>NW_026522042.1:20000000-30000000 GCF_021234435.1 Artibeus jamaicensis
CACACATTTGTCAGGTTTTAGCTGCTGCTTATAGCCTCAGTTACGTTATAATTGATGCCCAAGGGTAACCTGTACATTTAAATGAGAACAATTAATGATTATTCATATCATGTCATCTACAAACATAGGAAAAGACACAGTAAAGTTTATTTCTTCACCTTCATGTCTCCTAAATATGCATTTGGGTGTGGAAGGCCATCACCAGACTTCTTCACTTGCAATTTAGCACTTTTATGCCTTTCTAATTTCACTTTTCATTAGTTAATAGTATTGGGTTTGTGCCAAGTAAATAATGTAGACATGCGTGGCTTTGAAGTTGGGCCTAAGAGTGTCTAACAAGAAAGGCATTTACTACTGATAAACAAATAAAATACAGCTACATATGTACTCACATATATAGAAACATATCTGTCATTGTAAAAAGGTGATTGGAAAGGTTGCTTCTATGTAAAACACAGAGTATTTAAATATTTGACATGAATAATTAATTTAAAGAAAGCTATGCTCTCTTATATTTAGTAAAACAGACAAAGATATTTACATCAATTTGATCTGTATGGTAGAAGATCATTGTCCTGGTTTGCTTAGTATAGTCCTGGCTCAGGCCTATGATTCCTGATGATTATTTATAGCATCACTTTAATTTTGCAAAGTATCTTGGATTACATATTAACTCATATGGCCATTTTACCCAAAGGTCTTCCAGATTATTTGATAATTTAACTTTTTAATTTTCTGGGTAGTCACCTGTCAAAAGCCTTTTTTAAAAATAATTCAAATCTGTGAACCAAATCATTAACACTAGATGAAAATCGTGATTTGAATACTTTGGGGATTGTTATAAAATGTTTATTATAATTAAGTGTGAAAACATATAAATTTTTTCATTAAAAAAGTGAAATGGTTTTAAAATACATCATTCATGAATCTTATGTCCTGCATATTATGTGGTAGATTGGTCCCTGATTTACTGTGCAGGTAACTCAGTGATGTTTATAAATTGCTATGAGAATCTGATGTTGGAGCAGACTTCAACTTCAACATTCTCCACCGAAATGATTCCACATAGGTGAAATATGATGTTTAAAGTATTGTCTAGGTTGAAATATTATATGTCCATAAGATAATGAGTCATTAAGTGGCTTCTGTGGAATAAATGTCTTTAAGATAGCCATGATTATAGGAGTACTTAGATAATGAGAATGTTAGTAATGGTAAACTTATTTATTCTGTGAACTTATTTTGGCTTTTATTTTTGTTGCTGCTGATTTTATAATGTAGAAATTGTGATATCAGTAGGCTAAATTTTATCTTTATAGTATATGTTTTTTCACATTTCTTTAATTTCATGTTCATCACTTCCCATATAGAAATATGCTGTATTTTCATTCAGTGTGTGTATTATAATTGTCAACATTTTAACATAAATGTTGCCTTGATATTATAAAGTCCTCATGTGTTTTATGGTAGTAGCTTCATAATAGCAAAATAACATGAATGAAATTATTTATTTAATTTAGATGTAATCAGTAAATAGGTAACCATAGTTTTCAGTGAATGAGGTGTTCTTTTTTTAATGAGTTGTCTTCCTATCACAATAATTTTATATTTTAATCAAATTTACATCTTTTATGTTCTAATTTAATATATGTGCGTTAACATATTTATACTTGCTATTTGTTTATTTATCACCTCTGCTCTATTGCTTTTTTCTCCCCAGATAAATATTTACAAAAGCAGTATACCCATCCTACTTCTAAAATCTCAACTAAATTTGGTTCTACATATATGATTCATGTTAACTTTTATCCCAGTGCCCAAAATTACTACTTGAAAGCTTCCCACAATGCCTTAACTAATAGTATGCATGCATGTGCACGTGTGCCTATACATGTGTTCCTTAAGTGACTTGGCATTTCTACAACCTTTGACATTAATAATAGTTTCTCCCTAAAAGTTTTTCCCTTTTCACAAAATTGTATAAAGTGTTCATTTTGCTCTTACTTTCAAAATAACTCAGTTTTCCCTTTTTCTCTGGATATACATGTTATTGAGAAACCTGTATGTGACATTATTTTTACTCTTGTATAAGGTACCCCCTTCAAGAATTCCATATATTATAATGATATGAACTTTGTGTAAACTCTTCCAAACTTTTTAGACTCTCCAAAAATTGAGAATAGCATTCCCATGTCTCCCTTGGCATCTATATCTAGATTCCCTATAAGCAGCTGAATTCAACATACCCAGGGCTCAATACCTCTTTCCAGAAAAATGTCTTCTCAAATCACACTCATTGCACATATTCTCAGTATCTTGGGATACACTTACTAGAATAATTTTTGATGGCACTTTTTCTTACCCCCTACTTACACTTGGTTGGCCACATATATAAATTAATTTACGCACTGTTTGGTATAAATATGTCTAATTCTAAATTTTGATGTATGGAATGTAATGCCTAAGCTCATGTCTGTGTGTGTGCATATTTCATTCACTACTCAGGTACTCCATTAAGCACTTTGCATACTTCACTGTTACACTCTTTTACTTTTAGTTTATATATTATTTTTGACTGTCAAAATGCAATATCTTATTTATAAATTCAATCACAATCTCATTGTAAAATGTTCTAAACTACCAAAATATTTTTATGTCAGATAAGATGGATGTATATTCCTAGAAAAAGTATCCAGGATATATATCATGTATACAATGTATATTCCTGGAAAATTTTTTATAGTGGGATTGTAGACTGGTACAACCATTATGGAAAACAGTATGGAATTTTCTCAGAAAAATAAAAATTGACCTGCCTTTTGACCCAGCAATTCCACTGCTAGGATTATATCCTAAGAATCCTAAAACATCAATATCAAAGAACCTATGTACCATAATCTTCATGGCAGCACAATTTACAATAGCCAAGAGTTGGAAGCAACCTAGGTGCCCATAAGTAAATGAATGGATCAAAAAATTGTGGTACATATACACAGTGGAATTCTATGCAGCAGAGAGAAAGAAGGAGCTACTACCCTTTGCAACAAAATGGATGGAACTGGAAAGCATTAGGCTGAGTGAAATAGGCTAGGTGTTAAAAGACAAATACCACATGATCTCACCTTTAACAGGAAGCTAAACAATAAAACAAACAAGCAAGCAGAATAAAAACAAAGACACTGAAATAGAGAACAAGGGGACAGTGACCAGAGGGGAGAGGGAAGGGAATTTAAGGGGAAAAAAGGGGAGGGATTTGGAGGAACATGTATGAAGGACACAGGGGCAAGAACTAAGGGGGGTGGAAATGGGAGGGAGGTGGGGAGCACGGGGCGGGGTGGGCTGGGGTGGGAGAAATAGACAAAAAACTGTACTTGAAAAATAACTAAATAAAATTTTTACATTTTTTTAAAGATGCATTTCAATTTGGAAGGAATAATGGTTGTTAATGCTGCTGTTGAGTTCTGTTTACATTTACATTGGTGAAATATTATGTTATGTATGTTATTAAATATTTTACCACATTAGAAAATTGATTATTATAAAATTGAAAGTATCATCCACATTTCTATGCTCCACTGTAATTTTGTAGTGTATCTTTAACTAATTTTTCATTGGGTATTCTGCAGAAAGTGATTTTTTAAAATCTCAGTGAAACTTTCCTTAGTGAATGCTTTTGTCATTTTGCCATTTCTGTCTATGCTTCCACATTATTTGATGTCAGTAAACACTTTTTTTTATCTTTGTCATCTCAAAGAACTACATCTATAGTTCTGGGCATGGCACTGTTACTGGTCCCAGGTGCGTAGGGTGTCCCTCAAAACTTTTGAACAAATGGATATGTGTGTGTGTATACACCTATACCTATACATATATATACATACACACACACACACACATATATATATATATATATATATATGTATACACACATGTGTGTGTATACTCTTCAAGAGAAGGACAATAGTCTCTTCAAGAGAAGAACAGTATTTTTACTGGTGATAATAGCCACTCTATTCTAGAACCTACCTAATAGTTTTTCAATATGCACATGTAGGATTTAAAATATTTTGACAAAAAATCATGTTCAATAAAAATATATTGCTGAATGTATGAAATCTATTAAAATAAATTTTGTTTATATAATTGTATTTTATTAATTATGCTATAATTAATAATTATATTAACTATTAATTATATGTGATTTATAATTATGTATTTGTTGTATACAATAATGTATATTATAACATATCATATTATATACATTATATGTTGTATATAATATAATATATTTCAGTTGTCCCATTTTCCCCCCTCCCCCTTCCACCCAGAATCTCCCATTCCCTCAGTCAATCCCCACACTAATGCTCATATCCATGGGTCATATGTATAAATGCATATAAGTTCATAGCAACTGAATTTTTATACTGTAATTTACATTCCCTTGACTATTCTATAACCACCTATTTGTACTTCTTAATCCGCTCACCTCTTCATCCACTTTCCCATACTCCTCTCCTCCCTGGCATCCATCAAAAACGTCCCTGTAGCCATGATTCTGTCTCTGTTGTTTTCTTGGTTTGTTTTTTAGATTCAATTGATATTACATATGTATTTATTGCTACTTTATTGCTCATAGTTTTAATCATTTTCTTTTTCTTAAGTCCCATTAACATTTCATGTAATAATGGTTTGGTGATGATGAGCTCTTTTAGTTTTTCTTGTGTGGAATCTCTACCTGCCCTTTGATTCTAAATGATAGAAGCTTTGTTGGGTAGAGCAATCTTGTCTGAAAGTTCCCAGTTTTCATGACTTTGAATATTTCTTGCCAGTCCCTTCTTGGTCTGCAATGTTTCCTTTGAGAAATCAGCTGACAGTCTTATGGGAGCTTACCCTGTAAATAACTAACTGCTTTTCTCTTGCTGCTTTTAACAATTGCTCCTTATTTTTAAGCTTTGGAATGTTAATCATGATGTGTCTTGGAGTGAGAATCTTAGCATCCATTCTATTTCCGACTTTCTGAGCTTCCCAGACTTGCATGTCTATATCCTTTACCAAATTAGAGAATTTGTCTTTCACTAATTTTTCAAATAGATTTTCAATTTTTGGCTTTTCTTTTCTCCTTCTGGCTCCCCTATGATGGAAATATTACAATGCTTAAAGTTTTCTGAGGGGCTGGTTACACTATCCTAATTTTTTATGCATTGTTTTTTCTTTTTGTTCTGATTGCTTGTTTTTTGCTTTCTTATGTTTCAAATCATTGCTTTGTTTCTCAGCTTCATTCATTCTACTATTGTTTCCCTGTAAATTATTGTGTTCTTTTTTTCTGACTGAATTTTTTTATGCTGTTGCGGTCCTCACTAAGTACTTTGACCATCCATATAACAGTGTTTTGAAATTGTATCCAATAGATTACTTATCTCCCTTTTGTTTAGATCTTTTACTGAACTTTTTATCTTTTTTTTTTTTCATTTGGATCATGTTCCTTTGTCTCCTTCTTTGGCGGTCTCCTTGTGTTATTTTTCTGTATATTATGTAGAGCTGCTATGACTCCCTATCTTGGTATTATAACCTAATGTAGTTGGGTCCAGTGGCACAACCTGTCCTATCATCCAAGCTGGGCATTCAAGGTATGCCTTTCATGTGGGCTGAGTACACTCTCTCTTGTAGTTGAGCCTTGGTTGCTGTTGGCAGGTCAATGGAGGGATTTACCCAGGCCAGTCCGTTGCAAGGATTGGCTGTGACCACTGATCACCAACCTTTGTCCTCCATGGAGAAGCTGCTTTGCAGCAGCAGGGTGGTGGTGCTCCAACATGTTCTGTAGCTATCTACTGGGTTTGCAAGCCCTGGAGTTTCCCATGTAGTTCAGCCCAAGGTCAGCCCACACCTGTGTTTTGTCCAGGGCCATTGTGTTTCAGCTATAGAGCAATCGGAGATGGCTGCTACTTGTTTTGGGCTTGGAGATTCCCAGGTGAAGCCTAGCTGTGAAACTAGGCTGGTTGCTGCTAGTGCAGTGCCTAGGCTACTTAGGAAGAGGTACAGGGTCTCATAGCTCACTGAAGTCAACTGTTGCTTGTTTGAAAATATTTAGGAAGTTATGAAGCATAAGCAAGACCAGCCTTTCACATGAAGAAGGTACTGTTAACAGCTTTATGTTGTGTGGGAAGGAGCGTCAGAAGAAATCCAGAGTAGGACAAAGGAACAGCCCGGTGTTATCTAGGCTCATGGAGTCTTAGCTATGGTACCAGCCTGTTGGCTCTGTGCCTCTGAGCCAGGGGAGGGTTCAGAAAAGGGACAATGGCCTCTGTCCACCTTTCTTTTAAATAGAAAGCTGTCCCCCAGCTCTCCCCTTGATGGCAGGCACTTCATTTCCTTCCTGTATGCCACTGGTGCCTTTCAAGCTGCTATCTCGGTGCTGGAGCTCAGAGGGAATGACTCTGAGTAAGTCCGTGTGTGAATACTTTAAGAGGAACTAGCTGGGACTTTAGAACTTTCTTGCACTGACTCAATACCTAATGATTTTTGCAGCCAGAAGTTATGAAGAGTTATCTTCCTGGCACTTGAACCTTGGGCTGGGATCCACTGTGATTCTGGGACTCCTTGCTCCTGAGATATCCCTCCTGAATTTTTATCGACCTCACATGGATGTGGGACCAGCCTATTCCATGTCTCCGCCCCTCATACCAGTCTAGATGGATGCAGTATCTTATTTTGTTTTGTTTTTTAAGCTCCTTTTGTGAATGAAATTAATCATGTTTATTATTTTATGGCCATGATTAATAAGATCAAAGTACCATTAATGCTGTGCAAAATATTAATCAGTGTTTATCACCGATTCATATAAAAGGTATGATATAAATATTATTTCATTGAAGGTATATGTGTAAATACCAGTTATGTATCTTGAAAATAAATCTTGAAAGAAAATTGATAAAAGTCAGGATATCTATTAGTCCTCTACTTCAGCTCTGTATATCAGGCCAATACTAAAACTATTTAAGAGGCAAGTGAGTTTTGTACATGACTATTATGGATTCCCTGTGGAAACAAGGTTACACATACTAAATACAAATACCAGATTCTTAATAGTTACATTCTCACATTTAAGAAATGATTTATAACAGTTCACATTATGATGAAATATGTGGTACTGAAAATTGAGCTTTATTGCAAAAGGTAAAAATGTATGGCTCCAAAATTGTTGTGATTCACATTTTCAGTTGAAAACTAGAATACAGTAGGGCTGGTAATCAGTTCTCTGAAAGTGACAGAAGTAATAACCTGATAGGGAATTCTCAGAGTAGCTTATGATTTTGACCTTTGGAAGGTATGGATTTAAGGGGAAATTTAATTTGAAACCACAGATGGAAGAAACATCCACTTTCCTTCTCTAATATTAGACAGTCATTTTTAAAAAATCAAGAGGAACCAGTTGTAAATTTTTCACAGAGGAGAGGATCCTGTGTATACATATTGTGGGTTCTTAATAAATGTTGCTGTCATAGTTGTAGCTTTTACACAGCCAAAGATCATGCCGCAGACCCAATGGCACCCACGCTTTTACTTTGTGGCTTTGGGCTCTCCACATCTTCAATGCAAATAGACGTACCTTTTAGACAAGGCTATTTTTGTAAAAAGGAATTTCATTTTCATCCAAATGTCATTCCCTGAAAATTTTATTCACTCCTAATACTGTTCTAAGATATAAAAGAAAAAAAATTCTATCTACTTTGAGTTAAATTAAAATACATAGATTTTAAAATGTGGGATTATAAATTCTCCATCTATTACCACCTTCAATATCTATGGACTTCAGTGGAAGTCAGCTGTAAGCTTTAGCTAATTTGCTTGGGATTTATTTTTCTGAAGAGTGTGTGGATTTTCAAAATACAAAAACAGAAAAAAATTAAGTGACTCCTTAAAAATACTACCAAACCATCTTCTACTACTAAACTGAAGTTATTTCTTAACATAGTGGCAAGGAAAGAAAGAAAGAAGGAAAGAAAAATGACTTTCTCCCAAACCAAAAAGGCAGTTTGACAAAGTAAGTAAAATACAACTACGGATTTATTTGTCTAACAACTTAAACAACAAAGAATAAGGAGCTGACTCAGAGCACAGAGCCATAAAACTTTAGACCTGGAAGAAACATTAAAAATATCAACTGTCAATCTCACTAACACAATAGAAAACAGAGGACAAAGAGATTTAATGACATATTCAGGTTCACAGAACTAATTAATATTAAACATAGCAAAAATCCACAGTTTCGAACAATTCTAAAGAAGGTCTTTGTATTAATTATGCTACTCTTTAAATAATGGTTTAAATAATAATATTTAAATTCTTCCTGGCAGCAGAATTTCTTATTTGTTATGAATTTGTCAACAGGTAGCCTGAGCACTGCAAAAAAAAATGTCTCTGCTCCAAAAACTTTCTAAGTCAAACCTTACCTCTTCTTTGCAACATATTATTTGCGGATTTCCCATCTTATTCAGAGATAAAGTCAGTCTTTCCAGGGATCTTACAATCTAAAGTATACCATTCCACACAAGATCTTTTTTAACCCACCTGCTGTTGCTCTTTCTCTGAACAATTTACTCACTGCATCAGCTTCCTTACTTTACACAAACATCTCAGCCATGCTCTCATTCATAGGGTTAGAGAGTCCTCGTTTTTTTTCCCCTGCATATTCTCCCCACAGATACAGAGAGGTGTGATTCAATCCCTTGCCTTCTTATGTCTATTGAATTCACATTCTAAATGAGTTTTTTTTCCTAACTGGTTGTATTAAAGTTTCTGTTTTATTAACTGCTGATCCCTACTTTCAAAAGTGGTGCCTGGATCATAAGAAACCATCAAAATCTCTGTCACTGATTTTGTAAGTGAAAGAATAAGGAAGTATTAGCTTTTCCAAATAATAACCTATAAATTATATAAAGCAATAGGGAGTGTGAATCAAATACATTTTTGTTGATAATAAATCAATGACTTTGCATTGAGTTATTAGCAAAACACAAATAAAATTTTGGAATATAAAAAGCCTTACCAACATTATTTTCACTGACATGTATATATGTGTTTATATGAAACACATACTGCTTACTGAAAAAGTAAGCAAGATCATTAAATATACATATATGTTATATATAAATATATGTGTACATGTGTACATTCACGTAGATGGTATATAGATATGTAACCTTTATGTATGTAAATTAAAACAAAATCAGTATATGAATTTTGAAAAAACTCCTATCCAATCAAAAAATATTTTTAAACACACTAGAATACTTCTCAGTGATTGAAGAAGGAGACAGAAAATGAAAAGAAAAATAAATAAGCAATGAAGAAAAGTCATTTTAAGAAGCAATGACAATGTGCCTTGTTTTGAGATGTGTGATTAACTAAAAGTGGTCAATTCATCAGTGAATCAATATATGTCCAGTACAATTTCACCATTTTTATTTTTAAGAAAGACAATATAAAATCTAAATTAATTTTACAGTATCAAAGTCATTTCTATTAATAACAGTACAGCAAAAACTTTATTTTTATTTATTTATTTAAATTTATTGAATTTGTTGGGATGACATTGGATGCATTATAGAATTGTACAACATGGAATTTTGATGATTCTCATGAACCATCAAAAGGATAAAAGGGCTTGTCCAAACTGCTCATGCACAAATAGACAAAAAAGCATTTTGTAACTAAGAAAGCTTTTGTAGCAACTCCTTCAGGTTCCAGAAAACCTGGCCACTGTGGCATCCCCAAACCAGAGGGTCTCTTACTGGGGACTTCGTCATTTCACAAAGGAACAGCACAGTCTCCATCTGCAACACCCAGTTATGTTTAGAACTCCTCCCATAGTTGTTGTCTAAAGTCCCAGGACTAGTGTGGATAGTTCACATTCTCTTTAGTCTGTCAAGAGAGAATTAGTTTCCTTCGTAGGTAAGTCATGGCCTAAATGATGGACTGTGTTGTGGTAAATTGCAATTTAGCTTTTATAACTGTATGTCTCTTTTCTTCTAAAGCTGAGAGCAATCTCCTATTTTGTTGAGAGAACCAGGAAACTTATAGAAATAATTCCATTTATTTGTTCTTTTTGACATATGTGTTGATTAAAAGATTATTGTACCAAAGTTGCCAATAATATTGATTTATAACTTTTTATAAATTAATTACTACTTCATAATTCAATATTTAATATAAACGATTACCTTTAAATTTATTATCTACCCCAAAATATGTTCCTTTTTTCCTAAAACATTAAACTGTAGAGGTTAATAAGATCTCCAGAACAGAACTAAAGTACCAAGTATCAGGACCAACATATTTTAAGAGTTTGCTGTATGACATCTGCTCATCCTGGAAAATATCATAAAATGAAGAGAAAATTCTATATGGCTATGGGAGAGGTGACGAGTAGCTGCAGTGTTAACTAAATAACCACTATTTATTGTATACATAATAATTTACAGAGAAATGGCTTACCAGACAGACAACTGCTAAAGAGAGAAATAATCTGGAAACTGAAGCTATATGCATCATTACTAATTAAAACAATTCCATTTTCTTTTACATGGTAGACCATTCATTCATTCATTCATTCATATTGTAAACAGGTATTTACTAAGCAGTTTTAAGTGTCAAAAACTTAAGTTCTCAGCACTATAGATACGGGGGTGAAAACATATCTTGATAAAATTCCTGTAATCATAGAGTATATACTCTTTAAGGTTAATAAAATAGAAATACACTTTGAGAGAGAAAGAATAACTAAATTATCTTTTTAAAATTGAATGATGAACTTAAGCAACATTATGTTAGATGGTTGTATATACACAATCACATCAATCTTTTGAATTTGGTTAGTTTAAATTTGTCTCCTGAATTTAATCATTTCTGGAGAAAAATAACTAAGTAGATTTAATTCTTAGAAAACTTGGAAAAGGGTATAAAGCCATCTTGACTCTATCATAGTATTTCTGTCCCAAAAGCCCTTGTGTTAGGAATGGTATATTTCTTCCATAAATTCTTCAGCCTAGCTCTCTGTCAGTGTAGGAGCCTTTCATGGGTAGATGTACCATTAGAAGTTCACTGCCAGAAAGATCAGGGCTCAGGAAAGGTGGAATTGTTCTGTAAAAGAACACCAAATTATGTGTGTTGATTATTTCTAATCACTAAAAGCTCATTCTAAGAGTGAAAATTGTATTTTAATCTCAATTAATAAATTAAAATATGAAAAAATCAGTGTTCAATTTTATGTGATTAGTTTTACCAAAAGAGGCATCACACTAGGTAAATAAAGGTAATGGAAGGGTGGCTATTCATCAATGACCATCAGCTAACGAGGCTTCCTTTCTTTCTCTCTCTCTTTCTCTTTCTTTCTTTCTTCCTTTTTGTTTTAACAATTGACAACCAAGTGCTAGTTGCATTGCTTAAAATTAGCATCTTCACCCTGACCTGTGTAGCTTAGTTGGTTGGGCATTGTTCTGCAGAGTGAAGTGTCAACAGTTCAATGCCTGGTCAGGGCACTTGCCTAGGTTGTAGATTCTGTCCTTGGTCAGGGTGCATGAAGAAGGCAATCAATTAATGTTTCTCTCTCACATTGATGTTTCTCTTCCACTCTTTGTCCATCCCTAACCCTCTTGCTAAAAATAAATAAATAAAATCTTTTAAAAAATAAAATAAAATCATCATCTTCAATCCTTGTCTGGATGAATACTTATTTCAAGATTTGAAAATCAAAGACAGGAATTACAAGATTAAATTAGTAACTGTAAAATCAACAATGTCCCTGCACTTTAATTTTTTAAGTCATAACTCATTTATTGAATGAACGGTACATGCAAAACTAATAAAAGGAAGCTATCACTATAGACTACAATTTGAAAATAAAGCCAATATAATAGGAACAAAATATACATAACACAAAAGGAATGTTTGGTTTTGACCCATAATTCATTCCTTATCTTTAAAATTCACTCAAACATCTTTTAGAACAAAACTGTATACCTTGGTTTAACTTTAATACTTTTAAAAAAGCAATATTCTAGAACACTTTTATTTTGCAATGATAGTTCATTCACACATTTATTCAAGTGCATAGATTCTGATTCAACAGTAGCTCCAACAGTCTTGCTATTCTCTTAACAATTTGAGTAGCATTTACTCCTGAGAAACTACTGTCTGAAATTCTAAATCTTTTTGAATCTTCAGCTTCAATCCAGCAGTCTCAAATGATGTTTGCCAATATTTTAATCATTCTTAACATACTTAATAATTGGAGGTAAATTATAAATGCAGATATATTTTGTGTAATAAATCTGGCTTAGAAGCAACTTCAAAATAGTAAAGAAGCTTTTTTCTTTACCGTTTACGTTATTGATTAACAAATCAAACTAGAAGTGTGCAAGGAATGCATATAAAGTACTGACTTATGATTGTACTCGAACCAAAGATCAGCATAAATACCTTGTTTTAGAGCTTCACATAATTTAACTGTACAGTGTGATTCAACTCCTGTACAAATATACAAACACACACATGCACATGTATGCATACCTCAGCTTGTAATTACAGTAGAAATATATGTGATAATCATTTACTTTTTGAAAGGGAGTATCGTCATCTTGTGTACTTTCCAGGAGCTACTCGTTTCCATTGCTCTGCTGCTGTAATAGCACAATAAGTGGAAGCAAAGCCCAGCTGCATTGTCTTCAATATTTAAGTGTCTATTGAACAAAGGAGCAAAAGTTTCCTGCTTAGAAAAGCTTATCGAGAAAAGTTTCCTGAAATCACTTAGAAGCTCTTAAACCAGAACCAACTTCACTCTTCAAGCAGATTAGCACAATTTAATTTCCTTTATTGATAAAAACCTCAATTCCTGCAAAGCAAATAAATAACACATGGGCTTGAAAATATAGGAATCAAATTAATTAGGACAAACTAAGGTCTATCCAATAGCTTATTTACAAACATTTTATTCTTAGTTGTTGCAAAACTGTTTTTCTACTTTAGGCATTAATTAATTATAGGGGGTTGTGGTAAGCTAAAACACAGTTTATAATTGGTACGTTTCCATTACTAATTGAAAATGATTACATCTGTGTACAGCATGTTGACCTGATGCGGGTACATACTGCAAAATGATCACCACCTTAGCATTAGCTAGCACTTCCACACTGTTACATACTTACTGTTTCTTTTTTTGTGATGAGAACATTTAAGATCTACTCTCTTAGCAACACCCATGTACATAATACAGTATTATTACCTGTAATCACCCTGTGATACATTAGATCCTCAGAAATTGTTAACAAATGTACCTTTCTTGATGACTACACTTCAAATGAATGGCTCCCAAGTTTTTGAGAAAAATGTTTCTGGCTTTTAAAACTGACTGGACACTGGGAGAATTATATCTCGAAGAGGTAGAGAAGGCATTTACAACTGCAAGTTTTTTAAAGTAAATGCTCTGAGGTAAGGTAAGTCAGGGGCCTGTAGCCAGAAAGAAACTATGTCTAAAATTTAGTCGAGCCGAGAAGAACCTCAAGCCCATCTTGCTCAATATACAAAGTAGAGTGTGTATCTGTATATTGAGCAAAGAGCCAAAATATACAAATTGTGGCTCTTGCCTCTGAAGAATGTGTAGTTTTCCTGCCCTCCTTCCTCAAACACCATTTCTGGATGAGAAATGTGTCATTCAATCTTGGCATACTTCTGCATTTTTCTGAGATTAACCATCTATTTAACTGTCTCTCTATCCATCTACCTATCTATTCTATTTCTCAACTATTTTTAATTTTAGACTATTATGTATTTATTGACTGTAACTTATCTGAGCACAATAACTTTTTGCATTTAAAAAATTGTTCAATTACTGTGTATATTCAATATTAGTTTTTGGTGCATGGATGATTGGTTAGACAATCATATACTTTACAAAGTGTCCCCCTTGATATGTAAAGTACCCACCTGGCACCATGCACAGTTATTACAGTATTATTGACTATATTCCCTGTGCTGTACTTTACATCCCCATGACAATTCTGTAACTACCAATTTGTATTTCTTAATGTCTTCATCTTTTTTACTCAAGTCCTCTAATTCCCCTTCCCTCTGGCAACTATCAGTCTGATCGCTGTGTCTACGAGTCCGTTTTGCTTATTTATTTAATTTGCTCTTTAGAATCCACATGTAAGTGGAATCGCATGGCATTTGTCATTCTCTGTCTGACTTACCTCACTTAGCATAATACCCTTTAGGTCCAACCGTATTGTTTCAGAATTGAGCTCCTGGCCAGGATCTCCGGTCAGGCAGCTCTGCCCAGAGTCATAGGCCTAACAGCCATTTCACAGGTGGGAGTTTGCAACTCCACTGCCTTTAGAAAATATGAAATTTCTCTTTATACCTGAAGAAAGATATCCTCCTCTGCTCTAGTTTTAAGTTATCTGGTTCCAAGGAGAACACATTTGTTCATGGAATATTCTGGGGAAACTGTCCCTTTAGATATACTTTCCATATTCTACCACCTTTCCCACCAACATAAGAAAGGAGAGTTACTGACAAGTACCCCATTCCCTTACTTTCTGGAATCCAGATCAGCATTTTATTATTAGAAACATTTTGTGGAGTAGGATTGGTAGAGTTTTCATGACTAAATTTGATGTTTTTAAAGCAACAAATAGATTCCTCAGATGTTTAAAATACTAGTTTCGGGGGACTAGTATAAAGGACACATGGACAAAAACTAAGGGGGTGGAAATGGAAAGAAAGTGGGGAGCACTGGGTGGGGTGGGATGGGATGGGAGTAAAAGACAGAAAACTGTACTTGAACAATTTAATTAATTAATTAATTAATTAAATACTGGTTTTGACAGTACAATAAATGGATGCATGGTAGTTTTTAAATTTGGCATAAACACAACAGGAGTATTTCTGATACTTGGGGTTATAACCAATCTCTGGTTTAACCCATGACATTTCAACCAGAACAAGGTATTAATTATTAAGGCTTTCTCTAATAGCTCCTCATTTAATATTCAGAAAAGTACTAAAAACCACAAATTCTTCAACAAAAGGAAGCTCATTCAAATCTGTCATTAACTTTTCTCTTTCTCTTTTCTCCCCAAATTGCATGTCATTCCTAACTTTAATATTATAAATAGAATGGAAGAGAGATGCAGGTATATATATAGATATGAAAACTCCTTTTTTCTTCTTTTAACAATATATAGTGATGCTGTTTTGAAGAGGCAGCTGATATAATTAATATAAATCAATATTATACCCGTACATTTATATTCATATATAATTTACTTTTTCATTTTATTGAATTTATTGGGGTGCCACTGGTTAACAAAATTATACAGGTTTCAGGTGCACACTTCTACAACATATCGTCTGTACACTTTACTGTGTGTTTACCACCCAAGTCAAGCCTCTGTTTATCACCATTCGTATCCTCTCTACCCTTCTCCGTATCCTATCACTTGTCCCAAGAACCATATAATTTAAGTAAATTGAGCATTTACCCTAGATAGTTTTTATTTCTCTAATAAGCTGTGGATTTTTGCTCGTCCTTAAGACAGATAAAGGCGCATCCAAGAGACACAGGAAGATATATTTTTGCACATTTTCTCAATGAGCCAGAGAATGGATCTGGCTCTTAACTAACAATGGAATCTTTTAATCATGGAATCCCAGATCATTGTACCGTACACTAAAGTCTGAAACGATATCTAAGGATACTCAGGGAATCATCATTGTGTAGACATTAATCCACAACCATCTGTGCACTATTCAGCATTTATCTGATTGAGTGCATAGAATGCTCTATAAACACCCCAATGTGCCAACAAACAGAGCCTGTGCTAAGGACTAGCTATACCTGAGAAGAGGAGCTGAATATGGGTTTCTAGAAACCTATCAATAACTGTTATTATGATAGTATGATAGCATTCTTGCTCAGAATATACCATTATAAAGTATCTCAAACCCAAACTTGGAACCCATTTTTATATGGTGTCATATTGTATAATTCATAAAAATATTATTTTAGATGACATTAAATCAAGTTTATATTTTAGATTATGCAAGATTTATATTTGGAAATATGAGTTGACATTGATATTATTAATTTATACTTTCTTTCTGAGTTACTTTAACAAAAATAGTTTCAGACCACCCAGTAAACTATTAATAAAACCTACTACTTTTTTTAACATTCTTTTGGCTATAGTTAAAAGCCATCAAAACAACCAGACTTAAGTGGCAAAAAGGAGAATATGATTATAATGATATTGTAATGTATCATGGGACCCAAAGGCAGGAATGTGGACAAGTGATAGAAAGTTAGAACGAAGTATTAGAGGCCAAACCAGTCTTTTCGTCTCTCAAATGCACTACTGTTTGTATGTCTAGTTCATGAATCTCTCGTGGTCAACCAGCTTCATTTGTTTCTCTCATCTATGTAATTGGTTGAATGGTCAGTCAGGGACCAGTATAAAGCCATTTCCACTTTAATGTTTGTTAAAACTTTCACATGCTCTTTGGTGATTCTTCTGTTTTTTAAACAAATTAATGTTCACTCAGCATAATGCTTTCCAGTTCCATCCATGCTGTCTCAAACGGCACAAGTTCCTTCCTTTTCTCTGCTGCATAGAATCCCATTGTGTAAATATACCATAATTTTTTTGATCCACTCATTTGCTGATGGGCACTTAGGCTGTGTCCAGCACTTGGCTATTGTAAATTGAGCTGCTATGCACACTGAGGTGCATAAGTTCTTTTGGATTGGTGTTTCAGGGCTCTTAGGGTAACCAGAGACATTGAAATTAAGAACAACCTAACAATAGCCAGAGGGGAGCGGGGAGGGGACAATGGGGAGAAGGGTTTTCAGGAACTACTATAAAAGACACATGGACAAAACCAAGGGGGAGGATGGAAGCAACAGAGGGAGGTGGGTTTGCAGGGGGAAGAGAAAAATACAGACAACTGTAATTGAACAATAAAATAATTTAAATTAAAAAATAAATAAAAGAAATTAATGTTTATTGAGTCACCCAGGGAATGTCTAACCAACTGGGATAGGAAGGCAGAGAAAGTGCCCAGCGAAAATCGCATTGCATTGCCAGTGTCTTGATATCACAAACTCCAAATTTATACATGATTTTGTTAGAAATATTCAAATACTTTTTTCTAACAACCAAATTCAGTCCAATGTTTGGTCATAACAGCTCAAATGGTTAAGTTAGGCCTTATTGAAATTATTGACTCACTACTGGCCTAAGAGCAAAAAGAATGTATTATTTTAATATAAAATTTAAGTTGAACTTCATTTTTTTGTCTATAAATGTCAAATTTTCCAATATAATTAGTTGAAAAGACTATAATGATGGCATTGAATTGATTTGTACCTTTCCCAAAAGTTAATTGTACATATTTCATTGATCTATTTCTGGGTTTTCATTTTTTATCCATTATCTTTGTGTCTATTTCTCTTCCAGGACAAGGGGTCTTAGTTACTATAACTATACAGTAAGTCTTAACATCAAGTAGAGCATTTCCCCTCCACACACTTAATTCTTTGTCAGAAATGTTTTGGCTGTTCTAGTTTGCCATTCCATGTGCATTTTTGGATAAGATTCTTTATATCTACAAAACGAATTTGCTGAGATTTAAAAAAAAGAATGTATGATTTATTTGTTGAAAATGCTGTGTAGACAAACTTCTTCCTGTAAGAGGATTTTTGTTGTATTCATCATTCTTGACATTCTTCACATTTCCCTTATGTTTCACAAAACATGGATATTACTTTTGTTCTTCACCTTGACCATTTAACATTATTGCAGAATATGAAGCCTGACTCTGCTTTTCTTTAACCTTGTGTGTCTAGAGTTTCATTTTATACTTTTAGGTTTATATAGTAACAGTGCTATAAGGTAAAGAATCTACTTTTTATGCTGGCCATGATAGATGGCTTGTCTTAAATGATATATATTTTTTTCAAGCCATTGAGTGTCTGATTAATTGAAGAAGGAAAATCATAGCAAAATTTGCTAGCATACCATTTATTCTTTTTCTGATGTACATAACTTCCCTTTGCAAGAATTATATCTTTAATATATGTATTATTTTTGCCAAAACAATATATCTATTTTAATTTTTCAAAAATTGAGAGGTAATGCACAAGATACTCTACATAAATCCCTGAGGCTACAAAAAACACATCTTTGTGGCATAAAGCAGCTCATAAAAGTAAATAGTAATTGATAAACACAATTATAATGGTAAAAATGAAGCTACAAAGATCATTTCAACCAGAGTGTGTGCTTATATGCTCAACCCATACCTGCCTCCCCCCATCAGAAATGCCATCTCCATGAAACCACCTTCCCCTCATCTCTGTTTTGTCTTCCGAACCAAGAAAGGGCCTCATGTACAGGGTCCCTCAGTAAGTAAATATTGAGGTAATGAAGGATCTGACCATCTTTGAATGCCCTTTCCAAAGTCTTCAGCTGTGGGGGTGACTTTTTCCACATGTCCCCCCTGACTGCCATGGGTGTAAGTAAACAAGACAAGATGTGATCTGCTTGAGGAGGAGAGGTGGCCAGTTTCTCAGGGGAAATAAAGGCCAGCAGCGGCCAGTTTCTTCCAAGAGAAAAAGGCCTTGAGCCCCCTCTTCCAGGGCCTTTTATTGGGTTCTAATACACAAGAATACAGGGTAGCAAGGGTCAAACAGTAGATAACAATTCAAAGAAATCTGAGGGTTTGGTATGAGTCAAAGTCTGTCAAGAACAGAGTTTTAGAGTTTCCTGCTCGAATCCTTAACATATGAATGAAAGCACTCTTAGCAGATTTCACAGGTTTTTCAGAAAGTCTTTATGATGCCAGATTTTTCCCCAGGACACACTCTGGCCAGGAAAGGAGCTGCAACTCTCTCTATCAGGTATTCAGGCTTAAGAGGATTAGAGCCAGGAAGTGCTTCTCCCAGAGAACATGGGAACTTGAGCATCTCAAAGCTGGGGGGTGAGGGTTCATTGCTCCCTCTTTGTTGCAGCCCCCTGAGTTCTTCCATGATGTCCTCCCAAGTGGTCGTGTTTGGCCTAGGTATCCCCTCCTCTAAGGGTTTTACCCATCATTGACTTCCAACCAAGCTTTGGGGGCCGGGAGGAAACTAAGACAGCATTTGCTACCAGAGACAGACTTTGTCTCCTGTGATTCAAATTCCAGAGGTCCTTAGCCACAGGTGGTAGAGTTACAATTCCCAGAACCAGGCAGAGCGGTCCACAACATTCAGCATACATTGAAAGAGAAAAAAAATAGCACATTTTTTACAACTAAAAATTGACTCTGATACCAAGACTCACATTTTATTTTTTAATCATTTTAACATTTTTAAAATTGTGGTTCAAGTACAGTTTTCTGTCTTTTACTCCCATCCCAGCCCACCCACCCAGCCCTCCCTGCTCCCTCCCATTTCCAAACCCCTGCCCCAGTTTTTGTCCTTGTGTCTTTTATACTTGTTCCTATAAACCCTTGCCCTTTTCCCCTGAAATTCCCTCCCCTCTCCCCTCTGGACACTGTCAGCCTGTTCTCTATTCCAGTGTCTTTTGTTATATTTTTGCTTGTTTGATTGTTTTGTTGTTTAGGTTCCTGTTAAAGGTGGGATCATGTGGTATCTGTCTTTCACCACCTGGCTTATTTCACTTAGCATAACATTTTAAGAAACAGATTTCTTCTTTTGATTTAGTTTGACTTGGGGTGTACATAATCCCATACAATACTCATTCATTCTTTCAACAGATATATTGTGGACACCACTTCAGTCTTTAGCAAAGTGCTGAGCAGTTTTGATGTTAGTGCTTACAGTATCTGAAATAATCACTGATTTTCTTACTTTTGCATAAGGGGATGAGGCTCAAAATATCTTTTCCAAAATTACACTGACTAAATAAATTATTTGCAAAGAAGTATTTAATTAAAATATTAAGGAAAAGCATGTCTAGACTCTTATAATATAACCCTTCAAATACATGAAATTCTGACTTTGAGCTAGGAACAGACTTCAAAAGGGTTATCACCCATGTTGCCATAGCCAAGGTCTTTTACAAGAAAGATAATTTGTTTTTCCAGTTTCTAAAGGAATTCTTATGATGGTTATAAAATGCACACATATCTTTCCTTTATTATTCAAGCAGAGAAATACCTATCTTGTTATAAAATACTCTCCCCTGGTTCTCCCATTTTCAGTGAGGACTAATTGATTTTTTTTGGTAATTGTATTCCGTTACTTGTAAGATAAATAACCTATTTCTCAATTTGTGATATTTCAGCCTCAATAGAAGAGTAAAAATTAATGATTCATTTTTTTCTTTACTTAGCCTTAATTATACTTTGTGTCATTTATTTATTTTATTTTTGCTTTGCCTTTTTTTAAATTTTAATTTCACATTGCCTCTTTCTGCTGGTCTTCTTTTATTTTTTTCTACCCCCCCTGCTTCTTTTCTTTTCTGTATCTCATGACTTAAGCAAATCCTTAAATGAAATGTATTTGGTTGTGGCAGTCAAGTCCAAGTGCTAAATCATTTCCACCACCTGAAACTCGCACATTCAGTGGAATCCTCTCTCTATGACTGTGGGCTGGCCTAGAGACTTGCTTCTAACGGAACTTAGCAAAACATTTGGAATGTGATTTCCATGATGAGTTAGGTAAGGTCATGGCATGGCTTGCAACCACCTGTGGAGTACCTCTACTGCTTCTCTGGTTCATGCTTTCCCGAAACAAACAGGTGACAAGGAGATGATGGCTGCCTTCAGCTAAAGCGACTAGAAACTGCAGCCATTGGTCCAGCATTCCTCATGAAAATGAACTGTGACCAAATGTGTGTGAGCTCAGTAGATCCTTCCCATGTTCAGGCTGAAGAAGAGACAGCAGGACTAATATCTTAATTGTAGCAGTGAGATCTAAATTGTGCTTAGATTCCTGACCCAAAGAAATGGTCAACGGTGGTGGATGTTAATTAGAAATATGGCGGCGATGATTTTGCAATAAATATGAATATAGAATTATTAAGTTGTATCCTCTGAAACTGATATAATGTTACATGTCAATTATACCTCATTAAAAAATAAACCATGGGATAAGAAATTCATATTGTTTTATCCTAAGTATCATAGTAATAGTTTACGCAGCAAAAAATAACAAATACACAAGCTTTTTTCTTATCTGACACTTGCTACATTTTTCTTCATTTAATATTTTCTTTAAAATAACTATCTTTTACAGGCATAATTTAAAATGGTAGAATCAAAGAGAAAATATTCTTGCTCTGTCATGCTGATGTTTTAATTTTTTCCTTCTTTTTTGCTACTAATAATTAATTCAGACATCACCTTGGTTACCAATAAACATGTAGTCAGTAACAGTTTATATATTAAAACCTTTGTAAAAGTAATAAGGCTTTATAAAGCTTTGTAAAAGCTTTAATTTGAATGGTAAAATACTATAATTTATATAGACCTGATCATGAATTATGTATGCACCACAACAAATTTTAATTATACTCTTAATTCATTAAGAAAATTGCTTTTTTTCTAATACTCTAATTTACAAAAATGGGTGTTCCTATTATTGTTCTACAAACAAATAATTTTACATTTCATGTTGAGTTCTAACTGAATTTTCAATAATATTAGATATGTCACTTATCACTGATCAAATTTTAAAAACTTTTATTGATAACACAAACCGGATGAAAACAACGAACTCATTGGCATTAGCGACTTTTCTATCTGGAGCCTCTGACAGTGTTGGCACCAGGATGACGCAAGCAAGCTGTTGGGGCACAACCTGTGAGGGACTCTCACTCCGAGAGCCGTATAATGTGGAGACTGCATCTGCGTGTTTGCCTGGCAAGACCTCTTTCTATCATGGAGTCAATAATTACCCAGCATTGCACCCCTTCTTATACATGTATCAGAAATCATGAAATAGAAAGATTGAATTTAATTCAGGAGAACTATTTCTCTGGTAAGAGAAAGTCTTTCTGACAGAGCAATACGTAAGTGCACCTTTTGTGGCTTCACACTTTCAATGTAGTCTTGGGGCATAATCTTCTAAACTTAACCAGCAACTTTTAAGTAGATATTATTGCCTCCCCCACACATTTCTGTGTTCTAGACTCCATGTTTCATTATTATAAAGTATATGGTGAATATTAGACAAATACTCTATGCAAGGTTTATATTCATTACTGCACTTTATAAACACATTTTATGCTTAAATTTAATTAAATGAGCAAGTATCTAAATAATTTGTACCAAATGCTTTATTTTGATATTTAAATAGGTAACCGAGCAATAAAATAAATATAGATTTAGATCATGAAATAAATGACCAAATCACATGGAAAGAACATATCTATCATTAAATCTGTTCCGCTCAAATTAAATAGGTTTTCAGGCATTTCTACTATGAGATTTAAGCTCTATTTGCTTCACCCATTTTCATTCATCTATCATTTCCCGTATTTCCCAATCATCACTCTTGTGGGCAGCCTAGCTGCGTGGGGCAGGGTAACTGTCTGCAGGGCCGTCAGGCACCAGCTTACTACCATCCTCAGACACCAGAGGGAGTACCTCCATGTGCTCTGTTTTATCATGTGTCCTCCATACTGTTTTAAAGCACAGACCACTCAGACAGGTCAGGAAGAGAGCCCCCGCATGGGTTCCTGTGGGGTTCGCACTCGGCCATGCAGTCTGGTGAGAGCTGTGCCTGACACACATCTCACAGACCTTGCCAGTGAAAAGGGGAGGCCTGACAACCATTCTAGATGGCCTGGATTGCAACTATTATTAATAATACTTTGTTTAGAAACCTGGTTCAAATTTGCCAGATCAAACAGGACATCATGACAACAGGCACAAACCTAGATTGCCCTGATCACACAAGATGTTGTTTCTGATGTTCATGAAGTGAGACTATACCTATTTTAAAAACTAAAGTATCTTAAAGAAGCCATAAGGCAGATAATTAGTAACACAGCTAGGAATTGAATTTAGGCTATCTAGGTCAAATCCCCCGTTTTTAAACATTATACTATTCTACAAACTATTGAATACTACTTAATAGGTGAAATTTTATTGCTTCCTTTTTTCTGTAACTCCCCTTTTTGTGATAGCTTGCTTTCATAACAGCATGCTTTAAAAAGGATCAAAAACAGCATATGTAACAACATGCAGTGCAACTTGTGACTAGTTGTTGCACGATAAAATGTATAATTAAAATTATATCCTTTAGGAATTTTAAGCTATAATCAACATATTTCTTTTTCTTTTAGATTTAAAGCAGATGCACTAAATAAAACTGTCTGTTTGAAAATGTTCCTTATAAACTCAATATAATGGGATAATTTGTGGTAATTGACAATCTCTTTACTTATTTATAAGAAATTAATGGAAACAAAACAAAAATCACTAAAACTAAATTTGCATGAAAATTTTATGGCATCACAGTAGGTCACATGTAGTTTTACCAAAGAATGACTTCTACTGAATCTGAACCACTGCCTCTTGGAAGTAATAAATGAAATTCATTATAACAGTCTAGGAGCCTAACACATCCATTGAATCCCACTTTTGTTCTATTTTGTTATAGACCGCTCTGCCTGGTTCTAGGAATTGTATCTTGACCCCTTGTGGCTACAGGCTAGCAAGGACCTCTGGAATGCAAGCAGCAGGAGACAAAGCCTGTCTCTGGTAGCAAACGCTGCCTCAGTTTACTCTCCCTGCCCCCAAAGCTTGGTCGGAAGTCAATGACTGGTAAGACCCCTCACAGCAGGGGGCAACCTAAGCCAGACTCGATCACTTGGGAGGCCTTCATGGAAGGACTGGGGGGGATTGCAACAAAAAGGGAGCAACGGACTCTCGCTCCCTGGCTTAGCCCTAGTGCTTCATGGCTCTAATCCCCTTAAGCCTGAATATCTGATGGGGAGGGGTGCAGCTCCTTGCCTTGCTAGAGCATGTCCTGGGGAAAAATCTGGCACCACAAAGACTTGCTGATAGACCTGTGAAATCTGCTCTGCTAAGAGTGCTTTCATTCATATGATAAGGGTTCAAGCAAGAAACCCTAAAACTCTGTTCCTGGCAGACTCTGACTCATACCAAACCCTCAGATTTCTTTGAATTGTTATCTACTGTTTGACCCTTGCTGCCCTGTATTCTTGTGTATTAGAACCCAATAAAAGGCCCTGGAGGAGGGGGCTCAAGGCCCTTTTTCTCCTCGAAGAAACTGGCTGCTGTTGACCTTTTTCCCCTGTGAAACTGGCCACCGCTCACGGCCTTTTTACTCTGGGAAAATGGCCACCTCTCCTCCCTAAGCACATCACATCATGTCTCAGTCATATTTACTCTCATCTGTGGCACTCAGGGGGACTTGTGAGGAAAGTTGCCCCCACACAATTTATATTAAATTTCAGGTGTTTTCAGCTTTTGGTTTGGATGCCACCATTTATTTGTGTGGTTAAAATGTAAGCATGTTTAAGTACAAATAAATATTTATTCATATTGTAAATGAATAAATATGTGTCTATAAGTGTGGGCAAAATATATACCACATACATCTGCACGAATAGATTCTGTCAACAATTTTATTTATTTTTTAAAATAACCTAATTTATTTATTCCCCCTGGCCTCCCACCCTTGATTCTATCTCCTTTGGTTTTGTCCATGGGGCCTTTATACATGTTCCCTGCTGACCCTTCCCCTTTTCCTCCCTGTTAACCCCTCTGGTTACTGTCAATTTGTTCCTTATGTCCATGTCTCTGGTTATATTTTGTTTGATTATTTGTTTTGTTGATTAGGTTACACTTATAGTGAGATAATATGGTATTTGTCTTTCACCACCTGACTTAGTTCACTCAGCATAATGTTCTCCAGTTTGATTTATGCAATTGTGAAGGGTAGGAGATCCTTTCTTTCTGTAGTATACAATTCTATTGTGTAAATGTACCATTTTTTATCTACTTTTACTAATGGGCACTTAGGTTACTTCAAACACTTGGCTATTATAAATTGTTCTGCTATGAGCATTGGGGTGTATAGGTTCTTTTGAACTGGTGTTTCAGGATTCTTAGGGTATATCTCCAGCAGTGGAGTCACTGGGCCAAAAGAACAAGGGTTTGGGAACTTTGATGTTGAACTATTTAGATAACTTTGTCTGTCTTGTTCTCTTCAGCATTTTTGAAGAACCACTCAGAGACCTTGTAAACTTACTGAAGAATTATGTATGATGTTTGTATATTCGTTTTGCTATTGAAAAAATTAATGTGTATGACATATATAAGAAATCGGATATTCTACAGAAAATAATTTTTGAACAACATGATTTGATCTTTTCAAGGGCCAAAGTCTGATGACAAAGAAAGTTATGGCTGGAAAGATTTCTAAAATGCCTTATGGTCCCCTACTTCTCTTTCAGCAGAGTCAGTGATTTGTGTCTTGTCGTTTGTGTAACTCAGCATTTTGCAAAGAGGGAGAGTTAGATACTCATTCGAACACTGTCTACATTGTCTCATTTATTTGATTCATTTTCTAATCCTTCTGGCTGACACAAGTTCAGTCGTTCAGCCAGGTGGTATAGCCAACAAATCCTCAGTACAATGTTAAGTGTTGGCAAATCAACAAAGCTGGAATCCTGAATGTCGCAGCAGCATTTTCATTGGCTTTGTTACTTTGCTTTATTCAATTAAATGAAAAATAATTTGACTTTTGCATTACTGGTTTCTGTGATTATCTCCTTTATTTTTAGTTTCTATATGTATCTCCCTCTATTAGTAAAGACTCTTGTACTGTTCCATCATTTGTTGTTTGACAATCCAGTAAATAGTCTTTTTTTCTCATCCGTTTATAAATGAAATGTCCTTTTACCCATATTTTGTGTTCAAGTTCCCACATGACCACCATTAAAAGAAAAGCAGTTTCCATTTCTGCAAGATCAATTTCTATACATTTAAATTTTTCAATCATAGTTTACCTTCAATATTATTTTTATTAGTTTCAGGTGTATAGCTTAGTGATTAGACAATTACATACTTTACAAAGTGTTCCCCCTGTTATTTCCAGTGTCCACCTGGTACCATACATAGTTATTACAGTATTATTGACTATATTCCCTGTGCTGTACTTTATATTCCAGTGACTATTCCCTAACTGCCAATCTGCACATCTTAATCCTTTCACCTTTTTTCACCCAGTCCCCCAAGCCTCTCCCCTCTGGCAACAAACAGTCTGCTCTTTGTAAATTTTAATATCTAACTAACTTGGTGCACAGCACTTTCATGTCCAGGACAAGGCAGTCATTCCTATATTGCATCAAACTGTCTTGGTTATTTTTAGGAGCATCTATTTGACATAAAAGTCACCAACTAAGGCAGAGTGGTACCAGATGTCTCAGAGATAAAAATCTCTGGGCAGAGTGACCTGTCCTAGCCACTGCACCTTTTCAAGATGCGTTCAGTAATGAATGATTTCTATGAAACACGCCAAGGCCTTCATGATCTGAATGCACTCTACTAGAACAGGTTGAAGATATTTCTAGGGCCTGTTATTATTATTTTTTATTATTATTATTTGCTCAGATAACTTGCACATGTAGGTTAATGTTTATTTGCAGAGAGCATGTAATTGCCTTTGCTCTCGGTGAGTGAATGGGTCTTTCAGTTCACATCACATGCATGTGTGTTTCAGATTACAAATAGTCTCTTGTGAGCATGGCTTTAACAAATGGATGCACAATTGCTTCTTATGACAGCAATATTTGTTTTTGACATATCAGATATATAGGATATATAGCAAAGAATATAATTTTTTAAGACATTTTGAGTTGAAAGACATATTGTAAGGCTATTTTTAATGATCTGTTATTATCCTCCTATCCCTCAAAGTTTTATTTATATTTGGTTTTAAGGTAGATTGTGAATTTTTAAATCAACCATCCCCAAAATCCTTTCTTTAATATCCTATTGTCTAATGATGCTGTTTACGCTTTATAGCATGAAGGTAATCATTCAAACGGCAGTAAGAAAGTGCAGTGATGCTCTTTAAAATTATTCAATTTCAGAACAGTTAAAGCTTGATTAATGCAACTTCCATTTGAGTTGTGTAGATAATGCTTACGAGAAACGGATATGGCCTATACACTCTAATCAATTCCAAGACTAGCTGTTGTCATACTGAAGAAAAGAAAAACAATATTTCTACAGTTCTCTATATTTCATTATGGCATGTGTTAATTTTAAGTATTGAATACATCTGCCATGCAGTATGCTTCTTTCTAATGGTACAAAGAGTCAAGTGGGCGAAAACTAGATACAGTGATTTCTCTTAATGTAAAGTGGCCTTTTGAGTCTTCAAACAACTTCTGTTAAATGTCAAGTCTTTATCACCAGCCTCAGGAGATCTGATCTGTATTGTTCTTTCTATGGCTCTGATGGAAGCCACACAATGAAAGGACTGTCTCCACCTTTACTGTTACTCGACAAGAGGAATGAGTTCAGGCTAATTTCATGATTATTGAAATGAAGGGATAAAAATAAATAATGTAAGCTGCTTCTATTAGAAATATTTTTCAGCTCCTGATTCCAAACCTTCTGACACTGATTTTAAATCTTTTAATGCGAACCACAGCATTTAACTTCCATGATAACAACTAAGGGGCGTGGAAACAGGAGGGAGGTGGGGAGCATGAGGCGGGGGGCGGGAGGGAGTAAAAAGCAGAAAACTGTACTTGAAAAATAATTTTAAAAAACTAATTATAGCCCTGGCTGGTGTAGTTCAGTGGATTGAGAGTGGGCCTGCGAACCAGACAATCACGGTTCGATTCCCAGTCAGGGCACATGCCTGGATTGCAGGCCAGTTCCCAGCAGGGAACGCACAAAAGGCAACCATACATTGATATTTCTCTCCCTCTCTCCTTCCCTTCCCCTTTAAAGATAAATAAATAAAATCTTTTTAAAAAGTAATTATAAATATAGCTCTTACAACTAAAGTAATTTTGTGTTTTTTCTCTTTCTGTAACATGATTGAGTTTACTAAAATATAAAATGGGAATGAAGTCTTAGTTTTAGCATTTTTTAAGATATAGTTGTTATTCAGAAAGGGTTTTATTGTGAGAGACTGCAGGATATTAAGATTCAGTATTTGATGCACTTTTCATAACTTTAATTTTACAATTTTACTAAGTAAAAGTAAATAAGATTCTGAAGCCATTCCTTTATACTGAATCTCATACAATATACTATAAAATTTAACTCTGGCTATTTGTATTGATTAAATCTTATTTTGAAAATATACCTGAAATTCAGCTCAAGAAATGAAAATTACAGATGCATATAACTTGAAAATCTTGCTTCTGAATTGTATTTCAGTTTATCAGGGAAATTCATTTTTGGGTTATAAGATGATAAAATCTACCACTAACCTAACTGATTATTATTAGAATATCCCATATGTTTTCCTCTAGACTGAAAGACTCTTATTAGTGTTCCACATCATTCATCATACAGACTCACATAGACTTGTGTGTGTGTGTTGCACTTTTATGGGTAGGGAATATATAACCTGAATATGCAGATGAATAAGCATACGTGTGTGTGTGCCTGAGTTACTGAAAACAGTACCACAAAGTGGTGAAATTGATACACATCATTCACATTTATATCTAATATTTGTTTTCCGTAAAACCTTACAATTAAAATTAATACAATTAAAATCGTATTCTAATTATAAAGTCTAAACTGGAATTGTGCCAAGATTTGCATCAGTATTTATTGGCAAATAAATCTTATGTGTCAATTTAGAGATACTTCTAAAAAATAAAAATGGAAGACAATTGGTGGTAAATCCATTTTTTAATTAATGGCAAGTTCATCCAAACTGAATTATAAAAAATTGTATTTATATTGTTATGGTTTGTTTTGCAGAATCACATGGAAGTATACAAATGGACTTCCTCTACTTTATTCAAATAAAATCCCATGGCCTTGTCCATATAGAAAATAAGGCATATACACAGTGCAATATTTGGCACATTCCAATAACTTACATAATTGCTCACTATTATTGTTTAATTGCTACTACAAGTAAGTATACTTTAAAAGTCACAAGTTAAATTCTTTTGATGGATATTTTTTAAAGGATTTTATTTATTTCTTTTTAGACAGAGGGGAAGATAAAGAGAAAGAGAGGGAGAGAAACATCAATGTGTAGTTGCCTCTTGCACATCCCCAACTGAGGACCTGGCCCACAACCCAGACATGTGCCCAGACTGGGAATCGAACGGGTGACCCTTTGGTTAGCAGGCCAGTGCTCAATTCACTGAGCCACACCAGCCAGGGCTTGATGGATATTTATGATTTTACTACTTCAGTGATGATTTCATACAACTTACATCAAGAAAAATAGAATGCTTCACTGCAATAAATTTCTACTTCCTTCCCTTTTAAATTTTAATTTTAATTAGAAGGAAAATATGTGGGTAAATAGATAAGGGTGAGGAAAGAAGCTAATCAGTCTTCCCATTTTGCTCATAAAAAGTAAAGTGAAGCAATCTATTTTGGAGACTTTCCTGGCACAATTCGAGAGTGAAGGTATAAGATTAATTCTATTGATGCGACATTTTTCTTTTTCTGGCAATAAAGGCTGAAAACATACAAGCTCTAGCCTAGTCTTGACAAAGCTTAAATCATGAGACTATACACAAAAAATTCAGAACTGTAAGCACAGTCGACCTTTGAACAATATAGATGTGAACTATGTGGGCACACTTATAAGCATATTTTTCAATAACTACTATACTGTAAATGCATTTTCTCTTCCTTATGATTTTCAAAATAACATTTCATTTTCTCCATCTTCATTGTAAGAATATAACATATGACACATATGATGTATAAAATATGTGTTAGTCAATTGTTTATGTTATCAGTAAGGGTTCTGGCCAACTATAGGCTATGAGTAATTAAGTTTAGGACTAAACAAAAATTATATGTAAATTTGTGACTGTGCAAAGGTTTGGTGCCCATAAACTGGTGTTGTTCAAGGGTCAACCTAGTATTATTTAGTTTCTCTTCCTACGTATGGAGTTGGGATGAGCATTGTGTTTGTCTGCTTCTGGAGGTGTTCACACAACATGAGAATATACTTTGTAAAGTAGTCAATAAAAATTCTGGTAATATGGACTTGACCTAAATAGTCAAGTGTGAAAAAAATGTCCTTTCTTTGTAAAATTCAGAGTTATTTTTCTCCTTTTTGATAAAAAGAGTTTTAGTTTGAGCCAAGATATTTTCAAGGTTGAAACTCATTATTTACCCAGAACATGCACTGACCATTACAACTTTGGAATAGGAAAGGATTTCTAGAACAGCAGAAACTTCAAACTTTATATGAAAAAAAATAGAAGAGTCACATTGGTCCACAATAGAATAATGATATGAAATTAATATTCAATAAATTTATAAATTCCTCAAACAGGGAAACACCATTAATAAGTTTAAAACAAATCATCTACACATAGGTTTGTTATGCATCTTTTTTTCAAATTTCACTTATATAATTTTATAAATTTGTAAGAATTACTATTACAAAATACTGCATACTGCATAGCTTAAGCAATATAAATTTACTTTCACTATTCTAAAGGTTATAGACAGATATGCAAGTGTTAGCAGGTTTTGAGTTTTTTAAGACCTTTCTCCTTGACCTGCAAATGCCCCTTCCTCCCCATGGGTCCTCACATGGTCTCTGCCCTCTGCTCAGACATCCTTGCTCAGACATTCTTGCATGTCCACATTTCCTGTGTTGTCAGGACATCAATAAGAGTGGTTTTAGTCATATCCCAAAGGCTTTATTTTAATTTATTGGGATACTTACCTCTTTAAAGACTCTATCTTCATATAGTCACATTTTGAGTTATTGGGGGGTTAGGGCTTCAACACATGAACTGTGCAGGGGGGCACAATTCAGTCCATTACAGTAATAATAAAATTATTCATACAATGACAATTGTATTTTTATTTTACTAATAGAAATGTTGAAATATATTAAACACCTAAGTGGAAGAATAAATAAGATCTAAAACAATCATATTGACAGTTCACTTAAAATAAAATTTTAATACCATAGAACTACTATAGTTTTGTGGAGCAAAAATAGATGCCCCATGTGATCATTTGTTTCTTTTATCTTTTGTTTTTAAATCACTTTTCTTATTTTTTTGTGTTTGTTCACTTACAGTTGTCCTAATTTAATTTTACCCCCTTTGCTCTCCCCTGACCTGCCCAGTCCCACTCCCTCAGTCAGCCCCCACCCTGCTGTCCATTACCATTAGTTTTTTATACGTGTTCCTTGACTATACCCTTCCCCTTCTTTCCCCTGTTACCCCCTCTTCCTCCCGTCTGTTCACTGTCAGTTTATTCCTTATTTTCATGTCTCTGATTCTATTTTGCTCATTTGTTTGTTTGTTTTGTTGATTAGGTTCCACGAAAAGGTAAGATCATAAGGTATTTGTCTTTCACAGTCTTGCTTATTTCACTTAGCATAATGCTCTTCAGGTTCATCCATGCTGTCATTAAGGGTAGGAGTTCCTTCTTTCTTTCTACTGCATAGTATTCCATTGTGTAAATATACAGTTTTTGATCTATTCATTTACTGATGGCCCTTTAGTCTGTTTTCAACACTTGGCTATTGTAAATAATGCTGCTATGAACAAAGGCATAGATTCTTTTGAATTGGTGTTTCAGGATTCTTAGGTATAATCCCAGTGGTGGAATCACTGCATCAAAAGGCAATTCCATCTTTAGTTCTGTCATTTAATGTTCATATTACCTTTGGATTAAGGAAATTTCTAGTGGAGTTCATGACACCAACATCCCATTAATTAAAGATATAGTGAGGTGCTTCTCAAACTTAAGATCTAGTCTTCAATCTAAAAGCGAGCTCCACTTATTAATGAAAATCTGATGAACACTATTTCTCTGGTTAAAACTATGTGCTATTTATACAACATGAGCAAATATAGTTGAAATTTAACAAATGTATTTTCCAAACTTATATAGACATAAATATGCATGAACCACTTTAGAGCATTACTTTTACTTTTAATAACAGGAAAGGAAAGGCAATGACACAATGAGAAGAAGACTACTTGTTCTATAGTTTCCATCTTTAAAATGTCAGGTCATTAATAAATAAAATGGGATAATGAGAAAGAAAAATAAGACAGTTAAACAGTAAGCAGAAATTCATATTTTCAGCCCTTCCAAAAGATATCTTTGATATAGGAGATACCTTTATGCAAATGGAGAGTCAGATGATATAGAATTAAAAAAAAACTACTTTAAAGTACATGAATATGTATGCAATTATCCATACTGAAACAAGTAGTACCAAACACAACTTTATAATTTGAAGTATCCTTCCAGGAAATGCTTGTGTCCTGATGATGGTGATTTGTTTTCTAAATGAAAATTAAAATTGGTCCCAAGCTTGTGCAAGCTTTATGTGGTACAAATATGTATACTTTTAAACAATTTCCATTGAACATATTTGGTACATTTTTACTTGTGACTGAATACAAAAATATGTTATTTGTGCCATAGAGAGATGTGCAATTGATCTGATAACATTCTATAAGCAGTGTCTCATTTCAGATGAAGACTTGGAACTATTGTGTGGAGTCTCTTGTGTCAACTAATTGACTGCCTTGCTCTGAACTGAGATCAAGGCATTTGATTTCATTATGTTTTTCATGACTAGTTGTACATGAGTTTGATTATGGAGTAAATTTCTCTAATATGGATAATATGAGAAAATTATATGTTAACAGAAGTTAAAAGCAACATGCTTATTATAAGATAGATTCTCTAGGTAAACCTTATTCAGGATGTAAACAATCAGGTTAAGCAGATTCAATAATATGAGTGAAATTACTTTAAAATAAGGCTAAATGGTATAACTAAGTGGAAAAAGGATAGATATAGCCGTAGATGTCAATAATGTATTATTGGACATTAACTATCTTGAGGGAGGAAAGAAATTCTACTATACAGAAAAAAACAGTTACATGTATGAATTTTGTGACTTCCAGATATACTGTTTTGTTTTTAATCAAATAATAGTAACAACAACAATAAACTGAAGCAAAAGATGTTGGAGGAGTAGATGGAAGCTACACTAAGTCCTCACAGGACCAAACTGGAACTAACTAAATTATAGAAAAATCACCCTGTAGAATCAATTGAACACTAAAAGGAGAGAAGCCTTATAACCCCAGGGAGATGGAAGAAGCCACATCATCACAATCAGAAGTGCAGAGGGGGTACAAGAGGGCTGGCTGGGCTCCTATGAACAGCAGCTAAAGTTTCTGAGGGACATTAGAGGGGCCAGGGGTTTCCCCCAAAATGTGTGGGGTCGAAACCCCAAGTTGGGCTCCCCAGCCTATAGTACCAGAATTGGGAAAGGAATCCAAATAACATATGACTGTGAAATCTAGCAGAGTTTCTGTCCACCAGGGAGAGATGGCTGGAGACTGCCCGACAGTCTAAGGTTGGTGTCTATAGGGAGAGAACTGAAGGAACATCCACCGTCATCCCTGTGCTAATTCATCCCCATATTGCAAGATTCATCTTTCTCAGGTAGAGCATTCTTCTCTGAATTGCATCAGCCTGAGGGGAAGCAACAGCCTTGCACACAGGAATTACTCTGACCCACCCTGCGGTGCTTATGCTCTGCTGCTCAATAGCACAGCAGGAAGACATTCACTGACTAACAGAAAGTCTGCAGGAAGAAGGGAATCACTGGAAGTTCAGAGACTTCAGCTGACTTCTCCCTGGGCCTAGTGCTGATAACAGGTAGTCTTGGCATGCAGTCTGGTTCTTTCTGCATATAACCAGGCCAAGTAGAGGAAGCCATACACTGGATTGCTGATAGATCCAAAATGGTTTCCTAGGACCAGTCACAGGAAGGGTGTGACTTAGGCATATACCAGAATCTTGCAGACCTACCTATTACAAAGAAACAAACTCAAAGAGACAGCGAAAATGGAAAAACAAAAAAACAGGTCCCAAATGAGAGAGTGAGAGAGAGAGGGAATTCTCCAGAAGAACAGCTAGATGAAATGAAGGCAAACAATTTATGTGATAGAAAGTTTAGAGTTATAAGTATAGGGGTATTCAACAGCATGAAAAAAGACAAAGCATAAAAAAGGAGCAGTCGCAATAAAGAATGCAATATCTGAAATAAATAATACACTGGAAGGAATAAATAGTAAGTAGTTGAAGCAGGGGATTGAATTAATGATTCAGAACACAAGGTAGAGGGAAAAAATACCCAGCAGAGTAACAAAAAGAAAAAACAGTTAAAATGAGGAGAGCTTAAGAAACCTTTGGGACAACATGAATCACATGACATCTGCATCATAGGAATAGCAGAAGATGAAGAGAGTGAGAAAGGGATCAAGGATGTGTTAGAAAAAATAATGACCGAAAATTCCCCCAATCTTTTGAAGTAAAAGGACATACAAGTCCAGAAAGCTCAGAGAATCTAAACTCTTTGAATCAAAGTTTGATCTGAACAGGCCTACACCAAGGTAAATCATAATTAAAATGTCAAGGCCAAAAGAAAAGAAGAAAATCCTAAAAACTACAAGAGAAAAGCAGGCAGTTACCTGTGAGGGAGGACCAGTTAGACTGTCATCTGATTTCTCAACATAAATATTCCAGGCCAGAAGGGAGTGCTGTAAAATATTTGTGATGAAAAGCAAGGACATACAACCAAGGCTACTTTACCCAGCAAGACTATCACTTAAAATCAAAGGAGAAGCCCTGGCTGGTGTAGCTCAGTGGATTAAGCGCGGGCCTGCGAAACACACGATCGCGGTTCGATTCCCAGTCAGGGCACATGCCTGGGTTGCAGGCCGATTCCCTGCAGGCCAGTTCCCAGAAGGGGACACACAAAAGGCAACCATACATTGATGTTTCTCTCCCTCTCTCCTTCCCCCCTTCCCCTCTAAAAAAGATAAATAAATAAAATCTTCAAAAAAATCAAAGGAGAAATAAGGAGCTTCCCAGACAAGAGAACACTAAAGAAGTTTGTCAAGGTCAAACTGGTATGGCAACAAATGTTAAATGGCTTGCTTGATAACAATGAAGAAGAATGAAGAAGGAGAAGAAGGAGGAGAAAAGAAAAAGACAGAAGAAAATAACCTAACAATAAAACAAGATTCAATACATATCTATCAATAATCGCCTTAAATGTAAAAGGCTTAAATGCTCCAACCAAAAGATGGATAAGAAAATAAGACCCATATGAATGCTGTCTTCAAGAGACCCATTTCATAGCCCTGGCTGGTGTAGCTCAGTGGATTGAGCGTGGGCCTGTGAAGCAAAGGATCGTGGTTCAATTCCCAGTCAGGGCACATGCCTGGGTTGCAGGCCAGGTCCCCAGGTGGGACACACGAGAGGCAACCACACACTGATATTTCTCTTCCACTCTTTCTCCTTCCTGTCCCCTCTCTCTAAAAATAAATAAATAAAATATTTTTTAAAAAGAGACCCATTTCATATTGAAAGACACTCACAGACTAAAAGTAAAGGGATGGAATGAGATATTTTGTACAAACAGAAAGGGGGAACAAAAAGTGGGATGGCAATACTTAATACCTAACAAATTAGACTTAAAACCAAGGCTGTAACAGAAGATAAAGAAGGATTCCACATAATGATAAAGGAGACCATCCAACAAGAAGACATAACCCTAGTAAACATTTATGTATCCAATATAGGAGTATATAAACATGTGAAGCAAATCTTGATGGACACATAGGCAGAAATCAACAGAAATATAGTCATAGTCAAGGATTTTAACACCCCTTTGACTTCAGTGGATAGATCTTCCAGACAGAATATCAACAAAGAGACAGTGTCCTTAAATGACACAGTAGATCAAATGGATTTAATTGATATCTTCACAGCATTTTACCCCAAAGTAGTTGAATATATATACATTTCAAATGCACATGGAATATTTTTTAGGATATACCATATGTTAGGACACAAAAAAAGTATCAATGAAGTTAAGAAGACTAAAATCATATCTAGCATCTTCTCTGACCATAATACTATGAAACTAGAAATCAATCACAAGAAGAACACTGAAAAATGCAAAAAAGACGTTGAAGCTAAATAATAAGTTATTAAAGAATGAGTGGGCCAACAAAGAGACCACGAAAGAAATCAAAAGATACCTTGAAACAAACAAAAATCAGAACACACCAATTCAAAAGAGGTGGGATACTGGGAACGGAATCCTAAGAGGGGAAATGTATAGCATTAGAGGCCTATCTCAAAGAGAGAGAGAGAGAAAACAGAAAAAAGTCAAAGCTCAAATAAACTCTCTAATTTTACACTTACAGGAACTTGAAAGACAATAAACAAGGCCCAAAGTGAGTAGAAGGTAAGATATAATACAAATCAGAGCAGAAGTAAATGAAATAGAGTAAAAAATGACACAAAAGATCAATGAATCAAAGAGCTGGTTCTTTGAACAGATTAACAAGATGGACAAACATTTGACCACACTCATCAAGGAAAAAAGAGATAGGACCCAAAAAATTAAAATGAGAAATGAAAGAGGACAGATAAAAACTGACATCAAAGAAATGCAAAGTATTGTAGGAAATATTTTGAACAATTATATGCTAACGAACGGGATGATCTGGATGAAATGGATACATTCTTAGAAACATACAATCTTTCAAAACAAAATCAGCAATAATCAAAAAATCTGAATAGGCTGATTATAACTGGTGAACTTAAAGCTGTAATGAAAACTCCTAACAAACAAAAACCCTGTACTGGATGGCTTCACATGTGAATTTTACCAAACATTCCAAGAAAAACAAACATCTTTCTTTCTCAAGAAAGGCTTTGAATAATTCAGAGGAGGGAAGGCTAGCAAGCTAATTTCATGAGGCTAATATTATCTTAATTCCAAAAACCAAATGAAGACTCTACAGAAAAAGAAAGAAAATTATAGGCCGAAATCCCTGATGAATATAGATGCCAAAATCCTCAACAAAATGTTAGCAAACCAAATACAGCAATGCATCAAAAAGATCATACACCATGATCAAGTGGGATTTATTCCAGGAATGCAAGATTGATACAACATTCACAAATCAGTAAATGTGACTCACTACATAAAAAGGAAATGAAGGATAATAACCACATGAATAGATGTAGATAAAGTGTTTGATAAAATTCAGTACCCACTTATGATAAAAACTCTCAGCAAAATATAATAAAGTCCTTAAATGACAAACCCACTGCCAGCATCATACTAAATGAAAAAAAAAAAACTAGAAACATTTCCCTTAAGATCAGGAACAATACAGAAATGTCTGCTCTGACTTCCCTTAATCAACACAGTAATGGAAGTCCTAGCCATAGCAATCAGACAGCAAGAAGAAATGAAAGGCATCCAGATTGTAAAGGAAGAAGTAAAACTACTTTTAATTGTAAATGACATGATAGTGTATAGAAAGAATACCAAAGATCCCACCAAGAAACTAGTAGAGCTGATCATGAATTCAGCAAAGTAGCAAGAAGAAAAATTAATATCCAGAAATTAGTTCCAGTTTTATATGACAATAATATACTAACAGAGAGGAAAATTAAGAAAACAGTCTCATTTATAAGAGCTTCAGAAATAATTAAATACCTAGGAATAAACTTAACAAAGTAAGTAAAAAATCTGTACTTGAAAAATTAAACACACTGAAGAAAGAAATTGAAAAGGAGACAAATATGTGGAAGCACATACCATGTTCATGGAGAGGAAGAATTAGCATCATTAAAATGTTAATACTACCCCAAATAATCTGTAGATTTAACACAATTTATATTAAGATTCCCACAACGTGTTTCATAGAACTATAATAAATATTTCAAAATGTAAACGGAACCACAAAAGTCTCTGCATAGCAACAGTGATCTTGTGAAAGAAGGGAGTTGGAAGAATCCAACTACCTAATATCAAACTATAATATAAGGCCATAGTAATCAAGGAGACTGGTACTAGCATAAAAACAGACATTCAGATCAATGGAACAGGATAGACAGCCGCAAAATAAACGCACACGTTTACAGTTACAATATCTGACAGAAGAAGCAAGCACAGACAATAGGCTAAAGATGATTTATTTAATAAATGGCATTGAGAAAATTAGACAGATGTGCAGACAAATTAAACTAGACCACCTTCTTATACCACACACAAGAATAAATTCAAAGTGGATTAAAGACTTAAATGTTAGACCCAAAACCATAAAAATCCTAGAAGAAAACAGGCAGCAAAATTGTGGATGTAGCTTGGAGTGATATTTTATCAGATATATCTTTCCAAGCAAAGGAAACAATATAAAAAATAAACAAATGGGACTACATCAAACTAAAAAGGTTTTGAACAGGAAAGAAAAACATCAACAAAATAAAAAGATAACCCACAGAATGAGAGAACATATTTGCCAATACATCTCATAAGGGGTTAATATCAAAAATTTATAAAGAACTTACAAAGCTCAACACCAAAAAAGCAAACAAACAACACACTAAAAATGGGCAAAGGACCTCAACAGATACTTAAGATATATGAAAATATGCCCAGTGTCACTAGTCTTCAGAAAAATTAAAATTAAAACCACAATGAGATACCATCTCGTACCTCTCAGAATAACTATCATCAGTAATTGGACAGACAAGTGCTTGCAACTCTTTTATACTGTTGATGGGAATGCAGATTGGTGTAGCCACTGTAGAGATATCTTAAAAAATTAAAAGTGGATCTGCCTTTTGACCCAGTGATTCCACTTTTGGGAATATATCTGAAGGAACCCAAAACACTAATTTGAAAGAACATAAGCACTCCTATCTTCATTACAGCATTATTTATAATCACCAAGATATGGAAGCAGCCAAGTATTCATTTGTAGGTGAGTGGATAAAGGAACTCTGGAACAATTACACAATAGAATACTACCCAGCACTAAAAAAGAAGAAAATTTTACACTTTGTAACAGTATAGATGGATCTGGAGATCATTATACTAAGTAAAATTAGCCAGTCAGAGAAAGACAAATATCATATTATTTCTTTCACATGGAGAATCTAATAAACAAATGGAACTAACAAGTAAAATAGAGACAGACTCATAGGCAGAGAGCAGGATGACAGCTAGATGGGGTGGGGGTGGTTAGGAGGTGGATGGTTTGAGTCAAAAAGTTAAAGGGATTCTAGGACATGGATAAGAGTGTGGTCATTGGGGGAATGAGGGGGTGTAAGGGGACTAAATGGCAATGGAAAAATACAATAAAAATCCATTTTAAAAAGTTGAAATAATAGTAGTATGGAACCCTATTCTTTGCCAAAAACTGTGAAATCACAAAAATTAACTATTCAACAGTTCTAGCCAGCCTATAGAAAGTTTCATTACTACTCCCATTTCATAGATGATAGTACTAAAATTAGGGGCCAGATTTGCCCATGAAACATCTCCAAGCAGGAGAACCAGGACTGTGTCCAGGCGGGGTACTCCAGTGCTGACGCTCTCAACCACTGCACTAACCCATCTTCCTAATGTACATATGTGTGTGCACCTACTCACTCCCCCATCAAACATGTAAAAGTAATGCCCACCTAGTATAATGTACAGGGTGATGCAGAAGAGATATTCAATAATTAAAAATACTTAGGACATTCCATAAGATGTGCTTGATGATTAAAAGATACCACTTTCCTGAAAAAATTTTATTTTTACAAAATGGGTATTTCTATTTGGGAAAAATACTGCCTTGTATGTTCTGCAGATAATAAAAGTTATAGAATTATAAAATAAAAAGAACACACAGTGGATAGTTTGAATAACTAAAATTAGTTAGAAATGGACATCTACCATAATATCTTATGATAAACAACAAATTCTTTCCAAAAGATAAAATCAGAAGTATATATAAATTTCATCATCTTCAATTTAGACACAATGTGTCTTCTCATTTTCTTTATAATTTGGACAATGTTTGTAAAGCTTTTTAAGTATACAGACACCATTTCTGATGCCATTTGTAGTTGGGCACTTTTTCTTTTTCCTTTGGATTACTAACCTGAGTTAAAACTGATATTTCTCTATTTCATGCAGTTCCTATAAACACCATTGCACATTATTCCTCATAACTTGCGTATCTTCTAAAATTTAATGTGCCCTATTTATCTGAGATGGTATGTGTGAGTTCATTACACAGCTACATATACACACACATACACATGTACAAATTGTGTGTGTGTGTGTATTTGGGGGGAGAGATGAGAAAGGAAAGAGAGAGGGACAGTAACTGGGTTAATTCTGAGTGACCACCAAATGGTTTACTTCAATTTGATGCTTTTTACAGAATTTCCCTAATGTTCACCTGACCCCCCTTCCACACTGCCCTTTTCCTATCTGCCACATACATATTAATCAGTCCCAAGGAGTGACTGAGGATTGTTCCACATCTTTAGATGGTCCTAGCAAGTGCCAAATTGGTAATGTAGAAACATGTTTTATGTATAACAGGAATGCTGAAATTGCAAGCAACAGAAAATGCAACTTAAAAGTAAAGAATGTTGTCTCTGCACCTGCAAAAGACTGCAGTGCAATCGGCTGCACACTCCAACTCTATTTTCTGTGTTTCTCCTCGTTTTCTCTCCTTCCATATTCCCATACCTCGCTCAGGATGGAGCTCGTGACATCCAGCAAATAAAAAGGCCTCTCTTTTTACTGTGTTTTTTGAAGAGCCAGAGAACCTATGCAAAAGGTCTCATCTGTCTGTCATTGGCTGTGATTGTAAATAGGAATCACTAGAATTAGCAAATATCAATTTGCAAATTTTCCTCTGAAGCTTGATAGAAGTATCTTTTACTCCGAATCAATTGATGAAGCTTTCAGAAGTATGAATCTCATCAACGAAACAAACGAGCAAATAAAATTTAACCAGAAACATTGAAATAAAGAACAAACTGACTGTAACCACAGGGGAGGGGAAATAGGGAGAATGGGGGAAAGGATGGGCCATCAAGGAACATACGTAAAGGACACTCAGGCAAAGCCAAAGGTTTGAGGTTAGAAGGCAAAGATGGGTGGAGCAGGGTAGGGGAGGGGGGACGTAGTGGGGTGAAAATGGGGGCAACTGTACTTGAATAACAATAAAAAGAAAGAAATATGTGCTTGTGAATGTAGCTGAAATCCCTCAGGGAAAAAATGGAGGTAACTATTTGGCAACAGCATAGACTATCTGCAATGAGATGTTATTCAGTGGTATTAAGGTATTTGAAATAAGGAACAAAGCAGTCCAATTTCATAACCATGTAGGCAAAGTAATCAGTACCCCAATTTTTAGATTTTTTCCTGGTTGTATCGGGTTCCAGAAACCATGTCCTATTGACTACCAGTCTATATGGGGTTTGGAGTACTGAGGAATTAAAACAGGTTACTTCCAATCAGTCAATCAATGGAATAACGTTACACGAGTCATTTCTCCAATAGTGAGTTTTCCCACTTTGTCACTTTCCCAATCTCTCCTTCCTTTCTCTACCAACACAAATAGAATATTTATATTTTAGCAGTGATGATCCATGCCACAAAACAAAGCAACTTTGGATACACTGGAGGAGGTGGTGGGAATGAAATTAAGTTGACTAAAATTTTCTAACTAAAAGTGTCTTATGTTTCATTGACACATTGCAAAAATCTACATACTTGTGAGTTTTTTAATTGTGTAGCTTAGAAAGGAAAATGCATAACAATGATAGACACAGTTTACTCTATGCATCTCAGGCGATCTAAAATATGATTCACAGAAATATAAATTGTGTTTTTCAAATGAGGAAATGTAGTGGTGCTTTCAGAGGATGAAATTCTTTTCTCCTCTGGAATAAATAGAAACGTGAGTAGAAACAATTCGGTACTCACAGGAAGCTTTTATTTTTATCTTACTTGCATGTGAGTGCTTTTCTCGTAAAAATATTTGCTTGATCAGTAGAATTTATCAAATGCATTCTGCATACAGATTAAATCGTAGTCCATAATCCAAATATTCATTCATTTGTAAAATAAAATGGATGTATATCTTAAAAGCTCAGAAAAAAGGCGAGTCCCTAGGGCTTTTACATATTTCCCTAGTCTAAAAATGGGTGTATACATTGCCCTGGCTGGTGTGGCTCAGTGGATTGAGTGCCGGTCTGCGATCCAAAGGGTCACACGTTCAATTCCCCATCAGGGCACATGCCTGGGTTGCAGGCCAGGTCCTTGGTGCAGGGCATGTGAAAGGCCCTCTCTTTTCCCTCCCTTACCTCCTCTCTAAAAATAAGTAAATAAATATTTTAAAAATAAACATGAATATATTCAGTAGCGACATGCAAGAGGATATTAGGCTTGGGCATGTGAAGTTACTTTAATTCTATAGTAAAATGTTTGACATTGTTTCCAATAACCTGTCAATTAGAGTTGAGTCTGTGATATCTTCCCGGAACTGTAACCTTTCTCAGATACAAACAATATTCCATCCAAATAATCACTAGCTGTATTGTCCTATGTAACTCTTCCTGAAACACTATTAGTTATTTTGAGCTTTCTCCCCGGTGTTAGAAGAAGAGCTCCTTGATAGCACAAGCTCTTTATTCTTTTTTTTAAAAGATTTTATGTATTTATTTATTTTTTACAGAGATGGGAGGGGAGGAAAGAAGAGAGAAGAGAAACACCAATGTGTGGTTGCCTGTCACATGCCTCCCACCAGGGACTTGGCCCAAAACCCAGGCATGTGCCCTGACTGGGAATCGAACCATCAACCCTTTGGTTTGCAGGCTGGTGCTCAGTCCACTGAGCCACCCCAGCCAGGGCACGCTCTTTATTCTTTATTGTTATTTTGACAGCCCTCATATGCCCTATTGGACATCGATGTTTTGTATCTGAAATAAATGGGGAAGGCATGAAAGAAGAAAGGAAGAAGAAAAATAATTCATTTAAGAAAAATTCATTTATTTTTAATTACTAACATTACATGACTTATTAAATGAAAATAATCTTAGAAAGAAATAATTTGATTCAACTATTTTCTTCAGGGGTTTTAAAGCCTAAAGTGAATTGTAATTTGTAAGAAAAAGTAAGACCAGAGCATATTTAGAAAACATTCATTCCCCACATATGACCCAACCACTGAGAATCTTTTACAGAGAAATAAGTTTTTACCATTAATTTTTAAAAGCTGTATATGAACCACACTCAATTTTATAATTAATAATTTGTACAGCTAATAATTGTAAGTGACTCAATGTACAGATTGTAGCAATTCTTGCTCTGCAGTGTTGGACCATGTCCCACTAGCCCGCGGAGCCCATTCCTTGGCACCCTCACTGAACCACACACTGCTCCACCAACACAGTATGCCATCCATGAGGCTTTGTCCGTGCAAGGTTCCTGCCCTGGGGGGTCCTTGACTTTACTGGGACCTCCATGCAATGTCAGAAATATCAAAGTCTTGCTGAGAGGTCACTGCCCGACCACACCAGTGCCGTGTCCTCCGCGGGTGCTCACCCGCCAGACTCTGCAGGCACCAGGCCTGGGGCCTGATAGCTTTGCAAGGGACAACACAATTATTAAGTCCTGGCTAGAAAACAAAATTAAACTGCAAACTGTAGATTAATGTTTAATTAGAAGTCGACAAAGCAGAACATTATGTCGTTGAGGTAGCATACACATTATAGTCAATGCGAGATGTAATAATACATTAACATATTTAATATACCATTGACTTAACCTCCAAAATTAAGTCAACCCAGTGATTAAAGGGATTTATATATGGTCCTGTTTTAAAGCTTCTTTAGTTTCTAGTTGCAATAATTGTCTATGTTTTATTTTGCTTTGTAGATGTTTATTTCTGTTTATATATATATGTATGTCTTGTCTTTATAGTCTATTTGAACTCCTTAAGGATAGGAAACAATTCTTTTGAGTGGGAGCTATTGTTCATAGTAAGGGTGACATCAGCTGTGTAAATTTCTTTTATTTCAGTATTTTTTCCTCTTTGTATTAGAAAGTGCTTTGTCACATCACTCTTTTCCAGTTCAGTGAGAATTCTCTAGGAAACAGGAACCTCATCTGCCTTCTCATCTGCAACTAGGACCCTTGAAAATGAACAGATTCCAATGAATTAACTGCTTATTGTCAAAATCACATAGACAGATCAAAGAAGCTCAGTGTTCTCACTATCAATTATTTTACCAAATTAGAAAACTAAATGTAAGAGAAAAAATTGGTATTTAAAAAAAAAGTTCAATATTCATTACCCGAAGGCTAGCCGTTAAGTATTCCAGAAGTTCAGGAAATTGTAACTATATTATTGAAATGTAACAAAACTGCTTCTTAACTGATTATTTGAGGTTTTTTCCAAGCTCCTGCTTTCTATACTCATTGGCAAAAATAAATAAATAAAGGATTTGCGTTATGATCAGTCATCACAATTTCTGCTTAAAGAGTACCCCATGTTTCTCCCATTTCCAATTTCCTTTTCCTCATATACGGCCCCTAAGCATCTTTAGCTTCTGCTGGTTGATGCTGTGCACAACAGGCACTGCATTCCTACTTTGTGCGCAGCGTTTTGTTAAGAGTCCAATTCTCACACAGGTGCTGTTCTATGGCCAGAACTCTTGACTGATTTAATTTGTTGTCCTTGAAGTTTGGTGGCGAGCTTCTTTCTGAGCTAAGAAAACGTCGAACGAACAGAAACTGTTCTAAAGAAAAAAAGTTATTGTGAAGATTGTTCTCAGTTTCCAAACCAAGGGGCACTTATAGCAGCAGGACCTTTATAAACGTCTACAAGTCAAAGAATGTCTCACCATAAACGATTTGGGGAGGCAGGCCTGTAACACATAGCAGACACAGATTGGATTCCCCCAGGACCCATGTAGGCTCACATTTTTTTTTTTGCCTCACACAAACAATACTAGGAATAGTTAGTTAAGAAGAATTTCCTTTCTGATGTCAATAAAACAAAATCTTACATTGCAACCAAATACGTGAAACAAGATCTTGTAGTCAAATTGCTATCAAGGCCTGCACTGACCATCATGTACAAGAGAGGGCATTCACGGGTACCCACAATATCACAAGTGATCATTTGCTTTGTTCGAACAAATTTCTATTAAAAACAGTCCTGGACTTTGGGAGCTGGACATGAAGTAGGCTCGGATCTAATGCTTTTAAAATGAATCACGACTCCCAAATGAGGACTCTGCCCTCCCTGAGCTGACTGGATATACGATGAGGTGATTAGGTCTAGTGTCCCCTCCGTGGTGTGCGGTTACCTCACCATCACACACGTTTACCCCGGGGGAGCCCTCATTACCTGAACACCACTGAAACCACACGCTTTCTCAGGGCTTGGTAGCCTTCAGGGCCTCTAACCTACTCTCAAAGTAATGTTTTGAAATTCAACAACTAACAATTTAGGATTGAGAAAAGATTTATCTGGAATGTATTCATCAATATTTAACCCATGTAACATGGTAATATATACATGCAAGTATTAATATTTTTTAAATTTATATAGTTATTATTATTTTTAAATTTTTTTTTTTTTTCAAGTACACGGTTTTTAATGTCAGAATTTCCCCCCCAAAAACCCACAATCCCATCCCAGCCCCCCCGCCCTGTCTCCCCACCTCCCTCCCATTCCTCCCCCCACAGTCCTCATCCCTGTGTCTTTCATACTTGTTCTTCAAAATCCCTCCCCATTTTTAATATTAAATATTAATGTTTGAACCTATTAATGTGTGTATGTAAGTATTAATATTAGCTGGTGGGCCTAATAATTATTACATTTAGTTTAAATAATATTTTGAGATATATGCAACTGTAGCTAAAATAAAAATAACGAATTATTTTAGTGATAAAGTCTCCAGTGTTGACAATACTGCTGTGGTTGTTGCCTAAACTTTGAGAAAACACTAAATTTTAGCTTGAGGTGACAACAAAGATGTACATGTTTTCCACCCAAGTTTATGAAGCCCCCAAGTGTTAACCACTGGCCTATAGGGTGGAGGACAAGTCCTTTCCATTTAAGTTTTCAGCTCTCTCTCCCAGTACAGCCAGAACCACCAGTCAAGACCAGAGATGTGATTGTGCCTCTAATGGGCTCAGTAAAGTGTGATTTTTTTCAAGATATTCAAAGGCTCAAAACTGCTGGCAGATAAGCCTGTGATAACCTTTTCTCATCAAAGCTCTTAACAGTGGCCGCTGACAAACGCCCCACACTTTACCTGATAATGTTCAAGCCAAATTCAATCTTGGACTTTTTCTTGTGTGTACTGAATATTTCAAATCTCTATACTCAACTTATTTGTTTTATGAAAAGAATGTTGCTGTCATCAAACCTAGTTCATTTTACTACAAATACAGATGGATTTATTAAAGATAAAATGGAATTAATAAAGCAGTATGGAGAAAGATTATAAGCAGAATGAGGAAAGAAATTTTAAGCATTAAAAAATGTTCAGCTTTCCATATGTTTAAATAAATGAATGAAGTTCCATTTCACAGCTATTCAACTAGGAAGTAATATGTTTCCTGTGTCTATTTGTGTACATACACTTGTACCTAGTTATGAATTGACAAGAATATAGATTAATAGTTATATTCAGTAAATAGAACATGATAAAAAAATATGTAAAATCAGTGCATATATTTCAGCTGAGGAATACCACTTTCCACCAACAGTCTGTGAAAACAATAGAAAACCAGCAAATATATACGTGAAGTGTTTAAAACAATGGGGTTTCCTTCAAAGGAATGGCAGGAAACAACCATTTTTTCTAACAACAGAGAAATGTGTTAAAAAAAGCAACTAGCAAATGACATATTGAAATGAGAAATATCTAACATAATATGGTGAAGAACACATTACATAGAAATGTGGCCTCCTGGCTTTGAATTCCAGGTTTACTATCTCATAATCATGAGACCAGTCACTTTAACTCACTACCTCAAAGTTCCCTCTTGTGGATAGAGTCAATAATAATAATACTTGACTTGAAAGTTGTTGTGAATATGAAATAATGACACTTTAAGCACATAGTAAGAGCTATGTAAGTTTTAGCCACCACTATGATTATGATTTTTATCATTATTATGGCTATGCAAACACTATAAAGTTTTAAAATAAGAATGCAATAAGATCAAAATAAAAATTGTATCATTACATCTCTGATAAAAAAAACATGGATGTGTATACTCCCGAGACAATGGAATAACAAAAAAAAAAGCAGGCTGTTATTAAGGCAATGAGATTTTACTTGATTTTTAGCATAATTGATTATGGTGCTTCCTTTGCATTTACTAACAAATCCTGGCCTTACATGCTTTATAATAGCTTTTCTGTATGAATGACTTCTGAATTTTCCAGAATGACACTACTCCTTTTCAATAGAATCATTTTTTTCTTTTTCTCCTATATTTTTAAAATATTTTTTTATTTTTATTTTTTCCTGTTGTCGCTCTACACAAAAACCTTAGTGTGGTTTGAGAATAGTTGCTACAGGCTCAGTGATTGATTTTAGGAGGAGGTCCTTGAGAAATAACACCCCAAATTTTCCCTTCCCAACGCCTTAATTCCTTGATCCAGTCAAGAGAGTTGTCACTGTAAGAAAGGTTAAAACCTGTAGATAATTTTTCTGAGTTTATTTGAGCCACACTGACAACAATTGCTAAGGAAGAAAATTCTCAACAAATTGAGAAAATGTTCCTGAGAATGGCAATTTTCTGCCTTATTTCATACACTGCAATCAAAGGAGGAGGCTTAAGGGGGTTGATTACGTGATAGATTAAGGAGGTGGGAGGAAGTGAAGTAGAGGAATGAATCTCTTGGATTGGCTAGAAAGTAAAAGAAAAGGAAACAAACTATGTTTACATGGTGGGTGTGGCTAGTTAACAGTTAACAAGGAACATGATAGCAATAACAATGAGGGTTTTTTGTGGTCTCTGCTCTAGTTCAGCACAAGGTCTGGAAAAATAGAAATTACCCTGACACTCCAAAGGTGTGTTATCATAGATGTAAAATGCAATAGACAGGCTCAGTTAAAGTCCAGACTGACCTTTGTCAGAGAAGACACCGGCCAGGACTACCCACCACAGTTCAGTCTTAGTTAGGGAACATGAAGTTCAGACCATTCTATGTGGTTACTGTAGGGCTCTGTGTATAAGGGCTCTGAGAACATAAGTTCACCTTGCAGGCTCCCCCCAGGTGTGTCAGGTTTAGTGTGTGGCCCCTTTTTCACGCACCTAAGATACACTTACTTCTATCTGTGTCTTTACTTTTGGAGGAATAGCCACAGAAAGAGAATGAGAAATGAGAATAGTACCACTGCTAATATAAAACAAAGGAATAGTATTATAGACATTGCTACTCTGGTTATATCAATCTTATATGAAATGAGAAAAGCACATTTTTGGTGTTTTCACAGAATTTTTCAAATGCTTTTGCAAGGTTGTTGTCATGATAGTCTCTTTCTCTAAAAGAAGTCTTAACACATTTTACATAGTTGTCTAAGTAAAATACTGAGAGATTGGGCTGCTGTTTGAGGTGAGCCACCTGCTATCAGGCTATTTATTTTACAGCCACATATGTTAGTGTTTGTTGCTTGGAGGGAAGCCATCATTTATCACCTCCTCTTTCTCCTAGAACTGTTTTTTATCCAACAGCTGTGTGAGACACACGCAATTTAACAATACCTAAATAATTTTAAAAAAAGCATCAGCCAAAGGGTTATTATTATTTGGGGGGGTACATTTCTTTAGTGCTTTATTTGTGTTTGTATCACTTAGAGCTTTGGTAACCTTAGTTTGTCTGAAAACTGGTAAAATACATTTGCTCCAGGGTCTGACCTTATCTGACAAGATGAGCCCAGTGTGACTGTTCAGTTGAGTTATAAACCTCTGAAGAGCAGTTTTTATTATGAAAATGCTGACAGCACCTCAACTGTTAGCAGTAGGCATGATCTGGCTATAACTTTGTTTAAAAATAGGTACAGGTAAAATAGCTATTAAAAAAAAAAACCAGAATATCCTGAAAGTAAAATGATGAAAATAGGAGAGAAAATTTAAAAAAGACAACCGATGACAAGAAATAAGTCAATTAAAAATTAACTTAATTTACTTGAAGATAAGTAAACCATCTTTTTGGTATTTATTTTTATAATAAGAACTATACTTTTCAACTTTTGTGAAGGAGTTATACACAGTATTTTGTGTAGGGTCTAGCGAGAGATAGTCATCTTACACTTTGTGATAAAAATGTTCTGTGGCATATGACACACAAAATTATTTCAAATTTGCGTTGAAGTGCTATGTTTTTAGCTTTGTATAAAAAATTGAAGTACTTTTATTTTTTTTATAAAGATTTTATTTATTTATCTTTAGAGGGGAAGGGGAGAAGGAGAGAGGGAGAGAAACATCAATGTATGGTTGCCTTTCATGCATCCCCTGCTGGGAACTGGCCTGCAACCCAGGCATGTGCCCTGACTGGCAATCGAACTGCAATTGTCTGGTTCGCAGGCCCGCGCTCAATCCACTGAGCTACACCAGCCAGGGCCACTTGAAGTACTTTTATAAGGTCTTTTGCTTTATATGTATACAGTTTGAATTCAGTAGGATATATGTACACATATTTTGAAGGATATGAACTGTTTAATCACTTACCATGATTTGCCTAACCAAAACATACTCCCAGTTTTTGTTTTGCTATTGTTACAAGAACAGAAGTATAAGGTAGCAATTTACTTTACGAGTAATTCCCCTGAGTCAAAGCTGTTATCTCTTTTGAAAAATGATTTGTAACAAATTGCATGAAATATATTATGATCCCAAGGTTTAAATCATGTCAAGTTATTCAATTCATATTTTTCATGATATTTTATCCCTGTTCTGTGACAATTAAAATAATTACAATTTATCATTTTGATTCATTGTCTTTCGCTACTCCCTTAACTCTCTAGCATTGGCACCTGTTTAGAGAGAGTGACCTTTTAACTCTACAACTGTTTCATCATTAAATCTTATAATCCCTACTTTCTTCCCATTAGCATACAATAATTAATTGCTACAGATACTCAAGTAAGTGGATATGAATAATTACTAAGCAAATGCGTACACTTCAGTGTTTACATGACTATTAGCACCTGACCTTATCCTCAGTGGATATATGTTTAATTATACTTAAATTTGAAAAGATGTTTTCAAAAATCAGTCACAGTCATTAGTGGGCACCCATTACTGTCCAGGCAGAGAGCTTCCCATTTGAAAAAAGTTATCTTATTCAAAGTTCACCATAAAGGTCAATTTCCAAATGAGAAACTGTAACCTAGAGCAGTTTTATATACATCCAAGGCACGCAGCCATTGACTGACACTGTGTGGTTTTAATTAATATAGAGTAATTACTAACGTCTACAAAGTAAGTTTCCAAAAACCTGTAAACAATTTTTGACTAAATATTAAAGATAGTATAGATGGTTTATTAAATAGCCAACTCTCAATTATAGAGAATATTAAAGACATTTGCTTGGAACAATGAAGCATTTATTAAAAATTTAAATACATTATAATTAACCACAGGTATTTAATATATGAGCATCTAAAAATAATTGTAAGGATATCATTACAGTTTATGCCTTTAATATATTATCTCAGGAGCACCTGGCTTCCTTAATAGAAATTCAGAAATACTGTATTCTTTAGCATAAAAATGAGAAAAATTATTAAAAGGCAAAAAGCGAACCTGTCTAAAGAATTAACTCAATGGTCTGATTTATCTTTTGTATATTTTATGGTGTTAAAATGTTTTCTTTGAGGGTGGCAACTCATATCTGACTTATTTCAATTTAATCTCCAAAACTGACTCTGTGCTGTTAGAATGACAATTTGTATGGAGTTCAGTCACCATCGAGAAGCACAGGGTACACTACAGGTAGCTTGATGTGTTATTGTTTTATGCATCTCTTCCCAGAATAGAAATGAATTAAAATGTGGATTATACAAATTGTATCTTAAAGGAGCTGTGTGTTAGTCAAGGTAACTGAAATTTATCCATGAGAAAGACAAAAACCATAGTATATTTATTACTTTCACAGAAATCTAAACAAAACTGAACTTACAGATACAGAGAATAGATTAGTTGTTGCCAGAGAAGGGGCAGGGGATGGGCAAAAAAGGGCAGATTTGATGAAAGGTATAAACTTTTAGTTATAAAAAATTTTAGGTCTGTAAAGTATCACATGGTGACTTTGGTTAATAATACTTTATTGTGTATTTGAAAGTTATGAAGAGAGTAGGCCCTAAAAGTTGTCATCACAAGAAAAAAATTAACTACATGTGGTGATGGATGTTTACTACACATATTGTGGTGAATGTTTTGTAATATGTACATAAATCAAATCCTTATGTCATACACCTGAAACAAACAGAATGTGTGTCAACTGTATTACAATAATATTAAAAATATGGTAGAATACATACTAACCAGAATGAGGGGTGGAATGATATTTCTCACAGTTACCAGTTTCGATAAGTACATAAAACAGTATTGGATAATCTTATTTTTTTGTTTAAAATGACTGTATTGATATTAAATTTCACACATGTATATCACACAAAAGAGAGGATGAATGCCATTTGCCCCAAATCCTCATATTTCAAACTTATGAAAAATAGCACTGAACAATATGATACTGTTTTTAGATTGTTTTAAAAAATCTATATTACACAGTTGTAAAGGATAACCCATTTATATTTTCTAGTACAACCAGAGATGGTCTTTAATGGCATAATTCCTGCATTTAAGAGGACAGGGTTTTGATGGTTGTCAGATGGGAGGGGTGAGGGGCAAAGAGTGAAAAGGTGAGAAGATTAAGCACAAATAGGTGGATACAGAATAGTCAGGGAGACATAAGGTACAGTATAGGAAATGGATTAGCCAAAGAATTTACATGTATAACCCATAAATATGAGCAATGGTGTGGATTTTTCCTGAGGGAGTTAGGACTTTTGGGTGGAGGGGACAAAGGGGGGGAGTTTGGACAACTGTAATAGTATAATCAATAAAAATATAATTAAACAATAAACGGACACATAATGGCCTTTGGGAGAAATTTTTGTAACTATGCATTGATGATGACATTGTTGCCCTGATGCTTTTCTCTGTTAAAGATCTCTGTTCATCGTTAGGCTTTCTACTATTAACCTGTGTGGATGTTGAATGATTAATTTGCTAGAATTTTGATCTGAAAATTCTCAGTTTGGTCAACTTCAAAGTTCACCTCAGCAGAGGCTTGAGTTAATTGCACTAGAGTCATGTGGTCTGCAACATATCTTAAAAAACAAATTGGTGCTCCCCTGGCCGCTGTGACTCAGTAGACTGAATACTGGCCTGCAAACCCGAAGGTCACTGGGTCATTTCCAAGTCAGGGCACATGCTTGGGTTGCTGGCCAGGTCCCCAGAAGGCGAGGCTCAAGAAGCAACCACCCATTGATGTTTTTCTCCCTTTCTTTCTTCCTCCCTTCCCTCTACCTAAAATAAATAAATAAAATCTTAAAAATAAGCATTGATACTAATAAAAACCAAGTCCTCTGCATATCTCAGATTGCCTGCAAATCAAGGGATAAATAAAAGAAAACATATCAATAAAGCAAGTATTTTAGTTACATTTAAGAACAAATATTGATATTTCATTTTTTGTAATTTTAGGCCATAAATATAGTACTTTCCTTGGGCTAAATGAACAAAAACTTAAAATTAATGATGTTGATATAACCAGTGCATTTTTGTGATGAAATTGACCATGATTTCCTTAAAAAAATGGCTATTGACATTCTCACTATCTCATTTTGAAATGTTTCCAAGCTGTGAAAATATTTATGCAATCTGTAATAACCTACATATTTATTAAAATAAAGAAGGTTATCTCTCATAACTGTGATAGTTTAAATGAGACTCAGTCTTCAAATGGGGTACTAGCAGTCTGCTGGGACATAGTAAGAAAATTGAAAAACCTACAGTAATATATTTTCACCATCAAAATTTTTTATTGTTGGCAATATAATAAAGATAACTTTGTTATATAAAATATGCATGTATGTAATTTTTAAAAATTATTTACTGGTCAATGAGGGTCAACATTAATTAGATGAGCATGTCTCAGATTATCTCAATAAATAACATTTTACTTATTTTTGTTTTATCAATAATTTCTAATTAATTTTAAGCTAATATATGGGTCCATTTACTGTCCCATGAAACAAGTCTATTGATTGCTATAATTTCTGGTATTTGCCTAATATATCCAACTTACCAAATTAAATTCTTATATTTATGTGTCAAGAAAAAATATGTAAATTAAATGAGTCCTTTGACATTTACTAACTTCAGAGATTTGATTTAGAATCTCAGTATGTGACATGATATATTAACCTAAATTATCTAATAGTATATTTTAAAAGGAAATGTAATATTTGAAATATTACATATTTGATGTATACTATAAAGTGACAATTTAAAATATTGTTCTAGTTGTAACTGATTAATAAGCTTATATCATTCCCTCATTTAAAAATTATTTAACTCAAATTAAATTTAATAATGATATCCAAAAGTTAACTGAGGTAAATAAATAACACAATTTCAATCTAATTGAATTAAGTATTATTTATCATTAAAGTACTTGTGTGAATAATCTGATAAATGACATGCTTAAAATTTTTTCCACATCTTCCTGCGCCTTTTTGTTTCTTTTGCTCAAAGGCTCTTTGTATTTTGTTTGTATAGTCCCTATAAGCACACTTTATTTACACTGTTTTCTGAAATATTGACTCCATTTTAGTTACTCCTGGAAGTGTGGCTGTCTTGGCATCTAAAGGAAAAGCATTTCCTGAGACCCACACGGGAGGATGTGCCGCTGTGACATGCTTTATTGATGATGTAAAATTAAGGGGGTTCCCCTTCCAACTTCCCACCATCCATCTCTGTTAGTCTTGCCATTGACAAAGTCCAGTCTTATCTTCAGTAGGGCCAGGATCAAGTTCACTGCCCAAAGTTTACTCTTCATAGCAGGTCCAGTCCAGTCCACCATCCCAGTACCTTAGAGTAGGGGTGTCAGACTCATTTTCACCAGGGGCATCAGCCTCACCTTTGCCTTCCAAGGGCAGAATGTAATTTTAGGACTGTGTAAATGTAAGTTCTCCTAAATTGTTAAGGTGTTGAAGTTACATTCAGCCCTTGGAAGGCAACGGTGAGGCTGATGCGGCCCCCAATGAACATGAGTTCAACACCCATGCCTTAGAGTGTGTTTCCAGCCACAGCCTGATTGCTGCTCCATCTTGGAGGCCATGGGCAACCTAGCTTCTAGGACTACATGAAAACAGGAAAGTGCACCACTGTGCACAAGCAAGTCATGAGCAAGAAAGAGCTTCTTACGTACTAACTTCGTTGTCGTTCAGTTAGTTGCCCCATTTCTCCCATTACTCTCCCTTGCCCCACCTACCTCCCACCTTCTACTTTTATCCTCCCCCCACCTTGTCTTTGTCCATGGGTTTTTCAGTTTTTTTATAAATGTTCCTTGATTTGACCTTTCCCTTCTTTTTTCTTTTTAAATGAATGTTCAAATACAATTGTCTCCATTTTTCCACCACCACTTTCTTCTACCCCCTTTTGGCTTTGTCCATGGATCCTTTATGCATGTTTGAGAAAGAACTCCTTTGTTCCCCTTGGTTAGTATTAGCTTGGGCTTGGGATGGGCCAGGGGTCTTTTTAAAAAACCAATAAAATACCCTGGCTTCTCTGAGCTTTGGATGGGCCCACCTACCAACCAATCCCCTCCTTCCCTAGGCTAGACTGAGAGGCCTCTTTACTTAAGGACCTCCTCCTGCACAATTTTGACTTCTATGTGTCCTGCCTTCCCCGGCTCCAACCCTGCAGTCTGATACTGGAGGGAGAGAAGGAAGGCGTTAGTGCTCTTGGCAGAGCACAATGCTGCGGCCCCGAAGAGTGAAGCTGTAGCTTCCTGGGGAAGCAGGAAGGCTTATGTTCCCCATTTCATTAAGCTTAACGTCTAAGTCCGTTTGCTCTTTTTCCTTTATTAGTATCTAGCAAAACACTCATGGTAACAATTTCATGTGTTTCTCAACATTCTCCTTTGATCTAGTTGCTAAATTTCACAAGTCTAGATACTTTTCCTCCTCCTCCCTATCCTCTTTCTCTTTTCCTTCTTTCCATTGAATTCTTATGCACAACTTCCTAGATGGAAACCAGTGGAAGGGAATAGTGATTGGTGAACAATGAGACATAAAAATGAGAAGAGTTTTTTAAAAAAGTTTCAAGATCACTGAATGGAAGTGGTGTCACTGAACATATATATACATAGGGATATATGTGTATATGTATATATACATATATATGTATACATACACAATATGTATACATATTATAAATGCATACATTTACAAATATGTCAGTGTCTTTTACAAAGACCCACAAGTTAGAATCACAGCCAGAAATCAGGTTTGCCAATGTTTTTTCTTGAAAAGTATTTGAGCCTGAAAATGAATTTGAGGAGCGGTGTAGCTTGTGTTTGAAGTGAAGTCACTCTTTGCAGTCCTGCTCTGGCTTTTCTGCTTATTTACTTATTTATTTATGCATTGTTTAAAATTATGTCTATTTAACTATAGTTGGTATAAAATCTTATATTGGTTATACAGTAGTTTCAGGTGGACCATGTAGCGATACAACAGTTTTGTACCTTATGATGTGACAACTAATTCTAGTAGTGATCTGTCACCATGTAATGGAACCTGACTGTGCTGAACAATGTAGACAATATGCTTGAATACTTGGGTTTAGATAAACATGAGAGGACCCTACCATAATTCCAGAGATTGGACTAAATGAAGGTGGAGGATGAAAACTTTCTTTGAACTCTTCTTTTGAATTTGGTATCTGAGGGCAGGAAACATTACTGGATAAAAAAAAAATCAAAGGGAGACATCCCAGGTAACAAAGAGCTATTCAGAACAACAGAAGCTATTCAGAACACTAGCAAGCATAGGGGCCTGGGGCGAGGGGGAGTAGTGGTATCTGTCCTGGGCTAAACCAGGTGATGCTGCAGCCAGAGACAGAGGAGATGTGTGGGGCTGGAGGAGGCCAGAGAGTGAAGTAGAGCAAGTACAGGAGATTCCTTGACGTTGTGGAGCAAGGAGATAATAGGATGAGATTTGACACTTGGAAATAAATGAATCATTCCATATAAAGGCAGGTGAACAAATTAGTAAAGAGTGACATATCCAGATGTGGCACCAGGAGGCTATTGCTGTAATACAGCAGAGGCATCAGTGGTTCCCGCAGAGAAGAAAAAGAAATGGTGGGCTTTTGAGAGACTTATGAAGGGGCAGATTATTAAGCTTGTGATGTTTTACATATAGACTGTGGGAGGAATAGTAATATAAAAGATAAGCCCTAGGCTTCTTTGTGATTACTTGAATTTTTGACTATACTCTTCAATGACAGAAGAACATTTAAATAACAACTTTGAAAGTCAAATAAAATTTAAAAATCTGAATAGGAATTTTAACTCAATAAAAGCACATGTTGAAATTCAATCTCTAATCTTGTCTTAATCTGTTCTCCATTCTTTGTTTTTTAAGTTTGCAATCATGACATAGCCATATAATGTTACAGAATATTACATCCATTATACACATACAAATTAATGCTTCATTTAGTGTATGTTTTCATTCTATTTTTTATTGTAAGATTTTTTTGAAAAATTGGGATGCATCAAATACTAGAAAATCAACATTACTATTGTAGTAATTCTTACAGTGTTTTTCTTTTTTATGTTTTCTTTTGTGTCTCAAAAGCACTCCTTGTCGGTAATATACTTAGAAAATTTGGCTTTGAGATCCAAAAAATTCTTTATCATTTGAATAACAAGGGATTAACCATAATAATCATTAAATCTATTTGCTTTAATATTGTTTCAAGGAAAAAATAATGGTATTGGGCCTATATTTAAGAAAAATGTATTTTTAAAGCTGTAACTATACTTAGGAATATCTAAAAACTACCCATATTTTCTTATTTTAAGATATGTTTGGGAATACATATTAAAATATTTTAATGAAACAATAATGAATCTATTCTTGGCTGCTGTTTGAACAATGTTCGACTTGATTAAAATATTTTTAAATGATATTTCCCCCCAAAAGACAAGATTAACACAACTTTGCTAAGGTTGTTCCAATGCAGAGCAGTTTGCAGCAACAGCCAATTCTGTCATTTTCTATGGTAGGAACACTTTGGTTTTATACAATTACTTCTCTTATATGTAAGATCGACTAATGTCTATGTGATTGCCCTGTGTCGAGTACCGGCCTAAATATTTTTCTTAAATTAAGTAATTTAACAAACAGCATTCTTGTTTTACAGATAAGGAAAATGAGACAAAGAAAAGTTAAGAAATGAACTCATTTTCACGAGGCTTCTAACTAGCAGAATAGTAAGAGATAAGGAAATTTCTTGTTCATGCATCTCACTTTTCAAGATATGCTTTAGTTCTGATATATACTGATATATTTTCTAATGCAGTAATTTACATGCTATTCTTGAGCAGATTCCCCACTTAAACAAAGTGCATCTCTCTCTTATCTATACCTTATGAACCCGTGCATAGCCTTACAACATCAGTCTCAGTAGAAGACGGTCCAACATCTGACTCATCATCCCGTGTAAGAATCACAGGAGCCTGCCTTTCTCCAATCTTGCCTTTCTGGTGTAACTTCAGCTTCTTCCAGGGAAATCCCAACCCGGCTCAGTTTAAAACAAAGAAAAAAGACAAAGAGAAATAGGAAAATGGATCAGATATTCATTTGCCTCCCTAGGTATTTATTATCCAATCTTCTTTTCTTCCTTAAGTCACTAACGTCTGTATTTTTACAATTCTCAAGTTTTCATTGTTTCACTGGCTTAGAAAATTGTTGCAACTGGCTTTCAGCCTCACTTAACACTTGAATTTAACCCTGAAGTGAGGGCTGTTTCCAAATTCCCCAACAAGTTATACTCCTTGTTCACTCATCTCTTAGTAGCATTTGCCTGTCTGGGTCGCACTTTAGCAAAAGTGCATCGTCATGTGACTTCCCCCCACCCCCAACATTCTCTGCTGTAATGAAAGTGTCCTTGCTACTTTTTTGCAGTGGCTTTTTATTAGGTCTGCCTTTCATCATGCACAAGCCCTCTCTATGAGTTTCCTGCAAAGCTGCCAACAGGCACTATCTAACCCATGTATCTGATAATGCCTTCTGTCTGAAAGTTGCTGGAGTACATTTCACTGGTTCAGTTTAGAAACAATGGGATCAATAGCACCATGCTTTATTTTTCATAGAAGGTTATGCAAACTATCTCATCCTACGTTCTCCCTTCTTATAATGTTTTATTGAGGCTTAGACATTGAGACATGGGTGTCTAATTTCCTTCCCTATAAAATATAGCCTGGATCTGGTGACTGACTTGTAATGAACAGCATGTGGTGAAAGTCGCGGTACCTGACCCCTAAGGCTGGGCGATATAATACGATGGCCATCATTGGAACCCAGCACCTACCTCTAAGGATTCCTCTCTGAGCTGCAGCTGAGGTGCCAGCTGACAAACATTAACTTCCCAGCACGCACGTGTTGGAGACTTCATGTGATTCTGAGTGCTCCAACTCCATGGGGCAAACAGAGAGTTGTCCCTGATGGGCCCTGTCCATCATCATACGTAAATATTCTCTTTGTTTTAAGCCTCTACATTTTGTGTTATAATGCTATACACATGCTGTATTATTACAGAAATCAATTAGTAAACTGAAAGTATATTTTATTACAATTATAGCATAGAATATACCAACATATGGTTAAAATGATGTGGAGAAATGTCTGTTACCTTCCCAATAAAAATCAACCTCAGTCAACAATGTTAATTTCAGAATCTCAAATCTGAGCTGACAATAACAAACGCAGCGGTGTTAGCTCTGCAGTGTTTGTGTTTCCTAACCTTTGGTGTATTTATTGTAGTTGTTTGATGATTCCATTCATGAATTGTAATTATAGCATTTCAGACCCTTAGGAGGTAATAACAATGCTCACACTTTATGGCTGTGTTTTCAAATTCTATTAACAATGAAACATCTCCTTGAGGCTCTGTGATGTGTAGAAATGTTCTTCTCTCCTATTGGAATTGTGGATACAGATTTGGCTTTGTAAACCTAATCTCTGCAGTCTGCAGCTGCTGCTCTCAGTGCTTTTATTGCCTGTCATCTCACCTCCACTTCTACCTTAACCCTCTCCGCATGTGGCTGTCTCCAACCCCACCCCCAGGTGTCCACTCCACTTTCTCTCTTTCTCCCAGGATTCAGACACTCTGGGTATACCTGTGGCAAATGGCTATGCTTCCCTTAACCATGACAGATAATTCACAGGGGTCCAGTGAAGAGCTGTATGGCTCTAAGATTCACAGCTGTTCTCTGAGTTTAAAGTTAATTGACACTATGTTTTAGTGATACTTTTTGTCCTTTTTTTTCCCTCTCAGTAAAAGGGGTATCAGTCATGTAATCACAGTTGCATGACAATATAGTATTTGGAGGGGGGAGTTCATAGAAAAATTGTAGTTTAATAGATCCATTACTCATATAAGCCGTAAATTTGAAATCACATATTGAAGGATTGGCAAATTGGAGAGAGAAAAAGTGAAGTTGAGTAAAGTTGTATATATTAGCAGCTTTGACTTCTGCATAATCTAACATTTTTCTTGAGAACATTCTTATGTATATTTGAAATATAATTGGTTAAATAAAGCATAATATTATGCAATATTATTCAGTTGCCTATATAATAAGCACAGAGCTTAAGTACAAACTTGTGGTGCCCAGTAATTCATAAATTTAGCCACAGTTAACACACAAATATCAAACTTAGAGAATGTGAAAAAGACTTGGAAATACTGTTGAGCAGATTCCTCAGCAAGCACAACAAAAATCTAATTCCAAAACTGTGTTCTGGTCCAATATCTAAAAATTCTCTTTTTGCTTTTATTTTATATTTCATCCTTGGGTTAGCCAAAAGCATGGCATCCAGAAGTGATCATGTCAACTCAATCAAGTGAAAGTAGACTTTCCAACAAATATTTATGCACATGTATGTTTTGTGTAAGAACTATAGAGAAAGGACTATAGAGATCGCCAACACATAATTTCTCTCTGGTTGGAAATAGGCCCTGAATTTGAACAAGAAGTTTGAAAATATTCCTGAAAGGCTCTGGTATTTAGGATTTGAAATACTACTAATTAAAATTAAGACAAAATTTGAAAATTAGATATTCTTGATACTAAAATGACGTACCTTCCAAAAGGTTGATTGCCATTTTCAAATTCTTGGGCTTCCATGTAAGGAAATTGAATTTTTTATAGACCCATGCAAGATTCATTCATTTAGATTGTGAGTATATGTCTGCTCACATACCACTATATACTTGTATATAAAACTAAAATGTATGTGTAATTTTTGTTCCTTATAACTGCTTGTTTCTATAGTAAAACAGTGCATTAGACACTAACAAATAACTTATGAAAATTTTTCAATCACAATATTTATTAATATAGAGGAAAACAATAGTTCAAATTTGCCAGACTTGCCCTGGCTAGTGTAGCCAGTGGATTGAGCACAGGCCTGCAAACCAGAGGATTGTAGTTCGATTCCCAGTCAGGGCACATGCCTGGGTTGCAGACCAGGTCCCAGCAGGGGACCCATGAGAGGCAACCATACACTGATATTCTAGAGCCAATCAACTGTCTGGTTTTCATCAGTCCAAGGTGAGCAGGTCTCCTGGAGCCACAGTGCCTGAAGGGTGGAGTCTGCTTCCCTGGAAGTTAGCTTCTATAATCCTTTAAGCAAATAGGCTCTTTATTGTAACCGCAGGTGAATTTACACGTCAACATATATAGAAATGATGTTAAGTGAATGGAGGGGTAGGTTACCTGCTCACTTAGCCTAAAGATCCCTGAGACCAGGAAAATAACTAACTGTTTATTGGATATTTGCTAATCTTGTTAGGGAGCATGTAATATTCAACATAGTCATGACTGGGGTACTAACTGTTGCCAAAGAAAATGGGCTCTTGCAAAGCTGCAAGAAAAGAATCCCAAGGACTCACATGTGCAGAAGTTTAAACATAATGTCAAGATTTACTGGGTGGAAAGAAATAGCATGACTTCAGGGACGCAGTGAGCAAGCAGGCTCTAGTAGCAGATGCTACAGGGTTCCTGATGATCCTCCACATATTTTCCTGGTTTTGTAAAGAAGCAGGCTGTCTTTCAAACTATTCAGCCTCTCTCCATATTCTTCCTGGGACTGTGCTGGGTCCTCCAAGTATCCAATTCCTTTTCTGGATCTTTCAGGCTTTCATGTCCTTATGCTCCCTGATCATTTTCCCAGGCTAGACTCCTGCTATTTATGGTCTCCTTTTGACTCTACTGTGCGTGCTTCTAAGTTCTGCTCCATCACCTGGCTCCTACTGAACATGCACTGAGTAGAAGGATCTCCCCTTGCACCATCTTAGCTTCTGTTGTGCTTGCTGTGAATGCCCCTGTCACTGTTTATCCCTCCCCCCAGGAATCTGGGTGAACCAGCTGGTTGCTCTTTGGGGAAATTGGAAAGTCAGCGTTTCCCACCCCTTTGGCAGAGAATGTGGCTGGCCCTTTGGGTGTCTGTGAAGCTGTAGCTTTCTGAATTTATCAGGCTCAGAAAGTTTAGCTCCTTTTTTAGTAGCTAACTAGCTGCCTATACTAACATAACCAGTAAAAGACCTTAAATAAGTCATGTAAGCCCTCTGGGCCTAGTTACTTCTCCTGAGAGTATTCTGAACTGATATTGAAAAAGTCTTCTTAGCACTAAAAGTATGTAAGTCTTAGACGTTTAAGTGTGGATAAAACTAGATATACCTTAAATTTAATTTTAGTCCAGAAATATATGATTAAAGTCATAGAGCTTAATTACTCTATTAAAGACTTGGGATTATGAAAAATCTTTTTACTTCTTTCTAACAATGCCAACTTTATTACAAAAATCTTACTCATTCTTTTGAAGAATATAAAAATAACTAAGGATAAATTGATGTAAATAAAGTTTTCTTAGTAAATATATGTTTCTAATGAATAGATAAATGTAACTTCATTTTAAAATACTTTTAGTTGGAAACCTGTCATACATCATTATCAAGTTCTTATTAAGAGAATTTTTTGAGAAGATGTTCTGTGGAACACAGTTAATATCACTCACTATGGAATTACATACCTAGTTGAAATATACAACTGGATTTACATTTTTTTAATGTTGACTCTTGAGAAATTCTCTGTGTTCTTTGCAAAGATTTATCTAAAATGACTTAAACATTTTGTCTTTGAAATATTGTCTGCATTTGAAGTTATACTGTATTTTCAACATTGTCTTCATTCAATGTTTCCTTATTCCTTTTCTTCAGAAGTGTGATGCTTGGCTTACTAAACTAAGGCTGAAATTTCAAAGCATGCACCTTGGAACTTTTTTATAAACTATTTTTAGTTTAATTATATTCTATTAATTTATATGACTTACGTTAATCAGATTACTAGACTTTAGATCTCGATGTTAGCCTTCTACTGAAAACAATAATTTGAAACTATAAAAATATTAATGCAGGCATGTGTCGTACTGGTAAATGCATTTTCTGTGCTGCCTTATACAAATTATGTCATTAACAGCCATTTTGTTACTTGACTTATTTAACACCGAAGTATAATGGCATATCTAGTCAATTGGACATTAAAACTAGAACTCTTTTTTGAAACATAAATTGCCCCTGTGTGATTGACATTGCCATGATGATGACATGGGAGGCGCCTAAATTTCCTTCCTCCATTGACTCATTCATTGTATGGGTGCAAACTGATCAATTTTCTTGAAGGATTTCAGAAACTAGTTGAGTGACTCCTATATACCAGGTGACTGAGAAAATCCCACAATAAAATATGTATAAAAAGCTGAGTCTTACTCTTGCCATAAACTTCAACCCTAGAACAAGGGCTTACAACTAGGAGGAAATCCCCAAATCTCAGCTTCTCTTTGAGAAACAGAGTTTGGACCCCAATATGGCACATCAACTTTTAAGGATACGACCCAAGAAATAGACCCACATTGACCTGGCCGTGCAAACCAACGGGGCCTGCGCACCATAGAATGCCGCAGTAGTACTGCAAAAAGGAAGCAGTCATTACAAGGCAGCATGTGAGCACTCCCAAAGCTCTGTTCCCTCGGCTTAGCAGGCAAAACCATCTATCTCTCAGTTTTTCCCTAGAAGGGTTTTCACTGCAAGCCGCTGCTTCAAAGCCCAGCTTCTAATCAGCCTGCATTTCAGAGCTGACTAGCATCCTCTCAGGAGCCTGCCAGAGCAGGTGGGCTATTCCCTGCCTTGTCCCTCCAGCTAGTAGCTTCAACAATAAAACCAATTCAACAGCATCTCCTTGGAGGGAGTTTGTCCCCACATCTAGAGCTTCTACTTTTACAGCCGCCACCTGAGGGACAGGACTTCAGATCAGAGTATAAATAAATGAAACAGAGATTAGAAACACAATAAAAAATCAGTGAAGCTAAGACCTGTGTTCTTTTGATAAGATAAAAAAATGGACAATCCTTTAGCTAGACTAAAAGAGAGAAAGGAGGAAAATAAAACAAGACATGAAAGAGTAGATGCCACAGCTAATATCACAGAAACTACTGTGAAAAATTACTCACTAACAAATTAGCTCTGGTGAGAAGCTACTGTGAAAATAACACACTAACAAATTAGCTAACCCACAAGAAATGTATTAAATTCCTAAAAGCATACAACCTACCAAGACCGAATCATAAAGAAATAAAAAAATCTGAACAGACCAATTTATTAGCCAAGAGATTGATTGAATCAATAATTAAATACCTTCCAAGAAACAGAAGTCCAGAACCATAAGGTTTCACTGGCGAAGCCTATGAAATATTTAAATAATTAACATCAATTATTCTCAAGCTCTTCCAAAAATTAAATAGAAGAGAATATTTGAAAACTCATTTTATGAGGTATACCACCCTGGTGCTAAAGCCAGACAAGGACATTAGTATAAAAAATACAATTTAGGCTGGTAAGCATGTTGAACATAGATATTTCTTAACAGAATAAAGCGAACTGAAATGAACAGTTCATTAAAGAAATCATATGCCATAATCATATGTTATTTATTCCTGGGTTGGAGGGATGGTTCAACATATGCAAATCAATGAATGTAATATATCCTATTAACAAAGTGAAAGAAAACTCATATGCTCATTTCAATAGGTGTAGAAAATCAAGTGGCATATTTAACATATTTTCATGTTAAAAGCTTAGGTGTAGATGGAATGTAGCTCATTATAATAAGGGCCATAAGTGACAAGCTCACAGCTAATGTCATACCCGAGGGTGAAAGGCTGAGGGTTTTTTTTTTCTCTAAAACAGGGAGAAGGGAAAAAATACCCATCCTCACCAGTTTCGTTAAGCACAGCACTGCACTGAAAGTTTTAGCCAAATAAAGTAGATAAGAAGAGGTGTATCAGTGGAAGTGGAGTTCTTGCACTGTTGTGAGAAAAGAAAAATTTCCCGAGATCCCTGAATGGGTAGATGAGGTTCTGTGGAAAACTTTACAGATGATGTAACATTAGAGTTCCTTTTTGACTTCCCAAGGTCCCATTTCCATCTGTCTTGCCATGGAAAATGTCCAATCTTGTCTTTAGTAAAATAGAGGCCACTTCCCAGAGTTTCTTCTCTATATTGAAGCCCAGTCCAGTACAGCATCTGGCTAGTTTACTGTATGTCTTCAGCTGAAGCTCATTTCTGTTCTGCGGTATTCAGGCTCCTCCTGTAATGTAGTTATGGAGTACACATGGCCATGACCATGTATCTGCTAGGGCCACTTGGTCATGGCAAGAACAGACCATTGCACTTTGCAAGTGCTGGACATCAATGGGGGTGGGGAGAGAGAGAATGAGAACATTTTTTGTTCCCTGGGATTATATTATCTTGGGCTGGGAAAAGACCAGAAATTTTTTAAATGACCAATCAACTTTCCATGTTTTGCAGGCTTTTGACAAGTTAAACCCTCTAGGTAGAGTGGCAGTCTTCTGTGGTTGAGCACAGGCCCTGTGCCCCTCAACAGTCCAGTACCCAAGGGGAGATATGAGGAGTGTCAATTTCCTTGGTAAAGAAATGGTATAAACCCATGGGGTATGAAGCTGTAGCTTCCTGCCTAAGCAAGCAGGTTTACTCTTTCCTGTCTATTAACCTTAATGGATAGTTCTTTATGGTCCCCTTTCTTTATTAATATTTAGCTTAATATCAATAATAACAAAAGAGAGGAGTGTATCCAAATAGAATGGAAGAAAATGAAATAAAAGCATTCAACTTGGAAAGGAAGAAGTAAAATGGTCTTTGTCTGTAGATGACTAGTAGTCTATATAGAAAACCCTGCATACTCCACCAAAAAACTGTTAGAGCTAAGAAACAAATTCAGTGAGGTTTCAGGATATGAAACAATGTATACAGATTGGTTGTGTTTGCCTGGCCAGATGGGTAAGTTGCAGGAATGTCCTCCCATGCACCAGAAGTTGTGGGTTTGATTCCTAGTCCAGGCACACCCCTAGGTTGCGGGTTTGATCCCCAGTCAGGTCATATATAGAAGGCGACCATCAATGTCTCTCTCTCTCTCTCTTTCTCTCTCTTCTTATTTTTCTCAATTCAGTAAAAACATATGGAAACTCAGCTGAGAATTGAAAAAATATTTGCATTTCTATACGCTAACAATGAACTATTGAAAGAGAAATTAAGAAAACAATCCCATTGTAATAGCCTTATAAAAATGTAATGCTTAGAAAGTAATTAAAAAGGAAATGAAAGATGTGTGTATGAAAAACTATGATATTTATGAAAGAAATTAAGGAAGACACAAATAAATGAATAGTTATCTCCTGCAGATGGGTTTGAAAACTAAATGTTGTTAAAATGTCCATATTACCCAATATAATCTACAGCTCAATGGAATCTGCATCACAATCTCTATAGCTTTTTTCAAGAAATAGAAAAAAATTGAAAATACTTTTTAAATATCAAAAGATTCAGAATATCCAAACAATCTTGAGAAAGGAGTTCAAAACTAGAAGCATCACTGCTTAAACTACAATACTAAGCTATGGTAATTAAAACTGTGTCCCATAGCAAAAAAACAAACCAACACATGGATGAACAAAATGGAATAAAGGGCCCCAAGAAAAACCCTTGCACATATGGTCTATTAATATTCAACAAAAGTTCCAAGTATATACAAAGAAAGGATATTTTCTTCAATAAATGGTGTTGGAAAAACTGGATAAGCACATACTTAAGAAGGAAATTGCACCCCTTTCTTGTACCACACACAAATATCAACTCAAAGTGGATTAGAGAATTGAATGTAAGATCTAAAACCATGAAAGCTCCAGAAGAAAATGTAGAGAAGAATCTTCTTGACATTCATCTTGGCAATGACTTTTTGAATTTGACTTCAAAAGCAAAGGCAATAAAATAAAAAATTAACAAGTGTGACTGTTACCGAACAAGAGGTCCGAGGGATGGGCAATACAATATTTGGCCCACCTAGGGATGCCCAAAACTGCTATACAACAGGGGCCCCTCCCAAAAACAAAATATTAAAATCTACTGGGCCCTTCTGTCCGCCGCCAATTGGAAAGATATCTCTTAATGCCAGAGATTTGTGAAAAGGAAACAAAATGTTTATTTAATGCTATTCGAGCCTAACGCCACCACTAAAATATCAAAGTCCTTTAGGGTATACACCTGCACCCACACAGCTCCCTTCTCCCACTGTCCCAACTCCGGGTACCGTAAATCAGGAAAAGAGCACACGTCTGTATTGCAGGCTGCTGGCACCGTCAGCTGTGTCACTGTGCAGGATCTCGAGTTAATCCAAAGTACTGTGGTACCCTCTCATGGTCCACTGGCAAGAGTCCTTTGTACCCAGTTCCAGTCAAAGTCTCTCTTGCTTTTCAGGCCCCGCGGCCAAAGGGGGCACCCCAAAGCCGCATGGGCCTCTTCTACCAAAGCTGCAGGAGTCCGCACTCCACCAAAAGCATGTGGCTGTCTTCTTCACCTGGCTGCAGGGATCTCCATTCTGGCAAAGCTGCGTGGTTTTTCCCTTTCACCTGGGAAAGAGGGGGTCCGCACCCTGCCAAAACCACGTGGCTCCCTCTTTCACCTCACCAAGAGGGAGTCCTCACTCTGCTGAAACCGCGTGGCTCTCTCTTCCAATGGCTGCCGTGTCTGGCTTTTAAATCCTAGCACCCATCTTCCTCTGTACCCCTATTTCCGACTCCTCCCAAGATCAGTTGCACCTGCCAGTATTTCTGTATTAATACAAGTTTACTGGGCTGCCATCCTCAGTCTGGGCAGTAATCATCCCACGTCCTCGAGCCAATCTTCTCCTAGCCCCTACGCAGGCGCTGTAGGTTGGGGGACCTGCCCCCAGTTACATCTTGGGGGAAGTGACTTCATCCCCCTAGCTCCAAGCCTGGCTACAGCCATTTAACACATCCAAGTGACCGCCAAAGGCTATAGATATGTTAAAAGACAATGCCATGGATTAGCTACAAGGATGTGGCTGTACAAAACTGTCCCTTCCCCCCAACTCACACCTGTGGGGGGGGCAGTGAGGACATCTTACATGTCTCTCCATTATTCCTATACACTTTGAATTCTGGACACCATTCCAAATCTTTTTTTTGGGGCCCCCCTGGCTGCACCCTGTATCATGACCACATCAAACTAAAAAATTCTGCAAACAAAGGATACAATCAAGACAAACAGAAGGTGACCTGTACAATGTTAAAAATCATATAAGCAAATCAAATATCCCATAATCAGTTAGTATCCAAAATATAATAGAACACACATAAAACTAGATAGCAAAATTTTTTTAAAATTCAGAAGCAAAAATAAAAGATGAATAACAATTTAAAAATGGGGAAAGAACTCAGAGGATTTTTCCCCACATTAGCTATGCAAATGGTCAACAAGTACATGAAAAGCTCCTTGACATTACTAATCATCAGGGAAACACAAATTAAAACCATGATGAGATATCACCACACCCACATTAGAATGTCTATCACCAAAAATACAGGCAATAAGAGTGTTGACAAAAATGTGGGGAAAGGGAACCTTTGTACACTATTGGTGAGAATGCACATTGTTTCAGTCACAGTGTAAAACAATACGAATTTTCCTCAATTTAAAAATAGAAGCATCATGTGATTCAGCTATCCCATTTCTGGTTATGTATCCAAAATAAAATACTTATCTCAAAGAGATGTCTGTATCTGATGCTTATACTAGTATTAACCACAATAATTAATGAACTAAAACTACCTAAGTGTCCGTTATAGATGAATAGATTAAAAATGCTATATTTATACCCAAGTGAATATCATCCAGTTTTAAAAAAAGGACATCCTGCCATTTGTGAGATCATGGATAGACCAGGAGATCATAACACTAAGTGAAATGTCAGACTGAAAACGACAACTACTCTGTGATATCATCTATATGTGGAATCAGAAAGAAAGAAAGAAGGGAGGAAGAAAGGAAGGAAGGAAGGAAGGAAGGAAGGAAGGAAGGAAGGAAGGAAGGAAGGAAGGAAGGAAGGAAGGAAGGAAGGAAGGAAGAAAGAAAGAAAGAAAGAAAGAAAGAAAGAAAGAAAGAAAGAAAGAAAGAAAGAAAGAAAGAAAGAAAGAAAGAAAGAAAGAAAGAAAGAAAGAAAGAAAATGTAGCATAGTGGCTGCCAGAGCAGGAGGATGCAGAGATGGGAAAATGGTCAAAGGGTACACACCTTTAGTTGTAAGATGAATAAGGTGTGCAAATCTAATGTATAACATGATGACTAGAGATGGCAATACTCTATCATGTAATTGAAATTTGCTGAGAGTAATGTGTTCTGATGAATACAAAAGAAGGGCATAAATGTGTGAGGCAATGTGTGTGCGAACTGATTCACTAGGAACCCTTTCATAATGGATACATATGGCCATCATCACACTTAAAATATCTTATAACTTTATTAGTTGATTATAATTTAATAAGTATTTAAAATATCCACTGAATAATTTTGACATAAATGGGCATTCTTAGCCAAAATAGCTAATGTAAAGATGGTCTATGAAACAGAGCATCAAGCTAAACTTTTAGATTCACCTGACATGTCACTACTGTTCTGCTGTCCCGTGTTACATGTGCCACCAGTCACCCTCCCCACACCAGAGCTAAGTTGTGTGTTCATCATGAATGTCATAAATTGTCCTATTCTTACTTAAAAAGTTGGTTTACATTATCATAATAGAAGGAGGGTAAAACTGGACAGTTTTCCTTGTGTAAAGTTACTATTGTATTTTTAAAGGATTTATTTATTTATTTTTAGAGAGGGGGGAAGGGAGAGAGAAAGAGAGGGACAGAAACATCAATATGTGGTTGCCTGTCACATGCCCCCTACAAGGGGCCTAGCTCACAATGCGGGTCACAATTTCTCCGAGGAGAAAAAGGCCCCGAATGCCCTCTTCCATAGCCTTTTATTGGGTCGTAATACACAGGAATACAGGGCGGCAAGGATCAAACAGTAGATAACATTTCAAAGAAATCTGAGGGCTTACTATGAGTCAGTGTCTGTCAGGAAGAGAGTTTTTCAGAAACTTTGGGAGACATACTCATTTCCTCTCAGACCCTTATCATATGAATGAAAGCACTCTTAGCAGAGCAGATTTCACAGGTTTATCAGCAAGTCTTTGTGGTGCCAGATTTTTCCCCGGGACACACTCTAGCAAGGCAAGGAGCTGCTCCCTCCCCATCAGGTATTCAGGCTTAAGGGCATTAGAGCTACAAAGGGCCTCTCCCAGGGAACATGGGGACTCAGGCTTTGTCAGAGCCGGGGATGGGGGTGGAGTGGGGGTGGGGGTGAGTCCATTGCTCTTTGTTGCAGCCCCCCCAAGTCCTTCCAAAGTGATTGAGTCTGGCTTAGGTTGCCCCCCACTGTGAGGGGTGTTACCCGTCCTTGACTTCTGACCAAGCTCTGGGGGCAGGGAGAGGAACTGAGGCAGCATTTGCTACCAGAGACAGGCTTTGTCTCCTGTGGCTGACATTCCAAAGGTCGTCTCTCGCCCTTAGCCACAAGGGGTAGAGATACAATTCCTAAAATGAGGCAGAGCGGTCTACTACACATACCTATAACTGAGGACTGGACCGGATCCTACAGGATATTCCCCAGAAAAAAAAGACTCCTTCCATCCTCAGATATATTTTTAAAAATATGTACCTCAAGAGCATATGGTAATGACATATATTTAATTCTAGTCCATGCGAAAGTGACGTCCTAATAGGAGAAAGGGTAACTTGGGTCTTTGGTTCTACTTTATTTCTGCTAGTTTCAGCATATATATATTTACTATTAAATTAATTAAAATACTATACATTTTTTATTTATTTTAATTTTATTTATTTGTCTTTAGAGGGAAGGGAAGGAGAGAGGGAGAGAAACATCAATGTGTGGTTCCCTCTTGTGCGTCTGCTGCTGTGAACTGGCCTGCATCCCAGGCATGTGGGCATCGAACTGCAGTCATGTGGTTCGCAGGCCCGTGCTCAATCCACTGAGCTACACCAACCAGGGCAAAACACTATATTTTTAAATGTTATATTTCATTAAGTGCATTTCATAGTTTTGAAGTCCCTATTGTTCCTTATCTAATCCATTATGAAATCCCATTATACTTTCAATAATAGATCTGGAATTACCATGTTTTTCAAAACATCTATAGATTGATAATGGTCAAAACCATCTAAGCTTTTATTTGAAAGAAAATTTCTTAAACATCACCTATTTTTTATTTCAGAACCTCTTTACTTATCTTTTTATGGTAGCTAGATTTTAAATTGAAATTCATCTTTCCTCTTCTCAAATGCTTTAATGGGATTTTACCTCTCCAGAAATAAAACCCCAGATCTAAACTGTAGCCCATAAGATCCAACGTAGCAGTCATTCTGCTACTGGTCTAAGGTCTTTTCCTGGCCCCTCCCTCACCCCCTGGGCTCTAACCAGGAAGTCCTCTCTGCTGCCCCTCCCCCATATCAATCAGCTCCTGCTCCATCTTTGCACTTACTGTCCTTCTGCCCATAATGCTCTTCTCCACGCACCTGCTTGTTTTGTTACCTGTTGAGTAATTTCTCTTCAACAAACTTGATTTGTCTCCAAATATTTAAAGACAAATATTTGATTTGAAATATTTGTTGCTAGAATACCTCTCATAAATAAATCTATGATCACACCAAACTTACTTTTCCATCATTTGTATGTTCATTTTTCTACATCAAGGCACTTAATTCAAAATAATGTTATGAGCAAATGATGGGATCATGTATGGTTGTGTCTTAAACAAAAAAAAGAAACATTGAGATTAATATTCGAGAGAAAGTCTTTTGATGTTGTGCAGTCCATAAATAAAACAAAGAGAGACAAGTAAATCTATCAAAATAGGGCATCTGATATAGATTAGAGGTGCTGGAATACCATAAAAAAAGGAGGATAAATCAGAACTAAATGAAGACAACTTCACTTGAACAACAATTTAAAAAAAAAGAACTAAAACCTGCAGCAGGAAGTATCTACCACAGACAATAAGGCTGCAGAGAAAATGAGAAATTCTTGGCCTTATCAAAGCTAGTAGTAGCTCTCTGGGAAAAGAGCTTTTCCTGAATGTGACTGGAGTCATTGAGGGCATGGTAGCATGTGGTTGGTTCAAGCTCCGGAAAGCTGAAGGTCAGAACCAGATATCCCTGGTTGTAACACACTCCCTTCACTGTAAGGAAAATAAGGAATCAAAGGCGGGAAAGGAGGTTTACCAGTGATCACCCAGTCCTAGTGGATATCTTTATTTTCTATTTTTCTGGCACACCTATATCAAGTTTAATAATTAGAAAACTAAGCACCAAGAGTTTATTAGTTCTGCTTCTTGATAAAAGATCTGGAGAGAGTTAGGACTTACTATAATGACCTCACATAAAAAACTTTGAAAGAGGGAGAAGTGGCGTTTTATAATAATTGAAAATGCACACATGCATATTCAAGAATTGTGTGTAAATACAATTTGTTAAAATGGTCTAAACATTTGGTGGTATTTAGATATCTTTACAAATGTTGAAATAATTGTACTAAGCTCTTTAAAGCATTCTTCTTGATTGACTAGTATTTAATGAAACTGTAGGAAAATACTAATTTTCTGACTAGGAATATGAGAGAGAGTTTGATAAAATAGATACAAATGAAACAATGTTAGTGTTGTTACTTTTAGAAATCATTATGGAAAAAAATACTGTTTGTTTTAAAAAATTATGTGAGCACGTTTTGGTAAAGATCTCATCACTATACTGTAACTATAAATTATAAAAATATCTATATCTAAACCTTTTTTATGTATGATGTATTATGAAAATGCATAATGGCCCACAAAAAAGAATGTGCATATTGCAGAATTAATTTTAAGAAATTAAATACAAAATTTATGCAAAAAGTTTTATTGTTTGTTTCAACATTGTAATTCAAATGGTATAAATTCGGTGGGAATTATTTTAAAGTATAATGCATATTTTTAGATAGTTATCAATAACATTTCAATTAACCCTCTTATAGCTGTCATGGCAGGTAAGCTGAGGTAACTTACTCATGTTGCTGTTGAATCTGGGATTATTCTGATGCAAAGGAATTTCTAACACAAGGCTTTTATTCTTCCTCTGTGATATAGCTGTACCAAAACAAACTCCATAGTGTAGCAGAAAAACACATAAATGACATAAAATATATTTAATAACACTATTTTTATTGATAAAAATAATAATCACCAAAAGAGAGGCCATAAAATATGTGGGAAATGAGTGTATAACCCAATTACAGAATAAGGCAACAATGTATAAATGCATAACACCATACTTTTATTAAACTAACAATAAGTTTGACAATAAATATGGCAATAAGTTTTAGTTTAGCTATTTATTCCACGTGTGACAAGTGTTAGCAGAAATTTAAGATATTACTTATTTATCTTTAGAGGGGAAGGGAAGGAGAGAGGGAGAGAAATATCAATGTATGGTTGCCTCTTGTGTGTTCCCTTCTGGGAACTGGCCTGCAACCCAGGCATGTGCCCTGACTGGGAATTGAACTGTGGTTGCTTGGTTCCCAGGCCCATGCTCAATCCACTGAGCTATACCAGCCAGGGCTGAAATTTAATTTAAAGTAGTCTTAAATCTTAATTTGAAATTCTGTCAAATTAAAATAAAAATGTCATGTTAATACTAAATGGGAGTATAATTTTGAAAATGTGCCTTATATGAAAAAAATGTATTTATGTGTCATCAACATTTAAGTATCAATAGTATTTATAATAAGTATGTATTTGGCAACCTTTTAGAACAGGGACTTTCTAAATATTCTCAGTGCAGCCCACATTAAGAAAAACATTTTATTTTCTGTGTACATATATTTTAAAATACTTGAAACCATACGCTCTTATGAGATCAAACTATTTATGAATTATCTATTCTAGTTTGTTCTATTCCATTCTTTTGGTTTTTCAGCCATTCCTTTTCTTCCCACTTCTCCTTCCCAGCCTCTACGCCCGGATCCTCCTCCTATATTGCCTCTATTGCTTCCTCCCCATCCTTCTGTCCTGCATCTTCATCAGTGAAAACCTGTAGCATGAAAACTAACTACTCGAGAGATCTGTGAACAATAATTACTTTAGAAATGTTAGCCCATCTTCTTGACTATAGCATGATTGCTTAAATTCTTCAGTGAATTGGGGGAAGGATTTTGTGTGTTTGTTTCTTTCTTCACAGCTTTCAGATTTTGAATTGTCTTCTTGTTACCATAGGCCTATTGACCTTTTTAGTTTCTCATTTATGTGTCTATATTAAGACATATGGACATGACAGTCATGATAGTGAATTCTTTCTCTACATTAGTTGAAATAAAAAAGAAATTTTAAAATGAGCAAAATATGTTTTTCTGCCCTGCTACTCTGTGTATCTAATACCCATGAGCTCGTCACTCTCGTAATGGATGACTTCATTTCCCCAAACAGTAAATTCAATTTATCTTGAAATTATAATTATGCTGGAATTTTTCACGAGAGAGAGACATACACTGAGAGTTTTATCTTAATATATAGTACATCTTTCAATTATACTTTTCCATTTTAATGTATTTAATGCTTAAATCTCACTGTAGTGGGTATTATGGGGGCTTACTTATAGCATTGTTTTTTTTTCCACTTTCTTCCTCACAGAATCTCAAAGTTATTTAGTATTATCTCCTCCCTGACAGGGCTCTGTGCCTAAATGGATGCTTATCACTGCACGTCTCTCAAATTATCTTATCTAACAGTAATTTTATTTCCTAAAGAGGAATTAGTTCAAGAATGGACTTATATAAAATTCTAATTAAGGTTGTCAGGGAAATTCACTGAGATTTTTCCGAGAAAATATCAATGTTCCTGAGAAAAAGACAGAAAGAAATAAATCATGCTTCTTCTCACTAATATGAATACATCTCATAACAATTTAATCATGCTCACAATGAAGAATCAACATTTTACCAATTTTTGTAATTAATGTCCACTTTTCTTATGATGAGTCTATTCAGTATGAAACATCATATTTATTGTTGCAAATTCTTATGTTATTTGATATTTCATCAACTACTATTTTCTAAAGAGACTTGAAGAAAAACAAAGTGTGTTTCTTTACCAAGCATCTAGATTTAAGGTTCACTTATTTTGAGGAGAGATGTTTACAGGGGCTTCTTTAATTTTTAAAATTTTTGCATAACTTGATACTTCAGGCTACTGTGCTTTTGGAGATTGCTCAGTTGCCATGTTCTCTCTTTCAAAATGGGTAAGACGACCATAAATGTGCAATTTAATGAAAACACATGCAATAGGGCTCTTACTCTGATATTTGTTTTATGAATTTTGGATTATATACAAAATATATATATTCCGCTTAGCAGATTTGAATTTGTTATGGCCATACGGACTTTTAAAATTAGCAAAAGCCTTTTCCCATACTTATTGGATAAAAATATTTTTGCTTACCTGTCTTATGTTAGTGCTGACAAATAAAAATATACCCAGTGCGTTTTCTTCCTTTGGCATGGTCTTCCCCCTGTTCAAAATAGTTTCCATAGGAAGATCTTTTATAGCTTAAGCTGCTTTCAATTATGGTCTTAATTCCAGGGCTCAAAAATGCTCTCATAGATTTTGTTCACAATGAGAATTACTGAAATGGTATATAGGGCACACAAGATTTTTAATTATCCATCTGAATTCTCATAATTGTCAAGTGTTGGAAAAAGATGAATTGTTTTACTAGTACTCCAGCTGCTTGAGCCACAAAAATTCAGTATGTTACACAGGCTTCACCAGGAAAATCCATACAGGTGACAAATGCCGATGTTTGCCAACTGTTTAACATGTGTAAACTCTTTAAGCAATCCTTCCCAGTTTCAGCAGGTGTATAGCCGTGTTGTGTTTTCAGAGGTAGAATTCATTTTAAACATTGCCTGAAAGGCTTGTCTGCTCTTGAAGCTCCTTGAGGAGTTGCCATTCAGAACAGGGTCAATCAGGAGGAATGCTGGCTCCATGCCTGAATCTTCTGTGATGTTCAGTTCAATTAGTTTCAACTATACAAAGTGTGGAGTGAAAAGAGGAGAGCATTCATTCGGAAACTACATTAGCAATGCCTTGGTTGTAATACAAATACAGGAATTAAGGACAGCAATGTAATAGGTTGACATTATACATGGAAAAACATATTAGAATTAAATTTAAAAATTAGATGTGATAATAAGGCCTCTATGGTGCTGTGCTCTGTTCAGAAAATTGCCTTCAATACTTTCTGTTTCATAGAGTTAATTCTCTTTGTAAACTATACACGTACCTTGTCAATATTGTATTTTAAAAGTGGTTTAGCCTTAAAAGGCTTACAAGACAAAAATAAGGTGCAATATTTTGGGCATGTCACTTGAAAAGTCAAATCACTGACCTGATTTTATTTCTTTAAACTTTATATGTACTGTTTTCTTCTGTTATTCCTTTATTTTATATGGCCGCTATTGATTTTTTGTACCTACTATCATTTATTCTAGTGTAAGATTCTGAAATTAGAATAATAATGCCAAAATTAATGTGTATGAGGAAAGTTAATGTGACAGAGGATCATAGAAATATATCAACTTGTAAAACTGCCCTGTTAGGATTATAAATTAGTGATTATTATAAATTGATAAAGTTCTGCCCCTTGAGTTGCATTTCAAAACGTGCTCACTGTGGTTAGAGGACAGAAGTGTGTCAGTGCATTCAATCCCCACTGAACTTCTGTGAAATATGAGTCACAGTTCTGCATCTCGTCTTGCCCCAGTTTATATCATCCAGTATCAAAAATATAGCCATGACACTGATAAAATGTTGCTGTTCATGTTGTTCAAAGAGTGCTGTAACTTAGGAGAGTCCCTATAAAACACCATTCTGACTCTGAAGAAATGGCATTCGGTATTTGATCACTCACATTAATATTGTTTTATTTTTATGTCCAACAGTAAAATAGCAGTACTGTTGAATTACCGATGACATTTTTATTAGCAAACTGTGGACCTGAGGTGGTGCTTTCAGTTTGCTGTACATGGTAGCCAGCTACCAAGTAAGAGTAAACATCCAGGGGCTTGAACATGAGCAACACCTCCCTCTAAGCACACCCAGGAGGTCCAAGCAAGAGCGGAAAAGCATAGAAGTGGGGCGAGAGAGGCCTGCCTCTCAACTATAAAGTATGACTTTAAAATGTGTTAGAATCACCTAGACGTTAAAATAATCATTTCCAACACAATATTTTAATACAAAAACCAGTTTGTTTGGACACTAAAATAGCCAGCCTTTAAACATTTCTTCTGTTACATTAATCAGCATTAGTTTGGTGTCTTGATGTTCTTTGGAAGGGCACTGCCAGATGCAATAGTTTTGTGATCATTAGGCAGTTATTGGTAGGACATGAGGGCTTTCATACTTAATGTACTGAATACTTTTTAGCCTCTACAGTTCAAGTTTTTTGCTGTTATTTCCTGGAGATGATTTATAAGTGTATAATTTTATAACTCAAAGTTGCTTTAAAGGTGATATATAGAAAATATTAAAGTGATATATAGAAAATAATTCCATACAGAGTTTTGAAACAATAGCATTGTTATATGCTGCTCTTAAGAAAATAATTAAAATTTGCAGGTTTCTTATTGTAGTGATATACCAAAAAAAAGAGTGATGTTTATTAAGACCAATTATTAACTAACCAAATACAAAATACAAAATAAAATCTCAAATATATTCCTTTTAGTTATTTAAGATAATCTTACATATTAAATGTATTGGAATACACATTTCCCCGCCTGTGTTCTTTAAGAATGTAAATAACTAATCCTTACAGATTATTTTTAAAGGACTCCTACAAAAATTTTTATTAATAGTTTAAGGAGTCTCTAAAATATATTCTGAAATAGCTATATTCTTGCTTATGTCCTTCCTTATCAAAGAAATTTGCCTATTTTTTCATGTATGATATAAATTCTCACCCTCTTTATTTCATTCATCTTAGTAATTATTTTAGTTACGAATATAAATGATGCATTCAGAATGGTCATTGATTTTATCATTGCAACTAAAGCAGGTTAAGCAAAAGTTTGGTTTTTAGTTCCATGTATGATAGAACTTTACAGTTTTTATTTTTACTGTTCTGTTTGTTTAGCACTTTTAATATCCTACAAAGAGTATCATTTGTGATTTTTTTAAAACATACTTGAGGATTGAGTGCGGGCCTGTGAACCAGACAATCGCGGTTCGATTCCCAGTCAGGGCACATGCCTGGGTTGCAGACCAGTTCCCTGCAGGCCAGTTCCCAGCAGGGGACGCACGAAAGGCAACCATACATTGATGTTTCTCTCCCTCTCTCCTTCCCTTCCCATCTAAAGATAAATAAATAAAATATTTAAAAAAAACATACTTGATGTTGACACCTTTACCAGGAGAAAGGGAAAAATATGCCTCCTAACGTAATAGTTCACAACAGTGTTTAAGTCATGAAATACGGCTTTCATATACATCTCTTGGTACCTACTAAATAGTTGTTTTAGCGCTAGCATTTTTCTTACACCCTACTTTAATGATGCTATATATCTTTTTCATTTAATTTCATTAGTGGTATTAAACATAAAATCCCCTAATGAACAGTTTGTTGAATAACCATTCAATTTAAAAATAATCATTAAATAATTAAGAAAACTATAATTATTCTTCATAAATTCTCTCCAGTCAGCGTTTAATAATATCTCAGCCCACAAGAGCAAAAAGTTCTTGCTCTGTTCAAAATTCTATTATGATTTTGGAGCCAGTACCACTATTATAATGTGGGCATTTTCCTCTTCATTGTTAATTTTTAGATAATTCTACTATATTCTGAAATAACATAAATAGATACTAATATAATATATAAAGAGGGTCTATAGATTTTGTTTCCATGAAATAGATTCTGTTTCTATATATAGTTTCCCAGCATCATCAAGGTCATTATCTTGAGGATATAACCTTACATTTTTACATTCTGTGCACATTGCAACTCAAGTCACAAGATTTGACATTGTTATTTGAAAACAGTAAAAGAACATGCTAATCTGAGCATTTCAGTGTGATTTACTCAGTGTTATTACTCCATGTTGTTTATTCATAAATCTTCGGAAAAGAGTGAGTTAGCTTCCCCCTATTTCTCACAGCGGCTGGAGGAAGTAAAGGACATGTGCAGATTGCTTTGTGCTGTCTCCTACGGATCATTATGGTCCTTAGAGAATTGTAAACTCTCACTTTTGTGACAATAGCTTGTAAATATAGAAGTTTGGTATTCTCACTTTTTAGTAAATGAGAATATAAACAGAATAAGAATATTAGACAATAAAGATACCACTAATATTCATTTTACTGTAAAAAAGAAGTAACCCAAATAAGCTTCCTTTACTAGTCACTTAGCAATTTACCTTTTATCCTGGAAAAGTACAGAATAAAAAGGAGCATTAGTTCATCTGTTTTCAATGTTTTTTTTTATGTGTGGCTATGTATATGTATTTTCTGCATATTCATATTAATAGACCGAGTTTCTTATCCTTAACAGTCAAATATATACTTATGACCAAGGTTGTATTTTATGTTTTTGAATTTCTAAATTATTGTCTCAAATTGATTTTCTAAATCAGACGCTAATTTTTTGTGGCATCATCACAACAGCCTCACTTATTTCTCAGTGGATGTTACTTTTCAGTGATTTTTCATCATCTTACTTTTTTCAATTTTAAAAGAATATGCTTTATTAGAATGTCGTCGCCCTGTTTTTCCCCCTAAAAGGAACAGATGTGGTTGACCTTGGAGTAGGCACTTAATAGAATTAGAGGTATACCTAGAGCAGAAGCCATACCTTATCATAGTCAATATTAAGCAGCTGTTCAGATAATGTCTTAGGCACATCTCCAGACTGGTTCCTATTTACCCACAGGGGCAGTTGGTATGTTTTTAAACTGACGTATAGATGGTTTATCACCTTAGGATGTGTCAATACCAATCATAGCCACGGAAATCTGTGAGCACTCTCGAACTCTTGGGTGACAATACTTGAAATGAAGAAACACCCCCCCCATTGCTAAGAGAGACATTCAGGCAATAGTTAGACAGAGTCTTTCACACATGCTTTCTATGACTAACAAGACACTTTTAAATCACAATCTTTTGTGAGGAGGCAGAGGTTTGTATTTCTACTACCATCAGCAATAGGAGAGACCAATAAACCCCTCTATTGTCACTCACAGACTACAGACTTGGACACACTGAAGATGCTCTCTCCTGCAGGTGAAGTCCCTTTTCCTCCAATTTTTTATAGATTTAAAGAAATTATTGTCAAATCAAATATTTTCCCTTGTCTACATTTTTGTTAGTTTTTTATTTAATTAAATGTATTGGGCTGTCATTGGCCAATAAAGATTGTGTAAAGTACAAGCGTACCATCCAAAACACATTATCTGTATATTGCATTGTGTGCCCGCAACTCAAAGTCAGATGATTTTTGTCATTATATATTTGGGCTCCTTTTTCCTCCAGAGATCACCATATTGTTGTCTATTTATAAATATAAGTTTGTTTTTCTTGTTTGTTCATTTCTTGCTTTCAGTTTTATATCCAATACATGAGTGAAATTATATGGTTTTCAACTTTTTCCATCTGACTTATTTCACTTGGCATAATATTTTCAAGGTCCTTCTATGTTGTCACAAGTGAAAGTATTTTATATTTTATTATGCCTGATTAGTAGTCCATTGTATATATGTATCACATCTTATTTATTCAATCATCTATCAAAAGACACTTAGTTGTTTCCATGCATTGTGCTGCGGTGAATAGAATGGTGCATGTGTCTTTGTGAATAAGTGTTTACAAAGTTTTCAGGTAGATACCCAAAAGATGGGCTGCTGGATTGTGTGGTAATAGTATTCTTAATTTTTTGAGGAGCCTCCATACCACTTTCCATAGTTACTGTACATTTCCAAGGATAGTTAATGAGGGTTCTCTTTTCTCCACAACTTCTCCAACCCTTGTTATTACTTTTCTTATTGATAATAGCCATTCTAACGTGTGAGATGATATCTTATTATAATTTTCATTTTCAATTCCCTAATAGCTAGTGAAGTTGAACATCTCTTCATGTTAACAATTTGTATGTGCACCCTTCAATAGCTTAGTTGCTAGCATGAAAAATTCATTAACTTTTAAAGTATCATGTGGGAAGACTAAAAATTCACAAAAAGTAAGTTTATTATTAAGAATATATTATAGAATGGTATAAAATAGGGCAAAGTACATATATGTGTGGGAATCAGAAGAAGTAATAAGCACACATGGCATGAAGATTTTGGCATTCTTAACTTCATTAATAGATTAAACACAAAGCTTAACTGGAGTGCAGAATACAGTATGGATGAAGAAAACCATTTTAAGGGCAAACATTTCAGATGTGGGTTTGGAATGTAATGTAAAAAAACAATGTTTTCTAAAAGATCAGAGTGTGAGAAGCATACCTGAAAGGTTACAAATAAAGGGGGGATTACTTTGCAAAAATTACTTTGCAGTACAAAACATTGTATTTTACCAGCTTAGTAAGTAATTGTCATTCTATCTGAGGCATTCATGTGAATCACATGCTTTGAATTTACTTTTGTGCCATTTCAACATCATGTGAACAAAGCCAAAAATTCACTTTACTTTTTTAAATGCTCCTTTTTTATTACAAAATATTTTTAAATTAGTTTATTTATAGACAGAGGGTGAAAGAGAGAGAGAGAAAGGGAGAGAAACATCAATGTGTGGTTGCCTCTTGTGTGTCCCCCCAGAGGGAAACCTGGCTTGCAACCTAGGCATGTGCCCTGACTAGTGACCCTTTGCTTTGCAGGCCCACTGAGCTACACCAGCCAGGGCCAAAAATTTATTTTAGATATAATGCCTAGTAATTTCTTGGCAAATGTAGAGAGGGTGAAGTAAATTTAAATTGTGTGCTTACTTGAGGAATGGGTATAAGTGTGCAATTTCACGCCAAACACTGAAAATGAAATACAGCATAATAAATATGATTCTGAGAGAAGTTGGAATCACTTTAATAGAAAAAAGAAAGGCCCACACAGTGCACTGAACAGAGAGAAATAACTTGCAAAATTGGTAGGATGGCAAGACAATTGCTGCTATGAATTAGTGTGAAATTCTTCAAACTACTAGTAGTTCTGGTTGGAGATCTACTCACTGAAGAATTTTAGTGCCTATGATTAGGAAGAGGAAACCTCAGTACCTCTTTCTAGTTTTATTAATATAACTATTAAAATAATTATATATAGTAAAAGAAAAGGTATTTCTATGATGAATATGAATTTACTTTATCTTTATTATGTTTATTACAAAAGTGACCATTTTAATTAGAAGAATTACATTTTTTTCCTCAGGATATGAATTTGGCAGGTAGAGATGGTGACCACCCTTCATGTCTTATAGCTGATTAAAGGATTTATTTTTTCCCAGGGCACATTCAGGCTAATTAAAACCATGCTTGTCTTTTTATTAATGGGAGCAGAATAGTAATTTCTCAAGCTAATGATAAAAATGTATACTACATGATACCAAGTTTATATCAGTTTTGATGATCAGGCAATCTTCCTTTATGAAAAAATGATTAAGTAAGTCATTCATTCATTATACCAGAAAAGAAAAAATATTTTTGCACACAGAAATACTTTTGGTTTTCCTTTGGTAACATTCTTTACCCAGCAGTGCATGTGAAAATAATAACTCTTAAATTAGGCAAGGTCATTCATTTAATTATTTGATAGTAAAACAATCTATACTCCTGCATGACTTAACATTTAAACATATATTATGCTACTTCAGAGTTACATTTGCCCAATGTTCTTTTAACATCCTTTTATGTTTACTTTTGTTTTTTCAAAAATGTTGCTATTTATTATTTATTAAAGCTAATTTATTCATAATAACAGTAAATTACAGGTAACATTAAGAACTAAATATTACTGAGGTTTTCCTGAATGTTTTAATGAAATTTGCCAAACATATTAAATATAGATACTATATTTTGAGTACCTATATTACAACTTTTTTACAATTTTAAAGACAGGTTTTGAGAATTTTAACTTTTGTCTCAACTTTGCATCTATGAAAGAGCAAAGCTGAGACTTGAGCAAATTCTAGCACTCTCCAAAACTACACTATTTGCAAAAAGAGTGTCGGATTTGGAGTATTAGTTGCTTGAATTTTCATCCTGATCTAAGATAATCCAGAAGAGTCCACATTACTTATGAAAAAAATAACCCAGGGAAATGCACCACTAGAAAATAACGTACTCTGTCACCAAATAAGAATGGAGTTTGCATTCCATATGCATCCCAGTAGGGTCACAGTTGTTAAAGTTGGGGAGTGAACACAGGCAACCAAGTGACTAGAGAATCACAACCTTTCCATCGATATTTATAGCATCTTTGAAGCTTCTCAGTGCTTTGAACAAGTGGAAAGCAATTATGTAATGAGTGGCTGAATCACATATATGTTGTGTTAGATGCCCTGTGTTTTCTCATACAAAGAAATGGTCTCAGAGAATCTAAATTATACTAGTTAGGATTCAAGTGCAGCTATTCTACAAAGCTCTTACTATGAGGCACTGGTAAGTTAATCAACCTCAATAAATATCATTAGTATTTTAATTTTAACAATAATAAAATAATTAAACGAATTAATTTAAAAATAAAATAAAATAAATAAATAATTTAATTTAATGGTATTAAATTTTGGGAAAAGGCCCCAAATTTGGGGAAAATACTCCCTGGATAAATTATTTCTTAAATGCCCCAAACTAAGTAACTATTAATATGTCTTTAATTAAACAAACATTATGTTTTTTTTAATCTGCACTGACTTGTTTGATTCTTCAGCCTCTAAATCTCTGAGTATCCAGATGACCACCTTCTTACCATCCACCTCCAAATTACATATTGTTTACCTGTTTCATTTATTATACTTGGATTAGGATAAACAGGAGAAGACCTAGACTTCTGGACAACCCCATTCCACACCCATCTATATAGTTCCTTTGTAATTTAGTGTAAGACAAATGGGAGGCAATTCTATATTATCCCACTTTTCCATAGTTCTCATTAATTTAAGTAAGTTAAATTATATATGCATCACATCAAAATTTTAAATGGAATAAGAATGTCCATGGCCAATGAAACATCATTATATTAAAAACCGGAAGGACCTCCAGTCTTAATCTTTTTTCTACAGATTATTTTGAGTCAACACATAGCAAACAGTGGGGGAAGTGAGAGTCTTAAGTAAACCATTAAGGTCAGGTTCTAAATTCTTCTGTAGCATTTCCTCTCTTCATGTAATTAATTGCTATGTATTAAACACATATTATATGCCAGGCACTTTACTAAGCACTTCTGATGCAACAATAAATAAAAAGGTCCCTCAGTACTAGAAAGACTTAAATACCTCACAATGGAAAGTGTTAGCTTACTTGTGCCAGGTGACAAATTACTATACATTTTGTGGCATAAACAAATACCCATTTATAATCTCACATTTCTGCATATCAGAAGTCTGGGTGGGCTCACCTTGGCATTCTGATTAGAGTATCACAAGGTGGCAGTCAAGATTCCAATCTGACTGGAGCATCTAGGTGAAGAGGGAGTTTCCATGGTTATTCAGGATGTCAGCACAATTACACGCCTGTGGTTGTAGGATCGGGGTTCTACTTTCTCACTGGCTGTTAGTTGGAAGTCTTCCTCACATAGCAGAGGCTACTTTCAGATCCTTTCCAGTGGGCCTCCTGCACCTTTTTTTAAATTGAATTCATTGAGATGGAATTGGTTAATATAATTACACAGGTTTCAGGTGTATAAATCTGTAACACATTATTTGTACATTGTGTTGTTTGGTCCCTCACCCCAGGCCAGGTCTCTTTCCATTACCATTAATCCCCTCATACCCTCCGTTATCTCCCCCACCCCCTTTCTCCCTGGTAATCACCATGCTGTTATGCCTGTCTATTGCCTTCCCCCATCTTTAAGCCAATTACAGCCCTCTCTTACTTCAAATATTTGACGTCTTCTGTTCTGTGTTGGAGAAAATACTCTGCTTTTAAATGGCACATTGAATAGGATTAGGCTTACTAGCAGTCTCCTTATTTACTAGCAACTGTAATATTTATTACATCTGCAAAAGTCTCTTTTGCTATTATAACAGAGAGAGGGTCAGAGGGGTTAATTTAGAATTCCACATACCACCAACATGGAAAGATCTTTGCAGGGTGATCTTTACATTTGCATTTGATGCTGCACTTACTAATAATGCGAACATATGAATGTAAAAGGAAATGTCAAAGAAAAAGGAAGATTGTGGTAAAGCAGCTAGAGGGGGCACCACCCTGAAAGTTTATACATAATCAGTGTCTGAATTTGTTATTCCATAACCTGTTTCATGGTTTACTTTTGATTCCTAGGTATTGTTTTTGTTTTCTTACTGCTATTTGTATCATTGTCCCTGTGAGCAACCACCCTGTATTTGATGTTAAAATTATAAAAATTTCACTGTCTCTTTGGGAAGTTTGCTGAGAGTTTTTAAATCTTTAATCAACTGAGTGTATCAAGTCAGAGTTACACCAGAGAATCAGTAAAATTGTGTGTACATATATATAAATTATCTCTATATCCATATGTATATATTCATATCTTTATATGGATATATATAATACATATAATTCCAGGAACTGGTTTATGGAATTATAAGAGCTGGGTAAGCGAGTCTGACATTTGTAAGGGAGTGCTATCAGAGGGGAGGCTGGAACTCTGGGGCACAAGCTGAAGTTGCTGTCCATAAGCAGAATTTCTTTTTCTGTATTTTTTAGGGACATCTTGGCTATGTTCTTAAAACCATCACTTAATTAAAACAAGCACATCCAAATTACCTGTGACAATTTCCCTTACTTGAAGTCAACAGAACTTAATCACACCCAGTAAATAGGTGTGATTCACAGTAGCACTGAGATTAGTGTTTAATTACACTACTAGAGATGGTGGCCTAGTCAAGTTGACATACAAAGAACACCATCGCTAATTCTTGTTTTTGAAGAGACAAAGACATTTGTTTTCTTTCCAAAGTGTCATTGCACCGCAGTGTGTTATAACCAGCACTTCCTTTTCGTATTGATTTTCCTCCAGCGCCTGTTAGTCTGTCAGGTGCCTCCATCCACAAGTGTCGTGAGCAAGTGTGTGGTGGCCTTGTGAATGTTGCAAATGCCCTAGTGTTTTAGGAATAATCATGCACTTAGAGATTTTAATTTGAGTAACAAAATAAAAAGACATCAATAGCACAAATAGCATGTTCCTTACATATTTCATAAACCCATTTTGACTTTGTAGTAAGTTTATAGTCAATCCATACTTCATGTTTAGACTTGTTCGCTCACGTCCACAGTCAGGGCAGTAAAATGATTTCAAGTCAAACAAAATGCCAGGATCTTACTTTTTTTTTTTCTATTCAGTGTTGTGTTTGCACATATTTAGAAAAAAAGACTTTATATTTATTATGATGTAGAAAGGCAATGCCTATTAATTTGGCAAACTTTTGTGGTTCCCTGGGTTCCCTGAATTCCCTGAGCAAAGCTGTTGTTTTTCATGTTGACTTAAATTCCAAGCCTTCCCTAAGATTACTTCAATTCATATATCATACCATAGAATGACAAGTTGACACTTTCTTTCCCTGGGTAATCTTAAGTGTACAAAAAAGAAGAGAAAGTAAAGGTCATTCATTTATCTACAAAAATGTCCAGTCAATAAACTTTTCTCTAAAAAATAGTGGTGTTGTTGTGAAAGTTTCAAGATAAAAAAAATATTAAAAGCTTATGGGAAAGCTATAATCCTTTCTAGTAATTTTCAAATGTCATTTTCATTGTATGAACAGTAGTTTTCATCACTGTCTCCAATTCATCATTTATTCATAGTGAATAGAAAGGCCTCGAAAACTGGGAAGAAAAAAATAACTGGTGGTAATTGTTATGTGAAAGAGCATATTGACATTTTTCTTGTTTTCACACTTAATAAAGTTTCCACTTATTTGTATTTGAGTAAAAAATCTTTTTCTAAAGCTTACATGCTCAGGTCAAGTTCTTTCTGAAAGAAAATAATGTTAAAAAGCCTTGCTTTTATATGTTTATAAGCTTAGAATTCCATTTTACATTTTTCTAAGAAAAATACCATACTTAATGTTGACACAAAGGCATCATTCTCTGGATATATTACAAAGTATGCAACCGTATTTTTATGGTGAGGAGTTCAGGTATCTGAATGCCTTTGGTGAACATTTGGAAATACTATGAGATATATAATGTGATTATTTCAATCTACAAAATTTTCACAGAATAGAATAACACAGAATAGAATTTTGGAAACAGGTTTTATTTTACAAGTTTATGAATTCACAGTTATTTTGTAATGTGCTTGTAAGTCAAGATTTATTTATGTTTCTTCTACACAAAGCACAATTTGAGTAAAAGAGATACCCAATGATAAAGCAGTATTCAACTTATCACTATGAAATTAAGTTGCTGTTGCAAATAACTATTCAAAACTATGTTGGTATAGTTTTGGTTGATAAATAAAAGCTTGAGGGCCAAATCTGACCTACACTTATTTTTGTATAAATCACAAACAAAAAAATTACATTTAATGGTGATATTTAAACTTATTCTGTAAGTACTTACATAACATCTACAATTTTGCCTCTTTGCTACAAAATCTAAAACAATTACTACCTACTCTTTTAAAAAAAAGTTCACCAACCTTTATATTAAGTGAACAGACAACAATGGAAAGTTGGAAAACCTGAATTCTAGTTTATTGTTTTTAATTTACTACCTCTGTGGCCTAAGATAGGATACACTTAATTTTTGTTTGCCACACTTTCTTCATCAGTAAAATAGGCATAATAATAGAATTTGCTCACCTTATACATATAGTAATTTGCACAGGGAATAAGGTCCATGCGATCTCTTTTAAAAGACTATTAAATGGGTGTATTATAAAATCAGAATATATATATATATATATATATATATATATATATATATATATATATATCTGAGCTTTAAGCGAAGGCTCTGAGCTAAGTGCTGAATTTTAATGCCAGATAGGCCATTTTCTGGAATTGTTGATCTGGGGAAAGTTACCCTAAACTAGGTTTAAGTTACTCTACCTAGTGACCTTTCTATAACTTAGTTCTTTACAAGAGTCCAACCCCTACTATGAAGTAGCTCCTGGCAGGTCTGTGTGTCCTTATGATTGGTTCTTACTTGTTTTCCTGCTGGAAATCTGCTTTCATGGCTCAATGGCAGTGACCAATCTACATATAACAATTGTCTTTTTCTTGGAATTTCCTTCTTATGGGACTGATCCTCTTTGGGGTTCAGTATCGTAGAAAACACACCACCTTTATGTTGTGTGGCAGCTTGAGCACTGTGTCTTCATTGCCAGTATGTTGCCTGCAAGGTCAGCTTTCATAGGTGAAACAATTTTCTACAGCCCCTGCTACACTAACTGGAAAGTGTGTCTTTATTCTTATTTCATCTCCCCCACAATAGTTCTAGAACATGGAGGGGTCATTGCAGTTAGTGCTTGGGTGGGCCAAACCCCAACACTGAACTCCAAATAGGTTTGACAGATTTCATGTTATAAAAATCCCTTTTTCCTGTGTGAGTGCCATAAACTCACTTGATTACATTGCAGCAATAGTCTGGGACCTATTGCAAAACCTCAGAGTGAAATCCTTCTAGTGGATGTTCCCACATTGGATACCAGGTCACAAAAGTAGTGGTACACTCACGGTCTCACACTTGCTTCATCTGAGAACCACACCAGCAAAATATCATTGGTAAGAAGGACTCCTCTGTAGGAACTCAAGCACTGATATTTGTCTTAGCCTGCTACACCTTTGTTGTTTCCTGTGCCTTCCATATGCTCAAAAGATTATGTCAGATTCCATGTTAGGGCTACTCCAGAGGCCACCTCAACTTCAGACAACATGGCTCATCTGTGTCCCTGAGTCACCCATACTTACTGCCAAGCTGCAGACCTGCTGGGCATTAGGATTTACCCATAAAGCATCAAAATTTAACACATCTATGACCAAGAGCCGGGCTGTTTTTAGCTTTTCTAAAACAGACTGAATTGAGTAGATGGTCTGAGAGGACTGCCTTCAGTGAGACTCTTAGCTAAGCTGTCTATTCAAGGGTGTGTCAAAACTCAGTTCAAAAAAGGCTGAATTGTTCTAACAAGAAAGCAATCAAAGTTCACAGGAACACGATGTCTTTCTATTAAATATAAGCATTAGAAAGAAAGCAAAATGTGCATCTTTATAATTCTGGAATAATTAGAATTATTCCAGTTACTTATAAAAGGGTTATGTTTGTTGTTCTTATTCAAATTCCTATATATTTAAATTATGGCTAAATCATTTTGCTTTGGAGTGAATTTCATAATTATGTGATTTTTTCTTAATTAAACTGGTAAAAACAGCCGAGTAACTTACTACTATCCATCATTTTGTAGCTAACAGCAAATATGTTTGTCCTCTGTCATTAATATAATAAATTGCATGCTTTAATTATAAATGAAGATATAAAATTTGAAATATCAATTTTCTCAAGAAATTTAATAATATATGATTATCATACTTCATATTCATAGCACAGAGTTTAAAATTAATAAAACAAAAAAAACTAAAATGACAATGATATGAAATGAAAAATAACTTGCGTTTTAACTGGAGTAGAGTACATACTCAGCAAGATTCTGTGAATTAACAACATTCAATTAAATTGTAAAGTTGGCGTCATTATGAAATATGATTTACATTAAAAGGCACCTTAAAGTAACTAGTTTTCTCCATTAGAAATCAAGAACTCCATTCTTTGTCTTTCAGTAAGAAAAAATGTGACGTGATAAAGGTAAATGGTCCTTGCTTTGTAGCCCCTCTGAGAGGACTGCCCTGAGTGGAGTAGTCTGGTCTGGTAAATTGTGATAGCTTTTCATATTCTCAAGCAGGGTACAGGCATCTGGAAATTTAATTCCCTAAAGATTTTCTGTGCTGCTTTTAAGCAGAATAGTAAACTGACAAGCAGGTGAACATCTGCCAGTTACAGAAAACCAATATTTTGTTCAATAGGGCATTATACTGTGTGTTCAGCAAATATTTACTGAGGGTCCATTTTGTGTCCAGCACTTACATTAAACACTGTGTGAACTGTCAAACACTCTAGGTCCTTTTACATAAACATGTTAAGGTTTATAGACTTCAGATTAAACCCCAGAACTAAAAACATAGAAAATGAAAAATTATATTCTGATAACAATTAATGAGACTAGCCTTTGTCTTTGAAATGGTGGGGAATCAGTGTATAGGCAGATCAAGGAGAATTTAAACTATAATCAAGTATTTTACATTTTACTCACCAAGCGATTGGGGACTTATTGAGGTTTATGTCAGTTATTAAATTTTATAATTATACTTAATGGTTTCAACTGTTGTTCTTAACCACTATCAATAAGACATTTTGGTAGATAAAAGTAGTAGCTTTTGGAATTGAGTTTAAGAAATCATTGGCCAGCACGCTTTGTGTGAGGTCTACAATGAAATAATAACAACATTCTGAATGACTAGCAGGGACTTGAATGTGGTACAAATGCAGTAATCTAGTAAATTCCACTAAATCTTCAAGGTATGTCCATTAACATTCATCACTTAAAGCCAAACAAAACACCATGTGATAATATGTTGCTGAAGAAAGAAGAAAGAGAAAGGAAGGAAGGAAGGAAGGAAGGAAGGAAGGAAGGAAGGAAGGAAGGAAGGAAGGAAGGAAGGAAGGAAGGAAGGAAGGAAGAGAAGAGAAAGAAAGAAAAGAAAAGAAAGAAAAGAAAAGAAAAGAAAAGAAAAGAAAAGAAAAGAAAAGAAAAGAAAAGAAAAGAAAAGAAAAGAAAAGAAAAAAGAAATAAAAGAAAAGAAAAGAGGAGCCCTTATCTTTTGGCATGCTGAAATACATATAGATGAAATAATACATGTAGATTTGCTTGTACATAGACCGGCTGTTCAATGACAGTTGCGAATATTTATGGAGCCTTCATTTTGTAACAGTAGCCTTCTTGGTGCTTCACATCCAGTAGCTCATTTAATCTTATTCTTGCATATACATCACCTCATGTCACACTGTTTAGCCTCCTCTTCAGTCTGAGGAAACTCAGGCAAATGTGTATGAGCAAAGAGCTCAGCAGCTCACAGCTTCTGTTTGCTGTTCTTGTGTTACTTTAATCCCAGGGATGCACCAAATTTTCTATCTTTTCATCTTTTTTTTTTTTACCACTGTACCATTATTCCCAAAACTTAAATCCATGCATTTGGTGTATATTGGGTAGTAAAAGTATTATTATCAGACTGTTCAACAGTCTGGGGTATGCTTAAATCCTATATTAGTGTAGATAGTTTAACTTATTTTTAATAAGGAAAACAAAGTCAGCAAGGCAGAGAGAAGTCACTTATTCTTTATGTTATGGCAGCAAATTATTGACTTTTGCACAGAGTAAAAATGAGCAAGCTGACATGGAAGAAAAGTGGGTTTTATACTCAGCGTGACTGAGGATAGAGTGAACATGATATTTAGAAGTTCATGGGGTCACCATGAAGCCTAAAGGCAAAGTTCAATTTAGTAAATAAGTAAGTAGATAGGAGTAAGAGAGAGATTCAGTACAGAGCCACTCTAAAAGCACCAATACTGCAATGCTGTATGAAATATTTTCATCTTACAGTTTGTCAAATATAGTTACAGAACGAGAGACCCCAATTATTTTCTGTAAAGTAGTCACCTGCTGTGGCAGAGATGCTGCAGGTATGCAATGGTGAGATTTCAAATCACAGCAAAGAGAAGTCCTAAACAAATGAGCAATGATACAAGTGTATCAAGAAATAAGCATTCCTCAGTGGTCATTGTTTGAAATCAAATAGCGCTTTATTTCCTTACATAAAATCATACCGAACTATTATCTAGATAGGTACTAGGACACTAAGTTTAAAGTTATTTTAAACTTTGAATGGGGAACGTTCTATATAATCTAAGAAACTGTTAGAAATACAAAGTAGGTGCATTTATTTCAGCTTCAATATGATTTATTTAGATAATAGAATATAGGATTAAATATATGTCCATTGTTATCTTATTATGAATATCATATGGTATTTGTAATATAATTATGGTAATATTTTACCAAAGAAAAATGAAGATGTGCATCTTTGCAACTTTATTAAGGTGTAACATATAAAATAACCTGCACATATTTGACGTGTAAATTAGAAGGGTTTTGACAGACATGTGCACTTTTGAAACCACCATCGAAATCAAGATTCATAATCATCCTCCCAAAAGGTTTCTTGCAACTCTTTCCCATCTCTCATTCTACTCCCACCCTCCCTCAGCCACCTTTTTTGCCTCCTATCACCATGTTCTGTCTCCATATTACTTATACACGCATTACTTGTTTGTCTCTGGATTTTTTTTTCAGTTGAATGACTTTGTGGTTTAGGTTTTCAATGTATTAGTAGTGTGTTCTTTTTAATTTATTTCATTGAATGAATGAACCATGGTTTATCCATTTACCTGTGGATGGGCATTCGGATTGTTTCTATTTTTTGACATTATAAACAAAGTCAGTCATTTGTGTACGTCTTTGAATGGACATGCACTTCTTCTTTTGGGTAAAATACCTTGGAGTCAGAGAGCTGCATTATATAATAGGTATGTGTTTAAAATTGTAAGAAAACACTGCCAAAGTGTTTTCAAAGTGTTTGCACCATTTTATACGTCTACAAGCAGTATAGTAGAGTTATAGATATCTTACATCATTGCCAATATTTGGCATTGTTAGGGATTTTTCTTTTTGTTGTTTTAACAGTGCATATATGTGTGTGTGTGTCTGTGTCTGTGTCTGTGTGTCTGTGTGTGTGTGTATCTGGTCATAGAAATGTGTTTAAACAATTATATATGGTTACATAATTTCAAATTAATAGTCTATCAAAATGAAGATATTTTGTATCTTAGGAATTTTTAGTGAACAGTAAATTAATTAGATACTATTCAGTACATGAGTGCTTCCAGATCTTTCTACATTTCATAACTTTACACTCACTCTTCCTTCCCTTCTTTCTGACACCCAAAAAAAGTAAACATATCTCCTGAAAAAAGAAATTAACATAAGTCAGGGAGCAATAACCTTTGTCTGGGAAGGAGGGCAGCAGGTTTTCCACTAAGTTTAAAGACCAAAAGACTATCATTTGCTTTTTTTATTCCTAGTTTTTCTTTGTTAAAATATGAAAATACTTATCATAACCTATTTTACAAGATCCTTGTAATAATCAAGTGAGATAAGATGTGGGAAATTTCTTGGCCAAGTTTAAGAGCTGACTTAATTGAGTTATAATTTTAGGTAGAATTTTATTAGAACCCTTGGAAAAGTGTGGTCACAACATTTCTCTGTAAGATAAAGAATGTGCCTGAGAATTTCAACAGATCATATAAAATGGTAGTTTTAAGTAACTTCCACATAAAGCTTGAACAAGCTAGAAATAAGTTGTTCAGCTACATAGAATTTTTGAGCTTTGCTATTACATTAATTCTCTTAGCTGAAGTATGAGAAATCATGATAACTTTGGCCCATTATATTTCTAGTAAGTATTTTCAAATTAACCATATCTATCTAGAGTAGATTCATTTTCCTGTTTAAAACACAAACAAATTCTTATTTTTGAGGATGACATATATGTATTGCAAAAGAGATAAATTTTTGAAATTGAGAGGTTTGTGCTAATAAAATTACATCTTTTGAAAATTCTAGATTGAGTTTATTTTTAGACTGTTTATTTTTGTTGAATTTTATTTTCTGCTAAAATATACATAACTATTGTGGTTAAACTGTTATGAAATCATATTTTATTAGTCACAAAGCAAAAGTTTTGTGTAAACATGTCTTTTGCAAGTCATAAAAACAAGTCAATTTTTATAATATTCTGGAAGCAGGTATATCTGTTAATGTTTAGAAATTTCTAACCATCAAGGTTTTACAGTTTAAATTATCTAATTTTTTATTTCTAGATTTGCCTAATACTGGCTGTGTGACTGGTAAATTAAGTCCTCAGAGCCCTAGCTTAGCAATTAAAAATATTAAAAAGATAATAATGCCTGGTTAATACATTTATTTTAAGGATCTCGTGGACAATAGCTACAGCTAATGTGCGTACAAAGCTCTGGCACGTGACAAGTATTTCACACAAAGTAGCTCTACCTACTGCTCCTCTATCCTCTCTGCTCTCCCCACAAATTAGCGTCAATGTGCTTTGTTTCTCCTGAGTATACTTCCACATAAAATCAATTATTTGTTTAACAGAGGTTAAGATAAAATTACCACAGAGTCACACAAACTCTCTGTAGAAAATATTTAGAGTGAAAACCCTTCAGATCCTTTGAGAACGAGACTGGTTATTTGGAAATATTCTCAGTGCTGCCTTTATACAGTCATAGCTTTCCAGATAGAAACTGTCGATGACGCCTAAAGTTAGCTTGACTTAGAGCGCATTTGGTAGTTGGTGTAGTTGGTGATAATTGTCGGAGGATGAGCTTCAAGTAAATAAGCACTGTCTTAAGGTTTTAAAAACAGGTAACTCTTTAAGAACCTCAGAATGAGGCTTCAACCAACACAAAAAACCGAGTGTTTTAATTGCCTGATCACTGAACATTGGACGCAAGCACTCAATCAGATTTGCACTTGCAAGTTCTGTGTTAACAACTACTCAAGATCATTGAAGAAGGGGGGCGGGCTGGGATGGGAGCAAAAGACAGAAAACTGTATGTAAACAATAATTAAATTTCAAATAAATAAATAAAAGATCATTGAAGAAGAAATTATCAGTTATGTTTCCTGTACCATTTATTTACAACTTATTTATGTGCATCAATTTAAACTTAAGCAACCTCTTTTCTAGTACACTACCTTAATGCCAGTTCATAACTGGATAATGGGTTTTCTGCTTCACAGCAGCAGAAGTTACTCTCCCTTTTCTGAGGTTTATTGACTAGTTTCTTCACCTTCTACTGTCACCCTCCACCAGCTGAGGGAGCAAGAGTCCTCCTCTGTATAGGAAGCAGCTCCACCCTCCTGGGGATTTTCACAGGTTCATCTCTGTTTCAAGGTCAAGCAAGTGTTCTCTCACAACACACTTACTCTGAAGTTTTATTGTATCCAAGAAGTTCCACCACAGTGCTTATGTTTTAATGACATACATTTTTAAAATTTTTCTTGAACATGTATATGATATGCAGATTCTCTATTATGTTTTGTCCATCCATTTACTGAAATTTGTTTTTTTTTCCCTAAAGTATGGAGGTTCCTACAGAAGTAACACCTGCTTCAGGGTGGTTTGTAGGGTAATAATATGGGTGTAAGGATTTGTAGTTTCAATTCGAACATTTAACCTAAAATGTCATATGGTATACTTGAGTGTTATACTGTTGTATTACAGAATTACATGTTTATGATTTTGTAATAAAATATTTTATAATGAAAAGGGGCATTAGTTGTGCCAGATGCTATACATACATATTAAAATATTACAATGCAAATATAATCCCTCTCTCTCTCACACACCTCCCCCCAAGGAAATGCTAAGTGACTCAAGTGAGACCTACTTGGAAAACAGAAATGCTGAACATAGCTCACTGTCTCACTGCGAGAGGACACTTGTCAGTTTTCTCCCTGGCAATGAGATTTTTCTCAGCCACAGCCATGTAAATGACAATGTTCATCTGTTCTTTTTATGTTATTTGAATAATTTTCTCCTATAGAAATGAAACTTGTCAAAAGTTAACCATTTGGAGCATTTTAGTTAAGTGACCTTTTTGAAAGAGTGAGGTCTCTTCAGGGAAGTGGTAACTTTTGATATAAGATCTTGAAGGGTTTCATCTGTGATCAGAGGCTGGGCATCCACAGGCTGTTAATGGCACATGACTCCATTTGAAATATTCAATAGTTAGATTATCTCATAACCTTGTTTTTGTGTTTGTTTGGTTGGTTTTAGAGAATCAATACTTTAACAGATAATATAAATGTCTCAATTAGGTGTGATGTTGTAATTTCCCATGTAACTCAGATTAGTAGTATAATGCAAACATTTATGCAAAGTGTGATGCTAATTAAAAATATGATTTGCAAAACTATAGAAGCAATGCTGTATTCTCTGTGTCTTGGTTGGAGTCCTTTGTCTTTAAGAAATTATCAAACATGCTTGTTTAGTATGAATACTTCTTTTTAAGTAGATTTTATTGATTGTGCTATTACAGTTGTTTCACTTTCTCCCCTTTATCTCCCTCTGCCCTGCACCCCACTTCCCTCTAGCCTTCCCCCCTTAGTTCATGTCCATGAGTCCTACACATAAGTTATTTGGCTTCTTTATATTCTGTGCTATTCTTAACCTCCGCCTGAATACTTCCTTTTTATAAATCAGAGACTTGCACTCTGGAGCATTGCAATAAACCTATAAATTCATTTTGCTTAGACAAAGGTTGAAATATGTACCAGGCTTGGGGCAAAGACGAGCTCACAGCTATCTCTTTCATCACATTGCTTTAAACATTTGCAGCTTTTGACTTGTCTTGCAAATCATCTGTATCAGTCTATTAATTGTTTTACTCTACCTGATATCTAACACAGGTGTACCTTGCAAACTAGCAGGAGAAAGCCCATTTGTTGAAGTCCTCCCGTGGCTTAACACTGTGGTTAATCTCCTTGCAAATTATAGGCATAGTTTTGCTCATCCATTCCGCTGAAAAAGACCAGCTTCCCAAGTGGCCTTGGTTCCTTTTCCCCCGGGAGACCCACTGACCCTCCGCGTGAGTAGCAGGTGCACTGGGAGCAGCCCGGTCCCTGCTAATCAGGTCAATGATTATCTCCAGCTCTGGGGACCTGCGAGGAGCCGGTCACAGCGGTTAGGGAGCCTGCAAACGCAGCTCGTTCACTGAGGATCTCCCGTTCAGGAACATCGCTTAGTCCTCACTTACTCCCTGGAACCTCTGAGGATTTCAGGTTTTTGTTGTTGTTATTGTTGTTGTTATTATTTTCTTTTCTCTTTTTCTTTTTTTTTTTTGTTCCGGCCCTTTTAGACAGTGAGGGGTTCAACATAAACAGGAAAAAAAGGCACAGCATGCGGCTACTTGAAGGGTGTTGATTGAAAACTTGGATCTCCCCACCTCATTCACGGTTGATTTGACTGGTTTCTCACCTCGTTCACAGAGAGTATTTCAATTAAGGTAAGTGCTGCTGGCCCTGGGTGACTGCATCGCGCTGAATTTCTGCATTGAAAGTTCTGACTGACTAAACCAACGGTCTGCACTGCAGCAAGTGACTGTTTACACCAGGAAAAGGCTTAGTGTAGAAGCCAGGGTCCTACAAAGAAACTGGCATGTGGATCATGTCATTCCAGACCATTTCTTTTGAAAGAATAGCACCCCTGCCTTGCATCAAGCAAAAGAAGATATGACAAAAAGAGTTCATTTCACATTTTACTGTTTTCATAATCTGGAGAACTATGCAGGGCTAAAGCAACTTGATTTTAATTGAAGTATTTTGTTCATGTCATATGGTGAAATCTCTAATTCTAAAAGCTTCAAAGTTAAATTAGATGGAAAGAAAAATTTGCAAGTGAGAGTTGAAATCTTGTTCAGCTTTCTACTTTAACAACATTCCTGAGCTTTCTTTGGGTTAAGGATTTGGGACTAAACTCTTGAATAATTTAATAGTTTTCATTAAGGAATTAAAATCTAAATGATAAAGTTTCTGATGTAGCTATTAAGAAAAATGAACTAAAACAATTGTTCTGTGACTGATATGATTTATAGTTTTAATCCAAGAGAGAACGCTTTGTGACATAGATTAATAAGAAGGAAAGTGAAGAAAAGTTAAATTCTTCAGGAAGAATTCTTCAGTAAGAGATTAAGTTTATGTGTTTATTGAAACTATGGCTTCTGTTTGAGGTTGCACTTTGTTATCCAACCAGAGTGCGGTGAGGTAATGCTTGCATTTTGCACAGCTCAGAGCAATCATGTCTGTAATTCAGGTAAACTAGTCCATGCTATTTCTTCTAAACACATTTTCCTCATAAGCTTGTTAAAAATGTCTACAGAGAATGAAAACAACTTTTCTCCAAAGTTTGACTGGATTATCTGACTCTCTCTTTTCCACTTTGCTGTGCACATACACATGTAGCCTGATGGTTTCATCCAACATTATGATAAATTTCTATGTAATCAAGAATTATAAAATAATTCTATCGCTGTAATTATAAATGAGTGATAGGTTGTTTAGCACTCTAAACACATGAGTAAATAATAGCAACCACTTTGTATGTAGTGCTTATACTTCAAAACACTTTTCTGATAATAAAACACCCATATTTTAAAATATAAACATTTATCATTATAAGATACATACTTACAAATATTGAATTTCAATAACTAATCAGTTATGCTAAAGCACTATGGAAATATCTATCTGCTTTTGTGTAGAGATTTATAGTGGTTTCTTTAATGTGCTCTGTAGAATGAGAACTCATATTTCATGGCATGTTGATTCCACCTTCCTCTTGTGGGTATCCTGATACAGGACATTTTATTAAGATGTTAGAACATGGCTTATATTAATTGGGTATCTTTCTGAAATTCTCCAGAGGGCTTTTTAGGCTAATGCTGATATTATCGCTTCCCCCACAGGAATAAACTGTATTTAGAATACCCATAGGGGCTGACTTGTACTTGCTGGTTGTGTGTATGTTTTCAGCCAAAGCCTGGAGACATTTGTGCACCCTCTGCTGCACAGATCTCTTTTCTCTGGGGGAAATCATTTCTCAAGTGATTCAATGAGACCTGAGAGAAGAGTGTGTTGACCACAGTTACTGTCACTGGGTCTTTGGAGTTTTCATTTTTCAAGCAACTTTTACAAATAGGAAGAGGCAACACTAACCAAATAGGTTCACATTTGGTAGTAACAAAACTGGGACATTGCTAAAAACACCTCTGTATTTTGGACTATTCCTCCTTGTGCCATGTTCAGAATTGATGGTGGTATTCTACCCAATGAAATGGGTAGATGTGTTACTTGATGTATTAACCATTGAAAGTATGGGTAGTGTATAATGAACTATTTATATTTAAAAATAAAGATAACTATAATTCTTAATCAAAATGATATAGGTAAAGTTTGAGTGGGTTTACTATTATAGGTATTGTCTTAATTTGCATTATACAGGCTGAAAGGGAATGGGTAAAATCTTGTGTATAGTTGAGAATTAGGAGCCATTTATATCCTGTAGCATCTGCCTCCTCAATCAGACTTCATTTTCCGCTCCTATTATTCCTAGGTGCTACCTTACCTCCAGGTTCTATATTGAATCCAATTTTTCATGCATTTGACAGTAATTTTTTTCTGTGAGATGAGAAAACCTCTTATAGAATAACCTCAATTAGAGTAAGTGGTTTCAAAATTTAAACCAAATAAGTCTGTTAAAGCTTTATAAATGCTGCCTTAAGATGTATAACCTGCTCCTGAGAATGAGGTATTTTCGATAAGACAATGGAGAGGGGCAGTGTCTAATATGCCTGCTAAATGCCAGATAGTTAGGGTCCAAACTTTATATGTGTGACTGTATAATTATGAAGTCAAAACGATGACAAGGAAGTTATTTACATGTTTTCCAGATGAGGAGACACAGGCTGGGAGAGGATATGTAACTGGGCTAAGGGCATACCAGAGGTACCAGATCTGTGTTTCAAGCTCAGCTCAGGCTGTGTTTAAAGCTTACAGTCTTTATGCTGTACTTATTTATCTCCTTGCATATGGTGTCTTTTTTCAATATTTGATGTGACGCTCTTGAATATTTTAAAATAATTGTTAAGATAGTATAGTTTGATTATATTATCCTCATAATAGTTTACCTCTTGGCAACCTCAAAGTAAATGATTTTGTAAATTTCAGACACCAGTGTTTGAAACAAGCATATATTTTACTTTTTAGATTCTGAAATGGGTTAGTGTTCAAGTCTTTGCACCAAGCTAATTCTGATTAGCATTGACAGAAAGAGCACTCTATAATATGGATAATAAGAACTGAAATTTAGTATCTGTAATGTGTCCATCTTTCCAAGAGGAGTTGACATACTCTCAGAATAAAATCAAATAAAAATAGATATAAATATGATATGCTTATTGTATTGAATTTAGATTAAAAAGAAGTTAAAGAGAACTGATGTTCATGAAAAAAGCTAGTCACAATATTAGGAAAGATAAAGAAATTAACAGTTGCAATTGAATGTTGAAAGGTGGGTTAAAAAACATTTCAATGTACAAATCTATTTGCTCTAGTGATTTTATATAAACTTCCAATTTTTACAGAGATAAATTATAGCTTATTACACTGATATTTTAACAACAATATGAGGGAGGGAGCTAGAATTATCTTCGGAAGGGTGGGCTCCTCCCTTCCAAAGTACAGGCTTCCTCCACTAGGTGAGTGTTCTAAGAACCCATCTGTTTCAGTCTACCAGCTGGTATTATTGTGAGAGGCTGCATTCAGATTCAGTGAATTTTTTTCAACTCTTTCAACACATCTACTCATTTCATGATGGGTGATTTATGAGCAAATCTGCCCACACCCTGCTGACTGTTCAGCAGTTTTTGACCAGAAACAGTATGACCCTCATCCCCACCCTCCCTCTTCACCCAATTTCATCCTAAGCAACTTTTTATTTTGTTTCCCTGGTGAAAAAAATCCTCAAAGGGAAACGTTTTACAAATTGGGAAGAGGTAAAAAATATCAGAAGCATTAAAAGGCATCAAAATTCATGGATTCAAATACTGTTTTGAGCCCTGGCTGGTGTAGCTCAGTGGATTGAGCGTGGGCCTGCGAACCAAAGGATCGCGGTTCAACTCCCAGTCAGGGCACATGCCTGGGTTGCAGGCCAATTCCTTGTGGGGGACGCACAAGAGGCAACCATACATTTATATTTCTCTCCCTCTCTCCTTCCCTTCCCCTCTAAAGATAAATCAATAAAATCTTTAAAAAAATAAAATTTAAAAAAACTGTTTTGAGTAGTGGAGAAAATGTCTCAATAGGTATATCACATCAAATGGAGATTACTTTGAAAGTGACTGAAGTTTAAACATGTAAGAATAAATACACAATTTTTATAAATGAATTCATTTTTGGAACTCCCTTCATATACCAGACACAATTGATGTATTCTGTTATGACTAGAAGAATAATCAAGAATATGAATGTATAATATCCAGCCACTAACTTACTTGCCCTTCTCTGTGAGGGCAACTTCTGTAAGTCCCCCCAGTGCCACAGATGAGAATGAACATGACAGAGATATGACATGATCTGCTTGGGGAGGAGGAGTGGGCTGTGGCCAGTTCCTCGGAGGAGAAGAAGACCTCGAGCCCCCTCCTCCATAGCCTTTTATTGGGTTGTAATACACAGGAATACAGGGCGGCAAGGATCAAACAGTAGATAACATTACAAAGAGATCTGAGGGCTTCAGAGTCTGAGTCTGTCCGTCAGGAAGAGAGTTGCAGAAACTTTGGGAGACATACTCATTTCCTCTCGGACCCTTATCATATGAATGAAAGCCCTCTTAGCAGAGCAGATTTCACAGGTTTATCAGCAAGTCCTTGTGATGCCAGATTTTTCCCCAGGACACGCTCTAGCAAGGCAAGGAGCTGCACCTCTCCCCAACAGGTATTCAGGCTTAAGGGGATTAGAGCCAGGAAGTGCTTCTCCCAGAGAACATGGGAACTTGGGCTGTGTGAAAGCCGGGGGAGGGGGTCAGAGTCCATTGCTCTTTGTTCTCTTTATTGCAGCCCCCTCCCCCAAGTACTTCCATGAAGGCCTCCCAAGTGATCGAGTCTGGCTTAGGTTGTCCCCCGCTGTGAGGGGTCTTACCAGTCACTGACTTCCGACCAAGCTTTGGGGGCAGAGAGAGGAACTGAGGCAGCGTTTGCGGCCAGAAACAAGCTTTGTCTCCTGTCGCTGGCATTCCATAGGTTGTCTCTCGCCCTGAGCCACAAGGGATCAGGATACAATTCCTAAAACTAGGCAGAGAGGTCTACAACAATTCTGCAAGTTTTATGTTAAGCTATTGGCTTATTCTGCTTGTGCATAAGAATGAAAGAAAAACAAAGTATATAGAGATAATCTCCTTTATTACTATTCTGGAGGAATGAACATGACATAAAAAATTGATGTTACAGAGGCGTTTGTTTATACTGAGTGTCCATAATGCATAGGTTTCCCCAACCAGAAAACATGACTGTGTGTCTAGGCCCAGCTGGCCACAGCAGATTTGACCAAAACTGAATGTTTCCAGATTGAAGATAGCCGTCTCTAGAGTGGCCTGTAGCTACACATTGGCCTTACAAAAGAACGTGCCAATAACAGATACTCTGTATTAAAAAACAAATGTTGAACTTGGTGAAATTAAATATGAATAAATGTGAATAATCAGCAGTTAAAGAGTAGGAGCCAGCACTAAAAAACATAGAGATAGTCTGGGCTGCAAAAACCATGAATAAATCAAAGTCATGAGGTTGGTAGAAAGGAAATAAAAAAGGCTAATCCTCCCAGGTCCATTAGAAGGGATGCATTTCTTTATTCACCATAATAATACAAGGAGAGGATTTTTCCTTGAGGTGGCAATGAGTCTGGGTGATTTGGGGAGACTTGGGTGATATTCCAAACATGTCATGCTGTGATGAGACCTTTTTCCCTGGTTTTCTGCATTTTCTCTGTTGTTTCAGTCTCACTATTAAATTCAATTCACTTCTGTGTATCTTACAAACTAAAAGATTAGAACTGGCCTAATATTGTTTATATCCTTAGTCTTGGTTGACAATCAATGGGGCAGAAATATATAGTGGCTATAAACTCAGGTTTGGGGTTTAGTTACATGGGTTTAAATTCTACTGAGGGAACTTGCTAGATCATTACCTGGACAAATCAGTTAAGGTGTCTCAACTTTGTTCTCCAAAATGGAGATAATGATAGTACTGATCCCATAGTACTGTTGTGAGAAATAAAGGAGATAAATGATGTAACATTCTTACCATTGTCCAGGTGCTCAGTTTGAATAAACTGAGTTAAGGTTTGAATACAAACCTTATTTGTATTCACCATTGAAGCCTTAGTACCTAGCTCAGTGTCTATTATACAGGTAGGACCTATATATGTTATAGGAAGGAAAAGACAAAGGAAAGGCAAGAAAAGAGAATGAAATAAAAGAAACAAAAAAAGAAGAGAAAGGAAAAGAAAATTAAAAGAAAAGAAAGGAACAGAAAAGAAAAAAGAAAAAAAGAATAGAGGAAGGAAATGACTGTTGTTATTATAAAGGAGAAACTTTACTATTATTGCCTCACCTTATGTTTCAAGTAGAGAAAATCAGAAATGTTCTCTGTCCCTAAAATCAGTGCACACCTGAACCTTATGAGAAGTTCCTGGAACCACTAAACACTGTGTTTATATCAGTATATTTGAACTTTATAAATTACATATAATTAAACATATGATTTAGACAAATGAGTGGATATTTCTGGAAAAAAGAACATTCAGGACACAGTTTAAAGAAACCCTATTTTTGTTAGTGACTGTTTGCATGCTCCAAAACCAAAGTTGAATAGTTGAATCAGAAAGAATGTAGAGCCTTCAAAAATAAAAACATTTACTATTTTTTTACAGAAAATGTTTGTTGACTCCTTGTTTATTAGAAAAAAATAATTTATGTTGCACATTTTTAAATTATAAGCAAAATAAATATTTGGTGGAATGTTTTAAAAATATCTTGAAGATAGTTATCTAAATCTCCATTTTGAGATTGACTCCCCTTTTCCCCACACCTCCCATCCCTCCCCCCCCCTTTCTCCCCCCTTGTCCTCCCCCTCTTTTCCCCCAACCCCTTTTCCTCTTCCCCCCCCCTTTTTTTTTTTTTTTTTTCTTAAGCTTATCATCCCCTCTTTCTTTTTTTTTTTTTTTTTTTTTTTTTTCTTTTTTTTTTTTTTTTATTATCTACTAACTCATCTGTATTTCATAATGATATTTAAATCCTTCCATTATAAATGTTGAAAAGTTTTTATAACCATAAAGACATATGTGTATATATATATGTATATATATGTATATATATGCTTATGTGTATCTATATGTGTATGTATACACTTACACAAAAGTATTCCAAATTTTGTATACTGATTCAATAAATAGGCATAGTGGAAGTGTATCTTCTGCAATAAAATTCATTGTTGTCCTTTACGCCACACATTCTTATATTTTGGTATATAAAGGAATCAATGACTCTGTGTCTTAAAGCAGCCAAGTCCTGGGTCCCATTCCTGGAGCACTGTTTTAGTAGTTCTGAGAAATTACTCAGGAGTGACAGTTCAGACACTTATGCAGATTATTCTGGCGAAATCAGAGCAGACAGCTATGTGGCCAGATCACCTGGATTTAAACAGATGTCTAGGCCTTTCTAATATGCAAACAAGGTTGCAGATTGCTGCTGTCTACCAGCAACTCTCAATATGAGCAAGCTGCATTTCATCTGCTGCTCTTCTTGTTCAGTGGTTCTGAAGTGGGGCCTGAGGGACATGGATGCTGCTGGTCAAGGAGAAATGCTGTTCTTATTCTGCTCACCCCCCCTTTAGGGTAGTCATAGGGGGGTAAAATAATCAAGGACCTACCGCAATATAAGACTTACAGCCCAGCTCACCTTGATAAAATTTCCAAGTATCTCTCTACATTAAAGGAAGGTGATGGGGTGTTTTGGGACTTTCAGGGACTCTATTGTGTGATTAGGTGGACAAATTTATTTCAGCTTTAATTTCATAAAAACGACAGACAATGGATTGTCCTATCTTCTAGTGTTGACATGGAAAAGTATTAACATTCACCTCTCTCTGATTGTGACCTACAGAAAGGCCCACATTCGTGTTTCTACTTTTGCTGGAAAAACCACACTCAACGTGAATTATTCCAATTAAATTTCACTCACATTCTTCTAAGGATAACATTTTGACCCTTTCATTTCAGAAGTAGAATCTAGGCATTACTCTGCTTGTCAGAAACACCATCTCTTTTTTACAGTGCTTTGTTGTTAACTGTCACTAAAATTAAGTAGGGGAAGTAATTTACTCACAGACATTTTCTGTCACTATTATGTGCAAAACATCACCCCCTCCATTTCTTTCTGCTTACTAGTCGTCTAACATGTAATATTTATTATAATGGGTTCTCCAAGGAGACTGTAAGGTCTGTGAACATACAAACCTTATTTGTATTCACCGTTGAAGCCTCAGTACCTAGCTCAGTGTCTATTATATAGGTAGGACCTATATATGTTATAGGAAAGAAAAGACAAAGGAAAGACAAGAAAAGAGAATGAAATAAAAGAAATAAAAAAAGAAGAGAAAGGAAAAGAAAATGAAAAGGAAAGAAATGAACAGAAAAGAAAAAAGAAAAAAAAGAATAGAGGAAGGAAGAAAGAGAGCAAAGAACCTTCCAATCATGACACCCAGTTGGTCAAGTTAGAAATTCAGCCATCATCTTTGCCTCACCACTTTTCATACCCTGCACATTCATTCATCAAACTTTTAATTATGCCTTCTAATTCTCTCTCACATGAATATTCAATCTTGCCTTCCCACAGTTCACACCACCTTGATGGGTCACTTGCCCCTAGTCCTTTTTTATATTCTTCCCCTCCACAAAATAGTGATCCCCACTGTCGGAAGATTGACCCCTCTCAGCATAAACCTGATTACATTGTACTATGTTGAAGATTCCCCTTTCAGCACCCCCTCTGGTTTAGAATCTAGTCCAAGCCCTCCTGAGGCATGTGCATTTCCATGCAACGTTGGACACTGCGTTTTCTTTTGCCTTGCTTAACTTCTACCAGTCTATTTCCCAGCCATCTTTGGTTCCTTCCCTGAAATCCATGATTCCTGACTCTCATATTAAGTTGACATTTTATACGGCAAGATCTCTTGAGCTTCAGAACTCAAGGTGTCACCTTATCAGAATAGTTTTTGGCCCCAGCCATTGTAGCTGAAATAGTGCGCCATTCCGTCTCCACAGCACGTGTCATGCCCCTTCCGCTCCATTCGCAGAACTCCTTATGTCATTAAAAATGCTGAATTCCAAACTCTTCAACACCAGATTCCATGCCCATTTCATTCACTACTGCACTCCCAGTGACAGGCACTAATGTACACAAATCTTTTGTTAAAGGGGGAAAAAAGGCAAGTAATGCACTTCTCTGAATTCAAGAACCATCTTTTATTCATGAGCTTTTTTGTTCCACTTGGGCAGTTAGATTCCTGCCATCCTGAGCAGAATTTTGCTTCTCCCTGTCACTTTCATAAAAATGACAAAAACACAAAAATATAGGTATAATTAGTTTAATTCAAAACTTGGCCAGTTTCTAATCACTGAAATTTATTTAATATATTTCATATATTATATCCACATTTTGGACTATGTGGACACCTTATCCTTTAATGGACAGTAAAATTTGTTCACACACATTGGTAAAGGTCACGTTTTCAACCAGCTCATTTCTATGTAATAACTGGCTGACATTTCAGATACATTTGTGATCAATGAACAAGAATATTTTAATTCAAAAGTCCATTCTTTTAAAAGTTCTATCCTTCTAGCTTTTTTATTTCATAAATTGACATTATTTAATGCAGAAGACAACACTAATTCTTATTCTAGAAAAAAATAACTGGTAGAACAGATAATAAAAGTGTTCTATACTTGAGAGAATCAGCTGTCAAAAGCATATTCTGAATATATACTATTTGATCTCTCATGTTTAAGCAATGATTACATTGTTTTATTTAATTTAATCATAATTAAACTCTGCTTTATTACTTATCCTTTATATGGGGTAAGGTGAAATCAATATAGAATAAACAACAGTATTAATTCTGGAAACTATGTGTCTTGCAGATATTTAGAAGCAATCTTCCCTGGAACTAGAATCCTCAAAAGGAAATTGCAACTCTTGCAGAAACCATTTGGGTCATCAGAGTCCAGGTCTTGGCATTCTTCTAAAATCCTTCACAAAGCACAAATGACACTTTAAATAGCTTGTCAGGAAAAGAAGTGATTTTTAATGCAGATCCACAAATATAATATTGTTATCAGTGCCCCTGAAGGCAAACATCTGAAAGGCAGAGAGAAGCATAATACCAAGATAAATGCCAGGACTGGTGTCTAAGGAGAAACATAATATCAAAATAATAGAGAAATATCTCATCAGAAAAGAAAAGGAGTAAAAGGTTTAATGCCCTGCAATTGTATTTCAATCTGGAAGTACAATTAGACATCAGTGTTGTTTTTTTTCTATTGGATGCTATAGCATTTTGCTTTGAGGATATTTTAGAAAACAAGAGCAGACCCAATTGTGTTCTGGTCTGCAGGAATGGGTCAGGGGGAGTCCAACACAGAGCTAAGCAGCAGTGAGTGAACACACTTAACACAAACTTCTAGGTGAAGTAATGAAAGTGTCGCACTGCTCCCTTTAAACAATCCAAGACAGTTGAGCATTGATGGCTGTGCTACTCCAGGTCTCAAGGAATAGATCAGTTTCCGAAACAGCCAACCTTTCCACTCACCCCTCCCTCCCTTTTAGATCTTTCTGAGTCTGGTTTTCACACACTCTTGGCTTATCTGCCCCTCGTGACTAAGCAGCTACACACCAGCAGGCGGTAGAGCCTCTACTGTCTTGTGTCTGTGTGTTTGTTGTAATATTCTTCTCAAGGATCTGGTGATTTCTATTTGAATACAAGCAGTCAAGTTAACCTGTTTTGCTTCCCAAAGCAGCTCATTCCATCTTTGGTGGAAACCGACTGGGAAAACTTTTTCCCATTTTAAGGAGAACTGTGTCCTCATAGGTATCATATGTCTTGGAATCTTATAAGTCAAATATTTTTTGACTGTGTTCAGTTAGTTTGGAAAAAGTGGGATTATAAATTAACAAATCAAAGACCAATATTAAAGTCCACCTCCATATCTAGTTTATTTATCAATTTTGTACAGGCTCTGCATCCTCGATATGTTATTGCTTCATTGTATAATCAGTGTCCAGTTTCAAAAATTAATTCTTGTTAGGGAGGGTAAATATTTCAAATTCTTGAAGGTTGGGTTAGGGTTGAGGCTGGTAAGCAAAGTAACTTTGGTAGTGTTAATACTGCAACGTTTCATACATTTTGTACCCTAAAAGAAAATTCCAGAATTAGCAATGTTTTTGTCCATATGGAGCCACAACCAAAGGAAGTAAAAGATGTCTTCAAAAATTAGCCCTTCATCCCTGGCCAGTGTGGCTCAGTCGGTTGGAGTATCATGCTGGAAACCTAAAGGTTCCAGTTTCAATTCCCTTTTAAAAGGCATACCTCGGCTATGGGTTCAATCTCAGGTTGGGGTATGAAAGTAAACAATAGATGTGTCTTACTTTCTCTCTCTCCATCTCTTCCTTCTCTCTCTCTAAAATCAGTGGGCATGTCCTCAGGTGAAGCTAAAAAATAATTAGCCCTTGAGTTTTGTGTAGGAAGTACTTACAGGATATAGTTGAATCGTTGAAGTAAGGTACTGATGGAAAGTAGAATTTCTATAGGTCCTGAAGCTTCTTATCTAAATCTGACAAAAGCATAACAACATGTGCAGATGGTACAAGCTCAGAATTTAGGTTGCTAGATGAAATTTAAATAGCAGAAACAGTTTGTTAAGCATTATGCTCTTTCGGCGTTAGTTACGATCCCCACACCAAAATAAAAATATTGAAGAATTTTAGAGATGCCTGCCTCTAGCATTTTCCACTAGGTAAATTGTCATAACATAACTATCATTGATAAATCATGTTCATAAAAGATACTTTTTTGATGTCCAAGTTGCATCTGAAGCATAGTTTCAACCTCATTAGTAATGACGTAAAGTGAAAAGAATAAAAATGTTATAGCATTATGCACTTAGCTGAATAATGGGGGGGATGACTGAGAAGAAGTAAAAGAGGGAGGATTCTGAGGTGCCAGAAATGAGTACCTTGGTAATTACATGGGGATGATAGATAAATAAATAGATAATAGATAGATGATAAATAATAGGTGGAAAGAGAAAGATACATACATACATGTTACAGAGACATACATAGTATGATTTTTAAATTATTTTTAAATGTCGTATTCCACATTAGCTAAGAACTTTATTATAATAAATTGTCATTTTATTTTCAAATAAGGTTGACACTGATTTTTTGGTGAAGTAAATAATACTTATTTTGTTACTTTAATCATAAAGAATTTCCCCAAAGTTAGCAAGTTAAGAGACCCATGCAAAATCATGTATTGTGTTCAAATTGGTCGCATACAGATTCCTAAGAAATGCAAAAGTGTATAAGAGTTTTCTTCAAGGAGCATACAAGTGTATAAATCTGAAAATCTATATTGTTTTGAGACTTTATTAACTTTAAAGGTAATGATTTTGTGTGTGAAGAGATCATCTGGGGAGTGCTTGAAGAAAAAAATTGAAATAATTGCCCCAAACTTTTTATTGTACAGATGCATTTTAGGAAAAAGTGATAATGTCATAATTTTAGATGCAGACTCTATAATAAGGACACTTTACCAATACATGCTCTTCATAAAAAGCAATAAAAACCAATTTAGAATAAAACAGACAAGCTGCCTAAATTGAACAGAAGCAATGCTGCTGCAATCTCCTTCCCTCCCAAAGCATCTCCCTGGAACTCCATGACAAAGCCTACACGTCCCAATATTATTTCCAGACTTCAAATGAGGTTATTGAAGGCCCTTGCGTTAAAGATTCAACAACAGTTTCTTACTAATCAATGTCATAATCTATTTTTATTGGATTGGCTATGGGTTAAGCACTTGGCACTGACCCACCCTGAACACTGAGGATTGTGAAAAGAAGAAAGGTCTGTTGCACGGGATAATCAAAGGTACAGACAACCCCACAAGAAACTACAGTGTGTGCCAACTTCACGGTCAGTGAGGAAGAGCAAACAGAGGCAACAAGGAAAAGGGTACAGAGAGGCCTAATCTAGGCTGAGGGTGCTTCAGGAATAGTTCACCCATTGATTGGCATGTCAGAATAAATTCCCTTACACCAGGTGGATATCTATTTCATGGCAACAAGTAAGGGCCCTCTGGAAGCAGTGTATTTGATGTCAGTTCAGTGTAAGCAGTTCTTGCTTGTATATGTGGCTTGCATAAGAGGTGCTTACTGAAATGGGGTATTCGGAAAGCAATACAGAAAATTCTAAACGTGTAGGGGCATAGACAGATAGATGTGCGCACATGTGTTATATATATATTTTATACATGCATCTGCTTTTATTCATTCATATGTATGTATCCTTATACATATATATTTACACATGCAACTTCCCAGGCCTTCTATAATATAATATGCATATAAGTGAGATGTAGCATGTTCTTATTTATGTTCTTATTTAGACATCTTGAGTTAAATTTTGTAATCAACATGCATGCATCCTGCCTTGCCTTATTAATAGGATAACATTTAAAAAATATGGTAGGGCCGCATGTGTGTGTATCAGTGTGTGTGAAAGAGCACAATTAAGAGAAGGAATGAGCATACATTTGATCCCCAGACTGTTTACTCCCAAGTGTCAAGCTAAATTCAGTGACAACAAAGTGATTAAAAAAACTGGCAAAACATGCTCTGTTTTGCAAAGAATTATGAAAGAGAAACCCTCTTCAAAGAAACAACTGTGGTGGCAACAGAATAAACGTCAGAAGCTCTTTGCTTCTTTGTGTTTAAAAGGTATAAAATAGACATTTTCTACATTTTCTCCTTGACTGGTTAGAGAATTAAATGAGATGAGGTGTCAGAAAGTGCCCATCCATCACAGTGCTTGATAAATAGCAATTTCTCCCAGAAAAAAAATGATTGTTTTTCCTTTGCCTTTCCCAACCTCAGTGGGGTCATCAGGAAGACCTCCAGGACTGCAAAGTCCATCTGAATAAAATAGTGGTGAAATAGTTAAAAGAAAGAGCTCTGCAATTCAGCAGATTGAATTCCCAGCGTGACTCCCTCACTCACTACTTGTGTAACTTCAGGCGGTATACCAGGTGTACCAGGGCCTCGTTTCCTCCTTTCATGTCATACAGGTGATAGTAACGACCTGGGCAGTTGTTATAAATGGTATGCCATAACAAACATTCTTAGCAAAGTTCCTGCCTCTGGGGATGTGACTATAAACATTACCTGGATGTCCCAGGCCCCCCATTTCGCTGGCTTCCCCACAGATGTTTTCATCCCCTTTCGGTGTCAGCGACATCCAGATCCTTGTCACTGATCCAAGCTACAACCTTGCCCTTGGGGGTCTCTAAAAACCTCAAGCTAGAACAGCTGCTGTTTACCCAGAGGATGGAAAATTAAATTTTATCAAGGACCTAGGACAGCTCAAATGTCTAAGCCTGGACAATAAAATAGGATCTTATTTTCATCGAGTGCCACCTTTAGGATGGCTCAGGACCCACTGACTCCACTGCTGCTCTCAAGGATCCCCTGGCTGTTTGTCAAAGCTCCTAAGGGCTCTCTTGTACTCCTGGAAATGAGACTCTTGTATTTCTCTCTCTGACCCCCTGCCATCTCCAGGCAAGGCTTGTCCTGCTGACATCTCCCGAGAAATGGCAATTCCTCCAGGCAACACGGTCCCCTGTTCTGATCTGCATTGCTCACACAAGTGCAGCTATAGGGAAAGAACACTACCCTCCCTTTATTGCTGATTGCTTACAGCTTGAACTTGGCTGTTTCATTGAGGCACACAGCACATGCACACCAAGAAAGAATCATTTTCATAAAGTAAATAAATAATGGTAGGGCTAAGATATAGTAGACATAATAAATCAACCACAAGGCAATGTGTCAACTCAAAGCCCACAAGCCTGGCACCTGAGTGTTTCTTCTCTGTTTACCCCCACTTTTCATTGCCCAGGGCCAGCTTTCTCTTCCCCACTGACCGAATTAAAGTAGGTCTTCTGGGTCACAGGCCAGCATGCACCTCCAATGATGAGTCAGAGACGTGATTCCGGACTCTATTCTAGACTTTGAATGTGGGCCTCTCACTTCAGTGTCTTGATTCTCACGTGTGTGAGTATATGTTGTGAGAATGTGCTCTTCTTTCAATTAAAAAAAGTCCCTTCTTCTCTTCTACCCACTAAGCTATTCTTAATAAAGATACGAGAAACTAATCCTGTATAAATAATTCAATCTATATTAGTAGTCCATAAGTGGTACAATGTGGAGGATATCACTTATTCAGTAAATTGAAATGAGCCAAACCCAGCTCCTAATTATTCTCTTCTGCAGTAAAAGTGTGTGGTGGAGCCTGCTGGTCCATTCACCAATCCTCCTGGGGTGCTGCCCCTGGAAAACAGCTGCATAAAAAATCGTACAAACACAGGTATCCCCAAGAATGCGCCTGACAAATTTGGCAGCTTAAACAAAGGTGTATGCATGCACAGAAAAAAATTCAAAGAAGTAGCAACTTGAAAAACCCAGCTCTAATTTCTAATAATAAGAGAATGATTAGCTTCCTGTTCCAAGCTGTGCACACATTCAGGAAACAGGTTGACACTTGGCACCAAGTGAAACCCTCCTCCAAACGTTTCTCACCAATCCACCTGTGATCATAAATGCCCAGCAAAAGGAAGGAATAAGTCAATACATGTTGTTGAAAGCACAAAGGAAATAGGAGTTTTCCCATCACCTAACATGCACAGCTTCAAAAATCACTACATTGGAATCTGGTTTCAACCAAGTCACCCATACATTTCTTTATGCTCTTGGTTAGAATTCTGAATATATTTTCTAAAAACATTAAGCCCCAATTTGGGAAGTCATAATACCATTAGTTCACCTTTGACTATGCATACATCCAAAATGAAAAGAATATTATTCAAAAACAAACAAAAGGCTTATCTGTAGGACTCTAATGTATCACTGAGATAAGCTAAAAGATACTTAGGAAACCTAGCACTTTCCCCAGCATGCATGTTTGAAACCTGAGTGTCTTTCTAAACTATGGCACTTTTCCCCACACCGCCTCATGTGCCATGGTTCTCATTTTCCCTCCTAGTTCCTTAACTGTGTAACTCCACATATGTGCTGTTTCTCTATTAAATCCAGGCCCTCCTTCTGAAAGGAACTCAGCCTCCACTTTGATATTCTGGTCTCCAGTCTCTTCTCCTTCACACTCAGTCCCCTGAGCTGTGATCTATGTAAAATACAAATTAACCTTACCACTTCCAGAGTCAAGCCTGATGGCAGTTATCTGCAAATTTAGCTCTAGTCTTTCTGACATGAAATATGAGCACGCACACCAACTTCTATCATTTCTCTTATCTCTCTCCATCCCTTTTCGTGTGCATTATCTTTAGTCACTGAGAACAACTTGCAGTTACAGGAAAAGGTGTGTGTTCACACGTGCCCACACACTCATCCCTCCCTAATGGTATGTCTGGCCCCCTGTGCTGTTGGTCTGTGCTGTTCATGATGCTTAAAATATACCGGCCCCCCCCCTTATTGGCCTCCTACTCCTCCATACCTTTATGGTTAATTCTTAGTTCTCTTTGAAACTCAAAACTAACATCACTTTCACCATGAAGCCATCTCTGATCTCTAGTCATCAACTCCATTGATTATCTATTTTATTACATTTGCTATATTTTTTCTTATTTTCTCTTTACAGATGTGTATTAACCGATAGATTATAAACTCTATGCAAGCTTAGATATGTCTTAATTTATTTAATAAACTTGGGAAACTTCACTGAGTTTGTCACATTGATGCTACTTTAGTACTACTTTTGTACTACATGAACATATGTATAAAAGATTATGTTCTTTATAGACACTTGATATATATGGCCTGGTTATAAGTAAACATATAATAATGGCTTCTGATACCTCTCCCATCCTTTTTGGCTAATTGCACATTTTCACCCCTTTTTTCAGTATAGTATTACTTTATATGATTCATTGAGATACAAGTGTGGAAAGTGCTCTGAAAGAGAGTGGTATTATGAGAGTGTAGAAAGGAAGGGCCTGGCTTGGTTTAGAAAGACAAAAGGAGCCTTAGAAGAACAGGTGTTTGAACAGAGATCTGGGGACGTGTAGTTAACTAGATGGAGAGGGAAGGAAGACTGTGCAGGTGAATGGAAGAATTCAGACAATGGCAAATGGAAAGCTGGTGTACTAGAATGATGGAGAGAAACCAGGGTGGGCATAGCAGAGATGGAGGTGCACAGCCATGGGAGTTGAGGCTCTGACAATTTCAAGAGAAGGAGGTTGGAAATGAGGCAAAATGAGGGAGTAAACCTCTTATGTTACTTAAGAAATATATCAGGATTCTCCACATTGTGGTAATGGAGAGAAATGGTTCGTTTTGAGAACTATTTAAAGAGAAAAGTCAACACCATTGGATGATGGATTGGAGTGTGATGGTAGTGGGAAGGAGAGATAAGAGGATTGGATACAAAGACTGATTTTCAGAGCTGGTGGTTCTTTTAATGAGAAACAGATCAAGACAGACGGGGCGGAGGGGGGGTTGGGATGGGAGAAATTGACAAAAGAAAACTGTATTTGAAAAATAACTCAATAAATTAAAAAAAAAGATAGGACAGCTCTTGTGCAAAATCAGCAGAGAGGAGAGATTTAATAAGTGTGTTTGGACTAATGACTCTAGGTGTCTTTTACCATTAGAATTCTTTAACAGGAACCTAAACAACAAAACAAACAAACAAGCAAAATATAACCAAACATGCTGAAATAGAGAACAGGCTTACAGAGTCCAGAAGGGAGAAGGGAGGAAATCGCAGGAGAATTTCAGGGGGAAAGGGGGGGGGTTTACAGGAACAAGTATAAAAGACACATGGACAAAAACTGGGGGCCATGGAAATGGGGGGCTGGTGGGTGGGCTGGGATGGGAGTAAAAGACAGAAAACTGTACTTAACATTTAAAATTTAAAAAAAGAAAAAAGAACAGAAAAAAATTTTATCACCATATGACTATCTGGGCATCACAGATGTAGACAGACAGGATGTGGAAAGGAATAAGAGAAGAAACTCACAGCCAAACCATGAGGAATTCCAACATCAGTAGATCTGTCCAATGAAGAGAGAGGACAGGGTTCATTTTCAATGTGTTTTTATGTATGTGCTTTCATTACCATGTAAACTTTGTGAGAAAGGTAAAAAAAAGGACTCTTTTAATGTGGTCATACAGCACCAACACAATGGAGAAGCCAAAGTGGGATTCTTAAAAAAGCACCACAAAAAAAAAAGCACCACAAAGATAAAAAAAATTGTTGGCATGGTTTAAAATGAGTACTCATCATCCAACAGATCACTATAAAATGTACTTGAAAAATGAAAATTCAGTGTCTATACATTGTGTCATTTAAAAAAATACATTTATTCTGGGGTAGACATGAGGGATATTTTTAGTAATGCTTTGCTTTTAAAATGAATCATTTCAATTTGAATTAAGTATAGACCATTGGTCATTACCCAGGACAAATCATGATGACTCAATATGAGGATTAATTACAAAAGTAATCATTTCCGTTATCTAATTATTCAAATTTTAATTATAACTCTGCTGGCCCAATTAGTCCCGAACACAAGGCTAATGTTAGAGATGGGTGAATACTCAGCATCTGTGCCTAAGTGAGAGGCATCTGTTGCCAAGAGGTGAAGTGATGGGAAGTGTCAACTCACCAGCTGTGAAGTGAGCCGGCCTGAGAAAAGCACCCAATAGCTGGTGCAATTTAGCACATTGGGTCTGGGCATGGCCAGCAGAGCATGCACATTATTTCCTTGGGGGAGTACACCTTGTAAGCCATGGCTTGACTCACTACTGGGTGCTACGATTAGAAACAGACAAAAAAAAAGGAAGATATTTCTGTTCCTTGTCTTTTGCAAGTGGATAATGCCATGAAGAGATGAGCTGACAACAAGAGATTTTCAACAAATAATTACGTTTTTATAAATTTATTAGAATCATTTGTGGCTTCTATTATTTGCTTGATTCACATTATATCTAATAAAATAAAATATACAGATGAAATATCTGTTTCTGATAAGTATAAATAACAAAAGAGAATATTTGATTGGTGCTATTGATTTTTTTATTTTTAGTATATTTTAGTGATTGTGCTATTACAGTTGTACCATTTTGTCTCCTTTATCCCCCTCTGCCCTGCACACCCCCTCCCATCTGCATTCCACCCCTACCCCTTAGTTCATGTCCATGGGCTGTGCACGTAAGTTCTTTGACTTCTACATTTCCTATACTATTCTTAACTTCCCCTGTCTATTTTGTACCTAAAAATTATGCTGCTTATTCCCTACACCTTTCCCCCTCCCCCTCCCCACTGATAACCCTCCATGCGATCTCCATTTCTGTGATTCTGTTCCTATTCAAGTTGTTTGCTTAGTTCTTTTTTGTTTTTGTTTTTGTTTTTAGGTTTGGTTGTTGATCATTGTTAGTTTGTTGTCATGTTACTGTTCATTATTTTTATCTTCTTCTTCTTAGATAAGTCCCTTTCACATTTGATATAATAAGGGCTTGGTAATGATGTATTCCTTTAACTTGACCTGATCTGGGAAGCACTTTATCTGCTCTTCTATTCTAAATGATAGCTTTGCTGGATAAAGTAATCTTGGATGTAGGTTCTTGCCTTTCATGACTTGGGATACTTCTTTCCAGCCCCTTTTTGCCTGCAAGGTTTCTTTTGAAAAATCAGCTGACAGCCTTATGGGAACTTCTTTGTAGGTAACTCTCTTCTTTTCTCTTACTGCTTTTAATATGCTCTCTTTATCTTTAATCTTGAGTGATATAATTATGATGTGCCTTGGTGTGTGCTTCCTTGAGTCCAACTTCTTTGGAACTCTCAGAGCTTTCTGGACTTTTTGGAAGTCTATTTCCTTTGCCAGATTGGGGAAGTTCTCCTTTATTATTTTTTTCAAATATGTTTTCAATTTCTTGCTCTTTCACTTCTCCTTCTGACTGACACCCCTATGATTTGGCTGTTGGAACATTTGAAGTTTTCCTGAAGGGTCCTAAGCCTCTCTTCATTTTTTGAATTATCATTTGTTCATTCTATTCTGGTTGAATGTTTATTTCTTGTTTCTGCTCCAAAAGGTTGATTTGAGCCTTGGTTTCCTTCCTGCCACTATTCGTTCCCTGTATATTTTCCTTTATTTCACTTTTCATAGCCTTCACTTTTGTGTCTATTTTTGCAACCATACTCAACCAATTCTGTCAGCATCCTGATTACCATTATTTTGAACTGTGCATTTGATAGGTTGGCTATTTCTTTGTCACTTTGCTGTATTTTTTCTGAAGCTTTAATCTGTTCTTTCATTTGAGCCATTTTAGTTGTCTCAGTACACCTGTTACATAGTAAGGGGAGGAGCCTTAGGGGGTACTTTAAAAGTCATTGATTTTGACTTTAGTGTCATATAATATATAGTATCTCATCATCTGATATACTTATAAACTATTATTGATTTTGACCACATTATCTGGGAAAGATTCTATTAATAATGCTCTTGATTTTTGATATATTTATTATTAATATTTATTAATAATTCATGTTGGCATAAAGTTTTTATTGAACTGTGATAAGTTACTAGTGAAAGAGAAGCAGTGCATGTATAAAGTGTGACAACGCTGATTACAACTCTGAGTACATCAACCTTTGACCTAACTGTGGATTCACTTTCACTGTTTGTCAGCAGTGTCATGGGTTCATGTTTGTATTCATTTACATTTGGAATGTGCGAGTGGAAGTGTGTTTACATTTATTGATGTCTGAAAATGTTAATTTACATAAAATGTATATACACCTTTCTTCCACATATAATGGAAACGATTTAAACTTTTCACACTGGTTTCACAGAAGAAAATTACTTTTCTACAAAATTAGAAGAGTTAGGGGAGCTTTTTCAGCATTGCATCTCCATGTTCCCTTGTTATTGAATCACAATAAGAAGCTCTGTTAGTTCTCTGCTACTGAGCAAATTGCTTTCCACATTCATGGTTTATGTTTTAATGGGGATAGCTTCACATTAGGAGAATTATTTCAAACTAGCATTGCCTCTCGATGCTGCACAGAACATCGCCCTGCCTACTTTACAAAATCCATGCCTCCCTTGTCGCCTCTAAGGAAAATATATAAATAAATGCTTGCCAGTCTTGCTTCTGAAAGAGTTTTAATTGAAAATAATAAAACATCCCTAGCTTCAAAACAAGAGTATGATGTCCACAGAGCCCTTTAACATGCTAACAGGCTGGAAACCTTTATAGAAGTTTTGTGAGATTTTGTAGAACGGTAACACTGCAGATAGGTGACAATTTGTCCAATTTAGCTGTGCTGATCAGACCTGTTTTACCTATTCCTATTTCTGATGTCAACTTGAAGGAAGGAGATAGGGTGATGTGAGTAAACGTAGTGCCTTCAACACTAAGCGTCCTGCCCTTTCAGCTTCAGGGCATCTGTACACCACCCCTTAAAAAGAGGGACAATGACCAGAAACAATCAGAACTGTTAATTATACATGATTGAAGGTTTCTAGGCCCTGCTTCTCTCCATTTAACACACATTTCACCTACAGAATACCTCTCTCACTTTAAATCACAATGACAACTGAACAGCACATATATACTTGAGCAGAGCAACTTACAGATTCAAGTGGGTTGCCTCAGCTGTAAGACATGAACTCAGAAGTGATGAAGCATGGTGCCGCTTCAGTCAAATGGAATAAGAAATCACTTTGACAGAGCCTACCTACGTTCTAGTTTAGGTTGCTAACTGTGGTTTTGTTTTCCTTTTTTTCCCTCCCTTTCAAGGTCGATGTTCTTTATTTTATGTGGAGTATATATTGCATGACAGCACAGGAAAAAATGTAGGCAGCCTAGATTAATGCATTTGGGGTCAAGATGGACTTCAAAGTGAAGGGAATCAGCCCTCTTGAGATTTTCAGCAAACACTCACAAGTTTAAAAGGAATCTTGATTAAATGGCCACTCTCAGGGTGAATGCCAAGAGCTATGAAAGACATGAAAGGAAACTTGCAGTTACTTATTAAACAAAGGAAACCTCTTTATTTTCTTTTGACTGGCATGCAAAGGCGTGGTTTAGTATGGTTTGTGGTTGCAGCTTCTTCTGCCTGAGGGATTTAAAAGTGGGGTATTTTCATTTCTGAATTGAAAGTGTTGGTCTCTGGGATTTGAGATGACAAGTGTCTTTCCCACCTTCATCACCTGCCAGCAACTAAAGCACCATCTGCCAAGGTGCCAGGCACGGCTTTATTGCTCCAAGGGGACTTCACGTGCATTTGTGTGAGTGTTTGCATAACAATAACCCTGAGCCAAACCACACGCACTTGTCTGCAGCACCAATTATTTTTTTTATAAAACCATGCTTAAGAAAGAAATAGAAATAATGACTTAGCAAAAGAAAAATAAGGTCATATCCTATAATTATTTGGCAAGAGTTCCTTGTTTTTTATTATGGAGTTCTCAGTGTTAATATCAAGTTAGTTTTATAAGTTTATATGCTAAGGAAATTATAATACTCTGGAATACTCAAACTTGGAGTTTAACAGCATCCTTAAAACTGTAGTTAAAATAATTTTCTTTACAAAATGTACTCAGTTGGCTATTTTTCAGGAGTATTTCCTGTATTACTGAGTATTTTTCTAACATACATTTATTTCTGTATTACTCCATATTAGAAAGATAAATATTCAAGTTTCTATCAACTGCATTATTAAAAGCTAATTTGTTCCTTCCAAGTATCTCTGGTGGGTATGTAAAAAGCTAGGGATTGTGCTTACAGATTGGCTGCTGTATCTCTCAAAGTACTGTCAAGAAGATATATGAATAGATTTTCCTTTTCTTTATGTACATGAATTCAGCAAATCTGGACTGTATTTTTAGAGATGAACAGCAAACCTTTTCTCTATCAAATCAAGTCATAGTAAGTGGACAAATGACTGGCACTATATTAAATTTTGTTTCAGGATTTCCAGCGAATGACAATAGTTTTTTTTTTATTTAAAAGCTTTCCTCTTATATATGTACTTTAAACTGACTTGGAGAGAGGAAACTTTACGTTTCCCTAAAGTTTATGTTTCCTGCACAAGAAGGCAGAACAGAATTAAGATCCCTAATAACATTAGGCACTTGACTCCCAGACAACTCCTACTCAAGGGCACTTACAGAGGGAAGATTCCCAGGGGGCAGTTTCTATCAGATGTATTTATAACCAAATGAATGACTCAAGTGTTTTTCCTCAAAGAGTTCTGGAAATTATGAAGGTGTTTGATTTGACTAGAATATCCTAATCATTGCCCAAAAGCCCATCAACATTATTTCGTAGCATTCTTAGTGAAAATAACAGAGCATATCCTGCTTTTTGTGAACCTTAGAATATACAAAGAATTTCATATTGATAGAAATCTCTGTAGTGGAATAAATGTAAATGAAACTGATCTCTCAATCCTCCCTTCATGTCAGATTTCAGTGATAGATTATCACTAAAACTTCTGCTGTGGTGTAAAATAGAAGACCTTGCTGTATCACCAGATAGTTATTTCCATGGAGCTTCTTCACTTATCTGATGTAATAGAAATTACCACTGTTCTCTCACTCATGCACCTAAATATGCTTGAGAAAAGGAATGATGATGTCATCCTTGTTACCTGAAGAGACACATTGTGAATGTCATATGTATATATGTCTCTTTGTTTCTGTGGTCCACAACTATTTCTTCCAAACATTTTAGAATGCATGTTGCCAGAATCAGTTTTGTAATAATTCTTAAGATATGCATCAAGATTTTGTTCTTTTTTATCGATGAGCAAGTGTAATATTTTATATGCAAGAATGGGAGGGAGGAAGAAGACATATAAGGAAACATCTTGAGATAGTAAACAGAGTCTTGATAAAATAACAAAACAACCAAACGCATACCTTAAATATCATCTAAGTGTAATACAAAGCATTGTACTAATGAAACTTAGCTGTAAGGAAGAATCTTGAGTTGGCTTCATTTTCCACCTGGGAAACAAAAACAGAGCTTGGTGGGCTACTGTTTAGAGAGTAACATTCACAGAAAGGTGACAAAACATGGCTAGCTCACACCTTGACTTTGTCCCATTCTGCAACGTGAAACCAGGCCTGGGGCTCTAAGTGAGAAGAATGAATAGTGTTTAAGGTTTTTAAAAAATCTTTTCTAGTTAATTCTATCCTTTTGAGGTTAGGATCTGCTGTGTTCATTTTTGTACATATACATATATCAAAGGCAGTCACTCTTCATTTGCTTTGGGCCACTGGATTCACCATTACTAGTAATAGAAATGTTAGACCTGAAGAAAGTATCTTTCTAGAGTTTTTGAGGGATGAATGAAGCAAGAGCTCCAGGTAAAGAGTATATATGGCTCTGAAATTCTACTCGGCCATGAATTCCAGCCCAGTGAAAAAGTGAATGCTATAATTTTTTTATTATTGACAATTAAACAGTATATGTTTTTATAAACAAAAAAGCTATTGGTAGCTTTCAAAACAGAGAATCCATTTTGTTATTTCATTTCATAATTTTCTTTTAATTTAGAAATCCATAAAGAGCAAGAATGATTTTTATCAGCTTTTACATGTTAAGTGTTTTTTAGGCCACCCGGCAATCTTAAGAGCAGGTATTGCCCATTTGATAGAAAAACTGAGTTAAGAGATAGTTAGTGACTTTTCTAAAGTTAAACCCTTAATGATTCCCCAAACTAGAAGGTTGACTCAGGTTATCTCTAATCCTAAACATTGTGGTTTTTAATCACGAAGCTAGTCATCCTTCATATTTTAGATCAGACCACAGAAATAAGCCACAAATAACTCCTATTCTAGTCATTATCATAGTGTCTTTCTTCACTGCTGGGATCTCTGACTTTGTAACTGCATTCTCGATCCTTTCAGTTTAATGACTTTGCAAAATGTCTTTTGGCTTTCTGAATTTTTAACCTTCCACTTGATCTTCACAGTCAGTTCTGTTTTGCGTAACTGGTTTAGTTTTTGCTGTGGGTTTGAGTGAGATTCCCCTGATGATCCTCTGAGTACCACCTCCAATGAGCCCTCTGTTGCAGGGTCAGAAAGGGACCTACTAGCATGAGGTAAATAAGTGCTATATAAGGGTACATTTTTTTAGTTTCATTAAAATTTACTAGACAGAAACACTTAATCTCCCTTGGTTTCTATTCTAGTTACCACCATATTGCTCTTTTTTTTCTTTTACAACCAAAAGCATTTCAAGAGTAGTTTGTACTACATTCTGGTGCTTTCTCTTCCATTTACTTTTTAACTCAAGTAGATTCATTTCTATCCATCTTACCCAAATAAGGATACATCTGATAATTCTTGAAAGAGATATTAATCACCAAATATCACAGGCACTATTTTTTTTCATACTCATCTTGATTCACCAATCTCTTCATGAATGTCTCATTCTAATGTTTGATATTATCTAATTATCTTCTTGTTTTATTTCTAAACTTTTAGCGATTTGCACTCATCTCTTTAGGCTAAAAGAGGAGGATATATTCATACTCCTTCTAAAATATAATTGTCCCTATGCTGTGGTCTGTACCAATGACTCCCAAATTGATTTCACAAGTCCATAGTTCCCTTTGAACACACTGTACTTACCTATAGTCTTTTGGATCTCTCCATAGCAAACAACTCAAATTCAATTTGTATAAAATATAAGTAATAATTTACCACAAATGTCTCCTTCTTTATACCTAATTATAATCCAGAGGACCAGTCATTTGTTCATATGGTTATTTTCCTCTGGTCCAATTCAGCCAGCCAGAAACAAGCCTGCATTATTCTTTTTTTTTTCAGTTTCACTTTTTTCCTTTTTAAGCCCATTGTTATTGCCTTAGTCAATATCTTCAGTCTAGAGAAGAGCCTAGACTGTTAACCTCCTAACCAATTTTTCTGTTTTTTAGAATACCTCCGCTACTTCAGAGTCTCTCATTTTCTTGCTGTGTATAATGTCTAAAAACAACAATTAAACACATTTCTAGCCTGCATAATTATCTTCAATATCTTCCATTCCAGAACATTAAATATTCATTCTTGCAGGTGAGAGCTAGTGGAGATTGAACTATCTCTCATGCTTGCTACTAAAGGAACCTCAGTGGCACTGAAGCTGCCCTTAGAGCAGGCAAGAAGGCCCTTAATCAGATAACCTAGCAAAGCAATGCAAGATCAAAGCCTACATGGGTCAGGAGCCTATACAGAAATAGTGTGAGGAATATGGGAAGGCAGGTAAGGAGATTTTAAGTAGAAAACTGAAAAGTAGTAAAAGCTAGGTTAGGAAAACAAAACAAAACAAAAAGGAAAGAAATTGAACAAAATCCCTTAAATAGAAAAAGGCTCAGCAAATTTCAAGGAAAGAAAGGCCAGTATGTTTGAACACGGAAAACAAATAGAACATGATAACTAATTAACCAGTGTTGCAAAAGGCATAAGTTTGATCTTCATCCTAAATTCAAAGGAAATCAATTGAATTGAAGGATTTAGAGGTAGAGGGTAAAGTGAAATGATAAGAAAACAGACTGATGAAAGAGACCAAGGTAGAAACCAGAGAGCAATGGAAAGTACTGGCAGAAAGAGATGAAGATAACTTGCAATATGAAGATTTCAATGACTATGGAAAGAGCTGGCAAGGTTTAAGGCTTATTTTATGAGTAGATTTTTAATTTGTGCTTAAAAATTTAAGGTGCTTGTTAATGGATTAGACGGTAAGAGAGAAGAGTCACAGAGAAGGAAATCTCAAGAGTGACTTCTAGATGTTAATTAGCCGATATGGATGAATGTACATATCACTCACTGGTCAGAGATCAGAAATGAGGGCAGGTCTTGGAAGGAGAAACAGGACCAGGGGCTTGATACCTGTGTCTACACACATTAGGTCTAATGTGCTTATACAACATAAAACATGGTGATGCCAAATAATATATGGAAATGCTTTCATGTTTGGGATTAAGTGAAAAAATTATACCATAAATGAACATAAATAAAACCAAGACTAAAATATACATTTCAGAAACTTTGACACAAATAATTATAACTATAGGCATAAATATAATTATATAGGGAACTGACATATATCTCAAAGGAAAGAAATTCAAAGGTGAATCTTCAAAAACTGTATCATTAAATATCTGTATGGAAGATGATAAACCTGAGAAGACTGCAAATGTGGGAGAAAAAAGAATGCTAAGAATGAGAAAAGACAAATACCATATGATATCACCTTTAACAGGAACCTAAATAACAAAACAAACAAGCAAAATATAACCAAAGACACTGAAATAGAGAACAGGCTGACAGTGACCAGAGCGGAGAGGGGAGGGAATTTCAGGGCAAATGGGGAAAGGTTTGCAGGAACTAGTTAGTATAAAGGACACATGGACAACAACTAATGGAAGTGGAAAGGGGAGGGAGGTAGGGAGCACTGTGGGGGGTGGGCTGGGAAGGGAGTAAAAGACAGAAAACTGTACTTGAACAACAATTAAATAAATTTAAAAAATAGAACAGTGGCATGTGATCAATGTAAGAGGAAAAGTTTCAAAGTGAAGGGACTGATTAAGTATCTTTAGGGCTATGAGGGCAAAAACCTGCTAATACTAGGTTTGTCCAACAGAGCTATATGGATGAACTTCTGTACATAATACAAATCTGAACTCAGTAGAGTAAGTTGGTAATGTTTGAGAGAGAGAAAGAAGTGAATGGAGATGTAGACAGAACCTAATACCTCTAAGTAACTTTGCCTTTGAAGGAGAAGAGAGGATTAAGTGCTGTCCATCACAGGGTCTGTTTATTTATTTATTTAAATGACTTCAGTGCTTTATATGCCCAGAGGAAATATTTGGTTAATAAATCAATGTCAGATATATAAAAGGGAGAAAGTGTAACTCAAGTTACCCAAAAGCATTTGCTGATAGACGTATTAAGAAATGTGACCTTGAGTTGGCAAAACAACCAGATCTAAAGCAGTAAGTTGTTAGAGATTCTGTGGGTAACTGCATTGTATATCCTGAAGGCATTTCATTCAAAATTTAATATTTCCATCAAGGATTAAACACTTCGGTAAAAGATTATCCTACATAAGAAGTTAGATGAATGATCTACCATTTAAAAAAGCCATTGTAGATTTAGGTGAATTTGTATACTTAAGGAAGAATGTTTTTTTGTTGTTGTTGTTTTTTTAATTTTATTTAGTTATGTACAGATCTACTTTTCTTAACTAATTAGCTCACCAGGTTATTTTTTTAAAGTGTAGCTAAAGTTAAAAGTATTGAGAAATGTGAATTACAGTAAGCTAACTTCAGTAGAAAAAGTAGCAAGGCTAGACCACGAACAATTGCTAATCTAGATTATTTCTTATGTCCTTTATGATGTCATCCATGTTCACAGTAGATATTATGAGAAAGACAAAATTGTGATACATTCCAAGTTCCATGATGAATAAGAGAAGTGAGTAAATCTACTCTCCTTTATCTAATCCTTTTTGCTTGGACTCATTCTTCTGAGGAAAGCATGTCCCCACACAACAACCACCATTTCTTTCTGACTGCACCTTAAATCTCCACCCTCTCTTTTTGTGTTGTTATTTGCTTATTGTGCTTGGTACTACCTGTCAACTGTATTTGGGAACTAATGCTCCTCCATCTTTCATAAACAGATCACATAATTTATCCACTGTTAGTAAATTCTGAAGTCTCTAAAGTCTACAACTTCTTAGGTGCTCATTCAATACATGGAAGGACAAATTTGATCAATCACTTAATTTAGGTGTGAGTTTATTTTGAATTTGCCTCTGCTACTCTTACTTAATGTGCATAGCACTGTTAATTTTCATCTAGTGGGAATACAAACTTGCTCAAATTTAGAAATATTTTATAAAGATTTTACTTATTTATTTATTGTTGGTCAAAGGGAAAGGGAGAGAGAAAGAAATGATGACAAAACATTGATGGGTTGCCTCTTACATGCCCCCCAACTGGGGACTTGACCTGCAACCCAGGCATGTGTCCTAACCAGGAATTGAACCAGTGACTTTCCACTTTGTGGGGTGACACTCAACCCACTGAGCCATGCTGGTCAGAGTGACAAACTTTTTTGAAAACATTCTAAACATCTAGAACACAGGAGCAATGTGCCATAAAGTATACTTTAAAAATAAAAATATCAGAACTTTGAGTAACAGTCTTTTAGTTCATTATATTTAGAATAATTATAATTTGAATTCTAGATTTGTACTAAAATAATTAACTTCTGAAACATTTAATTTAAGTCATTTAACTTCAAGATAATGAGCAAAATATCATGGGGTATATTTAATTTCAATTAAATACTTTTAAAACAAATTCCAAAAAGCTTTGTTTTGGCTTTATAGTACTAAATCTCTTATTGGATAAATGCAATTAACCTACTTCAAAGAATAAACTATAATATATCATAAACCTATATTTGATAAGAACACATAATTACATTCAAATTTGTTTACTTCCTTACATTCATTATCTTTGGAAAAAAGCACCATGAGGAATAGCTGTCTAAGTACAGAGGTGAATTCCAATTTGTGTTGATAAATGCATAGATCTGAGATGGTACATTCAACATCACTTCCCTCATTGCCACCACTTATTGACTACCTATTATGTGCTGAGGACTTCTGTGAGCCTGCAACATTACAAAATGAAAGATAAAAATCATATGACTGTTTTAATAAATGCAGGAAAAATATTTGATAAACTCCAGCACACATTTATGATAAAAAAACTTTCAGCAATGTGGGACTAGAGGGAACATACCTCAACATAATAAAGTCCATAAATGGAAAACCCACAGCTAACTTCATATGCAATTGGACAAAAACTAAAAGTATTTCCCTTAAGATCAGAAACAAGACAGGGATGTACGCTTTCACCATTCTCATTCAATATAGCACTGGAAGCGCTAGCCACAGCAATCAGAAAGTAAGAAGAAATAAAAGACATCCAGATTGGAAGAGGGAAGTTAAAACTGTCATGAGATAATTTTTAACCCTAAGAAGATATTATCACCCTCATATTTCAGATGTGCATATACTTGAACTTGATCTTAGGCCTGGTGTAGCACTTACCTCAAAATTGTAACCATTGTGCAAGACTGTCTTTTCAGAGTGAAGCTTTCAGAGCAACTTTCAAATGCAAATAATTTTAGTGCATTCATTAATATTAAGCTATAATTGATTCATTGAATCAAATTTGAATGTAGATATGTATAAAATAGAAAATAAAATTCTCTTTAATTCCAAACTCATAATGGTGTTAAGACTTCCTTTGTATTGCCATGTTGTTTATAACAGGAAAAAATGGTTTTAAACATCAGAAATAAAAATTTAAAAACAAATTTTCTTCAAAAACATTACTCTTTAGATATATAGATACTTATAATTCTGAGGATAAATAGTATCCTCTATAAAAATAAGGTTTTAAAGTAACCCAAGGAATAATGAACATGTGAATAATTAAGTCATTGACATCTCATGACCTCTGTGGTATTCAGATTGAATTCACTGTCCTAGGATTAAGTGCTTATTTGGACAAATGGGGAGAGGTAACCATCTGGAGAAGTTTAATTTTAAACTCTGATTTGAAATCTGAATAGAACTTTTCCAGAAGATGGAAGAGATGTTAAAATTCTGCTAAGCAGAGAGGCATGATCTAGAAAACCTACAAAGAGGAGAGAAACACTAGAATGTTCAGGATTATATTTTGGTGGTGTTGGAGCATCCTGCGGAAGCAAGTCAGAGTAGGAAGGGGTAACTGGGAGAGTGTACAGGGGGCAAATAGTTCCCTGTTTTTCACTATCAGTAGTGATGCTGACATTTCCTACTGCCTGTATTTCATAATTTGGAGACAGTAAAATACTATTTTATTACTGGTATTAAGAGTTGACCAAGCTAGATTATAAATTCTAACTACTAGTTTTTATTAGTCAACATTATTTCTCTATCCTATTTAAAAATGTATCAATATTTTGGAAAATTAATACAGAAATTCCTAAATAAGGGTTTTAGCAAAACACCTATGTGAAGTGACCCCATGATTTGCTGTGCATGTATAAGTCTTCGGCTGTATGGTATCTGGTGGTTCCAATCACTTGGTTCATAGGCTCATCACAGAGCAAGGTTGCCCTGGGCTTGCAGTCACTGCAGCCGTAATGCAGGCATGGCTACAATTAATTTCTAAATGCAGAAATCAGTCATTGTATAGCTTTAATCCCTTTCCAAGATATATGCAGATCCAAAAGGAAAGTAACTCCAAATTATAGCCTATTTCTGATTGTGGATTTTCTTTCAATAGTTGGACTTTCAAAGAACTGATACACTTTTCTAACAAGGAGGCAGTCTATCTACTTGTTGTGATATATAATGTAAGCATAGAATTCATACCCTCTTCCCCTGGAGTCGAAACTTTTCAGTTATCAAATTCTACAGGGTGATTCCCACACACAAATACAAGGCAGTTTCCTGATTTTCTTTAATATTTTCTTATTTCATTCAAAAGGTAAGAAACATTAAGAAGAATAACATGAACAACAACAAAGGAAAGCCATTATAAAATGACATATTCTAGAAGCATTCTACACAATTTGGGGATTTGTTCATTCTACCATAATATGACTAAGTGATTTGCATTAACACCTATTAATGATAACATTTCTGACCCTGTAATATGCTAGATATTGAGGATACAGTAATAAAGTAGAAAATCCAATAGCTGTTTTATATCATTTATATTCAGGTAAGCAATAAATAAGTTAATATGTATTATTATAAATACTAAAGAATAAACATAAAAGATAAAGGGCTAGAGGATGACTATGTTTCTGTGCGTGAGAATCGGTGGTGAGGAAAGGTTTCTCTGATCAACTAACATTTGATATGAGGCCTGAGGAAAGGAAAATATAGGCACAGAACACTCTGAAGAAATATAGGTGCAGAACAGGGAGAGAAACAAAGGGAAGGTGTTAGATCACAAAGTACCAGAGGCAGAAAACCGCCAGGTACCACAGAGACTCTTTTTGGATTTTTGCTCCTAGCTGAAGGGGAGTGGTAGGATCAGATTAAATGACAGCTTGAGCTTTTCTGTGAAAGAGGTTTGCTTTGATGAGAGGGAAAATGGAAGCAGGAGACCAGGTAAGATGACAGCCAAGACAGGAAGTGATAATAAAGTGGAGGAAGGTATTTATAATAGACAGATGAAGTCAAGTGGAAGTATGAAAAAGATATTTGACTTAGAACCAACACAACTGCAGTTAGAGTAGATAAGAGAACAATTAAAGATGGAATCTGCAATTCAGTATGGCAAATTAAGTTGCTGGTTATTTAGGTGAGGAAGCCAGTAAAATAGAAAAAAAATGAGGTAATTGATCAGAGAATGTCACATAACTGATGTGGTCATTTGAACAGGACTATATAGAAATATAAGAATGCCTTTTCTAAAACACAGTGCTGAAGATAATATTTATTGACCAATAAACACTTACCTTGAAACAGATTTTTTAAAAAAGAGCAAAAAAATTGACATATCTTTATGTCTTTCATTTAATATGAAATATCGAGGTTTTGTTATTGTACTTAGATTAGTATTGTTCTATATTACGGCTGCCAGGGATAAGCACATCACTAGTATTATTAGATTATATATAGAATAAAACTGTATATATAAAATGGGAAAATATATAGTCTGAGAAGTAGGATGATTCATATGATTCCCCCAATCTCTTAATAAACCATAGAGGCATGCTACCATCAGTTAAAGCTGCTGTGAACTTACTGCAAGACAGGTTGGAGTAGGCAGACCTCAGCCCTGTAATGGCCTACATATTTTGAGAGAAGGAGCAAAAACATCTAGAAACTCTGTTATGATGGGTGCTTTCTGGCTGAGGAAGCAGCTGAGTTAAAGGATGAAACCTCATTAGCCCTGAACCTGGTATCATGTTTTTTTTTTCTTTTCTCTGCCTTGAACTAGTTCAGATGAGTTGAACCAGTTGCCTGCAAAGTCACTGGAAGGGTGGAGGAAATGAGCCTCCAGGGGTACCCAGATTTGTCTCTCCTCATCCTGATTAGACTTCAGTCTCCCACTGGCATTCTCACTTCCCATTGCAGTCTGACCTACATATATGACATTTCTACAAATTCCTTTTCCAGGACTGTTCCATTCAACTTATAAACCCTTAGCTGTATTTTAAAAATAATTAACACCATAGTCTCTTCAATTTAGTTATAAAAATTTACTTCTTCCTCTTATGTTTAGGAAAATTCAAAAACAGGAATTAGGCAAAGAGACATATGTATACACAGTTTATTTTGCAGGTTTCAAAAAATTTTATATTAACTGCTCTTTTGATCTTGAACTTGCATGCCTCCACTGCATTTGCAAGAATAACCTAACACAGCATGGGGCAGAAGTGGGTTTTCAATTGGTCATGGATAGAATAATATAATAATCAATACATAGTAATACAAGAATAAACTCTGTGCTTTGCCTGCCCACAACTGTAGACCTATTTTGCCCACCCCTGTGGAGATGGTAGCATAGGAGATGCTACCACATTTTTGTCTGTATTATAAACATACATTTCCCCATAATCTAACAATGGATAGTTTACTTATCTTCCAAAGGTGTATTCAGCTGTGCAGTTTTCTTAATGAATGCTATCACATGCGATACTTAGTAAAATATTAACAACTTACTAAATCAGGTATGAACAAAGAATTTATTCACCCTTAAAGTAAGAGGTGTGTTTATTTTTTATGTAATTCACAAAGCCAAGTTTTTTGTACTTTATCTGAAATGTCTAATTGATTGGAAAATAAGTAATTTTGTAATGTGTTATAAATCATATAATACACACCTTAATTAATTGACATTTAGTTGACAATTTTTATTTTACTCTGGGTAATTTGATGCAGACCAGTTATAACAATAACATTTATAGAAAAAAGGGAAGACTAATAGAGAAACTAAATGAAGTCATTAAAACATTGAGATGGTCCCAGTGTATTATATTTGTAAAATAGCTTACAATTAATACAATATATAATGCTCGATTAAAGCTTCAACTTTGTAAAATGAGTTGACACCAGGTATATCTGTGTTATAAAACATATTTTTTCATATTTTTTGTCAGTGACCAGGGCATGGGGGATGCTTGTTAATTATAAGTCCGCAATAACGGCTTTTTTAAGGGCACATTTGACTCAATTTTTACTTGTCCTAAAACAAACAGTATTGACTAGTTCCTCTGGTCCACTTAATCGAGCAGGTAGAACATCATTTATATTCATTACAGTCTGGCTTAATCATCCCATTTCTCACCTAGAGCTATGTGAAGACAGATTTTAGAATTCATGATTTACTGACTTCTCACTAAATTCTAAACATGCAGTTTTGATAAAAAAGAAGACAGTATCTACTTTCAGTTTTGACAAGCTTTCGGAAACACCATAGATGTTGAACTAATTAAATAAAAATAAATTTGTTACATCAATATGTGCACAAAATATGCACAGAATACTATTTCTTGCTTACTCATTTCTTTTTCTAATAGTAATTTGCTATTAAATCAAATATAATTTGAATCAGTTTTTGTTCTTTACAAGGTCTGGGGTGCTAGCTGTCACAGGAGCTGAGGGACATAGAATGAAAGTGGAGATCGGCACATGCGCTAAGTATCTGGATTAAAGAAACTATAGAATTTGGTTGAATCATGAGCCCCTTCAGTTTTGCTTTAGGATTAAACCTATTTTCAATGTCAACTTTTTGTTACACAGTATAAAGGTAATATCAATTCTTGATCTAACTATCTTAAATGTTTGGTGAAAATTAAATAAAATATATTCTGAAATGATTTTACAAATTATAACGACTCAATGACACTAGCATTTCCCTAATGGATTTTGTAGAAAACTAGCTTGCTACAAATTGAACAACAGTGAGCAGTAATTCCTTGTCAAATATATTTGGGAAACACAGCATACTAATATTTATTCCACTTAGACTGGCATGTTGCATATTAACTCATACAGACTCAACAATTTTGCTTAAATTAGTATTCTCTAGATTTATTTAACTGTAGTCCTTTGTCATATGGTACCAGTGAGCCCTGAAAAAAAAATTGTACAGTGAAAAATACTGAGAAAATTATACATTATGTAAAGTTTAGTTGTGACTTTTATTAAAAAGTTGTGACTTTTTATTAAAGTCTAGTAGCAGTCAAAATATAATTATATGAATAGCTAGAGCATGCAGTGGATTTTCAATATAATAAGAGCACTACAATGGTATTATGCCTTCTCATAGAAAGGAAGTGTTAACTGACGTTGCGATCATCAATTATTTCCTCAAAATATTTGATATAACTATTTTTGGGAATTAGACTTAGAGTGCCTGAGAGTTCGTGCCAACAGCAATATATATTTGTGCATATACATATACACATATTTATATTTAAACTAAGTATATAATGTATACATAAATACACATATCATATATAGTGTTTATGTACATATATGTATATAAATATACATCAAACTCTACCAAGTAAAAACTTAATAATCAAAATTTAAATAATTTATTAGAGAGAGCACAGTCTAGAAATGAACACACTGGTGGGGGAGATTGTGTGCCTGTGTTGAACTTTACATGTTGATATGACATCTAGGATAACATACACATGACATGAATGTCAGTGTGACTGATTATTGAATCTTGGATACTGTCTGCAGTATCTTGAAGAAAGAGATGAGTTTGAGTCATTCTCTGGGCCATAGAATTAGGAAAAATTTTAATTTAGTGAAGTGCCACAGAATTGAGTGGACTATACCTTTCTATATCCTTGCTGTGTAAAGCTTGCATTAGGGCATGTTTAAAATTAATAGCACTTAAAATGCATTTATTCTTATGTTAGTAATATAAAGGATGGGTAAGAAAAAATTAAAATGCATTCAGGAAAATGTAACAATAATAGGAGGTTCTGTGCAGTTACCCAATAGACATCCCTTTCTTTATTGATAAGAGGATGCTATTTGGATCAGGAAACCACACTCACTTATGAAGCCCTGTGATTCAAGAAAGATAGTCAGGCCCCAGGAGGAGAATATAGAGGAGAACTGTGGAAAGGGTCTAGGTCCTTGACGATGATGTTAAAAGGCTGCATTACATGGTAAATTTAACCACTTCATCCCTGGAATTCTTGTTTTGAAAGGTAATTTATTGTACGGTTTTAAACACTTTGTGTTGGGGTTTTATTTTGTTTACTGCCCAAATTATTGTGATAAAAATAGAGAAGGAAACATTATAAAATAACAAATATTTGTTATAAACAAACAAGTGTAAACAAGTGTTTGTTTATAACAAACAGATGTTATAAAATAACTTTATAGAGCATTTCATTATTGTATGTACGTTTCAAAAGATTGGGACACCTAAATCTAAGATAACACTAAACTTAAAAATGTCTAACCCTAAAAATAGGAAGTAAGTGGCAGACTTTATGGAACAGAAAGTTCAAGGAGGTACATTTCTGACTCCCTCCCTCTCTTGCCTCCTTTGTACCTCAATACTGTCTTCAGTTTTTGTCACTGGGGACTCTTCCTGAACAAATATTCCATAGTTTCTCTTCAATAAGATAGATATGGAAGTGATACACAGCAAAACACTTCATAGTTTTTGAGTAAAAAGATACATATAATGTGAGTGTAAACATGAAAGGTCTACTGTATAACTGAATAGTTAAGCACAGGTGGTCTGAAGTCAGGTTTCTAAGCACCGTGCCATGCCCTGGTTCTACCCCTTACCAGCTCTGTGGCTTTGAGAAAGTCATTTATGTATCTGTATCCCAAGTTCTTCAAATTAAAAGAATCTGATCATAAAGCCTCTATACACTGAGTTATTGCTAGGAGGGAGTACTTTATAAAAGTCCCTGGCAGAGAGTGAACACTTACATATGCAACTAAAAAATAGTAGAGAATGCTACCCTTTGCTTTCCTCATTCAGAAAGTCTAAATGTATTACAAAGGATACATTTTTAAATCAATATGCATTGCACTCATATTATCAGGGGAAGTAATTTTCCTCATAATCATGGAGCTGTCTGTCACTGATAGTATATTGGAGCAACATCTTATAGTGTAACAACACTTAACAGCCATATAGTATGTCTATTCTAAGTAGCTAGGAGCACTTAGAAGACATTATTCAATTAATCATTTCAGATCTGTGTGTGATATAGGTCAGAGTTATTATCTCAGTGTTAGAGATAATGATAAGGCTGTACAACACTGGTGAGGTACTTGCTAAACCTGAAGGACTTGTTCGGTGCATGGCTAGGAATAGGAAAAAAGTCTTGTTTCTCTATCAAGGATGCTGTGAAGTGGATAAGGCTAGTTCTTGAACTAGATATTCTTAAATTGTTTTTTCTAAATAATATGTAAGCATATCTACTTGTAACTGTTAAAAGGGGCAAATATAAGAGTGTGTGCCTTCTGCCAGCACCTGCTTTTGAGCATGCATCCACTAACCTTTCAATTTGAGAGGCTCATGAATTCTGACAACTTAGAATCCTGCTTAATTAAGATTTTAATTAGCTGTAGATAGTGATGATGAGTAGAATAACATAGATGTTAATTTTGTGTCTCAATCTAATTGAAGGTTAAAAAACTATCTCACTGTTGAGGTTAGCTTTATCACCAGTTAGTTCTACTGCCAGTGGGTGAATTTCATGATGTTCAACTAGATATATTCCTTTGATATATAAAATTCAGCCTGGAAATAGATTGGGAAGAATGATGGTTTGGCAGGAATTATGGATTTGAATTTTTTTAATTCTAATTTTACTTACCACCTCTCAAATCTCTAACTTGGAGCACATCACAAAACTATCCTAGAAACAGCTTAGCTGTTTACTTAATTGAAGTCATTGTGTCTACAATTTAGGATTGTTGTGAGGCTTGAACAATGTCTGAGAAGTCAAATTGCCTAATGGAATCCAGTCATTAGATTTTCAGCAAATGACAGCTGAAATGGATTGTGGGAAGTCAGTTGACTCATTCAGCATATTGAATTCCTCAAAACAGATGTCCCTAGAAAATCAGAATAACTTCAAGTGTTTGATCGTATCATTGTTTTTCCTCTTTTGGATATTAATCCCTTCAAAGAATACCTTCAATAGAAGCAAGGTTGGCTATTATGATCCTCCACCAAAAAAAATGTTTTTAACTAGTTTGGTGACACCCAGGTTTCTGCCCTTATATAAATACTATTCAGCTATGCATTTTACCCATTCAGAAACTCCTTATATGCTTGCTTTTGGAAGAAGATACTAATAATTCTGTAACATAATGAATTGGCAATTACAAATAGCAAATAAAAGCTCAGTGGGTTCCCTGACAGAGTGGATCAGTTTGTTGGAGCATCATTTCCTACTTACGCCAAAAATGTTGTGGTTGGATTTCTGGTCAGGGCACATGCCTAGGTTGCAAGGTTAATCTCTGGTTGGGCATGTAGGGCAGGTATGGAGGGCAACCATGTGATTGTTCTCTCTCTCTCTCTCTCTCTCTCTCTCTCAAATCAGTAAACATATCCTCAGATGAGGATTTTAAAAAGCCTACTGGGCTATTCTAAATGAGTATATTTTTAGTAAACAGTAAAGTTATGCAATAACCCCCCCTGCAACTCACATAAGAATTAGGAAATACTGGGGGTGGGCTGATGAAAAAGATATATTAATAAGAAGAGAAAGGTATATTTTCAGTACCCAAGGCTCTAGAGTTGAATCCCAAACATACCACTTCCTAAACTTATGACAGTAAGCAAGTTAATTTTCTTTCCTACAACTTAAGTTTATTCATGTATAAAATAAAATGAAAATAGCTCAGATAAATATGTGACATAGAGAATAAGATGACATGTTACGTATAAAACGATTAAAATTGTGTTTAGCAAATAATGTGCATTCAACAAATAAATGATCATGCCTTTCCCTCCATTCTCCTACATCATATAATGTAGGCATGGACTGGAAATGTTGGCTGTAAATTATGTTTCTTCCAGGTGGTATTTTCTCAGAATCAGACAAATACTGTGAGGCTTATCAAGGTCATTGTGTTAAAAAAAAATCCCGTATGCATTCATGAAGCCAGAGGTCTAAATGGCTGTATCACAATGTGACTGAAAAGGCACTATGCAAATCTAATGAATGCTGTCATCATTGTGGATAAGACTCTTAATTTTCAGACTCTTAGGAGGTTTGTCGACTGTAAGAAAGGACTTCGGCTCAGTAAGTGGGTTAGTGTGATTGATTTTTACTACGCAAGAGAGCAGAACAGAAATGAGTTCAACCTATAAAGTGTGAATTATGTATCCATATTTCTATACAAATATGAGAAAAGGATAAAATGAAAGTGAGGAAATGTGAAGGAGTGTGTCTGTGTGGTGTGTGTTCATGCAGAGGAGACAGAAAACACAAAAACAGTCAAAGAGAAAACAGAGAAGTAATGTGAGATCAAGAGCCAGAGAGAGATAAAATGGAAAGAGAGATAGCAAGAAACAGAGACAGAGTAAGACAGAGAGACATGACCATGAAGAAAGGGAACCAAAGTCAAAGAAGGCGAATTAAACCAGAGAAATAAAGATTGGATGAGCAGACAGACTGGCAGACAGAAAGAAGGAAATAAAACCCATCAAAGTCAGTAGTACTTTCTTTTTGTCTGACATAGGAAAGGGTCCTCATTCTTTCTTCATGGAGTATAGTTGCTGTCAGTGGGAGATAACCAAAGAAAACTTGTAGCTCCCCACAAGGGCTACTGTCCCTATGTGGTATTTATTTTTGCAGTATATGCCCCATGCACACATTATTTACCTTGATTACTCTTTGAAGAAATATATTAGACCCTTTGTTTTTATATACTACATATATTAGACATTGTACCATATGAATCAAAACAGTAGTTGAATCATGTGCAACACAAATAATTTGTGTCTGTATACGCAAGCTGCAAAAGTCAGGATGGAAAGAAATTGAAAAGTAAAAAAAAAAAACACAAACGAAAGCCAAATTTTGTTTTTGCTTTTAATTTTTATGGAATGTAAAGGAAATGGGAGAGAAATAAGCATTAAAATTGCCATAAGTGTGTATCCATCTGCTTTATTTGACTCTGTAATGTATGCTAAGTAAACTGTTTTAAAATTAAATGACTTCTTCCTTCAAGTAGCTTAAGATAGCAAAGTCTGTTAAAGAGTTCTGAAGACAGCAAAATATATGAGCAACCACTATGCATAAATAGAACACATCACATTAGTTGGAGAGTTGAGCTCCAACTGGGAAACAGAATTCAGAAAAATGGACAATATCAATGAGTTTAGAGAAACTGAGCAGTGTAATAAGGGAAGATGGCACACAAAGAAGAATCAGATCATTGTAATTTGTTATCAGTACAAAATTAGCACATGCCTGCATACATGAGTATTATCTTTAGGCATTTAAACATAAGGCACTATCAAAGGACAACTTTTAGAATCACACTGAACCAGAACAAAGATGTTATTGTTGCATAATCCAAAATTAACACTTTAAAAAACCCACTTTTCTTCGACTAACCATGGCTTCCCACCTTAGGTGCCATGAGACTTCTCTTGCCCTTGTTCAGCTGCCATTCCTGACAGTTCTGTGTGCAATATTAGGAGGACAATGATGACCTTTAAAACAATGAACGCTATTCATTCTTTAATGGGGTTATGAGGAAAGATTGAAGAAATTAACGTGATTGAGAGAGTACAGGTCGGTGTCACCCTTTGGGTCAGATGTATTTTGGGTCAGATATATATTTATGTGACAGAGAAAAGCTACTAGAAATGGAATATGGATTTTTCAAGCTTCACTTTAATGTCACTAATGAAACCAGGCCCAGAGGAATGATACACAAACTACATCATAAAATAAAATACCCAAACCTATATGAAATGAGAAAATCTAGTTTTCATTACGATATCATTATCTGTTTATAGCACTATAAATGTATAGTATTTATGTGTTCCAAAGCAGAATTACAGATTTAAATTATGTCTTTAAAACTATTGCTGCCATGTTTTATTTTCCATGGTTGATTCCAGACCTAGAGAAATGGGGCATGCCAGAGTCTTTGAGTCCAAAGCACTATATATTTAAAGAACTTGTCCTGAGCAACAAAAATCAAAGCTTTTAAAGTTATAAGTCCCCAGAGGAGGAACAAGCCAAGGACACCAATGCCATTACCACTGTCAAAATCTGACCACAGCCTTAAGCTTTTTAATCTGCATGTGTTTGGCAGTGTAAGGTCATTCTTGTTCCCTAAGGTATCTTTCCTCCAGAAAGGCATTGGCTCCCCATGAGTAATTTCCTTGATTGGCATTTATATGTTCTCCTGCTTAAAATCATTCAAGTGACTAGCAGCCCTCAGAATATAAATGGAGATAGTGAAGCACACTGTCTCACAAACCAAGAGACATCTATTTCCATTTGTGTTTCCTCCTGTTGATTGATATGGGTCTATCTATACCAATTTAGGCCCTTGTTTTCTCATTCATATGTATGTTTCATGCCATTAAAGATATATGAATACAAAGGGTAAATTATGATTTTAAGGTAGTTTATTATTCTCAGTAGAAAATAGCTTTTTAAGAATATTTTCATATGAGATGTAAAGAATGAGGATCAACAATCTAAGTGTATTTTGAACCTCAATACTAACTGATAATAGTACTACTCATAAGTTAAAAGATTTCTAAGATTTGAATAGACTTTCTTCATCATGTTTACTCCTTTCAAAATGTTCTATTTATTTATAGACAGAGGGAAAGGAAGGGAGAAAGAGAGGGACAGAAACATTGATTTGCAAGAAAAACATCTAGCAGTTGCCTTCTGTACATCCTGCCCCCACCCCAACTTAGGACCTGGTCTGTAACACAGGTATATGCCATGACCAGGAATGGGACTAGCCACCTTTTAGGAAAATACTTGAAAATGTTAATTTGATTGTTTGATTACTAAAACTTCAGAAACAGAAAATGTTTTTTTAAATGAAGGGTGTTTTAAGGATAAGTTATTCTCCACATGGACCTTTAAATGATAAAATATGGACACGGGAACAAATAAAACAAAACAAAACAAAACAAAATAAAACAAAACAAAACATGAGCCTTTATCAAGAGATAATCCAATTTACATCAGTAGCTATCTCATCCCAGCTGCAGTCTTATATTTATTCAAAAATATTTAGTGTCTACTATACACCGGGTCCTCTTGTAGGTGTTTGGAATATATATATATGAATGAAAGAGATTAAAAATTTTGCCCTCCTAGAATTTGCATTCTAGCAGAGTAAGACATTTGTTTATATTAAAAATATTAAAAATATAAACAAATAAGGTTATAATTGATAAGGAAAAAAATGAACAACAGAGTAAGGGGGTAGATCACAAATGACTGTCGAATACACACAGGAGTGAGATTGGTTATTGCAATGCTTTAAATAAGGTCATGAAGGATTCACCCATTGAGAAAGTGAAACTTCAGCAGAGACTTAAAGGATTATCCTCATGTGTATCTATGCGAAGAATAGCAGAAACACACCTGGTGTATTCTAAGGTTCTGTAGGAAGCTAGTGTAGAGACAGAGGAGAAAGTGAAGAGCAGAGCAAGGAAGCGTGAACTGAGAGAAATTGAGGGTCTGATCATTAGGGCCTGCGGATCATTGTCAGAAATTTGACTCTTTTCCTAAAATGAACTTCCAGTGACTGCAGGATAATGAGCAAGGGGATGACCTCACCAGATCTACATTTCGACCAGTCCCTTTGGCTCCTGTGTGAGGACAGAATGTGGGTGGGGAGGGGGAAGGAAAAGCTGAGACACTGCTATGAGCTGGGACATAAATGTTTACGCAGCAGGTCGTCAGTGAATTAATTTCCTTTACTCAGGGATGACACCTGGGGAAGCAATAAATTCAGTGAGAAGTCTGATCTCCTGTTAAACATGACAATGACAGACCTGGCAATGAAGCAAAAGAGTTAAAGGAATTCATCATCACCAAGCCTTATTATATGAGATGTTGAAAGGACTCATCTAAGAAAACAAAGATGATGAAAATATGAACAGTAAAATGACAAAAAACTGACAACTATCAACAGCTGAAAACAAAATAAAAAACAAAAACCAAAGCAAACTAAGTAAACGAGTAGAACAGGAAGAGAGCCTCAGAAATGGAGATCACATGGAGGGTTAGCAACAGGGAAACAGAGGCGGGGAGAATGGGGGAAAAGGTACAGGGAGTAAGAAGTATAAATGGTAGGTACAAAATAGGCAGTGGGAGGTTAAGAATAGTATAGAAAAGGGAGAAGCCAAAGAACTGATATGTGTGGCCCATAGACATGAACTAAGCGGGTGTGTGCTGGTGGGAGGGGGTAGAGGCAAAGAGGAGTAAAGAGGAGACAAATGGGGCAACCATAATAGTATAATTAATAAAATATGTCTAAGAATAGCTGTGCTAGGAGAAGAGTGGTTTCTATAAAAAGTTTTTGGTAGCATTTCTTACTTATTCTATGATGACTTTCAGTAAGCAAACCTGGAATATATCAGTTTATGAGACATGACACTCTGGATAACAGAGTGTAAATTATGTGACTCTAAAGTATGAAAAAGAACTGTTCCATCATATAAATGATTCTTTCTGTTTAAGTGAACTGACCAAATACTTCATTAGACTTCTCATCTATTTCTTGGAAAAATCACATTTTATAAGATAAAAATGTACATACGGAATCACTGAGGGCCCTAAAATTCTCTGCCCCACCTGCATCTCTTGCTTACTTGTAGCCTTGAAATTATTAATAAATGTGATACTGGATCAGTTCCCTAAATCATGGGAATCTCATTTGATAATCCAACTCTGAGTGTTGTTGCAGATGGCAATACTCCTGGCAAGAAACAGTGGCAGCTCATGTCCTGGGAAGAGCAACAGAAATGATGAATAATTTCAAATTATTGCATTTTTGGATCATATTCTACTAATGGGATGAGTGTAGATCATAAAATAAAAAGAGGATTTAATTATGACTTTAAATGTTTGGGTCAGACTTTTTTTCTTGAGATTTGTATCAGTCATGCAAGTGGTGAATGTAGTGGATATTTGAGTCCCTGTATCATTAACATGAAATGTGCAGGATGGAAGGGAGGTCTGGGGTGGAGATAGACACTTGATAGCTGCCATCATATTGAGGATATTTAAAGTTCTGACACTCGATGAGAAATCTAATTGAACTTATGTAAGCAGAGTAGGTAAGATGGTTAAGGTCTGAGTCCTTACAGAAGACACTGGAAGGCCATACTGAAGAGGAGGAACTGACAAAAGAGGCCATCAGTGGATAATCTGTGTGGTCAGAGGAGGATAGTGTGAGATACTGAGATCCACATAAGAAGAAGGAAGTATTCAACCATGTCCGATGTGGCTCAGAATTGGGTGATGTGATTTTTACAAAAGCAGTTTGGTTGAAGGCAAATACCACATTCAGTGATAAGCATAAATGTTTTTGTTAATAGGACACAATAATTAAGCTACCATGTGTGATGTTTATGTGAATATATATATTTAGTATCTTAGCTTTTAGTTGTCTCAGATATAATTTTAATATCCAACTACAGTTAATGAATACATTTGAAGTGCTTGGATTTCTTTCTTCAACCTGTTTTTTATTATGCTTACAAAAACACATGCTATCTTTTAAGTGACTTATTTTTTAGGCTGCCAAAATTGACTCATTTTTTACAAGACCCTCAAATCATTAAAATTCCCCATGTGAATTTTCAAAAGAGATCAAGAAAACTCTATAGCATATCACACTAACGGAGAACTCATTGAGACTAAAGATACTACTAGAGATAAAAGACACATGAGATTATAGAGCAAGGATATAGCAAAGTTTACATAAAGGCTCAGTTCTATATGCATCTTCTTCACATTGTATCTTCTCACTGAATGGTGGTATGAAAACGGAAGAATTTGGCAAAATCACAGAGTGTATGCATTCCAGGGGCCATGTGTATTACAGGGAATCAGAAAAAGGACTTCATATAAGGCCAATTTTCTCAAACATTCTTGCCAAGGAACCTCTGGAATTGATTACTTTCTGATCATGGTGTTTAATATTGATATTCACTTTGGTTTGTTCATTTAAGGACATGTTAAGGCCCATGGGTACTTACCTTATTAGAATGAATAGTTTATTTGGTTTATCTCTTTCTGCTAAGCATTATTCATGTGACTACTCAATCTAAGAATAAAAACTGAGAGTTTGGGAAAATATTCATCAAGGAGATACCACATCTAATATATCCAACTTAGAATGTTACACACTTATTTTAAGTTTTTTCTGTAAAAAAATGCCTTCTGTAGAGATATTGCTACCAGATTGAATTCATTTTCAGTTTTAACTGTGTGTGCCAAATGATGGATACCCTACTGAAATGACTATTTGAGGCACTACAGAGCTCTCTGGAGCACATGCCTGTACAGATGTGCTCCGACAGAAGAACAAAAGATGGGTGATGATTTTTGAATTTTCTTGGACCTAGTAGATATTTTATTTTTATTCACATCTATTATTTGTTTGCCTAACACATTAGATAAAGGAGTCATAAAATATACATACACACACTTTTTTCTTTTTTCAATTATCTTTTAAATTAATTTTAATTTTATTTTATGCTATTACATTTGTCCCAATTTCTCCCCCTTTGCCCTGCTCCACCCAAGATACCCAACCCCACCACACAGTCCCCACTCCATTGTTCATGACCATGTGTTTAAGTTCTTTGCTTACTCCATTTCCTATACTGTACTTTACATTCCCATGGCTATTCTGTAACTACCAATTGGTATTTCTCAATCTCCTCACCTCTTCATCTGTTTACCCACAATCCCTTCCCATCTGGCAACCATCAAAATGCTCATTGTATATATGATTCTATCTCTGCTCTTCTTGTTTGCTTAGTTTTTTTTAAATTGTTGATAGATATGTATTTCTATTTTACTGTTCATAGTTTTGATCTTCCTTTTCTTGAATAAGTGCCTTTAACACTGCATATAATAATGGTTTGGTGATGATGAACTTCTTTAGTTTTGCCTTGTCTGGAAAGCTCTTTATCTGCCCTTTGATTTTAAAGGATGTCTTTGCTGGGTAGAGCAATCTTGGCTATAGGTCCCTGCTTTTCATGACTTCGAATATTTCTTGCCAATTCCTTTTAGCCTGCACAGTTTCTTTTGATATATCAGCTGACAGTCTTATGGGAACTGCCTTGTAGGTAACTAAGTACTTTTCTCTTGCTGCTTAAGTGTCCATCAGTAAATGAGTGGATAAAAAAACTAGTACATGAACACAATGGAATACTATGCAGCAGAAAGAAAGAAGGAGCTTCTATCCTACATGAAAGCATGGATGGAACTGCAGAGCTAAGTAAAATAAGCCAGGCAGTAAATGACAAATACCATATGATCTCACCTACAAGTGGAACCTAATCAATAACAACAAAAAAAAACAAGTGAGCAAATTAGACCAGAGACATGGAAATAAAGAACAAACCAACAGTTACCAGAAGGGTAGGGGGAGGGGAGTAACAGGGGAAAGAAGGGGAAGGGTCAAGTCAAGGAACATGCATAAAGGACCCATGGACAAAGACAATGTGGGGGAAGATAAAAGTGAAAGGTGGGGGTTGGGTAGAGCAGGAGAGAGTAATGGGGAAAACTAATTGAAAAATAATAAAAACGTTTAAAAGGTTGGATTCTTATTAAATTTATTTGATCTTATAAAAAAATTTCTTTACCTTTAACCTTTGGCATTATAATTATGATAGCCCTGGAGTGGGCCTCTTTGCATCCATCTTGTTCAAGATCCTCGTGCTGGACTTACATGTCTATTTCTTTCACCAAATTAGGGAAATTTTCTCTCATTATTTTTTCAAATAGATTTCCAATTTCTTTCTTTTTCTCCTCTCCTTCTGGCACCCCTACAATGAGAATGTTGGCATTCTTAAAGTTGTCCCAGAGGCTCCTTACACTATCATCTTTTTTTTTTTAATTGTTTATTTTCTTCCTGTTGTTCTGATTAGTTGTTCTTTGCTTCCTTATGCTTCAAATCATTGATTTTATTCTCAGCTTCATCCACTTTACTGTTATTTCCCTGTAAATTGCTCTTATTGTGATTAGTATATCTGTCCTTTCTGACTGGATCTTTTTTATGTTGTGGAGGTCCTCACTAAGTTCCTAGTTATCCTTATGACCAAGTTCATTGATCTGCCTTTTCCAGGAAGGAGTAATGATTTTAATCTTGTTAACAAACAATTAAAATTATTTCATGGTAAAATCAATTCCAGTAAATTCATACCCATTCAGTAGATAGGCAGTAAAGAATTTTATCTGTTTAAACTAAATAGATAAGCAATTTTTCTATCAGATAAAAACCCAGGTGAGTTTTTGTTACAGGAGGTATCCAGTATTTAAGTATCTTCACTGCAGATACTGTAATGCATTAAGACAAAGTTTTTTACTTAGCTGATTAAAAAAATATTAATAATGTTTGTCAATAGTGATTATATTAGATAATGAGCTGCCAGAGAGAAAATTCATCTGGACTATGTAGGACATACATAGAGATAAGAAAGAAATAATGTGGTTTGGATTAATATATCTAATGGAAAGAAATGGCACTAAATTTAAAAAACATGTTGTCAGAAAAAAATTACCCCATGTACTATTTTCTGATTAAAATAATGAGGCTTTGTTAGCACAAATATGCATAATTATAGACATATCCTTATTACCTTAACAAGTATTATTGTAACAAAACTGGCCATTTTCATTATGTGGTAGTTGGATAATAATTACCACACTGACTATTGAAAAGCAGTGCTTTTTTTAATTCTTATTTTCTTCTTTATGTAGTGTTGTTAATAGATCTCATCTTTCCTCTCTCCTCTGACTTTTCTGTGAAAGGTATACAATAATAGTTTGTTTCTCTTTAGCTGATTTGATATTTTTACTTGCATATATCATCCCTCCTCTATTTTCTGCTTCAAATTCACCACTGCTATAAAATCTATCTGGGGAACCTATTAACCTTTTACAGAAAATGTATGTTCAAAAGACTAGGGAAACAATAACAACAATATAACTATGAACAAATTTGTATATATTCAAGTCTCACTTTTATATGTAAACTCTTAAATGCTGAAAGTAAAGCTATTGGTGTCACAAAATTTCAAAGCTGAGAGGGCACCACTACACACCTTTCCTCTTCTAAAATATATTCCTATAGCGACAGTATATTAGAGAGTTTTTAAAAGGCTGACTACAGTTAGTGTGTCAATGAGCAGTAAATCAAGCAGTTGTTGAAGTGTGTTAGAACATTTGTAGTGATTGTGCTTACAAGGCTTTTGCTTTTAAATATCATAACATGCATTGAGATCAGACAAAAATATACATTTAAAATTTTTTAAATTTATTTACTTTTAGAGGGTGGGGAAAGGGGAGAAAGAGAGGGAGAGAGACATCAATGTCTGGTTGCCTCTTGCACTCCCCATACTGGGGGCCTGGCCAGAAACCCAGGCACGTACCCTGATTGGGAATTGAACTGGCGGCCCTTTGGTTTGCAGTCTGCACTCAATCCACTGAACTATACCAGCCAGGGACTCATTTTTTAATTATATGAAAATTGGGTATACAATACAAGGGCTACTGCTGAAAAACATGCTACCACATGTAGTGTGATGGACACCATATTTAGAAATATTCTAAATAAAGCCAGACTATCACCATATTTCTAAAGAATGCACTCAGCTTTTTTACTTATTTCCATGTGCAAATTAATCTTTTATTATCCAACTACCATTTCTTTCCATTAGATATATTATGTGAGTGCCAAGTCTTCACGAGTGGATCCTTCAATAAAAGGTAGTTGTGCTCTGCCAAGCTCAGAATGATTTTTGAGGACTAATTGAAAATGCTTGTGTATCACTTAATATTACATCTGGTTTGATTAAAGCTCACTAAATGTCATATATTTTATTATTTGCAAAATAGTGATGAAAGCATGCATGTTAGATATTGATGAAGCCATTTTTCCTCTCTGGATGATGCCTTGGAACCAACACTACACCAGAATCTTTTTGCTAGATTTATGGGCTACCTCCAGGAATCACAACATAGGCCAGCGTTATTAGTATTCAAGTCCAAGGACAATAAGGACTTTGCTAGGTTAATGCAGGTGCCTAAATAATGTATATTTATTTTTAAAGAGATTCATCCCAAATTGCAAAGATGAATTCAGTGAAGTAGATACACAGAACCCATGCTACTTGTAGTTTCTCTCTGTTTTATATATCAGGCTCGAAATACTGGGTTTGCATACAATAGAGTGAGTTGTAATAAGATAATTCATTTAACTTCAGACATTAGTTTTTATGAATATAAGATGGCCATTAGTACACTTGAATCTCATTATAATCTTCATCCTGAAGACAATACACTGAACTAGATTTGGATTTTAGACTTTTTGCCAAATATTTATTCAGATTGGTATCCAAATACACTCACTCACATTAGCCATAAGTAAAATACAAATAGGTATACTGAAGAGTTCATTGTAATTAATGCTATTTTGTTTGTTCTTGATTCAAAAATATTTCAACATTGCTTTCTTGATTTTCTATGTATTTTAAACTAAACTTATTACACAAACTATGGAAATATCTAGGTGTCATTATAATATAATAATATAAACATTTATTTAATGTTTAGACCTTGTAAATTTTAAAGGGAAGAATAAAATATGGCGGATTATATTTTCAGATTTATGAGAAGTAAACTAAATATTTTTCCTCTTGCATATTTATTGGCAAATGATTTGTGTATCACCTTGCAATCATATTTCAACAATGACTTTGATGAGACACTTCCATTTTATTTGGTGAATGTCAGGTCAAATGCATCAAACAGGCTTCAGTGTATGTTAGTTTCACTTCCTGTTGTAAGTACAGATCTGAGGATCTATGGGAAATGTTATCATTATATAATACTCTTGCACTCTAAGAACACCTACAAAATTACTCTTCTCAGCTGAAACATGATGAGCTCCTTTTTATAACCAGGTTCAATCTTCCTTCCTCACGGAGCAGGTAAAAGGAAAAAGAGATATTACTCAAGATCAAAATTATGTGGGCTCCTGTGACCCATGTAAACCAGACCATACAAAGTGCCCATCAGGGAAATGTAAATTTCTCAGAAGCAACTAGATCACCAGACATAAAGGGACTTACAGATTTTCCTGCAGTGTCTACCATGCAGAAATGAAATATAAGTTTCTGGTCTTTCTTTTGTTAAACTATGCCTTTTTGCCTATTAATGCTTATACTAGAGTTCATCTAACATAGAGACATTGAAAAACATATGTTTTCTTTAATCCATTTAAAGAGCGAGAGGGAGAGAGCGAAATTAATTCGGTAAGGTTGCAGTGGGGGAAATTCCAACGTCCTGACTCTCTGTTTATACTGTATTCAGTACACTTCATATGGGCTACATTATGCATATGTAAAACATACTTGCCATATTAGTTTGAAATGTCACCACAGGTAAAATGTCAAAAAGGTTAAAAAGACAATGTGAGATTAACTGCAGTTATAATTTTACTTTAAAATGTCTCAGTTCTCTAGTGTTCACTGAAGTTTTATTATTATTATTTTAAAGGTTTCAAATTTTGAAACAGTAGCAGATCCAGCCAACCCCCTAGTATTATATGTAAAATGTGTGTATTTTTAAATCATATTCATTTTTCCACTAAATTAAATGATGCATGTATTATTTTAATTTTTTCTCAATGATTTAAAGAGCATAGATAGATGCCACTTCATGAAGTTTAAACAAGGACTCTCTAATATTTATCATTTGTTTCAATTTAAATAAGACTTCATATGCAAATATGGTTCATTCATTGATAAAAATCATGTTCAGTAAGTTGTATTGGAAAAGTCTTTGTCTATTCTCTTTATATATTCTTTCTCATTAAAGTACAAATTAAAGTGACCTTCCTTTTATTAGTTGGATCACTTTAGCGGAACTTGTTTGCTGGAGATCTCTGAGTAAGCTTATGTGCTATTATAACAGAGAGGCAGCAAGCAAGCTTGTCTCCTGAATATGATTAGAAACTGACTTCTGATGAAATGAGTAAGGTAAAAAGCATGCTCATGCATAGTCCTTAGGCCATGGCCCATAATCTGTACTTTCATCATTGTTACTGAATGTGCAGTGAAAACAAGAACAGAATATTTAATGTTATCTTGTCTTCCTGTTTTTTGTCAGTAAGTAAAGATGCAAACCTGTGCAGCTTCTCCTCAGGGAACCCCAAGAGGTGCATTTGTGAAGGAACTTAACCTTCCACATCAAGCGCCAAGCAGGCAGGGTAATGAGACCTTGACAGGCTACCAGCTGACATATAGGTTTTATTAGATTAAAAGCTCTAAAATGCCCATAAGGCAGAATGAGTCCTTGCATATTCTCTAATTCTAGAAGGCAGAGAATTGTTCTAGTCCATAAAACAAGTGTATGCAGCTCATGCCTGTAAATCTTTTTTTAATCAATGTTGCTTTCGTTTCTTCCTATTGTTTGGAAGTATATTTCCTTAAAGACATTAACTAGATGCTTATGCAATATTTCTCATCCAATAGCAACTTTTTTCCTTTGCTAAAAAAAATAAACTTTAAAGATTTGTAAGTGCTTGAAAAAATCTATGTTCAATGATGCACAAAATATATCATTTCAAGGAAATTACTATGTTTCTCTGAAAACTAAAATATCTCAATTGTTCTTTAATAGCATGCTTAAATAGTACCATGGTTTAAGATCTTTATGTTTGCTTAAAATTGAATTTCTAACTATTCATTTGTCTTAATATTTTGTTTCAAGTTAATTTTCTTTTTTTTAATTTTTTACTTGAAAAGTTAAGAGTTTTGGGCACTACACTTATATAGTGGCCCTCATTATGCTCGTGGTAATCAATAATCTAACTTGGTCACCAAGATTTTCCTCCTACTGTGGGACACTTTTTGCATAATCCTTGGGACTGTGACTATGATAGAGCTTACCCCCATGATTTAATGATGATATATGCATAGTTGACCTTAAAATAACTCATGATTTAATCACAGCAGACTTTTAAATGCAGAGTTTGGTCAGAAGGAGAATCAGATCAATGTGAGGGGGTAGCGGTTCCAGGTGAGGGAAGTTCACTTCATTACTGAGGTGGAGGGTCACATGGTACAACCCGAAGACAACATCAAGGAGCTGAGCTCACTCACCAACTGACAGCTAGAAAACAATAGAAACGTCAGCCCTGCACACACGGTGAAATGAATTCTGCCAACTCTCTGCACAGATTCATCAGCATGTGCCTTTTTCCCCAGCTCAGCCCCCCAGTGAGGATGTAGCTGACTAACACTTTCATTTCAGCCTTATGAGACCCCAAGAAGAACACCCAGTTAAAATGCACCAGACTCATGACCAGCAAAGATGGTTCAATTGTATATCCATATTGTTTTAAGTGGCTTAATACATGACAGTGCTTCTTGTATAGCAATAGCCAAATAATACAATCTCATATGGGTTGAAGAATTTCAGTGGATGGTTATTCCTTGAATTTTCTAAGCCATTTGTTAATTTAAAAGCATTAGTTAAAATATATTGAACACTTAATGCACCAAGCATTATATTCCTATTTGCATGGAGTTTCTAATTTGGTCTTTACAGCTTCAGTGTGAAATGGTTCTACTATTAACTCCCACTGTACAGATGAGGAAACTGAGGTTTAAAGAGTTGAAGTGTTTTCCTCAAGGAGAAATGACCACTAACTTTCAAATCCAGAATATAAAACTAAGAGGTGTGATGTCTGAGACCACATACATGACTCTCTCTTACAAGTTCTCAGAAACTTGGATCCTAGAGACCCACTCTGATTCTAAGAAGAACTATGCCAAACAGTTTGGCAAAGTCTGTAAACACTGGAAGTGAAACCTGTGACTCAGGGGCTTGTTAAAAAGGTAGAATTGTAAACCCAAACCCAGATCTTCTGGCTCAACATCTGCATTTTCTCAAGAACTTCAGGTGACTCATCTGCACATCAGATATAAAGGCGAATGTGAATTTCCTTCCTGACACTATGGCCTTAGGCTCAGCACTTCATTCTGACATCCTTATCATTTCACGCTTCTGTAAAACGAGATAAACCACCAAATTTTCTTTAACAATTAAAGCATGCCTATGTGTCAAGCATATTTTCTACTACTACTAACAACTTATAAATTATGGTTGCTTTAATTGTTAAAGGTTGCTTTAATATGGAGGTTAACAACAGAGGGTGAGGATGGAAAGTTCTCAGTGCTTCTGTCCCTCTGGAGCCCAGCAGGGACTCTATGAGGCACACTGGTTGCTTTGGGGATCCAGTCTCCTGGGAGTATGGGCAGGCCAGAAAATTCTGCAGTGAGATAGGGAGGACTCGGCAGCCCCACAGCCAACAAGTTAGCGCCCTCAGGAAATGGCAACGTGGACTTAGCTGTGTGCTTGCTTCTCTCTCCCTGAGTATGAAACCACACTGATGAATGACGTCTCCTGCTATTTCCCCATAAAGAGAGATCCCTCTGCACTGCTGAGACCTTTTTTCATCTGTTTGCAAACACTGAAGCTCTAAGATCAGAGACTGTGTGAACTGAAAACATTATTTTTACAGTTTTTTTTTTCTATTGGCTAAAATATACAATAAAAATCTAGTAATCACATATATATATATTATTTTAATTTTATGTATGTATATTTTATCTATATATACATTTTATAAAGAGAGACTTTGTTTTCATTTGTACTCTTTTAGAAGTATTTTTTTCTTTTTCTTTCCATTAACTCAACCATAGTCTTCCTGCATATTTAATCTTAACTCTGCATTGCTTCTGGAGGGTGGGGTTAATTTTTAAAAAAATTACAATAAATAACAATAAGCTAAAATCCATGGTAATTTCAGTAAAATCATATGGATGCTGTCCAAATGTAAACCACAATCAGAGAACGAAGTGAGACAATAGAAGTAACCGAGAGTGATGTCTACATGGACGCAAATGTCTGATACGTACAAGCTTTTAGTTATAGAAATAACAGTAGTGACAGATGCATGAGGTTCAAAGGCAGGCAGTTGACATAAGGAAGTCCAATCTGTTGTTAAATGTATGAGAATTTTTAAGTATAATCCTGATTGATATAAGAGCAAACATTAAAATACCTATAACAAAAATATTTTTATGGCTCTCTATACCAGATCAACATTTTTAAGGTGATGTTATAGGGGCTCTCAATTGCATTTTTAGTATAAGGTGTGTCATATGTATTTCATTTACATTATGGCAAGATTAAAAACTAACACCATATCATCAACACAATTTGATGATGGTCACTAAGAGAACTTAAAAGGTATTGTGAGTTGCTGCATGCGTACTTCATTAGTAAATAGTGATCAGGATTCTTGTGTTAAAAACGTATTTCTTGTTTTGTCAGTCATTACAATTAAGTGTTGGCAGCCACTAGAATCATTTAGGTAAAGTGTACACTGTATAACACAGGCCCATTTTCATGCTAGAAAAACACTTCAGTGCTATAAAGTTTTGTTTGTTTGTATGTTTTGTTTTGTTTTATTTTGCTTTGTATTTTTCTTATACAATGGAGATAGGCAATCACTGTCTATTGCAAGACAGGGAATTGGAATATATTCATATTGCATTTCTGAACTGTGTTATGCTTCAGAAATCTCTGCACTCTTAATCTCAACTCTTAGATCATTTCTTTCTCTACTTATCTGTATGATAATCCTTTTCTTCCTCAATGTATCAATTCATTCTGTTAACAAATGTTTATCTCATACCTCCTATGCCCCTACTTTATGACTGCCTAGAAGCTATTTTCTGCTGTAGTTTACATTATTTTAGAAATGTAATGCTTGGCTGAATTTTTTTTGTTTGTTTATTTTGCCATGAACCACCATTCACCTCCCCTTCTTCCTTTGTATCTATTCTGACTTCTGTCTAACTAGGATAGGAAGTGGATAGATAGATGTATATTTATTCTTGGGAAAGTTAGAGAATTGGGATATATAACAGCACACATGTGGCCAAAAGCATCTCAATAAAAATAACTACTTTCAAGTTTTACTTGTTTAAAGACAAGAGAATCTGAATGGTACCTGTCAGGATCCGTGTGGCAGCCTGATTCACCATCACTCACAGTATTTCTGTAAGCTACTAAGAACTTCCTTTTTACACAACCTAAGAAATCTAATGGAAAAAACAGAGACCTCATTAAAAGGTGATGTGATCCTAGATCCTGTAAATAACTAGTTGTGTTGCTTTGAATAAATTTTAAAAAATTGAAGTTTATATATTGTACGTGAATACATATACAAATATATACACAATTATAAAATTGATTATATAAATGTATGCAATATGTATTATAATTATATATTGATTGCTTATAATTATGTTACATGTGTAGTTTATATAATTGTGTATATATGATTTTAATATAAGATCTTACCACAAATGTTAATAGCCATTTTCTCACAAAAGATTTTCTTTACGTGGAATTGAAGAAACACTGATTTTTGTTATTATGTTTCCAGAATTCCTCACCTCTTTGGATGAGTAATATAATAGCTTAGAGTTTCTTTACTATAACTCAGCTCTTGGAACCTATTTTTAAAAATAATATACAATTACTCTTTCAACCTGGAAATTCATTTAAATTTCACAAGATTGCCATAACTGTGGTTGATTCTAAAGAATACATGGTTTATATAACCAGATCATATTTGAAAATTAAATAAAACTTAAATTTCATAGAACTCAAACTGCACAGTAATTTCAATTGACTTTTAATGCACACATAATAAGAAACTTGAAAAATGTCATTTAATTTAAGGTAATTTGAATAAAAATGATTATCACTTCAATAAGGTAATATCTGTTTTTTAATTTTATATTTAACATTGTACAAATATCCAAAATTATTAGCTTAACATGTGAAAAGATTGTCATTTTTGAATTGGGGGAAAATAAGGACAGTCACAAGATAAGGCAATCAGAAATCTTTAGTGATTCATTCATTCATTTATGTTGAGGTACATGCAACAATAAAAAATGGAGATAAATCCTGATTTCAAGGAGTTTGCATTCTGAAAAAAGAAAAAAGTTAAAAAGAAAAAAGTTAGTAAAATATGATGTTATATTAAGTTTTTATAAAAATTATGAAGAATGCTAAAGCAAGATGAATTAGTCACAGGGCTTCTTTAAAGAGGATATTTGTGTAGATACCGTAAACTATGTGAAGAAAGTGTTTTTGTGAAGAAAGTGTTTTTCTGGCAGAAGGGCAAAGCAAAGTTCATGATGCAGGGTGAGTTTATCTTATTAAAGAAACAGGAAGGAGGACAGCAGAACTTTTATAGTTTATCACAAATTTGTGAATTATTTTCTTGTATCGTCATATGTTATCTGCATATTGTGTGGATATTAGTGGAGAAGCAACTATCATATAAATACTAGATACTACTTGGAAAGTCAAGAGAATAAGATGGAAAACATTTTTAGGGAGGAATTTACAATATTGTGAGGTGACTATACCAGACAATAGATATTGTGTGCTCCCTAATGTCGGGTAAATTTAATTTAATTTACATAATGTTGCAAGGTATTATATTTGCCAAGGTATTTATATGTGGCATAAAATTTACCTGACACCTGGTTCTGAATCTATATATCTAATTGTGTAAATTTGATCTTGGCTGTGTCATGAGTTTCTGGTACACACACACACACTGATGTCTAACAATTGGTATTACTATGCAGCTAACATATTGCCATTTTTCCTTATAACAGGGTCATGAGCACATTTTTATGTGATTCTTATTATTTCATCTAAACAGGTAGAGCATTAAAATTGGTGTTAGAACAGATGCATCTTCATAATACATAAAACATACTGAACACGTCAATCCCAATTTTACATTTTAGCTTTAGTACAAAAACCTGATTTAAGTTTTTGACCATGAAACTTTGACCAAGAGAACAAAAATAATTCAAAAAATTTCTTTGTGTCTCCATTGTGCTTGTATCTAAATGATATCTCCTGTCACATTCAACTTTAAAATGCCAGACCTATCATCTGTGATTACACATCATAGATGGCATATCACGTTCAGAGAGTCCAAAAATGTAGTCTTATATTTAAACCCAGATTCACTTCTCTAATGTTTTCTGCTTCAGTTTTTGGTACCACCATCCACTTGGTTTCTGATTCCAAAACCTGGGTATAATGTTCAAGTGACAGTATTTGGAGTCAAACACCATAGTTTGAACACCAGCTCTACTCGGTGGCTCTCTGAGTTGGACAAGTTATTTAATGTCATTGTGCTTTACTTTATAATATTAAAGTAATAATCGTACTACTTCATATGGTTATTGTAAGAACTGAACGAACTGATAAAGGTGAAATGACTTAAATAATTTGTATCCACAAGTGTCACCTGTTGTTTTATTATTATTTTTTACCTTTATATTCCTTAACCCAGACCCTTCACATTCAATTTATCACCAAGTTCTCCCATTTCTAACTGCAAAATATTTTGTAACCCCAGTCTCTTGGTTTTCACCTTCTTGGTCAAATCCACCATTATCTACCTTTAAGTTGTAAACTACTCATATTACTGACCTGCTGAATACTGCTTATGGCTTCCCAATAGTCTTAGGAGAAAGATAAACATATTTAATAGCAAAAACATTGTTGACCAACAGGCTTTAGTCTACCTCTTGTCCCTAATACGTCTCTCACTTATTGCTCACTAGGCTCTTTACTACGCACACCTTCCAGTTCTAAGTAGTTAGGGACTCTCTTTTCTGATCATGTCCTTTTTGCTCTTCAAGTCTCAACTTAAACATGATTTTATCCCCAAATACCCACTCTCTCAGCAGACTAACTTGTTCATAGGCTCATGTGGACACTACTCACTTTCTATTCATGGAGTTGTCACTACTCTAATTAAATTTTAGTCTAACTTTTTGTTCATATCTTCCTCAAAGGTAGGGTCACTGAAAAGGAGAATTATACCATTACGATGTATCACTTTATCCTTAACTTTTGGCATATAGCTTCACCATAGTAGATGTTCAATAGGTATTTGCGCCTGGCACTAAGCCCTGTTCTCACTGAAATCACAATTCAGAAAGGAAGCACAGAAAACAAGTGTGAAGAATGTTACGAAGGAGATATACAAAGTGTTTCATGTTGCTCAGTAGGGTGACAGTCCCTCACTTCATCTACGTTGACAGAGAAGACCTCCATAGAGACGCTTTGTACTTTCAAGCTGAGGTTACAGTGGATAAACATTGGCAGGGTGAAAGTGTCAAAGCATGAGGAGGGCAGGTCTAGGGAGCCCCACCTGCCCACTCTCTGGGGCAGGAGCAAGTGCAGTGTCTGCAGGACCGAGACGTACATGGCCAGTTCCTGGAATGACGTCAGTTTGCAGGAAGGTATTTCTTTGATGACACATGTAGTGTAAGCCTTGGGGCTTTCCCATCCTGTTCTGCTCTAAATCGAGACTTCAGAAACTTCCGACACCTCCCATACTGCTCTGTTCTAATCAAGACTTTAGAGACTTTCCGACACCTCTGAGATGAGAAGGAAGATCTTAGTTCACACAATGCTGTGTTGATGACTCAGGATCTGATTCAAATTTAATAAAAACCCTACCAGTAGTAAAAGATATGCCAGTTTTTGCTGTAAGTTTGTATAACACACACACAAGTGCGCACACACACAGAGGTCAGAAAAATTATATACCAAGGCTGGACTTACATTAAAGTGGAACTGTAGCTTTTAACTTTATACACTTCTCCATTTTCACACATTATCCATCCAGCATATCTTTTTGGAATTGTGTGATCATAACTCTTGAAATACATGTAAGTTTTAAGCAGAAATATGTATTTAATTTAATTCACATAACTTGACAAGTATGATTGAGTATGAAAAATGTATCTTTAGTTGATAAATCATCACATTTATGTTTATCTTGGCTAAAGGTGCTGAGGGATGAGCATGATGCTACAATTATGAACTAATATTTGTATACATGTAATCATTTTTATGTAAAGCATGATTTTACTAGGATTTCTCTGCTTCAAGCCATCTCAGCCATGCAAAGGGATAAAAGTTCCAGGGATTCATTTGGCAGCATGTTTCTGAAAGGCTGTTTGGTGCAGCTGCCTTCTATTTGTTTCATCAAGAGACGACACAAAACTACAGTAGATCTTCATGATAAACTGGCAGGAAAAGGCCAAGATAGCTTTATCACATAGCAACTTGACAGTAGGAAATGCTAAACTATTACAGTGTCTCATATCCTATGAACAGAGACGGACTTTCAAGGGATGGCTCTCAAGCTCAAACGTGACTAAGATAAAGCCGCAGGGCCTTGACTTATATTTCAGCCGATAGGAGGAAGATAAAATTAGATACCTTGAAATATATTAATAGTCATTTTCTCAGGAACCCTTTGCTGGTTTGAGCCCAACACTAATCTAAGGAATTAAGCTGTCCTCCTTTGGATGTTGATAAGCACTGAGATCCTCATTGATCACTGGGATTTCCTTTGCTTTCAGGAAAGAGGTTAAATCTGTTTAGAAAGTGTGTGCCCAGGAAAGTCCTGAGACAAACAACTTTATGGAAGAGAAACTGACAGTTTGACATACATTTCCAGAATTTAAAGAGTTGTTGGCTTTTCTTTTGTGCAAATTATGGAGTGGGTGAGAGTGACAGAGGGATGACACCAGCTAAATGGAACCATCATATAGACGGTCAGCCCAGATGCTTATTCACACTGTTCTGCTAACCCCCATATTCAGGAATGCTGCCTCCAATGTAAACATGCATGCTCTTCGCAACTAATTATACTAATTTCACCAATTATTTAATGGCTTTCTGCAGTGAATACTAACCTGAGCAGGAGCACACCAATACTCTGAGTGGTAAATAGAGTATTTTTTAAATCTAAAGGTTATTTGTTAACTACAAGGGGTGAATTAATAAATCACAGTGTGTTAAACCTTCCAGACTTCTTAGGTGTTTGTTTTAGTGGAAGGGAATAATATGTGGGAAAAATAGATTGATGCCCAACTTCACTTCAACTTTAAATTCCTTTTAAAAAGTTGTAAAAGTGTATCTGGTTATCTATTTTGCCTGTAGGGTTTTAGTTTATACTTGATGTTGGGATGAGCAACATTTGTTCATTGACAGGATTTCTATTCATATCTAGTCTCTCCCTGTGCAAAAATGTGTCCTGCATAAGTTAATAAATAAAAAATATGGAACTGACAAAGTCAAAAGTTGGAGAGCAATAAATTTACAATAAAACAAAATATTAAATTTCTGCTTTTATCTGCATGATGTTAAAATTAAGATCTTGTAGAAATGGCTCAAAATCTGTTTGATCTTACTCCTATTCAAATATGCTCTTAATGTGTTAAACTTTAACTTCATGTTAAATAGGTTTCCACTTGTTAATGGCAAACCTTCGTCTTTGGATTTTGGCTAAGAAAGAATTCAGAGCCAAGGCTCCTATACAAGCAAAAGATTTTTAGGAAGTCACAGAGATAGAAGAGGTGATCCATCTCGTCTACATGGACTCAGAAAACAACAAGTTAAAGAGGCAAAAGAAGGGGTCTTGGAGGTTAGGAGAAAGAAAACAAAGGCTTCAGGGAAGAAAGGGGGGAGCTGTGGGTTTGTGAGAGTGAAAGAGAAAAATTATGCTGAGTACTTGTTCTTACCTGGGTTTTACCTGGAGGTCGCGGTGGAGCATCACAGTAGAATATTCATCAGCTTTCCAGATGTGTCCATTCATGGCCATGGTTTCCACTGCTTGGCTGGCACCAGGACAGGGGTCAATAGTCACGGTAACTGTTCCTGATATCATCCATGGCTTTGCCCTGCCTGGCCTTGCTACTTTTCTGGGTTAGTTAAGAGCTGAAACACAACTGAGGTTTAAATGTTAACTCAAGAGCTTAATGCTCAAGGGAGTGGTCCTAGAAGGAAGTTATATAAGGTTATTCTCTGGTTCCCTTGTTTCTCCTCTACAGGCATCTAGAACTACTGAATAAGCAATATGCTAGGGAAGGAAAGGTCACGGGAAGGTCCAAATGGCAAGATCAGTGATATGAAAGACGAGGGGTCTAAAATGCTTGAGGAGCGTTATGCTACAAGGAAAGGTCACCCTGGAGGCAAGGTCCGGCCCTACAACTGTCTCTTGCTGGGCACCTGGGCCTTTCCGCCCCCCGGGACCTTCCATACCTGGCCAAGGTTCCTGCTCTGCTCTTTCTTCTCTAACTGACTGATACATCACAATGAGTTCAAAAACAGTAAAAGACTTTCTGCTAAATTTAAAAATTACACATTTACTTTTATTTTGTTACAATTTTAATTACTTTTATTTTGTTCTCAGTTTTAATTTCTTTAAAAACATCAATAAATACTTTAGAAATAACTTTTAAAAAGAAACAAGTAAAAATATTACTTACATAAAACAACTTAAATGAATTTACTTACTAGTTCAGAACTGGTTTATAAGTATAATTCTTTGTTAACTCCCCAATTCTTGTACTATAAAATTAATAGCAATAATTTACACACTTTCTTTTTACATTTTTAAAACGTTAACATTGCAGATGAGGTACTTAAGCCATTTTATAAAGGAGCAACCTTTAGAACTTAAATATGTATAACTCTTGAGCCAAGCTAAAACACTAAATTATTTTCTTTAAACTGTGCCTGAAAACAATAAGAGACCACAAGTGCTATTTTTAGTTTTAGAAGACAAGGAAGGTCAAGTTGTATTTAAATAACAAATAAAAGTTACCAGAAAGGGAACAAGCCTTTAAAATATGAAATATCTCTAGCTCTATAGTCAAAATCTTCATCCTTCCATATGAGTAATTTTTTTCATCAATGCACATGTAGTGTTTTTTTTTTAACTAAATGTATAGCTTAATAAAATATACTTAATTCTATGATTCTTTCATTCTTTGTTTAAACAACGTGCTGGTATATTACAAAATTATCATTCTATGGAATGCATAGTAGCATATAATGAGACATAAGATGGTTATTCAAATAAATTACAGGCACGTCTGTACCCCAAACTTAATGAGAGTTCATTGCCAGTCACCCATCAGGCCGAGTTTTGTTTTAGCATTACCCGACTACATTATTTTCACCACCCATGTGCTTGTTGTTGGCAATGAGTTCTCATAAATTAGCAATATAAAATAGTACAAGAATAGACTTTATTTTAAAAATAGATGCCACTAATTACAGTGGAAGGAGAATAGTTACGTGAAAATTTCAACTGCACCAACTGCTTCTGGGAAATTGATGAGACAGATTGAGAGGAACAGTCGTCAGTGTGCATGGTTATTTTTTACAATTAAAATCACAAATGTAAAAGGGAACTTATAGTAAAGGAAAATAGTCATTAAATCCAATTGTCACTAATCATTGAGGAAAGCGCAGTAGTATATTCAGTAAATGTTCTAAAGCAGCACCCAGGTTGTCAGAGAGAGAGGGGCAGAGAGAGAGAGAGAGAGGGAAAGAGAGAATATGGATTACTATGAATCACAGAAGAACCAAAAGAACCGATATGATGATTCACAATTATATTGATATTTTACTGTTTGAGCTAAAATAACTCATAGGCATAGTCATATACTATGAGCCACGTGGAATAGAGAAATCTAAATGCCAATTAAAGTACAAAATATGAAAACAAACCTGTAATTCGTGCTGTGTATGATTGCTATCAAGACTATTTCTTCGAGAAGTTCATGAAATAAGTTCTGAGTTATAAGAGGTTCTTAGAAATAGCAAGTGTGCTTTGCTAATCATATTGGAAAGTCAGGTAAGGACAGTTTCACACAGGAACATACTCAAAATTAACACATGTGTAGATTTTAGAATGATTCATAAATTTGTGATTTGTTTTTAGTGATGCCAGCTCATGCTTGGTGATGTGCTAGTGATCATTTCATATTCTCTTACATGCAATCCCCCAAATCATTTGTTTTTACATGGAAAGGATTTCACATCCTAAATGGTACCCTAAATCATAACAGCAGACTCTTTGATTTTTATCATTCCAGTGATGCTTTCAGCAGTCTCTTTTTTTTCTTTCTCTCCAACGTCATAGCTATACGACCCATGTAAATTAGGACTCTGGGATTTAAAACTCAAAATAATTGGCTCTGGCTGGTATGGCTCTGTGGACTGAGTGCCGGCCCAAGAACTAAAGGGTCACTGGTTCAATTCCCACTCAGGTACATGCCTGTGTTGGGGGCCAGGTTCCTGGTTGGAGGTGAGAGAAAGGCAGCCACACATTGATGATTCTCTCCCTTTCTTTCTCCCTCCCTTCCCTTGTCTAAAAGTAAATAAAATAAAATATTTGAAAAAATAAAAAAGTAAAACTCTAGGCCCTGGCTGGTGTAGCTCAGTGGGTTGAGCATGGGCCTGCGAACCACACGATCGCAGTTCGATTCCCAGTCAGGGCACATGCCTGGGTTGCAGGCCGGTTCCCTGCAGGCCAGTTCCCAGCAGGGGATGCACAAAAGGCAACCATACATTGATGTTTCTCTCCCTCTCTCCTTCCCCTCTAAAGATAAATAAATAAAATCTTTAAAAAAAAAAAAGAAAAGAAAAGGCTACCTTCCCTTTCTTGTAAAAAAAAAAGTAAAACTCTAGATATTTGATCAGTATGGCACTACAATGCTAGAAAAATTATTCTGTTGATATGAGTAAAGCAGAAGTTATTGTCAGTGTGAATATGACCTTTTTTATAATATATTGTTTATACATGCATTTCATAGATACACAAACATACATATATACAAAACACTGAAGGCTAACAGAGGCACACACATAGACAGGCACAAGTGCTTTTTTATAACGGCATTTTTGGTCTCAAATATAGAGCTTTGGAAAGGTGCTTAGTGGATATATGTATTGCAGAGTGTCATGATCGCTTTGTTGAGTCCTGACACGCATTAGAAAGATCTGTTTTGTGGGGGGGCATCAGACAGTGAGCTACTCCTGGGCTCTTTGTTTACAAGATTTTCTACTGGATAAAACTGGGAGATGCGCTTTTCCCAGCCAGTCAGATCTTTTAAAGTGGCCACTGCTGCTTTATAGCTCTTCTCCCTCCAAGTGTCTGTGTTGCCGGCTTCCTCACTTCCCAAATGTTCGCACCCATTACCTTCTCTGTGAACTTACATTCCCCGATTCTCCTGCCACCACGTCTGACCTCCCAATCTCATTTTACCTGCTTAGCTTTTCCTAATTTTTAAATCGCTTACCCTCCTTCAAATATGCCATTTAACTTAACTATGCATTATGTTTATTGATTTTTTCCCTTTCTCCCTCAAAGGAAGACCTGTTTTCTGTCTACGGCATCCTCTTATTCCAGAGTACTTAGAAAAAAACAAAACCAAAAACAGCTATTCCATAGTAAGTAATCACTAATATTTCTTGAAAAAAAATGAATGAAAAACATCAAAAGTGATATGCATTTTTAATCTTTTACAAGATGGGAGAGAAAATTCCATCATGTGCTTAGATTTTTAATTTGGTCTATACTCACATTGAACAATGCTTTCATCTTTCATGTAGTCTATTATTAAAATGTTAAGGGACATGCGTTTTCAATGGGAGATTTAGTCATTTTTACTCTCCAGTATTGTACTATTTAAAAACAAAACTAAAAGGCACTTCAGGGTGCTTTTTCCTCCTGTGTGTTCAGCCCTTCATTGTGAGTAACTACTCCCGGTTAAGCAGTCCCTCAGGGGCCACTTAGAGTCACAGGGCTGCCCTCGCAGTCTTTGGGAAAATGAAAGCTTGGTTAAAGACACAACTTTCTTTTATGGCACAATTTGTCGGCTCTTAAGCTGGATCACTCTCTTTGCTGTTTGATATCCTCAACTGAGCAATTTATGACAGATGTTAAGGCCTACTGTCCATTGCAAACAGCGGGTTTTAAAAACTCCATCATCAACATAAGTTTAATGAATAAATGGCTGAAAGCTCAGCAGGTTGGTGGGGGAAGTGCATAGGGGTTTGAGTCTGGCAGCCAGCTTGCTGTTGCTGTAATTAACAATGAAATGTTACATCTCTTGCTTTTTTATGTGGAGACAGGGAAAGCGACTGGGATTATGGAGAGAAATAAATTGACACTGTAGCTTTACAGAGCGTCCACAGCTTTAGCAGCTCAGGAAGTCTCCTAAAGCTGATGCTTTAGGGAGTCTCTCCAGAAAGTATATTTAAAGCTCTAGGCTGAAGATTCCGGACCTTGTAAGAATGAAAAAGGAGAAAAAAAAACATTTTCTTTTATCCCTTCCCTCCTTTCTCCTTGCTTATTTTTTTCTACCCAGCTTCTTATGGAAATATGAAAGATGTATGTAAAGTCTCTCTATTGACTCCCATTGACTGAAAGTCTGTTCCAGTCAATGTCCCAGCCCTCTCAATGGCACAGCCCACTCAGCTCTCCGACAAGGGCAAACGTTCCAATCCCTCTCCCCTTCTCCACTCTTCTGATGGGCCCCACAACCACACCAGTCATCCTAGAAAATATTTTATTATGAAAAGAAACAGCTCTAGGGTTTTCTGAATGAGTGATGCACAGGGCCGCTGATGCCACCGGTAATGGCTTGTGTTTACAGCAAGCTAATAGGTCACAGGTCATCATTTTGAGCCTTGTTCTTTCTCCAAAGCATTGTGTCTGGACACCTTGCTTTTCTCACCTGTGAGAGGTGATGTGGAATCCTGCCATCTTCCAGCTCCCACAATCCGAAGGTGCCATGGGGTGAAAATGGTCGTGCCAGCTTCATGAATTGATGGAAAATAAGTGTAGACACTCAGAATAAGACAAATTATCTGAAGTTAAGGATCTCATAAAATAATAGTTCTATATAATCATTTTTATAATTGATTATAATTTCTTGGTTTTAATTATGTACATTTTCATACTTGTGTCCTGCTATTCAAAAAGTGACTGTTCCTCATCCTCAACTATTTTTCAATTTCAAATTTATCTGAAAACATTGTCTGTGGATAAGAGCAGTTGAAAATGAAGTTAAGTTTAAAAATTAACAATATTTATACTGATTAAAATACTTGATTAGTTAAGCAGACTGACAGGCTTTATTTTATTGGTTTTTATTATTGAAAGAGTATCCACTTAGACATATGTGTGCATAAGTATTCATGTATAAACCCTGCAATGGACTAAATGTCCCTGACTTCCCACCCACCCCCCACCGCAAATTTCTATATCAGAATTCTAATTCCCGATGTGATGATGTTTGGAGGTGAGGTCTTTAGGGAGTGATTAGGTCATGGAGGTGGAGTCTCATGAATGGCATTACTGTCCTTACATGTGGAGACATGAGTGATGTCCCTTGTGCTGAGTGAGGGCATTGGTAGAAGGCAGTTGTCTGTGAATCAACAAGCAGGCCTTCATCAGATGCTATATCTTTGGTGTCCTGGCCTTAGATTTCCCACCACCCAGAATGGTGAGAAATAAATGTTCATTGTTGAAGACACCCAAGCTCTGGTATTTTTGTTATGGTCGCTAAAAGAGACAAAGGCAAATCCATATACTATAAACAATTTAACTCAATAATTCAAATCAAACTGCCTTTATCACATTCAGAATTACCAGTAATTGTTAGTAAATTCATAAACGAGAATTGCCCTTGTTATGACAATTAGATTTATACAGTTTTATTTTATTTGAAATTCACAGGTTGAAAGTCGTCTTTATCTCCTCTGCTTTAATTTGTCTTAACCAGTTTCTGAAACGTCAGAATTGCTACAATTATTCTATAAACTTCTTTTTTTTGTTGTTCAGTTACAGTTGTCCCCATTCCCCCCCATTCTCCTTTGCTCTACCCACCCCACCTCCCACATTCAACACCCCCATAAATGTCTGGACTGATTTTAGAGCAATGTGTGAGCTGTAACTTGAGACTGAAGGGTGCACATGAGACTTCACTAATGCAAACTCTTCATAGTCTGAATAAAACAGTCTGAAAGACAAATTCGCCAGGTTAAATAATTAAAGATACCCAATAAAATTCATTTAAAGACACTGACACTTTCTAGTTATAAGATATTAGTTAAAATAGAGAAGTACCTTAAAAATATTAAACATTAAAAATTCATTGTACTCATTTCTTATGAATGTGAAAGACAATCTTATGTAATGTCAACCTCTAACACTTATGTTAAATTTTGGTTTATATGTTTAGGGTGATCATTGAAGCACTCAAATGAATATAATCATTATAGACTTCTATCAGTTTCTAAAATAGCAACATATTTTCTGGTATATTTGTTTGCTTGAGTATGAAATTTGCAATAATTGATGATAAAATACATTTGACCGAAATAAAAGTCCTCGAGCAAAGCATGAAACAGGAAGCCATAAGTCTTTGGATTTTTTTAAAAATATTTTACTCATTTACTTTTAAAGAGAGGGGAAAGGAAGGAGAAAGAGAGGGAGAGAAACATCAGTGTGTGGTTGTGTCTGCACAACCCCTAAAGTGGGCCCACCTTGGATCCCAACCCAGGCATGTGCCCTGACTGGGAATTGACCCAGAGACCCTTTGGTTCACAGGCTGGTGCTCAATCCACTGAGCCACACCAGCCATAGCAGAAGTCTCTGGAATTTGGTATGATTGGCAGCTGCAAGGAATCTTGGATCTGAATTGCATAGCCGAGCAGGATGACAACTAGGTGTAACTTAAATATCTGCCACTCTCCTTCTTCTTTAATGATCTCCTTCTTTTAGGGTATTTCGGGGTGGGGGAAGTTTTGCCTGGATCAGGCCCTGCGTCTTTGTTTCATGTGTATCTGACTACAATGTCAATCAGCCTGGGGACTTCCTTTTTTTGACTCGGTAGTAGTCTGGGGCTTCTTCATTATTATTTGCCTTAAACTACTGCTGCCTGCTGCCTCCCTGCTGTTGTCCTCAAGGAGCGTGTTGTTCTTTGCTCTCCTATTTACTCACAATACCTCTTCTACAAGGCTGCTGTGTATCAGCTATCACTGAAGTCTGAGACTAACTGAAGGGGAAAAAAATAAGAATATAAAACAGCAACAATTTAAAATTGCAGATGTTTATTATAACTGGCCAAAGTGTCTGAAGGGAAAGAAAATAATGTAAACACAGCAGTAGCAAAGGCACCTCTTTAGGCTTAACTCTCTGTAGGTCTGTCTGCCAAACTCACTTTGCTCTTCCTTTCACTTCAGATATTGCACCATTTCCCTCCAGAGGACGTCTCATCTTCCTCCCCTCCTCTCTCCACTCCTTTTGGGGTCTTTCACTCAACAATCCAATGGGCTCATAACACTTTTAACCAAAGACTTCAATCTCTCTCTCTCTCTCTCTTGCTCATCTATCTATCTATCTGTGTAGATGGGTTGATTGAAACATTAGTGAAAGGGAAGAAATTCTTAAAGACAATATACCTTAAAAATTCGACCAGGCCCTCCGTGGAGACAGATATTTTATATTTTTGCAAACAACAATTTAAATGATTCTTTCTATAACTTTTTGCCTTCTGCCCATGCACATTGATCCTTAAGAAAAAAAAGACAGTTCACAAGGCCTTTCAAGCTCCCTTCAGCATGTAGAAAACCAGCAAGGGATCTGAGATCGCTGTCCCATATTTCTTTATATTAGGCCAGATCTAATTCTTAGGTAGGACTCTCTATCCAGCCAATATTTCTATAAATTAAGAACTTCTTTCCTTTCACTAATGTTTCAATCAACCCGTCTACATAGATAGATAGATAGATAGATAGATAGATAGATAGATAGATAGATAGATAGATGAGCAAGAGAGAGAGAGATTGAAGTCTTTGATTAAAAGTGTTATGACCCCATTGGATTGTTTACCTTTCCTTTGGTCTAGAATATCTGAGAGTGTTTCTTGCAGTTCCATGAAAGGGATGGAGAAATGCCCCCGCATACAGCTGTGGAAATCATTCCCTTCCGATGAGAGTGTACGCAAGGATGGTGGGAAAGAGCCAGGCTCAGGGTCCATCTCACCACGGAAGCAGGTGCCTGGAAACAGTAGCAGAGCCATTTAATCACTCAGGAGAGGCATTTTGCCATTTGGATTCTCAAACTCTGTGACCATTTTGGGAGAGGCATGTAGGAGGGAGAGGTATGTACTACTAATACTAAGAGATAACACTAGTCTACCCTAGCCCATCAACTGTGGACTCAACATGGGTCAGGGCTTTAGTCAGGGCCACAGAAGTAATCGCCTACAAAACCAACATACATGACAAACCGGTAAAGAAACATTCCCTGAGTACAGTAGCGATGTCTAATAAATTGGAAAACTAATATATAATCTAAACACAGTAGTCAATGCTAGACTCCAAATTCCTACATTCCCAGTGTCCTAAAAGATAGTTAATGTTTTAAAATTTACATAGATGCTCTCAGTTAAAACATATATCAACACAGAGATTTGTGTGATGATCATAGTTGCTTTATTAAGATTAGCCTAAAAGTAGAAACCTCCCAAAAGTTCATCATTAACTGAATGGCTTGATTGGATCAAATAAATACAATGAGTGGGTGTTACTCATACAATGAAATATATTCACCCATAATAAGGAACTAAGGACTCATATACTCAATGATATGGAAAATTCTAAACAATTATGCTCATATAAAGAAACCAGAAACAAATTATTACACACTTATAATACCACTTATATAAAATTTAGAAAACATGAATCTTATCCATTGGGATAGAGTCTAGGTCGGCGGTTGCCTGGTGTCAGGGGCTGGAAGGACAATGGAGAACTTCTAAGTTCATTTAAATTTATTCTTCTAGTTCTCATATTTAAGATTTTAAGTCTAAAAAATTTCCCCTGATAAAAGTATGAAAATAATCCAAAGCTTTATTTTTAAGTTCTTACTCTACTTTGTTTCTCAGTGTCTTCTGTGCAAATGTCTTTATGTAATAAATGACATGAATTGTTTCTGCTTTCATGATTCGTCCCACCCCATTCTCAGGTTCATTCTTACTCTTTTACTGAAACTTACCCAAGGGCAAAAGTCACTAGTGGGCCAACATTTTTCGTGATTCTCAACTTTTAAAGTTAGTAACTGCCTTTTTAATTGCTTTTTAATTTTTTTATCTCTTTAGAATATTATCCATCCTCAGCTTAAGATTTCTGGCTGACTTAAGATTTTGGGTTCCTTCTTATGTCTGAAATTGTCTTTCTGTAATCTCTCTGCTCAGCTTTTCAAATACCTCCCTGAATCTAGAATTCTACCAAAGTTTTATTTCTCATGTTCTTTTTAATATTTCCAGGGTAATGCTTTCTAAATACTTACTTCTCATTTAATTTTGAGCTTGTCCTGATATTGCACATAAACTCATCATATCTCAAATGTAACATATAGCATCTTTTACCCAAAACACCTTGAATCTCAAATTTAAACTTCAGCCTATAATTCAACTCTTCACTTGCATCTATTATGCCACTTATTTTAGTGAAATGCCAGGATTTCCACTGGACTGTATCTTTCCCATCCACCATATATCTGTAATTGTTCTGGTAAACAGTTTATGTTTGCAATTACTATAATACAGAAGTGTTCCATTCTTGTTTTCTCTAATGTGTCCTACACATTACTGCTAAGTTACATCACTAAAGCACAGTTTGCATGTCTGATCTGCTTGCCAGTTTTCAGTGGCCATCAGAAAATTTCATTTGAATCAGACAAAAACAACTAAACAATTATTTCTTGAAAACTGAGAATCAGCAAGCGTGAGCTGATGGGGAGGCATGAAGAGATCAGTGAGGATGCCCAGTATCTTTAACCCAACATTCAAAGAGCTTCTCATTTTCATTTCAACCAGTGCTTGTTGTCAATGTTATTTCCCACAGATTGCTTCCAAGCACTCTTTGATTAAACCCATTGAAAGAATTTTGCTCAGAACTTGCCCAAATTTATTTTTTTTGGCCGAGGTTTCTCTCACTTTCCTAAATAGTGCTAATAACTGCAATCACAAACATTTTAAGTATCATTCATAGAGTCCATAACATAGATTATTCTTCCTACCATTTTGCACCCATGCCTGTATTTCACCTTCATGGTACTACCATAAAGCAGGGTCTGTTTTATCCACTTTACAGTTGAAGAAATGGAATCTCAGAGGTGTTCCCTAAATTGCTATAGTCATGCAAATAGTAAAATTGAGCTAGTTGGGCACATACAAACCCCTAACACTTTTCACAGGGATACACTGCCCCATTAGTGTGGTACATTTTCCTTTCTAGCTTTGTCATACCTGGCTGATGGGCTTCAGCTGGTAGGAGTATCGGCCCATAATGAAAAATCTGCTGGTTGGATTCCTGGTCAGGGCACATACCTAAGTTGTGGGTTCCATTCTCCAATACAGGCACGTAGAGGAGGCAACCAGTTGATGTTTCTTTTTCACCTTGGTATCTCTCTCTCCCTTTCTCTTTCTTTAAAAACAACAAAAAAAAAATGTCCGCTGGTGAGGATAAAAGAAAAAATTAAATCTTTACTCTTTTCAAGTTGGAAGTTATTACACCTCATCACCTTGAACAGATTTTGCAATGTAAACTTATTTTATCCTTTGTCACTTACAAGCTTACATCGTAGTCATCTGTGCACAAGCTGTCTTTACAAGGTGCTAATAATTTGAGGCAACGATGATCTCTGTGTATCTTAAAATCCACATTTACTCAGAGGAGGTAGCAAATATTTATAAGATAATGGGATATACAAATATGCATACTTCTGGACTACTAATGCATTGATTTAGAAAATTTACTTGAGAAATTAGTGAAAAGTATGCTTAACTGCTTTTGTTCAAAAATACTTATTGTTGTAAATACTAACACCTCTTATAAATTTCTTGAACTGCAGTTCTCACTGAGAAAATTAAATAAGAAAAATCCTTGGTGAGAGATTATCTGGGAGGAACAGGTGTAAATAAATTTAAAACACTGTTCAGTTATTTCTATTAATTATATTTTACCATAATATTAAGTTTATGTTTATAGTGAAGTGTATGTACTCATAGGAGGATGTATTTATTTCTCCAGAAGAATTGTGTGTTAAAAATAAAGGGATGATACTTTATTTTTGTCATTTGTGTGAAACAAGAGATATATTTAAATGTATAAAACAATACCTATATTTAACAGAAATAACTATATTCTGCACATAGTTAAATAAAATAAAAACTATTTGGGCAATTTCTCATGGGATTACACTTTGCTTGATTGACAAAAATAAGTCTGCTATGTAAATTTTTCAATTTAAGAAGAGGGTGCATTATCTTATTATTATTATGTACCCTCAGCACCTGCTGTTTCTATAAATTCCAAGTGCAACATCTACTTTGTCCCTTTCCTTTTCTAATTGGCAGTAGGGAAATCATTTCTGGTCAAGATCAGAAGCTCATCTGCCCATCTAACCCTGAACATCAATCTAACAAAAGAGCAAATGCATTAGCATCAGAGTCATGGTTAATACATACAAAGGTCCAGTGAAGAGCAATGATATACTTGGACTCCTCCATCAATCTCTGGCAGCTCAGAAACTAAGTGTAATGAGCAGTAGGTCACAACCTATAGCTTTCATCAAGGGGCCCCCTAGGGATGGCAGGTCATTACTCTGAGTCAGAAAGGATCCCTGCGTATCTAATTCTACAAGTAAAACAAGATTCAGACATACAATCACAGCTTATATAACCTTAGTGATATCTCATTTAAAGGTCTTCCCAGAACCACACGTGGCACTATGGATTCCCACACTGCAGAACGATGCTGGCCCACACTAAACAACACACCCTTGTGTGACAAAGCTTTCCCAGGCTGAGAGTCATCCGTGTAATGATATGTTCAGGAAATGTAGGAATGAATTTGAAGTTTTGGAGTACATAGAAAATGTGAAAGGCATGAATAGTGCTCAACTTTAAAGTTTTGAGGGGAAAATATAACATTTAGGTTAATATTAACTTAATATTATGTGGTTCAAAAACCACTAAAGTTATTGTTCCAATTTTTGTATTTAAAACTTCTCTTGAAATATTCTTGTTTATTTAATCACTTTACCTACCTTTTTATTCATTTTCAACATCCCTCTCATTTTTCATAGTCTTCCCTTTAAGTGGGCTTATTTGAAAAGGCCCAGCATAATCTTTTTTGATAGGTTTAAAAACAATATATGTAAATTTTTGTGAGTATTCAATACTCTACCCACATAGAGATATTTTTTAGGACATTTTATCCTCTTCTGTAAAATTAGCCAGAAGTTTCTCTTTTAGCACACATTCTTTTGTTCATTCTTTGTTTGATTGCATTTTGTTTTTTCAGTAGCTCATCTTTTAATGCTGGAATGAATCAGAGTGTAGGAAACATTAAGTGACCTGTTTCAGCCTTTATATAATGTCACTAAGGATATCAGAAAATGGTCATTTCTGTAAGATCTTGGCAATCAGCTGTTTGGCATTTGCAAACCTTGTAACCAAACTTTTTGATGTTGTTGCCACTTCTGCAAGGGATGAGGTGGAAGTAGGGGTGAGGCTGAAGACAGAAGAGGCTGCAACTATTCACTAATAGAGTAATTACCTACTTTATAAATAGAATAAATCCCAAAGTGTTTCAAATATACACAACAAATAAGTAACAGCAAAGAACATGACACTTTTAGAGTACAATCACTTTTCTTGATGTTTATTGTTTTTTATGTTATGAAAAACACACAAGCAATGTATATGCAAGATAAAGTGATGTCTAAAAATGGTTTGTACACCTTTATATGTGTATGCCAATGACCTTCTCAGGATGGATAGCGTTTCTGTCATTCTTTTCACCTCAGACCAAAGAAGGATGTGATGCAGCCAGTAGCATTTTCTTAGTGCTTCCTAACACCTAACAATAGAAAATGAGGTGCGCAGCAGAACACATTAGTTTTTATTTCTCTACAGGACGGACAGAAGGGCCACTTAGGGAGCTGATGGCTCCAACTTGCCTTTAATAGGATCTAGTGTCCCGGTGACCTGAATGGCTGAGTGCACTTCTCTGAGTGCTGCACTGAGCGCCAATGAGCAACTTGTAGTCTGTGGAAAGTGAAGTCCATTATTTTAATGTGGGTAAATGTTTACTTGTATATATGCAGGTCTATGCATACTTTAATTCCATACAAGCTTTATTTAAACCCATGGTGTCTTTTACTTACAAAATTTAATGTAAATTTTGGAAAATATAGTTTGACAACAGAAAAGCAGCTTACAGAATTTCTTTCCCCAAAACTGAATTAAATAAACAAATTATTATTTTTTAAATATCCCAATAAAATCTGAGGCTAGCACTGACCAGTGTGGCTCAGTTGGTTGTGTGTCATCTTACAAAGCAAAAGGTCACAGACTCCATTCCAGATCAGGGCACATGTTGGGTTTTGGGTTCACTCCCAGTTGAGGTGTATACCAGAGGCAGCCAGTCAATGTTTCTCTTTCACTTGATGTCTTTCTCCCTCTTTTTCTCCCTCCCCTCCATTCTCTCTAAAAACAAGTAAAATCTGTAAAAAAAAACTGAAACTAGAGAAGTGTCAAGCTTCTGATGCCAAAATTCAAGAAGTATCTACTAGACTGAGTATGATTTTGAAATAAGTTGAAAGAACATTCAAGAAGTCAACAAAGTGGTTTTCTTTGCAGAAGGGCTTGTAGTTTGACAGAAAGAACAACATCTCAAAAACCTTCCTGATCTTTTTGAACTGAGGATACAAGCCAGGCATGCTGGTGGAGGGGAATGATTGGGGTTTATTTACTTGGAACTCATTTCAGTGTGAGTACATGAAAGTTCAGGTCCAGGAAAAAAAATTACTGAAGCATTCTCCCACGGACAATGGTAGTAGAAATAGAATAAAGTGTATGATGAACCACTTTATAAGCTGGATTATAGTAAACACAGAAAAAGATGTCTAAGCAGGTCAAGGCAAAACAAAAGAAAAAAATAATATAGCTATAGCAAAACTCAAATCTTAAAAATATAAATATTTTGAAAAAAATTACCAACATATATGCAAGCAGGGAGACACATAAACCTCACACAGGAATAAACAATACATCCTTTTGAATATACTTGCTCTCTTTTCTTCTTCTATTATTATTATTATTATTATTATTTTATTTGAAGGAAAAGAATGCAATAATAAAATTACTAATAGAAGCTTCAGATGACCACATTTTATGTACACTGAAGATCTAAATAAATATCCCAGGTACCTGTTCTGAAGGGCATAGTCACACTGTTACCAAACCAAAGTGGGGGTTCAGCTGCCCCCACCAGTCACAGGCGAATTCTGGAGGTAGAGGTAAGTGAGAAAAGAGAGGTCTTTATTCAAATGCTGCACAGTCTGGAAGAATGGCAAACTCTTGTCTCAAAGCCCATCTCCTCTGGAAAATCCAGAGCAAAACCCAAACCACCCTTAGCCAGATGAAAGCCAAGGCAGCATCCAGAGTTCCTTCTCCCATTTTAAGTAGTGTCCCTTGGGAACTGCAGGTAGCCATTAAGTGGTCATGCAGGCAGCTCAACTTTCCTCCTAGCCACTGACAGGCCTCAGACTCCCTCCCTGAAACCTGTGTGGGGGTCCGGCACCACAAGAAGGTCCTACAAACATATCAACCCTTACGTTCACATGGTGGGCAAGAGATCTGTACCTTCCTTCCTTTGGGTGTATATTTGCCTTCTCTTGTGGGCTGGACCAGGGGCTTTCTCAGCCAAACTGCTGCATGCTCTGGGAGGGTCGACTCTCCCAACCAGTCCCTTCCTTTTCCCCATGTAGACTGACTGGTTTCTTCCATACAGCACCTTTCCATACCACTCTGACTATACCACCTGTTTGCCTTCCCCTCATCCCACTCCCAATCAGGAAGTGGAAGGGGGTAGGTGGGCTTCCCCCGGCCCCTAGTCCAACTCACTAGCCTCAAATGTGCTGTGTGCAATACTTCCTCCTGTTGCCATCTTGGCCTAGGATGCGGATTTACCAGCAGACTATCTATATCAACACAAGATCTAAAGTAATGAGGAAAAATTAAAAAAGAATGCCCCTATACATTCTATGAGCAAAGAACAGACCTACTTAGAAGTACACCAAGGTGAAGGTCACAGCCATGGAAAGAGAAGCTTAAAAAGACCAGTAGAGAATGTTATTTACATATTAACTAACTGAGACAAAGTAGGAGGAAAGCAACATAATGAAAAAGAAGAGTCTGTTCTTAAAAAACAGATTCCAAGAAATCAAATACCCACTCCACTCACATAAGCATATCCCCCCCACTGTCCACATCCCCAACCAGAGTGGTATGCTTATTGTAACTGAGGAATCTGCATTATCAGCCAAAGTGACAATCATTACCACCTGTCCTTAATTTATATTGCGCTCCACTCTTAATGTTGTGAGTCCTGTGAGTTTGGACAAATGTATTCATCCTTATGGTATCATGTAGAATTTTCGTTAACCTAAAATCCTCTGTGTTACACTTATTCACTTTGCCTCCAAACTCTGGCAATCACTGATCTTTTCACTGTCTCCTTAGTCTTTTTCTTTTCCAGAGTGTTGTATAGTTGGGATCGTACAACTTTACAATTTGGATTCTTTTTTTAGTTACTAATATACGTTTAAGTCTAGTTGATTTTTGATGGAGTCTTTAGGGTTTTCTATGTACACTATCATGTCATCTGCAAACAATGACAGCTTTACTTCCTCCTTTGCAATTTGGATGCCTTTTATTTATTTTCCTTGTCTGATGACTTTGGCTAGAACTTCCAGTACTATGCTGAACAGAAATGGTGAATGTGGACACCCTTGTCTTGTTCTTGATCTTACTGGGAAGGCTTTTAGTTTTTGCACATTGGGTATGATGAGATACCCCTTCACACCAGTCAAAATGGTTATCATAAACAAATCAACAAACACCAAGTGCAGGCAAAGTTGTGGAGAAAAGGGAACCCTAGTATACACTGTTGTGGAAATGCAGACTGGTGTGCTGACTGTGAGAAACAGTATGAAATTTCCTCAAAAATCTAAAAATGACCCTGGCTGGTGTAGCTCAGTGGATTGAGCGTGGGCCTGCGAACCAGACAATCACAGTTCGATTCCCAATCAGGGCACATTCCTGGGTTGCAGGCCAGTTCCCTGCAGTCCAATTCCCAGCAGGGGACGCGTGAAAGGCAACCATACATTGATGTTTCTCTCGCTCTCTCCTTCCCTTCCCCTCTAAAGATAAATAAATAAAAAATTTTTAAAAATCTAAAAATGAAACTGCCTTTTGCCCTGGCAATTCCATTACTGGGATTACTCCGTAAGAACCCTGAAACACCAATTCAAAAGATTCTGTGCACCCCAAGGTTCATAGCAGCACAATTTACAATAGCCAAGTGCTGGAAACTGTCTAAGTGCCCATCAGTAAATGAGTGAATCAAAAAGCTGTGATACATTTACACAGTGGAATACTACACAGCAGAAGGAAAGAAAGAGTGCCTACCCTTCACAACAGCATGGATGGAACTGGAGAGCATTAGATTAAGTGAACTAAGTGAGGAGGGGAAACACAAACACCATGTGATCTCACCTATAAGTAGAAACTAATCAATAAAACAAACAAGCAAGCAAAATATAACCAGAGACATTGAAATAAATAACAAACTGACAGTAACCAGAGAGGAGGTGGGAGAGGAGTAACAGGGGAAAGAAGGGGAAGGGTGATCAAAAAACATGTATAAAGAACCCATGGACAAAGACAAGTGGGGGTAATACTGGATGTGGGATGTTGGGTTGGGTAGGGAGGGAGGAGGAGAGTAAGGGGGGAATAAGGACAACTGTAACTGAACAATACAAATAAATAAATGAGATGCATTTATGGTTTCTCCTTACTTTTTCATGACTTGATTGCTCATTTCTTTTTAATGCTCAATAATATTCTATTGTCTGCATGTCCGCAATTTATTCACCAACTGAATGATGTCTATGTTGCTTCCAAATTTTAACAATTATGAAAAAAATTATATACTCATATAATGCTTACACGCTGCTTATGTAAGCATTTTATATATGTATATATATAATGCTTATGTACACCTATATATACTTTTGTAAATATATATATGGACTCAAAAACCAAAAAACCTGTAAGTTATTTATAAAAAAGTGTGTATTCAGTCTTACATGTTTAAACTTCAGTCACTTTCAAAGTCCTCTCCATTTTAAGTAATACACCTATCAAGATGTTTATTTCATTGCTCAAAACAGTTTTTGAACTTGTCAGTTTTGATGCCTTTTAGTGCTTCTGCCATTTTTTGTTTTGCCTCTTCCACATCAGTGAAGTGTTTCCCTTTAAGGATTTTTTTTGTCAGGGGAAACAAACAAGTCACTTGGTGGAAGATCAGATGAACAGGGAAGGTAGTGCAGAGACATCATGCTGTTTATCGTCAACACTGCTAAATACTCAATGCTGTGTGGGCAGTTGCCCTCAGAAATCACCCATTGTGAAATGGGCAAACCGACTGAAAGAGTCTTCAAAGAAATTCACTGAAGCTGAGTGCAGCTTCTCACAACACCACCAGCTGCTACACTGATACAGATGGGTCCCTTCTGTGGGGGGAAACCTGCATTACAGGGGCACACCTTTCAGAAGATAATTCAGTTTTGGGGGGTGTCCCCCTCTTACGTACATGTATAAGCATATATATGCGTATATATACATAGTTAATGCATTGTTGGCAATACTTTTATTTGGCATTGGGAGTTTCAGCTAATAGAATAAAAGTTATAATTGTTTACTACAACATTGAAGAAAGTAAAATATCTCAGATCTTCCCCTTGATTTTCTAGAGGTACAAAAATAATGAGTCAGTAAGAGAGGCTTGTTATATTGTAATTTTGCTCAACAAATGTTTATCTTTTTGAAACAAAGTTTTTTGTTCAAATGCAAACTGGTATCCACTTTAATGGAATTTAAATTAGCATCCTTTTATTTAGAGAATAATACCAATGCTTAACCCCCAAAAGTTGTAACCTCCAAGCAATGCAGGCACTCTGATATGTAGTTGAAGTTATAGTTATTTAAAAATTAGAATGTATATCACATTTCTGGTTTTTCCTTATAAATATTGGCTCTATTTTGTGTGAAGAAATGAAAAAAAAGATAATCAACGCGTAATGGCATGTAGAGATAGGTAGTCACTTTGGCTATGAAAACATGAAGAACTGTAAGAAGAACCTCTAACATATATTCAAAGTCAATTTCTTCTTTCAGTGAAACTTAAATGAAAAACTTAGCAGTATTCAGCATCTGTTCATTGGCAATATGAGCACACTGAAAGCAAAGATAATTTCAATGCTCACAACTTTATACCAAGAAGAGAGGATTTGCAGTTCAGAAAGATTTCATATTTGCCTTCCTCCTGATATCCAGATCTGCATCTAATGCACGTGGACTTTATTGCTGTTTTCGTTAGAAACCCGTAAGAAGTAAAATGACAGTCCTACTTCTATCTTCTCATTCCCATTTTCTTCTTCTGATTGTTTTCACTGTCAACACTCAACAACAATTACAACTCCCCAGAACAGAACATTTGGTCGTGGCCTAACTGACAACACTACTTCACACACAATTTCCCCTCTCACCAGATATGTAGCCTCTTTATATGATCATGGGAAAAGCAATTAGGATGACTAGTGCACGATATTTCTTAAAGAAGCTGCGTTTGACATGCGCGGAGATAATGATGTAGAGGGTGGAGAAGAGAAGAGGAAGAGATTAACACAAAGTAGATGGAAGTTTGTGGATAGGCAATGACAAGAGAGAAAGAATATTGTTTGGAAGTAGAATGGTGAGTGTTCCTTGACATATTAGGATCCCAGAGAATAAGGAAAAGGGGAAATTTGAATAAAAAAATTGTACTGTTTTACTTTTGACTAGAGTAAATTTACTATTGAGACTTTGGTGTCAATTTTTGTTTTTAATTTTTAAATGCTTTTTATTGGGAGTCCTCTGCAATGCTTTAATTATGAAGTGGTAGAGGTCTAGGCCAGACCACAAGAGATAACTGACTTGTAGACAGGTGGTGAATATAGACATCAGGTTAATAAATGGATCTGAGAGATATAGAGGCCAAGTCAACAGTCTGGGTACTGGATAGGAATTATAATTGTGGAAGAGAAAATAGGGAACAATGATTCAATTAAGCTTAATTTACTTGGGTTCTGTCATGTATGGCTTCTTAAATGTAGGTACCATTCATCTGAATGGGCATCAGAGAACTAAGTGTGGATGCAAAAAAAAGAATTTGGTTTTTAAACATCTGTGCCTTTTGTTTCTATCTATGCACACATACTAAAAACTAGCTTGGCATATCTGATCTATGTTTTTTAGGAAAGAATTAAAGAAGCTACAGAATGATGGCTTGATTCTGCATGATTTGGAATTGGGGTCCCTGGTATAAATAATTTTTTCACCATTTTCTAGATGTATAACTTTGGAAAACTTATTTAAATTACTGATACTACTATTTTGCTATATATTACATCAGGGTAATTATGGTACTTACACTTATTAAATTATTATAAGAATTGACTGATTTAATATATGTAAAATCAGGTATATAAAATACTCAATAAAGGAAGCTTGCTGTTATTGGCATTAATATTAAAAATACTCTTATACGAATTAGTATGCATATGTGTCTACCTTTCATCCTGTAACCTCCTCAAGATCAAAAGTTTTGTTTCATTTATCTTTGTTCCTCTAGTGCACTCCAGCACTTAAATATTCATTAAAATTTATGAATTTAATGTGAATGATATTTTCAGTCATCGTTTCAGAACTAGGTTACGTCCAAGTTTTTAAATCAAGGACTAATCATCTGTCACAAAGATAGACTTTCTTAGGGAACAGACAGTCCTTGTGTTCTAAAGCACACATTCCAGAACTTGATTCTGTGCTCTCATTCATTAAGGACTTTTACATATTACTTACGTTACTTAAAACAAATAAGCTATACAGACTCTTCCTTAAACTTCTTTCATGTATTTCAAAGGTACTAAAATAATTTAGATTACACAAGTAGCTCAATATTATTTTTATAAAATGTGGCTTCCTTCTTATATCCAGATCTGCATCTAATGAACCTGAACCCTGGCATAAATATTAGGGTGAGCTTATTGTGTATCAGTGGTGAGTTCCTGGCACAGGGAGGCTACCTGACTTGAGTGAGTTGACCAACTGCCTCAAGGCAGACACAAGCCTAGAATAACTCCTGTCTCTAACTCCATCATAACATATTTGTTTTTCACTTATTCTTGACCCAAAAATAATCACATCAAGTTTCAGAGAGAGGTAATGCTGGATGCTGCAAATGAAGGTTTTGTGATGTCTTTCTTATATGTCAGCTGTCAACTCCTACTTGGGTCATCTGAGCCAGGCCTTAGGAACTGAAAGGGCCAGGACACCTATATAGCCATCAGTCAGCATCAAGGAATAGCAGTGAGTCAGCATAGGTAATTATGTTATTCATTAGTTTTTATTGATGTAGGTTTGATATCAGTAACAATCAATCAATAGCAATGGCATTTGGAAACTATCAGTAACAATATTACATAAGAGAATTGGGTGATAACAAACCGGACTCCCAAGAGTGTAGGTCAAGTCCTGTGCAGAAGACAGCCAAGTAGTTGGTATATTTCCAAGCAGAGTGAGGGGGTCAGGATCTTGGTGGAGTGCTTTCTCCCTACATGGAAAGTGCAAGACATTTCAAGTTGATTTGCATCTAAAGGCCTGTGTTTATACACTCTTGAGTAATGCAATGTTGTGTCAGCTTTTGATCAACCCATTTTATTTTGCACAGTCTGGGTCGGCACTTGTGGTTTGTTGCTCTATTGCACATGTGCTTATCTGAGAGGATGGTGTTACCCTTCAGATAAGCGCATGTTGTTTACCACGTTGTACCACACATGCTGGAGGGATTGCATTTTCCCTCTTACACTCTGTTCGATTACACATGTCCTAAACATGACTCCCCTCGATGTCATCTGAGTTGACAGGACTGATACAATTTTACTTCAGGCCTTCTCTCCACACTGAAGAAACCATGAGCATCAAAAATGAGTGGTGTGGATTCTCCAACTGAGCCGAGAATGAAGAGGATGTCAGTTACTGTATCAGTCACCCATTGTTGCTATAACAAATGATCACAAGCCCCAAACACCACTCATGTATTACCTCACAAATGTGAAGAGCAGAAATCCAGTGTGGCATAGCACCTGCTTTGCTCAAGGTATCTTTGGGTTAAAAAGTATTAGTTAGGGTGGCATTTTTATTGGGCTCACATTTTTTTCTTAAACTCACTAATTGTTGGCAGAGTTCAGTCCCTTGCAGTTGTTGGACTGATGTCCCTATTTCTTTGGCACACACCCCCCTTTCATTGAAATGCCATCATTGGAATATACTATTCTAGTGCTGTGGACCTGACCAACCCCACTGCCATTACCTTTCAGGCTTTCTTTTCTGCACTAAGGCAAAGAAAAATCTGTTTTAAGGGCTCATATGATTTGATTGGCCCTGCCGTTATAATTCAACATAATTTCTTAATTTAAAATTTTACTGATCAGTAACTGGATCACAACAGCAAATTCTTTTTGCCATGTAATGCAACATATTTATGACCATGACACCAGGGGGGTAAAAGTCATGAGAGCCAAAATTCTGCTAATCCCATGCACAACCCAAGGTTACAATAACAATAAAAGGCAAATGGTGCCGTGCTTGATTTCAATTTGCTGCATTTCTGATTGGCCAAACAACCAACGGCAAATATTTGTCACCCTAGTATATAGCCAATTTATATAAATTAAACCAGATATTTTATGAACAGAAGATACAAACAGAAATACAATTAATGGTAAAAAAATTTTCCATGAAGTTGATGACAATATGATACCCTTATAGCTACTAATCTTGTAATGTAGGTTCTGGTCTTATTATCATACCTATATTTGAAACTGAGTAGAAATATATATTTTTAACTATGTAAAAGTTCTAAAAACATTGAGAATAAATCACAATTTTAAAATAAAATTAGATCATCTAAGGATCAAAGCTGTATGCCATAAATGTAAGTTATGGAAACAGATAATGTGATTTTGTGACTAAAATGCATAGCTCAACAAACTGTGTATAAAAGGCAGTCCTAGGAGATAACTGAAAGTACTGTTGTCAATATTATCAAGAGCATTAAGACTTGATAGGGTCTAAATGCTATCAGATAGGATCTATGTAAATAAAAGAATGTTTATCTAGATGGTTTAAAGGGGATGCAGACTATCCTGGGATTTCCAGCCTGAAACCAAGATATAAATGTTAAGCCTCTTTGTTCCTGGATTGTTGGCCTCAATATTGTTCTCCAGAGATTTGCAGTTGCTACAACAAAAAGGGGATGCTTCAAAGTCTTCCCTTCTTTGTTTTCAAACCCACTGGGTTGCTTCTCTGGAACTCATTTTATAGTTTATTCTTACATGAGAGGCAATCTGCACACTTTTATTTCTCCCTTTAAGAGACAGATGATGTGGAATATTTATTAATATCCTGATTTTCTTTTGTGTATCAATGTGAATGAAAAAAAATACAATGCACCTTCAAGTAAAATGCTTACACACAAGAAAATTTCCTAGGTGGAAACCACAACGTTACCAAACAGTAACAGTAACATGGGGGGTTGCTGTCCACCATCCATAGGCACTTTCCAGAGGAGGGGGTTTGGTGAAAAAGAAAGGGACTCTTTTATTAAAAAGCTACACAATTTTGGAGTCATGGCAGGCTTCTGCCTCAGAGCCCATCACCTCTAGAACACCCCCCCCAAAAAAAATAACTCTGCCAACTTCTGCCAGGCCAGCCCGATCCTAGGCTGTGCCTACAGTTCCTTCTCCCATTTAAAATACCTTCGGGAAATGCAGGAGGCTGCTGCATGATCCTCCACGTGGATGCCTTGAGGAATAGAAAAAGAGACTGCCTTTCTTCTGTTTAAATCTTCCAGCCCATAATTCCATGCATCCCAGAAACATGCAGCTTCTCAAACTGTCCCATCCTGTATTCGCAAGTCTGTACCTCCCCTAGTCCCGTCTCCAGAAGTGATTAGGTAGGTTTTTATTCCCTCCATCAATCACACTTGCCAGCCTGCAGCATCTTTGCCAGGGGGTAGGGAAATCTATTATGTAGGTGATAACTTTTTACTGTCGCCTCAGGCGAACTCTTCTTACAGCTCCTCCCTTCTTCTCTCTGGTGATCTGATCAGATTTTTCTGTATCAACAATACTGCTTTTCCCCCCACATTGAGCAACAACACAAAATGAAGAATACTACTTCCTTTTTTAAAACAACAAATGGTAAAATGTGCAGCAGTTTTCATGACAACTGTTGTTACATGCTTTTTTTCCTCAGTGTAACAAATGAACGACTTAACAATTTTTAAAAATTACCTTTAGAGGGTTTTTTTTTTGGTTGTATTTTCTATGGTTAGTAATGTTTTATAGGTATAAACAACTGTTTAAGGTATAACCAAAGGCCAGACGTGTATGCCCTGAGTAAAAACTAAAGATATATTTTATGTCATTAAGAAATAATCATAGAGAAAAATAATACATTTTTAGATGTAGGAATAGCACAGAAAGCATGATTTCAATTACACACTCCAACCAAGAGAAAAAAATTCAGGGAATTTGAAACAATGGAAATTCAATGCAAACATTGACCTCAGGAGGTAGACTGGGTGAGACACCAACTAGTAAAGAAGCCTAACAAAAACCCAATACACCTGTTGCCTGCAAGAACAAAGGGCTGTTGTGCTAACTCTAAATCCCTGGGGCTGGGTCCACCAGGGAAGCTGGAATGAAGAGGTCCTCCTGTGGTAACTGAAGCCAGTTGCAGGAGATGCCACTTATCTCCTTGTTGGAGTGGAAGAAATATCTTTCTTACTTTCAACTTGCCCTTTGCAGTTCCGATTGGCTGAAATCAGGGAGGCCGGCCAACTGATATCTTCCTTATAAATCAGCCTGCATTGCATTCCAGCCAAAAAGTATTAGAGCAAGACCCAGTCTGAGAACCAAAGAGCCATGTCTATGAGCCTTCTTCCACACTGCCTATAAACTACCTCTGGCACATTGTTTAACATTGCAGTATGTTACTTAGTTATCCTGTTTAAAAACATGACTCTCTGGCCCTCTCTCTTTTACTTTCTCTTTCTGTTTTCCTCCTCTTCTTCAAAGCTTAATACCAGTAGCAGAAAAATCAAGATTCAGAACCTCTAGATTTTTAAAACTTTTCTCACAAGTATTTTTATGTGTTGACTCAGCATCTCCTAATATCTTGGTGACTCAGTTCACTCAGCTACAAAGGAAAATATTATTTTTAAAATTCTGTAATTTTAAAAAACCTGTATTATAATTTTAATCAAATTCTACTCTGTTCAAAATACCGTAATGTAAGACATAGTAAGAAAAATAAACTCAGCTAAAATACATAAGAAATTACATTTAAAACAATGATGAAGTCTAGAAAGCAAGATATAGCACATGCTGTAACATTTGGTTTACTCAACATAGTGAGATAAGTGATGTTTTAGATGTATATATTCTACTTTTTTCTATGTTTGTGAAGTTTCTAAAATGAACACACATCAGTTAATAGAAAACATAGAAACAAAATGAAAATTATATTAGAATATAGCATTTATATGCTTGTGTACATGTTTTAATTTTATTAAACTGTTCATAGTAACACTATATCACACTTCCTGAAATAAATATTAAGCGAAGAAGAGATATTGTTACTGAACAGATGTCGGGGGTGGGTGCAATACTTGGCCCACTGAGGGATGCCAAAAACTGCTACAGAACAATAGGGGTCCCTCTAATACTTACTGGGCTCTTCTGTCCACCTGCCACCAGAGGAAAAACATCTCTCAATGCCAGAGACTTGTGAAAAGGAAAGGCAAGGTTTATTCAAAGCTATACAGACTTAAAGTAGTGACCCGATGTCCCCATTAAAATATCCAGGTCCTTTAGGATAACCACAGATGCCCACAGTGCTTCCTTCTCCCCCTTCCCTAATTTGGGGTACCGTATCTCAGGTAAAGGAGCACATGTCCGTGTTTCCAGGCCATTGGTACCATCAGCTACTTCACCATCCAGGCAGGATCTCCAATCAATCCAAAGTCATTTGTCACCTTTTCATGGTCCACTGGCAAGAGTTCTCTGTACACATTTTTCCAGTCAAAGTCTCTCCTGCTTTCCAGGCCACTTGGCCAAAGGGAGCATCCCAAAGCCACGTGGGCCTCTTCTAACAAAGCTGCAGGGGTCCGCACTCTGCCAAAAGTGTGTGGCTTTCTTCTTCACCTGGCTGCAGGGGTCCCTGTTCTGGCAAAGCCGCGTGGCTCTCCCTTTCACTTGGGCAAGAGGGGGTCCTCACTCTGCCCAAAACTGCAGAGCTCTCCCTCCAATGGTTGACCGTGTCTGGGTTTAAATCCCCGCACCAGTCCTCCTTTGCAGCCCCATTTCCAACTCCTCCTACAATTGATTACACCTGCCAGGACTTCCCTATCCTCCCAGCTTTACTGGGCTGCCATAGTGAGTCTGGGCAAGTGTGGCCCCATGGTGTGGAGCCAATCAACTCCAAGCTCTCACGCAGGTGCTGTAACTCAGGGGACCAGCCCCCAGTTACATCCTGGGTAGAAGCTACTCCCATCTCCCTGGCTCAAAGCATGGCCACAGCTATTTAACATATCTATGAAACAGGTTAAAGGTTATAGATATGTTAAATGACTATTCCAGAGGTTAGCTGCAAAACTGTTGCTATGCAAAACAGCTCTCAATGGCCCTACTCCATCTGTCCCTTACCCCTAACCCCCAGGGGGGGTTGGTGGTGAGGACATCTTAATATTTCCTGGACACTGAGCTCTGGACCCCATCCCAAATCCTTTTCTGAGGCCCACTTCTTGGCTGTGCCCTGTTACAATATTACTGAAATCTGGTGCTGAAAATCTAGCAGCAACCCAGTTAGTTGGATATTTGCTCTTTTAGATCAAGCTCTTTCCTTCACCAAGGGAAAGTCCCATAGGAAAGCAAAGACCAGTGAAGAATTATTAAAATAGAAATGACCCCTACATGACTCAGAGGAAGTTCTAATAATGAAAACAGAAAAAATGAGCAAAGAATGTATTCTATTTAGATACCTATTTGAATAACTGTTTCTTCGGTCATCATTTAATTTTAATATTAAAATAACTAGTAGTATGCCTTCTTGAAAGCTCACTGTATTCCAAGGAGAGTGCTGATCTCTTTGTGGATAATCTGTCACAACCACATTATGAGTTGAAAAAGTTCAATTAAATTGTCTCTTTAATAAAATAACAGAAATGCATGTTTAGGGAAATTTACTAAGAAATACTTAAAAGAATACTTTCATAAAATTACATAGACAAAAAGTAAGAGTGGGTAATTAAATTCAGGTTTTTACTTCAAAATATGGCTTTGGCCACTAAATTACGTGTTTCCTTGAAGCATTAGCAATGCTAACGCTAATATATTTGAAAGTTTTTAAATACAATCAGGATTTGGGTGGAAAAAGACCATGATAGACCACACAATTAATCTACATTAGAAAATATTTTAAGAGTAAAGTTTATGTAACTTTATTGATCTTTTTGTTTAAGTTAGTTTATGATTCAGTTGGTGACATTTCATCATCTAATTAGAAAACATAACTGAATCCATAGCTTCTATTGTATTGTAAGTTTAGTCAAAACTGATAAATGTAACAAAGAGAAATATTTGAGTTTAAGTGTGTGTACACACATATAAAGATAAAATATATATTTCCTTTTAAAATGAAAAAAATAGACCCTTCTCCAGAGGAAAAAGTTTTCAAGGCATATAAAAATTTCTCACATTAAAGTGTTTTTAGCAAAAGCCAGGCAATTAATTTAGTCTAGTTGGAATCTTTGTTGTTGTTGTTTTTTATTTTTTAAGAACAAAAATGTTCTATCTATATGTACATTTAATATTTTTTCAAATTATCAGGAAAAAATGAATAGCTGTGAGGCTTATTCTATCTTATAACCTTGAATAGTCTCTTAATACATTAATATTTTACTTTATAATCTTATAGGTAATGACCTAAAGAAAAAATAAATAATATAATATTATTAAATTATTTTTACATCACATTATAACTTCAAAATGAAGTCCAGCTTTGTAATTTATGTAATTCAGTCACTTACTTAGTCATTATTTCAAGTAGTTCTGTTACTGTTGGTATTTAGCCAGACCAGGGGAGCCAAGGAACTTAGATATTGAGGTTAATAAACTGAGGAACATAGCCTGTTTGCCCAGCCAGGAAACTGCAGCGTCACACCCCAGAGGGTTACAGCAATGTGCTCCACCAAAAAGATTAGATTAACTAACATCTCTCCCTTTTCCCTTTCGGTACCAGATCGCCAGTGGGTGCATGGGAAGGCAAGTACACGGACTGTAGAAATAAAAATGGAGCAGGGGGAAGCTGCTTGAAGGAGGCCTGTCAGTCTAGCCTGGGGAAAGAAGGGATTGGTTGGGAGTTGGACCCATCCAAAGCCCATGAACATTTGGGAAGTTGATAGGTTCTTTTGAAAGAACACCTTGCTCATCCCAAATCCAATCTAATATAAACTCAGGGGAAAAACAAAGCTTCCTCTCTTGCTTTTGACCTGCACTTGCACAGTGAACTCTTCTGTTCTCTCCATGTGGCCCCAGGAGCCACAAGGCCCATGGCCTCCAGGAGGAAGGATACCAAATCACAACAACGGATCATAGCTGGTAATACAGGCTAAGCTCTCTGGATACTCGACTGGACTGGACTTCAATATTGAGCATAAACTCTGGGCAGTGGCCTTCATCCTGGAATTAGTAAACACAAGACTGAACTTTTTTCATGGTGGGACAGAGGAAGATGGGGGATTGGAAACCCAGGGAGGATTTCTATCTCCACACGAATGAACTGTCTTGCAACACCACAGTCTCCTGTGTGTGGATCCTTGCAATGCTTTCCTTGCGATCACATGGAAGAGCCTAATTCCCATTGACAACAGTTTCTTAATTCAACTACAGTACCGGTGTGTGTATGTATGCATTTAAAGCTCCACATATATTTGATGGCTTTGGAGGAACTTCCTTTGTTTCTGATAGGTGAATATAAAACTTCCAAAGGCAATTTATCTTGCAGCCAGTAAGAGCCTGAAGTATCTTATTGACAGTACATAAGCAAGATGCATATTAACAAAAGCAACTTTTGGGATGACACAATTGCCATGCAAACTGTTGGCAAATATGAAGAATCTCTTGACCAAGATTGAGGACAAATGACTAACAAATATATTAAGAAGCACAACTGCACAGGGACTATTCAAGTGGGCAGAATGTGATTATGAAAATGAAAGATTCACTTGGAACCAAGAGTGTCAAATACACAGCGAAACTCAAATTGAATTATTCAACAAAATATAGACAATGTTCCTGGATTTATGACCATAGCACAAATGGTTGGTTTCTAGAAAAATGGGAAAGCAGACTACATCTAGTTCACATTCCTGTTACCTAAACTTTTAATATTTTATTTATTGCAGAATAAAGAGTGCATTTTGAAAGCATGCATCTCTTTTCTATAATTCCATTTATTTTATCATGGTTCTTATTTTGTCAAATCACCACTGTCATTTTAGAAAATAACTTGGCAATTGAATACACATTTAGTCATAACTGAGTGTTACCTGAATGTTGGTATTACTTGCCAGGAGATCACAGGAAAATAACAATGAGTAACTAGCTCCCAACACCTACAGTGGTATTGTGACTAGAAGGGACTGGCCAGAAGTATTCAAGGTGATGAAAAGCAAGGACCTACAACCTAGATTACTCTCTCCAGCAAAGCTATCATTTACAATGGAAGGGCAGATAAAGTACTTCCTAGACAAGATCAAATTAAAGGAGCTTACCATCACCAAGCTGTTAATATATGATGGATTAAAGGGAATTACATAAGATCAAAACTATGAACATTAAAATGGTGATAAATTCACAACTGCCAACAACTGAATCTGAAAACAAACTAAGCAAACCAGCATAACAGAAACAGAATCGTAGATATGAAGATAATTTGGAGGGTTATCAGTTGGGAGGGGAAAGGGGGAGAATGGTGGAAAAGGTGCAAGGATTCAAAAGTACAAATTGGTAGGTGCAAAAGAATGTTGTAGAACAATGTTAAGAACATTGTAAGAAATGAAGAAGCCACAGAACTTAAAATCATGGCCCATGGACATGAACTAAGGAGGGGAATGCTGAGGGAATGGAGGTACCTGGTGTAGGAGAACAAAGGAGAAAAATTGGGACAACTGTAAGCATAATCAATTAAATATATTTAAAACATAAATATTTGGGCATGTATATGATCAAATTATGTTTCTCATATATATTTGGTTTTCTGCCACAGTTCCTAGATCACAGTTCTGAAAATGCTTGGAATTTCCTGTGATGAGAGTCATAAAGGTGTCTTTCGTGGTGTTAATGTTTTGACTTCTGAATCACGCTCAAGGGTGAGAGCTGGTTTCCAGGAAAATCAATCTTGTGATTAGAGGGTTGGAACTTAAATGTCTACCCCCAGACCTTATGGAAAGGGAGAGGGGTTAGAGATTGAATAAATTGTCAGGACACAATGATTTAATCAAACATATCTATGTAATTAAGCAGCCATGAAAACCCAGAAGAAGAGCGTTCTAAAAGTTTCCAGGTGGTTAAACTCATGGGGATATGGGAACAGCGACATCCTGACAGGGCATGGAAGCTCAGAGCTTCTTCCCACACGCTTTGCCCCATTCACATCTTCCACCTGCCTTCTCCTGAGTCATATCCATTCATAGTAAACAGAGAATCTAATGAGTTAAATGTTTCTGAGTTCTGTCACACTTCCCAGCAAATTAAACGAACCCCAAGAGGTTTTGTTTGAACCTCCCATATATATCCATTAGGTCAGAAGCATAGGTAATAAGCTGGGTTTATGACTATTTTCTGAAGTGTGTAGGAAGGTACAGTCTTGAAAAACTAACCCATGGGATCTGATGTTATCTCCAGGTGGATAGTGGCAGAACTGAGTTGAACTGTAAAACATCTAGTTTCTAGTGTCACAGAATTGCTTGGTGGCATGGGGAAAACCCCTCTACAGAAGTTAGAACTGGCCTCAGATTCACATTATATACTCAATTTAAACAACAACAAAAAAAAACAAATATAATAATTTAGGAAACATTTTGAAGTGTTCAGACTGTATCATCTAGTTGAGTACTTCAACTCTCTGTGATGAGTCCATGGTCTTACATCTTTTTTCATCTGAGGAATTCCTTCTAGTGTCATCCATACATGAGATATACTCATTTTTGGTGTAGGCGCAGACTGCAGCATCCCTAGTTTAGAAAGTATCCAATATTTTTTTTCTTGATTGCTGTTAGGACCTGTGTGAGATTTTACTTTGCTTTCAAACTAACACGTTAGCCTGACACAATTGTATAGGTGCCATTAGGAGGCAGGAGACTCATGGTCAGAGACAATGTAATTAACTACTCAGAGTGACAGCAATAGACAGTGTATCAGCATTTTCTTGTGCCATTTTTCTGGACCTTGAATCCCATATGGTGATGTGAAAAGAACCAAGTGTCATCTATACCCACAGTGATTTGAATTGTAGGAGAAGACTCCCTAACTTCCACAACCAGAATCATTTATAATAGGCGATAAGTACTACATGGAGCTATTGTGTCTATCTCCCATGGTTGTAAGTACATCTTCCCTTTGCTCCAGAGAAATAGCCCATCTCTACCTTCCAAGCTGAAAAAGATAATCCCAAAAGGCAGTGAGTGCCTCATTTGCAACACATGCAGAAAGACACGTGGCACATGAACTGTTATCTTCCTCAAATTGAAATATAAACAGTAGTAAGAGGAATGATAATCAGCACCTTTCAGAGTAAGTGAACTTTCCCACACATTTTAATGGTGGTTCTCTTTATCAAGTATCTGACTCAAAATAGCCTGTTCCCTGCTTGTTAAAATTTATAAACTTTGTTCAAATGATGCATTCCAAAATCTAAAAATAATGATCTAGTCTGTGATGTCATTTTAATTTTAAAACTAATATAGTACTGGTATGCAAAACTTCTATTTTCTTAAGGGAGTTGCTGAATAAACATTGATAAATGCTCCAAACCCCCTCCAAATTTATTATGAGCCTAATGTGACATAAGACATTACAGAGAAGGCTTTTACAGCCTGTCATCATTTGTCATCTGTTATCACTTAGAATGACATTTCTCTGGCAATAAGATCACTTCATCTCTGTGTTGGATTCGGGCCTGAATTGCCCACACGATGAGGTCCTAGCTTCTTTGTTCTCTCTGTCAGACCCCAGGTGTATAAAACCAAGTTGATCATGTGTTTCAAATTATGGCTCACTGGCACAATTGCCCAATGTAATATCCCTCATTTTTTTTAAAGATTTTATTTATTTATTTTTGGAGAGGGGAAGGGAAGAAGAAAGATAGGGAGAGAAACATCAGTGTGTGGTTGCCTCTCACACTCCCCCCACTGGAAACCTGGCCTGCAACCCAGGCATGTGCCCTGACTGGGAGTGGAACGAGCCACCCTTTGATTCTCAGGCTGGTGACATTCAATCCACTGAGTCACACTAGCCAAGGCTATACCTCTCATTCTTTATATGATCTCCCTTCATCTCTCTTCCATGCCTTTACATGTTTAGAAACAGTTGTTCAAGAGTATATTATATGTTTTCTTCCAGCCCTATTTCCACACATCGCCTTAGATAGTGTCACAAAAATATTGTTGTCATTTTTGTATGTCTATTTCTTATATTTCAGACAATATTTTTGTTAAAAATATTTTCTTGTTTCCTGCTTTTTTTACTCAACATTATGGTTTTGACATCTATTGTGTTTCTATATGTAAATCTAGTTCATTATTTCTGATTGCTTTATAGTATTTCATTTTATGCCTGTAACAGATTTTACATCCTTGCTGCTGTGGTGATGTACAGACATGTGCCTAACTCTATTTTCTGCCCACAAAAAATGCAGTAATAAAATATCTTCATGACTATCGCCTAATGAACTCATAGAAAAACAGGTCATACTATTATGCATAAACATTAATTAAAACTAATTAATTTCTAATTACTAATTAAGAGCCAGTAATCTTTACATAATCACTCAATCCCTTTGTTTTTATCTTTTTCTTGAATATTATTATAAAATTTTTGTGAATATGTTTATATATCAAAGTTTTTTTAACATGTATTTTTTATTTTACTGAGTTAATTAAACTTTCCATTTTGATGTCATTTGGGATTACGGTTCCCTGTGTTGAAATTAGCCTGGTGAAGTTACTCAAATTACTGCACCTCTAAAGTAGGTCTACTTCAAGGGGAGTAGAGATATGGCAATGCAGCAGGTCCTAAAGTCAGTCTTCAACATCATGCACTTGGACTGGGCTTGCAACAGACTGGGGATCCACAGAACAGGCAGTTGGGGGAAAGGAAAAAACCAAGACTACACAAGACCAAGTCCAGAGAAAGTAAGTAAAACCATCCTAATTGCCTCTCCTACCAGCTGAGTGGTGTAAGAAGGCTCGTCTATGACATGTGCAGTTTTCTAATTTTAGGGTTTAATTTCTATTAGGATGCATATAACTTTAATAGTCATCTGTTTTTACACTTCACAAAACTGGTTCCACTGTGTGGTATACCTGGAAGAGTAGGAAAGAGGTGCTTAGGCATAAACATTATCTAGTGGATATATGGTGTTTTTTTAGTGAAAACTCTAAGAAGGACATTCTTTTCTGGAATTTGAAGAGCTCTTAGAGTTTTTGTCAACTAGGACCAATGGAGACATGGAGTCCTTAGGACAGGCAGGCGGAATCTGTGTTTCAATATCTTCCTTTGTAAAATGGGGATCATAAGAAAATAGGAATTCTCGTAAGCATTAAATGACTAACAACATAAAGTTTTTAGAAGAGTACCCAGAATATAGTCAAGTTCAATAATTGTTTGTTCTTATTGTATTATAACATTATTACATTTATTAGTTAATAAATGATATTAGGGCAATTGGCATATCTAGATTTAGCTGAATACCTACCTCATTCTGTATGTCAAAGTGCATTCCAGGGCTTTCCAAAGGTTGCACAATGATGAGTAAGTGAGAGTCCTAGATAAAAACCACAGAAAGGAGAAAAACACTCGGAAATCTAATGGAGAGACTAACAAATTAGACCATAAAAATTAAAAATTTCAACTGTTATAATAATCCCATAACTAATAAAACACATATGGTAACCTAGGAATAATATTCACAACACAACTGAACAACATTATATCTTAAAAACTCTTAAACTTTAAAAAGAAAAAGATAGATTGACCTGTGATGTGTTGAAATGTATGGTCCTCCCGAAAAATGTATGTTGAAGTTTCCTAGTACCTCAGTGTGTGACCTTATTTAAAAATCAGTCTTTTTTTTTCATGTAGGAGATTCAGAATTATGTTGCTGCCCCTATCCCAGCCACTCAGAATTCCTCCCATGCACAGCTTTGTTACATTATTGAATGTATATTTGAATATAGAGTCATCCAATTTGTAGGTTAGTAAAAGATTATGTGTCAATTGAATATAGCAATTACTATATGTAAGGAAATGGTGTTGCATAGAGTTAGAGAGCTTGCTCTTAAAAGGTAGTTTATGTTTAATTTTTAATTTAAATATTGTTATTTTAGGTCCCTGAACAGTTTAAGACAAATAATACATGATTAATAACTATTTCTTGATTACTATAGCAAATATTCTTATACCAAGAAATGAAAAGTAATGAAATAAGACTACACCTATTGTATTTTTTAGAATGCTTTGAGGAAGTAGTTGATTAAAACATTTTTTAACTCTCCAAATTCAGTGTCTTCTTTTGTAAAAACGTTTAAAATTGTTTTTCAAGTACAGTTGTCTCCGTTTTCCCCCGCCCACCCACCCCCAACCATCCCCACTCCCCACCCTTGATCCTACATTTATTTGCCAGGCCAAGACAAACCAGTCCCCTACACTACCCACCTAGTTTTGTCCATGTGTCCTTTATACATGTTCCCGAAAACCCTTCCTTTTCTCCCCTCATTATCTCCTCCCACCTCCCCTATGGTTACTGTCAGTTTGTTCTTAATTTCACTGTCTTTGGTTGTATTCTACTTGCTTGTTTGTTTTGTTGATTAGGTTTCACTTATAGGTGAAGTCATATGGTATTTGACTTAAAAATCAGTCTTCATAGAGGCAAGCTAGTTAAACTGACACATTAGGGTAGGTCTTAATGCCACCCAGCTGGTGTCTTATTAAAAATGGACAGAAATACAGACACACAGAGAGGCAATGACATATACAGAGGGAAGAAAATGTGAAGACACAGGAAGAGCATGATCTATAAGCCAAGAAACTCCTGTGGTTACCCAAAGCTGGTAAAGTGGGGGGCAGAGTCTCCCTCATAATCCTCAAGAGAAACTAACCAGGTCATCACATAATTTGCAGACTTCTAGTCTCCAGAAATGTGAGGTAAAAAGTTTCTTTTTGTTAATCAGCCCAATTTGTGGTCTTTGTTATAGCAGCCGTAGCATATTAATACGTTCCCACTGAAAAATGGACGAAACCAATAACAGACAATTAGTTATAAATGAAAACCAAGAGCCTTACATGTACTGGGAGACAAGAAACCCGAGATAATCTACAAGGTCAAACTGAAACTACTTACTATACATATTTAGGGGAGCAAGGGCAACAGGTACTTTGTGTGGGAGAGTAAATTGATGTGTTTACTTTGGAGGAAATTGGATCATGTTAGACCGTGTTTCAAATGCACACTTTTCTGTACCTGTCAGGACAGACGTGTTGGTCACAGTATACCGTTCTTCTTGGGCAGCCCTGCTAATAATAAAGCTAAATTTTAACTTATTTTTCTTTTCTTCTTCCCTCCATTCCTGCTTCCCTCCCTCATTTAATCTGACTCCAAATGAAGCAACATCCCTTTCCAAATACACACATTAAAAGACTGGATAACACCCCAAAATGAAAATTTCCTAAGCTTAGATTTAAAATTATGTAAGATGGTACAAATTCTATATGATCTAATTCAAGCTTTTGCAAATAAACTGGCAATTGTTATTTGATAGCCAGACTTTTAAAAAGCAATTTTCTAATATATTTATAAAGATAAAATATTATCTATTGTGTATCCTTTACCCAGTATAAAGTGAGTGTTAGATGTATCCACTAGCAAGGTTTTTAGTACTGACTGATTAGCTTCTCAATCTATAAAACCATCTGTTTGCCATTACATTTTCTTAAAACATTCCACTGTGAGTTCGCCTTAAGTGTGGCCTCACCACGGGCTGTTTCTTTGTTTTGTTTCAATAAGCACTACCCTTACAAATGCACTATTGATTTCTCTTCCAAGATGTAATGATGCAAAATGCAATAGCTTGACAAATTTATGTTTATTGCCAAAAGCCTGACCTGAGAAGCAGCTATGACTTCCTTTACTTACATAGTACCATTCTTTCATATACTTATAGGTCACTGATGCTGCATTTGAACAAACATTCAATTCAAAATAATGTTATCTGAAGCACATGAAAAATGTAACCTTCTGAATAAATGAGAATGAGAAATTCTATATTATTTTCACTGCCTTCTACACACAACCTTCAAGTCAGAGTCAGTAGCTTTAAAAGCCTAGCATGACCAAGACTTTTTTAATAGTTTTTTTCCTTATTTCAAATATTGTTCTTTGGTATAGTTTAGGTAGGTAAAGGTTTTAGAGATTTTTTAAAAGTAAGCATGAATGTTTTTTTAATTGATGTTTGAATATAGTTGTCTCCATTTTTCCCACCACTGCTTTCCCCTTCCCTACCGTACATCCCCACCTCCTACCCTCAATGCTGTTCCCCTTTGGCTTAGTCCATGGGTTCTTTCTATTAAATAGGTTTTTAAATCTGTAAAGCAATCGAGGTTCTTGGTTTTATTAATTGCTAATAAGCAAGAAATGATTAACTGCCTAAGAAGTGGTAAGGACTCTGGTGGCACTTGAGAAGGAATGCAATGCAATAAATGAAATTAAAGAAAACCTCAGCACCTGTCCAAATCAATATTTGTCCACGGGCTCACACCAGCAAAGAGAGGACAGTTTATTTATTATGCGAGAGAGTCTGCTCAGAGCAGCTGCTCAGGTGCTCAGACCCTCCCTCTCTCCAACCTCATCATTTGGTTGTTAGCTGTATCCTGTATCATCTCCTAGAGTTCAATGTTAATGTATTTTGCACCAATGTTAAGAGCATGACAACTCCTAAGAGAGAAAGAGACAAGGTGAAAAAATAAATAGTAATAATAAAAAAGATAGAAATGTCATTAGATCTGCTCCTTGAGACCAGATACATCAAAATTTAATATTAGAAGCTGTCATGAAATTACAGCTTTTGTTTTTCTTTCTGTCACCCATCTGGTGCGCCTAAGTGCTGAAAGGCAAAGCAGGCATCAGCTGAAATACTGCATTCATTAATCATGCAAGTAGGGAATGCACGTATAAGTGACACTGGGGACATTATTTCAGAGCCTCTAATGATGTAGGGCAGTGCATATTAGTGTCTATTCCTCACTCTGGGGTATGGTATGTTTTCTACTATATATTGAAGGGTACCTACACTTTCAAAGCAATCAAGGGACATTATTTGAAAGTGCATCTCTCAGTTACAAAGATAAATACTGGCTAAAGATAGAGGAAGCTCCATGGGCATCATAATGTCTTATTTAATACCACTCTGGATTCCCAAGCTTATTGTAAAGCATTTCATATATTTGAAAGAAGTAAGCAAACACAATGGTTTTATTGGCATAGAAAGTGTAATGCTAATATCCAATTATCGGTGACTTTAAAGTTACTTTTCTACTGTGCCTCTCAAAAGGTACTATTCAAAGGATGTTCAGATTTAAGGGGTCAGCAAGCTATGGCCAGATCCTGCTACTGCCTGATTTTGTAAATATGGTTCCATCAGAACACAGCCACCCACATTGGGTTACCTATTTTTGATGATTTTGCTTAGGCGACAATGGCAATGGCAGGTATTTATGATTGAGATCAAGGCCCACAGAGCCTAAAATATTTCTCATCATATTATTACATTCAATACTGTAATATTAATAGACACCTGTCTGACATATGACTCTTAGTTTCCTCATCTAAGGTTTATAGAATTATATCATTTGTATGGAATGTTTTGGAAATATTATACTACTTACTTTGATTTATGAGATTTCAAACAATTAAGTACTTTTTATGATACATGTATTTTTACAGGCCTTTTGACACTTTTTCTATTTTACTTATTTTTATTTTAACTCTCTCCATTTACTTTTTTAAAATAATTTTTAAAATATTTTATTTATTTCTCTTTAGAGGGAAAGGGAAGGAGAGAGGGAGAGACATATCAATGTATGGTTGCCTCTTGTGTGTCCCCTGATGGGAACTGGCCTGCAACCTAGGCATGTGCCCTGACTGGGAATCGAACTGTGGTTGTTTGGTCCCCAGGCCCTCGCTCGATCCACTGAGCTACACCAACCAGGGCTTCCATTTTCTTTTAGTCATCTTTATAAACATGAAAACTCTCCTAGGTATACTTGAAGTCTAAGATAAACGTGGCTGTTGTCCACAGGGTCATTGCAGACACTGCACCTTTCATACCCTGGAAAAAATGAAATAGCCATTGTTGCATTTTAAGTTTTCTAATGAGACCATGATAGTGAGAAAATTTTGGAAATGTGTGAACAGAAGAATAATTTTAGAAGTTATGATATATAATCTTGTAAGTCAACTCTTGAACAGTGAAAGGACAGCAAACTCACAGTTATCAACAACCACACCTAAAACAAAAGCAAACTAAGAGGACAGCTAGATCAGGAGCAGAACCATAGAAATGAAGATCACATGGAGGGTTAGCAACAGGGAAGTGGGAGAAGGAGAAGGAGGGAGAAGGTACAGAAAATAAGTAGCATAGATGTTAGGTAGAAAATAGATAGGGGGGAGGACAAGAATAGTTAGGGGAGACATAGAATCTAAAGAACTTCAGACATGTGGTCATAAACTAAAGTGGGGGATGGTGGGGGAGGGGGTGTACAGGGTGGAGGGGAATGAAGGGGGGAATAGAACAACTGTAATAGCATAATCAATAAAATATATTTTAAAAAAATGAAAAAAATAAAAAAAATAAATTTTCCATAACAACACATATAAACATACAGGGTACACAACTAATGTTTTATATATGGAAATAAAAATATTAAAATAATTGTATCAACATCACTTTTGTAATTTCCCTAGTGAAAGTATGTGTAGATAGGAAACTATATCAGTTTTGTTAAGTGATAGGCTTCAGTGTTTAAGATTGTGCTTGAATAAAATGAGGTGCTTAATATTTGTATGTGAAAGAAATTAGAAAAAAGATCTGGTATAAATATAATTTTGTTTATTTTTAACTTTTTTTAAAGTTAAATACTTTTGAATGTTATTATTGTTCAAGTACAGTTTTCTGCTTTTTCCCCCCAGCTCTCCCTGGAGAGGAGAGGGGAGGAGATAATGGGGGGGAGGTGAAGGGTTTAAATATAAGTAAATTTATACAGAGGAAACTTCTGATTTCTATAATAAAAATCAGTTATTTGAAGAAGTAACACAATTGAAACAATTTGGAAATAATACTCTAGTAAAATGTTATTGCAAAACACATTAAAGATAAAGTTCACATGGCATAGTTCATACCTGGATAAGTAATGTATATTCCTCAACTGATTAAATAGTTGAGTGTAAAATAAAACATATTTCAGTGAGTGAGACTGTAAAGTAGTTCCCAAAAGAAACCCCATGCACGCCCTTGTGGCATATGGATGCCAGGAAGGCCATAACATATGAAGATATGTTAATAAATCCACAAAGTATTACAGTAGTTTAAAGTTTAAAGAAATATATTTTAAAGGTAGAGTGGGTTCTAGAAGTAAAAAAAATAATGTGGTATATAGTAGATAATGAAGAGATGATATTGGTAAGCCTATTTAGAGTTATATTACAGTTTTCTGGAATCATATTTGAAGGTGTGTAGTACATACACCAAAAGTTAAGCTTAAAGAAGAATGTGAGGTAACTCTAAGGACAAAAAAAAATGTCTGTTAAGTCTTGTGCAATCTCAACATTGTCTGGAATTATGGAATTAGAGAATGTTTGATGCTCCCTGCTTCTCTTCTATAATGAATCGCCTTCCTGCACCCCACCCTTACTATTTTTCTGTTTGAAAAATTAAAATCCAGTCTTCATTTTTGATACTGAATATATCTCATTATCCTTCAGGTAAGTTACAAGACAATTTTTTTTCTGGTAGTTCATGTAAGGCTTAGTAACCAAATGATCATTTAAAATGCTTAATAATTAAAAGTATGTCTTATTTGAGAGAGACAAGATATTTCCTTGGTTTTTAAAAACGCCAATGATAGCTGTGTAGTCTGTATTACTTGTGTGTCTTAGAATCCACACTGGTGTGTAGCTGGGTCATCCCGATGCCTTCTCGTGCCCATTTCCACCCTCCAGATTTTTTGTCATTTTAAAAAATTTTAATTGTTGTTTAAGTACAGTTTTCTGTCTTTTACTCCCATCCCAGCTCACCCTCCACCCTCCATATTAAAACCTGTCTCCAAAATCTCCTTTTATCTTTCTCACCCATGCCCCTCACCTTCCCAAACCTCAGGCCACCCTCTCACTGTCTTGATGGTATCCCTGTCTTTACCTTCTTCCTTATGTGCATTCTTCTTAGAAATAGAGTTGGTGCCAATCTCAGCCTCATTGCTTTTCTAGTAGAGATCCTTCTGGAATTCGGGTGAATAAATCTCTCACTCCACTCAGTATTAGTATTATTTAACTCTTCGTGGCTGTCCATAATGACTAGTCTGGTACCTTTATTTGCAGCCAAAGGATTATTTTGCTCACCATAGTCACATTCCTGGGGGGCATCTGTAAAGGAAATTTCATGGCTTAATCTAGCAAATAAGTTGAGACAGGGATTCAGGCTCCTCTTTCATCCAAGTTCATTGCCTCCAGTAATAATTAAAGGAATGTATTGTCGTTGTGTGTTGAAAAAAATCATGTATGTTCAATTCCCTTTGAATGAATATACAACCCAAAAGGAACAAATGTGGGACCATCTCTAGCCCAGATGACTTGTGTAAATATTTAAAGGATGTGTGTATGCTTAGGTGATCATAGTGAAACCCTGAGGCACTAGCTGATGTAACTCAGTGGGCATGCTCTTGAATATGAGCCCCAGTGAATATTGAGGTAAATCCTGATCACTATAGTATAATATGTAATATGTACATTGGGACCCTGCTTGACTCAGTTTATTTTAAGAAAACAAACAAAAAAAATTAGGTTTCCTAATTACAGTCCACAATCTTGAGTATGAAGTCTACTATTTGGTCATCTTTTGTAGAATTTCTTTTTTGGTAATAAATTTATTTTGATTGATGTAACTTCCATGTCACATAATTCAAATGTGTAAGCTATGCAATTTAAAATTTTATTAGTATAGTCACATGACTATGTAACTATCACCACAATCTAATTTTAAAACATTTTTGTCAAGTCCAGAAGAAACCCAGTAATCATTTTATACACCCCACCCCAAATACCAGCCCTTGGAAACCACTCATTTTTATGATTACCCTCTATCTTTACGTATGTGCCTAGTGTAAGCATTGCATATAAATGCAATCCATATGTACAGTATTACATAACTAGCTTCTTTCATTTAGAATAATGTTTTTAAGGTTTGGCCATGTTGCAGCAAACGTCAGTACTTTGTGCCTTTTCAGTACTAAATAATATTTCACTGCACTGTGATGTATAAATATGCTGTACTCTGTAGACTGGCCCTCAGGTGCTTTATTTCTTCACTGAAAGATGAGAGCCATCAGTTCAAAAGTGCATATTTTCTATAGCTGTTTAATGCCTTTTCTTCTAAGCTCACTATTTGGGCCCCCATGGAATCCAATTTATCTGACTGCTTTTTATCCCCTGTAATGGACTCACACTTTTCTTTCGCTTTGCATGCCATACGAGTGTTGAAAATTGAACTCTATAAATGATACATTGTAGCGGTAGTGGACATTGAACCTCCAATCCCACTCCCTGGGTATTGTTCTTGGTTTTCACTTGGTCATTTATATGTTCAGTGAAATTGGATGCACTCATTCAGAAAAGTTTATTATGCCCACAGCGTGCAGCCTCTGATGTCCCTGTTCTGTGTTTTCTCCTGTGTTCTTTTAACCTGGCTACTTACGGTTTTGGCCCTGTGTCAGAATAGGCCGCCTATTGGTGAAGGGCTTGATTCTGTTTAGCCAGTTAGATTTTTACCCTCTGCCATTGGATGTATGTGTGTCTTGTAGGCTATTATTGCTGATCAGTGAATTTTCACTTTTTTGCTCCATGTTTCGCTGGGGACTGGTACCTGGAAGATTTCATGTCTACTTGCTCTTGAGAGAGAGCACAAGGTTGTGGATGATTTTTAAGACTGGTTTCCGATGAGTTACCTTTGGGTCACAGTAGCTTACGTCTCAGTCAGTATTTGAAATTGTGTTTAGGTCTCTCGTTCCAGTGAGGCTCCTGCCTGTGTTGATGAGTCTGGTGCAGCTAAGAAAAGGCTCTCACCTCTCCTTCATTCCCTCCAGAGATTGCTGCTGATTGAGTACAGCTTAGCGCATGTGCACAACGTCCCTACCCCCGAAACTGACTGATCCCAAAGGGATCTTCTTGGTCATCTCTTTGCTTAGTTCTCTTTATTAAACTTCTTGTTGTTCTACCATTTGATCATATCTATTTGTGAAAACCATTTGCTTTTATTAAACTTCTGGTTGCTCTGTCATTTGATCTACCTACTTCTTCATAACTGCTCTCCACCAACGTATCCGTTTTTTCAACAATTCCCCTAGATAAGGAGTTCACATTGTGTTCAAGGTAAAGTGTGTTCTCTCGGGCAAAGTGGTGTAGCTCTTTGACCTTTGGACCTTCTGTCTTCCTGGGAGGAATATTCACACCGGAACAATAAAGTTGGGAGCGAAGACCCACTTTTCCAGCATGCCACCCTTACTCTCAGTGGCACTGGTGGTGACAGGAGGTAGCAGCCCTGATCATCTTCATTTTGCTGTTACAAATGTGGAATCTTTGCCTTTCAAGTGAGCCAGTGGAAGGGATGGGCCCCAGTATTTGAAGTAGAATTTCTAACTATGAGTGAGGGCTGGTGAGAAAATGAGGCCAATTTTCCCTGCGACACCTGCATGAAGTAGGGTTTCTGCAACACAACCCGAGGAGGGGGAGATAAGAAATATTGCTGTCCCTTTTCCCAGCTAAAACCATAGTTTCAGTCTAGGAGCTGGGTGGAGAGAGAGCCTCCAACTTCTTGTCTATACCTGCCCAGAGGAGGGAGCTTCTGTAACACAGACCTGGAATATATACATTTAAAAATATCATTTAAGAAAGCTGGTCATGGTTCAATGTTACAGACTCTTGCTATTCTTACCAAAAACTAGTAGACTTTTTTGAATGAATGTTTCTCCACTTGCTGTATATGCCTAAGACAATTTCCAACAACTTAAATAATTTTTTCTTAAGTGACTTGTTTTTGTGCTGTGGAAAGTGTTGCCTGAACACCATCCACAAGTATGGGACTCTACTGTTTAGTTTTGTTATCAGAATGTAGCACTTTTTTTTGTTTTTACTCACTCCTGATTAAACTGCATAAGATTGAGAATTCAGGAAGACACAGTTAAAAGAATGTGATGAAATGTAAGATTCTTAACATTCCTAGATGTTTTGCTAGAAAACAAATCCAAGGGGATTCAATCCAATCTTACCCTAAACTGATTTTCTGAGCAACTCTCAGTCATTTCCTCCTGATGGATTTCCTGTAAATCCTCATTAGTCTACCACAGCTAGAACATTTTGCCTTATTTTATGGGTACAGAATTTGAATGCAGGATAGAAATCCAAACTGTTTTCCAACACAAAGTATACTTCTTTCAGGCATTGTGGAGTGGCTTTCAGAATGGAGATTCTGTGGTTTTCAGGCATTGAATTATTTCTAATACTGAAGATTTCCATCATTTACAAAGGTAATCTCTAAAGAGGTCTCTAAATATGTTATTTTTCTCCTGACCTTGTCCCATTACCCCATGTAAATGTTTCCTGGTACAAAAGTAGGTTGTACCATTTTTTAGCCACTAACCAATCTTCTAGAAAATGAGATCCCTCATTTTATTAGCAAGTATTTTTTAAATTTCTCATTTATTTGACTATAATTTGTCAATTTACAAAAATAGTTCTAATTTATTAAGAATTGACTTTCTACTGAAAGTTTGGCATTAAAAACAAAATTCCTTGAATACATTTGAAGTTCTAATTGACTATATTTAATGATTCATGAATTAGGCAGCATCTCATCTAGCCATGAGAAGGAGCCCTAAGAATCTGTACAAAATGGAAGGCTTTTATAGACAAAAGTGGGTGGGGAAAAAAGAAGTTTCTAGTAAATAATAGATAATTTCAGCCTAGGTCACCTCCCTCTGGGGAAAGGCAGGAAGGGAAGGCAGTCTGTCGGACAGATTATCACAGTAGGGCTACTGAGCAGGCAATTCCAGATTGACTTGTTCGAGGTCACCTTCCTGGGACAGGCTGAAACTGCAAAGAAGTCTTGGTTAGCTCTCGTGGTGCCTAGCAGAAGTGACTCCATTTTGGGCCTGCTGCTCAAGTATGTTGTTCATGTCTTAAAGAAAGAAAGCTTATAACATTGCAAAAGTTGTCTAAAAATTTGAATATAATCATGCAATGATATAATCCAGTTTCATTTCTGGTAGTTTTGTTTGTTTCCAAGGAATGAATAATTGCCTCTTTGTTTCCTTATTTTTCTAAATACTAATCATTACTTCATTAACAAATTCTCCAGTGAAGTGTGAGTTGTTCTTGGTCATTTAAAGATACCATGCAATGCACGAGTTTGTATCCATTCACTTCCCCTCTTTTGTGTTACACATCTTGGCATTCTTTCTTCTGCTCCGGCTGGACTAATACTCCCTGAACCTGTGCACAGTTGTCTTCCTGAAATTCCTCTATTATTTTGCTGGGAAGTTCCTTTTCCTTTCTCTTCTATTAAATATCTTTGTTACAATTCTAAGATTGCCTTTTATTTTCTTAAATAAACTTCATTTTTTGAACAGGTTTAGGTTTACAGAACAATGGAAAAGATAGTGCAGAGGATTCAGTCTGCCTTATACCCACTCACTGCCATGCTTATCATCCTACATTAGTATGGCACATTTGTTATAATTAAATAATCAATATTGATACATGACGGTGAACTAAACTCTATGCTTTATTCAGCTTGCCTTAGTTTTACTTAATGTCCTTTTTTCTGTTCCAGGATCCCATCCATTACATTTAATTTGTCATGTTTCATTAGGCACCTCTTAGCTTTGACAGCTTCTCAGATTTCTCTTGTTTTTGGTGACATTGACAGTTTTCAAGAGTACTAGCCAGGTATTTTATAAAATGTTACTCAGTTGGAAAGTGTTTAATGTTTTTTTGATGATTAGATTGATGTTACTGAGTTTTTCAGAAGAAGATCAAAGGAGTAAAATGCTTTTTTTAGAACATCATATCAAGGGTGTTCTAACCATGCAGTTAAATTTCCACCAGTAATGTGAATAGTTTCTCAAATCTTTCACCTCAGAGAGAGAGAGAGAGGAAGAGAGGGAAAGAGGAGAGATCGTGTCTCTTGTCACCCTGTACTGCAAACGTGCCCCCGGTTGACGTTCTTTCTTGTTTCCATAACATCTTTTTTTCTTGGCTTACTGGAGATACCAGTATCATTTCAGCATATGTATACCATAAGTAGCTACTGTAGTTATTAATAAAGGAAGGAAGCAAAGGAAATCAGCACTGTTAACCATAATCAATTTGGGAGTGTACATTTGTTTCACAGGATGTTACAGGTTAACACATTCCCCAGGGGATCACAACGGTCGCCCGCAACAGAGATTAACAACCTCCCTCCCCCAAACAGGAAAGGACTGTTTTCGATCTCCCCGTCCACTTGCCCAGACTGTGGAGGGAACTAAGCACATGCTCAGAACAAAGTCAGAATGACACAAGGGCAGTGCTTCTTTGAGGCACGTGCAATAGGAACTAACGTGGTGACCATAGAGACCTGACAGAAGGGATTGGTTGGAAGGTGGCATCATCAGAAGCCCGCAAAAGCTTGAGAAATTGATTTTTTAAAAGTGCCTAGTCTGCCCCATGCCCAAGGTATTATAACCTAGTTTAACATGGAAGCTCTTTCTTGGTGACTCATGCTTGCCCAGTTCTTAGCACATTTCCTCTACAGTAACCATGCGGATCTGGCAGCAACATAGCCCAGCAGCTGCGGAGACTCAAAATGCTGGCTCCAGTTGGGAGCTTGGGGAAAGCAGCACAGTCAGAAACAGCACCAAGTTACTTGGATGGGGACTGAGACCACTTGGCAGCTGCCTGTGGGCTCCAGAGGACTAAGCTTTAATATGAAGCAGAAACTCTGGACACTGGCCCTGGTTTTGGCCTTGCTGAAGTTTGGATTTTTTCCATGGCAGGATGATCAGATATGGGACACAGGGGCAGCCTTTTATTTCTCCCTGAATAAATCTTGCCACACTACAATCTCTGGTGCTTGGGCCTGTAACATGCTTTTCTCACAATCCCATGACTGAGCCACACTTTTACTGGGAAAAAATGTGCATGTATATATGTAGTTACAAGGTATGTCTAGAAACATCCAGCCATTGTTAATGTAAGGAGAATTGTTTGCACAATATCCATGTAATCTGGAAGCCAAGAAGAGTGGACTAGATTGTGCATGTGTGAACAATGACCACCGTGCTGACTAGTCAGTGGGAGATGGTAGACACTGTTGAGTGAGCATGTGCACTGTGTGGCCGTTACACTCAAAATCACTGAGTGAGTTGAACCACAGATCTACGTCGAGTTTTGTGTTAAACTTAAACACAAAACTTTCACATTCTCTGTGAAAACTATTCTGATGATTCAGAAGGATGCAGCTATGGGCAACTGATGATTGGAAGCTTCATCGTGAAAACACCCCCATTTACGCATCATGTCTTATGTAGAGGTGTTTGGTGAAACATCAAATCAGGTGACTCAGCCTGCCTCCAGCCCAGATGTGGCACCCCATGACTTCTTGTTTTTCCCAAAACTAAAATCGCCTTTGAAAGGGAAGAGATTTCAGACCATCAGTGAGACTCAGGAAAATAAAACAAGGTTGACGGTGATTGGGAGAACTGCGTGAGAGCCCAAGGTACCTATTTTTTAAGGGGACTGAGGTGTCTTTGTCCTATGTACAATGTGTCTTGTATCATGTATTTCTTCAATAAAGGTCTCTATTTTTTTATAGTACAAGGCTGGATATCTTCTGGACAGATCTTGAATGTATGCATTAGAGAGTAGTATGTGGACAAGTCAGAGAACAATGGTCAATGAATTCCACAAATTAAGATCGTAGAGCAATGATCACCTTCAGGCATCTTTGTTTTACTTCTAAGAGACAATGAAAATTGGTTTACCATCTCTGCTTCTCAGTGTCAAATTTATAAAACAGAAGGGTCAGGGTTAGGGCTTTATTGCACAACAGAGGCGGCAAAATTATCTTTTGATGTGAGTTTACTGGGACCAAGTGAGCTTTAGTAGGAATGGCTGCTCATTCCCAAAGGAATCTAAGGCCTACTTTTATTTCTTGGACAAAGGTTAAATTGTTTATACATAACAATATGTTTGCTAAAACTTTCAGATAACTTTCTTAGAACTCAATTTTTTAAATTATCAGATTGGCCTGCAATCTTTAAATGATTATTGAAGATATTATGTATAAAATATGAAGCAGGAAATTTAAAATGCAAAGTTAAATACTTCTTAAAACACATTTTTAAGGTAAAGGTTTATATGGAGTCAGATAAATTTTATTTTTGACATTTCAATAATTTGGGGATCATATACATTATTTAGTCCTGTTTTTTGGTATATGAAAAAAGAAGGCCTCTCTCTGTTATTACTTCAGATTAAAAGACCATTTATTTCATGAGAAAGGAGGGTATGTAACTATGTATTTTTTTCACTTTCTGATTAAAAACATCACACCATAGGCACAGTCACCAGGAAAGTGTTATTCCATACACAGCCTTAGACTGTGACCCACTGCAGGGAACCATTTATAATAATCAGTGCACATCGGTATAAGAAAACATCGTCTAACAAAGGTAGACCTTGCAGTGTAATTTATATAAAATAAGATTTTTTAAATCAGAAGCTTTTCTTAAAAGCAAACACACCCAACCCTAAATAAATAACAGAGAAGCCATAGCCTTTGGATAACTCTTAGCTTTGGACGCTCTTAACAGGAAAGCTGTCGTTGGCTATTTTACATCTAAGTATCCCCTGCTTTGAAATATGACCATAAAAAAACCAACTCCCTTCTGCTAAAAGGACTATTGGGCTCCAGAGACTCATCATCAGCTTTGGAAAGTGTTTGAAAGCCATGTTGGCTATCCAAAAGTTTAGGGGTAATAGACAAATATAAATTTTTAAACACTGTGTCCAAATCCAGTATATGGAATAAAACACACCTCTGGTGATATTCTTTGTAACAAATATGTCTTCTTTAAGGTTCACATGTTTCGATAGGGTGTTGACACCTCAGAATAAGTCTGTTATTCTTCCTCTTATAACAGCACCATTGGTACTGAGGCGAAGTGTACTCAGGTTGATGGCTCTGTGAAGTTTTTCTTGTAATTCAGGCTATGTTTCATGCTTAAGGGAGATGTTTTCCTTTCACTTAAGAATCGGAGTCCTTCAATCTCCTTGCATTACTTTTGTTGTGATGTGACACTTTAAAAGCTCCCTGGCTGGAAATGGTGGCTAGAGGCTGGGATCTACTGGTAGCAGTATCCTCTGCTGGAGATAATCTCTTCATCTCTCTCCTAAAAGACTGCAGCGCTGTAGAGCCTTGGAATGGATTTTAGGATTCTACTGCAATGATGTCAGTTACATAAAGCACATGCACACAATTTCTAATTGAATGGAGTTGAAAGTGTTTTATTTCATCATGTGTATAGCTCCACAGACATACCAGCATTGTTGATTATGTCCTCACAACACAACTGTTACTTAACAGACATGGCTTAGTGTACAACTGTGCTGTGACTTCACTAAAAAGTATTCCTCAGATCTGCCTTGTTCTGGAGCCCATCTTTTTTATGAGTTGTTCAAAGAACACCAAGGCTGGGAGTGACCACTGAATTCGGAGCTGTCAAGTACATTTAACAGGCTGCCTTCTCATCTGATTTTTCCAGCACGGCATCCTTATTTCAAGAGAACTGGAAGAAACCTTCACAGTTGGAAACGACTTACCTCCCTCTTTGTGCAACACCTGTGTCGGGTCACCTGGCCTGTCTAGTGCCTTGATGGGTGGATTAGCTGGGCTGCTGTGAAGTTTCTTACTGTTCAGCTGCCATTCGATCCTATTAACATAGCTGCCCAGTCACTTATTGGTTTTAGGTGGTTTTTTTCCTGCTTCTGCTTAGAAGTCTGTGTCTCTTTTTAGATCCTCCTAGGGGAGAGCTTGGGAGTCCTGCATATCCTGACTTCAAAGGAACTATATTGACCTGACAGCTCCGATCCTCAAATTTTACAGAAGATCTAAATCAATCTAAAAATAATTAAGCTGCCCAGTATCGAATCACCTGTGTAGCTCTGGGGAAAGAATTTGGAACTCAGGTCTTTAAATGTATATTGTCAGTCTTTCTAGGACTTGAAAGCCTCTATGCTTTCATCTCTTCACACGTTTGTTAACGCAGAGGCAGCACAGAAGAAGGGCTGAGGGGATGGACTCTGCAGTCAGCCCGCTGGGTCCAAATCTGCCTCTGTGTGTTAATTTCGGGGCCACGTTCAAGCCCTGTCAGTGCTTTGTTCCTGTTTTATCTGTAACATGAGTAAAATAATAGCACTTCTTTCACAAAGCAGTTGTATAGATACAGAAAATCCAACGCGATGTGGAACAAAAGAAGTTTTCAATGAAAGTCATCTATTATTGAATGGCTAATTCATGCAAACTGAAATATGTACTTGGTACCTAGTGTATGCCAGATACAGCAAGTCCTCAAATAACATTATTTTGTTCAATGTTGGTTTGTTATAATGTTGATGAGGCACTTAAACTCTTGTTTATATTCATTAGCTGTGGTTAAGTGGGTTTCAGAAAACCTTGTTTTATACCAGGTCCAAGAAATCATTGACAATGTTAGGCGAGGACCTCCTGCAAGGGGCCTTTTTGCCACAGTCATAGTCCCTTTTCACTCCACCTAGAAAACAGGAACAAAGCATTATATAAATGCACCTATAACATAAATTATTCCTGCTACTATTAATAAGATTTGTTTGGTAAAGGGTTTGATGTAAAGAGGGGAGAACGGCAAGGATATAGTGGGCAGCGGTAGACGAGGCCTGTTAAGTAGTGAATATCATAACGAAATCCTGGACTTTAACATCTTTTCACTTAACAACATTGAAATATATAATACAATATTATTATCTACAGTCCCTGTGCTATACATTAAATCCCCAGTGTGCAGTGAAAAGAAAAGTCTACATTTTTAATTACAGATTTTTTTCTGCAATGTGATATGTGGGTCCCTAAAAACCCTTTCATTCTGCAGAATTCACATTAAAATAGAAGCTCTCATGGAAAAAAAAAAAAAGAGTAAGGCTCTGTGCAGATCCCAAAACCTGTGCGATTACTCCTTAGCAATCATCACCCTAATGAATATATTAAGCAAGAGTAATCCACTGATAAATATTTCTATAAATATAAGATTATATTTTAAAGAAATGGGAAAAGTAATTTGGTGGCACAGATAAGTGAGGATCGGCCTTCTTAGGGAAGGAAGCACAGAGAAATGTAGACACAAAGCGGAGAACACAACATGCTAAGATGGAGTGTGTGTCCAAAGAGAGACAAAGGAAGGAGCAGAATGTGGACGTGAGGGAATGGGAATTGCATTCCATGCTGTACTCCCGTGTGGCTCCCATTAACTTGAGCCTTATTACAGTATTTTGTGTGTGGCTGACGCGTTTGGTGATGCAACTCTTTGATATGCTGGGAAATTAGCTTAAGAAACAACATGCTTTCCATGTTATGCTCACATTCTTGTCTACTTACCAGTCATTTGTAAATGAATCCCCTGACATTGGAGACACCCATTGTAGCATCATAGGTGGGGAATGACATGGATAGATCAGAGTTTCTGAAAGATTACTCTAGTAGGGAATCAAAACTCAGATTTTAGACACCTTTGAATCCAACAGGGAAAGGGTAACTAGAATCAGATGGTGACAGTAATGATGAATACAGCCAGATGTACAATACTGGTAATTTCTACTATAAAATAAGAAGGCACTAAGTTAGAGAATTTACATTAGGTGTCAATGTCTTTAATATCTGATTTTTGATATCTTACATAAAAAAACTCGAGAAAATTTTCATGGAACAGGAAAGCAAAAACAATCTAATTTGTTTTCTATGTTAGACTATGTTTGGGCAGTTCAAGTTCTAGCCTCCATCTTTTCTATTGGTAATTTTCTCCCCATGCGTCTGAGCTTGCCTGAGGTAGGACTGAAAAAAGTAGAGGAAGAAGCATGGAAGACACTAACATATTGGATGTCACGTTAGCAACATAAACTTGAAAACAGATGAGGGAAATATGCACAGTGTGCTCACACAGGCTTATTAAAAATAGTTGCAAATATTCTGTAACCTCTTAAATATGCCATCACACAGATGCAGTTCATGTTTGACATTTCATCTGAATGCCAATAACCTCTGATTACAAAGATGTTTATAAAATTTATTTTTACCAAAGAGATGTAATTTATCATGATAAGGTATAGCAGAATAAACCTTGTTTTACAACAACAAAAAACAATAAATCACTTAAGTAGAAATCACAGTTTGTGACTTAAACTTTATTGTTTAAACCAGTACTGTTCAATATATAATATTAGAAACCACAGGTATGAGCTAGGTATATAATTTAATTTTTTTCTAGTAAACACCTTAAAAAGTAAACATTTTAAATTGATAAAATTAATTTAATAGTTAATATTTAACATAATATCATCATGCCCCAAGTAATAAATATAGAAATGAATAATGAGACATTTTATTTTTTTAAGATTTTATTTACTTATTTTTAAAGAGGGTAAGGGAGGGAGAAACAGAGGGAAGAAAACATCAATGTGCAGGTGCTTCTTGTGCGCCCCCTACTGGGGACCTGGCCCACAACCCAGGCGTGTGCCCTGACTGGAGATTGAACCAGCGACCCTTTGGTTTGCAGGCCAGCACTCAATCCACTGAGCCACAGCAGCCAGGAAAAGACATTTTAAATTCTCATTTTTTGTACTAAGTCTTTGAATTTTGTTACACAATTTGAGAGCAGAGAACATCTCATTTTCAAATTGCTGAATTTCAACTAAATAACCACATATGTCTAGTGGTCACTATATTAGACAAATAGGCCAAAGTTAACTTTTACGAACATTAATTCTCCAGAGTGAAGAGATGCAGTAAATACATACCTTACTTATGTTTTTGTCTAAAAGTTACATCCTTTAAGACTATAAAAATACCATGGACAAAAACAAATAAGCAAAACAGAACCAGAGACATGGAAATAAAGAAGAAATTGACAGTGACCAGAGGGGAGAGGGGAGAGGGAAAATAAAAGAAAAAAGGGTAAGGGTCTAGGCAAGGATCCTTATTACCATGTATAAAGGACCCATAGTAACGTACAGCAGGGTAGGAATGGGAGGGAGCAGGGGACAGCAAACACGGGCTGGGGGGAATCAGGACCACTGTAATTGAACAACAATTTTAAAAAGGGGAAAAAAGTAACTACCATGTATTATTATTTTATTTCTCTTCTTGGGAACACCATTATAGAATACTTTTGGAGTATAACTTCTGAACCCACCCCACTTCACATCTTATTAAAATCCTTGCAAGAATAAAACAATAGTAAATATTTCTGTAAATACTAGATTGCTTCTGTTTATGATACACCATCTTATCTCAAGCACAGGGAATTGCTACCCCATTAAATGCTGACATGTGAATATTTGTGAAGAGTGTATTGTAATTTTTATTATATTATATGTAACTGAATAAACATTCAGTTATGAATTTAATTGCATCTGACAGGTGAACAAAATGACATGCTTTATAGATGTTTAATTAAACGTGTATTGATTTGACTTGAGTTCTCTTCTTTTGGGAGCATTATATATAATTTCTGGCCTCCAGCATTTTTGGCCTTTGAAAACCTCCTGGGCTGAGGGCATTGTGCTTCCAGTGGTAAATGTACAAAGTCACCCTGGTTCAAGAAATGCTTGTCCCTTGCCTGCTTGCAAAATACAGGGACACTCCCATCCCTGTAATTCTCAATGTAATTGTCACCCATGACAGGCTTTTACCAAAATTAGTTTGTTAACTTTTTCTTTAACATGTATCAAATTCTTTATTTGTGTTGCTTTTGACAACGACACACCCCGAAACAGTCAGATTTGGGTTGAAGGAAGTGGTATCTGTGATGTCAGCTGTATTCCGTCATGAAAACAGAATGCAAAAGGTTTCATTTTTTTCTTCTCCATATTTTGAATGATGACAAGAAAAAACATGCATTTTTAAGCTAACAGAAATCATCAAGTTTTAACTTTGAATGATGAAGTTTGTTAATTATGTTATATATTTACAATTCCTAGTTTTCTACTTTTATTACTTGAACACAGGAGTTAACTTTAAAACATTTCATTACATAGTTTAAAATGAAGCATTCAGAGTTGAATTTTTAATTGTATGTGATTAGTTTACTAACTTCAGTTTTGCATCAGCATGTTCCATGTGCTCATTTTCACAGCAGTGGCAAATTTGCCCTCATCTATTTATTTGACTGTCAGTTTGTTCTCTGTTTCTGATTTAGGAGAGGCAGTGATTGTGTCTATTTTCTTATCTACTATATAACAAATGACCTAGTACAGTGTAGGTGCTCAGTGAACCTTAGGTAAATGAATGAAAAACAAATGTTTGTTATTGTTACTTCCCGTCCTTGCGAGAAAGAAGGGTCGAGCAAGAAGGGTTGGAGACTGCTGGGTAGTCAGAGGTGTTTTATTGGCCAAAGTTTCAAAGTTTTACCTGCGCAGGGGCGAACTCTCGGGGTGCCTAAAAAGTTTAAAAAAAAAAAAAAAAGAGTGCCAAAATGGCTGCAAATGAGAGTCGCGCCTGGCACTTACAGGCTAGGGTTCTATAGAAGCGAGCAAGCAAGCAACTTCCAGAAGCAAAAGGTGGCAGTTAGCTACTGGCTCAGGGGCTTATGCTAGGGCTCGTGATCTTGCTGATGATTGGCTGGCAGGACTCATGAACAGCTCATGCTCAGGTTAGCCATTGGCTCAGGGGCTCATGCTAGGGGTAAAAATTTCCCCCCCCCCAACGGATGTTCCAAGAAGCTATCTGCTTAACTTCCTGGAACATTTGCCCGGGGGTGGGGGTGGGGGTGCAGTCCCCCCATCCAAGCTTGAGCAAGCAGCTAAGGTTGAACAAACAACTTAGTTTTCTTAAGACTATTTCCCTTAGCCCCTAACATTATCAAGTGATGTTCAAAGCTCATTTTACCTAAATGCAAAGGAGAGGGTGTCCACCTGGTAGAGAAACAAGGTCGCCCTGAGAGGGAATCCATTTACAAAATAATCCCAGGTATCCAGGGTTTCTGTTACACCAAGGCTAGAGAAAAAAATTGTAACTTAAAGCCTGTAAAGCCATCTAATAATTTATTAATCATTCATATTGTATCAAGATCATTTACTTTTATAATTAGTAATCTATCTTTTTCCCATCACATCTCTTATTCTTTGTATTATTTAGTAGGAAATCTTTTGCTTTTTAAAAATTGTTTTCTTTTTTCCTTGTTCTCTAAATCTGTGGTTCTCCATCTTGGCCTGTTTTATTCCTCCAGGGAGATATTTGACAATGTCTATAGGTATTTTTGTCGTGGAGAGGATGCTATTTTGTTATCTATTGACTAAAGGAAAAGAGATTCTTCAAAAAATCATAAATGGACAAGATAGCTCCCCAGTAGCAAAGAATTATCCGGCCCAAAATGTCCACAGTGCTAAGGTTGCAAAACCTTACTTAGTTCGCTTTAAAACCACTGATCCCTGTTTTATTCCTAAAATGATTAAAAAAAAACCAGATTGCTTCTGTTTATGATACACCTTTTGCCTCATTGTAACCAAGACTTTTTCAAATTTGCAAAATGCTTAGTTTATTAAAGTTACAGGTCGAGTAACAATAAAGATTTATCAGTATAATTTTTTAAAATCCTTCCTCTCTTTTTCAAACGTTGCCAGATAAAATGAGAGTTTCAATGTCGATAATGTAATTCTATCAATTTAATGCATCTTTGTTAATCTATTTTACAGGCTCCTTTAGATGGAATATAAAACTGCAGAAACCTTTCCATCAGAAGGATTAATGCCGGCATTACCATTTCTGCAGTAAAACAGAGCGCTCAGCGGTGGAGGCCACAGACACCTCCAGCCTGGATTCCACAATTCCGCATTAAGTGCTGGAGTTTGCATTACCGGCGGTAGGAAAGCCTTTGCCAATGCTTACAAGGAACTGCTTATCCCTGCTTCTCTGGGTCCTGTTTGATGGAGGTCTCCTAACACCACTTCAACCGCCGCTACAACGAACGTTAGCCACAGAGCCCAGGGAAAATGTTATCCACCTGTCAGGGCAGCGATCGCATTTCCAGCGAGTTAAGCGTGGCTGGGTGTGGAATCAGTTTTTCGTGCTGGAGGAGTACATGGGCTCTGAACCGCAGTACGTGGGAAAGGTAATGGCCTGTTTCTTTTGACAACCACTCGACAGCCAGGGGGGTTATGAGGTGCACGCTATGCGTGGGTGTTTTGCACAGGGGTGAGCAAACCAGTGGTTGAACACTGGAAATAAACTCAGGAGACCTGATTTTAATTCCTGACTCCGTGAAGTGGGGAAGCTTCGGAATATCATTCAAGCACCGTTTTCTTTCATTGACCTGGTTATTTTCATGAAATCAATATATATTTTGTTTCTGTTTTTGACATTATTTGCTAAACATAAAGTTAAAATACATAAAAACTCATTAAAAGTGTTATTATAGCACGTTATTTCTCACAGATACTTGGAAATTATCTTCCAATAAAAGGCATAGGAAAACAAAACAAAACAAAACACAGGTATAAATACTCTGAACTGCTGGTGCTTTCTTTGGATGACCAAGATGTCTTTCCTTCTTACTGCCTTAAAAACATGATATATAATTAGAATTGTGGTTCTGAAGTATTTGAGTTGGCTTGATTGTGCTTTATAAATAATTTATTTACCATATGCTTTGCAAGCTACTTATGAAGCTATTTATACACAAATTAAAAAATGTTGGAACCCAAATATGTACATGTCGATATTCAACATAGCACACAATTTACTAGTCCTATTTCAAGTTTGTAGAATTTATTTTTTCAGCAAAATAGTTAATCTGTTTCAGCCCATTTATGCTTCACTGGTATTTTTCTTACATAAAAATTTTGACCTATGCCTAGAATAAATAGAAGTAATGAATGGCATTGGCAATTGTTTTCAGAAAAAATGAATATTTTATTTTATTTTGATCGCATTAATTTTGTTTTTAATTTTCAAAGTTTTTCCATGTTTTTAATTAATTAATAATAGTAGTGGTGGTAGTAGTGGTAGTAGTATTAGTAAAAGATATGTGTGAAGAGAGTTTAAAAGAAATCCGAGGACCAAAAAGGGAAACCATAGTAAAAACAGTGTTAGGAAGCTGGGGTAGAGAAGAGTATGTCTCTGGCACATTAAAGTCCTCAGAAACTTCCGGAAGCCTACGCTAATGAGAAATATGATGCATCTTAGGATTTCAATGTTAGGTCAAAGAAAAAATCCATTGAAGACCTTGATTTTTTTGCTCTACATTTTTGGAATTTTTTTGAAAGGTATTTAAGGAATATTGAATAACACATTGCAGGAGGTCCTCCAATAGAAACCTTTGTTGTAAGTGAATACATAGCCAGGGTGGCTCTAAGGTATAGGAGTTCTAAGACAAATATTTCATATGGGGTACTTATCTATTTATCAGTATATCTGTCTATATCTATATATCTATTAATCTGTACCCATCCATATCTGTCTAGATGTAGATTGATCGATTGATGGATAAATATGAGCCAGATCAAATCAGCATTTGAGTACCATGCTGGCAGGCCAGTTTCTGGTAATCCTGTAAAAAATCTTCAGTGCCATTAAGCAGAAGCCATGTTCCTGCCAGGACCCCCACCTACCAGGAATCGGGATGATCACGTGGCCCTGGAACAGCTCCATAGTCCAGTATTGGGCATGGGGTGAGCTCTGAAACTGAGTGGAAAGTCAGTTTCTTATTAGATGCTGATGGGAAAAATGGGCACCGAGGCCCCAGCAGCTCCAGTCCAGCCTGGGGCAGCCCACCCAGATGACCCTGTGGCCCACAGATTAGCCTGGGCATGAAAGCCATCTCAGCAAATCCTGACAAAGTACTCCAAACGTGGAAGTTCCCTGGTGTTACTGTACACTACTTCTACTTACATGATTTCTCCATACAATCATGGAATATAATAATCACTAAAATATTTTTACAGTGAGATAGGTTCTTGTTGCACTGGTATACTTGTTTTTGGTGAGTTGCTTTAATATAAGGTTTGAGTTTTGAAAACCCAGATGAATGAAGGGGCAGCATAGCTCTCAAGCTGCCTGCTTCACAAGTGGCGGCTCTCTCAGCTGCGCCTGTGACAGAGTTGGACTCGGACTCAGGGTTGCTGACCAATGTCAGGGGAAAGGTGTGCTCTGGTCACAGTGGAAGCACATCTATAGCCTTTAGCTGAAATTTGAAGTAAGGAAGCTGACGTTTTGTGGAAAAGTTAACGAAACTACTTTTAGTGATCCTACCTAAGTAGAGGAGTATTTTACCTCCCAGTGGACATTAAGCAAATGGCACTAGGAGTTGCTTATGCAAGTATTACAGAATTCTACCTCTCTAAATAGAATGAAATGTGTCCAACTCACTTAAAAATGAATTAGAATTTCTAAACAGATTAAAAAGAAAGAGGTACGAGGTTGAAGTATTATAAAATTAAGACATTTTCACAGGCACTTGGCTGTGCATTTGTAAGGTATAATATAAACCCATGGTTCACAGGCACTGTGTGTTTCTAATGCAAATGAAACAGCAGTTGCCAAAATCTCCTTTCCACATGGGACATAGTTAAAGTTTAATTAACTCTGTCTTAATGATTCTAGTTGTGGGGATAGCTGAATGACAACATGGGGACAGATTCAAGCTATTATATGTAAGTGTAAACATATAGACATATATTTAAGCTATTGCTTTTTCTAGAAAGGCTTTGAGATAGTCTATAAAAAAGAAAAGTCAAGTATTATAAATAATATATAATACAGAGCTAAAGAAAAAGGCAAGTGCAAAATTGCCAACAAAATGATCAGTGAAACTGTTGTAATTGAACTTCAAATTTAACTTTGTTTCTCTGCAACAAGAGTATCTATGGAAAACATTAATTTGTATAGTTCCCATCATTGGATCTTTACTTATTGAGAGGAAAAATACAGTTCTCTAGGTTCAAATATTAAAAAGATTCATGTAGAAATTTATCGGGTGGGAGGTTTCTGAGTGGTGTAGTTGACATTAATCTCAACAATTGTTCAAAAGGAAGAAACGTTAATGCTGATGTCCTTTCCAGAAAGACCAAACAGTGGTATTGCTTAAAATGAATAGTCCTTCATTTTATATACAAGGAGAGCACAAGAGTGTCCAGAGGCAAAGCCAATGCTTTCTTCTAATAAACATGTTGGATTTTATACAAGATCTGCATAAGTATAAGGTACCATATTGCATAGTAACAAAGACGTTAGTTTGGGAAAAATTAATTCACACATTTTTAATTGCCCACAGTCTCCATCAATAAGGCCTGAGTTATTCATTGCACAAACACACACATGCACACACATCTAAGCTGGGTTTTTACACCAACATGTATAACTGAGTACATGTCTGTGAAGTTCTAACATTGTCATAACCTCAAATCTATGTATCAAGAAAATGCTCCTCAATTTATATTCAGAGAATAATCAGAAAGTTGAGTTGTGATTTTTGGATAATCTCTATTGGCAGCAATTCTTAGCTTTAAATTGTTTAAAATTGCAAAATCTAAACAAACTTATATAAACCCTACCTCCAGAAGCATCTGTTTATTCACCATATTTTTGATTGATGATGTATTAAAGTTTGAAAAGGGGCTAAGCATTGTGGGATATATTTAATACAAAGGTCCCTAGATGCAGTTATGGCAGGTAAGCCTCACTGAGTGCTTCTTTGGGCAGAAAGTGTTTTCCTCTACGCATGCATCACCTGTGTTATCTTCACAATGGCCCTTTGAAGAACATCATTACTAATCCAGTTTTCTGCATGGAAAACTGAGGCACAGGAGGGTTCAGTAGCTTGCTCATGGCACAACACTCAAATGCTGAAACTGGATTTTTAAATCAGGTAGTTTATCTCCTTTGCATCAGAAAATATCACACTGTATTTTATAAGGATCTTAAATAACAATAATTTCAGTACTCTGTCAGACCATACCATGGCGGAGAACCTATTAGGGATTGAGGAGAAAAAGGGCAGTCTGTCACTAGGTCACCAGGAGCACTTGAGGTGCATCTTGAAGTACGAAACTACTATTTCAAAACAGATAGTCTGAGGGAAAAATGTAATCTATTTTATTGACTATGTGTTACAGTTGTCCCATTTCCCCCTTCATTCCCCTCTGCCCTGCAATCCTCTCCCATCCACATCCCTTCTACCCAGAGAAAACATTTCTACATGCTCTGAGGCTTGAAAGTTCTTAGTGGGCCTAAGTAATCATATTTTAATATAGTCAGAATGTGATGCTAAATGTTTAAAATAAATAAATACAGGAAGTATGGAGAGGTTCCATTCTGATACCGAGATTAGGTTTATTTGTTCTTGTTTTCTTTTTAATTGAGATATATAACAAATGCAAAATGTTATAACAGTTTCAGGTGTACAACATAATTATCTGATGGTTATATTCACTGTGAAATGATCAGCACAATTTGTCTAGTTATCATCCATCACCACACATAGTTACAGTATTTTTTCTTATGATGAGCAATTTTATGATTCACTCTTTTACTGACTTCCTACTATTATTTACTATATCCACTTTAATGCACATTACAGTAGTATTTGCTCTTAAAGGTATCAAAAACCACTGAAGTGTCTTCATTGAGGACTCACTTGGACAGAATTGCAGGTTTGAAATGATCACTTGGAGAGCCACTTAAAAGACTCACTGGAGACAGAGAAACAAGCACAGAGACAGGAAATATATGCAGGAAAAAGTTAGAGTAGGCTTGTGCAAGAAGCAATGAAGGAAATGGAATAATAGGGTTGCAGATGTGAAAGGTAGAGATACAACAAAAGAGTTCAAGATCCATGGGTTATGGGAACAGTAAGAACAAGACAAAAAGTTAGTACAGAATTGCACATAGAGAATAAAAAAGAGGGAGAAGGAAAAATGCACACATTTTGCTAGTTTTTGCTAGTATTTGGTGTAGGCTTGATTCTAAAGGAAGGGGAAAATGAATGTTATTAGACATTATACATCCATAGTTACTTACAATTACCCAGGTGAGCTATCTCAGAGATATTTGAATACATTTATCTAGGGCTCACCAACAGGCTGCCAATAGAGACAGAGACATGGGTGATGGGTGTACAGGTAGGAGTCAAAGTCATAGAAGTGGATGACATACCCTAGAAAAAATAACAGAGACAATGTGGGAACCCTGATCTTGAACTGCAAAGTGCATAATTAGGCCGTGTCATGGATAATAAATTAAAAGTTTTAGGAATTGGAAAAGACAAATCATGTAAAACTCTGCAGGTCAAATTAAATAATGACTGGTACTGGTTAGGGCAGTTAGTGAGCCAGAAGTGAGCTTCACCAAAGTAATTTTAACGGTTTTCTCTAGAGCCTAAAGAAGGGATAAAGTGATTGGAACAGTGGGTAGATTTCAAAAGTGTAGATGAAAGAGACTGATCTATGATATGCCTGATTCTATGTGATAAATACCTCATTAGTTAGTGTTTTCCAGAGAACCAATAGAGTGTGTGTGTGTGTGTGTGTGTGTGTGTGTGTGTAGAAAGACAGAGAGAGAGAGAGGTGAAGACATAGACAGTGAGAGAGAGAAAGTTATCTTAAGGAGTTTGGCTCACATGACTGTGTTGATATAAGTCCAAAATCTGCAGCATAGGCCAGCATGCTGAAGAAGCAAGAAAGCCATACAGATAAACTTAGTATAGCTATTCTAATTTTTCTAATTATACATGTATACAGATATATAATATGCATTCATATTACATGTTATATGTACTATGAGTTTCCTTAGGCCCTCAGGGTTAATCTCCTTAGATGGAGATGGAGAAGCAGCTTTGCTGGCCAAAAAACACTCAGAATTTCAGGTCTCAATGCCACCAGCTTCCTCAGGGTCCACCCACACATCTGCATTCCAGATTCCAGAACCCCATTTCTTCCCCATTTCTTCCCCACTTCAAAAGTAGACTCACTATGTGGCTGGGGCTTCCGTTTGCCTTGTGATTCAGCAAGTCACAGGATCAGATACTGGACTTGTTTTTCAGCAATCTCAGCTCTGTGGCTGCAGCAGATAAAGTTCTCTCTCCAGCAGACGTAGAAGTCCTCAGGTTTCTTTTGTGGAACTTCAGTTGAGAATTCAAATCCCTGAGCATGTTTGCTTCTTTCTGTACTTTTTCCAATGCTGTAATCTGAAAGTGTCTCTCCAAATGCATGTATTGAAATTCTAATGCCTAAAGTAGCAATACTAGGGAACAGGGCTTGTGAGAAGTACTTCCGTCATGGGGATGGAGTCCTCACGTTTTAGACTAGTGCTTTTAGAGAAAGGCCCCAGAGCTCCCTAGCCCCTCCTGCTGTGTAAGGACACAGCAAAGTCTACAACCCAGAAGAGTGCCATTATCATATCATTCTGATACCCTGGACTTAGACTCTTAGCTTCTGGAACAGCGAAAAGTAACTTTCTGTTGTTTATGAAGTAATGGCTCTATTGTATTTTGTTATAGCCGTTCAAACAAAGACATCTAGCAACACGAAGAGCAACCAGCCATATCATTAGAATCATGAGTTTGACAGAAATGTACCATATGCCCTGAACAGTGTGGCTTGGTTGGACATCACCCTGCATAGAAAGAAGGTGCTAGTCCATCCCCGATCAGGGCACATAAGTGGGTTGTATGTTCGGTCCCCAGTTAGAACACTTATGAGACACAGCCAATGATGTTTTTCTCTCACACTGATGTTTTTTGCCCTCTCTCTAAAAATAAATAAATAGAACCTCTAATAAAAATGTATCATATAAATGATCACTCAAATTCTTGCCTTTTATAAGTGTTTAATTAGGAGTCTCCAGTGGTGATATTCTGCATATCTCTATTGCTATACCACCTCAGAGACCACCAGTATTGTCTTCAATATGGGCAATAGAGTCGGTGTTTTTTAATTCTATTTAGATGAGAGAGTCAGTTTCAGAAACCGTAGAACTGATTAGGGAAACACATCTATCACTCCTGGTACCAAAATTTGTATCAATGAGGGATATTCGGAGAATCAAAATAGATAGACGATATGTGGCTTGTATATTTATATTTCTTTATTTATTTTAAATATATTTGGCTCATGCTACTGAGGATACAACAATCTTTAGGCCTGGCTGACGGGCAGGGGACCGAGAAAGAGCAGGAGTTTGCACTGAAAGGGTTTCTGCTGGCAGATTTCCTTCTTGACTGGGAGAGGTCAGTCCCTGTTTTATTAAGGCATTTAGCTGGATGGATACACTATGCAAGGTAATCTATACTTCTCAGAGTTCACCAATTTAAATGTTAATCTCATTCAAAAAACACCTTCTCAGAAACATCCAGAATGATGTTTAGTCAAATATCTGGGTGCCCTGGCCCAGCTATGTTAACATGAACAATTACTTTTCACAGAAATCTTAGACCAAGTTAGGTGCTGATGAAGATGAGATGGCCAATTAATTAGTCAGAAGAAGGAAGTGCAGCTGACTCTTGGATTCAAGGAAGGTAACTTCTTACAAAGTTTCAGGTGGTGCAACTAACAATAATGTGTGATTTTCTTCACCATCAAGAATCTCTAGGAAAGGACAAGAATGAGAAGGTGATTGTATCTATTCATTGTTGCAGAATTATATGCCCTGTGTGATGGAAGAGAGGGAAGGGTACCAAGAAAGAAGTCTAAGAGAAACCAGGGTCACACTACAAATACTAAAGTTCCAAAGAGATCTAGCCACAAAAATACAGGCTTTTTTCTACATGAGAGTCAGGGCAGTGGCAATATTTTGGGAATTATGTGAAGAATTTGGTTTTGTACTAGTAAAAGGAGTAAGAAAGAAAAAAGATTGAGATAGTGAGACAACTTATTAAAATAGCTATAATTGCAAAAATAACGTTTATCTGGAATTTCTCCTAAATTAGCACAATGGGATGGCAATATTTTGACTATATCCCTTTGCATAAAATATGATGCAAATTATATGATAAAGTTATACTGACAGATTTAAAAGACATTTTCATGGCTCAAGTATCATCTATCTATTTATCTGTCTATCTACCTATCTAGCTAGCTAGCTAAACTTATATAGCTTTAAGAGAAGCTTATAATGTAGTGTTAAAAATCAGACCTATTCCTGTTCATTTGAGATTCAAGGTTCATTGTACTAACTCAGTCTGCACTACAAGATTTAAAACCTTTTGCATCCTCTTGACTCCTGCCTTACTTACATATATGAGAATATTTGCAGTGTATTTGAGTGCCCTAAATCAAGGTTTTGTTTCTAATCCTTCCACCTGCCAAATGTATTGACCTGGCTGCTAATCAAAGCATCTCTAGCTACATGTTCTTTCTGTAATAAAACATCAGAAGGAATCTCTAGATAAGCATGCTATTTTATTGTACACCTTGGTTCTTAATCATATCCTTGAATTTTATAGTTCCTCTCAATACATCAGGATATCTTTGAAATAATCATCATTGAATGTGACTAGATAGCAATATGTTTAAAAGAAAAAAATGCTTGAAATGTAATTTGAACACTAAACACAATAAAGTACTTTTCAAATAGTCAGTGCCCGTTGTATGCCAGTTCTCTCTCCTTCACAATTTATTGTCTGCTTCTGGCATGCTCTTTATAATAGCGATGCCATAAAGCTTTAATGTGTTTACTTTAATTGAATTGGCAGGACCTGTAATGAAATTTAACTATCTTTAAGTCAATATATGAGTAACTAGAACCAGAATTTGAAAATAACCTGGACAGCATTAAGATTTCAGCCCTATTTTTATGTTTCTCTTCTTTTCTACTCCTCTATATCTTTTCCCCTCCTGCTGTTTCTCCACCCTACATCTAACTATATCTCAACCCTGTTTCAGGGATATTGCTGACTATAGTTAAATGATAGCTGGGATGAAGAGTAAGGAGGCTTTGACTCAAATTCCAGGTGTTCAAATAATTATCAGTGCAAAGATGCTTAAGCACAACTGTGTCAGTTCACACTAATAACATAGCGTGATGTCACATACTCAGAGTATGTATTTACCAGGAATAGCTCAAGTGCAAATGCCACAACTTCACAGTACAGGTCATGGAGTATGTGTGTGTGTCTGTGTGTGCATGTGTTGTCAAAATCTTTTCTACAAAATAGTTGTTGGATTCCTTGGAAAATGGTGCTATTTTTGATCTAACATGATGAACACCTACAACTTGTATTTCATACCAAGTGACAAGAGATAGGACCTACTGGAATTATTAGAGAAGTACCCTGGGAAAGGCCACCTATATGAAAAGGTAACCAAAATAGGGAATACAGAGTGATAAAAATGCCAATAAAAATCTAAGTTTAATGTTCTGATCTTTTAACAAGATTGAGTTTATGAATATGTATATGGTTGTATATTCATTAAAATGAACTTGAGGTGTGATCAACATTAAACATAGTATATCTATAGATAAACATCCTTCTTTCTTGACTGAAAAAATGACATGACTGTCATGGAAAGGACCATCTCTCTATATTTTATTATTCATGAGGCACCACATATTTTATTGCTACTGACATTTAATTACTTTTTTTAAAAGATATTTTATTTATTTATCTTTAGAGGGGAAGGGAAGGAGAGAGGGAGAGAAGCATCAATGTATGGTTGCCTTTTGTGCATCCCCTGCTGGGAACTGGCCTGCAGGGAACCAGCCTGCAACCCAGGCATGTGCCCTGACTGGGAATGAATCGCGGTTGTCTGGTTCGCAGGCCCGTGCTCAATCCACTGAGCTACACCGCCAGGGCTTGACATTTAATTACTTTAACTAATGTACAAAATTACTATTATAAAAGCAATCCTGGAATTTCCCATGGAGATGGCCTAAAAAAGATTTCCTATATAACACATATCAGTGTAATCACTGTTGAGTAGATTCTTAATGTATACTCATGCCCATTATTAAAGAATGCCATTGTTTCTTGTTGATTTATGTCAACTTTCAAGAACAGTTAGTCTTCCACAGTTTCATGAATGTTGGAAGAAGACATGAGATACCTGGATGAGAGAAAAGGGACATTATCACTCACAGTGCAACACGCAACATGAGCATTCAGGGGGACTGAGTGAGTTTTCAGTGCCCCATGTACCACAGGGGTAAATGGACAGCCCACGTGAGTGCTGTGCATACAGTGGGCTGTGCTGCAGGAGAAGGACATAGATAAGTCCCTCCCTTTGTTTGGGGAAGAGACACTATCTCTGAGTTACTGGGTAGTAAGCATGTCTACTGTGTACACTGGATGAAGACACTATCTCAACTCTTCCAGTTGGTTTACTATATGCATAAACATTCTTGGCAGTACCGTCTTAAAAAAAAAAAAGACATTCAGTGTTTTCTGTGTAAGACCTGCAGGAACATAAGGGATGGTGAGGAATTGTCTCCAAGTACCATGTAGTGTTCTGACTCACTAAAGCAATGCTATGTAATGGTAAGGCTAAAAACAATTTAAATTCTTTTTATTCTGTCAGTGAACTGAGTGACTTTGTCAGCAGACAAATTATGACTGCTTCCTCTCTCTCTCCCTTTCTTTTTTTCTGTCTCTTTTCTACTTAAGCAACATTAAAACAATTTTCTCTGGAGTATGTATCCACTTATATTCTGAGTCCTGGACTTAGAATTATAAATGTAAAGAAGAGGTGGGACTCAATATATAAAGAAATGTCCCAAGTCTACTTCTTCTTGTTAGTGATGCTGGACTCCACAAATTAACTATTTTCTCAATAGTCTATGCAGTATACATATTAATTTTATACTGTAATCTTTACACTATACATATTAATTTTTCTTATATAAATTATATACAACAACTTAGTTTTCAACCACTGGATATGAATAACTTTTGGGGATATAACCTCCTCATAATTATAATGATAGTCTCACTCTTTGTTTAAAATGTAAGAATTATTTTTTTCACCATAAACAGTGATTTACTGTAAGAAATAGAGAGTTCATATAAAATTAAATTTATCTTTATTTTGCAAAGTACTAAGGGCTAGTGAACTTTGAAATAATTGTTTGGATGTATTTATAAGATTGTATCACATAATTAACCTTCTATCATAAAGAATATGATATTTTTAATCCAGAATGCTGCTTTGAAAGTGGTGGGCATTAAAAAAGGGCAATACTATTTTTTCATAATATACAAGGAGCCCCAAATATGATTCTTTGCTTAGTAAGTATATAAACTAAATAATGCATTGGTAGCATTGAAAATATAGTTACAGTTGTGTGGACAATCTCAGTTACTATTGCAAATATGTTTCAAACAATAATCTTGGAAGACATTCCCAAAGAACAGTTCTGAAGCTTTAAAAACAAACAGGATAAGTTAAAACACAGGGGGAACTATAGTTTGGAAATAAAACTGGAAATATTCGAAAACACAACCCTCCAGTAATTCTCCCTTCAATTGAGACATTTTGAGACCAAACAGGACAATATTTAAAATAACCTGATTATCCACCATATGATTGTGATCAGGAAATTCATTAAAATTTCTCCATTGTTTCACAACTGTCCACAAATCAGAACACTGAACTCACGAACTCATGTAGTGCCAAAGAACACAGAAATGAGCAATAGCTGAATTTCTATCAAATGTTTGAAGAAACATTGTTTTATTTAAACAGAGCTTCTTGACCTAGTTAAAGCTTAGTTTAAAGCTACAGTTGAAAATGCAAGTGTGATAAAGATAACATAAGTATATATATTTTTCATTTTCTTTCTTTCTGCCTCCATCCATCTCTCCCTTTCTTCTTCTTTTTTTCTTCCTTCTTTTATTTTAATTAGACAATCTCTTAAGAGACCAAAGGAAAGGGAAATAAATTTAGGATAAAAACAGAGGCTATTACAACAGGCAAAACACACTAAATGTGTGTACAAAAATATACCAGGCTTCTTTTTAGAGTCATTAAAGATGTCTAAAAAATCCTAAATATATTTTCAAATATTAAAGAATTATTGCAAAGACACACTTTAGTGAGAATCTTTGTGGATCTTTGAGTTGCTTAGAGGAACTGCAAGTGATGTATTTGATGACTGGGCTGCCCTTGAACAAGTAAAGTGTCATCATTACTCCATGAAAACTAGGACAAGCACTGGGTGTTATTTCAGTTGCATATCTAGCTACTGTGCATCATGAAACATCAAGGCTTCATCCCCATAGATAGTGGGCAGAAGAAGTCAAAATGAGGAAAGGATGGAAGAAAGCTGTTTTAGAATCCAGTTATTCCTGAAAAAAATGATGTCCCCAAACATCCAGGGTCTGAACTGACCAACTCCTCAAAATCTACTCCTTTTCCTGGTCATATTGTTTTATTTTTCCTGGAAGGAAAGAGGGGTTTTAAAATTGGGTTTGCTTGAAGAATATATATAATTTTTCTCTGTGTAATTAACACTGTTTTTTTAATTAAAGAAAACCAAAGAATCTTAATCACACATTTTTTCCTAAAAGTTACAAGTATGTAAGCATCCCTGAAGTGCTGTTCTGCTTAATAAATGCCCCTGCTCTTGCTACTGTCTATTTCAAGGTCAAAGAGTGCCAGGGAAATAATTTGGTCAATAAAAAAAACCCTGTACATTAACAAGAGGCTTTCAAGTATGAACAGGTGTAAGGCACTAACAAATTATAACTTTTAGACCAAATCCAAATTGCTACCTATATTTGTAAGTAAAGTTTTATTGGCACACAACCACGATCGCTGGTTTATGTACAGTCTATGGCTGCTTTCACACAAGATGGCAAGGTCGAGTATTAGGACAGAAACAATATAGCTTCTCAAGACTAAAATATTTATTACCTGGCACTTTACAGAACAGTATGCTGCTCTTTAGTTAGATTATTACCCTCAAAACAACAAGAATGCTATGTGAACTCACATTTTTCATTTGTAGATGCTCAAAACTTCTCTCTCGGTCCTGTCCGTCTGGGAGATTGAGAGGGCCAGTTATCAGAAATGGGATTTCTGGGAAGAAACCAGCAGGGTGTGCTGGAAGACTTATAGGCTTTTTGTGGCTTTGCACAACCATATTGCCTCAGCATCCTCATTAGTACAATAGGAATAATATAGAAAGAGAATAATAAGGTTATTATGGGGATTACTTAATCCACAGGTAGGACAGTGTACTTAGATTCTCAGCCAGTGTCATTAACATTACAGTGCCACACTCCAGACTTTTTGTCCGCTGTGGAAACTGTAACATTTCTAATGGAATGTGTGGATGTGAGCTTCAAAGAAAAGTTGTCTAGCTCCATCAGAGAGTACATTTCACTCCTCAGGACAAGAGAAAAGTGAAGGAGGGATCTATTATATTCTATGGAGTAAGTAAGACACACATTCTCATTTCCACCATTGCCCCTGAGATTGCCAAGGACCTCCCAACATGCCCATGTCCCAATCTCTTGTTCCCTTATCTAGATGTATCCAAGTGACCAGAACAGTATCATACGATATTGGATACACAGTCCCAATAAATAGGGAAATTATTACTAGAAATCGTAAGTTCATTTTGTTCAGAGTGCAGTGATCCCTATTATAAAGCAAGAATGAAGCACGTTCATTCAGGGTTTACAATGTAGTGGGAAAGTCAGGTTAAAAGAAAGTATTTCACTGTGAACAAATAAACAAAATCAAGACCAGCATCTTGTAGCACACTAAAGATAAAGTAAATATTGCTATGGTTAGTGGAGAAAAATAATTTAAACACATTTAAAAGATCTCACTTTTTTATTATATACTTTTATTTTATTTTTTCCATTTATTTTATTTTTGTTCAAGTACAGTTCTATGCTTCCCCCCCCACCTGTCCCCCTGACCTCAGCCATCCCCACCTCCCTCCCCTGATTCCATCCCCTCTTGGTTTTGTTCATGTGTCTTTTTTAGTTGTTCCTGAAAGTTCTTCACCCTTTCCTCCTATTATCTCCTCCCACCTCTCCTCTGGTTACTGTCAGATTTTTCTTAATTTCAATGTCTTTGGTTATATTTTGCTTGCTTATTTGCTTTGTTTATTAGGTTCCACTTAGAGGAGAGATCATTTCACTGCCTGGCATATTACACTTAGCATAATGCTCTCCAGTTCCATCCATGCTGTCACAAAGGGTAGGAGCTCCTTTTTTCATTCTGCTGTATAGAATTCTATTATGTAAATGCACCATAGTTTCTTTGATTCACTCATTTTCTGATGGGCACTAAGGTTGCTTCCAGCCCTTGGCTATTGTAAATTGTGCTGTTTTGAACATTGGGGTGCATAGGCTCCTTTGGATCAAGTTACACCATATACAAAAATAAATTCAAGGTGGATAAAATATTTAACTATATAAGTCATGACACTATAAAAGTCCTTCAGGAGAACATAGGCAGGAAAATCTCAGATATTCCCCACAACAAAATTTTCACTGATATGTTTCCTAGAGCAAGGGAGAGAAAAGATAGAATAAACAAATGGGATCTCATCAAAATAAAAAGCTTCTGCATGGCTAAAGAAAACAGCTTTGAAATGAAAAGAGAACCAACCTTGTGGGAAAACATAATACCTCTTTGCCAATGATACCTCACACAAAGGGTTAATCTCCAAAATATATAAAGAACTCACATAACTCCACTCTAGAAAGACAAAAAAAAAAAAAAAAACCTATCATAAATGGGCAGAGGACTTGAACAGACACTTCTCCAAAGAGGACATATAGAGGGTCCAGAGACACATGAAAGGATGCTTACTATCACTAGCCATCAGAGAGATGCAGATTAAAACCACAATGAGATACCAGTTCACACCAGTCAGAATGGCCATCATAAATAAAGCAACAAAGGACAAATGATGGTGAGGTTGTAGAGAAAAGGGACCCCTAGTGGAGTGTTGGTGGGAATGCAGACTGGTGCAGCCACTGTGGAAAACAGTATGAAATTTCCTCAAAACACTAAAGATGAGACTGCTTTTGACCTGGCAATTCCACTGCTGGGATTATACTCTAAGAAGATCTCACTTTTCTTTTCCTGGCTGATTTAAACATTTATCAGAAATAATGTCTGTCTCCTTTATATCCATTACAAGAAATGATTACAAATAAATTCTGCACCTACATATACATTAAAATTTTGTGTTTTTATGGAAGAAATTTATATTTCATTTTCTTTTGAGTGCCAATGTTTAAATTCAAAGTTTATACAAGTTAGTTAGGGCATATATTTTTATCAATATTAGTAAACATGGTCTCATTAATTAATTTGCCAGGCATATTTACAGCTTTTGCCTCCACTGATTAGATTTTTCTGTAACATCTACTGTTTGATTAAGTACCATCTTTAGTTACCATATAGGACATCAAATATATTTTTAAATAATTTTTGAACTTTTGTCAATCAGTTTTGGAGTACACTCACATTCATGTTTCAAAGGTGTTGCCTTCATTAATGGATATGAATATATTCCTACATAATATTTTAGATCAAACAGTGATCTAGAACAGTCATTAAGTTAATAATTAACAGAGTAGGGGACTATTCCAGTTCAATTAAATAAAATTGGGGACTATTCCAGTTCAATTAAATAAAATTATTACCCACAGAAAAATAATTATATACCATCTCAATATACTGAGCTTCCCAGATGAGAGTTCAGGAGAACAAAGAAGATAGGAAAGTAGGTAAGAGCAGGGACTGTGAGAATTTTAGGATTACTAAAATAGGAGCTTAGATACAAGAGAGGAGTGAATGTTGTCAAGATGAAAATAAAGGCTTCAGTTCTCTCCCCAGTAAGTCTTAGTCTTCAATGATACAGATGTACAAAATCAGGCCACTCTTACTTTCTATTTTTAGACTAGTAGGAAACAAGTCTGCACGTGTCAGTTATGTAGGGGGGTCTAGCCCCTCCCACGTGCTTTGCACCTTTCAGCAACACATTTCCCTTGCAGCTGCTTCTGTAGGGCAGAGTACATCATATCCTTGTCCCAGTTCTGCCTGGCCTTGCAATGCAGGTCTCTGTTGATTTCCCAAGGCCAAGGATGCTGCTGCTGTTGCAAAACATTGTTTTCTTCCCAGCAATTATCCAGCAGGGTATAGGGTTACTCCTGATGTTAGAGAGAAATTGTTCAGAGCACCCACGTTTACTTTCAAAACTACTCCTGTTGGATGACAATTATGTGACCACCGTAGAATGTACATAATTTAGAAAACTTTCTGGCCCTGAAGGCCCTGACTGTATTGTTACAGCTGTATTAAACCACACCATGCACACAGCTATTTTGCTGGAGCCATGTGCTTTGCACTTGATTGGCAGAGTGTCCAGAATCAGCTGGATTAGTTAACACTATTCTCCCTGTGGCCTACTCTTGATTTTGACACAGAAGTTTCCTGATCATTATTATGACTTTTTTTCCTTAGGAATTCCTATTATTATCCTGAACATGTTGCCTCAATCTGGGATTCTACATACATTACACATACTTAACAACATGAATACCCTATATTACTACCAGAAAAGTATCGTGTTCTTTTAGAAATTTTCAAGTGAAATAGATATATAGGAACGAAAAGTTCAATTTAATCTTAACTGTCATTATCAGCTAAGATTTGGGCCAACCTTTGCCACACTGCAATGTCCTGTGAGAAAACATTGTCCTCACTTCAGCGGGAAGGTTCTGTAGCGTATAAATATGTGTGACTAAGATAAGCCATTTTATTTATTCTTTCCAGATCCAAGAAAAAGTTTGGGTCAAAGTAAATGTTAGTCTTTTTTAGAGAGCAGAAACTAATTAGGAAGTTTCCAGCTGAACACTCTCCAGCTTCCAATATATAAAAATCAAAACTCCACTGGATACACATAATTATTATGTTGGAAAACAGTTTAGCTATAAACTCATTGGTTTCTCCACCTCTGTGAATTGTCTATAACTTTTATAGGATTTGAGTAGATAAAGTTGGAAGAGGAGGTGATGCAGTGGAGATGATGTTTCCAGAAGTGTTTCCTAAAAGAATATTTCTAGTGTTTAGTAAGTGACCCATATTATAGCTTAGAGGTCAAATACAAAAGTAGACTAAAAAGTTTTTTTAACCAGGGTTGATAGGAAAAACTAATTATGATCAGAGATGTACACAGCTACAGAAAGAACCAAAATTAATAAAATAGAAGTCTATATCCTTCAAGTTGTTGCCCACTTTGACAATTCCGATGCTTCTGGAAACCACTTTAGCTTCGGAGAAATGTCATCTCACAATTTCCCATGACAGTGGGAGATTATTCTTGCTGTGATATTTATGGCTGTGGTGTTACTCAGAGGTAAGGATTTAGGCACAGGAAACCATGGCTGTGAAGAAAAACTTAGGAATGAGAAGAAGAGGAAGGATTTGAAATGCCTGTGAGAGACAGCATGATAGAGTGAATGTTAGAGGTGAACTATAATATAGCAGTAATTACACCCAGAATTTAATATTTTTTTATTTCCATGTGGAAGTATTCAGGATTTATTTCATTAATACTCTCAGTACCCCCCCCCCCAAAGTGGAATGCTGTTGCTTTCTGCATAGGAAATGTAAGAAATGGAGACATGGACAAGTTCTGTTACTTGCCCTGAGTGGTTCATAAAACTGGGGTTCTGGAGTCCAAAAATAGGTCCTCTAACCAGAATAGTGGGTGATGAGCCCGTCTAGCCAGAAAAAAACATCTGACACTGCTTAGTATGCTTTCTGGCACATAAGACATGTCAACAGAGTAAAGCGGCCCCCACGTGAGCCCAGGCTGCTGGTGAAGAGGTCTGGGAAAGTGTGCAGGGTCACACGGACTGTTCATCCTCATGATGTCAGTTCCAACAAGACAAAACTTAAGGCATGTATTAATTCATCAGCATGAAAAGGACATCACAATTACTCAGTTATGGGGTGAAGAACATGTAAGGGAGTTTACGTTTCAGTGGAAATGAAGAACATTAGAGCAGCAGGACTTTCAAGACACCACGCCAAATATCTCTAGACAAATCAGCAGTAAAGAATGGGACCACAGAAATCCTCCTTTGCTTATCTGGGATGACTTCTTCTTCCAACCACAGAGATTCTCAGATTCCTTAAATGGAAAAACAATCTGAAAAATATAACTATTAAATAAATATGTTAGAGCTGCAGAGATTTTTCTTATGTATCTCTTTTATATATAATATAAGTGCAAAACATGTTTGCTACACACAGATATTGTATGACAAAATATACAACGCTACATCCCTAAGTGGTTTTGACCTTCACTTTGAATAGGCCCTTGGTTAAAGCTTATGCTGCTAATGTGTTATGTTTTGCTTACTTCCATGACAAAATGTTCAAAAACTAATCCCATGCTTCAGCAGACTTTAAGATAAATTGGAAAAAATGTAATAAATGCTTATTTTACCTGAGAAAGAGACAGGAAAAGTTATCATAAAGGTTGACAAGAGAAGTTATCAGCAAATGTATATACCATTTGTCAAGGAAACTTTTGAACACAATTTATTGATGTCTGGGAAAAAACAAATCTTGCAAATCCAAACAAACTGAGTAAAATTTGCTATTTTATTGTCTTATTAGAGAACAAATGGGTGAAACAGACAAGCAAAATGCAACACCTCAGTGTGTTTACACAAGTACAATCAAAATTAAATTTCAGGTCTGTTGCTATTCATGAATAGAGGATAGTTTAGAGGGAGGCTGGGTGGGCTGTCGTAGGTGAACGATTTCTGAGAAAATATTCACAAACAGTATTTTGTGAAATGTGGCTGAAAGGAGATAACCGCACATAGTTTTAGGCTGTCAGTTATAGGTATTGATGTGAAACCAACACATTGTAAAATAAAATAGCAACAAATTCCTATTCCTTTAATGGTGTGTCAATATGAGGGAACAATGTAGCAGAAATATACTTGAAACAAGATTATGGGAGGCTAAAAAAATGAAGAAAAGTAATTTTAGTAGATAGCACAGCAGAATGTTACTAGCCCTTTGTGCAAGGCAAAGTTCTGACGGCTTTTCACACATCGCTTCCTTTACTCACAAGATTTTTACCCAGGGGACCATGGAATGCATGAAGATATGACCCATTTGTTTAAATCCCAGACCAGTGCTGAAGTGAAAAGCAAGTATTTCACATGATAAGGGAAGTTTAAAAATAATCGAATCTTCTATTTTTGGATAAGATGAATGAAAGATATAATTCCCAAGTAATAGTAAAGTCTTAGTAGTTTCTATCTGATATCACCTATGTTTTCCCCACAGAACACTTTTTGTGAAACCACAGCCTACCCAGTATCTGAAAGGTGGTTTCCAGTTCTCCGTCTCTTCCCCCATTCTTTTCTCACCCTCCTTTGTTTGATTAGAAATGCCCAGTAGGGTTTCCACTTTGGGTCAAACTTAAAGATACAGGAAGGAGAAGTGACTAAAGAGATCCAAGTGTCAGAGTCATTTTAAGAAGGTTATTACCTTCCAAAGGGAAAGATTAGTAGTTCTTTTACTTTGATAAGTTGTATCTTGTCGCATGTGCACTATTGTTGCAGAAATTACAAAAACAACACTTAGATAAATTATGTAGGGTAGCCAAGGTCAATTGCTCTTCTAAGGAGAGTAAGCATAGCCCCTACCTTTTTGAAATGAGCCACATTGATAACATCTATCTAACAAGAGCAATCAAAAAGTTAATGTAGATTCATCAGTCTTCCCAATTATAAACTATTTACTGTATACTGCATATAGTGATATTGAACACTTATGTATACAATAGAAATATTGTATTTCATTGAAAATGCCAACTCAGCCCTGGCAGGGGCAGCTCAGTGGATTGAGCACTGGCCTGCAAGCAGAAAGGTCCCAGGTTCAATTCCCAGTCGGGGCACATGCCTGGATTGCTGGCCAGGTCAACTGGTCAGTGTACCTACTGCACATTGGCATTTCATTCCTTCTTTTCCTCCCTACCCAACTCTCTAAAAGTAAATAAATAAATTTTTAATGCCAACTCAATTAATTATTACTTGGACTCTAAGTGAGTTTCCCCTAGAGTTGACTTTGTCACATTATAGTCAAATAGGAACTACAACTCGTAATTAGTAAGAGCCTTCTATGTCACACGCTTAGAGATAGAGAATTCAAGGAACACCAAGTATGGCTGTGGAGGGCTCAGCTCCCGGTGAGTCAGTCATCCATGTCTCTGCTGTAGCTGTCAGGTTCATGATGTTACTTGGGCTCTACAGTAATTGCTCAGAGTAACTGTTATAAGAAAAAGAAAATCAGACTTTCAGATTCCTCCCTGACAGAACGTGAGCAGGTTTCTGGTAGGATATGTAAATCTACATTTTTAAGAGGAAACTGTCAGTAATCAGATTTAGATGTCCCAATATTCACACTTTGAGAAACATTGACTTAGACTTCATCAAAACCCTGATTGGCAGTAAAATTGCCTCTTAGCCATTAATTTTAGGATCAGTGCACACAGGGCCGATGAAGTTCTCACAATATATGATGGTTTCATGGTTAAACTCTCACCAGGGGATTTTATGTTCTAAATTGTCAGCTTTTTCGGGAACTCTCTGTGGAATATCAAGTATTAAAACAGACTGTGATTTCCTCAATTGCTCACAATGCATCACAGAAAAAAGTTTGAAATTGTCACAGTAATCCAAGACGAAATTAATTCTAGGTGTTTGCAACCTAAAAGGCTGATAATTGTATAGCAGATGAACTGGAATAGGAGGTAGAAAATATATATAATGGATGTTCAGAAGTTTTTAACTGCTGAGATACACAGTAACAACTTCAGCTGGAGCTTTCTGTTAGATAATTACTTATAAGTCAGTAGGTTACTAAACCTGTTTAATTTAAAGAAGCGAATTTTTCTGAACCCCTACTGCATGTCAGGTTTGTTTCTGTGAACAAATCATAACAAGCTCATAATCAAACATATTTACAATTATATAAACAGGACACAAGATGTCCAGACTTACGCAAACCCAGGTTACAGATGTGCTGTAGAAATAAGTAGTTAATTTCAGTGCAATGGGGAGAGCCTAGGAAGTTGGAAACACAGGTGAGAGAGAGGCTGGGCAACACCAAGCAAGGCTTTATGTGTTAGATGACCTTAACTTTTAGTAATAGAAACCGAGCATTTAAAACAACGTGTGGAGTTGAAAGACAAATACCATATGATCTCACCTTTAACAGGAAGCTAAACAACAAAACAAACAAGCACGCAGAAAAAAAAACAAAGACACTGAAATAGAGGACAAGGGGACAGTGACCAGAGGGGAAAGAGAAGGGAAGCTAAGGGGGAAAAAAGGGGAGGGATTTGGAGGAACAAATATGCAGGACACAGGGACGAGAACTAAGGGGGGTGGAAATGGGAGGGAGGTGGGGAGCACAGGGCGGGGGGCTGGGATGGGAGAAATAGACAAAAAACTGTACTTGAAAAATTAGTAAATATAATTATTAAAAAAAAACAACTTGTGGAGAATAGGAAAGGCGTGGAGATACAACAAAGGAAGCTGTGTTTGAAAACCATTGGTGCATAGATCGCTGTGGAACTTCAGTAAAACTCGAAGACATTCAGAGCATCTAAGGGATCACAATATAAGAGTTTAGGAAGGATAAGAAATATTTTTGATGCGAAGGTGTTCCACATGAGCTACCTCCTATGGACTCTTCAATACATAATAAGGCACCTGGTCTGTTTTCTGTAGAAAATGCATACATGTTCTAGAGAGCTTAAATCAAAGGAGAGGATTTATCACATTTTTATTTCGGTAGACCTTCATGATCAGAACAAGAACATTGAGTCCTGGCTGGATAGCTCAGTGGCTTTGAGCATGGTCCCAATATGCCAAGCTAGCAGGTTTGATCCCCGGTCAGGGCACACACAAGAAGCAACCAATGAATGTGTGAATGGTTGGAAAGTTCAATGTTTCTGTCTCTCTTCCTTCTTAATTCTAAAATTAATAAAAAATAAAAATAAAAAAGAAGTACATAGAATATGAACTGAACTTGAGGTGGGGAACCTATGAAGAGGTTGGCACAGGCATCATGGCTTGAACTGAGACATCAGCACCTAGCACAGATACAAAATGGCAAATTACATATGCATTTTAGAATTAAAAACAGCTGAACCTGGGTAAGAAAGGTAGGGAAAGACACAGAATTACCAGTTTGAATGATTTGGTGCATAGTGATGCAGTGACATAAAACATAATGAGTAGAAAGAATGCTTAAAAGTAATTTTCCACGAGTTGCTAAATTCTGGCACCAGAGTTGTGCTGATAATAGATAAGGGCCACTAATTCCCAGCATATGTATATATTAACTCCTGCAAATATATTATGTATCAATACCATCCGGGAATCTTTAATTCATAAATTCACTAAACCTAAGACTTTGTTGACAAGGATTGAATCCATACCCTGTAATGAGAATTATATGCAAATTACTCTAGAGTTAATCCAAGCATAAATATAACCAATACGCTATAAATTGTATATTTCATATGTAGAACTCATAAATAATGGGAAATTATAGTGTCTGTTTGGAATATTAATAGATTCGTCTTTCTCCTAGATACACAGTTCTTCATTCTTGCACAGACTACTCATAGCGCAGTTCTATGGTGGGTTGGCATTCCCTTTCTTCATGGCCCTCCCTATTATTTACATAATGCTCTGACTAATTCTGCCTGAAGTAGTTCTGAAACTCTCATAAATATGTTCTATACAGGCTTTTTATTTGTTTATCTTCTATGCTCTGAAAAATTTGGGCTAGTTGTTTGTCATATTCACCCAAATGCTTCCATATAATAATATATTCTCTCTTCATGATTCTACTCTTATGTATGCCTCCCACTTTTCTCTTTCTCTTTTCCTTCAATTATTTTTATCTTTCTATATTTTAAGTTATCAATATATTTTTCTTCAGGCTATTTTATTATCTGTGGTCAATACCTCACTCTTTCACCAGGAAAAATGAATTATTACTACATGCAAACTAAAACACATTCCTTAAACTATTAAGAAAATACTGAAACTGGTTCTATGGTATAATGGTTAGCACTCTGGACTCTGAAGAAAATACTAAAATTTCAAGCATCATCTGCATTCTTTCTTTTTTTTGTCTTTCAACTCTGCTTTTTTGAAAAGAAAATATGGCTTTATTCTGTTAGTGTATGCTCTCTACAAGTTGAAATCAATAACCATAGTCAGTTTATTATGTATCCACTCTTAGCCATTGGGTGAGAGAGGAAAGAGACTTCTTCCTTGCCAGTTCCGGGTTATCTCCTATGACCGAATTAATGATCACTGTGTGTCCAGGGAAAGTGGGTTACAATTATTATCTAGCTTGTTGCATATTATTACCCTGAAAAAAGGGTGCTTTGACTGGCAATCCTCCCCAGACTGATATTTATAAAGAGAGGCAAGTAAGTAGAAAGTCTCACAGTGTGATAGGGATGATCCACACACACACACACACACACACACAAAAGTTACTTTCTAGCTCCCCAGTCACCTTGGCAGCTGGTCTTGGTTGGGACACTTAAGGCCGGAAGACGGTGGCCAAAAGAGGATGAAAAGGGCACTGGAGTCGATCAACTCTAGGCTCCAACTTTTTAGGAAAGGTGGAAAGTGTGTGGGGGGCACAAATAGACTCTGAAGATGATCAGAGAAGGCAAAGAGAAACTGGTCATTCTCACCCACACATGACCACACTGAGGAGACCTGGAATACAGTCCTGTGCCACAATGACCAAGACTGGGGTCCTTCACGACAGGGGTGATGGTGTCAAACTGGGCACAGCAAGTGGAAAATATGCTGGAGTGTGCACACTGTCTCTCAGTGACCAGGGTGATAATGACATCATTGGAAGAGTGCCAGGTCAGACTGGTGAAAAATTTGTAAGCCATGCAAATTATTGAAAAATAAAAATGACTAAAGCTTGGTTAAATATATATATATAAATATACATGATCTGGCATAGATGTGATAACTATATATATATGATCTGGCACAAATAATACCCTCTTGGTTACAAAATCTTTCATTAGAAAATAATAAGCATGTGATTCTACAACATAGCAATATCATACTCAAACATACCATATGATATTTTAGGTGAAATGTTCAAATAAAAATGAAATTATTACATCCTTATTATTTCCCTACCAACCACATTCAGGCAGAGCTTATTTCTGCCAGACTCTGAATATCTGTGTGATTATATATATCTGTGTGATGATTATATATATATATACACACACACATAGAGAGAGGAGATAATATATGTGTATGTATATATATATATTGTATATATAACATGTGTGTCTATATAATATATAGTATATTATAAATATATATTTAATATATAATATACAGTACATTGATTTATATTATATTATTTGTAACATATAATATATTACTGTATGTAATATATTATATATTTATATATGATGCATTAAAGATATGCCTATATAATATAGTGTATACTATATAGAGACATATAGAGAGAGAATAAGAATTATTATATGATTAATATATCATATAAAATATATATCTCTATGTATAGCAGAGAGATACAGAGATATAGTTTTAAGAAACTATGTATATAATATAGAGATCTATGATCTATAATATTATATAATATATAATATGTCTCATATATATAGAGAGAGAATATATATATTCTTTACAGTTTTTACTACACTACTTATAGCTCAGAGAATTCACTGTGATCATTTCACATACATTATCCTGCCATCGATAAAAAAAGAAAATGTTGGAAGAGCTGTTAAAATGTGAATGAGATGATGAGAATAATTTAGATATGTTGGGATTTTGATGATGACCACTCAGCAGTTCAGTGCATTAACTTTACACGGAAGAGGGGGTTAGACTTAGGGATGAGGACGTCCGTGGCTTGTGGGGCAGTTGGAAACTGGAAGTGGATACAAGCGTCTACATGTAGCAGGATTTCAGCTGTAAATCTCTTCTATTTACATGACCAACTGCTTGGCACAAAAGTATACTGAATAAAAGTTTCATGAATAGCTATTGTAAAAAGTGCCAGAAGTCTTCATATTTATTATATTTTTAAGAAACAATTTTCTTCTTTATCTGTATTTCCCCATTACATTTTTAAATTTTTATTATTTTAATTAAATGTATTGAGGTGACATTGCTTAATAAAATTATATAGGTTTCGAGTGCACAATTCTCACTACATCTGTATATTGTACTGTGTGCCCACCACCCAAAGTCAAATCTTCTGTCACCACATAGGTGGCCCCCTTTACCCTTTACTAACCCCTCCCCCAGCCCTGAACAGACACTTCTTGCAAGTCTTTACATATTGATTTCAAATTTTAATTGATACTTGCATGTAATATGGAGACAAAAGGATCAGATCACGTTGCTTAAAACTTGGACATTTGGAGCAGAAAGGTCTGTGGACCGTGTCTGCGTTGTGCATATTTTCAGGATTTAGGCTTAAAGTTGTTGGGGAGATGCCAGGACACAGGAAGGGGCTGCAGAGAGGGGCAGCTGTTCCTGAAGAGACCCCCAGGTCTTGGCCCTTCATCACTTATACATCTGAGCAGGTGGGTCCCCAACATTTAACCAGGTTTCAGGACCTTCGTGCAAAAAAAACATGACAAAAATGATGAGATATTATGTAATTTTTAGAAAATATTTCCAAGATAAAAGCAATTTTCTGCCTGAAAAAGTAAAAGAAAAGGTGAGAATGAACAATGAGGAAGAATGTTTTTTGAGTGTGGAGGATTTCAGGTATCAGATTGACTGTTAAAATGCCTCACGTTGTGTGTTAAACATCTTTCAACCAGGCATCCCCTTTCCACACTGCTTTTCACACACACTTCAGCTATTGATTCTTTGGGGTGATATTCCCACCATACAGATTTAGGAAAACCAGCACTAAGGCAGTAAAATAGTCTTTCCAGGTTTATAAAACTGGTAGCTGGGGACAGAGTGAGGGCGGAAATGATTGAATTTTGGGTTCAGGGCTCTTTTCACTTTACCAGAACTGCAGTACTGTTGGGCCACTTTTAGTTTAACTATTTGCTAAACTGTCATGAGGTTACAAATTTTTTTATTAAATAGATAATGAATTTAATCATAAAAGTTTTCAAACCATTGAAATGAATAATTGCCCTTGTTTTTGGTTTTATTATCAATTCAGCACTGTTGGAACAGGGAAACTGCCAATGGTGTTTTTCAACATTGTTTATAACTTTGCAACTCTGTTTAGGCACATTTTCATATCTACTTCATCAAGGCTGCTCTCTAATAACAGGCTGAGTGGGGTGCATTTGTTCCCTATGGCTGCAGTTACAAATTACCACAAAGTCAGTGTCTTAAAACAATGCAAAACTAGTATTTTAGTTTTGTAAGTAAGAAGTCTGGCATGAATCTCAGCCAAGATGCTGGGGGAGTCTGTTTCCCTGTATCTCCCAGTTTTTAGGGGCTGCCTGCACTCCATTCCTATCTGTGGCTGCAATCTTTCTCAGATTCTACCATTGCAGTTCTATTCTTCCACAGCCAATATTTAGCTTTGACTCCCTTTAGGAACCTCCTGTTAACTTAGACCTCATGCTGACAATCTAGGGTAATTTCTCTATCTGGAAATACTTAATTTAATCACATCTGCAAAATAACAGCTTTCCAAGGAAGATAACATATTCCAGATTACATAAGGTAGCAAGGTTACAAACTCCAGGGGTTAGGATGTGGCCTTTTTGAAAAGAAGAAAGAGAAAGAGCATTACTTTTGTCTTCCACACTGGGTTTTGATTTTCAAGCTTATGGTCTATAGGCATTTTTCATATTTTATGTCTGTGTTAATATATGATTTATTTGTGTTGATCCACCTTCATAAGTTCAGTTTATTGCACTCTCAGTTCTCTCCATCTTCAATTTTATAGTTTGATAACAAAAACTACAGGTGATGATTGAAGGTAAATATCAATTTTTTTCATACTTTCTCTCTAAATTCAATATTAATTTTCCAAGTAATCAAAAGTAAAATTATCTTTGATTAGAAAAAATAACTGCATTAAATCAAGGCAACGAGTTATTCTCAGACCTGGCCTTTGGAATATCTGGCTGGGAGATAGTCGTTTAGAAAAATCTATTACAATTTTTGTATGTGAAATCTTGATTAAGGGAAATTTTATAGGGCCTTAAAACATCAATTAAAACTTGATTAAGTTTTACAGCCCCCAAAGGCTGATAATTTTTTTTCTTTTTCCAGATGACAAAGAAGTATGTCCTGTGTACATGAGGGTTCATTAGCAATGTCGTGGCTCTAAAAATCTACATGTAGTAATTATTCTAAACTAACTCAACAAAGATATCTCCAAACTGAACCCCACAACAGAATTTAATGTCTCTATCTTTTCATAAATGACTATCCTCTAGAGAAAATGTTTCCAACATATGACTTTCTGAAACAGTCTTCCATTTCCGGAGTTTTGACAAAGTTCTATCTTGGACCAGCCCATAATCGAATCATTATCATGCCATATTGGAAATAAATCCCATTATTGTCCAGTGCTTCTGCCTATAGTCCCTAGACTATAGTCCCTAAATGCACAGGTAGGTGACGCTTCACTGCTCCCACCTGCAGTGTGTTCCATGATCCTTAGCATTCAATAAACAGTAGGTGCAGTTTTGAGTAGTAAACCAAAGTTCAAAAACTGTATTTTTCTCCTGTAAGAGCAGCTGTCTCAATTGATAAGCAGTAAGCCAGAGTAAAAAGCACATCCATTATCAGTTCAGTGCACCAGTCATACCATCTAAGGCACTGTGTGTTTATTTTTAAAATTTTCTACAACTGCATAATAGTATGTGGTTAATGGCCTTCTATGAAAATGTCAGCTGCATCTCCAAGAATATGTAGCTTTTTTCTAGTTTAACCTTAATTGATAGGAGTGGTAGATACTCAGAATCAAATGGTAGATTTCTGAGCTTTCAAAAGGATTCTCCCATTTAATCCTAATGAATTCTGGCAGCTGGCAGTTGCATGGTTTAATGGGTGTCATAAACACTTGTGTAATGAAGAGTTGAAGTCATGGTCAAGTTCCCTTTTAGATTATGTGAAAGGTTATAGGTTTTCATAATGTTTAATTAAAATCAGAGTTTTAGAATCTTCTGTGTTCTATGTATGTGCGTTTATGTTTTAAATACAAAAAAGGAGGTAAGTCTTTTCACACATTAAACTTTGTCTTATCAATGCTTAGTTCTAAATTGAGGTCAAATCTAGAACACCTGATGGTTGATCATCCAGTTTTCTGATTTTCTGCTCATAATTGAGTTGTAGGTACATTTTACTCCTATCGCATTTGCTGGTCTCACTGTATCACATAATAAAACATTGGATGTTATGTAGCTCCTTAACAGTGTCCACAGTTAGCAGACTTTATGTTCCTTACTGCTCTCCATAAGATTGAATGCTGGTAAGGCAGTTAATAGTATGTCCTATAATATGACTAAGGCCATACAATTAACTTGCTGAAGGTTAATGCTTCTAGTAATTTATATAAATTGAATCTTTACCCTTGATCTGCCGATGACTAATAACATGGGCTTTCTACTTTATTCTTCCATTTGGCTAGGTCCTTGAGTGCCAAAGGCAAACAAACAAACAAACAAACAACAATAAAAAACATTGTAACTTCAAATCAACCCAATTTTCCACAAGACTCAGAACACTTATAGAGACTAAAACTGACCTTCTGAGCATTCAGAAGGCAGTTTAACCAGGGATCGGAATACTAGTGGGCGATAATACATGAGCAGATATGGGAAAGTCTACATGAACTGCCTGGTGCCATCTGCTTATTAAGAACCCCCCAAATTACAGATTATCAAAGTTACCTGTATCAAGAGTAGTGGTCCAGCCTCCAATATAATTTTGAGAACTCATTTTTAATTTTTGTAACATAGTTTTCTTACCTATTTGGAAAACTCACTATTGACTTATTTTCCCCACTGAACAGTTCCTCAAAAGTTACAGTAAAGTAGTTTTCAACTATAAAAGCTTGATTTTCTATGAGGCTTACTTATATTAGCCAGTCTGCATTTCGTGTGTAATTGATAATATACTTTCTATGTGAGAGAATGAATCTAGAAAATTATCCTTTATAGACCAATGCCATAAAGCTAGAGAGAGCAGGAGTCTTGATCTTTCTGTGGGGTCTCTATTGTGGGTCATGTGTCTGTGTGGATCCTAGCACTGGTATTCTCTTCCCAAAGGTACCTAGAAACACACTGGACATCACTCAGTTTCCCTCATAATATAGAAAAACGTGAGCACTCTCCCTTTTGAGAAATAATCAAATTCTATGACGTATGAAATCACTTTCTAATCTCTTATTCAGTAATTTTATTTACATATATGTTGAGGATTTACAGTGTGGCTGATGAATAGGAAAATATTCACAATCCTTACATTCATAGAAGCTAAGAAGGACAGGGTTATTAGTCAAACCACCACACATGTTTGTAATTACAAAAGTTGTGAAGCGCTACAAAGGAACATGTGAAGCTTTAGACAAAGGAATAGCATGGGCACAGGTGGGCTGTTACCCTGGCGTGAAGTTGACAGTGATTCTTGACGCTTTAAGGACTGATTTACCTGATTCTAAGTATTTCCCTTTTTCTTCATTCTTGGGTTTCAAGACCTATCCTTGTTAATTTTGTCTGCAGGAGAATAGTCATAAGTAATAATGATAAAATTAATAATAATTGTTATAATTGAATTAAAATTATTTCAGAGGCACTATCTTGTTTTCAAGCATCAATCAACATTTAAGTAGATATTTTTATTCAGAGCAGATCCAAACTGGTGTTTGTAGATGACCCATCTTTTCTAAAACTGACACAGAAATATAAGATTTTACATAACTGAGTCATCTGAAACATCAGTGTCTGTTTCTCTGTGAATAACACTTCTGCAATATTTAAGAAGGAGATTTTCATTCTTTCTATAGCTGGTAAAATTGAGATAATAGAAATCCATGAGTTTGGAGATTGCCATGAGAAAGTTCAAACATATATCTAAACAATAGTGGTGAAACCACATCTTGGACAAGAAATGATTGTTCAATAAACCTTACTTGTTTCAGTCACTCTTTTAATGGTGAAACCACATCATGCCCCCCATTTTATAAAACAAGATATTCATTATATACAGTCTCATAGCATCTGGTAGGAGGCTTTATTTTAACAATAGACAGTTGTGGGAAAACTCTACCCATTTTCCTGACTTATTGTTTGCTGTCCTCTGAACCACCATGGTAAGGCTATGAACCCTTCCTATGTGCCCTGTTACACCTTGAACTTCTCTCAGCACTCTGCACTGGGAGTCTTCCTTCTTTGTACGTTATTCTCTCTCCCTTGAGGTGTTAAAGTCTAGATAAGCAAATGAGACCACCTTTCTCAAAATTAAACCCCATGTACTTTGATACAATCAGAAGTCAACATGCATTTACTGCAATAATACCATTCTTCCCTTTCCTCAGGCTGTAGAAATGTAGTTTATGTTTTATATCAATAATTTTAAAAATATATTTTATAAAGGTAGATGGAAACATTGCATAGAATGTTTATATCTCTCTATAATAGATACTGTTTATCTGTATTTTTATTAGATTCATCATTAATCAATCTAAAGAATGAAGAAGAAAAACTCCTTATGTTAAAAAACATATTTTCTGTTAGCCAAGGTCAATGTGTTATTAATTCTATAATTCTAGATTCTGAGAATTCTAAATTCAAAGAACTAAAACCTAAAGCTGGTGATGATTTTTTTCTTCTTCCTCTTTTCATATATGCATGATCAGTCAGGTCTGTGGTGGTAGTGTTTTGTGTTTGTGTCTGTTTCATCTCAGGCTTCTTGGATAAGTCATTGGGTTTTTCATTCATTTTTTGTTACATTGGAAACCCATAAGTACTCGCTCAGTATGCACATCATTCTTTCCATTCTTTAGCTGGACTTTTATAAAGACAAAATAAAATGATTGGTACAAATGTCTGATAAAAAGTTTTTTAAAGTTTAAAATAGTTTATCAGGGCACAAGCCATTGCATGAATTTGGATTTTCTGTTTATTAATGGTTAACCTAAAAAAAAGCCAGAATGAGAGGTAACAAGCATTTATTTGAGATAAAAGAATTGCATTTTGGGGTCACAGATTGAGACAGAAACTCAAATTGTATCTCATTTACAGGGTGAAGGCAAGGTGGTTTTATGAGAAAAGGAAGAGTAATAAGTACAAGAATGAAAGAAAATAATTTCTATTGGTGTTAACAAGCTAGGTTACACTTTAGCTGTACACAGCTGGTTACTGATTTAAATGTTTGTACTCATCAGTCCTTGTGAACAGTTGTAGGACATTGTTGGTGTATCTCAGTCCAAAGATTCCAGGAACAAGACATACAATGGGCTACCTCTGAAATGGCTGCTTAGGCTCTGATTTAAAATGGATCCACTTCCATTAAATTTTTAATGGTACTTTTTAAAATTTTAATTGTTGTTCAAGTACAGTTTTCTGCCTTTTACCCCCATCCCAACCCACCCCCTAGCACTCCCCACCTCCCTCCCATTTCCCCCCAGTTTTTTGTCCATGTGTCCTTTATACTTGTTCCTACAAACCCTTACCCTTTTCCCCTGAAATTTCCTCCCCTCTCCCCTCTGGTCACTGTCAGACTGTTCTCTATTTCAGCGTCTTTGGTTATATTGTGCTTGTTTGTTTGTTTTTTTGTTGTTGTTGTTGATTAGGTTCCTGTTAATTTTTCACGTAATGTAAAAGTGCTTTTACACACACACAGTGATGTTTTATGTTATTGAAGCTGAGTAGTTTTGTTTTCACTAGATTTTTAAAAAGCATTCAGTGTCTCTTTAAGTGAGAAAATGCACAATTAAATGAAGATTATTGTCTGCTAATTTTTAATTTAAAGTCAAGTCAAAGAGGCATAAGCAGTTTTATATTACAGGCTTAAAGGATTATTGTGATATATTAGGTGCAACATTCTAGAGAATAAGGGACAAAATGCTACAATAGATTAGGAAAAAAATGCACACCTATCTCTTATATCTGTAGCCACCACATAGTATAGTTTTAAAGATAGTAACATTATATTTTCAATTGACAAAAATAACAATCACCATTGACCCTTCACTCAGTCAATAAACTTACCTGAATACTCAAAACCACTTCCCAAGGCACCCCAAACATTTACAGATCACAGAAGACCCATGTGCCCCCCACTCATCTCCCAGGCCTTTTGCAGTTGGGCGGAATCACTTGACTACTTCTGGCCAATGAGTGTAAGTGGAGGTGGTGTGTTTCAGAAACTTCTTCCTCTGCATCAGTAACTTGGAAGGCATGCGTTGAGTTAGCAACACCGCATTAGGCTCCATCTAGACTCATACCGTGGAAGAATCTCTCCTAGAATGCCTGAAACACATAGCCAGCTCGATTTAAGCTAAACTGTTATTATTGTATGTAACCCCTTATAATTATGAGTTAATTTATTAGCCAGGCTACCCAACTTATTTTAATATGCACCTGAAGACATGTTTTATCTCTATGATATATTTAGTATCTTCTCCACCTTGACTTCCACAGCAGTCTGCTTTTTTTAAATCATAGTGTTAGTTTATTCCATTTAGCTTCGTGGAAAGCTTTTTACACACACCAGAAAGAAGGAAAGCTTCAGGAAACCAGAGACCCTGCCCTAAACAGTGAAATATACACCCCAAACTATCATATTGTGTGTTTATTTATTCAATGCATGACTTTGAGTACTTCCATGCACCAATTATTAGGCAAACTGTGATTTCTATAATTAAGAAATTAATGATGGGATACTTAAATAGGTGATACCCTAGTGGAAAGCATCCTCTACAAAGTTCATTAGTGTGAGGGAGGAAGCAGTTCTACAAACCAGAAAACAAATGCCAATGGCTAAGTCCTACAAGATCTAGATTTTAATAGGATCTGAATGCACTGGGTGGTTGCTAAGCATGAGGGAGAGTGTGACAGGATGCAGTCACAGAAGTCAAGTGCAGATCTTGCATAGCCTTGCAGACGAAGAGATTTGGATGCTATGCTAAATGCAGTCCAAACCTATTGAAGGGATTGAATGAGATGGCAATATGAACTAATAGATTTTTTAAAAATTTCTCTAGTCACTCTTTAAAATTACTGTTGGAAGATTGGTTAGGGGAAAGAGACAGGCTGGATTACTTTGTAGTACTTTAGTCTTCCTTTGTTATGGAAATGGAGCTGAAACAAGGAGATGAAGTCCATGTGTTATTGGGATGTAAGTCAGATAACTTCTACTGGAATATTTTACATCACTTGAGTTTTTGGTTGTTCCTGGGATTTGGCTTTTAGATTCAAATCAAAGTTATGTAATAGGACAAGGAAAGTTATGGGATAGAAAGAAGATACACAGGCTTTAATATTCAATGGCTATTTAGAGGAGTAAAATAGCCATATCTAATACCTTGTTCTATTAATTTTATTCATGATATAATAAACTAATTCTCATTCATAATAGGATGTCTAAGGTGAATAGCCATATGGCTATTGTAACTATTTTCTTTAATGACTGAACCAATTTTCTAGCTGCACTTAGGATTGATCAAGCCAATATGATCTATATAATTTTTTCACTCATATGAGGCCACTAACTTACTATACTCAATTTGAGTACCATTGTTATCTCCTGTTCTCCAGCGTGTTGCTCTTCTTACTCACATTCTTTCATTGACAAGTGATTTGCTCTCTTGACAAAACAAGATCCTGAGAAGCATCACTGGAAAGTCCTTTGTCTCAGCTCTCTGGGCATCAATTTAGCCGCCGTATAAAGCAGCTTCTGTGGCAGACAGGCTCCTGAGGCCAGCATCAGTGGTTCTAAGGATGGTTATAAAGAAAGAAGCCATCCTCAAGTAAAATGTTTCAACTTCCTGTTATTACCGCTGCACTTGACCAATGGGTGGCTCTTTTCCTACCTATAAATCAAGGATGACGGATTTACAGAAACCATTCCTAAAAGTTTTGCTAGAGTCTTATTTTCAAAATGCATATTGTGCAATTTCAATATGTCTAGTCTGCCTTTTCAAGTAGTCTTGATGCCTCGGTACTTCTTTGGAGTCATCTGCTTCGCTCACATCTTCCACAAGCTTGATTCACATTTCTTTTTTTAACAGATTCCCTTTCCTCTTTTCTTTCCCTAAGAAAAATATTATCCTCCTGGCTTAATATATTAAAATAACACTTAAAATAGGAATATGAATCATCCCTACCTTATAGAAAGTTTAAAATAATTTGAAGCAATATATCATGTGAAGAGTTTACCAAAATTCCTAAGCCATGGACTAAACTATATACCCCAAAATCTTAATGTTAAAATTCTACGTCTAATGTGACTCTATTGGAGATAGGGCCACCTGGACTCAAATGAGGTCCTTAGTGTCTATGGCCATAACACCCTGCCCGATCTTGGCAAATGAGGTCCTTAGGTGGGGTTGTAATCTCATAGGTTTAGTTGATTTATTAAAGAAAAAGGGGATCCTCTCTCTCTCCCCCTCTTCCCCTCCCTCCCTCTCTCCCTCCTTCCCTTACTCTAACACAAAGGCTGAGGAAAGAGGACATATATGTCAAATATGAGGGAACAGGAAGAAGACTGTTCTTACTAGAAATGAAATTTGCTGTCACCTTTGTCTAGGACTTTCCAAACTCCAGAACTGTAAGAAATAAATTTCGGTTGTGTACACCGCCCAGCCGGCGGTACGTTGTTACACCAGCCTGAGCAGAATAGTACCCTCTTTCAGAAGTAGTTTTCCCACAGTGTTACCATTAACAGCTTTAATCTTATATCTGTAAATGTGTCTGAAACTCACATCAGATCAAACTGGTTTGCACTCCCAGAGGTTATTTGAGTCATTCCGTCCTAAAAGTTTATGTACACACATTTTTCTTTGGAGGAGTGAAATACAGGCTCCTGTATGGGTTCCATAGGTGGCACAGTCACCCTGGGTCAGGGGCACCCACTCTGAAACTCAGCACGGGGACTTCTACATATAACTCTTTAATTTCTTAATATACTTTTAGAATATATATATATATATATATATTCACTTTTATACTTCCCACCTAAACAGAAGGCATATAAAGGCTAAGACATCACCTGTTGTAGGTATTTCTTCAACATATACAACAAGGCCTATGGCAAGACAGGGGTGGACATATATCTCAAAAAATATATCAAAATGGTAAATCAGGAAACAGTGAAACATTTGTGTTTTTCAGTACATCATTAGAACATTTTTGTACTTAATACCACCAACAGCCCTAATCTACATTAAATCATATTTTTATGAATGTTACCACTGAGTCACTGATACCATAACACTTGGAAGTGGTAGTTGTGTGGAAGATATTTCAATGGCTTCCATGTAACAATCATAAACAAAGCCCCTTGTTTATCTGTCTAAGGTCTAGTTATAAGTCTCACTTCTAAAAATTACAGTCTCACTCCTATTAGACAGTCTAGTTTGTAACCTCAAGAATATTTGTGCATAACCTGGCATACTTGTTCATCCATTTATTTACTCAACAAATAATGCTAAGTGCCAGGATGCATGCAATTCAGGTAGACCAAGCACAGAATATCATCATGGAACTCACACTGTTCTTCTGAGTTACATTTACCCAGTTAATCCTCATCAATGCAACTTTGATGCCATATCCTTTCCTACTGGTTATATTAAGTTTTGTTATGATGAAGTTTTGAAATGTTTCAAGTTTTGAAGTAAACATGAGTGTGATAGTCTTTTTTGGATGATCTCTCATAAGCCTCTTTTCAGGCAAGCACTGATCAATATTTATCATAAAGAGGAAAAAAGAGATAATTTGTCTTTTCTAAACTGTCTGTTAAGTTACTTTAGATCTTGGAAATTAAAGCACTTCACACTAGCTTACTTGAGGACAGCAAAAATATATATTGGAGAAACACAGCAGTTTCTTAATATCCAAGAAAAGCAGATAACCTGGACTAAATAATGGTAAGATCCAAAGCAAATACAGACCTCAGATGAAAAAATTAAAGCAATTCAGATATTCTCGTATCTGTGCATCTCGCAAATTCTCTCTTTTTCACCTTTTCTTTTTTGCTTCTCTAAATGCATAGCATTCTGGGCTCCAAAGATTACATCTTCTCCATTAAATAGTAGGACATTTTGTGAGATTAGCCTCTTTATGATCAAGTCCAAAATCACAGAAAATAGATACATTTTGAAAATTTAAAAACAAGTTATCTCCATATTATACTCAAATAAACATGAAAGACTTTATTCAACTGACTGCACAGGCAAGAGCATGTAGAGACCAGCTGATTTCCTCTGCAGCCGGATTGGTGTGTTCATAGAGTAGGGTCAGGTGAAGGGCATGGGCCTTTATGGTCTAGGTCAGAGGACAGTTTTCCTCATCTTAATTGCTCCTAAAGTTGTGGAACCATTTTTTTTCTAAGTTTTGATGTTTCTTTTTTCTGATCATTGGTCCAGTCCTTTCTGGAAGCCATCAGGGTTATTGTTAGTCGGGTTCAAGGGAGAAAGAGCTGCAAAAGAAGGAGGAGCACAGGGAAAAAGGAGGGAAAGTAAGAGAAAGCAGGCTCGGGTTGACACAAGGTAGCCTCAGTCTCAGTTGACATGGTGGCCCATATTGACCCAGGAGTCTACTCATGACCCAGTCAGTCAGTCGGTGATGGTGGGTCACAGACTAGAAACAGATGCTGAAATCTTCTTTGGATATGACAGGGGCAATTTTCATAGAAACAGAGTCTGGCACAGAAAGGAAGCAAGGCTCATAAATGTGGTTTCAATAACTTCACTTACTGTAGAAAAATAACGACTTTTATGGCTAACACAATGAAAATTCAGTCAAACTTGTCTATACTTCAACAAAGAGCAAAATTTACTGAAGCAGAATTGGATAAATGCAGGTATTGCTGTCTGTGGTATTCCCATACTGAATGCTGATTGACCTATAGCACTTTCAAAATCTCATAAAAATTATTTTATAAGGGTAAACAGGAAACATTGCATGTGATTTGGCTTGTATAGGCTTACATGCACCTGACCACAATCCTTCAATTAGGATAGCAAGTGTCACAAAAGTGCTTCATTTACACTTTCAGAGAAGGGCACCACCATTGCTACTGACCACCTAGGAAGATCACATATTGCAATCGGAGAAAACTGTCATGGTGTGTTTCCATTTTGCAATGTAATCAATGATCACAAATATCAGAGAACAGCAATTTCAGAACAATGACATTTATAATTAATCTGATTCAGTCTAGCTGTTATCAATGGCCAAAGATTAAGAACAAACTATCTTTACATAATTTTATTTTTAAAGAATTGTATTTATTTATTTTTAGACAGAGGGGGAGGGAGGGAGAAAGAAAGGGAGAGAAACATTAATGCGTGATTGCCTCCAGATTGCCCCAACTGGGGACCTGGCCCACAAGCCACGCATGCGCTCTGACTGGAAATCGAACCAGCGACCCTTTCGCTCTCAGTCTGGCAATCAGTCCACTGAGACACACCAGCCAGGGCTCTTAATATAATTCTAAAGATACTATTATATAACTGTCATTCTCCTACATAATGAGATAGTAATAGATTTCTAGCAAATAAGGTTCTATTATACAGATTCCTCATTCCATTTACCTTTAAAAATCTAGTCACATATTATAGGCATATGATAGGAAATCAAGTGATGTTTTTTACTAAGTCTGTCAGCTGCCCTTTTCTGTACCATCCATGGACATTCAACATGATATTGTAAGCTAAATGGATCCATTCTGATTATTTGCTTCAGAAATCTCCAGTGTAACTATCTGTTCACTGTAAAAGAACGAAGTTGGAAAATATTATGTACAACATTATGCGGAGACTCTGTAAAGCCACAGACATTACATCATGATTATGTATGTGAGTAGCTGAAAGTCATTCGTAGTCCTAACATGCATGGATGATATGATAAAAAGCATGATGAACATGGGCCTCAAACTGTATCTGAGCAAGAGATAATGATGACATTTGTCTGAATGTTGCATATATTCAACACATTTTGACAGGTTTTATTAATGCAAATCATTTCCAAGGAATCGGTGTTCAGTTTCAGAGATTTAACAAATGTAAATTTTCATTTCTCTAGTTGAATTACACTTCTCTCATGCTATGTTAGCACTGACTTTAAAAGAAACCAGTGCAATATATATCTCTATTTTGTGATAAGCTATTATATTCTGAAATTTAAACATCTTACTTCCAGAGAAAATAATACAACACAGTGATGTGTACTAAACACTCACCAAATAATATGTATAATTTATATATATTTAGCATATATAAATTACATGTGATAAATATATATTGAATATCTATATTTAAGCAGGAAAGACACAGCATGTCAAAGACCCTCTTTTCTCTTTGCAGCGATTTTTGAACTGCAAAGTTAGTTAATGCTATTTCCTAATTAAACAAAATGAACTGACAGAAAATTAAACAAATTGCTTCACAGGTAATGGTTAAGCAAATACTTCTACAGCTTTATCTCCTGCTTTAAGTCACTGGAAAATTTCCCATGACTTTTGCTGCCTTAGATTTACAGTGAAGGTGATCATGATATTCATGAGTGAGCTGGTATTTATAGCATTTTCACAACGGCTACATCAATTAGGTCTTGTGTTTGCATATTTAAATATTGAAAAATTATGCATAAATATTTTAAAGTGCATGCCTCTAATACATCAGTTTTTCTGAAATTCAGTGCCATCAAACATAGACATGTTCAGAGAATATACCATGAGATTCTGAAATGGTCAAAATATGCTTACTGTCATTTTTAAATTAAATGCTTCCATGGCAGATCAGATAAGCCATAAAATTAGAAGGTAAATGAATGACATCATTAATGATTTAAATGTTTCTCACACTGTGAATCATTTTGTAACTGTGCTTCTGTTTGCATCATAGATGGCTCAATTGCATGGTGTTAACATTTATTCATATTTATTCATGTTATTCATTCATGGTTAGCTCAAATTATCCCAACTGACCCTAAATAAATTAGTTATTTCTAACCTGTACTATCAACAAAAGAATTTGTGTATCAATGTTTATTACATATTCAATAGAATAAGAACACACATTCTGTGTAAAACCTAGTCATTTAATATAATGGAGATATAATATGTAGATATAGGTTTAATATATATATATATCCTGAAAATTCATATTTTTAAATCAACATGCACCCAGTGAACTTTGATTATTGTCAAAACATACATGGTGTGATGAGATGTTCCAAACAAATATGAGACCAGATAACTTCCTTTATTTCACTTCACATAATTAAAAAAGTTCCTGTCTCAAGATGTAAAATCCCTTCTCTTTCTTTACTTCATGAGTCTTCCCAGAACCCAATGCTGAAAACAGAGGTATATTCAAGCAAGAAAAACTTTAAAATGAGATTCACAAAAAGCATCTAGACCACACCAAAAAACTATGTTTTCTTAATAAAAAAAATCAATTAGCCTTTGGAAAAAAAACAATTAAAAGCTTTAAATATTCATTGGTAGAATCATACAACCAAGTTTTCTATTTATTTGTTTTAGTGCTTTCTTGTAAAAAAAAATAGCTAAGAAATGGGAATTTAACATGTTCCTTTTATGGATGATATATCCCAGCCAATATGAGAGGCCATAATCCTAGAAACTCTTAAATACTTCATGTGTTATGGAACATTGCATAGATGTATATTGGGATTTTCACTCATCTGTATTCTGGTTGTTTATAGTTTTAGGATTAAAGAAGAAGCATGTGTGACCCTTTGGATAAGCTCTTAAACATTTATACACGTTAGTTTATGTTTTGATGCACCCATGTCATTTGGTCTCCTCTTCTGACACCTTGTAACTTGGTACAAACTTAGAAAATTTTCGTGTGATGAAACTCTATCAAATACAGAAAACACTGCATATGCACTTGCAGGTGACATTCGTTACATTCACAGGGGTCAGGGTTCACTTAATAGTTTTAAATAATGAAAACCAAGTAATAGTTATATGTCCATATACATTAATTCATGCTGATCTTATGTAATCCACATGAAAGAAGGGTAATATTGCTGTCTTCATGCAAAACAGAGAAAATAGTGTGAGAGTAATGATAAAATTTGCTACATATCCAGTTAAGTAACAAAGGCTACATTAAAATCAAGATTTTCAGGCTCCCTCTTATTCTCTATTTTTAAATCTTATATAACCTATCTGACTAAATATAATGTATTAAAGGTACAGGACCATCTTTCATGCTTTTATTCTTCTAAAGTCCATTACGGTTCTCTGTGGAATTGCATGTAGACATTTTAGCAGTTCCGTAAATCATCAGTGTGAAAACTCTTCACCTATAACTAACTGTCAGCTGAAAGACAAATAAAGTTAACTCTTAAAACAGAAGAAATATAACTTGTAAGTTAGAGAGACAATGATGAGCTTTTTCATTCAGCTTAAAGATCTCACTTGGTATTCATGATATATTAATTCATTTTTTCTTTAATATCACAAATCATTTATTCTCCTTGTCATGAACATGATACATTTTTCTGGTCTACCAAAGTGTCCAATTATTTGAAATCTGTAATACGGTAAAATGTTAAATACTTAATTTCTCTCTCTTTTTTTCTGATGTTTGAAAATAAAGTACAAACAATGGAAAGTGAATTTACATGTCATTGTAGATCCAGGTTTCTTGCTCATCAGAAGCTCCAAAAACATTCATTTTCTGATGTTTCTAGACGTGTAGACTGATTTTTAATAATTAAATGACTTTTCAAAAATGCAATGTGCAATTTAGTTACATAAATATAGATGAAAATATTGAATGCAACTTATTTTTAAACCATTAGTCTGTACTTTGATAATAGAGACTTACTTGACTTTATTGAGATTAAAACCAGCCAGGAATATACACTCTAGTAGTTCTTTAAAGTACACAAAATATATGGTAAAAATAATTTTATTTTTCAAACTTTAGTGTTCTTTTTTAAATTTTATTTCTTTTTTAAAAATTATTTTTAGAGAGAGGGGAAGGAAAGGAGAAAGAGAGGGAGAGAAACATCATTGTGTGATTGCCTCTCACATGGCCCCCACTGGGGACCAGGCCCACAACCCAGGCATATGCCCTGACTGGGAGTTGAACCATGACCCTTTGGTTTGTAGCCTGAGCTCAATCCACTGAGCTACACAAGCCAGGGCCCAAACTTTAGTGTTCTTTATTTGACATCAAAAGTATGCTACATATATATGAAACGCAAAATACTGCATACAGTTTGATAGTATATAAAAGTATGAGATTTACATTGCATATAGATTATTAATCTTTTGTGCATATTTGCTCATTTTATGTATTTTTCAGGAAACGTTAATGTCTTTTAATTGCATAGAATTTAGAAAGCTAAAATAAGATACAATTAATTAAGTGAAGATATCAGAATAGAGAGAAAATTAGAGTAATGAAAATTTTATGAAATCAGGGATTCAGTTATTATATAAAATCCAAGCCAGGAGAAATTATTTTCTAGAAGTGGGTTTCACATGAGGTTTTAAGCTTTCTACCTGCTTTTAGAAAATATGACCCAGTTATATGATCAGACTCTCTAAGATTTAAACTCGAGCCTGTGCACACACATGCATAATTTTTTGTTCAGTAAAATGACAAATTGTTCCTTTAAATCAGATAAGGGAGTATCTCCCACTAGTTTTTTTCAATGTTTTATTTACTTATTTTTATAGAGAAGAGAGGAAGAGAAACATCAGTGTGTGGTTGCCTCTTATGCACCCCCTACTGGGGACCTGGCCTGCAACCCGGGGCATGTGCCCTGCCTGGGAATGGAACCAGCAACATTTTGGTTCACAGGCTGCTGGCACTCAATCCACTGAGCCACAACCAGCCAGAGCTCCCACTAGTTTTTTTGAAGAGGGTACACAATAATAAAAGCAATGTCCATTAACAATATCCTTACAGTTAAAATAATTTTTTAAGAAAATGTACTTTTATAGTAGTCTTATAAGTTTTAGAGAGCATTTGCTTGTAATGTTCTCTAATGATATGTACATAGGTTTAGATAGTATGTTATGAGAGACATACAGTTAAATAACAGAGACCATAGAAAGTATTGCTGACCCAGTGCAAGGAAAATTTTGATATTGGACATGATCAAGAATAGTGAATTTGTAATAAACTGGAGACAGACGATCTTTTGTCCTTATTTATGGTAGGATAACCAGAAAATGGGAGTAATAATGCATTAGTGGTCTGCACATTTTATTCTGGAAACTATCAGGGAACATTAAAGGGGCAAGAGATTAACTAAGATATAATTGGTTCTGGCAGAAAAAAGCAATAGAGTTTCATGAAGCAAAGCATACTCATGATTTGGGTGAATGGGGTGCTCAACTGGAATAAAAGCCCAGCTAAGTCAACCCTGGCTGAATCCAATGCTCATGAAGTACACACACTAAAAAAGAAGGGGTGTAATAGTCCTAAATATTTAGTTCACTCTTGTCAAGGTCAGAGGCAAAAGGAGAAAAATATCTTAATGTGAAAACTTGCATAGAAAGAAGGTAAAAAAGAGTGGGGAAACATTTGCAAACTGTTAACTTTATTAGTATAAAATGCAGTCATATTTATGTATTATCAGAATTTCAGAAAATGTTAGGCTAATATTAACACACCCGTCAATATGATGGAAAGGTAATACTCTAACTAAAGTGTAAAAATAATAGTTAAGATAAAAAGAACTTATATAAAATTCTCTTTAGTGCATTTAATGTTTTTTTAACCAAAGAGCCAATTTCATTATTTTAAATTGATAAAGAAAAGATAAGATTGAGCTTCATTTCCAGCAATATGGAAAACAAAAATACTTTTCCTAGAAGGCCTAAACATTCAAAATGAAATGTTTTATTATCATTATTTGTGTTTTACTGCACAGTTGTTGATATAAAGTAAATGCTTGGGGGGGGAGAATCAATAAGTAATGCTGCTCTAGAGAATCATGCTTGTTCTAGAATAGTATTTCCTGCATAAGTCAGTTCTAATCACTAATATGTGATTACGCATGCAAGAGACTTTTAGGAAAAATGCATGTGAAAGATCAGACCAAAGAAGAGAGACAGTCTTAGCAAAGCAATGGAGATCTGATAGCTGTGAAAGGAAGAAGAATGAGCAGGAAGACCCTCAGATGACAGGGCAATTTTGAAAAAGGTATTATTGGCCAGGCAGATGGGGCGTCTGGCTCTAATAGTTCTGTCTCGCTTAGTTATTAGTGGGGAACTTCCTGAGGAGAGTATGGCCTTGACGGCAATGCAGGGCAAGTGCAAGGTCAATCAATCAACTTGGCTCCCTGCATCAGGTTCTGTCGAAAGTGACCTGAATGGTGCATTTCTATGGGCATCGTGTCTCTTTAGGCTAGACTCTGAGAATCAATGGGCCATACACAAGTATGGGATAACAAACAAGGAGGGTCGTACTCAGATTAGCACTCTTGCATAAGGGTAAGACTTTCAAAAAAATAAGCAAGGTTCACCCCATAAAAGCATATGGAAGATAAGCACAGAAGTCTTAGAAAGTTGCTTGGTGTGGAAAAAAGAAAGGGAAAATTCCCCAGACAATTCTTGTCCATGGGCTTTCCTTTATACTGAATAGTGGCTCCCGAAAGCCTGCAAGTCAAAAATGTAATTAAAATATTATTACAGGTTGGAATTTATCCCAGATAATTGAGAAATGCAGCCCCAAATCACCTGCTGAGAAATATTCCTTAAACTCAGGCCTCAAAAAATCTGATTTCCTGAGATAAATTACCCAGGAAAAGAGTTCCCAGCAAAAACCTAGACAACAACAACAAAAAAGATAAAAGTCACTATGAGCAAGATTGCAGAAAAAGCAAAACATTTAATCTAATTTGAAGTGGTTGTATAACTTGAGAGTTTTAATAACAAAAAATGCATTTTGAAGAATGTGCATATTATATGCTGGACAGAGTTCTACCTTCTTTTATAAGTACCTCATTCATCTTCACAATAATTCTGTAAGGTAGGTATTGTAATTCCCACCACGTGGTCAACAACCTTATTTGTGTGGCCATAGAGTGCCAGGAAACTTTCGGAATACAGCCAGGTTGGAAATACAGCAGCAAAGGAAACAGGAAAAAAAGCCCACTGCCTTCATGAGATTAGCCTTCTAGTATATATAAATCCATATCAGCCCTTATTTTATCTCTCCCTGTCTCTCGTCTCTTGTGTCTTTCTCTTGCTCTACCCCCCTCCACACACACAGAAACACACACACACACATTTCTTTGGCAAATTAAAATAAGTAAACAAATGCACAATAAAATGATACAAATGCAAAAAAGCAACAAGGCAAAATAATATATGCTGAAAATATCAACAAGCACTATATAGCCTAGCCACTGGGTGGTTAGAATAAATGAAAGAAATCTAGGAAAAATTTCTTCTCTCAGCTGCTTGCCTAGCCCTTAGTGCATTCCATTTTTATCTCTATAAAGTTATTCTGTAAGAATTCTCAACAAGTAATAACAATGGAATTCAGCAAAACCAGAATGTGTTATGATTATGACAAGATAGTTTCTTTGGTCTACATTTGCATAACAGTTGGTGCCAGCACCAACATGTCTTATTTTTCAAAATTGTGAGTAGAAACAATGACTACTTTGTGGTCAGAGCTTTCATCTTCGTCTCATGTTCATTCACGACAGTCTGAGCCTAAGCTCTCTCTGTTATTAAAATTATTAGTCTCCTTATCTTCTTCTAGCTATTTCATCTTAATAGATTTTTCCCAGTCAACCTAAGAGAAATCCTTCTTAAAATGGTAAATTCAGTGACTGAATGCAACAGATTGTTGAAGCTGCTTCTATTCTCAAAATGATTTATTATTTATAGTCCCATTTCTTCCAATATTAAATAAAATGACTCATTGTTTTAAAAAATTTTTAAAGTGAGATAAGAAAGAGAATAAATCACATAAGAAAGAGAATAAACCGAATTTCATTAATGAAAACAGAAAACCCTTGCTGTAGGATTGGGGGGAGCCTGTTGCTGTGTAAATGCTTTATATGCATTGTATCTTTTCATAGTCAGAGTGACCCTCTAGGCTAGTTATGAATGGTGTAACATTTTACAGATGAGGACAGTGAGGAATAGAGAAGATAAAAAATGAATAATGCCATATCTATCTATCTGTCTGTCTATCTATCTATCTCCTGGACTAAAACCAGTGTCTAACTCAAGGTCCCAGATCTCGTTTATTAGTTTGTAAACATTGTGTCTGTAGGTCAATTTACTAAAGGCTTGAGGCACGGGGCTCAATATGTCACATTTAAACTCAGTAATATTCCTGTTCCATGTCTGAAAGTTAAAAGCAGACATTTAGAGGAGTGGGTTCTCTGAGCGTATTAATAAGGATCAAGGCTGTGAAAGTGAATGCCCTTGGCTGAGAAAGCATTTTGGTTAAGAAGACAAGGTGGCCTGCAATGCAGGCATAGTCATTAGGGAGGTGGAGAAAGACGTGCTATAAGCGTGGAAAGGGAACGGATGAGAGGCTCAGATGGGCAGAAGGAAAATCACATCAGAGTAGTATCTCCGACTCCAACAAAAAATTATTTTAAAAACTGAATGGTAAACAGCCTCAGAGGCTGGCAGAAAGGACTGAAACCTTTTCCACTGGATTAAGCCAATCCGAGTACATGGATAACCCCACTGAGCTGCCCTGGTAAAGGGATGAGGCTAAAGGGTTGAAGTCAACTGAACAGGTTTGAACTAATCATTGCAGAAGGCAGGAGAACAAATTGACAAAATGCACGTCAGGTAATTTTAAAAAGGCATATGGAGTAGTAATTACAAATTGACTCATTAATTCATTAAGCATTTATTGTATAATCCTAGTAAGCAAAGCTCTTTTCTGGATATCTGATGTACATTTGTCTGTATATAGAACAGACAAATATTCCTGATCTCTTAGAAATTAGATTATAGCAGGGTGGTAAAGAAAAAAAAAATGTCAGGCAGGACATATGACATAGCATGTTGAAAGGTGACTAGTGTTATTTAAAAAAATAAGTAGACCAGATTCAGGAAGGTCAGCAGGGTTCAAGGTGAGAGCAAGTTGCCATTTAAAATAGGTTTTCAAGTACATTTAATTTTAGTAATATCTGAGCAATGATGTTGACTGTGGGAAGTAAGAGTTAGTCCTGTGGACATCTGGGAATAGCACTCTAGGCAAGGGACCAGCCAGTGCAAGTTCCGTGAGTCGGCAGGCCAGCGTGCATGAAACCCAGGGAGCCGGGGAAAAGAGATTAGACATAGTAAACAGTGAGAATTTGCTGTGACGGCCAGGAAACAAAGGGACTTAAAAGCCATTGCAAGGATTTAGCTTTAACTGACTGAAATAAGAGCCATTTTCATTGCCAACAATGTTCGCTAGTCCCTGCCTTTCTCCACTAGTGTTCCATTTGTGAATCACATGCACTGAGAGTTGGCATCACAATCAGTTTTAACAGTTACTCCAAAAAGACAGAGTGACAAAAGAATTGACTTTTAACAAGTGTCTTATGAAAATGCAAGACCATATGTTCTCAGCTTGATGTTGAAGAGGGAGAAGATAAGAATGATTGGTTGTATTGGAAAAAAAGGAGATGAAAATGGACTGAGGGATTTGATGAGGGTGTTTGTAGTTTTCATTCACTGATAAGAAGGTAAATATGTTCAGTGCAGATCCAGAATTTGAGCTTTTTACAGCATTAGACCATCTGGTTCCTAGTCAAATCCTTACCATTTGGAGGTTCTGGGAAAAGAGGACAAAAAAAGATAATTCCGAACCAAAAATATTTGAACACAAAAAGATGCTTTTAATAATACATTTTGAAAAATTAAATATTGTACTTTTGGATTTGGTTCTGAAAAAAATCTAACATTTTGGGGGACTACTGACCATTTATTCACTCATTTACTCCTGAAACTAACCACCCTCCCTCAAAGGAACAGTTAAGGAATAATTAAAGGAATCAAAGGAATAATTAAGATGGATGTTGGGAAATATTACCTTTAGGAATTTTTAAAAAGCTGACAGTGAGGTGAGAAGAATGCTTTGTGTGTGACTGGTGAAGGTGCAATGTGTGGCGAAGGCACAGGTGTGCATTAGACACATTAGACAAAGCTAAGAGGACACGTTGATAGAAGGTGGTTTACCAGGTTAAAAAGGGTTGCTTAGAATATTTTATAAGAAAGTCCCTCCTTCAGGACTGTACACCAAAGGCAAATCAATGTGACAGCAACGCAGTCTTCATACTTTTGTTCAGGTAAATGATAATCAAAATAGAGAAATGATAATTATGATAGGTTACTTATAATACATGTATGGAAATACACAGACACAATATTTTAAGAATAAAATAAAATGCATCCACAGAATTCTGTAGGAATAAACTGGTTTATTAGGAATAAAATAAACTAAAATACATTTTCACTTTCTTTCTGTAAGACAATTTTGTTTATGGGAGGAAAGTGGAGAGGAACTTATAAAATAAGTTGCTTTATTTTATACCTGCTGCTCTAATTTTGAGCTGGTTGGACATTACAGTATTTTTTTGGAAAGTTAAGTACTGATTTTATGATTTGCTATTTAAATTATTTACTATCTCCACATTTATTTTCCATGTTGTAGTCAATTACTTTTCCTTCATACAAGCATGTGTCAATTACCCACACTGGGAGCCCTGGCAGTTCAATGCTGGAATCATTCACTGAGATGATTCTTTCCTGTAGTGTTGGAAAGACAGACAACCTTCTGTGAATGTAGCTGAATTGATTTCAAAAGTTGATTCCCAATAAGAGTGTTTATTCTCTTATATTCTCTTTGGCTTTTCTTATATAATAGAGTCATGATTAAGTAAAACTGTTATCATCAAAATTACTGGACCTATAGGAGTGGAATATTTACTTCAAGTGTTAATGACTGTTTTTGAAGATTGTTTTAAGGTTAGTTTGATAATAAGAAAGCAATGAAATGAAATAATCATATATTAATGAAAAGTGAAAGTTAACTGTGCTTATTAATTCTGGTTAAATAAAACCTTGATTTTGCCCTCAACTCATACATTATTCACATAAGTATTGAAATAATATGAAGATTATAGTTCTTGTTATACACATTTATTATAAATGTGTGATCCTGAAAATGTTATTTACTATATAAAACAAGGATTATTCATAAATTTCTAGAAGCAAATTCAATTCTCTGACAGGTAATAATATCCTTTAACATTTATATACAGTGCCCACATGGGTATAATTAAAATGAAAAATGTTAATTTTTTGGGCATATGTACACTAAATCAAAAGCTCATATTTGTTTGAATATTTTCTTCAACTATATAATATTATTTTTGAAAGTGCAATTAATAATGTTTAAAAAAGGCCAATCAGATGCTAGTCAGTTACTAATGAGTTCCAAACATATCTCAGAGTGACCAATAAACAATTAACTCTATCTGTATTTCAGTCAGTTTTCACAGAATCATACTTTAATCAGGAAATCTGGGTTTATGAAATGTTCATTATACTGTTTTTTTCAATACTGTTGTGTCCAGTGTATCTTGTCACTACAGGCTAATGAAATATTTTAGTGCATGATGTGTGTCTGGATTAGTAGAAAAGCATGAAAAATTGTGGCCAAATTTTATACAATATTCTGTTCTAAAATAATTGACCAGATGTTTCTCAATAAAAATTGCCATGTTTTTTCTTTTTAAAAATTACTTTTGCTCAAACATGTATACAGATGTTCAAATACATAGCTTAAAACTAAACAATTTATAATTAGTTTGAATTTTAATTAAATTGCAGAAAAGAGATGAAGAAGAAATTTTTTAAAGAACTGATTATTATTTTAAAATACAAATTTCATATTTGTTACGAAATATAATTAAACAATGAATATGGCATTATCAAACACAAGATTCAAAGCAATTTTATGCAAATTAGTACACAAACTTGTTCCCTGACTTGCAGCAAACGTAGCTCTGTGTCTCCATTATAGATACTTCCCATTAGATTTCATCTTTGAAAATACTTTATAAAATAGTTGTTTTATTATTTACTAGAGTTCCTAATAAAGCTTTTTTTGAGATATTTAGAAAAAAATACAAAATAAAATAGTTCAATCAAAAGTGTTTAGAGGGATGCTGGGAAGATGGCGACGGAGTAGGATGAGCGGACTGTAGCTCCCATACTAGTGGGTGAAAATCCTGGCAGATCTATAGAGAAACAGGACAATAAACCATCAGTTACCCAGCATTTATGAAATTAAAAGACCAGAGATTGTGACCGATGCTGAAACACCGGCTTCAGCTACAGGCGCCGGACACTCACGGCCCCAATGACAGGCACCAGAGGAGTCAGCTACAGGATCCAGGACACTCAGCAGTGGTAGGCGACCAGTGCAGGGACCAGCGCGAAGACCAGCGTGAGGACCAGTGCGGGGGTAGGTGGAGATGGAGAACATCAAGATACCTGAAGGAGTCTGCACCACTGAAATTCACAGGTATTATACCACACAAGTTCACACCATAAACCCAGGGAGTCAGAACGGATCAATTTTAGAAGCTGAGACTAACAGGAAGAGTCTCAAACAATGGGAAGACAAAGAAACAATCCCAAAATGAAAGAAAAAGCAGAAACTTCAGAAAGAATGTTAGATGAAATAGAGGCTAATCAACTATCAGATAGTGAATTCAAAGCACTGGTTATTACGAAGTTCAAAGAGCTCACAATGAGCTATCAGAAACTACAGGGGAGCTATAGTGATCTCTCTGCAAACTACATCAACATGAAAAAGGAAATAGAAAATATCAGCAAGGGACAAGATGAAATGAAGAATACAATTTCCAAATTGAAGAACACAGTAGAAAGTTTCAAAACTAGAATAGATGAGGTCGAGGATCCAGTTAGGGAGTTAGAGGACAGAGTAGAAAGAATCTCACAGAAAGAGCAAGAAAATGAAAAGAGGCTCTGAAAGAATGAAGAGGGATTAAGAATAATGCAAGACAATATGAAACATAATAATATCCAAAAATAGGAATACCAAAAGGAGAAGAAGAAGAAGAACAGGGGATAGAAAATGTATTTGAAAGAGTAATGAGAGAAAATTTTCCTAATTTGATGAGAGAAAAAGTCACACAAATCCAGGAATCACAGAGAGTCCCAATCAAGAGGAACACAAAGAGGCCCACTTCAAGACACATCATCATCAAAATGGCAAAATTCCAAGACAAGGAGAGAATCTTAAAGGCAGCAAGGGAGAAAAAAGAAGTAACATACAAGGGAGCCCCAGTAAGGTTCACTACTGACTTCTCAATGGACACATTCCAAGCAAGAAGAGAATGGCAAAAAATATTCCAACTAATGAGAACCAGAGGCCTACAACCAAGGCTACTTTACCCAGCAAGGCTCTCAATCAAGATAGAAGGCCACATAAAGAGCTTCCAAGACAAAAGAAGTCTCAAAGAATATGCCTCCACCAAACCAGCTCTACAAGAAATACTAAAAGGACTGCTTTAAGGGAAGGAAGGAAAAGAGGGAGACAGAGAGGAGCACAGGTACAAAAATGGCAATGAATAAGTACCTATCAATAATAACCTTAAAAGTAAATGGATTAAATGCTCCAATCAAAAGACACAGAAAAGCTGCATGGATAAGAAAGCATGACCCACACATGTGATGCCTACAAGAGGCCCACCTCAGGACAAAAGACCATCACAGACTAAAAGTGAAAGGCTGGAAACAAATTTTTCAAGCAAATGGACAAGAAAAAAAAAGCTGGGGTAGCAATTCTCATATCTGACAAAATAGACTTCAAAAAAAGGTCCATAAAGAGAGACCCAGAAGGTTACTTCATACTACTCAAGGGAAGAATCCACCAAGAAGACATTAACATTGTAAATATATATGAACCAAACACAGGGGCACCCAAATATATCAAGAAAATCTTAGAGGACTTCAAGAAAGAATATTGACAGAAACACAATTATATAGTAGGGGATTTTAACACCCCACTGTCAAAAATGGACAGCTCTTCCAAACAAAAGATCAACAAAGATATCGTGGCATTAAACAACACCCTAGAGAAAATGGACTTAACTGATATATACAGAGCCCTTCACCCCAAAGAAGCTAAATACACATTCTTTTCAAATGCACATGGAACATTTTCAAAGGAAGAACATATGATAGGACACAAAACGAGCCTCAAAAAATTCAAGAAAATTGAGATCATACCAAGCATCTTCTCTGACCAGAAGGGACTGAAATTGGAAACTAACCCCAAAGGAAAAAAACCCAAAGCACCCAAAATCATGGAGACTGACTGGTATGCTATTAAACAATGAATGGGTCAAGAATGAAATTAGGGAAGAAATTAAAATGTCTCTGGAAACCAATGAAAACGATCTAATAACAACCCAAAACTTATGGGACACAGAGAAGGCAGTCCTGAGAGGGAAGTTTATAGCAATGCAGGCCTACCTAAAGAAGATAGAAACATTTCAAACAAACAACCTAACCATACGCCTGCAAGAACTTGAGGAACAACAAAGACAGCCCAGAGCAAGCAGAAGGAAGGAAATAACCAAGATCAGAGCAGAACTAAATGACATAGAGACTAAAAGCACAATTCTAAGGATCGGTGAATCCAAGAGTTTGTTCTTTGAGAAGATAAACAAAATAGACAAGCCTTTAAGTAGGCTCATCAAGAAAAGAAGAGAGAGGACACAAATAAACACAATCAGAAATGAAAGAGGAGAGATTACAACTGATACCACAGAAATAGAAGGGATTGTAAGAAATTACTATGAAGAACTGTAGGCCAAGAAATTTGAAAACCTAGGGGAAATGGACACATTTCTAGAAAAAGAATACAATCTTCCAAAACTCAATGAAAAAGGAGCAGAAAATCTGAACACACCAATAACAGCAAAAGAAATTGAAGCAGTAATCAAAAAACTCCCATCACACAAAAGCCCTGGATCAGATGGTTTCACAGGAGAATTCTACAAAGCATTTAAGGAAGAACTAACCCCTATTCTTCACAGACTATTCCAAAAAATCCAGAAGGATGGAAAACTCTCAATTGTTTTAATGAAGCCAGCATCATCCTAATTCCAAAACCAGATAGAGACACAACAAAGGAAGAAAACTTCAGGCCAATATTGCTGATGAACATAGATGCTAAAATCCTCAACAAAATATTGGCAAATTGCATCCAACAATATATGAAAAAGATCATACACCATGAGCAAGTGGGATTCATTCCAGGGATGCAAGGATGATTCAGTATTTGCAAATCAATAAATATAATACATCACATAAACAAAAGCAAAGACAAAAACCACATGATCATATCAATAGATGCGGAAAAAGCTTTTGATAAGGTACAACACCCATTTATGATAAACACACTTTGCAAAGTGGGAATGGAGGAAGCATTCCTCAAGATAATAAAGGCCATATATGAGAAACCTACAGCCAACATCATACTCAACGGGCAAAAACTAAAATCTTTTCCACTAAGATCAGGAACAAGACAAGGATGTCCACTTTCACCACTTCTATTCAATATAGTATTGGAAGTTTTAGCCACAGTGATCAGGCAAGAAAAGGAAATAAAAGTCATCTAAATAGGAAAGGAGGAAGCAAAACTGTCACTGTTTGCAGATGACATGATAGTGTACATGGAAAATCCTATAGACTCTACCCAAAAACTGCTTGAACTAATTAATGAATTGGGCAAAACAATGGGTTACAGAGTCAATATCCAGAAATCAAAGACATTTTTGTATACCAACAATGAATCAGCAGAAGCAGAAATCAAGGAAAAAATCCCATTCAATATAGCAAAAAGAAAAATAAAATATCTGGGAATAAACCTAACTAAGGAGGTAAAAGACCTGTATGCAGAAAACTACACGGCCCTGAAGAAAGAAATCAAGGAAGACGCAAACAAATGGAAACATATACCTTGTTCATGGATTGGAAAAATTAACATCATCAAAATGTCCATACTACCCAAAGCAATATACAGATTCAATGCAATACCTATTAAAGTACCAATGTCATATTTCACAGACATAGAGCAAACACTTCAAAAATTTATATGGGAGCATAAAGGAGCCTGAATAGCAGCTGCTACTGTGAGAAAGAAGAACAAAGTAGGAGGAATCCCAATACCTGATATCAAACTGTATTACAAAGCCACTGTAATCAAAACAGCCTGGTACTGGCATAAAAATAGGAACATAGACCAATGGAAAAGAATGGAGAGCCCAGAAATAAACCCAAGTCTCTACAGTCAATTAATATTCAACAAAGGGGGCAATAACATAAAATGGAGTAAAGATAGCCTCTTCAACAAATGGTTTTGGGAGAACTGGACAGCTACGTGCAAAAAAAATGAAACTTGAGCACCAACTTACACCATACTCCAAAATAAATTCAAGGTGGATAAAAGACTTAAATATAAGCCTTGAAACCATTAAAGTCCTAGAGGAGAACATCCACAGGAAAATCTCAGATATTTCACGCAGCAACATTTTTACTGATATGTCCCCTAGAGCAAGGAATATAAAGGAAAGAATAAACAAATGGGATCTCATCAAAATAAAGAGCTTCTGTGTGGCTAAAGAAAACAGTATTAAATTAAAAAGACAACCAACTGTATGGGAAAACATATTTGCTAATGATACCTCAGACAAAGGTTTAATCTCCAAAATATACAAAGAACTTACATGACTCCACTCTAAGACAAACAACCTGATTAAAAAATGGGAAAAGGACTTGAACAGACACTTCTCCAAGGAGGACATACAGAAGATCCAGAGACACATGAAGAAATGCTCAATATCGCTAGCTATCAGAGAGATGCAAATTAAAAACACAATGAGATATACCACTTTACACCAGTCAGAATGGCTATCATAAACAAAGCGACCAACAACAAATGTTGGAGAGGTTGTGGGGAAAAGGGTACCTTAGTTCACTGTTGGTGGAATTGCAGACTGGTACAATCATTATGGAAAACAGTATGGAATTTTCTCAGAAAAATAAAAATTGGCCTGCCTTTTGATCTAACAATTCCACTGCTAGGATTATATCCTAAGAATCCTAAAACATGATTATGCACCACAATGTTCATAGCAGCACAATTTACAATAGCCAAGAATTTGGAGCAACCTAGGTGCCCATCAGTAAATGAATGGATAAAAAATTGTGGTACATATACACAATGAAATTCTATACAGCAGAGAGAAAGAAGGAACTACTACCCTTTACAACAACATGGATGGAACTGGAAAGCATTATGCTGAGTGAGATAAGCCAGGGGCTGAAAGACAAATACCATATGATCTCACCTTTAATAGGAAGCTAAACAACAAAATAGACAAGCAAGCAAAATAAAAACAAGTACACTGAAATAGAGAACAGGGGGATAGCGACCAGAGGGGAGAGGGGAGGGAATTTAAGGGGGAAAAATGGGAGGGATTTAGAGGAACAAGTATAAAGGACACAGGGACAATAATAACCAAGGGGGATGGAAATGGGAGGGAGGTGGAGTGCATGGGGGAGGGTTGGGCTGGGATGGCAGAAATAAACAGAAAACTGTACCTGAAAAATAACTAAATAAAAATTTTAAAAAATAAATAAAATTAAAAAAGTGTTTAGAGCATTCTAGCCCTGGCTGGTGTGGCTCAGTGGACTGAGTGCCAGCTTGCAAACCAGAGTCATTGGTTCAGTTCCCAGACAGGGCACATGCCTGAGTTGCAGGCCAGGTCCCCAGTAGAGGGCATGTGAGAAACAACCACACATGGATGTTTCTCTCTCTCTCTTTCTCTCTCCCTTCCCCTCTATCTAACAATAAATAAATAAAAATTTAAAAACAAAGAAAAAATAGTCTAAGTTCTTTAAACAATCTTTAGAGCATTTTTATGTTCTATTTATCAATTGAGTATTTATTGAGCAAATTAAATTAGTTCAAGATTCTTTTATATATGTTTACAGAGACTCGATTATTGCTATAAATTATAAATAATTTTATAAACATAAATACTATTGCATGAAGAAAAATATCTACTGTTAGAATTCAGGACATGGAATATAAACTCAATTATAATCTCATAAACAAGTAGAGATTTATTTCTCCTGTACATTAACCCCCACAAAACCTAAAAACAGTACAGAGATAGAAATCTTAGATCTGGTTAAGCAGGCCCAAGAAAACATTAAAAAGGCCTTATATTTTTCTATCTATCACTGTAAGCTTTCTCTTTTCTTCCCTATTTTCAAAAAGTAGCATCTATGTGTCTAGCCATTATGTTAGCAAAACATGGAAAAGGAGAGGGAAAAATTGAGGGAGATGTAAAATAAAAGCATCAAAACATACATTCCAGAGAAGTGTGACCATTAAAAAAGTTTTTCCTAAAAGTCCCAAAAGGTTTTGATCATGTTTATCCCATTAGCCAAAATAGAATTCCATATCAACCTGGTTCCAAAGTACTATGGGAAATGAACATTTTAAGTAGACACACTGCTAGCCAAGAAAGAACCCATAGGTAATAGATTTCATTAACAGGGAAGAATTATATTAATGGAGAAAATGAGGGAATAAATATTGAATAGGCCACTAGCAATGACTGCCATACCATCAACTTTGCAATCAGATCCCAAAAGGAAAAGTAGCCTTAGTCAAATCAAAGATAGCGTACCTTGCTGGGGTTTTTTTTACGATTTGATGTTTTAGACTAATAATTTACTGAAAGTTGCAGCTAATAAAGGTAGAAAATTTAGAGTGTGCAGTCATTTATATCTGTAATTTTACTCCTTATCTTCTAGCTATGTAGGATTTGATGAGTCATTGGTAATATCTCTTGGCATTTATTTTCTAATTTACAAAATGGGAGATATTTTTGAGTAAGCATGTTATCTTTGGATAAAGGACATCCACAATTATCAGATAAGTTGCATTTTTCTCAAAATTCCTGTAATTAGTAATAATTTTTAATGACTGAATAAGATATTCAGAAATATGAATTGTCAATAAAATTTTTCCGATCATTATTTTTTCTAATAATCTAAGAAAACCATTCTAAGTAAATGATTAGCTGATAGTAAGAAGTGCTACAGGCTCTATTTAAACCAAATAGGTATTCAATAGAGTATAAATATGCTTTCATAACTGAAAAATCTGGTAAAGTGAATTGCACCTTGGCTCTGTTTACATGCATGGCAGGAAAAATAGCCCTTCATTATTCTGGCCTCACTCAGACATTGAAGGTAATATCTTTGCTTCTTTTATATGGCATAGATGTGAGGGTCCCTCTGATTGCTGCAATATTTCCAGTCAGCAACAGCTAGCACGCTATGAGTGGACATTGCATTAACAATAATTAGATTACTTTATATGTAGAAACAGTCATGGTGATGGACCAGTATTGAGTTGTAACAACAAGAATAAAGAGGTTTAGTCCAGTCCCTTGCTTTTTTATCTTGATTAATGCTCAAAGCATAGATCTGTGAACAGTTCTTTCCTCTCTGAAACTTACATGTACCCCATGACCTATTCTGTCTTGCAGAGAACACTGATCTTAGGCAGATTCCAGTCTCAGTATCCCGTGGGGCATAGATAGAGTACACATAATGTTGGCTCATGCTATCTATATAAAAGTAAAAGAACAGAAGACCATTAAGCATAAGCAGAAGAAGGCAGGAGTTTAAACATGACTAAACCTCAGTCATAACAGCAATGACAATGGGAACAAGAAAATAGGAACAAGCAGTTGGAAGGAAATTGTAGCTAATACTTAGTAGTGTTTATGTTTTCATCTGTATAAAACTTAACTTTTGTTATCTTATATAACTAACATTATTATTATTAACTAGCATCATTATCCCCATTTTACACATAACAAGTTAACTACTTTTTTTAGACTTTATTTATTTATCTTTATAGGGGAAGGGAAGGAGAGAGCAAGAGAAATATCAATGTATGGTTGCCTTTCATGTGTCCCCCTGCTGGGAACTGGCCTGCAACCCAGGCATGTGCCCTGACTGGGAATCGAACAGCGATTGTGTGGTTCACAGGCCTGCGCTCAATCCACTGAGTTACACCAGCCAGAGCACAAGTTAACTATTTTGCCCAAGATCATAGCACCAAACTCAGGTAGCTCAGTTCGAAAGTCTGCTTTGAAATGATATTCCACATTGTATATGCATAAAATAAAAATAAATTCAAAAGAAAGTCCTAACCATTTCTGAGTTCAGTGCTTTGAGAGACACCTTAATAGATTGACTTATTTATACTTATGACTAGAAAATTCTACAGTAAGGTGGGACCTGTAGGCTAGACCAGAGATGCCTTTAACTGGTATTGTTCACTAATAGTAAGATCTATCACAGACATTATGGAGGACATTTAATAGCTACAGTACACTTAGAGACACATTCTGGGAATATATGTTTCAGGCAGCTGCAGTTCTTCTCAGATCAAATCATATTTCTTGTGAAAACAGTGTGTGTGAACTGATAGGACATCAAAACTGAAGGGATGGATCAGTGGGTTTGCATTCTGAATGGAGAACAAGAGTCCATTTTTATTTGCTCTTAGACTCGTGCTTTGAATCATACAATGTTAGATGTGATGGGAATGTTAGAAGACGCTACCTCCAGTTTGCGTTTTAAATGCCCATGCTTCATGTTTAAGACCAGAATAAAAGTATGTAACAAAAAACATCTGGAGGCTTTTGAACAATTTTCTTATGGTGGAACAATGTCTAAATTAATTGATACTTGAAAAAGAACAAAGGAGAGACAGCTAAGAAAGCTTAGTAAATCAAAGTTAGCTTTTTTCAAGAAGAAATCAATCAATAGCTGCTATTGCTTTAATAAAGAATTCCCTGCAAACACTCAACCGCAAACTCTAAATGGGAGAAGCAGTCCATCTAAGCTCTGTGAATGGAAATGGAGAACTAAGATCCCTTTTATGGTTAAGTATTTAATTTAATGAATGTGATGTTTTAAAAAATGTTTTACAGGCACATAAAATATTGCAAATATAAGTCTTTCAACTTACCATGAGAAATAAAAGAACAAAGAAAAGTAGAAAGTATGGTGCCAGATAATGTACCAAAGGTGGCTTAGCTTTTCAGGAGACCAACTGTGCCTCACCTGGGATATTCATTCTAATGACACAAGAGAAATGCGCTGGGTCAGGGAGGGAAAAATACAGTTAAATAGTATAGAAAATGTAAAGCACCATTTAAACCCCGAACATTGAAACTCCTTTCTGTCCCTTTCACACACGGCCTTGACCTTGTATTTAAGCTCAATCTACCTGATTAAATTAGTTAAAAAAACACTCCTTTTTTAAAGCTCAATTTTTATAACAATTTCTTGCTAAGAAAGTGTAAGCACAGTCCATAAGAGACTTTATATCATGTAATGACTTTTTAAATTCTTATTTCAAATTAAAAACAACAAGGCAGAGTGTGAGGACTGGAGCTTTTTAAATATTCCCAAACAATAAGGTACACTAATTTACGTATAATCTGTAAGCTTGAAAATTACAGATTTGGGGTTTTTTTGTATTTGAAATGCAAACAAAAACTACTGTTATAATATATGTATCATTTGACACTTTCATATATAATAAGGAGAGTGAAAAAGAAACATTCATGTCCTCATTAAAAAAATAAAATTTTACTCATTGAACCAACTATACACATTTATTGCATGTAAAAGTAGGGAACTCAGAGTCTCCTCTCTATGTTCAGATGACTTAATGACAGTCATGTCATGGCATCTCTAACTATTTTCACATAGCTTTCCATGAAGAAATATAATTCTTAGTCTTATCTATCATTGTTTACTTCAAAACTGCATAATGTATAGTCAACTATTTATGGATAAGATGAATTATATTGCAGCTTTAACTTTTCAGCTTTACAGCTCTTGCTTGTGACATGGAAAATGAAGAGATTTAAAATCCATTTCAAGCATGTAACTACAGTTTCATAAAATTTTATGTTCCACAAAATATAACATGTGATAAAAAATGTAAAGTGCAGAAAATATTTTCCATTACTGCTTTTTCATGTCTACAGGTTTGGGGGCTTTAAAAAGGTTAAATGGGGGGGAGATTCCCTTTTTTGTTGAAAAAAATAGGTTACAGTACAATGAAGAACACAGCAAAAGGGATAGATAACTCACTGTTTAGACTAAGTTAGTCCACCCGAGTTTTGTTTCCAGCCCCTCAACTTCTGGGTTGTGATATATCAGAGACCTAATTAATATCTCAAGCTTCAGGTTCCTCATTCTCATTGCTAAGGTGGAAAAGATTATTAATGATTTCAAAGAAGACAATGTTTGTAAAATGATTAGTACATCTCTATAAATTATTTACATAGAAAAGATTAGTATAATTTTAAATAACCAAATGATCCCATTTCATTTGATCTGTAATGTTCTCGACACACATACCCAAGTCTAATAATAAAGCTTAAGTCTACTCATTGGCCTTGTTCAATTTTACTCCGTGTTACTTTTCCTGTGTTGCTAATGGACCTTGAAATTGATGTGGTGCATTTTAAGATCAGCATCGATCTCTTCTTAGTCCCTGATGCCTTTCAGTGGTACTGACTTTGTCTTCATATAAATCCTGTTACACATTTACATATGAAATCATAAAGTACATTTAATGTAAATTTGTCTTATCTGCAACCATCACAAAAGTAAGTTTATTTTACTGTTAAACGTTTAAAATAGGCACATAAAATTTTGATTCATTAAACACTATAAGGTTGATTTTATTGCTACATAGCCCCAAAGTGGGAGTAGGTAATTTTACTTGGTTTAATGGAAAGAACTCTGGGCAAAGAGTTGGATAACCCAGTTTCTATTTTGATTTCTGTAATTAACTACCTCTATAATATTGAGAAAAATCACTTAGGCTTTCTGGTTCTTAATTTCCTCATTTGTGAAAAGAAGTAATTTAAACAATGTTCTCCTAGGGAATTTCGAATCCCAAGGCCTGATTTTATGTCATGACAAAAGCCATTGATTTCATTAATACCATGTTTTCTCCTTCTCCTTCGTCTTTTCTTCCTCCTCTTCCTCCTCCTTCTTCTTCTTATCTCTAGCTCCTTTTCTTAACAATTCAAATTGCATTAACAATATTTTTGGAACACGTCTCCAAAGTATTTCCATCTGGTTTAATAGTTGCCTATGATCAACTTAATTGGGTGACAGCCTGAGTGGTCATTCTCTCCAGGAAGGAATTATGAAATGAGCTGGACTGGTCAGTAGAGGGTCATGGAATAGTTCTAGCCTAAACTTGTTATGCAGCTTTTAAAGGAATTTTTGTATATGAACTGATATTGGAGCTGACTGCTCATATGACTTATTATTCTCCTTTTCTGAACAAGGCCAATACATTTCAAGCACCATTAGTAACAAGTGTGTACTCGAAACCAACTAATGATATGGCACCTTCTCAGAGAAGCCTTCAGGATGTAAAATGGATGGTGAGTCTCCTATACCTTCAAGAATAGAAGGATCATAGAACTAAAAGTACTCAACATTTTATAAGGCAATAAATGAAGCCTGTTTGAAACTAAAATACAGTATTATTTGTGCACTCTTTATGTAAGAAGAATGAAAAAATTAGAATTCAAGTAAAATCATGTTCAGCACAGTGTTTCCCCACAAAGCACGGGGGACTGGCTTGGGCAGAAGGTAAATTGTGGGTTCACAAAGGTTCAATCAGAAAATGTCAAATATGATCTATGAATTGTGAAGTGTTCCAGTGTGTAGCTATGATTATGAATTGGGGAAGGGGACTGCGAACAATGACCCTGCTTCATTCAACATATATTTTGCAAAATGATGGAGCTGCTAAGATTTCCTTTTATAAAATTCCATGTTTAAAAAAAGGCTTAGAATGGCTAGCTTAGAGAATACTGGTACAGAGTGTGATCAAATTACCAAATCTCTGTATTTGGTTTGAGTTTAATTAACTGTTATTACTTGAATGGCGGGAGTAGACCTGTGCCACAAGCGGTCTGTAGTGAGTCAGTCAACACATTCTTTGGGCTTCTTCAATGATTTACATGCTGCAAGTGCTGCCCTCCACCCTGAGCTCACCACACACCAGATCATTTGCCTCCTCTTCCCTCATTCAAAAGTTAAAATTGGCATGCATTTCACTCTGATCTAAAAGAGAAAGCAGACTTGTTTCAGATTGTACAAAGGGTGAATTAGTAGAATAGTAAAATCTGCTACATTTCCTTTTTTTAACTAATTTTGATATGGACTAGATTTGTTGATCTTTGGGGACTTAGTGTTTGATTTGTCCCCAAATCCATAGCACTTGAACACGATCAGCATTTAACAATGACTATTGCATGGCAAAAGAAAGTAGATAGTTCTGCTTTGGGGGAACTTAGCAAGATTCCTTTATATGATTGAAAAAATAGGTTCTGGGTAGAAGATTTTTAGTTCCTTCTATGTAGAAAAGTTAGAATGCACCTTGGAATTGACATAATGTCATCACAACTATTCCTTCTCTCTTTTCTTTATCTCTCTTATTTTAGTCTCCCTTTGCGTGTAGACTTCATTTTCTTCTATTTCCATTGTGCTTCCATTATATTGTCCAGGGCACATGGATTATCTATCTTAGTGGTCACGCACAGACTTTTTGGCTGACCAGAAGGGCAGATTCTGACCTTGGCCAGACCTGGCATGTCTGCCCATAGTATGGCCAAGGGGATAAAATGCAGTAATTAACAACATTAGATTTACAGGATGGATTGTTTCAGGATCACATATACAAAGGGAGGAGCAGATGTGTTTACTAGAAATAGTGGATTTAGGATACTGGCAAGGAAAATTAAAGAAGCAAACAAATTAAATAATGTGTCAGAAAAATGGGGAACATAATCAGGAGATAAATTGGTTATGAATATTTGTATAAGTACTGTGCTCCAGGCGAGGCTATTATGAATATTTTTAAACAATATAACAATATTAGCCTTCTCTAATTAACTATATATACTAGTTTTCTGTTGCTGCCTAACAAACTCCCACAAAACTTAGCAGGTGAAAACAGCATCCATTTATTAACTCATAGTTCTGCGTGTGGAAATGCAGAATAGCAGGTCAGGGGTCTTTGCTCAGGGTCTCACAAAATTGAAACCAAAGCGTCAGCAGAGTTGTTTTTCTCTCATGAGCCTAGGGGACAAATCAGCTTTCGATCTCATTCACACCATTGGCAGAATTTATTTTCTTGCCATTTTACGACTGAAAACCTATTTCTAGTGCCAGCAGTGATGTGAGGACTGCCCTCAACTCTTCTAGGTCACCCACCTGTATCAGCAATTATCAACATGCGTGTTTGTGTTCTTCTAAGTCAGCTGGGGTATGTGTCTGTGACTTCTTCTTTCTACACCCAGGAAAAGACTTTTGCATGTAAAGGTGATCTGTGGTTAGGTCAGCCCCACCCAGGATAACCATAGAGTTGAATCCATAGACTTCACTTTGTTGGAGATTGTGCGGAGAGTGTATATATACCCAAGGGGGAGAAATCTTGGGCAAAATGGTAGAATCCTGCTTACCACCCCATGTGTCTGAATTCAATCATAATTGAGAATTAAGATTTGATTTGGATTTAGTTTTCTATTAAGTATGCAATAGCTTTATGATCTACAATAATACAATAACCAGTGATATACAGAGAGCTGAAAATTATAAAAAGGAAAGAATAGAGATCAGTAAATAAACTATGTTTTAATTTTGGAAATAATACAACTATACACTCTATACTATTTGTGTTAGCTTGGGTCAATGGTGGTACAAACACACACACATGCTCAATTCCATAGATTCCATAAATTGCTAGGAAATTTTAATAACAAAGCAATTCAGTATCTTTTGAAAAATAGTAGAACACTGAGAGATTTATCTATCACTTAAGGTATTGCTTGATATCAAATTAAGCAGCTGCTTTTATAATCCAGAATTTCTCATCAAAAAACTTTAAACTCTATAAATTCAGTAGCCTGAAATCAATTTATTTTACGAAAGCATACAATAATATGTATTTGTTAAAAGCAGTCAAAATTGAGGTTTCAGCATCTGTTAGGGATGTCTTTATTTTTTTTTCAATAATGTGTTTTTATTTATATATTTGAAGTCAAAGTGGAACTATTATATCTTTGGAGATTTACTTGGAATCCTATTAACCCTAGTGGGAAACTAGTGAACCCTGAGAATGATTCCTTCTTTAATGTGTCTATAATGAGAGCTTTAAAACAGAAATCTGTGGCTAACCAACGTTCAGATACAAGATTCAACTTACCGCAGTTTGAATTTCTTACACAGACATCACTGTTTCTTTTTCTTATTAATATATTGAAATGTAGCATTAAGATTACTCATGTTCTTACTTTTGGGAAAAAATGAATATTTAATTCCTAAACACTATACAAATAAGATACTATTTATGTGTATAAGGTTGAGACATATGAATACTAAACAGGAAATTTGACATAAAACAGCTTGACTCATTATACAAGGAAAAAAAGAGCACAACTTATACATGGATTTATTTTTTCTGTGTTTGTAATATTATACTTTCAAAATCCATTTAAAGCAGGTATTAGAAAGTGAGAAAAGGAAATAAAAGGCTTCCATGAGGTGGCTTTGGGATTAAAACATAAAGCAATCCCTACAGTAATGCATGCAGCAGAAAATGGGTCACCTTCAAACCACCCTTGAAAATAAGCAGATAATGTAATTTCCGATTGCATTCTTAAGAGCATCACTTCACAGTGGGCATATCTACTTAGCTTTTCACTCAGTTTGGAAACAAATGTGTGTATGTGAGCACAAGAAAACACACATACTCTTTTATTCTCCTTTTTTCCCCACACACAATCTGTAAACACAAACACACCTAAATGTCCTCATATGCATGCCCATGTCTACTTGCATGGTCATTAGTTAATTGTGAGAGAAAATGGATGCATGTTGATGACTGTTTCTCTAACTGGATGGAGTTACTCCATTATGTGTTTAACATAATAGGTGTCTGTATGTTTCAAAGCAAATTATGGTATAAATAATATGCAGAAACAGAAATAACTGAGGTGTAACTGAAATTTTAATATAAAAGTATATTTTGTACACCATCAATATCATTCACACTTTTCTAGATGAAAATTAATTATTCCAAATATATATTTGATACCTTGTATATTATCAGAATATTCCTAACTGCAAATATATTGCTTTATGTTTTAAATAAAACACATGCTTTTTAAGATATATAATATATGTTTACTGAATTTTTCAGTAGAAAAGTGTGAACTGAGAAGCACAAAACCTTACAAAGATACCGTTTTGAGTGAATATTTTTCTTGTTATGACCCATATTGTTCCCAACTGGGCTCCTGTCTCCTTAAGAGGAAGGACTAAGTAATGTTTTCTATTCTGGTGTCTCTTGGAATCAATAATTGGCAGTGCAAAGCATTTTTAATTAACCTATTTTCATTAATGCATCCATAATAATACAATCTAGTTTTGCTGAAACCGATGTCACAAAACCAATTCTGAGTAGCTTGTATCAGCCGCTAATCTGATTCTCTAACCAAAGATTCAATGATTTCTTTTGTCATCGTTTTCAAGAGAGACCTAGTTCTGAAAGTGAAGACATATGACATTACATTAACCAAATTTAAAGAGTTGATTTGGTTTAACTGTAAGTCCCGAGGGTGTACAGGGTTAGAGTAAGTGACTTCAATCTCAGCTTTGTATCTTTCTATTTGCTTAACTTCAGGGAAAGTCGCTTCTCTGTTCCTCAATTTCTGTAGCTGCAAAATAAGGATAAGTGTGAGATTGTACTCATTGTTCTGAACAATAAAGTGGTTTTAGACTTCCAGAGCCATCGGAAAGTTGTCTAGGAAGTAGTAGAAGCTCAATAGAGTTTTCTGTCATTATTTTGTATCCAATTAGTTTTCTCGTGCCTATGAATATAAATTAATATAAATGGAAACAAATCTTGCTGTACTCATCTGAATGTAAATAGAGAGAAATGAAGGAAAATGGATGCTATGAAGTTAAATACAATGTCCTCCAAATTTTATGATATAACTATTAGAATCCATATTTTACATATGAGGATTCTGACACCCAAATAGATCTAGTAACTTCCACAATAACATCCAGGTAAGAATAAATGGGCTTGCAGTTTTAACCCCAAATGCCTGGTGCACATGATCATGGATTTTGGATCAGTCTATGTTTTACATTAGAGTTAAGATTTGAATCTGAATGCTTTATTAAAGGCATATGCAATGTAGTTAGGGTAGACCACATCGTTTCTGAAATTTAAATTTTACATTTTGAACCATTAAAATTTATTTAAAAAGACTTCTTTGATCAGCTCTATGTTGTTAGTACATCACTTACTAGTGTGAAAATTAAATAAAGCTTATAAAATTTATTACACAGTGACTGGTATTAAGTAAAGGCTAATAATATGAGTAATAATGTAGAGAACTAGTAACTACTAATAACAAATTAACAACAAATATACATTTGTTATAATGTGTTATTATTATTAATGACCCATAAATTTTTGTCATTTATCTTAAATCTAGAATAAAACATACATATCTACCCAGTTCCAAAAAATAACCAGTTGAAATCATACATAAAATTCACTTTTGTTTCAAAGAAAGATTCCATCACTGACGGTTGGGTCAAAAAAGTTTATTGTCTGGAAATGTTTTGTTACCTAAATCATGGCTCAGAGGAAAATGTTCCACAACTTTGGAAATGTGGTAAAAAATTATTTTAACCTTCTCTTCAATACTTTTCCTTTCAAATTCAGGTGCCATGCCAATGACCTCTTGGACTTTTACAGAAACATCTATTAATATAATGTGGCACCCCCAAATGATATATGGTAATCTGGGTGAGCTAACATATTTTACATTGTGAAATATGACAATCTGGAAAACTAGTTCATTTTCGGATGCTCATATACAACCACACATGCAACATTTAAGGCCAAAAAACAAGATTGAAAAGAAAATCAGGTGAATAGCATTTTTTCTATAGCATTGTTAAATAACAAAAATTTAACTGAGTACATTGAAAGATTAAATGGACTTCATTCCAGACAGCTTCCTGTGTAGCAAATGTAAAGGAGTTCTGTGAAACTGCAGAAAATAAAAGTTTTTTAAATCATGGAATGGGTGTAGTAAAAAGAAATTATGTTAGCAAAGTACTAATTGTCTCAGGCAAGGTCACCCACCTAAGGGGAAAGGATATCCTATATGGTGGATTACCTCTCCAGTGCTGACCAGGTAATTCCTGCTTGACTAGGTGAGGTTACATTCCTGAGAGAGGTTGAGGCTGCCTTAGGTTAGGTATTGACTTAGGCATTGACTTGGTTTAGTGATGTGGGGCTTACTTAGCACAAGTGACTCAGTTTTGGTCCTGCTGTGTCTTCTAACAACAGGATGCATAATGAATGTATCCTAAGACTTTCGCTTTTGTTGCTCCCAAGAATTGCAAACGGCCTTTGTTCTTCTTCACTCTTCCTTGGCACACCTCTGGGAAATGCAGGCTTTTTGAAATTGATTTTTACTTTCTTAAATAGAAGGTGAAATATTTTCAGCTGACAAATAGCTTTGGGTCTCTAACCCAGGTAAGGGAGTTCTTGGCTCTCACTGGGCTGTGGAAGGGAATTCCTAACTTTGTAAAGTAGTATTCTTGCTCAGATAGCAACCATTAAGCTAGGAAGAAAAAATGAGTCTCCTCCAGGAGCAGAACTGAATAGATGTAGAATATTCCTGAGCATTTAGTGGCTGCAGAAAGACAGAATTTTTGCACTGCATAGACTTATAAATCATCTTTGGGTCTAGTCTTCTTTTGTCAATAAGCAATGCATTAAAAAAAAACAACAACTGATGGTTTTGTAGTTTATCCAGTTGCTGCTGTGATGTTCTTGGGCATAGAACTGGCATTAACAGGAAAGTAAGCAACTACAAAAAAAGAAATACGAAGTTCTTTTTTTTTTAAGTTCACCAAGAAGAATCTAGCAAAAGCCGTTTGTTTTGTACATAATAAAATTATTTCAGCCGAAGAAACTCACATAAAATTGTCTTATGCTCATTTTTGCCAGTTTAGCTGAACACATCCTGTATGTAAATAAAACAATTTCTCCTTTCAACAGAATCCATTCTCTCCCCAGGCCTAGACACTGCCCCTACCCTTGCAAAGAGCAAATGAAAATAAAATCACTGCCGGGCATAATATAAAAGCATTTTCTATTCTTACGTGCACTCTTCAACCCAGGGCAAAGAAGAATGAATTCCTTCTCTGTGAAGCAGTATCTAAAATACAATCAGAGCAGTGCTAGTAAATACTTACATTTAGATTAGCTTACTCAAATTTTAAGGACTAGAATTCAGTTTCACTTACACTCTGCAGCTAGTCCTTAGTGTCTTTCTCAAGCCTCTTCTGTCATTTCATTTTCACGCTCCATGGGAAATGACTTGGAGAACATCAGAAAATAACAACACCACTTCTACAAAGCAACTGCCTGTACACTGCATGTTTCCACATCTATCATTTATGGAACTCTGTTTCTTGGATAAATTTTATTTTAAATGTCAATACTAAATGATGATTTTATTGGAGTTGGCTGATTCAGTCAGTAAATACAGTCAGCACTTACTCAGAAACAACTTTTTAAAAATTATTGAAAACATTATAAAAAACATTGCTTATTGTTATTTTTAAGTGGCTATGCTTGAATTGCTATTTTGCTGAATCTGTAGCTTAAAGCCCCTGTATAAGACGGCATCATGTGATCTTTCTAGTTAACACAACCCAAAGATGAACCAAAGCACAAGAATCCTCCTTCTGTACCCCTCCCTTAGTTACAGACATGAACTAAGAAGTAGCTTTGCAGTGTAAGTTGAACCTGAATCAAATCGCCTTGCTAAAAGATTTTTAAAAATTCATCTATAGATGTCAATTTCTGGAATCATTCAAGATTCAAAAAATTTTGCAACAATTATCATGATTTTGATCTTGGAAATTACCCTTTTTATTTTAAGAAACTAAACAGTAGAACACACACATTCATCACATTGTTTATAAAAGGATAGGCAAAACTCAATGACTTCCTTAAATGAATACAATACAGATATTAAAAATTAATTTTGAATAATTTCAAATGACAATGAGAAATTACTATACTATATTATTATTGAAAGTATAGACTCACTCATTATTCTTAAATATTATGCATATATGCATTCATAGCCAGAAAAATGATATGCAAATATAAGAAGATATATGAATACGCTTATATATATGTATCATTTCAGATATGTATATACTTATTTACATTTATTTATATATAAATATAACTGAAAGTGTGTAAAAATGATCAAGGAAGTTATCTATAAATAAGAGACTGAAAGGAATTTTAACTTTTTAATATTCTGTATTGAAATTATTTTATATGTGATATGAAGAAAATTCTGTAATACCCACCATCAGAAAAACCTCACTTATTCAATATTAGAATTGATTGTGGAAAAACACCTCTAGTTTAGGCCAGTCACCCAAGTGCTTGACTTAACTCTGATTAACTAATTTTGAGTACTGCCTGCCAATGCAATTTACTGTATGTAATCTAAGTTATTATCTTGCAGTGACTAGTACAAAATTCTAATCGTCTGATAAGTTTTACATTCATCAAGTTTATTTTTAGTTCATATTTTAATGTATTTTCTTCACATATTTCTTTGAAAATTTTTAAATATTTTATTTATTTATCTTTAGAGGGGAAGGGAAGGAGAGAGGGAGGGAAATATCAGTGTATGGTTGCCTTTCGTGCGTCCCCTGCTGGGAACTGGCCTACAGGTAACCAGCCTGCAACCTAGCCATGTGCCCTGACTGGGAATCGAACCTTGAATGTCTGGTTCACAGGCCCACACTCAAGCCACTGAGCTACACCAGCTGGGGCTTCTTTGAAGTTTTAATCTCTATACAACTCAGATTTAAATTAGAAGGAAAAGGTAGAAGAGGAAGAAGAAAGAACTGAATTTAATTTGAATTTTGGATAGAGCTGAAAACACATTTGCTTTTTTATTACGTTAGCTTGAATAGAAAACTGTTTTGATTTTAGCTAAATGAAGTTTTTTTTAACTACTTGGATCACATTGTAAAACCTATTTAGAATTTTCATTTGGTTTCCACAATATTACCACATATTTTTTGAACCGTTGGCAAAATGGATGCAGTTTATAAAGCCATTGCTTTTGCATTGAGCTTTTGCCTGTCTCATATCTTTAGATAACTTTAAAAGCAAAAGGAATCCACAGTGTGTTGGATAACTTTAATGGTGTGGTTTAAATTTGTAATTTGAAATTCTTAAGTTCGAAGGAAATTTATCTGCAGTTTGACTTTATGCTTGAAACTTCCTATGCTTCAGAGAAGTTTTTAAAGACTTAGGGGACAGGGTGAGAAATTTCTTCTATCATTCACAGCATTTTTCTTAGACATGAGTAAAATATACAAAAAACTTTTAAAGAAAAATCAAAATTTAGTGTATCATTGATGTGGATTCTGGCCGGCAGGGCACGGGTGTGTTGCGGTTGCTATGAGCTAATACACACGGACTACAGAAATCCTTTGGAGAAAAAAGAAAAAGAGATAGCATGGCCGCTTTCTAAGTGAGAGAGAAGGTGAGAGAGCCCCGGCCCCTGCCTGGACAAGCTTTTATTGCTTCTCTGGGTCCATTACATTGAGGATGGTCCTCATTTACTGTGCACAGGTTTGCTGCAGGTGATTACCTTTTACAGATAATAAAGGAAAGAATGTTGCTAATTACTTCAAAGAGAAGGATGTTGCAGACCAAGGGGGAAAATGGTTGAACTGGTTACACTCCGTACTTGGGAGGTTTAGCACAGATCTTAGGAAGTTACAGTAAGCCCTTGCTGGGTGCTTACTGTAACTCAATTCAGGGTGAGGGAGTTTTAGCAAAAGCAACTCTCATAGCAGCCTAGGTACAATGCAGGCCTGATTCCCTATGGGAAAACCTCTCCATGGGCATGGTCCTGTGTGCCTACTTGCTTCCCACTGGTTTTCCATGTGGGTGCTGAGCTACCTTTCCACACTATGCAAAATGGTCCCCTACATATCATTATTGTTTTTTCATTCTCTAACACCAGAAAGTCTATTTGTCAAAGTATATTTCTATAACTTAAAATACTTTCAAATTTTTTTTGGTGTTGAACCATTAACAAAAAGAACTCATTCTTACCCAAAATTGTGCACAAGAGCTATGGTTGTCTGCAAATTTTAAAGCACAGCCCAAATAGCTACGGAAATTTTAAAAGTTTAACACATTTTCTTTGACTGATCAGTTGGCTGAAATGAGCTTTTAAGTATAAAAACTTGGAAGTTGAAATCAGAGGCTGTATCCAAATGAATGAGAATGATTTAAAACATTTTAAATCAGCATATGAATGAAAAGTAATAGTTTATTTATAAGAATACTACATATTTTTTAAATTTACGTTAACTATTTACAAAATACATTTATGACTATACATATGATTAAATAGTTGCATATAAAGCAACATTTCTATAGTTTAATAAGTATAACACATATCTATTCATTTGAACAATTTATAGATTCCTAAGATTAGATCTATCTTCCATCAGTTCTTGGATTCCCATCTGAAAAACCATGACTTACTATATTACAATAACAATATCTCTCCTCTTCGTTCCTCTAACTGATAACATTTATATTTATCCTTTTTCATGCTACAATAGTGAATTGTAAGTGTTGGATTTCAGAAGGAATTAGCAGAAGTTCAAAACTCTTTTCTGTTTTCAAATATAGCGAGTAAATTAGAGCAAGCATGTTTCTGTGAATATGAAAGAATAACCAGTGATCCTACCCATCATTTGGATGGGTTATTGAGTAATATTCAATGACTTGCAATAACTCAATGCAAGTCAATTGGTTAAGATGAGATACCTGTGTCATGTGAGACAAAGCTCTCCTTGTCTGCCAAACCTTTCCTCTCCTTTCCAATGGAAAGACCCAATGTTTTCTGAGTTCCTTTACTTTGTCTCCCACTCAATTCAGATTCTTGATTTCTATCTTCAGGATATTTAGAGAATATACGGTGTAATTCAGTGGATTGAGCACGGGCCTGTGAACCAGAGGATCATAGTTTGATTCCCAGTCAGGGCACATGCCTGGGTTGCAGGCCAGTTCCCAGCAGGGGACACACAGGCGGAAATCACACACTGATATTTCTCTCCCTCTCTCCTTCCCTTCCCCTCTAAAGATAAATAAATAAAATCTTTTTAAAAATAATTATTTAAGATGAACCAATAAGTACACTTAAGGTTTGTGCATTTTTAATAAAATGTCCCCCAAAAGTGTATAAAAGGAGTGAATAGTGCAAATATTCAAAATAGTTGTATTTAATGCATGCTGATGCATTTAGACACTTGGTTTCTGATCTCTGCAATATATTAAGAAAAAATGTGATTGAAAGAAGACTGAAACGATGGATAGATATGTGATCTATCTCTGGGATAAGTCAAGTAGATTAAAAGGTGAATGTAGTTTTAGGGATATCCAGGGGCTTGCCACACATTTTTCAAACTTTGTTTTTTTGTGTGTATTTATAAAGACAAACAGTAGAAAGCATTGTTTTGTTTAACTTTTCTTATAAATAGTATACTGCAAATAAGGCTTTTAAACCTAGAACCAGTCATTTAATGGCCTCATTCATTCTCTCTCTCTCTCTCCCCCTCTCTTCTCCCTCCTTCCCTCTCCCCCTTCCTCCTAAAGCTCCATTCTGACTTAGATAAAGGAGAGGGCACTGTTAAATACACCCTCTCAGGAGATGGTGCTGGCACTGTTTTTACCATTGATGAAACTACAGGGGATATTCATGCAATAAGGAGCCTGGACAGAGAGGAAAAACCTTTCTACACGCTTCGTGCTCAGGCCGTGGACATAGAAACCAGGAAGCCCCTGGAGCCTGAATCAGAGTTCATCATCAAAGTGCAGGATATTAATGATAACGAGCCAAAGTTTTTGGATGGACCATATGTTGCCAGTGTCCCCGAAATGTCTCCTGTGGGTGAGTAGACAAACCAAAATTCTATGAGTTGCTACAAGGCCTTTTCGCATTTATTTTCTGCAGCTTGATATAAACATCTTATTTGTAATCCAGAAGATTACTCTTCCAGCATAGAAGATACCATTATTTTTGTTTAGTTTTTCCAAATTCTATCTAATTTTTCTTCTTGCTGCGTTCAAAATACATAAACAGATACATAAATATCTAGGATATATAATAGTCTTCACTTTTTTTCAATCATTGCATTTCCCTGAACTCATATAATTCCTTTGTACTTGAAGTACAAAACTCACTTTGGACTGAAATTGATTCTAATTACAATTCCGGATACCTACATAGTTGGAGGTCACCACCACACTCACCAAGTACCAGTTAGAATTCTTGGCTGAAAGTAAATAATCAAAGCATGTACCACATCTGAGTCTGAAGGTGGTCCAGAAAGGGGTGTGTTGCCTTGTGGCTACAGGTCACATGTGGCAGTTAAGCTGCCACGCTAGAAAATAAACATCATTATACAGTCATTGTTAGAATAATTTCACAATTATGTCATAGTATTGTTGTGATGACTAATAATGAATAAATATAAGATCACATTTCAATAACAATTTACAAAACCCTGAAATATGTGTTTTAAAGTCAATGACTTAAGGATTCCACCTTCAATGACGACTTTAACTTACAGTGTTTATTCCTCTGTCACCACTGCCAATCCCTCACGTTTCCCCAAAGTGAAATTTAGTTTCTAGCACTTTTGTACGTTAAAGCTACTCATCACTTTCAGGCAACAATATGAAACTCTTCTGTGAGCAGTTGCTAATATTCCCTGTGTCCGACAGTCTTTGGAGGGGAGGTTCTGCTGCCCTTACAATTGGTTGTAGACACACAAGAAGTTTGTACCCTGAGGGCAGAAGGAGGATACTGGCTATAGGACTTGTCACACAGATCAACCATAAATGCACTTGAAATTGTGTCTGTGACCTTATCAGGCATTCAAAGACCATATTCTTTCTTTGACCTGAGAAATCGGCTCAGAGTAGTTCACCTAAATGTGAAATTTTTGTGTGCAGACGCAAGGCTGCATATCTATTGCTGGGTTTCTGCTACAGCTTTGAGCTGCCTCTTTTATGTGGTGCTGTGGTTGCTAGAGATTTAAAAATACAATTGGAATATGTCTTATTAGAAAAGTAGACCCTGAAAATGGGGAAGTACAATTTTTAAAAAAGGATGTTTTGCTTTTACAGGAGGAGAAAAATGAAGGTAATATTTTGAGAAACAGTATGGCTTTTAAGAAGACAATGCTTTTTAGTAATAAATGGTTTAGCCTGGTGCTGACTTCATGAAAATTGGAGATATTTACATGAAATCATGATCCTCAATGACACTTTATTACCCAAACAGCATCCTGAAAGCAAACACACACCTCTCTGTAGTATTAGAACATCCTCTTATAATATAAACAATTAAGTCTTCTGTAGTGCCAGCTAAGATAAAGAAAGGATAGTTGCAGAGTCTGAGCCCTTACATCAGAAGTTCACAGCTAGTTCTTGAAGAGAGAAATAAATCTGGAAAACTAGGCAAGAGGTAGGTGAATAAGAGAACAAAACAGCTTTTGTGTACTGTTTGGTAGAGACGCTGTTTGCTGAGCTGCACTGAGGTACCAGAAAGAGCTATGGGAGAATATACTGCATCTACATAATGTACTTTTTCCAAATAAATACCAAAAATTATAAACACCACATACAGATTACATATTAGAAACTGGATATCTGCCATGTACTGATCTTGCCATTCTCTGCAATCCTGCCTATGCACATGTAACCAAAAAAAATTTAAGAATCCCAGTTAGATGTGCAGTATTTGATGTGTTTGTTTCTATGTGGCCAACCAAAAGCTAAACAAAGTCTAACCAAATCAACCTGCGTCCAGATGTATTGATTTTCCTAGAGCTCCTGAACTCCATCCCCATGCACACCTTTCTCACCACAGGGAAATGCTTCGCTGCTGGAAGCCGTTTTGTCCAATAATTATTTATTCTCTATTTTCTTCCCCTACACCCCTTCTAGGCAAATCCTGTATCATTTCCCTTAGAATTTGAAAATAACTTTTGGTCAAGACCAGATGGAGCTCACAGCAGTATACAGGGCAGTGCAGCAAATCCTTCTGTCAGTTATATATATGTGTGTCTGTGTTTGAGATATTCTCTAGGAAATAACTGTTTTCCCAATAATTGAGAATGCTGCTATTTCATTTTTAATAAAAGAGAAGAATCAAGCAGTCTAAAAATACATGTAGTACAATAGCTAATTTTGTACTATAGAATACCAAGAAATACTATAACAGGGAAACAAAATTTATTACATAAATGTCTATTTAGCAATAACGGAGTAGTACATCTGAAAGGATGATGAACAGTTAAACCTGGAATGGAGATTAAATAAAGTGAAAATTATAAAAAACATAATTGTATAAAAGGGAGATGGTAGTGAGCAGGGTAAGTAAAGATTTCAGAGGAAAATCAATATTTAAGACATTTAAGACTGTGGAATATATTAAGTTCCTGAGAGTTGTAGAAATTCTAGTGAATCTATGAATTGTTTGAGAGAAAGGTCACTTTGTTACCAACTTGTGCGACACCCAGTATGTCACAGAAGTAATATCCATAGTTAAAGTGCTTTTACTCTGACCTAAGGAAATTACTTAATGATCCAGATTCCCCTACTCAGAGTTACTCCTCGGAGACAAATTTGGTCATTATGAATGTGGTCTTAATTCTTTAAGATCACCAGAGTAACAATGAATTACAGTAATGTGCCCTCTTCCATATCTGGTAATTATGTATCAGTAGGGTATGCCGTTTAAGTTACTTTTCCTGGAGTGCTGACAGGTTTAATATCTTCAAATCCATATTCATACTTGTACTATCTTCCTCTGTCTGAGCTAAGCCATTTTGAGGCAGCTGATTGGGTTTTTACTAACCAGGTCTCTCTGACATGTTTAATACATAGCAATTCAGAATCATAATTTATGTGGAGACCTACCATTTTCTGAGCAATAGACAGGGGCCAGAAGATCTAAATAGATATTTTCATTTTCTATTTCATTTAATCATTACAACACACTCCTGCAGTGCTGTTTACATTTGATATTTATTTTTATATGAAAACTTAAGACTTATGTATCACAAAGTAGGAATTACTCTCAGGATCTTTAGATGAACTTAATCACAAGTAATTATGCCTTTTATTTGGAGGTTAGTGATTTCTAAAATATTTGGGGGGTTACATTTAGTTTTCCATCTCAAATGAGCCCATTCTTTTGAATGCATGTTATATTATATTGTTAACTATATTAATTTGAGAATGAATGTCCCCAGTTAAAATCTGTGGAACAGGTATCTCTTATCCACTGACATCAAAAAGCAAGGGAATTACACTGCTAACTTAACAAAACATTAAACTGCTTCCCTTTGTCTTCTTAACTTTACATAAAATTTGGAGATGAATGCTAAGATGAAAATTTTGGCAGACCTTTTAGTAGGTTATTAAAAAGAATGTTTTCTATATGGTCATACTTAAATAATCCAATTGCAGGATAGAAATAGGAAGGTTGCGACTCCACTTCACATTACTTTATTATATCATTATTATAATTTAGAAACATGAATCAATATCCACATTTTCTTGCATGTGTGGAAATGCGGTGGTGGACAAACTAAGAAATGGTGAAGCAGATTTATTATCTTATCTCATGAGCCAGCCGTGACCACAGACAGTAGCCCACGTAGCACCGTAGGAACAGGCACATTATCCTCGGCTTCTCTCTGTGTCCCACACAGTCTTTGCCTGGAAGTTAGAGACAGAATATTGGCTCTTTTCTACAAACAAAGACATTATTTTTTTAATAATCAAAATTTAATGCTTAACATCAGGAAATTAACTCTAATGCCTCATTGCAATCTAATCCTTAAACCCCATTCAGGCTTCATCAAATGCCTCAACAATTTCTTATATAACAAAATTTTTAAATTTAAAATTACATATTGCATTTAAATGCCATGTCCCTTTGGTTTCCTCCTAGTTAGTTCCTTACTGTTTTTGTTTGTTTGTTTGTTTTTGAATTCAGTGACTCTAACAGTTTTGAAGATTTTAAAAAGAGTGACACCATCTTGGCCTTTTCTGATGTTCTCTCCTAATTCAGCACATGCATCTGTGTTAGGTACATCACAGAGGTGATGCTGTATTCTTTCTGTATGCTATCAAGTGAAACATAATTTTGATTTGCCCCATTACACATAATGTTTATTTTTATTACTTCGTAAAGATTTTGTATTAGTTATCTATGGCTGCAGAAAAATTAACCCTGAACTTAGCAGTGTAAAAGAACATGCATTCACTTCTCACAGGAGCATGGATATTGACAAGTGGCTTAGAGAGGCATCTCTGGGTCAAGGTCTCCCAAAGGTTGCAGCCAAGTTACTGGCTGAGGCTGTGGTCTGATCTAAAGGCTTAATTGTGCGGAGATAGGAATTCTCTTCCGTAAAGTCCCTTGCCACATAGACCTCACTAAGAGACTATGTGGAAGTGGGCTTCCCTCAGGGTTATCTGTCTAAAAAAGAGAAAACATCTCTGATCAAAGCCACAAATTATTTATAACCTAATCTTGAAAGTGAGGTACCATTTCTTCCGCTATATTTCAATTGTTATAAGTAAATCCAGCCCACATTCAGGGAATAGGATTATACAAAACCATGAATACAAAGGAACTGGGATTATTATTGAGGACCCTCTTAGGACCTGCCCACCACACTTCACCATCCGCCCACAGTTATTCATATTGCTCTGTCATGTAAAATATACTTAGCCCCTTTCTAGGATGCTCACATTTTTGTCACAATATGGCACAAGTTCAAAGTCCAGAAACTCATTTAAATCAAGGCATGGTTGAGGTATTTAGGCTTTAATTCTTAATTTGTAGACCTGTGATACTGAAGAGACCTGTTATTTACCTCACACACACCCAGCATACAACAGTGAGGCATGCGTGAGGTAACTTCATTAGACATTTCTGTTCAAAAGAGGGGGGGAGATGAACAGCGTGTAGGAGTTAATGGTCCACCACATTTTTTAAATATAGCTGGTAAATATTGAAAGCTCTTTGGTTAGGTTCAAGGGCTAGGAATAGTTGTCCAGGGTCCTCAGTTTTACTGTCTTGGATCTACCTGCTGAAGTAACACGTCCTTTTTCATTGAGTATCACATCTACTTGCAGCCAAGCAGCTCTCTTATTTAGCTTTCTGCAAATAGAATTCAAGAGGTCCAAGCCCTGGCTGGTGTAGCTTAGTGGATTGAGCGCTGGCTGTGAACCAAAGGGTCACCGGTTTGATTCCCAGTCAAGGCACATGCCTGGGTTGCGAACCAGGTCCCCTAGTGGGGGCATGTGAGAGGCAACCACGCATTGACATTTCTCTCTTTCTCCCTCCCTTCCTCTCTCTCTAAAAATAAATAAATTAAATTAAAAAAAGAAAATATTAAAAAAAATTTCAAGGGGTCTAAAGGCCTGCCCTCACTGTACAATCTCTCTCTTGTTTATCAGCCCACACTTGTGATGTTTTTACACATGGAACTTCTTAAAATCTTTATAGGTAGTATAGGTATCTCATAAGTTTTCTTTGGGTTAACTGAATTTACCAACAAATATCTTAAAGATAAGTCTTTCTTCACCTTGGACCTAACTGAGATGTATGAGTGAAAAAGTCCTTTCCTGAATTGGGTTCCTTACTGTTTAGCAGAGAGGCTCCTTAAACTATATATACAGTTAATCTCTTAAGAGAGAATTGGCTGACTAGATAGTAAACCAATGGACTATCTTGATATTTTTAAGATCTGAACAGAAGATTTTATAGTCACTACCAATGGTGAGATCTTTTGACAATATTAACTTGTGTGTCCTGCATCTAATCTAGCCTTAGAAACTATTTCTTAATTTTACCATCATTTACAATCTGCAAAGACTAAGAATCTTTAAAATAAACAAGATATAAATCCTTTATTTGAAAGATTTTGTTTATTTTCTTTTTTTAGATTTAATTTATTTTATTTTTAGACAGAGGGGAAGAGAGGGAGGAAGAGAGGGAGAGAAACATCAATGTGTGGTTGTGTCTCATGCGCCCTGCACTGGGGAATCTGGTCTGCAACCCAGGCATGTGCCTTGACTGGGAATTGAACCAGCAACACTTTGGTTTACAGGCCAGCACTCAATCCACTGAGCCATATCATCCAGGGAAATATAAGTCCTTTTTTGTTGTTTAAACATCAATAGGTCCATTTTTTCTTGTCCAAGTAAATGCAGGCAACAGTTTTGCTAAATTTCCTGTCATGCATAATAATGATCTATCTTCCTCCAGATTCCAATACAATGTTCTTAGTTTCATGTAAGCCCTCACCTGCATCACATTCCAAGTCCAACATCCAGTAAACATTCTGACATTCTCTTCAAAGCCAATGCCTGAGTACAAAACCATTCTCTCATTTAAGTATTTGTTATGTCAGTATCCCACTACCTGATAAAAATAAAAAAAAATGGTATTATCCATTATGATGTAACAACTTACCCCAGAATTTGGAGGTCGAAAACCACAGATTGTTTTACCTCTTGGTTTATCTGATTCATGCATATGGGCTCAGCTTTGCTGGGTGTCTCTGCTTCAAAGTCTTCCATGGATGGAGTGTCAAGCTGGCAATTGGGAATGTGGTCTTCCCTGAAAATTACCTGGGGGAGTACACCCCTGGGACCACTTCTGTTGTGTTGTTGTCACCTTGGGACTGATATCCTGTCACTTCTGTGACATTTCATTTGTTAGGATCAACTTGGCAAGGCCATTCCAGACTCCAGACAAAAGGATTAGATCATGGTGTAACTATTGGAAGTAGGCCTTCCTTGCATTAGATAAAAATTTTACTATAAGCTTATTTTTTATCTCTTTGTGATTATTCCATATTTTGGCCAGAGGTATTCTAAAACTACAGTGATAACCTGGTTGTCATCACACTTTAAAATTATTTATCTTAAAATTTATATCAGTGTAGTTTCAAGTTTTCTTACTCTATTAAATGCTTCTAATCTGTTAGTATCATTATTTTAATATTGAAAATGTTTTAGATTTGGCCAATGAAATCTCTAACACCATTATTTATTCCAGTTTTTTTTCAATCCTTTTATAATTTGTAACTCTTTTCTGAGATTGAGAAATTATATATGTACATATGATAAATAAGAGTCATATATGATAAAATCTCTATATATCTATATGTATACACACATACCCACACACACACACACACACACACACATATATATATATATATATATATATATATATATATATATATATATATAGAAAGAGAGAGAGACAGAGAGAGAGATTTTATTTATTTTTAATTTAAGAGAGAAGGGAAAGGAGGGAGAAGGAGAGGGAGAGAAACATCAATGATCAATTGCCTCTCACACATGCCCTAATCCAGGACTGGCCCACAACCCAGGCATGTGCCCTGACCAGAATCTGACGTGCGACCTTTTACTTTGCAGGATGCGCAGCCAACTGAGTCCTGCTGGTCAAACCCCTTGCTGATCCCCTGATGACTCCATTCCAACCTTGGCAATCTGAACTGGCTGTTTCCATGGTTTTGTCTCTCTCACTGGGCAGTTTTGCTCATCACATGAGCGCTCTAAGTCTCCCCACACTGATTGCTTCCCTGCTTCAATGGATCACTCATACCCATTGTCTGCAGTTCTATGTGGACAACTTTCTCAGTCTGCTCCAGCTCCAATACCTTGCTCTGGTCTGTTGCAGATCCAGCCAAACTCCATCCCTGTATCTGTGCCAGCACAAAAGCCTACCTCTCTCCATCCCTGCTAGAATTGAGAAGTAACTTCTTCTAGAAGATCAACAAAGAGGAAAGACCTCTCTTTGATTCATAAGGGGACTTAATGTGTTCCTAAAATCGACTGTCTCTAGATTGTCTGTTCATGCATTAACAGTGTTTAAATCAGGGGTCCTTCATTCAGTTTTTGCTTCTTAACTTATTGAACTGTCCAATTTTTTATGCTAGAGGCTAAGAATGACCTAAGAAATGTTCCATAAGGCCAGAATTCATTTTTGCTAAAATACTGGTTTTTGAAACTTCTTTTACATGCTGGACAGTATCATACCTATTCTTACAGTTAATTAAGGAAAGAAATGACTTCACTGAGAAAGTGGGCAGGACGCAGGACTCTGTGGTAGCATGTTCTAGTCACACAGTACGTGAGGGTGAACTTGAGAGTCTAATTCCCTGCTCTACCACTTCCCTTTTTAAGTATTTGCATAGGCTTTTGGCCTCATTGGGCATTGGTTTCCTTACTTACAAATGAGGAATAAAATGCATTATTCCCAGAGCTATTGCAAGCAGTAAAGGAGAAAATGTGTGTGCCTGGAAAAATGGGCTTATTAAATGGGGAAGAATCCTGTTAAAATTTGGCGATGATTCTCAGGAAACTAGCAAGAGAAAATGCCAAAGTTCAGGAGGTCCCTGCTAATTATCTGAGTCCTTTTTACATGGTTGCTCCCTCTGACACATGACCTCAATATTTTCTACTGTTTTTTTTTCCTACAAACTGCACCAAACCTATTTAAAAACCTAACAGACATTCCATTCCAGTTTAAATTCTCTTTGGTGTAGAGTACTCTTTTACCTTAGTAAGTGGAGACAAGCTCTTGATTTGTAAGCAACACGGATTATCAAATGAGACTTTTGCTTTGCAATCTGCTGAGTCACTTAAACAGCTTTGATGAAGTCAAGCAAGGCCTGGTGATCGCTCTGGTGTCCGCAGTGATATTTCCACAGCACACAGCATGGCAGAACTATTTTCAGGGCCATAGGATGTTATGACTGTGTTCAGGGAGCATTTTATTCCTATGCTTGAGTCCTATGAATTTATTAGCAGTACAATCACAAAGGCAACGGTATTGACAGTTTTGTTATGGCTTTGCGAGAAGCGTATGAATTGTTTTTGTAGCAGCACCGTGTGTCCCCACACATAAACCACGCTACACTGATCGTTGCCTTAGCAGCCACTGATCAGCAATAAATGTTAAAAATTAACAAGAAGTTCCTTTTTTTTCCCCTAACAGCTAAATGACTCTAAGCATTAAATATATGTTAGCAGGAGTTGCTTTTTGGCCACAGAGTACTTCAAAACATTAAACATATTTTCAAAGTGTTACTCTCTCCCCAGCCTCCAAGTGGTTGTAAACATTAAATATGTTTTGTAAAAACTGCTTTGCCAGCTACTGGCGGGATAGCTATGAACATCATTTTTCTTTAAAGTTGTCTTCCAGCTGAGGGACTGTGTTTTCTTATTTGCTCTATTCTGGTTAGTGTGTGTATACAAAAGCAGGCAAAAGAGTTCCCTGGCCCAGTGGTCTCTTGCTTTACAGTAAGTGATCATAAGAGAGTAACCGCACCTATGTAAAATAAACCATGCTGGCAACAGGAGTGCTCTGAGGTTCAGTGGTTTGTACTGGATATCCCATGTGGTTGTCAGCTGAATTTTCTGAAACTGTTTTTGTTTCTGCTGTCCACTGCGCGATGCATTCAGGTTTGCAGATGGACATAAACTAAGCTTAGTATTAAGGAAATTAACCTCAAGCAGCCAGACACTGATGGATTATACCCATCCATCAAGGTGAAAATGTGCCATCCTGTGAACGAACTCAAAGACAGACGGGATGGCAGGACTACTAAGTTAATGAGATCTTTAACCCAAACATGAGGAAGGATTTGAAATCTATGTCTGGAAATAACTCAGTGTGACAAGTGCATGTAATTCAAATTCAAAAACAGTGAAGAGCGTGTCACTATATACAAATCTATCCAGAAATTAACCTAGGAAATTCACAATAAAAACCAGGTGCAGCACCTGAGTCAATTGAAAATGAAAAAGAATCAATTTTATCATCTGAGGCACAGTACTTCATCATCAAACCAAATATTTGGTGATGCTTTGATTTTTACAGGATCCAAGTGTTTTTCCAAATCATATGATACTATATTTTGGTGTATATTTGGAAAATACCTCCTCAAAAAGATGAGAAAGAAGGAGGAAGGAAGGGAGGGAGGAAGGAAGGAAGGAAAAAAGGAAGGAAGGAAGGAAGGAAAAAAGGAAGGAAGGAAGGAAGGAAAGAAAATCGTAATAGGAACAGAGATCAAATGAAGGGTGGAGGCAAGTCTCACACTAACGTGTATAAAATCAGATGCTCGATTCAGCCCACGCAGAAAGGAATGGCTTGACTTTATTAAAATCACTTGAACACTATCTCAAAATACTAAAAGTTCAGAAGAAATTATTTTTATTTCCCTGCAACAATAATTCTACTTTCAGTTATGTATCCATATTTTTAAAATTAAAAGTTTAAAACAAAAACTAAGAAGGCTGAAAGAGGATAATCTTCAGATTGGGTTGAAACGTTCCTACTCCATATGATTTTTCAGCATTCATAAGGTGTTTGTTTTTTTTTGCCTCACTGAGATATTAGTGGTGAAAGAGAAACTGAAAAATTGCTGAAAACAAGTTTAATAACAACTGCCTATACTAACAAGTACTACCCGAGAACTATTACAGGGAAATAGTTCAGAAATAAGGTTAGGGTGAATTTATCAAAGTTGGCACTATTTTCATTTCTGACCAAGTCTGTAACTCCCAAATACGAAAATCAGCAGGTACAATTTTACAAGAAAAAAAAGAGGAATATCAAAATTTGGTACAATTTGTTTAATTGACCACAAGACAGGAAGGGAAAAAAATATCAATTAAACTGCCTTCCATGTTAACTTTTCCTGTGAGAAAAACATTGTAATAAGACAATTTCATGAAAGGCTGTGATGATAAGAAAATGCCAAAACATGATTAGTTACTGCAAATTTTAATTAGACAAGAAAGAGATTGGTGGCTGCCTGAATATGCAGTGATTTTTTCATGCCCTTTTCTTCTCTTTTTGCCTATGTTTAATCAAGAATAAGCTGTTTGACATTGAAATGATTTATACTGAAAACAATGTTATCACAAGAATTTAGTAGAAACTGTATTGTAAGAGGAAAAAAATATTTCCACCTACCCAAATCTTCTAAAAATATAATTTCCACTTCCAAAAGAATTAATTATCATTGAAGAATATTTTTCAAAACTAATATTTAGTGCCTATTTAGCCAGAGGTCTCAAGTAGAAGTGACTCACTCACCTGATTGTGTTTGTATTTCTATTGTCAATATATTTATTCATTTAAGCTGAGTCTCCTTTTATTATTATTTTTTGGCCTAACTAGAATGAATATTCTAGAGTTACTCAAGGTCATATAAATTTTTACTACCTATATTTCTTATCCTTTACTCTTCAGAAAAACAATCTGGCACTACTTAAACTTAACAAAGAATTGGAAATATCAAAATACAAAGGGGATTATGAAGAATTCATTTTAAATAGGTCTCAGCTCTGCATAAAATGTAGCATAAATATAATATAAAAGTTTATTTGGTATTTTTTAAAAATATAATGTGTATGTTACCTGAACCATAAGAGAGCCATACACCTGATCTTCAAGAACATTGCCTTTGTCTACAATTTCAATGATAGTAGCAGATTTAGAACTTCGCAATCTGGGAGAGCTCTGAGAATTAAATATTTTAAAGTCTTTTTACTACGGTAATAAGATTATTATTTGGTAAACAGAAGAAGAAGGAAGGCTTTCAAAGATTATTTTTGGGGTCCATGTATTTATTTTTCGTGTGGGTGATTTTTGGAAAATGCCATTAAAAAGGATTAGTAAAACTAGAAAGAGAAAGACTAAAAGTGTGTTTGCAGAATACTGATAACAACAACAATAACAACAAAATGTCGTAATTCTAGAAAGGCAGGCTGTTGTAGGGAAAGCAAAACAGACCCTGGAGTGCTAAAGATCTGAATCCAAGCTTTGAAGAAGTGGAAAAAGTGTTTAGAAAATGTGTGTGTGTGTGTGTGTGTGTGTGTGTGTGTGTGTGTGTGTGTGTGTGTTTGTAAATTTGGATGTTAAGTATTATTTGACACTAAGTATTGTCATAAGGATTCTGAGAGATGCCACTTGTAAAAAAGCTAAACCCTAGAAGGGTTTCAATGACTGCTAGTCATTTTCCACCTTCTTTCTTCAACAGCTTTTTCTCCTCAGGGTTTTATATTTGGAAATATGTCATTAATTAATTCTGCTTTTTCTTCATCCTTGTTTCTAGTAAATCACATTAGAAGGACCCTTTTAGAAACACGTCCTTCTAAAAGTACATATTTTTGTGAATAATATTTATCTACAATATTTGAAATAAGCACTCAGAACACAGGAAGTGAGATATGATGGTTATTAAATATAAAAATACTGTGAAAATGTGCCCGCTGGAGATAACACGGGTCAGGGAGATGTTGAGATGTTGACTTTATTGACTTGGCACAAGGGAGAGATTTCTCTGAACATCACAGACATTTATCTGATGCCCCAGAAAGGCTTTGTATGAGAAAAAAGACCATTATCTTTAGTAACAAGTATGCCCTATGTCCAAGAACAAAAATGTAAGAGACTTTCCTCAACAGAGTTAAACTAGGCCTGACAAGATTAACAGGCTCTGCCAGTAATTAAATTGCAACTATCTTAAGGTCCTTACCAGAAGAAAACACTCAGATTTTCTACAACATACTATTCTACATACCTACCATATAATAAAAATATAGGTTATGCAGATAACCGAAAATATTTGATCAATAATAAAAAATAAAAAGCCCAGTCAATAATAATAAACATAATAATGATTCAAGTGTTGAAATTAACAGATATTTATCTCAAATGCATTTTATGATGAATGAAAATATTGTCATAATGGTAGAATAAAAATAAATTTATGAATAATAGACATAATAAAAATTAAAAGTGCAAAATACAATTAAAATTCACTGACAGAACTAAATAGCAGATTGCAACTAGTTAAAAGAAACAGACATTGAAAACAGAGTCTTTGAAATGATCTAATCTCAAATAAAAGAGAAAAGTGATTGAGCTAAATAAGAGATTAAGAGGATTAAGAGATATGGGATGATATGCATCAAATATTTATATAACTAGAGTCCAAGAAGAATAAGAGACAAAAATGGAGCATGAAATATTTGAAGAAATAATTGCCAAAGTTTCCTAATTTTTAGGAAAATTTTCAGCCCTGATTGGTGTGGCTCAGTGAATTGAGTGAGTGGCAACCTGTGAAGCAAGGGGTCACCAGTTCAATTTCTAGTCAGCTCACATGCCTGGTTTGAGGGCCAGGTCCTCAGTAGGGGGTGCAAGAAAGGCAACCACACACTGATGTTTCTCTCCCTTTCTTTCTTTCTCTCTAAAAATAAATAAATAGAATTGTTTAAAAAAAAGAGAATTTTAAATGTACAGATCCAAGAAATTCTATCAAGCAATATATTTAAAAAGGCTAAAAAAATCCAATGGTGTAAATAAAATAGAATATTTAAAATATCTACTTCAGAAATGTTAAAAATGTATATAACTGGTATTTTTGTTGTTTTGAGTGGAACATATAGTTTAAATCACTTATCCTTACGTTACTAGAGACTGCATCTGCTCATTCACATATTCAGCATATTTTATACATTAAGCCATTTGTCTTTTTATAATTAATTTTATTTTACTACATTATGGAACCTCTATTTTATGAGAAAAGAGATTGACATTTGATTAAGACAATATCAGCTCCACTAATTTTCATCTGAGTAACTATAGGTAGATGATTTGACATTCATGAACACCAAACTTCTCATTTGTAAAATGGGTATATGGAAGGCTGTATATAAATTAAAGAACTTAATGTATAACAATCTAACATTGTACCAGAAAATAATCAGAACTAAATAATGAGTGCCATCAGCCATCCTATCTGCCACTGAGGTTCTTAGACACAAATTTCACAAGGGAACACACTGTGTGATCACTCTACTCAACAACGTGAATCATGCTGCTATCTGCTGCGGCAAGTGCTTCTCCCAAACAAACAAGCCATGACACCCACACAGCTTCCTTCTGTCCCCTGCCTGCACTTCAGAGAAAATACATTCTTCGCTCGTCATAATCAAGTAGTACCTAGAGAACAAAAATGACTGAGACCAGTCAAACATTGATTCAACGAACAACTGATCTCTTCCTTTGTCAGAACACCAGTTGTTTATCCAGTAGTAAAATCTCTCATTTTATAATAAAAAAGCAGACAGATGCTCTGATAGTTACAAGCAGCACACAGAGTTTCAAAATGTAGTCTCACTTAGAAATTCTAGCTTGTAATTGGTGTCTATTTGCATCTACTTTTTTCATAGCTTTGAGAGACATCATGTTGTAATTTTTAGCAAGCCTCAAGAAACAAAGCTTCTGTAATGCCTAATTTTTATTCCTGAATTTAATAACTATAATATGAATTGCCTAAATAAATACTAACTCTATATTCCAAATTATAAGATAATTAGTATAGTGAATAAATGATATATCCAATCATAATAAATAATATAAATACTAAAGAAAATACCGCTTTTGAAAAAGCATTATTACACTATAGTGAAATACTATTTTCATTGCTTTCCCAACATTTTATTGTCTCAACTCTCAAAAGCATCCCAGGTTTGAAAACAGATTCAATAGTTTCTCTACTTCCAATTTTTTCTTACTATGTAACAATCATCATGCAATCCCTCAAAATCCTGGTACTCCCTTTGTCATCGGCATCCTCCACCCTGCCGAACACAGAGTGAAACGATCCATTCAGAGACTATTTCAAAGCTTGAATTAGAGCAGACATGCAGCTCAGTTTCCCCTGATGAAAGCAGGGATGTCTACCACGGTGATAAAAGGAGCACTAAACTGGCTGCCAGGAGAAAGTCCTAAATGTGTTTAGAATAAGGTTACTAGTTCTTATCTCAACTACTGATATAATTAAAGTGCTGTGTGGTTCAGTTTTCTCCTTTATAAAGAAGACAGGGCTAGACCAGGTACTCTACAAAATGCTTCTGAAATCTAATTCAGAGGTTGGACATAGACGTGTACGGACACAGGTTTTGTATGAAAAGATGGCTGTGGGCCCGAGCCTTAAACTTTTCAGGTATGGTGGCCTCATTTCAGGGCTACAGTCGGAGGTGTGTGACCTGTCCCTCTTCACAAGGCTCTGTGCTAGAAGGGCCTTGCATTTCATTAAGTCTCTGCTCTTACCATGATGACATTTTAGTCATTTTTAACAAGGTGTTCCATATTTTAATTTTGCACTGGATCCTGAAACATTTGTTTTAGTTTGTCTTGCTAATTCACTGATAAAACTTCTCTTTAGAAACTACCAAATTATAAGGCAATGATTAAAGAATGACTTCTAAAGTTAATTACTAAAGTCTAAATAAATTGTTTTACACAACAACACTGAAGTATTAACTCCTATTTTCTATTCTGTCATTGGGATGGTTCTTTGTAATTTTCAGTACAGCCCATTCTGGAGTTGCTACCATAGCAGTACAGCTCTCAACAGTGACGCATCTGTAGTGATCTGCTGTGTGCTTTCATTGACAATGGTGTTTTGGTTAAGTCAAAACGTTAATGAATGAGCACTTTGTATATTCTTTCTGCACACCAATATTAGGGAGAAGTACTGGTCACACACATAAAATTACGCCATGGAAAAAAATAAAATCAACTTTGGATTTAAGCAAATGTCAATAATTGGTCAAATGAATTTTAAGGATGAATTAAGTATTATGTAAATATACCTTAATTTTTACTGTACAAACCAGTCAGAGAAGGACAAGTGCTATATAATTTCACCTACAGGTAGACTCTAATGAACAAACTGATCCAACCAGCAAAACCAAGACAGACTTGTAGATGGAGAGCAGATGATAGCTGCAGTGGGGAGGAGGTCGGGGGGAGGGGCAGAGCAGAAAAGGAAAAGAACTCATGGATGTGGACAGCAGTGTGGTGATTGCTGGGGGGAGGAGTCTATAGGGGACTAAATGGTAATGAAAACAATACGATAAAAATTAAATTTAAAAATTACTATAAACTTTTTTGTTCATTTAGCTAAACTTAAATAGAATATATATATATTCTGAAGGGTCACTGAAGGGTCATGTGGGGGTTTGACACTGTTTGACATCAAATATTATGGTTTTATGTTGCCACTACTCCTGTGATTTTTTTCAGGCTAGTCTAAAAAATCACAGTTAGACTATGCATGCACTTAAAGACTAAAGAGATATCACTGAACAAATAGAAATGAGAGTTATATTATCAGTATCATGATTTCAAATGCTTCAGCATTTTGAATATTGATGTATATGTGTGTTTATATATAAATATATATTTATATGTGATTATATATGAACATGTAGACTCATAATTTTAATATAAAAAGGAAGTATGAGAAAAATTAATAGAATACTAACTATATACAATTAAAATTATAAGAATCTAGGCAAAAATCATAAAATCTACATCTAGATTTACTACTTCTCTAACCATCTATATAACCACATTTACCTCTTAGCATCTATAGCTCATTACCACAAACATACTGGGTTAACATAAAAACAAATTTATTACCTTATAACACTGGAGATAAAAAGTTTGAAAATGGACTTACAGGTTAAAATCAAAAGTTGCCTTATTCTGGAGCCTGTAAGAACAATCCATTTCTTTGCTTTCATCTTCTTGAGACCATCCACATTCGATATTTATGCCCTCTGTCTCTACCTGAAATCACATTACTTTGACCACTGCTTCATGTCACTCGTCTCCTCTCTCACTGTAACCCTCCTTCTTACACACAGAAGGATGCCTGTGACTACACTGGGCCCTCTCAGATAACCCAGAAGCACCTCTCCATCTCGAGATCCACCCACAGCCACAGCTGCAGCATCCTTGCTGCCATTTAGGTAACATATCTACAGGCTCTAGGGACTAGGATGTGGGCATTTGGGGGATCCATTATTCCGTGTACCACAACAGATATTCTCCAGTTTCCATATTTAAAAATAAAGTACTCTAGTAAACAACAAGCAAGCTAGATTAAAAGATGCAACTAGCCACACCATTCTCCCCACTGAAACTTGAGGACATCATTCATTTGATTCGATGTGGAGAGACATCTCACATAATGCTCTGTCCACTAAATACCTTGTCACTTAATTTCTGTGATACTGCAAAGTCTAAGAACACCAGCCAATTTGCTGAGTATATAGAAAAATGTTTTGGTCCAAAGAGTTATTTGAATTCAGTTACATCTAAGCACACATCAGTAATTTAAGTTTCATTTAGTGGAACAGGCTTTGAGTAAAGTTTCTTGATGGGAAGGACCAGTCACATTCTTCAAGTTTAGTTTTAAGCATAAATTGACAAATCATTCAAAATTTGAAACATTTGAGCTAAAAATTTATATAATAAATATGATTTTATTGATTTAAGTATACATTTGGTTAAATGACTATTATCTTAATTTTAATGTTTTCATAAACATTGAACAATCTCTGAAACCATTATCTTAAAAAATTGTTAAGCATGGTGTATTTCCATTTGATGTTTGGGTAATCAGGTTATTTCATTTTTTTTCCCTTAGAGATTATGTTGCTATCCTAAAGCTTACCTTTGGCTAGAGGCAGTGCCTGCAAAATTTTACCTACAAATAGTCATGGAAAGATATTGCAAGTTAGTGCAGCTCTGGTAACTAAAAGGACCTGCAGCTAGCTTGCAGGCAGCCATCAATATTCAAGTGAATATTCGAATACGTGTACAAAAGTTCATTTCAGAAGTGCAATCCTTTTTGAAGTAAAGGGACTATTTATAACTGGAAAGCCTGACTCTCTCGTGAACATAATACTTTCAAGTAAAAAAAATAAGCATAAATATGGTTTATAGACAGTTCTGGAATTTTCATGATAATCTCAGATGAATGTTTTTTTTTAAATAAGTGTGAAGAGAAGTGGGAAAGAGAGATGGGGAGGGAAGGAGGAATTGCCCAAACATACCTATGAAGTTTTCTGTGATCATTACATTTGGATTATCTAATAATGAGGCTAACTTCATGCAACACAAAATAACTACATATAATCAGATTTCCAAATAAACCATTTTCCAAAGGAAAATACATTTAATTGAATACTAAACCAGTTTCTTATATCTTATTTATTCTCAGGGTTTTTGCACTTGTGGGGGTAGTGATGAGTTTTTCCAATTCAACCATTTTTTGAAACAGGTGTAAATTTCATAATTGAAATAAAATTGACAAGAGTTTTTGCTTGTAAGAAAACTGAATTATTATTCTCTCATTTATGTCAAATAAATACAAATTGTAAAGGTTTTATTTTTTCAAAAATAAATGATAATAAAATTAATATATTTTAAACATAAGTAGTCTTGCACACCTTCAATGGAGAAATTCAAAGTCCTAGGGGAGTTTGGCCTGTTTTTGGAATCTGAGACTTTTACTAAATTATATCTCTTTGTATATATTGCTTTCAATATTTTTATTTTGTATGCATGCATATGACATATTTTTTAATATAGTTTCCTCAGATATTTTTAATCATTAGGAAGAAAGAAAAAATGTGGGTTCACTGGGCAAAATCTGACAAAGCATATCTAAAGAAGAAATAAGGCTTTTGAAGTAACTAGAATTAATAGCTGATTGGGTATTTATGTTTTCAGAGTTAAAAGCACAATGCAATTTTTAATATTTTTCTATTTTGTCTAAAAACCATTTATGCATAATATTACTTTTTTACAATTCCCTACTTTGTACACTTTAGTAATTGAGATACATTATTTGTAATTATTACTGAAATAATTTCTATAACCTAAAACTAATTTTGTGATGAATGCAAATGCTTTATTTTAATAAGGAAAAATGAGAAAGCAATAAACTTAAGTATTTTACTGAATGAAATTGGAACAATATCATCATGCAAACCATATATATATATATATGCATATATATATGCATATATATGCATATATATATATATATCCAAAGTTATTGGATATAACAATATCCAATAATAATATCATCATGTAAACCATATATATATATATAAAGTTATTGTTAAGCCTTAAACAAGTCATTGATATTTAAATATATTATTATCATATATTCTTGAAAAGGTTAAAAGATTCAGAATACATAAAATTTAAAGTACAGCTATTTTCGTTCTATTCCTTATATACTATATATTCAAAGTTTTTTCTATGATTTTATATTCTCACAGAAGGTATATCAACTGTAGATTCATATAAATTAGAATGTATATATATTTTCAATTAGGTATGTAGTTCAAGAGAGCCAAGATTTTTCTAAAAATTTTTCCTTACTTACTTTCTCTTCTTCCAAGTCTGGTGGAAGAGGAGAAGAAAATTGAGGGAGAATAGAAATAAAAAGAAGGCCCTGGCTGGTGTAGCTCAGTGGATTGAGCATGGGCCTGTGAAGCAAAGGGTCTCCAGTTTGATTCCCAGTCGGGGCACATGCCTGGGTTGCATGCCAGGTCCCCAGTAGGGGGTGCACAAGAGGAAACTGCACATTGATGTTCCTCTCCCTCTCTTTCTCCTTCCTTTCCCCTCTCTCTAAAAATAAATAGATAAAATCTTTTAATCAAATTAATAAAAACAAGGATTCTCTTTCTTGGGATCTTGAAAAGAGACTTGTGAAAACAAATAGAATGAAGGTAAGAAGGAAAAAAATAATTAGAGGACAAGTATAGTTAGCAAAAACTAGTTACTACCTTGTCTAAATTTGAACCGATATCTTTACGTGTATAAAATGCTTCCCATTTTCTGTGGTAAAGTCCCCTTTAACCTCACATCATTATGGCCCAACCCTCAGAACTCCCTGGATTCCACCACGTTTCTCTATTACAGTCCCGTACCCTCATACAATTCTCAGCCTTCGCTTGAGCTCTTGGAACTCCTTCCTATACCACTACCTTGCTCTCTCCTAAACTGTTTTAATCCTGCTTGGCTATGCTTTTAATTACCTTTCCTAAAATAATGTACTCCATGTGCACACTAGTTGATTACAGTAACTTCTAAGAACTCTACTGAAGTGTATCCTCTTTACAAAGATATTCCTGATGTCAGCTTAAAGCAGATTTAGGTCTCTTACTTTTCCCTCTCCCATTCCTCTACAATCAGTGTATGTCTACTACAACACTTAACACACTTTGGAGATATTTTAGTTTAAATGACTGGATCCTTTATGTTTCTTAAAGGCATAAACTTCGTGTTTTATTCATCTTTGTATGCTTATCACATAGAACATTGGCTGAGACAAGTTATACATTTAATATGTCTATTAAATAAATAAATAAATAAATGAAAAATAGGTAAATGAATGAATAAATGAAAGTACCTAAGAAATAGAAGGCATATTTATGAATATTTGAATGTTTTCTCTGAATTAACTGAGAAATGTGAAGAAAAAAGTCAAGAAAGAAATGTGACATGTTTATTTACCACAAATTCATTAGTTTCACCAAGAGTTATTTTTTTCTGATCTCCCCATTCAGATTTGTAAAGTTTTAAAGTTTCCCAATATCCTCAAAGTCAATACTAAATTGAATGATTATTTTAAATTACACATTATATTTAAATATAGAAATTTATAGAAAAGAAAAGCAAATATTTTAAATTAGCCCATGATTCCATCACTGAGAAAACACTTTAATTTTTAAACTCAACACAGTAAATGGTGAACCATTCAAACATGACTAGAAGAGACAGAAGGGAAAGGAAAAGAAGAAAGATGAGCAAGAACGAGGAGTAAAAAGAGAAGGAGAAAGCTTTGTTGTCTTTTCCATAATCCCTTCTCCTCATAAGAAAGCACACACACACGCCTATATGTAGAAACACACACGCACACTATTGTGTGTCCTTGTGTGTATATACACGAATATCTCTGTATTGTTTTGTATTTTTCACCAAGTTCGTTTTATACCTTCACATATGCATTAATAATGGGTCTTGGAGGGCTTTTCGTATTGTTTATCCTTCCTTGTCCATTTACAAATCTAAATAGTCCACTGTGTGGCTACAGCATGATTTAGTTGAACAGTCTTCTGAGGCTGGACATTTGGTTCCCATTTTTCTGTTATGCTCTTACAAGCAGCAAATTAGACTTTTTAAATTAGTTTCATTTTATAAAAATGATTTTGTAGTTACTCAGTACTCATTTAAAAATAACTATCCTATTATTTAATTTTCATACCAGCCTATTGTTATAAATACAATATGTATAATGTTGCACAGAAAAGATGCTTAACAAATATTTCTAAACAAACAAGTGGATAACTGAATGGTTACTCCCACCCTCTAGTTAAGGTAATTGAGACTCCACAAATACTAGACTGTCCTCATGTTCATGGAGACATTAAGTAGTGGAAGCAGTGGTAGAGTTTGTGACTTTGGCCTCTATTTGTTGATGATTCTTCTCCTGATTATTTATTAATTTAACTATGTAGGTTAGCTGTATCTCAATTGCTTAGTCAAAGAAAGTGATATTGGATGATATTTGACAAAAGCATTTTCATATCAATTAACCACATGTATCAGGTCTGTCTCAATATAGAATAGACTCTGAGTAACATTGTGTTTAAATACAAAGCAACTTTTCAAGAAACAATCTATACTCAGGTACCTACTACATTTCTATTAAAACAATAACCTGTATTAAGCTAATAATGATTATTATTACTTGAAATAACAATGAATGATTATTTTAAAAATTTATATGATAGAAATAATTTCCTCCAGCTAGATCTCTGGAACATAGAGATTATTTTTATCCTTTATTCCTCCACCAATTTGATGAATAATCTTTATGAGCTAAGAGTATCTATTTATTACTATTAAAATATTTCTGAAAAGAGCCATCGTTTACTATGACACATTCTTCTGAAATATACCAATTAAAGTTGTCTACTTGGGGCACCCCTAGGGTACAAGAAATTCCTATAACAAGTTTGACATTTACAAATTGTGTGAAAAGACTCATGGTTTTCCTTTTCCGTTTAAAAGCAATTTGAGACTTAGCCAATGAGTTAAGTAGTCTGAGGAAATACAGATAAAGGGTCATTTTAAAATTAGCAGATAACAAAGAAAACCAGCAATTTTACACAGGGAAACACTTTAAATGGTCTTCTATGACTCCTTTGATGTCCCTGAAGTTGCAGGCATGGGTTTTATCTGTTTTGAAGCCACCAAAATGCACAAATAACACAATTTCAGTTCATTCTGCACAAAGGGAAATCCACAGTGGCAGAGCTTTTCTCCCATCATATCTGAAAGGGAAAAAGGAAGCGGCACCGTGGAGGGCTGAGGGGACAGAGAGGAATGTGTTTCCTCTTCACCTGGCGATGGGACTGACCCCAGCACGCTTTGCTGTGACTCCCAGAGGCTGCTCTACTGATTCAGAAAAGATCTTCAAGAATGAAACCGTAATAGTCTTTAACACTTGCTTCTGGCCTCGTATCATTCTGATTGGGAGAAAAACAGCAACAAAAAAACAAACAAACATAAACCAGAGAGCACCTTGGTTGCAAATAAAGGAAGACAGAGGGAAATTAACGTAAGCGAACAAAAGTAAATTCAAAGAAAGAGCACAAGCTCTTCCTTTAGGAATGAAGTACAGAGATTAATTTTAGGATCAGATGTAGGGTCTGCCTTGCCAAACTCATCTTAATGTTTTATGATAAGTACATGGATAATGCTAACCATATATTCATTTATCTCTTTTATGACTTGTAGGCTTAAAAAATTATGACAGTAGCACTCACAGCCACACAGTAATTCTATATGGGGGCAACTTTGCCCGCAAGTCCCCCCTTTCCACATAGATGAAAATGAAACTACCAAGACATGATCTGCTTGGGGAGGAGAGGTAGTCAATCTCTCACAGGAGAAGGACTAAGAATCCCTTCAATGGCTTTTATTAGGTTCAGAACACACAAGAATACAGGTAAAGCTCATCAATCAATGTCAGGTGGCAAGGATCAAATAGTAGATAACATTTCAAAAAAATCTGAGAGCTTAGTCTGAGTCAGTGTCTGTCAGGTAAGGGGTTTGCAAAAACTTTGGGAGACATACTCATTTCCTGCTCAGACCCTTAACATATGAATGAGAGCACTCTTAGCAAAGCAGGTTTCACAGGATTTTACATATTCTTTCTTATGCCTGATCACCCCGATCCTGCTCTAGCTGGCAAAGGGCTGCACCACTTTCCCAGTCATAGGTTTTTAGGCTTAAGTGGATTAGAGCCAGGAAGCGTTTCTCCCAGATGGAAATGGGGACTCCAGCTAAGTCAGAATAACCAAGGGGCAAGGGTCCATCACTCCCTTTTTGCTGCAGCCCCCTGAGTCCTTCCGTGATGGCTTCCCAAGTGGACGGTTCCCCTGCTCTGAGGGGTCATACATGTCACTGACTAACCGACCAAGCGTTGGGGGGAGGGGATGAAGCAGAAGCAGTGCTGCTGCCAGAGACAACCTTTGTCTCCTTAATGGCTCGCAGCCTGAAGGTCACTCACTCGGCCTTATCCATGGGGGGGCAGTTACAACTCCTGAAAACAGGCAGAGCTGTTCCCAACAATTCCATACTTCTAAAATGTGGGGTAGTGGGCCTTGTGCCTTTAAAAATGTTTTTTTCTAAGTTCCTCGCATTTCCTAAGAATAAAGTCCTCAAGAAATGCTGTGGACCAATTTCTCGTCCCTCAGGGACAGACACAGAAGAGAGATGACAATGTGAGTGCTTTGGAGGGAAAGGTTTTTCTCTATGTAACTGCTTCCCAAAATGGGAACAGCAGATGGAGAATTAGGAAGAATCTGCAGTTTGCAAGCAGCTGCTGCAGAAGGAGTCCTTCCTTCGCTGAAGCAAATGTGACTATCAAAAACACTCAGGACACTGTTTTCCCCTCACTACTATTCCTGTTTCATCCCGTTATTTTCTTTCATGTTTTGAATTATTGGAGGATCAAAAAATAAGACAAAATTAAAGAGTGGATATAGCACACGATGTCCAACTTGTCACCATACCATCCTGAGTTGCTGCATTGTTTCTCGCATAGGCTTTTGTGCCTAGTCACAAAAAGGCTACCTTGACTCGAGGATTATTTATAGGTAGTTCCAGAATAATTAAAAGTATCCGATGTTTTTCTAAAACTTTAAATATCTTCTGATGAAATGAAGATGCCTGACCTTAAAGGCAGGTCACTCTTTTTCAGTCAAAATATTTCTGTTCCTTATAAGGACGTCCTTATGATTTGGACATCTTATGTGGACTTCCAAATCTTATGTGGATGATAAGATTTTTCACACATCTACAAGTGTGCACATTGTACCAACATGTTGGCATTTGTGAGGTTTTGCTCTTCGCTGACATAGTCCAAGTGCTAATAGGTGCTTAGGCAACATTGTTCTCAATAAATACTTGTTGACAAATGAGCAAGTAAATGAAAGTTACTTACAACATTCTGACCTATTTGTGCAACAAATATATGATAATCTTATGTACAATTAATATAATATATGATCATTGTAAATTATAGTACAATTAATTGTACATACAATTAATATAATATATGATCATTGTAAAACATACAATTGTATGTTTTAAGTGATATATATCATAATGTTACTAAAAGAGAAATGACAATATAGGGTGAATAAGCCATGTTTAATATCTTGTCATTTAGTTCTTGTAAAATGTGATGGGGATATTTGCCTTGATATCATCACTGGAGTCATCAGTGATGGTGGTAGATATAGAAACCTATCTCTCTCTCTTTTTTTTAAAGATTTTATTTATTTATTTTTAGAGGGGAAGGGAAGAAGAGAGGGAGAGAAATATCAATGTATGGTTGCCTCTCGTGCATCCCCTGATGGAAGCTGGCCTGCAACCCAGGCATGTGCCCTGACTGGGAAGCGAACTGCGATCCTCTGGTTCACAGGCCCACACTCAATCCACTGAGCTACACCAGCCAGGGCTCTCTCTTTTTAAAAATATTTTAGGAGAAGTTATTTAGAAGCCCTAACATTAATTCTGACCATCTGTGGCAATGACAATGTTTGTGGGTGCTCTATTCCCATGTGAGAGGCTTATAATTATCTTTGAATAGTAAATATAATAGTAATTAAAATTTTACTGAGTCCAAATGATTTCTCACAGACAGTGTTGACTTTTAGATTTAACAAATTATCTACTTATCAGAGTGTTTTCAGGTGAATCAACACTTTACAGGTCGTTTTTGCAAAGAGAATAGTGACATCTAGTGGTGGTGGTAAATACTGCACAAGACTGAGGTTGAGGGTGCGTGAAAATTTGAGGGTCAATCCTATAAACATGACAGTTTTGCTAAGAGCAGCTAAGAAAAATTTACATGAAGGAAGAGGGAAATTGGAGGCTTGTGAAATAGTGGCACATCTCAAGTAGAATTGAAACATTGACAAATTTGTTTTGTGTGCAATAAAATACATTTTAAATTGCCAATTCCGAAAAAATATTGACTTACAAGTGAACCATCTACTTGAATGTTTGTGTTTTGGTAAGGAATGTTTGTCTTCCAATAAATACTCTAAGTAAACGTAATCAAACATCTCTGCAGTAAAATCTTCTTTTTTAAAGATTTTATTTCTTTTTTTGGGGGGGGAGAGAAAAGGGAGGAAGAGAGGGAAACATCAATATGTGGTTGCTTCTCACACACCCCCTAGTGTGAGACCTGGCCTGCAACCCAGGTATGTGCCCTGACTTGGAACTGCACCAGTGACCCTTGGTTGGCAGGCCGGTATTCAATCCACTGAGCCACACCAGTGAGGGAAAACCTTTTAACATTAATCACATTCATATATAAAATATTCCACATACATTAATTAGAAGACAAGGAACAGTTTCCATACTTTGAAACTGTAGTTCCTTAGTGTTTAACAAGTTGGGTCTGTCCTTCTTCAGAAGGGGAGTAAGTTGCACGTTATCCTGAATAGATCTCAATATACAGAGATTTATTTCTTCCCAGTTTCAGTCCCCCAAGGTAACACACACTTTCAATTTCCCATTTAAAAAAAAATCACTGAAGTAGGCTTTTGACACAGGGCAACTAACATGGAATCCCAAGTACTTTTGTTCTTTTCTTTGATGGAGTATTTATTGTTCATCTTTTAGATACGAATTAGTGTAAGAGGATTTCAAATAGCCCACATTTTAAAAAGTTCAAAGACAATGGAGTGGTAAAATTAGACAGGAATAAAGTAATAGAGAGAAGAATCAATCAAGCTTATGCATAGAAACATAGCAATAATATATAAGCATCTTATATTTCACACATCTGTGTACAATCTGTCTGTCTATCTATCTATCCAACTAGTGACAGATTCACTGTAAGGAACTGGCTCACACAATGTGATTATCCACAGTCAGTAGGGTAGGCAGCATGTTGGAAACTCAGGCAGGAGTTGATGTGGCAAACTTCAGGCAGAAATTCTTATCCAGGAAACCCCTTTTTTTTATCTGAAGACCGACAACTGATTGGATGAGGCCCTTTCCCATTATTGAAGGGAAATTTTAATTGTAGTTAACTGCAAGTAGATATTCACCATATCTACAAAATACCTTCAAAGCAACATCTACATGAATGTTTGATAAATAAGTAGGTACCATAGTCTGACCAACTTCAGACATAAAATTAACCATCACATCAACTGTCTCCAAGCTGGGGAGGCAGGCTAGAGTGTACATTTGTTTAAAGAATGAAGAATATTGGGCTGTATGATTATTACAGCAAAGGCTGCAGCATTCAGAGGTCACGTGAGTAGTAATGCAGCAGGGATTGCCTTTGTTAGGCCTGGGTGGGCCCGGGTGGGGTGGGTGTGAGGAGAAAACCAGGATCCAATACTGGAAAGGCAGGATCAGTTGTCCTGGAAAGAAGCTGAAAAGTCATTGTTTTCCTGAAGGTAACCTGGAAGTTTTTCCAGCAATAAATGACATAATGAGATTTGTCTTTTGGAACATTGAGTGTGATATTTTATAGCAGAGGTTGAAGAAAAGACTGGAGATCAGTAAGAACTGGGTCAAATGTTACTTTGACATTCTGAGTGAGAGACGGTGTTTGACAGAGTAACAGTGGCAACAGCGGAATGGAGAAAAGAAGGTAAAGATGATGGAAAACAAACAAACAAAAACTAACAAAAATGCCTTAGGGAATTAAACTGCCAAGATGTGGCCAGAGAAAGGAGAGGTATTTGAAAGGGACCCAGTGAATAAGTCCTTTTCTAACCTGAATTTTGAACCAGTTGAGAACAGACACAGGAGGGAAGAATGTGGAGACAAAAATTCCACATTCGTTTCTGATAAGATTGGTGGTAGCAAGTGTTACAATCTGCAGAAAAGAGGTTTTCAAAAATGGAATCTCAGATCTAGACAGATTTAGCTATTAGCTGTGGTAGATTGGGTCACAGCCCTACCACTGTTCCCCCACCTTCCCCCAGTGCACCACGCTGACCAGTTGGGAGAGCAGCAAATGCCTGCTGCCTCCCTTGGGTGGATGAGTGAGGGGGAGGGGTGGGGCAAGCTCAGTGTGCCAGGAAAGATGCAACACCAGTTGCTCTCGGCCCCGTGGTGGTCTCTTCTCAGTGTGAGCTATTTCAGGTGGTGTCATAAATGGCTCGGTCACTTCATTTTATATTTTAATGCTACTCCTACTTGCAACTGTTGCATCCGCCGTCACGAGAAACAGAGGTTCGGAGACTTTCAGAATTTTCAAGATGTTAGTTTATTGGCCAAGTTTTACCTGCACAGGGGCGAGCTCTCTGAGTGTCCGAGGACACTATGCTCAGGAGAGCTGCAGATGAGAGCCGAGCCCCGGTGCTTACAGCTATGTCCTTATATAGGGGTACGCAAGCAAGCTTTGAACAGGAGCAGATGTGGCTGTTAGCTATTGGCTAGCTCTAAACAGCTGATTGCCATTGGCTTATTAGGGATGTGGCTGTTAGCTATTGGCTGGCTCTAAACAGCTGATTGCCATTGGCTTATTAGGGATGTGGCTGTTAGCTATTGGCTGGCTCTAAACAGCTGATTGCCATTGGCTTATTAGGGATGTAGCTGTTAGCTATTGGCTGGCTCTAAACAGCAGATTGCCATTGGCTTATTAGGGATGTGGCTGTTAGCTATTAGCTGGCTCTAAACAGCTGATTGCCATTGGCTTATTAGGGATGTGGCTGTTAGCTATTGGCTGGCTCTAAACAGCTGATTGCCATTGGCTTATTAGGGAAATTCAAAAGGCTCTTTGTGTAGTTGGCGGTTAGCCCTTTTAGGAAGTAAAAATTGCCCTGTTCCTGGTCGGCCTAACTTTATCCGGGGCTCCTTCGGGATTGTCCCTTTTCAACATCTGTTTTGGACCTCAACACAACCATTTGTTTGTGTGTGTTTGTGTGGGTGTGTGTGTAAGAGTGAAAAGAGGTGAGCAGGATAGATTAAAAGAAGGAAAACAAAAATGAGCTTCCAGGGCATTGGTGGGTGTGTTGGGGGGAGAAGAAAGCAAGATTTTAGTACTTTTAATTAGCAAAAATATATACATTTAAGCTAGAAAGTATGTGTTTTACTACTTCATAATAAATAAATGATTATCTCCATGATATACTCATTCCTATTTGTGTATTTCTTCATTTATCAATTCACCAAACCATTTTGAACATCTGTGATCCTGGTCTTCATGACGAATGGTACTTTACTGCTTATATATAATGTCACATCAACAGTGACAATGATGCTTATATAAGTTTTCTATCTACAAGAAATTTAGCATAACATGGTACATATAAGCTATAAATATAGTTATCTTTGCCTTTTTTATACTAAGTATCTGGCAATTAGAAACTTAAGTTACATGTTTAGTCAATGAGATGGACTAGGAAGAGAACGATGACAGAATAAGTTTATTTTTTCTACTCCACTGTCTTCAAACAAGCTTCATTAAAATAATTTTGCTTTTTAGTTCACAACTCGAATATTGCATGTATCCCATTTATGGTTATTCCCCACGAGCCAGTTGTCAAATGTTATTTTCACTGGGTTCAAATCTTCCCTTGGATCACAGGTCAGGCCTTATCAGAAGCTATTTCAGAAAAGTAGGAATAGCATAAATAGTTCCTTCCCTCTCCCTCACTCTTTCTAAAATGCTTCCTCTTCCTCCACAAACGAACATCTGTTTTTGGTCCCGTTGACGCTGGTCCCAGAGTTGGGGGGTAGAAAGAAGGAGAAAGGCAAAGTTTTACAGGGAGGTTAGCCGTGATCTTGACTGATGTTCTCTGTGTACGGCTAACTCAGAGTTTGGAGTGACCCTGCCCTGGGATCTCAGGGGGCTTTGTGGCATCTCCAAACCAGAGATGATGACTCCGTTTTTGGCCCAGGCATTGCTCCCTTTCCTAGATTTTGTATTTACAGGTTCCACTTATGCAGTTTTCTCCATTTTTAGACATTTTTAAATGAAATTGTTTTTGAAACCACTCAAGAATACTTCTATTTCAGACTATCCATATCTGGCTCCTATAAGGCCATGCTTTTACTGGAGAGTTGGCAGATGCACAGCTCCTTCCTGCGTAAGTGTGAGAGTCCCCCAATCCCTCCTCACACCAGGCCCCCTTGTGTGGCCCTCCCTTCTATAAACTTTTTCAGGCGTGGTTCAGGGATCCTTCTGAGCCCCAAGCTTCCCAGTACACTAGTCGAGCCTACTCAAGCTTTCCAGAGTTCTCCCTTTGTCCTGGGCAGGATGGGGAGAGAAAGAGAAAGCCAGATCCCTGCCTGGAGTGTGCGTCACTTGGCTGCGCACTGGAGCTGCTCACCTGGGAGCTTCAGAAACACCAAAGATGCTGCTGGTTTTCCACTCCCAGAGCCCGGGGTGCCGTGTTCCTGGTATGGCCTGGGCAATGGTAGTGATTGTTCTGTGCAGTCAGTGTGGCCAAAGGTGCTCTGAGGTCACCCTTTGTTCTGACATCCCCACAGGCCAGTCTTTAGACAGTAACCTGGGGGCTTGCCCACGGCCCACTAGAGGTGGGCCGGTTTGGGATCACCTTTTGTTCTCCGTGTTGAAACTTCAAGCAAAACTCTGAGAGCAGGAATTTCACTTAAAATCGGGTGCTGTATTTTGTTGATGTGACCTGATTGAATGCAGAACTGATGGATAAGGTTACAAGTTATTTAAGTCCCAAGGACAAAAAAAAAAAAAAAGAATCTGCGTAACAATTTTCCAGTCCATTTCCTTCTCTGTGTATTATTTTGTTCTCACTCAAACAGCAAACTATGCCTCAGGCTTTAAATACATACTCGCCTCAACTAATATTTACCAGGATCAAAAATATCAAAACTGACCATCTCAAAGTCTCATGTTTGCTTCTTCATTTTCTCTTGGAATATAGCACAGCTGATAATTTTATGGGTAAATAGTTGTCAACAGCCTCTCTTGCTGTTCCTTTGACTTTTACGATGAGGACTCTACAAAAACTGCCTGAACTAATCTGTACACATCATCAGGTTTTGTTAGGCAATAGATTTTGCAATTGGGGTATTTAAACTAGTTCAGATCACAGGACATAACCATCATAATTCTAAACATATTTAATATAACCAAAAAGTAATACATGTTTCCAGCTGGAAAAATAAAAAAGACTTCTGAGCTTGAATTCAACTCAAAAATAAAATATAACATAAATGTGCTGAACATGAACATTGATATTTGAATAGTTACATAGCACATTATATGAAATAATTTCACTTCCGTTTTTTAAGATGAGGAGTGATTGTGATCGAAAAACAAAAGATTACTTGTTCTCTTCAAGAACTATGGGTATAGATGAGTGTTTTCCATGTAGCTAGAATAAACTACACCAAAATTAGATTCATGCATCCTTAGTTTATATTTGAGACAGAACTATTTTTATTATAACATACCTTACTACAGTAGCTTTTAATAATAATTTAAAAATGGTTGACAATAGTATTGTAGCATCATTGTATATACCAGTCCCTCTTTTATGAAATCTTCAGGAGAAGTCAACTAGTGAACAACAGTTAATTACAGAATTCTAATAAGTGTTTAAAATTATTGCTGAGTATGACCTCTAATGTATAGCCCAAAGATTATTTTGTTTTTATAAGATGCATTGGAATTTGATACTTCTGCCTACTAGAATTAAGATTATGACTTTAGTAAAGAGCTAAGGGTTTTCCTAAGGATGAGTTCAGGTAAGACAAATAATGGAATGGCCATCAATGGGGAGAAACACTGATTAGGTCTATCTGGGGACTTTTTAAAGAGTAAATTTAACAGTTGCTTAAGGGGAGAAGACAACACATCTTTATTTGCATTTCCTATTAATTAACTTTCAAAAAAAAAGGAAGAAGGAGAAAGAGGGAGAGAAAACCCCCCCCAACCCACTCCGCCCCAGGGCGCAAAATGATTTATTTTAAAGACTACAAGGCATATTATTGGGTTGCATCCTATAACCAGGCAAAAGCTTTGAGGAAATATCCCTCCAGAACATTTTGATTCAAGAGAGACATTGCTAATAGGATTTGTATTGTTGAGACCTCTAGTTCCATGAACCTTTTGAATCTGAGTTATCCAGGCCTTTGGAAGGGTGGACACAGGACCTATCAATCACCTTTCATTTAACATAGGGGAGGAAATGACTTTGGTGGTAGATAAGCCTCAGTACGGGGTGTAGACAATGAGGTGTTTTAGAGTAGAGGAATCTACATGTTGGTGTGCCCAGAGTCCTCGTATGTGTATATGCGTATGTATATATATACATATAATCTTCTTCTCTTCTCTTAGGAATGAGCTCTTTCTCACTTATTCCACTCGTGTGTTGCAGGTTGAAGCAGCATCAGCTCCCGGGGTAAAACAGATTAGTTGTAAGCTCAGGGATGACACACAGTCCCTGCCAAAGTGAGTTCTGGTCTGGTGAGTTCACATTCTAAAGTTAATGTTAAAGCTCTCTTGTAGGAAAGGGACATTTTCCTTCTTCTGACACAGCTGAGAGGCAACTTGTAAACCTGGAGCCCCTGGCACGCTTGTCGCTGTGTCTGAGAAACGAGGCACCTCAGTGAAAACAAAGCCCCCAAAGAGAAAGCTTGTGTCCTGATGACAACCTCAGAGCCTCTGGATCTGATATGCGTGAAGCCAGACCATTCTAGACTTTTAGGTTATGTGAGTCAATAAAGTCCATTTCCCCCTTAAGCAGTTCGAGTTGATTTTTTATTGCTTGTAGCTGGAAGAGCTCTGAATAATGCATCCAGGATGCTCTGCCTACAAGTACATACACATTTTCCACATGGCAACTCATTTAGGTAAGTGGTGGCCTGGGTGTTAAATGGGGAATGACTGCAAAGGATACTCTTGTAGGTAGTAAACTAGCTGAAGAGCATGGATTTCTCTAACTGCAACAGTCTAGTTCTGTGTCAAATAACAGCTATTTTTCTCCCTGCGGCCAAAGATTGCCATTTGACCCCCACAGCATTGAAAATTTTGCACCAATCAAATTGCTCCTAAAGTGAGTAGGTTAAACATAAAGTTATTTAAAGGAATGATTTCTATGGTCCAGGCTCTGAAGAAGTTATCACCGATGGGTGACGAAATGGGAGAATGTCAGGACAAAGCCATGCTTGTCATTTTCCACAGCTAAATTGCCTTTTATCATGTGATGATCTCTTAGCTTTGTTTTTTTTCTTTTGGCTTGCAAATGCCTCTACAGAAAATAAATCTGTAAGTTGCAGTAGAGTTATGGAATGTTTATTTTTCTTTTTTGACTGACCTTATTCACTAAAATAAAATACGGATAACTGTAGTACTGGCCCCAAGGTATAGTAGTATTGCTGCTGTTGTTGTTATAAAGGTTACGAAAGATACTGGTTTGAGAAATCTCAAACTATGGGAATCAGTTTTTATTGCAACAAAATATGCCATTCTTGATTTTAATCATAATGTGTGACAATTCATCTTTCACTATAGGACAGTGCAAAATTGAGAACCAAAGATGAAGTTTAAAACATTGATTTTTTTTCTGCTTTCTTAGAAATAGTTCAGATTCACCTGTATGTCCCTCAGTGTTGTCTGAGGCAAGGGGTTTGTAGTAGTCCCCAGTCTGATATGTATTCCATGGGACATTAAATAAATACATTAAATACAAGCCAAAGTGTAATACACTCACAGAAGTATGGATAAATGCAACTCCCAGATTCAACAGGCACACACAGAAATGGTAGCTTCTGGAATAATGAGAATGGCTTCTTTATACACTTAGGTCTGTCTTTAGATGATGGTGACATTCAGACAGGTGCAGTCTAAATTATCGAGCAATGAAAACGAGTCTTTTTTTTTCTTTTAATCTTTTATGTCATCCTTTCCTGAGGATATGTTTATTGATTTTAGAGAGAGGGGAAGCGAGGGGAAAACATGGGGAGAAAAACATTGATGCAAGATACATCTATCAGTTGACCCTCATACACGCCCCAGCTAGGGACTGAACCTGCAACCTAGGCATGTGCCCTGACCAGGAACTGAACCTGCAACACTTTGGTTTGTGGGATGATGCCCAACCAATGCAGCCACATTGACCAGAGCAGAGTGGGAGTTTTCTTCATTGTTTTTATTTGGTCTGTTTGTTCTAAAGAGAGAGTACAGAAAAACAACAGACGCCAGCAGAGGAAGAATCATAATTCTCCAACACCAAGATCCAGAAAGCTATGAAATTGAAAAAATCCTAGTAAAATAAATTGGTGCTCTTTTTGGCCACTACTATTTGTCCCATGCTCCTAAACTGGAGAAGATCTCACAGAAAGTGACATGAAACAAACAAACAGCTAGCATACACTCACAGTCTGACTTCAAAAACATTAGAGAACAACACAGACTCTTCTGGGAATTAACAGATGATAACAGAAGAGGGTGGAGTAACACTATATGAAAGAGTAGCTCTCCTCCCCATATCCATGCCTTTTGTTAGGGCCTTTGTCCAACTACAGGCAGAAAGGCTCCTTTGCTCCTTGATTTGGGGCTTGGTGATGTGACTTGCTTTGGCCAGTGGCATGTTAGAAGACAAGACAAAGTTGAGATGACACCTGTGTGCACAGTTGAGTTTTTTTATCTCGAAATGCCACAGAGATTCTGCCAGCCAGATATTTATTTGTTCATATGTCAACTTGGGACCCAGAATGAAGACATGTGGATGAGCTCTCAGCCTGTCCCATAGAGGGCGCCCAAGCACAGCTGGGCACACAATTTGAAACCGAGCCCATAGGAACAGCCCGGCCTGCACATGTAGAACCAGGAGCATGAGAGTGATGGCTCCCTGAGGTTTGCTCATGGATCTTGGTGCATTTGTTACAAAGCATTGCTGTGATTACAGAGTGTTACTGTGTTACGATATGAATGCACAACTAACTTTACAAGACTTCTCTTTCAATGCTCTCTCTTCACATTGCCAAGTGCTACACTCATCTGCTTCCTCTTTCCCTGTTGGCCCATGCTATGATTCTACCCAGGCATCCAACTACTGCTTAAGTATGTAAAATTAAACAAAATCTGCTTTGCAGATTTACATCACCAGTTTCCTTCAATACAAATGCTCCAAATACCACCCTTAGAGAAAAACAAAGACATAAGCTATCTTTTCAGCAAGTCAAGAGAGGGGACAAGTAGTAAATTTTCTACCTGTCTGGGGCAGCTACAATGCACTGGTCACTCCCCTGAGCTTAAAGCCCTTATCATGGCACCCATTTCATAAAAGAGAAAACTGAGGAGGTGATATTACTCTGGGTACTCCAAATATTTGGGTAGAATACATCTGAGCAGAGGATCTTCCTTTTTTTTTTTTTTTTTTTTTTAAAGAAGAGAGGTACTAGACTCTACTGAAACAGGATAACAAAATTCCAAGCCAGGAAAAACAGCAGAAATCCGTTTCTACCAGTGCCCTGACCTGGAGGCCTTGAGTAGCTCCAAGATTTTGTAAGGAAGCATGCGAGTGGGTATTCTTTGATTCCCACCCCAGGTAGGGCTGAGGTAGGAACTCCCAGACACAGAGTAATCATACTTTACTTCCAACTGCAAATTGGCTGCGGCGATTACACACTTCTCTGAAGCTATTTCCATCAAGCTTGCATTGCACGACACAGATTATCTCCGGGCCCACCTGCAGTCAGTCCCCTCCCTTTGCCAACATGGAAGCAAATTATATTTCATGTGCTTGCTCTGCAATTTCACACACAGTCTCCACTTAAATCTCACCCAGTGCTCTCAGGATGCCGGAGAAGAGCACGCCTGATGCCTGATTTTCCCTTCCTTTTCTAGCCCGGTCACTGGCTTTGCGCCCCCGTATCTCCCTCTACCCTCCACCCACTTCCAATGCTAACTCTCCCACATCAAACAGACACAAGAGGTCATTAGCAGAAAGGTTTTCAGTTTTACTCTTCCCTGTTTGGGTTTTTAAAAGCATTTCTCATTCCTGTTACCACCCTCTAACTCACAGCTGCATTACAGACCTTCCGCGCTGCACGTTTTCCAGGGGATAGAGAGACGCTGTTGGAGTTTACATGTCCCGTCTCCCAATAAATAACAGTATTGATGTCAGTAATATCTCGGGAAGACTGACGCTGTCTTTTTTAATAGCCCATTGATCACATTTGCTACTGATCTTCACAAGAGCTAAACTCTATGTAGAAAGAAAAAAAACAAAAACATTGTTTCTTCCTAGTTATGAATAGTGCCAGGCTGCCGCAGCTGGAGACAAGGAGGCTGGTGGTAGCTGAGAGAGGCCAGGGCGACACTGGCCGCCCATAGATGCAAACAGCGTCAGGTCCCGCAGTTCTCACTGAATGGCCTAAACTCTGTGATTCCCTAAACACAATAAAAATGAGTATCTTCCCGTAGGAGCTGGAACAAATGCAATCTGAAGTGTCATGTTCTGTAAATCACACAAGACAACAGAGTCAGAAAATGACTGTTCTGTGATTATTTTCAGCACCTCTTAACACCTTTTCCTTCCCTGAGGATTAAGGTGACAAGAAGAAATTTAGAGTTGTCTAGTGCTTTCATTTTAGTATCTATTTATTATCCTGGGCTAATCATGTGTTGCTGACTTCTAGAGGATGTGTCAAAACCTCATTATGTTGGACACGGAGCCTTACAAATTTCGTCTTTTGCTAAATGCCTAGAAACAAGAGTCTGCTGAATGAATAAACATGTCAAGGACACTACACACATGATAGAGTTTACGGAAAACCCCGACCTGCCTGCTTCACGTGACCACATGCACGTCTGTAAAATACGTGACTTCAAGAAAGTAGCTTGAACTATTGTAGAACACCGATTTATTTTTTAAAAACTGTCTAAAGTTACAGTCTTTTAAAAGGACTTAAACATTACTTAAACAGTAGAAGTTTAAGTAACTTTATACATGTATGCATTGTAGTTTTAAACTTTTATTTCTATAGATCATTTTATGTTTTCTCCTGAATTCTTCTTTTCTTGCAAATTTTAATATTGAGAAACTAATAGTTGCCAGGAAGTATACTAGACACCATAACTTGAGAAAGAAAGAAATGTGAGAAGTCTCTCATATGTCTTAGCTTGTATTAAGAAAACTCTGACAAAAAACAGATAAACAAAAATTTATATTAAAACATGTGCTTATAAGTCTATTAAGACAAAGCAGGCAAAGAAGAAAGAAAGAAAGGAGTGACTGAGTGGTAGGTATCTTACTTTCTTTAAATTTTTCCAGCTTTACTGAGATATAATTGACATAGAGCATATAAAACTGAGGTATACAACCTGATGATTTGAGATTTTATATATATTTACCATAATAAACTTAATAAAGAAATCCATTGCCTCACAGTATTACTCTGTTTTGGATTTTTTTGCAGTAAGAACATTTAAGATTTACTTTTAGCAGCTTTCAAGTATGTAGTATATATATTTCACTATAGTCAGCATGCTGTACATTAGATCCAATAATTATTTATCTTGTAAATAGAAGTTTTTACACTTTGACTAATATCTTAGTTTCCCCACCTCATAACCCATGGAAACCACCGTTCAACTCTCTGTTTCTATAAGTTTGACTTACTTAGATTCCAAATATGTGGTATCATACAGCATTGGTCTTTATGTATCTGATTTATTTTACTTAACATAATGACTGTAAAGTGCTCCTAGTTGTTGTCAATGCCAGGATTTTCTTCTTTGAATAGCTGAATAACAGTCTACTCTCTTTGTGTGTGTGTGTGTATTACATCTTCTTTATCCTTTCATTTACAGACAGACACTTAGGCTTTTTCCAGGTCTTGGCTATTGTAATTAATGCTGCAATAAACATGTGAATGTAAGTGTCCCTTTTGAATTAGTCATTTTATTTCTTTTGGCTACATACCCAGGAATGGGATCACTGGTCACATGGTAGTTCTGTTGTTAATTTGTTGAGGGGCCGCCATACTGTTTCCCCCAGTGGCTGTAGCTATTCACATCCCCAGCAGGAGTACATGGGTTTGCTTTCCTCCACCACATCTTTGCCAATTCTTGGTATCTCTTTGTCTGTTTCTTTATGGACATTCTAAGAGGTATGAGGTAATATATCTTTGTGTTTTTAATGTGTATTTCCCTGATGATTAGTAATGTGTAGCACCTGTTTGCTCTTTGCAGGTCTTCTTTGGAAAAATGGCTGTTTAGTTTCTTTGTCCATTTTTAATAAATTACTTATTTTTTTACTACTGAATTGTGTGTTACACACAGACATATACACATTAACCCCTTATCAGATATTTGAAAAATATATTATTCTACTCTATATGTTCTTTTCATTTTATTATTTATTTTGCTGTGCATAAGATTTTCAGTTTGATATAGTCTCACTAGTTAGTTTTTGCTTTTGTTACTTGTGTAGTAGACATTTTATAGATAATAATCAAGGAGATCTCTTTGATCAGATGACCTTTGACTTCAGACTGGAATGAATCGGTTAATTGAGATATCTGAGAGAAAGAGTTTTCTACCCTTGGGGAAAAAGGCTTTACAGGCAAAAAAGGCTGTGAAGAGAGTGTATTTGACCACAAAGAGAAAGTCAGAGCAAGAGTGGTGGAAGGAGGGATCACAGCCTCTTAATTGTAGCCAGTCGTGCAAGATCTACAACCTTCCGCTAGACAATTATAGGCAGACTTAGTTCATAGAATCGTTTTCCAATCCACCAGTGAGGAGACGACAGCATCTGCACAGGCAGTGATTTTCACCTGTTGTTTTAATTGCTTTATTGCCAGTTGCAGGGATACTGCCTGGCTGGCACTTTGTAAGTCGTGGGGAAAAGTCCTTGATAAACTTAGGACATGGTCACAATTGGTATACAATTATTTTACTATTTCTTTAAAATTTGGTGTTTTTTAACCTCGTTTTATCATATTTAAATTTTGTTTGAGTTGTAAAGGCCTAGATCTTGAGTCAAAGAGTTCTGAAAGAATATAAAGCAAAGTTATCCCCCACTAAGCTGTCTGGTGACTTCCTCCTTCACTCTGATCATTTCCTGTTCTCACTGGTACCCACTGAAAACTATTTTTTGATTATTTTCACTTATATAACTTCTGTTCCTAAAGACAGAATGTTAGTGACATTCAAAGAATAAAGTGTATGGCCACGCAAATGCATACTTCCTTGGCTTTCCTCAACTTAAAAAAAACTTGTAAACTTTATCATCATTGGAGGGGGGAGTTCTCATGTACTTATTATTAATGCAGTTTCAATATTACCTCCCAGCAGCATGAATTATATCTCAATATGTCAGGTATTTTATTAATTTATAGTCTTGAAGAACCCCTCCTCAGTCTTTTCTGACCTAAGCTAATCCAGTTTGATCGTTTTCTGAAATTCTAGCCCCCAGTGGCTGTGGACCTTCCGTTAACAATTATCCTCATTTTACTAGTTGCACCTTTGTCTTGTGTTCACTCCCCTTTTCTCTTTTCCACTAAACTTTTGGATCTTCTGCCTTAGTGTGGGTCGTTGTTTGGGTGGGGCACAGGTCCACCACCAGCTGATTCCGTGACTGCACAAATGGCAGGTACAATTTTTGAGGCATGTGTCCTGCAAAAGAAAAGAGGCCAAACACCCTGAAAGAGACATAGTGAAAATGCAAAATGAGGATTATTGGCAGAATTTATGGCAGGGAAGCAGCAAAGTTGACAGTAGCTCCAAGGATCCCACAGAGAGCAGGCCTGAAGTTGGATCGCTTGCTTCCCTGAAGGGACTGTTGTGGGGGAGCCCTAAGATTGTGAAAATGTCCAGTCTTGAGTCTTGTTGTGGGACTATTTTTATCCACTGTGTAGGACTGTTAGTGAAATGCTTTAATCTGGAGACAGATGTCTTTACTTTTAGAAAATAAAGTGGTCAATTTATTGTTAATTTTTTCTGGGTCCCCTTTCCTGTTCTCCCTCTAGAATTCCTGTTATTCAGATACAGGCTTCCAGTTTTGGATCCTACTTTCTATCTATATTTACCTTTTTGCTCTACTTTCTTGGAGATTTCCTCAACTATACCTTTTGACTTCTATTATTTATTTATGTTTTTATTTACATAATAAAATAAAAGTCAATAAAAACAGTGTTTGAACTATTGCTGTAACTTATTCCCAAAGAAAACCAACATTTTGATTAATTCTGATGATTTAAGCAGTCATTGAATATTTGAAACAGTACTTTTAATACATAAGATTATACCTTTCACTTAAGAAGGAACATGTCCAGAGCGTATTGAAAATGGTGGCACAGGCAGACATGGCTCTCCTCTTTGTACAACAAATTTACAACTAAAATATAGAATGACCATCACTCAGGAAGGTTAGAGACTGAGCTGAATGGAAACTTGAAAACTATGGGATTAAAGAAACCTCCTCCATCCACACTGGTTGGAGGGGCACAGACATGGAACGGGCTGGTCCAACACCCACGTGGATGAAAATTCAGGGGGTTATTTAAGGATCAAGGAGTCCAAAGCCCACACCAGGCCCCCCCATCCAAGTATGCCAGTAACAGGAAAGTAAGTCCCTACAACTTCTGCCTGCAAAAACCAGTAGAGGTTGAGTCTGCAGAAGAAACTTCTGGAGCCCCAAGCAGTTCCTCTTAAAGAACCCACAGATGGACTCACCTACTCAGACTCCCTCCCTTTCAGCTCCAGCACTGGGGGAGCGGGTCGAAAGGCACCAGTTGTATACAGGGGGAAATTGAAGTGTCTGGCATCAAGATGAGCCAAGGCCATTGCCCCCTTGCTAACCCCCCCCCCGAAACAGAGCCCCAGAGCCAGCAAGCTGGTGCCATATCTGGACTCCATCAACCTGGTTAACACTGTTCACTCATCCTGGAGATCCACAGAGGCTCTGCCTCACCCAATTTACAGGCCCACCCACGCTGCTTTTTCGTAAGAATGGCTGGTCTTATCTCCTAAATTCTGCCAAACAAGCAATGGCTGGCTTCAGTGAGCCCTAGAGGCACCCTGATTATGTTCACAGATAGCTTTTACCTGGAAATCTCCAAGCCAGGAAAAGTAGCAGCAATCTCAAATTGCTTTAGAGCTCAGGCAGTGTACTCTGGGCAAAATAAAGGTGGGGCCTGACTTTGGCCTACAGCATCCTGGAAACCCCAGGGCCAGCACACCCAGAGGACAGCTACAGACCATGCTGGAGCACCACCACTCTGCCCCTGCACGGCTGATCCTCCATGGATGGCGGAGGTTAGTGGTCAGAGGTCACAGCCAATTCTTGTAGTTGACTGGCCTGAATAAACCCCTCCCATTGATCTGCCAATAGCAACCAAACCTCAGCTACAAGAGGAGGGTGTACTCAGTGCCCATGAGAGGTTGCACCCTCATGGGTGCAGCCCTGAGTACCCAGCTTGGGGGATAAGGAGGTTATGTCACTGGACCCTACAGGACACCTACTACTTTAGGACACACTATCAAGACACTAGTCAATGCAGCTCTATCTAATACATAAAAACAAACACAGGGAGGCTGCCAAAACCAGGAGACAAAGAAACATGGCCTAATGAGAAACAGATCAAAACTCCAGAAAAAGCAGAAGGAAATGGAGATAAGCAATCTATGAGATGCAGAGTTCAAAACATTGTTAATGAGGATGCTCAAGGAACTTAGCAAACAATACACTAATTGAAATAAAGAACAATTTATAGGGAAACAACAGTAGACTGGATGAAGCTGAGAATCAGATCAATTATTTGGAACATAAGGAAGCAAAAACAGTCATGCAGAACAACAAGAGGAAAAAATAATTCAAACAAATAAGGATAATATAATAAGCCACTGAGACAACTTCAAGATGTCCAATATTTGCATCATAGGATATGGGGGCAACTTTATTCACAAGTCCCCCCATGTGCCACGAATGAGAGTAAACATGACTGAGACATGATGTGATCTGCTTGGGGAGGAGAGGTGGCCAGTTTCCCAGAGGAAAAAGGCCTTGGGCGGTGGCCAGTTTTTCAGGGGAAAAATGGGTTGAGACCTTCCTCCAAAGGCTTTTAATGGGTTGTAATACATAGGAGTACAGAGAGTCAAGGATCAAACAGTAGATAACATTTCAAAGAAATCTGAGGGCTTAGTATGAGTCAGAGTCTGTCAGGAACAGAGTTTTAGAGTTTCCTGCTTGGACCCTTAACATATGAATGAAAGTACTCATAGCAGAGTAGATTTCACAGGTTTTTCAGGAAGTCTTTGTGATGCCAGATTTTTCTTCCAGGATCTGCGATCTGCTCTGGCAAGGCAAGGAGCTTCACCCCTCCCCATCAGGTATTCAGGCTTAAGAGAATTAGAGCCAGGAAGCACTTCTCTTAGAGGACATGGGGACTCAGCTGGGAGTGAGAGTCCACTGCTCCCTCTTTGTTGCAGCCCCCCAAGTCCCTCCATGAACGCCTCCCAAATGATCATGTCTGGCCTATGTTGCCCCTCCTCTGAGGGGTCTTACCCATCAAGGACTTCTGACCAAGCTTTGGGGGCAGGGAGGAAACTGAGGCAGCATTTGCTACTAGAGACAAGCTTTGTCTCCTGGGGCTCTCATTCCAGAGGTCACTGACTCATCCTTAGCCACAGGGGGTAAGAGTTACACTTCCTGAAACCAGGCAGAGTGGTCTACAACAATAGGGGGGCCAAAAGGAGAGGACAAATAGCCAGAAATTGGAAATCTATCCAAAAAAAGTGAAAGAAAACTTCCCTTATTTGGTGAAGGAAATGGACAAGCAAGTCTGAGAAGCACAGAATCCCAATTATGATGGATGCAAAGAGGCCCTCTCCAAGGCATATTATAATTAAAAGGCCAAAGGTTAAAGACAAAGAGAATATCTTAAAAGCATCAAAAGAAAAAAAAATAAGATGGTTGCCAGATGGGGGAGAGGAGTTGAAGAATGGGTGAAGAGGTGAGGGGATTAAGAAGTACAAATAGGTAATTACGGAATAGCCATGGAGTTGTAAAGTACAGTGTAAGAAATGGAGTAGCCAAAGAACTTACGCATATGACCATGGACATGAACAATGGTGGGGTAATCGCCTGAGGGAGTGGGGGTGCTCAGCTACAAGAGGAGGGTGTACTCAGTGCCCACAAAGGGTGCACGAAGGAGGGGGGCAAAGGAGGGAAAATCAGAAAAACTGTAATAGCATAATCAAGAAAACATATATATTTTAAAAAGGCACATGTTAACTTTCTGATGATTTCAATAAAAATGTTAAAGATATTATAAATAGCAAGTAGCATATAACTTACCCTATTTTTATCATGCTAATTGCTTTCTATAATTTAATAATGGTATATAAGTACTAAAAATTTTGATCTTTGGGAGCATTTGTCTGTTTGTCTATTAGATATATTCTAATAGAGTGCAAAGGATGAAATTTAGGTGAGCCATGTTTATACTTATTTTTAAAACATTTCTGATCAATGTTTTGTAATACTATTTTTATCTTTTATGCCCATAATATTTGGGAAATCTTTATAAACAACATTTTTATTGCAAACATATATATAACTAACATAATATATTTGTGTTTATATGATTCTTTTAGGTATGGCTTAAATACAGCGGGAAAAAAACCAACAATTCTCTCTGTCAGTTTTATTTTTGGATAACTCAGAAACTTGAGGTCTAAAAGACAGGCTAACGATTCTGTCCATAGAAACTCCAGATTAGCATTGTTAGTAAATTTTCATTCAACATAATGACGTTCTATGCTTCATTTCACTTCAGTAACACAGGTATCACTTGGGAGACTTCGTTTTTAGCAAAATATAAAAGATACCAATAATGTAAACTGTGAGAATGCCAGAAGCATTCTAGACATCCAGAGTCATATGCAGCCAATATTTTTGATCAATGAATTTCAATTCCTTCATTGATAGTGAAAATTTCTCTCTGTCGCATTTATTGAGAACATCTTTGACTATTAGTTTAGGGGATCATTGAAAATGACAATGTGTGGCTTATTCACAAGTTTAAATAATTTTCAATCCTCATCGAACAATATTTTAGTTGTTTACATTTTCTGAAAATTTCCTTTGAAATACAAATTTTATGTAGGTTTTTTCTCATTTTTTCAGGTTTAGTCATAAACAGTTGTTTAATGGTTTGGTTGTTTTGTATTTTTGGTTGTTCTATAAATAAAAGATAAAAATCTAAAAGATCTACTTATTTTCTTTTGACTTTTTCTCCAGCACTATTTTAAATTGGGATTTTTTTGCTGGTGCTTTTATATTTATATTCACCCCCCAAATAAGCAAATAAACCTCAGAAGTGGTGAGTTACAGTAGGTTTAACATCTCCCTTTTCCAGAGGGTCCAGGAAGCAGGGAGTGTCAGTAAGTCGAACCATCTCTCAAGTAGTCAGTGAAATGTTACTTTTGTCTCACTGATTTTCAGTCATTTGGCACTTTTAGTGAGTTGATATTTCTTTGTTTAAAGGACAGCTAAATTATATTTGTTTATACATTAGTTGAATTGTGGATTACCTTGAACTGCATTCAGTGTCTCTACCAAGTTCAGTCTTTAAAAGTTGTTAGGACAACCTGGTGTTCCGTAGGCGAATGAAAGGGAAAGACATGAACTTGATAATCAGCTGATAATTTTTACAATCTGGACTGCACGGTGTCCATGTGTCAGCTTCTGAAATAATCTAGACATACTAAAAAGTGTGCCAGCTCTTATATTTCAGAGTTTGGAGAAAATATTTTCCACTTCTTAATTGCCCAAACTGTGAAGACAATCCATATTTGGAAAAGAGTGGGTATTAAAACATACCTGCTGTTCATCAAAAGATACATGTATTATAATTCTTCAGGAATACAAACACATGCACATTTTTTCTTGCAGTCCTTTGGTGGTGTGATTTATTTTCAAATTAATTATATATGATTGGTTGTCATTCCAGCAGGCAGGGTGGGTCTTGTGCCTTACTTATAACCAAAATCACTACCCAAACCTGACACTGGTACGGGTAAAAAAGCCAATTTACCTTCCCTTTAGGGGAGAGGTAATTCTTCATTTATGATTAACAAAAAACAGAGATCTTGTTTGCAGCTAACTACTTGCTTGAAAAAACATTTTATTTCCTATATTTCTTTTATGAATTGCTGGCTTTATACTGCTACAAGGCTTCAAAACCAGGGGTGGGGAAAAGATAAAATTAATCCTAAGTGTTACATCTGTGTATTTGTTTTTATATACCAGTAAATATGAAAATATGTGGCACTCATTAAAAACAATCTTAGCTGTTGAGTGACTCCACACATGTACATTTTGTAGTAAATAACTACCATAATTTACAACACCATTTGTATTTTCTATTTTAAAAAAGCAGACTAGCTCAAAAAATTAATTTTATAGTATTGCACCAAAAATTCAAAGATATTGTTTGAAGCATCTGATAGACAGATATTAACTTGAAAGGTAAGGATTAAAACTGTTTTAAGTCATTTAAAGTATAGTGCAAATGAGGTATCTGCTAACAGATATTGATTTTCAAATGCATAAGGATGAGAACAAAGAAGAGTATTGTTAAGCAGCTGGGGAAGGGTAGAAGTCAAAAGCAAACTTGGTCTACTCAATTCTTATTCCATAGCAAGACTAATTCTATGTGAAATGTTGGTGTTTGTCTGATTCCTCTCAATGACTGTTATTCTATACCAGCAATTTTCAACCTTTTTCATCTCCTATAACACAGAAACTAATTACTCAAATTCTGTGACACACCAAAAAACACAACATTATCTGATAATCTGACAAAAATAGGTATAATTTGGATTCATTTACACTGAGTAGATATTGTTGTGTTGGCTGTTGTCATACTTTCATTTGACAGTCTAAAGAGAAACAGGTCAGTGTCCCTGACTAAATAGTCAGGTATCATATGTTTTAAAAATTCTTGTGGCACACTGCTGTGAAATCATTGTTCTATACCATATTATTAAACTTTGGATATAGTTATTTTACTAAATTTTTATTTAAGTAAGTTTATTGGATTAATCAAGTTTTGTAAGAAAGAAAATAGATGAATATAATGTGTTTACTTTTACTAAAACTAATTCGGGCAACATTTGTTTTATTGAGAATGGTTTTTCACTAGTTTCCAAAAGATTTTCCATTGTAAATAAATTTACTTCAGTCCAAATGTTTTTATAATACATATATGCATGTATTTTTTCATGTAGTTACAACAAACTAAACATTTTTATTACATAACATAAACTTCTGCTACAGAAAGAATTTGTAACTATTAGTACTCTGGTGAATAAAATTAGACCAAATAGGAAGGTTTATATCTTTCTTTAATTATTATTTCTACAATCCAAATTGTAGAAATATCTGGACCTAAGAAATTGTTTGCATGTGATTGGGAAACCTAAGAAAGATGACGACAATGAAATATGCCAAGTACTCCCACTGCCAACCTAAAATCACCAACTGTTCTACACCTGTAGGAATCTCTAAAGTGGATTTTGTTGCATTCCAGGAAAAATCAATTTCAGCCAACAGGAAAGCTCATCCCCATGATTGATAACCATGCCACCCTGAGCCTTGACAAATATCTATACGTCCAAGCCCAAGAGCTGTTTATCAGTTATTGATTCTCTATTATTAACCCAAACCAATGGAATTACTAACATTATTTTAGGAGTCATTTCAAAATGTTATACATTTTTTTATTCCCAAATTAGAGAACAACTCCATTACCATTCTTACATGTTTTCCTAAAAATGGTAAGAATTTACATGTGATTTAAATATCAAGTCAAACATATAATGGATTTAAAACTGAATGTCTTACATCAGCTTGGCATAATAATCAGTAGGCAGATAAATTTCTCAACACAGATTTGGAATAAGTCCAAGAAAACTCAAATTAGTAGCTATAAAGTAAGCACAGATATGGCTTTTTTCCCATTTTCTCATTTCCTTACTCCTTTCCTTCCTTGTTTTCTTCTTTTCTTTCCTTCCTTCCTCCCTTCCTCTCTTCTTTCCTCCTTCCCTTTCTTCCTTCCTTTGTTTTTCCTCTATACCTCCTTCCTTCATTTAAATTTTCAGTTTGACCAAGCTACATACTCTCTTCTCATTTCCAAATAATTAATAGGGTACATTTATCAAGAAGAATTAAGTAAAAAATAGAAACTAATTATGGAATATTGATTTGCTTAAATATAACTTTTAGTGTCTTTCACAGAAATAAATTTAGCTACTTTGATGGCATCCTAATATAGATGACCTAATCCAAAAACTGACCTCTGTTGTTTCACAGATGGGGAGGCAAAGTGTTACTTTAGGATAAGAATACACAGTAAAGGAGGCAGACATACATTAATTATAACTGTGTTTGCCTCAGTAGCCACACCCTTAGCCCACCCTCATAATTTGCCTATCTAAGAAAAACTGAGTAAAGATACTATTTACTGTTGGGCAGAGAAAAAAGCATCACCTTAAGAATAAAGAGATTTAATTTCTTCTCCCAACTATCATAGTAAAAGGCCACAAGAGGTGTAATTCATTGAACATTCTCTGGCTGTTTTCTCCAATCAAAAAATTGAAAGGGTTAAAAAGATTTTATCTTAAGTAAATTCTAGCTCAAAAAGCAGAGTCCAATATTAATATTTCTTGTTAAATTCTAGGAATAGTGCTGGGCTTGAAAACTTCACATTTGTAAATTAATTTTTCAATGTATAAAAAATGAAATATATTATCAAAAACCTAAAGATGCATTTTCAAGAACCCTTATTTTTCCCTTATTCTACTTTATCTTAAAACCTATCTACCATAAATTGAAAAGAAATATGTGTCATATAAAACTATGAATTGCCATGATAATGCAGGCAGGTATTTTAGATATATTGACATATCATGACTTTTGGACTTAATGCCATCTGTTATCGGGATTCTAATTTTTATCCTATGAAGATAGATAAGCCAATTTGAAAAAGTCAGATTTTTAAAAATTTGCAAGGTGCTTCCTTACTATGGTGAGTTTATTTAATATAAACTCATATTACATCTTTAAAGATTTTAATTAGTTATTTTTAGAGATGAGAAGAGAGAGAAAGAGAGAGAGAGAAACATCAATGTGTAGTTGCCTCTTGAGTGCCCCCTACTGGGGGCCTGACCTTCAACCCAGGCATGTTCCCTGACTAGAAATCAAACCTGCAACCCTTTGGTTCACAGCTTGGCATTCATCCATTGAGCCACAACATCCAGGGCTAAAACTATATCAATTTTTTTAATTACTTAAAAATTTTGCTTAGAATTTAAAATTAGAATTTAGTTTTAAGTCTTTTCCCCCTAAATAATGATACTTACATTATTTTAAAAGGTAAACTTGAAAATGTTCTTGTATTTTTGGTGCAGTTAAAAAATAGTTTTATTGAGCTATTCTACTTTACAACTATATTGAGAGTCACAAACATTCTTTTACTTTATATACACATCTTCTTCAGTCTATATATGTATAGTCACACTATCTCTAAAATTGTACTTTAATTGGTGTGGAACATGTCTATATGTAGTAACATGCAAACGCAAATGAGCATATACAAAACATGCAATTATGTTTCATCCCTCCTCGCTGAGTTTGAAGTTAAGTTAAAATGGAACAAGCACGTGAGAAACATACCCAATGAAATTATTTCATAATCAAATAATTACATGAAATACTGCACTTTTTTAATTCTTTTTATTTTCCATCAACCATTTTACCAAATAGATAACTTTATAGATTTATTCAACAGTTTAATTCATAAAGAGGGTATTCAGTTAGCTAAGTAGCCATTAGTTACATATTTGTGGTGGTTTCTGAGCTGGATGATATACCTGAGATAGGAAGATGAGTAAGGAAAAAATATCTTAACCATTAAATTAACTAGCTGCTTTAATCTTGAAATAGAAAGAAATAAACATAACACACACATACAACCACATAAACAAGTGTGCAAACTAATCATAATTTGACAAAGGGAAAGTGGGATATTATTTCTGAAATTAATTGATTTAAGGGTCAATTATTTAAACTTGCTTCTTATAGTTCCTGAATATAAAGGAAGCATTGAGATTTATATTTTGCTAGTCAGATAAAATTTATATTATAAGGATAAGTATCTTAGATTACCTCTGATACTTCACCTCATTCTATAGGCAATAAAAGTCAAACTTGGCCAGTGTGGAGTAACTGATCTGCTAAGAAAAGCAGCTCTGACCTCTGATGTTAGCACAGAAATGGCTATAGGCAAAGGCAGCTGCTTTCCATCATATGTATCAAGAAACATTAGTATTGCTTTAGTGGATGTGGTTACTTTCCTGTAGTATAGAAAATAAGAAAATAGAAAACAAACATATTTTTGTTGTATAAAATGCAAAAGAGCAGGAGAATATGCCTTCGTGGTTTTGTACAGCATTCAAGAAATGGATGGCATGTTATCAAGTTCACACCTGTGTAAAAGCATAGACTAAGAAGAAGCTTTTTAAGGTAAAATGTTTTGTTTCACATTTCTTTTGTAAAAGAAACTTCAGAAGTCTAACTTCAGGGCATATTATTTGTCCTATTTTTATTTCAAAATGTAACCCCAGAAAGGCAATGCCTCCTCACTGGTGCAGGGAACTACAGCCCTTCTACAACCGTGTGCCAAGGAGGGGAATGTGTGCAGACAGTGCTGGGCCTTTTCATCAGAACTGCAGTGTCCTCTGCTGTGAGCCAGAGGAGACCGAATGACCCTTCCATCCAGCATATTTAAAAGGAAAATATCCCTTATACATTTGGGGGCCATAAATTAAGACCATAATGACTTTCTATGATTTAATCCCACTTTTTAGAAAATTCTGGTGTCATTTTTCTCTTTAATTTATTGAAAAGCTATTTAAGAAAAATATAAACATTATGTTTTTATCAAGCAATATACAATTAAGCATGTTGATCTTTTGGTTTTCTAATTAAAAATATGAGAGTAGCACCTTAAGTATATTTACTTTCCCATCAGAAATATGTAATCGTGTATGCTTTTTATTTTTTAATATTTATAAAGTTATTTTTGATAAACTAAAATGTATGTATGCTTTACATGTGTCAATCAATACACAAGACATATTAAGGTACAACTTTAATTCAGAACTTATAAAATTATATTGTCCAAGTAATGGGTTCTGGTTTACCATCTACAATTATGTCTGTTCAGATATGGTGAACTTGCATGAGTCTTTATTGAAAGAGTGGAAGATTATAAAGTTAAAATTTATGCTATTAGCCGTCCAATTCAATCTGCATACAACCACATCCTTGTAAATTAACAGGATATATAGCATAGTGATTAAGATTGGTGGCTGAGAAATCAAATCAGCTGAACATAAACTAGTTCAAGAGTTGTTTTTTAAAAGCAGTTATTTATTTATTTTTAGACAGAGGGGAAGGATGGGAGAAAGAGAGGTAGAGAAACATCAACATGCAGTTGCCTTTCTCGCACCCCCTACTGGGGACCTGGCCCACAACCTAGGCATGTGCCCTGACTGGGAATTGAACCGGCAAACTTTTTGTTCACAGGCAAACGTTCAATCCATTGAGCAACACCAGCCAACGTGAGCTCCATAGTTGTTTGACCTTGGCAGATGATGCATAAAGCCTCCGTGCCTGAGTTTCATCATCCGTACAAAGTAGATGGTAGTATCTTTCTTATAGTATAGTTGTAAGGATTAAATGCATTAATATATATGAAGTGCTTAGAAGACAGCCTATTATCATTAAGTTATACTTTATAGAATAGTGGCACAAGTTAGGTGAATATATTTTTTAAATGAAAACTTACAATATTGACTAGTAAACATGATAAAAGTGTAGAAATTCAATGTAGTAGTAGAAATACACATATGCCTGAAAAAAATGTGAGAGAAATGTAGCAAATCTATTTCTGGCTCAAATAACTTGTGTTTTCCTGATGAAAAATTCAATTGAAAACACTGATAAAGCAACAATGAATCAGTTTATTCATTTCCACAATTGTTTTGTATAACCTTTTATGTGTCTGTGTGAGTTTGTAGCAATGAAGCAAATTACATACACCTCATGAACATCTTGACACGAGAATTAATTCTGACAAAATGTGATTTCCAGTAATGGCAGAGCCAGCACGATGCATCAACGCCTAGTTTATTATGGCAGGAAAAAGAAAGGTACTGAAACTGCTGGGTGCTATAATGTAACGATAAAAACTAGGTGCTCTTTCTTAAATATTGTTAATAATTGCTTGATATAGTTTTACAAACAGATTGCTTTGTAATCTATTTTAGTTTAGTAAGACACTTATTTAGACAGGCTACACTTCTTCAGATGGGCTACAATGGTTCTAGACTTGAAATTTTATTAATTACACTCGAAACTTACATAACCTTATTAACCAAATGCATTTAATTTAATTTTTAAAAAGAATACATTTATTTTAAATTTTTAATTTAATTTAAAATTTTTAAAAGATTACAAGAAAAAGATCCATGCCTCAATGTGCATTCCTCCTATTTAATCTTAGATATATAACTACTTTAAAATTTCTTATGCACTTCCTAACATACAATTAGTTTAAAATATCTTTATTTTATATATTTACAGATCCATCAGTAACCAGTTAGTATCAGACAAGCTAAAACTAAAGAACAATATTAAGTTTGACAAAATAGAGTATTTGACTATTCGATTAAAAATGAGTAATGTAATTTTTATGGTGGTAATAACACAACATACCTGAGTTATGTCCTGTTAATGAACCTTTAAGTGCACAATATAGCATTAACTATAGGCTCTATGTCATACAGCAGATGTCTAGAACTTGTTAATCTTGTATAACTGCAACTTTCCTCATTAAACAGCAGCACCTTGTTTTTGCCTCCCCCCTATTCTCGCAAATCACTAATCTCTGTTTTTATATTTGACTATTTCAAATGTTTCATATATGTAGTAGAATCATGCAATATTTATCTGTTATTGGCCTTATTTTCATTTAGCATAATATCTTCCAGGTTCATTCACAGTATTTCATCTGATACAATTCCCTTCTTTTTTAAGTCTGAATGGCATTCCATTTATGTATAGACCACATTTTCTTCATCCATTCATCCATTTGTGGACATTTAAGTGGTTTTCATATCTTGCTTATTGTGAGTAATTCTCCAATAAACATGGATTGTGAATATCTCTTTGAAATTCTGATTTCAATTATTTTAAACGTATGCCCAGAAGTGGGATTGCTCATACAAGAGCTCTATTTTTAGTTTTTGAGGAAACTCAATATTGTTTTTTTGCTATAAAGTTGTGGAAGCTCCTTTAACATCTTGGATATTGACTCATTATCAGATGTAAGGTTTGCAAATATTTTTCCTATTCTGTAAGTTGCCTCTTCACGCTGTCGACTGTTTCCTTTGCTATTCAGAAAATTTTTACCTTGATAGAGACCCATGTGCCTGCTTTTCCTTCTGTTGCTTGTGCTCTTGGTGTCATCCAAGAAATAATTGCCTACATCAATGTCATGAAGGTTTCCCCCTATGTTTTCTTTGAAAATTTTTATAGTTTCAGATTTTATATTCAAATCTTGAATTCATTTTGAGCTGATTTTTTCCAGCATATGAAACAAAACAAGAATCCAATATCATACTTTGCAGTAGATATCCAATTTTTCCAACAAAACTTGTTGAAGAGATTATCCTTTCTCTGATATGTATTCTTGTCTCCTCTGTCAAAGATTAGTTGACCTTAGGCCCTGGCTGGTGTTGCTCAGTGACCTGAGTGTGGGCCTGCAAACCAGAGTATCGCAGTTCAATTCCCAGGCCAGTTGCAGGCCAATTCCCTGGGTTGCAGGCCAGTTCCCAGCAGGGGACACATGAGAGGCAACCATACATTGATATTTCTCTCCCTCTCTCCTTCCCCTCCCCTCTAACGATAAATAAACAAAATCTTAAAAAAAAGATTAGGTGACCTTATGTATGTGGAATTATCTAGGATTTCTCTTCTGCTCCAGTAGTCTATACATTTAGTCATAGGATGCAATGGTATTTCAACATACACAAATGAATTAATGTGATATACTACATTAACAGAATAAAAGATAAAATTTACATAAGCATATAAACAGAATGCAGAAAAAAACATTGGGTAATATTCAACACCATTTAATGTTAGAAACTTCTACATATAGAGGGAATTTACCTCAATAGGATAAAGAGCATAGTCTTTGTTATCTGTGAAAGTCTACAGCTAACAAAATACTCAATAATGAGAAACTGAAAATTTCTATAAGATCAGGAAGAAGGCAAGGATGCCCACTCTTGCCCATTTCTATTCAGCATAATAATGAAAGTTCTAGCCAGAGAAAATGTGCAAGAAAAAGAAAAAGGAATCTAAAGCTGAAAGAAGTAAAAATATTTCTGCTCATAAATGGCATAATGGTACATGTAGAACACTTTAATAATGTCCCCCCAAACTGTTAAAATGAATAAATGAGTTAAGTAAAAGTATAGAATACAAAATCAACATATAAAAAGTTTTATTTTTATTGTTAATAAAAAAACTATCCAAAAAAGAAATAAAAAACAATTTCACTTACTATAGCATCAAAAATAATAAAAATTCTTAGTCATAAGTTTAATAAAGGAGTTAAAAGACTTGTACATTGAAAATTATAAATATTGTTGAAATTTTAGAAGATAAAAATAAATTTAAAAAATCTCCTAAGACTCAAAGAAAATGTTGTTAAAGTGTCCATATCACCCAAAGTAATCTACAGATTCAACATAATCCTCATAAAAAATCCCAGTGGCATTTTTGAGAGAAATAGAAAACAACAACCCTAAATTTCATATGAAACCACACACAAAACTCATAATAGCTAAAAGTGCTATGAAAGAAGAACAAAGCTGGAGGCATCACACACCAATTTCAAAAGAATCTTAAAAAGCTACAAACGTTAAAACAGGTAGTATCTTTCTAAGAGCTCAATTACAGAGTACAACAAATAAAAGGAAGTTTGTACCAAGTACAATCAAAGAAAATGGAACAGCTTAGTCACTTTAGAAAGAGCTTCGTTCTTCCCGAAAGTAGAACAAAGTAGCAGCTGCAGACACAGATTTGGCTGCAGAACTGCCTGAGTTTTTTCCAGCTCCACAGTTACTAAGTGCAATTTACCTTCTACGAAAATTAAGCTAATTATGCAAGGTAGGATGGTTTCAAGTATTATATAAAATGATGCATATAAAATATGTTTACAGTATTTAATACATTGCAATAATTTCATATACATTAATTAGAATAATCCAACATTTTCATTTTAGGAAAGAAGAGGAAGTTGCCAATTAGAAGAAACTTAAGTTATTTGAATATTACGTTTTTTCTTGAATACTATATTTTTAAGGACAGAGTTTTCTTTTGCTTTTGTTTCTTTTTTTATTCTTGTAATTTCAGTGTATAGGGTAGTGTTAGCTTCCACAATGGTCAACTAATTGATGCATTATAAATTAAAAAAAAATAAAACAACTAAGAGATAGAAGCCTTGAGATGCTGAAGAGTTATTTTTCAGATGAGAAATTCTAAGATACGAGGTTCACTGGGACCCTGTTTTTTAATACTTTGAATTCACAGGGATTGACTGCCTAAGGATAAGAAAATATCGGGGGGCGGGAGCAATGACAAAAAAGCAATACGCGCACAGCAACCCAGTGGAAGGATGATTTTCCTTAGAAGGCAAGTGCTAGCTTAGTGTCCTAAAGTCACAAATTAGAAGGAAACCCACTCCTGAACCTGACAGCAGTGGAAGAAAATCATCAGAATCTATAGAAAAAACCATAAGGAAAATCACTGCAGAAGAAAATGTGACTCCACTTTAATCATAGCTACTCAGTTAGGTACAAATTAGGAAATGGAGCAAACTGTTATCTAAAACTTCAAAGGCATGGAAATTTCTGCTCAGCTTGGCCCCAGGTTCAGTGTTGTGGAATAATAAGAGGAGAACCTGAAACTGAATCTCTGTGCATTCATGGGCAATGGATTTCCAGGTGGATTTAGGACCAGCTGTTAAAGCTTTGCAAGCAAAAACATCAAACCCCTTCCTAAAATTTATCCTCCAGAGCTTTTTTTATTAGCACCACTAACCTATCATTTATAACTGGACCAAGCAAAATTGCCTTTCACCAAGTTTTCAACCTTCCCTCTAAATCAGATATGAATTGAATTCATCACTTTATTATTCTAAATACTCTGTTTTCCTAGAGCATCACCTCCTGATGTCTGCTCTCTTTCCCTTTGGTCTCCTTTCTGTCTCCTTAGCTGGGTCATAAAATAAACTCGTGGGTAACCCCGTCTAGCTATAACTCACCCTCTCTTAGACTTGTAATCATTTTTTATCTCTTAATTTGCACTATATTTTATGAATGACTTACAACTTAAAAGCTTTTTAAAAATACTCTATATGAAAAGTACATATAATAATATCTTTATCAAAATATCAAAACGCAATAGTCATTGTGTCATGGGAGGAAGTTCATAATAAATAATGGAATAGTAAACTAATTAAGATATATAGATTCCATTTGGAAATAATGGCATAGTTAATTCTCTTTTTGTCATCAATAATGCATTTAAGAAGTATATGTATATATATATATATATATATATATATATATATATATACACACACACACATACATATTTATTTATTTCATAGATTTAAGTAAGAGGAATGCCTCCCAGTTATTGGTATATAATGTGCAACTTAAATAGATTAAAGTTGCTGTATCAAATAGTGTGTATTAAAATTGAAGTTATTTGACATAATATTATATTATTTTCTGTATTTTACTCTGAAAAGTTCAAAGTAGTTAATAAGCACATAGTTTTCTTATAAAATAATAATAATATACATATTTTGATAGTTTAAAAACTTATCTCCAACTTTTACAATTCTTATAAGTACAAAATATACATTACCATAAAAATTAGAATTCCTTCAACTCCAAATCTTTGGTTGAATTCTCAGGGTAAAAACATATGAAGTGACAGTTTGATACAAATTTTTCTGAAGTGAAACAAAGTTGATAAATTCATTGCTGTTTAATTTTATCTTCTATCAATCTGATTAGGCTCTTTGTCTAGAATTCAGATTAATTTTTGTATATTAGAACCTAAAATCTCCTATTTTAGAGATAAAGAGACTGAGATTAGGTTATTGTGCTTTACCATTACTATTAGTTCATTCATTGGGATACTTTGGATTAGAAGGCATATAAAATCTAGTAAAGTTTGAATTTCTCTGCTCTGATGGATTGGGTTACAATGAACCTAGCAAAATAAGTAGAATTCCAAGTCTTTTATTCTTTAACAATTGCTAAAACTAAGACTCAGCCTGAATCACAGGCAGCATTTAACCACAGCAACACACAAGGAACAAAACCTTAACATTAAAATACAGCACAGATGGCACACAGTTCTCCATTGGCCAAAATTACCTGGACAGTAATGGCTGCAGTTACTGCTAAATCTTAGCTGAACATGCTTCCTGTCACTATGCATGTGGATGTGTGAGAACTTTTTCATCACCATGTCAGTGGCAACATCATGTCTCAAAACATGTGAAATAATCAATAATCAATAATCAATAATCAATAACCAATCATCAATGCTGCTTCGTTCCAGTGAACTGCTATAACAAGATCTAGGCTTTATTATAATGAGTTTTCTATAAATATAACCTCATCATAATCTCTAATTTTACAAAAGTTTATTTTCTTCCTTGAAACTCAGCAGAATTATACATTTTTTTCTGTAGACTTAGCAGGGCTTGATGTGTCATGATTACTAAATTCTTAGTAATTGATGTATTGTATTTTTTGCCACTGTCATTCAGAGTTCTGAAGACTCTTGAGTTTTGACTTGAAACTGAGCCTTTGATTTCTGAAACAGACAGTGAAGCAGCATCACTGTCAGAACTGCTGACAGGATGGGACGTTGAGCCTTTGGCCTGAGTCAAACGATATCATAAAGGCTTCCTTGTAAACTTTTAACATTAGTCAATCAAAACACATTTTTAAGCCAAATTCATTATTTCAAAAAATTTAATTCATCAAGAGACCTGTGTTGAGTATTATTACATATCAAGCTCCATAGTAGGTGTTGCACTAGAATTCCAAAAGGAATTGTAATCAGTCTTCACTCTGTGTACTGCGCTTGCTGCCTGGTAGAGTCATGAGTGATGTGAAACAAGATGCTCTGTGAACATATGGAAATGATTTTCTGGGGTAGGAGTTACTGAGACCAGTCTTTAATGTGAGCTGAAGTTCGTCTGGGTGAAAGAGAACATTTCTGATATCCATAAAAGAATCTACACAGACCAGGATATGAAGTAACACTATGTCTCAGGGAAGTAATATTCTATTGAGACAGAATAAGTAGTAGACAAAAAGTATGGCAAGAAATGAACCTGGAAACGTAGGTAGGGGCCGATTCAGAAAAAGCCCCAGAGGTAATGCTGAGGACAAAATCAAATTTGCATTTTTGAAAGACAAGTGTAGCTTTATGTATACAGAGAGGATGATAGTTCCTGATAGGCAACAAGGAGATTATTAAATATTATAACACTATAACTCCGGTGAGAAGCAATAAAGTTTTAGAGAAAAATAGCAGCAGGTTAAAAAGAATAAGCATAGTTTATCGATGTTTAGTCAATAAAGAAGACCAGACTAGGTGTAAAACAGTAAGTGATTTTTTTAAAAAGTTTAGAATGTAACCAAGAATTTGAGTGTGTCTTGGTCTAGTTAACTGGTAGTTTTGTAATTTAAACAATTGCATAATGTAGCTGATGGCCCCGTCACTGGCACCTAGGGAAAAATATGAGTGACATGGTAGAGTTAGGCGTACAGAGTGGGAGACAAAAGTTAAAGTGCATGAAACTTGAAAGAACAGGGAGAGGGAAAGGGGTGTGGAAAGAAGACTAACAAATGGAGATCACAAAAGAAAGAGGGGAGAGCTGAGAATAAACAATGCCAAGGGAACCAGCTGTAGTTGGTGGTAACTTGAGGACAATGATTTGTTTCAACCAGGTAATTGCTCTCCAAGAAGACAAATACACAGGAAAAATTGAAACTGAATCAGTATTAGAAAGCTGAAGCAATATAGTTGCAGGCCTAAACTGTGCTAATAGGAAGTAATATGATCAGAGGAAGGCAAGATTTTAATAAAGGGAAGAGGCTAATGGAACTAATCTGTGAAAGTGTAACAATGAGTGAGTTTGTCTGTACTACTTCCAAGGGTAGACTGGGTTTTGAAGAGAGACTGATCAGGCAATAGTGGAAGAAACCAGAAGCAGGTGATTTACATAATTTATACTTTGCAATCTCTTCATGGAATTTAGATATGTTTCCAGTTCTTAGATGGAATGTTCAGAGCTGTTCACCAAAAATTCATTGTTGGAATTCTAACTTTTACAACAGTAATGGATAAAACAGATTTCTCCAGAGAGGAAGTATGGAGAAACTGAGGAGTTAAATTAAAATAACAAACAAAAACAAAAATTGATGGATATCAGACTGTGAACAGTCTTAAAGGAGTTCGGATTGGATGCAGAGATTCACAGCACAACACAGAGTTGGCCAGATAGTGAAATGTCCAAAATCCTGTAACTGAAAGATTAATGTGCAATAATGAGAAAGTTATTTTTGAGTTAAGATTAGATGTTGTTTCCATTTATAAAACATATTGCTGCAAGTAGAAGGAAATAATGAAACCTTACCCCTTGTTATAAAGATGAAGAATTTTAACAACCATTTTGCACAGGCTCCCTACGTGCCAGTTGTTATGCTAAGTAATTTTTATGCATTAACTCACAAATGAGTTTTATGAGACCCCAGCTATTTATACTCCCATTTTGGATTAGAGAAAAACAGAAGCTCAGAGTGTTTAAGTGGTTTGCCAAAATTTTGCTAATTTGGAAGTAACAGAGAATATCAATTCAAATCAAAGTATAAAATTTTACACTAAAAGTGTCATAAGGTCTAAAATAATTGAAATGCTTGGAGTTTGGGCTTCATTCATGTTTGATCAAGAGTCCCAATTTTCCCCTGGGATTCCGAAGTCTGTGACCTCTTCCTTGTGTCTGTCTTCACTGGTCTCCCAAGATGCTCAAGTGGCTATTGAAGTTCCAGACATTTGCATGCCAGCGTCCAGAGAAAAACAGAAAGAAGACATTGCCTAGAAGATCTTAGAAAAATCTCCTCAGGTTTTATTGACTAGAAATGGGTTGGTTATATTTACATCCCCTAATCAATTATTAATAGGCATAAAACAAGGCTTGTTTTACACCTTGAAAAGAGTTAATATTCTTCCAACATATAAGGAAGTGTGGAGGAGATAGTGATATATAAATATGTGTATAAATACTTTTTAATATTAGATGGGATTAATTTTGAGGAATTACTACACTATCCACTTAAATTGCATTATTATCTTTACAAACCTAAAATAAGTTACAAAAGATTATGTGAGGTCTGTCTGGAAAAATTGCAGCCATTGTTAAGGCAGCCAAGAAGAGTGGACTGGAATGCACACACATGCACAATGACGACTTCACTGTACTGGTCAGCGAGGGTGGTAGCCATCACTGAGTGAGCATGTGTACTGTGTGGCTATTGTGCTCAAAATGACTGAGCAAATAGAGCAATAAATATGCACCAAATTTTGCATTACACTTGAATATTTCTCTGGAGAAACTGCTCAGATGATTCAGAAGGCCACAGCTATGGGCAGGTGGTGATTGGCAGCTTCATCATGACAATGTATTTATCCACCCATGGTGACTCCTGCAGAGTTTTTTGGCAAAACATCGAACCTTGACCCAGATGTCTCAGTTCCCCTATAGCCCAGATGTGATGCTCTGTAACTTCTGGCTTTTCCCAAAACTAAAACCACCTTTGAAAGGGAAGATTTCAGACCATCTATGAGATTTATGAAAATACAACCAGAAAGCTGATGGTGACTGGGAGAACTGTGTGAGGTCCCAAGGTGCCTACTTTGAAGGAACTGAGGTGTCTTTGTTGTATGTACAACGTTTCTTGTATCTTCTTCAATAAATGCCTCTATTTTTCATAGTATGTGGCTAGATACCTTCTGGAAAGACATCATATATATAATTAGAGAACTGGTTCTAAGTTTCAATACTCCTGACTTTTGGCTCACACACACATATATAAACACACATACTCAATTTGTATTTTTCCTTTTACTAAAACTATATAAATGGGTAAAAAGTGGATGTGAAGATAGATAGATAATAGACATATAGATAGATGATAGACAAATGATAGGTACATGACGGATGGATAGATAAATGGATTGGTGGATGGATGGATGGATGGATGGATGGATGGATGGATGGATGGATGAGTAGAAATATTTTTCTTGCCCTCAACCTGGCAGAATCATCCAACCAAATCAATAAAAAAAATAAGTTTAGATTTGTAGGATGCGTGTCGAATAAACTAACTATTCATATTAACCGGTCCTTAACATCTCAGCTAAATGTATTTGACTCAAAGTGATTTATTTATCCTTCAAAATACAGTGCTTCACAGAAGAAAAAAAAGGCAGTTTACTGAGTTATAGCTTAGAGCCACCGAGTGAATGAATTCCAAACCCATAAATTTCATTCTGAATTCTATGGTATTTCCTGTGAAAATAATTTTCAAATGACACTAGGCACACAGGAGGCAACTTGTACCATCACTGGAAATTGGGATTCAGTAAGTGTCAGTGAGAGCAGACATTAGCATTTGTTCTGGTGTTCTTGGTATAGAATTTTTGGCACACAAAGGAGAGATAAAAGACTCATAAAAATGGATTCACTTATCCATCAAAGTACAGTTGACTCACGCGGTATAAATATGTATAGCCTAAAATTTTTAGGACATATCTAGGAGAAAATTGTATAACCTTAGAGTGCTTTTGCATCCTTGGGCTGAATAACAAATCATGAGTTGATGTCACAGCGTTAAGGGGATACTGCAAGGACAGGCTGAGCGGTATAGGTACTGGGTCAGGGAGAAGCCAAATGCCCTGCTCTGACCCTAGCAGTATGGTCGAAGGGGGCATGACTTCTACTCTGGGAGGTTTTCATGACTAGGTCTCTTCTAATCTTTAAAAGTTCTGACTATTTCAGAGAGATTTCACAATTGCAAATTCTTTCTTGAGCTTCTAACAGAGGTCCAATCATCATAGTCTACTGGTTTTATTTTAATATATTTTAAGTATTTATTCTAAAGCTGCATTTTCCTAACATGGGAGGTAAAGTTCAGATTAGTATAAGAACATTGAGGTCCGGGTCTTGTGGACAGGAATCATGCTGGTGTTACACTGGGGACCTGTTGCCCTGTGCATGGTGCAGAAGAGAAAGTGAGTTTGGATGCATTGCCATTACTTACATACCACTAAACAGAACACACTATGTGGGGAACACATAATGTCATTGCAAATATTAACTCATTTAACACTCCTGAAAATGGATACTGTTTTTTTACTTCCTTTTTGTTTGCATATAGGAAATCTAAAATTAATTAGCTTGGAATCGATCTAGGATTCAAACCAAGGCACTAAGTCTCCAGAGACAAAAAATGGCCTTCAGAGTGGCAAGCAATGCAAGCTCTTCTGTTCAAGAAAATTTTTAGAAAAAAATTGGGACTGCACTTCTCAGTCCTGGGTACTCATTAGACCTATTTGCTAAGATTTTTAAAAATTCTGATGCTTGGCACACCCAGAACAATTAAACTAGACTTTCTGATACCGGCTCAGGAATCACTATTTTTAGTCATTGTAAAAGCCTTATATGCAGCCCTTAAGGAAACTAAAGAAGGCAGAGGTGTCATTTACAACTCTCAGGGGGAAATACAGAAAGGGAATCCACAGAAAGAAGAGGCAAGTTGCATGGCAGCCCAGTGAAATCTAATGTAAAGTGGATTAAAGACCCGGTTATTTCAAAGACTAAACTTACCTGCTGTGTATCTATGCCTAATTTAACTTTCTAATTAAACTCTGCATTAGCAGACCCGCCTTTTCGGTCTTATGGTATCCAGGGCCTTTGTGAAGACTCACATGTACACACGCATGCACGCACACAGTCTGGTTTGACCGAAAACCTTCCTGCTTGACATTTCTCCGCTGCTTAATTCATGCCTTTTTTAAATGTAATCATGTGCACATTTATTTTCCAATCCTGTTTGAGAATAAATTCCTATGTATTTAGCATTTTATACCTAATGCTAAGTGTGTTATGTCTTGTTTATAATGCAGCAGACATAAAGCAAGAGCAAAAAGAAAATGGTATGCCAGGGGAGATATCCTTCTCTTTTCCTGTTTATGCATCAGTGTGAAGGGTTAGCCGTATTCAGCAAAGTAATTTACATTAAATCCTTTTGGGTTTGCATTCCATACTGTGGCTAATAAGTCTTACCTATGGGATTTTTTAATGGAATGTCACTCATTTTTTATTCTGATTTCTGAAGTGAGAACATTGATAAATTTGAAATTCAAGACAAGTTCAACTCCCATTTTAGTGTTAAAAAATATGATAAAGGCCATAACTGTCGGTCACACATTTAGAGTATTGTGTGTAGTACTTGTGTCCTTTTGTGTATATTAGGAGTACTGTAAGTATCCGAATAATGAACGTTTATTAGGGAATTACTTCATGACATGCACCACCTGCACAGAAATGAAAACGCAAGGGCTGTCGATGTGAAAGATTTTATCATTCACGAGAGCACATGCTGTCTTTCTTTCTTTGAGTATATTTTATTGATTATGCTATCACAGTTGCCCCATCTTCCCCTCTCCCTTATTCCCCTCCACCCCGCACCCCCTCCTTGCAGCATTACCCCCTAAGTTCATGTCGATGGGTTGTACATGTAAGTTCTTTGACTTCTACATTTCCTATACTATTCTTAACCTCCCCCTGTCTATTTTGCACCTACCAATTATGCTTCTTTTTTCCTTATTTTATTTATTTATCTTTAGAGAGGAAGAGAAGGAGAGAAACATCAATGTGTGGTTGCCTCTGGTGAGTCCCCTGCCAGGAACTGGCCTGCAACCCAGGCATGTGCCCTGACTGGGAATTAAACCGCAATTGTGTGGTTCACAGGCCCGCACTCAATCCACTGAGCTATACCACCAGCCAGGACCCAATTATGCTTCTTATTCCCTGTGCCTTTCCCTGCCATTCTACCCCTCTTTCTCCTCATTGATAACTCTCCATGTGCTCTCCATTTTCTGAGTCTTTTCTTGTTCTAGTTGTTTGCTTAGTTTTTGTGTTTTATTTTTAGGTTCAATAGTTAATAGTTGTGATTTTTTTCATTTCACTGTTCATATTTTTGATCATCCTCTTTTACTTATATAAGTCTATTTAACATTTCATCTAATAAGGGCTTGGTGATGATGAACTCCTTCAACTTGACCTTATCCAGGAAGCCCTTTACTGCCCTTCCCTTCTAAATGAAAGCTTTGCTGGATAGAGCAGTCTTGGATATAGGTCTTCGCCTTTTATGACTTCAAATACTTCTTTCCAGCCCCTTCTTGTCTATAGGGTTTCTTTTGAGAAATCAGCTGATAATCTTATGGGAACTCTTTTATGGGTAACTCTCCTTTTCTCTTGCTGCTTTTAAGACTTTTAACTAATCAATATGTACTAAAACTGGTAGTACAGAGGAGTGAAAAAAATATCTCTGCTTGTGATATGGACCCTGGCCAGCAGGATCCATGTGTTGTAGCCATGAGAGACAAATTCACACAGACTACAGAAGTCCTGTGGAGAAAAGAGGATGGCATGGCCATTGTCTAAGTGACAGAGAGAGGGCTCTGACCCCTACCTGGACAGGCTTTTACAGTTTTTCTTGGTACATTACATTGAGGATGGTCCTCATTTACTATGCACAGGTTCACTGTAGGTGATTACCTTTTACAGATAACAAAGGAAAGAATGTTGCTAATTACTTCAAAGGGAAGGATGTGGCAGACCAAGAGGAAATGTGGTTGAACCGGTTACACTCCATCCTTGGAAGGTTTAGCACAAATTTTAGAAAGTTACTTTAGAGATAACGCAGTAAACATTTGCTACCTCAATTCACGGTGAGGGAGTTTTAGCAAAAACAAGTCTCATAGCAGCCTAGGTACAATGGAAGACTAATTCCCTAAGGGAGAACCTATCCTTGGGCCTGGCTCCTGTGTGCTGGACCTCGCTTCCCACTGTCTTTTCCGAGTGGGAGCTGGGCTACATTCCCATGCCATGTGGGATAATTCCCTATACACTTGGGGCAGAGAAAACAAGGATCCACAGAAGTTACAGTAGAGCTGGGACATCAAGGGTGAGTAGGATTTCTCCAGCTGGTGGAAGAGAACGTCCTCCAGGTAGGATCACTTGAGCAAGAGCACGAAAGCCTGAGAAAGCCTCAAATAAATGTAAGTCTGTGCAGTCCTGACGGGAGGTCCCTGGCAGCACAGTCAGAAACTACTCTGGAAGGGATATTACAACCCATGTGTGTCAAGCTATTCATCATGTGTCAACGAGTTTAGACATTTTTTCTTTCAATAGAATAGAAACCCATTGGATTTTGGTTTTAATTTTTAACCTTTTTTCTTTAAATGAAGGAGAGTACCTTCCTTGACTGATTTTGTGTTTTGGCACAATGACCCTGATGTTCCTGGATAAAAGGAGCTAAAGGAGAAAGTAATTAGGATGCTTTTCAGCCTTGCCATTGTAAGGAAGAATGCAAGCCAGTTGAGACAGTTGCAGGGATGAGAATATTTATATTTCCTAATTTGCATCTGGAAAATTAGGAAATAATTTACAGAGGACATAGATTAATATTAATCCACTTATAGTTTTCATGCATTTCTAGCAAGTTTGCTGATTTAATACACCAGATGCAAAAAATGTGTAGAATGTAAAACTGCCGTGTTGGACATGGCATTTGACAGAGTAAATAATCATGTAACATATTATTTTATTTTATGTTGAGAATAGTACCCAGGGCATGGTGTATACCATTAAACACCTGATTGTTGAAAGAAGAATGAATCAACATTAATGCCTACTTTAAAATCACTGCTTTAGTATTTTATGAAATTGAGACATTTTACCAGAATATTTCTAAGATTCATTCTCTGACTCAGTAATATTAATCTTAATGAAATCAAATAAATAAAACATACCTAACACACAAAATGCTAGCTGTGGTTAGGAATGCATGGTTGCATAATAAAAGGAAACCAGCTTTTCCTATCTGAGCTCCAGAATAGGCACGCACATTGTATAGAGTTCAGGAAGAAATAATAAAAACCACTTAATCTCAATAAACACAACTAAATAACGCTATTTTTAAGATAGGTATGCACAAATACACTTATACACATGAGGGAAAACCATTTAAAGTGACCATTAAATGAATAAAATGACTACAAATTAAGTCAACATAAGAAGGTAAATATATTTTCAATAGACAGATAGATATAAACTATATGACTTAAAGGGGTTAAGAATATAAATACAGTTTACATGCATACACACACAAGGTAAAAATAACACAAGTAAAGGTATTATAATTTATTAATAATATAAAAAATATAGGTAAGAACAATGAAGGCCAGTGAGAATGTTGGGAAATGTACTGGACTGGTAGAAATGTAAATAATACAGCCTTTCGGTAGTCAACTTGCTACTATATATCAACATGTTGAACTCATGTGCACTGAGAGCAAGCTATTACAATGACAGGTATTTAGCAATTGCAAACTTGTTCATAATGGGAGAATTGTCTGAACACATGATTGTCACAAACCTTTAGATAAAGTATCTACTAAAGGAGATTGGTTAAAATAATAATTTTGTGCTTATATTATTTTACTAATATTCATTATTTTAATAAGGGTTATGTGCTTTTATAACATATCTGTCCAGTATATTATTTAATGAGTAATGTTCAAGAATGTGTGACTACTTTTATCTCTTTTACATAAATGAAATTTGAAATATCGGTTAGTATGTCTAGAAAAAGATAATTATGATGAGATAAATTAAGGTTGGAAAGAAAACTGTACTTGAATAACAATTAAAATTAATAAACAAATTAATTAAATTGTCAATCATGTAGGAAAAAATAAATAAGTAAAATAAAACAAAATGTTGCTAACGGTGGCTTCTCCACCCCCTCTTTTCCTTTCAATGCAGAAGAAGCAAAGTTCTTTTTTGCTGATTTCCCTGAGGCCCCCCTCAACTTTTCCAAAATGCCCTTGCTTCAGGACCTAAAGTTGCCTCAGCATGTGACAATGAATTTTCTCTGAAAACATAAAAAATAAAATGAAATAAAATAAAATACATTAAATTAAAATAAAATAACAAAAACTGAACACCCTCTCCCATCCAAAACCCTTACTGTATGCGGATCTCCACATAATAAGATTTTTCCAAAGTTAATTTTCCTTACTACCATAGAAGAGTCCCTCACCTATTTTCTTACACTGCCATATTTTACTTAACACTCTTCCCAATGGAATGTCATCTATATCTATATCTGTGTTTCTATCACTATCTGTATCTCTATTTCTGTATCTGTATTTACACTTACATCTATATCTATCTATATATCTATATCTATCTATATATCTATATCTATGTTTATTATTTAAAATTCATTCCTCTTACCATTCCCCTTCATAAGGATATTATTCTTGAGGATTTGGGTCTCTTTATTTTGTTTCCCTATCATGTAGAACAGATGGCCTGGCATGCTGTAAAGAAATAATCAATGTATCTTTGTTGAAAACATAACCGATTGAATACCCATAACTTTGTGAGAAGCCATTAGAAACTGTTAAACCAATATTGTGTTTGTGTGTGTGTATTTCCTGACCACATAGGATATATATGTATAAAGTTTTTTTATTCAGAATTTTATGGTGGCATGAATGTTTTTGGTGAAGGACTAAGATCTCATCATATTATAAATGAATGTATTATATAGAATTTATTTTCAGATACATTTTAACATATACCTCTCTATATATACTAAAACACTCTAATTCATAGTAATTTAGTTGTATTAGTGACACCCTTTTCCAGTTCTCAGTTAGTATCAGTGGGCTTCTTCTAAGGCCTGGTCTTTCTTTGGCATGACTATAAAACTTTAAATAGCCAATTTCTCTGTTACTTGCTCGGTCCTGTGTGTTGGTGCTTGTGGTGGGACATAATATACATAGTGGGGTGAGATGTAGGTTTACTGTTGTGAGCACTTTGTTCTCAGCCCAGAATAGTGGCCTTCAACAGGACATTAAGAAGAGACACTCACTGGAGACAACTGTACTTGCACAGCAGTAGAAAGGGGAGGGGACAGATTATATTGTGATAAGTTTGCAAGGTGACAGATCATTATTAGCATATTGTAGTGATCACATTGTGAGGTATAAAAATGATAAGTAACTGCACTATACACTAAAATAACTAATATAAGATTATATAACAGCTTTCTTAATAAAAAGTCAAAAAATTATTAAAGAAAGACTCGACTATGAATATGGATATTTTTAAGTGCAATTATAATTAGGTTAACATTAAGTTTATTTGTAGTAACTTTTTCATGAACAAGAGAATTCATTTTTCATATAAAGAAGCATCAGTTGTGCAATTACTTTAGTACAATATCTGATTATCCAGATATATTATTTAAGATTTCTCTATTCTGGGCAAGATAACTATTTGAACTCATATTTTTATAATTCCTATTGAGAATTTAGGGGCATAGTAATTTTTACCAATACTGAATCTGATCATTTTAAATAAAGCAACTAAATTTGGACCCTTACCTATTAGTTACAAGGAAGCCAAGGCTCTTGGGGCATATTGGTACATTGGAAAATGTACAAAGAACTTTCTTTTTTTTAAATGTATTTAATGAATCAAATTTTAGAAACTATTTTCTATAACGGGTCTATGTTATTTTATTAATATTTATATATAACCTTAAAGGTATTTGAAACTATTTTATTTCTTTGTGTTTTGTTGTTACCTGTTTTGTGATAGTTCCATGCTAAATACATTTAAAAATAAAAGCCAAATTCAGGAAAAAAATATATATATAAGACAAAAATATACACAAAGAAATCTCTCTTTAACTTCTCTCAGTGCATAGGTAGCATGATGAAGTATCAGAAAACATTAGAATACTACAGATAGTTAGGATTGTTCTTAATATTTTCCTACATCAATGAGCTCTTTGATTAATCCAGTCTGGAGACATAGAAGTGCTCTTGCAGCTATAATTGCAATTATTTTTGGTTCTTTAATTTCTCAAATATTGTCCTAATTAAAGGCTTCCTTATGCTGGTATGCAACTGTTAATTTTTAAGTTGCAATTACAAATTACACCCTTGAAAGCTCAATAAGCCCTTAAGACCTTTTAGCTTTTCTATTGATATACTAATCATGAAATTAAAGCATCTGTAGTAAGCAGAAGAGCTAATGTAAGCAATGTCATGGGTTCTTTGGTGCACAAATCAATAAAGTTATTACGAAGACTTTGAATTCAATTATCTAGCTACTGGAAATGAGCACCACTTTAAAATTAGATATTTAAAGTATGTACCATTTGCACTAACTATATTATTGCCTAACATTTTGGTTATAATGGTTAAATTATTTTCAGTGATATCATATACCCAGGGAATCACTAATTAATGCCAAATTTAAAAAAAATAGTGGTTCAGCAGATAAATCAGATGACCTTGAGCTTTGTAAAGCAAAGATGCTAGAGTCATGTTGTCTTATTTTCCAGGTGCATATGTGCTCCAGGTCAAGGCCACGGATGCAGACGACCCAACCTATGGAAACAGTGCTAGAGTCGTTTACAGCATTCTTCAGGGACAACCTTATTTCTCTATTGATCCCAAGACAGGTAAATGTTTTATTAGAGACAGCACTATCCCCATGCCTTCAAATATTTAAACTTTAATTAAATCTTGGCATGGGAAATTGCCTATCCTAATGCCGCACAAAAGTTTCTTTGTGCTGCAGTTAAACAAAAGAAGATGGGATCTTGCCTTGCTGCTGATTCTTTGGATTGAACTTTGTGTGAATATAAGTATTTTTACAAGTATCTGTCCAAATTTGTTAGTTAGAATTATCTATATGATGTACTTTAAATTTCTAAAAGTCTGGGCATATATATTTTTTTTATTCTTCTGGGTAAAACAGCCTTTTATTTCAGGTTTTCTTGGTTGGGTGCAGTCATGTTCAGTTTTGGTCCTTATGAGCATGTGGTAAGATCATGGAGCTTCTATTGCTCTCTTTATCAAGGATTATGGGTGGTGGATTTGGATTAATACAGTCTTGGTATTAAGACTCATTTCTTTCTAGTAAAGAAATGAGAATGTTAACAAACTATAAACAGCAAGATCACTAATTCTTCTGGTCTATGTTTTTAAAGCTAGTATCATTGTCAAGTCAAGCCATTTAAATTACAGTTTTCAAGGTTAAATATATAAGAATCTGCAGGAAGTCTAGAAAGGGAAGGAAGATACAAGGAAGGTTTTATATTCTCTTTTAAATGAAATGAGGTACCCCTGTTTTGAGAGAATCTGTTTATATATGCTGGAAAGTTTTTAAGGCGATTCTTTTATTCTGACCAGTGATTAAACTACGTGTTTCATGTCACAGTTTACACAGAAACTCCACAGTGACAGTTACTTTATCAACTCTTATCTAGTACATCATAATATATTGTATATTGAATACAATTTACAATACACGTAAATATGTTAAACATTTAAACATTTATGCTTTCTCAAAATCTGTGTTAAAATCTGGAATATGAGTTGGGTATAAGTTAATCAATTAATCATCTATTAATATCGCCTAGGAACATAAAGTTTGTTAAGTGTAAATTAAGAACCTACAAACTTTCTGTTAATTGAACCCACCATTCTCCTCTCACTTCTTACCTTCCTCATCAAGCCCATAAGGGACACAAGTCATCAAAAAGTTAAGAGAATAAGACAGACGGTCACTGTCTTTCATAACTCTTAGGAAGAACAGATTATAAGGACAGCACCAGGCCTTTAAGAAAGGAACATCAGTGCTGAAGAGAATCCAAAAAGTTTCCAGACAAAAAGGCTCTTTTTCAAATGTTTTCTAATAGTGCATAACTTATTGTTTTTTTTTTCCGTTACTATTTACCCCCCTTATAGCCTCTTCCGCCTCCACCCACCTCCTTCCCCCACAATCGCCACCCCCCGACCCCCCAACAATGAACTGTCAGCCTGCTCTCCATTCAGGAGTCCATCTCCACCTTGAAGAAGCTCTTTAATTTGGAAATAGGGTCAGAGATAAAAAGCCAGAGTGTCATGTTAAGAGTCTGTGATGGGAAAAATTACACTTACTATACATTTTCAAGAAGTATGGCACTGAAGGTAGGAAGATGTTTGGCAATATCTGTGTTAAGGAAGTTCTGTGGTGGTTGTTAACTGTGAAAAAGCCATATATATTTGTAGAAAAAAGGGAAATATTGTTGAGGAAACAGTTGAAAAAGTTGTTCACTGAAGTTTATGATTGTACAAAGTTCCAGAGAAATTAAAAAGATTTGGATAATAGGATAACTACATAGACAAATAATGAAGATAAATTATCTAAAATATTATATATGATTTTATCAAGTGAAAACATGATGGTTTTTTAAAATTCTCTTTTAAAAGATTTTATTTATTTAATTTTTGAGAGAGGGGAAGGAGAGGAGAAAGAGAGGGAGAGGAACATCAGTGTGTGGTTGCCTCTTGCACACTCCCAACTGGTGACCTGGCCTGCAACCCAGGCATGTGCCCTGACTGGGAATTGAACCAGCAACACTGTGGTTCATAAGCCTGTGCTCAATCCACTGAGATATACCAGCCAGTGCTATTTTTCCTTATATAATTACCTATCTTTTCCAAATGGTCTATAATGGGTAACCTAATAGGAATAGAAGTATGAACAATGCATGTCTCTTAGATTTGTTCAGCCTCTGAGGAGCATATCTCAGAGATGGAGGGGACAGAAGAAGACTGAGAGTGTCTGTAGAGACTGGTTAAGAGGGAGGTTCAGTATTAGAATATGGTTATTGGCTTGCAGTGATTAACTTTAGAAAGTAGGTGGGTTTATGTGTCCAGGTCAAATCTGGGAACAGACAGATATTTATTTTGTTATCTTAAAAACAAATAAGACCATATGAAGATAAATTTAAGCAGAAAGCATGGGTAAAGGATGTGACTATGATAGTCAAGTTCATCCTGGATAGGCAGCAATTGTATGGGTCAAAACACTGGGTCTACCTTGACTTTACTTGTTCATAATTAATATTAGATGAATTCAAATGCTTTTAGAAAGTATTGCTTTATAGGGAGTATTACATGCATAATATAACTTTTATAATTCTGTATTTAGATTTGCTACATAATGCTTATTATTTAGAAGTAAAGGTGAAACAATTCTGGCATAAAGTATGAAATAGATTTTTTGCAACATTGATTTTCACTGGAGACAGAAGTCTTGGTACTAACAATATCTCAGACCACTAGAGAGGAAAAGAATGGATGATGAAACATTTCATTAATATAATGATAACTAGTTTTACGTGTACAAAAACCATTAAAAAGCCTTCTTGTCAAATTTATTACTTTGTGGTTAATAAAAGTAAATAAAAAATAAAAGATAATGACAATTTCTCAGAAATAGTCTCCACTTGTTCCAGACCTACAGCTTTCTTTTATGATACCCTTTGTTTTTATTAAATAAAATGAATGAAAAACTAATGTCATCTAAAATTTTCCACCTTTGAATATAAAATTCAGTGAGAAACAATTTTTAAAGGAACAGTCTCATCACAGCTTCTGGTGATTAACTATTTAGAAAGAGATAAATATAACTATTTATTTTTTACTTGAAACAAGAAAAGAAAAAAAAAGATTTTATTGATACTGATGTTTGACAAACATTCCTAGCATCTCAGTTTAAGTGATTATAGTGAGCTTATATAGAAACGCTACAAACTGATACATTCTATGAAATAAGCCCATAGACAACAGGTTACTTTAAAATTGGCGAATGTGGCAATTGTTTGGCTTAACTGTGAAACAATTTACTGTGAGTTAAAAGTCAAACACACGCATGTATATGCCTCAAATGATCATTAAATAATATTTTTAAAAAATCACAAATATAGATAAATCTACAAAACATTAAACAACATTTAAACATATTATTAATATTTACAAATTTTACATATTTGTTATATTAGCATGTTGTATGATTATACTACATTCATTTTTACACTTTAATTAGGAAAAACATTCATAATCTATACAACATCAAACAATAGGCATTATAATATTTTAACCAGCACATGAAGTTAGACTGATAAATAGAGCCAGAGAATTAATAAAGGAATTATTTCATTGCAGGAAACAAACAGTACTGTGGATGATTTACCCCCTGGCTTAACTTATATTTAAAATTACTTAAATGTTTCTATAAATGGTTTCAAAATCTAGTCTGTGTAGTATAAGTACATATTGCTCTTATGTGTACCATGTAGTGATGTATTTTTCTAAATGATCTGAGCCCTACTTGAGAAAGCATTATGATATTATTTATCTGAACATTACTTTTAAATATATGAATTAAAAATGTATTGCAGCAAAATATACATAATAAAATTACATTTTCACCACTTTAAGTGTACAGGTGCATGGCACTAAACGCATTCACATTGTTGACCAACCACTCCCATCGTCTACCTCCAGAACATTTTTACATCATCATGTTCAGTGTCAAAAATAATGTGTATTTACAAGCTTTATTTTATGTATTTAAACATCAATGTGTAGAATTCATATGAACATAGTTCAGGGGGGAGGGAGGTGCATGCAGGAGTGTCTCCTCCACCCCCTTTATTCACAATTGTGGCATTTCGTGTCTGGCCACCTATTCTGGGGACTGTTTAAGTAAATCTGGCAAAGGCCGCTGAGAGATCTGACACTTTCCCAAGACTTTTTCTTTTTAGATTTCACTAGCACCTTTTATTCAAAGAGTATAATCCTCAAGCTTGTGTCCTCCCTGAAACCTCCTGCCATATCCTGATGACGATGACTCATTCAGGACTTCAAACATGTGTTGGTGTTTTGAGGTGCATATTAAAATTAAGACATTGAGCAGGCTGTATATTTTGAGCTATACTTTGTGGTACTGTATAAATATCAATATTTTATGGTTTGAAAATGCTTTGATATCAGTTCAGAGTTAAGTTTTATAGCATCCATATATCTCAGTTGGTGCTAGTAAGAGCTGACCTCTCTTTTTTCTTCAAGGGCAAAAAAAGCATATTTGCCAACAGAAAGTTATGCTTATTCCTTTTTTCCTTCCTTCCTTCCTTCCTTCCTTCCTTCCTTCCTTCCTTCCTTCCTTCCTTCCTTCCTTCCTTCCTTCCTTCCTTCCTTCTTTCTTTTTTCTTTCTTTCTTTCTTTCTTTCTTTCTTTCTTTCTTTCTTTCTTTCTTTCTTTCTTTCTTTCTTTCTTTCCCTTCTTTCCTTCTTTCTTTCTTTCTTTCTTTCTTTCTTTCTTTCTTTCTTTCTTTCTTTCTTTCTTTCTTTCTTTCTTTCTTTCTTTCTTTCTTTCTTTCTTTTCTCTTTCTTATTTTTGCACCAAGAGAAGTATTGATAAAACTTAGTAAGACCAAGGAAAACAATAGATGCCAATAAATATATGAAAGAACAATATGTTAAAGAAATAGACAAGCATGAGAATCAAACAACACACATTGCCTATTTCAGATACTGAGAATGTCTGTAGTAAAGTTACAAGACTAATATGCACTGCAGACAATGGTTTCCTTGTATTCTGCATCACTACACTTTATGAGAACTCTGTGTGAGCATCACTTGCCTTAGTTCTTAAAGTCCTGGAATGTACACATCAGCAGACAGAACAAGGACAATTTGGCTTTGAAAGAAATAAAGTAGATGAGCTCATGTTACAAATGCCAAGATGTCCTTCATTCTTGTAACTAAGTAATACTCATATATATATATATATATATATATATATATATATATATATATGCGCTCTTCTTTATCCAATGATCAGCTGATGGGTACTTAGGCTATTTTTGTATTTTAGCTATTATTAAAAATGCTGCAATGAACACAGAGGTCCAGATATTTCTATGAGTTCTGTTTTTATTTCTTCTGGATATATGTGTCCAGAAGAAGGACTGCTGGATCTGCATGAATTTACAACCCCACCAACAGTGCACAAGGGTTCCTTTTTCTCTACTCCTTTCCAACACTTGCTATCTCTCGCCTTTATGAAGATCGTCATTCTTACAAGTGTGAGTTGATGGATAGCTTATCATGGTTCTAGTTCCCATCTCCCTTATAATTACTGATGTCAAGCACCTTTCCATGTACCCATTGGCCATGTGTGCAAATTCACTGAAAAAAATGTTTATTCAGTTCGCCTGCCCATTTTTAACAGCTTTTTTTGGGTTATTGAATTGTATGTGTCTTTTATATTTTGGATGGTAATCCCTTATCATATACATGATTTGCAAATATTTTCTCCCATTCCACAGATTGCCTTTCAATGTTGTTGACTGATTATTTTGCTATTCAGGAGACTTTTAGTGTGATATAGTCCCACTTGGTGGTTTTCAAGTTGCTTCCCAGAGGGTTTATTTTCCTTTGAAAAGCACCCTATGATTTGTCCCCACTGCGGTCTTATGCCATACTGCCTTCCCCCAGAGCAGCAAGCTGGAGCCACCTTGGGTCTTCCTGGATAATTTGAAGGGCCGAGCTCCTCTGCTCTCCTTCCCTGGGGTATCCTACCCTTTATTCTTTCGAGGTCTGATATACCCACATCTCTGAGATTGCGGCTCTAAAGCTTTTCCTGAGGGTAGTTTTCAAATACCACCATCGATTTCACTTGATTTCTTTTCCCTCACAGCACTAATCACGATCTGAAATTAACTTAATTATTTAAGTACTTCCTTAAGACCTCCTTATGACTCCACATGAGCACATAGCTATTAAATATATGTTCCACAAAAATATCTCGTTACAGAAACCGTATTACTTATTATCCCATATGGAAACAGAGGGCACCCAATTGGCAATTTGAGGTTCATTTAATAAGAAAGCTCTTCATTAAAGTGTGATCAGAATGTAGGGGTACCATGGGGATAGGGCAGAATCTGAACAAGGAACACAAGTGACAGCAGTTGCAACACTAAGGCTGAAAGAATGAAAAGGGCTTAGAGACCCATGAAGCTGGAGGATGAGGGACCAGACAGGACATATGGAGGATACATGGAAGCAAAACTCCAATCTCATTCTCCTTATACCATCCAACTTCCTGCCAATTGGCACAAGGCAAACAGAAGCCAGGAAGGAGATAGAAATCTAGAAAAGTGTATAAAGTGGATCTGGAGGAGCCAAATAGAAAAGTGTTCATTGTCATAGTCTGAAACCTAGTAACATTGCCTGAATGAAATGTTTTTGCACAAATGCTCCCTGAATCTAGTGTTCCACATTGCAGTCCTCTAGTTCACCCTCTGTTCAAGAAGCAGCTCAAAAAAAAACATTTCCTGGGTTGTCACAGACAATATTTTAATTCTCATATGTAATATTGCATTCTTACATTAAATTGTGATCAATATATTTAATACATTATTACAAAAGAAGTGGGGTCCACAGAGATTAAGGGTCTTGTGTGCATGGGGGTGATCATGAAGGGAGGTTATAAACACAGCAGACTAGTGTCCTTTGATATGTTGTTTTAAATTTATAGGGTTCAGCCATATATCTTCATTCCACTTGGCAGAAATAAAATCTATATTTTCATTCTCATTTTTAACTCTAGTTATATTAATTACATATGTTGGAAAGCTAATCAGGTTTAAAACATGTGAATCATGTAAGAACCCAATGTATATTTGACTATCTACTCTTTTTTCCCCCAATAATATTTCAGAAATATATCAAATCAATGTTTGCAGTATCACTTCTATGAAGCACTTACATTGTTCCACAAAGTGCACTTTTTTTCTTTTGAGGCTTCAGCTATTACCATACAAGGTTGTCACTCTGTCTTACATAGAAACATTGAAAAATAGAGATGGACAAATGAACTTAAATGTGAGACATGAAATAACAGAGTGTAGCATTTCCTTCTGCTGGTTACATTCCACCAGCACTTAAGCCAAGTCCTTGACAAAGTTCCTCTATGCTCTAGATCATAAAATGTACTTTTGCGTTTTTGGTTTTATGTGAGAAATTTAAAAAACAATGTGTACACATAAGTATTAGCTATTGAAAAGTATGTTTGTCTTCCCTTAGGCTTTTTCCATAACCCTCAATGTTTACTCAAATTGAAACTTTGCCTGATTCTTCAGATTCAGTTGTAACTATTTAAATTCTACAAATACCACATTTTATTTCTCGGAGACAGGGGTTGTAAGTTACAATGGTAGTGGGGACGGAGAAGCATGTCATACTTATCAGTGCAGATTTTCTCTGAAACTACCTGTACAGCCCTGTTTGCTCTCTAAATTCCAACACATCTTCCAACTGAGCAGCAGTGTGCTAGAAATGGGGCCAGAGGAAGCATGTAGGTAACCCACCAGACTCAGGACGGAGCAGGAGGGCTGTGGAGTTTTAGGTGTTGATAACCGTACCAATCACCAGAAAAAAAGTCTAGTCTTAAATAAATCTCATGCTTAATGTGTGTGTGTATAAAGTTTATATGTAACACATTTATACATTCTCATATTGGAACTCTTAATATTAGAAATAAAATGAGTAAAATTGTATATATATGTATTCATATTGGAAATAAATGATAGATCTGGTTAACAACAAGGCAGTGCAAAATGCCTAGGAATTAAACCCAGGCATTTATTTGAAAAATATAAGCCCTGGAAGTCAGACAGAAATCACACAGCTTAAGACATGTATGATCAGGCCATTGAGTTGCAGAGGTGCAGAAGAGACTTGAGAATGAAACCTCAGGACTCTGAGCCAAAGGGAGGAAAGACAGATTAAAATTCAAGGGTGTCAGTGCCAACACATGAATAAAACACTAGTAGCAAAAAATGGAGTTTGCCTTTTTTGCAATATTTCCTGCCAAGGGTTAGAAAATATCTTAGACTGTAGTTAATCTGAACTAGCAACAAAACAGCATTGGCTAAGTTGATAGTGGGAATGTTATCGATGAAAGTGGGGTTCTTGTATTAGCACAAGGAAAACATTGTCCTGAGATCCACACAGGAAGTGGGGACTCGGTGGTGAATTTTATCGATGACATAAAATTAGGAGGCTCCTCTCCTGACTTCCAATATTTCATCTCCATCCATATAACCATAGAAAAAGCCCACTCTTATCTTCAGTAGGGGCAGGATAAAGGCCACTGCCCAGAGTTTCTGCTCTATATTGAACTCCAGTCCAGCATCCAGCTAGACTCGTGTGTGCTTCAAGCTGCAGGCCATTGCTGTGCTGAGGTATTCAGGCACCTGCTAGAGTCGGCAGGTAGAGTCCCTGTGGTCATAAGCCATGTAGCTCTTAAGACCACGTGGCCATGAAGAGAGGGTACGCCAGTGAATAAGGACAGTGCAAGTCCATGAACATGAAAGAGAGAGGGAGTTCTTTGTTCCCCTGGTATTATAACCAGTATCTTGGGTTTGGGATGGACCAGATACTTTCTCAAAATGACCATTCAAGTTCTCCAGTTTTTGCAGGCTTTTGATGCCACACTCATCCAAACCCATAGACTAACAGGCCTCCTGGGTCCAACACCTCCCTCTATGATCCCTATCAATCTGGTACCTGAGAGAGGGAAGGGAGGAGTGTTAACCCCCTTGGCAGAGCACTGCTGTGATACCTGGAGTGTAAGCTGTAGCTTCCTGGTGAAGTCGGCTGGCTCACACTCCCCACATTATTAAGCTTAATATTTAGTTCTTTTTTCTCCCCTTTCCTAGGAATAGTCAGTTAAATGCTGATGGTAACTTTCCTCCCTGAAGACAGAGAGGCTTGTATTTTTATAAGAGTAAATATATGAAAGTCTAATATTCTGTAACTGCTTCATGATCTCAAAGGGGCAGAGTCTTGTCTATTCCCAGGCCCATGGGGTCTTTCTGTTTGCTAAAGGAAAGAAGGAGCAAAGGAGAAGGTAAGTATTTATATGGGGAAGAGGGGTTTTGCAAAGTCCAAGTCAGCCGGCTGTTCCTGGGAGGTGGATATGCAATTTCTGCAGGATGGCGTTGTTACAGGACGGCTCTGCTGGAAGAGCTGGCAGGTTTGTTGCATTCTGGAAGTGACACATCTGACACAAGGTTAAAAGGAATAGTACGAAAGTGAGGAGAATCATAGCAACTAAATATCAGCTGAGGGGTAAACACCAAGCAGATATTGGTATCGGTTTTTTGATTTGTATGCTATACATGGTGTGCTACTTTATTTAAAAAACAAAACTATCAAAGACACATGGATTTAAGGCAAATCTTCTGCCATCTTATGCTAAAACCATTGGCTATAGATTGGGGTATTGTACAAAATTTATTTGTATTTTTACTTGCAACCAATCCATAAGGTTTTAGTTATTTCACTATGAATATATATAAATATAAATTAGTTCTGCACTTGGACACAGAGCAGAAAATAAATAGGATATGTAAATATGTATATATACAATATGATTCATGATTTTAAATTTAATTATTGATAGATTCATTCATTTATTCAGCCAGTCTTTCAACGAGACAGTTGGTCTCACTGAATTCCTTCTAAATGGCAGGCACTGTCAAGATGGTGAAATGACTTGGTGACAAGAGAGACAAGGTCCCTGCAAAGTCTAATGAGATCTGATTAAAAACATGTGTGACTGTAATAACTATGAGGGATTCTGAAAAACCTAATATGTTTAAAACAGTAAAGTAATCTATTTATTCTAAAAAAAAGAAGAAGAAAAAGGCAGTCTTTAGAAATCTTTCACTCAGGTAATCTCTTGTATTTTCGTATATATATTTCAAACCCTATTGTTTAACATTTTCATTCCCTCTTATAGAAAGGATTCTTCTGTGCAAATCACAATGGACCTAGTTGACTGAATGAATGATGACCACCTTTTAGAGCTGATACACTGTTCTTTAACTATATTCCACAGTGCTGCACATTTCATTATACGGCCGTTACCATAACATGTTTAATTATGCTCTAACTGTATACTGGGTATTAAGCTTTTTAAAAGACACAGTATTTGTGGTCATGTCTTTGCTAGTGATTCTAGGTAGAATCATTGTCTTGTTGCAGGCTGTTTTATTTTGGAAAATACAGCATTTGTGATATTTATATTTTGTTATTTTTTCCCTTTAAGGTGTGATTAGAACAGCTTTGCCAAACATGGACAGGGAAGTCAAAGAACAATACCAAGTCCTCATCCAAGCCAAGGACATGGGTGGACAACTGGGAGGGCTGGCCGGGACGACAATTGTCAACATCACCCTCACTGACGTCAATGACAACCCTCCTCGGTTCCCCAAAAGTATGTGCTTTCCCATCGAGTCTAAATTGGTGCAGCTTTTTAAAAACATTTTTACATCTCATTAAATGCTACAGGAGTTCTAACTGCTTTCCAGATATTTTTATTATTTAAGAAGTAGAAGATATGGATAAAAATTAGATGACTTCAGATTTCAGTTTTTCATTAGACTAATATACAGTGGGACTTTAATATAAAATACTATAAATGGGTCAAAAATTGAACAAATAAGCCTTATGCTATAAATTTCTATTAGAAAACATTCACAGCAAATTGGGAAATTGCTCTAATTTATTATTGATTGAAAAAATAAAACGCAGGAAATTGCAATGTAATTTAAGATGAGCCACCGGATTCTTTGCTATATCATGTAACTTCCATAAGCTTTCTGTTTGCTCTCTAGTGATTACCTATGTTGACTCATTTTCATACACTTTTGCGTATCAGATGATATAAAAGTGATTGTATTTACTTTACATTACTTTACTTCTATTTTATTTTAGTTTTAGAATAGGTAAATATTGCTACAGTTTCTATGGTAACATAATGATTCATACCTGTATCTTCTCTCTAACTTCATTTCTCATTGAAAATGAATACTTCTTACTTGTGTATTATTTTTTTCTTTTGTAGTATTACATTTAACAGCAGTCAGTATATGTTCCACTTCTGGTACATGCTCAAGGATTAGTTCAGTGTTCTTAGGGTTTACCATACAAAAACTAAGTGTTTCTATTGTTGTTCAAATAAGGAATTGAGTAAATAAATAAGTATTCATTTGCATGAATAGTTTAAGAAACACATACAAAATTGGTTTACTTTTCTGATTCCAGAAGGAGAGTTTAAGTTCGCCTAATAAAATTCTGTAACACTGAGACTATGTAACAAAATGTGCCTTTTGGTCCTTCATCTGTATGGATTTCCATATCTTACCACTTTTTCATTTTTCTTAAATTCATCATCTATTTTTATAAAATGTATTTACTTAGTGATCAGAAAATTTATTTGCCAGTGTTGCAAGTGGCAATTAGAAAGCGTTACACTTCACCAGATGGAATATAGATGAAAATGGTTAGGATATCTTAGAATGGCACTTCCCCTTACTTTGTTATTAAGGGAAACAGAAAAAAAATATATGAATAAATATTAAAAAGGAAAAACGCATGACAGTAATAAAGGATATGTTCCCAATCCAGAAAACACTGCTTTTCCCCCTACTACATATATGAGACAATCTATAATGGTTGAGGAAGATGGTTTGGATATTACTTCACTTTTAAATAAAATGTGGCATGTGAACATGGGTCCTTTTTTGGGTTTTGTGCCTATAAGGCATGTTCAGTGTTGAGTATAAGAAATAGCAGAAATCTTGGAGAGTGTCGATCTTCATATTCACAAGGATGATAATGATGTTTTTCAGTTGAGGAAAATTTCCATTGAATTGCAGTCAATGGAAAGGCATAACTCTTGTGGATACGAGTGAAGGATGGTTTGTAGAAGTTTGGGCAGGGAATGAAAATATTTCTATGGGAGTGGAGGTAGAGGAGTGTGCTTAGGACACCAGGCTGGTGAGCTGAGGTCCCACTGAAACAGAAGGGTCACTTCTGGATCTTACCCAGTGGAAGAGGGTCTGGATACTACAATGAGCTTGTTTTAAGTTGCATCTGTAGGTTTAAGGGTAACTAGATGAGACCCACCAAGAAAGATCATGGGCATAAGGGCATTGTAGAGCATTTACATGCTGTACCAAAAACCTGATAATCATCTTTGTTCCTTTTATAACACTCTAAGGTACAGATTTTCCACATTTTACTGTTAAGAAAGCCAAGGCTTAGAAAGGTTAAAAACTTCTTAGAGAAGTGACAGAATTTGAAGTTCGAATTACTTCTAGTGTGAAGTAATATGAAAATCAAAAAGTTATTCTTTTCTTTTACCTACTCCTCTAAAACCAATTTTTCTGAACACAGCTGCAAAAAAGTCACATGACATGTGTTGAATTGTCAACATAAACGGAGAAATGAGATGGCAGAGAAATATACCAAGTAGATCTCTGTGATCAATTATTTTCTGCTTATGTTACATGCATATTTGAACTACAGTCTGAACTGTAACAGGTGAGAGATGTTTTTGAATCATGACAAAAAAGGAGCTTCCACACTTTGCATGAATAAAATATTAATTCCCTTGAAATGTTACATGCTTTTGTGCCAAGCTCTTCCTACTGTACTGTCACTTTGAATTACATCCTTCAGAGGAAAAGATAGAATCCATTTATAAACAGAAAACCATCCCCTTAGGAGCTAATGCTCTTTTTTGCAGGAATATTTCTTGTGAGGGACAATTAAGCTGCACATATGACATAAAGTTACAGGCTGAAACAATAGTCTTTTGAATGTAAAAGTCAAGGTAACATATTTCATAGGCAACTAACTAACTATATTTCTTCATGCCTGTTAAGATATTACATTGAAAAAAAATCTTCCTTCAGAGGAACTTCATGAGTCACATTTTTATTGCTTAAAATGTGCAAGATAATTTCTTAATATTTACTAATCCTATTTGTGGATTTCTGTGTGTATTTACACATATGTGACATTGGTAAACACCCATTGCATTGATTTTTCTATAAATCTGTTAGAGACAAAAATGAATAATATATTCACTTGCATCTTGCAAAATAAATCATTTGCTATTTCATTGTTGTAAAATAGATGGTTCACAGGCTCTCAGGACTTCCTGCAGATTTGATATGATCAGGGTGACCGTGACATGACTGTGTGTCATGTGCTAGGCAAAGTGATTTGCACGTATGTTCCCATTTAATCACTGTAATGACAGTATAGTGTTAGCTGAATTTTAAAGAGAAAATAGAAATGCTATATTATTAAAAATAATTTGAGTAACTTTTCCAAGACTACACGGCAAGTAAGTGAAAGAACTAAAACTTAATCTTATGTACAGAGTTCTGACCTCCAACTTTTTATTACTGTCCTTTCTAGAAAGCAATTTATTTTTGAGGCCTGTGTTTAGCAAAAAAAATCCTGCACATCCCAGAAAACTGTTCACAAAAAAGGTAGTAGCACTGTTTCATAAATATAAATAATTTGTGGTGTGTTGGAAGAGCTCTCCTTGCCATTCATATAGTTATAAAGCTACCATCAGTGCTAATCAAGAATATCCATAGCAGGTTTTTATCTGCTCAAACAAGTTATAGAAACATGCTGATTATTTCCATTACTTGAATATTAAATGACAACTCTAACTAGCTGATCTAAATTATGCATTATGAGATCAAATCAATTAAGTGATATGGTTAATTCACATACAGCAAAACATTCATACTTTCCCACTTGGTCTTTTTCTGCTGTATAAAAATTTTATAATGAATATAAAAACAACTTAAGTGAAATGAAGCACTTCAAATGCAATTTTGAATGAAAAGAGAACATTTATAGGAAATGTAAATAATTACTTATTTTTTTCTTTTTTTATACAATAAGAGAATAAAAGAACTGTGTGTTTTGGTTAATGAAATCAAATTCATCAATAGAAAATAGGACATTCGATTTGTTCTAAAATAATTTCCTAGTCATAAATAAAACACTATTTATAAGCAAGTTGTTTTAGCCAAATGCCTACCAACATGTTTGAATTGACTGTTTCTAGCTATAGGAATGATGACTTAATTTTATTTTAGCCTGAATAGAACACAATTGAAGGATTAAACTAATCTATGCAGTCTCTATTTTCTTGATATTCACCAAATTATTACCACTGAAGTATACAGAAATCTGTTCTTATGTGAAGTTTTAGTCTTCATATTCTGTCAGAGCATATTATGTAGAAGAATGTAGACTTCCGCCAAGATGGAGGCATAGGTGGATATACCGTGCCTTCTCACACAACCAAGTTTAGAGACAACTAAATATTAGCAATAGAAAACATAGGCAGAAGACAAAAAATTGAATTTTTCGGAAGTCTATTAACAACAAGTTCTTCAGCCTGACCAGTAAGGGGCAAAACCAGCAGCTGGTGGAGCGGGGTTGCACAGGAAAACTTGGTCAGACGTACTCAGGATTGGACCTAGTGAGTGACCGAGGGAGCGACCAAGCGAGCTACCACGGGGAAACAGCGAGGGAGCAGGGCTGCGGGTTGACTGTGGTCGCACATTTGTGCTTGGATAGACAAGAGAGGGAGTGGGCAATTGGACTGGGACCCAGTGGGTCCCAGCGGCCAGCGGCAAGGAGGGTGCCACCATTTCCCTGCTCTGACCCCGCCTCCACATACAGCATCATAACCCAGCTACTCTGAGTGGCCAGGCCCTGGTGAACCACTTAAGGTTCTGCTCCTCACCCAGCGGCATGGCACAGCAGGGGGTGCCACCATTTCCCCCGCTCTGACCACGCCCCCACATACAGCGTCACAACCCAGCGACCTGGGAGTCCAAGGTTCCGCTCCTCACACTTAAAGGGCTCGAACAGACCAAAAATGGCTCAAGAAGATCTCAACGCCCCAGAGCCTATCAATCTAAATGATGAAGAAATAGCAAAACTCTCAGACGCGCAGTTTAAAACACTGGTGATCAGGATCCTCACAGAACTGGTTGATTACAGCCACAAATTAGACAAATATATGAAGGCAAAACTAATTGAAATGAATGGAATTGCACAGGAAACCAATAGTAATGGAAAGGAAACTGGGACTCAAATCAATGGAGTGGACCAGAAGAAAGCAAATAATGGCCAAACAGAAAAGAGTCAGGAAGCAAGAATTCAAAGAAATGAGGAGAGTCTTAGGAACCTCCAAGACATCTTTAAATGCTCCAACATCAGAATTATAGAGGTACCAGAAGGGGGAAAGGCACAGCCACCAGTGGAAAACTTCTTTGAACAAATAATAAAGGAGAATTTCCCCAACCCGGCGAAGGAAATAGACTTCCAGGAAATCCAGGAAGCTCAGAGAGTACCAAAGAAGTTGGACCCAAGAAAGAATACACCAAGGCACATCAGAATTACATTAGCCAAAACTAAAATGAAGGAGAGAATCCTAGAAGCAGCAAGAGCTAAGGGGACAGTCACCTACAAAGGAGTACCCATCAGACTGTCAGCGGATTTCTCAAAAGAGACCTTACAGGCAAGAAGGGGCTGGAAAGAGGTATTCCAAGTCATGAAATCCAAAGACCTACAACCAAGATTGCTCCATCCAGCAAAACTTTCATTTACAATGGAAGGACAGATAAAGTGCTTCTCAGATAAGATCAAATTCAAGGAGTTCATCATCACCAAGCCCTTATTATAGGAAATGTTAAAGGGACTTATCTCAGAAAAAGAAGTTAAAGAAACATGAACAGTGAAAGGACAACAAAATCACAGTTATTAATAACCACACTTAAAACAAAAGCAAACTAAAAGGACAGCTAGATCAGAAGTGGAAACATAGAAATGAAGATCACATGGAGGGTTAGCAACAGGGGAGTGGGAGGAGGAGAAGGGGGGAGGAGGTACAGAAAATAAGTAGCATAGACAGTAGATAGAAAATAGATGGGGGGGCAAGAATAGCATGGGAAATATAGAATCTAAAGAACTTGAGACACATGGTCATAAACTAAAGGGGGGTAATGGTGGGGATGGGGGGGAATAGAACAACTGTAACAGCATAATCAATAAAAAAATTTAAAAAAAAAGAATGTAGGCAGCCTTAAGTGATTCCCTGCTCATTTAGACTAGTATCTACTGGCTTTGTACAAAATAATTTTGTACTAATGGTATTTATAGTGGATGTAAATATTAATAATAATAACTATTTAAGTAATTTTACTGAGACTAAATATATATTCTGATTGTTAACCTCAGTTTTCCTGAAAAGCTTATTTATTTTACTCTTTTTGCAGTCTGTGAAAGTCACATTACAGGCATTTAAAATGCCTGCAACCCTTACATAATAAATAAATAAACAAATAAATAAATAAATAAATAAATATATATATAACTATATTAAAAACACAATAAAATTCCAAAATAGGAATATGATAATAATTTTTGACATTAATAAAATACGATAATTAGATCTGACCAGGATTATTAAGAAAATAATGAAGAACATAGAATTTGAAAAGAAATATACAGTAAAACTTTTAAACAATGAAAAAAAGAGGATGTTGGTTACAGACTGCCACAGTCCTGAACCATAAACATAGGGGTGTGTGTGTGTGTGTGTTTGTGTGTGTTTGAGTAGAGGGCACTATCTCATATCAATATGTATGAAAGATAATGCTGGCCACTTGGTCAAGGCTGAAGCAGACTGGAGCTGTGGCACCAACCCAGGGAAGCTGAGACACACAGAGACAGGACTGAAAGATGCTCCGGTAGCAGAATAGAAAGGATTTTATTATATATGAGATTCAGATATATATAAAATAAAGGACATGTGAAGAATTAATTTAAATAGGTAACATCTGTTGATCTGCTGAATTATAAAAATAGAGGGATCCTTACAGAGAAGGGAGAGTCAGAGAAAAACATCTGACAGACATAAACACTGAAGTGATAAATGAGGTCTGAGGCATGGATAAAATTCTGCAGATTAAGGACACAATCCTCTTTACATTTTGGATACAAGGAAATATAGGAAAGAGAATGGACAAAAATATAAGGAAAACGTTACACCTAACTTCATTAAAATTTTAATGCAACCTGAAGCAAAAATAAGTTTACAGTTATTTGCAGGACAAATATTACAATAATTAATAAATAATTTTACAAGGATAAACTCAGTTTTGCATGCTTTCAACTGTAAACCTACTTTTGCCCCACCCTGTACATAGACTTCTGCCAGTGGTGGTAATTTTTAATCACAGATTTGAAGGAATCGTAAAGTTGTCATTTATTCCACATTTTAAATTTCTGTTTTTTATATTTACTTTATCACTGGTCTTACTGTTTATATAGGGAAAGGTATAGGACTTCTAAAGCATTTCTTTTGAAGAGGTAGATAGATTATAGTCGATACCAAAATCATAAAAATGAAACATTTTTTACATAAGAAATCTATTTTACTAACAAATACTAGATAAAATTAATTTTACTTTTCAATGAAAAATGTTGCATTGACTGTTAGTCTTATCGAAGTGTAGGTACAAAAAAGTCTATGTCAATATTTTGTACTGTATAATGGGAATGAAAATGTTTAACCTTTTCCTGCCAGCAACTTTATGTATAATGAAGAGACTGTTAACTTAATGGGCAATTATACTACTTGAGGTAAAATAAGTGATAGCCTTGTGCATACTATATAAATGTTTGACATCAGCACCCGAATAACTACAGAGTAGCTGCAGAGGATTTTAAAGAATTGAGAAAACCTGGAAGAGCAAAACAAGAAAAAAATAATCAAAAATAGATTTAAGTTGTTCTTGAAAGAATGGGGAATATAATTTATGCAAAGGGAGATAAAAAGTAGTAGGAAAACGGAATAGTTTAGGGATAAGTAATAAAATAGGAAGAGATGGGGGGCACTCAAGTAATAAAAGACATGCAATTAGAAAAAATTATAAACCATTGCATACACACATGATGGGTGAATATGTGATGCATGTTCAGAAACAAAATTTGCACATCAATAAATTAGGTGCTGTTGAAAAATATATTTTGGATAAAAGAAACCAACATATGTGGGAAAAGACTATTAACAAATTTAATTTTTCTAGGCTATCCTTATAATATTTTGAAAAATATCTGTGACAAATCAAAGCTCTGGGTGAATAAGTAGCCCTGTATACATTTGAATTCCAAACATTCTTCAGACACTTATTTCATAAGGTGCTAAATCTACTTATAATTTTGAATGAATATCAATGTGGTATATTTTTGTGAAATTATTGGGTAATATCACAGAACTACCTATCTACTGAATTTCATTCGATGGATCAGAAATTACTTAGACAAAGACAAAATAAAATTTTACATATTTAATGGAGGTTTTAAGGAAATATTAAGTCTGTGACATAAAATGGATGAGCAATGGAAAGCTATCAGTGCATTTGAAATGCTGTGAACACTTGCCAAGACCTTCATCAGGTTCACTGTTCTGTAATGGGGATAGTGGGTAGTATATAAATTACATTTATTAAAAACAGATTCTTAAGAATCAAAAACACTTTGTATTTGGAACTCATTAAGTAATATCAATGTGTTGTTTTTCATAGCTCATTTGGAATTTGATTTGGACTTCCAATGCAATTTTCTTAAATATTATAAAAAATGATTAGTTTTGCAAGGAAATATAGATTAGATATGTGTTTGTATTAAACATACGCATTTGTACTTCAAAGCTAGGAGCTATGTAATAAGAAAGAGAACATTGGAAGGGCAGAAAGAACTATAATGCATTTTCCTTCTGTTCTTGAGGTCAATTTAACTTTAGAATGATATCCTTCTTTCAGAATATTCTTACATCTCCTAATCGTTTTCTCTCAGTCTTCATCAATTTCGTCCCATAACACTGGAAAGAAAAACTTTTACCGAGTCTATCCAACTCACTCAATCCACCCTTATTTGGAATTTGCATTTATCAGTGTAGCTGATTTAAGAACATTTTGAATTATTTGCATTTTAAAAAACTTTCTAAGTTAAAACCGAATATTGCCTCCACTTGACAAACATCAGGCAATAAAAACCAAGTGAAGTGAAATGGGCAGACCCAATGAAAGATTGTAATTAGCTCAGAAATGTCACTTGATTGGTTCAGGCCACCATCGTGAATGACCAGTGTATCCTCCCCAGCTCCTCCATTTGTAGACTGGTAGACTGGTGGCCTAGAGCTGACTCCCTAGAACCTCAGGACCAACTGTGTGTGTCTCCCAGCTCTGTGTTCAGTGATGTCACATTGGCTTGAAATCCACCCAGGTGGGAGCACCTACACCACCGAAATTGATAAATACCAAAAATAAGGGCTACAACTATTCTCCCTCCCTATCTGACCTAATTGTTAAACATGTACTGGGACATCCCTGAATGGAAATTATGATAGTGGTAATGGTATCTACCTCATCATCTTAATGTGGGGATAAGATTAGTTAATAAGGAACAGTGCTTAGACAAGTCCTTGGAGAGTAGAAAGCATTGTACAAACGATTGCTATTGTTATTGTAATTTACTGTGTCCATTCTACTTAAGGAATGGTACATATTTTAAAAGTTATTTCTTTTCTTTATGTTGATACTCATAGATTTTCCAAAAGCGTATGCATTTCCTCCCAGCAGTCTTCTCCCTGACAGAAGTAATGAAGTTTCTAACTGAGAGAGATAGGCCTTATCCCCTTTACCTACGCCCTGCGGCATGGCAGAGACCACACGTGGGGGAAAGGTAGGAAGAACGGACATTTGGAAGCCAGTTGGACAATTGCAGTGATACAGACAAGAGCTGTGAGTTATGTAATTGGTGATGATGACACACACGTTTCAAATGGCACTGTGTGGGTGCCATTTGAGTTATTTTAAAAGATAGAAATCCAACAATATTAATGAACTTGCTATGAAAACAGAGGATTCTAGATTTGGAACTGCTTAGATTGTAGCACTACTTGCTGGGGTAGTGGCCATTAGAAGGGTCTTCTTCTGGGGACATGGCTAAGTCTATGAGCTCAGTTTTGAATACCTCCAGGCTGAGATGCCTTGGAGATATCAAGGGGAGCAGATAATACTTAGCCACATGTAAAACTCAAAATATGTGTGCAGGCTGTAATTAAAATATAGAGGAGTTTTAGCATGAAGATAGAAAGTGAAATGAAGGCAATGATGGAATTCTTAAGAAGATTACCTGGAGAAAGCTAGCCTGAGATAATGGTTCTTGGTCATGCTTTTAAAGAACAAAAGACAGTTTAAGCAAGCCTTCTGTTCATGTCTAAACTTAGAACAATTAAATTAGAATCCGCTGGGCAGCCTTTTTGGTTTTTTTCAACTTTCTGCATTTTGTCAATATGTAGCCAAATTTGAGAATTATCCAGATGCTCTTTGAGAACACCAGCAAAGGAAGCTAAGAAGAAGGAAGATGTGAGTTGGAAGAAAACCAGAGAAGTAGAGTGTCACGAATTTTAAGGAGAAGCGTGCTTCAGGAAAGATGAAATAGATCAGTGTTCAATGCTGCTTAAAATAAGTTGAAGAAAATGAAGTTGTCACTGGATTTAAGAACAAAGATATTATGGACATGCCAGGGGGAACTTTTTAAGAGTGGTGGGCACAGATTTCAGACTAAATCTGTTTATAGAGTGATTATAATGTAGGAATATAAGGTAGGAATAGGTAACTGATAACTTTCAGAAGTACTGTTGGATAAATAAAAAGAAAATTAAGAGGTTATCTAGAATCAGACTTGTGGACAAGGGAATATTTTTGAAATATAATCTATTATGAGCAGTTTGAAAGTTCTTGGGGATATTTTAATTGAGAAGAAAATATCAAATGCAGAGAAGAGAGGCTCTTCAATAAAGAGTAAAATACTTACAAATGGCTAGAGTTTAATAAGATGAAACAGAGAAAAAGGTCACCTTGGTGGAAACTGGAGAAAAGGAGGGATAAGTTCTACAGATATAACAATAGATTAATGTTGAAGTTTCCACTGGAAGCTAAGATAATTTGGATACCACACAGCCAAGTATGGTTCCAGAACAAAATTTAAAATTGTCAACAGAAATGTCAGGATGCATTTTAGACTCTTGAAAGCTTTAATCACATGAACATTGTGTGTATCCTTTTAAAACTGTCTTTATAGAGTTTAGAGTGGAGAGAAAATTTGTGTGAATGATTTCTTTGGAGAAGTGATGCTGAGTTCATCTAATGAAAATAAGGGTTAGGTTTGCCTTTCTCTCTTTGCTCATGTCTGTTAAAGGAAGTGTTCTCTTCAACAAGGACCAATCATAAAGTCCAATACATTTTCCCCAAACATGCATAACATCCACAGAATGATGCCTGCCTCATGCTTAAAAATATTGAAGTGTGTTGAAAAAAAGCAAGGTAAAGGAATAAGTTTTTGTTTGAAGAAGTAATGATAGACAACAAAGAAAAAAGAGGAGTTAGGAATGTGTAACAAAAAGGAGAACCAACCCAGAGTCCTGCCAAAGAGGTTTTCCTGGGTGTGCAACACATTGTCTGGAAATGAAGAGACTAAAGAGAATGGTACATCAAAGCAGAGGCAATGCCTTTGCATAGGTCTTCAGTAGATGCTTCCAGGAGCCCCCAAAAGTTCCACCGGAATCAATCCAAGAGAGGCAAAAACTATCCACACAAGTAAGAAAAACCCAGTACCCTAGCTTTGCTGCCTCCTGTGGTGAGATGAAAACACCCTTAGCAAGCAGATGAGACAGAGGAAAGCTTGCCCAGGGTTACTCCATACTCCAATACTTCTGTACATACTCCAATTCCAAGTTTCATTTCTTATTGGCCCAGTTTGGCTTGAAGGCATGCGGTAGACAGGAGAAGTCTTAAATTTTATTTGAGGGCCAATATGGTTAATATAACTGGTTAATATAACATCCTGGAAATTTCTGATTTCTAAGCTTTGATTTGGGGAATTAAATTAAATATTGGACTGTTTATTACTTAATGATGAGCAGGAAAGCTAAAGCTCACCTTCACTAAAGAAAGTCTAAAGGATGGTAGGACAAAGAAAAAGCACATTTTATTACATCTTCCATGTTGTGCTTTTTTAAACTAACAGTAACACATATGATATGATTTGAAGGTTCAGGAAGCTGAGCTATCTCCTTTGTGAAATATTTTCATGTCAGTTAAAAATAAATAAATAGTAAAAAAAATTAAAGCAAAGGTTTGTGAAGAGTTGATCACTTTTGAAGTCATGGAGAATGGTACTGGCTGGTGAAGCTCAGTGGATTGAGTGCTGGCCTGCAAACAGAAGGGTCACTCGTTTGATTCCCAGAGCACATGCCTGGGTTGTGGGGCAGGTCTCCAGTAGGGGGGGTGTGAAAAGTAACCACGCTTGATGCTTCTTCCCCTCCCTCCTCCCTCCCTTCCCCTCTCTAAAAATAAATAACTAAAATAAAAAACATTATAAAAGTCATAGAAAATGATTACCTTCACTAGTCTGCATGGTTGCAGCCACTCTCAAAGGTACATATGAGGCTAGTGATAAAAATTTATAGTGATATCTAGTTGCCCTGCTTGTCTTTGTTTTTTTCAGTCAACCTCGCCTCCTTCTTGAGAAGGAAGATAATTATCATCCATGGTTGAGTTTGCCTCATGGCAACAAGGGAAGTACAAAGGCAAGTTATACAAGCCAGAGGTTATATATGCTATTGAAATCATAAACTGTGTATTTTGGTGGGATGAGGAAAGAAGTAAGGGAAATGATAATGGATTGTTGGATGTGGAGAGATACTGACACCAATTTAAGTTTGATAATAAAACTGATATTTGCTCTATATTATGAATATATTTATGTTAAATCTATATCAAATATTAAAGCTGATGGGTTATAGTCAGAGCAATTGAACAAAAAGTGAGAAAGCAGGAGATTATGGTGATAGCAATTTTTTCATATGGTTGCTTCTCTTTGGAAAGTTTTCTACTAGCTGACATTATAGATTCAACATCACCTGGTTGACTGAGCTCAGATTCTCAGCTTAAATGTCCTAAAAAGTAAATAGACTTGTATAACTTCCCTTTATAGCACTAATGTTACTTTGTAATTTTCCTTTGTTTGTATGATTATTTAATTCATGTCTACTTTAGTTTTCGTTCCTGGACCCAATCCCAATGCGGCATTGGAGGATGGGGAGTCCCTTCCAAAAAGCAATTCTCCGGATGCCAGATGGTGTCCTACAATCTAACTCTACGCCAACACTACCTACCCAGAGATAGCATCAGTTTGCACAGGATGAGAGGTCAGTCCTGCAAGATACAGTTCTTCCACTTGAGACACCACTCACAAGCCCAGGTCATCTTTGCTTCTGAGACACTGGCTAAAGAAAGTTCCCAAAACAGCTTCCTTTGGTTCCAATAAACTGCTAAGTGGTTTACAGGACTCAAATAAACACTTACTGACTAGATAACCAGGTTATTGAAAAGGGATGTAACTCTAGGGTGAAGTATGGAGCAACACTTCCCAACACCTTCCCAGGCTCACCAACCAGAAAGCTCTCTGAACCCCTTCCTTTTGATCAAAGGGCTGGGTCCCTCTGCAAGTAGCCCTCATCCTTAAGCATGACACAAAAGTCACCTTATTAACATAACAAAAGAAGCCTTTATAGCTTTTATGGTGTTTTAGGAACATTGTGCCAGAAACAGGAAATGAAGAAGAATTAAGACATTTATTTCTTCATATAAACCACAGCCCCCACACTAGATGAAAATGTCCTCAGAATAAACACAATATTTTTTGTTTGTTTGTTTCTGTTTCTGCATCATTCCATCAAAGAGACCATTAAAATTATAGTCACATCAAACATTAATAATCTAAGGTACTGGAAGACTTAACAATTAATCTACTATCTAAAGAATTTGAAAAGGACAAGGCAATATCTAGCCTTTAATTTTTGTGTCTTGTTTGGCAACTCAGAACTAAAAAAGTTTGGAAGATATAATTTCTCATTGCTCTAAGAAAAGAAATATTGCCATCATTAAATAGAATTTATAGAACTTAATCCATTAATATGCTGGATATCATGTGCATGGCAATTCATATTCATGTACACGGTTAATTAAAACCTAGATCGAACAATTATAACTTTCATAAAGGTGAAGTGATTTATCCATAACAGTAAAACTCTTGGTGTAAATTTGACACTTCCAAAAATTTGTTCATCTTATATTCTTTGTATGACTAATCAGGAGTGGAATTCTTTGTCATTACTGAGAAATTTCATTCACTCTGTGCTCAGTATGCTGGAATAAAATACAGCTTGAACCCAACTTTTCAAAAAGGTTGCAAACTACTTTTCTATTACCTTAATTTGGGCTTACTGAAAATACACCAAGCTTGAGACTTTTAAGGAAATGGAGGGCATATAATGTTCTTTAACCATCAAAATATCTTTATTCCTAAATCCTTCAATTTTCAAGATGAGGGAAAATGGTTCAGTTAGAATTAGCACGACTTTTCAGAACTTTCTAACACCTTTCTTCATCTCCAGGCCTCTCTCTGTAGGCAGTTTCTGGTTGATTATTGACATTTTGATAGGAAAATATTATAATATATAGAGTATTTTCTACAAAAATACTACATAACATAACTAGTAATAATAGATATTACTCAGTCTCAAGCACTATTGTATGTGGCTTTTCAAACAAATCCACAAAGTAGATAGGCATGACAATAAAAATTACAATAATATAATTATATTTCCTTGTTATTATTATCCCAATTTTACAAATTAGGAATAGAAATATTAAATATTGTGCTTAAAGACACAGAGCTAATAACAGCCTTAACTGGTATATCTTTAAGACAAAGTTTCCTTTTACTTGTGCAAACACTTTTTTTGCTTTCATTTCCTTATCAGTTTTTTTTTTTTGAGACAAGGTGAAATCATTTCATGTGCTATTATATTTGTTTAAGTAATTAAGCAACTATAAATCTCAGGCACACACATGGAAACATGGAGGTAAATCTTAGATATACATGTGCAAACATAGAGAATGACTATTTAAATCAGTTAATACCTAAATTCAATCACTGAATCAATAGTTTGTAGTAATGTACATTTATTTTCTAAAGTTTAAACACAAGTAGTACTTCAAATGCTTGTTTATATAGGTGGCCTTGAAATATGTTTTCAAGTTCTTAAAAATGTTTAACAGTCTTAATCATTAAAATAATTTTTAATTAAACCTTCCACTATGTCTAGCATTCTAGTGCTAGAATAAGAAAATTCAAACCTATAAAGAGTTTTTGTAAGTTTATCTAAGTCAAACTAAGAAAAAATGCTAGGAGACGAAATCTCAACATTGAGAAATGCTCCAGTGAATGGCCATTTAGCACTTTATTTTATACATTACCAACAATAGAGGAGGCATAACAGGGTTATAAGAAATCTACTGATGATAGATGGGTAAGGGAGGTGAGAGAAAGCATAGTAAGGAAACCTCTAAGAATGAATAAAAAGTAAAATGACACACATTTCCACAGGTAGCCATGGGATAGGTACTAGTCAACAATTAACACAATAATAATGCAGTGAGAGTATGTGTGGTCTTCCTCTGGTGCAGTGTCTGTGCTTTGAGGAGTTCAGACGAAGGAAACTTGACCTTTCAAAGGTGTGCTATTACAGATGCAAACAGGCAACAGAGAGGCTCAGTTGAGGTAAAGACGAACCTTTATGAGGGAATAACACCCATCTAGGGCATGACTACTGGCCATGGTCTGCTTTTATTTAGGAAATTTTCATTTTAGACCATTCTATGTGGTTCTTTAAGTCTTTGCGTCTGCAAGGCTGCCACGCAGGCCTCCCCCGAGCTTGTCGGGTTTCACATGCGGCCCCTTTTCTTCCGCAATGATATTTTTAAATATTAATTTACCTCTGAATTAGTTTCTTGTCTTAATAGATAAATTTTAGGTGCAGTTGAACATTGACTTTTCATATACTATTTTGACTAATTTTAGTTATTACTATATAAACATAAAATAAAATGTATGTCATATGAAAATTTGTAATAGACTATTTTTATTTGCTATTCTTGTCACTGAATGTTCCTACAGTATTGTATAATTTATTTATTCACTTAATATATTTTATATTCTATAATCTTTAAAATTATATATTTAAATCTATAGCTTCCTAAGAAATTAATAATATAACATTAATTTATATTGTGTTGAGTAAATATATCTCTTTTTGTGTTGTTATCAACATTTGAGAATTTTTTCAAAGAAAAACGAAAGGATATATATTGTGTATCTTTTGCCCTTGGGTATCAATAAATGCCCTTGACAGACACCCAATGAGTCACAATCAAGGGTAATTTTTTTAAACAGCATAGTTACTGAGAGGATGTTTACTCAGTCTATAGCTGAGTAACAGGTACCTTTACTTTGCATTAACAAGGACCATAATTTGTAAGAAGTTATAGAATTTGCATACTAAAATTCCACTTTACTACGTGCAATTTTCTCCTTTTCCATGAGAACCTGGTGATTTCTGTTCAGCATAACATGCATATTCAATGAATAAGTAAGTGTGTATTTTGATTGACTCCAAGAACAATTTCTTGTCACCTGTTTTATTTCCTAATCTGTGTTGTACAGGTAGTGCCATTAAGATGTTTCATATGCGTCAAAAGTAGGGCACCTAGAAGATGTTGGCAGTGTAATTACGCTGTACATCATAAGTGATCTAACTTGGGCAGAGCTGAAGATTACTTCAGTTTTGAATTAATCTGAATGACCCCGACTTTATTGCTGTTGAGTTTCTAGAAATGATAAAATGTCAACTCATTGGAAATAAAATGGCAGAACTTAAATAATCTGACATGACTAATGCAGAGTTTCTCTGACTTGTTCTATATTCTGTAGACTTTATTACCAACTACAATATTTTATTGAAAAATTCTTATCTTAATAAATGTGTCTTCCACCTTACTAAAGTGTATTTCTGCTGGGTAAAGAACAGAAAACTCAGCATTCTCTATATTTGTGCCTCATGTACACGAAAACCTCAATGCATAAAACAGATGTCAGCAGTGTGTCACTGTTTTACTTCTATTATAGCTTGATTTTGGTAGAGCAGGTTATTGGAATACTATTGAGTCAATATTTTTGCACAATGCTATTTCAATTTATCGTAAGTTTTAGTGCCGTTAGATAATTATGATTTTTAGGCATATTTTAGGTTCACAACTTTTTAGCTCTGTTAAAAACTGCTATTCAGTGTATATTGGTAGAGTTTAAGGAGTAGGTATCTTCACATTCCTTGCTATTGGCCTTATAAAATGTGCTTTTGTAGCATATAATACTCATATTTCAGCACCTTGTCTTGGAAAGGGTGGGGGAAGCCTTTGTGTATAGTGTGTACTATCTAATGTTCTGGTTACTTTTGGAGTTTTCAAAATTCTCCTGACATTGGAGGGTCTCAGTTTTGGCGGGACTCTTCACCTTCACTAATCATAATTCCTCAATGATGTTACCATCATTATTTCCCTTGAGTCTGGATTCTTTTATGTTTGATTTAAAATATTCAAATGGAAAGCTAAGTCATAAACCTAATATGTAACTTGAAGCTGATCCCTAGCTCACCTAGAATAAGCAGAAATATCCAATTTTTTAAAGTTAGATGCCCATATTTTACTAAAGATTGCTTTCAACACCTGCACCCCTCCCCCCGGGGGCACCACCATCATCACCCTGCACTGCTGGCCATGTGTGAAATCTGCGATCCATGGGACTTGACAGCTCCCTTGCTCCCTCTCAAGTCTCTACCTGCCAGCTATGTCTTTGATAATTATTTTGTCATAGCTTCCTAACTACATACTGTTAGAAGACAATTCACAGTACATTTTCCAACACAGACCTCCACTGCTTAATTTTATTAGGAAAAATTCAAGACTTTCCCTAACAATTATTAATGTACCTTGAGATTGAACCATGATCAATCTACTATACATTCAAGGTTATTAGTGTTTTTTCAGGTTCCTCATGATCATCACAAACTAAGAGGCAAAGGATGTGAAAAAATTTCTGATAAATCATACTTCTATGTACTATACATGAAGAAAGAAAGAAGGAAAATAAAAACAGCTCAGATATCTATGCCTTGTCTTTTTTTTAAATTTGTCCCTGAGAAGTTTAGTATAACTTTTAATAACTGTCACACATGTTCTTGAAACAGGAATTCAGACATTTTCATATTTGCTAATAAACCAGGAGTGCTTCAGTAAGATAAGGACTTGCTACATCGACAGGGAAACAATGAGGCTCTGTGGAAAGCTGATTGTGAAAGTCACATTGGGTCCTACTTCTGTAATCATGACCATTTCACTCAGACAAATTAGTCTTCTACTTTAGTCTTCTTCTTGACAATGTGAAATATCACCTATGATTTCATTCTTTCTCTTTGCTCTGGTTGCTCAAGATCAGATCCTGCTTTGGTCTTCAAACATTGAGCATATCTATATATGACATCACAGTATGAAGTGTTGAGGGAATAAAACCTCATGAAATATAATTCTAGCCTATGGGAAGCTGATAGTTTGGTTAATATGACTTCTGAAACCAAATTATTTTATAGTATCTATAACGACATTTTATTATTGCCTCCTGGAGTACTTTTTATCTATTTCCATTTATTTGTTTGTTTCTTAAATTTTTTCTTCATATCTCTTCCAAAGGCAGGTATACCATTAATTAACTATTAAATCAATTAATTAAACAAGTATTTTATACCACTGTAAAATGTACTTTCTATCATTTACATGGAATCAAACAAGTTTTAGGTAAATATTTAGCTCTTTTGAAATTAATATATTGCATGTCTTATTGAGGTAATGTCTGTTGGATGTAAATAAGGCTAATTTTAACATTTTTAAGACCAAATGGTGGATACCTTTTGTGCATGGCAAAATTTAATGGCTATCGGGTTTCATGAAATTAATGTTGGGACTGATTAAAAAAAAAAAACATAAGCCCTCTAAAAATAATTGGAAAGAAAGAAATCTATTTGGCAGAATCTCCATAAAATGTTGATTGATGTTTTTTCTCATGCTTCTTGAAGCCAATATACGTTATATTGCCATGTGTAGTTTGTTAAATGAACTTTACTCAAAAACCCATTAAAGACTTCCCAATTTAATTTTTATTCATGTAACTAAAAGTCCAAAACAAATTAATTATCTTGGTTGCTTTTACTCATGGGAAGCGTAATCCAAAATCTATTAATAGACATCTAAACTGAAAAGTCAGTATCAAAATGTAAACTGTGTATTTTTGTATTTAGTTTTGCTTTTGCATTTTTATGTCATCCCATTTTCTTGCTTTTCTTCTTTTGATTTGAACAGGTTGCTATTTAATTCATTAATATCTTCTTTGATGACATGTCAGTAAAATAGCTTATACTATATATTTTCCTTACCATAACTTGTAAGGTGTATATAAACCTTACAACATTTTGAAAATTATTTTAAACAATGTACATATTTTAATATTTGTGGGATATTATAACTTTTTTATGATTCTGCTAAATTTTATATAGACAAGGATTTTTCTGGGTTCTTCTGATTCAGTATGAAAGTCACAGTAATGTAAGTGCTCCATCTGGTGGTAAAAAATAAGCATTTTATTATTCTTATTTTTATGTTAAAATATGGAAGCTAGAGCTTTATATTCTAATTTTAAAAGTTCTTAAAAGTTACTAGCAGAATATCTGGTACAGATTTATGAAACACACATTGAATATTAATCTATAATCTACTGGATTTAATTTCATCATAAATTAAAATTTTGGTTACCTGTAAATATAATCATTTCACAAACATTTCTAGTTTAATGATTTATTCTAATTGAATAAATAGTCAGTTTATTTTTATATTTATATTACTTTATATATCATTTATTTATTTTAGGGAACATAACCTTAACTTTCTATCAATATTTAGATATCTATCTTTTATCATCTATGTACCATCTATTTATGAATTTTTATTTGTGTTTTTATACTGCATTCTGTATCAGTATTGATCTATTTCATAGATATTCTTACCTTTATATTGATATTAGGTACACTTTGATGTTGTTAATATGTAAAATATTTCCTCACAGTAACTTTAATTTAAAACACTGTACTATTTACGGTGCCCAATTCTAGAAATTAAAATTAAAATTCTAGAAAATCATAATCCTTATCTTGACAGCATATTGCCTTTTAATTTTTCACAAATATGTTTTTAATTTTATTTAATTTTTATAAGCTATATTTTTCAACCTAGTAATCTTATTATATATTAGTAAAGTATATAAGTCCATAATATATAAGTGATACTAAGCTCACTGTCAACACAAATTATTTCTGTCCCATCAGGCATCTTCCATCTGAAAGTTCCTGAATCTTCTCCTATTGGCTCAGCTATTGGAAGAATAAGAGCTGTGGATCCTGATTTTGGACAAAATGCAGAAATTGAATACAACATTGTTCCAGGAGATGGGGGAAATTTGTTTGATATTGTCACAGATGAGGATACACAAGAAGGAGTCATCAGATTGAAAAAGGTACATAGACAAGTTTTCACATAGTGGACCACCCAATAATAACTTTAAAAAAATAAAAACTAAACTTAAACATAACAATACTTTTAATTTTCTTTTAATTAACAATATTTCAAATAAAAAAGATTAAATTGTCTATGAAGTTTTCACTCTCACTGACACTTTTACTGTGATTACACAGGTATAATTTTTTTTAATTTTTTAATTTAATTGTTGTTCAAATACAGTTTTCTGTCTTTTACTCCCATCCCAGCCCACCTCCCCAGTGCTCCCCACCTCACTCCCATTTCCACCCCCCCTTAGTTGTTGTCCATGTGTCCTTTACACTTGTTCCGATAAATCCTTCCCCTTTTCCCCTGAAATTCCCTCCCCTCTCCCCTCCGGTCACTGTCCCGTTGTTCTTTATTTCAGTGTCTTTGTTTTTATTTTGGTTGCTTGTTTGTTTTCTTGCTAGCTTCCTGTTAAAGGTGAGATCATATGGTCTGATTTTTTGTTGAAACAATTAGGCTTATTGCTTTGATTAAATCATTAAATCTCTTAGCAGAATTTAAAGATTTTAAATTCTTTATTGTTAGAGACATAGGTGAAAAGTTAATTTTAAAATAAGACATAGAATTAAACTCTAACCCCACAAGGCTTGGTCCTGCCTCTTTTATGACTTTTCTGAGCATATGAATGTCTAACTCACACGATGTTGGTGAACATTGACATCCCAGTGGAGGGATCCTGGTTTGGGCAAGCTCTACTGCTGGAGGAGTGAAAGCACTGAGGGTGGTAAACAGACTCAAAATCACTGTCAGTAGTGTTAAGTTCAAATTAGGCAAACATCAACAGAGTGAAGGGATACAAGTAAAGTGGCGGGTGGTGGGTATCTCACAGTGAGGTGGTCAGAAAGGGCTTCTCTGTGAGGGTAAAATTGCAGCAGAGACTGACGCAAGCAAGAGGTGAGCCATGTGGTGTCTGAATTATGTGTGTTCCAGAAAGACTGAGCAGAGATTGCAAAATCTCTGAGGTGAGAGCATACTCTGCAAGGACACCAGATACGTAGTGAAGGAAGGTGTCCCTAGTGGAGGATGAGGTCAGAGATACAGAGGAAGGGCCCATCATGTAGACCCTTGCAGTCCCGGCCAAGGGCTTGAAATAGATCATAATATGGGAAGCCCATCCTGCGTAGAGACATAGCTCACCTTTTCCCGTAAAGCCAGGCTACTCTGGCTGTTCTGAGCAGAATAATGACTAAGAAGTAAGGCTAGAAATTGACTAGTTAAAAAACTATAGAAATAGCTCAGAAAACCAGTGATGGAGATATGGGTTATGATCTTCGTAGTAATGACAGTGGTGAGAAATTGTGAGATTCTCTCTAAATTTTAAAGGAACAGGCAAAACAGATTTTTATAACTATTCTGATCATCCAGGAAATTACACCAAGCATTTGATTAGTTGTGTTTGGTGTTGTAAAGTGTTTTAGTGTCTAAGTAAGAAACCACCGGAAACATGTTCTATCTGTTAGCCCATTCTGTTAGGGAAAAAGAATTGCCATCTACAGACTTTATATATTAAATCTCTAAAAATAACTCAATAATACTTCTTTATGACACATTTTAATTGCTTATTATCTATCTACTTACTTACCTACCTACCTCCGTATCTGCTGAATATTTTATATTGAGTACATGTGTGCTGTACACAGGTAGATATATGCCTTGCTTAAACGTAGCAGTGTAATTTCATTAAAATAAAATAACAAAATATCCAATGAAAAAGTTTATTAAAAACTCAAAGTTAATTTACACAAGTGTACTTTGTTCATTGATGTATAATCGGGACACAATATTATAGTTTTAATTTGCATTTCCCTGCTGATTGAGCATCTTTGCATGTCTATTGGCCATCTATCTGTATGTTCTCTTTGGAGAAGTGTCTATTCAGGTCATTTGCCCATTTTTATTTGGGTTGTTTGTTTGGTTTTGGTGTTGAGTTTTATGAATTCTTTATAAATGTTGGATATTAACCCCTTATCAGATGTATTGGCTAATGTGTTCTCCTATTCAGTGGGTTGTCTTTTTATTTTGTTGATGGTTTTCTTTGCTGTGCAAAACCATTTTAGTTTGATGTAGTCCCTTTTATTTACTTTTCTTTTGTTTCCATTGCCTGGGAAGATATATAAGATAAAATATTTCTATAAGCAATGTCTGAGTATTTACTGCCTATGTTTTCTTCTAAGATTTTTATGGTTTTGAGTCTAATATTTAAGTCATCAATCCATTTTGAGTTTATTATCATATGTGGTATAAGAAGATGGTATAATTTCATTTTTATGTATCTATTCAATTTTCTCACCATAATTTATTGGATAGACTATCTTTAGCCCATCATACATGCTTGCTTCCTTTCTTGTATATCAATTAGCTATAAAGATCTGATTTTATTTCTGGACTCTCTATTCTGTTTCATTGATCTATGTGTCTGTTTTTATGCCAGTACCATGTTGTTTTGATTACTAGGGACTTACTGTGCAGTTTTATATTCACCTCACACCAATCAGAATGGCTATCATCAATCAATTAACATATTGTGAGGTGAGTGAGGTGGGAAAATTAACAAGTGCTGGTGAGGGTGTGGAAAAAGAGAAACCCTTTCCCTTTTCCATTGGTGGCGGGAATGCAGACTTTAACCGCTGTGGAAATCAGTATGGAGACACCTCAAAAAAATGAAAAATGGATCTGACTTTTGACCCAGGGATCCCACTTCTGGGAATACATATAAAGAAACCCAAAACACTAATTTGAAAGAACATAAGCATGCTTATGTTCATTGCAGCCTTATTTACAGTAGCCAAGATATGAAAGCAGCCCACGTGTCCATCAGTAGCTGAGTGGATAAACAACTATGGGACATTTACACAATAGAATACTACTTAGCTATAAGAAGAAAGAAAATTTTGTCCTTTGTGATAGTATAGCTGGCCCTGGAAAACATTATGTAAAGTGAAACAAGCCATTTAGAGGAAAACAAATACCATATGATTTCACTCACATGTGTAAGCTTATGAACAAACTGAGCTACCAGAGAAAATGGGGAGAGACTCATAGGTAGAGGGCAGGATGGCAGCTCAGGGTGGAGAGTAGGGGATAGAAGAATCTGGCAAATAAAAGGACTCCTGGGCATGGACAACAATGTGGCAATTGAGGGTGGAGGGATCATAAGAGAGCTCAATGGTAACAGAAAAACACAGTAAATTAAAAAATGTATAAAAAAAGTTACAACACTATTTTAGTTCTAGGTATGCAACATAGTGATTTGTTATTTGAATGTATTATGAGATGATCACTATGATAATCTGGTTAAAGCCCCTCTTTCTTAGCAACTTTTAAATATAAACTTAATTTTTTGTTTATGCTTCCACATTAAGTAATATCATGTTATATTTGTCTTTCTCTTATTTCACCAAGCATAATACCATGAAGTTCCATTCATATTGTCCCAAATAGAAAGATTCGATCATTTAATACCTGAATAGTATTAGAATGTTTAGATATTTCCCTATCTATCTATCTATCTATCTATCTATATGTGTGTGTAAGTTAGTGTATACATATTTTTATTTATTTATATATCACCTTTTTTAACCATTTATTTGGCAATAGACACTTGTTTCCACATGTTGGCTACTTTAAATAATACTGCAATGAAGATATGTGTGCATATATCTTTTTAAGTTAATGTTTTTATTTTTTTAGTATAAATACCCAGAAGTGGAATTGCTGGATCATATAATGGTTCGATTTTTATTTTATTTTTTGAGGAAACTCCACTGTGTTTTCCGTAGTGGCCTGACCAATTTACATTCCCACCAACCATGCCCCAGAGTTCCCTTTGCAACACAACCTTCCCACACTTGTCATTTCGTCTTTCTTGTAAGAGCCTTTTGTACAGATATGAGGTAGTATCTTATTGTGACTTTAATTTGCATTTTTCTGATAATTAATGACGTTGAACATCCTTTCATGAACCTGTTAGTTTGTAGTTATTTAAATAGAGTTTTTTATCCAAATAAAGACTAGATGATAAAACAATATATGCACATATTCAGTAAGCTCTGAGAGGACTTGATTTTGAACAGATCATTATGTGTCCTACAGGACTAGATTTTTTTTGTAATTTTTAAAAGATTGTATTTATTTATTTTTAGAAAGAGGGGAAAGGAAGGAGAAAGACAGGGAAAGAAATATTGATGTGAGCTGTGAACCCACAGCTCAGGCATGTTCCTGGACTGGGAATTGAACCAGCAGCCTTTCAATTTGCAGGACGATACCCAACCTACTAGGCCACATCAGTTAGGGCTTCTTGAAACCTTTCCCTGCAATATCTAAACATGCCATTGCAATGAATTTGATGTAAACCCATATTTACATAAGGATTATATCGTTAAATATATTAAATACATTTAGAAAGTTCAAAAATATCTATTCTACATTTGAAAATGTAGTTGTTTTTTAAACCTCAGTTATATACATTGGCTGGTTAACATTAGAGCATGATATCATTTGCTTTCAGAGAGTTTTCTTTTTCTAACTCACTTAAAATAAAGTGCTTGAATTTTTCTGAAGCACATATTTCATTATCCTTTAGTCCCTATTTTTTCACTTGCTTTCTCATTGCTGTTTTCCCCTATCTTCCATTTCTCTGTACAGGAAGGATCTAAGTGGATAAAAAGGATGGTCAAGTTTATATGGGTGGAGAATAATAAAAGGCAATTTTTTACATTTTATTTTCAGGCAGAACTTGGATTCAGTTTACGGAGCACTGTGACATAATACCATTTCAGTGTGTCATTCTGAATTTGGAATAACATTATGAATCTTTGTAAATCTCTCCATGGCACAAGATACTGGTTAAAATTTTTCTTATTTTGTATTTATATTATATCACACTGAGTAAAGTATAAGCAAATAAAATGTGCTTTGTTTGTTAAATGTTATAACAGTAAGAAAGTGAACATGATCAGAATAATAAAACTTTAAAAATGTTTCAACACATCTAGAAATTATATGACTACATTTAAAATCAGAGAATAAAGTGTTTTAAATTCAGAAATTTTGTTAAGTGAAAAGCTAAATTTACTATATTTTAGCCAATATTTTTCTGTAGGATAAGTGAGAATAAATACATACTTATAGTATATTTAAATAATTATGAAATTATATGAGTTAGAAATGTTCAAAGATTGAAATACATAAATATTTGTTGAAAGAGTGTGGCTTTCTTGTTACTGATTAAGAAATTTAGGCAATTAAATAGTGGGACAAACACTTAAATTATGGAAAAGAACAACTCAATATCATATAATTTATCACAATGTTCCGAATCACTTGTACAAATATATCTATTGGGAACTATTAAGTAATGGTATCATGTTTAAAATAAAGAATGGTGAAATGATTTTCTACTTATTTAAAAATAATTAAAACTTTTCTGGAACTGAAAACATTATTATACATTTTTATATTATCTGGCATTGTTATTTCATTTCAAATAAATATAGCTCTGATCACATTGAATCCAAAACAGAATTATTTTATTTAAAAAAAATAAGAGATAAAAACACTTTTATTCTTCACCTGGACTCATTAGCAAATAGGTTAAGATCTCACCTGGTCCAAATGGAAACATATTCTCCTCATGTTCTGTTGGTTACTGAAGCTCATTTTCTCTTGCAGCCTTAAATGGCAAGGAAGTGAGTGCAAATGATTTGAGATCAGAGCACCATCATGTGGTTAATTTTTGAAAAAAAACTAATTAAAAATTTTAAAAAATGAAAAACTTTTTCTGTGTAGCCAAATATACAGCTGAATTTAAGTTTAAAATATATTTTAGCCAGTCAGACATGCATAATTTCAAAAAAATGAGTAGTACTCATCACTTGTTTCTGCAAATAATATGTTCCTAGTTCCATAAAGATTCATTTTCATCTTTTTTAAACTTCTACCTAACTTCCTTAAGCAGTCTCACCAACTGTATGTAAATTAGGCCCCAGGCTGACATAGCCAGTGTGGGGTGTTTGCTGCCTTGTAGATGGTTCTGTTTGTTGCAAAGTCTTCAAATTGTCTAAAGTTGAATTCCTTCTCCTCTCTCAACAAAAGTACACCTGCTCATACTTTGACCTACCTGGGCAAGGCCCCACCTCCTCTCAGTTCTTTGACCTAAAACCTAGACTTCTTCTTCCTTTTTAAATCATTTTTATTATTATTCCATTACAGTTGTCCCAATTTTCCCCCTCTGTCCTCCTCCACCAACCTCAACCCCCACTCCCACAGTCAGTTCCCACACCATTGTCCATATCCGTGGGTCATTCATACATAGTCTTTGTCCGTCCCTTCCCCTTCTATCCACCACTATCCCCTCATCCTTCGGTCACTTTCAGTCAGCTCCGTGTTTCCATGCCTGTGGTTCTATTTTGTTCAATAGTTTAGTGCCCATAAGTAAATGAATGGATGAAAAAATGTGGCACATGTATACAGTGCAGCAGAAAGAAAGAACTCCTGCCTTTTGCAACAGAATGGATGGAACTGGAGAATATTATGCTAAGAGAAATAAGCCAGGCAGTGAAAGAAAAATGCCATATGATCTCACCTATAAGAGGAATCTAATTAACAAATTAAACTAACAAAGAAAAGAGGCTCTTTCTTGTGCTACTTCCATTGCCATTGACCTCTTTGCCAAATAGAACATGAAGCCCCACCACTGAGGCCCCCTGACTGGGGTTAATATTTCCCTCATGGGTTAAATCACAACCCTTCCAATTATCCCTTCCCAACACTGCATGGCTATGCTCCAAGTTTTACACCTTACCTTTATCCAAACTAGACTTTTCTGATTCCCATAACTAGTAAGATAAAGAGTAAACTAACAAATTTTGTATTACCATCTTGGTCATACACACACATGCATAGACACATATGCACACACATGCACACACTACTTCAGCATTGCACCAAACTTACTGCATTTGTACCAAAGATGCTGTGCTATTCTTCCTCCTGCACAGAAGGCCCTGCCCTCATAAGTATCTTTATTCTTTCCTTCTCTTGAACTTGCCACTGGCCCATGCCTTTCACCAAACACTTCCTTGAGCCCATCAGGCAAAGTTGATCATATCTTACTTTCTTCCCACAATGTTAGCATTTCTGTTAAAGCATCTGTAATACTTATGGTGCTCATATTTTAAACACAAAAGTTTCTTCCTACCATACTTTTTCATATTTTGATATTTGTGTCACCATAAAAAGGAAGCCTTTGAAATACATGGGGCATTTAATTTTTGGTTGATTTATAAAAAAGGATCTCATGTTGGTTTACTGCTTTACTTTTCCAATGCATTGTCTCTCTTAGCCCTCACTTACTTACATAGAAGTCAGTGTGCTTTGTAGAGAGCTTAAATAATAGTGTTCTACTGTTTATGTGAATGAGAACTCTGAAGTTCAGAGAAGAAAGGTAACTTTTTCAAAATCACACAGCTTGCAGTAAATTATTTTGTATAATTTACTTCAACTCCTGTGAAAAATAGTATATGTTAGAAGTAAAATGTGACAGTGGTCATTCAAGGAAGCTAAAAAAGAATTGCTGCCACATGATTTATGTGCATATAAATTATATATATATATATACATTATATATATATACTGTACTTATGAATTTATAATAGTTGATAAAATCTTTTATCATTTTTATGAACCAAAACACTCAAATAAAAGCACCAGAAATTCTTCCAATTCTTTTTTTATTTTATCTTAGTTGCTGAATTCATTCCAAAATTATTGTCACTAAAACATAGACACAGAAACAATGCCTATGATTCTTAAGTAAATTCATTAAAGCTGTGAAAAATGTGTAGTGCTGCAAGAAACTACAATATGTAAATTGGCAACAGAAAAATTAAATACTTTTTTAATAAATAGTTTTGTACCAAAGTTTTTTAAAACTAAGTTGTATAAAATGTACGTGTTTTCATTTTAACATTTTTATTTAAAAACATTTTTGTCTGGTAATTCCATCATTCTCCTAATTTTTTTTTAATTTTAAAACCGAAATACTATTAACATTCGTTGAAACTAATATCCAGGTTTTAAACATTGATATTTGATCGGTTTCCTTTTTATTGTGGGGGCATGCATTCTTACCTGATAATATAACAGCTTTTATTCATCAAATAATTGTGTGACTATTATGTGGGATAAATGCTGATTTGGTGTCCTTCCTCAGTGATGAGGAGATCTACACAGACCCTGACCTCCAAAGCTCTCTCACATGGACATTTGCCCCCATCTCCCTAGACACACATGACATCCAAGCTTTAAACTTTCCATAAAACTCATTGCCACCCAACATACTATATACATTTTGCTTATGTATGTCATCGTCTCCCAGAAGACAGTGATGCCAGGCAGCACCCAAGGAAGCTAAGGGAGGCCTCTTCCAGCTCCAGGTTCTTGTCATGAAACAAGAAGGAACCCAAGAGTGTGACCAGAAGTTTTAGCAAAACACAATACATTTATCAAAGTAATAGTATGCACTCGAGGAGTGGGAGCTGGCGACCTTGGAGAATGAAATGTACTGATGGGCTCTGGGTAGAAGGTTTTTATTACATGTGGACAAGGGGGAGGGGAAGGTGGTCCTCTGCTTCTGACCTGGGTGGGGTGACTGCCAAAACAGCTTGCCCTTGTCTCTCCTCTCTATTAGGGATTGATTTTTGGCCCCCCTAATTACAGAAAATGGGGAGGGGACACCAGGGGAACACGGGGTCAGTGCAGGTCCTTTCTGTGATGCCCCAGCCAAGGCAGAGGAGGAGTTAGGCAGCGCATAAGGCCTTTGTTTTCTGTCCCTGAAGAGAGCAAACTGTCCTGCCGCAGTAGCAAGCTCCATGCGGGTGGCGATTTTTGCTTGCTTTGTTCCAACATCTACAGCAATGTCTAGAACATGGTAGAATACTCTAGAAATACTTGTGGAAGGGAAGACTATAGGCCCCTCAGTGATCTTCTCTGAGGCTCATTTCCCTCTGACTCCCCCACACCTAGTTCTTTTCGTCTCAGTTCTGGTATTTCCTCTTAAAGACGTTTTTTTCTATCTATTCTATGTAATGTCGCCCCCATCCCCGAATTTTCTGACCCATTACCTTGTTTTCCTTCTAAATCTTGTCACTAACTTAAAATTACATATTTATTTATTTATTTTTCATGGTGGCTTTCCCTTTTAGAGTGTAGAATCCATGATAAAAGAGACTTCATTCATTGACCACTCAATCCTCAATCCTACCATGAAGCACAGTAAAATCTAATCAAATATTTAATATGAGTTATGTGGATTTAGAATAAGTCAGTTAAAGAAGTAGGTGCAGACATCATTCATGGGTGACTCTAGATGTGACCTGAGGAGCAGTAGAGTTTTAGAAGGATTTCCTGTGGGATGAGAAAGTATTGCAAACACATAACATGAGTAAACCGACTACTCTCATAAAACTGAGTTTTGCGAAACAGTTCCTCTGAAATGATGCTTGAGGTAAAGTGACAGCTTCGTAGTTCCTATTGGTGTAACAGCCTCCCTTCCCAAGAGCTTGTTTGTATTGTTTTCTCATTCTGGCTCAGCCCGGCATAAATCTGTTTTCTAAACTTCCTGTCTTGAAGGCACCAGTCTGTTTTTATCTAAATCTATAGGTTTTGGTTATTTGGGTCCAATGACATTTTTTTCCAGTAACCATTAAGACCTACTACTCTAAATTTAAGAGAATAGCATCTTGATTACGAAAGGGTACTAGTTTGTAAGAATGGTGATGTTACTGTGTTAGTGAAAATGATACATGTTCATCATAGAAATGGAAGCATTATGGAAGAGTAAATAGTAAGAAAAGATGAAAGCTCAGCTGTTGTGAGTCGGGGTATTCTGCTGCTGGGTGTCCGGTACTGGGTCACTAAGGATGAAACCAAGGTGCCCTCTCAGGCTGCCATCTGAGCTGAGACTTAAAGAATTTTTCCAAGGTACTGGCTGATGACAGAATTCTTTTTGGGGGGAGGGGGAGTTTTATAACTGAAGACCCTATTATTTTGCTAGCTACAGGCCACAGTCCAGTCTCATCTCTGATAGGCACTCCTTGCACACTTGCTAGGTGGGCTCATTCTCAGGGGTTGACTCAGGGGCAAATCATCATAGTGGCTCTGCCTTTCATAGGTTCATAGGATTAGATCAGGTCCTTCAAATAGAGTATTCTTTTTAATTCAACATTGAGTAAGCGCCTTAATTATATCTGCATAATTATTTTTTTTATAAAACAGCAAATTTGTGGGGTAATGTCCCATTCAATTCACAGGTCCCTTGCACATTCAAGGACACAGGATTATACAAAAGTACAAATCACTGTGTTATCGGTGGAAAACACGCTGATGCCGTAGCTAGGAGAAAATAATTTCCCGAGACCCACATGGGAGAATAAGACTCTGTGGAATGGTTTATTGATGAGGTTCAGTTAAAGGGGTTCCCCTCCCGACTTCCGAATATTCCATTTCTGTCAGTCCCTCAGTGGAAAAAAGTGAACCACATCCTCCTCAAGGCCAAGACAAAAGCCAGTGTCTGGAGTCTCTGCTCCATGTTAAAGTATGGTCCAGCCCAGCATCCAGCTGAGAAGTGGTAGATTTTTAGAAGAATTTCCTGTGGGATGAGAAAGTGTTGCAAACACATAAGTTAACTGACTACTCTCATAACACTGAGTTTCGTGAAACAGTTCCTCTGAAATGACGCTTGAGGTAAAGTGATCCAGCGCGTGTTTCTAGCTGTGGTCTGGTGCTGTGCTGCCGTGGTTGGGCCCCCACCTGCAGCCCATGTGTGAAATCCCCACCTGACCATGGAGAGAGGATATTCAAGTGCTTGGTGGGAGTGCAGGTCACAAGCAAAAGAGAGAGAGAGAGAGAGAGAGAGAGAGAGAGAGAGAGCACTTCTTTGTTTCCCTGGGATGGTTCTGTATTAGGTTGGTTTTAGGACAAACCAGGTGCTTCTTCAAAATGACCAATCAATTTCTCAGGTTTTCAAGGGCTTTGGACGGTTTCATAGCCCCTAGTTAGAGAACTGAGAGGCCTCTATGGCCCAGACCCTCCCCTTTTTACTCCGGAGCAACCTGGTACTGAAGGGTAGAATGCAAAAGTGTTAATCCCCTTTGGGGAGTAATACTGGGGTCCCCTGGAGTGTGAACAACTGTAGCAAACAGCTTCTGTTCCCTAGTTTATTAAGCTCAATGTCTGGTTCACTTTTATTCCCCTTTCCCAGGTAAATGCTATTGGTAACTATTAGACGAGGGCAGGAATGTTGGGAATATCTTGGAATTCTGTCTACCAACGCTGCGGTTTATATAATTTCTTAACATATAACCTAGCTGTGCATTTTACTCCACATTGTCTGTCTAAAAGTATGATGAGTCCTGGAAAAGCTCAGAAAGATATTTTCTTGCATTTGATATGTTAACCTAAAAATAAATGGCCGAAGTGAGAGACAGCAAACATTTATCTGAGGTCCAAAAAAATAACTGTGCATGTCCTGGCTGGTGCGGCTCAGTGGACTGGGCGCCAGCCTGCAAACTGAAAGGTCACTCGTTCAACTCCTTGTCAGGGGAGGTGACCTGGCTGCAGGTCTGGTCCTTGGCTGGTTACACCAGAGGCAACCAATTGATGTTTCTCTCTTGCACATTGATTCTTCTCTCCCTCTCTTTCACCCTCCCTTCACCTCTCTCTAACAGTAAGTAAGTAAAATAGTTTTAAAAATAGCTATCCAGTAACACTGGTTTAGGCAGAAACTCAAATAGTATTTCAATTAGGAGGGGAAGGCAAGAAGTATTTATAAAAAGGGAAAGGAAAATACTTAAATAGAAGGAAGGCATTTCCACAAATATTAAAAAAAAAAAAACTAAGGGAGGAATTTCTATAGGCATGGATAAGCTACCATAGTAAAGCTAATTCTAAAGAATGTTTTTAATATTGGACTGGTAGTCATAATATCTGCTTTTCTGTTAGCTTAGTATACATTTGATTAGAACACAGTGCTGCCTGAGGACCAGACCCAAGGTTATTTTGTAAGTTTTACTTCCCAAAGGTTTGAGGAATAAGACAAACAATGCAGTCCCTTTGGAATAGCAGCTCTAGTTCTATTTAAAACAGCTCAGCTAGTATTGTTTCTCACATGCCATAAATTACTTATCCTTCTGGAAGGTGAGAAGATCATTTGGCACATAATATTTTATGTAGTTTTTTTGTGACCTGGACCTCAATAAAGAGCAAAGAAAGTGGCTAAAAACAAAGATGCTAAAAAGCAATTTTTTCCTCAACCCCCCTTTATATTATGATAAATAATTGAATATATTGAATTGCATTCCTCCGTATTCTGTTTTCTTACCTTGCAACTGTGTACAATGTCAAAAGTTTTCTGAAAAGTCTGTTCTCACCAATTATCCTTTATTGAAACACCCTCAGGAGCAAGGAGTTACTCAGCTGAATTCCATTTACTTGATCATTTTCTTATTTTTCTAGAAAGGTGTTTAAATTGGATGGGTCCCAAGCAATGCCACAAAGGTTTCTTTTCTCATGCAAGAGCTAAATTCATTCACCTTTATAATAATAAATTCCTTTTTTTATTAATTTTATTTAGTTATTTTTCAAGTACAGTTTTTTTGTCTATTTCTCCCACCCCAGCCTCCCCCGCCCCATGCTCCCCACCTCCCTCCCATTTCCACCCCCCTTAGTTCTCGTCCCTGTGTCCTTCATATTTGTTCCTCCAAATCCCTCCCCTTTTTCCCCCTTAAATTCCCTTCCCTCTCCCCTCTGGTCACTGTCCCCTTGTTCTCTATTTCAGTGTCTTTGTTTTTTTTCTCTGCTTGCTTGTTTGTTTTGTTGTTTAGCTTCCTGTTAAAGGTGAGATCATATGGTATTTGTCTTTCAACACCTGGCCTATTTCACTCAGCATAATGCTTCAATAGAATGTTTTTTAAATCCTGTTTGTTCTGCATTTATTTCAAATTTTAGAGTTTTCGTTGATCGTGAAGTAGATGAATTTCATTCAAGTGGAAGGTAGTCAGTCACATGAGTTGGATACACTCAGCGAGACAGACATCAGTGTTATTTACCTTTGTTCTTTTTGAATGACTCAGCTATAAAGGTGGCATTGCCTGAGGGACAGGGTCACGAAGATGTGTGGCCATTTGGATATGACTGTGGCGCTCCTCCTATCGTTTCCCCAGTTCTTTGATCACTGCAGGACGTCGGTTTTCAGCTACAAAAAAATATGTATGTACAGAAAGGTTCTTTCATCTCGCTCTACATCTCCCGACAGCGGAATGCTTGCCTGCTGGGCTAGCTAAGGAGTTCTTAAAAGGCATAGGCTCTGTATGATTTTCTTAAAAATGTAGAAAAGGTTTCAGAATGATGCCTTCATTTCTAGCCTTGAAATGGATTTTAGAGAATCAAGTCCATCACATAGCTGTGGAATTTTAATCAAAGAGGAGACAGTTTAATCTCTAGGAGAAAGTATAAAGGGAAGTGAGGAATAATTGGTATTAACTCCTACATTCTAGAATAAAAGTTCACCCTGAGACACAACAGAGAATATGAGTTAAAGCAACTCAAAAGCTTTCTATCAAAAGGACTGAAGGTGTTAAAGTCAAAGTGCTCTTGGACACTAGGGTTTAGGGATCGCTGTAATAGAAAAATTGTGTCCTTTAACATTCTCAGTGCATAGTGTTTGCAAAAACCAGAAAGCATATTTTCTATGTTCTTTAATTTGGATTAGCTACTGCATCCCCTCTATTGTATACTTTCGTATGTCTCTGACAGCATCAGATTTCCCTTGAACTCTACAAATGATAGGGAACGTAGGACTTCTTCAAACAACTGATTCTCTAAATGAGACGACATGTTTCTCACTAGTCTGAGTTGGTTGACTAGAAAGAGAACTAACCTTCGTAGTCATCACATCTTTCTGTCCTCAGAAGGCATCCGAGCCTCACCACCACATAGACCATCAATGTTTTACTAAATACATTCAGGTTTGAATGATTTGATATTTAAAGATTTCCTACTTTTTTAAACCTGCAGTTTACCATTTTAATAATTTAAATTATTCATTCTATAGGAGATTAAAGGAATAAGCCTACCTGATTTTTATGATCATCTTTCAATGTGTGAAAATGTATGTCTTGTCTTGCTTTGATCTTCATTCTGGGCTAAGCATTTCCAGGTGTATGATATGTATTCCAGTTAAATAATGTTTTTTATCTTATTTTGAAAATCAGATGTGTTTTCATGAGTTTAATATGTTTAACAAAACAAGGTGTGGGTCAATCAAACCAAAAGCATCATAAGATTGTCAACTCTCTTGTTCGAGATACCATATTTGTATCCCAGTAACCAATAGTTATAACATCAACTATGGCGGCTGACGTGCCATTTTTCACTTGGCCTTAGAGATGAATCAAAATCCCTAACAGGAGAGAGGTGGAAGTGGAAGAAAATCAATATTATACATAAATAACTGTGAGGTGAGCAACTAAAAAGTGTAAGGAGTAAAAGAAAGCATTACATTTAAAGCACATTAAAACATGAATAAAAACTGGATGAATGAGATGAAATGAACTGAATAGTCACAGGGAAAATAAACAGATCCCTGTGAATGAAAATTACTGTGAAAAACCACTTAATGTCAAATCCAAAAGGTATTACTATTTGCTATAATAAACTCCATGGAACTGTAATCGTTTTTGAAGATTTTACAGTAATTTTTAAATCTTCTTTTTTATATTCAAAGAAAACACATAAAACAACAATCTAGTCCTTGAAAGACAGAAAAATACATCCTGTATTTCCCTCAGGTGTGTTGAGGTAAAACAAAAAAGATGCGTCAACACAGCAATTAGCAAGTCTAGCAAGGTGTAGGGCTCCGACTAGAGGGAATTCATTTAGAAAACAGAAGTTTTAAAAGCCTCAGGAAACCTCTATGCTGATGTTAATTTTATGTTGTCTTCATTTTCCATAGGTGGTTAGAAGTCTCAGCCATTGACCTTCAAGTTTCCATTTATATGAAAACACCACAGCAACACCATATTTCTAGAATAGAATATGTTTAGTTATTAGGAGCATAACATTTGTATTTAGAATAAAGTCAATATAAGCATTTGTAAAATTAAAATAGAAAAATCAGTGACTTTATGGACAAATGACTTCCAAATATTATATTTCACAGTTTTTTAAAATTTGATTATATATATTCAAAACCTAATGTTTGGTAAAATATCCCAACAATACCTAATAATTTTATAGCCAATGCTGAGAAAATAATAGACTAAAACTCTTTTCATAATGAACACTGCATGTTTTAAAGATCCTGATAGAGCTTTTTTTATCAAAAATATATAGACATTTAAAAATGTTTAATAGAAAATTATATTATTGTCAAAATAAGAAAAGTGGTTAAGAAAAAAAAGAGATTTTATAATATCAAAACTTTAAATGGAATATAAGAGTATCCTCAGTTACCCCGTTTCAATTATTATGTTTTCATTACTGCTAAATGCCACTAGATGTCAGTATTGTATAAGAGCAGAAAATGTTTTCCTTCAAGTCCTTATGCTGTTTTAATGGCCCATGTAAAATGAACAAACCCTACCTTGTGCGTATGTGCACATATACGTCATTTGAATGTATGCATCTGATTATGTTGGCAAGATACCCACGATCTTCTACTAGTGAGTGATTCTTTTCTTAAAACATCTAAAACCAATACCATTTGTATTCACTTGCAAACGATGCAAAGCGGTGTTTACTGTCCTTGCGCCTTCAATTATGCATGTACCTGCTCACTCTCTCGGTTTGTCCTCACTACAGCCACTAGATTTTGAGACGAAGAAGGCATATACTTTCAAAGTGGAAGCCTCCAACCTTCACCTCGACCACCGGTTCCACTCCGTGGGCCCCTTCAAAGACACCGCCACGGTGAAGATCAGCGTGCTGGACGTGGAGGAGCCGCCGGTGTTCAGCAGGCCACTGTACACCATGGAGGTTTACGAGGACACGCCCGTGGGGACCATCATTGGCGCCGTCACTGCACAAGACCTCGATGCAGGCAGCAGTGCTGTTAGGTAAGGAAAAGAAACTTGTTTTCTGTGTCAGAAAAAGACAGAAAAACTTTTAAAAAGTACTCTTTCCAAACTTGCATGCAAGCATAATGACTTCACAGAAATGTTAGTGGGAAAACCAGAGAATTTGAACAAAAACGTCCGACATAAATCCCTGTGACAGGGGTTAGCCGAGGTGTGACGCTGGGCATGCCACTGAGGTGAACCAATGTCAACTTTTCATTTATAAAATGATTTCATGATGCAACCTTAAAGGATGATTCTCATGATTAATGATGTTATGACATTTTACAGTCCCTGGAATATCACAGACATTTAACACACGATCAATTCATCTAAAGCCCCTGCCTCTCACTAAAGGAAAGTGTTTAAAAAAGATAGTTTGACCATTTGCAACTTGCAGTTCATTTTCTCACTGTGACAATTGTGTCTGCTGATGGAAGCACAGGTAGAGTCAGCCCCTGGGTATGATGGATTAAGAAATTTCTCAAACCCCAGACTTTGCCAGGAGCTCCTATTGCCATAAGGCTGCTGGGTAGTGAGCAACAAAACAATCAATGGAGTAAAAAACCTGTAAGAAAATCTCCTTCCCCACACCCTCAACCCTTTTTCTTCACTCATTCCTTGATCCTGAAACATATTTTGAGGCTTGTTCTCATTCGATGTTGCTTCTCCTGTACGTTTAAACTCCTTGCACATCCCACATGCCTGCACGCAGGGGGAGGTGAAGAGGGAGAGAATGTGAATCTGAATCTTTCACCTCTAAAAGGTACACAAGAGCAACAGCAGAGAAACTCTAAGTAGGCTTTCAGTGCAAAACACTACTCTGCTGTTATAGGGAAAATATGTAGACACATATATTATAAAATTTTATGCCATGGGATAATAAATGATTTCTTAAAAAGGGATCAACCATGAAGCCACAGCCTCCATACATTCATGGCATATAAGAAAATACCAGGAAATGATGGGACCATGCCAGCTTTGTTCTTTGTATTCATTTAAAACCATCCCCAAAGGTGGTCCAAATAATTTCCTTCTTAAAATATATCTGCAATCAGGAGAGGATTCTAAATAAATGTAAACATTTGTCTTGGGAAAGGTAAGGCAAAGACGATGACTGAGTGTCTCTACAAATCAGGTCAAACGCTGGCTAATTTAATCATTGGATTCAAGTTATTGTTTTGCTCGTCCATGTAACAACAGGATTCACTTCCAGTTACACTCCAGACCACCTTCTTTCCTGCCCGAGTCCGCAGGGGTGTTCTCAAGAACCTGCCATGTTAGTGGTGGTTGTGAGTTATCCTGTTATCATTCATCAATCCTGTTCTCAAAGCCCCTGCCTGTGCTGTTGATATTTGGGAAAGTGGGAGATGCCTGGTGAATAGAGGTACTCTCAAGAATATAAATAGTTATGGGAGAAATATTGAAGCTTGTAAAGAAAGTAATACAAATAAATAAATATGCAATAAAACTTTCTATAGTGTGATAAATGAGGAAAATTTTGAGGGCCGTGGAACATGTTATCTAGGAGAACATACTAAGTTGTTTAAATGTATCATATGTTCTATTTTTGTGGACTGATTAAAACATGATGAGGTTAAATATGAATACATTATTATTTAATGTAATACTTGACAACAAAAAAATCGAGAGTCTATAAGTAAAAAACACCACCTGGTAAAGCTAAAGTGAGATTTACCAACCTCCAAATACAAGGACAGGGTTAGAGTCAAAACACCGGTGTGAGAAATAAAGGAAAGCTACATTTTAAAGAAACCTATAGCAGCTACAAGCCTGATTTTTTTTCTAGAGTCACAGGAGCTCGTGCCTGACAAGTGCTGCCTTGTGTGAAATAAAATAGCATCCCCAGTCCTACTTCTAATGGGCACTGACTCACTGAAAGTGCAGACGCAGATGGATTGCTGTGGGGACTTGTCAAGAGATAGAGCTCCTATGGAATCAACATGAAAGTTCTCTTTCCTCTGTGCCCTTGAAGTAAACAGTGAGCTTGAATCATGTCAGTTGAGCAAACGTTGGGTATGAATCATCTTTTCATGGTCTGAAAACATGTTTGCTCAATTGAGATTGGTAGTAGAAAATAGGTTGTGAAGAATAAGCATCGACATTTAAAATTACTTGACATATTTAGGTATGTGGTTTCACTTTTTATTGCCTGTCTTTTCACTTAGTTATTATGAAAGATATTAATTTAGGACTACACTACTGGGTATTTATTAATATTACTATTGTATTGTCATCATTGTGCACCTCGAAGAGCCGGAAAGCAATGACATTATTCAAGGCATGAAACAGATTAGAAGAAGAATTTAGTTAACCGTAATGCATTCAAATGCACCACGTCTGGTGGGCCCCTCTTACCCAGACCTTAATTTCCTTATTTCAGTTTTTGGAATTTTCTTTCAATATCATTTCACGTTAGTTTTAGGTGTACGGCATGGCAGTCGGACAATTGTATCCCTTACAAAATGGTCCCTTCCAATGTTTCAGGTAACCATTTGGCACCATACGTGATTATTGCAACATTAGTTGTCCCCGTGATGTACTATACATTCCTGTGACCATTTTATAGCTACCAACTTGTACTTTCTAATTTCTTCACCTTTTGTACCCAGTCCCCTGTCCCCCTCCCCTCTGGTAACCATTAGTTTATGCTCTGTATCTATTTGTTTATTTTGTTGTTTAAATTCCACTTTGACTTATTTTACTTATGATGATGCCTTCTAGATCCATCCATACGATCACCAGTGGTAAGGTTTCATTCTTTTTATGAAATCCCATTGCACCCCATTGTGTACAAGTACCGGAGGTTTTTTATCCACTCGTCTAATGATAGACGCTTGAGTTGCTTCCATCTCTGGCCCTTGTAAATAATGCTGCATTGAATGTAGGAGTGCACACATTCTTATGAATTAGTGTTTTGGGTTTCTTAGGATATATACTCAGAAGTGGAATTACTGTGTCATACAGCAATTACACTTTTATTTATTTATTATTTTGGCAGAAACTTTGTACTGTTTTCCATAGTGGCTGCACCAATCTGCATTCCCATACACTGTACATGAGGGTTCCTTTTCTCCACATCCTAGCCAATATTTGTTGTTTATTGATTTATTGACAGCAGCCATTCTGACAGGTGTGAGGTGGTGTTGCTTTTGGTTTTATTTCTAATTTCTCTTATGAGTAGTTGAGAATCTGTCTTTTCACATGTCTTTGGCCATCCATTTGTCCTCTTTGAACAAGTGTCTATTTAGGTCTTTTGTCCACTTTTTAATTGAATTGTTTGGGTTTTCTTTGTTTGGAGTCGTATGAGTCCTTTATAAATTTTGGACATTAACCTCTTATCATATGTGCAATTATTGAATATGTTCTTTCATCCAAAGCTTCATTTCCAGTTATTGTTTTTTTTTTACTCTTTTACCCTTTGCCGTTAGATGCACTGATTTCCTCCCTCTGATGGTCTGTCCTTTGAGTCTCTCATTATGTAGTTCATAGGGGTGATTTTTAGTGGGTTGAATAAAGGTAGAATGAGTGTAGCCACGACTAGTGATGTGGGAGTTTCAAAACAGCAGTCTCTTGATTTTAGAAATGAAATTTAAAAGAGGTGACTATCTCATCACTGTGGAAAGTAGCATCTGTTTTCAGTGTGAGTGATTTGAGCTGTAGAGAAATATTAGTGAATGGGTTTGTTCAATGTGTGCCACTTATGTTCCAAACACATGAACATCTTAGTTACCTTATGAATGAATTTTAAAGTAAACTTTATTTGAACTAGTTTTGTGTTTAAAATGAGAAAATTAACAATTAAATTTTAAACTGTTCCATGTAAGAAGTGTTGAATGATAAGAAATTGATCATGTAAAGTAAAATCTTTATAATGCCTGTTAACTTCTATGTATAAGTTTAAAAAATTACAATATGTAACAGAATAATTAAATAGCTTATTTTTATGTTATTTATTTTTGTTTAATATTTCCAAAAATTCATCACTTAAAATCAAGTGGTAAAATTAATAAATAGAAAACCATTATTAGCTACCATAAGTAGAATATAATATTTTTAAAAATTAGTTACTGGTTGTTAATATATAAATGTGTACTGCATTTTATTTAAAATTATCTTATATCCCCATCTTACCTGTTCACTACACTTTTGGAAAGTACTACGTTATCAATTGTAATCAATTGTTTTTATTTTGGGTGAAGATACTGTCATATAGCTGGTTTTTATTTGACAGTCCTCTGTAATACATTAGAACTTGTATTATATGGGCAAAAAACTAAACTCAATTCCAAAACATGTTTATAGAAAAGAGAGACCCAGATAATAAAGTGGTATCTTACAATAGCCGATGTGATTTATTTCTAAACGTTAGTTAAATTGTGTTATCAAAATTAACAACTGGAAAAATGTTCATTATTTTTTACTTATTTAGAAAGATTTTCGTGATGATTAATTGAAGCCTTGGTGTAAAATGTTTTCTTTTTTAAAGTATTATTGACATTATATTTTTGGAGCAGTTTAAGGTCCCACCTGCAGCGATTTGCTATGCACCCCCTGCCACGGCCAGTGCACGGTCCCAGCAGTATCAAAATCCCCACCAGAGGAGCACAGCCGCTGCACCTGAGGAACCCACACACCACAGTCCCCCGAAGTCCGTAGTTTACCTTAGGACGCACTCTTGTGCGCTCTGCAGGTCTGAACAAATGTGAAACGATATGTAGCCATCATTGTGATACTATAACAGAGGATTTGTCCCCCAAACCAGTCCCTGGAAGCCAGTGCTGTTTTTGCTGTCTCCATAGTTAATTTCTCATGAATGTCATAGAGCTGGAAACATACAGTGACTTTTCAGGTTGGCATCTTTCTTATAGTAGTATGTATAAAGATACCTCCATGTCTTTTCATGGTTTGATCATTTATTTTTAAGACTGGATAATAGTCTATTATTTGGTTGGAATATTTATCTAGTCAGTGAAGAATGTCTTGATTGTTTTTCAAGTCTTGGCAATTACTAGAAAAGCTATATAAGCATCTGTGTGCAGGTTTTATGTGGATTTTCTTTCTTTTTCTGTTTTCTTTTTTAATTTTATCGTATTTTGTCATTACTATTTGAGCCCCTTATGCTTCCCACTCCTGAAATCACCACACTGTTTTCCATGTCCATGGACATGTCCATGAGTCCTTTTTCCTTTTGGTTCAATGATCCATCCACCCCCTAACCTCCTCCCCATCTCGCTGTCTTCCTGCTCTCTCTGTGTCTAAGTCTGTCTCTGATTTGCTTGTTAGTTCAGTCTGTTCATTAGATTCCACATATGAGAGAAATAATATGGTATTTGTCTTTCTCCGACTGGCTTATTTCATTCACCATAGTATTCTCCAGGTCCATCCATGCTGTTGCAAAGGGTAAAATTTCCTTTTTTCAGTCAAGTAGTACTCCATTGTGTAAATGTTCCATTTTTTTAATCTCTTGTCTACTGATGAACACTTAGATGCTTCCATGTATTGGAGATTATAAATATCACTGCAATGAATATAGGGGCGCTTATGTCTTTCAAATTAGTGTTTTGGGTTCCTTCGGATATACTCCCAGAAGTGAGATCTCTGGGTCAAAAGGCAGATCTATTTTTAATTTTTTGAAGTGTCCCTATACTGCTCTCCACAGTAGCTGCACCAGTCTGTATCTTCACCAATAGTGCAAATGGTTCCATTTTCTCCACATCCTCACCAGCACTTGTTGTTTTGTCCATTTATTGATGATAGCCATTCTGATAGGTGTACGATGATAATCCCATTGTGCTTTAATTTGCATTTCTCTGATGATTAGTGACATTGAGCATCTTTTCATATGTCTATTGACCATCTGTATGTCACTCTTTTATCTCAATACCAAGGAGTGTGATTGCTGGAGATATATATATATATACAAATCTAAAATATATATTTAAATTTGTAAGAAGTCACCAAACTGCTGTCTTCTGTTAAACCAAACAGCTTCCAAGTTTCTGAAGGATAAACTAAAAGGTCCAGGTATAAAGTTGGGAGCAGATGAAAGTTAGGATTCAGGTAGAAAAGGACACATAGTCAGATCATGTATGACTATTTAAAAAAATGATCAAAATAAATGATGAAAGCTTAAGCAATTGGAGGGAAATAAAAATATGACAATTATAATATTAATAATATTTTACCATGATGCATTTTTCTTTTTTAGAAATATAATTTAATAGAATATACTTCCAAATGCCAAGTTTAAGGACAGAAGAATGATGCCTGTATAAATTGTTAATTTGTGAAGTGTTTAGTTTCTCATCAAACAAATTTGATGCTATATAAACTATCTAAGATTTAACTTTCAATTCCACTAAAGAGAAAATAACAATGAGGAAGAGGATGAGAAAAAATAAAGAATTAATAGGAACTAATAGGAAATTAACAACTACTATTTAACAGAGTTTGAAAGAAGCCTACTGAGATTCCCAAAACAAAATTCTAGTTGTGGTTGTTGCTGAAGCAATTGTAGTCTAAATGTTGCTGTATGAGGGGTAGGTTCTCAGAAAAAAGAATGCTTGTGGAAATTAATTGAACTGAATTTAGTTTCATTTTATTATGCACCACAAGATAAAAAAATTAAAAAAACTAAAAATACAAGACATTTCGAACTCTTATTATTACTTGAACAAATGAATATTTTCTACCATGACTTGAATCAATACTCCTACATCTTTAATGCTTAAAGAATAAGATGTAATACTTTTAGAGTAACTATATTATCAAGCACTTTTCTAAAAAAATAATCTGAGAATTGGGGCAGGGTCAAAGTTAGCTTTTCCATTAACTGTGAGAAAGTTATTAGGCAAATTAAAAATAACAGTTTTAGGGAGAATGCTTACCTAAGGAAGAAAATAAAACTTTTTAAAGGCCTTTCTGGAAACTAATTTACGGTGAAGTAATAACATTGCACTCTGTCAAGTGGCGTGTGCTGGTCAGGCTTTAATTTCTGATTTCTGTTACATTGTTAAAGCTGGTTTCTTAGCAACAGTCACCATGCATACTTGTACAAACTGTGGATCTGTTTCGTTTTATATAGTTCATAAACATTTGTTTTTTTTGAATTCCATATTCCATCTACTCACCAAATAACTACAAATCAAGTTCTGTATTTAAGTGTTTTGCTCATTTAAACAAGTGAGTTAGCTAAATTAGATAGTTCATATTATACTGTGATTAGTTGCAATGAAAATATCATTCTACCCTACGATTGAGTATGGATTGTTTCAAAACAAATGTACAAAGTGGTGGTTTACTCTGAAAGACATTTTTTAAATTATCTAGATATTTTAGAACTGGGTCATATATTCTCTGAAATGTTCAGGAAATGTAGGAGTGGTTCTATTTTTAACCAATTGATGATTATTTCTTATCAATACCTCTTAATTGCTATGTGGTGAAGTTGATCACAGTACAAAATGGTAGTGTTGTCTCATATTTATTATTGGGTCACACACAGAGATTTGTCAGTCACATGAAGACAGGATATCAGGGAACTGCAGAACCTGGTACTAGACTTGTAGTCTTGGAGACTGACTAGCGGTGAGAAGATGCTGAAGATGTTTAGCTGAATACAAAAATTTCAGATAAGTTTTAGCAGCACTCCAGAAGGTGTAAGCTTTGTGGGAGAATGACATTCATAGAAAAGAAGGTGTCAAACCTCACAGAGTGGTGGAGGTAAAAATGAAAGGACTACAGTATGAAATAGGGCTTGGATATTTGTGCTCATAGTTTGTACTTCTGCGGTTTGCAGTGAAGCTTTGGTATTGTAAAGTTGAAGGCTAGGTATGTCATAACTCGGTCCTAGAACTAAGCACACACTTGGACTTTTTGTTTTACGCTGGTAAATGATACAACATACTCAATAGTGTGGACTGAGAGAAGAAGGGAAGAACACATACATATATGCATACCCACACACACAATTTTATGCCAAGGCACATATATACCCTCTCTCATTGCAACTTTCCAAAACATTCACTATTACACTGTTTGATGAGTATTATTGTCCAAATGTTATAGGAGACAAAGGGAATAGGCATAACAGCGGAAATATTCCCATCTATGGCCCAAGGTAAGTGAAGGAATTAGTATATCTCCCTAGCTCTCTGTCCAAAATGTCAGTGTTCATCCTATATTTTGCTATATCTCATTGGTAGTTCATTTATGAAATCAAACTCTACGTCAGCACTAGACTGAGCTGACCAAATAAATTAATTTGCTTGTTAAATTTGCAAGATGTTGGATTGGGTTGATAGGTATACAAAAACATAAAATGAAAAGATAAGATCAAATTCAAGGAGTTCATCATCACCAAGCCCTGATTATATGAAATGTTAAAGGCACTTACCTAAGAAAAAGAAGATAAAAAAGATGCACAGTGAAAGGACAGCAAACTCACAGTTCTTAAGAACCACACCTAAAACAAAAGCAAACTAAGAGGACAGCTAGATCAGGAGCAGAACCATGAAGATCACACGGAGGGTTAGCAACAGGGGAGTGAGAGAAGGAGAAGTGGGGAGAAGGTACAGAAAGTAAGTAGCATAGATGGTAGGTAGAAAATAGATAGGGGGAAGGGCAAGAATAGTATGGGAAATATAGAATCTAAAGAACTTGAGACACGTGGTCATAAACTAAAGGGGGGAATGGTGGGGGAGGGGTGTGCAGGGTGGAGGGGAATGAAGGGGGAAATTGAACAACTGTAATGGCATAATTAATAAAATATATTTAAAAAGAAAATTAAAGAAAGAAAGAAAATATAGACATGTTATTGTATGTATAAAGTTTAGAATACTTAAATGTTATCCCCAAAACAAATTTACATTAAAAATGACCTGTGTGTACATTGATTCATTGTACAAAAGTAGACTTCTTTTTGAGTCAGTCTTGTAAATTATAACATTTCTGTAAGTTATAATTAGCTAGAAGTAAGACATTTAATTGTCCCAATTTTGTCTTGGATGGAGGAGTTTTCTGCTCCTCAGGATTTTCAGTTCTAAAACTGAGAACATCCTCACAAACCAGAAAGAGATGACTGTCTTAACTTAAACATTCTTAAAGCCCTGAATATGTTGCTTTCAAGCAGAATTATTTAGCTATTACATAGGTAGAGGAAATAGAATCTGTGCATTGAACTTTATATAGTACTTGAGTCGCAGCAATTTTGAGGTAGCTTTTGGTAAATGTTACACAGTTTACATACTATCTGTGCACATGATTGTCTTTTCTACCCAAAACCCTTTAAATTTCTTGAGGCTAAGATTTATTCACCTCTGTTTTGTCAAGGACCAGGGCTATTGTTTTGCAGATACTCCCCAGTGAAACATGAGTAAGCGGTGAAAATTATTTTTTAAAATATTTAAAAAATTAAAAACCAACTATTTACTGCCCCTGGAAATTTTCCTGAAAACAAATAGCAAATGAAGAAAAATTTCCTGATGAAAATCTGCTAAAACACTTTAACAATGTCAAGAGACTGTAACACCAGACTTGATCCCTCCCTCCCACTCCCACCTCCCAACTCAGTTTGACAGGAAACCCATCCTAGGCAGGTGTGGTTGAGAGAACATGCCTCCTCTCACCTCAGCTTCCAGTGAAGAGGTGTATAACATCTTCCGAGGACGGGCAGGATGCTAACGTTGCTCATGCTCTCCTCCTCTGAGTTTCAGATGTGGGCAGCTTACCCCCCCCACTCCTATAGCATCGGCTCTATACTTGGCAGGCAGGTAATATGGGCCCAGCTCTTTGTGTTATTTTGCAAGTTCCTGGGGAGCCAAAATGAGAAGACCGCTCTCTGCCTTCACTCAGTGCCCAGCAGTGCCTCAGAGAATTCACCGGGGTTAGAGAAAGTACAGAAGAATAGAGAATTCAAAAGCTCTTCTGAGATATTTGTTTTACTTTTTTAGCTTCAGTAGGTGTAAGATCATCAAAGGTAATCATTATAACAATGTTTATTGGGCTTCTTAATATATAGATATAGATAAAATATATGCAAACATGTGTACATATGTATTTAATAAAACATAACTGCATAAAAATAGCATTTCTCTGTTTTATGAGACTTAAACTAGTATGAATTAGAATATAAGTTCAGCTTTATATGGTAAAACCAAGAGCAGACACTAACAGAAACTTCAAAAATGTAGTAAGAACATTAAAAATTAATATCATACTGGAAATACTTCTTGCAAAAGAAAGTAAGCCAAGGAAAGTTATAAGAACTTAACACCCCGCCAATTACAATTTTTATCTTATACAAGTGGAATTTTAAATAATTGGAGCTCACCCTGTAAAATGAAAAATCTCTGAACTAATAAATTTAATTAAAAAACAACTCTGTAAATATGCTAAAATTATTGAATTACTCAGGTTGAATGAAGGAATTATAGAGATGTGAACATAGCGATTATTTTTTAAATGCAATGAAAAGATAATTGTGTGTTTGAAAAGTGAGAATTTATTGGAGTTCTTGTTGTAGAGTATGTTTGTACAAGTCAGAACAAGAGTGCTGGACGGAAACAATGATTGGAAAACACTGCATCCCATGCAAAGGAAGAGAAATAGTCTCCATTTTATCTAGACAATAGCAATAGCACCTCAGCATTGTAAAGTACCTTCAGAATCTCCAACTGTATTAAATTTGTTCTACCGCATCTGCACCAAGCATTTGGACAGTCAGTATTTGATTACTCCTGGTACTTACTGCTCCCTGAGGATATTCGTTATACTCTTGGGCAGCTCTAATATGTCTTTGTTATATTTACTTGAAATAATATTTTTTAGATTTCATTCTCCTGACATAGCACCCGCTTCACTGAGCATCATTATCAAATCAAAGGCAGCTCGCATGTTCTTCTGTCTCCTTCCTTCAGCCTGCATAGTCCTGGTTATTTCAAGCACTTCTCATAACTATTTGAATCAAGTCTTTTTATAATCTTGGTTGCTTTCCTTGTCTCTTGGCAAGATTCTAATATACAGAAAATGTCTACAGTCTGGTCCCCTTTAAATATACCTACCATATGCCTGAAAATATTATGAACATTTAGCCCATTCCCTATTTATACCCTTCAATTGTGTTCAATGCTCACAGGATCATGTTCTACGACCTTCATATAATTTATGAGGCACTCACTCCTTGACCTCAATCACTTATCTTTTTTCATGCTATTGTATCTTAGATATTTTTCCATAATTCCCAAATACTTATACTCAGTTTCCTACACAAACTCTATAGCTTTACTACTATTGTTGTGGCTTCCTGAAATATCTCTCTTCTTCTGCTCCATCTGTCTTCCTCACTCTGTTCTTCCATAATTACTTCATAGTCTTCTACAACCAGCCAAACATCATGAGCAGGAAGGTTTGTCTGGACCAATAGGTGTGAAATAAGTGTTTTTTCTTTGCACTCTGTAATGCCTTCTTCATTCCTCCAGCAGGTGTTGAAGTCTTCTGTTGATATGTGCTTGCCCAACAAGACTCTTCATTGGTGGGATTGTACTTTATTGATTTTTATATGTCTCAGCCCTGTATAGTGTCTAGAGCATTGTGGACATTATAGAACTGAATGAAATCTATACCAATATTCTCCGAGATATGTTATAGTCACTAAAGAGATTCAGTAGCGATTTCCTTCTTAATTTAGGCATGAGTCCAATTGACTAAAGATGCAGACGCTAGGAAAAAAACACTTTCTTTTTTTAGAAAAGGGGATTATGTAATAGAGTTAAACTCATTATACCCCATACTCCTGACTTTCACATGTGCCTTAACTTCATTGAGGATTTTTGAGAACCTTCCTATGAGACTATGAGATGGGGTACAACACTGAAATCAGAAGACGTCAATGCACTCTCACCCCTCAAATCAACAAGAGTCTTATCAAAGGTAGATTAACAGCATTAGTAATACCCTGATTATATAATACTCAGCAAACTTCTGGTTCAGAAATCAGTTACTAACAAATATTGACAAGTTAAGAGTTATAAATCTTATCTATAAAGACAAAGTAGTTTTGATTTGGCCCCCAAATGTTATGCAACTACTTTCAAATAACCAGTCTGTCAAAAAAAAAAGTACCTTGCCTTTTTCAAATGCATACCTTAACTAACTTCCCATGATGAACATACAGATCCCTTTCTCTGCCTGAGGGTTTATGGATTGACTATGATGGTTACATCTGCCTTCAGCCCCTGTTTGTAATGGCCTTGCCTTGATGCAGCCAGACACAGTAATTATGATAAGTATATGGTGCATCGAGCCTTAGGTTAGCAGAGCCCTTTCATGTAAAAATGTTTATTTAAAGTTGGTAATAGTATATGATAATAATTATAAGTACGATTGAAGAGCTGGTTTAAATATCAGCTCTAGCTCTGGCTGGTGTAGCTCAGTGGATTGAGCATGGGCTTGGAACCAAAGGGTCACCAGTTCAATTCCCGGTCAGGGCACATGCCTGCATTGCAGGCAAGATCCCCAGTAAGGGACATAATGAGAATCAACCACACATTGATATTTCTCTTCCTCTCTTTCTCCTTCCCTTCCCTTCTCTCTACTAATAAATAAATAAAATCTTTTAAAATATATCAGCTCTAAAACTTTCTAGTTATGTGAATTTGAACAAATTTCTTAATGTGTCTGTGCTTCATCTCATCATATATAAAATGGGAAGGTTAATAATACCCATTTGGGGGCTTTGTAAATCTACATGCGTATATTTACATATTAAGTAAATATGTGTAAACATTTAGAAATGTCTAACACATGGTAAGATTTTAAATTATCTCTTATTATTATCATCAAAAGATGTTCGAAAATAATTATAAGCATATATAGCACTATATTTCTATTGTTACCTAAAGATTTATATAAAATCAATTTCTGTGTTTTTATTCGGTGTCTTAGAGTTTTTAGTCCAGCTGCTTTACACACACACACAAAGCAAAATCGGTTATCACCAAGAAGGTTAGTTAATAAAGAAGATAAGAAGACAGTATTAGCCAAGGTCACCGGTTTTTAGAAAGGTGTCTGGATATAGAAAGCAATAAAACAACAATGGCCCTTTCACACATATTTGAGGAAAATATTTTTGTGCAATAACCCATTGTCAGTTAAAAAATATTCCCTCCGCTTCCATAATGCAATTTATTTTTCTATCTGTGAAAACAAAGATTCTACTTCTGCTCTGGCCTAATTCCTTTGTAGATGTTTCCAAATGCCTCCCTCACCCTCATCTCCTCCCAAAGTCACCATTAATGTATTTTTTTACTGCCTGAAAAAAGTTTTAATATTCAGCAGGTTAAGGAAACCCATGGTCAGCTTCAGAGTTTCAGTCTCTGCTGAGCTTTCAAGGTGTCAGGACCCTAAAATAATATGAACAGCAGGGGTACTAAATCTTTCATTATTTCTAGTTTCCCCTTGAGCCTACTGACTTTGCAATAAAGAAGCTGTCATTTACACTCTTCTTTATTGCAAGATAGGTAATAGCTACAGGGAGAAAAGAAAAGGAACTGTGTCGAGTAAGCCTGACTGCCATTATGATTAATGCGTAATCATTGCACATTTGCATCTACTCTTTTCATATACAGGTACTTCATAGATTGGAAGAGCGATGGGGACAGCTACTTTACAATAGATGGAACTGAAGGAACCGTCGCCACTAATGAATTGCTAGACAGAGAAATCACTGCGCAGTATAATTTCTCCATAATTGCACGTAAAGTTAGTAAGTATGGCATGGATGGAATCAATGTGATACTGCAGCTTTTGGAGTTAACACACTTAAATGAGTCCCTGCTGAAGTGCTTGTCATTGTTGGACTGACAGCTGAGTGGTCTCCTGGGGAAACTCAGGAACCTGTTCCTCTTGTTCATAGCATAAGTCCAGGGAAATGGTGACAGCCGCCAGTCCCTGTTTGCAGGACTGCACGCATATCTAAGTACTGCATTGCATTGTGTGACCTCATCCGTTGTCACACGGTACCCTCAGAGATCCACAGGAGTTCCAACCCTCTTTCGAATCGGGCCCCCATATGTTACTGGGAGCTTCACTGGCCAGAGATGAGGAAATAATTATAACATCAAATCATCTGTTCTGAAATATTCTCTGAAATCGAAGATGGCATTTAAAAAATTATCCCTCTTCTCTCTAGTTTCATTAGAATGTGATTTTTAAATGAATGTCACTGTGGAATATATAGGATTTTTAAGGACACTTCTTCAAGGAGTCACTCAGGATCTACAGGACAGTTAAGAATGGTTCCTTGTGCTGATTTTTGCCTGGTCCAGGAGACAGTCCTCTCAGCAGAGTGACTACAGGTCTTATCTGTTTGGCTGGACAATCAAGGACATCAGGACAGCTCCCTAACGTAACAGATTAGGTGGTGATGGTGATGTCTGGCTACCAGCAGAGTGGTCCCTAACAAAACTGTACCTGTGCAGTCTTTCTGCATGTGGTCTCTCAGAAGATTTGCCAAAATCCCTTCTGAGTGTTTTTCACTTTGTTTTCTTCTTATTTCACTGTGTGCCTCTGGTAGAAATATGTGGGCAGCTAATTTCACCTCTCATGTGGGAGAACAGCTAACTGCGAATGTTTCTGTTTCAGGGGGTTTTGATCAATCTCATCTCGGTGGGGAGTAAATAAGAAACAGTTGTGTTTATCTTCAACAACTGTTTCCAAACATGATTAGTCAGACGCCTATTCCCAGACCTTAATGAAATCTTTAGCTAATGGTTTTACGTTTAGGTTATTCTGATTACTAAAGGTAAGCTTCATATAAATGTAAATGTATCTTGTACCATTTGCATTGGAACAGTGGCGTGTCCCGTAAAAAGACTGACTACCCTGAGGCTACCATACTAGAGAGGTCACATGTTGGTGGCCGAGTCAACCACTGCAGGTCAGCCTAGCCTTCCAAGTATAAGCTGCCAGTGTTTTAGATACGTGAGTGAAACTCAGAACGTCTAGTCCAGGTACCTTGCTAGCTGAACAACAGGCCTCTGTCAATACCATGTGAATGAATACACAACTAGCCAAATCCTGCCCACATTCTTACCCACAAAATGATAAGAAATGCAACATGTGTAATTATTTCAAGCAGCTACATTCTGGAGCCATTTGTTGTTACACAGCAATAGATTACTGCAGAACCCAGTGGCACTGTAAATTGAAACTATGGGTCCTTGCTTATCAGGGTACAGAGTCTGTATTCTTTTGGAGTGGAAGAGGGAAATACAAAATGCACAGTTCTTTCTTATCTTCCTCCATATAGTGTTTGGTTGCCGCTGCATCCATGACCAAAATGGATTGGCAGTAAGGGGGTTGCCCAAACACTTTCTTCTCCTGTAATTTTTATAGTTATTTAATGATGGGGGTAGGGGTGGGGGTGGTCTAACATCTTACCTGCATAGGAAATTGATGTGGGCGCCCAGTTAGTGGGAGACCTTACAGCTTCTTTATTCCAGGGTCCCCGTGACCATCAGGCAACCTTCCTTGGTGATTTGATGGCATCATTTCTCAATTTCACCTTTCTTTGCACTGTACTGTCTTAACCCTGAGGAAATGTACCCATCTTTGTGATGCCAAGTGGGCGCATTACAAGCTACTCTTCTACTGTGTCTTTTGCCTCGCTCTCCCCTGCCCTCCCAGCTCAATTGGGCGCTGAGCACAGATGATCCAGCCTGCTGTCTGAGCAGAGATGTGCCAGCAGAATGCCAGTCTCTCCCGTGGAGTCCCTCCCACCCTCATTCTCTTTGTTTTCCTAAAGTCTCCTTTCACACTTGGCAACTCTCTTCCCTCCAGTTCTACATCCCATTACAGTTACATGTGTTATTCAGCATCCCTTTTAAGCTATCTTTCTATTATGTCATTCACCCAGAATTTTGGGGAAAGTCGAACCAGGTTGCCTGCAGAAAATTAGCTTCAGTTTCCTGCAGTGTTTGGTAATGTAGGGAAAATGAGCTTTCCGAGCTATTGAGCATAGGACCTCTGTGAGCAGTGTCACTTCAGTCTAATGGCTTAGACATAGTGAGTGACAAGTGAGCAGAGGCAGTCTCCTCAAATAACTTCTATTCTTTAAATAGACATTGCCCATAGATTACCAATTAGAGTACTGTCTGATGTAAACTGAACCTCCTTATAAGTGCACACACAACACTTGTGTATGTTTTCTGAAGTAGGAGGATTAGGCTCTGCACCTTAAGTTGAGACTCTGCAGACAGTTCATGGACTACCTGCATTGTGGCTCTGAATGGCCTTTCCCTCAGCCCATGTTTCCTCAGACCACCCAAAGCATCATCACGCTATGAAAACACTTGCAGTAGCAGGTCTGGCACCAACTATCCATGTCTTGATCTTCAACCATTTGGAAAATGGAAGGTGATTATGGACTCTTAACAGTGGAAGCAAGTGTCATAGATCCTCAGCAACTTACATTTTCCAAACTTAGGGAATGCTATTTAAAAATTATCAATACAATTGGAGCACATGCTGGCTTTGCCATACTACCCCACTGACTATAGTGTCACTCAAGTGAAAATTAGGAAACTCTAGTGTATGGAGTCTCATAAGTTATGCTGGCTCTACTGGGGCATGTGCAGAATTGTAACTTTGACACATAATCCATGTATATACAACATATGAGTGATGGCAAGCTAATATTTCTGAAATATCTACCCTACTGCTAGCCTATTTCAGTATTTTAGTACCCTTAGGAAGTCTACTGGGGTAAATGCAATATATCTCTGTCAAAAATAACGAGGCTAAACACAGTTCTCTTGGTAATTAAAGATTCTGTGATAAGAATAACTTGTCATGGGCTTTATTTTTCTTGACCTCACAAAGTTTGAAAGTAAACTTTATTCATATTCCAATGCATAATGCTACCTTCATTGACTAAAATGGCCAGCTGAGCAGAAAACTATCATCATACTGAATGACAGAGAAATGGCTAGCTCACGGTAGCCCTGCCAAGAAGAACACAGTTGTGAAAGTGTACCTCGCTGTAGATCGCACGTTTGGCCCAGATTCCTCTAAACACTCAGGTGAAATGAAATGGGACAGTGACTGAACAACTTCCAATTAGTTAAAAAGTAGTCATTAATCAGTGTTGCTCTAGTTGGAGGTCCAAATAATTTTATTAGACTTCTAATAATTTTTATGCATTACTGCTTTGCTGTTTTTAAGATATTAATCTTGAAACTTTTTAAAGAGACAGAAGCTCCAAAAATTCACTTCATTCAAACACTCAGAAACAACCAGAACAGGAACAGAATCACAGATATGGAAATCATTTGGAGAGTTATCAGCTGGGAGGGAGAAAGAGGAGAATGGGGGAAAAGGTGCAGGGATTAAGAATAGTAATTGGTGGGTACAGAATAGACACGGGGATGTTAAGAATAGCATAGGAAATAGAGAAGCCAAGTACCTTACATGTATAACCTACGGATATGAACTAAAGGAGGGGATTACTAGAGTGAAGGGAGATACTGGGTGGATGGGGACAAAGGAGGAAACAATTGGGACAAATCTAGGGGCATAATTAATAAAATAAAAATAAATAAATTTTCAACATGTAAATATTTGTTCTTTTTTGTAGGGGAGGTTGCTATAACAAGTATCTTTAGGGAAAATAACTAAAAATAACTACATTAAAACTCTACAATATATTTTTATAATTATATATAAACTGATGATACTAGAGAGAATTCTTTTCTTTGTTATGTAAGTATGTGAATGACAATGGATTGTTTCCATTCATTTACTCATTACTGTATTTGAGAAATATTGTGTGTGTGTATATATATATATATGTGTGTGTGTGTGTGTATGTGTGTGTATATATATATTAGTACCAGTTTAGTCTCAAGCTATAAGAGTTCCTAATGGTTTTATTGTATAGGATCCTTTTTGATAATTTTTCTATATATTGAAAGATATTGTGCAACTACACTATGTCTCTCCCTACCTGCTGATTACATTCCTGGGGCCATGCCTTCTCAGTGTCCATGACATCCAGAAGATCCTTCACAGTGTGGACATGGAGGTGGATGAGGAAAGGCTCAAGAAGGTCATCGATGAGCCTAGCAGTGGAAAGAACATTGAAGACTGCATTGCCCGCACCCATTCTTGGGCTGTGGCCTTCTCAGCCAGATCTGCAGAAGGGCACAGAAGAAGGAGGAGTTGATGACAACATGGGGTTTGCTAGTTTAAGTGTAGTCTTGCTCCTGTGGGGAAAAAAATTGATAATATGTCATTTCTGACATCACCTGTATCACTTTGCCATGTTTTATTCAGCAGATGCAAACCACTAGATCCAGACCACCTTTAAGGGCACGCGTAGTTACGGGGAGGTAGCTCGCGTGTTCATCAAGAAGTGGGGGGTGTGGGGAGCCATTTCAGAAGGTGGCCTAGCATATTACCTCTTGGTAACTTGACAAGTCACTAACTAAACCTGCAGAGTGTTTAGAGTCCATATTACCTGGCCACAGAATGCCATGAGAAACACAAAAGTCCAGCTGAATTCATTAGTTAAACAAGGGAAAGATAAAGTGCTGTAAGAAAGAAAGTAATTTAAATAGTTTTTGGAGGCAAGGCCTGGGTCGCAGAGGAACTGTGACAGGGTGTTGTTAGAAGATGGAAAAGATATTGTAAGAGAGGAAATGAGGATATTCTGGACTAAAAAGTCATCTTAAGAAATGACATGGAGGTATCCAAGTTGATGTTGAGAACAGATCAAAGGAAGCCTTGAGATCTAGACTCTTAGCAACCTGCAAATATATGACACACTATTATTAGTTTTTTTATTTTTGAGGTACATGATACATATAGCATAATATTAGTTGCAGATGCACAATGTAATTATTAAATATACGTGCATATTGTGAAATGATCACCACAATAAGTCTAGTTAATATCCATCAATTGTAACTTTATTACAATTTTTTTCTTGAAATGACTTTTAATATCTGCTCTTTTAGTAACTCTTATATATGTATGATGTGTTATTAACTATAGTTATGTTACACATTACAGCCTACGACTTATTTACTTTATCAATGGAATTTTGTATCTTTTGACCACTTTTACCCATTTCCCCCACCCCTCATCTTTGGTATCTACAGATATAAAATCATTTATATCTACAGATATCATTCATAATATCTACAGACATTAAATCATTATGTTGCATATCTGAAATTCATATAATGTTACATGTCAATTATATTTTAATTTAAGAAAGTAATGAAAAATGTCTGAGGCTTTATCAAAGACTTAAATGCCTCAGTGAGCATTTGCAAAAGTTTTCAGCCTATCTTTCTTTACATTATTTTATTGTTGTTCAAGTGCAGTTGTCTGCATTTACCCCCCACCATTTCACCCCCCAGCCATTCCAACCTCCCTCATTTGCTTCTACCTCCCCTCAGTTTTGTCTATGTATCCTTTATAGTTGTTCCTGAAAACCCTTCATCCCTTCTTTTTTATGAGACTATCTTTATTCTTGATGTTTTACATATGTGTCCCCAGCTTAACATGATATCCAAAGAGATATCACGTCTCCAAATTGTGGATTTGGAAGGTAGTTAGCTCTTGGACCTGCATTCTCTTAAGCTAGCACTGGCTAGCTTGCATTCTGTCTGCCTGCATGACTGTGGTTAACCTCACCAGGATAAAGAAACAAGAGTGAGTCTCAATTCTTTGAGGTGTTTAAGCAGGACACATTCCTCCCTTATTTGGCTAGTTTGTTTTTTTCCAAAAGTTATCATAATTCCTAAGTGCTTTAATTGAGACTAAGAATGCTTGAATTGGCCCTCTCTTCTGTATGACTGTTCTTCAACTTCTCAACCATGGTCACCTGCATAAGAATAACCTAGGACAGTTTTTAAAGGACAGATTCTGGGACTTTATTCAAGACATACCAAATCAGAATTTCAGGGGATAAGGCTAAGAAATCTTCATTTTAAACAAGCGCCTTACCTCATTCTAATAGGCACCAACTGTGGAACCAACATGCCAAATTCTCTAGTGCCATAAAGATGAGCATTGATTGTGGAAAGCAAAACAGTGGAATCGATCATCATGAAAAGTTTCACTTAGAGTATAGTTGACCTTTGAGGACTAAATATAACCATTGGTTTCAATCCTAGGTTGAAGTTATTATTTTCCTTCTATTGTGCAAATAATTGTTTCTTATTTTTCATGTGTGCCTTGCTTTACATGTAAGAGTTTAGGTAGTTTATGTATTGCTCTGTAACTTCTTGCTCCCCCCACCAAGTAACTATAGAAAAATATCTTGTATCTTCAACAAAAGGTAAGTTTGATTTATACTAGTATTGGCAAGATTAACACTTTGGAGAGAGAATCACTTCATTTACATAATTCATATAATTGTAAAGGTTCATACCATTCCATTAAAGCCTGCAATGTCTCATTCACATGGAAAGAATAATCATTAACACCACCATAATCATCAACCTAATTTAGAAGTAATACCATTTCCCCTTACTATTAAATGCTGTGTAAATACAATGGGATTCAAATTTATGTAGTAATGGTTTATATTCCATTTTACACTTTCACCTGCCATGGTGTACTGCCATAGTCAAGCTGCCAATGGTCCTTTAAGTCAGTATAATTGCTCCATCTGAATCTTGTACACAACAGTAATGCTAGTCTTATCTTTTCTTAATTACTATCCAGTTTCCTCCGGAAATTAACCTACATGATGAGCTTTTCACCTGAAGGTTGACATTTGAATTAAAAACATGGATATATGCAGCAAATTCCTTTTAACATCATCCCATGTCAAAAAATGAAATGCCAAAATGGGCAAAGTTTTTACATGGAAAATATTATTTTCCTGACATCATGCACTATATTTTACTCCATCTATTAGTAAAATAGATGACCTGAAAATAATAATCTTCTGAAGTATGAATTCTTAATATTAAAGACTTTGTCATGTATGTCTTTGATTCCCTTGGTCTATCACACTCTGGGACATGAACACATGTGTGCCTTTATGAGTAAGTTGTGAGTAGCTTTGCACTACCGTGAAAAAAGATAATGTTATGTCTTCACAATATGTCATGGCATTTATTTATTTTTTCAAGGAATTTATATTTATCATGAATATAAATGTATCAGCAATGTTTTACCACTTATTTATTTATTCATTTATTATTACATATTAAACACCATCTTATGTGTTCAGGGCATAAGGTTTACAAAGAAAAGAAATGTTCTTCAGATGAGCTTACAGTCTAGTGGGCATCACATGAAGTCAATTGTCAATAAGAATACCATGGTTAAATGTTAATATGTAAGAAAAGCAAATAAGGCCATTCTGGGTTCACACAGAGAGGTACAAGGGCAGTCCTTGAGAGGAACACAGCACCTAAAGTGAAAAGTAAAAAAAAAGAATGAAATAGTGAAAGAATGTTTAAACAGCATGCTGAGTGACAGAAATGGAATATAGCAATCTCTAGAAGTGGAAGAAAACATAAAATACTGAAAGAAATATAAACTAATGTAATGTAGGGAAAAAATGAGAGTGGTTAAAAGGTAAAATTCTTTTACTTCTCATTCTATTTATGTGTCTGTTCTCTCTCTATACTTCCCTTTCCTAGGTCATTCCTCATTCCTCCCCACTAAGAAAGAGAATACAAATAAGAAATATGAAAAATGTGTTTCTTTTCTTTTTTTAAGTTTTTAAAATTATTTATCTTTAGAAGGGAAGGGAAGGAGAGAGGGAGAGAAATATTAATGTATGGTTGCTTCTCATGTGCCCCTGCTGAGAACTGGCCCCTGCTAGGAACTGGCCTGCAACCCAGGCATGTGCCCTGACTGGGAATCAAACTGCAATCTTTTGGTTCACAGGCCCATGCTCAATCCACTGAGCTACACCAGCCAGGGCGAAAAATGTGTTTCTTTTCTTTCTAAGAGTTTCCTGATGTTTTCATTTGAACCTGAACTAATCATGTAAATACTGAAGAGATAATGAAAGACAGAACTCAATTAGACTCGTGTTTCTGAAAATGCATCCTGGTTGCAAAGTAGTGAAAGGATGGAGGAAAGAAGGATTGAAGGATGGTAGAAAATAGATTTTGTAGTGATTTAAGGAAAAAAACTTGGATGGTGTGAAGTCATAACAGGGAGGATAAAAAGAAATGGAGACATTTAGAGAAAGTTAAGAGATGAAATTATAAGAGTAGATATCAATTGGGTGTGGGAACAAGGTGAATAAGGAGTCACTATTAGTGGTCATATTTCCAGACAGACAGCAGGGAAGATAATGGTACCATTAACTACTGTAAAAACTACAGAAATAGGAGATGTATTGCACCAAGATTGTGACCTCAGGTTGAATTTGATATTCTTGTTTCTTATCCAAGTAGCTATGTAATCTGTGTGGTTCCTGGTGAAGAAATCAGGAGCAGGTTTAGATTTGATAAATAAATTTAGGATTAATTAACATATAGATTGTAGTGAGTATGTGAGTATGAAAACTGAGAAGTGAGGCAATGATGTGTACCCAAGCCATTTAAAGGGTAGGAAAAGGAACAAGTGTGAAGATATGAGCACAGACAAATGCTAGGCAGTGATGATGAAGAGAGGGATATGCGGAGATAGAAATGTTTTGGTTAACTAATTTGATGAGGAACATAGGAAAAAGGGAAGGGTAAAGACTAAAACACAGGTTGCTTTTTGCACATGATATTCTCACTGCTGTATCTAATCCACCTTTGTTTCTTCTGTTTTTGAAAGCATTTATTTATTGACATATTCAGATTTCAAGCATCTACTAGACACTGTGTTAAACTCTGGAAGTTTAAAGATAAACATGATAAAGTTCCTGCTCTCAAAGAACTCAGACTATCTAAGGCTTTATGTTGTCACAAATATTTAAAATCAATGATAGGCTTCCTCTACTATTTTCACTGGGAAAATAGATTGGTGGTATTTTTAAAGATCTCTTTCTCTTTGGAGATCAGTTTTTGTGACGAGTAGCAAAGAACATAATATTTGACTTTAGAATAGGTGTATCTGGATAATTTAAATCCTTGTTAGGAATTACTTAGTCTGTTACAGATCATATAATATAGCTGAACAGAGTTCTTATTAGATATGGTTTATCGTGTAATTTTAAAGTGAATGGATATAAAGAAGAAAGACAAAGAGAGCTTGTGTTATTTACTCACTGTATCTTGCTCAGTTTGCAATATAATTCAGTTTTTTGGGCATAAAAGGCTAAGATTATTTTCTTAGAGTTATTGTAGTTGTAATTTAGTACACAGTTACAAAATTGAATTTTAACTCCTATAGTTATTCAAAAAAAAGATGTCATTTTTAAGATAAATAAGCCTAATAACTTCAGTATATTTAAACATAAAAGTAAATTGTTTGCACTGTATGGTTTTCAAGGCATTTTCAATTATACTTCTCATTGGTTTTTGAAAACATTCTATCGTTTGGTCAGTATTTATTGAGTATCTGCTGTGTAAGTTTTGTTTTAAAAATCCACTACCTTGACTCTCAAGTGTGAAGCATGCTTCCTCACATCACAGTAGCTACATTTCAGCAAAAGTGCAACTCACTGAAAGTAAGGCACCACCACTTACATGGGCAGATCTCAGGCAGCGCCTTCTTGCTCTGTGAGTTAGCTGATACATGTCACAGGGAGATGGAAAGCATAGTAACAGGACTGCGGTTCCAGTCTTGGCTCTGACACAAATCACAGGGAAGGTTATGCCAAAGTTTTGCACCTATAAATGTTTCGTTTGTTTAGTTTTCTAAAAACTATTTATTTCTTTTTAGAGAGAGGGGAAGGTAAGGAGAAAAAGAGAGTGGGAAAAAATCAATGTCTGGTTGCCTCTCACACACCCCCTACTGGGGACCTGGCCTGCAACCCAGGCTTGTGCATTGACTGGGAATTGAACAGGCAACCCTTTAGTTTGCAGATTTGTGCTCAATCCACTGAGCAACACCAGCCAGGGCTGTTTTGTTTTGTTTTTTAATCTGTAATTATCAGGATACTTTGTCAATAAAATCTTACATGGAGACCCAGTATGTTACATAAAGAGAAATGTGCATAAAGGAAGTGGCCTCATTGTCCCTAGTGTACTCCCATAATAGCAAGGAGGATGGCATGAGAACCACAAGATTATAAAACTTCTAAATTTTTTACACATACAATGTAGTTTTCTAGGATTTATCAAATAAAATGCTAGTTCCTAATCACTTTAATGAAGTGAATCCATTTCTAAAAGAGATTTCTAAATCCAAGTTCCAAAAATGACCACACCTTTGTATCTGCCCCATCCCACAACTTTTTCTCTTATTCCTGAAATGTGTGCCCTGGAACTCTAGCCATCATCCTGTGAGGAGCTCCGCCTACGTAAAGAGACCATGCATGAGTAGCCCACCCACATCTCCATCTAGACCTAGGAAATCCCCAGCATCAAGCACCAGGCACATGAATAAATGAAACAAAATGATTTAAGCTAAAAAAGCACCAACTCAAACCAGCAATGTCAGTCTTCCCCTCCCACCTTTTTTTGGTGACTCGGGTGTACTTTAATGGTTTTCTTTCAGAATCTTTCTACAAAAGAGTAAAGTTAAAACCAAGAGGTTTTAACTAGCAAAAGGATGAGGCCCCCCTCTTGCTGGGGCACCTCCACCCCATCCTCTGTTTCCAGCTGTGTCATTGTTACAGTCCATGGAGTGAGGGCTCCTGTTTGCATCTGCCACCAAACCAACAAAAGGAAAAGACTTACCCCACAGCCTCACCGCCTACATGTACATTGATCCTGTACAGGGTGCTGTGGTAAGACTTGTTAGGATCCAGTAGGAGTGCTGAATGACAGCTGTGGCCGGGGCACAGACCATGAAGAACCTTGTCCTCAGGCTGGGTGCCATCTAAGGACACTTTTGGGCCCAGCATCTTACTTCCAAAGGCTGGCTGCACACTCTCAGGTCAGGTAGAGCTAGAGTTTGGAGTCTCTAGCAGGGAGTTGGTGCAGGTAGGCTGGAAGAGGCAGCATCTCATGACTGGCTGACCCAAGCCTTGCTTCTTCTCAGTCTACTTGCTCACCCAGAAACTATGGGAGATGATGTGGCATGAATGGACCCCATGCTGAGGACCAGCTGTGTGATATCCAGTGGGAAGTTCTGTCTTCTCTTCTACCATGTTCACAGGTAGCCAGTCACTGGGCGTGGATGCAGTTGGTTAAGATGCATCTGGATTGCCCCCTTGACCTCCTTGTCCATGCAGATGTCAGATAATTCATCCCAACAGCCCTGCTCCCACTCAAGATCTAGGCTTTGCAGTGGGGCCATGGACTTCTTGGTCAGGGTCCGACTTGGGCTGAGACTCCTGGGAGTTCCAGATTCTCCTCTGGAGATGATGGTGATGGGAATTTCCAGAAACAGCCACCTACCTCCTTAGTCTTGCTGACTCACCCCTCCACACCAGGTTCTGTGTCCTAGAAGGCCCTGGTTCAGTCCCAAAACACAGCAACAAAGAGCAGCAGGTAGGTGGGCTGAGAACCCTGTGGGTCAGGGAAAGATGACACATGGCTTCAAGTTGTGGTAGCTCTACTCCAGGTAGCCAGAAGGCTGTGGGTGGCAATAGCTGATCTCTGTGGGAGCAGAAGCCTCACCGGATGTTTCTGAAGACCTGGAACACTTTCTCCTAGTAAGCAAAGCTTGGCCCCTACCGACAGGCTCCCAGGTCAATGTTCCTGCATGGCCACTGGGAAGGTGCTGCTCTCCACACTGGGGCCACAACCATCTGTTCTTGCAGGGTCCATCCCAGCTCAACCTTAAGTGAGAATTCTTCTTTCCTTTTAATATATATTTTAATATTTCTTATCACCAGGATTAACTATCTATTGCTGCATAAAAAATTATCGTAGAGTTTCTCTGGGTCAGAGATTCTAAATGTGTTCATCTAAAGCCAGAGAAAATGCATGCATAGATGTATGCATAGCCCACAGACACAGACAGCAATATGACAAAGGCTGAGTTGGGGCCGGGGGCTTGGTGGAGGCAGGCAAAAGGAGGGAGAATGGGAGACATGTGTAATAGTGTCAACAATAAAATTAATTAATAAATGATAGGAATAGCTTAATATGTGCTCCAGGGAGTCTGAAAGAATTGAGAGCTGGGAGCTGGAATATTCTGAAAGTTCCTAAACTTCAGAAACCCAAAGGCCCTACCTATGCTTTCCCAAGCTAATCAAGGTCCAAGTGAAAGAATGTCAGTCTTTTCTTTCCTATCAATGAAGCATCATATAGTTACTGTTCATTCATGGTTTGGTCACATGTATCAGTATTTTGCTCCTTCTTGTTGTTGAGGAAATTTTTATTGTATGCCACATAATATTTATCCACACATCAAAAGATGGACCTTCGAACTGTGTCTAGTTTTGGACTATATGCATACTTCTGTGTACATATATGTACATTTGTGTGTGTGTGTGTGTGTGTGTACATTTATTTCACTCTCTTGTATAGATACCTAGGATTAGAATTGCTGGATTATAATTTAATATATAATGTTTAAAGATAGCTCTTGCCTGTTTTTCAGAGTGAATATACAATTTTATATTTCCACTCACAATCTTTTTCATCAGCAACCCATTTTATTTTCTGAGCAATGAATTGTGAATTCCATTTTACAAATAATATGTTTATTTTGCTAAATTTATTTCTACATATTTTATTATATTTGATTCTACTGTGAATTGAATTATTTTTCTGACTTTCATTTCCAGTTTATTTTTTGCTAGCATATGAAATTGCCCTTTTTAATAGCTCTCTTATTCAATGCCCTTGAAAAAATTCTTTATTCTGTTAGCTTTAATCTTTTAGGATCTCCTACCCACAGTGTCATGTTATTTTTGAACAAAACTACAGTTCTTTCTTTACACTTTGGGTACTTTTATTTGTTTTTAAATTTTATTTTTAGTTGAATGCACTGGATAAACTACCAAGTACAATGCTGACCATAGTGGCAAGAACAGACATTCCTGCCCAGTGCCTAATATTAAAGAGAAAATATTATCTGTGATCACTGAGTGATAGACTCAGTGATAGACTCTGTCAAGTTGAAAATGTTGTTTTAAGTTCATTATGTGTTCAGAGTTTTTGTTTCTGTTTTAATAATTTACTTATTATAAGTAAATAATAATAATTTACTTATTATTATTTATTAATAAAATTATTATTTAATAATTTACTTATTTAATAATTTTACTTGTTTAATAATTTACTTGTTTAATAATAATTTACTTGTTTAATAATAATTTACTTATTATTAAAACAGAAACAAAAACTCTGAACACATAATGGACTTAAAGCAACATTTTCAACTTGACAGAGTCTATCTACCAGAAACCTATAGCTAACATCATACTCAGTGATCACAGACAATATTTTCTCTTTAATATTAGGCACTGAGCAGGAATGTCCATTCTTGCCACTATGGTCAGCATTGTACTTGGTAGTTTATCCAGTGCATTCAACTAAAAATAAAATAAATATAAGATTTTGTTAAATGCTATTTCTGAGTTTATGGAGGTAGCAATGTGATATTTGTTCTTCTATTAATATGATGGATTACATATTAATTTTTTGGAAATTAAACTAAACTTGCATCCTTAGGATGAATACCATGGCCTGTTAGTTCAATAATATTATTCTGAAGTTTATTTGCAGATGTTTGTTTAGAATCTATGTTCATATTGGCATTAGTTGGTTCTGCTGGGTTTTTTTGTGTTTTTGATCAGAGTTGGTATTCGTGTACACAGAACAAGCTGGCTCAAGTTTCCTCCTCTATTTTCTGAAAGAGTGTAAAGAGTTATTATTGGTCAGTCTTTAGTTAGTTGGTAAAATTCCCCAGTGAAACCATGTGAACATGATTTTTCCTTGGTGGAGAGATTTAATGACAACTTCATTTTTTCATTTGTTTTAGGTCTATCGAGATTTTCTATTTATCTTTGAAATTAGTTTCGATCATTTGTGTCTTTCTAGAAATTTTTTTTGTTCATCTCTGTTGAGTTCACTAAATTTTTGACATAATACATGTAATACTATTTTATAACATTTTAATTCATTTTGATAAAAAATGATGTCTCCTTCTTCATTCCCGGTTTTGATAATTAGGGCTTTTCCCTTAAATTGTACTGTCAAATATTAATAAAAAGGTTAATTCTAACTCCAATTGATTCAGGAAGTTATGGGAAGTGGCTAAGATATCACCAAGGCATAAGAGAAACAGATTTAACAAGATATTTTTGATGTCATGAGGAATAAGAATAGAATTATTTATGAATTGTCTTTTATGAGCTCCCAAACATAAATAAGCTGGTTATTAAATCAGCTTATTTATGGATCAATGATCATTGGAATTAAATGGTTTTACTACTGGGAACACAGCCATTAATTGTGTAAGATTTTGGTTATTTGATATTTACTATACTTACAGTGGGATTTGCTTTTTCATTTTTCCATGATAACTAGTTTCTACATGGCAAAACCTTGGATAATAATGATATGCTTAATCAAGTTTAAATAGACTTCATTATTGCTCCCCTAAATAAAGATTATTGTAGATAAGTTAAAAAATAAATGTCACTACATTTTACATAGTTTGGTGAATTATATACATACATGAAAAATTATATTACTCTAATTACATTAAATTGTGAAAAATTTGATGCTAACAAATACAGTAGTTCTTATATAAAGATGTTACTTCTTCCCCAGCTAGAGTTTAAAAGTGTAAGGTTATATTTTTAAATGTGTAATTAGGAAAAGTTTCACACATCTACAACAGCAAAGAGAATAAAATAATGACACCAGTAAGTTCATCGCTCACTTTGGCAACCTAAATGTGTCATTTTTGTTGTTGAGATTTGTCCTCTATCCTTGTTGTGGTGTTTATTTTGTGACTGCCACAGTGATGACTGGTGACATTTAATTTCCAGTAAATCTACAAATCCTACAGAGCACAGGGAAATCTCACAAGGCAAATATTTGTCTTAGCTAAAATACCAAAAGCATACCTTTGAGAAACACTTTTTAATAATGTGTTACAAACAGTGATTATGTTTTTGTGACATATTATGGTATTGCAGGAACTAACTAATTTAAAACTACCAAAAGAATTTCTTATGGGTAAAAACTGGCTTTGACTGTAGTAACACATTAATGCATTATAAGGGTAAGTCTGCATTATAAATAAAATTGGGGGAGAAATCTGGACTCCTTTTAAAGACATCCCATGCTCACAGTAAAAAGTATCAGCCTGAAAAAAATTTTATAAAAGAAGCTCTTCATATGGCCTTGGAATTTGTATCTTGTGTGCCAATTACAATGGAAAGTAAAGACACATTTTTACATTGTATTGGAGTTGAAGTCACATGAATTTACTAAACTCTAACCTAAAATATGAACGAGTTGTCTATTTTTGTTAAGTAGATATATAATTGTCAAATGTGTTTTACACGTTGACTTTTAACAACATTGACTTGAAACCGAAACACCTAGGTTAAAAAGCCAACTGTGATTTTGAGGAAAGTTAGATTCCTCCTCTTTTCCTCAGAGTCCCACACACAGTAACAAAGATGATAATAATGTCCATGAGGGTTGTTGTGAACACAGAGTTCATCCATTTAGTGGGTTTTCGACCATAAGTACATTGTCAGCATTACACATTACTGATATGAATTTTGCTGTTATTTTTGATAACAACAAATTTGTTTAAGAAAGAGAACATAGTTTAAACAAATGGTTGAAATTTATCTACATTTTATGCTGTGTGAGTAATTAATAACAATAACAGAAGCAGAGCTAAATAATCTCCGTGATGTACAGTTGGTAATGAGGAATGATAATTTACCAAAACTGATCCAACATTTTGTGAAAATACTGTCTCTTTAATACATCAAACTCATGCATTAATGCCCATTAATATTATGCATTTCATGTAAAAAATATACCTAAATTGAAGAAAGATTAAAAAACTTATAAAAACTAAGCCAGATCTTTTCTATCAAATAAGTGAAATGCTCTGTAAATTCTTTTATTTTTTAAATATTGACATTTTACATCCTTTCCAAGATTACAAATATCTCTTGTAAAAACATAGCCCATATTATGAAATGTAGCTTTTATTCTCACTTTACAATGTCTATGCCTGTATTGGTATGTAATAATGGGCTTCACTTTGTTATACATAAATATGTAAACATTTCTTTCTTAATTAATTTTATTTAGTTATTTTTCAAGTACAGTTTTTTGTCTATTTTTCCCATCCCAGCCTTCCCTGCCCCTTGCTCCCCACCTCCCTCCCATTTCCACCCCCCTTAGTTCTTGTCCCTGTGTCCTTCCTATTTGTCCCTCCAAATCCCTCCCCCCTTCTTCCCCTTAAATTCCCTTCTCTCCCCTCTCTGGTCACTATCCCCTTGTTCTCTATTTCAGTGTCTTTGTTTTTTTTTCTGCTTGCTTGTTTGTTTTGTTGTTTAGCTTCCTGTTAAAGGTGAGATCATATGGTATTTGTCTTTCAGCACCTGGCCTATTTCACTCAGCATAATGCTTTCCAGTTCCATCCATGTTGTTGCAAAGGGTAGTAGCTCCTTCTTTCTCTCTGCTGCATAGAATTCCATTGTGTATATGTACCACAATTTTTTGATCCATTCATTTACTGATGGGCACCTAGGTTGCTTCCAACTCTTGGCTATTGTAAATTGTGCTGCTGTGAACATTGTGGTGCATAGGTTCTTTGACATCGATGTTTTAGGACTCTTAGGATATAATCCCAGCAGTGGAATTGCTGGGTCAAAAGGCAGGTCAATTTTTATTTTTCTGAGAAAATTCCATACTGTTTTCCATAATGGTTGTACCAGTCTGCAATCCCACCAACAGTGAACTAAGGACCCCTTTTACCCACAACCTCTCCAACATTTGTTGTTTGTTGCTTTGTTTATGATAGCCATCCTGACTGGTGTAAAGTGGTATCTCATTGTGGTTTTAATTTGCATCTCTCTGATAGCTAATGATATTGAGCATCTCTTCATGTGTCTCTGAATGTTCTGTATGTCCTCCTTGGAGAATTGTTTGTTCAAGTCCTTTTCCCATTTTTTAATTGGGTTGGGTGTCTTCCTAGAGTGGAGTCGGTGTAAGTTCTTTGTATATTTTGGAGATTAAACCTTTGTCTGAGGTATCATTGGCAAATATGTTTTCCCATACAGTTGGTTGTCTTGCTAATTTAATACTGTTTTCTTTAGCCACACAGAAGCTTTTTATTTTGATGAGATCCCATTTGTTTATTCTTTCCTTACATTCCTTGCTCTAGGGGACATATCAGTAAAAAAGTTGCTGCTTGAAATATTTGAGATTTTCTTGCCAGTGTTCTCCTCTAGGACTTTAATGGTGTCATGACTTACATTTAAGTCTTTTATCCACCTTGAATTTATTTTGGTGTATGGTGTAAGTCTGTGCTCAAGTTTCATTTTTTTGCATGTAGCTGTCCAGTTCTCCCAACACCATTTGTCGAAGAGGCTATCTTTACTCCATTTTATGTTACTGCCCCCTTTGTCGAATATTAATTGACTGTAGAGAGTTGGGTTGATTTCTGGGCTCTCTGTTCTGTTCCATTGGTCTATGTGCCTGTTTTTATGCTGGTACCAGGCTGTTTTGATTATAGTGGCCTTGTAATACAGTTTGATATCAGGTATTGTGATCCCCCCTACTTTGTTCTTCTTTCTCAAAAGAGCAGCTGCTATTTGGGCTCGTTTATGGTTCCATATAAATTTTCAAAGTGTTTGTTCTATGTCTATGAAATATGCCATTGGTGCTCTAATAGGTATTGCATTGAATCTGTAAATTGCTTTGGGTAGTATAGACATTTTGATGATGTTAATTCTTCCAATCCATGAACAAGGTATATGTTTCCATTTGTTTGTGTCTTCCTTGATTTCATTCTTCAGGGCTGTGTAGTTTTCTGCATACAGGTTTTTTACCTCCTTAGTCAGGTTTATTCCCAGATATTTTATTTTTCTTTTTGCTATGTGGAATGGGTTTTTTTCCTTGATTTCTGCTTCTGCTGATTCATTGTTGGTATACAAAAATGCCTTTGATTTCTGGATATTGACTTTGTAACCTGATGTTTTGCCAAACTCATTAATTAGTTTGAGCAGTTTTTGGGTAGAGTCTATAGGATTTTCCATGTACACTATCATGTCATCTGCAAACAGTGACAGTTTTGTTTCCTCCTTTCCTATTTGGATGCCTTTTATTTCCTTTTCCTGCCTGATCGCTGTGGCCAAAACTTCCAAAACTATATTGAATAGAAGTCGTGAAAGTGGACAACCTTGTCTTGTTCCTGATCTTAGTGGAAAAGCTTTTAGTTTTTTCTCATTGAGTATGATATTGGCTGTAGGTCTGCCATATATGGCCTTTATTATTTTGAGAAATGCTCCCTGTATTACCACTTTGCTGAGTGTTTTTATCATAAATGGGTGTTGTACCTTATCGAAAGCTTTTTCCGCATCTATTGATATGGTCATGTGATTTTTGTCTTTGCTTTTGTTTATGTGATGTATTACATTTACTGATTTGCGAATATTGAACCATCCTTGCATCCCTGGGATGAATCCCACTTGGTCATGGTGTATGATCTTTTTGATATATTGTTGGATGCGATTTGCCAATATTTTGTTTAGGACTTTAGCATCTATGTTCATCAGCGATATTGGCCTGAAGTTTTCTTTCTTTGTTGTGTCTCTATCTGGTTTTGGAATTTGGAATATGTAAACATTTCTTAAGCATCAGTAATGTGATAAGGTTTTGAATGAATTCTTTATGAGAATCCAGATAGAATTTGTAAGAATCCAGATAGTTTTTTCATATAAGAAGCCAGATAGATATCTAAAGCAACACTGATATTATGAATCTTCAGTCGTACTGCACATGAGGAATTTAACATAAATCAGTCATAGAAAGGGACTTGCAGAATGAACATGCTATTTGCATTTCCATACTCCTGGGTTTTAATCTGACCTCTTCATTCCCCTAGATGTATTTTAATGATCTGGGGTAGCTTATCCATCTGTAAAACTTGTAAAGTTTTATGGTAAGTTAAAAATACATTTATTATGCTGTGTTTGTTTAATTATTTCTAGTCTTCTTCAACAAGGACAGGGATGAAGATGGTGCATCATATGCAGGGGCTAAAACTGGAAATGGAATTTTGGTGCTACAGGACCAAAAGCTTATGTATCCTCTCTTCCTTTTTATCACTAGCAAGTAATTTTAACATGTGTCTGAAATTTCCATATTCTATCTCTTCTACTTCCTTACATCTGTTACCTTAATTTTTATTTATAAAAAGTCCTCTCTCTTTCATTCTCCTTGTAACTCATTTATTTTTAGGAAGAATCTTTTTAGGAGGGTTATTTACATATATAGGTGATTCTACCCCCTCAAAAATATAAGGCATATTATATTAATCATGCTATTACAGTTATCCCATTTTTCCCTCTCCTACTTTTCTCTACCCAGTACCCTCTTCCCTCTATCATTCCTCCCTTAGTTCATGTCCATGAATCATACATATAAGTTCTTTGGCCTCTCCATTTTCAAGGTTAGTCTTTGCTTAACCTCCCCTTGTGTATTTTGTACCTACCAATTATGCTTCTTGTTCCCTGTATCCTTTCCTCCATTTTCCTCCCTCTCCCTCCCTACTGATAACCCTCCATGTGATTTCCATTTCTGTGATTCTGTTCCTGTTCTAGTTGTTTGCTTAGTTTTGTTTTGTTTTTGTTTTTATTTTAGATTAGGTTGCTGATAGTTGTGAGTTTGTTGTCATTTTACTGTTCATAGTTTTGATCTTCTTCTTTTTCTTAGGTAAGTCCCCTTAACATTCCATATAATAATGGCTTGTTGATGATGAGCTCCTTTAACTTGACCTTATCTGGGAAGTGCTTTATCTGCCCTTCTATTCTAAATGACAGCTTTGCTGGATAGAGTATTCTTGGATGTAGGCCCTTGCTTTTTGTGGTTTAGAATACTTCTTTCCTGCTGCTTCTTACCTGTAAGTTTTCTTTCAAGATGTCAGCTCACAATACAGTTTTAATTAGACAAACACAACATAAAAAGACATGATTTCTGCAGTGAAAAATACCACTATTGCTGATTGGTCCTATGAGCTAACCCTGGTAATGATGGCTACACTTGTGATCAACTAACAGCTGAATGGTTGACCTTACTTTGATGGTATTTCAGGGACAAACACAGGTGCAGTGCACTACTGGGGCTCTGAGCGTGAAACATAGATACTTCACTTACTCATCTTCTTCTTATTTGTATTCGACACAATACTTCAGAGTTTCCCATAAAAAACAGTTGTTCAAATTCCAAGTAAAAGTTGATTTTAAAAAATTGTAATACCATTTTTTAATAAAACAACAACTGATCAAATTTTACAGTCATCTTTTTCTCTTTTTATGTTGTTAACAGGTAATACATTATTAACCAGCAAAGTCAACATATTGATTAATGTCCTAGATGTCAATGAATTTCCACCAGAAATAGCTGTGCCATATGAGACATCTGTGTGTGAAAATGCCAAACCTGGACAGGTATTTTATTAATATTGTTAATTAAGAGTATATAAAGACTGATTATATGCATGCGCTTTAGGTTTTCAGACCATACACTTTAGTAAACTCTTAAAACTTAATGGTTCATGTGTACATGTGTAGCTAGTACCACGAAGGATAGAGTTATGGTGGTGTAGTAAACCTTCTCTGTATAACTCAGAGGTCCATGTTTTGCAGATTCTGCCATGCTTGCCTTTCCTTTTCTGTACGTTTTAAAGAGCTTGTGACTATAAACCCATAAGCAAACAACTGCAGAGTGCATCCTTCTATAGCTTTTTCGCTTTGCTCATGTGCTTTTGTGAAGTGAACGAGTACTGAAAATCACTTAAGCTCATGAAATCCGGAAAACCTCCTTCCCTGGTGACTTGGAGAAGGTTATCTGGATTATTCAAAATATCAGAAAATATTTTCTTATTAAGTTAATACTGCTCTAACTTACTAGGAGAGTTTTTAGTGGGGAGATGTCATGACAGAAGGCCACATAGTTAATGAAAGTTACTGTCAACGTCCTAGGATTTATGTGGGGTGGTGGCCAGTAGCTATTTTTCTCCACCCTTTATAAATGAACAAGTGAGTGGATAAATGAATAAAATAAAAATAAAAGATACCAGGCATAAGCAAATAAGGAGTGTTTTATTGAGAAATGATTAAACCAACATGTATGCCTATGTTCTAAAAGAAAAAAATGTTGATATCTTTTCATTTGCTATATATTTCAAGCAACTTTAAATAGTAAAACTGCCTCTTTAAGTAAATATGAAAAGTTTTCTTACCCCACAAAAGTCTTAATATTGAAATAGCATCTTTATTGGGAAAAGTAATTCTTTAATCTATAGTATTTGTTTCAATTTGAATGTCCTCCATGCTTCATGGGTCATTTGTCTCATAGTTTTAATCACGTGATGCCCATTACCCATAGGGCTGTTAAATTAAAATTGAATTTAAAAAATCAATGTTCTGAATTACACTCTTCCTATTTCAAGTACTTGCTGGCTGTAAGTGGTGAAAATGGCTTCCGTTTCCATCAGTGCAGATAGAGAACATCCCTTTAGCACAGAAGCTTGGAGTGGACTGTGCTGTTGGAATCCTTCTGTTGATAATTGGTCAGTTTGAATTTTATTCAAGCATGACTAGTGTGGTCATATTTTCCCAAGTGACAAATCTGAATCCTTGATTGTAAATAGGCACTTAAACCAAGCTGGAACCTGTTATCAGCTTAAATATACCCACAATTTACATAGGATGAGCCCAGTGTCTGTTTTAGTATCTAAAGAAATAGATGCTGCATAAATATTTATACAAACATGTAACTTAAGTTAGTTTTGTTGGGAAGTTATATGAAATTTTTACAATTTAGCTATTTTCTACTTTCAACAAACCTCTATCCCCATCATCAAACATCAATCTTTTATTTTTAGGTAATTAGGGGCATTAATTATTTCATATTGATTACAATTTCATATTACACTAAACAAAAGCCTTTTGGGAATAGAATTCTATGTAAGACATCTTTGTTTTACTATTAAAAAGAGTTTTAAAAGTTGGGAATGATATAAATTAATAGTATTAACTTCATTTTCTTATTATATCTGGAAAAATCAGTGAGAGGTCCTTGGAGGCTTTTTGCTGACACCTATCTGTGGGCCTTTGTGTACTATTTGGCCACATTTGTGTAGAGAGCATAACCCTGAAATGAGTCTTGAGTTTTCAGAGAGTGTAGAATGTGAGCATTTTCTGCTTTTGACCCAGCTATTCAGCCCCTTACCTAGGAACTACACATAGGAGCTATTTGTATTTTCTGGACTACAGTTGAATGTATACATATGTGTACGTATGTATACTAAATCAGAAAGAGGGATGAGAGGACGAGGATGCTGCGTGTACAAATAAAGATGTATATATTGAATCAGTCAGTACAGCTTTATATGGGAGTTGGTATCATTAAGGCAGCAACTCCCAAGGGACAGTTTCAGTAAGTGACCATTTATTTCCCAATTTTCATGTCTCTTTCTTCTTTGAAGGGTTTTCTTATTGTAAACTTATGTTCTTAATATATCTTAACATTAAACACCTTTATTAAGTAAATGATTGTGCTACTTGTGAGTAGTTAAAAGCAAAATAAAATAAAACTTGACAGATATCAGTCCTTAAATAACTAGAGACATTTTATAAATGATGTGTAGTGAGTGATCTGACTATACGGGTTTATGTGTAGAAAAGTTGAAGTGTTACAGGGTCTATATGGTGATTTTTTGACTAAATTACAACATTCCATGATCTGACCTTTGGTGTTGAATAATGAAAGCCTAACCTATGACAATTCTAAAGGGTAAATGGATTTGTGAGACTGATTCACACTGAACCAGAGAATTGAAATTCTCACCAGAGGACCCATTTGTCAAATTACAAATGGCTAATACCGCACAAGACATTCAGTCCGTGTGTCGGTGCCTGCGTGCATCTGTGCATGCAGGCACAGCTGTATGAACAGGTTGCTCACACTCATAAGATTGCATTTTAACTCTAAAATTATGACAAAAAGTAGTAGATTAAATCACATGTTTAATGGCATCAATCTGAGACCACATGATGCATCATTTACCCCTCCCATGAGGGTATAGTGTCTGGAATCTAAGGACTTCCTCTCTCAAATTCAGATATAGTCAAAGAGCGTGATCAGTAGACCAGCACACTGCTCTCCCTGTTATTGGGAGGAAATGAGTTCTTGCACTGTCACTACAAAAAGAATTTCCTGAGACCCACATAGGAGGATGAGGTTCTGTATTTTGGGATTATTGATGATGTAATTAAGGGGGATCCTCTCCATACTTGCCAGTGTTGCATCTCTCTCCATCTTGCCATGAAAAAGTCCACCTTTGTCCTCAGCAAAGCCAAGACAAAGGCCATTGTCCACAGTTTCTATTTCGTATTAAAGCTCACTCCTTTGGAGTCTGTAGGCGGCTTCTAACTGATCTCAGTCCCCATCTGGCTAGCTTAGCTGTGTTTCTAGCTGCAGTCTGTTGCAATGCTGTGTTATTCAGGTGAGGTGGGTGGAAAGAGAGAGAGAGAGAGAGAGAGATTCTTTATTCCTCTGGAATTTTATTAGTTTGGGCTTATACGGGCCATGTGCCTTTTCAAAATGACCAAATTAAATTCTCAAGTTTTGTGGGTTTTGGATAGGTTTACACCCCCTAGTTAGACTGACAGACCTCTTGGTCCAGTACCTCCCCCTGTGCACCCAACACACCAGCACAAGAACAGGAGAAGAGGAGTGTTAATGCCCTTGGCAGAGCACAGGGCTGTGGTCCCCTGGGGTGTGAAAAGCTGTAACTTCCTGGTGAAGCAAACAGGCTCATGCTGCCCAGTTTATTTACCTAAAGTCTACTTCCCTTTTGCTTTCCTTCCTCATAAATTATTGTCTAAGTAGTGATGGTAACACAAATTCCCAGAATGCAAAAGCCATTGGATACATTAATAAGTGCCTCAAAACCACCCTGATTTGCTTACTTATGTAATAAATTACCAGTTTCACATGTGAGCTCAGAAGTAATTTTTAATCTCCAAATTCTTAAAGCACCCTATTGAAATATCAGAATTTTAACTATAATATACACAAAGGGAACAATTTAGAAAAAAATGTTTGAAACATAATGAAGACTTTTACCTTTTTAAAGACTCAATGAAAACACATTTTAAAAAATGTACCTATTATGGGGAAATAAACAAAATAACAACAACAAAAAGATATGCATCATTTGTATCCCTCTCATCATTTTATTTATTTATGGAAGTAAAACAAGGAACAGACTGATGATGACCAGAGGGGCAGGGAGACGGGGATAACGAGGGACAGAAGGGAAAGGGACTGGCCAAGGAACACAAACAGAAGACTCCCAGGCATGGACCAGGCAGAGGACTGACTGTGGGCGTGAGGGGGCAGGTCAGGGGAGAGCAATGGGGAAAAGGTGGGACAACTGTAACTGAACAGCAATAAAAAAAACTGTTCTCACAACGTAACTGTGCTGAAACTTTGCCAATGCAAAGACTTTTAAATACAGCTTTTGTCTCCAGTAAGCATTTTCTCTTTGTTCTCATTTCTATTGAGGTATAATTGACATAAACCATTATATTAGTTTCAGATATACAACATAATGATCCAGTATTTGTGTATATCGCAATATAATCATAATAAGCCTAGATGACATTTATCATCATATATAATACAAATGATTTTTTAAAGATTGTATTTATTTATTTTTAGAGGGGGAAGGGAGGGAGAAAGAGAGGGAGAGAAATATCAATGTGTGGTTACATCTTGTATACCCCCCTACTAGGGGCCTGGCTCAAAATGTGTCCTGACTGGGAATCAAACCCAGGACCCTCTGCTTAACAGGCCAGCACTCAATCCATTAAGTCACACCAGCCAGGGCTAATTTTTTTCTCATAAAGAGAACTATTAAGTCCTACAAATTCACCAGCTTTCAAACATTCAATGCAGTGTTATCACTTATGGTCACCATGCTGTACATCATAACCCCATGGTTTATTTTATAACTGCTAGTTTGTATGTTTTAATCACCCTCATTCACTTTGTCCACTTGCTCCTTACACCTGCTTCTAGCAACCAATCTGTTCTCTGCATCTAAGAGATTGGTTTACATCTTGTTTTGTTTTTAGATTCCATGTGTAAGTGACGTCACACAGCATTTATCTTTCTCTGTGTTACCTCACTTGGCATAATGCCTTCACAGGTCACATCTATGCTGCCACAATGGCAAGATTTATTTTATTGGATGGTTGAATAATATGTAGTTTATTAAGTTAGTGTGTAGTTGTTATGTCTAAAAAAACCAACACTGTATGCAGTCAACAATATTGTAATATTAGAGTAACTGATGTATAGTGCCAGGTATTATTTACCTGAAATGTCAAGGGGATCACTTTGGAAAGTATATGATCATCTAACCACTATGCTGTATACCTGGAACTAATACAAAAATGCTAAATGCAAGCTGTAATTTAAATATAAAATTAAATAAATAAATTCAATTTTAAAATGAAAAAAATGTTAATAGATCCAGCACTTCCACTTTTAGGTGTTTAACCCAAGAAAGCACAACCACTAACTTGAAAAGATAACTGTACCCCCATTTTTACTGCAGCATCATTTACAGTGGCCAAGACATAGAAGCAACCTCAGTGTCCATTAATAGATGAATGGATAAGGGAAATGTGATATATATAATGAAATATTATTGTCATATGTATAATGAAATATTCTCATATACAACAAAACATTATTCAGTCATAATAAACATTTTCATATTTAGGTTAAAAAGTACTTATTTCATTTAATTTGAAATACAAGCAAGTACATTTTAATTTTAGTTTGCATACTGATGAGAATATTCAATGCTGTCAAGCTTTGGAGTTATGCAGATATCAATTTGGAGATAATCTGTATTCTATAAATGTTTCCATGTTTATAAAATTGTCGGTAAATAATTGTCATTTCTGTGTACCTGCATGCTTCATTAAATAAACCCATTATCCTGGTATGTAAAGCTGCCCTTGAAACAGACGCTGACTCAAAATTTCGTTTCAGATCATTCAGGTAGTCAGCGCTGCAGACCGGGATCTGTCCCCTGCTGGGCAGCGGTTCTCCTTCAGATTATCACCGGAAGCTGCCATCAAACCGAACTTCACGGTCCGTGACTTCAGAAGTAAGTTTAACCACATAAAAAGGTACCTGTTATCATGTAACATTGTAAAAGGACATAAAGGTAGAAATCAATGCTTTCTCTAAAAGCAGTCAAATTCATAAAAAATGGAAATCCATCTATGAGAATTAATAAATTCTACAGATACAATAAAGAATATAGTTAATCTATCCACACTGTATCTAATTAGGCAAATTCCATTCATAATGTGGATAGTCCTTTAATGAGTGTGATTTTAAAAAAAGGCTGTCTGGGAAATAGAATTTTTCTTTCTGTTTTATATAATCATTTGTTCCACATGCACATTTCTTATATATACAAATTGATGTTTTTTTAAAGATTTTATTTATTTATCTTCAGAGGGGAAGGGAAGGGGAGGGGGAGAGAAATATCAATGTGTGGTTGCCTCTTGTGCATCCCCTGCTGGGAACCGGCCTGCAACCCAGGCATGTGCTCTGACTGGGAATCAAACCAGGACTGCGTTTGGTTCGCAGGCCTCCACTCAATCCCCTGAGCTACACCAGCCAGGGCATAAATTGATAACTTTTAAATAACTGTTTTATTTGCATAACACATAGCACAGCACAAATTAAAACAAAGGCTATGCAATTAGAATGTCTACATAAATGGCAGACACTTAATACATTAAATTATACTAATATAAAGCTCATAGTATTTATATTAAATAAAATAATGTATGGACATCCTTGGACACAATGCCGAAAACTTTCACCTTCAAGAACGTTTTCCTACCCTCTTGCTGTCCTGTCCACACTTGACATTTCTACCACTACTACCGCTTCTGTCACCACCAGTCATGGCTGTCCTATCTACTACCATTGCAACCACTTCAAAAATAAAGTGACACGGAATTAGATACACTAAGGATAACTACTGCTTAGTGGTTCTGACTTTATTTGTTCTGTGACTTTCAGTATTTTATTTCCTCTGAGTTTCCATAGTCTAAAGAAATGGGAATTAATAACACCTGAGATTTTATGTAACAAACAGATCGCAATGACATGATGATGGTTATGATGATGGTGATAGATAAAGGTCATAGGATGTTCTGAGAAAACTTAGTTTGCTAAAAATACTGAGGGGAAAGAAATAAGAACGCCCATATTTTGTCCAAGAAGGAAATTTGGTAAGGTTTTCTGCATCATGTAATGAAATGTGAGGGGTAGCTACCAATGAATGAAACAGGGTCCAAAATCTGAAGGGCTGAATGAGTAGAGAGAATATATACATAATCATGAAAACTGGAGCACTTTCCAGAGTAGTGAATGATATTGGTAAATTTAAATTAGAGCAGCATACATAAAATACAGCTGTCTAAGGAAGACCAGACATGGTCACCCTCTAACTAAGCCATTTAAAGAGATTATAACTTAGATCAAAAGATCTGCAAATCCTTTAAAGCTTCCGGCAAGAGTACACTGTGTTCAGATTTACATTTAGGAACATTAGTTTGGATACAGAGTGAAAAATAGAGAAACATAAATTGCTTCTGATACTATTGCAAAATTAAGTGAGACAGTCTTAGTTTAGCGTAATGGGTGTGAGGAAAGAGGTAAGTGGGTAGAGGAGGAATTAACAGGGCTTAGAGCTAGATCATCTAGGTGTTATACATGATTATGGTAGAGAAGAAGACTAATTAGACTTTCAGATTACTGACAGGCAATTAGGTGGATAATTGCATCATTCAGGAACATAAGAATTGACTATTTGCCACCATCATAGCCTTGCTGAAGAACCTGTATCGAATTAATGGTGATAATATGAACCTGATCGCATTCTCATACATAGTGTTGTCTCACATCTGAACAGGTGCCACTCATAACCCTCTTACTATATTCTCTATTTTATCTTGTTATATTTATAACCGTAAGCCTTGTTTAAGTGGGTAGGAAGATTTTGTTACCTCACTGTTTCACATTTTATTTCTTGTTTTGTGATAGCATTGCTAAGCTATTTCTTTGGCAAATGGTATACACCATGCAAGGTTACCAACTGCAGTCCTCACACATATATTACAGCTTCAGACTTATTTATGTTCTTGTGCCCACAAGCACCTGACACCACTAATTTTCACTGGAGATATCACAATAGACATTTTAGTGTCTTGATATTTTGTTTCTTAATTTAAAAATATCCTCTATGTCATAACAAGATATTCTGCCCGTACCAAACCCCCTCTCATGATGTCAGGGTTTATCATCTTGGTGCTTCCTCCTAAAACGAATACACAGAAACTGCCTCTTATTCAGTTGCTGAAAGTAGCATCTACAAGTAACAAATAAAATATTATTAGAATAGTAATGTTTTTATGACTTTTTAAAACCTGATTCCAAAGTATCACATATGGCAATAGTAAACTAAATGTTAACATTTTTCCGAGAATAGAAAAATGTTTCTAGAAGTTATTTTAAAACACAGAAAAATTAAAAAGCTCTAAAAAACAAAAATTTCAGATCCATGTGTAAAAATAAAATGAATAAAGAAGAAATGTATGCAATAATTCCACTTACAGAAATATTAATTGAATTTATATAAAGTTAATTATTGTATTTCATTAGGTTATTCCAAATAAATATTGCTATTGTTGATTTTAGGAAAACTAAAAATACTTTTGCAATTAAAGTGTTATAATTCATGATGATGTTAAAATTTTTAATGAATCTTGGTGGTATTAACATATTTTATTTTCCTTTCCATGTTACTCTAATGTACAAAAGTTAAAGTGTATACATAGAGTTTGGAAGGCAAATCAAGTTTTAATCTGAAAGAGTAATTTGATATTTGCCATATTTTAATAATAGGTTCTAAGGTAAAATTTTTTATTTGCAAATTCATACTTGTAATAATTTGTTCTGCTAACATGTAAGAAAATATCCACTAAATTATTTTTCTCAATGGGATCTTGATGTCACATGAAATAAGTAAACACATATCTTGTTTTGTAAACTGTTCTGTATTTTTTCTAAATAGCTATTTTAATTATTATACAAGAGAAGATTAATGTTTCTTCTTTCCCTAAGGAATATTTTTATTTTATTTTGGCAGCTTCCATGATAAAAGAATTAAAATATGGATGTATTTCACTGATTTAAGAAGAGCTTCCCACTGTTAACAGACATCCATGTTGAGACAAAGTTCGTAGTAACAATCTTATCATTAATGTCATGTCTTATAGACAACACAGCTGGAATTGAAACCAGAAGAAATGGATACAGCCGGAGGCAGCAAGAATTGTATTTCCTCCCTGTTGTCGTAGAAGACAGTAGCTATCCTGTCCAGAGCAGCACAAACACAATGACTATTCGAGTTTGTAGGTGTGACTCTGATGGTACCATCCTGTCCTGTAATGTGGAAGCAATTTTTCTACCTGTAGGACTCAGCACTGGGGCTTTGATTGCAATCCTACTGTGCATTGTTATACTCCTAGGTTAGTTTCAATATTCATCGTCTCTCTATCTACTGTATGTCCTCAATGTACAACATAAATCAATGTTTCTTCACTGAGATGCCCTGTTTGCTTAGAAGGAAGATTTAGACTGAATTATATTTTTATTAAGTTAATTTTCTATTTCATACTTCTTGGTTATGCAGCATTAGGCATCATTGGAAATGCAAAAGTTTGCCCAAGCCTTAGGGGATTCCAAGTAATATCATTAGTGTAACTTGCTGCAATGAAATTTTCTATAACAAATATCCTATTTGCAGCAATGGTTTCTCCATTTATTTTACATCTTGGTAATTACTACTCCCTGAGCTATTACACATAACCTTTAAAAATGCACCCAATGAACAGAAGTTCTCAAATATCAGTTTAATAAATAAAGAAAAGAGGAAAGAAAAAGAAATACAAAGTAAAGAGACCTCTATTTTTTTCTGTTTAAACTGCCAGCCAGAAGCAACTTTTATTGTACTTTTCTTGCCTCTCTTCACATCAAAATTCTAACCATTCCTGCTGGAACAGCACAGACCACACTTAGATTTCTAGAAGCACACCAAATGAAATGGATTGAAGAGAATGTATTCTGAAACCTCTCTATGAGAATAAACACCATCCTATTTTAAGGGCTTCCCTCTGCCACAGTTCTGCTCAGCTGACTCCATTTACCTTATTAATTCATTACTAGAATCACAAGAGTAAAGAGAGCTTTTCTGGGTTTTTTTAAATCATTCTTTTACATTCAAACTGCAACAAATACATGATTTGACACTGTGGAATCAGTTTATGTATGCATGGTTATTATTTAACAAAAAAATCCTGACAAATATAGATACCTCCCTTTATATATTAGGATGTAAACCATGTAGTAATTCATGATATAAGAATTTGTGAAGAAAAATTGCTGGTCATAGGTTCATATGGGCTTCAAGGGTAAATTCTAGTCCAATTTGCATGATCAAGTCATCAATGCCACAAAAATAAACTTGGTGTGTAGAACAAAGTATTTTTATATACTTATTATTTGTAGTAAATTATATTTGGCATCTATTTTTGCTGATGATATAAACATTAAAATAGCAGATTCAAAATAATGTTCTCATATCTGAAATTGCATATGATCAATTAGGTGCTTAAATTCAAAACAATCATTTTTCTCTCATACTCCTCTTTTCTCTTAAAAGCCTTTGAGTTCTACAGTATTTGCATATTGACCTAGCATGACTTGGGATATTCTGGATGCTTTCCATTGGGCACTGGCCCTGTTACAATGTAGCAATTAATCTTGCTCAGGTCAATCTTATCGTGCATTGTCATCAGTACTTTTTCTTCCAAGTACTTACTGATTGTCCACAGTCCCTGCACTGGTCTAGCATTGTGAATTTGCTCCTGTACAGAGGTAAACATGGATATGGGGTCAGCTTAAATGTCTGTCCATTGCTTGACCTTCTTAACCAATCTCAGACACCTTTATATCTTCCACTTCATTCTTAGCCATTTTCACATTCTTTCTGAGGTGAGGGAAAGCATGAGAACCTTGCAGTGCCTGGATGACTTTCATGTGGCCTTCACACACGTGTATCTAGTTTCTCTCTCAATTGTGGCAACTCTAAAGCCATTTCACATGCAGAGCTTCTCTGTGCAGTTTCCAGTCTCTTATATACTCCTTGGGTAAACAAACAATAGCCTCTTTAGTTCGGAAATCTGACCAAACCCTGGGAGGAGTGCCAAATGACAAACATCTCTCCAAGGCCTACTGCGTAGGAGCTCTAGCTGTATCTCTTCCCTCTTTTCAATTCATCAAACTCTAATGTTGGAGGAAGAGGGAATGAGTGGGTTTTTATCCACACAGTCCTCTACTACTCCTGTAACCGAGTCTTTCAGTTTCTGCTGTGATAAATCAAACACACTTTGTCTTTCAACCCATTACTACCACCACTGTGGAGGAGAGGGGTATCTGACTATTTAAGTGCTGATTTCACCATTTGCATCTGTACCTACTTCCCCCCAGAAGTAAACACTATTTAGTGATGGCTGTGAGTCAACTAGAAACAAAGAGATATTCAATAATGAGAGTGAATAAATAAACTATTTTAAAATATTATTATGTCTAATGAAGGTAATGTGAATACTTGGCATTTGGTTTGGGAAATGTTTCAACATGGTAGAACACACATGTAAATATTTAGAGCTCTTAGTGGATGTGATTTATAAAACTAAGGCCCTTATATTATGTATTTTCTTCTCCCTTGCTTATTTATTGATTTTAAAAGTGATTGTTACATGAAGATTTGATTTTTTACATAAGAAACACATTGACAACACAATTGGGAAATGCAGGTGTAAATAATATCCCAAGTTACTTATGAGCTATAATATGTTTTATAAAGCTATAATATAGCTTAAAGTTGTATTAATGTTATACAACTCTCTGTATGCTTAGAACATTTTTTCTTTTTATAACTTTGATAAAACACTTTTATCAGACAGTAAAATATTTAAATATAATTTGTGTTAAATATATGGCTATAATTATTTGCTTTTGTGAATGATTTGGCTATGATTTCTTGTTAGTTGCAATTTCCAAATGAAGTTGAGTTTGGACAATGATAAAATGTAAACCTAGGTCTGATTCTTATTGATTATAGTACGTATACTTTGAAACTAATAAGATGTGTTTAAAGAACCTCAGTCAGCCCTGCTCAAATTTATTTTTATGAGGTAAAACTGATAGAATCTCAAACCACAATTTTTTTGTCTTCTTCCAGCCATAGTCGTGCTGTACGTCGCTCTGCGAAGGCAGAAGAAGAAAGACACCCTGATGACCTCTAAAGAAGACATCAGAGACAACGTCATCCATTATGATGACGAAGGCGGTGGGGAGGAGGACACCCAGGCCTTTGATATCGGCGCTCTGAGAAATCCAAAAGCGGTCGAAGAGAACAAAGTTCGCAGAGATATAAAGCCAGACTCGCTCTGCTTTCCTCGGCAGAGACCGCCAGTAGAAGATAACACAGACATAAGGGATTTCATTAATCAGAGGCTGCAGGAAAATGACGTGGACCCAACGGCCCCGCCCTACGACTCCTTGGCAACGTATGCATACGAAGGCAATGGCTCTGTCGCAGACTCGCTCAGCTCGATAGACTCGCTCACCACGGAGGCCGACCAGGACTACGACTACCTGACAGACTGGGGACCGCGCTTTAAAGTCTTGGCAGACATGTTCGGTGAAGAAGAGAGTTACAACCCTGATAAAGTCACTTAGGGGAGAAGTGACGACTAAGCCAACAAGAGAAATTTAAGGGGAAAAAAAAAACACACATGAAATATCACACATACACACACACAGGCACACACACCCCACAGGTTTTATGGGACAAGATTCCTTTGATTATCTGGTTTCTAGCAAGTTGCTATATTTATCATACTGTCAGATTTGGTTGATTCTGCCAACACAAGATCAATCCTATTATATGTCCTTGCTTGGTTCTGTTTTGTTATTTTGGAAACACACTGAGACAAGCTCAGGCCTATTTAATACAATTTACTGACATGACAACCTAGAATGAAGATAGCTATGTGGCATCACGGTGGAAGAGTGTTAGATTTTTCTTAATTCCACTAAAGTGCCTATTGAAACTCTCATCATTTAAAGTGGTGTACAGTGCACTCTGCTGTGATGGCGTTGCAGGATTCAGAGACACAGAGGACATAAAACAAAAGTCGTGTCTTTATATGTCGAGGAGCAATATCGACATGCTGACTTCTAATTCCTTTTGAGGACAAAAGAAGAATACTTTCTGAACTCCATATTCTTCTAATGCAAAGTTTTTAAAAATTGTATGCCAAAACATTTGTTTGTCCCACCCCTTCAAAAAATTGGACTAAATGTGATGATATCAAATTCAATATGTAAGTCCTGAATTTTAAAAGCAATGTTTGATCTTACCATTATTAGTTCATATTATACCCGTTAATTGAAGTGTTACTTTTTATTAAAAAATAAAATTTTGAAAAAACAAACCTTTAAAAAAATCCCTCTTTATAAAAAGAGGCCTCAGGGCTGAAATTCCACATTAAAATAAATTTTCGTTGTGTTTTAATACTGCCCTGGTGTGCGGAAGGTTGGTTTTAACAAGTGACCAGATCTTTGAAGTTTTTTTTTATCACAGAAAAAAACATTTAAGTTGTTTTTCCATTAAAACTTCTTTGGGGGAAAAAAGCATCATTAATTTAATCATGAATAAATATATGCATTATATAGCATCTCAGACTTTCTTACAATCTAGTTATTATTTGATAACCAAAGAAAATAAAATACATATCAAATAATACAGGATAGAGTATGATATACCTAAAAATTATTTGTTATACAATATTGTACAAAAAATAAGGATTGTTAGAAAATGCAAACCAATAACTCCTAAAATGAACACAAATGCAAAATCAGGCAGTTGATTTACTTAGTTTATTAACATGGACTTGAACTTTGTGATCATTGTTATTATATTAAATCTCAAAGTTGTTTTGTTACACTATCATCTACAATAATTTCAATATAAATTACCCCTACAACTCCTTTTGTAAAGAACTTTTACTGTTGAATGTGATACAGATTTCTAAAAATATTAGATTCTAAAACATACATGTAAACTACACTCATATATATTATTTTCAACTGAACTGTACACCAGTTAGAATTGTACTAAACAAACCAGGTAACCATAAAGTATGAGTACATTTTCTTAATATTACAAGTATACAAGTGGCTACTGAAATATTGAAAGTATATATAAGAAAAATAAAAGTTACTTATAGATCCATCCTGATTTATCTATAATATTTGGCTGTATTAAGAAATACTTATGAATACATTTATATTTGAAAGCTTGCAAAAGTAAAAATTCTCACATAAAGTAAATGGGTAGAAATGCAATATTAGAGACAACTTATATTTAGTCTTATCCTTTATTAAATGCTTATTTCAAAAATATATAACTAATAATTATGTTGTGGTGATGTAGCCATTTGAATCTGCATTTCCCTCTCTTTTTTTTTATGTCAAATACTCACCTTATTGCCTCTGTCGGGAACAATTTTTAACTGATTTTTATCCCTCACGACCTCAGCAAGACCTTTGTCTCACCCCTGAGAAAGGCATTAGAATTCTCCTACAGCCTAATAGTTTTCAGTATAGTTATACTTGGGAAAATGTTTATATATATTTTTAAAAGCTGCAGATATTATAAGCACACTAGAGAAAAAAGGCAACTTCTGATTTTTTCCTAGCGACACAATTTGATGTGTATCTCTGTCCAGAAGGTGAAAATGCAAGATCACTTTGGGCTGGCAAACTAGCTCTTGCCAGGAGTTACCTGCATTTTGCACCTTGTTAAGATTCTAACTTCTGTTGCACACAGTGACACAGCTGAATAATGGCATGAAGAAAACTTGGTTGGGGCAGGTCATTTTCAACCATAAGACTGCAATACTAAGTAAAAATACAAAGTTGGCGGGTCTTTTCTCCAAACCAGTAAGTCTTTTTTGGTATGTCCATCATTTACTTCTGTTACACCATCGCATTCCTTTCCTAAGGCTTCCATAACAGACTACTATGGACTGGGTGGCTTAAACAACAGAACTGTATTTCCTCACAGTTCTGGAAGGAAGAAGTCCAAGATCAAGGTGTCCACAGAGTTGGTTTCTTTTAAGGGATGCTCTCTTTGACTTGTCAATGGTCATCTTCTCTCTGCATCATGGTATTCCCAATATGCTAATTCTCATTCTTTTAAGAATATCAGTCATACGAAGTCTACTTACCTGATATCTTTTCAATTTAATTCATTCTCTAAGGGCCCTACCACCAAATACAGTCAATTCTGAGGTACTGGTGGTTTGGACTTCAAAATACACATTTTAGTGGTACATAATTTGGTCTATAATGACCACACAATGTTAACAGCAATTTTAAAGTATTGAATTTATAACAATGAAATAAATAAAGGTGGGGAAAAAACCTTGAATGAAAATAATGTCAGGTACAAGGGTGAACAAGAGAAGTATTACAGCAAAAAGGGGCTTCTGGTGCTCATAAATTGGAAGTATTATGGGATATCTAGTACAAAAGTACAAGACATAATGTTTTAATACTTATAATAATGTGCAGTTCTTCTCTTATTTAATATAATAACACAGCCATTGACCTTCAGTCAGGCATTACATAATATGAAAATGTTTGGAATTTGCATAAAAATATTGATCATTAACAATAGTTATACCATAATTTCTTTTTATTACATTGAATATTTAGTTTCACAGAAATTTGTTCATATATTGTATTTAATATGTGTATGTTTCTTATATATATATTTATAAAATGTAACCTTTAATTGTGCTCAAATACATATTCTATCAATACTTCAGAGTGAAACCGTGATATAACAGAAATAATCTAAAATTGCTTTTTACCAAATTCTGTCCTTAACTGGAAATGTGTGGGGGGCAAAAAATTTAGGCTCTCTCTTTTCTATTCTCTTGGTGAAATTAACTTGTTGTTCTTGGTATTATCTAAGTTTCCTCTGAAGCTTCTTGACTCTTAAAGTGTAGTTAGAATAACATGAAATTCATTAAACCATTTACATGGTGATTACACAAGAGTATGATAATCATAGAGATCTTCAAAACAAAATGTGAATAATAGTACAGCCAGGCAACTATTTTAAAGTCATATCTTTTGAAATACTTCAGTAACATTGAACAGTAGAGATATACATAGGGAGAGTGATAAAATACAGTGTTAAAACAAGTAGAGCTTAAATCTTGAGGCAAAGAGGAAAATAAGCAATATGAAGAAAAGATTGGAAGAATTATTTTTTCCTGTCTGAAAGAGGAAGAGATTTTAGAAATACCTTTACATTTCAATAATTTTGTTTTATAATGGGAAGTTTAAAAGCTGATGTATATATACACACATAATATATCAGATTTAGACCAAAAACTGACTGAAAAAAAGTTAATCGTTTGTAAGTAAGCAACATCAGTTTGCTTTAAAACTAAAAATAAAAAAATATATAGGTAGGAAAATAATTTTATAAACCTCTCTGGGTTTGAAAATTTCTCTTGTCTCTTCACCAGATTTAATAGTTTAGGCATACAATGTTCATTTAAAATTTTTATTTAATATTTTAAAGATTTTTTTATCCTGTCATATTCTAGCATCCAACTAGCTTGCGAAATATAATGAGGTATATATCACTCTTTCTTTTATATGTAATAAGATTGTTTACATAATGATATTCAGATTACTATTTCTCGGCGTTCTCAAACTTCACATTGATGTGTTAAGAGGAGTCTGATGTCATTTCCAGGACTATACTCAGGGAACGCTTGCAGGGTGCAGCCCTGTTTTCTTTGGTTTGGGAAGAGCTAGTATTTATTCTCCGATGAGTTTTTAATTTATTTTTTAATATTTTAACTTATTTATCTTTAGAGGGGAAGGAAAGGAGAGAGGTAGAGAAATATCAATGTATGGTTTCCTCTCATGCGTCCCCCTGCTGGGAACTGGCCTGAAACCCAGGCATGTGCCCTGACTGGGAATCAAACCACAATCCTCTCATTTGCAGGCCCGCGCTCAATCCACTGAGCTACGCCAGCCAGGGCTAATGGGTTTCTATCACGTGTTTTTCTTTTCAGTTCTTGAACAATGTTTAGTATTTGTTATTTTAATGTCCTAAATGTAGGTTAGTTGTATTATCATTTAACTATCACTTTCTATTTTATTCTGGTTTCATGATTATTTTATCTTTGCTAGTTTTCGTGATTTACCTTGTACTTATTAATTTATTTTTTTTAACTTTGGGAACTTTTTGTTGTATTATTCTGTTTTCTGTCTTTCCTGTTATTCTGATCTTGTGTTTTGGTAATTTGTCTTTTCATTCCCTTTAATGATGTTTCCTGATGCTTATATATATATATATATATATATATATATATATATATATATATATTGGGGTGACAGTAGTTAACAAGCTTATATAGGTTTCAAGTGTACTTTTATATGATAAACAATCTGTACATTGACTTGTGTGCCCACCACCCAAAGTCAAATAATTTTTCATCACCATTTACCCCTCACCCCATCCCTCTGATAACCATCATACCCTCAGCTATGTCTATGAGTTTTTTTTCTGTTTGTTTTTCTTGTTTGTTCATTTTTCTTTCAATTTTATGTCCTACATAAGAGTGAAATTTTATATATGGTTTATTTCTCTTAGCATGGTACTCTCAAAACCCATCCATGTTGTCCAAATGGCAATATTTCCTCTTCTTTTATCACTAAGTACTATTTGCAGTATATACATACCATGTCATCCTTACCCAATCATCTATCAAAGGACACTTGGGTTGTTTCCATGTTGCGGCCACTGTGAATAATGCTGCACTAAAGATAAGGGGACATATATCTTCACAAATAAATGTTTTCACATTTTTTAGTAGATACACAGAAGATAGATTATTCACTCATATGGTAAATGTATTCTTAACATTTTGAGGAATCTCCATACTGTTTTCTACAGTGGTTTTACCAGTCCACATGCCCACCAGCCATGAATGAATGCTCCTTTTTCTCCGCAACCTCTCAACACTTGTTACTTGTCTTGTTGATAATAGCCACTCTGGCATTTATGAGTTGCTATCTCATTGTCATTTTGATTTGCATTTACCTGCTAGTCAACCTGAGCATTGTTTCAGTATCTGTTGAACATTTACATGTCTTCTTGGGATAAGTTCCTGTTCAGGTCCTCTGCCCACTTTTAATTGCATTATTTATTTGGTGTTGCTTGTATGAGTTCTTTATATATTTTGGATATTAATCCCTTGCTCTTTTGAAAAGTTTATAATAATTTTTTTCTCTGAGTTATATGTTTCAAACACAACATGGGAAAAAAACAGATACAGATATTCATTTTAATTCATTCTATTTCAACTCATGTCTCATTCCAGTTCTCTGCCATATTTGATATGTCCAAATCCTGACACATTCCAGGATTGTGGAAGGAAAGCAAGTTCTCTCCTGTGCTACAGCACTGGTTTTCTACTCTGCAATTGTTATGCCTGGCTTTATTCAGCACTATGTCATTAGCCTTCCTCTAATTTATCCAACCTGCTTATTTGCTAATGGACAATAAGCCTTTTTCTTCATTGTGGACACACATTCACACGTACATATGCCTATATATAATATATAAGTAAATATTACTACTCTATAGAAAACCAAACATTACTTACATATTGTATTTACATAGCACATTGAATATGCACCTATATAGTATGTTATCCGTACATATTATTTACCAATAGATGCCTGCTTATGATTAAGTTCCATTATCATTATAGCTTTGTCTTAGCATGAAAGTAATATATTATATAAGCATAGTCATAATGACCCAGAATATAGAAAACTGATCATTTGTCACTTATACCCAGTGTTATAGACAGTTTTCACACATACATATGTAATTAAATGTTTGATAATTCCAATTAGCAAAAATTTTTAGAAGGCCACTTAACTTCTTTATTCAAGTTCCTTATATTTCTTACTGTAATGTCAGGCTCATTAAATATCCCCAAATTTCTTAAACTTTGTTAGGAGTTTAATTGTATGTGGTTTTTATTGCCTCGATTTAAGATTAAAGAAATAGAGGGTAAGAGTGTTCAAACAACCTGTACAAAATTTAAAAATCATAAACTTATAGGTAGTAGAGACTTTCAGTTGTGAAAAGTTTAAGTACATTTAATGTCAACTTCAATTTTGAGGGTCTTTCCACTCTTTTTCCAACTTCTACATTGTTATATGTTAACAGTGCAGTGATTAGGGTGATTAACATGGGAATTCTAGGTTGCACAAGAGGGTGTCTGTGGACTTCCATATAAAGAAGGAAGAACCTGAACTTTGTTGATTCTGATGTCATTAAAATACTGAAGTTCCAAGATTTCAAGACATAATAGCTTCCTACAATACAGACACAAACTTTATGGTACAGTTGAAAATATTGATCTCTATGTTACCAACAACCAATCTTTTGAACCTATATCAAATTTTGCCTCCTTTTAAGCATCCACATGAATGATCTATGTACTATCCTGCCCTTAACTGTCTTGAACTGTTCAATCCAATTACATCTATTTTTCCTTCTGCTCAGTTCCCCACATGTACGGCTATACCTTCACCCTTATTATCACTTTAACTTCCAATTTCTAAGTGTAATTTGCTTACCTTATGCCTTCTCCCATCCATCATCCAGTGAATATAGTATTTGCCATTCTAATATGCTGTCACTGAAAATTATCTGAGGCAATCATCAAGCCTCCATTTTCTTCTTTTGTGAACATTTTTAAAAATGTGCCAATAATCGTTAAAGAACTACTGGCCATTGAGCATTAATTAGGCAAAAATATGCTATGAACATTTAACGCTCACAATAATTTTGTATTATATTATGACCTGAAATCTGGTCTTTTTTCCTACTATGCTCTTTTGAAGTTCACTGGCAAATTCATAATTAAAAAGACTCCGATGATTCTTCCTTTCACCTTTCTGCAATACCTAAAGCATTTAATACACCTTCATATCTCATCTTCAAATTTCTGTTTGCACCCCTTGGTTCACTTATTTTTTTCCTCTGCAATGATTTGTATACAACCTACATAATGAATACCACAGGATTCTCCCATCCATTCTCATTTCTTTTTTTATATCATTGGCATCTCATATCATCTCTTATAGTAATATTAATTTTTATCTTCGTATAAATAATATTCAAGGACTTTATAAATCTATACATATTTTCTCCTTTAGCATTATAAGAAATTGCATTTGTATATATTTTCTATTTTCTGTATACATAAACCTGGTCAATCCACTGGACTTAAATTTATTAGTTCCAAGTCTTTGTCTTCCAGAGTTTTAATATTTTTTTTAGGACTCTGAACTTGGATCTTTTTGTGTGTGCTGCTTCTAAAAGGAGAGATGACTGATGATGGTGATGATTATCATGATAGATAGATAGATAGATAGATAGATAGATAGATAGATAGATAGATAGATAGATAGATTAAATTATTTACTTCAGTATATCAATATATTTCTAATGGGATATTCACTATTTTCATTTCTAGGACTGATGTCTTCTTCTTCATAAAGTCTCTCATTGAATTATTAATTTAATATTGAAATACATTTGAAAAAACATTTTAAGGTTTTATTTATTTGTTTTTCTAAGTATCTTTTATTGATTATGCTATTACAGTTTTCCCAACTTCCCCCCCTCTGTACCCTCTCCACCCTGCCCTCCCAATACTCTAGCATCCTCCCCCTTAGTTCATGTCCATGGCTTGTACATGTAAGCTCTTTGAGTCTTCTGTCAAAAAACAATTTTTTAAAAATTACTAAGTCAGTACAAAAAATTCCCATGTATTCCACACCCAATTTCTCAATACTCAGTATTACTATTTGTTATATTTCTGTCACAATTCATGAACCAATGTTTGTACCTTTTTATTAATTAAAGTCCACATTTTATTCTGGTTTTCTTAGTTTCACCTAATATGTTTTTTCAGTTCCAGGGTCCCATACTTTACAGCACATTTCAGTCACCACAGGTTAACCATGGTTGTAATAGTTTCTTAGACATGTAATGACCTTGATAGTCTTGAGGATTACTGGTCAAGTATTTTATGTCTCTCAACTGGTATTCGTCTGATTTTTTCCCTTCATAATTAGGTCAGTTGTATGCATTTTGGGAAAGATTACCACAGATGTATGGTGCCACTCTCATGACATGAAATCAAAGGAATATACTATCCAAATGATGTATGACTACTGCTGTTAACCTTGGTCACCTGGCTGAGGAAAGGTGTCATGTTTCTTCACTGTAAATCATTCAGATCCTCCAATCTCGTACTTTACTCCCTGGAAGGAGGTCCCTCTAGGCAGCCCAGTCTTAAGGAGAACAGGGTTAGGCCCTGTCTCTCAAGGGCAGAACATTGATATCACATATTCGGAGTACCACGTAGATAATTTGTCCATTCTCTGCTCATTTATTCAATCATTTATATTCCAATACTACTTTATTTATAAAGCTATTTCATCTGGTGCCTAGGCCTAACACATATTCCCATTACTGCTTAGTTTTGTTTTCGGTTCATTGGTTTACATGTCTTGGGCCATTTCTTACTTTCTGCCACTAAAACTCCAGGATCAGCTCATATTTTCTCCCTACTTGTAGAATGAGCTATTCCTCATAAAATTCTTGTGTCCTTTTATTGAAAAATTATACTACACACAAAGATCTAGATGTGATATGTTCCTTGCTCCTGAGGTTTTTGTATTTTTAGGTCCACTTGGATAACAGAGCAAGAAAATATGTTTGTATGCCAACCTGTATACCAGCAAACTTCTATATGTAAACATCTGTACCTTTATTGAACAAAGATTCATACAGAGTCATGTCTCTATTTCAAATACATTATCAACCGGATCATTCTATATTATTGCTTATAGCCTTCTCTCACTTATATGTAACCTCTTATTCCAAAACCAAGAAACCTGCTTCCCAATCCCTGCTCCTTATTTACTTAATCATTCAATTCCAGTACATATGTGCAGTATTTCAGAATTATTAACTCACACTCGCATGTCAAACAGTGCAATCAGAGTTGTACGCTTCTAGTCTTACAGCTTCTATTCAGTTCCAGAGTCACCTGGGTAACATCGTTTTTTCACTCTGTAGCTTCAGTGAGGTTGTTTCAGCCATTTGTTAAAAAGATCATTTTGTCAGATTCTTCAATCAATCACTGGGGCCTCTAAACTGCTAAAAATCTGTGATGTAAAGTTTTATAGATTGTGACAAATGCATAGTGTACATCCATGCTCACAAGTCCTGTATAAAATAGTTTTGCTGCTTTTAAAAAAATCCTCTTTGCCTCCCATACTCAAGGACACTCTCGCTGACTCCTGGAAGCCACTGGTATGTACAGTGTGTTTATAGTTTTGCCTTTTCCAGACTACCACATAAATGGAATCATATAGTGAAGACTTTTCACATGGACTTTTTTACTTATAAATACAAATTTAAGTCATTCATGTCTTCATGTGTATCAGTAAAATTAGCTCATTTCTAGTTTTAATCATTAATAGCTCATTGTCTTTTATTACTGAATTCCATTCCATTTTATGGAACCAAATTCATTAGGAGTTAATTTTTATGAAAGTTATATTGTGTGTTAAGCACTTTTTCTGCTGATGAAAACTCAGTTATTCCAGTGCACTTTGTTACAAAGACAGTCTCCATTCTCCGTTGAATTGTCTTTGACCTTTTGTATTTGTGTGGATGTATTTCTGGACTCTCTATTCATTCCCATGTTTCTCTGTGTCTATTCTTTCACAAAATCACACTGTCTTGATTACTGTTGCTTTAGTAAGCTTGAAATGTGACTGCTAGTACTCAAACTTTGGTCTTCACTGGTACATTGGCTGGCCTAAGTTTTTGCTTTTCCTTATGAACTTTAGAGGCAATTTGTTTACGTCTGCAACTTAGCTTGCTGGAACTTTGATACGGATAGCATAGAGTCTATAGATCAAATTGGAAGAATTAATAACCTGACAATATTGTCTTTCTACTTATAACACAGACAATGTCTCCTTTAATGTAGGTGTTCTTTGATTTCTTTCACAATTTCTGCAATTTTTCTGCATATAGTACTTGTACATAATTTATTAGATTTATACCTAAATATTTAATTTGGGGTGGTTATTATAAGTGTTACAAATTTAAATTTTCATTGTTATTGCTGATAATATAAAAACAATTGGTTTTTGTTTAAAGTTATATTTTGCAATTACGCTATAGTTGTTTATTATTTCAGATTCTTTAGTACATGATATGAACTTTATACATAGCCATTTGTGTCATATGCAAATAAAGATGGTTTTTGTTTCTTTCTTTCTAGTCAATATATTCTTTTTATTTTTTTTCTTCTATTGTTGTTCTATGTAAGAATGTGCTTCTTGTACTACCCTGCGTACTAGCAGTAATGATGGCCGACATCCTTGCCATGCTCCAAACTTAGGGGTGATGGTAATTTTTTTTTGTTTTTTTAAAAATCAGTTGGGAACATTCCTTTGTATTCCCAACTTACTGAAATTTTAAAAATCATGAAAGGTTATTGGATTTTGTCAATGTGCTTTTGTGGTAAATGTCTTGATAAAATGATTTTCTTTGTTTGCCAACTGATATAGTAAATTACATTAATTATAAATGTAAACAATAGGAATAGGAAAATTCAGGTTATTTATTTCTTCTTGTGTTGAGTTTTGGCAGTTTGTTTTTTTCAAGAAATTGATTCATTACATCTAAGTGATAAAATTTGTGAGCATAAAGGTTTTTCTGCATGAAGTTTAAATATATTTGCTTCTTTATGTGTGCATATACTTACATTTATCTCACTGAAAGTATCAAATATCATGGATCTATCATTTATTTAATACAAATGAATTTTTAAGTGAAGGTAGGATCTGGTGCTTGGTAGCTACTATATACACATTTGTTCAACTACAACATAGAATACCAAGTTAATGTTTAGGAAGGAAAAGTGAGAAAATTTCCTTTTTTTATCATGTCATTAAGGTGATGGACACAAAGAATGAGCAAAATTTCAGCTTTTTCTCTTTATAGTTTACAGAGAGTATTTATTATAACATCCCTTACATTCTTGAAATAGCAAAAAGATTGTATGCACAATAAAATGATGAAACCACATTAGATGCCCAAAATATGAATGTTACAGCTAAGGACACAACATAAAGAGGAATCTGAAATAATTATCCTTAAAAATCCAGGCTTATGATGGCATGTATAAACTAGCTAGAAAAGATAAGGTACATTGAGAAAGTGTATTTCCAATATCTTTAAATCTTTTGTTCTTATAAGGATGTGACATTACTATATCAGATTTGCTCTTGAAGAAATATTCCCTTGTATACAGTCAAGTGTGTAAGTGATTTACAAAGCTCAGGGGAACTTTGTATAGAAATGATAGTAAAATTTTTACATTAGAAAAAATACTTAGGGATTAATCCAATTCTTATTTTCAGATATTTAGTCCTACAATTTTTAGTGCTGGAAGGAGATATGAATAAATATTTGTTTAGTGATAACAGCCTGTTTATTCATAGCTATATGCTCTCACACCTTTAATGTGATATACACAATTCTGCTAAATTAATATCCCTCATTTTGTAATGGGAATACAAATCAAATTCCCAGCCTGATTTCAAAACATACTTATAGTCACATCACTCTTAAATGGCAATTCTGAGGAGAAAAGTAAAACCAAGTAAAAACAGCAGCAACTAATCAGTGATATCTTCAAAAAGCTTCCAACTTTCTGTCTTGCAAAGCACTATTTCAACATAATTTTAAAAAAAAATACATGTATTTTCCTGTCTGTTTATTCCAGTATCCAAAGAAGCCTGACTTTTAAAGTGGGCCATTCTGTCAAATAAATTTTAATCTTAAAGAAAATTGGTTAAAAAATGGTTAAAATTGGTTAAAAAAATCTTAGAAAAGTGAACTTTTTATCACAACATACACATTGTACTTCACTTTGCAGTTCACTCAGAGAAAAATGCTTTTTCACCAACTTCTTAGTCCTAACATATGAACCTTCAATTTATTATTCAATGTGAAAACTGAGGCTCTAAGAGCTATATAATTTCCCATGGTCTCAAAGCTAATAATTTTCAAAACCCTGATATGGACATCTGTTAGATCGACTTTGCTGGTTAAGCTCTTTCCATCTCATTTCTGTCTTCCATTGGTATACCTAAGCTTGATAATCTTTTACTTATCTCCAGCCTATTTTATTTTCCATTCCATATAGAAGGTGTTTTAAAATTAGCTGTTAGTTTTTTTCCCAGTCACTGTCACACATCATTTCTTCTCCTACATATCTAAGAAAAAAAATCAAGAATCCAACTTCATAGAGTACCTGTAGAGGACCAGTTTGTCTTGGCCTGGCAAATGTGACTCAGCTCTGTATGGAAAACCTACAGAAGCACAGTGGTGGGCAGGAGCCAGACCTTCAAACCAAGTTTTTCCGTGGGAATCAGGCCTAGAAAATACTTACAGACTGTTATGCTTGCTCTTGCTAAAACTCCATCACCCTGGTCTAAAGCAACAGATGTGTATTGTCTATCTTCAAGGTAATTTCCAAAGCCTGTGTGAGCTCTCCCAAGGACAGAGCTGATCAGCTCATCGCCATTCCCCTCTGCATGTTATTTTCATTTCCTTGACTGTACCTAAAATGTAGACAATAATATTCTATGTAATAGATAATAAATATTTCTCTGATGTAAGACCCAAGGAAAACAATAAAAGCCTGTCTAGGCAAGGGTCGGGGTGCTCCCCTCTTGAGGGAGTGGCCAAGGCACCATAGGCACTGTCCCCTTGAGAGAGTAGTCGTGCCTGTCCCCTTTTTCTCCACAGGATTGTTGTCACCTGTGCATTCATTCTCATTGTCAGCCACAACAGGTGGACTCTGCTGGACAGGGTCTGCTACAAGTACCTATTAATGTTCTTTGTTCCACAGATTTTACCCATTCTTTTTTTCATATTTTTACATAGTTTTTAGGAGTACCAATCTCACAGTGTCTTGCACTAATGCATAATATCTGAAACCTAGAATTATTTTGGAGCTTGAAGAATAAGACTCCAAAAAATATAATTTTCACCTCACTATACATTTTACATTTTTAATACAAATTTATTTTTATTTTATTTTGCTTATTATTGAGTTGTCAAAATTCTCCAGTCATTGTAAGCAATAATGACATGTTTATATCCTCTTGCATAACTTTGTCATTAATTTATTCTTTTAAGAAATATTATTAATTATATCTAATTTGCACCTCTCAGTAAAAAAGCTTCACGGGAGAAAAGTATACATAGATTCTACTTGTATATAAACAAGGACAGACTATAACAAATTTAAAAATAGTATAATTTTAGAAGTAGTTACATGCCCCACCCACATGAATTGTATTTAATGTATATCTAATTGCTCTTTCTTTACTGCAAAGGAAAGAATGAGGCATCAAAAATGGTAACTTAAAGTAACCTGAATTTACTTTCCAAACTATCAGGCTCTGGTCATTATGATATCCTAATGAATGTCACTAGAGCATTTAACAATATTTTATTATGTAATCCATAATAAATTGTTACAAACTGCATCAGTGAATTGACTGCTTTTATAATAGTCATATTAAAAAATGAGCTCGTGCATCCAACCAGACGCCAAGTTGATTTTTAAAATCATCTACAGCAATTTGATATCTCCATTTAATTATGTCATTTTTTATACTTTTCAACATTTTATTAACATAGTGGACATCCTTATTTTTGTTATTATTCAAGATGCAGCTCTTCTCACAATGCGTGCTTATTAATGATGTGCTCTGTATACACATTACGTTACACACTGGAAAAATAAAGGTCATCAAAACATTCATAATCCCTGATCCCCAGGAAATTAAATATATCTTTCTCTGTGTGTGTGTTTCTGTGTATGTGTGTCTATGTGTATACATGTGTATAAACTAATGTATAAAACCTACACTCTTGGAAAAGTTTGGAGACTTCAGGGAATTAGATTGCTTTATTCTGTCTATGCTGTCATCTTTTTTTAAGTTTTCTTTTTTGTATTGTTTTGTTAATTGTTTAAAATTGTTTTAGTTCCAGTTGTCCCACCTTTTCCCCGTTGGTCACCCATACCCAGTCCCCCCAAATCCCAAAGTCAATTCCCCCTGATTGTCCATCCCTTTTCTTGCACCTACCTCTTATTTCCCCTCTTATCCTCCTTCCCCTTTGCCTCTGGTCACTGTCAGTTTGATCTTTATTTCAAAGTCTCTGGCTCTATTTTGCTCATTTGTTTGTTTTGTTGATTAGGTTACACTTATAGGTGAGATCATATGATATTTTCCTTTCACTGCTCAGCTCATTTCACTTAGCATAATGCTCTGCAGTTCCCTCCATGCTGTCTTGAAATGTACCAGTTCCTGCTTTTTTCCTGCTGCATAATACTCCATTGTGTAAATGTACCATTGTTTTTTGATTCAATCATTTTCTGCTGGGCACTTCAGCTGTTTTCAGTGCTTGCCTATCATCAATAATACTGCTATGAACATTGGGATTCATAGGTTTTTTTGAACTGGTGTTTCAGGATTCTTAGGATATAATCCCAGCAGTGGGATTGCTGGATCAAAAGGCAGTTCTGTCTTTAGTTTTTTGAGGAAGTTCCATACTGTTTTCCACAGTAGCTGTACTAGTTCCCACCAACAATGTACTAGGGTTTCCTTTTCTCCACAAGTTTCCCAGCACTTGCTGTTTGTTGATTTATTAATTACAGACATTCTAAGTAGTATGAAGTGTTATATCATTGTGGTTTTAATTTGCATCTCTCTGATGGCTAGCGATGCTGAGCATTTTTTCATGTACCTATGGGCCCTTTGTGTGTCCTCCTTAGAGAAGTGTCTGATCAGGTCTTTTGCCCATTTTTTAATTGGATATTTTTGTCATCCCGGAGTGGAGTTGTATGAGTTCTTTATATATTTTGGAGATCAAACTCTTGTCTGAGGTATCATTGGCAAATATGTTTTCCCATATGATTGGTTTTCTTTCCATTTTGTTGTTTTGTTTTTTTTAGCTGTGCAGAAGCTTTTTAGTTTGATGTAGTCTTTCTATACTGTATCCTTATGAGGGTTTAATTAATTGCATATTTTCCCCTGTACACAGTATAGCTCCTTAGAACCCAAAATTAAATTGTAAGCATCATGCAACACATGTATGAGTTAGTAACTTTACAATCAATGGGGTTCCACTTTAAATCAACTTTTAGACCTGCATTATTTGTATAAGTTAATACATATAGTTTTTGGTGGTGCTATAAATTACAGGTGGTAAACACAAGGCCCACGGGCCAAATCCTGCTCTCTACCTTGTATCCAGCCTGGCACCTTGTTTCTACCCATTAGCAGCGCCGAGCTCTTGCTTAACTGTTAAGAAGTAGATACATTTACACAGTCCTAAAATTATATTCTGCCCTTTGAAGGCAACTGTGAGGCTGATGTGGCCCCCCGGTGAAAACTGGTTTGACACTCCTGACATAGTATCATCACAGAATTGAATCTATTAAAAAAGCAAATTTTAGAAGAACAAATAAGTCAACTGAATCTCTGATTGCTGTTGTTGTGCTCCCATCTCAACTTTAGTAGGCTGTAAAGCAGGAAACAAAGCAGTAAGTTTTAACGTGAATGTTCAGACAAGGATGACTTGGCTGGTCTATGAAGAGAACGTGACATCTGATCGCATCCCAGCTCTGTAGTCGCTCTACTTTTCAGTTCCCCTTTTCTTGTGAGTCAAAAACTTGTTTGAGCCCTGGCTGGCATAGCTCAGTGGATTGAGCACGGGCCTCCGAACCAGAGTATTGAGGTTTGATTCCCAGTCAGGGCACCTGCCTGGGTTGCAGGCCAGTTCCCAGCAGGGGACACATGAGAGGCAACCATACATTGATGTTTCTCTCCCACTCTTTCTCCTTCCCTTCCCCTCTCTCAAAAAATAAATAAATAAAATATTTTTAAAAACTTGTTTGAGAAACTCTTTTACAGAGCCAATGTTTTTGATGAAAAATATATTATTTATTTAGTGATATTATAAGTTTTAAAAGGGTAAATAGATGTTCCTGTTTAACTTCAGACAAGGTAATAAACTTTTAGTTACAGAGTTAAACATCGGTACACTGGGCATTTAGAAATGCTAAAAATATGTTTTGTAAGGACAACAAAGCATTCTCTGGAATCTCTGACATATAATAAAAACAGTTTTACTGGCTCTGTTATAATGGATGAATCTGGAAAATTGTAACAGAAATGCACCCAGTGATATTTCCATCCCTAAATCCACACCTTGGGCATTGACTGTGGGCCTCATCGAATGGCATGGTTTTGCCAGTTTGTAATGTAAGCTGAGGCCTGAAAAGTGCTTGCACACTGGGGCATGGTCTTTTTTGTTGCTGCATTCCAGACCTGGGCAATATACAAAGGTGTCTGGGTTGGTCCCCTGAAATCATTTTATAGTGGACTTGGATCAGTCTTTTCAATTTTCCTAGGAGAGGCCAACGACCATTCTTTCAGAGATTGTTTCTGAGCAAATTATGAAAGAAAGGTTTTCCATTAGTAGAAAAATGTCCAAATATAATTAATATTCTTGAATATATGATCTTATTAAAAGGTCATGGCATTATACTTCCTTTGATACTTTGAAAGTATTTGTTGAAATTTTTATCATAAATTATCACGTAATGCCTTGTCATTTATTCTTTTACTATGTTGTATGACAATAATTAAATTTATAACACGTACAAGCCTGGCATTCCTAGGATTAAATTCTCCCAATTTTATTAACTCCTCGGACATTTCCATAATTTCTGGCATTCTTACAAATACTCAAAACATAAAAATATATACAAACTCAATATTCAAGGGTAGGCACACCATGATTCTTATAAAGAGGTAATCATATAAAATCTGTATTTCACCAATCTCACATCAATGTCTGTCTGTACACTTACTGTCTCATGTGTGCTTAATGTAACTCTTAATGAGTTACACTTATAAAATGCACTTCTATAAGAAGTTAAAAAGACATATTGCACTTTTTGAAAATTACAATTTTTCTTAAAAATGATAGAAGATGACAAATATAAAATAATTAGAGTACAAGGGTGGTTTAGCTCAGTGGATTGTGAGTGGGCCTGTGAACTAACGAATCATTGGTTTGATTCCGAGTCAGGGCACATGCCGAGGTTGCAGGTCAGGTCTCCAGTAGGGAGTGTGCAAGAGACAACCGCCCATTGATGTTTCTCGCCTCTTACACTGCTTTCCTTCCCCTCTCTCTAAAAGTAAATAAATAAAATCTTCAAAAAGTATAAAGTAAAAAAAATGTTAGGGTATGACCACCTTTTTGTCTATTCATAACAGTACTCTAAATCTGTAACATTTTTATGCCACTAAATTAAGGTAGAATATTAAGAGGCAATATACCAAAGGGTCATGTTTCTTATTTAAATTAATTTATTAAAAATTTGGAATATAGCTTGAGGTGACAATACAATAAGTGTTAAATGTGCTACTTTCATTCTTCTAGAAGATGGTTCTTGTTCTGTATTTAATCATGACTTAGATATTTATTTTCTCTATTTTGAATATTAACATTCTTTTTCATTTTAGGAAAAAAGGACCATATAAAATAAAATGTTTTCTTTATGGCATGAAAAGCAAAAATAATTTTGGGTATTAAAAATTCTGTAATAAAACAATGCTACACTATTATCTAATATAATACAGAAGAAAATGTAATTATCCGAAGAAACAGATTTTGTGAGATAAATTAGTAGAAATTTGAGAAATTTTGAAAAAAAGTTGAATGGAGTCAGTTGCTGATTGGCTTGATTACCAATCTTATTGAACTTGTTAAGTATTAAAGTACTTGAAAACCGAGCATCATCAATTATTGAATTTATCATAAAGGAACAGAGTTGTTCTTTTATAGCTTTTAAGTTACATCAAAAATTAAGTTCTGAAAAATGAAAGACAGAAGAGATCTGAATTCTGAGAAGATGAAGTACGCTTTCATTTTGAAGTCTGTCTACTGGAGTGGGAGACACTCCCACCAGCACACTGCGTGAAAAAGCAGCCGGAGTCCGCCAGGTACAAAGTGGGGACTGAGAGCTGGTTCCTTCTCAGTGACACGAATGAACTGAAGGCTCCTGAGAAAGGAGGTATGTAAACTGGAAAAAAGAGAGAAGATTTAACTAGAAAAAAGTGCACTGTGAGGTATTGAAAAGATTGAAAAAAAACTGAGTTTTAAGAAGTATGCAAATGAATGATCCTTCAAAGTCAAAAACTGTGAGGTTAAGATTTTCCTTTACTTCAGCTGGGGTTGTTATATATCACCTTAATTTTCAGTCCTCATACAGCATAACAATTGGGAACTTTGACCTTTCAATAATTATCTATTTAAACCCTATTAGATATGTGTTCAGCTTGTTTTTGAGCATCCTGGTGACAAACAAAAAAAGCTATTTACTTGTCATGGAGATTCCAGGCAGAGAAGGCTTGCAGAAGGGACGAAAATACCTCCAGCAGTGACCAGCACAGACTTCCCCCAAAACAAGGACCATAGGCTTATTGCATACTTACTATTCTAAAATTATCAATAATTCATGACACTATGATTCCCAATAACACCATAATAAAAGAAATGCATGCTTAAGAATAAATAATCTATGTATGCAACACATCAGTTGTAATAGCAACTTCTAAACAAATCCTTGATGTATTGATCTATGAAACATTTTCAAAATAATTATTATACCTTAGTGTTTGAAGCTTCATTTCCACTAGAAAGGGAAGAAAAGTCAAGGGTGTTTGCTTTTTCTTCACTGCAGGAAGTGTAGAATTAAAATAACTTCAGGGACCATGCCTTGGCTGGTGCAGCTCAGTGGATTCATTACAGGTTTGCGAACCTAAAGGTCACTGGTTTGATTCCCATGCAGGGCACATGCCTGGGCTGCAGGCCAGACCCCCGTAGGGGGTGTGGAAGAGGCAACAACAAATTGATGTTTCTCTCCCTCCCTTTCTCCCCCCCTTTCTCTGCTCTCTATAAATAAATAAATAAAATATTTAAATAAAATAATTTCAGGGATTAATTCAGTCATCACAGAGGAGTTTAGATAACTTCAACTTTCCTAATGACCTCTGCTTGTCATCATCATTTAATTAATAAAAAGAAATCCTGTTTTATAAAATATAACCGGAATACTTATTGTATACTTTTAATGGCCAAAGTATGGTTTTATAGATGGTACACATACAAAAATAATAATAACGACATAGCTCCTGCCTTCAGACAAAGTGGTAAAGCATGTAATCCACCATCCTGTCCTATAACAAAGCATGTGACACAGGATTAAACCGACCCGCGAAGGAAGGAGAATGCTGGCGGTCCCGGGCCTTTCTCGTTGCATTCTCAAGGGAGATTCAGCAGGGTGCAAGGCTGGTGTCCTTTCAGAATGAGCAAAGCTCCATATTATGTTGTCAAAACTGTTTAAAGTACTTGTGTTTCACCTAAGTATTAAGGGTTTTTACTTTTATTATAATATATATTTTTCAGTAGAGATACTCAGATGTGCCATATTTGAAAAATAATAATAAAATTCTTAAAGAATCTTGCAAATGTGTTATATCTGGTTAAGTTAACAATTTATGTTATATCTGGTTAATTGGACAAAATAGTTCTCACAAATTATCTTATATCTGCTTTATTCCAATTTAAAAATTATCATTGCTTACCACTTCCATAATTACCAAAATGTTTTTAATGGATAGAGATATATGTTCCAGTTGGAGAGAGACAAAACCTCACAATGAAACCATTTGATAACACAGATGTGCTTACCTCTTCACATTAAAAGGAAGAAAAGACTATTAACAAAAATTGGATGTTTGTGATAAATAGTAGAACACTGAAAAGTTTTATATGTCTGATTAAACAGGCATTCATAATCTTTATGAGTTAAAAAGTGTCTAATTTTAGTTTTGTTATCGGCATACAGGACAGACTTATAATGAAAGATCTGAATAAACAGAATACTTATTTATGTCAATATGCTATATAAATATATACCATAATTAACATACTGTATTACATAATCAAGTGATACATCCCACATAGTGTATAATTTCTATGTACTATCTAATGTACTAATGTTAACACTAATTAATACTAAACATAGTACTAACTCACAGTTTTCCTTTAATTAGAACTGAATTTCTCCTCTAAGGGATACTCATATTTCTGATTTATACTTTTTCTTCTCAAAGAGAAAATTTGTTTACTTTTTGTTGTTATTGTTGTAAGACTTTGATGTTGGCTTTCTTTTTTATTAGATAACAATTACTTAATTGTTTTTCAAGTACAATTTATCTCTTTATTGTTGCCATCATTGTGATCATTGTTAATTATCCATACCCTACTAAATTACAATTGTCATGTGAAAATATTAAGCAACAGAGCAGGAAAGACTAGAAAGGACGATAGCATGATCAAGTTCTCTCCCTTTAAACAATTCAATACAGATTACACTCAATATTATTTTGTATTAGTTTCAGGTGGATAGCATAGTGGTTAGAAAATACTCACAAAGTGTTCTCCTGATATTTCACGTACTCACCTGGGAGCATACACAGTTATTACAACACTGTTAACTATATTCCCTACGATGTATTCTACATCCTCATGACTGTTTTGTAACCACCAATTTGTATTTCTTGATCTCTTTACATTTTTAACTCAACCCCCAAACTCTCCTCCCCCTGGGCAACTATCTGTCTTCCTATGAGTCTCTTTTTATTTTGTTTGCTTGTTTATTTTGCATTGTTTTCTCTTGAAAAAGCAACCGCTAACTCCACAAACTAAGAAGAGGAGCAGCAACGTCCACACGGCCTAAAACTCTGTGATGACAAAGCTTCATCAGAACAGTTCCCCATTTTCTCTCTGGTCGCTGGCTTTTTCCAACATCCACTGAGTTGGTGAGAGTAAACATTGCTGGTGAACAACCTTTAGAAAGCAAAATTTCTGACACAGATCTAGTGTACCTTCAGTCATTGTGAGGAGGCCTGAAATGCCTTGGGTTTTTATGATGAGAAGGGAGAAAGAGCTTTGGAAATATCGCATGAAACTACATCATCTATAGAAACTAGATTCATTCCTCCATTACTTACACAGTGTGCCATTTATTAAAATGTATTATTTTGTTGCCCTTACTCCAGAGGTACAGAATGCAACTGTTAGTGTGTTTAATTTGTGTTTTGTATCTTTTAAAAGTAATTTTCTGTTTTTTAACCTTGAGGATATGTTGTTATTTGTTTCATTTGTTAGACGCTGATTTTGAAATAAAAAATTTAAAATTTTAGTTAAAAGCCATAATAAATTAAAATGAATATTGGATCATCTTTTATAAAAAGATATGTAGAAGAAATTAACTATTTTATCAGATTGAAGACATTTGAAGAGTTGTCACAATTTTAAATTATTAGTGAAAATGTACTTAATACTTGTAAGATAATAAAAATATATTTAATGTTTAAACAAACAATGGCCCTGAATTGGAAAATTTCAGCCTAAGTGTTGTAAAAATGCTAGGTCTGACTGGTTTTTGAGTCTCAATCTGATTATGATATCAAATGTTAGCATTACACTGAACTTTTAAGATGAAATGTAAGTATAACCAAATCTTACCTCTACCATTTCCACACATAGAAATTAAACTTCTTAATTTAATCTATTCAGAAGATGTGCATTTAAATCAATACTGAGTGGACCAATCAAAGATTGGTGTACAGAGTATGCAAAACTAGTTTTACAGTTGTTTGTATAGAAACAATACTTAATAAATAACATTACAAGTATAAACTCTGTTTCACATACTCATAATTGGGAATCTACTATTGTTCACCCTTGTACTTTTAGAAGAACATGAACAAAAAATTAAAAAAATAAAATAGTGCATTTTCAATATTCAATCCAAAATTATACTCCAAAATAATCCAATCCTAAATAAATATAAATATAATAAAAATACATAAATACACATTGGGGCCCAAGGGAGGCCTAACTAGTTTTCAAATGTTCTATTAGCTCTAGGGAGGTCACATCCTAGAAATGTTAAATGATATTTAGATTTTTTAAATTTGGTATTTACTACAATTCAAGGTAATTTTTTAATTAATGGAGATATAATTTCTTCAACCTCCATTCTTGCATGACACCCAAAGTTACAGATGCCATTCTTTTTCAATTATAGAAGCATCTATAACTTTCTAGCTATGAAGTCTGGGTTGCTTTTGGTGCCACAGTCCACAGACAGACTAACAAAACGTGTGTGTATATGATGCAGGGTTTAGTATGGGAAAACTGACCATCAAAGATAGCATAATGCTCTACGTGATTATGAGCACAGCCTGTGCAAATGGGCTGAAACACAAGGTAACAGGACATAAAAATGGACTCAACAGGCCCATACTCCAACTTGCATGCCAAAATACAAAAGTTAAATTCAAGAAACTGAATTTTACTTTAACAGATGCAAAACCTTTTTTTTTCTGTTTTCAATTTATTTTTTATTTATTTCAAATTGACCTGGAGACAGTTGGTTATTGATTTCCTGTTGGAAATTGAGAGCATATTCTCGGACAAAGGAGCTCATTTTCCCATTGGTAGAAGAAATGCAAATCATTTCCTGTTATGCCAAAGGGGTCAGAAAGGAAAGGGCAGCCACCAGTAGTGCAAGGAAAGTAGTGCAATTTGAAGAACCCGAATGTAAAAGGAAGCAGGCAAAAGTCTGCATGCTTGAAACAGTGGCAAAATAAATTTATACAAATTCTACATGACACATTATGCAATGTCTGAATTTCTGGCCCCCGAAATGCAGTTTACACATTCATAGCCTATATTTAATGGCTAGCTCTTGAAGCAGGTAGCAGAGTTCTCAAACCTTGTCTGAGAAAATAAATCCATATTCTTGCCAAACAGATTCTTGACATGATCGTTACAAGGTTTATTTTTAATGAAATTTGTCAAAGACTTCATGTTTCCAAAAGCTAGTGAATGCAGCTGTGTTTGCAGGGCCAGAGGGGACTAGAAGGGTAAGTTCTCTGCTTACCAGGGCTAAGAACAGAAACCAGTGTCTTCCATTATAGGCAATTCTGAGTGTTAATGCTGAATCCAAACATCTGTTTCTTTAGTTCTTCACAAATACCTCAAAAATGCATAAACATTCTCTTTTGCTCTTTGTAGTGTAAAAAAAATTCTATGGTTTCTAAAAGTTAAATGGAGCATGTGAAAAATATTTTATTTAACATGAGAAAAATTAAGTAAATGCGATTTTATATTGAGCATGTATATTCATTGCCTAAAGTAAAACTGTGTTTATATACCTTATTTTATTTTTTATAAACTGCTGATAATGTCAATTGTTTTTAAAGTCAGCCATATAAACAGATTTATTTTACTTTAAATATCTTTCATGATTTAACTAATACTCTTCTCATGGGCGGGTTCACTAAAATTATTAACCTAGTTTTTTTTCCAAACTTAAAAAATATACTTAACTGAAGTATTTTTTTTCAAACTACTAACATGCCATTAAGGTATTAGTAGTTTCTTCTGTGATTTTTTTCCTTGGTATCCTAAATGTGATTGAATCAGAGTAGAAATGCATTTGTGAACCATATTTTTACATCCAGATAACTCACTAAATACTCTGTTGCACTAAAATACTTTCATGATAGAGACAGACTCATAGATGCAAAGGTCAGACTGATGGTCCCCAGAGTAGAGGGGTGTTGGCAGGGTTGAGTATGAAAAGTGAAGGGACTGAGATGCATACAAATCATTAGTTACAAAATAGTCAAAAGGTGGGTAGTTGTGAAATAGTCACAAGACTGTAAAGTATAGCATTGGGGGCACAGTCAATAATATTGTAGTAACACTGCATGGTGCAAGGTGGGTACTGGAAGTAACAGGGGAAACACTTTGTAAAGTATATTATTGTCAACCCACTGTGCTGCACACCTGAAACTAATACAAACTAACATCAAATGCAAACTATAATTGAAAAAAATACTCCTATGAAGTTTAGAATTTATCTAAGTAAGAACCATCTGGCTTGTCTTATCTATAGGTAAGTGAATAAGGTGTTTTCCATCTGCCATTTCAGATCTATCTTGTATCCTTGCCTACCCCACTCACTGTTCTGAGACAGTGTATAGAGGTTATATTAGTAGACATTTGTATTCTCTGGCTTCTCATTAGGGTTGGACAAAGAGGACTCCAAGCAGGGAGCTGAAGAAGGAGGAGAAAGAATATTTATTGTCCTGTTTTTTTTTTTTTTCTTTTCCCTGCCAAGTGGCCCCAGGTTAACCGAGTTCCTTCAACAGAAGGACTCTGCTCCTCGCAGTAAAACACTCTACAGGACTCTTTCTCTTCAGTTCTGTTCATCTCTCCCTGCCCTTGACTCCTTAAGGCTAAGATTTCAGATAGCCACTCTTGCTAGTTTTAGGTTCTTGCATTTCCCCTTGAAGTTCTGCAACAGTCAGCTTACAAGTCCTACAGAGTGGGACAAAAAAGTTTCCACTAAGACCCCCCTGGCCTTAATTTAAGCATATCTTTTTCCTTAAGCTCCAATACTATAAACATTGTTGCTGTGAATCTTATTTGTGAGCTTAACTTGATCCTGAGTTGGTACTCCCAGCATATAATCAAGCTCACAGATGGGCATGGAATACCCAAGGTAATCTGTAATCCTTCTATCTTAATATGCATTTTAGACATTGGTGTTTAATTCAATTTATAATTGTTAAGATTTTTCTAAAATTATTAATACAATGTTTGAACTTGTTTTAGTTCTTTGAATCATAGATATAGCTCTAAAGACGCTATAACAGATGCTGGATGAAAATACAGTAGACTACATAAAATTCAGTTTTTGCTGTCTCTACTCAAGCAGTGATAGCAAAAAATAGAAACACATTTTAAATATATGTTCAAGTATAATTGTGATTTATATTTTTAGCATAAAAACAAAAAATAGTTTACATAGTTTTTTTCTAACTAGAGTAATAAATAAGCTTCAACAACACATTTTAAGCCTTTCCTGATATTTGGTTTATTCCAAAACAACCATGGAGAGACATTTGGTCTATGCCAAAAAGTCCTTGAAATTTGGTTATCAAAAAACATCCATGCTTAGAAAATGGGTTCAAATAACCCATAAAGTTTATTTATACTTTTGATTGGCAGGATTAATACGTAGATAATACTATCATGTTTTATTGGTCCAATACTTTTGTTGTAGTTATATTGCCAATAATAATGCTTCTTGATTCAGTAGCTCATGATGGTACGTGGGGTTAGGTAGATAGGTCAGCAAGAACCACATGTGTCCATGGACATATTATATAGAACCAAATGTCTGCTAATAAAAGCAGATATCCTTATAGAAAATGAATATATGCCATTAAACTTGAGTCTATGAAAAGCTATGTCTATGCCATTATAGTCATTAAAATAAATTTTTATTACTACCAAAACATCAAACTGTGATAGTCCATGTAATTAATTTGTAAAAAGACTCTAAATATACTATGAAGTACAGAGCTCTAGCCATTGAAGCTCAGCTGGTGGGAGTATCATCCTATAACCAAAGAGTTGCAGGTTTGATTCCCAGCCAGAGCACATACCTAGATTGCAGGTCAATCCCTGGTCTGGACACATACTAGGGGCAACCAATCAGTGTTTCTCTTTCACATCAATGTTTCTCTGCCTCTCTTCTTTCCTCTCTCCCTTTCACTCTTTCTAAAAGCAATGGAAAAAAATCCTTGGGTAACTATAAAAATAAATTAATTAAATACTATAAAGTAAATTATTTAATTTGTTAAATGGTATGCTTTATAATCTTATGAGTATTAGTAATATAATTCTTAATAAACATAGCCACACTACTATAAAGCTTGAGAATTTATAGGTATACTTAACTCTGATTTGGGGGGATGCTCTTCTCAGTGTTTTTTTTTTTAAATAAATCACACTTCCTTGGGACTTGGGGAATGCAATATTAAACTTCAGAGTGAATTTCAACCATGCACTTATTGAAGCTTCATATTAACCTTGAATATATAATATTCAAAATATATTTTTGTTTTAAATTTCACAAACAGTGAATTAGCTAAATCCTACCCTCTATACATTCCTATTTAACTTTGATGCAAGAATAGTTTATTCATCCTTCCTTAGAAGATCAACACACACACACACACACACACAGAGCTTAACATGGCACTTTATTACAATATAGGTAGCCCACGTTTTAGTTTGAAATCATCTGTATAAACTCTTAGTGTGGAATTGACAGCTGATCTTCCTTACTCTGACCCATCATCATTTCCTAGTGATATAATTCTCATACAGGAGAGAAATTTTGTTTAGCTTTCCCAATCTTATAATACAAATTTAACAAAAGCCTTTATTTTTCTGGTTTTTAAAACACATGGCTGAAGGCTTAACAAACAATATACAATAACAGGATTCCAGGCCCCCCATCAGAAAGTAAAATCATAAAACTGTTGCATGTCTCACTGGTGGATACAACAACTTGGAATTCTCCTCAATGTCCCTCCGATCAGAAATTATGGTGCATCAGGATGGCTGTAATCTTTATTTCAAAGAAAGAAAATTTTACTTGTGTAATTAAATCATTGTTCTATTTTTCCTGTAAATAATTATATTGTGTTAAGCTATTCTCTAAAAGTTTAATGGCACAACTTCAAGATGTTATTTTCAGTAGTTCACTGAACTGCACATTAAAACAAGTGAAAATTTTATGATATGTAAAATATATGCCAATAAAACTGTGAAGGAAAGTGAGCCTCATTGCTTCACTAACACTATACTTCATATTTACAATGGACAGCAAGTATTTATAATGTTAGAACTGAGGCTTTCAATCCAATTACTGGTGTGGGTTCCTCATTGAGTGTTTAAAGTGGAACCTCTGTTCTCAAACTTAATTTGTTCCAGAAGGCAGTTCAAGAAGTGATTTGTTTGAAAACTGAATCATTTTTTTCCATTAGAACTAATGTGAATTGAATTAATCCATTCCAGACCCCCAAATGATTCCCCATTCATACCTTTCTTACATACAGTGCATGCCTAATGTACTGTTTAAGCCATAAATAAAAACTTTAAAAACAAAAAAAGGCATAGAATGCAAATGAAATTTTAACAAAAAGAAAATGAATTGTACAGTAAAAAAAATGGAATTTTTATACACACTGCAACTTACCTTTATTTCCAGCACTACTGATTGAATATGGAGAGGAGGGATGGAAAGAAGGAGAGATATTGTTTGGGAGGGATTCCCCTTCCATAAAAGTGTCAGGTAGCTGTTCTTCAGGGGTTCTTTCTCTCTTTTGTATCTTTGCTTCACTACAACTCACTTCAGGTTCTCAGGGCATCTCACTAAAAACCTATCCAATGATGTTTGTCCTTGCCTGCATTTTAACATTTTCTCGAAGTGAAACACTGCATTGTCATTGAGTAAGTTTGTCACACACTTTGCTACTTCTTTGTCAGGATGTTATTTCTCAATAAAACTTTACATTTCTCCCCATTTCCCAAGCATTTTCTTGATTAGTGAAGCTAGAATGTCCGCCCTTCCCTTCTCCTCCTCCTCTGAAAAGAGCTCCTCAGCTGCCACCCATTGTTGCTCCCCTTGAAGGTCTTGGAAGCCCCTCTGGGTCCTCCACCAAACCCTCACATCATCCTCATCCACCTCTGAGGCAGTGAGCCTGCAGGGAGATACAGTATAGCCCACGGTAGACACGGGCTCATTCTCAAAGTTCTCAAAGTCTCTTGCAGGAGCAGACTCGGGCCCCGAGGTCATCCAGGTTGATTGTATGGCCCTAGAAGACACTCCCGTCCCTCTGCCATGCTTTTTCTATGAGACACAAACAAGTAAGAATATTAAAACGTTACCCCTGAAGAGTTTCAGATGTGGAGAGTTTCTTAAAATCACAAGTGTCCTGCTGGTTCAAAGGGCTGGATGAGAAGAGGTGTGTTAAGTGGTCAGAACCTAACACTGATGAAGCTGTAATCCACCCACTTGGCCTCCAAGCCTGGAAAGTAGACGGGAGCACCGCTGGTAACTGTTTTACCCCGAGGAATTTCTTCACATTTGGAGCAAACACTTCATCAATCCACTTCACATTTGGAGCAAACACTTCATCAATCCACTTGGTAAAAAATTGCCTGCTTACCCAGGCTTTGCTCTTAGACCCCCACCTCACATTCTACTTGGTTTTCAGAATGGTAGATGGGTGGAGGTTTCAATGTAAAATCCCCACTCACATTCCCTTACATCGGTTTGAGTCCGATGGCTTCTCCTCCTGGATGTTGTAGGTCCTCTTTGGCATTGTCGTCCACAAGAGGCCTGTTTCATCCTAATTAAACGCTTGATAGGGAGCAAATCCTCTGGCCCCTAAGTATTCTTATAACTGTGCCACAAAATTATCAGCAGCTACTTTGTTAGAACTGGAACCCTTCCCATGCCTCGCTACACTCTGAACAACACTTCTTTTCTTAAACTTACCAGATCACCCCTATTCGCCTTAAACAAATCATTTCGGCACTCGTTCCAGGGGTGTCTTTCAGGAGGTCAATAGGCAGTGTCTTTGCTTTTTTTCATGCCGTTGCCTCTGAATGCTATCACCAGTTAACTGCTATTTGTTCTTCCGAACCAACATTTTTTCCCTAGCTCTTCACTTCCCTGTGAGCACTGTATCATGAGCTCTTCCCCACCCTGAGTAGCATCAGCATTCTTGGTGACCTCTTTTTGTTTTGAAGGTGCACCAGTCATTGGCTTTTCCAAGCCATACATGGTAGCCAGACTAGACATGTGAACACCTCTAACATACTGCACAGTTATTTCTTTTTAAGCTCCATCGTTCTCACAACTTCCCTTTCATGTTGCTGCTATCACCAAACTTCTTAGGACCCATGGTGGCTTACTGTATGTATTTAGTAATAATAAGCAGCAACCAAGGCAAAAAAAACATGAAAAGATTCACAGCACAGTCTCCTGAGTTGTTGACAAGGTGAGGTTTAGCAGTAAGTCAACTCATACCTGCACATTCTCTCCTTTGTCACCTGAGAGATGTGTGACTGATCATACAGGTATGAGGATGAAAGGGTCGTTGGGTTGGTAACAGGTTTTGCTCAACAACCAAGACACTTTTTTCTGTGAACAACTTCGTTGAGAACCAAATTTTTCAAAATGAGAGACATTCATGATCCAAGGCTTGACTGTAACTACAAATTCTAATAAGACTCGGAAAATCACTGAAGTGATTTTCATATCCTGTTCACTAGATACTCTAACTTCTATCCTAAGTTACACAGGACAAAGAAGTGACACTGTGTTTGAGCATGAAATGTGTGTCTTTTATGAGGTAATTTCATTAGAAACTTCCGTGTGAAGTTCATCACTGAATTTGAAATAAGATTTTTGAGGAGGACTTTGCATAAGTTTTAATACTTTTTATTTGGGTGGGCCATGTTAGAACTTTTCAGAGTTCACACTTAGGAGGAGATTTGTTTTATTTCAAGATTTTGCTATGCTTCCTATTCTGTACTACTATGTATCATCTGGTTTTGGGGGGAGAAGATGACATTCTAGAAGGAGATCCTTGAAACTGAGATTGCATTGGCCCCATTGTGATTAGTAATGACCCAGTCTAGAACTAGAGAGCACAGTAAGTGTGCGAGACAGAATAGAGCATAGAGAGGAAGAGGAAAAGGTTTAGAGAAGAGGGAAAAAATTGTATGAGGTAACAGATGCCTTAAAGGAGAGCAGGGTTTTATTAAGGCAAGTCAAAGAGACTGTTAATAACATGGAATGAAGATATAGAGATATAGGGAGTTTTACAAATGAGTAAAAGTAAATTCCAGAAGGCAGAGTGGAAGAATCTCAGGACCTAGTGAACATGTGTGACATGGAGTCAGGAAGAAGAGGGTGCCAGGGGACATGAGGATGAGAGTACTAATGATGGGCAGTGACTGAAACTCAATGCCCTACACAGGGAGGATGTCTTCTACGTGACTAAAACACGCTTCTTAACTCTAACACCAAGTACACTGGCTTTCTGCCTTTTCAAAATTCATTTTGCATTCAAAATCAAAATGAATGCATGTGCATTCAAAATTTATTTTATTTATATATGTTTATCAACAGTACTTTTATATAGAACATTGAATGCACCTGCCTATTGACAAATGCCATTCATTTAAAACTCATGAATGCAGTGTCTTTAATCAGTGATCTCCCCAACGGCAATTCAAACATTAAATTACCAAGAATCCTATAATTCTGTTAGCTTCTGTTCCCATTTAAAACTCCTAGTCCTGTTCATGGAGAAAGAGAACCCATTTTCCCAACTATGTTTACCAATCTTCCTTTCGTGGTCTTGTCCAGGACCTCCACATTCAGAGGTAACTATTTTAATTTACCCGCCCTCACCTCCCATTGACAGTTACATATAACGCCCCTGGATTGGGCTGTTATCTATCAGCACAGAGCATGTGTGGAGAACTAGCTTCCATTTCATCCCTGGAGAGTTTGGAGAATAATGGGCTGAGGTATGGCAGATGATAAAGTGTGTTACACAGAGAAGATCTATATCATCAGCCTAGACATGTCTGAGCACTCCATTATCACCAAGTTCATCATTTTTCCCAATGGGACATGGTGTTGTTCAGGACACTCAGGGTTACGTCACAGTGTCACACGCATGGCTAAAAGTAGTAGTCTGAGGTCTAGTAGCTTCACCAGTTCCACAGGGCCACTGACTTTGCTGTCTTCACCTACCATTGACCAGCTTCTCCACAATGTTCTTTCTAATAATCATGAGTCGCCTCCTCCCTCTCAATTTCCCTGTAGATTATGGTGCTTGATTTGGGCCTGATTTTCTTCCAACCATTATTCTTTTCTTTTGCAATTTTCTCTTCCAGCCAATACCACAGAAAACATGCATGTTGGCTTGGTGTCCTAGAAAGAGACTTGTTCAATATTCCCAGCACTCTTAGTCCAAAGTTTATTCACTTGGTTTTCTGAAAAAAGCACTATCTCCACCCCAAAAATCTGACAGTCTGATTCCTTGAGTCTCCAACTCGGGGTTAACTACAATGTCAGTGCTGGTTCCAGGCAGTATTCTCTGGGTGGGCTCAGCTCCTGAGCAGCCTGGGGCCACCTACAGACTGCCCCTCTCCCAGTGCAATTTAAAGATCTTTGAAAATTAATATTCAATAATTTAGATATCTCCATGGGTGCCTTTCTATAATATTATGCAAGAAGTTTTCTGGCGAGATAAGCACAATAAAATTGTGCAGAAAACACAGCCTCAATTCTGGAGTTGAATCACCTCTTCCTGAGATTCATGTTTTTCCTACTGGCTGCTTTGCTGTGATTACCATTTCTCCACACACCCTTCCAATGAGACTGTGATTACCTAACCACCAGTCCTGCTTACTTACCATCAGCATCCATCAAGGCTCTGTCTCATTGTTCAACATTGTTGATGCTCTCGAAGAAAGCGTCAAACTAGAAAAGGAAAAACATTTTTCTGTTACATATTGATTTTTCACTATATTTCTTAAAACTCATGTGATATAAAACACTGTATAAATACTTATATTTTTTAAAGTGTTTGTGACTGCCTATTGTATATTAAAAGCAAATCGTTTAAATTATGTGAAATTACTATGTATGATAATTAATTATAAAAGTCAAACACAAACTGTAGTTTTTGACAAAATTGAATGTAAATTGTGTTTATATTAAAATTCATAAGAAGTTTTTTTGAGAAAATTTCATACTGTTTTCCATAATGGTTGTACCAGTCTGCAATTCCACCAACAGTGAACTAGGGACCCCTTTTCCCCACAACCTCTCCAACATTTGTTGTTTGTTGATTTGTTTATGATGGCCATTCTGACTGGTGTAAAGTGATATCTCATTGTGGTTTTAATTTTCATCTCTCTGATAGCTAGTGATATTGAGCATCTTTTCATGTGTCCCTGCATCTTCTGTATGTCCTTGGAGAAGTGTCTGTTCAAGTCCTTTTCCCATTTCTTAATTGGGTTAGTTGTCTTCTTAGAGTGAAGTTGTGTAAGTTCTTTGTATATTTTGGAGATTAAACCTTTGTCTGAGGTATCACTGGCAAATATGCTTTCCCATACAGTTGCTTGTCTTTTTATTTTAATACTGTTTTCTTTAGCCATGCAGAAGTTTTTTATTTTCATGAAAACCCATGTGTTTATTCTTTCCTTTATATCAGCACAATTTACAATAGCCAAGAGCTGAAAGCAACCTAAGATGCCCGTCAGTAAATGAATAGATCAAAAAATTATGGTACATATAGACAATGGAATTCTATGCAGCAGAAAGAAAGAAGGAGCTGTTATCCTTTACAACAGCATGGATGGAACTGGAAAGCATTACGCTGAGTGAAATAAGCCAGGCACTGAAAGACAAATGCCATATGATCTCACCTTTAACAGGAAGCTAAACAACAAGACAAATAAGCAAACAAAATAAAAACAATGACACTGAAATAGAGAACAAGGGGACAGCAACCAGATGGGAGAGGGGAGGGAATGAATTTCAGGGTAAAAAGGGGAAGCATTTACAGGAACTAGTATAAAAGACACATGAAAAACAACTAAGGGGGGTGGAAATGGGAGGGAGGTGGGGAGCACTGGGGGGTGGGGCTTGGATGGGAGTAAAAGACAGAAAACTGTACTTGAAAAATAATTAAATAAAAAATTTAAAAAAGCAAATAAAAAAATTATAAGAAGTTATGACTTCAGAGAATGTCATCAAAAGTATATTCATTTTAAATGTATTTTTACTTTCACAGTTTTGTATCAAGAACATAAAAATAGCATTTGATTGAAACTCATTTTATTAACACTGAGGTACTACAGGTAGCTTTAGTAATTAGCTTGGTAAAAGATTAGAAATTCTTCCAAAAAGACCTCTCCTGCCCAGAAAAGAAATTAATATTTTATTGTAATTATATCTCTTAATGACATATTAGGACCACCATTTCTATTATATTAGGAATATAAACTTTGTTCTGCAATTTCTTTAGAAGGTGACTTATTTCCTTCTTTTGGTTATAATATTGTTGGTTTCAGATTAGGTTGCAACTATGTGACGTGTTGTTAACTGAAAATTCAACTTCCAGTCGGCTGAAACTAGAAAGCTGCCGCCTGACTTCAGGCTATCTGCCCGGTAATTGAAGAAGAAACTTTCTCGGGTACATGTAGAATGAATAAGCGCAGACGCGGTGAAATGCTGTGCAGACAATCCATCTAGCTGAGAAAAAACTTTGAAGATGATTGCCTTAGGAATTCTAAGGCACACAGGATGAAGGAGTGACTCTAATTCAAAGAATGCAAACCATTTTGATTTTTATAAAGATAAGTACTAGGAACTCGGGGGAGTAACTACTTCACACAGGACATAATTGGCATTTCGAAAACATTGTAGCTGAGCTAGCAATGCAGGTTGCAATGGAAACCAATTTACTCTTGGAGTTTTATAACCACATCTGTGTTACATTTAAAAATAAGAAACATGAAGATCTTGTTCTGAATTGAAAGTTAAATAATAAAGTAAGCCAAAGATTAAAGTTAGGATGCAGCCAATGTTAGGGTATTTTTATAAAATGCAAATTATATGTATGAGAAACTTAAATAGCACAGATTATAAGACTACAATTTTCATAGAAACTCGGAGGTATGCAACAATTTTGGTTTTTCTTTATCTTTTTAAATTTGAATATTTTGTGGATATATGACCACATATTGAGGTGGGGAAGCCCACAGTTTTAAAACTCAACCTCTGAATAAGTTCTGGTCAAATAAATTCTAGTGGAAATGGTGAGTAAAAATTGTTCTCAAAGGGAAAAAAATGAGTTTGTTTTTTTAATCTCTTTTGCCTCCTGCTAGCTGAAATGTTGACTTAATAGTTGACTTTCAAAAAGTTTTCATGAAATTCCAAGTGGAAAAACCTTGGAGATGAGTGATAAAAACAAGATGCCACAACTCACCTTCCCTAGATCATCCACTTTCAGAGTGTTCTTTGATCCAAAAACCTCTATGTTGTTTAAAATGTGGACATTTTGATGATCATTTAAAAGCCAACTTAATCCTAAGCAATACATAGTTATTTCATTTGCATGCTTTCTCATTTATTACATTTATCACTGAATTTTAAGAATAATAATTTTAATGAACATTCATTTACACTCCTCTTCTCTCAGTGACCCTAGTTATGGGCTCAGTCTCTGACCAGTGTGCATAAGATCCTATCTGCTTTTCCTTTTCCAAATATTCCATTCAAGGATCAGCTGCTGAAATTCTCACACAGAAGACACAGGTGCAAAACATACATTCAAAACTTAGGAAAAAGGACCAGGCACACAAGAAGTCTTTAAAATTTAAACAAAATTGCACCTGCTATTTTGGTTAAATATTTCATCAGCTCAGGCACTGTGAAGCTGAATCTCCACATTCTAACTGGTAGGGAATGGATACTTTGAGGAAAATCAAATTCATGCTTTTCTCTTTCCCTTGACATTTTTAGTAGTCAGCATTCACAATGAAATCCTGACTTTAGATGTTAACATCAGCTATGACAATATCAAATTAACACCCTGTCATATATACAAAAATAAAATAAAACAAAACACCAATTTAGAACGTCTCATATCTGAGAGAGAGCAGCTATTGGATGACCCCCAATTTCTGACTTCTCTGATCAGCATAATGACATAAAAAATGGCTGGAAGTTGAGGTCTCGGCTGGAGGTAGAATCTTATGAAGAATGAGCTTTCTGAAGAACAGTAGGAACACCTTAAGTGTGTAGGGAAATCATATGGTGTGCCTTCCAATAGTGTAATTCGAATTCCTCACCAAGCCCACTGATGCAACTTAGCATTGGATCTCAGTTCCTTTTGAAGCAAGAATAGCAAGTGATTTTGATGCAAATGATCTGTGGCCACTGTTTGCAAAACAGTGCTGGGGAAGAAACAGCCCCTAGGGCCAGCTGGCCTTCTTTTCCTCTCAGTGCCCTTCCAGCAATGGAATTACTCACACTTCTACTTCCTCCAGCGCACCTTTGCCGACTTTCCTGTCTCTTCCTGATAAGGACCCTTGTGATTAGGTTGGGTCTACCTGGATAATAAGAGAAAAAACAAACCAAATAAAAACTAGGCAAAAACTTGTCTAGATATTTCAAGAAAGAAAGTACACAAATGTCTATTTGCATGAAAAGAAGTTCAACATCATTAGACATACAGAGCATGTATATTAAAGTCAAAATGAGATAGACCTATCTATTCACAGGAAGGACTATAATCCAGAGACTGCACATGCCAAGTGTTGGTAAGAATGTAACAGAAACAAAAACCCCTGCATATTGCTGGTAGAAAAGTAGACTGTCAAGTCCCCCTGGAAAACAGATCAACAGTTTCTTAAGGTTAAATATATACTTATATATGATCTGGGGTTGTACTCATAGATATTTACCCAAGAAAAATGAACAAAGACTTGTAGCAAATGTTTATAGAAACAAACTGGATACAACTAAATAGCCATCAGCTGGTAAATGCACGAACTGACTATAGCTTATTAATAGAGTGGTATACTAATCAGCAATAAAAGGAAGAAACTTTTGTAGGTGGGAATCAAGGTCTTCCAGGGAATCTTGAGGAAAGCATTATAAGAATCCACTCATGGGAGACTGCGGTGTGACAAGATGGATTATTACAGCAGAAGGCTGCCCCTGGGTCCCCTCTCCACCACCCTACCATGGAAAAAGTCCAATCATGTCCTCAGCAGGGATAAAACAAAAGCCAAATCCGGAGTTTCTGCTTCATATCAAAGTGTAGTAGTCTTTTGGATCCTGCGCCATCTGCTGTGGGCCCCAGTAGCTGCTACAGCCACACAGCCAATTGTCCCTGAGAGAGAGAACATGCAAACAAATGGAGAGAGTGTAGGTCACCAGCAAAGGAGAAGGAGAGGGAGAGAGAGGGCACATGAGCTCCTTTTCTCCCCTGGGATTATATATCAGCTTGGGTTAGATATGGACTAGGTGCTTTGCTCTATTTGCTCTACTAGGTGCTCCGATCTATTTTCCAAGCTTTCACAGACTTTTGATAAGTCCTTCTCCCAGTTGGACTGACAGGCCTCTTTGGTCAAGTACCGCCCTCTGTGTGCCCAACAATCCAATACTGAAGGAGGGAAGGGATGAGTGTTAATTCCCTTGGTGCAGTAATTCCATAATACCCTGGGATGTGAAACTGTAGCTTCCTGGGAAGCAAACATGATTTTGCTTCCCAGTTCATTATTCTCAATGGCCAATTTCTTTTGCTACCCATTTTTTAAAATTACCAATGAGCTAACTACCTACAGCAACAAAACCACAAATATATCTAACAGCATAGACAGCTCTCAAAAACAACATGCTAAGTGAAAATCCAAACTGAATAGATTATGTATTGCATTATTCCAATTAGTAAAATTTCTAAAAAAAAGAAGAAATGTGTGTATTATATATATACACACTCATGAATGTGTGTATATATTCATATATATAATGATATGCTTTCGGGCATGGGCTTTGGGAGCTGGGGTTGACTGCCAACAAAACATTTTAGAGTGATGTATTAGATTATGTTGATGACTACAAACAGTATACTTTCCATAAGAGTCATAGAAATAGGGTTACAGTTGATGACTTTCCTGGCATGTTTGTTTTTCAGTCTTTAATAAAGATACCTGGCAACTAAAAATGAGTCACACATACAATATAAAAGAACAACCTATCACATACAAGGCAAGATAAATTTCTGATCAAACCAAGTCAACAAAACATACTGAACACTAAATGTATAGATCTATTTAGGGCTAGTAATTAACTCTTTTGCCCTGCCTGCTTTCCTCTCTGGTTCATGTATCTATATACTCATATGAACTTGCCAATTAAATGTGGTATAAGAAAGAAGGAGGGATCTAATGTCAAAATATTTCAAGTGATTTTTGTTTTATTTAAAATATTTTAAATGGTATTTTAAAAAGATAGCAAAAATTTTAGGTAAGGAAATAAAAACTTTTTGCTAAACGCTCCTCAGATAAGGTCAAGTTCAAGGAGTTCATCATAACCAAGCCCTTATTACATGAAACGTTAAAGGGACTTATCTAAGAAAAAGAAGATACAAAATATGAACAGTGAAAGAGCAGCAAATTCAGTTATTAACAACCACACCCAAAACAAAAGCAAACTAAACATACAGCTAAAACAGGAGCAGAGCCATAGAAATGGAGATCACATGGAGGGTTAGCAAAGGGGGAGTGGGAGGAAAAGAGGGGAAAAGAAGGTACAGAGAATAAGTAGCATAGATGGTAGGTGGAAAATAGACAGGGGGAGGGCAAGAATAGTACGGGAAATGTAAAAGCTAAAGAACTATGACACATGGACATGAACTAAAGGGGGGGATGTGTGTGGGAGGGGGTGTGAGGGTGGAGGGGAGTGAAGGGGGGAAATGGGACAACTGTAATGGCATAATCAATAAAATATATTATTAAAAAACTTTTTGCTATACATGTCAAAAACTTAAAGGTCTATACTTTAAAAAATAATTTAAAGTAATTTTTCCAGCTTCCTTCTAATGAAACCTTTCTCAGGAACCAACACATTAAGAAGCTTATACTTCTAATCCTTCAAGAATGACTGGGTGCTTGAAATCTGAAAACGTGACAAAACAGTAAATTGAAACTAGCCCTGTATAACATAAAACCCATGGAGAGGAACCACAATTAAGAAGTGAAACACTAAGAAGCAAGGCTTAAGCATTTGAACGAACACTATCAAGTTAAAAAACTGGCAGACAATGGGAAGAGCTAAGCAAAAAAAAAAATGTCTTTAGGCTCTTGTGTTACTTTATTTCCCTATTATAAAACACTTATTAGAATTAAGCATGTTAATATAGACATGCCCTGCAGCTTAGTAAAGATTTCTATTCTTTAAATAGCTATATGTATTTCTTCTTAAATACTTATGTTCATTTGAAAATACCTGTAACTTAATTTAACTTGGATCCTCATGATTTACAAGATGTATACACAGACATCCCTTGGATTAAATTCAGATTCAGCTAAATGGACTAATCTGAGACAGAATTGAATAAATAAATAAATAAATAAATAAATGACTCAATTTTTTCATACACTGAAAGCACTGATAAAATTTACTTTGGTCTTTATTTTTAGGTGTTGATATATGTATTTAATAGTCTTTCAGATAATACATATTTAGGGAAGGCTGAATTCTGAAGATGAAGCACACCTCATAATTCCTGGTGCTTGTTTATTGAACCAAACCTGAAATGAGAGGCTACCTCTTAAAGGATTTTACAGATGTCAATAAAGATCAAATCAAGTTGACCTATAAATAATTGGATAATCCAGGGGGCTCTGACTAAAGTATGTGAAGTCTTCTAAAAACATCATTTGCTCCAACAGGTAGTAAAATAGAATATTAGAGATTCAAAATATAGATGTTGATGTTTCCTCAGTGATTAAAGATGGAAGAGGCCGTGGGCCAAGATTTGGGGGCAGAGGAGGTTCTAGAAAGAAGAGCGGCTCCCTGTTGACAGTGATCAGGGAAGTGGGGATCTCAGTCCTGAGATCTCAGTAACAGAATTTGGCTAAGAATGTAAATGAGCTTTATAAGTGGATTGCTCCTCCAAAGCCTCCAGTTCGTGGGATGCTAAACAAAAGACCCAGTGGCCCACAAAGGCTTCTGAACTGTAAAGAACTGTGCTATACAAAATTCACGTCATTTCTAACCACTAAATCTGTGGTCATTTGTTCTGCAGTAATAGAAAACAAAGGTACTGCTCAATAAAATGTAGTTCTACTCTTCCTTTCATACAGCCAGATAGAGATGAAGCTCACTAACTTCTTTTTAAACACAGCAGTCTATTGTGTGTGATGATCACATAATTAGAGTAAGGTTTATCATAAACGACCACTAAAAGATGTATAATCCCTTCCTAGAACTCCTTTAGTCACTTACACCTGCTGTAGCAAAAATATTCACAACAGTTTTCAGTATCTTACTTTGCAGATGAAGTCATACTCAGAATAGAGTAGTTTAACATATGAAGTTTTTGTTCTGGATCCTTGGCTATTTTTTTCTACTGAATGATGCAAACTCAACAGTTTAGTAAGTATGGTAAATTTTGAAAGAAGGTGTACATGCATACTCTAAATTATGCTCAAGGAAAATCATAAATTACCTGGTAAACTGATTATCAGTTAGATACTTTATGCTGGCTTTAATTCAAGAGATGCTCATTGTGAAGATATATGGCAGAAGCACATTTCTCTGTGAACATTTCAGGTGGCCAGAAAACCTTGTCTCCTTTCCTCGAGGACACTCGGACCACACATCTTAGTTCATCTGAAAGGACCAGACTCTAGACTGCACATGCCATCTGAGGCTTTATAAAGCCTGCCTTTCTTTGTTCTCTCCAGACACACTTCTGGTTGCTACCTGAATCCTTATCTCTTGGTTGGAATCTTCCACAAATGAATGCTTTTCACTTCCCTTTTTATAAATTGAGCCTCTTTCTTTACTAATAAAGGGAGGTGGTTTTTAGTCCTATAACTGTTGTTATCCAGGTGAGTAACCTTAGGTCATTTACTTGTTACTCTTCACATGGAGAGTTTATTTACACAATAAAATGTTTAGTTTATTGATGGCATCTCTAGTATCCAACAATGTAACTTCCTATACAACAGGTACTGAGATCAGATTGCTACGGGTTAAAGATGGGGATATACTTTTTTCTTTTACTTGTTGTGGGGTCCTGAGATGAGCTCTGTTCTCATTTTTTGCAATTGCTGGAAACTATGGCATGAAAGGTAAAGAACTCTACATTTTAGCTTATTACACATTTATTCTACTTCCCCTCTCACAGTATTCAGCAGAGTTTCATTTCCTTTTCTCCTTTTTCACTCTGCAAAATAGGTCATTTTTGTATTCTACCCTCGTCACACCCACCAATAACTAGAAACTCATTGATTTCATCAAATAATCATTTGATATGTCAAAAGAACACAAAACAGTTATTCTAAAGAATATGTACATGCTTACATTCATGGCAGCCTTGTTTATGATATCTAAGATATGGAAGCAGCCCAAGTGCCCATTAGTGTGAGGTAAACAGATAAAAACGCTATGGTACATTTATGGTTTTTAAAGATGTAATTGTGTTAAAATAAAGTTCATTAGTGTGAGCCCTAAACCAATATGGCTGCTGTCCTTATAAGAAGAGAAATTTGAGACACAGATGGGAACAGAGGTGGACCCTGAGCAGACCCAGGGAGAGCAGGGCCTTCTGCAGGCCATGGAGAGAGGTTTCAGAAAACCAAACTTGCTGACACCTATCTCTTGGACTTTCAGAACCCAGAAATATGAACAAAAAGAAATTTCTGATTTTTAAGCCATCCTGTGTGGTACCTTTTTATGACTGCACAACTGAATAGTGTAGTTAATATGCAAGAATTTTTCCCTTACAATGTAACTTTTAAAAAAGCCTTAATTTGTATATTTTTATCATGTGTTAATTTGTCAAATGAATAGTATATGTTATGAAATTAACTTTACAGTCATGTTGCCTGATGAATTCTTGTATTAAAATTATATTATACTTGAAAGTATTTTATGTGATGTTACAAATAATGATAGCATGAAATAGCTATATATTTTTATTTGATTTGGGTACTGTTTTGTAATTAAGTACATTTTTATCAGATAACAGAGTTGCATTTTAAAATTTGACTTCAGTTATGGAATAATTCATGTGAGAAGCGAAAATAGCTGATTGTTGGAAAGACATCAATTGTAATTAATGCTCTGGTGCTCAAATATCCAAAATAAAACTGTGATGTATTTTGGTAAATTACAAAATTTTCATGTTGTTTTATGCAGTTTAGCTAACACTGGAAAACAGGGCCTTCTAACAGGGAATATATTCACTTAATAGAACTTGGAACAAACTTGGAACATAAAAATTAAATTTCTGCTAAATTAATTGAATTCAATTGTTTGAACAATTTCACTTTAAATCGTACATGTATGTGTTATAATCACACATATAGGTATGTATATAGTTATTTATGTATATCTATATATCTCCATGCATACATGTGTGTGCTAATTGATGTCTACTAATTAAAGACAGAATGAATAGATCTAGGTTTGACACAAATCTACAAGATATTAATGAAAGAGAAGCATCTGTCCATGAAATAATTTTGGAAGGCATTGATCCCATAGTCACCATGAATATTACGGTATTGTTAAAACTATCTCATCTTTTCAAAGTTGAGATATATGCGTTAGAATGCATATATATGTATTAAAAGAAGTTATTAAAATACATATAATAACTTATCTGGGGGAATTAAAGGCTAGTAACCAAAATTAAAGCATTTAATTTTGTTCAAAATTAATAAAAATCTTTAAATATGACTAAATTCACATCAAAACAATGCGGCGTAAGTGGAACTGTCAGGAAGCTGCAGTGCAAATGTGCATTGCCAGTTGCTCTCTCTGGGGTAAATGCAGTCAACACGTGAAATGTGTTAAGAGTACAGTGAAAAACTCAATAACCTAAGTATGAGAGTACAGTAAATAACTCAAATTCCATCTGAAAATCCAAATCAACTAATATGTATAGCTTCATTTGGTGACCAGTTTGGCAAACTTGTTTTGATTACATTGTGAATAATAGTTCTGCCTTAATAATCATTGTTGAGCCTTTTGATGGCCTGTGAAAAATAAAAACGTATAACAGGACTTTGAAGAAAGACAACAGTGGGAAGCCTCATGAAGCAATGGGTTTGCTGGGGCCTTCTCACAACGGAGCTGCAAGGCGTTCTGCGGGAAACTTGGCGCATCCTCCCCAGGGTGAATTATATTTACAGACCTCATTCCCTTAAAAACACTGGGATCTGACTGCCCACCTTTTACTAAACATAAATATTTGTTAACAAGAGATACTTGGTCCAGTCCAGTGTGTTCAGTTTGGTGGGGAATTCTTCCTTCTTTCTGAGTATAGTAAATACTATAATACACATTCATATCATTTTACTGGAGAGATCTAAATCAAAAATGGCCTGATCCGGTCAGGAAAAGAATACTTTCTGTGTACTTTTTTCTCCCCCTGTTGCAGGTACTGTGAAAAAGAGAGTGAAAAAAAATGATTACTAAAACATGCAGGGACTATTTTAGTACCAAACAATGAAAGAAAATATGGTATTTTTTGAATTGAAATATCCCAAACTAATGCATGAGAAGTTATAAGAACATGTTGGCAAGCTGTCCTCAATCTCCAAAGCAAATTGTAAGCCTTGGGGATGAATTTGGATTACATATTTGGATTTCAAAGTATGCTGGAGAATTTTTAATCAAAGCTTTTGCTTAACACTGGGCTTGCAATAGGTGGATAACACTAAGGAGTAATGAAAATTTTAAAATTATCACTGAGTGTATATTCTGTTTAATTTCAAAATGTTTGCTGTATAAGTATGACCTGAATTTTAATATTCCTATGTTTCTCTACTTCAGAGATTTTTATTATTAAAAATTGAGATTTATGGTATTTGTCCTTCAATGCCTGGCCTATTTCACTCAGCAAATACCATATGATCTCACCTTTAACAGGAAGCTAAACAACAAAACAAACAAGCAAACAAAATAAAAACAAAGACACTGAAATAGAGAACAAGTGGGCAGTGCCCAGAGGGGAGAGGGAAGGGAATTTAAGGGGAAAAATGGGGAGGGATTTTGAGGAATAAGTATGAAAGACACAGGGATAAGGACTGGGGCGGGGGGGAATGGGAGGGAGGGGGGGAGACGGGGTGGGGGGGCTGGGATGGGAGAAATAGACAAAAAAAACTGTACTTGAAAAATAACTAAATAAAAAATATATATTAAAAAATTGAGATTTATAAATATCTTTATCTCAGTTATCTCAGGAACTCAGAATTAAGCACATAGGGTGGCCAAGATATTTAGTGTCATATATTGGACCTGGTTGAAGGAAAAGCACACTAGAGAGGAAATATTAATAATAACAAAATTTCAGCTCTCAAATCAAACATGAAAACAATTTCACATATTTTCAAAAGGATTTGTGATAGATTACACAAACAGCTGCAGTATAGAAATATGGAGATGAGCAGGGTAGAAACCATAGAGTACTACTAAACCAATGAGAGTCAGACCATAGAAATGTGTACAATGAAATTCAGTAGTTTTTACATTTGGATGGCAAAATCAGCTTGTAGCTTTCTGGCAGCCAAAACACAAAAAGAATTATGCTCAGGTACAACTTTCAAAACTTGTAACTGGTATGTGAGCTTGATGAACAAGTTTCAAAATTTATAACTTGTTCATAAAATTAATATACCAGCACACTGAGAAATCATAAAGAGGGAAATGGAGCAATTCTAGCTGAAGTAAGAGGAAAATGCAGCAGAAGAAAAAACAACGCCATTGCCCAGAGATAAACAAGGCAGTATTGAATTCACAAGGCTTCTCTGGAACCTATAAATAACTGAAATTACTTTCCATTATAACTGAGTCAGTTTCCTCCAGGGAAAACTGCTCTTCTTGATAGTTTTCAGCAAATCAGCCTGCCAAGGAAGGGGAAAATAACACACAACAAATTCTTACACATTTCCCTTTTCCATTGACTTTCTCTATGTATTCTTTTGTTCGTTGTTAATTTACAAAACTTCCCTTCCCTTTGTTTGGTGACAGTGTATAGGTGATTCATTTCTCTTACATATCAGTAATTTTAATTGCACATGTAGCTAAATTAAATATCACCATTTTATAAGACTTTAATTTTTTTTATCTGATTGACCCGAGAAAGTCAATCCTGGACATTTTCTTGATAGAGAAAATCTTTAGTGATTTTCTGTGACGTGTTCAACCAGATTTTAATAACATATACATTAAAGTTGTCCATGTACAATGATAATATTCCTCAGTTAGTTCAACTGCACAATTAGAAAGCATTTCTGTGTAAGTTACATGTCAGCGTAATTTAACAGTAAGGTTTAGTATAAACTTGTTCAGCATAATTTAACAGTAAGGTTTAGACAATCCTTATCGGTAGTTCCTAAGTTAGAGTCATGCAGACAGTGTTTAAGGTGCAGATTCTTCTCTTAAAAGGTTTAATGGAGATCATTGTACTTGAACAACAATAAAAAATGTAAGCCAAATAAATTAATTTAAAAAACCATTTCATCTGCCTTGGCTGGTGTAGCTCAGTGGATGAAGCATGGGCTGCAAACCAAAGGGTCACCAGTTCAACTCCCAGTCAGGACACATGCCTGGGTTGCAGGCCAGGTCCCCGGTGGGAGTCATGTGAGGGGCAACAACATATTGATGTTTTTATCCTCCTCTTTCTCCCTCCCTTCCTCTGTCTCTCTAAAACAAACAAACAAATAAATAAATAATTTTAAAAAACCTTTTAATCACATTTCTGCTTAGCAGATTTGACTTATAACGCATAATTTTTTAATTACAAGATAAGTCTGATACCTGTGGCCCAGGACAACACAGTGAAAAACACAGATTAGGGTTTTACAAAAAGTAGTTTATAAATCTCTAAGGAAATAGTTTATGAATATTATTTTCCCAAAATATAATTAGCAATGATATTCTCTGGAATATAATGTAGAATATAATTAGGTTATATTCTCAATCTTGGAGCTGAGGTAACCTAGGATGCTATTTAAAGCATATCCATTTGGGAAAACATCAGTAAAAAAGAACGTAGAGTTGGAATCTTCCTAACATATTTACAATTAACTCTACTAGAATCTACCACAAACAAAATGAAATAATTCAAAGTTTCATAAGTGATTTGTCAAGGTCACAAGATAAAAGTTTGAAAGTTTAAATTAAAAATTATATAAATGCTTAATCCAGCTAGCCACACCAGCCAGGGCTTAAAGAACAAACTGAGGGTGGGGCGGAGGGAGTGACAGAGGAAAGAGAGGGAAGAGCAGTCAAGGACTATGTATAAAGGACCCATGGGCAAAGCCAAGGGGGGTAGGTAAGAATGGAGGGTGGGAGGTGGGAGGTGGGGATGGATGGGCCAGTGGGGTGTGGGGGGGGGATGGAGACAACTGTATTCAAGTACAATGAATAAATATGTAAATTAAAATATTATAAATTAATGAATAAACAGGTTAGTTAAATTTTATTTCTAGGTACTAGAAAAAACAAACACATGGATTATAATTCATTATTCAATTTTTTATAACTTTTAAAATGAAATAGTCTCAAAGAATGTGTTAAAAATTGTTTGGCTCTGTTATCCAAAATTCATTACCTGGAGTGGTTTGGTTTTATACCTTTGACACACACCTTGGCAGATATAAAACACTGACATAGGCAGGGCCGAGAAACCCCTTTCACAGGATACCTAAAATACACACCAGGATCGCGCCAAATCTCAGTGCCATTTCTTAGTTTCGCCTAACCACGAGGTGTGGCCTGCCTATGCGTAGACCTGACTAGTAATCAAGTCCAGGTCTTGATTCTGTGGGCTGCAAAACAGCAGCCGGCAGCGCGGTGAAATCAGCGGCCCGGTAGCCCCTGTGGGAGCAGAATAAGTTTGGAGATCATTCCAATGCCCATCCGCAAGGAACGGTCATCATTTGAGCTGTCTGGGGGTCTTCATTTCCCTCTCACGACGTTGTCTTCATTCTATTGACTCAAACCTTGTCTGAAGAAAACAAAGTGATGGGTGATACATTTTCAAGGATTATCCAAGACAATTTAATATTATCACTACCGGAGGAGGTAAATAATGGTTGGGAAAAACAATAGGCTAAACAAATAATTTAACAAAAAGCTGTGGATAAAGATGTTCATAGAGGACTTTGCAAAGCTCTCACACATTCCTGAAGTCTAAAAGGCCGCAGGCCTATTTAGGACTGTGCCCGTGTCCAGATTTGTGTCCATGCACAAGAAATAACTGAGGAGGCCTGAGGCTCTTATCTGTGCTAGGTGTCTGTGCTAGCAGAAAGTAAAGGCTAGGATGAGCTGTACACTACTCTAGGAGTTTTGAAGGCATGCACAAACATGCCCATGGAACCAATCAGCAGAGATAATGAGACATTTATCAGTTTCGGGAATTTAAGGAACTCTCTGTGTAATCTGATCAGTAATACAGACCACAGGTGACAAACACGAGGCCCAAGCGCTGAACCCAACCCTCCACTTGGTTTGATCCAGCCAGTACCTTGTTTCTACCCCGTGGCAGTGCCCAGCTCTCACCTACTAGCTAAAGAGTAGTTACATTTATACGGTCCTCAAATTCCATTTGGCCCTTTGAAGGCAACTAGGAGGTTGATATGGCCCCTGGTGAAAATGAGTTTGACACCCTTGATACAGACAAAGATGTCAATGGCGATGTAGGATAAATTATATAGATTCTACAAAATTATTTCAGAAAATAAACTCAAAAAAGTTTAAAATATCCAATTTTCTAACAAAAATCTTGGCTAACATGCAAAGAAACATAAATGTATGGTTTAGACACACTCCCCTAAAAAGATCATTTAACAGAAACAATTGAAAATAATTTCAGACACTGGAGTTTCTACACAAATATTTTAAATCAGGTATTTAAATATGTTTAAAGAACTAAAGGGAACTATAGATCTAAAGAACTAAAGAAAAGTATGAGAATAATGCCTCATCAAATAGAGAATATCCATTCATAATTTTTTAAAACAAAGAACCAACTAGAATTCTGTGGCTAGAAAGTATAAAATTTGAATGAACATTCTACCAGAAGAGCTCAAAAGTATATTTGAGGAGGCAGAAAAAAAGAATTCACAAACCTGAAAATTAGCCCATTAGGATTATACAGATGAGAGGGAGGTATTTCCATTCTTCCAAGTTCTGAACTATGTTCCTGGCCTGAAAGGTTTTTATTTTTCAATTTCTTTTTTATTTTAGTATTTTAAAAATCCCTAACATTTATTCTGTTTACTTCTGAAGACCAGGAGACTGAAATCAAGGTTTTTTTTGTAGACCATACACCCTACAGAGGCTCTAAGGGAAGGTTTCTTCCAACTCTAGTGATTTTGGCATTTCTTGACTTATAACCACACGTGGCCAGTTACGTCTTCATCTCACATGGCCTTCTTTTGTGTGCCTGTTTCAAATCTCTCTTGGCCCTTCCCTCCTTAAAAAAATTATTTACAGTTTTTATTCAATATTATTTTTATTAGTTTAAGGTATATAGCATAGTGGTTAAACAATCATATACTTTACAAACCGTTTCTCATGATATATCTTGTAATTATTTGGCACCACACATCGTTATTATAATATTATTGACTTTCTCCCTTATGCTATATTTTATAGCCTCATGACTATTTCGTAACTACCAATTTGTACTTTTTAATTCTTTTACCTTTTTTCACCCAGTTCCCCAACCCACTTGCCTTCTGTCAACCATCAGTCTCTTCTCTGTATCTATCTACAAGTCTGTCCAAAAGTTTTTAATATATTCTAATTTTAAGTTATGATATTAATCATAAACACATGTTAAAGATATCATCAATGTGGATACTAAATGTTTGAACAGTATTAATATTTCTGCATATATTCATGGATAATCAAATTTGGTTTTCCTCTTGTAAGAATTTTGCACATGCCTAGGTTATAGATTTGGTCCCAGTCAGTCTCTGGTCAGTTCCAGGTGGGGGCACATACAAGAGGCAACCAATCAGTGTTTCTCTCTCACATAGATGTTTCCCCCACCTCTCTCCTTCCCTCCCCCTCTGTCAAATAATAATAATAATAATAATAATAATAGTAATAAACTTTCATTTGTAAAAGCAAATTCAATAAAGTTATTAAAATGTACAATAATTGACTAAAATTACTACTTTAAAGCCAATTCGTAGGATTTAGTCAAAATAGACACTAAGAGCTGAGTACCTCTTTTTTCCTTTAGAATCATGAAATTCTTATCAGCACTTTATCAATTTATAATGATTTTCTGACAGTAAAAGGCAGAGATTGAATATCACTACGCTACCCTAATAACAGTGTTCAGAGCCACTGAGAAATTTTAACAGTTCTAAACCAAATTATGCGATTAAAGAGGTCAGAGGGAGGAAATTGTTTTACACTCAGCTTATAGTTCTCATTTCAAAAAGCTAATGGAGTAAAAACTATCTTTGAAGCACTTATAAAAAGTAAGATTTCTCAGGCATTGAAATGAAATTTCTTCAGGCAATTTTTTTACTTTGTCTCTTCAGTAGAGTACTATAAAAATCTAAACTTGACTTCATTATAATTTTTACTTCAATATAATTTTTATTTATTTTATGATTGATTATTTATACATTTGCTTATGTATTAAACACATTGTAAGATAGTGGTAAATATATTTTGGCATGAATACATCTGATGCATTTTGAATGTGAAATCTAGTAAATCTAAACAAAAAATTTCAATTAAATTATGTTTCCATTTTCATTTTTTAAAATACTTTTATTTAATTATTGCTCAAGTACAGTTTTCTGTCTTTTACTCCCATCCCAGCCCACTCCCCAGTGCTCCCCACCTCCCTCCCATTTCCACCCGTTAGTTTTTGTCTATGTGTCCTTTATACTTGTTCCTGTGAATCCTTCCCCTTTTCCCCTGAAATTCCCATTAATTTTCTTAAATATTCCATTTAGTAACCTTAGATAATCTAGGGTAAGTTTTATTTACTCTATATTTTTCCAAAAAAAGATAGTTCCATTAACTCTCCAATATGTACTGTAAGGTCAAAGTCCTCAGCTAGGCATCTGATTTCTTCTCTGTGTGTTTTTGTTTTCTCTTGTTGCATATATAGACTTATCTAGAGTTCCACTTTCAGAAGAGAAGTATGAGCAACACCATGAACCCACAAGTGTTTAACATTAATCACAATTTTCTCCCTGCTTTGCACATAAGTATTTTACAGAGGGGAAAACATAGGCAGAGAAAAGTTAAATGACTTCTCCAAGGGTCCAAAGCTAGAAATTGGAACTGGGATCCTAACTCAAGCAGTTCGGCTGTGGACACTAAGGTCTGAATCACTATACTAAAAACACTCCAGACAGAATGAGGATGCAGAAGATGGTTCAATTTGTAATTTAGAGTGAGTCAAACAATACAATATAAGTTGTTTATGTCCAGGGAACAATTTTTGTAAAAGCAAAAATGGCTGTTGTGTTCTGGTTACCCATCTACAGAAAAAGGCTCTCCATCTTCAGTCCCAGGAGAACATTTTTTTACTCATTGATAATAAAGGCTGAGAAGTCAACCAATGAGATATATTTTATATAGACAGGACAGGCAATGTTTGGTTTCAATATATCATGCATCATGAGATTTACTTTGATTTTTTACAATATTTATTTTGTCTCTGGCTAAAAGGAAAATTTCATCTTGTCTATTGCTTGTCTAGGAGCAGTATTTGATTGTTTGCTGAACTTCTGCAAGATTCATTCCTTCAACAAAGGAGAAAAAATATTTTTGAAGAAATTGTTTTACAGTTCCACCAATTGGGCTTTTAGAGAGCTTTGGGCTAGGTTTAAAGAAGTGTTTGCTCTAATAATAAGGCCTTAACCCCTTTCTGTTTACTACAAAAGCATTCTCCAACTAGATACATGCATTTTGGGAGTAAATATTGAACTAAAAATCACTGTATTTTGTGGAGGTGTGTGGATTTTTGTTTCTCCTCAAATTTGCAAATCTTCACATTTACATAATTTAGATATATCATGTGGTGTACTGTTGAAATGCAATTTAATAAAATTCTATGTAGAAAATCAATTTCTATTAAAATACAGGGGAAACATACTAGAGCTATCCATTACATTATATTAAAATCTATATAAAAATTGGTGGGTTAAGAGAGTGCCATTTTGCAATATACAGAGACTTTTGTGAGTCAGGATTTTACTTCAGTGATTGTTGAACTCCATGTGGGGAAAACTAAGCTTCCAGGCAATAGTGTCCAGCTGGCAGCATCACTGATGAGGAACATCCAAGATGACATCACAGACTTGTTTCTGACTTTTTCAAGGTTCTAGGCAGTTGGGTCCGGCTGGGTCCCTTGCTCATATCTTATCAGGGCTTACCATGTAATTTCTCTTTCAGGGTAGTCAGAAGTTTTTATAAGACCTCTGAGATCCCAAATTGAAACTGCCAGTCCTCCTCAATGCTAGGCCTAGCACTGGCATTGAGCAATTCAGCCACACATTCTCTCAAAGCAGCCATGTTCGTTCACACGCAAATGAAGAAAAAATGGATTCTGATGCTCTACGGAAAAAAAATGCCAAGAAACTTGTGGTAATGTTATTGTGCCACAAAGAATTCTCCTTCTTTCTTTACTTTTTAAAACTGGTCCTGAAATTTTATTTGTGTGAAGGATTTACATTACTGATTTGAATCTCTTAACTACTAATTGATATTTTCAGATTTTCTGTCCCTTCATGATTCAGTCTTGAATGGTTGTATGTTTCCAAAACTTTGTCCATTTTCTTATAGGTTGTCCAACTTAACATGTAAATAGTTATGATCCTTTGTATTTGGGAATTACCAATTGTATTTTCTGACTTTTTCTTTCTAATTCTACTTACTCATGTTCCCTTTTTTTTTCTTGATAATTCTAGCTAAAAGTTTGCCTTTATTGTTTACCATAAGAAAATCTTAGTTTCATTGATTTTCTGTCTTTTTAGTGCTTATTTATTTCAACTTTAATATTTCTTCCTTTCTTTTACAAACTTTGGGTTTAGTTGTTTTTCTAGTTCACTGAGATGTAAAATAAGGTTGTTTATGTGATGTGTTTCTTGTTTCTTAATGTAGATGTTCATTACTATAGACTTCCCTTTGGAACTGCTCTTGCTTACAGGTGTTGCTGCTTTTATGATTTTTCTCTCCATCTTTAATATTTGATGATTTAAATATAATGTGCTTCTGTATCAGTTCTTTAGATTCATCTTATTTGGAACTCTCCTCACTTCCTGGATCTGAATGTCTGTGTCTTTCCTTATTTAAGGGAAGTTTTCACTCATCATTTATTTGAATAAATTTCATGTCTGTTGCCTCTCTTCTTCTAGGACACCTCTAATGTGTATACGAACTACAGTCCTTGCTCTTGTTACATAAATCCCTTAAGCGATATTCATTTTTATTTATTTTTGCTTTTTATTCCACCATTTGCGTGAATTCCACTGGCTTGTCTTGAAGCTTGAGGATCCTTTCTTATACTAGATATAATGTGCTGTAGAATCTCATTATTGAGTATTTTAATTCTGTTACTGTACTTTGTAGCTTGATAATTTCTAATTAATACACTTTTATATTTTATATCTTTCTTTGTTGAAATTCTCACTCAGTGAGCCCGATAGTGGGTGGTGAGCTCTATATTTGATAGGTAGGAGAGAATGGAAGGAGTTTAACTTAATCTCTGCATTTCCAGCATTAAGCAAAATGCCTAGGATGCATTATGCACTTCATAAATATTTGCTTTCCTTTTATAATATTGTACTTGTTTATTTTAGAGAGAGGATAAGGGAGAGAGAAAGAAAGGCAGAGAATCATTAATGTGTGGTTGCCTCTCGCACACCCCTCACTGGGGTCCTGGCCCACAACCCAGGCATGTGCCCTGACAGGAAATCAAACCAGCAGCACTTTGCTTCTCGGCCTGAAGTTCAACCCACTGAGCCACACCAGCCAGGGCTCATAAATATTTCATTCTTAAATAAACTAGTTACTTTCTATTTACAAAGTGTCATATCAAATGTCATATCAGATGGCCTTTCTGTTTTCCCAAAAGGTGGATGTTTCTTAAGTACTAAATTAAAATTTATTATAGGACAGAAATGTTGAGTCCATACTGAGTATATTAACCAAACTACTCAATTAAGTCTTCAAAATTTGCCCAAGTTAACCTATTTATTAAATCCTACAGTTTGGTATTTCCTGCTTTACAAAATGTACAACTTAGAGATCCATATAATGACCTCTTTTAAATAGTTTACAGCTAATGCTTCATTCTCAACTATAATGACAATTTACAGAGAAGCTGTGAAATTAAATAAACATTTTAATAGTGGTAGATTTTGGAGTTCTAACGACTATTTTCACTACATTTACTATATTTAAAAAAATAAACTAATATATATATATACACACATTATTGGGTTGGCCAAAAACTCTGTTTAGTTTTTTCCTGTAGAATAAAAGACATACTTTTCATTTTTAACAATAAATTTATTGATTTGGATACTTTTAGTATGTCTTGGTATAATGTTGATTGTTCCCAATCAATGTCTCAATTTGATCGCTATCAACTTTGACTGGTCTATCTGACCATGGAGCATAGTCCAGAGAGAAATCTCCAGCACAAAACCTTGCAAATCACTTTTCACACTTTCAGTCAGTTACAGCACCTTCCCCATATACTGAATTTTTTTTTTGCATTTCATATGCATTTTTAACCTTTTTGAAATAATAAAGCTATAATATGCCAAAATGTTGCATATTTTTCCACCTTCAATATTAAATGGCTACACAAAAATTCACCAATTTTGATAAGTTTTTTAAATGCATGATGATATGACAACTGTCACAATACAATTTAACAAAACTGTTTTGAATAAAGTTAAAGACAACTAAGCAGTACCCTAGACATCTTAAAAAAATAAAAACTTTTGATCAACCCAATATATTTGTTTCTGTCTTTCTTATTATAAACAATGTATGTATACTCGCTAGAATGACCAGTATACATGTTTGCCTAATTCCCACTAAAACGTATTATTAAACATTTTAAGTAAAGTTAATATAATAGGTTAAAAATGGCATTCTATTGGTGTTCTCTCACTATGCATATATTCTCTTAGTGTTGACTGGGAGAATTTTCCCATATGCCCCATAGCTACTCGGATGTCTGTGAGTGTATTGTGTGCAACAGTTATTTTCTAGAGTTGCTTTAATATTCCTAAATTGACTGCTCATTTTTTAATCTAGTTTACTTTGTATTTTCTACAAATTGGCCCCTAGTCTGCATTAGGTGATTAAATTATGTTCTTAGTCTTGTCATTTCTATTTAGAAATTGTTTGCTATATTTTATGATTATTTAATAGGTGTTTCATATTTTGAAATTTTGCTGCTGTTGTCCAGATGTTAAAACATATTTTTGTAATAAATGTATCAATGTTTACATTAGGGCCTAAATTTTTTTAATTTTCATATTTTGACACTTTGATATGGCTTAGTTTAACATGCCTTTTTATTCTTGTAGACTTGAAATTTAATTTTTTTAAAAACTCTCTTTATCCTGAAATTTACTTTGCTGCAATAAAGTTGATTTTGTCAGTGAAATTGCTCTCAGACACCTTCACACATAGTAAAATTATAGATAGCTTAATACCCCTTTTACTTGTACTCTCAGAGTTTATGATGTATCACAATATATAAACTTGAATACTCTAATAAACTGGTGTGGTGGACTCCGGCCAGCAGAGTCCGCCTGTTGTGGCTGATGACCAGAATGAATGCACAGGTGACAACAATCATGTAGAGAAAAAGGGAACGGCACAGCTACTCTCTCAAGGGGAGAGTGCCTGTGGTGCCTCGGCCACTCCCTCAAGAGGGAAGCACCCCAACCCTTGCCTAGACAGGCTTTTATTGTTTTCCTGGGGTCTTACATCAGAAAAAGATTTTATTATCTATTACATAGAATATTATTGTCTACATTTTAGGTACAATCAAGAAAATGAAAATAACACGCAGAGGGGAATGACAAGGAGCTGATCAGCTCTGTCTTTGGGAGAACTCCTACAGGCTTTGGAAATTACCTTGAAGATAGACAATGCACATCTGTTGTTTTAGACCAGGGTGATGGAGTTTTAGCAAGAGCAAGCCATAACAATCTGTGTGCATTTTCTAGGCCTGATTCCCACGGGAAAACTTGGTTTGAAGGTCTGGCTCCTGCCCACCACTTCCCTTGTATAGGTTTTCCATACAGAGCTGAGTCACATTTGCCAGACTTAAACAAACTGGTCCCCTACAAACTGGCACACATAGCCCTGACTGGTGTGGCTCAGTGGATTGGGCATCATCCCATGAACCACAGGATCGCTACTGAAGAGGCACTGATTGATGGTTCTCTCCCTCTCTTTTCCTCTCTCTAAAAGTAAATAAATAAAATATTTAAAATATAAATAAATCAGCTGGCACATAATAATTAGGCTATTATTGACTTATGCTCTGCAATTTTATCAATTTACTTAATTGTTCTTAAAATAATTAATATATAATCATTTTATTGTAATTATTATGTTCCAGTGTTTTACTTGTATTTATAAATAGCAGTGTTTTTTAGTGATGGAATTCTTTCTCTCTCTCTCTTTTTTTTTTTTTACACTTCTTCGGTTGTTTTGAATCCTGAACTTAGTTTATATTAGAAAGCAAGCAAGGAAATTAGCAAGCATGCTTGCCAGGACCAATGCCATAATCTAACTCTAAATGTTTTAAAATGGTTTGGAATCCAATATGCTTGAAATTGTTACCTAGTTTTATGTTGTATAAGATATTTTCACTTAATTTTAATGTCCTGTGGAATATCCATATTGTAAAAAGAAAACCATTCTCTGTGTTTATTCACTACCGTTTTTACTCAATGCCAGTGACATCCCAACTAAATAGTGTTCAGCGTCTGATTCACTTCCCAAGATTCTCAAAGCACAATGCAGCCTTTGATTTGGAAGTCATGAATTTTTTAGTTGGAAGACAGTGAGATTCCTAATGACACTCTATTTTGATGGCATTAAAAGGAGATTTGGAGCTATTCCACGGCACCGTTATAGTATATTTGTAGTTGAAACTATTATAAATAACAGCTTTGTGGTAATCTAATCTATACTTTGAGTTTTCTAACTTGGAACAAAATATCCATAAAGGAAGAAATTACTAAAATAATATATTTGATTTGTTTAAAAGAAATTCGGCATTTCAGTGTGTGGTTCATCCAAATGGAAGTGCTCCATTATCAAACTCTCCCACACTCATTAATGAGTTAATAACTTCTGTGTCTCAGCTGTATATTTTTCCATTATTTATTTCTATCATGGTGGGAATAATTAACTTTACTTTCTCCAGTTCAGAATTTGTTTGAACAAATATGTTTTTGGCATGTTATAGCATATCACGTTTTTTGGAGACATGCTGTACATTTCTCCCTTGACATGAGTGCTGAAATTGTGGATATATAGTTAATTATTAACTATTTGTGTTCATTATATTCATAATTTATCAATAGACATTTGTTCATTTATTATTTATAACTCATCTACTTCTATAACTGGTTTCAAGTGAATTATTATCCCAGAATTACAAACTGTGAATATCAAAGGAAGAATGAGCAAAATATCAAAAACAAACACAAGCATAAAACCATAACTTTCTTTATTAAAAGGAAGAAAACAAACAATATAGTGAAACTTTTCAGTGTAGTTTCTTGGTAGAGTACTAGAAACTTTGAGGAATTCATGTTTTGTATTTTATATTTAAAAAATAGTGTCATAAAGGGTTTTCTAAGACCATATTTTAAAAAAATCAGTACAGTAATAAATTGAATTGCATAAGACTATCAGAAACTATCTGCACTACTTCTTTCCTGCAATGTACCACATGATTTTTAGCTTACGTAAACTCCCCTTGTTCCTAAAATTAAAAATAGCAATGTGCCATGTTAGTTAATGGAAAATTCATGAACAAATAAGCACTTTGAAACAAAAGAAGCATCACTTAACAAATTGTGACTTATAAGTAAAAGTGGTTCATATGGTGGGGAAAATGGAACTTAATAATGTCTTGCTATACATAGTTCAATGTACTAAGTACTGTAGTCTATGTAGTTACATTGTAGTTATCTGACTGCTAAAAGATAAACTTGACACTACTCTCATTTCTCCTGACATTTTAGAAATCACATTTCCTCCTGGGCTAATTTGCTTTGTGGGACTTTTTACTTGAAAAGTACATTTTATTTATAATACATACAAATATGTATATATATATATATATATACATATATATATGTGTGTGTGTAATATATATGTAATATATGTTTATAATACATATAAATAAATACATACATATATTCCTGTATGTCCTGTGTGTGTATATATATTCCTGTATGTATTCATATATAAATAATTCATTTTTTCTTGAAAAATATGTTTTTGTCTGACCATTTTATCAAAGGTGTAATGTTTACTAACATACAGTTGTTCATTTTTTATTATCCTTTTAATATTGGAAAGATCTGTTATGATAATACCTTTTTCACTCTTGGTATACCTTTAATTTGTGTCTTTCCCAGTGTTTTTTGTTGTTCTTAATCAATTTGCCAAGAAATTTATCTTTGTTTTTTATCTTCAAAGAGAATCAGCTATGGTTTCTCCACTGCATTTCTGTTTTTTTTTTAATTTCTCCAGGGACTTTATTACTTCCTTTTTTGTGCTTACATTTGGTTGCATTTCCTCTTCTGTTTTGATGTATTATGCAGAAGCTGAGAAAACATTTCTTCTTTCCCACCAAAGGTGTTCAGTGCTGAAAATAGTTAAAACTCACATTTTTTGGATAACTAGCTATCTCTGCAACATTTAGATGATCAATTTTATATTATACACCAGAGAACTGTGTCTCAAAAGATTAATTTTCCCACTATTACACAACTAAGTATATGGTAGAGTTGTGATTAAAAATTTAATTTCTCTGTTCATTCGATGCCCCCTCTACCCCAAATGCTCTTGTTTTATTTCCTTTTCCTTTAGTATTAGATCACATAGTGATTAATATCTGCTAAAACATATTGGCAATATTTATAAACAAGTGCTCATAAAGTTTTAAAGTTTTCAGTACTTTTTACATACCAAACTCTCCAAAGAATAGAATCTGAATCAAAGGGCTTTCCTAATTTTACTTTACTCAGGAGCACAGAGAGCAGGATATTACATAGCAAGGATGAAGTTGGTTAGTAAGAGTACCAATCATGTGATTAGAGGTTCAAACTTTCAGTCCTGACCTGCTGAACATTTGAGGGGGGAAGGGGCAAGAGGTTGAATCAATAGTCAAAGACTCAATGGTTTCATCGCTTCTATATGGTTGTTCCCGAATTACACTTTTAATTAAAAAACGGGGAATCTAGTAAGTAAAATGTTTCTAAAAGTCTTGTGGCCTGTTCTAGCAAATTAATCAAACCAAGGAGGGTTGCTGGAACCTCCAGTCTATAGTTGGTTGAGGCGTAGGTAAAAACTTGAACTTGTAATTGGTGTCTGAGGTACATATGTTATGGGGGGTTAGTCTTGTAGGGCTGAGCCTGCCTTGGGCTCAGGTGTTGCTTGACATGTGGCATCTACCTCCCTCAGCATTGGAATCAGAATTGGAAACTGAATCCTTGCAATGAAAGCTATGTTTTATTTTTCAAAGCAAGGGCCTATATAATTAATGATTTAACCATAATGGTGTTAAGCTAGAGAGCTCAATTCACTTTCAGCTTTATTAAATCCAAAAATAATTTTAAAATAGTGATATAATTACTCATATTGGCAGAATTTTTAATAGCAAGTTTAAATTGCAACAGCCACTCTAATTGAAAATAATTATTTAAAACATATGCTTACCACTTTGTAGATTTTGTTTTTTTTCATTTTAATTTTTATTTTTTTAATTCTTAAAAAAAAGACTTAATTTATTTATCTTTAAATGGGAAGGGAAGGAGAGAGGGAGAGAAACATCAATGTGTAGTTGCCTCTCATGGGTCCCCTGCTGGGCACTGACCTGCAATTCAGGCATGTGCCCTGACTGGGAATTGAACCAGCGATCCTCTGGTTCACAGGCCCACGTTCAATCCACTGAGCTATACCAGCCAGGGCTAAGATTTTTATTTATTTACTTTTAGAAAGAAGGGGAAGGAAGGAGAAAGAGAAGGAGAGAAATATAACATGCAAAAAAACAACGATTGGCTGCCTCTCTCATGCCCCTAATAGGAGACCTGGCCCAAAACCCAGACATGTGCCTGATTGGGAATTGAACTGGCAACTTTTTGGCTCACAGTCAAGTGCTCAATCCACTAAACCACCCCAGTCAGGGCTTTGTAGATTTCTTTATATCTATGTTTTTATCATTACTTTCTTCAAAAAAATAATATAATTTTCAATATTTGAACTCATGGTATTTAAATGAAATATATAACTATAAAATGTCTTGTTTCATATACTTGAGTCAGCCTATTCATTTGAGTAAGTCTTATTTCTAAGATTAGAATATATTATTCAAGAATCTGCAAATAATATTTGAAGTTCCAATATACTGTTATAAATATATATGTATGTATTTATATAGAACATATATAGTAACTTTCAATTGTTCAATTTTAGACAAAATTGTAATGTTTATTCTATTTTTTTATTTTAATAGCCTAATGTAGTCCCACACACTGAGTTTAAAGTAAACTTGCTGTCGCCAGTTTGACCATTTGTTCCCTGGCAGACGCTGCTAATAGAAAACTTCCTATTACATGTTAAAAGCATCTTAGTGAAGATTGAATTTTGGCTAAAAAAAAGAGAAATGACCTGATTAAAATTTATAATAGATAATGACATTTACCTATTTTACATTCAATGTCAAAAGCTTCCTGAAGGATAATTTCAAGAAGTCAATGAGAAGCTGGTATGCCTGGTTTACAGAGGCTATTTTCTTTACTTTAATTTATACTAGAATGAAACCTTGTTAGCACCTACAGACAAGTTCAAGCGTGAATTTTACCTTTGTTGGAATGTCCACAGGCTGAATCTTTTTAGGTCATCATTGGCAAGGTGTATGCAAATAATTAACTCCAGATAGGAAAAAAAAGAAAATAGCAGCATAACAACAAAACCTACTGGCTGGGGTCTCTGTGTAGCACTAATAATGTCCCATCTCTGCTCCACTCAGTCCCCTCAGGTCTCAATGCATAATCCACAAAGCTTCCTGAGAATCTTCGCTGCTCATACAAGAATGGACTGAGAACCCTCCAATTCAGGTGAACAAATTGTTAGAACCTCAAAATATTAAATTATCAAGTTGCCATGATAATATGATTCTGTGTAAAAGGAGTCTTGATGACCTTTTTTTTTAACCATCGGTATTGTTACAAGGTTAATGGGATTCAGCCTCCTGCTGCTGTACACAACCATAAAACAGACATTGGTGGGAAGCAGGGTTTTTATAACTTGGGGAATCTGAATCTCTTCTGCTCCAAGCTATTTCTTTGTACAAAACACAGAAATACCCTTATTCCCCAAGACTGAAATGCAAGTCCTTGCCCAGAAACCCCCCTCCATTCTCATCTGCCCTTTTGGAGCCCAAGGCTACTACACAGATGGGTCTCTCTCTCTCTCTCTCTCTCTCTCTCTCTCTCTCCCCCAGTTGTGAGGTGGCATCTCCATTGCTTCTGCGCAGCTTTCTCTCTCTACTGGGGCAAGGGGGCACGCTGATTGTGAGAGGGTCTCAGTCCACTGGGTCCTGGTTTCCGGGGCTTCTTGGGCCTCAGGGACCAGCAAATGTACCCAGCCTACCCATCTGTGCACACCACTCTCAGGGTGAGAGAATAGGAACAGAACAGGACCTGTGTTGTATGTTGTATGTTGCAGCAGGGGGTGGGGGGAAGCGGAGCTGCAGAATCCCACCCAAGCCTGCCGCTGGCGAGGTGGATGTCCCATGCAAGCTTGCTCTGGAAGGTGCAAGCAGGGCAAGACCAGAGCCACAAGAGGACCCTGACGGCCTGCAGACCTGCTGCTGTGGAGCACACATCCTGCGCCAGGGGCAGCCTCTGTGAGCTGGCTCCTGACCGTGCAAATGATGGGAAAGAATAAGGGAAGCGCTTCTGTATGCCCTTTATTTTCCATCTTTCCCATAAATCCTACACACTGTGGGAGTGTCCAAGGTCCCTGTCCATTCAGGACTAATGTCCACTACGAGAGTCAGGCCCGCTGTGTGCTCTTCCTCCAGCTGCCACGATCTGGAAGCAGGTGGGAAGGTTTTCCAGCTGCTCAGGGTCACCACGTCTCTACTCGTGGCAGAGTGCGTAGATTTACCTGTGTTGTGACCTTCTCCAGTCCCCACAGCTCATGCAGGCTTTGTACAAGTTGTGTACTGAGCTGCACTAGTTATTGACTGCTGTCCTAGGGATATGGAATCATGTCCCAGTTCTGGTTTCTACCTTGGGCTGCATTTGGAACTTACCAATCCCTCTCAGTGGTCCTTCTCTCCTTAGGAGAAGAAGTAGCCTTCTTAGCCACCTGCCGATTCAATCCACCACCTTGTGTTTTTTCTCTGACCTCTCCCTTCTCCTTGGGAGTGCAGCTCCTTGCACCAGATCAAGGATTCTTTCCAACCACAGTGGTCAGGCTAGGCTTCACTGTTATAGTAGCTGATATTATTGAGGATGCATCCCCTTCAAATTTAAGTCTATGTACCACTAAGCCACTTATTGAAGGCACCTGTGACTCTCTGATATCTTCATTCCTGGGCATATATATATGTATTGCACGCTCCAGGCTAGTTTAGTCTGTGGTAGAATTAATGGTCTGAAGCATAGGAACCATCAACTAATGGCAGAGAGAGAATTGGTTTTCTTGCCCCTAAGAAAGCAACTCTGAGGTGTGTGCTAGGTCTCTCTAAGTTTGTTAACATGATCAAGACTCATTCATCAAGGGAAATACATTTTTTATTAGTCACAATGTATTGGCTTTCTTCTAATCCTATCCTACCTCCACTCTCTTATACTGTGTCCTGGATTCTTTCCAAATAAGTTTCTTGCATTCAAATTATTATCTCAGTGTCTACTTCTGAAGGAATCTGGCCTAAGAAGCAGGGCAGTCCCATAAATCCTTTCTACAAGTTATATTTGTCCTCAGGTAATCAATCTTTACCTGTATGTTATATAGCAAGGGTCATAACTAGATGCCCTTTTGCTCATTAAGTCCAAAATATGCTTTTTTTGTCCAGCATTTAGGACAAATACTTTAACTCTGTGCTGAGCATCAGAAGAATGAATTGATTTTTATTAGAGAGATATATTATAAAAAGAAGTATCTTTAATATCTAGAATCTTTTTTTTAGCATAGTGACATATTAATACTATTCAAAACATGTATAAAATCAGGCAGATTGAAGGAACAAATATTGGAACACTCTTCTTCTATTCAATCCATATGATCCTTTTAGGTATATGTCAAGTTTGTCTTCCCAGCTCTATTTTCCCCTCTGGTTAGTTCTACCTGGGGAACAAAGCACTGGTTGTTTGATTTGATCAAGAAGCTGAAATTGAAAGATGCGTTGTTAACAGCTTTTCAAACAGTAGGGGGAGCTTTTAGATTATATGAAGAAAAACAGTATTCTAATTTATTTTTTGGTAGGAAAAATCAGAGAAACAAAACATTACGGTTCTTTAAAATATGTATTTGAAGAATTAAGCAATCTCTGATTCTAATTTCATGGAAAACATGATATTTTTAATTTGTTACATGCTTAAAAAACAAAATGAAAAACAGTATTACTTTTTGCTGACTTTACTGAAGTGATCTGGCATTTTTATTGGATAACTAAATGTGGTTTATATCCTGGTAAAGCCTGAGAATATTCTAGCATTCTTGTAAATTATGTTACAATTGTCAGCTTCTCATTTCCTACCTAAATAGACTGTTGGCAAACCAGAGTGGAGGAAGTATATATACAATGGCCAAATATATTATTATGCAATCAATGAATAAAGTATGAATTAGCCTGATCTTCAAAAATAAGGACTGCATTAATATGCATACCTATTTTATGTGCATTCTAAATTCAAAATCATTCTAGGTTGTCAGTTAACTGGAAGGCAAAGAGTTAAATTACTTTACCAAAGTTTTCTTCATTTCTGAGACATTTCAATGTAGTGTGAGAATATATATTGTCTTCTCTTTTCAGCTAAATAATGCATTGTTTCATTAACTATCTAGATTTGAATCTGTCTGAACACGAGTCATTGAAATCATGCTCAATGACCTGATGTCATAAAAACTTACACTAGAGAAGGGAAAAGTCTACTGGAGAATTGTTTTCTTATAGGAAACCAAATTTTCTTCTTGGCTATTGTGATATAAATAACATGATCCTTTGTTTAGAATCCCTCTTACATAGCATTCTTTTCTGTCACTATTTATAGAGGCGAAGTGGCGTGATAAAAATAGCACAGACTTGCAGTCATAAAACCTAGGCTCACAAAGAAAATGCATTAATGTTTATTGAATATATACTGCATCTCAGACTATGTTAGGTGTGTCATGTTTATTATCCAGTTTATGTGACCCTCAGAACAACATTATGACGCATCATAAATTGTGAATGCACACATGCTTTGGAAACAGATTCTCTGGATTAGAATCCAAACTCTACCACTTCTAGGGGTATAATCTTGGGAAAGTTACTGAACTTCTCTTTGCTTCAGTTGTAAAATTATGTTTAAATGGATGTGATAATGATGATAACTCCATTACAGAATTATCGGGATTAAGTGTGTCCTTATTTTTAAATTGTTTATATTATTATCAGTATAATAAGAATTAAATAATTTGTGGTTTTTATTCCACAACTATTATCAGAAGGATAATGGCAACTTTGTACATGGGCTATATTTCTAGTTGGCAAATTAAATGTTAAGATATCCATCTACAACTGTTTGAATAGTATCTCTTGCTCTTATTATATGAAATCATGAGGCAGTATACTACCCAACGTTCTGAAGATAAACAAAGGAGAAAGGAGAGTTAAAGCACAGTGACTGTGACACAGAAAACATTTATGATTATTTGTAAAAGAAGATGAATGAATAAATTAATAACATCTCTGACTTCTGACTCTTTCTGTTATATAAGGTCACTTTTAGCTCAAGCAGTATGCATATCAATTAAAGAAAAGCCTTTGATCTCCTTTGACAAGTCAGATGAGCAATGTCATCTTTCTTGTCAACCACAACTCTATTAGGGATATATCACATAATAAATTAAGCAAGTTATGAAAAAGTATTTAAAAAACATAAAATACCATTTAAGTATATTTGGTATTTGGGTAAAATACCATTTGGGGATGTTTTTTGGCAAGTGATGAGCTGCTTGTTAAAACCAACCCTGGATGTGAATCTTGCTTGGCTTGTGATTTTGGTATAATTGACCTAACCTCTCTAAACTTCACCTACCTCAAGGGCAATGAATGTGATAGCATGCAACTTATAGTGAGAAGTAAATATGAAGACAGCACTTGTAAAGTATGAAGCTTAATCCCTATTGTAGTGCTTATGAACAAAAAAAGTATTCGGTACCAGCTTGTTGTTGCTATCACAATATTACTGTTGTAACCATTGTCGTTTTAGCAAGACACAGTTACATGCAGCATTTCTGTATAGACACAGCAAATACCGACATGCACGCTCCTATTTCACCCTCCCTGTGACCATGCAGATGTTGTCCCTTCCCTAAGATCTTCACTTTCCAGCTGCACTGCTTAATCTTTGCAGGCAACCACTCCAGACAGTAATGGTAAATAGGATGTAAGTTATTTGTCATCTTTCTCTCTTAAGACTATTGTTATAGAATGCAGTAAATGTCTAAAATGAACACAATGAATGACTTAAATGTGATTTTTAGGCAAAGAATAATGACAATAGGTGGTGAGATAAGAAGTCTTAGCCCTCTTTTCCCCATAGAAGCACTTGTTTAATAATAATATCCAGACCAACATAGCTGTAGGCAAAATCCAGATTCCAGTTAAAGGATAGCAGTTCCTCAGATGAACACTGATATGGCTATGAACAGTCATTTACTTTAACAAAGTTATTTCCTACCTCGAACCAGCACAACTCAGTGCTGAGAGAAATCACCTCTGCCCGGGACTTCTCCCTTGAATGGAAAGAAAGAGCAGAGACCAATTCCAATGCCCCAGGGCTTTTGGTGCACTGCCTGAGGGATCATTTTCTGTTTTGCTTCACCCAAGGAGCTGATAAGACTGGGGACCAATAAGAACAAAAGGAAGAGAAACATACTGCCACTGACATGACTCTGTGAGACTGGGAGACAGCATGGAACCCGAGGCTGTTCTATACAAAGGAGGGGAAAGAGATGGAATATCATCCAACATCTGCATATTTGGTAAAATAGTTAGAAACAAAATAGTCAGAAACCAGAAAGTGCAAGGGATCACAATCTCTTTGAAAAAAAAGTGTCTAATGAGTAATGTATGTGCACAAAGCCGGAGAAGGCAAATTCATGGAAGAGGTTTGAGAGGTAGGATAATTGGTGAAGTTCATTCCCTACCAAAGTTGATCTGTGTGGACTGGGAGAGATGTACCTTCAAATTCTGATGCACAGTTACTAATTCAAATATACAAGATTCAAGTCTACAAAATACAAAAAGACTCAGTACAATATGACCCAATCAGAGAATCAATCTTCAGTGACTGACTCTAAAAATTGGGGATCTGTGATTTAAAATAATTATCTTAAAGAAATAGTGAGTTACAAGAGAATGCAGTAGGCAACTAGAAAATAGGGAAACAATACATAAATAGAATGAGGAAATCAACAAAAATATTAACTGGAAAAAAGACTAAAATAAATTCTAAAAGCGAAGTATACAATAACTGAACTGAAAATTTTACTATAGGAGTTCAACATCAGACATCATCAAGTGAAAAAAAGAATCAGTGAACACTTAGGTCATTTGTTATCCAGTCAGAGAAGCAAAATAAATAAATAAATAAAAAGAATGAAGAAAGTTTAAAGGATTTATGGGACTAGCATTTATTAAACTAAACAGCAATACAAAAGTATAAAACTTTCTAGTAAAGGTAAATATAAAAATTGACACAGACTACCGTAATAATATAATAGTAGTTTTAACTATAGTATACAAGTTAAGACACAAAAGTATTCAAAATAAGTATAACTGCAAAATTATGTTAACAGATATACAATATAAAATTATGTCAGTCTTGACATTGGTAATACCAAATGTGTGTAAGGGAGAAAAGCCAAAACATGGAGTTGTTTTATGTGATTGAAGTTAAGCCGTAATCAACTTAATATTGATTTTTATATCTCTAAGATTACCTTACTTAATCCTCTTACACACCTATAAACATTATGCTTTTGAGTCTGGGAAACTAGTATTCATAAACAAAAGTCACATATCTGAGGTCATATAACAATGAAGTATTGAAACAAGTGACCTGAACCTTATAAACAGTAAACAATAAGCAGCAAGCCTTTATACAACCTAAAGATTCCCAGCATATGAAGAAAGCCATGCTTACTAAGACTTGAGAAACCAATTCAAATTTGAATTCTTGCCTGTAGCTTTGTCTACACAGTTCAAATTTTACTCTCCTTCTAAAATTCCCTTATTTTAATAACTACTTAATAACTATGCTAATAACCATTATGGAGTACTTAACTTTGATTCTAATGATGAGATAAGTAAGATTCATATTCTAATGATCATACTACATAGAAATGTTATTAAGTACAGTTAGTTACTATGTTAAAATATTCTAGAAGAATTCTGAGGCATGAAAGCTCATTTCAACCTGTCTGATCAGAAATAGCTTCAAATGTAAATGGTATCTAAGCTGATCTCATATGTCAAAGGAAAACAGAGATGGTTTATGGAAAAATAGACTGTACTTAGTAGAATACTTGGATTTTTACTCTTGAGTTGTAGGCATAAAACTTTATAAATCTACTAAGGACAGATTAGACACAGTTTTGAATTCCAGGCCAAAATTTGGATTTTGTGGTTGTAGTTGACATGGGGCTGAGCAGTTCAGTCTCACCCTTAGAAATGAGAACTGAAGTCTCCATTGATGTGGGGGGGGGGAATTCGTGGCAAAGAGCACTCATCTGTCAAGCTCCTCCCTGGGGACAGCCCTCATGTAATGACTGGCTGTTTTGGCTATAAGTATTCTGCCCTTAAACAACCACTCAGGATAACAAAGATGTGTTGACTCAGCTGTTATGAATACATCACAGTCTAACTTAGCATTCCCTTCTCCCATGGTTGTATACCTGTGGGTATGCCCTAATTAATTTAATGCATGCTAATCCATATTTCAGCTTTCTTGGGAACCTGACTTTCAAAAGTTGTAGTCCATGAAAAACCAGGGGATTGCAGAAGGTTTTACAAACATAAAGTACATTAGAAAGATTCATACAATTATTTATCTTTACAGATGGCTGAGTCCAGCATTTGCTCTGTTCTTTTACAAAATACCAATGAAATTATATCAAAAGAATAATCTTACAATAGCAAATAAGAATAAAAGGGAACCAACCCTCAGTGAAAAAGATTTTTTACAAAGTACTGCAGGAGACAAAGATATGAAAACCAGTATTGATTTAAAAAAACAATACAAATAGAGATTTTTAACATTAAATAGGAAGGGACTCCAAAGAAAAACAGGCAAAAGGTTGTTAAAACAGAAGGCACAAATCAAATTATTCTTCAAATCCACTGTATAATTTAAGTGTAAAGTGGTACTTAATAAAATTATTAAAACAGTAATTTTCATTGAGAGGAAAGAGAGAGGTGAAGTTTTATATCTGTGAATTAAATCCTCACCTTTCCTAGAAGAGAATCAAGAAAGAATATGTTTAATTGGTAATTTAGGAAAGATTATTTAAGTGTGTAGTCTATAAATAAGTATCTATGTGTAAATACCAGTTGCTGAGTTTGAAAAATTGGACTAGGAGCAAAACATGCAGAAACAGTCAACTCTTTTCTCATAAACTCCTCTGAACTATTTAATGTTCTATATGGTTGCATTCTTAAAACAATATTTAAAACAATGGGTATAGTAATCTAATAATAATTAATCCAATAGAAAATAGGAGTGGAAAAATATTCAAATTGAATAAATTATTAAGTTGTATCACAGGTTCAACCTTCTATTTATAACAGCAATGGGAATGGAAGCATCACTATCAGTGGTCAAGGCTGAGACAAAACAAAAGGGGCAAGAAGAATTTGTGGTCAGTAAGAGTAATTGGTGTGAAGAATCGGTGTAAACCATCACTCTTCTTTTTTTGTTTGTTCAGATGCATGTAGGACAAATGTTAAAATATGATCAGTTGGCTGGCTGTATTGGAATGTGAGAATAAAATATGGGAAAGAGTTAAACTGTATATTCTATTATGGTACTTTAAAAAGGAGGGATCTTAAAATATTAATCATTATATTTACATACATCCTGTTCTTTTCCCTTTTCATTTGTAAAGACTAAATTACCTTGAAAATTTTCTAGTGTTAAAAACATACACAACTTCAATTAAAAACAATTGTCACCAGGCTTTCAGTCTCAAAAGCTACAAATGGAGAGTACGTGAATATCAAATTGATTCCATACAAAACTTCAGAAATGGTGTACAGAGGAAAAGAAGAAAAACAGTAGCCCATAGGAGAGTTACATGGAATGTGAACTGAGTCAAAGAGATAGTGGGTTACAGCCATGAAATAATCACAGTGCCCAAACAGGAGGCTATATATATATAAACATATATTTTTATTTATAACCTGAGAAATTGTAACAAAGGAACCTTATGTATCCTGCCAAATGGAGACAAAATGACACTGAAATAGTTTACTCATAAGTCAGGTGAACAGTTTATTTCCCTTGAAACCAAGTCGGCTGGAGTCCATCTTCCTTCGGAACTATGCTCTCTATCAACCATCACCAGCAACCCTTTCATCAGAAGAATGCTTACTCACACTATGAATTTTTCTCAATCTTCATAGAAACAACCTTTTATGAGTAAATTCCTCTTTGCCACAGCAAAGGAAATTTGTAAGCATCACCAAAGCACTGAGAGAGCCTTTGATTTGTAAAGGGCCCATGACAATATGAAGGCATTAGAAGGGATCGGGGTTGGGCATGGGGAAGAGTACACTTGTAATACTATAACATTCAATGGTTAATCTCATACAGAAAGACTGTCACCAGGTTTTCCATTGTCTATAGTGTTGTTTCACTCAAACTTACTACAGTCTTGGTGGAAAATAATTCTTATGAACAAGTATTATCAACCATTGACTTGAAATTGTGGTGGTAGAATTGGAGAGGTGGACAAAAGGTGGACACTTTTAGCTATAAGATGAAAAAGTTCTGGGGATCTAGTGTACAGTCTGGTGACTTCAGTAAAATACAGTTCTGTATGTTTAAAACCTGCAAGAGTAGGTCTTAAATGTGCTCACCACACACAAGAAAAGGTAACTATGTGTGTTGGTATGTGTTAAATGACTTCATCATGCTAATCATGGTGTGTTATTTATATATATATATATATATATATATGAATATCAAAGTATCACATTATATACTTAAAACTTACATGATGTTATATGTCAGTTACATTTCAATAAACTTGGGAAAATTTAATTGGATATGATCCATTATATTCTTTGAAAAAATATATTTAATGTATTTAATGATGTATTTTAATTATTTTATATGTATTCTTATTTTTGCATATAGTTGTACCCTATTTTAATAGGACTCATTTAAAAGATAGGTATATATATATATATATACACATGGAAAAAACTTTTAAAAGACCATTCACGCCTTTCCGAATCTTTCCCACTTACTTTTCTTACTAGTTCTCTCTGAAAACAGGAAATTCTCTTTGCACATTGAAAAAAAATTCCCCAAAGAAAGAGAGCACATATAAACCAGGTTGATTTAGACTCTGAAATATGAGCAAAAAAGAAAAAAAGAGAGTGAAAAAAGCTTATGGACACCGACAACAGTGTGCTGATTGCCAGGGGATAAAAGGTGATGGATGAGACTTAACTCGGGATGGTGAACACACAGTACAGTGCACAGGTGATGATGCATTGTACAATTACGCATCTGAAACCTGTGTAATTTTGTTAACCAGCATAACTCCAATAAATTCCATAAAAAGGGGAAAATATGATCATCTTTTTTTCCTTCAGGTATTTCTTCCTTGTTACCGCAGATTTTAGTCTTTTTTTAAATGTATATTTGAAAGCCTAGGTAAACAGAAGTGCATTGGAAACTAAATGTGTTTAAAGCAAAATTTGGTAGCAAGAAATGATTTAAGTTTTTTGATCTTTGACTACCTAATGATGCTAGAAAATTTATTTTTTCATCTTGTGCCTCTTTGCCAAAATGTCCAAGAAGTTATTTGATAATGACTATGAGATGCCATGTGTCTGTTATGAGGCATTGTCCAACAAATTTGTGTTATATTTTTATATGTAGGCAAATAATATATACCTCTAGTTTTTTTCTGATCCTAATAATATGGCATAATTCTGGCTTTTTCCATATGTCCTTCCTCCCTCCCTCCCTCCCTCCCTCCCTCCCTCCCTCCCTCCCTCTCTCTCTCTCTCTCTCTCTTTCTTTCTTTCCTTCTATTGTTGTTTAAGTACCTAACCAAGGAGATAAATGGCCTGTACTCAGAAAACTACACAACACTGAAAAAAGAAATCAAGGAAGACACAAACAAATAAAAACATATACCGTGTTCATGGATCAGAAGAATTAACATAATCAGAATGTCCATACTACTCAAAGCAATTTATAGATTCAATGCAATATATATTCAAGTACCAATGGTGAGGCGTGCACTGGCTTGCAGTGCCTGTGGCGCCATTGATGAGACACGAGACAAATTCACACAGACTACCAAGTTCTGTGGAGGAAAAGGGATGGCCCAGCTATTCTCTCAAGGGGGAAGCACCTCAGAATGGCCTGGCCATAGTCTCAAGGGGAGACCCCTTGCCTGACCCCTGCCTAGACAGGCTTTTGTTGAGTTTAATTTGCACAGGACTACAGGTACAGCTCATTAATCATTGTCAGGCAGTAAGGATCAAACAATAGAGAGCACACAAAGAACTATTAGTGCTTCTTCTGAGTCAGTGTCTATCAGCCAAAGGGCTACAAGACTATAGGAAACAAACTAATTTCCTGCTGGGACGTTTATCCTTTAACTAAGAGCATTCTTAGCAAAGCAGTTTTCACAGGATTTTACATATCCTTTCTTAGGCCTCATCACCTGGGGAGCTTGCCCTTTCCACCTTTCCAGCACAGGGATGCACTGCTCTCTGCTATTGTTTTAGGCTTAAGTCAGGCAGAGGAGGCAGAGAGCCAAGGAATTCTTGGAGACTTATCTCTGACTCAGGGGAGTCGGGCTTCAGCAAAGCCGAGGGGGGAGGGTCCATCACCCCCTTTCTCCATAGCTCCCCAAGTCCTTCACTGGGGCCTCTATGTGATCATGCCTGTCTTAGGTGGTTCCCCCCTTAGGGAATCTTACCTGTCATTGGCTAACTGATCAAGCATTAGAGTCCAGTTATGGAAAAAGGAGCAGAACGGAGCTCCTGCCAGGAACATAAGCTTTGTCTCCTTAGTGGCTTATGGTCTGAAGGTTGCTCACTCAGCCTTAGCCATGGGAGGGTTATAGCTCCTGAAACCAGGTAGAGCGGTTCCCAAGAAATGGCATATTTCTACACACTCTTAAACAACTAGATACAGATAAAACTTTTGTACTGCTCTATACCCTTAAAGCACATGCACCATATATGCACTGTACATTATATGTATGATCTGTGTCTTTCGTAAAGTGACAGGCACACTCATTTTTTATTTACTCTAAGAAGACTGTCAAGTACAAACTTAACATTGTCACTTGAATAATTTATTCATTTATTTAATAAAGTCAGTGCCTTACTATGTGCCAGGCATTCTTGTGTTCACAGAAGAACGAGTTGCTCGGAACCCGCATACGCTTGCAGCCTTACATGTTATATTATCAGGCATCAGCAGGGACCAGTGGAGGAGAAGCTGCAGTGTTGACAGTACACTTGCAGGAGCTGTGCCTGCCTCAGCTCATCCTGACCCATCGAGTAGCCTCGACCCTGCAGAGACACCTGACTATGCATGTGCTATGCGTGTGCATCTCCTCTGTCATCTTGGTAACAAGAACAAAGTTTGAGAGCCTGTGTTTGACATTTTAGTGCTAGATTGACATAACAATTTTCTACCTTTTCCATCTCTTGGCACCCACAAATTAATTATTAAAATTCTGTGGTACACCAAAAAAATGGATTTTTTTGTTGATCTGACAACAAAATCATAGGTATGATTTTGATCCATTCACACCAGATGGCTATGGTGGTGTTGGCTGTTGTCATTTTTTATTTGACAGTCTAAAGAAAAAGAGGTCAGTGCCACTAAGTAGCCAGGCAGTCCATGGTTTAAAAATTCTTGGGGCACCCCAGGGTGCCCCTTCTAGCACATCAGTTGAAAATCATTCAATTAATATGTAGCAAATATAATTACTTTTCCTTAGTTTAGAAAGTGTTTGTCTCAGGGACATTCTTGCTGTATTTCTAATGGAAGGAAGGCTATGTATTAACATGTTTTGACCCTCAGTTGACAGCCATCTACCTTTTTAAAAGTCTCTTTGGGAGCTAGAAAGAGCCCTCTGAAATTAATATTTAATATTTTATACTAATATCTTGTTATAGTGTTTAGATCATGGGCTCTGAATTTAAAATGAGTTAAACTGCTAATTCTGCTTCCTACTAAGTTCATGCATTTTAAGTTTTATTCCTCTTCTGTAAAAGGTGATGGATAAAAATAGAACTACCTATAACACAGGGTTTTCACAAAAGAGATGGTATGTTTTAGGCCCCAGTTTGTAGTCTAGCATATGTAAGTTCTTAATAATGTTAGGTCTGATTTAATTATTATTTTAAAAATGAAAATAAAGGTGAGAGAAATGAAGACCTTACCAAATTACAAAGCTAGCATCACAGTTCTGTTGGATTTCAAGGTCACCCTTTAGGTTTTCAATTTATCTGTAAAGCTGTTCTTTACTACTGCTTAATGTAGAGAATTTATCATATTTTAAAAGTCTCATCATTCTTCTCAAGGTATTATTTACTATTTTAAATTTTCATAAGTAAAAGAATTATAGCAAAACCGCACAATTCTAAAATTCTGTATAGAATTAAGCATTATTTACATAAAAACCATGCTACCTACATAAAACTATGTGTGTGTGTGTGTGTATGTGTTGGAATTTAAAGTCCTTGAGGATGAGGTTAATATGTCATCAATTCCAACATAGGCCAAGGCATATATTAGAAACTCAAAACTTGCAAAATATATTTGGTCTCAAGATAATACTTTCATTTTGGTGCTCTAATGATTCCTATGTATCTCTACACCATCAGATTGACGATGGACATTAGCAAGATCATTAACATGGCTATAATTGAATAATTATGATCTCTGTGATATAATAATACCATTAACTTTGAGTTATTATCAGATAAATTATTTTAGCTCTAAAAATTACTGAAGGGAAAGGTTTTCAGAAGAATGACTAATGTGAATAACTGTCCAAATTAATAACCAATAGTTTTTTCCTTACATAATTGGGTATTTATATATCTTAGGAAAAAATGATGTTTGGAAGCAAATGTGTAATTATTTGCTCAAGTAGTGACTAGAATAAAATGGAAAATAATGTTCCTCCCTTGTAACAAGTATCATGACCTAAAATTAAAGATTAATGACTATCCATTTTTTCCCTCAAAAATAGCTTCAATTCAACTAAACAACCTGAACACAGAGTAGCTTCCATAAATTCATATTGATCCAATTAAAATATCTTTAATCCAATATGAGGAACATTGATTTATTTATATGAACTGATCACTTTTATCATTTGTGGTAATTTTAACTGATTCATTCTGTGATTACTATCGCTAAGAATATTAACCCTAATTTTTTCTAGTAAAACTTTTTTTTAAATTTTGAACTGGCTTCAGTAATCATGTTTGGTATTTTTAGATAGATTATATATGATTATGTTGTTTTTCCTTAAACAGCGTTCTAGTTCATTTCTAATTCACAAGCAAGAAAATATTTGTAGTAGTAACGTAACTAACTGTGCAGTTTCACGGGCAAGTGACAGCACAGCCTGAAATAATTAGGCAAGAGAAAGAGGAAAACAAGTCAAGGAGCCATCGTCTGAGAGTACAGGAGACACTCAGGTTTACAGCTTGAACTGTAAGAATGAGCCTTGATGCTCCCTCAGACTCTTCCACTACATTCACCAAGTATGTTGACTTTTATCTGCAAAATCTTTCCCCAATGCACCTGTCTCTATAATATCAAAATAGAATGGGCTACATTGCCTCATGAGGAACAAATGCTAAAGCCACTCTTGTCTTAGTCGATGTTTTTCATAAATCCAAAATGATACATGAATATTTACATCTGACAGATCAAAACGCATTCATCAGTTTGCTCTTAGGTAAAGATTCGACATTTGACAGCTTGATTACCCTGAACTTGTGTCTTCCTATAGTCCTGCCCAGGCCATTCTCTTTCATTCCTCTTATCTCCCTTTATTAAATTTCCTTCAAACAAACATGATCTCTGGTATTGTAAAGCATTTGCTCGTAATTCCAGGACTCTTTGTGGATACCAATAATCCAACATTGCTCAGGATACTCAAGTCCCTTATATAAAATGGAATACTGTTTACATATGACAAATGAACATCTTCCTATATACTTTAAAACATCTCTACATTACTTAAAATACTTAAGAAAGTGTAAACTATGCTATGTTGTTTAGGGAATAATAACAAGAAAAACTTCTGTATGTATTCACTTCAGATGTAGCTATTGTAGGTGTAACTACACAGTACATGTCAGCAATTTGACGTTACTTTAAAAATATTTTTATATGTTTCTGGGCTCTGTGTATGTCTTCCTTGGAGAATTGTCTGTTCAAGTCTTTTACCCATTTTTAATTGGATTGTTTGTCTTCCTAGAGTGGAGTTGTGTGAGTTCTTTACACATTTTGGAGATCAAACCCTTGTCCGAGGTATCATTGACAAATATGTTTTCCCATATAGTTGGTTAACTATTCATTTTAATGCTGTTTTCTTTAGCCATGAAGAAGCTTTTTAATTTGATAAGGTGCCATTTGTTTATTCTTTTGTTTATGTCTCTTGCATTAGGGAACATATCAGTGAAGATGTTGTTGCATGTTCATAGCAGCACAATTTACAATAGTCAAGTGCTGGAAGCAATCCAAGTGCCCATCAGTAAATAAGTGGATCAAAAAACTGTGGTACATTTACACAATGGAATACAATGCAGCAGAGAGAAAGAAGGTGCTCCTACCTTTGTGACAGCATGGATGGAACTGGAGAGCATTATGCTAAGTGAAATAAGCCACCTGGCAGTGAGGAACAAATACCATATGATCTCACCTTGAACTGAAATATAACCAAAAAAAAGGAAAAAGCAAACAAAATATACCCAGAGACACTGAAATTAAGAACAATCGAACAATAGCCAGAGGGGAAGCAGAAGGAACAATGTGGAGAAGGGTTTTCAGGAACTACTACAAAGGGCACATGGACAAAACAAGAGGGAAAGTGGAAGCAAGGGAGGGAGATGGGAAAAAAATTTAAATAAAACAAAAAAATAAAATAAAACATTAAAGTCTCCCTTGAAAGGTTACACTTTCAAGGATCATTTATATGATAATCCACAGTCCATTCATGGGTTAGTTCACGATAAGAAACCTACAGAAATAATATGAAAAATCCTTCTGTTCACCTTCATTTGTCTCAAATACTCTTGTCTCTTTCTTCCAGATAACTGGAAGAAAGTTTCTGCCATAGTTAGGTAACATAATGCATATTTCTCAGCTCATTTATTATTTACTCTGGGAAGATTAATTTCAATATAATACGACATAGAAAATAGTGTTTTTTATTTAAATATACCATAAAATATTTATTTATAAATGTATTTTGCAACTTTGATCTGTATCATTCCTTGCTCCACTGGACTGTGAACTCAATGAAGGAAGAAGCCATACTTATGTTTCTTACTATTGTGTCTTCACTGTTTTGTATTGTACCACCCTTATATTCTGCTCTTGGTATATATAAGCTAATAAACTAATGGAGTAAACAAAAACGTATTTGCAAATCAGTCACCCACCATTTGTCATATAACTTGCTCTGGCTGAGGATATATGTAACATCATTATATATTAATGTAACATTATTCTGCTTCCAAGATGAGATCGTGTAGGGGACCGGTTTGTCTTGGTCCTGCAAATGTGACTCGGCTCTGTATGGAAAACCTACAGAAGCAAGGTGGTGGGCAGGAGCCAGACCTTCAAACTGAGTTTTCCCAAAGGAATCAGGCCTAGAAAATGCATACAGATTGTTATGGCTTGCTCTTGCTAAAACTCCATCACCCTGGTCTAAAACAACAAATGTGTATTGTCTATCTTCAAGGTAACTTTCTAAAGCCTGTATGAATTCCCCCAAGGACAGAGCTAATTAGCTCTTCATCATTCCCCTTTGCATCTTATTTTTATTTCTTTGATTGTACCTAGAATGTAGACAATGATATTCTATGTGATAGATAATAAATCTTTCTCTGATGTAAGACCCCGGGAAAACAATAAAAGCCTGTCTAGGCAAGGGTCGGGGCGCTCCTCTCTTGAGGGAGTGGCTGAGGCACCATAGGCACTCTCCCCTTGAAAGAATAGCCATGCCTGTTCCCTTTTTCCACACAGGGTTGTTGCCGCCTGTGCATTGATTCTCATCGTAAACCACAACAAGCAGACTCTGCTGGACAGGCTCCGCAACAAGATCACAAGAGGAAGTTTGGGTGTAGTCATTTTTTGCTATTTCATCTGCTATTAGAAAACATATCCCAGGTAATTATGATCCAGAATGGGAATAGATATGGTGTGGACTTGAACCCAACTGACATCTTAGAGTCAAGTAGCTGATCTGAGTTGAGCTCAACAAATCCAGAGCTGACCCACAAAAATATAAGTGAGAAATAAAGTATTTGTGTAAGCTACTCTGTGTTCAGGTTGTTTTCAGTAATAGCTTATTGAAAACTCCTAATATGTAAATATGTTAGATTATAATTTATAAATGTATCAGATTATAAGTTATAGTGGGAAGCAAGGCCATTTATCAAAATTAAACAAATATATTTTACCTCTTAATTGTATATATACTAGTCATGTATAATTATAGTACATAAATATGTTATTATATATAGTATATTTAAATTATCCTTTAATATCTACCTTAGTAAACTATTATAATGCTTATTTAAATGTTTTGATTAAAGCTTATAGAAGTTGTTTTTAATTCTTTTACCTTATAAGATTGTTTTGCTTATTTTAACTACATACTTTAAAAAATTGTTATGTAATTTAAATTAATCTTTAATTTTATGCTTTATTTTGCTTTATTCTTTGTAACTAAATTTATCTCTTAGAAGAAGTTGAATTTGGTAGGCTCTTTGAAATTTTTGGTTTCATCTTCTAAAACATATACCTCTGTTTGGTGGAGAAATGTCTTTGAAACAAACTAAGACTAGATTTTATTTTCCTTTGTTCCCTTCCAAGAATTGAAGAGTAATTGAAGTGATAAGCTTCTGGTCCATAGCACTCACTGTACTCCTTTAGTGAATTGCTGTTACTTTTCATTGAAGGCAGACTATAAAGTAGTTACCCACAGGGTGTGTGTTTTTGATGAATGGCTAGAGTGGGACGCCACAGTCATTAAAAACTCCAGGCAGATGCTATTTGTAGAAACACATCTTGATACTCACAGGCAGTGGTGCATAATGGTAAGAAATGAATATGAATTATCTCTTTTTCAAATAGCATAGGCATTTCAAGTTTTTAAGGATGTGTTTTAGGTTCACTGGATTCTAAAGGCTATATGATATCAACAAATAGTTTATTAGTATCTTTTTATAGTTCTTGGAACTACAAAAGACATGAAAGTTCATCCAATGCAGTTTTATAAAACTTCTGGGGAATTTAAAATGTACTAATTCTCAAATCTGCTCTAGACAAATTCTGGTCATTGGACTAGGGCATAAATATTTTTATAAAGCTCCCAGGATATGTTTTATATGCATTTAAGTTTGAGAACTTTGATTCTAGTCTTATTCTCCTATTTTATGAAGGGGGAAACTGAGGCCCAGAGAAGAAGAATGATTTCCCCAAGTGGACCAACAACAATAATATGATCGTCAGTGAGACCCAACCAGTTCTACAGCATTACTATTTCTTCTAATATAGTGGGAAGGACTTCCTTTATTCATACATGACAACAAATATAAGGTTTAAGTTTAAATGCAAATTCATATTACTGCTAAACATACACTTTCTTATTTTACCTCTTATATAGATACCTGCAACTTGAACTATTAAATATTATCTCAAAAATACAAAGTTCAAAAATGAATACTTTCATGTTTAAATATGATGTAGAACTTTTTTATGGTAAACCATATTTTTTTCTACTAGATATAAACCAGTATTTAATTCTAATATTTATTGGTCACATTATATCCTCACAATATAACTGAGAAAGTTCACATAAGTCTGTTACTATATATGTGTGCATGTGTGTATATGTGTGTATGTGTGTGCATATATATGTGTATATATGTGTATATAAAATATATAGAGATAATGTAGATAATGTACATAACTGGTAAAAATAACAGACAGCAAAAATGTTTGGCGAGAATTGTTTAGAAATGCAAAGTAAGAGTCAATATTATGATTTTTAGTGAAATGTGTATATGGCTGATTGTAGAACAAAAATCTAACTAGATATTGAAAAGGAGTGCTTAAGAATATGTGTTTTGTTTGCCCTGGCTGGTGTAGTGGATTGAGTGCGGGCCTGCAAACCACACAATCACAGTTCAATTCCCAGTCAGGGCACATGCCTGGGTTGCAGGCCAATTCCCAGCAGGGGACTCAAGAGAGGCAACCACACATTGATATTTCTCTCCTTCTCTCCTTCACTTCCCCTTGAAGATAAATAAATAAAATCTTACAAAAACTTTTAAAAAGAATATGTATTATTTTTGTAAACTAATCTCTTTTAGTCTAACAGAGATGTTGGTAGTGGTGAATTAAACTGTACTGGAAAGATTTTACTAAATTTTGCTTTACTAATGCTTCTTTTGATAGTTACAATACAAGTATAGCAAAAAAACTGAAAGTAGCTCATGTATTTTACCTATTAAAAATGAAGAAAAACACAATTAAATGCAAGCATCCATATTTAATATATGTATACATATATATATACATTTATACATATATATTACAAATTTTGGGGTTATAATGGTCAATAACATTATATAAGCTTCAAGTGTATAATTCTATGACACATCATCTTTATGCTCCATTGCGTGATCATCAAACAAAATATACTGTCCCTTAATTACTATATTTAAAAATACATTTTTCTTTAAAAGAAGAATGCACTGTAATTCAATATAGTATAATTAAGTATATCATAGAATCATGGAAATTTGTGTTTTTTATATATCCTACTAATGCACATATTTGTCACAAAGAGTGCAGACATTAACATCACAGGGCAGTGGATCTTTACCAATCAATATTGAAGTGTTTGCTGGAGATAAGCAGCTATTTGCTCAATAAGACACATGATCATGTTATTAAAGATAATGACATTAGTAACACCATCAGGATTTAATATTATCTAAGTTGAATTAGTGAAAGACTCAGAAGTCTTTCCTTTTTTTATTTTTCTAAAGATATCTCTGAGAGGCTGAGGTTTAATGCTTGTTTCACAGCTACAAGGTCATTTTTAATGAACAAAAGTTAATTAGGCAGAAATCATCTCTTTTGGTGCAACTGGTGCTATCATAATTTGAATCATCTCAGAATGTTGGGCAGTGAGGAAAACATTAGAAGTTTATCTCACTAACAATATCAATCTAGTATTTATAATGAAAGACATTCCACTGGGAACAAAGGAAAACAATATGAAAAGCTTAGAAATTATAGAAAAGAGGACAGGAAATTTGTAGAATGGGAATGAGAAAAGTATAAACCAGTAGTAGTTGAATGAAAATGATTTCAGAAACAATTGAATATGAAAGTTAAAAAGACTCCAAACTTTATTTAGCAACTCTACTAAATAAATCCAAACACATACACACATTTGTACTGAAATGGAAACATCCTGATGGTCTCATTTAACTCATGTTAGCACTACCGTGATCTATGTCAACTGAGGTATTTTGGTTCTCTTGTTCCAATATATTAATGATTTTCTTTTGTGTCTCTTCTAAAAATATCATATTATTTTTCAGTTGAAATATCTTCAAATCGACCTACCAGTCTTTTTTTTTGCCACAGGAACAGATTATAAGAAAGAGGGATTAAAGCAGAGAGAATCAAGATAGCCTTTTATACAATAATAGATGTGGTAATAAGAGCTAATTTACTATCATAGATTAAGTACATAAAATTGTCAAAAATTGTCAATGATCAGCAACTCTGATTCAACATATCAGGAGGGATAACGTTATTTGAGAACGATGGAGAGGTTGAAAGGTAGATTAGGTTAAAATCAATCTAAACCATAAGAAATTCTTCTTATTTTAACTCAATAAGAAAGAGATATCAGCATATACCTTGACAAAAACAATTTCATAATATGCTTTCTTTCAAAGACATTTTAATCCACCTTTCCTACCATTTCAATTCTGTTGCCTGTAATTTATAAAATTCTAAGTAGTTTCCAGGTTTTTTTCTGAATCAGTGTCTGGTACATTCACTGTCTTCTTCCTCTTATCTGTAGTCCTCCAGAGTCATTAAAACTAGCTTCCAGCAGCCTGGAAGGGATCTGCCTGCCTTCAAGCACAGCCACATTTTTACCCTTTTTATTTCTTTGAGAATTCTTGAACTCTAGTGTTTCTCAAATCCAAAGTAAAAAAGATCTAATGAAATCTGCTTTTAAAACAGTGTATTAAATAGAAATTTAGAAGGCCAAAAGGTAAAGTTCAGAGATTTGAAATAAAACCTTAAGAATCATTATTAACTACATGGCTAATTGTACCACCTCCTTTAGAACTGATAGAGAGGATGAAAGTGAGAGCCATGAAGGACTGTGGAAAATAGATTGGATGAAATAAATCCATCGATATTTTTAAACATTTGAAAATCAAGATGACTAATGTGAATATCACTATATAACACAAGAGTGAATTGTTCAAATGAGTTGATCTTAACGAAAATGTCTGGTTATTTTCTTTAAGTTCAGTAATATGAGCAAGCAAAAAGTAAAGTTATAGAATACAGAAAACCCAATATATATGAAATGGCATTTTTTCCTAAATAAAACCTTATTATTGTGTTTTTTAATTAATTTATGAATAGCATTTCATAGCAGTTTAATGTGGGGAAATAAGAATATTCATTAGCTACTATCAGTGATGGTTTTAATTTTAATATCTATCTTTAACTAAACTATTATTCACAAATCTTAGTGATGATCTAATTCCAATCCCATGTTTTTGCTCTGAAATGCACCAGTGGTATATGTAACTCACTTTCACTGACCTCTGTCAGTGTTTATATTTTAAAACCATTCCAATCTATAATTAAATAAAATATGAATATTATATGAAAAAATTGTAAATAATTTCAAATTTGATTTATAATTGGTCACAGCAGTGTGGTATAATATTAGGATATAGAAGGACATTTCTAAGAATTTCTCTACCTGTGTCCATTTACGTTGCTAAATTAGAACATATCATGTCCTCTCTCACTATTTATCTCCTCACATTTAAAGTGTATAGGTAAAAATCTCTAGGTCATAAATTTTTAATACTGTTTAAATCTGTATGAGCAAATTATTAAAAATTATTCATCATTGTTCTTTTTAATTAATCATATTTTCTTATATTTTTCATATAGCTATGTAAAGAAATTGAAATATTCAATTAGAAACTTAATTTGTGATTTTCTATGAACCATTCTCAAAACATGGAACATGTTAGTTTTCTCAGAAAAACTCAATATTAATAGTATATCAGGAAAAATAGCATAAATTTATCTTTAATGTTACTGTTTAGATGTGTGATTATTTGTTGCTCCACAAAATAACAGGCTGATGTTTATGGATTCTAAATCAATCCTATGTTAAAAAATAATGTTCTCTGTTGGTGGGATTGCAGACTGGTACAACCATTATGGAAAACAGTATGGCATTTTCTCAGAAAAATAAAAATTGACCTGCCTTTTGACCCAGCAATTCCACTGCTAGGATTATACCCCAAGAATCCTAAAACATCAGTTTCAAACAACCTATGCACCACAATGTTCATAGCAGCACAATTTACAATAGCCAAGAGTTGGAAGCAACCTAGGTGCCCATCAGTAAACGAATGGATCAAAAAATTGTGGTACATATACACAATGGAATTCTATGCAGCAGAGAGAAAGAAGGAGCTACTGCCTTTTGCAACAACATGGATGGAACTGGAAAGCATTATGCTGAGTGAAATAGGCCAGGCATTGAAGGACAAATATCATATGATCTCACCTTTGACAGGAAGCTAAAGAATAAAACAAACAAGCAAACAGAATAAAAACAAAGACACTGAAATAGAGAACAAGTGGGCAGTGACCAGAGGGGAGAGAGGGAAGGGAACTTAAGGGGAAAAAGGGGGAAGGATTTTGAGGAACAAGTATGAAAGACACAGAGATGAGGACTGGGGGGGGTGGGAGGGAGGGGGGAAACCGGGCGGGGGGGTGGGGGGGATGGGAGAAATAGATTTAAAAAAATGTACTTGAAAAGTAACTAAATAAAATTTAATATTAAAAAAAGAAAAAAATAATGTTCTCTTTAAATTCAGGTAGAGAACAGTGGTAAATTCTCAAATGCACATTAAAATTTTTATATAAATTATCTAGTTATTTATTTTCTGTTCACAGTGAAAGAGTATAGTGTTCAAATACACTTTTTGTATAGCCCATTTGATGTACAACCTATTTGGTTACATCTGAGTTATGCATTCAGACATTTTTATTGAAGAATTCCTATGTGTAAGACTGCACTCGGTGCCCTGGTGATATGACACACATTCAACCCTCTTGAGACAGGAGACACAACACACATAATTTGCATTCCCACAAAAGCTAGCATTAGAATGACAACAAGGGACTACTACAGACAATAAGTGCAACTTTAAAAGGGAAGAGAACACTGTGAACAAAGTAATAAGATCAGACTTTACAAGGTTTCCTCAGCTTGTTTTTTAAAGATAGATTACTTGGGGAGATAACGAGCAAGGAACGCACGTTAAATGTGGGACATACTGAGACAAATAAGCATTCAGAGATCAAAAACAAAACCTAAGGTGTGGGTGGCACTGTAGTGCAATTAAGAGACACACTGGACCCAGGAAGCCTGAATTCAAATCATTGGTCTGATCATAACAGTGTGTCAGATGAGTAGTGGGGATACTGAGTGTGTTTACCTTGTGAAATCATTATGACAAATCAATTAATTCAAATTATAAAATTAAGGTGATTGAAATAATGCCTGGCACATAATTAATTACTATTAGTTATTATAAACATTCCATGAAGCAGTTTAGAAGAGAGCTGCTTGTGAAAATGTTTCAATACCAGGTTAAACATTGCTATTTTATCAGATTTCCTAAAAAATAAAAGTTAAAAAAAATTGACATTTTAATTTGTGTGGCCTTATACTTGTCATTAAGATGGATTATAGCAGAGTTGGTAAAGTAAATAAAAAACAAAAAATTGTTGAGCGATACTACTGAATATGAATCAACAGGGTTAGGCAAGTGAGTACGGCAAATCATTAGAAGTTAGAGTCAGGGTTGACTCCACAATTTAGAATGGGGTGATTGTAAGGAAAGATGCTTGGCAGAAATAAAATAAAATAAAATAAAATAAAGCGCTAGTTTTGGCAGAACGGCAATGATTTTAGTGTGACGTATTTTATGTTTGAAATTACTTCTGTGTCAGCATATCTGCCAATTTCTATTACAGATGTGTTTTCACTGAACATAAAGCTACTTGCATCATATTTGTTGATGCATCATGATAGACATGGGCCTCTAAACACATAAAAATTGAAAAAGAAAGGTTTTATAAATGGAGAGTTAAGTAAATTAAGACCCAGTGAGATGAGGTATCAGATGAGCCAGTTGCCCTAAGTCCCAGAACATTATCTTACTCTCCATTTTATGATTAAATGGATAACAATGCAAGGATCTATGAGCATAATCTTCAATATTGGAAAACATGGCCCTTTTCCAATTAAAGGTAACCTTCTGGTCAAGAGAGCCTATTAGTTTAAGGAGGGTTTTTAAAGAGAAAATATAAGAAGGTAATATCTAAACATCATTATTTAAATAATTTACATTAAACCTGACATTTTCCTTAGGGACTGGTAATTGTCCAATAAAATGCTAAGCTCATAAAGTTTTTATTCCACTGAGAATTTTACTTGTGATTTTGTGGGATCTGATTTTTTTTTACTTTAATTGTTGTTCAAGTACAGTTTTTTGTTTTTTATTCCCATCCCAGCCCACCCCTCCAGTTCTCCCCACCTCCCTCCAATTTCCACCCCCACCCCGGAGCTTTTGTCCATGTGTCCTTTATACTTGTTCCTGTAAAGCCTTCCCCTTATCCCCTGAAATTCCCTCCCGTCTCCCCTCTGGACACTATCAGCCTGTTCTCTATTTCAGTGTCTTTGGTTATATTTTGCTTCTTTGTTTGTTTTGTTATTTAGGTTCCTGTTAAAGGTGAGATTATATGGTATTTGTCTTTCAACACCTGGTTTATTTCACTTAGCATAATGCTTTCCAGTTCCATTCATGCTGTCGCAAAGGGTAGGAGCTCCTCCTTTTCTTTCTGCTGCATGGAATTCCATTGTGTAAATGTACCATAGATCTTTTAAAATATTTTCATTAAATTCACTGGGGTTACATTGGTTACTAAAATTATATAAGTTTCAAATGTACAGTTCCCTACTACTACATCTGTATATTGCATTGTGTGTTTACCACCCAAAGTCAAGACTTCCATCACCACCTAACTGACCCCCTTTACCCTTTTTTACCATTCACCCATCCCCCTTTCTGTGTCTGTGAATTTTGGTTTCTAAAGAGACACTTCAGATATGTGAAAGGATGCTCAACTTCACTAGCTGTTAGGGAAATGCAAATCAAAACTACAATGAAATACCACCTCGCACCTGTTAGAATGGACATTATCAATAAGACAAGCAGTAACAAATGTTGCAAAGGTTGTGGAGAAAAAGAATCCCTCATTCTCTGCTGGTGGGCATGTCTACTGGTACAGCCACCATGGAAAACAATATGGAGTTTCCTTAAAATGATTAAGAATAGAATTATCACATAACCCAGCGACTCCTCTTCTGGGTATTTTCTCAAAAAATTGAAAACATTTTTTGTAAAGTTATATGTACCCCTATGTTCATGGCAGCTTTGCTCACATTTGCTACAACATGGAAACAACTACTATGTTCTCTGATAGATGATTAGATAAAGAAAAATATATACAATTGAAACTCCTGAGCAATGAGAAAAGATAAAATACTGCCTTTTGCAACAACCTGGACAGACCTTGAAAATGGCATGCTAAGTGCGGTAAAGTCAGACAGAAAAAGCCAAGAACCACATGGCCAGGTGTTTGTTTTTTCTTCCTCAGCCAAGGACATTTTCCTTGGAGAGAGAGAGAGAGAGAGAGAGACATCAATGTGAGACAGAAATATCAATTGGTGACTAGTGATCAAACATGCAGCCTGTGTATGTGCCCTGACCAGGAACCAAACCTGCGACCTTTTGGTCTACAGGACAACCAAGTATCTGAGCCACACCAGCCAGTGCTGACCAGACCTTCTTTATGACCACATGAACTTAGGGTGATAAAAACTCTTCACAAACCTTGTGGTCTAAGTATTCAAAGGACCCACTCATCTACACCTCCCCTTCTCAGATATTTCCACTCTTTTTTCTGACATCTTTTTAATGTGATACATACATGTCTTATATGATTACTTTCTTCACCTACTTCTTCCTCCTGAGTATCCTGGAACTCTGAAAAGAGGAAACCTGTGATAGACTGAGTGATTGTATCCCTCTAAAATTTAATATTTTGAAATCTGAACCCCCAAAATGATGGTGTGAAGAAATGGGGCTTTGGGTGGTGATTAGATGATGAAGATGGAACCCTCAATAATGGGATTAGCACCTTGGTAGTGGAACCTCAGAGAGCTCTCTCCTCCTCCTTCTTATTTTTTTTTAAGATTGTATTTACTTATTTTTAAAGAGAGGGAAGAGAGGGAGGGAAACCTCAATGTGTGGTTGCCTCTTGCACATTCCCTACAAGGGACCTGACCAGCAACCCAGACATGTGCCCTGACTGGGAATCGAACCAATGACCGTCTGTTTCCTAGGCTGGCCCTCATTCCACTAAGCCACATCAGTCAGGACTCTCTCCTCCTCTTTCCATTATGGTGAGAACACAACCAGAAGTTGGCAGCCAATAACCCAGAAGACAACTTTCACTAAAATCCAACCATTCTGGCCTATTCTCAGACCACCAGCATCCACAACTGGCAGAAACTGTTGTTTATAAGCCACCCAGTCTATGGTATTGTGATATAGCAGCCCAAACTATGACTTAGCTCCTGTGAAAAAAGGTGCCATTCTCCAAAGGCAGCCTTTCCTGAAGGATCTCACTAGCACTCTAGGAAAGGACAGTTGTGTATCTTCTACATGTAGTCTATGTGCAAAACTCCAACAGATAGATTCTTGACAGGCTTACAGTGCTGCCTTACCAACCTTGTATCACAGGATTACAGATGGGTGCTGGTCAGTGACCACGCAAGGAACTACCAAAGATCATTTGAGGAGAAGGAAGCAAGTACAAAGGCCCTGAGGCAGGTTGATATCTGACATACTCAATAAACAGTAAGGAGGTCAGTATGTCTGGTGTAGATGCCATTGGGCTGTCAACACCAAAGAAAACTATAAGAAAGTGATAGTTGAGTTAAAGGAGTAGAATGTTGAATAAGAAACTGAACTTAGCATGGAGCATTCTAGGAAAAGCATGTATTTGGAGGAACATATGGAACTTCATGTCCCAGGAGGTATAAAAAGACAGCAGGATTTGGTGGTTCCGCATGTATTTATAGGAATATCAAATTCTTCTTAAACTTGGTGATAGTTCCAGATAGTTAGAGCAAAAACATACTTTGATGGAATGCAGATATGGATCTCTTAAGGTGGTGCGGAAGTAGATTGTATTGTTGCTGGAAGGAGACTCGACTTGGGGTGGTGAGCACCCAATGCAGTATGCAGATCACGAATTACAGAATTGTGCTCCTGAAACCCATATAATTTTATTAACCATTGCCAACCCCCCAATTCAATACAATTGATGTAAATTAAACATGAGGATATTCATCCTAGAGGTAAATTGGTTTTGATTTGAATACAGTTTCATGAAAACCTTAAAAACAACTATCTCTATTTGGTTAGGTAGTCCTATTTTCATCAGTTGAGTTTACTGTGATGAGGCCAAGGACCTTTAGTAGTGTGCCAGGGCCCTCCTGCAACACAAGTTTATGACTTTATTTAGGGTTTCTGATTGCAAGAAGGTCAAGGCTGCATTCAGGACGTCCCTGCATGTTGGCTAAACAGAAATGCATCAGTACTGGAGTTGAGAACTGGGCTTAAAGAAGTAAGAGATGGAATGAGAATAAAGAATTAGATCAGTCCCTGTTAGAAGGGAAGTGTGCAGAGATTAAAAAATGAGAGAGATTTCATTATATTCTTTCCACTCACTTTCTCATTGCCTATATTGGTATCGTTTCTGAGTAGTAAAGGATAATAGAGTAAAAGACACTGAGCAAAGTCAAAGCGAAAACCTGAAGTCTTACACTGTTTAATCTGTAATATCTTCTAGTTCCTGGTTTAATGTTTTGTCATTCTTGCAAAGACAGTTTTGAACACTCTTTAAATTATGTTTACTGTACTTAAAATTGTTCCCAGACACATTTTTGTCACCTTTGCAATTGTTTTTCAGTGGAGGAAATATAAAGTGTTTAGTTAGCTTTCTAAGGAGTGAAGGTGTGAAGATGTTTGTAATTTGTGAACTAGCATTATTAGACATGGTTTAAAAGTTATGAAGTGATACTTAAATTATATGTTTATAGAATGAAGGCGTGCATGATCACCACACACATTATTTTTACTTTTTAAGCACATATTGTAACTCTGACAACTTCTTTAACATGTCTACTGATTCCTGTGAACATTTCACTGTATAGATTTTATGTACGTATCAGCTCTAATTAATTTTGAAATAAGTATGTTAGTGATTGCATCTCATGTATAATTTAGCACATGGTGGGTACTTAACACATATGTATTGCTACATGGAGAAGTGTGCTTATTTGTCGAAGGATGTCTGGAAGAATCTTGTAACCAAACTCATAATCAACATAGATGCTTAAAAAGTACACACTTTCAGTTCACGTTTTACGAAAAATTTATATATATATATACCAAAATAAAATGTTAAAAAAGTACTGACTAAACTTTTCTAAACATTGTGAACCTAATTAAATGATGTTTAATTATATCTACCCTCATAAAATATTTCAAAAATATAATTTAATTATTGATTCAAGTCAGTAAAATCTTCTGGAGTTTCTATAACTTACATAATGAGAAAATACCAGAATAAATAAAACATTTTCTGTGTTTACAGTCCTTATAAGCCATAATGGTGACAAATAGTATTAAAATTATTATAAATGTCACATCAAAGATGATAGATATAAATACACATATATAGATTTTTATATTTGCATATCAATTATTAGATATTATTAAATACTTATTATATAATCAAATCACATAAACATGCCTTAGTTCCTAATCTTTAATCATGCACATAATATAATTTAATTTTCAATCTTTGCTGTTTTCATCTTTGAACTATCAGCTCTTTGTTACATAGGAATTACTTGTGTTTTACTTCTAATTGACACATATCATAACTATTCTCAAGGAGAAACATTTCATTCTAAAATGATTTTAAATTTATTATCATCAACCTTTAATATTTTAAATCTTTGCTTCAACATTGCTAAATCCACTTGTAGAATTTTGCTTACTGGCAGAAGTCTTTAACACTTTGAAAATTTCCTACTGCTTGAAAACAATTGAATTGACCCAGAAAGTTTTGTACTACCTCAGGGTTGCCCCAGCTTAATGCTAATCACTGAGTGGTTTATCGTTTTCAAAAGGCATTAAAGTCTATTTTTATATTCTGATGTTCTTTGTTACTTATCAACTGTTTAAAAATGTGTTTGGTTAGTGTTTTGACACTGTCTCATTGATATTTAATTATTAGAGGTGATATTCATACAACATAAGGATAATATTCTAATTTTATAGAGATAACATTAGTCATTTATTTTACAAAAAATATATTTTAATGACTTTTTTAGTAAAATTTTCCCACCTTTTTTTACTAGTTTATTTGTAGTTCTATAGACAATGGAAATTTTAAAACAAATCCTGTGCCTAAGAAGTAATTTATCTATGTTTGTATAGATCTGCTTGTACAAAGATTAAACCTCGATTTTGGCAGCGCCATCTTCTGTGGAACGCGTGTGTGGCAGACTCATTTTCCTCATAGCCCTTGGTCCAGTATATTCTGTTTTTCTTAGATCTTGCCCATCCTAAGCATTCTCTTAGCCTTTGTTTTTCCATTGGTCAAAAGCTGTTGAGCAAACAGTTTATGTAAATGTTTACTTTACTGAAACTGTAAGTTATAAGAAAGAAAATGTAGGTAATACAATCAATTAGAAAATAACTGATGATTCACAGAAAGATAGCAAAACTTCCCTTATTTTATAACAGTGGAAATGTATTCAACAAATACTCATTGACTCCTTGTGTGCTAAGCAGTGTTCTAGGTTAGAGGATAAAAAAGCATATAAAAGAAATTGTTGTGTTCACAGTCCTTGCTTTCCAGTAGAAGTTTATATACAACACAGAGAACAAGTTACTTATACAATTAGGAGATGACCATTGCTGGAGGGAAAAAGGGGCTAAGGGACTTGCAACATTCCAAACTGTGACCAAGGATAGTGATGCTGGATAGTGATACAGGATAGTGATGCTGGAAGGAGATGAGAGAGTGAGCTCTATACAACCTTGGGAGCAGAGGAATAGTGTTCTAGGCAGAAGGAAGTGCAAATGCATAGTGATAAGAGCAAGGCACACGTTTAAAAACAAGTTGGCCAATTTGACATATTGCCATTTTAATTTATTTTTCTATTGAAGCAAAGTTGTTGAGGTTCAAGTGTCGATGTGCTTTTGTTAGATGTCCCAGTTAGCTGTGTTGAGAAATACCTGAATTAAAAGTTTTGTTTCTTAGGTGTTTCTCCATCTCTGATGTTATTAAAGAAAAAACACCACTATACTGCATAAGTACATAATTATGACAGTTCATAATTACATTGCTTAAAGGGTCGATTTAGGCTTTATTTTTGGTCTAAAATTTATTAGCAAATGCAAAACACCCCTACTATCACTGCATCCCTTTTTATTTTTTTTAAATTTTTTATTTAATGATTTTTCAAGTACAGTATTCTGTCTTTTACTCCCATCCCACCCCACCCCCCATGCTCCCCACCTCCCTCCCATTTCCACCCCCCTTTTAAAACTGTGTTTTTCTTTTATCTTTAAAACCATGAATATATTCACATTTGATGGTTATAGAAACTTTAACAGTATCCTTATAATTACCCTTTTTTACGCTTCATGAACCATGTTTTAAAAATAATTTTACATTAAATCCAACATCACAGAAAGCATGTCAGTCAAGTGTGTGATAGTATTAAATAGATCATTCACTTGTTTAAAAAAATGTTGGCCTAAACGGCTGACACAGAGTTAGTAAGAGGTTAGTTCAGGGAATTGGGGAGTGGAGGCAGAGTGTTTGAGGCTTGTATCCTCTGATTCAAGGAATTTCCAATTAATTCAGAGTACAAAGCCACTGAAGGTTTGAGTAGAGGCTTAAAAGGATGGCAAAGACGTGGTTAGTTGCACATCTAGTTGCTCTAGAAAGGGTTGAAGAATGACCTGAAAGCTTTTGTATCCACAGTGGATTACTGGTCGTCTTACTGTCAATATAATAAAAAGATTTAGACTTTGTGTTTAACACTTTATATAATAGCAAAATCCCAAACAACATATATCACTGGGGAAGCACTTGATCTTTCTCCCATGGTGAAAAGCGAAAATATCTATAGCACTGAACGGCAATAAAGTAAGTGCAACTCTTTCTCAATAAATACTACTTTAAAGGTAATTGACACCTTTAACAGGAAGCTAAAGAATAAAACAAACAAGCAAACAGAATAAAAACAAAGACAATGAAATAGAGAACAAGTGGGCAGCGACCAAAGGGTAGAGGGAAGGGAAATTAAGGGGGAAAAAAGGGGGAGGAATTTTGAGGAACAAGTATGAAAGACACAGAGATGAGGACTGGGGGGGGGATGGGAGGGAGGGGGGAGACTGGGCGGGGGGGTGGGGTGGGATGGGGGAAATAGATAAAAAAATGTACTTGAAAAGCAACTAAATAAAATTTAATTAAAAAAATAAATGTTTTTCCAGAATAGTGCCAAAAATATATTAAAAAAATAATAAAAAAATAAAGGTAATTGAAAATATTGCTGAGACCCCAAAAGGAATAGCATTAAAATAAATTAGTCAATTTGGGAGGTTTCCTCTACTACAGGTAAAGAACAGATTTTTCCAAGATGAATCAGCTTAAAGTATTTTCTGGATTCTCCTTCAGTAATGAAATAAATGAAGATCTACTTTTTCTATGAGGCACTAAAAAGAGATATACTGGGCACATATACCATATCAACAATAAATGACTCCTTCAATAAAACCTGTGTTTTAGGAGAAAATTGTATACATATCACCACTGATGGAATACCTACATGTCATGAATATTTTAAAAGAAAGATATATTGAACAAATATTATATGCAGTAAGAACCTGTTCCTTTCCTACTTAGTGCTAGAACTGTCTATACATTTTTTATTTGAAGTATACAGTTATAAATGTATTTTTATGTAAGAAGAGTCATGCATTGAATAATATCCAATAAGCAGTCATTGTATCCAAGCTTAACAAACAATTTCTTTTATGTTAGTAGATGGGTTCTATATATTACACCATTCTTTGTAAAATGGTGAAATAATAGATCTCTCACCATGCCTTGAGGGTCAGTAATTCTGACTCAGTAGGACAAATTGAGGGATAATACCGAAGAGCTAAAAATACACTGGACCATCTTACCTTTCTCATTTTTTGTGATCTAGCTGGTAGCAGTATAACTTTAGTGCTAGAAAAGTAGAAGTATGTTTTATAATATTGTAAAGATAGCATATTCTTCTTTTGAGAGATTTAAAAATAATTTCAATTCACTGAAAGTGAGAATCTAAAGTTTTTTTCTTAACATTAAAATACATTAACATTAATATTCTTATGCATGTAAATAAATAAATGTTGAAGTGGTCATTTGAAATGCCCCTTTCAAAGTAGTTGTAGTTTTGGCTATCCTCCACCCATTTTAATAATTCAACAATAAATATTACATTTTTGCCATAATAATCTGAAATTGACTTCTTAATTAATTACTTCTTTCTTTCCTTCCCATTATGTTTCCTTTGCTCATTTCCTATCTATAATATCCATTTTTCCTATCATCTTAACCTAGAAAAAAATAAATAAATAACTCTAAAATGATCTGAATGGAAATTCTGGCAGAGTGTGATAAGCTGTATCACATTCCACCCCTCAAAAAATGACCAGCCCTGAAACATATTAATGTGTTTACATTATATGCCAAAAGAGACTTTGAAGACATGATTAAGGTAAGAATCATGAGATGAGACCATTGCACTGGAATATTATGTTGCACCCAATGTGGTCACCTGACTTTCTCTACAGGAGCAAAAGATCAAGTCAGAAAGAGATGCGGTGAGGAAGCAGAGGATAGAGGACTGGAAGGGAGGCTCAGGAGCCAAAGAATGCAGAAGGCTTTTAGAAGCTGGAAAAAGGAGCAGATTCTCTTCTAGACCTTTCAGTAGGAACCTACTTCAGCCAACACCTTTATTTTAGGACTTCTGACCTCCAGAACTATAGCATAATAACTTTGTGTTGTTGTAAGCTGCAAAATCTTACAATCTTTTAATGTGTTATAGCAACAATAAACTAATACAGAGACCTTAGTAATATCAAGACATGTTAAGAGTACAGCTAGAAAGTGGAACACATGCAGAAAAATAACAAATTATTAGGTTTAATTTGTATATCTTTCATCTGGCTAGGTGCCTCTGGATTCTCATACCCAACTTTCTTACCTTATTTCGTCTAACTGTTTATTTTTATGTGAGTGCAACTGCACTTCTATAGCCTAGTGGTGGCTATTTGTTGTCCATGTGGCTGTCTATCCATCCCACTTCTTCTACTGTGGACTCCTGCATGTGATTCTTCCACCCAGCATTCTCAACTCTGTTATTTTAGCTTCCCTGGGTTATATAGGAAATTTTTGGTGATGTACTCGTTGTGTGTTTTCTGAGGAGAAATAAGGGAACTCCCACAGGTGTAACTATATAAGTACTTTCCTCAGCATCAACCTTGTTGCACTCAGACATCATATTAGAATCATTGAGCAGCTGCAGGATTCTCAGAGAGCAGTGTTCTTGCATTGCAGGGTAAGAGAGAGACATCAGGCTTCTAGTCTGTGTCACAATCGTGTCTCCACCTCACCCTCAGCTATACCTGAGAATAAAGACAGGATTGCAGTGTTGAAAAAATCACTGTGTAGACCGGGAGGTGCTACTGGATCACCATCATCCTGGAATCAAAGGGATCCTTCCAATACTAGATCAGTGATCCACCTAGTGAGAAGCAAGTTGGCTGGGACGTTGGACCTTGCTGCTTCAGAGGGAGAGAAGGTACCCTCCAGGTATATAACTCCCAGGTCACGTGGTGACTTACCGAGTATGACAGAAAAGGAGCAAAGCAAGTGTTAGGTATTTCTGTGGCTTTATGCATTTTTGAGGAAAAGAAATTGAGAAAGAAGAGCAAATTTTAAGGAAATTTTAAGGAAACAACAGCTTATACATTATCCTTTAGATAGGTGGCTTATTAAGGTGGGAATGAACAACCAGATGTAGACTTAAAAAGGGGATTGTAGTAGGAGATATTAAAACTTAGAAAATGTAAATGTATGGAGAAGACAGTTTTAAATTTGAGGAACAATTCATAGTAAAAACTGATTGGTTTTTATTGTGATGGAAAAAATAAATTTCCATTTTAATAGGATGAATACCACTTTGTAATGGCAGAGGTCAGTAAGTAGACATTATTAACATATATTCTCTGTATGTCATAAAATCCTTTTACATGGGGATGTACCGTTATGAGAAGACATGTGCCTCTTTCTAGATATTTGGTTTTTTCTTTGCATAGTTCTATTCTTCTCTTCTGCATTTCTTCCTTTGGGTTTTCCCACATAAAACCTAAGTGTTTATGACATGCTTTAGAGTGATTTGCCATGTTAGAAAATACTGCAACCTCCTGTCTCTCACATACAGACACATACATCTTCAGGTTTGCAGACACGGCTACCAGTTATAGACCTAATGGCTACATAGAAATCTAGGAAACTGGTTCATTTCCTGTGAAGATTATTTTCTCACATTTTACATGCACATTCTGTATTGCATGAAATTTTACTAGCTATCAAGTTCTACATAAAAGACATTATAAGAATATTTTTGAGAAAGTATTTTTGAAGAAAGTCTTCAAAAATAAATAAGTTTATTGAACATGTCTGTAACTATTAACTAATGAATATTCATCAAGATCAATGTATATAAAACACATACTTTAAGTAGGATATACAGAAGAAAAACTAGTGGTTATTTCTAAATGTAACACAAAATAATTCCTTAATTTAATTCATCCACCAGTATCTAAATATGAAACAGAAGAAAATTTTTAAAGTTTTAATTTTTATGGCACTCACTTTAGTTTGGAACAATTTTTATAATTGTATATTTTAATTAAATAAATATAACACTCTTCCCAGTGAATACAATCACTATAATTTCTGATAATACACTAAAATAGACACTTTAATTATAAGAATCTATCAAAGAAAAAAGGAAGCTGATCTCATATACTATATTAGTCAAAAATTGAAAGGACATTTCACATTTTAGCTTGAGAGGAAGCATAATTCATGACATTTGAATGCTCTCTCTTACTTAGGACTTTGTCATAAAAATTTCCTTGTTTTTCATACACATTAAATGGTCTTTCAGAGAAAACATAAAATATTCCTGGATGAGTTCCCAGGTTCTGTTAAGTAAGTCCATTCTGCCTTGTTATTTGTACATTGCTTCCTTAAATGGTGTCATTTGTGTTATTGATGGCCAATTCATTCTTGGTTGTAGGCTTCCAGTATTTATAAAACATTATTTAAGATGATCCTGTTTCTAATTACCTGTATGCTAAGCCCTTCCACTATTATCTAAAGAAAGTTTTATAAATCACATTATGCATATACAAGGGCATTGGTGTGTGGATTCTATTCTGTTTCATGTATGGGGCCTCAATCTGAATACTCAAAAAAGGAATAAGAAATAGCCAGTGGCCAATTTATCTCCATATCCTCCTGGAAGCAAAATCAAGGGAGCATTTATACTCTATTTAATAACATACTAAAACAACCTCATTATTTAGAAGCACCTTGATCACTGTCTAATTTTCCTGTAGTGTTGTGGATTAATCATCCAAAATTCTATGTGTATATCCTTGACATTTCCAGACTTACTATATTTGGAATAATGATTTCCACTTGCTCACGCACTACCCTCTCGCTTTAGCAGAGTTGTTAATAATACTCTAATGTTCATAATCTACTGTAAGAATTATAGTACTTTCTATTTATTTGTTGACCTCATATACTTATAAAATCGAAATCAAATTTCTGTTCTTTCCTATCTAAAGCATATGAGTTTTTTGCTCTCTGAAAACCATTATCCATTTGTTAATATCTTGAAATGTAGATCACCACAGGTTTAACATCCTCTAGATCAGGTAAATCCTGAAAGTAGCTCATTGTTTGTTCACTCCTTGGAGTGCTGTGATGTAAGCATGCAAAGCACTGTGTGTTTTTTAAAGTAATTTTTTGTTTTGTTTTGTTTTGTTTTTAAGATTTTATTTGTTTATCTTTAGAGGAGAGGAAGGAGAGAGAGAGAAAAATATCAATGTGTGGTTGCCTCTTGACAAAATATTTATTTTGTCCCCCGCCGGGAACTGGTCTGCAACACAGGCATGTGCCCTGACTGGGAATCGAACCATGGTTGTTTGGTTCGCAGGCCCCTGCTCAATCCACTGAGCTACCCCAGCCAGGGCTTTGCAGAACATTGTTAATAGCATATTTCATACTTTTAAAAGAGACTGTCTTTCATTAACCTAATTCAGTCAGATCAATTATAATATTTTAGATAAAGAAGTGATTCTTAAACGATTTTGTTCAGTTGCATTCAGTATTAGAAGTGATCCATCCTATAAAAATAAATTGTAACTTCACACATCACATACACACACTTATATTTGCATGCATCTTAGCATAATGTTTTACAGTTCTCCTAAGCAGCGCACCTCTTGTTCCTTAGAATAAGTCTCCTGAATAAATAGGAATTGTAAATGGAACAGAAAAGCTAATTTGTCTCAAGATGTCTCTTGCATCTGTACACTTAACAGGAAAAGACAAATAGACAACAAAATAGTGTATTTTACAGTGAGGTAAACTAATAAGAATCATATGTATTTTATATCATTATATGAATTTCAATTTATTACTTAATAATCATTAAAATTCTATACTTTATAAACAAATAAATTTATACATTCAATTGTCACCCAAATTATATGTGCAAGTATAAGAAGTGAGAAAAAATTCACACTCAGTAAGTTAGTATAGAAAGGAAATTTTAAGTCCTCTTTAGGGAAACAAATATCTTAAATTATTAGAAAATATAAACAGGCAGACAACAGCTACAAATAAATCAAGTGGTCTAATTACTTTATTAGTTGTCAAGAGTCACAACAGTGTATATATTTAGTAATTTGGGGAAAAGCTGAGAAAACTCTGATAGCATCCAAATAAATTCAGAGTTGATGGAATGTAATCAGCTGGGCAATCAAAGGTGAAACAAATATTAGTAACTTTATTGTCCTAAGGAAACGAATAATTGTAGCCATTAAATATGTGGGCTTGCGTGCATTGTCAGTCAGTAAAAAGGTATATTTAAAGCAAATTCTTTCTCATATTTATTTTATTTGTAGAACTTTCTCTTTACCCTTTTGTTTCAGCCCCAATCAGTATCTCATGGACTGTGCTTGCAGAAACATGATAGAAATATGACCTTGACTAGATTATAAAGTCAAAGTTACTTAGAATAACATAAAAGGCCATAATCTTGCCTTTGGCTAAAAATCCAATTACATCTTCCTTTACTCATGACCTTATAATTTATGTTTTATTCATGAAAAATGTGTTTAATTCTCTGCAAAAATACTGTTACATGAACTCTAGACTGGAAAAAACTCTTATCTTCCTTCTGCTCTTCTTCTCTTATGAGACTAGTTCGGCCCTGTCTAATTGAACTTGGAATGTTTTTCTAAATTCAAAAAATGTTTTATATCTGTGTAGTCCAACATGGTAGTCATGAACCACATGTAACTATTGAGCACTTGAAGTGTGGGTAAAATATCTCAAGACCTGAAATCTTCATTATGTAAAAATAAGCTATATAACTATAAGTTAAATTAATTTCCAGTGTATAGTGGCTCTTTATTACACAGTGCAGGTTAAGCTATTTTGTAACAGGTGGACACCCATGGAAATGGGGGAGGGGTTAGGAAACACCAAGACAGTGCATGAAGCAGAAGCTGCAGTCTGGCTGTGCAAATCGAGGTTCATTGCCCTAGCAACCAGGGCAATGTGTCATTACTCAGCATAAGGAAGCTGCAGGGTGCATGCGTTGAGCTACAGAGGTATTTAGATAGATGGACATAGCCTCCTATCTACTTCGGCTGCACAGAAGATTCTGGGGCCTGTCTTTAGAAAGTGAAGCACATGAAATGCTGAGCTCTTTCCTCTCTCCTCCCCCAACTGGTTCAGTTGACTGCTATAGTGTTGAGTTCTTGGGCTGCTGGGTCTTGGATACTTCTGGGTCTGGGAACATTCCTGCAACCCCTCCCCAATCACACCAGGGCCTGATTGGTCAGGAGCACAGCAGGTTCTGGGCCAGTAGGGCAGAAGGGGCTGCATGGCTGGGTGGTAAGCAATTCCCCCACATGGGAAGGCACAGCAGCACTGGAAACTGGAGAGAGCACTATTCTGGCCTGCCTGACCAGGAACACAGCTTCATCAGCAAGCTGATGGTGAAGAGATGAGGAACAAGTGCTGGACACAAGCAGAAACCAAGGAAGGAGCATTGTGCCGCAACTGGGATTTTGTCCAGGGCACACAGACTCCAAAGGATGCCTACAGCAGACAGTGATCAGAACATGCCTCAGCTGCCTGCATTTTCTTAAGGATGGTACTTTGAAGTGGGAAGAAGTGTTCTGGGAGCAGCCTGGGACTGGTCTGGCCTGGCAGAATGTAGCAGGGTTATTTTTCATTGGATGTTTTAGAAGGAATTGACTTTGAAGAAGAAACCTGCCTTAATTTCAAATTGTGTAGTCATTAAATAAGAGATTCCTTTTTCTTTCCATCAAACTCTACCTCCAGAGTTTTGCCTGTTGGGCAGCGAGCAGTATGACTGCCACTGGCTGGTTCGATTACAATTTCATTAAGTGTATTAGTAATTAAGTTTCTCCTGACAACTTCTACCAGCTTATGAGCTAAAGATAAACCTTCTGTTTTCAATTTTCTTGCTGTGTTCACACACTTTCTACAGCATCTGCTTTAACCCCCCAGGCTCTCTCATACTTTTTAGTTTTTGAAATAAGTTTCTTTCCTTGGAGTAAAGGTTTTAATCCTAAGCTTACTAGAGACTTAGTTGCTTCACACTTTGGCCTGATGAAAATGGAGCCCCTACCCAGGCTCGGTAAGTTCTTCTGACCTTAAGAGGAGAGTACAAAGATGGCCAGTGCTGATGCAAGCTCAGTAATCACTGAGGAAGTGTTTTAACATCTCATCTCAAACCCATCTCTACAATGTCTTTTTTCTTATGCCATGCACTCTAGCTTCATCTCATAACTTCTTTTTAAAAAAAATACCCTGGAATTATTATGATTGGTAGCACCCGATATTTGAGCAGTTTGGCTTACTTTTCATGTGTCAGCCTATTAATTCTAGAAGCTGTTTTCTGGCATAGGGGATGGATACCTGGTTGAAAGGAGGATGTGTAAACAATGAAGTGAGTGAGGGAGAGGTAACATAGCTCCTTCCATTAGAAGGAATCACAATGTTACCTTAGAAACAAATGAAATCCACACTCAAAATAATATTTAGGATTAATGTCAGAGTGAAATCAAGTCACCAGAGGCAAAAAAAGAATTTAATTTCTAAACTCATTAGTTGAGTATAGGAAAAGGAATGTGGTCATTATAACATTTTACAAAGTAAAAACAAAATAAAAAATACAGTTTCTAAATAGAAAAAATTCAAAATATTTTACACATAGTAGTACTTATTGACATTTGAGTTGCAGTTTTTTTTTAAAAACTGAGTGACAGAAACTGAAAAATTTGGTAACAAATAACTAAATTTTACCAAATTTTAACTGAGAAATCTCCCCTCAGCTACTCTCCACACAATTATTTGAAAATATAATTTTTTTCATTGTACTTATCAACATCTAATACACTGAACATTTTATTTACATTTTAAATAAACAGCACACATCAAGAGTCTATCATAGAGCTGCATAACATAGTTCTTTTAATGTCTAGATCCACCAATCCAGTCCTTGAGGCAGGTAGAGAATATGCTTCTGGACCAGTTCTCCCTATCTCATTCCTGTTCTTCCTTCTTCCTTTCCTTCATCTTTCTGTCCATCCTGGTTTTCAGCTTCATATTTCTTTCCTTTTTTCCCTCAGGTCTCCTGGCATAAAATTTCTTTTTCAATCACTGGAAAAACATAGCTTCATTGCAAAAAGTATCTCAGGACACCCCAAGCTCACTGATGTTATAAAGAGGACTGGGATGGGAGTAAAAGACAGAAAACTGTACTTGAACAATAATTAAATAAAAAATGCTTAAAAAAATGATAAACCCCTGTGCTGAGGTGAGACTCGATCTTTATTTCCCTCTGTTGTTTTATAGGATAAAATAGTTTTATTGGAGTGGGGAAAAAGATAGACAGCTGTTGTAGTTGAGCTCTGCATGATCTCCACTATACACCAATGACTTGTGAAATGTAAGATTAATTCTGAATCAACATTCTATGATTCTCTTGTCACTAGGGCTAATAATAACTTTGATCATTTCAATGATTAAAGTTGAGGTAGTGTTAGAAAACTCCAATATTTGAGTCCATCTGCTTACATGCATTGATCCCCAAAAATGCATGAGCAGGAATTTGCAGTATAGAAAAGAAGTAGTTTAATATTGAATTGGCCAATCCAAAATGCAGAGAGATAGTGCTCTGAAAGACCCAACTCCCTGATGGCATGTGGTACAGATTATAAGGGCAAAATCACAAGACACCATGGGTTAGGGGATTCAGACTTGTGTTGGGAGCTGATTGGTTGGAGGAGAGGTAAGGTAGTAATTCCCCTTGTCAGGTCTTAAGGACAACCCTGACATCTGTTCTGGGGCCTCTTTGTTTGGTTTCATGAAAAAGTAGCCAAGGGGTTGTTCCAAGTTAAGGCTCAGAAACTGAAACATAACTTAGGTCAAGGTATTGACCTAAGCCTGCCAGAGGTCCAGACCTTCTGACCGTTAGTCAGGTCGAGGCTACTGCCTTCTGCTGCCTAGGAGGTTACTAATTATCCTGAATAGAGACTAGGTCTAATGGGCAGTGTAGAGAGAGAAAGATGATTTTTTTGGAGCTAGGATTCAAAGCTAAATTTAATCCAAGTCATAAAGATCCTGGATTTCAGAGATCACCATTGATAATCTTAATTTGTATATCATGATAAGGAGCACCAGACTCTATTTTTCAAAAGCACACTGAGTTAATTTTATTAAAGTTCACTTTTTATCCTTGATCACTTTCCAACCTCAAACATTAACACTTTTCTTTGGTAAAACAAAACACTATTATCATGTGACTTTTTCATAAGCATCCCCTTGTCTTAAAAGCAGGTCATTAACTTCAAAGATGAAAGCAGTGCAGCTCATTAAATTATGGAATGCCATAAAAAGGGAGCATTACCTTGCCAGGCTCAGTACTGTATATGTGTTTCTAGGAAACAGAACTATTTCCTGCTTCCCTGATGTGTCTTTTATTACACCGTTTCACAATAGAGCACATTGCAGGGTTAACAGTTCTTAAAGTGACTCTAATGTTGTGCACATTTCTGCCATATTATTGCAATCTGCATTCTGTTTAAGGTTTAATTTTAAAAATAATTGCCTCTTATTAAAATCTCCCCCGTTATATTATTGCTGCTCATGCAGAAAATTACTTTGCTGAAGGAAACAAAACCATCCAATACAATCTCTTCTCCTTATAGCAGAGGAGATAATTGGATTAATCACAAGTCAAAATCTTAGAAGTAGAATATTTTGCGGGCTAAACTGAGCCATGCCTGTCATTTAAAAAGGAGAGATAAAAGAACTTCGGTGATGTTAAATAATCAAGTGCAACTAGTTGCCACAATTGTGAATATTTTTTAAATATTAAAGTATGCTAATTATCTGATGAGCAGAAGGAGAAGCTGGATTAGCCCCATGGGAAATTCTTTGCCTAGTTAAGACATCATCACATAACCATGCTCACTTAGGCAACTTTCTCCTCAGCTTACCTGATACTATTTTGTAATGTTAAAAGTACTGGATAAAGTACATGAGGTTTCATATTGTAAATCTTTTTTTCATTTTTAAAGGATTTGTATTGTATTTTTCCATTACCATTATACCCCCTCCCCCTTACAATTCCCTCATACTCCCTCCCCCAACAATCACCACCCTGTTATCCATGTCCATGAGTCCTTTTTCCTTTTTGCCAAATCCCTCCATCCTCTAACCCCCCCTCACTAACAACCAAGAGCTGTCAATCTTTCTATTTTGCTTGTTAGTTCACTTTGTTCATTACATTCCATATATAAGTAAAATCACATGGCATTTCTCTTTCTCCGACTGGCTTGTTTCACTTAGCATAATATTCACCAGGTTCATCCATGCTCTTAGAAACAGTAAAATTTTCTTCTTTTTATGGCTAAGTAGTATTCCATTGTTTAAATGTCCCACTGGCCTAAAGCATGGCTTTGGGGATAGTACTGAATCCTAATACCGACCAGTGGCTTGATTTCTTCAGTACCTTTCATCATAAACACTAGGATTAGTGATTTTTAAATATACAATAATTTTGAAATGCTTTTATATATCAAAAATTTTACACTACATACCTAAAGATTCTCTAATCAAACTCCTTAAATCCTCATTTTTATTGCTTCCTTAAAGTTTAATATAACCATTACTTTAAAAAGTATATTTATAAATGAAGACAATAAGATACAGGGGGGCTATATTACTTCTGGAAGAATACAGGACTCATGAAAGTGAAAGAGCAAAAATTTGTGTTAACCATGCTCATTAAAACCCTCGGTGTACTTCAAACCTGCCTAGGATAATCATGATATGAATAATTTGGAATATTTAGACAATTATAGGAAACTTTTTATTTTAGTGTAACATACATTAAAAAATTACAAATCTCAAGCCCACAACAATGAATGAGCACACCCTGGTGACCACTACTCTTAGGCCAAGAAATGGAATATCACCAGCATTATAAAAACTACTCATGTTCTTTCCTGATCACTAATCCCTCTCTCCTCAAAAAAATGACTACCTCAACTTCTAAATTCATAACTAATGTCATATACACAACAAGTATTCTTTTATACCTTGCATAATTTCTCAGAATTACATTTGTAAGATTCAATGATGTGCAATTATGCAACTAAATAGTTGATCCAGGTTCACAATGTTATAATCAATCTTTGTAGAAAATATACCACAAAATCTTAACTGAACTAGCGATAGATTATATAGATTAAATATTATCTCTAATGTGCATATAAACATTTTAATAAAAGCATTTTATGTAATAATTATGCATTTTAACTATATACCGAAGAGTGAAATTGTTGAGTGATCGGGAATGTTCATATTCTAGTTGTATAGAAAATTCCAAACTGTTTTTCTGATGTAGTTATACCAATTATCAGTCTAATAACAAGTAATATATCCAAAGAAAACTGAAACATAATTCAACATGCATCCCTATGTTCACCGCAGCATTATTTACAATAGTCAAGATTTGGAAACAACCCAAGTGTCGCAACAGTAAAAAGGCATGTTGGTACATTTACACAATGAACTACTACTCAGCCATAAACAAAAAAGGAAAACTTACCATTTGCAACAGTGTGGATATACCTGAAGAGCATTATAATAAATTAAATAAGCCAGCAAGAGAAAGAAAACTACCATGAAATTTCACTTACCAAGGGGGGATCCCCCCAAAATGGAATTATCTTATAGAGGGTGGGCCCCCTGTAGTGCAGGCTTCCCCAGCTAGGTGAGTATTCTAGGAACCCATTTATATCAGTGTTCCAGCTGGTATTGTTGTGAGAGGCTGAATTAGGCTTCAGTAATTTTTTTTTGAAGACTCATTCAGCGTGTTTGCCCATTTTATGATGGGTGATTTATGGCACACCTGCCCACATCGCACTGAGTGTTCAGCAGTTTTTGACCCAAAGGAGCTTGACCTGCATGCCTCACCCTCCCTGGTCACCTAATCTCATGCCTTTTTTTTTTTGTTTCTCAGATGAAAAAAGTCCTCAGAAGGAAATGTTTGGCTAATGTAGAAGAAAAGAAACCAAAAAAAATTGCAGTAGTGCCAAAAGACATCAAATTCGACACATTCAAAAACAGTTTTGAGCAGTGGGGAAAAGTCTCTCTCGATAAGTGTATCGCATCAAATGAAAAGTAATTTGAAGGCAACTAAAGTTTAAACATGTAAGAATAAATACACACTTCTAATAAATGAATTTTCCTTTTTTGATCCCTACTCCTATATGTGGAATCTAATAATCAAAATAAACTGACAAAGTGGAGGCAGTCTCATGGACAGAGAGAACAGATTGACAGCTGTCAGAGGGAAGCACTGAGGGGCTAGGTGAGAATGGGAAAGACTCATAGAAACAAACAACATGGTAAATGCCAGAGAGAAGGGAAATGAGGTGGGGGAGACAGAGAAGGATAAAGGGGGTATTAACAACAATGGAGGGAGATAATGTTTGAACCAAACAGGTTTACTCAAAACAGACTAGGTTAGTGCTAGCGCTGATGATGACATTTTTAGTCCAGTATTGTGTTTATAACTCAAATTATCCTTTCATCTATGACCTGTGGGCTCATGCCCAAGCCTCTTAGAGAGAAAACTACAAATTTTAATTGACATAATCAACAGGACAGATTTGTAAAGTTTTCTCTGTAAGGAATTTGCCTAATAGAATGTGTAATAGACTGCAGCATAAGTAAGAGATGAAAGGGCTTCCTACCCTTGGTTTTCTTTGGAGCACAGTAACACATGGTAATAACCTGGTTTCAAAGGATAGGTTATTGGCCCTTGGTAGCTTGGTAACATGCTCAGTTGGACACATTATTTCTTTGAATTAAAGAAAAATCATTTGGTGATATTTTGTAAGGGCAAACTTTCCCCATAATTAGGTTAAAATACCACCAAGAACTTTGTTTTCTTTATATTACTTTAGACATGAATATCCCAGGACATAGCAAAGGAATTGGTAATGATTAGAAATAATTGACACAATTACTTATAACAACAGTTAGTGGTATGGAAATCCAAAATGAATCTAAGGCAGAGTTAATATTTTTACTTCTAATTATGACAATCCTGGAGGTAAAAATGTGTCTACCCATCTTAAGTCCTTTTTACAGCTATGTGAGAAGTCCCAGCACACTGGCATTTTAAAGAATTCACTTAATGTCAGCATACATTTGCATGAGAGAGTGTTTGCAGGTGTCTATTTACTGGGAAGTGTGCTACAGAAAGTCTCTCAGGGTTCCAGTTTCCCCACATCCACTTATTTCCATTAATGAAATCTCTACCCCATTCATAAAGCCAGTTTTATGTTCATCAGCAAATGAATACACATAGGTTGATTTTCCGTCTACTTGGGTGCAAAATCAGAGCAGATTTCTTAGCTTAGCTATAGTACCATGTTTAAAATAGTATTTCCAAATATTTAGATAAGTAAATTGTCATTGAAATCTCATGGTTTATGCATCTGTGTTCAACTAAATCCATTAATTTACCTTTAAGGTTTATATTGGTATCTGTAAAAACCATGTTTTCAATTCTGATGTTTAGAGAGTATTTTTAAATAGTGAGGAGAGATAGTAATATAGATGTCATAGTATCAGCAAAGAATAAATCTGTGTGATACAGTGTGGAAATAAGTGCTATTTCAAAATCCACTTTGCTAGATTGAAATTAAATATAAATATATTAGAAACATTCCTGTCTTATTTTCTAAATGTTTTACATTGATATTTTCTGATTACTTTATACAAAGAATATAAATCTTAACAGTATTTTTAGTGACTTGTGTAAAGAAGCATTTTCCCCCAAGAGAAACCTCATCTGAATGCCAGAAACTCAAACAAATGAAGAATTTAAAAAATGTCTACTAAGATATCATTAGAATTATATTTTGCATTAACTTACTATTAGGGAAAATCCACATGATTGAAAATAGGTATAAGAACAAATATTTTGCATCTTAAGAAGGAATCAGCCCTGGTTGGTGTAGCTCAGTGGACTGAGTGCTGATATACGAGCCAAAGGGTTGCTGGTTTGATTCCCAGTCAGGGCATATGCCTGGGTTGTGAGCCAGGTCCCCAGCTAGTGGTGAAAAAAGCCAACCACATATTGATGTTTCTCTCCCTCTCTTTCTTGCTCCTTTCCTCTCTCTGTAAAAATACATACATACATACATATTTTAAAAAGAAATCACTTTTTCATTCACTAACAACTAATATACTTTAGTATATAAGTAAATTTACCTTATAGACATTCATAGAAAAAAATCAGAGAAATATGCTAAAATGTTCATGAAAACCACATAAGTAAATTAATTTTAAGACTTTAGGATACTAGCTTTCAAGAAAGTTGAATTTTTTATCTCATTTGGATCCACTCTTCATTTGCATCTTTTTTTGATTTACAACTGTATTTTAAAATGCTTTCTATTTTCATCTACCATATTTTGCCAAACTTAGTGAGCACATTTCCCCCAAATTTCTGAGGGAAAAATAAGAATGAGCGTTATGCATGGATAGTACCTTAAATACCTTGTATTTGTTCTTGTGGTTTGTAATTATTTGTTACATGAAATTTTACAACATAATATGTTAAAATAAGTGTTAAAATGTCTTTATAATATAAAGACAAGCACCTAAATATAAATAAATAAATAAATAAATAAATAAATAAATAAATAAATAGAATTAAAACTTTAAAACAAAAAATCTCTTTCCTGAAAGTTTAGGCCAAAAATGTGGGCTTATATACACAGCAAAATATGGTAATAATAATAGCCAAATAAAACTATAATAATTGTAAGCAGCTATTATTGCAATGTGTTAAACATACAGAGTTGTGCAAAAGTAAGTGTATGTCTTCTAATAACACTCTATATTTATTCACAATGCCAGTCGCACGATAAAAAAATAATGGAAGTAGTATATATAATAAATATTCATCAACCTCAGGCAGCCAAACTCCAAAATTTCACTTTTAAATAGAATATACACCACTTTACCATCATAGAAGGCAGAACTGAGATGAACATGCACAGATTTTATAACATATAATCCCTAGGTTAGAATGTAAAAAACACTATGTGCAGAATAATATAAATTATCCCTTTTAAACATTTTTGGTATTGTTGACTCAGCTTTAGGCACTTGTCACAGAAGCCTTTTCTTCCCATCATTTCCATGAATAGGGTGCTTTTCTCCATCTTCCTGGACCCTTGCATCTCTCCACAGAATGTTGTGGAGAGAATGCCGTGAACGACAGAAGAGCTAATCTATCAAATGACTTTAGTGTAGTGATTCATTCTCCCCTTCCCTCTCTTTCCAGTAGCAGTTGTAGTTCTCAACCTAGATGATTGAGTTTGCAGAAATCGAAACAAATGGACTGTTGGAGCGTCTAGACCGGCAAATGGAGAGATTAGGAGTTAGGACATTTAGCTCACAGACCACATGAAATCTTCCAATTTAGCATTAAAGAAGAGCACTTTCCCTTGCAGCTCTTTTAGACTCGGGGCAACAGAACAATTTCGGTTATTTTTTCTGCTTGCCAGATCAGTGTGTGGGAAAATTGTTCCAGGCAGGAAACATGTAGAAACTACTCCAGAATCTATTCCTCTTTTACTTTGTCAACTACCTTCAAATCTTAAGAGGCCACTATTGAATATTTACACTAATCGCTGGGTTTCTCATTTACAATCTAAAATGAGTTTGTTTGTGCGCTTTTTATTTCCTGCCCATCAACTTTGCTGTTACTTTACTTATAAGACACTGGATTTTAGTTTTGTTCTCTACATACTTGTTGCTTTGCATTTTTGCAGTAACTCTGGTGGTGGTTGAGGTCTGCCTTATTTTTTTATTTCGGGCACTAGCTACATGGTGTGATGATGAATTCATTCTGCTTGACCTGTTGGCCCAGAATAATTTTCAGGACTTTCATTTCCAGGTTGAGAATGGACATGTGCACCCAGACACCCTGCCTCTTCTTCCCTAACAGGCTCAGTCACACTTGGCTGCCACTCAGTAAGGACTGTCAGTGTTTTCCTCCCAGTATCTCATATCTATAATTTCCTCTCCAAATCTGGACGCAAACTTATCTTTTTTTGTTGATGAGCTAACGCTGAGCAAGTTCAGAACCTGCATTTCCCAACTCGGCCCCTCTGTGTGTACCATGTAGCACTGTGCTCCAGTCGGAGAACTTGCTCCAGAGGGGGCTGGCTTATGGCAGAAATACAGTCTCAGCAGCAACAGAATTATTTGATGGAACGAAACATCTATGTGATCTTGTCTTTTTTATGTAAGTACTAGGAAATTTTAGATTATCCTAAGCACCATTCCCCCCAAACTTTGCATGGGACTGCCTATTCTTTGCAAGAATTCTTTCTCTATTGAACTCCACAAGTGTACAAAACTACATTATGTTTAGAATGAAATTTTTCCTCCATTCCTTGCATCACTAGATACTCTAGTTTGATCCAAAGAATGAATGCACTCACTTGGCTTTTTTCCTTCACCTGACCCTTTCTCTGTTTACAGACTTCTGCACTCATGTCTTAGAGTTTCCTCTATCTCTTGCTCTATCAGGAACACAGACAATTTTGCTCTGTGTTCAATTCTAAGACTGCATATACCTATTCTCAAAGCATATACTTAGTGAGATCCACCAAATAATCCAAGAAGAGGTCTATGATATTACAATATTATGAAAATCAGGTTATCTTCTTTGGGGAATAAGAAATGTCTTTGAAATGAGCATGTTATTTGTTAGTTTTGTAACACTGCAATTCTATGGGGATTATTAGATCTGGGACAGATGTAATTCATGGGCTGTTCTGTTCATTCTACAACAGCCACTGGAGGACGTTTTCGAACTGTAATCTCAGCAGCTCCTGTTCTCTTCAAGAGAAAATTCAGAATTGTGTCCCGTTGCTGTAGAACTGATTTGTAAAAGTATTCTGGGACAGCACAAAAGACACAAAGGGAATGCAAGGTACAACTTTTACCCTGTGTTTCTATACTTCTGTTTTATTCTCCACAGAATTGCATTTGCAGAATTTCCTGGCTAGATGCCAGTCCTATCCTAAGGAACTTAAATGTGCTCTTAACAATGCTGTCCATTCATTATACGAATACAAAAACAGTGAGCAAAAGGAGTCTGAAACTGAGCTCACGGATAATTGCTTCTTTATTTTCCTAAGTGTTTCTTTGCAAGCATAGCCAAATTTAACATCCTGGTTTCACTTTAATTGGTTCGCCTATGTGTTCCCTGAACTGTATCTTTCATGCTGGACACAGGAACTGTCGACTCAACTCCTTGGACCCCATCCTTTTCAGCAGGATTGTTTAATGTTAGGTGAATTTTGGACAAGTGGGAAAAGGGAAACTCAGACAGATGGTTAGACGAGTGGAGACAAATAATTCAAGCAATTTACAGCCAGCTAGTAAATCACAGGATCTTATCTTTGCTTAGCAAGGTCACATGAGAGCTAATGGTTTACACCTGTCCTCCCTAAACAGAGAGTAAATAGCTTCGCCCTGGTCAGGGAAACCGGTAACAGAGACCCAATTACTGTCATTAGTGTCAGCCAAACCCAAGGACAGTGCAGTCAGGGGAATAAATAACAAAACAAAAAAATATTAAAACCAAACAAATTCAAGACAGAGGCCAAGCTGACCATAAAATGACCCTGGTCCTTCTATGTACTCGTTTTGGTACACCAACATATTTTTTTTAAAAAAACTGAAACTTTACTGAATATTCTGCCGAAAGTCTGCCCTGAGACCTCCCCTAAGATTTCCATTTGCAAAAGAGAAATAAAAAGCCTCAAGACAAAAGATCGGATGGGACTCTCTCCCACACCTTCTCTTTCGTGGGTGTGAACTCCCTCCGAAACTGGAAGAGACCCCACAACATTTGCAACCAGGAGAGCACAAGGCAGAGGCAACTCATCCTAGGCTAACCCTCTGAATCTGTCTCCAACGCCCCCTTTTCTCTGACTTTCCAGCGAGCTAACCAAACCCCACCTTGGCTCTTTCCTGTCACTGTGATTTTCACTTCCCGGTGCAGCCAGCAGCCCCACCCTAACTCACAGCTTTCCTGTGAGGTTTCTAGAGGCTTTCACAGCCCTGTCTGGCCTGTCTCCTGTCACTTCTTCTATCCTTAGCCCGTCCTTATTTCACTGTCTCCTGTTGTAATAAATATACTCTCGGACTCACCCGGATTCACGCTGTAAAATCCCTGCACAACGTTACAACCCATATACTACAGGCCAATCCCGAGGCAGACCTGCTCGGCCCTGTTCCTTTCCCGTGACACTTTTAGCACTGCCGCACATGGATATTGTCACTGTGATTTGTCATGATGATTTGGGCTCTTTGCTTGGGAAATCAATTATTCTTATCATTTTCTAGAGAATTAAGGAATCTTTATGGAAAACGTGTTATCTGGAGTAAATCCATTCACTCGTTTTAAAACCTTTATTAATTTTTGGCACATTGTACTTAAAACAGTTTTATTTATTTTCCCATTTTGCTTATATTTTGTATGAAGTTATTTTCATCAAGATATTGAGAATTTTACAATTAGCATTGATTCACTTATTTGTTTTATTCCATATATTTTGATGATTGTACTTTAGTTATTGTGGGCTTGCTCTTCTGAATGTTACTTCTACCAGATTCATTGTCACGGGTAGAAATCATTTTCACATTTTTATTTTTGCTAAAATATTTTATTCTATCACCAGCTGTATGTTTTTTAATGCCATTTAACATATTTTCATTTAAACCTACATTTGTCATGTAGGTTTTCCCAGATAACTGTCTCCCCCTTAATGTCTCCAAATTCCCATAGTCTAAGCATGACCACTGAGTATTTAACATTTGCTGTAACATTCATATGATTTCTTACTGATATTTTCAGACTACATGTGCTTCCTTAGTAAGTTTGTTATTTCCATGGTTACTAATTATTATTGTGTGTATATTTTAGTGATTGATAAATCTATTTGTCATGATTCCAGCCAGCAATTCTTTTTACTCTGAAGAAGATAAGTAGAGTTAGCTGTTATTTCATAAATATTGTATATGAAATCTTTTTTTTAAGATTTTATTTATCTTTAGAAGGGAAGGGAAGGAGAGAGGGAGAGAAACATCAATATATGGTTGCCTCTCATGCGTCCCCTGCTGGGAACTGGCCTGCAGGGAACCCACCTGCAACCTAGGCATGTGCCCTGACTGGGAATCGAACCGCAATTATGTGGTTCGCAGGCCCGCGCTCAATCCACTGAGCTACAACAGCCAGGGCTGTATAAGAAATCTCTTAACATTTCCTTTTAAGGTAACCAACCCTTGTTTATTTTTTTTATTTTTAAATGTTTTATTTTATTTTATTTATTTATCTTTAGAAGGGAAGAGGAGAGAAGGAGAGAAATATCAATGTATGGTTGCTTCTGGTGCATCCCCTGCTGGGAACTGGCCCCTGCTCGGAACTGGCCTGAAACCCAGGCATATGCCCTGACGGGGAATCGAACTGCAGTCTTTTGGTTCGCAGGCCCGTGCTCAATCCACTGAGCTACACCAGCCTGGGTCCTTGTTTATTTTTTAATTTACCCATTTCAAATGACCATCTTGGTGTTCAATATATTTATGATTATTTTGCATATTTTAGTTTAATATTCCACGTAATTAGCACAAGGAATATAAAGTTAGTGCCAATGATATCTAAATGTTTTTTGGGTCAAAATACAGAGATTTAGATATTTGCAATCTAAAATCATGAAACTGAGGACTCTCTTAACAATTAAAGTTGTCGATTTATGTGTTATACTAAGGATATTTGAAGCAAAAGGTATTTCTCAAGAAAGATTTTATATTTTTTCCATTTGCCAGACATGCTACCTTGAACTCTTTTAAGTCTATGTGAAAAAACTCCTCACTGATTTTCATTCAAAAGCTTTCAAAGACAACTATAAATGACCATGGCTTAAACGTTTTCACAACATGCTTAGAAGAAATACGATTTTTAAGCCAAAGGATCTCAGAGAATTGGCCACATGGTATTTCTTCCTTGTCCCAGGAAAAATGTCATGAAACTTATCACTATTCATCCTTAAACAATGTGCCGCAAAGCTGTGTAGACGTTTAAAGTGTAGCAGCAATTTGTAACTTTTTTGAAAAGGTGGAATAAATAAAATCCAGATTGCTCGGTATTATTCTTATGGTTTCTTTATTATAAGCAGTAATAATCATACTTTTCATTTTTAGTTTTCCCCCAGCTTTACTGAGATTTAACTGACCAACAATTTGGCACAGGTTTAAGGTATGCATACAACATGCTGATTGCACGTACATATTGCAAAATGATTGTCAATGTCATGTTAGCCAGCATATACTTATGTCACATAATTGTCATTTATTATTTGTGGTGAGAACATTTAAAAACAACTCTCTCAAAAACTTTCAAGTATATAATATAGTATAAACTATAATGAACTATAATCACCACACTGTACATTAGGTCCTGAGAACTTATGCATCTTATTTGTTATTTTCATATTTCTAGTTTTTAATAGAAAAATGCTCAGTGACTTGAATAAGGAAAATATGTTGTAATTATATACCATTACTGTCCATAATTTGACCCCAGTGGAACTGACTAAAAATAGAGCATCTCTTTCTTTTAAAGCTATTATCATTTCCAGCTTCCTTGGGTGGAAGATAAATTTTACTTTGGTACCTTAATTCAGATCTAAGGCTATACAGTGTTTTTTATATCTGCTAGTTTAATATCTTTAGAGGTCTCTAGTTACCAGTCAATTCCTCATTATTTCAGCACCCTGTTATAGTTCAACTTTTTATTTGAAAATCTACCTGTACAAGTTATCTTATGGTTTCATGCTCCCATCCGAACATTTTTTCAGTAAAGTAGGATATCACTATTTATTAACAGTAAGAAGTAGAATTAGTAACAGTATTGAATTGCAGGTATTTAATACTGAGGGAAGCTGTCTCCAGGTATGGCTGCTAACAATTATTCCCAACATGTAGGCACTTAGCACTCCCCAAGTACGAGGTGAGTCGGCTGTATTCCCCTTGATTACAGACCAGCCTGTGTCTTGCTTTGATGGCTGAAACAGGACAGCAGAGACGTGCCATTGTCGAATCCAGTCTTCATGCAGTACTCAAGCCAGGCTAGACTACTGAATGATTAAAGACCACATGGAGAGTGTCTTGGAGAATGGAAAACCATTTATTAAACACTCTTTCAGCTGAATGCAACTTTGTAGGAGACTCCAAGTGAGATCAGAAGTGCCCAAGAAAACTCACAGAATCATGAGAAGTAAGTAGCCATTATTTTGTGTTGTTTCCTTAACTAGAAACTAATGACTGACACAGTAGCTTAGAAATCATGGCTAAAGTTGGACTTTCCTGTTTCCCAGAGGCAGGAAAATCAGGTAGACTTCTCACAGCTCAGACACTTATTTTTTCTCTCTTCTTTAAGAGGTTTTTTCCCCCCATGAAGCTGATGTTGTTTAAGTGTCTTAGATAACCATTATTATGTTACACTCATGTCTATGTACTCACCTGGTAATAGCAATGATGAGTTAAAATTCCTGTTCAGTTTCATGTAAGATATAGCAGGTACCTTGCTAACCCAGTGACTGTAAAATTAAACAAAATATACTGATGAGATAAGCAGTGCTTAATCAGGGGATTTGGAAGACCTCAGTGAAGATGCTCTTATCACAGAAATATAACTCTTTAAGAGTTTAGATCCCACAAATGGTGATAGCAAGCAGGAAAACGGATAGATTATAGAGCCCCAATCTGTGAACAATATTCTACCTGTGAAAAAGTGTGAACACTTAAAAACAAAGATTTTATTTATTTATTTTTAGAGAAAAAGAGGAAGAGAAACATCAATACATGGTTGCCTCTCATGCGCCCCCTCTGGGGACCTGGCCAGCGAGCCAGGCATGTGCCCTGACTGGGAATCAAACTGCGACCCTTTGGTTCACAGACCTGTGCTCAATCCACTGGTGAGCAACACCAGCCAGAGAGGTACACTTTTAAGATAAAAGATCAAGAGTTTAGTGAAAAAAATAACTACACTTTTATAGTCATCACCATAATTAAATGACTAAATATAAACAAGAAAATTTTCCTTTTGTTGAAATTCAAGTAAATTTTTTTTCTTAAATGCACTCTATTTTGCTTACAGCTTATAACTGAGAATGAGCTAACCCTAAAAACATCTTTGTCTTTGGGTAATGAAGGATTTGCTCAGCCAATGTGACAGTCACCCACTCTAGATGGAGACAAGTGTCTACTCAGGGCTCATTAATTTTGGACTCCAGGAGTCCAAGGTCTCAACTAGCACATGTGATCGCTTCCACTTGCAGCAGAGCTGTGGTGGAATTGCCCACTTGGCAGCCACAGACACACTGACCAGCATCCCTCCCAAAAGCCAGAAACCAAATTAAGCAAAATAAAGAAAGTAGGTTGTTATAAGTTTAATTATATCCCTCAAAAAACAAGACCTGTTGAAGACCTAGCCTCCAATCCTTCAGGATGTGACATCATTTGGAAATAAGGTCATCATTGCAGACACAGTTAGTTAAATTAATGAGGTCATACACTGCAGTCTGGTGGGCCCCTAACCTGGTTGCCCTGTCGTGCTTATAAGAAGATAGTCGTCCAAAAATAGAAACACAGGGAGTGGACCTTGTGAAGTTTGAGGATTTGGGTGGTGTATCCACAAATTAAGGAATGCCAAACATTTCTGGCAAATGATCAGAAGTCAGGAAGAGGCAGGGAAGGATTCCTCAATAGGTTCCTGAAGGAGCATAGCCCGGCCTGCACCATGATTTTGAACTTCTAATCTCCAGAACTGTGAGTCAATACATTTCTGTTGCTTTAAGTCACCTAGTTTGTAGTCATTTGTTACTGTAGCCTTAGGAAATTAATACGAAGGCCAGTCAGTCCCTGCCTGTCAACAACAGCAGCAATACACACACTAAGACACACATGCATTCTATTTTGCAAGACCTATAGCAACAACAGCAAGAAGGAGACTGTCTAAACACTCCTCATTGGATTTACCCCTATGTCTATTGCTCCAAATAGCCGCTTCATGAAAATAACGCTGTGGAGACCATAAGTTCTACCCTCAAACACAAATGTTTCTGACAAACACTATTGTTCAAAAATTAGGGGGAGCTTTTGGAAACAGTGATTGTATTAATAATCAGAGCTGAGGAGAAATGAATAAGGCAGCCAAGTTTTACCGTGTCCAAGTTGGACATAGAGAACCAAGGTGACTTTCTGCCGAGGCTTTCCACAGTCTGTAAATAGACACAGGAGTTGGTTTATTGTGATGCTGGGGGTAGGAGAAGTTCTTGTGTGGAAGGATGAAGGTAACACAGGGCAGAGGCTTTTTTGCACATCAAAATGGTAGTCCCGAAAGTCATGCTGCCACAATGAAACCATAAATAAGAAATTACGATTTCCGTATTTTAGGGAGGATAAGTTTTACTGTAATATGAAAATCAGAAGGGTAGGTTATGGTTAATGGCAATATTATCCTAATTATGATCTCTATTTGGCTGGTGCAAAAATCTGATGAGTGTTGGCCATTATTTATAGAATGCTATTAGCATCATTTTCAGATCTTAAAAAAAGGTTGCCGCAATTAGATGAGAACTGTGACAGACCATATTTCTCCATTGAAAGACATTTCCTAATTACTCCTGATTAGTGTGCAGTCATTGATTTGGCTTCTGTGATCTTATGAGTCGCTGTTAATGCAGGTTATGATGAGCAAAATGCTCTTTTCTTTCACAACCAGCAGTTTAATTTATCGTTCATTCAGCCACCTGGGTATTTAAATTATTTGGCATAATATCATAATTCAGTAAGGTGTACATAAAACAGGTGGCCTACACCTAATTCAAATGCTAAAGTTACTCATTATACTGATGCCATATTAGCTGAAAGTAATTATGAAATAGTTGTGTTTGAAGCTCTTCACTTATTGATCGTTATTACAAAAATATAGGATATTAAGTAGAAAATAAGCTAGAGACTCTTCTAGAAAATAGAGCCACAGCAAACTGGGGCAAACATGCTCAAGAACAGACAAAAGCACTTATTCTTCAGTCTCCTAAACAACAAGAATACTACTTACAAAACAATTACTTTATTTTATTTCTGGAAATCTCACATCTACTATGATTGTTCCTCTACTTCATATTCATAAAATACATCAAAATACGTATAAGTTCGGAACAACGGATTGCCTTATAGCCTAAGCATGCCTCCCATTCTGGCTTTATTTATTCCCTCATTCTAAAGATATAAAGTACTAACTATATTCCAAGCACTGTTCTAGGAATCAAGACCAAAATCATGAGCAATTAAAACCAAGTTCTCAAGATTATATTCTAATTGAAGACAGACAATAAAATTTTAAAAATAATAAATTCATATTTCAGATGTTATATACCATAAAGAAAGATTAAGCAGAGTAATTAAGTTGAATGTAATAATAAAGAGATATTACTTTTTACCAGAGGGTGCTCAGGAAATGTTGCACTGATTAAGCAATGCATTAGCAGAGACACTGCACTAGCCTAAGAGGCAGGATCAAAGAGAAGGAGCTGATCAGAAAATGAGAACTTCAATATTATTGAATATGGCACCAGATAGGACAAAGTCTCATTCCACAGCCTGACATCACTCCTTCTGACATTGGCTAGTAACCCAGTACAATGCCAGCAGTCAGCATGAGTCTCCACCTTCTGATTATCTAAAAACTGTGCAGTTTTTTCTTAAAAATGTTTCAATTATGTGGTATTTAAATATAGTATTGCTTTCAAGATCTTGGAAGATAGTGAATCTGTCTTGTTAGGGCTGATAAAAATATTTTATATTATTAATATATAGTCTATATATTGTGTATAATATATATAATTCATATGCATATATTCCTTAATATTTACTGATACATATCATTAGATTGTGGCTAGTGGATAATCCTATTATTCAGGCCATTGGCCTTTCAATAACTGGGATGATAGATCTAAATTTATATGAATAAGCCCCATGCAGGCTCACTTGGTGAGATTACAATAAAGTGAACACCTTTGCTTTCTATGTAGATTCTCTGGCAAAACTTCATATTAAATCCTTATTTTTTGATAATCTGACAAGGCCTAAAGCTTTATCTAAGCAGGCAAACTCCAGACACCATCCACACTGTGTTTCAAATGGATTGTGCTTGAAGAAAATACTTCTTTCCTATTAAGAAATGTATGCATTTAACAATGAACATAACCCCAAAGAGCCATGAAAGACAGCAAGAAAACCACAATTACCTTCCACAGGTGGAGTTGCCTAGGAGACACAACTTGATAGACACCTATATTTTTAGGAAAATGAATAGTATTACATAAATATTTAGAAGCATCTAGTTGGTCTTTCTATTTTCAGTTTAGATCCTGTGTGTTCAAATAGGTCGCTACCAGTTCTCAAGATTTAAATTATAGATTTCCCCAACCCAAATAACTCCACTACTAGCAATCTAGAGACCAACCAGAAGAAAATTAATAGTATTTAATGGGAAATGGCAAAATTTGGTGCTCATGTGGTAACCCCAAATTCAACCGTGTGCTAGAGACAATGTATTGATTTCTCTAATGCAGTTAGTATATGTAACTACAGCCATGAACCCACTTTAGTTTATCCTAATCTGGACCAAATTGCATAGTCATTGAGGATGCTCATTTGCAGCCAAATAACCATGAACCCAGCATAAACTTCATGGATCTCTCATAAAAATATATGTATTTTATATAGTCTCTGTATAAATTATATATATAATAGAATTTATATTTATAACATACAAATATAGACAGTTTGAAAAAAGTCCAATCATTGTTAATGTAAGCTTGCATGACACTAATGTATGTAATGGGGCAGCCAAGGAGAATGGACTGGAATATGAACAGGAATATGCCTTGTCATCGTTCAAGGTATGCATGAACAATGACAACTTCACTGTACTAGTCAGTGGAGGCAGTAGACACCCTTGAGTGAGCATGCATGTTGTGTGGATGTCACATTCAAAACGACTGAGAGAGTAGAACAACAAACCTGCATCAAATTTTGAGTTAAGCTTGAACATTCCTTTGCAGAGACCCTTCAGATGATTCAGAAGTCTTTCAGGGACAATGCAATTCATGTAATGCAAATAAAAGTGTGGCAGAAATACTTAAAAAATAGTTGACAATCTATTAAAAATGATCCATATTCTGGAAAGCTTGCAATAGGCAGACTACTGAGAATGTTGAATGTGTATAGGCTGCAATCAACAAAGACCAGTAACTGATAATATGAAAACTAGAAGCTGATCTGGAGATTCCAAAAACTATTGTTTCAGAGATTTTGATGTAGGATCTTTGCATGAAACATGTTGTAGCAAATTTTGTTTCATAGCTTCTGCTCCCAGAGAAGAAGAAACATTGTGTTGCAGTTGCTAATGACTTATTTCAAACCACTACCAATGAGCCAGATTTCCTCAAGATGGGCATAACCAAAGATAAACCATGGGTCCATGCTGTGATCTGGAAGCAAATGCCCAGTCATCCCCAAAGAAATTACCTGACTCTCCGTGCCTGAAGAAGGCATGGCAAAGTTGCAGCAAGACCAAGGCCATGTTAACTGTTCCTTTTTTATGGGGAAGGTGTTGTCCACCGTGAGTATGCCCCCAAAAGCTAAGCAATTAATAAGGAGTACTGCCTCTATGCTCTTTCTCAGTTGAGAGATGCAATATGATGAAAACAACTGCAACTATGGGCAACTGGTGATTGGCAGCTCCACTAGAACAATGTATCCACTCATGCATTGCATCGTCTCAAAGAGCTCTTTGGTGAAATGTCAAATCACTCAGACCCCTCTACAGCCGAGATTTGGCACCCTGAGACTTTTAAATTTTCCCAAAATTAAATTCATCTTTGAAAGGGAAGAAATTTCAGTCTGTTGATAAGATTCAGCAATACAGTAAGAAGCAGCTGATTGCATGGATAGATACCTTTTTGGACAGAATATATATCTGGTATATATATATATTTTTTTTTCTTTCCAGAGTATATTCCCCATATTATTTTTTATTTTTTATTTGTGTAGGTATTGACAAACCTACACTAGAAGTTTTAGAAATCAAATTTGAAAAAGCCTTCAGTTCAACAGTATTTACATCACTTTTCCTTTCTCCATTGAATGTTTTCACACCTTTTTTTTTTTACTTCTTTGAGTTCAAGATCATATACCCTTAATTATTTTTACTACTACATTTGAGCCATGGTAAGGTATGAGGTGATTCATGAGCAATGGCCCAATTTTCAATTCAAAATTTACATCTTAGAATTGTTTCAATGGATGGGAGAGGGCTATTTTTAAGAGCAAGATTGGGTTGCTTTCAATGCCTAGAGCATGGAAAAATAAGATACCAGTTGTGTTCCACTTTGCTACTCAAAATATTCTAGGGGTATAAACAGAGACAACAATATCATAGAAATTACTGTTTTGGTAACAAAAACTAAGGTTCAGCTGCCATAGTTACAAAAGCCAGACTAGTGGGGCAGATTCTGGAGCAAAAGGAAATAGGTTTTATCGGGATGCTGTATGATCAGAGATAATTATAGACTCCCATCTCAAAGACCTTCTCCTCTTTCCACCAGGGGAAAACTCCAACCATGTTGTCAGCAAGGCCGAGACAAAATTCTGTGTCCAGAGTTTCCACTCCACTTTAAAGTACAGTCCTTTAGAGCCCACAGGAGTTGCTAAACAGTCTTAGTCCTCATCCGGGTAGCTTAGCTTGTTTCCAGACGTTCTCTATTTCAGGCTCCCTCCTGGAGCTGCATGTGGGAGCCAAATGGCCTTGGGCCATGGAGCTGCTAGGATCGTATGGTTGTACACCCTATGAGAGTGTGCAAGAGAGCATGCAAATACACCAGTGAGTATATCACCATGTGAGCAAGAGGGAGTTCTTTGTTCTCCTGGGATTGTATTAGCTTGGGTTTAGGATGGACCAGGTGCTTTATCAAAATGACCAATCAACTTCCCAGACTTTCACAGGGTCTGCCTCCCAACCAATCCCTTCTTTCCCTGAACTAGACTGACAATCCTCTTAGGTTCAGCACCTCCCCTTGCCATTTTGAGTCCTATGGTGCATATGCCTGCTTTCCCTTGGTCCCACTTTCAAATTGATATGGGTGTTGTGGGAGAGGAAGGTCTTTTGGAAGGACTTTTTTTCTATCCAGTTATCTTGGTATGTTTTTCTGTGCTTGGGACCAGATTTCTAGCTTTCTGAGTATTCAGTACAACCCCCTTGCTGCCATCTTGGCCAAAGGGGCACACTCCCCAGTGCTCTGATTGCTTCATGATAGCATTATTACAGTTCAAAGGAAGGTGATATTTCATCTTAATAGGAGGAAATCAGAAAAGGTCTTAGAGGAAATTAGTCACATATCTATATATTAAGATTCAGTAGTTGGAAATAAGTAAAGTTCAATTACAAATATAAAAAACAGTGTCAAAATAGGAATACAAGATGCAAAAACAAGTGACATGTATGTGATATAAAGTAGTTACCAAATGTATATGAAGGTTAAAGGTTGATGGATTTTTGACAAATCCCTTTCTCATGACCCTTGGGGCTAACCCAAACCTTTGCATAAACCTTCCTCCTTCTCCAGCTTTCTCTTCATTCTAAGTTTTTAGAAGACCTTCATAATTTATGGGGAAAGTTATGGCCACAAGGAAGTATTTCCTTCAGCCTGCTACTTCTACACCTATAGAGTTATGAAGAACACTATTCTATTATAAATAGTCTGGCAATTACTAGTTTCCAGTAGACCCAATATATGTAAATCTTCCTTTATTAATCAGAATATCTGCATTCTTTACAAACTGGATCTTTCTTTCTGGAAGATTTCTGCTCCCTTGAATTCTCTGACTTTGTTATGTTTTTTTTCTAAGTTTTTAAGTTTTTCTTCAGTTTTCTTTCTTGTATCTGCACATACAAGTGGGAATTCACTGGAATTTTAATCCTGATATTGTTTTCTTTTTACACTAAGTAATTTTTCCTGGATTATTATACAGAGTGGACAATACCGACACTAAAATCCTAAGTATCCAAATGTGTCCAAAACTACACCTCACCATAGACTGTTCTTCGGATCTCTAGATTTATATACAGTATATTCGACTTGAAATATATGTCCCAAGGATTTATTGGCACTACTCAACATTCGAGAGCCATATGTGATAAAGCTATATCTTGTTAATGTGACCACAAACTTTAAAAATTATAATAGTTTTCTTCTTTGTGGTACAGTAAGAAAGAGGCAATCAACATCAACAGATAGCCAATCTGTTGGCTATCAACATCTGATATTATTATGATGTATTTCCTAGAGTAGGGGACAATTTTAATCTATCTGATTATGTGTAGTCATGCACTATATCATCTCATATTAAGTATTGTACGTCCCTATAAATGGGGTACAGAGGGAAAAATCATTTAGAAGACTTGATATGCCAGGTCCACAATTGGTCACTCTAAAAATAATTTAAAAATTATGTTTTGCCTTCACATGACCCAACTTTAGTAGCCAGATGTGGCTTGGAGCTTATCAGCTTCAGTGAGTTTAATTTAAACATAGAGAAGACAGAATAAAAAATATAGTTTTCCATCAATGCCTCTGAAATCATATATCTTTATGAACTGATAATCTTGAAAACAATAAAACCATGCAAAACTATCCAAAACATAAATTTGTATAAATATACATAATTAAATGTTGATAATAATTGATAAAAAATCAATACTTCATTTAGTTCATTTGCTGTTGTCTTCATGTAAGTTTTCAAATTATTCATTCATTTAATGTTTATTAATAGCACACATTGTACTTTTAATATATGCTGGCTAATATATTTTAAAATCCAATGTCACCTTATATATATAAAAAGCACTTTGAAATCATGCAGGTGTCATGGTCCAAAGTTTTACCTTAGAGGTCCTTAAAACTTCTTATAGGACAGTCATCAACCAGAATTTGTACAATTAGAAATAAACAGTAATAAGAAAAATAAGTGTGTTGCTGAACTGATGGTATGTATTTTCTCATTTTTGTGAGTCTACTGAAGTTCAGACTCTGCAGTGTCTGTAAGACATCACCATTGAGAAAGCCTGGAAAGGCAATTGGGTGATTTGTACAGATAGAACTAAAACTGAAGTGAAACGTTCCCTTGACCTTGTGTGTCCAAACGCTGCCTGACTGAAAATTACCAATTGTATTGGCTCAGCTTCCCTACTTCTTATCCAAAGATTTCTAGAACCTGAAAATTGATGTAATAGAATTTTTTGATTTGATTTGATTTGATTGATTATGCAATTACAGTTGTTCTATTCCCCCCTTCATTTCCCTCCACCCTGCATCCCCCCCCACCATTTCCCCCCTTTAGTTTATGACCACGTGTCTCAAGTTCTTTAGATTCTGTATTTCTAAGAAAGAAAAAAAAACAGTTTTAAAAGTAGAGATAAGTAATATTATAAACTGATTTATTGGAATGTAGCTGTCTCACAAGCTGGATTCTTCACCAGTAGTGACTGTCCTATGCTCCTAAAATTACCCTTTGTAAACTTCTAGTGGCTTCTATTTGAGTTATAACAATAAACTTCTTAAATTTTATGAAATTCTTCATCTTAAAAATATCTATGTCATGTAATTTTTAAAGAACTAAAGCACAAATACATTTAGAAACACTGAAATTCCTTTAAAATGAATAATGAATGTTACATTTAATACATGATTAGCAGAAATTAAGACTTCACGTATTTTAATAAGCTCTATTGAAAGAAACTTTATTTCAGAAATGTGATGTAGCTGATTATTTGATATAACCAAATGGGGAAAAGTCAATATTTATTTCTTTACATCTTTTAAAAAGGTATTCACTAAAATATATTTTTACTAAAATATTATATAGATTTGTGAAATCTCAAGTTGTAGTTTATTGTTCTCATTAAATTTTTGAAGTAGCATAGATGGTAGGTAGAAAATAGACAGGAAGAGGGCAAGAATAGTATGGGAAATGTAGAATCTAAAGCACTTGGACACATGGACATGAACTAAAGAGGGGGAATTTGGGTGGGAGGGGGTGTGCAGGGTGGAGGGGAATGAAGGGGGAAATGGGACAACTGTAATACCATAATCAATAAAATATATTAAAAATAAAATATATAGATTTGTGAAATCTCAACTTGTTGCAGTTTATTGTTCTCATTAAATGTTTGAAATAAATTTAAGTTATAGGTTTTTTCTTCAAATTGAAAATGATATAACTACTTTGGTAGACAGTTGTTTTGTAAGAAAATTTGACTTTCTTACAAAACAAAATATACTCTTAACATATGGCCCAGCAACTGTGTTCTGTAGTATTTAATTATATGACTTTAAAATTTGTTACACAAAAACATGCACACAAATATTCATAGCAACTTTATTAATAATTTTGAAAATATGGAAGGAATAAAAATGTAATAGTTGAAAGAGTAAACAATATATGGTGATTCATACAATGGAATATTACTCAGAAAAAAATTAAAACATGAGTATTCAAACCATGAAAAATGTAGAAAATCATAAATGGATATTACTAAGAGAAAACCAATTTGAGTCAGCTATATTCTGCATGATTCCAAATATATGCCATTCTGGATGATTATAGGCTGCTGGAAATTCTGAAGTGAGTGTGGGCAGGATGAGTGAATGAAGCACAGGGAATTTTTAGGGGAGTGAAACTATTCTGTACAATGCTCACACTGTGGATAGACATCCCAATTTGATTTACATCTAAGTGGAAATACTTCTCAACAGTATTTATAAGATTTAATATGCTTTCTTTATCACTGCCACAAATTCTTAGTAGAGTGAAGAGTTGTTCTTCCTTGATTGTGCTGTGCATATGTTCCATGGTAATATAACAGAACCAAATTGATCTGCTGAAGTCACTGCTCAAACTCCCCATCCGAGTTAGCTCGAAATCTGCAGTGACCATTAAAGAAATACAAACTTTAAATAAAATTAGTTTAGGGCACCACAGTGAAAAGATTAACCCCAGGAAATGATCTTATAAAGGTTTAGATGACCAAGGCATTATCTTTTTCTAATGGTTCCAGTAGGCAACTCTTTCCCTACATTTCTGGGAATGAAACTGAATTTTTTGCTCTAACATTGGGAGTTATTGTAACTGATTATCTAAAAGCAAACCCTAAAGGAGAGGTCCTCGGGACTAATAATTTATTAAGGAAACCAAAGTCTATTTACATAGTAAGAAATAAGAGGAGTGGGTCAAGGGACCACAGGTACATATAAAGTGCTTGTCATCATTTATCATCAGGAAGATGCAAATCAGAAGCAGAGTGAGATATTCTCTCACACCTGTTAAGATGGGTATCTTTTATCAAAAAATAAAAAGTGTTGATGAGGCTGTGGAGAAAAGGAACACTGGTGTACTGTGATGAGAATGTAAATTATTGCAACCACAGTAGAAAATAGTATAGGGTTACCTCAAAAAATTAAAACTCAGTAATAAAATAGAAGTACCATATGATGCCGCAATGCAACTTCTGGATGTCTGTCCAACAGTAATTAAACCAAGGTCTGGAAGAGTTACCTGCATTCCTGTACTCATTGCAGCATTATTCACAATGGCCAAGACGTGGAAGGTTAGTTCATTTCTTTCAACCTGCTACTGTCAGGAAGATTTTATCATTTACTCCTTTACTTTATACAGATTATAATTATGCAAAAAAAAACACTATAGCATATGTTCTCTTTAGTTTTATAATATGTCTTTTTCTTCCTACCTTTAAGAATACAATTTAGTTTCTAGTATCCAACATATGTCAACTTTTAAATATACAATATATTCTTTATGCCTATATTTGTGTTTGAAATATTTTCCTGGCATCTATTTTATTTTGGTTTATAAAACAATGACATAACATTAATCATTTAAAATATCCTTAGGAATAATCCAAGATGAATAACTATTCTGCCAAAACTGGTATTTTAGCAAACAACATTTTATGAAATTCTGGTGTACTTTTTAGTGCCTACTAATTCTATATAGCAATATATTATTACAAAGTAATTGCAAATATGTAAAATGTATGTTTTCTACTCTAAAGATTCACTTTTATAGTTTGTATATGCCATCTCTAAGGGCAATGGTCTTGGTTAAATCTAAGTTCTTTGTAAGACATGAGATACCAGGCTACCCTATCTTTATAAGATTATCTTTATTTTAACCCCATTCCTAGAAGTAACTTTTTTAATTTTAATGTTCATCTTCATTTATTTTTTTAAATGCATGTACAGTACTATACAGGTAATCATTAAAATATATGTCATTATTGCTTTATTATTTTGCTTATAAAATATCTCTTATTTTTAACATAGCTAATATGGTCCCAAATAAAAATATTTTTAAATATAGCCCTGGCTGGTGTAGCTCAGTGGATTGAGCGTGGGCCTGCGACCCACACGATCGTGGTTTGATTCCCAGTCAGAGCACATGCCTTGGTTGCAGGCCAGTTCCCAGCAGGGGACACATGAAAGGCAACCATACACTGATGTTTCTCTCCTTCTCTCTTTCCCCTTCCTCTCTAAAGATAAATAAATAAAATAAAAATATATTTTATAAAAAATATTTTTAAATATAAATTCAGCAAACTTCATTGTTTCAATATTTTTTAAACAGCTCCCTGCACCTGGCTGGGGTAGCTCAGTGGACTGAGCATGGGCTGTGAGCCAAAGAGTCACTGGTTCAATCCCCAGTCAGAGCTCACGCATGGGTTGCGGGTGAAGTCCCCAGTGGGGGCCATGTGAGGGGCAATCACACACTGATATTTCTCTCCCTCTGTTTTTCCCTCCCTTCCCCTCTCTTTAAAAATAAATAAATATTTTTTAAAAACAGCTCTCTGCACAAATTTATTTGATTTTCCAGTCCTTTAGCTAAAAAATACAGTTTTATTAAATAATCTAAATATATATATATCTTATTCTCCAAATTCAAAATGGTACTTAACTTGTTTACTTTTAAAGAAGCAACACCTAATTTTGAATATCCACCTTTGCTAATTACTGATTATGTACTATTTTCCAGGCATTATAGAATATAGAATATAAGTGTGTATAATTTTACCTGATAATTTATGAGAAGCCTGATAAATATAAGGCACTATTACTCAACTTTTTAGATGAGAAAACTTAGGTTCACAGGCGCTCCAGGACTCAGACATGGCTGCGGAGCTTCTGAGCCACACACAAGAGGCTGCTGAGTCTAGGCCTTCTGACCTAAGAGACTGGCTTAAATATCACACTATATTGCCTCAAAGTCTGCAAGCCTTACCTTGTTTCCTGAAAAACTGGGTAGACTTTTTTCTTTCAAGTCACCATTTTGTCTTCATAAAAGTGTCAGCCCTGCCTGAAGCATGTTCCTGTGCAGGGAGCTCTGGGCTTCCAGAGCCTGACCATTCAGTAGTTCTCACTCCCACACAGCATATCATCTTAGTAGTTCTCATGTATTATTTGTTAATGGAATGTCATGCCATCTCCAAACATTTGATTCATCTCTTTGAAGAGATGAATTCTACCTAGAATTTGTTGAAAAGCCTGTAGTAATATTATTTAATAGAGAATGGCATGCACTATCACAAAAGAGTGAAAATACAAGCGAAAAATGCAAGAGACAGCTTACGTGCATCAGTAGCTTAGGATAACTAATTAATACTCAAAGGAAAGCAGTTTAACATTAATCGTCATTGGGATTGATTAGTATACAACAGATTAGATTAGTATTTAGTCATAAACATGGAAGACTGTATAATCAATGGATCTACCATGCTACCTGTGAAGTTCAACTACCTATCATGGGTAGAACTGGTTAGCACTACAAAGAGCAGTTTTCAGAGCATTACTCAATACACAGGAGTTCCAATGTCCAAATACTTAGCAATATAAATAGAGTCTTACCATAGAAAGTAAGCTAGTTATGAATAAGTAAGGAGGCAAAGGGAATTGGACATTGTTGAGCACAACCAACCAGGGAACATAGGCTGGTTTGTTTCACCAGGAAGCTACAGCTTCACACACTTCAGGGGATCCCAGCATCGCCCTGCCTAGGATTAACATTTCTCCCTTCCCCGACTCCAGTAGTAGTTTGTTGGGGCGGGGGTTACAGGAAGGTAAGCACATGCACAATAGCAGTCAAAATGGTGCAGGTGGGAGCTTGACCATAGCAGCCTGTCAGTCTAACCTGGGAAAGGAATCAGTTGGCTGTGTGTGGACACATCAGAAGTCCTCAAAAGCCTGGGAAGATAATAGGCTATTTTGAAAAGGCTCCTGGTCCAGTCCAAGCCCACAATAATATAATCCCAGGGAAAAAAACTCTCCCTGGTGTCCCTTGTCTTCATAACCATGTGACTCTAGCAGCCACAAAGCTGTCAGCCAGGTGGACTCCAAGTGCAAGGTCCAGGCAGGAGCCGGGGCACAGCAGCACAGCTGAGAACAATGCTAAACTCGGACTGGGACTGAGACCACTCGGAAGTCAACTGTGGGCTCCGAAAGACTAAGGTTTACTATGAAACAGAAACTCGGGACACTGGCCTTTGTTTGTGGTCTTGCTGAAGATGCAGTTGGACTTTTCCACAACAGGACAGACAGCAATGGGACATAGTGGCAGCTCTCCAACTGAATCAGTCTTGTCACACCACAGTCTCCTGTGTGTGGGTTCCTGAAATGCTTTTCTCAGAGTCATGTGAAAGAGCCCCACTTCCACGAGCAACAAGAGTGTATTATCAATTTAGCCCGATGTGCTTCAATTTTCAAAGGAAAGTTGGCAACAGTGAAATGAAATACATCTTTGTATACTTTTAACCTATCCCTTAAAACTGTAGTATTTCAACCTGTATTTTCCCACCTTTTATTGTGAAATTTTCAAACATACACAAAGTTGCACAGGATTTTATAGTGAAACTCTAAACCTTGATACTAGAATTAACATTGTACTGTACTTGTTTGTCTATTCATCTTTTCACTCCTCCGCCTGTAGCGATAGTGATGGCTAATGTCCTAATGCAGGACATCATCTAAAGCAAGGTTCATCACCAGTATACTTCCTTCTAAATATTTCAACACCACCATAGATTTTTTATGTGAAAACACAGAAAATGCTACTTTGTTTTCCTTTTGCTTTTTTTTGAGAATAGGATTTTTTAAAAAACTAAGCAGTTTTGATATTGTTATGTACTCATCCCTTCAAATTAATGCAGCTAAGCCGCTGTCGTGATTCATAAGTAATAAGGCCTGTAAAAGGGAGATGAATGCTGCCGTTTCTGGCCATGCATAACTTGTCTAAATTAAAAACACGGTTGTAAACTGGGGAGGCTGTCACCTTTGCTGCAGCTCAGCAGACAAATCTAATTCATAAATTCTTCAGCAGTGCCACCTCAGACCTCATCTTGAAGTATGCATATCCTCATCATAAAAACCTTTTAATTAACTTCTACTGCAAATGAGACATTCATGGCAACAGACAGGAGTGGATGTCAGGGGTACGTGGTGTCATTGTGGTAAACTTTTGGAGAACAGCACAGCAAACATAGCTGTTGAGGATCTCACACACTTCAAATTTTGATCAAAGAACCCTCCTGAAAGCGGTTAAATAAAACATTCCTGGGCATGCTAACTTGAAATTATTTCTGCCTAAAGAATCCTTTTGTAGAATTAATAAGACAATGCTATCCCATGGACATTTGAGCTTTCAATTTGAAAGAAACTCGAGTTTGGTCATTTCAGTATTTCCTTGTCCCATTTAACCAGTACTCCATCCTTATGAACAGAGTTTTAATTTTAGCTGGCTTTTTGCTGTCTCAGTCAGTCATTTCTACTGATACCTTAAAAACCATTCATTTATTTAAAGATTATCAGCACCATGCACGAAGCAAAATGATGTCTACTATGGAGACAAAAAGAAGCTGCTCCTAAGGAGCTTACAGTTTTTAAACTGAATACATGAGCAGTGGTAAGAAAATCTTCAGTTAGAATTTACCCTTAAATAATTAGCAATTAGGCATTATAACCCAAGTAATTATAATACCTGTCTCTAAAAAATAATATTTTATTGATTAGAAATGGTGCATTTTTAAAGAAAAAGTGCCAGTATTCATATTTGAAAAAGGACAAATATTGAAATAATAATTCAAAAGAAAAGATATTTTGAATGGCAACATTTCACTGTCCTCAATGAGCAAGTGAATACAGGCAATGAGTATCAACTTTTACTAATATACCAAAACAAAAAAATAAAAAGAGAGAACACATATGATTTTTAATAAAATAGCAAAACACTAAATATATATGTAGATATATATGTGTGTGTATATATATATATATTTTTTTTTTGCTAGTTATATCAAAACCATTTAAAACGAGTCTGATCAACCCTTTAGCTCCAGCTGCCAATTTGCAGGAAATATTGAGAGCAGAAGAGTATATTGAATTTCGCCATAAATATGCAGTTAGAAAAAAAAATATATCAAGAAAATCTAACCTACAGAAAGATCTACAACTCAAATATGCCAAGTTCTTCAGAAATAAAAAAAAAGTAAACAGAAAACGTGGGCCAGGTCACGGGGACCCATAGGAGCTGAGTCAGTGCCCTGCTCATCTGCATCAGTTCCGGATGCACGTGACTGGGAGCTGTGGGCGGCGGTGTGCGCTGGGCGGGCACCAGGCGGCGGGCTCCACTGGGACAAGAGTGCTTAGTGCTGGAGTGACCAGGACATCACCCTGTAGCAGTAATGCCTGCAGAATGCGGGAGTTTTCAACAGCTTTCCAAGCCAAACAAGGAAAAGCCTCACAGCCTTTCTAAGAACGAAAAGTTCTGAGTAGAAGACGGGTCTGCAAAGACCAGTGTTAGAAGGACACGGTTCTAAACTGCCGTCCTCAGTTTGCAGTACACTTTTGGAACTGTTTGGTGAAATAAAAATAGAATTTGAAAACCTCTATATTGAAAACTTAGAATGTGTGAACTGGCCCATCTTGTACTGGGTAAATGCAGGTGCTGCCAGCTTCCTGCGAGACTGTCAGTATTAAATAGAAGCCAGGCGTCGCTGAATACTTACTTCTTCAGGTGACATTGCTCGGTGGGCGCAGGGGCCATGAGTTCAGCAGCCACGTGTACCTTCCCCTCATCCAGTACCCGATCCCTTTGTCTTCAGGGGTTTTTAATTTACTAATGTAAAACTAATGCAAAGTAATATTGCATGTAAAATTGTAGTAGAAAATGTATTATTTTTTGTTTTAGAAGCAATGCCTTCATTTCCTTAAAGCAATGATTTTCAGCATTTTTCATCCTGTGACACATATAAAGTACTAAAATACTATGGCACACTAAAAATATATTTTTGCCAATTTCCAAAAAATAGGTATAATCTTGACTTGTTCACACAGGATGGCTACTGTGTTGCCTATTGTCGTTTTGTGAAAGGACAATCCAAAGTGAAAGAGGTCAGTGGCCCTGGCTAGTCAAGTACTGCATGTTTTTATAATTCTTGCTGCACATGGGTTGAAAATTGCTGCCTTAGAGAATCGAGCCATATAGAAGGGAAAGATGTTTGTAATTATTGGGCCAGCTGACCCAGCCCAATCTGCAAAGCAAAACATTTGCTCCCTTTTTTGCTTTTTGTTCTTCTAGTGATTATTGTTATAAACTTAGTCTACTTCTGTTTTTTTCTCTGTCAGCTTTAGGTCACACGCAGTCTTACTTTGCTATTAAATGTTAGAAAATGATGTGCCATTTACCCCTCTCTGCTCCATTACTTCCCAGTTTTTGCTATTTTACAGGGTTTGTATTTAAAACATTTTAACCATAATCAGGTCTTTTACGCCTTATAAGTTTATTTTAAAAGCTGAATGCTGATAAACAGCTTTTGCAGTATTGAAATATTTTTAATCTAGAACTAAGTGGTGCAGTTGGATCAGTAGTGGGCAGATTATGTTCCTATCTGACCATTTAAACTTTGCTTTTGGAAAATTTAATGTTTTGATAGTAGATTTTTTAAAGACTACCTTAAAAATTTACAGAAGGAGAAATCATTGCAATAAAATTAAAATCATTTATTATTTTAAAAAGATGGAGGGAAAAATCCTAGATTTGAGATTTTTTTAAACGGACCATCTCAGTAAGTTCTTTTGTGGATAGCAACAGACTGATTCAAAGGATTATATGGTTACACAGATAATCAACAATAGCAAACAATATTGAAGAATAAAGAGAAATTTACTCAAATTCAAGGTTTACTATAAAGCTACAGTAATCAAGATGGTGTGATGTTGGCAAAAAATAGACAGCTATACCATTACCATAAAAAAGAAACCCCAGAAATAAACCTGCATGAATGCGATCAACTAATCTTTGAGCAAAGGCCATTCAATGTGGCAAATCTCTTCAAGAAATGGTGCTGAAAGAATTGGATACCATATGCAACCAAATGAGCCTTGCTACAGACGCTACATGCTTCACAAAAATTAAGTCAGAATGGTCATACATTTACCTGTAAAATGCAAACTATAAAAATTCTAGGAGATAAGCCCTGGCTGGTGTAGTTCACTGTATTGAGCGTAGGCCTGCTAACCAAAGAGTTGCTGGTTCAATTCCTGGTCAGGGAACGTGCCTGAGTTGTGGGCCAGGTCCCCAGTAAGGGGAGCATGAGAGGCAACCACATATTGCTATTTGTCTTCCTCTTTCTCCCTCCCTTTCCTTCTCTCTAAAAATAAATTAATTAAATATGTTTTTTAAAATTTATGTCTACATAAAACCTGCAGAAAGGTGCCCATATAAAAATTGTAGTTGGAAATAGTTACTTAAGTTAAAAATATTAATGTACATGTATGTATTTAACAATGAAATTTCTGGCTTACATGATTAACTATAATCATTCTAAAGGTTTAAAGATTTGTATTAAGAATATACATTTCAAATATATTTTAAATTAAATTATATTAAATAATTATAACTATACCTGACTTAAACGAATATCTTAGATATCATTTCACTTCTGCTTTAAATATTTTTGGAAACAATTAAAAATGTATTAAATATGAAGTTCCAGAACTCAGCTAACATAAATAAATATTTGGATTTTATGAAATATTTTTATAACAGATGCTAATATACAGCCTAGCATGGTAGCAGTAAGTCTGTAGTGAGCTAATCAATTTATACTAATCTTTCTGATACATGCTGTGTAATTTGTATGCTAAGCAGATGAACTGGATGAATTATTATACCCAAACAAACTGTTCCTTATTATTAAAGTTTTTTTCTGGCTTTTGGATAGTTGTTCATGGCATCTAATCCATTGTTGCTAAATAGGCAAATGTTGATTTTAAATATGCATTAGAAGAATCCAATAAAAAGCATACCATATGTCTCTATCATTTTATGAAATTATCATCACAGAACATTATATTATTAACTTGTTTTAAATATTTACTATGAAAATCTCTAAAGAACTTTAAAATAAATAGCGTTGTGAGTATGAAAACATAGTTAAACTGGCAAGGCAGTTCTAAGTTAGATTTTATAAAATAAATTATTCTCTGATAGCATGCTATTTTAGGCAGATTGTTTAGGGTAGTTTTAGTTTCATTTTAGAGTAATCTATGTGAGTAGAGAGATATTAGCTACAAATATCTCTGTTGATAAAAACAAGGAACAGGAAACAAACATTTGGAGCAGCTTTTATCCGTGTGACTTTCAAAATAATTTGAAATGTCAACAGTCATGACTGGTGCCAGTTATAATGATATTAATGTTACTGGAGAAACCCCGATTCTTCTTGCTGATGCAGTAAAGTGTTACATGTCAGCAAGCTTATTAGCATGCAAGCAAAGTTTGTTAGTGCTAAGTTCTCATGGGAGAGCAAAAGCAAGGGTGGCAAGAGCAAGAGGGGCTAGAGCAGGGTGGTCAGAGGCGGGGTGACCAAAAAGGGAGGAGTCTTTTGTTCTGAGAACTTAAGTGGTTGGTGGGATGGTGGGGGGGGCGGGGCATACATTTTGATTGACAGGTAAAAGTGATGCCAGCTTTCCCTCAGGGAGACTTGACTACCCACATTTAGGTATGTATGGGGTCTGTTAGCCCGGATTCTTATCTTGCTGCAGACTCTATTTGTTCATTCTGCATTTGTGACATGAGGCAAGCAGTTAACTAAAGTTGTTTTAGGGGATTTTCTTTGGGCGCTGTAGATCCCCTTATTCCCTCTTCCAGGCCTTGGGATGAATACACAGCTTCAAGGTTTTCCTTTTCCAAGCTAGTGGCTATGATGCACACAGACTTTCAAAAACTCCCTCACTGCTATACTGTCTTGTTGTTTGGAATGCCTGGAAATCTTATGGAACCAGGGTCAGGATGACTGGGTCTACAGTTCTCCTTGCTTTTAGCCACCTGTATTAAGTTCTTTGTTAGATTGCAGCAGTAAGGGCCCTACTTTCATTTCCCCTCTGTCCGCTCATTCCTAGCTGCAGCCAGGAGTGCTAAAAGGTGTTGCCTGGCAACCAGGAAGCCAGCCACTGGCCAGCAACAGCAGTGCAGTTACAGAGCTCTTCCTATGCTATCTATTGCAACATTAAGGCATATTAAGCATGGTTAAATGGATGTAGTAGTTACGTATAGAAGTAATATGTCAGACTGTTAATGGAGATCATGACTGAGCAAACTTTGAGGTCTTTTTCATTTTTTTCCTTTGCAGTTAATGTTTTCTATTATTTTACATTTATTTATTTTTTTATTTTATTTTTTAATATATTTCATTGATTATGCCATCACAGTTGTTCTATTTCCACCCATCATTCCCCTCCACCCTGCACACCCCCTCCCCCACCATTTCCCCCCTTTAGTTTATGACCATGTGTCTCAAGTTCTTTAGATTCGATATTTCCCATACTATTCTTACCGCCCCTATTTTCTATCTACTGTCTATGCCACTTATTTTCTGTACCTTCTCCCCCCTTCTCCTTCTCCACTCCCCTGTTACTAACCCTCCACGTGATCTTTATTTCTATGGTTCACTCTTGATCTAGCTGTCCTCTTAGTTTGCTTTTGTTTTAGGTGTGGTTGTTATTAACTGTGAGTTTGCTGTCCTTTCACTGTTCATCTTTTTTATCTTCTTTTTCTTAGGTAAGTCCCTTTAACATTTCCTATAATAAGGGCTTGGTGATGATGAACTCCTTGAATTTGATCTTATCTGAGAAGCACTTTATCTGCCCTTCCATTCTAAATGAAAGCTTTGCTGGATAGATCAATCTTGCATGTAGGTCTTTGGATTTCATGACTTGGAATATTTCTTTCCAGCCCCTTCTTGCCTGTAAGGTCTCTTTTGAGAAATCTGCTGACAGCCTGATGGGAACTCCTTTGTAGGTGACTGTCCCCTTATGTCTTCCTGCTTCTAGAATCTTCTCCTTCATTTTAATCTTGGCTAATGTAATTATGATGTGCCTTGATGTGTTCCTCCTTGGGTCCAACTTCTTTGGGCTTCCCTGAGCTTCCTGGATTTCCTGGAAGTCTATTTCCTTTGCCAGAACAAGGAAGTTCTCTTTCATTATTTGTTCAAATAAGGTTTCCACACGTGACTGTTCCTCTTCCCCTTCTGGTACCCCTGTAATTTGGATGCTGGAATGTTTAAAGATGTCCTGGAGGTTACTAAGCCTCTCCTCATTTTTTTGAATTCTTGTTTCTTCATTCTTTTCTGTTTGCTAATTTTTTCCTTCCTTCTCGTCTACTCCTTTGATTTGAGTCCCAGTTTCCTTTCCATTACTATTGGTTTCCTGTGCATTTCCATTCATTTCAGTTAGTTTAGCCTTCATATGTTCCTCTAATTTGTGACTAAAATCAACTAGTTCTGTGAGCATCCTGATCACCAGTGTTTTGAACTGTGCATCTGAAAGTTTAGCTATTTCTTCATCACTTAGATTTATGGGCTCTGGGGCTCTGAGCTGTTCTTGAGCCATATTTTGATCTGTTCATGCTCGTTAGGTATGAGGAGAGGATCCTTAGTTGTTCACCAGGGTGGGGCCACCCAGGTCGCTGGTTTGTGACACTGTATGTGGGGGCAGGGTCAGAGAGGGACAATGGTGGTCCCCTTGCGGCTTCAGGCCACTGGGGACTGCCTGGTCTGTCTCACTACTCGTTCCTTCACTGGTTTATCTGTGCGCGAATGTGTGACCGTGGTCAGCCCTCATTGGGTCCGTCCACTACTCCACACCTGGGATCCGCCCAAGGCTGCCGGCATGCCTAGGTCGCCTGCCTGGGTTGGTCTGATGGGTCTTTCCTGCCCAACCCTGCTCTGCTGCTGGCTCTGCACCTCTTACCGGTTTGGTTGAAGGGTTCATTGTTGTCAGACTTAGTAAAGTTCAATTTTCTGTGGTTTGGCTGCATTTTTGTTGCTTTTATTTTTTAAAGTAAAGGAACAGCAACAAAACTCTAAGTCAGGGTCTTCAAGAGCAGATTTTGGTGGCCTGGGAAAATTTAAGTGTAATTTGTATTATGCTTTAGTGCTAAGCATGTGTTAGAAGCTGGGGAGTTTATCTTGATATGGAGAATTAAGATTTGACTATATAGATGTTTATTTATAATAATTGTTCTATGTTATTGAGCTAGTTTTAGATCTTAAAGTCTGCCTGATAGCATGTTTCCATTAAAATACAGTTCAAAACCATGCTTTTTAGTATGTTAGGATAGGGTGCCCCCTCCCACCAGGATTTCTTTAGACTTTGTATAAAAATTTTCTTCTTAAAGACAAATAATAATTAAAGGCCTCCAGCATACAGAGCTAACCATCATTTTTGCAGGATAGTATTATACGTATTGGATGATTAACTGAACTTTAACTGAATTCTTATTGCTTTCCTGTTACATTATGGGACTTTTGAAATAAACCACCAAAAATAAACAAAAGTAGTAACTTGATTAATTTCACTGGCCTTCATCACCCACTTGCTCTATTATGCTCAGATTTCGAGAGGCTTTGATCCCATTTAAAGCATACCTAAAGGGAGGTGGGTTGGGGACCCGGTGAAAAAGGTGAAGGAATTAGGAAGTACTAATTAACAGTTACAAAATAGTCATGGGATGTTAAGTACATCATAGGGAATGTAGTCAATAATATTGTAAAAACTATGTATGATGCCAGGTGGACACCTGAAATATCGGGGGTCCACTTTGTAAATTCTAACCATTGTGTTGTACACCTGAAACTAATACAAAATAGTGTTGGACATAAACTGTAGTTAAAAAATAAAATTACATATATATCTGTGTGTATGTATAGATGCATATATATGACAAAATCAGCTTATTCTTCTTTAAAAATAGGCTTTCGTGATTGTACACTGCCATCAGTGCCTAGTTTGTTGAGTTATCCTCTAGTCTTCTTTCCCCCAGTGGCCACAAAATGTGCTTTTTCTCTCATAAGCCATTTATAAACTGCTTGATGTTCCCAGGGAATACTGACTATAAAACGTCATACTGAAACCCTATGTGACATTTAAACAGGTTTTGTCCATCACTTTTTACTAGATTACCATGAAAAATAAAATCCAGAGCCATCATAAGAACTGAGGTCAATGTAAAATTGTTGTAATTATTGAAACACAAATAGATTTCTCACATATAATCATTTTTATATACCCAGTGTCCTAGTTGATATTTCCATCTGCAAATCTGTTAAACACATAAAATTTATCAGTTTCAACACCATTTTTTCACTCTGTTCCTAAGCTCACTGCCCACACTTTTTTCCCTTTGTCTCAGCAAGTGGCAATTATATTCTTCCAGTTAATCCAAAAGACTCATCTTTATTTTCTATGTATGACAACTTATGAAATTCTACTGTCTTAACAATCACCTCCACCTTCAAACTGCATTCAGAACTCCATCACCTCACCATACATTATAACCTCAGCTAAATCACTATTCATTCAGCAGAAGATATCGATCGAGTGGCTATGTCTCTGACACAGATCTGTTGTGGATACAAAGATAGAAGACAGACCAAAACACCCAGCCTTCCTGGGTCTTACAATCATGTTAAAAAATATTTACAGAGATGATTGAAATAACCACTAAATGGAACACATTGGCTTCCCCTTCCCATTTGTATATTTTTCTATATTACAGTCTTTAAAATTAGGTGAACTACCTTCTTACACCACACACGGGAATAAATTTAATATGGATCAAACATCAAAATGTTAGACCTGAAACCATAAAAATATAGGCTTTCTTCCAAGCCTGGAAGAAAATATAATAGGCAAAATCTCAGATATAGTTCTTAGCAAATTTTTATTGGATATATATCCACATTCAAGGAAAACAAAAGGAAAAATAAACAAAGGGGCTACATCAAACTAAAATGTTTTTGCACAGCAAAGGAAAACATCAACAAAATGAAAAGACAACCCACAGAATGGGAGAACATATTCACTGATGGGTCTGAGAAGGGATTAATATCCAAAATTTATAAAGAACTTACAAAACTCAACACCAAAACAAACAAACAAAAAAAACAAACAACAAACAACCCAGTTAAAAAATGGGCAAAGCGCCTGAACAGACACTTTTCCAAGACGACATACCAGTGGCCAATAGACCTGAAAATATGCTCAGCATCACTAATCATCAGAGAGATGCAAATAAAAACCACAGTGAGATACCATCTCACACTTTTCAGAATTGCTGTCATCAGTAAATCAACAAACAAGTGCTGGTGAGGATATGGAGAAAGGGGGACCATTTTGTACTGTTGGTGGGAATGCAGACTGGTGCAGCCACTGTGGAAAGCAGTATGGAGATACCTCAAAAGATGAAAAATGGATCTGCCTTTTGACCTAGAGATCCCACTTCTGGGAGTATATCTGAAGGAATCCAAAACACTATTTCAAAAAAAACATAAACAGCCCCTTGTTTACTGCAGTGTTAGTTATTTACAATTGGCAGGATATGGAAGCAATCCATCAAAAGATGAGTGGATAAAACAACTATGGGACATTTACACAATAGAATACTACTCAACCTTAAAAAAAGAATAAAATTTTACCCTTTGTGACAGTTTGGATGGACCTGGAGAACATTACGTTAAATAAAGTAAGCCAGTCAGAGAAAGCGAAATGCCATATGATTTCACTCATATGTGGAATCTAGTGAACAAACTAAACTAACAAGTGAAATGAGACGCATAGTTAGAGATGGGCACTCCAGCTCCTGGGGGTGCTCAGGATGTGGAGGGATTGGAGGTGGAGGGCATGGACAACAGTCCTGCAATTATGGGGGGAGAGGAGTACAATGGGACTAAAAGTTAATGTAAAAAAAATACAATAAAATTTAAATTTAAAAAATGGTGAATTAGATCTTGCCAATTGTCATATGTCCTTATATGGTTTCTCATGTCACTCTGAATAAAAGCTCAAGTCTTAACAAGCCCCATAAAGTGTCCTCTGGTCCATGACCTCATGCAGCCACAACTCACTTACATCGCATCTCCTCAGACTGTCCCACTTGTCCTCCACTGAAACAGCAGTCTCCTTGCTACTCTTGAATGTGCCAGAGACATTCCACCTCTTAGCCTTTTCATGTGCTCATCCCCCTGTTTAAAAAGCTCTTATTCTACATATCATCACACTTCCTAATTTCTAGTCATTTTTTGTTTGTTTTCATGGAATTTATTACTACCTAAGATGTAAATACTTATACTGGACGTAAGGATCTCAAGAAAAAGTCTGTATGATTTTAATTGCTATGTATATGATGCACAAAGTAGGGGCTAAAAGTACATATTAAATATATTTACAAATAGATGAATGGATGGAATATTAACTTAGCATTAATAGAAATTATAGAACTAAGGAAAACTTATTTAGAAATTATATGTGTACACTTTCTAAAATATACAGTTCCCTTTTTTAAAGATTTTATTTATTTATTTTTAGAGAGAAGGGAAGGGAAGGAAAAAGAGAGGGAGAGAAACATCAATGCCTGGCTGTCCCTCGCATGCCCCCTACTGGGGACTTGGTCGGTAACCCAGGCATGTGCCCTGACCGGGAGTTGAACCTGCAACCTTTTGATTCGCAGGCCCATGCTCAATCCAGTGAGCTACAATAGCCAGGGCTAAAACATACAGGTAATTTAATATTTGTATGTATTATCTGTCATTTGCAATGTAAATTTTAAGTTTTATATTTTTTCTAAAAATATTTCTCTGCAATAAATTTTACAAAGAGACTCAATCATTTGAGTCATTTAAATAATTTTAAACAATTATTTGGAGACTGTTAACAATTACAATTCAGATAGATGATAAAAAGTTTCCTAGAATTTTTAGCAACTGGTGTTTTAATATGAAAATGGTTCTCTGTTGTCTGACTTGCTAAAGGCCAGGCTTTGAATTATATTTAGTATGGTCACACAGAATACTGCAGAATAAATGGTTATCAATTTTTACATTGATAAAGTACAAATTTCAATCAGAAGAATGATCAATTGCTTAATGAATTCCACCAGGCCATTAAATTGAAAATAAGTCCAAGAAATTAAGGTTTCATTTTGTGAATTTTGACATCTTTAGCCATGCACAAAAAGGAATGAAGATATAGGTAATATAGGCTTTCCTACATAGGGAAACCCCACTTTGGTCAAGAAAGAAGTTAAAAAAAAATGTTTCCTTGAATTGTATTGTTGCATTGAAAGGCAGACATAACCCACAAAGCTGAATTTAGAGTTTATTTGTGGACACAACCTATTCCTACAGAGCCTATGTTATTTGTTATCCCCTATAAAATGGCACTGAGGACATTGCATCAAGAATGGGAGATATGTGGGCATTGAAGGTGAGATGATGAATGGATTTAGAAGTCAGAGCCCAAGGATATGTGTGACATGATAGGGATGGGCTTACTACTTTGAATGACAAGTGAAGGATGAAGTATTGAAGACTGAGTTGATGTTCATTAAAGATATAAACTCTACCATGACCAGTTTGATATCAGAGTGCATTAAAGACTCCTTGCAATTTAGAGTATTTATCCAATCAGGAGTATAATATTTGCTTAGACTTTAAACCTTATGTTTAATACATGGTAATCATGGGTAATAAATTTTTCACAAATTATGTTCCACTTGTCAGCCAGGATGATTTATTAGGTTTGTGAATTCATTTAAAATTCAATACCTTTGGGTGCTGCATCACTGAACTTAATGAGCCAGATTCTCCCACTGAGTACATTGCTTTCAGGTTCCTAGGGTCCTATTAAATTAAGTTCTTCAGTATATTAAATGGTCCCCTAGTGTATCAAAGAGTTAATAATATACTGCATTGGGGAAGTACCATGTGGACTTAAAAAAATTAACAACATACTTTTTTTTTCACTCAAGCAGTACTCTCTTTACCCGAATAGAAACTCATTTCTTTAGGTTCTATATGGTTCTTTGACAATGAAAGTAAAGATCTCTTCAAGAAAGTGAAAACATTGATTGGTGTTGGTTCTGTCATTCATAGAGAAACCTTGTAACAGACATTACCCGCCTTCTCTGTTTCCATTTTTAGTGATACCTTTGCCTCCAGCAGTCGTAGGATCAGGCAAGCACAAGAGTAAGACTAACTTCCACTTACTTCTTAAGAATGCAGGACCAGTGGATAGTGTTTAGACTCCGCACCCACCCCTGCCCAGCCCCCACAGTTTCTATTTGTAAAGACTTTAACAATTAACAGGAACTGATGGGCAGTAGTAAATACAACATGGTCTGTCCAGAAAGTATCCAACCATGTACTATCCAAAATAGTGACATTTATTGAAGAAGATGCAAGATACAAGAAACATAGTACATAGGACAATGACTCTAAGTCCCTTTTCAAGTAGGCACCTCGGGACCTCTCACAGACCTAGTCAGCATCAGCTGCCCTGTCGTATTTTCCTGAATCTCATTGATGGTCTGAAATCTCTTCCCTGTCAAAGGTTATTTTAATTTTGGGAAAAGCCAGAAGTCACAGGGCACCAAATCTGGGCTTTAGTGGGGCTGAGTCACCTGGGTGATTTGATGTTTCACCAAAGACTCTGTATAAGGCATGATGTGTGAGCAGGAGTGTTATCATGATGAAGCTGCCAATCATCAGTTGCCCATAACTGTGGCCTTCTGAATCATCTGGGTAGTTTCTGTGCATGAATATTTAAGCTTAACATGAAATTTGATGCAGATTTGTTGTTCTGGTTGCTCAGTCATTTTGAATACAATCTACATAGTGCACATGCTCACTCAATGACGTCTAGCACCCCCATTGACTAGTACAGTGAAGTCATCATTGTTCATGTATGTGCATTCCAGTCCACTCTCCTTGACTGTCAAGATACATTGATGTCTGGTAAACTGTTCTCATTATATTAAAAATGGGTGGATTTTCCAACAGAGCTTGGTATATGTTTTTGCTGGCATTTACATAATTGTATCCTATTAAAAAACAGGAACAATTGGAGTTACAGTTACTTTGCCTTAAATAATATACTATTTAACATTGTTACATATATAAAGAAATAAAGAACATATTAGGTACAGTTCATATACCTTTTCTGGTAAGAAACATTTATTCACACAATAAAGAGACTTAAGAAATAAGAAGACAAGAAATAATCTCTCCTACTTATAACATGTGCATACAAACACAAGCACACACAGCACCCCTTTAAATAAAGTTACAAGTGTATAGTGCAGATTTTAAGGCAATAGGGTAAGAGGCAGAAACATAACAGAAGTTATTTACTCTAAACAATAGGGTCATTATACCACCTTGTAAAGGCATGTCATACATATAAATTATTGAATACCAATTGTTTAAAATTAGAGAGAGACAGTAATGATTTCTTTTCAGGATATTCTTCTAACCCTCTGTTTTAGCTCAAGGTGTTTCATTTATATGTTTATTGATAAAAAGGTTTTTTTCTACTTAGGGAATTTTTATCTCAAGGGTGAATACCATATTATCATTTTTCTTTCCAAATAGATTCCTTTCTCTCTAATCTGTTTTTTTTTATTTTTAAACCTCAGCTTAAAGATTATTTTCTTAAAAGACCCTTCTAAACCACTAAACTCATAAGGCCCAGTTTCTATTTTCCCTAATGTCAATCAATCATAGCACTCATGATTGATAATAGCTTCATTTGTTTACTGATACGTTCCCACTCTCTTGAACTACATGAAACACTGAATTTAACACATAATTATTTTTATTACTATTAAACACCTGAATTTAAATTTTTATAACAAGCTGTACCTTGAAATTATAGACTTATGTAATGTCAAACAGCAGAATTAATGCATTATCAATGTAGTTAAATGCTTAAAATAATAAGAAATTGATTTAACCCATATATTTTTTTTACTTCTTATCAATATTAAAATGTGGCCAAAAGCACAGGTCTTTGGCCAAAGTTAACTAAACTACAAATGTGTATCATTTTATTATTAGGCATTGCTAATTTTTATGTACTTTAAATTTTGAAATTAATTTTATATTGATGATATCCTTTGAAAGACAATAAATATGTTCTCTGGAAGATAAAGTAAAACAAATAAAAAGAAATACATCATGTTATTAGTACTCAGAAATAATTACTCATGGACTTATATGTGAATAGATTTTCTTTTGAGCTTAAAATTTATTAGCATTGAAGATGAATTGGCATGCCAGAAGTAGAGGTATTTATTTCCATGAGATCTTTTACAACATATTGGGAGAGAACACAAAGAAGAGTATGACACAGGTTTTAGGCTGTTATTTTTCTACCAATGCAATTTGAATATTTTAAATGTAATTTTACATTTCTCTGCAAACTGAGGAGTTTGTATGCATGTAGATTCTTTATCCTATAGTTCCTATTTCAAACCTACTTTTTAATATTTTTATTCACCATTTTCAATGTGGTACAATGTATTGTTTCACCCTGTGTCATTTTTCATGCCTGTGTAGAATGCATTATCACTGTGTCTTTTTTTAACTAATTTTTTTAATGAAACAGTTGTGAACAAAATCAAAAATTGCAACACCATAGCAATTTAGGAACCACAAATATGTCCATTTTCCCTCTACAAGTCAATAAGGCCGGAGATTGGTCTTCTATTGATCATATTCTGCATTCTAAATATAATTTGCTAGAATTCTATTTAAATAGTATTCTATTTAACCTTTTGAAAAACAGGATTTAACTTTCAATGGGAGGTTGGCATTTCATTATAAAATGAAACCAAATGTATTTTGACATAATTATCGTGTGCCTATAGAAAGTTTTTATTTGTGCTTTATGTTTACATATAACAAATATATAGATTCAGCCTAATTCATTCTGCCTGTGAAATATGGAAGAAACTCAAAGAAGCAAAAAAGGCCTTTAGGTCAGGTTTAATAATGAAGCAGTACACATAGCTTATGTTTCATTCATTCCTGAAAGTAAATGTTGTGTAGTTAAAATTTACAAAGCTCATATCACAAACCTTGCTAGTAAAATATGAATAAAAATTAATAACATAAGAAAATTAAATAGAGCGATATTCACATTATGCCACAATAATTTACTTTAAGTTCAGTGTTCTGAACTTCAGACTGAAAGTAGGTAGCTAAGCTTTTGTCCAACATGGGATGAGTGGACACAGTGCCTGATGGTCAGGGGTGGTCAGAAACACATGTGGAACGGAGAAGGGGAGGAAGGAGAAGAAGAAAAGACAGAAAGGAGAGAAGGAGAAAAACAAAGGCAAACCTGGGAGCAGTAACAGAAGAAAAGAAACTTCAAAAAAAGGAATGATAACTATGTGATTTGATAGAGGTTTAGTTAAAGCTACAATGACTACCACACAGAAACTTTAGAAATGTATCCAGTCAAGATGGTATACGTACATCTTAAACTTAGATGGTATTGCATGTAAAATGTATATCAATAAAAATATTATGTAAATGAAAAGGTAGTTATAATATTAATAATTAGCAAAAAGGTCTCAGATAAATTAAAAATGTCCATGTGAAAAATCAAACTTTATAAAGATTAAATATATAATAGAGTGCTCGTAGGCAAATATTTAAAAACATTAAGAAAACAAGAAACTTTAATAAATAAGATAGCTTTATCAGTTAAATATTTTCTCTAGAAATCACCCTGCCAAGGAAATAATGAAGCAAAGGGGGAAAATACATGCCAATTAACTGTGATTATACTTGTACCATTTTATATAACAACTGTTTCATTTTTCCATTCAGAAATGTGACAGAGATGACTTTACTTGCCTAGTACCAACTTAGAACTTGGGTGGCTATTGATTTTCTTTGATGAACAAAATCTGAATCAAAATGACATGTTTAACAATGGCACTTCTGGGTCAGAGCTTTGAAAGCCAATTCTTCATTTGTTTCTTTTCTTTTTCTTCGACCCTGGGAACCAGAAATGTCCTGACCAGGAAACTGGTGCTCAGCAGTGGATCTCAGAGTGAGGTTTATGTAAAACAGAAGACCAAGTAACTCATAATGAACTCATATCATGAATGGCATATAAATCTGTAGGTTTATTTTTGGTTTTATTTTATTTTTTCTCTACAACATATTTAATGTTGTAGAGAAAAAAGTTATTGTATACTGCTCTGCCTGGTTCTAAAGGTGAGGGACAACCCGAGCCACAGGAGACAAAGCTTGTGTCTGGTAGCAAACACTGCCTCAGTTTCCTCTCCCTGACCCCAAAGCTTGGTCAGAAGTCAATGACGGGTAAGACCCCTCACAGCAGGGGGCAACCTAAACCAGACTTGATCACTTGGGAGGCCTTCATGGAAGGACTGGGGTGGGGGGCTGCAACAAAGAGGGAGAAATGGACTCTTGCCACCCAGCTTTGACATAGCCTGAGTCCCCATGTTCTCTTCCTGGCCTGCAGATCCTTAGAGAGAGAGAGTGCAAGCTCTTTGGTGTCTCTTCTCATAAGTGCACTAATTCTATCACCAGGGCTCACCTTCATGAGCTTGTCTAAGCTGAATTAACTCCCAAAAGTCCCTGCCCCAAAACTATCACCATAGAGACTGGGGCTTCAACATATGAGAGAGAGCATAATTCAAACCACAGCAGTCACTAAGCCTCAAGCACCGTGGGGCATCTGCCCATCAAGCCACTCCAGCCACTCAGCTAGGGCAGCCCAGTCACTTTAGGCATCTTTTCAGCCAGAATACTCTAACCATTTCTCTTCAGTCGTTCACAAAGAACTCTCATTAGATACCCCTCAGGGATGGTGGCCACAGATCACAGTGATAATGCAGGTCAGTTTGCATCAGTACAAGACACATACGGCATAAAATCAGTCATCGGCTCTTACTCTTCTAGTCCACACTCAGAAATCGTTATCCTTTTCAGTGACTTAGAGCCTGTGATTCAGATATCTCCTCTAACCTGTATTTTATTTTTAGGCTAAGACGTTTTACCCAGTAGACTAAATTTCCTGCTCCAGATCATCAGATAGTATGGTAATCTATCTGATTATCATTCATTTTTTTATTTTAACAAATCATAATAGTTTATTTATTAAATATCCTCCCCATCTGTGAGTAAGCAATAAAAATGCCTTTTGAGCAACGCTGACTGAGGAGACAGCATTACCTCTATTCTACTTCTGCTCATAAGGTTTTGACATTATTACTTGGTTTTAAGCCCAAGGGGCTTTATCTTATTGCCAGATCTTGGCCTGTGCTCTACAAATTGGGGTACAATTTGGTAGAAGAAAGCCTCTGGCTACTTTGCTTTGTCATTTTGTAGCTTAGGAGATCTAAATTGCCCCAAACAAGGGCTCTGTAAGTGCTAACTCCTTTCTTTCCCTGTTAGAAAAGATCATGCTGACAATCTCCCTACATGAACTTCTAATCATATTTGACCTTTCTTCTAAGGCTGATCAAATAACATGAATCACTCAGCTTCAGATCCAGAGTGTGGGTAATCTAATAGGGATTTCTCCACAAGGGTGACTTCCTCTGGTGAGGGGAGTGAAGATTTTCCTTTTCTCTATGTCTCAGAGAATGAGTTGTGAATACTGATGTCAAGAGGTAGATCAAATTAAGTCTAACATTAAAAAAAATTCACAAAAAGAACAGGCATTCACTTTGTTATACATTTTAGAGAGTGTTTGTTGTCCTTTCTTGAGGGGGTGACTTTTCCTGCAAGTCCCCCATTCCGTCACGGATGAAAGTAAACAAGACAAGACGTGATCTGCTTGGGGAGGAGAAGCGGCTGATCCCTCAAAAGGGAAGGGCCTTGAGCAGTGGCCAGTTTCTCAGGGGAAAAAGGCCTGTATCCCCTTCCTCCAAGGGCTTTTACCAGGTTGTAATACACAGGAATACAGGGCGGCAAGGATCAAACAGTAGATAACATTTCAAAGAAATCTGAGGGCTTAGTCTAAGTCAGTGTCTGTCAGGAAGGCGGTTTTGCAGAAATGTTTAGGATTTCCTGCTTGGACCCTTAACATATGAATGAAAGCACTCTTAGCAGAGCAGATTTCACAGGTTTATCAGGAAGTCTTTGTGATGCCAGATTTTCCACCAGGACACGCTCTAGCCAGGCAAGGAGCTGCACCCCTGCCCACCAGGTATTCAGGCTTAAGGGGATTAGAGTCAGGAAGCACTTCTCCCAGAGGACATGGGGACTTGGGGTATATCACATAGCCAGGGGGCACAGATCTATTACTTGCTCTTTGTTGCAGCCCCCCTGAGTCCTTCCATGATGCTCTCCTGAGTGAATATGTCTGGCTTAGGTTGCCCCTCCTCTGAGGGGATTTACCCATCAACAACATAGTCCATGCTTCAGGGGCAGGGAGAGGAAACTGATGCATCATTTGCTAATAGAGACACGCTTTGTCCCCTATGGCTTGAATTCCAGAGGTCACTTGCTCATCCTTAGCCATGATGGGGTGGGGCGGGGGTAGAGTTACAACTCCTGAAACCAGGCAGAGTGGTTCCCAACACTTTCTGGATTTTTATGAGTCACAGAAATTATCATCACACTTAAAACATTATTACAAGATAACTGTGTTTCTGTTGAGTATACACCAGACCCTACATGAAAATTTCTTACAATTTTAGTGACATCTAACTTAATATTTAAAAAAATATCTTCTTGGAACTAGCTTGTCTACATACAAATGGTGTGTTTTGGAAAGACAGGTTTATATTGCTGCAATTCGGCAGGCAGTGGCAATAATGAAAACGGATACTGTTTATAAGGACTGTGTGCCATTGTGTATGCATTGTCATAGTTAATCCTGCACGGTAGGTACAGTTATTTCCCACATTCTACAGCGAAGAGAACTAGGGCTTCTAATTTCAAGAAACTGCCAAGCTCAGATGGTTAGTAAGAGGTGGAGTTTGGATTTTAATGCTGATATTGATACAGGGTGCAGCCAAGGGCCTCCCCCACCAAAAAAAAAAAAAAGATTTGGAATCATGTCCAGAATTCAAAGTGTATAAGAATATCAGAGAGATATATAAGATGTCCTTACTCCCCCACCCCCAGGGGGAAGAGACAAATGGAGCAGGGCCATTGAGAGCTGTTTTGCATAGCAACAGTTTTGAAGCTAACCTCTGGAATGATTATTTAACATATCTATAAGCTTTAACTGATTTCATAGATATGTTAAATAGCTGTGGCCAAGCTTTGAGCCAGGGAGAAGGGAGTGGCTTCTACCCAGGATGGAACTAGGGGTTGTACCCCTGAGTGAGAGGACCTGTGTGAGAGCTTGGAAAAGACTGTCTCTGGGACATGAGGGGATAACTGCCCAGGTGAGGAGAAGGCCATGTGGTTTGGGGCAGAATGAGGACCCCTGCAGTCATGTAGGGGAGAGCCACTCAGGTTCAGCAGAGTGAAGACCCCCACTTGGTGAGGTGAAAGAGGGAGGCATGTGGTTTTGGCAGAGTGCAGACCCCTTCTTTCCCAGGTGAAAGGGAAAACCATGCAGCTTTGCCGGAATGGAGATCCCTGCAGCCAGGTGAAGAAGAAAGACACATGCTTTTGGTGGAGTGCGAACCCCTGCAGCTGTGGTAGAAGAGGCCCAAGTGGCTTTGGGGTACTTCCTTTGGCTGCATGGCCTGGAAAGCAGGAGAGACTTTGACTGTAACTGGGTACAAAGAACTCTTGCCAATGGACCATGAGAGGGTACGACAGTACTTTGATTAACTAGAGATCCTGCACAGTGACACAGCTGACGATACCAGCGGCCTAAAACACAGACGTGTACTCCTTTCCTGATTTACGGTAACCGGAGTTGGGACAGTGGGAGAAGGGAGCGCTGTGTGGGTGTAGGTGTATACCCTAAAGGACATTGATATTTTAGTGGAGGCGTTAGGCCTGAATAGCATTAAATAAACATTTTGTTTCCTTTTCACAAATCTCTGGCATTGAGAAATGTCTTTCCAATTGGCAGCGGACAGAAGAACTCAGTAGATATTTGTATTCTGTCCTTGCAAGGGGCCCCTATGTTTAGCAGTTTTTGGCATCCCTAGATGGGCCAAATATTGCCCACCCCCGGACCTCTTGTTTGGTAACAATATGCTGAATGCCGTGGCTGAACTCTTCATCACATCTCAGCATTATCTCTCAATAGACCCATGTAGGGTAAAATGTTAAACACTCAAGTTCCTAATTACTCTTCTTGAATATTTATGTGCACAATTTGATAATGTACAGTTTTACAAATGGATCACATGATTCTGCTGATTGCGACATCCTAAGCTCTGATTTATGAGATTTAAACACTTGAGTTGCAATTTCCCCGATGGGCATGAGTTTCCAGGTTTGAAAGCTCAGGCTCATTAAAGTTTATTATTTTTCACCATTCTCATTCATCATATTTTAATATCATAAATCTATTTCAAATATTTCATAAAAAATCCTGGTCCCAAGCTTTGACAAAAAATATTGTTTTAAAAGCTGGTAAAATATTTCTGTTAGTGACACATTCATCACCCAAAGGTCACAGCTCCAAAGGGGGGAGGAGTTAATCTGGGGACCTTTAGCCGAAACGCTCTTCTCCGGTTGATAAATGCTGTTGGGCCTGTAAAAGCGCTCTGGTACTGTGTGTCTCTCATGGTGTCTACAGATACCAAAACGAACACTTGCTCAAAAATTAAAGTACTGCCCTGGCTGGCATAGCTCAGTGGATTGAGCGCGGGCCTGCAAACCAGAGTATCGCGGTTCGCTTCCCAGTCAGGGCACATGCCTGGGTTGCAGGCCAGTTCCCAGCAGGGGACACATGAGAGGCAACCATACATTGATATTTCTCTCCCACTCTTTCTCCTTCCCTTCCCCTCTCTCAAAAAATAAATAAATAAAATATTAAAAAAAATTAAAGTACTTTCTCAAAACAAATCTGACTCTGGCCTTTGGGGTCTAGTAGAAATACACAAGCTAAGAGATTGAAAATACAAAGTCGAGAATGTCAGTCAGATTCATTAAAAAGGATAAAACACGGTGGTGGCAGAGCGGTCAGTAAGGGTAGTAGCGGTCATCAATGTGTTAAGTCCTAAAATTAACTCCGGGGTGAGTAAGGGGGGGGCAGTGGCCCTGTGATTTCCTGATGACCACTTTCTGAATCTGTTATCTGATGACAAATTTAGTCTCACGTTGCTCGATTGTGTGGCTGAAAGCGTAACAAATATAAAAGTCCCATTCCCTTCATTCATTGTGTATTCAATTTAAGCACATTTTACGGTAAAGCTAAATGATTTGGGGACCAGGTGTTCCAAATACCAAGAAGCTCTAAAAACCTCTCACTTGAACAAGGGAATGAGAAGATGCCACCATCTACAATTTTATAAATAGCTAAATTTTATGTATTTCAAAGCGTGACACTTAGTCGACACTGAAAATGTTTCAGAATAACTGAATCATAATCCCCCTGTAAAAGGACTAGATATTTTGAAACATAATTTCCCTCATTTTCTTACAATTTTACTTTCATCACTTCCTTTTCCCCCTCCAAATTCACTTTTCTTTATTTTGAATACATTTCATTTCACAATAAAAAGCTTTATTGACTCTGAGGACGTGTAGATTATATAATGTGGTCAGGTCTCCATATCTTTTTTCACCAAAAGCCCTCGATGACATTTTTAGTTCCTGCAATGGCAACAATAAATTTTAGTGAACAGCCTGGAGCTGTTAGTCAATTGTTAATATCAGGGTAGTAAACAAAATACCTTGACACATGGCTTATTCAAACCTGGGACATTTCTATATTTCTTTTGCATAAGTTTTAGATGCTATGACTTCTTGACTAATAAGAGTTATTTTCTGATCCTTTCAAAATCTGATTTTTCATGTATCTTATTTTATTATTTTTATGTCTTATAAAAAGTAAATGCTAGAGACTTCGAACTGCACTCCACACATCACTTTTTGCTATGCAGGACACATGCAGATAAATGCAGTTATTGCCTGTGAGCATTTTATTTAGCAGGTGAAATAAAGGTTTCTCAATGATATCTATGCCCCAATGTCCGGAACCAGTAAATAGATTGCCTTAATGACAAAAGAAGCTTTGCAGATGTTATAAATGTTACACACCTCAAGATGCATAGGTTATCCTAGATTATCTATCTAGTTGGGACCTGTATAATATGCAAACTTTTGAATCTTCAAAACCAAAGAATCTTTTAGGGTTGGGGCTGGGGGAAAGTACCAGTAGAAGTGAGAGAAAAAAATATGCAAGGCCAGTATAGGATGCAGTACTGTGACTGGCGCTGTGGGCAGTGGGAACTCGATTCTGCCAAAAGCTCCCCAGAGGCTAACAGATCGAGACTCTAGATTGTGTCTGAAAGATGAAAGGTGAAACATTCATCCCTCAGCTCTTGTACCCCACCACGGGCTTTCTCTGAGGATGAAACTTCCCTGCTTTTCATGTTTATTTGAATGAGGCTGAATGGGTTCCAGCAGTGAGAGAGAAGGCCCGGAAGCTGAAAGCAAAATGATTGCCCTTGAAGGGGGTGGGAAGGGGACCCTGTGAAGAGCCTTAGGCCAAAAGGGCCTGCCTGCCGCACTGCCCCCCAGGAGAGAGGGCCAGCATTGGGTCCAGGTGTGTCTGCTAGAGGAAGGCCATGACCCAGTGGGCTCAGGCTATTTACATCTTTCTCATCTTCCCAGGAGGGCAGATTTGGGACAGAAGTCAACAATATAATTTTCGGCAGTTCATTTTATTCAGTGAGTGAAGAGTATACACGTTGTTAGGGGAAATAATGAAAATGAGAGGTTAATTTTCCCTCCCTTTTTCTAGAGCTTATTTTCTTTAGAAAATATGTAATTGTAAATTCTCTTTTTGTATCTTTAACATCTAAGCAAAAATTTTTAAAGGCTAAATAAGCTCCCTGAACTGCAAACACCTAGGAATGTTTTTCTCAAGCACTTGGGAGCCACCTATTTGAAATGCAAATACAGGGTCCCACGCAAATAATGCCTCTTTTATTATAAACTATTTTATTATAAAATCATAAGCATGAAATTCTGTAACATAACAATATCATGCTCAAGAACACCATATGACATTTTAGGTAAAATGTCCAAATTAAAACAATAAATGATCACACCTATATTATTACCCTATCAACCACGGTCAAGCAGGAGTTACTTTTGCTTGACCCTGTACCTATGACTATAGCGCCTTTATCTCCCAATTTTTGTGTCAAGGCAGGAGCCTAACCTCTGCAGAGCATCAAGCTCCAAGAGGGAGGGAGGGATGGAGGGAGGAGGATGAAGAGGAAGGAGGATAAAAGAAGAGTAAACAAGTAGAAAGAGGAGGAAGAGAGAATGAAGGGAAATTAAGGGGACGACTGAGAAAGCGCCCCCACTTGTGAGGAGGGAGAGAAGCCACTGAGTCTAAATCTGTAGTTTTTTACAACCTACACTTGGAAGTTGTATTCCAATCCTTCTGTGGCATTTTATTTCTTAGATGTAAGTCCTTCAGCCCAGACCAAACTCAAGGGGAGGGGCAGTAAGTTCTACTTTTTAATGTGAGGAATATCGAAGAATCTGTGAACATGAATTTACTATTATCACAGATCATTAAACTATTTAAAATCCATTTTTAAACTTTAAAATAATAAATATTTTTCAGTTAAAATAAAATTTTAATTAAGCAGAAGAATTTCTGAGCTGTGGAAAAACACAGTTTAATGCTGAAGCTGCACACACACACTCAGTGTTCCAGCTCACCCATAATCAGATGCACAGCCATAATGCGTGAAGTTTGGTTACAGGAAAAATGCTTGACTTTCAAAAAGGCTCACTTATTAAAAATAAAATTACCTTTGTGTTCATTTCAGCTGCAACCTTTAAGCAATCAATGACTATGTACTCACTGTAATCATTCTTTAAAATTAGAATTATTGAAAAGCTCTATGATCGCTGATGAATGAGAGAGAGTAATATTGATTTGTGACTGGGAGAGATGATTTCAGGCTGTAAATAGCCACAGTTCTAGAAGAAATCACTAAACTTTGCTATTTTTTGTCAGTATTAAAGTGGGTCAGTTTTAAATAAATTAATCATGTTTTAAAATTTTGTCACACATTACTGTATAGCACTTTATTTACATCATGGTTTAATCTAAGAAACCACTGGATAAAAAATGAGTTATCTCAATTAAGAGACTACAATAGCACAACTATACAAAATTGTAGAAGGAGAAATGTTTCTATATGTTACTTATAAGTTTTGCTTTTTTATGTTATTTTTATGGGTTTTTTAATTCATTCATCAAACTGATTGATATCGTTATGTGTAGGTAAATGTGAGAAATAAGAACCACTCCTCTTCAAGTGACCCTCATGTAACATCTTTTTTCAATCATAATCTGGAACATAGGGAAGTTGGTTCACATTTCTGGCTGCTGAATTAGTGATGGTTCTCATCATTATAGTAATGTCTTAGCAAACATAACCCAAGTTATTTTCTGTGGCTTGAATGATGAGTACATTTCCTATATAACAAGTAATAAAACACCTTACAAAATTGATAACATTGCTACTTTATAATCTAAAAAAAAACAAAGAGACAGAGATTATACATTGAAATGAGAACATTACCCTTAAACATATTTGTTCTCCATTTCCTAAGTTTTCTTTTATTTTGGCTAAGTCATATGCTCTTTCTGTAATGCTACTTCTCAGTTTTATTATTCCCGGAGAACAATTTTCATTATACACAGTAAGCAACCAAACCTAATTGGAGTTGAATATCTCCACAGCACCATCCCTCCCGTTACTTCTCAGTTCACTTTATTTTCCAACTCCCCATTTTTGAGGCAATTCGAAGTCCAATTCCTTGAAATCAGTTGCATTCTACTCTCAGTTCTCTCTCTGACTACATATTTTCATATTTTTAGTCTCCTGAGCCACCTTCTCATCTTCCGAAAACTGCCAACTAAATTTGAATTTTTTATGTATTTAATCTTGTGTCTTCTTATGCCAGACCCTCTTACTAGGAAAATAAATTCTCTCACTTGGCTTGAAATCCCATTTATAAACAGAGGCTCCAAAAATGTGTATCTCCAGGCCAAATCTATCTTAAGAACTCCAGCTTACTTTACTTCTCCAACTACCAGAATATCCCTCTGTGCTCATAAATATCTTACCATGCAGATAAGAATATGATTCTTTTGTAACTCAGTTTTTATTGCCCCATCCAATCTATCACTTAGTCTTGTCAATTTAGTCTCAACAATATACATCAATTTTCTTCTTCCTTTAACAAAAAGTTGTTTAAGCCACTTTTATTGTTGGTATTTAGCAAGAAAAGGAGAGCAAAAGGGAAATGGACATTGAGTTTAATAAAATGAGGAACATAACCCTGTTTCCTTGCTGGTCAGGAAGCTACAGCTTCACCCCCCATGGAGTTACAGCAGTGCTCTGCCAAGGGATTTAGCTCTCCATCCCTCACCCTCTGGTACTGGGTTGTTTGGGGACGCAAGTGGATGTGTTGGACCAAGAAGTCTGCCTGTCTAACTAGGGGATAGGGACACATCCAAAGCCCACGAAAGTCTGTGGAGTAGATTGGTTTTTTTGAAAGAGCACCTGGTCCATCCCGAACCCAGTTGATATAATCCCAGGAAACAAAGAAGCTGTCTTTCTTGCCCATAGGGTAACACACCTTCCTGTTCATTTGTGTGATCTCCCTCCCAGGAGCACAAAACCATGTGGGTATTAACAGCTACTGAGCCTGTGGCAGATGGCATGCACTAAAAAAGGAATAAGCTTTCTCTCCTCTTGCCCACCTGGTTATGCACTCCCCCTGTTTGTTCATGCACTCTGTTGCCCAAGAGCATGGGACCACATGGTCCTAGCAGCCACATGGTTCAGAAGGGAGCCTGAGATGGGCTGAGCAGGAACAAGTTAAGCTTCATGGATGGGGACGGAGAACACTTAGCAGAGCCTGAATATTGCAGCACAGCAGTGAACTGTAGATGGAAACACACAGTAAGCTAGCTGGATGCTGGACTGGGCTGTTCTTTAATATGGAACAGTAACTCTAACACTGGCTTTGTCTTGGCCTTGCTGAGAAAATAGTTGGACTTTTTCCTTGGGAAGACAGATGGAGATGGGACATTGGAAACCCAGAGGGTCACCATATTTCCACATGAAAAAAACACCTTGCCACCCCGCACTCTCCCATGCATGGGTCCTTGAAATGCTTTCCTTATGATCATGTGGAAGAGCCTAAGTTCCACCTATAACATTACCATTATCAATTTCCTCTAAATTACTACAGTATTTTTTAAAAGTTAACCTCCTGTTTTGATTTGCACAATTCTATCCCCAGAAATTCCACCCAAATAACTCTCGAAACTGTAAAGGACTACATCTTTTCAATATATCTTATTGTTGAATTTCCAAACTTAAATTACATTGAGAACCTTGTCAGTGAATGTAAATAAAATGCAAAATTCAACCTGTCCTACCAACCTCTACCTGCCTTACCAGCAATAGTCTATATTTGCTTCCCTCGTCTCTATATTCTAAACTGCCTCCTTTTTTTCATTCATCCAGAAGCTCAGCTCTGTCTTAACTGAGGGTCTTTAACAGGCACCATTTTCTCTACCTACAATTGTTTGTCTTGGTCTTTGGATGGTGATCTCAGTGTATCTTCTCAGTTCTCCGTTGAATTGTTTCTTCCTCAGAATTGTCTTTAAAATAACTCTAAAGCTAAATCATACAACCAATATCAAAATACTATATCACACCCTTACTTTTGCTTACATGTATTTATAAGGTATAGAAAGTGTTATGGTTTCTAATGGTTGTTCACTTATTTGACTATATTTGTAAAGGTTCCCTTGCCTAGCGACAGTAAGCTCCTACAGGTCAGTCAGGAATGTTACCGATCTTAACCATCCATCTTCCATACCTAGCCCAGTGCCTGATACATAGATGTATTCAATCCACGTGTTTAGAAGTTTAAATGATGATCAGCCTTGCAGTTTTGTTCTTCTTAATTTTGTTACAGAATCTGAAAAGAAAAACAAGATGGAGACAAATGGCACCATAAATGCAGATACATTGGGCTTCTGTCCCGCTGGGCAGCGGGCTCTGCATATGGAGAAGCCATCGCTGATGCCATGTTTTCATAATGTGTTTCCAGTCTGTCGATAGCTTTGTTCCCCAAAACTCTCTACTTTCCCTGGGATTTATATTCTCAATATCTTTTAACTGGAAGCTCACTTCCTAAACGTAAAAGCAAAACTCCTTTATATGGCACGATTTTTAGATTTCTGTTCCCGGTTCAACTTGGGAGCCACACATCCCCAATATGTTCCTCCAACCACTCTGTGTCTCAGACCTACGAGACAGACTATGCCCCAAATTGTGTAGGTCTCATGCTTCTGCACCTAACCTCCAGTGGGGAAGGGACAGAGAGAGTTGACTATTTCCTCACTTAGCTTTGTTTGGCCTAGTAAAATGAGAACTAGTTTAATAAAACCTGAAAAAAAAATTAACTCAAATCTTGAATGGCCAACTCCCTTTTCAAAAAGCCATCGTCTCAAACTACATAACATACCACCTCAAAATCTGCTGGCTTAAAAAAATGTTTATTATTCCTTTTGAACCTTCGACTTGTCTGGCCTTGTTGTGTGTGTCTGTGTGCTTGACCAGGCTCACTCATCCACGCCTATGGGACAATCTGTGGGCCTCAGGGGGGGCTCTGTTGATTTCAGCTGTGCTTTTCCTCATGTTTAGGTGTTAACTAGTGGTAGGCTGGTCTAGGATGATCTCACCTGGGGCAACAAGATTACTTTCACAGGTTTTTCACTTGTTTGAAAGTGTGATGTCTCTCCATTACCCTGTTCTAAGGCAATCTCTAAGAAGGAAAACTGGAAGCAGAAACTGGCAAGTATTCAAAAAAAAAGAAAGAAAGAAACTCCACAAATGGGTAGAGGTTACGAAATACCAGGACAAAGTTCATTTATGAAAGTGGGTAAGACAGAGGTGGTAGAACTAATGTAATCAATCTATCTTCCTTGTGGTAACATAGTTTGAATTTTAATATAAATGCATAATGAAGAATAAATATTTTTGGCTTCATAGACAGATAAGTATAGAGAACTACAACAATATTTTGTATTACATACTTTTAAATTGTATTGTTGTTCAAGTATTTTTATAAGATGTGTTATAATAATACTATAACTCATTTGCATGGGTTACTATATTCTACTTAATACTGTATATGATTGTATATATCTGTTTAAATCATTACGACTACATTGTATTGTTTAATACTTTTTAACAATTGTCTAATGCACTATATTCTGATTTTTCTAGGGCAAAATTAACTTCCTATATTTTTTCTTAACTTTCTTCAAGAACAAGTAATTTATATTTATTTTCTCTTATATCATTTTATTTTGTGATTATAGTAACTGATTATTGGAGTATAAGGGGAGAGTATGAGAGAAGTGAATGTCTCCTAATTTAAATATATATATATATAAATATATATATATATATATATATATATATATATATATATTTGGCTTCTCAAAAGGTAGTAACAGTGATTTAAATATTTACTATGTAACAAATGAATAACAGATGTGAATAATATTTGCTTTAGGTTGTAACTTTAGCCTGGATATCATTGCTATTTTTTGGTCCAAAAATACCATTTTAGATTTGAATACTTTTGTAATATCTTCATCAAACAAATAATCTAACAGAACATCATGATTAAATAAAAGTCATGAGGCCCTGGCAGGTGACTCAGTTGGTTAGAGCATCTTGCCATACACCAAAAAAGTTGCGGGTTCAATCCCAGTCAGGTTGGTTGCAGATTCAATCTCTTTTCAGGGCATGTTTGGGAGGCAACCGATCAATATTTCTCTCTCATGAGAATGTGTCCCTCCCTCTTTCTTACTCTCTCTCTAAATTCAGGAAACATACTCTCAGGTGAGGATTAGAAAAAAAATGGAAGTCATTAAGTACTTTAATATTTGAATTTATGTTTATCAGTTTTGAGGAATGCTTCTGAATATAAGTTTATTATGTGCTTTTTGTTATTGCTGTTATATCTCTTTAGGCTCTCAATGAGTTTAGCAATACATTGTTATTAGCATCTTCTAGTACAGTAAAGCATTATTGTGTAATTAACAGTGATTGTGTGAGAGGGTGAACTAGAGACAGGGCAGGTATCATTGGCATCTCACACTTGTATCAGGTCACAGTGTTTGGCAGAAGAAAAACCATAGCTTGGTGCCATTGTTTAATTTTTATCTATCCGCAAACTAAAAAATTAGATAAAATTTCAACTAAATAATTTAAATATTTAAAATAATGGCATTTGTTTATAAATAAAATAAATTTAGAGATGGAAGATAATGTTGGAAATACCTTAAGAATTTTATAAGTGTACATTCAAAGGAAAAAGTCTTCTCAATACTATTACTAACAAAAGAACTTTGTCTTGAACTACATATTCTGAGAAAAGAACTTTTACACTATCTCTAGCAATACCTAACAGTATAAGATTTACGAACACCAATTGAGTCATTTTTCATGTCAATGTCATTTCAGAATAAATTGATGGTTGCTAAAACTTAATTTAGTTTGAGTCTCTTCTGATTGTATTTAGAGTTTTACAGAGAGACATGTTCAATGTAATCATATTAAATATTACAAGACATCTGCCAGGTTCAAAGTAAGAATCTATTTTAAATGCTCTCATATTCAGGAATCTCAATTATACTGTGCAAAACTAAGAATTTTAAACAAAACAATTTACTAAATAAAGTACTTGAACCCCAGTAGTAAATCTGCCAATATAAATCTCCCCATTTTAGTTTTGCATTTTCTAAAGCAAGACTGCCAGAGTAATTAGGTCTAGACTACTGCATAAAATCTGATATTAGATGAAAAGTTTAATCCACAGAAAACAATGTGAATATACAGAAGAATGGATTGACCCTAATACTGTTCTTTTAAAAAGTTCCTCTTTTATAAATGAAAAATAAATTTATAAATAAACCTCAAAAGTGACATTTTGGATCATTTTAGAGAGTGAACTTGCACTTTCTGATGTTGATAATAGCATCATTATTTGTTGGGTAACTTTTAAGTGGTCAAATAAAGACATAATTAGTTTCAGTAAATGGAGAAGGAAAAGGAAGGGATATTATTATGTAGTTTTGTTTTGTTTTTTAGTTTTAAAGTATCATTTTTAACTACCTAAAAGACTTTGGTATAATTTTAATTTATGCTATTAATCGGGTGGCATGTTAGAGGATACTAGGGAAATTTTGCACTAGCAGAATTTCCAGGGTCACTTGGACTCTGCTGTATCATAATTCTTCATCTTAAAAGAGATGGCATTCGGACCAGTGCTCCAAGGCGGGGCCGAAGGAAAATTTATGCAAATTATATAAGAAAAAGAAACGTGGGCTGTTCTGCAGAACATACTGGACTTTGAAGACAGTATAAAAAAATGAATCAAATTATGCCATGAATAATTTTTATATCCACTGCTTGTTGAAATGCTATTTTTGATATGTGGAGTTAAATAAAATAAATTATAAGATTGAACAGAATAGATGTGCAGTGCCTGGTAGGGTTCAACACACACTTGAGATAGGACACCCTGCAGTATGGCTAGGGCTGCATAGCAGGAACGATAATGGAATTTTTAAAATTGCCAGATGCATAGGCCTAGCTAGAGTTGTAGCAGTTTTAAATCTAATGCGGTTGGGCTACTATTTATAAAAATTACAAAGTAATTTTAAAGTATAGGATTATTGCTATTATTTCAGAATTTTTTCTATTATCAAAGTATGGCCCCCGAAGGCTACTTTTATTTTAATTTATCAACACATGGAGAAAAAAAGATACAGGTCAATTCATGTGGTCTTTTTCAGAAACATTTCTTTTAATCCAGGATTATTCATTTAAATTTTGAAAGAAGATATCTTTGTGGAACTTCATTATCATTTCTACAAATCTAAAATAAAATCATTTTGTTTCACTTTTATTAGATTGTATTGACTATGCTATCACATTTTCCCAGTTTCCCCTCTTTGACTCCCTCCACCCATCACCCCCCACTCCCACAGGTAATCCCACCCCCCCACCATTCATGTCCAGGGGAATGTGTGTAAGTCCCTGCACTACTCCATTGTCTATACTGTACTCTATATCCCTGTGGCTATTCTATAACTACTTAGTTGTACTTCTTAACCCCGTCACATCTTCAACTGTTCCCCCCAAACCCCTCTCATTCCGTACCCTTCAAAACACTCTCTGTATCCATGATTATGTATCTGTTCTTGTTTGCTTAGTTTGTTTTTTAGATTCAATTGTTGATAGATATGCATTTATTGCCATTTTATTATTCATAGTTTTGATCTTTTTCTTAGATAAGTCCCTTTAAAATTTCATATAATAATGGTTTGATGATGATGAACTCCTTTAGATTATTACCTGGGAAGCTCTTTATCTGTCTTTTGATTTTAAATGATTATCTTTTCTGAGTAGAGTATCTTGGCTGTAGGTCTCTGCTTTTTATGACTTTCAATATTTCTTGTCAATCCCTTCTAGTCTACAAAGTTTCTTTTGAGAATTCAACTGACAGTCTTATGGGAACTCCCCTATAAACAACTAACTGTTTTTCTCTTGATGCTTTTAAGATCCTCTCTTTATCTTTAATCTGTGGGACTTAGTTATGATGTGCCTGGGAGTGGGCCTCTTTGCATCCAACTTGTCTGAGTCTCTCTGTGCTTCCTAGATTTGCCTCTCTATTTCCTTCACCAAATTAGAAAATTTTTCTTTCATTATTTTTTCAAATAGATTTCCAATTTCTTGCTCTTCCTCTTGTCCTTCTGGCACCCCTATGATGTAAATTTTGCAACACTTCTAGTTGTCCCAGGGGCTGCTTACACTATCCTCATTCTTTTTAAATTTTTTTCTTAAACCCTGAAAGTACATATTAACTTTGATTGAGATACTATGCTTATCATTGATCAAATCCATATAAGGCTGAAGCATTACATAGTTACAGTTTGTCACAATATTAAGATTTTAAAAGTTCACAAATCTTCTTAAATATTTAATAATTATTGCAAATATAAATATTGATATACATTAATATAATAAACATGTTCTTTTACTATGTAAGTAGCTCTATATTCTAATCTTGTGTCCAAATATGCTAAATGAAAATTAATAAAGAATGCATTGAAATATTAATAGATTTTTATTGGCTGAACAGTAGTATAATTTAGCTAATTATTTTAGGCATCAGAAACTTGTATATAACTAATACAACCAAATCTATTACATAGTAATCCAATTTCACCAGTTGCTGCTGTAAAGGGCAAATTATCCAAGACAAAATCAAGTATACTTTTTTAATCACATGCTATCTTTATTTTAGTTCATCAAATTTTATTTTGCCTTATTTTTAAAAATTAGATTGTTTTAAGATAAAAGCTAAAATCTATTTCTAATTTTCCAATAAAAAATAATAAACTAAAATTCAAGGCAAAGCCGAATGGTTCCTCAAAACTGATCAGGAGGGAAGAGGAGCAGGATGACACCTGGAGCATTTGGCTTTGCACGTGATTCCAAACGCCCACCTACACGTAAGTGGGGGTGTCAGTGAAGTGGGAAAGTGCAGGCATGAGAAGGAAAACAGTTTTGGCAAATTATCTTCCTACTCTGACATATTATGCTCAGAAGGTTTCAGGGGAGTGTGGGTGCGACTACTTTTGCGAGGTCCCCCCAGTGCCACGGACACGCGTGAGTGAATAAATATGGCCAAGACATGTTGAGATCTGTTTGGGATGGAGGAGTGGGCTGTGGCCAGTTTCTCAGGGGAGACAAAGGCCCTGAGCACCTTTCTTCATAGCCTTTTATTGGGTTGTAATACACAGGAATACAGGGTGGCAAGGATCAAATAGTAGATAACATTACAAAGAGATCTGAGTCAGTGTCTGTCAGGAAGAGAGTTGCAGAAACTTTGGGAGACATACTCATTTCCTCTCGGACCCTTATCATATGAATGAAAGCACTTTTAGCAGATTTCACAGGTTAATCAGCAAGTCTTTGTGATGCCAGATTTTTCCCCAGGGCACACTCTGGCCAGGCAAGGAGCTGCACCTCTCCCCATCAGGTATTCGGGCTTAAGGGGATTAGAGCCAGGAAGTACTTCTCCCAGAGTACATGGGGATTGGGGCTTTGTCAAAGTGGGGGGGGGGGGTCAAGAGTCTAGTGCTCTTTATTGCAGCACCCAGAATCCTTCCAGGAAGGCCTCCCAGGTGATGGAGTCTGGCTTAGGTTGCCCCCCGCAGTGAGGGGTCTTTCTCGTCATTGACTTCCGACCAAGCCCTGGGGGCAGGGAGAGGAACTGAGGCAGCGTTTGCTACCAGAGACAGGCTTTGTCTCCTGCAGCTGGCATTCCAAAGGTCATCTCTCGCCCTTAGCCACAAGGACTAGAGATACAATTCCTAAAATCAGGCAGAGCAGTCTACCACAGGGGAGTGCTTATTAACTTTAGCCTTGGGAAGACTTTAAAGATTGGATTTAAAAGAAGAAAACTAATATAGTCTTTGCCTAATATAAATGAACCTAAGCACCTAAAAGATTTGATGGATAATGTATGTCGTTTATTTCATAGTAAAATTATCTCTATGCATTTTATCCAAAAGATTTCAAGAGAATGTACTTGGATACTTTGGTTCCTTTAATTGTATTATAAATTCAGCCCACATATTCATTTTTCAAATTTATGTCCAGAGAGTAAAGTAAACCAGATGGCATTAAAAAAACATAGGCTTTGCAACAAGACTTATTTGTGATCAAATATGTTCTGGCAATTTCTCAAGAATACCTCACAGTTAATAAAACTTATTAAGGGCTTGTATTCTTATCTTTATGATATGAAAAATTATAAGTTGTTTTAATGTGTTAGGGAGTAAAAACATAATGAAATAACAAATCTAAAACAGCACAGTGCCCAGCATTTAGTAGGTACAAAAAAAGTCATATTGCTTTTATCACTTGTAACCATTTATATTTCATCACTATAGTTTGTTACAATGGTATGGTTCTGTCTTTATATCAACTATTTATTTTGTACTTACCGGGCACTAGTCCAGGACTAGAAATGCACCAGAAAAGAAGGTCCAAGCCTTGATGGAATGCCCTCTCCAAACTGCGAGGTGCTATGATAGATTTGTACGAGGAGAAAGGAAAGCTTTAGAAATATTAAAAGTATTAAAAGCACTGTATAGTTCTAAATATAATGCTTTTCCCCTAGTTTGAGTTAAACACAAATTTTTATATATGTTTTATTTTTAGGTTTTGTTTGTTTTGAAATTAGAACAGGTAAAAAAACCTTTTATTGGACAGAGTAACAAAAAGTATAGTTTATGTCAGCAAGCTTCCTTCCCTCTTGCCTTTTTCACCGAAGAACCCAAGTCCTCACGGATTTCATGGTCTATTGAAAAAAAAGTGGTTTAGCTATCTATATCAGCTAGACTTGATCCTAACTGACAGCACTGATACAGATGATCCTTGACACGTACAGTTCAGAAAATGTCAGCAGAAACCCTTCCGGGAGGTAGGCAGCATTTTCTTTCTCCTGACCGATGTCCTTTCGGTCCAGTTACGTCCATGCTCTTTGGCCTTTGCTTAGCTAACCTTGCTCCAAACTGTATCACATGCCCCACTATGTATTCAGTATAGTTTTCCTTGCCTGTTTTCTCTGTAGTTGAATTTCTGTCACTTACCATCAAATGAGATATAACAACATTAATGACATCAGATTATTGCACTTAAAATTAAACGTCTCACACCTCATGTGACAAAATTCCTAGTCATCTCTCTTTGGTGCATCTTTTATTTAAGGTTTTTAAGGTCCTAAGGTTTTAGGAGTTTCCTATTGCTTACTGCCTAATTTTTACAACTGAAACCAGGGTTTTGTACATAGCAGAAGATTCAAAAATATTTGTTGAATGATTGATTATCAAAGAATGAGCACAGTTTGACAAATGCAAACATGAGCAAGGGGAATAAGACTTTTGCCTTTAGTGAACCGCAGTTGAGTGGGGACATAACTTTACCCTCTGAATGCATTCCTTCACTCGACTTCTATTGTTTTATTTTCATCATGATACGGGGGCTGCTTTTTTCCTCATTATATCACTTTCTTATGCCAGAGAATGACTTAAAGATTTGATATAGCAGTTGCTCTAATGAAATAGTTAATACATTGAAGGAGAGGAGAGGATTATTTAGTAGAAATTAGTTTAGGTTTATAATTTAAAAATGCATATAAGTTAATGGAAACGTGTGAAGAAGTATGTAAAACAGGGTGGAGAAAATTGGCAAGTGGTTGTTTTCATGACATCAAGAGAATTAAGTGAGTGATACTCTGGAGTCAACCACATGGACTAGGATCATCACCTGTGAGTAAGAACTTCAGTAAGTTTTGGTGACTTTGATGATTATTATCACATTTTACAGTCTTGATACTATATGGAAAATAAAAAGTATAAGTAAGACAAATGTTGTATAAATAACTAAATATAAAGACAGAAGTTCATTGGCTTAACTTATCCACCTGGAAGAGGGTAGTTTCAGGGGGTTGATGCAGCACATAAAACTGAGCCAATGAGGGAAATATTAAAGATCAGAGATAGACAGATTAGCAGCTAGATGATAAATGGATGGATGGATGAACGCATGGGGAGACAGGTGAGACAGAAGGGAAATAGATAACTTCTGTGTACAGAATGGAACTTGTTTTGCTCGTTGAATCCAAAGTTACCCCAGTACATCAGGTTTCTGCACAACTACTTTGCCTCTGTACATCACTGCCATCGCTGGGACAGAACTTCGAACTCAGCAATGAAGCTCAGTCTCCTGTTTTATTTCTGTAAGGAGATTGTTGGTACATAGAGAATTAACTACCCAACAAAGAAAGTGGAAGTAGAAACAGGAATGAACAATTTGCCTTCATTATATTCAGGAACTAATTTTCACGGGTTCTGAGGGTTTGTGAACATCTTTAAATAGCAATGTTGGTAGGACACTTACAGATTCAGGACAATGTCTGATAGGCTATGGGACTTTTAAATTGCTACCAGAAGTGCAGATTAGCCTCTCTTTCAGACATCTTCAAAACAATCACAATTAAGAACCAAACGAGTTGTTTTCAATGTGCTATCATTGTGCACTGTCAGTTTTGCCTACATTTAGAACAACAATAAGATAAAATAAATAAATAACTTCAAATATACTGACATTTTTGTATTTTTATTTTCTTCATAGATCTGGTACTGTTTATATGCCAAGACTAATTTTATATTTCAAAAAAAATTGGTCAAAGTCAATATTTAAATTTGTAAAGTTATTTTTATCGTTTAGTTAGTTATTGGATAAATATGCATTGCACTTGCTGCATTTCAAATGCCATGTGAAATTCCAGGATTAAAAGAAATAGTAAATTTCTAAGGTCTATATGCTGCATTTGGGTGACATCATGAAGAACAGGTTGATCATCTCAAGTTACTTAGGGAAATACCTGTAAAGTGGATCAGCAGGCAGTTACATAACAGACTATGTTAATTCAAAACAGCAGTCTGTCCTGTCTCTGATAGGGTGGAATATGGCTTAGATGTGAACATGTATTAGTAGAAGGTTGATATAAGGGGTTTCTATTCTTATAAACATTGTAGAATTACTTAACATTTAAAATCAACCATGTATAATTAGATCTTTAATAAGATGTAATTAATCAGTAAAGCATTAAAAAAGTAATTTTTAAAAATGCATGTGACCTGTTGAAGTCCAGGGGTGAAATAATAAATTTTAAATTTTGAGTATTTAAGTGAGCTATTTATATAGGTATAACACTAATAGAGTTAAAAATCTTAACAAGTAAACTTACGGAAGAAAAGTATGCTTAAAATTACTGAATTTTCTCAAAATCCCTTTGAAACTTTTATTTTAAAACTTTACTCAAGAAAAAATATCTTGCAGAAAAATATAATGGCATGAAAATTGTTAGAAAGGTATATACTGCATTAAAATTTAAAATATTTTAGAATACATAATTGATATTTTATTAATATTTTGTTTAAATCAATTAACCATTTTCATAACTTTTTCATTGCATATTTTTATAATATGGAAAGCATCTATATAAAATGAAGCATAGAGTAATTTACAGTAAAATGGCACACCTTCTATTTATTTATCTTGAAATTCAAATATACCACTTGCAAATAAATGTCACATTAAAATCCCAGGTTGTCTTTTTGTCAAATGACTATCTCCATTAAAGCCATAAATTTAAAGATGCTTGTCTAACTCAAAGTTCCTTAGAAATACTAACAATTGTAAATTCATTATAACTTTAGAAGTATTATTTTCCCAGTGGAGGCTAACAGGTTCCTACCTACTGATAGCTGACAACTATTTCAAGAATCCTGGCAAGCAAATCGATGCATAAATTATGTTATTTTTACAGATAAAATAACCTTTAGAATTTAGAAGCAATCAAATAGACAGAATATGTGATTGTTATCAAAGCCATACACATATTTATAAGAAATTGTTCTTTGACAATCTCATTTATCTCACAAGAAACGTCTTGTCAAAATGGGTAATTGATAACTATTATAATATTTACTTTCAAAAAGAGTTAATATTAACTTTTGTCCACAGAGAGTCTGGATAGGAATCAGGATGGAAAGAATATTATAGAGCATGTAAAAAGTTTATCTCTAACGATTCAACCACCAGCTTTTCCACCCCTCCAATTCTGGCAAACTATCGGCTACCTTTGGAAGATTAGGTGCAGAAGCCTGTGTCCTGTGTATGCCAGGGCCTGAAGCTGTATTAAAGCCTTACATAAACCCAAAGAGGTCATAAGAAATACAGTTTGGAAAATTTTAAATGTGGTACAAGAATTTTCCTAGACTGAAATAGAGAAGACCTTTGAATGTTGATATACCTCTGCTTTCTACCTCCAGGTCATTTTCAAATTACAAGAAGATGACAGGCCTGGGGCCTGGGTTACTAAGAATTGTGGCTTTTAAACTCTGCATAGCTACTGAGACCACCAAAAGAATGACAAGGTCTTGACTGGGGAAGATTCTTGAATCCACTCTGAACTATGGCATTTTGTATAAGCTACCTGGAGGTTTATCCAGAAAGTATCCATCCTAGCACTATGAAAAATAGATACATTTTGAAGAAGATACAAGATACCAGAAATATTATACATAAGACAATGACATCTCAGTCCCTTTCTAAGTAGGCACTTTGGGACTTTAAACAGTTCTCCACTGTTCAAAACACCCTGCAAAATCCTTTGTTGCAATCACTATCAGCTGCCCCGCCATATTTTCCAGAATCTCAGCTATGGTCTGAAATCTCTTTGCTTTCAAAGGTTATTTTAGTTTTGGAAAAAGCCAGAAGTTGCTGGATGCCAAATCTGGGCTGAAAGGGGGTGGAATCACCTGGGTGATTTGATATTTTACAGAAAAAAACTCTACATGAGATGTGATGCATGAGAGGGTGTGTTGTGATGAAGCTGACAATCACAAGTCGATAGCTGTGTTTTCATCATATTGCATTTCTCAACCACAGAACACTGAGGTAGTACTTCTTATTAATTGTTTGGCTTGGAGGAGTGCACTTGTGATGGACAGCACTTTCCTAATCAAAAAACACAGTTAACATGGTCTTAATCTTACCATGACTTTGCAGCAGCTTCTTTGTGCATAGAAAACCAGGTGACTTCCATTGGGATGACTGGACCTTGGTTTCTGGATCATAGCCATATACCCATGATTCATCTCTAGTTATGCTCCTCTTGAGGAAATCTGTTTCCTTGGTAGTGGTTTGAATCAAGTCATTAGCAACTTCAGCATGATATTCCTTCTGCTTTGGTAGCAGAAGCTGTGGAACAGATTTTGCCATGACTTGTTTCACGCTAAGACTCCGTGTCAACATCTCGGACACAGTACTTCCTGGAATCCCCAGATCAGCTTCTAGTTTTCACGCTGCCAGTTACTGATCTTTGTTGATTGCAGCCCATACATGTTCAACTCTCTCAGGTGTTCTGCTTGCTACAGGGCTTTCAGAAAGTGGATCACTTTCAACAGACTGGCAGCCATCTCTGAAGCATTTGTGCCAAACTTTTATTCACACTGCACTCATTGCTTTGTCCCTGAAAGCCTTCTGAATCATCCAAATAGTTTTTATGGAAAAACATCCAAGCATAATGCAAAATTTGGTGCAGATTTACTGCTCTGTTCACTCAGTCATTTTGAATGTGATGGCCATACAGTACATATGTTCGCTCAACAGTGTCTACCGCCCCCACTGACTAGCACAGTGAAGTTGTCAATGTTCATACATGTGCATTCCAGTCCACTCTCCTTAGAGATCAGGTTACATTGATACTGTGAAAACCATTCTCATTATATTACAGTGGCTAGACTTTTTTGGATAGAACTTGATATGTCCTTTGTACATCCTAAATTCTGATTTGACTGAAAATCTATATAAAAGTAACCACAATGTTTGAGGTTTTATTCATTCTTGACTTCAAGCATGAGTACTATTTCATGACGTGCTGCAAGCTCAGAATTCTGTACCGGTTTCCTCCTATTCCATTTTTTTATTCCCTCTTCTCACTCTCAAATTCTATGGATACAAAAAGAGTCACCCATAAAAAACGGTACTCTCAAGGAAAGTAAGAAAATGTTGTAATGAGCCAAAACTTTGGAGATGGCAATGATCTTTGATCACCATCAATATCGCCCTCTGTCTAAGCATCTCTATATTTCTCCCTTAAAACTTAAGAAGTGCATTTCTTACATCTTTGACGCCAGAGCGATATATGTCTGAGGGTCCTGCTGTCAGGAAAAGCGGAGCACACTATTCCTCTTCCATCAGAGGTAAATTCAGTATGAGTGATTACCTTGTAATCTGTGCTGTGTTAACATTCCCAGTTATAAATGTTTTATAACACTTTGAAGCCCCCCCCGCCGTAACTCAGATATTTCTTACAGTGTGCATTTTGAAAGATTTTTTTCTTGCTGTGTGACTTGTAAATATTCCCTGATGTTTGTCTTTTGATTGAGCCTATAGAAATAGTATCACTGGTAGGTTCGCACGTCTACATCCAGCATGTACAACATATTGAAGAATTTCTCAATCTAATCTAAGACTAGGCTCTTCTTGTGCCCTTCCAGGAACTGCATCAAGGAATGGTTCTAGAAAAGCTGTTACTAAATTTTTCAATAAATTGGAAATGTATGCTCTCAAAAAGCTATAGGCCCATTTATAATAATACTGCTTTGCAACAAATTTAATGTTTAAGCAGTAATGAACTGTTTAGAAGTTGCTTAAAGATGTCTGTGTAGTAATGAAAAGAACAAATATTACTATCCCAAAAGGTGCCCTGCAGAGGAAATGCTTTACTATTTGAATTGTGCATTGCTTTGCTAATCAAATTAATAAAAGCATTGAAGATAATAAAACTTAAATTGATGTATATTGTAAAATGTAATCACAAACATTTTCAGACACTTGAATGAAAATGAAAAGAAAAATTGTCACTATGGTCTTCTTTAATCAGTTCTAACAAACATTGTTCATTTGTATATGCAAAACTTTTATAGTAGCTTTTGTGTTCATGTAAATGATATTCTTGCCAATAAAAATTAAGAGGTATCATGGAGACACAGGATGTCATAATCATTTGTTTTATAACTGTTGTCTCAGACAGACTGCCTAACTATCATAAATTAAACTCCTAGAGTACTATTTCAGTAATGTATGACTATGTGATAGATAAACTTTTATAACGTTTATTTGTCAGCATGTCTATTATTTGGAGATCCAACTGCAGCGATTGTATTTTATTTTTATTCATTCCTTGGAAAGTAGGTTTTTAAAAAGATTTTGCTTATTTACTTTTTAGAGAGAGGGAAAGGGAGGAAGAAATTGAGGGAGAGAAACATTAGTGTGTGTTGTTGCTTCTTGCACAGCCCCAGCCAGGGATCTGGCCCACAACCCAGCTTGTGACCTGACTGGGAATTGAACTGGAGTACTTTTGGTTTGCAAGCTAGCATCCAATCCACTGAGCCACACCAGCCAGGGCAAACTAAATTCTAAAAGGCAGATTTTTTTTTTCTCTTTTACATTTAAGAAGTTTGTAAATCGTAATTTCATTGGTAGTATGTAAGCTTCATGTTGACACCAGGAATTGAAGCAATTATATTTCTCTTTCTCTAACTTCAGCACATGGTTTTCATTTTAAACCCCATGCTTCCTGCCATCAAATCTGCATTTCCAGGCCAGCAGCAAATAGGGTAGGAAAATTAAGGAAAACAATGCTATAACTCTCTGCTGAGAAAACTGCATTTAATGGATGATCTCAAAAGTGACACCTAACTTGCCTTAACATAGTTCCACCTATTCATAAGGGAGGGTGAGAAATGTGGCCCTGTGCTCAGCTAATTTTTTTTTAACTAAGAATTGAGCTGTGAACATTGGAAGGTCAATAGCAATCTCTGACAACATGTTACTACTCACTGAGTTAAGTCTTCAAGCAATGCTATATACCCATGGACTATTAATGTGTAAAAATAGCAAGAACAAAAATTTCTGTGAAGAAATAAGGCAAAATTTGTTAGTGCATGTTTTCATGTCAAAAGCAGCAACAAATGACTAATAATAGTGACAAAATGGTAGAAATACTTAATAACAAAACATGACTTTCGACGTTCCATTTTAGGGAGCCTACCCTCTCTGAGACTCTAATTTTAGAAAAAGGAATTTATATTTTCATGGAACCACATCTTCATTCTATTCAGAGTTTGACAGTATGAATGATATCAATATAAAGCAAACCAATCAATCAATGAAGGTTAAAAAAGTAAAAGAAGAAAACAGTATTATTTTAAGTACTCACATGTATGATGATGTATGTGATATCTAGTATTTTATAGAGTGTTTGTAGCTTGATAATAACATAGACATTTCCTGCTTCCTTCAGTGTAGGAACCTGTAGGATTACAGCAGTGATTAAACAGAAAGAAAAGATTAAGATGTCTGCTCTGTAACCTATTTTTTTGAAAAATCATCTAAGCTGATCATAAGGGGCCATTCTTATGTATCATCTGAGCCAACATTTCCTAAGAAGATTCAGCAGTGCACAGGAAGACAAGAGCTGGTTCTTTAATTTTACTGTACTGTGTATAGAGCACAGACCACGGAGACAACTCTGTATAAGAAGATAAAGGGAATGATTAGAGACAGACCCAAGCTTTCCTACCAGGACACTCAACAACCTTGTAAATAATGTATTCCTCCACGCAGTGAATGAAAGAGTTGCAGAGATAAACTGTAGAGATTTATTTTAGAAAAGCTTCCTGGGGAGAAACAGGAGATTTTGTAAATTCGTAGAGTTAATTCTTGAACTGTCAGCTATATGTACACTGATAGTAAATAAGAATTTCTAAAATTCTCTCTAGCACTCTGAGGGATTGAGACATTTCACTGCTTCTGAATGATTCGTCATGTCTATTCTGCGTGAACTGTGAGGGGGAGCACAGCCTAATACTGCAGAATGTACCACTTTGATATGTGAGTTACTTTGAACTGAAGACGATCTGGGACTCAAAAGACCTAAGAAGAGCTTTTTATCTCCTTAAATTAATTACCTAAACTTGAGAAACAACCTGTGTGAGAAAAGAGCTATTACCACAGATAATGTTTTATACTAAAACCACTTATCTATATGGTATGACAAGCATTTGTTTACCAAACATTTCCTCTTCTCATCTCCCTGTGCATCGACTTCCTCCCCACTGAAGCCCCAAACCCCTATCCCTCTTCTTAGCTCCATGTGGTACGTAAGCCTCAATTACCTGACTGTCCAAGCATCTCACGTTTTTATGGGGCACCTATATACACAAAATTTGTTTTTCTCCTGTTAATATGCTTTACATCAATTTAATTATTAGAGCAAAGAATCTAGACTAGAAGAAGGGAATAGTTTTCAGCCCCTACAATTCTCATTGATTTCTCTAAGTAGAGAGTTACTATACCATATTTACCTTAAGAAAAAAAGCACCCTTATTATGTGGGGTCAAATAACACCATTAAAAGTCACGGCTATGAAAAATGCAGATAACTGTCCTGGTTGGTGTGGCTCAGTGAATTGAGCACTAGCCTGCACACCAAAGGGTCACTGGTTCAATTCCCAGTCAGGTCACCTGCCTGGGTTGTGGGCCAGGGCCATGACTGAGGATATGCAAGAGGCAACCACACATCAATGTCTTTCTTCCTCTCTCCTTCCCCACCCCTTTCTCTAAAAATAAATACATAAAATATTTTAAAAAACAAACAGATAATTACATTTTATTTTATGTGTTCTAGAGGGAAAAATAATTTCATTCTGCAATGTAATTTTATACCATGCTATTCTAAACACTTTCACTTAAACAAGATCATTATAAAAATGCTTTGCACACAAATATTTTTTAATACATTTTAAAGATGATCACAGGATATGGTATATGAGCTCCGAATGTGTTGAATTTATTTTAGTACTTTCACTATACATAATTCTTAAAGAGACTATTCATTTGCATAATGCTGACCATTTCTTATTAACTTCTGTATGTAATTCAGATGTTATAATATCCAGTGATAATGGTAATTATATGTTTTTATTATCCATGATTATCTCTAGATATGTTTATTTTCTTTAATTAGACTATAAACTTTAAATTAAAAATCAAAATGAAGTCACCTTTTGTCTCAAAGTACATATTACAAGTTCTTTCTTATACTCAGAGTTTCCAAAATGCTCATTATAAAATTTTACTTGGGGAATAGAGAGTAAAAATCAATATACTAAATTATGTTATATGGAAAGAGATACATAGAATACAGGTTTTCATTACCCTTTCTCCCACTCTTACATGCTACATATTCATAAATGTCACCACTTAAATGAACAAGGAATTTTCAAGTGCATAGTCTATTGTGATGAGAAGATTTTGTCCAACATTGAATTAACATAAAAGTCAAAATTACTATCACTAGTATTAACTTACATGTGTGGAAAATAACCTTCAGACATAAAATCATTTTAAATGACTTTCTCTAACATTAAACCATCATTTTGATAGAAAAATGTCATAAAAACAATATGTAATAAGGGTCAGAGGCAGACATGCATTCCCTCCACTCAGGTTAAAATTTTGGCTTGTCTTTAAAAGAGAATGATTTTTGCACTGGTTGGGTAATTCGGTTGGTTGGAGCATCATCTCAATATGCCAAGGTTGGTTCAATCTCTGGTCAGGGCACATACAAAAAATTGCCAATAAAAGCATAAATAAGTAGAACAACAAACTGAAACCTCTCTCTCTCTCTCCCTGTCTAAAATTCAAAAAATAAGAACAATGATGTTTGAATGCTTGCTGTATATCTGGAATGGTTGTAGACAGAGAACATACCAATGAAGAAGAACCAATTATCTGACAAGAATACATTCTCTCATGGAGCTTCAATTGTACTTGGGCAGACAGAGACCAAAAATAAATAAAAAATAGTGTGTTAGTTATAAATGTTAATATGAATTAAAAACTGGTCAGTGCACTTGGGAGGAGGCTTAATGACAAAAGTCACTTTCAGTTTTGTGGAACTGGTAGATGCTTCAATTGAATAACTTACTTCTACCGGCTTTCAATGCAACAACAGTCCTGCAGGTAACAAGATCCCCTACACAAAGCCAGCAGGTTATAATATGTGTTTATTCCCTTCAATCGTAATTTAATATGTAAATGGCTTCACAAAGATACAGTAAGTCAATTTGGGTCATAGGTTATTTACTTCTAAGGCAATAAATACAGTTATTAATTTCTCATAAATGACAAAAGCAATATACAGTATATAAATATATTTTAGATTGTAAAGATGCCTAACTGATGATATAATGTCACTCATTAAAGCTCAAAATAATGGGCTTCCCAAATACATGTTTATATTCTATTATTCTACCCAGTTCCAGACATACTCTTTGAAATCACTTCATATATGAGATCTAGTAAAATCTGTGATTTCAATAAACACACACACACACACACACACACAAACATAAAATATTGCCCCAAGGTAAGAGCATAGTGTACATACAAGTTGCATATTTACTAAAAAAGGGAAGATTGATTATTTAGCAGTATCTTACAAATCTTTTTATTTCCCAACATTTTTTCCTTCATCTTAGAAATCTGCCTGTCCGACTAGTAAATATGTGTATTACCTTCATTAGAGTTTTTGAAATATTTTCCAGAGACACAATTACACAATTATACAGCTCTATTCTTTGACACTAAAGAGTGTATTGCAGATTCTGAGGATCTGGTATGGGCAGTTTTCTTTTCTTCTCTCTTTTTTAAGGTTTGATTTATTTATTTTTATAATGAGGAAAAGACAGGGAGAAAGAGAAGGAGGGAAACATGAATGTGTGACGGCCTTTCGTGCATCCTACTGGGGACCTGGCCTGCAATCCACATGTGTGCCCTGACTGAGAATAGAACCAATGAGCCTTTGGTTCACAGTCTGGTGCTCAATCCATTGAGTCACACCAACCAAGGCTCAGGCCGTTTTATTAATACTCCCCATGAAGATACCAGCTGTACCCTCAGGAAAGCCAGAGGAAGAATGCGAGTCATGAATTTCTCTGGAACTGAAAATATCTGTCCAGATTGGCCAGGTTTGGGTCAAACTAGTCAGACGTTTCCAGACTTCTAGACCTGTGCCCATTAGTATTTACATGCTATGTGCCCTCGGAAGTGCCTAACATGGGTCCTGTAACTGTCCCAGCTGAGGCCAGCTTTGAAGGAGTTGACAGCTGAAGTCTTTCCTATGATAGTGATCCTAGCAGCTGCGACAGAAATCCTTCCTTCCAAAGGAATTGTGTCCATCACAATGTTTGCCTTTTAGTTGTCATAAAACCTAAATTGTTTGCTTTTAATAGTTTTATGTAACCATGATTTCACATTTTAATTCAATGATAAAAGTGGTATATCCTGCATTCTCTCAAGGCTACAGTCACCGTCTGTTTCCTTAGAGTATGGAAATCAAGGCCTGTGTTTTCACTTCTTTTCTAGCTTTTATTACACCTTTGGGCAGCCTGGTCTTGGGAGAAGAGCTGCATGCTCCAGTCCAGATGTGAAGACCCCCAGGCTCCTGCCATAAAGCTGTTTGAAGAGAGTGTGTTGAAAGAGACAAGAGGGAGGAAGCGGGGGACAGAACCATACAGCTCCCCAAAAAGCGCCCCTTCCCCCTTGCTCATCCTTCTCTTTTCTCCCAGGAAAGACTTCACACTCACAGCTCCTCCACCCGATCCTTTTATTCTGCTTTCCTTCTCCTGTCTTATATAAAAACCTCCGCCTGCACTGAGAAATGGGGACAAGTTTTGGAAGACAAGCGTCCACCCATCTTCTGGAGGTGCCAACACTTGAATAGACTTATTTCCTTGGTGCCAGCGCCTGTCCCACATGTTTGGCTATCATGGCGACGACGGGCTGAACCTGGGTTTGGTTACATTTAATGTTTTCTTCTAAATGCACAATACCGAGAGATCATACATCCAGGGATTACAAAGATATATTCTGTTTATGCATTTCATGAGTTCTTTTATATACAAATTAGGGCTAAAATATGGCTTTGATATTAACAACTTGATCGATTTGAGAATAAATCTATCCTATAAATGTACACTGCAGTAAGTTTGTACTTATGTACTAAGGGATTATTTCCAAATCAATTAGCTTCATTTCATATCCCCAATATTCAGGTTGCTGTATATGTTTAAATTAAAAAATGGTGTTATAATGCATTTTGTGGAGGGAGATAAAGGTACCGTTTTAAAGTTGCACCAAATGGCTCACAGTTCTGAATGACATATGGGCAGTCTGCCCTTTTCAAAGGATGCCCGTTAATGTTACATGTGGCAGTGGTCAGAGAGTATCTGCTCCTTCAGGGAAGTTCTTTTCATTAGAAAAACACAACTGAAGGACCTTGAAGAGAAGAGTAGTGTTTACTTTATAAGACCAAAGAACATATTTCAAAGGTTCAAGTCATTCAGAAAGATAGTTTGGAGTCTAGTATTTCAATAATGTGAATTCCATAGATTTTATTCCCAAGAGACAATGCTTCATTCTTAGAGGAAAACAACTTACCTAATTGTGCTGGGTTCTAAAATCCTTCCCATCATTTAATGTCAAAATTATTGGCAGGGCTTGGCAATTAGAAGTAGAGAAGAGCATTCAAAAAGGGTCTGGGCCATTGGTCCCAGCACCCCTGATTTCATGCCCAGACTCAGAACCTCTCTGAAGAGCTGAGGAAGAGCAGTAGACTCACATGGAATCACTGATCAGAGAAATGAACATTTCTAGAGCCATTTCCTGGGATGATTCTAATTCATCCTGACTCAAAATATTGTTCTGTCATTATCACTAACATTTAACTTTTGGTGATGTCAATCTTTTGGTAATAATGTTTTTTCCAATAATTAAAATAAGTGCAAAATTAATTTGGATAATAGTGGAAAAGATAATGTAGGAATAAATAAAGCCTCACTGTAAAAAAAAAGAAAGGATGAAAGAAATAACTGTTTTTCTCAGTATGCTTCAAATGGTAATCAGCTTAAATGTATGGTGAAGGTTCTTTATTTGTCAAATTTATGAATCAAAGAATGCTCATTTTTCCATTTTATTACTTATAAATAAAATAATATAAGAGGAGACCCAATAAAAGAATTATCTTCTGGAAGGTGGGTCCTATGTAGTATGGGCTTCTCCCGCTAGGTGAGTGTTCTAGGAACACATCTGTATTGGCGTACCAAATGGCATTGTTGTGAGAGGCTGCATTCAGCTTCCATGAATTTTTCTGAAGTCTCTTTCGGTTCATTTGCCCACTTCATGGTGGGTAATTTACCAGTGTACCTGTCCACACCATGTTGTGTGTTCAGCAGTTTTGACCAAAGAACAGCACAACCCCTTTGTACACCCTCTTTATTCATCTGATCTTGCCTTAAGCAACTATTTATTTGTTTCCCTGTATGAGAAAAGTCCTCAAAGGGAAAAGTTTTGCTGATGTGGAAGGGGTGAAATTAAAAATGGCAGAAGCACTAAAAGGCATCAAAATCAACAAGTTCAAAAACTGCATTGAGCAGTGGAAAAAAAAGTCTTGATATGCATATTGCATTAAATGGAGAGTGCTTTGAAGGTGACTGAAATTTAAACATGTAAGAATAAATACACAAATTTTAAATAAATAAATTCCATTTGGGAGGAGGACTTCCCTCTTCATATAGACTTTAAAAATCGATGTGCAGTTATGAGACTGGTATAAAACTATGCACAAAATGTTTTGTTTCTAGGTTTTAATTCCTTCATGTAGTAGAAGCAATCAATGTCATGGTTTTATTCAACCTGGAGTTTGTCTAGGTCCTCCTTGCTCTTCATATGTCTTATTCTTAGGGATATTCTTAACAATGTTCGCATCTGTTTTATATTAAAAGTTAAGAGAATTTCACTCTCTTCCATTTTACTGTATGAATTAACACAGAACTTTACTTAAGGCTGTTCAGCTTTATTAGCACAGTGTGGAAAATTGACCAAATGTTGGGCAGATATTTTAGCCAGATTAGCCATCATAAGGTTAATCTTGGAAAAAAAACATAAAATCTTCTTTGCAAACATTGAAACGAATTTTATTCAGCTGGTTCTAGCAGTGGGTTCTGAACATGTGCTGATTGTTGTTTGCTTCTTCTTGGTGCTGAGAAAAACTTTCTTTGCAGCCTGACCTGACAAATTAAAACCTATTTTCTTAGAAACAGAGAAAATAATTTTACTAGAATTTTTATTAAAGAATTTGGCAAAGTCTTGTAAATTCATCACTGTTCACGTGGATGTGAACTTCACTGAACAGTGACTGTTGACGTCACTGTTCACATCAACTTTAACCTTCACTGAAGGTAGAAAGAACAGATGGAGCTCTAAAACTAAAACTGGCTAAGTTCACAGGGACTGTGAACCTACAATGTCTGACATATTTCTTGTTTCTGTGGTTAAGCCTAGTATCAAACAAAAGCAGTGTCTAGGACTACTACTTCTGATTCTAAAATCTGTCCTTGCTTAGGAAATGTTGTGAGAGACTCATAAAATCTATTCTTATCACCAATAGGCAAAGAATTTCCTTACTACTCTCTCCAACCATGCTCACAGAATTGTTTCTCAAACCTGGATACCTGGTTTCCTGGAAGAGGCATCAGAAAAAAAAAATCTCAGTGGAAAGGTCGATCTCAGGCAATTCTATTGCTGGCAAAGCAGAAATCTTCAAGAGATTGATCATTTTATATATATATTAGGAAAAACAGGCATACCTCAGTTTTAGTCATGGGAAGGCTACTCTACACAGAACCTCAAAACGAAGGTTCTTACAAATATTTGAAAAGTAAACAGTGTTTGGAAGAAGACAGCTTCCCTCAAAGACAACCAAATAAAGCAAATGACTCTGTAAGAGATAAACATCCACCAACTATGGTTCGTAGAAAAAAAAAGATCCAAAATTGTCACAATCTGTATGCTTTGATTATTTTAATAAAAATGTTATTCTCTTTTTGTACTTTAACATTACATTTAACCATGTTACATATAAAGCTGTGATTCCTAGTATTTCTCTTCTCATCCTTGCTTACTCCCTAGAAAAGTTCAATGTCTGGTAACAGTTTGTTCATAATTTGGCTAAAACATACATATGCAGCCATGCTAGGTTTGCACACATTTTCCGTCCAGTGCCAATGAATTCCTTCTAATAGCAATCACTTATAGTGAAATGTTTAGGGTGATTCATAATTGAGCTTAATTCCCAATTAATATATTATTTGGAAGACAGCAGAATATCAGATAACTAAAATTCTAAATTCTCAATTATGTTACATGTAGGATGGGAAGTTTATACCTAAAAAGGCACAATATTAAGGGTCATTTTTTTAGGCAGCCCTGTAACTAAAATTTCAAAAAAAATAAGTCTTAGAAAAAAGCATAAGTAAAATGGCATAAATTTAATATTTTTCTTATATGTACAGAAATTTTTTTAAAAAGTCCTATCAGATCTACTATACTATCATAGATAGTATCATAGATAGTATGGTAGGCAGTTGCCTACCTACTATAGGCATCTATCAGATGGATCTGTCTTCTGAGTGATAAGATCTCTTCTTTATACCCCACACAAAATGTGAGTGTGTCAGCGGGCGGTGGGGTGGGGATTAACACAAAATGGCACTGAAAGCAAACAATAAAACTTGTCAACCCATAACTACAACTGGATTTGCAGTACCAAAACCTACTGACTATTAAAACAAACTTTATCACACTAAAAAAAAATCGCACTGTTTTTTAGTGTGATAAGCAGAATAATGAGCTCTCAAAGATGCCCAGATCCTAACTGCTGGTACTAATGAATATGTTGACTTACGTGGGCAAAGAAGACTTTGTGTATGTGATTAAAATTGAGAACCTCGAAATAAGGATATTATCAAAGATTTGGAGTTATCAAATATAAGCATAAAGCTCTTTGCAAGTACAAGAGGAAGACAGAAAAGAAAACCACAATGGTATCATGTCAGAAGGACTCGATGGATACACTATTGATAAACTCAGAAGGTAGAGAAAGCTGATTAAATGCATTGATGCTTTTGTCCCTTCTAAATTCAGATGTTGAAGCTCTAATTTCCAGTGTGATGGGATTTGGATTTGGGGCCTTTGGGAAGTAGGTTTAGATGATGCTATGCAGATGGTCCTCATGATGGAATTAGCGCTCTCACAAGTAAAGAAATACACAAAAGAGATAGTTTTCTCCCTCCATAGGCACACATTGATAAAAAGCCATAGGAGCTCAAAGCAAGAAGGTGGCTGTCAATAGGCCAGGAAGCAGCTCTCTTGAGGAAGTGACTTAGTCGGCACCTTGATCTTTGACTTTCCAGGCTCCAAAGAATTGAAAAACAAATGTCTGTTGTGTAAGTTATGCAGGCTATGGTGTTTTGTTAAAGCCTCTCAAGCTGGCAAACAGAAGGAGGATGAACCATGAGATATGGTTATCCTCTAGAAGCTGGGAAAGGCAATGGCGTGGATTTTCTCCCATAGAAACTAAAGGAGAAATACAATCATGTTGACTCCTCAATTTTAGGCCAGTAAGACCAATTGTGAGCTTCTAAGCTGAAGAACTGTTGGGAATGTTTCTGTTGGTTTAAGCCACTAAATGTGTGTTGTTTTTTTTGCAGCAATTAAGGTAAGTACCATATTTTCAGACCATATGATTCACCTAGGTTTTAGAGGAGGAGAATAGAAAAAAATGGAAGCAAAAATGTGGTAAAATATTTAATAACACAAATAACATAATATTTCACCAATGTAAATGTAAACAAAACTCAATAGCAGCAGTAACAACTATTATTCCTCCCAAATTGGGGGTGGGGGTGCATCTTATAGCCCAAAGAATATAGTAAAACTTTTGGTAAACAAATGTATTTTTTATGATGGTCAGTGATATCACTCAGGCCTCATTTTGGCCCATTATTTCTAATATTCCCTCAAAAAGTAACAAAATGAGCAAGCAAATAAAGACACCAAATATAATGTTACTAAACAACTTGATGGTTTAAAAAAGAAAAACTAAGTATCTAGTCAAAATCTGAAATTTTACCACTCATAGGGAATTCTGTGAAGCTTTCCTCTGTCATCCAGCCTCTTGTCATTACACTTTACACAAGGCATGGAAGTTGAGAAATGTTACATATGAGTAATTAAAGGTGAGACATAAAATGCCAGAAAGGTCAAGGAACTCCTTGGCTAAGAAGTTAATGACAATAGGCAAATTATGGTTTAGAATAGAGAAGTGCTAGACAGCATTGCCCTTTCCAGGTAGTACAATGGCTCCTTTAGAAAAAGGATGATGGATATCTAGAGAACTTAATGAGATTTTTAATTATACTAAGAAAACATAAGATACAGACATACATATAATCATATAATTAGATGATTTGGCAAGTTTTTTTGTAGTAATAAACCACCAAATATGTTCTCCAATTATCTTCATCTTTTGGCATCCATGCACTTGTATGTAGTCTTTTCCCACATTAACCTAGAACCTGTCCAGGTAACTTATTAGGTATGGTGGAGGTGACAGTACAGGGCTTCTGAGGCTAGGTCATAAATAACATGGTGGCTTCCATTTTGGTCTCTTGGGTTATTCACTCTGGGAGGAGTCAGTCATCATATGGCCAGAACCTTGGAACAGCATATGGATAGATGCATGGAGAGAGCAGCCGGGGCTGTTCACCAACAGCCAATAGCAGCTCACCAGCCATGCAAACGAGCCTCCCTGGAAGTGGGTTTCCCAGACTTAGCCAAGCCTTCAGTTGACAACAGTTTCAGCCAACCAGTAAAATGTAAATTCTTGAAGGATTCTTAGCCAGAAAAATTTGATAAGCTGACTGTCTGAACTTATTAATGTCCCAAATAATGCAAGACTTAATAAATGCTTATTATTATTTTAGGTCATTATGTTTTGGATGTTTGGGGGTGATGCTGACATAGCAGTAGATGACGAGCAAAACCCCCATCTATGGTTCTTCAGGGTTGTTAAATTGCGAGTAAGATCATATCTTTTAGGGTCAAAATGTTTTTTTCTTAATTTATTTTTATTTGAGTATAGTTGGTATATTATTTTATTTTGTTGTATTATGTCTGGCGTTCAATATAGTAACTCAACATTATTTGTTTTTATAAAATTAAATGTATTGGGAATGACATTGGTTAATAAAATTATATAGGTTTCAAATGTATAATTTCATGACATATTATCTGTATATTGCATTGAATGTTTACAACCCAAAGTAAAATCTTCTATCATTATATATTTGACCCACTTTGCCCTCTAATAAACCCCACTCCTTTTGGTAATCTTCATACCACCTCACACCTGTTGGAATGGCTGTTATCAAAAAGACAAATATGATAATAAGTGATGGAGAGGCTGTGAAGAAAAATAAGCCCTCATTCACTGCTGGTGGGAATGCAAACTGGTACAGCCATTGTGGAAGAGAGTATGGAGGTTCCCTAAAAAAAAACCTAAAAATATGGGGTAGGATTGAGGGTGGGATGTGGGAGTAGGTGCAGAGGGAGAAAATTATGGTGGGAAAATGGAGACAACTGTATTTGAACATTAATAACAAAATGATAAAGAAAATGAAGAATAGAGTTAGCTTATGATGCATTCATCACTCTCCTTGGTATCTACCTGAAAATAATAAAAACATTTATTTGCAAACATATATACACCACTATGTCCACTATAGCATTAGTCACAGTGGCCAAGATATGGAAACAATGAAAGCGTCCCTCAGCAGGACACTGGATAAAGAAGATGTGGTACATTACACAATGGAATACTACTCAGCCATACGAAGATATGAAATACTGCCATTCACAACAACATGGGTGGGCCTCGAGAATATCATGCTTAGCTTATTTTGCTAAGCAAAATAAGTCAGACAGAAAAAGTAAAGAACCATATGATTTCACTCATATGTAGAATATGGAACTGAAAGCAACAAACAAACAAAAAGAAAAACAAATACCCAGTGACTAAAATGAGTTTTCTTGGCTCTTTTAGACATGGACTACAAACATTAATCATAATCCTTCCTTTGGTATTTGTCTGTAACATTGTCCAAAAATGTGACTTTTTGAGTCTTAGAGTCTTTTGTTCATATCAAATGATGCAATAGGTGACCCCCCAAACAATGGACAGAAATAAGACTGACTGTCTCAATGTCCAAATATCTCTCAAATTAAATCTTATATATAATCATCTCTTCAAATACTAGTGTACATCTGGGTTGATCATGTCCCCAGATAATAATGGTCTTTTGTCAAACTCAGGGTGAAGAGGAATAACAAGGAGGCATATGAAATATAAAACAACTTATGTCAATATACTTTAGTTGTTTTTTATTTTCTGTAAACTTTTGCCCAAGAAAAAAGTTTCAAATATTAAATAAATTTAATGTTTGTCTCAATATTTGAAGCAACTCACTAGGGCAAATATCTACCTATTTGACAATAGTTTACTCATCAAAACATGCTTTGCAATTTTCAACTTGCTGTGGTTACCAATTCTGACCAATTTCAATGCTACTTACCTTTCAAAGTCACTTAACTCATATAAGCCTATACTCTGCAATCAGGGAAGATCCTACTCTGAGTTTTCCCTATTAGGAAGCTTCTAACAACCTACTATGGTGTCATATTTCCTTGACACAGTGAGTTTTGATAAACTTTTAGAAGGAATTTCTTTGATAATATTTGGGGAATTACACTGGTAAAAACACAAAATAATGCTTGCTAAAGTAAATGTTTACAAGCTTATGATTGTGGTATATACACTAGACAGCATGGATTACTTCAAAATTTACTAACTGTGTGTTAAACAGACTTTTTGAGTGCATGCTAGACTCCAGGTATTCGATTAGATCACATGCACAGCGAAGATAGCTTCACTGAACGTACATTCTCGTAGAATGCTACATGCAGAGCTTTGTGTTGTATTATGCTGAACAGGTGACTTGCCGACATATTCCGTATCATGGTGACAAGTAACTTTCAGTGAGCAGTTTTTCTTTACAAAAATATACAAGCCCATTTGCAGAGTACATGTGTTTGTGTCTGTGTGTAGTAAAGCAGCTACCAATAATTAGATGTCTTAATTATTCAATTACAAAAGCCAACAGTATTCTCTAAAAATTCTGCTTTAGTTATTGGCATTTATTTGGTCAATAAGCTTTCTCCTTGGATATAATATTATATTTCATTTGCACACACACGCACACACATACCCACAACCTGTTGTATTCTGCTTATGGTAATAGAAGGAATAAAATATTGTTTCTATTACACATCCAGACTGGCCGCTTAGAGAACTGTCTCACTCTGAAAAATAACAGCGTACAGCTACTATACAGATTAGTAGCAGTATTTGATATTTTTTTCCAGAAATTCAAGTTTACATTTCAGTAAATGGACATCTCTTTCTGCAAAACCTGAGGATGTAATTCTTTTGAAAAATAATCTGATCTGTGCTGGAAAATTACATGTCATCTTGGGAAAAAGGACCCTCACAAACAGTAATCACGCAGAAAATCAAGCAACAAAGACATCCCTTCCACTTGCAGTTAGGAATGCTCGCCACTCTGACATGTACATAGAAAAAACAAATGAGGGATGGATGTCCTTGACACTTCAGAGGGAAAGTCACCTAGACAACTCAGCTGACACAACCAAGCACATGCAAAACTGGGAAGGGACAGACACAGCTTCTTGATATTATTTCAGCTGCCAAGAAAGTATAAAACAGGACTAACATTGTTTACTGCGTGAGGATTTTCTTTTTCCAAGTCTCATCACTATTTATTGATTTTGCGACTTCATCAGCTTAAGCCTAGGATGTGCTCCTGACACTGAAGGGCAAGCCCATCCCCTCATGCTGGTGTAAAAGAAGATGGCAGGACAGCATGGCAACATCTGAATTAATTTCTGTTATTACATACATCTTATGACCTAATAATTTAAGGTACCTATGTTTTACAGCTTTTGATTCAGGGTGAACATTTATTAGATTTCCGATTTTTAAAATCAGGCACACCATTTCTAAGGGTCAGACAGCTTATAATTTTTTTCAGTTTAAAGTTAATACATAAAGCCATTATGATATATTTCCTTTCAAAGTCTCACTATAAAGCAAACTTCCACTTTTGGCTTAATATAACTGTGTTACTTACAACCAAAATAATACTCGATAATAAACATTTCCTGCTATTTAAGAATAAGTTAAATTAATGTTTTCTATATTCTATGGAATTCCTTTTTTTTTTGCATAACATCCACTAAAATTAAAATGTCATAATCTGTGGGACCTTGTGCATTTAATGTTTGCCCTCTTTTTTTGTTATAAATAATGTGAAAAAAATTCTACTGTCATTCTATTTTCTTCATTATCCAACCACTCTTCATTTTTTACTATTGTTCATGTAACAAATTACTATACGCATAGTGGTTTAAAATAATACGATATATTATATTACTGTTCTGTATGTCAGATGTTTGAAGTGGGTCTCACTAAGCCAGAGATTTTCAACTTCTAAGCTACAAAAGGCACGGTGGAAACACAAGACTATTTAAAATGTTCAGTGTTTGACTCTTTAGTTAGCGACACTGACCTCTTTTCCCTTATATTGTAGAGTAGAAGAATGACAGTATCCAACACATCAATAGCCCTGTGGTGTGAATGACTCAAAATAATACAAAGAGATCTGATCAGATCACTGGGAGGAGTAGGGAGGGGACGGAGGCAGAGGTAGCCTGAGGGAACAGCAAATGGTCTAGGACCGGATTGGCTGGGAAGCTGAACACCTCGGCAGCACACAGAGTTAGGGGCCCAAAGAGTTAAGCCTGGCTCTTGGGCTCTCTTCCTGGAGGATGCCTGGATGACCGGGCTGCAGTTGCCTGAGTTTTTTGAAGGACAGTAGCTTTGGATGGATTTTGGAAGGGAGAAGAAACCCTGGGATTGGGCTGGCCTGGCCTAGGGTAGCGGGGTTATTCTTCTTTGGTTGTTCTAGAGGGGATGGACTCTGAGGCAGAAGTCTGCCATTCTTCCAAAATATCTTATGTTTAGTTTGTAAACTAATCCTACAGAAATAAGAAGTTAAAAAACGAACATGGAAATATAGGGAAACTCAGGAGTTGAAAATGTTATCCTTAATTGAAGCATTAAGTGATTACAGACGTAACTAAAGGGTAAAGATTTTAGCTTTAATTGATAGGCTCAAGTGACTAACGCAGAGGTGGAAAATATAAGGCCCTCGGGCCGAATCCAGCCCTCCAGCTTGTTTTATAGACCTGGCAACTTGTTTCTACCTGGTGGCAGTGCCGAGCTCTTGCTTAATTGTTAAGGAGTAGTTACGTTTATACAGTCCTAAAATTACATTTGGCCCTCTGAAGGCAACTGCAAGGCTGATGTGGAGCCCTAGTGCAAATGAGTTTGACAGCCCCGGACTAATGCATCTATAAAGCAGTTACTCCAGTTGTGTTGATTTTGAATAAAGACTCCTTTCCTTTATCACCAAACCTTTGCCTCTGGAATTTTGCCTAGAGGATGGTGGCAGGCAGCAGGTCCTTACTTGCTGTTTGGTAACAAAAATCATAAAATTTCTTTTCAGATCAGCAAACATATATATTTTAGTGTGCACACAATTTTAGTATAGTTTAAGTGTGTCGTGAGATGGAAAGGGCCAAGAATTGCTGTCCTAGGACCAGTGTCAAACTTGGGTGGCAGCGATCTGTTCCCGAAGTTCTAGGGAGGAATCTTTTTGTCTTTTCTAGATTCCATAGGTTGCCCTCATTCCTTGGCTTGTGTTTCTTTTCCTTCATTATTCAATACTAGTGAAGGTTGTGTTTTTGACTGTTTTCCCATAGTTGTATTTTTTTTCCTCTTATTCTATCCAAGAAAACCTTTCTATTTCTAACCCATTGATTATCTCTTCTTCGAGAGGAAAGGCCAAGATAATCTTCATCTAAGTCTTTAACATAATCACACATTCAAAATCCCTTTTGCCTGGGAAAGCAACATAGTCACTGACTTTCCTCTCTGGAACATAAGGCTCACAGATCACCTGGATCACTTGCAGACCCCCTGGGACACAAAGCCTGAATCGCTGGCAGCCTCCTAGAGTCAGGTAGGTCAATGCATTCCAGTTCTTGGAATAATAGCTTTCCATAGGCATTATCTACTCAATTAAGCCTGTCCATTATGACTTAAGCTAAAATCTCTGGCTCTGGAGTCCCACCATCAGGAGCAGTTACTAAAGACATACTATCCTCCTTCATTACCCCTAAAAGATTTCAGAGATTGAAGTCCTCGGACTGCAGAATGAGGCCAGCTGGTAAGCCTGGACAAGCGGAATAGGGAAACTGAGATAGGTAGTTGCACAAGCACTTTGCAGCCAGCTAGTAAATTGTAAACTTTTATCTTCCCTAAACCAAGGAATTTAAGATTAAATTGTTTTCACTTCTCCTCGGTACTCAGAGGTAAATAGCTTAAATCACCTTACTTGGGGACAGAATTAGGGGAAATCCAATTAGTGCCATTTTCCTTCCAACCACACACAAGGACAGATGAAGGTAAGTGAACAAATCTTATTTTGACAGATCAGCATAAAACTGATGACTATTCTATTGGGATCCCAGCCCCAGACCTACCCTAATCTCCCAGCCTTTAAAATATCTCAAAACAAACTTCCCTGTGGCTCTAACTCTCTCTCCCAGAAGCACACTCGTATTTTTCTCTAACCCCTCTTCATCCCCCCCACCCCCACAGGCACAAGTGTCCTAAACCCTAAGGGACCCCATGAGGCTCTCAACCCAGGAGCAAGGGACAGCCTTGGCTTGTAGCCGGACTAACCACTTACTCTGTCCCCAAGGTCCCTTTTTCTCTGACTTCTTAGTGAGCCAAAACAACCAGTCATGGCTCATTTCCCCACCTGGTCCCTCTGCTGTTGCTTCTGCTGTCCTAGGCCCTTCCTTGCTTCACTGTCCCCAACTTAATAAACATCCTCTAAAAACAACAGGAGGGTTAAGATCAATATTTTAGCACCTGTGTCAATTCAAAATTTGCAAAGTTATTTAATATTCAGAAAATTTAACCTTGTGACTTTATGGATAAAGTGGTAAATTCCATTTTTAATTCTCACTCCTAGCATCCTCACTGATAACCTGCTTTTGTAGAACTATAACTCAATTCTCGGTTTCATATTTTCCTTTTATTTTAAGGAGTTTTAAAATACTCCAAAAGAAGTTGACATAGCAATATGGCTATCTTCCATTCCAGTTTTAATTTCATATTCAGTCCCTTTTTTATTGCTTAAGGTTATTTACAGAAAGTTAAGAGAAGGATGCTACCCATTTGCATAAGTGTCCATTTCTAAATGTTGTGTATAAGTATTTCAGGGTCTAACAAAAATGTTTCCAGTGAACATATGTTTTCTTTGCTTCTGGAACTGGATATGTGTCTAGTATGTATTATATATAAATATTTGTATATAAATAATATATTTTTGATGGGAAAGCAGTAGGTTTCACAATGTGTACAGGTTTCTGAATTATTCTAATTTTTCATTCAACTGAGGGTATGTTATATCATTCTTGGAGTTTTTCCATTCTGTATATTTATCTTTTTTTGCATGATATTTTATAAACTGTTTGATATAGATCTGAGAGTTCTAAACTGCATGTTTTAAAACTATTCTAAATCCCTCTGTATATTTCTGTGTATCTTGTGTAGGCTTTGGAGAGTCTCAGAAAATAAATCTCAGCTAAGATCAATACCAGGACTAAAATGTAACCACAATGGGCTTTCTCTATAATAAAATTTAATTTTAGGAGATCACTGAGTTTTTGTATATTTAGGATGAGAAAAATGACAGGAAGTATATTAATACAAGGAATATGAAAGAAGACAAGATAGTTAATAAACAGTCATCTGAAGTCAAGATTTTAGAAGGAAGGGCAGTAAAACTGAGCTAGTTTCAGACTTTTCGCTGCATTTTCTTTTGCATGAGATTCTGATAATAATAATTATTATTATTACAATTTGGAATCTGAATTCATTTTGAAAACTTCCATATAACAGTAAAATTTTTCAGGACATTATATACAGTTTAAGCTTTTTTTTCAATTATTAATATAAAAAATTCATTGAACATTTATATCTAATGAATAGGTCTCCAAAGAGGTTACTTAGTTTTAAATGATGTTTGATATATATATTTAGGATTAAGGGTGCACACAAAAGGATTGTTGTGAGCACATTTATAAAACCAGGAACTGCCTAAGGGAATGATGGATCTAAACTAAGATAAACTTGACACCAGTAGATCGGCCAGGCCGTGGGGCAGAGGGCAGAGGGCGGAGAAGGGGGCTCCCGGAGACGGACTGCGTGGCAGTGTCGTGCTGCCTGAATAAACAAGCTAGCACAGCACTTGATTATAGATTCCCTACCCCAGGCATAGATGCACAGGAGGCCTTGCAGGGAGTACACGAGGCTAGCAAGAGTGATAAACAAAAGAAAAAGCCCTACTACTCCCTTCAAATCCCTAACTGAAGGTGGGACCAGGGGACTAGCGACAGGTATACCATAAAGGTCAACATGGGCCCCGGCTGGTGTGTCTCAGTGGACTGAATGCAGGACTGCGAACCAAAGCATAACCAGCTTGATTCCCGGTCAGGGCACAAGCCTGGGGTGTGGGGCAGGTCCCCAGTAGGGGGTGCAGGAGAGGCAACCCCACATAAATGCCAGTCTTTTTTTTTTTTAACGGTCAACAGGCTTGCAGGGGGGGAACTGCTGCTCTGTCAGTCTAGCCTGGGAGAAGGGTGGGGTTTGCTGGGGGAGCTGGGCCATCCCTGAGAAGCTTAGGCAGGGCTATTTAAGCTGTGGGAAGGGAGAAATGTGCGCTCCTTCCTCACTGGGAACCATGGCACGGATTTGCGGGCTGGAGCAGGCCCAGGCACGGGGCCTCACTGCTGGAATGATGGAGCTCCTGTGTGGCCCGCTGCGGTGGTTGGTCGCAACCCCTGCCCCTGTCAAGGGAAGCGGTGGTGGTGGCAGCGTGGTGGTGCCCGTCCCACATGCAGACTCCGGGAACGGGCCTGAGGAATGACCGTGGTGGAGAAAGAAGCTGAGCTGCTCGGATGGTTGTGTGGCGGCCAACTGTGGTTCCCTAAGGACAGTGTTTCTAACTGGGAGAAGGAAACCAGGGCACAGCCTGGGACTGGTCTGGCAGAGGCTGGCAGAGTTTGCCTCTGGGTGTTCTGGAGGGGATGGGCTCTGAGGCAGGAGCTCGTCCGTCTTCCAGATCGTGCAGATTTTGGATAAACACCTCTTTCCTTTTTCACCAAAACTTTGCCTCTTGAATTATCTCATGGGTGACAGTGCACAGTTGGACCCCTCTTCTGAAATTTGTCTTGGGACTCTAACCTAGTATTGGGATCTTTTTAACTAAGGCCCAATAATATGAAATTCCAAGAAAGGAGAATGTTTGGAGTCGAGGTCTCCTTCAGAAATAGGTTCTCTCAGTAAAACATGGCTGGAGGAAAGAAAGTTTCCCTGAAATTCTAACAGGTGATTCAGAACAAACTTCATTCTGTAGCGATGTGGATCTCAAGACCTTCTGAACTCACCATCCTTTAAGGTGACACTGAGAGAGAAATTTATCAGACTAACACCTATTCTTTTTGCCATAAATTTCACTTCATAGGCCTATAAAATGTGAGAAAATGCATGGATTATATCAACAATATAAATATTAAGGTATACTTTTGTCAACAATAAAATATAATCAAAGGAATCCTAAAAAAGCATTTCTCATTTCTAAGAGTGAAAATAAATACAGAATTTGGTAATCCAATAAAATAAATTTCATTTCAAATTCAACAGAAAACTTATCTCAACACTTTGCTGTCCAGTGGATGATCCAAAGGGCCTCAGGGCCAGGATCTTAAACCACAATGGCAAAGGGTGTTGTGTGGTATGTGGGAAAACTCCGGCATGGTCTCTCCTGACTCCCTGGCATAGCAACTAAAACACTAAGCAAAGCCAAGTGAAATCCTGGGTTGTCCAAAACATTTGGTCATTTTTTTGCCCGTAAGACAGTTCTAGTAGCACTTAGTTGTCTTTATCTTCATTCAAAACAATTTTGCTAGATTGAATTGACAGCTGTTATATCAGTGTGCTTTTAAAAAAACAAAAATGGTGAATTTTTTAGCCATTTTAATATTGGGGATGGAAGGAAATAAGCAACATTTTGGCATTATGCTTTATTATATCAAGAAAGGTGAAAATGCAAATGAAACACAGAAAATATTTATGCAGTGAACAGAGAAGATGCTGTGACTGATTGAATGTTTCAATAGGGGTTTGCACAGCTTCGTGCTGGAGATTTCTCCCTAGACATTGCTCGGTGGGTCGGGTAAACCAGTTGAAGTTGATAACGATCAAAGCAAGACATTAACTGAGAACAATTAATGTTATACCATGCAGGAGATAGCCAACAGACTCAGAATATCGAAACCCAGCATAATATTTTACTTACTATTAGCTTCTACTGAAAATCATACAAATATTAAATTCTGACCTTCAGTGAAATCATTGTAGCTATGATAATTTCCATCAGCTGGTTATGTATCTGTGGATGTGTGTGAGCATTCTGTCAGCATACTCCAAAATACCTTCTCTAAACTTTCAACTTAAAATGAATGGAACAACTATGAAATTGTTTAAACCTTGTATTACAGAGTCCTATATTACTTCAGTTGGTTGCTCTGTATTTTTATCGCTAAGGTTTGATATGTTGTGAATTTAAATTGAAAAATCTGTTAAGCATACAAAGAGTATTTTTTAAAGGATTCTCTACTATGTGTCATTTATAGAAAAAAGTTAATTCTTCAGGGCATAAAAGCATACATTTCCTTGTGTTCTTGTGTAGGTAAATAAAATCCCTGTATTATATATTCTTCACATAATTCTCTGTAGTTTCAGGTAAAACTACTTGGATAAAGAAAAATAAAAATAAATTGTTAGAGTTATATAATTACAAATCGAGAAATAAAAATTGAATTGTTGTTTGAATTTTATACTTCTCTCCAGGGGATTAAAAGCAATATATAAACATTTTTTACAGATACTGGTATAGTCCCATGTTTTTCCATATGCGAGCAATTTGCCATCTGTTAAACTCACTATTGCATTTTTTATCAGATTGAAATGTACTTGTCTGCCAGAAATTTTGATTTCTTCTTTTGAAGTGAGGTAATGATACATTCTAAAGCACATATTTTCCAGAATTAAAAAATGTGTTGTTTATTTTGACTATATATGATTGCCTGAACTCATATATAACAGAAGCTAAAGAAAATAATATTTTGAAGAAAAAGTAAACTCTTAATAAGTACATATTGCATGGTTTTCTATAAAAGATATATTTCACAAATGACAGTAAAGGGGTTTATTTTACAGCCCCATTCCTACAAGAAATGATAATGATGTGCACACACATTGCTGTATCTATCTACCTACTTATCCCTACAGGTTTTACTGTGGTTTACATCTGTGTGTGTGTGCACACAGACTGCCCTGACTTACAGTCCTTCAACCTATACTTAGACTTTAGGATGGTGTGAAAGCCATACATTGAGTAAAAACTGCATTTCATGTTTTTATTGTTGTTCTATTACTGTTGCCCCTATTTTCCCCTGTTGCTCTACCCTCCCCCGCCCACTCTGCCCCCAACCCTGCTCCCACAGTCAATCCCCACATTGTAGTTTGTGTCCATGGGTCATTTATACCTTTTCCTTAAAGAGATCCTTCCCCTTCTTGCCCCCATTATCCCTCTCTCCCCTCCTCCCTAGTCATTGTCAGTCTGCTCCTAGTTTCCCTGCTTCTGGTTCCCATGTTTGGCTTGTTTGTTTGTTTGTTTTGTTCATTAGGTTCCTCTTATAGATGAGATCATATGGTATTTGTCTTTCACTGCCTGGCTTATAACACGTAGCACAATATTCTGCAGTTCCATCCATGCTGTTGTGAAAGGTAGGTGTTCCTTCCTTTTTTCTGATGTATAGCGTTCTATTGTGTAAATGAACCACAGCTTTTGATCCACTCATCTGCTAATGGGCACTTGGGCTGTTTCCAGTGCTTGGCTGTTGTAAATAATGCTGCTATGAACAGAAGGTGCATAAGTACTTTGGAATTGATGTTTCAGGATTCTTAGAGTATAACCCCAGCAGTGAAATCATTGGATCAAGGGGCAGCTACTTTTTAGTTTTCTGAGAAAATCCCATACCGTTTTGCACAGAGGCTGCACCAGTCTGCATTCCTTCCTACTGTACACTAGGTTTCTCTTTTCTCCACGTCTTTGCCATCAGCTATTGTTTGTTGATTGCTAATGATGGCCATTTTGACTGGTGTGGTGTCTCATTGTGGTTTTAATTTGCATCTCTCTGATGGCTAGTGATGTTGAACATCCTTTCATATGCCTTTGGGCCCTCTGTATGTCTTCCTTGTAGAAGTGTCTGTTCAAGTCCTTTGCCCAATTTTTAACTGAATTATTTGTCTTCCTGATGTTGAGTCATATGAAATCTTTTGGAGATTAAACCCTTGTCCAGCATATTATCGTCAAATATATTTTCTTATATGGTTGGTTCTCTTTTCATTCTGCTGATGCTTTCTTTAGCCCTGCAGAAGTCTTTATCTATTTTGAGTTTATTCTGATGTATGTTGTAAGTGGTGGTCTAGTTTTATTTATTTTCTGCCTGAACCAGTCCAGTTCTCCCAACACAACTAGTTGAAGGGGCTATTTTTGCTCCATTTTATGCTTGTGCCCCCTTTGTCAAATATTAATTGACCATAAAGACATGGGTTCATTTTCAGGATCTCAATTCTGTTCCATTATCTATGTGTTTCTTTTTTTTAAAGATTTAATTTTTTAAATTTATTGTTAGAGAGGGGTAAGGGAGGGAAAAAGAGAGGAAACATTGATGTGTGCTTGCCTCTCACAGGCCCCCTACTGAGGACCTGGCTGGCAACCCAAGCATGTGCCCTGACTGTGTCCTGACTGGGTATTGTGATTCCTCCTACTTTATTCTTCTATCTCAAGATTGCAAGATTGCTGAAGCTATTTTGGGTTGTTTTTGGTTCCATATAATTTTTTAATATGTACTACATATTTTGAAGTTTGATCTTCGACCACAGCTAACCATATACAATATGGTTTTCTCTTTCTCTCTCTCTTTTATAGAGGGAAGGGAAGGAGAAAGGGAGAAAAACATGTGTGTGATTGCCTCTTGCATGCCCCCTACTGGGGACCTGTCCTGCAACCCAGGCACATGCCCTAGACTGGGAATCTTATCAGCGACCTTTTGATTCACAGGTCAGCAGTAAACTATCAAGCCACACAAGCCAGGGCTGGGATTTTCTCTCTTTTTTTTCTTTTTAATATATTCTATTGATTATACCATTACAGTTGTCCTATTTCCCCTCTTCATTCCCCTGCAAACCCCTCCCCCACCATTCCCCCCGTTTAGTTTATGTCCATGTGTCATAAATTCTTTAGATTCTATATTTTCTATACTATTCTTGCCTTGCCCCCTGTCTATTTTCAACCTACCCTCTATGCTACTTATTCTCCATACCTTGATTCTCTCTTGACTTCAGGCAGGGACTGTGAGCTGAAGCTCAGAGTCAGCCACATTCTCACAAGGGTAAATGGCTGATATTCTACAGTGTATCCATTATGTTGAATGATTGTGCTCAACCCTAGGTTTATGTAAGTGTCTTGAGCACATTTAAGCTAAACTAGGCTAAGCTATGATCATTGTTACATTAGGAGTATTTATTGCCCTTTCAATATGCTATATTTTCAACTTATGATAAGTTTATCAGGACATAACCCTATCCTATGTCTTATACATATAATTGCTGACACTTACGTCTTAATTGTTTAATCAACTATTTCTGGTTATTTACTGGTAGCACATCTCAAGCAGCAACACCCCAATTCAGTCACATTTACTTTGCTCTCAGTTTCCTATATCGACATTTTGCGTACATTTTGCTTTTCTAAGCAATGCTGACACAGAGATACATGGCTTTAGTTTTCAAGTTTTACAGGAGAAAATCACGTAACTTGGACAGAATAGGCAATATAACAGCTAAATACACTTAATCTTGAAAGGAAGGAGTCAAAAAAGGTGATTGATGCTTGCGCTGAAATTTAAAGGAGTTTGTGAAACCAGGCATTCCAGGTGGGGGTGGATAATCTCGTTGGTGAGAATGTTTGCAGCAAAACTGCTTAGGTAACACAGTGCAACATCTTTACAGAATTACTGATTCCATGTGGAAAATTGGTGGAACCTCTATCCAAGAATATCAGCATTTTAAGCTACCAAATTCAGACGCTCAGGAGCCGAACTGAATTTGCACTTACTTTGCTCCATTGAAATAACTAGCTTCTATGTAACCTGTGTATACAACTTTAGTTATTTCAAAAGAAAAATGCTCTCTCAACCCAGTTGGAGGAACAAATTAAATTAATTAATCAAGATTTTAATTTTGGTTTCTTAGGCCTGCTTATTAAAATGCAGTATGGAATGAGATTTTAGAGGTGTTTGATATTTGTGCAGGTTTGATGTGATTGAAGGTTAAATTTTAAACTATTCAAATACAAACTAAGATAGTAGATAAAGTAAATTTTATGAGTTTATTTAAAAATATTTTAATATCATTGAAATTTTAATGTTGCTGAATTTGTCAATTAAAATGAAAACTAGTTCTTGAACAGCATTAATAAAAATAAGCTCATTTCTTAAAAATATAAAATTATAAGCCCTGGCTTGTATAGCTCAGTGGATTGAGCACGGGCCTGCGAACCAGACAATTGCGGTTCGATTCCCAGTCAGGGCACAGGCCTGGGTTGCAGACCAGTTCCCTGCAGGCCAGTTCCCAGCAGGGGATGCACAAAAGGCAACCATACATTGATGTTTCTCTCCCTCTCTCCTTCCCTTCCCCTCTAAAGATAAATAAATAAAATATTTAAAAAAATATATATATATATAAAATTATAAATACAATGGTAAGAAAAAACCTACAATGAACATAAAAGATTAATATTTTTATATTTGCAGTATAAAATGGTTAGATTGCCTTGAATATTTTTTTATATTCTAACATCTGAAAAAGGAAGGAAACTTTTTGTGTCTTAAAAAATGTTTTGTGTCAGAAATTTTTATTTCATATTTGTAAGAAATAAAAATCTTTCAAACATTTAAATAAGCTAATTCCTTTAAGAAAAGAAATTATACTTGAAAAAATTAGTCAAAATAACATACTCAAAAATAAATTAAAAATATTTTAGGGACTATGAATCTAACTATATTCATTTAAGTAAAGTTATAGTTACTATATTGAATGTGAAATAAAATTATTTTTTAAAGCAAGACATAAAACTAAAGTATTATAGCAAATGGGATTGTACTGCAGATTAAAAATAAATAAGATAATATTGCTTAAACAACATATCCCTTGCTTGCATATTTAGTGTTTTTATTTCTTTGCTTTATAAATAAAGTCATTTATAGAAATTATTTTAAAAACAAAATATATACACCTATACTTTATTTGGAAAATAATTGCAAAAATACACATAGCTATTGTAGTTTCAAATGGACATGTTTAAGCTAATGTTTCGAAGCACAAAAGCAGAAAAGCTTTAAGCATTTTAATGATAAATGCAAATTGTCTCCCTTCCCCAAAAGAGGTGGAAATCAACATTTTATGAGGAAAAGATTATTCTTAAACTATATGAGACACACTGCTTTGTGAGAGCAACTTTGCGAGCAAGTTCCCCCATCCTCCATGGATGAAAGTAACACTACCAAGACATGATCTGCTTGGGGAGGAGAGGTGGCCAATGTCTCAGAGGAGAAAGGCCAAGAGCCCCTTCCTCAATGGCTTTTATTGGGTTGTAATACACAGGAATACAGGGCGGCAAGGATCAAACAGTAGATAACATTTCAAAGAAATCTAAGGGCTTAGTCTGAGTCAGTATCTGTCAGAAAAAGGGGTTGCAGAAATTTTGGGAAACATACTCATTTCCTGCTCAGACCCTTAACATACGAATGAAAGCACTCTTAGCAAAGCAGGCTTCACAGGACTTTTAAGAATTTTTTCTCCCTGTGCCTGTGTCCTTTATACTTGTTCCTCTAATAACTAAGGGGGGTGGAAATGGGAGGGAGGTGGGGTGCATGGAGGAGGGGTGGGCTGGAATGGGAGAAATAAACAGAAAACTGTACTTGAAAAATAACTAAATAAAAATTTTAAAAAAAGTATTCTTTCTTATGCCCCATCACTGTGGATCCCGCTATAGTCCCCAAGAGGCTACACCTCCTGCCTCATCACAGGTTTTCAGGCTTAAGTGGATTAGAGCCAGGAAGTGCTTCTCCCAGATGGAAATGGGGACTCTGGCTACGTCAAATTAGCTGGGGGGGGGGGGTACGAGGGTCCATCACTCCCTCTTCATTGCAGCCCCCCAAGTCCTTCCATGATGGCCTCTCAAGTGATTATATCTGGCTTAGGTTGCCCCTCCTCTGAGGAGTCATACCCATCATGGACTAACCGACCATGCACTGGGAGCAGGGGGATGAAGCAGAAGCAGTGTTTGCTACCAAAGACAAGCTTTGTCTCCTTGTGGCTCGCATTGCGGAGGTCGTTCACTCAGCCTTAGCCATGGGGGGTGGTTACAGCTCCTGAAACTGGGCATAGCGGTTCCCAAAACTGCTTAAAAGCAAATGAAAAACAATAATGTATTTGAAGATATATGGAAATATAATGTGAACAAAAGAAAATGAATCCACAGCTGAGAACATTCATGTGCACTTCAGAACTCACAGCAGGATGGGAAGTACACATCAAGGCATTGACAAAAACCGGAGAAGCTTCTCGATGCATTGTTATCGATTATTATTGACATATCAATGATATATTAAATATGGAAATTAATCATTTTTAATTAAAAAAGAGAAAGTGGCAGGCATGAATTGAAACAGAATGCAAAGCTTTCCACATTCAAAGTGTTTCTAAGTTTCTCATGCTTTTTAGTGACCTGTTGGGCAAGAGTGAGGGACGAGATGAATTGATTTTAGTTGTGGGTAAACACAGGTATTGAACTAGGCCCTTCAGTGACCAGTTGACTAGAAATAGAGTGTAGATTGTGTGTTCCATTCGATAGCTGATAAACCCTAGTCCCCTTGGAAATGTGTGATGATAACATGTGGTAAAGGATGGAATGGATGGTTCCTGGATTAAGGATTGCCACAAAAAGATAATTTCAAAACTAAAATATACCTTATGCATTGGACAGCATGGATAATGGGAAAAAAAGCTTAAATGTAGCAAATTTTCTTAAAGCAGAACTTCTTTTTAAGTTTCAAGAATGGCACTGAAAATTATTAAGAGGGACAAATTTGTGTTATATGCTTTACTCTCAAAAATATAAAAAAGTACTTGTCAGATTTTAACATTTATAAGTGACTTAAAGATTTATCAAAATGCATATTTTGTAGCATTATAGCAGGGTCTTATATTTTTAATTACTGAATGGATTAAAATAGAAAAAACAAAAGAAAAAAGTGCTTGGTTACTTTACTACACATACATTCACGAGCACAGGCAAACCCATGTTGTTTAAAACACCAGTGTGGTAGGAATGAAGTTAATATTGCATGGGCTTCATTTTCTTTAGATTCAGGTTGATCTATTATGAGAAAAATAATGGAATCTTTGACTTCACATAACTCTATACTCCAAACAGCTAGAAATTTTAAGTAGCAATTGTTCACCATTTCATAACATTTTCCCAAGACAGCTAATGCACTCAAGGACAAAAGAGCGGCCTTCCAATGATTTCCATTTTACCCAGTTTTCCAGCATCTTGTCTGCGCACACAATGACAGATTACTGTTTCCTTCTCTCTGATTTCTGAACAGTTCAGCTAATTGTTTTCTATCTGTTTTTCTTCATCAAGTCTACTTCTGAAAGCACTTTACAGTAGTTCCTGAAGGGATTCCTCCTTAGTTAAATGGTGATACACCACTCTCATTGTCTAAAGTAATCAAGGGAGAGATAGGAATATTTTTCTTTCCATTGGGGCGAGTGTCGTTGTTTCCCTTATCTGAAAGTCTGATCAAAAACAGTGCTACAGATAGAATCATTTAGAGATTCAGAGAATATGAGGATGCAAGAATATCCTTTTGTGTTTAGTAAATGGTTATATGTATTACTGAAATATTCAAATGTTGTGGTCTCCTTAAAATATCAAAGTAAAAATGTTGACTACTATCTAGAAAGATGAATTTAATTAAGAAGTGATCTGCTTAGCCATCAGGTCTTCTGACCTGAAATTTTAAATAGTTTCAAAGCTCTTTGGATGAGTTGGGACAGAAGAGTTATCAAGTGGGAGAGTTCCCCACCTACCATCAACCACCACTTCCAGATTCTCGGATCCAGCAGGCTACATCACTCCTCCAAAGGCTCTCCCTCAAAGAGACTAGTTGTCTGCCACTACAAACATTTCTGAAAACAAGCTATCCATTAACCCAATGTCATTATGATTTTTTTGAAAATTTATTTTTTGAAGATTTTACTTATTTATTTTTGGAGAAAGGGCAAAGGAAGGACAAAGAGAGAGAGAGAAGAATTAATGTATGGTTGTCTCTCGTGTTGCCCCCACTGAGGACCTAACCCACAACTCATGCATGTGCCCTGAGTGGGAATGGAACTGGTGACCCTTTGGTTCGCAGGCTGGCATTCAATAAACTAAGCCACACCAGCCAGGGCAATTACTATAATTTTTTAATATTTCAATGATTCTCAGTTCCCTACAGCTATTATACTTTAACGCCTGAATTGCTAATGATCTACTCTGTCACAGGGATAATGTCATTAGTGGCTTACTCACTCAAGCCAGAAAATTAGAATCTGTTCGTGATTCTTCACTTCTGTGGGCCTATGTTTAACCCATTTCCAGTGTACTGATTTAATCTCCTAAGTGATATATGACAGGTTACTTTCTCTATCTCTGCTACTACAATCGGCTAATTCACAAGAGGAAGAAAATGACAATTGGTGGGTTTCTGTTTTTTGGTAAACGGGCACAATGACATCACTACTGAAATGAAAAAAAACTTGGAGGAGGTAAGTCATATTTGAGGAAAATTAATCTCTCAAATTATTCTTCCAGCTTCCACTTCCATAGTCCTTCATTTCCGTCTCGGCATACCTACATCTCAAAAAGATGGCCCTGGGCCTTCTTTTCCAAATCATTCGATGGATCCCTTTGTCACAGGGATTGCAGTCAAACTCCATCTCTGTATAAAGGCATGCTTTATTGATCTATTTGTATCTCTTCATGTCCTTCAATCAGCTCATTATGGTGGAAAAAACTCGATTTAATTCCCCAAGTATTGCAACCTTCAATCAGCTTCAGGAATTGTGCACTTTGCTCTTGCAGTGTGGCTCAAGGTCTCTTTGCTGACTTCTCTTTGCTGATTCCTCTTCATAAGTCAGGGTTCTGCCTGAATGGTACTGTCTCTGTGAAGCCTTCTTTACTTATTCTAAGTTGCTATTCTCTGCTTATTTTCTCAGTCCATATTTGTTTGCTGTGGATTATTTTTTACACCTAGAAATAATAATATTTATGTCTGTGTTTACTTTCTCTAAGCTAAGTGATATGGTGTAATTTCTCTCCTCCCACAATTGTATGTTTGATGCCCACACACTGCCTGTTGGTGGAGGAGGCGTTCATCAGATATGTGCTAATGAATGGATATAAATATTTAATAAGTTGGTGGTTACATTTTGACAGAGTGCCATGAAGTACAATCTGCTCATGGCTTGTACACCTCTAAAATGTTTATTTTAAATTATATCCTTATATATTTTTCATTTTTAAAAATTGTTTTGAGATAGAAATTTCATATAATATTGTATTGGCTTTAGATGTACAACATAAATGGTTTTATAAATTGAGATATAGTTGACTATGACATTATATAGGTTTCAACTTTACAATATAATAATTTGGTATGTGTATGCATTGCAGAAAGATCACCACAATAAGTAAAGTCAACATCTAAAACATAATAATTAGATGCTGTACACACTGCAAAATGATCACCAACATAAGTTTAAATAAGTTACAGCTTTAGAGGTTCCTGCTTTTACTATTTTTCTTATAAAAAGGGACCTTCATAGACTACCTAACAATAATTATACAAAGATTTTAAGTTTTGCTTAGAGTATTATGTATAAAAGCTATTTTTGTATCAGAAGAAATATTTTTACTTACAATGTGAATTTTTTATAAGAAACAGCATTTTTTAGTTCAATACAAGAACAATAATTAACTTTTACTTTTGAAGAAACATGGTTTTATCCTTTTTACATTTTTCGTATTTTGTCATTGCCACTTAGTTCCTTTATACACCCTCCCCACCACAATCACCACACCGATGTCCAAATCTGTAAGTCTTTTTATTCTTTTGCTTCATCCCTATATGCCAAAAATTCTTCCCATAGCTGCCATTCTGCTTTCTAACTATTAGTCTTTCTCTATTTTGCTTTTCAGCTCAGTTTGTTCACTAGATTCCACATATGAGTGAAATAATATAGTATTTATCTTTTTTCTGACTGGCTTATTCCACTTAGCAAAACATTTCTCAGGTCTGTCTATACTGTTGCAAAGGATATTTTACCTTCTTTTTGGCCAAGTAGTATTCCATTATGTGAATTTCCCACAGTTGTTTTATCCACTTATCTATTGATGGACATTTGGGATGTTCCCATAACTTGGCAATTGTAAATAATGCTACAATGTATATAAAGGTGCTTGTGTTCTTTCAAATTAGTGTTTTGGGTTTCTTCACCTAAATTTCCAAAAGTGGGATCACTGGGTCAAAAGGCAGATCCATTTTTAATTTTTTTGAAGTATTCCCATACTCCTCTTCACAGTGCTTACATCAGTCTTCATTCCCACTAACAGCACAAAAGGGTTCCCTGTTCTCCACATTCTTGCCAGCACTTGCTATTTGTTAATTGATAATAATAGCCATTGTGACAGGTATGAGGTGATATCTTACTTTGGTTCTAATTTGCATTTTGCTGATGATTAGTGATGTTGAGCATCTTTTCATATACCTATTGGCCATCAGTACGTCCTCTTTGGAGAAACGTCTAATCAGGCCCTTTGCCCATTTTTAGTTAGATTATTTTTTTTTTTGGCATTGACTTTTGTATGTTCCTTATTAATTTTGGATAGTAACCCCATATCAGATGTATTAGCAAATACGTTCTCCTGTTCCATAGGTTGTCTTTTTATTATGTTCATGGTTTCCTTTGCTGTACAGAAAGTTTTTAGTTTGATATAGTCCCATTTGTCTATTTTTCCTTTTGTTTCCATTGCCTTAGGATATATATCAGTAAACATTTTGCTACCAACAATGTTTGAGATTTTACTACTTATGTTTTCTTTTGGGATTTTTATTATTTTGGCCCTAATATTTAAATCTTTAATCCATTTTGAGTCTATTCTTGTATCAACTATGTGCCAACACATTGGACAACCTGGACAAAATGGATAAATTCCTAAAAACATGTAATCTTCCAAAACTAAATCAAGCAGAGTCACAGAATCTGAATAGACAGATTATACTGAATGATTCTGAACCTGTTATCCAAAAACTTCCAACAAACAAAAGCCCTGGCCCAGATAGCTTCACAGGTGAATTTTACCAAACATTCCAAGGAGTTACTTATCCTTTTCAAAGTATTTCAAATACATTAAGAGAAGGGAAGGCTCACAAGCTCATTTTACAAGGACAGCATTATCCTAATTCAAAAACCAGATAAGACACTGCAAATAAAGAAAAGCATAGGGGACTTCTGCCAAGACGGAGGCATAGGGGGAAGCACTGTGCCTTCTCTCACAACCAAGTTTAAAAACAACAAAGTTTTAGCAACAAAAATGCAGCCAAACCACAGAAAATTGAACTATACTGAAGTCTGACAACAACGAACCCTTCAGCCAAATCGGTAAGAGGGGCAGAGCCAGCAGCAGAGCGGGGTCGGGCGGGAAAGATCCACCGGACAGACCCAGGCGAGCAACCCAGGTGTGCCAGCAGCCGTGGGCAGATCCCAGGTGTGGAGAAGCAGGCAGACCACTGAGGGCACAAGGGGTGGACCCACTGAGGGCTGATCACGGTCACATATTCACGCACATATAAACTGGTGAAGGAGCTAGCAGTGAGATGGACCACGGAGGCCTCAGTAGCAGAAAGCAGCAGAGGGGACCGCCATTGTCCCTCTCTGACCCCACCCACACATATAGCATCACAAACCAGTGACCTGGGTGGCCCCACCCTGGTGAACACCTAAGGCTCTGCTCCTCATACCTAACGAGCACAAACAGATCAAAACATGGCTCAAGAACAGCTCAGAGCCCCAGAGCCGATAAATCTAAGTGAATAAGAAATTGCCAACCTATCAGAGGCACAGTTCAAAACACTGGTGATCAGGATGCTCACAGAACTGGTTGATTTTAGTCACAAATTAGAGGAATATATGAAGGCTAAACTAATTGAAATGAAGGGAAATGCACAGGAAACCAATAGTAATGGAAAAGAATGGGACTCAAATCAAAGGAGTGGACCAGAAAGAGGAAAAAAAATGAGCAAACAGAAAAGGATGAAGAGACAAGAATTTAAAAAAATGAGGAGAGGCTTAGGAACCTTCAGGACATCTTTAAACATTCCAACATCTGAATTATAGGGGTACCTGAAGGGGAAGAGGAACAGCCATGAGTGGAAAACTTATTTGAACAAATTATAAAGGAGAATTTCCCAAATCTGGCAAAGGAAATAGACTTCCAGGAAATACAGGAAGCTCAGAGAGCCCCAAGGATTGGACTCAAGAAGGAACCACCAAGGCACATCATCATTACATTAGCCAAGATTAAAATGAAGGAGAGAATCCTAGAAGGAGCAAGAGATAAGGGGACAGTCACCTACAAAGGAGTTCCCATCAGACTGTCAGCAGATTTCTCAAAAGAGACAGTACAGGCAAGAAGGGGCTGGAAAGAATTATTCCAAGTCATGAAATCCAAAGACCTACAGCCAAGATTGATCTATCCAGCAAAGCTTTCATTTAGAATGGAAGGACAGATGAAGTGCTTCTCAGATAAGATCAAGGAGTTCATCATCACCAAGCCCTTATTATAGGAAAAGTTAAAGGGACTTACCTAAGAAAAAGAAGATAAAAAAGATGAACAGTGAAAGGGCAGCAAACTCACAGTTATTAACAACCACACCTAAAACAAAAGCAAACTAAGAGGACAGCTAGATCAGGAGCAGAACCATATAAATGGAGATCACATGGAGGGTTAGCAACAGGGGAGTGGGAGGAGGAGAAGGGGGGAAAGGGTACAGAAAATAAGTAGCATAGATGGTAGGTAGAAAATAGGGGGAGGGCAATAACAGTATGGGAAATATAGAATCTAAAGAACTTGAGATACATGGTCATAAACTAAAGGGAGGAATAGTGGGGGAGGGGTGTGCAGGGTGGAGGGGCATGAAGGGTGGAAATAGAACAGCTGTAATGGCATAATAAATAAAATATATTAAAAAAAGAAAAGCATAGGCCAATATCGCTCATGAACATAGATGCTAAAACTCCTAAACAAGATATTAAATGCAGCAATACATCAAAAAGATTATAAACTGTGATCAAGTGGAATTTATTCTGGGAATGCAAGGTTGGTACAACATTTGCAATTCAAAAAATGTGATTCAGCACACAGACAAAATAAAGGGAAAAAAACGCAAATGATAGAGGCAGAAAAAGCAGTTGATAAAATTGATCACGCATTTATAATAAAAACTCTCAGCAAAGTGGGAATAGAAGGAACATACCTAAACATAATAAAGGACATATATGACAAATCCACTGCCAGCATCATACTCAATGGGCAAAAACTACAAGCCTTGCCCTTAAGATCTGGAGCAAGACAAGGATGTCTGCTTTCACCTCTCTTATTCAACAATGTACTGGAAGCCCTAGCCACAGAAATCAGACAAGAAGAAACTAAAAGCATCCAAATTGGAAAGGAAGAAGTAAGACTGTCTTTATATGAAAATAAGATGATGTTGTACATAAAGAATCCCAAAGATTTTACCAAGAAACTACTAAAATTGATAAATAAAATTATCAAAGTAGCAGGATACAAAATTGATACGCTAGTAATGAACTAACAGAAAGGAAAATTAAAAAAAAAACAGTCCCACTCAAAATTGCTTCAAAAAGAATAAAGTACCTAGGGATAAATGTAACCAAGTATATAAAAACCTATACTTAGAAAATTATAAGACATCGAAGAAATAAATAGAAGAAGACACAAATTAATGGATATCCATACAGTGTTCATGGATAGGAAGAATTAACATCATTGAAATGTTCATACTACCCAAAGCAATCTATAAATTTAATGCAATTTCTATCAAGGTTCCAATGACATATTTCATAGAACTAGAACAAATATTTCAAAAATTTACATGAAATCACAAAAAGTTCCACAAAGTAACAATGATTCTGGAAAAGACAACAAAGTTGGAGGAATCACACTACCTACTATGAAACTATACTCTAAGCCCATAGTAATTAAATGATCATGCTCTTGACACAAAAACAGACATAGATCAGTGGAACAAAATGGAGAGTCCCAAAATAAACCCACATCTTTTTAATCAAGTAATATTCAACAGAGGAAGCAAGCACGTATAATGGGATAAAGATAGTTTATTCAATAAATGGTGTTGGGAAAAGTGGACAGACATGCAGAAAAATGAAACCTACACTCTTTTCTTATATCACACAAAATATTTTATTCTTTTTTAATTTAAAAAATTTTCCCCAAATAATATCTTCTCTATATGTACAGTCTGTAATCCGCTTTGTAAGGTTTTCTATTCCTATTGTTTGTCACAGACTCATCTGTATGCAATTATTTATTTTGCTCTTATTTCAGGAGGAGGGCCATTTTGTAGACATCATCTTATTAATTCCCCAGCTATCAATATGATTCTAAGTATATTACCAATTTCCTTTTCTAAGCATCGCTTTGATCTTACTAGATTTTGCTACCTGTGTAGCATAAACATTGAATGTGAAACCACTTACATTGTTAGAAATGCCCAACAGACAGGAGGTTACAAAAATAAATGTTTTCATTGGAAATAGATTTTAAAAGGAATAATTAGTGATTACATTTCATATGGATGTTAAAAGTGTTGAGAGAATTTAGGTTGAAGTTAATGTTGTATATTTTTGCAGTTCTTTGAACTTTGAACGAGATAACTAGCCTCTATTTATTTTTCTTACAATAGTTCAAATAAAACTCTCCAAAATGTCTAACCTGTCTTATTGAATTCAGTGACCAGGTTATTAGATGTGCCTTCTCCCTTTATAATAGAGGTGATAATAATTATTTAATATTATCTAGTATCTAGTCTACATTTGGCTTTTACCAGTTATTCAAAATTGAGCTTTGTGGACTTTTAGAAAACACTACCTATTCAATTTTATTCTTCACATTTGATTTTAGGTCATTATGTCCTTTTATCTCTTTAAACAATCTACCAGTATTTCAACCAATATTGACTTTTTGAGGGTTGAGATCAGTTGCTATTATCGGAGAGAATATTCTACATCCTGCATTTGGTCAATAGTTTCCTATTAGTGTCAGGTATCTTGCCCCTATATTGTCTGATTTTTTTGCACACTGGATATTATTGAGGCTTGATTAGTTTTAGATTACACATTTTTGCAAAAATGCTTCATAAGTGGTGTATTCTTTACCACATCAAAAGGCACATGCCGGGTTGTTCCACTATGGCTGATGCTGTTAAATTTGTGGTTCAAATATTGTAAGATGACAATTTTCTTTTACAATTCCAAACTAATCTGTAGAATGCTGCATTGACACGATGCTATTCATTATCTGGTGACCACTCACTACATTTTTGGATGCACTAATTCTAGTTCATAATTATTCCATCAGAATTAAAATTTAAATGAAAATAAATAGTTTGAGAGCCTTTATAGTCAGAGCTCTCTCATTTGCCAGCATCGATAACCAAACTTTCCCTTCAGACTAAATGAAGATACCAGAGATACTAGAGATATCACAGGCTCAGGTGAGGATATCCAGGAAGTAGGGCATCTCAAGAGTCCTGGCAACTGTAGTCAGGGACAGGACTCCATCATAATGACTAAGGCTCTGTGTCTTGTATTTGCTTCCATTTGGGTGGAACATCTTTGTCTTATACTGTAGCAGAGTTTATTTTTCCTTTTCTGGGAGAAAAAAAAACTCACGTACTATCAAAGAAGAGAACTGCGATGTATCCTTTTCTTCTTCAGCCTCATTATTAAAACAAAAACAGTGTGCTCAATTAATCTGTGTAGGGCCTAATTGTTATAAATGTTCAGGGATATGATAATGTACTTGCTCTAGTACACTAATTGTATTTATAGCTTGATAACAATATAAAAATGATCTGCTTAATTCAATGTGAGAATCAATAGAATTACAGAAGCAGTGATTACATGAAGATCAAAATGTCAGCTATATTTCTTATTGTTTGAAAAAATTGTCTAAGCTGGTCTTAAGGGTCCCTTCCTATTTACCATCTGAAATAACACTTCCTAAGAAGATTGAGGAGTGCACAGAAGGACAAGAGCCAGTTCTTTGATTTTCCTGCACTGTGTATAGAGTGCAGACCATGGAGACAACTCTGTACAAGAAGATGAAGAGAATTATTCAAAACAGTTACAGGCTTTCCTGCCAGGACAGTCACCAACTTTGTAAATAATTCATCCCTCCATGTGTAAATGAGTGAGTTGTAGAGAGAAACCCTATGTATTTACCTTAGGAAGCTTTCTGGGGGAAATGGGAGATTTTGTATGTTTACAGAGTTCACTGTTGAACTCTCACCTGTCCATGTGCACTGGTAACAAATAAGAATTTCCAAATTCTCTCTAGAACTCATTGTCTCTAAGGGATGTCTAGAGACATCCCTTAGAATGTCTCTAAGGGATTGAGACATTCACTGCCCCTGTGCATGATCTTCAGATCTCCTCTTCTGGAACTGTGATGGGGAGAGAGTCTAACACCCAGAATGTGCCACATTGGCATTGGATTATTTGGAACTGAAGACAATCTGGGGCCCAGCAGACTCAGGAGATTTTTTTATTTCCTGAATTAACTATCTAAAAGACTTGAGAGGTGCCCTGTACCAACAGAGTGCTATTACCAGAGGTAATACTTAATATCAGAAGTATTTATCTACATGGTATGACAAGCACTTGTTTACCAAACATTTGCTCTTCTCATCTCCCTGTGAATTGTCTTCCTCCCCATTGAAGCCCCAGACTCCTAGCCTATCTCCTTAGCTCACTATAGTATATACCCTTCAGTGATCTGACTGTGCAGGAGTCTCACATTTTTAGGGGGCTCGTATACACACAAAATTTGTTTTACTCCCTTTAATCTGTTTTATGTCAATTTAATTATCAGACAAAGAAACCTAAAATAAAAGAAGGGGAAAGTTTTCAGTCCCTACAACTGGAACTACATTCTGAGTGAATAATTACTGTACTTTGTTTACCTTAGTGTTACTGGGTAGAGACATAGTCAGGGACTCCCCTACCCTGTGCTTGTTCCTCAGTTCTTGTCTTGCCCACAAGTGACAGATTCAAATGAGAGGCAAACACATATAGTGAAAAAGAGATAGCAAAGTTGATTTATGAAATAATAGAGGGAGTAAGTTGTTAGCAAATTTGTTCTATACGCTTGAGCACCTGGCTAATCCCAGTGCAGTGACTACTGGGGTTCAGCGGTTACATACTTTAGCTGGCTTCTAGGTTTTCCCTCCTACTCTTGCTCTCAGACCTTGAGATTAATACACAGTTGTTAAGTCTTTCTTTCCCAGCCAGTGGGAATGATACGCACAGACTTTCAAGGACTCCCCTTCTCCTGCACTATCATACTTTTGCTTGTGATATTGAGAATGCCTGGCCATCTTAATCAGACCAGGCTCTGGACTGCTAGGTCAACAAGTGAGGCACGTCTCACTTTTGATTTCTGCCTTCTGCTTTAAGTTCTTTGTTAGATTGTAATAGTGGAGGCCCTGCTTTATTTCCCTCCCAGCTGCTCATTTCCAGCTACCTACAGTAACATTAAGAAAAAACTATCCTTATTATGCAGGGTCAAGTAACATCACTGAAATTATGTCCATGAAAAAATATAGATAATTGTATTTTATTATGTGTGTTCTAGAGAGAAAAATGATTATGTTCTGCAATGTAATTTTATACCATGCTAAATACTTTCATTTAAAAAGATCATCATAGAAAATGCTTTGCACACACAAAAATTTTTGAATACATTATAAAGATGATCACAAAAGATATGGTATATGAGCTCTGAATGTGTTGTCTTATTTTAATGCTTTCACTATGACTAATTCTTACAGAGAATATACATTTGCATAATGCTGATTTTTTCTTTAAATGTATTAGTCGTAGCAATATTCACTGATAATACTAACTATATGTTTTTATTATTCACAATTACCTCCAGATATATGCACACTTCTTTAATTAGACTATAAACTTTAAATAGAAAATCAAAATGAAGTCACCTCTTGTCTAAGTGTAGCATATTAAAATTTCTTCTGATATCCAGAGTTGCCAAAATACTCATTGTAAAATTTTACTGGGGGAATAGAGTGGAAAAATCAATATACTAAATTATATTATAGGAAAAAAGATACATAGAATACAGATTTTCATTACCCTTCCTCCCGCCCTCACATGCTGCATATTCATAAATGCCCGCACTTAAATGAATGAGGCGTTTTCAAGTGCATCGTATATTGTGTTGTGAATACTTTATCCAATATTGAATTAACATAAAAGTCAAAATTACTATCACTGTCTTCAAATTTTAAAATATCCTTCAGGCATAAAATTACTTTAAATAATTTTTTCTAACATTAATTCTGCATTTTGGTAGAAAACGAGTCACAGAAACAATATATAATCAGAGTCAGATGCAGATACGCACTTCATCCACTCAGGTTAGAATTTTGTCTTCGTCTTAAAAGAGAATGAAGTGTGAATACTTGTTGTACACTTGGAATGGTTTTAGACATAGAAGACATACAAATGAATAAGAATAAACTCAATTACAAAAAAACCTTCTCTTATTAAGCTTTAATTATATTTGAGTAGACAAAAAAATCTAAATAGCATATCAGTTTTAAATGTTAAGGCAAATGAAAGACCGGGCAGTGCTCTAGGGAGGGACTTAATGACAAAAGTCACTTTCAGTTTGGTCGAATTGATAAATGATCTAATTAAATAGCTTGGTTCTACATGCTCTCAGTGCGGTAATAAACCATCCTGTAGTTAACCAGCGCTACCACACAAAGCCAACAGGTCATCACGTGTGTTCATTCCCTTCTATTGTAATTTAACCTGAAAATAGCTTCACAAATATACAATGTCTGTGTGAGTTATTGGTTCTTTATTCTAAGGTAATTAGTAGAGTTATTAATTTCTCATAAACAACCAAAAAGAGTACACAATGTAAAAATATATTTTAGGTTTTGGAGATGCCTGACTGATGGAATAATGTCACTAATCAAAGGCCAAAGTAATGGCTTTCTTATATCCATGTTAATCCCCCATTATTTCATTTAGTTCCAGACACACTCTTTGGAATCTCTTTGTATATGAGATTCAGTAAAATCTACCCTTTCAATAAACTCACACACACACACACAAATACATACGATTGAAATATTTTGCTCCAAAGAAGGAACAGAGTGTACAGTTCTACTCTAATGCCTATTTTGAAAATGTGAACTTGTTCTAACAGAATGAATATGTTGAGGGACAAAGAGATATAGTGTGGAGATGGGCTTGCTTATGTGACAATGCAACCTAAAGATATACCAGGTGAATGCAGGAAAAGATACCAGCTGAATCAGGCACATAAAAACACACAAAATGCAAAGACGTGCATACCTCAGATATCTAACAGCTACCTTAGTTAACTACGTGTTAGTAGCTATGGCTTTCCAATCACAGAGAACCCTCCTTTCACCTTTGCATAATAACTCACAGGTTATAATTTCTTCAGTGTCTACTTCCATCAGCAAATTTCAGGTTTATGTATTGAACCATTCATGTGTTATGTAAAAATGTGCTACCATTTTCATTAGCATTATTTTTCCCCACATGTGTTGTGTACTTAATTTTGTTCTTCCCCCAAACCCCACAGTATTGATTGCCCTGTGTTTCACAGCAGGAAGTTTTTAAACACATACAGAATCCGGCACAAGTAATGCCTGCTTGAGTGTGGTTGGTAGGGTAATGATATGGGTGTAATAATTTATAGTTTTAATGTGAACATTTCAGGTAAATTGTCATATGGTATGTTTGAGTGTGGTATCATTATGTTACAGAATTACATGCTTATGATTTTGTAATAAAAGATTTTGTAATAAAAGGAGGCGTTACTTGCTCCATATCCCTGAATATTGTTTAGAGCAGAACTGATTGTATGCCACTATATTTTTAGCACTCTGTGGACATAATAACAAACCAATCAAGACAATGTTGAGTTTTAATAATTAAATTAATATACATAATTGGATTGTATGCAATCTTAGAAAGCAATTATAATAAAAATTTTAAAGTTAGTAATTAGATATTGCACTCAGGTCTATCCTGGGTCTACTTACATAAATATGTATGCTCTATTAGAATTAATTTCCTTAAACTATATTATTTATGTGAATTAATTATAAACTAAACAGGGTCTTGGTAAATTTTATGATATTTTTATCACTTGTTAGTTCATTCAAAAAATGAACATTAATTTTTTGTGTTAATTGAATGAGAATTTATAAAATGAGTGTATCAGCTTTGAAAATGGAAAACAAGCATCATAAAGAAAATAATGTTTTTTATACTTACATAATATATGTAATATATTTCTTGCTATAATATGTTTACCTAATTAAATATTCAAGTATGTATTAAAGTGTTATCAAGAAAATTTCATGTCAAAAATCTGAAAATCTACATTACTTCTTTCACAACTAAATTAATTCTTGAGTTAATTTGCTTCTTCCAACCTCACATTTTTGTTAGAAATACAAAGTATAAAATTTTAGTATGAATTTGAGAAAATTCATATGTCTTAGAGTTAACTTCCATAGTAACCACAAAACATGCACACAAACTGTTACTCCCCCCTCTTTGTTTTCAAGATCATATATTGAGAAAATCACTGAATAAAAACCTATCAAAGATTTTTTATGAGTCTTCATGAAGAGAATCAGAAAAAATTCTGCAGTATGTAAAACATTTGTATATAAAACAAAAATATCAGCTGAAAGTCTAAATACTACAGTAAATATCTGCAGACATATAGGTTATATAAGAATATTAGTACATACCAAATAATTAAGTTATGGCTTTTTTCATATATGTGACATCTTACTGAAATGCTCATGTGCCTTCCAGAGGTACTGGTTCTCAAATATTACTGTACCAGCTTCCTCTGTCCATAAATTTCTGGGTGTTTCACTTGTCAACATGGTTGGAAGATATCAATGGCATTTCACATGTTGAGATCAACCATACAATTTTTCACTTTCCTACACTGTGGAAAAGTGCTCCTCATCAAATGCTCTAGCAAAGATATTTACCTGACAATCTGTAATTATTTAGTCAAGACACTTAATCTTACACATGTAGACTCTTTGGAATGGTTTAATTTACATAACAATTTTCAAGAATGCAACTGCTGTATAAATTAAAGGAAAAATAAACTCTATTGCAATAGTAATACTACTGTAATAGTAATGTTATCTGAGTCAGCAATAGACTACTGTAGCAACCTGCATCATCATCCATATAGCTTGTCACATCTAGCATAACTGTAATATTACATATATAATTTTGAATCTGCATTTTGAAATATCAAGTACAATAAAAAGTATCAGTATACTCAGTCAGATATTTCAAACTAAACTATTAGAGCATAACCAGAACTGAGCTATTACCAATGTACCTTTTATGTTTTTTTCTGAGATAATAAAAGTCAGGAAGTAGAAAAGTAGACACTGTTTCCTTATTAAAAATAAAAAAGAACAATTTAAGATAACACATCCAGATTGGAGTTCCTTATCTAATCTCCATATCATCAAACCAAGACTCACTTAATTTCAGTGTGGGCTCCCCCCTAAATGGAATTCTAAACTACTATATGAGGAATGGCTTGATAGACACCAGTTAGGTCGTCTGCATGAGGGACCTCTACCATCCCATAAAGAAAAGTAACTGCAAAAATCAACCTGCTCTTAAGCTGCTATAACTTCCTAATTCCTGCTCCCTTCTGCCTATGAAGGCTTTTATTTCATACAGCTCCTTGGAGCTTCTATCTGCTAGATGCTGCCTGGTTCAAATCAACTTTTGCTCAACTAAACTCTTAAAAAAATTAATATGCCGCAGTTTATCTTTTAACATTATAAACTGGGTGTATATATATACATATATATATGCACACTTATATATCATGTAACTAATAAAATATATATTGTCATCAATGTAAGATATTTTAACTTCTAAAATTCATAAGCATAGTTTGAAAACCAAATACTGCCAGCAGAATGTTTACATATTTTAAGATTTTAATCATAATTGGAGGAGGTACACTAATATTTTAATTTCTCTTTGTGATTAGAGGCTCAGAAAGCAAGTCTTCTTGTTTGTGTTCTTGAGAAGCAAGTGATACACTTTTAATATGGATGAGTATTCCTGGAAGACTCCTGAATCTTAAATAGGGTTTATTACAGGACTTCTAGGATGCATGTGTCTTAACAGGTTCTCCAGCAAAGTAGCCACTTATAGCAGAGAAACCAAAAGGGACTCCATCACTTATCAAAATGCCAGGCTCCTCTTGGCCCTCTTCTCAATTATAATTTTAGCAAAGAAACCTGGCAAACAGTTTATCTGGAGTCCCTCACTCTTAATAGTGGATCATTTTTCCCTCTCTCTAACAAAATCCATTTTAGCAAGAATGCGCATACTTGATATCTAATAGATCTTCTTCCATTGAGCCCTCACTCAGTTCTGCCCTTTCACTGTAGGTCCCCAGCTGCTTTTGCTTATCTGGAGTTGAGTGCAATCTCTCTCCACTGTTGCAATAGTCATTTGAGTATCGCAATAGTCCTAAATAAAGTCTTCTTTGCTGTTCCTAACAAGTGTCCACCATAAAATTTTCTCTTTAACAAAACTGAGTGTCTTTATATGAGGAGAAGAAGAATCAATTTAACATGAAGTCGTTCAAACCAGAGAAGCCTTAGAGAGGATTATCATGTGGGGGTAGTAAAATGCTGAAGGTGGACTTGGCATGAAAATACAAGTGTGTAATTTGAAACTTTCTATCAAGACTAGTTAAGTTCCCAAATCTCTTACCATTAGTAAAGAGCTTGTAATGACTTTTCTTATGGCAGGGCAGATGGTAGAAGATTTACTTTCTGGAGCAGCTTGTCCAGCTGAGATGGGGGAAGGTTGATGTGTTGAGTAGAAATTTGATTTATATAGACATGAAGCTTTAAAAATATAGTTAGAGATCTCAAGCAATAACTATTGATAAAAAAGTACTCATAGAAACCAAGCAATCTATATAAATGTCATTGAAGAACATCTAGGTGGGAATGTTGACTTTACAGTAGAGAGCGGTGATTATTAAAAATGTAAAATTCCTAACGAAGTCAGGTGAGAGCAGATGCTGAGATCAGAGAAAGGAATTCACCTTCAACAGAGAGAGGAGCTCAATCACCTTCACAGGACCAGGGAAGAAGGTGATGGACGCAAGTGGAGGCAGGTACACTGACTCAGTGCCAGGTAGCTGAAGAAGAAAGAGTTCAGGGACTTTTATTTTCTCAGTAATTAGTGGTAATGATATCTGCTGAGACAGATAAGAGAGGAGAGGAAGAGGATGTTATCTATTAGAGGACAGTAGAAATTTTTGAAAAGATGTGTCAGCCACAATTAAGAGTCCAGTTTATAATGATGATCATTGTCTCAAGAAAAAAGCATTGTTTTTTTGCCTGTATGATTTCCTTCAGTAGTATTCAGGGGTGAGAAATATGGAAAAGTATGTAGAAATAGTTGAGTTACTTCAAGGAAGAAGCTGGCATCATGATAGTGAAAAAATAAGATGTGACAGCCCACAGATCAAAGATCAGCAATCTTTGTGCAAGGCTAGATCATGATTCTTTTCAGTTTATGAGCTCTACAGTCTCTGTAGTAAATACTCAATGCTGACCTTGTAGTGAAACAACAGCCCATAGATAATGTATAAATGTGGCTAGGATCTAATAAAGCTTAGTTTTAAAATTAGGTGGTATATCAGAGTTAGTCCAACACAGCAAGTTGAACAACCCAACTTACAACACACCCAAACAAAATCAAGATGGATAAAACATTTAATTAAATATAATTTGTGGCACCATAAAAATTCTAGAGGAAAACAAAAGCAGCAACATTTCAAATATCCCACACAGCAATATTTTCACCAATATGTCCCCTGGGGAAAGGGATATAAAGAAAAGCATAAACAAATGGGACTATATCTAATTGAAAAGTTTCTTCACAGCTAAAGAAAACATCAAAAAAATGAAAAGGGAACCAACTGTATGGGAAAATATATTTGCCAATAATACCTTGGACAAGGGTTTGATCTTGAAGATATATAAAGAACTCACATGACTACACACCAGGAAGACAAACAATCCAATTTTAAAAAATGGGTAAAGGACCTGAACAGACACTTTTATAAGGAGGACATACAAAAAGCTCAAAGTCACATGAAAAAGTGCTCAACATCACTAACCATTAGAGAGATGCACATTAAAACCACAATGAGATGCCACTTCACACTGGTCGGAATGGCCATCATAAACAAATCAACAAACAAGTGTTAGAGAGGATGTGGAGAAAAGGGAACCCTAGTATATTATTGTTGGGAGTGCAGACTGGTACAGCCACTGTGAAAAACAGTATGGAATTTCCTCAGAAAACTAAAAATGGAACTGCCTTAAAAATCCAGTGATTTCCCTTCTTGGATTTTATCCTAAAGGCCCTGAAACACCAATCCAAAAGAACTTATGTACCCCAATATTCATAGCAGCACAATTTACAATAGACATGTATTGAAAGCAACCTAAGTGCCTATCAGTAAATGAGTGGATAAAAAAAAACTATGGTACATTTTTAAAATGGAACACTATGCAACAAAGAGAAAGAAGGAGCTCCTACTCTTTGTGACAGCATGGATGGAACTGGAAAGCATTATGCTGAGTGAAATAAGCCAGGTGGTAAAAGACAAATACCATATGATCTTACCCATGAGTGGAACCTAATCAATAAAACAAACAAATGATCAAAATAGAACCAGAGGCTTGGAAATAAAGACAAAGAGACAGTGACCAGAGGGGAGTGGGGGAATAACAGAGAAAAGAAGGGGAGAAGGGTCAAGCAAAGGAACACGCATACAGGACTCATGGACATAGACGATGGAGGGGGACTGACTGTGGAAGTAGGGGTGGCAGGATCAGAATGAGCAACGGGGAAAAGATGGGGCAACTGTAACTGAAAAACAATAAATTAAAAAAATAGGTGGTATAACAGAGTTAGCTTAAGAGGGGAAGTTGGACAACCCCTGTTTTAGGTCACTGGGAATAGACTGTTTAAATTATTTAATCATAGTATATATAATGTTGATTGCCAAGTATGACTGCACATTAGAATCATAAGAGGAGCTGCTATAAAGTATTAGTGCCAAATATATGATCCCAGAAATACTGGTTCAGTTAATCTCAGTTTTTTCAGGACACTGGAACTTTAATCATCTCCTCAGTTGATTGTAACATGAAGCAAGGGTTGAGAAAAGCAATAGACAATTTTGGTTCATAGGGAGTAACTACCTACAGCAGGGATGTCAAACTCATTTTCACTGGGGGCCACATCAACCTCACGGTTGCCTTCAAAAGGCCAAATGTAATTTCAGCTCTTTAACTGTTAAGGAGTAGTTGCATTTATACACTCCTAAAATTACTTTTGGTCCTTCGAAGGCAACCAAGAGGCTGATGTGTCCCCAGTTAAAATGAGTCTGACACTCTTGACCTACAGGAGGGATCTCCCAGAAAGGAAGAAAGTGGAGGTGCTGATAGTTGGACGTCTTCACGATGCAGAAGGCTGGCTGCAGTGGGAACTGTTGGCACGTGCAGGGTGGACAGGACATTGGTAAAAGATTTCTGTGCTTAATTTGGTAAACAGCAGCTCAGTAATTTATTAGAGACTTGGTAGGCAGCTTCTACAATCTCCCCATTTAGTCCCTACAGTCTGGTAGTCATACCCTGGAGAAATCCCTTACTTTTGAGCTCTTGCAGAACAACTGACACTTCTCTCAAACTGTCACCGCTTCCAGGATTATATTGCATAAAGACTGTGATTTGTATTCTGGGAGCTCTCTCTACTATGCTCTCACACTCTAAGAGAAATCAGTCACCATGTTGAAAGACACTCTATGAGAAGCCCAGGTGGCAAGAAACCAAGGTCACCACTCAACACCAGTGAGGACTTAACACCCTGCCAACAGCCACTAGAGTGATCTTGGAAGTGGGTTCTCCTCCAGTTGTGCCTTCGATGATGCCAGCCCAGGACAACCAGCAGGCTGCAGCCTTATGAGAGACTGGAGAAACTGTGCCATTGTGAATGTTTCTTTGTTTTATCAACTGAGTTTCCATGTAATAAATAAAACAGTAATAGATAATTAATAATAAGGGTGATCTGGAGAGAAGCAGCCTTTGATGAATGGAAGCCTAAGGTGAGATAAATTATAAATATCATTCGGTGAAACAGAACACTAGAAAAAGGTCTATCAGCTTGCTGCCAACAAGTTAACTGATAAAGCTCACAATTGGGAGAGCAAATGCTTGCTTGTGACTGGGAGAGGGATGACGTTATTTCTGGGTGTAGAATTAAAATTTTCCAAAAGCATGGAAATTAAATAAGGTGAGGATTCCTCCTCCGAATTCTAATATGCAAAGCATGGGGGAGATGTAGAGCTTCCTCCAGGGATGGTCATACTCGGGGCACCAGCAAGTTTATGGTGAAAGTATTTGTGAGGTTCAGAGGAAATGAATGACAGCTCTTCTGATGGACTGATTGATTGATTGATTTGAAGGGATGCCTATGGCCATCTTGTTTGGGTGAGTACATTGCAGCTGTTTTCCATCTTTCTTCCTGGAGTTTTTGCAGTAGAGTTAAATAAAAAAATATTTTTTCTTATTTCTAAATGCCTACTGAACAAACTTTAATGGTATTAAGTCAGTAAAGACAATACCAATGTTATAAACCCGGATTTTCAGCCTATTATTTTTAATACTTTCAGAATTACTCCAGAAGAACCTTGAATAAATTGGATATTTATATTCATTTTATGCCCTTTTACTGTGTCTCTATAATAAATGAGATTTTTCAGTATATATTGGAAGTTATTATTCTGTAGTTTGGAAAACCAATTTTGATAATCCAACTAGAAAGCCCACAAAAAAAAATACAAAACACCACAGAAAACATATAAAAGAATGATGTAATGAATTTAGAAGACAAAGTACAGACTTTGTGCCAAGCTTATCAAGGAAGATACAATTTCAATACCAATGAAATAAACTCCCACAAATTGATTTTCCTTTGTGTGCACTCATCAGTGTAAATACAATTAAATTATAAAGCCTGTACTTGTTCAGGAATGATGTTTTCTGTTCATATTCATGCTATGTGGGTGCTTTGCCTTCTGATACTGTTATATGAAAACCTTGCACAGTGGGAAAAAATTCAACTACAAATTTATGGGCCATTATCAGAGGATTAAAATCTGAACATTTTATTTAAACAAATACTATTGTCATAGGTTTTCATCAAATGATGGTATTGTGAATACCTTTTTGAAATAAATTGTAATTACTATAAGACTTAAAACTTTGAATTGGCATTAATTGTAATTTAAATGAAATGATAGCTAATTTAGCCCCATGACAATAATATAAAAAAGCAAGAAATCCAAAACTTTTGTATTTTTTTATTTTATAGAGTGAAATCACATACAAGTGCTACTTTTTAAGGACTTAAGAACTTTTCTGCACAATAGAATTTTATAATCTGCTTATTGCAACCACTTAAACTTTAGAAATAAATGCTTTAAATTACTAATAGGTGCTCTGAACCTTTGTTTCTTTTTTAATGTGGGAGGGAATGACTGGAGATCTCTGTTTTTGTGATGATCAAATTTGAGACTCAAAGATTTTCATCTTGCTCCATATCATGTACTTGGAAAATTATGGTTTGGAATTCTACTTCTACTAACAAAAATCTGAATTTGTACAATTAACCAAATCATTGGTTATGGTCAGCTCTGTGTAACTGAATGTATAACATTTTTCCAGCAATCTCTATCTGGCTGAGAAGAAAGAGCACTGGTCCCTGGACCTCTCCCAGGTGAACTAAATTAGACTCTAAAATATTGTGACTGTGAATGGATTTAATTTGGAGATTAAAAGATTAAAACATAATTTTTTTGTGTGACAAGTTTCTACAGCATTAAAGTCAGCTCAGGGACAAATACTATTCCACTCCCTCCTGGTTATGGAAGGGCAGGGAGTAAGTTCAAGTCCATATGTGAAGAGGGGGAGGGCAAGATGACTCAGAAGCAGCTTATGGTCTCTGGATATAAGAGACAGGTACGATTGGGTTAGAGATCACTGAGTGGAAAGTTACAGGCCATGGGCAATCTTCCAGGGACCTTGATAGGATTGGGCATTGATGTTTTTTTGAAACTTTTTCTGATGATTCTAATGTTCAGGCAAGGTTAAGAATTCACTTAAGCAATACTGACAGGTTATTCTCTATTCCTCTTAGCTAAGCACAAACATCCCAGGTGAGATTAAAAAGTCTGCATCATCATCAGACATCCAGACTTATTTTACCTCATTGCTTTGCCTTCCTTAAAATACTGCATCTTATGCTCTCATCTGGCTGTTCCAGATTCAGCCACCACAGTTCCTTGACCAAGAAGAATAAAAGCAGAAAAAATAAGACAGGCCCTTCACATTCTATTAACGTCTTAGAAGTTATATTGCTTCCACTTGCAATTCATGGTCCAATAATTAATCACAATTGTCATGCCTAGTGTCAAGAAATAATTGGGAATATAATATTATATTTTTCCTAGTGAACCTGTGACCAGATAAGAATTAGAGCTCCTTTTTTTAAAAAACTGAAGAAGGAGTGAGGATATTAGAACTAAACACTGCAAAAATCATAAAAATTATAGTAGAAAATGTGTTACTAGGCAGTTTTGCTTCATTAAAATTACTTGGAATTTTTAATTTGTTTATATATTTGTTGGTTTACTTGTTTTATTTTTCTTCTGAGACATGCAAAGAATTTTGTAATAGGATTAAAGAAAATGCCTCTTGGACATGAAGGCCTAATCTTGGAAAAGAATAACTTTTTTGGTCACACTTCAAACACATACGACAGATTTGCTGATTAAGCGAGCTATTTGAAATGGGGCATTTCTAAGTTTTATTGTCGCCACGAATTGTGGATCTTTTCTTCATAAGAATAAAAATTAATTAAAAATCTTTTTAGTAATTAAGCATAACCAAAACCCTATGCTATATCCTCATATGTAACCAACTACATGAGTATCAGTAGTTAATAACCGTGGTCAGCTTGAAATAGACTATTCCTAGGGTTTACTCCCCACCTTACTTCCTTGGATTGGGGAAAATCAGGAACCAGATAGGTGATTCACACATGTACTAGTCTTGTGAAGAACTACGGTGCTGTAAGTGCTCATAGAAAAATGCTTTTGTAAACCATGCTATTTTAATGTGAATGCTTAATGTATAATTTAATACCTATTTACACGATATATATTATGCATACATTTTAATGTGATATTTTGTACACTATACAAAATCATTAAGGGAACATTGTAGGTTGCCTACAATGTTAAACCTTTTACTTCCTCAAATTTGCCTTCTTAAAGGAAAGGGTACTGCCGCCCAAGATTCAAGAATTGTGTAAAAACCAACATGGACTTCTGGTGTCCCGCATGTTCTTAGCTCTTCCTCAACAATACCCATATCAGGGGGTACGGAAACTGAACAAGGTCTATCATTACTAGCTCATCCAATCAGCTTCCAGCTTGTTCATAGTAAGGCCTAGCGTTGCAAGGGAGTAGGGAAGAGCCACCTGGATGGAGTTTTACCATGTAGAATGTCCCTGCCCACGGGGATTCTATAGCGATCTCTTAAAATCCAAGACTTAGCTAAGGGAAGGTTTGCTCAATCTTATGAATGTTACGGGAAAAACAAATTAAACACTTCCACCATCTGGACCGAACAGAGCCTATATAACTGTTACAACTTGAGGGTTAGTGTGTTAGCCAGCAAATAGTAGCCTAACTAAATCAGTGCCACACAGGAGCTTACCTCTGTCTCCACACCACATAGCCATGCATTACTTTTATGTATGTGTGTTATACAAGATTACATTCTTTAGTTATATCACTATGAACAGTCTACCTAAATAAAATGCAATGTCCATCACTGTGTGTGGGAAGGCTACATTAGACATTAATACAGCCAAGAGAATTTCTCCTTTAAAAAAGTTTCAATTAGAGATTAGGACTAAATGGTATTTTTGGAACATGATTTTCTATAAATTACTTTCTCACTATGAAATAGACAGAATTTGAAATTTAAAAATGCCTATTTAAACACGTGTTAAATTATTAATTAATGGGTAAACTATTTTTCTTTTAGTTTAAGTGAATTGAATACATACTAAGTATTATAAAATTAAGATGTTCATCAGTTAAAGAGTCAAGATATTAGCCATGACAAGCAATTAAAATAAGAGCACACATACTTTAGTGTATTCATCTCACAGCATTTCTCCACTTTTAGAAGTGATATTTTTAAAAAGACAGAAAACAAATGCTAAATGTACATTTTAAGGCCAAAAACAATAAAAGAAAATTAAACATCCTCTTGAGAGGCGTTCTAAAAATCATGTAAGCTATGACCCACTTTGAATCTAATTGTTCTGAGAACTGCAAATTCTCCACAAGGGGTCATCCCTATCACCTCAGAATTAACTGCTAAATGATCACTCAACTCTCTGTCGTGGGGATATATATCAAAGTTGTCCCAAAGGTTTAATTAGATAAATTAGATATAAAGAAGTTTTTAAAAGTACATGCTTTGATTTTTAAAAATGTATGCAATGTAATTCTCTATTTTCACAACTAATTTCATGGACCAGTTTGTTATAGTTATGAAGTAGTGGTGTTAATAAAAACGTGTTCCAAATAACAAAGCCTTGATTTACAGTATTTGCTGATTTCTCAGGGGTACAACACTCCCACCACGTCTGATTTCACAATGCTAACATGATACCCCGGAATGCAGAGTTGGAATGTTGCCAGCAGAATTAATGACAGGAAATACCAATACGAAGCCTCTGAGACATAAGTGAGACAGGGATTTTGTTGAACAAAAGAGACATTGGGTTGAATGAAGCAAAGAAATCAGCTAATGGAACGATTTTAGCCAATGATAAGGGAAAAAGTTTATGCAAATATCTTTTTGACATCTTACTTTTAATTATTTTCGCTACATGTACTCTTGCTTTCATGTTATTTGAACTTGTTTGTATCAATTTTGGAGATGAATGATTATCATCATTGATTCTAGACATTTTTGGCTTTCGAATATGAATGTTTGATATGTAAAATTCCTGTGTGTTTATAGATTTAGCTTTAGTCCAGGCATTTCCAGCATGTTGCATTTTAACACTTATGTAATTCAAAATAATTTCAAATATCCTATTGGATTTTTTTAAGGTACGCATAATTTAGAAGTGCATGATTTAAATTCCAAGTATTTGATGATCTTCTCAATCTCTCTCTTATTTATTTTTTATTTTAATACAACTATGGTCAAGAAAATATATTTGCTAAGTGAAATAAACAAATCAGAGAAAGACAAATACCATATGGTTTCACTTATTTGTGGCATCTAATGAACAAATTAAACTGACAAGCAACATAGAAACAGACTCATAGATACAGAAAACAGACTGACAGCTGTCAGAATGGAGGAGGAGGGGAGTGAGTGAAAAAGCTGAAGGACTTTAGGAAAAAAACACATAGGCAGACAACAGTATAATGATTGTGAGAGGGGGAAAAAGGGGTGAGGAAAAGTAGGAGAGAGTAAAATGGTGATAAAGAGTGATGGAAGGAGATTTGACTTGGGGTGGTGAACACAAAACAATACAATGATAATGTATTATAAAACTGTATACCTGAAACCTATATAATTTTATTAACCAATGCCCCCCCCCAATAAATTCAAAAGAAAGGATGAAATAAAGTGGAAATTGAAAAAGACAAATAAAAAGGAAAAATAAGATGATCTCTAAGTGTGTGCCTTTGTTTTCCATTTTATTTTCTTGCTCAATATTGTTTGGGGAAAATATTTTTTTTATTGAAATAAGGCTGTGTTGTACAAAGCTTGTTATATTCTCTGAAAAAATACCAACCTCTTCTACCTTCAGTTTAATTTAAATACAGAAAATGTAAAATTTCTTATTTAATTTGTTTCTATTACATTGTTAGTATGCAAATCATGTCTAAGCAACTTTAAATAGAGTGACTTTTAAAAGAATAGAAAAACATCAAAATACCTTTAAATATATATGTATGTGTACATATATAAATATATATGTATATATATTATATATACACATACACACATACACTTCAATTATAAGAAAAGTAGAGATTAGAATTTCCCAGATTAGAAATCTAATTTTTTTAAAGATTTTTATTTATTTATCTTTAGAGAGGAAGGGAAGGAGAGAGGGGGAGAAATATCAATGTGTGGTTGCCTTTCATGCATCCCCTGCTGGGAACTGGCCCTTCAACCCAGGCATGTGCCCTGACTGGGAATCAGACCTCGATTGTCTTGTTCGCAGGCCCGCACTCAATCCACTGAGCTACACCAGCCAGGGCTGAAATCTAATTTCTTGACAAATAAATTTTCCTATTCCAATATTTGAATGGAAATACATATTGTTAATTTAAACAATTTAGTCATCTCAACAAATGTATAATTTTAGAGTTTAGAAAACTGAAACATTTTCTCAAATGATCCATAAGAAATTGGCAGAGAAAAAAATTGTTCTTTTTTCTACCTACCCTTTCTTCAGATTTTGCTTGTTATTTTTCCCCGAACCTCAGAAAATAATCCTCCATCAGTGTGCTCACAGGTACAGTTTTGGACACCAGTTTAATACGCATTAAAGTACTTTGTTTTAAATATATATTAATATTTCCTTCCCTGGAAAGCTGATTCCACATCAATAATTCTTGAAGAATTAAAAGGAATTCAATCAGATACAACCTCTACATCAGCAGAATCGTTCAAGGTGGAAGGGAGTCCTGGTGCTGGGCTTGTTCTCACGTAACGTTATTAATGATGTGGGTGAGTGAACAAATATTATGAAAAGAAAATTCATGGGTATTAAATATGTAGAGTAGTGGAAACAAATAGGCTGGAAGGTGACCTGCGCAGGATGCCCTGGAGAGGGGAAAAAAGTTAATAGTTGTCCAATGTTCTCCTGCTTATAAACAAACAATGTAACTTAACTGATAAAATAATCATTAAAGAAAAATGCAGCACTAACAGACAAACCAAAAGGTGAAGAAAAAGGAAACATTATATCGCATTGCACTGTTACATAGTACAGTAACCGTTGCTTCATGGAAATTTCCAGAGCTTTAATTCATACATAGAACAAACCAAACAAAAGTCACTCATTTGTTCTTTACTGAGATAATAAATTATTTATGTGGAAGAATATTTAAGCACACTTAAATAAAATGTGTAATCTTTTTATGTGAAGATATTCATAACATTCAAATAATTAGATATTATGAACTCTGGATTTTCATTAAATCAGTAATTGATAATCAATACTGTTTGCAATTAATCATAATCCAATATTGGGAAAGTAAAACCATTTTATTTAACTTTCATATTAGTTTTACCCTCTATTCATGGTTTGAAGTTAACTCTCGGTCTTTAAAATTATTTTTAAACATTTTCAGATAAAGATCATACAAATATTTTATTATTCTTAGGTTTTGGAAAAATTTTAATCCATTACACCTCAGATTCATAGCTTAATTTTTATAATATTATATAATATATTTCTATTTTTTCTATATTATTTAAGGTTTATTTATCATATCTTACCAATATGTTCATTTAAACATACACACTATCTGTGAAAGAGCTTGAACTTCAAAAATAAATTAATTAATGTTCTTTTAGTTTAAATAATATATTTTCCATAGCAACTTTACCTTTACCATGATTCAAATTAAAACCATTTCATTATCATTCATTAGATTTTTACCTGTGATATTATAAAATAGGAATGAAACTAAATGTAATGTTTTAGGAGGCAACCAAAAAGTTTTATTTTATTATTAAGGGACACTGAATAAAATCTCTTTTTATCATTCACAATGTAGTAAAAATGAATGAAATCTACAGGCAATTTAACAATATCTCTACTGGATTTTGCAGCGCATTGCAATCAAATATTTACTGAGGTTGGTAGAGTAGGTAGTTAGCTACATAATATTAAGGAAAAGAAAGCAAAACTGTCTAAGCTTATTCCAGAAGTTGTAGCTTCACATACTCTAGGATATAGCGGCTTTGCTATTCCAAGGGCATTGATACCTGTCCACCCCCGACCCCTTCCCATGTAGGGAGAGATGATCTCCCCAGGGCATAGCTGGTCCCTCTGACCCAGTACCTGAATTTACGGGGGAGAGATTCTTCTGCTGGGCACAAGCACAGTAGAGGTCAAAGTGGCACAGGGGCAGGGAGTGGTTCTTTCACCATGAAGCCTGTGCAGTAAGAGCAGAGATGGCTCCCTTAAAGAGCAGAGATGGCTCTCTTAAAGAGAGAAGTGTAATCTGGGGGGGGATGGATTGGCTAGGAAGAAGACTCGGAACAAGTCTTTGATGACCTGGAAAGTGAATTGGTTGGGGGGAAGGCCCAGGACCAACATGCAAAGGATTGGGAGAGATTGGTCAGTTTGAAAATCCAAGGTAATATAACCAATGCTTTACACAGACTTGTGACTCAGTGATGTGCGCTTTTCTATTTGTGCTTTCTCTCTCTCCCTCCCTTTCTCTCTCAGCCACATGGGCCTAACAGACATGCAGGCCCAAGTGTGGGCTCCAACTGTGGGCTTAGATACAACAGAGCAGCTCTGGCCAGGGAGCTACAGGGAACAGAGACTGAGCTAACTGGATGGGGGCAGAGACTGAACGCAACGACATTTGTCATGGACTCTGGACCCAGGCCTTTCTTCCAGGCTTGATGAAGTCAAGGCTGGACTCATTTCACAGCAGAATGGGCATGAAGGTGAGACACTGAGAACAAGGGGCAGTTTATTATTTCTATCCCAATAAATCTTACCACTAAACCTCATCTTCCCGTACATGGGTCCTGGAATGCTTTTCTTGTGATTCCTTGGGAGGACCTCATTTTCACTGATAACAAGGCCATTTTTTTTTATTCCAGGCTTATACAAACAATGTCAAGACATTTTTAAAGTGATAAAACTTTCCTGCCCAACCAAATTATCACACACAATACTCATTCCTTTCTTAGTGTTAATAACAAAATGGTATGGAATGTCAATGTCTATATTTAATTTGTTATTTTTGCAGTTACTAGGTTTTGAAAAATTCTTAGTTAATATTGGGAACCATCCTGCCTGGTTTCAGAAGCTGTAACCCCCTCATGGCTACTAAGGCTGAGTGAGCAACCTTTGGACCATAAGCCACTAAGGAGACAAAGCTTATGTCCCTGGCAGGAGTTTCTGCTCCTTTTTTCATAACTGGCCCCCAATGCTTGATCAGTTAGCCAATGACAGGTAAGATTCCCCAAGGGGGGAACCACCTAAGACAGACATGATCATGTGGAGGCCCCAGGAAAGGACTTGGGGGGCTATAGAGAAAGGGGGTGATGGACCCTTGCCCCTCGGCTTTGACAAAGCCTGACTTCCCTGAGTCCTCGAGAAGTCTCCGAGAATTCCTTGGCTATCTGCCTCCCCTGCCTGACTTAAGCCTGAAACAATGACAAAGGGTAGTGCAGCCCTGTGCTACAAAGGGCAGGCTGCCTGGGTGATCAGGCCTGAGAAAGGGTATGTAAAATCCTGTGAAGCCTGCTTTGCTAAGAATGCTCTTAGTTAAATGATAAAGGTCTGAGCAGGAAATGAATTTGTTTCCCAACGTTTTGTAGCCTTTTAGCTGATAAACTCTGACTCAGAAGAAGCCCTAGTAGTTCTTTGTATGCTATTGTTTAATCCTTACTGCCTGACAATGATTAATGAACTTTACCTGTATTCCTGTGCTAACTGAACCCAATAAAATCCTGTCCAGGCGAGGGTCAGCATGCTCTCCCCTTGAGAGAGAGGCCAGGCCACTCCAAAGCACTCCCCACTTGAGGGAGTAGCCATGCTGTCCCTTTTCCTCCACAGGACTCGGTGGTCTGTGTGAATTGGTCTCATGTCTCACCCATGACGCTGCAGGCACTGCGGGCACTTTGGACCAGTGCCCGCATCAAGTTATAAACTTCATTTTTAATATTATTAAAATGTACCAATAAAACAAATAAAGTACCAAAGAACTCTGTTATCATGTGAAAGTCCTGTAAGTTCTAGCTCTCTTTGATTTTTCATCATGGTAGCTCAGAAAAAAAATCATAATTTACATTTCAATGCTAATTACTAAGCATTTCCCTTTCTCATATTAAAAATGCAATTATCAACACCCCATTTACTATTCTGTGAATTGTTTTAGTTTGATATTCTATTATCAGCTAATGATATGCATAGATAATAAAAATAATGCGCAACATTTGTGTTCCATCTATCCTCATAGGGATTAAAATCCCATCAGTGTGGGATCTAATAGCTCTTATATCCATGATTATTTTTGAAGGAACCACTAATTCCTTGCAGGACTATTTAGAACACATATTTTCTTAACCCCTCTTTAGTTCTAAAGGAGCTGTCATTTCCTTTGGCACCATTTCTGGTGTACTGTTTATTTAACTCAATACATTTCTTGAAATAGTAATATACTGTGTTATGTAGGATTTGGTCTGCTGGGTTCCTGGATGGAGGTTGGTACCACCACGGGCTACTTTCATAGCTCACTCAAGCACATTCCTCGCTGTGATGGATTTAAGAAATAGTTGCAAGTTACTGCTAATTTGACAGTACTTTCCCATGTTTATATTATTTTGATAGAATAGAACTCTATACAAAGCAAGACCGACAAAATACTTAGACCTCACCCATATTTTATTAATATTTCGACTATGGAGCTTCTCAAAAACCCCTGTGTGCCTTGGTTTTACTCACTTTCTAAGCCACCAGCATGGCCAAGCTTCTGTTACGCTCTTCCTCTAAACCTCCTATGAACTGGCCAGAATATTGTCTTTGTGCCTGGGACTTGTCACATGAACAATGTTTCATTACCTCCCCTTATCCTTTCAGATGACTCACCAGCAGTTACAGTAAAGTCCCATCCAATTAATCCAAAGCTTTAAAAATTTGGATTCCTGGAATAAATGGAATGATCTTTTTCTCAACTATTATACCTCGATTCTAAATGCATAGCAAGCAGGGTAAGATGTGATGGGACCTTTCCCCTAACATTTTGTGTACTATTATCTTGTGCCCAATGTAACTTGAGTGGGAAAGCTGAAGGTGGTGACAATAATTGTCATCTAGGAGCTGGGAATACAATTCAACATAATTCATCTCTGCCTGCCCGTTATCTCATCAATCTTTCAGACTCAGTTCAAAATCACTTCTCTCAACTCTCCACGGGCCGTCAGCATCCTTCATCTTTGCCACAATTCTGGGGCCAACTGGACATTACAGTCTGCTTTCGTTTGCTCATTTTCCCATTGCCTTCTAATGAAACTTGGAACGCTTTGCAAAAGGGCTTATGTGTGCTTGTTTCTACCGATTCAAGACTAATTTAGCTTCTGATTAGACCCTTAATAAATTATTCTGGATGTATAAATAATCATACGCTATCTCTTAGATTTTTAAAAGGTTTGTCTTTTTAAAAATATATTTTATTAATTATGCCATTACAGTTGTTCTATTTCCCCCCTTCATTCCCCTCCACCCTGCACACCCCCTCCCCCACCATTCCTCCCTTTAGTTTATGACCACGTGTCTTAAGTTCTTTAGATTCTCTATTTCCCATACTGTTCTTGCCCTCCCCCCTATTTTCTACCTACCATCTATGCTACTTAGTTTCCATACCTTCTCCCTCCTTCTCCCACTCCCCTGTTGCTAACCCTCCATGTGATCTTCATTTCTATGGTTCTGCTCCCGATCTAGCTGTCCTCTTAATTTGCTTTTGCTTTAGGTGTGGTTGTTGATAACTGTGAGTTTGCTGTCCTTTCACTGTTCATCTTTTTTATCTTCTTTTTCTTAGGTAAGTCCCTTTAATATTTCCTATAATAAAGGATTCATGATGAACTCCTTGAATTTGACCTTATCTGAGAAGCACTTTATCTGCCCTTCCATTCTAAATGAAAGCTTTGCTGGATAGATCAATCTTGGATATAGGTCTTTGGATTTCATGACTTGGAATACTTCTTTCCAGCCCCTTCTTGCCTGTAACATCTCTTTGGAGAAATCTGCTGACAGTCTGATGGGAACTCCTTTGTAGGTGATTGTCCCCTTATCTCTTCCTGCTTCTAGGATTCTCTCCTTCATTTTAATCTTGGCTAATGTAATGATGATGTGCCTTGGTGTGGAGGCGTAGGTGGAAGCACTTCGCCTTTTCGCACAATAAAAGGTTTAAGTCTTAATGCTTTTAAACTATAAGAAGGAATTAAACAGAGAAAAAAATGTCATTGTAGGAGCTGAAGTACAAAGAGTGAAATGTGAAAACATCTGAAAGATTGGCTTTAATGTCAAACATGGTTTTTCAAAACAATTCAACTGGGCTTCTTAAAGATATTGTTTAGGCTTTCCAGAAAAATGTGAAACAGCTGAATTAATTCTTCTGAAATAATTTTGAAGTTTCCAAGCAAGTGTCATGTCATGGAGTCATCAGTTGTGATCATGACACAAAGAGATCTGATCATATCACTGAGGAGGGACAGGGAGGGGCTATAGGACGAGGTTGCCCCAGCCAATGGTAAACTGCCTTGGATGGGACTGGCTGAGAAGCTGAACACTTCCAGAGCACACAGAATTATGAACCAGAAGATTTAACATAAAAGCAGGGCAGAGACTGACTCCCTTGCTCTTCCTTTAGATGCCTGAATGATTGTGCTAAAGCAGCTGGCATTTCCTGAAGTGAGTTGTTTTGGACAGGAAGCAACTCTGGGCATAGCCTAGGACAGGGCTGGTCTGGCAGACGGTGGCAGGGTTATTCTTTTTTGGGTGTTCCAGAGGGGATGGGTTTTGAAGCAGAAGGCTGTCATTCTTCCAAAACTGTAGCTTTTGTATCTTATGTTTTAGTTTGTAAACTAACTCTGAAGAAATAATATAATTAAAAACTAATGGGGGAAATGATAGAGGAACTCAGGTATAAAGTGTTTAGCCTTCATTGATAGGTTTAAGTGATTAAAGCTGTTACTAGTGTTAGGGCTTAGCCTTATTGATAGGCTTAAGTGACTAATACCTGTGGCAAGTTGTTATTTTAAAACTGTGCAACTTTTGAATAAAAACTCCTGTATCACCAAACCTTTGCCTCCAGAATTTTGCCTAGAGGGTAGCAGTGGGTAGCAGCACCCCACTTACTTTCAGTTACAATAAGACATTATATGTCTTATGCTTTGATAATGAAAAATAATTAAAGAGAGAAAAAGGCTTTATTGTGAGCTACATGATTTGAAATCTAAATTGATTATTTTTATTGTTACAAGACAATTTCCCCCAGGTTTTTTAATAAAGATTTCATTTATTTATTTTTAGAGAGAGGGGAAGGGAAGGAGAAAGAGAGGGAGAAAAACATGAGTGTGTGATTATCTTTCACATACCCCATACTGGGGACCTGGCCTGCAACCAAGGCATGTGCCCTGACCTGGAATCCAACCAGCAACCCATTAGTTCTCATGCCAGCACTCAATCCACTGAGCCACACCAGCCAGGGCAAACTCTGGTTTGTTTTAACCACAGAAATAATCAGAAACATAAGCTCATGTTAAAAAAGATGAGTTTGCGAAAGAGTATCTTTCTCTTCTATGACTCTTAATTTTCTCAGTAGTTTCTAAGTGGTAGGAACCATCTCCTATAGAAAGTAGATGTCTGTGTAGATCTGATGATGTTAAGAATATTTGTGAAACTGTGAGGTGAACATTGATCACAAAGCTGCATTAAAATGAGGTGTTTGGGGAAAAAGGTACTCCTGTTAAGTCTCCTGAACCTAGCTAATAGTATCTTTGTTTGGGGTGAATTTTCTGTCCTCTGCATGTAATTATGAAGCTGTTGGGAAAATCTTTTGTTTTTCTTTTCCCCTGGGATTTGTGCTATAGCAGAGAGCACTTATTTATTTTTTAAAAGCTTTGATTCATCTGTTTTTATACAGTTAGTGACAAAATTGCAGCCCTTAAATTTCGCAAGTAACCCAGTTCACATCAGCATTGCATTGATTTTTCATTAAACACACATTTTTGAACTCATCATTGGCCAGAGGGTTTATTTCTAATTTTACAAAACATTATTAAATAATAGAATGAATACATACTTTTAGATTGTTGACATCCCAGGAAATGATGGATTCACTGCAGCAAACACATGTAGGCTACATTATCCACAATCTGCGGGAGAGCTGCTTGCTCTCAGTTTCCTGCACATAACCCTTGTACAGCCAACACTGATTTCCAAGATCCTGACGGAAGGCAAATGGATGTAGACTTTGTACTCACATATGAGAAAAACATGCATCCAGACACACATTAGGGGCTATAAGGCATAATGGGACATTAGTGGATGATAGGAATGATATGTTATTTTGTAAATGCTAAAATTCTCCAGGCTAATATAGCGTTACCCATACTTTATATAACTCCTTTAGTTGGGGTTACTAAATAACATATAAATGATACTAGGGTGAGAGCAAATGATGGCATTACATGATGGAGAGTGAGCTTCCCAACCCAATACTGCCTTTTGCTTCAGATGGCTATAATTTTTGTTACTGGTGAATTTGACTAGAGATCTTACAAAAATGATCTCTTTTGGGTCTTGTAAATGAGGTCAATACTCATAACAAATGAAAGTATGGAATGTACATATAATTATATTATTATAATATGTCTTAATTTATAATACATTTTTAGTAGTAGTTGCATGGGCAAGACTAGACTTCTGGCCTATTTACTACAGTAAAGAGAGACCAATTGTTACATTTATTCACTGTATTTTAGAGTCTCTTTGTTATAACAATGTACAAATCTCTGACATTGCTCAACTCCAAGGGGGAATCTCTTTCTTTTCCATTTCCCATGAGTACCCAAATTTATACTCCCAGTAACAAATGCTGTATAACATATAGAACATGGTAGGAATATTTAAGATATTGGGAAAATTATCCTATAATTTGTGCATTGCACTTTAACAAGCAAGCAAAAATTAACATGTTGCCATTTGGGGCTTATAATTTACATAAGTGATACCTAATGAAAGCATACGGTACTGATAAGTAGTAGAGTCTATGGTGGGAAAGTGAATTCTAGCCACTAGACAGTAGGGCAACCATGGGGAACCAATGGCCAGGGGAAGACAACGTATAGAGGAGGAAAAACACAGAATCAATATGCTCCATTCAGTATGTATAGAGAAAATAATATGAATAATTTAAATGGAAAATAGCAATTGTATTAACCAATTATGAAATTATATATATAGGTATTGTACAGTTTCTGTAATTTCTGTTGGATGGTTGAAAATATTTTTTATGTAAAAGAGCAAATGCTATGAAATAAAAATTTATATATAGAAAAGTGGATAATAGAAAGGTCTTACACTGATCTACATTACTATGTTTTTCTTATATTCATATAGTGTAAATCTTTTTTGAATTTTGATCATTTTAATAAATATATATCAAGGAAACCTCACTTTATTACAACACATTCAGATACAAGCATCTGTCGTCTAAGTTTTCAACATCAAATGTTTACCAAATATTGAAAATAAAGTAAAAACCTTACTAGACCATTCAGCCATTACACAAGAACATATTTTGAAAATTGGTCCTTGTGGACATTGTCCAAATGATGATCCTACTCATATACTATATGAATGAGACCTATATTTAATATTAATAGCAATAATAAAAAAGCTTTATCTTGGATAAACTGGGAGGACTTCTTTCCTCCATTTGGCATCTGGTTCTTGTGCAGCACGGTTTAAGGAGGCCAAGGTCCACCAGTAACCTTGGAAATCAGAACGCAGCTCAGTGGGAGGAACTGGCTGAAGCAGCAGGAAGGAGGGTCAGAGGGGCACTCTGAGTGCTCTAGTGTAAATCTTATTAGAATACTCGATTCCAGGTTTTTTTGGGATGTGTATATAACAACCCCTTTATCTCAGCCTAATTTTGAAGGCCATTGGTCCAAAAAGCTACAAGTTCATGGGACAATGTCATAGGCACAGCCAGGTATGTAATTACAACAAAATGTGTTGTAAGCAGCTTTACATAATATAAGTTCTACATAGTCTTCCAAGTCTATGTTATACAGAGTTGGATAATGAAAAGCTAAGACAGAGAGATTGAGAGCTCTTCACCAAAAATCTTTTCTCTTCTTAGGTATTCAACTTGACTGCATTTTCATGTGATGGAGTGAGTCCCACTGCCCAGGGCTGGACTGTACAAATCTCTCCCTAATCCTCCAGTTCTTTCCACATTTGTTAGTTGAAAATGGAGAATTCTGGCCCCTGTGGGAGATGGTAGCTACAAGAGAGAAGGGGGCCAAGTACTGCATTCCCATATTGAGAAAGGCAACCACTGATAAAAATGTCTTCATCTGAATATTGTCCATGAGAAAAAAACAAAAGCCTATAATCTACTTTAGCCTTGAGGATTGTGTGTTAAAGTAGCTAGTGCCATCCAAGCTGTTATAGGAGACTAATAAATAACACTCTATTTTCCCCACTCAAATGCAGAATGGTTTGAGATACAGTCTGGGCATAAAACAGATGGGGGTACAATACTAAACTTCTTACGGAGGATAAAGACTATTCAAGTGTTGCACAGTTGATATCATGAGCTTCCAGAGACATGGGGCTAAGTGACCCTAACTCTAGTTCTGAAGTTCTGTTCTAGTTCTAAGCACACATAAAAACTTCAAGGAGGATTACCTAGTCTGAAGTCACTGAAGATGATTAATATGACTTGCTGTTATGCCTAAATGCAATGACCTATGCAGTATCCTTTAGTCAAATTGCATTAGTGTAAATCATGATAAATGAAGACAACCAGATCTCAACAAGCCTTAAAAAAGAAAGGCTCAAGCTGTGGGTGTAAAGGTTCACTTAGATCAGGGGATGGAGATTTCTGAAGTGTGAGGTTACTTTCAGTTCCTCAGAAGTTATCATCTGTAGTTGAGTTCTCCTAATAAGGACCTTGGTATCCAACCTCTTGATACATTTTTTTTTCATGAACTTGAATGGGCTTCCTTTCATATCTAAGTTTCATTTGATTTTCCAGGTGATGTAAGTGTCTGGTCTTTTCATAAGTCTGAAGTGACTAATGGCATTGGTAAGTACAGAGGCTACAGACAGGCAGGAAGAGCTTGTCATATCTTGAAGTAAAAGCAAATAAAACTGAAGGTCCTTCTGCAAACCACTTACCAATGCCAGTTTTGTTTGGTTTGGTTTTCAGTGAAACACTAAAATGCTGTGATGATTAGAGTGGTGAATTGAAAGTTTCTGGTATTCGATAAAGTTATCTGAGCAAACTACTTTTGTAGAACACTGGTCTAAGTAATGTGGATAGTGAATGATAAAGTGATAAAATCATTGCTGCTTTAGAACAGAATCATTGCTGCTTTGGAGGATCTTAGAAGCATGGAAAGATGATCATATGTTTTTAGGTACAGAGCTGAATAGTTGTATTCTCTACTTTATTTCCATGTCTAGTATCCACATCTACATGCCCTTCTCCATTTTTAGTTGTTTTATCTCAAATAATATGTGTCTACCATTCTCACAAGCTATTTGTTTTTTTTTATTTTAAATAGAAGCTGGTTGACACTAGCTGCTATGTCAATTGACTATTTATTTTTCTTTGAAATGAAAAGACTAAGATTAGCCAACTGCACACACACGCACTCAGAGCTGTAAACTAAAATATTGTGCTATGAGAAAACTGCTAGGATTTGCTGTGGTAAACAAACCACTGCATCCACATTTTCTGCAGATTTCTGCAGATTTTTATGCATTATTTAACGCATTAAAAGAAAACCCAGAATAATAGCAAACACAATAGAATGGAAATGGGATAGGCACAGAGAACATCAAAACCAGTAATTTAATAAGCCTATAATATCAAATTTGTCAGAGTCTATTTTTGGTTCTTTAGCTTCCCTTTTGAATCTGGTTCAGTTTATGTATGCACATCTATGCAGGGAGTGAGGGAAAGAAGTAATTCTCCCGAACTCTGCACCTACTCCTCTAATATTTCTTATCTTACCGTATATCTATTATCTTCATTATTAGTATACTGTATTCAAATTACAACACAAGCAGGGGTCATAATTCTCTTATTTATAATCAGTGATTTTCACCAGCCTCATATGTAGCACAGTTCTAATACATTTCTATTTATCTTACACTTTGATTTACAAGTGTCTGGACAATTTTGTACATCATTGCAAGTTGTTTTAGTTTCTGCAAGCTAGCTGTTAGAAGACAATTGTTTCTTTAGATTGCCTCTTTACCTCAATCTTATTTTTAAAAGGTAGAAAAAAATTAAAAATGATAAACTTAATTTCTGTGCTTTTATTCAACAAGAGTCTTATATGTGTAAACCAAAATAACACTGAAGAGGAAGACGCACTCAGTCTTCATTATTTCTTCTTCCCTTTTTAAAGGAAATATGTAAAAAACAGATATTTCCTGAGACATTATATTCATGCTCTTTATAGATTAAGAATGCTCAATATTTCCCAAAATGCTACATAAATCATCATATTTTATTGATTAATTTCCATAAATTTAGTTAAAGTTTATTTCAACTTAAGGTGCTTGTAGATATAAAGTTGCATATTAAATTCTGTAGGAATGTGTTTAATCTGGTGCTCTAGCTCTAATGTCTAATAGGTTTTACTCTGTTGAAATTTATTTGTTTTATGGGTCGCTAGAATGTGCTTACAGAATATAACCCTTAGGCATAAAATTAAATTATAAGCAGGCTGGCACAGAGCTATTTTTTAAATTATAATCTTTAGGCATTTTAGGGAATGTATTCTTTTCTCTTTAACTGACCAACCCATAGAACCCCAGAAACACCCATTGTTGTGTATGGAAGTCAGTAAAGTGAAGTATAACTACTTTCTCTGTCTCATGCAGTTTGTAAGCTTTTTGACTGGTCTCTCCCTTTAACTTGTTTTTCTCTTCAATTTATTCTGCACAAGACAGCCAGAGTGATACTTTGCTAACAGTCAGACTAGGTAAACTCCCTGCTAAAAAGGCTGTAATCACATTCAACTGTCATAAGCATATTGTTCTGAACAAAACATATAATCAAAAATATCTTCTGAATATTGCATACCCAGGGTAAAGTCCAAACTCTAATCTATTTTCGCTTGCCAGTGTTCAGTGACCTTTCAGCTTCATTACTGGGCATCACCTACTGTCACTAAGGTGACATGAATCCTCTTTGATAATATTTTATAAGAGAAGACAAGAAAAGATGAGGCAATTGCTTCAGCATTTAAATGTCTCAGTTCAGAAGTGACATATGTCACTTTGGCTCATATGTCATTGCCCAGAACCAGTCACTTGACTACCCACTGCAAAGGGATGGACGGTAGAAGTGCAGTCTTCTGTGCCTCCAGGGAGAAAGAACCAAGTATCAGGGAACACCAATGCAGTGTCAGATGCATAACAGATTCTTTATAGATGCCTCATAAGTAATAATCAAGATCCCAGTGACTGCCAGAGACAGACACAGATACAGTTTGGCGAACAAGAGGAATTAATTAGCTCCTGTGCAAAATCTCAAGAAAAGCAGTAGTACTGGTTGGCTTCATGTTTCACAAAATTTTGTCCTTCCTGTTTTTAGATGCTCTTTCTGCTGATTTCCCATCTCTACCCTCCCCTGGATCTCAAACATATCTTTAGACTGGCCCTTGCCACAGCTGTGGAGATAGAATTGTCAAGTCCAAGTTTCATATTCTCATATATATTTTTTCTAATTGAGTCCCACTCTATCTTTGTTCCAAGTGCAAATATATTACTGAAAGACTCTGGATTTCAGTTTAGCCTCCTGGACTCATCGAACGAGTCTGCGGGAGTTGGCACAATGTTATACATACAACCAAAGAGGAGGATATCTTTTTGGACTAATCTCCATATCCAGAAAGCAGAGACTAAATATTATGTGATCTTCCTAAATCCTTATTACCTATTACTCTGAAGCATTTCTATGGGAAATTGGCTATATGGGCAAATATATTCAATATGGGATGACCATATGTGAAAATAGATCACTGACCCACAACTTCTACAGCATCTGGCCCTACATGGTAAGAAATGTTAAATGACGACAACTTCTCTAATTTTTGCTCTCCAGCTTCAACCTAGGAACAAGCCCCAAAAAGCCATTTATGTGCCCTAATCAATCCCACGTGATATCTCACTTCTAGTTAGACCACTTCCCAGATTCCCATGACAGAAATGTCCCATCAGGGTGTATGTGAAGGTTTCTGTTTTGTTTTTTTTTTCATTACAAATCTTTCTCACTGCTCTGCCTGGTTTTTAGTCTCTGCCAAATGCAAGTGACAATAGTTGACTTCCTTGCCTACAGATCTCTGAGAAATATACTTTGCTTGTTCCCATTTGGGGGGATTTTCTTTATTTTCACAACTAATAAGAAGGCTTTGCAACAACACTTACACTAAATGTATCTTTGCTTTTTACCTAAATAAATATCTGTTCAGAGTCAGGGCAGCATGTGGGTCAGGATGGCTATGGATGTGGCCCCACACAAGACCGTAAATTCACTTAAAACATTATGGTATTTTTTGTATGTGTAACAATGTATTTAATGTGTGGCTCAAGATAACTCTTCTTCTACCAGAGACACTGAAAGATTAGACACCCCTAGTAGATCATGTTATCGACGAACACCCCTTTGTCCTAAAACTTTGTGATTGCTGCTAAATTAGTAGAGGCTCTGCCTTACTTATTCATTCACCTCTTTCATTTTTGTGCTATCATATAGGTTTCATATATGATGGAAATACTACTTCACCAAGCTAGCACAGTATATTTAAACACATGCTATTACTATGTATGAGGTTCTTTTGCAATCCACTTATCATACCGTTAGCAAAGGTGTGTTAATCTTAGCCTGATTCCGTTTTGGCCCTCAGGGATGAAGTAAAACCAGATATTTATATCGCAGTGATTCAAGCTCTCATCTTGTCCAAGATTAAATGACGTACTTTCAATCCTGGACTCATATTATCTGTTGACAGTTTCTACCTTAGAAAAGAGAAAAGTAACCTTGTTTTTGATATACTATTACTTTTGAACACTCAATCTGCCTGGGTAGTTGAATTAATTCTTCTAATTGGAAGTGGAACCTAACCTGAGGCAGAGAGAGAGAAAGAAGATGGACATTTATATAGATAATATTAGGAATGTATTACTGTGCACAGTATTAACAGTTGGTGGTGTCGAAGAGTATGGCTCTTTATTTTCTACTTCACGGCTTCAGGTAAAGACATTAAAAAGACAATTGGCGATCTATTCGACTCTTTAAGAATTCTATGCTATTAAGTTAAAACAGTAAAATAGAAATAGTGCCCTATTACTTGTCAGTCTTTTCCTTTATACAAAGTTAATTATCTGAAAAAACCATAACAATGCAAATGGTCTTATGTACCGATAAATAATTGTACAATATTCCAAAACGTGTATGTATTAAGAGTTGTATGGCAGTTCAGTGACAGCCAATTGGTGTTACCTAAATTCATACAAAGAACCTTACTACAACCCTGCATTGCTATAGCTAAAGTAGTAAAGGTGACTGGGAATCAATGTTACTAATATATTAGTGGTGATGCACAAGGCTGCTTTATCTGCTACCTCTATAACCTTCACAGCTCTGATAATTCTGTAAAGGTGGGTCAGAACTTTAAACCAGCATTTCAAGTCCTTTTAAACACTTTCAAATGGACATTGTGCAAATGCCTTTATCCTTAGGAGATGTACATATACTTGGTGGAGTAAGTCAATGCATACAGCCTTAGTACATCCCTCTACTTCAGTTATGCCTTCAACCCCATTAAGAGATGGAAAGACATTTCACAGGCAAATACCTTCAGTGATACTGCACCACTGTCTTCTTCTCTGAAGTGTGATTGCTCCTGTAGTCTGCAAAATATAGGAAAGGTAGAGAAATGAAAATGTCTGTTAAAACAAAAATAACTGGACCTTTCAGCAGTCCTCTGTCTCCCTGGTTCACAGGGCTTCTCTTCTGTGCTTTTTAAAAATTTTATTTATTTATATTTTAGCAGAGAAAGGAAGGAGAGAGGAGAGAGGGAGAGAAATATCAATGTATGGTTGCCTCTCATGTGTCGCCTGCTGGGAACTGGCCTGCAACCCAGGCATGTTCCCTGACTGGGAATCAAACCACAATTGTCTGGCTCACAGGCCCGCGCTCAATCTACTGAGCTACACCAGCCAGGGAACTTCTGTGCTTTTCTTACCCCATAGGCTTTCCTGCCCATATGCAGTTGCTATGGGGTGATTGTGAGGCTGGATCTAGTTCCCTTACTAACCAGTAATGTATTCAAATGTTGTATTCAGTCCTTTATAAAATGCAGCCTGAGATTGATGTAACAATCTCTTAAAGTAACAACCCACATATGTTTGAGAATTACAATTCAGCATTGAGATGGTCTTCAAAGGGACACTTCAAAACAGATCGAAATGAAAAATAAATTTGGAAATTGACTTTACAGAAAATACAATGGATTAATTTGCCATTGAGGTTTCTAATTGCAATCTAAGGTCTGTTTATTTCTAAGATTAAGGGAAGACTTTATGAAGACTATTCTGGACAAGAAGATAATTTTGTCAGTTTTCAGATGTAAAATTTGAATAACAGATGTAAAAACAAAGGAATCAATTGAAAACATTGATCTGAATTTTTAAAGAGTAAATAATGAATGGATAATAAAACTTTTTAGAAAAGATTTTTGAGGTATTTATACTGAATGACTCACAAAACTCGAAGTAAAATCTAATTGAGTTATTAGTAGACACATGATTATAAATCAGGTTTGAAGGTAAATCACTCTGCAACATTCGTCATAATTCTGGGAGGAGCCGTTTCTTATAACATTGTTATAAGAAAACCCCTTTTATTCCCATCTACTTATTTCTGAGAACAAGACTTCTCAGTGCTTAAACCTATAAAAATAAAAATATAGGGACAGGAACGATGCTACCCTGTTACATTCTAGCAATAAACAAGATCTATCTGTGGAAGCAAGAATTTACAGAGTAAACATTATTAAGAGATCGTTTTTCCCAGAATGCTTTTTAAGTAATGTACTTCAAATCCTCCACACATTTAAGTTTTGGTTCAGTTTTAAAGAAAAAAATGAGTCCATTAATAATTTAAAACAAAAACATTAAAATGAATAGAAAAAAATTGAAGTTTGGAGTTATATTTGTGTCCATATAATAAATGCATGGCCTTGAAGCACTAAAACAATCGATTTAATTGGCAAACATTCTGAAGCAATAGAGCAATGCCGTGAACTCTGGGGCTGTTTGCTTTCGAATGGCCTGTGGGGGCTTGAGTGGTGATGATCTCAGGGGTAACGGGAATGGATGGGGAACAGAAGTCTCTTCCTCCATTTTTCTGAATCACAAAATTCTAGGGTTTTTATAATATTGAGGAAAGGGAGAAAGGTCTTTAAAATAACAGATTTTTTTCCCACAATGTTTCTGCCTAAATTCACAATCTGAATTTAGGCAGATGTAGCACCGCATTTAATTTTATTCAGAAAGGTTAATGTAGCATTTTTGTACTTTAAGAGGCTCCAGAAGGAACTCAGCCACGTGGGCACCCTGATTTTAACACAGTATTATGCACTTCTGACCTTCAAAACTGATGAATGTTTATCTGTGTTGTTTTTTAGCTTCTGATTTCGTAGTGATAGGTTAAAACAGTGGTCAAAAACTGATAGAAATTTGGATGCTTAATATTTTCTCTCTTGTTTTAAACTTTGTAAAAAAATTCCACTCTATTGATTATGGTATTATTTTTATTTAATCAAAATACTAGTTCTTAATGGCAAGAAGTTGGTTCGTGCGACTGTCAGGGATGCCTAGGCAAGCCTGAAATTTGTAGGTCGGTCAAGCATTCAGAAGAGCACACTGCAACCTGAGCAGAGGCTGAAGCTGTTGCCTAGAGGCAATAGGCAAACTTTAGACTTGCTTTTAAGGTCTTTCAACTGATTGAAACACGATCATCTGGGTTATCTAGCATGATCTTCCTTACTTAAAATCAGTGAGTATGTATTTTAATGGTATCCACAAAACATGCTCAGAAAAACACTTAAATATTAAGGTTGTGTTTGGTTGGACGACTGGGGAATGCAACCTAGTGATATTGATACATCTAAGGAATAATGTATTCGATAAAGTCAAAAATTTACATATAAGGGTGTGAGATAATAAACATGAATTGAATGGAAGATAGAGGGGAATATATTTAGCTACTAGATGAAACAACAAGTAGTGTTTCCCTCTGAGCTGTATAATCCATTATATGTGAGATATGCCCATGAAAGGACAGAATTCGGTAACTCCAGTGCCATTACCAGAGAGAAGTGGATGGTCCTGGCTGGCATAGCTCAGTGGATTGAGTTCCGGCCTGTGAATCAAAGGGTCCTGGTTCAATTCCCAGTCCAGGGCACATGCCTGGGTTGCAGGCCGGGTCCCCAGTAGGGGGTGTGAAAGAAGCAACCACACATTGGTATTTCTCTCCTTTTCTCCCTCCCTTCCCCATTCTCTAAAAATAAATAAATGAAACCTTTAAAAAAGAAAAAAAAGAAGTGGTGTAGGGACTTATGGTGACATATTTATAAATTAAAATTTGCTTTTCATAATAATTTAATTGAGAGAAACCTGAGGCTGTAGCTGCCACATAACTTCTGAAGACATTAAAATCTAAGTACTTCTTTTCTACATGAGTAAACCATAAACCCTTGCTGCGAACTGCTCTGAGTGTGCCCAGGTGACCCTTAATTTAGAGGAACATGAATCCTCATGACCTGAAGAAGAGGAAAGAAGTCATAGTAGTCACAAATTAATGAACTTCCAACAGGTTGCTTAACAGAACACTGAAAACCTTCATTTGAAGATCACAGATTTCATACAGAAAAGCTTGTATAAAATACACAAAAGTATTATAATTTCTGTCTGAAGGATTAAATCATGAAGATCTATTCAATTCCCACTATGTCTGGGGAGGAGAAATAAGGAGAAACATTCCATTGCCTGAGATATAAAAGTTTAGCAGAGCAGCCTGTAGAGCCTTGAGTTGGCTGGTGAATGTGGGAATGAGTTAAATTTAAAGTTCACCCCAAATTATTTGACAATGTTGAATTTGTGTGCTCTGGAATAAGTGAGTTCATTGTGTAGATGAAGACTACTATTATTTGGATTAAGATAGAGTTTGAATACTAACTCTGCCACATGTTTGATCTGTTACTTTTCCTCTCCAAATTAACATTTTTATCTTTATCATAAAGGTCATAATTCTTTTATAAGTGTCTAATGAATTTAATATTGTATAAATATAACCAATTGCTTAGATTATAAAATAACATTAATTTATCCAAAATGAAAACCTGGATATATGGTTTAAGCCAGTTTAAATTCATTATCATATTTGAACCAATCGAATTAAAATATCTAGCAATTCTGTTAATTATATTATAGGTTATTTGATAAATTGATTTTTTGTACTTTACCTGAAGTGACTTGTTTCATGCTCTTCCAACAATAATCAACACTCAGTGTGAATGTCACTAGCAGAAAACATCCTCTTCCAGCTCTTGGAGGAAGAGGAATAGGGTGGAGGTGGGTTGGAGGGAGACAGCAGATAATTAGGACACCTGTGAATGTTTTTACATTAGAACCATTAAAACTTAATAAAATGCCTTTTATTTCTCTCCCCGTGCTAATTTTTAAAAGGTGCCAAAATATCCCTTCAAATAAGCAAACAACAGCATCCAAAAACCTAGGTTAGGTCCTTCAAGAGAAAGTGGCATTCAAACAGTAGGCCCAGCAATTTAGTAAGAAATGCATGCCAGCTAATTCCACCTTTCATCTGAAGATTAAATACGACCAGTGTTTTTTCCGCACCTGTGGCAGATGGTCAGTGGAGGAGAAATTGTCCCAGTCAGCTCATCTCCATCCTTAAATCCCCGAATACAAGTCACAGATGGCTGTGGGAGTGTCGTTCTGTGCAGCAAGGACTCTGGAAAACAGACCTCAATCCACCTGAGATGTGCTATTAAAGATCAGCCTGACTTGTTTCCAAATGAGCCAAAAGCAAAACCATGCTTTGGGATACGAACACTGAAAAGCAGAAGAGTGTAAACTCTGAAACCGTGTATCTTCAGAGTGACAAGTTACATGCACACAGTAGTACACTTAAATCTCTACTCGAATGCATATATAAATCATAATGTGTAAGAAGGAAGTCTATTGTCCTCAATGTCTTGCATTTCTCTTTGAATCCAGTAGCAAGGCATCTTGCAGATGAAAAAAAATGTTCATCACACCCTCACCTCTAAACTCCTTCATTATTAATTAGAGCTGACTCAGGATGGAACTGTCCTATAATCATGTATTATTTCATCAGTTAATCATTACTAGGATTGGCTACCAACATTCAAAATGTATGTGATATTTACCTACAACCCTATTTTGCTTTCTTACCTTAAAAATCTTTTTACGTTGAACAGCTGGGTTGGCTGGCCTTGACCCAGTGGAGATGTGTGCCTTCTCTGGTCTGTCATGATTCCAGGACTTTCCTGCAGACTTACACCTGGGCTGCATCACTCATGTATGTCTCCAGTCTGGTCTCTAGATAAGTACAACAGAGGCACTTTTCCTTAAACTTTAATATACATCAGGTCTCCTGGAGGGCTGTTTGAAACAATTGTTCAATCTCACACCCAGAATTTCTGATTTAGTAATGGCTTGGAGAGCAAAAATGTGTATTTCTAAAAAGTTTCCAGATGATGCTGATAATAATAGTAGGAGATCACACTTCGAAAACTGTTCCTCTAGAACTGAATTTGATCGACTAGTATTTGTGGTATGCTTTTTGTCTGATATAGGTATAGGGTATAAGAGAAGAAAAAGCTCCCTCAAATTCCTTATTCTCCATTAGTGAGTTTATTAATTTGCTAGTGAGTTTATTAATACCACACACAGAGAGACTTAAACAAGACAAATTTATTTTTCACAGTTTTAGAGACTAGAAGTCAAAGAACAAGGTAACTGTAGGGCTGTTTTTTTTCTGCCTCCTTCTTTGGCTTGCAGACGGCAACCCTCTGTTGCCTCATTTCATGTGTGTGTGTGTGTGTGTGTGTGTGTGATCACATGATTATAGAGCCTGAGAAATCCAACCATCTGCCATCTCTCAGCATGACCAAGGAATGTTGATAATGTAATTTCCTTCGAGTTTGAAGGTACAAGAAACAGAATCACTGGTGTTCTGAAATTCAAGATCAAGAGTCAATGTATGTCCCAGGTCTAGCAGAGAGCAAATTTACTCTTCCTCCCCTTACTTGTTCTATTTTGGCCCTCACTGGATCAGTTGATGCCCACAAGTTTTGGTGAAGGTAGTCTTAGTGCCTCAGCCTATAAATTTAAATATTAATCTCTTCCTGAAACACCCTCACAGGCACACTGAGAAATGTTTTGCCAGATCGTGTTTTAGAGATTCCTTAACCCAGTCAAACCGATACATAGAATTAACCATCACAGTTACATTTTGAGGTATCTGGAGGTGGAACTTCAATATATGAATTTTGGGAAGACATAATTCAGCTGATAACTATGAGGTAAAAAAATTTAAAAATTTCAGAAAGTAGAAGCTCAAAACTCAACACTGTAAATACTGACTTTTTATACAAACTTTTTGTACTTAGGCATAAAGTTTGTACTTAGGCACATCTTCTGAGCAACTGAACATTCTATCCAGGCATCTATTTTGTGTTTGAAAACTATTATCACAAGCTAACGCTTAGTGTTGCTGACTCCTGTGGTTAGAGTCCCTCTTAGGGAATCCTTCCTCTCTGTTCTGAGTGTCAGGAACCATTCATATCCACATGGCTTATTACTGGTTTTTAAATTGGCTCAGCTGCTCTTAATTGGATGGTTGTCGAAAATTCCATTAAGGCAGATAAATATATACTAAAAATAGGATAAATTTCAACATCATGTGTTTCTACCATTAATTTTTGGTGAATATTTTATAAATTTACAGCCTTTATTCATGTATTTCTCTCCCCTTCTCCCATCCCCTGCTTCATTTTTTACTCCTTGCTCTCTCTCTCCCTGTCTCTCTCTATACATAGATATAGATATACCTGTGTTTGTGTTTGTGTATATGCACACATATATGCACATGAGTATTTATTATTTTCTTATGCAAATTCTTATAGCAGTTTTAAATATCAAAAACTTAAGAATTAAATAATTTAGAAAATATTTTAAAATTATTTTTCTTACTTTTTAGTTTCATAACATGAATAATATATATATTGTCAAGACTCCATTTAAATGATACTATAGGTACACTACATACAAACACATATTCATATGCATTTTATAAAGGCATTTTATAGATTAAATGCCAGAGTAGTAACTTATAATTATTTTAAATATTTTAAAGAAAGATTTTATTTATTTACTTTTTAGAGAAAGAAGAAGGGAGGGAGAAAGAGAGGGAGAGAAACATCCATGTGTGAGAGAAACGTTGATTTTGGAGAATAGTATGCTACACAAGGGGTTAGGAGAAGAATGACTTCAGTAGCCAATGGGCGAGAAATAATTTGGTATTTCCCAGTGACATTAGAGTTGCTCTATCCAGCAAAGCTTTCATTTAGAATGGAAGGACAGATAAAGTGCTTCTCAGATAAGGTCAAGTTGAAGGAGTTCATCATCACCAAGCCCTTATTATATGAAATGTAAAGTACTTATCTAAGAAAAAGGAGATAAAAATATAAACAGTGAAAGGACAGCAAACTCACAGTTATTAACAGCCACAACTAAAACAAAAGCAAACTAAGTGGACAGCTAGTACAGGAGTGGAGCCACAGAAATGGTGATCACATGGAGGGTTAGCAACAGGGGAGTGGGAGAAGGAGCAGGGGAGAAGTTACAGAGAATAAGTAGCAGAGATGGTAGGGAGAAAATAGACAGGGGAGGGCAAGAGTAGTGTGGGAAATGTAGAAGCTAAAGAACTTATGACACATGGACATGAACTAAAGGGGGTGGAACATGGGTGGGAAGGGGTGTGCAGGGTAGAGGGGAGTGAAGGGGGGAAATGGGACAACTGTAATGGCATAATCAATAAAATATATTATTTAAAAAAGGAAGAAGAGAACAGGATGGCCAGATGCTCAGTGGAAGCTGTGAATCACATTCTTTTTTTTTATTTAGTTATTTTTCAAGTACAGTTTTTTGTCTATTTTTCCCATCCCAGCCTCCCCCGCCCCTTGCTCCCCACCTCCCTCCCATTTCCACCCCCCTTAGTTCTCGTCCCTGTGTCCTTCCTATTTGTTCCTCCAAATCCCTCCCCCTTTTTCCCCTTAACTTCTCTTCCTTCTCCCCTCTGGTCACTATCCCCTTGTTCTCTATTTCAGTGTCTTTGTTTTTTTTTTTTTTTTTCCTGCTTGCTTGTTTGTTTTGTTGTTTAGCTTCCTGTTAAAGGTGAGATCATATGGTATTTGTCTTTCAGCACCTGGCCTATTTCACTCAGCATAATGAATCACATTCTAATGATACAGCTACTAACCCAGCAGCTGTTTCTAGAGCTGAATAGGGATGCTCTTGTATCTGGCATCATGGTCACATGTTCTCCCACTCATCTGCCCATGTCCCCTGGTGTCTCTCTCTCATATTACTTCTTTGTTTTTTTTAAAGATTTTGTTTATTTATTTTTAGAGAGAGGGGAAGTAAGGCCTAATGAGAGGGAGAGTAACATCTATGTGTGGTTGCCTTTCATGCACCCACAACTGGGGACAAGGACAATGAAGGCATGTGACCTGACTAGGAATGGACCCCACAACCTTTCGGTTTGTGGGGTAGTGCTCAATGCAATGAATCATAACAGCCAGGACTATTTTAAATATTTTAAAGGATTATTTTTTGTGAGCTACCCTTAAAAATATAAAACAAAAAGGTAAATATATATATATATATATATATATATATATATATATATATGCCACTTCTAAAATACAATTGAAGAAAAAAATGGTCTAATACATTTAAGCTCATAAGTTAAAAAATACCCATATTAACGGCAAGAAATAGTGTATCAAAAATAAGATATGACCAAGATTTAATAAAGCTATGCATTAATTAACAAAGAATCAAAGCAAAAGATAAGCTTTTCACACTCCAGTGGCCCACAGCATTGCTCCACCAAGGAGATTTAATACCCCTTCTCTCCCGACTCCAGTACCAGATTGTTGGGGAGTGCAGGGTTAGGTGCTTGACCTGAGAAGGCTGTCAATCTCACTAGGGGGTACAGACCCATCCAAAGCCCACAAAATCCTGGGAAGTTCACTGGTCATTTTGAAAAACTTCTGGTCTTTGCCAAGACCAAGATATATAATCCCAAGGGAACAAAGACATTCTCTCGCTCTCTCTCTCTTTTGCTCGTGACCAGCACTTGCCCCGTGCATTCCTGCATTCTGTTGTCTCTCCATACCCACGTGACCTCAGCAGCCACATGGCTGGCAGCCACATGGACTCTGCCACCAGAGGAGCAAGGAATAAACTAAGCTGCCTGGATGGGCACTGAGACTGCTTAGCACTGCCTGCGGGCTCCAAAGCACTAAGTTGCAGTGTGAAGCAAACACTTTAGACCACAGGTGGCAAACACAAGGCCCATGGGCTGAATCCAGCCCTCCACCTTGTTTTATCTGGCCCTGCACCTTGTTTCTACTGCAGCAGCACCAAGGTCCTTGCCCCTAATTAAGGAGTAGTTACATTTATACAGTCCTAAAATTACATTTGGCCCTTGGAAGGCAACTGTGAGACTAATGTGGCCCTCTGTGAAAATGAGTTTGACACCCCTGCTTTAGACACTGGCTTCTGTCTTGGCTTTCTGAAGACAAGATTACATTTTTTCCATGGTGGGACACAGGGAGACAGGCTTTGGAAACCAGGGGGTAACTTCCATTTGCCACACAGCAGTCTCCCATGTAGGGGTCCTTAGAATGCTTCCTCACAATTCTGTGGAAGAGCCTAACTCCTACTACAACACTATCACTGAGTAAATATTTTGGAAGAAGGTATTTCCAGAATACTTAATTCAGAAGCTCAACGATGGAGTATTTTAAACTTCATTTCCTGTGATTCAATTGGGTTAACATCATTGTTCTGACAGAGCCAACACTGCTCCATGTTTTCCAATGACGATATCTCTTAGCCCAAAGATGAAGTGGTCTTCTGTTCATTATTCTCTACTTCTGATTCACCGTTAGTATAATCTTTCCCAAAAGTCTCTCATCAGGTGTCCTTTAGACATGTCCAAAAGAAATGTCCTTCTGTCATGTCTCAGTGACCAGAATTTGATCAACTATAAACTAGTAACAGATAAAGAACAGTGAAATTATCAACAAAATTGACTAAAAACCATCCTGGTTTATTCCTTAATACTGTTGAAATAAACCATCACTTCTGAGCTCATTGTTGCTCTCATATATTTAAAAAGGGAAAAACAATCAGTTATTTTGGCAATTAAGTTAGAGATGGAATACTGTTCATCAAATTGTCTTTTTTCCTTCACTTCTTCATTTGCCTTCTTATAATAGACACTGAAGTGTCTGAAATTAAACTAATATCACTAATGTGTGGATAGAGTGAATGCTGAAATCTATGAATATTTCATGCAAATGCAAAAATAAATATAATTCAACTTCAGGTTATGTTGAATTATTCCAACACAAATGAAAACTGAATCATTATCAAAATCAATTTAACCAACTAGTCAAACAGAATCTTTTAGAAAAGTAATGTTGCCTCTATGATTAAATTCTTTGATCATTTTATCCTTTGTAAACAAAGTATTCCTTTCATTTTCAGGCAATCATGAAACAAACATCTAATATAAAGTGTAAGCTTCTTTGTAATGTCTCAAAATAAATATTCATATATTTATATATTTATAAAATTGTATATTTTCTACATAAGTAACACAAGGAAATTTCTACACACATTATAGTAAAATGAGACACAAGTTATGAATGAACACAATACCACATTATGACTTTATTATATTTGAACAAGGAACATTTATAGTAGCTGCTTTCAACCTTCAAGTATACATTTTTTTAAATCACCTTTTAATTTAAAGTGGGCTTTTGCAGAGTGTATTGTATTTAATTATATTGGTATTATTTAAAAGAATGTTGTGAGTATTCAGAATACCATGTGGTTAGGTAGTTACCACAGTTCTGTTGTTCTTAATTACCCATGTGAAGGCCAAATAAATCTGTAGTCAAGTGGGGACAATTACAAAATTTACAGAAGAACATGACTCTCTGGATGGAGTTTCCTGCAAGCCTTATTTGCTATTACAAAGTCAGTAGTAGAGCATTTCAATATAAATGAGAATCGGATAATGCTATATAAGCTAAATGTCATCAGGTTGGCGGATGGCGGCAATATGGGAGAAAGTCACATTTTTTCAGAAGTTTATTTTGACAGATTTCCAAATATAGAAAACACAGAACTTGAAATCAAAATAAAAACAATTTCATTCTGGAAGGCTTACTTATGGGAACTGAAATGCCTGGTGCTGTGCTTCCGTAGGATATATATCACTTCATTAAGTCACAAGGAAGCCAGGAAAGTGTAGAAGAGCTACTAACTATAAATTGTAGCTTTGTTGTCTGGCTATATGGAATATAAATATTGAGAAAATTTTCTATCTGGAGCAGCTATAAAAATGTAGCCCACATATTCCAAATGTCCAGCTGAATAAACTCTCTATGGCAACTGGCATATGAACATGCAGTTAGAAATAAAGGATATACATAGGCTTTTTCTTTTAATACATACACTTTGCTATTAGTCAGGAGTAATAACTCTCAAGCAGGACTGTTTGGGTAGAATTATACAAATTAGAAATATACTGACACATTGAAACTTGGATGTCCAAGAACTGCTCACCAGTCAGTATACTCAAGGTCTAATTAAAAGCAATAATAATTATTTATGAGACATGTACCAACAATAATTCATATTATAAAAGCAAATAAAAAGACTAAATACAGCTCTATATAACTTATGTTTTAAATAAAGGGCTTCTTTTCCTGTGGAGTAGATGAGTTTTTCTAAGTAGCCACCAGTAATAGATGCTATTTGGTTAAAGTTATGTTATGAAAAGATCCCAAATAATGTCCAGATGTCATTTATCCTCAATGGAATGAGTAACTCCCCTTATAAAACCAAGAAAAAAAGGCTAAACTCAAACACACATACCATGTCAACACTGAAAAAATGCAACTCTCTACCATGTTGTCATTATCCCCCAACCTGATCGCATTTAGCTTAATGTAGCATCATCCAATTCTCAATTGTATTAAAATGCTCTATTACTAACTTTGTAATAGCAAATGAGGCTTGAAGAAGATATATACATATAAATATACATATGCACAGACATACTTTTCTATGTCAGTGTAAGCCTATAAGTAGTGATGCTATTAGCTAGGAGAACCCAGGAACTCACATGAATGCTTACAACTTTTGGTGAATCCCTGGCAAAATTTCCCTCACTTAAGTCAGTGCTTTGATGTGGCTGGAACAGCCTTTGTGTTTCTGACTGAAAAATGTACCTCAGCAAAAACCATCTGTAAACTTTGAAGACCCGAGGGTTATTATTCTTACAACTCCTGGAGGATACACAGCACGCTGCATACCCAGAGCCACACTGTAAGCTTGCATGGGGAGAGCAGGAGAGAAGAGGGGGAAAGGAGAGAGAGAGAGAGGGAGAGAGAGAGCTAGAAAGAGAGAAAAAGAGACATAGGTTTTCCTGGGCTCACTCTTTAATGGCCCACTTTTCCTCCAGAAAGAAGCTTGATTCTTAGACTTGCTAGGTTAGGTTGTAGGCATGGTTTCCCTGCGTCCTTTAATTTCAGGGCACCCATGTCCGTCTCTGCAAATATTCTCTCGAAGTGCCCCTCCTCTTACTTAAGTACAATGTTGGGGATCTATTCTTGTGTTCCCCACCTCTGAGAACTGGAGAGTAATGGAAGCACACCAGTAGTTCTCTGCAATACAATTCTCTCCTCATCATATTCATCCTCGACATTTATATGGTTCATGTAGGTGAGACAGTAGCACCGAGCAGACCAATGCCACAAAGCCCCGTGCATCAGGTGGCTTTACACTGCAATACCTACTCAATTCTTTTCACATTTGAGTCCACAGTCCAATGCATTCATGTGTGTGTGTTCACCACCCCGAGTCAAGTCTCCTTCCAAAGTTTCTGTTAACAACTCATTATATTAAACTGATTAACACTTTGTTGAACTTTTATGTATAATAGAAATTCTGCTAAGCATTTTATATGTTATATAATTTGATGCCCATAACATCTAGATAATAACATAATTCTTTTGTAGATGATAACAACTAAACATCTGAGGTTGTACAATAATACTTTTATTTCAGTAATAATTTTATTTCTACATTGTTCTTGTGAAATATAAAATGTATTCTAATGTAGTAGTTAAAAATGTGGATTCTGGATTTAGCTAAATCTGCCTATAAATCTTCTCTCTATAATTACTAGTCATGGGACATTGGGAAAATGTCATAGATTTTCTGTGCTTTAATTTATCAATAAGTGGCATGATATTTCTTATTTCATGCATTTTTAAAATATGTAAGCAGGAAGTGTTTGTGCAAAGTCAATGAGAAAAAATAAGTACAAAGGACATAATAAGCTCTATTAATATATGCTGGCCAATATTTTTGTAGTGATTGATATGGGATTTCAAAAATAAGTATCTTTTCAGTGTATAAATTTAGGTATTTTATGCATTGTAGAAATTACTCCACATAAAATTTATGCATAAAATTTATGTTAACTTTTATATTACATTAAACCAAATTCTGTGGATGTGGTACTCAAGGAGATGAAAGAAACCTAACAACATTCCTTATAAACATTGACTCAAAATGTCTATGTTCCTGTAAAAAGAGCAAAGAGGCACAAACATCGACATGCATAAAGGAAAGACAATGTGCGGACAGGGAGAATACCATCTGCAACCAAAGAATGACCGAGGCCACCAGGAGTCAGCACGGAGACGTGGAACAAATCTCCTTCCGGGCGCCTAGAAACACTCAACACTTCTAGCCCTGAATTCAGATTTCTTTCCTCCAGAACTGAGAAGTGATACATTTCTGTTACTTAAGCTGCCCAGCTTTACTGTATTTTGTTTCAGTAGCCCCAGGAAACTAATACAATGGCAAGGTGATTTATCAAGGGAACCCTGTGAGGAAAGGTGGTCATTTCAATAAATGGTGTTAGAAACCTGTACATGTACATGGGGGAAATTAATATCATGCTTACCTCATAGAATAAATAAAATTAATAAAAGTGGTAATATATATAAACATTAATAGTAAAGCTACAGAAGTTGTAGAAGTAATAAGAATTCAGTAGTTTCTGAGAATGTAAACCAACACACAAGGGGGAACCCCCCAAAACATGAAATTTATCTATAAAAATTGTGTATTTATTCTTACATATTTAAACTTCAGTCACCTTCAAGGTACTCTCTATTTCACTCAACACTTACTGAGAATTTTTATTTTTCTTTTGCATTTTTTAAAAGTTTTTATTTAGTTATTTTTCAAGTACAGTTTTCTGTTTATTTCTCCCATCCCATCCCACCCCCCCCCATGCACCCCACCTCTCTCCCATTTCCACCCCCCTTAGTTATTGTCCCTGTGTCCTTTATTCTTGTTCCTCTAAATCCCTCCCATTTTTCCCTTTAAATTCCATCCCCTCTCCCCTCTGGTCCCTGTCCCCCTGTTCTCTATTCCAGTGTCTTTGTTTTTATTCTGCTTGCTTGTCTGTTTCGTTGTTTAGCTTCCTGTTAAAGGTGAGATCATATGGTATTTGTCTTTCAACACCTGGCCTATTTCACTCAGTATAGTGCTTTCCACTTCTATCCATGTTGTTGCAGAGGGTAGGAGCTCCTTCTTTCTCTCTGCTGCATAGAATTCCATTGTGTACATGTACCACAATTTTTTGATCCATTCATTTACTGACCGGCACCTAGGTTGCTTCCAAGTCTTGGCTATTGTAAATTGTGCTGCTATGAACATTGTGGTACATGGGTTGCAAATTAAAATCACAATGAGATACCACTTTACACTGGTCAGAATGGCCATCATAAACAAAGCAACAAACAACAAGTGTTGGAGAGGTTGCGAAGAAGAGGGGACCCTAATCCATTATTGGTGGGATTGCAGACTGGAGAATTTTTTTCTACTGCTCAAAACTATTTTTCACTTGTAGATTTTGATGCCTTTTAGTGATATTTTCACCTTTCCACATCAGTAAAATGTTTCTTTTTGAGGATTTTTTTTAACCTGGGGAAAAGCAAGTCTCTTGAGGTGAGACTGGGTGAATAGGGAGGGTGGGGCACAGAGGTCATGCTGTTTTTTGGTCAAAAATTGCTGAACACTCCGCACAGTGTAGGCAGGTTGAGCTCATAAATAATTCATCATGAAATGGGCAAAGATGAAAGAGTCTTTTAAAAAATTCACTGAAGCCAAAGGTAGCCTTGCACAACAAAGCCAGCTGTCACACTGACACAGGTGTGTTCCTGGGGCACTCACGTACTTGGGGTAGCCTGTATTACAAGGGGTCTGGCCTCCAGAAGATCATTCTTTTTTCTTTTTTTGCCTGTCCCTTCATATTTTTCTGTCTGTGCTAAGTGACTCTGGTCTAGGCAATGAAAATGAAGAGGAGACCAAGGAGGAGGAGGAGGTGGATGAGGAGAAGAAACAGACAAACAAATAAAAAGTGAGCTAGCTGTTTATTCCAGGAAATATTAGTTGTTGGAAGATAAATCTGTGAATCAGCTAAACTAACTTACTTTTCTGGATTTGCAACTTGCTCACCAAAGTTCATTTTAAAACGTCATCTTATTGTGCCTAACCAGTCCAAGTCACTCATGTCATAAAGCGGCAGCTCCTATCCAGTCTCTTCATTTTAGTTAGGGCCTAAAAATTCCTTTCCCATGTCAACACAACACCAAAATCTGTAAAGGAGGACTTTAATTTAATGAACTCTAATAAATTAGCTTTGCTTCAACAAGTGGGTTCTTTGATGTTATCTAAATAATTGACATTTGATATTTCTTACAGCTGTTTTATCAGAACCCTTGGCCCTAAAGTAACACAATCAGTAAATTTCAGTGAGAATCTCAACTTAATCTTACTGCAGGGAAAAATAAAAATCCAAAAGAATTTGCTGGTTCTTGGGGACAATTAAATATTATCTGGATACTAAATGGATTATGAATTTTTTATTTTATAGGCATTATATGTGATTCATAAATTATATGAGTGATTATTATCTTAGGATCTACTAGAATAGATTTTGTCAAAAATGATATGTAGATAAATAAAAAAGGGTTAAGTGTACAAAGAAAATGATTTAAATTAAAAAATCTATAGGATTTTATAAAATTCTAGAGGATATTTGCATGCTCATTATAGTAGTTTTCAAACTGTATTTGAAACTTCATTAAAAATATGAAATAAAATTTCACCCAAAGTTTTACAGGAACACACACCTGACTTATTGCCTTCTGGTCATTAATATTGTCTCCATGATGGTTATTCTGAGATTCTAGATGTGTACCAAAAATCTTGTATTTTGACATTTCAAGTTGAGTATCTAAAATATATATTTGTAATACCCCACCAAAGAGTTTTTTCCGATTTAATGGAATCCTCACACCCATAAATCAGAAAGTAGACATTTTATTTGAATGTCCTGCATTTTTGCCTGAATAGATAATTTAGGGAAAATGCACATATACATGTCTGTGTATACACACATGCATATATATAAATTCATGTATATTTACAGTTAAGCATTAGTTCCCTCTAACTATTTCAACCTTTGTTGAAAAAAGATGTATTTTAGAAACTTTAAAAGGCAGAGTTCTCTGCTGAAATGTTTCCTGAAACTCATAGATTACTCCCTCTGTGCTTGCAAGTAGTTATTAAAATTTGAATAGGACAAAAAATAGTTTCCATCTGAGTTGACAAAAAATAGTTTCCATCCGAGTCTACAGAAAGGGATTCAACATTATATAGCATTGGCATCTGGACTTTCCAGCAGGTGAATGGAAGGCCTATGAGGACTGACAGCCCACGACTTATCTAATCCAAAATTACTATTCATGTCATCTCAAATTCCATGGAAACCAGCAATCTGGTATCACAAATGATGAATGTGAACAACACATTCATACAAAGGCTGGTACCATATGTAGGACTAAGATAGAAATATAATTTTCTTTTAAGTCATGGATGATAAAACATCCAACAATACTGACTTCTGTTGGCATTAGCCAGGCTAAATAATGTTAGGAAAATAATCATGACTTTGGCTTATATTTTAAATGCAACATAATTTTAGCATGCATTTGTCACGAATAGGTAATTTTATGTAGAGTTTTATATAAACACACATATAAGTATATACAAATATATGTGTATGAATAACATCTATATTTACATAAACAAATGTTTGTGTAGATATATGTAAATTATACATGGCATAGCTAGTTGATATATATGTATATGTATAAACATCTGTATGAATAAAACAACCCCCAATGACAAGGAAATTTCTGAATTCAACTATTAGTAATGCTTATTTCATACTTTAAAAACTTCGAGGATACCATTACTCATTAAACATTTACCAAGGCTGCCTCTTTGTTAGAATTATATATTTTTTTAAAGATTTTATTTATTTATCTTTAGAGGGGAAGGGAAGGAGAGAGGGAGAGAAACATCAGTGTATGGTCACCTCTGGTGCGTCCGCCACTGGGAACCGGCCTGCAACCCAGGCATGTGCCCTGGCTGGGAATTGAACCTCAACGATACTCTGGTTCGAAGGCCCGCACGCAATCCACTGAGCTACACCAGCCAGGGCAGAATTATAATTTTAGAATGGAGACATTTTCAGACTGAGTACTTTCCATTTTAGAGACTTACACATCTGCATTTCTAAAGGAGCTACAACTGAGAGTAAAAAAAAAAATTAGGGATGCTCCTGTACATGATCAACACAAAATCAAGGACGCACATAAAACATGTCAGATCAGAAGTAAGCAACTATGTTCAGAAATATATTTGTTATCTAGTGTTTCATAACAGATTTTGGAAAATTTAGCAGCTAAGAAACCATGTTTTTTTATTATCTCTTAGTTTCTGAGGGTCAGGTACCCAAACACAACTTCCCTGGTCCATTGCTTCAAGGCCTCTCATGAGGCTGCAATGAATGCTTTGTTTTGGCCAGGGTTATGTTCTCATTTGAGGCTCACCTGCTTCCAGGTTGGTGGGCCTGTTGTTCCAGTTCAGCTCTTTGTGGTTTGTAGGCTTGAGGACTACCCCTTCTTGTGGGTCATTAGTTGCAGGCCATCCTCAACCTGTTACCTGCTGGGATGGAGCAGCCCTCAGTTCCAGGACCATGGGTCTCCCCAACATGGAGGCTTGTTTGCTCAAAGCAGAAAGCCAAAAAGGCAACATAAATAATCTGCTAAACAAGTTTTCATTTTTTATCCTAACTTAGCATAAACATGGAAGTAGCCTCTCATTACACCAATTTTTTTTTTTGTTAGAAAAAAGTCAAAGACCTCACCCATGCTCAGGTGAAGGAGACTGCTCTGGGGCACAGAGATGCAGAGGTCATTGAGGATCATTTTAGAGCCTACTCCCCAGAAGAGGTAAAGGAAGGCACTGGTACAGAGAATCTCCCATGTTGGCACTTGTTGGAATCTGAATGTTATGAAGAGGAAGTAGGAAATAAGGAATAGCAATCTCAGATGAGATCAGTAGAGCCAAACAGAATGAATTAATTGCGGGGGCGGGGGGGGGAGACATTTCCAGTATTAGCTAACCAAGATGCATGGCATGGTACATTGTATAAAGAGACCACTAAAGTAGTACCTTATATTTAACAATTCCATTAATAATCCAAAGTTTATGTCAATAAGTCTAAATGTGTTAACATAAATGTTTTAAGACTAGTTGTTATAATAAAATGTATGTTGCACCTTACTTATGTTAAGTATATTTTAAACCATTTATATCAGATTTTAAACAATTTAGAAAATTTTTCATAATTTAATTACTTAGGAAATATTATGTCTCTTTCTTTAACAAACTAACCTTTTCAGATTGATTAAATATACTTGAAGATAATAGGGACCAAAGCTTAGTGGCTAAATTGGATAATTATAAAATTAATATCAAATACCAAATTATAGTATTAATTCAAATACACATATAATTTTTATAACATTAATGTGATGTTATAAAAAGTTGCTCAGGGGAAATAAGACAAAACGAGAGATAATGACGAGGACAATGGGGAAGAACAGGCAACAAAATGTATACTCGTAATGCTATAATATAATTTTTTGTAGTTGTCAAATGATCTTTTATTGATTTATTTTCTCTTGCAGTTCTTAACTAGCCAGATATTGCACTGCACCACTGTGGATGTCATCTATGATGTCATGAGGGTGGCGGCCATCTACATTGCACCCCGCAGACTGGGCTGTCCCCAGGATCTCTTTAATGGTTCCAGAGCTACAGATTGGTGCCACATCTGTTGGGCAATGTTGACAATCTTATCAAAAGTGATATTGCCACTGTGCTCAATGTTTCTCTGCTTCTTTCTGTCTCGTGGTGGTTCTTTGAGGGCTTTGATGATCAGGGCAGAGGCAGAAGACACTGCTTCAATCTGGGCCTGTCTGTTCTAAGCGGTCAGTTTCACTGTGATCCTCAGACCCTTCCAGTCATTGGTTGCTTTGGTGATGTCATCACCAACCTTTTTGGGAGACAGGTCCTGGGGACCAATCTTGGGGGTCAGGACAAATGTGGCACCCACTTCTCCACTGGTGCCCCTCAGGTATATGACTTTGACCTCTTGGGGTTGAACTTTGGCAGCATCATGGAGGTGGCTTGTATATGATGAACCTGGACTGGGGACAACCAAAAAAAGTTGCACTTTTGCCTCCTCCAAGCTGAAAGCCTAAAGTATAATGTAAAAGAAAAAATTATAATGGCTTTTACTGTATTTTTTTCATTACCATTTACCCCCCTTATACCTCCTACCACTTGGACCAACTCTCTCCCCCCTTTCTCAATTATCACCCTGTTGTCTATGTTCATGAGTTCTTTTTCTCTTTTGCTTGATGTAAACTTTTTATAAAATCAGAAAAGCATATTTTACTTATATTTGAATAAGAATTAATTATGACAAAGCTTTGAGAAATACTTAACATTATTTCTGCCAAGTCTTTCTTTCTATATCCTCCTACGTCTCATTAAGATCTTATTAGTTAATAAGATTATCTAAGATTATTGTTTTTATGACTAATAATAAACAACTGTGCATTCTTAATGGGACTTATGTTTTTCTTTTATGTTTCCTTGCCTACATTCTTTCTACCTAATTATTCATACATCATCATGTCTAAATATTCTCTAGTTTATTGTTTTACAATTTAAAATTTGTATGATACAGAAAAATAAAAGTAATCAACATCACATTTATATTTTCAGGCTTGATTCATCTTTTAAAGATCTTTATTCTCATTTCTGCTACACATTTTGGAAATATCTGAGACATGTGGCACCCGTACCTGACATAATGGTCCTGTTTCCTATCAGCCTATGAACTATTCTCCAGTTCCAGCAGTCTCCATTTTAATAAATAGTACCCAAATCTGCCTGATTTCCAAGGCCAGAAACATGATTTGCCCTTCTTCCATGATTTTTACATCTAATCACTCATCTTTAAATTTGTCAGTTTACCTACCTCTAATGGTTGCCAAGGCCTCCCTATCTATACCTTTAACCCCAAGCCCTTTTCTGTGTTTGAAACTTTAATATTCAACCATATTTCTATCATTTCTATTCAGGTGTATAAATATTACCCTTGAAATGCCTAAACCAAAGTCGCAATCACCCTCCGCAAACCTATCTGTTTCTCACCAGTTTTCAACTTCCTAGTAAGTAGCCTTATCATTTAGTCAGTTAGTCAAACTAAAATTATAAAATGTAATTTGGGTTTTGGGTTTATTTTATTCCTTCATATATAAAATGTAGTAGTTCATTAAACCCTCTAGGCAATACATTACACTGTAGTTACAAAGACACAACATACCATCTCTACTGGTAAAATCCTAGTCTGAGCTCCAGCAATCTTGTGTTTGAACTACAGCAATAAAATTCTTATGCATATTCTTGTGACCACAACAGTACCTTATAGTTCAGATTAAGTTCTCAAAATAACGGGTTTGACTATGTCACTCCTTTGGTTAATGTCTACCAACATTGCCGATTCACTAGTAGCTTACTATTCATAGCAAAATAAAATGCAAGTTTGGGACCTTAAAAGAACATAATAATCTGACACATCACTATTTTGTACCTCAAAAACCTATTCCATTCTGTCTCTCTGCTCAGACACCTCAGTTACTTTCAGTGTGGTAATGTACACCAACTATGTCTACTCCCTAATTCACACATATGTGAATATTACCTTATATAAAAAATATAATCTTGTACCCATGATTAAGTTAAGGATTTTGAAATAGGAAGATTACTCTGGATTATCTGAGTGAGCTGTAAGTGCAATAAAAATGTCCTCATTACAAGGAAGCAGAGGTGAATTACATCGGAGACAAGAAGAGGCAACAGGTTCATGGAGGAGGAAACTGGAGCGCTGTGGCTACAAATCAAGGGATCCTGGCAGTGACCAGAAACTGGAAGAGACAAGCACAAGGGCAAGGAAAGGTTCTCTCTTAGAGCCTCCAACAGCAGTGCACTGATGCCTTCATTTAGGCCAGAGCCTTCAGTCTTCCAGCTTTCAGAACTGTTAGAGAAGTTTTAAAATACTAAATGTACAGTAATTTGTCACCTCATGCATTGGAAGCTATTACACTTACCTTTTAGGTCTGTTTTCACTTTGTATTTATTTATCGTTACTTTGGGTAAAACGCTCTTCACTGAGGTCATTACATAGATCTTTCTCATCATTTAGATCATAGCTAAAAAATTTCCTTTCAAAAATGTTTCCTGGTCATTCTGGCTAAATACTGTCTGTCTCTCAACTACCTTAAGTTATAAGAATGGCTAGCATTCCTTTTCTTAATAAGAGAGTACTCAGAATGTACCTTATTGGCTATGTACTCACTGTTTGTCTTCTGCCACAAGAACATAAGTTTTATGTGGTCTACAATTTTTAACTTTTTATTTTTCTTAAGGTAAGTAACTTTACTTTCTAAAATATCATCCTCAGTATAGGTTATTGAATAATGAATTTTAAAAGATACATTGAGACTATGTATATTTCCTGTTTTTCCCCCCACTCAAAATTGGCTTTGCTCAATCATATCAGCTAGAGAAACATCATTCAGAATGCTTGTGATTGTAATAATTCCCCCCCTCACTTGCTTCTTCCAATCATTGCTACTGCCTAGGATTGACTTAAGAGAAAAGTAAATCAGCACTGCCTATTGAAGCATTAATATTTTTTAAAATCGTTCTTTGAAAAATAATATAATTTTGTATTTTTTTAATTATGTGCTCATGTAGATGTTCAGATAATAAAAATTCTCCTAACCCCTCTTTTCAAATTTTTAGGTTTCAACCTAATTTGTTGAGTGATGCATTTGGTTATTCTTTTATTTACTCTTCCTCCTCTCCTGTTCCAAACTAGTTCTAGTCTTGCCATAATCTCTCACTTCAGGGGTATTTGTCACATCCCTCGCAAACCCTCTAAGACTCCATTAGCAGTTGCTGTCATTGGAAAATCCCAAGTATAATAAAAGGTATATACTGGGTTGTATTATGACTGAAGAAAGAAGGGTAGCAATTAAAACTCTTTAGGGACAACATAAAATGGATTTTTTCCCTTGACTTGAAAGGGGATAGAGCCCTTCATGTCTTCATACCAGATAGCACTTGCAGAGATGACTAGGCCAAGAACATTTCCTGGCATCATCAAAGTTTCCCTTGCCCCATGAATTACCTGAAAACACATGCTTCTTAAAATCTGATGGAATCTTTTCAGATGAGACTATGGGTTTCTTGGAGGTGATCAACGTTGATTGATCACAATGATCAGAGAAACATCAATGTTCAGTGAAGATATGTAAGAAGCTAGTATTTTGTATAATTCCCTAAGCAAAAAGTCTCAAGTATAAATGAGACTGAATTTTCTACTAGATCATTACAATCTAGTTTTGGAATAGAAGAAATTTCACTAAAAGGAATCATAAAATATTTCACTTTATCCATATATGGGTTTGTTATTATAAGAATCTTCTTTTTTTATTTCACCAAGGACACATTTTCACTAGATGGCTGATCATGTAATTTCCTCTGGTGAAAAAGATTTTCATTCCTGGACACTAAATTACCTAAAAGCATTGCAAACAATCAACAATACAGTGCTTTAATTAACTAACTGGCCCACAATAGAACAATTTATAGGTACATATGAATGAATCATTTATGGGACTTGAGTCTGAAATAACATCAAGTGGTGAGTGAAAAAACTAAAATCGTATGCATTATCTGAAGTCATAGAGAAACATCTGACATCTGAAGGTTGTATAAAAGAGATTCTTCAAAATATGGCAACTGTTTTACATATATTTACACAAGACTCAAAGAACTGCATATCTCTTTATAGAGCTTGAAAATGTGAAGAATAGTGGAGACTGTTTATTGAACTGCTTCTTATTATTTTTGACCATTTCTTGCTTCATTACCTTTCTTTAGAAAGAGTTAACAAATGTAAAATCTTCTATCAAAACTCACCTTCCATTCTTACATTATTTATACCTGATTTCAGCATAAAAGCTATGCATTATGTGATATGGATTTTTCAACATAACTGAACACATTCTTTTTTTAATTGAAAAAAATGTACCTACTTGTGTTTCTCCTTCTCAGAGCTACCTGTCCTTTGTTTTTGTGATGTATGATGGATTCTGTAAAATGTAGTTTATGTACACATGACATACAGAGAACTTCTAAGAAAATAGTAGAAAGCTTCCAAAAATAGCACACCAAAACATGGTCCCCAGAAATATATATTTTATTCAGACACTTCCTAAATGGGAACTATGGCATCAGTTTAGTGAATAGACCTTCTTCACTGATCGGAAAGTGTTTATTCCTTCATTGTGAATTCAATAATAGACTACAATGAGTTTTTTCCAAACAACCATTGTGTAACTGTTTGCACATCTTTTTGAGATATTTCTCTTTAAGAAAAAAATTGGAATTCAATATGTAAGTCATTTGAAAGAAGAGTCAATAGAGTTGTAAAGGTGAGATGGATGGTAAGGCAAAAATAGTGACCCTGACTCTGTAGGTTGAGTTTGTGCAGTACGGCATAACAGCTTATTGAGAAGGGCTTTTCAAAGGTTATTTTTCTGTTCTACTGAACGTATTGAAAAACCATTTTTTTTGTAGCTGAATGTTCTTAATTCCCATATTTTTTCTCTTTGCCAGTTTCTCCAATTTCTCAACACTGAAATAGTACACTGTGAAGTTTTTGCTCTTGCTCAGCAGTTCTGCAGTTCTATGACTGGGAAATGTTGACTTGAAATATGCTGCAGGCCCGTTTTAGTGGGAGAACGGTAGGTGACCCTGCCCCCTTGCCAATATACAGGTGCAGCGCTGCTAGGAGAAGATGCTGCGTGGCCTTTATATGGTCATAAACAGGTGTCAACAAATTTATTTCCTATGGAAGTAGAGAGGAGCAGGAATCCTCAAATGGCAGCCAAGATTATCCAACCCAGCAGACATATGACTGAAAGTTGTTTATAAATAAAAGGCAAGCTTGATCGATTAGAAATGCAAAAATTACCAAAAAAGTCACATAAGATTTTTACTTATTTGACTAACTTGCTGTATGTCAACAATATCATAGCTGAAACCTGCAATCTATCCTTTGACACCTTCCTGATAACCCAATAGCTCCCATTTACCTTTGTCCTTCCTGCCTCAAGGATGCCCTCCTCTCTTTCTCTCCATGGTCTTGGCAGGAGTCTTCTTCATTAGGTTTGGCTCTACACTCCCATTAGGCTGTTTTACATCCTCACCCCTTCCCTTCATGCAGATTCCTACCTATCTTGCTCATCTGAATATAGGAGATTTTAGATTGAATTGTTCCAAAATGGAGGGATGGAGATGAATAAATGACAGTCAACATTTTAATATTTGCAATTCAGAATATTATGAGACTTTAAATAACTAACAAGTGTCCATTATAGCATAAGAAGAAAGAGATTGCAATGGTTGGAACCAAGGCTAGGCTGAGATGTATAAATATTAGGTGACATATGTAAATATTCTCCATTTGCACGTAATTCACTGCAGTGTGTTGACATTTTTGTTTCTGCTTAATGATTTGTTTTATTGATGACTATTCCCTTGATTGATTATATGAGCTATGTATGCCAATGGTAAAATTAGAACTCTAGGTATAATACCAAGCAAGAGATAACTTTGTATTCCAATAATATTTAGCCACTCAATTTTTTCACTAATAAGCAAGCAAAAAATATCCTTATATTTGTTGATGACAACTAAATATTTTGGGTAATCTCATATGATAAAAACTATTATTAAAAGTGTAATTTTTCCCTGGCTAGTGTGGCTCAGTGGATTGAGCATGGGCCTGTGAAGCAAAGGGTCACCGATTCGAATCCCAATCAGGGCACATACCTGGGTTGTGGGCCAGGTCCCCAGCAGGGGACACATGAGCGGCACCAAAACATTGATATTTCTTTCCCACTCTTTTTCCTTCCCTTCCCCTCTCTCTAAAAATAAATAAATAAAATATATACTTTTAAAGTGTAATTTTTTTCTATCAGAAAGACTAGCTATTGAATAAATTCCTTTGAACAGTATGTTCAGCTTTTATATTCAGTTATGCATATTGAAATACTTCTCTCTGCATGATACGGCAAAGGGCGAGTCATGTGTACAATCTCCAATTCAGTAAAGAATACAGATAAAGTGGATCTGATCTTGCATTTTGCATTCAATAAAATATTAAGACAATTTCTCTAAAAACACTACTCAAGCCTTTTTAATACTGAAAAATAAAACACTAAAAGTATTAGTATTACAAGATTTTTACAGCATGAAGCAGGATAATGAATCTGCCTTGCAGAATCAGAAGCAAAGGGGAGAATAAATTTAATACTGTAATTAAGACACCTATTTTATGAATGCCATTCATAATTGCTCCACGGCATCATTGTACATGAGGATGGTGTGTATTAATTTGTCAGCTCATCTTACAACAGTCACTATTGGATATGTTATGCATCCAATAGATTGTGAGAAATCAGTATTTCCAATACTTAAATGCTTAAATACAATAAACTGTAGGAATAAGTGTAAAATTTTAGTGATGTACAATGAAGAAACATATCAAAATTTTAAACTTGAAATATTAATTCATTATGTATCAAGAATGATGTTGAAACCACTAAAAATATGACAACACATCAATTAATATGCAAGTTAAATTTTAGATAAACTAAATACTTAAATATTGAAAAATGGAAAAAAAGTAAAAGGCATCATTCAGGAAGACCCATACATTGAGAACATATTAAGAAATGACTGGAAAATTTGATGCTATTTTCATGGCCATTTTCAAAGTAAATGACTCAGTGTAATTTTAGATTTGTAAAAATATTGCAAAGAGAATGTAGAGTTATATATTCTATATACTGATTTTCTTATTATTAATATTTTTTCATAATTATGGTTGCAATGAGTGACCCAATAAAGATGTTTCATTACTACTAAAATGCATATTTTAGATTGATTTTTTTAAAGTAGCATACCTTTTTATTTTCTAGGATCTCATCAAACATATCATATCACACCCAGAGGTCTTATTGGTCTCCTTGTGGCGTAACAGTTTCCCAGACTTTCTTTTTCATGACCTTTGACACTTTGTGGAATATTACTCAGCTATTTGGTAGTGTTTCTCCATTAGGATTTATGTAATATTCTTTTTATGATTAGGCTGATGCATAGGTGTTGAGGAGGAAGAACACAGAGTGAAAGTAGTATACCATCACATCTTATCAAAGGTTGTGTGTAATTGACCCTTGAACAACGTGGAAGTTAAGGGCACCAACTCCTGAACAGTTGAAAATCCACCATATAACTTCTGACTTCTCAGTAAGTGTTTAGCATATGGGGATTCAATCACTTGCAGATTGAAGCAATATTTTTGATTCACCATTGGAAATCTGCAGAGGCAAAACAACAGCCCATTATACTCATTGAGAAATATTTGCATGTGAGTGGACCTATGCAGTTTAAACCTGTATTATTAAAGGGTCATCTGCGCTACAGCATGACTCATCACTGTGGATATTGACCTTGATCACCTGGCTGAAGTAGTGTCTGTTGGGTTTCTCCACCCTGAAAGCATGTGTCCCCTACTTCTCATAGTATACCCTTTGAAACACAGTCACTGCTCGCAGCCCACACTAAAGGAGAAGGGAATTATGGTCAACCTCCCAGACAGGAAAGTTTCTACATGGTTATTTTGGAATCCTCCTTCACTGGATATTTGTCTCTTCCCTCCCTTTTTTTATTTATTGAATCATTTATTTGTTTCATTGTAGATTCATGAATATTTATATTTTGGATTACACTCTAATGCTGCTTAAATATTACTTTATATTTGTTCTCAAACTGTCATATCTTTAGCCAGTGCAAGGCTTGCAGTTGGCACCCATGCCCCTCTGACACACCCCATTGCCTGTGTGTATGTTGGGCAAGGTGGTCTTTTTGATCACTGCTTTATGTTCTGGCAGCTCAAGATGCCGCTGCAGGCTCATGTTGTGTACTTCTTGCCTTTGTCTTAAAAAGCCATGATTTCTCAAAGGAGCTTTGATTTCTGGCATAACAGAATTGCACTGGATACCAAGATCTTTGTGCTCAATGTGTTTCTGCTGGATGTTACTGCTTATAGATCTTCTCAACAAAGTAAGATAACATATGCGTGTATAGTAAGTCATGCATATATACCCATCTTTCAAAATTTCTACACCCCACCATCAGTATTACAGTATTAATCTAAACCTGAGTTTCTACTAATGTATCAAGCTCAAATTCGTTACCATATGGATTACTATTATCTTCTCCATTCCTGACTTATCTGTAAACTCTTACCCTGACAATAAGAAACCTAGCTCCCATGACCTGCCATGAACCTGCTTAATCATTCAGGTTTAGGATACATACAAAGCAGCATCAGAATTTTTAACCCACATACCTGTGGGGTAAAACTGATCAGCTAGAGCCTTGTGCATACATACAGTTTGTGAGTAGTTTAGCATACAGACTCTACTCAAGTCCAACGTCACTCTGATCATCACCTTTTTGCTTCGCATCCATCAGTGAGGCTGTTCTATAATTTATAAGAAAGATTGTATTTCAAGAAAACCTCATGGGCCCTGGCTGATGTAGCTCAGTGGATTAAGCATAGGCCTGTGAACCAGAGGATTGAGGTTCAATTCCCAGTCAGGGCACATGCCTGGGTTGCAGGCCAGTTCCCAGCAGGGGACGCACAAGAGGCAACCATACATTGATGTTTCTCTCCCTCTCTCCTTCCCCTCTAAAGATAAAGAAATAAAATCTTTTGTTTTAAAAAAGAAAAACTCATAGTTTTAGTCATAAGAATAAAACTTAAAAAATAAAACTTCTAAGACAAAGTATAATATAAGCAAAATTGAATTACCTGTTTTAGACCCACCAGTGCAGCTGGGCTTGCAGTCAGGGCCCTCTTCCAGGTCAATGTCTCACTTGGCCTCCTGTGGTGTGTGAATGGACTCTCACACACCTGGGTTTTCTGCTCCTTCTGTAGGGCGGCAATCCCATAATGAAGGCCACGTCCTCGTGACCTAATCTAACCCTAATTACTTCTCAAAGTTTCCACTTCTAATTAACCTCATATTGCAAGCTAGGTTTCAACATGCAATTTTAGTTTGAATATGCAAATATTGAGCCTATATTACATGGGTTGTCCATTTGAAATGATAAAATTACACTTATGTGTATGTGTATATGTATGTTTGTGTATGTACATCTACAGCCTATATTATTGTTCCCAATATAGCCATGTTAATTTTATTCATTTGACATGGTAAAATCATACATGCATACACATACATAAATTTGCTTTAATTAAAATGTGAGAGGAAATGCACATTTAAAATGTGTACTGAGTGAACAAATATCAATTTAATCTGAGTTATAAAATGAGATCTTGTTAAGCTAAATATCAGCTGGAACATAATTAGCTATTAATTTTCATATCCTTTTTTCAAAATGTAGGTTTGCCTAGAGCAATTACTCAATAGAGGACTTTATTTTAACATGCCACTTCAGGCTTAACTATTATGATCTGTGGAACTTGCCCGGAGAATTCACTTCAAACAAAATGAGGAGATCCTTTCAACCATGGTATTAGGTCTATATGCCTTTCTAGATAGTACTCATATACTATAAAATATTCTACATACACACACTATAAAAACCCTGTTGTTTCTCTTTTGTATGCAGCAGTTACTAATTAGAATTACATAAGATTTTGTCCTATAAAGTATTATTAACTTTTTAGCTTCAGGGATTTGTTTAATGTTAAACAGTTTCTCAAAATTAGTCCATTTTTTCTTTAATAAAGATGGCTTATCTCAGTTAAATAGCGTGTGATATCTGGAAGATCAACTATATTGCTGCAGAGAATCTCAGAAAATAAAAATGCAGTTGGCCACATATGTTGAGTCAGTTTTGATGGTCTTGTGAGCACAGGGTTACTGGGAATATCACTGCTGATAACTGAAGCACACCCCAAAAATGTATCTAACATTTTGATCTGACAGCATATATGCAGAAATGGAGAAATTTCCATTTGTTATGTTGCAAGATTTCCAGAAGGAGTATTTAAAAACTCTAGTACTATGACTATTTATGTAGTGACTTTTCCAAAAATTTAAAGTGTGAGACAGACACTGGATAAAGAAAAGTTTTGAACACTACTGTTTTAGTGGAAGTGGTTATAATTTTGAATGCCCTCAAAATCCAGGCAGGTAAAATAAGTAGGGGAGGCAGCTGGGAGGGGAGTGAGGTACAAATCAGAGGGTGCACAATCTGTCTCAGATCTTTACAGTTTCATGTAAAGAAAATTTTTTTCTGACCAAAAAAATGTATACACCCTAAATGAAAGTGCCCAGTGTTCTGAAAGTTTTGCCTAGTAATAAACCAATATTAATATTTGAGTAATAAGCTTTACCTGGCAGATATCATGGGGAAAAGTTGTGCTTCACACACCACTGTTGGTGCTCAGCCAATGCGTCGCAGCTTCTGAGCTGCAGCTAAGACTCAGGCCTACAACCATCATCCACTGCAAGCAGACGTCTGAAGCTGGAAGCTCACACATGATCTCCATTCTTAGCCCCCCAAATTCAATTCTGAGGTCTTGTCTCCTAGGGCCACCCAACCATGATCATAACCAAGCAATTCCTCATGAGGAAATGTTTAACTACTAAAAAATTTAATGATTCTTGAACAAATAAGGTTTAATTTTTTGTTGTTTCTTCCTTGGTAAGTTGTATTTACTTAGATATTTCCTTCAAGTTTTCAAATATGCCATATTAAATTATTAATAATATTCATTAATTTTATTGATGTTTTACAACATTAGTATTGCTCTAATATTTTATCTGTTTTCTCATTTCCATCAAAATTGTCATCTTTTATACTTACAGCTTATTTCCTCCTTAATCTCCACATTTTCTTTTCAGCAGGCACCATCCTACTTCAACTAGTTTTTATTTCCTGTGCATTTTGTTCTCCGGATCATCTATCTTCTACCTCATTCCACCTTTCACATTGATTTCAGATTACCTTACAATGCCTCTTTCATTGCTAAAAGTCTCTTGTTAAAAAATCTGTAGCCACACACTATTTTTATTTTTAAAAAATAAATATTTTAGTCTACTAAATATAAATTTCTGTATAAGTGTCTTAAAAGCCTTATTCACTCAATGGTAATGAATATGTACTTATTATGTGTCATGCATGGGTTAAGGTCTTGTCAGAAAAAACATAACAATTCTCTCTTTCATGTCCTTTTATTCTAGCACAAGAGACAACTATCACTCAGGCAATCATAGATGCATGTAAAATTTCCTAGGTGGCAGTTATTATTACAAAGGAGAAGAAACAATTCTAGGAGAACGTGACATGGAGGCATATAATCTCACTAAGGTCATCAGTAATCATTCCTTAAAGAAGCCATTCTTCTGCTAATAATTAAAGAATGAATAACATGTGATACAACAAAGAGGGACAGCTTGGCCCTCCAGAGGAAAAACATGGGCAAGGACTCTGTGTTTGAAGGGGCAAGGTGTTGGAAAAGAGAAAGAATGCTCACACAGCTGGAGAGGAACAAGGAACTTGACAGATGAGTTTGGGGATAGAGATGAACCAGACCATGAAGGACTTCTATGATCATTAGAGGAGATTGATCTTTATTGGTGCACAATTCAAAGTCAATGCTCATGCTGATGATGCGTACAAAGTACTTTCACAGCAGTAAATAGAGAGGTCAGAAGAGCCAGAAGGACTAAAATAAAGTACCTGGGGCAGGGTTTCAGATAAATTTGGTTGTAGCTTGTACTAAAATTGTGATGATACAAAGACTGAAACAAATTATATTTTAGAGATGGAAATGAGAAGGCGTGATGGCCACTGGGTTTGTGTGTGACTGTGACTGAGTCCTTTTAATTCTGCCCCTGCAATACAGTCCATATTGATTACATGTTTTATACACACCTATATTATTTTAATATAGAATTTAATGTCATCTTTAAGATAGATGTAACATAATTTTTAATATAGACCTCAATAAAATGTTAATTTTATTATAATCTTATCCAGGCAGGCTGCTGGTTTTTAAATCAATTCTCTCCAAAATTTTTATCCATTCTACTCCTATATCCCTATTTAATAGAATTTAATACTTCCAAATATAACATTAGTTCCTAAATATTATATGCAAGATTTTTTCCATCATTTATAATTACCAAAACCTGACTTTCCCAAATGGATACTAATTGTCATGCTCTGTGTATGTACTTTTGCCTTTGTATATCCAGGAGAGTCCCTTTTTTACTTGTCAAACAAGTACATTAACATTTTGACATTCACTTAACAGATATTAATGCTTTAATCAATACTCACCAGGACTTTCTAGAGTTTAAACACTCTTCCCTTTACCATAATCCTGCATCTTGTAATACCTAAGCATTATTTTAAAATTAGAAGCTTACTTCTCACACTGAAAAAGAATGAAATAATGAAGCAATACTATTTTTGTACATTTTTAGTGTATTGTCATTTCTAGAATATGTGCTTGTTAAATAGTGGTTGGTCACTAAATCATTTATCTTTTATGGATATGAAGTATATAGTATATGTTTCAAAAATGGATTTTACTATTTTGTAATTTAATATTTAAAAAGTGTAATTCCTGAAATAATATTACAATATTCACCTTCTGATTTTGTTGACAGTATCATTTTTATTTTATAAACAAGAATGCATATATTCTGAATAGTGAGACTAGATTCTCTAGTATGATATATTATCAGATACTATAGAAAGTTTTTCTCGAAATATTTTAAATTCTAAAAGCATAATTGAAGCTATTGCATATCTTTTGTATTTTGATTTCACATGTCTAGAAAATCAAAGCTTAATTGTCCTTTATGTTTGATTAACCCTGCTTCTAGCTCTTATGACAATAAAGCATATTTTCATGGTAAGCAATAAAAATCTATCTGACAACTTATAATAATGTTTGTGTTTGTTTATTAAATGTGCCCTTGTTAGAAATTCAAGATCAATTCCATTTGTGTGTATACATATATTTTTTCTACCCAAAATATTAATTCAATCATTATGGGTACCATAGATGGAGCATTATAGCCATTTCTTAACATTGATCTTATGGCTTGAACAGTATGTAAGTATAATGTAAAATTTTGCGTGTTTTAATTTTTTCCCCAGTGGAAGACTGTGCCTCAGATTACTAGTGGGGTCATGGTTTTGTGTTGCCACAGCAGAGAGGACGAAATTCGACTTAACTCTAGTCCCCACTCTCGTAAGTAACTTCTTCCTAGCACCAAGACACCCATGTTGTGTCTTCCCAAGATGCTTAAATCAACACTCTAAAACAGGCATGTCCGTTCCTATGGCCCCATAACCTCTGGAATTGAGTCAAAAGTCTGACTCTGCAGCATGTAGACCCATGGACACCAACCTGTCATGTTCATGGTAGCAACTGGAGCACAGAACACTTCTGGCTCTGCTTGTTTTGTTGATTTATTTCTCTAAATTTATTGTTGTTCAATTACAGTTGTCTGCCTTTCCTCCCAACCTCTTCTCTCCACCCCAGCCACACCCAAATTTTATTTTACTTTTAACCTATCATATAATTGGATTGCATAATTTATATTTTTCAGTGACAACCACTTGCAAAGTGCTTATTTTATTTTGAAATTGTGAATTCTTTAGACTGAATGAAACATTGAATCTACTGGTGAATTGTTTCTGTAGTGTGTCCAGAATGCCTTGAACATGAACACATATTTCAGAATCTGTGTTAGTAACGACCAAGCTTCAGACTCTCTCAAAATAAACACTGAAATAACAATTACCCTAAGACTGCCATTGAGTCATTGTCAAGTGCTAATTATAGCCATAACCTGGGATGAGCAGGAGTGGACATTCAGGATTATAATTATTTCAATGTATTTTGTTTATATATTTTTGCTAAAGCTTTTAAAATTTTAGCTTGTATTTATATACTTATATATGCAATACAAAGAAGTTTGGTTATGTAAAATAAGTTGACTTCATATATATATATATATGAAGGAAAAACATTCTGAGCTATTTGAAATTAAATTACTGTGTCAGGAAAGTGAACAAGGGAAAACTGTTAGTGGCGGCTGGCCAGCTATGCAGAGACAGCGCGCCTTCCTCCTGCTGTCTGTTGAAACCTGGATTAATGTCGAGACAGCTGCTTGCACAGGTTTTGTTAGCCAGACACTACTGAACTGTAGGAGCCTCCATTTGCTGTTGACACGTGGGCTTTCTGGACCGTGGCCCACAGCCAATCTACAGAAATGGACATTTTTTTACACAGAACTGTCTCTTTCCCACAGCTCTCCCGCTTCACGTTCTCCCACCGTTTTGCCTATAACATAAATTATTTCAGATTTTTTTCTTACCTCTTTGTGCCCCTTCCCCCTCCTTAATGTATACTCATAAAACACTGGCAACTCTGGGATGATGAACATGTTGCTTTTCTACCCAGCGGAGCTGCTGGTGGTTTAGAGTCCATGCCCAAGACTGACCTGTCTTCTCTGGCTAGCATTTTTGTCTCAATAAAAGCCTATTTTTAAGAAGAATCATGGAAGTTTATTTTTTTAATGATATAAACTAAACAATAAATAGATTATAGAGTCCAAAGCTTTTCAATTTTTAAAAGGTCTTTTTGTCCAGCTTTCACTTGCTTTTCTACACAAACAGTAAATATTTAGTAGAAAAATGTTATCTAGTGAACACATTTTGTTTGTTTTATTCCTTTTTTAAATGCATTCCTGACAATGTTAGTAAAAATTTACATAGAAAGAGTAAGCTGATTTAATATATATAAATCTGGTTCAAATTAAAGGTGCTATTGAAAATACTATTTTAGTTATATTGTTATTTCTGCAGGTACCAAAAACATACCTATCTTTTGATATATTATATCCTGCACTAATTTCAGTATATCAATGTGACTTGATTTCCATTTTTGAAAATGTAATATTCTTAAAGAAATATTTAACTAAAAACAAATAAAAGATGTTTTTATTTTATTTTATTTTGTTTTAATGGCTTTTTAAAACATTTTATTGTTGTCCAAATACAGTTGCCTGCATTCTCCCCCAACACTACCCCCCAGCCATCCCCAACTCACTCCCCTGATTCCAGCCCTTCCTTGGTTTTGTCCATATATCTCTTATAGTTGTTCCTAAAACCCCTTCCCCACTTTCCCCCCATTCTCCCCTCCCACCTCCTCTCTGGTTAGTGTCAGGTTGTTCTTAATTTCAAAGTCTCTAGTATTATTTCACTTGCTTGTTTGTTTTGTCGATTAGGTTCAACTTAAAGATGAAATCACATGGCATTTATCTTTCACTGCCTGGCTTATTTCACTTAGCATATTGTTTTGCAGACCCATCTATTCTGTTACAAAGGGTAGGAGCTCCTTCTTTCTTTCTGCTTCATAATATTCCATTGTGTAAGTGTACAATAGTTTTTTGATCCATTCATTTACTGATGGATACTTAAGTTGCTTCCAGCTTTTGGCTATTATAAATTGTACTGCTATGAACATTGGGGTGCATAGGTTCTTATGGATAGGTGCAAATAAAAGAAGTATTTATTTATTTTGTCTCTCTTTTAAAATTTATTTAATTATTGTTCGAGTAAAGTTTTCTGTTTTATACTCCCATCCCAGACCACCACCCAGTGCTCCCCACCTCCCTCCCATTTCCACCCGCCTTAGTTGTTGTCCATGTGTCCTTTATACTAGTTTCTGTAAATCATTCCCCTTTTTCCCTGAAATTCTCTCCCCTCCCTTCCCTCTGGTCCCTGACGAAAAGATGTTTTTAAATGCCAACCAAAAGCTTTGCAATACCATGTTGAAGTAACTGTACAACAACTATTTGCAATGCTTGCATATGTATTCATGGTTAGAAAGTTTATTCATGACTCTTGCCATCATAAAGATGGTCATTTGATACTAAATACTGTGTGAAGGTCTATTTTACCTGTGACAGGAGACTTTTTGCAGGTGTTCCTAGATTATGATAGAAATATGGGATCCATTCTTTTTTTAAGATTTTATTTATTCATATTTAGAGGGAGAGAAATATTAATGTATGGTTGCCTCTTGTGTGTCCCCTGCTGGGAACTGGCCTGCAACCCAGGCATGTGCCCTGACTGGGAATCAAACTGTGGTTGCTTGATTTCCAGGCCTGTGCTCAATCCACTGGATTACACCAGCCAGGGCTGGAATCCATTCTTAAAAAAAAAAAATATATATATATTTTTTATATATATATATATATATATTTTATATATTTTATTTATTTTATATATATATATATTTTAAAATATATATATATATATAAAGTATCTACATCTCCAATTAAAAAGAATTAACTTAATAAGTGAAAAAAGTCTTTTAAAATAGTCAAATAAAAATACATGAGTACTTAACAGGTTGTGGGAAAGCCTCAAAAATATAATATTTAAACATAGTCATCACTGTATTATTGATTACATATTATTCTTTAGATTCTTGACATCCATGGAAAAGTACAGAAAGCATCTTGCTATCAAATTTGCCATATTATGCACTGGCTTAAAGCAAAATCTTTGGATCTAGAGTATCTGGGTTAAAATCTCATCCTTATCATTTATGTATGAGCTTTATGACCTTGGAACTATATCCTAAATGGTTGTTAGTTTTATCATCTCTAAAATGGAAATGCTGTACCAGTCTGCATTACCACCAACAGTGCACTAGGATTCTTTTTTCTCCACATCCTCTCCAACACTTGTTTGTTGATTTATGATGGCCATCCTGACCAGTGTGAAGTCTCATTGTGGTTTTATTTGCATCTCTCTGATCACTTGTTACACTGAGCATCTTTTCATATGTCTCTAGACTCTCTCTGTGTGTCCTTCTTGAAAAAATTCAGGTCTTTTTCCTATTTTTAATTGTGTTGTTTGTCTTCCTGTAGTGGAGTCGTGTGAGTTCTTTATATATTTTGGAGTTCAAACCTTGTCCAAGGCCTCAATTGTAAATATGTTTTCTCATGTGGTTGGTTCTCTTTTCATTTCAATGCTGTTTTCATTAGCCATGCAGAAACTTTTCCATTTTGATGAGATCCCATTTGTTTATTCTTTCCTTTATGTCTCTTGCTCTAGGGTGCAAATTGATAAAAATACTGTTTTATGGGATAGTTGAGATTTTCTGGCCTATGCTCTCCTCTAGGACTTTAATTCAATTTCTAATATAACCTTAATGATAATCGCTGCCTTTACTGTATTTTTTTCATAGCAAGGTTGAGTCAAACAAAATGCTGAATCATTGGAAAAATTTAACTGAGTGACGACCCATATTTTATTCATCCCATGTTACAGGGGTATGTGAAACTCAACCAAATTAATGTAGCTAGTATTAAAATGTTTGTTTTAAAGGTTATATAAAACATTGTAGTCAGTACTGCTTTATGAAATATGTATATTTCTGTGTTATAGTTAAGAAATATATATTGTTTTTTAAAGTATACATTTTAAGGTAACTTTGATAGTAGTTATTTTTAGATAGACTAGTAATTTATTTTATTTTATTTTTATTTTTATTTTTTATTTAATTATTTTTCAACTACAGTATTCTGTAAATTAGTAATTTAAACAAACACAAACACATATTTTCTTAAAGATTATTACAAGGAAAATGGGCATTGAGACTAATGTTTCTATTTGTCCTTATTTAAATCTATAAAGAAAAAGAAGAAAATTAAAAACAAGAGAATATTACTTTCAACCCATCATATAATTTGGCACAAAGTGCAACTTTTTAATCAAGTAATAAAGTAACTAAAAATGAGTAGATATGATGTGTGTATGTGAAGCGATATATGTATTTTCAGGCAATGGCATTGTAGGTCAGTCTTCTGAAAACAACAAACCAAAAGGACACATGAATTGACTTAAGCCTTGGGCTATAACCTCCATATTTAATATTCATATACCTCATATCCTAAAAAATTGTTCTTCTCAAATTATAAAATAATTCTGAAATTTAATCAAATTAATAACTATAATATGTTAAATTGGTATTGTAAATTTCCAGATAACATCATATTTAAATTTTTTTTTGCTAATGACATAAGCATGTCTAGTCTTATTCAGGTTAGGGTATTTTCGCTATTCTGAATGTGTAGCGTATGCAAAATATTCTGTGTATTATTTTCCCTATCATTTTCTTATTCAGTCTCTTTCCTTCTAATATATTTTTCCTTTTAATATCATTATATGGCAAAATTTGAACAACTGAACACATAACTGCAATGAAGTAATTCATTACTAATGAAACCACTAACATCTAAAGTGTGTTGCTTTTCTATGCTATGCAAATAAGGACATATAGATGTCCACAAATGCCAAATGAATATACATTACTTCATATGCCCAAGAACACAATGAAACCCTTTATAAAATCATGTCATCGTGAAACTTTAAAACTATACTTAAAGTAACACTGATTTTTAAATGCTGCAGCTAGATAAATACAAAAAATGTAAAAATTACCTCAGTGAATTACATTGTAAATAGAAAAGTTTATCTGGATTCCAAGAAAAGTTCTTTAATGTGCAAATTTTTTCAAAAGGTACATGCAGTATTTTTTCTCATCTATGTACATATATGAGTGCATATTTATTCTGATACAGTTAACTTACAGTATGTGAAGATTTAATTGTATTATTTAAAATTGTATTAAAATATAACAATAATTGTAATGACAGACTGTTGATTTTAATGTATACTGTTTAACTTAACATTGTACATGTAAGAATGTTGTATTATATCTATGGTGTAATAATTGTAAAATCATTTCTGAATTATGATTTTTAGTAAGTATAATATGAATTGCCATTATACTTGTCCCACTCTCATTAAATAAATCAAATAAACAAAACATTTACAGATAAACAACCCAATAACTGAAACACAACCAATGAAGTAATTCAATTAAAAGGTAAAGAAATATAGAAAGCTACTACAAGGACCACAATTGATGCAAGATAACAGTAATAACATTGTCAATATTTGATCATGAAATCAAATACACAGATATTAAATTATATATTTCTAATAATTTTACTATATTTGAAGAAATATTAATATACTCTCTTGATAGATATGAATTGATTTTGTTTCTAAATGATCAAGTAATTGTTTAAAATAATAAAGTGAATATGGCAGGTTTAGTAATACAGTAAGTAGCATGTTCAATTTCTTTAAAAATTGCATACATATTAAAAATTTGGGAGAATCAAGGTTATGGCTAATGACCATGAAGGAATAAGAGAACAGTTAGCTGGAACTAATCACCCTTAGGACTCTTTCTGTGCAAAAACTGGGATTTGATTACTTTCATCTCTCTATTTTCAATTCTTTATTGCTATAACCTCCGTGATATCCAACCTTATTTTTTAAATTTAGAAAGACAGAATGGATTAAAGTATAATTAGAAGATGATGTAGCTCTCTTATGCTTTTCAAATATATTTGAATCACATATTCTAACAAATGAAATATCAAAATTATTTCCATATTAAAAAAAATAATTCTGTGAACCAACCACCTAAATGATCTAACAGAAGAAAGAAGGCTTCCATTCTCCTTTAGAAAACAGTCCCTTACTTTCCCCACAGTTTTTGACTTCATATCTATTTTATTTACCAGTTTTTTCCACATATTTGGTACTTTCAACCTCCCTTCACTCCTTGTTCCTTTGCTTCACGTTCTCAGTTGTCTGGACTATCTTTTGCTACATTCTTTAACACTCTAATCTAACTCTGCTTCTCTTTCTAGCCACAAGAGAACCTTTCTCCTTTTTAAATATATTTTATTGATTATGCTATTAAAATTGTCCCATTTTTCTCCCCTTTATTTCTCTCCACTGTGTACCCTTCCCCCTCACCAGCATCCTCCCCTTGGTTCATGTTCACGGGTCATATATATCAAGTTCTTTGATTCCTCCATTTCCCATACTATTCTTAACCTCTGCATGTCTATTTTGTACCTACCATTTATGCTTCTTATTCCCTGTTCCTTTTCCCCCATTCTCCCCCTCTCAGCTGGTAACTCTCCACGTGATCTCTATTTCTGTGAATCTCTTCCTGTTCTAGTTATTTGCTTAGATTGTTTTTGTTTTTATAGTTTTGATTGGTTATAGCTGTGAGTTTGTTGTCATTTTACTGTTAATAGTTTTGATCTTCTTTTTCTTAGATAAGTTCCTTTAACATTTTATATTATAAGGGTTTGGTGATGATAAACTCCTTTAACTTGACATTATCTGAGAAGAACTTTATCTGCCCTTCTATTCTAAATGAAAACTTTGCTGGGTCAAGCAATCTTGGATGTAAGTCCTTGACTTCATGATTTTGAATACTTTTTTCCAGCCCCTTCTTGCCTGCGAGAGTTTTTGTTGTTGTTGTTGTTTTTCCTTATGGGAACTGTTTTGTAGGTAACTATCTCATTTTCTCTTGCTGCTTTTAAGTTTCTCTCCTTATCTTTAATCTGGGGTAATGTGATTATGATGTGCCTTGGTGTGTGCTTCTTTGGGTCCAACTTCTTTAGGACTCTCTAAGCTTCCTGGACCTCCTGGAAGTCTATTTCCTTTGCCAAGTTAGAGAAGTTTTCCTTCATTATGTTTTCAAATAAGTTTTCAATTTCTCGCTCTTCTTCTTCTTCTGGCACCCCTAGGATTCAGATGTTGCAATGTTTAAAGCTGTCCCAGAAGTTTCTAAGCCTCTTCTCACCTTTTCTGAGTTCTTCTTTCTTCATTCCATTCTGGTTGATGGTTTATTTCTTCCTTCTACTCCAAACTGTTGATTTGAGTCCTTGTTTTCTTCCCATCACTGTTGGTTCCTGTACATTTTTGTTTATTTCACTTTGCATAATCTTTACTTCTTCCTGTATTTTGCAACCATACTCAACTATTTCTGTGAGCATCCATCCAGGTTACCAATATTTTGAACTCTGCATCTGATAGGTATGCTATCTATTAATCGCTTCATTGTATTTTTTCTGGAGCTTTAATCTATTCTTTCATTTGGGCCATAATTTTTGTCATGAAATGGCTTTTACATAGTAAAGGGCAGAGCTCTGTCTTTAGAAAGACATGTCTGAGATTTTTTATTTGATTTACTACATCTGTGCTTTACTAGTTTCCTTTACATGTCTACATCACAACGTGTCTTTGAAATTTTTGTGTATTCTCAGTCTTTGGAAAAATTGGATCTACCTTAAACAAAATAAGAAACCCAATCCATAGGAGAGAAATTTTTATTTTTAAAGAAGTAACTTGAATTGACTTTAAATTGCTTATTTCCTCAGACTAAAATTGGTCCCAAAAGTATATTTTTAATTGGTTCTTGAAGTTTTTTCCCCCTCAAATAGAATGATCAAACTCACTTTTGAAATGGAATTTCAAGCCTACATCAGCCAAAGGCAAAATAAAATACACTACATTTATGTCCACGTTTTATTAAAACTAGCTCTTTTTATTTGTTTTGAAATGCCAGAAAATAATTTGATTAAAGTTTTTTAGGTTGTTAATTGGTGATGTATATGGGAGTAGACTTCTCTCAACATAAAACACTCTCTAATTTTACATATGTATTCAGTAAAAAGATCGTGGAGATAAAATTCTGATATAAATACAAATTGTAAATATATGTACCAGTTGATTTCTAATTTCTGATGTTTAACTTGAGCAGATTAATTATTACTAATATTTTAGCACTTATTTTATCTCTTGCCATATGTGTATTGTTCATATCAGGGAGGAAGTTATTGTTGAAGTTAACATAAAATTTTAAAAAGCTCAAAAATATTCAATCTCCTTAGTTCTATTGACCATGGCTATATATAACTTTCCTAAAAAACAAGTTAGATTTTATTTATTGAAACTAAAAAACAGAATACTCCTTTAATGTGTATCTATTGTGAAAGGTATATTCTATTATAGTTAATGTGAAAGTTTACCATGTGCTTTTCGAGTCCATACTTTATTCACCATAAATCTAATCTTCCTCTGGTTGATGAAAAAAAAAAGAGGAGAAGGGGAGCTGAATGATGGGCTCACTATTGTCATCCTTAATCTCCAGCCTTTTAATTATCTCATGTGCTTTTTATTTAGCTATAGTTTGTATTTGTCTTTGAAAATAGAGGATATTGATTATATTAACCAAATTAAAATAATTAATTATGCTATTACTGTTAGGGGAAATATAGAGTTAGGTATCTGTGAGCCTCTAGTCACAAAATTTTTCTCAACTTATAAATATATAACCATGTTTTATTGTTTATGACACATTATTTAGTAATTATTTTTTATTCCTAAAATTGGCTTTCACTACCAAAAGCACTATAACTCAAAACTGAACAAAGCCTATTTAACACACTTATTTTCTATTCAAGGCTCATCGCAGCTTTCTTAAACTTAGAACACTGGGCAACGATTTTACACTACATTTTGCAGCCATTATAAGCAAGAAAATCAATGACAAAGAAAACATAAAAATGCAAAAAGTGCTGCCCCAAATTGGCTACACAAAAGGGATAATATTTTTAACGATTTTATTTATTTATTTAGAGAGAGGGGAAGGGAGGGAGAAAGAGATGGAGAGAAATGTTAATGTGTGGTTGCCTCTCACATGGCCCCCACTGGGGACCTGGCCTGCAGCCTAGGTATGTGCCCTGAGTGGCGACCCTTTGGTTCCAGCCCGAGCTCAATCTACTGAGCTACACCAGCCAGGGACGAAAGGGATAATTCTTTGCAGTGCAAAATCTGAAACCAGAAGGATGAGGATGGCCGTGTTGTACCTCATTTGAGACCATGCCTGTCAGGTAGTTTAAATGTTTTGCCACTTCATTTATGTCCATGGATGACAGTGAAAGGAATGCAAGTACTGGGAGTGACACATAAACCTGGCAAGTATGCAAACTGGTGGATAACGAATCTGCAGAAGATGGAAGGTGCGCATACATATGCAGAGGCGTACACAGACCCAGTCTTCCCCTCCCTGACCTCTTCTGAAATCTTCCCTTAGGAATCCAATAGCTGTACTGCCCTGGGCTCTGTCTTCTGCTCCGTCGGGAGAAAGCGGCTGTGGGTTTTATACTGAAATTTTAATCTCCCTGTTAGACGTTTACTGTTGGCTACTTTCTGGCTCAATGCCATGCAAATGAGGAACTCATCCTATGGGCTGTGTTTTCCCTGTATTCAAGTGTTAACTTCTCTAATATTTGCATTTTTACATATGTCCTTTTTCTGAAAATATATTTATCTTTTTAATTCAACTTAAATGGCTGAAATATATCAGAAAAATAAAACAAATATTTTGCATACCATATGTCAGAAAATGTACCTCACTAGCATATTGCATAGTAGGACTTTGTTAAAAGACATCCAGGCCAACTGAGATAAAAGTATCAAGCAAGACTTTTTTTTCTACATATAAAAAGGGAGGAGGAGGTTGAAAAGGTTTTTTTCGTACATGAATAACTTGCATTAGAAATGATGAATTTGTGGAAAGAGAAAAATAAATGTAAAAATTTAACTTATAAACTGGCCAAAATATATAAATCTAGAGGAAAATCTTCTCTAATTAAAAGCATTGAAAATTGTTTATAGATTATTATATATACTTATTTTAGATATAATAGATATGATCATTATTTCAGATATGATCATTCTTATTTTATCAATGGCATACTAGAGAAATAAAGTTATCGTTAATGTAGAATTTAGCTCAGACTTGAACAGTCCTTCAATGTTCCCTCCAGCATTAGAAAAATATAATAAAAATGAAATACCATAAATTAGTATTAAAATGTATAAAGCATTTAAAGTTAATAAAGGAAAATGAATACTATTAAGTAGGACTATGAGATGACTACATATTTTCAGTATATGGAACTTAATAGACATTTTAAAAAACAAAAATTTAATGTAAGATATACCATTTTGGAACTACTGAATATATTGTTCAGAACAGGAGGTTTTGATTGACATGTTGTGGGGATTTTTAGTTTCTTCATGCCCTTATTAGATTTAATGTTTTTTACATTTCCAAAAAAGTTAACTGTCCCTTTACTCTCATAGGCTAACTGAACCCTGGATTGTCATGTCTCAAGGTCAGAGGTGATGGGAATGTTAGTAGAAGGTTTCAGAGAAAATGGCACAAACCCATAGAAAGGGGTGGGAGACAGAGGTAAATTTGTTTATTCGTAAATGGGTGACAGTATACTATGATGCTAATCTATACTTTTAAAAATTGAATTAAATGCATTTTGTAAAAGGAATGATCCTGCAAAGGTTTCAACATTGAACACATATCCTAACAGCATTTCTTAGATTCCCATAGGTCCTGAAATACAAAATGTTATGAAATATCACCGAGACGTTATTGAACCAATTTCCTCTTCCTGTGTTAGTGGGTTAATACTTCAGATCAAGTGTTGCAGATGGCATTCTGAAAGCATGTGATTGATTTCAAACCCTTTACATCATCATGGAAATGTTTAAATAGCCATTTAAAACACATTTTCCTGAGATGAGATAGACTGCTTTTTGTCTTACATGGGAATAGTTTAAATGGTAAGTTGACATTTAAAGAAATAAATATTCAAGCATGAGGTAACTTAGAAAATCATTAAAATTAAAGTTTCGCAACAATGCATTATCATTATGTATTGAAACAAACATTGTATTGTATTTATTTGACACTAATCTGGCTAACATGTGAAGAATGAAATCACTGATTTGATTTTGACCCAAATAGTGATTAAATTATAACCTTTGCAAGAATAAATTATAGCATATTTTAACCTTTTCATCATTCCATTTACACTATCACATGGTCGTTATTCAAAAGGGGAAGGGATGGTTTTGCATTGAGCTCTTCCTCAGAGTTATATTTCAATTCTTCATGATAATTAAATGTAAATGATTATAAAAGGACAGTGGAGAGACTCTAGCAAATCTATTGCAGTTATTCATATGTAATATTCACAATGGTTTAACTTATCCAAGAGAGCACCCATTTCGTTTCAGCAACATATCTGTCCATATTTTCAGGAAGCCACTGCCTAATATTTGTTATTTGACTACTGCAGCGCATAGTTTTTATTAGTAAAGTGCAAGGAAGCTTTTACCTTCAGGGAGAACTTCATGACCTAAGGATTTAATTAAAACACCAAGTGAACAAAAGTTATGAGCACCTGTGGACATTAAACTAGATGAAAATTGCACACCTTTAAAATGAAAAATTAAATTATCCCTTGATTTGTTGAACATAATAATGCTTATTGAAATGAGTCAAATGACACTTTTTCTTATGAAGTTTTTTTTGATATATAGCATTTGAAACTTACTTCATTGTTCATGAACATTAATGCTTAATTTCAAAGATCATTTAATATGTACTTCGTAAGGAAGTCTGGGTTAAGTCTCTTAGGCTTGCTTGCTGGACTGATTTGATGAGCTTAAAGAAAGACATCACTTAATCTAAATTCAAACAGAGGGACTCTAAATCACCCAAAAAGCATTCTCAGTACTATACACTTTGCTCATTTTTAAGCAGTCTACCTTTTGTCCAATTGTTCCCAATGGCCATTGAAAATTTTACAATACCAGTTATATTTAGATTATAGTGTGATTTGCTTTTCTTTCACTGTCGTGTAATTCAACTTAAAAATAAAAGTCTTGATTGCTTACAATGAGCCATCTTCCAAAGATCCTTCAGGGAACCAAAGACACCTAACTTCACGAAACTGTGTTTTATGAAATGAAACACAAAGTGGAACAGGAAAAGGGATTGTGATTATAAGTGACCCTCAGAATGGGTTACAGTTTCCTTTAGGCTGACATGTGTAAGTTTTTTCAGTGACATTTGATTCAAGAGCTGAAGAAGCAAGAGTGTTCACCCTGAAGATATTTGGGGGAAATTGGTTCATGCAGAGTCAGAACAAAAGTCAGATTTGGAACTTTCGTCAGACCTTTGGAGAAAGCTATGTGGTCAGTGTAACAGAAGTCGGAGAGTGAACAAGAGGAAACATAATTTAAAATGTCTGACCACTAAGGGGGCACCGGGTATGATGCGGGGGTTTAAGTCATTTCAAGAGAGTTTTGCTCATACCAGTTTGAAATGGGTAGCACATTTGAAGTGTTTAGCCAATGAATTAAAGACTGGTCTTGGACAAGGTTCAAATAAGGTCAACTAGTGACCAGGGTATGGCTGAAATTCACAGAGGGAGAGATGGAAAATATAGCAAATCTAAATAAGTACATCTATTTGAGCAAATATCCTGAAGAATTTATGAATTGAAGACCACATACTTTAAGTACTGGCACATCCAATATTCAAAGGATCTTTTAAAAGTTATTAAGTTGCAAGTTTCTCATCTGTGGAAAATCACTTTTGACAAGACATTTTTAATGCAATAACTACTTTCCAGCATGAATTATTTGGCATTCAGATTATATAAAATACATTGAAACACACTACCGTGGAACACAGTAAAATTAAAGAGGAAAATTTAGCAGGGCTTAATTCATAACCCTATGTTGCCAGTTAGTGATGCAAGTCCTTCATGTTGCAAACCTAGTATTGCATGCAGCACTTGCAACCTTGTTATCTTTTGTCTCTCCAAAATGTGTTTCTCCGAGTTACACCAATAGGTTGAAGAAACTGTCAGTGATTTTTAGGTATGACTCACAGATGATCCCAGAGTTGGTTTATAATCTTAAACTACATTTAACAATTAAAAACACCTTCACCATAAAATCTCTTCATGGCATTCTTGTGCATGGCATGTTTAATGAAGTACCATCTTTCAAATCCTTATAATTTTAATACTTATGAAGTTAACCATTCTCCCCTATTCCATTCATCATGGTTGCAATCTGAATCACTGTAATTTGTAACTGTTATCAAACATCTTAACTAGTCCATATTTATGTATCTAACAAGTTTGGTTAGTTTTATCTTTTCATGTGGATTTACACATCTGCAGTTTAGGAAGATTGTACACATCGAAATGGCCCGTTCTTAAAGAAATCCAGACTATATTTACTATAAAAACATTGGATCATCATCACTTAAACCCTGGCTAACATTTTTACATGAATACAAATTCACTGTAACTAATAAATTACCTAAACGTTATTTTATAAAATGTGAATAATTTCTACAAAATAGGTAGAAGTTGAATTATTAACTAATTATTAACATTTAGTGGGTAATTAAAAATTAATACTTAATCAGTCAGAGGGTTTCTGCTCAGACACACAAATTTTGAGGAGGCAAAACAGAACAAAGGGAAACGTAGTCTGGAATGCAGAGGCTCCTTAGCTGGACCACCACCATGCAGTGATACTGGTGACGATACTGGCTTTCCTTAAATACCCCGTGCACCTGACAGCTGTCAGCATCTGCTACTAGCAACTAGCAACATAGCTTCTCTTTCATTCTTCTCCGTGTTTAGCTATGTTCATTCTACTATTAGGTAAAAAGTAATATACAAATAAACATTAATCAAGAAGTTTTTTTCATCAAATCTTGTAAATGATAAGATTTTCTTAGTAAGAAAGCCAAGGAGAAACATAATGCTTATACTAGAAAAAATAAAACTTAATTATGAAATGTAGTAAGCACTTATGTTCTGAATGACTGCTCCTTGAAAAAAAGTTGTGCAAGATTGAGCTGTCAGTTTCAAGGACCTTACTATGAAAGGGGATGAGCAACTATGACAGCAACTGCCCCTCACTGGCTGGAATACAAGGCAATGGGAGAGAGGAACTGGAAGGACTATCAATCATGCCCCAGAGGATGATAGATATTTATTCAATATTTACCTACCGGATATCCATTTCACTCTACAAAATGGCTCTCTACAAACCTAGTAAAATAAGTGATGTGCCAGCTACTGTGACCAGGGTAGACCTAAAGGATTTTACAGTGTAGGTTCACACTACTTGCCTGACTCCCATTGCTTACAAGCTAGTCTCTTTGCAGTCTTACAGGCTGCATTATAATGTCGCTAAAAGCAACACATTTATAGGTTTTCTACAATTTTGCGGTCTTTATATGTCCAGCCAGGAGGGGTTGAGAGAGCAGAGAGTGGAGCATCACCACTGAATAGCAAGTACTGCTTCTGTAATACTTATAATAACTGGGTCCTGGTTCATACAATTGAAACAAATGACTTGGGAGTAGTTTTTTCAAGAAAGATAAATAGTTTGAAGCTACTGCATCTGAAAATTTAATTACTTTGAGAGCAACTCAGCATAATTTTCTTCTGTAAAAATATTTTACATTAAAAGCCAGGCTGTTCACTAGTATCAAACAAATGATGGCCCTTTTGCGACAAGCTAAACTTGTAATTTGCTTTCATCAATTCTTTACTGATTGTATTAATAAAACTACATTTGAAACATATTGCATAGCTTTTTATTTTTAGAAATTGAGATATATTTAAAACTTAAGAATATATGAAGAAAGTAAATATCTCTATAATTCACCATACTCTGGCTGCCTCCTTTCCAAAGATGGACAGTTCCCAAGATCACACTGTGAATTAAACTAATATCACTTATGCTCAGAAACTCCCTCTTTCCCATCTCCAGCAAAACACTGTTTTATATCCAGTTTAAACAACTTGCAGTGTGCTGGCTGTGGATGGTCATGGTCTGAAGGTTGACAGATTAATTTACATTAAGGCATAGTAACTGGAAATATCAGTGCTATTTCCAAGAAAAAGTTTGCACTAAGAAGTCTCTTTTTTGAAAAACTTTTTCAGGCCACAAAATATCACAGCACATCACTTCGCACCCAAATACACATGGTGTTGACCACAAATGTTTATGCAAATATGGCAGTAGTGAGGCTTGCTATTTCTACATGTATTTGCTCTTATCATTTCAAATAGATATTGATTTTCTGTTTTCTTGCTAATGGACATTTGTTGCAGGAAACCTAGAAGAAGCTGCTTAAAGTCAAAGACCCTTCTGATATTTTGTAAAATCAGAAATTGAACAAAAAAGTAGGTGTTCCAGATTAAAAATAAAAAGGATGATATCTTTGGAAAAGCCAGATCAACGATTGTTTGGCTCTCCCAAGGCTGAAAATAGGTTGGAAGAACCTGAGGACTGTGAAACCCAAGAGATGACCCCAATCAGCTTATTGAGGGTGAAGTTGGGGGTGGCATGGGCTGATGAGCAATGTGGAGGCAGGATCTATGCACAGGAGTAGTGACCTGGGTTCCTGAACTTGGTCCAGAAGCAACAGAGCTGTTAGAGGTCTTCTTTCCAATACATTGTTACCACAAAAACATGCAACGCACAGCATTGTGCTGGAGTGGAAGAGGGGGCCCCAGCAACACCCGAATTTAAATTGTACTTCTACTGCCCTGACCAGTGTGGCTCAGTTGTTGGGTGTTGTCTGGAAAAGTGACAGTCCTCTGTTAGATTCCTACTAAAGACACGTGCCTGGGTGGTGGGTTCAGTCCCCAGTCAGGCAAGTGCAAGAGGCAACCTGATAACTATTTCTCTCTGACATTGGTATATCTCTCCCTCTCTCTCATCCCCTCCCCCTCTTTCTAAAAATAAGTAAATGGAATCTTTAAATAATAAACAAATTATACTTCTACCATTTCTGCATTTCCATTCCAATTTCTCACCCCATATTTTTTCAGTTGTCTCTCTTTAGAACTTGACATCATACCAGTTGGCCCTTCTCTGCTTCTTCCCTCCAACCCCATGTTCTCTCTTTTGTTTCTTTCAAACTGTGAATCCATGATCCATAATAATCACGTTTTTACTTTCTCAAAACTTTGGCTCTCGTCCTTCATCTTCCTTTTTATTATTTACCTATAGAACTCAACCCTGTTTCCTCAAATACTTCTTCTTCCTGCAGGTGGTTGAAGAAAAGAGCAAAACAGCTAAGCAGTCTTTAAAATGTTGTAAACCCTTTCTTTATTGGTTTCTGGAAGTCCACTTTGGTCATATTCATTACCGTGTACTGCCTATTTCTACTTAGGTTGCCTTGAGAGAACCTAATATTCTTGCTCTACAAAGATTGGGGTGCTCATAGTGGGTGTTCCAGGGATCATTTCGTGGAATTAACATTGATTCATGCAATGCTTCCACCAATAATGTCCCCATCTAAAAAATGTGAAACTTCATTCATCTAGTCATTCTGGTCGGAACTGTTGGATCCTGGGTGATGATGCTCAGTGGGTTGGGACATAGTCACATAGACCAAAATATGTGTTCAACCGCAAGTCAGGATACACGCCCATATTGTGGGTTTGATCTCCAGTCAGGTCATGTACGAGAAAGCAACCAATCAATTTTTTCTGTGACATTGATCTCTCTCTCTCTCTCTGTCTCTAGCATTTACCTATCTTTTCCTTCCCTTCCCCTTTCTTTAAAAATAATGCAAATGTGCCCTTGGGTGAGGATAAGAAAATAAAAAAAAGTCCCTGGAGTCACAACCCACATTCAACCTCTCCACAGAACTTGCCTGCTGACAGCCAACTGACAGCCAACACAAAAGCAGGGCCTTTAGTCATACTGCCAAGAACCAAGCTCTGAAAATTACCTGAGCTTAGAATCCACTTGTCCCCCATCTGCCCCACCAGTGAAGAATGCACCCTAACCCACTCTTCAGTCGCAAGTTGGTGAGATCAACAGAAAATCAAATTAAAACATATCCAGGATGGAATTCTGAGATAATATATGTGTGTGTTTTTAAGCTGATGAGATTGTGGACATTTTAAAAAAGGTTTTATGTATTTACTTTTAGGGAGAGGGGAAGGGAGAGGCAAAGAGAGGGCGAGACACTTCAGAGTGTGAGAGGGACATCCATCAGTTGCCTTTCACACGCCTCTCCAACTGGGGACCTGGCCCACAACCCAGGCATGTGCCCTGACTGGGAATCAAACTGGCAACCTTATGGTTCACAGGTCAGCACTCAATCCATTGAGCCATACCAGCCACAGAGAAACTGTGGAAATTTGTTACACACCAATTTGTGATAGAAAACACTAACACACTTTCTTAATTTTTCTTGTACTTACTTCTCTTAAATAGCATGCTGTGTTATACTTTTTATGTTATTATTTCACCTGTGATTAATTCATATTTTAAAGCATTTAATATTTTGTAATTGAATAAATGAATAAATGAATGAATACATTAACAAAGCAGACCCTGTTTCTATCATGGTAATACAAATGTTCAAGAAAGTAAGTGCAGGGAAAGAAAAGACAAACAGTAATCTTCTTATGTTTCAGCGGAAGAATTAGAACAAGTATATGGTAACGATGCTTGTTTACCCATCTGCAGTAGTCCAAAAATATTTTTAAATACTTTAAGATACCACTGATACCTTACAACTTTCAACTATCCTGAATAAGAAATGATCATGAATATTTTAGCCATTATAAATTTGAATATCATGTAAATGATTAACACAAGGTCACACAATTAGGAAGTACTAAGATAAATTTATTTCTCTTGAATGTAGATGACAAGCACTATTAGCTACATTAATTTGTCTATTACCATTGGGTTAATTTCATCAGGTTATAATCTACTTGCCTGCTGCCAATGTTCATGAGCTAGAAGAACCTGTTCAATTTATTGTCATCAAAACAGAAGACATCTTTGCTAATAAAGAAAAGATACTTATATGAAAATAGAAGTTAAAGGGAACTTGCTACTCTTATAAAAACAGTATCATCTAGCCCCAAACTTGTTCATTTATCCATGTGGAGAATATGAGCTTCTGACCACATTGATAATGTTCTGTATTTTAAGGAAAAGTACTAACTAAGTCACATGTTTCTTATCTACATTTTATAAGGTGAGGAAATAAAAACAGAAGAAATAAAGACTAAGGACCAAGCTCATGGTCACAAAACACCGGTAGCACAGTGATGATTATTGTCTTAGAGCTCTTAATTCTTCATGCCAAATAAACCTGAAGTCATATTTTGTTACTGTAAACATTTGCTTTTTGAAACTCCTGTAGCTTTGTGCAAAGTTTTCTAACTCTTATTTAAAAAGACCAATGATCTTAAAGGCTTCACACCTTATCTCACATTCAGTTACCTTCCAAGTTCTTCCCAGAGCCCTGGACCAACTGTTTCAGTTCTTTACTCCTGGCAGTGGGTGGTGAGTCAGCCCCTCACTGGGCGTCAAGCAATAGGATGTGAATATCTTGAACAGCTCATTCTTCCAATTCTCCTCCCTCCAGAGGTCACAGTTCAAAATGCAGATAAGACTTACTACCACTTTCATTTATAATTTACATTTATTATAAGTAAAATGGCAATAATTTTTTCTTGTATCAGACATTTTTAAGAATGTCTTATTGAACAGATTTTCTGAAGAATTATTAGATTGATGGTCTTGTTCACTTGTTTCAATTAGTTTGGAAGGTGTCATACCCTTGTAAGTTCTTTTCAACGTAAGCATCTATTTCATGCCATCAGACATGGCTTCATTTTTTATGATTTCATGATAGTAATTCCTGTTTGCTACTGTTCTAATACAGAGCCATGATAATTTTATGATTACCTTCTGGAATTGCAAAATTCTCCCAATAATTATGGGACTTATGAGTGGATAATGCCTGCTAATGGCATATGGCTCATTTGGATGCCTCTGATAGTTTCTCAACTGGACACTCTTTTTATTTCCTGTTTAATTCAAAGGCAAACATTGGAAGCTGCACACATAACAGGACAATTTTGTTACCACAAAGAGATGGGTAATACATGTGGCTTAATATAATACCTGCTCAAACTGAGGCAGGTATCCCAATGCAATAAAAGTTGGTATCGTGCGGTCAGACCAATCAAATATCTCCACTTTTAGTTCGACAATTTAAGGCAGAAAATATGACTTCACATTAAGGACAGCATTTTTATTAAAAAAAATTGTTTTTTCCAGTAACTTGAATATGTAGTGAAGTGAAACTGAGATGTTTTCTTGGTTCAGTATAAAGATATAATTGGTTCTATTACAAAGTAACGTTAGGGTTTTCACTTGGACCTTTACCTACAGCTCATCTAATGAATCCACCAGATTTCTCGATTGGGATAAATGATGTGCTTCTTCCTTATTGATTCTTAAAGTGTGATTTTACCAATGTGCAAGCAATATATGAGGTCTATCCAGAAAGTATTCAGCCATGTAATATGAAATATAGAGACATTTATTGAAAAAAGATAGAAGATATAAGAAACATTGTTGCTGGATCATAGCAAAGACCCATGACTCATCTCTGGTTATGACCTTCTTGAGGAAAGCTGGCTCATTTTGACTCAAGCCATTAATAACTGCACCACAATGTTCCTTGTGCTCTGTAGCAGAAGCCATAGAACACATTTTGCCATGACATGTTTCAGGAAAATTTCCTAAGTCAAAATCTTGGACAGAGTAGTTTTCACAATCCCCAGATCAGCTTCTAGGTCTCACACTATCAATCACTGAACTTGGTTGGTTGCAGCCCTTACACATTCAACATTCTTGGGTGTTCTGCTTGTTGCAGGCCTTCCAGAATGTGGATCCTTTCAAAAGATTCTTGACCATCTTTGAAGCATTTGTGCCATGCTTGTGTTTGTGCTTCACTTATTGATTCATCCCCAAAAGCCTTCTGAATCAGTTTCCCACATAGGAATGTTCAAGCTTTACACAAAATTTGATGTATATTTCTTGCTTTACTTGCTCAGTCAATTTGAATGTGATGGCCACACAGTATAATTGCTCACTCAGTGGCGTCTACCAACCCCATTGACTAGCACAGAGAAGTTGCTATTGTTCACACACATGTGTTCCAGTCCACTCTCCTTGGCTGCCAGGTTACATCGATGTTGCACAAACTATTCTTGTTATATTAAAAATGGCTTGGACTTTCTCCAGACTAACATTGGTATATCAAGACATGAACCACATTATAAAAACCACATAGTAGAGAAAAGGATCTAATTGTGCCTTGAGAGTGGATTAATATTGTTTGTTGTTATTCAGTTTTCTCCAAAGAATGAAATATTAATTATCAAGAAAAATGTGTTGGCCAGTAAGTAAAATAAAGAAGCACAATTAAACAAAAGGCATTAAAAGGAAAATAAGAGAATGTAGATTACTGTGGAAAATATTGTTAAAGAAAATTTTCATTTGCAATCATTTATAGAAATTCATGATAAAAAGAAACAAACACTAGCATTCTATATTATATATAATTATTGGATAATCAATGACCAACCATGGGTAACGGTGAAGATTATATATAAAATTGTGTTATGCTAAAACCCTTTCTATTGATATTTATAATAATAGTGTTTCAAGATACAAATGATGAAAATTTTGATACATAAAATATTTTTCTTAATTCAAGGCATGTTAAAAATGACATGTGCTATCTTGGGTTCTTCTGATCTGTCTTCTAAAATCCCTTAATAACAGAGAGGATTATTTCTATCTCAAAATATTGAGGTATATTTTCCCCCAAAGTAATTGTGTTGAACTCTACAGATCTATAGCAGAAGAGTTGCAAACTGATTTCTTTCCAGAGACAGCTAATTATGCTTTAAAGATGTACTATCCATCTTTAAACTCATTTTCTTGGCTTGTTCTATTTTTTAAATTTATTTTATTTTTCTTTCAAATTTCTTATATTGTTGTTCAAATACAGTTTTCTTCATTTCCCCCTACCACTGCCCCTGCCCAACTGCCAATCCTACACATCTTTGGTTTGTCCTTGGGACTTTTATGCATGTTCCTTGACCACCCTTCTTCTTTCCCCTGTTATCCCTCTTCCCCTTCCCCTCTGGTTACTGTCAGTTTGTTCTTTATTTCAGTGTTTCTGGTTATTTTTCACTTGCTTGTTTGTTTTGTTGATTAGATTCTATTTATAGGTGAGATCATGTGGTATTTGTCTTTCACTGCCTGCCTTATTTCACTTAGCATAACATTCTCTAGTTCCATCCATGCTGTCATTAAGAGTAGAAGTTCCTTCTTTCTTTCTACTGCATAGAAATCTATTGCGTAAATGTACCACAGTTTTTTGATCCACTCATTTTGGGGACTTAGATTACTTCTAGCACTTGGCTATTGTAAATTGTGCCTCTATGAACATTGGGATGCATAGGTCCTTTTGAATTGGTGTTTCAGGATCTTTAGGGTAAATCCCAGAAGGGGGATCACTGGATCTTAAGGCACTTCCATTTTTAGTTTTTTGAGGAAATTTCAAACTATTCTCCACAGTGGCTCCACCAGTCTGCATTCCCAGCAACAGTGCACTAGGGTTCCTTTTCCTCCACTACCTTACCAGCACTTGTTGTTTGTTGACTTGGTTATGATGGCTATACTGACTGTTGTGAAGTGGTATCTATTGTGGTTTTAATTTACATCCCTCTGATGGCTAGTGATGCTGAACATCCTTTCATATGTTTCTGTTTATGTTCTTTGCCCCTTTTTAAATTGGATTGTTTTTCTGGAGTGGAGGCTTGTGAGTTCTTTATGTATTTCGGAGGTCAAAACCTTGTCCAGGGTATCATTGGCAAATACATTTTCCCATACGGTTGGTTTCCTTTTCATTTTGCTGATGTTTTCTTTAGCTGTGCAGAAGCTTTTCATTTTGCTCAAGTCCCTTTTGTTTAAAGCTTCTGTTGGTTTGTTTCATTTTCTACTTCAAATTTTATTAATGTTTCAGATTCTTAAAGAATAGCTTTTAATACATACCTGGCAGGAGAGATATCATGATCATAAAGGTGGGTTTCCCAGGGAGAGGCTGACCCACTGCCCTCCAGGTTTGCTGACGTCTCTGATTTTCCCAAATGTTGGGAAATCGAGTGCATAATTTGTGGGAGTAGGTGGCTGTGTTAGCACTCTCCCCTGAAAAATAAAATAAAATAATATATTTTAATTAGGTCATTCATTATTCTTTAATTTGTGCATTTTGATTTTACTCATTCTTTTATAATTTCAAAATTATAAATATATCCTGGAAGTTCAAGTTTTAAACACATTTTATTTAAAAAATCTTAGTTACATTGCTACACTGATCCATCGTAATGAAAAGACATCAAATTTTCATAAGTAGAGGTCGTGACAGATATTTCCAAATTTATTTTATATAGTTATATAAATAGAGTTTATCAAATTAAACATTTATTTGGAAATGAAACATTACTATTTTGGATGATACTTCAAATTTTCAAGCAAAGTGTATTTTCCACTTCTGTGAATGTTTTCTGGAGAAGTTTCCATTATGACCCTCTCTTAAGCTTCTCTTTTTGGTTCTTAAATAACTATCTTTAAATTTTATTCAGTCGCAAGGAACCACTTGTCATCCTGTCAGGTTTGAGATTAGTAATTGAAATTATTTGCTACTATTTTAATGTTAATGTAAAATAAAAATATTAACACTGTTTTCATTCCTTTATTAGATGTAGAAAAAGTTAAACTATGAGAGAGTCAGCTGAGGGTGTAAAACAGAAAATTAAAAGAGAATAAGAGAAAACTTGCATAATATTCTCTAGATAACTCAATAATTAGAACATAGCTATTCTAAGAGACATTTTCTGATTAATAAGTAAGAGGTAGAAGTGGCATGAACATAAGTTTTTTACGTGTTTAAATGATTAATTGAAGAATCATGGAGATCAATAATTATGGAAGTAATTACCTAAAAATTGCATAACGTGTAGTATGTTTCTCAGTAGAAAACAATTATAATATCCAAATAAATGCTTGTATTTTATTAATGACATATATGCACATGTATATGTATATGTGTGTGTGTCATTATAACTGTAGAGTATATATGTACATATATATATATACACATATATTCTAGAGTTTGTTAGTTGATCTTGTAGCTTATATGATCTTTATATTTGTTAGTTAACTGATATACAAAAGTAAATAGAATTTTGAATCTAATATAAAGGAGACTGAAAATGATAAGCTAGATGTAAAAATGAACAGTGTTTTAAGTTTCAGTGCTTGTCATTCACACAGTCATATGAGAAACAAACAAGTTTTCTGTAGTCTTATTTCCCCTATTGGGCCTTGTGATTGGATATGCTTTTGCTTGTGTTTCCCAGTTTCTATGGGCCACCTTGGGGAATTAAAAGCAATACGAGAAGTGTTACTGGGGAAGGGGGACATAATTTACAAGTGAAATTTGGATAGTGTTCTGGACCAAGTGAGATAATCTTAGAAGCAGTAGAAAGACTAAAATTCCCTTATTTCTACACTGCAAAACAGAATAGCGGTTAGAAAAACTTTAAATTGTGAGAGAGTAAATTTTAACTCTACTATTTAATAGCAATGGCGCATAGTGAAAAGATCATGTGGTTTAAGGTTACTTAAGTATTCTAGACATTGTTTATTATTTTGGTTCTAAAATGGGCAGATAATAATATGTATTTTATGGTGTTGTTGGGTAGAAAAAATGATAAAATACTTTAGCATTCTGGTATATATTAAATAAAATAAGATTTAACCATAATTGTATATATGATAATTTATAAAAATACCAGACAAAAAACCTATAAGAATGCCATGCTTATTATTTCTTTACATATATATTTAATAAGAACACAACTATTAAAGCAAATATCTAAGGACTTTCAGATTATATTCACCTTTCATATAAACTCATAATTGTGCTTTGGTGTTTTCTTACTTGGTAACATATATCACTTTACATATTTACTCTTGTCCCAGCCCGGCATTCTTAGAAATTCGTCATATAATGTGTAGTTCACCAAACCTGAGTGGTCAGCTTGTTTCTTTCAGTATTCCGTCAGGATCTACCGGGCAGAAAACAGTGACTTCTAACCTTACGTTTGAATCCAGCAAAATAAACAAATTCTCACTCTTTAGTTTTCATGTTATAGAAGGACAATTTTCTTGACTAAAATCTCCCAATCACACACACACACACACAAATGTATTTACAGGGGTCTACTTAATTCTTTAACTCCAAATTAACAAATTATTTCTGTATATAAAATTTATTTATTAGAATCAACTTAAGAACTTTTAGGAATTTGCTCACCTCAAAAAGTTAGATAAAACAATGTGTAATTATCTTAATATAACTGATTTGTCCACATTCAAAAGCAATTATGTAAAAAACTCTGAATACTACAATTTGCTTAGAATGTAATGTCTATAATATGCAATAAGGATAATCAGAGGGGTTTTGTTTGTTTATTTTTTTCCCTGAAGAACTCTGGTTTGCCATTTCTCCTGCCCAATCTTTCTCTCTTTTGTATGTATCATTTCTACTTGCAAAAGGGAAGTACAGAGGATTTTTATGGGTTCCAAACTCACATTTAGGGCTTGTCTACTAAACAGTGCACTACTACAGCAGAGATGCAATCCAGACCCTTGTGGCCTTGAACTTTCATATATAGAGCATCTTGGTGTGATGCATTAACCTGCGCGTTAAAATCAGTGGTTCTAGTTACAAATGGGGCCCAGACACTCTCACCTGATTTTGAACAAATTAATTCAGCGCTCCAGAAATCCACACTTGTGAATGGAAGTGGCACAACTGTCCAGGCAGCGGCAGAGAAAAATCAAAGTCTGGAAGGGAGTCTCGCATCACAGCGACGTGAGCGGGGATGTTCCGCGTCCTGTCTGGGAAAACGTTAATCAAACACTGGGCAGGACGTGGTTCCAGAATAAGGATATTTGAATCCTGTCCTGTAGGTCCTTCTAGTGCTTTAAAATTTATGAAGCAAGACATAAAGTAATGGAACATTCATTTTGTAGTGATGTACAAAGTAATTTGAGGCTGAATAGAGAAAAAAGCACAATAGAAGACATCTGGAAATGACAGTTGGATTGAACATATGTGTTTATCTCCATTCCCCCATAAGACTCACAAAAATAACAATAAAGTTATAAAATAAAAAGAGACAAACTTAAAGAACAAACAAATAACAGCAACAATATGTGTAAGAGTGGAAAGAGAATAGAGAAGATATAACTAATTAAGAAAATCCATGAATGTTTAAACCTTCATGAAATAATCCTGGAAGAAGTCGATTTGTATAAGTAAACTCCAGAAAGGTTCATGAATAGCAAGCAGGCAGCTATCATCACAGACAGTGGGGGAGTGTAAGTGAGGGAGAAAAACAAGTATTATTTTGAACTATGCTTAAGAGGAAGATAAACATTTCTATCAACATGAAGAAAAATATGATCACTCTTTAAAGGGAGGGGGGCAATTACAGCCTTGTTCCTTGGAGTATGTGAAACATGTGAAACATGAAAAGAGAAAAACCACACACAGATGTAGGGTATGGTACCTTACATAAATAAGCATAGTCAGAGAAATATATCAACTAAATGGTGAAAACTCCAAGTCCCAGTTCAATTTCCCCACCAAGCTCAAAGCATTCATTAAGGATGAAGCATTCCTGTCAGAAGATTAAAATATCCTCTGCAGAAGGAAATACTATTTAACATTATAATTCAGAAGTTTATTACAAAACATGCATCTAAAATATTGTTAAAAAACTATTGTTAAGGAGATAAACTACTTTGTCACATAATAATAGGAAATTTACTTGATATATGTATATTTCATTATTGAAAAGGAAATATGCATATCTAAATTTTCAAACTCTAAGATATGATAATAACAATAGAAGTTGAAGAAGGAATTCAAGAGTAATAATTTCCATATTTAATACACTTTTCTGTACCAGGCATTCTGCTATGTGCTGTACATGAATTACCTTATTAAATCATCCCTCTAGAACTCTGTGTAAGTGTGAAATTCAATAGGAGTTTTGCCAGGAATAGAGTGGGAAATTCCAATTCAAAAAGGAAAATTTATTACCTTATATAGCAAAGGCTCTAGAGGTCAGGCACCCTAAGGTTGCTCAATTCAGGATGGAACTGTCATCAGGAATGCAGGATTTTTTTTCTGACTTGCCATCCTCAACCTAATAACTTTATTCTCAGACTCTCTCCTTTCATGAGAGTAAAATGGCTACAACTGTGTGTGTAAACATAAGAAAATGCAGTGCAAACAGTGGGTCAGATTTATTGTGTGTAATGAGCAAAGCTTCCCCAGAATTTTTCAGCAGACTTCTCCAAATATAAATGGATATAAATAAATACAAATATAAATAAGAATAAAATATAATTTTATTTCTGGGGAAGTCTTATAACCTTTTCTACCTCCAGCTGGCAAGGAGAATGAAATTTTTATAATTCCCTTAGGCTAACCACAATATAACAGTGTCACATGAGGGAGAATTAAACAAAATGAATAAAATTAATAGGGGGATTGAAAATGAGGTAGGCAACCACTTAAGTTTCCTATAGATATTATCTTTACTTTAATAAAATCAAGCTGAAGATTAAAGAAGTGGTAAAATCAGCATTATAGAAACGGGAATTTTTCAGAGGATAAGTTCACTGAGGAATAGTAGGGTTAAATATATTTAGTAGCTGGTTAGTATAAGCCAATAACCAAAAATGGGTTAGAAAGAAAGAAGAAATTTCCTTTGACTTAAGAAGGCAGTATCAGAATGACTATCATTACTTTCTTCTCTGGACCAGACCTGTAAGACAGAGACATAGCTCATTTTCTAAAAGCCTCCACCCCCACCTTTTAATTTTATTTTTCTAATTTAAGCAAAAAATTCTAGAGCATATTACAGGACAAGAGTAATGGAACAAAAGAAATCAAGTAACCACAGGGAAAATTATTTTAATAAGTTACTAATAGAGGGTAATGAGAACACTCACTGAAAGGTTGATCTTCGGCAACAGGAAATCTTTACAATGTTTAGGATGAATAAAAATGTACGTATATACCTGTCAAAGTTGGAAAATTATTAAGGGGAATATGCAGGCTTTGTTAGTTCCCAATATTTTAGTTCACATCCTCAATTTTAATATTTACATTATGGTATATATCTTTTTTATCCTTCACATGTTTCTCCTCAGATACTGCCTGTTAATTTTCAAGTTCCCTATAATAATTAAAATAATGCTTTGGGAAAAGATTCATACCAGAAATTATTATACACTAACATAACTTTGGAAAATACATTCATTATAATGAAAATGTGAACTAAAACAAATCTTTAGTGTTTGAGTAGCACCCCAAGTTCAATCTGTTAAACTGTGTAAGAAAGGTGACACTCTCATATGAAAAAATATAGAAGTTTACATTGAGAAGTCAGAGTGCTATTGTACTTTAATCAGGCACATCATCTAAATGGAAATGAGAGAACTGTTTCTTTAGAATTTGGAGGCTGATCTGAACCATAGCAGTTAGAAAATAACAGTGAATCTAACAGAGCTAAATAACTTTCCTTTAAAATAAATCCATCTCTAACAAAATGAAAAGAATAATTAAATCCAAGGATGACGTATTTCTTGATCTCCATGGGTATACACATTCAATATCTTCAAAAAATAAATAAACCTGCCTAAAATAAAAATGTTATTTTAAATATTTTTAGCTATTATTCTTTATAAAATATAAATTGTGACCAATATTTTCTACTACCACCAATGAATCTGATTTTACTCTTTTTCTTTGACAGGAGTGGAAGACATCAGAACGGGTTGTCTGCCCTCCCGAAGCGTAGCCTAATACACACACAGACCTGGGGTAATGAACTCTCCAGGAAACATAAACTTGCAGGTCCACTCATGTGCAATTATTTTTCAGAAATAATACTTTCTAAATCTAGGCATAAAATAGATCTTCACAGGAAATTCTTATTTATAATAAATAATCCAAATTACAATTGTAAACAGTCCACTGGGCAAATCAGCTTGAAACACTTGATGTGCTATTTGCAAGTTTCTATAACAAAAACTATATCTACCCCAAATGCATTAATATGCACTTACCTTTACATTTCAAAAAACTTGAATGGGATTTCCCACCCAAGGTAGATAAATCTTACACTCTTACAACAACAAAAAAAATCAGAAACTGTGGGGGTTTCAAAAATATAATTCTCTAACTTTATATAGTGTTAATAACTTGTCTTCCTGCACTTCATCACATATCACATATCTAAGATATATTATCAAGTTGATCATTTGCTTAATTTAAGAGAGAATGTTTTTATTTTTATGAAAATACCTTGAGAATACAATTACAATAAAGAAAATAAGCGTATGTGCCTTTAACATTCCTCACTTGAGTGCATATTTTCTATTCTTAAAATTAAGAGTCAATAATTTTGAGGAAAATTATAAACATAGATCCTGAAGAATACTGATTGTCATTAAATAACATGTTTGGCACACATTCCTTAAATAATTTCTTCTAATAAAGAATTTATATTATGGCAAATTTTAGCCCAGTCTCACATTTAAGAAGGAGTCATTGGTTTCAGTAGTTTCAATAATCTTATATATTTTATTATATTGTGCAAACCATCTTAAGTAACTTGATAAAGTTACCGCAAAAAGAAATAGCAGGAAGTGGGAAACATTTTAATTTCTGTGGCTCAGTGTTGTGAAACAAAGTTACAAAAGACCTTAATCATTTCCAATATATGTCAGCATGACTGCAAGTGAATTCTTAATTTGGAAAATCAAATTTTTGTGTTCATTTACTTAAGTTTCTATAAATGTGATTTAATTTTATTATTCAGATGTTTTCTTTCAATTACAGCTGGCATGCAATATTATGTTAATTACAGGTGTATGACATAGTGATTAGACATGTATATACCATACAAAGTGATCCCCCTGTTTGCTACTCATCTGACACCATATAGTTATTACAACATTAATGACTATATTCTTTATGCTGTGCTTTATATTTCCATGACTGTTGTTACAATGAGAAATTTGTACAGCTTAATTCTTTCACCCTTTCCCCAACCCTACTCTTATCTGGCAACCATAACTATGTTTTCTATATCTGTGAATTTGCTTCTGCTTTGTTTGTTCACTTATTTTGTTCTTTAAACTTCACATATAAATGAAATCATATGGTAGTTTATTTTTTCTGTCTAACTTATTTCACTCAACATAATACCAAGTCTATTCATGTTTTAATTTTGAATCAGTTAATGTGTAACATTTTTAAAATTTTCTCACCACTATATTAAAAATATCTATATTGTTTTGAAAAATATTTAGTTGGGTCCCCAGTTTGATTTAGCAGCAAGAAAACAATATTTTCTTTCTATAAACCATTATCCTCTAGCATTTTAACCATGTCTTTCTTAAGCTAGAATAAATTACTGTAAACGAAGGTTCAAATATGTTCATGCTTGCACTGGACAGTGATGTTTTGATAACGCCTTACCGCTTCTGCATAGGGTACTTCATGGACTTCATTCCTCCTGTAGCTCAGCCACTTTCCAGGGCCAGCAGGGGACAGCCAGCTGAAGTGAAAAAGTACTGAAACATGTGGGTTGCTTTTAAATGCCCAACCTGAAAGCTAGACATGTGGCAGATGCATGCATTTTATTTGAGAGAGCATGGCCTCAAGACCCCACCATCGACATAGCTGGCAGATGTAATCTAGCCACGCTCTCAAAAAATGAGACGGGAGTTGGTCGTTCAGTGGTTTCTGCCATGACCTCCAGACAAAATTTCAGGAACCCGGCTGATCACACAGGCCACAGCAATCATTCCTGTTTGCAAATTCCTGGTAAAGAAATATCTGGTAAACTGGATTTATTTTCTCGTATTCAACTCTATTTGATGTAATGCAATGTCACATCCCTTTCGTTTAAAATAAATATTGAATAGAAAAGCAAACAAAACAGAAACAAAGCAAAATCAGTGTACTTAGTAGTTTTGCCAAGATGGTTAAATCCCCAGGGAGCCCCAGGCCCTACAGGATGCCTCCAGGTAGAGAGTGTCTCCCTTTGCCAGAGCCTCCAAGTTACAAAATTCTGTCACAGAATTGACTTCCAAGTCACAAAATTCTTGACTGCTGGAAGATCTGAGTGTTTTAAATTAGACCACATAATTCCAACAAACATGAATATGAAAAAAAAAACCAGCCTAACACACTCTAGTGGTTCTTATTCTCCATTTTGATGATCCTTTTGGTGAGACGCATTCTTAGAGAGACACCCTAGGGTCCCTTAAAGACCCATCCTTGTTGGATAAGGTTAGAGTTTTATGCACATTTATATCTAATCATTTCTCTGGATTACTACCACTGTGCCTAAGTGGCTGGTCCTGCAAACAGTCTAAAATTTAACCACATATTAATAGTCTAGATAAACATACAGAAATGGGAGATATTTTTTTTATCTAAAATGAATATGCCCCCCTTCCTTGCTTGTGATCGCCTCACTGAATTGCTTGAAGACTAATGCGAGTGAACTTCATTCTGGACACTTTAAATACATTAGAGAAGTTCTAAATATGTCTTCTACGAAAAGAAGATTTGGGTAATAATCTGTGATATATTCTCCTTCAGGACAAGGGGTATGTATCTTCAACATAATGCCAAATTATCTATTCCTACTATTAGAACCATTTCATAAAAGCCGGGGTCTCTGAAATAGAAGCCTTTGTCAAGCTATAGGTCTATTGTATCTTTCCTTAGGGGAAAAATATTTCTAATCCCTTTAAGTTAGTATCACCAAAAAAAAAACGGGCCATAAAAAGTTTGAAATTAGAAATTTATCCAAAAGGCAACTCGTATTTCCCTCTATGCACAAAAGTACTAGTGATTTCTCTTCCAATAAATGCATGTTTTTCTTTCTTCAAAATGTTCCATGATACTTAACTTGGTTCCTGACTCTCATTCACATTTAGGGACCCAGAACATAGCATTCAGCACTTTCCATTCTATAACTGGTCTAACATTTTTTTTCTATCTTCTCATACTCTATAAGTTCCACATGGGAGCAGGCAGATACCTTGAATTTACAATAATTTTTGTGCTCAGTAAAGTGCCAGGCATGATATACATATACAATAAATATTTGATTAAATGAGTATATAAAAATTTCCCCACTAGTGAATTAAACAAATTAGTTAAAAGCTTAGGATTTTGTCATTATATACTGTCTCATTTTCCAAGTGCCTAAAGTAGGAATTAGCCCTTTCTAAACTGTATTACATGTTTATATGACAAGAAAAATAAATAATAAGGATGACAGATTTTTTTTCTATAAGAAACATTTCTCAATATATGAAACAACAGGATGAAACTCACAGCCTGGTTGGGAGACATGACCTGAATTTCCCTCAGTGCATCTTCAGAAATGGACAGTGAGTTCTATCACATTAATGGAGTATAAATTTTAGCTGAGTAAGTGCTCAAACATAGTGCACATTTAAAACAGGACACAGAAGTACAGATGGTGGACTTTAAATACATTTAGATATATCACACACAACATTTTTCTTGCATACTGTGGTCAGAAAACCATAATTAAGGCTTTAAAAAATCATTGTTGCAAGTACCCATTGAAACTCCATAAGTTAATTAGGAGGTAAATTAAGAACAAGCAAGGGAGAAATATGAAATCATAATGTTCACTTCATCCACAGACTCTATCATAATTTAATAACACTGGTTTACAGCAATCATGATTTCTCACAGTTTTGTCTGATCTTTATTTATTACTATAAGAATGCAGTTGATTGGTGTTAGCATGTAGCTATCTTGGTTTCCTTTTCATTTCCCTCCTACACAAAGGAGAGAGGAGGAAGAGGAAGAAAAATCAGAGAGGAAAGAGGAGAATGAGAAAAATAAAGAAAAAGACAGTATTGTATGATATGATGGTTAATTTTATTTGTCAAATTGGTTAACCCAGGGTAATCAGACATTTGATCAAGTACTTCATATGTTTCTGTGAAGGTATTTTTAGATGAGATTAACACTTAAATCAATAAACTTCGAATACAGCATATAACCCTCCATAACATGAGTGAACCATTTTCAATCTGTTAAAGGCCTTAGTGGAAAATGACCGGTCGCCCTGGGTGAAATGGAACTCAGCCAGCAGACAGCTTCTGGAATCCAGCCGCAGTTCTTTCCTCCATCTGCTGTCACCTAGGTAAATTTCCATAGGCTCCTGTGGGGAGGAACTGAAGAGGCTGTTAAAATATGCACTGACTGTTGGAAAAACCCGTCCATCTGGCAGTAAATAGATGTGAAAACTGACACAGTTATGGAAATTCAGTGAGGGATCATGACTCTTGGTGTGACCACGCTCATCCTCTTGCTCCTTCATTCTTGGTATTCTTTTAATGTAGATGTTAAACAGCATCCAGTTGGCTGCTAGGGGCCTACACCCTTTGCTTGTGGAAACACTGTACTGAGTTAAATATCTCTCTGTCTTCGGGTCATGAACCCAGGCTGGCATTCACTCCTATTATTTTGAGATGACCCCATTATCTCAGTGGTATTAACAATTCTACCTGGTACCTTTTTTTTCTGATTTACTTTCTGAATTGTGATCTGAACAGATAATATGAGCATCATCTATTTTGCTTAAGTATGCCACCAATACTGCACATTTTGTAAGTTTCCAATAATGAAAAATAAAAAGATATGCAAAAGTATATATACTTTTTTGCTTAATTTAATGGTACATATGATAATGTAATTCTAAATTTGGAACATATCTATCCTCTTTTTTAAAACAAACTTATATAACCTAAACTTAGATGTAAGCTTACATTTTAAGAATACATTACAATAGACATTAGAAAAATAAAACATATAAATCAATACCAACAAGCATATAGCCTTTAAAGAGCATATATTAAAAATTAAAGGTGCTTTAATATTAGATTTTATGGATTCTAACAAAGGGTAAAATATTTCATTACAGCTGCTTGAATTTAAAAATATTTTAAAAAGATAAATGGTATTTCAAAACACCAAACTTTATATAGCTGCATATAGATAATATAGATCTTCTTATTTATAACAGTCACACTATCACTTCCTAATATTATTTAATATTATCTAACATATTATGTTGGTTAATAGGCTGTTGCCCACACAAAGAAGATAATTAAATGAATTTTTACTGTAACAGCTAGATGGGAAAACATTGAACTTCAACTCTTTAAATTCTATCATAAAACAAATAAAATTATAATCAATTGTAGTTCTTAACTTAAAAGCTAAAACTATAAAACCCCTAGGGGATGAAAGAAAGAAGACATGAGAAAACCTTCATGACTCTGATTTGGGCAAGTTTTCTTATAATGTTATTTATAGTTATCATGGACTCCAAAATCATCAAGTCCCACAGGTACTGAATATGTGAACAAATCACTTGCAAATGCACTTGATCACAATAATAAATGAGATTGATAATAATCATGTTGTTACTGCCTAGCAGGGGCTAACTTAGACCAAATTATTGCCGTCACAATGGTGAGTGATCCGGGTTTGAGATGTTATCCTGAGAGACTGCTTTTAGGAACACTCCTGGAATCAACTGTCTTGGTCTGTGTTCCCCAGCAAATAGATATCCAAGCAAAAGTTTGTACACTGACAGTCCCTTAGGAATCAGAATTTCAAGGAAAGGAATGGAGGGGAAAATGCAAATTAGGGAAGGGAGGTGGAGAAGCTAATACTTGGTGAATGACTGAGTTTTTCTGGATGTTTTACCAGTGTTCCCTATTCCCATTTCTTAAGTGTTTATGCTGTAGGGAATTAACTCTTCTGCATTTTTGGTTGTACCAATATGAGCAGATCTTATGGTATCTCAAATCTACAGAGAAGCCCCAGTGAGAGAGCCAGGAGTTATGGGCTGTGGTCATAAAGCAGGACCATTTTGGATGGTGCTGATGGTAGACAGAGTCCAGATGGATGTGGCGTAGCTGAGACTGAACAAATGAGATCTCATGGACTTGAACTGGGCACAAGAAATACCTGGGACAGGTAGACTGTGAACATTCTCAATTTTGTCTTTGCTACAGTCACCAGTCTACTCTTTCCATTCTTAAATTTCCTATGGACTTCTAGGTGATATTTATGCCAATGTGATTATATTATGTACTGTGTGCTTTATATAAAAACACATGTTTATGTTTATAAACATATGTATAGGTTTCCATGTATATATTGTATATATATATATATATATATGTAGATTTATATGTCATTTATATATATAAATGGCACACACACACATATTTTCTGCCTTGCAGTTCATTGGTTTCTTTGGGGTTCTTTTCAATTTCTGAGCCCCAAATTCTGAACTCCAAGAACTAATTGCTGCTATCTATACAGCAGATAAGATATAACATTTAAAAAGTCCCAGAGTATTCAAACATGACTATATTTAAGGATTAAAAATTTTATGAATTTTCTATTTATTAAAAAATATTTTTTAATTTTATTTAAAAAGCAAGTATTATTTTTATAATTTAAAAAGTATTATATAAAGAGCATTAAAATAAAATGTGTTTATTCAATTTTGCTAAATTGAAAACAACAAAAATATGGTAGAATTATATTTTGATATTTCTAATCAACCTCACATTTAATAAATAAAAGTATAACTTTTATCTATAGGTTTAGCTGTTTATAATTATATAATAATGTTAATATCCCCTAGCATTCTAAGATGATTCTGCCATATACATACTTTATTCATATTTTTCTATTTTTGATATATTGCCTTCATTCATGCTATACTAATATATTTATTTTGTGAATCACAATACGTGCATCAATTCAATAAATAGTTGTTTTCATCTATAATTAAATTGAATTCAGGTAATTTGTTTCTTTTTATCTATATTAAACCATACTGTAGATATTGTTAAAACTTTGATGTCTACTGAATAAAAGAGATATTGAAATTACCTAAATTGAATAAAATACTCTGAAATTTCAAAGGTATTCCAGAATATTTTATATTTTAAAATGTAAAACACACTATTTCAATATTTAAATGGAAAATAAAGCTCTTTAAGCCAAATGTTATGAAGATAGTTGAGACCACTGTCAGTTGTCATTATTCTTCCTAAAATTAGACATCATGCTCATAATGTACATGCTTATTTTGAAGTTTCCCAAACATAAGAAAATATTCTACAAATTATGATTATTTTTCTTTCTACTGGAAAAACCATCATGAAAATATATCTTATGGATTTTTAAAAATATATTTAAAATATATCCTCTATTTTTTCACCATTTTCTTTGTTTCTTCCTTTGTTTCTTTGCATATAAATTTAAAAAAAAATCAGACTTCAATCACCAAGATTTGTTTCTAAAAAGGATGCCTCTTACTTGACATTCAAGACAAATGTCTTCTAGTTTTGAATATTTTATAGAAGACCTTACTAAAAGGTCTAGTTCTCAACCTAAATATATGACTTTGATTTAAAGCTCAAATTATCATTTTCTTTTGAAAATATGATTCTACCTGGGAATATTTACCTGAAATATGATTGATGAGATAGATCTTAAAAGTATTATCTTGATTCTACAAGATAAATATTTCAAATAAAATTATAAATGATTAATGTCAAAACTAGATTATTTAAAAAAGATTACTTAAGCCTAAAATGTATTTTTTCCCAAACATTTGGCTGTTTTTCTTTATTATTTCCCTTCAAAATAGGGGAAAATGCAAATCTAAAATAAAGCTTTATAAAATAAGTAATGTTTTTACTTGTGAAAAAATAGCACTTATAGTATTTATTTAAAAATCACTATGCCATACAGTATGCTAGTTAAGCTGTCTAGTTTTTATTACTTCATCTTCCCAGGAATTCTCAGAAATAATTTGTATTACCATTTAAAAAATTATTTGAGAATAACTTACCACCCATCTCATTGCCAAAAATTGTCAAAGCCTCAACGCAACAGTGCTTCCTGGCCTCACAATGGAATGGATTGTGAAAAAATCAAGTTTTATAAGTCAATAAAATGTTCATGTTGAGTAGACACATCTGTATTAATTTGAAATATAAGGGAAAGGAGATTTGGAGATAGAAATCTGAGAGTTATCAGACTAAAGATTATCCCTGCAAGGCTGTGTCATCCCAAGGGAGAGCACACACACACCAGTGAATGACTCACCAGGTCAAAAAGAGAGAGAGAGAGAAGGTACTCCTTGAGGCTGTGAGCCACATGGCTACTGAAGTACTGTGGCCCATAGAGAGAATGGGCCAGTACACCAGCTGCAGGTAGGTCCCCAAATAGCCAGCTATGAGCAAAAGAAAGTTTCTTTGTTCCCCTGGGACTATATTAGTTTTAGGTATGGGACAGATCAGGACTTTTTCAAAAATGACCAATCAACTTCTCAAACTTCCTCCTGCTTCAGGAATTCCAACCACCCCCTTCTCACCCCAGGGCTAAACTGACCAACCTCTCTAGTCCAGAAACTCACCTAGTCACCATTTTGACTTCTACGGTGTATATGCTGGCTTTTCCCTGGTCCCACCCCAGTCTGGTACCAGAGTGGTGGGAGAAGGACTGTTCTTGTGCTTAATGTTAAGAACTTCTCCATGCTGCCATTTTGGTGTGGAGGAGACTCCCTGGGCCCCCACTGGCCATCCACCAGTAACATCATCACAAGGGGTTCTGGAAATAAAATGTTGATCATGCCATCATCTTTAGTTCTGGAATTTATACTAGAACTAAGTAGGGGTTAACTCTGAGTCCTACCTCCGTCATTTACCATATGCACAGTGATATTTCATGGTGTTTCTATGATAATTATTTTATAGAAAGGTAAGATGTGAAAAAAACAGCAGAGATTTAAATAATTATTTAGTTTGCTACATTTTCTAAGCTGTACTTTAAATCCCCACAGCTATTCTCTAATTACCACCCTGTACCTCTCAATCCCTTCTCCTTTTTCATCCAGTACTTCAAATTCCTCCCCCCGCCCCCGGCAACCATCAGTCTGCTCTCTGAATCACTGACTGTGTTTCAATATTGTCTGTTTGTATATATTGTTCTTTAGATTTCACAATTAGGGGAAGTCATATGCTATTTTTATTATTAATTTTCACTGTTGTACGCTCAGTGATGTTTTATTAGTAGTAACTAGAAATGCACTAGCATTTTTAAAAAATATTTTATTTATTTATCTTTAGAGGGGAAGGGAAGGAGAGAGGGAGAGAAACATCAATGTATGGTTGCCTTTTGTGCGTCCCCTGCTGGGAACTGGCCTGCAGGGAACTGGTCTGCAACCCAGGCTTGTGCCCTCACTGGGAATCGAACTTCGATTGTCTGGATCACAGGCCCTCGCTCAATCCACTGAGTTACACCAGCCAGGGCTTACTTTTTCTCTTTCTCTCTTTCTTTTATTATTTATTTATTTTTTATTTCTTATTTTTAAAAATTTTTAAAATTAATTTTATTTAGTTATTTTTCAAGTACAGTTTTTTTGTCTATTTCTCCCACCCCAGCTTCCCCTGCCCCTTGCTCCCCACCTCCCTCCCATTTCCACCCCCCTTAGTTCTCTCCCTGTGTCCTTCCTATTTGTTCCTCCAAATCCCTCCCCCTTTTTCCCCTTAACTTCCCTTCCCTCTCCCCTCTGGTCACTGTCCCCTTGTTCTCTATTTCAGTGTCTTTGTTTTTATTCTATTTGCTTGTTTGTTTTGTTATTTAGCTTCCTGTTAAAGGTGAGATCATATGGTATTTGTCTTTCAGGACCTGGCCTATTTCACTCAGCACAGTGCTTTCCAGTTCCATCCATGTTGTTGCAAAAGGTAGTAGCTCCTTATTTCTTTCTGCTGCATAGAATTCCATTGTGTATATGTACCACAATTTTTTGATCCATTCATTTACTGATGGGCACCTAGGTTGCTTCCAACTCTTGGCTATTGTAAATTGTGCTGCTATGAACATTGTGGTGCATAGGTTCTTTGAAATTGATGTTTTAGGATTCTTAGGATATAATCCTAGCAGTGGAATTGCTGGGTCAAAAGACAGGTCGATTTTTATTTTTCTGAGAAAATTCCATACTGTTTTCCATAATGGTTGTACCAGTCTGCAATCCCACCAACAGTGAACTAAGGACCCCTTTTCCCCACACCCTCTCCAACATTTGTTGTTTGTTGCTTTGTTTATTATAGCCATCCTGACTGGTGTAAAGTGGTATCTCATTGTGGTTTTAATTTGCATCTCTCTGATAGCTAACGATATTGAGCATCTCTTCATGTGACTCTGGATGTTCTGTATGTCCTCCTTGGAGAAGTGTTTGTTCAAGTCCTTTTCCCTTTTTTTAATTGGGTTGGGTGTCTTCTTAAAGTGGAGTCGTGTAAGTTCTTTGTATATTTTGGAGATTAAACCTTTGTCTGAGGTATCATTGGCAAATATGTTTTCCCATACAGTTGGTTGTCTTTTTAATTTAATACTGTTTTCTTTAACCATGCAGAAGCTTTTTATTTTGATGAGATCCCATTTGTTTATTCTTTTCTTTATATTCCTTGCTCTAGGGGACATACCAGTAAAAAAGTTGCTGCATGAAATACCTGAGATTTTCTTGCCGATGTTCTCCTCTAGGACTTTAATGGTATCACGGCTTATATTTAAGTCTTTTATACTCTTGAATTTATTTTGGTATATGGTGTAATTTGGTGCTCAAGTTTCATTTTTTTGCATGTAGCTGTCCAGTTCTCCCAGCACCATTTGTTGAAGAGGCTACCTTTACTCCATTTTATGTTACTGCCCCCTTTGTCGAATATTAATTGACTGTAGAGAGTTGGGTTGATTTCTGGGCTCTCTGTTCTGTTCCATTGGTCTATGTGCCTGTTTTTATGCCGGTACCAGGCTGTTTTGATTATAGTGGCTTTGTAATACAGTTTGATATCAGGTATTGTGATCCCTCCTACTTTGTTCTTCTTTCTCAAAAGTGCAGCTGCTATTCTGGATTGTTTATGGTTCCATATAAATTTTTGAAGTGTTTGTTCTAAGGCTGTGAAATATGCCATTGGTACTTTAATAGGTATTGCATTGAATCTGTATATTGCTTTTGGGTAGTATGGACATTTTGATGATGTTAATTCTTCCAATCCATGAACACAGTATATGTTTCCATTTGTTTGTGTCTTCCTTGATTTCTTTCTTCAGGGCTGTGTAGTTTTCTGCATACAGGTTTTTTACCTCCTTAGTCAGGTTTATTCCCAAATATTTTATTTTTCTTTTTGCTATGTGGAATGGGATTTTTTCCTTGATTTCTGCTTCTGCTGATTCATCGTTGGTATACAAAAATGCCTTTGATTTCTGGATATTGACTTTGTAACCAGCTGTTTTGCCCAAGTCATTAATTAGTTCGAGCAGTTTTGGGGTAGAGTCTATAGGATTTTCCATGTACACTATCATGTCATCTGCAAACAGTGACAGTTTTGCTTCCTCCTTTCCTATTTGGATGCCTTTTATTTCCTTTTCTTGCCTGATCGCTGTGGCTAAAAATTCCAATACTATATTGAATAAAGTGGTGAAAGTGGACATCCTTGTCTTGTTCCTGATCTTAGTGGAAAACCTTTTAGTTTTTGCCCATCGAGTATGATATCGGCTGTAGGTCTCTCATATATGGCCTTTATTATGTTGAGGAATGCTCCCTCTATTCCCACTTTGCTGAGTGTTTTTATCATAAATGGGTGTTGTGCCTTATCAAAAGCTTTTTCCGCATCTATTGATATGGTTATGTGTCTTTGATTTTGTTTATGTGATGTATTACATTTACTGATTTGCGAATATTAAACCACCCCTGCATACCTGGGATGAATCCCACTTGGTCTTGGTGTATGATCTTTTTGATATTTTGTTGGATGTGATTTGCCAATATTTTGTTGAGGATTTTAGCATCTATGTTCATCAGCGATATTGGCCTGAAGTTTTCTTTCTTTGTTGTGTCTCTATCTAGTTTTGGAATTAGCATGATGCTGGCTTCATAAAAAGAATTTGGGAGTTTTCCATCCTTCTGGATTTTTTGGAATAGTCTATAGAGAATAGGGGTTAGCTCTTCCTTAAATGCTTTGTAGAATTCTCCTGTGAAACCATCTGGTCCAGGGCTTTTGTGTGATGGGAGTTTTTTGATTACTGCTTCAATTTCTTTTGCTGTTATTGGTGTATTTAGATTTTCTGCTTCTTTTTCACTGAATTTTGGAAGATTGTATTTTTCTAGAAATGTGTCCATTTCCCCTAGGTTTTCAAATTTCTTGGCATACAGTTCTTCATAGTAATTTCTTACAATCCCTTCTATTTCTGTGGTATCAGTTGTAATCTCTCCTCTTTCATTTCTGATTGTGTTTATTTGTGTCCTCTCTCTTCTTTTCTTGATGAGCCTACTTAAAGGCTTGTCTATTTTGTTTATCTTCTCAAAGAACCAACTCCTGGATTCATTGATCCTTAGAATTGTGCTTTTAGTTTCTATGTCATTTAATTCTGCTCTAATCTTGGTTATTTCCTTCCTTCTGCTTGCTCTGGGCTGTCTTTGTTATTGTTCCTCGAGTTCTTGCAGGTGTAGGATTAGGTTGTTTGTTTGAAATGTTTCTATCTTCTTTAGGTAGGCCTGTATTGCTATAAACTTCCCTCTCAGGACTGCCTTCCCTGTGTCCCATAAGTTTTGGGTTGTTGTGAGATCATTTTCATTTTTTCCAGAAACTTTTTGATTTCTTCCCTAATTTCATTCTTGACCCTTTCGTTGTTTAAAAGCATACCATTCAGTCTCCATGATTTTGGGTACTTTGGGTTGTTTTCTTTGAGGTTGGTTTCCAATTTCAGTCCCTTCTTGTCAGAGAAGATGCTTGGTATGATTTCAATTTTCTTGAATTTTGGGGGGCTCATTTTGTGTCCTATCATGTGGTCTATCTTTGAAAATGTTCCATGTGCATTTGAAAAGAATGTGTATTTAGCTTCTTCGGGATGAAGGGCTCTCTCTCTCTCTCTCTCTATATATATATATATATATCAGTTAAGTCCATTTTATCTAAGGCCTTGTTTAATGCCACAATATCTTTGTTGATAATTTGTTTGGAAGATCTGTCCATTTTTGACAATGGGGTGTTAAAATCCCCTACTATAATTGTGTTGCTGTCAATATCTTTCTTGAAGTCCTCTAAGATTTTCTTGATATATTTGGGTGCCCCTATGTTTGGTGCATATATGTTTACAATGTTAATGTCTTCTTGGTGGATTCTTCCCTTGAGTAGTATGAAGTTACCTTCTGGGTCTCTCTTTATGGCCCTTTTTTTGAAGTCTATTTTGTCCGATATGAGAATTGCTACCCCAGCTTTTTTTTCTTGTCCATTTGCTTGGAAAACTTGTTTCCAGCCTTTCACTTTTAGTCTGTGATGGTCTTTTGTCCTGAGGTGGGTCTCTTGTAGGCAGCATATGTGTGGGTCATGCTTTCTTATCCATTGAGCTATTCTGTGTCTTTTGATTGGAGCATTTAATCCATTTAGGTTTAAGGTTATTATCGATAGGTACTTATTCACTGCCATTTTTGTACCTGTGTTCCTCTCTGTCTCCCTCTTATCCTTTCTTCCCTTAAAGCAATCCTTTTAGTATTTCTTGTAGAGCTGGTTTGGTGGAGGCGTATTCTTTTAGGCTTCTTTTGTCTTGGAAGCTCTTTATTTGGCCTTCTATCTTGATTGAGAGCCTTGCTGGGTAAAGTAGCCTTGGTTGTAGGCCTCTGGTTCTCATTACTTGGAATATTTCTTGCCATTCTCTTCTTGCTTGGAGTGTTTCCATTGAGAAGTCAGTAGCTAACCTTATTGGGGCTCCCTTGTATGTTATTTCTTTTTTCTCCCTTGCTGCCTTTAAGATTCTCTCTTTGTCTTGGAATTTTGCCATTTTGATGATGATGTGTCTTGAAGTGGGCCTCCTTGGGTTCCTCTTGATTGGGACTCTCTGTGATTCCTGGATTTGTGTGACTTTTTCTGTTATCAAATTAGGGAAATTTTCTCTCAGTACTCGTTCAAATATGTTTTCTATCCCTTGTTCTTCTTCTTCTCCTTCTAGTTTTCCTATTATTTGAATATTATTACGTTTCATATTGTCTTGCATTTCTCTTAATCCCTCTTCATTCTTTTTGAGCCTCTTTTCATTTTCTCTCACAGAAATGAGATGCTTTCTACCTTGTCCTCCAACTCACTAATCCTATCCTCCGCTTCATCTATCTTACTTCTGAAACTTTCTACTGTGTTCTTCAATTCGGAAATTGTATTCTTCATTTCCTCTTGTCCCTTGCTGATAGTTTCCATTTCCTTTTTCATGTTGATGTAGTTTGCAGAGAGATCATTGTAGTTCCCCTGTAGTTTCTGGTAGTTCACTGTGAACTCTTTGAACTTCGTAATAATCAGTGCTTTGAATTCACTGTCTGATAGTTGATTAGCCTCTATTTCATCTAACATTCTTTCTGAAGTTTCTGCTTTTTTTTTTCATTTGGGGATTGTTTCTTTGTCTTCCCATTGTTTGAGACTCTTCTTGTTAGTCTCTGCTTCTAAAATTGATCTGTTCTGAAACCCTGGTTTTATGGTGTGAACTTCTGTGGTATGATACCTGTGAAGTTCAGTGGTGCAGACTCCTTGAAGTTTCTTGATGTTCTTCATCTCCACCTACTCTCACGCTGGTCCTCGCGCTGGTCCCTGCGTTGGTCTCCTACCACTGCTGAATGTCCTGGCCCTAGTAGCCACCTCCTCAAGCACCCAGGCCCATTACTACGGCAGCGGCACAGGGGCCAAGAATGTCCCAGCTTCCGTAGCTGACTCCTCTGCCACCGCCCAGGACTGTCACAGGGGTTTGGAGTGTCCTGGCTTCCATACCTGACTCCACAGTGTCCAGTCACATCCCTATGGCAGCGGCACAGGGGCTATGAATGTCCCGGCTCCCGTAGCTGGCTCCTCGGCGCCCAGTCCCGTCTCTATGGCAGCGTCACAGGGGCCTCTGGTGTCCCAGCTCCTGCAACTGACTCTTCTGTTGCCCAGGCCGGTAGCTATGGCATTGGCACAGGGGCCAAGACAGTGTCCCAGCTCCAGTTCCTGACTCCTCTGTTGCCCAGGACCATCACAGGGGCTTGGAGTGTCCGGCTTCCGTACCTGACTCCCCTGCTCCCAGGCCTGTTGCTCTGGCGGCAGCACAGGGGCTCGTGTGTCCCAGCTCCAGTAGCTGACTCTGCCGCTTTCTGGTGTTTCAGCATCGGTCACAATCTTTGGTCTTTTAATTTCATAAATGCTGGGTAACCGATGGTTTATTGTGCTGTTTCTCTATAGATCTGCCAGGATTTTCACCCATGAGTACAGGAGCTAGCATCGGCTCCGTCCTACTCCATCGCCATCTTCCCAGCATCCCCAAACATAAACCCAGGGAAAGGGAGATCGCTTCTTTGCCCACCTCAGGAAGTACTGGCCAATAGGCTTGGCCTCTCTTTTTTTTAAATTAGGGTCTTATATTAGTTTCCTGTTGGCTTTTGTGACCTCTCCAAACTTCCAAAACTCAGGAAACACTTGGAACAGAAGAGGGTAGGAGCTACACAACTTTTCTGCTTTTTAAGGTGAAGAAATCTGACCTCTGAATATACATTGTATAATAATATTTTTAAAAATACAAATATAATATGCTAAGCGTGTTTCAAGTTTGAGAATACATATTGTACGGTTTTTAATGTATTCTAAATAATTTTAATGTATTGGTAACATCTAAAACACTAAAACTAAACACTAAAACACTATTATTTTCTTAAGCATAAAATAATGTTATAGTTTTATAGCTTACAGTTACTGAATAAAATAGTAATGATGTTTCCAATTTTTCTCAAATCTTTGAATTGAATTGAAAACTAATCAAGTGATTGCATAAAAATGTTTGAGTTGATTGCAATGGCTCAGTGTGCCCACCCCATATTCATTTCATATATGATTGTTTCATTCTTCCAGGTTTTCTTATACAACAGATAACTGACTCTCTTCTCCTTGTAAAAGAACAAGAAAAGGAATATTGGGTGTCATTCATTAACACAACCATAATGAATGCATTTGCAGCTGATTCAATCGTAGTTGAAGTATCTGGCTTCTTTACTTATTTACTAAAGATATCATGCGTATTTAATCAAATCATAGCCAGCTGTTCACCGTGACTTCATGAAGACTTTTACATTAGTAGGAGTTGCAAGCTTCAGATCCAATAATTTATTTCCTTGTCTAATGCAGCCAGAGATGAAAAAAACTAGTTTCTTATTGACTCAATAATTGTCTTATTAAGTTATTAAAAATAAAACATGTGTTTGACTTCTTTCAATTATATCAATATAAAAGTATGATTAATTTCAATTTTTCAGTCCAAACTCACTGTCTAGTCAGTAGAAATATTTTTTCTATATTTTGGGGAGATAAGTTTTATAGGTGGACATGTGAGGCTATCTAATAGATTTAATGTAAATCATACAAACAATTTATATGATTCACATTTTAATCTTACCTCAAAGATAATATATTGTCAAATTATCAATTTTTGCTAATAGCTTTTGTACATTACTTATGTATTAACTATGCATTAAATTATTAAATTCACTTATGTATCAACCTTGTGCTAAATGCTAGGAATCCAGGTATTAAAAACATGTTATCCATCTCCCAGGAGCAGCAGAAAAAAAATTGCAATAGGATAGACATTATAATTGGGAAAAAAGAGTTAGAAAATATTTCCAAGAGGAAAAATTATGTAATGTGGGTTAAATATAAATAAATAACAAAAAAACAAGTATACCATTTGTTGGTGTTAAAAAGCATAAGAAAAAAATGACACAAGGAAGCCATAATTTATTTTCTATCATGGGATCACTTGGTAAAGATCTAGTTATATAACGTTTAGAGATTGATACACTGATGGAATAGAGGTTTCCAGAGTGAATCCAGAAAAGTCAAACTATATCCAAGAAAATGTAATTTCCTTTGGAAAGCATTCCTGTAACTGAAAAGTTATTGTGACCTAGAAAACCAGTTTGCAGAACTTGAAAGTGGCTGAATAGTCTGAGGATCCCAGGCAAACCGGAAGTTCCTTGTACTTTCCCTAAGAAGTGATAACTGTTAAAGATATTTCTCATCTGAAAGGAGGAACAATGAACAGACATACACTTTAATTAGGTTCAATAATAAGACATCAAAAATGAAAAGGCATTTATATCTCGATAAAAATGATCGGTTAACTTTTGGCATGCTGAAACTGTTGTCTTCATGACCTGTCCAAACTGAGATGCACTTACGCTATTTGGGATGGACGTTGAACCCAGGAAAAACCATCAGGAATTGAATAAAATTATAATTATAAATTATATCAGTTCATAGGAAGTCTCAAAACAAAATATAATATTAAGAAACACAAATGTGGCTCAAATATTTTTCACGAAGAAATTGAAGTACTATCATTGCTAATATTAGTCAACTCTTTTTACAACATCAGAATTTAAACTCAATCACATGTACTGATATGTGTTTTTTTGCGGTTGCTGACACAGGAGATCAGGTTGAAGCAGTGATTTACAGAATTTTATTAAGCTGTTCAAGGCTTTTCTTATAATATATTTATTCATGATGACTTGGTTTCTGCGTGCTCAGTTGGTCTATTATAATCTATCATTCTGGGGCAGCAGTATTTCTACATGCATCTTGATTCTGTGTAGTCTCTCTTTAGAGTTGCCATAAATTATATTTAAATTTACTTACTTAGAAATATTTATGCATGTTCCTATACTGATTAAATGCAAGTCACTGAAGTATTTGCAGTATTTTTACTTGAAATCATATTGTAACAAAAAGAATTGAAATCTTAATAGATGGGGATTTCAGGTCTAGTAAAATTATTTACAATGATGGAGTCCATCCTTTCTTATAAGCTGCCAAGACTTTCCAGTGATTGTGAGTTTATTTTGTGGTTTTAGTGTGTTAATTGTGGCTGGGTTTGGCTCTAAAGTCCATTCCATGAACTAAATGAAGTTCATGAGTTTTTAGTCAATTACTTTTTTTTCCCAAGAAGAGGCTTTAAAAATCACTGAAATAACATTTGTATTATACTTAATAGCATTTAAAAAATATTTGAGATGTTCAACTTGATATATCATCGGGAAAATGAAAATTCAAATAACAGTGAGGTATAATTATACACCTACTGGAATGGTCCAAATTTGAAACACTAACAATACCAAATATTGATGAGCATTTGTAGCAACAGAACTTAACTAAAGAGGGGGAAAAAGGGAGAGAAACATCATTTTTTTTCCACTACTATACCAGCCAGGGCCAGAAACTTTTATTTATTGCTAGTGAGAGTGCAAAATGGTACAGCCACTTTGAAGAGTGGTTTGTCAATGTCTTACAAAACTAAACATACTTTTATCATACAGTACAGCAATCAATATCTTTGGTATTTACCTAAAAGATTTGAAAACTTATGTTCATGCAAAATCTGTTCTTTGATGTTACAGCAGCTTTTTATATCATTGCAAAAAACTTGGACACAACAAAAATGTCCTTCAGTAGGTGAATGGATAAATCAACTGAGGTACATTCTGACATTCAGATATTACTCAGCATGAAATAAAAAATGATCTTTCAAAACCTGCAAAAACTTGGAGGAAACATCAATGCATATTACTAAATGAAAAAAAGCAATATGAGAAGCCTACATACTATATTTTTCCAAATGTATGATATTCTAGAAAAGGCAAAACTAGGGAGACAATAAAAATTTTAGTGATTGCTAGGAGTTTGAGGATTGGGAAAAATGAATAGGAGGAGCACAGAGAATTTTAGAGCAGTGAAAAATCCCATATCATATAACATTATAATCATGGATACATGCCATTATACAGTTGTCCAAGTCCATACAATGTACACAACCAAGAGTGAACCCTAAAATAAACTATGGGCTTTCTGCAATAATAATGTGCCAATGTAGGGTTTATTAATTGTAGTGAATGTGCCATCGTGGTAATGAAAAAGGCCATCCATGTGCACAGATAGGAGATAGATGTGAAATTTCTGAACCTTCCTTTCAATCTTCTGTGAACATAAAACTGCTCTTAAAATTATGTTCATAGATAGACATCTATAAAAAGGGATTTTTTTGAACAATACACAGTTCAAGGGCAGTGAAAAATTTTAGTTCATCGCAAGGCCGTGATCAATGCATAATCTATTATCAATGAGTTAATGATTCAAGAACAATAATTTTACATGCATTGATTTATTATAATTATAATTGAATTGGCTTTTTATAATTATAGATTGATAGGCTTGTGCAGCTCGGTGGATTGAGTGCTGGCAGGCAAACCAAAGGGTCACTTGTTCGATTCCCAGTCTAAGGCACATGCCTGGGTTGCAGGTAAGGTCCCCAGTAGCGGGTACATGACAGGTAACCACACATTGATGTTTTTCTTCCTCCCTTTCTCCCTTCCTTTCCCTCTCTAAAAATAAATAAGTATTTTTTAAAAGAATAATAAAATTTGTTTAAAAATAAATAAAATTAGATGAAACAATTGTTTTCTAAAATACTATTCACTAATGTCTTATAGCCATGAAAAAAATGGCTAGGGGTATGTAAGTACTCAGAAATCCTTACCAAACTCCAGATGTAAAAATATTGTCACTCAAAACTCATTCATTCAAACTGATCTAATATATCACCATCATGTTGACAGTTGCATCATTAAAAGCTAATTTTCTAATAATGATATACTTGAGTAACTAGCATAGGATATCAGAAGGGCAAAATAAAAAGAAAACTATGTTAAAAATTAGTTATAAAGTTGAGATAAGTATTTGTGATGTTGAGATTTTATAGCTAATTTTATGACACTGCCTGAGATGATTTTTAATGGTAATTGTATTGCCCATAGTTTATAATAAAGGGTATTTTGTAAAAATAAATCCCTGAGCAGTGTGTGCATTATGACATGAGTTCAATTGTGTTAGCCATCTGGTGGCCCACCCAAAACAAAACAAGTAACATTGCTTTTGAAAATTCCAAAAGGCAAAATGGTAGGGGGAGTAAATGATACTGACTCTCTTTCAAGGCTGATGTACCAAAAACTCTCCCTCAAGGCTGATGTAGCAAAAAGCAAGGAGTTCTAAGGAAAAGACATGGATAGGGCTCGCAGGGTATGTATAAGGAATAATGATCTTTATGTTTACATCTGACATAATCTTAATGTCTAAAAATCAAAATCTGCTGCAGAGGCTGCACACAACTAGCCAGCCTCTCTGTCTATTCCAGTGCTTGTTCACTGTGCTGGAGGCCCAGGTTTGGTGAAAACACGAGTGCTCTGTCACTGTGCCTCATCTGCCTGTTGTCATTGTAAAGAATCAAGAACTAAGACAAATATTGAGGCTTTGACATTGTACTAGTATGGATATGAAAACAATTTTCCCTAACTTTAATCTATATAGATAGATAGATAGATTATACATACATACATACACATATATAAATTTGTCTTTACCAACACTACTATCTGAAGTCTCACAAAATACCTTATCTATCACCATGGTATGCCACGCAATTTTCTCAGAACAAAAGAAATCATTTTATGTTAAATAAGGAGTAGCAATAGACTCCCATATAGACAATTAACTTTCTATGTACATCAATCTGGAAGTATCTGGTTAGATAGAGGAAGTCTCAGCTGGGGCGTACCTGTAGCAGTTCAAGCATTGTGCTGTTTTCTAGAATAAGCTAGATGCATTGAACTTAAAGCCATGCATTATCCAGGGTCTTCAAAAGCTCAACTGTTGGCAAAATGTAAGGGGAAGTTAGAAAAACTTAGTGGAGGAGAGATGATGAATATCCACTGTGTCCTTGGGACCAATGGAGGCAGCAGGGACTGTGCTTTTGTTTTCTTATTACCTTAAATTTCCAAGGGAACTGTGACTTACAGCCACCTTGAAAGAGACACTATGATTTATTGGATGTACATCTGGGATGTATATCTATCCTCTCAGAAAAAAAAAGTGAGTATATTTTGTACTTCCAAAAAATAATGGCCTATGTGAACTACGGATTCAGGTTACAGGGCGGTCTAGCACTGGGATCTGAGTGCTGAAAGTAAAATAGTGAACTGTGTGTTGTCAAGAACTTTTATGTGCCTCTTCTGATTGCCACAGTCCTCCCACTAACAACTTCACTTCTGCTCTTCCTCTGCCCTCAGAGCTGATGGACTCTGCTCATCTATTGGTGCCAAATTCAGTTTCTTAGCTGCAGCCAGAATGGCTAGCCAACACTGGGAGGTCTTTGTTTTCTGAAGAAAACACTAAAGGAGATGGGGAGTTACATCCAAAGTGGTGATCAGTGTGGTCGAATAATACGGCTCCGCATTTCAGGAGAGTTACCATTCCATTGGATGAATTTTCAGCATGGCAGATAAGAAAAAGGATAAAAGTGGGTTTAAAACTCTCCTCTCTTTTCTCCCACCTGTGGATTGATTTGAGGGATGGTTTATGAATACAAATTGTTTGAAAACATAGCATTTGTTTGTGTGAACAGCTTGGAAGATGTGTTTCTTCCTGACTCTGAGCTAAGGTAGGCTATCCCAGACTTGCATTGATGTTCTTCTTTCTTTACCCTCCTTTTTTGTCCTCAGTAAGTGTCCTGGGATTGTATTCACCAAACAAGAATCAATGCTTAATCCTTATTTCAGAAAATGTTGTCAAAAATCCCGAATTTGAAAGCCAGTAGTTTTGTAAAATAGTAATTATTTTTCTTACATAAAAATTTGTAAATTTGGCCCTGGCTGGCATAGCTCAGTGGATTGGGTGTGGGCTGTGAACCAAAGTGTCACTGGTTCGATTCCCAGTTAGGGTACATGCCTGGGTTGCAGGCCAAGTCCCCACTTGGAAGCACACAAGATACAACCACACATTGATGTTTCTTTCTCTCTCTTCCTCTCTCTCTAAATATAAATAAAAATAAAATCTTTAAAAAATTATAAATTTGTACTTCAACAAATGGCTACTTCTTCAGAGCCTCATCACAATAGGATTTCAAACTTACAGGTTTTATTTTGCTTACTTGTATAGTGTAAAAGAAAAATAGCTCATTGTAATTTTGATTTCAAATTTCAACTTTAGACAAAAACTGGAAACACTTTCATGTATTTAAAAGAAAATTCTATATATTCTTCTGTGAGCTATTGTGCATATATTGAGCATACATTCTTTTGTATTCTTGGTCTTTTATTAATTTTAAATTTAGTTGAAAAATTTAAAAGTTACCACACTGGTGAAATTTGACCTGTCTTTTGTATGATAACATCATACTATAAAAAATTCATTATGTTAAGCATATTTTGTTGAGGAAACAAGCAGAATATAAACTACTATAACCCTTTAGTTATTTTATTTTCTATTTGTATACATTGTTCTTCAGAATGGAACACCAGTGGAATATTTAAAATATATCACTATTCTAAGACTCTTTTCTACCTTTTATGATTTTGTGATTTTATTTTTTAATTTTCTTTAGCATTGTGCATCTCAATATACTGATTATATATTACAGTTAGACTGAAATAAATTTTATTTATATTTGCAAAAATAAATTTTTCATTTGCAGCTATCATATTGTTGGACATAGAAACATAGATTTCACTAGTTCTCCAATGAGGATCAGTGAAATTGTACTTGTGAAAATTTTGCTGTTACAGAGAACAGTCACATTCTAGTATAACGCCTTGGCTTTTAAGACACAAGTTCTAAATTTAAGACCCTATAATAGTTGTCCTAAGTGTCATTTAAGAAGGCAAACTAATTTTTAATAAAAGTTTTTCTACAATTTCTTAATCAATTTGACATTTCATCAAAGATGTCATCGGTATTGTCTGGTTTTATAAGCCTCTGGTCTGCAAAGTCAGTTATCTTTTCTGAAATGTATTTTATAGACTTTAATGGTTTGCTACTTGGCATTTGTTTTGTTTTGATCCTGAAATTGGAAACTAAGTACTAGAAGTGATTTACTTCATTCAACTAATGTTTCCCTTCCTTAACATAGATATTTACATTTGAGTAATGTTTGTGTGCAATAATTTTTGAAATATTTGATTCTTCTGTAAAATATTTAGTAAATTAACATTCATTAAATTAATGTTCTGTACAAGTCTGTTTTAGCCCCAGCTGGCATGGCTCAGTAGGTTGAGTGCTCACCTACAAACCAAAAAGTCACTGGTTCCACTCCAGTCAAGGGCACATGCCTGGATGTGGGGTCAAGTCCCCAGTCAAGTGCATGAAAGAGGCAACCGATCAATGTACCTCTCTCACATGATGTTTCTCTCCCTCAATTTCTCCCTCCCTTTCTGTCTCTCTAACAATAAATAAATAAAATAAAAATTTAAAAGTCTGCTTCTGGATTAAAAACTTGTTCAATTTGTTTTTGACATGGTTTACTTATGTGATTTTCACTTTTTTGATAATGATACAGCAACATATTTTTTACATTAACATTTTCTTTTTTCAACATTTACAATGTAGCCAAATTATTCCTACTGAAAATATATTAAAAGTATTTTACTAACACCTATTTAAAATGTTTTGCAGTGGATTTTATTATCTCAGTGGCAAAGATTTTAGTATAAAATAGAATACTTTAAAATACACAAAATATATTCATTTACAATTTAAAAAGATTTGTTCATGTAAGTTTGAAACCTCATTTTTAGCAAAAACTTGTTTTATTTTTCAGTACATAATAAAGAAAACACAAAGTAACAACAAAACTTTGTGACTTGAAGAAACATTTTGATACCCAAACCCATAGGTGAGAAATAGTAATGAGACTTTTGAAGTGCAGTGTGATAAATTATTAGATTGAAATACTATTAACTTCTAGTTTACACATAGGAATTAAATGCCATGAAACTTTCTGGTGTCCCTATGCTGAAGTAGTTTTACTTTTTAATTAACATAAGAATCTTCCTTTAAAACATTATCTTCCCAGGAGTGTGCTCTTCCAATTTCTAATAAAAAATAAGCATTGGGTCTTCAAAGCCCGGTGCTAGGTTTAATTGAAACTCTTTTTTTATTGTTGTTTTTCTTTCCACACACTCTTGGACAAAACACTGTATTTCCTGTGTATAATGTGCACTTTCTTGCCCAAATTTTTGAGGAAAAATTAAGGATGCACATTATACATGGGTATAATGATTACATACCGTGGGTATAATAATCTCATGTATGGTGTGCATAAAAGTGAATATTTGCATTATACATAGCAAAAAAAACCCCAGGAATTTTATCTCTACTATAGAGTATTTTTATTTTATTTTCACACCCTTTTTATTTTATTATTACACCCTTACATTGCCTGAATATTACATTTATTTTATAAAGTCTGCCTAATTTTTTTCTAATTTTGTTCAAATTAGAGAGGGAGAAGGGGTAAAAAGGAGGGCTAAAAATTATGGAGTTAAATCCACCAGTAGATTAATTACATAATCTTGCATTAATGCCTAAGAAAAAGAAAATAAGTTAAAGTGATTTATTAGGAACGCTTATCAAAATATACGTTACCCATTGATTCAGTTAGCCAGTGCGGTGGTTTTGTCAATTGGTGAGCATTGTCGTTCTGAATTAAACTCAATGACAAAGAAAGGAAACATACTTGTGCAGAGGAAGATGTGATCTGGTTCCTTCTGGGTTTTCTTTGGGACATACCATGTTTAAACTGTCTAGGTAGTCCGTCCACTGTGAACCTCACCTGTCACCAACATTATCAAGTGAATTATTATGTCCACCATAGTTATCATTAGTTCAAAATAGTGCCTTATAATTCTATGGACTGATCAGATTCTTCTGTTTTAATACAAAGCTACCATGGGCTGAAATTCCCTATAAATAAAGCTAAGAGGAAGATTAAAATCACAATAGTTCCCATGATTTATATGATTCTCTTTAAGCAATCTAGTAGCTGCTTTATTTAATATCTTATACCCAGTTCCCTCTACAGCAATTTTACATTACTGTGGTTCATTGTGACAACTAATGAAACCAATATTGATCCATCATTATCATTAGCTAGGGCCCTTACTTCATTTGTATGTCATTAGTTTTTATTAAGTTATTTTTTTTCTGTTCTGAAATGTCATCCAATCAGTATACATATTACATCTTATTGTCATGTCTCTGTAGAATCCTCTACCCTTCGAGTTCTCAGTAGAAACTACCTTTTGAGTAGTAATATTAGCTGTGTAATAACACAAGAAAGTAATTATTCCCCTGAGTAATATTACTCAGGAAGTAATATCCCCAAAAGTCCTACAATTTCCTCATCTATATTATATCAAAGAATTTCTGGCATTGCCAGTTAATATAGCATGTGTAGCTAGAGGCAAGGTCTTAGTCAATTAGCCTAAAATTTAATTAAAACTATTTATAGCAGCTAGACCTACTGTAACAGAGTGCAGCCAAGAGGGGGCCCCCCAAAAAAGGGATTTGGAATGGGGTCCAGAACTTAAGGTGTCCAGGAAATATCAGAAAGACATATAAGATGCCCTCACCCCTCCCGATAATAGATCACAGGAGGAGAGCCACACGGTTTTGGCAGAATGAGGACCTCCTCTTGGCCATGTGAGAAGGAGAACCATGCACTTTCAGCCAGAATGTGGCCTCCCACAGCCGTGTGAGAGAGAATCACCATGTGGCTTTAGCAGAGAATCACCACTCTTGTCGGAGTTGTGACCCTACCCTCTCTGCAGCTCTGGTGGAAAGGAGAACCACTCGGTTTTGGCCAGATTGCAGACCCCTGCAGCTTTGGTAGAAGAGGCCCACCTGCTTTGGGAGTGCTCCCTTTGGCCCTGTGGCCTGGGAAGCAGGAGAGACTTTGCCTGGAAGAAGAGTGAAAGAACTCTTTGCCAGTGGACTGTGAGAAGGTGCCACATGGCTTTGGATTAATTAGAGATCCTGCCTGGACGGTGACATAGCTGAGGGTGCCAGCAACCTGAAACACAGACGTGTGCTTCTTTTCTTGAGATACGGTACCCCAAATTAGGGCAGGGGGAGAAGGATGTGCTGTAGGTGTCTGTGGTTATCCTAAAGGACTTTGATATATTAATGGGGACATTGGGTCAGTACTTTAAGTCTGTATGGCTTTAAATAAACCTTTCCTTTCCTTTTCACAAATCTCTGGCATTGAGAGACATCTTTCCTCTGTCAGTGGACAGAGGAGCCCAGTAGGTATTAGTATACCATCCTTGGGAGGGGCCCCTGCTTTCTGTAACAGTTTTTGGCATCCCTGGGTGGGCCAGATATGCCCCCCCTCAGACCTCTGTTCTGTAACACCATACCTAGATGCTTGCACATTCAAGTTTTTTCATGTACAATCATGTCCTTTCCTTTTTCATGGAACAGAATCTCACACCACACATTTCCAGATCACCACTCCAAGAACTATTCAACCAAATTATATATCTTCTGGTGAGAAAGATTTGAGCTTTTCAATTTTTTTTATTAATTTATGAAATGAAGCAAACATTATTCTCCATAGCTTTTAAAACTTATTGTCTTTTATGTGAAAGTGGAAAATATTCTTGCAAAAAACTAGCTTTTATCATACTTCGTGGAAGAGCATTTCAGTTTCCAACTACTTACATAAATAGTTCTTTTGCCAGAGCTCATTATGGGTTACTGGAGTCCTATACCTAAGTATGAATCAGTATTTCATTATTATCAGATTCAACTAACCCAGTTTGACAATGATGTATTTCTCCAGATGAGAGCAAATAATTGGCCATGACTAGTCATGTGACTATGCCTTAGCTGACAGTGTATAGTGTTTTTTAGTCTTCTCTTATTGTGTAATCTATGTCCCTGGAACCTAATGACATGTCCTTACACACTTCTCTGTTGGAGTCTGTAAGGTTGCTATGTTCAGATGGGTGGTCCATGATGGCTTCACTCATGTATCTAATGGCTTACTGGGAAAGGCTGGGACTCAGCAAGATTCTGAGTAATTGTTACATAATAATTGCTCAGGTTTTGCAAGAGTGCAAAAATGAAAACTATTATGGTTTCATGACATATCACGAATCTGGCAAAGTGTTGCCTCAGTCACATTGGTAATGTAAATAACACATTCACAGGTTCATTACCATGAGAAGAGGCAGCAAAATGGTGGCCACTTGCAAGTCAAAAGAAAAAAAAAGAAGTTTCAGAAGAAGCCATCAGTGCCAGAATCTTGATTTTTAGTTTTGCCCTAGCAAACAGGGAAGAAATACACCTATGGTGTTTAAGCCACCCAGTCTGTGAAGCCATGGCCCCCCTAGTGAACTAACACACTGCATATTGTACTTAACACTTTCTGATAAAATACACAGACTGTTTATTTTTCCTGTCTTGAATAGAAAAAAATTGTGATTGAACAAATATTTAAAAATAAACTTAGGTCCTTAAATTTGCTTTTCTGAACTGCTTTTATTTGGAGGCAAAGATGATTCTGTCCTCCTTAAAGATAGAAATTAACAGTTCATCACACACAATGGCAAAACAGCTAAATTACCATTAAAGTAGTCTATGGGAATGAGACTTTCTCCGAGTGAATGGTCTCTCTGTGCTTGACTACTTGAGTTTGAATAAGAAGTTCCAATGGAATGCAAACAAAAAGTCAATTGCTATGATGGCTATTTGTTACTTGATACATATGGAGTAGCAAATGATATGAGTTTTTTGACTTGTGCTATAAATACATATATGAAAGCATATCACATCAACTTTAATCATTATTTTATATTCCAAAAATGATCACTGTTCCAATTCTGGGAAATGTAAATGGTCTACAAAGCCTGATTTGATTTCACCCTGTATTCAAAGCTACAATTAAAATATCTTGAAATCATGTAAATAGAATTAATAGGTAAACCCTTGCATGTAAGACATATTTTAACTATTTCCCAGATAATCAAAATTATTTGACATAAATATACATATTCATAATTTTAAAAATAATGATAAAATAAACAAGTTGTGCTAAAAGGAATCCCAAGTTTAGTATTGCTGAGCAAACATACAATGAATTACCTAACACTTAGTTAACTTTTAAAAGGTAATTTTAAAGGTTGGCATGCCTCAGTAGATTGAGTGCAGGCCTGTGAACCAAAGGGTCACAAGTTTGATTCTCAGTCCAGGCATATACCTGGGTTGTGGGTCAAGTCCCCCAGTGCATGAGAAGCAGCCACACATTGATGTTTTGCTCCCTCTCTTCCTTCCTCCTTTCCCTTCTATCTAAAAATAAATAAATAAAATCTTGACAAAAACGAAAGTTAATCTTTAAAAATAAAGTGGATTTGATTACTTCTCTGTGTCAATTCTGGTGGTTTTCACCTGTCCTATTATGATACAGCATAGTCCAATCTTTAAAACCACGGCATTGAAAACAAATTTCATTAACACGTGTAGTTGTGTAACAAAACAAATGGAAACTTTTAAAGACCCAAAGGAGAGTCAGTCAATGAGGATGTCTCTCACTCAAGTGCTGTGTGTGCATGTATAATTAATTCATTAGAAATTTGTATATGCCATGTGAACATCAATTGTTTAATGGTGAGTTAGCTCATTTTGTGTCCTTGCATTTAGATCAGTTTAATGCAATGAAATTTAACAAACTTTCCCCCACTCTCTACTGAGAACTAGGCTATTAAAAGCAAAGAAATGAAAAAGGAAATAAGGCAATATTGTTCTCAGAATTCACTCCTCACAAACGTTGCCAGACTGTCCAACCCACACACAAAAAGGCAAAAAAAATTTTTTTGTTATTTATAGTTGATTTCATTTCTCAGCAAATATTATGGATTAAATTGTGTCCCTTCAAAATTGAAATGTTGAAGTTCAAACATCCAGTAACTATGTTGTGACCATCTTTAGAGATAAGGCCTTTAAAATGGTGATTAAGTTAAAATGAGGCTGCTTACTGGACCTAATCCAATAAAAAGGGTGTCCTGATAAAAGCAGGAAATTTGGTACGCAAGAGATACCAGGGATCACACACACAGAGAATTGGGTATGTGAGGACTGAGCAAGAAGGCAGCATCTTAAGCCAAAGAGAATGGCTTCAGGATAAAACAACCTGCTGACACCATGATTTTGGACTTCTGACCTCCAGAGGAATGAGAACATACATCTCTGTTTTTTATGGCCTCTAGTTTGTGATATATTGTGGTAAGCCTAACAAAGTAATATACTACATTATAAAACATTAAAAAATGTGTACAATTATTTAACATATATTTAAGGACCCATTTCCCCTGCGTTCTTTACAATATTAAAACAATGAAAAAGACATTATCTCTTGAATAATGTTTTTTAACATTTAATCAGGGTAAAAAAATGAATACTAATAAATAATGGCAGTTTTGATGAATGTGAACATTTTTGTATCACCTAGTATTAAAAAAGAGGAAACTTAGATAACGTTTTTCTTGAGAGTATTCTCTTATGGAGTTACTCTAAATCTGTTCAATAACAGAAAAATTCTAGTTGGACTAGCTAAGGAAGGTGGTAGCAGAGGAGGAAAGTGTTCCTTATGGAGAGAATCTAAAATAGGAGAAACCACTGAATCGTTATTTCATGGAACCCTTGTTAGGCAGGTTGATGAGACAGACTGAAGAGAAAATAGCGGGAGACAAACTGAAAGACAAGCTGAGGGGTCAAAATGAGAAGGGCTGTGTAGGTCATGTTTATTCATAGAATATTCAAATCCAGAAAAAAATGTTTCAAAAAGAGCAGTCATTTTTTTTCTATTTTGTTTGTTGGTAGTTTTGTTGAGGTGCCATTTACCATTTCCATACCAAAAACAAAAACAAAAAAACTCCTTTAAGGTATTCATTTTGATGAGCTTGGTTATTGTATATAATCCTAAAACTACCACCACGACTGAGATATTGATGGCAAGAATGGAGATTAAGAAAAAATACTCCGCTGATAAAAATGCAAGATGGCAGCACAACTCTGATTATTTTGAGAAATTTTAGTCTTCTTACCAGATTATCCAGAAATTGTGCTCCTAGTATATATACCAATTGATTTGAAGATGTATTTTATGCAAACATATGTTTACATAAAACCTGTATACAAATGATTATATTAGCTTTATTTATAACTACCCCCAAATGGAAGCTGCAACAATGCCCTTCACTAGGTGAGCGAGCAAATTAACTGTGGTAAAATTGTAAACAAAATATTATTCATCACTAAAAATAAATGAGTTATCAAGCCATACAAATAAACCTGGCAAACACAAAGTTATTAAGGCTGACACGAAAGCTAAGCCAGTTTGTAACGTGCGCCCTTAGTGTGATACAATGACAGGGGAACTTTACCTCTATGGTTTTCCTCTCCAAATCCCACAACCTCAGTCTAATAATGGGAAGACATCAGACAAATCCCAGCTAAAAAACATCCTACAAGATACTGGACCAGTTTTCTTGAAAACTGTGAAGCTCTGGGCTTTGTCACTGTCCTAACCCAGAGGTTCCTAAGGAACCAGGACTGCTAAATGCAGTATGGTGTCCTAGATAGCATCTTGGAATTGAAAAAGCGTAAGTAAAAACTAAATAAACATGAATAAAGAATGAATTTAGTTAAAAATATTGTACTGATATCAGTTAAATAATGGTGACAATGTACTATGCTAATATAAGATATTAATAATAGCAGAAACTTGATGCGACTGGATGTGGGGGTTAAGGGAACTCTGTACTATCTTCAAATGGTTTTTCTGAAAATCTAAATCCATTTTACAATAAAAAGTTTAATAAGAAAGGCAGCACACTGTGTAATACACATCCTAAGAAGTAGGCAGTACTGCTAACAAATACTGATAAACTCTTTCGGTTTGTGATTTATAAACCCATTGCATTTCATTAGGATTTCTTCCTGGAAATAAATAGACAAAATGTAAGCTATGCTGAGGCTGTTCCTGTGTCTTTCAGCATCACTACCAGGGACACACAGCCTGGTTTCGCAAACAACACCTTGGGTGGAAATAGAAAGAAATTGTGGTCAATTGAAAAGAAGCACACAGAGGGATAATGAAAACAGAAGAGCCAATTATCACTCCTTATAGGAATTTGCTTCATAAAGCAAGATCATGATTTTCGTAGCTGTTTCTCTTACATGTGGTGCTGAGTTATGTTCAAAGTGGGGAAAAACCCAAGAGTTCTTTTGCACTGAAAAGGAAAATTGAACAGAAGCCATGGTATACAATTTCCCCCAAAACCATTTGATTGGTTTAAAAATCAGACATCAAGCAGGATTTTTTGGTGGTGCTCCTGATTAACAGCAATTAAATTGATTTTTTTCTATAGCATTTTTCTGCTTACGTTTACATTGTTTCTTTTAAAACTTTAAAAGAAATACAAATTTAGAACTAGACTGTGTGGTTTATGACTAACAGTGAGTGGCTGGAAACACTATGTGGCCACGAACAAGATGCCATCTCTTTTCATAACTGCATGTGTGGAAAGGCAAACACATCGTCACCCTCTGCTCCTGTGTCAAATGAGGTTTTGTCCTCTATATAAATTGATATTGTAGGAATCAGGTAATGTTAAAGGGTAAATATTAGTGTGATACTTCTTCTAGAGACCAGTGATAATTGGTTTATAGACTTCAGAAGAGACAACTGTGGATGGACTCCTTTCCAGATTGAAACACATCAGTTCACAGGATGCACGCAAGCAATTTACTTGAATTTCACCTTCATCACCAGTACTCAGCATTTTTGATAACTGAGCCCTCATTGGCCCCAGTGGAGTCAGTGTTCTTCAAGTCTTGGAAACTGAATTTGGTATGGTCCAAGAAGTGGAGAGGATATTCATGGAGGTCCACCTCAGGTAAGATAAGAATTTGCTAACAGAGAGGAATCCAAGAGAGAGCTATTTTCAAGGAATATGGCCATTATTGAGCAGTGCACTTTGGAAAAGAAAAAAAAATTCTTTCATCAGAATTTTAATGTTGTTTAATACAGTCATCCTGCCTTTTTCCTTATTGTTCTCCCCTGCCCCATTCCCCCCTCCTCAGTCCCACAGTCAATATTCCCCATTGTCCATGACCATGAACACTCTCTTCATGTTCCTTGACTTCCTCCTTTCCTCCCCCACAACCCCACCATTTTTCTATTACTCCCTCTCCTCTGGTCACTGTCAGTTTGCTCTTTATGTCCATGTCTCTGGCTCTATTTTGTTTACTTGTTTGTTTTGTTGATTAGGTTCCATTTAGAGGTAAGATCATATGGTATTTGTCTTTTACCACCTGGCTTATTTCACTTAGCATAAAACCCTTCAGTTCCGTATGTACTGTTGTGAAAGGTAGGAGTTCCTTCTTTCTGCTTCATAGTAATCCATTGGGTAAATGTACCACAGTTTTTTGATCCACTCTTTTACTAAGGGGCGCTTAGGCTGTTTCCAGCACTTTGCTAGTGTGAATAATACAGTTATTAATGTAGGAGTGCATAGGTTCTTTGGAACTGGTAATTCAGAATTCTTAGAGTATAAGCCCAGCAGTGGGATCACTGGATTGAAAGGCAGTTCCAACTTTAGTCTTTTTAGGAAATTCCATACTGTTTTCCACAGTGGCCTCACCATTCTGCATTCCTGCCAATAGTGCACTAGGGTTCCCTTTTCTCCACAACCTTGCCAGCACTTGTTGTCTGTTGATTTGTTTATGATGGCCATTCTGACCAGTGTGAAGTGGTGTCTCATTGTAGTTTTAGTTTGCATCTCTCTGATAACTAGTGATGTTGAGCATTTTATCATGTGTCTCTGGGCCCTCTGTGTGTCCTCCTGGGAGAAGTGTCTGTTCAGGTCCTTTGCTCCTTTTTTAATTGGGTTGTCTTCCTGGAGTGGAGTCATATGAGTTCTTTAACTATTTCGAAGACCATACCTTTGTCCAATGTATCACTGGCAAATTTGATTTCCCATATGGCTGGTTCCCTTTTTATTTTGTTGATGATTTTTTTAGTTGTGCAGAAGCTTTTTAGTTTGATGTAGTCCCATTTGCTTATTCTTTCCTTTCTGTCCCTTGCTCTAGGTCGTAAATTGGTAAAGAGGAAGAAAATTTCTGATCAGATTAAAAGACAGGCACACCCAATAAATTCAATTTTAAAACTAAAGTAAAGCAGTAATTAGGTGAGCTGATGGCTTATGTATGTGTGTGGGGGCATTCTGACATGACTAAAATATGACAAGCCATCATTGGTAAGTGTGGGCAAATATTCAACCTTATTTATGGTGAACAAATATTAAACTCTTAAATTAGGGCATTGGAATTTGCACCTGGGAGACTCAAATATTATATTATGCTGTTTCTTTGAATGTGGCATTGCTTTCCATCATACATTCATTCTTAAAACTATGTCAACATAAAGCAGAGTGTTGTTTGCTTTTGTGGTGAGTTTGACTGTGAATCTGAACCTAACCCATAGTAGCATGTTGCAGGGTGAACAGTGGAGCACCGTAGATGGAAATAAAGCTATCCATGGTAATGGATCCAGTAATGCCATAACAAATATCATCACTTAGATGATAAGTTTTATTAAAGTCTTCCATTTTTTATTTAAGTTAATGTGTGCAAAACTATTAATGTTTGCTAAAACATGTATAGACCATAAACACATACAAAAATTTTTAAATTAAAGTTTTCTGTGAAATCAGCATTCAAATAAAGAAGTGTAATATTGCCATTATTTTGGAATATGATGCCAATCCTCATCTTCCTCCAAGATAACCCTTTGTCTTATTGTTAATAAACTTCATTTGTTCTGTCATTGCTCAAGCTTTATGAAACTGAATTGATATGATTTATTACCCTTGTGACTGTCTTTTTTTTACAGTTATTTCCACCATATTCAGCCATGTTGTTGTATGGGGTGATGATGTGTTTATGCTCATGGACAAATAATATTTCATTACAGGAATGCACCATAATTTAACTACGCATTTGAAGAGGCACTTTTTTAACTTCTCATATCTTCTGAGGAAAGATGATAATCAACCTTTTCAAAAACTTCAGATGTAAATATTTGACAGTAAATAAGTTTTATTCTTTGTCTTTATCAGAAAGATTGTTTTATTTGATGCTATCCCCCTTTTTAGAGCATTATTTATATAGAGGCCCATGTCTTTTCATAAAGGCCTAAGCTTTATGTTTCAGTTGCACTTGACACCCTTGACCTTATAGGTACCATCCATTCTGATAGTTGGTTTCCACAGTGAAGCCAATAGCTGCACTTTACTTACCCCATACGTTTCTTTCTCTTATATTTGTTGTCATGTTGCTTCGCCATTAGGGAATTCCTCTTGTTTTCTGTGAACTTGCTTAACATTTAAAATGAAAGGTAATCACACTTTATATAACATGTACTTATTTTGCAGCATGAGGACTTTTCAGACTGTCTAGCCAACCAAACCCTCAGAGGCAGCTATCCCTTGCATCATTTTAGGGTCCAGCATTTTGCTTCACAGAAAAATTGCATGGAGGAATCCATGGTGCATTTTATTTCAGACATGAGATGGTGTACATGGTTTGTTTTTTTAAATATATACTCCAGTTAATTGTTTACATTTGATTACTTGCTTAGTTTTTTATGACAGCACAAATACATTCATATTAATTATTCTATCAATAACCTCACATTGATTAAAGATCTAGGATTCTATCTACTCTCATAGTCACTGCCATATTTTCCATGTAGATATCAATATGCTTTTTCTTGTTTTATAATGATAGGTGAATTCTGAGTCCTTGCTGCATAAAACACATAATATGCAAGTAGGTTATCTTATTCCCATTTCAAACTGAAGACCTTGAAACACAAAAACAGTTCCGTAAAACAAAAATGACTAGTGTTCCTTAAGTGACACATCATCGTATTGCTCATCTATAAAAATATAAGCTTTAATATAAGTACATGTTCAGTTATTCTTAATGGAAGAGTTAAATCTAGAGATTTCATCTCTAGAAATGCAAATGTAGATTAAAATTAACCCAAATTGTATACATTAAATAAAAATTCACTACTTTCAAATCTTGTTCTATTTTTCAATGTCCCTGAATGTTGCATTTTGATGAGAACACTTTATTGGATCATTAACTCCTTTTCATAGAGACATTTCATAGACCAAGCAATAGTAGATGAATGCATCACAGCCCCTGGGTTCATAATCTTATAGAGTTACTACTAACAGAAATCCAACTACCACTTTTTGACCTCTAGGGTAAACAATCAAAATTTTAATTAAGAAAATAGTGCTATTTCTGATAAAATGCCATGTAAATTTTTCATTTGACTTACAGTTTAGTAAAGCATCAAGTTATATAAGGATTTGCAGAAATGACTCACAAATGTTTATGTTCTTTCCATTATCATTTTGCCCTCATTGGAATGAAAATACAAAGTATAGAAAGGTATTAATCAGAAATTTTAATTATTTAATGAAAATTTCCTGGAAGTCTGGAAAATAAATTATAACACATTTATGGTATTGTAAGAAGCAAATAAAAATACCTTGGTGAAACTATTAATAATTCTCAAACAAAATATTTTATTGAATGCTTTGTTTTACTATACGTATATTCAATGCAATTTTTTACTGTGAAGATGAAAATTTACTAATAGGGGATTCCCTTCTATTTTAAAGTTAAAGCTTGCTAATTCTAATTAATATGAATGACCAATGTTCACCCTCAAATTATTTTGAATATAAGATAGATGATGACTTAACTTTTAATCATATTGGAACTTTGTGGAGAAAGAACGAACTCGTTCAAAGTGAATAATTAGGAATGTGTGTGTGTTTCAAGAATGAAACAAATGAGGCCATTTTGGGTAAAATTTGAGGTAGAAAGTTTTAGGTAATTCATTTCTTTTATGATATCAAATACATATAAATTGATAAACCAATACTATAATATACCAATGATTATTTCAAATGGATATTGAAAAAAGCATTTTACATAAGCCAAAAAATAGGTTAGATATACTCCTACATGCCCATAGATTATTGAATTATTTTAACTGTAATATAAAGTAAAATCAAAGTAATTAAATAACATGAAATATAAAATGTGTATATAAATACATAATGTATATACAACACAATATATTAGTGCATAAAAGTCTATATATTTGAATCACATATACTTTCCCCTTTAGATTGACTTTAAATTACTAATGTATTTCTGGAGTGTAAGATATCTTATGACTTGTACTTAACAGGTGCTATTTAGATACACTCACAAATAGTGGCAAAACTCAACGCTTAAAAAGCAAATAATAAAAATAATTAATTAATTTGTTTCACAGTTAAATTAACTTCTGGGCAGTCATAATTAATTGCCATGACATTATATTTATGACAATATCACAAGGGGGGAAGGGAGAGAAAGACAGAGAGAGTGAGAAAGACAGACAGACAGAGAAATAAACATGCAGAGACAGGAGTTTTAATATTTACTCCTGATCTCATAACTTCAAATAAAACCCTTTGTTTCATTCTTCTAATTAGTGACTTCGCCTTTCTCAACTGTATATTTGAATCTATTTTGAAATGTAAATTTTTGTCCCTTTTCAAATACTCTTTTCTTAAAGAAGAAAGTTTTTTTACATTTTCTTTTCTTTTTTTATTGTTGTTCTATTACATTTGTTCCAATTTTTCCCCGTTGCTCTTCTCTACCCACTCCCCCCTCCACTCCCCCCAAAATGTGTTCACTTGAGTGTTCCCTCTACCTGAGGGGGGTGTTCCAAAAGATTTCTTTACATTGTGAAGTGCAGAATTTTGTGATTCTGTCACTCTTATGACTAAAAGGAGTTCTAAAACTGATATACAAACTTAGGGAGACAGTTGCAGTTGTTTCTTTATTTCCTACATGCAAATAAAGTCAGGCATAATCATTTTATTTTCCAAAATATCATCTGAGATTTTTATGGCAGGAAACTTTTTATATCTTACTTTTTATATCATTCATTTAGTTATTTTACTAAAGTTAATAATATTCTTGAGACCAGGAATTTTAATGTAATAATCAGCCCCCTTCTCAACATAGGCTGCACATATAAGAAATGATAAGACAATATTTCATACAGATGCATTTTTAAAAGATCACAAAGCATAGTGAAAGAGCTATGAGACAGTTCATTGTACTATCTTGTTCATCAGAAAAAGGCACATTGCATGGCTTTGCCTGGGTTTCACCTACACACTACCTTAAATTTATATATCTTAATATCAACATAGGAAATATGTTCATATTTTTGCACTGATACAATATAAAGTGAATATTGGACTACACTGTAAGTTGCATCAAGGATGTGCGAGTTTTATTAGAATCAGCGGCTGGTTTATAGGTTTTTCACTTAATTCACTTAAAAGCCTTTTAAGTTATAGGATGAACAAGTTTTGTGGATCTAATGCACAGTATGTTGACTAGCAAGCAATACTGTATTGTATACTTGAAAGTAGCTAAGAGGGTAGATCTGAAGTGCTCTCACAATACCAAAGAAAATAGTGTGTATGTGAGATGAAGAGGGTGTCAGCTAATGGTACAGGGATAGTCATACTGCAATGCAGAAGAGTATAAGTGAACCAGCTGAACACCTCCAAATTACACAAAATACGTTCTTTTCATCTCAATAAAGCTGGAGTGAAAAGTCATTGAATGAATGACAATTATGTCACAAACCCTGTGCTTTGAATTGGGAAAAAAACATGTTGAAATAGGCCGTATTATTAAGGGCTCACATACTTTTCTGTAAAGGTAGGCACATAGATGATTAGCAATGAATAATATAATTGCTCATAGGAAGATGAAATAAGGTATCTGAAGTCGAGCAGTCACTCAATGAATGGCAGAGGTGGGATTCTCCAAAACAAGGGTTATCTCTTTCCTCTGCAACTTTGCCATTTTGTTTCCACAGTTTCTAAACTGTCATCACTTTTTTTGTACAAGCTAAATATGTAGAATGTATTCATTCCATATTCTATGTTGTGTGTGTACATTGAAATAGTATGCAATCATTAAGAGAACTTTTTTCAGTCAAAATTTGAAAGCATGCAATAAGTAAGGAATATAATGTCAATGAAAAGAATTGGATATAAATTATTTCTTCAACATGACTAAAATTTTACTTAATTAATTATATGTCTATAAAAACATATACACCTTCAGAAATATTGACTAAAAAGCATCAAACTGATGTTTTTGTAATAATGCTGTATAATGGAAATATTAATAACTTTTATGTTAATTCATAGTTTCCAAATTCTAAATAATGGCTCTATAAAGACTTAATTTAATGAAAAATGTATATATATATATGTGTATATATATATATAAGTTTAGAGGAAAATTTGTATTCACATTTTCAGAATCACACAATTGAATGGGTAAAAAAAAAATGAAGTCAGACCAAAAGACTCATTTAAATATAGCAAACTCACAGTTATTAACAACCACACCTAAAACAAAAGCAAACTATGAGGACAGCTAGATCAGGAGTGGAACCATAAAAATGAAGATCACATGGACGGTTAGCAACAGGGGAGTGGGAGAAGGAGAAGGGGGAAGAAGGTACAGAAAATAAGTAGCATAGGCAGTAGGCAGAAAATAGGGGGGAGGGCAAGAATAGTATGGGAAATATAGAATCTAAAGAACTTGTGACATGGACATAAACTAAAGGGGGGATGGTGGGGGAGGGGGTATGCAGGGTGGAGGGGAATGAAGAGGGGAAATGGGACAACTGTAATGGCATAATTAATAAAATATATTTAAAAATACATTTAAAATATATTAAAATATTTTTTAAAAAATGTAGCGAGGATATGGGACTTACATCTTGTACTTTCCTGTTAGATGAAAAGTGGTGATTGAGGAAATATTGGAACTGATGTTACTGACCTTTAAGTTATTGTATAAATTTAAACTTAATTACTTTGGAAAGTATATCTATAGAGTATAAGTTCGTGTATAGGTATGTATGAATAAGACTTTTTCAAATTGTGTGGAATCTAATATTGCCTTTTTAAATCACTGCAGAAATTCTTCCTCCTTGTTCATGTTCCATATTATATATGCACATAAACATATGAAAACTCTCAATAAATGCATTTCCAAGGTTTTTTTTTTTTTGGTATTAGTCTCATCAATTAGGCACCTAAGGATAAAATAGGAAAAATAAAAATAAAGTCAGTGAGCTGTTAATAGTGCAAAGAAGGTGCCTTATAAGACTCTGTGCTCAATGCTTTCAATTTAAAATGAAAGAAGCTTCTCTGAAGCACTTATTTATAATTTGGAAAGGATGAAAGTAATTTAAAAAATTGGCTGGCATGGGTTAATTACTTTTTTCTTACCTTTCTCAATGAATCTCTAAGCACAGATATTAGTTTAAGCCAATATGATTCTCTATAGAAATAGTGATAGGAGAACCACATTTTGATTATACATTATTTACTCATGTCATTTCCAACCCAGTGGATCACATTTCACCAGTCATTAGCATGGTTCTCCATTATGCTCTTCAGAAACCTAATATAAATAATTCTATTTCTGTCTGTGGACACTGAGTCATGAATACAGAATGACTTCACCTGGCTTCACTGGAAATTAACTCCATTTTCAGCCCTGTTAGCTGTGAGGTGAGTAGAAAATAATTTAGTGCAAGGTGTGCCTTTGTCCTAGGCAGAGAAACATCGATGTCCTGAATGGAATTGTGATTTACATCTTATCTTTATGTAAGAGAGGTAACATCCAAATTACCTGATACTTTTTCTTTGTTCTGTGTCATTGTTTTATAATTTTATGCTATGATGGACTGGTCAAGTTCCTGTACCTTGATTTAATTCACGAAAAGTTCAAGAAGTAGACTGAGCATCCTTTCTCTCTGCCTCTCTGTTTTAAATCTAAGGTATACATAGCTAGCTTGTCCCAATCATTCTATTCTTAGAAAAATGGAGAAAAAAATGAATGAGTTCCTCATTTTTGATAACTTTATTTTTGTGGGGGTATTCACACATCTGGACAGACTATTTGTATGTTGTTAGTTTATTAAATTGTACCTGGTTTTCCCACTGAGTTTGTGGTTCTGTTATCAGAAATGTAGTCTACAGCAATGCCCAGACATATGTGCAGAAGTACATATGAGATAATTATCAAACTCTTTTGATTTATAGTAGTAAAAATGAAATAACGTCAGCTGTAAGAAAACAGGTGACTAGATTATATGTTATCCATACTGTAGCTTATTTAAATAAGACAATAGATGCTGATCCAATATATTCATAACCTTTTCTCAATTGAATAAAGTAAAAGTATCACATTATAGTTAGATTTTAATGATGTAAACACAACCAAACCAAAGAAAAAGTATGAGTTTGTGTGCAGGCGTGTGTGAATATATCTTCCATCAAATTATATAAAATCTGAGATTGCTTTTTTGAATCACTGGAGAAATAAATCTTTATCTCTATTTGTATTCCACATTATATATATTCTTAAGATACATATGCAATATTCCTGTAGGTAAGGTTTTTAAAAACATTTTAATAATTATGTTTCTCCCACTAAATATTAATATAGTAATACCTACCCTTCTCAATTACAGATTCGACTTATCCAATACAAAATATTTCTTCTGCTATTAGTTCATTTCCTCCATATATACAATTGTCCTCTTGCTTCTCCTATTAATTTTTCCATTAATGTTTAAATGTTTAAAAGTATTTCCTATTCAAACATAAAATAAGTTAATATTTGAGATGTCTTCTTTATTGGTACTCTGTATCTTTTTTTTGTCCCACCTCTAGACAGTAATGTTTATTTGAATACAGCCTTGTCCCCAGTATGTCAGTCTTCAGGGCCTCAGCCTCTATTCGTTACTTTATTTCCTGACTTTGCTTTGTATTCATTCTTATCCACTTCCGCGTCTTCATCTGCTCATCATCTCTTTACTGATGAACAGCATGTCCTTAGCTTCTCTGTGTGTTCCAACCAAGTGTTTTTCTCATATTCTAATCATGTTATACAACCACTTACTAGATAGTCTATCAGAAACTCAATATCAAAATTATAAAATGAATTTAATATCATGAACTATAGCTGAAGTATAAGAATAAATAAAATAAACAAACAAAATCCTAAAATCCCAGCCTATTCTGAACCTGCCAAACCAACAATCTTATAGTCTCTCAAAGGTGTTCAAATCTGTATCTCTCAAGAAACATCTTAATTTAAGTGATTATTCTTTCATACCAGAATTACAAGAAATTGTCTCCTAAACACTTTTCCCTTTCATTTTTTTCAAACTCAATCCATGTCTTCAGTCTGTGTGTTCTTCAAGATGAAACACAAGGGATATCAACACAAGACATCTTTGATGAAACCACTCCTCTGCGATTCTTAGTGATACAATGTAGCTTTTTAATATTGCTACGAATTGTGAATTTTATGCTTTGCTACCTCTTATTTCTCCAATCTCAGAGAGATCTGTGTGTTTACTCGGGTCCCACTGTATTCTTATCCTGCTCAATCAGTTCTTAATAAAGTGTATTATAAAATTTCCTCTCTATATTCTAGTACCTCCTATAGCCTTGAATTGAAAGACTGTTAACTGAGACTTTTCCAAAACAAACCAAGTGAGAAATCACTCCTGTGTACTTAAAATGTTGTATTTCTCTATGTTACAATGCATATTACATAGCATTGCAAATGTCTATTTACTCAATACTTTCTCTATTGCAGGCTACCACACAACAATATATTTTACTGCCAGGCAAAACTCCTGTTACACAGTAGTTACTTATGAAATATTGTTTTAATAAATGAACAATAAATGGAAGAATACAGTAAAACAATAATTTTTGCCTTCTCTGGAAGGCAATGTATTAAAAGTTATAATATTTCACAATGTGCACTTGTAATGATATTGTCCTAAATGATAGCACATTTAAAGTTAAGCTAACATTAGAATGAATTTAAACACTAAGACAGCTTTAATATGGCAAAAGTCATTCATAAGAATTTATGCAAATTGTTAATTCCATTTCATTTAAAGTGTAAGTGCATTAAGATTAAAGTCACGCATTGACATTTCTCTCACTGAGTTGTATGGTCTCCTTCCTCCCCTTGAATTTGAGTGGTGTGTGACTACATGCAGTAAAAGGAAGAAAATAATTTTAATCTGAATTGGCAAATACACAGAGAACGAATTGCAACTTCTAATTTAATTTGTGTATGAAAGTAGGAGACTTGACTTTATGTAAACAACACAATCCCTTAACAAATAAAATAATTTAATATTACAACTGCAAATGTTTACATAATTTAAAAAAACACCCTGAAAACCCAATCGTGTGTTTTGCAAAGTGTATTCCCTGATCTCATGAAGTTGCCCACATTTATGAAGACATATACAATTATTAATGGTAGCATTAAAAGTGAGACAAATTAAGGTGCATGGCAGGTTTTGAGGCACTGGTGTTTTCAAAAGAGAAGACAAGTCCCGAGTTGCACCAGCTGTGCTCAGAATGGTAGCACCGGGACAACCATCATGACATTGCACACACTCTAAGGAGCTTAACTTCCCTGCTGAGAGTAGTGCTGAACTTGCATACGTACTTGAAGTGTTGTATAAGTGACAACTTATTTCTGCAGAGAATAGCAGAAAATAGATCCCCTGTTATTATTTCCTGCCCTAATGAACACCTGGCTAGAAGAAGGTCACATCAAGAAATCTAATTTTAATAACAAATTCTTAATCTTTGTCTACAATTCAACTTTCTCACAAAAATTACTGATGCATAACTGATAGAAATAGTATTACTTTAGGAATTCATTCTACTACCCTATTAAAAATGTCTATACAGGTAGCTGCCATATACCAGCAAAATCGCTCCTTCGGGACTGAGCCTTTCAATGACCCAAGTGTTGGGAAAGTTTGTTGACAGTTCAAGTCTGAGTCATTCCCCAGGAATAACTTTTAGTTACATCTTACAGGAGAGGGAACTTCAGTCCAATGGCTGGTCAATGTCAGAACATAAAGCCATGGTTTTCTGGACTCACATAATGATGATCTGTTTCTAGGTGTGTGCAAGGTAACAATTGCTTTGCCTTCTAGAAACTTGGCTCCTTTATTTTTATGCCCTATAACACCCTCTTAACTCCTGAAAACTTTTACTGTTTTAAAATCAGCTATGTCTGAAATTAATATATTACTCTTGCTTTCTTTTCATTATTGTCAACATGGAATAGTTTATTTTTAAACATGGAATGCATTTACTTTTAATCCATATGTGTCCTTATCTTTAAATTTAGTTCCCTGTAGACAGCATCTATTGAGGGCTTGTTTTTTACCCACTCTGACTATCTCTATCTTTGAATCAGGACATTCATACCATTGGTACTCAAGGTGATAATTGCTACAATTGGATTAATAGATACCATATTCATTACTGTTTTCTACTTTTGTTTTTCTTCCACCCTACTGTTTTTGTCTTCCACTCTTTTTCTGCCACTGTAGTTTTAATTGAGCAATTTATATGATGATATAAATTCTTCTTTCTTATAATATAGAATATACCTTCATTTTTTTCTTTTTTAATTTTCTATAGGATTTGCCCTCGAGTTCACAAGATACATCAAACGAATCCAACTCCATTTTCGAATGACACTATACCACTTCACAGATAGTGTGAGTGCCATACTAAAATAATACCAAATTCTTCCTTCCAATGTCATATCACTTCTGTTATTCATCCATAAATGTACATAGTATTACATATGATATGCAAATAAGTTTATATTATTAGTGCATCGTTGGTATTATTTTTGAACAAACTATTATCTGTTAAATCAATAATAAAATGGATTTTTTATATTTATTCATTCTTTGACTCTTTTATTCACTTAACGGTGCAGATCTCACTTTTTGACCACAGTGTATTCCTTATCTCTAAAAAATAAACTTAAGACTCTTTTGCAAGACAGTTTACAGATAACAAATGCCCTCAATTTTTGTTTGATTAATTATGTGTTTGCTTTTTATTCATGTTTTCGAAGGATAATTTTACTTGGTACCAATTTCTAGACTGCTTTTATTTTTCTCACAACATTTAAATATTCCATTCAACTTTCTTCTTGCATGATTTCTGAACAGATTTGGCTGTCAGTCTTTATTTGTTCTTCTCTTGGTAACATACTCTTTTCCTCTGGCTTCCTTAGTATTATATATTTTTGTTTTTATTTTGCTTTTCTGTCTTAACAATGACATGACATATGTTTGTTGTGGAATATTTCTCTGCTTGGTATTCTCTGAGCTAATGCTCTCTCTGGTTTAGTGTCTGACTTTACTTTGGGGAAATTCTCAGTCATTATTATCAAGCTTTTTTTCTTTGTTTTTCCTCTCTTTGTGTGCTGTCCCATTATTCATTTTTCACCTTTTGTATTTTGTCCACAGTCTTTGGATATTCTGTACTGTATTTTTGTTTTGTTTTGTTTTTTCAGCATTTGCTTTCTCCTTTTTCATTTGAGGATTTATTGATATATTCTTCACAGAGATTTTTTTCTTCAACCGTATCCAGTCTACTAAAAAAAACATCGTAATGTTTTTCATTCCCATTTTAATCTCTTGCATTTCTTTTTGGTTACTCGAATGACATCTCCTTGCTTATATTGTCCATTTGTTTCTCGCATGCTATCTACGACTTCCATTAGAGCTCTTAGCATATTAATTACAGTTCTTTTAAATTCCTAGTCTGGTAATTCTTATATCTTTGCCACCATGTCTAGTTCTGATGTTTGCTCTAGCTCATCACTTTTTTGTTTTGCTTTTGTTTTGCTTTTGTTTTTGCCTTTTGGTGTGCCTTTCTTCCATAAGAACTAGAAGTTATTTGAAAGAAGTGAAGAAAGAGTTATAGACCGAGTGGACCCCATTTTCCCTTAGATTCCCTCAGGTCTCTTAACTATGAGAGGCCCTGCTTTTAGCTATGACTACGACTATATTTAGTCATAATACGCTATGACTATATTTAAATTGTAAAGGATTGCCAGTCTTCTGAAGTGACTGTACCATTTTGCAGCTCCTTAGGCAATGTTTCCTCAAGAAATATAATATTAAGCATTTTTACACTTTGACAAACACTTCATTGAAAATAAATACAGTTCATTGTATCTTCAGAATGTTACTGTGAGGTAGTACCCAAATTATCTCCATTGATATATGAGAAAGTTAATATAATTTGTTCAATATGAATACAGCTAACTAATGGTGGGACTGCTATGAACCTAGAAAATCAGTGACCACTGTCTGTGATTTTGGAGCTTGAAGAAATATATTATTTTAATGGACCCATAAAAACACTTAAAATTGTTGCATTGCAATACAATACTTATACTATCAAAGTAGAACAGAAATTTTTTATGTTGTATTTTGTGACCAAAGTTCAATTAAATTCAAGTTGATTAGACTCATATTCTTAACAACGGTAAAATATATTATGTGGAAAATCACTAAGTACCTTGGTCCAAAAAGAATTAGAATAGTTAATTTGAATGAGAAAAGTACTTAGAACATAAAAATAGTAAGAACACCTATTAAAATACAGTCAAAGCTAATAATCATAGACTATTTATTAGTGTGAATGCATTTATTTTACATATAAAATAGAAAATATCAAGCTTCTTTTTACTGGAGATAATGGTTCATATCTTTTATTGACCTTATACCACATCAACAAACATTTCAGTTATTGTCCAAAATGTTTGTGGTTTGCAAGGCAAAATATGATCTTAGTCTAACTTTGCTCCTAAGTACTGAGTTAAATTTTCGATATAGAATGCACATTTGAAGCACACTGACTTAGTTTCTCCCAGTCTGAGTGACTGCTTTGCTTACGCAGCCTCTGTGGCCCAAGTTCACCCTCCTTCACTGCCTGTGACTGGTGTGTTCCCCCAGCTGGTCCACCTGCAATAAGATTTTGGTCACCCCAGAATTAGTCTGATTTTTATCATCCCATCAGATATTAGTTAATAGTAATCACAAACAACTATATGTAGTTGTACTAACACAGAGGAATGGATATATATTTTTATACAGCTGTGTAAATTGCAAACTACTAAATGTTAATATGTTTTAAAATTTTCAACTCAGAGTCATTTTTTACATTTTAAATATTAAATCTAGAAAATAATTGAGGGAACAATTTTGATGATCTGTAATGCTATAAGTTTTGTGTTACATCCATAAAACATTTTTGACCATGATTTTCTTCTGTAGATAGAAATTCTAACTCTGTCATTGAAATTAATGAGTTAGTATAACAATTATATAAGTGCAAGCGTATATTAAAAGTACAAGTCCTGGCTGGTGTAGTTCAGTGGATTGAGCATGGATCTGTGAAGCAAAGGGTCACAGGTTTGATTCCCAGTCAGGGCATATGCCTGGGTTGCTGGCCAGGCCCCTAGTGGGGGCCAGATGAGAGATAACCACACATTGATGTTTCTTTCCCTCTCTTTCTCCCTCCCTTCCCATATCTCTAAAAATAAATTAAAAAAATTAAATACAACAAAACTGCTTTACTAAAGAATACTGATTTGAAAAACTGAAATTATTATTGTCTCTGACAGCTAAAATTCAGGAGACTTACAGTGTCCTATAAATGTATGATGCTGCTGATTCTATTTATAAGATGTACCTTTGACTTTGTTTATGACATTTATATCTTCTTATAGCCACACTTTTATAATGCAATTTCTGTGAACACTGTGAAAAGATATTTACCTTTTTTTCCCTTTCATAAACTTTTTAAAGGTGTTGGCACATACATCATTGAGTTTTATGAAAGAATACACAGTAGATAATAAAAATTTCCTCTGTTCCATATGTTGTGATAAACTCCAAGGGATTGTGTACTCGTGCTTTCATATTCTGGTGTACTTTCATATTCTAGCACTTTTAATTTTACATGTGTACAATGATGTTAGAAACAAAACAAAAATAGTTTTCTGTTCTAGTGAAGGTACATGATGTATAACTTTATAATTCTGCTTTTCTTGAGTTTTATGAAATTCAGCTCTGATAATGAAAATTAAAGTCAAAGAAAAATAGTGATGTATGTAGTAATTGACTGGGGGATCTGGGGTGGGGTGGAGAGAAAAGGGCAAAGGGGAGAAAATTGTGACAACTCTAATAGAATAACAATTTATTTATTTGTTTGTTTGTTTGTTTTGTTTTATTTAATTATTTTTCAAGTATAGTTTTCTGTCTTTTACTTCCATCATAGCCCACCCCCCACCAGTGCTCCCCACCTCCCTCCCATTTCCACCCCCCTTAGTTGTTGTCCATGTATCCTTTATACTTGTTCCTGTAAACCCTTCTCCTTTTTCCCCTGAAATTCCCTCCCTCTCCCCTATGGTCTTTGTCCAGGCATTGAAAGACAAATGCCATATGATATCACCTTTAACAGGAAGCTAAACAACAAAACAAACAAGCAAGCAAAATATAACCAAAGACACTCAAATAGAGAACAGGGGGACAGAGGCCAGAATAACAATTTAAAAATAATAAAAGTGATATAATTGGTACCGTGCAATTTTTCTGCCTCTCATTTATTTGTTTAACTACAGTATAAACATTTCTTTCTCTGAAAACAAATGGGGAAACTAGTTCTCAACTCCTTCCACAGATATTTCAGTCACTGTCAAAAGTTTCAGAAAGAGAATTGTCCTTTCTAACAAATCTTTCTGCTTTTATCCAACGATAAGAACAAGAGACCCATTTGGCTAGGTGCCTGAGGGAGTTTAACTAGCCTTCCTCATTTGGATTCTTTATTACAACGGATGCCTGCAACTGGGAACCTCTTCCCCTACAGTGGTGGGTGGTGGGGCCTGACTGAAAGGAAGTTAACAATAAAACCAAACTAAAACTAAAACAATCTGGGAAAACATATGTTGAGATCTTTCTCCTAATCCATTCTCAGACAAGAGCTTGTTTCCTAGTTCCTAAGGGAAAAAGAGGATCCCAGCTAAACGATACACATTTTCTGATTATTCTCACCCTGAAAAGAAAAACAGAAGTTATTTCATCAGATGAATAAATTAAGGCTATATAAAGAAATTCAGAATAACAAAATCTATTTATGTTTGAATAGCAAAGTGTATAAATTAACAGAAAATATTTTGTCAGTTTGAGGATGACAGCTCCATTTTCTTTCACACGAATAAATGCAGGCCATCATTGCTCTTGTCTTCACGCATCTTGAAGCTAATATATAATATAAAGGTGAGGGTTATGAAGAAAAAATTACAAACTTTGGGAAATTTATTAAAAGATTTTGGAAGAATTCAGCTATTAGGGTGTTTTCCCACCCTTATGTAATGTCTAAAGTGGCAGTTATAAAGACTACTCCTTATGAATCTGAGAGAGTGTTTTGTTTTCTTTTCTTTTTTTATTTTTATGTTTAATTTTTATTTATTTTTAAAAATTTTTATTTAATTATTTTTCAAGTTCTTACTTTTATTTTTATTTTTAAAATATTGGGGAAACTTTGGTCAATGGCATTACATATATTTCAGGGGTACAGTTCTGTAACACATCACCTGCATATTGCATTGAGCATTTACTAAGTAATTTCCTAGTTGTTACTTACTCTTGTTGGAAACTGCTACCATTTAGGCCAGGGGTGTCCAAGCTTTTGGCATCTCTGGCCCACACTGGAAGAAGAAGAGTTGTCCTGGGCCACACAGTAAATACAGGGTGACACATAATCACAAAAAAACCTCATAGTGTTTTAAGTAAACTTATGATTTTGTGTTGGGCTACATTCATAGCCATCCTGGGCTGCATCCAGCCTGTTGGCTGCAGGTTGGACACCTGTGAGGCAGTAAGCAAGTATAGGATATGCATCTAAAACCCAAGAACAAACAGCCACGTTCTTCCTCCCAGAACAGCAGGAGTCCCAAGCCCCACCGTGATGATCCACCCTTATGAGATTATTTCTGGTGCATTTATTTTATAAAAGAATGGATTTCCTCTATTTATTACAAATACAGTGTTTAGGAATCTGGGGTCTTTATTCTGGATTAAGCTATATAATCAGAATCTTTTAATATTAAAAGAAAACTGACATATGGATATTTATAGTATTTTAAAAACAATATAACATCAGCCAGAATGTAATAGCAGACAAACCAAAATATTTTTTAAATTCTTATTTTTCTATGTTCATATAGGTTTGTGTAATGTTCACAAAGTATATTTGGGAAGTTGCATGCTTGACGTGAGTAGTGCAATATAACACAACTGTTTCAGGGGAAATGTAGGTAATAATTTGTACATAGTGACCAAATACTTCTTTCCTTGTCACAATCTGTTCCTGTTTTAGTCACAGTTCACTGCAGCTTTAGGGAATGCTGCTCCTATTTCAAATAAAATAAAACAAACGGGATAATTTCAAACAATGTCAAAGTTTTATTTCAAACATGATGCCAAAAAGAGAACTCTAGAGGACTATTAAAATATGTTCGCTATATACAAATGTTTAAACAAGAGAAACTTTATTTTTGTTTGTAACTTTTTTTGTATTTTTCCACCATTTATCCCCTCTGTACCCTCCTTCACCTCCACCTTCCCCATTTCCCCCCTCAATCACCACACTGTTGTTCATGTCCACCAGTTTCCCTCTGTCTCTCTTTTACAAAAGAAAAAAAATTGTAAAGAGAAACTGTCTTTTACAAAAGAGAAACTCTAAATAATGACTGTTCAATTGGATACAAGGTAAAATATGTTTAAATGAAATAAGACATCGGTCGACATTACTTGAGTGTGTGGGTAACTAGATTCCCAGGAATCTTCTTTATACCATTACATTGATCAGAAAGGTGCCTAAGCATTTTATTAGTAATGTAAAATTCTCCACCAAAAGGGGGTTGTGAGTGTTATGCAACATATTTTCCCAAATGAGATTCAGGACAAATTGTGTTGTTCATGACCCTCTAAACAGAGATTTTCAAAATGGAACCATAGCTACTTAAAATTCATTGTATAGGAACATATCCACCTATTCTGGTTATTAACCTTGGGATTCTATAAACTCTTGCATTCTAGGTAGTAGTTGCAAATACAAAATATTCTGTACTTGGAGGAATATATTTAAGTTTCACAAGTCTGTTCAAATATCTCTGGTAAAGATATTTGATAAATAAAATTTACTTTCATATTTAATAAGGAATTACACCTTCAGATATGTTGGAATCAAATAGTGAAAACAGCTTTAAGATTGTTTGATATATGATAAATATGCCCAGTTTAAGAAAATCAAATTTCAAGTTATAAAGAATAAGGGTCACACTTTAAATAAGTACCAATTAATACTTCTGTTTGTATAGTTTTTTGTCAAACTATTTATTTAACATTTTAATTTATATACATTTTGTTAGTCCTCAATCCAGAGCTGTAGTGTTCAACTTGATTACACACCTATAGAGATCAGTTTCTACTTCTAGAATGGCACAAGAAAACTAAAGAAATGAAACAATCTTGTCCATTCCATTATGATGATTACTGAGGTTTATGGAGGTTTTGTTGTTGACACATGAGTGATAACATTTGAAGGTCAGAGGCTTTGCCTCCTCAGTGTCATATGTACATATATTTTCCCATGGCCATGGAGAATAGACCAGGCTAAAAAGGCAATCCAGCTCTCAAACAGGCAGAAAATTCTTACTGTTTTCCTTTGATCCAAACCTCCACATCCTCAACTGACTAAATACAAGGGTAGGAAAGTAGATTAAACTACCAGCCATTGTTATCTAAGAGCTAAATCATAAGTAATGGTGCAAAATAAAAACAATAATAAGAAGAAAAATAATATGGATAGATCATACAATAATGAACAACTAAATAAATAATACAAGAACAAACTCGGTTTGCACATTGACAACTATAAACCTACTTTTACCCACCCCTGAATCTCCCCCCTGGATTACGCCAGATGATACATCAGTGGTTCTTATCCAGGGTATTACTGAAATGCCGGTAGCTCTTATTTCCCATTGCCACTCTCCTTTTGCAATGATCCGTATCTTGGAACCCAAAGGCTTCACTACATTTTAAAGATGGGAAATTAATAATATATTTCTTTGTCTTAAAAATTTACCACAGCAGCAGAACAAAATATTTTGAGAAATTCTCTCGACAACAGTTTTATCTCATGTGTGTGTGTTTTCAATCTATTTTCCAAAAAGTGGTGACAATCCAGACTACGGATTTCTGTGCCTGTGCAAATAGAAGTTTATCATGTTAACATTAAGAGTAATTTTCCTTTAAAATTTTTCATTCTACACATACGAGGAGGGACCCAAAGCACAGAATTTATTCATAAAATTGTGTATTTATTCTTACATGTTTATACTTCAGTCACCTTCAAAGTGCTCTCCATTTGAGGTAATACACCTAACAGTACATTTTTCCACTGCTCAGAACAGTTTTTGAACCCATTGACATTGATGTCTGTTAGTGCTTCTCTTGTTTTCTGTTTGACTTCTACGTCAGCAAAACATTTCCCTTTGAGGAGTTTTTTTCATCTGGGGAAACAAAAAGAAGTCTCTAGGGGTGAGATCTGGTGAGTAGGAAGGTTGGAGCCCAGGTTTCATGCCTTTTTGCTCAGAAATTGCTGAACACTCAGTGTGGTGTGGGCAGGTGCACACCTAAATCACCCATCATGAAATGTACAAACATGTTGAAAGAGGCTTCAGAAAAATTCATGGAAGCCAAACGCAACCTGTCACAATGATGCCAGTTGGTGCACTGACACAGATGTATTCCTAGAATACTGACCTGGTGGGGGAAGCCTGTACTACAAGGGGTCCACCCTCCAGAAGATATTTATGTTTTGGGGGGAGTCCCTCTTGTATCTACACATATTTATGTTAATTGGTCACAAAATAATAGAATCATACTTGTCATATTTTTATTTTATTATATTTACTCTCAACTTTAATCTAATGTATTATTTATTTTTTTCTTTAAATACACAGCCTTCTAATATGAAAACAACCTTTCAAACTATAGAATTTGGATGATGTTATAAAAATTTGTTATTAAAGTTGACAATACTTTATGATTTCCATTAACTCATTATTTTCGGAGCATCCTTAATACAAAAAACCTATTATATTTATGCCATTGGATTACTGAAAGTGAGTGATTCAGATGCTATTTTATAGTGATATGTCTGAAAAACAGTTAATATTAAGCTATTACTTATATTTAAGTTTTCAAATATTTCTTTACTTGTGCTCCAGGTTTAGTTACAGTTCATAGAAGCTCTAGTGAAAGCTGTTCCTATGTCAAATAAAATAAAACAAACAATATATCCAGAGTTCTGCTCTTACTAGAACAATTCAAATGACATTCTTTCCTTTGGTTTGGGAGAATTTTCTTCCATAAGCCTCAAAGCAGAATGATTGTCTTTTTGCTTTGATTCAGTTGAAGCTACGCTTGTGCCATTCCCGTGTTTGCCAATAGATGGGGGTGAGATTACCATGGGAGCCACTTTCTACCAAATTTCCATTCAAATTACCATCTTAAATATGGAGGGAAATTAGCAGAATGATGTCCATAAATTGTAGCTCAATGCTTACTGCCTAACAGACATTGAGTATGATAGCTTTTCTTTACATCTGTGTTATCTTTATCCTCTGTTATCTAATGGCTGGCAATGAGAAGAAATGAATTGTTTATAACAGTAAAACCCAGTCTTCACTTCTACACAATTCCCTTGCATTCCCTAGATGTTAACATTATCTTTTGTGCATGCGCCAAGTGCCAAGGCTGGTATTTGCTCTCCAGCATCTTCCACGTTGCTCCTCCAGACACACACATGTACATACACTCATTCTGTCTCTCATACAGATGCTTATGCACACATGAATTTTCCCTGAGGGTCACAGCATATCCTTGGATATTTGAGAAAACTTTTACAAATTAGAAGTATTGTTGAATGCATACTGCATGCTAGACATTGTTCAATGTGCTCTGAGTACAGCAATTACAATTATAGTCAAAGACCCTTTGTCTAATGTACCCCATATTCTAGAGGTCTGACATAGATGATAAACACAGAAAACAAAATTATACAGTATGTGAGAATGCAATCGATACACATTATTAAAACTGTAAACTAGGACATAAGAACTCTGAGAGTTGATAGTTATGAAGAGACTGGTCTAGAATATCATTAAAAAGTCTGAACACAAACTGGAAGGACTTAAAAGAAAGTTATGCAGGCCAATGGAGGAAGAGCCAAGGCAAACACTGGATGTGCATGAGAAACAGCCAGTGGTCAGTGAGGCAGGGTGAGTGCAGGCAGACAATAGAAGAGATAATGTCAGAAGAAGAATGAGAGGTTAAGTTGCCTAGAGCCTTCTAGGTAGTGTAAACACTTTGACTTTATTTCTGAGTTCAGAGCTTTTTGCAGTGGTGAGGCATGGATGGATTTGTGGATTCCCAGAATCCCTCTGGCCACTGTGTTGAGAATGGATAAACAGGGGTAAAGGATCACAGCAGCAGAATTCTTCAGAAGACTACCGCAGTAACTCGAACCAGATGTGATGAAAAGAAAACAGTCAAACCAAGGGGAAATGAACAACGTGAAACCTAGTTGGATTCTTAATATACTTTGAGGGCAGAGATAACAACATTTCCTGAAATATTAAATGAGACATGAGGGAAGAAGAAGGGAGATTAAAGGTACCTAGAAGATGTGGAGACTAGTGACTAGAAGGTTACAGGAGCTGCAGACAACTGAAATGGGGAAAGATGTGGAGACAAAATTATTTGGAGGAAATATTGGGACTGAACTTGAAATTTTTAGAGAACATCCACTGTAAGTTAATAGCTAACTACATGAGTACAGAGTTAGAACATCTTAGATGGCTCAGGATATAATAACAAAATCTCACAGATTGGATGGTTTCAACAACAGAATTTTTTTCTCATGATTCCCAAGACTACACATTCAAGATCAATGTACCAGACATTTGGTTCTTGGTGAAGACCTCTGTATGTCTTGTAGACTGTCTTTTCTGTGAGCTCACATTAAAGGTTGAAATTTTTTCTTCATGTCTCTTTGTATAATCCAATCCAAAAGACTCTACCCAAATAAGCCAATTTTATCCATAGGTCTCCAACTTCAAATACATGGGGGACTAAGGCCTCAATTTAGGACTTTTGAGGGAATATTACTCAGCAGTGAGTAAGGGAAAGAGGTGTAATTTGAAGATTGTGGTAGCAAATTTCCAGATATCTGCTACCTCATGAACCACATTTCCCCATATTTATGCTCTTGAATACTGTCCTCCTTTGTATGAGGGTTAGTCTTGTGGCTCATTTATAATAAAAAATGTGTGGACAAAGTCATGGTGGATGACTTTCAAGCTGAGATGAAAGTACTAGTATCATAGCTTCCACATGGATTTATTGTAACCCCTCTTCTGGAGGAAGCCAGCTGCCATGTAAGAATTGAGTAACTTGTGGTTGTTATATGGTGAAGTGCAAGGTTGCCACCTGGAGAGCAGAGGGTGTCCACACAGCCCCCAGTTGTTCCAGCCATGCCAGGATATGTACCAAACACACAAGTGAAAAAGATATTTTGAATGAAAAGTCCAATGAACCCTTCAAAGGACACCAGCCAGTCCAGCTGCTGGCTATTGAAAATGCATGAAAAACCTCAAATGGCAACTATTTAGCTGAGTCCAATCAGCCAGTCTGAGTCTCCAGAGATAAAAATGAGTTACTTTTGCCACACCATTTTGAAGTGATTTGTTATATTCCAAAGTTATTAGAACACAGATAATACAAAAATCCGCACGTTGCCGTGTGTTCTCCAAGACAATCAATGTAGGAAGAGACAAAAAGTGAGCTAGATACAGAGCCGCAAGCGATCTAACTCAACGTTCTGGGAGAAGACAGCAACTGGCATTGCACAGGAAGGCGAGTTCGGAAACACTGGAATCGAAGGAAGAAAAATTAGTAACTGTGATTTATTTGGCTAAATACTATTTATTCTGATTTAGAATAAACTCAGATTATTATTGCAGGATTGAGAAACAGGTAGCATTTAGCCAAGAATGGTTAAAGCCTTAATTAATTTAGCTGGTTTAAGCCAGCCGGTAGCCTGCAGGCTGCACATGTCCTAGGTTGGCTATGAATGTGGCACAACACAGCATCGTAAATTTACCTAAAACATCATGAGACTTTTCTGTGTGATTACATGTCACAATGTATTTAATGTGTGGCCCAAGACAACTCTTCTTCTCCCAGTGTGGCCCAGAGATGCCAAAAGGTTGGACACCAGTGGTGAGGGGAGATTAAAAAAATAATGTTGGATCAAGGGAAGTGGGATGGCTGGGGTGGGGGGTGATGGGGGAAAATGGGGACAACTGTACTTGAACAACAATAAAAATGTGTAAAAAGGAAGAAGCACTAATTGGTAATTACAGAATAGTCATGGAGATGTAAAGTGCAGTACAGGAAGTGGAGAAATCAAAGAATGTATATGAAGGACTCATGGACATGAACTCATGCAGGGGCAACTTTGCCCACAAGTTCCCCCATCGGCCATAGATGAAAGTGAAACTAGTAAGACATGATCTGCTTGGGGAAGAGAGGTGGTCAATCTCTCAATGGAGAAAGACCAAAAGCCCCTTTCTCAATGGCTTTTATTGTGTTGTAATACACAGGAATAAAGGTAAAGCTCATCAGTCAATGCCAGGCAACAAGGATCAAACAGTAGATAACATTTCAAAGAAATCTGAGGGCTTAGTCTGAGTTAGTGTCTTTCGGGTAAGAGGGCTGCAAAAACTTTGGGAGACATACTCATTTCCTGCTCGGACCTTATCATATGAATGAAAACACTCTTAGCAAAGCAGGCTTCACAGGACTTTAGGAATTCTTTCTTATTTCCAATCACCCCGGAACCCACTCTAGCCAGCAAGGGGCTGCACCACCTTCCCCATCACAGGTTTTCAGGCTTAAGTGGATTAGAGCCAGGAAGTGCTTCTCCCAGACAGAAATGGGGACTTGGGTTATGTCAGAATAGCTGGGGGGCGAGGGTCCATTATTCCCTCTTTGCTGCAGCCCCCTGAGTCCTTCCTTGAGGGCCTCCCAAGTGATGCTGCCTGGCTTAGGTTGTCCCTCCTCTGAGGGGTCGTACCCATCTCTGACTAACTGACCAAGCATTGGGGGCAGGAGATAGATGAAGCAGAAGCAGTGCTGCTGCCAGAGATAAGCTTTGTCTTCTTAGTGGCTCACAGCTCGACGGTCACTCACTCAGCCTTATCCATGGGAGGGGCAGTTACAACTCATGAAACCAGGCAGAGTGGTTCCCAACAAACCCAGGTGTGGGGATTACCTGAGACAGGAGTGCTGAGTGAAAGGGGGCAAAGAGAGGGAAACTGGGAGAACTGTAGTAGCAAAATCCATAAAATGTAATAAAAAACAAAAAAATCATTCGGAGGCAAAAATTAAAACAATCAGATTTTGTGGAGGGGGGAAACTGAAGAGATCATGGTGAGGGTTCTGTTAACACAATTTAATCAGATTTTAGGAAGCACACAAGAAATGCAGAAATATTCCATGGTCAGTGACAATACAAAGCTTCTAGTGCTTCTTCCATAACGGCAGAAGCACTAAGGGAGGAAAAGTGTCCTTCAGGCCAAGTTAGGGGAATCATCAAGGAGTCAGCAAAAATAAACATCGGTGTAGAGAAGACACAGAAGAAAAGTTCACAGACACTCTCCTTCTGCACTCTGACCTCTTTCTTCTATACCCCACTGTGTGCTATTGTAAGGAGGCCTCAGAGGTGTTTTCAGGAGGGGCCAGGGAACCAGGGGCAGAGCAGGCCAGGCAAGGTCTGGGCAGGGAGTGCTGTAGGGTGCAGGTAAAGGAAAAACAAACACATGCATACACAAAGGGAACAAAACAAAAGTTAGAGGATGTAAGGCGTGGGCATTAAGAGCAACAAAAAATGTATATTTTTCATGAAGAATAATTGATGGTGATTCTGTGACTTCTAACTTATTTTCTAAGCTCCAAATTTTGAGTCCATTCTACAGGTGTTGTGAGGTATGATTTTTAAACATTAGCCTTTGAACATCTTTTCCCTCCTTCTTTACAATGAGCTTACTGTCATTGTTCATAAGAGCATGAGCTGGCATCACAATGATTAAAAACAATGCAATATAATATAAATACTAAATTTAATTTTCAGTTTGCTTTTTAAATTCCAAAACAGGGAAGTGTGTATGAGAGTCAGGAAATTGTGCTTTTTGCTAACATAATACATTAGAATAAAAACAGAGGGCGAGAAAGAAATTTACCTGGGGAATCTGGAATCTGGGTTGTGGGCTGGGCAAAAGGCAAGAAGAAGGAATAGTAGCATTGACTGTCAATTACTACAGGGAGGTGTTTTATTCCCGGGTGTGCACGTGTTGAGACTATTGCACACCAACTGTTGCCATTCACATAAACACAGCATATCTGCTGAACAGAGAGGCATGTTTACATGAGATTATCCATTAATAGATTCAAATAGTAATGTATGCTACTCAGCTGAAGCATTAAAAAAAAGTCCAAAACTTCTATGAGCCTTATTGAATGGCCCCAGTGGACTGCAAGTTCCTCATTGTGCCTGTCCATTCACAAACACTTAGCAAAACACAGAAGAGGGTGCTTCACAATTATGAACAGCTTCATCACTGCTAGTCAGATTTTTTCTATCATGTTTGAAGTGGGCTTCTTTTGGGCTTTATTTTGTTTTTCAATACTATAGAAGCAGAATAATAGTTTGAAAGGATGTTCATGCACTTACAAGAAAGATTTTCTGAATTGTAATTATTCAATATATGCTGAAAAGTGAAAAGAAATATTCACCCACATTTTATAGAAAATAAGCAACTTCTGTTTCTTCTAAGAAATTTTATGAATTGAGAAACTCAGAGAAGAAAGATGAGATTAATAAGAACAAAAGTACTGTTGCACTGCATATTTTTTAATTTCTGAAATGATTACACATTTCCATAGTTCATATAAGCCAAAAATATTTTTAAATAGACTTGTTTTAAAAGGATTAGCATCATAGGCAAATATTTTTAAATTTACCAATTCAAACATGTCAAAGTGATAGTGCACAATTTCTTCTCTTTCCCATTTTTCCTTTTTTAATGTATTTCTCTACTTTGTAAACTTAAGAACATTATAAATATTAAATCACCTTGCTTGAGTTCTGGCCTTTGCTAGTATAGTATTTAATCATGTTGCTATTTATTATGAGAATAACTGCTTTTACTTACACATAAGAATGCATAACTTGTATTCTGTGAAAGAAAAAACTTTTAAAAACAGAAGCGAAAGGGTTGCTTTTGTTAGTAGGCAAAAAGTAGCAGTTCCCCCATAGTTTAATTTTCTAATGCAAATAACAATGATTTCATTTCTCTCTCATTTATTAAATTTGAATGCAAAAAAGATTCATAGATAAGCTACTTAATGTAAACTCTTCCTAATTTGCAAAGTTATCTGATATATTTAGATCTTATATGCTGGTTAAATTTTAAAATAATTGTCAAGAACCACAGTACTGAAACCTAATATATACTTAATTCTTATTATCTCTAATAGTCAAAATAGTAATGAAGTAAAAATGTCTATCTTGCTTATCTAAACATACTTGGTTCATAAAAAGCATATTGTATTTAAAGAAAAAAGTTTTTTTAAAGAAACTCTAGTTACATTGAAATTATAATTTTGCCTGTTGTGAATAGAAAAGGGAAATGCTAGCAAGTCAGCAGTTGCTATTATGCTAAAAGAATGAGAAAGATCAAGTTCATGCCTAGGGGTTTCATTGCTCCCACAGTGACATATGATGAATTATCATGGTTGAATATATATTCTAGTCAAATTGTAATGTTATTTAACAAAGAAAAATTGTTTAGGTACACATTTTTAGCTAAAAATGTATTCTATACCTGAACTAGAGATGTCAATACTAAAAACAGTGGAAGAGAGGAAAAACTTGTAGAGCATATAAAAAATCACAGATAATGATTGTTTTCTAAAAAGCAATTTTTTTGTTTTCACATCATCCTTTTTCTTTTTTCCAAAACTAGTTATTTCAGGCTTGTCATTAATCTTACAAAAGCCACTTAACAAACAGACTTGTCAAACAACAATGTCACTGCACATTTTGTTTGACAGGCCAAAATTTACTTGTAGGTTTTTAAAAGATTCCCAACTGTTTACCTTTATATTTTGTATTTTCTTAACTATAATGTTGTTTCCAGCTAGATATATTTGATAATGATGATCAAGATTTATCTCTATAATAATCTTATCCTTACAGAACATAATCTTTAATGTATTGTTATTTTCTTGGGAATTATTTATTAAAATTTACTCTTCCATATATTTTAAGATATGTTATACAAGAACATCCTTACACTATCCTTTAAAATTATAGTCCCAAACTAGAAATTTATTACAATAATTCAATCTTCCCAGATTACTTTGGGGAAGGGGGACTAAATCTATTTACCATCACAATTGTGAGTGCTGAGTGAAAACTAGGACCCTGCTAACTGAAGAATGGAGCCACCAAATCAGTGTGGGCATTAGGACCAACTGAAGATCTTTTTTTGATGGTATCTTTTCTGCTGACACTGTGGTTTATGGAGCAAACCACAGTCATCTCTGAAATTAGTTTTGTCAATGCCTTTCCTTCAGGTATCTTCCAAGATCTAGATTTTTCTGGACGTTAAAGAAGTTCTTACATTAAATTTGGGCATAAATTATATTGTGCTATGAAACTCACTAGTTTATCCAAGTATCATTTGTTGCTCTTCATTTGGCTGTTTGTGTCAATTTCTCGATTTGGAATGAAGACAGAATAAATAAATTTCAATCTCAAAGTGACAACAAACCTAAGCACTCTTGATTCACACACATGCAGACACACACATTAGATGATACATGTCTTGCTCCCTTAGTGCCGTCTCTGTGATTGAGTACTATTTTGTGTGGCTCATACTTTGCACTAGCAGGAGTTGAGGAAAATGCTAGAGATACAGCAAGGAAGTAAGGACAATAGTGAAAGGAATAGGGAAGAGTAGAGTATACTTGAAGGAGGAGGAATTATAATCTAAGAACTCAAATGCCCTACTTTGCTTCTCTCTAATGAAATATATAATCTAAATTACACAGAATGTATTTTACTGGATGTATGATTAATTTTAATGTAATTTTAATGATCTATGAAACATATTTCTTTGGCTAGATTCAGTTCTATCTAGCATAGGACTCAGGGTACCATTTGATCATAAAGACATTTCTGCCTGTTGAAAGAATTTCACTAGATCTGTACTCTAAATTAACCAGGCTAAAATATATGAGGTTTCCTCTATTCTAAGAGTAGCCAGGGTTGAGAAGTCATTTCAAACCTGTTGAATTTGTGCGTTCATTTAAATGAACACCATGAGTTCATTTAAATATAATTCCTTTTCTACTTCTCACTGAGCAGAAAGCGCACTTAATTGGAATACTATTGAACATGGGAGGGTGAAGCCAGGAAAAGGGCTGCAGGCTTTACGAGTGCCACACTTACCCTTAATCACCAGAGGGAGAAGAGGCTAATGGTCACAGAAAGGATGAATTCCTGAAGTTCTTTTCTGAAAACCCAGTGTCTGGAAACAATTTCTGGGAAAGAACTATTATGAGGAGGTAGATCAGGAGACCATCTTCACTCAGAGCCACAGCTGACACTCACCTCACTAAGTCAATGATATGTCAGTTCCTCCAGGATGACATGATGTGCTGTGGGTCTCTCAGCCTGGGGGGTGTGGGGCTAACTGGAAATGTAGTTAGAGGGAATATTTTGTGTCATTGATAGGTGTCTAATTTGCCTAGGGCCTATTTTAAGAATAGCATAAGCCGATTCTGGTATCAGGGGTCTTTTCATTTTCAAGAATAAAGGCAAATTATATTTAAAAATATTTTGGCAAATATATATGTGATTAAATTTTTCTTTATTAATTTAAAATATCAGTGCCATATTTTCAACTAGCTTTTTATTAATAATGGCACAAATCACAATCCCATTAATTTAGTTGCAGTGAGAAAAAAGAGAAAGTGCATAGAACAGGATGATGATTTGATAATTTAAGGATTATTATCAACAGTAGAAATTACTGACTAGGCATAAAATCAGTACTATAAAAACTCTCAGAAAATGATAAAAAAGTAGAACACTTTTAGAGATGTTCATATCCTTTTTTTGAAATTAGAAACAATATGTTTATATTATCATATCATATAATTATATGGTTATTAATTAACAATAAACAATAATCTTATTTTTAAAATAAATCATATTTTTTTTCTCTAAAGGATACAACAGAAAACTTTCCAATACACAAGTATTTGTGATTCTCCACTTGACCAAATCTAGTCAGGCTGCTGTGAGCCCTCAGCTTGGCTGGGACTCAACATGGCTTATAGGGACTTTAACAAGTACTGACATAATATCTAAGAGCTCAAGTCTGTATTTCTGGGATAGCCCTAGCCTGCCTGAGAAAAGGAGAGGTCACCGACATAATTTAGTGTGTGTTCCATGCAACTTCTGGATATTAGGAGCCCTGTCACCCCGTTGGGAGAGGGTCTGAGCTCAACTTCAATAAGAACCAGTTAGTAGAACCAGAACCCTCCGTCCCATTTTCCATAACTTTTCCTTTCCCTGACTCTGCTCAATGTTGCTCAGTTACCCCTCCCAAGCTGCCTCCCACTTTCTACCTATTCCTTTCTTGCTTACACTACCCTGCATTTATTTATCGTATCACTGGAAGGTAGTATTGTGTAAGTTAAAGGTAAATAACAGGTTGCTTTGATAAACTTATATATGGCAATATGATTATCACCATAGGTTTAAGTAACATCTTTCATCACATAATTAGTATTTCCTATTCGTAATGAAAACATATAAGATCTAGTCCTTTAGCGATTTTGAAATGTTGCAATGTAAGATAGTTACCTATAATTACTACAATGTGCATTTGCTCTCCAGAATTTACTCATCCTTGAAATTGCAAGTTTGTCAACCTCTCTCCATTCTCCTGCTCCCAGGCCCCAGTAACCACCATTCTACTCTGTATCATTCTTCCTTTTACGATACCCAATTCTGCAAAAATCTACATGGAGCTCAGCTCTTCACTGTCCCAAGTTACTGATTAAAATGTGCTTTTGCCATTTTACCTAATGTCCAGCTGTATTTATCCTGGACAGTATCCATTATCCAGAACTCTTCATAATACACATTTAAAAATTAGCCATCTCTCCCTCCATCATAGTGGGCAGTCAGATTTTCACTGCCCTCCCAGCTTCAACGCCATCATTCATGAAGCACTGTCTCCACTAACTCCAAGTGGTGTTGCTTACGGCGCACATATCAAATGTCTTTAATATTAATTTGAGTTAATACAGTACCTTACCACTGTGTTAGAATATTTTTAAAATGCTGCATTAAGTGAACCAGATATTATAACTATTTTTATATATAAGAGTACAAGTTCCTTTAATAAACCAGGTATGTTAGATTGTACTATTATTGAAAATTATTCACTGCTCTTCCCTGAGGAAGAATGATGATTCCCATTCCAAAACTTTCAGAATAGCAGTATAATTACTTTAGCCAATTGCATATGAGCAGCCATTGGACACTTGTGAATGGGAAGTTTAAGAGCCAGGGCACGGTTAGCCATGAACTCATTGTCTCTCTAGTTGGGCATTCCCCATCAGCATCAGTTCTTAAGTGAAGAAAAGATACAGTTGACCTGGCATAGTTGAGAAACAGATCTTAGTTTATGTATGTCAAAAAGATCGAGAAATTGTTTGTTATGTGGGTATAATCTCCCTGCTCTTAATATACCAGTGTTACTGGGCACAGGCCTGGGTCAGGCCCCCGCCTCCAACTGGTCCCTCAGTTCTTATCTCCATCTCGAGACATGAATTCAAATGGGAGACAAACGCATGTAGTGGAAACGAGATAGCAAGTTTATTTACGAAGCACACACCAGCACAGAGCTGCAAGCAGGCTCTAGCTAATCCGAATGCTCTGTGTAAGTAGTCTTAGTGTCCTATGAATAGAGGAAATGAAGTTGTTACTAAATTTGCTAGTAAGTTTGTTTTACACACTTTCACACAAACAGGTATTTAGCTAATCTAAATGTGCAGACTCTTGGGGTTGAGGGGTTATATACTTCATAGTCAGTTTCTACGTTCCCCTTCCTTCTCCCCCTTCAAAATCTTGAGAATAATGGACAGCCGAAAAGGCTTGCTTTCTCAGGTAGTAAAGACCCTTTGTCTTAGTTAATGAAATCATAACAGAGGCTCCCTTTCCCAGCACAGAGTCTCAAGGACTCCCCTCCTCCTGTGCTACACCTGCTGTGATGTTCAGAACACCTGGCAATCTTATCAGACCAGCCTCAGGACTGCTGGGTTAATTGGTGAGACATGACTTCCTTTTGTTCCCAGCCTTCTATTTTAAGTTCTTTGTTAGATTGTAATGGCAGGGGGACTTGATGTATTTTGCCTCTGGCCAGTCATTTTTAGCTGCTACCTACAGTAGCAGCTGCTACCTACAGTAACACCAGTAGATAGTGTGCAAGGGTAATGTGTATACTCTTGCCTCGGCATAAGCAGCACCAGAAAAGAGCATGAACTTATTATAGGTGGGCTTATTAATAAGGTATGCTTATTAATATAGGTATGCTTATTAATAAGCATACTTATTATAGGTGGGCTCTGAGGTCAGTATAATAAAATATTGTTACTGGATGCATTATAGTAAAATCAATATGATAAAAAAGTATAAATAAAATGTAATCCTTATTAACTTAATTTAGCATATTGTTCATTTTAAAAAATTTATTCAACATGTTTTTAAATGCCTTGTATATAGCTCTATTTAAACAAACCTCATTTGCATTTGCCTTGCTGGTTATAATAATGTTTTCTAGTGTGATGTTCATTTTTCTCAGCAACTATATATGCCTTTACATACATATATACCCATGAAAATATATTGTTGACACAGTTCATTACAAAACTCTGCTTGTTCTCTTCCCCCCGAAGGCTTTCATACTAATGTCTGTGAAATATCCATGTGAGATACCCATGTGTCCTTACAAAATGGGCAATGCCTTTTGAGTGTTTATGTGTTCTTATAAAGATAAATGACAAGGCTCTGTAGTCTGTGTCTTGTAAGTTTCATCGAGAACTACAGCTTTAAAGAGGAGTGCATCACACTGTATGTACCTGTCACTTGTTGTTTTACACCCTGTGTAATGCCAGGGTATACATCTACCATCTTTAGTTCGTGCAAACCAGCCTTCTCTGTCATCCTCGTCCCTGGCATATATGACCCAGTGTGTAAGTTTCTCCAGAGCGGACACTCAAGAATGGGACTTCTGGGTTTAAGGCAGACAGATTTATTTTCATTAAGTGCTGTCACACTGCTCTCCGGAGGCTGCCATGGTTTATGCTTCAACCAGCAGTGAGTGCCTCGCCAGTTCGATTTTCTGACACTCAGGGATAATTGTTATTATTTTACCCCCTTTGCCACAATTTGGTGGTTTGTGGCATTCACTATTGAATTAGTCCATAATGTTATAATATTAACTATGCTCTCTCTTTTAGTTACATTACATGGCCTTTGTTTGCCTATCTTTATTCTTGATTTCTTTGAAAAAAGGATTTTGTTTCCTAACATTTTGCTGACCTCCATCTATTGCTTTATGATTTCTTAACCTGGAAAAGTAGAGTACCTAACTGTATTATATTTGGAAAAATAATAGGGAGTATAGTTTACTCTGTTCCTGCAGGAGCTGTGAACCTATTGGATTCAAGCAGAAGTCTACGGCCATATCACCCTGAACGCTCCTGATCTTGTCTGATCTCAGAAGCTAAGCAAGGTCGGGCCTGGTTAGTACTTGGATGGGAGATTCAAGCAGAAAAGGGGGAAATATGTAAGAAGTTCTGTCCTAATCCTACATGGGCTCTTGGTCACAAGTTGATATTTTATTTTATTTTTTAAAGATTTTATTTATTTTTAGACAGAGAGGAAGGGAGGAAGAAGGAGAGGGAGAAAAACATCAATATGTGGTTGCCTCTCACAGGCCCAGCACCAGAGAATCTGGCCTGCAACCCAGGTACAGGCCCTGACTAGGAATCAAACCAAAAACTCTCTGTTTCACAGTCTAATACTCAATCCACTGAGCTATACCAGCCAGGGCAATGGGTTGATATTTTAGCTTTACCTACTGCTCCATAGTTATGTATTGAACATTGGGCAGTAGAGATGGGCGATAAGAAATGGATGATAAGATCCTCCACCACAGGGTACAATATAATGAGAAACAGAAATAAAGAAAATAATGCAATTCATGAGAGCACACTATTTACATGGAGAGAATTTGATGGAGACTAGAGTGTGGTACTGGTGTTAGAAATTTATTTTTTGACAAATATGTTTTTTCTTAGGTGTTTTAAGATGCTTAAAACACTTTAGGCCAAGGGGATTCTTATGCTTCTGGGTTTTATTTAGTTTTCAATACTTGGGTGAGGGGTGTCAACCTGACCACAGTAAGCTTGATTGCATATCATAGATCAAATAAGCTTTGTCTACATGTTGTTGTCTCTTTATAGAGAGAAAAAAACAGACATGAAGGCACAAGGACCATAAGGACTATCGCAAGACAAGTGTCCCAGAGGCAGGAAGGGTCTCAGGGTGGAGGCTGCCAAAGTCTATTAGTTAGGCGCAGCTTTTTCTAAACATGCTTGGCGGGGGCAAAGCTTTACTGTTTGCCTCATGAGAGTCCTATGTGTTCTCAACGTATGTGTCTGGAGTAGGATATTTGATGCTTGTAAATTGCAAAACAGCTGGTTTTCTTGTGTTGTGGAGCAAAGGTAAAATTCTTATTTTTAAAACATACATGACAAACAGAAAATAAAAGAAAAAATACATCATGTCAGAATGCTATCAAAGGGAACATTAAAGAAAGGGCAGAAGATTTTGTGGTTTCGTGGAAACCACCCTTAATGGCTGGAGACAACTATACCAAGTGGTTATAGAAAATGTGTACAAGTTTAAGGTGAAGGTGAGTATAAAATAATTAAAGCAATATGAGGTATTATCAAGCTGATAGAGTTACTGTAAATGTAGGTACTAACAAATTGCTGAGGCTCTGAATAATGCTAAAGAAATGATTGATGCGAGCCTCTTAAAAAGACACAAGTAGATAAATTATAGTAAAGGTGATTCAGGCTAGATAATTATTTTTATATTAAATATATGCCTGACTGGACCAATGGAAAATCTTGTGTCGGTGGAATTATTATCTAAGCGAGAAAAGGTAGATCAGATTTGTTTAAATAATACACACCTCTGGCAGCTATGTGAGACTTGGATTTCATATTTCTATGGTGAGAGGCACTATTTCAAAATAACAAATTACTTTATCTTTTAATCCCCTTACCCAATTTTTAAATAACTGTAGAAAAATTACATTTACTTTTAGTTCCATAAAGCCCAGTTTTCCCATTGTATTTCTCTCCGTCTCTCTGTCTGTCTGTCTGTCTCTCTCTCCTCCCTCCTTCCCTGTCTCCCTCCCTGTCTTTCTCCCTTCTTTCCCCATTTTCTCCTTTCTCTCAATTCTAGACCACATCAACTGGTTATTCCTTTAGGACACTCTCCTCCAACAAAATAAGTATAGATTTTACTGAATGGTGATTCTTTATTTTGAAGGCCAAATTCTCTCCAGGGTCTGCTTGCTTTTGCAGTACTCTAGTACCTTTAATTATGTGTGTGTGTATATTTTCTTCAGCATCTATATATCTATGTTTTTATTTCTTGGAGGGAAATGCCACTATATGCAACTCTACCATTGCCAGAAAATCAGGATTCCCTGGGTATAACCTTTAGTTACCAAAAATGCTACCTGGATGAAGGCAGGAATCGTGAATTTTTGAATTTTCAGTATATTGCAATTCCATTTCTAGTGAGGATATACCTGATTGGAAGAAAATAGCAGCAAAGACCTTGGAAAATTAGATGATATTTAAGATCAAAGCAGTAGGATTTAAGATTATTTTCATTATCAGATTATAAGGGAAATTTCTTCCTTTGTTCTAAAATGTTTAATTTCTCAAATTTGGAGAAGAAAAAGCAAATGAAATAACCAATAAAAATGCTTAATTACCAAATCAGATAGTAAATTTAACTACAGCTGTAATTTGACAACTCAGAACTTCAGACTTTCCACTTAGATTTCTTTGCCAGCCCATTTGTTCCAAACAGTATGTGCTCCTTTGGTACAGTCATGAAATGTCCCTAAGCCTCAGCCTTTGCCATGAGAAATATATTTAGAAAATTTACCTTGTTTTTCTTTTATAAGATGTTTAACACTATTAAAATAATTCTTTCACCCTAACACCCTCCAGTAGTTTCTGTCCTTCATACTTTTCAGTGAGACTGGTCATTCAAACTCTTAAATCTTTGCTTTTATTGTACAACATTTACCAGATGGTTACATATTAAAATTTAATTATTATTATTTTTTGCCAGGATGTCTGAGAATCACCTAATAAGTGTAGCAGTACAATGCCTTCATCTTTTGTTTAATTGTTGTATAATGGACATGTATCATATATTAATTTCAAGTATGTAGCAGAATGATTCACTATTTGTATATATTGCAAAATGATTACCACAATAAGTCTAGTTAATATCCATCACCATGAGATAGTTGTAGGATTTTTCCCCTTATAATGAGAACATTTAAAATGTACTTTCTTAGCAACTCATGACTATGTAAAACAGTTTTATTAAGGATAGTACTATGCCATGCATTTCTTTCCAATAACTTATTTATTTTATAACTGGATGTTTCTAACTTCTGACTCCCTTCACCTATGTTGCTCTTCCCCCATCCCCACTTCTGACAACCAGCAGTCCGATTACTTGTGTCTATGAGCATGGTAAACACCTTCACCTTCAGCATGACCAGACAATCAATAATGGATTGCTTCCATTCCCCTGAATGATTGCCCACCACCCATTCTATTGACAGTTTGTGAAACAGTTGGCATTTATTTGAAAGCACAGAAAATAACTAGGTGATTTAAGCACCAAGGTTGTTAGCTCACAGAAATTCATGGGATGCTAAATCTGGAAGAACAGATGGTAAACAGAAGCTGAAGCTGAAGTCAAGGCTAACAAAAGGAACTGCAGAGACCGTGCTCTTTGTGAGGGAAAATAAAGAAAAGAAAAAGATTGAAAGGAAGGGAAGGGAAGGGAAGGGAAAGGAAGGGAAGGGAAGGGAAGGGAAGGGAAGGGAAGGGAAGGGAAGGGAAGGGAAGGGAAGGGAAGGGAAGGGAAGGGAAGGGAAGGAAGGGAAGGGAAGGGAAGGGAAGGGAAGGGAAGGGAAGGGAAGGGAAGGGAAGGGAAGGGAAGGGAAGGGAAGGGAAGGGAAGGGAAGGGAAAGTTACAGCCCAAATTTCGCTGTAGCTCTGTGGCCAGCATGAAAAAATAAATACTTTTTTTGCCCTGAGAAATGCATGTAGCTCATCCAGCTGCCACTGCCAACAGAATGTATTTTCCACTTAGTCTGTATCTTTGTCCCTAGCTCCTATTCCATGGCTATTTTTGGTGGGTTGAGGTTGTGTGACGTGTCCAAACATTAGGTAGGACACTAGGTGTGTTAGACATCTTTCTTCGGATTATGCTGCAACCAATATAACTCCCACGTTTTAACAATATAATATATATCTTATTTTATTTACGTCAGTTTTATGTTAACTGAGTCCTACTTCTTATGGTTCCCAAGCTAAGACCTAGGGTGCAAGGGCAGAGTGGTGTTTGGTCTGTGAACATTTCTGCTCTGACTTTGTACACAGTTACTTCTGCTCACACTTCATTGATGAAAGCAAGTGACATGGCCAAGTATGATGTTAATGGAGCAGAAAATTAAACTCCTGCCATAAAGAGGCACTTAAAATAACTTGGCAAAAGGCAAAAATGTAAAATCTCTTTATGGTGAAGGCAGTGGATAATTATAGTGAAGGCAGTGGATAGTGAAGGGTAATTGGAAATACTAATAAAACCTACTAAATTACTATATTTTCTTTCTATAGTGTGAGGTTAGCCTCATCAATTTTTTTTTTTTACTGAAAGTTACCAAACACAAGAAAAGTTTTCAGATGTTGGCAGGCACATAATGGTAATCATCCACTGTAATTTTAAAGAGGACGATATTTTCAGTTTGTCTGTTTTTGATGCCTCTGCAATTCTTAGTCACAAAAGCAGCATCTCTAGAGGACAGCAAAATGATCACAACACTATCATTTCTACCTGTTCATATATAATACATTAACATGCATGATCAAGGTTATATAGTAAGAGCCTTATATTATCCCCCTTAGAAATAGTTTATTTTTGTTATTTTTATGGAATTACCTCCATGGATTTGGCAAACAGTTGTTTAGTACTGCAGAAGATGTCTTATTAAACATAGATTAGATATGATCTGATTTAAAAACACGGTCTAAATATAGTCAATCCTGTAACTGAAATTAAGATAATAGTACACTGTTTTAGAAATTGGCAGAATTCCTTGATTAGACTAACAAAGCAACTGTGATCAGGCTATTACTGTTAATTATTTTGGGAATAATTACATATTTTATTAAGATTTAGCAACACTTTCTAAGAGAAAATGGTCAAGAAACTAACTGAGCGCCATTTAGAGGAAACTCAATAAAATTTTGTCAATTTTGGTCCTATCTGAAGAGCAGATGTATCTATAGAGACTTTAATATTTGGAGACAGATTACCAGCCAGGATACTTTTGTCTAGATGGGAAAGATGTAAAATGAATAATGCAGGTAATTTTTAGGAGTAAAATTAAGATATCTTTATTTCATTGATGAAGTTCTAAAATTTTCTTTCCAATTTCTCCTTACAATTCCATCACAAAAGCATAAAACATGTGGCATTATGAGAACATATAAATTAAGTCAGTTGGTCAAAATGAATTTTAAGAAAGAAGAGGTTGACAATTAAGAAAAAATGAAATAGTAAGATACCTTGGAAAATCTCAATATTAATTTTTTTCAATATAAGGCAGGATGATATAAGTGAATTTGCTTCCTTTCATTAACGTGTAAAAATAGATGAAAATGTAAGCAGCATTGAAGTGATGTACAAAAAGGCAATTTAGTAGAGCAAAAAGAACAAGTCCTCAGAAATTTAATTGCCAAGAAAAAGCATTCTTTCAAAATAATAGGAAACACATGGCCACTCAATAACTGATGTTGGTTATATTTGTTAACTACTTAGGGGGTATCTCCAAAGCAAAACAAAATATGTAGAAAGTCAGAAGGAAAACACCAGAAAACATGAAAACTGAACTTATCAGCCAAAATCCTGCTAGGAGAGAGAAACTACACCAATTAAGAGAACAGAATATTGAATTTAAAATAAACTTTATCTAGTAAAAAGATCAACAGAGAACTTTAAGGAATTGTAAAATTGGAATTTCAGAAGATAATTGCTATTTCTAAGGCTGATAGAAAATGAACAAAGGTAGAATTAGGAATTCAAGGCAGAGGCACCAACTCAACACTGTACTTTAGATATACGAGGAAAATGGTGCCCAAAGGAACAAGTAGCTTATCAGTGACAACAAAGCATAATGAAGTGCACAGTCTGCAGCTGGCCTGCAAGAGAGTCTACTGCTGGATGGAGACATGGCCATAGGCTGTGAACCACGGGTTTCCAGGAGTTGTCCACTGCTCGTTGATGGATATATTTGCAACTAAGTGCCAGTCATAATTTATCTGTCAAAGTGACTGTATAGAGTACTGCCAGCACCCTTCCTCCCCACACACCAGTCTCAGCTGAATCTCTGGCTATTGAGTAGAAAAATAGCCCTTTCCAAGAAGTGTACTCTTCTGTGGTCTCACAATGTCCTTCTAACAACCTCTATTGGCAAAGCCAAACATCAAGCTAACTGGCTGAGGAAAATATCTGTACAGAATTCATCTTTAATATTTCTATGTTATTTTTTAAAGTTTTAATTTATTTTTAGAGACAGGGAAAGGGAGGAAAGAAGATAAGGAAAAAAAGATGTATTTGGTATTTTAGGGTTCTTGGGATATAGTCCCAGCAATGGAATTCCATTGGGAATTCCAATGGACTATATCCCAAGAACTCTAAAATACCAATCCAAAAGAATCTATGCACCCCAATGTTCATAGCAGCACAATTTACAATAGTCAAGAGCTGGAAGCAACCTGGGTGCCCACCAGTAAATGAACGGATTAAAAAATTATGGTACATATACACAATGGAATTCTATGCAGCAGAGAGAAAGAAAGGAGCTCCTACTCTTTGCAACAGCTTGGGTGGAACTGGACAGCATTATGCTGAGTGAAATAAGCCAGGCAGTGAAAGACAAATACCATATGATCTCACCATTAACAGGAAGCTAAAGAACAAAACAAACAAGCAAGCAAAATAAAAACAATGACACTGAAATCGAGAACAGGGGGACAGTGACCGGAGGAAAGAGGGGAGAGAATTTCAGGGGGAGAAGGGGAAGGATTTACAGGAACTAGTATAAAGGACACATGGACAACAACTAAGGGGGGTGGAAATGGGAAGGAGGTGAGGGGCACGGGGGGTGGGCTGGGAAGGGAGTAAAAGACAGAAAACTGTAGTTGAAAAATAATTTTAAAAATAAATTAATTAATTAAAATGTAAAAAAAAAAAGATGTGAGAGAGAAACATTGATCTCTTGCACGTGCCCGATCAGGGACAACATTTGCAACCTACTCAAGTGCCCTGACTGAGAATCGAACTGGTGAACTTTCACTTTGCAGGACACCACCCAACCAACTGAGCCACACTGGTCAGGGTATAGTGTTTTTATATTATTCTTGAAAGTCTGTGAAAATTTTAAATTATCTCAAAAGTGAAAAACTTGGAATTATTTTTATAAATTATTTAAAAATATATTGAGATGTTAAATTATTTAAACATTAGAAAATAATTAGAATCTATTATATTTATGCTTATAATTTTTGGAATCTGTTACTGAATTTATTTTGAGCCCAAAAAATGAGATTTAACACATAACTATTTAACATTTGAAAACAAAATTTAAAACATGTCTATTATTCGAATCAGCCATTGTACTTTTAAGAATGTATTTCACACAATCACCCATGTGTACAAAGATATAGGCATGAACATGTCCCTGGCTTATGCATTGTATTATCTAAAAACTAAAGAACACCCACATATGTATCAAATGGGGACTGGGTAAATTGAACATGACATGAAAGTGCTCTAGACAATGATAAATACAGTCATTAAAGCCAATGTATTAATAAACAAGGAAAGAAGTCAAGAAAAGGACAATCAAAAGGGCCATTGAATAAAAATATAAAACATATTGCTGCAATAAAAATATAGATATTTAAATTTGTAGAGTAGGTTTAAAAGAATCTCTCTTGACCATTTAAAGTGGTTAGCTATAGAGAGTCCAACTGGATCCATGAGTTTTTACTTCGTAAGAAGTTATCATTTTTATGATTATTATTTATTATATTTCAAATATTAAATCTATGACTAATACAATAAATAGGGTACAGATAGTATGTACATAAAACAATCAAAGTCACTAGTATTAGCCCATAAAATGTAAATTTTTGCATCACATTAAACATGTAAATATCATTACATTATACAGAAAATAAAATTACATTTCAATTTTTAAAAATATTTTATTTTTTTTTTAGACAAAAGGGAAGGGAGGGAGATAGAGAGGGAAAGAAACATCAATGTGTGATTGCTTCTCACGCACCCCCAACTGGGAATCGGGCCTGCAACCCAGGCATGTGCCCTGACTGGGAATTGAACCAGTAATCCTTTGGTTCACAAGCTTGCTCTCAATTCATTGAGCCACAACAGCCAGGGATCAATGTTTTTGGGGTTTTTTTTTTGTTTTTTTTAATTCTGTTTACTCACCTGGGATTATTTTGAATCAGTAATTGGTGAGACCAGGTCAAATTTATGTCAGTAAATGAAATATGATCCAAAAATTGATTAGTAGAGTTTAGTGCATGCATTCACTATATGCAGAAAATGAAAACCCATGCTTTTCTTTTCTTTAAGAGGTTTATTTAGTTATTTTTCAAGTACAGTGTTCTGTCTATTTCTCCCATCCCATCCCACCCCGCCCCATGCACCCCACCTCCCTCCCATTTCCACCCCCCTTAGTTATTGTCCCTGTGTCCTTTATACTTATTCCTCTAAATCCCTTCCATTTTTTTCTTAAATTCCCTCCCCTCTCCCCTCTGGTCGCTGTCCCCCTGTTCTCTATTTCAGTGTCTTTGTTTTTATTTCGCTTGCTTGTCTGTTTTGTTGTTTAGCTTCCTGTTAAAAGTGAGATCATATGGTATATGTCTTTTAACCTCTGGCTTATTTCATTCAGCATAATGCTTTCCAGTTCCATCCATGTTGTTGCAAAGGGTAGTAGCTCCTTCTTTCTCTCTGCTGCATAGAATTCCATTGTGTATATGTACCATAATTTTTTAATCCATTCATTTACTGACGGGCACCTACGTTGCTTCCAGCTCTGGGTTATTATAAATTGTACTGCTATGAACATTGTGGTGCATAGGTTCTTTGAAATTGATAAAACCCATGCTTTTCATCTAGCTATCAGAAAATAATAATAAATAGGCAAAACTAGTATAGAAACTCATACTAGTTAATACTAAAATAATTATAAGAATGAGAGATAAAATGGTTGAGAGAATGGTTGATATAAAATCCATGTTCATATGAAATACCTTGTATAAAATTGATGTGAAACTTTTTATATAATGCTAAAACCGAAAAAATACAGTCTATCAGAAGCCAGTTTGATAAAAAATAAAATAGTAAAACTATTTAGACTTGATAATAAACTATAAAAATCACTAGAATTTCAATTTGCAAAATATTTTTTAAAAGTCTCCCCAAATTGCACTAGAAAATTAAACTTTACCTCATTACCTATTTTATTAGGAGAAAGTAAAAGTAAAATCTTAATTAGTAGGGAATGAAAATAAATAGTAAAGGATCTTTACTGAAGTTCTTTTGTAAGAACTTGAATTACTTATTTTCCTCAGCCTTCCACGAATGAATGGTTTGGCCTCCACATTTGCCCTATACATGTTCCTATGTCCAGTCATTAATCTCTGCTGACTTCTTTTTCTTCAGTACTGTCCTTCCAATTTTATCCTTAATTGCTGTTGTCTTTTTTAGTCATGAACTGATTTGCATTCAATCTTTGTAGACTATGTAACTTCTTTTACTTCTCAATCTCCCCCGAACTGTTTCATAGAGTTTCGTTTCACCCACAGTGCAGACCTGCTCTGGCAAGTAAGATAGCAGTGAGCCATAGGTGATTCCATTTTATTTTAAAAGAAATAATTGGTCACCTTTTGAATTTTAATTGCCACATGTGGGTTTTGGCTCATGCATTGGACAATCTAGATTTATAAAACATTACCTTCACAGAAGAAAACTCTTTTTGAAAGCACTACTATATATACATGTATATATTTATTGGCATTCTTTTTGGTAAATTTATTTCTACTGCTTTACTTAAGAATACATTGCAATCTCCTCCATTTCCACCATCATCACCAGAATTCAGAACCATGAAGTCACACATCGCCTTTGGCGGTAGTTGGATAATGTCTTCACAGTCTCACACCTATTGTTCTACCCCTTCCTTACTCATAACCCAGCTCCACCAGTCACTCAAACCACCCCTTAGAGCAAAAATATGATCCTCTCTCTTCTTCTTATAAAACTTCAGAATCGGTATCTTGCTAATACATCCAATATTGGTGTATTCTTACCTTTTTTTAAACCCTAGACTCAAGAAGTTAGTTTTCTTTCCTGCCTGTAAATCCTGTCTCATGTATGTCTTTATCCCAGGATGCACTGTGACTTAGATCTCCTGTCTCACGCTTTACCTCCTAAAGTTCTTATGGGCTTTGCACATTTTATTTATAATTTTCAATAATGTGGGTAAAATATTATGGGAAGATATATAAACTAAGGGACTTATAGCTTTAGAAACACAAATATTTGCTGTCCCCGGTCTGATGAGGAGTCCTATTATCAGAGAGATATAAGCAACATGAGGGCCATCGCACACACACACACACACACACACACACACACACACACATATTTTATACTGTTCACTGTTTTCTATCCCTGAGAATGATATCTGCCAAATAATCTACAGTGGACTATAAAATACTAGACTATAAAAAACAAAATGAATGCCACTACTTGATTCAATATTATATGGATGAAGTATAAGAAGGCAAATATTGTCACATTTAAAACTCAGAAGTTACAGTGATATAGAACTGTTGTCAGTGATGTACACATTTTATTTTTCTGTTTGTTTATTACAAAGTCCTAGCTCTACAGCTTTGATCAAGCTAAGATTCCTGAATTTTATAATTATGGAATTATAATAATATTTACTATATTGACTCATTATACCAGTTAAATAGAGAAATGCATGTATCTAACATACTACTTAAGCAAAATAATTAATTTATAGATATAACACAAGATTGTACTCTCTTCTATACAACTTACTAATGAAATAGTCTTTATGTATAAGTTTAGCTTTCCTATAATGGTTTGTGTATTATTGGAAATCAACACAATAATAAGTAAAATATTTTTAAAGTACAATCAATTAAAAGTATAAATTTGATTGATTTATACTTGTTAGTTTTACAGGGCAATCAGGACAACTCAAAATTTTAGCTGGCATTTGACATTACTAGATCAATGGTATTTCTAAAATTATTTTCACATTGATTATAAGCCTTTCAACAAGTACTTCTTTGCCAATCAGATATTTATGTGACTTGTCACTGAATTTTAGATTTGATGAACATAATAGAAGGACAATGCTATCAAAAGCAAATTTCTGCATTTGACAATCCAGAAATCTCCCCTTCATAAGAAGAACATCAAAGGAGCTGGCGTTGATGGATTTTGGAGATTAGTGGAATGAAACATGCACTAAGAATGAGGAAATAGAGTATTTTTATTTTAGTTGTGCCATGTTAGCATTTAATATTCAGTAATTTTTAATGTGTAGAATAAAAATGAACCAAGTACTTCATTTAACCATCATTTGTACTAGATACATATATCATAAATATTAGACATGCAAAAATAAAAGGATCAATACCTGCTCATGAGTATATACTAAATTCTAATATATAATTAGAATATATATATTAGTAATATATACTAAATTATAGGATATTACATGAAATGCACTGAAGTTATTAATTGTATTTAATTTGGAAATTCTGACGTTCAGAGGATGAGTGTGACCATTTAAATTTCACATAGATGGAGTTTATGGGACAGGGTTGGGGTTGTGGCAGGACAAGACACCACTGTGACTTTCTAGAAAAATGGTTTATCCTTTTGCATTATATATGCATAATGCAGTCTAATTTCCGTAAGAATAATTTTGACTGTTTAAAACAAAACATGATTGAAAGCTACTTTTATTCTATTCTAAACTATGTTTTTTCTTGGGGGAAAACAAATAATTAATACAGTCTCTGAAATAATATAATCAACAGTTATGTTGTTATTATTGTTTTGGACAAGGGGGGAAGTGACAGAGTTGTATGAAACATGAAAGATTTGGGAGATTATCGTATTTTCTTGAATGAACAATATCATGAGTATTTAAAAACTCACACCTTCAAAAGTCAGTGTCTATTGTTTGTTCTCCATTAGAATTAGAAAAAAAAAATTGTCCACTACTCCTAGACTCAGTATAGTATGCTATAACCAGAGAAATAGGACTTTTTCTTACTCTTTTAAAATCTAACGTGTGATAGTATCTCATACTATCACTCTTTGGGTTTTCAAAATACTAACAATAATAAAGATAAAACATATTTACATATTTATGTACCTGGTATGTTATCAACCTCTCTCTGAACCCTACTCAAACTAAGTTTATTCAGCAGATACATCTATTGTGGAGCGTTTTGTAGGCCATGCACATTTCTGAACAACCCTCAGGATTGTCCTGGCCTATGAAAGATCACTTATGTTTGCTCATGCTTTGTAATGTTTGTGGGTTGGCTGTGGCTTTCTTCTTCACAGCTGTTTAATTATGAGATTCAGCTCAAAGGTCAGCTTTTATTCAAGATGTGCTGTCCATAGCAAAGGTGGGGTAGGTGAAGAAAGAACTTCCTGATGTTTCTTACAGCTTCTGCCACAGAGGGGGGCAGGCCACTCCATTCACATTCTATTGGCAAATGGGATGTCACATGGTTAATCCTAATGTAATAGTGTAGCAGCCATGAGCAGCAGCACTGCAGACACTATGCTACCAGGAGGTGTTGTATGCCTCTTGTGAAAAGAAAAACATCATTTGAAACACTAATAAAATTGACCACAGCCCCCTTTCCCGTTTTACTGAAAAGAAGATGGAAAACTTAATCAACCTCACACTGCTAATCAGGGGTATATCTGGAGTTCACCTCAAGCATCGTGTGTCCAGTTTACTATGTCCTACTCTTTTGTTATGACACTTTGTTATTCGAATAGACATGATCTGATACCACTGAGAAAAAAAACCTAATTACCCTCTGCATTTGCATTTAACTAATGAGCAAGCAGAAAAAATCCTCCTTTCTTCTGGTTCAGATTTTCTAAGTGATTCAAACTGTATTTCCAATTATGATAAGTAGATAGTGTGGCCAGGCAGATCTGTGAGAGAGTACGTATCTGCATTTCAAATACAGGTAGTTACACTTCTGGAAGTATCATCCCGTAATCAAACTGCAACAGCTTCTCTCCCCAGGAGCAAGTGCCGTAGACTCATTCCTTTCAAGAAGCTTGTACAGTCATAGGTAAAGCGCAAGGTACTGGCAAGTCCTCTAGCAGAGTACATTTATAATTGCTACATTTTTGTATTAGCTTATTGCTTCAAATCATCAGGCTTTCTTGCAACAGATTGCTCCTTAACAGAGAATATTAAATATAGATATTAATGTAATAGCTGTGGTTTTTAACAGAAGGCAATCAAGTGCCATGGATTTTAAAATATAAATAGAATGGCCCATCTTGTAATAATCTAGGTCTCTAATAATAATCATAAGATTGACCACTTACTGAATGCCTAAAAACAGGAAGTAAATACACCTAAAAGTTAGCCTACTGAGAAAATGCCAGTAATGTAAAGAAAACCTGTGTGTTATATATTAATAAGAAAATCAGTCGCTAAAATAGCACATGCTCTGAAGTCTCTTAAATGATATTAACTTGAAAATTCTGAAAAATTATACTTTGATATTACAACAAATGATGTCACACTTTAATAGAAACAACAGGCTTTTGAATGAGAAAAGTTTTCATGACATTAAGTAAAATAAAACAATTTTTAAAGTAATGGTATATAAACATGTGTCGTTGGCTAAATAATGTCCATCAAAGCTATCAGGTCCTAATGTCTGGAACCTGCAAATGTTTCCTTAGAGAAGAAATTATATTATTGCACATGTGGGTAAAGCTCTCACCTTGTGAGTCCTAGATACAGTCACATTTCTCTTTATAACAGGGAGGCGGAGGAGGCAGACATGAAGTAATTAGTGTGGCGCACGCCAGGAAACGCTAGCGGCCCCTAGAACCTGGAAGAGGCGTACAACAAATGTTCCCACAAATACTCTGGGGAAAATGAAGCTCCGCCAAATCCTTAATTTTTGCCTTGTAACATTGATTTTGAACTTCTGGCTCCAGAACTATGAAACAATAACATTGTGGGGGGTTTTAGCCAGCTAGTTTGTAGCAATTTGTTACACAGGCCATGGAAAGCGAATGCAGATTTTTGTACAGGGATATGAGTGCAGTGCAATAAATTTCTGCAAATGTGGAAGGGGCTTTGGAATTGGATAATGGGTAGAGGCTGGGATAATTATGAGACACATGGTAGAAAAATGCCTACATTTGCATAGACTCTTGGTAGAAAGGTGAATTAAAGGCACTTCTGGTGAGAGCTCAAAAGGAAAGAAGGAATATAATATGGGGAACAGGAGGAAAGACAGTCCTTGCTACATAGTGGGAGAAAACTTAACTCAAGTGTACCGTACAGTTGTATGGAAAAGTGAAGTTTATAAGCAAGAGACTTGGACATTTAGCTGAGGATTACCAAGCAAAGCTTTCATGGTCTAGCCTGCTTACAGAAAAAAATAAATGGGCAGACAGAAATTAAGGGAAAAAAAAACTGTCAAGGAAAATAGAACGAGCACATAATGATTTGGGAAATTCTCAATGTATTCAGATGGGAAAATGTGATAAAATTAGGAGAATAACTCATAGGGTAGCATGCTTTGGAAAAAAGGACAATGTGTGGTTGCACAAGATTTTATGAGGGCTGAAGAGGTGACATCCATCATAGAGATGAAGAGATTTGGCACTTTTAAACTGATAGTATTTAGGTGACATTTTGGACTTGTGTTGGTGCTTTAGTGTGTTGAGACTCCGGGGGATGTTAGTATGGGGTCAATATATTTTGTATGTGTTATGGGCATGAGTTTTGGAGTCCAGAAATAAGACTATAAGAGGCAGAATAATGTCCCCCAAAGACATCAGGACTTGCTACCTTAAGCCTATACCTGCAATCTATATGCTACTTTACTTGTGAGAAAAAAAGACTTTTGCATGGCCTTTGAAGAAATGATAAAAATGCAATCTTGAAATGAGATGATCCCAGATTATCTGGGTATGACCCCTAAATGCAAAGACATGTATCCAGATAAGAAGGAGACCAGGGAGATCACACACACACACACACACACACACACACACAGAAGGCAATATGACTACAAGAGCAGAGATCTGAGCCATGTGAGATACGCCAAGGAATCTGGCAGCACCAGAAGACTCCTACACTGTGAGGGAATACATGTTTATTGTTTAAGCCATCAATTTTGTGGTTATTTGTTACAGAGTCATAGAAAACCAACATTCTAGGCAAGATACAGTATGTTGTCTGTACTATATTAACATTTTCTTAATAAACTTAAGATATACATTGTTCAGTTAATTTAATGTGAATATTTTTATAATCATTTGTGCCTATTTCATTAACAAAATCAAATATCTATCTGAACAAAATGGCTTTATGTTAGAAGATAAAATTTATTATTAAATTTTAAGGAAATAAATAAAGAGTAGGTAAGAATATGAATTTGAGTAGTTTCAGGGTTTAGTGCATAATGCATTTAGTCTGTTTTTCCCTGCCAACCTCAGGAGGACTGTGAGGACAAAATGACCTAGCAAATATTGTTAAAGTGGCTTCTGTGCTAAAGTGCGATGTAAATTCAAAGGGCGAGCACTTTTTCCTGCATCATATTGTACCTGTTCAGAGTCTAACAGACTTCCCTGTGGCCTGACACCTGCATTTTTCACCGTATCTTCCTGAATTTTCCAGTCTTCAGAATTTCACTGAGAATTTCCCAGAGATCTGCTTTCACCCGTCTTTTCAATGAAATACAACTGCAACTGTTTAGTCTAACAGTATTGGATTTTTAAAAATGGGGTGGGTCAAATGTCTTACTTCGAGAACGTATGGCTCTATCTCTAAAAATTCTATTTGATAATGATTGCATGGATGATGATGAAGTTTGTGATATATGTGTCTGTGCAGTGTGTAGTGTAGAGCCCCAGGGTGCCATGATTTGGTGCAAAGATCTTTAAATTCTCATGTTTGCTTTAAGATAATGTACAATCCAGGTTACACACACACACACACACACACACACACACACACAACTTATCCATTAGGTCATTTTAACAAAACTAATATAAGTATATTTATTTATCTCTATGTCCATGTATATCTAACAATTTCCATCTTTTTCATTTATATACATTAGCCAAGATTTTTCATTAAATCTCCTTAACAGGATATTGAAAGCTCCCAGCCCTCTATTGTGTTTCTGGCTTTATTGCCCACCCAAGTCACGTAGAATATCCTCACATTTCCTGAAGTAATGTGTCTTTTACAGCTCCATGTTTTAGAAGGTTTGTTTTCTATTCCTGTAATACATCTACACCCTTATCTATGTATAAGCCTTCACATACTTCAAGTTGAAAAATAGACATTCTGTATACAATTTCCTATCACACTAGGAAAATTTAACTGCACAGCATGCTGTTTGTCCACTACCCTGTATATCTTCATTCTGGGATTTACTATGTAAGGGTGCCATATATTACTGCGCTTGCTTCAATAGACAAACACTGCTCAAGGAAAAGTGACGTTGATAAAATCGTTGTGTGGTTAAAACTTTATTTTGGGAATAATTCAATGTATACAATTGCATGTACAGGTTTCAGAAAAAGGAATATAAAGTGAAAGATATGACATAGAAAACTACATTTACAGTCAGAAATACGTGAAAAATAAACCCATAAGATAAAATTAGATTTAAAAAATTTTTCAAATCCTTTTTTTCAAAAAGTGTAAGGGACCAATTTATTTTTAATGCATAGCTATAATTTTAAAATAAAATCAATCCAAGTAAAATTTCTAATTCAACTACGACACATCACTTTCATAAATTTAAACTATGTTCTGTAGATAAGATGCATATTTTCAGCATTTTAAGAGGAATGTTAGAAAATAATCAAGTAACTTATTTTTGTAGAGGGGAAAGCCAAGGCATAGTGGAATTGTCAATATATATGCAAAGACACTTCTAGCTAAAATAATTAAATTTATCTTCTGTAATCTAACCCAACTGTGTTGCATTTCTTCAAATATTTTGACATGAACTTCCTTTAAAGCAACTTGACATGCTTTGCAAGCATATTCTTATTTTAAACATCTCTATTTACTACTAAAAGGAAAGTGGGGTGGAAGGGGGAGGTATAAGACAGTATATGGAGGATAAATGGTAGTGAAAAGAAATTTTACTTTGTGATGAGCACACAAAATAATATACAGATGATATATTGTAGGATTGCACAGCTGAAACTTGTATAACTGTATTAATCAATATCATCCCCAATAAATTTAGTTGAAAAGGAAAAAATCTCAACTGGGTTTTGACTCAGAAGTGTTACCATACTGTATGTAGAATGTTATCATGGAATATCCTCTATTGCACCCCCCTTCTTTGACAATGGTGCCCTGATTATCAATAATAATTGTGAAATCACAGATATTTTCAAGGTTAAATAACAATACACATGTGAATTCAGTGTTTGTGGCTATTTTATGATGTACAAAAACTATTATCCATGTTTTTTGTGATATGTGGTGAAATCTTAAATTTGATTTATTTAAGGCATTTTTACATGGACTTAGGCATGTTTTTAAAATCAACATATACAGACAGAAATGTCAAGGTTTCTGAAGACAGTGAGAAGAGAATGATTCCTGTAAGACATATCACCGGGGACACATTGAGAACCTTGCATGTTTCTTTATCAGCAAAGCTACTATAGACCTGGAAATCCTGGTCAATGATTTTTTACTTACCTCTCAAGGGAAATATCAGAAAGCTCATAGAAAGAAAATTTCTTAATATCCACATTACAGTCGACAGCCTGATCACTCAAAAATTGGAGAAGATACAGAGAAAGGATCTCAGAAGACCCACATGCTGCCTTCTAATGCTACCCAGAAAAAGAAAATTTTCAGGAAAGTGAGTGGATGAAAAGTGTTGGCGTATGAAATAGTATATGCTCACCTGATACCATCTCTCAGCAAAGCACTGATCCACATTTTAAATGAAAGTAAATACAACGAAAGCACATCTTACAAAACTTTATTTTGCAGGCAAATATAGCAAAATATGCTGCAAGAATGCATTCTTCTTCTTTCCCCTTAATTCATAATAGGATGCATACTAAAGCCACAGAAATGATGTTAAGATTCTGAATTGTCAGTTATTTGAAAGCTTAATGAAAAGGACCATATTTCACATCTAATGGAAGTAGTTGCTATATAAGTATTTCTTTACTAGATGCAGATTAGTAATTCTTACCTAACTAAACTTTGTTTGGATTAAATCAAATCCTAACACATAATGGGCAATTGAGTAGAGTATTCTTTATCTCTATTAGTTCTCAAGTGGAATATTTGGCCAGTGAGAGTTATAATAAGCCTTGAGTTCTAGGTATGAATATCGTACAACCTAGTTTAAGTACTATCTATGCAACACACATTACCTATCCAACATGCAACAAAATGTTATGTATAGGTTCATTTCCATATGGTGTCACAATTAAATTATTACTAAGCCCTTATAACAAGTCATCAATGAGTAGAACATGATAAACATTGTAGTAAATGAAATGCCAAAATAGAAAAGTTACTATTATATTAGTATGATTGAGTTTTATAAACTCTTAAAAAGTAACTTCTATTAAAATAATATATATGCTTAATGACATAAGGAATGAATTCACAACTTACTGTTGTTAAAATTCATCAGACTATAACGTTTTATGTTTCCAAGTTTATTTTAGAATACATATGTATTTGTCTATATTTTATGCATATATAAAATATTAAATAAGTCAATATACTACATATATCTTCTTTAAAGCTAGTATACATATTTCCATTACCTTCCTTTTTTTGTTTTTTTATTTTTTTTATTGATTATGCTGTTACAGTTGTTCTATTCCCCCCCTTCATTCCCCTCCACCCTACCCCCCGTCCCCACCATTACCCCCCTTTAGTTTATGACCATGTGTCTCAATATCTTTATATTCTATATTTCCCATGCTATTCTTGCCCCCCCATCTATTTCTATCTACCATCTATGCTACTTATTTTCTGTACCTTCTCCCCCCTTCTCCTCCTCCCACTCCCCTGTTGCTAACCCTCCTTGAGATCTTCATTTCTATGTTTCCATTCCTGATCTAGCTGTCCTTTTAGTTTGCTTTTGTTTTAGGTGTGGTTGTTAATAACTGTGAGTTTGTTGTCCTTTCACTGTTCATGTTTCTTTAACTTCTTTTTCTTAGATAAGTCCCTTTAACATTTCATATAATAAGGGATTGCTGATGATGAATTCCTTGAATTTGATCTTATCTGAGAAGCACTTTATGGTGAATCACCTAAGGTTCTGCTCCTCACCCAGCTGCACGAAACAGCAGAGGGGGCCACCATTTCCCACTCTGACCACGCCCCCACATACAGCATCACAACCCAGTGACCTGGGAGTCCAAGGCTCCACTCCTCACACTTAAAGGGCATGAACAGACCAAAAATGGCTCAAGAAGATCTCAAAGCCCCAGAGCCTATAAATCTAAGCAATGAAGAAATAGCAAAACTCTCAGACACACAGTTTAAAACACTGGTGATCAGGATCCTCACAGAATTGGTTGATTATAGCCACAAATTAGACAAATATATGAAGGCAAAACTAATTGAAATTAATGGAATTGCACAGGAAACCAATAGCAATGAAAAGGAAACTGGGACTCAAATCAATGAAGTGGACCAGAAGAAAGCAAATAATGGCCAAACAGAAAAGAGTGAATAAGCAAGAATTCAAAAAAATGAGGAGAGTCTTAGGAACCTCCAGGACATCTTTAAACGCTCTAACATCTGAATTATAGGGGTACCAGGAGGGGGAAAGGCACAGCCACCAGTGGAAAACTTATTTGAACAAATAATAAAGGAGAATTTCCCCAATCTGGCAAAGAAAATAGACTTCCAGGAAATCCAGGAAGCTCAGAGAGTACCAAAGAAGTTAGACCCAAGAAGGAACACACCAAGGCACATCATCATTACATTAGCCAAAATTAAAATGAAGGAGAGAATCCTAGAAGCAGCAAGAGCTAAGGGGACAGTCACCTACAAAGGAGTCCCCATCAGGCTGTCAGCAGATTTCTCAAAAGAGACCTTACAGGCAAGAAGGGGCTGGAAAGAGGTATTCCAAGTCATGAAATCCAAAGACCTACAACCAAGATTGCTCTATCCAGCAAAACTTTCATTTAGAATGGAAGGGCAGATAAAGTGCTTCCCATTACCTTCTACCTTGATAACCCCCAGTGTAGAACTGCAGTTTTGTTCTCATTACACCCTTCTTTTTGACTACAGGATGTTTTTGCACGACTCTACATTGCTATTCCAAAGCAGACTTTTCTCCCTCTGCCTAGATGGCTGTGCTTGACTGGAAATTTCTATTGTGGGTATATGTTCTCACACCAGATACTATCGTTTCCTGGACACTTCTCCAGTCTCTGCCTGCCACTCTCCTTGTGACAATGGTGCACAGTTCTAGCTTTTCAGCAACACTGTGCCACAGATGAATCCACCGCCCTTTGTCTTGACAAATCTACATGGAAAATATTGGCACATTTAACCACAGAAAATGTTCTCATTGCTGCATAATTAGAGGCACCAATAACTAAGGCAAGAACAAAAGAAACAGTTGAGAAAATAAATATAAGCAATATTAACAATAAAGAATTATAAAAAGAAACATAAACAGATACAAACAAGAAATTCACAGATAATTAAATAACAAAAATCAATGAAAATAAAAACGTATTCAACTTCAACCCAGCTAAATTTCAGGGATCACATATTAAGAAATAAAATGTTCACAATATATTTTCCTGTATTGATAGGTATAGTAAATATTTTTACAACATTCAACTTAGGAAAGAATGGAGAAAAGGTTTTTTAGCTTGGTGTTACTAATGGGAGTAATATAAATTTCTTTCAAAATAAAAATGCATATACATTGTCTATATATTTAAAAATTATAATGAAGAAGATTAAAAGGTACAAATGTATATATAAAGAATGTCCACCTAGGTTGCTTCCAGCTCTTGGCTATTGTAAATTGTGCTGCTATGAACATTGGGGTGCATAGGTTCTTTTGGATTGGTGTTTTAGGGTTCTTAGGATATAATCCCAGCAGTGGAATTGCTGGGTCATAAGGCAGGTCCATTTTTAGTATTCTTAGAAAATTCCATACCTTTTTTCCATAATGGCTGTACCCATCAATAAATGAATGGATCAAAAAATTATGGTACATTTACACAATGGAATTCTATGCAGCAGAAAGAAAGAAGGAGCTCCTACCCTTTGCAACAGCTTGGATGGAACTGGAAAGCATTATGCTGAGTGAAATAAGTCAGGTGCTGAAAGACAAATACCATATGATCTCTCCTTTAACAGGAAGCTAAACAACAAAACAAACAAGCAAGCAAAATAAAAACAACGACACTGAAATTGAGAAGAGGGGGACAGCCACCAGAGGGGAGAGGGGAGAGAATTTCAGGGGGAAACGGGGAAGGATTTACAGGAACTAGTGTAAAGGACACATGGACAACAACTAAGGGTGGTGGAAATGGGAGGGAGGTGGGGGGCACTGGGGGGTGGGCTGGGATGGGAGTAAAAGTCAGAATACTGTAGTTGAAAAGTAATTAAATTTTAAAAAAATTTTAAAAGCATGTCCAATATGATATTTCTGTAAAAGAAAAAATATAGAAATAACTTTGAGTAATAAAAGTTACAAAAATAGGTTCACACTAAGTAATGTATACTGATATTTCAAGAATGAGGTATATTTTCATACCCTACAGTTTTAAATGACAATTTGAGGTAGATGAATGTGTGCATATTTCCTATAGGAATCAATAATAACTAAAATGTAGCCCTTATTCCATCCCAGTTTTTGGTTTATCACTTTCATATATAGTCATATGTATATTATCTCTAGGTGTTTATACACATGTATGTATATAAATAGTAGGTATAATATCCTCTTGTTTAGTTTATAATATTTAATAAGAAACATAATAATATGATAATAATACATTATTACAAAGACCATATATGTAATAAACTAAACATTAGAATATTAAAACTACTAATTTATACAAAATTTTTAAGACTTAACCAGTGTAGCTCAGTTGGTTGGTCATTGTTCCAAAAAACAAATGTTGCTGGTTCAATTCCTGGTTCAGACCCGTGCCTGGGTTGTGGGTTCAATCCCTGGTCGGGCAGGTATGAGAGTCAACCAATCAGTGTTTCTCTCTCCCATAAATATTTCTCTCTGTCTCTTTCTCTCTATCTTCTTCCCTCTCTAAAAATTAATTTTAAAACCTTAAAAAAATTAAGACATCAGGTTTACATAGAACATGCATTTGTGCACCTTTCATATTCACTGTCATAGTAGTTATTTTTGAATTCTTTATGTAGATTTGATTTACTGTTTGTAGTAAATTTCTTTCTGTTTGAAGGGTTTTTATAGTATTTCTTGTAAGTTATGTATGTTAGTAACACATTTTTACAGTTTTTAATTTTGTGCATATCTTTATTCACATTGATTTTTTATTTTAATGATTATTCTTACTGCATATAGAATTCTTGGTCAACAGCTTTTTTGTTGTTTCTTTATCCAATTTTTGAATATATTATTCATTCCACTGTCTTTTAACCTGAAAAGACTGATAAGAAATCATGAGTTAATAATATTATTTCCCTATATATAAAAGATTTCTTTTTGCAACTTACTAGACTTTTCATATTTTAATTTTAGTGGTTAAGTGCCAGGTGTGGCTGTATTTGTATTTATTTTACTTGGAGTTCATCAGCACATTGGAACTAGCATTAATATTTTCCATCAAACATGGAAGTTTTTAGGCATATTTCTTCAAATATTGTTCTATGCTTCTCTCTCTCTCTCTCTCCCATCTTCCTACGACATTTTAGGTAGCATATACGTAACAATTCTGAATTCTATATTAGTTTTATTTACTTACTTATGTTTGTAATTTATTTGAACTTATTTGATAAGAAGTCTTCCTTGCTAAGTGAGGCTTCTAAAGTCTGTGCTCCATCATTTTTTTCTTTCATTCATTTTTTTAGATTTTCCTTGTAGGAACTGAAATTTATTCGCTTAAGTTAGGGGTCTGTAAACAAACTATGGGGCAACAATTGTGAGTTTATTCTGCAAGTGTTTAATTTCCCACCACTGCCAGTGGATCCGATGTGGATTGTGTAAAACATCCAAGAGCAAGGAGGATTTAAATGTTTCACATTTAACTTTTCTTTCTTGACTCTTATTTCGTTCCATTGTGTATCTACAATTTTCCAATTAGTCAGAGATATGTTTTTTAAAACTTTCATATTTTTCTTCACTTCTAGGATTTCCTCATTAAATGTCTGGCTTGTCTGCTGCTTTCCCAACCAGGACCCTAAACTCAGTGTTTGGAGTTTTTTTGTTTTTTGAAGCACAAAGAAAAAAATAATTTTAAAATGAAACAACAACATCAACAATAAAGAATTAGATCCAAGATGAACAATACCAAAAAATTGAGTGCAAAATTATTTTTTGAAAAAAATTAAATTTGATAAACTTCTAAAATACTGGAGATTTTATCTTATACAATTATGCAGAAATTTAAGATAAGTTAACATTGAACTAACTGGGTTTTCTGAAGGCCAATCATTAATTAGAAATTGAAAATAAATCTAGTACTGAAGCTAAATATCTGGGATAATTTATTTCTACTCCTTTGTAGGATACCTTTTAAAAAGTAACCAATTAAATTAAAGTGCAGATAATAGATTATAGAACGATCACTTGACTAGTGTCCATCATATGGTTTCAAAACAAGTGGCTCATCTTATTTGCTCTGAATCTTATGGTGAGTTTAATCATTAGATTCAAAACAAAAGAGACTCAAAAAAAGTGAAAACTAGCTAAGTTAACATAAGTGAAATAATTGGAATTCAATAAATCCTCATATTTTTGCATAAAAAGTTATGCCTTACATGTAAATTAAGCAAATTAACTAGAAAAAGTTAAGACAGCTTTTAAAGGCAGTATTTTTCAAGACCAAAGAACAGTTTATGAAGTGAACCTGGTTCATAAAACCTAAGCATCTTAATATAGTCTAATACATACTTTTTTTGGTAGAACATATTACTGTATTAGTGTATTTTTCATGGGGTAAAAAGCAAACTCTAACAAACATCAGGCGTTTTGTGGATTTCATTATACTCTCTTCAGAAAATATATCAGGGCTAGTGGTACTTGTTTAAAGGAATAAAGTTTTGAAACAGTTTGTTATTAATTTTTCAATATACTAGCACTTGAAAAGGATAACAGTGGCACATTTCATAAGGTGTGATTCAGTTAATGTTTTCTTCTTCCATTATTTTATTTCAGTGTTCTTGTTTTGGGGACAGGATGAGAGGTCCCAGGGATTTCTCCCCCCACAACAGGCATAGCTTGGGGGCCGGGGGAAGCAGTGCCACAGGGATTGGCAGTTATTTTGCACACCAGTAATGGCAGGCTAGCTCCATAGCCTGCACGGAGCCAAGAAGATATTCCTGACTTTAACTGGTGATGTACCTGGGAGGCAGCTCCCTCTAGTTATAGCACCTGGCCTGAAAGAGAGCTTGGAGATGGTTCACCCCACCCCATGGGCCCAGGCCTGCCCAGACTAACAATGACAGCCTCAAAAGGCAGAAGGATCTAGACTACTCACAGGTTTTGCCACTTGTGGGAGCAGTCAGATATCAGTTATGGAGGAAGATACGTGCAGGGATTTTAACCCAGGCCAGCAGCCAGTAAGGGTTTAACCATGTGGTTTTGGGAAGGGAAAAGGGGCCTCTCTGACCCTGTGGCCTAGGAAGCAGGAAAGCAAGATGTAGCAGCCTTGTGGAGGTCGCTCTTTTAGCAGTTTGAAAGAATGCAGAAGGACTCCCACGGGCCCACCATGAAGATGAGGTTTTTGGATTAATAATGGGAGTCTAGCTGAGCTATGGACTTCTATTTCTTTTCCTTATATAGAGTACCCCTGACTGGCCTGGTTCAGCAAGGGGAGGCAGGATTGCATGTGTGTTTGTGGGTGTTTTAAAGGGACTTTTGTATTTAATGGTGAAATTCCACCATTACTCAAAACCTGTATAACTTTTGAATAAATAGTTCCTTTCCTTTTGACCAAACTCTGGCATTGAGAATCAGAATTCTAACAGAACCATCAAAGAAGAACCATCAAAAAGACCCTGAATGAGAGAGGTTTGTTTCTGTAACATTCTGATATAGATACAAATCACTTATTTAGTCTTGTCCCTTTTCTGTGCCTTTTTATTTGCACATTTTAATTTATGGCATTGTATTTCAGTGTTATTAGAATTATTTAGTATATAAACATTGTGCAGTTTTATGTATTATAGAATCTATTTGATAACATTTGAAATTTTAGGTTCTTATGTTCAAATGTTTTATCCTTAAATCAACATTATTTGAGATTACTACTCCAGCTCTCCTTTCTTATACTAGCATTTTTCTGACTCATTTTTATTCTCTGTACTTCTTCAGCATGTACATATCTGAATATGGGATATTTTTATCTTCATACCTAAATGGATTTACCTCACTAAAATTATTTCTTTAAGGTATATACTTGGTACTACTGCCGTCATCTTATTTTATGCCTGTTACTTTACCTGGATTGTTCCATTCAACATATTGTTCATATTCTATCTCTGAGAGCATACTCATATTCTGTCTTAAGCATGTGTCCTGAGTTTCTTCTTGACTTTCTTCTCCTTCATTCCACTCAGTATGGTCCAGGTCCACTGTGTCTCTTTTTATCAGTCCTTCATTTTTCAAGAAACTTACTGGTATCTTTTGTTCTGCTTTTCTGTGTTCTGATGGCTTTGGAAAGTAGGGCTCTGCAGGCGCTTGGTAATACAGATTGTTGGATTTTCTGCCTACATTATTTTTTTAAGTTATTGAATGGAAAGTACTGTGAAAGATGTATTCTATTCTATAAAAAAATGTGTTGGATAATCCTTCACTTCAGGATGGACTCCTGGGCCTTTGCCAATGCAAGAGGGAATTTGATATTTATATCCTCCCATTGTCAACATGTAACCAGAAACTGTTCTTTTCTTCTTATCCACCGAAGCAGAGACGTGTAGAAAAAATATAGATACACTGCTTTTTGGTTAGAGCGACAGTAAAAGGCTAATGGAGCTTTGGAGCACTTTTCTCTGAATGCCAAATTCTCATTAGGATTTGTCCTTTGTATATTTAGTATTGCTTTCTGTTTTTTAATGAATATTCTATATTTTTATTAGAAAAGATTATAGACCATGTTATTATAAAAACATGATTCAAAATATCCATGCATAGCACAACAAAGTTTTATTTTCTGTTCCTATCTCAGCCTGTTGAAGTCCCGCCCTTTCTCCTTGGTAACTTGGGAATCAGGTCATTCCATTGTGTAGATACAGACCTGGAGCACCCAACTCCACACTCCCTGCTGAGGGACAAAAACAGGCAAGAGAGGTTGTACAGTGGGCCAGCCCTTACAGGCCAAACTTTGAAGTGTATTATATCACAGGTGGTTAAATTATACCAGTCAGAATTCAATTACATGGTCCCTGGCTTAATTGTCAGAAAGATTTGGAAGGTTAGATGTCTGTGTGCCCAAGAAGACAGTGCTTTAATAATCTTCCTATCTTTGACAGAGCATTTTGTTTATCAAGTCATTTTATTTCTCTTTCACACATTGATCATTCTTATCCCTCCCTGCCAAAGACAATATAAAGTCCCATCTGGTCACTGATTATTGCTCAGAGTCCCTGTCACTGGGAGCTATCAGATCCAGATGTGACTCCCTTTCATCTGGAGACCCACAGAGTTAAAAAGGCAAATTATCTTCCCCTCTCCAGCACTCACACTATGCGTGAGGGGCAGGGGTGGATACACACACTAATCTCTTCCATTTGGAAAGGCAAAGAATGGAATACATACACCACTGACAACAAATAATTTAAATCCCACCAGGAAGAAACTTTATTAAAGTTTCCAGGCATCACACTGAGAGGAAAGGAGTTACCTTGATTAAACCCTGAATTTGCTCACTTGAGGGAACTCTTTGTTTACTGTTTTTGCGATCTCTGAGCCTGATCTTTAAGAACTAGGTGTTTACTACTCTCCTTGCTCACATTGGAACAGGACAAAAGGGCAATGCATTCCTTGAGGGCTTTTCTTTACAATGAGCCTTTCCTCTCCTGAAACAAAGTGGGTATCTCTAGTGTCAATAAAAAAATCTAGAAGATTTAAAGTTTTCATTGGGTAAACTAATAGCTTCTTTGGTAAATCTGCAAAAACTGAGTACATTTCTGATCCATTTCTCTCTACAACTAAATGCCCTTCCCAGGTACAGAACTTGATTGTACTTTACCCGCCTGTTTTCCAGCCCCATGCTTCCCTTACTCTCTCATAGGTGGGAGAGTCATCTTTTTACTTTGATCTTTTATTTTTCTGGGTCACCTTATTAGATCAAATTTGTTTTACTGATGTCTTTTAAAACTTCCATTTCAGAAATATTCTCTCCCACTCTTGGAAAGCCTTGAATTTCTAAAATTTATCTTTTTCTTCTTCTCATAGCTTTGAAAAATGTGTCCATGGCTACAAACACCTACCACATTCTTCCCTAATAAATCACATTTAGTAAGCATGACTTCTGCCTCCAGATTTATCATAGGTGACTTTTACACTTTCAGGCTTTTACGTCGCTTGCCTTGCTGCACCTCTTGTAGTTGTTATTCTGTAGCCTGAGGTATGAAAGGTAATACCGTGAGATATTGTTCAACTTTTTGAAAATTCAGCACCCTATGTCAGTAACAATTTCTTTCCTGATTGGATGGAATAGTCTAGACCATCCTCTGGTAATACCTTGTCAAGTCCCATGGTCTTAATTCCTTAAAGTATGATTTATTATTAAAGTTCCATTCATGGCCCTCCAAGGCCTGTGTTGAGAGTTTCTCTCTTCAAATTATGATTCTGTGAGTTCTTCCTTCTTATAGCTGTGCCTTCTAACCCTGTTCTTCCACAGGACTATGGAAGGGGGAAAGGGAGAGAAGTAAGACATAGAATATTTTGAAAGGACCAACTGGAAATGCATTCCTTCCTTTTTCTTTGTACTCCATTCTTCAGAACTTAGTCCATGATCTTTGTACCAACTTCAACAGAGGCTTGAGGATATGGTTTTCTTGTGTTTCCAAGAAGAGAAGACAGTAAAATGAATTCTCTTCCCTCCCCAATTATTGAGGGAGTTAGCACTGGACAGTTATAACTTTGTGCCTCTTTCTATTTTACCCAAAGTAAAAAAAAAAAAATAACAAAACCACCACATTCTTTCTCTCTCTAATGGTCACTATTTATCCATGTAAAAGTAGGTTCATGTCTTGTTATTGAAGTAAATTACATATCCCTTGGCCCCGATTCTGTCCCTAAGCATTTTCTTAAATACGAGTGAGTTTTCATAATTTCACTACTTTCTTTCATCCCTTTGTTTTCCCATTAATATCTCTATTTTACCTCATATTGCCTTTATTAAAATAAGCAGAATCAGTGCATACATGCCATATTAAGGAAAATGTATAAACCTATTACTTTACAAGTTCTAAATAATCACTGACATGTTAGAAAATACACATGAAATGTAAACTAAAACGGTGAAGAATTATATACTTTATTGTTCTATTTAATCAAATCTTATACATTTTTTTGCCCCTTGATGCCAATGACCTAAAACCACTCTATTTGCTGTTCATCAATAATAAAACCCATTGTATTTATCCAATTCAACTCCTACTGGATTTTCTATTAACCATCCTCTAAAAACTTTTTTGGGCCATAGGGGTCTAATTCAATGACATTCTTCCTGAAAACTTGACTCAGCTTGTTGAAATATATGCTTTCCCTAACTAATTAAGCCTGGCCAGTTCAGAAGCATAGTCACTTTAATTAGCTATCCGAGATAATGACCTCCTCTTCTTATTGTTACTTTAATTAGTTCTGAGATATTTCACTTCTTGCATGACTTGACAGCTAATTTTTAAAAAATCTACTATATCGGCAAGAATTGCCACTTTCCTTCTTGCTTTAGGAATATACCCACACAATAAAGAACAATAAGTATGATTCTTTGAAAGTCAAGGCGTATTTTTAAACTTTATTCTACCAAAAAGATATTCTTGCTTCTCTAATGATCTTATCACATAGGGTGACACCTTAAACTTTAAAACAAGATTGATTTTTGTCATAGTTGCAAAGCTTTCATTTAGAATGGATGGACAGATAAAGTGCTTCTCAGATAAGATCAAATTCAAGGAGTTCATCATCACCAAGCCCTTATTATATGAAATGTGAAAGGGACTTACCTAAGAAAAAGAAGATAAAAAAGATGAACAGTGAAAGGACAGCAAACTCACAGTTATTAAGAAACACACCTAAAACAAAAGCAAACTAAGAGGACAGCTAAATCAGGAGCAGAACCAAGAAATGAAGATCACATGGAGGGTTAGCAACAACGGAGTGGGAGAAGGAGAAGGAGGGAGAAGGTACAAAAAATAAGTAGCATAGATGGTAGGTAGAAAATAGATAGGGGGGAGGCCAAGAATAGTGTGGGAAATATAGAATCTAAAGAACTTGAGACACGTGGTCATAAACTAAAAGGGGGGAATGGTGGGGGAGGGGGTGTGTAGGGTGGAGGGGAATGAAGGGGGAAATAGAACAACTGTAATGGCATAATTAATAAAATATCTTAAAGAGAGAAAACATCTTTACACCAATTTTTACTGTCTGTTGGGTGCCAAGGTGAGAGGAAAAGATCAACTGCCTCTTTGACTATAAAATATAAATCCCTTAATTAAGATATATTTTTTTAGCTGGCACAGGAGAAATTTGTTTATCTTAAGGGTAAACATAAAGATAATACCAAGATGCCACATCTATTAAATAAATTTGATGACCATAACTATCATGGTAAACACAGGGTTGCTTATTCATTAGTCTTCAGAAATCGATTACATATTAAAATTTCAGTTTCATATGCCATTTACACATTGAGGCATTTTAATCTTAGTTACAATAGAGTCCCATCAATTTTCTTTGGATTTCTGTAGGAGTCCTAGAGGATAAATGGTCCTGAGATAGGGAAACAATGTGGGCCTCCATGGTATTACTTGTTTCCGTCAGACATCTTTCTTCTGGACTGATGTTTAGTAATTTGTCCACACAGGGCACTGCTGATTTCTTACCCCTCTCCTCTTCTCCTGTTTAAATCCCCCAAGCCTTACCTCTGCCATTTCCAGGTACACTAAAAATGGATCTTCCTTTTGACCCAGAGATCCCACTTCTGGGAATATATCCAAAGGAACCCCAAACAGTAATTTGAAAGACATAAGCACCCCCATGTTCATTGTAGATTTATTTACAATTGCCAAGGTGATGGAAGCAGCCCAAATGTCTATCAGTAAATAAGTGGATAAAACTAGAGGATATTCACACATGGAATACTACTCAGTGATGAAAGAGATTAAAATTTTACCCTTTGTGACAGTATGGATGGACATGGAGAACATTATGCTAAGTGAAATAACCCAGTCAGAGAAGGGCAAATCCCATATGATCTCACTCATATGTGAAATCTAATGAACGAACTGAACTATAAGTCTTAAAATTGGGACAGACTCATAGATGGAGAACAGGATGACAGCTAGGGATTGAGGGGAGGTTAGGGGGTGGAGGGATTGAGGAAAAAGGAAAAGGGACTCACGGACATGGACAACAGTGTGGTGACCTTTGGCATATGAGGACTGAATGGTAACAAAAAATACAATAAAATTTAATTAAAAATATTCTAATGCTTGGCTCTCTTTGATCAGATCTCAGGTGTCTCTGACCAGGTACACTGTATAACCATTTTCCTACTACCATAATGCTAGAATAATTGAGAGCACTCCAAATCTGCATTGGGGTCTGTGGAACATACTCTCTACTCTCAGATCCTCCACTGACTTAGGGTCTACCTCAGGAATCCACCAATGCCAAAGATTCTAGCTCATCTCAGCACATAATATATCGGTATCTAAACTTGGGTGAGTGAAAATTTATGTAGCCATAACTTCATACATCTTTTATTCTAGCTCAAATTTAGAATTATAAAAGTCAAATCCCAAAATCAACTAATTCTATGGACTTTTCATGTCTTATTCCTCATTACCTCTTTTTCTAAAGCCCTGAATGTGATATATAATATCTACATGCACTAGGAATAAAAACATGAAGACTACAAAGAACAGGATATGGGAAGAAATCGGTTACTATCTAAAAATATTTATATGTACAATAATTGTTTGGGGGCATAGCTTCCAGGAACCAACAAAATGGAGAATACTTTGTTTACCTTTGTTTAACTTTATTTTTTTTAATAATTGAGTAAAAGTGAGAAGAAGCAAGTTAAAATGAACAAATCTTGGCTACACTCAAGGAACACATATAAAGGACCCATGGACCTGGGCAGCAGGGTGGGGACTGACTGCAGAAGTGGGAGTGGGCAGGGCACTGTAGAGCAACAGAGAAAAATTGGGACAACTGTAATTGAACAACAATAAGAAATAACACAAAAAAATAAAATGAACAAATCTTTTTGTTTGTATGAAGATGGTAGACTTGGAGATTTGTTGTTCAATGGGTGTAAAAATCATGTCAAACCAAATGAATAATTTCTAGATATCTGCTGTACAACCTAGTGCTTACACTTAAGATAGTATTATGTATTTTAAACTTTATTAAGTGGGTGTATATCATGGTGAGCATTCCCACCACTAAAACAAAACAGAACAAAATCAATGGGTTTCAAGACAACTTTTGGTGTGCTCGAGATGTCTATTACTTTAATTCTGGTGATAAAATCCTGGCTGTTGGCATATGCCCATATTCATTAAGTTGCACATATTACATATGTGCGGTTCTTTGTATATTAGCTATATGTTATTAAAGGTCTTAAAATCATGGTCTAAGGAAGTTACAGTTATCATATTTTAATAACGAATATATAAATTAAATAACTTGATATAGCCCAGACTATAGGCAAATTTTAAGCATTAGTACAGTATTGGTCTTCTTTATAAATGTGTGTTGCTTTTGATAAAATAGAAATTTGAATTATAATCACCAGCCCCCAATTATATTCAACTTTCACATTTTATGAACAGCAAAACTTAGCTTCAGGTCACACATATCTCTTCTTCTCAGATAGATGGGGTTATCTCATTGAGCTATAATAAAAACACTTTGTTTAATTTTCCTGAGTTTTATAAATCTCAAAAAAAATATTGTCATTCATGCTTGTTCTTTCTTTCTAAATAACTCAAAATTAACTGAACATTTTGGCAATCTATTCATTACATTAGATAATAAAGCATATGGATTAACATTTTAAAATGTCAAACACTTTTGTTTAATTGAACCAGTTTCTTATAAGAGGTTAGTATGCAACACCAGTGAATGGAAAGCACATCTCTGACCTTCCCAACGGTCAAATTAACATTTAAAATAGTCCATGCCTATTGAGACATGACTCTGTTTGGGGAAACATTATGTTACTTACTAATTCATGGAAATTAAATAATGATATTGGAAGGACAAAGTAAAAACAAATTACTCATTCTGTAATTCAACATTTCAATCTCAATTACTTTTAAACATAGAAGCATGTTCTTTAGACACTATAAAAGAATGTCCAATAAATATATCATTTAAAAATAGTCACTGATATGTAACAGCCATATGACAATACTAACTGATTTTCTCAATTTACAACTCTTTGAGGGAGTTATTCATTATTATTGGCATGTTTTAGATATGGAAACTACTGCACACAAAATTTGAATAACTCATCAAACATTCACAACTAGAAAGTGGTAGAAATTAGTTTCATTCTTATTCCTTGGCAACACTGAATTGTTACATGGTTAGCAAAATGTTGAGAATTTCTGACATCTGCAAATAACCACACACACATGCATAACATGTATAATTTAAAATATGTATGCATACACATATGTGTGTGCATGTGTGTGAGAGTTTGTATGGCATAAATATAGTATTTGTGATTCCACAGGCCCTTTTTATTTATTTCATTACCCAATCCAAATAATTTTCCTCTTTGTCTCTATCCTCAATCCTGCTAAACAAAGTTAGTTCATCCTTTGAGTATTTCTTATTCTTACTAAAATACAGCAAATAAATTTCAATTATATAATAGCTGATCATATTGCTTTTCCAGCATCTCTCCTTGCTTTCCAGAAAGTCCCAGGTGCAAAGGTGAGAAACAAATAAAAATGAGGTTGTGTTCATTCTACTTGAGTCAATACTTTGTTTAATGCCACAGCTACTTCTTGATTTTTTACCCACATAAATATCTACATCTTTTATTTTGACACAATTGTAACAGAATATTCTGTCATTTATAGCAAACACTGCTAACTGATACATTGTTTACCCTAGTTCTTAGTCAATGTCCTTTATAATGCAAACCATACCATGAAAATGTTTTTATAATCATTGCCTGCAACAATTCATGGTCCATCATAGACCTTAAGTATATTTACGTTAAGTAGACACAATATATCAATACAAGTTGAAATTCTTATTTTATAAAATATAATTTGTAACCTACAGGAATTAGTAATCGAACAAGAGTGAAAACATAATCTCCAAAATTCTATAATAAAGCTCACTTGTTTTTAGTTTATATTAATAAGCTTGTTCTAAACAAATACAAAGTGTATTTTTCTCTTAAAATTTTTTTAAGCAAATATAATCAATATATTTTTAAAATACTTTGACATGGAACATGTATCTGTCCCTGAGGATTCACACGTAGCTTTTGTGGTGGGAAGAGGAGAGGAACATTGGTTGTCTGGGTAACAGAGAACAATGAATACTCCCCAGTCTCCAAATGTTCCCTGTGGTCCCAGAAAAGGCTCCTTCTCCTCCCCCCACTGAGATGCTGTTTCTGTCTGTGCAATGACTGCTATTGCCCTGACTCTTTGCAACACCACATTTATCTCATGCAAATATGCATGTGTTGGATGCAAATGTGAGAAGAGTTTCAAAGGCACTATAAGGAGCTCAGATGCCCTCTCTGATTGACAATACAAATAGCAGATAATCATAGCCTTCTATCACACATATAATTGTAACTTAGACATAGAAAACATAAAACAATTTGGACAGCATTAATAATACTATAATCAGCCATTAATAAAATACCTTCAGTAAGAAATACCTAAAAGTTCAAGAAAATAGTTTTGCTAAATATAATCCTTTTGATTTTAATAAGACATGTAAATTTTCTTTTTTTATTTTTTACTTATTTATCTTTAGAGGGGAAGGGAAGGAGAGAGGGAGAGAAATATCAATGTATGGTTGCCTCTTGTGCGTCCTCTGCTGGGAACTGGCCTGCAACCTGGGCATGTGCCCTGACTGGGAATTGAACCACCATCCTCTGGTTCACAGGCCTGTACTCAATCCACTGAGACACACCATCCAGGGCTTAAATTTTCTTATATTATTCCCCAATTAAACCTGTCAAACAGCAGAATAATTTAGAATCATTCAAAAACTGCAAAAAAACCCTGAAATTACTGATTTAGTTAGGTTTATGACATTTTCTTAATTAATTAATCTCTACTTATTCATTATATAGTAAATGAAGGCCCTTGAAATGTCTTCTCAATTGCCAAGTTACATGTATAACTAAATATTAATTTTTGTAAAGACATAATGGAATAAATGTAAGAAACAGGTTCTCAATGTGACCGTTTGAATATAATTTCCAAGATTTTTAGAGATGTTTTCTTAGAAAAAGTACACATTTTCAAGTGAAATAGGTTTATTAACTTGCATGACTCCAATCATTATTTGGTTTTTACATGCCTGAACTTTCATTCAGAAAACTAAGAGAGGTCTTCACTTTACAGATATCCATTTGAACAGTTTGCTCTCATAAACTAGATTGTATGAAAACTTGTTACCTGGAAATACCTGTGTATCACATAGTATGTTGTCTATTCTGTTCTTCAAACCATGGCACAAATATTGAGAATGGTGCAAGTAAGTCTATAGTAAGGAAGAACTTACACATAAGAATCTGATACATAGCTTCTCACTTTGTGTAACATGACTTAACATCTAAGTAAAATGTGTGAGTCATGATGATGAGATTCCTGAGAGAATAAAGTGTTACTTACAAGTCTCGAAATAATGTAATGCAATCAAATTTGCTGTGTTCCTTGAAATATATTCTAAATTGCATACCTTATAAGCAAAATACTTATACTTTAGTAAATTTTCAAATAATATAATCTCTTTCTTGTCTTTAATTTTGTCTAATAAATGTTTGATTGGGTAGAGGATTCATCATTAAAAATTTACCCCGCCTCTCTTCCATTCTGTGTATTTTCCAAACAGATAAGAAAAGACGTGCCTTTTGAACCAGCAATTCCACTGCTGGGATTATATCCTAAGAACCCTAAAACACCAATCCAAAAGAACCTATGCACCCCAATGTTCATAGCAGCACAATTTACAATAGCCAAGAGCCGGAAGCAACCTAGGTTCCCATCAATCAGTAAATGAATGGATCAAAAAATTATGGTACATATACACCATGGAATTCTACGCAGCAGAAAGAAAGAAGGAGTTCCTACCCTTTGCAACAGCATGGGTGGAACTGGAAAGTACTATGCTGAGTGAAATAATCCAGGTGTTGAAAGACAAATACCATATGATCTCACCTTTAACAGGAAGCTAGCAACAAAACAAGCAAGCAAAATAAAAACAAAGACACTGAATAGAGAACAGGGGGACAGTGACCAGAGAGGAGAGGGGAGGGAATTTCAGAGGAAAAAGGGGAGGGATTTACAGGAACTAGTATAAAGGACACATGGACAACAACTAAGGGGGTGAAAATGGGGAGCACTGTGGGGGGTGGGCTGGGATGGGAGTAAAAGACAGAAAACTGTACTTGAACAATAATTAAATAAAAAAAGGAAAAAAAGAAAAGGAAAAAAAAGACTTATCTGTGTGTGGATTAGATGGGTTCACAAGTGAAGTTACTTTATAAATACAGCCAGTGTACTGTTTTAGAGTGTTAAACATTGTGTATTTTTTATTCTAAAGATTTTAGCTAAAACTTGAACATGGAAGCCGGAGAGAGATAACAGCCAGTTGCTAATGACAATATGGGACATTATTTATAGATAGCAAAACCTATCTAACATTCTTAACTCTTCAGTATGTTTCCATCAAAGAATAACATAAATTTTAAAGGCATATTCATGAATGAAGGAATTTGGAGCAGTAACATGTACCATCTTAATTGGCACTCTTCTTCATGAACCTAAATGAGGAGTGGGAAAGACAATCACCCACACAAATTGGGGTCAGCTTTACCAGAAGAATGTGTGGCACCTCACTGCCCAGAATGATATTGAATGACTTGTAGTTATTTGCAGGTTGCCAAGTACTAATATTGAGATGGAAACTCGGATAATATATATTGCTTGTGCTGTGGTTGGAAGTTTTCTTTTGTTTGCTCATAAGCTTCCATGACTGCCATATGAGACGTCACTAGGGGAGGTGGGGAATGGACAATCACTGTTGTTCTGGAGCAGAGCCTAATGGATCTAATGTAATAACCATAAAAGGAAGCCTCTTTAGAAAGTCTATAAAATTCGCATCCAAGAAGTTTTTTTATTTTACCTTATTGGGGTGACATTATTTAAAATTATATAGATTTCAACTTCACATCTCTATGATACATGAGCTGCATATTGTATTGTATGCCCGCCACCCAAAGTCCAATCATCTCCCACCATATATTTGGCCCCCTTTTCCCTTTAATACTCTCCCAAGCCCCTTCCCTCTGGTAACTGCCACACTGTTATCTGTGTCTATGAGCTTTTATATCCTACATATGAATAAAATATGTGGCCATGCTACCTTGCCCACTCCTGATCTTGTCTGACCCAGAAAGTTGTTAAGTCTAAGGAGAAAGTTACTTGGATTCTTTGAATCGATCTACCATGAAATGACCAGTTTCCTGAGGTTCCATCTGAAATCTGGCTAGGATGGTGTTAGAGGTAAGAAAGGACATTTTTGAAGTTTCATAATATATCCTCTAACCTCAGAAACATTGAAGGTTTTACTCTTTGGTGGAATCATCTTTACTACACAGATTTATAGAGAATCTAAGATTGGTGTGCTGTTTTTAAGGTAAATTAGTCCCTACTATGCACAGAATACATGGAATCTAGTACTTGTATCATCTTGTAGAGATAAGTTGTTCAGTTATCTGCAAGTGATGAGTCCGAGTTGCTGAAAATACTTTGAAACTGATTAAATGCAGTTACACCAGACAATAGAAGGTATGGGAGCAGAAGGAACCCCATACTGACGGCTACTCAGAGCTAAGGTTATCCATCATTGGCCATATACATCCTGGTGAAGAGGTCCATGCCTCCAATCACCAAATCCCCATTCCTCTTCTCTTTAGCTAAACACTCTGGGCGCTTAGTAAATTCTATTTTGTCTTGCAAGTTTGATCATGAATTGAAGCCTAAGACCCAGGCTGTTGGTCAAACAGAGTTGGTAAAACATGTCTTCACTGTTCCCGGTGGTATCCTGGACTGCCTTCTTGGTAATTACCATGGAACACTCCAACTGATCCTTTATTAAAGTTTATCATCATGACACTTTGCTCAGAGTCTCCAGTTGTTTTCCACCTCCATAAACAACAAAAAGCAATACTTGTACGATGGCCAGAAAGACACTAAATCATCTGACTTTCTTTCCTCCCGCATCTTCTTCCTGTTACTTGGTCTCACTCACTGCATGTGAATCACATGAGCCTCGGGCCTGCTGCTGCAGCCCACTGCATGCACTTTGCCTTTGGCCGAGCTGGTGCTCATCCATTTCCCTGGAGTGCCCTTGATCCAGAGACACACACTTCACTTCTTCATAGCTTTTAAATATCTGTGTGAAAATGACCTTGCAGGGAGTATTTCCTTATTCTTCACATTAAAAACTGAACCACCTCCCTTAGTATTTTCTTTCTTTTTATTTTACTCTCCATGACATTTCTACTTTAATTGACTATATATGTTATTACTTTACCTTCTTTTTTCACTTGCTAATTAGTAACCTCTACATGGGTAGGTATTGTGGAAATACCTAATGTTTCTAAAAACCCCACCTGCCAGCCGACACCCCCGACGATGTTTCTCTCCCTCTCTCCTTCCCTTTCTCTCTAAAGATAAATAAATAAAATATTTAAAAAAAAAACCATGACTCCAGCAGATACTAATAAATAAGTATTACATCAAAATCTTCCTCTATATATAAAATATTTCAGCTACCTTCTGGAGTAGCTGAGACTTTAATTACAATTTATTGAAGTTATATATGAGAACAATATATGCCATATATAAGACCACTGATTTGATTTATAGCAGTTAAAAACTCATGCCCTATAAACAGTTGTGTTACTAACTACTTACATATAAGTGGGTATTTTACAGTGAATAAATAGTTCCACATTATTTATCTATATCACTACAAAATAACCCTGAGTTAGGAAGAAAACAAGCTAATATCACAATTTTAAATATTAAAGAATATTGTGTTTTAGGAAGATTAAATTCAAGCCAGAAGCCAGCTTACCTTTACTCTCTAAATTACATTTCAAAGGTCACAAACAAAACAATATAATTTTCAGCTGCATTGTGCTGCTTTTTCAATTTTTTTCTATTCATTCTAGTTTTTCTACAACAATATCTTTCATACCTATATTCACCTTGTTAATACTTATATTTCAGTAGATAGAAATATTTTTAAAGAATGTTTTTACAATCTCACAGAGATGCTACATTTTATGCTTCAATAACAGTTTATAAAGTGTTTTTTAACCATATTGGGGTAAGATTTGTTCAATTATCAGCCACCTGGAAGCACATTAAGCCCTTCTAAGGCAAGGACTATCTATTACATGTCCTTTAGCCATAGCACTTAGCATTAAATAGCCAACCATGAATTCCTCCAAAACATTTATGGAGTTGAATTGGCCAGACACATTTGCTCCTTTTCCCAAAATATTACCTTGTTATTCTAATAAAACTAACCCATCATAGCAATGCTTATGGAATTTATTTTCCAACAATACTAAAGAGGAAAAATATTCTACTCCAATAAATGTTATGTGTGCCAATGTTTGGCTTAGCAGTTGAAATTATAAGCATAGTTCTACTAGGACAATACCATTTTCAGATAGGGGCAAATAAAATAAGAAGGTAGAGTCTCTAACATAAGAACAATGACCAGAGTTGAAGGCAAATCTTAAATTTTAAGTGTATGCTTGAAAATAATTTAAAGCAAAGATTGAACTACTCATATTGGAATTTACTGCTGATATTCATAAATGTCAAACAGTAGAATCAAAAGCATTGAGTGATATAGAAGAACCTCATAAAGACACGCATGATATCTTTCTTATGTTTGTATCGGGAAGAACTGTTGATTTTTTCTTTTTGTTTTATCTGTGTTAAATTATAAGAGTAAAGTATATAGAACTGAGAAAAAGAAATGTGTGTGAATGCTAACAGATCAGAAGGATTCAGCACATAATTTTTTGATTGTATAAATGATCATTAGAAGATAAAACAAAATAAAGCATTTACTGATTCTATGCCAAATTCTGGCTTTATGAGTTAGAAACATAAATTCTCCAAATAAAACCGTATATGTAGATAGGTAAGTAGGTAGGTAGGTAGATAGATAGATAGATAGATAGACAGATAGATAATAGATAGATAGGATATTATACATAACTAATATGGCCATATGTGATTTTAAGTGGTAGAAAATAAAGAAAAATAGTATCCATATGAACATGACTGAACTATTGATGACAAAACCTCAATTGATTCTAAATGAAGTTAGAAAAATAAAACATTTTGTTTAGAACATTTTCAATAAACTCATTTATGCTTATGCTTTAACTTAGTTTTGATTCATACTATTTCATTTACATGCTTTAAATGTTAGTTGATATGTATAAATTCTATCATATATACATGGCATCCATCCTCAATGGTAGAGAAAGGAAGCTACTTGTTTTTATAAAATGTACATAACTGGGAAATGTATTGTAATGTAAAGTATATTGGTAGTTGCCAAACGTGGGAAGACTGGAAGAATTGGGGAGTGATAGTTAGTAGGTATGGACTTTTGTTATACAACCATGGTGTCCTAAAATTAATGTAGTGATTGTACAAATTTATAAGTACGATAAAAGCAGTTGAACTGTACAATCTGAATGGGTGAACTATATAGCATGTATGAGTTACATTTGTATAATATATGGTGAAGTATGAATTAAATTTCAATAAGACTTCTATGTTCTGAAACTTCCATAATATCTCAGTTTCTTTGAGAAATTAGGCATCTTCTCGTATTTTGCTTTTCTTGTTTTTTTATAATGTGTATTCACATGTTCATGTACATGAGACTGATTTTATAATACATATGCTTATCAAGTACAGTGACTTATTTTCTTCTGCAGTGAACGACGAACAAAAATAAGTTATTCATCACTTCTATTACTACTAGATGTCAAAATTACATCTTTCAACAAATTAGATAGACATTGAAATTAAGAACAATCTAACAATAGCCAGAGGGGAGGGAGAAGGGTACTGTGGGGAGAAGGGTTTTCAGGAACTGCTATAAAGGACACGTGGACAAAAACAAGGGGGAGGGTGGAAGCAATGGAGGGAGGTGGGTTTGGCTGGTGCTGGGGGGATTGGCGGGGAGAAAATGCAGACAACTGTAATTGAACAACAATAACTTATGAAACAGAAAAAAACTAGAGAGATAGATGATAGATAGATATATAAATATATCTAGATATATGTCTAGTTATACACATGGTCATGTTTTTCTTTCTCTTTTCATTGAGATCATTTTTCTTTATTTCTCTTTCTCTATTATTTCTTCCCTTCCTTCCTTTATTTTATTTCTTTTTTTTTTTACTATTTGTCTATAACCTCCCATGTTTTTATCTTTCTAAGGTGTTGGGATTCTAATCCAGGGTAGTTTTTTCTTCCAGATAATTACTAGCTTTACATTGAACCATGCACCTCCCCTTTTAGTGACATTAACATCAATACAATGAAGTTCTATGCCAAATATTTTCTGTTAGATATAAGTCTGTGCATCATCTGACTGTATGCTGGCATACTGAGAGATGAATCACACCGTGGTTCATTGCTAAGCGACTTTTGAAAGTCAGAACCTGGTCAGTAGAAAAGCAAGGCATGCCATGTGACCATGTGCTAGAGAACTGTCTACTATATTTTCTCTTAGGCAGTTTCAATTTTTTCACAAGAACATTATGAATAATGTCTACACATTTTAACTCAGTTACTTTCTTAAATAATTTTCTACTTTCAGAAATAAAAATGACAGTGTCTACTATATTCCCACAATTTTAATGTTGCATTTTAATACATGTATTTGAAAACACAGCTTTGTGTATGGACATATCACTGAGAATTATTTTATTTTCATCAACGACTCAAGTTTCTTGTTATTTTTGGAGCAAAATAAAATGTGTTGTTTTCAATATAAATAAGAGTGCAATGTGTCTAAATCTCTTTCACTAAGATTATATTTCTGAGGTGAATGGAATAACATTTTGTTCTTCCAATAAAATGTATTCTGAAATTAATTTATTGATATAGGTTAAATTTCTCTCCATAGTAAAGTTTGATTTACTATTTTTTATTTGAAACAGAATGGCATAATTTATTAAACATATACAGGGGAAAAACCATCAGACTTCTGGGCTCTAACCAGACATGCTGATTCAATAGTTTTAGGGTGAGGTCAGAGAATTTGCTTCTCTAAGAATTTGCACATGTAATGATGCTGCTGGGTCCAAGCATTAGGCTCTAGGAATGAGAAATTCAGATTGCCATAAATTACACTATTACCTCTGTAAGTAAAAAAAAAATGTAACTGTGCTACTTCTTCTTACTGAATAATTTGTTGTAAAGTATAATTTTTATACTGGTTTATAAAATTATAGAAAAACATCAATTTTAATTGTGCAGGTTTTATTCTTTAACCCATCTTTCTCTGTAGATCAATTCACAACAAAAAGTATAAATATATACATATATTATATTTATATATGTATATACATATATATTATATTTATACACATATTATATATGTATAGATATACATATATATTGTATTTATGCATATATATATTTAAATAAACTCACATACACACATAATTTTTTTAGGGGATGAAGTTCTGCTAAACAGTCCACCCTAAAAAAAAACTTTCTTTCTTTGTGATCCTGAAAGAAGCAGACACAAATACTTTGACATTTAACCAAAAACTAGTATGAATCATTTTAACACTTAAAATTAAAATGTACTGGTGTTGGTTTAGGGATGACCTGAGATGTCTGGAAAGAGGAAGCACATGTAACAGAAAGAAATATAATCTCAGTGGTAGTCAATACTTAGAAACATATAGTCAGTGTACTTTGAACACCTGATCAAAGCGAACGGGCCTAAGAGGAGAAGAGAAAATATATATGACAAGCAGCATGACAGACACTAGAAACAGACCCACAGGGGGTCCAGACACTGCAGTTAGCAATGAGATGAAATGAGATGAAGATTTTGTTAAATGATTGAAGACAAAGATCATAGCAATATATTAAAAGAAGCATTATTTCATTTTAGTAATGAAATCAAAATCCTAATCTTGAAATAAAGATGTTACTTAAAAAAAAAAGTGGATCTCTTTGAGAGCAAACCAGCATGAAAGAGAATAAATACTAAAGACAGAAGAATACAAACAAAGATAGATTATCATTGAGAGAGGATCCAGGAAAAAAATGGAAACAATGAAGAACAATGGAAATGGTAGCTGTGTCACTAAATTTAAATCAATACGCCTGCATAATAATATCCTATTCGATAAATTTGAGACAGAGAAAGCCAATAAAATATTGGGTTGTTCAAAAAATTGTTTATTTTGGGGGTGTTTAAGATGGCATTAGTAATACATTTATGTTTTTAACTTCATTTGAAATGATTTTGTTAGATTGCATTTTGACAGCTGTCATATCAGTATACATTTAAAAAACTTATTAAAATTGGTGATTTTTGTGTAGCCATTTTAATGTTGAAGGTGGAATAAAGTATGCAACATTTTTGGTATATATGCTTTAGTATTTCAAAAAAAGTAAAAACACAAATAAAAACCACACGCAAAGATTTGTGCAGTGTATGGAGAAGGTGCTGTGCCTGATCAAATCAGTCAAAAGTACCACGTGAAGTTTTGTGCTGGAAATTTTTGCTGGATAATGCTCCACTCTTGGGTAGACCAGTTAAAGTTGATGGCGATCAACTCAAGACATGAATGGAAAACAATCAACATTATACCATGAAGGAGATAGATAAGGTACTCAAAATATCCAAATTAATAAATTTATCAGTGAAACTGAAAAAGGTGTCTTTTATTTTACAAAAAAATAAAAAATACGGACTCTTCGGCCAACCCAATATAATTCAATAAATTAGATTACATAATAATACATTTTTATAATCCTTCATTGTCCTGAAAAAAGTGAATGATCAAATAGCACTGGGTTTGACAATCTAAGAAAAACAGATAAACAAGAAACACTAGAATAATAAAGCAATTGTTAAAAAGAAATTCTCATGATCTATTAGAAACTTTTCTTTCTAGGATATTAAGCCTTAGGCTGGGGTTAGTAACATTTATCTCACATTTGAGAGGCAAGCATTTTGATCCTTGCTGTATGTAGTGGGTTGCATATTTTAATTTCCATGCTAAAATGTAGTTCCCCATATATCCAAATACATACATTAGGAGGATAAACCAAACAAATAAAATCATATTATGTCTCACTCTAAGCCTAGTACCTCTGCTTCCTTGAAGAAATATTTTCACCTTTAATGGTACAAGTGAACAACAACAAAAATAAACAAGCAAAAACTATGAGTTATAGCTGCCAGTATGAAGCCCCCCAAATCTTAGAAAATAATAATCCAGCTCCCTCCTTCCACTAATTTCATGTGCATTGCTCTGGCCAATGTCAACAACATCCTGTATGCTTTTAAATGATATTTTTGATACCTTACACTGCCTCAATTTTCAGCAGTGATCAAGAATATTCACAGCTCTTTCTACCTCAAAACATTCTCTTTCCTGTGTCTTTGACAACCTAATTATCAGTTTATCTCTCTGGGTGATGAAGATATTTCTCTTTTGATAAATTCATTCTCTAATGTCAATAGGACGGTGTCCAGGCACAGAATGTTCTAACTACATGCATACATGCACACATACATGCACACGGTACTTTAGGAAGGATGATGAGTCACTCTTTGACATCCACATTTGAATAGATGGTAAATATCATCAGCACGTGCAATTCCAAAAATATCCAGTGATCATACTTCATAATCTATAACTTGCCTTTTCTGGAATCCCAGCATTAATTGCCTTTATACACTTAAATAAAAGAATCCCAAAGAACTGAAATCAGAATTTTGAGTTATATGCACTCCCAACTTCAATGCAGTCTAATTCACATTATCCAAGGATGAAGAAAAAAAAAAGCAAGTAACAAAAATCACAGGGTCATCTTTTATTCCTTGCTATCTTTCATGCCTCCACACTCATCTCCCATGTAGTATTATATATTCAATCAAATGCACCTTCTTTTTTCCAATTTGTATTTTAACATATTTGCATATTTATTGTCTACTATGATAAGAACATTTGACATGAACTTTACACTTTTATATAAAGTTTAATTGTGCAATACAGTGTTGTTAGCTATAGACATGATATTGTACAAGAGATGCCTAGAAGTGAGTCATCCTGCAAACTGAAACTTTGTTGAATTTCCCCTTTTCCTTACCCCTAAATCCTGGCAACAACCATTCTCCTCTCTGCTTCTGTGAGTGTGAATATTTTTAATAATTTATGTAAGTGAAAGCCCTGGCTGGTGTAGCTCAGTGGATTGAGCACGGGCCTGCGAACCAGACAATCGTGGTTCGATTCCCAGTCAGGGCACATGCCTGGGTTGCAGACCAGTTCCCTGCAGGCCAGTTCCCAGCAGGGGATGCACGAAAGGCAACCATACATTGATGTTTCTCTCCCTCTCTCCTTCCGAAGATAAATAAATAAAATATTAAAAAAAAATAATTTATGTAAGTGAAATCATACAATATTTGATATTTTGTGACTCCCTTAACACAGTGTCCCCCAGGTTTATCCATGCTGTCATATATTGCAAGATTATCTTTCTTCTTTTTAAAGTCTGAATATTTCCCTTTAACATTTCATGTAATAAGGGCTTAGTGATGATGAACTCCTTGAACTTGACCTTATCTGGGGAGCACTTTATCTGCCCTTCCATTCTAAATGATAACTTTGCTGGATAGATGAGGAGAGGTCAAAATGGTATAGAAAAAGGAGAATTCAAAAACCTTATATGTACAACCCATGGGCATTAAGTAAGGAAGGGAATGCTGGTGGGTTGGGGGGTGCAGGGTGGAGGGGGGATAAGTGTAGAAAAAATTGGAAAAACTGTAATAGCATAATCAATAAAATATACTTAAAAAGACTGAATATGTCAATTCATGTATCAATCATATTTTCTTTATCAATTCATCAGTTAATGAATACTCAGGCTTTTTTCTATATTTTGGCATACGTGAATAATACTGTGTTAAGAAAAGCTAAAACCAAAGAGATATAAAGAATAGTGCTTATAATATGCTCTTAGTTTTATAAGGAATCATCTGTATTTTACGTGCCATCAATGTTTACTCAGGTGCACCAAGCACATTTTTAAACAGGGCAACTATGTTGACTTTGTAATTTATCCAACAGCATTTATCATGGGTCAGATACTCTTGTCAAACACTAGGGGTGCTGAACTGAACTGCAGAGTCATGGTCTCTGTCATCAAAATGCTTATCTCTAGACACACTGGGCAAGAAGACACACAATGTATGCTGATGCGCAATTTTCACCAAAGCCTCCCTTTGACTAGCCTTAGCTGTCATGCTATCCTTAAAGCAGGCTTGAAATGATGTAGAGCAACAGGGGCAGACAAGATATGGGTCCAATTCACAAATGCATTACTCAGTACGGAGCTGTCATTGCTGCCAAGGGGCCTTACATGAAACACCAGAAGGCATGAGCTAAAGGACTCAATTTTCTCTGCTTGATGTGCTCCCAAATAATTAACATGTGCTCTAACTAAAGATGCTTGTTATTTTTCCATGCAAAAAAAAAAAGAGATGCTTTTGGCAGGGCAGGCTGACTACACAGATTTATTTATTTATTCATTACTGCCAGGCCAGATATCTAGCAAATACTTTTTTATTATTATGTCATTACAGTTGTCCCCATTCCTCCCCCATTAGTCTCCCCTACCCTACTCACCCCCACCTCCCACATTCAGTCCTGGCCCCCACAGCTGTCTTTGTCCATGTCCCTTGAGGACTCTTCACCTTCTTTCCCCCATTATCCCTCTCCCCCCTCCCTTCTGGTTACAGTCAGTTTGTTCTTTGTTTCCATGTTTCGGGTTCTATTTTGCTCGTTTGTTCTGTTGATTAGTTTCTACTTATAGGTGAGATCATATTGTATTTGTCTTTCCCCACCTGGCAAGTACTTTTAAATGAAAAATTTCCTAATCAAAATCATGTAAGGGAGCCAATATTTTCCTAGCTTTTCTGGCATAGAAATGTATTTGCTTTACAAAATCAACCCCATTTAGGAAAATTCTGACTACTGAAGACATGTGAGTAGCTTAAATAATCGGACAGCACTTCTCCTGATAATAGCTTCAGATACCCAGTTTGAGACCAAGTGTTCAACTGCTATTATCTTCACTTAGTCATGAGATTTTATAATTCTGAGAAATGAATTATATAGTTTTTGAATCAACATTGTCAATGTATCAGCACAAACATAAGATTTTGTAAATTTTGAACTTTTGATAAAAGTTCAAAAGCAAGTTCACAAGAAAACATATTGTCCCTCTAAGGAAGTCTCAAGGATGGTTACATTGTTGATTCAGACACTCGGAAACAACAGGGCCCAATCAGGGCTATGTGATGCTTTTGACCAGCTCCTCTGAAGATACCATGGGTTTTTTCAATGGCAATTGTTTCAATTGCTATTTTTATATAATGCTATTAACATCAGTTAATAATATTATGTAAATTTCAGATATATAGCATTATAATTTGGTATCTGTACATTACATTGCATGCTTACCAACCAAAGTCTAGTTTCCCTCCATTACCACACATTTGCCCTCTTTTACCCATTTAACATCCCTGTATTTCCTTTTTTGTCTAGTAACAACCATTGTGTTCTCTGGGAAGATATGGTTTTAAACCCTCACTTTAGTCGGAAAGTCTAAAGTTGTAAGAAAAGGCAAAGTATAAAGATAACCACCTTCAAAGCTTTGTCTTGCAAAGTAATTTTTCATTAGTTAATGAAGGTTCTATAGCTGATTTCTCCTCATGACTCTCACTGAATTATAAGTCCTTAGACCAAGTACTATAAAAGTGGGATGATATTGTTATTACTGGCTTCAACTAATCTTGATTCATCCCCTGGGTTTGTGGCAAGGCTTTATCTTCTCTAAGATTTAGGCATCTCTTGTCTTTCATGAATAGAATTGAATTGTGTCACTTGGTATCAAAAGGAGGGAAAGTAATGGTAATAGATTATGAATAGCACCTTTAACAAGCAAAAAAATATAGGAATTCTTAATACTTGGGGAATTTTTCCTCCAGGTTTACAAAAGGTAAGAGTGAGTGTAATGAAACACATACACACTGCACATGAAACCTCCACAACTACTACTTAGGATGTGATATAATTAAGAATATTCATATGAAAACATTTATTCACAAAGATATATGCACTTCTCTGCCCATTGCAACAGTATTCATGGTGGCCAAGACATAAAACAACTGAAGTGCCCTTTGATAAAGAAGATGTGTTCTATATACACATACATATACAGACATGCGATGGAATACTACTCAGCCATTAGAATAAGTCAGACAAAGAAAGTCAAGAATCATATGATGTCACTCATAGGTGAGATATAAAATTAAAGGAATGAGTGAACAAACTAGACAAACAAACGAGGACTACAGATGCAGACTATAGTACGGGGGTGACCAGAGGGAAGGGGGAGTAGGAGTTTGTGCAGGTAAAGGAGGTGTAACGTGTGCTGACAAAAATGACTTCAAGCCCTGGCTGGTGTAGCTCAGTGGATTAAGCACGGGCCTGCGATCCAGACAGTCGTGGTTCGATTCCCAGTCAGGGCACATGCCTGGGTTGCAGGCTGGTTCCCTGCAGGCCAGTTCCCAGCAGGGGATGCATGAAAGGCAACCGTACATTGATGTTTCTCTACCTCTCTCCTTCCCTTCCCCTCTAAAGATAAATAAATAAAATCTTAAAAAAAAAATGACTTCACTGTAGGTGGTAAATGCACAATGAAATGTACATGTGATGCATCATAGATTGTACATTTGAAACTTATGTAATGTTATTAACTAAAGGCGTACCAATAAATTTAATACAATCAGAAAGTAAGTGTATTCTTTAAGTGTAGGCATGGGTATTTTAACAAAACTATCAGTAAATCACCTGAGTTTCAGACCCTTGTCACTGTGATCCCACTAATTGAGTGACACCCTGAACTCCTCATGATAATCACAGTAACTTATTCTGCCAACATGGCAATTTCTTTTCTCTTCTTTCTTTTTTTTTGGGGGGAGGGGGTGGGGGCTTGTTGTTGTGTCACAATGAGCCAAAAATGATCATATGGCAGCTGTAGCTTTAAGTTTACTGGGAGGTTTACTATGTTACCTGGTAGGAGCATCTTCCAACTATGATCCAGAGCCTTTATACTTTCAGTACATAAATTTATATTTAACAGAGATTAAAAAATAAGAGTATGCTTTTTATCTTAATAAAGGGGCTTGGAGTGAGTATAAATAATAATGGCAAAACAAAGACAATTGTGGACATTTCTAATTCTTAACATTAGTGACCAATAATTTCCCAATTCTGCAAACTTGTATCAATTATATATTTTAAAATACTAATCAGCAAGCAACCCAATTAAAAAGTGGGCAAAGGACTTGAACAGACATTTCTTCAAGGAGAACATATCGAAGATTCAGGGACACATGAAAAGATGCTCAATATCACTACCTATCAAAGGATGCAAATTAAAACCACAATGAGATACCACTTTACACCAGTCATAAACAAAGCAACAAACAACAAATGTTGGAGAGGTTGTGGAGAAGAGGGGACCCTAATCCATTGTTGGTGGGATTGCAGACTGGTACAACCACTGTGAAAAATAGTATGTAATTTTCTAAAAAAAAAAACTAAAAATGGACCTGCCTTTTGATCCAACAATCCCAACTGCTGGGATTATATTCTAAGGACCCTAAAACACCAATCCAAAAGAACCTGTGCACCCCAATGTTCATAGCAGCACAATTTACAATAGCCAAGAGCTGGAAGCAACCTAGGTGCCTGTCAGTAAATAACTGGGTCAAAAAATTATGGTACATATACACAATGGAATTCTATGCGGCAGAAAGAAAGAAGGAGCTCCTACCCTTTGCAACAGCATGGATGGAACTGGAAAGTATTATGCTGAGTGAAATAAGCCAGATGTTGAAACACAAATACCATATGATCTCACCTTTAACAGGAAGCTAAACAATGAAACAAACAAGCCAGCAAAATAAAAATAATGACACTGAAATAGAGAACAAGAGGACAGTGACCAGAGGGGAGAGGGGAGGGAATTTCAGGGGAAAAGGGGGAAGAATTTACAGGAACTAGTATAAAGGACATATGGACAACAACTAAGGGGGGTGGAATGGGAGGGAGGTGGGGAGCACTTGGGGGTGGGCTGGGATGGGAGTAAAAAACAGAAAACTGTACTCGAACAATAATTAAATAAATTTTAAAATGTAATAGAAAAAAAGATTTAAAATGATCAGGTGTTGAACTTCTTAAAACAGCAGCAAGTACTGATTGGTTTTGTTAATCAACATCTGGTTTAATAACAAGACCCTTCCAAATTTGGTGATGGGCAATTAAAAATTAACAAATAAATGAATTTTATAACAGTAAAAATAAAAATTAAAAAATAAAAATGCTAATCAGAAAGACTATATGCATCTGATGTTTATAGTACCATTTTTAAAATAACTAAGGTCTGGAAACAGCCCAAGTACCCATGAGCAGATGAGTGGATGAAAAAGCTGGTGCATTTACACAATGAAATTCTATGTGGGTATAAAAAAAGTAGCTTTTACCTTCTATGACATGAAGGATGGGCCGGAAAATTATTGTGCTAAGCAAAATAAGCCTGTCAGTGAAAGACAAATACCATATGATCTCACTCACATGTGGAATCTAATGCGCAATATAAACTGACAGACACAATAAAACCAGAGGCATGGAAACAAGGAACAGACTGACAGATCTCAAGAGGGAAGGAGGTGGAGTGGTGCTGGAAGAAATTAGCCAATGGACATATATACATACATGCAAAGTCCATGGACACGGACAACCCTGTGAAAGCCAGTGGAGAGTGGAGAGGCTAGGTGGAGGGGGATAAAGGGATAGAAAATGGGGACATCTGTAATAGTGTCAATAATAAAAAAAATCTTTAAAAAGTAACAAACAAAAAGCTTCTAGATTTGTGCCTCAGCACAGCTACAGTAAGCAAAAGCAAGGTATTGTTTTTTAAGATACAATGTTATATGTTTGTTCTGATTTGCTTAAGATTTTTTAATTTACTTTTTCTACTTGCCCAACACTGGTCATATTGTAGTGTTTATATCTGTAGTTATTCACCACTCATTTGATCTTCATGTATTTTGTTTATGCAAAGTAAAACTTTCTATAAATTTTTAAAATGTGCAAAATGTTAAAATGCTTACAATTTCCATCACCTACTTTTTGATGAATCTGATACTCCTCTACAACCATTTTCCTTAATGGGTTATAAAAGTGATGAGTCCCCTTTTTAAGAAATACTAAATAAAAACAGTTCTGTGAAAACCTGACACAATCGCTTGTTTGAAATAGGTATGCTATTATGATTAATTATGTATCATTGCCTTATGACACAGCCTGCTGCATCTCATATTTTAATGCAGAAAATTAAATGAGACAATTATTAGGAATATGATACGCAAACCACCAGTGACACAGATTTTGACTCAGCAGATCTAAAGTGGCACTGTGGCATTTAGTCTCGTCAGTCAGCCTTTCAAAAGACGGTGCAGTCACTTATAGGTGAGATCAGATGGTATTTGCCCCTCATTGCCTGGCTTATTTCACTTAGCACAGTGCTCTCCAGTTCCATCCACACTTTTGCAAAGGATAGGAGCTCCTTCTTTGTTTCTGCTATCTAGTATTCTATTGTGTAAATGTACCACAGGTTTTGTAATCCACTTCATTTAGAACCTAATCAACAAAGCAGAAAAGCAAGCAAAATATAACAAAAAATATTGAAATGAAGAACAAACTGACAGTAACCAAAGGGAGGAGGAGAGGGATAATGGGGAAAATAGGGAAAGGGCCATCATGGAAGACATATGAAAGACACATGAACAAGGCCAAAGGGGGTATGTTTGAGGGTGGGAGGTGTGGACAGGTGGAGTGGGGTCCATGGTGGGTTGAAAATGGAGACAACTATACTTGAACAACAATAAACATAAATAACTAAGCAAATAAATATTAAAATGACATTGCAGTCAACTTACTGCTGAATTGGAGTTAAGTAGGATGTCCTAAAGCCTTTCAGTGTCATTCCCTTTCACTTGTATTTCCAGTATATCATTGAAATATAATAATAGCCACCATTAGAGTTACCATACATTGCTGGTTGTCTACCTAGCATTAACCCTCCTTCCCTCAGCCATGTATGTCCACCCCTTACACATACAATCTATGTAAGAAGGGAAGTTTTTCACAGTGTGGGTTATATCACCCTACCACCCACCCTGGCCGACGTGTTTTTTAACACCAGAAAAATCAAATCAATACATACCATTCCACAGGGAGCAAGGTTGGTTAAAGGAATGGGCCCAGAAACTTGTTTTTAAAAATAAGAAATTTCCAAAAGATTTGAAAGACGACTTCTTTAATTACTTAAAAATAATCCTAAAGGGTTACTGGGCCACTTCACATTCAGCCTGAGTATGCAGTAGGCACTTGAGTAAGGGTACAGGGTTACAGAAGAGTAGAGCTAGAACCCAGGTTGAAGCAAGACGGGTTACCATCAAACTCTGCAGTTTTTTAACTACATAAAAATAAAATTCCCTTACTGTTTCTCATTTTGACTTGTTCTATTTATCATAAGCAGTTAAAACCATTTTAATTGATTGAACACCCAGAAGATTCTGCAGTGTCCTTTGTGATAGCTCTTCAAAGTCCAGTGTTAGATACCTAACTTACTGTATAATCCATGATGTATGCATCATGAGTACCTCATAAGTACCTCAAAGACAATCTGTCCAAAGCTAGGCTAACCTTCAAGCCTGCCCCTCCTTGTATGTCCCCACCGGGGTAGCACAGGCCACAGGAATCCACTTAGCAAATGGAGCCAGAAGTCCCCAAGTCATTTCTGACATTTTCTCACTTTTATTCCCTAAATCCTGTGACATTTTAGTTAATATTTAGCAACTGGTTTTACAGATAAAGTCCTGATTTTTTATTTGCATTAGTACCATGATATAAATACTCACACAGTGGCTGATTTTTAACTTGCTAATATTGTTAACTTTCTCTTCAATCAATTCTAACCAAAAAACTTGAAGACAATTATAGGGGTCCTCAGAGCATAGTTCCTGGGTTAACAGTATCAGAATTGACTGTGGTCCTGTGAACGTTTTAGAAATGCAAATTCATCATCCCAAACCCAACTGGAAAAATAAAATAAAATAAACCCCCTGTGACCGAGATCTGGTAACTTGTGATTTGGCAAAAACCTTGGTGATTCTTCTTTGTGAACCACTCTTAGGGAATGCTAACCCCACAAAGTCAGATAAAACTGGGTTCTGTATCAAGACAAGTAGGAAAGTGCTCATGCACCAGGAACACTTGATTTGGATGGTTATATATGAAATCAATTTCCTTTTGAGGTTGCTCACCGATAGTTTTTTTTTTTTTTACACCAGTAGTATATCAGTAAGTTTTCCAGAGAAGCAGAATCAACAGGATATGTGTGTTTATATACGATTTGTTTTCATGAATTGGCACACACGGTCATGGAGTTAGCAAGACCTAAATGCATAGCTCAGGGCACCAGTCTGGAAAAACAGGAAGGATTTTGTAATGCAGTCTTAGGGCTGAATTTCTTCTTCTCTGAAAAAAAATATATATCAGCTGCTGCTCTTAAGATCTTGAACTGACTGATTAGATGAGGCTCACCCATGTTATTGAGCATAATTTCTTTTACAGACTTGGCTCATTTTATTGCTCTTTGCTTTACTACACTTCATAGATTTTTTAGAGAAATTGAGGGCAAGCCCCTCTACTAGAAAAAGATTATGACTTCCTTTACTGTGATCCTTTCTTTACTGCAGTGGTTTGGAACTGAGCTCACAATATTTCTGAGCTATGCCTGCACTTAAAGTCAAATGATTGTAAGTATTGATCATATCTACAAAACACCTTCTCAGCAACATGTAGATTTATCTTTGATTAAATAACTGAATCCCATAGCTTAGTCAATATGTCACATAAAATTAACCATTGCAGCCAGCTAGCACTATCTTAATCAGGGGAATCATTTTACTCTTATGTTCATTAAAAATAATTATCTATTATTTATGATTATATTATATACATATATATCTTAATTCTTACAATGTATTAAGTTCTTTTCTGCCTTAAGGACTTATATATGTTCACCTCTGCTTATAATGTTTATTTCTTTGCTTTTTTCTTAATTGCCATCCAATTCCTATTTAAGTGTTTTTTTTCCTCTGAGAAGTTTCTCTAATTCTCCACTTAATTAGACACTTCATTTTATTTTTGTAAGAAAAATAAAATGATTTATTAAATAAAATAAAATTTATTTAATAAAATAAAATAAAAATAAAGTAGTATTAAACTACTTTAATTATGTAGTTACATATATGTATATATACACATATGTATATGTGTTTATTATTTAATTTTACAACTATTCTGGAAGCTGAGTGACAGCAGGAAGCACATCTGTTTATTATCACCTTTAATTCTTATATTTAATGGGGGAATTTTTTGTCTTATCTATAGACAAGGTATCTATCTTGTCTAATAAAAAGTAGTATGACTGAGGTGCTTGATGAGGGCAACAGGACACAGAATGGGTTGTAGAAGAAATAGTTATGCAATGGGGGGAAAATTGGGACAACTGAAATTGAACAACAATAAAAAATCGTTATGCATACCAGCTATAAGCACATAACTAGTGAAAGAAATGAGAATTGTAATTTTATGAGTATTTTAATATACCAGTGCATGTCTATAATAAGTAAATGCCTTTCTTCTTTCCCTTTTCTCCTTATCTTGTAACAGAAAATGTATTGAGTTTCTATTATGATATTTAAATATTGTTAGTACATTTTTGGTGTACACAGGACAGTTGTACTATGTTAATGACATGTGAACTTTATTTGGAAGTATGGTTTATACTTAGATTTTAAATGTGACTTAAGAAGCTGCATTAAACTAGACAAGGAGTAGACTTAATGTTAGTTAACTTTATGTGAAACTTGACTGGACCATGGTGCTCAGATATATTTGCTCAAACATTATTCTAGATGTTTTCCTGAGGATGTTTTTGGATGAGATTAACATTTAAATCACTGAACTCCGGTAAAGTAGATTGCCCTCCATAATGTGGGGTGCTTCATCTAATTAGTTGAAAGCCTGATTAGAACAAAATATCTGACCTCCACCAACCTAGAAGTTCTGCGGCAGACAGCCTTCAGACTTGAACTATGATGTCACCTCTCCTGGGACTCCAGTGCTGGCATACCATGAAGACTTTGAACTTGCCAGTCTCCATACTGCTATGATACAATTCATTAACATACATATCTTTCTATCTATATTCACATCTTATTATTTCTGTTTCCTCAAAGAACCATGACTAACAGATTTTGAAATACAATGTTTTGTAAAATATCTGAAATTATTTACAGAATTAAATGTATAAATAATTAAATTTCTTAAGAAGTTTGTTCAATGGTCCATTTAAATATACAATGTGTTTGTATATTTAAATAATCTATATAATCTAACGATGTTTAAGAACCTCATCCAGGATGCCTCTCTTTGTAGCAATCTATTCATTACAACAGTAAACCTTAAAGTTACCATGTTTTTCAGACTATAAAACACATCTTTCCCTCCCAAATTTGGGAGAAAGGGGTGTGTGTCTTATAGTCTTAATGTAGCTTTACATTTACTTTGGTGAAATATTATGCTATTTATGGTATTAAATATTTTAGCAGATTTTTGCTTCAATTGTTTTCTCCTCTAAAACCTATGTGTGTTGTGTGGTCCAAAAATATGGTAAATTGTTGTGGGCTGAATTAATCCAGAATGTACAATCTCCAAGGTATGATTTATCTATATAACTGAAACATTGGCTATAACTGGGTAGTCCCTTTTAAGTACCAATGAGTAAAATCATGAGACCTGCCACATCCTTCACCACAGTCCACTTTTGATTCTCAGTTTCCTCAGAAGAAATAAATGAACTCACATACTCAAATATAGTTCCTTTCTCTTCTCAAGTACAAGTATTTCATGCAAAGGTGTTAGGTAGAATTATAAAGTAAAATTCTAAATCTGCACAATTAGTGTTTGGGTGAGTTGAGTACATCTTAAAAGGCAAATTATAATTTTATATAATTAAAATTTTATAAAATTTAAAATATAAACTCCATAGGTATTCAACAAAGTTATGAAGAAAGAAATACATATGAAACATCTTTTGCTACTGCATAACTATTTTACATACCTATTACTTTAAAAGATTATAAAAAGTAAATCTATCAGCTTTAAAGGCTCAGATCTGTTTCTATCTAAGAGCTAGAAAGTTATTTTCTTTCACGTCCACACAGCTTTCATGATATCCTCAAAGGCAATGCCTCACATGTACTGCAGACTAAACCCTGTAGTTTAGGTTCTGTGCACTCAACTCATGCCTCCTCTTGTGATAGGGAAGAATCATTTCATCCCCATCACATGTCACAAACCAATGATAATCTGTTATGTAGTGGAAACAAACATAATTTTTGAGACAATTTACAGTTTACAGACAGAAATATCATTACCCTTTCTCACAGTGAGGTTTGTATGAATTTTGATCTCAAATTGTATTCATTGATACATTTCTAAAGTGTGTGTTCTTTCTCTGTACATATAAGGGAAATGAAAATATGCAGACAACAAGAGAGTCTGCCTTCTCTGCAAAGCACAAGTGAAAGTAGTTCAGCATATTTTTTCCACCAGTTAAAAATATACCATTTGAAAGAAATGGTTTCCTTTTTATATAAATAATTCAAAAGAAAGCACAACTTTATGAGTATCTTCATTTCCTCTCTTATTTTGACAGGCTATTATTCATCCGCACTTGTAATTTCTTGTTCTTTACATATCTGTCACAGAGAATCCAAGAAAAAGTGACTGTAGCATTATATTATTTAGTATTTACTTAAATATAATGTTTCATAATATAAATCAATCTAGATTATATTACTTCAAAAGTCAAAAGTCAAGATTTGTATTGAATTGAAAGTTTATAAGAGAGAGAAGCCAACAATAGGATTACAAAAATGAATTTGATTATTTATGGAAATGTTTTTAGATTCAAGCAAATAGACTTTCTTCTTGCCAATATACCGACTCAATCTATGAATTGAGTGAACATATTAGTCTTGGATACATATAAAATGTCTTTTATACATTTCTTTAAAGTCATTTTATAAGTAATATATTTTTCAAGTAGTTGGTAGCCCCTTGTTTTTCATGAGAGAAATATGACCACGAGCTTGAAAATGTGTCTTTCTTTCACCTTGTTTTTATGTCAAAACCAAATAAACTTTATTATTTTGAATTAAGAGGAAATTCTTATATATCTAATTCATTTGACAAAGTGATTATGGCATCAACATAAATGTTAATTCTATAAACCATTTAGAAAAGGGTTATTTACTTTACAATTTACTTTAAATTTCTGTAATGTTAACTATAACAAAAATACATTTCTACAGGACCTGTCAGATGTAGACAATAACTTAAATTAATAGCTGTGGTATGTAAATCTGATGAAAAGAAATTACTGTGAATCAACTGATGGTCCCTAGTACCAATTCAATGCCAACAGGAACCCCCAATTGAGGTGTGGTGAAGAAGAAAACTTATTCAGTGAAGAGCCAATCAAGAATGATATAGCAGAGTTGACCGTGAGGTAGTCCTGGGGCCAGGTGGCCCTGGACCCAGTATCCTCTTCTCTAGGAGCTCTGCTCGCATGGGTTTGCTCCACTCTGTTCCTGCAAGACGGCTTAGGCGCTTCAGTTTCAGGTCCAGCCAGGGAAAGTCTGCATAGGTCTTTGGTAGAAATGGGAAGTTAGCTCTCTGAGCCAAAGGGGAACTGGATTATATAGGCAGAAGTCCCTGCCTCTGGTCCCTGATTTGTCCACCCTCATGCAAAGTACAGTCCCAAATATTAGCAGTTTGATTGGTCTGAAAGGCAATGAATGTTCTGATAGCTCAGAGTGGAGCTACTCTGGATGGTTGGTAAAGATGTAGATGGGGAAAAAAAGGGGAGGGATTTTGAGGAACAAGTATGAAAGACACAGGGATGAGGACTGGGAGGGGGAAATGGGAGGGAGGTGGGGAGCACAGGGCAGGGGGGGCTGGGATGGGAGAAATAGACAAAAAACTGTACTTGAAAAATAATGAAATAAAATTTAAAAAAAGAAAAGTGAAAAATTAAAACATGAGGTTGCCTAAATAGGAAAAAAATTAAATCACAATTATGCTTTAATTTAAAAAAAAGATGTTGATGGGGATATAGTTATGCAGCTTCAGTTGGATGGGAAGCTTCAGTCCTATGGGGTCAAACAGGATCCCAGGAACTGGTCCAGGCCTGACTCAGATGAGAGAAGCAGAGTGCAGGAAGGCATTTGCATGCGGGAGGCAGGCAGCTTAGTGCAGGCTGCTCCCTAAAGTGTGGTTTGTGTGAGAGGCTCCTGTTCGGAAACAGCTGCTAGGCTCTGCTTCAGTTTTGTTTTGTTTATTTTTATTTTTTTAAATTTAAGCCCAATTAAGCCACCAGGAAACCTTCCTAGTAGGTATTTTCACTCTTAGGGTTCACAACAGCAAGAGAATATCAGACAATATAAAAAAGATTTAATGATTTTCCGGTTCAGTGTTTAGAACTTCCTTAAAATAATAGTAATTGCCATAGTAAGTATAATAAAAACTTCAGTTATAACACCTTTCTATTTTACTCTCAAGTTTTACTTCTCTCAAATTTAAGTCTAATTGTGTCACAAATAAAAGGTTTAGTCAATATAAATATTATCCCATCAAACTTGTGTGCTATGTATATAGGGCTACAGAAATTAAATGATTTTTCTTTTTCTTTCTTACCTGTATTCTCGTATAGAACACTTTCCTTGAACCTATATTTATTCTGTCATTTAACACATAGTATTTTTGTTTACTTTGTTGTTAATCGTATTGAGCAAAATATCTTCTTTAGCATGATGATGTATTACAATTTTATAGAATCACCCAGTGAATCACCAAGCTTCTTAAGACACATACCATTTCTGTGAAGCATGATTCCTTCATGCTTATTTTATTTACATATCTATCATGATAGGGTCATTTGCTTATATTAAAGTTTATATCAAATGTATCATGCGATATGTGTTTATTTCTTTTAATCTAAAGTTTTAGGGCAAAAAAAAGCTTTTTCAAAACAGGTGTACACTCTCACCAGGAATGTATGAGACTTCAAGATTGACTACATCTTCATAATACCAGTATTTCTCCCCTTTTATAATTTTATACCTTTTCTTAGGTGTGTGCTATAGAATAATATTGTGGTTGTAATTTTATTATCTGTGATAATTAATAATATCAAGTATATTGCAGTGTTTTGACATTTAAAAAATATTCTGGCTGTTCGCATGAGTTATTTCTTTTTACAAATGTTTCTTAAATTATTTACGAGGTTGATTATTTTTTTATTATTGATTTCTATGAATAATTTACCTATTCTCAGTACAAAATGCACTTCAGATATAGAAACTGTGAAATCTTCCACCAGCCCATGGCTTGTCATACTCACTACTTTAAATTTTTTTAGTAAATAGGCATGTTTAAATTTAGTTTAGTCTAAATTTAACTTTTAAAAAATGCCAGTGAGTTTTGAACAGCTTTATTTAGATATAATTTACATAAATAAAATTCATTAATTTTAAGTTTACAGCTTGCTGAGTCATCACCAGTTAATAAAACCATATAACCAAAATCATGTAACTTAAGATCTGTCATATTTTTATCACCTCACAATTTCCTCATACATCATTTCAGTCAATCTATTCCAGACACCCACAGCCCAGGCAAAAACCAAGCTGTTTTCTGTCTCTGTAGTCTTATTTTATTTAGAAATATATGAATATAGAATCAAACAGTATTGCATTTTTATAAGCTTCCTTCAAGAAATATGATTTTTAAAAATTTATCTAAGTAGTGGTATTTATTAATAGTTTGATTATTATCATGGCTGAGCACTAATCCATTGTAAAGATATACAACTTGAATTGACCATTCACCCAGTGATGGGTATTTGGATTATTTCCAGTTTAAGGCCATTATGAATGATTCTATTGAAATAAAGTTTTGTAAATTTATTTCACTCTATTTTCCTAACCATCCCCCAAACCACATCCCCTGACAGCTGTCTATGAGTCTCTCTCTATTTTGCTTCTTAGTTTATTTTGTTCATTAGATTACCCCTATGAGTGAAATCATAGGGTATGTGTCTTTCTCTGAGTGGCTTAGTTCACTTAGCATAATGTTCTCCAGGTCCATTTATGCTGTTGCAAAGGGTAAGATTTCCTTTTTTTTTTGACAGCTGAGTAGTATTCCATTGTGTAAATATGTATCACATCTTTTTTATCCACTTACATACTGATGGATACTTGGCTATTGTAAATAATGTTGTGTAGGGATTGAGCAAGAAAAAAAAAGTAAAAACTACAAACATTTTGAATTGATCACTTCATTCAATTTATTCCAGATAAATGTCACAAAGTGCAATGGTTTTATAATTGTACTGTAAATGTACGTTTAGCTTTCAAACTGTTTTTTACAGTGGTTGAACCATTTTGCATTCTCAGAAACAATGTATGTGATTTCTATACCCTTGCCATTAATATCGTGGGTTGTTTTCATTTTAACCAGCCTTATGTTATGCAGTGATATCTCATTGATGTTCTAATTACTCTTTTCTGGAAGACTATAATACTAAACATCTTTTTACATGCCTTGTGGTGATTAGCATAGTTTCTTTATAAACTGTTTGTTAAAGCATTTGTTATCACTTTCATTGGGCTTACCTATTTTTATCAAGATAAGAGTATTGTAATATTTTTATACTTTCCTTCTGGGTCGCTTATTTTTCATTTTAATCAACATGCTATTCCTGAGATAATGTATAATTAGTCATAACGCATAATTTATGTTTTTAATATTGCTAAGTTCAATGTGCTCATACAATGATAAAGAAGTCTGTACAGGTTTATGGCTGCCATTGCACAGCAGGTTGGTCTTCCCATACTGTGTGTGTGTGCTTTTAATATCAATGTAACACATACCTTATAAAATATATTGCATATACCATAGAAAATATATCGGTAAGTAGTTTGACTTTCTCTGTGCTCTGTAGAGTTGATGTTATTTCTTATTTAATATTTGGTAGAATTCACGAGTGAAAATACTTGGGCCTAGAGAGGTTACATGAAAAGACAAATAACTGTGAACTCTAATTATTTCATTGGTTTAAACCCACAAGGGTGTCAAACTCACTTTCACTGGGGGCCACATTAGCCTCACAGTTGCCTTCAAAGGGCCGAATATAATTTTAGGAATGTATAAATGTAAGTACTCCTCAACTAGGGACCAGGTGATCTGCGCTGCTGCAGAGTAGAAACAAGGTGCTGGTCCAGATAAAACAAGGTGCAGGGTCCGATTCGGCCCACAGGCCTTGTGTTTGCCACCTGTGGTTTAAGGCAATATAAGTTCTCTATTACTTCTCTAGTTCATTTTGGGATATTACCACTGTCACTGCTTTTTGTGACTTTACATAAAATTGGACCAACCAGAGACAGAGACAGAGATACAGAGATGAAGATAGAGAAGAGATAGAGGTAATAGAGATAGAGAGAGAGACTATTGGCATCAATAGCCACATACTGGTTGAATGACATTTGGCTTATTTGGATTGATTCCAGTTTGCAGTAACATACCACCACTTCTGCACATGCTGTTGGTGCTTTAGACTGAATCTGGTAGAATATTGGAGGGGCTTAAAAGAGAATGTGAATGCAAGGAAGTTCGAAACCACTGGATTTCTTCATGGAGACAGGCTAATAAAACACCCCTATCGTTTTTATGCATAACTATTTTTTTGTGTGACAAAAGTTCATGGAAACTTCAACCATACTCAACCAATAATTTTAAAAGATGTATGCCTGCATCTAATTCTATCAGGTTTTCCTCTCTGAATTTAGAGCCCTGTTATAAGCTTATACAAAGGACGACAAAACAAAATGGAATTATCTACTGAAGGGCCTGCCTTGTATGTAGTACAGGCTTCCCCCACTAGGTGAGAGTTCTAGGAACGCACCTGTATCAGTGTATAAGCTGGTGGTGTTATGAGAGGCTGCATTTGGCTCCAGTGAAATTTTTGAAGACTATTTTATTTTGTGTTTGCCCATTTTATGATGGGTGATTTACAAGCACACCTGCCCACAGTGCATTGAGTGTTCCATAGTTTTTAACCAAAAACAGCGTGACCTTTATGCCCCATCCTCCCTACTCACCCGGATCTCACCCCAAGGGAATTTATTTTTTGTTTTCATTTTTTAATTTGTTTAAGAGATTTAAAAAATCCTCAAAGGAAACTGTTTTGCTGATTGGAAGAAATAGAACAAAAAATGGCAGAAGTTCAAAAACTGTTTTGAGCAAAGGGGGAAAAAGTCTCAATAGTTGTATTGCATCAAACAGAGAGTACTTTGAAGGTGACTGAAGTTTGAACAATAAAGAATAAATACATATTTTTTTATAAATAGATTCCATTTTGGGGAGTCCCTCCTTATATAGTATTTTATATATTCTTTTGCTTTGATAATTTTTATATTTATTTTTTAAGATTTTATTTATTTTTAGAGAGAAGGGGAGGGAGGGAAAAAGAGAGGGAGAGAAACATCAATGTGTGGTTGCCTCTCACATGCCCCCTACTGGGGGCCTGGCCCACAACCCAGGCATGTGCCCTGACTGGGAATTGAACTGGTGACCGTTTAGTTCACAGGCCCATGCTCAATCCATTGGGCTACACCAGCCAGGGCATGTTTTGATAATTTTCATTATGAAATAGTCTCTCTGGTTTTTAGCAATACTATTTGCCTTAAAGGCTGTTCTCTTGTATGCTAATATACTGCATGTATGGTGATACTGGGCAGTTTGCATGTACTGTGATGCTGCAGCCTCGATCTCAGACTGTGTCTCTGACTTAAGAGGGGAAATGTCCCAGTGATTTTAAATTTAGTGTGTTCTTATTTCTTACCATTTTCATTTGATTCTCACAGTTTCATACATTTGCTGAAAGTTCCATTTCTCTATGCATGCTGTCAATCATTCTTATTTCAGCTTTTAACATAATATTCCTTAAATTTTCTTTTTCTTGGATACATTTGACACAATATTGTGTAAATTTAAGGTGTGCCTAATGTTACTTTGATATATTAATATATTATAATATGATTGTCATTGTAGTGCTATTTATCCATTATATATTTATAGAACAATACAATTTTCTTGTATACAATCAATAAACAAAACATTAAACCTCTATGGCCATTTTAGTACTTATTACAAGTTTGTTCTTCTTTTAATTTATTTTTTATTTTTTTATTTTATTGATTATGCCATTACAGTTGTTCTATTTCCCCCTTTTATTCCCCTCCACCCTGCACACCCCTCCCCTACTACCCCCCATTTAGTTTATGACCATGTGTCTCAAGTTCTTTAGATTCTATATTTCTCCTACTATTCTTGCCCTCCCCTATCTATTTTCTACCTATCGTCTATGCTACTTATTTTCTGTACCTTCTCCCCCCTTCTCCCTCTCCCACTCCCCTGTTGCTAACCCTCCATGTGATCTTCATTTCTATGGTTCTGCTCCTGATCTAGCTGTCCTCTTAGTTTGCTTTTGTTTTAGGTGTAGTTCTTAATAACTGTGAGTTTGCTGTCCTTTCACTGTTCATCTTTTTTATTTTCATTTTCTTAGATAAGTCCCTTTAACATTTCATATAATAATGGCTTGGTGATGATGAACTCCTTGAATTTGATCTTATCTGAGAAGCACTTTATCTGTTCTTCCATTCTAAATGAAAGCTTTGCTGGATAGAGCAATCTTGGTTATAGGTCTTTGGATTTCATGACTTGGAATACTTCTTTCCAGCCCCTTCTTGCCTGTAAGGTCTTTTTTGAGAAATCAGCTGACAGTCTGATGGGAACTACATCATCAATTTATGCACTCTGTCCCTTAGTAACTACCATTTCCTTTCTCTTATCTGAAAATTACTCTCTATTATTTCCAAAATCTAACCTAATTTAGTGATGTGAATTTCTGTCTCTTAATCGTAAATTGTTTCTGTGATTTTTTCTGTCATTTTATATCAGATACAGGGCATTGTGTGTAGGATATTAATGAATGAAACAGGTATGCCTTTTTCTTCTGTGCTGTTACTGTGACAAATGCAATTAATCTAGTCAGGAGTTGATCTGGATTTTGCTTGTTCCTTGCTGCTTGCCAGTGTAATGATGAGGGGCAGTGCGTCCAGAGGCTCCACCTCCCTGGTGCAGCCTCCCGTTAGGCAGACTATGTCTCTCTGTCCGAAGAGGAGGAGTTTCTCAGTGATTTTGCTTCATCCTCAAGTGAAAAGACATCCCTAAATGATATGAATTCAGAATAATTTTCTCCTTTTCTCCAGGGCATAAAGTGTTTATTTTTTTAATTATTTACCTTCTCGGAGCTGTGTTGTCTTCATCACTATCCTGAGAAAAACAGCGTTTGCCATTTTTTGCTTTAAAGCACTTATATCATATCATAGCATATTATATGTAATGTATAGCATAATATATTATGTATAATTATATGTATATCTATATATAATATTTTTCTGATGGCAATTGCTTATTAATATACCCTGGTGCAAATACTTACGTCAATACAGGTGTCAAACTTCTCTTAGAAATTTTTGTATATTGTCAGATTGTAGGCTTATTATTTGCCCTTCAAACTTAACTCTAACAGATTAAGGAAAGTCATTATCTCGAAAATCACCCCAATTTGTTATTGACAGAATTAATGTAATGCTCTTGTCAGTTTTCTACTTCCTTGGGAAAAGCTAGAAGACCTATATCTTTATATTTTAAATGCATGTCCTGATAAATGAATGGATGAGCCCTATTTTTGCTATCTGTTTCATTGTCTTTATTTTTTATTTTGTTGTTTTTCATTTTCTGCCTTATTTTGTTATGAATATATGTCAGTGTACCATTTTAATTCTGTTGACTTTTTAGCAATGATGATTATATCAATTTTTAGTTGTTGATCTGTGGGTGACAAAATGCATCTTTACATTATCACAATACCACTCAACTTTTGGGAAAATGCAGAAAGTTTAAAATAATATACTTTAAAAAATGCACTCTATGCTAAATATGTTACATATAGTCAATATGCATGATGAAAAATACAGTGTAATTTTGTTTGCTTTATGTTTTTTATGTTTTTATACATTTAATAGGATTATATATTTACACTATGTACATTTGCATTTAATATACAACTAAAATATGTAATTATATAAAATAACTTATGTGTGTATATCATCTACCCTATATTTAGCATATCTAGCACTATTTCTTCATTCCTGTATATCAAATTTATCACCTGGTGTCATTTTCCTTTGGCCTGAAGTATTTTATCTAATTTTAACCTGAAGCTGTGATCACAGTGAATTATGAAAATATATTGTTTCTATTTCTCATTTGAAGAATAAGTTTGCTGAATAAGAAAGCATTTTTTGAAAATGTTTTTTTTGTTTCAGTATTTTGAGTATAAGGCTTTTTCTAATGAAAAGGAAGATGGTTAATAAGACCAAGATTCAAAATACTCTTGAGTTATAAAGAAAATTATAAAAGTGATTTTAGGAAGAATTTTTTCTGGAAATTTGAAGAAAGTTATAATATTTTCTAACAATGTGTATGCTTAATTCAGAAACTATAGGAAATAACAAATATATACACATACATACTCTCTCCAATTGTTTTTTTTCTTTTAAGGGATAGATAAAAGAATAAAATATTTATCATAAACCAGGATACAGTTTAGAGTCTGCAAGTTGCCTTTGAAACCCAAGTTTTGACGTTACTGAGACACAATTATTGTATAAAGTATGAGAATATTTAAAGGTAAGCCCAGGGGAGATAATAAAGAAAGGTCTCATTTGCATAAACAACACTGTCTTAGAAAATGACTACAACAGAATGAATTGCAATAAATAGGATGCATAAGCACTCTGACAAAATGACTAATTAAACAAATTTACTGTAATGAAGCAATAGAAATGACAGCATAGAGTCTACTTATACAGAAAATGGAAATTCAAGATTTATGGCTCTTATTTTCCTTTATTTTCCAATTTCTAGAAATCTCTTTCAGTCTGTTCCTATGCATAGATATATAGATAGATCAATATATGTATATATAGTGTATTGTAAATACATGTACAGAAGTATGTGTTATGAAATGAATGTGTGTATACCTTCCCCAAATTCACATGGTAAATTACTACCCAGTATAAGGGTATTAGAAGTCATGGTCTTTGGGGTGTGATTGGCATTAGATGAGGTCATGAAGATGGAGCTCTCAGGAATGGAATGAATATCCTTATAAGTCAGTCACTAGAGAGCTGGGTGCTTGTGTCTCAACCATGTAAGGGAACAACAAGAAGTCAGCAGACTACACGTTGGAAGGAGGTCCTCACCAAACTTGGCTGTGGGGGCACTCTGATCTTGGACTTCCAGCCTCCAAAACCCTGAAAATTAAATTACTGTTCTTATAAGCCAACCCCTATGTAGTGTTTAGCTATATCACTTTAAATAGAATAAACCAGTGTACATTAATGTACTTATAGCTTAAACCAATATATAGAAGGGGGAGAGAATTTACTAATGTCTAAATAATTTGTATGTATCTATTCCTTAGTCACCTATTGCCAGACTATTTTTTGTCTGACATAGAGTTGACCAAGTAATTAAAATCAAAATTTTAATCAGCAAAATGACAGTGGTACTAGACATTGTGCCCCAGAAATTAATTTAAATCAACCATAGAATCATATTTTTCTAATTGATGAACAAAAGCATTCTTTAAGAACAAATTGAATCTATAACAAATACATCTGTGACCAAGAACCACAAGCTCTTTTAAATTTAAATAAGACTTTCAAAACTTGAAAAATAAATGAATAGTAGAAAATAAAGTTAAACAAATATGTCATAAAAGAAGAACAGTAAGCATTTGAGTGTTGAAAGAAAGGTTTCAAATTGCAGTCACTGGATTTTAAAACAGACATCTGCATCCAAGTAAACCACATATCAAGTGTGAACATGGATAAACGCATTTTCAGATATGTAAACTTTACAAAACATATCTCAAGACCTAATATTCATCAGGATATTTGAGTCAATGTCTCAGATCATTCAAGCTGCTGTAAAAAATATAATAGATGAGGTGGCTTAGACACAGCCAACATTTGTTTCTCACATTTCTGGAGGCTGGGAAGTCCAAGATCAAGTAGCTGACAGATTTGGTGTTTAGTAAGAACCCACTTCCTCATTGAGAACCCTTTCCTCACTGTATGGCAAAAAGGGGCCAAGGATCATTTTGTATTTTCTTTTATAAGATCATCAGTCTCATTCTCGATACTTCCACTGCCATGACCCAATCAGCTTCCAAAGTTTTTACCTCTTTTTATCATCCTAGTGAGAGTTAAAATTTCAACATGGGAATTTTTGGAGCACATTAACATTCAGTCCATTGCTTATGGGTTTCAGCAAAATACACTGAAAATTTCATTCACTAAATAAGGGAGGGATTTAGTCTCTGAATAAGATATTATTCTCAATGTCCTGAGAAAGTCATAATAGAGGAGATAAATACTATCTAAAATTATTTTCAATGTAGACTTTATAAATATATATAACCTTAACAAAGATTATAGCTTATTGTAATCAGTTATCTCTTATACATGTTTTTCAATTTAAAGCAGTCACATTCAAGTTACAATGGCTAAATTTAGTTCTACATTTAAATTTCCTAATGGACAAGAGTGAATGCAGCTATATCAGTCTTTCTTCACACTGTGGCACTTTATGAGGGCCCTTCAATTGTGTGATATTACTCTACACCACATCTTTCAGACAGTTCAATCATCATACCTTATTTCTCTTCTTTTCTTTGTACTGGTCCCCTGATTCTTGTCATCTTGCACAGACTGATTGTTTTCAAATCCCCTATGAAATCAAAGAGTTGAAACTTCCCTTCTTCCTCCCTGCCTTTTTATTTATCTCCTACGCACAAGTGCTACAAAATGTATCTTGCAATGTTCAGGAAAAACTGATTTGTTCATGCTGCCACCTTAAACTGGACCTGTGTAGTTGCTAAACAACAATCACTAATTTCTATCATATCTTCTGGGACACTGTTATTGTCCACTTAAATGAATAGTGTTCCTCTGTTCAGCAATGATTCACAGTCAATGAAAACACATTCCTTAATCTTAAGCTTTCTGCTTTCTGTCTTTTTTATTATTTTTTCCTTTTCTGAGACAGACAGAGAGAGAGAGACTTCTAATTTTAATCTGTACGATCTGAGCCAATACAAAACTATCTTTTCTGAGAACCCAGTCTATCATTTATCCTTGCTTCTTAAAATACCTCTCATCTTTTGTGTGACAAAGGTCACAGGTGTCCTCAATTTCTATTAAACAAAAAATAAATAGCATTTCTCTACCATTATAACCCCTTCTTTTTCCTTCTAGTGTTAATATGTGGCCAAGAGGCCAATTTGCCTAATACCCAAACCTCTCGAAACCAACCTCAACCTTCTCTAACCCAACTTTATATTTAGGCATTTTGGGGTTAGCTTCTTGACATGCCCTAACCAAAACATTGATTTTTTTCTATCCATGGTTACTTATGACTGTTATATCTCTCAAATACAAGAATTTTATTTTCACACTTTTTATTTTTCTTAATCACTTTATAATATACAATTGCAAATCTTTTTCATGAAATGTCTTTTTTGAAATATCGTTTGTGTTTTATTCTTTCTAAATTTAGTTTTTAAAAATGTATTTAATAAACTTCCAATTTTATCTGTATTAATTATCCGTCTCTCATGATTCAGATTTGTATTATCCACTATATATTGCACTTCTACTTTTATTCATTTATTAATGCAGATACTTATTTGGCACTTTAGAGTTTAGTCTCTACAAAATAATTAAAGAAGTAGACAAGGCAGAGAATAGTCTCTGCCATTGCAGTTTACATTTTATCTCTCCACTATCCAAGATGATGGCCACTGGTTACATGTGGCTATTTAAATTACAACTTAAAGTTGGTTATTTAAATACAAATAAAATTTATTTTCTCATTCACTCTATACACATTTCTTGTCATCATATCAGAAAACCCAGATATAGAATATTTGCTTCACAGGAAAAGTCTCATTGTACACTACTGCTCTAGCTAGAGGGGACAGATGAGTAAATAAACTAGTACAAAATAATCTGTGCCTTGACACATAATCTGTTTTATCATGTAGTTCAGGAAGAACTTTGTTGAATATCTGTTTGTATAGAGACTTAATGAGAGAACAAGCTATGTAGATATGATAGAGAAGAGTATTCCTGGTAGAGAGATTAGCAAACACAAAGGTTTTAAGATATGAGCGTGCTTAATTTATACCAAAAAAAGCATGGAGACCTGCATGTCTGAAGAAGAGCAACAGTGGGAGAAGTAAAAAAAATAGTTTGCATCAACAACAATAAGAACTGGTCAATTATAGAACGTATTCTGAATGAAGAGCAAATGACCTATGCTGAAGGAATAGATGGGAGGTCTACTGACTTCAAGTTCATGGCCTGAGAAAGAAAAGGGTGTAGTACTCATCAGTTTAAGAGAGAAAGACTAAGATTAGCAAATTGTTACTGAAAGACTCCAATAATGAGATAGGTTTGGTCATGTGAATTTTGAGAAATGTACTTGATATCCAAAGAAGTCAAATAGTGTTAAATATATATTGCTAGAGTTCAGGATTGAGGTGAAGGTGGAGGACCTGCCTTGGCCAGGTGGTTCAGTTGGTTGGAACATCATTCCATACACTGACATGTTGAAGGTTTGATTTCTGGTCAGGGCAAATAACTAGGTTGTGGATTCTAGCCCCAGTTGAGGCACGTATGCAATAAAAACAATTAATGTTTCTCTCTAACATCTCTCTTTCTCTCTCTCTCTCTCTCTGTGAAAGATCTTCAGTTGAAATTTTTTTAAAAATGGACGACCAGCTAGTTTATACATAGATATTGCATCAAGCTGTAATGGAAAATATCAAGTAGGGGATTAATAAAATGGAAATATTAAAAAACTGAGCCCTGGATTTCTCTTAATATTTCCCAGTCCTTTTGAACAAAATCAAGAGTGTGTGGTTTTGTAAAGCCGGATGGACAAAGGATATTAAGAAGGGAGTGACAACCTATACTAAATACTGCTAATGAATTTAGGAAACAGGTCCCATGTGCCACAGACATCAGCACTTGTCTATCTGTGATCCAGCTACATCGGCCTTACACTTCATACACACCTCCTTACACACATTTAATAATCTTTTGTTCTTCCAACTCTGTCCTTCTGAGCTCAGTTGTTTTTAGAAAATTCTTCTTTAATCCATCTGATGTAGTTAGATTTTATATCATATATTTTTAACACCATACACCTCTCTATCATAGCCTTCTGAGAATCGTACAGTTGTAGTCTTAGATATATCCATGTAAGAGTTTCTTTCATTTCTATTTCTTTCTGGACTGTACTCTCCCAAGAGTCCAATGCAACCACATATTGATGTTTCCCTCCCTCTTTTTCTCTTTCCCTTCTCCTCTGTCTAAAAATATATAAAGAAAGTCTTTAAAATAATAATTATTTTTGTTAAATTTTGTTAAATTTTACTTTATAAAATAAAATAATAATTTATTTTTTGGCTTATCTTTTCTTATGGAGTTTCTTGCAATAGGAAGCATGGATTCCTAGTGTGTGATACAGTACCTAGATATGAAATCATTGAACTTGTCAATGTTGGAGGTCATTGATGAACTTCATAAGAACAGGTTTTCTGCAGTGGGTATGAGGATGAGATTCTAATTGCAGTTACTCAACAAATCTGTAAGAATATAGTGCATCTTCCTTATAAATTGTTTTATCATCTACTTTTAGACATCAATGATTATTTTTGACATTTGTCTATGTTTCACCTTGAGGCTCTTCAATTTCCCAATAAAACCACTTACCAATTTCAATAGACTCTATGTTTTCAAAACCATCACATCATTTCCCTTAGTTTTCTATTTCTATTTCTCTATCATCAGTGCACATCAAGTGCTAAAGTCTACATATATACATAGTTTCATCACGTTTTGCATTTTTTCTTGCCTTTTTCAGGAGGGGCTGGACTTTAATTTATCATTTTACATTCGCTGTATCAAAATGAAGTTTCTTATTTTGTCACTTTTATGAGAAAAAAATTAAGGTCTTATGCTATATCTCATATGAAATATAATCTCATTACTCTTCAACTTTATTTTTCCATTGAATATACTCTGTAGCCCACATAAAAATATATGTCATTTTAATTATATGCTTTTCCAACAGTAGTAACCTATAAGCAATGGCTTCTTTTCCTCACCTACCTCTCTCTTCTTAACCTAGAATTATCTGTTCTCTACCCCATAATTTCTCTGAAACAGCATTTATAACATCTTCATTGATTTTTCCATCTGGAAAGCTATGGGTCAATATCCTTTTACTGTCCATCTCAGCATTTATTTCCTTTGTTGACTCTTTGGAAACAATTCCTGTGACATCATGCTCTTACCTTTCTTCTAACATTCACTAATTCTCTCTTGGTGTCCTTTCAGCCTTATGCCAATTTACTTGGTCAGTATTTTGAGGTTTATTTTTACTTTGATGCTGCTCCTTAGCAAAGTTCCTCTACTGCTCCAGCAAGGATAATTGCCTTTGCAAATACAGTGCACAAACTTCTATATCCAGTCTACACTCACTCTTAGAATTGAATAATTAAAAGTTTACTTGGATGTGTATTTCAAAAAACCCCATGGGTACCTATAGTTGAAATCATAGTCTTAAATATTTAAGGGATTTTATTTTCTATTTTGAATTTTCTATCATAGTCAATATAACATTCCTTAGACCAAATATCACAATCTACTAATAAAGAGTAACCTTGGATAACTGTCTTTCTAATTTCTGATTCTCCACTATGTACTCTCCACTAAAAGTCTTAAATGTTCCTTAAATTAGTACGTAGATAGCTATCTCCAAATAATTTATTTGGAGCAATCATTAGCTCTCAACCTGTCCACTATAGTGACACTTTTATTTCCTACTCTTTAAACCTCTTATCCCTCCCAATTCTTCTTTATTCAACAATGGTTTATTTCTGAAATAAAGTTTGCGATTTTTTTTCTTTTTCTTCCTTTTTGTGTGTGTGTGTGCCCTGGCTAGTATGGCTCAGTGGATTGAGCACTGGCCTGTGAACCAAAGGGTGGTTTATTCCCAGTACAGGGCACATGCCTGTGTTGTGGGTCAGGTTAGGTCTCCAGTAGGGGGCATGTGAGATGCAACCACACATTGATGTTTTTCTCTCTCTTTTTCTCTCTCCCTTCCCCTCTGTCTAAAAATATATAAAGAAATTCTTTAAAATAATAATTATTTTTTGTTCATGTACATAATTCCCCATTACTTTTATGGTACAGAAAAAAATAACTTAAATGACCCTCCACATCTGGGACTGGCTTATCTTTCCTATATCCTATACAACAAGACAGCCAGCACTTGTCTATCTGTGGTCCAGCTACACTGGCCTTCCACTTCGCACATACCTCCTCACATACATTTGATAATTTTTTCACCTCTTCTCACCTCTGTCCTTCTGAACTCTTTTTTTAGGAAATTCTTCTTTAATGCATCTGATGTAGTTAGATTTTATATCATACATTTTTAGTACTCTATCTCTCTATGATAGCCCTCTTAAATCATAAAGTTGCAGTCTCAAATATATCCATGTAGCTGTTCCATTAATTTCTATTTCTACACTCCACCCTCCCCAAGACCTGGTGTTTCTTATAATGTGAAATATGGATTTTTAGTGTGTGATATGGTATCTGAAATTATAGAACCACAAAAATTATTTGTCAAGTTAATTTATTTCTAAAGACTAAATTAGCACACAATATAATTCTAAACTGCAATTCCTGAATTTATTGATTATATTTCCCTACAGATGCCATTTTCTCAACCTATAATAACACTATGACTTGCTCTTCCTGAAGATGCTCCTAGCTTGAATGAATCTCATCACTATAACATCCCCAGCCTTTAGTTTCATAATTAAAAAAAATATTTTTAAAGGCACTTGTAGTCTATATTATATTACGGTAACTTTTATGCTTTAGTTACTTTCTTGTAAACCCTAAAGGGTATGTAAGCTCTTTGAGTGTGATGACATTGACTTCCACCCTGTCTTTTTTTGCTTTCCATCCTGGCCACACGTAAGTCAGGGCTTTGATTATAAAACCCAGAATTTTAAAAAATTGAATTGAAATGCTCAAAATCAAAGAGGAAAGAAAAGTATTAGAATCCATGCCACTTCATGCCATTATATGTAGCATCTAAATCTGGCATACAAAAAAAATTGTTGGCAATATAATAAACTTACTCTGTTATTTAAAACCCAATTTTAGGTGGACATAAAAATTATAGGTGTATAACATTATAATGTGTTAGTTATTTAAATTTATTCCAGTTAAATGAAAAAAATGAAACTCATTGTTATCTATTAACTTTTGACTTGGCCAGTTGTCTAATACTTCTTCACATGGTCATAACCTTGGGACATTATATAATTTTAATTAAGCCAAATAATGTTAAATGATGCTACTCTTTTGAATCACTTAAAGAAAACCCTTTAAACATCAAAGCAATTTACAAAATGACAAAAGTAATAATTTTTTGCATTTTACTTATAGTTCCTAGCCATATGTAATAATGTGTTTATTGACCTATATTTTCTATGATTATCAAGATTAATTATTTCCTGGCTAATGATATATGTTGTAATCAATAAAATTTAATGTTCATTTTAGAAAATGAATATTTAATTATAATTTATGTAACTTTTTGATACTTATAACTGAAAAATAATCCCTTCTTTCCATGGAAAATAGGCTTCTGAAAATTATTGTATTTGAGAAAGATAATTTGGAAAAGATAACTGTAATTTGTTGAATTGAATATAAACTGTTTTCATTAATTCTTATTTTAACTCTAATACTCTTTTTTGAATCATTTAAATTATTATTTGGAAAATATCTAAGAATGAGTAGAGGCAATTCAAATTTTTATACAGAATAATAAGAAACTCACATACATAAGACAACATATCATTAGAAGATCAAAAGAATGGCAAAGAGGCAACAAGGTGATAATACATAGTTCATGAAAAATTTGTTCTTCTTGTAACATCTGACTTCCAGTAGGTGGTGAGACATCTCATTTATGGACATTGACGCATCCCAGGGAGTGAAGAAAGATTCCCTTAGGCAAAAATAAATCTGAACATGTATGAATGTGAACATGATGATACAATGTGAACAATGTGACCTCTACTACTATGGAGTAAATTGCATTCCCCAAAATTCATATGTTGAATCTTCAATGCCAAATATGATGATAATTAGATGGGACCTATGGGAGATAATTACATTCAGATGAGGTCAGGGAGGTGGGGCTTTCATGATGAAATCAGCACCCTTATGTGAAGAAATACCAGAGAATGTGCTCCCTCCTTCTCCTCCTTAAAGGAAGACACAGCAAAAAGTTTGAGTGGCAAATTAGGAAGAGAGGTCTCACCAGAAAGTGACCACACTGGCATTTTGATCTTGGAATTGTCCTTTCCAGAACTGTGAGAAAATAAATTCTAAAGTTCTGTTATGTCACCCAGTCCCTCTTATGTTGTTATGGCCGCCTGATGTAGCTAATATAACCAAGAGTCACATGCAAAAATCAGACGTGGTACTTTATATTGCCCAAATAGGTTTAGCACCTGAGTACTGCTGACATTTTCATTAAGGATGTTTCCACGTGGAGAAGCAATTTAAGTTGTATAACCAATGATCTCCCTCCAAAATTGTAAATTTAATAAAAAAAGAAATGTTAGTTTTAGTAATCAAGCATTCTTTATTCTGTGGTTATTATTTGGTTGGTTCTTTTAAGATTGAAACCCAAAAGTTAGTGTTATGTAATGTCATTTTACTTACAGTAACATTTTTATTTCTTTGGAGCAGTAACATTCATTCTCATGGCCAATTCCATTGGTGAAATTTTTCAGAGTAAAGACGACCAACTAGGTAGTGAAAATGCATTGGGAATATTTCAAAAGGCTAACTACTTAGAGCAAAACTCATATAATTGTATAGCTGGAAAAGATTTCTCTATTTTCTTCCTTAATATCTTAAGATCAGAAAACTATGCTTTAAAATTATTTATAAATTAATTTTAAAATGTAGGAGTGGTAACCAGGTGTTCTAATGTCCATAAAGTGTCTTTGTAGCATTAATTTATGTATTATTCTATACCCTTTTTAAAATTCCCATATCATTATTCACCTAAAATTGAATATATACAAAAATACCTATAAAATCTTTGGCATATAAAAACAAAAAGTAGGTATACTGATTTGGATGTTAAAATGTAAAGTATTTTCTAAACAATCAAAAGTAAAAGAGTTGCATAGTTTTATCAGTGTTCTATCTTTTTAAGTGGACAATCTGCTGATTACCTAATTGACAGAATATTTTAAATAATATCATGATAATATTTGCAAATACTATTTAAGCTATATAAACATCATCCACCCAATTACCTACCTAATAATTTGAATTGTATATAACACATCATCTGGCATTTAATAATGAAATCAACACTAATAAAATAATCACTCATAGAATTTAGGAACCTGGAACATAGACATGATCACAACTTAACTAAATAAAGCATAAATAAATTTTTTATCTTATTGTGTCTAAGAACAAAGATGCATGTTAAATAAAACTGCTTTATATTCATACTTTAGTAAATACTCACATGTAAGCTCATAGGATTTTAATTGTTTTCATTTTTAATATAATTGCTCATTGAAATGTTGTATATTTCTAGGCATTTGAGATCGGTATTTGTTAATTGCAGTCTCTACCCCTCTATAGGCTATGCATAAGAGCAAGGCCATGGAAAAAAAGTAGGTCCTCATGAGAAAAAAAAACTTCAAGCATAATCTTGACAGAAATAATGTAAGAAAATCGAAGATAATATGCATTCTCTTTTTTTAAAAGATTTTATTTATTTATCTTTAGAGGGGAAGGGAAGGAGAAAGGGAGAGAAACATCAATGTATGGTTGCCTTTCATGCGTCCCCTGCTGGGAACTGGCCTGCAACCCAGGCATGTGCCCTGACTGGGAATTGAACCGAGATCCTTTGGTTCCCAGGCCCACACTCAATCCACTGAGCCACACCAGCCAGGGCCTGCATTCCCTTTTGAATTAAAAAAAATATATATATATATATACATATATATATATACTTATATCAATATATACATATATATAATATATATTTATATCTATACACATACACACATATATACTTTCTTATTCACATATCAGTAAAGTTTGACTAGTCAAAATGGAAGTGAAATATAGCAATTAGTGCTTGCACAACTGTGAAGGAAGACAGAAAATGAATTTCAAAACACAGTGTGAGAGACGCCACTGAGCAGCCAAGCGCACCTTCACTACAGAGGCGCAAATGCAAAGACAGAGCTGCCAGAGGAGGGCGTGCGTCTGCTGCCTCTTTGAGTCCAATGTATCGGCATTATACGGAGAAGGCCAAGAAATGGAGAAGTTAAAATAAATCAGGATACCTCAAGCAAAGAAACTCTATTGTACAAAGAGAATGAACAAACCACAACCCCATTTAATCATTTGGATGAATGTCATATGCAAAATATTGAGAAAAAGCTAGACTGAAAGAGTACATATGGAATGATCCCTTTTATAGTGACATTAAAGTGCAAAAACAGATGAAATTGTACATTTTTGCCCTTATTCTTTTAGTGGGAAGGGCAGCTGTAATCACAAACAAAAAGCGAATACAAAAGAGGCATCAGGGGATCTGGTAACATTCTGCTTCTCCTATAGATGTTCGCCACATGCTTGTGTTCACTTTTGGTACATGTGTCACAGTGCAATTATATAATTGTGTACCATTCTGGATTTAGGTTATCAATTTAATTTATACATTTAGTATTAAAGATAACCTTGCAAATGCCCTGAAATAATCTTACGGATACCCTGAAAATACCCTGTTACCACAAAACGTGTAGTAAGTGTAGAACTGCTCAGCATGAATTAAAAATATGCATGTTTCACTGAAATTATGAATAATTTGATGTTAACCTGCAATATAATACATAAAAATATAACCATTAGGACTCCTGGAAAGCCAAAGTACAAGTTATTATTATTTAAAATAAGCCTGTAGCTGAAAATATGCCTTTTTTTCTTATTACAATTATCATGACTACTTTGGGGTTCTTTGAAAAATTATTAGAAATATTCAAAGCCATCTGTCTATTATCCATTTACTCAAACATTTTTCCTCTGCAAACCCAGAAAGGATAATCTCTTCCTTAGAGTCCTATATTCTCTCTTTCTTAAAACCTTTTCTTTCAGTTAGTTTGAATGCAAACTTGAATGACCCAAATACTGTTACCATCTAATTTAATTTTAAAAAGAGAAATCTCATAGGGTCTGAACATAAACTAGGTAAAAGTCCTTTGACAAAGATTTATAGCAAACCTGTTTTCATAGAACAAATATCAACTTACCAACAGATGACCCCTGCCACCCTATTTGATATCTGAGATTAAATAGAAACTTCCAGGGAATAACATGTGAAGTTCCAAAATTACCTCTTTGGAATAAGTCATGAAAGCAGAAGAGGAGAAATTGAGCATCTTGGGAAGAAGGAGTTGTTTGTACACTGATGTGCTGTTCATACATGCTTATGAGAAATACCTTAACAGACAATAAAAAATTGAATTTGGTCTTCTTTTTCCCTCTTTGCAAATATATAACCTGATTGATTTAATCACACATAGTCACCTACTAAATAAAGTGAGCTTAGAATTTCTCAAAATCTGATTTCTTAGCATGAATTTGAGTGAAGCACCTGTATTTTTACACAACTATCAGAGGTGGAATAAAAACGAAAAGTATGAGCAAAGTACACATTAGCAGAGGTTTGAGCCATGCAAATTTTACACCCTTCTCAAATTGTTTTAAAATTGAAGTGATATTTTTTTACATAAAACATAGAAACATCAGCAAGATTTATCTTCTTAAAAATGAGATCAAATCTGATTGTTAAGAAAACAGTAAGCTCATAAGGATAGCCAGTAAAACAAATTTCAGGGGGTGACATGCTTTTCTTAGCAGAGATAAGACAGAGAAAGTGTTACATGTAAGATATAATCATGGAATAGACTTAACTACTATGAAATGATGTTGAACAAAAAGCTTAAATTTTATTGAATTATTAAATGTCAGTTATGGGCTACCATAAGAGTTCAGAAGCCCTGAAAGTCTCAAGTATAAGAGCAGACTTTCAGCCACTTTTCAATCTTTTTTCACAGATCAAGTGTTCATGGAAAGGACTGAGAACAAGAAAATAGAAATACCTACTGGACAGGCTTTATTTCCTGCTACGAATGGAGGTAGACAGGAGACCCTAAAGCAGCATGCCCATTCAACAAACACTGCATGACTCAAAGGTATTAGTAGGCTTCCCTGAGTAGTCTGCAGAGAAACCATCCACACACATGCTGAGTCTTCATAAGATGAGAGAAGTAGTTCTCTGCTTCCAGGGATGGGGTGGGATTTGGGTAAAAAATAGAACCTACCCTGTCCCAGATTCTTCACTTTATGAAGTAGCAACTGTCATTGGAGACCAAAAAAAAAAAAAAAAAAGATAAGTAATCAGGACCCTGATCATGTACATCAGTAAAAGTTCCAAGATTGGTTCCCATGGGGAAAGGGGCAGAAAAACTCTGAAGGGACCTAAGGCAAAATATTGCTGCTGCTTTTGGAAATATAGAAAATGTATCTACCATAGACCCTTCAAAATGATTGCATTAATGTATACAGCCCTGAAGGTTGAGGAGTACACTCAACAATCTCTGATTTTTGTTGGGTGCGAGGCTTGTCACAGCTGAGAGAGTGCACAGCAAACTCTTGGAGTAGAGACCTTGCATCGAATAGGAGGAAGTGGTTGTTTGCGTGGTGGGATGGGAATGCTGAGAAGTCCAAGACCTAGGGCCCAAGGAATCAGGGCCCACTCCAGATTGCATAGGAGGTAAGGAAACCAAAAAATTTTACCCCCATTCCAGGTAGCAAGGAAACTTATCATATATATATATATATATATATATATATATATATATATGATAAAGCAGACAGAACAGAGGAATGAATTAATGAACTTGAAAATGTGACAATATAAACCTTATAAACAAAGCACAACAACAGTTGGAAAAATGAAGTAAATTATTTAAAACCTATACAACAATATCAAAACATGCCAGTATGTAATTGTTAGAGAACCAGAAAGGAGAAGAAAGAGAGAGTGGGAAACAACAAATATTTTAAGAGAACAGGATTGAGAATTTTACCAACGTGTGAGAGCAAACAGCAAAAATATGCACACACAAAAAAGTTCAATAAGCTGAAGTGTGATAAAGTAAAAACAGCCACATACGTTATAATCAAAGTACTGAAAACTAAAAATAAAATAAATAATTTTAAAGTGAACCAGAGAAAATAAAGACAGGGAATAGAACCGATGGTGAAAAGGGACAGCTGAATTCCTGTAAAACAATGGAAGCCAAGAGACAATGAAAATAAATCTTTAACAATTAAAAAAAATGGACTCAACTTAGAAGTCTCTTTCCTGTGAAAATACATTTCAAAAACAAAGATAAACTAAAAGACAGAAAAAACCTTTAAAAATGTATCTCCTATAAAATTACATTGCTAAAAATGTTCAAAAATGTTTAAAGACAAAAAGAATACTATAAACAATAGAATATAATAATATAAATTATTAAATGCAAAAACCTCAAAGCTCCTATTTATATAGTAACATATCATTAAGTTTTCTAATGTGAAAATAATAACAAAAACAAGAGTCTGAGAGTCATGGCCAGTGAAATAACCATGCGGTAATTTGTGCAGGTTGAAAGCGGTGGTGACCTGAGAATGAGTCCACAGTTTTCAGAGTAAATAAGACAAAGGAATAAAAGAAGGAAGTCCTCTTGAAAGTATTGTAAATGAATAGATTTGAAAGTAGAATTGATTAGAGAGAGAGAAGATCTGAAAATCACTTTGCTTGTGATAATTAACAAATGAACCAGGGATATTTTTCTATCAGTCTTTTGAGAATGCTCATAAAACTGATGTTAATTGCTTGTCATCCAAAATAAGAAGTACAGTCAAATGCAAATATAAAATCATGAAAAAGGTTCTCAGTCACTGATGATTTCTGAAGTTGTAATGATGCAAGTCAACAATTTCTGAACTTTATCAAAATAAGGCATTCCTTTTAGAATTGCAGGGTATTCTGATAAAAAAAAGAGGTACATATTAAAGTTGAAGGTAAAAAAATTAAGTCTGCATGTCAGTGAAGATCAAAGAACATTCCTTCTCAGGATAGGATCACAGACTGGAAAGCGCCACACTAATTATTTTTCTAAAGCAAAGAGTACTGAGGATGACAATAAAGGTACTCTGTCTGTTCTCTCACTAAGTAATCTATAACACTTCACTAAATTGTAGAACTGGTTAGCCAATTGGAAAAGGATCATGCAGAAATTTTGTATTTCTCATAAACACCTACAGCTAGTCGTTTTCCTCTGGGCACTGCCTAAGCTGCATCTTACAAAGTTAGGGTAAGCCACATCAGAGACTTCATTGAAAGTCAACATTAACCAATCAACAAACCAACAAGTGCTGGCAAGGATGTGGGGAAAAGGGAACCTTAGTACATTGTTGGTGAGAATAAAGATTGTATTCCCACTGTGTATGAAATTTCCTCAAAAAGCTAAAGATAGAACTGCCTTTTGATCCAGTGATCTCACTGCTGGGATTATGCCCTAAGAATCCATAAACACCAATTCAAAAGGACCTATGCACCCCTATGTTCATTGTCAATAACAATGTTACTGACAGTAGCCAAGTGCTGAAAGCAACCTAAGTGTCCATCAGCAAATGTGTGGATAAAAAAACTATGGTACATTTACACAATGGAATACTACCCAGCAGAAAGAAAGAAGGAGCTACTGCCCTTTGCCATGGCATGCATGGATCTGGAGAGCATTATGGTAAGCAAAATAAGCCAGGCAGTGAAAGACAAATACCATATGATCTCACCTATAAGTGAAACATAATGAACAAAAGAAAGAAATGAGTAAAATAAAATCAGAGACATGGAAAAAAGAAGCAAACTGATAGTGACCAGAGGGGAAGACAGAGAAGGGTACCAGGGAAAAGAGAGGGAAGAGTCTAATCCAGGAACATGTATAAAGGACCCATGGCAATGAACAACAGGGTGGGGATTGACTGAGGGAGTGTGGAGTGGGCAGGGCAGCAGTGAGCAAGGTGGGGGGAAATGGGGCAACTATAACTGAATAAAAATTATAAGAAAAGAAAATAACAAGAATATTAAAGGGGCCTTCCCATTTTCTGTCAGTTCCAGTATTATTAGATGAACTACTTACTTTGGAAAAAGGTACTACTTAATTTGCAAAATAGTTTAGTCATTAGAGATTCCATAAAGAACTGAGTGTTTTAGAGAACTTCCATAATTTTAATAGACTAAGTAGACATTTGCACAGAAATGATAGTAGTATGTGAATGTGCTGGACAAAAGGGAGTAAAGAAAGGTCAGATTAACAGGATATTTGGTCCAAGTGCTATTTTATGATGAGGAAAAAATTCTAAAAATATGTACAATGTAGTAAAATAAAATAAGACTGCAGCTGTTTTCCTGGAATTCAATATACTTTTCCAAAATATGACTAAGAGAAAAAATATACTATTTGATTAGTAATTAATAACTATAAGTTATATTCTAATAGCTAGATAATTAAGAATTTAACACTGTCTATATTAATGAGGATATTGTTATTTGCTGCCCTTAAATGAAGAAGAGTTTAAATTAAGAATCTAAGGACATTCCATAAGCTTAAGAGTGTCAATTAATTAAAAAGGCATAATATTAATGTGTATGTAACTTATAATAAAATTCCCAAACATATGATTAAAGGAATCTAGAGAAAGAATATAAACGTATAGTAATATAAAAAAGAAAATCAAAATAATACTGCATAAATCAATGAAATAGAAGGCAAAAAAGATCAATGAATGAAAAAATCAATAAAGTAAAAATGCTGTTTCTTCACAAAAATTATTAAAATTCATAACCCCATAGCTGAATGATATAAAAAGCAAACGAAAACCACATATTACTAATGTCAGGGCACTGCTACATATCTTATAGGTATTAAAATATTAATCAGAGCATATTTTAAAGAATTCTTTGGAAAAGTATATTAGAAGACACATGCAACTAACACCCAAGAAGAATGAACAACATAAATACTCATATGTATATTCAAACATTTAATTCATAAACAACTTCCCACCATATAATACCAGTTTTAGATTGCCTCAGAGAAATTTAATTGAACATTTAGGAAGAAAGGATGCCAATTTTATAGGAGCTTTCTCAGAAAGCAGAAAAGGAGCAAAAGCTTCCCAACTCGGTTTCTGAGGCCACTACAACTCTGATGGCAAAACTACACAATTAATTTTTTTAAAAGAACAATCATTGAACCATATGTGTTATGACAACAAAAGCAAAAGCCATTAAAATATTAGCTAATCAAATTCATTGTTATTTACTTCTTGCCAAGAGGCATAGGTAAACACACTTTGCCTCCTCAAACAACCAGAAATTTAGAAACAAACAAACAAAAACAATTAGTACTGACAAAAAATTGAACTGTATGGAAGTCCAACAACCAAGGAGTTAAAATAGACACATTCATCCAGACCGGTAGGAAGGGCAGAGTCAGGCAGCTGGGCAGAGAGTGGTCTTGGCAATAAAAGTGCTGGCTGGCAGACCCCGGTCATGGGGTGGCAGTAGACGGACCCAGCAAGGCGGCAGATTGTGGAAGGGCACGGCAGGTAAGGCAGCTGGCAGACCAGGCGGTCCCACATCTTTGCGCAGATAAACCAGGGGAAATCAGGGAGTGAGACAGAGGGAGCAACCCAGGGTCCCAGCACCGGGAAATAAAGCCTCAAAACACTGATTGAAAACACCTGTGTGAATGGAGGCAGCAGGAGAGACTCCCAGCCTCACTAGACGGTCTGTTGGGGGGACCCACAGGGTCCTAGAATGTACACAAGCCCACCAGCACCAGAAGGGCCCAGTTTGCTTGGGGGAAGCAGCAGAAGGGACTGAACCCCAGCAGAGAGGGAGTAAGGGCCATTGTGTCCTCTCCCACAAACAGCATCACAATGCAGTGTTGTGGGTTGCCCTGCCCTGGTGAACACCTAAGGCTCTGCCCTTCATTACATAACAGGTATGGTCAGAACAACAACAACAAAAAAGGCCCAAACAAAAGAACAGATCAAAGCTCAAGAACAAATACAACTAAGTGACAAAGAGACAGCCAACCTATCAGATGCACAGTTCAAAACACTGGTGATCAGGATGCTCACAGAACTGGTTGATTTTGGTCACAAATTAGATGAAAAAATGAAGGCTACACTAAGTGAAATGAAGGAAAATGCACAGGGAACCAATAGTGATGGAAAGAAAACTGGGACTCAAATCAATGGAGTGGACCAGAAGGAAGAAAGACACAACCAAACAGAAAAGAATGAAGAAACAAGAATTCAAAAAAATGAGGAGAGGCTTAGGAACCTCCAGGACATCTTTAAATGTTCCAACATATGCATTATAGGGGTACTAGAAGGGGAAAAGGAAGAACAAAAAGAGGAAAAGTTACTTGAACAAATAATAAGAGGACTTCCCCATTCTGGCAAAGGAAATAGACTTCCAGGAAGTCTAGGAAGCTCAGAGAGTCCCAAAGAAGTTGGACCCAAGGAGGAACACACCAAATCATATCATAATTACAGTACCCAAGATTAAAATAAAAGAAAGAATCCTAGAAGCAGCAAGAGATAAGGAGACAATTACCTACCAATGAGTTTCCATCAGACTGTCAGCTGATTTCTCAAAGGAGACCTTACAGGCAAGAAGGGGCTGGAAAGCAGTATTCCAAATCATGAAAGGCAAGGAGCTACATCCAAGATTGCTCTATCCTGCAAAGCTTTCATTTAGAATGGAAGGGCAATAAGGTCAAGTTCATCATCACCAAGCCCTTATTATATAAAATGTTAAAGGGACTTATCTAAGAAAAAGAAAAATAAATCATGTATAGTAAAATGACAGCAAACTCACAGTTATTAACAACCACACCCAAAACAAAAAACAAACTGAGCAAACAACTAGAACAGGAACAAAGCCACAGAAATAGTGATCACATGGAGGGTTAGCAATGGGGCATGGGAGAAGGAGAGAGGGGAAAAAGAAAATAAGTAGTATAGATGGTAGGTAGAAAATAGACAGGGAGGAGGGCAAGAATAGTATGGGAAACATAGAACCTAAAGAACTTATAAGTATGAAACATGGACACAAACTAATGGGGGGTGGAGAGGAGTGAAGGGGGGAAATGAAACAACTATAATAGCATAATCAATAAAACATTAAAAAAAAGAATATTTCATTGTTATAATTAAACTAAGATAAAGCATTATCATATGTTTACACAAAGCATTCAAAAGTAGATTATTCTTTAAAAATTACTATATCATAACATTAATGGTTAAGAGAGAATATTATGCAATCATTTCAATAAAAGTAAAGAAAGCACTGATAAGGTAAAATACCAATTTCGATTAAATGTATTAGCAAATTATAAATAAAGGTTTTCCTCAACTGATACAGGATACCAATAAAAAGCCCAAATCACCTGACAGAAATATTAGGAAGTGTTTAAAATCCAAGTGATGCTGATTAAAGAAATATATTTTATATTTAAATACAGTATTTTATTAGAAAATGCTATACATAGTTGACAATAAAATTAAATTTTGATATGATTTTATCAATCTCTTGTCAATTCTCACTCCTTCAGAAAACTTTACATATCTGTTTTATGGCCTTGCTTATTTGTTTATTCAACGTAGTTTTGAACATCTATTGCATATATGGCATTGATATTACATACTCCAGCTATGAATTAAAAATATAAATGGTATCTGGTAATCATTAAAGTCTGTTTTCAAAAAGTCAGCATATTTTGGGAGAAGCTAGAATAACGTAGCATACTTCCCAAGTACAAAATATTAATACATGAAATCCTATCAATCCTGTCTAAAAACTCTATTCAAATATTTAATCAAATAATCACCTTAAATTTAGAAATTGGTTTACTTCATTATCGATCTGTGGTATGCTTAACAATATTCACTGTATCTTAGAGGAATGTCATATATTAATAATTCCTGCCTAAACACAATGTTTTTACATTGATTAATGCAGCCCTGGCCATTGCGGCTCAGCTGGCTGGAGAGCATCCTGCAGATTGGATGTTTGTTGGTTTGATTCCCATTCAGGGCCCCGTTCCTGGGTTGAGGGCTCAGTCTCCACTCCGGGAGACAACCAATATATCTCTCATATCAATGTTTCTCTTCCTCTTTCTCCTTCCTTTCCCCTCTCTCTAGTATCAATAAAAAAATCTAATGGATTATTTGAATATGTGAGCACAACAAAAATATTTACTTCCATGGACATTCACTATTACTAATATTCTATAGACATTCACAAATGATCACGGCTGTAGTCCGTAAAACTCTACCAGTAAAGCCAGTTCACAGGCAGGACAATTTTGGCAAATAGGCTCTAATTTGCAGCTCCTTGAATTAGAGTGTGTTCCCCTGATTTTCTTCACTCACTCCTTCACAGCCTGATAGTTTATATAGTACAATTTATGTAAAGTGCTGGAAATTAAACATATTAAATACAAGCTCAGATTTGTATTTCTAGGGTCATTAGAGAACACATTATTCTCCTATTTTGATATTAACATATGTAAGTGCTGACTCCCAGTCAGTTCCGTGCTACCTAGGAAAGCATGGCAGTTCTTGGACCAACACTGGTCCATGGATCACGCTTTATGAAGGACTGATCAGAGTCGAATGAGTGGCCCACATAGCTCTGGCTGAAGTTCATTACCTCTAGACAACATTGAAGAAGTACTCTTCATGTAGTGGGTTACAAGGTTTTTCCCTCCTTTTTTTATTGAAACATGTTCACAACTTAGCACATCAACTCATTTTCAGGTACTGGGTGTACATTTACATGTTGATATTCACACTTATTTTTAAAAAGCCTTGCCCAGAGATTGCAGTGTATCTCTGCCATTTAAATACTTTCCATAGCTCTTGTTTGTCTGTCTTCAAGCTCAGATTAATAGCATCATTCATCTGTCTACCTCTGAACATATTTACTTTGTACCAATATTTTAGCTTTTTCCTGAGCACAGAATGCACACAACTAGTGAACACAGTTGTGAAGTAATTGGACATTATATCCTTCATTACTCAGTAAACTAATTTTAGAGGCGAGTATATATTTTTAAAATCTAACTATAATCAAACATTAAAGTTTCACTTGGTATTCCTTCCTACTACTTTAAAATTATATTTGACTTTTGTGCTAACAATTACTCCATTGCCTGATTGGCTAATTTATATTTTTTCTTCTTTTTGACCTTCAAAAACAAGACAGCCTGATTAGTGATAACTGGAAAGAAGCATTCTCTGCAATTATGTTTTTATTAATCAAAACATGAGGAAGATTCAATTTCTTCTGTTAATATTTGGTCCCTTGTTTAAATTTAGTAATTATGTTATGAAATATGTTATTTTCTAGGCAGACTTAATGCAAATGATTTGTACTGTGATGACATAACAATGAGAGCAATTTGCAATAAAAGGGAAGTAAACTCATACAATGAAATTATCTAAGGAAAGAAGTCTTTATTTAATTTGAATACCATTTTCTACTTCTTATGAGAGTATCTAAAATGATTCCTTAGAAGAAACAGTTTATACCACGTCATAGATTGTTTTAAACAATAGTTATAAAGTACGCAAAAATTTTACAGAAAAACTTTAAGGTAAATAACGTGAACATTGAATTTTAACTAGTGAGCTACAGAAGAGTTATATGTTTTGAAGTAGAAAATTGCAAGCCATGAGGATATAATTTTTTTATAAACAGAAGCAAACATTTAAAAATTTACATTGAAGTCAAATTAAAATGAAATTTTACATAATTAAATTTAAAACAGAATTACTGATTTGAATTCATTTCATTAAAAATTATTCTATTTTGGCTTTGTTAAGTAACCCTAGCAGCCTAGAGATTGGCCCAGCTTACCTAGTATCAATATTGCAGAATTATATTCAATGCATCAGAGGGCCTACATTTTCAGCAATAATTTTATTTCCATTAAAAATACCTAAATCTGCCCTGGCTGGTATTGCTCAGCAGATTGAGTGCAGGCTGCGGTGAACCAAGGGGTCACCAGGCTGATTCCCAGTCAGGTCACATGACTGGGTTGCCGGCTGGGTCACCAGTGGGGGCAAATGAGAGGCAGTCACACACTGATGTTTCTCTCCTTCTCTTTCTCCTTCCCTTCTCCTCTTTCTAAAAATAAATAAATAAAATCTTTTAAAAAAATCGACTTTCAAAAAATATATACCTAGATCTCCTTGGAGAGCACTGTTTCCATGAATTCAGATGAAGACAATACACAATATCTCTTACATCTTTTTAAAAATATTTTATTTATTTACTTTTATACAGAGGGGAAGGAAGGTAGAAAGAAAGGGAGAGGAACATCAGTGTGTGGTTGTCTTTCACATGCCCCCTACTGGGGACCTGACTGGCAACAGAGGCATCTTTCCTGACTGGGAATTGAACAGATGACCCCCTGGTTCCCAGGCCAGCAGTCAATTTACTGAGCCACACCAGCCAGGACTCTTTCATATTTTAATACAGAAATAATATGATATATTTAAACACACAGTTTCTCATTGACAAGGTATGATAATGTGACTATCAAAGAGAATAATTAGAGTAAGTTAAAAAGTTGAGTTTTGCCGTGGCTGGTATATTGTATATTAATACAATTAATATTAAAGATATTGAAAAAATATCTAAAGTAGAAGACTCCAAGGGTTAATTCCTCCCCAATCCTGATTCTCCTCCATTGAAATACTGAACAACTGTTTTTGCAGTGTTCTCACATAACATAATTTTACATTATATGCTTATACTGAAATAATGATTCATCTATTTTAAATACCTATTGATTTTCTGTCGTGGAAGATGAGGATTTATTTCTCTGACCATATAACAACCTTTTTCTTTTTCTTCATCAGTTGTTAAATCACCACTTGGTTAAATCAATACACAGAGACTGTATTATTTTGATGTTAGGATTATATGTTTACATGTGTTAGCTGCTCAGCATAGTATCATTAAATTGCCTTTCATGTAAAACTTTTTATTTCTACTTTTGTACATATTATTACTGATACTTCTGCTATATTTTCAAATGAATTCTCTCTACGTTCTATTCAACCTCTCAGTCAGATTTGCAAACAATCAAAATTATTGTACAACCTATAATTAGAGGGCTGTTTTGGAGCTCACAACTCAATGCCACAATTTCTCCTGCTTGCTCTAAGGACCTGAGACTGAGCTGTTGGTGCAGAAATGCTCATCGCAGAATCATCGAGACTCTCTTGCTTTCCCTGCTCTGACCAGTGTCTTACTTTGAAGATGTTTTTGTTCTTTCATCCTTTATTCCATTATTTGAATGATCTTAGCTTCCTAATAAAGGGTGTGTGAGAATTTGTATGTTTGTGTGTGCATTGTTTTGTGTTTGTTTGTGTGTTTATTGGGGTACCCATGCTGAATATCTCTTAATTTTGCTTTCCAATGTGTTGGTTATATGACTAAGTATAAGATAGTGTAGGGTAATAGATTGAAAATTATATTTTCTGAGACATTAAGACAACTTGATATCATCTGAAATGAAAAGCAACTCCTTTTTGATGCTAGTTTTTCTTCCTCTTCCTATTATTCTTTATTTTCCCCACCCAAAAGTCCACTGTTTGATGAATAGATAAAATATGATATACTCAATAAATGGAATATTATGATTTTGTTCTTTTCTTGTCCTTTTATTCTTTCTTCTTTTAGTGTTATCTCTGCTCATTAAATGAGTGGTTTCAAAGTATGAGAAATTGGCAATATCAGCAAACATGAATGGCTTTTTGAGAACAATTTATGTGATCATCAGTGATAACTTGAGGGCATTGTCATTAATTGATAAATGAATACATGACAATTGCACCATAATGCCATAGTATTTCCCACCTGATAGGGTGGCTGTAACCAAAGACACATAACGATATGTTGGGGAGATTGTGAGAAACTGGGATCTTCATGCTCAACTAGTGAAAATGTAAAATGATAAATTGACTTTGCAAAAGTCTGGCAGTTTCTCAAAAATGAAACATGTAAGTACGATACGACTCCACAATTACTCTCCTAGATATGTATTTAGGGAATAAAGACATATGTATATGTATACAAAGAAACCCAAAACATTAATTTGAAAGAATATTTTCACCCTTAAGTTCATTGCAGCATTATTTACAATAGCCAAGGTACGGAAGCAACCAAACTGCTCATCGAGAGACAAGAGGATAAAAAAGAAGTGGTACAAAAACATACACATAAAATGGAATATTACTCAGCCATTGAAAAGAATAAAATCTTACCATTTGTGACAGCATGGATGGACCTAGAAGCTGTTATGCTCTGTGAAATCTGTCAGTCAGAAAAAGACAAATTCCATATGATATTACTTACATGTGGAATCTAAAGAACACCGTAAACAAACAAATCGAAACAGGCTCATAGACCCAGAGAGCAGGCCTGTGGTTGCCAGAGAGAAGGGGGTTTGGGACAGTGGGTGAAAGAGGTGAAGGGGCTGAGATGCACCCATTTCATACTTCACGAATAGCCACAAAGATGTAAGTAAAGCACAGGGAATATAGTCCATAATATTACAATGATATGTGTGATGATGGTTTGGGTACTGGAAATACTGAGGGAACACTGTGAAAAGCATACGATTATCTAACCACTAAGCTGTGCACTTGAATCTGATACACAATTAAATTAAATGGAACAAAAAAGTTTATACATGGAGTTGATAGCAACATTATTTATAATTGCCAAACAGTGAAAAAATGAATATAATATTATATTTTCATATAATAGAATATTATTTATCAATAAAAATACAGGACTAATACATAAAAAGTATGAGTGGACATTTCAGACATTACACCAAATGAAAAAAGTCGGCCACAAAAGTCCCATATTTTATGATTTCATTTATAAGAAATGTCCAAATTGGCAAGACTATAGAAACAGGAAGTAGATTGGTGATTACCTAGCACTAAGCTGAAGGTCAAGGGGACTGCTAATTAAGGGGAAGTTTTCTTTTTGACGAATAAAAATATTCTAAAATTGGTTATAGTGATGATCACTCAATCCTGTGAGTATACTAAAAATAAATATTGAATTATACAATCAAAATGTATGAATTTTATCATATATACATTTATTTCAATTATATACATATATATCTTATACAACTATAGGGGTATGGTTTAATTCCTGAAATATATCTAAATATAACTATTTATTTGAGATGTATTCAAACTCACTTGGAAATAACAGCTTTGTGTAATCTTGCATCACTTTTTCTACAGGTAATTAATTCTTTTAACTTATATATCAATCAGTAAGTGCATCAAAAATGACCTGTTATATCTGTGTATAATAAGCCAAATTAATAAACTCTTTTATACTTAAACACATGTGGGAACTGACCTTGCCTTCAGAGTGGCCAGTTTAAACTAAACATACTACATTGTTACTGGAATTCCTTGCAGTAATTAGATCAAATGTCTCATATTGATTCTACTTAGAGATGACCTACCACCCTATCTTCATACAGTAAACTCTGCCCACGTATGACAAAAGCGACTTAGATGAACTATTCCACAGTGACTTTTATAATGCAAAACATTATGAAAATGCCAGCGGCACCCTTTTCCAGTGTACTCATCAGTACCACACAATTACAATAATGAGCAACAGCAACATTTATGAAGCTGTAGCATAATTAAAACAATGTTATTCAAAGCCTAGTTAGAATTTCAGAACATTACTCCATTAACTGACTGTGCTCTGATTATAGTGCTTTTTCCATTCAGTGTAGATTTTGAGAAAATGCTAGCATTTCATCATAGTAATTGTGAGCTACATTCTTTCATAAGTCACAGAAGCAACTGTTCCCTCCTTCTATATATAAAGAGAATAAATTAATTAGTTTGAACCAAGTGGAAAACATCAACTTCTGTTTCTTATCACCTTAGAAACTGGATTTATATCTCAGAGTGAAATTGTTAGGGCCATGAGGAATAAATTGGCAATGGTTCAACTATTGTGCAACAGAAATAGAACTGAACTTCTGAATGTCTCTAATGTGACATGTAAATAACTCAGCCTAAATGTTTGGTAAGTCTAAGTAAATAATTTCTATGTACATGAATGTTGACTTTTTGAGAAAAAAAATTACCGATAAAATTTATAAGCATTGACCTTTCATATACTTGCCTAGTGATTATGAGAATACAAAAGAGCCTATTTCATGGAATCTGCTTGAGAAGTTTTTAAAAATATTGTGGGAATATTATGGCCTGAATTGGTTCCCCACCCAACAATATCAAATTCACATGGTGAAGTCTTAACCTCCAATACCTCAGAATATGACTACATTTAAAGATAGTTTCATTAAATATGAGATTAAGTTAAAATGAGGCCATTTAGGTGGACCCTACTCAAGTGTGACTGGTAGCATTATAAGTAGAGGGTAATAAGATGATCTCACCTTTAACAGGAACCTAAATAATAAAACAAACAAGCAAGCAAAATAAAACCAAAGACACTGACATAGAGAACAAGGGGACAGTGACCAGAGGGGAGAGGGGAGGGAATTTCTGGGGAAAAAGGGGAGGGATTTACAGGAACTAGTATAAAGGACACATGGACAAAAACTAAGGGGGGGTGGAAATGGGAGGGAGGTGGGGAGCACTGGGGGGTGGACTGGGATGAGAGTAAAAAACAGAAAACTGTACTTGAACAATAATTAAATAAATTTAAAAATAAAATTAAAAAAAGACACACATGGAGTCACAGGGGACACCCACACAGAGAAAAGACCATGGAGGACACATCGGGAAGGCGGGCATCTACACAACAAAGGACTCAAAGGAAACTCCACCTGTCAACGCCTTGGTATTGAACTCCCCACACCAAGAACTGTGATTAAAAGAAATAATTACTATGTTGTTGAAGCCACCTAGCTCTGAGATTTTGTTGTGGGAGCCCTAGGAGACTAGTATGAAAGATGTTTGCCAAGAAGTCACAGTGTGGTTTTGCCGGATTTGAGTACATAATGGTTAGGGAATCTGCTTGAGTGAAAGAGGAAATGTTTGAATTTCTCACGGAAAATCACATCTATGCCGCAACATTTTACGCATATGCATCACATACCTTTTTTGTTCAAGATGCTCTCTGTTGACACTCATCATGTTTCCACTTCTTTCTGAAATCACTCGAGTGTTGCTGAGAATGGAAACTCAAAATCTACTTTTTAGGGACTTGCATAAATCTGGAGATCTGGGCATCATTAAGACTGTGTTCTTGATGCAGTTGTGTGAAATTCAGAAGGGAGAAGGACAAAAGGGTTTACATTTCACTAGCAGAGCCGATTTACAGATCAGCCTGAGCAATTGCTCTCTACTAGAGCAGGAACAGGCTGTGTCTCCTACTCCAGCCACCAGCTTCATGAGTGTGGGTGGCTCTGTGTCGGTTGCAGGGGTATCAATGACAACTGCAGTTTCTTTTCCTGGATTATCACAGCAATGCTGTGTCATTATAGATGGTAGACCTGACTTCCATTCCTCTGGGCTCAGTAATGATTTGGCAAACATGAAATTTCCTGTGTTGAATCAATTTCTTCTGGAAAAACCTATAATTATTTCAATTTCCTGCACTGAAGTCTGAATTTGTTCTGTAATTTTCTATTAACATAAGAGAAATTTTACCAGCAAAGGATTGAAGGAACTCTAAAATACTGTTTTAGTACTATCAAGCTATATTGGGAGAAGGCAAAAATATTTTAGTTGCTTCTCTCTGATTCATTGAACTTACTCTGAATAGAGGATAGATTGCCTGCTGGTTTCCTGTGGTATTAAACATGCAGAATGTTCTCAGTGCCAGGAACAAAGAGAAAATGAACGAACCAAGTTAAAGTTGAAAAAGATAAAGAAAAACCAGTGGATAATGTATTCTTTGATAATAAAACAAAAATAATATTAACAATTACTATCCACAACAATGTGAATGTGCAGTAGTGTTTACCTTGCAAAGACCAATTTATAAAAGCAAATATATTCATGTAAGAAAAACCCCTTTCTCATCCCTGGATGTGCTTTGCTTGTCATTTCCGCCAAGCTGGAGTTTCATTCACTGTAATTCCTGTTCCTCTTGGAATTTCCAAGATAAAAAAATTAGGAAACCATTATGCTGCTGCATTCTAGAGCATCCCCTTCAAAGTATACGGTGCTTGATTACGTCTTTAAGCTTCTACAACTGAGGCAGAAGCATAATTGTTTGGTAAACTCCTCAGGTTTTGGAAACATCATGTCCCATACTCCACTCAATTTATCGGGTGATCCTAAGGCTCTTACTTTTGAAGGTTTATGTCAGAACAACAAAGTGCTCATGCCTACCTTGCAATATAAGCATTCCTGTTGCTGCAGTCACGTGCTCTAACAGACCTATGATTTTAGAGGTATGTGTCCTAAAGACAATGAGTATATACTCTGGAAAATGCAGTAAGAGGGATGCCATGCATATTCCCACTGCTTTGGAGCAAGGGTATTCTGTCTACAACTGAGTGTCAATACGATCTAGGAATTTAGGATGTAGCACCTGGATCCCACTGAGAACCTGAATGTCAAACCAAATAGCATCAGGAGACCATGTAGCCAAAATTTCCCATCCTGAGGTATCAAATCACCAAAACTGGAAAGTGGTACATTAGCAAGAACTAACTAGTGACTCAGCAGTAATAAGGGGAAATACTTCCAATGGCCAAACCTTAAAGGTATACATTGTTATTCACGTTGTGAGGAAAGAGAAGACAATTGTTTTAAAAATAGAATATAATGAGCTTGCTAGTAGTGGCAAAAAGCCTGGGTAATTGGTCAGTACCTACAAGTAACAAGCTTGGAAATCTGGTGAAAGGATTTTGGAGAAGAAGCATGTGGGCAGAGTAACGGGAATAGGCACAAAATGTGAGAATGTTTGCACGATATATTCATATCCATCAGAGATCATCATCTGTCAAAAAGGTAATAAATGACCCAGTGGACAAGACTCAGCTAGCAGATTACAGTGAGCTTCTATTCTCAATCATGTGATTGCTTTCAAAATGCACTATGAAGTAATTAGAGATGGAGGCTGTTAATAGACCAAGGACCCAAGTGAGCTCTCAACAAGGATTTGCTGGCAATTCTTGCTGCTGAAAATCCGATGTGCCTACAATAGAGATAAAAGCTGAGATTTTGATACAGAGTCCTTTAAGCTGAAGTTCTACAAGTCACTTAACCACTCTCCAGAGGCCATCAGTTTGATAGAGTGTTACGTACCTGACCTAATTTAAAACTTTGTTTTTAGCATCCTGGAGAACTGGATTGAAGAAGCAGAAAACCAAACATGGGACTGAGTCATGGAAAAATAATTCCCAAGCAAAACTAGCAGCAGCACAAATATTGCAAGAATTCTTAGAAATCTCAATTACATGAGCATCTAGAAAAATTAATAAATATAAAAATTAGTAATAGATATAATATCAACAATAAAACTTAAAATGCCATCTTTACAATAGTGTAAAATGTATTTATAAAGGGAGATAGCTACATAAAGGAGCAATAAATGGCTTTGTTGTAAAAATAACATGCTCTCCAACTCTTTAAAAATCTACAAAAAGGAAAATCTGATAAAGTGGAAATTAGAAAAATTAACATAGAATTAAGATGATACTTGGGAATAAAAGTCAAAACAATAAAAAGAGAAAAAGTTTTTAAAAGGTGAAGCTGAGAATATGAAAACAACTTGGAGAGAAATTGTTTATAAAGAGTTTTAGAAGAAACAAATAAACAAAATGAGAGATACAAAATATTTGATAAGAGAAAAAAACAAATCCAGTAAGAAGTCACCAAACAGCCATGGTAATAAAAAATATATATATAAAGAAAAATTAAAATATGATCATTCTAAATGAATACTAATATAAAAATAAAAATGAGATGATACAGTCTATTTGAAAATTAAGAGAGAAAAATATTAAAGAAATATTACAATAAAAATATAATAACATGTTTTTACTCTCTTACAAAATAAATGTCCATATTCATTCACATTGTATACATTGAGCCATAAAAATCGATTTTCACACGGGAATTTTATTATGAAGTGATGTCAAAATACAAAATGGCATGAGCATTTTAGATAATCAGAAACATTCATTTTACTTGAAAAAACATAACTAAGGTGTGAGCCCATTTTTTAAAGTTGCTAAAATTAGTTAAGTCCTCACAGTTGTAGCTCAGTGGCTTGAGCATGGGCTGCAAACCAAAGTGTTGTCAGCGAGGAAACATGCATGGGTTGCAGGGCAGGTCCCCAGTCGGGGGAGCGTGAGAGGCAACCACACATTGATGTTACTCTCCCTCTTTCTCCTTCCCTTTCCCTCTTTCTAAAAAAAAATAAATAAAATATTTTTTTAAAAATTAGCTGGTTATTATCAATTTGCTTTACTCATTTAATCAGCACAGTGAATTCTGAGGATCAATTTTTATTTGTAATTTAAATATTCAAAATCTCAGGAGAGGCTTAAAGGAAAAGCTTAATGTAAGTGCAAGATAATCTCAGTAAGTCTATTAATCATGATGTAATCCCATCCTCTTTAAAGTGTTCAGAGCCAGGATGTGCCAACTAATAAAGCGCAGTCATTAATTTCAGCATTTAAAATACCGATTCCCTTCCAGCAAATAGGCAAGGTTTGTTGCTATTAGTAACTTTAAAATCTACACTAATTTTATATACATACACCTAAAGATATTTGTGTTCAGGGCATTAAAATAATGTTATTATTACAGTATTTTTTCAATATTTGTCACAAGGACCCAAATGATTTATAATAAAACTCACAGAATTACAGGTGATCCTTCTTGCATTCAGGCATGTTGAAAATACTTGTATAACTTCTGACTTTCCCTAAATTTAACTACTATAGCCAACTGCATTTTTTATTGAACTTATTGGGGTTATATTTGTTAATAAAATCATATAGGTTTCAGGGATATAATTCTATAATACATTATCTGTACATCGCATTTTGTATTCACCATTGAAACCTAAGCTCCTTCTGTCACCATCTAACTACCACTCAACCTCTTTCCCCTACTCCCACCCCTTTTCCTTCTGGTAATCGCCATACTGATGTCTGTGTCTATGAGGTGTTTGATCTTGTTTTTCCTCACTCCTTTCACCAATTTCACCCAGTCCCCCAGCCCAACTCCACTATGGCAATTGTCAGTCTGTTCTCTGTATTTATGAGTCTGTTTTATTTTGCTTATTACATTCCACATATCAGTAAAACCATACTAACAGCCAAATATGACAGAAGAAGGCCTTACAGAAAATATAAGCAGTCTATTAAGATATATTTTGTATGTTGCTATTTTATACTGTATTTTTATAATAAAGATAGAGAAAATAAAATGTTAAGAAAATTATAAAGAAAGGAAACAAATTACATTATTCATTGAAAAAATTGGATATAAGTGGACCCATGCATTTTATTTAACCTATGTTGTTCAAAGGTCAGTTATATTTTATAAAAGTTCACCAGACACTGAATCTAGGAACTCATCTGAAACTTCACCTTCAACAAGAAATAATGGCAACCTGGCAGCAGTAACATAAACGTGTGATTGATGAATCAAAGTTCTCTTTAAAGAACTTGATTGATAATAAATTCAGGGGAAAAAAGATGAATTAGACAATCACAAACTTATTTATCTAACAGAAACAATGAACCAATAGTTACCAATAGAACTAATGTCAATAAATGAAAGGTACACGAGATGTTTGTAAGAAAGTGATCAGACGGATTACAGTCAGCATTACAAAGAATGGGAGAAGCAGATAGGAGGCACTTAATGACTTCACTAGTAAAGTAAAAATTATAATCTAATGCTTATGAAGTTTTCTTGCCTAAAAAGGTAATTAAAATCTCATACAGTTTTACATAGAAAGGGGTAAAGCAGTAATTACCACAATGACTCATCAGTGCATTGTTTTGTATAATCTGAATGCTAAAAAAGAGAATTTTACACTTTCAAATGGTTGAAAATATTAAAAGAATACTATTGCATGATGTAAAAATTACATGAAATTCATATATCAGTGTCCCTAAATATAGTTTACTGAAATACCACAATATTGAAATTTATTGAAATACCAAAATATTCAGTACTATCTAGAGTTACAAAGGAAGAGTCAGGCCTACAAAGACTAAAGTGTCTATCTCACCAGAAAGAAGTAATCAATCAAATATAAAATAAGGAATATGCTATGGGACTCTGGTTTGGTTGAAAATATGAAATAATCAATATCACTATGCTTTGTTATCTGCACTAATAAAAGTGTCTCCCTTATATTGAAAAAAAGTATGTATACAAATAAATTAAATGTATAAAAACAAAGTTGTTACAGTTTTCGAGAGACTTATAAGATAACAAGAACTTAACATGTGTGGCATAGCTGAATAGTGATTTCAACCAATGGATTTTTTAAAGACAGTTTTGGGTAGTAGATTACATTAAGAAAAAACTGCAAACTTTGGGGGGTATAATAATGTCAAGGTACAATTTAAAAGTATATAAAACCCCTGCAATGTTTAGACACATATAATAAAATAGGTGGAAAAGGCATAATATCTAGAATTTGCTTTAATTATCCAGTCCAAAAAAATCTAGGTATAACAAGCAAATAAAAGTAAAAGTATGGAAGAAGATTAAAATTTTTTCAATTAATTTTTGAAGATGGAAGCTGAGTCATTAAAATATTCATTCTCTGCCTTTGTGTATGCTTTAATTTTCCATAATTATATATGTATAAAATTATATGTATATTCAATTGAATAAACATAAGATTGAGAGAAGTAGAATCTGTGTAAAACTCTGCTTCAGCTGCAACTTTATATTTTTACTATTTTTCTCTGTGACTGGAAATTTTATGAATGATCTACTTTGCATTCTAAGTGCTTAGGAATAACAGAATCAATGGTATAACAGAATGCAATGGCATATCATGCCAATGGCAGACATGAGCAAGGCATTTAGTTTATTCTGACAAAGCTACATGGATGCCTCCTCTGGGGTAAGATACCAGATGCTGGAAATTAGAGTTTGTGTAAAATAGAAACTGTTCTTGGGGTTTAGTTCTTTGGCATTTAAAAGGATTGCTAGCACTTCTTGCTTTATTTATGACTCTAAATTCATTTCAAATTCTAATTCAAGAACTCTCTGCTTTCTCATGTCTTGCCATTTGTGATTTGTCTGATAATTTTATTTTTTTAATTTTAATTGTATTTTTTCATTACCATTTAGTTCCCTTACACCCCACTTCCCCCTGCAATCACCACCCTGTTTTCCATGTTTATGGGTCTTCTTTCCTTTTTGCTCAATCTCGCCAACCCCTAACCTATCCACCCCCTTAGCTGTCATTCTGCTCTCCTTGAGTCTGTCTCTATTTTGCTCGTTAGTTCAGTTTGTTCATTAGATTCTGCATATGAGTAAGATCAGATGGCATTTGTCTTTCTCTAACTGGCTTATTTCGCTTAGCATAATGCCACTCAAATGCCACTCTAAAAAAAAACTAGAGTTTTGTACTCTTTCTCTAATACTAACTTTGAATTCTTGAAAACTTTAATTTCAAATTAACATAAAATTAATTGATCTTCTTGATCACCAGTACTTCTGGCTAGATTCACTCAACTCCCATGAACAGATATCAGAAAACCTTCCTTTTTATAAATAATGGTTTTATTCTGTATATCCATAGTCTTTCTGAGAAGATAGTCAACAAATTCAAATTCCCATAAATTTTAGGAGCACTATTTGATAAACAAATTTGTAAGTAATAGCATGACCTTGCTATATTTATTTACTGCATCTCTGCAAATAGCAATATCAATTTTCAGATACTGTCAAAAACTCTTTTATTATAAAATGTAGTATTATTTCCCACTAAAATCTTATATTAAAAATGGAAATTGCCATTGATATGTAGACCTTATATGAAATCTGTCTGGAAATATCCAGCCATCTTTAATGCAATGAGAATGGTTTCTGTGATATTCATGTTAACTGGCATAAAGAGAGTGGACTGAAATCTGCATTCATGAACAATGATAGTTAGCAAACAGGAAAGGGATCATGCAGAAATCTTGTATTTCTCATAAACATCTACAGCTAGTCATTTTCCTCTGGGCACTGCCTAAGATGCATCTTACAAAGTTAGGGTAAGCCACATCAGAGACTTCACTGAAAGCTAACATTAACCAATCAACAAACCATGAGTACTGGCAAGGATGTGGGGAAAAGGGAACCCTAGTGCACTGTTGGTGGGAATGCAGACTGGTGCAGCCACTGTGTATGGAATTTCCTTAAAAAACCAAAGATGGAAGTGCCTTTTCATCCAGTGATCTCACTGCTGGGATTATACCCTAAGAATCCTGAAACACCAATTCAAAAAGACCTATGCACCCCTATGTTCATAGCAATGTTATTGACAGTAGCCAAATGCTAAAAGCAACCTAAGTGTCCATCAGCAAATGTGTGGATAAAAAAAACTATGGTACATTTACGAAATGGAATACTACCCAGCAGAAAGAAAGAAGGAGCTATTACCCTTTGCCACAGCATGGATGGATCTGGAGAGCATTATGGTAAGTGAAATAAGCCAGATAGTGAAATGCAAATACCATATAATCTTACCTTTAAGTAGAACCTAATGAACAAATGAAACAAATGAGGAAAATAGAACCAGAGGCATGGAAATGAGGAGCAAACTTGTAGTGACCAGAGGGGAGGAGGAAGAGGAATAACAGGGAAAAGAGAAGGAATAGTCCAGTCAAGGAACATGTGTAAAGGACCATGGATATGGACAACAAGGTGGGGATTGACTGAGGGAGTAGGGCGAGGCAGGGGAGGGCAATGGGAGGGAAATTAGGACAATGATAATTGAATAATATAAAAAGAAAGAGAAGCCCTGGCTGGTGTAGCTCAGTGGATTGAGCGTGGGCCTGCGAACCAAACAATTGTGGTTCGATTCCCAGTCAGGGCACATACCGGGGTTGCAGGCTGGTTCCCTGCAGGCCAGTTCCCAGCGGGGGATGCACGAAAGGCAACCACACACTGATGTTTCTCTCCCTCTCTCCTTCCCTTCTCCTCTAAAGATAAATAAATAAAAATCTTAAAAAAAGAGAAGATGAAAATAATAAATAATAAATGAATAGTAAAACTGATTTAATATTTTAGCTATCCATTATAATTTGTCAATTATACAAATGAACTATAAAGTTTTATACTTATTATTAGTTACTTTCATGCTGTGAGGGAATAATACATATTAACTCTGAAAACATTATTTATTTAAACCCATCTTTGTCACTTTTCCAATTGAGCCTTTTCTGTCATTTATGTGTTTATTTTCCTCCACATAGAGTTTGTAAGAAAAAAACATTTTATTCTCAAACATGCCAATGAAAATAATGTTTCAGCTATCTTAATATGATAAGCTACAATATAAGTTGTGAACTAACAATAATTACAAAAATAATGTTGTGAAGTTTTCAATGTACAGATACTTATACTATTTGTGAAAAAGCTGAACTTCCCTTGGCAATGCAGGTGCACTTCCATTTTTCTATCTCATAAAATAGCAATTTAATTCCCAAATGTTTGGTTGGTTTGGGATACCCATGCACAGACCCTACACCCAATTCTATAAGGAAGTCTCAGGTAAAATGTAATCACCTGCAAATTGACTTGGTTCGTGCCTGCCTCCGAGTTAGAAACTCAGCAAATGTCCCCTGCTCTCAACAAATTCCATTAACCTTTCTGTTACTTAGAGTTGCCACTCATTACAAATCTGCTTCCCATAGTTTGGCCATTCTTCAGTTTATCACAAAACTCAGTCAAACTCCATAATTGCTTGCTTACAACTTGAGAGAGTTATATTTAAAATACTAGTAAATGGAGAAGTTCCCATTTACCTACACTTCATTCAGGTTTTTGTTCAAATACCAAATCTAGTAAGCAACTTCAACGATAATTTTATCTAAAATTACATGTTTTTGGTAAAAATCTTAAACAATTATGCACTTTTCCTGATTTGTTTTTCAATAAATCACTTGCATGACATTATAATATCAAATGCAACATCTATTTGTTGATTATCTGTGTCTCCACCAGAATAGAAAATCATTCATCCAAGACAGGGGCTTTATCTGCTTTATGAACTTTTCTATTTTCTAAATCACAAAAGTAACTGATGAATAATAGGGGCTCTAAAAACACTACCTGAAAGAACAAATGACAGAAACACTGAAGAGAGAGAAAAATCTTTCGACTAACCTTGGTTGACTCTGTATGATATGAAAATTTGCTTGTACTTTGTTTTATCACAGTTTAAAATTGGAAACTATCATCCAGAAAATAAGAAATACTCCCAAAATGTGAAGCAAAGTATATTGAGAAAGAGTAAAAACTGATGTTCAACTGAATAGCATAACAAAGAAAATTTACAGGGTGAGAAAATACATCATCGCCTGATAATCACATTCAGGTAGATAAGTGAAATAGAAAAGGTAGCATATTTACAATTAGAAATTAAATTCTTCTTATGAAGAATATATTCAAATGTTATATTCCTGTATATAAAAATAATAATGCAAATAATTAACAGTAATGAGATTATAGAGTATTAAAATGATGAAGAACCAGGTACCATGTATCAGAAAGGCAGATTTCGGCTATGTCACTGTATAGCTTGGTCAAGTCATGTAATTTTATTTATTTGTTTGTATGTTTGTTTGTTTATTTTTAGAAAGAGGGGAAGGGAGGGAGAAAGAGAGAGAAGCATCAGTGCGTGGTCGCCTCTCACACACCCGCAACTGGGGACCTGGCCTGCAACCTAGGCATGTGGCCTGACTGGGAATTGAACCGGAGACCCTTCTTTGGTTCAAAGTCTGGCACTTAGTCCACTGAGCCACACCAGCCAGGGTAAATCATGTAATTGTTTGCATTTTACCTCATTTATTAACAAATCAGGGCTGTTAAAATAATTAAATGGGATCATTCACAGGAAGCAATGTTTTAAAAAGTCTACACTAATTTCTTTATTTAAAAATATTTTTATTGATTATGCTATTAAAGTTGTTTCATTTCCTCTCCTTTTAGTCTCCTCCACCCTGCACCCCCTCCCACCCTCATTCCTCACCCTGAGTCTCATGTCCGTGAGTCCTAAAGTAAGGAAGGCAGCTATGCTCACCACTATACCACCAACGCTGCACTCGTAAAGCACTTTGAAAGAGACTGGTAACTACCATCCAAAATCAACAGTCTGCCCTTGCTACTGCCTACACAGCTTGCTTATCTTCTCAATTTCTCTTTTACTTAGATGGGACCTTTTAACTAACTTTTACTCAATTGAGTGTCAGCCCAAATGACAAAATTCACTTCCAGCTGTGGCTTATAACATTTCCAATATACTCTTTTCCTTTTCCACATTGCTGGAAAGACAATGCCATGAGCCCGCAGGTAACTTCAGAAGCCGTGTGTTGAAGATAGCAGGCTGTCTGCAGCCAGAGTCCTTCAACAGCTGCGGGAGGAAGCTATTCCTGCAGACCTGTCCACCCCCTCATTGCCGTGATGAGAGAAAGAAATGCACTGGAAGTATTTTTAGTCCACTTCACAGTTGAGGGTTCTGTTCAGCAGTTAGTAAATAGCCTTAATGTAAAACTTATAAATATGGTATATTGAACCTAATAAATACTGGTCAGCTGTTGGTGTTAATAACTACTCTATGCCAGGAAAGAGTGCATTTTTTTAATTAAGTTGTCTGAATAACTAGTCAGTCATTATTTATTTCATGGCCTGAAATAACATCATAAAAATCTTTGCAAATAGCAATATCGATTTCCAGATACTGTCAAAAACTCTGTTATTATAAACTGTAGCATTAGTTCTCACAAAATTTTTATATTAAAATAAAAATTCCCATTTATATGTGGACATTTATATGTCACCCATTTATAGGTGACTTGGTTAACTTGTCAGTTAAATGACTTATTCTTAAAAACTTCTGATTTCATGTCAGGTCACTGAGAGAGCAAAGTTTCACTTAGGTAATGTAAAATAATTATAGATTTTAAATGAATAATAAAACTAATTTAATATTGTAGCCATTAATTATAATTTATATGCCAATTATGCAAATGAACTATAAAGTTTTATACTAATTATTACGTTCATGATGAGAGGCAGTAATGCATATTCATTCTGAAAGCATTATATATTTAAACCGGTCTTCGTCCATTTTCCCACTGAGCCTTCTCTGTCATTTATGCCCTTGTTTTCTTCTGCATACGTAGAGTTCGTAACAAAGAAACATTTTAATTTTTTATTGTAGAAAATACCAGTGAAAACAATGTTTTTGGTAAAATTAGATTTAAAAAAAGAGGCTTGTATAAAGCCCTGTGGACGGGCAAAAATGGGATCAGGCAGCACCACAGCATTTACTTATTAACTACATTTCAGTTTTTGGAAAATGATCTCTGTCTTTAATACCTAAGGAAATACAAATAGTGCAAGCAATTTATTTTATGTTAGAATGCTGCATTCACTCAAGGAGAGTCACTCTCAGTGTTTTGTGAGACTGTCAGATGGTGTTCTGTCCTTCGCATAGCTGCACAAGCTCAAAGTCACAGCTCGATAACAATTTTGTCAATAAGCATTAGTTGTATTAAATACATTTACAGCAAAATGAAATTGTGCATATTCAATTATGTAGCAATCAACCTGTTGATTTGTTTTAATACTTGAAAGCCAGTGCCGGCTTTCACAGATTAACAACAGACCATCTGCACCCAAGTTTGGCACTAATTGACAATAAAACAAACATTAAAGCTCATTTTCCAAACCTGCAAATTGCAACTTGTAATCAAAGTCAAGGTGGCGATTTCTTGACACTTTAACACTAATCCTATAAATAAGATAAACTGAAGACTTATAAAGGTAAGACTTTTTACCTTTGAGTTTTCCCTCAATTGATGGTAAACTTACTATATCGCATTTTTACTTCAAACTATCTCATATCTTTGTATGTGTGCATGCATGCACTAAGACTCTTCTAAGTTCATCAAGAAAGAACGATTCATGTTTCTTCTATTAATAGCAGTCCCTAATTGTTCATCCCCTTGTTTCCATAAAGAACCTTGAATATCTACATTGCTACTATATGGAAAAATGAACTACTTCCTTCTTACATGTCTATTGTGAGGAGGCTTCATTTCACCAGAATAAAAGTGCATACAGTACAAGGTGCAACTGAGAAAGACTAGGTATGTCATTTTTAGAACCGAGTGGTAGAACAAGTTCCTTTGCCTGCATTTTCAGGGAGGTTAGTAGAGTAAAAGCCACCTTCAGCCAGGGCTAGTGTTACCTATAAAGACAGTAATGATCATCTACAGAGTGCTAAATAAAGACACGCCTAGAAGAAAAAAGAAATCTTGCAGGGGAAACAAAATGGTGAATGCTGAAGTTGTAGACCACTGAAACAGAAAAGTCGCAAGTTATAGAGCAGAAATGGGTGGGGAAGTATCAGAGCAGCCAAGCCAGGATGGGGCACTATTGCCGCATTACTTTCAAGACTCTGAACCTTCCATTTGCAGGGGTATTCAAGGGGTCTTGAATCTTGATTTGGAGGACCTCCTCAGCAGAAACTAGCTTATACCATACTCTTGGACTTTCTCATTTGATCAGAATAGCTGACTGTAATTGAAGATTTATATGACTCAATATGTATTTTTAAAATGCAAATGAGACCTGATAGTTAAAAGAGATTCACTGGCTGTGAGTTAATTTGATCCATTTAAATCTCTAACTGCACATGAATTGCAGGTGTAATGTGTGTGGCCATTTAAGTTTACAATTAAGAGAGAATTGAAAGAATTAAATCTTATCATTTGTGACACCTTGGATGGACCTAGAGGGTATTATGCTAAATGAAACAAGTCAATCAGAGAAAGACAAATACCATGTGATTTAACATGTATGTGAACTCTAAATAACAATATAAATGAATAAACAAAACAGACATCAGACTTTGTAGATAAAAAAGACTGAAGGTTGTTAGAAAAGAGGGAGATTGGGCAACTAGGCGGAAAAGATGACGGGATTGTGAAATACAGATTAGTAGCTACATAATAGCCACCATAGTACCATAGAAATAGTACCATGGAAAAAACAGTCATAATAACTATGTATGGTACCATATGGGTGCTGGAAATATCAAGGGGAACAATTTGTAAAGTATATGATTATCTAACCACTATGCTGTATGCATTAAACTAATATAAAACATGATTGAATTGAAATTGTAATTGAAAAAATAAAAATAAATTTAAAAAGAGAGAATTGGGAAGGAGAGATAGATAATTTGGAAGTCTCGGAAATTTCAAAGGGGAGAATATGCCTCAAAGCATCATAACAGAGCCTGAAGCAACATGGCTTATAGTATAGTTTGAGACTTTAATAAAAAAAAAAAAAACTAAAAGACTGTTAAATATAAAGTGAATAAACACCTCTAAATGCATTTGGTCTCTTGAAATTTTGTCGAAAATTCAATCAAAATGTCTCCCACTGGGAGTTATAATGTGAAAGAGAGAGAGATTCTGTATGTCCAGCGAGTGGTCGCCATCTTGCCCCCTCAAAGGAGCACCTTGACCTGTGGAAGGTAATAATTTTCAGATGGTTTGTAGCCGTGTTTATCACCACCTTCTGTTTTGAGATTTCAGATTGTCTTGTATGCAAGCTAAATTGAATATAAATTATGCTAAATGTATACAAGAATGGAAGGATCCACCATGAATAAAAATTAGATGAATTCTTAATATGTGGAATAGTTCTATACGAATATGTAAACCAAATGAGAAGGACTTGAAATATGAATATTATTGAGAAGCTGAAGATTTTCAAGTGAAAGTCCTCCTAGAAAATAACTATATAAAGACTGATAGCTGCCCAATAATAGTTAATTTTTGTGTTAACACGGATATTTTGAATAAAATACGTTATGTGACAACTCATTTTGCCATTAAATTTCTGCCATTGTCAGAGAGAAGGGAAAAATAGAGAAAGCACACAAGTGCTAAAAATAGGAAGAGGTTTTCTTTACATTTTTTTACTATTTTTCTCATATATAGTGTTGCTTTGTTAACTCGCTAGAAAAAATATGAATTTGAACAATGCTAACTTAAGATAGAAAAGCCGCATTGTTTAAACAATGTTTCAATAGCTTGGCATTTCTAGGCTTCCAGTTCCTTGCAAAAAAAAAAAAAAGAAAGAAAAGGAACAGTATCTAGGAGAGGAAAATGGGAACAACAGAATGCAGAGGTAATAACCAGACACCTGGAGGAGGCAAATGTGTCGGTGAAGGAAAGCTGCCACAGGTAAGGTGAAAAGGTTAGCAGAATGTACGTGCTAACTCACCAGGGATATGAATTAACCTACCTGAAATATCTAAATATTTATCAGACATATAGTGAGATTTGTATCAAAAGTAGTAAGAGGCAGGACCATGTACAGATTTCATGGTGGGAAGGGCCCACTCAGGACTTCACCAAGTAGAAAAGCCCAGCCTCTGTGTCCCACAGATGAACAACTAGACAGTTATAGATGGGGCAAGAACAGCTCTGAGCGAGCTCTGACATCCATGTAAGAAACTTCAGAAATGCAATAAAGCAACAGCAACAATTTAAAAAATCAGTAGTAACCACCCCCAAATAGAAGGAAGACAGCTTCAGTTTGTCGGTGTCAACCCGTCTCCCAAGCAGATACTGCTCTGTGTAGAGGGATTACTTCATCTGGACACAGTTCCCCTCCAGTGCAAGTGGCTAGTGTCCAGCCCCTTGCCTTCGGAGAACCACACAATGGTTCCTCTTTGATTTCACCAGGGCTCGGTGGGGAAAGGAAAGCAAGATTTTAAAGAGATATCTGCATTCCCATGCCCACTGCAGTGCTGTTCACAGCAGTCAAGATGTGAAGTTTAACTAAGAGTTCTCCAAAAGATTAATGGATAAAGATGTGAGATAGATAGACAGAAAGAGAGAAAAAGAGCCCAAGACAAATAATGTCCCTTGTAATTACAAACTTTTTTAAATAAAATCATGTAATTCTGTAACATAAAAGTATCAGAGTCAAGTACACATATGACATTTTACGTGACATGTTCAAATAAAAACTACAAATCATTACACCTGTCTTATTATCCTACCAAATCCTACCAACCACACTCAAGCAGTCCTTACTTCTGCTGGACCCTGTATGTGTGTGTGTGTGATACATAGATATGGTCTCTCCCGAAGTATCCATCCATGTAATACGAAAACTATTGAAGCAATTATGAGAAACATTGTACATAGGACAAGGGCACCTCAGTTTTCTTCTAAGTAGGTACCTTGGGACATCACACATCAGCTGTGCCCCATCGTATTTTCCTGAATCTTATAGATGGTCTAAAATCTCTTCCCTTTCAAAGATGATTTTAATGAGGAAAATCCAGAAGTCACAGGGAAACAAATCTGGGCTGTACGAGGGCTGAGTCACCTGGGCGATTTGATGTTTTGCCAAAAACTCTGCATAAGACGTGACGAATGAGTGGGCATGTTGTTTCAATAAAGCCACTAATCACCAGTTACACATAGCTGTGGCTTTCTGAATCATCCGGATAGTTTCTGTGGAGGATTATTCAAACTTAACACAAAATTTTATGTAGATTGTTGCATCCGCCATCAGGAGAAACAGAGGTTCGGAGACTTTCAGAATTTTCAAGATGTTACTTTATTGGCCAAGTTTTACCTGGGCAGGGGCGAGCTCTCTGAGTGTCCGAGGACACTATGCTCAGGAGAGCTGCAGATGAGAGCCGCACCCCGGTGCTTACAGCTATGTCCTTACATAGGGGTATGCAAGCAAGCTTCAAACAGAAGCAGATGCGGCTGTTAGCTATTGGCTAGCTCTAAACAGCTGATTGCCACTGGCTTATTAGGGAAATTCAAAAGGCTCTTTGTGTAGTTGGCGGTTAGCCCTTTTAGGAAGTAAAAATTGCCCTGTTCCTGGTCGGCCTAACTTTAGTTCCTGGTCGGCCTAACTTCATCCGGGGCTCGTTCGGGATTGTCCCTTTTCAACATCTGTTTTGGACCTCAACATAGATCTGTAACTCTACTCATTCAGTCATTTTGAATGTGATGGCCACGCGGTATACATGTTCACTCAACACCATTTACCACTCCCACTGACTGATACAGTGAAGTCACCATTGTCACACACGCACATTTCTGTCCACTGCCCTTGGCTGCCAGGTTACATGGATGTCATGCAAACTGTTCTCATTATATTTTCAGTGGCTGGATTCTTCCAGGACAGATCTTGGTGTATGTGTCAAGTTTAAGAACTAGGTTATAGTGTTGTCCATAATCTAGTAACCAAATTCCAAGTAATGATGACTTTCTCAGAATTAAAGTTTTAGTGGAATAAAACCATGCTTACTTAATTACTTAAGCCAGAGAAAACCACAGAAACGTATTGGTATGTATGTCAGTGAAACATGATGTATATTTTCAATCGTCTGTCAAATAATGCTTTTATAAATGGTGGGTTAAACAACCCAGTTGTTCAAAGACAAAAATAACATGGATAATTAAACATGTGAACCAAGATCTTGTGTTTAGTTGTCCGGAACTTCTTTATAAAAGGGACAAATAATATTGAGTTTTATAGCATCATTTTCAACATACATTCCCCAGATTAAAAGAGACTCCTTGAGAGTATATAAATTTATAAGCACAAGATATTAATTTATTATTTTGCATAACTGTTTTTGAAAAATGCAGCTTGATAAATTAAACTCAATTATTATTTCATAATGCTTTTTTATTGTCTAGTTCCCCAAATAGAATTGTCTTGCTATCATTTTCCTAAGTACAAGTCAAAAATGAGTGTATATATTTTGACTCTCATTAGAATGTGGTTTTAATCGGAAACACCCCTTTTACCCAAAACATGTAATGAATTTCAAAAGGTGTGTTGGAAGACTTATGGATTTTCCTTAAAACAAATGAAATGCCTAGGTGTACTTCAAAAGTGTATTCATATATGTATGTGTTATTTTTATGACTAGAGCTTACCATATTTCTCTCATTCAGTTTTTCTTTTCTTTTGGTGCTGAAGATAATATCTTAGCTGTGTAGAAAGAACAGATTTCTTTGTAACTTCTTTGTACAATTTCAGAGTAGGCAAGGCTTGGTTGAATTATTTAATATTTCAGTGATACCTCATAGCTGCAGGTTTTGATGACATGTATGTTTAGGAAGATATCACATTTAATAAAACACAAACTCATTATTTCAGCATCAGCTTTTCTGACATTCATGTTAGCAACGGTATCACTAAACTCCTGTAGTGACATCTCACAACTGTTACATTTAAGGTTGCTGGTCTGGCACCACCATGACAGGTTACCTTGACACATCCTTGTCAAGGTATTGATAAGCACTTAACACCACCAAGTTGCAGGCTAGTCAGTGAATTGATTTATGGAAAGAATTGCGTGTTGATATGTCTTGCAGACGCAGATCAGGTAAGAAGAATCAGGGAAAGTAGCTAGAAACGAGTCACAAAAATGTGTTATTTTAACAAGTGTGTAACACAGGAATATTCTTTAGTTAAACTAAGATATGCATTCTTTTTTTCCCCTTAAAATGTATGGATCTCTGCGTTTTCTCTTACTTTTGTACTTGTAACAGAGAATAACTACAGAGAAAAAAAGGCATTTCTCCTGTCTTGTACCACTACTTAACGGCAGCTGTTTTACGATACAGTAACTCAGGTGGAACACCTGACTCGTTAGGTGAGATTTTAAGTTTTTTAAATGGTGGTAAATAATCTCCTTTTTTAACACTGTACTAATTCTTTGAGCCAAACAAAATTCAACACTGGGACCCTTAATGTTAGGTGTTTGTTTTACTAACTTTACAGATTTTTTAAATAAAACTAACCAAACACAAACCATAAAATTTTGCCCCATCAATCCTATAATTTATTCATTATCCTGTATACCAGTTTACTTCTTATAATGCATGCTGACAAGCAGGTCATTAATAATCAAAACTTGGAATTCTTTTTAAATTAAGATAAGTTGTTTCTTAACAGTTTTTTGGCCTTCTTTAAAGTTTTTTAAATACATTTTTAAAGTTATAAGTTTATACAAACAACAAAACATCATCATTACTTTATAGTATCACTTAAAAATAATTTGGAAGTGCATCTAAGCTTTTAGTAGGCTTGAAACCACAGTGGACAGATGGTCCCTTTGCAGAGAAACTTTGAGATAAACCCATCATGGATCTGAGAATAGCTAAGCAACCACTTCAAGACCAGGGGACTCCCAGCCCTGCAAGACTTATCATTAACCTGATTGTAACTATTAACACCTCTAAAAACAGAGCATGTTACTCAGAAGGTGGCTTAACCAAATGCAGATCAATGGGGTTGCAGCATTAAATGTTGTAAGTGCACTGTACCTCTTTCCAGGAAAGCAGCTACGTAGCTATTAATTATTGACTATATTATTAGCAGAGCCAATGCTAAGGCTGTATGTAGTGTGAGAATAAGTGTGTTAGAGGGTAAAATGAACATGTCTTACTATTCTATGCTCTGGGGCTGATGCCTCCTTTGTGAGTGGGTAAGATCCTGTCCTTGGTATTTGATTGGAGTCTGCTGCATGAGCTGTTGTAGCAATTATCTGTGTTTTGTTTTGTTTTGTTTTTTGTTTTGTTTTGTTTTGTTTTGTTTTGTCTTGTTTTGACAAAGACCCAGTGGTTCCCTCTCAATTTACCTCTACTTGACACTCAGCAGTGATAGGAACCCACCTGGCAGCAGGCTGATTGACCATCCTGCAGATTTTAGCTAAAGACCTATGGTACTGCCTCTAATTCTGTAACCCTTGCAAACCTGGTCAGCTTGACTTTCATTCTCAGAATCCTGTCACCTCTCCTCTAGGGCAGAGAAGGCCAGAGGTGAGAGTGCTGGAGAAGGGCTGACCACAGCTCCCCTCTGGGCCCCAGAATGTTGTCAAAATATCCCAGAAAATGTCCTCTCCCATTACCCCAACCACAAACAAATGACCTTTTTACATCCAAATTAACTAATTTTTTTTACACTAACAAGCCTCAGAAACTTTTCTAGTTTCTCCCATATCTTTCTAGTATTTTCTCCTAAAAATCCCTCAGCCCATGTGGAATGGGCATCCTACTACATGTAGAACATGAAATAATAAAACAATAAAATAATAAAAGCACTATAATCTAGGCCATCATGCTTGGCTCTTGATATACAAAATAGGACCCAAAGTAGCTGGAAAAAAATTTCCTCACTAGAAAAGCCTTGATTCGAAACCCTGCAAAAAACAAGACATATTACTTTTTTGTTTATTCCTAGTAAAACAGTCCTCATTTACTACCCTCTGATCACTAGGAAGATGATCAAACATATAAAAATACAGAAGCAAATGATGCAGACACTGGCCTGCAGCGTCCGCAGTGCTGTGGATGAGATACGAGACAAATTCACACGAACTACCGAGTCCTGTAGAGGAAAAGGGATGGTGTGGCCACTCTTTCAAGGGGAGAGCACCTCAACCCTTGCCTTGATGAGCTTTTATTAGCTTTCTAATAGCATGCACCAAAGAAGATTTTCATTCACTATGCTTAGGTTTGCTTTAGGTAATTACTTTTTACAGAAAGAAGCAGGATGGATGTTTCTCATAACTTCTTACAGATTAACAAGGAAAAATGTTGCAAATGCAAGGGAATGATAAGATGAATGGTCTTAAGATGACGGAAATGAATGGTCTGGTTACACTTTAGTCCTTGGGAGAATTAGCACAGACTTCAGGAAGTTACTTTGAAGATATACAACCTCAACTCAGGGTCAGGGAATTTTAGCAGGAGCAAGTCACAAGGCAGCCTAGTTATAATGCAGTCCTGGCTAGAACCGATCTGTTTGTTTGGCTTCTGCACACCACAAAGCACCTACTGGGCTTCTCAATGGGGCTGAGCTACAATTGCCATTGCCAGGCAGATTGGCTCCCTACAAAAAAACACATTTTTACATATTTAAAAATAGTGCTTTCATTTTATTTATTTCTTTTGATCACTTTTTTTTGCTGTATACACTTTGCTGAATACACTTACCATCCACACATGTTATTTTAAAACTCTACTTAACAGTAAGTAACATTATTACCTGCTCACCATGTACAGTAACTGTGCAAAGCAGTAACATATTAGTTCAGTTAATCTTTACAGTCCTGATCCAATGTTCAGAAATGAGAATAATATGGCGTAGACAGATGAATCAACCTGCCTTAGACCGAAGAGCTCCTAAATGAGAAGCTGGTATGATTACCACAGACAGTTGGAGCATTGGCCGTCTCCCTCACGGGCCAACATGGTGGCAGGGGAGCCTCTTACACTGAGCAGGGAAAAAACTAGAAAGATGAATGGATAGGACTAGAGAGCACCAAAAGTTTGAAAGGTAATTGGACAGAAAAAGTCCTCCCTTTCCTCTCTTTATAAGAACCTCAGGTTTGAGCAGGAAGATGAGATGGTCTTTAAGATGCAAGTCCCCCATTTTCCCAGGTTCTGTGGCACCTGAATAAAACCTCTTTCCTTTTGCACCAGCGCCTGCCTCGTGAGTCTGCCTTTTGTGGCAGTAGGCAGCTAAACCTCTGGCTTGTTCAGTTACAGTATTTACTGACAATAATTCTGGCTCCGGAGCCTGTGCTGTTCACTGTTATTTTATATATAACATTCATATTCACACTGATCTATCATGTATTCCTTAGTATTTTCTACTGAAAAACACTTTGCTAGATATGTATGCCAAGGCATCACTAAAGTTAATTTAACCTGTCTGTAAGGAGTTTTCAAGAAGATGTTCGTCTAAGGGGTAGTAATGCTACATGTAAGTAAATGTATTGGAAGGCTACAGGTGAACCATCTCCAAAGAGCTATAGATGCATCGCAAAATATATTTCTTCTTTCCTTCTTTTGTTAAATTTATTTCTTCTTTCTTCCACTTTCTAGTGTGTTTTATACATTTGACCTGAGAAAATTCATTTTCTTTGTCCTCTTGTACTAATTGCAGAAGGACAACTAGAATTTGTCGATTCAAAGTGTCCACTCATGTTTTAAAGGTGTCAAGATGTTCTGCTTCCAGGGTCGATTGAGTAACACCCTGGGCACTTTCTGAGCCCACATTGTCTCAAAAATACAAACTTTCACTCTCATCCAGTTTTTTTTCCCTTGACATCCAGTCTGGGGATTGTTAAAGGAAAAAAAAAGTGTTTATGACACTTGTTAAAATAGGAAGGCAGTTTTACTCAGGACTGCCGTGAACAGAGAGCACTGCCATGGGGGATGGAAGCACAGAAGGGAGTTTTGGCTCAACCCTGAATACGACAAGGAAAAGCTGAAAGTTATAGGTGGGGGGTGAGGAACCATGGATAGAAAACTACCAAGAGGAAACATCACAGAGAAAGTTTTGGACCCTGGTTAAATCAACCTAAGAGGATTATTTCTGAAGGCAGGTCAAGGTAATTAGATATCAACTAGGGATGGTGGCAGATTAGGAATTTGGTCAATTATCCAGGGGAAACAGATGTGAGGACTAGGGGATTCTGGCTAAAATAATTTACCAGGATTCTTCCTAAAATTGGGCTCTTGAGGACATTCTCAAGGTTGAGGAGTAGCTAAAAAAGAGCTCAAAGGAGCCTGTCTAGAGTTTTATCCAGGAGAGAATCTTTGTTGGGATCAAACAATGTGCTGGAATCGATATAGATTTGTCTTAGATCAATCTGGAATAGTGATTAAAAGCACGTCCTCTTCTGAGGCCCACGTCTTGAGCTGGCCTTTCCCACCTTGTGACCGTGGGAAAGGCAGCTTGCCCTTCTCTGCCGGCTTCCACTTCTGTGAATGGGATGATAGCTAACTCCCTGACTGGGTCAACAATTTCAGAGAATTAATCTGTATGTTGTATGACCAGTGTTTGATGTACAGTAGACGTGTTAGTATCATTTCACTATTATTAAAAGTAAGCAACATTTTTATAATAAAATGGTTGAAAAACATGCTGTATAACCAATAAATAGATTGAGGAGATCCTATTATAATAATTATGTATATGTAAATGTACTGAAAACCTATTTATATTTAGGTAAGAAAGCTTATTGAAAAACTTTTAAAAAAGAAGTTCTAATTTTGAAGTAAGAATAGCTGCCCTGGCTGGTGTAGCTCAGTGGATTGAGCATGGGCCTGCGAACCAAATGATCGCGGTACGATTCCCAGTCAGGGCACATGCCTGGGTTGCAGGGCAGTTCCCAGCAGGGGACACATGAGAGGCAACCATACATTGATATTTCTCTCCCTCTCTCCTTCCCCTCTAAAAATAAATGAATAAAATCTTAAAAAAGAAAAAATAGCTAAGTGACATTTTTTCTATTTTTTAAATATCACTGGCTTACTCTACAAAGATACATCGGTTTGACTCTTTTCTCCATGAACTGTTGTAAGACACAACTAAATAATTCTTTCTTTTTGGCAACCAAAATTTGAATCAACAAAGAATAAGAAATGTAGGTAATAGCCCTAATGTGAGCTATCAAGTAGGTTCAAAATTCAATTAGCAAATATAATTTGTAAATGTCCAGAGAGGTCTGAACTAATGCAGAAGAAAGAGTAGTAATAAACACAAAGGAGATTTGAACTGAAAGACGAGCCTGTTACAGAATCCTGCTGATGCTGTTCTGGAGCAGCTGCAGGGTTTGATTACCCACCGCCAAAACATGTGACTCCCATGGCAAGAGGCTGGTGAAGAAGGCAGGGGCTTGTTTATTTAGAGGTTATGCAGATCTAGAATAATGGTGAACTGCTGCCATTAAGTCCTACTCCCTTTTCAAGACTCAAAAACACATAATCCTGCCTCCCTTTGCTAAAACAGGCCAATTTCAGAATATGCCAGTCAGAGATTCCAACTTTCAGAAAATCAGAAGTCTGCAGCTCGACATTCCCAGTCACAGTTCAACTCCAAGCATTTCCCATGAATCCGTGCATGGCGAGGCAGGCCCTCTCACAGCTCCCTCCGCTCTGCCGCAGCCTTCTCCTTCTTACTCCGGACCTCGTGGCTGCTCTCACTCCAAACCATGTGGCTTCCCCCTTACACACCAGACTGCCTGGTAGCCTTCTCCCCGTCTGCACCCTTTCAGCCCATACTCATTTTAAACATCATATGTGACCTCATATCCGGCCCCTCCTATCACGTGCATTTCTACCAGTTCCTCCTTTTACTTTCTTTTAGCTGCCATCTTTAGTCATGGCAAGAGTTCCTAGTGACACAGGGACATTCGAGGTGGGCATCCGCCTCCCCCGACAATGTCTTGGGTCACTATACACACTCTTAAAGTCACATACACCTTTTGCCCTGGGCAGCAGTCCTCTTCCTTCCTCCAAGAAAGGCACAACTTTTAACAACCTATCTAAAACACTGTCTGGTCCACTTCCCCCAGAGGTTGTGGGTTACTTTTCCTGTTTTCAGGGGACCCTTGCTCTGCACCCAGTTACAAGCCTACTTGCATATTGCTAGCAAAAGTCAGTTCCTCTAGTCTTCATTGTTTATTTATCATATAAGGCCTGGACCTAATTCCTAAAATGCTGTTTACTAAACATTAGAATTATAAAATATTTAAAAAACTGTTAATGAAGTATGCCTAAGTATTAAGAGAACATAGTTTATCACATTTTATATCCTATCTAATTTCTAATTAATGATACAAGCAGAAGTAGGTCAAAATGTTAAGGATTGATAATTCAGAAAAAGTTGACCTCTTTCGAGAGAAATAAATTTTCATGTGGCTTCTGCTATGTCTCAGAATCATTTTTTTCTCATGCAAAATAGAAATTTGAGTTACCTTGACCTTTTCTAATAAGGAGCAAATTATGCGAGACACACAACTGCGCCATCTGCTTCCACCTTCAGTTATAATAAGAGATCCACTTAAATGTTTGTATCTTGGAGATTATTGTACTGCAAAGCAAAGGAACAGCAGAAATAAATGAGATGTTGCTTTGCCCTTGCTGATTAAATCATGATGCAAGGTAACATTCAGGTGGCATTACAGGTTGTCAGAATAGCAGCGTGTCATACATTAGAAAAGAAAAAAAGACTGCACGAAGGTTGTTTATTTCCCCATCCAATATTAGTGACAAGGTTAAAAGGAGAATGCTGGAGTGTCTATGAAAATATATCACCATTTAAGGAATCCTATTATTAGGCACAGTGGAAGCTCTATCTTGGAGGAGCTTCCCACACCTCGGGTAATTATCACAATCCAGCATGCTAATTGCTTTTCGATCTGCGGGCTGTGCTTTCAATGAGTCTTGTTGGGCTCTCCTGGGCTGCACCTAAACTGCTGCTTGATGAAAGCAACCCTTATCAAAGGACAACGTGGTCTGTGACTATGAGTCGATAAGAAAACATTATCTCAGGCTTTAAAGCTTGGAAACCTTCCTGTCAATAGGCTTTTGCTCCAATACTGTATATTTCAGGGTCATTCCCAGAAATCTCACCCCCAAGTCTACGCACAGTCAGGAGAATATGGGGCACAGAGGAAAGCAATGAGCAAGAGACAGCCATAGTTTTTTTTCTTTTTTTTCCTGTTGGAAGTTAGTGTAAATGCAGCATAAAAGCCTTTTGGAACTTTAGTGTGCAATAAGATATTTCCGATAACACAGTGGGCATTTGTGACAACTGAGACTAAAAATTAAGGTTTGAAGAATTTATTTAGTTATGTGTATGAAAGTATATATTTAATGTTTACTGTGTGAAATGTTGTACTTTGCATGGTGTAAGAATCTACTTTCATACAGCAGTTCTACAGGTGTGAGATTCACAATTTTAGAATAAACCGATATTAAAAAAATAAAAGAAAAGCAAATCTTCTAAAGTCACCTAGTAAGTGACAATGTCAAGCTTCCAATGCAGGCCTGTATGGCTTCAACACTCATATTTAATGTAAATTTTTTAAATTACTATAGGAATGTATATCTAATAGAGAATTATACACAAGAGTGGTGCTGAAACTTACCAGTCTTAATGTATCATTCAATAGTAAATATTTCCAAAGTTCTCTTTATTTAACATACTAAAATTCAATTTAGAGAGAATAATCTGACTTTATAATTAAACAATAAAAGCAATTAAATGTTTTTTTAATATAAGAAGAAATTAAAACATGCTATGTAGTAAAATCTATTTTAATATATGAACTTAAGGCATAGGGAGGTAGAAACTATAGTATATATGTATATACTCGATATGTAGTTTATACACTAGCATATATAGTATATATATATACTATAGTATATATATAATATACAGATATATTATACATACAATCAGCATGAACGCAGCAACTTAAATGAATAACATTTTTAGTAAAGTTTGAATAAACTATCATTTTACATTGATTTTTTTCCTCTCTGGAGTAAATTTGTTTACTAAAAAATATTGTTAAGTAAAAACCACATGTTTGCATGATGCACATTGCATTTATATATTTTTACGTTAGATACTAATAGATTTTTCATCTGCATGATATACAGAAGAATATTTTGCTAATTGTGCATTTGCTCTTATGTGTGGTACTGCTCGGTCACCACTGGGCATCTGATAACCCCACCCACCAGATGCCTGTGGTAACTTCCACTCCTTAGGGGAAACAAACATTTTCTACCTTCAAATATTTTATGAAGAATAGTGCACCATTTCTTACATACATATGTTTGTATGTGAGTGCATATACAAGTTATAAAGAGAAAGGGACCATTACATTCTCATTGCTCTGTGACAAATGTTTCATCTAATATATTTTTTAAATCACCCCGATTCCATAACGCTTACAAATCAGGCAATTTTTTAACATCTGGAGAGTATACTATGGAATATATTACCATAATTATTTAGCCTTTTTTCTATTGGCACATATACTATTTTTATCTTCCTATTATTATTCTATTTATTTCTGTTATTTTTGTAATAATTATTTTATTGTTTTCATCTTTTCGGTCCTACCCTCACTTTAAGATTGTTTTTCAGAGTCCCTGCCTCCAATTTACTGGGATTATTGCAAAATTAATACAAATGACTTTTAATATTCCCAGCATCAGTTAGTGTATTAATAGTGGAAGTTAGGGTCTGGCAACAGTGTCAAATGGTGGCACCTGAAGAGCATAATGATTTGTGAAAATGGCTAGTTAGTGCAGTTGCAGACAATTCTGGCCCTTGTATCTCCCTGAAGGGTGCATTTTTCTGAGCATAGCTGTTTGCAGCCAATGTAGCCTAGTGTGTATATTGAGATGTTCCATGACACTGGATTAAGAAAAGCTTCACTCTTCGGAGCTTCTTTTGGATAATACAGATAAATACATTTCTACTCCCCAACTGGAGAAATGCTTGCATTCCAGGGTAAAGAAAAGACACCTTGTGTTTGTCTTTCTGCCTCTGTGGACTCATCAGCAGCCCCATTTAAGATCCTAGATTCTGGGGTTACTCTCCTACATTGTACCCCACTGCACGTGTGGGTGCCTTTTGAGCCCTGCTGCATCCCCCAACAGAGACTGGGGCTCAGGGACCTGACACATGCTGCTCTGGATTCTGCTTTTTCTGAGCGTGATGCACTGCCTTTGTCTCTGGCCCAAAGGTCTCTTGTGTTTGTGAGTGTGTGTACACACACATATATTTGTGTGTGTTGTAGCAACAGAACCTAGGCCCTGGAATGGGGGAAGCAAACAAACAAATGAAAAAATTGTCATATAATACAGAAAAAGTGGTTTTTATTGTGACCTTTGTCAAGTCTGAGAATTAGTAATGTTTTAGTTTTCGCATGTGTAAAACGAGATAAAAATAACCGTATGTTACCACAGGCAGATATAGTCGGAGCGTGGGTCTGGCTGGTGACCTCAAAGGGACAGGCTACCCGGAGGATATGCAGAGAATGTGGGTGTACCAGGACACAGGGCGTCCCCAACGCCAACCAGTTCCCTGAGATGTGCAGGCACAGTGTGGAGCACTGGGAGGCAGGCTGGGCTGATGGCTGCCGCACCTCCAGGCTTCCTGTGGTGGGTCTCGCACCCCTTCCACCACTATAGTAGACTATCAGGGAGGGCCAGGGAGTCTCCCTCATTGGCCAAGAGGGCACAAGGGAGGTTCTTACACACAGCCTGCCAAGAGCTAGGAAGATGATTGGACAGGGGACCCCAATGCTCTCTGAAAGCTAGTAAAATCATTGGGTGGAAAGAAGCCCTCCCCTCCCTAACCCTGTAAGAACTGCAGGCTTCAGCAGGAATGGGAATTGAGAATTGAGTCCACTGTTCCACCGAGTTGCAACACCCAAATAGAATACACCTCTTTCCTTTTGCACCAGCACTTCTCTCCCGAGTTCGGATTTCCTTTCTGCAGGCAGCTGACCCTATTACATTTCCCAGTACAATTCTCAATAATAATGTGTTATTCTGCTACAGCTGAACAGAATACTTAAGAGTGACAAAAAAAATGTCACATAATCCAATTCTGTATGCCCAGTCTACAGAACAGAACTTTTTTTTTTTTTTAATTTTAAGCAAGATGTTCTGATTCAATTGTGTCAGAAGACTTTTGGGACAATATACAAGCAATGTCTAAGATTTTCAGTAAGAATCTTCTTAACTTTTACTACTTATAAAATTAATCAGATCTCTAGATGTCGGTAATATGAAGCCAATTAAATCACATGCATGTGTTGGTGGAGTGTTTGACTCTGTCTTCTGCGTTATCTTGTTGAAAGCAAAACTCTGAGTCTCGTTTCCATTTACTACTTATTTGTAGATTTTTCTCATCTTAATTTTCTTCAGGTTAATTTTTCTTCCTGCATTCATTAAATATACTTTGTAAAAATCATCAGTGGTATTCTTATATCAAATTCAATGGACATGACATATTCAGTGCTTACCTGTGCTGGTCTTTATGAAATATTTAACAGTGTTAATGAAGGAGGTCGCCATCTCCCCAGAAGGATGCTACCAAAGCTGCCTTTCAGAGAACTGTGGTTCCTCAAAAGAAAAGTCTCCCCAAAGTCCATTAGATGTAATTAGGAGGTACAGCCTCTCCTACAACTTTGCTTAGCATCAGTTTTGCTATTAGAACAACAGGGTGATCCAACAGTAAAATGTATTCTCAACATGCTAATCTGTGTCACGGGAACTTTGCTAAATGCTGTGAGTCCTCTGGGCTAGAGAAAATTCAGGAGCGATTTCTGATTTCAAAAATGACCATATCTGTTTTTGGCAAAGCTTTTGGTAATACAGCTGTGAGCTCCAGGCTTCATGTAAATTATTTAACACTTTTAATCCATTTGAGTTTTGTGCACATTTTGCTCCTTTTGAGCAAAATACAAGGAAAAATAGTTAAAGTAGGACAAGCCTTATGAATGTTTTTAGAACACAAAGAGTAATATAAATTGTTAATTTTCCATTTGCATTTCTGATTTTCAGTTGCTTCTTCCCTGCATTTGCCACTTTCTATGACTTTTTTAAAAAGTGGGTTTGATAGATTATGTAGACCATGTCTGTATGTACACAAGATGTTGTATCTTACACTATCGGGGATATCATATTATGTGTTTTTTCTCTGAAACTTTATGAAGCGGGAAGGTAAAAAATACATACAAAGGCTTATGCTGATGGATAGATGTTTAAAAGCAAAAGCAATTAGCTTATCAAAATGTTTGGTAATAAGTATAAATACCATTGTATATATTTCCAAGAATGAGTCTTGATTGACATGGAGTGAAAGTTATTAGAAACCACTCCTCATTAGAGTCCCTTTATGACAGAGCATAAAGAATTGGAAGGTATTCAGGACGGTTGTCCAGAAATGGGTATTAAATATCAAATTCCAAATTTAGAGCAAATCTCATTAATGTTATTTTTCAGAATTATTAATCAGAGAAGGATTAAGAATGAAAATACAAAGGGCCATTGTCACCTGTGGGTTATATCTTGGAGCTGTATGGACAGATTTAAATGGGAGTGGGTAGAGAAATGGGAAACTAATGAGGCATATTTGTTGAGTGGATGCATGAGTCATGGATGATTTGCATTCATAGGTTAATTCTTCAAACACCCCCTTGATGCTCCATCGTACTTGGTTTTTATTAACCTTATTTTCTTCGCTGCATTTGTCACTTGAAAAAAATGGTTTGTTTATCTGGTCATTTGTATATCCCACTGTTCTAAAGTATACTCAAAAACATTAGAAACTTCAACTCATTTATCACTCTCTCTGCAGCACCTATGATAATATGAGTTATATGGGAAATAAACAACATTTATTGAGTGAATGAGAAAACTGCAGTAATAACATATTTGAACAGGGCTTGCAAATTTTCATTAGTCTTAGGAGCTGCAGAAATCAAATTATCTCCTGGCCTTTAAGAGTGAAATGGGTAAAGTATGGGAATTAAAAGAAAATTAATATCTCAAAGCTAAAGTGATGCTTAATTAACTATATGTAATCAAGAAGATCAAGGGAAGTACAAAGATAAGAACTGAATTTGAAGGCTCTTTTGTCACAAAAACTAGGAATAATTCCACAATAACTTGCACAAACAGATTCAAGGACAGAATATAAACAGCCAAACATTCCAACTTAAAAGAATGCAATTGTCGACCAAACGAGCCTAATGTGTTGGCCCTGCTTACATATTCCATTCCTTATACACAACATTGTTTGTCTATGTGTGCTCTGAATACCAATAAGTGAGTTCGTGGATGCCAACATCTGACATATGCGAGGCTAATTATAGAGTAAAAGGGGTTAGTGGGAAGGCTGAGAAGACAATGCTATACATATAGACAGGGTACAGACGCTAAATGGTAAGTCCCTTCCCTTCTCCTAAGGGCATTGGGAAACTATTACAATTTTAACAGAAGAAATAATAAGAATAATAATTTTTACTTTAGAAATGTATATCAAAATGTTTATATTTTGATTATAGCTTGGGGAAATAATTGGAGGTAAGCAGGCAAACGGATTAAGAGGTCATTATTGTCATCTTGGTTTGGGTTAATTGTTGTTTGACCTGGAACTGTGATGTTGAGGAAGAATGTAAAAATCCAAATATAAAATCCAAAGTAATCCAGAAGGTAAAGTTGACTGCAATTGGTAAGTGAATGGATGTTGGAGGAGATGAAGGTACTTACCAGAGATGTTGGAGCTATTCATTAAAGTGAAATCATCCTTAAAATAAATAGATGTTATGAAGAAATGTGATGAATTTTATTTTGGACCGTTGAGTTTGATCTGCTTGTATGATAACAATTTGGAACCTGCCCTTGATAAAGAAGGAAGGAAGAAGGGAAGCATGAAGAAAGGCAAGCTGGCATGTAGGGTGAATGCAGAAGAGTTTGTGACCAGTGGTGGTTAAGAGATCTGTGAATGAAAATGGGCTTTGTAATAAATCTGACAAGCTCCGTGACTGAATGTAACCTCACAAGGTGATCTGATTACACACGCCTAACTGGACAGGTAAAGGTAGGTAGTCAAGCCAGGCCTATAAAAAGCAAACTGTTGGAGGGAACATGTAATCTTGTTAACTATCTTGAAAAAATCATAGAAATGTTCTGCCTTGCTTTCTCTTCCTTAGTATTCCCTCCTTAACTCAAATGTATAAAAATATCTGTAAAACTCATTCTTCAGAGCAAAAGAAAGAACATAAACAATGTAAGACGTAAGATCACCCAAATGCTGTGCTTGGAACAATTTTCAAAAGCAGGAGAATATAAGCAGATGCCTGTGGCCTTGCTGGGTAGAGGAGAAGGAGATTGCAATTCAAGAAGCCGAAGCAGCAGGGAATTGTGGGTAGGAATTCTCAACAGAGAGTATAAGTAAGTTACTAAATAAATGCTAGAGCTTGATCTGAACCCACTTGGTCTGGCTTCAGGGCCTGAGTTTTAACAAGTTGCTATGCTTTATACACACATACACACACACATGCATATGCATATATATATATATATATATATATATATATATATATTACAAGATTTTGACTAACCTACAATTTGTTAGTTAGTTTAGCTTAGACAAGTGTACTTTCCTCTTTCCAGTATAACTCAGTTCCCAAATCCAGCCCTGTCTCATACCCAAATGCTGACAATTATGCACATTTTAAACTCACTCTGGGTCAAGTTGTCTGCACTCATATTAGAGTCACAGTTTAATGATATCACAGATTAACATCTCCAGAAACATCCAGCTGCGCCCAGCTATTAACTGCTTGAAAAGGGAGCTAGACATTTGCAGGAGAAAAAAGATTCAAAGAAATTAATGTGTAACATAACCCATTGTTCCTAAACTGAAAGATTTCTTTTGGAGAGTTATTTGTGTGTATTGTGGATATGCTGCCAATGATAAATGGATTTAGAAGACAAGAAAGAATATGGAAACTTATAGGTGATTGAGTAATGGTAAAGATAAATATAATATTTTAATTTCAGGAGTTTCATTACATATTTTATAAACTTAGGGTGTGAGAATCTGAGGAACTACATGCACTCAATGGTGTGAACAGCAATATAATGGCCTTTAATGCTGAAACCATGAATAACTTATTTCTAGCATTTTTTATTAAAGTAGACAGGACAGAGAACTCTCATTTCATAGGTCATTTGCTCATATTTTGCTGAACTTAAAATTGAATTACAACAGTTCACTGTGCTCCACATTCACCTTGAAGACCACTCAAAGCTTCACTTGTTTTGTGATGCAAGGGCATGTTCATGCGATTTGAGAAGAGCCAGTCATTCTAATCCTTCCCTACTTACTGTTCAACCTGGCTAGTCCCCATTAATTTTCACCATCAACACTAACGAGGGAATGAATAAGACTTAACCACAGACAGAATTAAAGACTGAGCCTACCAAGGGATGCTCCTAAAAAATTGATATTTATGACCCCCAGTTTCAGAGTAAATTCTCAGAATGTGCTAAGGATTTTGTTCATTTGTCTAAATGTGCTATTTAGAGTGGAAGGCATATTGTATTTTCCCAGATGTTTTGCAATTTGTCTCTCTTTTTTAAATCAACATAACTTTGTTCTATAGTAAACAGATTTATTATTTTAACAACCTTGAAATGAAGAAAATCTTAATAAAAATTAAATGTATTCAATGCCATTTACTACCCACTGCTAAAGCTGTCAACTTGGCATCGTTCTATTCCATCTTTTCTGTGTATCTTCACATGTGTTTGCATCGTTTCTGTGTTGCATTTGCACTATGCCATGTCAACTTGTTAGTTAGACTTTAACAAATATATTAGAATATTTTCTACTACTAAATTAGAAAATACTACTCATGTTTCTCAGATATAAATACTGTGTGCCAGAAAGAGATCTGCAAACTAAATTACACAGGCAGAAGAAAATAGCTTGCTTATCTTTATATAGGAATCAAGATAGTAGGAAAATTAAGTTCATAGGTTCTTTTAGATAGGTGTTTTAGGGTTCTTAGAATATAATCCCAGTAGTGGAATTGCTGGGTCAAAAGACAGGTCCATTTTTAGTTTTCTTAGAAAGTTCCATACTGTCTTCCATAATGGTTGTACCAGTCTGCAGTCCCACCAACAGTGAACTAGGGTCCCCTTGTGTCCACGACCTCTCCGACATTTGTTGTTTGTTGCTTTGTTTATAATGGCCATTCTGACCAGTGTAAAGTGGTATCTCACCATGGTTTTAAGTTGCATCTCTATGATAGCTAGGGATATTGAGCATCTTCTCATGTGTCTCTGGATGTTCTGTATGTCCTCCTTGGAGAAGTGTCTGTTCAAGTCCTTTTCCCATTTTTTAATTGGGTTAGTTGTCTTCTTAGAGTGAAGTCGTGTGAGTTCTTTGTATATTTCGGAGATTAACCCTTTGTCTGAGGTATCATTGGCAAATATGTTCTCCCATACAGAAAAAGAAGGAGCTCCTACCCTTTGCAACAGCATGGATGGAACTGAAAAGCATTATGCTGAGTGAAATAAGCCAGGTGGTGAAAGACAAATACCATATGATCTCACCTTTAACAGGAAGCTAAACAACAAAACAAGCAAGCAAAATATATCCAAAGACACTGAAATAGAGAACAGGGGGACAGTGACCAGAGGGGAGAGGGGAGAGAATTTCAGATGAAAAAGGGGAGGGATTTAGAGGAACTGGTATAAAGGACACATGGACAACAGCTAAGGGGCGTGGGAATGGGAGGGAGGTGGGCAGCACTGGGGGGTGGGCTGGGATGGGAGTAAAAGACAGAAAACTGTACTTGAAAAATAATTAAATAAAAAATGTGTAGAAACAGCAAAAAATAAAAAAGATTTATGTGCAAAAAAAGAAAAGAAAATTAAGTTGATAATGTCTAGCATATAAAGGTAAAGGACTCAAATTCTGGAGCCAGACTGCCTATACTGGGTTCCCCTCTATTAATGTGTGAAAGCAGACAAATTATTCATAGGCCTCAGTTCCATCATGTGTGAAATGGGTGTAAGGATTTCATTACCCTCTCAATTTGAAGGGAAATAAATGAAATGATCTACATGAAAGTGCTGGGTACATTTCCTAGCATAGGGCTAATATTTAAGAAAAGTTTTGTATTGTTTTTATAGTTTTAATTTACAACCTAAACAGAATCAAGCTTTTCCCCCTGCTTTACTTCATATGCAAGCATAGTTTCATAACACTGACACTTGGTCTAATTTACATGAGTCAATGAATACAATTCCCTCTGCTCTGGCTGGGCTGCCTTCTACTGGGAAGCTTCAGGATTCCTGCTGCCCCACCTACCTCTCTGCCTAGAACTCTACAGAGTAGCTTCAGATTGCCCCCATAAATCTTCCACATCTTCTTTTTGTTACAGATTCTGGAGTCCTCTTTGCTTGTTTCAAATCACCTTTCACGATGAGCCTCCATGAATATGCAGGTCTTCTTCCTCTTTCGGCAGATTTTCAGACTCAACAATGAGTGTTTAAAGTCACATTCTCTTTGCACTCTTTCTTGCAAGCTGAAAGAGTCAAAATGTACTCTAATCATAGGAATACAAAATGTCTTTCCTCTTTCCCTTATGGTCAGATAGTATATTATTTAACGTCCATTTTTTAATTAATATAATGTCTGTCATAAACACTGTCAATAAAATTCTATCTCAAAGCAGATTCACTGAAGTGAAATAAACATAAATCTCTTACCAGAAACTGTTGAATTAAGTCCCAAAATCTGTTACAGAGTTTTTCTTCTGCCTGTAGAAATTGTGTTCTTTCACTAAGTCCCAAGGACAGCATCCCGAGACCCATACATGGAAGATGTTGGCATGGCAAGATCAGAAGACTGCCCTCAGGTTTCCATGCCCCACCTCTGTCCATCCTGTGCAGTGGAGAAAGTCCAATCTTGTCTTCATCAGGGCCAGAAATAGGGCTAATGTCCAGAGGTGTTGTGCCATATGAAAGCTTAGTCCTTTGGAGCCTGCTGGTCTGCCCTGGGCCCCAGGAAGCTCTAGGCCCACATGGCTTGCAAAGAAACAAGCACACAGGGCAATCACACGTTACCAGGCAAGCGAGAGAAGGGCCTTGTCTTTGTTAGGCTGGGGTTATACTATAGTGAGCTCAGGAAAGACCAAGAACCTTCAAATTAACAATTAACTTTCTAAGCTTTGTGAGTTTCTGAGAAGTCTACCTCCTATTCAACCCATCCCCCAGATCTTCTGAGGTTATATCTCGTATCCAATCTGATTCCTTCCCCAGGCCAGACAGACAGGCCTCTACGGTCACCACCTCGGCTCCTACAGGGCATGTACTTAACGTCCCCCTTTATTATTCTGTCCCTCTCTGCAGTGATCTGCAGGGATCCGCCTGTGGCTCCCTGAGGAGTGTGTGAAGCTCTGACTTCCTGGGGAAGCAAGCAGGCTTCTCTGCTCCCTAGTTTATTATGCTTGATAATGTCTGGTTTCTCTTGCTCCCTTCCTAGGCAAACATATTGACACATAGCCTGCAGCACTGTGTTGCAAAATTTCACCATTCTCTAAAAGACAAAACAATTATCTTTTTTCATTTCATTATGATAGAAAACACTGTATCTCTGTGTCTCAATTTATCTTTTTTCTTTTCACAGAAGTAAAAATATATGAACTTACATTGAAAATAAAGACAAAAATGACATATTTATTAGTTTGATCTAATATGAAAAATAATGGGCAAAAGCTTTCTGATCTCTTTGACAGATGTAGACAGTATTGTCTTTTTTAACAATACCTCTGTATTGCTAAACAATTATAGTACAAACAATGGTAAATAAACTAAATTTTCCCCACTAAATTTGATTTGATTATTTTTCATACCAGAATTGGTCTATTGAATTAATTAACAAAATATGGTATTTAATTCATTTTCATAATAAAATTTTAATGACCTTGTAAGTATTTAGGAGTTTTTTGACTTGTTGCCATTAAAGCCACCATTATTGTGGCCACGCTTTTTTTTAAAGATTTTATTTATTTAATGTATTTTTTTTACAGAGAGGGGAAGGGAAGGAGAAAAAGAGAGAGGGAGAAACATCAATATTTGGTTGCCCCTCAAATCCCCCCAAATGGGGACCTGGCCTGCAACCCAGGCATGTGCCCTGACTGGGAATTGAACCAGTGACCGTTTGGTTCACAGGCCTGCACTCAATGCACTGAGCTATACCATCCAGGGCTTGTGGCCATTCTTGATGCAATTTTATTCATTCTATAAGGTTCATTGAGGGAAAAATGTAATTGAAAATCTTAATGGATATTAAGATTTCTTTATACTTATAAAGAAACACACACACACACACACACACACATATATATATATATATATATATACACATATATAATGATATACATACATATCATATACATATGGGGGGGAGAGAGAGAGAGAACCAGAGAGTTTGAGAATACTTTGGCAGATTCAAATAACTTTTCTCTCAAATGATGGAAATTTACTTATTTCAGTCAATGGAACTGATAGGTCTAGAATTTAGAGATAAGAACTGGTAATAGTTCAGTCTTCTTTAGTTTTGTGAAAATCTATATATTTAGGATCAACTGAATTTACTTTAGTGCAGAGTATCTAGTAAATTAAATGTAGTCCAATAATGTACTTCCTACTTTTCTTCACTGATGTTGCATTAAATCAAATCTCTTCCTTTTTGAAATCTATTTCTAAACCTTAGCACATTATACTCTTTTCTCTGTAAATTAAGTGACAGAGGCAATTTTTCATATTTTTGTTTATTTTCATTTGAACAAATAATAAAGGAGAACTTCCCCATTCTGGCAAAGGAAATAGACTTCCAGGAAATCCAGGAAGCTCAGAGAGTCCCAAAGAAGTTGAACCCAAGAAGGAACAGACAATGGCAAATCATAATTACATTAGCCAAGGTTAAAATGAAGGAGAGAATCCTAGAAGCAGCAAGAGATAAGGGAACATTCATGTGCAAAGGAGTTCCCATCAGACTGTCAGCTGATTTCTCAAAAGAGACCTTACAGGCAAGAAGGGAATGGAAAGAAGTATTCCAAGTCATGAAATCCAAAGACCCCTACATCCAAGATTGATCTATCCAGCAAAGCTTTCATTTAGAATGGAAGGGCAGATAAAGTGCTTCTCAGATAAGATCAAATTCAAGGAGTTCATCATCACCAAGCCCTTATTATATGAAATGTTAAAGGGACTTATCTAAGAAAATGAAGATAAAAAAGATGAACAGTGAAGGGACAGCAAACTCACAGTTATTAACAACCACACCTGAAACAAAAGCAAATTAAGAAGACAGCTAGATCAGGAGTGAACCATAGAAATGAAAATCACATGAAGGGTTAGCAACAGGGGAGTGGGAGAAGGAGAAGGGGGGAGAAGGTACAGAAAATAAGTAGCATAGACTGTAGATAGAAAATAGATAGGGGAAGGGTAACCATAGTAGGAGAAATATAGAATCTAAAGAACTTGAGACACATGGTCATAAACTAAAGGGGGGGAATGGTGGAGAGGGGTGTGCAGGGTGGAGGGGAATGAAGGAGGGAAATAGAACAACTGTAATGGCATAATCAATAAAATTTTAAAAAATAAAAATAAAAAATGTCAACTGAAGGACAGATGGGTAGGCTTCATGAAGGCATTGACTTGCGCATGGCCAGTGCACACTTTGTGTAGCAAAGGCATGCCCAAGAACTGTTATAGTAAGTGAAGATGGGGAACTAGGCAGAGGGGCTGGCCCCTCTTCGGGTGTGGGCTGCAAACCCATGAACTCTAAATTTCTCACATTCTCTTTGCAAAATCAATAAATGAACCCCCCCAAAAAAGAAATTAAAAGAAGAGTTTTAGTGATTTTTCAAACACTTGTGGGGGTGGATAGCCAACATCATAAAGTACATTTCATATATCAGTAAAATTTGTTTCCATTAAACACTTGCATAGCTTATCAAATTATGTAACTGCATTATATTTATAATGAAAGGAAAAGCTTCCTCTACAGTATTGTTTTATCAAGTGGAATTGTGATATTTTATCCAATTTTAGTTAGGCAAATGAAAGAAAGAAAGAGAGAGAAAGAAAGAAAGAGAGAGAGAAAGAAAGAAAGAAAGAAAGAAAGAAAGAAAGAAAGAAAGAAAGAAAGAAAGAAAGAGAAAGGAAGGAAGAGGAAGAAAGGAAGGAAGGAAAGAAGGAAGGAAGGAAGGAAGGAAGGAAGGAAGGAAGGAAGGCAGGAAGGAAGGAAGGAAGGAAGGACTTTATAGAAATTACACTTTTCTAAATTTCCAAGGAGAAATTTCCTATTTTTTCTAATTCCCCTTTCTCCATGATGTTAGCATTTGATTTAAATAATTTGAAGAAAATATTAAGAGTTTGTTGCCAAAGGCAGTTGGCTCTTATGGGCGATTAGAACAAAATTATCTAATTTGATAATGAAGTATGCTGCTATTATAGGAGGACAAACCATTCTAGAAATTCTGGTGATCTGATGAGTGAAAAGTGGACTGGACATAATGTGGAGAAGTAAACGGGCTGTGAAGGGCAGAAGTAAAATTACGAGCCACTTCCCAACTCGTTAACAGCATCATACTTTATTAAAATATAAACATCTATAAGAGCCTGAGTTTGTATTTAAAATGGTTCTCATAACTCCTTCTTATCTCCAAAATGTTTGTTCTATATATTTCCAACATTTATAATATATAGGGCCCAGCACAATAAGACTGCTGTTTTATTAGAAAAAATTTATTAAAAAAATATAAGCATGTATTTCTGTAGTATAACAATATCTGACTCAAGTACAGCATATGACATTTTAGGCAAAATGTTCAAATTAAGACTGTAAATTATTATACCTATATTATTATTCTACCAACCATACTCAAGCAGGCCTTACTTCTTCTACTGGGCCATATATATTTTCTTTAAAATGATGAGATCATTTTTAATTTTCTTAACCAGTATGTAATACAACTAAAATTGTGTGAAATATGACCCAGAGTATCATAATGAAAGTAAATTAAAATTAGGGGTGGCCCAGTTACAAACTTCTAAATCAGACCAAGTTGACAGAATTTGACAGTTTCAGGTTAATTGAGGCTAGAAGAGTATCTCTACCAGAATATACAGGATAAGTTTTACATTAATATTTGCTTTTAATGTTAGGTTTTGCACAAAACCTAATTTGTCTTATTATAAATAAGTGTGTTTTACATATTTTGAATGCTGAAAGCCCTTTATGTAATAGTCATATTTTAAAGGGCTAAATATTTTAGAAAATTCCTTTTAAAAACGGTTGTTGCTAAATGTGATGAATGTGTATATAGGAACTTCAGTTTTCAGGGACACTGACCCTGAATATAGATAAATGACCTCAGTAAGTATAAAGGAGAATGTTCCCACCTCATAATGCTTTCACTAAAACAAAGAAGATGACAATGGAAATACACTTCTCTGCTTTTGAAATGGTCCTCCTGCCCCACAAGTTATGTATTTTAAACTGAGACAATCTGACTTTCACCTCTTAAGATACAGCAGTGTTTTACTTTCTTGTATAGAATGGACTTGTGACCTTTTACCCTTAATCATAATCCCCAAAGGGAAATTATTTTTGTGTTTAATTGATCTATTAATAAACATAATACTAATGTTAATGATGATAGTTGACAGTAACATTATTGTCAACAACTAACATTTTCTAATTCTACTAAATCTAAAATATAATTGAGGATGTGAACAACATAGAATAAAAATCTGTAACAACAAGTTCTAATAATTAAGAAAAAACAATTACAATGTGATTAGGAACAATAAAAGAGCATAATATGAGAGGATGAAGAAAAGATCTGCATAAACACTGCTACAGTCATAGATGAGTAGATGCTCTTTTAATCAACTTCCTACATTGCTTCATTGCCACGATTCACAGTCAATTTCCTCCCAGCAAATGTTCCCAGTGGCCAATTCTCCACCTCGTTACCTTATTCTTGAATGTTTCATTTCCCCACCAACAAACAGCTCTAGGGAATGGAGACTTGAGTTCATTTTTATTTCTTCATTAACCTTTGAATCAGTACCACAAGACATCAGTACAGATAACTGGCCTAAAATCCTAATAAAATTTTCCTTGTTTGCTACTTTTTTTTTAATTTTTAGAAGTTAAAGTGGGGAAGAAAAAAGGAAAAGTTTCTTCCAAAACAATAAAATAGTTCACCACTGATTTCTAAATTTAGAAGATTTAGCTTTGATCTTCACAATGTTACATGATTTTTGTGAGTGCTCTATTGTACCATATCATATCGTATCACTTCTTCTCCACAGCCAAATTCTCTATTTATAATTATTATTGATTTTATCATCGTCTATCTTGGGATTTCACATACAACCAAAGTCTTTGAGAGAAAAGACACTCTTCCATTTAAGTAGACCTATGAAAATGCTTTGTTTTTCATATTTGTTTTTACCTACAAACAAGAGGAAGAGACTGTTTTTACTGGACTCTTTCAGTGCTGAAAATTCAAGTTTACTTTAAGTATATCTTTGCCAGAGTAGCTGACTTCTTCAACTACCACTCCTGAAGACAATTGTTAAAAGAAGGCAAGTGTTATCTTGCACCATTATGATACTTAAGAGATAGCTAATGTTTTCTCTGCACAAACTAGTTTCGGTATTCTATCTAACAGAAGAAAGAATGTGTTAATGCATGCTGTAGGAAACAAACATCTGCATAAAGAAAGGAGTAGAGAATGGAAAACCACTTTGACTTCCTGACTATTATATCCAAAATGATGTAACCAAAAATCACTTAGTGAGCTTTTTCAATGAAGAACATGAATAAAAAAATAATAATGAAAGAGCCAGTGCAGTTATGGCATAAGTTTTCTAAAGCATTAGTTCCAAATAAATATTTTTCATCAACAAGGACAAAACATATATTCCCTGGGGCTATGGTAAATAAAATAATGGATTCCTAAAGATTCCATGTCTAAATCCTTGAAACCTGTAAATGTATTGATTTGTATGGTAAAGTGACTTTGCAGAGATCATTGTGTTAAGGATCTTGAATTGGGAAGATTATAATGGATTATCCAAGTGGCCTGATATAATCAGATGAGTGCTTATAAGAAGGAGGCAAAAGAGCAGGAAAAAAAGTGATAACAGAAGCAGAGGTTGAAGTGAGACAGTGTGAGTCAAGAAATTCAGGCAGCTTCTGAAAACTAAAAAAACGGCAAGAAAATGGGTCACTCTCCAGAAGGAATCCAGACCTGCCAACATCTTGATTTTGAATTCCACCCTCTAGAATTGTAAGAAAATACATGCATATTGTTTTAAGTCACTGAGTTAGTGATGATTTGTTCCAGCAACAGGAACCTCATGCAAGAAGAGAGATCACATTTGCCATGTCCCCTATGGTTTTCTCAGCAGTAAAAATATTACTTGGTTTCTAGTAGGAGGTCAATACATATTTGAAAAATGAAGCAATTTGTTAATGAATAGTTGCTCTGTAATGAAATATTGTGAGTCATGGAGTGTAGACTTGTACACGGGCAAAGCTCTTTTCCCCCCAAACTCTAGGAACAGGAGACAGGTTATGAAAGCTTTAATCTTATTCCTACCACTATATTTGAGATCTCAACAATCGGTGGTTCCAATAAGATGAGCACTTGTTCTCACTCCTAAAGTTCAAGAGGAGGAAAATTGATCTAATGTGATAGGCACGTTTTACAGAATGATCCACGGTTCAAATTCCTCTCTTTTTGATTCCAACATTGCCTGTGAGGGCAATATTGAAATAAGAATTATCCAAAGTTTTGCTCATGACAAATCTGGGAAATGATTCAGACTGTCTTCTGAGAACTTGGCCAGGACTGGTGAAAAAGTAGCAAGATCTCTCCATGTAGCCTGAACTTGCTCACAGCATGGTGCCTATGTTCCAAAGTTGAACATCCAGACACAGAAAGACAGCCAAGTGGAAGTGATTTCATTTTTTTATTAACTGGACTCAGAATATATATTCTGTTCATTTTATCATACTCTACAGTGAATATAATCACAAGTTTCCAATCAGATTCACAAAGAGGGGGAGCAGAATCTAGCAAACATTTGGGAATGCCAGATTTTAGGAACGTGAGGGATGGGACTTGTTACCTATGTGTCATAAATGAAAGCTACAATCAGAAATCTAATGGATGGGAGGGAAAGAAAGTGAAAAGCAAGCAGCTTTTTTTCTGAGAAATGATATGATGTGGAGGTTGAATATATCATTTTTGTGCACTTCTCTTAGAGTGCAATTTAGTGAAGTATCTATACCTAAGTGACATTGATGTGGACACTGGTCCACAGTGTCTGTGGCATTATGGATGAGATGAGATACATTCACACAGACTACCGAGTCCTGTGGAGAAAAAGGGACTGTGTGGCTACTCTCTCAAGGGGAGAACACGCTGACCCTTGCCTGGACAGGTTTTTATTGGGTTTCAATTTGCATAGGAATACAGGTAAAATTCATTAATCATTATCAAGCAGTAAGGATCAAACGATATATAGCATACAAAGAACTCTGAGGGCCTTTTCTGAATCAGGGTCTGTTAGCTAAAGGCTACAAAACGTTGAGAAACAAACTCATTTTCTGCTCTGACCCTTATCATTTAATTGAGAGCAATCTTAGCAAAGCAGGTTTCATAGGATTTTACATATCCTTTCTCAGGCCTGATCACGCAGGGAACCTGCCCTTTTCAGCACCAGGCTGCATGACCCTTTGTCATTGTTTCAGGCTTAAGTCAGGCAGGGGAAGTAAGGCAGCCAAGAGATAAGGAGACTTCTCACAGACAGACTGAGGACTCAGGCTTTGTCAAAGCTGAAAGGCGAGGGCTCATCACCTCCTTTTGCTATAGCCCCCTAAGTCCTTCCCTGGGGCATCCCCATGACCATGCCTGTCTTAGATTGTTCCCCCCTAGGGGATTCTTACCCATCACTGGCTAACCCATCAAGCATTTGGGGCCAGCTATGGATTAAGCAGTGCTCCTGCCAGGGAGATAAGCTTTGTCTCCTTAGTGGCTTACAGTTCGAAGGTCACTCACTCAGCCTTAGCCATGGTGGGGTTACAGCTTCTGAGACCATGCAGGGTGGTTCCCAACATTACATATGCTGGTGAAGATCCCAAGGGAGGGGTAGTTATTACTAAAAGGAGAGATAGGAACCAATGCCTTTCATAATCTGCCACACCATCTCTATGCACATCTTGCCTCCTAATATTAGAAGACACCACTCCCTTCACAAGTGAGACAACCTATCGCCCACTTAAGTCATTACATTCAGATCAGATACTAGGATGTTTGTGGGCAGTTCTTTCTACCAGATAAATAACTTATCATTCATGACAACTATATAGTAACTTGGAGTAAAAATTTTTAAAGTGTACTAAAATTTTCTATTTGGAAAAAGAAAAAATGGCCAGGCACTCACTGGTCAAAGCAATAATAGTTTTCTAGACAAGAATTACAGAGACTTCATATCTTGTGAGTGGAATAAGTTTCTTGCTTAGAACTCATTTCTGCTTATTAAAATTTCTGTCCTTAGTGTTTTATTTCTGTGCTTTTTAAAAAACACATTTGTGTATATCATTCCTGGCCACATCTGCTTGGATATTAAAGAGATTGCTTTTCTCAGGAGCACTGTAGTTTTTATAGCCTGCTTCTGTTCCTACCAACTTGGGAGTTAGAGATTTTTTAAAGATAGTCATGTAACTTTCTTGGTGAAATCATTACTTAAAAAAGAGAACTTCTGGTTTGCAACTATGTGTTTGAAACTACCTCCAAGGCTCTTTTCTGGAAATAATTACCAAACCTGTTCTTATGGGCCAGCTTTCTTATTCAGCCACTATCATGAGCTAGTGTTTTAATCATGGCTTTATCAGAAATATAAAACCATGCAAAATAATAGGCATGTTTGGAAGTAACACTCTTAATCTCATCATTGGCACAGATCATCTATAGATTTATTTGTTGGGCTGAGAATTCTTAATGGGCACCCTTTTGAAAGGGCTTCAAGCAGCCTGATGACATCCTACTGTTGGGATGGTAAAACAACTGACGTTCTCGACCCAATCAGATCCCATATTCCTAAACTCCTTCTATTCTCTTCACACTCTGCTTGAAAATTGTCTAATTCTTGCATGAACTCATTACTTCTTGAGATAAGCTAACTAAATGCAGCAATAAGCAGCTAACCCATGGTAACATTCTGGCTCTTTCCAATAGCTTTTTTCAGAGGTGCAAGCTCTATAACCAAGTACTTTGATCTTCCAACATGAGAGATAGTATTTTAAATAAACCCACTATCTTCACCGTGATTGCAGTTTCAATTCCATATTTTTTTAGGTTTGGGGGACAGGCAAGAAAGTTGGGGTGTTTAACATAATACAATATACAGATGATCTATTATAGAATTATATACCTAAAACCCATATAATTTTATTAACCAATGTCACCCTAATAAAATCAATTTTTAAAAAACCTTGAAAATTTAAAAAACTAAAGAAATTACAAAAAATCAATTTACCACTTCTTTATTGGCTAGAGGAATGGTTAAGTTGGTAAAGCTAATAAGTCCACTATATTTGTGCCTGAACACAATACAAGTGATTGCCCAGCTACATTATGAATCCAAGAATTCTATGTTCCAAGAGAAGTCCAGAGACTCAAGAAATTAAGTACAAAACACAGCTGCAAATGCTGTGCTGGTCAGTATCATTTTCATTTGGGAGTAAGGTCAGAAAAGAGTGAGCCATGAGAAATCACATTTAAGATGCCGTTATGTCTCCTTTGTAAAAGGTTAGTCACATGGCATGTTTTGCCACAAGCGAGATTGAGAAGTCTTCTCTCTAGTTTGAGGACCATGAACCTAGGCCTTAAACATAATTGATTTGGATGAGAGTCATCGAGCTGTTACTGGTGTGAATACAACCTATTGTATCTAATTTTTGCCAAGGAGCTGTCTCATATTATCTGCCTGAGCACATCAAATCAGAACTTCTTGAAAAGGGCACAAAATGATAACTATTTCTTCTATTATTTACAGTACAGCAACAATTGATTTTTCCAAAATTGCAAGGCCTCAAATGATTGGAAACACAGGCAATTGAGATTATAGGCTATAGAGCTATATCTCCTTCTATTTCTGTTTGCAAACATTACTTGTAACCAATATCATTCGCCTTTTATACACTTGTACTGAAGGAACTGAGGAACAACCAAAAAACACAGCAATATTCTGATATTTTAAAATCAGTTTTACTAAAGCTATTGGTTTTGTATACCCAATGGACTACTTACCAAATGCTTTTGAAAGGCAGAAAATTGTCAATATCTTTCTAGTCCACATTATCTCTCATACTGCTGGAAATAGCTATATGATACAACACTGTCCAATGAAAAGTTTAAGTAGACTCCTCATTTTCTTCTACTGGTGACAACAACTTGGTCATAGAACAATTTTATTTGACTTACAGCTCTTCAACCTAGAATAAAGTCTTAATGACTGGAGATAAATTAGTCTTATGGTATTCATTAGGTAGTGTGATTGAAGGTGAAAGTCAGCCTGCTGAGGATCAGAGAAAGGAAAGACAAAAACCAGGTCCATGAAATCATCACAGAGTCTCTACATCAAGGCTATACTGTCTCTCCCAGTGCTTTTATCCTTTTAGCTTATCTGTTGTCACTTGATTTTTAGTAGCTCATATTCCTTCCTACTCTGATGTAGCTATAGTGTGATTCTAAAGCATTGCACTTAGTTGTCACTGCTGGTGAATATTAGAGCATGCTTGTTGGTTCCTGGTGATTTTCACTTAAATTATCATATATGCGGGATCTGTAGTTTGCGTTGTCCCTTCTGCCTGAATTTGGGCTTACCAGTGGAATGTGATGGAAATGGCATTGTGCCAGTTCCTGAGCACTAAGAAGGCCAGGCCACGTCAGTGTTTGTGCTTTCAGATATCAGAACCACCATGCGAGAGACCCTCTAACCCTGATGGAAGGTGCCCATGGAAAAATCAGTTAGGGCTCTCATAGGGAAAGGGAGAGGAGCTGAGATACAGGGAAAGACAGAGCTGAATCCCTGCCAGCTGGCAAGAGAAATGCAGCAAATCCAAGTGACCAGTGGCAAGACGTGACCAGTGGCAAGACGAGAAGAAGAAGTACCCAGGTTAGCCCAGCCTATACAGCACAATTGTGAAAAATTAGAAAGACTGTTATTCTTTTAACGAATTCAACTTTGTTATGGTGTGTTTTATTATGAGAATTAATCACAATAAGATACCAGAGGAGAGATACTTCTGAACTAAAATAAAGAGGCATGGATTTAGAAATAGAGCAGTGTACAAATATTTGAAAGGCCTCATAGAAACTAAGACAATTATGAAAGGACAGGGAGAAAACTTTTACAAACCTTAATTAAGCAGACCTGAGTTAAGTAAACTATAATCAGCAGTTGTCTGCATAATGTGGGAGATAGAAAGTCGTCACATTAAACTAGAAGATGTGGCTACAACATTTGCAGACAGAGCGTTGAATGTACCAAGTGGCTTTCTAGCTGCCTAGAATGCAATACCGGAGGAGTAAGATGAGCTGAAGAAGAAATTGTTCTTTTTTTAAGATGTAATTTAGAGGCAAAAATGAAAAACCCTGGGCTTACCGGGTTCAAAAAATAAATTGTTTTCATCTTTAGTCTCCTTGGCAAAAGAGTCTCAAAATAAGAAATGCTATTAAGACAAATATTAAATCCAGGATCCTGCCATTTAAGTGACCTCAAGTCAGGTGTTGTGGTTAGGGTCTTTGCTAATACTCATAAAATGTCAAGTGGTTATCTTATAGACTCTCTCAACAACAACAACAAAATTACTTATAAAAATCTTAAGGATGTTCTTCCTAGACACCCTCTGCTAGATAATAGTTTTTTTTTTTGAGACTATTGATGGCATTGTACCAGAACACCCTGACTCTCGGTTCAAAGTACAGGGGCAGGACTTGAGAAGAGATGTTACATGGTGTTGCTTCTGTGGAATAAGGGAATTATTATTTAAGACCCAGGAAATACATGGTTTTGTAAAGGAATTAAGAAATAATGTAACAGAAAAATAATCCCAAAATAAAAGCAGATTCAATTTCCCCAAATTACTCATGCAAGAAACAGAATGAGAATAAAACTTAGTGGAAAAAAGAGGAAGATTTCTTATGAAAAAGAAAAGAAGGTTCAGAAAGTTTCAAGTAGCAGAAAGTTTTATGTAGCAGAATTGGGTCCCAATCAAGTTTCTGAAAATATGTACCTGTTTGGATTTCAGAATTTTAAACGGCCATTTTCCACTCTGTGACTCTTGTTTTCCCTTTGTGAAATAAGTACCTGTTTTAGTTTTGGGGGGCCCTAGTCTCAACATTGCATACTGTGTGTGTGTATGTGTGTGTGTAGGTGAATTTGTCTACTAAGTTTAAAGGCCTTAAATAGAGTATGGTGACACCTGACAATCTGAATGTGCAGTGATGATATGCCCAATCTCCAGTCTGACTCTGATTCCATAATCCAATGAGACATCTGGTGGTTTTGGGTAGGGTGGGATAAGTGAGTGTCCTGTACATAAGGAAAATGTAAATCATTAGGGGCCAGATGACATACCATGGCTACTTGATAAATGATGGCCCCCAATATAGTCTCCTACTTGTGAATCTGAAGTGGGCCTATGGTTACTTTTAAGAGTAGAAAGTCAAGCCAGAACCCTTAAAAGGACTGGCAGTTAGTGCATTTGGGCATTTGGGCTCTTGGAAAATTTCAGTGGACACATAGAAATCTGTCTACCAGGAAGAAGTAAAGTGGTTGAGTCAGATGGATTGAGAGAGAGACAAAAAAGAGAGAGAGAGAGAGCACAAAGCCATCATGTGAGTTGAAAGCTAATCCTTCAGCTTTCAAGACCAGCATATCCTTTTCTGTGCCCTGAGAAGAGTTGGCAACTTCCTGAGGATTAAGCCATTATTTTATAATATAATATAATGTAATAATAATAATCATCAATTTTTAAGACATTGCATTTGAGTTAATTGGTTATGTAGCAGTAGATAACCACAACATCTTATTCCTCTGACCCTCTCTTTCTGGAGCCCGGATATAATACATAGCAATGCAACAGCCTTATAGTGACCAAGAGGCCACTCGAGTGAGGCTGAAGTTCAACATGTTGAGGATTGGAGGGGAGGGACGGAGAGAAACTGGGTGTGTGATATTATCATGGGAACTCTACCTCATTCTATACTATCTTCCTCTGAACTTCTCTTGTTTTGTAAGAGCAACTTCTTTTGATGAAGCATGTTAAGTCTATTTTTAGTAGATCACATTCCTAAAATGTGCTTAAACTGTTCATTAAAAACGCCTGCTTTGGCTGGACATTAAGTGATGCTTGGCTTCTGCCTGTGAATATAACCTGCATAACCTATTTCAAAAACATAGATTTCAGGAGCAAGAAAGTAACCCAGCAATCACAGCATTGGGTTAAGGCATCTGTCTTTTGAAACAGTAACCGGTAGTGCAAAAGAGGATAAAAATGCCTTTGTGACCAGGTAGATTTGATGAACATGCACATTAAAACACTACATTAGGACTCAGATGATTAGGTGAAGCTTTGGGACTAATCATTTCTTTTCTGTAGATGTAAATTAAGCCAGAACAGTATTAGTTTCACTTTGTTCCATTTTTAACCTTATATTATCACTGTATTGCATATACCAGCAGTGTAAATTCAAAAGGATTTTTAAAGTTAATGAAGCAGTATTGAGATCTACCTAAATATGAAAAAGTTAAGATATAGTCATAAACTATTAGATAGAAAAAAACTTTAAAAAATCACAAAGCTTAGATTCTTTTAACATTACAGCTTTGATTAATAACATAAAATACAATATTGAGAGCAAATATTCTATTTTAAAAATCTAGGAAATTAGAACATTACCCCCAAAGGACTGTTTTTTTATACAGATAATATGGGTCAAGATATCTTATGTTTCTTAATTATACAATATTTTGCTTGTGACCAGATTTGGTAGAGATTGTGAAGTCAAAAAACAATTTACTAAAGTCAGGGCATCCAAATCATGATGAGAGTTAACATTCACCCACATATGAGAAAATGTAATATCTGTTAGTCATATTCATATAAGGACTTTCTTTTGATTAGGCATTGTGATTTTCAATGAAAATTTTCAAGGCCATTGAAAAATTACACCATTTTTTCTGTGTCATTCTAAATTCTTCAGAGAATAAATAAGGGAAGTGAATGGCTCTGTTAGACATTTCTCAATCATCTTTAAATGGGTCATGGATTTAAATAGGATGTGTCAAATTGGAAGGATGTGAACTAAATTATATCTAAGTTTCACTGTACCTTCTGCATAATGAATTATTTGCAGGGGGTCAGTGAGTCATGAAATGCTAATTTCAATTCATCTTGGAAAGAATCAAATCAATGTATTTTTGTCACTAAAGTTAAAGTAAAAAACTAGCCTCAAGAAATACTGAAAAGGAGATTACTGAACAATAGCCGAATAGATATTCAGTGTCTATAGCAAATTTAAAAATCCACTTATTAATATCTGACATATAGTATTGCTAAATTCATATCATTTTTTATTTAGTTTCATGAACCTGGAGTTAGACCAAGGCTGCATGATTAATATAGTTAAGCTATTGAAGGATCTTTGACCTTTCAAATGATTTATGACATATTTTCAAATATTCATAAAACCTCTATTTCATATAGCTATATTATTACATGGTTGAACTTTTTATTGGTTTATCTTATTTTTTATTTTCCATTTCTCTTTTACTCTTTACTGTTTTGAAATTGCACATTCTATTTTAAATATTCTTTAAATATTCTTAAAATTTTAATATGTATTTGACTAAAATGATTCATAATAATAAATCATTGCTCTTCTGTGAGCAATATAAAAAATGTTAATAGTTCGCATTTTCTTACCTACCATTCTTATAACAGCTTTAATTACTGTATTTAATTTCATCTTTTTCATGATCAAACACTGACATTTTCTTAATCCTTGTTTAGATTCACTGCCATTTTTAGAAAGTTCTAATCTCACCAATTTTTCAGATATCCATATCTTTGGATGATAAGACACACTTAGGTTTTAGAGGAAGAAAATAGAAAAAAAATTGAAGCAAAAAATGCGGTAAAATATTTAATAACATAAATAACATAATATTTTGCCAGCGTAAATGTAAACAGAATTCAACAGCAGCATTAATAGCCATTATTCCTGCCAAATTTGGTGGGGGAGAAAGTGCAATATTATAGTCCTAAAAATTCAGTATATCACAGTATGACCTGTGTCTACTTTCCTCTGAAAAAAAATCATGTTAAAAAACTCATTTTACTAAAGGTTTGTTAGTGTTAAGCTTTCTGCTCTTATTTGCTTCAATATTCTTATTTTCTCCTCAAAGCCTCATTTAATTGAGCTTAGGTGTATAATTCAAGGCTGAGAGTTATTTCCTTCCAGGATTCTTTCTAGGAAGGTGTCTAGCTTTTATTGTAGAAAAGTCTGTTCTTGCCACCTAACTGCTGTTCCTTATTAGAAGATTGGAATAAGCATTAGATTTGAAAACATTTTATTTATATTTAATGCTCTATAAATTTACCTTAGTGTATTTAGATTTATTCAACAAATGCTGAGTGTCAGAGAGGTGCTGGTTGCTATTCTAGAACCCTTGTGTGTAGCAGTTTAGGGAGTCACTGAGCACTGACTCCTCCCATCAAATATGCAAACATCTCAGCTGGGATGGCTTCGTTATTATCGCCCTTTCCACACTCTGTCTTTCTAAACCCTCACTTAGATCTATTTTGAACATCTTCATTCTACATGCCCATGTTTCAATTTTTTATTTATGTTATTCCATCCTTAAGTCTCTGTGGTAAATCCTTTAATACATGTTCTTATTTCTGTCATGAATTTTCTTTCTGAACTTAGAATGTTCTTTATAATATTAATTTTAGATATTAATTTTAATACAGTACTTATAGCCATAAATTTCAATCTGATAAACACTTCAATTAGCTCTAATGAGCTGTGCTATGTTGTATTTTTATTTTTATTCATTTCAAAACATTTTCATGTGTCCATTGTAATTTCATATTTGACCCACTGGCTATTTAAGAGTGCATTGTTTCATTTCTATATATTTGCAAATTTACCTCTGACAATGATTTCTAACTTTACTGAGGTTGAAATATACTTTCAATATACTAGACTTAAACTTATAGGTCTCCAATTTATAATGGTCCAACATAATTTTCCAGCTTTATGATGTAGTGACATCAATACACATTAGTAGAAAGCGTACTTCGGATTTTGAATTTTGATTGTATCTAGTGCATAATAGTGTCTAGCTGCATTATACTCTTTCATGATTCTGGACAGAAGTCCACTTCAACCTCCAGTCAGCCACATGATCAGGAAGGTAAACATCAGATACTCTACAATGTGCGTTCATTGTGCTAAATGATTTTGCCCAGTTGCAGGTTAATGAAAGAGTTCTGAGTGTGTGGCTAGGCTAAGTTATGACATTTGGTACATTAGGTTTACTAAGTGAATTTTCAAATGTAGAATATCTTCCATTTAGAATGATATTGTCTGGGTATAATCCCATTATAAACCAAAGAACATCTGCATGTATTTAAGAAAGCAATGCCATGGACTTGAACCAGAGAACAGTCCGTCCCAGGACCTGACCTTTGAAGGGGTCCATACTGGTCCTTCTTTTGGTCATGCTCCTTCCCATAGGATAAGCATTTCACAAGGCCAAGAGGAAAGAAACAGTTCGAGCTGATGACATTCGTCTTTCAGATCATGCTATGGTATATAGGGATTGGGAAATTTTTCCACAGAGGAATTCGAGACTGCTTCCAGGACTCGGGTTCCTCTATTATGGATCAGTCTTTTAAATGAGCCACATAAACAATGTATCCAGAGGCCAAAATGGCCAAAGCAAAGCTGTTTTGGGGGACACAGGTGTTGACTAAGATTGGACAGGTCCAACGAGTCATCCAAATGTGTGTACACAGGGCCTCTTTGAGGACAGTGTTGCGGGGCCAGCTCTCCCAATGACACGATATTCTGGTCATGAACTTAGAGGATCAGATACTCAATGAAAATCCAGCCATTATTAAGAAAGCATAGAGAAAGAACAAGCATTTTTTATGTCACACATAAACTTGACTTGAAAATTCTAAGTATTGAAATACATATTATACGGGTCTTGTTTATTATTCTTGCCCTAGGCCTAAGAGTGTCCAAACCTAATTTAAATATTACATTAAGTGTGAGAAACAACCACATTAGATAAAAACTACAATTTAGGCTCTACTTTTACAATAATATAACATATTCCACTTCATGTCTTATTTAGCAGGGAGCCCTAGTAACTATTGGTAATTCAGTTATAGTTGCCTATTCAATAGTTTCACTTTTTTCCAGAAAAAAAATGTATCTGTTTGCACATCAAATATTTATTTCTCAAAAATTGTGAAAGTTGTATCTTCCTCAATTTTTTAATCCTTTAAAAATATTTTATTTCTTTATTTTTAGAAAGAGTGGGAGGGAGAGAGAAAGAGAGGGAGAGAATCAATGTGTGGTTGCTTCTCTCATGTCCCTTACTGGGGACCTGGCCCACAGCCCAGGCATGTACCTTGATGGGAATTGAACTGGTGACCCTTTGATGTGCAGGCTGGAACTCAATCCACTGAGCCACACCAACCAGGGCTCTTCCTCAATATTTTAACTGAGTTTATATAAATAGAACTGATTATTAATCATAAGCAAAACTTAAAGTTTCTGTTCAATCTATTTAAAGCTATTTAGTTATCCCAATAAATGCTTGTCTCTCTCACTCTCTCTTTCCTCTTACACACACACACACACACATACACACACATTTTAAACAGAATCTTATTAATATCTTGATAATACAAATTTGAGTATTAATGCTAATGTGGTTAATTCAGTTTGAAAATATATAAAATCTCTTGGTTTCCTTTGGCTAAATAATTTGAAATTCCTTATGAGTAATCAAACTGGTGATGTTTTATACTTGAAGTCCTATATACTTCTATCAAAGTATATTAACAACTGTGATTTGGAGGTATTATTATTAAGTGACATTATGTTAAAGGTACGTGGTAAATTTCACAGAGGTTCTGATCCATGTTTAGGTTTGGGGAAGCAGAGCCTAGAATAACATCTTAAGGATGCCTCAGAAATGTTCACTTCCCTGGGCTGTTGGTCCATAACTCTTATGTTAAAATGTAACCTGGAATGCCCGAGGTCCTTTCTTCACAACCTTCCACAGGAGACTGAGAATCATAATGAGACACATTACTGAAGCCCAGTTATCAACTGATAATACTGTCATTAACACTTATTGTCATGTAATTATAGTGCACATTGGCCATCTCAGACTCAATTTCAGAGGAGAAAAAATACTGCATCTCAAGGAAATAGATGAAAATAAAACACTGTAAGGAGTGCCTGAATAATGACACAGTGTCAGAGAGAGTGAGACATCTTATCAACTGGCCTATCAGCAGCTTGGAATGGCAATAACCAAGTCAGGTCCTCCCCATCCTTCCCTCATCCTTCGCATATTAGTTACTTGTTAAATCTTCTACCTTCTCCTACTGGAGCAGTTGCCTCGGCAATGACATTTTTAGTGATGAGAGAAAATCATAAAAGCTGTGGGTAATTGTTAGGAAGAATCGACACGACTCTGAACTTTATAGGTCATGGTATCTCTGTAGCCTGTGGGTATAGTTGCATTTTGAAAAAGATAACTGTGTCTCCCTTAGCATCTTCCTTTTTCCTATTTTTTCATCATATGTAAGTTTACAAAGGTCAGGTGTCAGTAGGATCTAGAATAAGAGCTTTTGTGGCTCATTTTGAAAGGTTACTTGAGAGAAAATCTCATGAAGGAGAGGTACCCCAAAGTGCTGCAGGAATGAGCCTAACATCTTATTACTACCAAGAGAGCTTCTAATGCACTAGAAGTATAGGGTGCTGGATTTCTGAATGTGTCTGAGGGCTTTGGTCTCTATTTACTAACTGGAAATGAAGAGGCATCTCAAGGACCTGCTCGTACTTCTGAGGTCATGTGCACAAGACACCAAAACAATGTAAAGATTAATTCTACCATAGCAGTGCTATCATTGCAAAACAAGTTTCTCTGGTGTCACAAGGGCAATACTTTTTCTGAGACCCACACAAAAGAAAAGGGTTCTATGGTGAACCTTTCTGTTAATATAAAATTAAGAGTGTTTCCTTCCTGACTTCTCAGCGTGCATCCTTGTCTCTCGCAACACAGAAAGTGCCCTATCTTGTCTTAAGTAGGTCCAGTGTAAAGACCATTGCCAAGAGTTTCTGCTCCATACTAATGTACAGTCTATTCCAGGATGCAGCTAGCATAGCATATGTTTCTAGCTGCAGTCCTTTGCTGGGCTGCCATATCCAGATTCGCTCCTGGAATCTGCATGGCCAGGGGCCATGTGGCTACTAAGTCCACACGGATTATTGAGAGAGGACACGTGAGTGCATGAGGCTAGTATAGGTCACAAACAAGAGAAGGTCTTCTGTTATCCTAGAATTATATTATCTTAGGTTTGGCATGGACCAGATGCTTTTTCTAATTGGCCAATGAAACTTTTTAAGCTTTGGCATGCGTTGGATGGGTTCATACCTCCTAGATAGACTGACAGGCCTCTTTGATCCTGCACCTCTCTCCACATGCCCCCAAAATCCAGTCCCAGAAGGGAAACGAGAATATTGTTCATCCCCTTGGTAGAGTAATGCTGTAATCTTCTTGACTGTGAAAATCTGTAGCTCTGTAGCTAAGCAAGCCAGCTTTTGCACTCCAGTACTTTAAACTAAATAGCTAATTCCCTTTGCTCCCCTTTTCTCCTTAAATACTGATGGTAACAGTAGCAAAGCCTGAAACACCTATTTAATTATTGATTAAAATAATAACTATAATGCAAAGTATTTGTAATAATGAAGAAAATGTCACAGAACTTATTTCTCGATTGAAAATAATATTACACTTTATTGAAGATTTCAGATACAGAAACTTTTAATTGGCTACTTGTTCCATGAAACTAGAAATATTCTAGCATGTATTTTTCAAGAAAACAATGACATTCAGAGCCCTGTCAAATTTAAGTTAAAATTTTTATGGTATCTACTTAGTTTTAATACAGTTGGCAATCTAAACTGAAGTAGTTGGTTAATATAATGAACTGCTTCCAGTTATTTTAGCTGTGAATTACTATGACAATTATAATTGAATCAATGTGAATGTTCCTTTTTTGAATGTGAACTCACGACTTTTACTATTGCACATTTAATAAAGGAATTTTTTAGTAAAGTACGGGCTACATCTGTTTCTTAGATATGCTCATATTTTAGAGTGTTATGATATTTGTTACAATTGACAAGTTTTCTTCTTTCTATCTGGTAATTTTTTTTATTGTGGACACCATCCCTACCCCTTTTTCTCACCTCCACAAAGCCCTTGCCCTTGCCCCTGACCCTTCTCTCCGGTCATTACCACATTGTTGTCTATGTAAGATTTGCCCATTGAGTTGCATTGTAAACAGGGTTGTTTTCCCAATGGTGTATTTATTGTTAGGATATGATGATGGACATTAGATATGTTTACAGAAGTTGTGCTCAGTGGTAGTCTCAGAGGCAAAGACAGGAAAAGAGATAGAGAGATAGAAAGATACCGCAAAAGAGCTACAGAGAGAGATATCTGGAAGACGTGCAAATGTGTTAGTAGTTTTTATGTTTTAGTTTTTCCTTATCTTCTTTGGGAAAGCTTTAAAAGTACATTTAAAAAGAAATGTTATTTAGAATAATTTACTAAAGTACATGTGTTACATATTCCAGTTTGAGTTATTTTCAATTTAGCTGTATATCTTAAAATTATGCACACACATACACACACACACACATGACTTTTCTATCCTCATCAAAATAAACTTGAGCCTGGTAATTAATGAACAATTTTATAAACTAAATTCTTCTCTATAAAATTTTTTCTAAGAGTTTCTGCTTAACAGTTGAAGCATTATACTATCTATCCAGGTTTTTACTAACTTGTTTCCTCTGCTAGAAAGTCTTATTTCACTGGTGCTTCCACCAGTGAAGTGTTTTTTATAGATCCTGCTGCTTTGCCCAGTACCCACTTTTGCTCCATAATTGGAAACAAGATGCTTCTGCCACTAACTAGAACTCCATCTATACCTGGCTGCAATGTTTAACAAAAATACCTGAATGGGTAATAAAACTGTGGTGTATTTATGCTTCTGGCCATGTTCCTCCTGATAGGACAAGCATTCCAAAAAGTCAATGGGATAGAAATAGTTAAGCTGATGACGTCCACCCTACCCTTCTTCCAGATCATGCTGTGGTACAGAGATATAGAATTCTTTCCACAAGAGGTTTGGAGGAGTTTGGAGAAGGTTGGAGGAGTTTGGGACTGCTTTCTGGACCATGTTCCTCTCTTGTAGCTCTGTCTTCCATGAGCTGTTACACATACAAGGTGCGCAGAGGCCAAAGTAGCCAAAGTGGAGTTGTTTGTAGGGGACTGATTGAATTGACTGAGCCCAGGCAGGTCAACTGTTGCCCAAAAATGTGTATATGAAGGCTTTTCCAGGATAATGGTGTGGGTCAGCTCTCCTAATATCCCCATATTCTGGTGCTGAAATTTAAGGAACCAAGATTTCTTCTTTTAATTTTATTTAGTTATTTTTCAAGTACAGTTTTTTGTCTATTTCTCCCATCCCAGCCTCCCCCGCCCCATGCTCTCCACCTCCCTCCCATTTCCACTCCCCTTAGTTCTCGTCCCTGTGTCATTCCTATTTGTTCCTGCAAATCCCTCCCCCTTTTTCCCCTTAACTTCCCTTCCCTCTCCCCTCTGGTCACTGCCCCCTTGTTCTCTATTTCAGTGTCTTTGTTTTTTTTCTGCTTGCTTGTTTGTTTTGTTATTTAGCTTCCTGTTAAAGGTGAGACCATATGGTATTTGTCTTTCAACACCTGACCTATTTCACTCAGCATAATGCTTTCCAGTTCCATCCATGTTGTTGCAAAGGGTAGTAGCTTCTTCTTTCTCTCTGCTGCATAGAATTCCATGGTGTATATGTATCACAATTTTTTGATCCATTCATTTACTGATGGGCACCTAGGTTGCTTCCAACTCTTGGCTATTGTAAATTGTGCTGCTATGAACATTGTGGTGCATAGGTTCTTTGATATTGATGTTTTAGGATTCTTAGGACATAATCCCAGCAGTGGAATTGCTGGGTCAAAAGGCAGGTCAATTTTTATTTTTCTGAGAAAATTCCATACGTTTTCCATATGGTTGTACCAGTCTGCAATCCCACCAACAGTGAACTAAGGACCCCTTTTCCCCAGAACCTCTCCAACATTTGTTGTTTGTTGCTTTGTTTATGATAGCCATTCTGACCGGTGTAAAGTGGTATCTCATTGTGGTTTCAATTTGCATCTCTCTGATAGCTAACGATATTGAGCATCTCTTCATGTGTCTCTGGACGTTCTGTATGTCCTCCTTGGAGAAGTGTCTGTTCAAGTCCTTTTCCCATTTTTTAATTGGGTTGGTTGTCTTCTTAGAGTGGAGTCATGTAAGTTCTTTGAAAAAATATGGAACACTTCACGAATTTGCGTATCATCCTTGCCCAGGGGCCATGCTAATCTTCTCTGTATCATTCCAATTTTAGTATATGTGCTGCCGAAGTGAGCACAGGAACCAAGATTTCGAATTCAAATCTGGCCTTTACTAAGAAGGTATATTTGTCAAAGTGGGAGAGCAAAACATATGTTATTGCATAGTTGAACTTGCTGTGTAAATTTTAAATATTGAAACACATATTATATGAATCTTATTTATTATTCTTGCCTTGGGCCTACAGATGTTCAAGCCTGATTTAAATTTTACATTAGATATGAGAAAGCAACCACAATTCATAGAACCTGCAATTTAGGCTCCACTTTTAAAATACAATGACATATTCCATTTAATGTCTTATTTAGCAGGGAGCCCTTGTGGCTCTGGTAATTCACTTACAGTTCCTATTCAACAAGCTTAATGTGTCCCTAGTCTGGGAGAAAGTGTTTTGTTTGCATATCAAATTTTTTTCTCAAAAAAATGGAGAGGATATATCTTCCACAATAATTTTTAAATTAGGTTATGTTAATGACTGATTAGTCATAAGCAAGAATTAAAGATTTAGTTTGATCTTATTTACAGCTATTTGGTTATCCTTATATGTGCTTAAAGACAAACACAAACATTTCAAATAGAAATAGAAAGAAATGGACTGGAAAAACCAAGAACCAAAATGAAAAATGATTGATAACTTGATAATATCCCTCTGAGTATTGATGTTAATGTAGCTGAATTCAACTTGGAAACATACAAAATCAATTTGTTTCCTTTGGCTAAATAATTTGAAACTTCTTATGGATAATCAAGCTGGTGATGTTTTATACTTGAAGTCCTATATACTTCTATCAAAGTATATTAACAACTGTGATTCAGATGACCTTATGTATTATTATTGAGTGACATTATGTTAAAGGTACGTGGTAAATTTCACAGAGGTTCTGATCCATGTTTAGGTTTGGGGAAGCAGAGCCTAGAATAACATCTTAAGGATGCCTCAGAAATGTTCACTTCCCTGGGCTGTTGGTCCATGACTCTTATGTTAAAATGTAACCTGGGATGTCCAAGGTCCTTTCTTCACAACCTTCCACAGGAGACTGAGAATCATAATGAGACACATTACTGAAGCCCAGTTATCAACTGATAATACTGTCATTAACACTTATTATCATGTAATTACAGTGCACATTGGCCATCTCAGACTCAATTTCAGAGGAGAAAAATACTGCATCTCAAGGAAATAGATGAAAATAAAACACTGTAAGGAGTGCCTGAATAATGACACAGTGTCAGAGAGAGTGAGACATCTTATCAACTGGCCTATCAGCAGTTTGGAATGGCAATAACCAAGTCAGGTCCTCCCCATCCTTCCCTCATCCTTCACATATTAGTTACTTGTTAAATCTTCTACCTTCTCCTACTGGAGCAGTTGCCTCGGCAATGACATTTTTAGTGATGAGAGAAAATCATAAAAGCTGTGGGTAATTGTTAGGAAGAATCGACACGACTCTGAACTTTATAGGTCATGGTATCTCTGTAGCCTGTGGGTATAGTTGCATTTTGAAAAAGATAACTGTGTCTCCCTTAGCATCTTCCTTTTTCCTATTTTTTCATCATATGTAAGTTTACAAAGGTCAGGTGTCAGTAGGATCTAGAATAAGAGCTTTTGTGGCTCATTTTGAAAGGTTACTTGAGAGAAAATCTCATGAAGGAGAGGTACCCCAAAGTGCTGCAGGAATGAGCCTAACATCCTATTACTACCAAGAGAGCTTCTAATGCATTAGAAGTATAGGGTGCTGGATTTCTGAATGTGTCTGAGGGCTTTGGTCTCTATTTACTACATGGAAATGAAGAGGCATCTCAAGGACCTACTCGTACTTCTGAGGTCATGTGCACAGGACATCAAAGCAATATGAAGATTAATTATGCCAGTATAGCAAAGCCTAAAATACCTAATTATTTATTCTATTATTCTAATTAGTTATTAGAATAATAACTGTAATGCAGAATATTTGTACTAATTAAGGGAATGTCACAAGCCTTATTTCTCTCTTGACAATGATACCATACTGTATGGGACCTTCCAAAATACAGAAACTTTTAATTGTCTACTTGTCTCATAAAACCAGAAATATCCTATTATGTATTTTTCTGGAAAACAATGAAATGTGAGTCATGACAGATTTAAGTTAAGAGTATTTTTATGATATGTATTTACTTATGATATGTATTTAATGCAGTTGACAATCTAAACTAAGTAAGTAGTTGGTTACTACTATAAATATCTTTATGAACTAATTTCAGATATTTCAGCTTTGAATGACAGCTTAATGAGAACTAAATCAATGTGAATGTTTTGTCTTTAAATGTGACCTTATGACTTTTACTATTGTGCCTTTAATGTAGTAATATTTTTAGAATACCATGCACTAGTTTTATTTTTGAGACATACTCATATTTTAGATTGCAATGATATTTGCTATAATTGATGAGTATCTTTCTATTCTGTAATTTTTTTAAAGATGGGGGTATTGTTTGGCCATTGCGATTTATTGTAAGCTAGGTTAGTAATGGTGATTATATTTGTAGGATCTGATGATAAACATTAGATGTGCTTATAAAAGTTGTTGTGAGCCTTGGCTGGTGTAGCTCAGTGGGTTGATTGTGGACCTGTAAACCAAAGGATTGCAGTTCAATTCCCAGTCAGGGCACATGCCTGGGTTGCAGGCCAGTTCCCAGCAGGGGACGCACGAGAGGCAACCACACATTGATATTTCTCTTCCTCTCTTCTTCCCTTCCCCTCTAAAGATAAATAAATAAAATCTTTTAAAAAAGTTGTTGTGAGTTCATTTGTCACAGATATAGAGAAAGAGAGACATAGAGAAGGAGGCACAGAAGGAGATTTCTAGCGGACATGCAAGTGCAGTTGTATTAGTCGGTTTTATATAGAAAATTACATACGTTGTAGCTTCTCCTTTTCTTCATTGGGAAGATAGTAAAATATTATTTTTAATCATAGTAGCAAAAGAACCACTTGCTACAGATTTTATTTAAAAATTATTATGTAGATAGTTGTATATCTGCAATTATTACCTTTCCATTTATATTTTAAAAGGTAAAATTTATACACCTACATTATATACATATATATATATAATTTAGTTTCCTATTAAAATTATAGTAAACTTGAGTTTGATAATCAAGTAGTATTTTTAAGTGATAATCAAGAAATGTCTCACATTTCTAAGAATTTCTGCATGAAAAGTGCCCTGTCATGCTCTCTGTTCAAGTGTTTGCTTTTTCCTCTGCCCAAAAGTTTTATTTCATTGCTGCATCAACACTTTGGGGTCAACACGTATTTTCATAGATTGAATTGCTTTGCCTTCTACCAAATGTTTGCCAAAATTTGACACAAGTGATTTCTGTCACTAATCAGAACTTAACCATTTCTGTCACTAATCAGAATTTGGATGCAATTTTTAACATACTTTTTCTGGGAGCTTAAGACATAAAAGAGTATAATGCAAAAAGTGACTACTCCCAGGGCCCAGTGGTCAAGAAAATATCAGGATTCCTGGAAGTTTTCATATGTTTAGGATCTGCCCTATAACAATCTCCAAGTTATTTTGCTTTATATTAATCCTGAGGCCTTGGTCCACAGGATTCTACAATTCTGTCCCCTGCTTCCCAAAGCTTTAATAGTGAAGGAGATCCTTTTATCGTTATATCAGGACCTGTGTTCAGTGACAGCTTTTTACTCAGAGTCTATTTCATCAGATATAAGCATAGCTACCCCCGTTCTCGTGTTTAAATTTTGCATCTAATACCTTTACATCCTTTCCCTTACAGTTTGTGCGCATCCTTAGATACAGAATGGGGATCTTGTGTGTTAAAGAGTCTGAAATAATTCATCCTAAGTAACCCCTTACGTGGGCCACTGGCAGTCTAGTCTAACTCTATATTAAAGCAATAAATCGGTTCATTTTGGAAGACAGTCCTCTTAAAAGTACACAAAAGCACATGTGTTTATATTTATATGTATGGTGACTGCATAGCTTTTGTCTTTATATAAGCATACCCGTGTTGCCTGCCAATAGTTACTTGTAGGAATAAGTAAATTGTGTTACATTTGAATAAATGCAGAACCATTCTTCCAGGTATCCATACAGGAAATAAAGGCTCCATGTCATACTGATGCTTCTCTGCAAGGAAAGAAGCAATGAGCTGTGGACCGATCCGTGACAGCCCCTCCCCCCTGCCCAGATTCACCCACTGAGGCCCTGTTCCCTCGCTGTAGAATTTAACCATATTTGGAAACAAAGTCTTTAAAGAAGTAATTAAATGTAAATAGGACTGTTAAATGGATGTAATGGAATATTTGTGGTGTGCTTATAAGAAGAGATCAGGACACAGACAGAGAGACTCCACTGTGTGCGCGCACAGAGAGACAGCCCATGAGGCCACAGCGAGAGTGGGACCATCTACTGGCCAAGAAGAGAGGCCTCAGAATCAACCAAACCTGCTGATACCTTGATCTGTGTTGCATGACCAAAAACAAAAGAGGTACAATATTAAAAAAAATCCTTAAATGCCCAGGAAATGCTTATATAATTGAAAAAATCTGTAACTAGTCTTTGTGTCCAACAAAAAAGCATTTTGTTTGCCAGTTTCCTCCACAAAAATACAGAAAACTCACCGGGACCTGGAGGCAGGTGCGTCATGGGCTTCCAGGGAGGGTCTCACTGCCTACACAGGCTAGTGCCGCACAGATACCTGGCTGCTGTCGGTTCTGTGCCTTCTTGCTTGCTGTCCTGCTGTCCTCAATGCTCTTGCCAGGCAGTGCTAGTGGCGGTTGTTGCTCTTAGAAAGAAGTTGAGAAACTCACCACAATGCTTTCACCATGCCCTGCACCCTTTCTAGCCCTGGGTTGTTCTGGGTGAAGGGCTAGAGGAAGCAGCCCCTCCAACAACTATCAGAGCAGTCCTGAGTATTGGATTCCCTCATCAGAGTCTGGTGCAGAGCGTGTGAAATAGTTTTACTAAGAAAATGAATAAACAGTACACTCATTTAGATGAAAGTGTTGCCATATCCAAGATTATTTATTTAAATCATACCTTTTTTATATATTAGGACAGAATTGGCATATATCATTGTTGATTGCCAAAAATAAACACACATCTTACTTTCAAGACGGGAGAACATATGCAAGGCAAGCCCTGCAGTGAAAGCAGCACGTGCCAGAGGAGGCCGGAACTTCTCAGAGAAATGGCCCCTGTGTCGCCCCCATTTCAGAGCAAAGAAAACCCTCCTACAGTTAGTGCAAAGTTAATGCCCAGCTCAGGTATCCTGCTTACCAAGAAGTACAAGGAGAAGGAAGACAGGTAACAGGTAACTAATCACGGCTTGCGGCGCCAGCAGGGCCAGGGCAGGATGGCCCCCACTGCTGTGCAAGGTGCACAGACATCGGCTGGTTTTAGAGGCTCTTAACACACGCGGTGCCCGACGTGCCCACACACCAGAATCGCTTTCCTGGGAAACCTAGTTATTTATCTACTCCCTGCACCCCAGAGAAATGATCAGGAAACACAGAACAGAGTCAGGTAGTAGAGCTTTTATGCAAGTTTAAATGCTTTCTGCAAATCACTTTCTATTTACATAATTTCTACTGTTAAGCATGGCATTTCTGATAAGGAAATATTTAACAGAAATATACATCTTATGGGTTTAGGCATAAGTATCAATTCCTTATCTGAACATACATCAGCTATTTTTTAATTATGAAAATGTCATTTAATATAAATGATATAAGATACTAATCGTTTTTTGTTATGTATAAATTTTTGTCAATTATTATGAAAATTTTTTCTTTACCCATAATGAAATAATAGTTATATGAAATTAGAAGTTGCTAATTACTGTGATTTTTAAACATATTTTTGGAAAAGGGAAGCATAACAAGATTTTTCTCTTTCTAAATTGATCACAACATGTTGAAGCTGAGATGAGGGAAAAGAAGTATTTACTTATTTGTATATTCATTTATTCATTCAGTCAAAATGTTTCTAAATGTTTTAAAACAAGCATTGGTTCTTTCATAAGGTAACAGTCCAGTGGCCAATAATCAGTCTTTCCTTTTGCTGTTAATTGGATTAACCAAATACTCTCTCTTGTTCTTATCTCAGTGCTAACTCTGTTTCATACCTTCAGAGGTAAAATCACTTAAAATGCCAGGAAACAGCTTTTAGTCAAATCAATCAGCCAATGACTTTTTGTGGTCTCTGATAATTCACTTATCTCTGTGGTGCATTCTGACCTTGATTTATTCTCAGCCTTGGTTGAACTTCTGGATAATAACTGAAAACTAAGAGAAGGAGACACACATACAGAGAGAGAGAAAGAGAGAGAGAAAGAATGAGAATCTCAGAGTGTTTGTATTTGTAAACATTTTTGCCAGAGTTCTCTGACAGTTAAGAACCACTTGTATGTGGCTGGGACAATGCTGATAAATTCCAATGAACATTCTGTGATTACATGTCAGGCAGCAAATTGGTATGACCTCATACTTCCTGGTTATCATTACAGCTGTTAGTGATGTTTTTTATCCACTGAGTATAGATAACAGGAGAAAAATTAAAAGTCTTTTGATATTATAATTATAGCATTTCTTTAAAATTACAAAACATAGCTCAACTATAATTAAAATATTATAAAAGAGAAGTATTTAAAAACTAAAAGAGAAAATATTTTTTAAAACTAAGGTTTGGTCTTATAATTGGCTGCATAATAACCAACCAAAGCTGCATGTCTACAGTGAAAGACGCCAGAGTAGGAGAATAAGAAGCAGGCACTGGCTCCAGGTAGCTTTAAGGAAATGCTAATGCAATCCACCTGCAGATATTACACTTCTGGAGAATAAATAATCTATAAATAATCCCATTTTTAAACCTTATTGTCAAGAACCTTTGGACCTTCATATCAACTCGAAAGGGAATGGAAAATTGGATTACACAAGTGGCATGTTTACAGTCATATTTGATTTCAACTGCACAGAATGCACCTCAGACATGAATTTCATATCAGAGTATCTGTGAAAGGCTTAACACAAATCCTTTTAAGAACTCTATTGACAACATTTCCCAGTAGAAAATTAGTTCAAAAATAAGTCAGCGGAGCATTAACTAAATCACTCTGCCTGGATTGGAAAAAAGGAAAAAACGTGAATTATTCATAAGAGGCTTAAAAAAATTCCAAAGTTTTGCTAAACATAAGACAGTAGTAGGTTTTCATTTAATCGGCAAGTTATTAAGGAAGCTACAACTCCTGATTCTGTCTTTTTAGATCGATATGATATAATAAGCTAAAATGTTAAATTATAATACACTTCTACATTAAATTACTGTTAAACATATGATAAAATTAAATAAATTTAAGTTAATCTTTGCCTTTATATAAGTCAATAGACTTAATTTTTGTGGTATTTGAATTCTACAAGGTTATCACGACTCTCCATCTGCTTACTATAATGGTTTTATTATACTATGGGGAACTTGATTTCTCCAAATTTTCTACTGTGATCAATCTTTTAATCACTATGTACTTTCGAATGGAGAATAAGATCAATTAATTCCATTACACATCTAATGCCATATGTTTAACTGATCACTCCCCAATGCCATATATAATTATATTATGTGAAAGAAGTCTACAATAAAGTTTAAAGACCTACAGAAAACTGATAGAACTAACTAGACTCTAAATATTGATATTAGTTTAACATATAGTCACATATTAATGTTACTATAATTTGCATTGTTTAATAAATGCTTGATAATAAATCGAAAACAAAAGGGAAACAATTACTAGAAACTGGTGAAGAAGGCACTGAGACAAGGACACAAAACACAAAATACTTTCCTGGTCTTAGTTGCTTTTTTACATAATTTCTTTCCTAATGGTGTGAAGTAGTAATACATCTGTCCTGGGGAGTTCATCCTTGAGTCAGTTCTGAATTAAGGTGACTAAATGATTTGTTCATAGTTGTAGTTTTAGACAGTGGAAAATTAAAAAATAGATTTCCATTTTTGCTCTCTTTCTGAATCTCCTCTTTGTACAATCCTTTGGTTGCTCGCTTAAATCAAACCTTCAAAGTTGGTTATATTATTACATGATGTTTATGATAATTGGAGTGAGTTAGATCTACCATGAATAATCATTTAATGTCCAGGTATAGGATTTTCAAAGTGCTTTATGTTTTCTGCTTTGGATCAGTGAATATTCTTTTTGGAATTCACTCAGATTGCCCATAGCAAAGTTATGCCCCCTCCAATGGCTGCCACTGAGCTTTCCGTTTAATACTTGCCATGGCTATATAGACTCTATGGCTACCTTCTTAAAACTTATACCCAGTTTTCCTATTACTAAATAATTAATATTTCTGATTTCACTCTTTTAGAAAATATTGTATTTTATTTTATTTTTAAATTTTTATTTATTTCTTTTTAGATAGAGGTGAAGGGAAGGAGAAAGAAAGAGAGAGTAGTAACATCAATATGTGGTTGACTCTTGCGTGCCCCCTCCAGGGACCTGGCCCTCAACCCAGGCATGTGCCCTAAACTGGGAATCCAACCAGCAACCTTTTGGCTCACAGGCCGGCACTCAGTTCACTGAGCCACACCAGCCAGGGCAGAAAATACTATACTGCAAAAGCTCATTACTGAGAAGGATCTTATTATAAACCTGTAATTAATATTACTGACATCGCACATTGAGGTAGGCAGAAGGATGGCACCTAAAGGTGTCGGTGATGATATCACTAGCACCTGTGGATATGTTGCCTTACATGTCCAAATGATTGCATACCTTGGGATGGGGAGATTATCCTGGGTTATTCAGGTAGGCCCAGTCAAATAGCAGACACCATTAGAAGCAGAGAGCCTTTCCTGGCTGTGGTTGGAGAGAGAGATATGACTGTGGAAGAACGGTCAGAAAGATGTAAATTTGGTGGCTGTGGCTGAGCAAGGTGCAGAGGAATGCAGGTGGCCTCCTGAAGCTGGAAAAGGCAGGGAGCTAAATGCTCTTTTGTTGCCTCCAGAGAGGAGCACAGCCCTGCCAGTACCTCATGTCTCGCCCAGTGAGACCTATGTCAGAATTCTACAGAACTGTAAAGTGATAGATTTGTATTTTTAAGGTTGCTGTGTTTATGGTAACTTATTAATGCGCTAACAAAAAATGATGCATAGACCAGTGACTTAACTGTTTAAATTTTTTTGTATCTACACTCTAATTTATTATTATCTTTCAGGATCCACATTCCCAGTGGACCTCGTCATCCAAACCCTGTCTGTCTCCTCACACATTGTTCGGATGAAGGAGGAAAGTATAGGACCTGATCCATTCAAGAACACACTCCGTCTGTGAAAAGTCTGATCTTGGTCATGAAGTCAAGGAGAGGACATTTTGAAATGTAATTTTTCTTATTCTTATCAATGTGCAGAACTTGCCCCCACAAAATTGGTATCTGATTTGAGAAAGTTTCCTATGAAGTGATTTTACTTACTAAGTGGCCATTTGTGCATAAATGGACATCAAAAAAGAAATTCCCCTGCGAGCAGCAGACATACCTCAATCAGCCACCAGCAGGGCAAATGGACTTTAAATGTAATAATAATTCTGTAGTTACCTAGAGCCCGTACAATATCTCTCAAAAGAATTAATTTTGAGATGACAGCTGACACTTGAATAGTCATAAAATATCAAAGCTAATATTCCCATTTTTCATGAAAATTTCAATATAAATTATTTTAATATTCAAGAAATAAAATATTTTATTTAAATATTCTTTGAGTTACTCTAATGTAAAAAACATACACAAAAAACATGACATATTGTCAGCAAACAGCAAGTGAGGTTCTGCTGCCCACTGCACCCTGCAGGCAAAATTCCAGAGACAGGAGTTTGGTAGAAAAGGAAAGGTGTCTTTGTTTAAAAGCTACACAATTTTGGAATAACAAATTTCCACAGGTATTAGTCACTTAAGCCTAACAGTTAAGGCTAAAATACTTTCTTCTGAGTTAGAGACTTAATCATTTAAGTCTGTAAATTAAGGCTCAAACATTTAACTCTTGAGTTTCCTTATCATCCATTCCCCTTGCTAGTTTTTGATTACCAAATTACTATAAGACAAGGTTATAAACTAAAACGACAAAAGAGATAAAAGCTACACAATTTTTGAAGAATGACAGCCTTCTGCCTCAGAGCCAGTTCCCTCTAGAATAGCCAAAGAAAAAATAACCCTGCCACCCTATGCCAGGCCATACCGATCCGAGGCGGCACACAGAGTTCCTTCTCCCATTTAAAATACCATACTTTCAGCCCTGGCTAGCGTGGCTCAGTGGACCGAATGCTGGCCTTGAACCAGAAGGTCTCCAGTTTAATTCCTGGTCAGGGCACATGCCTGAGTTGTGGGCCAGGTCCCTGGTTGGGGACCTGCAGGAGGCAACCAATTGATGTTTCTCTTGCACATCGATGCTTCTCTCCCTCTCTTCCTTACTCCTTTCCCCTCTCTCTGAAAATAAATAAATAAAATTAAATAATAAAATTAAATTAAATTAAACAGAACTTTGGAAAATGCAGGCGGTTGCAGCAGGATCATCTAGGCGTCTTCCAGGAAGAATAAGAGAGCAAGTCTCTGCCCTTCTGTTTTAAATAATCCCATGTGCTCTAGAGGTGTCCAGCTTTTCAGCCAAACCCATCCTAGACTGTTTACCATTGCCTTGGACAACCTCTTCATACTGCTTCTCCTTAGTGATCCAATCAATCTCTCTGTATCAATATGAAATAATTGCATTCTTATATTTTTACCCATAAACACTGGTTTACAATGAATGTTTACCTCTCAACACTATATTATAAAAGAAATAAAAGAAGAGAGGGATTTAGGAGAAATATATGTATTACATGAGGTCTGTCCAGAAAAATTCCAGCCATTGTTAATATAATGAGAGCAATTTGCACTGCATTGATGTAACCAGGCAGCGAAGGAGAGTGGACTGGAATGCACACATGTGCACAATGACAACGTCACTGTACTAGTCAGTGGGAATGGTGGATGTCACTGAGTGATGCCACTTAATGCCAGTGTGTATACTGTGTGGCTGTCACATTCAAAATGACTGAGCTAGTAGAGCAATGAATCTGTACAAAATTTTGCATTAAGATTGAACATTCCTCCATGGAAACTATTTGGATAATTCAGAAGCCCAAAAGCTGTGAGCAACTGATGATCATCAGCTTCATCACAACAGTGCACCTAATAATCATGCATCGTGTCTTGTGCAGAGTCTTTTTGTGAAACACCAAATCACCCAGATGTCTTAGCCCCTTACAGCCCAGATTTAGCACCCTGTGAATTTTGGCTTTCCCAAAAACTAAAATCACCTTTGAAAGGAAGATATACCAGGGCTTATGAGATTCAGGAAAATATGATGAGGCAGCTTATGGTGATTGGGAGAACTGTGTGAGGCCCTAAGGTTCCTACATTGAAGGGGACTGAGGTGTCATTGTCCTACATACAGTGTTTCCTGTAGCTTGTATCTTCTCCAATAAATGTCTCTATTTGTCATATTATATAGCTGGATACCTTCTGGACAGACCTCATAGATACCCCTACTGAAACATGTAATATATTGTTTCTCATAAACATATGGTTATATACATATAACACATATGCAATGTATAGGTAGTAGTTCATTTATTGAATTTGAACACTTCTTGATAACTTCAAGTAATTCTGTGCTTTCTGTACGACTTCATAACTTTTGTTTTATGGGTTTTAATATCAAAGTACTCTATACTTCAATTTGAAATTATCAAATCCATTGCTAGTATATGACCATTTTTAGTAAAGAAAGAAGTCCCACAGATTTGAATACCAAACCAGTTGATAATCACTGTTAATATCAATTAATGCATATTACAAAAAAAACATTTTCTCTTTTCTTAGTGTAATTTATTTTATTTTATTTTAATTGTTCAATTTTCTGTCTTTTATTCCCATCCCAGCCCACCCACCCAGCTCTCCCTCCTGTTTCTACCCCCCCCCCAGTTTTTGTCCCTGTGTTCTTTATACTTGTTCCTGTAAACCCTTCCCCCTTTTCCCTTGGAATTCCCTCCCCTGCCCCCTCTGGTCACTATTTTAGTGTCTTTGGTACAGAAAAACATTTTATAATTAAAATATTTAGAAACTTGAACAGAGGTATACAACTTACTCAAGAGAAATAAGTTTTATTTTTCCTAAGAAACTAATTTGTAATACCTTCATTTTACTTGTAATGTCCTAATTTCATCAAAGTATAAATATAGCATAGAGATTACTTCTATGTGAACAATGATAAAATAACATGAGAAAATTATAATTACCACTAAAAATTATGACAAGCTGCAAACAAGCATACTCATTAAAGAGGTTGTATGATTAAATTTGTAAAAATGTTCCAAACACAATTTGGCAGAAGAAAGATATAAAGAGTCCAAGAACAATTTATAGTCTTCATTTAAACCTGTATTCTTTCCAATAAAAGTCCAGTAAATAAAATTTAAAACATAACTTTTTAATATTTTTTCTATTGTATTTGTTAACTTTTGGTCTTCAAAAACAAGGAGCAGATTGACGGGAATTAGGGTGGGGGAGCGGAAGAGGGAGGGAAGAAGGGTAAGGGCCTGGTTAAAGAACAATATGAATGACCCATGGACATGGACAACAGGGTGGGGACTGACTGTGGGAGTGGGGGTGGGTGGGCAAAGGAGAGCAATGGGGGAAATTGGGACAACTGTAATAGAACAATAATAAAAAAAATAATATTGGGAAATTTGATGACTTGCCAGAAAATATGCTGTGATAAGTGAAAGTATTGGATTTGTCCCTGTGTTTTTACATGTAAACAGCTAAGAGAGTACAAATATATACAAAAATTATCTAATGCATTTATTAAAAATTTAAGGATTTCAATAAAATAATTAACAGGCAAAACACAAGTATAATCATAGAAATATACCAGAGTTCCCTAACAAACATTTCTACAACACACTTATGAATAAATCAAGATGAAATACATAAAGTTTTCAAAGCAATAGACCATTATTATGAAAGATAGTAAATATCAAGAGACAAGTACTTACCTTTTGCTAGAAAGAAGCAAACATAAATTAAGGAAAGAAAAGCAATTATAGAGTCTAGAGTTCACTAGATGAGCCTATGTGCAGACTTGCGTTGAGGACTTGGACTGCTAAGATTAGAACTCACCACAGATGTAAGAGGACCACAAACAAAGAACCAAGGCAGTGCAGACTAAGGAAAGCCTGCTACAGATTCACAAGTTGCACTAACTTGGTACATAGGTATAAAGGAGAGACTAAACATCTAACAGAAGTTCTACCACTCCAAATTCTTCTCTTTTTTTTTGGTTTAAAATCCTTAGTGTATTTCCACAATGCCTCTGCAAAGTATTTTTCCCAGCATTGCATAGCTGGATAACCTTCACTAAATTACACAGAAGACTAAAATGTATTTATATAGACTCTTTCTATATATAAAATTGTAATTTTCCAAACTGCCCTGTGACCGATGATTTGAAATGGTGATTTGATCATCACCTAAATGGTCTACAGGGAGCTGATGATAAGTCCAGATGTCCAACAACACCAGAATCTCAGAATCCCTAAATTATTATGGGAGCTGTGTGCTTAGCAGATAAGATTTTGGTTATTCTCTAAAGTCAGGCTGTTTGTTCAGTACATTCAAATCTAAACTCTACCATTTACCAAATGCATGGCCTCCAGCAAACATCTCTGTTATCTAAATTCCAGATACACTATCATCTGAAAAAAAATAAATACATGAAGATACCCATCTGTTAAAATCACTGTGAGGATTATATAAAATAATCCCTGATAGAAATCAGACACTGAATGTTAGCTGAGAGAGAAAAAGAAAAACTAAACAAAAAATTGCAGTATAGGAGAAGGAAAAACAAAAAAATGCCCCCTTATATCCAGTATATTGAAAACAAAGAGAAAAATAAAAAAGACCTCTTAAGGGCCTCCTAGTTTGAGTTTCCTAGGAGCAGGAAATGCTCCTAGGAATGCATAAGATGCATTCATGTACATACATTGTATTTGTACAGGATTGCATCAGACAAGAGTGATTACCTGGCGTAAACCTGTGTTGACCAACCTTCAGTCAGCTGAAGGTGGTCCTATAGAGAAAGAACGTCCCTGCAGAGCACCAGACAACATGTTCCATTTTTTATATCTAAGGTGGGCTACAAAGAACTGCCCACCTTGACTCAACAGTGCAATTAGATTTATCCTCCAGAGTCTATCCTATAAAATGCTTTTACATGTAACCAAACGTCCCCCTGGAGTATGAAACAAATTGAGGGAGTTGGGGGAAGGAGCTAAACCTAAAACTCAAAACTCCAGGAAATCTTCCAATACTTTTGCTACATTTAAAGTCGTTTTACTGCAACATTGATGAGATGCCTAGCAACTTAATTCTTGTTTTTATCAATTAGTCTATGGTAAAATTGGTTTTATTATCTATGATTTTGCTTAATGTCATAGAACCTATTAATGACTATTAAATTAGGACTTACTATATTAGATTCATAAGTAAATTGTAAATGTAATAACAGAGCACTCAGGGAGGATTTCAGTGTTCAAATGAAAATTCACCTTAGTAGGATTTTTAATCTTTAAAACAAAAAGAATTCATTAAACTGAGTTATATGTATTATATGTAAGTATCATGTGTAAGAGAAAATTACTAGTTTTCATTACATTTAAAAACACTAAACCCCAGGGAAATTAATAAAAACATTCTTGATATAAATTGCACATATTGTTTTTTTTAAAGAGTGGATGTAGTATCTTTTTTTAATCAATTTGTTTTAAATTTGTATTCTTTTTCAAGTGGACCATCTGGATTTGTCTTACCCGGATTATACTTCTTTGGCTTCCTAAGGGATGATTTTTGTGCTTGTGTGTGTATAGCTTTTTTTATTGTTGTTCACCTACAGTTGTCTCTGTTGCTTGATCTTTCGCATTAAACTCCTGACTTAAATTTTAAAAAATATATGAAACAACATATATGCAGGGTTGTATAAATAATATATAATAAATTAGCAATGCAAAATATTGCTGAACAACAGATTAGTTGCTTTTCTAGTTCAATATAGTCCTAGTCAATGAATTTTCCCAATTAATATATAATATAGTTAGTTCTATTTTTAATTTTTGAGGAATCTCCAACTGAAGTACAAATTGGTAGCTACAAAACAGTCATAGGGATGTAAAGTACAGCTTGGGGATTATAGTCAATAATATTGTGATAACTATGTATAGTGCCAGGTGGGGACTAGAAATATTGGGGGAAACCACTTCATAAATTATATAAATGTCTGATACCTGCTGTACACCTGAAAGTGATATAAATAATATATCAACTTAAATTGAAAAAACATTAAATTTGCATGGAATATGTAGCTCGGGTCAGTGTGGCTCAGTTGGTTGAAGTGTCTTGTGAACCAGCAGCTCATGGGTTCAATCCTCCATCAGGGCTTGTATGAAAAGACAGCTGATGGCTGTTTCATATCAATATACAGATATTTCTCTCTCTGTCTCTCCCCCTACTCTTTCTCTAAAAGTAATAAAAAAATGTCCTCTGGAAAGAATATATATGCATATATACACATATGTATATACAAAAGAATACACACACATATACACACATTTTGATACATGATAATTTGCCTAAAATTAATTTTAATTCAGGCCCAATAATTTAAAAAGAGATACATTACATATGGCATAAACCTTTGCACCACAGTGTTGGTGTGGTCTTAACATAATTATATTAAAAAATTGAGCTTGATTATAAATATAAAAAAAAGTATTCAACTAAAAAGACTACTTTGGAGTGGGGTAGGTTGCTGGGGGTTGAGCAAACATCCATGGAGGGATCACAGGGAGTTAAGGACATGGGGGTGAAGGGACGGACCCCAGAGGGCTGTAGGGTCAGCCATCACAGCGCATCACGGCATAAGGTATTCAGGAAGTAGGCTAAGAAGCTGTATATCAGCAAGATGTTCAATGCCATTAAATTGAAAGGGTCATGTGGAATATCACCCGCTCTAACTTGACAATAAAGCGGCACTTCTGCCTAAGCAGCAGTGTAAAACGCCTTTTTTCTGCATCAGCTCCTGGAGAAAACGATGTCTCAGCAAGAGTTCACAGACAGCCTTATTCGGGTGTCAGAGAAAACTAGTAGGAGAAGCAAACAGGCAAAACAAGTCCTTGTTTACCAAATTAGACCAGTGACCAACATGCACCAAATTTGTCAAAGACCACCAAGTGCGGAAAGGGTAAGTTGAACATAAGAAACATTACACCTGTCCCTGAGCATGGAGCAAGGGGTGTGGATCAGAAAAAAAAAAGGGTGCTCAAGAAAAAAGGAGGCTGGGCTGAGACCGTCCTTTGCCTTTGATACATGGGCTGCTATGTTTTTAAATTACAAAAAAAGAAAGTTATAATTGCATACACTCATTCTTAAATGATAGTATATGAGAGGCACCTTTCTTTCTTAATTTTCTTATTGGTATTCAACTACAGTTGTCCCACATTTTTGCCCTTTGTGCTCTCCTGTCCCGGACCCCAGTCAATCCCCACCCTGCTGTCTGTGCCCGTGTATCCTCCTCTGTACATACTCTTTAACTTGCTCCTTACACTTTCTAATCACGTCTGTATTCCATTCTCAGAAAAAAAAACCTTCTGCCATCTTTGAAAGCCTAAAAGGTAGGAGTTGCTCTAGTAAATTGTTATGTAGTTTACAAGGATTTTACTGGGTTATTAGTAAAAGGAATTCAGTGCTTAAATCACAGTTATAAATATAGTTAAAATATTGAATAAATTCCCACATTTGTAGAGTAAAATATTAATTTAGAAAGGGCATATGCTTTAGTGTAAGATACAAAGTTTTGATTCATGTTTTTGTGTTATTTTTAAATTTTTATAAGCCTAAATAAATACTTAATTTTTTGTATTCTAATTTCTTCAACCATATAAAGTATGACTGATCAATTTTACCATGCAAAGTTACTATGTGTATGAGATTGAATAATGTACATATAATGCTGAACACAGTATGTGGTACAGAGAAGTATTAACTGAGTTACTGTTAACTACTGTCATTGATGGTCCTGTTTCAATGAATCATTTTCCAAAGATGAGATGACATTCTTTGTTGCAAGTTTATTTATTATTCAAGAATAGGCTTTTAAGTGAAGAAGAAACTTTCTAGGTAATATGTCAACTTATTTGCTTCAGATGTTTAAGTAATATAGCTCAGAAGAAAATTTTTGGCTCTTTACAGTTTTTACTGAATATCTAAGAAAGTAGATTCAAAGTTTGATGTCAAAAAAGGGTATAACATGTATTTAAAATTTTCATGAACATTCAGCTATGCATGCCATAAATATTTTCAAAACTAATTGGTTAGAATGGGCCCTGCAGCCATGAAGGCAAGAATATAAAGACAACCTTTCTTCCGTTATTAATTCTCCTAACATGTTTGCTGTAGCCTATCTAAATTTTTCACACATTAGAGTAGGAAGTGATATCATGCTTAAATAGTATAATTTTTTTCTCAAAACAAAGTTGGTCAGTTTAGAAAGTGTTCAAGAACATTCAAATAATAATACAAAGCTTTCTATATTTCATTGTCTTATTTCTTCTCAAGATCCTATGACAATAAACATGGCTGCTTTTTTTTATCCCCCAAAATATAAATTTCCCAAGCACAAAGGTCACAAAGACTCCCTTCCATATTTCCCCCTGCTGCTGAGTGCTAAATTGGTTTCAGGAAGAAAATTGCTGACATTAACCAAGCATCTAACTCAGCCAGTGATTGCAACATATTTCGATATGATGCTGTGAGGTGTACTAGAAAAAGGACTTTTCAGACCTGAGATCCTGTTGCTCTAGTCCCAGGAAAATAAAATAAAGTGAAAAATGTTATCTCTGAACCCTCATTCTTGACTTTAGAACAAGAGAATAGAGGCACAAGTTTCTGAGCTTCTCTACTCTTCAATAAATGCAACACCATTATCTTTTGCATTGAGTATCTTTCATAGTCAATGAAGGGCAAATAATGGCATACTTTAACACTTTCAAATATTAGACAATTGATCACAGTGCAAAGTATTTTCATAGACAAATGTTGCAGGTATAAAGTCTCTTTCCTCTAAAATAATGCTTTACATATTTTCATCTACTTTGGTTTTTCAGCTATCTTCCTATAACTAGCAATTTATACCCCTGTTGATTCTTCCTAATTGTATTAGGCTTGTGATAATATTTCCTTTCAATTGACATCACGCTAGTTGTGTTAGGGGATTTGCAATTGTAGGGATTGGAGGCATGTCTATGTCACAAAAGTTGGTGAAGATTTTACAGGAAACTATATTACAGTATGATAAGTATTACAGGACATAAAGAACAGTGATAATTTCATAGATAAGTCAGATGAAGACTGAATCACCCTAAGGAAAACACAGTAATTCTTGGTGCTTAAAAGCAATTTACAAATCGCAGCTGTATTGATGATGTCTGTGGAGATTGTCATCACATGTTCTGTATTTATCAATTTACTTTCTTTTCAGCAGGACCTCTTCTAGTTTAACAAAAGTAATTGCCTTTTCGAAGTGGCTGATTTACGTATTACAAGAATTATTCTCCCACCTACTTTTCCATTTTATCATGTCCTAAATATTCCCACTTTCTGTTTCTAGAACAACAGTCACTGCAGTGTAACTTAACTCTCTCTTCTCTACAACTCTCCCTTATCTAGTTTATATGATCTTTTCACTCCGTTTCAACTCATACACAACTTCTCTTGCCTCATGTTTCAAGCTTAAATTATCATCTTACTACATTTTTCAACTTCTGTCCCTCATACCTGCTGATACCTCTATGTTTCTCCTACATGTTACATCTAAACTACCCAGAATTAATTGTTATTCAGCAAATCACTACAATTGCCAGGTGTTGTTATAATACAGAAAGATACTGCCCTTAATATAGAAGTCTCTGCCTCACTGTATTTGCGAACATAGCTTTGATTAGTGCTCTTGGAGACCTGTCATTCCTCGTATGCAGAGCTCTGTTACCAAACTGTTCAGTATCTGGTCAGTAAGCTAGTGGCCCACTGAATCCAAGAACACGGTTGACCTAATCATCTTTGAGCAGAATGGCCAGTTTTTCATCCTCGGCTTTTTTCAGTGGGGAGCACGGCCATAGCCCAAATGGAAAATCCCCTGCCTTACTCCACAAACAAGTGCTTTGATTATAAAAGTGTCCAATAAACTATAATGTGGTTATTTCAACAAGCAATAGATCATGTGCTATTTTCTCTAAGTTTTATTTTTAAAAGTTGTTATTGCTTCAGAGTGGCTTTCTGCCTAAATGGATGCAAAATCAAATTACTTGGCACTAGAGACTAGAAATATAGAAATTATATTTTAAGTGCATGCCCACATATTATTCAAATGTTCAGGTTTCCCAGTTCTTACTTTGTGCCTCTCTTTAAAATGTTTTTCAGGCCCACCACTGTTGTGACAACACGTTTCTTGTAAAGATTACAATCTGCCCATGTTACTTTCAAATTTGTAACCTTATAACTGAATACAAATATATACATATCAACTCACCTAGTCAGAGTTTCACTTGTCTTGTTCTCACTGCTGTACTGCAGGTTTAGGATTGTAGCCCTGGGGTTTTCGGTAGGAAGGGTTCAGAGTAGGCTTTGCCCACTGACTTTTAGCAAATGTCTTTAACCTCAAGTGCAGAGCTCTTCTAAGTCTTAATCAAGTTGATTAAAATATATTATTGTAAATCCCTCATTTCTTTACTGATGGGCACCTAGGTTACTTACAGCTCTTGGCTATTATAAATTGTGCTGCTATGAACATTGGGGTGCATAGGTTCTTTTGGATTGGTGTTTCAGGGTTCTTAGGACATAATCCCAGCAGTGGAATTGCTGGGTCAAAAGGCAGATACATTTTTAGTTTTATTAGAAAATTCCATACTGTTTCCCATAGTGGTTGTACCAGTCTGCAATCCCACTAACAGTGAACTAGGGTCCCCTTTTGTCCACGACCTCCCCGACATTTGTTGTTTGTTGCTTTGTTTATGACGGCCATTCTGACTGGTATAAAGTGATATCTCACTGGGGCTTTAATCTGCAGTTCTCTGATAGCTAGCAATATTGAGCATTATTTCATGTGTCTCTGGATCCTCTGTATGTCCTCCTTGGAGAAGTGTCTGTTCAAGTCCTTTGCCCACTTTTTAATTGGGTTGCTTGTCTTCTTAGAGTGGTGTTGTGTAAGATCTTTGTATATTTTAGAGATTAAACCCTTGTCTGAGGTATATTTACACAATGGAATTCTATGCAGCAGAAAGAAAGAAGGAGCTCCTACCCTCTGCAACGGCATGGATGGAACTGGAAAGCATTATGCTGAGTGAAATAAGCCAGGTGGTGAAAGACAAATACCATATGATCTCATCTTTAACAGGAACCTAAACAAACAAACAACAACAACAACAAAAAAAAAACAAGCAAGCAAAATATAACAAAAGACACTGATATAAAGAACAAGCTGACAAGAACCAGAGGGGAGAGGGGAGGAAATTGCAGGGGGAAAGGGGAAGGGTTTACAGGAACAAGTATAAAGGACACATGAACAACAACTAAGGGGGGTGGAAATGGGAGGGAGGTGGGGAGTACTGGGTGGGTGTGCTGGGATGGGAGTATAAGACAGAAAACTGTACTTGAACAATTAAATTTTTTTTAAAAAGGAAAAAAGAAGAAAAAATAAATTTCTCATTTCAAAACTTTTAGCTTATTATTTAGTTTTCCCTGTTAATCATTTTTATGTATTTCTAAACTAAACATTCTGTTGTGTCCTGTGTATCAGTTAGAATGGACCACACTACACTGCAGTGCTAAACAACCCCCAAATCTATAAGACTGTCTGCTATAGCGTAGGTACTAAGTCACATTTGGAGACAGCTGATGAAAATGTTGTCATGACTCACTTCTGTACCACTCATAAGAACTTCTTCAGGGGCCTTGAGTAAATCCTTTCTGCTAAAATGGCATCGGTCAAATAAATGGTACAGCCTCATTGAAATTTAAATAGGATAGGATACTGCTATTTTATTATTGTCACAAAGGGAAAAAATCTGAAGAATTTAGGAGCAGCCCTAACATTTACATCACTGATAAAATTTTCATTGAAGATACTACTAATTGTATAACCCAGAGGTATAGTATTCCTTTTAAAATACTTTTATATCCAGTGCTGTATATTTATTAAACCAACTACAAAACACTTAATACTTCTATTTGGTTTGATTTTTTACATTTAGTGCATCAAAATGAGATTTTCCAAATGGTATGATAAAATCAATAAGCTCAAAACCGTTGGCATTTCATCTTTTTAAAGGAAGTAGACATGAGGCTTAGAGAATGTAATAAATGCTGTCTTTAAATAACCTCTAGATCCTTTCCAAAGCTTTCCGGATCCTAATATTCAAGTGGGTTCTCTATTCATTACCTCTCCAGCTGGGGGCAAACTACTCAACCTCTCTGAGTCTCAGCTTTCTCAGTTATTCAATAGGAATGGCAAAAACCCTCTATTACATGAGTGACTGGAGGATTAAAATAGGTGATTCCCATTTTGGTTAGAACCATGTTCCCTAAATTAGATCATTTTACTTGACTTAGTGTGGCTCCTTATGGAAAGTAGATTGAAATCGTTAGCTAATATGCTATAAAATATGATCATACCACATGTATTATTTTGCAAACCTCTCTTCCCTGGCCAATGTCACCTCAATAAATTTCATTAAAATTAATAAATAAAATTGTTTTGAATTAAAAGTCTTCCTTCTTACAGCATGAAAATAGTGTTTGTTAAACATAGCTTTAGATTCATACATGCAGTTAACTTATCTTTTTTAGTAACTAGAAAATTGCCCATTGTAAGTGTACAAAATTATTCTACCAATTCCTACTGAAAGACATCCCAATTTCATTTTGCTCTTTTGCTACCATAAAAAATGCTGCAAAATATTTCTACATAGTCAACTTTACATATGAATGCATTTATTTCTGAAGGACAGATTCTCGATTTCAATTGCTGTAGGGTACATACCCTATGGAGCTTAACAGATACCTGCATTTTATTTTCTCAAAACATTGCAGTATATAATTGCACTGCAGTATGTGAGACTCTCCAGGTTTCTGAAAATCCCCTAAGAATTGTTTTTCACTTTTATACACCCAGAGATTCATAAAATTTTTACATTTTTATATTTAATGAAGCAACATCATAATTTACCAGAGCGGTCATCGCAGTGCCCATAATGCTATAATCACACAATATATTTTATGAAGACCATTTAATTTTATAAAACAAACAATCAAATTGTAAATATACTGCTTATAATATTTCAAGTCTAGCCAAAAACTGGTTTGAATGTAAATAAGTCAAATAAACAAAAAATATTATTATTATTAGCTAAACATCCACTATATGTACTTAAATTCTGATGTTGAGTTCACTCATTTACTGACTTGATTCAGTATTCTATATGATTCAAGATCATGGAATTATATTTTTTATTTTCTTTATTTACTTTTACATTTATGGCACACAGTTTAAATCAGCAGAGAGAATGTATTATAAAATAATTAATATTTAAAAAATCTATATAAATTATTTATATTTCTATCAGTTATCCTGCAAATTGGTAAATGGACAATTCTTATCCAGTCAAGGCTATGGCACAAAGAAAAGGAGACCCATCAATCTATCAAAAACATAAAGTACTTCTTAAATACACTTCATCAACTTTCTAATTTCATTTACTATTGAAAATTCTCTTTTTTTAAAATTAATTTTATTTAGTTATTTTTCAAGTACAGTTTTTGGTCTATTTTTCCCATCCCAGCCTCCCCCGCCCCATGCTCCCCACCTCCCTCCCATTTCCTCCCCCCCCCCCCTTAGTTCTCGTCCCTGTGTCCTTCCTATTTGTTCCTCCAAATCCCTCCCCCTTTTTCCCCTTAACTTCCCTTCCTTCTCCCCTCTGGTCACTATCCCCTTGTTCTCTATTTCAGTGTCTTTGTTTTTTTTTTTTCTGCTTGCTTGTTTGTTTTGTTGTTTAGCTTCCTGTTAAAGGTGAGATCATATGGTATTTGTCTTTCAGCACCTGGCCTATTTCACTCAGCATAATGCTTTCCAGTTCCATCCATGTTCTCACACTGCAAATTTCCAGATGACAAATAATACAAATTTTTTTAAAAAGAAAAAAATTCTGTCTAATGATGACTTTAATTCTTCTACACTGCATATAACAAAATGTTATGAACAAAGAGAGCACATTATCTTTACAGTTATATATACATATAAAATCTATATGATATATAATTATAAAAATCATATAATATACTATTGTTAACTCAATGGTGAACTCCCATCTGTCCTCCTCATCTTTTTTATTTTTCTTCTACCTTCTTCCACAGCCCAGCCCTGAAAGTAGCTTCCCACTAGATACTACATGCTCTTGTGTCTGTGGTACTATTATTCCTTTTTCTTTTTCACCTCTAGGTACCTTTGTAATATGAGAGGAAAAAAATCACTTCAGCAGATTTAATAATGAAATAAAAATAATGTAAATCAAAAATATATTATAAATATTAAATTGCAATGTTTTGTGTACATATCAGATTACATGGTTCATTTTATTATTTAATATTTTGCTTAGCATGATATAATATTTTATATACATGTAAGCCCTCAAAATACACAAGATTTGCTCTACAGAAAAAAATACAGTAAAATTTCTGTCATCCTCATCCTTACTTTTGCATTCTTTTTTCAGTCAAACACTTCCAATAGTCATCATGAATATTAGACTTTGATTGTTGGCTAAATAATCAAACAATTCTAAAGATCAGTCTCTTTTTCAGTATCAGTGAATCACTAGGATCTGGACAGCCCCACACTCTCTCCAAAAATAGGGGACTATATCAGAAGAAAGCTGACCCAAGGAACCTTTCCATTAGGACATCATAAATTTACTGATGCTGGTGGGTCAATACTTGATATAATTCACTTAAAATTGCCTTAGTTTTTTAGGATTTTTACTTTTATTTATTTTCTATTTAATCTTAATTGTGGGGTTTTTTTCCATTACCACTTAGTCTGTTTATATCCCCTCCTCCCAGCTATCACCACACTGCTGTCCACTCAGTTAGACGTGGTTGAGACTATAACACAAAAACATCATTCTGAAATTAACTCAAGGCTAAATATATCATTAACTAGATGGATTTTTTTATGGAATTAAGATCAAGCCAATCATGCCAGTTGGATAATACCTTAATATATTTATGAGTTACCTGAAGTTGAATAAGGTCAAAATAAACTATTGCAAATAACAAAACAAAACTGGTTAAAAAGGTAAGATGGAGTTCACATTTGATAGTGAGTGGGGAAGCAGTTGTAGAGCAATATCACTAACATCAAAGACCCCAACTCCTTCCACCCTGTCATTATCCTTCACTTACAACTGTTGCCTCCTAGTCCAAACTTTTCCTTCTGTCCGAAGCCCTGCACTATAGCTGCATCTACAAGGAATAAAGAAGAACAAAGGAGGTCACATAAGATCCCTTAAAAAGAAACTTCCTGAAAGTCACACATTTCACTTTGATATCATTACCATGAACTTAACTACATGACCCAAATTATCAGCAAGGGAAGCATGGGAATGAATTTCATTCTTAAGTGGACATTTGCCAAACTGAACATTATGGATTATAACTCAGAGTAAGGAGAAGAATACATGTTGAGGACTGCCAGCAGTCACTACAGCAGGTATCTGGAGATGTCCTCCAGAATGCAATAATGTGTTGAGGTAAGTTTTATTTCAACAATAAAACAGGGACAATAAAGGTAAAATCAGAAAGGAGTCTAAGGAAGAGAAATGACAGGATCAGAGATGAAGAGGACCTGATAAGAACATTTATTACCCTTTTCCACAGAAATATATCCCACCAAATCCTCAAGAGAAGAAAAATAAGGCCCCAAGATTTAAGATAACATTCAACTTAAGAGTGAATATAATTTTTTTCCAAGTGGATTATTTTTCAGTGCAAAGCATATTTGAAAGCAAGATGAATTCAACTTCCCTTAATCTGTTAGGTATAACTTTATCATAAAATTCTGAAAATAAAGCTTTTAAATTTTATAGATGTAATATTTCAAAATTACTTAAAGCAGAATATAGTTTGAATGATAAACTATAGAGGGCTTGTTAAAATAATTTAAGTAAAATGTATATTTTCCATTATTTAAGTATAGAACTTGTCAACTTTCAGAAATAAAATAAGTCATTTCATTGTCTTTTCTACAAGAGTTTAATGCTTCAGTGAAACACCCATTAGCCAGGGGACAAGACTCCCTGTACCTAAGGAAAATCAGACAACCAAACATCAAAAAATCTAAAACTGCATGTACCAAAATGGATTTTTTCTACTTTGCCTCAGGAGTGGGATGTGATAAACTGCCAGTTTAATAAAGGAAGAACAATTAAATGTATAATACAGTCTGTCATTAATAGCTGTGTTTTGTTGCTACTTGGCAGGGAGGAAGTCTGCTATGCATGTCGGGTGGGGGATACAACTTGGGAAGAGAGTTGGTCTGCCATACCCTAACATTCTAAATTCCCAGGCTTTGTTTGTGGTTCTGTAAAATCTTGGCACCATTTACTCTTAAATTTTATAGTCAGGCATTCCCTTTATAAACAGTAACAAAATTCAACTTAAGCCAAAGCCATTGGAAATTAAAGAGCAAGAAAAAGCATTAGACTAACTGAACTGTTTTGTATATGTGATGAAGATGAGGTATGGGAATATCACAATCAGTAAAGCCTTGAATTAAAAAAATATAAATAAACCTACAACTTAATGAAAAGAAAGAAAACAGCTCAATAACATGTGCTGAGATGTGTGTAGATATTTCAGGACAGAAGATAAGAATATTCCACATGCATCTAAAAAATGCTCAATAAAAATCTCCAAGGAAATTTAAATGAAAAAATACAGGGATACATCACAGCACTACAATTATTATAACTAAAATGAAAAGCTGACTCTACTAAATCTCAGTGTGTTAGTTTCCTAGTGCTGCAAAATTAATTGTCACAAACTTAGCTGAAAACAATGACCACTTATTACCCCATGGTGTGCAGAGGTCAGAATGTGAGCTTGGGTTAGCTGGGACCTCTTTTCAGGATCTCACATGGTGTTGGTCATCACCCACAGCCCAGGGTCCTGTTCCAAGTTAATGTGGCTGTGGCAGAATTCATTTCTGAGGTTGCCATTTTCAGGTGACCTGTCACCTGGAAGTGCTCTCCGCTCCTATAAGCCACTGATATTTTTTGCCACAGGAGACCTTCCATTTTAAGAGACAGCAATGAATAATATTTTTGGAATAAATTCCTGTCACGTTCATTAGGCTACAGAACTAGATTGCATCTATTCAATATAATTTCCCTTTTTTCAAGTCCACTTGCCACAGAACATAACCTAATCTCAGGAGTGAAATCCCAAATGGTCACAGTCCAAACATATAAGATTTGTGTATAATGAGTATGGATCTTGGGGAAAGTCATAGAATTTTGCTTAAAACATACTATGGACTGGACAGTGCATTCCCCCAAGTGCGTATGTAGATCTCCAATCCCCAATGTAATTGTATTTAAAGGCCTTTGGGATACAATAAGGTCTTGAGGGTGGAGGCTTCATGATGGAATTGATACCCTTAAAGAAGAAACAAAAAGAACTTTCTCTCTTTGCTCTCAGCTATGTGGGGATTGACTGTAAATATTTATTTGACATCTTAAATGAATTTAAGAACTTAAAGTTCTATTCACAACATCAACCTTGTTACTTTCATCTTCCTTTTACAACTATTCAATTTTTCAGTTAATATTGACCAACTTTAAGAATACTGTATTACATTGAAAATTACATTGTATTTACGTATTTGAAAGATATACTCCAATGATTGTTTTAAACCCAATGTATCAAAAAATTAAGATAGTCATTTCAAAGTAGAAGAGGAAGTTTTTTTTTATCTGTTTCTAATCCATCCCTCTAGCCCAATTTCCTGAATTTATATTTTGAGATTTTATATGAAACAGTGAGATTACTCTTTATGAAACATTCTGTTCTTATTTATTTTTAAATATACAGAATATTATGGAATATTTACAAAATATATATTTAAAATACATATTACCTCTATTACATTAAAAACCTTTCAATATAATTTTCCTGTCTATATGCCAATTCTATATGCAGAGAAATGTACTAAACCAGTAGTGACCATGAGTTTAAACCTAAAGAGTTGTGTGATAAACAAAATAACTGCAGAGAATAATAATAAATTATAGAAAATAATGTTTAAACCCTGGGAGGTGTGGCTCAGTGGATTGAGTTCTGGCCTATGAACCAAGTGTCATTGGTTCAATTCCGGTCTAGGGCACATGCCTGGGTTGCAGGCCATGTCTCCAGTTGTGGGCACCTGAGAGGCAACCACACACTGATGTTTCTCTCTCTCTCTTTCTCCCACCCTTCCCCTCTGTCTAAAAATAAATAAATAAAATCTTTTTAAAAGTGGTACAACATGATTTAAAACAGGAAATAAGGTTTAATTGCCTGCTGTTAGGGCAAAAAGGATGCAGGAGTGTGCTGACATTAACTATATCTGGAGAAATATTTTTTAATCTCCCCAAAAAGAAAATCCAGTCAAATTCAAGACCAGGTAGTAATTTATTTAGCCAAAGGTAACAGACAGTGAAATCAATGATGCAAAAAAATTAACCCCCCAAATGAAAACTTTTTACATTAAATGAAATTCTGTCATTACTCATCTATTTACAGTTTGAGATATAGATTCATTACCTTCAATTCAGATAATTCTTAAAAACTTAAATGTAACTCTTGTAGAGTTCAAACCAAATTACAAGGTTGGACTATATTCAGTGTGAGGGAAGAGAGACTGTGCTTCTTGATGAGGAGACTAGTCTTCACTTTGAGGGATGGAGGAATTGCTGGTCCTCCTGGTTTTGGGCAAAACACCATCCATGACTTCAATCCCTCCCTTTGGAGGATATAGAACATTTTACAACTTTTCTGTCAGTTAAAGTGATTTATTTATTTGTGTTTAGTTTCATTCACTTAAGCACTCATTTAATTATGGAATGCTGAGTGATACCCTAAATTTTAAATTACATGTTGAATCTAACCCTTTTTTGTTGTTATTCTGTTAATTCATTGTTAAAAATCATTTGTTTGTGCTATGTTTAAAGCATCTTAGAAGTCTCGTGTCCCTGAAGACTATCACTTAGAAACAACCTTCCCCACTGCTCGCAGAATTGTTTCCAAAACAAAACGAGATCAATCAATTATCTCTTAATATGTTTCAGGGCGTTTCTTGACCTAAGCTTAAACTCCCTTAAATGTCACAAAGAGTCTTTATAAATTTAGTTCCAGCTAACATTTCCACTTTTTCTTCCCACTAAGAACTCCTTTAATACTCCACATACCAGTTCAAACTATGTCTTTCCATTTTATATATATCAAAATCAACGCAACTTCTTGATAGGATGTCAACTGTAGAATCTTCCAGAAAAATGCTTGTCTTCTTTTTTCAATGTGTTCACCCTTTAAATTATAGCTCCATTTTGCTTACTAGGAGTTATTTGACTACTTTTTTTGCTACTCTCCCTATCCTGACAGACTTAAGCAAAGGTCTTCTATGCTTCATGTCCCCTTAGGTATCCCACTATCGATGCAATTATTATGCCTTGTGGTGACTTTTAATTGGCCTTTCTCTCTCCTTTGAGCTTCATAATGTCATACATTGACCAGTAAATAGCGACTAAATATTGTAAAATATGTAACATAATTGAAAAATATGTTAAGATCATATTTTATATTGAATATATATGTGTATATATATACACTCATTATATTAGCCATGATTCTTCATGCATTTTTCAATTAAAATATGTTAGGCCTATTAAAGGCTATGCCGTGTGGACAGCAATTCCTCTGTAGTTCTTTAGACTGAGAAAATAACATGATGCTTTTATAAAAAGTTTCATTTATTTTGCCAACAAGCTAAATATGAAAAAAATTTAATATAATTTTTTTACTTCTACAATCTGGGAACAGTACCCTAGGAGTATCCCTACTATATGAATTTTATATTTCAACTCAAAAAATGATAAGTCACTTTTTCTCAAGATTTTGTTTTTGTTTTTTAAGCAGTTGCTATTGAGCTCACTGGACTAAAAAATGCAATAAACGTCTTCATTTCTGTGCCAAGCTACTCATATGTGCCAGAGTGAAAAGACTGGTATGCTGATTTTTTGATAACCTAACCACTTTGTCAAAAAGTAGAAAGGACTGCCAAATTTGCATATCGAAATAAAACATAATTAGCACTGATCTATTTTTAGAAAAAAGAATTTGCTTTCACAAATATTTGCATTTTAGCAAGTCTCAAAAGGAAAAGTAGTATATTCCCAGGAGAAAAAGCTTACAATATCCTTTTTCCACTCATCTTCTGTTTCATCTTTAAAGCAGATCTTCAATACAGAACTTAGTGCTCTGGAGTTGAATCTTATGTTGGGCTATGCAAGACTGCAATTGACCCATGACCCTTGGTAGTGGCAGGGCAACAGGAAATACCCTGCATTTTAGAAAATGAAACCTCACAAACCATTACCTGGAAATTCAATGAAATAAATAGACAAAAGGGTGAAAAACTGAGTGTGAAGATATGGGAAAGAAACTAGGGAACCCAGTTGAATTTAGAGAACGGAAACAGGGCCAGGAGTCAAAGTTTGTACTGATTTTCTGATGTGGTTTAGGATTGCACACAAGCCTTTTATGGAAAAGATACAACTTTGAACTTAGGCAATAAGAAAATTACAAAGGGCAAAAAAAAAATGGCCAAGGCAACTAATAAAGTAAATGTTAGCAAGACTTGAACTTTATAAGAGATGAATCTAGGTAATATTTTAAAGAAAAAATGACTTAGATAAACCATCTACCCTTTTCAAATTGAAACATGAGTAAAAGTACAATTTCTGTTATGTGAATCATTTTACAGATCAATTTCATCTACTTTGTCAATGTATTTTTCATGGTGTGGACATTCTCTGCAAATGTGCCTATTGTTGAAAATACACATTTTAATTTATTTGAATGAAGAGTAATGACCTACTTAAATGTAATGTATACATTTGTAAAGATTTCTAACATAATTCCTGAATTCATACCATACTTTCAGCAAGTGTTAAAAAGGCACTCAGTGTGTTTAGTTATTTACAAGCCTAATTAGATTATACTTTAAATGTCTTCAAGAGAGTTTGCTGTGAAATATAAAATGTCAAGGAAAACAAATAGGACTCTACATTGTTCATATAAATGCTTTAAGAATTTTCCCTCTACTGCTGAGACTAGCAACACTTAGGAAGTTGTCAATGATACCCGCAACTCAAAAGCTCAATGCGTTCATTGTCTTGTGGCCAAGGAGGGCCTGGTCTTGTGAACTAGTATGGCCTGACAGTGGTGCTGTGGCCAGTGCTCCAGAACTTACAGGCCTGTTGAGAGTTAATTGGCACTGGGTTGCACTGGAAGGCACGGTCTTCTAATAATCCAGCAACCCTCAATTTAGAGTACATAGAAAGCATCTGCAAAAAACATCATACATTCAGATACTCAGGCTTCTACTTCAGTTACTCTGATTCAGTAGATTTGGAGTTTAACCTAAGAACCTGTTCATGTACATTAGCACCTCAGGTAATTATAATGAAGTCATCTAGGAGTAATATTTATATGATGAAAAACTCCTGTAGTTCTTAATATTCTATAAGTTTTAATTGTGATTCTTAACATTTCTACGAGTTTTGTTACTTGTCATTTGCATGCATAGGTCTTCTCTACAGGGAATTCAATGTGGCCTTTTGTTCCCATACTTGTTTGAATTGAATAAAGCACTTGGTGCATAGGTGCCACCATTTGTTTGGCTTTGTATAGCCAGTGATTGAGTAATGACGGTTCTGCATTATAGTTAGCTTCTGAAGAAAACTTTCTATATAAGGATAGCTTGTAAATCACAGCAACATTTCCCTTAAGAAATATTAAGGAAATATTAAATAGTTGATATTAAGATCATGGCCTGTTGCTCAGATTCTGAAATATAATCATTTTACAGACAATACTTACCATGATAATAAGTGCAATACACCAGTATGACAATAAAAGAACAATGCCAATCCTTCACTAGGGCTTTTTCTCTCCTACTTATTCTCTCCTAGTTATTCAGGGGCCTGTGAGTCTAGAGAAGAAAGGGGAGTATAAGGAGGATGATTGCTCTTGAATGAAAGAAAAAATAGTTAATGGCAGAGAGAAAGGTGGAAGGAAACCAAGGAGATTTCACGTGTGCCAGATGACACTGCTTCTGTATCTTACCCAGGCTTTTATTTTATTTTTTAAGTTGAAAGATTGTGAACTCTGTAGTGAGTGTGCTGCTTTGCCCTACAGATGTATGCGTAGCAGCTTTAACCCAAATGAATAGCTCTGATTTTCTATCAAGGCTACATTGTGCAATGTACTTATTTTATGAAGTTCATTATGAAATACATTGGGAAGTTGAATATTTTTCTACATTGTGCAAGACCACTTTCAGTTTCATCCTTTTCCAAATTTCATTGTCTTACACCAACAAATGTCTAATGTTGAGGTTGTGTCCCAGTCAAGTGGTATATCTGTGAATTAGTTCATCTGCATGGCCCATGCCATGATGGTCCACAGTACTGAGTCATGGAATACATCAAAAAGAAGGTAGAACACAAGACTCAAATTTTTTACTAATGTGACTTCCTGCATCTTTGCAGACTGATCACCAGTGGTGCTAACTGTAAATTCAGTCGTGACTAAGACATTCGATGTCAACTCATCTCTGTTAAACTATATCACTTGATCATATCACATTTCTTATCTAAGAGTATAAAATTTCCCTTTTATTTTTCTTATCACCATAGTTTACCAAAGAAATAACAGGACGTTTTCCTGATTTAAAGCAAGGCAACTTTGAAAATTGAACTGAAATATTTTGAAGTAGGAATAAATGAGTTTATGTGAGTTGGTAGAAAAAATTGAGAAACTTGGGGTTATAATAACTAGAATTACTAGATATAAAGTATGGGCATTAATCATATTCTGGCAGAGATTACATACTTTATACAGCCAGGTTTAGTTTCTACAGAGTTTATGACTCAAATATTCCAAAACAGTATTTGTGTATAAGACCGTATGGTACAAATAGAAAACCCTGCCATTTTGACTTTATAATATCCGAAGTACATGAAAGCAACATAAAATGAAACTTCCCTACACAAAAACAGCTGTGCTTAAATTTTCCACAGACCTACAGATGGGTAGTGTTCCTAGTCCGCACCCTCTTATTCCCCATTTACACTGCTGATGCCCCAGACAAGTGGTCCCCAGTCCTGATCTGTGTTCTGGGCTTTGAGTATATTCTCACCTGGCCTGCACTAAAATAAAGAAAATATGATGAGTTTACCATAAACATAAATTCATTGAGTTTCTAAAACTTCTGATTGTTTTGCCATTTTGAATTTCTAAATTTTTTCCTCAAAATTCAGGTTGATTTTTAGATAGCCTTTATATTTATGTGTTTCTTTTGTGATTTAGCATGATTTTATTGCTGAGGAAAGGTCAAAAATAATAATTAAATATTATACTCAAAAATGTTTAAATTCAACTGACCCAATAAATTAAGAAATCTTAGCAACTTTAGTTTGTTCCATCCATTGCCTTAAGCAGTGAAAGACAGTGACATAATTCCTTACATAGTTATTCATTTTCTTTTATCAAACAATTTGTTGCAAATGTGGGAAGAAAAGTAGACTCTTTTGTCTTACTTATCTTCGTGACATTTCATGGACTAATTTTAATTACAATATCTTTGATTTGATGTCAAAATGCTCTGGTTCTTTTAAAATGTCAAATTTTAAAATGCTGACATTTTCTTGGAAAGAGCAAGAACTTGAATAAGTTAATTAGGCAGGAACTGGCCACTCAGAGATTCTGGTGCAAAATGCAGTTCATTTCTGCTGATAAGAAAGTTGACCCTAGAAAAAGCATAGTCTTCTTTTTTCAATGCAATGGTAGAATTACTTTCCATGTTAAAGCCTGATTTCACACGTCTTTCCTTTACTGCCAGAAAACTGACCATATTTTCTGCTATGGTATGAGTCTATGTTAATAATCATACAAATTCTTTACAGTCATCTGTAAAATTCTTGAGAATGGGAACATACGAAGTCTATCCAGAAAGTATCTATACATATAATATAAAAAATAGAGATATTTATTGAAGATACAAGATACAAGCAGCATTGTAGAGAAAACAACGACACCTCAGTCCCCTTCAAAGTAGGTGCTTTGGAACATCACAAAGTTCTCCCAATCACCATCAGCTGCTCTGTTGTATTTTCCTAAATTTCACTGGTGGTCTGAAATCTCTTCCCATTGAAAGGTTATTTCTGTTTTGAAAAGTGAGAAGTCACAGGGCACCACATCTGGGCCATAGAGGGACTGAGTCACCTGGGTACTTTGATGTTTTGCTAAAAAACTCTGTAAGATACATGATACATGAGTTGGTATGATTTTGTGATGAAGCTGCCAATCACCAGTTGCCTATAGCTTTGCCTTCTGAATCATGTGAATAGTTTCTGCAGAAGACTGTTCAAGATTATTTGATGTAGATTTGTTGCTCTACCTGCTCAGTTATTTTGGATGTGATGGCCACTCATTACAGGTGCTCACTCAATGGTGTGTATCACTCCCACTGACTAGAACAGTGAAGTCATCATTGTTCATGCATGCACACTCCAGTCCACTATCCTTTGCTGCCTGGTTACATAGGTGTTGGCAAACCATTCTCATTATATTAACAATGGCTGGACTTTTTCTGGACAAACCTCATATACACCTGTTTACCCAATACTTATTTCTGTACTTAATACATAGTCGACCCTGCACAGATAGTTCTTGAATTAAATGTTGAAGGAGGAAGTGACAAGTAAATATGGAAGATTTTGATTCAGAGTAAGGGTGAGAAAGCAGTTGAGAATTTTACAGAAAATGTTTCCCCCAAAAGAAATGAAGACTTGAACTTATAGAATTCAGACCAGTTGAAATACGTTCTTATAAGCACTTTGAGAGAAAGATTCATGTAACATTTAAAATTTAACCATTGGGAGATAATGGAGTTGTGAAGGAGATACGCAGGGATCTGAGAGAGTCTGAAGCAGCTTATTGATGTGAATGGGATACAAACCAATAAATTGAGCATGATCTTTATTATAGTTAGATAGCGGGGTATATATTTTGACTTTTTAAAGTATATAAGGTTATTTCCCTATTTGTTTTACATAGTGTGTGGGGTAGCATAAGTATATAATAAAATAATTCATTTATATTTTAATGAATTTATGTAAATTTCCAAATACGAAGTGAGTAAGAAGTGATCTCCACACCAGCTTTACTTTCAGTGCTTTGGGGGACATCAAAACATAGCTAGCAGTTATGCTTGTTAGAGAACTCATAAAACCAATCCACGTTTATAGCTAACTCCCAAATAAAACAGAGGTAAGTCAAATTAAATCAACCTTAATTTTGTCTTTTTAATATAAATGGAATTTAATGTGTTTTAATTGTGTACTGATATTGAATGTGCATTTAATTTTATCACCCTAACTTTTAAGTGACTTGAACGGCAATAGAGAGAAAGAAAAAATGTAAGAGAAAAACATTTGTTTCAAGAGCCAAGTAAAATGACCAAAATTTCATGACTATTGGCATTCTGTTAAGTGTAGGCTGTAGACATCAAGTGATCTGACATACAGAAGGAGAATTCGTAAGTGATATGACAAATAGTGCCTCATACTCTCAAAATTCTGTGGTCAAGTCAGGAATGCATATTAGAGCTCTACCCCATACAACAATTCCTACCAGATGAGACAAATGGAAGGTAACACTGGCAACCCAGTGCCACTAACAATAAATTTGAGATCGTTCCAGAATTACGGTATGATCATTAAACTTGGGTACAGCTTGCAACCTAACTGTGAGTCTTAATATAAATGCAATCAGAGATGTGTGAAGTGTTGATTTCCAAAGCTGCCGGCATGCACAACTTACCCGATATCCAGTCATCACATTTTTCAAACCAGCTGGCCATCAGTGAAATTATTTTGTGTCCCTGCTGGGCCATAATGAAATGATTTTTCACTTGGTTTGAAACTCATGCAGATCCAAATGAAATAGAAACTGAAGTGAAATGTATACGGTGTCTACCACAGGAGCCAGTGCCAATATATATTTTTTTCCTCCAGGGTGATTGCTAAGTGAAACAGCAGGTTTCCTACTTGTATAATCTCCACAGACCCGTAGCAGTAGTTACTCTCACAGACTATTTGAAGGCAACTGGTGACCTTGGTAAAAGTGATGGGCTATTGCTAATTGTATGGAAATGAGGGAACGCTGACTATAGATTTATTAGGTTACAATTAGTGTTGATGATAGATATGGCTTGAATTATTCTGACTTGCAGTATCAGATTCAATTTTATTCGCCATTGTGTTAGATGATTATAAAATTAGGATCTTTGAATTAACAAACTAAAGTTACCAGGGATGTTATATTTCACTTTGAATCTGAAACAGACATGCGCTTAGAGAATATTTGCTTTCATATATTGAACAAATGTGAGCAGCAGAAATTAGGAAATTTCTCTGGACATGTTAATCAGTGAGAAAATTATTTTGGATTAATGATTTAGTTTCTTAAAGAATAAGTGAGACAGGTATGAACAAAGATAATGACTGTAAATTATTAAAATATTTATGTTCTGCATATAACTTGCTTCCCAATTTTAAACAAAATGGTGCAGTTTATTTATCGTAACAGTCTTCCTTCTTCACCACGAGAGTTTAATAGAAAAGTATGAAGTATTTAGTTATTATGTCTAATAACTAAAGCGTGGCTGACTTCTCCATTTCAGACTCTACACACATTATTGTTTTGAAATGTGCTCCTGGCTTCAGTAGTTGAGGCACTCTTAGCTTTATTTGGCTGGAAGACACCAAATGTTATTCTTTACTGACAATATTGCTCCTCCTAGCCACGGTGATGGTTTCATACAAGTATATAAACATTCCTTTCTCATCCTTTTGTATGATGAGTACCATTAGATCTGCTATAAGACTTGTTTTGAGAAAGAACTTTTTCCTAAACAATTGATATCTTAGGGAACAATTTGAACATAACAGACTTTGCATGCTTATGCGTGATTTCATTTCTGGGAATCAATAAATGACTGCAGCAAACTGCACACAGTTGAACTGAGACACCTAGAAATACAGAAAACAAAAATGCGCACAGAAGCACAGCGCATAAGGAGGAGCAGCACTCATCACATCTGGTGTTAAATTACACGCCTCATTTCACAGAACCTACCTGCTATCACTTGGCAACAATATTCCAGCTACGACTCTTCTGACAGCCATCTGGGGAGCCAGTCACCCTCCCCTTTACTTTTCCTTTTCCTCTCTGCCTCATACACATGGTTCCACTCTGTTCTCTGTTCTGTCTCTCTCCTTAACTCTCTTTCTTGCGCTCCTTTTCTATTTACTTTCTGTTCTCTTTCTCTTGCACATGAATGGGGCAGTACTACACACGCATCCTCAAGCAAACTTCAGTTAGTTTCAGGGTAACATATCATATTTAGTTGTAGTCTTATCCATCTTGCATGCTTATGATTGGGCTACAATTTTCCTTAGGTGGTTATTTTGTTGTTGCTGATGAAATGCCAATGGCGATTCTGCATACCATGCATCTAACCTTATTTTCCATAAACTCTGTGGCTTTTATTGCATTATTTTGCACAATGCAATGTGTGTTCAAATGTCTTGGAAGAGTGGAAATGATTATATTACCCTTGGCAAACAATGTGATATTGCCAAAAACTATTCCAAATATTACCCAGGGGAGACAAATTATTTATATTATTCTGGTCAGGAAACAAATCTGTCCTCTAACTGAGAGGGATATGTTATCTCTATCTCCCAAGATTTTTCTTTTTGATATAAACATTCTTGAATGATTATTCTAGAACAAAAGTTGTCAAAGCCTTTGAACAAGGTATATAGAAATACAGACACCTGCTGAAAAAATTTTCCCAATAATTTCCCCCTGTAGACAAGTGTAAGATATTTTCACCATGCTTTCCCTAGAAGACAAGGCCAATGCAATGTCCCCCAGAGTGTGGTATCCAGCCACCCCAAGGAGAGTCTCCAGGGAAAGAGGTGATTGGGTGATGTTCTTGACTAGTTCATCCAAGGGTACATTTATCTTAGAAAACCAACCCTAAATTGGGTTAAGTCCCCTGCTACTAACTCAGAAGAGTCAGTGTCATAGAGTGTATTAGACATGGAATTCTAGTATGCTAACAAGCCTCACAAGGACACTCCACTTAAGAATGTCGACTTAGTCATCTGCCAGAACTATAACTCTCAGGCAGACTGGATAGTGGTGGCAGCTCAAAAAGGCATTTTTATTCCCTGTCAAATTAGGTGACACTATATTTGTCACCTAATTTGATTCATACTGCAGATTGAGTAGGGGTTCAGATTAATAAGGTCTAATTTTATTCCTCTTTTATTGGCAATATTTCTGATATCTTCATAACTTGAGCTCAGCAAAAAATACAAACATGTCAGGCACACAGGGCGTCATCATTCTATTTTGGGGAGGATTTGTACTGACACCACCAAAATTGGCCTCTGTGAATTTCTTTGGTTTTTCTACAATAGTTAGGTAGCCACTCTTTACATTTAACATATAAATGTATGTATATATATATATATAAATGTATTCAGTGTAGAGTAGCCCAACTGTTTTCTGGGGTTTTGTTGTTACTGTAGCATTGTTTAAGATTAACTGCTGAGACTGTTGTGTGTATTTTAGTTTAACAATTGAAAGTTACCTTATTTCTCATATGCCAATATCTTGGGAGAATTACAGTATGTCTCCCATCATACTTCCTAAAATTAGTGGTGAATTTTTACATTTTCAATTTGTTAATTTGACATTTGCTTTGCACCTCTGGGTTTATAAAATTTATTTATTTTTCTGTTGGAGGATGCCTTTTTTTTACAAACTAAATATATATTATATATGTATTTATATTAATATATATTTAAATTTGTCTTCCTACATATATCTTTGAAATCATTTTCAGTGTGCTTTGCTTTTATGTGCATTATGTTTTATTTGATATAAAGTATATCTTCAATATTAAGTTCTGTGATCTATAGTTTATTTCCTTTCTTAATATATCTTAAACCTTATGCTTAGAAACCACTTTATGTTCACATAACATATGAGTATCTTAGATACTTGTTTTAATGCTTATCATTTAATTTCAAGAATTTATTTTGGATTGTTAGTAGAGAAGTAAAATTCTCAACTAACCTTTCCATAAATATTTTAACTGAGGTTCTACCATTCATTATAAATTTATTGCCTCTTCCCCATTTATTTAACAATTCAGTAGTAAAAACAATTTAAAACCTCCACTTCACCTAATAACCTGATGAATCACAATATATACAGTATGCATAGTATGCATGAAATAATTTGACCATTCTGGGGAAATTGTGCTTTTGTCTCATATTTTACCATGACAATTTTGGCACCTACGTTTGGCCTACAATATTTTATTACACTAGTTTTCCAGGCATTAATCTAAGTGATTCATTCAAGATACCCAGAAGTAATAAGAAGGAAACATTATAATATAGAAGTCAAGATGGGTAACTGTACAGAGAATGAAGAAGGGATAGGGCAACCCATTTGAACATGTGCAGTACAATGTAGTAGACAACCTGTGCTTGTCTGGAGGGTGATGCCACCCTCTCAGAGCACGCTCAGTAAAGAAACATAGTCAACATGTGCTTATTGAGGTGGCAAAAAACCAAAATCTGCTCATCAAAGGCTCACATAACATTGCAATTATACAAGAGTACAAAAGTAAAGGCCTTCAATCAGACAGCTGATATGGCTGAGAGGAGCTGAGACCACCTAGGGGTGGCCCACTGCTCTTGCAGACTGAACCTGCCTCAGACTCTGCCTTGCAACACGCTGACTAGCTGCCTCCTGGACCTAGAACTGGAACTGATCTGAACTTTTGGGACTGGGATTTGTTAATCTTCAATTCTCTTGTGCAATGCTATTATTGTTAATCATTTCTTAGTGATTATTATTGTTATTGGGTTAATATACATTTAGGTCAAATCTGCATTAATAAGAGTGAATATCATAGTCACCTTTGTTGACTCACTGTTAGTCCTTGGTGCTGGTGTTGTCTGTACTGCTGGTGGCTGCCTAGATGGCCCAGTACCTCCAGTCTGTGGCAAAGGCTGGAGGTTGGCTTATGGGCAGGACCACAGCACAGATACTCATAAAGTTAAAGTGTTGCTTTTAACAAAAGATGTGTTGATTTCACAGACAGAAGTGGAAAGATCAAAGATGGGATGAATTGTAGAAATGTAGGAATCCCAGAGGACCTGTATTGTCCATGGATAATTGGTAAGTTCAGGGAAAAGACCCAATAGCCCGGGGGCTCACGATAAATAAACAGATTATAAGTTGCCCTAGAGAGGCCTTTAGTAACGGATTGTAAGGACATAGGTCAATGCTCCGACACCACAGAGATGAGTTACAAATCAACATGTCAGTAAGAGGAAGCTAATCAGGCAACACACCATTCAGTACCACTGTTTTTAAGACTCTCTGGAAAGAATTGAACTATCCATAAGAGTCTCATTCTAGCTTTCCATTTTCTCATCTAAGCCTGTACTTTGACTTTAAGAGAGCTATATGTCTCAGTGTGAATAGGATCTTCAAAAATAACACTAAAGCAATAAAAGATTGTTGGAAAATGCACTTAAGGTAAAAAAATACTTTTGCATTTTCAATCCTCCTCTGAGGATATGTTTCTGTTGATGTTAGAGAGAGAGAAAGAGAAATATCAGAGTGAGAGAGATATCAATGGGTTCTGTTCCACACAGACCCCAGCCAGGGATCAAACCTGTAACCTAACTATGGGCTCTGACCAGGAATCAAACCCACAGTCTTTTGGTGTGCAAGATGACACACCACCCAACAGAGCCACCTTTACCATTATTACAGGACAATTTTACCATTATTATTGAAAGATGAAGCAAGCTTGGACTCCCTAAAATTTAAAAAATGTATTTAAAATGTTAGCAATCACAATAATGTTGTAGTAGGAAAAAGTCTATATTTAAGGAAATTTTGTTTAAAACAGATATTGTAGCTTTATATTAATAAGAATATATTTAATTGATTATATTAGTTCAGTTGGCTAAATGCTTAAATAAACAAGTTAGCTCTCTACTTCATATTGTGCACACAATCAAAAAGGTTCACATTTATTAAAATGGTAAAAACAGACACAATATGTAAGAGTATTTAAAACAGTATGTGTAGTTCAGTCACTCTTGCTCAGGCTATTGGACATCTTTCAACTGTGCCTTCCCTGTCCAATTGGCTCCATAGATTGAGGGTTTTCTCTTCTTACCATCATTTGCACCCTCAGGAGTCACCCCCAACATTTATGGAAGGTGAGGATTTAGTATACAAAAGTAACATATGATGGGTTTGCTACACACATGCTATTGATCAGAGGCTAAGAAATTGTCTGAATGAGATTTCCTGGTCTCATCCAGTCACAATGGGCTGGATATTGACCATTGAGGACACCTATTTAATGATCTCTTGGAGCTGAGTCTACTTTCATTCAGCTGCTTGACCCTTGAAATAGAAAATTATCATTTTCCACTTGGAGAAGTCTAATCACTCTATTTCTTTGGCCATAGTCTCATTTATTTTTTCACCTCTTTTTTATTTTTAAATTCCATTTATGTACAAAGAGAAAAAATCTACCTTTATTTTATGCATTTTTTGCATAGTATCTGAGAATATTTTTAAATAGAGCTGAAATTATAATTTGTAATTTTCATAGAAGGCTAAGATCACATTTGTTTTCTTAGAGATTTGAAAACCTTTCTCCATTTACTTTTGGTTTCTATGTTGCATAAAAAATATTAAGTATATTCAGTTACAGAACGTTTGATATCATTATAGAATTTAAATATCAGTCTATAATAACAATAGACTTCATTTAGAATGTATTTTTTGTCATTTCTGATTAACCCAATTAAAGCATTTTATTAGAGGATTTGCATTTTTCTTTATTGGGAGATGTGTTTATAACTTCTGTTTTCACATTAATCTAATGGAAGGTATTCTAGAATGTAGATCAGTCACAGATTAGGCCTATTTGTTTGCTTTAGATACTACCTTTGCTGTATATACTTCATATCTCTCAAATCTCATATTCTGTTCTGCCAGACATCTGATCTTACATCTGTGGTTTACAGCATTAATTGTCTCTATTTTGATATTATGTCCTCATAGTGAATATGGCAAAGTGTCAAAATCAAAGTCACTTTAAAAATAATTGTTTCCACACAATAGTAAGTAATAAGTTGAAAATCACTTTAATAAGCAATGTTGGATACAAGAGCATCAACAATATCAAATATTTAAATAAAGTTAACAAAAGATGTGCAGAACCTATAGCTAGAAAACAGCAAACTTTACTAATAAGAGACAGACCTAATTAGAGTGATACGCCATTCATATGCACAGGAAATGTCAGTATTGGTGAGGTGTCTAATGCTTAATCAATCTATAAATCCACTGCAGACCTTAACAAATCCAAGCATACAATAACCTGTGATGCAGCAATCATACTCTCGGACATGCTGAAGAGGAACTAGTACATATGTCCACCTCCACCAAAATGTCAAGAATATGCATAGTTATGTTTTACAAAACAGTCAAAATTTGAATTAATCCAAATATCCATAGTAGACAGAATGGGCAACTTCATTGTCATAATATGGATGAGTCTTCCATTATAATATTAACAAAAATGGTCAGACATGAAAGAAGCAAAGTGGTATTGAAACCAGAAAAGACACTGGAGTTTGGGCTGCCTGTCACTGCCAATCCCAATAAGCAGAGATAGGGATTGAATCTTTATGGGCGTTTTATTCAGATGGCCAGCAATCTGAGAAAATGGCGTGTTCATACCCTAACAGACCATCTTGTCTTTTCTTTCCAGGCCAAGATTTTTATAGCAGGGAATAAACAAGGTGTGGTCAGGGGTTTTAAAATTCAAGGAGAAGGTGATTGGATTAAAAAGAACAACTCCAGCATTTTCACTCTGGGCAGTGGTCTTAAAACTGTGCTCCAGGAGGTGGTCTTAAGCTGTGTCCTGGGTGGTTGTCATCTCACCATGGAGCACCCAAGGTAGCATCTTGAGTTTCTTGCAGTCCTCCTGAGGAACAAAGGTGGGACTGCCTATGGTCTCCTGGAGTTAGGGTGGGTCATACCTCCAGTTCCTGGAACAAAACTTTTACACGCATTGATTACTAAGCTTATTAGCTATTACTTAAACTACAATTTTCCAGCTCTTAACTTCCCTATCAGTATGATTTCATCTATATGGAATTCAAAACAATTGAAACTAATCTAATGTAAGAAGACAGAATGGTGGGTAATCTTACGTTGAGGTGGGAGTAGTCATACTAACTGTCAGGAGGACTAAGAAACGTTCCAGAGTTGAGGACATTTACTGTATTTAGGTCCTGGATTGGTTACATGCTGATATTTATATGTAAAAATTTATCCATGTATAAATTAAGATTTTTACAATTAAAAAAGAAAACATATTTATCAGACTTTTATACATGCTATTGTGTAAGATAAGTCACAAAGAAGAGATTTGAAAATGTGTGATTTTCCAGGCATATTAGTTAATGAATTATAAAAAAACAACAAGTAATTGAGCTAGAATAAAATATGTAAAGGAGAATTGAATTACTTCTGATTTCTAATGTAGAAAGATATTAGCAGATAATAACTAGGATTAGAAGGCATTTGAAAATATTCAACTTGGACCTTTAGCAGTGATAAAAAGTAGAATTTTTTTCATTAGAGAAATTTCAAGAGAATAGTTGTAAGACTATTTTTGCATATATAGTCAGAAAAATATCACAATGAATAGAACTATTCATTGTACATAGAGTTTGTCGTTTGTTTGCATTCCATCTGTATTAAGTCATTAATCTGTGTATAATAATATGTCACTTATGCTTCAACAGGATAAGAAACTTGACATTTTTAATTATCCTACTGAAATACAAAACTTAAAAAACCTCAAAACCACAGGGAAACCATAGTAATAACACATTCGAATTCATGAATTCACACAAAATCTCTTACCAATAAATAGAACAATTTAGCCAGTGTATCTTTATTCTCTTATTCTTCCAAATTTGTGTTGTTAATATAGTTGTTAAAAAATACAACTTCAAAACCCTCTCTTCTGCACAAAACAAACCCTCCTTGTCTTATTTTATGTCTTTTTTTCTTACCTGAAAATCCAGAAAACTTTCCAAATAGATGTCCTTTCTTCAGTATTTCCACATTCCAGGAGTTCTCCGACCCTTCCATTAAAATAATGTTTCTAAAATGCAAATATAGCTATACTCTTATATTCTTTGTGATAATTCCCCCTACATGTTATAATCACATAATTGTACTTTATTTCATATAATTATATATTATTAGTGTGCTGACAGCGTGTTTTTTTGTCAGTAATAGTTCTCTGCCTTTGAGTGCTCGTAGGACGATGACCACATGCAGAGCTCATTTTGACACTTTGCTGCATGGTGGAGCCACCGAGAGAATGTAAAAAAAAGTTTGTTCCTATTTCCCCTTAGCTCTGCATCATAGGCCATTGAGATTCTGATTTAATGGGTATAAAGTAGGGTCTAGACATTACAGTATTTAAAAAGCCTATCAAGTTAATTCTAATATATGGAAAAAAGCTGAAATGTAGAGAGAAGTGATTTCTTATAGAGAAATATTCCAAACATGATACCTAAGGCCATTTAAAGTGCATTAAGGGAAACAATATAGAAATCATCTCTAAGGCAGGCAAATTACTCTGAGGGGGATGAATCAATCAATGAGAATTAAGAGAACACATATTCAGGGGAGAGTAGTTGTCAGAAGAGGGAATTACAAATTGGGTAGGAAGCAGAATATAAGGAATTAAAAATTATAACTGTTACATTTTTTTCTATTTACCAATTAAGCCATGCAGTAGACCCTTATTAGACATTGTGATGATAATCAGTGATAATCAGAAGAAAATAATTTTCCTCATTTTCTATAATTCCCTTTTTGCCTAAGCTATGTCAAATAGGTTTTGATTACTTGAAAAAAACAATTTCCTTGACCATTCCAGTGGAATTAGATAGCCAGGGAAGTAAGAGAATGTGTGGCTGAAAAGTCCTGTATGAATGTTTCTGCATACCACATAACAACAGAGCCAAGTTAATGTTTGGGTTTATAAATTTAATGGGACTTTTTAAAATTCAGCAACTAAAGAGAAAAAGAACGAAAATAGAAAAAATATGAGAGGGCAATTTTGCCAGGGCCATAGGACCAATCTTGTCAGATTTGAAGCTGATTTTGAGGAATTATCTGATGTAAGTGTGTGTTCTAAGATGGAGTCTAACAGGATAGGGGAAGAAAAAGAAAGGAAAGGTTGTATATCCTGTGTCTTGGGGGAATAATTGGGATTATAAACATCAGTGACAGAGTTGAAGTTTAACTTGCATGAGAACTTCTTCAGTTGGTAAGAGGCTTTAGTCTGTGTATCTATGGACAGTGTAGATAAATTTTCGAACTTTAATGATCCTCACATACACTGAATTCCACTGATCTGCTTGGGTCACAGAACCAAGAAGTGTTAGATGTATCCGATTAATGCATAAACCCGCTGAACATTTTACATAACCTCGGATGCATTTTCTTTGCATTCTTTATCAAAAATAAAAGGTAGTGGATTAAAAATTTTTGGAATATGCACTTGATTTCAACCCTCAGAAACACTGAACCCAAACATTGTGTGTGCTCTCTGTTTATGAAATAGTGTAGGAAAGAAACAAATTGCTGTGCTACCAATTGGCCCTTTCCTAAAAATATTATTAGGCAGGTAATTCAATTGTTTCATTACACTACTCACTTTTTTTACAACACAAATATAATTAGAATAAGAAATATAGCAAACTGTTCAGAAGATTTATTATTCTACAAAAATAGCACATAATTTCTTTTAATGAAAATTATCTAAACTTTCATTTAATACTTTGAGGAGGCATACATACTGTTTTCTTCCTTCTCCTAACAGTATCCCAAAGTTAACCTCTTTTAAAACTATAATACAAGGACAATCTTCATGTTTCAAAAATCTAAAAGACATGTTAGATTTAGGCTATAATCATTATACTCAAAGGTAGATTTGTTTTCTACCAGTGACTTTATTTTACTAAGAAATAGTAATCACATATGTACACCTTATAAACTGGCACAAAATAAATATTTTTCAATGAATCATGTTGTTTATTTTTCAGAGGTTTCAATTAGAGATAATACAGTCAAATGGTATTATGTACCCTCGCCACATAAAATATTATCAGTGTGTGCTGCCCTTCCACCCTTTCTTTCCAGTGGATGGAGGGGCTGCTTCTTTGGTCAGGAAGTGAATAGAGGTTTTTGGTTTTTTTTTTTAGTTTTAAAGGAAAAGTCTTAGAAACTAAAGAGGCATTCTCTGGAATTTAAAATAAAATAGGTTGAAGATTGAAGAAAAATGAAGAATAAAACCAGTGCCTGAAGAACCAATGGCATCTAGAAGCTTGGCCATAAGAAGTGGTTCTATTATTGTGACTATCATACAAATAAAGAAACTGAGCTCTAAAGCATTAAGTTGACAAATTTCATAGACCTAGCTAGTGGTGGAGTCAGGATCAAGCCCTAGGCAAAATGCCTGCAGAATCTAAGTCATGAAATATTATATATATATAGGTTTTTGCCTCGGACTTCTGCCAAGATGGAGGCGTAGGTGTAAACATTGTGCCTTCTCGCGCACAACTAAGTTTAAAAACAACGAAGTTTTAGCAACAAAAACGCAGCGAAACCACAGAAAATTGAACTATATGGAAGTCTGACAACAACGTACCCTTGAGCCAAACCGGTAAGAGGGGCAGAGCCAGCAGCAGAGCGGGGTCAGGCAGGAAAGATCCACTGGACCAACCTGGGCATGTGACCTAGGTGTGCTGGCAGTGGGCGGATCCCAGGTGTGGAGTAGCAGGGGGCAGACCCACTAAGGGCAGACCTCAGTCACACATTCGCATGCAGATAAACCAGCAAAGGAGTGAGCAGTGAGACAGCTGTGGGAAGCAGCAGAATGGACCACTATTGTCCCTCTCTGACCCCACATACAGGTCACAAACCAGTGACCCTGGTGGCCCCACCCTGGTGAACATATAAGGCTCCGCTCCTCATATGTAACAGGCTCCAACAGAGCAAAACATTATGGCTCAGGAAGAACTCAAAGCCCCAGAACCCATAACTCTAAGCGACGAAGAAATAGCCAAACTTTCAGATGCGCAGTTGAAAACACTGGTGATCAGGATGCTCACAGAACTGGTTAATTTTGGTCATAAATTAGAGGAATATATGAAGGCTAAACTAATGGAAATGAATGGAAATGCACAGGAAACCAATAGTAATGGAAAGGAAACTAGGACTCAAATCAAGGGAGTGGACCAGAAAGAAGAAAAAAGTGACCAAACAGAAAAAGATGAAGAAACAAGAATTCAAAAAAATGAGGAGAGGCTTAGGAACCTCCAGGACATCTTTTAAACGTTCCAACATCTGAATTATAGGGGTACCAGGAGGGGAAGAGGAACAGCCACAAGTGGGAAACTTATTTGAACAAATAATAAAGGAGAACTTCTCCAATCTGGCAAAGGAAATACACTTCCAGGAAATCCAGGATGGACCCAAGGAGGATCACACCAAGGCACATCATAATTACATTAGCCAAGATTAAAATGAAGGAGAGAATCCTAGAAGCAGCAAGAGATAAAGGGACAGTCACGTACAAAGGAGTTCCCATCAGACTGTCAGCGGATTTCTCAAAAGAGACCTTACAGGCAAGAAGGAGCTGGAAAGAAGTATTCCAAGTCATGAAATCCAAAGACCTACATTTTAGATTGATCTATTCAGCAAAGCTTTCATTTAGAATGGAAGGGCAGATAAAGTGCTTCTCAGATAAGATGAAATTCAAGGATTTCATCATCACCAAGCCATTATTATATGAAATGTTAAAGGGACTTATCTAAGGAAAAGAAGATAAAAATATGAACAGTGAGAGGACAGCAAACTCACAGTTATTAACAACCACACCTAAAACCAAAACAAACTAAGCAAACAACTAGAACAGGAACAAAACCACAGAAATAGTGATCACATGGAGGGTTAGCAATGGGGCATGGGAGGAGGAGAGAGGGGAAAAAGAAAATAAGTAGTATAGACGGTAGGTAGAAAATAGGGGGGAGGGCAAGAATAGTGGGGGAAATATAGAATCTAAAGAACTTGAGACACATGGTCATAAACTAAAGGGGGGAAATGGTGGGGGGGTGCAGGGTGGAGGGGAAAGAAGGGGGGAATAAAACAACTTTAATGGCATAATCAATAAAATACATTAGAATATTATATATATATGCATCTCACATATAATGTTAGATATATATTATAAATTATAATATACCAGGTCTGTCTAGCCAAGCAATATGAAAAATAAAGACATTTATTGAAGAAGATAAAAGATACAAGAAACATTGGACCTAGGACAATGACACCTCATCCCCTTTAAAGTAGGCACCTTGGGACTTCACACAATTCTCCCAATCACTATTAGCTGCCCAGTCATATTTCCCTAAATCTCATCAATGATCTGAAATCTCTTCCCTTTCAACATGATTTTAGTTTTAGAAAAAGCTAGAAGTCATAGGGTGCCATATACGTGCTCTAGGGGGGCTGAGTCACCTGGGTAATTTGATGTTTCACCAAAGAACTCTGTAAGAGATGTGATGTGTATGATCAGGTACACTGTTGTGGTGAAGCTGCCGATCACCAGCTGCCCATAGGTGCGGCCTCCTGAATCATTCAAATAGTTCCTTGGAGGAATGTTCAAGTTTAATGCAAAATCTAATGCAAATTTAATGTATCAAGTTTAATACAGTTTTTTGCTCTACTTGCTCAGTCACTTTGAATGTCACGGCCACACAGTACTCATGCTCACTGGACAGTGTCTAACCCCTCCCCCCTGATTAGTTCATTGAAGTCTTCACTGTTGACACATGCACAAACCACTCCAACTCCATTCTCCTTGGCTGCCAGGTTACATCAATGTCAGGCAAAATGTTCTCATTATATTAACAATGGTTGAAATTTTTCCAGACAGACCTATATTGTGTTATGTAATAATATAAATATAATGTTTATATGGGCATGTAACATTAAGTATATAATGTTATAATATATATTGCAAATGATAGTATTTAATAAATGTTTTAGGACATAGATTCTACAGACAGATTGTCTAGGGCTTGAACCCTGATTCTGCCACTAATTAGGTTTGTGATGTTGGGCAAATTGCTTAACCTTTTGTCAGTCAGATTCCTTATGTGTATAAAGGCCAAAATAATAGAACTGCTTCCTATAGCCATGATATGTACTGAGTTAATATTTCCAAGTACTAGAATAAGCTAGTACACTCTGCTATAGTTACTATTGAAAAACACGTTCAGATACAATAAAAGGCAGCTCATGTTTCAAGTGATCGGATTTCTTATTTCTGTTTCTCTACATTTTTTCTGTTTTAACTCTTCTCTATAATATGGAGTTGTCTGATTTTTTTAAAAAAATAGGTTTTGGACACATAGGCCATGCCAGTAATCAATAGATAGATCAATATTGCTCCTGGGATGATGACTTGTTTAAAATTTAAGGTCACTGTGCTTCTATTGGCTAGACTTGCCTCAGAAATCCCGCAGTGGTCTCATCAGTTACAAATAGTGCACATGTCTTCTACCTCCTTTCTCCATTTTACTGCAACAAACCAAGGACTCCTAAGTTATAAGGCGTGGTGATTGCTGCTGGCAGGGGGCTGTGGGCAGGAGGTTGTGGGGGGAGGTGGAAGATGATACGTGGGGGGATAAATGTTTATCAAAAGAGACTTGACTTGGGGTGGTGAACAACCAATACAGTATACAGATCATGTGCTGTAGAGTTGTGCACCTGGAACCTATATAGATGTGTTCACTAGAGTCACCCCAATAAATTCAATAAAAAGGGAAAATACATTTTGAAGAAACAAAATACTGGCCTGGCCCGATGGCTTAGTAGGTCAGAGCTTATTTTGTACACCAAAAAGCTACGAGTTCAGTCCCCAGTTGGGGCACATACGGGAGGCCGTTGATATTTCTCTTTCACATTGATGTCTCTCTCTTTCTCTCCCTTCCTCTTTCTCTAAAAACCAATAGAGAGACCTTCAGGTGAGGATTTAAAACTAATAATATGCAATGTGCATGTTGCGTGCAACTTACGTGCACTTTATAAAATAGAAACTCAACTATCTGCACTTAATTCTATACCTTAAAATAATGTTTTGTAATCTATCAATTTTTATTTATTAGTAATTTCACTAATAAATAATTTGTTAATTCTTAAGACAGCAGGACTCCAGAACACAGATAACTAATAAATTGTTACTACACACACAAAATAGGTGGTCATTCATTTGTGAATTGCAATATGTAAATGTCTCAAAGCCTAATTACTGGAAAATTACAGTAAAAACAATCTTTATATACATACTCATTACTGTAATGAAGTGGTTTGCCAAATAACCCACAACAAATTAGGTCTCTAAAGGGAAAACTAATCTAACCAGCATTCATAAATCAAAAAACAAGGATGAAAAAATTCAGGAAAACAAACAGTTCAAAACGATATTAATGATATCTTGATACTGATTATGAAGTTTCTCCCTAAAAAATTGCAAAAATCTAAACCCTGAGCAGGTGCTCAAGTGTGCCATAGGAATTAGGCAATGTTTCCCGTGTACCTGTTTCAGGAAGCCTTCCTTAATATTCAGAAAGTCTTTATTATTTGTGGACTCCATATTGCAAATTTCCCCACTAACTAAAATGTATATCTAACTCCAAAATTAATACTCAGCACTCAGGGATGGAGAACACGTGCAGAGCAGCAAAAACTCTGTGTTCCCTGAAGTTCTCGTTACCAACAGGCCAACTGCCTGCTCGCTTGTTTCAGCTCTCCCACTGTTCACAATTGTTCTTTCCACAATGCACTTAATACCGTGTTTTTTTCATATTTAGGGGCTTTTTAAAAGTGTTTTACTGTTTAAAATGATCCCTAAACATGGTGCTGAGGTGCTGTCTAGTTTTTATGATGAGCTTTATGGAGGAAATATCTGTGTTAGATAAGGGGTTTTAGGCATTAGAAATAGGGTGTTTGGCTGTGACTTTACCGTTAATTAATCAACAACAGGATATATCCAGAAAAGAAAAAAAAGGAAATGTACCGATCTATAAATGAGATCGCTCTGGAAAGTGCTAAACTAACATATTTCATGTTTGATAAATCTATGGGGAAGATAGAAAAGAGCTACATTTGTGAATTCATGAGGTAATGTCCAATGAAAAACCCTTAGCTAGTATAAACCATTGCTTTAAACTAAAAAGCCAATGAAATTTTAGGTCACATTACCCAGGGTGAGGAAAATGTTAGGAGAAAAAGGATACTACTGATTTATTATTATAAAGAAAAATGCTTACAATTAGTTATCTGTATGCACTATAAATGTAATAAAATCTCCTATAATGGAAATGCACATAAAACAAGATTATTTATTGATCCATGATAGAAAATGTGGTGGGTAGAAGCTTGCAGGAAATTAACTCTATATTCTCCCAAGAGCAATGGCTCAGAATTTGTTCATTTTATTTGCCCTTATTATTTCCTTCAACAGGATACTAGCTACCGTTATCACTTTAAAACAATATATTGTTACCCAAATCAAAAGGAACCATCGTCTTAAAACTGATTGCCTGATACCAGGGATTAATGTGATTATCTTTTATTTGTTTTTCTCATCTCTGGCTACTTTCTCCTTCAACTTGTCCTTGCAAATTACTAAATATCTGCTTGTGTATTTTAAAACCATTCTGTAGAGAAAAATATTTAAATGGATTACTCTTTTATTCAAGAACTTAAAATATTTATAAATTATCAACTCATAGGGTATAATTTTGGCTGTTTGAATTATGTCTTTAATATTCTATATCCATCCAATTGTGTATATGTGTGTGCATATGATTTCTCGAATCAAGTATTTTATCTTGTATTTTGATAAAACTTTGTGCTTTTTCATACCTTAGATTTGTTCATGTTAAAAACATGGATGAAACTCAAGAATAAGCATCTGGGTAGATAATTTTTAAAAAAAGAATGAAATGAACTTCCAGGTGCAGTTCTGGCTCTTGTAGACTAAAGTCAGGGATTCCATGAAGGATCAAACTGAGCATTCTGATTTCCACTTTGTTTTTTCTGAGCATCTGTTATCAAATGCTTTATGCAACTGTGCCAGTAGTGATGTGTTTGAGAATTTATTCCATAAACAATAGCCAGTTCTATGAACATGATGACAGTAATCAACAGTAAAGTAGGGGAGGTACACAAATTTGGTGAAACTGCAGTAGCTTGTCACATAGTCTGAAGTTCAGAGAAAACTCACTTCCAGAGGGTTGAGATTCAATTGGAAGGGGCACCTCAGAAACATGGAGAAGTTCAAACCTGAACTCAACAGGAAATGATGTACTTGAAGGTCATGGTATCATCTAATGCTCAATCCAGCCTAGTGTAGACTTTAACAACCAGAAACCTGTTACTTTCGACATGTGTATTTTATTGTTCAAAATTGCATCAGAGAAGAAGGAGTCTTGGGCCATAGATAGAAGAAAACAACTTCAACTTTTGAGTCTATGGCACACAGTGATACTTTTTTCTACATATCCCACAAATACTTAAGAACTTACTCCTCATGCACAAAAAATGGTTTGATGTATTGCCCTAATATGTGCTTATCCTAGGTAAAACCAATGGAGAGAACATATATTTAATATAAAGTAATCATTTGTTCATATCTTTATATTTTATATTAATTACTTTCCATTTTATAGTTAGTTTATTTGTTTTCCTTTCCATTTTATAAATAACAACAGAATAAGATACCTATTCTACTTAAATAATAAATTAACAAGAATGCTATATTTGTCTAAACCTCGTCCTAGATTCAAGAAGTCAAACATATTATTAATCAAAGATTTGTTCAAGGGCATTAAAGCTTTTTAATTTTTAATAATATTTTATTCTTAATTCTAACTAGTTTTAAAATAATAGTTATTCTCTAAACTTATAAAATTTTAAAGAATGAGACTTTTTAAATCACCATTTGCTTTTTTTATAAGTATTTCAATTCTCATCACAGTTAAAACTATATCCTTCGCACTTCCACAGAAAACTGTGATTTGGGGCATGTTTTTGTAAATTACAGAGAATACTACAGAATTTGAATGTAAAGGTGTATCTCTCTTTTCCTTTTTGGAATTTTGTCACAATTAGTATTTTGTGTTGCTTAGTTCATACATTAATTGTGAAACGTGTCTTCTCATAGTTCACACATTAATTTATTTAAAAAAATCTTTACCGGATCAGGCAATGTACCACATATTGCCTGAGGGTTGGAAGTCCCATCACTGATCACAATCAACTGACAAATATCTCTGCCCTCATAGAGTTTTAATTTTACAAATGCCACACACAGGGAAAAAAAGAGCAAACTGTGTAATTATTTAATTTTTAAAGTAAGGACAAGAAGAAAGCCTGATTTATAGTATTCTCTAGAGATCTTGAATAAATCAGTTTTTCAAAAAAATATATACTTTTTTCCCTCCATGTATTGGCTATCAGTGAGAGTTCCATGATTTTTATATGAATAATTGTGAAATTTACTCTTGATCCCTTTCAATGTGTTGCATGTCTAGAAAAGTTATTATCTGCTCTTAAATAAAATACATGTACATATACGTACATGCATATTTTAGATGTACACATACATTTGTAAATACAAAATAGAAAACATTTAATACTTTAAAATTTGATTTAGTTTTGAATCATTACTTACAAATTATTGTTTTGTGCAACTTCCTGTGCAAATACAAATATATAACTCCAATATATTTTTTAATCAGTCACAAAATTTTTGTAACAACATGGTTTTAAAAATCTGATTATTTTTTATTTTTTTATTTACTCAAGAAATAATTTAAATTGTGTACGATGTAAGAAGTAAATATATTCTGGAAACTTAAGAGTCTTCACTTTTAAGAGCCTTTTTTCAGCATTGAAAACCATAATTGACAATTAATGCACTCACAATGCTTTTCTTCAGCCTCTAGTAGCATGAACGTTCTTTCCCATGAATTATTATTGATGTACAACTTACTAAAGTGGATGATGTGGGTAGGAAGACAGGAAGAAACCAAGTGAGGATAAAGTCAGAGGAACTGGTTTTAAGTATGGCAAGAAAAAAAGTTTTTTCTTAGTCTTTATTGGCACTTAGCACTTTTGGTTTTACGAATGTGTCTTTGAGATTTAACAACATCCAACAGCAAATACTGTATCTATGAAAAGGTTTGATAAATGGGAATTTAGAAAAAGACCATCTCTGAAACACTCTGCTCCAGGTGTGTGTGAAACTGCTTGTCACACAAAAAAGTACAAGTCTGCTTGTACAAAAGGAAGAAAGTAATAAAGACCGTCATAGAAACAGATGAAAGAAACTAACTAACTAACTAAATAAATATATCAATGAAACCAAGAGCTGGCTCTTTGAAAAGGTAAACAAGACTGATGAACCTTTAGGTAAATTAATAAAGAAAAAAGAGAAGACCCAAATACATAAAATCAGAAATAAAAGAGGTGAAGTAACAATGGACATCACAGAAAAACTTGATTGTAAGAAAATGCTATATACAGCTCAGGTGAAATTTACAAAATCCTGGAAACATAGAATCTTCCAAACTCAATCAGAAAGAATCAGAAAACCAGAATGGAAGAATAGCAACTAATATAGTTGAGCTGTACTCAAAAATCTTCCAGCCAACCAGATGGCTTTACAGGTGAATTTTATCAAACATTCAAAAAACTAACACCCATTCTTCTTAAACTATACTAAAAAATTCAAGAGAAGGGAAGACTTCCAAGGTTTTTTATGAGGCTAGCATTATCTTAATGTCAAAACCAGATAAGGACACCACTACCTTATAAGCCAGTATCCCTGATGGACATGGATGTTAAAATCCTCAAGAGAATATTAACAAATCAAATCCAGCAATACATAAAAAAGATCATACGCTGTGCCCAAGTGAGACTTATTTAGAGGATGCAAGGTTGGTACAATTTTAGCAAATCAATAAATGTGAAGCCCTGGCTGGTGTAGCTCAGTGGATTGAGTGCGGGCCTGCGAACCACACGATCGTGGTTCGATTCCCAGTCAGGGCACATGCCATCATATCTTAATACAATAAAGACCATACATGAAAAAATCCTACAGCCAACATCATGCCCAATGGGAAAACATGAAAAGTGTTTCCCTTAGAATCAGGAACAAAACGGAGATGTCTTCTTTCACCACTCTTAATCAAAATAGTACTGGAAGTCTTAGCCACAGTGATCAGACAAGAAGAGGAAATAAAAGTCATCCAAAGTGGAAAGGAAGGAGTAAAACTTTCATTATTTAAGATGAAGTGATATTGTACATAGAAAATCCTAAAGACTCTACAAAAAACTACTAAATTTAATAAATAAATTTGCCAAAGTAGCAGGATACAAATTGAATGTCCAGAATCAGTGGCACGTCTATATACCAATAATGGAATCTCAGAAAGAGAAACTGAGAAAACAATCCCATTTACTATTTCAACAACAACCATAACAAAGTAAGGTACCTAGGAATAAACTTAATCAAGGAGGCAAAAGACCTGTACCTGGGAAACTATAAGACATTAAAGAAAGAAATACTAGGATACACAAAAAGTGAATGAATATACCATGTCAATAGGTTGGAAGAATTAACATCATTAAAATATTCATACTACTCAAAGCAATCTATAGATTCAATGCTAATACCAATATCTAGATCTAGAATAAATATTACAAAAATTTATACAAAAACACACAAGATCCCGAATAGCCTCAGTAATCTTGAGAAAGAACGAAGTTAGAGGGATCATCATACCAGACATCAAATGATGTTAAAAGGCTATTGTAATCAAAATGCCCTGTTCTGGTACAAGAGCAGAAATGTATATCAATGGAACAGAACAGAGAGCCCAGAAATCAACCCACACCTTTTTGATCAATTAATTTTTGACAAAGGAGGCAAGAGCTACAACAGAATAAAGACAATTTCTTCAACAAACAGCATTTTAGGAAAATGGACTGGTATATGCAAAAAGAAAATAGAAAAGAAAGGATAAAAGAAAAAAGACAACCAACTTATACCATACATGAGAATAAATTCAAAATGGATAAAAGACTTAAATGTAAGTTGCAAAACCATAAAAATCCTAGAAAAAAATATAGGCAGTAAAATCTTAGATATCTCATGTAGAAATATTTTTGCTGATATATCACCTAGGGTAAGGGAAACAAAGGAAAAAATAAACAAATGGGACTACATCAAACTAAAAAGATTTTGCCCAGCAAAAAGAAAAAAATAACAGAATGAAAAGAGAACCCACTGTATAGGAGAAAACATTTGCCAATGATACATCTGACAAGGGGTTAATTTTTAAAATATGTAAAGAACTTATGCAACTCACCATGAGGAAGATGAACAACTCAATTAAATATGGGTAACAGAACTGAATAGACATTTCTCCAAAGAGGACACACAAATGACCAAAAGACATAGGAAGAAGTTCTCACATGGAGAAAACCAAAGGGGGGACATTCGAGGGTGGGAGGCACGGATGGGTGGAGTGAAGGGATGTGCCGGGATGAAAATGGAGACAACTACAGTTGAACAACAATAAAAAAAGAAAAAATTATCAATATCACTAATCATCAGAGAGATGCAAATTAAAACAAGTACCATCACACATGCTGGGTATCACCACGCATATGAAATGGCTATTATTGATAAATCGATAAACAACAAGTGCTATCAAGAATGTGGAGAAAAGGGAACTCTTGTTCCCTGTTGGTGAGAATGCAGACTGGTGCAGCCACTGTGGAAAACAGTATGAGATTTCCTCACAAAATTAAAAATGGAACTGTCTTCTGATGCAGTGATTCCACTTCTGGGAATGTATCCTAAGAATCCTGAATCATCTATCAGACAGAATATAGACAAACCTATGTTCAAAACAATGTTATTTACAGTAGCCAAGATGTGGAAACAGCCCAAGGACCCATCAGTAGATGATTGAGTAAAAAAACTTTGTTATATTTACACAACAGAATGCTATGCAGCTATAAAAAAAGAAGAACTCTTACCCTTAATGAATAAAATAAACACATACATAGTAAAACCAGAGGCACGGATACATAGAACAGACTAGCAGTGGTCAGATGGGGGGGACGAAAGAGATTAACCAAAGGACATATATACATATATGCATAGCCCGTGGAAGCAGACAACAATGTGGTGAAGGCCCAGGGTGGGGGGTGGGAGCAGGTGCTGTGAAGAGAGAGAAAAAAAGGGGAGAAATGGGGGATATATGTAATAGTGTCAAAAATATAAAAGTATGAATATTTAGATTTCAAAATGAATTGGCTGCATTAAAAGTAATTGATCTCTGGTAAAAAAAAATGTACAAGTCTAGAATGAGTAATCATGCTATAATTTTTTAAAACTTGATAGGATGCACTAAATTATTTATGATTCAGAGAATATTGGCTTAAAGTGTGTTTTTAAGGTAATAAATGAAAATTATAACAAAAGTTAAAGTCATTTAACCCATTAGATCCCATGATTCAGGAGATTCAGTGTCATCTAAAAATTATTCCAAGACTGAGGTTCATTCTAGGAATTCAATTCCCATGAACATTTTTTACATAAATTTTGCATCTTATCTTTTAAATTAATAATAGTAAACAGACCATAGATTATTTCAGAAAATTCATATACAGGATGATTCATATTATATGAGCAAATAAAAATCAACTTATTGTCTACTATTTGGATGCAAAATTATCAATGTGGTCTATTTATTACTTTCAACTCATGATAAATTTATATACATAAAAATAATATCTTTGTCTCTAATATTATTTGACAATTATTTTTATGAGCATGTATTCTGTCATATATATTTTTTGACTACATATTTACATTGCTATTTGATTTTCATGGTTTGGGTTGTGCAACTTGAGGGCAGGTATCTTTCGTTAAACTTCTGATCCTCTTGTGGTGGGTCCAGTATTTTTACAGATGGTGGAAATGTGATAACTAGTGGCTCAAATGGCCTTTCTGTCTTTCTTCTAAAGCAAGGCATGCAGAGAAAAATGTCAGTCCTTTTATATGGGACAAGACTCTTCTTTGATCAAGGAATATTCCATACACACATAGCCCCTGGGACTTCAGGAAAAGGAAACTCAGATAATATAGGTAGCTTACCTAATGACACATGCTCAATGAATGCTAATTTTCATGTATTGTGTATATCTTTTATCACAGGCATTCTTTTACACTTTGTGTATATGTTTTTTTGATCCTCAAAGGACATTAGGTAATTGTGTTTATCATGCCAACACATTGCTAGTAGGCTAGACAGAGGACAAGAGAGTCCAAGGAGTTAGGTTAAAGTCAACCAGTAAGTGGCAGGGCTAAGGTTCAATGCACAAAGTCCAGAGTTGCAGGGAGTGCACTTTTTTAGTCTTAGCTTCTACTACCTGTCATTAGTGCTGGAATCTGAAAAATGAATCCAGATCTATTTGACATAAGCATTTATAATCTTTCATTGACTCTGTTAGGTTGGTGAGATTTAGGATTTTATCTTAATGTATGTTAGAAAAAATATAATCCCTCAAGTGTTTTAATAATAAAAAATCTAATAAGTAAAACATTTGTAATACAATTAGTAATAAATTTATTTGACTATATTTTCTTTGAATGATAAATATATCTTAAAATGTGTTTGTAATATGAATAAAATGCTTACCTTAAATGTAATAGAGACTAATTTAATATTAAGCTAAGTAGTTAGATAGAGGCTGAGCATATTTGTGAAGATATGGGTTTCTCTCCATATGAATAGAACTGCCTCTTAGACTCTCTGCGTGTTATGTGTCATTGACCTGGCTCCAACTCCAGGAAACTCATGAATGGTATTCACAATGTCCTGTCCTCAACAGCCCTATACAGCTTCTCTAGACTCATGACTATATCTTCTTTTATGGAGTCAATCCATCTCATACTTGGCCTTCCTTTTTCCTGCTGCCTACTGGCCAGCAGGCTGTAAGTGACAGTAGCATTTATAGAACATGTTGTAGGCATCATGAACTGCTAAAGGTGTTTTTTCCCATGCCCTTCAAATCCTCCCACAATCCTGCATTGTATATCTTAATATAGCTACATTAGAGATAAGGATATAGAAGCTCACAGAGATTTCAGTAATCAAAACTACTTATCAAGAAACAGCATTCAAGTAGCTTTAAATTCCAGGCCCTGTTATTATACAAATAACTCTTCTGCAGAATACATTGTATTAGAATCTGAATTTTTGATTAAAGTAATTTCTTATTAATTGCAACAATTGTATATTAGTGTTCCAATTTTTCAGATTATTGCTGAAAATTATTTAATACAGCTCAATCATGGGAATATGTATTGAATGGATTTGGGGTTCATATGAACAATGCTTTTTTTAGATTTTATTTTCACTCAATATAAAATTTCACTGTCACTGCATGTTTTACATTATGTGTAGAAAGGTCATTTTATCATTGGATATACACAATTCAATGAAACAAATCAATTGTTTTATTTCAGTAATTAACATCCCTTTTCTATTGTAATATATTCATGAACACAATACATTTCTTACTAAAAGTTCTGAAAACATCTGTATTCACAATTCTAGCACTTACTGGGTTCACTAGTTTTATCAAGTCATTTAACCTTTTTTGGTCAGTTTTCTCACTTTTAATACAGGACTTCAAAAGTATTTTCATCACAGGGTTATGGGTATTAAATGAGTTGGTATATAGACAAAAATTTCAACGCAAGTGGAACACATACTTCAAGCTCAATAACTGTGAGCTGTGGTTAAGACATTGCTCACCTATATCTTGCCAATACTCAATGTAAAAAAAAATGAACATTCTTTTCATATTAAACAGTTAAGTCTTTTTTATTTCAATGAAGATATTTTATTTTTATGAGTAAGACTTTAGGCATTTGCTTTATTGCATACTTTATATTAACTATTATATTTATATCACAATTTTATTTACTTATTTATTTATTTATTTATTTATTAAGATTTTATTTATTTATCTTTAGAAGGGAAGGAGAGAGGGAGAGAAACATCAATGTATGGCTGCCTCTAGTGCGTCCCCTGCTGGGAAACAGCCTGCAGGGAACTGGCCTGCATCCCAGGCATGTGCCCTGACTGAGCATCGAACTGCAATTCTCTGGTTCACAGGCCTGTGCTCAATCCACTGAGCTACACCAGCCAGGGGCTATATCACAATTTTAAAACAAACATCAGGTTAATGTCTAGTAAGTTCCAGGCAATATGAAGATTTTATGTTTTTGTTTCTGGTTTTCAATAAGCTAGAACATTTACTGACTAAGACATTAGTGTACCAACCACAATGTAAAGTTAAAAATATTACTCTATTTTATTTGATTATAACAATAAAATTTAATTTTGTTGGCTGTTTGAAAGCTGACTAAAATTGCTTTCAATGTGCTTTTTGGAACTTATTAGCCTCTAGAAAGAATGTGTGCAAATTTTTGTTGCTTGCATATGATTTAGCAGTATTAACCATGGCTGATTCAGTGGAAATTGTTACTTAACTGATGCAAAAATATGTGTAAGTTCCTTTGTCATTTCTTAATGAAAGAGAACAATACAATTCAACCAGTATCTTTATTAGGTTCTTGAGGTGAAAAATTGCCACTCGTCCAAAAATAATCTAAATGATTTCAGAGAGATAGTGTGTTAGTGTGGATCAACCAACAATCACAAGGTCGACACTTTTTGTTCAGGTACTTCTATAGTGTAGCAGTTATCACATTATCCTTAACACTTGTTAAAATAAATATTTAAAATATTCATATTTGATTAAAGACAAAAAACTATAATTCAAAACTAAATCTTAAAAATTGTATTGAAATGTGAATGTAAGGCCTTGAAAATGCAAAATTGTATTTTCATAAGCTCTAATTATTAAGGATATACCGTTATCTTTTATATTGATTATTCTCTACATGCATTAGACTTATTTTTCAAATTAAATTTAGTTTTTTCCAATTATTTATGCATTTCAGTATAGTTCATTAAACATATATTTAATGGATGTTTACAGGAATTCGCTATGTCTTGAGAGTAAACTGTTTAACAAAATGCATTTACTAAGCTCCAAACACTTATTGATTGCCAGTTGAAAGACATAAGCATATTATAATAGATTTTTAAGGAGAGAAAATTTCACAAGGTTCTAGGTAAACACACAAGGAAAAAATCATCCCTATCTTCAATTTCAAGGAAGCCTAAAGAGAGGATATTTTCCTATCAACATTTCCCCAAATGTAAAACTTTCAATAACTGTCATTCATGTGTGCTTTATGAATGTCAGCAACTTCAATTTTAGTCTTCATAATAGCCATAGCAACACTGCAAGGGTATAGAACAGTATCCCTTGTTTATAGAAAACAATGACATTCAAGAACACTCTGTAATTCACAAAGATAACACATCAGTAAGTGAGGGTCCAAAAACCAAATATCATGGTCTTTCTATAGTTGTAGTTAATATTACCAATATTTTACTTACTGGTGGATTTTCAAACAAATGTCACCGTTGCTTCAACCTCACTAGTACTTCCCTTTTCTTAAAAGAGTTACACTTCTTTCCCCTCTCCTTTGAAGCAGAGTCCAAACAATTTATCTAGTGTAGACTTTGATGAGAATAATGCCTTGCTCTTAGCCTAAGAAAATTTTAGCAACCGAAACTAGAGAGTGAACACTTAGAATCTTAACTGAATAACGTTAGTAGTGTCACAAAAAAGTGTCTTCTTATTGGTGATTTTCCAAAACATTGTGTTCTAAGATGATCCATATAAATGGAAAGATTTTCTCTGTTGATAAGAGCTTTCAAGTTTAAAAAAAAGTATAAGATTATTCTTTGATTTTAAATTATCAGCAATTGGGTGTTTTTCAAGTACCCTGTGTTGAATTTACATTTCTGACATAGCACCCTCTGTTATGTACACTTTAGAAAATGAATTCCCTCTAGTCATTTTTATTTAATTCTGTTCACATATTCCATTTGAGATATTAATGTATTCATGCATAGTGAATAGTACAGGTTCATGCATATTTTAAATTAAGTACCATGTCCCATTATCTTCTACACTCACTAAGCATATATTTCTGATTTCTCTCATCTTTTAAAACAGGTTGAGTCATGAGATTCCTCAACATTTATTCCATCCAATAGATAAAAGATGGAATGATCATGCATTCATTTTTTATGCAGCTGAATATTGTCATTTGAAAATTATTACCAAAGGCAACACTGAAAATGATATATGAACTTAAAATAATTAGAATTGTGAAATAAGAAGACTCCATACCATTAAATGTAGCAATATGTAGTAGCAAATAGGAACCAAAGAATACTAAAATGTGTTGATAAAGCCTAGTATTAATTATCCTGAATACTATAAAATTAAGTTCGGGAATCTGTTTCCTGAACATCATTTCTAAGTTATATACTAATCAAGAGAAGAGCACACACATTCAGTAGTATCAGTTGTAACCACGTCTCCCTAATTAGGAAGGTATGCTGCAGATTCATTAGCATATGTAAAGGACTCATGGCAGCAAGAAACCAAAGGAATTGTTATTGGGCAAGAAAATGTAAAATGACTTCAACTTGAAAGGGCAGGAGACAATTTGTAAACGATATGGAACAGCTGTGAACTTACAGGGGCAGGACAACAGCACCAAGATCTGTATTGCATTAGAAGGCTGGATGGCTCCTTTTGTACAAAGGCTTTCCACTCATGGAAAGTGGCACACTTACACCCAGTGACACTTCCTCAACCTAACAATGGAAGCCACCAACCACAGTGAGAAGAAATGTTCTTTTGGCATGAAACTTCTTTTTTTCTAAAATGCAATTGTTCATTCATTATTGCTAGTAATATTGTGAAAGTTTCCAAAGCACAGGGAATACCACAGGGAGAAAAGAAGTGTTTTTGTTTTAAACTGACTACTGAACAGGAGACACAGACTGACAGATAACACAAAATTTCAGTGAGTATATACGTAGGTCTGGTATATTCCATATGACAGGTAACAGAAACTTTCCCAGAGGAAGCGATAACTGAATTGCATCAAAATGGGTTAGTAAACATTAATGAAGGGAATGTAGAGGACAGCACTACTGATGAGGAGTATGGTGTGTACAAAACCAGAAACGTGGCGATATTTAAGCCAAATAGTGGGCTGTGAAATACTGTATTTCTCAGAGATGTCCCAATACCACATCCCCTCCGTGTATCTTTGCCATCTTTCCTTGTCCAGAGATGGATTCTCTATCTCCAGCCCTTTGAATCTGTCTGAACTCTATAAATGCTTTTATCAACAACCACTTTGCCAGGACTGGGCATAAACTTTAATGACATCTTCCATTTTCTTCCTTGTTAAATACAGCAGCCATGCTGTGAGAAGCCAGAGTCGCCCAAGGAGAACCCATGTAGACATTCAGTGGGACAATCACTTTATTGTTCCCCAATATCAGCTAGCACCAACTGACAGCCAGGTCAATAAGCCAATATTTTCTGGGTCATAGAGAAAATCAAGGTGGTATGTCTTCTTACGTTATGTGGAACTTGAGGTAATTTTGTTATTTCTCTTTATTCTCCAACTCCCTATTTTCTGGTCTTTATTAATTTACTTGGGTGAATCGAGCCATTTGATATATGTATCCTTTTTTTAAATAATAGGTCACCCTTCTGTGATAGAAACTGCATTTTCCTATATTTGCATAATTATTAAATCCATAGCAGTTTTTATTTATTTCTAGTTTTCCCATTTTAAGTTAATTATTTTGATACATATGTGTTGATTAAAGTGATCAATCTGTCTGGAAAACCCTCTTTGTTAATATGTTACTATCATGAGAATGGTTTGTGCTGCATCAGTGTATCCTGGCAGCCAAGGAGAGTGGACTGGAATGTGCACGTGTGAACAATGATGACTTCACTATACTAGTCGGGGGGGCAGTAGACATCATTGAGTGAGCACATGTAATGTATGGCCATCACATTCAAAGGGACTGAGCAAGTAGCGCAATTAATTTTGCATTAAGCTTGAACATTATTCCAGAGAAGCTATTCCAATGATTCAGAAGGCCACAGCCATAGGCAAATGGTGATTGGCAGTTTCATCAGGACAATGCACCCATTTATGCATCACGTCTCCTGCAGAGTTTTTTGGCAAAACATCAAATCACCCAGATGACTCAGTACCCCTACAGCCCAGATTTGGCTCCATGTGACTTCTGGTTTTCCCTCAAACTAAAATCATTTTTGAAAAGGAAATGATTTCAGACCAGTGATGAGATTCAGAAAAAAAGATGGGGCAGCTGATGGAGATTGGGAGAACTGTGTGAGGTCCCAAAGTGACTACTGTGAAGGGGACTGAGTTACCATTGTCCTGTGTACATTGTTTCCTATATCTTGTATCTTCTTCAAAAAATGTCTCTATTTTTCATATTACATAGGTGGATACCTTCTGGACAGACTTTGCATATATCTGACCTATTTATTAATTGAAATCTCTGCAAACTCACAGTAAAATGGCTTACCAAAGGTCAGCTAGCACTTAACCTTGGGCCACTGGGCTCTAGAGTTTGATCCTGTCACCACTGGGCTGAATGGCTGTGTGGTCTTAAAAACAAAACAAAGCAAAAAAAAGAAAGGCAAAATATAAATCAACATCTTGAGGACCTCATCACCATTTGCCCTCCCCATACCCACTTCTACCTTCCCACAACAACCTTCCCTTCTTTAAGAGGTTAGTATAGTGGAAATGCAGTATTGTGGGCAGGCCTGGCGTGGGAGGGGCTTGGCTGGGATGGGAGTAGAAGGCAGAAAACTGATGCAGATACGAGACCGCAGCGTCCTCAGCATTATGGATGAAATACAAGACAAATTCACAGGGACTACAGAGTCCTGTGGAGAAAAAGGGACAGAATGGCTACTCTCTCAAGGGGAGAACACGCCGACCCTTGACCTGAGAGGTTTTTATTGGGTTTCAATTTGCACAGGAATACAGGTAAAGTTCATTAATCATTGTCAGGCAGTAAGGATCAAACAATAGACAGCATACAAAGAACTAAAGAGGGCTTATTGTGAGTCAGGGTCTTTTAGCTAAAGGGCTACAAAACTAGGAAAGAAACTCATTCCCTGCTCAGACCCATGTCATTTAATTGAGAACATTCTTATCAAAGCAGGTTTCACAGGATTTTATGTATTTTTTTTCTTAGGCCTGATCACGCAGGGAGCTCGCCTTTTCCAGCACAGGGCTGCACCGCCCTCTGTCATTGTTTCAGGCTCAAGTCAGACCAGGGAAGTAAGGCAGCCAAGAGATTAGGAGACTTCCTACAGACAGAATGAGGACTCAGGCTATGTCAAAGCTGAGGGGCGAGGGTCCATCACCCCTTTCTATAGCCCCCCAAGTCCTTCCCTGGGGCCTCCCCATGATTGTGCCTGTCTTAGGTCATTGTAGGGGACCAGTTTGTCTTGGCCTGGCAAATGTGACTCAGCTCTGTGTGGAAAACCTACAGAGGCAAAGTGGTGGGCAGAACCCAGATTTGCAAACTGAGCTTTCCCGTGGGAATCAGGTCAGGAAAATGCTTACAGACTGTTATGGCTTGCTCTTGCTAAAACTCCCTCGTCCTAGTCTAAAGCAACAAATGTGTATTGTCTATCTTCAAGGTAATTTCTAAAGTCTGTGTGAGCTTTCCCAAGGACAGAGCTAATAGGCTCATTGCCATCCCCCTCTGCATGTTATTTTTATTTCCCTGATTGTACCTAAAATGTAGACAATAGCATTCTATGTAATAGATAATAAATCTTTTTCTGATGTAAGACCCCAGGAAAATACTAAAAGCCTGTCTAGGCAAGGGTCGGGCGCTCCCCTCTTGAGGGAGTGGGCAAGGCACCATAGGCACTTTCCCCTTGAGAGAGTAGTCGTGCCTGTTCCCTTTTTCCACACAGGACTGTTGTCGCCTGTGCATTGATTTTCGCCATCAGCCACAACAGGCGGACTCTGCTGGCCAGGGTCTGCCACAAGTCGTTCCCCCCTTGGGGAATCTTACCCGTCATTGGCTAACTGATCAAGCATTGGGGGCCAGTTATGGATGAAGTGGTGCTCCTGCCAGGGAGATAAGTTTCGTCTCCTTAGTGGTTTATGGTTCAAAGGTCACTCAGCCTTACCCATGATGGGGTTACAGCTTCTGAAACCAGGTAGTGTGGTTTCCATCAAAAAACTGTACTTGAACAGCAATTAAAATAAAAAAAATAGTAAAGAAGTTACATGGTGTCCACAGAGACACACACACAAAAAAAGAAAGAAAGAAAGAAATAAAATGCAGTATTTTATATCGGGCCCTATAACAGTTATTACAAAATTTCTGAATCTCTAAGTAAGTATCTTTATTCATGATTTATCTTTTAAGTAATGATGGCAAGTAATTTAATTTACATTTGCTCTCTGCTGTATAGAATTATTTTAAATGTAGTCTTATGAGGCAATTTACTCTGACACATTCAAATCCTGACACATTCCATTGATGTTTTGTATGTGAAGGTACTTCTTTGTATGGGAAGAAAATGAAGTCAGGTTCAGCTTTGGAGTTTTCTATTTAAAAATCATATTCACCCAAGGCAGTGTGGGCTCCCATTGATGCATACCTAGGTCAAAGCTGTATTTCTACAACTATACACATGATTCCCATACCATTTTACATAACAGAAAAGGCTCTCCTGGACTTTGGGTAACTCAACTGAATATTTCAGAAGCCACAAGCATGTTAAAAAAGAAACATAATGCATGGTAGAAGCCAGACTAATTGGGGAAACAGTGCTACAGCATATGTTATTTGTGGAAAAACCCAAATGGGGCCTATGAACTCCACCCTTCAATAATTCGGCAGAAAATTCAGTCTAGTCCTAGGAGGAGGTGAAGGTCCTGAATGATGGCTCATCACCATGTCCACATACTCTTCCCATGATTTCAGCTCAGTGAGATCCCTAGACCTGAAGCAGCAGGCCAGGGAGCCTCTCAGTCAGAGATCCCCAAAGGTGTTGCCAGAGAAAGTGAACAAAGGACATTTCTGCCACACTGCTCTTTGGCAAATGTACATTCTGCATTAAGAATTATAAGATTAAAGTACAAAAAGATAAGGCTTTTAAAAATCATTTATGAATGTGAAAAGTAATCAATGCATGTGAGCTAACAAGTGATGCAAGAAAAGCATTTCAAGGTGACCTGTGTGGGAAAAATTAAAGCGTAGTGGCAAGATTTGCTGGTGTGAAAAGCAATAATATGCCCTTGGAGATGTCAGTCTTTCCAACTGACAGTCTGTCTTTCTGACTTTCCAACCTGTTTCCTGGTTTTCCCAGAGCTGTGCTGGGTCTGCCCCCTATCCAATCATGGATCAATTTCCTGGATCTTCATGGATTTTGTGCCCTTATCCTATCTGATTCTTTTCCTAGATTTCCCCCAGCTTGGCTATTCTTTACAGTTGCCATTTTGGCTCCTACGGCACATACCTCAGAGTTCTGCTTCTTCAGCTGGCTTCTACTGGGCACATGCCCAGCGAAGGGATCCCCCCCTCACGGGTTCTCCTTCCCCTTCCTGGGGTCATCTGGGTGAATGGCCCAGGCAGGTGCCCCCAGAGATATTGGAAACTGAAGTTTCCTGTATGCTCAGTGATTAACATTTCTTTGGCAGAGGATAGGTGACTGTGAAGCTGAAGCTTCTGATTTAATCAGGTTTAGCCTGTTTCCTTCCTTCCTTGTTAATACCTAACGAGCTACCAGTGCTAACAAAGGATGTCACAGGTTACAGTTTTATAAATATAAGACTCTAGTTTATTAATAGCCAGCAGATACCGGGTGGAATTTCATAAGGTTTTCAAAAGAAACGGGCTCTAAGTGGTTAGAAAAAATCTATTTGGGCTGTTTTGGACACACTACTTGCATATGTAAAATCTTGTCTACAGTCAGTGGGCTTTTGAACTAATGAATCTTAAACAACCTAGTGGCCCATAAACAGAGGTCATTTTGGACTCATTTATGTAACAAAGAAGAATATCAACATTTAAAATCTTTTTTAAAATCTGATGACATAGTATTTTAAATATAGCCTAGATATTCAGCAAGGAAGTAAAGTAAGGAACTAGTGTTTTAAGAGTTATATAAGAAATACATCTCTTAAATTTATGTTATATGTTATAAATAATTAAGTAAAATTTTGTATTTTATAAATATTATTTAGCATTATTATTTATAAAGCTAACTTCTCTCCAAACTTCAGCTCAAACCTGAGCCTATATATCAGCCATCTAGTTAATGTATAATGATTAGAACACTAATTATAATGTAAACATGTATTAATGTACAGAATAAAATTATAAGATTGTTCATTTTTTCTTATATTTTCATTCATGCTGTATTAAAATTGAGCACTGTAAAATTAGGTAATGACTTTAGAACTGGAATGGTTGAATAAACATATTCAAACACTGTAAGATTCACACATAGTATACAATTATGGAAAAAGAGGTGCAAGTATGTAATTAGGAAAAATAGGAGGTGCATAGTACGTTATTAGGAAAAAGGAGGCACAATATATTGTCTCTGACATATTTTATTAATATAAATCAAAGCACAATAACTCATCGACTATCAAAATATAGTTTTTTCAATAGTCATGAGAACCAATTCTATTTTGAAATCTCTTTTTTGGCTAAATAAGAACAGCAAAATAACACATCAACAATATACAAGACAATTTTTACACAATAATAACAAATGTATAAGAGCAGATATCTACGGTTACTTTTAAATTAAGTAACTTTGACTTCATAGAAAATTGAATTTTATCCTAATTTTTCTTTTCTCATGGTAAAATTTTATTTATGGTCTACCTGTATTATACATCGGATAGTTAGTACGCACCAGCAGACATTATTAGAACACTGAACTGCTATCACTTATATTTAGTAACAAAGATGGAGCAGTTGTGATTCAACTATAAACAACTGCATAAGCCTTTTTTAACAACAGTGAAAAATGCTGCAATTAAGTATTATTTGAGAAAATGTACATTTCAATAGTTAAATCACTTTCAGCATCTCAAAATATCACCAATACTGAGATTTTTAAAAAGATTTTTTAAATTTATCTTTAGAGGTGAAGGGAAGGAGATGGGGAGAGAAATATCAATGTATGGTTGCCTCTCATGCAACCCCTACTGGGAACTGGCCTGCAACTCAGGCATGTGCCCTGACTGGGAATTGAACTATGATCCTTTGGTTTGCAGGCCTATGCTCAAATCCACTGAGCTACACCAGTGAGGGCCCAATATTGGGATTTAAAAATGCTTTTGTTGACATCTATTTTTCATTAAATGTGTTTTTATTTCTTCCTTCCTTTTCCTTCCTTCCTCCTTCTTTTGTTCTACTCTCTCATCTCTTTCCCTATCTTCCTTTCATCCTTCCTATTGTTGAAAAAAAGTCCTCTACCCTTCTGGATTTCTATAACTGGTATGATAATTAAATTATATGAGGCAGATTAACATAAGAATATCATTTTTAATTTTGTAAGTATGTGATTTCATAGGAATGAGCCTCAAAGAAATTACCAACCCAGTCAGCTCTTACACCTTTTAGACAAAGAAACAATAATTTTGTGAAGAACTGACAAGACAAAGAAACTCTGGTTTAGGTACTGATTAGGCAAGAAAATAAATAGTAGAGTTTGTTTATACAGCACTCACAGCCCTGGTGATAAGGATGTCCTTTTATCTCATGGTGTTAGGAGGGTAACTTTTATGCCAGAGATTTATTTTCTGCTTTCAGGGAGACAGAAAGGAGGGTCAGAATGCCCTTCTTTTACTACTGTTTCTCAAATAACTTTAATTCAAAATAACCAGTGTACCAAAATGGCATATCTTGGGATGGCCTGCCCTTTACTCCATCTCTGTCTTGTTTTTTCCTTCCTCCCTTCCTTTCTTCTTCCTTCCTCCATCTTCCTGTTTTTACTTTTGTCATTCTTTTTTTATTTTTACAGGTGCAGACCATAAAAATTGGTATTATATAGCAAATTTAAAATGTAGTAAGGTATAATAATTGCCCAAAGTCCTTAATTTTTGTCTAAAATGTCAATTAATAAAAAAATGGTTTCCCATCTGTCAAATTTACCACATATTGCAATGAAATATATATGTGAATAAGAACAAATCATTGTAATCCTCTACATTGCAAGAAATAAGGTAATGGTTTCAGTGTAAAAAAGTCTGCTTTTTTACTGAAAACGGCAGTTACAGTATGACAGCAAAACATGTGAAAGTAAGAAAAGAAATAATTTTTTGTTTATAGGTTTTTTTTAAATTAAGCTTTATTAGTTTGTTATTAGAAAGCACATGTGATAAAATCAGATCATCCATCAGATCACAAAATAACTCTGCTCTTTCAGTTTTCATTCACTTATTCACCACGCATCACGCCCTTGCTCAGTACAATATGGCATTCTCAGGATTTGCCTGTCATCTCTCTTGCAAGTTCTTGAGGTAGAGTGGGTTATAAATAAATACTGTGCAATTTAGGCATTCTGATCATATAGTGAAATAATATGGGAACAACAGGAGGGACAGAAACGATCCAGTAGAACTCATAAATTTGACAAATCTCAGACCTAACAAACAGAGAACTCTAGAATACAGAGCGAAGCTGAGTCTTATGAAAAATAAAATCACAGCACCCAAACTTTTTGCTACATTGAACTATTAAAAAACCTAAGATGACTATTTTATAAAAATTACTTGGCATTCTTGATTTTTCTAAAAAAATTATAAATATCTTCAGTAGCCAGATACTATATTTGCTTTATCAATCTTAATGCTCAGGTATTTATATTAATATAATACAAATAGATATAATTCAACTACTGTGTGCCTGGATTTTTTAAGTCAGGGCACATAGTAGTGAACAAAACATTTGTATGAATATGTATAAGTGCAATAGGTGGAAAACAAGAATGGGAGAATGTATACCAGGATTAGATTGGATAATACTTTGTTATGGGTTATCCTAATTATAGAATCCTCAACATCATCTCTGGATTCAACACATTAGAAGTGAGCAGGAACTTTCATTCCGTCCAGCTGCAGAAATCAAAAGTATCTCCAAATGTACTCTGGGGCCAGAAGTGTCCCCAGTTAAGAACCAATGATATAGTCTGAATATTGATAATGCTTTATTTATGAAAAAGAGAGTGTTAAATAGAACAAAAAGGAAGTTGAATACATCTTTTATATCTCACGTTTCCATATTAACCGGTTCGACTCTTTACTATAAATTTGAGATCATTTTCATGTATTACTCATGTAATATTTAGAAATCAGCAAAAAAAAAAGATAAACACCAAAATGTGAGAGGTAGACTACAACCAAAAAATGAAGTTTATTTGGACTATATAAATAAAACATGCTATTATTATAACAATTTTTGAGTTGGCCAAAAAGTCCATTTAGTTTTTCTGTAAAATAAAAGACACATTTTTTTTCATTTTCATCAATAACTTTATTGATTTGGATGTTTTGTATACATTGGCTGTTTCCCGCATGGTCAAATTTTGATTGCTTTCATTTAATGTATCGATTTGATCACTATCAACTACAACTGGTCTACCTGACCATGGAGCATCTTCCAGTGAGAAATCTCCAGCATGAAACTATGCGAACTACTTTTGACATGTTCAATAAGTCAAAGCACCTTCTCCATACACTGAATAAATCTTTGTTGTGCTTCTGTTGTATTTTTTTTACCGTTCTTGAAATAGTGAAGTATAATATGCCAAAATGTTGTGTGTTTCTTCTATCTTTAATATTAAAATGACTATGCAAAATTAATTAATTTTGATAAGTTTTTTTACATGCATGCTGATATGACAGCTGTCACAATACCATCTGACAAAATTGATCCATCTGAAGTTTAAGACAACTAAGTGCTACTAGAGCCATTGTACAGAGAAAAACAAACCAGCTTTTTGTGCAGTAAAATATTATTTTATTATATATATTTTTAATCATCTTCAAATTATTTATACAATAAGGCAGGAATTCTTTCCATAGTGTACTGTATTAAAATTTTACATGGGATCATAGAGTTCTTGTCTTTTTCTAGAATTAGATCATTTAAAAGGAAAAGCCAAAGACAAAGAGACAAGAAAACAATTAGCAAAATGCTGAGCCTCATTTTATGTTGTGAAAATTCTTGTTAATATTGTCTTCTCGTTATTTGTCAACATTACTTACCTAAATAGTGGGGAGATGATGAATGGAGTGTGAATATCTTTCCTCTGTATAGATACAAAGTAAACTGGAAGGAAGAAAAAATAAAAGAGATTGCCCTGGCTGGTGTGGCTCAGCAGATTAAGTGCTGACCTGTGAACCAAAGGGTCACTGGTTCAATTCCCAGTCAGGACACTTGCCTGGGTTGTGGTCCAGGTTTACAGAAGAGGGGCACATGAGAGGCAACCACACATTGATGTTTCTCTCCCTCTCTTTCTCCCTCCCTACCCCCTCCCTTCCTCCTCTATAAAAATTAATAAAGAAAAACCTTTAAAAAAGAATCTAGTTAAAAAAAGAAAAGGAATATAAGAAATCCCTCCTCATCTTCCCTCTGTTTTTTCTGTACAAAAAGTTTTAAAATGACTAATAAATAATATCACATATAAAAATTCATTGCAAAATGGCTGAATGTCCTAAATTAATTGATCATCTAATATTCTAAGCAAATTTTAGTATGCAAATTTGTGATTAATCTTCATTATAGGAAATAGCTCAATTTATTTTATTGTAATAAATTATAATTTATTAGTAATTCAAGTATGGATAACCAAAAGTAAACTCATGTTATAGATGTTTAATATATAAACAATAAATTGTGACCGATTTTAAATTATGAAGATAAGGTTAAGTTATATTTGCACAACAGAAATAGTGTTTTTTTTTTCTTATTTTGCTTTAGCTTTACTTTGTGATAATTATGAGCCCAACATGATCAACATAAATGAATTAAACAAATGTAGAAATTTGTAACACAAAATTGGAATATGAAATATTTAAAATTGCCATTTGAGCTATAAGACATTCTTTATTATTAATGATATTTCATGTACCAAAGACTTTCAAATGACTGAATTACTACAAATTTGTTACCACTATACAGGAACTAAAACAATGGCCCTATATTTATGAATCTATTTTAACTGCTAATATGCACTAAATTAGTCATCTTAACTTTCTTGTTATAAGTAAGCAGTAGTTCTGATTCTTCTTTAAGTCTTTAAGTACTTTCTGAAACCTAGGAGTTAGTCTTAGCTGGAAGCAGAAATACTAATGGCTCCAAATATATAAATTTCTAAAATGTTAATGATCTTTGGAAATTTTCCATGTGTGCTGCTTTGAATTCTCAGCAGTTTACCTCCCTTGTTCAGAGGAATTTTTATCCCTTTGGCAGAATTAAGTCAGATGATCACATTTTAATTCAGATATTCAATGTGCTTTCCACAGATGTTTGGCAATGAATTTATAACTAAATTGAAATTGTAATATGGGGAAACAAGCTTATGGTAATTTTATTGTTGAATAATTGTCACAGAAGCAAGAAAGTACATAACATAAGAGGGTCGCTTCCACAAAGAAGCATTCAGACTGCAGCGAGTGTTGGGGATACAGACACAAACTGATGCTAAACACTCTGCGTAAACACTGTCTCTGTCACTCATGATTTTTGTAACTTTGGGTCAAGTATGTTTACCTCTTATATTAGTTTGCTATGGCTGCTCTAACAGACTATTGCATCCTGGGTGGTGTAAGGAAAATTTATTTTCTTAAGTTCTGAAGTGTAGGTTGATGTCCAAGATAGAGGTCTGCAGGCATGGCTTCTCTGGAGGCCTCTCTCCTCGGCATGTAGATGAACACCTTTTCTTTCTTTTTTTTTAAGCTTTTTCCATATACTTTATTTTTAAATATATTTTATTGATTATGCCATTACACTTGTTCTATCCCCCCTTCATTCCCCTCCACCCTGCACACCCCCTCCCCCACTGTTCCCCCCCTTTAGTTTATGACCATGTATCTCAAGTTCTTTAGATTCTATATCTCCCCTACTATTCTTGCCCTCCCCCTATCTATTTTCTACCTACCATCTATGCTACTTATTTTCTGTACCTTCTCCCCCCTTCTCCTCCTCCCACTCCCCTGTTGTTTAACCCACCATGGCAAAGGAAATAGACTTCCAGGAAATCCAGGAAGCTCAGAGAGTCCCAAAGAAGTTGGACCCAAGAAGGAACACACCAAGGCACATCATAATTACATTAGCCAAAATTAAAATGAAGGAGAGAATCCTAGAAGCAGCACGAGATAAGGGGACAGTAACCTACAAAGGAGTTCCCATCACATGTCAGCAGATTTCTCAAAAGAGACCTTACAGGCAAGAAGGGGCTGGAAAGAAGTATTCCAAGTCATGAAATCCAAAGACCTACATCCAAGACTGATTAACACCTTTTCATTGCCTCCTCACGTGACCTTGTCTTGTGGTGCCGACATCCCTGATGTCTCCTCCTTTTCTTAAAAGGACAATGGTTACATTGTATTAGGGACCCACCCTGAATGCCTCATGTTAACTTAATCACCTTTTTAAAGTCAGTGTCTCCAAATATGGTTATATTCTGAATTACTAGGATTTGGAATGTTAGCATGTAGCCTTCAAGAAGATTCAATTCAATTCATAACTTTTCTTTAAACCTTACATTTATTATCTAAAAATGGGGATCACATATGTATGCATGTAATAACATTACCTTAAGAATTAAATAGAATACAGCATATAAATAACTTAGTAGGTGATAGGCACAAACTCAACATTCAATAACTATAACTTTGAAGATTTCATAATAATTAACATCATTATAATATTAACTGGATTTATCATGTTAGTGTTATGATTTATAATAATAGTATCCTATTTCATGTACTCTTTATATTTTCTCAATATTTTTCCTGAGCCAGTAACTACAGAGGCACCAAATTCATTCTATTGTAGTTGTTTTGGGAAGTAAAGGGAGTAAAATGATCACTGTCAGTACACAAGAATTGAGTAGGTGAATGCATAGTTTTAGGTCTGTTTATTAGGATGTATGGGTACCACATTGAAATATGAACTACATTTTTCATAGTGAATAATCATATTAGTGTTGTATATTATATACATACATAAAAGGTTATATAAATCAGGATGGTAGATGTTTCTTTACAATAATAAACCATCTCCAAATAAAATAACACTGTCTTACCGGGGCAAAAGTTTATTTCCTGCTTAAGCAACATGACCAGAGATGGGCCAATGGACTGGTAGTTCTGCTCATTGTAGCCATTTGGGGTCTGGGCTCCAGCAGCCACTATATCCCTGATTCTGCCAGATATCCTGGTGTAAGAAAAGGAGGGATTTGGAGGAACAAGTATGAAGGACACAAGGACAAGAACCAAGGGGGGTGGAAATGGCAGGGAGGTGGGGAGCACAGGGCAGGTTGGGTTGAGATGGGAGAAATAGACAAAAACTGTACTTGAAAAATAAGTAAATAAAATTAAAAATAAAAAGAAAAGGAAGTTCTGGATGGTCTGTATTTACCTAGTAAATGTTTTGTCCTGTAAGTGAGATATTCTATCCACGTGTAACTTTCAAGTTAGAATTAATCACATGGCTATACACATTATCATGGGAGTTAGGAAGTATATATGATTCTATCTTATGTTCAGAAGTCAGAGAACTGATAATATTTGAATATTTAGTGGCAGCATTAATTACTATCATGATTTTGTTCCCTTTTTGCTTAAAAATCCAATTTATGCATTTTGATACTATTTTTACAAGTATAGAACCTGTATTTATGGCAAATCACACACATACACACACACTTTAAAGTGCATTGTTGTATAAAGGTTCATGTATAATCAAACTTATTGTAAGAATCTCTATAGAAACATCATCCTTACGTGTTATAACTATATAAATAAATGTGATCTGTTATTATTTATTAATTTTCTTCAAAAAGATATTGTTCTTGAAAGAAGAAAGTATAAACCATACTTGATAGTAGTAGTTCATGAAGAATCACTTTAAGACATATCTCTTGCCAAAAGAAACTGCTTTAATGTAAATTCATAAATTTGTAGCACTCCAATAGGCTGTTAAACAATGATAGATGCTACTAGAAACAAACCAACATTAACAAATAAGATTATTGACTTAAAATTTCATGACATTAATAAAATAGTTATTTTAAAGAAATGACACAAGTTTTGTAACAAAGCATTAACTGAAATAGTAATGTTGAATTAAATATAGCCATTGCTTTTATATAAGAAAAGTACATTATAAAAATTGTAGTGTTTATTTTTCTTTTGAGTTAAAACTCTTGTGATCATACCTTTTATAAAATTAAGTTGAATAATTAATACCAATTCTAGAGTTTCTCTATTCTGTGGTATAGTAATACCAATATAAAGAAGAAAACTATGAAAAAATGGAAACAGACAAGAATTATTACATATGGAATCTAAAAATATTCAAAATACTAAAATTGCCTGAAGATAAATTAATGTGTTTATCAAATTTGTTCCAATTTTGTTCTAAAATTTTTAAAAAATATGACCATATACTATATGTTATAAAGTAGTGAAAACATTTGAAAGATCACATATTCTTCCCGCGCAAATGAGGGTGCATTGCCTTCTAAGATGCAGGACACAAGGTAATAGACTAAAATAAAAGAAACCATTTGATCAAGGAATTTTATCTTTTGTTAAGTAACAACTCTATGTATTATTTTATTTTTGTTTTATTATAATTAAAATTATTTTCATGTCTAACTTAAAGAACTGAATTATGACACCTTGGGAAAGTTTGTTAATATACTTTTAAAACAGATTTTGAAATCTGGTTAAGATTATTAGCTTTCTTTTAATTGACACATATTATATATAACAAAATTATATATTAATGAAAACTTTATCCAAATAATATATATTTAAAATTATATATAAATACATATATATTCACATAAGGTTAGATATAAGAAATATATATAAAATCAGAAATTTTATTCCTAATTTTCATCATCTTTTGAATACATTAAAATAACTTTGCTTATGCATGATTAATACTATTCAAAGACAAAAATGGAACAGGCAAGTGAAAACAATATTGATGTGGCCTAAAATATTCTTAAATACGTCGTGTTATGTGTGTGTGTTCACTTGTCAGCTATACATTTTGTACTAGATACAGATTTTAGGTGTGCTCTCAGTAGCCTTGATGCCTCTTACTTATCTCTCACTCATCAGTCTGTGACTGTCCTGACAGAATGTCCTCACAGCTTCTAGTCTCAGCTGTAATGTCCCGATTCACGCCATCAAGTTTGCTTCCTGAGCAGCCTCTATCGGGCCAATAATGAGACTCAGAAATGTGAGGTATAATAGATGAAAATATGGAAAATAGAACTCAGAAATGTGAGGGATAATAGATGAAAATATAGAAAATAACGTGTGTATTGTATCATAAGACTGCTATAACAAAGTACCACAAACTCAGTGACTTAAATAGAAATTCGTTTTCTCACAGTGTTGGGGACTACAAGTCTTAAATTAAAGTGCCTGCAGGGTTGGTTCTTTCTAAGGGCTATGACTGAGAATCTGCCCCATGGCCAGTCGGGTGGGCTGCCTACAGTCGGGTGCTCCTTGGCTTGTGATGTTACTTCCATCTTCGTCTGAGTCCTCCCTGCATCTCTCTCTTTGTCCAAAGTTCCCCTTTTTATAAGGACAGCAGTCACACTGGATTAGTCCTTTCCCTAATCACAGCATCTTAACTTGGCCATCTCCAAAGACCCTAGTTCCAAATAAGGTCACACTCAGAGGTACTGGAGGTTAGGATTTCAACAATTTGGGGGCACACAATTTAATCTAAAACATAGGAAAACTGGAAAGATAATTATCCTAAGATTGGTTTGAGGTATATATATTTTTCTAACTTCAGAGAGAACTACTTTGTCATATTAGTCATGATTTTTACATTTTATGGTGCTTTGACATCTTGAGGTTGCCTGCTTACTGAAGAAAGAATGCCCTTCCAGAGTAAATTTTTAGAGATAGTAAACAACTTTAGTAAGCCCACCTTTCATATATACAAACCAATAAATTCTGAATCCATACAACTTCCTCATCCATTACTATAAGAAAAAGATATACCTCAAACCAATCTTAGAATAATTATCTTTTTAGTTTTCCTATGTTTTAGACTATATTGATAAATACTACCTGAATGTGACCATTGTATCATTTATGTGGCTACATTGCCACTTCCCAACAATAAGTAAACTTTATAAGAATAACTAGTGTAACTAATTTCCCCCATATTGTCTCCTAATTATCAACCACCTGACTGGTTGAGAGAACTCAATAATTTGTTTTGTTGAATTGAATTAAATAGAGCTATGTCCATAACTTGGTTTAAAAATACTTTTTAATTTGGAGATAAAATCACTTTTATTGAATGTCTTTCTTAACTAAGATTTTGGGAGAAATTACAAAAGAAATGAGTGACATATTTTCCCACCCCTCATACAGCATTGCCAATATATCAAGGTTATCTGTTCTAATATTTTCATATGGCTCATAGCCAATTAAATATTAAAACACCAGAGGTAGATTGAGCAGTTTTGGGGTAGAGCCTATAGGATTTTCTATGTACACTATCATGTCATCTGCAAACAGTGACAGTTTTGTTTCCTCCTTTCCGATTTGGATGCCTTTTATTTCCTTTTCTTGTCTGATTGCTGCGGCTAAAACTTCTAATACTATATTGAATAGAAGTAGTGAAAGTGGACAACCTTGTCTTGTTCCGGATCTTAGTGGAAAAGATTTTAGTTTTTGCCCATTGAGTATGATATTGGCTGTAGGCCTCTCATATATGACCTTTATTATGTTGAGGAACAGCAGGTTACAAAGTCAATATCCAGAAATCAAAGGCATTTTTGTATACCAACAATGAAACAGCAGAAGCAGAAATCAAGGAAAAAAATCCCATTTGATATAGCAAAAAGAAAAATAAAACATCTAGGAATACACCTAACCAAGGACGTAAAAGATCTGTATGCAGAAAACTACACAACACTGAAGAAAGAAATCAAGGAAGACACAAACAAATGGAAACATATACCATGTTCATGGATTGGAAGAATTAACATCATCAAAACGTCCATACTACCCAAAGCAATTTACAGATTCAATGCAATACCTATTAAAGTACCAATGGCATATTTCACATACATAGAACAAACACTTCAAAAATTTACATGAAACCATAACCGACCCTGAATTATGAGAAGCACCTGCAATTATGAGAAAGAAGAACAAAGTAGGAGGGATCACAATACCTGATACTAAACTGTATTACAAGGCCACTGTAATCAAAGCAGCCTGGTACTGGCATAAAAACAGGCACATAGACCAATGGAACAGAATGGAGAGCCCAGAAATAAACCCAATTCTACAGTCAATTAATGTTCGACAAAGGGGGCAGTAACATAAAATAGAGTAAAGACAGCCTCTTCAAAAAATGGTGTTGGAAGAACTTGACAGCTATGTGCAAAAAAAGATGAAACTCAAGCACCAACTTACACCATACACCGAAATAAATTCAAGGTGGATAAAAGACTTAAATATAAGCCGTGACACCATTAAAGTCCTAGAGGAGAACATTGGCAAGAAAATCTCAGATATTTCACGCAGCAACTTTTTTACTGCTATGTCCCCCAGAGCAAAGGACATAAAAGCAAGAATAAACAAATGGGATCTCATCAAAATTAAAAGCTGTTGCATGGCTAAAGAAAACAGTATTAAAATAAAAAGAGATCTAACTGTATGGGAAAACATATTTTCCAATGATACCTCAGAGAAGGGTTTAATCTCCAAAATATACAAAGAACTTACACGACTCCACTCTAAGAAGACAAGCAACCCAATTAAAAAAATGGGTAAAGGACTTGAACAGACATTTCTCCAAGGAGGACATACAGAAGATCCAGGGACACATGTAAAGATGCTCAGTATCACTAGCTATCAGAGAGATGCAAATTAAAATCACAATGAGATACCACCTTACACTGGTCAGAATGGCCATCATAAACAAAGCAACAAACAACAAGTGTTGGAGAGGTTGTGGGGAAAAGGGGACCCTAATCCATTGTTGGTGGGATTGCAGACTGGTACAACCACTGTGGAAAATAGTATGTAATTTTCTAAAAAAAACTAAAAATGGACCTGCCTTTTGATCCAGCAATCCCACTGCTGGGATTATATTCTAAGAACCCTGAAACACCAGTCCAAAAGAACCTATGCACCCCAATGTTCATAGCAGCACAATTTACAATAGCCAAGAGCTGGAAGCAACCTAGGTGCCTGTCAGTAAATGAATGGATCAAAAAATTATGGTACATATACACCATGGAATTCTATGCAGCAGAAAGAAAGAAGGAGCTACTACCCTTTGCAACAGCAGGGGTGGAACCGGAAAGTATTATGCTGAGTGAAATAAGCCAGGTGTTGAAAAACAAATACCATATGATCTCACCTTTAACAGGAAGCTAAACAACAAAACAAACAAGCAAACAAAATAAAAACAAAGACACTGAAATAGAGAACAGGGGGACAGTGACCAGAGGGGAGAGGGGAGGGAATTTCAGGGGAAAAAGGGGGAGGATTTACAGAAACTAGTATAAAGGACACATGGACAACAACTAAAGGGGGTGGAAATGGGAGAGAGGTGGGGAGCACTGGTGGGGGGACTGGGATGGGAGTAAAAAACAGAAAACTGTACTCGAACAATGATTAAATAAATTTTTAAAAAACCACCAGAGATATTAGGAAAAAATTAAGCTTATAAACCACAAACTTAAGGGGTTTATGCAATACTTAACTTAAAATTATTATTTTTTCCATTTCAAATCAAAGACATGTATACACTAAAATCATCAGGAAAAAATGTTACAAATATGCCATTTTATCCCTGGCCCAGTAGCTCAGTTGGTTAGAGGATTGTCTCATTGTCCCGATATGTCAAGGTTGTGAGTTTGATCCCCAATCAGGGTACATGTAAGAATCAGCCAATAAATACATAAGTAAGTCAAAAAACAATTTGATGTTTCTTTTTCTCAAGTCAATAAGTTAAAAAAATGTCATTTTGGCAGCCTTTACAAGGGTGAATTTATACTTTAAGAGAATTATGTCTTCAAAATCCTGCATTTTTATGTTTATTCAGTTTCATAGTGATGGAAAGTCCTAAATCAAGAAAAACAAGCAGGGATCCTTCATACTTTTGAGAATGAACATTCTAGAAATTGGAGATGGTATGAAAATTTTGCACTATTTTTTTAAAAAGCTTTAAAATCAAGATGGCATCAATCTAATAATAACCCAAGGATCAGCACAATCTCTGGACTAGGGTGGGATTGCAAATGGAAATAATAGGGAAAAGATGATAGGGAGATTATATAGGAGAGTTATACTCTGGCCAGAGTCCCCCAAATGTATTAGTGAAAAAGATTTGTGATGTGGCCCCATATAAAGTGTATGTATGTATGTGTGTGTATACATACATATATAAATACCAAATAAGACATACTAATTTATATATATGTTAACATAAATATTATTGGTAAATAAAAAATGATTGTGACATATAGCTTGTTGCTATTTCTTAATGTGTTTCATATTACCTAAACATCTGTATTTTGGTGTACATGTGACCTGACAATCATGAATATGAAATGAACACATTAAAACATAAAATCACACCTGCAAATAATTTCTGTACTTCAATGCAGTTGCTCCGCACACACCAAAGCAATGTACGACCTGAGGTAAGATTGAATCCAGCTCTCGGAAGGGTCACTGACAGTGAGGAAAGGGAGATAAATCCCATTTGTCAGTGGCTGAGACGAGACTCGAATTTGTTTGAATTACCAATTCTGGGTTTTTTCTATCATTTATTTTATAAAATCTAAGCATCCAGTTCATGGACTTTATGCTAGAATTCTGTTATGCGTAAGAGATGACTGCTTGTGGGTGGTTGGGGCAATGGAGGTTAATACAGGAGGTCAATATTCTGTCCGAATTTATTATTTTATTGTTGGTATTTAATAGTTGCAAATAGAAATAATGAATCATATTAATTAATAGATTTCATGTTCAAATGCATTCTATGTGTCATGAGACTTGGGGTATCAGAAAATGTTGAAAAAGAATATGCACATAAATACACATCTGTATACACGTTAATCCAATGCAACATTTTCACAGTATATACTTGACTGTTTCTTTATTTTTAAAAATAAATATAAGACTACCAAAATATAGATTATAATACAGATTTTAAAAGTAAAGAAAGTATTTCAAACCTACTATTAGTACATAAAATAAGAAGAGAAAAGCAAAGATTTCTTTTTGAAACATGTAAAGGTACGATCTCAACATTGATTTAGTTTCTTTTGTGTCTAAAACTATAATTATTTATGTCTTTGGGATCAGTACATTAGTCTGAAATCTGCCTATTGACAATAGAAAAATAAAGTGTCATCTCACATAATGTTAACCCATAATTTTGTGAACATTTGCACACAGTTAATTTTGTTTGTATTCACTTGGAACTACCTGCTGGGTAGGGATTATCCTTACATTAAGGATATGCCTGATTTGCCAATGCCGGAAATATCGCCAGCATACTAAATTCTCTCTGCAACCAAAGTACAATTAGAAATAATGAAAATTAAGAATCTTCATCATTTCAAGGAAAATACTTAGTAATTTTCAAGCACTTTATGTACCTGAATTTATGAAACCAATTTAAATATAAAACACATTGTTTTCAATTTACCTGAATTTTGAGGGGTAATACCAATACAATTCTGTTGACAAAAGAAGACTAAAAAAATAATGACTGATACTCAAGCTCTTTTTCTATTTACTAATTTTGCAAAGTGGACAATTTAAAAAAATATATTAGATAGAATCACCACAACTTTAGGTCCTTGTTAAAGACTTTTAAAAATGACCTAATTTTAATCTCTATTAAAAAACATTAGTTGGAGAGAATAATATCTCAGAATTATTGTCTAAAAACTATTGCTACTGAACAAAGTAGAATTCAGCCTCTGGACGCAAACATGACACAATAATGGGTGGGGAAGGAAGAAGGTTTTTATTAAAAGGTTGTTCAGTTTGAGGGGGCGGATGGGCTGAGGGTCCCCTCCTCCAACTCATTCTTTTTTTGCAAAACACAGAAATCCCTTTGTTCCCCCAAATACTGAAATTTAACTTTGTGCCCAGAGACCAACCCTGCCCCCACATTCTTATCCGTCCCTTTGGAATCTAAGGCTACTACACGAAATGCTCTCTGTCCCTCCAGCTCCAGGCTCCCTCTCTCTCTGGACCGCACACTTGTGGGGCTGGTGTCTCCGCTGCCCCACTGCAGCTTCCTCCTTTTCCCAGGGCTGGGGTGCCCTGCCCAGGTCACTGTAGCAGGTCCTGTGAGGGGTTTCTTACCTGGGGCACGAGTGTCCCAGGCTGCTTGCTCCCCCAGGGGCTGGTAAATGTCCCCGGCCTGTGTGAGCACTGCTCTCAGAGCGACATCATGAGAGCGGTCCAGGACTCACGTTGTTCAGTGTGGGGCCACGACTCGCGGGCCAGCCACTAGCAAAGTGCAGGTCCCGAGTGATCCTGCTGCTGACTGGGTGAGCAAGGCAGGCCAGAGCCCTGAGTTGAGTCCAGGGCCGCCAGGTACTGTGAATGCTCTGGTCCTCCTGGACTGGGTGGGACAAGGAAAACACAAAAAGGCAGTAGTATCTCCACATTCTCCATTTAATTTGCTCCCAAATCCTGCATGAGGTAGAAGTATCCAAATTCCCAGCCAGTCTAGACTGGGGTCCATCAATGCTTGTCAGTCTGTGTGATGTCTCTGCCCTTCCTCCTGCCACCATGATCCAGAAGGGGACTGGAGGATTCCTAGCCTCATGCAGGGACACACCACCTCTGCCCTGGACAGGGCATCATGCTTTGGCTTGTTTATCCTCACCCAGGGGTACGGAGTCCTTTGCCAGCTGCTGCTTCAATCTGCTGCCTTGGGCACTTTTCAACTCGTCTCTGGCATTTCTTTCCTGCCCAGCTCTCTGGCCAGACCGCTCCGTTACACTCTGTGTACCATAAATCCACATATTAAGACAATTTACTTCTAAAAGGCTCTATGCCACCTTTGCCTGGGCCAAACATTTTAGTGTTACTAAATCAAATTGTACGAGAGGTTGCACTTGCCAAAAGAAACAGATTTTACATAATATGAGGGATGTACTGAGGAAATTATTTCTTGGCTCCCGATGACTCACCCCACTTCCATTTGAAAAGGGTTTATACATTTGTCTGTTTTTTTATTATTGAAGATTGTATTTATCTATCTTTTAGAGGGGAAGGGAAGGAGAGAGGGAGAGAAACATCAATGCATGGTTGCCTCTCGTGTGTCCCCTGCTGGGAACTGGCCTGCAACCCAGGCATGTGCCCTGACTGGGAATCGAACCACAATCCTTTGGTTCACAGGCCCGTGCTCAGTCCACTGAGCTATACCAGCCAGGGCCATTTGGCTGTTTTGATAAACTTCTTCCACGTAGTAGGCTGGATGACTCCTGGCAGATGTCCTCCCCCTTATCCCTGAACCCACAATACCTGAGAAAAAAGAACTTTTTGGATGTGATTAAACATTAGGATCTTTTAAAAATAAAGGAATCTGGGATAAATGGTTAGGCCCAATCAAATAACAGGAATCTTTAAAAGCAGAGAACTAACTAGGACAGGAGCAGCAGAAATTCAGAAGAAAGGTGGGAAAGACTCAAATCTCGTTGTTGATATGAAGACAGAGAAAACAAAGTGACCAGGACTGCAGGTGGTGGTAAGGAACTGACAGTCTCCTGGATATAGCCAGCAGAGATAGCAGATAGCATAAGGACTTAAGCTAGGAAAAAAAAGCAAGATGTCTGCAAATTGAATGACTTTGGAAATGGATTTTCCCTAAAAGCCTGGAGATAAGAGCCGAGGCCAGTCGATACCTTTATGTCCAAGTTGTGAGATCTGCACCCTGCCTACCCAGGAGAACTTCTTACCTACAGAGCCCTGTCTTAGTGTGTTTGTGTTATTTTAAACAAAGTTTGTGGCAATTTGCTACAACAGCAATATGCACCTCCTACTTTGCATAACAAGAACAGAAAGACCAAGTACAGGCCCCTTTTTTTGCTGGTTATACAGATATATAATTCTAAATTTTATCATAGAAACTATGCAGACCTTTATCTGTATCATAACTGTCTGTTTTTTCATGTATCTTATTTTATCCCTAATTTTTTTACAATGTAATAATGGTTATGTTTTCATTTTTAATTAATTTTACATCATAATATCTTCTTTAGAAATCGGTGAAACATAAATATAAAATATAAAATTAATTTTGTTTGTATCTATTTAAAATTGCTTTCATTATGAAGTATTTATAGAGGTTTACAGAAATGCACAAAATGAAAGGTAAATGCAAGGTTAGGTTTAGATGCGATGAATGGCAATCGTCTTTCTTAACCGTATCCATTCTGTCTTTCTTTTGTAACAGTGGCCTGGTGACTTCTTTGAATTTACCTTTCCTGTATTACATGAAATCTCGGTGGTAGCATCAAAGCATATTCCTTACCACTTTAGTGAGGGGGATATCCTCTCAGCTCTCTGGTAGAATGTAGGTAACTGCTCTTACATATGTGATTCTATTTACTTTCCTTTTTAAAAACAGTTTATTTTTTATTGCAATTTTCCGTGACCATTTATCCTCCTCATGCTCTCTTCCACCTCCAGGCCCTCACACTGTTGTCCATGTCCTTGAGTTCTTTTTTCTTTTTTTGCCAAATCCCTCCACCCTAGAACTTCACCCTCCCAGAGCTGTCAGCCTCTATCTCTAATCTGTTAGTCTCTATCTGCTCTCTATCTGCTAGTCTGTTTCTAATTTGCTGGAGAATTCCATTCAGTTTGCTCCTTGGATTCCAAATATGAGTGAGATCATATGCTATTTATCTTTCTCTGATTGGCTTATTTCACTTAGCATAAAGTTCTCCACGTCCATCCATGCCATTGCAAAGAGTATTTTTTTTTAATATGGATGAGTAGCACTCCACTGTGTAAATGTACCATGGCTGTGTTATCCACTCACCTACTGATGGGTATTTGGGCTGTTTCCAAATCTTGGCTATTATAAATAAATCTGCAATGAACATAATTGTACATATATTCTTTCAAATTAGTATTTCAGGTTTCCTCAGATAAATTCCCAGAAATGGAATTGATGGGTCACAAAGCAGTTCCATTTTAGTTTTTTGAGGTAACTCCATACTGCTTTCCACAGTGGCTGCACCAGTCTGCATTCCCTCCGACAGTGCAAAAGGGTCCCCCGTCTCCACATCCTTGCCAGCACTTGTTGTCTTTTGCTTTATTGTTGATGGCCATTCTGACCTGTGTGAGGTGATGCCTCGTTGTGGTTTTAATATGCATTTCCCTGATTTTAATGTTTGCTTACATGAGCCTTTTGAACCCATCCTCAGTATTCTGCCAAGGCTGTTCTGGGAACTCCACTGAAACAGCCAGATGGGTTGGTGGGGGTATCTTAGGCCTTTGTGGTTGCTAATTGGCCTTACCCCCAAAATTCTTGTATCTGAATGACAGAAGGTGGTTTCATAACCTGGGCAAGGTACTCACAAAATAGAATTAAGTTCACACCTTTCCATAGAGACTGGAGAAAGAATATAGTCTTTGATGATTACGTTTCAAAGTGGTGGCTCCCAGGTTCCAGTGAAATGTAATCCTCACTGCAATAATGACATGAAACTTTTAAAGCAATTTAAATCTCAAAGGTGAAAAGAAAGAATTTTTAACTAGCTTTTAATGTAAGTGTGCCAAGAAAAGATCTGTTAAAGGTCTAAATTTAGAAAGAAACCTATCTAATTTTAAGTCAAGATGAGGCATTACATTTATTTCTAAGTATTTTATTCGTCTTGATGCTATCTATGGTAAGTGAAATTATTTTCTTAATTTCCTATTTGGATAGTCCATTCTTTGTGTATAGAAACACAAATGATTTTTCATGTTGATTGTTATATCTATATATATATATGGATATATATATCCATATATATATAGATATATATATATGGATATATGGATATAGAATATATATATATATGTTCTAGCACTTGTTTTTGTTTTTGCTCTGTTTGGTAGAGTATAGAATTTTCTATATACAAGATTATGTCATCTGCAAATTAAGATAATTTTGATTATTTTTAATACCTTTTATCTTGACTAATTGTTCTAGCTAGGACTTCCTGTATAATATTGAGGGTCTTTTTCCCCAGACCTTAGGAAAAAATATTTCTGTTTTTTATCTTTTAATACATTGATAGTTGTGGATTTTTCACACATAGCCATTAGTATATTAAATTTCTTCTACACCTAATTGTTTGAGCGTTTTTACTCAAGGAAATGTGTTGAAATTTCTTAAATGCATTTTCTAGAATCTTTTGGAGGTGAGGAATATGTTAATAGAATAGATTGTGGTGATATTTTCACAAAACTATATTTATCTCCAAACTCTAAAGTTGTATAGCTTTAATATGTACAGTTTTTGTATATCAATTATAGCACAATAAAATGGTTTACCAAAAAAAAAATGAAGGGGATGTTTAGTTGTCTTGGTTAGCTTCAGCCAGTCATTAAAATTAGATTCAAATATCTTTGACAGGATGTGAAATCTTGAATTGTGGGAGTTTCTCCTATGTCAATAAACTCTCCCTTAATCAGTTTAAACTTCTTTTCCTCCCATTCAGTGGTCCAGAATCTTCACGGTGCATTTACAGATGTGTTCTCCTTGCATTTTTCAGGTACATATGCAGGTGTCACAACTCCTCTGCTAAAAAAATATCTTTTTTCTCTGGCTGGTGTAGCTCAGTGGATTGAGCACAGGCCTGGGAACCGGAGGATCTCGGTTCAATTCCCAGTCAGGGCACATGCCTGGGTTGCAGGCCAGTCCCCTGCAGGCCAGTTCCCAGCAGGGGGCCCACAAAAGGCAACCAAACATTGATGTTTCTCTCCCTCTCTTCTTCCCCTCTAAATATAAATAAATAAAATCTTTAAAAAAATGAAATTCTGTTTTTAAAAAAATATTTTTTCCTTATAATAAGAATCACATTTATGGAGCTGGGTTGAGGCTGGATTATAGTTAATGTACAGGATCATATACTTTATAGTGTTGTCTTGAATCTGCAGCATCATTGTGCATAAGGTTGTTAAAATGCACATTTCAACCCTATCTGACTTAACTATTGGAATTTGGGGAGATGGGGACTGGAACACATCATTTTAACCACCTTTACAGGTAACTTCCATGCACATTACAGTTTGAGAACCACTAGTCCAGTAATTTGGGGCAGGTAAAGACAAATATCAAGGAGGGCAAGCATCATTTTGTTAGGCAACTACTTCAGGTGAGATCTTTTTATCTTTTTCAGATAAAGGAAGGCCTCTTTCCTACAGGAAGGGGAATGACAAGATCTGTTACCTCTGGGGTCAAACAAATCTGTGAGTTCAGGTTTCTTAAGTACATCTACCCAGGTGGTCCCATCTCAGGTCTCAGGGTCTTACTTCTTCCTTATCAGAGTGAATACTTTAGCATAAAATAGCCAATAGGTCTCAGAATTTACACACTTTTTTTGGCAGCTAATTTGTAACAGAAAACTCTCTTTAAACAGGACATTGGCATTTTCTGACTTATTTGACCAAGTTAAGCATGTCTTTTTTTTTCTTTTAAGGCTTTGATTGCAATGAGAATCATCCAGTTACCTCATAAATTTTTATAATTACTTATAATTGCCATTTTCAACATTTATCAACAAAGTTTTTATTTATTAAACAGGATGGTATGTGCGCAGGTATTCATTATATTAGCGCTTTACCAAAGTGTTTTCCAAAGTGTTTGCATATTTTGCCTTCTTAGAAGTCTTTTTGAGGAATGCAGAAGTGTTTTCATAATTTACCTAAGCAATGCTCAGTGTTAGAATGAAACATTTTCATGCATGCATTCAAATTGAATATTTTCTTTTCAAAATATGTAGAATATCAGTTCTAGATCTAGATTTTAATTTTTTCTTCAATTGGTCTATGGTGTATTGCTCCCCTTCCTCTCTGATTGAGGTAATAATTTTAACAATGCTATCGCTTATAAATCTCAAGTCAATACTTTCTCCGAGTGTCATATATAGAAAACAAAACATGGAAAACAAAATTAAAAGTGCAGATGTTTTAACTTTACAACTTCTTGATGTATTTCATGTGGCAGTTTTTGTTACCCCCCTGATCATTACAAAAGTAATATTAAACATCAGCCTCTCCTTGGTAAAATGTTCTTTATAGTAATTTAAAAAATAACTGCATACAGTCAATGTGCTATATGTATTCTCTGTTGCAATAAAAAATGGCATTGAGTATAATTACAAGAATTAATGACTTGTATTAGTGTAGCCTTAAATCAAGCAAAGCCCTTAAGTTATTTTAATTGCAGCATCCAGTTAAAATATTTTGGTCAATGAGGCCTTACAAATTGTACTAAAATGTGCAAAAATAATTTTACTTTTATATATATCATGCTAATACACATTTATGATGACTAACTTCAAAACACAATCTTCTCTTTAACCTTTTCTTCTAAGTTATGCATTTATTTCTCAACTTTGAATCTAAGAAGACAACTTACCCTGAGATTCTCTTAACAACGAAGAAGTGAAAACATTGTAAACTCTTCTTTTTCATAAACCTAACACCTTCTCCACTTACTAGGTCAAGCTACCCTGTCTGGAAATAGCCAAATTTAGTAGCTTTTAAAAAGTACACATTTTTTAGCTCAGAGTTGCCATGGGTCAAGATTCTAGAATATTTTCACTAATCTTCCATTCAAGGCCTCAGGAAGTTAAATGAAGATTCCATCTTTCTTTATCATGCATAGGGACCTCTTTTGAGCACATGGATTGTTGACAGAATTAATTTCCTTCTGGCTATAGGACCCAAGTTCTCATTTTTTTGCTCTGTCTGTTGGGGAACATTCTTAGATTCTGGAGGCCACACATATTGTTATGTGGCCAGAGCATGCTGGCTTTCTTCTCTGAAGCCCACAGGAAAATCTCCCCCTGTTGTCAGCTAAGATGGCTTCACATATAATATAACATAATCACACAACTGACTATACCATTATTTGTATAGGTCCAACTTACATTCAGGTGTGGGAACTGTTATACAGGGGACAAGGATCCTGCGGATTATCTTAGAAGTCTGCCTGCCATACTGCTCCAATCATGTTTCCGTGACAAGCAGGAAATTGTCTCCACTTGTCTGGAGAACATAACTTTTGTCACAGTCCACAGCCACCAAATTAGAAAATGGTCAGCTTTTACCTTTGACTAAAATTAAGATTACTAATACAAGGAGCAAGAGAGAGGCTGAGTGATTTCTGAGAATTTCTAGTGATAAAACATTTGATTTTTTAAATCTCTGAATGTTAACTGTGACCATCTCCTGATACCATGTTCTCTCCTGAGGAGGCTCATGACAAAGAATGAATACTAGAAGGGGAAGAAGAACAATCACGAGTGGAAACCTTATTTGAACAAATAATACAAGAGAACTTCCCCATTCTGGCAAAGGAAATAGACTTCCAGGAAATCCAGGAAGCTCAGAGAGCCCCAAAGAAGTTGGACCCAAGAAGGAACACACCAAGGCACATCATCAGTACATTAGCCAAGAGTAAAATGAAGGAGAGAATCCTAGAAGCAGCAAGAGATAAGGGGACTGTCACCTACAAAGGAGTTCCCATCAGACTGTCAGTGGATTTCTCAAAAGAGACCTTACAGGCAAGAAGGGGCTGGAAAGAGGTATTCCAAGTCATGAAAACCAAAGACTTACAACCAAGATTGCTCTATCCAGTAAAGTTTTCATTTAGAATGGAAGGACAGATAAAGTGCTTCTCAGATAAGGTCAAATTCAAGGAGTTCATCATCACCAAGCCCTTATTATATGAAATGTTAAAGGGACTTATCTAAGAAAAAGAAGTTAAAAAACATGAACAGTGAAAGGACAGCAAACTCACAGTTATTAACAACCGCACCTAAAACAAAAGCAAACTAAAAGGACAGCTAGATCAGGAGTGGAAACATAGAAATGAAGATCACATGGAGGATTAGCAACAGGGGAGTGGGAGGAGGGGAAAGGGGGAAAGGTACAGAAAATAAGTAGCATAGACAGTAGATAGAAAATAGATAGGGGGAGGGTAAGAATAGTAGGGGAAATACAGAATCTAAAGAACTTGAGACACGTGTTCATGAACTAAAGGGGGGGAATGGTGGGGGAGGGGTGTGCAGGGTGGAGGGGAATGGAGGGGGGAATAGAACAAATGTAATGGCATAATCAATAAAAAATAATTTAAAAAAAGGAAAAAAAATAATAAACATGTAGTCATGACCCAAGGTAGGTTTTAACTGTTACAATTTTAGAAATAAAATTATCACCTATTTGTAATAATTTTAATGTCATCACTCAATCCCCTAATCTTTTTCACATATACACCTTAAAGTTGACACCTGTTTAGTAATCATAGAAAAGTTCGAGAAATATATTTAAAACTTTCACAATGCCAAATTTATCCTCCACATGAAGAAAATAGTCCAGTAGATCCACCAAATGAAAACCAGAACAGCAGATAGCCAAGGTCAAAAGCAGATAAATGTCTCCTTTAATCTATTTTCTACTTTAATATGTGAGTCATTTGATGGTGTTACAAATGTAACAAGATCTAGCCTGGGACATATTTATCAGGTGTGATAAATTGTGTTTGACCTACTACTACCACCCACTTAATACCTAACTTCATGCATTTCAATAACTTTTCTGGTAATCAGCCAGCTGGGTAACATTCTCCCTCTTTCTAGCTGTCACTTTGGGACATGAATTAGTGTTTGTACACACATAAATCATTGCAGGAAGTCAAGAAGACCTGAAGCAGAGAGCTGCTGGCTTCCAAATAGTCACATTACCTAGTAAACCAAAGAAATACATTAATTCAGCCCAAGTAAAGAGATTTTACTTATACCTTACTAGATTTTGACTTTTATTAATTTCTACCAAGACCACTGCTCCTAAAATTAAAATCCCTGTTGAAAATGAAGAATTACCATTATTAAAAAAAAGGCTTATTTTAGTGAAACTAAAGAGTATTACCAAATGAGGAACTAGCACTGTAAAATAAATTATTGAAAATAGTGATTATAATTATATACTGATGTTGTTATTATCATTCTCTATATAATCCATTGAATCAAAAGTTTTGGAAAAATAGAAGTGGTTATGAATAGGATGAAATAACATTTTATGTATTTCAAGTAATTTCAAAAATTGTTAAAGTCATTTTGAAATTTTCTTTCCTTTTCAGGGAGATATGTATTTTTTGAAACAAAAAGTCTACCTAATGCCTCTAAATAACAACCTTTACTAGCTTTCTGAGAGAAGGTAAATTATATTACAAATAATCATTAGACAATTTATCTTTATAGTTATAGCTTTTTATATTCTATAATTTCTCAATAATCTATATCACAATTTCAATTTTTATCTAGTGAAAATAAAAATATCTATTAATGACTAAAATAAATACAGTTAATTTTAATTTTTTCTTTAAAAGATATAACTGGATATAAAAGTTTTTAACTAGGTCACATTTAATTTCAGGTGACTTTTTATGAATGTTTCTTAAAAACATTTTACTATTGTTTCCATAAAACATTAGGTCTAGTTCAGTAAAACTGGATATTCAAATGTCATTTAACATGAGTTTTGATGATGTTAGAAACAAGTAAACAAAAGATATTGTTACATCTCATATAGTTAAAATGTTGTAAATAAGAAAGAGAATAATAACAATGATAGGTAGGTCTCAGATACAATAGATTTCTTAGAGGTAAAAATCTGATGAAAATGTAACAATAGCCAGATTCAAATTGGGCAGGCGCACTGAGTGCTTAGATACACTCCTTTGCCCTCTTGAGACATGATGAAAATGTAAACAGGACAAGAGAGGGTGTGTCTGTAGATAAAAAGGCACAAATAAGACACATGGTGACTGACACATCAGACGCTGGTGCTCCACTTTCAGAAGGTGCTGAGACAAAACAGAAGAGAAGGGCGCTGACTGCCACCCACACCTGGAAGACTGTTGCTGAGGATCTAGGTGGGGTCATAAGCAGCAGTGAGATGGACAGCATGGATACATGCAGAATCTGTGTCAAGGACACTAGGTGACCACTTCCACGCAAATGTAAAAAATGACTGGTAAGATTGAAAGGAAAATGTCGGTCAATGTCAAGGAAACCACAAGACATTTAGAAATAGCCACATCCCCTTGCCAGCTCCTGTCACAATACTGCATCATTTGTCTCGGCCCTTGTAAAAATTTCGAGGATGGTTTTCTGGAAATCCTAAAAGGCGGGGAGAAGTACATTCCTTCTACTGACATATGGGTGTCCTCTTCCCCAATCAGCATTTCATGAAGTCATCAAAGTGACGAGTGCCACCTATTTATGGAGTACTTCACCTCCAATTCATATCTTCATTCATGAGATAAAATGAATAAATGAATGCTAACCATGGTCCAGAATCTGTTATCAGTGATCAAAAAAATGAGGAGAAGATCTCTTTTGGAACTTACATCTTGCTTGGGGAAGACTATAATGAAAACTATACATAAAAATACAAAAATTACCTAGAAACAAATGCTGTGAACAAAGAAAAATGTAGAGCAATTTAAGAAGAGTCAGGAGCATTGGGGGAAGTAGAATCAGTTATAATATTAATGAGAATTTTCAAGGGAGATATCATTGAGAAGATAAAAGTCAAGCAATAATTTTAATGAGATGAGGGAATTAGCCACGTGGATATCTGAGAGCGGATAATTCCAGGCAGAAAATAGCGCAAAAGAAACAAGCATGAGTGTATGCACTGCTAAAACAAAAACAACAGCATGGAAGCTTCTGTGGCTTGAGAAAAGTAAGGAGGAAAATAGTTGGATATTACAGAAAAAGTGGAAACTAGATCCTGTAACCCACTATAAAGAGTTTAAAATACCAGTAGACTACAAAGGAATAGGATATAGAAAGAAAGCATTCTATATTAAATAGAAAACTTTGGATCTGAAATGTTACTGGGAACATCCGTGCTTTCTATGAACAATAAATAAAGTTCTGCTGTGTTAAGTTTTTGGAATGCTGTGATAATTCTAACCTGTGTTGACTATCTAACAAGGAATCTGGGAGGTTATATGGAGATGGATTTAAAAGTGGAATTGCTATGGACTTGGTCAGATAAACTAAGTGGGGAAAAGACTGTGAACTCAGGTTAGTGGGGGAATGGTCATTGAATGCAGGTCCTCAATGTCACCTGCAGTGCCACACAGGTACTGCATTCCATTATCTCAGGCTGTGTTCTATTCATTGCATGAAAACCCCGACAGAAGGTGAAGTGACTGAGTAGGGACTGTGGCAGGCAGGATCACAGTCTCCCCACGGCATCTATGTCCTAAACCCCGGAATGCGTGAGCATTATAGGTTACATGGTAAAGAGGTTTTATTAAGGTTACAGGTGTAATTAGCTTGCTAATACGCTGATTTTAAAGCAGGAAAATTATCCTGGGTTATCTGTCTGGGTGGGACCAATGCTATGAGCCAGTGTTATTCTGATTCATGATTGCATTGCTCTAAACTGAATTTCATGAGAAACTTTACTTACAAAGTACACTTGTCATTTCAGTTTTCCTGAGTCACAAGTCCAGAAATGCCCTAGCTTGTTCTCTCCTTTAGGTTTCACGGGGACACGATCAATCTGTTGACCACACTACAGTTTAATCTAGAGACTGGACAGGGACAGAGTGCACCTGCAGTCACATCCAAGTTGCTGGGAGAATCAACTGTCTGTGGAACTCGTGGCAGCTTGTTCTTGCCCCAGGGAAGGAGCATCCGAACTCAGGGAAAGCTCATTCCTATGTTTACAGACATTGCAACTGATGAAGTCATTTTACCTCTGATAACCTGACTTTTGATTCATTTTGAATGGATAGATTTGGGAACATAACCTAACAGAGAAATGACATTCATAACTGTGGCCATACAACATCAGCTAAGCATGAGTACAACAGCAGGAAATTAAGATCACAGGGGCCATTCAGATGATTGCTGAGCACATGGTTCTCTTTTCATCACTGAGCATCACCATGATCACTGAGAACACAGAGGGTTTTTGGAGCTTATGTTTGTCACCACCATTGTAAAATTTCAGGTAGCTATGTGAAAATTTGTTATCACTAACTATGTGATGTTTATAGTGAGTCCTTTAAATCTAGAACTCCATTTCCTCCTTTCTGAATAGTAGTTTGTAAGATTTCTCTGATAATTTCTATGCCTTCCATTTGTATTCTCTTGATTTTAGTGTCTCATATTCTTTTGTGTTCTTTAATAATCTAAGCCTTCATGTATTTGAATATCTACTATAATACTTCTAATTTCCAAAAAAGTATTTTATTGGAATTGGCCCTATTTTATAGCATCTTTGCCTTGTTTCTGAAATGAAATGCCACCTTATATAATTATAGAGATTTTATAGTTTTTTGATCCATTTTATTCTACATTTCTCTGAATAATATATTTTGTATTTGTTAGGCTCTTTTACTTAGATTTCTTCAAATGTTTACCATAAGTTTTTAATTCACCACCCACTAATAACCTAGAGAAAAATGCAAAATATTTGAATCAAAGCTTTCTGCTTCAGATGGAGTTTGTTAGATACTGTGGCTCACTGGAAAATTATAACTTTATAACCTGTTTTAAACTGGGTCATTTCCAATTACACGGTCTAATTTAATTTTTAAAAATTTCTCTGATTTCACTGTTTCTTTTTCTCATTCCTGTCAGAGAAAATTCTGTGTTTTTGTGGTCTCGTGTGATTAGATCAAGTTCATCGGGATAATCCAGTATAAACTTCCTTTTTTAAAGGTTCTGCCTTATTTCAATTTGTAAAATCCCTTTCGTAGAGTAGTTTAACATGTTCAGAGGATCTAGGAATTAAGGCCAGGAGTCTTTGCAAAATCATAATCTTAACAAGCACAGGGTTGTTCAGCTCCTTGGAAAGTAAACTTACCTTCTATCTGTGTTGCATGAGCTTGGCGGTTCAGTGAGAAAAGAGCTTCAGAATTTTAATTAATCTCCTTGCTTTCAGTTTAATGCCTAAACCACACCCAATTTTGCCTGTTATCTCTGAATTCACACAATGTCCAAAAAGATTTCTCCAGCTTTTAATTTTCCGTGTTTCTACAAGAAGGGAGCAGCTATCTGGAGTTCAGTGTTGGGCTGGAGATTCGCATGTTTGTGCAGGGTCTGATGAGTTTTGCACACACACCCAGTTGTACGCAGTGAGCTCTCTCTGCTCTGCCAAATCATCTATCCAACCCTCATTTATCTTCTTTTTCCGTTTTCTGAAACCCTTGCTATCACTTGTCCTCTCATGTATTCTTCGTATGCACATTGTACTTGTTGGTTAATGTAACTTTATTTTATATGCCGTTTTTAGTAAAGAGTTAGAGGGTGGCTATAACTGAACATGTTTAAAGTTCAACTGAAAGTGCCCATTTGTTTTCAGATTCTCTTGATTTATTTTCATCAAGTGACAGAGCTGCTTTTATAAATGTGATGTTTAAGTATGGTCCTACATTTTATTTTTATTTTATAAGACTTACTTAGCTAAATCATTGTTTATAAGTATTTTGGTGTATGTTCCTCCTGAAATAGGAGAGCTGTGCATGCATGCATGCATGCATGTATGTATGCATATGCTTGCTCTTTTTTCCCTGATGCTTATTTAATAATGCCATTACATAAAATTAAATTCATAAAAACTATAACTTATTTCTTCTTTAAATCCATTGAGGTTTTTTGTGAAATTATATTTTGTTGCTGCTTGTTTGAAACTTGTACTCTTATTAGTAGCAGTAGCATTTCATTTATAGATTTCAAAATATATGTTATGTGATTCCTAGTCACACTCCCTTTGTTCTTTCATAATATGTTTCACCATGGTTATATCATATGAGTTCAGTTCTGGACTGCTAAGAATGTGTTTTCTCACTGTTTTCTTATTCTTCTTCTGTTATATACCCTTACATAACATATTTTATTAATTTATCCTGGTTTAGCTTGGTCACATCCCACAACTGAAATGTAGTTCAATATTAGGAACCGATTAACATAACTCATCATGCTTATGGGTATAAAGAGAAAAACGTCACAGTGACATCTATTTACAGTGACAATGGGTATTCCATAACAGAACAAAAGATTACTTCAGCCTTAAAATCATAATTCTACTCAAAGTAGATTATGATAAACAATCTACTGATGACCTTCATATGTGTGCTTATTTTTAATTCACCTTGTGCTTCAAAGGCAATATCCTGCTTATAAAAATGCCTTTTTCAGAAATGTAAACATGTTATCTGAATTCCTGAAACCAGCCTTATATCTATAATGCTGGATATATAACAAGCTTTTGTTTTGTTGTGCGTGATCATTTTTGTCTTTGGATGATATTTAAATTTCTTTTGTCATTGATTCTCCTAAATTTTACGGTAATATGTCTAGATTTGTGCGTGCAGTTTTGCAAATAGTAAATTGCCTAGCAATCATTTTAATGTAATTTGATATATTTTTTAGTTCTGGGAAATGCCCAGTTAATCTTTTATCATTTATGTTTCCTCAGGGACTCTTATTATATAAATGGCATTTTCACCTACATCTTTCCCACAACTTATTCTTTACATCAATTTTTTGATCCACCTCTCTTCTTGATGTCCTTTCCCTTTTCTATAACAATTATACTTCTGTTTTTATTTACGTATAGTCTTGTTTTTACCTATATATTTAGCTATTTATATATCTAACTATTCTTGGGGGTGAAATTAAATATTGCCACCAAATGAGTACTCCTCTGGAAAAGATTATGAGGAAGAAAATGTGGGGTCCTCAGGGTGGGTATCAAGTTAGTGTTTAACTGAGACTCTCTTTAATCTTCTTTTAAAACGACCCCTCTGAAATCCTGTGTCTTTCTGCATTATATTTTTTCATATTTAGTTTACTCATTAGTAATTATTACTGTATAACACACTATATGTCTTATTCACTTACTATATTTTATTATGAGTTCCTACCTAATAGACTACCATACACATCAAGACAATGTTATTTGTCTGTTTGTTTGATTTTCACTGTTCTGTCCCCAGCCCTTAGAATATTGCTCAGCACATAGTAGGCACTCAAAAAAAAACCTTGCTGGTGTTAATACTTGAGTAAACAATTTTGCTCTATATAACCAAAATAACCACGTGTTGCTTTGGGATATCACTATAATGAAACTCAAGGATATACACTGTGAAATGTGTAAGGCAGCTCACAGTCATGACTTTGGCCCTCATAACACTGGCTGGCATATTGTTTCTTTTCCTGAAATAAAAGGAAAATTGAATTAAATCAATAGGTGTAAAGCTTTACATGCCAAGAGCAATTCTTGGGAATGTTTTTGATGTTTTATTTATTTAGTTTTAGAGAGAGGGGAAAAGAGAAAGTGAGGGAGAGAAACATTAATCAGTTGCCTCTCGTACCCAACCAGGGATCCAATCCACAATCCAGGCCTATCTTCTGACCAGAACTTGAATCCGTGACCTTTCGCTTTGCAAAATGACATACGACCAATGGGCTATACCTACCAGGGAAGGGATTTTTTTTTTAATTATACATGTTTACATTAAAATCTGATGCTATAATCATACACATTGTTTACATATTTTTGTCATAAGAAACTTTATTCTTATCTTTTCCAAATAACGTAAGAGAATGAATCTACACTTCTACTTAATTGTTTCTGTTCTCAATCATTTCTCTAAACTGCTGAGACTTCCCCTGGCATGAATTTTGTTTTGTTTTCTTTTAATTTTGTGGCCAGAATTTTATTACATAGTAATGTGAAGCAGAAAATCACTGAAAAGGACCTTATTGTTGCTGGGCATGAATTCTTTCTAAATATTAAACATACAAAAGATTAAAATTATAGCTTATATATTCATCAAGCATTTTCTCATGTATTTAACTCATCTGAGGAAGACATTGAAAATGGATAAACCACCACATGTATGCTTACAATATTTTTGATGCCATATAGGGCTGCTTGAAATTTTTATTAGGTAGAAATAGTTTAAATAAACTGATATATGCATTCTTAAGGTAATATTACAACCATGTACTACCATAGTTTAATTGATGTAAACAGTCTTTGAGTTTACTTTATTTTTTTTATTTTTAGCAATGAATTATGATGAGTAGCGTGAATGTGTGTGCCTGCTACTGCTCCTTTCTCTCAGAGGTAAGAGAATACAGAAGTGAGTGCAATTTCTAAGTGCCCAATGTTTTAAAATATAAATTATGTATGAAAGTTTCCTGGGTTTCAAACGTGCATAAAAGGCATCATACCAAACACATTAGTATTGTGGGGAAATTTTTTTCTTCCTGAGGTAAGGTTATAAAAGATATTAGTAAGTTTTTAAGTAAATCTCAAGGCTTCTTTTTCTGCAGCCCCCTTTGTGATGCAAAAGACTGTCTAGAGTTGACATCCCCCTTCCTAAGCATTTTGAGACCAGTGAATATTTATCCCCTGACATGCAGGGATGGTTATGACTTCAAAATGATCCCCAAGGCTCTAAGTGACAGGCAGAGGAGATTCATAATTCATGTAAACAAGCACTGGAGACCATCTTGCTCATAGGCATTTCCTTGCTTTCTTCATTCAAAAGCTCCTGTAGTGCTAAAATAAGGAAAGCAGGTGGGGTTTTCTCCTAGAACCAAGTCCTCCAGCTTATATCCACAACTCTGTGGATGAAGGAGAAATGGGGAAATCATGATTTCTGTTCATTTTTCCACAAAGGACTTATGTTTATTTCCTTAATAAAGACTATTCTTTTATCATGACATGTGTAATGATAGCAAATTCATTGCTAGCTATGTTTTACAACTGGTAATGGTTTATTTTTCCTTTTTTTTAATAAAGTGATTTTTCTAATATGACCACTCACAACTAGGTGAGGAAAATGTATTTCTCTCTTTTTGGAAATGGCAGAAGAGATCAATAAGGTCACCAGACATGAGAGATATTCCACATGGGAGGGAAAGTAATCTGCTAAGAGGATTGATGATTAGGATCTATCAGAGGTAATATGGGAGAGAGACACCAAGGAACATGGGCAGATGACTGGGAGAACATGTGACCATGATGCCAGATACAAAAGCATCCCTGTTCAGCTCTAGGAATAACTGCTAGTTAGTGGTTGTGTTACAGAACAGACCCCAGGGGGTGTACAATATATTATTACTGAAAGGACTCACCACTAGGTTCGCTATGCCCGCCACCAGAGGAAAGATGTCTCTCAATGCCAGAGATGTGTGAAAAGGAAATGTTTATTTAAAGCTAAAGAGACTTAGAGTAGTGACCTAATGTCTTCATTAAAATATTAAAGTCCTTTAGGATACCCACAGACACACAGAGTCCTTCCTTCCTGGGGTACCAGATTTCAGGATAATAAGTAGAAGTCTGTAATTCGGGCTCTCAGCACCATCAGTTATGTATCTGCCACTATCTCTAGTTAATCCAAAGCCATGTGGCACCTTCTCATGACCCACCAGCAAGAGTCCTTTCACCCTTTTTCTTCCAGGCAAAGTCTCTCCTACTTTCTAAGCCACATGGCAAAAGGTAGCACCCCAAAGCCATATGGTTCTCCTCTTGCATGGCTGCTAAGACTGGGTTTAAATCCTCACACTAATCTTCCTCTGCAGCCCCATTTCCAACTCCTCCTACAATCAGTTACACCTACCAGCATTCCTGTATTCTTTCAGGTTTACTGGGCTGCCATTGTAAGTCTGGGCAGGGGTGGCCCCATGGCATTGAGCCAATCTTCTCCAAGCTCTCATGCAAGTGCTGTAACCAGGGGTAGTTGCCTCCCAGTTATGTCTTGGATGGAAGTCACTTCCATCCCCCTGGCTCAAAGCATAGCCACAGCTATCTAACATATCTATGAAACCAGTTAATGGTTATAGATATGTTAAATGACTATGTCAGAGGTTAGCTGCAAAGCTGTTGCTGTACAAAATAGCTCTGCAGGTTCCTGCTCCATGTGTCCCTTCCCCCAACTCACACCTGTTGGTGGTGGGAAGAGTGAGGACATCCTGTATATCTTTCTAATATTTCCTGGACACCTTGAGTTCTGGACTGTATTCCAAATCTCTATTTAGGGGCCCCTCTGGGCTGCACCCTGTTACAGTTGTACCTCAGAATGTGATCCACAGCTTCCACTTAGAATCTGGCCATCTTAGTACCTTCTTAATGTCACTGGGAAATACAAAATTATTTCCTGCCAATTGGCTACTAATGTCATTCTTCTCCTAGTGCCTAATATAGCATACTATTCCCCAACATTATGTCTTATCTTACATGTCACATCTTTAGAGAGGCCTTCCCTGAGCATGTGGTCCAAAGTGGTATCTTTCAGTTGTTTATATTCCCAGTGTACTTTCATTACATGTTTACTGTAATTATTATTGTAAATTCTGCTATTATCTAGTGACTAGGCAGTGGGCTCTCAACTCTACTCTAACCTACACTATCTTTTATCTATAGAAAACATAGAACATGTCCCCTTAACCATCCTAATATAACATTTACAGATAATAAAAAATTGTCTCCACACAACTTCAACAATTCAACATGAGGCAAAATTATAATACAAAAAATAAAAGCAATAATACAGTTTGTGTTTTAATGTGCAAATGTTTTCCATTTTTTCACAAAAGGCTACAACAATTATATAATATAGTTTGTAATAAAGAAGTGAGATTCCTGAACCCATGAAAACTCATTTGGATTGTGATGGCCAAAAGCTCATCCAAGCATGTTGTATTGAGGTTCAAATACTATAGCAATATGGGAAATAATACTTGGTAATCAAATCAGAAAATAATAATTCCTCGATTTACTAAGTAACTACAATTCTAATAAAATCTCTACAAAACATATTTATGTTTTTTCTCTAAAAAATAAATAATTTATATCCAAGAGAGAACATAAATTATTTAAATGTTCCAGAAGCCACCTTCATGACTCTGGAGTCCACACCACTTTAAATATGACCATTGTTCTGATCCTCGCACCGCAGATCAGTTGTGTTCATATGTTCAACATTATACCTATGCGATTTATTTATGTTGTTATGAGTAGCCATGGTTTGTCTTTTTTATTATTATATCATATCCTGCTGTATATGCTTATCACAATTTGTTAACTTGTTGAGGGATATTTTGAATTGCTTGCAGTTTTGGCTCTGAAATATAATGATGGTGTGAACATTCATGTAAATGTCTTTTGGTTGACATCAACACTTACCTGTTTTGTTTGGAGAAAAATTTCTGGCTCTGAGTGAACAAAGATGTTTAACTTTAGTAGATACTGCCAAAATGTTTTCCAAAATGTCTATGCCAATTTACATTACAAGCAATGTAGCAAATTCTGTTTGTTTAATATTGCAGCTAATGCTGGATACTGCCAGACATTGAATTTTACCCATTCTAGTGGAGTTTTCTAGTATATGACCAGGTTTGAGCTTCTTTTGAAATATTCTTTTCCAAATTGTTGTTTTTCTTTTTACTTTCTTAATATTCTTACTTGATGGATAAAAGTTTTAAATTTCAATGCAGTTTAATTTATACTCTTAAAACATTTTAATTTTTGTTGTAAAATTTTGGAATTCTGTTCTTTAAGTAATTGCACTCAATAAGTGGGTGCACTGTCCAATCAACTGAAAGGGTTATGAGATTTTTCTGGAGAGACAGACATCTTTCTCAGAACTTCAGCTTCAAATTCTTCCTGAGTTTGCAGTTTGCTGGTCTGTGCTACCGATTTCCAACTTGTCAGACCTCAGGGGTGGGCAAAAGTATGTTAAATTACCAGCCATCATTACCTAAAAAATAAATCATATATAAAGATACAAAATAATACCAATAATAATAATAATGAAACAAATAATTCAGTAATTGATAAATACTATTATAATAATAAAATCCTATAACAGTATTTTAAAAGTATTATAAAAGTTGTGTACTCATGACTACAAACCTAATTTTGTCCATCTCTGTGTGTATATGTGTATACACACACACATACCATATATTCTGTTTCTCTGGAGAGTCCTGATACAGATGTTTCTTGCTCCCTTGAGAGCAGAGGCTCATTATTACTCTTCTTTACCTCTGGAAGTTAATTCATTCTCATGTTATTAATAGACCACCATGACAACCCTCTCTTTTTTACTTTCGACTCCTTGTTATGTCAGTCTCTCTATATATCCATTTTTTATTTTTATAATCTTAGAAATCTTAGTCTCTCTTCTGAGTGTGTGTGCATTTAAGTGTGTGTGCCTCTCCCTCCCTCCTGACATTCAGCAATGAAAGCAGCTCATCACCTCTCAGTTGCCTTCATTTTCCCCTGAGTTCTCAGTGTCAGTTGTTAAAAGTGGGTGTGTGAAATGTGCAGCTAAATAATTTCTGGTATTTTCCGCAACACTTTCTATCAAAAAAGGACAGGGCAAGGACTCAGTGGTTAGGATGAGATAATTTATGCTTTTTAGGAAGCATGTAGAATTGGGTCACAGTAGTGTCCTCAGCTTCTAAAAGTGATTTTCTATAAAATTTGAGATAATCTCACAAATGATGGCATTAGAAACTAACTTTGTGTAGTTGATGGGCGAGCACAGAAAGGGTACTCTGTGGAGTGATGCCTTCCTAACTGATAAAGGACAGGAGTATGGGAATGCCTTAAGTTCCTGTAAAAACACTGAATCATTGTAAGATGCACAGGAGACACTGCCGATAAACATAAATACTCTGGCTGCTCTCACTCACCATAAGCTGAAATTTTGATGACATATTTAAAGACATCTATAAAAGAAACTAGTTCTTGATGATAAGTTTTGGTTGTTTTTTTGATGTAATATAAAATAATGTTTATTTTCAATCAATGTTTTGAAATTAACATTTTACTTACTTCATAAATGCTTTAACTAAATTAATGTAAAATAATATGACTATATTTCTAATCAAATTATAAACATCTTTATGTGTATGTTGTCAATTATTGCAGATCCATATAGGTCAAATAATTGAAAAATGCAGACTGCTATGAGAAATATCTTTAACTAAGTATATAATTTTATTCTTCAGTTATAAATGCTTATTGCCTTTTCCAATTAAAGTCATACAAATGAAGTGTTTTGACAATTATGCCTCAAATTTCCAGTGAACAGTTTGACATTTTTTTCAACTTCTCTCAGTCTTCTTAGTGGAAAAACTTTCCTCAAACCTAAACATTTGGAGCTGACTTGGGGCAGATGAAGGCTTCTGTGCACTTTAAACTTCGTGGTAAACCCAATCCCATGAGTTTATTTGGTTTCCTTTGTCTTCGTTTGTTGGTTGGCTTGTCTATTTCATTCCTCAGATGTAGCCAATTTCCTTTCTTATTCCCTTTACATTAAAATTTTTTAATATATTGAACAATAGAGAATTAGTGTTAATTATTGTGCACAATGCTAATCCATGAATTTTAACTCCAGAGTGATAGAATATTTTGACCTCTTCTAGAATTAATATTCAAGCTAATTACTTTACTCCCCCTAAAATTTTTTTATAGTTTAAGTGTTGGTTACAGGCAGTTGTATATATCTACTATTCTCTTCTTCCACCATTCACAGGTTTATTTTTTTTAATTTTCTTTACTTTATTTTATTTTTAGTATTATTCTTTTTAAATTTTATTTATTTAATTGTTATTCAAGTACAGTTTTCTGTCTCTTATTCCCATCCCAGCCCACCCCCCAATGCTCCTACTTCCCTCCCATTTCCACCACCCTTATCTTTTGTCCATGTGTCCTTTATACTTGTTCCTGTAAACCTTTCCCCTTTCCCCCTGAAATTCATTCACTGGTTTTAACACAAAACTCTGCAGTTTTAAAGCTAATATGCATGGTATTTCTATTTTTAATTGTATTCTTATTTTTCCCTTTAACAAAAATACTTAAAATGGTTAGTCAGTCCATCGTGACTATACCATATTTTGTTGATGACAATGCACACCTATGGTTTTGTTCCAAACTTTAAAGAAAATAAATATTTTATTTCAATTTTTAATTCAATGTTTTATTTATTTACACTTAAATACTTGCATTTTGTATTATAAAGAGGTTTTAACATTTATTTTTGAACATATTATGATACAACAAGTTTTATGTAGTGAATAATTACAAAACACAAGAACAGATATGAGGTACAAGAAATTTCACACTTCTGGCCAAGATGGAGGCATAGGTAGATATGCTTTGCTTCCTTGCTCAAACAACAAAAAAAAGATAACAACAAATTAAAAAAACAAAAAACTACCAGAACTGCCAGAAAATCAAACTATATGGCAGTCCCACAACCAAGAAGTTGAAGAAGAAACATTCATCCAAAGCGTTAGGAGGAGAGGAGATGGGCAGCCTGAGTGACAAGAATGTGCAGCAAGGCGGCAGCTGGTGGAGCAGGTGGTCCCACATTTTCATGCTGATAAAACGGGAAGCAGAACTGGGGAGTGAGATACACCACACAAGCCAGGGTTCCAGTGTGGGCAAACTAAAGCCTCTAAACTTTTGGCTGTAAAAACCTGTGGTGCTTGAAACTTTCAGCCTGACAAAAGAGTTTGTTGGAGAGACCCACAGGGTCCTAGAACATACACAAACCCATCCACTTGCTAATCAGCACCAGAAGGACCCAATATGGTTGGGGGTATCAGAGGAAGTGGGGCTAGAGCTGAGCAAGTGGCATTGATTCTTTCTGGACCCCTCCCCAACATACAGCTCCACAATGCAGCAAAGAGGTTTGCCCCACCCTGATGAATGCTTAAGACTCCACCCCCTAAAATGTAACAGGGGCAAGGAAACAAAAAATATGACCCAAAGAACAGATCAAATCTCCAGAAAAAGAACTAAACAATAAGGAGATAGCCAACATGTCAGATGCAAAGTTCAAAACACTGGTGATTAGGATGTTCAAAACACTAGGTGCTCACAAAAATGACTGAGTATGGTTGCAAAGAAGAGGAAAAAGTAAAGGCTATGAAAAGTAAAATAAAGAAAAATGTACAGGGGATGAACAGTGAAGGGAAGGAAACTGGCACTCAAATTAATAATTTGGAGTAGATGAAGAAACATGGAACCAGAAAAAAGTAAAGAAATTAGAATTCAAAAAAATTAAGAGAAGCTTACAAACATATGGGAAATTTTAAATGTTCCAATGTTTGAATTGTAAGGTGCCAGAAGGTGAAGAGGAAGGGCAAGAAATAGAAACCTTATCTGAAAAAATTAATAAAGGAAAACTTCTCCATATGTGAAAAGAAATAGACTTCTAGGAAGTCCAGGAAGCTCAGAGAATCCCAAAGAAATTAGACCCAAGGAGGAACACACCAAGACGCATCATAATTAAATTACCCAGAATTAAAGGTAAGGACAGAATCTTAGAAGCTGCAAAGGAGAAAAGTTGCAGAAAAGGAGAGAGTTATTCTCCTGTATCTGTTCGAGGCCATGTGGGTTCACACAGGATTTGGGCAGACGAAAGAATATACTCAGAGATGTCAGGATTTCTGACATGCCTTCATTCTGGGATAGGGCAATCCGTGTGTGCCACAAGCCTCAAGTCTCCTTGGGGAAGTTCTAGCTCCTTTATACACTAAGTACACACAAAGCTGGCAAGGTGCCAATATTGATCTTCTGTTATTTAACAGAGCTCCATTCTACGCATGCGGGCCCTTACTCAAGGTTATATGAACACTGGTAAGTTATGTTTGCCTGGACATCCAGGTGAGGAAGCCAGGCTGACTTCATTTTTCCTATAGTTACATACACAGGAGTTCCCATAAGACTATCAGCTGATTTTCCCAAAAGAAATCTTTCATGCAAGAAGGGGCTGGAAAGAAGTATTCAAAGCCCTGAAAGGCAAGGACCCACATCCAATATTACTCTACCCAGCAAAGCTATCATTTAGAATGGAAGGGCAAATAAAGTGTTTCTCGGATAAGATAAAGTTCAAAGAGTTCATCATCACTAAGCTTTTATTATATGAAATGTTAAAGGGACTTCTCTAAGAAAAAGAAGATCAAAACTATGAGCAGTAAAATGACAACAAACTCACAACTATTAATGACTTAACCTAAAAGACACATAAACAAGCTAAGCAAACAACTAGAACGAGAACAGATTCACAGAAATAGAGATCACATGGAGAGTTATCAGTGGGGGGGTAGTGGGGTAAAGGTGCAGAAAATAAGAAGCATAAATGGTAGGTACAAAATAGACAAGGGGAGATTAAAATAGTATAGGAAATAGAGAAGCCAAAGAACTTATGTGAATGACCTATGGAAATGAACTAGGTGGGGCAGGAATGCTGGGAGGAGGGGGGTACATGGCAGAGGTGTTTAAATGGGGAAAATTGGACCACTATAATAGCATAATCAATAAAATCTGCTTAGCCCTGGCTGGTGTGGCTCAGTGGATTGAGCGCGGGCCTGCAAACCCCAGGATCGGGGTTCGATTCCCAGTCAGGGCACATGCCTGGGTTGCAGGCCAGTTCCCGGCGGGGGGCTCATGAGAGGCAACCATACATTGATATTTCTCTCCTTCTCTCCTCCCCTCTCCCTCTAAAGATAAATAAATAGAATCTTTAAAAAAATTAAAAAAATAAAATTTGCTTAAAAATCAAATATCAATTTTTGAAAAAGAAATTTTATGTACCAGTAGCAAATTTATAATATTTATGCATTATAGAAGGTATATACAGAATTACTACTACCTATGTATAATGTGCATCCTTAATTTTCCCTCAAAAATTGGGCAAAAAGTGTGCATTATACATGGCAGAATACAGGCGTGTGTATATGTGTATGCATGTGTATATATACACACATGTACATATATGCACACATATATCCATACATGCATAGATATGTGAAAGTGTGTATGCAGTATATACACACATACCCACATATATGTGAGATTCCACATTTTATGAGTTTCTTGATCTTTTTCCTAGGTATGAGGTTACTCTCAGTACATTTTTCTCCTCAGACCCTTTCCATAGCAAATCCAAGATATTTCTTCCCTTTGATAGAAAGCACTGTTCATATCACAGATACTTTTTCTATCCCACGATAGTCCTGATATTTCTCCTTAGTTTTTTCTCATAATTCCAACCACCACTTGGAACTTCTAGTCTCACTTTCTCCTTTTCACATCTGGAAAGCTGTGATTTTTTTCTCCTTTATATGTATAATTCAGGAGAAGTTCAGAATGTGGAGTGAACTCTCCAAGTACATTTGAAGGGATTCTTAGTAAAATTAATATGATAATGATAGTACCCTCTGCTCTAAGTTCTACAACATTTCATAACCGTTTATTAGGTAGGATAGGGAGCACCATTATTTGTTTCAATGCAGGGCATTTCCAATGCTAGAAAAATCTCACTGCAGAATTACAGTAATCTTCTCCAGGAAGCAAACTAAAATAAGACATCTGAGTAAACATGGCCTTTTGGAGGAAAATTATCTACTTTTCTGTAAGATAACAACATGATATTCTCCTTTTCTATATAATAATGCACAGTCAAGACACATTCCCATAGATATTTCACACTCTCGCTGAAGCCCGTGATGTTTCTAAACCCTGTGTACAATGCTGCGAATCAATCCATTTCAACAGCAAGATGTTTCTTTCTTCCGGGAGAGGGAAAGGCGAGAGATGGAGGAGTAGTATGTGTTGAAGTAATTTGATGAAAACACAGACCACAGAAAATGAAGCAAAGCAATCGAAGCTGCACAATGCACAGACTCACTGCAAAAGCACATGCAAACCAATAACCAGATGCTTCAGCTGCTTTTAAAGCTGGTGCAAGCTGCAGCCTTTACACAATGCTCCCCTCTGGAATAATCTGGTCTAACTGCACTGCGTTTCTTAGCACCATAAGCACCCCCAGTTGTAGGCACCCTTTCTCCCAGTATCAGTTCACATCCATCTGTTACCTCGACTCCAGATATGTAGAGAGAAGCTCTCAGCAGAGATCAAGCCATTATGTGGAAAGACCACCTGGCTTATATTCTTCTAAAAATTGTTTGAATTTTGCAGAAAATTCTCTGATAGCCCTGTTTGATTTCAGCTTCATATTTGCACCTACAATAGTCAGCAGTTTACATGTTGCTAATATAAAGAGACTTTTATGGCAACTTTCGCTGTTCCTATAATCAAAGCTCACACGTTATGGTTTGGGGAAATCCTTGTATCTCCTATACAGAAACATTTAACAAGCCTTTTACAAATATTTATCTGAAGTCTCTTACTTTACCAATGGCTACTTATAAAAGGACAGCCCTGAGAACACAAGCTCATGTCATAGTCTATTAAAGAGGCTTTGGGAGTTTTTCTTAATAAGTCTAGTTGAATGGCTTTGACTTTGACTCTGTGTATGGGAAGAGTGACCCAGGAAGAGGGAAAGATGTTTTGTAAAAAGCATTTTAGTATGACACCAGCATTCTTGGCACTTAGAGCACCAATTCATTTCCTATCTCAAAATATACCACAAACCATTTCCATTGTGGCTTGTTATAATGCACTTTCATAAATGTCTCTCCTTAGTTGGATTTCTAGTTGCAGACATTGTTCTAATGGAAAACACACTGCCTTTCCCTTGTAGCCTAAAACAATAGGGAATACAGACAAGAATTCTGCTTCTGCTGTCCTCTCAAAAGCAGGTGCACTCATTTCCATGCTTGCTAGCTGATGTGGTCTGCTCTGGTCAATAATCGCTTCACTTTGCAAATTTGATTGGCGGATACAAAGATGCACAACAAAAAACTTATCTGAAGGTAAGCTAAAAAATGAAGAATATAGCTTTCAAGACTATAATACAAAAAGACCTGGGAAAGAAATTTGAAAGGATGATTAAAGTTACTTCCACAGTAACCTGTAATTCAGCTATAGTCATCAATACTGTGAATTTTAAATAAATTTGGCTTGAATATCGTACCCTACAACTGTGAAAAATTCAGTGGTTGTACAATATATGTATTTTTTATTTCTAGGGTATAAATTATCTTAGAAAACCCTTGCAAGGGATATTGCATAATTAATTTAAATTAAACTTTGCTTCAGCCACCTCCACTATCAAACATTTATGTAATCCAGCTTCTCTTTCCTTCTGGCCTCTGCTCCTCCCAACTCCCTGCAACCTTTTTTTTTTTTTCTTACTCCTCACCCAACCGGACCTTCAAATCCTCACTCTTTTTTTACTTCCCACCATTTACCTATCTGCTTGGATAACCATAAGTCATTCAAGATAGACTTGGAGGACCCCTGCTTAAAATAAGATCTGTTCCAAAACTAGCCAATTCTCTTCTTGAAAATAATTATGTACCCATATCTTAAAGTAATGATATTTCCCCAATATAAACATAATAATCATAGTTTGAACTTTGAATTCAGTGATTCAAAAATTACTTGTTGAGTCTTTGCTGTGTGCTAATAATAATAATAATGCTTATTTTAAAAGATATAAAAGATGAACATGGTTTCTGCTCAAAAATTGCATATAGTCTCTTTGGAAACTTAAAATACACATTAGGTCAAGGAAATTTACAAGGATGTGTATCAGTAATACAAAACAATAAAGGTTTAAAGATACTATGTACTAGTACAGTTTAGTAAAATAAAAATACAAAAATAAAAGTAAAATAATAATACCAAATAAATAGATTTGTTTATTAACTTAACCTTCCACTGTGTAGTCATTTTCTGATAAAGTATTACTAAAGAAAATTTTTCTCCATAGATTAATGTTTGATTTATACAAACCATATTTCAAAAGAGAAAAATCATATTTTCAACAATAAATTTGTTGTATTTGATAATTTTGATGATTCATACATAAACACATTATAAACACCTGTAATAAATTACTGATAAATGTAGAAGTGTGTATTACTTAATTAAATACACTTGTGAATACTCAAAAGATTAAACATATTATAAACTTTCAAAATTCAAATTCAACCATTAAAATTCATATTTCTGTACATTTGATATAATTTCTAATTATTAATAAGTGACTGTGGATCTTTTCAACTTTCAAGTACTTTAAAATAGCTTACTTATTTTTAATATAGAATTATTTTGATCCATTATATAGGAAATGCTCACTTCACTTTTGTTATAATATTTGCTCTTTAAGCTCTAGGACATTGCTCATTTAACATTTGTAGTTCCATGTTGTGATTAGCTTTGAGTTTTGCATGTAGAATTTTTCAATATAAAATTATTTAAATGACAGTAAACATATGGGAGAAAATAACTAGTGATTGAGAAAAGAAGATAATCACATAGTTGATCTCTTGTTTTTTCATTCACTGGTCACCTCCATTTTTATAATCAACTTTAACAGACCATAAAAATGGCTCTTTCTGATGCAGCAGTGAATCCCTGACATATTTTTCTCTGTGACCTCGTTAAACTTCATTTTTTTAGGATTTCTCATGGTAATTCTCAGTGTCATTCAGTGGCTTATCTCCACAGATCAATTTTCAATTGTTAGGGTTGTGCATGCTTCTGCCTTTGGTCCCTTTATCTTTTTACTCTACATGTTTTTTTCTTGATACTCTTGGTTTTCATAAATGATTATATATGTGTGTGTTATACATATATAACACATATATAAAATATATATATTTCAATTATATATGTGCATGCACACACATATATGTGTGTGTATATATATTATATTCAAATAAGTGTTAAAAATTCAAGTAGTAAATAGTGAAATCTATACCTATGTGTCCATCATAATTGTCAACATCATTGTTTCCAAAGGAAAGAATATAACTTTCCACCCTTATCATCACTAAGAATAAAAATAAATCCACAACTAACCTTTGTCTTCACACTTACCCAACATTCAACAATTCATTAAACCTTTAGTATTTTATCACCTAAAATCTGCTGGTTTTCCCTCATCTTCATTCCCACAGCTAATGCCTTTTAATATCTTCCCTATCTCTTGTTACTATTGAATATTCTTTCTAAAATGTTGCTATTTTTAGTACTAATATCATTATTATTACTTCTAAGTCATCATTTTTGCAAAAACTATTTTGTTCTAAAATGATTATTTCTCAAGTATGATAATATAACTTTTATAATTTTAATTCTTCAATGGTTTCACAAAAGGAAGAGGAAAAAGTTTAATATGAGGACTCAAACATATCCTGACCTCATTGTTTTCTCTCCTCTATCTCTTAAGATAAAATGCAAAGCCAGTCCTAATCATCATTCCCCACCTTTGTAACCATCTGTCTAGGCATCCCTCAGCACACTCTTTTTTCTTTTTAAAACCCTGGGAATCCACAACTAAGTTCAAATATTCTGATTACTTTTATTTTCCATTGGAAAAAATATATATGTATGTATTTTTGCTCAGGCTGGTGTGGCTCAGTGAATTGAGTACCAAACTGTGAATCAAATTGTCACCCCTTCAATTTCTAGTCAGAGCACATGAATGGGTTGTGGGACAGGTCCCCACTAGGGGGCGTGCGAGAGACAACCACACATTGATGTTGCTCTCCTCTTCCTTCCTTTCTCTAAAACTATAAAAAGTAAAATCTTTTAAATGAATAAAAAATTTTAAAAAAGAATAAAAATATTTTCTTTTCTCTTTTGAAATCTTCTGACATAATTTTTCACTCTGATTACCATGTCTGCATGTTCAACTTCTAATAGTGTTAGACTTTTCCATTATCATGATTCTTAGTGTTCAGAATAAAATTTTATTGTAGAACTTATTCATTTAACAAATAAATTTCTTCCTTTAGATTTATATAATTAATAATATATATTTTTTATTACATGAGTCTAAATGAAAACAGAAGGTATCCTATTTATTTAAACACACAGCTCCTCGTAGGTTTTTTAGAAATTATGGTATTTGCTATTTTTTTGAATGAATAAATTATTTTACCAGAATAATGTTTGTTATAAAGCTCATTGTTTAACTTTTGTTTTCCTAGAAATAACCCCCTTTTTTTGGATAGTACTAAATCCCCCATGAAAGCTTTTGGCACACCTTCCCATTTCTTTTGTTACCTTGATAAATTAAGAAACCGTCTCTCACTTCAATTGTCAAGTTGTCCCTTTCATTCAGTTCTTTATTTTATGTACAAATTAGTATACTCCCCCACCAATTGTTAAAGCAACTCAAACTATGCAAGATATTACACTTTCACACTTTGCTCTCACACTTTCTAATCTCTCTCTTTTCCCATTCCTGCCAAATTTCTTGTAAAAAGAACCAATCTTTTCTTTCTGTTAATCCTTTCAACCTCTCACACATCGAGGCTGCTGAGCATAGCTCAGAAAATGTGTGCGATCTTACAGATGGATGCACTGGAAATTTATAGTTTGCAGGCTCAGCTGGGATCTCAAAATAGTTTAGCCAACCTTCTAATTCCACTTAGTAAGGTCTCTGCTGTGATTCACCTCAGCAGCTATTCTTATTCCACACACATTTTCCCTATTTCTTCTCCCAGTGTATCCTTGTAGTCCTCTTTACTCTCAGCAAATAGCTGTAGTGGTTATTAAACTTGAAAACTTCAGCTCTTTATCTCTCCCATACACCCCTTTGATCCTCTAGTTTTAAAACATGTATTTTGCTTCCTCCCCCATTCTAATTTTATAAGCCATAAATCAAGTATCTGGGTTATTATTTTCTATGACATTACCTGCTGACTCCTGAAAACTCAACACTGTTAAGAATATAGGCTTCAAGACAGTTATTAGTTGTATATCATTGGACAAAGTAATTAACTTCTTCAAGCTTCACTTTCTTTAGATGTAAATAGAATAATGTATACCCATAAATTATTAAAGAAGATAATGTTTGTGGAATTATTAGGTTAGAGTTTGTCATGTACTGAGTACTCGATCACTCACAAACTGGACATTATTTCATTGCCATTTACTGAATAACCAGTATCACTAGACACCATTCTGAAAAATACGAGGAAAAAATGTTGGACAATTCCAGTTTTTTTTCATGGAGCTCGTATTGTTTTAGAAAATTGCACATAAAAATAATACATAATTAAGGAAGAATAGAATCTATAAGAGAAAGAAAAGCAAATGGAGAAAAAATAAGTGTTCCATTTATCTTATCACCCATCTTAGTTGAAAATTTAAAGTCTTACTAAGCTTCACTCTCCTTAGAAGGTCACAGTGTCATGTAGAGACTTTATTTTGGAGGGATTCTCAACATTAGTTTATCCTGCTCATTCCCGCCCTTAACACACGGTTTGGCCCTCGAGCTCCTCACAATCACCCGAGTCCTGTTGAAGTACAACTTACAACCTTCTGTTAGACTGATGTCCCCAAAGCACAGTTCAAATCGTATTACTTATCTATTTAAAAATATTTAGCAGTTTCCCAACTAACTACTCCGTCTCAGCCTAGCGCCCAAGATCCTTCATATCACTCCCTTCTCTTCAGTCCTACACACCGTCATGTTTCAGGCACTCGGCCCTCTTTCCTCTTTCTCCAACACTTCTCCCTGCCTCTCACTTCCTTTGATCCACGGTGGTATTTTGCGATTCCTCTCCTCTCTATTGCCTTTTCCTCTTTCTGTAAAAATGTTTTTCTTGTGTCCTCACTGATAAAAAATTATTGCAAATGTCATGTTTCTTAGCAAAATGTTCCTGTGGTCCTACAGGAAGTCTGACCTGGCTTTTGAGTATTTGTTGCTTATTGATCTAGGGATAAAAGAGCTTATTAATCTCTCTCCTTTGCATTTTGCTTACAGGAGAACCCTTTTCAAACCACCAGCTTGCAGCTCCTAGAGGAATGACCAGTTCTGAGGCAGTACACTGAACAGACCAAGGGTACCAAGAAGACTTTTTCCTCTTCTTAATCACTTTTCTATTACTGAGAGTACAAGATCTGATACACAGAAATTGCTCGACAAGTATTTGCTGAACTGAGTCAATTACATCAAGGAATTTAGCCTCTAATAGGTGTAACAACACTTGGCAATTTGGACTCTCGCTGACCATACACACCTTATGGCCTTCCCCATCTTCATCTACGAGACGTGTTAGCACATGTTACAAGCCTTTATTTGTATTATACAATTTCGAAGGTTGGAGCTACAATGACTACTGACTAGAATTTAATTTCAACAGGAAATTGAGGCGTAGTTAAACATCCCTATACAATTTACTTTAATGAGTGCAGTAATGTATTATTATGAAGAAAAAAGTAACTAAAAGGTTGATCAACCGGCAATGTGAAAATGAGATTGGCAACCGTTTTCTAATTAGTAATTAAGAGAGACTGCATTTCTAGGGTTTGCTAAGTGTTGGAGGAGGGCATCAAGGGGATGCAGGTTGACCACTGAGCTGGACCTAGACAATCCGAGGCTCCTTGTCATGTCCCCAGTCCTTGGAATGTACGTTCTGCCCACTTTTCGCACAATGGGAGCCATTAGCAAGAATACAGCCCTGAGAGAGAGAGCATTATGTTGTTGAGATCATCTGAACGGTATCTGTCCCAGTACCCAGTTAAGATTTCTCAATAAAATTCTAATACTCAAGAGGGAGTGTGTGGGGGGAGAGCTATCTTCCTTGCCTTGCTCAAAACAAACCTCTTCAGTTCCCTTGCTTATCACACCTGCCACCTACCAATCTACCATGGTCTCCCTCTCGGGTCTCTCCTTGCCCTCCAAGTTGAGAAACAGTTTGAGAGAACCAACACCAAGTTGACCTCAAATGCTCTCCTCCTGGGAATGTGTGGAAAATGAAAAAACTAGTTTGATTTACAATACTTTGTGTTCTTTAAAAACTATGGCTTAGCCCTGGCTGGTGTAGCTCAGTGGATTGAGCGCAGGCCTGTGAAGCAAAGGGTCACTGGTTCGATTGCCAGTCAGGGCACATGCCTGGGTTGCAGGCCACTTCCCAGTGGGGGACACATGAGAGGCAACCACATACTGATGTTTCTCTCCCTCTCTTTCTCCTTCCCTTCCCCTCTCTCTGAAAATAAATAAATAAAATAATTTTTTAAAACTATGGTTTACTAGCCATTGATCAGTGAACAAGTCACTTTAAGAAGAGAATCTTAACCTTGAAGGGATGATGAGTCAGGTGTGAAATGTTCTATTTGATACAGTAAAATCCTTTAGTAGATTTATGCTACAAAATTGCAAAAAAAATGTATACCCTGAAGTCTAACTGAGGCTCTAGTTAAAATGTCTACAAACATCACCCCTTTTTTCTTGAGAAGTACAAATATAAATCATTATTTTTTTCTAGAATAAAATGAGCAACTTTTAACATCAATCAGTATAATGGGACATCTTTTAATTGGTCCAAGCCATACGGGCTACTGAAGGCATCACAGTTAGCAAAAAGCTTTGTCAGTGTTTGCAGTTTGGCTCTGGAATTTCTCCTGCGTATTTGAATTTGAAAGATTTTTATCATACATTCAACTCTGTAGTCATTTTAATTTTTGATGGATAGGAAGTGCAAGTGTGTGATTTTTAATTAATATCAACTAGATAAGATGGGTCATATTTTTTAAAGTACAAAAATCTGCAAAAGCACTAAGCTTGCTCTGAACCTCTGCTCTCTCAATCCCTATCTCAAAGGGAGATAAAATAATAAAAAAAAATACTTGGCTAAACTGCTGGCAAAACTCTTCTTGTTTGTACCTCTCTTGGAAAAGACTCTTGGGACTAGCAGTGGAATCCTTGCTATTGATTGGCTGGTTAAATAGAGGACTATTAGCTTCAGACTGCTAGATTGATTATACAGCAGCAGCAGGAGCTGAGACTCAGAGCTGAGACAGCGTCAGGGTGAAAAGCAGAGAGGGGGAAACGCAGTGAGGAGGGAGGCAGTGCACGTTCCAGAGCATCACTCTGTGACTGCTGGTGCCGATTATCCTGCCTTGCTTCCTACGCAGCTCCCTCAGTCCACAACTTACTGAGGTGCCTTTTCTCCTACAAGAGGATGTCAGCTTGAAGCCCCAGCCAGGAATAACAGACTTCACCTTGGACTAGTTCATCTCACCCCCTGCATCGTTAAAGAGGATTTTGAAAAGAAACAGAAATCAAGTCTTCCTTCCAGTCTCACTTTGATCCAAAATTGAACAAAAACTGTTTTATGCTTCAGGTAAGGAGAATACATTTTTATCTCTGGATCCTTTTTAGTCATTCGTAGTAAAATGCATCCCAGCTTTGCATGGCTTAAAAACTGGTTTGAAGTGAAGTATTAAATCCAGTGTAATATGCAGGCATGTGAATTTAAAAATATGTTGCTACATCTTTATATGAATATGAATATGTATTCTTTTTATAAATATCACCACTCGATTATAAGTTCATGTAGCAAGTACACTCTATGAAGAAGAGAAATAAAGTCCTCATTAAAAAGAACATTTTTGGTGACAACCTTAAAATATGTTCACATATATTATTCTTAGCTGTTTAATAACTGAGAAATAATAGCATACCATGAAATGGCCACTACTGTGTTAATTGTCTACTACTATATTTCATGCAGGCATAGAAGCTGCTATGGGCTTTTAGGTGATTGTCAGTGATTAATATTGTTATAAGTCTGTCTTTTGATGGCAATCCTAACTCTGAAAAAAAAAACATGATGTGTCTTAAATAATGTAACATTAGACTGATGTCTTCTTATGGCTAAGTTATTGATGGGCAGCATTTGGGTGTAAGAAACTACTGACTGAGCTGAGGTGAAAAAGTAGACTGGAGATGTTAGTCTATTACAGAGTTTATAGCTAGAGCTGCAGTTGTAGCAATTTGTGTTTTAAGTGTCATTGATGCTATGTGCTGGTAAAGTGCCTGTGAATGTATAGAAACTTTGCACATATTAAATTCTCGGCTGGGAATTTTTTTTCTAGGAAAGCAATCGAATGGACTGGGAAGGACGGTTTGGGCGATGCAGTGCTGATGTAGTTGATTGACCTTAAGCTCCTAGGTCACAGATGTCACTTGCTAAAGAGACAACATTTATATCAGACATAAAGGATTTATGTCATCTTTACTGGATTAAAATGTTTTGTGATATGTTTAATGTCAATGTATTTGCTTTTAGACCAAGGAAAAGGGATATTTCATCCTAAAAGCTTCTCTGGTTATCCTTGTGACTAAAGTTTCCTGAGCCACTCCTCTAATCCAAGATCAAACTGACATCTGGGATAAGTTGGCAAAACATTTTAAAATGTTACTCAATGTTTAAATAAGAAGATGATTGCCAATACTCTTGGGAGTCAATAGAGCTAAAGTTAGGATGTCACATATTCTGAGTTGCTGTATTTGTGTATGTGTTTCACCCTTGGGGATGGAATAACAACAGCTTTGAAGAACACACTTTGTGATAGCATTATTTTTTCTTCTAAATGTGAAACAATGTTTTAATGCCTCATAATACTATACATAACTACTTAGATATTTCTATTTTAATAACCCCATAAAACAAAATTATTGTATTGTTATACCTTTTTAAAAGTACAGTTTGTCTAAGGGAATATAAATGTATACTAGAGAATGCTGAATTTTTTTGAACTGAGTCATTTACAAAAATTAAGTGTATTGCCTTTGAGTATTTTGTTTGAGAGACTAATGCTAACCTGTCAACTAAGGAAGGTGGTAGTTACAGTAAACCATACATTTATGCATATAGTAGCAATATTATATGAAATCCACACAGCAAATATGTTATAAACTTGCTTAATTAATGGTTTGCTTATATTATACTATGCAAACTTTTGTACAACTTCTCCAAATCTGTGTTTTTAATCCAGCCATTTTATTATTTATGCAAACAATATAGCATTTCTGATCAAAGGACGTAATTAAACTTTAACTAGTGTATCTAGTGATTTTTAAAATCAACGCACAAAGTTAATTAAAATCCTGTAATTTTTGTTGCAACAATCTTAAGTGTCTACCCTATTTATACAACACGGTTTTCTTACAGCATTTACTTATTGGCTATGTAAGGTGTGTACATTATAGAAAACTGTTTCTCAATGGCATCGTGTGCTTTATACAAGACATAATATTTTAGCATATATAGATATAAACATCTATCCTTATTTTTCTATCTATAGGTATGTTTGTTTTTCTTTAAAATATTTTAAAGTAATAGCTAAATTATGTACCTCTAGCACTTTGACATTCTTCTTAGCTCCCCCCTGAATATTACTTTCTCTTTTCTGTTACCTTACAAATTCTGTCATCAGTCCTATAGGGGATTGGAAAAAAGGCAACTTCTTTAAATAATACCTCACTCTTAAAAACTACATAATAAATACATCCCTGCGTTCCAGATCAACTCCTCAGCACACATACTCAAGAAAAACAACAGCCCTAGGACTCACACTCACAAGCATCGGGCAGAGTTTGAAATTTAGCCGCTTACTTAGTCAATTCCGTTTAGGAATTGTCACTTTTCTATGCATTTTTTTAAAGGACTCCACCTGACCTTTTATTCAACCTTCTATTCAATTCCACAGTATCCGATGTCTGTCCTTATTGCTCATGTTGGTCCCAGTGAACCAACAAGAATTGAGGAAATGCAATTTCCTCTTCTGTTTTTATAGATATCTGAACCATTAGGGGGCTCTTTCTTCCTATGTTTTGCTCAGCAAACTGCTGAGAGTGGTTATAGAGCTTTTCCTGTTTTCCGAGTTTTTAACATGTGAATGCTGCTTGAAGTAGCCTTTTCTATCCCCCCACGCACAAAAAATTCAGATCACCAAGAATTCCTTATTTATACAGGAAAGTACATTTATTCTATTTTCTAAATGTATCATCTTTAAAAATCATTATGTATCAATAGTTTTTAAAAATAACAGTGGCTTGAAAAATTAAAATGACTGGTGTTAGGCAAATTTAAAGATTATAAGTTTTGCAACCTACAACATAAGAAATGTTAAAATAAGGAGAAAAGCTGAATTGAAAAAAGTCCTTTACAATTGTCTGCAAATATCTTTGAACAGCACAAAGAGAATGAGTGACTCTGGGCTTGCATACAATTGCTTCCGAAGAGAACTACAGACAGGTAAAAGAGAATATGATTGTTTTGCACAAAAATAGACATGGATGGATTGAAAATACTAAAATAATTTCACTATCCATAAAATGTACTTTAAAATTCCAATTTTTTTCTTCATCACATTATATGAAGTTTTCGGGAATACACACAGAGGTGATGGGAGAGTAGACTACTGGGGAAAGTGTGTTGCCTGTGTCCTTTCTGAAAGCCATGGATATGGGAAGGCACTACATTCAGAAGTGGAAACGCATTCCTCTCAACTCTACAGGACTTGTCTGTGGATTAGTCATTAGTCAACATTTAATAAATTCCAAATGCAAAGGCTTCAGGCTTTTCATAAAATTATGCAAGCTTCATGGAATGGAAAAGAAGGGTCATAAACCTTCTGAGAGAAATTTTATTTAGGCAAGGGAGAGAAGGAGAAAGATTCTGAGCAACGAATCATGAAATTTCAGTCTTTGCTAGAGTGGCGTGTTGACTTATCAGGGTAAAGGAATAATTGCTTAGCCCCGGCTGGTGTAGCTCAGTGGATTGAGCGCGAGACTGCGAACCAAAGGGTCATGGTTCGATTCCCAGTCAGGGTACATGCCTGGGTTGCAGGCCAGTTCCCAGCAGGGGATTCACAAGAGGCAACCATACATTGATATGTCTCTCCCTCTCTCTATCCTTTCCCCTCTAAAGATAAATAAATAAAATCTTTTAAAAAAGAGTAATTGCTTAAATGAAATGAGAAAGTGAAAATGATACAGACTGGTGTTTTAAAAGTAAACATACAAGTGTTTTAATTTTTTGTTTGAAAATGTGCATAATTTGTTAGTACTAAAATTTGAATGCAACTAGTATCATATATATATATATATAAACATATACATACACATAATTTATATATATAAACATATGTAAATTTTGTGGGACTCATCCCAAATCTACCTGGTACAAATTGGCAGTTCTTTCTCATAAAATCAGATTTTGTTAATATGAATTATTGAGTAATAAGACTTAAGTGGGGATTCAAGTGCTAGAGATTTGATTTAATCAGTCTAAAATATTTTCAGAATCCATTGATTTAATCAGTATAAAATATTTTAAGAATGCTAAATTATTTAAAGAGATATTATATTTTATGTTAAAATAGCATAGCACCGGAAATGGAAAAAGGTACTAAACTGGAAAAATAAAACAAAGCCCAGAATATACAGTGGCTATACATGAAAAAAATTTTAAATATTTTATTTATTTATTTTTAGAGAGAAAGGAAGGGAAAGAGAAAGAGTGGGAGAGAAACATCAATGTGTAGTTGCCTCTCATGTGTCCCCTACTGGGGACCTGGCCTGCAACCCAGGCATGTGCCCTGACTGGGAATTTAACCGGCGACCCCTTGCTTTTCAGCCCCATGCTCAATCCACTTAGCCACACCAGCCAGGGCTATACATGAATTGTTTAATGTTGCAAAATTTTGTCCAGAACCAGGTGATAAATATAACAATGCGAGTTAAATACTTACATTTTCAATCCAATGGTAAAGAAGTGGAAATGCCACTAACATGGAACATTTCTCTATCTCACGTGGTATGGAGAGGGAGGCCTGTAGAGATATAGAGGAGGGGGAGAAATTGGTGACTGCTATGGTTACTGCTAACATGGTTGGGCTAATATCAAGCTTTCAAAAGAAACAAGGTAGCTCATTCCTACTGGATTAAATCAAAGAGATTGAGATAGTTGATGCTAATAATTGGAAAGTATAAATATGTTTATATTACAGTCATTGTCACTATTACCAATGAACCAAACTTGAGTCTATTTGCTCACTCATAATAAGCCTGTTGGTCTTTGTGAAGCTATATCTGTGTAGGGCTGGGTAAGAATGTGTCTGTATAGAGGCATAGTTGTTTTATAGAGTTCGAATAGCATGAAAACACATCAAGTCACATACTGTGTGACATAATTTGTGTTCTATATTTTCCAGTTCTAATTTTAATAAATTATCCTTACTGTATCTAACCCCGCCCCTACCAATGACATACACACACACATACACAGACATTGATGATTATCTCTACTTATTTTATTTTAGGATCTGATCTTAGGTTGATTCATATTATATGCTGCCTCTAATGGGCATTGTTTCCTGTCTTAGGTCATGCAATTGAATTCTTAAACCTTATTGTTTACTCAACTGCAGGAATGGAGAGGAATGTGGCACATGGTTACTGACTAGTGGAAGATAATGCATTAGACCAAATACATACAGTTTATTAATTCATAGACTGGCTAATGTATAAGTAGAAATAAAGATTCATGTTAATACTTGGTTACGAGATGTGTAATGCTACCCATCTCCACTTACACTCAACCATGCTTGGCAAAAATAAAGGAAGGGGAAGATGCAACAGTGAACCATAGTGTATAACAAATACCATTTTAGAGCAAGAATGGCAGATGGGTGTTAAACAGCTATGACATCAACATTTTTTAAAAGAATATAATTACATTTTTAGATAAGTTTTAGTTTTACTGAAAAAAGGAGAGGAAAAACAGAATTACATATATGAAGTCTGTCTAGAAGGTATCCAGCCATGTGATATGAAATAGAGACCTTGACCAAAGAAGATACAAGATACAAGAAACATTGTACACAGGGCAATGATGCCTCAGTCCTCATCAAAGTAGGAACCTTGAAACGTCACACAGTTCTCCCAGTGTCATTAGCAACTGCAGAATGTTGTTCCTTCTGTTCTGGTAGCCGAAGCTATGGAATGAATTTTGCCATAACACGTTTCACACCAAGATCCTATTTCAAAATCTCAGACACAGTACTTTTTGGAATCTCCAGATCACCTAGTTTTTGCAACTATCAACCACCAATGTTGATTGCAGCCCATATGCCTTCAACAGTTTCAAGTGTTCTGCTTGTTACAGTCCTTCCAGAATGTAGATCCCTTTCAACAGAATTTTGACCATCTTTGAAGCATTTTTGCCACACTTTTATTTGTGCTGCACTCACTGCATCATCCAAAAAAGCTTTCTGAATCATCTGAATAGTTTCCATGGAGGAATGTTCAAGCTTAATGCAAAATTTGATGCAGATTTGTTGCTCTACTCACTCAGTTATTTTTTAATGTGATGGCCACACTCGGTTGCCAGGTTACATTCATATCATGCAAACAGTTCTCATTGTACTAACAAGGGCTGGGCTTTTTCCAGACAGACCTTATACTCCTTTACCTCTATCTCCTCCACTCTGACAGTTCCCCCAGTTATTAACATCTTGCATTAGTGTGGTATATTTTTTATGATGAATGAGCCATTATAAATAAATCATCATTAACTAATGTGCATAGTTTAGGAATATTAGAGATCACTCTTTGTATTATATCTTCTGTTGGTTTTGGCAAATGTACCATGACATATATCCACTATTGTAATTACATACATTACAGAACAGTTTCACTACCTTAAAATTCCCATGAGCTCTACTTGAACAAGTTTTCTTTCTTCCAACTCCTGGAACATCCGTCTTCTTCTTTTTTTAATATTTCCATTTTTTTTCTTTACAGCTCATATAGGTGGAATCACATAGTGTGGGTCTTTTCAGATTGGCTTGTTTCACTTAGCAACATGCATTCACAATTGGTCCAGGTCTTTTTTGTGTCTCGATTAACTCATTTATTTTTATTGCTGAATAGTATTCTATTGCATAGATGTACCACAATTTTTTACTTGTTCATCTACTGAAGGAAATCTTGATTGCTTCCAAAATACAGCAATAACCAATAAAGTTGTTATAAATATCCATGTGCAGGTTTTCATGTGAATGTAAGTTTTCAATTTATTAGGGTAAATATTAATGAGCATAATTGATTATTTATATGGTAAGAGTGTGTTTAGTAAAAAAACTGTCAAACTCTCTTCCACATAGCTGTACCATTTCATGTTTCTACCAGCAACAAATGAGCTCCTATTGCTCTATATCCTCACCGAAATCTGGTGTTTTGAAATTTAGTCATTCTAATAGGTGTGTAGCGTATCTTGTTTCTGGCACACGCTTTTGATTGGTAATAGCTTCTTGTTCCATGTTGAGAATAATTATAAGATGCTCCGGCCCACGGAGCAATCAACTGGGGCTCGACCACCTACCTAGAACAAATGAGTTGGGGGGACAAGAGGCGCGAAGAATGGCAGCAAGACAAAAGATTCTGATCAAGCTGCAAACTTTATTTTTCTGAACTGGGTATATATATAGGGGGGAGGGAGAGGAAGGAGATTAGGTTGCTTGCTATTGGCTAGCTTGAGACAAAGAAGGGCCCGTTTATTGATTACTTGGGTGCAACTGGTACTCGTGGACACCTCATGTGCCTGTAGCCGATTGGCTTGGGGAGCGCATGCACACCTCATGTACCTGTAGCCGATTGGCTTTGTGGAGCGCACAGGTTCCTGTAATCAATGCAATGTTTTTAGCTAGAAGCCAGGTGTAAGGTTCCCAACAATAAGACATATCACGAATCTTCAGGAAACATGTCCAGAATCAACTGGCAGTGTTTTCTTCCCAAGTTGTTTTTTTTTTCCCCTTTGCAGGACAGGAAGTGTGTGTGTGGTTGTGGGAAGCGGGAAGGTATTCCATTACTTGTAACATACATTTGTTATTCATAATATAGGGCTCTTGCATAAAAGGGTATAAATGAGAGCAATCAAATAACTTAATTACACATTTGCCAATTATTTGACATTAATAATAATTTTATAATTTTATATTTCAAAGCACTATAATTGAATTAAAGGACATAATTTAATATATTCAGTTTCATATTGCACTTTCTAGCTATATTTCTCTGGAGCTAGAAATATCTATCATTATATTTCTTGTAAGAGAAAATCCAAAATCCTTAGGCAGTTAGAGATTCTTCATAATCTGGCCTTGACCAAAAGTTCTGACAACATTGCTGATTGCTCCTACTTCAAGCTAAGCTGCATTTTCTCTATCATCACAAGTGCTTCCTTTTAGCTTTCAGTTTCTGCCTGTGATAATCATTCTATTTTGACTCGTTTTCTTTATCATATCTACTATTTCACACATTATCAGTCTTTCTACAAATCCTTATTTAGAGTGATTCTATTGTTAATCACATAAGACCTTGCATGGTTAAGTACCCATTTACCATGTCTCTATTACATCCATCTATTCAAACTACATAATTATTAATGCACATTAGTTGAAGGAATTAATTAAAACATTGGTTCTTATTAATATAAAGCATGTAACTTTTTTGCAAAGTTTTTCATGTCTGCAATAGTCTTCACTCCTCTTAGTTTCATTTAAAAGAGTGGCATTACAGTTGGTGGAAGGTCTTGTGTTTCCATCCTTACACAGAGCAGGTACTTATACAACTTGTAGCCACTCCACTTACCTGCTCCATGCCTGCCTTCCTGTATTGTGTCAGGTGAGTTGATATGTACATGCCCTTTAAAGATAGAAAGTGCTATGTGTGAACACAAGGGCATTATACAGTGTGTATTATCAAAAATGTCTCACAAAACCAAATTTAAAGTATTTGGTGAAAGAAAACATTTTAAGTCAGAAAATACAAGGTGAAGATTTTTTAGTGCTCCCTGTTGGGGCATTGAATTTTATTTAAAAGAGGTTGAAAAAAGAGCCAAAGGATTGAGCTATTTTACTAACAAACTAAGTACATTTGGAAAGTCTCCTGAAATAACAGAGAGCTAAGGGTGCATCTGAAGCATGAAGCAAACCACCAGTCTTTGTGTACGTTTAGAGGTCCTGCAAAATACCACAGAGGAAAAGCATTTGAAGTTCTGTTGTCTTCTTCCTGTCTCCTTCTCTGTTGTTAGTATGAGCATTGGTATGCTTATTTCTGATAAACTCACTTACTTATATTCTGCAATGTTCTTTCTTGACATTTATTTAATAATTTATATGTGCTTTTAATATTATTTTATATGTGTTTTTAATATTATTTTTATATGTGCTTTTAACGTTATTTTATATGTGCTTTTAATATTATTTTTTATAAAATTTAGTTATTGGCTGGTAGAGGTACCCAGGGTATAATTTATACCATCTAGTTTTTTAATGCTTCTGCCATAAATCAATATAACTTTAACTTCCTTGGCCTGAACTGGAAAACTGAACAATTCATTGCTAGAAATACTGCTTGATAAACTGTTTCTTAAATCTATTGAGGACAGAACACTTTGACCTGTAGCAGCAAAATTATCACTGAGACCATTAGAAGTTTTCCAAAATATATCTCTGAAGCCCAATTTTGAAATTTATTTGATAGAGAGAAAAAGAGAACGGAGAGTTAAATGTGAAATTCAAGTTCTTTTTGTCTCTGAAGGTTGTTTTTAAAAACATTTTGTTATATTGCCTCTAGAACCTTAGAGAAGGGTTTTGTGGGGGAGGTGGAGGAGGTGGGGTGGCGATGGTGGGTTTTTTGTTGTTGTTTGTTTTTAAACATTTGTTATCATGTAACCCACTTTGTCATAAGGAAAATAATGTCATTTATCTTACAGAGATGATCCAAGGTTTCAATGAGGTCATGCAGGTTAAAAAGCTCAGAAGAGTGACTGATATAATCACAGGCATAAAAACAATAGCAAGAATTATATTTACATTAAATCCTCCTGAATCCACACTGCTTGAAAAAATAACCTAACATACCTTCCTACCAGCATTCAAATACCTTTGCTGGGCAGCCCATAGGTGTGACATTTTATTCTTAACCATTCGAGGGGCTTGAAAGATGAATAAAGAATAAACTAGGGGTTCCTAATCTCAGACACATGAAATAAAATCATGCCTCTAATTAAAATATTTTTTTTAATTCCAAACATGTCCCTCCATCCTCTCACATGGAGGGAGGCTGTTGAAACATCTCTCCTTTTCCAGCTTGCTTCCTGTTAGGTTCTGAGAAGGAAGTAGTGCAGGTGGAAGGCAGGATGATGGAAAAAGACCTTCGTGGGGTTTTGTTTGGTCGTTTGCTGCTCTTGTCAGCATTACCTCACTGTTCTTCATTTCAGTGGCAGCAATGGATTCAACTGGCGTTTGTTTCCTGTTAGCTTAGTCCTCAGAGAACTGGACTCATTGTACCCTTCACTGCTCAGACTACTAAGGCGAGCTGCGCCCTTTTCCTCATGCAGCAGAATCCTTCCCTATCTTTTAGGTTCTCATGTCTTTAATAAGCAACTGTCTTTTAGAAAAAAAATATTTCAAGCCCCTTTGTTTAAAATAAGAAGGTGGAAAAAATACCTTCAGACTGTAAATTAAAGCTTTGCTCCTGTCACTGTTTTTAAAAGCATTGACTTGACTATGAAAGCGCATAGGAAAAGAACCAAGGAATTCTTTGTTCTCCTAGCCTTAAGGGTGGTAACTGCTCCCAGAGTTTCCTACATTTTTTTCTCCTCACTGTCTGCTTGGTGCATTTCCAGCCTTCCAAGGTATATATTCAACTTTCTGTTGAAAATTGTGGTTTCTGTTTTCCTGACTGAATATTGACTGAGGGAAGAGTTGGTACTTAAAAGTTAATGCTGGAAGAATTGGTACCAAGAGGAGTACCAACTGGTCCAATGTTGGGTACAAAGAATTGGTTTTGTTATAGTAGGCCGTTAATTAAATCTTAACCAAAAACGAGGGAACAAACCAATATGAAGTAGTTATCTGACTAAACCTGATTAAGGTTTAAAGTCACCCTGGGGAGTCTGCCCTACAAATGGGGAGAAGGAGAAATGGTGCAGAGGACTTTTCATTATGTGCCTACACTGTAGACACCGAAATGGTGACAACAAAGGGGAGGAGACACACCTGAGAAAATCTGGGGAAGAGATTGGATAGGATAAGGATGTGAGCTTGTGAAACGCCGGGAAAGAGATTAGATAGTGTGAAAGAAAGCCTGCTCTCTACCAAGTCCATGGACATATAGGGAAGCTTAGCAAAGGCCCCAGTCTTTCTTTAGCAAGCTGATAGGCAGGAGCACAATGCTGATTTGGGCCCAATGGGAACAGAAATGAAGCTAGACTACTGGATCCTTGGATGCCAGGGTAATGGCATAGAAGCTCTGGGACCTGCCCCTTCTCCTGGGCTTAGTGGGGAAAAGTATGAGCCTGTGGCCCCAGAAACTAGATTTCTTTGGCAGCGGGACAAATCTGAATTGCCTGGTCATGGACGAGACCTCAGGTGTGGTGTATCTGGGTGCAGATTTCACAGTGCCAGCTGGCTTCTGCTGCTAGACCTGCCAAGGAAGTGCCTTGTGCAGCACAGCCACCTTTGCGAGAGGGCTGTAAGGAATCTTGCCACTATGGTTCACATTCCTCTTTTGCAACTATCTCTGAAATTCCTTTTTCATGGCTCCATAAGAACCTATTCCTACACTGTCCCAGGGAAAACCCACCTTGGTCCCACTCTCTCTCTGGTAACAGTTTGGTCCTGTCTTTGGTCATGAGCACGTATTGAAATATTTGTTAGTGGTAGATAGGATAAAAGTAATTTATAGCACAGCGGCTTCCCAATTAAACAAATAATCAATCATGTTTCCTTGTGATGAAGAGCTTGTTAAAGCAAAGCTCCAGAAGCCAAGTTGTAAATGTTGTTCTCTGTTTTTTGTACTGGTGATTACAAGACTATAAGATAGAATACTTGTTTTAACTGAACTTGGTAGATTCCAGATAAAACAATCAAACAAACATACCACACACAAAAACGCATGACTTTAAGCTATTAAATCAGATCATGACATGAACATCATAGATCTTCCAAGGCCATCTGGGTGGGTTTGAATTATGTTGAGAAATTTGATTTCCTGTGTTTTCTAAGTCTCTATCATCAGCAGAAGCCATTTTTCTCTCTGTCTGAGCAAACTAGCCTTCCCTTGCATCGAGATTTCATAATATTCATCTGATAGACTTGACCCTTGAAGCTTGTCCATTTTCCTCAAATCTCATCCCCCCTTATCTCCTGACTCATAATCAGAGCTTCTCAGCATGCTCTAGAAGAATATGTACAAAATCTGATGTAGAAGGAAGCAACATACTTCAAAATAGTTGCAAGGTTTTACTAATTGATATCAGCAATATATGTGAGGTATTGTATTCAGACAATGAATAGAAAAATGTAATACTAGTTTAGGCTGAACTTATGAACATAGGTACATCTGACAGGGAATCTGTATTTAATGGGTTTGGGTACATATCTGAAAGTAGCACTAAAAATTTATTTTTTTTAAGTTTACTGAAATGTGTATTCAGCGGTGATCTACATCCAAAAAGCTCAGAATGCCATAACTTCTTTATCATAAAACAGAAAAATGCAGAGGCTCAGAGTGATACGATTTATTATGTTTGAACTGCCTCCCTAGTGTCTTCATCTCATTCCTACTGAGACTTTCAGAGGCTACCCTCTAAAAATGCGTTCATTAACGCATTCGGGAACCATTAGGAGGCAATCGAGCTGGACATCGCCAGTACCACTTGAAGTGCCTTGTGGTATTGGAGCTGTCAATGTTCAGTCTGCATTGTCACCATTGTGCTGAGCTCCCCATGTCAGATGGAGATATTCCAGACTAACAGAAGCCAGGCTGATTACCGCCAAGGCTGAGATGATGCACCATACAAACAGCAAGAATGAATTATTCATCAGGATCTTTTTACTTGAAGGGATCTTTGCTGTTAGCCAATGTATCATGCTGTTTCTACTAAAATTTTAATATATACAACAACAACAACACATTTATTGTCTTGGTGAAAAATATGGCTTGGATTTTCATTATGGAGAGTCATGCAGGACATCACACACAGTTCCCCAAACAAGGTCAGTTCACATGTCTGTAACAGTGCCATTGACAGAAACATCAGGTTTTCTTAAGTAAAGACTGGCCACACTGCATCAAGCATACACTAAAATTTTCTTCCCACCTTCTTCAAAGGAACCTATAGTTACTAAGTAGGTGGTCATACATGGACAGTGAAAAAACAATCAATTCCTGAGAAATTACATACTGGCTGTAAAGAGATGTTAATTGCTGGTGACTCAGAATACTTGGTGACTTACCCAGCAGGAGATTATGGTGGTCAGGTAATAGGTGAAGGTTTGAACTACTTTTGAATCACACCGGGCTCAGTTATTTTGTTAATACACTCTGTGTTTTTTTTTACCTAATTCATGAAAATATACTTAATACAATAATTAATTGGCTAATGTCAATGTTCTTGCATTAGATTTCTGACCCGGAAAGTGAAGATACGTAGGAAAGAGGCAAGTAAAAGTTTAGGAGAAATTTTCTCCTCCAAAATAGCAAACATAATACTGTATGTAGCAATTGCCATTTTTAAAAATGCAAGATGCTGTGCAAAATGAGAGAGGCAATGAAGAAATCAGCTACTTTTTTGTTTGTGCAATATGAAAAAGGATTCTGGAGAGCTTGACATTTATGTTGTCTCTAAAATAAGGAAAAGAGCACACAAAAGAAATGTGGAGAGAGGAAGACTATTCAGAATGACCACGGAAGGCTGGAAACAGTCCATGTAAACAAGTATGTGAGGTACACTGTCTTTATGAGACTGTAGTCCCTAGAGAAGTGGACCAGGCAAACGGATTACCAGCCTATATGTACTATGAGAAGAAATATGAACTTTTTGGATGACAAACCTTCAAAGGTTATTAATACATGGGGTTGACAATCTGATTTGCTCAAAAGTATAAGTGGTTATAATAAATATTAATAATTATAATAAAATACACATATTTGGGGCCTTTTTTAATAATTGGAGAATGTTGGGAAAATAATTGGAAATAGCCTTCTCTACGAGCTTCTCGCATTTTAAATTTTAGTCTGAGTTAGGTTAGAGTTTCATTATGTTTAGGCTAACAACAAGAATTTAAGGAGCTCTGCTGGGACCACTACTGTGCTAAAGCTAATATAAATAAATGAGTTGCCTAAAGCAATAGAACTTCCTCAACAAACCAGTTAGTTTTTATGCATACTAAGCACACTTTAGATCTGTCACCACCAGCTGTTCAATTTAAACTTGTGACCGAGTATCAGAACTGCATCAGCAAAAGATATCCAAATACAGTGAACACTAATTACAAAAATATTCACTCCCATTTATAAAGTTTTCCCTTTATTTATTAAAAACAGATATAACTCATCAGTAATTAAATGGATAAATGTTAAAGGTACATTATAGGCCTAGATATTATACGCAAGTATCATATTTGTTCAGTTAAAGATCAAAACAGTGCTCAGAATTCTCACCAAAGAAAATGTGTGTCATACTGCAACTCAAATTTTATATAGTCATGTGTTTAGATGATACCTTTATGTATGTGCTCTTACAAAATTAACATGAGAAAATATTTCCTGTTGATATAACGCACTGTGACCTACCCCACTCTGCCCCATTTTCAGTTGTGTGGTATTGCGATAGAGTCACATGCATTTTTGCTGTCATGCTAATAAGTCCTATACTAAGGATCCATTCAGTGTGGAGGCAGACCTTGCTGCTGTCGTGGGTAGGTTTTCCATGTCTTCAAGAAGACAATGTGCCGGTTGGAGGAGTTAGTATATCATAATAAAAAGTTGCTACTCGAAGTATGATCCATGTGCCAATGGAATTGACATTAACTAGGAACTTGTTAATGTCTTGGTAGAAATAGTCAAGTCAACTGAACCACTATCTGTATTTTCACAGTATCACCAGGGGATTCCTAGGCACTGTAAAGATTAAATAGTAATAAATAAAAATTAGTTATTTTTGTGATTTAAGCCTATTTGTATTATTTTTATCAGGTTAGATCTCTCAACATGATAAATGAAGTAGTCTGACTTGGATTAAATTATGATAATTATATCTTTATATATTTCACGTTATCAAAATGTTAACTAATAAGCTTATTTCACATTTTGTTTAATAACTGAGCTATTTGAAACTACTCTAAAGTATTTCCTCAAATATTCCCATAAACTGATTCTAAGAAGTTTCCTCAGGCATTATTAAAAAATAATATCCAATATTCCTTCGGATAGCTGTGATTTTTGCTGCTCCTTTTCCCCAAGCAATTTTAAAATTCTTGATACTAACTTCTATTTCTCCTTCAAAAATTTATTTTATATATTAACTATTTGAGTAAAAAATCAATCTTCACCAAATTTCTTTGCCCTTTAGATTTGTGAATGTTCAATGTAGGTCACCTATTTTCTATTATAGATCTCCAGTTTTTACAGGACAGTCTTTTATCTATGAATTTTATAATTAACATTTTCTATATTTTATCATAAAACCTTTTGATATTGTAAAAATCATTGCCTCCCCCTTCTGTACATGATAGACTCTGGTTTGAGACTTGTCATAAAGGTCTTAGCATAATATAAAATTAATATTTTAAAATAAATATGTGATGTCATTTTGTTTTAAACTTTTTGAAAAAATGATATATTTCTGATAAAAGAAATAAGTTCGTAATAAGATATTGCAAAATAAGAAGGAATAATGAGTTGCATATATTAACCTGTTCATCTGTGAACTTGGAGTTATTTATTAAAGGAATCATCTCTCACTTTTACTTTTAAATCCTCTCCGCTGCACTATTAGTTCCTCTCCTCTAACCCTTGTCACCTGCTGATCATTTTATTGTCTCCATAGTTTTGCCTTTTCAAAAATGCCATATAGTTGGAATTATACAGTAGGTAGCTTTTTTCAGACTGGCTTTTTTTTTACTAGTAATATGCATTTAAGATTTTCCTATGTCTTTTATGATTTCTTAGATCATTCATTTTAGCACTAAATAATTTTATTTTTTAAATGTACCAAAATTTATCTATTCTGTCACCTACTAAAGGATAACTGAATTGCTTATAATTCTCAGCAGTAATGAATAAAACTGTTATAAACACCCATGTGCAAGTTTATACGTAGACATACTTTTTCAATTCAGTTGTGTTATGTGGTGAGTGAGAGTTTTGTAACAAACCTCCAAACTGCCTTTTAAGTGGCCTTACCATTCTGAGATCCCACCAGCAGTGGAAGACAGTTCTTGTTGCTCCACATCCTCCCCAGCATTTGATGTTTTCAGTTTTCTGGATTTTGGCATTTTTCATAGGTGTGTTAGTGATATCTTTTTTAAAATCTTTTTTATCTAGTTTTAATTTTCATTCCCCTAATGCCATATAATATATGGATCATTTTTACATGCTTATTTCCATCTGTATATTTTCTTTAGTGAAGTGTGTTAAGTGTTCGGTCCATTTTAAAATCAGATTGTTTTCCACTTGTTGAGTTTTAAGAGCTCTTTGTATATTGCGAAGAATAGGCCTTTATCAGATTTGTGTTTTGTAAATATTTTCTTGAAACTTACTATAATTTTAGAATCTTCTCTTTATCATTTACTGACTTTACAAACATTCATTATGTACCTTTGACAAACAGAAAACTTAATTTCTAATCCACCCCAAACTCAGGTCAATGGAGGAGATACATTTTTTTAAATGTCAGTTCTAAAGAGAAGAGATGTCATAAAGACCAGGCTATTCCCAAGTGGGCGCATGGTTAAGGCTACTTGGTGAAAGGAACTGGTGGCAATGGTGATCTCTCTACTCTGATCCCTAATATTGAATTACCTTTAACTCAATTTTTAATAGGTATTTCTGCTTTTGTTTTTCAGTGCTGAAAATTATCGGCTAATTTCTGAGACATTATTTCAATCCTTAAATGCTGTATGTTACATGTATCAAGTTGTATTTGACTTCAGATTTCTGTGACATTTAATAAGCCATTACAGATGCAATATAGCTACGGCTGTGGATCCAGGAATTTGGAATATGGATTCTGAAAATAGAGTGCCCTCTATGACTAGCTAAAAGTCACGAAACTCCGTAGGAACATTTATTTTTCTAGGGCAGGTCCCTTTAAAAATCATGTCTGTCAAACAAGAAATTCACAACTCTGTGACAGCTCTGGAGTCTAATGGCAGAGAGAGCGCTGATTCAGTCCTTGAATTTTCCGGGATGACTTCTCACATGCTCTTGGCAGCTGTTTATTGCTTGGTTCACTGGAGCATATGATGCTGAACCGAGCCACGGGTCAATAGAGTCATTTACAATGATCAACCCTCTGAGTGAAAGAGGTGATGAATCAACCAAGACTCCTTTAGGCAATAGACCTAGCAGGGGAATTTTGTACTTTAGGTAGTAACATATAATTAAATGAATCAGCAGCCTGCACATGTCCCTGATTAATTTTACTACCTTCGGAGAAAGCATGCAGCAAACTTTTAAATGCTTTCCTCCTTCATTAGGGATGCTAGTAGTTAGATAGCAAACTATGCAGAAAGCCTTTAAACCTTGACCTTGGAAGTATTTAGACAGTGATTTCTTGATCTTCATATGACCAGGTTTGAATCCAATATTACCTTTAAATCCTTCACATGTCTATATGAAATGTTCCTGTTACATTGAACTAAGAAAGTCTGCTATGTATGTAAGAAATATGATAAGTAGAATTATTAATACTTAAAATCATAACTGTCTTTTGAGTGTGTACTAAACACCATGAGCCACATGCCTTATTTGTACTACCTCATTTAACCTTCACAAGGAGCTCTAAAGCAGAGAATATATTTAGTCACATTGATTGAAGTTGGGCTGATAATAAGGTTAATAATGTTTTCAAAGCTGTAGAGATCATAGCTGGGTCAATTAAAAACTTGAATGTAGGTCTGTCAGCATTAAAGTTTGTGTTTCTAATTACTACATTACGAGCAAATAACGACATGACATTCATTGCTGGTTTTCATGAACTTAATGTATAATTTCCGAAACTGGCATTTTAACTATTTGAAAAGATTGCTAGATTTTATTCAGTATATTTCAAAACTGATGTATAAAGGAAATAACTTATAGTACTTTATTCACAACAGTAGCACTTATTATTGACTAGCAACAGTTAACTTTTGGAGTCAGAGAATGTGACAGCGTGCTAACTGCTTATATGTGTGATCTGACTGAATCCTTGTATTAACACTGAGATTGGGGTGTTAGCAAATTATAATGAGCAGTTGGCTAACACATAATCTTCCTAAGTTTGAATACAGAAAAGTATAACCAGAATTACATGGTTTTTCTGCATAAAAACCCTACACGTTAATATAATCTTGATTTTTTAAATTTTACATTACAAAATAATTTTGTATTTAGTACAACTGTGAGTGACTTCTGAGACAGTTAAGAAGGTGGCGTTTTTAGTTCTTTGTAGGTATGAATCAAATCTGCCCATAGCCAATGTTTCTAGCTTCATGCAGAGACTCATCAACTCACGTATTCGTTCAGTGCCTACACAGACAAAGCCTGAGGGCGGTGTTGGGTGAAGGCAATGTGTTTCATAAAACGGGCCCTGTTCTTTTGCAGGCCATAAATATTTCTGAAACCTAATATCAGCACATTCAAATGCAAATAGCACGGACCTAATTAAATGAGTGTTCAGAAAAGTGCAACCCAAATTAGGGCATGATGTATGCTAAGTGAATTGAGCTTAGAGAGGGGAGGGGTCACTTAGGACTAATGTGGTCCAATAAGGCCATAACAGGCAAAACAGATGGACTATATATAAAGCAGATGTCATCTGAGATTTCCTGCTCCCTATTAAGTTCATTTTACTTGAAATCAGCCCACTTTCCACAGTCAAGCAATGAGAGACTCAGTGACTTCTCTAGGAGTTCTATGAATTCTTAGAGACCCTCTCATTCAGTTTATGAAAGATCTCTCTGGCTCTCAAGTCTTTTTTCTCCTGAATTGCACGGTTTTGGACTTAGTCCTTATCTCTTTTTGAGAGCTACACAACTCCTTCACAGATTTCACAAATAAAATACAAATGTAACAACATTCTTTTATGTCACGTTGTGTGGGTGGTAGTATTTAAACCACAGTTGAGGGGAGATTGGTGATGAGATGAATAACGTATTACAGGAACACTGCAAACTAAGCACTGAATCACAGACTTTTCTCTTTGTACAGTTTTCAATTACCAAAGCACCAGAGGTTATACTCTGGCCCCTTCATTACATGTGGTACTTGGGTTTATGGTGGCTCAGAGTCTGTTCTTACCTTTTTCTCCATAAATTCTCTATTTCCTCATTTCCTAACTTATATAAAAGAATGTCATTTTTTTTTACTTTGTAGTTTGGAGTTATTCCTTCTTACCACTACTCCTTGCAAGCTCTGGGCTAATCTACAATGTCTTTCAGAAGGCCAAAAAGTCTCCCATAAAACCAAATATACTTTCCTTTGGAGGCATTTGTATTTTGTATCTTCTCTCTATTCTCTATTTATCTATCATCTATCTTTATCTGTCATCAACCTATCACCTATCTATCCATATCATCGATCATCTATGTTTTTCCTCTCTTTTCCCTAAATTGAATTGTAAATGTGTCAAATCTTCCACCGAGTGATTATCCTTTCTTTTCTTTAAACAGTTCAAGCCATTGGAAACTGAATAAAACATGTCTGATTGTTATAAAACTATTTACATCAAACGAAAATCTGTCTCTGTAATTTCCATTTCTTGGCCTTAGAGTACTCCCTGGGTCCAGACAGCAAAGGTCAAATGCTTCTATATGTTATTTGCTCATTTATTTGAACTATCTCCATGCAAATATTCTCCATTGAACCACTCTCCTTTAAAAGTTCAAGCCTTCTTTCTTATGGTACTTTTAAAATATGGTGACTGGAACTGAACATGATGATCCAGTCACTGTCTTGTCAGTGAAGGATAAAGGATGCAACACCTCCCTAATTTTAAACTTAACATTTTTGTTAATAAAAACATGAATTTTTTTGTAGCTACTAAATAGTTTATTGAATTTACTGACAGTGAAAATTTCTGCGTTTTCTTTACATCTACTGCTGCTAACAGATATGTTCCCAATGTGTTTTTATGTAACTATTATGATATAAAATTATCATTACTATTTTTTTACTATCAAATTTTGCTCTTCAGTCTCTTGATACAATTAATTGTTAGCTGACATTGTTTGGATGCCTTTTCTTTCCAAGTCCACTCTGTACCATTTTTATCTTCTCCGTAAGATATTTCTCATTATCTGTGAAGGAGCAAAGAAAAAATAAACAGTAGGATATTTCTTGGGAAGCTGATAATCACCAGTTTTTATTTTTTGCCAACCATGACAAGGTATATGAACATTCATGACTGCATTTTCTTGAAATCACCTCTTATATTCCTTATATTTTAATTTGGAAGTTCCAGTGAACTTCCAAAATTCAATGAGCTTTCAAGATTCAAAGAAACAGGCTTATTTTCTTTTAAGAAATGGGTTTCTGGCTCTGAGATATATTATTTATGATAATCACTCTTTTAATTATGAGGTAATATCTTATCCCGATGTTCTCAAATCAGAAAAGTTACCAGAAAATGTCACTAATTGCCAGAAATAATCATATTTAAGAAAAGAATCTCGAGTTATTTTAGAGAAATATACATTTTTTTTACAAAATATTCTTTAAAATGCAAATATTCATTCATTCTTTTACTACTTGAGAACTACTTACTTACCTTTTACATTTCAAGCTCTAACATATTCACCAAAGCGCAAAATGGAATCGAGTGGGCAAATGATGCTGCGATGTTTTGAGGAGGCATAAGTCCCGTGGAAGAAGGAAATGTGTACATGTGATGGTTTAAATACCGAGTCATGAATCTTAGGCTAGGATTATGTAACAGGTAATACAGGAATATATAGTGATGAGCACAAGGAAATAGCAGTGAAAGACAAGAATGGTATTTTCGGAAAATATATTTTATGTCATTGTATTCATTAAAAAAAGATTAGTGAGCATTTGGCAGGGCATGGAATACCTAGAATTTGAGCTTTTCAAAGTGATTGACCCCTATGACAGACAGTTAATATCTTCATAGACTCTAATGCCATGGTCCCTCTAACACATCTACCTCTCAAGCAAAGACCGTCTAATTAATTGTAAAAAAATTCAGATCTTCTGACTACTTTGATGGGTGGGTAGTTAGGCATATTTAGCCAGCAGTTTGTGAGGGCCAGATGAAGTGTGTTGCGTTGCTCCTAGGTGCTTCTGTGGTTCCCCTACAGAAAATGAGAGGATCAGATTTTTCATTGAGATTCAATATATTGTCTACAGCTAGGAAAGACATTTTGTAGGAGTACTTTGGGTTGCCTTACTACAAGGCAGATTCAGAAGAGTGGGCCACTTGTATAGTGGCCCAGAGTTCCAGTGCCAGTGACCCAGCTAGTGAGTTTCATATATTGCCTTTTATGACTTAGCTTTGGAAGTCATACAGTGTTATTCCCATGGAACTCTATTGGTTACAGGCCCATGCTGATTCAAGTGAAGAAGATCGGATTCTACTTCTTGATGGGGGAAAAGGAAAGGTTCTAGAAGGCATTACTACCCAAGATAAAGGTCAAAGCAGGGTTTCAGTGACTTAAGAATTGAATGGGAGGTAAGGAAGTACATAACGATTCCATTAATGATATGGAGGATAAAGTATAATAGGCTAGGCTATTTAGAATGTTAAGCTTTTCAAAGATTAGCTTAATATGAGAAGAAAAGACTAGATAATACTTTATAGAAAAAATGAAATTCTTAGCCTGTGCAATGGCATGGATCAACCTGAAACGTAGTATGCTAAGTGAAACAAACCAGTCAGAAAAAGAGAAGCACCATACGATTTCACTTATATATGAAATCTAATAAACAAAATAAATGAACAAACTGAACAGACACAGACTCATAGATACAAAGAACAGACTGACAGCTTTCAGAGGGGAGGAGGAACGCACCAGCTGGGTGAAAAGGTGAAGAGATTAAGAAGAAAACAAAACAAAACAAAACAAAAACCCTCATAGACACTGAAAAAAGTATGGTGAATGCACAATACATTATAAAAATGTACTACAGTATTGTATACCTGAAACATTGATATAATTTTATTAACCAAAGTCACATCAATAAACTCAAAAAAAAGAAGAAAGTTCTAAACCTCGATTTAGAAGAAATATAATAAACATACATTGGAAAAATGACATGAGAATTCTGAAGAGCTGAAAACCTGCCGAGTCCAAATAACTGTCCAAATTGAACTAGGGTAGCATCTGGTTTATAGTAGCAACTGAAAAATATTGTGAAATAATGAGTGCATGCATAAGAACAAGAGCATTACTGACAACTCAATCATGCTTTAGGAGGGACAGACCAGAAACATCATTACTGATTGAGATTTATTTTCTATTGAAGTGTGGTGTAGAGAGAGGAAGATAATGATATAAAAATAAGAGAGTTGCTAGGTTATAATCCCTATTTTCCTGGTAGCTTTGTGTAAGTAATTTTATCATTTTAACTGTGAGTAGGGGCTGGAGTCAGGCTATGAGATAAGCAACTTAAAGACAAAAATGAAATTAGTGAGTTTTCCTGAAAAATATAAGAGTTTATTTGTTCCCCTAGGGGGATTCTCACTACGGTAAGTAGTCTGACCTTACCTGGGACATTCAGTTTGTACTACATCTTCTTATGAATCTGTTTGAAGTGGATCAAGATGAGCCAACATATTGCGTCTTTACTGTGGGTAGTGTCCACGTTCACAGTATATTCTCAGATTTAAATTGCATAATTTTATATGTGCCCTACAAAGGCTAGCCATTGTGTCTGTTTTTCTGTAATTTGTTTTGGAAATAGTTTCTTTGGCAGGTAGGCAGTATGACAGCTGAGGATTTTGAATGAGAGGTTTGTCAACAGGAATGAAAAGAGGCACTGATGGAATTCCAAACACACATTGTTTACGGCTTGTCTTGTTTGGAATAGAAGAGAGGAGAAAAAGTGGTGAAAAATATAACTCGTAACTGGGGTGATCATGAAAAGAGCAGGATTTAGAAATTGCAATATGTTGAGGACTACTCCCCGTACCTGCTATCAATAGTCACTTATTTGAAGTGATCAATTTGCTTAAATAAGTAAATCCCAATTCTGTTCATGGTAAAAAATAATTGAGATAAACAAATACAAATAAATATTTCGGCAAAAATATATTTCTCTACTTAACAGCCATGGGGAATTTTACTTTTGTATTTTATTAGTATCAAAAATCTTCTTTGAATTATTTGTCACATTAGAACGTCCTCCAGCAAAAATGCATGATATTATTACAATGGCTATGAAACTGAGACTGAACCCACTCCATGGAAATAAAGATATAAAATATGTGGGGCATCTTGTTTTTGTCACAAAAATATAAGAGTGCTGATGACATCGAGTGACGATGCCAAAGAACACTAAGAATTCCTCAGTGCCTGGGTCAGGCCTATGTAGTTAAGAATTATACTAACAATTATAATTGTGTTAAGACAGACCGTGTAGATCCTATCATTATAAACATTACCATGATACAAAGCTCTTTTTAAATGAAAAATAGATATGCCTAGATTACATTCGAGGACTATATTCAAAACCACCATGTAATTGGAATATTTCCATAGAATAAAGATGGCTGTTTTATAAACCCCTACAAACACAATAGCATTTTTAAAAATAGAAGAGTGTATTGACAAATAAAATTTATCTCTAGGAAAATTGAGAGAAAGTCTTGATGGACAGAAAAATCCCCCCCAAAAATGCTAAGGCAAAGTCTTTATTTTGAGAAAACAAAATCTCACTTTTAGTAAATTTTAATGAAAAACATTATTATCTGGCATAAAGATATTTTCTTTGTTAATTACATATTTCTTTACTTTTTATCTCTATCGTTTCATGAGATATTTCAAACCCTGGTAACATTTGAGATTCTAAATGTTTTTTATTTCGTTCTAGCATTCTTTTTGTTTAAATTAATTTTATTTAGTTATTTTTCAAGTACAGTTTTTTGTCTATTTCTCCCATCCCAGCCTCCCCCGCCCCTTGCTCCCCACCTCCCTCCCATTTCCACCCCCCTTAGTTCTTGTCCCTGTGTCCTTCCTATTTGTTCCTCTAAATCCCTCCCCCTGTTTCCCCTTAACTTCCCTTCCTTCTCCCCTCTGGTCACTGTCCCCTTGTTCTCTATTTCAGTGTCTTTGTTTTTGGTTTTTTTTTTCTGCTTGCTTGTTTGTTTTGTTGTTTAGCTTCCTGTTAAAGGTGAGATCATATGGTATTTGTCTTTCAGCACCTGGCCTATTTCACTCAGCATAATGCTTTCCAGTTCCATCCATGTTGTTGCAAAGGGTAGTAGCTCCTTCTTTCTCTCTGCTGCATAGAATTCCATTGTGTACATGTACCACAATTTTTTGATCCATTCATTTACTGACGGGCACCTAGGTTGCTTCCAACTCTTGGCTATTGTAAATTGTGCTGCTATGAACATTGTGGTGTGTAAGTTCTTTGATATTGATGTTTTAGGATTCTTAGGATATAATCTTAGCAGTGGAATTGCTGGGTCAAAAGGCAGGTTGATTTTTATTTTTCTTAGAAAATTCCATACTGTTTTCCATAATGGTTGTACCAGTCTGCAATCCCACCAACAGTGAACTAAGGACCCCTTTTCCCCACACCCTCTCCAACATTTGTTGTTTGTTGCTTTATTTATGATAGCCATTGTTCTAGCATTCTTAAACCCTGAATACAAAATTACAGTTAGAAGAGAAAAAAGTAAACAAATTGTATTTTCAGGGTTTTTGTTTTGTTTTATTTTTGTTTTCTTTGGTGTAGAGTATCTGGGCAGCTGTTAGTGTGACTGATTTTTTCATATTTGCTAGCAAATCTTTGACAGACTTAATTATGATTGTCTGATGTTGCTTGAAAATTCAGTACGATATTTGAAGAACTCCCACTTAACTCATAGATTTAAGCATTTCTTTAGACCTTTAAAGCATATTAAATTAAAATAACTGAAAGTTTGGAGATGCGTGGAAGACATCATCTTTGGCCATAAAAAGGTAGCCAGCTGTATTCAAGGAGTAAGATTCTGAGAAAAAAGCAATAAGTGGTCTATTAATGGGGAGCTAAAGCAGAGGCCCTCAGGTTAGAGACAAGGATGAATGTTGGAGAGAGTGAGCTGGTGAACTAAGCTGGGTAAGTTTCTCTTTTTATTTTCATTAACAGTGAATGGAAGTAAGACAGGGGCTCATGGCATAAAATGCAGAAGAGCAATTACAACCTTAACTTGGAGTAATTAGACCAATTTCTTCCTTGGCAAGAGCAGACAAGATGGGATAGGGAGGGCCAGAAAGGCTTTCCCTTTAAAGGAGTAAAAACCTACTTAGCAGATTTGACAACTCCTGAAAGTCAACAGCTGGTTAAGCACCAAAGGTTATCTCTTAACAAGCTTTCTTCTAACCCAAATCTCTTAAATAAATAAACGATTTGTCTTTAGATTAAAAAAACAAAACAGGATTCTGTTAAAATACTATTTAGCTACTACTTTATCTCTTCACTAAAGGTTAATGTAAGGAAGAGATTTAAATTGTTACTGGTGTTTCTTTCATTCTTTTATTTATTCTTTCAGCATGAATGTACTGAGGCATGTACTAATTTCCATCGTTGCTATAACTAATTACCAGCAACTCTGAGTCTTAAAAAAGCACAAATGCATTGGTTCATAATTCCAACATGGGGCTCACCAGATTCAAACCAGAGCAACAGCAGGGTGCATTCCTTTCCAGAGTCTCATGATAGGTTTTGCAGTTTACTCGGGTTTTTGGCAGAATTCAGTTCCTTGTGGTTGTAAGACTGGAGCCCCCATTTCCTTTCTATCAGTCCACTGAGAGCAGTAACTATCATCTCTAGAGCCAGCCCTCACGCCCCTGCACTGCTGCCTTCCTCCATCTCAAAGCCAGTAAAGGAGGCACAGTTTTTTCACACTGTGAAACTCCTTCCTTCTGTTGTCCTATCTCTCACCCTTCTGCCTTCCTCCTGAATGTTTAAGAGCTCATGCATTTAAATTGAGCCCACCATGCTAATCAGGGATAATCTCTTTCTTTTGACATTTGTAACTTTTCTACCATCTGCAAATTACCTATTGCCACTTCAGGGACCATATACACAGACTCCAGACATTTGGGTGTGGACTTGTTGGAGAACATTCATCTGCTAACACAAGTCCCTGCTATATACTAAGTTCTCTGCTAGGTATCACGTACATCATATGTGGGGAAAATTGAGATTTTTCACAATTAGGTAAGGCAAACAGGTATCAATGATCTGTCTCGAAAACATGAAATGGTACTGATATGAGTCAGGTAGAACAGACTACATTATATTTTGCTCTAACAAACTACTCTTAAATATTAGAAGCTTAAAATGACAAGTTTATTCTTACTCACTCTGATTGGACGACTAGGGGCTGCTTCACATAATTATCACTCTGGAATCCACACCAAAGCATCGGAGCAGGTGCCGTCTGAGCACGCTGGGAAAGACAGAGTAGAAAATTGCATATTGGCTTTTAAAGTATCTACCTAAAGTGATATCTGCACTTCTACGCACTTTTCACTGGTTAGCCAAGTCGTGCATCTACACCTACCTTCAACCTGACAGGTAAAGTGCAATCCTATTATGTGCCAGGGAGCAGAGCCAAAAATACCTGGGGGTCACCATGATTTATCACCAAATAGACATAAATAAATTCTGGGGAAGAAATGTCCATGTTACTAGGAGAGGCTTTATTCCGGAGAGCTCACTTAGTTTGATGTGTCTGCAAAGCTGCCTTTCGGAGTGATGTTCTGAGCTGGGGCCAAGGGATGAGTAGGAGTTTAGGAAATGAAAGTCTGGCAGGGAGAGGAAGAAACTGCCCATCAAAAAGGTGAGTTCAGAGTTTCAGTGGGCGGCAGGAGGCCTCCTGGAAGTTATTCTAGGTGTTGAGCACGCAAGCATATAATATCTGGTATTTTGTAGTAAAGATTTGTGTTTTTAAGGAATATTACAAATAAGGTTCTGTATTAATGTGTTCATCTAGTTTAAAAAATACTAACCACAACTAAGTCCTAATTAAATTTGCTTGTCGTTGTTCTCCCAATATTTTGAAAAATAATTTGAGACATTTTTAACAGATTTTTAAGGAACCTTTAAATTGATATTTTCTAAAGTCTCATCAGTGAATCCCGCTCATCAAATCATCTAGATGCCCATTTCAATGTATAATCTTAGCCAATCAATATTTAGAGTTAGAGTAAGATATCAACATTTTAGGTAGCTTTCCAAGGGATTTGTTCCACTCTAAATTTTAAAAATGGAGGTGTAACATAGGCAAATTTCCAAAATCCACAAAATATTTTCAAGGTTGATTTTAGGGTGATGAATAGCTCTTTAATCTTGAGAACATACATGTGGACAGATATGTGCTTTTTAATTCATGTTGGCCTAAAGAGAATTAATATAACCACATTCTAAAACATCTGGAAGACAACCTCACTGCTAGAGCTACCACGTACTTTAAGCAGTTGTTTTGGACTGAGTGTTGGTGCCACCTCAAAAGTCATGTGTTGAAATCTAAGACCAATGTGATGGCATTTGGAGGGAGAACCATTCAGAGAAAACTAGGTCATTTGTAGGACCCTCACACATGGGGTTAATGTCCTTACATGAAAAAGCCAAACAGCACTTGTCCCCCATGTGAGGATGTGAGTGGAAGCTGGCAATCTGCAAACCTGACAGACCTTTCTCCAGAAGCCCACCATGCTGGACTTCACCTTGGACTTCCAGATTCCAGAACCATGAGAGATAAGTTTCTTTTGTTTGAGTCACTCGGTCAGTGGTATGATGTTGCAGTAGCCCTGAATGCCTTAGAGTGCTGGCACTTACATCCTACCTAGTACTGGCCACAAAAAGCATGGCTCCAATTGTCATAGGTAAAGATCACCTTGCTATATAAAAGGTTTACTCTTATAAAGTGAGGAGGAAGAATAACAAATAGTGAATGAGGACTTCCAGTGGCTTGAATAGTTTCAAGAGGAAAGGAAATTGAGCTAGTAGACAGCATTGGTTGCATAAATATGATCTATACAAAAGCCCATGGTATTTACAATGGACTTGGAGTCCATGAAAACCAATTTGGGGTCCACAAAACTCCATCCTTCTATTCAATTAATATTAACTTGAATTTGTTTTATAAAGTTGTTAGTAAATTTTTAAAGATTCTTTATTTTTTTAAAGATTTTGTACCACAGCATACACAATGAGCATAAAATGTTTAGACATAATTTTATATTTGAACATAAGCTATACTTAAAAATAATTCAAACTAATTCTAAGACCTATGAGATTTTATGTTTTTCTTTTCCTTTTGAAATGGGTCTTTAGAGTACAAAATTGTGAGAAACATAGGTCTAGTTTATTATATTATTCTTTGTCTGCTCAAATGTATCTTATTTTTACCATACAAGATAAACATTTTTTTTCTGTGAGTTGCTTTCAAAGACCTTGCAAGAACAGAATTAAGCACTTAAATAGAGTTATTCACTACCCATAGAGCAAGCTCCTCTGAGCACTGTAATTACCTGCCTACTAGATTCTGGAGGTGCAGGGTATTATCCGTTTGCTCATTGAAATCTATCTCCACACTCTCTTCCCTGTTCTTTTCCATGAAACATTCATTGACAGGGGAGGATGTCATCAATGTACCCCAATACCCTCCGCCTTCTGGTCGGGTGTGAACAATATGAAGCCCCATTACAAGAGCAGAGAGTGGGAAGTTGAGGGATTCAATATGTTGATGTGTTTGTTCTTTTACCTTGGGCTGGAAGTGATTTTCAATGGAACGGCACTGCCCTTCTTGAAGTTGTCCTGTTTCTAGAACTCTCCTTACAGGGTTCCAGTGACAGGCCCCCCTCTCCTTTATTCCTCCAAACCTATGGGAGACACAGCACTGAAATCACTAACCTGGCCTAATTGTTTTGCTATACTTTTCAGTGACTTTGTAAACAGTTCTTTATTAAACACAACTCAAATTATTTTAAATTTACTTACAGGGCTTTAAATAATGTGCTTCCTAATGACAACCTTTTTTGTTACAACAAACAAAAACTCATACACACAAACAACAGTTTGGTAATTATAAGAGGGAAAGTGGAGTGGGGGGTCAGCAGAGGGTAAAAGATGTCAAATTTATGGCGACAGAAGGGGGTTTGATTTTGGGTGGTAAATATACAATGTAATAGAGAGCTCATGTAGAATTGCGCACCAGATACCGATATGATTTTATTGACCAGTATAACCCCGAATACATTTAATTAACAAAACTGTTACATTACTAGCACAGTGTGTGGAATGAATGTGCTCAGTAGATATTTCTGCGATGGAGGACATCAGTATTAACTACAGGCACTGATTAAATCAAAATTAAAAATTAGATCTGGAGAAGGACAATTCTATTAGCCACACTATCACATGAGAAATATTTAACTTCAGTTTATGATTTTAACCTCTAGTTAATTCTACTGTTAAAATTGCATAGATTGCAATCCAAGCTTCCAAATGGTTTAAGTAATAACTGTGCATTTAAATCACTTTGCTTAGATGGCAGGTCTCTTGTTCTTTAGGTTGTATATTTAACATTGGAAGTTTCTCAAACATGCCTTGTATGGGTTTTCTTATGGTGTCAAGAACAGCTATTTATAATTAACTTTTGATTATACATTAACACTAGTCAGGTCCTTCTACTAAATTTGATAATATCTAGTGTTCAGTGTTTAAACATGACCAACATAATGAATCTCAAAATAATCAAATCATTTTTGCATGAAAGAATAACTAACTGTCTTCTAAATATTTAGATAAATCAATAGACTCGAAAGGGTACTTTAAATGGTGGGAAAAGTCTGTGTATTTTATTTTATTTATTTTTTCCTCACTCAAGGGTATGTTTACTGATGGAGAGAAAGAGGAAGGAGAGATGGAGAAATCAGTTGGCTGCTTCCAATAAGCACCCTGACCAGAGGTAGAACCCGCAAGTTAGATATGTGCCCCGACCAGGGACTTGACCTGCAAACTTTTGTTATATGGGATGGCACTGTAACCAAATGACCCATTTGGCCAGCACTTTAAAGTTTGTGCATTTTAAATGTCTGAGATACGTAAGAAAAGTTTTGAACAAGATGCAACAAAAAATGACATTGATATTTTGTCTTCACCTCCTATACGTGTGTTGAAGAAAATTATTCACATATGATAAATATGCTACAGTATAATAAATATGTATTAAAAATAAAAACCTGTTCTGCACAATCTTTGTGTGCTCACAAACCCCAATTAGACAACCATAGCTCTTCATCCCACTGATGCTGTATTAGATTAAAGAACTTGAGTCGTCTCCTGGATTACTTGTAACATTCATTTCACTGCTTTTTTTTTTTATTTGGTTACTTTTCAAGTACATTTTTTTTTCCTCTTCCCCCCCCCCCGCCCGGTCTCCCCCTTCCCTCCCGTTCCCCCCCCCCAGTCCTCATCTCTGTGTCATTCATACTTGTTCCTCAAACTCCCTCCCCCTTTTTCCCCTTAAGTTCCCTTCCCTCTCCCCTCTGGTCGCTGCCCACTTGTTCTCTATTTCAGCGTCTTTGTTTTTATTCTGTTTGCTTGTTTGTTTTATTCTTTAGCTTCCTGTCAAAGGTGAGATCATATGGTATTTGTCCTTCAATGCCTGGCCTATTTCACTCAGCATAATGCTTTCCAGTTCCATCCATGTTGTTGCAAAAGGTAGTAGCTCCTTCTTTCTCTCTGCTGCATAAAATTCCATGGTGTATATGTACCACAATTTTTGGATCCATTCATTTACTGATGGGCACCTAGGTTGCTTCCAACTCTTGGCTATTGTAAATTGTGCTGCTATTAACATTGTGGTGCATAGGTTCTTTGAAATTGATGTTTTAGGATTCTTGGGGTATAATCCTAGCAGTGGAATTGCTGGGTCAAAAGGCAGGTCAATTTTTATTTTTCTGAGAAAATTCCATAAAATCCCATTCGATATAGCAAAAAGAAAAATAAAATATCTGGGAATAAACCTAACCAAGGAGGTAAAAGACCTGTATGCAGAAAACTACACAGCACTGAAGAAAGAAATCAAGGAAGACACAAACAAATGGAAACATATACCATGTTCATGGATTGGAAGAATTAACATCATCAAAATGTCCATACTACCCAAAGCAATATACAGATTCAATGCAATACCTATTAAAGTACCAATGGCGTATTTCACAGACATAGAACAAACACTTCAAAAATATGGAATCATAAACGAGCCCGAATAGCAGCTGCTCTTTTGAGAAAGAAGAACAAAGTAGGAGGGATCACAATACCTGATATCAAACTGTATTACAAAGCCACTGTAATCAAAACAGCCTGGTACTGGCATAAAAACAGGCACATAGACCAATGGAACAGAACAGAGAGCCCAGAAATCAACCCAACCCTCTACAGTCAATTAATATTCGACAAAGGGGGCAGTAACATAAAATGGAGTAAAGATAGCCTCTTCAGCAAATGGTGTTGGGAGAACTGGACAGCTACGTGCAAAAAAATGAAACTTGAGCACCAACTTACACCATACATTTCACTGCTTTTCAGGTATCATCCAGTCTTGCCCTGTAACACTTTTTATGTTATGTAGTAACTAAGATAATATTTCAAAAGAACACATATAATCTTCTTACTTTCTTGCTAAAATTACTTAATCCTTCCCCAAAGGCACAGGATAAAGTACAAATTCTTTAATTTTTGCATACATAAGATTATCTATTTTTCGGTCCATGCTTACTGTCTAACCTATCACCTTTAATCTTTCTCAAGTACATTTCTCAGTGTTCCACTCATACTGAAGTACCTGCAGTTCTAAAGCAAGAGCTGGTAGATATTTTGCTGTAATTATCTGGAAAGAAAATAAAAATTATGAAATCCATGAACATCCAATCTTATAAATTGTGTATTTTATTGAATAAGGTGGTTAAATATATATCTAGATATAGATACAGATAACTGTAGATATAAATTAGATATATAGATAGACATATAATTATTTCATATAATAAGAAATACTAAAATACTATGGAAAAAACAAATATTTAAGAAAACATCTAGATATATTTAAACTTGTTAAATATTTTATTTCCCTTATTTTTCATATTTCAATGTGAACATTCACACACTTCAGAATGGACTTAGAGCAGTCAAAAAACTTTATTTAAGTATCACTATAAGTATTTTGCACAAACTTTTTATTTCTCCCTGAATTTTCCTGTCTTCTCACATCACCAGCACCACCATTATACATTATGTACAGAATGAGATCTCTTTTTCTCTTCCATTTGATCATTACACCTTAGTTGCAATTTTATTTCTCTACTAAACTTTTCCTAAACTCTTCTAATGATTTCTCACTCTGTGTCCCATAACACTCACGCCACTGCAGACCCAATGTATGTTCTTGTGTTTACCCATTTGTCTTTTTCTCCCCAGTACACCTAAGATTTTCAAGACCAGCACGTGAATCTTCACCTCCAGAATAGGCTGGCTGGTGTCTATCTTGCTCCAGCCTAGGCCCAGTGTAGTCAAAAGTAAAGGGTAGCTATAAAAAGTAAGGGACAAGGGACTATATCACAATTTCAATTAGTAAACAAAATTCAAGGGTAGTTGTATAGAGGGCTTCTGTTGAGCCTAGTTCAGGATTTTCCAGTCATGACCAGAGATATTGACTTGTTCTTCTCTTCTTTGATTCTAATATCACTCGACAAGCTTCAATTGTATTTTCCCTGGCATACTGGAAAAGAAAAGTTTCTGTGAGATGAGCATTTTCATAAAAAAACTAATTTATAATAAACCGAAAACTAATTTATGTTCACCATCGTAGGACTTGATGCTTGTGCTTTTTAAATAATTTAATATGAATTATCTGGGTCTATATATCCATTACATGTTCTTTCTATAATAGTAGTCATTCCATAGACAGTTTTTTTTCTTAAAAATTACCCCTGAACATATTTTCTGAATATATACACTTGTGTGTGAACACATATACAGATGCACAAATCAAAATATTAATATTGTAATTGACAAGCCTTTCCTTCAATATATGAAATTACTATGGAAAGGGAAGTGATAGTTACTTAGATGACATTTTAATAATATGCTAAAGGCAATCTGTTTTTAAAAGAAATTAATACCTATACTTACTGTCAAATAAAGTAATTTTTTTAATAAAGGTATTTTGAATATAGCAAGCTAGCTAGTTGAGAAATATAAAAAGTTAATTACTCCCTATATATTTTAAACACATTTTTCCATCAGCTATAAAACATGCATTTGGTTGGAACTGTCTACTTTTAATTATTACGTAATTTATAATTTTTATTTTATAATATCAACATATTCTAATATACACGAGTTTATTTTTCCCTTTTCTTTTATTTTTATATTCAAGAAAACAGCTTTATGTTTCTCATTTTGCATTCTAGATCTGTTATACAGAGGGAATAGGACATAATTAGGAATTAATGAAAGAGTTTGGATTCCTAAGAAAGACATTAAATGATAGCTAACAGTAAATATGAAGTCAAATACTGGAATTTTACTGAATTTACCTCAGACTTCCTGTTGATCCAAGAATAAGTTTAAGGCATCTTTGATCTGTTTGTAGCAGGCACAGTCACATTTTACCTGGGAAAATTGCCTATAGCCTCTTGTCATGTGTAAAACCGAGCATCTTCACTAGGGTGTTCCAGTATTCAACATTTTACCAAAATTGACACCCATTTTATAGTTAATAGTGAAACTTTGTATATAAGTTGATTCTGTGACTCTTGCATTTTATATTTGTTTTTAAGGTTCCAGTCTATGTGCCAGGCATTTTATACATAATTATCTTCCCTTTATAAGTAATTTAAAATCTCACTTTCAGTTAGAAATCAATTCAATGGGTATAAATGTATAATCCACAAATTAATATTTTGCAAGTGTGTTGATTTTTGTTTCTTCACTTTGGATAAAGTTGGGCTTCTTGTTTGTTTGTTGTTTCCTAATCTTTCTTCAGACTTATCTCTGTCTTTGATAGAAGGCATTTATGGGATTCTCCAAACATCTGCCCTCCATCAAACACTGGGAAATAATATCAGAAAGCCAACCTGCCAAGTGCCAAGGCCCAATACTTTATTCTTGTGGTTTATTAATGTCTATAGCTCTTAGTACTGGCAAAGTGGGTATTCTCCTTGTAGGAGGAAGGGAAGCTTCAAACAAATAAGATATTACCCCAATATGCTTGACTAAAAAGGCTGGTAGCAAATCTTTACCTTTTTATTCTGTAATACCATTTTTTTAAACCATAGTTCATTCTGCATGTGAATTCTAGATTTTTTCCTAACCTATCCACGTATAATCTTTTCCAACTGTGTTGTGTGCTTGTGACTACTTCTCCAATTTGTAAATGTCCCTTTGAATTAGCATCTCCCTGTTTGTAACATGTTTGTCGGCAATCAAACCTGGCAGGCCAAAGAGGGAAATAGCTTCAGCAGTAACCCTAATCACCTGTGAGCTGAAAGTCTTGCACATGGTTGATCTTAATCATGCAGAATGAAGTATTAATGCACATTTGCTGAGATATTCCAAGAATTCATTTCCTAGACATCTGAAAGAGAAAAAAAACATGCTCTATATCCCTAGAGTATTTAGAGAACAAGCAAATACTAGTTTTCTTATTGTAAGAATAGTTCCTTTGAAAAATTTGTTTTGCTACAATCAAGTTTTATTTTCCATTTTTTAAGTTATTCACAGTAGAATCAAAGCAAATATTTAAAATATAAAAGTGCATTTGTCTACAGAGATTGAGTTGAATTTAGTTGTTTTATATATATATGTATATATATATATATATATATATATATATTTATTTATTTATTTATTTATTTATTTATTTCTCAAGGAATAAATGCTACACTGAACCAAGAAGAGTAGAACAATAAAAGTAAACAGAATTAAGTATCGTGGAAGACATTTCTCTGAATTCTCTTCCATTAGAGAGTACACTTTTGAACCCATGTAGTGGTGACCAAGAAATGGTCCTCCAAAGTAGAAACTGTGGTGAGGGTAAAATGTGAATCTGGGCAGCTTTATATGATGGCCATTCTATTTGAAAGCGAGATAAAATTCTGTTCTATCAAAATTCAAATTTTATGTCAAAGGCATAAAAGAGTCTTCAGATTAGCAACTTTATATCTGTGGTTTGGGACAAACTATGGCAAAATAAGAAAAAATACTCAAGCAGGTATGTGAAAAAATTTTTAGTTGGGCACAAAAATTGTTTATATATATACATATATATAAAACACAAAACTGACATAAAACTGAAAATATTGACATTGAATTAAGAAAACACTCAGAATTATGGGAAAATTACAAATTTATAAAATGTGAACTCCTAACAAGAACACAATACACAGAATAAAATGAGTAACCAATTATTTTATCTATTACTCTGATTATAAGAACTACTACCAGTGTAATTGTTTTGGAAACATGTTTATGAAATATGCATGTAACAAGATATATAGATTGTTATTTCTATAACAACGTGTGCTATATTTTATAAAATTATGTACTTCATCCAAAGAGCTTAAGCTGTTAAAACAAATAATGCAAAAAGTTTTTGCAACATGTAAACATATATTTCCCTAAACAACTGAGTGCTAGAAAGGCCAAAAAAGTTAAATTATCTTGCCCTGAGTAATTTTTTATTCACCAGAAAATATGATGTCACAAATATAATTGGAACTGTGAACTGTGTTTAAGGTAGAAGAGTTAAGAGTGTAGATTTTCTGAACAGTTATTCAGACATACTCTAATAGGCCCTGGCTGGTTGGCTCACTGGATTGAATGCTGACCTGAGAGTCAAAGGGTCGCTGGTTTGATTCCCAGTCAGGGCACATGACTGTGTGGTGGCCAGGTCCCCAGTTGGGGGCACATGAAAGGCAACCACACATTGATGTTTCTCTCCCTCTCTTTCTTCCTCCCTCCCTCTCTGTCTCAAAATGAATAAATAAAATCTTTAAAAAAGAGGCATACTTTGGGAGAAAGATGGGGAAGGGTCATCAAGGAACATGTATAAAGGTCTCATGGAGACAGCGGGGTGGAGGAGGATTGAATGTGGGAGGTGGGGGTGGGTAGGGCAGGGGAGAGGAATGGGGGGAAATGGGGACAACTGTAGTTGAACAATAAATAATAAGAAAGATATACTACAAATTTACACTATTAAGAAGATAGTAGAATTGGCATAACAAAGTATAGATATATTGATGGAATAAATTACATAGCTCTGAACTAGGACCGTGTAAATATAATTGTAATATAATATCATAAATCATAATGGGATTTGATGTTATATTACATCATAATATAATACCATCATAAATCCATGAGGAAATCTTAAACTATTTTAAGGAAGATATAGAAAAAATTCTCCTTTGGAGAATGATAATACTGAATCCATACTCTGTATCATATAGAAGGTTGAAATTGAGCTAGATTACATATTTTATAGAAGGTAATTATATTTTATATGGTACATATTTATATAACTTTAATTATGTAAACTGTAATGTTAATAAAAATTCTCACCACATTACAACTATGCTCCCATTTTCTTGCCCTCTCTTATCTAATAATAATAATAATTGATTTACTATTTACTGCTATTATTACCACTATTACTACCAATAATACCACTATTACTAATAATAATTGCTGTTACTCGACACTACTTTTTAGCACTAAATTTTTATAGCCAACAAACCAACACCGTAGTAGATACTATGAGAACTGTGTTTTGGGATAATCAGTACCTGGTCAGATTTATAAAAGTAATCAATGTTAAATCTTGAGTTTGGAATTAAGATAAGATCTCTGAACTTAATCACTTCACACAGTTATCTCTCACATCAGTCTCATGTAAAGTAGCACAATATTTCCTAGCTGATTTATCTTTTTTAACCTTTTTACCATGGGATGAAAGATATATTTCTTCCTGGTTTATTTTATTTTAAAACTCACTCCAGAGAGGAGGTAGTAAAATATATTGCTTTAATTATGATACCTTATTTAGAGAGATAAAGTTTTCTTACTTAATTTATATCCTCAGTCAATTATTCTTAACATCAAGCTTGCTGACTAGTCAAATTTGATAATCACTGATAAATTCACTAAAATATACATTAAGTATTCAAAAGTTCTTTCAGTCCCAAATAAAATTCAAGGTTGCAAAAATGTTATCGGTTTATCTGATAGTACTCTTGTAGTCTTTACCGTCATATACATAAATTTCCTACCTTGTTCTGATGTCAAATAGACTTTCATTCTTGATTTTGAACTTTTTATATGAGAACAGTATTTAATCTAGTAGAGAGATTATCATGTGCCTTGTACCAAATAACTCATAGCCCCAATCTAAATGGCTATAAATTGGAATCAAGAATGTGAGAATAGAGTTCATTCTATCACCACTCATGCCTTTAATGATTAAAAGCTTTCATTAGGAGCCTCGGAGGGGCAATAAACTCATATAATCAAGTGCCTTATTTTCTATCATCAATTGCTTTTATTAGAATGTATTTGACCTAGGCTATTAGCCCTGATACTGAGGTGATTGTCAGGCTGAATGTAGCTTTATAGTTTGGCTGAATAATTTCACGGTTTAATTGCTGCTGTAAGGAACTTCAGAGCTGATTCTTAACAGTGGTCCTAAATGTTTATGGTTTTGACAGCTGTCCAGCTGTTGCTGTCACACAGCTAAGTGTGCTCCCACTGTGCCAGGCTGAGCATGGACGTGACACACGGCAGGCCTCGCCCCTTTGGAACTCACTCAGGTGTTCCACATAATGGAAGACATTTTCCCTTTTTATCATAGTGTCACCTGATTGTTTCATATCAGCCTTAGTCTTACTTTTCTATAAAACAGATGTAATAATGAATGCTTCCCTTAATCTCAAGTATTCACCTTAATGAGGACAGATGATCATTTTTAAATGTGATTACTATAGTGTGACAAACATATCAAAATTCTTGGACTAATGTAGAATTCTGTGACATCATATGACATGATATGTATCTCTTAAAACTTTTTCTGGTGCATAGTGTTCAATATTAAATAGCTATGATGGTGGTGGTGAAGATGATGATAAATACATTGGCTTTTATTTGGTATGTGTTGGCATGTAATTATGATACCCAAGTTTTCAAGACTACTCTGCATTTTTTTCTAAGGCTGGCTTTCTTTTTTGATTTAGTACTACCTGGAACTTGATGAGTCCATTTGATATTACTTTTTCTCAGGTTAAAGCAAACAGTTAAGTACACTGAGGCTTAAATCCATTTACTACTACGACACAAGTCTATGAATGCATTTTCTCAGGTAAACGTTAAAGCTTTGAGAGCCTCTCTGGCATGTCCACCACCTAATATATTCAAACCAATGTGAATTAATATCAGTACTGAATCTTGACGGAAATTCGATGGATTTGTTTATACTATTTTGGAGTACAAATAAACATAATTGGTTATGACAGTAAGATTCAGACATTAAACATTTAGACAGTTTGTTAGATTTATTAAACAAATTAACATTTAGACAGTTGAACTGTTAAAATATGTAGTTTAATTCTTTCACACTTGTGGTGAGGAAACAGGTTTAGGGAAGTAACTTGTCTACACTCACATATGTTATAAAGGGCAAAGTAAGGTCTCCGATTAGAAAATTTCCAATGTTCTCACTCCAGTTTTCCACAAGAAGTTGTTTCATCAGTGTATCTATTGTTTTACTAGTGAATGTGAGTGTGCTTGCTGATGGTGGTGGGAAGTAATATATATTACATAAATTTTAAAAACTATTATTTCTTACAAAAACCCTATTTTTTCTAACACAACTCTTTTATTTATATACTAACAGAGTCAAACTCTTTGCTAGGTTTTTAAATGTACTTCCGCCTCTTTCCCAAATGCTCACAAACCTAACCATCAACTTTCATTTGATTCAAATGTAAGAAAAATATTCTATCGTTTTATTATGAAAATCATATTGTCATAAGATCTTATTCCTTCTGGTTTCAATATAAAAACTCGTTTGGACTCTTTGCAAGAAATAGTATTAAGTGCATTTTAGAAGCTTCAAGCTAACAACGATTGAGTGTGAGTGCAGTCCATAATCTCATGGTTAAGAGGATAGTAAAATTACAGGGTAAGTCCATAAAAGTGAACCTGTTTTCTCTTTAGTTTTATGACAATAGCTTATTTCAAATGAGGACAGATAACAAAAAAATTATTTTGCATACACTTTGTTCAGATGTTGGTGCCGAAAAAAGTTTGATTGTAAGATCGTAGCTTCTGTAGGAGTGTATCCACTGAGTCCTAGATAGAGACTACCACCGAAAGTTACAGCTTCACAGCATGTTATTTCAAATCAGCTAACACGGGCTAGTTTTTCCTCTCCACTGTCGCCGAGGAGCAGATTTGAGATTTATTTATAATCAGTAAACTAAATAAAATATCTTACTGTCACAGCTTCCATGCTCAAAGAACAGAAGAATGTTGTGGAGATGACTGGTTGTGAATAACCCTTGAAGGCTGTGGCTTCATGTTCTAGTGATTATTCTGTCATTATTCCGCATGAGACACCACCAGAGCCAGATATGCTTTCAGCCACAAAGCCAGACAAGACCAAAGGTCAAAGTACTTCAAAGCATGATCATCCCTCATTCTGGCATGTGTACTGCTGGGAAAAACTATTGTAGTCACCCAATTAAAAATGTTAACTTAGGTTTATTGGGTTATGCAGTGGATTTTAAGGTAAAAAAAATAATAGACTGAAGTCAAGAGATGAAAGTGCCATTGCCTTTGAAGCATCAGCCTGTCCAGGTGATAAATGTGTTGACAATTAGCTTTGGTTAATGTTAAGTAGGAGGAGTTTTGAAATCAGCTCTCACCTCGTGCTGTACCTTCATTCTTATTTCAGATGGTTCTGTTTTGTGAATGGTGGATTTTTAATTTCTTTCCATTTCTTATGTTGACATGCATTTCTTCTATATTGTGGGAGAATGGGGCATTTAGTCCATCAATGTCTCTCTACCTCTCATTTTTATTGGAAAGTAAAGTCATAATTCAAAATGTTTATTGATAAAAAAGGTACATTTTCAACTACAAAATAGAATGGCTCAAAACTAAATTCTCTAAAATACAAAACAGGACCGATTTCAATGTGCTATTGGAAAATACCTATAAATTTAAAATAAGACTGTTCCTAAACTTTTCCAAATTTCTCTAATGGATTTTCACTAAATATCACTTCATGGTCCTCAGATGTAGTGGGTAGGTATGCTTGGGTGAGGACTGCCCAACTTTAAGTTGCTGTGGCCAAAAAGGGCCAGATCTTGATGCCACAAGGGTTATATATGTATTTCAAAAACTTTGAACAAACTTCCTTATGTGATTTGATTTTTTAAAAATTACTTTTCCTTGAATTTTGTTTCTATACTCTGAAAAAGAATATTTGGCATTTGTTTCATTTTGCCTCTTGGCTTTGATACCAGTTGAATTCTAAAGGATCATTATTTGAATTATAAAGCATTTGCTTTTTTGTCATTTACACATACAACATGTTTTACATCCTAAGAGTTTAACCATCGATGTTGCATCAGTGACATTTTTGTTTACTTATTTCCCCTTTATAAGAGTTTCACTATATGTATAAAATATAAATAATAAATGGATGTCAGTGTTTTTCAACAATAAAAATAATCTATTTTTTAAAAGATGTTAACATTGTTATATGAATTAATATCGTAGTTATGGAACTATACCTCTGTTCTATAATCATTATTATATCATAGTCACAAACATTTTACTGAAACTAAATAGAAGTGCATACATCTTTGAAAACATAAATAAGGTATTATTAGACTTTCTCCCCACATTTCCTGGTATAAAGAAGCAGAAACTGAGAGCTGGGGTGAATGAATGATGTGTGTGAATCATTATTCTTTATCCTGAGGTAGAAATAATGCTCAGAGTTTGAGTGAAAAGTCAAGCCAAAATTTACTGAGAAGTTGCAGAGTCTGAATATTTGTGAGAGATTTGACAGTATAATGTCTAAGCTATTCAAAATGTCATCGACTTGGAGGCAAATATAATCTTAAGGATCATTCTATAGGGCTTTACAATTCAAACTGGGCTGAGGTAAATAGTGGGGAAAATCTTTGCAGATAACTACTTGATTTCAGTGATAGAGCCTCTATGGGACTGATTAAAAAAATAGAAAGCAAACATTGATTGTAGAATGGGCCATTTTTAGTGTTCAAGCTGTAAGGGCTTGGTTCCATATTTGTCTATGGACATCATTAAAATTTTAAATTAAATATTTAATAGTAGCTGTCCAGTAGAGTTATGTGTATGTACACACAAGTACCCATATACACACTGTAAAACAAATTAGAAAATTCACCTAATGAACAAATTCAAAAGGCTGGATATGTTTAAGAAAATATTAATATCTGCTAACTAACTAGACTAATTACTTGACAATTCCTAGTTTCTTGTGACATGGTAGTTGAGTTATAAAATGAAACATCTTACTGTTTTAATTCTATTTTAAACATCTGTCTACTGGAGAGAGATATAATTATGATTAAAATGGGCACACTGTATCTTTATTTCATGTTTAAACCCTCTTCACTATCTGACCAAGAATTAAGGTATGGATGAGTATCGTATAATTTCTTCCTTTTTCTCCATTATTCATCATTTCCAACATAAATTTCAGTTTGTTAGCAGTTCCATACTCAGCTGTACTTACTGTGCTCATAACCATGAGTGAGATGGTACATGGCTGCGTCTATGTGCAAAGATGGAGTGTGAATGCTTCATGGGTAGTAGATGCAAAAGGGTGAGGGTACAATATAAATAGACTAGCGATGAACCATTGATTAGCTGAATGACAAGCAGAAAACAATCTAGCCTTGCCGATGCCTTGTGTTAGGTGGGAAAATGGAAAATGAACCATTGCACCATCTTGTCTCTTGAGCATCTGCAGCTATAGCAAAACATATGTGTGAACAAATTAGACATTCTTAAGCAAAACCGTACTGATAATTATCAATAGTGTTATGATTTATTATAAGATTATGTGAGAGAATGGGAAATCCATGAGATGAGCTAAAGGTCAGTGTATGGCAGGTTCTGAGACCAGTAGCAAGGCAAAGAAGGAGAAGGAGGTCAGCAAGTCCACCCTCCAACACAGAAGGTGACTGTTCACGATGGAGAGGTAAGCAGCTCCCCCGATTCAGAGGCGGTTACTTGTGGATTTACATCCATTTAGACCACCCAAGGTTTCAACTCGCTATTTTTTTATACAGAAGAAAGCTTTCCCATTTTCATGCCCCTCCCCAGTATCCTCTATAGCTCTAACAATCAGAAATACATATTCATTTGAACTGGAATGAAGGAAGAACCACTGGAGGCTGCGCTTTGAGTTTCCTGAACTAAGTTATTGCAACCAAGTCACTCTCTTACCACTTTGGGGTGTCTGTCAACCTCCTCTAACCTATAAACCATGTGACACGCTGCCCTAACTTGCAATGTCATAGACTAACTTCCCCGTGAACTCCCTTTATAACTGCTCCCTGCCTGTTCATAATATGCACTTCATGTTCTTTCCAAACGCTTCTCTTACTATGTTTTTCCTGCTGTTTTGTTCTTGGTAGTCACTGAACTCTGAACTTTCTGTGGGATAGTGAATATGTTCATTAAACACTGAATAAGTAGATGGAAGGATTTTGCCAACAACAGTGAGATTTGAAGGAGAGAAGAGAATGAGACAAACAGGGTTCTTTCTAGGAGTTGTTTGACTAATGACAGTTTTAATTAATGTTTGATAGAGGAAAAGAAAAAGTAGAAATTTGCCAAATACTGTACAATTAAAAATATAATTTAACATGGAATGATATTTTGGTGATTTGATTTATTTGTCCTTTTTCCTCATTGGAATTAAAGTTTAAGGGAAGTTGGTTGTTGTAGACCACTCTGCCTGGTTCTAGGAATTGTATCATGACACCTTCTGGCTAAGGGCAAGGGGCAACATTTGGAATGGGAGCCGCAGGAGACAAAGCCTGTCTCTGGTAGCAAACACTGCCTTAGTTTCCTCTCCCTGCCCCCACAGCTTGGTCGGAAGAAAATGATGGGTAAGATCCCTCACAGTGGGGGGCAACCTAAGACAGACTCCATCACTTGGGAGGCCTTCATGGAAGGACTCAGGGGGCTGCAACAAAGAGCAATGGACTCGCTCCCTCCTGGCTTTGACATAGCCTAAGTCCCCAAGTTCTCTGGGAGAAGCACTTCCTGGCTCTAATCCTCTTAAGCCTGAATACTTGATGGGGAGGGGTGCAGCTCCTTGCCTTGCTAGAGCGTGTCCTGGGGAAAAATCTAGCATCACAAAGACTTGCTGATAAACCTATGAAGTCTGCTCTGCTAAGAGTGCTTTCATTCATATGATAAAGGTCTGAGAGGAAATGAGTATGTCTCCCAAAGTTTCTACAACTCTCTTCCTGAGAGACACTGACTCAGACTCTGAAGCCCTCAGATTTCTTTGAAATGTTATCTACTGTTTGATCCTTATTGCCCTGTATTCCTGTGTATTACAACCCAATAAAAGGCTATGGAGCAGGGGGCTTGGGGCCTTTTTCTCCTCAGAGAAACTGGCCACTGCTGGCCTTTGTCTCCCCTGAGAAACTAGCCACAGCCCCCTCCTCCTCCCCAAACAGATCTGCCATGTCTCGGCCTTATTTATTCATTCACATGTGTCCATGGCACCAGAGGGACTCGCAGAGAAGTCCCCCTGAAGTTGGTGATTTTTAATTCATGAATAATATAATGTTGCAAAAACTATTTCAATGTTATTGTGTTTTACAATGATAAAAAGCCATGTATATTATAATAAACATATGCTTTTACAAAGGAAGTCAGATATACATTATTTTGTTGAAATATAAAATTATAGGAGAAAATAAATTCAAATAATATCCATGTCCTCTGCAAAATATCCAAATAAAATATCCATGTCCTCTGTTTATTCACTATAAACAGAACTTAAACAATACTACAGCATTTATGAAGTCAGGGGTCCATCTATGAGTGGAAAAGTCAGACTCACAGAGATATTTACAATTTTAGGTACTAATTTACTTAGATATTTGATTTATTTTAATTTCCTTCTACTGAAGAAGTGGTTTATAACACTGGACCTTTATTAGTATCATGCAGGAAGTTTTAATTTATTTACATTGTTTTCTGATTAGATTAAATATATGTTTTTTTTCAATTTGGATGTAGTTCTAATATGTAAGCAGGGTTGTAATACATTGTGTTAGGAGTAAGGCAGTTTGTTTTTCTGAATGATTCAGACAGAACCACTTAGCTTTACTATTCTAATTGTGAATAATATCCATGACAATGTGTCCATGATTCAGTGCTTAAGACAAATGTGCAAATGAGTGCTGAATTGTATCCTCCATCAAGGTTATTTGTATCTACTCCTCCAGAGTCCATCAAAATGATCATCTATATCCATTATGATACAGGTCAGGTGTGTCCTTTTTGAAATACAGATTTTTAATTTATAGGAAGATAGTGGTTCCCCTGAAATAGCATGCAAAATCAAAATGGTTCTTATTCATAACAATGTTTCAATTTAAAAAAGTGGTGCCCAGGGATTAGGTACTAGATAACTTCAAACTCAAAATGTGTATTAGTTCCTGAAAGTTTCAATTAAAGAGAATCCTCTATGCTACAAATTCAAAGCTTAAAACCTAACTAGTACTGTGCAAATCCAATATTTGCAGACTATTTGAGAAAATATTTAAGCAAATATTGCTTTTATTCAAAACTGTGATAAGTTTTTATTTCTTTAAGTAGTAGTTCAGGTCTTTGACATATTTAGTATTGACATCTTCATCACTTATTTTCATTAAAACAGCAGAATGGCATTCAGACTGGAAGTTAATTTTGCCCAAACATCATTTTTCTCCCCTCTAAACCAAAACTCCTACCCAAACCTGTACATCTTGCAATCAATAAAAAATAAGGCTAACATAAATTACATTCTCCAACTAATCAATTGGTTATTACATTATAGCAAATGTAGTATGAAAATAGCCACAGGGAAAAGTTTTAATCAGCATATATTGAAAGACATCTGTTTTTGTTTATAAAGATTAACTGCTACTAGAATTGTCCTCATGTGCTAAAATAACTAAAAGTAGCTAACTAGACAAAATATAGGAAACAATGGTTTTAGACATTGTGAGGTAAGCAGCCCAGGAAACAAATGAGATGAGGTCTTTTCCAAGACACGGTGTAGAAATTGGCAAGCAAAGCACAGTTCAATTCTGTGGGTGAATTAAAGAGACAGAAACTAGAATTTTGGAGAAGTGAAAAAGGTTTGAATTTATGGCATAGACTTTGGAGGAAGATGATACACAGAGACTTCTAAAAATATGCACTCTGGTCCCAGAGAAAAAGACTGAAAAATTAGGAAACAAGCATCAGAAATCAATAGGCAAAATGTTTCCTAAAGCTGGGAATAGTTTATAACCTCTGCAGTCAGAAGGAAAAGACCTCAGTTACATGGACCATTGAAGAGACTCCTCAGGAGTCTCCTTAAAGTGAGAAGCAGACTAAAATCTTCCCAAATAACAATTCAAACCGGGGTGGCAGAAGAAGAACAAGCAGAAGGGATGTGGAACCTGAGAGGCTTTGACCTGCCATTGATGGCTTTGAAGATGAAGCAAGGTGACCATTCATGAGTCAATAAATGGTGGTGGCTTCCAAAAGCTAGAAACAAACCCAAGCTGGCAGACTTGAAGCAAATGAAACCTCAGCCTTACAATTGCAAGGAACGAAGTTCTGCCAACTAAATGAATGAACTGCTACATCCTCTGTGTTTTTCTCTTTTCTATTTCTGTGAGATGTAGTAACATGTCCAAGTACTCATTAATGAAGATTATTTTTTAATCCATGTACTATGGCTAGTATATTTTAAAGAAAATTTGCACCCCACGTGAAAAAAAAGTGAGATAATGCAATTTTTATCAGGGAAGTCTGGTTGATCAGAAGTAGGCTATATTCACAGCAAAGCACAAGACTTAAGGACAAACAATATAAATATGTTAATATGTATTTACAGTAAACTAGTACAGAGATAAGAAATTAGCCTTCAAGGATATACTAAATATAATTTGGTTTTTAGGTTTTATTGAGCAGAAAGGAAAGAGGACTCATGGACATGGATAACAATGTGATGATTCCTGGGATAAAGGGTGTATAAGTGGGCTAAATGATAATGGAAAAAATGCAATAAAGATAAATAAATGAAATATAATGCTAACTAAAACATACACATATTTAAAAGACAAAAGAAGGAAGCACAATGTGAAATAATAAAAGGCCAGTAAGATATAGCATACGGTTAAAACAATCAATGCAACATATTTATACAAATAAAGATGAATGATTGGTTTTGATAATTTTTTCTTTTCTTTCTTCCTTCCTTCCTTCCTTCCTTCCTTCCTTCCTTCCTTCCTTCCTTTCTTTTTTTCTTCCTTTCTTTCTTTCCAGATTTTTTGCTGTTCAAGTACAGTTGTCTCCATTTTCCCCCCACCTCTCCCCCCACCCCAGCCACCCCCACCTCCCACCCTCGATCTTACCCCCCTTTGGTTTTGTCCTTGTGTTCTTTATACATGTTTCTGAAAACCCTTCCTCTTTTTCCCCCTTTATTTCCTCCCACCTTCCCTCTTGTTACTGTCAATTTGTTTTTAATTTCACTGTCTCTGGTTATATATATTTTGCTTCCTTGTTTGTTTTGTTGATTTAGGTTCCAGTTAAATTTGTCTTTCACGGCCTAAGGTTACAATGCCTTTTTTCTTTCCTTCCTTCCTTTTTTCCTTCCTTATTTTATAAAGAAGTGAACATTTATTAAAGAACTGTATATTAAGCAAGAATTTACTCATAGTAATGGAACTGAAATTGTACAAATCTTAATACAATTTAAGTACTGATAGATCTATTGAGATCAACTGTTTGAACAATTTCATTTTCTTGTATGAAGAACACTTTAAAATTTTTGGAGAGACAAGGAGAAATATAAATGGTTTCTTCCTGTTGTCCCCATGAAAACTGATGACGATTGTATGTTTTCATGTTTCTGCACCTCTATTTTGGTATGTAGACATAAATACAAACCTATTTCATTTCAATAAGATGTATTATTTGATTATTTCTTAATGCTTCCTCTTACACTCCTTTTACTGCAAGCTATATTTAATCAAATAATATTTTTAACTGAAGGAACACCCATTCATATTGTAATTTTAACACATAGACTACAGGACAACCACAGCTTGCAAACACTACTAGTATTAAGGCATACAAAAGTACTTCAGATGAAAAAATTGTTTGAATTAGTATTTGTATTTATATCTACTATTTACAAGGTGGTGTGCTATAATTTTAGTGACCAGGGGGAAGGACTCAATTGAAATAATGTTTCACATATCCAAAGTCCTTTACTTTATGGAAGTGTGAGGACATCAGTAAGGAGTTACAGTCTTGTGTGTGCGTGTGACGTGTCTGTGTGTGTGATGTGTCTGTGTGTGTGACACAGATACCCCTTTACAAATGTTACATGGTATTTAGGACTGAAAAATATTTTATTCTATATAAAAATCTGAGATTTTTTATTGCAAAATTATGGGTACTTCAATTTTTTTAGAAATTGATAACATTAGCAATACACAATTTTGATTCATATTAAATTTTGATTAATCACTTTTTTATTATATCAACTATTACATGGATAATGCTGTGAAAAAATTTCAAAGGTAAAAATGAAAATGGAATTAGGTCATCATGCAAATCAAAACAGCATACTTAGTTGCATGAAGAAAATAAGATATTTACATCAACTTTTGCATATTTAAATAGGTAATAAATAAAATATCTCAGTGAAAGGAAGGTACTCAACTCATGAATATCGTGAAAATCCACACAATATTGATAATGCACTAGGCTACACAACCAGAAATAGAAGATGACACATTCATTTAGACTTTGTTTCAATGTAGCAAACTTTTTTACTTTCTCTGCTCACTTGTTATATACTTTTAAAATAAGAAAAATTATTTCGTGTATTTATTTCAATAAAATGAATGAGTCAAAAAACCTGTTTTTCTATGCCTACTGTCTTCCCTGTGATTGCAGTGTTTCCATTTGTAGAGAGCCAGTTTTCATTACTTGAGGAGTGTATTTATTTGCTAGGGAAAATGGAATTCTCAAACTGGGCTGCTTGAATGCCAGAAATGTGTTGTTTCAGAGTTCTGGAGGATAAAATCTTAGATTGATGTCTTGGCAGGGTTGGTTCTCCTGTGGGATGTGGGAGAATGGGTCCCATCCCTTTGCCCTGGCTGTTAGTGGTTTGCTGGTGATCTTCAGATCTGGGCTGTAGAAGCCTCTGCCTTCATCTCCACTGAGACCTCTCTGGATGACTCCGCCTCCAAATTCTCCCTTTATATAAAGACAACAGTCATACTGGACTGGGGCCAACCTAATGACCTCATTTGAACTTGATTTCTGTGTAAAAGCCCTTTCTCCAAAATAAGGTTACATTCTAGGATACTTGAGTTAGCACTTCAATGCATGAATTTGGGGGTATACAACTTAACCAGTAAGAAGGCATTTTAGTCTCTGATGAAAATAATTGTCCATGAAATAATATTAAAATAATGCAAATCATATGGGAATCTACATAATAATGTAGGACACTTGAATAGTAGGAATGAGATTATTTTTCATAGCAGAGATATAAAATCCATTAGAAGACTTTCTAGAAGTCTTGAGATTTTTAGTTATTTGTTGAAGGATTTAATGGTAATACATTGTCAAAAATTGTATTGGCAGAAAAAAAGACATAGAAAGAGATAGTTTGGGCATACTGAAGCCTGCTGTGTAAGAGAACAAAAAGAGATAAAAATTATATGACCTCACTTTTCTGTAGAATCTAAAAACAATTTGAACTGACAAGTGAACTAAAAGAAGGCACACAGATACATGAAACAGGTGACAACTCTCAGAAGGGAGCAAGTTTGGAAGATTGGATGAGAGAAGGTGAAGAAATTAAGGGAAAATATATATGTGTATATCTAGCACATAGACACAGACAATAGTATGGTGATAGAGGAAAAGCATGTAGGGGTAGGTGGAGGTGAGCAAAGTAGAGAAAAATGGGATGGGACAAGACTTTGCTTGGAAGGATGGGAATGGATGTGGGATGCAGATGGTACTGTATTGGTTGAGTTCTGCACTTGAATCCTGTGTGGTTTCCGGAGCCAATGTCACCCCAAATAATTCAATAAAAAATTTAAAAATCATATTCAGGTTTTCTTGGCCTCTGATCACACTTTTATTCAGAAATACAGTCAAACTGCAGTTCTCAAATGTTTCCTATGTTGAATAATTTGGTTCCCAACCAAGTTGTTCACAGAAAAATAAAGTCTTGGTTGTTGAACAAACCTTTGCTCCTTGACCTGACAACCCTTTTACACTGACACCTGTAGTGTTAGTCATGCCTTTCTTAGGTAACAAACAATGCAAGAAAGGATAAATTCCCAGGAAAACTACATAAATTTACCTCAACATACCTAGTTTATGCACACAAGCATTCTCTCTCTTCCCCCTCCCTACCTCCATTTTTCTTCCCTCTATCTGATATACATGCAAACACCCTTTCTAAAAAATATAAGGATATTAGTATTTAAAAATTATATTACCTGCCTATGTTTTCATTATAATATTCTCTGATATGAGAAATTATTGTATATAAATCAATTTCCTCATTGAGATAATATTGATTAGTAGTAAACTGCAGTTCAATTTACCATTATAATCATTGTGACGTAAGGATCCAAACATGCATTCAGCTAAACTCAGACTTGCAGAAGGTCAGCACACAGTGGATTAGACGAGGAAAAGAAATGACTGAGAACATGCCTTTTCCTCAGGCAGCATTCTTCATGGATGTTCAAACCACTGATTAAAATGTCATTTCAGCTGATAGCAAAGAATAAGAAGACATTTGCGAAGAGAAGGCATGAGCAAAACTACCTTCAGCAAACATTTCCCTAACATTAGTAAAAATTGATGTTTTCAGCAACGTATCACTCAGAAAGTGATCAGAATGAGCTTGCAGACAGTAACTGTAGCCTGCACAACGATGAGCCATATTAAGTCATTGTGCAGAAAAATGACCTTGAGTGTATTCAAGTGAGGAATTTTAAGAACATTCTCAGTTGAAGTTCTACATCTTGAGGTTCTATGGATAGAATTAAAAAAGGCAAATTCATACATCAAAGAACACAAAATGCAAGAACTTGATTCATTGGTAGCATACTAATAATTATTGAGTTAGAAGCCAAATTGAACAGAATTATTGATGTGGCTGTCAGTGGTTGCATTTTTATTCCTCAGCTTGCTTTTTGAAATAGCTACAAATATGTTCACATAAATTAGAAATAAGATTTTTTAACCATGAATCACATCCATAATTGAAAGCACTTTATAAATACTTTGGACTTATCTGAGGACATATGTTCAGATAGGAATTTTTTAAAACATCAATTTATTGGTAGTCAAAGGCTCTGGAGAGAGAGAGTAGGTGCTCTCTTGGCTTTAAGGAAATATACAACATTTCAGATTCATTGTTGCTTAAGAAATATATTCAAGAGTAGTGAACTATAATTAAACATAATACACATAAACCATAGTTTATTCAGTCATTCTTATCCATGTTGCTTAAGTCACATCAACATGTATTTATTGAGTAACTTGCATAGTAATTGCTGGGCAAACTAAAAGGAAGCATAAGACCTGATTATTGATGTCAGCTTCTAGCTTCATTGGTTTGCTAGGGCTCCTTTAAAAAAAAATAGCACGGAGTGACTGACTTGAACAACAGAAATTTATTTTCTCACATTTCTGGAGGACAGAAGTTCAAGATCAAACAGTGGGCAGATTTGGTTTCTCCTGAGGCCTGTCTCCTCAGCTTACAGATAGTTACAGCTTTGCTGGGACCTCACGTGATCATGACTTGGTCCATGCATTTCTCTGGTGTCTCTCTTGGTGTGTCCAAATTTCATTCTCTTATAAGAACATGAGTCAATCTGAATTAGTGTCCAATCTGAAGACCTCATGTAACTTAATCACCTCTTTTTAAGTTAAAAATCACCTTGTTTCCTAATATAGTTACACACTGAGGCACAGGGAGGTTAAGATTTCAATATGTAAATTTTGGAGGGATAGTTCATCCCATAACACTTCGAAATTGTTCATAGGAGGAATCAACCACATTCAACATAGCCATCTATTCAAAAAGGTTCCTTTCTAGCTTTACTAGCAAAATAGTTAAATTTCATTAAAATTAAAAAGTGAGCATGGCCTCTTTCATTGCCTGTAGTTTACACTGTGCTCCATCCACACTTGCCAACACAAGGACCTTGCTCCAGAAATCATCTTCCTCAGGTTCCCGAGGAGTTTCTCCAACTAGTCTATAACCCCTTAGCTCTTACTTGCATATAAGGATATATACATTGTTGTACATGTAATATGCAGATGTTATGTGGCTTTTAGTGGTCTCTGACTTCTAGAGACACTATGGATAAATGATGTCCACTGTGTCCTGTCTTCAACAGCCCTGATCAGCTCATGTAGACTTATGTTTATGGATTCTTTTATGGAATCAATCCATTTATTATTTGGACAGCCTCTGTCTCTACTCCCTTCTATTTATCTTTTTTTCCTGGCATTAGTGGCTTTCTGAAGAATGACGTCTTATCATGATATACCTGAAGTAGAATAGCTTTAGTTTTGTTATTTTGGCCTCTAGTAATATTTTGGGCTTAATCTGCTCCAGTACCTACTTCTTTGTCATTCTGGTTATTCAAAGTATCCACAGAGCTCTCTTCCAGCACCATATTTCAATTTTGTTTTCATTCAGCCTTCTTCATTGTTTGATTTTTGCATTTGTACATAAATTGGCAATAAACAGATGTTGATGATCTTATCTTTGGTCTCCAATTACATTCTTGTTCTTTGTGATATTTTCTAATTCTTCCATTGCTGCCTTTCTATGTCTCAGCCTTCTCTCGATTTCTCTGCTAGAGTCTCCCTTTGAATTGATGACTGAACTAAGGTAAGTGGAGTATTTAATGATTTTTATATTTTCATTGTCAGTATTAAAGTTGTGTATTTCTTCTGTGGTCCTGATTTTTGTCTTCTTGAGGTTCAGATACAGCCCTAGTTTGGCACTTTCTTCTTTCATTTTCAACAGACGTTTCAAATCATTATTACTTTCATCCAATAAGATGGTGTGTGTCATTTGCATATTTTAAGTTACGGATGTTTCTTTGACCAATTTTCACTTTTCTTTCCTCTGAGCATAGTTTGGCTTTCATATGATATATTCTACATATACTATAGAAATAAGGAGATAAAACACAGCTTTGTTTGACACCTTTGCCTATAGGGAAGCATCCTGTCCTTTTAAGTCCTGTCCTGAGAGTGGCTTCCTGTCCATAAAGACAGGTTACACATCAGGACAAATGCTGAAGCATCCCCACTTCTTCTAGAGCAGCCTATAGCTTTTCATGATCCACTCAGTCAAAGGCTGCAGTGTAGCATATAAAACTTACCTGTGTGCATAATACCTCCCTAAAATCTGTAAGTTCCTTAGAAGAAACTTACCAACAAGGATCATACTTTACGTGTTTTATGCCCTCAGCATGAATGCAAATTTTAATGAAGGGGATGATCCTTTACTGACTGCTTACCAATATTCAGACTCTCAGAATTAAATTATTTCCCTGATTTACATTTTAAAATGCTTGTTCATAAAAATCACTGGTCAAGGGAATCAAGTAAAATGTCTATTAATTAAATGTATTCCATGAATAATATTATCTGTCTTTAGGAACACTTTATCGTTATATCCTCTTTCATTATTAACTGCACCCTTTTTGTATCTTATGTCCCCATGACCTCTTACAAAAAGTGAATCTAAACACATAAATACTTTTTAAAGCTTCATGTTTTATCCATATATGCATGACTTCAAGCATATAATTTTTATAGTAAACTTATTATTTAAGTGCATATTAAAATATAAATACTACTTAGTTTAGCTGCTTGTATTCTAACCCCAATCATGCAGAAATTAGCAAAAAGTAAATATCAGTCATAATCAGATTTTTAGACATCATTCCTAAAACCACACAAAAAATTATGTAATTTTCCTTACAATAAAAAATATGAATGTCCTTTTTATTATATTATTTTTAATTTAAATTGTATTGTTACTCAATTGTACCATTTTCTGTCTTTTCCCCCTACTTTGCCCCCAGTCCCAGCCATCTCCACCTCCCTCCCCTAATTCCATTCCCGCCTTGGTTTTATTCACGGGTCCTTTATAATTGTTCCTGAAAACCCTTCACCTTTTTCCTCCCGTTATCCCCTCCCATCTCCCCTCTGGTTAACTGTCAGATTGGTCTTCATTTCAATGTCTCTGATTATATTTTGCTTGCTTGTTTGTTCTGTTGATTAGGTTCCAGTTAAGGGTGAGATCATATAGTATTTGTCTTTCACCACCTGGCTTACCATGAAATAAGCCCGGCAGTGAAAGACAAATTTACTTTATATTTTATACATTTTTTGTTAAATTTCCACCTTTTACATGATTATCTACTAAGCATTGTGCTATACGCTGAAGAAATTTCTACAGACAGAATAGTTATCCACAATTAAATGATTCTTATTATTAAAAATAAATAATCCATCAGAAGCTTTAGGAATAAACGAAGCTGCAAACTGTGTGTCCTGTTTCTACACAGTTAAGATGATTTTATGCCAAACTGAGAAGAAAGCAAGATAGTACATCAATATAAATTATTGTAAATACTCAAAAAGCATAGACATATAATCCATATCAGCTCCCAATTTTATGACAAGCTAACAAAAAATCAAATTAAAGAAGCGGAAAGGAAATGTGATCTACAATTGGTTCTTAATAGGAAGTTTCTCAGTTTTACTGTTGCTGTCTCCCTGCCTTGCCTTCTTCACCCAGGTACTACCCACAAATCCCGAATCTTCCATTACTTTCTGTCTCCCAGTGAATGACAAGTGCCTAATTGAAAAATGGTTACTAATGTTAAAATAAGGTTTCTTAGTAACTCTCTTCCGCCCTGTTTACAGTTTTGTTTACAGTCCCTTAGAGACCTGTATTTTTTTGCAGTAAATTATCTCACTATATTTTTACTTGATTCTTAGCTGTATTTTATTTGTGCTTTACAATCTTTTTCAAATTACTTTTTCAACACTCCAGGATTTCTTCAAGCCTGTTATACTCCAGAGCATACATATGGTCATAAAAGAAACAAATTAAAGTGTTAATGAGAAGTTGCCAACAACGAATTTCCCCACAGATAATCCTACTTTTCATAATGTTCTGCAAAATGAAAGAATTTTAAATTATAATGGAGACATCATTAGGAGTATTATAGACCTCTTAAAATTACCATTCACAGTTAAATATACAATTTTGTGATAATATTAATAATGATATCCCATATGTGAAAAACTATAAAAATAATAACTTTGAGTAAATTGAGTCCATTATGTTAAAGACCTAATGGCAAATTAACTGAAATGAACGTGCTGGTGGTTAAAGTCACTCAGTGGCTATCCATGCGTATATTAATATGTTTAATTACTTTAACATCATTCAAATAGTTGAGCAACCTAGGTTCATCTATTTCCTGGTTCTACTGATGATAGAATTGTAAATGTTTATATACATGAGAAAGTGAGAAGACTGAAATACCCATCAAAGGAAAACATGACACTATCCTTGGTTTGCAAAGCAGAATTTCTATGTACTTTGATGAAACTGCTAATATAGTGTTAAGAAGTCATTTAACTAGTGCTCATTCTCTCAAGTATACTCGAAAAAATGTTTTAAAGGTAGACATCTTTATATACCATTAATCAATATTTTCTAGATGCATTTGATTAGCTAAATAATGCAAATGTAGGAGTTTAGGTAGGACTTCCTAAGAATAAAAAAAGTTGTTAAATGGGAGTTCTTGGTTCTTATTCAACAGAATAAAATATATCAGTAACAGACAAAGATTAGTATCTAGGTGGGATTTGAATTGTATGTTTCTCTGAGAAAGAGGAAAGAAAATGAAATATTGGAGAAGAAAACACAGTAAACAGATGAGTCCAACCAGTTTTCTGTTTGTATTAAGCAGGTATTAAGCTTATATCAAGCATGCTTGCTTGGCACAAGGCTGATATATTACCAAAAACTTACAGGGAAAAAAATGGTCAAGTCAAGGAGTTCCATTTCTATGTTTCTCCAGCAGTTTTATGGTTTTGGATCTTACTTTTAAGACTTTAATCCATATCAAAGTAATTTTGTGACTGGTGTAAGATATGAATCATTTCATTCTTTCATATGTGAATGTACAATAACCCCTGCAACATTTGTTGAAAATATTTTCTTTTTTTAAAAAGATTTTATTTATTTATTTTTAGAGGGCAAAGAAAAGAGAGAGAGAGAGAAATATCAATGTATGGTTGCCTCTCGTGCAACCCCTGCTGGGAGTTGGCTTGCAACTCAGACATATGCCCTGACTGGGAATTGAACCACGATCCTTTGGTTCACAGGCCCGCACTCAATCCACTGAGCTACACCAGCCAGGGCTAAGATTTTTCTTTTTCAATTGAGTTTCTTGACTGCCTTGTCAAATATTAGTTGCCCATTTTATTCTTGGGTTTATTTATGGGCCTTCTACTCCATTGCTCCAATTATCTGTTTTTATGACCACATTACATTATTTTGTTAATTATAACTTTATAATGTAGCTTTAAATAAAAAAGTGGTATGCCTCCAACTTTGTTCTTTTATCTCAAGATTTCTTTTGTTATTTGGAGTCTTTTGTGATTTCATATAAATTTTAGGAAAGTTTTTTTCTACTTCTGTAAAAAATGTCATTGAAATCTTGATGGGAATTTGTTTGGAAGTATTGATATTTGAACAATATTAATTTTCCCAGTGTATAAGCACAGGGTATCTTTCTATTTACCTGTGTCTTCTTTAATTTTTTCATCAGTATCTTATAGTTTTCAGAGTAGAGTTGTTTACCTCCTTACTTAAAATTATTACTAATTATTTTATTATTTTTATAATATTATATATACTGGAAATATGCTACTGGCTTTTGTATGTTAATTTTGTGTCCTGCAACTTTACTGAATTCATTGATTAGACTTAACATCTTTTTTGTTAAATATTTATGATATTCTAAATATAAAATTATGTCAGTTGCGAATAGAGATAATTTTACTTCTTTCTTTCCAACTCCATCACCTTTTTCCTTGCCTGAATGTTCTAGTTTGGATTTCCAGTATTATGTTGAATAGAAATGGTGCGAGTGGGTATCCTTGTGTTGTTCCGATCATATGGAATAGCTGTCAAACTTTCATTGTTCAGTAAGATGTTAGCTCTGAGCTTGGCAGATATGGTGTTTATTATGTTGAGATATATTCCTTCTTTGCCAAATTTCTTAAGAGTTTTTATCTTGAATGAATATTATTTTTTTCTAGTGAATTTTTGCATCTATTGAGATGATTATATGATTGCTCTCTTACATTCTATTGATGTATAACATTAACTAATCACATTTGTATCACATTAACTAATTGGCATATGTTGAACTATTCGTGTCTCCCAGGGATAAATTCCACTTGATAATTGTGAATGATTGTTTTCACATTCTGCTGAATTCAGTTTGCTGTGTTTTATTGAGGGTTTTTGCTTTAAATATACTTTGTGTCCTTTTCTCTCTTCTTTTCTGGAATTCCAACAGTCCAGGCACTTCTTCATATTATTGTGTCCCATGATTTCTGTAGGCCTTTTTTATTCCTTTTTATGCTTGTTTCCTTTTTGCTTCTCTGACTGGGTAATTTCTAATATCTTGTCATCCATGTCACTGATTTTTTTTCTGCTCAGATGAGTCTATATTTGAAACTCTCTACTGAAATCTTTAGCTCAGTTGGTGTATTTTCAACTACTTTTTAAATTTTTTCGGTGGCTGCAATTTCCATGTCAAACTTATCATTTTTTTCATGCATGATTTCCTTAATTTTATTCATTTCTCTGTTTTAAACAAGTGATGCATACAGCAAAAATATTTATAGACATTGAGAAAAAACTCAAAAACAGGTCTTCTCTCTTTAAATGATAATAAAATGGAAACTATAGATTCCATAATGCTTGTTAAAAATGAGAATCTAGGACTAAGATTTTCAGTTTTACTTAGATTATGTGACTCTACAAAACATAAGAGAACATCCACATGGATTTATCATGTACACTTCACTGAAAAAAATGAAAAAGTAATAAAATGTTTTAATGTGCTATGTGACTTTCTTGGAAGGAAAGCTCCTTTGTGACTGAACAGCAAATGCAATTTAAGTCAAGGTTCCTTAACAGGATGCATGTAAGCTGGGCCACTCTTTTCAGCTTTTAGAGCATCTCGGTTTACAGTTACAGAAAGATGGAGAAAATACAAAGGCTAATAGAGATATATTGGGTTTTACTTTTAAATAGCTTAAATGAAATATATTGTAGCAGTACATCATTATGGTATCGATTATATATTTTTAGCATGCAACAGAAAAACTACAGGTGAAATTCCTTCGTAAATATAGATACAGAAGTCCTGAGCAAGATGTGAACAAATAGAAGCATGAAAGTTATATTGCTTTAAGAAATCTAATGTAAGTCATTAAAATAAATGATTAAAATGGATTCACAACAATAATAATTTAATATATATAAAAATCATTAACCACCTATAAAAATGACTTGTATCTAATAATTAAATTTAAAAAACTAACCAACAAAAATATAAAATATCTAAAGCTAACCATCTGATAGAATGGAGCACACTTAATAATAAAATGGTAAATGTATACTCTTTAAATGAAAAATGAGGTAAGAACGCCACAGTCATTACTTCAGTGTTGATGGGAAATCCTAACTACCACAGACAAACGGAATAAATTAATGAGAAATGAGTGTGAGAAAATTATTTAAAATTGTGGGATGGTGTGGCTGTATTGAATAACAAATTTTAGGGAGCTTGGAAGTTATAATGTAAATATGACTCTATTTATGGTTCATAATTTGACATTATTTTTTATCTCCACCAAAGGTATACATGTAATTGTTTCTCCTGTTTAGACAATGAAATATATTATGAAATTTGCTTTTTTCATTGTTGTAGGTTTTTAAAAAAACTTCTATTGAAGTATTTATTATTATTCCTTTTACTGTGAGAAAGATAACTCCCTTTTTTATGTTTTAGTACAGTTTGCACTGAGTTTCTTGTAACTGGCCATACATTTGTCTATTGATAGGTTATGAATATTTTCTTTATTTTTTAGAAGCTCTATCTAATATATGCTGGCCCATTGCTGTACTATAAATATAATATAAAACAAAAGTATTTTCTCCTTGTCATTTATTATCACATGATTATGGTATTATCCATACTAACTTTCTTAAATATTACTATATAGTTTAATCTTCTGTTCTGAAATTTGAGGATCTGAAATTCTCCCCAATCTGTCCCACTTCTGCTTTAAATTCAGATCAGATTTAGAATTTATGCAGGTATAGAATGTTAGAATAGATTCACTTAATTTTTTTAAGTGGCTACCCAATTACCTCAACATCACTTATTAAGTTTATTAAGTCCTACTAATCTGAGATATTTTGAATATCATAGTAAATTATGCTTGCTTATAAGTATAATATCTTCTAAGTATAAGTATAATAAATATAATTATAAGTATAATATACTTATTATAAGTATAAGTATATAATTATATTATTATAAGTATATTATACTTAGTATAAGTATAAGTAAGTATACTTACTTATAAGTACAAGTATAATATTAAGTTCTACTAATTTGAGATATTTTTTAATATCATACATAGTAAGTATACTTGCTTATATTTTTAGATTGTTCTAGTATCTTTCTTTATCTTTTATATCTATTTTAATAACACACTACACTATTTTATATCTTTATATTTTATTAAAATAAAAACATTTTATTAAATAAATATATATTTATATTAAATATCCAAAATATTTAATATCTTTAATTACTAGCCATTATGTTCATGTGATTTTTTTTCCAAGTTTTTCAGCTATTTGTGTTTTCCAACCTATTAGAGAAAGGGAAAATTGTAGTCAATTTCTATAGCCTCAGGAAATAATTCCTGATTATTTTTTATTTAAATTATATCCAATTTATAAATTAACTTAGGGAAAATGTCTGTTGTTAAGTTTTTGAGTCTTCTTATTCAAGAACATGATATTATCCTGTAGTTATTTAAGACCAAAAATTTTTGCTGAGCCTAAAATTAATAAGTGACTACTATCAAAGTCAGATTTCTCATTACTGTGAAGAAGAAATTTCAAGCAATTAGAACCACTTAGTGGGAATATATGATATTTTATAGGTAGTTAACTTTCTATTATGCAGGAAGAAATAGAGTAATTCTATGACTGAGATAATTATGAAAATTCATATATGACACTCTATAAAGAATTCCTTCATTATGACTTTGTTTAATTGTTGAAGTAATTTTATTTTACTAACAAAGGATCTGGGGCTTATTGAAAATAACTTATTTCCCCTAGGATGGCAGATAAAGTACTTACATAAAACTTCTTGTATCTACCAGTCTCATGCTTTTGCCAGAGGACCGTGCTAAGTAATTCATGTTGACTTTTAAAGTCCTCTCACTTAAATATTATTTCCCAAAGCATGTACCATAGAACATCATTTCCTTATATTGTTAATAACTCTCCTTTAAATAAAATAATGTATGCCATAGTCAAAATATTTGAAACATGATAAATTAGACCAGTTTCATTACTGCAGAACTTTCCAGGTAGTATAATTAAAAACATATTTATGAAACTCTGTGGATTTGGGTACTAAATTTAGAGACATATTAAAGTAACTGGCATGTGTTGAATTTCTGAACCATGTGCTTTGTAGTATTTTCTAGGAAAATGAATTATTATAACTGAGGTGTAGATTTTTACAAGTGAACTACATAAAAAATGAGGAGGAATTTTTAGAGTTTTTGTGAGGCCCACTATCCCACTTTAGTCTCTCCACTATTTTGTTAACACTAACTATGACATTGTTTTATTCCATGTTTTTTTTTCTTGATGAGTTAAAACACACTTTAAGACACATGGTCAGAGAACATTTCCTAGTAAGTAATGAGGCTTTATACTATTGGCAAATGTGAGTAATATACATTTTTATGTGTCTAGGTATTGTCTAAAAGAGGTATAAAATGTTTAGGGTGACTAATTTAAAATTATACAGTAGACTAAATTTTTCAAAATATGTATGCTCAAAATGCCTTTGGAAAATAAATGAACTATAGTGAAGTGAAAGTTAAGCACTGGGTTAAATATTTACTTTTCTTTTTTATTAGATTTTATTTATTTATCTTTAGAGGGGAAGGGAAGGAGAGAGGTAGAGAAATATCAATGCATGGTTGCCTCTCATGAGTTCCCTGCTGGGAACTGGCCTGCAACCCAGGGATGTGCCCTGACTGGGAATCGAACTGCGATACTCTGGTTCCCAGGCCCACACTCAATCCACTGAGCTACACCAGCCAGGGCCTACTTTTCTTTTTGAAATAATATTATATATTTCTCAGCTGGAGTTTGAAAGTGCAGTGGTAAGAACATTTTTATATAATTGAAGATAAACTTCTACAGAATTATCTATGCTTTTCTGCCAATATCAGTCATTTTTTTCAGCCTCCTTTCTTTTGCTATCTACTTTCACTATGGTGACAACTAAGCTTTCCATAACTTTTTTCTTCTTTGCAGAAGTAATATGAATCTACAAATATAAGTATTTCATGAAAATCTACGTCCAAGACTATATCTTCATTCAAAAAATTTTTAATGAATTTTAGACCTTCATATTAACTTCATATAAACCTCCCTTCATAAGAGACTTACTATAACATTAAACTATTAAAATAGGTGTAGATAGAGCTTCTATATGCCTATTATCCTTGTTGTGTAAGCGACCCCTGCAGGTGTAGGGGCTTAAATCAACAGGAGTACACTTGATTATGAGTGTGAAGTTTGCCATGCCTGCTCTCTGTGTTGTCACCAGGCCTGGCTCAAGGCTGGACGGGGGTGGGGGGGGATCCGCTCCCCAAATGTCTCTTTCCCATGGCTGGGAGCTCAGCCAGAGCTGCTGCAGGGGCTCAGTCTTTCTCTGTTTGTGAGGCACTGCACAAAGCTGCCTGGGCTTTCTTACAGCATGTCTCAGCGTTTTACCATTCAGTCACTACTATTAGTTACAGCTGTCACAGGCCCCGTCTTATGCCATGCTGCGTGAAAACAAACAAACAATTGGAAAGAAAATACTCATTTCCTGATGGAAAAGTAAGAAAAAAAATTGTGACATTTTCAATCCACTCCTGATATACAGAGAAAACAGGATCTTACAAATAATTGTAAGAATCAAGTATATAATTATAGATAATGATAAATAAACTCTACGTATTTATAGATTTCTGTACATGAGAACCACTGCTATCTTTAGGAGTATATAATGGGCTGACCCTAATATTTTTAGAAGTATGAAAAGGCATCTTCAAGGACATACTTTTAAAGTAAGAAATAAAAATTAGTGGTATATTAGTTGATTCCTGTATAACGTTATTACCAGAAACTTAGCAGCTTACAAGAACAAACACTTAGTAGGTCACATGCACCCTAGGAAAAGGTTTAGGTGTAGCTTAGCAGGGCCCTCTGCTTAAGGGTCTCCAAGGCAACAATCATGGTGCCAGCCAGTACCAGGTTCTCAGAGGTTCGGCTGTGGTAGGACCTGCATCCCCACTCATAGTTATTGGCAGAATTCAATTCCTTGTGGTTACACGACTCAGAGATTCCATTTTTGCTCTCTGTTGGTTTGAAGATGCCTTCAGCACCTAGAGGCCACCTCATTTCCTTGCCACAGAAGGCTCCTAGATATGGTCATTTGCATCCTCACATTAGGAAAGTAGTAAAAGACACTAGCAAGATGGACACTAAAATCTCATATAATGTAATGACGCAATTAATGATCACATATTTCATGCCACTTTTTAAATATCCTTTATGTTAGAATTGAGTCACAGTTGCCACACATTACGTAGGATGGCTTCCATAAGGGAATAAAAACCACTCAGCAGGGATCATCAGGGTCACCATAAGATTATGTCCTTGAGTGAGATAGAGATGAGAATCTCAGCAGTTCAACCAGTTCTTAAGGGCTGTGTTTTGCTTGGTTGCCATGTCCTGTTGATTGTTTTCCTAAATCATACATTGCTGTTCAAAGGCCAGCAGAGACCAGCAAGTCACAAGGACTGGTGGGGTATTTCCAGTTGGAGAGTATATTTCCAGCATGGAGAGAGGATTGAGTCCATCTGCAGATCCAAACAGCTTTCATTCAGAAAAATGAGTTTAGAGTTGCCAAAAACTTTTTTTTGAGAACTGGAACTGTGTTTGCATGAAAATTTTTGAAACGGTTTGTGAAACAATGTACAGAAAATGCGTCTCCAAACCAGATCTAGGTTATGCTCTACTAGTTTGTAACCTCGGATTTATAAGATCTCTCAAAACTACTCCTTATTATACTACTATTTATCTATAAGCATCTAATCTTCTATGCAGTCTATTTCCCCATATTCTGGGTAAAAATGTTTACTGAGGGCTTTGCTTAAAACCCCCTTTCCTGTCCATCTTTTTCTACCTGTCAAAGTTTCAATTTTTAAATTCAAATTAATTATACATCTTTTTTCATCAAGTCTCCTTGTGTTCTCTAAAATTATCTTGATTTCTATTTCTACTAAAGATTAATTTCACTTTAAACTGTGAGGCTTATAATAATATCAATCTATTTTTTTTATTATATGCTGTATCATGTGGTAGAGTTTCTATGCCTACTGTATGTGAGAAAAAATTTGATTTCCTGGAATCTATTTTAAAACTTGCTCTAGGCAAGTACTCAACTTACCTGTATAATTTTATTTATCACTAAGTTAATTTTAACTATACTATTCAATGTTGTATTATATGTAAACATGAATATAACTTCATGAAATGTGACAAGTATAATACCCATACAAGTTTCATATGGCAGATTTTTAACTGATTTTTTAAAAAATTATGGAAATGAACAAGACACCCAAAGCTGAATGTTTTTGTGTGAAACTTACAGAAAATACATAGAATCTAATTTCTGCTTTTGGTTACTTGACCAAACCAGTATTTCGATTTAGCGTGTCTCTTGTATATGAAATGAAGCGATCATATTCCACATCTCTCACAGTGTGGCTGTGAGGATTCAAAGTGTTTCCCACAGTTGGAGCTCAATAGTGTGAGCTCTCATCATTATTATTTTAAAAGTCAATGAAAAGTGGAACAAGCATTGAATTAAACACACAAGAGCCTTAAGTCATTTAGTTTTAGGATTGATTTTCAGTTATTTATAACATCGGTGTTTTAAAATGTCATTGAGTCATTGGTGGGGAAAATGTAAAAAAGTAATACATAGGGCTAAATTATTACATGTTTGGAATCTCGAAGTTCTTTAGATCCCTGCTGCTCTTTCAGATATAGATACAATTAATCTGCACTTCCTCATCACTCAGATTTGATTAATATAAAAGTAATAGTTGAGAAAGCTGATAAAAACGTCTCTTGTTGAAGCACTGCCTTAACTTTAGATCTCTAATTGGCTTTCTTCGTGTGTGAATTCCTCTTTTTCCTTTTCTGAGATCAGGCTAGCACTGACCTTTTTCTCATAAAGGCAAAATTTATTCTCATTAAGTTTAATTGTGTAGTTAATGTTTTTATTGAGGTGCCTATTAAACTCCTCTCTGACATTTCTAAGATTACTTAAGGTTCTGAACTTGGCATGGAAAAATGTCAACCCATCAGAATACCCAATTTCAGTTTATATATGTATTATCCCTGACTGATTCTCCCATTTCTTTTAGGTAGTTTGTGAAACCTGTTTCCAAGTTCTGTTTCAGTCATTTCCTAAGATGTTTTCAAGAGTCTTTTCTGTCTTAGCATATAGCTTTTGTCCTAAGGTCCAATGCATGAACATATTTAACACTGAAATTTAAACACATTGCAATAATTTTTGGTAGCTAATACTTGAATGAATATACATTCACAAAACAGATTTATTCATGCTTTAAAAAAAAGCATGAATAGGAAACACACATTTATACCAATTCCTTCCTGCTAATTATTTTTTGCCCCACTTCATTAATCTGCCCATTAACACTAACTCATTGAGGAATCCGGTGACTATGACTCCGACTCTGTCATCCTTGGCTGCACTGGGGTTTCTCTGGGCAGAAACTAATGGGTAAGTGAGAAGCTAAACAATGAGTGATTGTGTTACACTTCCTTTTACTCACATTTTTATGGGTTCGCTGTGTTGTGCATCTTCACCCAAAGCATCCACTTTCTTCATTTAGAAAAAGTAGTAAAACTAGTCATCCTACAAATAGTTCTTCAAAGGATTATGTAAAATATGGCAAGCAATTTTTTATTCTTTAAATATTCTGTCTTTTTCTGGATAAGTAGTCCAATGCAAAACTACAGTTAGTGAGACTGAGGACCACCTGACAAGGGCATTTCTCAGCAACAGTGTCAGAAAGGTTTTTCCTAAATCCCACACTCTCTGTTTTCTCTTTTCTTTCTGCCAGTTTCATTTGAATTTCTAACTAAGGGCAAATATTATTTGTTATTTAATGTCACAATTTAATTCATTCTTTTGTTATTTTCCTGCTATGATAAGATTTGTGTGTGTGTGTAAAGACACACTTTTTTAAAGATTTTATTTATTTATTTATCTTTAGAGGGGAAGGGAAGGAGAGAGGGAGAGAAATATCAATGTATGGTTGCTTCTCGTGCGTCCCCTGCTGGGAACTGGCCTGCAGGGAACCAGCCTGCCACCCCGACATGTGCCCTGACTGGGAATCGAACTTCGATTGTCTGGTTCGCAGGCCCGTACTCAATCCACTGAGCTACACCAGCCAGGGCTAAAGATACATTTTTAAAAATGAAAACTAACCTCATGGTGGATAATTAATTCATATAAATTCAACTTGAGTGTTCTTTAATATTTTGTGAATGTTCATAAGTAAAATTAGGCTATTCTCACTCAATCTTTAAAGAATTATATATCCATATAAATTTTTAAGTTTTTAGGTTTTGGTAACATTTGCAGACCAATTATAGAAATAGTTGATTATTTGGCTGTATAGATAAAAAGATCCAGAGATGTATTCATCTGTACAGTGTCCTAATTTTCTATTAATATGGCAAGTAAGATAAACACTAATTAATATTTTCTTTGAACACTTCTGTGATTATTTATATTTAAAAAGTTTATTTATCTTCATACTGGAGAGTATTTTGAGATTACGTTTAATTCCCCATTTAAAATACAAAGAAACTGACACTAGAGAAATAACTCAGTTCTCTGATATATTTATTGGCATCGTTGACATTTCTGTGTGCTCTATAAGGTCATACTCACATCTGAGAAAGAGTAAATAAAGTTGCCCAAAGCCTTTGAGATTTATGTGTCCTATGGTTGAGTTATTACTCTAGGGAAAATCGAGTTTAGTGATATGAAATTTGGACCACAACATCATTCTTCTTAAATTAAAAAAAATTAAAACTAGAAACTATTCCTTAGCTTAGCTTTAGCAGATGAAATACTAAATAATTATTTGTAATGCCAATGTTAATATTTAACCTATATAATGTTTAAAATTCATAATGGTAATTTGAGTTTATATTTCATTCATTTGTCATATAGATGCCATTGGAATTGTGTCCAAATTATATTTTATAATCTTCCTACATTTGCATAGCAATAGAACCTTTCATTTCATTGCAGTTGTCGCTACACAGTTCATTTTCTTAACTGTGTGAAAATATTTACTTAATGATGTTTTAAATCCCATAAGGCATACCTTCTGAAAGAGCAGCACATGTTCAAAACGTATCCAAGCCTTAAAGTTCCTGGCTAATGAATAAAAAGTTTACTCTCCAGACCAAATGCAGACCATTCCATTTTTCCCCCAGGCATTCAAGATAATTTAGAGGAGCCATGAGATGCCCAGTTCTCCAGGTGCTTCTGGTCAATTTACTCCTATAAATACTGCTAGAGTTCAGGGCTATCTGGCATTTAGACTATCATTTCTTTTCTTGAAGCTCAGTATTTGTTAGGAAAATGGGCAAGTGAAAAGAGCTGAGTCACTGTTAGCCAATCATTTACATATAAGCATCTAAAAGCAATTTCTATTTTTCTAAAACTCATTTCATAATTTATATAATGGATGCTATGATACTTTCTAAAATGCCAAAGCAGTTCAATAGAAATAATAATATATCAACTGCTAGAAATTATTTAAATATATTTTTCTAGAAAATAGCATCAGCACTTCACTTGTGAGATTATAACACTGTGGGAAAGAATATTTATAGGCAATTTCTAGCGTATTATATTAAAATGCTTATTCTCTGCTTAATAAGTCATTGAAAGAGTTCACCATAACACACAGATGTAACATAAGGTCAGTTTATAAGTATGGAAAATACATATCTGACTAATTATATGACACTTTAAAACTCGATATATCCTCATAAAAGTGACATACATAAAATAATTTACAATAGTATTTTTAGTAAACATAAGGGGAATAGTCATGCCTATGTATTATTGGAAACATCCATGGCTCATATCAGTATAAATTTATGTAAGGGACAGACAAAAGTAGGTTTACTGAAAACCATAACCTTACTTTTGCCAACCTTGTACTTTGAGATGGTAATTTGTTAGTTTACAGCAAATTTATAATATTTAATCTGTTGATCAATTTATCTACGAGGAGCTATTAGTTACTGAAACAAGCAGACAGAAGGATTCTGAATGGTTTGAAAAGCACCTCTGCACCAGGAATCTAGAGCATGCGATTAAACCCAGAAACTAAACTCATGCTAATAACACTCAGAAAAAAGACCCACAGACTCCAACATGTACAAAGATGCACACCTCCTATAAAGCTACAGCCATTTTATACATAAAACAAGTGAAAAATTAATATAAACTATGTTTAGTAATCATTTTTTATCATTTTCCAATTTCGAAAGTGTCAAGAAATCCAAACGATTATTAATTAACTTGGTTTAATATTGGCTTAAAGCCTTAAAATTGAGTGAAGATATAGAAATTTAATTTCACCATGTCATTTATAATATCTACAGCATTAAACATTTTAGAAGATATTCATTATAAATTTAGTCAAACCTAATTCAATATTTTTATAACCACCTGTGGAAATCATGTAAATTTACCTTATAGCTAGAATAGTTTAACAATATAAATCATAAGAACTCAAACCCAAATCTTCTATTAACTAAACTATTGTGATAATATTATATTTACATGCAATAAAACTAGTGAAAATGCATAAACCAATAGCACTCTAATATTTTCAGTAATTTATTTATAAAAGATAAAATACTAAAATTTTAAAGTAATTAAGCACCTGCTTCATATATCAGAAATTATGATAAATGATCTCCAGTTTCCCAAGAGAGAGAAAAAATTGGAGACAAATGGCAATATATGTGAGAGGAATGTGACTGACAGGAAATTATCACTCTACACTGCTAATTATCTTCGCTGTACAAGAAGGCCTTGCCTCACCGTGTTTCACAAATGTGGATTTTGCAAGTTGAAGGGCAGACACTCCAGCAAAAAATTGTGACTCATTTTATTATGATACTTATTGTAGTAATCTAGAACTAAACCCACAATATCTCCAAGAATGCCTGTACAGGGAGGAGAAATTTCTCAAAAGCAGAAAAAATCATTTTAGCATGCACATGCTGGGCTTGGAGGAGAGAGAGACAGGATGCCAGACCACTGCAGCTGGCGCGACAGCTCACGGCCTTGGCAATTCCAACAGGTCATGAGAATGTAAAGCTCATGTTTATTAATCTACACAATCTGGAAATAAACGAGAAGATTTTTTCCCACATTTAAATAGACTATCTTACTTTTAGACAGACAAGACAGAGTATTTTCTCATAAGGTCTCTGTCATTGTTAAGCATTATTTTTTTAAATAAATTTCACCTTCATTGAGGAAGAGCAGGTGGTGAGTAAAAACACACACACATAAAAATTTAAAAATGTGTGTTTCTATTACTATTTTGAATTTGCTCAGTATTAGTCGATTTCCTATCAAGAATATGAGAGTACAGCTTTCACCGTGGCCTCTGTATTAGGGAAGAAATAATGCAGATCACTGCCACCATCCTGAGCCCTCTCTTGCAAATTCCCTCTTTACTTCCTCCTCTCACACTGACTAGACTTCATGCCATTAATTCAGACAGGAGCACCTGCTTTTGTTTTAGCTGTTCCTTCTGATGTTTGTTCTTCCTCCAAATTTCTGAATGTTTTCCTCTCTTTATTCACCTTAGAATCTTTGTTCAACCATCACCTCCTCTGTTAAGCTACCCAGGGCAATGTTTCTTCCCCATCCAACCACCACCATCTGCAATTCCATTGTGCCATCCCTCCTTCATTTTACCCCGTAAAACTCGTCACTTCTAACACACTGTGAAGTTATTTCTCCATTGTCTTTATCAGCCCCCTTTCTCATTTCCACCCACAAAAAGAGTCAAAACAATGTAAGGTCAGTGATACCAATTTTTGTCCCTGGAGAACAGTGTCCTCACCATAGCAGGTATTAATTTCGGACTGAGGAGCACAGATAACTTTTCTCCTACTGCCCAAGTGTGGGGAACATGTTCATAATCCATCTCCTATTACTACAAAATGTTGCTCTGAAGTAATAACTTCCACAATTTTTTCTCATTTCTATATTTGAGAAGATGACCACAATTTGCCTGAATTGTATATTTTAAAAGATCACATATCTTATCATATATTTAAAATGATTAAATATTATGCATTCTAGAGTTATTCACTTCTTGGCTGGCAGAATTTATTGCACTAGTTTTCTCCTGAAAAATTCACTGTGAGTATTTTATCAACTCACTTTTTCATGTTTTAGAATTGGATATAAAATTTTGAAGTCATACCATATATACAGAAACATTGTGGTTATGTCAGGTATACCTTAGTTAAAAGTAAATAAAAATAAGTGAGAAGAAAACCATTTCAGCACTATATTTTAATTTAAATAGTTTTGGGGTTTTTATTTAATTTTTTATTGTTATTTAAGTACAGTTTTCTGCCTTACCCCCACCCTTCACCTCTGCCCCAGTCCTTCCTGCCTCTTTCCCCCATTTCCACCCCCACTTGTTATTGTCCGTGTGTCCTTTATACTTGTTCCTGTAAACCCTTCACCCTTTTTCCCCATCATCCCCTCCCCTCTCCCCTCTGATCACTGTCAGCCTGAAGACAGACAGGTTTTTGTCTCAGAGAAGATGCATTCCTTTTTCACCTTTAAATTCACTACATCATAAGGAAATTTCTTTGCATTAATCATCCTACATTAATTTTCATCCTACATTAATCACCCTACATTAATTAATTAATATGCATTGTTAGATGCATATCTATTTTTAAATAAATTAATTTCATTGTTTAACTTTATGTTTTTGCCTCTCCCTTATTTTTCTCTCATATGAAGAATATTATTTATGCACATTTGGATTCTCTTTGTCATATTTATTGTTTAGTATTAATTTCATGATTTTGTTCTTTCTAGTTTATGAATTTATATTTTGTGACTTATTTGAGTTACTTAGTCAGGTACTCTGCTCCCTAAACTTTTCAGGTGTATTAGTAATTGCATTGTGGTGGTTATTACTAATGTACTTTAGTTCTATATTTTTTCCATAATTTTATTTTGTTTTCTAGGTTCTACAAGCTCAATAATCATTCTTTTAGACACATTTATATTTTTGAAATTTCTTACTAATGAGAAATTATGTCATAAGTTTGTAACCACTATGGTGAGCTATTACTATCAAGACTTTCCTTGATAATTTTTCCATGTGCTGTTACTTCTTCTCCAGTTAAGCAGGGTATGATCAGGTACAGAAATGGGGGAAAAATGAAGAGGCAAGATCTTCAGACTCATTGGGGTTTGTTACTGAATAGTCTGTATACTTGCAATATTATCCATTTGTCTCCATAGCAGACATTAGGATAATCCCAATGCATATATTCTTTTAAGCTTATTTTTTCTTGTTGTTTCCAACTACTACTCTTCTGTACCATTGTGCCCTTAGTAGATCTGTGGTCACAGTTAAAAGGAGTTTAAAATTTATAACATACAGCTTAATTTCAAATAATCTCCTAAGTATAAAAGAGAAGGATGGAGAGAGTGGGAGAGAACCCTGACTTTGACTAATATTTTCTCTGAAAGAGCTTTTCAAACTGGAAGAGACAATTGAAAAAACTTTAAATATTTTATTTATCTATTTTTAGAGAGAAGAGAAGGGGAGGAGAAAGAGAAACATCAATGTGTGGTTGTTTCTTGTGCACCTGTTAGTGGGGACCTGGCCTGTAACCCTGGCATGTGACCTGATCGGGAATCAAACCAGAGACCTTTTGGTTCTCAGGCCAGCCCTCCATCCACTGAGGCACACCAGTCATAGCAATATTTATTTATTTATTTATTTTAATCCTCACCATGGATATGCTTATTGATTTTAAAGATAGGAGAGTAGAGTATTTGACTCCAGGCTGTTAATCACTATGTTAACTGTCGCTTCCATCTATGTACTTATTTACTACTTCTTAATTAATATTTAGATTTCTATACAGCTTGCTCATGATAACTTTATTCTATCTACTCAGATTTTAGGGCAGTTTTATTATCATAATGCCATTTTTCTTTCTCTTTGTTCTTTTATTATTTACCTAATTGTCTCATCTCTTTACACTAAAGCTTAATGGTGAAACTGAATTAAAACTATACCTGGAGAAAGGAGAACTAAATCATGAGGCATATGACCCCTTTGGTTGTCATATATAATAAAAAGGAAATAGTTAAAATGTATTGCCATGGAGGTCCAAGAACCTGCTATGATTTCTAAAAGCAATATGTCATAATGATCTGTGTTGATTAATCTAATATTGTGATAATAAAAAATATCAAGGAGGATATATGTATATGAGAAAGTCAAATCATTATCTTTTTGAAAAGTATTGACCTACAGGTCTTTAGCAAGAAATAATTATATCACTAATAATGTAAAACTCTCTCAGATAGGTTGAAACGTGCAGGAAAAGACCTTACTAGTTTGTCTTTTAAAAACAGTATTCCCATTTTCTGCTTAGACATTTCAGTAAAGTTGAGTCTAGTTTTTGAGATTACATGAATGATATGAGCATTAAGGAAGCCTAATAAAAGTTAATAGTTTCAATTTCCACAGTAACCACAGTTTAGTTTGTCTTTCATGCTTTTTAGTTAGCTAAAGAATTTCACATTATTTCAAAAACAAATTGTCATGAAATATCAACTCAGAACTCCATAACTTCAATTAACTTTCAGAAAAACTGTGATTCTTTTCTTTCATGTAATCTAAGGAAAAACTACAAAATATAAAAAATATAGTCAAAAATATATAGTCAAAGGATCTGCACAAATATTTTTTATCTTGAGCTAGGATATAATTAGTACTGCAGATGTATAAGTGATTATTTATAAATTGCATAAACTATTTAACAATGATGTCATGAAATATTAGTAATCCAAATGTTTGAGCTCTTACAAAGGACTGTATTTATAAAGAAAGCGTTCTGAATGATAAGCTTATCCATCTAAACATTTAAGAAGAAACTGTGTGTGTATTTGAAGATTTTTCACATTCACTGTTACAATATTCAATATTCCTACTCATTATTTTATCACCTATATGCTATAATCTGCCATTTCATCAACTTTAAACATAAATAAAATATTATTCTAGAGTTGTTTTCATTTCATTGTGGGTACACAATACTATGAGCTAAAAGGAGGAGAGGATTTATCAACCACATTTGCAAGATATGGAGTCAGTATTCAGTGATTTGACTTCTCTATTCAAGAGGTAATATTGAAATACAAACATCTAAAACAGTTTTTCACTAAAATTGATATATGAAATATTAAACCACATTCTTTTTATTACTTTACTGTGGCAACTGCTTGTCACTTAATACTTTCTGAGAGAAGACACGCTTTCAGGCAACATATTCCTTCTCCCCTAATGTCTTAGATTTATATAAACAGGATTTTTTTAAAAAATTTTTATTTATTTATATTTAGAGGGGAAGGGAAGGAGAGAGGGAGAGAAACATCAATGTATGGTTGCCTTTTGTGGATCCCCTGCTGGGAACTGGCCTGCAGGGAACCGGCCTACAACCCAGGCATGTGCCCTGACTGGGAATTGAACTGCCATTGTCTCAATCCACTGAGCTACACCAGCCAGGGCTAAACAGGATTTTATTTAGAAATTAAGAACTAATTATATTAATTCCTTTGAAAGTAGTAATTTTAATTTGCTAAAAAGTATGTATGTACATACTTATACACATATAATACTCATATATATGAGTATGCATGCAAACATATATAGATAGATACATACATACATACATACACACACATGCATACTTGGGGGCACCAAACTACTTTATTTGAAGGAATGATACAAATGAAAGATAAAGTGAAATATTTGGCCCAAGACACAGAAAAGGAAAAGGTGACTCCAACATGCACATACTGCTTTGGTGGCCAAGGAAGTTACCCCTATGACTGTGGGAATTCAGCCTAAGGCTGTCTCCCTGGGTGTGTTTGTCACAGAGATCCTCTGTCATGTCAGATTCAGAGGTCCCCAACTGCGTGAGTTGGTTACAGGGACACCCAGCCCTCTGATGGATTTCACCTGCTCTCCCAGGCATCGAGCCTCAGTGAAGTCACACACAAGTGAGGGTCATTTTTTCCCACTGGCCATTTTATATGAGTCCAGTAGTCACTGAGTCACATTTTTCCCCAAGTGTAATGCACCCTCCATTGCATTCAGCCCATTCTCCCGGTCATCGTATTCTTGATATCCCGAAGGAAGATTAGGCCATCTCGCTGGCTCTGCAGCTTCATCAGTTTCTCAGAGATTGGTGAAGAAAATATTTGGCAAAGTTCTTCAGAGCCAAATCACCATGGTAAAATTAGTAAGACATAGACAAGTAGACGTAGGAAGCACAAAATGCCAAGTTGATCTGGCAGTGGATGGTGCCCTCTGTGTCCGGGGGGTAGTTCTTGTGCACCTGTAAGATGGACTGAGTTGTCATGATGGGTGGCTGAGGACATGTGGCTTCGTGGCATTGGGGCGATAGTGTGGCGGGGGCCTGGAGGCATCCTCAGACTGCCTCGGGGGTGGCAGAAGGCTGTATCTGGGTGTTGGCTGGGATGGAGGTCCAGCCCTCAGTGGCATTCAAGCATTGTTGAAGCAGAAAACCATGGCAACACTCACAGAAGACTGTATATACATATATATTAAACACACTCATGCACAGCATACAGATTATATTTATTTTGTATGCCAAAACAGCAACCACAAAAAGAATAACAATGAACTTATTTAAGTCCTGAATCCTGCAGAGATGTTTATTTCAAGTAGTTTGGAGAAGAAATTGTTTTAATACATGGAAAACCATAACAATGTTATCTTACAATGGTTTTAATATCATCCTTTGCTCTAAACTTTGAATGTTCCCCTTATAAGGCTCAAAATTTCTATATATCGCACATGCCAAATATGTATAGCAAAAGCTTGGCTCACCTTGTCAGAAAAAAAATGTCTTAAAAATTTTGCTTTGCTTCAAGGAGGGGCAATAGAAATTGTTTCATGTATCCTTTTGTTTTAGAAAGAGGGTAAGGGAGGGGCAAAGAGAGGAAGAGTAACATCATTGTGAGAGAGAAACACTGATCGCTTGCTTTTCGTAAGGGTCACAACTGAAGACTGCACTCAAAACCTAAGCATGTGCCCTGACTGGGAGTTGAACCTGTGATCTTTCACTTTGCTGGATAATGCCCAACTGAGCCAAGAAGGCAAGGCATTCTAACCTGATTGGATTATTGTATATCTATATCTAATTGATATCTATATTTATATGTATATATGCCTGGTTTAATTACTACAAAGTTTAAAATTTTACATGATTTGTGGTATTCAAACATTCATCTATTTTAATGACTGGCAAAATGTAGAATCCTGTTAAAAATACTCTTGCTCTAGGATATATCTTTTTGAAATTATACTAACATGTTGAAATCTGAAAAGGATAAAAATATCTCTTCTTCTGAAACAAAATATATGACATTTTCAGAAGTTCAAGGTTCAAAAAAGAAATGGCATTCATGGAAATGACAGCCGATGAGCTGATGAGAGGCACGCCTTTGCTAATGGCAACTCTAAATCTGCTGAACTGCTACAGTCTCTCATGTTCATGGTTGACATTAGAATCTCAAATTGAGTTTGAAGAAATCTATGAAAATTAAACATGCTTTATATATCTTTATGCTTTCAAATCCCAGAATATTGTCATGGACTATTGTCTGGAATATTGTCATGGGATTTTTTAAATGGTTTAATCTTTAATAAATAGTATACATGTGGATACCAAGTTTATAATTCCAAATGCATAACTACTTAATGCAGGATTGAATTAAATAATGGAAGCATTATGAAAATTTTCCTTAGAATATCTATTTCCACATTTTGAAATAAAATAAGCCTTTTTAGATATTGTGGCCATATACTGATGGGAAGGTGCTATGGGCTTTCTAATGCTGAAATCTGATGTTTTCAGACCATGGAGAGAGTACAGCTGTCTACACATCTGTCCCTACACCCATGGCCTTGTCTGTGTTCATGGCCATGTCCACATCCACACCATTTATACCTATTTATGCATCAATGTGCAGAGGGAAATTTAGGTGTTCAGTTTTCAAAAACACACATTTCTTAGTCACTTATAAAATAAAGGTTAAGTAGTCCTCTGATGCTAATATGATATTATTTAATGTGTAGGGTACGTAATTAAAATATATGCTATTAAACGGCTTCTCCTTCAGCCATTGTTTACATGACCATAATTAATCTTCGTAACATTTTCTTTATCTTTTCATACTATATTCCTTTGGCTCTTAGACATCGCTTAAACTTCTCAGGATTTTTGAATTGATAAAATGACCTAAAACTTTATTTTGAAGGTCAGAGTCTTGACTATTTTAGGTTCATCTAGTCTTCCCCATTTGCCTTTACAATAGCACCTGACATTATAAGGAGATGCCAGAAGATCCCATGGGCTCTAAAAAATACACTTCTGTATAAATGCTTGAGTTTTCATCAGAGATTATTTGCAACTAAAAGTATTCACAATGTTAACTTAAGTGACAAAGTAGAACTTATTTTAACAATGAAAAGATACTTCTCAGCCAATACTGTCTACCCTCCACTTAACAACAAATGGCAAATGCCCTGACAATCTTAAGGAGCCATAGCAACTGCCTTCCCTGATTTCCTCTCTCCTTAAGACATTACATTTATCACTGCTTTTTTTAGGCATTATTATATTTCTTTCTTTCTCTGTAGGTCAACTTCTTTGTGTAAAATTGTTTCTTCATTCCTATGATTTCTCTAGCAAACATTAAATAACTTGAGTGGATCTGCAAAAGCCAATTCCTAAATTCTAGGAATGGAACTGACTGGCCAGCATCAGTCAAGTGCAGGATGCCATGTGCACTTCCCTTTCAGAAAGGCAAAGAGAACTAAATCTCTAAGTAGTAAGGAAGAGGAAGTCGTCAGCTTAGAAAAAGTGATTGAAATTCTGATTCAAGATAAATTGCCAACAATGAGTACAAATGATTAATGATTGGATCTGAAAGAATTACTCAGACTTACTTAGAACCCAAATATTAGTATACAGTATAACACTTCAAAGATAAGTAAATTCTAATTAGATTTTAAAAATTCAAATAAAATTTATAAGACTACTATAAGGAACCATTTTTCAATCTTGCTTTAGAATTAAGAATAACTTTCTAAGAAGAAAAATAAAACATCAAACAGATCTAGCTACGTAAAAATTCTCAATTTTATAAAACAACTTGGATGAAAGGCAAAACACAATGGTGCTTTTACAGACTTACAGGATGAAAGGACTCAAATTATGTGGCAAGTAAAAAGATAACATTCTTGCTATTAAGAAACTTTTATAAATCAGTAAGGCAAAGTATGAAGCAGATAGGTAAAAAGAACATAATGTGTTTTTAAAAGCACAAAAAAACATGAATGTCATATAATCTTATGAATAAAATTTCCTCTCACCATTGATCTGAAACAAGTAAGTTTATCTAGTATTGAGATGTTATTATCAAGCATAAATAAGTACAGCTTCATAAAACATATTAATATGCAGTTTTGGAAAATTATATGAAATAAGAAACCTCTAAGTGGAACTTAATCAACAAAACAAGCAACCAAACAAAATATAACCAGAGACACTGAAGTAAAGAACAAACTGACAGTAACCAGAGGGGAGGGTGAAGGGGATGATGGGAAGAAAAGGGGAAGGCCCATCAAGAATATGTACAAAGGACACATGGGCAAAGCCAAACGGAGTAGGTTCAAGGGTGAGAGGCTGGGATGGGTGGAGTGGAGGGCTGTGGTGGGGTGAAAATGGAGACCATTGCATCTGAACAATAATAAAAAAAATTATATAGTTCTTGAAACTGATGATATATTTCACAGGATAGTTTAGGAATTTATTTAGAAAGCTATAGAAATATGCGTGCACTGAAGAAATGACTTTAATGGTATAAAGTTTTTCCAAGATCATGAAAAGAAATGAAAGTTTAAAAAGCTATAAGAATGATAAAATTATAATAAAATATTATAAGAGTAAAAGAGGAAAAATTTTCAAAAACAGGAAATCAGTGAAGCTCTGTCACGCTCATACAATGGAGTGATATTAGAAAAAAACCTGAAAAGAACTATCAAATCAGCTTGAAAAATTGAGGATCTTCAGTTAAGTATAAAACACCGGTCACAAAATAATATAGATTATCACAATGTTATACATTTTACAGAGGCAAAACAACTTTGGAAAGAAATACATTAAAATGCAGCAGTTGTTTGATTTATTGAGCATGAGTGACTTTTTTGTGTTTTGTTTGTTTTCCAGTAAACAATTCAGTACAGTTGGACTAGGTATAATAATGCACTAAGAGCATAAAGATCCTATGGCATTAGCCTTATGTTTGACTCTCTCCTTACAGCACATCATATACACAACCTTGACAGAGTTAATGAGTTAATACTTATTTTCCTATAACATTATAATAGTGATGCTTACTGATAATTCTAGTATAAATTATTATACAGCTTAGATGGTTTAAGATACACTGAATAGAATAATTCCTATAATATAGTAGATGTTTAGTACATAATATTAATAATTAAAAAATATCATCTATACCCCTGGCTGGTGTAGCTCAGTGGATTGAGCACGGTCCTGAGAACCAAACAACCACAGTTCAATTCCCAGTGAGGGCACATGCCTGGATTGCAGGCCAGTTCCCGGCAAGGGACGCATGAGAGGCAATCATACATTGCTGTTTCTCTCCTTCTCTTCTTCTCTTCCCCTCTAAAGATAAATAAAATCTTTAAAAATATTTTTAAAAATATCAGATATGTTACTTAAAATAAAAATGATGCAGATAATAAGTGCAGAGCAGGATATAAAGCTGGATTCTCTACATCTATTATAAAGTTGTGCATTAAGAAGAGACAGGCCCCCTACTTAGAGATGTGTAGCATATAGAAGGACTGAGTCCAGAAGGCGGGTGAGTGCTGAACTCTAGTTTGTTTTTATTATCAGCAATTGTATCCCAGCAAAGAGCCGAATCCACTCAGAGGAAGGAGTCTTTTTCTATGTATAAGCGTATTACACAGAAATCAAGATTCTGGTGAGAGGATTTTGGCAACAGCACGCAAGTAGAGAGAGGTTGGCTTTTGACAAACTAACAGGAGTGAGAAAGACAAGTACTATATGATTCACTCACCTGTGGAATCTAAAGACCAAATTACCTAACAAACAAAACAGAGGCAGACTTGTAGATAGAGAGTAGGCGGACAACTCTAGGGGGTGTTGGCTGGTTGAGGGATGGAGCAAAAAAGCTAAAGATCTCATAAACACTGATCAGAGACAACAGTGTGGCAATTGTGGTAGGGGTGGGAGGAGGTCTTGGTATATGGGGGATAAATGGTAATGGAAAAAAATAAAACAAATTATTTAAAAATAAAAAGTAAGTGAACGTTAATATATAAATAGATGTGAGGATAAGTGATTGGACTTCATTTCTCAGCTAATCCAGAAGTTCACCAGTTAAATGGGAGCCTGAAAGAGGAGATGAAAAATGTCTGAAAACAGTAGAAAAAAGTACAGAATAGTCACTTGAGAGAGTAGGAGATATTATAAAATGACTTCCCTTAGAGATTAGAGAGAATTTCAAATGAGATTATGTAGCATAGTATTGTGTTATTGTCTAGTCTTGCCAATACTTAGATTCAGGACAAAATGAACAGAGAGATTTAACTGGGACTAGGGCATAGCCAAATTGTATGACAAAAACCAAAGAAGACTGGTGCGGTTTGAGAGTATATGCAAGGAAGTCACTAAAAAGATTGTTCATGGAATTAGCTTGGTTTTGGTGAAAGACACAAACAAAAGGTTGAGGAAAAGTGCAAATATTGTGGAATTATTGAATATGCATGCATCCTGGTGGTCATGCTGGTTTATCAGAGTAGGGTTGCTTGAGGCATTGAATAGAAGCTAGAAGTCAGGAAGTCAAGTTGACAGAATGTGATGCTTCAAATTCAGATGAGGGAGGAGTTACTATTATAAGTAATGAGAAAGTCTGGGTCATGGCTACAGAACCTAGCGGCTTGGGTGGTATGCAAGATAAATTCACACTAGTTAAAGAAATGAAGAAAGTATGGCGAGGCACTCCATTTGCTCTGACAAGTGAAATTATTAAAAATTTGTCAAAGAATTGGGAGAGACCAAGGTATCAGTAGATTATGCAATAAAGAGAGGTCTCATAGGATAATATATGATAACATGGGATTCATATCACTTTGTAAGATAAAGGATAAACTGGAAAGAGCAATGGGAAAAAGGATATAAACCTTACCCCTACTTGCAGATACGGGTATAAAAGAATTACAGAGGAGACATCGTATTAGGTTTCCCTTGTGGTGAAAAAGAACCCAAGTACGCTGTTGGTGGGAATGCAGACTGGTGTAGCCATTGTGGAAAACAGTATAGAATTTCCTCAAAAAATTAAAAATGGAGCAATTCCAGTGCTTGGATTATACCTTAAGAATCTTGAAACACCAATTGAAAAGAACATATGAACCCCAATGTTCATAGCAGCACAATTTACAATAGCCAAGTGCTAGAAACAGCCTAAGTGCCCGTCAGTAGATGAGTGGATCAAAAGTGGATGAGTAGTACATTTGCATAATGGAATACTATGCAGAGGAAAGAAAGAAGGAGCTCTTACCTGTTGCAACAGCATGGATGGAACTGGAGGATATTGTGCTAACTCAAATAAACCAATTTGTGAAAAACAAATACCATGTGATTTCACTTATAAGAGGAATCTAATGAACAATGTAAACTAACAAATGCTCTAGTTTCTCTCAGAACAGACAAATCTTCCATGTTTTACAAAATAAACTAATGAGCAAAACAGAACTACAGACATGGGAACATGGAACAGCCTGATAGTGGCCAGAGAGGAGGGGAGAGGAAAATGGTGGAAATAGGGGGAAGGGACAAAGAACATGTAAAAATGATCATAGACATGGCAATAGTTTGGAGATGGACTGTGGGAGGAAGGGGTGGGCTGAGTGCTGGAGGCCAAAGCAGGGAAAATTGGAACAACTACAATAGACTAACAATAAAAAATTCATGTATAACAAAGAATATGAGACCCAGCTACTATGAACCAGAAGGAACCAGAAGGATATGTAAACAGTGGAGTAGTTGGGGTGAAATAATAATCAGGGAAGAATTTATTGATGTGGTAACACTCTCATGACTTCAAGTTTCATGACTTGGCAGTGACACTTTGTCTCCTTAAAACTCAGGCAAGATTTAAAAGGGAAGAGTTGGAAATTCCAGGAAAAAAGGAGAAAGAACGGGTTTTTGTGATGCTGGAAATTCTGTAAAGTTAAATGTAAAAGGAGCAAGCTCTGGGGAATTGGGAAAGGCAGGAGCAAAAACATAGGAGTTCTCTACTTATTCAATTAAATATTGTATTTTTAATAGATTTCTTTTATTTTTAGCTTTTTAAAAATGTCAATCATTCAAATGTCAATGCATATCAAAATTGATAAAATAAACAAGGTTTTCAGTAAAAATACAGCAGAGCAGTAGGGCCTGTGATCTGTAATAATTGTAGGTTGTTCACAAAGTATGGTTCAGACAGAATAGCATGCAAGGCGCCTTAAATCTTTCTTGTCTCACTACATTCTTTTAACCATCTTTCTTTTTGTTGTTGTTTGGTGGTGAAAATATTTTTGTCTACTCCCTGCTGCTATATATTTCCACCACTATGGTTACATTCTGTGTTGTAAAAAGGATAGAAAACAGTGCTGAGCTCACATTATCCAAGGAAATAGTAGCATTTCTGAATACCAATGTCTTATTTAGGTTAACTGACTTGTAACATTTTTGAATTATTTGTCCAATATTTTAGTATAAGTTTTAACATATCTTGATTAACATATTTAAAATGTATCCCTTTAATTTTATCATCTGGATTTGTATCATTTTACCAGTTTGATTTTTATTCTATGTGCCCTGCTTAATACAACCATACAACAGTTCTGCTGTACAGGTACTGTAGGTTCAACAGTCTTTGAATCGTTACCTAGCTCTGACATATTTAATTGGTCTAAAGAACCTTTATCTTATGAAAGCATGCTTCGATAATGGTTTTAAATTATATTCATGAAGGTTGTTAGGAAACATTTTACAAGGAAGAAAAGTGACCAGTTGTCACTGAGAAACAGAGAAGAAGGTTTTTTAGAGAAACTACAGAGACGTTGAAAATATGTAGATGTTTATTATCTTATAGAAAATTTTTCTTTGATATTGATGTTTTAGGATTCTTAGGATATAATCCTAGCAGTGGAATTGCTGGGTCAAAAGGCAGGTCGATTTTTATTTTTCTGAGAAAAATCCATACTGTTTTCCATAATGGTTGTACCAGTCTGCACTCCCACCAACAGTGAACTAAGGACCCCGTTTCCCCAAAACCCCTCCAACATTTGTTGTTTGTTGCTTTGTTTATGATAGCCATCCTGACTGGTGTAAAGTGGTATCTCATTGTGGTTTTAATTTGCATCTCTCTGATAGCTAATGATATTGAGCATCTCTTCATGTGTCTCTGAATGTTCTGTATGTCCTCCTTGGAGAAGTGTTTGTTCTAGGTCCTTTTCCATTTTCTAATTGGGTTGGGTGTCTTCTTAGAGTGGAGTCGTGTAAGTTCTTTGTATATTTTAGAGATTAAACCTTTGTCTGAGGTATCATTGGCAAATATGTTTTCCCATACAGTTGGTTGTCTTGCTAATTTAATACTGTTTTCTTTAGCCATGCAGAAGCTTTTTATTTTGATGAGATCCCATTTGTTTATTCTTTCCTTTACATTCCTTGGCTTAGGGGACATATCAGTAAAGAAGTTGCGCGTGAAATATCTGAGATTTTTTTGCCAATGTTCTCCTCTAGGACTTTAATGGTGTTATGACTTACATTTAAGTCTTTTATCCACCTTGAATTTATTTTGGTGTATGGTGTAAGTCTGTGCTCAAGTTTCATTTTTTGGCATGTAGCTGTCCAGTTCTCCCAACACCATTTGTTGAAGAGGCTATCTTTACTCCATTTTATGTTACTGACCCCTTTGTCGAATATTAATTGACTGTAGAGAGTTGGGTTGATTTCTGGGCTCTCTGTTCTGTTCCATTGGTCTATGTGCCTGTTTTTATGCCAGTACCAGGCTGTTTTGATTACAGTGGCCTTGTAATACAGTTTGATATCAGGTATTGTGATCCCCCCTACTTTGTTCTTCTTTCTCAAAGAGCAGCTGCTATGCACCACAATGTTCAAAGCAGCACATTTACAATAGCCAAGAGTTGGAAGCAACCTAGGTGCCCATCAGTAAATGAATGGATCCAAAAATTGTGGTACATATACACAATGGAATTCTATGCTGCAGAGAGAAAGAAGGAGCTACTACCCTTTGCAACAACATGGATGGAACTGGAAAGCATTATGCTGAGTGAAATAGGCCAGGTGCTGAAAGACAATACCGTATGATCTCACCTTTAACAGGAAGCTAAACAACAAAACAAACAAGTAAGCAGAAAAAAAAAACCCAAAAAACAAAGACACTGAAATAGAGAACAAGGGGATAGTGACCAGAGGGGAGAAGGAAGGGAAGTTAAGGGGAAAAAGGGGGAGGGATTTGGAGGAACAAATAGGAAGGACACAGGGACGAGAACTAAGGGGGGGGGGAGGAAATGGGAGGGAGGTGGGGAGCAAGGGGCAGGGGAGGCTGGGATGGGAAAAATAGACAAAAAACTGTACTTGAAAAATAACTAAATAAAATTTAAAAAAAAAAGAAAAAAAAAAGAATTAATACTGAAAAAAAAAAAAAAGAAAAAGAAAATTTTTCTAAAAAAGTGAAAGATAGTAAAACATGGATGAAGATACTAGCAGATGCCTAAGAATTGGCACTTTTCTTCCTTTCTTTCTGTCTTATTCATCTTTAATAGAAATATAGTGGACATATAATATATAAATTTAAGATGCACAGCATGTTAACATGATACATTTAAATATTGTACTATGGTTACCATTGTGGTGATAATTAGCACCTTTATCATGTTACATACTTATTCTTTCTTTTTCCTGATTGGAATAATTAACTTCTATACTCTTAACAAATGTGATAATAATACAATATTCTCACCTGTATTGACTATACTGTGTATTACATATCCAGAGCTTATTCACAACTCATTGCAAGTTTGCCTCACTTAGGAAAATCTCTTATCTCTTACAACCCCATCTTCTGGTGACTGCTATTTTACTGTCTATTTTCATGAATTTGACATTTTTTTAAGATTTTACATATAAATGATATCACACAGGATTTATCTTTCTCTATGTGACATCTCACTTAGCATAGTGACCTGAGGGCTTATCAATAGTTTGTTGAAACTGGTAGGATGTCTTTATTTCTCATGGTTGGTATACATAAACATACCATATTTTCATTACTCATTCAACTGTTGATGTGAACTGAGGTTGTTTTCTTATCTTGTCCATTGCAAATATTGCTGCAATAATCATGGGAATAAATATATCTCTTTGATACCCTGTGCCCATTCCCTTTATGTATATCATCAGAACTGGAAATGCTGGATATTATAGTAGATCTATTTTCAATTTTTTGAGAAGGCTCCAAATTGTTTTCTATAGTGGTTGAACAAATTTTATCCCCCACCAAAAATACACAAATTTTTTCCTAATGCTTGCCAACTCTTGTTATTTTTTGTCTTTTTGATCATAGTCATTTTAACAGGTATGAGATTATATATTATTGTGATTTTGATCTGCATTTCCCTGATTATTAGTGAAACTGAGCATTTTTGTATGCACCTATTGACCATTTGCATGTCTTTTTTTGGAAAAATATGTGTTTAGTTTCTCTGTCCATTTGTTTTACATATTTATTTTTAGAGAGAGGATGGGGGGAGAAAAAAAGGGAGAGAATCATCAGTGTGTGAGAGAAACATCTATAGGCTGCCCCTTGCACACTGCTAACCAGGGACCTGGACCACAACTCAGGCATGTGCCCTGGCCGGGGATCAAACTGGGAATGTTGGCTTTGCTAAGATGACGCCCAACCAACTGGTCCACACTCTTCAGGGCTCCCTGTCCATTTTTTAATTGAACTTTTTAAAATTCTTTTTAGTGAGTTGTCTGATATCCTTACATATTTTGGGTATTCACCCTTTATTCAATATATGGTGCAGATATTTTCTCCCATTCTGTAGGATACCTTTTCATTTTGTTATTTACTTGTTTTGTTATGTAGAAACTCTTCAGGTGACAATGTCAAGTAGAGGAATGTGCTTTGATCTTATTTGTAATGAAAAATAGTTTAAAAAAACTTGAGATAGGAAATACCATAAGCCAAAGGAATAAAAATTAAATAAGGAAGAGTAAAACTAGAACATTTAGTCATCACTCCCACCTAATGGCAAATTTTTATTTTTCCCTATTTTAATAAATGCTGCCGATTTATAGAAAATATTCAAGCCCGACATTATTTTCCATGGCTTCCTTTCCCATCATATATATCCACTCAATCACCTAATTATTTTTTCATTGATTTATTAAAAATGTATGTAAGAGAAAATGTTCTTGGTAGAGTAATAGAAATGACCTTGCATTCTAATAAATGGCAATTTTATCTCCTAAACATTTCTAAAACTTTTCCCCTTTTTTTCCTCCTTGATACCATTACTCTAATCCAAGTCATGGAGTTTTCTCACTCAAACAACTACTATAACCTCTTGGCATCTGGTTTCCCTGCAATAACTCTTCACATTTATTTTACAACCACAACACAAGTGTAATTCCCAAATTCTTAGTTTACTTTATGAGAACTTCAAGAACTGGGGTGGACGGGTGACATTTGAATATAAAGCACTCCTCAAACTTGTATAAACAAATACAGTTTTAGTGACATGTTGAATAAAAGTGGGCTTTAGAATTGGAAATCAACAATTTTGGTATCCTCCATTATATCATGCACAATAGCCAGATTGACTTACACAATAATTGAATCAAATAATCCATCAGTGGATTAATTATATGTGTCTTTATTTTGATAAATGACACTCAATTGTTGTCTTTATTTTGATAAATTACATTGCTTTTTTTGAGTCCATAAAATTTTGCCAGTTTATTTAAATTCTTGCATTTTCCATTTCTTATTATCTCACTCTTTTTCTTGCAACAAGGCAAAATTACCTTTTTCACCATCATTCTAGAATATTTTAAGGGATTTAATGATTATTTTATAAGAGTTGGGAAAGTAGAAAGCATTCCTCTTCCCAATTTACCAGGAAGATTTTAAGTCTGATAGAATAATAAGCCTGTTTCACCATCTGTCTGTGAGGACAGGCATGATGAAAGAGCTGAGCAAAGACGTGCGCTCTCCTAAAATACTAAAACTCTATGCTTCACACGAGATGTAATCAAGTCGAATAATTCAATTAAAAGTAGAGTCATTGGTGATACATTGCTTCTTGTAGTGAAAAATAACTTATAACTATCAGAATGCCTGTGCGTGGTTAGGGCCAGAGAAAATTAGAACGTGGTTGCTGCTCATATTCTCTAAGAGCTCATTACAAAGGCAATTTTAGTGATTGGAGAAACAATAAAATTCTGAAGTGTATTTCAATTGTTAATCCTTATCCTGTGTGTATTTATTTATTCAAAACTATGTAAAATAATTTGTTGGCTCTAAACATTATCTGAGATGTAATTTTATGATATCTAATGCATTATTTATATAGCAACAGAGAACTCAGATTCCAATAGGTCTATAAGTCTGCAAGACTTCATTGATTTTCTGGTAAAGATCTTCCTAAACTCATAAAATGGTAGACATCATGGACTGCCCATTGCATTTCTGTATTATAACTTATGGCCTAATAAATCAGTTTACTTTCAGTAATTACCTGGAAATGCTCTTTTTATTCTTGACATTCATTAGTCACTGAAAGTGAAAATGCCAAGGAAACAAATAGTGCCTAATTTAGAAGATATGCAAATATTTATAGATTTCTAAGTATGATTAGAAATTAGGAAAGCTTGCTTCCCTCCAAGACGATCAATACCAACACGTATTAGAACCCAGAAGACCAGACTTCTCATGGGCAGTGATTTAATATCCCTGTGAGTGTGACTGAAACCTCTGCTTTCTTATATCCTTATTAGCAGATGTGGAAGCCCAATTATAGGTTTAAAAGCACACAGTACAATAGCAAATCACCTAAGTTGCACAGTTTGTCACTTCAATTAACAACTGATATTTCAAATTATTGCTTCAAGTTTCGATTCCTCAAGTACATTGTATTCTGCATTTTATTGTATTATACGTACTTGTAAAAATTGTATTTTTATTTACATAAAGGCAATATTGAAATTAAAATTAGTTTCAAGACATTAAACACTTTAGAGTAATTGTTTTAGTGTTATTCTGTTACAATTATCCCAATTTCCCCCCTTTTCCTTCCTCAGCCCACCCCACACACACACACTCCCACAGTTAGTTGCCACACCATTGTCCATGGCCATTGGTCATTTGTACATGTTCTTTGAATAGCTCCTTCCTCTTTTTTCCACCATTATCTCCTGACCTCACCTCCTCTGGCCACTGTCAGTCTGTTCCATATTTCTATGTTTTGGGGTCTGTTTCACCTGCTAGTTTATTTTGTTCATTAGATTCCTCTTATAAGTAAAATCACATGGTATTTGTCTTTCACAAATTGACTTATTTGAGTTAGCACAATATTCTCCAGTTCCATCTATGCTGTCAGAAAAGGAAGAAGTTCCTTCATTCTTTCTGCTGTGTAGTATTCCATTGTGTAAATGTAGCACAGTTTTTCAATCCATTCATTTACTGATGGGCACTTAGTTTATTTACAATTCTTGGCTATTATAAATTGTGCTGCTATGAACATTGGGGTTCATATGTTCTTTTGAATTGATGTTTCAGGATTCTTAAAGTATACTTTCAGCGCTGTAATTTCTGGATCAATGGCAGTTCCAATTTTAGTTTTTTTGAGGAAATTTTATATTGTTTTCCACAGTGACTGAACCATTCTGCATTCTCACCAACAGTGCATGAGAGTTCCCCTTTCTCTGCATCTTGGCCTTGTTGTAAAATAATTTCTCAGAAAACATAGTTACTGATTGGAATATCAACAGTACATTTATTCAGATTGCATAAACATAACGATATCCATAATTTGGCTTGTGGTTCAACAGAACAATATTAAAATGTTTATTAAAGTTGATGAGAGTCCTTCACAATATTTCACTTAGCTGTAAACATCTTTAAACTATCTCTAAAAATCACATTAACCAATATGATTTGTTCCTTTATATATATATTTAAGACAAGTGTCAACATAACATTTTCAAAAAAATAATGTTTTGAAGATACCATTTACTTTAAAATTTGAGTTCAATTTTGTAAAAGCAAATATCTGTGCTTATATCATATCCAGGAATAAAATATCTCTGAATTAGTACTTATAGTTGCAGTCTTCTATAAGGCAAAGAAAAAGAAACATAAAACTTTATTCTTGTTATTGGTGGTGGTGTGGCTTGCAAATGTCATTTTGGATGTGGACTGTGCTGTGACGATCAGCCTCTGCCTTGCTTCTTTCTGCAGCTCACTTCAGTCCTATTCCCTTTCCAGAATGTACTAATCAATCCTTCTATTTCTTCATTCTTTCCCTCATTTATTCCTTCCTTTATGTGTATAAGCATCACCTCTGGGTTTAATTTATTCCTCTGAAATGTAGTGTCCTATTTGCACTGTCTTGGCTAGCTTATGTCACTTTGTCATTCCCACCTTTGGAGAGCGTATCTGCAGTAAGAGCCGCTGCTTTAATGATCTGTTCTCTCATTGTCGTTTACACATCAGATATTGTACTGTTCATTACCTCTACACTGAAACTACTGTCAACTATTCACTGATACCCAACTAATTAACGAACCCGATGTCTCCTCTCCCACTCTCCTCCTACCTTATTTATATTGTTTAGAATTTTGGCCACCTGACTTTCTTATTTGAGTTTGATTAACTTTTCTTCTTTCTTTTTCTTCATTTGTCTTCATTCTGTAGAAAGGTTTTATTTGTTCACCCTACAGTTCAATGTAGTTATTTCCCAAGGTTTTATTTCCAGTACTCTTTTTCCCCATCTTCTCACCCTCTGTAGGCCTTCTGAATCATCCATATTATTTTAACCATCATCCCACTGTTGGCTTTCTTGAAACATGTCTCCTCTTACCTGGGATCAGAAAGCAACAGCATTGTGTCCATCAGAATTTGGCACATGGATGTCTCACAAGAACTTTAAATTCAAGATACTCTCATTATGATCATCCTCATGTATGTGTATTCTCTGCCTCTGAATGACTGAGATTCCTTTATGTCTTTTTATATTTTTCACTTTTCCATTCAGTTATCAATGTCCACAGTTACCCTTTTGCACTCTTCATAATCACTTTAAAGAAAATAGAACACAAGGATACAGCAGCTGGTTCGGTACAAATCCTCCATGAACTAAGCTTTACTGTTTCAGAGGAATGGATAATTATCTACTCATCCCCCCTCATGTGATTATGTTGCAATCACTTCCATTAGTATATATTCAACCCATCTGCATACACTTCTTTACTTGAGCACCACTACTTATCTGAAAATGTATTTAATGTGGGTTGTTGCGAGCAAATCAGAGAAGGTACTAGTTAAATTATGTATGCTCACATGCATATTTGGCTCTGTTTCTTTTCTCTTCCATTTGTTAATATCTATTTGGTCCCTTGGATACTGTTTACACTCATAAACGTTGACATTCTTCTGTTTGAGGCTCATCAGTTAGAATTCTCCATGGTAAATTAAGGGGAAAAGCAATCTGAACTCTTTACAAAAATATTACTGACTTTCATACAACCCATGGTTGAGCAAAAAAAGGCTTAATGTTTGTACTAGAGTCTTATGATGCTACCAGATCTTCCCCTTGGTTGTGTAATTTCACTCGTATTTGTTTTTCTCCTACCAGTGTGTCCTCTGGCTGGTCCCCTTCTCATGGCAGGATAAGAGCAGCCCTACCAGGGCTCTGTGTCTAGTCTCACAAACTGTAAGAGAGAGAATTCTGTCACAGAAAATATAACCAAATCTGATATCTGATTAGGCCAAATAGATGGCATGCCTCATTATTAAAGTTCCCTTTATGATTCCTTCTGTGCCTTGAAGCGGAATCTTTCTTTGCAACCTTATTGTTTTTTCTAATCCTAGCTTGATCTCCACAAAGTCTACATTTTTTTCAGAATCGTTTCACAAAATCACATCATAGAAGCAGACAAATAAACAAAAATAAGTTTGAATATATAATAGCAGCAACAGAGAAGAAAATGTTCCCTCCTCCCCCAAAAAATAAATGAAAATTTTAAAATCATTAAGCTCTTGGCTATGTATATAATACATGTCCCCCTCCACTATATTCTGAAAAGGGTTAAGTAGTGAAATTAAACTGCATGTGACTTTTTTTGCTTTGTTTTGTCTTGTATTATTTGCTATACAATGTGCTCCACAACATAATCTGAGACCTGAAAAGTAGGCATTTCTTTGTTTATGAAGTTTACAAAAGGACAAAACCAAATCAGGATGCGGTTCATTCATATGCATATTTTTCTGGCAAAAGCCAATACTGGAGAAAATAAAATCAAAGTGTTTTTAATTCTGCTATGTACTAAACTGTTACCATCCTCATAAGTGTGCTCTACAACATGTAATTCCATGTCAGATTATATTTTAAAAATGCAAATGATAATACCCTAAAGTTTCCAAAATTGATTTTTTGCAGAAACAATGTAGTCATAATTTTCAGAACAATTAAGATAGAACCAGGACACTCAGTTCAAATTTTGGTTATATCCTTTTCCCTTGTTCGAGTCACTTTCCATTCAGTTTCAAAATTTCTCTGTGCTACATGAATTTGTTGGAGGAGGTCATCAAGGGTATATGACCACTGGTAGACCAGCAAATGGGACACAGACAATAAGAGGTGCCTCACCCTTTTTCAGTCCTTGAAATGTACATTCTGTCCACTGTTGCTACAGCAGGAGCTGTTTTCAAGGACTCAGACTTAAGGAAGCAATGTGCTGTTGAGACCATCTGGCAGGTATATGTGACTGAACCTAATTAAGACCTCTGTAAACAATTACATTGCACCCCCTTAAACACAAGCCTTGTTTCTTGTAAGTTCTGTGCTTGTTAAACTTGCCACCTATCGACCTGGAATGATCTGCCCTTTCTCCCATCTTTCCATGTCCTTTATGTATAGTGTCCACTGTTGGGTTTCACAATGGAAACTCCTGAATTAAAAACAAAGTTATGGTAAATACTGCATAATATTTACTTTGAAGGCTAATAAATGCAAACACAAGTCTCGAACAATGATAGGCACATAGTCAACATTAACAAAAACCATGACTATCATTACGATTGTTGTTATTTACTCTTGGGAAATAGTCTAAAAGCCAAGGTTAATTGATTTACAAATGCTGAATTTTATTGAGAGGAAAAAGACCTTCCTTGAAACTGCAAGAATAAAAGTTAGAGGTCTGAGCATAAAAAAATATATAAAATGGATAAGTATGTATGTACTGTAGTTAATAGCCTTCCTCTTGCTCCAAAGTAAACAAGTTTATCCAGCAAGCAGGAAGACAGGTTTGGAAAGAATGAGGGCATCAGGCTAAGAGAAAAAGCTTGAGATTTCAATATTCACCTTGCTTCTACTCTTGTGGTAACTCTAAACAGGTATGGGAAATTTCAGTGCATTGCATCAGGAGATTAGACCTTTCTAGAGATCCTCTCCATCCCATATTGTGCTGAACTTCAGGCAACTAGATTTTAGCACAACTGAAAAGATAATCATCTAAGGCACTACTTATAGTAAACCTGTGCTGTACTGACTGGCCCTCATACTTAGACTTGGAGACCCCTCAAACTCTCAGAAAGTTCAAGGACTGCATTTCAAAGCATAACACACCATAACCCAGTGATGTTTAACAAGTACCCAGCCAACCCATAATTTGTCATTTGAAACAATAACATAGTGGCTTAAAGCATAGCTCTGTGTTCACACTGTCTGGATTCAATAAACTTTTCTAATTAACTACTTGTTTAGTCCCAGGGGAGTTAGTTAGCTTTTTCTGTTTCCTTTCTCATCTGTAAAATGGGGATACTATCATTAGCAACCTGTGGAGATGTAGAGAGCATTAAATGAGTGGAAACATGTAAAGTTCTGACGACAGCGTTTGGCCCGCTTGGTAAATATCAACTATCATGTTATATCACTTGAACTTGTCTCTTTTGCCAGTCACAGTTGTTGGATATAAGCAATTTTATATGGCTAAACACAAAAGGTTTTGTTCATCTTTTTAATATGATTCATTTCCTTCCTTCTAACCTGCAAGTCAAAACTTTAAAGTGCTCTTTTATAAAATGAGAGCAGGGAACACTATTTCAATGAGTTGAATTTTTGATCCTTTTTGCTTTGAGATCCAACTTTTGCTTTGAGTCAGAGGTCATCGTTTCATTCTCCAAGATTGAAATCTGGCTGTAGTTAAAGGTTCAGTTGTTCTGTGTGTCACAGCAGTAGCATTACTTTAAGTGCTTAAAACATTACAAATGTATTGCATTCAGCGTAATGTTAAAATATGTACACATAATTGTACAGAAACTACTGCAAATGTCAAGACATATCAATTTTGCAAATGTCAACCTGGTATTCACAAAAACTCAGTTCCCTCATAAAAGATTATCTTCTTATTCATAAAAAAATGTTAGAGCATTTCTGCCTTCATTTCTTTCTCTACTAAGAAAAAATCTTAGCAGCAGCATTCTTTTTAGGCATTCAGTGTGGTATTTCAGAGACACTATCTGCAAATGGTAAGTATTATAATGGTAAAACAATATATGTATGCCATTTTGTCCATGTTTAAATGAGTTTCCTTAAATACTGATATACAGGGGCTGTCTGGAAAAGTTCCAGCAATTGTTAATATAATGAGAATGGTTTGCTGATATTGATGTAACCTGGCAGCCAAGGAGAGTGGACTGGTATGTGCACGTGTGAACAATGATGACTTCACTGTAGTAGTCAGTGGGAGTGGTAGACACCCTTGAGTGAGCATGTGTACTGTGTGACTGTCACATTCAAAATGACTGAGTGAGTAGAGTAAAAAGTCTTCATTAAATTTTGCATGAAGCTTGAATGTGGGAGTAACTTCTTCGAAAGTCCCCCCCGGTGCCACGGACACCAGTGAATGAATAATGACCAAGACATGCTGGATCTGTTTGGGGAGGAGGAGTGGCTGTGGCCAGTTTCTCTGGGGAGACAAAGGCCAGCAGCAGCCGGTTCTTCCCAGGAGAAAAAGGCCCCGAGCACCCTCTTCCATAGCCTTTTATTGGGTTGTAATACACAGGAATACAGGGCAGCAAAGGATCAAACAGTAGATAACATTTCAAAGAAATCTGAGGGCTTCAGAGTCAGAGTCAGTGTCTGTCAGGAAGAGAGTTGCAGAAACTTTGGGAGACATACTCATTTCCTCTCGGACCCTTATCATATGAATGAAAGCTCTCTTAGCAGAGCAGATTTCACAGGTTTATCAGCAAGTCTATGTGATGCCAGATTTTTCCCCAGGACACACTCTAGCAAGGCAAGGAGCTGCACCTCTCCCCATCAGGTATTCAGGCTTAAGGGGATTAGAGCCAGGAAGCACTTCTCCCAGAGAACATGGGGACTTGGGCTATGTCAAAGCCAGGAGGGCGAGAGTCCATTGCTCTTTGTTGCAGCCCCCTGAGTCCTTCCATGAAGGCCTCCCAAGTGATGGAGTCTGGCTTAGGTTGCCCCCCCACTGTGAGGGGTCTTACCTGTCATTGACTTCCGACCATGTTTTGGGGGCAGGGAGTAAACTGAGACAGCATTTGCTACCAGAGAAAAGTTTTGTCTCCTGCAGCTGGCATTCCAAAGGTCATCTCTTGCTCTTAGCCACAAGGGGTAGAGATACAATTCCTAAAATCAGGCAGAGCGGTCTACAACACTTGAACATTCTTTTATGGAAACTATTCAGATGATTCAGAAGCCCCCAACTATGGACAACTAGTGACTGGCAGCTTCATCTCGACAACCTGCCCACTCATCACGCATCATCACATCTTGTGCAGAGTTTTTTGGCAAAACGTCAAATCACCCAGGTGACTCATCCTCCCTATATCCCAAACTTGGTGTCTATGACTTCTGGCTTTTTCCAAAACTTAAATCACCTTTGAAAAGGAAGAAATTTCAGACCATCCATGAGATTCAGGAAAATATGACAGGGCAGCTGGTGGCAACTGGAGAACTCTGTGAGGTCCCAGGGTGCCAACTTTGAAGGAGACTGAGGCATCATTGTCTTATCTACAGTGTCTTTTGTATCTTGTATTTTCTTCAATAAATGTCTCTATTATTCATATAACATGGTTGGCTACTTTCTAGACCACAGTATCTACTCACAGTATCTATATGTGGTTTTGTTTTTTTAATAAAGTGGGTGTATAGCTCATGGGAAATAAGATTAAACTGATTATAAGAGTTATAGTCAAAAGCAACAGAACTTGCCTCCATAAATATTTTATTCATGTAATTTAGGGAGTTAAGCAAAATGTTATTGGCATTTATGTGACTTGCTAGGTGTTTTTTATGTTTTCTTAAAGTTACTATGTATTTTTCAGGTGCCTTGCAACAAATGTATAATATGTCTATAAAAAAGAAAACCAAATACATTCAATGATCTTCTCAGTAAGTAGTATTATTAAGAAGTATCTTGTTTTAAAGTATCTTTTTTTTTTTTTTGCTCATACTGAGCAAGCATTGCCAGGCACAGTAAAAAGCTAATGTCTTATCATTGCTAACAAGACACAAAAGGAACATAATTGATGTTTCTCTCCCTCTCTCCTTCCCCCTCTCTCCTTCCTCCCTTCCCCTCTAAAGATAAATAAATAATAAAATATTTTTTTAAAAAAAAGAAAGCTGAATGGTAAGGTCTTGTGGGAATTAAGCCTTGGACACACCACACACAAATAAAACAGGCACTGCCTAAGGAGGAATCAAACCCTTCTGTGGTTGATGCTGAAAACAGGGGAGTCTTTTAATACAGATACAAAGCACTGTGATTGAAGTCATTTCAGATCTTCATTGTTCTACCAGGTAGCAATATTTGTTTTGAACCACAACAAAAATATAAGCTATTGTCTAAAGGCATTATGTGGTGAGTCTAAGTGTGCTAAGAATGACAATTTGAATTTCTGTGACTAGGATGAACTTGTGTTTATGTACAAAGCAGTTTGATTGACATATTTGGTATTAAGTCCGCAGTGTTAGTTCAAAACAAATCAGATTATGTGTGTACACAGAGCCAAGGGACCGCATTAAATTAAGTCTTAAAATACAGTAAAATTTAAGTATCTTTAAATATTTTCCATAACTCAGAATTTCTCAATTGTAACTTATTTCAGAACAAGAATTTTACTAGGGATATACATATTGCCATGATGAATCCTACATTTTACAGATACATAATTTGGAAAGCTTATTTGCTTATAATAGACAGCCTAATGGTAGGAAAATTAGGTTGAATCTTAAGGCTTGATTCTCAGGTTAACCACAAACTGTTATATAATATATAACTTTAATTAGATACATACCCTGCTCCCCAACCTAAAGTGAGGATTATAATATCTTCTTTTTAGGGTTTTAAGAAATATTAAGAGGATTAAATTGAAGCAAAACTGTATGCTTCCCCAACAAAATCTTCTTCAATTCTTTCCATTGTGCCCAAATTAAATTAGGCATTTTTTTTACAATAAAGTAAATACTTTTTGTAGTAAACCAGCATGGTTTTCTCTTGAAAATAAATAAATAAATAAATAAATAAATAAATAAATAAAAATTCTGAAATGTTTTAAATCCAATTATAGTGGCCAGAGCATAAGAGACAAATGGCCTATTAGTAGCTGTGAACCGGCTGATGAAAGACTGTCTTTTGGAATTTTGGATTAACTTCTTGGTGTTTATTTCTGCTGTCATCTCAAAAAGAACATAGAAAAGCACCAACACACCTTGGGGTCCTCTGCGTCCTTACACATGAACTTGCACGGTTTGTCCACACCCTATCCAAGGGAACAAACACTTTTTCCTTGGACTCTGCATCTATCCCAGAACTGCCTCATTTTCAGCTTCTGTCACCCTCTTTGTCTATAGCTAATGTGAATACTGTAGAGAACAGGACTGATAAAATGACATTGGTCCAGTCAAGATAGAGTAAAATGTATAAAACGAAGTGAAGTCACTCATGTCAACCAAGATGGCTGTCGGTCTGCCATGACACTCTAGTTCAAGAGGGAAGCTACCTAAGTCATGCTAGGCACATCTGGCAGGAAAGTACACTTAAGATATCTGCATATGTGACCAGAACAGCTGTGTGTGCAAAGCAGGACCACCCATAGATAGGCTCCTGGGCAAATTCTGCACTTGTGATCATGGGTGCCAAGACAGTTATCAAGAAACCTGGAAGGGTGGAACACAGCATTTTCAAGGGTGACTGAGGCAGGCTGCATACCACTGCTGAGACAAGCAAGTACACACCAGGGTGCTGCTCCATGCCACACTGATCTCCTTTGGCATCAGCCTCCGGAGGCTCTGCCCTGCTGGACTGAGGACTTTGCCCTGCTGCCCACTTGGCTCCAGAGGTCCTTCCTTGCAAAACACTAATGGCTCCCAGACCTACAGACTGAGACTCTGGGACTGGGGTTGGTTAACCCCCAAATCGCTCATGTGATGTTATCACTGATTGTTTCTGGGTGATTAGTATTGTTATTAGGCTAATATGTATTTCGATTAAGCCTGCATTAATAAAGGCTGAGTGAATGGCACAGTCACCTGTGTTGGCTCCCTGTTATTTCTCAGTGCCAGTGTCACCAAGAGGACTGGTGGTTATACAGTCATCTTGGTGCTTTCAGTTCTGAAAGCCTGGGTCGGACATCTGAGTGGGGACCGAAGCCTGGCTTATAAGAAAGACTATATTGTGGACATCCACTTTTGACAAATACTTTCAGAAAGACTTACAACTCCATACCCCCTTCCACTTGATATATAAAGTCGCTCAACAACTCCAGGATGACACAGTGGTGTTGTCTTTTCACTCAGCCACGCTCCTGGTGGGTCAGATGTCATGCCCCTGGACTCTGTCTATCTTGCTAGCAATGGCCTAATAAACCTTTCTTTTAAAGAAGACTTTCAGCCATGGAAGTCAGAATCTTTTGGTTAAATCCTTAAACCACTAAAAATCTAGGAAGGTTCATTCCATTCAACATACTTACTGGATGGAAACGCCATATTAATGTGAGAATATAGTAAGGTACACAAAATAAAAGACATATTAGTCCTCCATTCATTAAAAATATATGCAATGTCTATTTAGTAAATGTTCAAAATAATGTAAATATTTATATTTTATACATACCCATGTGCTCTTTTTATTTAAATACTATCTTTTCACCCTAAAATTTTACCAGATTTTGCTGAAGGAAGCTACTGAGGTTCCTAGTTCAAGTCAGTGATATGTCATTTATATTTATCACTAAAGTTCATTATCTCTTTGTAACAAAAATATAATAAAGCTGTTGGTTTTAGAAATGTAATCCAAGAAGTAATTTGCCAAAACCACAATTACCAACTACATAGTCATCCAAGCGTAAATTGCTTATCTTTTAAAGGGTAAGTCATATAGCTAAAGAGTTTTCTCACCTGTATAACAAAAATTTGTGCATGAACTGAAACAGATGAGAAAAGAAAGAATCTGTTTAAAACTGAGAATTCATTTTCAGCTATGAATTTTGATGTTCTAAGAAAGAAAACTGTTTCTATATAGAAAGATATTTTAATAACATGTTAATCATATACAGAAGTAAAAATAAACTATATATGTATAATCTATCAATTAAATTAGAGATTATTTTATAAAATAAACAGATTCTTTTGATGGAATTTAAATGTAAAAGTTCCACTATTTTATTTGAATTTTGATTTCTGCTTAAAGCATATTCACCCCATCTCAAGTGAGGATATAATATATCTTTTTAGTCTCTAGCCTTCTGCTCTCATTTCATTAAACATTAAGCAATATTGATTATTTTTAATGTTGCTCAAGTCACTCTTAATGGTGTCATGCATGGTAATTTCCTAGTTTAAACCCTAATCAACATCTCTTCCTTCTATTGTAATAGCTTCTTAATTTGTCTCCTTGCTTTTGCCTTGCTACCCTTCAAATCCATCATCAAACTGAGCTCAGAGTGATTGCTCCAAAATGTAAATCTGACCATGCTCTTTCCTTACTTATAAACTTCAGTGGTTTTTCCACTAAGTTGAAATTCCCTAATAAGATGTAGGTAGCCATATGTAATCCCCTCATGCTACTCTAAATGCAAAACCCAACAGTTTTTACTCAATTATTCAGTTATGCTAACCAGTATTAATTGAACTATTTGACAGTCATTGTTTCTGATGCTGAAAATAGAGGATTATTGGGATTTTTTCTGCTTATATTTTTCTTCAAGTTCTAAGTTTTGGCTGGTTGACTTCCTTAAGGAAGTGAACCAACAATGGGTCATCAGTTGTCTTGCGTGTTTTTGATGGGTATAGCAAAAATACATCACTCAGACCATGGTTTACCTGAGACATTTGCCAGGTTATTCTTCCAGCAAGCAGACATAAAGAATGATATAATGTCTTCACCTCAACAAAAAGTTGCTTTGCTTCTCCTTGCTATAATGCAGTCAGTTATCTTTACTAACATGACCCAATGGGTGCACAGTTGTTATGAACTGAATATTTATATGACCTCAAAATTCATATATTCAAGCCATAATCCTTAGTGGGAGGGTGTTTGGAGGTGGGGCCTTTGAGAGGTAAATAGTTTATATTAAGCCATAAAAAGTAGAGCCCCCACGATAGCATCAGTGCCTTTATAAAAGAAGAAACACCAGCACTTTCTTGCTCTCTGTACCAAGGAAAGGCATGTTAGCGCACAGTGAGATGGCAACCGTCTACAAGCTAGAAAAAATCCCTCTCCAAGAGTTGAATCTGCTTTCACCTGTATCTGGACTTCCAGCCTGCATAACTGTGAGAAAAGAGATGCCTTATTTAAGCTACCCAGTCTAGGGTATAGCGGCCCAGACTGACTAAGAAACAGTCATCTATCATGGGCCTTGTATTATCAGGGGTGCGTGGGGAAGAGCACATATGAACATGAGGCTATGCCACTGCTTTACCATGTGTATGGAAGTACATTGCCTCTGACCCAGAAGTCCCCTGTGTTCTGCCACTTCCGTGAAAAAGTAACAAACTAGCTCCTTAGCTACTGAGTACTGTCAGGTCACAGGCCCTGCCCAGCCCTTGAGAGCAAGTTCCTCTTTATCCTCATATTCTTCCTATGCTTGTAATAAAATAGTAGATACCTTGATCTTATTTCTGAAACATACAGAAGATGGCAAAAGTAGGTTTACCAATATTACAAATAAATTAATACAATAGTAAATAAATAATAATGCAAGAAGAATCTCTAACATAAAGTAAAATTGCTAGTTGCCTATGCACATATTACAGCTGTAGTTTTAAAAGCCAATAAATAGATTTATTTTACACAGGCTCAATTAACTGCCTGACAAAGCTTATCATATGTATTATTTATTACCTTTATTCTATACAAAAAGAGTATAGTATTCTTTATAATAGTAGTCTGAATTATTTGCCACATTTAAAACTTTTTTCTTCTTTAGTTAATAACTATTAATGGATACTTCTATGTATTATACACTTTTCTAAGCGTTTTACAAACATTTTCTCATTAAATCTTTATAATTGCTATGGGTCAGCTATTGTGTCTTTTTAAGTGAGAAAATTGAGGTTTGAAGAGACTATTAATTTGCCTAAGGAGACAGAAGCTGGTAACACCCAACTGGGACTTGGACACCGGCAAGTATATTAGGATCAGGGCACCTAATGACAACATTTCCTATTTGTTTCCTGGGTTAGAAAAAACAGCACAGAAGAAAAAAGATTCTCTCATCTAGCCATTATGCTGCACAACTGAAACTAATGAAAAATAATATTGAATGTAAACTGTAATTGAAAAAATTAACAACAAAAGAAGAAATAACCCTGGCTGGTGTGGCTCAAAATTGAGTGCTGGCCTGCAAACCAAAGGGTCACTGGTATATATATATGTGTGTGTGTGTGTGTGTGTGTGTGTGTGTGTGTGTGTGTATGTATGACTTTTTCCAAACAGATCATTTTACATTTATATATATATGTAATATATTTATAAATATTGCAATATATATGCAACATTTTTATATATATGAATATATATATTTGTATCAGCACCCATTTTGATGGTAACTTATTAAAAGACCCTGGAGTTACTTTTTTTCGGTGTCTGTGAAGTTGATTGATTGAATTTGAATATTTGTCTACATTCATCAGCCATTTCATCAATTGCTAACACCTTTACTTTGCATAATCATCATTTCCCCTGTGACTTGCATTGTCAGAGGCAGGACCAGCTTTTCCCGTGAGGATTCTTTCCGGCAACTCTCAATGACTGCTAGACCAATTAAAACTTGCTAAGCAGCAAGTGCATTTTACTTAGCTTACTTCAGTTTGTTTTGTGTTTCTCCTTTCCAATATTTTATGAAGAAAGATACTTTCAGAAGAGGTGACTTAATTCCATGACACAACTTGCCTTTTTCATAGTGGAGCCTCCCAGACCAACAGCCATCAGATGATGCCATTTATTCAGGCATCGGACGCAACAGTAACTCATGCTTACAAATCATTCTGTATCCAAGATGCAAATTTCCAGCATCTTTCATCCAAGAGAATGTGATCTCCATGATTCTTTTATTACAATATTAGAGAGTTATGTCTTATTAGCACTGTCAACTTGTATTTTTTATCTTCACTTGTCAAGTTATATGTCTTGTTTACCTTATATTTAGACGTTTTAATTCTGTAGTGAAAAATTATGAGTACTAATAACCAAGAAGTTTATGGCCAGCCTCCTCTCATTGTGTATATGCGTTGCTGATTTCTAGAATGCCAATAACAGTGTTTTGCCGCAATGAACAAACCACTTTACCTGGGCTACTGCATTCATCCTTTCAATCAACAAATGCCAAGGACCCTTATAATGCGGCCACTGTTTTAAGTATTGGCAACCTAGTAATTAACAAGAGAGATAAAATTTCATTCATGGAGCCTGTGTTCATCACAGCTAAGATTTTTCATCGATGTTCCTCTAAATTTTGGAACCTTATTATTGCAACTAAGTCTCTCATTTATTTGTGTGTGTGTGTGTGTGTGTGTGTGCTATGCACACAAGTGAGCACCAGGGGAAAAAATCATTCGATTGAATAGTACTTATGGATTGTGAACTTGTTATTGATCAAATATTTAGTTTTCTCATTTGCAATGTGTGATTCCTTGGAAACCAAAATAATAGGGATAAAATAGTGCTTGATGTTTGAAACTGAAGAAAATTAAGAGAATTTAGTACTCTTAGAGAATTATCTGGACTCTATGACAAAAGTTGTAAGTTCAGAATCAGGAACAATTTGGAATCAAAGTGCAACAGTTTAGCACTTTTTCATGTGAAAGATCTGTTGCACTCATTCAAATCAAGATGAAATGGACTGCTTTGACGACTCACTCTGTATAATCCGAATGCCTTGTTTGGAACTACTTACAGAGCCACATACATGAACACACTTACCATGCCTATAATTTTTACACATGTAAAAAGCCCACAACACCCAGATGCACAATGATGACTGTCAAGTTTAGACACTGATTTGGGTGCTTCTTAAGGTAATATGAATGCGAAGTCAACTAGTTAGGGCTTTGCATCTATTTTAATGTTCATTTTACCAACTATTTCCCACAAGGATAACTACCTCTTTTTAAGTTACCGAAATTTTTCTTTGGATTTGTAAATGAAAAGGATGGGCCATATACGTTTGTATATTTACACAGAGGAATCATTTTGTCAAAAGAAATAATGTTTACTGTTGTCAGATCCCTAGTTTTGTGGCTTAGGGGATCCTTTTATTCAGACCGAGTACCTTGACAGTTGTGACACTGTGTCACAGGCTCTGACATTCCAGTTTGCTTCTCCTGGCATTTCATGCAAAATGAAACTTTCGAAATGCTTCAGGCACACAAGACTCTTCCATAGCTCTGCATCCTTGCCCATTTATGTTCTTTTCCTATTTCTACAAACTTCATTTCTTTTTAGGTTCTATTCTCTGTGTGATCTACCCTGGAATCATGTTTTATCTGCAAACGTATTGAAAACACATGCTGATGTCTTCTTGAAGTTTTGCTAAGTCATTGTGAAATCAGTAAAATGAAATATCTGATTTTTCAGAAAATAATGTGCTTGCTTTTCCTAAATCTTGAAGGCCAGTAAAATGATAATCATCAGAGTATTACTGAAAATTAACTGGAATCAAACATGGGTATGGAAAGTTTAAGCTTTTCTGTGTGGGACTCTACCCTGAACATTTATTTCTTAGTTCTGCTAGGCCACAGAAAAATTGTGTAGAATGTTTGCCCTGTTATGGCTCTCAATATATCCACCTTTATTTTCCTTCTTATATCTCATTGAAGGGAAGAGATAGTGCATACATTTGACGTAGAACCTCAGAAGTATATCCTAACCCTCAGAGATAAATGTTCTGAGTCAGTGTCTTAAAGCATGACCCTAAATTTATCGATTGATCACCCATGCCATTTACCTTCTATCATGGTTATAATCACTGTCTCACTCATGTACAGATATGCTCTAAATGGACGTTTTATTATATAGATTCTAAGAATTTATTTCAGTGTCTCTCCTCAAAGTTAAATGGCTAATTTACTCATTTTATAATATATACTTAGAAATTTATTATTTTAGCTATTACATATAATTAATAAGAAATATAAATGGAGAAATAAAAGCATGTATATATTTATAGCACTGTAATAGCAATATGTAGTAGAGGTAACACTTTTAAATACTTCAACAACACTTACTGTTCTTCCATTTAATAGACAATGAATGCCCTATGTTTTGCACCCCGTCAGGCAGGTCCACTCAGGATTTGGACAGATGGAAGAAAGTCACGGAGCCGGGGGGATGCATGACATCCCCAAACACTCTGCAAGCTGCATGTGTAGCAGAAAGCCTCTAACCCCTTATACTTAAAAGAAACAAAGCAGAGAGCAAAACAAGTTGTATAACACACTGAGATTCTGCACCCGCGAGCCCACTCAAGGCTATGGGAATACTCATTGGGCCCAGTCTCAAGGTGATGAGAACACTACTTCTTAGTTCCCCAGACACCTGGATGAGGAAGCCAGATTGCCTGTGTACCCTATACCCTATATTTTGGAAGTATTTTAAAAGGCATATACTAATTTTTAAGTATAATTTACCAAATTATTTTAAATTTTATCCAAGGCTCACAATAATGAGTTGAATCTTGAACAAAATGCACATATTTAGAGTATAGTAATCAAGAAATATAGATGGATTAGTTTACAAATCACATTGTTCAGAGTGTACATTTTATATCACACAATGTTTTAGCAACACATCTTAACAGTGTCATAAGTGCACCATGAAAAATTAAATCAAGTGTAAAATGAGGTTGGATTATTGTAATATTTTTAGATTGTTGTTTGCAATTCATGAAGGTTTTAAATCAATTTTATGACTTTGTTATTAATATATTTTAAGAAATTAGAAAAGACAAGGAGTAAGCTAAAAGCAATAGTGCATTTCATATGACATTATGAATTTTTGTTTTGAATATGCATGGATTATGCATCTAAAATGTACTGTGGTTTCTGATTAAGCAAGTCTGAATACACTTGATCCAGATGGCCTCCAAAATTTCTTTCAAAACAGATGTCACAGTTTATGAAGAACCTACACTTATTAAATAGTTGGCAAGAAGCTGCTGAAACACATTCTTCCCCTCATCATGGCTTTGCTTTCTTATTTATTGTAAAGATGAGGTTTGCTGATAAAAAGCTCTTGACTCCTAACAAAATTACATATATTTAGTTTGATGTAATAGTGCTGATAGATCGTACTGATTCATCAATAGCTCACTTAGGTTTTATTTTTGATCAAGTAGGTATGTATTGTTAAAATTAGAAAGTATAGAGGATCTGGTACTATGGAGGATCCTTGCTCATTATTGGGAAAAACAATTAAAATGCACAAAATCAAGGGTTTTGATGACTTATCGCCATTAGTTTAAGACAATATTGATAGAAATGGAATATTTTAAAATGAGAGAATGCATTTAAATGCATTTCACTATTTTTATTTTATATCGTGTTTATTTTGTTTTCAGTATTTTTATGTATACGGGCCCTCACACAGTAGTTTATTAAATCCAATTAAAGGAAAGCAGATTACTTTTAAAAACCCATGTTAGTTACAGAAACACAAATAAGCTGAGATAAAAGGCTGAGATAAATATCTAGAGGAGAAATAGTCTAGAGCAGCAGAAAATTATGTAACAACTTCTGAACTCAAGTTAATATCACTGACCAGAATTCAGGACAATTGTTAAAATAGCGAATGTGAGCAATACTCCCCTCATCTATGCACTGACCTTGTAGTGACCTCATCTTGCTTTATCTTCCTGATTTTCAACTGATTTATTTTTGCTTTAATCCTGGCCCCTTGGTTTACAATACATGTCTATAAGTATGAATTTATTTGTTATCATCTTGCCCAGGTTTAACAAGTGTAATATAAAACCTTCTTAACTTTATGAATAAATTCTGCAATTTATGCCACTTTAATAGCTAACAAACTAGCCCTACTTTTGAGAATATTGAGTGGTAATCCTTAAAGAAGTTTATCATGGATCCTTAAGATACTTGACAAATTATTTCCTACCTGTGTGTTCTACCCATTTCTTCCATTTTCAAAGGGTGGTTCATGTTTCACAAATACAAGAAATGAGGCATTTTTTCAACCATAAGAATATGATAATGAGCTAACTATGTTTTACTCTATGTAATAAAACACTTATTCATGTATAAGAACTATATATACGTCAGTGTGCACTTTTGCCTATTTGATTTGTTAATATGAAAACACTGACACCATGACAATGGAATTAACTGCAATTTTAAGTAAGACACTGAAAATAAATGTTTATGTTCATTTTACATCAAGAAATACCTTCTGAACCTATTGGTATTTCAAGTGAAATGTATGTTTTCCTTTTACATTGGCATTATTTAAATATTTTTAGAAGATAACATCTTTAATCAGTTAATCAGCAACAGTATGAGAACATTCCATAGTATGATTTTATTTATTATACTCACAGAATTCTCAAATATATGTCAGTTTGTCTTCAAAAAATTGATATGTTTTTCTATAGGGCTATCACTTGCTCTATTCATTTTTTTCATGGAGCATTAATAAGACTCATCATTATTTAAAAACTAGATAATTTCATTTACATAAAAATCATCCAAACAAGCTTTGAATTGCTTTGCTTTTAGCAAAATATTAATTTCTTTTAAGTGTATTCATGTACAGAACATTGGATTCAAATGACTTCATTTTAAAGCTAGTTTAATTTGGATGAAATTGATAATATCAGTTTCCACTGTAACTAAGAGAAAAATGCAAGGAGGAAACTCTTTTATTCTGTATACTTCTGAAGTACAAACTCACCCTCCCCATACATAAGAACATTAATTACCGTACTGATAAATTATTTATCTATTAGCTTCCTCTCTTAGAATATAAAGTGATTTTAATAATTTCTCTGTAATACAAAATAAATTGTATTATTAATATTTTGTAAGCCATATGTATTTTATTATTAATTTTTATTGTGGTTCTATTAAAGTTGTCCCAATTTTCCCACTCTGCCCCCTTCTGCCCATCCTGACCCCTTCTCCCACATTCAATTATATAATTTATTTTTAAAGAAAAAGAGTATCTTACGGAATTAAGTCACATATAGTAATTATGAGCTAATCATTTATAGGGTCTCAGCAGGAAGCTATTTGGGTCATAAAAATGTATTGTTATCGAATACCAGAAACTGTTAGCCTTCATATTAAATAAAGATATCTTCATTGCCATTACCTTTATCTCTGCTATTTCAATTGGGTCTTTTATTTTTCCGAAAAGATTTACTACTAGAATTTCTTGAGGTAGGAAACATAATTATGTGACCCTCTGTGCATTTGTCAATTTGTTAGCAAGAGGCTAAATATAGATTTTGTGTCATCTAAGAACATTTAATTCTGGTGGATTTTTGTTGCCTGTTCTATATTTAGGCTTATTTTCTATAGGTCATCATTAATTTCATTAGAATTCAGTAAATTTATTATTTTTAATTTAAAATTATGTATTTCTTATGACTAACACTTTGTTAACAAATACTATAGGGTTATAATCACTTGCTTTAGTGACTTCCTTTTTAATAAAAGTCTCCTGTTATTAAATCCTGTGGTCAGTCTGTAGTTACTTGTTATTGAAGCCTGAGAAAAAAATAACAAAAAAAATAAGCAAAGGTGTCATCATAAAGCTATAATAAATTACAAGAAAAATCCAGACACATTTTATTAAAGAAAACTAACATGTGTGTCTAAATGCACATGTTCACACACAAATACATATATTTTTTAATGAATACTTATAAAAATATCTTCTATTTTAGGCATCTCTTTTCAGGATCAATAAGAATACAGTGAAAAATCTACCATGTGTTGTGTTCTTTGTGCTGAATAATTATTTTTGCAATAATAGCTATATTTATATGCACTGGAACAGTGAAAAGTAAGCTGTTGGGTATGCACTTGGGCATAATAGTGGGAAGTTTGGTTTCAGTTGCAGTTTAAGAATTCATGAATCAAGTAATACCTCACATTACAGTGCAAAAGGGATGAAAGGAGAGCTGTATTTCCACAACAAAATGGAATAATCAATGGGAGCAATTAACAGCAATTGTTTCAGGCAATTTGAAATGTTGCTTCCTTTCCTGGAAGTGGAGTGAAACGGATCTTTCTATTTGTATCTCTTCCTCTGGCCTGAAGTCATTGATGTGGATTAAATAGTACTTCTGGGATGGGGAAAGGTATTCAAGCATCATACATATATATACAATAAAATAGTTAAATTGCGAGATTAAAATTTCAGTTTGGTCAGGTGTAAATTATGCATTTGATCTAGAGTTGATTTAAAAATCTTGAAAACAAAGAAAAAATAGGCTAAACCTAGCCGAAAGCCAATATTTATAAAGGCCTCTTAAAAGGAATTTATTTTAAAAGTGCTCTCCAGTTTTTTCAAACCTTCACTCTTCACAGAGGCTCAAACTCTCTCACCTTAACAAACACAATCAAGTAGCCTGATCTGATTTCCTTCCTAAAGCCTGTAATCTAGTCTAGTGTCTGTTTTCAGTAATTCGATGTGACTGGCCTCTCCAGAGGTTTTAATCCACCGATTTAAACCTTGTTTTTGACTATTTTAAAGTTCAGCGATCAGACTAGATACTGGGAATAAAGCAGCTCAAAAACAAATGACCCTCCTCTCAAAAAGCTTACTTCCTCTTATTAATGATTGTTTAACACAATGATTTTAATGAATACTCCATGACCTTTTACTCTCCTCATGTTCTTTCTCCTTTCTAAATTTTCTATTTATTTATTCTGCTTTAAGTACAATAGTATCTTGGGACTTCTTAACTGGCCTTTCTAAATTTTAAAATTCTTACAATAAAATCTTATTTTTACCCATATTCCCTTGTCTTCCATATTTCTCCCTTCTATGTTTCAGCTTTTCATTCAGACTTGCCAAAGTTTTTTAGATGATTAATCATAAATATTTATTTAATCCTAACTTTTCCATGTTTATTAATATCAGTTGGGTATATCTAATTGGATATTCAATCTGAAACTTAACAGATGAAAATTTAACATTCTGAGACCTTATTTTGCATTCCTATGCCAGTCACTCTTCACCCCCTCAGACCATATGAGTCATCATAAATTGTTTTGATGCTTTCTTTACAATATTTTATACTTGCTACTCCTTTCTAAATCTGCATTGTGTGTGGTTTACAGGAGAAAAACTTGGATAAAAACATCACATGGAAACTGATGTTTGGTCTGGTATTCAACACAAATGAGAATGCAGTAGTAAGGTGTGTTGCTTGGTTGGGTAAGCTAGAATGCACTAACATACAGACATGTATGTACATAATGTCTCATATACTATGGCAGCAGCCTTCTCTCTCATATTTCTAGGTTATCCCAGGTCAATAAATAACACACTTCCCCTGGTAAACCAGGTCCTTGCTGCCTGCATTTGACTGATAGAATAGGACAAATCATTTCCTTAAAACGTCTTGATTCAGAAAGGGCTCATGTCACTTGTATTCTTATTTCCATGTCTATAATCCATGATGTATCTACATGTAGATTTTAAAAAGCTGAGAAATATAGGCTTTAAAAAAAAGAACTGCAACTGTAAAAAGGAGTTGGCAGCCTGTCTCATACTGGAAATGGAAAACTGCATTCATTCCCAGGTAGAGAACATAGTGTCCAAACAGAAGCAGAAGGGGCAGCGCAGGAGGGAAATAGAAACAAGTTGGGTGTTGTTGCAATATTACCAGGTGGCTGTTGATGAGAGATTCAGGGAATGAGAAGGTGCCGGAGGTGTCACTACACTGTGAAAGGATGGAGATAATCACCTGAGACCTTAATTATTATGCTGTGCAATTGAACTTAGTCTCTAAGTGGTGGGAGCCCACTAAAGATATTTCAGTGAAGAAGAAGCATAGTTGTTGTGGAAACAAAATTCTGTGGCACCTACAGAATGACCTGGTTTTCAAATAAGACTCTTGTTTGAAACAGTAATTTTCCTACAAACCTGGAAACCTCTTAAAGGCAAATTCTTATTTATTTCGTTTTTGTATTTTATTTGGAAATTAGGAAAGCAACTTTTATGATTTGCAGGCATCTAAAATTAATGTGTTAAACCCTGAAACCCCAGTACCTCAGAAAGAGACTATATTTAAGATTAGACCTTTGAAGAGTTAATTAAGTTAAAATAGCATCCTTATGGTGGGTCTTAATTCAATAAGGATACCAGTCAGGTGTCCTTATAAATCACACAGACAACACAGAAACAAGAAAGGCCATGGGGAAAAAAAAGCAGAAGGTGACCAAGTGCAAGCCAGGGGGACAGACCCCAGAATGAAACCTATAGACATCTTGACCTCAGTCTTCTAGCCTCCAGAAGTATAAGAAACTATATGTTTCTTAGGTAAGCGGCCCAGGCTATGGTATTTATAATGGTAGCCCTAGCACATGAATACAGTGATGTTAACTTATTATGAGTTCCACCAACATTTATTACTGCCATTTAACCTAAATCCAATCTGCATTAACTAGTTTTCCCTTTGTGCCCATCTGAAGCCCATAACCAAGGATTTTAACTCTCCTAGCTATTACCAAATTTGGTAAATTCTCTTGTCTCAGTGGCAAATTGGTAGTAGAGTCCAAATAAGATCAAACACTGGGAAAAATTAACTAGTAGTTTAGGAAATTTGATTGTTAGTGATTAAGGGACTAACACCTTTTTTTTTTCAACACAAATTATCTCTATAACCTTCTACCTGTTCCTCTCTTCAGTCTGGCTCAGCAAGCATCCCAAGAATCATGCACACTTATGTGAATCAGGGTGTGTCCCAAACAGGGTGGTGTCACGGGGAGCATTTAGAGCCAGGGTGTCTGGATTTTAGTTCATTTCTATCACTTGATGGTTTCAAGTTCGAGTGCAGTTCAGTTAACCTTTGGAAGCACCCGTTTCCTTGGAACAAATGTGATTACTTTCACAGGGCTGTTATTAGAATTGAATAAAACAAGCCATTGAAAGTTTCTAACACAGTGCCTAGTGTATGAGAAGATTTCTGGAAGACACTTTTTATGTTAAAGTTGTGCTAAACTGGTTTTAAATATTTTTTCAGTAAGAATTGTTGTAAGTATATTTAGCTATTCTAAAATATAAGAGAAGTATGTAGCATATATAACTGATCAAATGGCATATATTTCTTTAAACAGGTTATTAATTACTATAAATGTATCAAGAGAAATGAATACACAGATATATTTTCATTAAAAATATTTTTGTAACATTTGGTGTTTTCCCATATAATATTTATACTTACCAGATGGTATTTATTTTAAGTGAAGGTATTAAATTATTATAAAATAGAAAATAAAAGATCAAATGGGTTGGAAACCAAGAGAAAAAAATTTAATTAATACAAATGACCACCATTGCCAAGTTTAATCCCTGGGGGATCTCAACTTACATGTTGGGTGTTACTCTATTTGTCAAGTTTATATTCATTCTGGCTCTCCATCTGTTTAACTTAGCTCTTTAATATGCTGAATGAATAAGTAGATTGCTTATCTCCGATATATTTGGAATTAATTGTGTCTGGCTTCTTCACAAGCATGAGTATGAACTAAAGCTGGGTTACAGGGAGATGTGTGTACACTCGCAGGGTCCGAAGTGCATAGACGGTACATCGTGAAAGGACACAGAATGGGTGAATGGAGAAACGTACGGAGACCCATGGGGGGTCGCCCCTCTCTGCTCACAGACCGAGCATGATGCCCTTCTGGTCTCCTCCCCCAGGGTTTGGGGACAGCAGCCATAGGACACAGTGTGCAACCGAAGACCCCAGCACTGCAGGAGCGCCACTCATGCGCTGGAGCCATCTGGAACTCTGTTCTACTCATGTGTAGATTGCATTGCTGTCACACGCCTCAGGCCATGGGTGCTACGTGAGGCAATGTGGATGAGTCTATAATGACATGTTTGTCACATAAAAGTGTCCAGTAAATTGAGTCTTTTATAACATGACAAGGATTAAGTGTTAGTTTTCTTCATACAGCACAATCAATATGTACTCAATTTTGAGTTTAAAAAACACCTGGTGTTCTGATATTACAGCCAGTTTATTGCATGTGTTCTGCACACTCTTAGTTTGCTGGAATGCACCAAAAATGTTTGTAAAAGTAATTACAAAATTGTTCTCTCCCTGTTTATTTTTATCCCCCACATAAGGGTTAAAAACCCTTTAAGTATTTAATTTTTCAATAGACTTCTGTGAGAAATGAAGAAATGGCACACATATTGAGTTCTTTATAAGAAACATTTGTATCAAAACATAAAAAAGAAGTTTCTTTGGAATGAGGTTTAACTATTACCAAATTATTTGTTTAGCAAATACATATTGTATAGTCATAACTGTTTTACATATTCGGCTTTATTTATAATTATAGTAAAACATTTGTTGCACAATGATACTTTGGTTTATCTAAATTGCTATTTCATGTCACCATAATAGTTAAATAAATATCACATTTCATAAATATCCAGTTATATTAAAGTTTATGCAAAGTGCAGTTTTCATTTGCTCTGAGCAGGTCAGTCTCGCTCTCTTAGCACATCAGGCTGGTAGAAAAATAAAAAAGCTACATTTCCCTTTGTCTCCCATGCATCTTTATGAAAGCCAAAAGAGATTTGAAAAACAGTGAAGACAAAGAAAACATGAGTAAACTCCTGCAGTCACTCAGCTTAAACTTGACTACAGGTAATTGTTAGTTTATCATTTCTATTAGAACTTTCCTTTGTTGGATTAAATAATTAAATTGGTCAAATTAGTGATTTAGGAAGTATGTCTTGTACTATCTGTGAAAGTTGAATGCAGAATGGTCTATCTCAAAATAGAAGGAATACTTATGGTTCATTTTTCTCCCCTTCCCTCTTTTCTTAAGCTACAATTCAAAGAGCAAGGTAAGTTATTTGACCCACCTTCTCCCCTCCTTAAATTGAGGCCTCCTTGGTAGGAGAGGAGCTGGGAAGCAGCCGTGTAGCTTTTCTACCTTGCAGAAATGGAAGTCTTTTACAGAAATTCTGAATGAAAACTGCAGCGAATCGGGGTCTGCAAAGGAGAGGATCACAGTCTCCCAGGAGAGGAAGGTTGGAGAACATGCTCAGAAAAATGACGCAGAGTTATCAGTGAAAAGATAGAAGAGCGTTTGTGTTATTTTACACTCCCCTCCAGAACGTCAATATTTCATAGGCTTCTCCCTTGGGACATGATGGAAGATTCTATCTCCATGGAGTGAAAATGTGCATAGTTTCCTTTCAGGGATTGCCTGTTAACATCCATAGATGGTGAGGAAATTACGAATGCTCGCACTTTTCAAGGAAATTCTTTCTCATTAATTTTCTTTGCTTTGTTTTCCAATACATCTGAAAAGCACTGCAAAGGTAAAACAGAAAAACAAATGCTCAATTATTAATTCTATTTGTGGTCCATTGTATATATATATTCTGTATTATAGGGCATTAAGTAACAACACTGTTTGATAGTTTCTAGTTAGAAAAAGTAGTGACTTTTAATTAACAAGTTTAAAACTCCAAAATAATACTAAATATTATATGGCACATACAGTTTATTCTTGAAAGACTAGAATTGGTTAAATAGTGTTGATGTCTTTGAGACATGACCTCGTATATGCAACACGAAGCATTTATTAAAAATTAACAGCAATTACTCATATACTTCATAAAAGTAACGTGAAAAGAACAACAATAAAAGGTTCAAGAGGAGAAAAATAGAAAGCTAACTGGCAAGGGTCAGTTGCTAGGTCTTGGACTTATAAATTCAAACCATATTGAATGATATCACAATTTGGCAATATGATAGGAGAGTATGACAAAATGAATCCTTTATATCAGAATTGCCAAGGTTTATTTTGTGGATCCAAAAAATATTCTCATGTCATTCTCTGATTTGGCCTTCTCGTACCCTCATCCCATGTCACTGTTCATAGTGTAGGCACGTTATGAAAAGGAGACTTTGCTTTAGGTAAACATGAAAGGAAAGGAGAGGACTCCATATGTTCACACATATAAGAAATGCTGTGAGTTACTTATTTTTCTAAAATGGAGTTAGCTCAAAACAAACATGGAAGGATTGTGTCATATTATAAAATATTAGACAAAATAAGCCTACATACTTTTCTTTTAAGGGAATTATATTTCTGTCCACTTATAGTGTTACATGGCCAGAATTTTATAATTTCATAGTTAGCTGAGGCTTTCTTGAGAAATTTTAAAGTTAAAAAATGCTAAAACATTTGCTTAATATTCATAAGGTATTTAAACTTAGATTTTTATTAAAATACTCTGTGAAAATTTCTGTGCCTGTATTTATGTAGCTTTTCAAAGATTAGGATTAAATTGTAATAGGAGAAAACAAGAATTTTTGAAATTTCGACTTCAGTACCTTTTTCTTTTCACTCCCATAATGTGAGATAGTGAAAAAAACAAGGGAAGGTGAATGTATGTGGAACTCAGGGACAGCTTTGCCAAGCAATATCCATCACATTACTTTTAGGGACAAATTCTTGCTGAATTACAGTATGAAAATTAAAGAGAAATTCAAAATAAGAAATATCAGGCTCTCTATAAGCATACATTTCTGTGAAATTCTTCTCTTTTCCTCCATATCTTTCTGTTCTTATCCTTAATTTAAGGCAGTTATCACAATATGCCTTATATTGTATCCTCTGCTCTATATTAATAAATTTGACCACATAATCCAGCAAGGTAACAGACATGAGATATCAGTACAGAGACATATTACTATGATTTCTTTATTAGATTTACTTAAAGTTGTCACTGAAAATTTGCTGCCATAGTTCATCCTTCCAACCACCCTCTAAACCTGGAGGGCTGCCCTTATACTTTGGATCCTTCACCCCAATGCCAACTCCATGTTCCTTAACTGGTGCCATGACTAATGTTGATGATTTGCATTTTTAAATCAACTACTGAGTTCAGTTCCCTTTTCAATGCAATTTGTATTAGAAGTAGAAACCCAGAACTATGTGCCAATCTTGTGCTGTTCACAGCATGTGCTTACCTAAGGAAAAGGCAGAAATTATTCTTGCTTCGAAACAGGAATTCAGTAGAAAGAGTAAACTGGAAACACTCCTGCAGAGAAAAAAGGCAGAATTAGAATTTAAATGATGTCCAGTCTATCTCTACTACAGAACAAATTTTTAAAATTACTCATACGAGTTGTTCTAAGAAAAAAACTACCAAGTATCAGTAACCACAAAATGAGTATGAGTAACGGTAGTGAAAACGGAAAGTGCTAAAATTCTTGTTCAGAGTTGAAAATTTCCTTCATTATAGATTTAATATAATGTATCATATTTTTAATCTAAAATGCATTCCTCTCTATTTCCAAAATATTTCTTTGTGTAAAATAAACTTGGTAATATTATGTGCTGTGTTCAGTGTGTTCATCCTGCCCGTTCAATGAGAGGTTTCCTTTGTAAAACTAGGAAACTGCACACATTCTGAGGCACTTTTTCTTCTCTATTGTGAATTTTTATAAATTCTTAGGTAAACCTGCTGAACCTGATATAAATAGAACAAATTCAGAACCCTTTTTAGTTATTGTACCAAAGCATTTGTAACGGCTTTCAACTTCTCTTCGCTGAATATAAACTTGAATATTAAATTAAAATCTTTAAAAGCCTTCTGAAAGATTTCATTGCTGTGATTTTGTGGTTGCCATACTTGAACAATTCATGAGCAATTACCATTGAGCACTGTTCTAAACAGTTTTAGCACTATCTCACTTAATTACTCTCACAATTCAATGAGAGAGAATGGATCTCTGCTGACCGCCCCTGACCAGGTCCAGGAGATGAGACTTTCAAAGAGCTAAATGATGTAATGAGATCACAGACTGGGGAGATTTTCCATGGGAACCCACACCCTCTAAGAGTTCTGCAAATTGTTCCTAGCTTATCATTCTGTAAGAGGTGGGGAATCCATAACATTAAAATTTGTATGAGTGTTTAGTTTTATTTGAAATGTTACAGTGAAAATTCTATGTATCTCTTTAAAATGGGAGTAATGGGAATTCTACCAGGAGTTAGAAAGTTAGAAAGGAAACATGTGTAATGGTGGAATTTTCTGGGAATATACTTAGGACTCACTTCATTGGCTAATTAATCCTTCAGAGGGACCTGCAATTAGGCTGGTTTTGACATTTATAGTTTGAGTTACTATGAATCCTATATATGTATGTCTTTTGTTTCTTTTTAACACTTTCATTTTGTTGACAAACTTAATATTAATACATATTTATGAATGAATCAAAGAGTTAAGTAAGGATGAGATGACAAAACATAGCAAAAGTAGGAAGGATAAAACGTGTAATAATTTCCCAAGTTGGTTTTTATCAGACTCATAAAATGCCTTGCCTGAGAATGATAATATAGCTAATAATTATTACTGCCAAGTGCAGTTCTTAGTTATTAATGTGAATTATCTAATATAATTCTCCCAAAATCTATCATCTGAGTCTATTAATTTTGCTTTATTAAATAAGAGAGAAATGAGGCACAAAGCCACCATGTAACTTGGCCAAGGTCACACAGAAAGTGAGGGAGATGGAATCTGAAACAACCAAGTCTGAGTTCAAAGTGAACAAAGCTCATCGCCACTAAAATACATTGTCTAACATGTGATTAAAATGATCATATAATACATGTATATACTTTAGAAAAATCAGTACAAAAGTTAGTATTATTATAATTATGACTGTATGCAGTTTGGATTTTTATCTCCCTGGTATAAAGTCTATGCACAACAAAATATGTTATTTAGAAGAGAAGGCTTGTAAACTTCATTCTAAAACCAATTTTTAATTGTTAGTCAAGTACAGTTTTCTCCCTTTTCCTCCACCATTCCCTCCACCCCGTCAGTCCCCACTCCCCTAGTTTTGTCCATGTGTCCTTCATACATGTTCCTGAAAACCCTTCTGCCTATCTCCCCAATTACCCCCTCCCACCTCCCCTCTGGTTTCCGTCAGGTAGCTCTTAATTTCACTGTCTCTGGTGATATTTTACTCAATTGTTTTCTTGATTAAGTTCCACTTACAGGTGAGATCATATGGTACTTGTCTTTCACCTCCTGGCGTATGAAAAGATGCTCAGCATCACTAGCCACCAGAGAGATGCAAATTAAAACCACAATGAGATACCACTTTACAACAGTCAGAATGGCCATAATAACCAAGTCAACAAACAAGTGCTAGAGAGGTTGTGGAGAAAAGGGAACTCTAGTGTACTGTTGGTGGTATTGAAGACTGGTGCAGACACTGTGGAAAACAATAAGGAATTTTCTCAGAAAAGTAAAAATGGAACTGCATTTTGACCCAGCAATTCCACTGCTGGGCTTATACCCTAAGAGCCCTGAAACACAAATCTAAAAGAACCTATGCACCCTAATGTTCATACCAGCACAATTTACAATAGCCAAGTTTTGGAAGCAAACTAAGTGTCCATCAGTAAATGAATGGATCAAAAAACTGTGGTGCATTTACAGAATAGAATAGTATGCAGCAGAAAGAAAGAAGGAGCTTCTGCCGTTTGGGACAGCATGGATGGATCTGGAGAACATTATGCTAAGTGAAATAAGGCAGGCAGTAAAAACATTTGCTTTTATCCACTCAAAAACAAAAACAAATTAAGTCATTCAGTTCTTTAGAGTATAAAATACCAGAACTCAAAATATTAGTAGTTACAGATAAATTTTAAGCAAAATACGATGGATTTCATGAATTTTCTTTTTATCAGTGTAATATAATAATATGCCATGTACAACACAGCAGCTAAGTATTAAAATGATAATATGAATAGCAAAAATCAGTTTTGTACTCCACCTCCAGATTGCTGTACATAGAAAGCAACTACTTAAATGCATATACTATTTATTGTATATAGTAATTTATTAATTTTAGCCACCACTGATCAACTTCTTGTGATAAAGGAAGATATTAGCTATCTTAACACATATGCTTTGGACTCCAATATCCTTCTCATAAATTTTTAGTTAAAGCTTTATCCAAGGTTTTAATTGACATGAAAATACAAATGGTTTTCCACTCTTAAGACTAGTAGCATATGTTATCATTCTTTATAGGTTTATTTTTCTGTTTCTTTTTCTCTGGAATTAGTATTCACTTTGTATCTTTTTCTTGATTTTCTATCATTATTAAGCTAAAGTTAAATTTTCAGTTTCTAAGGATGCCTTCATACAATTTTCTAGATAGTGATGTTTGTCAGATGATCTGGTGTGTCTATTTCTCACATTTGTGTCATGGGACACACCTTCTGATCTCCTCCCACTCCTTGGTCCACCCAGGATGCACTGGTGCATCTGCCCACTTCACAGCAGAGTCCTGGGATCCTGATGAAGAATGGCCCCCCTTTCTCCCAGTGTTTCTTCTAGTGCCTGGAACCCCAGTTTTCCTCCATCTTGATTCCCTTTCTCATTTTGATGGAGCAGAACTTACAATACTTTTTCTCTAAAATTGAACAAAGATATCATTTGACATTTTGTAGCTTTGAAAAATCTTTGTTCTTTTTACACATTTACATCATAGTGGTTCATGGAAAAGCACACGGCCTTCCTATCCCAGAGTCGTCGGATGAGAACTCACTTTTTCTCAGCATCGCCTCTCGGAATTCTGTCCTGCATCTATAAAGTTCTGAAATCTCACAGCAATAAGTCTTGGCAGAGAATGTTTTCCTCAATCATGAAAAAAATTATTTTTCTAAATATTTAATCTCTTTGTAGTAGGGCCTTTTGCAGTCCTCTTAGATTGATCTGCATGGTCTGTCCCACTGTAATCTTCATGGTTGGTTTTCTAATTTCTGAAAACCCTAATGTCACAATCCCATCTGTGTACCATTTTTGTTATAAAAATTTTAAATTTAAGACAATTTTTGGTACTACATTTACTACAACTTACTATCTTTGTTTTATGTATAATTTCTTTTTGTAGTAATTATATTTCTTTTAATCATTCTGTTATCTGTTTTGTTGCTATTTCTTCCGCATTACATTTGTTGTTATTGCTTTATGTTGGTGATTATCTTTAATGAGGGATACTTTCCACAAATATCTGGTAATATTTGGATATTTCAATTTAATAAGAACTTCTTAAAGTACTTATTCCAAACTCTGACATTGCATGTCCACCTGTGAGTGTGTACAAGGATGTATATAAATATTTTGAGAGCGAAGGGTAGTAAGTTGGTGAGCTATTCTACATGGTGACCAGGCGGCAAGCTAAACTTTTTGTTGCAGGTCCGCCATTTAGCAGCACCTGTGACCTTCCCTCTCAGGTATTTTAGCTTCCATATCCAAGGAGCCTTACATTTTCCATCTATGGGGTAGAAGTCTGCCTGTAGAATTTCCAGAGCCACACTGGAGAAAGGGGCTAAGAGTTGCATTATTCACTATTCATGGTATAGTCCTCCATTCAAATTACCTGATATTTATTTGGCATATTGTTGTTCCTTTTATTTGAGCTTGATGTTTCCATGTCTAGAAATTCTCTCATTCATCTCCTCCATCCTCTTGCAGAGAAAGAAGAAGTGCAGTGGCTTCAGTGAGGGTTTTGAGTTCTAATTGCTCCCATAAAGTAACTTGCAAGCCAAGACCTTCTTTTGGCTTACCTACACTTCTGGCTAACCTCCTCACTTCAGCTGTAAAAGGCATCTGGTCCTTGAGGTTTCTAAAGGCTTTGTGGTGGGAACTGGTAGCTTTAGGCAATAGTTCTCTCCCCATGCATATAAAGTTAATTTTCCTCCATTGGGTTATGTTATCTTTTTTTGTCACAGAAGTTAATTCTTTCACTGTATGCCACATTTAATATGCCAGCAGACCTAATGTTAGAACAAAGGATGACGCCAGCATTCTTATCATTTAGGAAATTGTAAGGATTTTAAGAACTCTGTATCAGGAGCTGTGGCAGAGATTCATATATACATTTTCTATTATTTTGCATATACCAATATAAATTTCAAGTTTAAAGGTATTTTGCTGGTAGGATTCCCCATTCTTCTGGAGAAGTCAGTCTTTTTCTATTAGGGTCTTCAACTGATTAAATGAGGCCCACCGACATTATGGAGGATAGTCTGTTTCTTTTTTACTTTATTTTTATTGTTTACACTATTACAGTTATCCTCATTTTTCTCCCCACTCTCAGATGTTATATATTGTAGTTACTGGCACTAAGGCATTATATGTATAATTGAAGTTATGAGTACTTTATATTTTTTACTACGATGAAGTATATGTTTCAAATATTGGCTTATTTTAGGATGAATATGAAGGAAATAGGATAATAATTTTATTCTCTTATTAAAACTTACTCCAGGTAAAGTCTAATATGAATTTGGTTGCAAAGCTACTGAACTTATAACACATTTGCACTGCGTTTTGTTGTTTTCACGCTATTTCATTATTTTGGTTTATTTCCCTGTTTAGAAGTCAGTCTAATATAATTAAACATTCACAATGCGCTTTCATTTTAAACCAATATCCTTATCTGTGACGCCCCTTGTGGTAACACAGCATTCTGTAACTTTATTCAGTTAGAATGTCCCTAAGCTTTATTAGTTCATTCTAAATATTTAATCTTTAAAAGGTGGTGATAATTTTTAATAGGATACTAAAATATACAAATGGCAGGGTAGCCTTTCACAGAACTTCAGCTCAGATCTGGGAATGCTCTGTATTTTATTTTCCTTTCAGAACTTAGTCCCAAACAAAAAAAATTCTTATGGGAATGACGTAGTTGACTGTGCTGACAGACATCCAAAAGGCATACCTCAATCCCACTTCCCACCCTTCCGGCCATCTTAAAAATTTTAAAGGCAAAACCAAGTGAGAGCTTTCTCTGCCTCCATTGCAGTTAAAAGTGCAAAAGAGTTCCCCTCCAGGTCAATGGCATCTGCTGGAGACTTCAGGGAAAGCAGTTCCTTGTCTGCTAATGCCAGTGAGAGAATCTTTTGGCTCCTCCTCCTATGGTTATGATGCACGAAGCTACATCAGCAGCCTACGCCAAGCAGGTGACAGTGAGTGTATCAAAAGCAAAGTGCCTAAGGTCGCTATAGCACATCACAGAAAAGAGTTTCAATCCTTGATAATAGTATTAAACAGCACATGCTATCTTTAAGTTTCTTGGTATGTAGAGAAAAAAAAGCAGTGTTTAGAAGACAGTATTGATGTGTTTTCTATTACTTGTTGGCAAAATATTTGCAAAAAGAGCAATGCTTTCTCATTAAAAAAAATCACAAAAGCCCTTGTTGACTTGGCTCAGTAGATTGAGTGCCAACCTATGAAGTAAAGGGTCGCTAGTTAAATTACCAGCCAGGGCACATTCTTGGGGTGCCTGCCAGGTCTCCAGTAGGGGACGTATGAGAGGTAAACATACATTGATGTTTCTCTCCCTCTCTTCCTCCCTTCCTTCTCCTCTCTAAAAATAAATAAATAAAATATTTTAAAAAGAGAATTCTCTTAAAAATACACAGAAGTAGTTAGAAGAGCAGTCACAGGATAAATGTACATACAGAATTATTGATGTGTTATGCAGAGAAAGGCAATTTTTTACTGGCTTACTGCTGTTATATAAAATGTGAAATGGCTGCTCATAATTATTAATTAATACACTAGGAAAGAAACAATATTTTTACAAGGTATGGAAAGATTCCAGAGTTTCTTATAGACTATTTAAACAACATAAGAGAAGAAATTTAAAGTAATATTGATTTTAGTATGACTAAGACTAAGACATAGCACAAAGATTGCATCTATATTTTGGGAAACTCTATTATTACAAGTAATATATTTTATTGAAGAATCATTGGGTCTAAAAATCATTTCCCAAGTATTTATCAGGAAATACTGCATATTTTACAGGGAAAGTTCCTGAGGAAATAAACAAAAGTTTAATTTGTCTTATTTTTAGTGTTCTAAAATTGCACTGTTTAATATATAAAGGAAAATAGATTTCACATATATTGATATTTTCACTAGTTAGATCATTGCTTATTTTTGAATTAACTATGGATATTTTATGAAGAATACATTCTAAACTCTTGTCATACCTAGGAGCTGAATTTCTCCTTCAGAAAAGCAAACACCAAAAGTGTTCAAAAGGTTTCCATTTGCTTCTTGTGGGGGGCAGGTCAGAAAGTTGGGTGTGTTAATAAGCAAGGCTATTTAGAAACATCTTCAAGGGAGTCAAGTTACAGTCACTGATTTTATTGCCATCACTGCTGGTCTAAGGTTAATTTAAACAAATTGCAGCCACTGGAGGTGAGAATTCCTGGCTGATATAATCTGCTGTCCTGAATACCATTCAGTATTACTCTAAGAGTACTCAAAAATCACAAGAAACCAAGTGAAGAGAAACAGGAATTGCTGCTTTGGGGTAAAATAAAACCATATATTACAAGAAAGTTTCTTATTTAATTATCTCATTTCAGAAAGAAAGCAGATCTGTACCTTTCTTTCTGAAATACTAGTACAAGAGGTCTGTCCAGAAAAGGTCCAGCCATTCATTGTTAATATAACAAGAACAGTTTGCACAACATCCATGTAAACTAGCAGCCAAAGAGAGTGGACTGGAATGATCCTGCATGAACAATGATGACATCACTGTACTAGTCAGTGGGGGCAGTGGATGCCCTTGAGTGAGCACGTGCGTGGTGTGGCCACAGAATTCAAATTGACTGAGCGAGTAGAGCAATGTTACGCTTGAGCAGCCCTGCACGGAAACCATTTGGGTGATTCAGAAGGCCACAGTTATGGGCAACTGGTGATTGGCAGCTTCAGCATGACAACATGCCCAATCATGTATCACATCTCGTGCAGAATTTTTTTGCAAAACATCAAATCAACATGTGGACTCAGCCCCCCTACAGCCCAGAATTGGATCCCTGTGACCTCTGTTTTGTTCCCAAAGCTAAAATCATCTTGAAAGGGATAAGGTTTCAGACCACCCGTGAGAATCAGGAGAAAGCAGTCACAGCTGATAGAGATTGGGAGAACTGTGTGAGGTCCCAAGGTGCCTACTTTGAAGGGGACTGAGGCATCATTGTCTTATGTACAATGTTTTTTGTATCCTGTATCTTCTTCAGTACATGTCTCTATTTTTCATATTACATGGATGGATAACTTCTAGACACATCTGATATATATTTAAAAAGGGAGTTAAAATGGTGAATTTAAAGTGTAAGCCAGGGAAGTGGATATGCTATGATAACACACACACACACACACATATATATAATATGCATATTCACACACATATGTATATGTGTATATATGTGCACACATACAGTCAAGCTAAACTCCATGTTATAATTAATTATTATTAGATATATAGTTGACATCTTCATTGGTAATGGATAAATCCTTGTGTTTTTATAAGCTAAATAAGAAAAATAAAAGTAAAAATTCACCTAAGGGTTTTACTCAGAATTTCTATATAAAGAGGAACTATAGTCTGGTGTAATTACACGAAAACATTGTTTTCCAAATGTGTGCACGTGTGCACATGTGCATGTGTTTCACAGAAGCCTCTATGGACCAAATACTTAAGAAGAGGCTAATATCCCAGGAAGGGGCTCTGTCATAATCTAATGATTAAAATGAAATAATAGCTATGCCATCTATGGAAAACTCTTAGATGTCTCTGTCCTTCTAAGATGATAACCTCTGTCATAAGCTGGTTGAGAAGATTAAAGTAGTTCATAAAGGAGCCTCGGATGTCATCAGAACTACTTGAGTCAGCTAAGATTACTATTATTCTATACTCACTATTAACTAGGAGCAGCAGAGCTTCAGTGTCCCTCCCTAAGTTGGAGACCCTAGTGTGTCCTTTGATAAATGTTTGATCATCTGAGGTCAGCTCGGCCCCTCCTTACCTGCAGGAATAGAATAAGATTGGTGACACAAGCAGTGCACCCTGTCTAATTTCATATGAGTCAGGGACAGTCAGAGGAAGCAGTCCTCACTGCTGTTGCTTCTGTCTTCAACTTGTTTTGCCAGAGGGGTTTTCATAAAACAAAACAGGCAGTGCATTCTAGACTTTGTTTACTAAACCAGAATTTCCCTCTACTTATTAGCTCTTAAGACCAAAGTGTGCTCTCAGGTCATTCACTCAGCTCTGGAATATATTCTGACTGATTCAGGTTCTATGATGTTGGAAATGGACTGCTAAATATTATATAACTATGTTAGTGACATAAACACACATCCACATATATATATATTAGTTTTATGGGTCACCCTCTATATTTTCTCAAATATACTTCTTTTATTCTGAAGATTTGCTAATTACCATGGATAAAATGGGATTGATAATTCCAAGGGAATACATCTAGAAAACCATATGACCATTGTTGCCAAAAAAAACATAATTAAGTTTATTTCCTCCTGTTGTGTTTATAATATGTACTTTGAAGTACCACAACAGATAAATTGTTAACTATAAATGATGGCTTACAAATTATTAGCAAATTACAGCATTGAAGAAAATATGTAATAATGATTCTTAACACATGTTCTACTTGGAGGCTGGCCACTTAACTTTACATCTAGGCCTTGAGTGTTGGAAATTAAATGTTTGTCATTCACACACTTCTGAGAAACTCATTTAAGATGTGAACTAAAAGCTAACACATACCATTGAATATTCCCTGTTGCAATGCATGTTGCAAGTATATCCCTTCACTATCATGAGCATATCACTGAAAAAAATTAGTTTATTTTATGCCCTATACCTTGTATGCTAAACAACCCAAATCCCTTCAGCAGCCCTAGAATTATTTATTCATGTTTTGGAACAGGCCTCCAATTATTTTTGTTTTGTTTTGTTTTTATGTCATGAGCATTGTGATATTACTTTATGACAAGGCTTCAATGAGTATGGAATATTTTATGCTAACATTTTATATATGGATTCTTATTCTATGTAATCCACTATCACCTGTGTGTATTTTAGGCTGCAGATCATTGAGAAAGCCTTTTTCTTCGTACATAGTTTAGTGACTAAATATACTACTACCAAAGTCTGTGACTTGTGGACTTTATCATATTTAATGTATACAACTCAAATAAAATCCTAATATCTCTTTCATTCTCCCAGACTGATTTTCCTACTTGCTATGACTTTTCTGAATACAGGAATTTTCTACTACTTGTACATGCCTTCACTTCAACTTTCTCTTTCCCTCCAACCTCATTATTAGATTTTGTGTTTTCATTAGACTTTTGAAATTTCAGAATCTTAAGATTTCCTAGAAGGAAGATGAAATTATTAATGGTTTCATCATCTGACCAACCTTTCCCTTTACTTAGCGGCGGATGAGACAGAGCTGTCTTTCACCAGTCAGAAGACAGATTAAGATTCATTTACAGATTTGTAAATTCATTTTTTATGATGATATGATTTATTTTCTTACAGAAGTTACTATTCACTTTATTAAGGTCAAGTCTATCTTTCCTTCCCAGAAAGACTGGTGTGATACTCAAGGATTCATCCATCTAAAAAACTTCAGTGTATGTATAGAAAGCATTATGTATGACTGTGCTCATTTTTTAAGATCATTTAATATTTGATCTTTCCTATAATTTTAAAATAACCAGTTGTATTATTTATTCTTCTACTTGGCCTTTTGACATCTTATTAACATTTTTGGCTAAATGAAATAGCAGTTTTGAGGAAAGTACTTGACAAAATAATTATTTTTAAAACTCTATATTGCTGCTGTAAGTGACATCTCTCATTTGTGACAACTTCAATAAAGGGGGAACCAAGTTCCTTGACTTTTATTCCAGAACTTATGATGATCACTTTTGGGGGGTTCCTTGGGTTTCTTTGTTTTGTTTTGTTAGTTGATCGTTTCTCCTTCTTATTTTTTCATTAACTTTAGAAAACATAGTTTTTCCATCTAGGGATGCATTATTCACAAAACAACTCTCCTGAAACTTGTTGTTCATTACTTTTGTATTCCCTGTGTTTTGTATCAGGCTGTTATAACCATGCATGGTTGGGGAGAGCCGCATGAGCAACAGGTATTTTTTTAGGAGCTATAAAAATAAAACAAGTATCTGTGTTGACTGCAAATTTTAATATCAGAGTCATAATAGCAGTTTTTTAAAACAAAATCTCTAAGTTCCAATGAAAATAGAGATTCCAGTCTCTATTGGAATCTCTAGTTTCTGTTATTCCATAGTATGTATAGGACAGTGTGTGTTGAGTTTCAGGTCACTACACAAGGGCTATGTGTGTGCATGTGTGTATTTAAAAGCATTTATATATTTTTAAATTGCATTAATCTTTTTTTTTTACAAATAACAGAGTATTTTCAGTAACGATTGGTATTTTTTTCAGAAAGTAAGAATAGAAATACACAGAAACTCAGGCAATGATGAGTGGTCTGACAAAATAACTCCTAGAAAAATAATGACACTTCAGCATTATCTCTTATTCTAATAATTTCCTATATTTCTGAAACCTTATTTTTTGAAATTAATTACCTTTTGAATCTATTCCTCTTTTATATGCTGTGTCATTGGGTAGAGTTTTAAATTATGCATATGATAAAAGTTAATTTGTAAAATCCGCCAGAAACCATTTTAAGATATTGGGTGAGCTTTAGAAAATCAAACAAATGAAACTGTCCCCTAGGAACACATTTAGAAGACACATTTCATTGCAATCACTGCAGTGTGAATCAGATAGTGGAAAATTGCATGTGAATATTAAGTAACTGAACCAAAATCTCATGACTGTTCAAGCCTTGGTTACTTTCATGTGCCCTTGTCCAAACTTTACGAGAGAATAAGTTACTTGCTTTGATATAGATGGGATGCTAACTTTAGCTACAAAATTGAACACAATGTTTCACACCATGAATTAAACAAACCATTAACATAAGTTTTTTATGAATCTGTTTCTGTATTTGAAAATATCAAGCAAAAAATAACGACACAGTGCTGAGTGTTGTAAATATAATATATACTTCCATTTGTGGCAGTACTTTAGTGGGGAATTTTTTTTTGCAGACATGTGTGTTTTCCCATACAGAGAAATCTTATTCCCTGACTAAACTCACCTTTCGTCTATGAATGAACACGTATGGATAGACCCTGTGTGCTTTGTGTCAGACCCTGTTCCAAGGGCCAACAGTGAAGAAGAGAAGGCAGGCTTCCTCTTCAGTCCCACAAGGAAGGCAGATGATGAAAGAATGCACAGAAAGGTCATTTCGCATTAAGACATATTCTCTGAAAACAATCAAGTGAACTCGGATGATTAGTAAGTGTAGATTGGCAAATGCTTTCTGAGTAGATGACAGACACATGGTGAGGAGCTGAAATTAGGAACAGCCTGTACAAAGTCTGGGAGAGAATTTTCCAGACTTATGAGAAGTACAAACATCATGGGGGGAAGGCAGAGGTGCACAGTTTTTAGAACAGAGAGCACATGAAAATACAGCATGGGAGGCGGCAGAAAGAGCAATACTGGGGAAAGATGGGGCATACAAGCTGCGCCTGTTCAGAAGGCTTGGCAGAACAAAGCAAGCTGTGAGCTTTGCTCCATTAGTATAATAGATGCCACACTGTGTTTTACGTTAAGGAGTAATGCGATATAATTCACCACATTTAATATCACTGTGGACAATATGTGAAAATGAACTTTGCAGGTGAATTCCTTGAAATGTATAGGGAGTAAGGAGGGCAATGAAATGGTCCAGTTGAAAACTGATAGTTGTTTGGCTTTATTTCTTAGAAGAGAAAAAAGAAGTAGGTAATAGGGAGATTTTGTAGATTGATCACAACTGAATGGCAAAATGGAATAGGAACCTGTTTCCTAGCAACATAATTTGATCAACTGGGTACACACATGTACCCTGAACAGAATTTTTGTCTGCAATATTCATGCTGGCACATGAGTATCTAGAAATCACATTGAGGAAACAGAACAACAAGCAATGAAGACCTAGTTAACCATCCTGACATCATGGGTAGCTTTTAACTGCAATAAATTCACCTATCTTATAAATCTGTTAAGTGAACTATGTGACAAATGTATGTATTATACATATGACAGGCATCTACTTAATTAAAGTAAGTAATGCTGACCATTTTATGCCAGTGTAAATCCAGGGGTGGGCAAAAATTGGTTGACAGTTATTTCTGTGAAACACAATTTATTCTTGTGCTATTATTTATTGATTATTGTACTATTTATTTGTATTACAACTGTAAACCTACTTTTTCCCACCTATGTATAGTCTACATTAGAAATCCAACAAAATAATTCACATGCAATATTATTTTTAATCAATATTTTCAGAAATACCATTTTAAGACAGCAAATATAAATGACATTGTTTTGGATATTGGTGATTCATAAGAATTGTGAAGAATTTGAACACATATCTTATATATTTTCCCATAATATTTTGTTGGAAAATGTAAAGACATTCAAGAGGTACATAACTCAAAACTCCATGCAAACGAGGGCTAAGAATTGGGATTGAATGGATATGGTGACTGAAAAGAGTAAAGAATCTCATAAGATCAGACTAAGTGATAACATATATGTTAGTTTTGGTTTATTTACTTGATTTTTAAATAAAATTTATTAGAGTGACATTGGTTAATAATATAATTATACATGTATAATTAGACATAATATTTCAAGTGCACAGTTCTATAATACATCCTCTGCAAATTGCATTGTGTGCCCACCTCCAGAAGTCAAGGTTTCTCCTGGCACCTCTGTTTGACTTCTTTACCCTTTGCTCCCACCCCACCCCCTTACCTCCAGTAACCACATACTATTGTCTGTGTCTATGAGTTTTTGTTTATTTTTCCCATTTTGCATTTGTTGCTTTCAGTTTTGTATCCTACATACAAGTGAAATCATATGGATCTCAACTTTTTCTGACACTTGGATTGTCGTTACCATGTTGTTCCCAAGATCCATCCACATTGGTGCAAATGACAGTATTTCATCTCTTCTTATGGCTGAGTAGCCTTCTGCTTTATATAAGCAGCACATCTTCTTTGTCCAGTCTTCTATCGAAGGACTTCAGTTGTTTTCAAGTCTTGACTCATTTTTGACAGAATTAGAGGTTTGTAGGAAGCTGGGTTGGTCAGTAAGAAGGAAAAAGGGCTTTCTTAGTTCTGGATACATTGACTGTGGAGCCTCTATCTGGAAATGTTTCCAATTAAAAAATAAAAAGAGGTAGTTGTAGGTGTCCGACTGGGGACCAGGTTGAGCAGGAAAGTCTAGATTTGAGGTGAGCTTCTCAGAATTGTGAAGAGTGTCAAGTAATTAAATCCTAACTCTAATATCTGCTGAAATTCTGGTTCCTTCCCCCTCAAAATCATGGAAATCTTCAAACAAGCATACGAAAATCACTTATTTTAAAATAATGATAGTTTCACAAAACAATCTAATCTTAAAATCACAAACCGTTACAAACTGAAGCAACCATCAGGTATGCACCATAACATGTTTACTTGCCACCAATACAGCCTCCCATCCTTCTCCACCACAGACTGTGCTCTGTTTTTCAATAATTCTCCTCCTTGAACCTTGTCACAAATGTGTCATTTCCTCTATGGAATGGACAGTGGTCATTCACTTATGTCTCAGTGTAACTGGACAGTCTGGGGTCTGGCTGTTTGCCACATTTTTCTATATATAACATGAAGATTTGTGGGGACGGAAGTAGATATTTATTAACAGGGTTCCGATTTGCTGGGGCTGCCAGTATTTCTGCTCAGAGCCAACCTCATCTGCAAAGCACAGAAATTCACCTGCTCCCAGAAAAATTAAAGTCCAAATCTATGCCCTGAAGTTCCCCATGATGGCTGATTTGTAGCCCAAGCTTGTTACTCAAGGAGTCTCCATGCCTCCGGCTCCAAGCTCTCTCCCTCTCTGGCAGCAGTGCTGTCATTGCCTTGAGCAGCTTGCGTTCTCGCTCTCTTTCTCTCTCAGGATCTGGGGTGTGCTGCCAGATCACTCCAGATGGTTGTACAAGGGAAGCTCCATCCATGAGGCCGCAGCGCCCAAGGCTGCTTGCACCCCTGCGGCCCAGGAGCATTCCCCGCACATTCTGCATGCGGCTCTCAGCCTCCAGGGAGAGAGAATGGAAGCAGTTCAGGACCTGGGAGCCTGCACAGAATTCCAAGGGCTGGTGTTTGGCAAGGCACACATCCCAGCATGAGACTCTGTCTGTAGTAGCTGGTTTCCGACTGTGCCAGGCCTAAGCCCCAAGCGCTCCCAACTGTGCAGAGCAAAACAGAGAAGGGGGGCGGTTCACCCACGCAGGACAAAGCAGAGAGAGAGAGAGAGAGAGAGAGAGAGAGAGAGAGAGAGAGAGAGAGAGGTTTCTTCTGAAGCGTTGTTTTAAAGCTCCCTCACCAAATCCCATGCGGTATGAAGTATCCAGCTTTTAGACCAATGTGGGCCGTAATGGCCACGTTTGTCTTGTCCCTCTTCTGGCCGGTGTGTTCCACAGGTGGCAAAGTCGACAGTCACACAGGAACACAAACGTCTCAGCCTGGGGTGGGGGTGGCTGGCCCGCACATGCTGGTACTGTACAACCTGTTTCACAAGCTGCGTTGATGGTTTGCAGTGGCCCCAGGGTGTGAGAAGGTCGTAAGACCCAGGACCAGTTTTGCTCCAGGGCAGCCTCTCTGCCCCTCCTCCTGCTGGCTGTTCCTTTTTTTTTTGCTAGTGGCCTGATTAGGAGTGAAGTTTGTTTGCCTCAATCTCCCTTCTTGGTGGCTCCTGCCTTCTCCTGGAATGCAGGCTGCCCTCCCCCCAGCCTTCTCTGGGGTGATGCAGGGCAGCCTCTGGTGCTAGATTGGGGTTCCTCCCACCTCTGCTCCCCAGCAATCTGGCCTGGGCCGTGGGCACCCCATTACATCATGATCTATTAAAACAAGAACTTTAGTCTGTTTCCAGGCAGTGACCTTATCTGACTATGCGAGAAAGCAAATCTAGCGCAGTGACTCTCAGGTTGAAGTTGTTTGATACATATTTGCTGAGTAAGTTGAATGAATAAATGAATGAATTTCAAATCTCCCCCCATTCACAGTTTCCACCCTTTGGTTTTCTATCCTCCAGTAACCTTCTCGACTACTTAATTCAGCAACCTCTGCTCTTGTCACATTTTGTGACTTGTTAAAATTTAAAATGTGTATGCTATTACTTGTGCTAAATCAAAAAAATGGGAAACTCTTAGAAGCTTATAGAAAACAAGTTGAATAACTATACTTTTAAATTAGTTTTTGTATTTATAACTTACTAAATAATAACTTTTATTGACTATTCTCAACAAGATCTGTATTTTTAAAAACCAATATTTTCTATTATGAACCACTGCAATTCAAGATTTTCATTATGAATACAAGTAATTTGATTAGGAAAAAGAAAAAAGTTATGCTATATAAGTTTATAAGAAACATACATATTGAAAGCATCTCTTTACAAAAATCAATGTTAATACACAATTGCTTTGGTAAGTAATATCTGCATGGGTATTATAACACTACCTCAAAGGTATAAAGCATGTGCTGATATACACAAATATGTGGGTGAATAGATGGTATTACTTCAATTTTATTCATTTTAGGCCATGCTTACTACAGTTTAATTTAATTATTACATATGAAAATAGACATCCCTCCTGATGTCTGAGTATGAGCGTGCACCGCACCCCAGCATGCTGTGTATTTCACAGCAGAGTTTCTGGATTGCATTTGTTTGAAGGAGGCTTTGCTCTCTGACTTTATAGTTAGATCATTTTGCTTGATGCTTACTGTCTCTGAGGGTGGACTCCTTTGTCTCAAATGAGGAAAATAATTTCAGTCTTATGACATATTTGAAAAGATATCAGAATGTATAACAAGCTTGTAATTAAGGATACATATTCAGAGTTGAATTATTAGGACCTATTGTTATTATTAAACAGACCTACTATTTATTGAATGGCCCTACATTATTTCTATTCCTAACATTCTCGCCTTCAACTAATCCTGTCTTGCCGAAGAAATTGAGGGTCAGATTGATGACTTTCAGTGACTATATTAAGTAGCATTCAAATCAAATACTGATTTGAATCAAAGAATTACTTTTTTCCTTCATGTAAATTTAATTTTCTGAGAGTAGTATATCTGCATACATTATTTCACACTTTTATTAATTCTAACTTGGGTTTGAATAGTCATTTCCCACTACTTCTTCCAGTAATTTACTCTTTTTTCTCTTGTATTTCTATCTCCAACTTCTCTCTATCTAGTATTGTTTTCTATATGTTGAGTTAAATTAATTTCATATTTTATTATAGATTTTGTGTCCTTTGACAAGTTTTATTGAAATCAGAAAAACAATAATACAAGGGCAAAGAGAAATACCCCAATATTTATTTACTTAATTCTTTTTTTAACTTTTAAATATGGTTCTGTAAAATGCTCTTGACTTCCAGAGCATGCATCATAACAGCTTAGTTGATTTTTTCTTCTTTTAAATATATTTTATTGATTATGCCATTACAGTTATTCTATTCCCCCCTTCATTCCCCTCCACCCTGCACACCCCCTCCCCCACTATTCCCCGCCTTTAGTTTATGACCATGTGTCTCATGTTCTTTAAATTCTATATTTCCCCTATTCTTGCCCTCCCCCCATCTGTTTTCTACCTACCATCTATGCTACTTATTTTCTGTACCTTCACCCCCCTTCTCCTCCTCCCATTCCCCTGTTGCTAACCCTCCATGTGATCTTCATTTCTACGGTTCTGCTCCTGATCTAGATGTCCTCTTAGTTTGCTTTTGTTTTAGGTGTGGTTCTTAATAACTGTGAGTTTGCTGTCCTTTTGTTACCGAACAAGAGGTCCGAGGGAGGGGCAATACAATATTTGGCCCACCTAGGGATGCCTAAAACTGCTATACAACAGGGGCCCCTCCCAAGAACAAAATACTAAAATCTACTGGGCCCTTCTGTCCGCCGCCAATTGGAAAGACATCTCTTAATGCCAGAGATTTGTGAAAAGGAAACAAAATGTTTATTTAATGCTATTCAAGCCTAATGCCACCACTAAAATATCAAAGTCCTTTAGGTTGTACACCTACACCCACACAGCACTCCCTTCTCCCACTGTCCCAACTCCAACTCCGGGTACAGTAAATCAGGAAAAGAGCACACGTCCCTTTTTCAGGCCGCTGGCACCGTTAGCGGTGTCACTGTGCAGGATCTCGAGTTAATCCAAAGTACTGTGGTACCCTCTCATGGTCCACTGACAAGAGTCCTTTGTACCCAGTTCCAGTCAAAGTCTCTCTTGCTTTCCAGGCCACGCAGCCAAACAGGGCATCCCAAAGCCGCATGGGCCTCTTCTACCAAAGCTGCAGGGGTCCACACTCTACCAAAAGCATGTGGCTTTCTTCTTCACCTGGCTGCAGGGATCTCCATTCTGGCAAAGCTGCATGGTTTTCCCTTTCACCTGGGCAGTTAACCCCTCATGTCCCGGAGCCAGTCTTTTCCAAGCTCTCACACAGGTGCTCTCACTCCAGAGCGCAGACCCTAGTTTCATCCTGAGTCCCGCTACTCCCTTCTCCCTGGCTCCAAACTTGGCCACTGCTATTTAACATATCTATGAAACCAGTTAAAGGTTATAGATATGTTAAATAATCATTTCAGAGGTTAGCTGCAAAACTGTTGCTATGCAAAACAGCTCTCAATGGCCCTGCTCTATTCGTTTCTTCCCCCTGGGGGGAGGTGTGAGGACATCTTATATGTCTCTCCAATATTCCTATACACTTTGAATTCTGGACACCATTCCAAATCTTTTTTTGGGGGCCCTCCCCTGGCTGCACCCTGTATCACTTTCACTGTTTATCTTTTTTATCTTCTTTTTCTTAGATAAGTCCCTTTAACATTTCATATAATATTTACTTGATTCTTAATTTTCTGTTTCCTTAATCTTTGCATTTGCTCTTCCCTCAAGCACAGTTCGCTGTCTTGTTTGCTGTGATCAGTGACTTTTGTGTGGTTTGTGTCAGTATTTTTTATGCAGCTGTCAAGCTTTTCCCTTCTGAGAATCTACTAATCTCCTTGCTAGACAAAGTGAGGCTCCTGGTAATGTCCTCTGCTTGTGCCACTTACCAGTATTGGAACTGTCCTTTCTTGTTCATTGAACGTGACCATTTCATAGAATCTCTGAATAATATTTTATTAATAGATTTAAACCAAATTATTTCAGAGATAATTGAATTAGTCACTTAAAATAGCAATTATGTATCTGCATATATTTTAAGAAAAAATGAAAGGCTATGCTGTTATCACAGGATTACGGTTCTAGTTTATAGTGGATATCAGTGCATTTCCAAAACTAACACTGTGGAAAGACCTTCATGAACTTAGAAATATTACATGTATTATTATATCTCATTAAAATATGAAATATTGAAGAAATAGACTTCAATTTTTTATGTTACCTTTTTTTAAAGATTTTATTTATTTATTTTTAGAGAGAAGAAAACGGTAGGAGAAAGAGAGTTAGAGAAACATCAGTGTGTGGTTGCCTCTCACGTGGCCCCCACTGGGGACCTGGCCTGCAACCCAGGCACGGGCCTTGACTGGGAATCAAACTGGCAACCCTTTGGTTCCCAGCCCATGTTCAATCCACTGAGCTACACCATCCAGGGCTATGTTACCTTTTTTTTTTTTTAACTGCACTGCCCAGTACAGTAACAAATAGCAAAAGTAGCAGGCACTTAATTGAAATATGGCCAGTCCAACTGAGATAGGACATTTTAAATGCTATTTAATTTAAATAAATTTTAATGTATAAACTGAAGTCATATTAAATATTTTTGTTAATGCAGCTATTGTTTTTCTAGGACCTCATTTTATTTTTAGTTGTTGAAAACTTAATGTTCAATTTAAAATGTGCTGTAAGTTTAAAATGTACATAGCGTAACATAAATTACTTTATAAACAATTTTTATTGACTGTAAGGATAATAATTTTTAAGATTTTATTTCTAGAGAGAGGGGAGGTGAAGGATAAAGAGAAGGATAGAAACATCAGTGTGTGGTTGTCTCTCATGTGCACCCTGCTGGTGACCTGGCCTGCAACCCAAGCATGGCTAGGGATTGAATCAGCACCATTTGGTTCACAGGCTCTGTGCTCAATCCACTGAGCTACACCAACCAAGCTGGGATGATAATGTTTTGAATATTTTTAAAATAAAATTTACATAGTACCCTTATTAATGTCACCTGCTCTAATTTTTAATGTGGCTACTAGAAAATTTAAAATTGCTGTGTCTTGCATAATTTCTATCTGACAGATATTATGCTATCATTGATATAAAGAGACAATTGATAAACCTTCTCACTACTTCAGTCAAACTTTTCAGGGCTACACATTTATACAAAAAATAATTTCTGAAAATTATCTTTTGGCCATCCTCTAGCCTGGGAGTAGTACACCTCCTAAAATAAAAAATAATGTATTATAGTCAAGTGAAAAAGTAAATAGTATCAATTCTTTCCCTTGTCACAAGACTAAGCCTTTCCCTATTTCTGTGTCAGAATAATAATGCAAGCTTATGAGCATGGACTAAGGACGCTTCATTACCCACTGGTGTCCATGGGCATCCCACAGACATGGATTACGGCCAGCTTTTTAACTCACAATGCAGAAACCATTTTAAATTAATAATGGAAAATAATTGTATGCAGGTATTCACTGAAATGTCCAAAGTAAATGTTTTTCACAACATATCTATATCTAAATTTATTATTAAACTATAAAATATTGCAGTAAATGAAACAAGAAAAGTTACTAGCAAGTTGGGAATTTTTTTCAAATGTATATGATGGCTTTAGATCTATTTTTAAAGAAAATTAAGTACATTGCAATGATGTTTATTGAATGTACAAGGTAAACCAATCCATTAGATTATATCTACTTTAATAAGTTTGTGGACTAATTAATATGCATTTACTACATAATTTTGATGAGACAATTCATTTTTTAAAAGATTGTGTTTATTATTTTGAGAGAGAGGGGAAACAAGAGAGAAAGAGAGGGAAGGAAACATCAATGTGTGGTTGCCTCTTGTGCACCCCCTACTGGGGACCTGGCCCACAACCCAGGCATGTACCCTGACTGGAATTTGAACCCTTGGCAACTCTTTGGTTCATAGGCTGGCACTCAATCCTCTGAGCCACACCAACCAGGGCTATATATTTTATATTAATATCTTTACATTAATCAGCATTTATTATGATCTGTTTTTAAACTAGTAACTCTGTTAGTTATCACTGAGGCATACTTTAGAAAATTAGAATCATATATTGGAAGTAATTTTTTGGCTAAGGAACAATGACCATATTATCATTTCACCTTAAAACACGAAAACTTAATAGTTTTGCCTCGTATGTTGCAAAACTAAATTTTAAATAGACAGATTGTAACTTTAATATAACAAATGATCTTTAATTTTGACCTAGGGTGCAATGTATAAAACTGAACACTTGATTAAATTCTTGGGTTTGACAACTCAGTTAGTTGCTGTTATAATAAATCAACTTAGTTTTGGCATCAAGAAGTGAGTGATTTGAAATGAGCTGAGAATAGGGAAAACACAAAGGCTCATCTCTACCAGGCAGAACAACTTTCAGTTGTGAAGACCTTCCATTAACACCTACTAGGCCATGATGAACCTCCCTTCAGTTTAGGCACATCCTTCTGAAACATGTTATGGAGTTTTATAAGTAAGTCACCAAGCAGATAAAAGTGGGGCTTATTGAATTCATTAAATGAAATAGAATTAATTTTATATAACTTTGTAATTAAATTAATTGGGGTGACATTGGTTAATAAGATCATATAGTTTTCAAGGGTACATTTCTATAATACAGGGTCTTTGTACCCACCACCCAAAGTGAAAAACAAAAACAAAACCAAAAAGAAAAAGAATCCACTCAGTTTTAGAAGTGTACAGAAAATGAGTCATCAAACAACTACTAGGCTAAACTGTTTCTATGCAATGTCACTAATAACATTTGCCTATTCAGTTTCTTGATAATGTCCAGATAAAATGGTAAGGCTCCTATATCATCCCATGTGCCCATTAGATCAAATATGTATTAATGTATGTTTGTGTGTGTGTGTTTGTATGTGTGTTTAAGATTTTTGTGACTGCCTGGATATCATTCCTGATGGTTGTTAGGCTAAAAATATTAATGTTATACCTTTACAGGTAAATATGTTGGAGAGTAATACGTTGACCGGGAGGTATATATTATTGCTCTATTTTGTTTGCTGTTGCAAGTGGAATGTAGAGTCGAAAGTAATCAGAAACCAGAAAGGTCCTGAACCAAAACTCAGTAGGTTCATTGGTGTATAATTGGAATGATCTGTTTTTACTTCTTTGTAAAAAACAGTATGTTATCTTTATGACTTTTTTGCAATACCCCCCCTCAGAATAATACAAGTTGTCCACTGTAATTTTCTAGAATAAATTTGTTACAGGAGAAACTCAGTCTTTCTTGCCAATGCAGTAAAAAATTACAGATCAGCAAGTCTATTGGCGTGAAGCAGTTTATTAGTGATATATTTGCATGGAAGAGAACAGGCCTTGCCAAGGTCGGGGGGGAAAAGGCAAGAGCATCAGGTCCTTTGTCCTGAGGACTTACATAGTTGGCCAGATGGGAGTGAGAGTGTTACATATTGATCGGTGGGTAAAGGTGGTGCCAGCTTCCCCTGGGGGAACGAGACTACCCAAACATAGTCTTGTGTGGGGTCTCTTTCCCAGAATCCTTATCTTGCACTAGACCACATTTGCTCATCTTGTTGTAAAACAGATACGTGACAGGAGGCTATTAATTAAAGTTGAGACAGTTACCCAAAGTTATTTATGGGCTCTTTCCGTAAGCACTAGAGTTGTATTGTATGAGTAAAAGTTAATATAGGTTATATTATTAGTATATATAATAATAGTGGTAGGCGTGCCATTGGAAAATTGTAACTTTCAGTAATGTATAAAATGTTAAAGTGAAAATGAGGTATCAAATTATTTTAAATAATTTTCATGCCTTATACAGCATATTAGTTACATGCAGTAGGTTACATAGAAAAAAAAGGAATCCTAGCTCTTTCAGTTATTACCTGTCTGACTTTGAACATATTATTTAAGCTCTTTGTGATTCTGTTTTCTATTGTGTAAGAATGTAGGTGGATATATCAGTAACTAAATAATATGGCTTTTGTGATCCAAAAATAGTACTTTTCATTCCTTCTCTGATTGTGAACCAATTGCAAGATGCACAGAAGGCAGAACTGAGGACAACATAACCCATTTATTTCTCATATGTGACATTGTATAATGAGGCTAATTTCTGTAGTCCAGCTGACAGTAATACTGAGTTTCTGATTTGGAGAGACATACCAAATATGTGGTAAATCTCAATAGTATGTCATTGGGGGATGGTTCATTCCCCCATAAACTGGTAGCATGGCTGATAGGAACAGAGATGTGATCACCACCGACCAGTTAGCTCCAAGTGGAAAGAGTGAAGTATAGACCAACTTAAGTTTTCACATGTCTTAAAATTCAAATGCACCAGTCAGATATGTTGTACCTCCTCCCTTGGGAAATGAATAGATGAGGAGCAAAAACAGTTCCGGAGTATTATTCAAATAAAATTCTCTTGTCTTGAAGGGAACATGACAGATTCAAATACACATGTATGTGTAAAATATTTTTAGGTTATATATAAAACCAATAATTATGGAATAAATGAGACTTCAATTTTCCCTTAATCTTTTTCTGTATTATTAAATGATGTCAATATGAATTTTTTATTTTTAAATATTTTATTTATCTTTAGAGGGGAAGGGAAAGAGAGAGGGAGAGAAATATCAATGTATGGTTGCCTCTCATGTGTCCCCTGCTGGGAACTGGCCTGCAACCCAGGCATGTGCTCTGACTAGGGATCAAACCGTGATCCTCTGGTTTACAGGCCCGTACTCAGTCCACTGAGCTACACCATCCAGGGCTAAATATGTATTTTTATAATAATAAACAAAACACAACCTCCACTTTGGAAAAAATAAGTTACACAGATGGGGTGTGTATGGGATATGTATATAGTTACAGTTTCTGCTACATTTCTATAATTATTCATATTTTTCAGCTTATGTAATGTCTTTATTTAATATTATGGTACGTAGTTTGCATGCACACATGCACATATACATACATATCAGAAAAAGTTGGAGAGAGAAAAAAATGGATTCTGTATTACACTTTTCTAAAATATCCAACTCTTGATTTTTGAAGTTACCACTAACAATTATTGGTAAGACAAAAGTTTGTAAAACTCTGCGAGCCATAGAATGTTCCCATCTGAATTAGCAGTAGGAATAGAAACATGAATCATTCTGTTTCTCATTCAGCAAAGCCCAAGATTCTACTTAGCATCTGGATTCTCAAAAGCCTGCCAGCTTAGCCTAGAGAGGTCCCAGGGTCCTCATGCTCTCACAGTGCTTGTTATGAAGGTTTTGAAAATCATTCAACCTTAGTCTTTTGGAAGAGACAAGAGAGAGGTGGTTACTGGAGCTGAGAACTCTCTGATCAGGGTTATTCAGAAAAACCAAGGATAGTCTCAGATTTTTCATGGGGCCTTTGCATTTGTTCCCTCTGGCAGGTTTGCTCATAACACGCTCATCTATGGGAATTCTCTCTTTTATAAAGGTCTACAGCATACAATATGGGAGCTTTGAAGGTTTCTGCATTTTTTGATTAAATACAATCTGAAAAAGTATGTTGATAGAATAAATATTAAATTGCATACAATAAAAAATAATGCCATTTAATATGGTTAAATGAGTCATATAAAATACATATGCAGCTTTTGACAGCTCTCACTGTAGTAGGGCTTTTTAAATTTTAAATTTAAAAAATCTCTCAACATTTTCAATCAGGCATTTATCTCCCAGGTAATTGTTATTTAAATTTTCAACAAACTTTCATTTAAATTTTAGAAACATTATGTCATAGGGCAGCCTTTCCAGACGGTGATATTCTATCACCTACCTAACGATTTCTGTAACCTAATCCTGCTGATAGTGATGTTATTGTTTCCCTATCTGATCAGGAAACTCATTCCCCGAGCTACACAGTAGTTAAACATTCTCATACTGTCTACTGTGCTCACAAGTACATTCCCGGTATTACAAATGGCCTTCTGTGTCTTATCAACATAGTTTCAGTAACTTGTCACTTTTCATTGGTCCATAGGAAAAGAAATATGTCCACAAGATCAGTGCAATACAGTAATAAATACAGCATAGCACTTTATATCAGTTGATCAACTAGAAACCTGTTTCCACCCATGCAGAGACTGCAGGAATCTGGAAAATGGAGAAGAAACAAAACAAAATACAAATTCCGGATTTCTACAATTCAATAGTTTTGAAGAATCTCTAGCAATTTCCAAGGGAAGCAGGGATACTTGTCAGCCTTTGAAAGCTCTGAAAAACAATCCTGAAGAGAGGGTTTCTTTGGTGTAGACTCAGGATGCTTCCACAAAATATGGACAGTTACAAATAATGGTTACCCTTTAATTTTTGAAATGCATCCAATGACCAATGTTTAGATATCATTCTGGTTTGAACATTTTGCCCTCTAAATGGACTCAACAGGGCTAACTTGGAGCAACTGAACATAAACATATTACAGGTATGAAATATTTCCTATCATCACACAGCCTTTACAACTTAAGTCTACAATAGAGTATTTGCTATAATAGAGAGAAGGATTAATGCAACTAAATGTCAAAGGGAAAGTCGTTAAATTAATAGTATCCATGTGTTTAAAAGGGTGTTTAGAGGCGGGGAAATGATAATTCATCTAGAATGAAAGGTAAAACAAATGTATATAGTGTTCATGGGATAGTCCAGTTTAAGCTTAATGATCCAATATAGTTACTAATGGATGGTCCAATAAAATTATTATCATAATTATTAATTATTATTAATTATATGACCACAGTGGCATGATTGTGAAGGACTTGAATGTCTTATAAGGGAATGGGAAGTGAAAGGAAACTGCGAGTTGTGTTGACTGCAGGAGAGGAAAAAAGTCCAGAGTGTAGTTATACTACACAGAGTTGTGAACACAAGCCTAGCATCTGCTTTATGAAACAGTGGAATCTGTGATGTTAAAGGTTTGTCTTTATTGTTTGATCTTAGTGATATGCAACTATGTTGCTCCTACTGCTTTTCTGATGAGCTGCTCCTGATCTTACCCCTTAAACTCAGGTCCTCCCATTCACTTTTATTTGAGGACAGTTTATTTTCTTATATATTTCCTCTGTACTAACTCTTATTAGGCAATACTATTATGATGGTCTACCTATAATTCATTACAATGGTTTCCATCCCTTAAATAAAATTCAACAATGATACATAGTCTATACTGTGAAAGTTAGTGTCTTCCATGGATTGGTCAGCGGCTCCCCAGCATTTTGCACCACTCACTACTCACCAACAAAACCCATTCCATCCAGCTGCTGAGCAGAATCTGTGTCTAATTTACCCAATACAGATTTGTCCCAGGAAAACTTTGCTAGTGTAAAGAAATTCATAATTCTCACTGCTCTGATGAGATAATTTCTGAAAGCTTAATTTGCCTACAGATAGCTCTACAACATCTGATAATTGACTAATTACTTGGTCAGGCTCTAGTAATTTTATGTTTGCCATTTTTTGTCATCTTAACTAGAATAAATTTGGGGAATGAGTGATTAAGTTTTGGAAATGCATAATGTTTCACCCTAACAATGCATAGGTGCAAAAATTAACACAATTATTTCAACTGACATTTTTATTCTATTGTGTTCTATCACTTATTTTTTAACTATTCTAATACAAATTCCTTCATTAGTACTGAGCATCAGAAAAGTAAATGTTAAATTTATTTCTGCTAGATAATCAGTAGAAATATTTAAAAAAAACAATTGTTTACTTCAAATAAGGCTTTCTTTGTAAAGCTGCTATTGATTCTAACTTGGTTGAATTGGAAAGGTCTCTTCCAAACTATACAGTTCATTTGACTGATTTTGATTTTCAGGGTCACCACCATAGTTGTTTTAATCTCTCCCATGAGATCCATGGGCCCACTCATTTATCTATTTCTTCCTTTCCTTTCCTTTCCTTTCCTTTCCTTTCCTTTCCTTTCCTTTCCTTTCCTTTCCTTTCCTTTCCTTTCCTTTCCTTTCCTTTCCTTTCCTTTCCTTTCCTTTCCTTTCCTTTCCTTTCCTCTCTCTCTCTCTTTCTCTCTCTCTCTCTCAATATATCATTGCATGCCAGTGTTCTATGGACTCAGCAAATACCATTGAAAAGAAAATAGGCAGGAGAGTAAACTAGCATCCAAATGAAATTTGCTATTGGGGATGTAGAGGCAATAAGACAAAAATAAATCCATTATGTAGCATGTTGTAAGGTGGTCAATGATGTGATGTCAACAGAGAGAAGAGAATTTGGAGCATCATATAGGCAGAATGGGTACAATTCAAGTTGGGTTGATTTAATGACCCTTCTACTTTTAGACCCTCTACTCCCACCTCCACATCACCACATTCCTGTTCTTCCAGAATCTTATAGCTTTGGCCAATCAGTTCCCACCTCCTTCTTTGTCTGATCTTTTGATATCATTTGGATGTTGTAGGGTAAACAGAATCAGTCTGGCTCCCTCACTCAGATGTCTGGGGAGCCATGATAGGCAATGTTCTCATAGCCTTGAGACTGGGTCTGATAAATGGTTCCCATAGCAATGAGTGGGCTTGCATATACAGAATCTGGATGTGTTATAAAATGTGTTCTAGCTCCCTGCTTTGTCTGTATTTAGTATATAAGGGGGAGAGGCTCCTGTAGGGGGACACAAAGAGAGGGGCATGCAGCTTGCAAAATAAAGCATGCTAGACACCCCCGCAGCTCCACAGCTTTTCTTCCTTCTGCTTGAATCCCAGGTCCTGTCTGGCCTTTAGAGGTCATGACACCGATGTGTTTTGTATTAGTTTGCTTGGGACACTACAAGAAAATACCACAGCTTTCATGGCTTAAATCACAGATGGATTCGTGCAAGCACCAGGAATTGTAGGGAGGACTGGACATTTTTTACATAGACAAAATAAAAGCAATGATTAAAAAAAGATACTTTTATTTCTCAACTAATTACTGACTGTGTACTTAGCAACCACATTTAACTCACTATGGTTTCTCTGTTTAAGGTTGTTTTCATGCTTTCAGTAAAAAAGAAGCTAATACATAAAATTAAGCACTAAACACTGTGATCAAGAACACAAATTGGAATGCATTAAGATTTTACTGTGCACAATATAGTGAGCTAATAATATACATATAAATATTTTTAATCTTTACAATACCCACAATAAACATTTATAAAGTGTTGCTTAAATATCAAACAATGCAATGAGATATATGTTATTATTTCAGTTTAAAGATGATGGAAGTAAAATGTAGGATGTTAATTGCCTCTAAAATATCATAACTTTAGATTCTTGGAAATAAATTTGAACCCAGATATGTCTTACATTAGAGTTTCAATACTTTGTTGTTGTGAAATGAATTAAAAGATTAATTTCCAACACGATTTTGGTTCATCCACCAAAATGTTGTCAAACTGACAAATATATTTTAAGAGCTATTACCATGTAGGTCCAGTGATTTTATTTGTGTTATTTCTGCTTTCATTTTGCAATGATATCCACTTTAGACATCAATCATTAGAAGCCACACTCTACCTTTCACAGAAAGAAAACAATAAGACACTTGCGACGATTTATGGAGTTCAGCTATTGGAATTTTGCAATTGTACCATCATATTATCTTGCTCTTTTCAGTATCCAACCAGTAGGCCAATTTTGCTTTAGTGATTGAGGTCACCACCTGGGGCTGGCGAGTTCTCCTCTCTCTTTTTCTCTATACTTTTTTCATAATGACTCTTCAAAAGCCAGGTATAACTTAGTGTTGATTTTCTATATTTGTGTAAATACCATTAGAATACAGCTTCAATATTTTTATTCATGAATCCTTAATGGCTATATGTAGAATCTGTTTTGTGAACTAAAATACCCATTCAGGCATGTAACTAATTTTAAAGATACACTATAATAATTCATATTTATATATGGCTTTGTAAACATGGCATTAATCATATCTTTATTTCCAATTAACTACAGATCGAATCTATCCACTCACCTTTTTGCTGCATATATCTTGGTGTATATGACTCTTTTAGTACATAAGTTCAATCTGGCATTCTCTGAAATAAGAAATGTTTTATAGTTTATAAGAAATGTTTTGTAGAGAGAGAGAGAGAGGGACAGAAAAACAGAGAGACAGAAAGACCAAGAGACAGATGTAGAGATGATGATGATAACATAGTAGCTCTTTAGCAGAAGCCACAGTTGACATTTATCACTATTAGGAGTTATTCAATTTCAAATTTTCACAGTATGGGTCTATAGCATGTTCTTTACCATATGATAAAAGTAAGGAGTATCTATAGCTATGGGATCTAACAGTATATTTTTAAAAAATCTATATCTGACAACTACAACAAAAATTATGTAGTAAAAGAAAAGTAATGCATTTTCTCTAGAATCCTATGTTGTGAGATGATTTATATTTTACAGTTCTTAGTTTTATTAAAGAAATCAATATTGAATACATTTTGAACAAAATCACCAGGCATGCCCTCAGGTTAATAGCATTTAATAATAGCACATTTGTGGGGAAGGCCCCAACTGTGAAGCACGTTTACGAGAGGTGTGTATTTGTATAAATAAACCATTGTAGTGTTCACAAGGCCTTGTTTGGAGATTTCTTAGTTAGATAATAACTTTTCTATTGTTTTTATGTGTAAAACAAGGTTATCTCAACCCCTTATTTACTGATTTTTTTTTTTTACTAGGACGATCTCAGTCTAAATCACAGGCCCAGGTACTGAGAGCCACGTGGTTTCTCCTTGCAGGTCTGCACTGGACTCAGGTCCCAGGCCCCACATTGCAGCAGGATCTCAGTTCGGTGGGACTGCAGTGGGGGCCTCACTGTCAGACTCTATCGCATGTACTTTCTAGTGTGATTAAAGTCAGAAAGTGTTAAAATTACACACATACTGAATCCCAGTATGTTTTATGGTTTTATGAACATTAATGGAACGTTGCAAACATTTGTTTTCTCATTGGTACAACTGATCAAATTATACAGAACTGCTGAGATGAATGTGAAAAAAATATCAAAAGATAATATATGTTAAATAGGATAAGCCACACTTAAATCAGCACTTGGGCCCTGCAAGGCTGCTCTGCCTCCTGTCTGGAGCCTGTGCCCTGAAAGAGGGATGGTTATGTGTTAACAGAGTTAATGTAGAAGTGCATTAACTTTGCATTATTTGGAGGAGGATAAAGAGTTTGTGATCTCACACAAAAAATGATGATTGCATTCTCAGTTTTCAGCATATAAGGAACAATGGCTGCTAACTTAACATAAGCTTAAAGGATTCCATTAATGATTGAGAAGAGAATATATTAGAAAGTGATAACTTGCAAAGCTTTATATTAGTTGGGTCCTCTGAGTCAGAGCATCCTTTACCAGTAAATTTGTTTTTCATAAGAAGCATTCAGAACATTTTTATAAACTCTTAATTTTCCTTTTTAATTTTAACTTTTAATTTTACTTTTTCCCATGAATGTTGAAAAATATAGAAAAGATAGACCATTGTGTACATTGTGGTTTTTGCTGTGATATTTTTTAGCTCAAGCAAGACATTTTTTTTCTTCATTGCTCAATGCTGCAGCTTGTCTTCAGTCCCAAATATGGTCCCACAAAATTGCTCTATGTACAATAACTATTATTTTCCTGGATTTATGCAATATTTTAATGATACCATTGATTTAACGTTTTAATATTTTCAGGCAGCAATAACAAACCTTGAGATATTTAAACAGAGTTCACTTTCACCTTGTCAGCCTACGATGAATTGATATGAAGACATGTCTACACTAAGAAAAGAACTAACCCAGAATGATTTTTGAAGCTAAAATAATGTGTTAAATATATCTTCTCAATTTTTGTTTGGAATTATATTTATACTTATGTGTCTTAGCTTGGATAAGAAGAATCAAGCAAAAATGAAAAATTTACAGCTTCACACATATGAATTATTGTATATGATCGGGTTCAGTATCTGGCATTCATATCTGAGGTGTTCTTTTTTAGTATACTCTCAAAATTCTATTGGCAGACAAACATTAAAAAAATGTCAAAATTCTGCTAAGTGTGGCTGTTTGTTGGGGGCCATCAAGCAAAGCCAAATTTCCCCAACTGGATTCCCAGCCAGGGCACATGCCTGGGTTGTGGGCCAGGTCCCCAGTTGGGATGCTGGGGACCTGCGGGATTGAGGAGGAAACTGATTGATGTTGCTCTCACACATCAATGTGTCCCTCTCTCTATTTCCTCCTCTTCTTCTCTCTCTAAAAATAAATACATAAATTGTTTTTAAAAAGTAAATAAATAGTCAAAATGTGACGGACACCTGTCACTTTCTTATAGAAGGAGCTGTGTTACCCTACAGAGGGGATTTACCACCTCGGGAAGAGCCAGCTGTGTGTCTTCCTCCACATGGCCTGCATCGTAAGCAGTGGACACAGCGATGTGCACAGACACTAAAGGACATACTATGTTTTCTCTTGTAGGACATCAGGGAAAGTTGCAAAGTGCCCCCACCTCATCCACAGTTTTGCCATTCACTGTTTCAGTCATACACTGTCAATCATGGTTCCAGAATATTTTGTATTTATTTTTATTTTTAGAGGGGAAGGGAGGGAGAAAGAGAGAGAAAAATCAATGTGTGGTTGCCTCTCACACGGCCCCCGCTGGGGACCTGGCCTGCAACCCAGGCACGTGCCCTGACAGGGAATCGAACTTCTGACCCTTTGGTTCCCAGCCCATGCTCAATCCAATGAGCTACACCAGCCAGGGTGGTCCCAGAATATTAAATGGAGAATTCTATCACACTTTATCTCATTATGTAGGCATTGTATTATCTCGTATTATCACAAGAAGGAAAAGGGTGAGTGAAGTAGAGTGAGGTACTTTAAGAGAGAGTGAAAATGAGAGAGAGAGAAAACCATAATATTTACATAACTTTTATACAGTATATTATTATATTGTTCTATTTTATTATCAGTTATTGTATACATGAGTCTTTAAATTTTATCATAGGTATGTATGTACGCATAGGACAAAGACACATTATATATAAAACCACTTCCCTGAATTAACTGATTCTTCCAATTGAAATAACACATGATTTATCAACATAAAAAATACAATACTGTACTGAAAGTTATATTGTGCATTGCTGCGATTCTCCTTAATATTTATATTTTTGCAATCATCTAATTTAAAGTTACCAACAGATGAAGACATTCATGGTTTTATTTATTTCATATGTGGAGTTTATATTTTCATCTTCACAAGGCAATACTTTCTATTTATTGCATAAAAATTTAGTTTCTCAATTGTAACTAAAGGTATGTATTTCTATATATAAGTTTGTGGTTATATAAAGAGCAACCTGGATGAGGCTTCTTGTCACCTACTCATTGGTAACTTTGTGCAACATAAACTATTTGAAGTACATGTCAAGAAATTTGGGGAAAAGAGGAAATACACATAGACAAATAAATATTACAAAGTGTATTCACTAATGTCCATGTGCTTTAGTCAGGCAAAGGGAATTTAGGTCCTTATTCAGTGTAAATATGTACTCCTTTTAGTCATCATCATTATGCTTATTTTATTTAATATAAACAAGTTGAAGATAAATGTGAAATTTTAGGTTTTTAAACACACTATAAGAGGTACCTCTATAGAAAAAAGAAGGTTAGAAAAATGATCAGAAGAAGATTCTAAAAGGATGGCAAAGGAAAGAATAAGAAAGGAAAGGAGCAAAGGAAGGAGGAAAGAGGAGAAAGAATGAGAGGGAGAAAAAGAGAAATATATTTAAGATGATTTTTCCCTTGTGAATTTGTTTCTTTTAAATTGTTTATGGTTTGATTCCGTAGATTAGATTTTAAGTTCTCACCTGCTCTATTCACCATTTTATAACTAGAAACTATTCCATTGTTGAATCACAGTTGATATGCACGGGTAATGTCTGTTGAGGGTAGACAGATGCCAGCAGGCTGCGTGGGTGAACTGCTGGACTCGCAAGTTACACTTAACTTTTTTCTTGCTACTTTTTGTCATTCATTGTGTGTGTGTATGTGTGTGCTCTTTGTACCTGGCATAATTATCCACTCTAAGTAAAACGAGTCTCAAAAAAAGGCATACATTTTTTAAATATTTCATTTATTTATTTTTAGAGAGAAGGGAAAGGAAGGAGAAAGAGTGGTAGAGAAACATCAGTGTGTGGTTGTCTCTCATGTGGCCCCCACTGGGGACCTGGCCTGCAACCCAGTCATGTGCCCTGAATGGAAATTGAACTGGCAACCCTTTGCTTCTCAGGCCCGTGTTCAATCCACAGAGCTACACCAGCCAGGGCAAAGGGTATAAATTAAAAAAACCTTTTATGCATGTGGTTTGAAAGATTGGTGCCTATTCCCAAACAATGCTAAAGCTAGCATAGCCTACTCCCTGTCTTCTCACCTCTTAGTCCAAGAGGTTTACTTGGAAACTAATGCAACCTAGAAAATTGCTCCATGTTTGGAGAATTAATAAAATTTTTAAAAATCTGTGTATAGAGTTCATTTGATTATTAGATTAACATTGTCATCAATGTTGCTTTGAATAGATTTATTAAGTGCTATTGTTACTATGACCACTATCATATACGAAGGGACATTCAGAAGTGAATTCTTCATACAGTTTACTCTTAACCTGGCTATTTGTTTATTTAGTTAAACATCATCTGGGTTGATGGTTCTCAGTTCTCAAAAGACTAGTTTATACTGAATTTACCTAAATGATATTGGAAAGAACTAGAAAACTCAGGAATGTCTACAGTGATTCCATAAGATACGAGAGAATCTTTAGTCTCTGTGGTTCATTACAAAACACCAGGGACTTTTGTGGATTGAATTCAAGCCCCAGGGTGGCCCTTTAATGTATTCTAGTCCAGACTCCCACTGCAGAGACCTAACTACCTTAGACCACGAGAGACCTCAACCTATAACTGTTAGCCTCACGGAGCTCTGGCTAATCATTTTATCCACTCAACAGATTCCTTCTTACAAGTGCAACCTCTGAGTAAACCCATTCAACACTGACTTTGCTGTTTCTTTTGCAGATGCCTGCAGAACTGAATCTCAGCTGAGACAATTGCATACAAAGAGAGAGAAAGCAGATTACTGAGTCAGGCAGATCTTCCTTTTGAAGTAAAATACTCAAAGTAAAAATAGAGATTTTGGTACCGTGATGGGAAAAGAGCTGGAATCTGGAGAATTATAGAGCATTTCAAACTAAGGGAACAGCATATGGAAAGGCTGCCACAAAGAAGGAGGGGACAGATTTAGGGCCTGATGGCTAATGTGTGCTTTAGATTCTATCTTGACAGCAATGGGAAGTCACTAAGTTGGTTTAGTAATGGGTGTGATATAATTTCAGTGTAAATTTCTAAGATATCATTTTAGATGGAATGAGGAAATGGATGGGAGAGTGATTAAAGTGAATACAGGAATAAAAACAGGAGTCTAATTATAAAAAACACAATAGCCACAATAATAGTGCCGTGTATACTCGTATTTAATGTTTGGCTTTTTTTAGTTAAAACTTAAATAGTATTTTATTTAATTTCATGTATAAAATATTAGCAAGTTTATAATTAAGGTGTCCCAAAGCAGGAGCTTTAAACAATTCTTTATACCTATTACAACTTGTTTCCCTTTTGGGTTACACCAAATTACATCAGTTCAATTTAATTTTTTAAATTTATTTCATTGTTGTTCAAGTACAGTTTTCCGTCTTTCACTCCCACCCCAGGCCACCCTTGCAGTGCTCGCTTGCCTTTTAAATGCCACAGTGATCTACTGATGAAGTTCTATTTTTATTCTATTTTGATTAAATAGGCTTAAAATATAAAATATCTTGTCCAAAGTCTCCTAGACACAAAATGTTCATACTGACAAAGTCCAGATTTACTTTCAGACAAATTACTCCAGAGAAAAACAAAACAAAAAACAAAGCAACAAAAAAATTTAAAATTTATCACTGGATTGGACTTTGTTGGGAAACCCTAAAAATCGAGAACAAACATTTCAGTTACATATCACTTCATAGTTATATGCCATAAAATTGTTGGAAATCAATTACATTTTTCATAGCGTTTACAAATAATATTTCCCAAGGGAAAATACACATGTGTATGTGTATGTGTAATCGCCACACAACTAAGTTCATTGTTAACCGCTCAATGGAAATTCCTCCCATTATCGGCAGGCTTGATTTCTAAACCTTATTTGTAGTCCTTTTATTCATACTCTTTTTTGCATTTATTCTTTTTTTTAATTTTATTTATTTATCTTTAGTAGGCAAGGGAAGAAGAGAAGGAGAGAAATATCAATATATGGTTGCCTCTCATGTGTCCCTTGCTGGGAACTGGCCTGCAACCCAGGCATGTGCCCTAATGGGGAATTGAACCACAGTCTTTTGGTTCACAGCCCCATGCTCAATCCACTGACCTACACCAGCCAGGGCTTTTTTTTTTTTCATTTATTCTTAAATAACCTTGTAACTCTTCCAAAACCCAGACCTTTGCTTTTACCACTAATGGTTTTGTTTCAGGAAGCCATCTGACTTAATGACTAAGTGCATAGACTAAACTTAGACATTTTCAGGGTATCCAGTCTTCTGATCTGGAAACATGATCTTCTCTATGCCTGCTTCTCACTGGTAGACAGAAATTATCAATGCCATTGTTCTCATGTATGTGGAAAATGCATGTAAATCCTTTAGAACATACCCGATACGTGCCAGGTGCTCACTAAATGTTGGCTATTAAATGTTCGCTATTGACAAAATAGAAGCCTTCTCATATTCCTGTCACCCGCCCTCACGCACCTCTTCCCTCAACTTCCCCTGGACATGAATCCTTTCTCCCATCAAATGCCAGGTGTGAACCCATTCCTCTGAACCCCATCACTTCTCTTGTTTCCAAAAGCTCCCCTCCTTTAGGAATCTTCTGTGAACTGTACTTTCTCTCATGTGTTCTATGGAATCTTCTTGTCATTACCATATGAACATCTTACTGTCTTCTGTGTTAAAACAAGTATAACATAACTCTTGACATTCTCAAGTTACCTTCTTATTCCCTGATCCTCATTCTAGGCATGTTTTAGAAAGGTCTGTGAGTAGATTATTCTCCATGTTCTTGAGCCCCTGCCACCAGTAGTGCCCCTCCCATCATCCACTTCACCCACCACTTATCAAAACACAGTCTTCTCATTTCCATCTTCCCAGACTCAAAGCTTGCCTCCCACTGCTCCATATTCTGGAGATGAGTAAATATGCATCTCTCCCTTACCTTTTGTCTGGTGTCTAGGCTCATTTATAAACGGTTTAATTGCTATTTCAACTTGAAAAGATGTCTCAAACATATCAAATTTGTGCAATAGAGAACATCTGATCCACGATCCACCTCCACCTTCCAGCCTGCAAATTGTTCTACCCACCACATGAGTGTTTAAGAAGGATCCTAGCCATTATTCTTGCTTCCATTCTTCTCATGATAGCTCCTCCCACTTCTACTACCCCCACACTCTTCAGAAAGGATCCTTCTTCCTCTTTTACTCTCCATAGAATAAAGCCCTTCTGATCACTACTTTCTCAACATTCATTTAGGCTAGCATAATGTGTTGCATGTATTGATGTCATACTTTTCCAGTTCATTAACACGCCTGCTATCATGGCCCTTCCAAAACATTCTCCACAAACCTGGAAGAGTGATCTTAAAATATACATCCGAACATGTCGTTCTTCTGCATCCATCATAACAATGGTTTACTGCCCTTAAGCTTCATGTATGAGTTTTCAACACATTTGTTTTAGTGTCTAGTACAAGTAGATATTTTTTATGTGTGTGCGAATGAGTGATTTCAATTATTTTATAATTGCTGTTAGAAATAGGGCTATGGAGAATGGTCCCGGATATGAACCCCAGCCCTTCTACCTACTAGTCAATTCACTCTGTAGGCTTCGTTTTCCTTATCTCTAAGGCAGTGGCTTTCACCCTTTTTCATCTCGTGGCACATGTAAACTCATCACTGAAATTCTGTGGCACCAGAACACTTATTACTTTTTTGCTGATAGGATGAAAAATAGGATAATTTTAATTCATTCACACTAGATGGATATTGTTGTTGTGGCTCTTATCATTTTTTTTATTTGACAATCTAAGGGAAAAGAGGTCAGTGCCCCAGGCTAAACAGTCAGGCATTGCATGCTTTAAAAATGCTTCTAGCACACTGGTTGAAAACTGTTCCTCTAAGGCAATAACAGTAAGTATGGTAAAGTTTGGTAAAAGAATTAAAATAATTAAGTTAACAAAAAAAATCCATTGGTAAATGATGGTGATGATGATAGTGATGATGATAATGGTCCGCCAATTTATCTGAATATAAAATCTTTACCCATGTTGTTTTAAACAGAGACAGCATTAACTGCTCACTAAGAAAAAATTCTAATCATATCTCAATAAATAAAATATATTAATAAAACCTAGAATTTTCATAGTAAAATGATATTTTGTTTTGCATATTGCCCTAGGGCATTTATTTCCTTCTCTCTTCTAACACCAAAGGGTTTCAAAGTTAATGATGAACACCAGGTTTATTATAACCAGAAGATTTTGGCAATTTACACATGGCAGAGAGGAGTGAAGCAGAACACCTGATGAGATACTTTCAAAATATAAACAAGCATTTTATCTGATTTCCCATCTCACCTTATAATATCTCTCTACACTGGCCCTCTTTTCACAGTGGGATAAGGCCACACTTGTAGTGATTTACTCACCAGAAAAGAGGACTTGGTAACATCGCATTTCACACTAAGTAAACAAAATAAAGAAATTGAAAACTGGCATTTCCCAAGAAAAGAATAACAATTTACCTCCACAAAGATGTTAAGTGAGTCATCATTTTTCTTTTTACTGAGATAACTTCTGTCTAAATTTTCTTTCTTTCTTGTTGCTGGTTGCAACTAGTGTACGATATTTATAGTGACACTTGTGAGACAAATATTGTCAACTTACCTTCCTCCGCCCCTGCATATAACAGCCAAAATAATTTGAATTCGATTCAATAGCGACTACATTTCTTTTCTTTATTTTTTTAGCCACTTAAGCTTGCATTAGGATTTAAAGGACCCTCAGTACCTCCCCCCAGCCTCCATCCAAAGGAAAAAAATCAATTTTCTGGGATTTCTATAGCTCTTTTTTGGTTTCCATAGCAGTCAAGGGCAAGCTGAGAAGGAGAAAGGAAAAAAAGAAAGATTTATTTCCAACACTAGCAAAAGCTGAGTCCCAAGATAAAAGAAAAAGCCAAGCATAATGAGAAAAGAGAAAGTAAAAAAAAAGCAAACTCCTATAGATGCGAACTAAATATGACCTTTGTTCTGAAAACTCAAAGAGTCATAAATTATAAGAGAAGCAAGGACATCATCTATGCCGCTGAAGCTCTACCTACTGCTTGACTAGGGAGCTGAGTGACAATACACAGATGGAGGGCAATGGATTTATGAAGGTACGTGCCAGCTCCCAGGATAGGGCTTGAAATGAACACTTGCTCTTGGCACCAGGACTGAGGCTTTGTTTGCTCTAATGCCAGAACTGCACGCTCACAATCTGCCTTTGCTGTGCCAAAGCTAGATGCTCAGATTTGAAAGCTAAAATTTATCAAGTTTTAGCACTGCCTCTCCAAAGCCCAACGATAACAGATAAAAAGGTGTATTTTTTGCTTCAATTTAAAAGTAGGACTGCCACATTAAAAAATATCACTCTCCTCAAAAGACTTTGATGTGAAATACTTCCTTGTCAATGAGGGCATCTAAAAGATGCTAGAATGCTTTTTTTATCTGCTTCAATTTTTCATCAGGTCACATAGTCCTGTGTCAATTTCCTCAGACTTTTAGATTTTGATAGGTAATTATTTTCTCTGTCCTAGTCATTATCCCTTGAACTTAAGAACTGCTTTAATGCAAATACTTAGCCATTCAAAGAAAAATTAGGGAGACTATTTAGTTTCCATCCAGTTTTTCAAAAATGTGATTCTGTTGTAATCCAAAACCTCACAATTTCATTTTGTCTTGGTAGTACAAAATTATTTTCTCATTTTTAATATTGAAGCTCTAACATGTGGCTACATCATGCTTGTAGTCTGAAAGGCTATAGAAACTTATTCTCTACAATAAGAAATGCTCATAAAGTGCTCCCAAATTATATTCCTCAAGTTTTAAACTCCACGTCAGCATTTCTTATTTCCTTCTTTCACCATAGAATCATCCAAAGAACAATATAAAAAGGACTATTGCCCTGGCCTACCCCAGACCAATTAAATCAGAATCTCTGAAGGTAGTGCTTAGGCATCAATGATCTTTAAAGTTCCACAGTTTATTCTCATGTATAGTTGGAGTTGAGAATGTTCTTGTATATGAAGGTCTACTCTTCGTTGTTGTGAAAGCAAAGCAAGGAAGTACTGAGAAAGCAAAACCAAGTAAAGAATAATCCTAAACAAGTGATCTTAACAGAAGAGAATATATATTACCTTTTTATTTATTGAATTTACTGGATGATATTGGTTAATAAAATAATTTCTATTTTAGATGTACAATTCTATAATTCATCATCTGTATACTGTATTGTGTGTTTACTAACCCAAGTCAAGTCTCCTTCCATCACTATCTGTTCCCGTCATGCCCTCTTCTTCCTCAGCCCACCCCCTTGCCCTCTGGTAATCAGCATACTATTATCTGTGAGGATTTGGGGGTTTCGGGGGGCATTGATTAATCCCATTAACGTTGCACCCAACCTCTCAACTCCCCTTCCTGTGTGACAGCTGTCAGTCTGTTCTGTGTGTCTATGTTCTGTTTGTATTTTGTTTGTTAGTATTTTTTGTCCATTAGATTCCACACGTAAGTGAAATCACATGGTAATTGACTTTCTCCGATTGGCTTATTTCACTTAGTATAATCCTCTCCTGGTCCATTCACGCCTTTGCAAAAGATAAGAGTTTCCTCTTTTTATAACAGCCAAATAGCATTTCATTGTATAAATGAACTGAAATGTTTTTATCTACTTATCTACTGATGAACACTTGGGCTTCTTTCAAATCTTTGGTATAAATAACACTGAAATGAACATAGGGATGCATATATTTTTTCAACTTAGTGTTTCAAGTCACTGGACTAGTATATATTCCCAGGAGTGGAATCACCAGATCATAAGGTGGTTCTATTTTTAATTTTTTGAGGAGGTAACTCCATGCTGTGTTCCACAGTGGCTACAACAATCCGCATTCAAACAGTGCACAAGAGTTCCTTTTTCTCTGTATCCTCAGCAACACTTGTGTGTTGATTTATTGGTGATGGTCATTCTGACAAGTTGAGGTGATATGTCACTGTGGTTCTAATTTGCATTTCTCTGATGTTTCTTGACATTGAGCCTTTTTTCATATAACTCTTAGTCATCTGTATGTCCGCTTTGGAGAAGTATTTATTCAAGTTGCTCACCCATTTATAAATTGAGTTGTTTGCTTTTTGATGTTGTTTTATAAATTCTCTATACATTTTGGGTGTTAACCTCCTTATGAGATGTATATTGGTAAATACGTGCTCCCATTCATTTTTTATGTCTTTTTTTGCTATGCAAAATCTTTTTAGTTTGATATAGTCCCATTTGTTTATTTTTAGTTTCCCCCTTGCCAAAAGAGATATATCACAAAAATATTGTTATGAGAAATGTTTGTGATTTTACTGCCTATGTTTACTTCCATGATTTTTATGGCTTAGCATCTAAAATTTGAATCTTGAATTTATTTAGAATTTATTATTGAGCTTGGTATAAGAAAATGGTCTATTTCATTTCTTACGTGTATCTCCAATTTTCCCAATACCATTTATTGAACAGACTGTCTTTATCCCTTTGTATATTCTTGCCTTCTTTGTCATATATCAGTTGATCAAATGGCATGGATTTATTTTTTGGCTCTCTAGTCTGTTCCATTGATCTGTATGTCCATTTTTAAGCCAGTACCATGCTGTTTTTATTACTATGGCCTTGTAGTATAATTTGATAAAAGGTAGTGTGATGCCTGCAACTTTGTTTTTCTTTCTGAAGATTTTCTTTGGCTATTTGGGGTCTTTTGCTCTTGCATATAAGTTATCTGTTCTAATTATGTGAAACACAAAAGGCATCCAAATTGCAAAGGAAGAAGTAAAACTGTCACTATTTGCAGATTATATGATTCTGTATATAGGGAATTTTGAAGATTCCACAGGAAAATTACTAGATTGATAAAGGAATTTATTAAAGAAGCAGGATACAAAATCAATATCCAGAGATCAGTTTTATTTTTACATATAAATAATGATCTATCATAAAGGGAAACTGAGAAAACAATCTCATTTATAATAGCATCGAAAATAATACTTAGGAATAAATTTAACCATGGTTATAAAAAACAGATACTCAGAAAATTAAAAGACACTAAATAAAGAAATCTAAAAAGATCAAATAAGTGCTAGCATATACTGTGTTCATGGATAGAAAGAATTAACATCATTACAATTTCCATATTACCCAAAACAATTTGGAGATTCAACACAATTCTGATCAAGATACTTTACCTTTCTAGTCACATGCTGACATTTAGCAACATGAGAAATAAGGATACTATAAAGAATTACCAGATTTTCTTGTTTGTGCTTCCCTTTGTGTTTCTTTTTTGTATATTTTTATAGGAACATTAACACATAAAGAATCTAATAATGTGAGAGTTACTTGTATGTGGAAAGGAAAACTGCGCATGTGAGTATCGTCCTGCAAATTCTCTACACAGTAAATCTGCAACTAAAAAATGCTTTCTCTGCCTAGTTGTTTAACAAGGGCAAATGGGAAACAGCACTCACTCAAATGCTAGAACAACATTCACAGGGGAAACTCAGCAGTACTGGACATGCGGGTTCATTCTAGGGCAGTGCACAGAGTTCTCACACGGGCATTTCAGATGTCGAGAGACTGGCCTGCGCTGGAGCTGCAGGACTCTAAAGCTACACAATTAAGTAGGTGTAGACCTTTTCTGGTATTATCAGGGCTATGACATAAGAGCAGGATGGCATGGTAGACACTTGGTTCTAACCCTTATCATGACATCCCAGTATTAGAAGTAGGATAAAACACTAGCCCCTCCTTTGGAATAATCAGACATAGGGGTTCCATCTTTTTGGTCACAATTATGTGATCTAGCCTACTAGTGGAAGAATTTGCTATGTCAGAATTCATGATGGGGAGAAACCTTGAGGTTTAGCCAAGATTGATTGTGTTAAACCAAAGGTCACTGCTAGCTTCTCCCCCAGGCTTTACTTGGCTTTATTTAATGCTAAACCTTTTCCTGGAATGCTAATCAGGAGGAGATCAATCTCCTAGCTAATCAAGCTAATACCATCATTCAATCTACTCCTTTCATTCAAAGGAGAGCATCCTGTCGATTGTGTTAGTCACTCTTACCATTTAGTTCTTGATGGGTGTCAAGGCAATCATCAGAATCCCAAGAGACACTAAGATCTGGCTATAATTGGCTGAGGATCACCCTGAAGGTATAGCCCATACATACTTGAAGCTAGTAGAGGAGGGTAATTTTTAAGAAAAGTCTATGAGCATTTAGTCTATTCTACAAAGAGTAACGGAGTGTCTCTTTAGGTGAATTAGTAACTACAGCTGGGCTCCAAGTATCCTGCAGTTCTGAGGAGCCTCAAATACGTTGAAGGAAGGAAGAACCAATTTACACCACTTGTTTAGCCGCAGGTACTAGATCAATACCTTCTACAGAGTAATCATTAAGTGAAAACGCATGAGCCCGACGAAATGATGTTAGTCAATGTTTATTGAGCGTTTAAACTGAGTAAGAAACCCTTTTATTTTTTTAAGATTTTATTTATTTATATTTTAGAGGGGAAGGGATGGAGAGAGGGAGAGAAATATCAATGTATGGTTGCCTCTCATGCAACCCCGCTAGGAACTGGCCTGCAACCCAGGCATATGCCCTGACTGGGAATCGAACTGAGATCGTTTGGTTCCCAGGCCCACACTCAATCCACTGAGCTACTCCAGGCAGGGCAGAAACCCTTTTAAATGTTTTCATTTAATGGCTCATTATTTCTCACTATAACTCTGTCAAAAATTATTATTACTATTATACCATTTTTAGAGGAGAAAATTGAGGCATTTGGCTGTTAGGCAAAGATTATGAGGGAAATAAATAGTAGAGCTTGATTTCAAATTACATAGCCTGGATTCAGACTCTCTATCACTGCTGGTTACAAGTATGAGTGAACCACCTTTTTCTGGACAATGAATGGCTGAGAAACACTAGTGACAGTTGGAACACTAGTTAGGGTGTTATTGCAATGTAACTTAGATAAGGATACATCATTGGAACAAAAAAAGGGTGCACAAATTCAACAGATATTTAGGAGGTTGAATCAGCAAGACTTAATGGTTGAATGGCTATCTAATTTGTGAGATGAGATAGGGTTCCCTGAGATAAAAGAGGTGTGTATCTGAAAGATCGTGAGCTCTGTTGGACATAAGAAGTTTAAGGAGCCTATCATAGGTCAGTTGGAGTAATCAAGTAGATTGTTGTGTGTATTATTTGCATTTCCTCTGATGATCAGATAAATTGCTTTGGCTGGATGGCTAAGTGTATGTTTCAATGAAGCTAGCAGAGGTGAATAGATTACTGAAAAGAAAAATAGAGAAAAGGTGTTCAGAGCACATGCCACATTGCTGGCCATTTGGAACCCAGGCAGTGGAAGGGTAGCCCGCAGTTCACATTGAGAACAGTGGTCTAGAGAAGCAGCAAAATTATGCCTAGAATTAGTAAATCTCAAGTATAAAGGAGTTGGAACAAGGGAAAATACATTTTCAGTAATACAGAGAAATAAAAAAAATTCAAAGATTCCTGGGATTATAGTTAGACATCATTACATCATTATATCATTACAGGATGCAAAAATACCTACATTATCTATAGTCTGGATGTTATAGACAGCAATACTGAAGTGACTGTGAAGTTTTTAAGCTGTAGAGGTGAATTGATTTTGATCTAAATACTGGAAATTATTCAATTTTGCTTTAAAAAATCAGAGACAATTAATTACTACTAATGATAAAATAAATGTGACAGAAATAATGGGAATACAAAATTAGACAGCTAAACATATACCTGTGATCTGATCATTTTATACATTTAAAGTTATGATTTGAAAAACAAAGAGTGAATCTAAATATTTTGAGGCATGCCAGTAATGTTGGATTGTGTAGGCCTTTCCATAGAAAATCAGGCATTAAGGTGTATTAAGCACCAATCATAATTAATAAGGTCACTATAGATATTCTTGAATACATTTCATAAAACTTGTTCAATTTTAGGAATACACTTGTCTAAATGTTTATCTATTCTATCGTCGAAAAATGTTCCCAAGTATCCTCAACTCATTAAATACTTGCTATCTTATTCTTTATCAAACATTTAATGTTCAGGTTTCATGTAATGGAATATTTCTTTAAATAATATTGTACTTGCACATTCATATTGTTAACATCATAAAATTGTCTTTATAAATAATAACATAGTATATATTATGGGTAACATTTCTCACTACACTAATAAAATCTAAATAAATGTATATGGATATGGTATAGACATCAAATATAGGATGTCTATGGACAATTATCTAGTATGTAGTATTTAAAAAACATTGAGTTAAGAATTTAAGTACTGGCTGGTGTGGCTCAGTGGGTTGAACGCTGGCCTGTAAACCAAAGCTTCATGGGTTTGATTCCCAGTCAGGGCACATGCCTGGGCTGCAGGTCAAGTTCCCAGAAGGGGAAGTGCAAAGGCTATCACACATTAATGTTTCCTCCCTCTCTTCCCCTCCTTTTCCCCTCTGTCAAAAATAAATAAAATCCTAAAAACAATGTTTAAAAAAAGAATTAGATAACATGTGCTAAAGTCTAGATTCTCCATTTTAAGTCCCTTAGGGAAAAAAACCAACAAACAAACAACAAAAAAACAACTCTCTCCTTTATTTTCTATTCCTGTACAGGCTAAGTCCATATTAACATCGATGTTGCTCAACAGTTCTCTCAAATATGTAACCCCACAATGAAGTATATATTCTTATGCAATGTCTTTTATTTTTATTTATCTTTAGAGGAAAATGGTTAAACTGGATGATCTATACTAACATTTCTAAGTCTAATTATTTTTATACCAACATACACGTGAGTGTGTATATGTGCACTCATATAAGTCTGAGGCTTGATTACTTTTTCACCATGACTACATTATTTCAACAATTATTTAGAGAGGTTACAAATAGATTAGTTTGTATGTTATAAAAATACTAAAAAATGAAGCTATCCCCTAATATCAGTGGTATCCTGCTCTTTATTTGGAAGGAACAAGAAAACAGAATCTTGGAAAGGATGACTTACATGGGTGGGCTCTTATCCTCAGTGCAGTGAAATATGAGCTGTATTATCTTTGCGAAGTTACTTAGTCTTTTTGAAACTTAATGTCCTCATCTGCAAACTGTACATGGTAATGCCTAACTCAGGATGCTATTAGAGATTATTTTTCAGGTTAACTGAATCCTGTTCACTATCATGTTACAAATGATGTTCATGCAAAGTGATGAATGGAGTGTTGTAGATACTCAAGCAATGCTTCAGAAACTGAAAAAGGGAAACATTTCTTTCTAAGATGAAGAAGAATCTGTCTTGAATTGGTCAGAGTTAAACAGGCAGACAAAGGAAGGATGACTTTTTAGGCAGAGGCAGCTGTCTCGGTCCATGGCATACAGTGGTGCAAAAAGTTGGGAAGCAGAAACCATGGAGACAGCAGGGAATGATACCAGGACAAGTAAAGTTGTAATGTTGATCTGTTAGGCACAGCGCAGACTGTTAAACAGGACAGTGACTTAACCTGAGTTCACTGGAAATTATTTTCACAGTGACTCTGAGACCAGTCAAAAATGCTGAAATAAAAGACAACTGAAGTAATCCAGGCTAGGGGCGATGTTGGCCTAAACCATAGGGATAGAACTGGATTAAATTAAAGGTGGCCCAGGCAGACCACGTTGGGACACAAAAGGAAGAGGAAAGCCTCCCTTGACCACATTTCCACAGAAAGCTGCACAACCTAGCCCTGTAGCTCCTCTTCCCATGGGACCCTAAGCATCCTTCTCACCTGCTTCTGTTGCCTTGTGTGACCTACTCAAGTCAGAAACTGTCTTTCAGTTCTATGTGGAGAATGTAAAATATAAATAAATAATTAGGGTTGAAGGCCATTTTTTAAATCTTTATTTATTTATTTATTTATTTATTTATTTATTTATTTGTCTTTAGAGGGGAAGGAGAGAGGAGAGAAACATCAAAGTATGGTTGCCTCTAGTGCGTCCCCTGCTGGGAACTGGCTTGTAACCCAGGCATGTGTCCTGACTGGAAATTGAGTCGTGATCTTCTGGTTTGCAGGCCTGAGCTCAATCCACTGAGCTACACAAGCCAGGGCCCAAATTTTTGAACAGTAGATAAATATTATAATACTCATAGAGTTAACAGTTCACTAGAAATGAAAAAAAAATCCTCCTCCAGACCTAGATTTCTACTTTTGATCTGTAGTTACACATACACATTTTGACCTGGAATCACCATCGCAATGTGTATAAAAATAACTCATTATCTTTCCTCCCAATATATATTTTCCTTCTTTATTCCTTACCAATGATGTATTCATCCACCCAAGGTGAAAGCAATGCCATAACACTCAACACGTAATTTTCCAATCTAATTTGTTGGTCCTATTAAGATAAGGCCAGAGAAGAGAAAATGATGAAAATTTGGTATTTGGGGAAGTTTGAGTTAAAGGAAGGTAGAAGACAATCATTTTTAGCTGACTATTCAGTTCAGAAGCTTCCCAGGCAGTATATCAATATTATATTTGATTACTTTTCCCTCATGCTATTTATCATCCCCAAGCTCCTTTCTATTGTTGCTAATCCTATTAACATTAGAAATGGTGTACAGTGTACTGTGTGCTTCACTGTGTTTTGTTTATTTGATTATGCTCGTATTTTGCTATAAGTATAGTGAATATTATGAGTTATGTCTATAACCATCAAAAAAGAATTGTCCCTAGACTGAACAGGGAAATTTAAGTTAATATAAATTTTATTATTCTTATCTAACTTAATTACATTATTTGATATATATATATATATATATATATATATTGCTCATTTATTTTGGGAAAAGAATACATAGTTATAGTTTTCTCATTTATTAGACTATAAAATAGTAATTTACTTCCCTCAGATTATTGGTCTACAATCAATTAAAATTATGTTTAAGCTACATTGGTACTACATGTCTTGCTAGTATTTTTCCTTATTCTACTTCATTCATTCTTGTAATAGTGAGTATATACCATAACTTATATTTATGTTTTTAAATTTAAACTACTTGATTATAATGCAAATAATCTAAAGCAATGCACTTTAAAATAACCTGAAAAGGTTTGGCTAGGTTAAACAGTCTGTATACTGATAACATTAATGCTAAACTAGAAAATTCAGTACTAAAAAGCCAAAACCAACAAATCAAATCTTTCTTTTAAAGTATTTGCTTTTCTCTCTAGCTTGTTTCATGAGATAATATAGTTCTCAGTATGAAAGGGGAAATATTTCTGAATAAAACCAAATACCAAGTATAGACAGTCTCAACATATTTGTTTATGGTTTTCACATTTCAAATAGGATCATATGTGAAATCAACAATTACCTTAACATCTTATCAAGAAGTTATAGCAATAATCTATTGAGGACATTAACATGAGATGACTTTGCTTACCATCTTCTTTTGATTTAAAATGACTTCTATAAGGTGCTCATTAATAATTAATATGTTTGTTTAGTTTTGAATTTGACGATATACAAATTAATATTTTACGTTAAACTAGCACAAAATACTTTTAGAATAATTCCCTCAATTTTTTGCTAACATTCCATTTTTTAATTGATAACATCAATAATTTTGACTTCTGAATGAACAATGCATAATCTAAGTTATACTGATAAAGGGAATTATGGAACTAACATAGGATGCAGTTTCTCTACTCTCTTCTATTAGTACTGACTTCTAGATCTTTAAATACATATTCTATACAGATGTAAACTTTAAAGTTTCTTAGTGTTTTATTGTGTGCAAATGTAGTGAAATAAATGTATTTGTATTTAAATATTCTATTAGGATTCGAAAGCATCTATCTTTGAAAGCATATTATAGATTTAACATTCTCATGGGTGGCAGGGTAAATGATTTATTTGTATGTCCTACTCTGTGTCTCCTCATTTTATGTCCTATTCAGGTCTCTACACAATTTTTAGAGATATCAAATATGAAATAATAACAATGGCAATAACAATAATTCAGATTTCAAAGCAATCGTCTCCAAAATGGCAAACCTTCCTGACAAATAGAAATATGATGTTAGCATATTTAATCTGATAATGGTGTCATCTTGAGCATATGCCAAACTGTTGTGACAAAGAGCAAAAAAAGCAGGCTTTATGCTTTGTTTGCCTTCAATTACACAGGATATTCCACCCAGAGCAGGGATGCATTATATACACTGTCATATTTAAAATCTTTTCACTTGGCACCTAAGCCCTGAGGCAGAATTCCAACCAAATTGTAAGTAGGAATGATGCCAACCTCACAGATGAACATCAGGTGCCAAAGCCAGGAGTCCGTGTTCACATAGCAAATGTGTTTACCCAGGGCAGGATTCCAGCTATAAATCTTTAAACAAATTCAGAAAAACTGCCAACCTGAAGAGGTTACCCCGTTTTTGATTCACCCAGAACAAGGATTAACCTTGAATTTACTTTTAGAGATGAAACTTAGCCACGGATGTCTGTTACCTTTTTATGTTGGAGAAAGACTAGGTAGTTTCTGATTTACATATTTAATTGCTCAATCGTTATTGTTTAATCTAGTGGTTTGCCATTAATCCACAATTTTGTATTGATTTATTTCATGCTGAATTATGCTTTATCAATAGTAAAGTGGCATCAACTATAGGTCTAATTTATAAAGTAAATGAGTAAGGATTTCCTAAATACTCCCACAATGTTTGCCCAAAGCTTAAGTATGGCTATAAATCAGAATATGCATTTGATCTTAACAAGAGAGTAAAAATTAGTATTTTATGGTTCATTTTATTCATATAATGCTATTAATGAAAAAGTGTCAATGGAATAAGCTGCAAATATTTTATTGACTCAGTATTGCAATTAATAAGAAATATGAACATTTTAAAAATATATAACTAGTAAATGTTTTAAAGAAAACTATTTGGCAAGCACTGTTGGCTAAAATAGATTAATTTATAATCCTAGTTGAAGTTTAATGGATGCACACTAAAACCTGTTCAAATTAAGTCTGACTCATCAAGGTAGTTAAAACAATTGGACATTGGTGTTGTCTTTACATTAAGTTAGCAAATGAAAATGGCACCAAATTTCAAAGAATGTTCAGTATTTAAAGCCCATAGTTCAAAATGAAAATATGGACAAAGGAGCATCATTCTTAAGCTGTTTCCAGTGTGAGAACAAGAACTCTCAAAAGGCAGAAATGCTATATAAATACAGCTTCCAGATGCTTAATATTCCATATAAAAGCCAAATTCTAATCTCTAGATTATTTTAGTAGGTTGTCACAGCATAAGGTGTAATTCAAATGAAAGCCTTTATAATTTCATTAAATAAGCAAGTTATGCTAATTATAGGAATATTAGACAAATTTTCACAGAGAAAAATGGCTAAGAATTTACTTCAAGTCTGACATTGGGCTTTTTATATTTTGTACATATTTTTATATGTGTGTACTTTGAAATGAATTCACACTAAAAGCTGAGTATTGAAATTTGTTTTCTTAATTACAATATCTCAGTGCCCTCTTTTTATATAAAAATAATGATTTTTTAATGTTTACGAGAGCTTGCAATACAAAGGAGGAAATCTTTCAACTTACTGTTCATACTTGCCTACGTAATTATTGCTAGTGACAAAGGATTATAAAGGTTTATCCTTGGGTTTTATCCTTGGGTTTATTTTATTTTATTTAATTATTTTATTTTATTGTTCAAACATAGTTGTGATAAACAGTAACATTTTCTGATTATAATGTAGTGTTTTTGGTTTTGTGGAGAAACTCATCCTCAAGCGCTGTTGGTGTGCATTTGAATTAAAGTCAACTTTCTAGAGGGCAACTGAAAATACTGAGAAAAATGCATAACATTTGCATAACAAAAGATTTAATTTAACTATAATTATAATACATTAGTTTCAAATAAATAGTATCTTTCAAGTACATTTCTAAATAGTACATTTAGATTATTTGCAATCGTGCTTCTTTAAAAACATCTTTGTAACATCCTTCATGTATAGCATAGAGCACGTCTGAATGTTTTCTTAGGTTCTGAAGCTGTAAGTGGCATGAGGTGACCAAATGTTATGCATTTTTTCAGTATTTTCAATTGCCCTCTAGAAAGTTGACTTTAATTCACACTCACACCAACAGTGCTTGAGCATGGGTTTCCCCACAAAACCAAAAACACTACATTATAATCAGAAAATGTTATTATTTATCATCTGACAAGAAACAGAATGTCATTTAAAATTTATTTATGTGATAAGAAGTCACTAAATTATCTGGACTATATTTAGTTTTGTAATTTGTATTATGTGAATTTATTATTTGAATGTAAGATTCAATGGTCGAAAGATTCATTGTGTTAATTTTTATCAGTACCTGAAACAATTTATGTGGCATAGGAGGCACTTATCTTCCACTATTTTGCATAAATTATCATTTATTGTATTGTCATTTCTGTTCTTTAAACACTTTTCTATGAAAGTATTAAAAAGAACCTGTGTGTGTTGATTTCTGTGTGGGGGGGGACATTTAACTGAAAAGTTGTTAACTCCTTGTCTGATATCAAAATAAGTCTTTTTTTCCCAATTACCTTAAATTGTGTTTGTGCATCTTTCCTTCCTTCTCTTCCTCGCCCCCTGCCACCTCTCTCTCTATAGATAGATAGATAGATAGATAGATAGATAGATAGATAGATAGATAGATCCACCACCTGGAATATTTTCTGCTAATACATTAGGTAAATAATTTAATTTTTCTTAACGTCTAACCTGTTATCTTAACACTACCTATGAGTTAGCTCTTTTTCCCCCAAACTAAGTTATGTATTCATTATATATATTAAATATCTCAAAAATTTTGGTCATATTTCTTTTCTTTTCTTTTTTCTATTTTTCAATGTTTATGCTATTGCATGTGTTCCCACTTTTTCCTTCCTCAGCTCATACCTGTATCTTTTGTTCTGGTCTATTGATATGATTATTTTCCCCAAGCAGCATATAATTTTATCTCAATTAGTAATGTGTTTTGATATCTGAATACCTAAACAGTCTTCTGTATATTTGATTTCATCTAGATACTCTCTACACTAGTAAAATTTGTAAATATTATTATATGCTCCACATTTTCTTTATGCAGTCCTCTATCAAAGGGCACTCTGATTGCTTCCATCTCCTGGCCATCATGAGTAACACTGCAGTGAACATAGGGGGCATATGTCTTTGCAAATACACGTTTGCAGGATTTTTTGGTAAATACCTACAAAAGGGATTGCTGGGTCATATGGTAACTTTATTCTCAATTTTTTGAAGAATCTCCAGACTTTTTTCTATAGTGGCTGTACCCACTATTGGAAAGTTTCCATTCCCACCAGCAGTGAATGAAGGTACATTTTCTCTAGGACCCCTACAAAACTTGTTCTCATTTGTTTTGTTGATAACAGCTATACTAACAGGTAGTATCTGATGGTAGTTTTGATTTCCATTTCCTTAATAGCTAGTGAGTTTGAACATCTTTTCAAATATCTATTCATCTTTTGTATGTCTTCTTGGGCAAATTGTAGGTTCCGGTCCTCTTGTCTATTTTTCAATGGGATGGTCTGTTCAGTATTAAGTTTTATGAGTTCTTTGTATATGTTGGATACTAAACCTTTGTCAGAGCTATTGTTTGTATATACTGTCTCCCATTCAGTTGGTTTTCTCTTTGTTTTGTTGTTTATTACTTTTGTTGTGAAGAAGCTTTTTAGTTTACTTTTTGCCTTTAATTACCTTGCCTTTGGAGTAAAATTCATAAAAGGTCTCCATGACCAAGGTCCATAAGTTTATTACCTATGTTCTATGCTATGTAATTTATTGTTTCTGATCTTATATTTAGGTCTTTGATCCACTTTGAGTTAATTTTTGTACATGTGGGCAAACTGTAATCTAGTCTCATTCTTTTGTATGTGGCTTTCTAATTTTTTCCAGCACCATTCGTTGAATAGACTTTCTTTTCTCTATTGTATATTTCTGGCTCCTTTGCCAAAAATGATCTGCTCATATACATGAGGTTTTATATCTTGGCTTTAAATTCTGTTTCTTTGATCTGTGTATCTGTTTTTCTGCCAACACCATGCTGTTTTGATTATTGTAGTTCTATAGTATAATTTGAAGCCACTTAGTGTGATGTGGTACATATACACAATGGAATACTACTCAGCCATAAAAATAGATGATATACGTCCCTTGGTGACAACCTGATGTACCTGAAGAATATTGTGCTAAGTAAAACAAGTCAGCCATAAAAAGCTAAGTATCATGTAATTTTACTTATATATGGGATATAAAACTGAAACTCATGGACTCAGACAGCAATATGGTAATCAGAGGGAAAGGGGTGGTTTTCAGAGGGAAGGAAGGGGAGGAGGCCCAGTATATGGTTACAAGAGATGGTTTGATTTTGGGTGGTAGGCACACAGTGAAATATATAGGTCTAGTATCATAGAAATTTATACTTGAAACCTTCATGATATTATTAACCAATGTCACCCTAGTGAATTTAATAAAAACTATACAAATAAAAATAAATATTTATTATAAACAAATTGTTCATCTTATTTTTCATTGAACATGTTTTGAGTTGTCTTAGCCATTTTTTCTTCCATAGGCATTTGAGGCTTATTATGGAGGACATGTTTTAATTCCCTACTTGTTTTGTAAACCAAAGTTAATCTTTTGGTTAGAAATGGAATGTGTTGAAATTTCTATTTTGAGTCAACATAGGACACATTATTCAAATGAAGTACATTTTGTACATAGGGTAGGAAGTTAACTCTATCTGTTGTGATAGACAACCTGGAGCATTGCTTAAGTTTCACTATTTGGACTATGAAAGATTTAGAATGTTCTGTGCCTGTGTTTGCTCTGTGCGTCCCTCAATTTTCTACATGCTTCCTACATTGTAATTAAAGATTCATTGGTCATGAGTTATATATAAATATGAGGCTTGACGTATATCCATATATATACACACAAAATTCTAGATGCATAAACACTGGCTATAAGTATCTAAAAATAATTTTCTTCATCTTAAGATATTGTTTTCCAATAAAGAAAATGTATCATGTGGTAAATATTTTTGTCATACAACAGAAGTAATCAAGATTAACAGGAATACCTGCTTTTCAAGGATTGTTATATTAGACACAAAATAAGCTATCTTACAAAATAATTAAATATCAAGCCAAACAAATGCAAAGTTTGTGTGGCTAACCTATACCTTTCAGACAAGGGCAATGAAATTGAGAGGGAAAATAGACTCCCATTCATGTGCAGTACTTTTTTCAGGGAAGAGGGGAAAGAACTGGAGGAGTCTGTAACAGCCATTAAACCATGATGGAAGTCTGATCCTTTAAACCAAAACAAAGGAAGTTCACTGTGTGTCCAATAACATTCTAGCAAGTCTATCAGGCAGTCTTTGAGAAATGGTCCATCTTCAGTAAGCCCACCATGCTCAGTCATTGCCTAGGAGCAGCTGTGGGAAACATAAAGTCCATGCGGGAATGGGTTCTGGAACTCATAGGTCAGTAACTGGGCTGCTGGTCAAGTATGCGGGAGATCAGCTAGGTATACTGTCATTACCTCCTGTATTTTCCCTTTCAATCTAGACATCACCGCTAAATTTTTTCTGTGCATAGTTTTTGATTCTTTATGAAAGGGTAGGTTAAAAAGCTCAAGAGTCAATTGAGAATGAATATGTGATATTATACAACTACAGTCCATCTATAGTGTAAATAATGTATAGTTTAAATAAATTTAGCATAAAATATATTCCATGTAAGGAGGATTCCCTCAGTTTTGATGAATTAATGCGACATTTAAAAGTAAAAGTTCTTCCTGTGTTTGGGTAGCAAAGTGCCACAAACCACCTTTATGCTACATTTTTAAATGTTTATGTTTAATGTATTATTGATCATTTTTTCTTTATCAAGGATTTAAAACTATCTCAAAAGCAATTCTAGATGTTCTGTGATGAGATATTTTAACTTCTGATAAAAATAAAGTAGTTACACTCTCTTTTAAATAAGAATTCAACTTTATAACTCAAGGAAGCAGGAAACTAAATGTGTTTCTCCAGAAAAATAACTATATATAAACAATTTTAAAGCAAATTGACCAAGAGACATTTAAGAACTAGTGAGTTCTAATCATGGCAGGCAGGGGACTCTATGTTTCCAGTGTAGGGCAACCTGTCTAGGTTCTATCCCCATTCTTCACCCCTGTGGGAGAAGGGAAAACAGGAGGCAGGACTACTTGGGTGCCACTGATTCAAAGCACCAGCAAAGACAAATTATAGCTTTGAAGACCTGAGAACTAGTCAAAGAAATGAATCGCCCTTGCTAAGGGGGTAATGGCGCATCGCTGCCTGATAAGCAATCCCAGGGAGGCTTTGTTGCTAAGAGCCTGAAGGTTGGGAGAAACCATTAGGACAGTTTCTGACTGACAGCCTGAATTCCTGGTGAGTTGGAAGGGCATATTCTAATACAGGACTATTTTTAATGTTAAGGCGAATTAGGATGATAAATTAAATAAGATTTAAATTACTGTACTCCATACATGTTGTTATTTTCTTATGACCTTGTTCTAGAGTAATTATAGTCTCTTCTCATTAATTCCAATATACTTAATTTAGTATATATTTTAACTAAACCACAACAAATGGTTCATAACACCCTATTGATAACTATGATAAGGTCAAATATCTGACTTATTGAAAAGCACCCTCTGAAAGGCACATACACTTTTGCAAACTGGAATCTTGAACACATATAACTGTGCACTTAGAGGGGAGCTGCCAAAAGATAAGGAGAAAAATCAAACTGAAATTCTTCAGCAGAAGCTAGGCAGAAACTATGATGTTTGAATCATGTATGTGGGACAGAAGTATGTTATCCAGTGGTTGTGTACAAAGCCTCGACAAATCATGTGACTGCTGTGTATGACCTTTTCCACAGTGATTAGGGTAAAAAAAATGAATTTAAGGGGAAAATGACCTTATTACTACTTGTGGTATATTTAAAAAGAAGAAACAAAACATGAATGCTTATAAGAAGTTGCTCTCTTTTTAGTGTTCATAACTAGAGCTAATTTTCTACAGTTTTATCCAAATTTGTTAATTCCAGCTCATTATAACATGAAAATGTTCAAGAAGAAAAATGTTGGAAGTGTAAAAGTGTAAGTCACATCAATCTAAAGAACATTAAGCTCCTATTTACATAGAGAAAAGTATAATATTAAGATAACTATGCATTTGTATACTTGAATGAATGATTAATGTAGACTTTGATGCATGTCTTTGATAATTGAATGCAGTGAAAATGGCAGAAAAGGCTTGGATGTTGTAGTGACATTGACCCAGAGTTAAATTTTTTATTTACTGTGTATTTATTATCTGGATTCTGTTAAAACTCTGTGGTTCTCTAACTAAGCTTCTGTTTGTCCATCTATGCAATGTGTATTATGATAACATTACTGTAAAAATTAGGAAGAATCTATGTCATATTTTGAAGATATCAAGTTATGTATTAATTATTCAATAATTCTTTCCCTTCATAAGGCTGAATAAGATTATATGTCACTTTATAAGCTTATCTTAAAGTCACTCTCTTAGTAACTAAAGCTTTGAACTTCAGTGCTATAAAAGGTGATGTGTCCTCTGTCACTGCTAGTCTAGTTGCTTTTAAAAAGTTTACTTCATGAAACTCATTTCACTTATTATTGTCCAGTACTGTGTAAAAATCTGAAATATTAGAGCAAAATGACATCAAAAATTAATATATTATCTCACTAGTAACCATCTAGTAACAGCATAACTAAATGAAGCAGACCAATCACCAATCTCACAGTTATACACTAGACTTTTATGTCATGACCATTATATGTTGACAACACTAAATCCTATTGTGCATTCACAAAAATTGAATTTTCATGCATCAGCTGGTAAAAAAAATATTTTGAGCTATTGCATAGTGTTATCATGCAGCTAACATAGAACTCATAAATTTTACAATACTGAAGACAAATAAGATGTGAAGCAATAATTAGGTGTACTGAAGAAGCCAAATCCTCAGGCTCAGTGACATGGTCTCTGCTTTCATTTCTTCAGGTTCTTCAAGCCAAAATTTCTTTCCCAAACCCAGTTATCCAATCAATTTTTCAAATAGCTTTTCAAAAAGCTCAGAAAAGTTTATACATGAAAGATCTGTTGTTAGAACATAAATTTAACCCTTGAGTAAACAACAGACTGCTGTTGATGTTGTGGCACTGTAAATGAAATATTTTCTTGGAAATGATTTTATATAATCTTATTAATTCATTCAGAAAATGTTTATTGGAAGTGTCCTATGTTCTAGGTATACATGTAAGCACTTGATACATCAACAAACATTATGGATAACATCTCTGCTCTCATAGCATTCATATTCTAGTAGAAGTGGATAGAAAATAATCACAAATACCACATATATGCACACACACAATAATATATGAAATGCTTTATGTTGGAAGGATATGATGTCATACAATACAGAAATACAGTTTGGGTACAAGTTGTGTTGAGAGTTGCAACTTGAAATAGATTGGTCAGTGCCAGCCTTACCAAGTTAACATTTGAGCAAAGAGTTGAAGTAAATGAGCTTAAAACTCTCCCTTTTTCCTTCACCAAAATGAAAATATGTAGAAGTCCTTTGAGACAGTCTAAATTTACTTCTTATTCTTTTATCTTCTTTCATTACATAGAAGTTCAAATTTTTCAAAAAAAGAGTACTTCTGAGCCAAATAATATTTGTAATGGCTTAGGTAAATACTTTGGTTTTGAACACTATTAATTATTTCTCTTCTATTTTATCTTTTTTTTCAAATTCTAAGACAACTCCTTACACATTATTCTTCTGTCAGTTTTGAAATGTCTTCCTCCACAGGGCTCATGAATAACAACATATATTTTAATGTAATCTCATATGTCTAAGTCATGAAATTTGGCAAGGTCAACTCACAGCACATGAGGAATGCCCACGACATGAAAGACTGCACAAGACAACTGACCTGGTTGTTTCTGTATACATTGGCAAACTGAGGACAATATCTCAACAAAACATTTGCATCTTTATGAAGTGATATTGTAGATAATTATTTATTTGGCACTGATAATCAGAAAGCAGAATACATGTCACACAAGGAGCTGGAATTTTTGTTTCTCTTGTTTACTACCAATGATATTGTTGGAAATAAAAATATCTGTGATTTTGGCTTCTCTGGATTAAATTAAATAGAACATTCCATACATTAAAATCACTATTATAATTTTTTGTTTTTCTCACTGAGCATACCAAAATAAAGAGTTAGGTGCATTTAATGTATAATCAGTAAAAGGTATTATTATGAGAAAAATTATTTAACTTTAAAAGGAATTATTTTCTAATATAAGCTCAATGTTAGAAAAGATCAGTAATCAAGAAGACTCCTCTATGGGTTTTTGTTTTACTTTTTGAAAACCACTTCTCTAAATTTAAGAACCAATGTAAGACCTTGGTTTTTCACTTAGACCCTGACTTTACTTTTTCTTCTCCTGGGCTGTGGGAACTAGATGGGCAGGAGGTGTCAGGCTTGTTTCCTTGACCTTGGACACATGTTGTACCATGACACTGCTGTGCATGATGCTATATGTGAAAATGTGAGAACAGGATTTTATATTTCACACTTTCAAGCTTTATTATGTTGGCTTTAGCTCACATTTCTTCAAAAATAATCAAATATTGAGTTGACAATATGCCTCATATACTATTTGTTTTATACTAATAGTTTTCTAATTTAATTTTATAGCTTTATGACAATGTATTCTGATTTATCTTTTCCAATTTAGACATCTGCAATGGAGTGTTACATATGAAAGAACAGCATCTATTAAATTTAAAGATAAGTAGCTAAAACATTGTATCTTGTAATCTTTGTGTATTCCCGATGCTTGATATACTGATATTACATCTTTTTCATGTGTTCTCTTACTAGGAATACACAGCCCGAGTACATCTTTGAAATAATCTACTGTTTTATCTTTTATATAATGTTTGCTGGATGAAATATTTTTTCTTTCATCAATAAGATTAAAATATTTTCCATGCATTATATTCGATTTAAAGAAACAAACCAGCATATTTAGGAGACTGAGGCAAAAAAGATATAGTTCAGAGCATTCAGTGAGTTCTGCATATTTAACAGAGTGCACATTACATATGAGCTTGAATCACATTTTACTAAAAATTGACCTTTTGTCTTGAGAAATGCACAGGAGTATATAAAAATAGTCATCAAGGTAGTGTTTGTTGTGGATGTCTAAAATTTTGGACAAAATATAATAATAAAAGAAATTAAAGATGAAATTTAAAGTTCCTTTTGCTCTTTATGACACCACCAAACACTTCTATTCTTTTATATGTAACACTAGTTATGAAATCACAATATATAAAAATATCAACTTTTAATTTTTTGTTCATTTTTGATAATTACGTAATAGCTAATTTTAGTAACTGAGGTTTTTCTTTAAGTCTCCAAAACACGATCTAACACTAATTTTAACATTAAATATCTTCTGAAAAACAAAACTATTTATTTATTAAAAATATAGATGATTTGGTTTCTAGCATTCTAGCAGCAAAATAGTAAAAGTTTCAGGGTTGGTATAAATAAAAATTTTTCTTTAATTTGTGTTTGTGTTTTTGAGGATGAAAACCACAAACAATGGTTTCTATGCTCTCTGCCTCCAGAGCACCAAAAGTATGTCAATGTTCTCTAAAATACCACCTCAGACGCTAGCCATGCATTTTCCTTTCTGTCTCTTTCTGTGATGGTTCCACCCACTTTGGATTGTCTTATATTCCATTGTGAAATCTTCGCTTCTGAGAGCTGTTTTCTCAGCACGGCACACAGATTCCCTCTTTGTTTCAGTTGCACCCTGGTCATCTGTTCGAAGTTCCTTACTGGAGCTCATTTTACATCAGGGTTTTTTCTCATGTTTGTCACAGCAAAATGGTCTCCACCCACACAAATATTGCCAAGCAGCCTCACTCCTAAAATCCAACATAGACTGATAAAGAAAAAAACATTTAGTTTTCAATGATCTTGTATAAAATGGTTGATCATTTTATTCTCACCAATCGACACTTTGCATCATCATGAATTTTTTTTATAGTGTAATCATGTATAAGGCAATGATTCTGTTACATCCCGTCCTTGCGAGCAAGAAGGGTCGGAGACTGCTGGGTAGTCAGAGGTGTTTTATTGGCCAAAGTTTCAAAGTTTTACCTGCGCAGGGGCGAACTCTCGGGGTGCCTCCGGAGACACACGAGTGCCAAACTGGCTGCAAATGAGAGTCGCGCCTGGTGCTTACAGCCTGGGGTTTTTATTGGGGTGAGCAAGCAATCAAGCAAGCAGCAAATACAGAAGCAGACATAGCTGTTAGCAATTGGCTATTTTGAGAGGACACACACATATCTCTGCTTACTACAATGGAAACTTTTCTGCAAAGACAAGGCCATGTCTTGAGGTAAAAATTTTCCCCTAACGGGTGTCCGAGAGATTACTTCAAGGTCTTGGCTAAACTCCCTGGAACATCTGCCCACGGCCAGGTGTGGTTTTCTGCCTAAGTCTAAAAATAAACATCTAGTTTAAGCAAACATCTCGGCTCTTCTCCTCACCCCCTAACAATCCACCAACATGTTTGTTTTCGAATACTACAGTTAAACAATTAATAGATGTCAATTGTTGTTGATGAACTTTTTTGAGGTATGCTATGTGAACTCATTTCATATTCAAACCTGATGAAGAGAGAGCTTATTCGTCAAGAGCGTTATATAATTGGCCAATAGTAACACATTTATTAGTGTGTCTAGTCTAGATGAAGAGTGGGCACTAGATTAAGCGTGGGCACTTAACAGCAACAAGTTTTTATTTTAAAAAAATCGAAAAAGCATAAGTTTATTCATTATGTTCACCATTATACTATTATATTTATTTTTTGTATCTAAAAAAACTCCCTTGCCTCATACAGATCTTAGAAGCACTGTGCCTCAGCTTCCTCATTTCTAAGATGGGAATTTGTTAAAAGTAAATATAATCACCTTTTAAAATATTCTTTCAAAATATAAAATAATATAGGAATGAAAGCTGATGTCAATATGTTTTTTAAGTCTATTACAACATTTTTCCTAAATATGTCTTAGTTGCTTGGTTACACACTTTAATTCTCATTTGTTTGCTGAACAAATATTTATTGACATTCTGTACTATGTTTCAGAATAAGTTCTTGGGATATAACAGTGAATAATACAGATAAAAATTCCTGTCCACTGTACTGATAAATTCAGAAAAATAATGTAAAAAATCATTTGTAGCATGCATATATCAAACAATAGGATATGTAAAGAAAAATAAAGTGGCTAGAAGGCTTAGAGAGTGATAGGACAGTGAGGTTTTTTAATTTTTAATAAAAGAAACCAGAGAGGAATCAAATAGAACAGTCAGGAAGCTGTAGCCCACTGGCCAAGTGAGAAGAAATGATGGCACTGACCAAAGTGTCAGCTGCGTCAGTGAGCAAGGCCAATTTTCAAAGGGTTTTGAAAATAGAGATGACAGTACGTGCTGCTGGATTTAATGCTGGGGAGAGAAGGAGAGGAGTCTGGAGTGTCTAAACAGCTTTCGGTCTAATAAAATGGAAGGATGGAGCTACCATTACTGAGATACGGAAGGATCTATTCATGTGTGTGTGTGTGCGTATATGTGTCATGACGGTTTCGTGTGCGTGTATTAGAGGGAGAGAACTGGTAGAGTTTCTTCTCATGACAAAATTAATCTAATTATTAGATAAACAAATGTAAAATGTGTACTACCTTCCTATACCCCTTAAAGAGAGTCCAGGCTTTTTTTTGATTCCACACTTTTCATCTCTCTGGAAGCCAAGGTTCCTTCCTACTGCCACTGATTGAACTTACTTTTTAATATTTCTTATGTGAGTTTATTAACAACCTCTGAATTGTCTTTCTGCTTCTCATCATTACTCTATTCAGTGCCTCTTAAGCACTAACATCAGAATAATCCCCTTGAAATGCAATAGTGATTGTATCGTTATGCCTTCCAAAGATGTCCAGAGATTTTTCTTTCCTTTCCCTACACATTTTCTATCCTGAAACTTAATATATACCAGGACCTGACTTCTCAGAGATGAGTCTTTTAAACTCATTTGCTGTCCTTGCTCATCATACAGAACATTTTTGAAATTGAATTTTATCTTATCACAGAAATGACCAACATCATTCTTACTCTTCAATTCAGATTCATTTTACAAAGCTTCATTTTATTCAATGTGCAATTCTAATTCTCTCTCCTTAAAGACATTCCCCACTACCTTTAACAATGCAATTAATCTCTCATTTAAAAATGTTTTCATGCTAACTAGTTATGTCCGTAAGTTTTAAAATTTTTCCTTCCTATAAAGTGATAGTTCCAGAGAAGATCCTGCTTGGTTAGAAAAGATAATCCTTTGTAACCCTGACTGGTGCACTCAGTGAATTAAGCATTAGCCTGTGAAACAAAGGATCACAGGTTCAATTCCCAGTCAGAGCACATGCCTGGGTTGCGGGCCAGGTCCCCAGGAGGAAACAAGTGAGAGGCAACCACACATTGATGTTTATCTCCCACTCTTTCTCCCTCCCTCCCTTCTGTCTCTGAAAATAAATAAACAAAGTCTTTTAAAACATAAAGATTATCCTTTGAGGTAGAGATGGACACTTTAGGATCAAGGTGTGCAAATTGATGTACAACACCATAGCAGGTATGGCATGTCTGGCCAGTGAAACTATACCAGTGCCGCTGATGCCATAAATTCTTAAAATAATGAATCATTGCTCTTTTAATCTGATTTGCCTCATTTGACTTGGAGAAATGATATTACATATACTATCAATAAGGTAATATTACTTTCAAAAATAGAATAGGTATTTCGATCTCCTATGCACATATGTGCACTCATACAACAGAACATTTTCTCTGTGTTGTTAATCGTTGTCTGTCTTGAGACAAATGATCACACCTACTACATGGAGGTAAAATCAGTTTTGGTGATGGTCTATTTTTCTTAGATAACAGGCCCCATGGTCAAAAGGAAGCACACACTTAAGTGTTCACCAGGAAGAACCTTTTATTACAAGAATTATTTCAAATATCTATTCTTATCACCAATGACTTAGTCTAAGAAGAGTAAAAATCAATAAACCCATTTAGGGATGGTGAAAAGACAGAGTAGATGGTGTAGTTGGAGAGTTGGGGGAGATGGAAAGACATTGTACTATTCTGAGAGAAAAAAAAATCCAATGTCCTGCAGTTTTAAATGTTACTAGGACCAAACTTGAAGGATGTAGCCTTTGAATTAGATTCCAAGTTAAAGATTCTAACTTGAAAGTATGAGAGTTCTGGGAATGATTGAGGTCAAATCTGTTGGATAGAAATGAGATGTATAATCATGTTTAGTAATAAGAATGCTACCTAAATGGTGTTGTTATAGGAAAACAAAGCAACCAGACACCGAGGGATTCTGGAGTACGAGGTTTATTGTTTAACGTGCACGGGCCCAGAGGAGTCATTTCCAAATTCTGAGCCCCGAACAAAGGATTCTTGGGGAATATATAGATTAGGGGGTCTTTCTGTCTACGTGACAAACGTGGGATACAGAAACAGAATGTGGTAATTGTTCTATCAGCGGGGGTGCCAGTTCCAGTCCTCACTATCCGGCCACCCGCCCTCCCAGACGGCCCCATCATTCTCTCTAGGGCGCCTGGGGCCTGGGCAAATAAAGGTTAAACAGAGGTTTTTTTTTCAAAGTTTCCCATATCAGTGTGACTTAACGAGAGCAAACTTCACACACTGAAGATGAGAATTTGTGAGCAGAAGGGCTTGCAGATGCCTGCCGCCCTCATTCTCTGGACTGCAGTGGGGGGACATGCTCGACCTGCAGCATAACCAGAAACCATCCAGGGCTGGACACAGCGGGCTTCTCTGTCAGCAGGTGACCTTTTCTCTGTTTATAGGGCAATTTGACATAATTTTCAGAAGTCAAAAAAATTTTAATTTTGGCACGAAATAGCCTGAACTGGGGTATCAGATTTTTTAATGTGTTATAGAGGATATCAGATGCATAGAACTTTGAGACTACTGGAAAGGTAGGTTCAGTTGAAGTTCCTCAACTACCACATTGTCATGAAAGTGTCCTGGAATCATTCTGGACAGTCCTGCTCGTCTCTGTAATAAGTGACCTCAGGAATTGTCAGAGTCAAGGTTAGTGACTTGTTATCTTGACCTAGCTGCAAGAAGAAGGAGAAAGCCATCACTAGGATGAAATGTTTAATCTACATTAAGCCTTTCAAATGAATCTATTTCACATCCTTATTGACCTCAACAGGTAAAAAGGCTTATGCATGGTCACTCACTGATCATATCATAGTTATAGCTTTGGCAAGAAGTGAATCTTTTTGTTATCCCATAAAAGGAGAGAGGAAGAGAAAGAGAGAGAGAGAGAAGGAGGCAGGGAGAGAGGGAAAGAGAGAATATAAAAGAGAAGGTAGAAGGAAAGAGGAGAAAAGATAGCCATTAGGGAAATGCAAACCAAAACTACAGTGAGATACCATCTCACATCTGCTGGTATGGCTCCTATCAACAAGAAAAGTAAAAACTGGCGTTGGAGAGATTGTGGAGAACAAGGACCTCCAATTACGGCTGGTGGGCATGTAACCTGCACAACCACTATGGAAAACAGTATGGCAATTCCTGGAAAATTTCAGAATAGAGTTACACTATGACCCAGCAACCCCTCTTCTCTGAATCTACATTAAAAAAAGGAAAAATTTACTCAGAAAATAAGCAACCTCAAGTTCACTGCAGCCTTATCCATGGTGGCCAAGGCATGAAAATAATGGAAGTGAATTTTGATAGATGATCAGATAAAGCTGTTGTCATATGTACTATGGGATGCTACTTAGCCATAAGAAAAGATAAAATACTGCCATTTGGGACAGCACGGATGGACTGTGAGAATATCATGCTTAAAGAAATGTCAGACAGAAAAAGTTGACAACCACGTGATTTCACTGATATGTGTGATCTAAACTGAAAGCAACAAAAGAACAAGAAAAATGAACAAAAACTCAGGTACAGGAAACAGTATGGTGATTACCAGGGTTAAGGAGTGTGGGGGAGGCAGTAAAGGGTAAAGGGGGTCAAATACATGATAACAGAAGATGATCTGACTTTGGTAGTGGGCACAAAATGCGATATACAGAATATCAGGTATCGTAGAAATATACCCTGGAAGCCCTGGCTGGTGTAGCTCAGTGGATTGAGCTCGGGCCTGCGAACCAGACAATCGCGGTTTGATTGCCTGGGGTGCAGGCCAGTTCCCTGCAGGCCAGTTCCCAGCAGGGGACACACGAAAGGCAACCATACATTGGTGTTTCTCTCCCTCTCTCCTTCCCTTCGCCTCTAAAGATAAAGAAATAAATAAAATATTTTTAAAAAGAAAGAAATATACACTGGAAATCTATATAATCTTACTAACCAATGTCATCCCAATAAATTTTAAAATGTAAGAAAAAAATTGACTCACTGTATAGGTACTTTTGGGAGCTAAAACAGCAGCTTTTTCTTCAATCTTCTAAGTTCTTTTAGCTGGAATAATAATCTAATCAGCAGATATGAATTAATTCATTAACAGAAAAATATATAAAGTTTATTACAGATACACATACTGGTTGTACCATAAAAATGTGACCCTAACACTTTGGTCAGTTGAGGTTTCTATGCCAATTTGAACAAAGAAAAGAGGAGATGGATCTTAGAAATTTCAAAGGAAATTCCTAGGTAGGTGAAGAAGAGCAGAACACAAAGGGCATGTAAATTCCTGCCAGTCAAGAAAGGAGAGGACACAGGTGGTCTACTTAATAGGCTTCTGCTTGGAGCCTTCCTGTCTGCCATTCTAGGATGCATGTGCTAAATTCCTTCCTGGAGATGTGCCTTTCATGTGAATTTCTTAGACAGGAAAGGAGGAGAATCAAAAGTTCCTTTGGTGTCTCTTTTCTTAACAACCAGCTTAGAATCAATATCCCAAAAGGCACAGTTTCAGGGGTGACAAAACTTTGGTCCCTTTCTGAATTCTATTTTAATTATGTATAGGAAAGACAAGTAAATGGGAAGATTCTAGAGATCCAGATTTTTATTCTGCTATGCCTGAATTTCCCCAAAGTAGATAAATTATAAAGGGAAATACTTTCTAACTTTAATCATTTCCTTACCTTTAGCTCAAACTTTTGTATCCCTAGACCAGAATTTCCAAAGTACACATTGTCAAAATTGAGCTTTATGATCTGTTAATATTAATACTTTTTTATTGAACACCCTGTGGGGAACTCCATGGGGAACTAATATTTTACTTACAAACTAACTGCCCAAATCCTACTTCTATGTCATATCAGCAATCCTCAGAACTTTACCTTTTGATTATTTAACTGTTTTATCCAAGATGATTACTTCAGCAACAGGTCTTCATTAGAAAATTTTGATAATTAATGTAAGCAATGATTAAAAACATAACATTATGTATAGAGAGGTAATACAATTCTGCTAAAGTACAATAAAACAAATTTTGTTTATGACAAAGATTAAACTTTTTTGTTATCTTTATTAAGCTTTATTTTGGTTGTCCCAGTATTTATGCTATTTTCCTTTTTAAAAATTTTTATTTGTCTCAGCCCCTAGACTCTTCTCTCCCTACCCCCCACCCCTTTCCCCAGCAATCCCTACACACATCCATGTCCAGAGGCTTTCATCTTTTTTCCAATCCTTTCACCTGCCCCCCACTCCCGACAACTGTCAGGCTGCTCTCTATGCATCTGTTTCTGTTTTGATTGTTAGTTGATTCTTATTAGATTCCACATATGAGCGAAAGCATATAGTATTTGTCTTTCTCTGACAGATTAATTTCACTTAGCATAATGTTCTCTGGGTCCATCCAAGCTGTTGCAAAAGGTAAGATTTCTTCCTTTCTTCCTTCCTTCCTTTCTTTCTTTCTCTTTCTTTCATCTTTATTTCCTTCTTTCTTTCTTTCATCTTTTTTTCCTTCCTTTCTTTCTTCCTTTCCTTTCCTTCTTCCTTCCTTTCTTCCTTCCTTCCTTTCTCTTTTTCTTTCTTCCTCTTTCCTTCTTTGTTTCATCTTTCTTTTTTCTTTCTTTCTCTCTTCCTTCCTTCCTTTCTTTTCTTCTTTCTTTCTCTTTTCTTTCTTTCACTTTTAAGTCATATACTATTAAACAATGTACTATAGTGAATTAATCCACAAATCTACTGATGGACATTTGGTCTGCTTGCAGATCTTGGCTATTGTAAATAGAGCTGCAATGAACATGGGATATTTTAAATTATTCTTGATTGTAGGATTGCAAGATAAAATACTGATTTTTCAGTATTTGTAACTGAACTGTAGTTGCAAGTTTTCTATTTATGAAAAATGATATTTATCTTACCAAATATTCCTCACAAAAATATTTAATACCTACTTTAGTGTCGATGGTACATTCTGTCTGAAACTTTACATATTGACTTTACAAAACGCCATTCACTACTTCTCTGAAAATATTATAAATATTATAGTGTATGAGCAGACTAAAATTCATGGATTACTCTTTGTCAGCATTTTTTCCTAGATATTGTTTAGCAGGATGTTTAGGATATATTTTTAATTCAGTATTACTTATTTCTTTTAGTGCTCTCTGTATATTTTGGATGCATATGTAGTTCAATCAAACAGAAAATTCCATAAGTTGAAAATTTTAAAATGAAGATATTGGAAATACCTAAAATTCAATATGACGTCAAAAGGAATCAATCAATAATGACCTTTTATTTGAGTGTCTTTGTTCATTCATTTGTTTATGACATAAAATTCTCCATATTCATTGCCTCTGAATTCATTATTTAAGACACACTGCACTTGTACGTCATCACTGAATTATTTTTTTAATTTTTAAAAGATTTTATTTATTTATCTTTAGAGAGGAAGGGAAGGAGAGAAGGAGAGAAATATAAATGTATGGTTGCCTCTTGTGTGTGCCTCACTGGGAACTGACCTGCAACCCAGGAATATGTCCTGACTGGGAATCGAACCACGATCGTATAGTTCGCAGGCCCTCGCTCGATCCACTGAGCTATGGCAGCCAGGGCTGTATGTCATCACTAAATTCTTTAGGTATAATTTCTGGCAATTAGATCCTACTTTAGAGAGTTGGAGTAGTTATTGAAGCACTATAAATTTGTAGCGTTAACATGATTTAGAGGTTAGAGGAAAGAAGTATGAATGTTTATTTTTTAAAATTTTTTTATTTAATTATTTTTCAAGTACAGTATTCTGTCTTTTACTCCCATCCCAGCTCCCCCTCGTGGTCCCCACCTCCCTCCCATTTCCACCCCCCTTAGTTGTTGTCCATGTGTCCTTTATACTAGCTATAAAATTTGTTTAATATGCCCTGGATTTCCCAAAGATAAAGCATATAATGCATATTAAGAACTCTAAATTTTAAAATTTTTTAAGATTTTTGTTTATTTTTTAGAGATGGGGGAAGATAGAGAGAAAAAAGAGAGGAAGAAACACATCAAAGTGTGGTTGCCTCACACACACTCCACACCAGGGACCTGGCCTGCAACCCAGGCCTATGCCCTGACTGGCACTCGACCTGGCACCCTCTTGTTTCACAGTCTGGAGCTCAATCAGGGCTGAATTTTAATTTATAATATATGTACAGCTATGCATCTATAAATATAATATAGTATCATTCATACATATAGCTGAGTTTCTAATTCACGTGAGTTAGCATTGTCAATATAAATTAGGTTATGTTAATTCATCCATTGTCCCAATACTCATATACAGAGAGTCATGGTTCATTTCATGGTATAACTGTTCTTTTTAACATGCTTTCAGGTTCAATTCCAAAACCCAATTAATGAAAATGTGGTTTTACTCTATAAAATATTGTTTGCATTGTGAGATGATTGGATTCTTTCAGATTTTTTTGCTTAATCATGTATCTCTTGTTACAACAGCACTGTTTGCAGCTGAACTTAAATTTGAATTTGGAGAGTTAAATGCAATATTTGAGAATATAAAGACCATTGGGGTAGTCTATTTTAGAAGTGGCAAGTGGGATTATTTAATATATAAATGGTAACTCAAGCCTTCAAAGTAAATAACCTCCCAGACTAGGGATTACAAATCTGTTTTTATATAATAATCATTTGAGGTACTTTATACAAATGTAGTTCCCTGTGTAATAGACACATGATATGCTTGATCTTCAAAGGACCAATCATAGCTATGATGTAAAACACATCCCTGTGGATGAAGTTAGAAATCGCTGACTTAAATGAGATTATATGGTAATTGAAACTATGACTCAAAATGAGATCCCTGAATAAGGACAGCTAAAATAGAAAGTTAAAAGGGCTTAGAAACCTTCCTGGCATTCAAAGGATGGGTGGAGGTGAATGAACAAACACAGAGAACTAAGAGGTTAGCAGTGAGAAAATAGAAAATCCTTCAAAACAGCTTCAGGAACCTAGAGTGGAGTTTTCAGCACTGCTCAGTGCTAGAGGGGAGTGCTTTTGGCAGTGCTAAATGCTGCTCAGATCCTCCGTATATATAACTGAATACTACCCAGCAATAAAAATAATGAAATTTTAGCACTTGAGACAACATGGATGAACCTAAAGTATATTATGCTAAGTCAGACAACTCAGGCAGAGAAAGTCAAATACTGCATGCTTTCGCTATCTGTGGAACCTAAAAGAATCAAACACACCCATAAACAAAACAAAACAAAAATAGGCTCCTAGAAATAGAAATCAAAAAGATGATTGCCAGAAGGGATTGGGTGCAGAAATGGGTGGGAAAAGTGCAGAAATATATAGTGAGTAATATTGTGATGAACTTGCACAGTGACTAATTAATGATCACTAGACATATTGAAGTGATCACCTTATAAGGTGTTATACTGTTCACCTGAAACTACTATAATAGTGTATACCAACTACACTTAATTAAAAATAATAAAATTAATAAAACATAAAATAAAATAAGGGACAATGCAGAACTTAACTGTATTGTTAGAACAAAAACCAGATTGCGAAGGCTGTAAAAGGTGATTGAATAGCAATTGTGGACAACAATGGTGAAGGTGGGTTGTGAAGAGAAGGGAGTTAGCACAGGAAGTGGAGTTGTATCTTTAAAAGGTGATTTTATTTTTAGGACAGAAAATACAAGAATATTTAAGTGTTGAAGGGAGTGATTCTCTGAATTATGATCAATGAGAAGGGAGGTAAGGAAGCAAAGGGGCATGTGGTCATTATGGATAAAGGTGGAAGTAGAAAAATATTAGTTTTGCTCTAATTATTATTTGTTATGTTTTACTTATTTAATATCTAATATATGATGTATTACAGTTAGACTAAGGGAAAAATAAAAAGAAGAATGAGACACTGACATATGCCTATCCTCAAACTGGATATGATAATGTGGAAAAGACATGACTGAATGAGTTACTGTGACATGACAGGGATTATAATAGATACCCAGGGTATAGAAGAATTCAGTTCTAGATGTTGTGCAAGATCATCACAAAGAGGAAGCATCTTAAAGACTGGAATAATGAAGAAAGAAATTGAATAAAGGCATTTATTAGATAAAGCAAGATATTAAAAACTAGTTTTTAATATCTGGTCACTTTCAACAGAAAATTAGGAACTTTACAAGCCTTATAAGCATTCAGTTATTTTAACACCATGTGGTATCTATTATTATTCCCAATTATAGAGAGGAAACTCTATAATTACAAGCTGAAGATTTTACTTCTCTCATAAGGAGGGAACCAATGTTAGGACTAGTGCAAAGAGAATTCAGGTAGATTCTCTTACATCAACCGCCTAAGAGCTGTGCTGTAAGAAGCAACAACTTCTCACTTTACTCTCTGCCGTCAGCTCAGCAGCTGCAAAGCAGCAATCATGCATGAATGCGTCTGCATTCATATTGGCCAGGCTGGTGTCCAGATCAGCAATGCCTGCTGGGAGCTCTAGTGCCTGGAACATGGCATCCAGCCCAATGGCCAGATACCAAGTGACAAGACCATCGGGGAGTCAGGGGGTGGATCCTTCAACACCTTCTTCAGTGAGACAGGCGCTGGCAAGTATGTGCCCAGGGCAGTGTTTGTAGACCTACAACCCCCAGTCATTGATGAAGTTCACAATGCTACCTACCACCAGCTCTTCCACCCTGAGTAGCTGATCACAGGCAAGGAAGATGCTGCCAATGACTATGCCCATGGACACTACACCATTGGCAAGGAGATCATTGACCTCATCCTGGACCCAATTTGGAAACTGGCTGACCAATGCACAGGTCTTCAGGGCTTGTTGGTTTTCCACAGCTATGGTAGGGGAACTGGCTCTGGGTTCACCTCCTTGCTGATGGAGCGTCTCTCTGTTGATTATGGCAAGAATTCCAAGCCAGAGTTCTCCATTTACCCAGCCCCCACTGCCAGCTTTCCACGGCTGTAGTGGAGCCCGACAACTCCATCCTGACCACCCGCACCACCCAGGAGCACTCTGATTGTGCCTTCATGGTTGACAATGAAGCCATCTACGACACCTGTGGTAGAAACCTCGATCGAGCTCCCAACCTATACTAACCTAAATAGGTAGATAGGTCAAGTTATGTCCTCTATCATGGCACCCCTCAGGTTTGATGGAGCCCTGAATGTCAATCTGACCAAATTTCAGACCAACCTGGAACCCTATCCCCACATCAACTTCCCTTTGGCCTCATACGCCCCTGAGAAAGCCTACCATGAACAGCTTTCTGTAGCAGAAATCACCAATTTGTGCTTTGAGCCAGCAAACCAGATGGTAAAGTGTGACCCTTATCATGGTAAATACATGGCTTGCTGTGTATTGTACCACGATAATGTGGTTCCCAAAGATGTCAATGCTGCCACTGCCATCAAGACCAAGTGCAGCATCCAGTTTGTGGACTGGGGCCCCACTCCCTTCAAAGTTGGCATTAATTACCAGCCTACCACAGTGATGCCTGGTGGAGACCTAACCAAAGTCCAGGGAGCTGTGTGCATGCTGAGGAACACCACTGCTATTGCTGAAGTCTGGGCTCACCTGGACCACAAGACGGACCTGATGCAGGCCTAGTGTGGCTTTGTCCACTGGTACGGAGGAAGGAGAGTTTTCTGAGACCCATGAGGACGTGGCTGCCCTAGAGAAGGATTATGAGGAGGTTGTTGTGGATTCTGTTGAAGGAAAGGGTGAGGAAGGAGGAGAGGAATACTAATGTTAAAATGTCACAATGTGCTGCTTTTACAGGGAAGCTTATTCTGTTTTAAACATTGAAAAGTTGTGGTCTAGTCAGTTAATTCATATGTAGCAGTGCATACTCATGTACAATCACTAGCCCATGCTTTAAAACATGATGTTTTGTTACAGACCCAACCAGTTCATTTCTCTGATGGGCTTAAATAAAATATTCCCTGTCTTAAATGGGAGAAAAAAAGAATTCAGACATTTACTACACACATAAAGAAAACTGAAAATGTATTCATTGATGCTAAATTGTGTTTATTTTTATTTTCTTTTATACAGATTGCTACTTTTTGTGGTAGAATGATTATCTCTTCACCAGATAGAATGTGCATATCTGAACTATAAACAGCACGAAACCTTCCTTCTTGACCACCTGCCCATCAATAGATCAGATAACCAGAAGACTTGCTTAGCAACAATTAATTTTCCTTTGTAGACCTCCAGTAATATGTTGGTTCACTTAGAAGCTTGACACTTTTTCCCCAAGAGAATCTGACCATGTCTCCTGAAAATCTAAAATTCACAAATTCACAGCAGGGCTTGAACCGACCCATTCCCTTGTGAGTTGAGGGGTGATGGCTTTAGTTTCCCCTGTAAAATAATGTATTGGAACATAGACATTTGGTTTTAAACATGCAAACTTTTACTTCTAGAACTTTTGGCGATGGCAAAACAAATAGGGGTGAAGAAGGATCCATACTACCACCTTATTTAATTAGCATGTTGTTCTGAAGGCTCTAATTGACCTACTTTCCATGAGTTTAGCTCGATAAGCATTTCTACTATAGAACTTCTTGTTATGTTTAAGTGAATTAAGATGCTGAACTCAAAAATGGTAGATATTGTGGAAGAAAAATGAATTGGTATATCTATATTACATTTCTATTTGGTCCCGACTGCTTGCAAGTAATTACAAAAAAAAGTGTTGAGAACAGCAATTGCTTACTATAGCAGTTAGAGAAAAATATAGGAAACATCTGAAATGCATGAATACAAAAGATCTAGGCTACTTTATTACCATAATATTTACTGGATTTTGAGAAGAATAATTTCTCTCTGCACATTATGTATGTGAAAAAGTAAAAGGATGAGAATGTAGTAAATTAGGTATATACATTTTTTAATTTAAGCAAGTCAGAAAACATGTCTTTATCTATACGCTGCACTGAATTTCAAGCACATAAACACAATATTAATATTGATAAAAGCAGCCCATGCACTGTTTAATGCCAGGTACATTCTTATGAAACACAATGCAACCATTTGCTTTGAAAAATTTAGCCCTGGCTGATGTGGCTCAGTGGACTGAGTGCCAGTCTGTGAACTAAAGGGTTGCTGGTTCAGTTCGCAGTTTAGTACATATGCCTGGGTTGCAGGCCACTTTCTCAGTAGGGAGTATACAAAAGGCAACCACACATTGATATTTCTTTCTCTCTCTTTCTCCCTCCCTTCTCCTCTCTAAAAATAAATAATTAAAATCTTAAAAAATTAAAAAATGTATAATGTTTTGTTGAAGGTGAATTCTCTATCATTTACATGAATTATAAATGAAATACCCAACCTAAGGATTAAAGAAAAAAACCTTGAAATTGTATTCACAAATAGCACACTGTCACATAATTTTTAGCTGTACAAACCAGCAGCCCATCTAATATTAACACAATGCACTACATGCTGTACAACCTGTTTTATTCCAGTGAACAATACAGGATTAAAAATACGTAATTTTAGCGATTACAAATAGTCTTAAAATATGTTGATTTTCTCCACACTGAGCTTGTTTTCAAGTGATTGATTCTTTTCATTCACCACATGAATTACTTTTAAGTACTTATGAACCTCTGATATTTAACACAGACAATGTGACAAAAGTTTTCTGTGTCATAGCATCTCAGGCTATTTTTTGTCTATTCCATTAATAACATACTTCTTCTTGCACCAAAAATATTCTAAGAAAATGTTCATTTTAATCAAAATAAGGATCTATTTTTTTATGTTTTGACATGTGCGTTACAAAAGTCATAGGCAAATATCTTGTAAATTGCCTCACTTATCCTATTCACTTTAAATAGTTATCGTAACAAATATCTTTTGAATACTATAATTTCAAAGTGTCACTATGAAAACCAAAACAAAAAAGTTAGAATTGCTCTGTCAGCTACTTTGTGTGAATTCATTTGGTTCTTTGAATGATTGTTCTTGCTTCTCTGTCTGTTTGGAATCTAATTAATAACTTAGCTTTAATTATACAAGGGAGTCTTATTTAAAATAGTTGAAATGTATTGAGCATATCTGTGCAGGGCATGATTTAGCACTTAAAATAAGCAATTCCATTTAATCCTGACCGTACCACTGGGACAGATTGTTAACACAGACACTGAGGAGGAAAATATTGAAGACTTAAAGTCATTTCCCAACATCATTCATACAATTGTGAATTTGTAGAGCTGGGTTTTCTTATTTATAACAAAATAATACTTTGTATATGTTAAATTACATACTATGGTATATGAGCAATTTACATCAATTTTTCTGGAAACTTTAATTTTGTTACTTTTCTATTCTGGACAGCACTAGCAACAACAGTTATTAGTACCATAGTATGTTATTAGTACCAGTGTTTTGAATGCATTTAAACTTTTCATGTGGGCTCAGTGGAAGTCATTGGTTTCTGTTCAGTCTTACAAGATACAGCACAATATCCTCAGATTCTCTTATATTCGCAGTAGAAAGAAGGAATCTACCCTTCACCTATATGATTTGTTTTTATTGTAGAAAATGCTGGTCAGCCATGGGAACTTTGTTCATGCTTCAGTAATGAAAGTCTATAACCAGGCAGAATTCTTCCTAAGTCACAAAATCTCTATGCTGGAATAAAATAAATTTGAAATATGGCAAGGTTTTTCTGGGAAAAGCCCAGCCATTGCTAATATAACAAGAATGGTTTGTGTGGTGTGCATATAACCTGGCAGCCAAGCAGAATGGACTGGAATATTCACATGTGGGCAATGAGGACTTCGCTGTCAGTCAGTGGGGGCTGACTAGCCCATGTGCATGCAGATGCTATTGAGTGAGCATATGTACTGTGTGCCTGTCATGTTCAAAATCACTGAGAGATGAACCTGCATCAAATTTTTCATTAAGCTTGAACATTCCTCCATGGAAACTATTTGCATAATTCAGAAGGCCAAAGCTATGGGCAGCTGGTGATTGGCATCTTCATCAGAACAATACACCCACTCATGCATCACTTCTCGTGCAAAGGTTTTTGGTGAAACATCAAGTCGCCCAGGTGGCTAAGCCCTCCCGTAGGCCAGATTTTGTGCCCTACAATTTCTGCCTGTTCCCAAAACTAAAAACACCTTTGAAAGGGAAGGCATATTAGATTAACAATGAGATTCAGGAAAATACCACAGGACAGTTGATGACTATTGGAAGAACTGTGTGAGGTACCACAGTGCCTACCCTGAAAGAGACTGAGGTTTCATTGTCCTATGTACAATGCTTCTTTTATCTTGTATCTTCTCCCATAAATGTCTCTACTTTTAATTTTGCATGGCTGGATACCTCTGGACATACCTTGTATATATCAGGTTAGTCTTGGAAGATAAATTTGTGAAAATAGGGAATTATTTGTGCCATGTTGAAGACATGGGAAGAAGGTTGATAAATGATGTTGTTTGATTATTAGTAACTATTCTTTGAGCCTTTACTAAGTCTTTACTAATGATTTTGAATACAACCATACACTTTCTTTTCTGTCTTTCCTCTAATGCACAGGAAACCATAACTATGATTAGTTCAATAACACACCTAAAAGGAACAAAAAATAAATGAAAGGAATAAAAGAGGGGGAAAAAGGAGAGAAGAGTAAATAGAAAAGAGAAAACAAAGTGAGAGGAGGTAAAGAAAGATAAGAAAAAACGTAGTCCTGTTGTTACCATCAGTATTTAACTAGATAGTGGTAAAAGAAAGAGAGCAAAAGAAAGTAGACATTCAGCTTAATAAAATGGGAAGCGCACTCCTGCTTGGAGGCCAGAAAGCTACAGCATCACATCCCAGCTTTGCCCTCCATAAGTCAACTGCCTGTTGACTATGCTGACCTGTAGAACCTAGAAAATACGTTTGACATTTCCAGAGACGAAGACAAACCCAACAGGAGAGAGGGGATGAGAGAAGTAGAGAAAATGCCAGTCTGGACCTCTGTGAAGTATATACCAAACATCGCTGAGTTTCCACAGGTTACAAGGAAGCCACAGCTGGCTTCTTAGGTGTCACCCCAAGCAGCTTCGAGAGGTTTCTCAGGTCACAGAGATTCACCTCCATGGTGATGAGGGGCCTGGTGCAGTCTGCTGAATGAGAAGAAATCATTCTGCTGGATTTGGGGCGAGGGCTAAAAATAACTTTTCTTCAATCTTGGAAGTTTTAGCTGGGCTAATAAACAAATGAACACAGTCAGATTAACAAGGGAAAATGTAGAAAGCCTATTATGTGAATGCACATTAAGGATGCCATATAAAAATGAGGGCCAAAATGCATTGCAGACCTGAGGTTTAAGTGTTGTTATGGACAAAGCAAAATGGGGGAGTGGGAGGATGTCTAAGGCTTCAAAGGATGTAGGCAATTGACTGGCAGTTATGAAAAAGCAGAATCCTCCTGGCAGGCACATTCTTATTAGACAACCTGGGAACAATGGAACACCAAGTTTGCTATAGTTAATAAGCCCTGCTTGGAACCTTTCTACCTGCCCTACTAAGGCAGATAGGCTAAATCTGCTTTGTAGAGAAGGACCTTCTATCTGAATCTCTTAGGCAGGAAAGAGGCAGATAAAACATTCTTCTTGAGTCTTTTGTGTTTCAATTATCAGTTAAAAAATAACATCCCCAAAGACTGTTTTGGGGGCCATACTGCAGTCCTTTTCAGGAGCACAGGATCAGAGGTGCCAAATGTCTGCAGCAGAGACAAAGTGGACAAGACTGAGACAGAACTAGGCATGGCTCAGCTCCCCTCTGAGATCTGAGAAGGCTCAGGGCCCTGGAGAATCGGAAGAATCTCAGGAACAATTCTGTGGACAGTGAGTGAGCTAAAGATATTTGAAGTTGACTGAATTTTCACCTGAGTGAAACTTTTAAAATGAGAATGAATAGAATACCTTACATAAATGTTCCTCTACCAAACAGAATTGGTTCCAAAAAGCAAATTAGCTTTCTTTAGAGAAACAGAGTTTTAGGTTTCACATTTTATGTTTCTGACTATGCAATTCATCTCTGTTACAAATGTAACAGAGATAAATGTAACAAATATAACATAGCCATTTCTTTTTTACTCACCCAAGCAATGCACAACCTAGTACTTTCTGTGTGAAAAAAGCAGAAAGGGTCTCATTTTTGACTTAGAGAAGAGCTGTACTTTGGTTTAACTTGATCATATGTCAACAAAAAATCAAATAATTTAATATTGGTAAATATGGATGGCTTCATGTGCCAAGTTAAGGTATGCTAATTTCATCTGGTAAAATAGGAATAACTGATGCATCCCATGTAGAGAAATGGCATGATAAAGGATGGAGTACATAAGATAGCTAGAATCAGAGCAGAAACATATCAGGATCATAAGGGAGTAGTCAGAGAGAGCAAGTGAGTTTTCATTAAGACTAACAGGAGACGAGGGGTGTAGAATGCACAATGCTTTTTCACGGGAGGAAATACCAAGTACAAAGGAGAGTTTCCCAAGGTCCACTAGGCTGCGTGTGGAGAGGGAACCCGGGAAGAAATAGGCTGAAAACCTGGTTGTGGAACAGCACTTTAGATACATTTTACTGCTTTACATTCTAGTCTGGGACACTTGGACTGTAGACGGGCTTTTACACACAGACTTGTAAGAATAAGTGCAGTGATTGCGTTGAGAGTTTGTAAGTAAATTTTCCTTTGGAGAAGAGTAAAAAGAAAGGTTGAAAGAATAGCATTATATTATATTATATTATATTATATTATATTATATTATATTATAATATTATTATATCACATCACATCACATCATATCATATTATACAACATAATAAAATAATAAAAATCCATGCAACTTCTCTTTCTAATGTGCCTTTTTTTTGCTTGGTAATGTTGAATTTTCCATGTTCTCCCTTTGAATTAGATCAGCTTCTTTCAGAAGTCTACTGGTACCACTAGAAACTAATAAGGGTTGCAAAATAAAATAAATCAAACAGAACAATATTTACAATATTAATAGCACCTCCCTGGTCAACAAAGTTATTAAAATTGATGTTGAAAATTAAATAGTTTTCATTATTGCACTTCTCACAATGCCTTTAATAACTAATATGCATTTTAAGGTCTATATATCATGCAGCATTTTCCATAAGTATTTTAACATAAATTCAAACCAAATTATTTTAACATGAATAAACAACATTTTATTTATTTTGAAATAGAATATTGAATGGGGTTATTTGCAGACCATTTTCTGAAATATTATATTGGAAACTTGCTGCCTTTTCCATCTTTCGTATAAGAGTATGTTTATGTATGTAAATAACAATATTCCTGGGAACTGCAGAATTCAGAATATGGCACGTGATCCACATAATGTGTAACATTTCATTGTGACTAAAGTGTGTCATTGCCATCAAAGATCATCTTTTTGATATGTGCGTAAAGACATATTGCACTCAGCTTTTGAAGTTAAATTAGATGTGTAACTTGAAACACATGCTATTTCCATTGAGAAATTGTTTATGAAAATTGAAGATTATTTTACTCACATAGATATTTGTCATGGTAAAAATAAGATATTTAACATTTAATTACTGAATGCATAATTTTAAATTGTTCTTTTTAAAAGTCAAAACTTATAAATAAATAACATGTCTTATTTTTTGTAAACATAATTTTCTTTTTTTTAATTTTTATTTTTTATTTAGTTATTTTTCAAGTACAGTTTTCTGTTTATTTCTCCCATCACAGCCCAGACCCATCCCATGCTCCCCACATCCCTCCCCTTTTCACCCACCTTAGTTATTGTCCCTGTGTCCTTTATACTTGTTCCTCTAAATCTCTCCCATGTTTTCCCCTTAAATTCCCTCCCCTTATTCACTAATGTAAAACTTAAATAGAGGTGTCTCATTTTGGAATAATCTCAATTATGCATCCAAGGCAAGGGATATGAAACTACATTTAAATAAATACTTTTTTACACACCTGTGAGAAAGGATTTATGCTTCTTTAAGAATTTGTTCTGTCTGTTCTGATGTTTGCTGAAATTTAAAGATGTGTCTAGAGAGGTATTGATGATCACATGTCTCTCTGAAGAAGAAGCTATGTTAAAAGCAAAAACAACACAGTTTAATTTGTTTGTGATAGTATATCTCATACAAATACAGGAGGTTAATAATTTATTATTTTCTACTGCTAATAGAAAGTTCATTTTGCAGTCTAAATATCAGTCTAAAAACAGAAAATATTCTGTTTTCTTTCTGTTAAATGCAGGACTGTATTCTGATGTCACCTGTAGGATATTTTTGTCCTTTTAAAACCTCGACCCATTCATAAAGAAAGGGTTCCTCAAAGTTGTCAATAGGAAAAATATACTCAGTTTGCAAACAACCGGCAATGGAAACAGAATAGATAAAACTTTAAAGCATTCTCTTTTTTAAGGTAAAACACAAGTACACAAACTGAAATCTAAAAACATAAGATTGCAAAATAAGTAAAATGCTATTCATGTTCTCTCTCTTCTCTTTCTCTGTGCTTCTATTTCCTATCACATTTCTCTCCTATCATCTCCTTTCTCTTCTCTCCTCTCCAAGGTCAAAATATATATAAATTTCAAAATTAAATGTAGGGCTCAATTAATTCCTTAGTCATTACAATGCCAACCAATTTTTAATTAATTCAGATTTAATAAACTTAGTTTCTGTTCAGTGGAAGAACTGCCTCATATTATCACCATGTTATTTAATTAAATTTAAGTAGTTATGTGTTTTGTACAAAATAAAGCTGTTTTTCTTTTTAAGGAGATAAAACTAGCCATTAATGGAATAATTTTAATACTATGATATTAAAATATTTATTTATAATCCCAATGTCATAACTACTTAGCTATAATGTGATAAGAGAACTAAAATTATTATTTTCAGCTATTTCTTAACATCATAATTTTCTAGCTTTTTTAGTCACTTTCTTTGTGGTAGTGTATTTAATAGAATTGAGAAGGAGGGCATATAAGTGTGTAGGTTAAAGCAGAAACTGAAACAAATTTTATTCATTCATTTTGTTTTTTTCTAAACATGCTAAAATAATTATACATATGCACAGTGACATGGTTTCTGTCAAATTTTTAAAAACTACTTTTTATTAACAAACTGTCTAATTTCATGTAAATAATGTTCTACGATTAATGTTGGCTTGTGAATAGAATATACATTACTCATGAAGAATGCAATTGTGAGATACTGCAATTTTTAATATAAATTTCTTGATGTTCTTCTATAACTTCATTTAGAAGTGATAATATGGTTTCTGACTGCTGTGAGCATGTATTAGTTTATAAAATTCAAGTTAATATATTCAGAAAGAATGTTAAAAAGGATTAATATATATTTCTTAACATTTCCTTCTATTGTAAAAGCTTAATCCCTGTGGAAATGAGAACTGTACTAAAATAGGATTAATGTTGATAGTTTTTATAAAGCACAATACCATAGAACATTTATCAGTAACATAGGTAAACACACATGTTGATATCACAAAGTTGGCAGTCCTTTAATTTACTTTTATCAAAGATAACAGAGAATTCACAGCTATAATAGGAACTTCACACTGAAATTTATGTAGTGTGTTTTGAGATAAAGAAACTAAGACATAGAAAGTCCAAAACCATTTATATTCTTAGTAACAGATCTAACACAGAATCCCAGGTTTTGAATTTCAAGTCACTGGAATCCCACGGTACTAAGAAACAACATAAGTGACTATTAAACATATTATCAGCCTATAACTAGTAGGGGTTCCAAACACAACATTGTCAGATGAGTTACACGACATCCAGAAATTCTGTGAATTACATGTGAATGTTTATAATGTATTTTGAAAAGATCACATATTTCATTATATTGTCAAATGTATCCATTACATCAAGTAAGTTAAGAATTATTATCTTAAAAGCAAACAAAAATGTTAGATATGTGACTCAAATTTCATCAATATTCAGGGGTAGGCTTCTTTGAATTCTTAATATTATCTAAGAAAATATGAAAGATAAGTATATGTATGTATATGTACACATTGAAAACATTCATCAATCTGTGTTTTATGTAATACTCAGTTTAAGCACAAATCTAATCTTCATTAATTCTTGTTCTTTTCTTTTTTTATTTTTGTGCAGTTACAGTTGCCCCTGTGTTCCCTGCATTACACTCACCTGCTCTTCCCACCTGCACCTCCCACCCTCGATCCCCCCTCCCCCATTGTGTTTGTCCATGGGTCCTTTATGCATGTCCCTTGATGATCCTTTCCCTTCTTTCCCCGATTAGCACCCTCCCCCTTCCTCTCTGGTCACTCTCAGTTTGTTCTTTATTTCCATGTCTTTGGTTATACTTTGCTCACTTGTTTGTTTTGCTGAATAGGATCCACTTATAGGTGAGATCATATGGTTTTTGTCTTTTACCACCTGACTTATTTCACTTACCATAATGCTCTCATCTCCAGTTTCATCCATGCTGTCATGAAGGGTAGGAGCTCCTTCTTTCTTTCTGCTGTGAAGTATCCCATTGGGTAAATGTACCACAATTGTTGATCCACTCCTGTACGGATGGGTACTCAGGCTGTTCTAGCACTTGCTATTGTAAATTGTGCTGCTATGAACATTGAGGTGCAGAAGTTCTTTTGAATTGATGTTTCAGGATTCTTGTGGTATAATCTCAGCAGTGGAATTTCTGGGTGAAAAGGCAGAACTCACAACTCCACACCAGGAAGACAAACAATCCAATTTAAAAATGGGCAAATGACCTGGATGGACAGTTCTCCAAAGAGGACATAGAGAGGGCCCAGAGACATATGAAAGGATGCTCAGCATCACTAACTATCAGAGAGATGTAAATTAAAACCACAATGAGATACCGCTTTCCACTGGTCACAACGGCCATCAAAAACTAATCAACAAACTACAAGTTCTGGTGAGGATGTGGAGAAAAGGGAACCCTAGTACACTGTTGATGGGAATGCAGACTGGTGCAGCCACTGTAGAAAAAGTATAGAATTTTATCAAAAAACTAAAATGGAACTTCATTAATTCTATGTTTAAATCTGTAATATACTTTAGTGACTCAAGTTTTAGTACAATTCAAGAACACCATACAGTTATGTGGTGGTTGAGGAAAAATGTACTAAGGTTTACTAATTTTAGAAAAGAATTGAATGCGAAACTTACTTAAAACTAATCAAAATAAATGATATAAAAATAGGTTTCTATTATATTTGTGACATTAACATTAGACTAGAAGGTATGGGACTAATTAAAAGAGGGATGGCCAAATGAGAACTATTTTGTGTAAGAATAATACTGTTTGGTTTAGTAAGGCAACATGGTAGGGTTGAATAAGTTTATAAAGTTAGTTGAAAACATTTTTTTTCATACTCAACTAAAACTCTTCATTATCTCATAAATGTATTAATTACATAACTTCTACTCTTCAGTATTCAAGTTGAAGTCCTTTATCATGACATTGAAGTTTAATAGGACATTGTTTTGTCAAGACAAAACTATTGATGAAGCATATCAATATAATGATGCCGGCTGGCTCACTTGGTTGGCATACCATCTTATAACTGAAAGAAAGATGTCAGTTTGATTCCCATTCAGGGCACATGTCTAGGCTGCAGGTTTGATCCCCAGTCCGGGTTCATACTGGAGGCAACCTATCAATATTTCTCTCCCTTCCTCTCCCTCTAAAAGCAATGAAAAAGTGTATCTTCAGGTGAATGTATATATAAATCTAATCCATGGGATAAAGTCATTTCTTTCTTCAACATTTTAAGCACCTGCTGTGTATAAGGCTCTAGGACTACAGACAACTTTACATCAGAGAAAAATTTTATGAAAAAGAAGAGTTAAAATGACATGAAGAATAGTTCAAATTTAGAAATACAAAACGTGGTGGTGAATAACCCTCAGATTTGGGGGAACAGTGTGATAAAAATTTTAAATGAGAATGTGGTTTCCTAGGGTCATCGAGTCATCTTTCTCACTGCAATGAAAATTATGAGTTGGGGAGTTATAGGATACGAATTTCTATTGGATCATTAATGACCTGACAGCCACACAGAGAGAGGATTTGACCTTGACATGGAAGGCTTTGGAGAAGGCTAGAAATTTTCTGAGACAGAGCTAATAAGGGGTATGAAAGTGTGACAGCATTAGGGAGAGTAAAATTAGAGCACGTAAGTTATCAAGGACTGAATGGCTGCCGCATCAATGAACAAGTGAGCCAGTCACACTTCTTCATCCAAATGCTAAGAACCTAATAATTAGTGAAAATGCAAAGTCAAATGATAATTCCTGTGTCTTTTTGTCTCTGGTCTCTGGTCTTATTTTAAACTTAAACAATTAAAAACAAGAAGTTAATGTGGCATTTTGCCAACTTCATCATAGAAGCTAACTATCAGAAAGAAATAAAAGAAATTCAAGTGGAGTCAGGGTAAACTAGGTAATGCTGCAGAATCAAACAACTTCAAAACCTCAGTGGCTTATTACAATAAATACTTACATACATATTGCTTATCACATGCCCATTGTGTTAGCTGAGAATTTAATTCCCGTGTTCTGCGGTCACCCAAGCTAATAGTACATCCGTATCCTTGTACAATGACAGTTTCTGTAATGTTGTGGACCACTGTGCCTGATTTCAGGAATTGTGACCCTACCCCCTGTAGCTAAGGATGAGCGAGTGATCTCCAGAATGCGAGCCGCAGGAGACAAAGCTTGTCTCTGGTAGCAAATGCTGCCTCAGTTTCCTCTTCCCGCCCCCAAAGCTTGGTCTATGTCATTGATGGGTAAGTCCTCTCAGAGGAGGGGAAACCTAAGCCAGACATGATCACTTGGGAGGCGATCATGGAAGGGAAGGACTCCGTGCACTGAAACAAAGAGCAAGCAATAGACCCGTGCCCCCTGGCTATGTGATACAGCCCAAGTCCCCAGGTCCTCTGGGAGAAACGCTTCCTGGCTTTAATCCCCTTAAGCCTGAATACCTGATGGGGAGGCGTTCAGCTCCTTGCCTTTGCTAGAGCGTGTCTGGTGTTGGGGAGTGGAATCTGGCATCAAAAAGAATTCCTGAAAAACCTTGAAATCTGCTCTGCTAAGAGTGCTTTCATTCATATGTTAAGGGTCCGAGCAGGAAACCCTAAAAGTTTCTACAAAACTCCTTTTCTGAAAGACTCTTTCAGACTAAGCCCTCAGATTTCTTTGAAATGTTCGCTACTGTTTGAGCCTGCTGCTCTGTATTCCTGTGTATTACAGCCCAATAAAAGCCCCTGGAGGAAGGCTCTCAAGGCCTTTTTCCCCTGAGAAACTGGCCACTGCTCAAGGCCCTTCCCCTCTGAGGGATCACCACCTCTCCTCCCCAAGCAGATCATGTCTTGTTTACTTTCATCCATGGCAGAGGAGGGGACTTGGGGGAAAAGTCGCCCCCACACTGTAACAGAAGGAAAGAGAATAGTGACAATGAAGTGTAACATGCCACATCCACTCCACACTCAAGGGACAAAACGAGTTGCATAGCCGCACCCATACACAAGGGAGTGGGGAAGTATAGTTTTACTATATGTTCAGTAAACAATGAGATGAAATATTTCTTTGGTTTCATCAATGAGGTAGATAAAACTCCTTGAAATAAATATGACAGATAAAAGTATCTATAATTTCCAAGGCTCAAGAATATATAAAATATTAATTTTTATGTCTGACAGATTTAGCAGCTCTTCTAAAGCAATCAAGAAAGGATGGCTTGATGTTATTATTTACATAGAAATTAGAAATTATAAAGGGGCTGTGATGAATATGTGGTTGTCACTGACTATAACTTATAAGTGAAGTTATAGAAGGAAATTTACTGAGGTCAAGAGAACCCGGAAAGGGTAACAGAAAGTCAAGGACAGATTGTCAGTGACCAGTGTTTGGGGAATAAGATGGAGGAATGCCAATAGCCAGAAAAGAAGAAAGAATAAACAGAAGAAAATGAGCAATACTTTCAAGCACATTGCAAATTAAAATGAGTTTCAAAAAGAAGTAAGGTGTCAGAGTGCCAAATACTGGAAATGAAGTGGAACAAAGTAGAAAATGGCATAGAAATTGTCATGGTTATAATAATAACTAACAAGAAGACTTTATTTTTAGAGATTTCTGGATATTAACTCCCTTCATTTTAAAATTCTGTATGGTAGATAAGGTACAGGGAATGAGGGGGGAAATGCACAAGGTCCCATGAACAGTAAATTGCAGAGACAGGATTTGAACAAAGCACTCTGGCTGCAGAATCTTGTTTCACTCTTGAACCAATGATTTATACTCTACAGTTGGTTGCTAGGCATTTTTTTCCAAATAAAACCAAGGAATCAAGCTTGGATTGCAAACTAATATTAATGGTAAATGAGGCATGGAAACAGCAATACAGTAATTGTGCTGGAGGAGTTTAGAGATGAATTGCCACAGAAAGGTTTTATGTTCTTCCGTAGAGGTTATGGTAAGGTAAGGTTGAGCTTTTTCTTGTTTTTTTTAATTTTATTTACCTGGATTTTTTTAAAAAGAGAAGATACTTAAATACAATCAGCAAAAAAAAAGGAAACGATAAAATTGAGTTAAACTTTGCAGAACAACCATTATTTGTCATGTACTTCATCAATAACGTACATGCATTTCTTTTTCATTGAAGAATTGATTCTCTTTCATTTGAAGAATTGATCAACTCAATTCATTGAACTTGAACATCTTCCTCAATTTGCAGAGTAATTCATCATAATTTACATACAGATTCCTTTAGATATTGAGCCAATATCTTTTTTATGATGTCATATTACAGGGCACAGAGAGCAAAAAACTACTAGAGAAAATGAACAAACTATGTGTATAATATAGAAAAAAGCAGATAGAAATACTAGAGTACAAAGCAATAAGATAATTATTTTATTTTTTTCTGAAAATGAAAGAAGTGATACCAAGATTATGGAACTGGTGATGTGCTGAAATGGCAATGACCCTATACCAGGATGCGAGCTAAATTAGTAGCAATAGTAAGAAAAACACTGGTCACATTAAAAAATCACTGCGGACTTGCCTTGGTGTCTTAAAATGTATGGGGAATCCACCAAGTGAGTCGAATGAAATTACTATCAAGAAATGACAGAAGGGATTTCTGCTGTACTTAAGTCTGTTGTGTATCATATATGTGATGATAAGTTCATTGGTTTTTTATTTTATACTAGAATTTGGGCAACAATATAACTGTCTTCAGCTCTTGTCCAATAGGAAGTATATGCAGATACCCAGCTAGATGTGACTTCTACCCACATCTACACAGACGTTTACCCAGCTAGATGTGACTTTTGATCCTAGGTGTTTTTCTCAATGTTTTCAAAATAAATATTTTTGTTGTTCTTAGTATCAAGGACACCAATTATTTTTTTATTCTTCACAGGTATCATCTCAGTTGATGACACACCATAGGAACTAGAGCATAAGTGGGTTTTTTTTTGCCTATTTAGACAGTTGTTTTGACCTTGACTCATAGAAGGATGGGCAGAATTAAAGGGTCCAATGCCAGAACCCACAGGCCCTTCTCTGTCCCTTCCCTCTTTCAACACTGAAGACATTTTCCTTTAGCAGTTGTATGAGACAGAACATCATCAAGTCAGCCTGTCATTACAAAGTTCAAGAGCTTTTGCCCTGAGCAGTTGCTGCATGTGTGTATGTACATACATGTTTAACTTATCTACGAATGTCTGTCATTCTGTGTCATTTAACTCAGTATTTTATATTAGAGCCAACCCTCTCTCCGGTGTCAATAAATTAAATAATTACTCCAACTTTGTTGTTCCTATGTATGAAAGTGATAGTAACCTCATGTGATTCACGGGGCATCTTGTTTGTGATTCATGGGGTATCATGGGGTGATCACCGAATTTCACATACAGCCAATGCCAGACCACAGAGAGAAGTGCTGTGATTTTCTATATCTGAGCACAATTGGCTGTGCAATCTAATGGCTGAGGTACAACAGGATTCTCACTACTCAGGGGAAAGTGACTTAGCTCACTAAATTTCTATCTTTTCTGATTTAGGGAAAAGATGAAAACATACAACATTCTTGGAAAATTATTTGCTACTTTCAAATGCTTGTTATTTAAGTATTTTCTTTCACAATATTTTAGTTATTTGTGGTATTTTTATAGCTTATTAAGTCATTGAAACCATTGTAGTCATTTCTACACACAAACAAAGAACATATATTGTCAATTTGTCCTTCCAACCATTCAAACTTAACTGATTTAAACTCCATAAATGGCTTGCTGTGGAATACAGTATGAAAATCAGTCAACGAAAGCAGCAGTCTTCAAAGATTTAAATAAGCAACTACAGACATTTATAATGGATACTGGTTTATAAAGGAAAACATTAGTCTTTTCATCCTAATATACAGTTTAAAACCTATTTAACAAAAGGCAGTAAGAAGTGTTTTTACTTTCAAATTAAAATAAATATGACTTTTTATTGATGTTTATATGTTTAAGGTTAATATCAAATTGAAACTGACTGTTGTTGCAAAAAATTGATGATCAGGTAATGCTGGACAACATCAAGGAAGACTGGCATTGTGACTCATATTTTGTGAGAATTAGGGGATCTTTGAATAATGATCACACTCTGTCCTATCTCTTGGTTATGGCTTGGGATATCCACAGTTTAATGTTAAAATAAATACATACAAGAGGAAAGAATTACTGATTAGTTCCTTTTTCACTTCCATGTCATAGATAATTTTTGCCTTTCAGTTGGTAAGCAATGCAAGTACCTCACTTTAATCTGTTAAGGCACTACTGCTTTCTTACCTTTCACGTATGTGAATTAGATAGCATCCTATTCATACTGTTCTAACTTTGAGATGTATGACCATTTAGGGTTTAGTTTCCTTGGATGTGAGAAAAAGCTTCAAAACTTATTTTGCATGCTGGATATTTCTCATTGAGAAATTATCTCAGACCAGGCAGGCTGATATTATATCTTTCCTGAGACACTCAGTAGGCTACTTAGAGATCTTTTCACACCCTCTCTGTCCCCTGTGATATTGCTCAACACTAAAGCTCAAAATTACTTTCAAATGTAAATCTCTTGATACCACTTTCCTACCAAAATCTCCACAATAGATTTTTCATTCCTCTTAGGATAAAGACTTAATGTTATTTCTTACTCTCCTTAAAAGTGCCCTTCAGCCACACTGGTTTCCTACTTTTTTATTCATTTAGGATGCCATGAGACTCTTGTTTCAGAATTCATTATACTCTATAATTTAATGTATTTTAAGAGTGTTCATTTCTAATCCCAAGGACAAGAATTGGACTCCTTCTTACATGTTTTCAGTACATCTCGTATTTTCCATCTAACAATCACAATTAGTACATATATAATAGGACATTGATTTGAGTCATTAATTTGCTTCAAGTAGGTTATAAGCTCAAGTAGGGTAACCACCTTATATTTTGCACATTCTTTTATTCCCAGTGTCAAACAAATTCACAAACCAACAAAAAAGTAATCTTTCTTAAATTAATAAATCTCACACACAAGAACACCATTGAACTTTATGTTCTGCCAAGTTTAACCTGAGAAAAATTTTAGCATTCCTTTGTATTCAGCCCAATTTAGTAACCTGTCCATACACTGACTCTGCCCTTACCTTATGAAGAAGTATTTTGCTTCTCACTAGACGATCATTGAAGAAGACACACTAGAATAGAAAGTCCCCCATCAGGTTGTCAGAAAAACATCAACCTATCTCTCATAACCCATTTCTGTGTTTCCCACCTCTCTCCTTGTCACACTCTTAAAATGTTCTTCTAGTATAGCCCCCTCCATTTTCTTTGCTAAAAATAAAGATGTGTGCTCAAAAGAAGTTTTAACTTGTATTTGTTCTACAGATTCCATGGAACTGTTAATTCTTCCTGTGCTTATAAGTCTGAGATGAAGATAAAGACATATTTTAAAATAAATTCACTCATTGGAAATAATTTATTTTGATAAAGAGGGATCATGTTGAATGTTAACACATGACAGAAATACAGACTGGTCAGATTCTAGGACCCCATTTAAATTTGGCAAGCACCAGCGTTCTATGAGTGAGAACAGGAAGGCGAATCTGTTCTGAAAATGAAGACGGTCTGAGGAAATTTCATGTTCTCTTGATGACCTAACCATTTGTCCTTGAGTATATGTAAAAGCTCAGCATATAAGTAAAATATGAAAATGTTGTTTCTCTCATTTCTTACCAAAAGTGGTAACTTTAAATATGTCCTAGTGCCCACCTTCCCTACAAGGAAAAGTAGAATCTTCTGTCCTTTCTTCTACCTTCTCAGGCCAAGTGAATGATTTAGAATCCTCATAGTTGCCTCTACGTGATTCCAAATCATGTGCAATCCATAACTTGACAACTTCACATTATCAACATTTCGTACAGAGTTAAGTCATTGTCATCTCTCAATTTGAATAGTGCACTTACCTCTTAATGGACCTCCATGTTTTCTCCATTTCTCTCTTAGAGTGTTGACAGAAGCCACACATTTCATTTAAGCTTACCTCCGACCATGATGCTGCCCTATTCAAAACCTGCCAACATTTTCCCACTTTAGAGTAAAACTTAGAATTGTAATTCTATACATCGCCTTTTTCCAACCTTCATTCCCTGTATTCTGATTTCATAATCCTGCTACTTTTCATTTTACACATTTTGCTCAATACTTTAATTTTATTTTTTCTGAAATTCTAAGATGTTTTTGCATAAATGTTTTTGTGCATGTTGCTCCCTTCCCAGAAACGTTTTTCTTTTATTTAATTGTTTTATTCCTTCATTACTTCAGTCTCCATCATATCTAATATTGTATCTTCACTGATATTTTCTATTCTTCTTTCATGTTTATTCTTTTTTACTTCAGTATATACATAAATTTTATAATTTAATAATCATTAGTTTTTATTGCTTATATTTCTTAAAAGAGTAAAGGTGAGATAAATACTGCAGTATCTTTGGAACAGTGCCTGGCAAAGAGTATTCTCTCAATAAATATGTTAAATGAATGACACCAGTTATCCACATTTTTTAATTTCCAGGAACCTAACACTATTTTGAAGGTGAAGTAAATGGGCATATATTCTCCCTGATGTCTTTTAAAATTGAATAAACAATTGAATTCAATGGCTTTATGTTATTTTTAATGAGTTGTTTATTTAAAATAGGAAACTTGCTTGACTAAGCAGACAACTTGCCCAGAAGAAGAATTATAAATCAGCTCTGCTGAGCCCTTAATCTAACAAATTCCTCTCTAACACTCAGTTCTGATGGATGTTACTGCAAATTAGAGTGCATTTTTATAATTATTTATGTAGTATTATCAATTTCATAACTGAATGCACTTCAGCTACTGGATGAGATGTAGACAAAAGAAACTGGATTTTTTCTAGATTAAATCTTCTATAGAATTTTTTTCAATTTAGTTAACTGATTTTACAAGAGATCTAGGTAGTTTGCTTTTTCCCCACTATTCAACCAAATGATGGCTTTTTATTCAGCAACTAGGAAACTTCTTAAAGGGAGGTCCCAGTCCTGCCCACAGTTTACCTCATGCAAAAGGGTAGGTGGGGGGAAGGGTTCAGGGAGATATTCTACAGCTGGTTAGTTCAGATACGATAGTCCAATAGGGACAACAGTGATTTAACAAGATAAATGCATCCTAATTATCATAATAAAATAAATACTGGCAAGGAAAATGGTCTCAAACTTATTGCTGTACAATTATTTTCCAACATTTAGTTCAGAAGATGTTTTTAGGGGACCATTCTATTTTCTACTTCATCCTATAAAATTCATCATGACTTCAACATGAACTCCACAGGTGTGTTGATTTAAATCATACCATCTCATTACCTCTCTCTAATCCCTCCCAAATCTTCCTTGTCTCGAATTGTGCTTTGGCATTTCTTATATGAAATATGTTGTAAGAGAAAGTAATTGGATGCTGGTTATATTCACTGTGGATATGCTTTTAACCATTATATTATTCAATGGCTAGTTTTCTAGACTCATGAGGTAAATCTTTTTATGGTCTTGGTGCTTTTTTAGTGCCGCTGGCCTATTTTTTACATTATAGATGTTATAGCTTATTAAATAGATTCTCTTTCTTTTGTTGCAATGAGAATTAAAACCAAAATTATGGTCATCCTTTAGCAAGCAGCTTGAAGCCCTCTGCACTGGTTGAGATCATGCTTTGGAGTCAGACTTGCTGAACTTTAAAGCAGCCCCCGCCACCTGCCAGCAGTATGGAGTCAGCTGTGAGTCATGCTCTCTGTGGGTCAGCTGCCTCGTGGTAACAGGATGGATCTTCTCAAAGAGGAAAGTTGTCATGATTGTACATAGCAATTTGTAAAAATGCCTAAAACCATAATTCAGCAAAATAGGAGTTGAGTGGGGAACAAACCTAGGGATTATTATCATGTAATCTGTGTACTAGCCTCTTAAATACCCAAAAATAACACTATTCTATGTTTACTTTGCCCTGTTTTCTTCATTTATATCTTTAAAAATATTTATCCAAAACGTGTTATATATGTATATATAGACTAAGCCCTTCCTGTTGAAATACTGCATTAATTTCAAGTAAAATAGATATATTAGTGGACATAATGAAATGTTGATATAATAGATCTACCCATCTATTTATCCATCTCTATATACAACTATTTCAATATAAATATAAAATACAGGTGTATATAATTAATAAAAATGCTTATTTAAGTAATATAATCTGTGTTTACATAGGTGTATTGTGTTTGTATTAATACTTTGAAGAGTTTATTCATTTATGTCATTTAAAACAAGACCATCAATATCTAAATACCAGAGTGAGATTACTATTTCTCTTCAAGCCTAGAAAGAATGAGTATGGTTTCTGGAATCATATCTTGGGATCAAAACATTTAAAATGTGTACAAAGTTTAATTGAATTTAATATGCCATAAACTGTACTATATGACTATATGCCACAGATTAGACTGTACCGAAGAATACTATATGCCATACATTTTAAATTATGAATTAGTTTCCTTATAGCATGTTACACTAAAGTAGAAATCAATTTAATTAAGTTACTAACATTAAAATATAGTAACTTATAACTTATAGTAACATATCTATTTGTAATCTAAGTTACTAGCACTATAATTTAATAACATTATAGTCTATTTAAATCACTGTAGTGGAAGGACTGCGAATTTAGTGAAAACCTATTACAGAGATTGATCTACTTGTCAAGAGATTGATCTACTCTTTTCAAGTGTGATTATCATTGTGTGCGTGTGTATGTATATTTGTCTGTGAAATTCAATGAATATAAGTGTATATATGTCTGTGTGTGTATATATACACACACATATATATACATATATATATGCATATAAAGATAATAGATATATAGTCTTTTAATTTTTTAAAGATTTTATGTATTTATCTTTAGAGGAGAAGGGAAGGAGAGAGGTAGAGAAATATCAAAGTATGGTTGCCTCTCAGGAGTCCCTGCTGGGAACTGGCCTGCAACCCAGGCATGTGTCCTGACTGGGAATCCAACCACAGGTGTTAGGTTCGCAGGCCCCTGCTCACTCCACTGAGCTACACCAGCCAGGGCAGATACATATAGCTTTTAGCAGTTTTATAAAATTTACTCTAACCTAAAATCCTTCTGTAGTTGTTCATCTTCTAGTAAAGTATTTGAAAATTATTATTTTTTATTTACTCAATGTCTGTTTAAGTTCCACTTTCTTCCTTCCAACCCAAATCTTTCCTGTTTAGTCTCATCATGATTATACAACTTGAAACTATAGCTCTCCCAAAGAGATCTAAAATCTATGGTATTAGAACTTGATATATAAACTGATACAACATGGTATGAAGTTATAAAACAACTTGTTGTTTGTATTGATGCTATTTTAGCTGTTCTAAGATAATTATATACAATGCCCAAGATACATTCATTTCAAAGTGTGCATGAGACTTTTTGTTATTTTAAAAGTGGAGAACCTTTGCCCTGTGAGAGCTTTAATTAATGGGCAATCCAAAATATAAGAGTTTTCTTTTCTAAATTATCTTTTTCTGACAAAAATGTTTATCAAGTAAAATTACACACACAGAGTTCAATTTAACTTTGAATATTTCACAAACTAATCATGTACTATTTCAAAATAAAGTTACAGGCTTATAATTAGTAAAATTAATTGGTATGTCATACAAAGTTTTTGCAATTATCCATTATCTATCTGTCTATCATCTATCTATCCAATCATCTGTCAAGAGAAAAGGAATAAATTAAATATAGTTAGTATTAAACACCAACTTTTTTCTTTATTTTGTTAACCATTTTTTAAGTGGGCATAGTATTGTTTACAAAAATATATGCAGTAGAACATTTTAAAACAAAGGAAGATTAAGACACATAAAAACAAGAAGACAAATCTGATGAACTTGGGTGCAATGTATTTTGAATATTGTTACTATTTTAAATTAAGCAAAAAAATATAGTATATATGTTATTGGTATTGATGATCTACTTTCCTTGTTACTGAGATATCATCACACATAAATACATATCAGCCTTACATCTACCTGTAAGGTAAAGAGAGACTATCCCATCTTACCATCTCTCATTTAATGGGGAACCAAATCAACACTTATAAACCATACTAACAAACAGTGTGATCTGTGGTATACACAGTCCTTAGTTAATAGACGTTATTGCTTCTGTCAAGAGCTAACAGGGTAGATTAGTTAACTCCTGAGGCTTAATCACATGCAAGGAAAATAGAACAAATTGAAGATTTTATTTATCTACTTTTTAGAGAGAGGGTAAGGGAGGGAGAGAACCATCAATTAATTGCCTCTGGTAAACGTGCGACAGGGAACCTGACCAAAAACTCAGGAATACACTCTGATGGGAATTGAACTGGCAACCTTGTGGTTTGTAGGACAATGTCCAAATGACTGAGACACACCAGTCAGGTCTAGTAAACGGTTTGATAACTTTTATGGGCTGTTGGTTGCAAAGTTGCTTATTTATTAGACAAAATAGCCATGATGGGTAGGTGAGAGAATCAATAATGGGCATTGAAGTACTGTCTGAACTTTTTACTGTCTAACTAAAAATTTACGTATGGAAAAGATAAAAGGCTATAAATATTTGACTCTACACCAATGAGTATTTACTATGACTCAGAGTGTGTATAAATTGTCTATGCTATTATGTAACAACATGCATTCATAAAAATTATTTATTGAGGGCTTATAGATACCACTTAATTAAGAAAAAGCAAAAAAGGAAGATTTAAAAGCATACATTAATGTACATTATGTAATTATGTAAATTAAGTTGAATCTAACCTAAGACACCATAAACCAGCTGTAGTAACTTCTATCCTGTTTCTAATTGTTTTAGATTTTGATGTTTCTTATGATTTGTGTGTATTGAACTTCGGATTTTATAATATACTATTTCATAACATAAAATTCACCATAAAATTTTTTATATAAATTGTTCCAAAATTTTAGGCATGCAAAAAACATATTTCATTACCATTTAAATTCATTTACTTAAATATCTCAAATCATGTTCTTAAATTGGTTAGTGATACATTTATATATCATAATTTATTTATTACTCTATTTTTTCATTCAGTGAAATAATATATGAAAAGTGGTTTGCCATGGAAAATAATTTTCAAATAATTCACAGGCAGCTTATGCTTATAATTATTTATTCTGATTTTGGACACACAACTTCTTTTCTACATAGAGCAATTATTTTCTTTCTTAATTATCAACATTTTATTAGTCTCCTTTTATCTTCATTCAGCACATACTTCTTCCTTATCAATCTGTTCATATGTTTATTTGGATATTCTCTGTGAGTGTCTTTTTTCTACACTCTGTATGCTCCCTCCCTGCCACCACCCTTCACAGCTGCAGCTCAATCGCTACAGTCCCTGTATGTTGAGTCCCCTCAACTACAGGCTGAAGCCCTACCCTCAGTACCTGAGAGTGTTACCTTACTTAGAAATGGGGGGGTCTTCGCGGATATAACCAACTTAAGGTCACAGAGTGAGCAGTAATCCAATACAGCTGTATTCTCATAAGAATGGGAGACACGAAAAGAGACATAACTTCTGGGAAGACGAAGTAAAGACATACCGGGACAGTGCTGTGTGATGACAGCAGCAGAGAATAAAATAATGCTCTGCCAGGCAAAAATTTTAAGGTTGCTAAAAAAACAGGCAAGGAACAGATTCTTCCCTAGGGCCTTCAGAGGAAGCATGGCCCTCTGACACCTCGATTTCAGCTTTCCAGCCTCCAGAAGCATGAGACAATAAATGCCCGTTGTTTTTAAGCTACTCGGTGTTTTTCTTTTTCTTTTTCTTTTCTTTTTCGTCCTGGAAGCCTTAGGCAATGAATATCCTGCTGTTGGCCTCCTCCCCATGTGCAATCATAATATATGTAGAGCCCTTTCAAAGGCAGTGGCAAGTGAAATTGCACGTAATTATACCCAACGTCGGAAAGGCAATCTGAGCACGTGGTGATCATTCTCTCCATCTGTGACTAGAGCCATTTCTCTCCCTTATTTCTCTACTTCAGCCACTTGCTCTGCGCAATTCCAATTACACTTAGTAGAAACAATGTTTCCCGATCTCAGAAACAGAACCAGCAAGTGCCTCTGTTTGTGCACATCAGTTCTTACCTCCCATTCTCACAACCAATGGAAAGGAAAAAAAAACAGCTCTTCTTTTCAGACAAAAGTTAATGCCTGCATCTATGTTCTGATATAATTTCTGCATCATCAGCATTAGTATCCAAATTCGGACCCTGGCAGAAGTTTCGGTACTAGCCTCGCTATGCTTCTGCTGAGGAAGCCATCTGAGGCCATCGGAAAATTACTGAATCAAAGAGTTCTCAAAATTGGATGTGATGACGTGACAGAGACGAGGCTGTGAAAGAAATCACAGGAGAATGGAGGTCAAATCAAGGAACTGAATCCGCAAGCAACAACACTGGAAAGGCTAGTGCCGCCAGAGGAGAAATTCTGAACATAGGAATTTGCCCCGTGGTGAAATAAATAAAATAAAAGTTGTTCAGAAGAATGAGCACCTTGAGAAATTGCTTTGGACTCTTTTGCTTTGGGGACATAATATCATGAAAAATCTAATCTTGCTGCTTTGATCATTTGCTTTATATCTTTAATTATTTCCTCTTTCTGGAAACTAAACATGTTTCCTTTCTGCTAGGTCCTTTTGAAATGGAGCAAATCTATTTTAAATTCTCCCATCTTTTAAATAATAGATTTTAAAAACTATTCCCTCAAATGAAATAAACCTTAAACAAATTCATGCTTGTTCTAGTACATTATGTCACATGGTTTTCTTTTATTCCTCAAACTTTTGAAGTATTTGTCCAGCTTCCCATGGACTGCTGATTGATTTTTTTCCTCTTGATTCTCCAAAGGTCCCTTTATTCTCAGATTCAATGCAACTTCTGCTTCTTACCTTTTTTTATGATTTACACAACCTTTCTCTGCTTCGACACCCATCAGCACTCAGACTGTCCTTCATTCACTTGAACTCCCTTTCTCTCCTCCTCCCCATTCTGACTTTTAGCCTTCTTTTCTGGTTGTCAGTCTCGGAATTCTCCTCAATTCCTGGGTATCAGCTATTACTTATTGGCTAATATTTCTCCGACTAATATTTCTAACACCGAATTTTTCTCTGAATTTAAAATTCTGTGGTATTCTGTTACCCAAGCAATGCCCATCTAGGCATGCTCCAAACTAAATGTGCTTCCTCTCAAGACTTTGCCTTTTTCACAGCACAAATTTTATTTGTGTATTCATGGCATGCATAAATATCTCTGAAAAATCATACTTTCTTCTTCATCCTTATCATGCTCTCATACTTTAGACCACGTTTTCAATCCTCTTTTCTAGTTCAATATTTTCTTTGTGTCCAGCCTTGCCCTAAATTTATCCTAAAATTTAAAATTTATTCTCCTCCTAAAATTAGAATCTTGTCAGGTTCTCACCTTCTTGAAGTGTCTCAGTGACTCTCATACGCAACACAGAACCAGGGGTGGTTCCTTAGGATGACAGGCAGCAGGACACTGTCCTCAGCTGTGAGTGCTTCTTCAGTTCCTATCTCACAGCTCTTGCATCTGCTTTTTCACCTTTTTCGGCCTTTGGACTTCTGTCACTTTTCCAAATTAGTCAAATCTCCTCAAGGTGTCATAGCTTTAAACATGTCCCCTCTGCTTTGGCTGGCTTTCCACTTCAGCATTATTCACTAAATTGTCTGCTAAAATGGGCATGCTTATCAAGATGCTGCTCGGATATCACCTTCCTGAGAATTATTAATTCCTCTTGGTCTGATGAGGTTTCTTGATTTGGGAGCTTGCGTTATTACAGTTCACTATACTTTTGTGACTTCAGCATCATCTCAGGTTCAAGTCTACAGGAGGCATTTAGATATTCATTCAATATACAGGACAATCCCTGCTCTTCCCCATCTCAGAGCCCCACACACATATCAGGCTTCAGAGCTACATAAGCACTATTGGCACATTTTCTGTTGTACCACACAACGAGCGCAGTTTCTTTGATATCAGGTCTGTGTGTTGAGCAGTGATTCTGAAACACTAGTGTGTATACAAATCACCTAGAGAGCTTGTTAACTCGGTGAACTTGGACTCTGCCCCAGTGGTTTCGATTCAATAGGATGAGATGGGGCCTGCTGAGTCCTAATGTGCTCACAGGGGCTTCTGTTTCTGGTGGTAGCAGTATAACTCAGAAGCACCAGTGTAGAATGCATTGAGAAGGAAGGAAGAGGTTATTTTGCCTTCCCTTTGGGGAACTGCCAAGCAGGACATTTGAAGTGCCTTTATGCAATTATGTGACTTTTCATCATCTTCATAATCCCAGGATTAGATTTGTTTATTCTAATAGTCTGAGTATAGTAGTGATATTAGCAACAAAATTAGCTGGTGAAGATATAAAAATAGAAACAACTACCTATGTATTTCTTCCTGTAAGCTTCTTTTTGCCTATTTCTTTTCAATGTATTGCAATTTTCTCTCTTTTAGTGTTTGTACTGCTAGATGTTTATTGGACCTATAGGATAATGTATATCTAGTTTGCAGGGCCTTCTTTTGTTGTACTACCACTATAATTTTAAAATTCAATAAATTTTAAAGTATATTGTTGAAATATATTTTCTTCTGGCTCTCATTTCATGTTACTACAAAACTAGTAGGCTTAACAAGTTAGATGCTTCTATGCTTATGCTCATTTCACAAATGAGGGAACTAAGATGCTTAGAGGCAAAGATGCAACTGTGGCCCTATGGTTAGAAAGTCTCCGAGGTGATGCTAAATCAGTACAGGGCTGTTAGGTACACTGTTCATCAGGCATAATGGGTGTTCATGAACATTTATGTAAATCAAAGTGGCCACAGCTCAGGCTGACACTGGCACCTTTCGTGAGAGTGTTTCTAGTTGTGCAGAACAGAGCTTTTACAGCTGAACTGACATCTCAGGTTTTAGCTGAACAAATCACTACTAACCGGATGTCATCAGGAGACTGAGTTAACATCTCATAAGTAGTTCGTGATTATCATCTCATAATTATCACTTGTAAAATGAAAACAAAGCCTGTCATGAATATGAAATTAATTACCATATAGATACTGTTTCCTGGAATATATCTTTTGTGCAAAAGAAAGATTAGCCAAAATGGATAATTATGAGTAGGAAGGAAGCCAATTAATAGAGACTGGGATCTGATAGAACATTAAGAAAATTTGACAAGATGCAGGCTTTTTGAAAAGATATGCAATGAAATTCTTATAACATTGCTAAAAATAACATCACAAATTTTTTTAAAAAAGGCCTAATGAAACATAAAAGATGGTTAGTATCCAGGAAAGTAAAACTGAGTTTAAGAAATGTGAAGAAACATTATTTAAAAAATATTATAGTTATTTTTAGATATAAAAGTTTTGCAGAACTTTGCTGAAAAACAATCCATATCTTTGCTTTTTAAATGTAAAGAGATATACCGTCTTCATGTATGCCTGGTGTATGTGCGTGTTTGTATATAAGCGTGTGCCTATGTTACACTAAAGGATGTATTAAGATAAAAGTAAATCTTTCCCCTCTTACTATCCTTTGCTTATGTTTCGGTCTCTCATTCTTTCGAGTGGCATTATATGGATGCCATGACATGCCATTCCATGTGCCATGAAATCAGGATGGGCTTATGCTGCTCTTAGCATAAAAATAACAAAAGTGCTGATCAGGAGATAAAAATGGCCCGGTGCCCATTATTTTGCATCACTGGTCACAGTATCTTTACTTTGAATTTAGAAGGCATATACTTGTTTTTTATGAAAGAGCTTCATTTCCACTAAACTTCGCCACATTTTTACCTTGTACACTTACTTTCACAGACCCAAATGCTTGTGAATGATTTCTATTAGAGTTAAAGATTCCTGACGTCTGAGAAGATGCAGTGCAGTGAGGTTCTGCAGCTGAATTGGAGGGGTTCATTCCTTTTATATTACAAAGTATATTCTTACAGAAATGGGATTTATACCATCATTTTTAATGTAGGTTGCATGCCATCTGATCCATAGTGACAGAAAGAAATGATTACAGAATATCTGCAGCATGTTTTGCTGAATTTCAACAGCAGGTTCAGATGTATTGCATTTCTGACCTTGTGAAATGCTTTCTTGCTTATGCAACGCTTTATACATCAAATACACAAACTGCTACAAGGGCTTCAGCTGTGTGCACAAGGATATATTTCTGAAAACAAATGTTGTTCAGGTCAGTTTCCCCAGTGCCATTTTTCTTCTGTTATTCCATGACATGGGAAGTGCATGATGCATTTTCTTGTATTTTAAATGTGATACAGGGAAGTCATAACACTGATTTGTTTCATATGAATGCTTCTTATTCTATTAATGTTGAGAAAAATATCTTCCAGCTATCAAATCAGCTAACATTTGAGATCAGTTAAAGACAGAATATTGTATCTATGATTAAGTTTATTGTAATTCAATATATGTGTATGAGTCTGTGTGAGTATGTGTGTCTATTAAAGGTGTACTATTTGAATTGAAAATCCAAGTATGTGAATACTGTACACTCAGCAACATTCTGAGGCTGTGAGCTTTTGATATTTGTATACGTTTGTAATATTTGCAATAGTTATATTGAGAATATATTTAAGACTTTGATAGAAGCAAAAAAGTTTTAATTTATTTTTGAAACATAAAAACCACAAGCAATCATATATTAGAATCAGAGACACTTGTGGAGAATGAGGCACAGTTTTATCCTTCAATTCAAATTTGAGTAGATAATTTTTATGTCTTTTTATATGTCTAGCATTCTAAAGTGTGTGACTAAAAGGCTAATCAATTATAATCTGGTGATGATAGATCATAGATGAAGTAAGTCTTAAGAATTATTTCAGAATTAGTCAACTTTTCTATAAATTAAAAAACACACCACTAATTTTATGACTTTGCCTAATACAGATACTAATCCACTTAGACACAGAAATATAATTTATACACAGTAACTCTAAAGAAATTTTTCAGAAAGAAAACAGAGTGAAAATGTAGTCCTCATAGTTGAAATGATTTTGAAAGGGACATACTCATCTTAAGGTGAGAAAACAAATTCAAAAGCAATTCCTTTAAAAATATTTTACTTATTTATCTTAGAGAGAGGAAAGGAAGTAGAAAAAGAGAGAGAGAAACGTCAATGGATGTTTGCCTCTCACACACCCCCTACTAGGGACCTGGCCTGCAACCCAGGCATGTGCCCTGACTGGGAATCAAACTGGTGATACTTTGGTGCACAGCCTGTGCTCAATCCACTGAGCTACACCAGCCAGGGCTTAAAAACAATTCTTATCTAACCCAATGATTTTTAACTTTTTTCTCATGGCACACACTAACTAATTATTACAATTCTGCAACACTTCACAAATATATTGTGTTTTTTTTATCTGACAAAAATTGGTGAAATTTTGATTCATTCACATTAGACAGCTATTGTTGTGTTGGCTATTGTCATTTTTTAATTGGACGGTTTAAGGGAAAAGAGCTCAGGGCCCCTGACTAGACAGTCAGGTATTCCATGTTTTAATAATTCTTGTGGCACGCTGCTTGAAAATTGGTGGTCTACCATATAGAAACCAGGGAGAATTTCTGAAGGCTTCAACTTGTGATAAGAAGTGTAGTGCAGGTGAACAGTTTTTATTTTATCCAGTCATCATCCTTCAGTGCACAGCCATTGCAATATGTGTTTAGGGGATACTAAGTAGTCACTTAATAGTTTCAACGAGTTGGATCATGAACTTGGTCACTGGAGAGTAAGGCAAGAAATAAGGAAATATTGTGCAAGCTGGTCTGCTGAGTCACTTTACCCCCCTGAGATCCTAGGGCAGTCACTGACATTTAGAATAAAAATGCCATAGATCTAGACAATTTTATTAACACTGGGCACACTGGGAAAATGTTAAAGCACACTGAAAATTTGAACATTATCCCCCCAAAATCCCCAAGAAAACAAGGATAACTTTTTCTAAGACAAAGTACACCCAGATAGAAAGGTTTGTATTTTATGTATTAATTTTTGACATTTAAATCTCACATGTTCTTTTTGCAATTGAAATGTAGTATGGTGATTTAGAGTACTAGTGTCTTCATACTTTTTGCTCACCATAGAAACCATTATTTCCTATTTAACATAAGTACAGAAGTAGTTATTGTATTTACCTGTTATAAATGGCAATTTAAAGATTTATATATCTTATTAATAACTAGTACTACCATATATTACAAATTACCTAGTTAAATATTGAATTATCTTCATTACTATTAAGATTTTAATTTTAAAAATACTTACTGACAGTAGTGGCAAAATAAACATAGTTTAAAGATATCATCCCCCAAAACATATTTATATTTTTAGCACAGAACTGTATACATGCTGTAAACAGATACATGGTCATGTATCTGTTTCTTTCATTAGACTTCGAGGTCCTTAAGTCAAAATATTATATATAATCAATAACTATGTTTTAGCATTACACACAATATGTGGTATGTGGTGGGTACTAAAAAGTAAATGTGTGTGTCAAAAAATAACAAATATAAAGGTACAATGGGAAATGAAATAAATATATTATTATAGCCTCATATATTATTAAAAGCAATACCATTAAGTGTGCTTCCATTGCAAAATTAAAAGACAAAATAATTTTCTTTATATTAATAACCTAATTTAATTTTCAGAATATACAATTTTTAGATAAAGAATGTAAATGAAGATTATGGCTTATCACTGGTGCACATTAATTATAAGACAGTCTGCAAACTACCAGTAAAAACCCACGTGAAGGTGAAAGTGCTTTTTCCCTATAAGAAGGTCTGGCTAGAATACAAATGCACGAGGTGCAGAAACACTTTACCTACAAAGAAAATCTGTGATGAATTGGCTCTCTGATTCAAAGTAAAATATAGTGATATTCACGCTTTTTTTCTGTATGAGTTCCTCAAGGAGCTCATAAAATTGAATTCTAGTAATTTCAATTCTAGTAATTGAAAATTACTACCTATGTGCTATCCTTGAGAATTAACTTTGTACACCATGACCATGAAACAGAATATGGTTCAAAGGCCCCACGTGCAACTTGACTTCTAATTCTTATATTGCTCTCAGAGATTCTACAATAATTAGTCTCTGATAATTGAAGTCATAAAGGTGTTAGTGAAAAAATGTTGGTTAAAAAGACAGCTCACTGGTTAGATCAGCAGGATTTCAGAAAAGGTAAATCAAAGAGTTCAAGTCAGGTTGTAGCTGGTAGTAAGTATTGTAAGTGCAGAACAAATTTAGTTTTCCAACAGACCAATGCAATTGGTCTTTAGGGACTGGTTGGCATAACTCATAAGAACACTGAGACCTAACCCAAATGTCAAATCCTTCCTGAGATTTCAGTAGGAAAGAAGTAATTCACGAGAGCACCGTGATATACATGTTGATTATTAATCTGCATGTTTCTGTCTCACAGAAAATCTATTATGATAAACCCAAGTTATATTCTTAATGATTCATAATGGGCACAGAACAAGAAAATTAATTGACTAACCTCAATGAAAATTCCATCAAGGGGTCATTCTCTGAAAAGGCAAATAGAATATTCATTCTGTGGTCCGAGCATTGTCTCCCCGGCGCCCCCCGCCCCCCACCGCAAGAGTTTTGCCTTGCCTGGTGTGGCTCAGTGCTTATCAGCAAATAGTTGCCGGTTCAATTCCGAGTCTAGGGCACATGCCTGGGTTGCAGGCCAGGTCCCTCCGTGGGGGACAGATAAGAGGCAACCACACATTGATGTTTTTCTCCGTTTCTTTCTCCTTTTCTTCCCTTCTCTAAAGCTAAACAAATAAAATCCCTTTAAAAAAAGAGTTTTGTGGAGAAGCTAACTTAAATAAATTCTTTAGAGCTTTCTTTTGTTCTGGCTCCATAGTGAATCCAGTTTTCTTGAGATATTCTAACATTCACAGAGTTACACTGGTGTCTTTGCAATTGTTTTCTTTAGGAAACTGTATGGGGAAATGATAATAAGCTGAGCAAGAATATAGGACTGATGGCAAAGATGTGTTGGAAAGTAGTGCAATCCGCACAGTCTTCCGTGATCTGCATCACAATGCAAGACTGCATCACAGTCTTCCACTGCATCACAATGCAGTGAAGCCCATCAAATGTTAATCCTTGCATTAAAAAAAAGACAGAATACTTAACATTTGATGCTGTTTGATGAAGTTTTCCCAGACATTTTTCTATAGTGTGGAAAAGTTGTTCTCCAGACACAAGATGACATCCTAAAAGTACAATTTTTTTAGAACATTGTTCTTATAAGTCCCTGAAGCTGTTTTTTGCTTTTGCATTTATTAAAATGTTCACATTCTGATCTTGCTAGCTTTGATAGAGCAAATATACACATTTGTTGGTACTTATTAATAGTAGTTTATTAAAGTGTGAGCAAAGTACTATAAACTACATACATTTTAAGTTTTTATTTTAGTAGTATTCATGATTTGTACATGTCCATGAAACCATTGGCACAAGCACGTCTATGTGCCCCTTAGTAATCCCTGTGTCATGACTCAAGAAAGCACTGCTCAGATTTCTGTCACTTTAATAACATTTGAATACATTTATAAAATTAAATTCTAGAAAAGTTTGATTTTTTATTGGAGAGGTTCTGGTTTATTTTACTCATAATAATTATTGTGCAATTCAAACATGATGTTTATTCATTTTCATTGCCAAGTTGTACTCCACTTCAGATATGGATATACTGAGTTTGTACATCTACTCACCTGTGGCCATATGTTTGCTTGGTTGTTTTGATTTTGCACTATTACAAACACAATTCTGAGAACATTTGTTTATAGGTCTTCCTTTAGACATATGCTTTCTTTCTTTTGGAATAATGCCCAGGAGTGCAAATTTTGAATCATACTGTAGAAATACATTACTCTTTCTAAGAAACTATTACAATGCTTTAGACTATGTTTCCACTATTTTATTTCTCTTAACAGTAGCATATCTTCACCAATACATATGAGAACACAACTTTTTAATCTTAGTCATTCTTCGTGTGTAGTTATAGTTAGCTAATTATGATTTTAATATGCATGAAGGATTGATAGGGATGCCAGTCTTTGCATGTACAATTTTTCCATTTGCATATATAATTATGTGAATTGTCTGGTCAAATCGCATGGCCATATTTTTTTACCATAAATTATTTTTTGATATTTATATATTTAAGTATAAATCTCTTTTTTTAGGTTTGTTTTGCAATTTTTTTATCCAAGTATTTGGGGTTTTGTGTGTGTGTTCTCTTAATGTCTTTGGAAGAGGAGAAATTTTTAACTTGTAGTCTAAGTTACCAACTTGTTTGGTTGGTGTTGTACCTCTGATACACACCTACTTAGGTATATATCCTAAGATCAAAAAAAGTTTTATATTATGTTTTTTCTAGTAATGTTATACTTTTGTCTTTACCTGTAAATGTATAGCTGATTTGATTTAGTTTTTTAGATGTTTTGCAAAATATGAATTGACATTCTTGTGTGTGTGTGTGTGTGTGTGTACATACATATGAATGGTCAAATGTTCCAGAACCAATTGGCTAAAAGATTACTCCTTCCCACTGAACTTCCTTTTTTTTTTAAGATTTTATTTATTTATCTTTAGAGGGGAAGGGAAGGAGAGAGGGAGAGAAACATCAGTGTATGGTTGCCTTTCATGCGTCCTCTGCTGGGAACTGGCCTGCAGGGAACCGGCCTGCAACCCCAGTATGTGCCTTGACTGGGAATCAAACCGCGATTGTCTGGTTCACAGGCCCGTGCTCAATCCACTGAGCTACACCAGCCAGGGCCTGAACTTCCTTTGTGCTTTTGTTGAAAATCAGTTTCTGTTATAAATGTGGGTTTATTAAAATTTGTTTGACATTCCTACATAAATACCACATAGTCTTTATTACTGTAGCCTTACAATAGCACTTGAAACAGTTAGTGTTCATATTTCAAATGTGTTATTCTAAGGTTGTTTGCTACTTGCGGTCTTTTGCATTTCCATATGAATTTTAGAATAATTTTGTCAATATCTACCAGAAAAAAAAAACCCACTGAAATTTTTATTTGAGTTAAATCTATAATCAGTTTGGGAAAGTTGATATTATAATAATTTTGAATCTTCTTCAACATAAACACACTATCTCCATTTACTTAGGATGTTCATTTCTCACAGTAGCATTTGGAGTTTTATGTATAGATCATTCACATCTTTGTCATATTTTTCCCTGTGCATCCCACATTCAATGCTATAGTTAATGGTACTGTGATTTTTTTTAATTTTGACTTTCATGTGTCCACAGATACTATTTAAAAATATCATTGAAATTGTACGTTGACCTTATGCAAAGATTTGCTAAAGTCTATCAGTTTTGGTAGCACTTTATTTTTTCTGCAGAGAAAATCATGCCATTGGCAATTTTTTTAAAAATCTGCTTTTCCTTTTCCATTGATATAACTTTTAATTTTTTCTTGTCTTATTCTAATAGCTATAACTTGTAGTACCATGTTGAATAAAAATGGTAAGTGCAAATATCCACACCTTGCCTGTGATTTTAATGGGAAAGCATGCAGGCTTTTACCACACTGGAATATTGATATTCATCTTTATCATTCTTATTTCAAATGTACACAGAAAGTGTTCTGGATCAGAGATGGATGTGCTGATTTCCTAGCTCTTCAATAATAAAGTACCACAAATTCAGCTGCTTAGAACAAGAGGAAGTTATTCTCTCACAGTTGTAGAAGCTAGAAGTTCCAAATCAAGATAGCAGCAGGACTATTCTCTTTCTGAAGGTTCTGGAAACTAATCAGCTTCATGATTTTCACTTAGCTTTGGTGTTGCCTACAATGCTGTCTGTCCCTTGACTTATAGACACATCACTGAAAATCATTGCCTCCGTAGTCGAGTCATGTGATGTTCCTGATGCATGTCCCCATCTTTGTCTTTTCTTTTAAAGGCACTAGTCTTATTGGATTAGAAATCAAGCTAATAAATTCATCATAACTTGGTTTTATCTGTAAAGATCTTATTTCCTAATAAGGTTATGTTTTAGATGCATCAGGTGTTAAGATTTCAACTTTTTTTTGGAAGACACAATTCAACTTACAACAACTGACTTTTGCAGATGCTTCATTTAATCCATGTTGTGCCCCATTGCACCTGTGAGGTGAGCGCTATTGCATGTTTGGTAGTCCATCATGGTAGTGACCTATTTACTGACAACATCCGTGATAGAAAACTGACGTCTCAAATGGATAAGCTAACAAATACTAACAGTTAATTTGTAGTAACTATAAAATATATATTTTATTGAACTTACATGGTGACTTCTACAAGTTTTAATTTTTGTCAAAGTTTGATAATTTGTAAACTTCCCATATAAAACTAGTTGTCACCTTAAATTTGAAATATCAATGGATGAGCAATAGTGGCTCTTTATTATAGGTTTTCCCTGCTAAGTCAAAATAGAGTATTCCTATGAAGCCTTGTCATTGGAACAATGTAAAGCAAAAAAGCAATTACCTTAGGACACATCTTACTAACAAATGCACAAAATAAATCAAGCTAAAACACAGAGGCTCCCAAACACAATTCAAAGCTGCAGTAGATTGAGGCAGAGATTCTGAGTGTAGTTTCGGGGAAGATGCTTGGCCGTGTTGGGGGTAGAAGGGGGGTGTGCACCCCGCCTCTAAATGGATTACCTCAAAATGAGCACTGAATGTTGTTTTCTCTTTCAGCCTTTTTTTGTAAAAGGAAAAATCTTCCGAATTCTTTTGATTAGTGTAAACAGGAATAGATACAGGTTTTTGGCAAAAGTGAAAAGGTGCACAGTAAACTTTTGAAAAAAGTGAGGCGTACCTGTACTTAATTTACATAACATTGATTCACAGAAGTAATTACTGATACTTTTAGTCAGTATCCTGGTCTCCAGTTCATTTTTAAATATTTATTTATATTGTTTCTTAAATTAAATCTACTTTATTTCTCTATTATTATCTGCCTCAATGGCATAAACATAAGTGCTCTTTGCCCTGGGCTATATTAACCCCAGAATTATTTAAACATCAAAACAACTGTATAAAACCAGCACAACAAACCCACAAGGACAACAAGTTCTAAACCAGAAAGGTCTTGTTATATTAATTTTTATAAACACCCTATTGCCTATCATAGGACTGATATTTGTTGATTGGCCATGTCTTTATTTATTTATAAATAAAACATTGAATTGTAGTGTCTCACATCTTAATACCTTATAATTAACAAGCCCTAGTAAACATTAATTAATAAACAGCTGCAAACATAACAGTAGAGATGCTTATTTCCATTTTATTCTAACTAGGTGCTTTCTAAATGCACTTCTGTAAATCCCAAATGGTTATCAATATAAATTGTTTGTATTCAAACTGTTAAATTCATTCATTAGTTTATTCTTAGTATTTATCTAGGTACATTCCCTTTATTGTATTTTCAGTAGAATTTAGGTATCATATTGAAAAAATTGGACATCAAGTACTATAAACAAAATTTTTATGCCATTTATAATTTCTTTGAAATCTTTGTAATTTCTACTGCAGCAAAATTATTTTATTTGCTTTAGTTGTTCTTTACTTCCTATAAATAGGTTAATCTTTCATGTGGGGTATGGAATATTCAGAAATAAAATGATACAGTGAAGAAGAGAGAGAGCACAAGCTTTGGAATAAGACAGACCAACTACTGTTTTCTATTATGTTACCTTAATAATATTATTTTACATTTCAGCTTCTTTTATCTTCTCTATAAAGAAAATAACATTATGTGCTTTGTATTACTATTGTAGTATTCCATCTGATTCTACTACAACGAACAGGACTTTACTGCCCTGGCGATTTTCTCTTTCTTCTCTGTTTTCTTTCATCCCATTGTTCTACACTATTTCTTTGAAACAAATAAAATGTTTTTCTCTCTCATCCAAGAAAATAAAATTTAAAAAATTTATCTGTCCCATCTAGATACTATGGTAAAAATTCCCCTTTAATCAATGCCATGCTATTTGAAACAAAGCAAACAAACAAAAAGACATTGTCTCCCAGTCTATCTGGGCTGCTGTAACACAGCACGAGGTACTTGGCAACTTATCAACAACAGAAATTTATTTCTCACAGCTATGAAGGCTGAGTCAAGATCGGCATCCCGGTGTGGTCTGGGGAGGTCTGCCTCCTGGCTGCCAGCTTCTTCTGCATCCTGGCATGGCAGGAGTGAGGGACATCTCTGGGGTCTCTTGTAAAGTTGCTAATCCCATTCATGAAACATCCTCCCTCACAGCTCATTACCTCTCATAGACCTCAGCTCCTAATATCGTCACCTTGAGTGTTAGGTTTTCAACATGAGAATTTGGGAGAGATACAAACATTTAGACCACAGCATTCTACCCCCAGACACCCCCAAATTCTTGTGCTTCTTGCATGCAAAACACATTCATTCCATCCAAATAGACTCAAAAGTCTTAACTCATTCTAGCATCAATTCAAAAGTCTAAATTCAAATTTTTACCTAAGTGTAATCTAACTCAGATATACATGAGATGATTTATCTGAGGCAAACTATTCTCCAACATTAAACCTGTGAACTTAAACAAGTTATGTACTTCCAAAATATGTTGATGGGAGATGCATAAGAAAAAAAAACAACCAAAAAACCCCTCCCATTTCAAAAGAAAGAAATGGGAGAAAAAGAAGGGGATAACAGGCCGTAAGCAAATTAAAAAACTTAAGTCCCACTGGGGTCAAGCTTCCTCCTTCTAGACATGCTGGAGAACCACTCCTTACAAGCAGCTGCGACAAGATGGGCTTACACACAGGTGTCTCTTCTGGTCTGGATCAAGGTGTGGCCCCACCCCCATTCCTCCAGGAGACATTGACCTATCAGAGGCTCTTGTAGTGGCTGGGCCACCAAGTGAGAAATTTGCTTGGGTCACATGCCTGTAGCTCCCAATGGTCCATTCTTAGAAATCAACGAGGAGGTAGCCATGCCCTGGGCATCTCAGCTAGGGGAATGCCACCCCCCCCCAAGGCTTTCATTGCAAACTGTCCAGCCTGCTGAAATTCATAAACGCCATTAGTATAAGTTCAAGGTGTATAAGGTGTTGATTTTATATATTTATACATTGCAATAGGATTACCACCATAGCATTAGCTAATACTTTTATCACATCTTATAATTAGCACTTGTTTGTACTGAAGACACTTAAGATAAACTGTCTTAGCAACTTTCAAGTTATCATAAAGTATTATAAACTATAATCACCATAATGTATATTAGATCCCCAGAATTCATTCATCTTATAACTGGATATGTGTGCCCTTTGACCAACATTTCCTTATTTCCTTCATCCCCTCACTCCTGATCACAACCCTTCTACTCTCGGTTTCTAAGAATTTTCCTTTTTTCTAATTCCACCTATAAGTGATATCACACAGTATTCATTTTCCTCAGATTTTGTTTCACATAACACACTTAATTTCCATCCATTTTGTCCCAAATGCCAGGATTTTCTTCTTTCTCATGGCTGAATAATATTTCATTGTATATATAAATTGCAATATATGATGTATACATATTATATGTATAACGTGATAGATATTAGACATGTTTAGACAGGCTATATATCTCACATCTTCTGTATCTGTTCATTCTTTGATGGACACTTGGGTTGCTTCTACATCTTGGCTATTGTTGACAAGGCTGCACTAGACATAACGTGCAGATATCTCTTTCGGAATCTGTATTCATCTACTCTGGCTATATACCCAGCAGTGAGGTTTTTGGGGTCATAACATGGTTGTATTATTCATTTTTTGATGAATCTCCATAGTGTTTTCCACTGTGACAATACCAATTTACATTCCCAAGAATGGTGTGCAAGAATTCCCTTTTTTTCCATCTATTCCCAAACACTTATTTCTTCTGTTTTTGACAGTAGTTATACTGACTGGTATGAGGTCATATTTCATTGTCATTTTGATTCACATTTCCTTGATGATGAGTGGTGCTGAGCACCTTTGTACACAGAGGTGTACTTTAACCATTTGTATGGTTTGTATGGTTTCTTCGGAAAATGTCTATTTAGCTCCTCTGTTCATTTTCAATTAGATTGTTTTTTTAATTTAGTTGTATGAGTTCTTTATATATTTTCTATGGACCCCTTGTCAGATATATAACCTGTAACTACCTTCTTCCATTCCTTTGGTTGTCTTTCTACATTGTTGGCTTGTTATTTTGCTGTGCAGAAACTTCAGAAACTGAGGAGGTTACCCTGATGACCTCTGGACCACCTTTGGGGTCCTTCTTCCCATGTCTTGGAGAATAGCATGCATTCGCATTCAAGTGACTTGTAGTTCCTTCCTACAAACTCTAAGAGGTGGAACACCATTTCTGTCTCCTTCTTCTTCTACTCAAACTGGCTACTATTCTCTTAAAATGGCTGATTAAGTCTTAGGTTCACACCCAAACCAATTCCCTTATCAATTACTCTCTTGGCCATACCCTTAGTTTTCTCTAACTAAAATGCTTCCTCCCTCCCTCCATCTTTATTTCCTTCCTTCCTTCCTTCCTTCCTTCCTTCCTTCCTTCCTTCCTTCCTTCCTTCCTTCCTTCCTTCCTTTCTTTCTTTCTTTCTTTCTTTCTTTCTTTCTTTCTTCTTTCTTTCTTTCCTTCTTTCAATATGAATAGGCTGAGAATATTCCAAAATGTTAAGCCCTGCTTACTTTTTGACTAGCAGCTCCATCTTTAAGCCATTGCTCTCTTTTGGCCTTTTACAGAAGCATTCAAGAGAAACTGAAACACACAGCAACACTTGTGTAGGTGTTTCCTCAGTCAAATACTCAATTTCATCACTCATGAGTTTTATTTCCCACTAAACACTAGAACCTGAACACAGTTCATTCATGTTCTCTGCCATTTTGTAAGAACGATACCTTTCACTCTACTGCCCAATATTGCGGTGCTTATTTAGTCTGATACCTTTATTTCTTCCAACATTTTGCTCATGACAGAACAGAATTCTGTAAGAAGACTGAAGCCCTCTCTCTAACTCTCCTCATTTCCTTCTGGCCCTTCTCCAGAACTGACTTTAAAGTCCATTTATGGCACTGCAGGCTTTTCTCTAGCACTTACCTCCAAAATCTTCTAGCCTCTCCCCATTACTCACCTCTGACACCCCTTCCATGCTTCGGAGTGTTGTTATAGCAGGACCTCTGCTCCTCAGCACCGATTTTCTGTCTTGGTTTGTTCAGAGTGGTTGCTTGTAAGTTGATATATTATAATCTGCTCCCAATGCTCAAACATGTTCCTCATTTCCTTCTATTACTTTTCATTAACAAAATTTTTTTACTTATTTTTATGACAAAAATTTGAACAAATTTTGGAAAGGAAGGAGAGAAACACAACATATGGTTGCCTCTTGAGCATCCTCTACTGAGACCTGGCCTGCAACCCAGGCATGTGGCCTGGCTGGGATTTGATACAGTGACCCTTTGGTTCACAGGCCTACATCCAATCCACTGAGATACACCAGCCAAAGCAAAGTCCATAATTTTTAATGCCTGCAAACTCTTGCATTCTTCTGGCACCTTATTGCCTTGACTAGTTTTATATGAGCTAGTATTTGGATTCTGAGTGCTTCTCTGTCAAATAGAAATTGTACATGATAATATGTGTTCAGTTAATTACAACACTGTGCATCAGTTCCTAGAGATATACATTTTTTCACTCCAGGGTGTCTGTTTTTTTCTTTCCACAAAAAGCAAAGCACAATGAGCATTCAAAGAGGGGGAAATAATTTTTTCTAATTTTTCTGACTTTTTTCTCCTGGCTTTTAGGAATATGATTCTATTAATGAAGGACTCTCCTTTCTATGTATTAATCAACAACAATGCCTCCCCTCTCCCCCAAAACCAACAGCAACAAAACAAAACAGTTGTCTGTTTTATAGGGGAAAACAACTCCAGTGGGGACATGTTCAGAGAAAAGGAGCCAGTATAAAATACATTTATTTTTTAATTTTCCTATTACATTTCATCTAAAGTTAATGACTGATACTTCCATGCTTTCTCAACTAAAGTTTGGGGATCCATACCATTTGTTCCAGGCCAAACCAGGTTGAGTTAGATCCTGTCTTCTAGTCACAAGAGGCTTCTGTTTTACTGTTCCAAATGTATCCTGATGTTAATCTTCCCTTCTTTATATCTTTCTTATCACTAGAAAATCATTCTCGGGAGAACTAGACATCCCAATAGACTTTTCAACTACTGAAACAGAGAATTCAGACTCTGCCCGGTGAATGCCTCAGCTCCCATCCAGGCTGAGCACACACACCCCCTCCTACCTGTCAGACTGGCACCTGTGTGTCTCCATAATGTCACGTGCTTTTTAATACTAAATATTTTGAATTTGTAAAAACATAAGCCTAATGCTATTATGTTTGAGGTATTTTTAGAGCAAACAGTTCATTGCTAAATATAATGGGGGACCCCCAAAACAGAATTTACTTATAAAAAGAGTATATTTATTCTACCATGTGTAAACTTCAGTCACTTTTAAAGTACTCTCCATGTGAGGCAATAAACTTATTAAAACATTTTTTCCAACTACTCAAAACAGTATTTGAACACATTAATTCTGATGCCTTTTAATGCTTTTTGTTTTGTTTTGTTTCACCTCTTCCGCATCAACAAAACGTTCCTTTTTGAGGCCTCTTTTCCATCCGGGGAAACAAAAATAGTCACTTAGGGCTAGATCAGGTGATAAGAAGGAGGACATTGGAATTGTACTGTTTTTGTTAAAAAAAAAAAACTACTGAACGCCCAGTGGGTGGTGGGCAGGTGCACTCATAAATCACCCATCATGAAATAGGAAAAAGTGTCAAGTCTTCAAAAAAATTCACTGAAGCTCTCACAACAATGCCAACTGGTACACTGAACACAGATGGTTCCTAGAACACTCACCTAACAGGGGAAGTCTGAGCGACCTGGGGCCCACCCTCCAGAAAATGATTCCAGGTTGTTTTGGTTCCCCTATTGTGTTCAATTTGGTCATTGAGAAAATGTTCGATGGCTAACAAGACCTCCCTGTTTTACCATTTCTATTTTTCATGGTTCTTTTTAAATATGTGGTAGACAATTAAAATAAGCATATTACCAATTACCAGTTTTAATGATTTAAGGGAGATCAACATCTTTCTTCCAGAATCAGCATAATAAAAGGTGGTGATACTTTTGATATTATAGTGACATTAAATATGTATTTTTATAATTAATTCACATCTGTATTTTTCTTTAAAGACTATTATTCACAACTAAAGATTATTTGATGAAGTGGTTATATAATAATCATGTTAATATTTACAATTTTTACTCCTTGAAGTAATTTTAAAGCAGTTTTTGATGAAGTACTTCTAAGAACTCACTGTGTAGAGCAAAAATAGGTCAGAAATATCTGTATCATCGTTGGCAACATTCACTATTTCATTGAATGTTTGTTAATGCTTTGATTGTAACATTTACACTTGAGAATTACCTCATCTGTAATTAGCATTAAGACTCTTAAATAGCCGAGGCAAAATGTATCACATTACAGTATATTGAATAAAAATATTAATGAGACTTTTATAAAGCATTGTTTTAAATAATTACATTTTGAGTATTTTGCTTTGTTATTAACTCTTTTAAAAAATATTTAGATTAAAAAAGAAATGGCTTAATTGCTTCTGAATCAGTAGGATTAATATACAATTGACTGTGCATAGTGTTGTATGTTTATATTTTTATAGTCAAATAAATGAAAAGAAACATGTCCTTTCTCAATCAGCAGCACATAATAAAAGACCTGAAATCGGATGAAAATGACAAAGTCTCCTTCCCTGCATATGGACAAACAGATGGATGGTTTTTTTTTTTTTCATCCAGTGGAAACATGAAAAATACCCAGAAAATACTAGCAACATTTGTAGTAAAACTAGGATTAAATTTCAAATATAACTGCTGTATTTATAAAATAACTAAGAGAACAAGAAGAAGTAACTAAGGCAATACGGTGTACTTGTAATCCTTTAAAATTGCTAATTTCTGAAGAATTTTCTTGACAAAATTTCAATCACAGAGATCACATCTTTATCTTATGTAATCAATAAAACAAGAAAACAAATACGGGAATCATTTCCTTGAGCTTATTTATTTTTCCGGGAGTACAGTTTTCATATGGAAGATCTTCTTGTCCAAATGTCAGTGAAAAAATGTGACACCATCTAAATGTGACAGGAAAGGGGAGACTGAATGGCGTGCTTTCACCATGCCTTTCTGGGGCCTTCAGTTCAGACTCACACAGAAAGAAAAATTGAATTTAAAAGTGACTTCTGTGAACATTACTAATGTAATTCTCTACCTAATGGCATAAAATTTTTCTTATTTTCCCATCATTAACATTCATTATCTCAATTACCTTACCTCTCCACTGAAAAGTGAGAATCAGTTTGACTAAAATGTTTTGGAATTAATATATGTTTTAAGATCTGTGGACATTTTCATGGAGAACCTTGTTTACTGAGTTTGTATATACTTATGCCATCTTCTTTGAACAATGAAATTTTTAAAATATTACTTCCTTTTGGTTAGATGTCATTTGTACCTGTATAGGTTATAGAAATTCAGTAAAAAAAAAAGATAATAAGAAAAGCTATTGCCTGTCCTTTTCTTCCAGACAGAAAACAGAGTCTAGACAGTGTTCCTCACTGAGGAAAGAACCTGCAATTCTGGAAATGAAGAACAGTGGACCATTACAGTCCATGATGCCTTTACTGTTTCCATGGCATCTTATACGCATAGCGAAGGGATAGCCAGTGTGTGTTGACCTCACAAGGTCAACGTATCCACTCACTGCCGGTTATCATGAGTCTGGGCCCCACAGAGTCTTCAAATTGAAGTTCCAGATATCTTTTGTTTATGTGACTTATTTAAAGGCTCTCTTTACTATTTGTTTTAATTTTTTAAATTGATCATGCCATTATCTTTGTTCTATTTCCCCCCTCAGTTCCCCTCCACCCTGCACACCCCTCCCCCACCATTCCCCCCCTTTAGTTCATGAACGCTTGTCTCAAGTTCTTTAGATTCTGTATTCCCCTACTATTCTTACCCTCCCCCCATCTATTTTCTACCTACCATCTATGCTACTTATTTTCTGTACCTTCTCCCCCCTTCTTCTCCCACTCCCCTGTTGCTAACCCTTCATGTGATCTTCATTTCTATGGTTCACTTCTGATCTAGCTGTCCTCTTAATTTGCTTCTCTTTACTATTTTAAAAATAAAAGCTGAAGATTTTTAAAGTAAGTGTGGCATTGCTTACTTTTTTACTCAAAGAGATTTTTTAAAAGATTTTATTTATTTTTGGATGGAGGAAAAGGGAGGGAGAAAGAGAGGGAGAGAAACATCAATGTGTGACTTTTGCTCACTTGTTCCCCTCCAGGGACCTTACCTGGCCTGCAACCCAGGCATGTGCCCTGACTGGGAATTGAACCTGGAACCTTTCAGTCCACAGTCTGGCACTCAATCCACTGAGCTACACCAGCAAGGGCTATTCAAAGAAATTTAATGTCTGGCATAATAGAAGGCATCTGCTTCTCCTAGAAGCAAAGAATTATCATTTCTATGTCTTCATTCAGTCTCTTATGTCATGCCGTTTAGTTGAAGTATATAAAACAAAAATCTAGCCTCACTCAGACATACAATTGAAAAAGGCATTTTTAGTTATTTTTTCAGAAAATTATGAAGTTTTTTTTACACTACATCAAAACTCAACAATTGAAAAATGATTTACCTATAAATGATTTTTAAATTATGCATTGGTTATTTGAGAAATATTGGTTTATTGAGATATGCATATATTCTAAGTATTGGTAATTTTCATTATAAAAATAAGATTTGCTAATATTGTTCATAATCATATCAATGAAGGCTTTAAGGATTGAAAAACTGTGATATTCATGAGAATAAATACAAGCTTTCCAAAATTTTATTTTCACTTGAAATATAAAATCACTGGCAACAAATACTGTCAGCTGTTTTTTTGTTTTACTTTTTTTTTTTAGGGAACAGTTTTCCTCTATTCACATTCAAAGAAATGTCTGCAGATAGCCAAGTCTAAGTAGCTATAGTTTGGCACTATGCTAAGCGAAAATGGTATTACGTGGAAGAAGAAAGCCTGGTTTACTTCACAGGCCACAACTTAAACAACTACCTATATGTATTTCCTGGAGACAACCATGATACTTTGAACCCTAGCAGAAGTATCTCATGAGTATGTCTTATTTCTTCACACAGAATACAAAAATGATATGTACTCGCGGGTATATATTTATTAATATATACCATTCTTTATCAAGATGTCTACCTACTATGGTTTCTTACCATCACTGCATGGAAACAGTAAGTGTAAAATCTAATTATCATGAAAATAATTTGGAGCTCACATACCAGATGATTGGGTTCTCAGGATTTCCAGAAATCTAGAGCCACACTTCAAGTGCAATCTTAATGAAATTCCTGTCACATTCTTAGTACCCTAATTTCTATGCAAATATATCATATAAAAAACAACCTGAAATTCAGCATAATATAGATAGACATTTTAATGAATAATATTATACATAACACAATTAGGACTCTCAGTAATTATGTCTCTTCCAACATTGTGAAAACACATTGAAGGGAACTAGCCTAGTTATTGCTGGGTGAGCCCTTTATGCCAGGGCTACTAAATCATTGTCATTTAAGAATACAATTAGCACATCTCATTAACTGACGAAGATAATGACCATTAAAATTCTTTCCCAATTTATGGTTTCTCCTTTATCACAATTTAACAACAATGTTCTTTCAGGGTAATAACAAAACTGGCTTACAAATGACCCTTATAGTAATGAACAAGCATCACCTTGTATCAAGGAGCAAAGGATTATTTATTCATTGCACTAGTAATTATATAATCTAGTGAGGTTCTATTGCTGATGACTTTGAGTGTGACTCAGCTAAAATGTTCTTTCTAACATGATTATGTTGCCAGTGCAAAGGCAAACCAGAGTATGACTGTTTTTCTTTACCAATCTTTATTTATGAAGTAAAGTCAGTCTCTACATTTTAATTGTTAAGGGTGAATTACAATGTTCAATACAAATAGACTATAAAAGTATTTCATATGTAATATGATCTTATTTATAAATTCAAATACTCTATTCAAATTTCTTATTTTGATTTTCTGAAAGTTGTTTCCCAGTTTTTTATATGAAACATTTTAAAGTATCTGAAATTTAAAAAAAACAGTTCACTGATAATTATTAATATTCTCAAAAGGATAACACAGAGAAGGAAAAAGATCTTTTGAGGCTGCTGAAATAAGTGCATTTACATTTAGCAATACAGATCAAAAAGCTGAGTCAGAAATTCACTGATTCACTACTATCACTTTGATGGGTGGTTTTATCAGTTTTCTATTGCTATGTAACAGAATGCCACCGACTTAGGGAATTAAAACATCTACTTGTGTTCCCACAGTTTCTGGGGACCTGGGGCCCAGACCTGGGTTAGCTGGCTCTCAGCGGCTGATCAATGAGTTTGTGGGGGCTATAATCTCATCTGAGGCACAGGGTCATCTTCTAAACTCACTCTCTCTCAGCAGAATTTAGTTCTGTGAAATGGTAGGATGGAAATTTTCATCTTCTTGCTGGCTGTCGGCCAGGTATCTCCCTCGGCTTCTAAAGATGATCTGCCTGTTCTAACCATACATGGTGGCATAGCAAAAGAAGCCGTTGGGGATATTGATTACTTTATTTATTTTCAAGGAGCAAAGACCAAAGAAGGGACTTTTACTCTCCCTTTACCTGCTTCAGAGAATTTAGATAGAAAAACCTGCTTAGGAAAAGGAGCTGCCGCCTTAGCACAATGTGGACTGAGTGTGGGAGACAGAAAGGAATCAAGCAAAGTCTCTATATTACATTCCCTTCTGCGACACACCGTTCCTGGATGGCCCTGCCGGAATTTGTTTACCACGTTTGCTCTTTCTCATCTACCTGTGAATCGTACACTTTCTCTTTGAAATCTTATAACCCTGCCTTCCTCTCCTTCATCTAGAAAGACATATAATACTCAACCACCCAACATGTAGTGCATTGCATGTTCTTATAGAACTCTCACATGAAGGTACGTAATAAATTTGGTTATTTTCTCCAGTTAATTTCTCTCATGCCAACTTACTTCTGCAAAACCAAAAGGTGAATCCGCTTGCTACAAAGGAGTCTTACACAGCACAACATAACCACAGACTGACTAGCCCATCTTGGATCCTGATTACACAGAGCCTGACTTACAGCAGGGGGCAGAACTGCCAACTTCTGATGCTCGGCTATTTAAGACCTCCTGGGAGTTTCTCAAGAGTTCCATTCCATTGTTGCATCAGCTCATAGTCCAAGATGTAGTTCAGATCCAGAGATAGACATGAGGCCTGGATGTGATCTAGTAAGCAGAGCTTATAGGGCTTCTACAATCTTCCTCATTCATGGACCAGAAAACTAACGAGAAGAGTTATCAGCTAACAAAACTCACAGTTTACAGTGGTAACACATGCACAGGGAAATAGTCACAACATTCTGATTTAGAAAATAGAAGATAAACAGGGACAACTGATCTATAAAAGTGTGAAGGATTGTGTGTCAAGGCCTGGAAGAAAAGGCTTGTGTGATTCTTGAATTAGTGTCTTGGGCTTTTGGCTGAGAAAAATTTGTAAGGCACACCATTGATTGCTTGAAAATAAATTAGTGTGATTAACTACTCTGACATGTTGATCTCTCTGAAGTTTCGGCTTAAAGTCGTACAGTCCCACCTACTATCTTTCTTTTGTATCAGGCTTTTCGCAGCCACTTTACGACTTTTATCATCTTTTTAACCATCTGGAGAAACTGCTAACTCTCAACGTCATCTAGTTCTGCTTCATTTTGTTTAAAAATTCCTTCCACAATGTATCTTTCTCCTCTTACATTTTGATGTGATCAGCAGGAAAAAAAAAAAAAACAGGCACAACTTTTGGTACTTAAGTTCCTCAGTCACGAGCTCTATCCCCACAGAACTACAGGGCAGTTTTACTACTCTTACGTCACTGGGTCCCAGGGACCTCCCTCTGTCTAGTTTTTAGTAAAATATTCCTTACTTCCTTCTGAACCCTCCCTGGTGGCTTCTTCCAAATCCAGATAACCACTAATCTGTTCAAGGGGATTTAGGATTTCTTTTTTTGTGTTTCTTAAAATTCCCTTTTTAGGCACCAACTTCCTAGTTTCCACTCACACTTTTTTCCCCAAGTAATTTTGTTGTTGTTGTAGTGGCACCTTATATCCAAGTACCAAAACATGTATTAATTTGCTATGCTGTGCGATAATCATCTCACAGACTCTGGGCATGGTTTAGCTGTGTTCTCTGCTCACAGTTTCCCTAGCTAACGTCAAGGTTTCAACTAAGGCTTGCTAGGATCAAATGAGCTGGGGTTCCCTTTGATAACTAAAACCAGCTTCCTGTGAGAGCTTTAGACCCCAACCAGTCAACAGCCATCTCTTGGATATTCAAGTACTTTGGTACTCTCTGTGTCTGTCTAACAGTTATGATATTGGGCATACTTTTGAAAATACCAAGAATCACCCATATTTGCATCACAGACACTGGGCAGGATTTGGCATATAATTAAAAACTAGTATAACCCCAATTACCACAGTTAATTTGTTTATGAATTGCTTATTGGATTTTTGCACATGCGATGAAATATTTGAATTTTTGCTGAGAAGTTAAACAGGACATTAAAATATTCAAGTTTACATGCAGTTTTAACATTACAGACACAAGTTTTCACATGGTGTATGTGCCCACGCTCCTACTGAAACATCTATTGCAGCGTTGACTGAACACTCAACCCAGCGTTGACTGTGGTGCAGTGAAGATGGTCAGCAAATTAAATGAGTGAATAACTGAGGAAATAGCTGTACCTCTCCTTTTCCCTTCCATCAAAAAATATGTGAATAAAATGTTCTCTGGTTTATGTGTTTTCTTACAAAAACTTCTCATCTCCCTAAAGCATCTAGTAACACTTCTTCCTCCAGCTATTCATGCATCCTACTTTGTAGTCTGCTGCTTTATCACCATGACACTGGACTTCCCGCAGGGGTAGATACTGTATTGTCTTCCTTGTGTATCCAGGTCAAGTCTTTGTGCTAATATATATTAGGTTAAATGTAAGTATTTGTTGGATAGGCATGTGAGTGAACTAAAATATATGGAAATAAATAATTTTAATGTGTAGAATTTAACACATTGATAAAGAACAGGATGCTATAAATCTAAGGCAGCATCTGACCTACTTGTGTTCCCAAATGGACTAGTTACTTTGACTCTCAGGTTTCCTTTCCCGCAGATAAATGTGCTTATTTTATTCTCAGATTTACCATCCTGTCTCCTGTTCCCCTTTAAAGGGCAATTTCACTGAAGAAAGTGTTGTCGACCTCTGTTTTTACTCTCTCAAAATTTCACCCATTTCTATGGCTGCATTAATTTAATTTGATTCACTTCTATATTTACAGCTATATCAACATGTATCAGTGTCACCATTTCTTTTATAAGTTTGCGTGAAGATACCTTTGTTGTGAAGTATTTTTGTTCGCTTTCTCTCTCTCTCTCTACACACACACACATACACACACACACACACACACACAAACTCATCTACTTCATTTATTCAATTCTCCTTTCTAATCAACTGCCTTATTTTATGTAATTACTACAGTTTTTCATTTTTAGGCTCCCTTGCCTAATAAAGAAGCATGTAATAGGGAACATTTGTTAGCAGTATGATTCTTATTCATTCATCCTTATCATCATCATCACAGCCACTACAATGAACATAGCCATTAATTCTTACATCTGCAATACCATTGGTACCTGTAATAATGGTGTTCCCTAACTCTTTCTGCTCCCTCTGCCTTCATATACCCACCATGTACCACTCCTCCATTGTCTGTGTGCATATGTATGTATATAATTCATCACAATATTTTATCCCTGAAGTAAATATATATATTCTTATATATAATAAGGTGTTAAGAAGCTATAAGGATATAATATTCTAGAAAACAAGTTATGATAATAATATTTCAGAAAGAAGAATCTTAAATTAATGCCCTGGCTTTAGAATAAAGAACAATCCTCTCATCACTGTGCCGTTCTTCCAACACTGTCTCATTTTTCTTCTCTGTGATGCTTCATCCACTTTTTCTCTGGCATTTTGGGAGTATTTTCCTCCTATACATATATATTTGTAGGCATTAACTGTGTAATATTTATATATGCTTGCTTTATACTATGTCATAAATATTTCCATGTTCTTAAAAATCTTCATAGCCATGATTTTATTGGCTACATAAGACCATACTTTAAGTTTGAACATTTTACATATTGTTGCATTTTCTCTTTATCACAAAATATTCTCTAATGACCAATTCTTGGATAAATATTTCTGTGGGTAATTTTTTGCCTGAATTCCAAATCATTGCTCTTGGAAATGCCTTATCGATTAACATCTGAACTTACCCATGTTTCACATTTTACTTGTGTCTATCACTCAGCAGGCTCACACAGTACATTGTGCTGGGCTCATTCAGTGTAGTGTCCAGTATTTTGTTAGATATGTGAGGTCCATCCAGAAGCTCTCCAATCATGTAACATGAAAAATAGAGACATTTACTGAAGAAGTTATAAGATACAAGAAACATTGTACATAGGACAATGACACATCGGTTCCCTTCAAAGTTGGCAACTTGGGACCTCACACAGTTCTCCCAGTTGCCATCAGCTGTCTCGTTGTATTTTCCTGAATTTCACTGATGATATAAAATCTTTTCCCTTTAAAAGGTGTTTTAATTTTTTGGGAAAAGCCAAAAGTCACAGGGCATCAAAAATGGGTTGTAGGGGGTACTGAATCACCTGGGTGATTTGATGTTTTGCCAAAGAAAAAAAACCTCTGCATGCAACATGATGCATGAGCAGGCACATTGTCGTGACGAAGCTGTGCACAATCAGTTGCCCATAGCTGTTGCCTTCTGAATCATCCAAGTATAGTTTCTGCAGCCATATCTTGTTTTATTCTTGGTAGCATTTTTGGATAGCCTGCAGATACCTTAGTTTTCATGAATCATAATATGCCTGAAACCTACAAAGTGAATCAAAATAAACTTTAACGCAGCATAACATGATTAGCTTTGAAATGATGACCCTATTAAGTTAAAATGATGACATACATATTTCCTTCTCCAATTGATAGTGTACTTTTTATTATTTGAAGAGTGCAAATTTAATACTTGTTGAAATTATCTATAAAATAATTGTTGCATTTAAAATGTCAAGCATGCAGAAATAGCTAAATGTTTTCTTAAAATATTAAGATTTGATGTGAAAGCAAGATATAGGTCCCTTAGTAAGGAGAAAATATTATAAACCCTTTGTAGAAAGAATCTGGCTGGGTTATTTCCATATATCAGAATTTCTATATGCAACACAGAAGATGCAGTTGTTATTCATCGGTGATACCTCCTGGTTGATAGAGCAGCTTTCAGCATGCAGTACTAAGAACAATTATAAATTAATAAGTTTTAAACAGTTAAATTGGAACTGTATCTCACACTTAGGGTCAGGGCTGCACACGTGGAATAATAGGCTTTTTCTATGGAGCTGTTTCTCTCCTAGCCGTGGAAAAGAGGAGAAATTATCTGCTGTGTGCTAGCGACCATATTTCCCATAAGCCTACTTTATTTTTATTTAAAATTACTACTAATACTTTATACTTTAATGTTAACTATGTATTAGGTACAATGTTAAATGCTTCAAATGTATTATATCACTTCGTGCTCAGACCTCTATCAAGGGCATATAATATTTCTCAGTCTGAAGTAGCACTGGTTTAGAGAGCATAACTAAATTACCCCAAACTGCACAGCTAATAGCTGAGAGATTTGAGATTCTAGTTGGGGTTTCTGTGTCAAGAGGCAAAGCATTAAAACAAAAATCTGAGAGCTCAAACCACTCAATATTTTCTTCTTTGAAAAGTATATTTGCTATTCATCTACCATTGTTTTCATGAGTGTGATTCTTAATTGGTATAGAAAAATAGATAATAAACATGTTTCATACTATTTGTAACTATGCATAGTTTATATTACATGAGTGTTGAAATTGTTTTATGTATGTTTCTTTTTTTTCTGCTTCAGAATCCAATCACATCAATATATAAGAAGAAAATGTATCACCAATCATAAGTGAATTATAAGGTAAATTTTTCTTATAATATATATTATGAATTGTGATCATATGATTTTTAAAAATATATATACTACACTGAGACATTTAGAGGTTTGGCAAATCACCTTTCTTCTGTGTTTTAAAGTCATTTTTTAAACAATATCACTATCCCATTATTTTCTATATTATATTTTGCAATTCTTTCTTAAAGACACACTTTTCAAATGTCCTAAAACCAGCAAAGTTGCATTGATTTTATGCTGATTTTTACAGTTGTTTCTAAATTTTCTTTAAAAACCTAAAAGAACAAAGACCAACTTATGTAAAATAAATTCTTCTCAATAAATATGTTATCATATTGACTTTCCATGTTTTAAAACTATTTCTAATTGTAATTTTGTATATGTTTGTGCTTGCAATATATATACAGAGAAAAATCAGATTATATATGTTTTAGTATTCACTCAGAATTTTTTTCTGTCTGTTATTTTATTTTAATTAATTTATTTTAATTGTTCAAGTACAGTTTTCTGTCTTTTACTCCCATCCCAGCCCACCCCCTCACTGTGCTCCCCACCTCCCTCCCATTTCCATCCTCCTCAGTTTTTGTTCATGTGTCCTTTATACTTGTTCCTGTAAACCCTTCCCTTTCCCCCCAAAATTCCCTCCCCTCTCCTCTCTGGTCACTGTCAGCCTGTTCTCTAATATCAGTGTATTTGATTATATTTTGCTTGATTGTTTGTTTTTTGTTTAGGTTCCTGTTAAAGGTGAGATCATATGGTATTTTTCTTTCACTACCTCACTCAGAATTTTTAATAAAGTAGATCCCTTTCCTAGTAACACTGATTTTGTTTTGTAACATATACATATATTCAAACTTCTGACTCTAGAAATATAAATTTTCCTGCCTATTTATCATTATTTATCTGTGTAAGTCAGTTTATAGATAAGGTTTATTAAAACAATACCTACATTTGAATAATAGATGTAGATATTTTAAAATTGATTTATAGATAAAAATGTCCTCTACCATTTGGGTGAGTGATTAATAGCATTTGATACAAAATTGCCTTGCATTATAAGAAACATCTTCACTACTTGAATTTCTTATGAAAATATAAAATGTAAGAATACAAATGATGAGAGCAAAATTAGTATTTTACTTTACTTTGTGGAAATTACACTTTATTATACATATAGCATATAATTGCTTGTCATTTCAGGTAAGTGTACATATTTCTTATTAATTCTAGCTCACGTATACCCTATATTAATCACAAAAGATTGAAAATGTTGATATTTCAAAACACTCTATATTTTCATAGTCAAATTCTATTGTTTTATATAATGGGCTTATTATTTTAGAATGGCAACTTAATATGGATGTGTTTTTGTGATAATATATTGAATAACAATAAATTAAAAATAAATAAATGTCGAAGCACCAAACAATCTCTAAATGAAATTCTGTTCCATTCAATTCAATACAGAAGATAACAGCATGTTCAGGGTGGGTTCCTCCTTCCTCAGCTTCACCACACCCTCACCACCTGCACAGGTCCTGAGTGGGTGCTCGGGACACTACAATCTTGATTATGTTGGACATTTTATTCAAGAGTGACATTTTTATCACGGAAGTTCAGAATTTGTGTTGTAATTTTTTGTTTGAAAATGCCTTTTTTGATGCAGAAATATGCAGGAGTTTGCATTTCATTTGTTACTTAAAGCCTAACATGTTTTTATATGGACTTTATCTGAAATCTCACTTAAACTTTAACTCTTATAAGTCACTCTTAAGGTTCTGCTATAAAATTCTGTTTCCTATTCTAGTAGAAAATTCTATTCTATATTCTATAACATTTGAGGGCTTAAATATCAAGACAATATTTGTACACAGTAAATGAAGACAGTCCTAGAATTAATATTGTCGACAAAGGATATTTTTCTACTACATTCATTAATATGTTAGCAATTTTCTTCTGTATCTTAAATCTGCATTTTCTTAAATCCCTGGTTACAGGCAGCAGTGACCTACATAAAAATATAGGCTGACTCCTTGGAAGATTTCTCATATTCTGCTTCTCTTCAATAATGTATAGCTTTCTTCAAGCTTTTCTTAGAAGACCAATTTTTAGAAAGGCACATGTCTGCTTTAAGTTAAATATTTAAATGACTACAATAGGATTCAAAATATACCTGTTGAATGTTTAATGGAGCAAAACTACAAACTGAATTCTAAGTTAAAAAATAATTAATAATTCTTCCATAATTTAAAGTAAAATTATCCCAAGTTTGGTAGACCGTCAAAAGAACTATTTTTATTTATTTAAATGGAATAAATGTGAGTGAATAATTGATTCATTTGACACTCAAAATTTACCTCACACAATTTTCCCTGGATTACTGTTTCATTATATAATTATAGAAAAATCACATAATGCATGTTTACTTGATTTAGTTATTTAATATTTATCCATCCATGTCCTATTTTTTTTAAGATTTTATTTACTTATCTTTAGAGGGGAAGGGAAGGAGAGAGGGAGAGAAACATCAATGTATGGTTGCCTTTGGTGTGTCCCCTGCTAGGAACCTGCCTGCAACCCAGGCATGTGCCCTGACTGGGAATCGAACCGTTGTTGCTTGGTTCCCAGGCCCATGCTCAATCCACTGAGCTATACCAGCCAGGGCTCACCCATGTCCTAATTTCAAAAGTGTGAGTACTAATGTAGGTCCATCCTATAAATTTCTATAAATGACATTGTGTATAGTTTATATTATAAAAAAATACAATCTGTTGTATTTACCCAGTGGTAGTTTAAGGGTTTTTGTTATTTCCATGTTCCCTTCTTAGTACAATAAATAGTCTTATATGATTTAACAAACCAAGAACAGTATGCAATAGACTGTGCAATCCTGTATTCATTAGTGTGAACACTTGTTACATATTACATAGGACTAATGTAGAATGCACTCAATAAGTGACCACTATTTGTCAACTCCTTTACTGATCAAAATTAGATGTAGGTATGATTATTACCTTCCAGAAGAACTGTGGATAAAATAGAAATAGCATATTTTTATAGGACTTTAGACAAGTATCTCAAAATATCAACTAAAATAAAAATTAAATGTGATTAGATCAAGTTCAAGATTTTTTATCCTTATATTCTTAAATAAAAACAAGGCAAACTTAAATAATGCCAATCGGCACGAGGCCTTTACTTGCAATAAGTCACCTGGGTTTGGTCTCCTTGTCTGTGTTTGGTTTGACCTGGCAAAAACTCCGGTTCCTAACTGTAGTTGTTGAGATGTATGTATTCTGGTTTGAAAAGAAGTAATTCTGGAAAAGAGCATCAGAGGCTACCCTGTTAAGAGAGAAAGCTGACCTCGACATCATCATTGCTTCTGCTGCCCTTTGTTTGGATGTTAAGAGTCCACGGCAAAGAGAGTTTGTGCGTATGACTCTAGGGTGAATTTTTTCTCTTGTCATTTAGTCATAGTAGATTGATGAGTGCCTTCTTTCCTCCAGAAGATAAACTCAAGCTGACAGTTTCTGAGAAAGAATGTAATTATGTGCTTTCAAGCTTCTTTCACACATGTTGATGAACAGCATTATTTATGTTGCTTAGAGTCAATTGTTTATCTCTATTGTCTACTCAAGTGTCATTCATTAAAATGTTTCATAGAAAAAACTTGCTTCTAGTCTGCATTAAACCTATCACTTTAATATTTCAAATCTCATCAAAATCTTCAAATCCTTAAAAAAATAACCTCATAAGGAAGACTTTTAATTCAGTGATCACACACTTGGATATTTAACTGAAATACAACCAAGAAAAAACACTTAGTATAAGTTTATAAATAAATAATTATATTTTCCTGGAAGATAGCAAAGTAAAATAATTATTTCAAAAAATAAATAACTCGTGAAGTATAATGTCTTTAACCGCAAATTTCTTCAAACATTCCTTTGTTTTCAAATATTCTTTTCAATTTAATTAGTTTTCTTTTATAACTTTTGATACTGTAACTTAAACTACTAGAATTTTTTTCTCAAAAAGTACATGTTTGACTTGCCTTTTATAAATGTCAAGTCCTTCTTACCAAGCCTGTATCTTCAGAACCATAGTTAACTAACTGTATTGAGTAGTGACCTTCAGTTATTTGTGTTTATATTCTACCTTTTTGCTTTCAGTCTCAATAAAGCACATTAAATACTTGATATAAAATAGGTTAGTAAGTGTTAATTGAATTGAACTAAGGGATTCAAGTGGTGAAGAGCTAGTTAAATAGAAGATGCCTCTTAAGAAGGACAAAAAGAAGTCTCAAGGAGCAGAAGTTTGTTTATAGATGAGGGAAAAACATTTGACTTTTAACTCATTAGCATGAGCTAGCTTCTTGGATAAACAAATTGTGAGGCTGGAAGCATGGGAAGCATTGACCACTGCGAAGGAATCAGCTTTGATTGACAGGACTTCACTGGATGAGAGGAGAGGGAGAATACCTGAGAATATGGGGCTGCGACCTGAGCTCAAGAAACAGAGCTGAGCTTTTAGGAGAGGAGCAGCTGGTTAACCTACCATATGACATCTCCTTAACTAACAAGAAAGTTCCAAAATGCTAAATATTTTCATTTTATGCATATGAATCATTTGATTTCCAATCTATTAAGTGATTTAAATGCAATTTTATTTATTTTTATAACCATCTAACTTTATTTTCTCCATTTTATTAGAGGGGAAGCTAAATCTGGCTAGATTGTGAGTGCTTCTGGCACAAACCCTTTACTCCTAACCATAAGAAACTTGGGGGCCCATGTAGTTTTATTCACGTAAATGTGTACCATTGTCAAGGCACTAGTAGTTAGAGTCTTTGTTTGTTTGTTTGTTTTCTAATTATTGGTTCATGATTACATTCTTTATATTTTTACTTCCTGCTTTTCTTCCAATAAAATGCTAGTACTTCTGTTTCATATCCCTTCAGAATATGTGCAGAATTTAGTTCCTCAATTCGTTTTTATGCCAACAGCTTGCATACTTTTCACGAAATTTTCAATAGACCTCTTGAAAAAGGGGTATTGTTAAAGGGTTTCATGTAAATAAAAACAACAAGAAGGGGTAGAAAAAATTATACTGATACATAAGTCAGTTGGAAAACACATCTTCATTTGTAAATGGTTCTCTAAACACAGTATGCAATAACTGATATACATAAATAATGAATAGTCACCTGAATGAAGTTTATAAAATGTAGGAGGAGAGTTTTATGACAATTTCATAAAAGCATCATATGGCCAACAGACACATCTTCTGACTTGATTGCTGTACTTCATTATATATTTTATAGAATTAACTGAAGGCTTAATGTAGTAAGCATTTGTAATATGAAAACACCACCTTTCCTATTTAGCACCACACTCATGATCTATGAACATTTCATACTTCCATGTGCGGCGGCTCAACCTTCTCAGAACTGTGATAGTCATTGTCCAGCACAGAATCTCAGCATCATTGTGTCCTCTCTTCTTAAGATCTTGCCATCTGTGAACCAAGTACAGTGATAATGTTAGTGACTGTGTATTAGCTATCTCTTACTGCCTTCTGAAATTTAATTCTGCATTGCAAGTTAAGACTCAGAGCTCTCCTAAAGTAATTGCCAAGAAACGACTCAAATACTGAAAAATTCTCTTCTAAAAAGGACCCGTGGAGGTTTTTTATTGTGCTTTATATGTGTATGTTGTTTTTTTTAAGATTGTTTATTTTTATTTATTTACTTTTAGAGAGAGGGAAAGGGAGAAAGAGAGGGAGAGAAGCATTAATGTGTGGTTGCCTCTCAGGTGCCCCCTACTGGGGACCTGGCCTGCAACCCAGGCCTGTGCCCTGACTGGGATTGAACCCAGGACCCTTTGACCCGCAGGCTGGTGCTCAATCTACTGAGCCACACCAGCCAGGGTTGTATGTGTATGTGTTTTTTAATGTGAATTATGAGATGTTTAAAGAGGGGCCCATGACCTATCTCAAATTATGTTATTCAGCTTCATGAGTTTTTGTGTAATTACATCACACACTGTGATGGGCAATGCAATGTAGGTGAGTTATCTCTCTGAGTGTTCACCATAATCTAATACGGTAGATATTACTATCCCCATTTCTTCAGAGAACTTATTGAACAACTCAATCTAGATCAAACGGGCATTCACACATAGGTTTTCTGGCTATAATTTTAGAACTTCCTCTTATATCACTCTTGGATCTGTTTGAAACTTTTTCTTTTTCTTTTTTTACCTTCTTTTCCCATTGCTCTGATCTCTATTTTATCTCAGAAAAATACATCAGTTTCAGTCACATTTGTTTGAGATTCAAATACTGGCATATTTATGGGGATATAAAAATATTTTAGGACTTTTTTGATATGGTTTCACTTATTTTAAACTAGAATAGACTTCATCATCATGCCATCTCCTGCAACATTATTGCAAAATAATGTATATTCAGTGTGCATTAGTGTACACAGATTGCTTTGTAAAAAGCCAAATAAAGTAGGGGCCAATATTGGCATGAGTGCAAGTTTTAACTATTAAGTCTGCCCTGCCAGGACAACAGAGACCTTCATTTGGAGCTGAAAACATGTCTACTGATAAATGGTTACATTTTTTCCAGATTTAATATATTTTCTAGACACTGGTAAATCGCCCTGTGAGATACAAAGACAAAACATAACATATTTAATTTTTCAGATTTCCTGTCAAACTGTTGTTTTATGCAGTTAGACTCACACATTAAATCTGTAGCTTAAGGGTTGATTACATTTAAAAAAAAAAACAGTTCAGACCTCTTCCATTTTGGGGGCCTCTGTTTGGAAATTTAACTAGATTCTTCACTTATTCCACTGATATAAGATTTTCAAAATTGGATGTGGAGATAATGATCTTACAGGTGACAAAATTTATCCTTTGATAATAACATAATACATTGTCTAAACCATGGCAATTCAACTCAATTCAATTAACTTTCTTTTTTCAAAACTCTTGAAAGCCATAAAGTATCAAGACACATGTAACATTTGCATATATTTATTTTAAGCAAACTTTGTAATATTTACTTGTACCCAGTTCAAATCATGAAATTATTTTTAATTTTTATGCTCAAATTAATTTTGTATATATACTTTATTGCTTTACTGTTTTGGTAATTGTGTGTGTGTGTTTTGCCTTTTTTTACATTTCATTTTTGTTGTTTATGTCGTCCCTTTTTTTCTCCCTTTCCCCACCTCCTCCCAGGAGCCCATTTTCTCCCTCCCTCCAAGCCAATCTCCATATTGTTGACCATGTGCATAAGTTGTGCATAAATGTTCTTTGGTTGATGCTTTCACCATCTTGTCCATGACCATACGACATTGAGTGCTCTCAGTTTCATCTAATTTTTTGTCGTTTTAAAGGCATCAAAAATAGAGTTTTTCTTATTATTCTGGAAGTAGGCAATTTAGTTGAATGCCTTTAGGTTGTTCTTTTCTACTGCTGAAATGATTAAGCTGGTCCAATACAGATATATGTGCACACACTAACACACACATACATGGAAACAAGACAGAACTAAAATATTTGATAATAATAATGTGAGTGACTAACATCTTAGCTCAGCCTTTCAAAACAAACTACCATAGGCTGGGTAGCTTAAACAACAAACATTTATTTTCTCACAGTTCTAAAAGCTAGAAGCCCAAGATCAAGATGCTTCTATGGTTTCTGGTGAAGGCTCACTTACTAGCTTACAGATAGCCACCTTCCTTTTGCGTCCTCACATGGCAGAAAGAGAGACAGCAAACTTTTTGATGTCTCTAATCTCATCATGAGGGCTCCACAAATTTTTTAAAACTCATCTAAACCTAACTACCTCCCAAAGACCCCATTTCCAAATACCATCATGTTGTGAGTGACGGCTTCTACATGTGGATTTTGAGGGAATGCAAATCAGTTCATTGTCGCTATTAAGAATGATTTGGGATAACTGGTCTATGTCTTAAAGAGGGTAGAGACATGATGAAATTTATGATTTTTTAAAGTCGAGTTTATTAACTTAATTTTAATTTGTTTTATAATAGTCTTATATTCCCCAAAGTTTTTTCCCTTTCAGAGTGAATTCCTTATCGAATGAAGCATATGTGGCCGAATATTAATTTTCAAATACATAGAGTAAAACATGTTAAAATAATAGTTTCATTTTTGCTATCTTCTTGAAAATATTAGTTCTCATATCCCTATAACGTATCAGCATGATGTATCTTTGTTTCAGTGCAGTCTAGCACTTATAAACAGGCCAAAAGGAAATTACATTCCATTTAGCAAGGCAATTGTTATAAAATGAAAATGTTAGCGTCTTGATGGTAAAAACGGTAGTGGGTTCATAACTATTGAAATTGCTAAAAGTATAGAAAACTTCTAAATAATATCGGGGACACATCCTAAACTCACAGAAAATAACTATAATGACATTTTAACAAAACCCACTAACTGTAATTTAAAGTTAACTAGACACTGATTTTGTTTCCTTTTTAAGCATATTATAGTTACATCTGTAACATAATTATGTTTATTTCAAATATGAAGGTTTAACTTGTATTCTCTTCAGGAATCTATTGCCTGAGGATTTCAGTTCATAAACTAATGAAACATATAGATCATTTGTGACAGTAAGAAAAATTATCAAATTCAATCCTCAAGTTGCTTTCTTATTCTAGGCTCAGTCTGCAAGCAAGGACTCCAATAGAAATGTCTTTATTAAGAAATGATGAGAGATGACTCAAGTATTTTAATAAAGTATTTTTTAGAATTGGTTTGTTTGTTTTGATATTTAGTCTTAATGGTGAATTTCTTGTGTTCATATTTGACAAAAATAAACTTTTAGAAGAGTTAGTGTTACTTTTTATTAAGCTAATATTATTATTTTACCTTTTACATTCTATTACCCATTCTTTTATCACAATAGACATGTGCTTATGTGGCTTAAATATTATTGCTATTCTTATAATTTAAATTCTCATTATAGTCATAGGTATATTAAAATTAAGATATTGAAAATTTTTCAATCTGAAATAAACCAAGATATTTTTATTTATCCTTAATAAATAAAAAATATGGAAATCAGAACAACTCTTTTTTTCTACTGTGCAGATTTTTAAAATTTTTTATACTATTCCTAGATCTTGTTTCAAAATTTGTAAATTGATGGGATGGATTATCAAGTGATTTCTAAGGTAGCTCAAGCCTACATTTATAGAACTCTTTAATGAATTTTATTGAATTTTGATCAGTTACCACTAGGGGGAACTAAACTCCCTAAAGTCAAATACATATGTGTGTGTGTGTGTATACACAGTATATATTATATATTTATATATACACATATTTGATTTAAAATTTATCACTCATTATACAATTGTGCAATTTTGATTTTAAGTTTTATACTCAGGTGAGATTTTATATATAAAAGTATTTCAACAAGTGACTGCAGTGGCCATGGTGGAGCTCACTTACACCATCAGTGCCAGAAGCACCTGAGTGCAGACCTCGTCGCTGTTGGCCCTGGGCTCTGGATCCCTTGCTAGGTGCATTGAACTGTCATGCCACATGAATGACAGAGTTTTCACACCCCTACTTTTTGTGTCTCCTTTCCTTGTCTGTGTACATATCCATCACATTTGTATCATCAGAGTAATTTGTCCAACAATGCTTTAGGCTGGCAAGATTCTTTATTAATATTTTACTTGATTTGAATGGGAAAACAAGATGAACTAAGGAAACCTCTGCTCTGCCAGATTCCAGATCAACAGTGTGTAGTAGAAAATAAGGTTACCAATCCCCAAAGACTTAAAATGACCAAAATAAATTTGTTAAATTTAACAAACCTGTAAATCATGTAGAACACAAAATAAAATCAAAATTATAAGAATTATGTCATTCATAAATATCATTCAAGAAAGATCTAGTAATAGCTAAGTAAATAACCAGGTTTACCAATATGGTCATCAGTGGAAAGCTAGAGTTTATTCTTGTTTATAATCAACAAGATGATTTAGACAGTAATAAATCCCTAAATTAGGAAGTCCAGTTTCTCCAGTCCCTGAAATAGAAATAGCAGATTATTTTTGGCTTGAATGTCAAAACAGTAGGGAACATTTGATTTTGATAAAGCACTTTAAAGTGTCGCCAATAATTTATAGGTCCAGACTCATCAAATTAATTTCTTCAAGTTTTTCAGCACCTTAGAGGTGAAGCAGAACTCTGTCTCCAATGCCCTAATTCCTAGTACAGTGAATATCTGGGGGTCTCCCACTGATTTCTAAAGCATTTCTTTTATGCAATTATATTTTGCAATTATGAGCAAAGACATAAAGTGAAAGCATTATTCTTAGTGGAAAGAACAACCTAGACCATAAAGAACTTTACTGCCCAATGAATTTAGAATAACTCACCAGTTCCGTTCCATATTCTTAAAAGACAAAGTGGAGATGACTGATATACCAAAGAAAAATAAGCAGATGTTTATAACTGCAATGTCTGGAAACTAACAAAATTCTCTCCTTATTCACAGCTCAGTACTATGAATAGTATACTTTAATGTGTTGGATTCTACAAGAAAATAAATAATGGAAGTAATACTGTAATCATATCATTAATTTACAGTGCTTTTCTCTAAACAAAATCTGGGACAACAAGGAACAAACAAAAATAATGTCAATCTGGGCTTCTTTCCCAGAAATACAACCATACAAAAAATAAATAACTAGTGTAGCAAACCAATTAGTCCAAAGAAAAGACAGTTGGAGAGAAAGTAAGAAAAGACAAAAATGTTTACAGAAGTAAAAATTAAAATGCCATCATTGTGATTGTTGATAAATATTAATAAATATGATGATCCCACCAGATTTACTAATGGTTTAATTTAGAAAATAAGATATGGCTACTGATATAGAAAAATAACTATTTTAATGATAAAAGTAATTCTAAGAAACTTTATTAAATGACCTAAATAAAGTTTTTTTTAATATAATATCAAAATGATCAACAATGGAGAAAATATTGTTGAGTTTCTCTCCTTGTCATCTGGCTGAAATAACCCCTAATCTTGAATGAAAAAGTCTGGGGAGCAGATCTTCCCAATGTGCTGCTAATCATAAGCAGTACATATTTTTAGGGTTGCAGGGCTTTGAAGTGACTGAGAAGATTCAGGGAGACAGAATATTAACTTGCCTAGGTAAGATTTACATGAACTTTTCAACCCCAAAAGAACTTTGTTCTGACTTCAGCCAACAACATCTGGTTCTAAAATCTGGGCTTTTAAACCTACAAGCTGATTTTATCTACTTTTAAATAAAATTAAAGCATCAGGGCCTTGGCAGTTTTTTAATATATTCCAGGTTTCTTTTCTCCCATAGACTATCCTCATATGGAATATAAAAGAATATTGATCAGCTATCAGTCAGATAGTCTGTCAGCGTATGCTTGTAACACAACATACATATGCATAGAACCCACTGACTTAAGTGCATATCCCGTATCAGAAACTGTGATGGTGCCGCTGTTGAGAGTGGCGAGTGTCCACTCTGCTGCTGTCCAGGAGCGGCGGCTTGTGAGGCAGCCAAATCCATTAAACTCATAACTAGCCACACAGCACTTCTCTTCTATTTCGAAGACAATATTTCCTAACCAAAATTAATATTCTGGAAGAAAGGGCCAGGTAGTGTAACAATGTGACAATTGGAAACACAGTTAGCAAAAAGAGGAATTCAAGAGGTCAATAAGAAATGACCAAAAGGTAGGAGAAAGACCAAATAAAACTCAACTATTGATATTGAAACAAGGACTGATTATTCCAAATCAGAAGATATGGTTAATTCTGTAAAATTCTGTAGGAAATTGATAAAATCATGCTTTGGTACACACTGGAAATTATTGGATCTCAAATAAGCAATATCTTCTGGATGATGAGGATAGTCAAACTTCAGTGGGTTCAGGAGTCAACTGGAAATGAAATGGAAGGAGTGATGCTTGTCGCAAAGAAAGGAAAAGCTGCAGAGAAAAAATATAACTATCTTCTGTTTGCTCATAGGTTAGATGAAAGAGATCTGAATACCTTTAAGACTGAAATGCAGAAACCAATAGAGGAGGGGTTGGACTCTTAGGAAAGAAAGAAAATAATTGTTCTTTAAAAGATTTTTGTGATGTAAATGAAAAAAATTCAAAGGGTAGTAGAGAAAGTATGGAGTGAAAGAAAGATTATGATAGACCCTGTTGAGTGAAGATTGATTCTTGGAACCTGAAGGTTTTTAATGGCCTTATAAAGTAGAAACTTAGCCCCATGCTGGTCATGTGTTATATATCCTAGATTTGGACATTCGTGGAGAAAAGAAGAATGCTGAAATAAACACCGAAAACAGTTGGTAAGAAAGCTGTCTAGGGAAGTAGAAAAATTCAGCACAATTTTGAAAAGCCTTATTGATATTGGAAAACATAAATTTTTACATGTCCCTTTGAATTTGTATGATTTTTTAAACCTCTGATAGAAAGCTCAGGTGTGTGGGAACTATATAAATAAAATGTTGATTATATCAAGTGTCATACAAGGAAAGAGGACAAAATAGAACAAGTACATTGATTTGTTGGCAAGAGTAGTTTTGGATCTCACTAATTATGGTCTATGATTTTGAAAAGAGAAGACTGCTAAAATGGAGAAAGTACTTGGGTCAAGAGATTAGGAAATGAATGAGTAAGAAAACAGTTGCAGACTGAGTGAGACCTTGACAATTGCTTATGTCCAGTCAGTGGTTTGTAAATAATGGTTTATATTTCTTAGAGGAAGTTAAGTAAGATAGTGTGTTTATGTGTGTGTGTGTGGAGTAGTGTCTTAGATGTGATTCAGGTAAATCAGAAGAGTGACTGAGAGTGAACACAGCTGAGAGCCCTGAAGAGCAGTAAATCAGGCAGTGAATAAGATTAGGAAGGGACATTGGACATGAAATTTAAAGTGATAGGTTGATAATGTGCATAGTAAATTTATACTGAAACATTTCAGTAGGTTCTGGCGCAGGAACAAGCATAAACAGTAAATGGAGAAGAAAAGACGAAATAGGTGGTAGTGGTTAAAGAGGGTACAGAATGAAGAAGTGGTTTATTTTATGTACTAATTTTTTTGGCGTGGAGAGTCTTAGGCTCCAGGAAATGCAACAAATGGTTAGTGATCAGGAAGTTTGAATATTTACATGACAGATGGCTTAATGGGTTAGAAAAGGTAGTAAAGAATGCTGACCAGAAGCATCTTGGGGGAAAGAGTGGCATTTAAACAGAAGATGGTCTCCTGAGGAGTTCTCAAGGTCAAAGACATCATTTTCCTACTCTGGAAATATTTGCACTATCTCTTTCTACAGTGTATTCATAAATATACTATCACTGCTTTACTTTAGGAACTTCAAATATTTTCACATGGGATCATTTGTATTGCATTTCTTTAAAAAACATTAGTACATGAACAACTTCTCTCTCCACTAACATTGCATGATGGTTGGGAAAGAATTCCAGAAGTGAAAAAATTATGTAATATCCAAAGTATATACTACAGAGGCTTTACACATTAAATATTTCATGAATATCTTATAGATTAACTTAGTATAAAAATAAACAATAATTAAGCAGGTATATTTGCTTGATAAATTTAAGTGCAATGAGTAGGAACACAAAATTATTGTTTTAAAAACCCAAAATATCTATATTCCCAACATTGGTTACTTATTGAAATACTCACCTTAGGACTCATATTTAACTTAGTAAAAATTGTGTGATATTTCTACACTGATTTCCATCTATACAAGTAGAATATACTAAATAATCATTATAAATAGACAAAATATTAAATATAGGTAAGTATGCATATTCACAGAAGTTACTCTCTAATAAATTTACTAAATGTTCCATTTTTAGTTCTAAGGAAATTCTGTACTCTTTTCCACAGTGTGTATGCCAATCTGCAATCCCACCAACAGTGCACTAAGGTTCCCTTTCCTCCACAGCCTCACCAGCACTTGTTTGCTGATTTGTTTATAGTAACCACTCTGGTGTGAAGTGTTATCTCATTGTGGTTTTAATTTTCATCTCTCTCATGGCTAGTGATGCTGAGCATCCTTTCATATGTGTCTGGGCCCTCTGTATGTCCACCTTGGAGAAGTGTATGTTCAGGTTCTTTGCTCATTTTTTAAATTTGGTTGTTTGTCTTCCTGAAGTGGAGTCATCTAAGATCTTTATATATTTTGAAGATCAAACCCTTGTCCAAGGTATCATTGACAAATACATTTTCCCATATGGTTGGTTCCCTTTTCATTTTGCTGATGTTTTTTGTAGCTGTACAGAAGCTGTTTAATTTTGGTGAGGTCCCATTTGTTTATTCTTCCCTTTATGTACCTCTAGGGGACATTTTGATAAAAATATTGCCGTGTGGAATGTGTAAGATTTTTCTGACTATATTCTCCTCTAGGACTTTTATGGTGTTACAACTTATATTTAGGTTTTTTTTATCCATCATGGTTTTATTTTTGTGTATGGTATAAGTTGGTGGTCAAGTTTTAGTTTTTTGCATACAGCTGTCTCATCTCCCAATTCCATTTGTTGAAGAGAATATTTTTACACCATTTTATGCTTCTGTTCCCTTTGTTGAATATTGATTGACTATAGAGACATGGGTTTATTTCTGGGCTCTCTATTTTTTTTCTGCTGATCTATGTGTCTGTTCTTATGCTAGTACCAGACTCTTCTGATTATAGTGGACTTGTAACATAGTTTGATATCAGGTATCATGACCCCTCCTAGTTTATTATACAAATCTTGGAATTATTTCATTGTGTTTTGAAATAGCTGGTCTTTACATAAGGTATTCTTAACAAATCCAGTGTTTGAAGAATTATTTAGTAGATTGAGGTAAACCATACCATGGTTTTTTATAAATAGTTGTCCTAGAGAGAGTTATTCTGTTGAGGTGTTAGGTACTGGGAAAATTAGTTTATATTTCCAATTTTACTTTCCAGAGCATTGATATGCAGTTTTAGTCAGGTAACATACTTTCTAGGAAATCATTACACATTCTCTAAAGCTCACTAAAATTGCCTCAATATACCATATTCTTTATCCCTTATTATTAGTCTATTGTACCTATTAACTTTATAGTCATTCAAAGGCAGAAAATAAAACCGCTAATATGAAGGAGAGATATAAGATAGAGAAAAGTTCTTCACAAAGATGGAAAAATCAAGTATAGGTAAGATACAGGCAAAGACACAGTATATAAAATATGAAAACCAGGTCAGTTAGAAAAATAAAATCGCACAAAATTTAGAAATTATTCCAAATATAAATACAATATTAATTATGAAATGTTATTAAAAATTACTAAATATATCTCAACACATATTCTTAACACATTCTAAAATAAAAATATATTTAACACTTGTATAACTATAGTTCAATAAAACCCATATCTAAAGCATGTCTCTTATACTGACATACCATAATAATTTGGATATGTTCATTAGCTTGAATCTAATTTTGGAACATGGTAGTAAATAATTCTCCTGGTTTATACCAAATAATAGTTATATAAGGAGATATAAGAAGCTATATGTTTGATGCTAATTTATTGGTTTCCTGAAGAGTCTAGTTTAAGGAATTTAAAACATCTGATGTTTTTTCAAGAAGTGGTTTTAAGTCTAATTTATAGAGCATTTTTTCTACGTTTTCAAACTGACAATTTTCTTTAAAATGATAATGACTTCACAGTTGAAAAGATTTTCATCAATTCTATCAAGAATGAAATCTTATAATTGCTGTGTATCCATGGCATAAGTCACACACATATAGAAGTGATTCATTTGAGCAAATGATAGATTAGTGAAGTTAACATACTGTTCACTTGCTTTTAATTATAATAATCACCAAAGATCAATTTTCAGCTGAAACCTCGATTGTCAAATATAAGTTTGTTGCTATTCATGACAGTAACAGCTAATTTCAAATGTGATTTTATATAATTTCACTTAAAATATTTTATTTAACAATGTGCATACATCTAAAAATATCCTCTTAAGGGTCAGATTTCTGCTTTCTAAGGATGTGTGTATACATGTGTGTAAGTAGAGCTTGCTTTTTTTCTTTAACATTTGCTTTTTTTACTTGCCTTTTGTAAAACAAATTTCAGACTCAAATGTTTTTTGATGCAAGACATATAAAATACATATAAAAAGAGTTTATTGAATATGTTCATTCTAGAAGGTCTCGGTGCCTTTATCTTTCTCTCATCACTTTTGGCAACATTTTCTGTGATATCACTGATGGTTCCACCAATAGTACCAGGGGCAGATCCAATAATTTGATCACAATTTGAATTTTGTTTATGGCAACAACAACTTACTTTCAGATATTTCCAAGAGCACCGGACCACACCTTCTGTAGGCATCCAATTTGCCCACAAGAACTTCATTCATTCTTTCCACAGCAAATGCATGCTGTCCTATAGCCATAGCTTCTCTGCCACTTGACATCACAGGAAATTTGAATGAAATGTTACTGCCTTCAGAATTCTCCATAGTGGGGCAAGCACTCAACTTCAAGTTTCTATCTGCTCACACCATTCTTTGTGGAAGACCCATGCTAAGCCCTTTCCAACATCTTGTGTTCTCCACTATTAGGTAGTATAGTGAACCTACAAATCTCTACAGTTCAGCAAGGACCAATGTGTGTTTGTGTGTGTATTCAGGGAGTGTGTGGTGTTGGTTGTGGTGGTGATATTAACAGGATATAATTGAGATAATATGTAAATCATATCTCTTTTATTTACTATTTCATGGACTCAGAAAGTAGATTATTCACCCATGCATCTATTTACTCAGCAAATATTTACTAAGAGTCCACTGTATTTCAGAATCTTTCATAGACATGGGAATACAACAGTGAACAACCAAAGTCAATTTTGTTCTCCTTCAGTGAAGATGTTCTTCTAGTTGAGGAAAACAATGAAGTTAAACATAGTGACATAAGTTGTTAATAAAAAATATCATAGGTAAGAAGGTAGGTGGTGACACATGGGCACACATTTTAATGGCATTTTTAAGGATGATTGACTGATGAGGTGACATTTGAACAATGACCTGAAGGAAGAAAGGGATGGAGCTATTCAAGTAGGAGAGGATTTTTTTTATGAGTGTAAGAAGATTTCTTCATATAAAAGCTTTATTTTGCATGTTTAAGAAGTAGCTAGAAGAACATTGTGGGGCTGAGGACAAGGAACAAGGAGGAGAGTGAGGAGTAGAATTAGAGAGGTAGAGAACAAATGTGAATGCATGTTTATACAGTAGAGTGAATGTTTGTGACCACAGAATATTCAAAAACATTGCTATTTTTCTTAGTAAATGTTGTATAATCATTTCAAAACAAGCTCTTGCAAATTAGGAAAACTAAACTTACAAGGGAAAATGTTTGGCAAGCTTTTATATCATGACTTGAAGCATTCATCAAATCAGTAAAAATAAAAACATTGTTGTTTAATTAAAAAAGAATGCATTTTGTTATGTCAGCAAGGTTTTACCCAAAATCATGTGTATAGAATATATTTAACATAAAATCACAAAGCAATGTTAATGATATCTTATAAAGTACAAATTTATTTTGTAATAAGTAAAAGCTCGAAATTTAAAAAGGGAAAAGCTTAATGTTACATGCTCATATAACAATTAACATGTTTATGTTATGAATTTTGTTTAAAATACAGAAATAAAAAACAATATGCATATTCAAACATGAGTTCCCTCTACAACCAAAATTCAGCTGTTCTAAATAGAATAACAATCCGTGATTATTTGAACTAAAACTAATGTTGCCTGCTCTACTACAAAATGACCCTAGGTTTTCTATTATCATGAAAAATATAAGCCTGTTAAATACGGGCTTGTTAAACACAAGCCTATTAAATGGGGTTTTTCGATGATTAAATACTTGACCTATATTTTTAGAAACAAGAGTGGGGCAACTACCTGCCAAAGTAATTTTATATGTTCAAACTCAGAACTAGATTTTAGAGAATTCAAAAGTCATAAGCACCTAGTTAAAAGACATCTCAGTTTATCTCTTGTGACAATGGAACTTCTGCAATTTTAAAACAGAAGCAGATATGGAAAAGGTGAATAGTTTTACAAATACTTAACATGAGAGAAGAACAAATCCTTCTCTGGAATAATGATTTTATCATTCAAATAAAACTTTAGTTTATTCTATAATGTTTTCACTGAGGAGTCACAAGAACAATATTTCTAATATATATCAGACAGCCTTGATTAAATGAAAATCAAAGGGGTTTGAATAAAACTTATTTTTTGTTCAGAGGAATTACTTAGCTAACCAGAATAAATCAGGGAGCGATTTTATTATTATTATTATTATTATTATTATTATTATTATTTTGACAAAAGTAGAAAGCTTCTATGTCATATTTCAGTTAATTTTATATAATTTTATTTTACCTGTGAGATTTTAAGATAGCCAAATTTGGGAATGCGTGATTATAAGGAAATCAGAGACGTCATAAAAATGCACAATTCTAGTTACTTCTAGGTCATTTCATTAAAAGAATCAACCTAGAAGCAAAATCATTTCTGCTAAAATCATACTCTTAATTGGGTGATGGGCAGGTATGTTATGAAAAAAAAAAGGCTACCAGAATTCTTAGAAACCAAAACAGGAAAGTTTAATCTCAGTTCTAGAAAATGTAATAATTTGCACTCCTTCCCTTCCATTATCATGATCTTGTTTCTCTTCCTTACACTTGTCCTACTACTTACTGTATGCTCCCGTTAAAGAAGCCAGCTCTCCATTTCTATTTTTCTAAGTTATATTTCTAGAGACCATATTGCCTGGATGAAAACTCAAGTTCTTCCCCACACACAGCATGTACAGGGTATGGCAAAATTAGGTATATTGTGGTTCTTATAGAAAATAATATAATGACTCACAAAATAAAAATGAAGAAATTGTTTTTCATGGTCAGAACTGTAAATCTACTTTTGCCCTATCCTGTGGCTTTGGACATGCTTTTATAAACTTTTTGTTTTCAATTTCTTCTGTACAATAAAGATAATCATTGTGCCCATAACACAAAGGTGTTGTGAGGATTGAATGTGCTTATGAAGTGTAGTATAATAATATATGTTACATAATTATCCTTTGTGAAGTGCAATTAGAATTTTTATTCAGAGTTCAGTGATCTCTTTAGCAATGTCACTGGACTTGAATTTATTTTCATCCTTTCTATTGTCCTTTTAGCACCTCTATGTCTAGATGGATGGTCTAGGCTCCTATTGAACACATCTTAGCATCATGGGTTTCTTGTCCTATGACAAGTGCTGCCCTGCACAAGGCCAAAGCTGCTTCCTCAAAAGTAGGTGGGTTCAGGGCAGTGCTACTCTTGACCAGGGCTAAGACCAGTACTGGTGAAGGTGGCTTTAACTCAGTACTGATGTGTACAAGAGAGATGAAGAAATAGTGAACAATGTAAGTGGAAAACTACAGTTGAGACTGGCATATGTTGGGAAGGATAAATACTTCAATTTTATTTTAGTTTGAGCTCCATGTATGATAGAATATGGGAAAATATTAGTAGGTATGTTGGGGTATGATTACAATAAAACTATGAATTTTAAAAAAATTGTTCTTGATGATTCAGCTGTTGTGATTGGTTTCCCTGATGGTAGAAGAGGAAGGTATCTATAGGCGAACATTGGGAATATTTGTTGGGAGAGAAAAGAAACAAGAAGAAAATTAATTTTAAAAGTTAGGAACAATCATTGTCAGTTTATGCAGTTGGATGCCCACAATGTTAATGGAAAGAAGGAAAATAATGGGAACATATTTTCTTAGATATCATAATGAATAAGAATTCATTTTCTGAAATCTATGCTGGATTCTGAGAGCTACTGTTTCTCCTCAGATCCCTATTTTTAATTATGTACACTGGTTTAGACAATTACCCATTGATCTTGGAATCAATAGCATTTTTTAGACTTTACGTATATTTAATCCATGAAATATGTTGTAAAAATGCAATCCTAGTCATCAATAAATAACCCCCCCCCCCCCCCCCCCCCCCCTCCCCCCTTCTCCCCCCCCCCCCCCCCCCTTTTCTTTTTTTTTTTTTTTTTTTTTTTTTTTTAAATTTCTATTTATTATATACATTTTCAATATTAACATAGTTATCCAGGAAACAAATAAATCAGATAGCAATATGTCATATGTATTATAAGAATATTGAGAGCTAAACCAAAGAACAGTAATAATTGGAACTGGTCTCAAGATGGAAAAAATAATAATTCAAAGGCGGCAGCATGAAGTCATTAATGAAAAAGCAGACATAAATGCATTTAGATCAAGTGTTCTTTACCTAGCTCTTACAGTCAAAAACAACAGGAGGAAAGGGTTTGATTTGTTTTATACCAGCACAACATAAACAAAAATGGGGGGTTGTAAATTAAGCATAATCTAAAAGAAGAAGATACGGAAGATATTGGGAAGCATATACAATCATCGGAGCTGCAGACCAAGAAGTAAAACTATATTCTTTAAGCTAATTAATAATGCTAGAGATTCCTAAACGGTTTCGGTTTGTGGCTATATTGGTGTTTTAGTACTCTATGAAAGCAACTCCAGGCCAAAAGCCTAATAGTTTTGTTCATTAAAGAAATGGCTGTGAACATCCTCAGAGTAGTAAACTGTTGGGTTTCTTACATATGTCCCCAGGCTTCTCCTGAGATTCAGAATATCTGCAAACATGCTGCAGTGCTTTGGGAAACGTCAGCACACAGAGTGCAGGCATTCGCTGTCACCGGGATCCTATGGAAGTGCACGAATGTAATAGCCTCCTTGTTGCACTGTCTGTCCTTGCACTTTAACTCTGTCCACATTTACATCCAGTGCCCTCAAAAATATTTTTGCATCATCCTCCTGCCCTGCAGTAGTATCTATAATGACTTCCCAAGTGCTTCCGGAATCAAGTTCAAACTTGTTCCCGTTTCATTGGATTGCCTCTAACCTCACTAAATGTATTTCCAATACTTATTTTTAAATGTGTACCTATGAGTCAGGCCAGCTCTGTAATTTTCCCTGAAACAGTTTGATGATTTTATTCTTTGCACCTTTCCTCTTCCACAAACATTTTCTTCCCTGTATGTCCTTCCTAGTAAAATAGTGGCAAATTTAATATTGAAGTCAAGTTCTACCTGACCTCTTGTATTATTTACTCTCTCTAATAGAAAGAAAAATAATTTCCATTAATGCATTACACATTTATCTTTAAATTCTAGAGTACTTATTTAAAATTAATGTTGTTTGTAGCTATGTTATATTTTGCGAGACAAAGGTAAGTCTAGTGTTATGCATGTACAAAGTACTAAATAAATACTGAATTGGTTTTTTAAAAAACTTTAAATCTCTGCATTAAATATGAGTTACCCACCTGTGTATCAAAGGCTGTTTTGAATTCACTAGTGTTAAAGAGTTGTGTCCACCAAAAGGTACATTGAAGCCTTAACCCCTATAATTGAATGTGACCTATTTAAAAATATGGTATTTGCATATATAATCAAATTAAAATGAGGTCATTAGAGTGAGTCTTCATCCAATATGAGAGGACAGAGACACACAGGAAGAGGATGGCCATGGATGGAGGCAGATTCAATGGCAATGAGCCTATAAACCAAGCAACAACAAGGATAAGCCAGAAGAGACTAAGAAAGATACTCATTTGCAGGCTTCAGAGGACATATGGTTCTACTGATGTCTCAATTTCAGATTTCTAGCCTCCAGAATTATGAAACAATAAATTTCCATTTTAAGCCTCTCAGTTTATGGCATGTTGTTAGAGCAGCCTTGGGAAACTGATACAGTAAAGATAGAGGTAAACAATGAAAATAAATGCACTCCGCTTTGAGTCATGAGAAAAAGAGTGCTTTTATACTTTAATGAGGCCCTTGTAAATGTGTATGGTTTTACTTTTTGACATAAAATACCAGAAATGAGTAACAACAATCACTTGTTTCTACATAGCACTTACCAGTTTACAAAGCACTTCCAATTACCGTGTTTTCTGAGATGCTGAATATGTCACGTACCAGTATTATCATATCTTTTAGTATGTGAGCAGAGCCTGGGGAAATTTGAGTATCCAATCACAGATATGCGTATTCAGGCCACTTTTTCTTTCTGAAACTCTTAGTTTATAAGCAAAAGAGCCAGTAACTATATTCTGACTGCTGACTTAAAGCTTGGTGTTTAATCCACTATGCCTCAAAACTTGTTTTCTAAGGGTATAGTTCATCTCCTTGATTCCTATCATTAATTTAAAAGATAATGTGTTTACCTAATTATATTCAAGATAGTCTGTGGGTCTGAAGAAATTTTTTGATTTAATGAAATGTTTGGCATCATGTTTATTTAAAAAAAAGATTTTCAGCAGAATGTATGAACTAGTCCTCTGGTCCTTCAATTCCGATACTACATTTCCGATCTCACATTTCAACGTCTCTACGCATTTATGTTACACCTAACACATTTTTTCCAAGTATTCGTACCATTTGCTTGCTTTCATATTTGCCGAAACTAAACATTATGCCAAAATTTTAGGACTCAGAACTAGCAAACAGCAAGATTGGCTATAGGACATAAGACAAAATCATGATCATTGAGACTATGAGTGGCATCTGTGCAAAGAAATATTCTGGTCTCCAAACCACAATTTCTTGAGTCTGTTAATGTTCATGTCAAGGTTATTTGGGAAGGTTGAGCTACTTAGAGTATTTGTATAACAATTAAAAGTTAATCTAATGGAAAATTTTATTTTCTATTTAGAAAGATAAGTATTTCCTGACGATATTTTGATTGATCATCTAGAAAGTTGGATTCATTTACTGTGAATTCTAGATATAAAAATGCTATGCAACACAGAGGAAGTGAAAATGGGAGACATGAATCCCACGCTTTGTTTCAGTTTGTGATGTTAAACCGTCATCTCCCCGCACCAACATTGCTTACCTCAAGTGCATAGAGTGGGATCCTGCTGAGCATCTCTATGGCTTCATAAAATTCATGTGCAAAATGTCAGTTGACTAAACAAGTACTGCAATTCAGAGGATTTTGTGGATGAAGTTCCTGTGAATTGAGTAAATAAGTAACCGTGGTTCAGATCATGAATGAATGTAGGATTCAAACTACCTGCATTTACATTCTGATAGATTATTCAGTACATATTCTTTTGGAAATTTACTTATATAAGTATTGTCATCTGTTCAGATCTATTTAATATGGATTGAACCATATACAAAAAGAATGCTGAAACCCTAATTTTGCTACGTTGCTGTTTTTAAGAATATAAAATAAGGTTGAAACAATTTATTTAACTTTTGTAGAGCTGCACATGGAATATTCATTGAGAAACAGAACCATGTAATGCTGGAGGGCAGAGGTCCCAGGATTAGATCACCTGCATTTGAACTCTGGATCTCACCACATATCAGCTGTGTGATCTCACACAATAACTCCCCATTTCTGTGTCTCAGTCACTTTGTGTTGTTGTTAAAGCAGGGATAAAGACAGTTGTGGTCTAAAGAGGTGAGGGGATAATGGGGGAAAGGGTGAAGGGTTTACAGGAACAACTATAAAGGACACATGGAAAGGAACAAGAAGCAGTAGCAACACGGGAGGGAGGTGGGGATGGCTGGGGTGGTGGGGAGGGATGGGGAAAAGGCAGAAAACTGTACTTGAACAAGAATAAAATTCAAAAGTATTTAATAAAAAAGTTTAAAAATAAAATTGTAATAATTAAAGAAGTTGGTGTATGTAAAGAATACTGAACATTGTGGGGCAAATTATTTAGTACTGTAACTATAACCTATTATGAAAATATATTCTGGAATCTATCAAAATAATATTGAACTAAATGTCAGAACAAAAATTATAACAACAAAAAAATTTACCCAGATAAACCCTAGAAAGAGCACTGTTCTTATCAGTCTCTCATTTCATATGCAAACACATTTAAATTAATGCCATTCAACAGCTTAGAAGAAGAACAGAAGTCCCTATCTTCCTAGGAAAAAATTAAATTTTCATGCTGTCCCATAGAGGTCAAACATATACTATATACTGTTTCGATATATTTTTAATCATCTGGTTTCAACCTGTTTTTGGTTTTTAAATTATTGGAAGTGTAGAGTCTTCCCTGTATTTTAGTTTCAGGAAAAGTGACTCAATATTTAGTCTCCCTGATTAATTGTAAATTAAATGTCAAAAGATAAATTCTATATGTGAACCCCTTGAGAATATGTACTATTTAACTTCTCGATTAGTAGTTAATTAGTTAGTGGGGAACTTGCTCTGCACCCCATATGTAATGGGGTGCATACCAAGGGTCCCCTGAAATATTACCCAAAAACCTCAATTCTGGAAAGGAAATGGACTGATAGGACATTTGAAATACTTTGCATACCAAACAACGCCAAGTTAATAGTTGTGCTGCAGCCCTGGGCAAAAGGCGTACGTGACTTTTAGAGCATTCAGGGACTCCTGACATAGCTGGGGGAGCTTATACAGCACCTGCGTGAGAAGCAGGAGCCAGATGTCCCTGTGTCATGCGGAGCTCTTACCCTGACTAAAGATGACAGCCAAAAGAAGGTAAAAGATACAGGAGAAACTAACAAAAGTAGCACAAAATAGGAAGGTCTTGATATGAAGTCACCCAGGAAGTTCCAGGCCAAGCATTTAAAGTAAGGGCAGGCTAAGGGAGAAGGGAATTCTACCACGTGGCCTGGGGTAGTAAGGAGGAATTCCACCACTAAGAATGAAAGTTAGGAGGCAGAAGCCATGCAGGAGGAGAAGGTGTGAGGAGAGAGCTGTTAGAACTGTGCAGGGACCTGACTAACCAAGCACAGATTCATGGGAGATACTTGGAACCAAACTGAACTGTGACCAGGAATGCAGTCTTCTGCTTCTCTGATGGACATCCAGAAAAGTCACCCTCTTGGGACATGTGTCTCTCTGGACTCCACCATGATCCAGTGGACATAGAACATGTTTTCCTGAACTATTACATGGAGGCTGAGGACAACGTACCTCAGATCCTGAAATAGAGAGCAGCTGCCAAAGGTTGGTGACTCTGAAACCCACAAGAGCACCTTCAAGAGAGGATGGAGACCTGTTTGTGCAGCCAGCTTAAAAATAGATAAAGAGATGGGGGATTTCTGGGCATGGTTGTGGTTTGTAGTTTTTTGGAGAGCAAAGGAATTACTGAGTCTCATGGGAGAACAGGATTCTGAGCAGGAGTGCCCTCAGCACCTACAAGATTGGAATCCTGTAAAAAAAAAACAAACAGTTTCCTTCAACAGTAATTGTTGGATCATTCATCAAGGCACTATGTAAACAAGCCCTGGTTTGCTCAGTTACACATATATCTTTATATCTATATATCTATATCTATCTATATATGTATATAGATATACATGTATATATATAATATTTGTTTACAGGTATCTTTCATCAGAACTTGAAAGCAAGCAATATAATATTTTGTGATTCTTAAACTATTTTTGAAAGAAAAATTTTCAGAAAGATAACATATTTATTGACTAAAATACACTGAAACATTTCAATACACTCAACCAGAGGTATTACAAGGAGTCTATCTATACAGCCAAATAATTTAGCCTTCATAATAATTTTATATAATTATTTTGCTGGCACAGATTTAATTTAATAAATTTTACTCCCTGGGAATACAGTGTGTAATCTTACAGATAATTTTCTTAGAATTTTATAGTTAATAAAATGTTAGACTATTCTGTAATCAATTACTTTGCAATGCAAGTCATCATTGACATAAAGGAAATAGTATTTTTATTCCCTGGGTGCAGATACCATACAAATATAGTATAAATAAATATGAATACTACAAATGCATTCAAGAAGTGCATGAATTTGTGTGTTCAAAATGCTAAAATTTCTTTATTATTCTAAGAATAAACAGCACATAATCTCAATACTGAATTTCCTAGTTCACTACATGCTAGGCTGTTGATGAATACAATGCACAGGATATAATGATAACTGTATGCACACATAACTTGTTGCTCCTGAATAAGATGTAGGCATCTGTCGGCTCTGTTTATCGCCTATTTCAGACTTTCCTTTTAGCACTGTGGTTATACTTTTGGATCTCTGTATTTTCCATCATAATGCAGTACTCTGAAATCACAACTATTAAATTTATTAACCATACCAACTACAGCCTTTGAAAGCAGTGTGACAAAAATAAAAAGTTGTACCTGAATCTGATAGTCTTAAGTACAGACAACAATCCTACAGGGAAATAATTAAATCAGACTTACAGTTTTGGTGATGAAATGCAAATCTGAAATTGCCTTTTGGTCGCTTAGGAGAACAAATGCAGGCGAGGGTGATGACGGAAGAAGAAAATTCCCTCCTAGCGACTTAGATCAACTGCATCGATGCTAGTGTTCAGGGAGGTGGGAAGCGCTGCAGAACTTACATCTAAGATGCTCAAGAGGCAAATCGCTCTTTTTTTTTAACCTTGCTTCAAAGTTTCAGAATGGTATACAGTACAAACGCAGACCTTACAAAATGGGAGAGGTAATAGGTTCCATTCATAGTTTTTGCAAACTCACTCTTCTGGTCATCGGTCCACTAAGAGTCATAATGCTGCATATCAGCTCTGAGTCCCTGCTTCTTTAACAAACTAACTGATCCATCAGAAACTTTAGATTTTTACATGTAAATTTAAATGCTGCTTTTATTTAAATTTAATTTGCCTGTGGTATTCTCTGCTTGTAGTATTATTTTGGTAATTTTAAGCATCGGTTAAGTTAACCCTCAATTCAATTCAAGACAGAGATAAGAGTTCTGAGAAGACATCAAGATGAGACAAATATAAGCAAGATATTTTATTTTACTGGTTCAAAGTGCTTGAAGGTAGCATGATTAAAATGCTGTTACCATATAGAAGGTCCTGGATAAAATAACTTTTTGACATTTTGTAGGCATCGATGGTTACTCATTTTGAGAAAGCACTTAATAGGAATAGGTGACCTTGAGAGCATATAAACCAAGTCAGTGTATCACAAGTTTCCTTATTTTATCATTTATTTTTATACATAATTAATTAATAAAATAAACATAAAAAGTCATTAGCTGTTTAATAAACATGTCAGTACTTCAAATGTTCAATGAAATTTCAGGCTTATAATATGTGAGCTGTCCCTGCCATGAATAGTAGTGAAATATACATTGAAAAATGCAAAAGTATTAATGCAGTGGTAGACATAGGGTGCAGCAGAGGCAGAAAACATCTGCAACTTAGTCTTCTTGTGGAGAATTTCTCCTGGATCTCAAAAGATTAGTGTATAGAATAACCAAAAAAAAAGACATTTTATAGAATGCATGGATGGCATGTGTATCAGAATGTAAAGATATCAGATGTAGCTGGTGATAAAAGACCTCCATGAAGTGTTACTAACAGAAACTTTAAAAGAAGAAGCCTCTTCTTCCCACCTAATATTTCATCCACACTCTATGCTTCCAGTGGCCAAACCTAACAAAATGTCAGAGGGTAAAGGAGTGTGAGAAATTCAGTCTGCAGAGGACCAGCTGCAGCAATCAAGAGCAGTCAGTAGGGGGCAGGAGTGAAGCTGAGAGACAACGCATAAGTAACTGGATTTGGCAAAGCCCTGAGGTAAAATAAGTTTAGTCTTGGAATGGCTAATTTAAGATGAAGGATTTAGCAGAAATTGGGCGTAGAAACGAAGAATCTATGTTTGTTTTGATTTATTTTATTTCACTCGTAACCCCCTTGTCTCTCCCTCTAACTAGTGTCTGATTTCATTTCAATTAACTTATTTTCTATGCCTCAGAATTCTCATTAACAATACGGAGATAATAATAACATCTCCCCACATAAACTTTACAGGAAAGTTGACATTGTTATCATCCAAACAGAAGCAGTGAAGATGACTTTAAAAGCTATGAAAATGGATGGTAGGTCCATGTAGGCCCACTGATAATGACGAGAAGGTCACATTGTCCACCAATACTTTAACTGTTGGTGCAGAAGGAAAAAAGCATTATTAGTTATCAGGAAAACAAAAGGTGATTATGTTGAGGGAAGTGAAGAGGAATACGTTAAGAAAAGAAGAGTGATCACAAGGCTCCAATGATCAAGAATAGTGATATGACAATCCGAAAATAGTCTATGTGACTGGAAAATTAATAATTTTTTATGAAATCATTCTGAAGCTCTATAGGTGGAATAGAAACGCAAGTCTTTGAAATTGGCTGAATGAGAAGTTCTGGCAGTGAGAAGTTACTCAAGAGGCTTGTTGGTCTCAGGAACCTGAGAAAGACAAACATGGAAAGCCAGCAGCTGATGACACAGGAATGGAGTCAGCTGGAGCCACATGCCAGGAGGTGGAAAGAAGGTGCCTGAGAACTCACTTGGAGAGACTAGCTCTTCAAAGTTGAAAGCATTTATACTGCGGGTATTTTGGAATGAATTTAGCATGGAAAGTTGAAGCTTTGGTGTGTGTGTGTGCCAAATAGGCAGTAAAGCAGAGAAATAAAATGGCTGCAATAGCCTAGGTTGTAAGTTGGTTTGTAACTGGGACAGACCCATAAGCAAGAAAATGAGTGAATGGAAGTTACAAAGATGGGCATTGTAATAAATCTATGAGAACTGGACTTAACACGCAAGTCCCATTATTTACCCTCTGCCTAATTTTAAACAAGCTTTTATACACTCTCTGTGACAGTAAAAAAAAAGAATGTTATTTTTTTTCTTATGCCTATATGAAATACTTAGTGCAGTATTTGACCCATAGTAAATGATTCATTTGGTGAAGGGAGAAAATGAAGATAATGATGATGATGGTGATGATGATGAGAAAACAGACGATTAAGGAGTTAAAATGGTCAACCACAACGCCAATGTGACTAGGAAGACCATGGATCTGCGGTGAGAATGATCAACATAAACAATTGGGAGTGGTCGGTGAAACGAAGGCATTTCTAATGTGAGAATCATTCTCTGACATTTACTTGGCTGGCTGACCGTGAATGTCAGATGTTTCTGTCTTCTGAACCACATTGTCTTTCCATGACTTTCAACTGGGATGTCCTGATTCATTACCATGCCAAGATAATTATATTTTATTAATTGAAGCTTTTAGAAAATGTTACAAAATGAAGGCATAGTATGAACGACAAAGTATAAAAAAACATGTGCTTCGTAAGACTTTTCATTCAATGATAAAGCACATGTATGATGCTAGTCCCATAAGCTTATGGTGGAGGTGAAAATGTCCTATTGTCTAGTGACACTGAAGCAGACCTAAAGTAGTACAACACATTACTCAAGTGTTTGTGGTCATGCTGGCGTGGATGAACCTATGCACAGGCAGCTGTATAAACATATAGCACGTGCAGTGATATATACTATACAATATTTGCTATAAATGACTATGCTTGTGGTTTATGTGTTTACTATATTTTATAGTATTTTAAAATGTGTTTACTCTTTTTACTCATACAGAAAGATTTCTGTAAAGCAGTATGATAGGTTACACTGGCAACAGACTCATATATCTGTTTTCTCTGTCTCTCAATTGCATCAATTTATCTTGTGCTCGATGTAATCTAGCGTTGTGTTGTTCAGTGACACGCTGAATAGGTTTGTAGTCTGGGAACAATAAGCTATGCTATATATAGACTAGGTGTGTAATAGGCTGTACCATCCAGGTTTCTGTAAGTGCAGTCTATGATGTTCCCACAATGATAAAATCAACTAATGATGCATTTCTCAGGACATAGCTCTGTTGTGAAGCAGCTCATGACTCTATACAAACTGAATACTGTAGATATTTGTTAGTTACTTCAATATATGAAATTTTTAGCACTGCACTGTTATTTTTAATGGTTCACAGAGAATTAACACTTGGCATTTTTGCTGTTTTTATCCAGCTGGCAGTTTTTAGGTCACAAAAATTCTATATTCTAATTCTAGTTTCAAACTTTAGAATATTGGTAATTTTCATTAAGCATGATTGTTTTATTTTTTTCCTTTTCAAGAAAAAACCCTAACATCTGAGGCCCAATATATTTTATTATAAACAATCTCTTCATAAAACAATGCTAATTATTGCTATTTTGGCATTAATATTAAAAAGTACAGTACTCTCAAGTTTTAACTTCTCAGACTCTTGATTAGGGTCAAAATTTTAAAAAATAATATCTTTATGTTACTTTAAAATCACACAAGAGCTGGTATGCATTAGATAGTGACAGAAAAACAACTATTTTTTTCCTTTACTTTCAGTTCATTTCAGACAAAAATAAAAATAACGATTATGGAATTCGGACCCAAAGTACATGTAGGACGGACTCAGCCTTTTATAACTTACATGTGTAACCTTGACAATATTTTATCTCAGCCCCATTTGTCTTACCTAATGTCTTAGAGGCTTATCCATGTTATAGCATGCCAGAATTTAATTTCCTTTTTAAAGCTAAATTAGATTTCATTTTATGTATTTACACATTTCGTTTATCCATTTTTCCACTGACAGACACTTGAGTTTCCTCTACCTTTCTGGCTCTGTCAATAATACTGCTATGAGCATGAGCACACAAATATCCGAGTCCCCACTTTCATTTCTTTTGAATATAGGCCCAGGAAAGGAATTGCTGGATCATATGGTAATTCTATGCATAACATTTTGAAGAATCACCATATGTTTTCCCATAGTGGCTGCACCATTTACAATGCCATGAGAAAGGCACAAGTGTTCCAATTTGTCCACATCCTTGCTAACACTTGTTATTTCCCTTTCATTTAAATAGTCATTCTAATGGATGCAATTTGTATTTCATTGTGGTTTTGATTTGCATTTCTCTAATGATTAGTGATGCTGAACATCTTTTCATGTGCTTTTTGGACATCTGTATATCTTCTTTAGAGAAATGTCCATGTTTTATCCTTATTTTTAATTTATCTGATTTTCTATGTTGTTATTGTTGAGTTATGAGTTCTTTATGTAATACAAATATGAATTCCTTATTATATAAAAAATTAGATGATGTGTATGATTTGAAAACAGTCTATCAATTCTGTGAGTTGCTTTCTCACTATGTTGCTAGGACACATATTCCAAATTTGACACTCAAAAGCTTTTAATTTTCAGTGAATCCAAAATCTTTTTTGGCATTATTTGTGTCTATTGTTATATTTAAGAAATCATTGTCAAATTTAATGTCATAACATTTTAGCCTTGCCTTTTCTTCAAAGAACATTAATATCCAATCAAATTTAAGCTAACTCTTGGATACGGTATAAGATAAAGGTCTTATTTCAGTTTTTTGCATGTGCATTATTTTAGTTATTGTATATAAAATAGACAGATAAATTTACTACTAGCATAAGACTTAGAATTTAAGTCTTAAATATTTAATGTCTACAATATTAAAATGGCTAAACAAAAATTCACTAATTTTGATGTTTTTTAAAAATGCATGTGAATGTGACAGCTATCACAATAAAATCTAACAAATTGTTTTGCATAAATTTAAAGACAACTAAGTGATACTAGAGCCATGTTACAAAAAAAAAATGTTGGCCAGCCCAATGGCAGTTAGAGGACCAGCAGAGAGCCCCGTGTAGCCGCAGTGAAGTGAGAATGGGGAAGAAGACTAAGGAATGAAGTCAAAGAACCAGAGGGTGTCAAGGCACACAGGACTTAGTAGTCATAGAGTCAACTTTGGCTCTTATACTCAGTAACAGTTAATACATTGATTGAGAAGAAAAGTGGCATAGTATTTGTGTTTCAAAAAGAATCATTGAGAATGCTATGTTTTCAAGAAAAAACAGAGGCAAGAAAACTAGACAGAGGCAAGAGTGAGTATAAAGTGATCATTTGGATGTGTAGAGGGTGTTGTCAGTGAAGGTGGTATGAGATGATCTGATTCAGTTCTTATCAACTTGGATATGGAGTAGGAGGAGAACAAGAAAAGAATCAAGAATAAAACCAAGATGTGTTTACTTTGGGTGGTGGGATCACTATACATTAAAAAATCATGTATCATAGAAATGTACACTAGAAACCTATGTGACTCTGTTAACCAATGTCACCCCAGTAAATGCAGTAAAAAGAAATCTGAAAAAGGGAAGAAAAATATAAGAATAAAAACAAAGTTTTGAGACACAGAAATTGATGAATAGGGTTGCTTTTTGTTGAGAACTTTTTGGTATCTCATGGGAAATCAAGCCAATAGAGGAATATAATAAATATACCAATAATGAAGTAAATTATGAGTAGTTTGCATTTTAAGTAACCCCATTGGTGTAATTCAAATTAATGGAATTTGTATCTGGAGGTGAACTTGCAGTTTTAAGATCAAGTTCTTTGTTCTCAGGTAAGGGAGGCATATCTTAAAAATGCAGCTAAGGACCAGAAAGCCGAAGTAAGTTGCACAAGGTCACACACCTCTAGAGAACTGAGAACCTCCCGATTCAAGGCCATGTCTCTTCCACTAGGACATGGGCCAGTCCCTTTTTCTAATTTAAATCCCATTGATTTTCTGACACTGATTTGTAAAGAGAAATTATTTTACCAAGTGAGTTCAACAAGTGGAAAAGAGAACATTTAAAACCTCTTCATTAGACCAACTAATTACTAAGATGGTGAAAATCCTCAAGATGTTTGCTATATATTTAACCTATGTTCATTTCTAGCAAAAATGGCCAGGAAATGTGAGTTGCTCTGACAATTATACTCATTTCATCATTATTATACTGGCATATTATCTCTTAGGCAGAGGCAGTTTTAGCTGCCTTAAGGTTATGGAAGAGAGAATACATATTTTTTTAAATGTTGAGAAGAGATACAAAAAATAAAGCATGAGAGATTTCTAGACTTGCCTATATGAGAAAGAACAATGAATACCACAAGTATTTCTTATCACCAATCACAGCAGGGAAGTTTTTTAGATGGAGAACAGCACTGACAATGGAATGTAAACTAATAATTAAATCACAACAATTTCTTCTTTTACCCTGTGTCTCAGCACCTACTGTTTAAAATGCCTTCATTAAATCTCTCACACAAAACTGAAAAAACGTTGTCCATATGAATTTTGAAGTCTCTTGTTACTAAATGAATATTCCCTCAAGTTAAAAGTGTGCTAGAAAGTCAGGAAGTTTGAGAACATTCCATCATTACAGTGTCTTGGATTTCTGTCATCATTTGTTCCCGAGGAAATAGGAACAACAAGCCAAGTTAAAGAGAGAACTGTATGTAAATGAATCTTCCTAAAATTCACTAAATACTATATTAAAGGAAAGCAAAGGGTCTGTGGAATCACAGGTAGAGAAATGGCTAATAGTGTTGGAGGAATGCAAAATGAATGTTTAAGCTTTTCTCTTTTTGTTTCCATTTTTATTATTTTTATTTTATTTCTATTGTAATTTTTATTTAATTTCTATTTGGAAAATATCTTTGCCCATTATGCCCAAAACTAAAACTAACTTGGAAGATGAAAACATAAATATAAATGTTTCAGTTTATTAACATTATATTAATAAAATTAAATTATAATTAAAGATTTTATTTTATTTTTTATTTTTTATTTCTGTGTAATTACAGATGTCCCCACTTCCCCTTCATTACTCTCCCCCACCTTGCCCACCCCCACTTCCTACATTCAGTCTTCCCCCTGCCCCCAATGTCTTTGTCCATGGGTCCTTTGTACATGTTCCTTGGTGACCCTTCCCCTTCTTTACCCCATTATCCTCCTCCTGCCTCCCTTCTGGTTACCAACTGTTTGTTACTTTTATAAATAGAAATAACCCTTTATTTTGTCAAATCTGTTATACTCCTAGAAAAGAGTTGTTTGAAAACTAAACTTCTGACAAAATATTTGAGTAGTATTGTCTCTTTGAATGTAAAGTTTTATGTTTATGAATGTGAGGTTACTTTTATTTCTAAAAATAAATTAATAGTAATAACAATAATATCACTGTAATAATAGCTAACACTTGTACAGAATGTTGCCTATTAAGCAAACATTTACATGAGTTCTTGTCTTAAGATCTGTTTCTGGAGAACAAAAGTTAAAACAAACTGGTCAGAATAAAACATAATTTAGCTCCTGCTTTTTAATTTGCAAGCTCTAAACACTGCATTTATAACAGTGAGAAAATCAACTGAGCACTTTGCAATCTATTGAGTCATTTGAAACTTCCCCCCAAAGTTTGCTGGTTTGTTTTATCTTCACTGTAAGAGCACTTCCTGGTTTGGGACACAAGTTATTCATGATGGGCACCCTTTGGAGGGCTTGTGTAACCTCTCACTTTCAGTGTTCCCATCTATGTTAAAACGAGGTAAGGACACATTTATTGCCAAATCATTTTTAGAACTAGCAAAAATTCCTGGAAGATTCTTACGTTTAGCATATGTTCAGTAAATGTAGGATTCGGCTACCACCCTGGTTCATATTAGTATTTTTTTCATTAACATGATTTTTGAAGCTCCTATTCCTTTAGAGTACATGCAATTAAGTGCCTTTTGTATGACCCACAACTCATCCTGCCATACATACATATTTTGATGTAGCTATTAGTTTCTCTAAGTTATAGTATCACTTTTGCCGTTTGGAGCAGAAATCCACTAGGTCTAATTTGTCCTTTCTCTTTGGAGTGACTGTCAACTCCCTTTTGAAAGACAGAATTAATGCTGCTATAAAGCAGTCATGCAACTGTAAGAACACCGAATTTATTGTCACAAGAATCAGGTTGGAAATTTAGTTCTGTCACTTACTTGTTGTTTTTAATGCCTCCATTTTCTCATCTGTAAATGGTAAAAATACTCCCCCACCCTCTAGTTATTTTATACAATTTGTGTGATTCCATCTATGTGGAAATGCTTTGAGAACTACCAGTTACAATGCAGAGGAAGGTATTATTTTCATTGTCTGAACAAGCCAGCTGTTTTCAAATATTTTTCACTCACAATTTGCCACCTGGTATGAAAAAGGTGAAGCATGTTTCTTTAGGACAAAAAGAGAGAGAGAGAAACTCTATTTACACTAATTATTGAAGAAAGGTTTACTCTCACACCTGCTCTAGGTACTTCATGATTTTTTTTTAATTAGAACTTAAAAGAAACTACTTCATTTATCTTCAATTAGATTACAAAGAAAAAGAAAATGGGAAAGACCCATTTAGTCGGTGTTCTCCAGTGAAGCAGAGATGACCATACACTACAACCAGATGGTGTAGCTCTAGTTCGAGCCCAGATACTGAGAACCGGGAGATCCGGGAGAGCTGATATTGGACATTCCAGACTCACAGTCTATAGGCTTGAGACCTAACAAAAGCCAATTTCTCAGGATGAGTCTGAAGGCAGGAAAAAAATCATCCCAGATTTGTGGTTTCCAGTTCTGCAAGTAAGGAGCAGCTTCCCTGAGCAAAGAACTTACTGTTGGAAAATGCTACGGGTACCAATGCCAGACCAGTAAAACATAAACTACAATTGACAAATTGTTACAGCCTCAATATGGACAAGTCTGAGAATTAAAAACCTGCACAGCACTTCCTCAAAAATGGGCCTACACCATATTGTGAGATTTACCAGGTTTCCACAGTAAATAGCGAAGAAAAATTCCCTTATTCTTCTAACAGGGGAGGAAGCACCCTTGCAGTTTCTCTTTCCATGGTTTAAAAGGCCCGTACAGTCAACCACAGTTTGAGAATATTAAGTGGTGAATTCCAGAAACAAACAATTCATACATTCTACATTGCACACTATTTTGGATAGCATGATGAAATCTTGCACCATCCTGCACTCTCCCATCCGGGATGGTCAGAATATCCAGGCTATACATGCCACCTGCCTGTTATAGCTTGGAAGCCACCTCAGTGATCAAATAGACTGGCATTTATCTCAGTGTTTGTGTTGAAATAACATTTTATTTAGTGATGGTCCCAGAACACAAGAGTAGTGGCACTGGCAATTCAGATCGATCACAGAGAAGCCCTAAATTGTTTCCTTCGAGTGACAAAGTATATGTGTATAGGGCAAAACATTGTGTATGCAGGGCTCAATATTATCCTAGGTTTCAGGCATTTACTGGGAGTCTTGGAACATATGTCCTATGGATGGATAAGTAGTGGGGGACTACTGTATTTCAAAGCACTCTCTGCTTCTTAACAGGGCCAGCCTCGGGGAGAAGCTAATTAACCAGAGCCTAATCTCTTAGGGTATTATTAGACCTAACTCACTAGGGAAGGAAATTAACCTGTTCTTGCTGGCTCTAGTTACTCTACCCCAGCTAAGGGGGGAAATACCCAAGAAACCCCCAAAAGACACTTATTTTTAATACAGCATCATTACACTGGCACCCCAAAACATGGCATGCTTGTTTATAAATCTAAGAAAATATCTATGAGATCTATATGAGGAAAACTATAAAACTCAAGACCTAAACAAGTGGAAGGATATTTTATGTCCATGGATAAAGATAAATATTGTTAAGATATCAGTTCTTCTGCATATAATACCATGGTTCCAACTATATGACATTCTTGAAAAGCCAAAACTACTGATACAGTAGAAAAACAAGTGGTCGTTGGGGGTTGCGAGTGAGGGCAGGGGGATGACTAGATTGAGCATGTAAGATCTCCAGGGCAGGGAAAGTATTCTGTCTGATACCATGACGACAAATACATATCATTATATGTTTATCCAAGCCCAACCAATGTGCAGCATCACGAGTGAACTGCAACATAAAGTGATTGTATGTGAGTTTATTAGTAAGTTCACTAATAAGTCCAAATGTGCCATTCTGGTGGAAGAGGATGATAACGGGAGAGGCTATGCGTATGTAGGGCATGGCATGTAGAAAATGCCTGCGTCTTCTCTTCAACTTTACTCTGAATCAGAACTTCTGGTTTAAAGACTTTTATTATTTAAAAAAATGCAAAGCACTGTGCTAGCTCCAGTACTGAGGCAGAAGGAGTTCTCTTCGACTTAGGGAAGCATTGGTTTTGTTTCATTTATTCTCTCAGGCTGTAACTAATTAAGTGTTCCCCGCACTGGGGAGGGCAACCTGATTCACTCACTCTACACATTTAAATGTTCATCTCATCCAAAAACACCCTCTCAGGTACCCAAAACATGCTGAATGAAATATCTGGGCTTCCCATGGCCCAGTCAAGTTGAACCATAAAATTAACCATTACAACAACTGGTGAGGGGACAAAGAAAAACTAGCCATATCGGTTGCACTTGTCTACATAGTATAATAGGTTCTCATATTTTCAAGTTAATATTTTGTACTACATTGGATTAATATAGGAAACAATTGCATAACAACCCTTAGATACAAACCAAATGCCCCAGTTCTCCTCCAACCCCAGCATTCTGTTGCTAAGACACCGTGATGGCAGGACCTAAGTCAGAGCGGGTGTGCTGCACATGTTTCTCCTGTTACCTGCCGATGTGGGCACTGCATTTATGCTGGTGTTATGTATGCTCTGTAGGAAAATTGTGTCAGTACTCACAGAATTCTAAAACCAACATAATTGTTTACTTAATACTTTGAAGCAAACAAAATAATAGAGCAGACCAAACTCATGTTAAATAAGTCGATGTTTCTTACAAGTCAAATATTATCCATCATGTTTTTTTAAATTTTAATATGTTTATCTATTAAAGTAAGAAATGGAGATAAAATGCAAAATTTAAAAGTGCAGTATCAAAATTAAGTGTATTCTAAAATTATTTATTGATACTTGGAATGTTTTTTGTTAAGAGTAGCAAAGAAAATGCAACATTTCTATTTATTTTTATTATAAACTGATTTTTTTCTAGGGCAATGCAAACTTGTTGCAAATTAATTTACAAGCACCTCGTAAGCTAAAAAGTTAATTTGTTTCCAAAAATAAGACAAGTTAATTTTTAGCTAGTGGAGATAGAATCTTTCTAAACTAATGAACTTTCAAGTGACCATTTTCATCCCTGAATCAAAATAACCATGTGAAGTAAGATAGGCCACACCTATCTTGCAAGTTTATATAATGCATAAACTGCACTTAAATGTCTTATAGATGCTTTTAACTCAGTATTTGCTCTCTACTTCTCTTAGCATATATAGTTACTAATAAAGGAGGAAGCAAAGGGGATCAGACAGTAAACTTAATATACTGGGAATCTAAATCAGATATTAGGACAGCATTCCATTAAGGTCACTGGGAGCCCCTAGTGTTTAAAGACACATTCAGGAACTCCAGGGGACCATTGGCCCAGTACCGGATCATTGGAGAGAGGAAGAGAGCAAAATTCTTCTGCTGGGCGCCAAGTGACGTAACAGAACTCTTTGACATGCGCATAGCCTTCAAGATGGTTCAGGAGGAAGTAGTTCTACTTTTGGACATGCGCAGTAGGAACTATAAAAGAGCAGAGCCGATCCTGGGGAAAAAACTGGAAAGGTAATCAGATTGGATAGAAGGCCCAGAAACCCAGTAGGTCCTGAAAGAGGAAAGGATGCAGGTCAGGGAAAGGATGAAATTAATGCCTGGGATGGTTTGAATGGCTCCTTGATCAGTGTTGAGAAACAAGAAAATATATGAAAGATTAATAGAAGCTTTGGAACAGTTGCTCCTAGAGCCTGCCCACCTTCTATATCCCAAGGGTCTATAATTTGCCTTAAACTCCAATGAAATCGTGGTACCACATTTAAACTTCTCCACATGTGTGTAATTTCAAATTCCTTTCTCTCAGCACTGCAAAAGAACTATTTTCACCAGTAACACTTCTGTTAAATTAAAGGTAAAAAAATCTGCAGAATTTACTGAAAGACTCAAAAGGTGAAAATTCACAGTTCCATTATCACCCTAAGGGACCATTAAAAAAAGTAACTTGGAAAAAATAATTTGATCTATGTAGGGTTCCAAAAAGCAAACATATATTATTTCCATTAAAAAAAAGCTATGCACTCTTTAGCAGCAAGGCTGATCAACAAAAATAATTCACTTGGTAAATGAAAAATACAGAAAGCAATTGTTGATTTGTATCTTATACTATAAGGGATTTTTAAAAATTAAATACAAGAAATATACTGGTCAGAGTAACAATTCTAATTGTTCTGATTATTTAGCAGATAAATCCTCAAAACTCAGTGGCTTACAATCTTGGTCTATCCCAGAATGTTGCAGTAAAGTCAGAAGGAAAGGTTACCTTTATGGAGTCATTCAGGAATGTATGTTAAGCTTCATCTATGCTATGTCTCTTCTATTTTCACCAGACTTTCATCTCAGTCCTAAAGCAAAGGTGGGGGCGGGGTAAGAAAGGATGGGGAGAGGGGAAAGAGAAAGATTAGATAGGTAGGTACATAGGTAGATAGGCAGCTAGCTAGATAGATAGATAGATGATAGATAGATAGATAGATAGATAGATAGATAGATAGATAGATAGATAGATAGATAGAGACATGCCCTCTTTTAAATTGCCTATGGAGAGCAGGACCAATAAAAATGGAGTCATTTTTGTTAATCAAGTTGGGTGCCAGTCAGCTTTGACACTTTGTTTTAAGAGGTAAACTATTTAAGTCACACTAGACACATCTGACAAGGAGACACACCCAAGATATTTGCACATGTGATCAGAACAGCCATGTTTTTGGATCAGGACCACCCATAGATAGGCTCCTGGAAAAATTCTACACTTGCCATCAGGGTAGCCAAGACACTAAAAGACCCAGAAATTGGAGCACATCACTTCCAAGACACAACTGAGGCAGGCTCCAGGCCACTGCTGAGACAGCTGAGCTCCACACACTGGGTGCTGCTCCACACTATGCTGATCTCCCTTGGCATCAGCCACTGGAGGCTCTGCCCTGTTAGACTGAGGACTTCGCCTTCCCTTCTGCCCACCTGGCTCCAGAAATCCTTCCTTGCTAGACACTGACTACTCCCTTGCCCACGGTGCTGCCTCCCAGACCTGCAGGCTGAGACTTTGGGACTCAGGTACATTATCCCCCATTGTGTGTGTGTGTGTTATATTTCTTTCAGATTTTTAGAGTGTGACAAGGATATTAATATATGTTGATGTTCTACTTTGCATGAACCTACATTCAATAAAAGCTGAGTGAACAGCATAGTTACCTTGTGTGACTCTTGTCTATTTCTTGGTGCCAGGCTGCTCAGCAGGCAGCTAGCTGTGCAGGTGCCTGGCTGACTTACAGGAAAGACTATATTGTGAACATATGCTCATGCTATTGCCCCAGAAAGGCAGTGATATGTATTTCTACTCACATTCCATTAGTAAGAAATAGTCTCAAAGCCCTACAAGGATGCTAGGTGGATTGGGAAATAGAGTTGTTTAGCTGTAAATCCAGGAAAGGACTTAGGGAGGGAGACACTAACCCATCTTCACAACATTGATAAACCCGTTTGAAAGGGATTCATATTCAATTATAACAATAGGATCCACGTACTTTTTGGTAATGATTAGCCTATGCCACAAATCTAAACTGGAGGAAAAAGTAACAGCAATATCAGTCAAAATAAGAAACTGTATATGACACTTCACTGAGAATAGTAGGGGGATGATGATTGGGACCATTAGTGACACTTTTAGTGGCAGACTGATGAGTTTGTGGTTAGAGCACTTGAGCTTAAACAGGTCTTACATAGTCTCTTCCTCCTCTTCCTCTTTCCCTCTCTCCCCTCCTCTTCTGGTTCTCCATTGTTCACAAGAGGACTAAAGTGCATCTATTAACAAATATTCCATTCTTACATATTTTGAACAAAAATTGTCTAGACTATCTTTGTCACAAATATATCTTACTTTGATAGATATGCAAACATATTTTACACCACTTTCTCAGTGTTTCATGGTTTGTAACAATAGAAAAAACTAATTTTATTGTAAATGCAAATCTTGCTAATTGAAAATAATAGTCAACAAATGCAACAAAATATTATAAAACCATAATAAAATAATAAAAACTCCTTTAATTCATCACTCACAGATTATTAGTATTATTATTTTGGCAAACACACATTTATATGTTCAGCATATGTTTGTTGTTGCTTCAACGGGATCATATTTTGTAGAATTTTGTACACAGATTGTTTTTCCTCACAGACTCTGAGTTGACATATTTTTAGGTGAAGGAATTTTAATCAACATTTTTGTACAGGTTTCATATTATTTCATCTTCTCAGGTCTTTAAATAAGCATATTTAATTATGTTAATATTTAGTTTGTTCAAAATAAACGAATAGTTTAGCTTTTTCTAGTTTATTTCAAATGAGTTAACTGTGTATATATTTCTTTTTTCCTGTTGTAATGTGAAATATCTGTGGAGTGTGTGCATTTTCTTTCATTAGCTGAAGCACACAAGGTGACACCGGGCATTGCAGTGGTTGCTCAACAACGTCTATACTGAATTGAAGGCGTCTGTTTATCTGACCGGGGGCTGAGAAGAAAGAAGGACTTCTGCAGGCTTTCTTAGTACAAGTCCATTTACAGATCCTTACTTAAATGAGCAATTACATGGTAACATTATTTAAAACTAAAACATGCTCTTAATAAGTTATTCTGGGATGATGGCATTCACAGTATTGCATTTTTTTAATATATTAGAGTTTCACTCAAACAAAGAAAACAGCACGTAGGAGCAAAAGCAAATATGACTGTAAGGAAGACAACACCTACAAATAAACTAGGTGACAAGTTGTTTTCATGAGCCCCAAAATATTAATGGTTTAGGATAAACACCAGCAGCTCCAAGATTCAACTGCTATAAAAAATTAATGAAGGAAATCTGTGATGGCTTTGAGAAGCAGAAAACTGAAAATTGGCATGTATACTAAAAAACCCACTGGGCAGTCCTAACAGCATCTGAATGTGGTAGTTGTAATTAGTAAGAGTTGAGGCTTCAAATTCTCAATGAGTGCAATAAGAACAAGATAGTCAAGAGTATTCAAGCAGAATATATGCCTGGGAATATAAACCCTGAAAATGAATAAACCAAAGTGCTCTCCCAGGTTAAGGCTAAGGATTAGAATCCTAATAAGATAGACAAGGTAATAACCAAATAATTAGAGATGTTCAGATAAAAGAATGAAGAACACCAGAATTTGAATCCTACTATTTTAATGTTAGTAAGAAGAAAAGAGAAATCCAGAATAGTGAAACTAGAAAAGCAATATAGTTTCAGTCCTTTCTTTTTGAAGCATATAAGATTTCATCTTACTTAAAACTTAGACACTTACAAAGATTGTGACTTTGTCCTTCAAATTTGTGGGAGAAAAGAAGGAAGAAATTAATTTCCAATAAATGAGGAAAGTATTTTGGAAATTCATGCTAACAAACAAAATAAAAACGTATAATATTTCAAAATAAGCCAAGAAAAATAAATAAAACAACATGGTTTGAACCAACACAAATCAGACAATAAAAGATCGGAAATTAGGTGACTGTAAAAATGAAATACATGAAAACAGAAGTCAAAAAACTGAGTTAAGAATTAGAATGGGGATAAAACAAAATATCATAGACATCCTTAAAGAAGAATATCAAATAAATAGAATAGAACAAATACTAAAATTATAATCCAAAAAATTTCTTGAAATTAAAAAAAAAAACAATTTGAAACTACATAATGAAATAATACTGTGAGTTTCTTGTAGAGCAGGGATGTCAAACTCACTTTCACTGGGGGCCACATCAGCCTCGTGGTTGCCTTCAAGGGGCCGAATGTAATTTTAGGACTGTGTAAATGTAACCACTACTTAACAGTTAAGCGAGAGCTCAGCTTGACTCTGCTGCTGGGTAGAAACAAGGTGCCAGGCTGGATAAAACAAGGCGGAGGGCCTGATTGGGTTTGCCACCTCTGTTGTAGATCAAACAAAAACTTCCAACACTCAGACATAGTCTAATTAAAAAAAATTAGAATTCAAAGTGAAAAAAAAGTTTTTCAGAGTGTCCTTAATAGGGTATAAAAGGTTTTGAATTGCAATTCAAACTAAGAGAGTACTAGACTAACAAAGAAAAGGAAAATATATGTTTCAATTAGAAAAATGATACAAACCCAACTGGATAGATGGGGAGGTGGGGCTTAGGGCTAGGTAGGGTGGGTGGATGGATTAAGCAGAAAAAAAAAAAGAGTGAGAGAAAGCTCATGGACATGGGCAATGTTGTCATAATTGCCAGGGGGAGATAAGGAAGGAGGCGGAGGACAGCGTAGACGGGATACATGGATATGGACAGAAACTTGACTTGGAGCGATGAACACAAAATACAGTATGCAGATGATGTGTTGTAGAATTGTGCATCTGAAATCTGTATAATTTTGTTAACCAGTGTCACCCCAATAAACCCAATAATAAGGAAATACCATTTTTTAAAAAGAGAGAACCATTTATTTCTGTTTTGGTGGTAAGGTTATAATGTCAGTTATTGTTGAAAAGAGAAATTCTTATAATTTAGAGATGCATACTGAAATATTCACACATAATATAATATTGTCACTTGTCTCAAATTTGCCTGCAGTGGAAATAAAGTGTAACTGCTGTACAGAGAAAATAAGGTTGCCCACGGACTGAAAATTACTAAAGTCCATGGGAGTTCATTACACTCTTTTCTCTTGCAACTATTTTAAATTATTTCATATAAAATCTGTTTTGAAGCACGAATTGTTGTTAATCATTCTCTCAAACATTATTCTTTGATTTACTCCACCAAATGTAGTAAATTTAATTTCCCCACAATGAATTATTTTTGAACATTTAATCATGTTGGTCATGGTGATTCTTGATTGCATTTCTGGTCCCAAAAGTTTTAGCCGCTACTAACTAAACTAGTATCCTTAACAAATTACTATTTCCTCTAAATTAAAAGTATACAAATTGCATGAAAATATTCTTAAAGTATATCTGAATATATAACTCCATTTCTCCAGTGAGAAAATCATGGGTTACTTTTAATTTAAGCATTAGGAACGAGAAATTATTTTTTGTCCAAATCCCCATACTATAGTTACAGTTCTTCAAAAATAATCCATCACCATGGTTTAAGCTATAGGCATACCACTTTATTCAGTGGTAGTTCAAATTGTAAAACTGACCATTTCAGCTTCCTGTTTGTTTGCTGTAAAGACAGAGGTTCTCACCCTGCTTCTCCATCCTCTGCAGACCCCTCTTCCCTACTCTTCAGCTTCAAGTCTTAAGTCTTCAAGTCCTATGTAAAAAGGGGCCTCTGCCTGGAATGTTCTCTCCTTTCCTTCATTTAGTTCATTCTTACACATTGATCAACACACAGTGTTAATATCACTTCCTAGAAAAATGATTTTTGAAATTTGTTTGGTATTTGTCTTGGTTTAGCTCACACCACCACCTTGTGATTTCAGCTTAGAACAAATATATGCATATCTACTTAATATCTACAAATATCTGTGACTTGTCTTAGGTGACAAATTTTATGCAGGCAGCAGCAGCAATAGCTGTTTTATGCTTCGATAAAGTAGTATATTTCCTATTTTCTGAGATAACCGGTCATATTAGGCATATGCAGATTTGTTGATTTAAGTATGTCTGCGTATCGCAGGTGTTTACGAGTCATACTTCCATCAGATAACAAATGTTTCCTAAACAAAAATCACTGATATCCCTGCTCTATATTCGCTTTTAAAAATCTGCTTTCAGGTGTCCCTTCTCATTTCTCACTACCCACCAACATTTCCCTTAGGAAACAGTGGCAAGTTAAGCAGAACTTACTGAATGACTTAGTTCACAAGGAAACCTCCTTGGTATCATATGTCACCCTTAACATTCGGTCATTGACACTGAATGGATCCCAGGACACTCTAGAAACAGTCTCAAAGTCATTTCAAAATTGCAACCTGTAGAGTATACAATGGATGTTTTTGAAGGAATAATTTAAAAACACACAGGGAAGCAAACAAGAATAGCTTAACAATAATAATGGAAGAGGACAAAGGCAAGCACCAGTAAAAATCTTAAACTGCTTAGTGTCTAAGAACAGAGAGGAGAGATTTATACAACAATATCGATGTAAAAGTTTCTACAGCTTTATTGGCCTTAAGTTGAAAAATCATGTGATAATTTGAGTGGTCATGTTATGGTAAATGGTGAATGTTATAAAAATTTTAATTATCCTACATAGAGAAGAAATTCTAACTCAAATTAAAATGTTGAGAAAAATATGAATGTTTTTATGACTTACTTTTATTGAGCCAAGACATGTTCATTGCATGCCTGATAATAGTTTCTACTAAATGTTTAGTATGCTATTAAAATTCAATTTTTTTCATTTATATTTATTTAACACTGAAAAGTTTACCTTAATAGTTTAACTTGACCAAAATATAGTTGATTTAAAAGAGAAATGATTAAATGTATCATCAAAAGTTGATTAATACAGAACACTAAAATAATTTACTGTTTAAAATGTTCATTGTTTAATACTCAAATTATCAAACTTTGAATATAAGCAGCAGAGTTTAAAGAATATGCTCACCAATCATCATGGATATAAAAATACTAGCCAGTTTTATTTTATTCCTCGCATAATTTTTTTCTCCAATTAGAAAATTAGTAACTTTAGAATTAGATGCTTTGCTGACTATTACTGAGTTTGATACCTCAATGATCTGTATCATATTTAATAACAGAGGATTACCTTTGCAATGAGTACAGCACCTTCTCTAAGCTAGTAAAGGCCATGCTAGCTTTGAGAAGGATCAGGAGCTAAATTAACTCAAAATATTCTAAGGAGTATAGGATAAGAGTGACTCTTAGGAGACCTTTGTACATTTGTAGTTGAAAGAATTTACTCCCAAGGGAAGATAAGAAAAGACTCATTATTATTATAGCTGTTCTGGAAACTACTTTTTTGACATTAAACTGCATACAATTTATGGAAAAATTTTCATACACTCCATAAAGCATGAGTCAAATTAGTGTTCTTTCCTTGGTTTTTCTCTCCATGGTTTGAGAATTTATTGTAAAAAATTTAAAAATTCCTAGTTTTACCAAAAGTAGTTAAAAATACAATGCGACTGTACCTTTTCTACAGTAGTTGTATAATTTAAAAGTAGACTATAATATCTTTCTCCCAAAAAATGAGTGTGGAGAGACAGTGCCAAAGTCACTCCACTTTATTTTGCAATATCCTATGTTTACATAGCATATTGCTTCACAATGCAGTCTATAGCATGTTCTTGAAATATCATCTTTTGTTGATATTTGGTCATGCACATTGAGAATTCTGTATTATTTGCAATAATAATGAGCAATTTTAAACATTTATTTCCTTGATTAGTTCATTTTAGGCCTTGTTAAGTTGTGATTATAATTAGCCATATATTAAAGTGTGCTATGCTTCATCCAGTATGACCCATACTGACAGGCCCAGAATAAATAAATTACTAAAATTGTATAAAACTTTCGAAAAACACATCCTTGATTATTAAATTTGGAAGTCACATTGTTTATTGATTAGCATCCCTAAAAATAGCTCTAATTATGTTGCTATGATAAAATTTCTTGCTTTGTGAAGCAATTTTTACTATTATGATCATAAAACATCATGTGAAGAAGCTCACCAGTTAGCCAAGGACATTGAAAAAATAGGATGAAGTAGCTCAGAAACTACCTTTAAAAATAAGTTTTAAAATAACATTGGTTCTAATTCTTGAAATACAATATAGCAACCTATTATATCTATCATTTTATCATAGTCCTGTAAGGTAGACTATAATATTTTTTTAATTTTAGGTTAGTATTCAGAAATATAAAAATGACAGCAACATAAGATAAAAATGCTACGAGCATAGGTAAATATGACAATAAAATATTAAATATGGTACATTTTAGGCATATTACATTTTGTTGTTCTCTTTTCCCAACCTAATTTGAACTCACTTCAGCAAGAATTGGAAATATAAACATTAATTTTAAGCCCATTTACAAAATAGAAACTGCTATGCCTGTTTACTTGAAATGGTTGTCTTCTAAGTTATAGTTTGATCTGAAAAACTTATCTTAAAAGACATTAACCTTCCCTAAAGTAATTTCTACTTAGGATTTGCCTTGCTCATTAACCAAGTGTTCTTTTGATGTTATCCTCTGTTTCTAGATAGAATTGTCAGAGATGTAAATCACTAGTGAAACTCTCTCTCTCTCTCTGATAGTATGGATTCAAATTACATGTCAAGAATGTTTTATTCCTCAAATCAGGAATGAGGTTCAAAGGATGTAAAGGGAGTTTAATTGTGAGGAAATGTATTGCTGTATTCCATTGTTCTTTATCCACTCACTGGGAAGGAAATCAGGAGGAAGAAAGGAAGCTACAATGGAAAGAATGAAACAAGAGCCTATGTTGTGTTCAAAAATTAAAAAACAAAATGAGAAAGTATGTTAAGTACAAGGTTTTTATCTTTAGTTCAGTTAGGAATAAAACTTTTTAATGAAAATAGTTAATAATTTACATTTCTTTCTTTGTGTAAAAATTACATTTAATGTTATTGAAGAATCACATCTAAATAAAAATTGTTCTGCATTATCTGCACACTAAAAATAATTCTGCTCTTAGGCTATTTTTTTCAAATCTATCTAGTTTATTTTATCTTCAAAGATGCAGAATTGATATCAGAAGATAAAAAATACAACTTAGTAACCATTAAGAAACACTGGATAAATTATGAAAATATTCTGGAAATTAAGTTTTTTCAAAAAAAATCTGTTCTACACTGTGAAGTATTACTGGTAGATATTTTCTAAATTGGGACATTTCTGTAAGGTAAAAACTTTCAGAAGTAGGTCTTCAAAAGTAGTAGAAATATACTTTCTGCAATGCAACCAGGGTTTAAATGCTATGTCTACCACTCAGTATCTGTTCAACCTTATATATCCATTAACATCTGGACCTCAATATGGAGAAAATACTTATTCTATTGTTGGATTACTTATCAATATGTGTGAGTCTATTAGTAGTTTTCAGTAAATAATGACCATGGTGACTTTTAGCATCACCAGTACTAAGCATTATGCGTATAATGAACCTTTTACAAATAGATAAAGAGTACGAATAAATTAACCAATATCGATGATTTACATTTAGGTAACTTGGTATATTTCACAAAGCTCCATATGAAAAAAGTTATTTTCAAATAATATTGGTATGCTTTTTAATAAAAATATACATTTAAATTCATTTAATGGTCTATTGTACAGTTGCACAGCAATCTACATAGCTGGGAAAACTTGACTCTGTTTTCCACTTTGGAACTTTGGAACTTCACACTCACTTTGTGTGCATTACTCAGCACTAGTTTCCTCTGCTGGGATGATGGTTCATCAGTCCCCGCACATGTGTCCATTTGCTGCTGAGAAGTCACGCAAGAGGGAACTCTAGAGATGTCCCCTGGATTGGCAAAATGGGGTCTATGATATGATCTCTGTGTGAGCAGGTGGGAAGCAAGACAAAGCAGGATTGAAGTTGCTTAAATATTACATGAAAAAAATATTACATTTTCATAGAAAAATAATTTGTCTTCAACGTGACAAAGAAAAAACAGAGGATGCAGGCAGTTCTAGATTTAAAGAAATGTAAGAGACATGACATATGCAGTTATGAATATCAATTCTGATTGGAATAAGCTATAAAAAGTCATTTTCAGGGTAATGGAGGAAATTGGAATATACTATCACATGATATGGTATAGTTAACTTTGATATTGTTAAGTATAGTAATGGCATTGCAGTGTGGCAGGGAAAGCTAGATATGTCTATATAATGCTTACAGAAATATGGGGTAAAGTGAAATAAAGTCAGGTGTTTTCTTCAAAATACCTCCAAATGAATCTGTGAGCAGATGAAACAATGTTTTAAAATCTTCATAATGGTTGAATCTAAGTAAAAACTCTACTGTAATTATTTCTTCTTTTATATTATTTAAAATATTTCTAATATCATTGAGTTCAAATCATTTTTGAGGTTTGAAAATCATATATTTTACCTTCATTTTTATTGTCTTTAACATTTTTAAAACATTTTTAATGTTATTCTATTACAGTTGTCTCAATTCCCCCCTTCTCTTAAAAGAAGTAGTCTTATCCTCTGCTTCTAAGATAAGCCTGGAATATATACCATGCCCACCCTCCTATTGAAAAGTACTAAAAACATTGTGTAAAATCAAAAGAAGAAACCAAATCTTTGATTTTATCAATGAGCTGGCAAGAAAGCAAGATATTCTGAAACCAAAAACTACTTTGAGGGAAGAAAGAAGAGAGGTAAATGGCCTTTTACTGGAACAAGATTCTTTCCCTGAGGGCATTGAAAAACAAAACCTTTGGATGGTCTGGTTTTGATGTATTTGTGAAATGGTTCAGGGTGGTCAACCTCTCATGGGAATCTCTGCATCCTTTGGGACTTCAATTGATACCACTCAGTGGAAGAAGGCACTAACTGAAAGATCTCTTTCTCGCACCCCACACTAGATCAAAAATAAACTATCTGCCTCAAAAGGAAGAGCAAGGAGGAAAGAAAAAAAACACTCATCAGAATTAATAATGATGAGATAGCTTTAATAATTCTTCCTTCTGAGTTCACTTAATCTGGTTAGTTAAAAACTAATCTAAAGTAAACACAAATCATTCCCAAGGGAGTCTGTAGGCTGGAAAGTTGGACTAAGATCCACGGAAAGTGATTTCACACTTAAAAACACAAAGTACATAAATTTTTTTAATGAGATACAGTAGAAGCAATTGGATGTTGAATCAAACTCCAATAGAATATAGAATAAAATAACATTCTTAGCATGCATTCTTAGTATGTATAAAGAACCAAAAAGGGTAATGAAATCACAAGTACATGCAATTAAGCATTACAGGAGACTCTTTCACACTGCTTGCCTCGATGTTTTATAACTCCCAGGATTCAGTCTTTGTGTAGTCATCTCCGACATTGACACTGAGCTTGGTGATTTTTCCTGCTCTAATCAATGGGAAATTGCAAATATATAAAGGCAGATATATGATAAGCATCTGAGCATAGGGTATGTTCTCTAGGAATGTTCCCCTTTAACATCCAGCCCCTGTGGTGCAGAAAAACTTAGGAAATACAAATGAATTATGAACGGAGACAGAGACACCTTCATAGATGTTTCAACACCAACCGAACCTCTAGCTGAATGTCACCATGTAGATGACCTCCGTTATGACGCATGCACTGATCTCAGTCAACCCAAAGTCACAGCAATCAATGACCAGTAAAAAAAAATCAATGGTTGAACATGTTGAGAAAACTCTCTGAATCCACATATTGATAATGTTGGTTCAACTCTCACTCTTGGGGCGAATTTTTTTTTTTTTAGTTTAGTCTCTGAGACTAAGGTTCTGATAGATACTATGCCTCCATAGTAGCCGTTGAAAAACAATCATTATGCTCTAATATTAAAATTTAAACAGGGCATTTTTGTAGAAGTAACCAATTTTAGTGTATTACTGAACAGTAATGAAATGTTTTTGTTAGAATTATGTAGCTCTTATTTTAATATTTAATATGAGGTAATTATTTTCCTTTTGATATAGTGAGTTTTTAAAAAAGATATCTGGAATTCCCTCCAAAATTTTTTTTTAAAAATTGATCTGCTTTTTAACCCAGTAATTCCACTGCTGGGAGTATACCCAAAACACCAACTCAAAAGAATGTATGCACCCCTATGTTCATAGCAGCACTATTTGCGATAGCCAAGTGCCAAAAGCCTCAGTGCCCATCAGTAGTACATCAGTAGTACTGTGGTACGTTTACACACTACAATACTACTACTATGCAGCAGAAAGAAAGAACTCCTACCTTTTGTGACAAGATGGATGGAACTGGAGAATATTATGATAAGTGAAATAAACCAGTCAGTGAAAGACAAATGCCATATGATCTCACCTATAAGAGGAATCTAATAAATAAAATGCAGTCACAAATAAAATAAAGTCACAAACAAAATAGAACTAGAGACATAGAAACACGGAACAGACTGATAATGGCCAGAGGGAAGGAGGGAGGAGAATAATGGTGAAAAAAAGGGAAAAGGATTAGACAAAGAACATAGACAAATGACCCACAGATATGGACAAGAATGTAGGGGCTGACTGTGGCAGCTGAGAGTGATCTGGGTGGAGGGGGAAAATTGGGACAACTTGAATAGAATAACAATAAAAAAGAATCAAAGTAAAGCAAAGTAGTGCAACTACAAAAAAAAAAGAGATATCTTGGATTGGCTTGTTGAGACAGACTTTTTTTTAATCCTTGTGTTATTCAGATTTTAGACAGAGCTATTTTTCCCTTTGTGTTTTACCTATAGTGGGATCTATATACATATGAACCTCGTACTAAAGAGTCTTTATTTTGAAATTATTTTTTTGTGTTAATATGAGTACAGTTTAAGGGGTTATCTCTAGAGTTTTTCTTAGAGGTTTTTATTGAGTTTAGATGTAGCTTTTTAGTAAAAACTGTAAGAAGATTGCTTTGGTTGAAAGGAGGCCTTTTTTTAAATTTATTAAGGTGTTTCTTTGATGAATTGAAATATAAAGACTTGGTAGCAATTGTAAAAAAGAGGTCAAACTTATTCATGATGCTAGTTTTAGGTTTGCTATTAAACACAGGTTTAGAGTTATGTCAATAAAGCACATGCATTAGTATTCCCATTTATTTCTTATGATAGGCTTTATATGGTAGTAGCCTTAATAATTTTGTTTTAACCAGTTAGTAATTACACTCCTATGCAAGTGATAAGTGAAATAGTTATGTATCATATGATGGTTAAATTGATGTGAGATTATTGAGGAGAGGTCAGATTTAAACTGTACTATAGCCACCCTATAGATCTGAGGCAGAGGGTAGTGTTTTGAAGTTAGGGTAGTGAATAGGTTTGCCTTGACCATAACCAAATTTTAGGAAGTACAGGCAAAGTAGGTCAGAGTCATAGAATACACAAAACAGACTGCCAATTAAATAATAGAATGTGTGCTTAAAGTTCATTAAACCTGTCTTTTTGCCAAATGCCCTTCAGTTTGCTTAGATAGAATTAAATTCTTCCACTATCTTAGATTTCAGAAGAAACATTGCTCAAGAACTTTATCTTTGCTAATAAAGAAGTTAGCTTCATGATAATTACGTGTGGGTTATGACACAAGAGGAGACAATATAATTACTGGCAATTATTGTTTGCTGATTCCACATGGGCAGAATCTAGAAAAATATTCTAAGTCATTCTTTCCATTTATTTGAATTATATTTTCTAATCCATAGAAATCCATAATTTGTCTTCAAATTAGAGTGAGTGGATTGGATTGGCCCATCTATTTAATTTCAACTTTCCCACTGGTTGCTAATGCATAGGAATTTTTATCCCGGGTTCTTCTCAAAGAACAACTCATAATCTTACTGGTAGAAAATCCTTTTCTCCCTGAAACCTGTCTTTTACTTTCCTTAATGGTCCTCAAACACTTTCATTCCTGTAGTATTTCCTCATTCTCCTGACTTAGTCTTTTTTCCCCCTTCAGGCCTTAGTAATATCAGTCACTTTGTTCATCCAGGTTCATATTTCAAATCAGCAATAAACCAGTAGCAAACAAAGATATTTTAAAAATCCCTAATGCCAAGGAACTTTAATACAATCAAAACTTTTACATATTTAAAACTGATTTTGTCGTAGCAAAATTTTCCTGAAGGATGTTCCAATTGCTTCCTCTGCTTTGAACTGAAATGCCAAAAATTATTCCCACTATGTTATACTACCTTTGGTCAAGCCTGGGCCCTAGATGAGGAAAATATATTTATTTATATCTTTGAAATTATGTATAAATATAAATAATTATATGCTATGTAATTATTAGAGTAGAAAAATCAGCCTTAATTATAAATTAATATTTTTAACTGTAGGATTCAAAAAATGGTTTGACTATTCTGAACTAATAATTGTATATATCTGCATATAGGATTTTCAAAACTTGTTAGATCCATAAGCCATTTTAATACAAACTTTTTGCTGTTATTTCTATGTACCTAGCTGAGAAAACTTTCACTTAGTTAATAACTCTGATGTTATTTTTACAGTTGTTACTCATAACCAGATTAAGACTATTTCATTTTTTTTGCCCATACCTCTTCTAAAAATATAGAATATCAAATGTTATCAGGAGTATTCTTTATCAACATTCTTATTCTATTTATTTTAATCCTTTTCTTTTAGAAACTGCATAACTAAAACTTTGCAAAATCCAAGTATATTATAGTTATAAAGCTATACACCTTACGTATCATTTAAAACATACAAATGGTAAAGAGCAAGTCAGCAAAATCCTCTTAAAGAGATTGACTCTTACGTCAGTGAAAAAAATATAATTATGTGAGATATTCAATTTTATTTAACTGATTTTTAACCACATCACATATTAAGCAATGACAAAGCAAATTATGTGAGATATAAAATAGAAGCACTTGATGGAAATAGATATTTCGATGTCATTTATTATCCCTGGATTTGCCATTTGTCATTCATATCCCAGTGGGCATTATAATAACGGGAAAATCTTATTTAATTCCTCAAGGCAAAGTTTTCATTCTCCACATGCTTTTTTCTAGTTTATAGCAGTATATATATATATATATATTAGATTCATTAGCATTTCGAGCTTCTATAGCTATGTTTCTCCATAGCTCTATCCCAAATTTACATTGCACTGCTTGTTTTTAATGGGTCATGTTAAAATTAGCATATTATGCCTATAATGGGAAATAAAAGACAATGTAAAGTGGATTTAGTGATACTTTAAAATAAAAAAATTAAGCTCTAACCAAAAAAACAAAACTGAAAGTTAAACATGTATGTCAGCTTAATGTAGACATATCTCTCAAGATAGAATTTATCATATTCAGATATTTATTAGGTTGGCCAAGAAGTCCATTTAGGTTTTTTTCTGTAAAATAAAAAACACATTTTTTTCATTTTCACCAATAACTTTATTGATTTGGGCGTCTTGAATATGTCTGCTATATCCTGCTATTGTCTTCTAGTGGGTAGAGGCCGAGGTGTTGCAAAACACCTTCCAAATCTTTTTTTATTACAGTTGCATTTTTACCTTTCTTGAAATAATAAAGCACAATATGCTGAAAATGTTACTTATTTTCTTCCATCTTCAATATTAAAATGGCTACACAAAAATTCACCAATTTTGATAAGTCTTTTTACATTCATGTTGATATGACAGCTGTCACAACACAATCTAACAAAGTTGTTTTGAAAGAAGTTAAAAACAGCTGAGGCTACTTAGAGCCATTGTAAGGAAAAAACTAAGTGAACGTTTTGACCAACCCAATACATGAAAAAAATGGAGACATAGAATCTTAAATACTACTCAAAAATAAAGATAAAGAGCAAGTAAGCAAAATTTTCCTTCTAGAAATTAATTCCTATATGGACAAGGACTATTAGTAAATGATAGCTTTAAACACAAACCTGAAGAAAATTAAGTTGCTAGCCAAGTGGATATTTGGGTGAAAAATATTGTGAGAAGTAGGACCAAGAAATGCAATGTCTGTGAGTTGTTTACAGATCAGGAAGAAGGCCATGATGACTGGGTGGAGTCAGTCAGTAAGAAGGAAAGGAAATAGAACAGGCTGAAGTGAAAGTGGTAGTGGGTTCACAGTATGGAAGGACTTGGAGAACATAATAAAGACATTGACTTTTAACATGAACAAGAAGGAAAACTACTGTGACATTCTTAGATGTAACATGTGTGGATTTAATTTTAGCAACACCATTCTTGAAGATGACATTAGAAGAAGACAAGAGCTGAATCAAGGAGTCATTTTGGGGAAGCTGTTGAGTAAATCAAAGAAAAATGTGTAGAGGCTTAGAGAGGTGGTGGAAGCAGAGGTAATTAGAAGGTAGAAGTTATCTGGTTGGTAGAAGTGATCAATTACAAATATGTTTTCAAAGTAGAACCAAATACATTTTCAGATGGATTAAATGATACTGAGGGTTTGTTTTGTTTGTTTCCAAAAGCAATAAGGAGGGAGGAATGAGATGAAATATAGTTGTAGGTAGACTGTTGGGTTTTTGAGTAAAAAAAAAAGACAGAACATTAAGTCTTGATATCTATTCCATAGTTGACTAAGATAAAAGGAAATATGATTGGTTTACTTTTAGATATACTGATGCTAATTTTTAAAAATTATTAAAATGTTAAAGGCAAAAATGCTCTTGAAGGATATAAAAGGAACATACTTTACAAGGGAAGATATGATTTCAGCAATTGATGTTAACTGATTAATAAACCAATATTTCTGAGCATGTATTAAATACCAGGTACTTTTCTAGGCACCAAAGAGAATAACATTCAACCACTGAGACAATATGGATTCTCTTCAATGCAAAAAGTACAAGCAACAGTGATTGTCATTCATAATAAATGTACTGGTCTATTATTGGAAGAGTGATGAAGAGGGTAGAAAGGTGGTAACAGTCTTTCCACCTCTGTATTTCAGGTTGCTAGGAGGGTAGAGTAGGTGTGTGGATCTGTGTGTGTGTTTGCAGCAACATATGATCTATGACATGGAAAGAAACTACTATGGATTAAATTATGTCCCCTACACCAAATCCTATGTCGAAGCCTTAACCCCAATGTTACTATATTTGAAGATATAGGATCAATTGGGTGGGACCCTAATCTGAAAAGATCAGTGTCCTTATAAGAAGAAAAAGAGACAAGAAGTCTCCTCTCTCTCTGCAGATGCACAAAGGAAAGGCTATTTGAGGACAGAAAAAGCAGCCTTCTGCAAGCCAGGAAAAAATGTATCACCAAAAACCAACTCTCCAGGCTCCTTGATTTTGAGCTTAACAGCCTTCAGAACTATGAAAAAATAAAATTATGTTTAAGGCAGTGGTATTCTGTTTGGCAGCCTGAGCAGACAAATATACAATCTCAACATTTTATATTACACATCTCCTAGTTTATTTTCTTTTACTTCTAGGTCATGTATATCATCAGCCAGTATTTGATGTACATAACGGAAAGTAAACTGGCAAATTTAGTAGATGTAAATCTCAGGCAGGAATTTAGATACTTACACAAGTATTGCAAAGAATAGAGAAGACAGATTTTAGGCTGGACTGTGTGAATACTTTTTTCTAGCACCTAGAGTTGTTCTGCCAGAAGAGCTGTTACTTTTGAACCATTCAACACCAGAGAGTCTGGAAATCACCAATGACAAGAGCCGTGTTGGCTGCTGGCTTCAAGGTGACTCCCCTAGCTGTCTATAATCTAGACTCGGGAATGCCCAAGCTTCCTATTGGCTCCAGGACTGTGAAGCAATGCTGAATATTCTTATTAGCAATTTGGAGGCCTAGCGCCCTCTTTCTCTCCATAAGTTTTGAATTCAGGGTTTATGTAAATTGTTCTGATGGTCAAAAAGTACCTAGAACATGGGTTGCAAAGTTGTCATCTAAACAAACCCTAGAGGAAACATTGCCTGATTTGCAGTTTTGGATGTCTGACCTTTGCAAGGGTACATTTGAAAGTTGAAATAGAATTGGATGTGGTATTCTACCATAACTGACTACTAATTAGCAAAATTAAGTATTAATTATGAAATAAAAATCATTCCTGATGAATAAAGTCAATTCTTGGACAGAAATTTTTGGTAGAAGACCTGAGACAAGTTCATATTTAGGTTAAAAAAGTGATATTTAGACAGGTTATTAGTAACGATGCTTCTAATTTCAGTATTAAATATTCTCATGAGCTAAGCAATAGGCATGTCAGAATGCTGCTCTTTTTTGTTTGTTTGTTTGTTTTAAAGATTTTATTTATTTATCTTTAGAGGGGAAGGGAGGGAGAGAAATATCAATATATGGTTGTCCCTCATGTGTCCCCTGCTGGGAACTGACCTGCAACCCAGGCATGTGCCCTGACTGGGAATCGAACCCTTTGGTTCACAGACCGGCACTCAGTCCACTGAGCCACCCCAGCCAGGGAAAGAATGCTGCTCTTTGTGAGGATATGTGGGGAATTTGAGTCACTGCCTTGATTTCCTACTGTTGAACTTCAAGAGAAAACCTTCCTATTAAAATATGTTAATGTTTTAAAGCCTAAGGAAATTTTTAAGTTAAGTAAATCAAACTAAATAAATCACCACCCTGGGTACCTTTTCAATTGATTCCCAAGCAAACGTAATGCTTTAGTAACCTTTGTGGTATTTTTTAAATACATACTATGAATTGATTTGCCTTTCTCTAGACATGAAAATAAAACTACTACAAGATATTCTAATTTTGCTTTTATCTTTGTTTTTTTCTATTGAATGAGTTTTTTAGGGTATTTTACTCTGAATATTAAATTGTAGATTACCTACAGATAGATTCCAGAGTTATATGGAGTATGTTAAATTCTATGGATTATTTAGTATGAGGGGGACCCCTCAGAAAGTGGCATTATGTTCTGGAGGGTGGGCCCCTTGTGGTGCAGGCTTCCCCTAGCACATGCGTGTTCGGGGAACCCATCTGTGTCAGTGTAGCAGGTGGCTCTGTAGTGAGAGGCTGCATTCAGCTCAGTGTTTTGGGTTTTTTTTAACTTTTTCAACATGTTTGCTCATTTTATGATAGGTGATTTACTAGCACACCTGACAATGCTGCACTGAGTGTTCAGCAGTTTTTGACCAAAACACTGCATAAACCCCATTCCTCTCTCTTCCTATTCACCTGATCTCACCCTGAGTGATTCTTTTCTTTATTTCCCACATGAAAAATCTCTCAATGGAAATGTTTTGCTGATGTGGGAGAGGTGAAACAAAAAAAGATGACAGAAGTACTAAAGGGCATCAAAATCAACAACTTCAAAAACTCTTTTGAGTACTGGCATAAACATCTCAATAGGCGCAATGCATCAAATGGAGAGGACTTTGAAGGTGACTGAGGTTTAAACAAGTAAGAATCAATGCACAATTAAAAAAAATAAATTCCCTTTGAGAGTGTCACTCCTCATGTAAGTTAATTTTCTAGGCAGAGGACCACCACACTTGTCAGATCATAATTTAACATTTATAATTCCCAATATTTATACAAGTCTATAAAAGTATTTCATCTCCTTTTTGCAACATAATTTTGCAATTGTTAGCTTCTTGGAAATCAGTTAAGAGGAAACGACTTTTCTCTAAGCAAACTAATTGGTCCTTGGGGAAATACGATGGTGTAACAGAACTTGGCACCACAAATGGCATGGTCGGACCCTTTGAGTTAACTGGAGCACCATGGTGATCTCAACTCAGTACCACTATCCAAAGAATCATGTTGTATTTATTAAGTGCATTTTTACATTTAATTTAATGTACATGAACATTTCAGTAATGTAACACTTTTTTTCAGACACTCAGAATTAGCCCTCAGTAAGGAGATAACCTCTTGTCTTGTCTTAACAAGAATTTTATTTTTTGTGGGACTTGAGATGGGGCAATAGTTTGTAAGGATTAAACAGCTGAAATTGCAAAACTTACTATGGAGCCATAAAGGAGAAATTTAATCTTTAAGTCTACAAGGAAAGTGCTCCAAAACTCAACACACTTTATTTTATTTCTGATATTAGACTCTATAAAAAAATGTGCAGTACAGCCAGTTAAAGTATACCAAATCCAGACTAAAAGGTCTTAAAGGAATTTATCTGTTAATAGTGTCTTCATTTGCTCTTGAAATTGATATAAAAAGTTTTACACCTACTCAAAAATGTCCTTAGCACTAGTCTTTGTTCGACTCTAATTTCTGACTTCTAGTTCCACACAATCATTAAAATTTCTTGAATATTATTCTGAGAGTAAGTATAATTTAATTTCATCTGAATAGAGTCAATGGCTATTAATAAAATTGCTAACTGCTGACATATATAAAAAATATCTATTACTGAGGTTGAACTCAAAAATACCTTATATTTTCATGAATGATTCTTCCGAGACTATCTCCTTATTGATTTATAAATGCTAATGTCTTAAAGCACTATACCTTCACTTGTATATTCATAAATCATTAAAAATGAGGAAACTTTCCAGATCTTTTTGAATAGGACCTCTTAGCTTTGAAAACAGGATGAAGTCTCCATAAAAATAAACTTATGTGTAACTAAATAAAATTTTTTAAAAATTACAACCTCAGCAGAACTAAAAGCACATCCAAATTGAGGTATTCTACCTTTAGTGAATAGTATTATTTCAAACATATAACAATTTTGGACAAGCCACCAAAATGCAAAGCTTTGGGCATGCAAGTTGGTTATCAGATCATAAACTTTCATTTAAATGTTTCCTTAGTGATGTGTCTTGAATCTCTCTAGTGCAGCTCTTACCAAGGCCAATCCTTTAATCTTCACATCATTTTTTTTATTGTTTTTCAAGTACAGTTGTCTCCATTTTCACCGCACCTTAAAACTACCTCCTTTGGCTTTGTCCATGTGTCCCTTATATATGTTTCTTGATGAACCTTCCCCTATTTCCCCCCACTATCCCCATCCCTTCTTCCCTCTGATTACTGTCATTTTCTTCTTTATTTTAATATTTCTGATTATATTTTGCTTTCTTGTTTGTTTTGTTGACTAGGTTCCATTTATGGGTGAGAGTATATGGTATTTCTCTGTCACCCCCTCATTTAATTTCACTTAGCATAATGTTGTCCAGTCCCCCCTATGCTGTTGTGAAGGGTAAGAGCTCCTTCTTTTTTTCTGCCACATAATATTCCATTGTGTAAATGAATCCTATTTTTTTTCCTCTTCCAAGTATATTTTTACCTATTTTTAAATTTATTTATTTAATTGTTCAAGTACGGTTTTCTTTCTTTTACTCCCATTCCAGCCCACCACCACCCCCTGTGCTCCCCACCTCCCTCCCATTTCCACCCCCCTTAGTTTTTGTCCGTGTGTCATTTATACTTGTTCCTGTAAATTCTTCCCCTTTTCCCCTGAAATTTCCTACTTCTCCCCTCTGGTCATTGTCAGCCTGTTCTCTATTTGAATGTCTTTAGTTATATTTTGCTTGCTTGTTTGTTTTGTTGTTTGGGTTCCTGTTAAAGATGAGATCATATGGTATTTGTCTTTCAACACCTGGCCTATTTTACTCAGCATAATGCTTTCCAGTTCCATCCATGCTGTTGCACAGGGTAGTAGCTCCTTCTTTCTTTCTGCTGCATAGACTTTCATTGTGTAATTGTACCATAGTTTTTGGATCCATTCATTTACTGATGGGCACTTAGGTTGCTTCCAACTCTTGGCTATTGTAAATTGTGCTGCTATGAACATTGGGGTGCATAGGTTCTTTTGGATTGGTGTTTCAGGGTCCTTAGGGTATAATCCTAGAAGTGGAATTGCTGGGTCAAAAGGCAGATTCATTTTTAGTTTTAGAAAATTCCATACTGTTTTCCATAGTGGTTATCCCAGTCTACAATCCCACCAACAATGAACTAGGATCCCCTTTTCCCCACAACCTCTTCAACACTTGTTGTTTGTTGCTTTGTTTATGATGGCCATTCTGACTGGTATAAAGTGGTATCTCATTGTGGTTTTAATTTGCATCTCTCTGATAGTTAGCAATATTGAGCATCTTTTCATGTGTCTCTGGATCCTCTGTATGTCCTCCTTGGAGAAGTGTCTGTTCAAGTCCTTTGCCCACTTTTTAATTGGGTTGGTTGTCTTCTTAGAGTGGAGTCGTGTAAGTTCTTTGTGTATTTTGAAGATTAAACCCCTGTCTGAGGTATCATCAGCAAAAATGTTTTTCCATAGAGTTGGTTCTCTTTTATTTTAATACTGTTTTCTTTAGCCATGCAGAAGCTTTTTATTTATTTTTTTATTTATTTTAGATTTTATTTATTTATCTTTTAGAGGGGAAGGGAAGGAGAGAGGGAGAGAAATATCAATGTATGCTTGTCTTTCATATGACCTGACCTACAACCCAGGTATGTGCTCTGACTGGGAATCGAACCACAATCCTCTGGTTCACAGGCCCATGCTCAATCCACTGAGCTATACCAGCCGGGGTAATTTTTATTTTGATGAGATCCCATATGTTTATTCTTTCCTTTATGCCCCTTGGTCTATGGGACATATCAGTAAAAATGTTGGTGTGTGAAATATATGAGATTTTCCTGCCAATGTTCTCCTCTAAAACTTTAATGGTTTCAAGAAGTCTTTTTTACACCTTGAATTTATTTTGGTGTATGGTGTAAGTCAGTGCTCAAGTTTCATTTTTTTTGCACGTAGCTGTCCAATTCTCCCAACACCATTTGCTGAAAAGGCTATTTTTATTCCATTTTCTGTTGCTGCCCCCTTTGTTGAATATTAATTGCCCGTAGAAACTTGGGTTTATTTCTCGGTTCTCTGTTCTGTTCCATTGGTCTATGTGTCTGTTTTAATGCCAGTACCAGGCTGTTTTGATTAAGTGGCCTTATAATACAGTTTGGTGTCAGGTATTGTGATTCCTGCCTACTTTGTTCTTCTTTCTCAAAATTGCAGCTGCTATTTAGGATTGTTTATGTGAACCATAAATTTTTGATCCACTCATTTACTGATGGGGACTTAGCTTGCTTCCAGCACCTGGCTATTGTAAATTGGGCTGCTATGAATATTGGGGTGCAGAGGTTCTTTTGAATTGGTGTTTCAGGACTCCTAGGGTATAATTCCAGCAGTAGTATTGTTGGGTTGAAAGGCAGTCCCATTTTTAGTTTTCTTAGGAAATTCCGTACTATTTTTTACAGTGGCTGAGCCAGTTTGCATTCCCACCAACACTGTAGTGTGGTTCCCTTTTCTTCACATCTTCTCCAGCACTTGTTCTTTGTTCATTTGTTTATGATGACCATTCTGACTGGTGTGAGATGGTGTCTTGTTGTGGATTTAACTTGCATCTCTCTTATGGCTAGTGATGCTGAGCATTCTTTCACACATCTCTGAGCCCCACTGTATGTCCTGCTTGGAGAAGTATCTTTTTAAGTTTCTGTGGTCAATTCATATCTGACAAAGTTGGCAGAAGCATAAAAATGGAATAAAAATAGCTTCTTCAACAAATGGTTTTGGGAGATCAGGACGGTACATGCAAAAAAAAATGAAACTCTTATCACCAACTTATGCCATACACAACAATAAATTCAAGATGGATAAAAGAGTTCAATATAAATCAAGACACCCTAAAAATCCTAGAGGAGAACATAGGACAGGAAAATCTCAGATATTTCACGCAGCAATATTTTCACTGACATGCCCCCTAGTGCAAGGGGCATAAAGGAAAGAATAAACAAATGGGATCTCATCAAAATAAAAAGCTCTTGCATGGCTAAAGTAAACAGCAGTAAAACAAAAAGGAAGCAAACCGTATGGGAAAATATATTTGCCAGTGATACCTTGGATGAAAGTTTGATGTCCAAAATATATGGAGAACTCACATGACTCCAGTCCAGGGAGACAAACAACCCAATTAAAAATGGGCACATAAATATTTTTAATGTGCACACAAAGTCATATGAGAAATATAAAACTTAAAGAATTATTATAAGAAGAAAACAAAGATGATTACCCTTGTAAACACCACCTAGATCAAAAATAATTATATGGCAGAAAACTCTAAATATGTTTCATGTGCCCATCCAAATCATAGCCCCCCTGTTTTCTCCAAATGCAAGGGCTTCCTTGACTATAATCACTTCCTGTTTTTTTCATGTCCACCCAAATTAATAGTTTAAATGTAGCTCTATTTTTAAAAGAAACCATCATTAATGTTTTACACCTCTGATCTTAGAAGTCTCTTTCTTCTAATCATCTCCAATGCACCTACAACATAATGCTGTGATTTGCTCTAGTATCCTAGAGATTCACAATGAAGCTATTTTTCCTATAACACAGACTTTCAAGTAATTGAGGAGGTATAATGTTTCAATAATCTTCTGCAGATAAAATATACAGTTTCTAACAATCAGTTCTTCCCAAATTAGTCCCTAAACTATTTTCATGAAAATTACCCATGTAACTCATTAAGAATATGTTTTTTTTATACCTTATTCCAGATCAACTGAATTAAAAAAACTCCAAGGTAGGGGATAGTCATTATCCTTTTTTAGCTTTTTTAACAGGTAGTTTTCACTTCTAGGCAGCTAAGAATTGCATTAAAGAGCAATGGTGAACAGAAAATCTATTCAGGAATTTACCTCCTTTTCATCTTAAATTTATTTTTTCCTAATGATCTTTTCTAATCATGCTTTCTCCACTCTTTGCTTTTATAATAGTTAAAGACAATGTTTTTATATGACAAGAAATAACTGAGAATAATGTGAGTGGCTCAGATGACATTACCTTGGTTAATGTTTGCAGACTAGATTTTTTTGAAATAGAAAGGATAATCTTCCAATTTCTCCAACTCATTAATGAGTATCCATCAAAAATGTGCCTTCTCACCAAGGACTCAAAAAAGGCAATGACAGTTGGGGGGGGAATTTTTTTGTACACTGAGTTTAAAATGGCATAATGGTATAAATAGATAACTCTTTCTCTGTTTTTTACCCTCATTTCTAGACATTATTTTGCTTAAAAAGAGAGTGACTAAAAGGATGCAGTGTCAGTCATGTCAGCTGCCACTTAGGTGTACATCCATGCTCCTCACCCATCATCTCTCTTCAGGAAATCAGATGAGGGGAAGACACAAAACCTCAGAGTATAGTGTCAAACAAAAGGAGTATTGGGAGTCTTTCTAAAAGGACACCTGCAATGAAGATCACGTGGAGGGTTAGCAACAGGGGAGTGGGAGATGGAGAAAGGGGGAGAAGGTGCAGAAAATAAGTAGCATAGACAGTAGAGAGAAAATTAATAGGGGGAGGATAAGCATAGTAGGGGAAATATAGAATCTAAAGAACTTGAGACATGTGTTCACGAACTAAAGGGGGGAATGGTGGGGGAGGGGTGTGCAGGGTGGAGGGGAAGGAGGGGGGAATAGAACAAATGTAATGGCATAATCAATAAAATAAAAAATACATTAAAAAAGGAAAAAAGACCCTGGCTGGTGTAGCTCAGTGGATTGAGCGTGGGCCTGCGAACCAGACAATAGCGGTTCGATTCCCAGTCAGGGCACATGCCTGGGTTGCAGACCTGTTCCCTGCAGGCCAGTTCCCATCAGGAGATGCACAAAAGGCAACCATACATTGATGTTTCTCTCACTCTCTCCTTCCCTTCCCCTCTGAAGATAAATAAATAAAATCTTAAAAAAAAAAAAAAGGAAAAAAGACAACTGCAGTTTCAAATGCTGTTAAAACTCAAATAACATTAAAAGATAAAAAGTCTGTAGGCTTTATTGACATGGGTATTACAAGTGTCCTGATCAAAAGCTGTAGTCCTATACTGATGGGGCAGTGACCACCCCTGAGAAAAGAACTCATAAGTCAATGGAAGACGGGGGCATTTTGGGGAATTTCAGTGTCGACAAGTTCTTTTAAATAGTTTTTTTATGAAGATGAAAGAACAGATAACATTGCTAGATGACAAAAGATTTTATGACAGTTTTTTGTTGCCATCCTCGTTATATTTACACTGAGAAGTATTTACTCCTTTTCAGATTTTGATAGGCAGTATTATGTAGCTGGTAATCTTTCGAAGGTATTAGAAGAAATAATTGATTGTGGATAGTTCTTTGTAGAAGCAGGGAATGGAGATATTTACATTATTGAAACTGGGAGAAACTAAATGAAAATAAGGAAAAAATCATATGGGTACTTGTGTTGGAGAACAGCAAAAAGCAAACTTTCCCAGTTAATAATTTTTTTTAATTATTTTCTCTATTAATTAGGAGATGGGAGTGTTTCTTAAAGTGAGCAGATAGTAATAAAGAAAGAACAGATATTGAGGAAGTTGGAAAGGGTCTGAAATTGTTGCAGTGGTAGAGATCTCTAGAATTTATCTGGATAGAGTTTAAAAATTAATAAATTTATAGTAACAGTAATCTGCGTTGTTGTATGATTGTTTTATGGCAGCTTAACCATAAAGAAAGGGACTACATAACTTACATAGATTTAGAGTTTAGATGAACTGAATAAACCACAAAATGGTGAAGACATCACAATATTAGGCGTGGGCATTTATGCATAAATTTATTATTATTATTGCAACAATAAACTTCAATGCTGCTTAAACAAGCAGCCTGGAAGATTGGGGTTAGAAAATAAAGTGATTTCTTTAGCGATTTTGTAAGTAAAATAACTTTTCCTTCAAGATCTGTTTGAGGTAGAAGATAAAGTGACCTAAACTGGGAGTGTCGGTGACGCTTCATCACCTGCAGAGAAATTGTGGTGGGGCATAAAATGGACAGTAAGAAGAAAAGCCTTTAGAAAATGAAGGAGCCATGAAACAAACATGGGAGGAAAGATTATAAGGTCAAGTTTTAAGATTTTGTGAGGCAGCGGAATTTCCTAGAAGAAATGGAAGGATACGTGTTCAGGAAAAAAAATTCCTTCTTCTTGCTCTATCTGAACCAAAAGTCATTTTGAGAGAGAATCCATCTGTCAAAATGTGTATTTACCTATTCTGTGCGTTCCCACCTGTCTATTGTAATGTGATTCTTCCACATAAGTTTTCTAATTGCCCAAATAATATTTTAAACTTTTACTTTTTACATTTTGCTGAAATAAAAAATATATATACATGTATATATATCTATAATATATGCATATATATATATATATATATATATAATACTCCCCTTTGGTGACTTTATCAACATGATATCTTTATTTTCTTTCCAAATTCCCACTTTAATTCACAGCAAACATGTCAGATATCGTCTCTGACCCTTTGCTGTAACTGCCTACTAAGCCTCAATCTATATTTTGATATGCAGCTTCCAATATTTCAAAAGGCTGGCTGGATGGTTTCACAGGATAGCCTCAAATCTGTCATCAGTCCCAATCCAAACGTCCACATATAACCATTCTTTCTTCTGAATTCACTTTTAGTATCCAAGTCACCTACTCAACCTTAGAGTCATGCAAACTCTTCTATGTATCTTACTTTATAACTTTTATGCCATCAAGGACAATGGATTTTTCCTTGTATAGTATGTCAGATTTCAACTTCATTTCTAGACCCATGAATAAAATGTTAATATAGGTGTCTCTTACTTGGCTATGTTAATATTCTCCTTATTTTTCTCTCTCCCTGTGGTGCACTTCAGTCCCCCATCAATTCAATTAAATCAAATTTCATAGTCTGATATATTAAGATACCTGTTAGATACCCAGACCCAATTTCCTGTTTCTGAGAAACAAATTCTGATTGAGTGACAGGTTCACAAAATGGGCGGAATATTAATTATAAGTGCTAAATTGGAAACATGCATACTTAGATTATACATACGGGCAACTCATAATTTCTTCTTGGAAATTCAGGATAAATTACATGGAAAAGCTGGAAATGAAAGTTGGGTAAGGATTTAAATAGTGGATAAATGCCTTCTAAATGTTAGAAAAGTCAAGTGCAAATGCATTGTGGTATTCAAGTATGCTGAAATGTAGTGAACTGTAATGTGTTTCGAATGAGATTCAGGACAGGGTGTAGGCTGAGAAGCCCAGAGACCCCTACTAACAGCAGAGCAGGACTATTGAGAATTATTTTGCATATCTAAAGAAGTTGGCCAGTGTTTTAGTAATGCTAATAGCTGTGCCTGCTGTGATAGTAACCAAGGAGATGGGTGTGTCTCTAACCCAGGATGTAGCCAGGAAGCTGTTGGCTCTGTTGCACCTACAGAGAAGCTTGGAGTCAATCCCCATGCCACAGAGCCAAGCCTGTCTGGACTAACAGTGGTAGGTGAAAAAAGCAAGAAGATACCAGAGTACTGGCAGAACTAGCTGATTGTGGGACAAGTCAGAAACTGGGTTATGGAGGAAGATCCATAAATCCTTGGGATTTAAACCCAAGGGTGGGGCAGCTATAATCTCTTAGCCATATGGGGGTCTTGGCCAAGCAGTTTAGAAAGGAGCCAAAAAGCAGGAGTAGCAGCTGTGTGCAGGGGTCTTGGCCACAGGGTTTGAAAGGATGCAGAAGGACCCCACCAGGAGGAACGGCCATGCAGTTTTGGATTAAGATCAAGAGCCTAGGTGAGCATGGACTACTGGGAGAAGCTGGAATGTTAAAATGGGAATCTGCCTAGCTCAGCTACAGACTTCTATTTCTTTTCCCTAGAGACTGTACTTTTTACTGGCCTGGTTTGGCAAAGGGAGTCAGGACTGTGTGGGTGTTTCTTTCTTAAGAGACACCCTTAAATAACAGGAATATATAAGGATTTATATATTTAAAGGAGTGGGATTTAACAGAAACATTCTGCCATTATTTTAACCCTGTATAACTTTTGAATAAATAGTTCCTTTCCTCTTTGTAAGACTCTGGCATTGAGAGTCATGATTTTTTTTTTTTTTTTTGGTGGCAGGCAATAGAACCCAGTGCTTCTGTTTCAGCATGGCAGGCAGTTGTCAGTGTTACAAACAAAGCAGAGTCTGAATTACAATATACACTAATTATCTGAAAGTTTGATTGAAATATATGTTATATCATGAGGAGATGAATAGAGTAGGAGCTGAAGGTAACAAAATTAATGTATTATGACAGGGGAGTTCCAGGTTTAGCTATGACATGTAAAGAGGCTCAAATTCATTAGTACCATCCTTACAAGAAAAAGCTGAATATACTTCAATAATATTTGTTGGACTCATCAGAGAACTGAGGTTGCAAGCACCATTATCCAATATCTGGAGAGCCAGACACATTCAGAGAGAGCAGTTGAGATCTGTTGATTTGGAACAGAAACCACTGAAATGATTAACTAATTGTAGCTCTTAAATGGCAATATACTTGACTTCCTGGAGGCTGAATATGGACTGACAAGGATGTGAGAAACATCTTAGGGCTCCTGATTTAGGGAAACCCATGCTCTCATAGTATTTACCCCCAAAGAATTGCAACAGTTTTTGCTGGTGAAGATGAAAGAACAGAACTTTTGAAGATCTGTAGTAGACAGTATAGAAGGGGAATAATCATTGTGAAATACACCCTCAGCATTCACCAGAACAATGACATACTCTCTAGGATAAAATATTTTATCTGAACTTTATACTTTCAGATGTAAGGGGTTTTCCCTCAATCCAGCTCATTTCATGTCCCTTCCTGTCCCAAAGGGAAAAACAATAAACATAATCAACAGTGGTCTCAGTTCCAAGAATAAAGATAGAAAATGCCTCAGCTGGTGAGCAAAGTAGGAGACAAGGGCATAAAAAGTTAAACCACCAAAGAAACTCTTGTCAAATACATAACCCCAAGACAGGCCCAATAAAGTTAAGACTATAGAGCACCCCCGTCCACACACCTAACCACCATCCCAACACAACCTACTGTAGTAACCACTGATTACGGTGAAGACCTGCAAAGCACAGATCCTCAATGGAGGGGAACTCGGGAAAGCCCAAAGTTAAGAAGATACATAAAACAAAGACAATAAATTTTAAATACTATGCATCTATAATTAAAGAGGCAAACTTCAACTAAAAAGTACAAAGTATGACAAAGGGCAAGAAAAGCACAGTCTGAATTGAAAAAACATCCATCAAAAACACATTCAAACAGAAAACTGATTTTAGAATCACCAAATGAATCATTTAAAAATAATAATTAATGAATTAAGGGAAGAGAAAAAAGTGCAACAACAGGTGGATAATATAAGTATAAAGATGGAAATTCTAACCCTTAATCAAAAAGGAAATGTTAGAAATTAAAAATGCTTTAACAGACATTGAAAATACTGTAACTGATCAGTAGACTGAACATGGACACACACACAAAAAAATCAAGGATCTTAAAGACATGTCAGTGGAAACTTTCCAAACTGAAATGTAAAGAGAAAAACTAATGGAGATATATATACACATATATTTGATGTAGTGTTGTATTCAACTTACTAGTATTTTGTTTAGAATTTATACATCTTTATTCATCAGAAATACTGATCTTTAGTTTTCTTTTTGTGTGTTATCTTTGCCAGGTGTTGGTATTCTGGTTCTGTTGGACTTGGTAAGAATGGTGAAGGGATTAAGCAAAAAAAACACACAACACAACAAATAATAACAATAACAAAAGCAGACAAGGGTATGATATCAGAAAGAAAGGGTAGTGGGGGAGGTAAAAAAGGAGAAAGGGGGTATAAATGGTGATGGCAGGACACTTGACTTGGGGGGGGTGAACGCACATTACAATATACAAATATTCTTTCTCTCAGTATAGATATTTATACCTATATATCTATCTATATCTATTAACACCTATATATCTCCCTCCACCGCCACATTTTCTACTCCTATATATAATTGAGCAATACTGGAGTACAGCTCTTTCATTTTCATATCAAGTTTCCTTCAAGACAAATTCAAGACTATTTCTGAATCCCTAATTTAGACATTCAGATTTTTTAGGACTAAAGCTCTTACTGTTTTAGCATTTCTCAGGAGTCCACTCTTGGTCCAACCCACTATGGCAGTCTGTGGTTTCCAAACCTGACTGCTCTACTCTTCTCCTACAGAAGGCCAATTCTGAAGGAAGAGTTAATGGTCCTATGTTGGACAAGCATCCTGAAAAGTGTCTACTATGTTTTCACTGGTATGATGGTCCAGGGGAAAATACTGCTGTTTCTCACAAAAATTTTAAAATCCTTCACATTTCTTTTCTAAAATTTCATACTTTTCCTTAAATTTTCTTTAAGTCAATACAATAAATATACTAGCAATCACTAAGAAAACTTATTCATAATATTTCTACTTGCTGAGTTACTGCTTGTGAGCACCTATTTTGTTCTCATATGTTAGTAAGGTGATGAGCTGTCAAACTCTGCTTGCTGTGAGTGGAGCATTGTGATTCACATTAAGGGTAGAGTAGCACAAAGACAGTGGAGTTCCCCGTTAGCTGTTTGAAAAGACATGATTCATCAATACATGAGAGCTTGTACATTCATGTGTATGGAAGATTCATGTCAGAACACAGCAGCACTGTAAAAATAAGCTCAGTAGTAGCTGGATTTAGGTGGCTTAATCCTGCAGTATTTTACATATCACAGAGAAACTCTAATTTAAATTTTCACCTTGTATATCTTATTTCTGATGAAAAAATTATTTATAGTTCAGAGACATTTCAGTTAGGTTTTCTTCACAATAATAGCACTGCATCTTTCTGTTGTCTTCAAAGAGCTTTTCTTTATATTATCTTTTATGTTTATTATTTTCATAATATCTTAGTAAGATGAATAGGAGAGTTATTATTATTACAGATGAAAGAAATTGAGGCTCAGAGGGATGAAAATCTGTTTAGTGACAGACTTAAAAATGTCTTTACTCAAAAATAAATTTTACTGAGTAAATGGGGTGATGATGAAATATGTTTCTCAGAATGCCCATCCAGGAGAATGAATTGAGTTGATATCGATTTAGAAGCAGCCAGTTGGAGACCATGATCATGGGGTAGAAAAGGGCAATCCCTCTTTCTCAGGAGAAGATTAAATATCCATAAATCAATTCTAAGACAGAGTGGCAACATCAGAGATGATTTGAACCATGGTCAATGTGCAAAGTTTTGAAGACTGGAGAACATGAATGTGATCGACTGGAGTGGTCTGCATGAAGTGTATCCAGTACATGCTCATTGAAAAGTCTCAGGCTCAACAACAACAAACGTTTGACCTGGTAGATTTTAACAAAAGTATATGCATGGCATGTTGTGTACATGCAGTGATCTTTCTCATCCACAGAAAAGGCCATATAGGAATTTAAGGGAAAACATTCTGTAAGTAATTACAGGATAAAACAGATGTACGGTATGAGAACATATTTTTATTTTTTCCTCCAAATAAAATATGAGTATGTAAAATTTAAATTGTGTAAAGAAAAGAGCGACCAAAAACCCACTCAGACATATTTCTCCCTCTATACATAGTATGAATATTATTATAGTGCATGAAACTTTTATTTCAAATAAAACATAACATAGAAAATAGAAAATTTTCTCAGCAACTTCAAAAAAGTGTTGACATAATTTTAAAAAGCTATATCTATATACACACACACAGAGTTGTAGAGTTAAGCCAATACTTCATTTTCCTTTACATTTACTTAGGGATTTTTCTTGAACAAAAAAATGCCCCCCTTCATAGCAAGCCATTTTTTAAAAATTATCTGACACACTTCTGTGTGACATGCAGGTGTATAGGTATGGCGGAGCTGTAGTGTGAAATTCTCCTTTACTTATTTTGTGTGGATGGAAACTCGACTAAAAGCTTATCGTTGACCAGAAGCCTTACTGGTAACATAAACAGTCTTTTAACACATTCTCGGTGTTATGTACACTATACACTATACAAAGTAATCTCCAGACAAGAAAATATTTTAATAAGATGATAAGGAAGATGAACTATATTTACAATATTTACTGGAAAAAATCTGCATGTAAGCGGACCCATATAAGTAGAAAGTAAGATCTGTGGATCTTATATTCTAGCATACATTCACCAAATACAACCTGAATTCACACTTTTTTGTTACCATATGAACCTACTTTCAGAGCAACTCTTTGTATAGCTATAGCATAATAAAGGAAAATGTATGGGTATATCTGAGCCCTAAAAGAAGCCAAGGATTTAGGAACATTTCTGAATGTGATCTTTTTTAACGCTCATAGCAGTTTTATTTTTTTCACTGAGGAAACTGGTGTTCACATTCTTTTGAAAAGCTTTTATTAGATTTAGCAGAGTTAGAGCCCTTATTTTCTTACTTCAAATCTGGTTTCTTCAGATGAAAAGACATGCTGTGGTGTTAGCACAATTATTTCTCTCAGATCACAAAAGAGCACCTCAAAGATATTGATTTATTTTTCTATGTCAACTTAAAATACTCCATCTTAAACATCTCCTATGGGAAATTTATTATATTATATTAATTATGTGCCATTATACATTACATATTCATTTCCATATATTCCATTATATATTATATATAATTATATATATACATATTCCATTTCAGCAAATAAAAATATTCTTCTTTATCATGACTGGACTTAGCAACCAGCTTGCTTTCATGGGCATAAATGGGAGCTCATAATATGTCTTCGACAATTTCCTTTCGGATAGTTCCCCTACCATATCTGTGTTACCCGAGGCCTCTAGTCATCAGGCAGCAAGATAAGACTAGACAGGCAAGAGATTTCTGAGAGAAACGTCTTTGAGGAGAAAAGAAGAAAGTTGGAGGTATGTGGGGGACTCCTCAGTCTAGGACACAGGTTGAAACCTTGTGAAAGAGAAAGGGTCGTAGACTCTAAGTTTCAGGGAGATTGTCAGGAAGCCAGAGTTTCCCACATTACTGGCCTGTTTCAGTATCTGGCAGGTGCTCAAGAAATGCTGAAAGCAGATCAAAGGTACCTTTTCCAGCATTGCCATGGGGTGAATTTCAGATGGCAGCAGGTAGGCTGTGGACAATTAAATTCCTCACTGGGGAAGAGCTGGGAGATCTTGATGCAAGATCTGTGAAGCATCTCCTTCCATTCTTCACTATGCACTGTAGCTTCCTTATATATGTTTGTATACTTCTGATATGCATGCATTCCATGTATTTTCCTTATACATACCTACTTCGTGGCAGTAAAATAAGATGTTGTCTCAACATATTTTGTAAACAATTCAAATCATATGCATATATAATAAAAATAAATATGAATACACAATGCAATTTCTATGAGTATATCAGCACAGATATAGGCATTATTTAATATAACTACAGTTAAATTGTAAAAGCTCATAATTTAAAAATGTTGAGGAACATAAAGTACTCTATAATGATTAGACAGTAGTACATGTAATAATTTCCATGTAATAATAATTAAATACTTTATGGTATGAGAATAAATTCCTTCCAGGTATATTGTAGGGAATACATACCTCCCATTCATGTAGGATTAGAAGAATGTTTGGTATTCTCATAATGTATGTTGCTATTTTTAAATAGTCTAACATTTGCATTTGGCATATATTTTACATTTTTTTATATTTTTGGTACAGACACCTAAAACAGTACTAATGGTAGTGTTGTAGGTGGAAATTAGTCTTTTTCCTGTGCTCCTGAGGAAAGCATCCCAAAGACCCATGCACATAGGATTGTGGGTGGCAGAATGGTTTATTCATACGGAAGGCTGCCTTGGGTTTCCAAGGTCCCATATCCGTTCATACCACTGTGGAAAATCAGGGCCAGAAATAGAGTCAATGTTCAGAGGTCCTGCGCCATGCCAAGGCTAGTTCAGTCTAGGCTTTCTCGTCGTCCGGCTAGTTTAGCTTTGTGTTCCTTGCTGTGATCTCTTGCTATGCTGAGCTATAGGCTTCCACCTGGAGCTCGTACATGGACATCACTCTACTACTGGCTGCATGTTTGCTAGGGCCACATGATTATGGAGAGGAAATTCGTGCATGCACGGGGTGAGCGTGGGTCACAAGAACACATGGGGCAGGGGGCGGAGAGAGACCTTTTTTTTTCCCCCGCGGGATAATATTAGCTTGAGTCTGTGATGGACCAGGTGCTTTTACAAAATGAGCAATCAATTTTCCAAGTTTTTGAGGGCTTTTGATCTGTCCACCTGCTACTTAGACTGAAAGAAACTCCTTCTGTTCCTCCCCAACAACCTGGTAGCAGAGGATGGGAAAGGAAGTGTACGAATTCCCACGGCGGAGCCATGGTACGATCTCCTTGGGTTATTGTTTCCTGGTGAAGCACGCAGGCTTGTGAACTCAGTTTATTGAACTCAATATCTAATTCCCTTTGCCCCCTTTCCTTGACAGTAATTAGTTAACTACTGACAGTATCGGTAGCAGGGAATAAATTTAGTGAAATTCATTTAAATTCAAGCATTTAATAATTATTATTAAGCAAATAACAATTCATCATTAAACAGTCACATAGAGAAAGGATGACTAGCAAACAAACATATATCTGATACTCAAAAACGCTTTTGATTTTTAGGAATTAATAGTTTCTCTACGTTTAAGTGAAGTATCTGTTTTTGTTTTTTTTTTTTACTCCATGATGATATTACCTGAAACATGACATTTCCTTGACCTTCACTGAAGAATCTCTATTTTTCCATGGATAGCATTCATGTACTATTCTCCAAATCCCTCACAAAGAACTGCAGCAAAACAGCAAGGCAGGCTAAAGGAAAGTGATGTCCTAAATTCTCAAAGGCACACGTTTAATGACTCAGTTTAAACCAGGAGAGTGTAGATGTTGTATTTGCTGGTGACAGAGCTGCATAGTTATGGAGAGTGTTCCCTGAAGCTATAAAACCAGAAACATGTGGAGCAGAATTGCTCTGAGAGGATTATACAACATGGAGAAAAACAGAAGAGATTGTTTCATTCTTTCTACTTCTGCTTTTTTCTAATGAATTTTTTCTCTGTATGTTTTGTCATAACAAGGGGGAGGGATAAACAGTGCTGTTCCTGAGCTTTCTGGTGACAGTGCAGGTACGGTAATGACTGTGGACCCTATTTGTGGCATACATTTAGTTTTTTTTAAAGTGCAGTATATATCAGGATAGCACTGGTCTCCACCAAATATTTTGAATCTTCTGTTGAGTTGTTTAATTTTGAATTTTTAAGCTAATTTCACTTTCAATAGCCTTTGGCAGCAGCTTACTAGTAGAAAACAAGTGGAAATTCAGTCTTGCTGTCCAGCATGAAGTTTTCAATGATTCCATGTTCTGTATGATCATCAGAATTTTCCTCCCATAGCTGGAGACCTGCTGAGATGTGCTTTTAGGTGCAGGAGGGCCCTATTATCCTGGTGGAGCAGGAAGAAAAAATTGTGGCTTTTCATGTTTTAGAGTCATTTCTCTAGGATGCTGATTGCAAGCTAATTGGTGATAATATCCTTCTGGTTGTGCCTCGCACCTGCTTTACTTCCCCATTCTCATCTTTCTCTTTGAGGAGGAAGGATTTGCTGTTTCTTATAAGAATTGCTCATATCTATTCTATGGATACAAATAATGAATATTGTAGCTCACATCACACTCAAGAAGAGCGAGCTTTGATTACAAAGCATTTGAAGTTACGACTCTATACTTTAAACACATTATAATGTATTTAAACAAATATGAATACTCTTTGTGAATTGTTCATTTCACTTAATTCTTTTTAAAATATCACTGACTTAGAAACTCCTGAAATGGTTTTCAACATAAATTAAAAATTAAATAAAGTTATAGTTAATTTTCTTACAAATAAATGCTTTCAGAAGCATTATAGAAATACCTGGGAGAATAATTCAAAATATCACATATAAATCATTTCCCTATTACATACACAGTGTGCTTTGCATGAATAAAACATTAAAAATCCCTGATTTTCTTTGCATATTACAGTAAATTAGGTGGTTGAAACTCCCTAATTTCCCAGGAACTTTCCCAGGAAAACCTGGGAAAGTATTCCAGTCTTTCATTTATGAATGCATAGACAGATTCAGTGCATTGTTCTAATGATATATCAACTACCTCTTTGTTTCATGGTCAGTGACCCTGAAAAATGATTCAAAATATTTCATATGAAAATGTTATGTGTACATCCAAATTTGCTGTATAACGGAATTTAGAATGGACAATGAGTATAGCAGGTAAACGTTTATCATTTGAACATTTCTGGTGAAATCCAAGGGAAATCAATACTACAAAGGTGTTGAATAAAATATGCTCTCTTCAATTGAAAATTATATTTGCTTATAATTAGCTACAATTGCTCTACTTTTCAAGAAAAATTTAAGATGTATGAATATCATTCACATTATTCTATGTACAATAGTCAGACAAAACATGGGTCCTACTCATGAGGACCTGAGTGTGCACAGGTAATGCTAAAGGTTAGATGCTGCTACTCTGTAGTAATAAAGCATAGAACAAAAATTACTAGCTACTTACCACTTGTGTAATTACATGATCGATAGTGGCATTTTCTCATATCACATGACCTTTTCCTCTGCTTTCTTTCCAACATCAAGTTCAGTGAAAGGATGATGTTGTACACAGTAAAAAGGATGCAAGTGCACTTACCATGCATCTCTTGCTTACAATAGTTATCCTAAGTTTACAGACAGATCATTTTTTTCTTAACATATCTTGCCCTAGAAAAGTCAATATTTGCTCTTCTGCTCCAAACAATTACTGTACATTTTGTCTCCAATTTTCAACCCCTTCTTACTCATTCATTTAGTGACTGGTTCTTTCAAGAAATAAAAGTAAATAGTATATACATCATAGAGATATGATAGAGGATAGATAGGTAGAGATAGATAGATGATAGATGATAGATAGATAGATGATAGATAGATAGATAATAATAGATGGGATAGATAAATAAATAGATAAATGTGTGGTTTATTTTCTATGGAGCATTGAAAGAGCCAAACTCAAGTTAGATAAGACATATAATCACATACTTATACTGTGGTTAGGGTTCAAAATATATTGAGTGAATCAATAATAGAATGATAAATTTAGTTGCTGAGTGGAAGGATAATTTATAGAAAACCTATAATAGACATGCTTAAGGTATGTTTGAGAAGGGCTAGATTGATATAAAGGAAAAAAAAAAGTATTGAAGAAATCAGTGGAACAGGTAGCAAAAACTTATTCCAGATGGAAGTAGAGGAAAAAACAAAGTGATTTCAGCAAAGGAAGGTTCTGCCTAATAATTAGATTGGTTCAAAAATACAAGACAGGGCTTCAGGGTTTTCTGGAATCCACCATAAAATTTATAGGGTCAGAATTGGGAGGGCACATGCAATAATACTTTAGAATGAAGGTGGTTGAATTCAATCGTCTTTAACCTAATTTGAGACATTGGGATCCCATTTTATAGAACAACGCAGTGAGAAATACTCTTATGGAATATTTTGAAGTTTACTACTAATCATTTATTATTTAATTTTTTCATTCAATAAATATACCTTACAGGTTTAGCATTGGACAGGATAAATTATTATTATTATTGAAAGTGAAATAGAATTGTCAATGCACTGATGAAGCTGATATGTATCATCAGTTCAAGCTGGTGAAAGAATAATTCTGACTAGATGGTATAGAAATATTTGCTTCCAGTATTGAAGGATGAGTCATTAGGAAGTTTGGGCCATTAGCCAAATGGTGATAAAAGAAAAGGGGAAACACATCTTTAAACATAGCTTTTTTTTAGCTTTCTATTTTCATATTTTAATTGTTTACGTTGCTGTTCAATTACTATCGTCCTAATTTGTTCCTCTGTTGCTTTCCCCTGCCATACCCATCACCCCAAACCTGCTCCCACATTCAATCCCAACCCCATTATCCTTGCGCATGGGTCATTTACACATACTCCTGGACTTGGCCCTTTCTCTTCTTTCCCCCTTATCCCCTCCTCTCTGGTCACTGTCAGTTTGTTTTTTATTTCCATGTCTCTGGTTCTATTTTGCTCTTTGTTTTGTTGATTAGGTTCCACTTATAGGTGAGATCATATGGTACCGGTCTTTCACTGGCTGGCTTACTTCACTTAGCATGATGCTCTCCAGTTCATCCAACCTGTCATAAAGGGTAGGAGCTCCTTCTTTCTTTTTGCTGCATAGTGTTCCGTTATGTAAATGTACCACAATTATTTTATTTACTCCTGTACTGCTGGGCACTTAAGCTGTTTCTAGCACTTATCTATTGTTAATAATGCTGTTAGGAACATTGGGGTGCATAGGTTCTTTGGAATTGGTGTTTCTGGGTTCTTAGGGTATAATCCCAGCAGTGGAATCACTGGATAAAAAAGGCAGTTCTGTCTTTAGTTTTTTGAGGAAATTCCACACTGTTTTCCACAGTTCTGCACAGTCTGCATTCCCATCAACAGTGCACTAGGGTTCTCTTTTCTCCACAACCTCCACAGCACTTTTTTTTTTGTTGATTTGTTAATGATGGCTATTCAGAGTGGTGTGAAATGGCATCACATTGTGGTTTTAATTTGCATCTCTCTGATGGTTAGTGATGCTGAACATCCTTTCATATGTTTATGTGTCCTCTGTATGTCCTCCTTGGAGAAGAGTCTGTTCAGGTGCTTTTTCCATTTTTAGTTGGATTTTTTGTTTTCCTGGTGTGGAGTGGCTTTTTATTTTTAAACTATACCTAAATCAATATGATGGTACTACTTGCCCATTGGAGAAGTCTGTAGAGATGCACAAAGTCTTTGAATGACATACTAAATTTCATTAAAATATATCCTAAAGTTGAGATGGAGTTAGTTTGGCTCCCAAATATATTAAAAATTATATTCTCATAAGAGGTATACTTAATTAGTGTTTCAAAGCAATAAAACAACTCCTTTTAAAAATTGAGATTGTAGTGTCCAAAAAATAATATTTCTATTATAATTGTCCCTCTTCACAATTTGTAATAAATGTAAGTAAAACTATTTGAGTAGTTATTAGTAGATCCTTCTCTACTATTTTATGTGAACACTTCCAGTTGCATTTTTTAATTATTTCAAACAAGAATCTGAATACCATCACATAATCACTTTCATGTCTTAACATTATTTTTTCCAAAAAATACAATTAAATAAAAATAAATAACTTTAAAAGCTTCCTATAACTCTATTTTTAATGTAGTGTATTTTTTCAGCTTGTTGACATACCACTGTATACAGGTGGCAATCATCTTTTTCAAATTCTTCTTAATATGTTGATCCATTCTGGGAATTATTTGCATAATATAATAAAGTAGCATTACGGAGGAATTAGCAGTGGTGCTATTAACATAAACCCATAAACACCCACTCATGCACACATCCTGTGGCCTCCAATTTAACAACAGAGGAGTAAAACTTATTTTTCCTTTGCTGCTGGTGGAAATGGGGTCCAGGTGCTGCTGAAAAAAAAAAACAGTTTGGGGGCTCCAAACGGGAGGATGAGGTCTAGTGGTAGGGTTTGTTTATTGGGGTTAAAATAAATGATTGCCTCTAGCTTCCCAATGTATTATTTCTGCCTGTCCTGCCATGTTCAAAGCCCATCCTTGCCTTAATCAAGCCCAGAAATAGGGCCAGTGTCCAGAAACTCTGTGCCACCAGTTCAGTCCGTGTGAAAGCCTACTCCAGTTCCGCCTTTTTCACCAGGCTCAGGCTTGGAGTCTGCACAGCTGTGAAGACCACGTGGCTGCTGTGGGCAGAGAGAATGCTCAAACAAAGGGTGGAGGAGAGAGAGAGAGAGAGAGAGAGAGAGAGAGAGAGAACCCTTGTGTTAAGCTGATTACATCATCCCAGTCTTGGGAAGGACTAGGCACTTTTTCAAAATAACTAATCAATAGTTTCCAATCCGTCCTGGGCTAGTGCTGGTTCCTCACCCTAATCAATCTATTTCCTAAATCTTCCAGTGTTCTGTGTGTTTTATTCAGGCCTACCCTTGTCCCAGGTTAAAATGACAGGCTTCTATGGTTGCCATTTGGATTTTACTGCACGTATGCTTACCTCCCCTTTTATGGTGGTATTTCTCTCCACCCATGATCTGGGTGAGTGGGCCTGTCGTACCCTGGGGAAATCAGAAAGCCGCTCCTTTCTCCCTACCCAGGGGAGGGAGAGGTGTTAACCCCCTTGGGGGGGGTGGGCTGTTTCGATCCCTTGGGGAATGTCTGAAGATGTAGCTCCCCAGTAGATTAGGATTTTAAACGTCTGATTCCCTTTGCTCTCTTCCTTTATTAGTATCTAGCTACCTACACTAAAACTGTTACACAAATAGCATATTGAAAACCAAACGTAGTAGGGAAAAATGGCGATTGCTCCAGCTACTTGTTTGAAGAGACTGAAATACTTTTGGCTTAAATATTTTTACCTATTAAACCAAATCTACCTCAGTGTGTTTTATGAAAGGCCATAAACTATGGTGGGATATGTATTCCAGAGCATAATCACCAGTTCATCCAAAGACATTAGAACTATTTTTAAATTCTTAATAGCATCACATCTTACAATTCTGTTCCCTACATTTCTAAAATCTTTCCCATTTTAATTTGCATTCACTACTTCCAAGTCAACATATTTTGATCTTGTGGTAAATGTTGTTTATAATCTGAAAGTGATTATAAAAATACATCCTACTTATTGCTTAATATACCTTCAATTTAGAATCTGTGCCCTCACTTTATGTCCACTAGATTTAAACAAATACTGTATTGTAAGATTCCAATCTGACTGGCACCAGTAAACAAGTGATCTTAATAAAATATCTTAAGAACAAGCATTTTTAACCTTTAGCTTTTCAGTGAAGCTGCTTTTCTGAAATAATTGAAGAGAAGTTAGTTATATCTCATTTTTCTTGGTATGCATTGTTTATTAATGCAAAATATTTTATATAGAATGAGGTCAAATCAGATTACCATGCTTTTAATTTGCAGGCTTATTCAGAAGAACTATGAACTGATAACTATAGAGATAGATATGAGTATAAAATAGTCATTAGTTATGATTTAATATTATACATATCAACTTAACTGTAAAACACTAGGTGAGAAAATTGAAAAAAATCAAATCAAATACTCTCACATGCTAAGAAACTAAGCATAATTTTTTTCTACAAGTGGAAATGTTCTAGTAAAATCTAAGATTGTTTTAAAAAGTCTTATTTTCAGGTACAATTTAAGGGTGGTTAAACATAGTTTTCCTTTTTGTATTATTATATACAAATATAACTTTCTGGAAAAGTTCCTTGTCCTGTTAAATATGGTTTTCCAGATCTGTAGCAAAAAAAAAAAAGGAAGAAAGAAAGAGAGAAAGAAAAACTCATTCCTTTTATTAAATGCCAGTTTCTATCTGTGGCTTCACAAAACTGCAGACATCATTGTATCTTCTTCCATTTGTTATGCCACGATGAATGTATAGTTTCTTTTTCTGCTACATTTATGCTGTTTTAGTCAATCATTAATTTCCTGGGATATTAGAGAAGTAACTTAGAAAGATAGAATTAAAAGTTATGAATTGTGCTGTTATTAGCAAAAATTGAAAGTGTTTTTCCCCTTTGGGGTTTTAGTTTCATAATTCCACTTATAAATAACAGTTTAACTGTGGTACAGAGAGACGTGGGAAATGAAGACTTCTACACATCAATACGTTTCTGGAAGAATTGAGTGGGTGCGTTAAAAATAATGCCTACTCTTAAGGCTGCCCACAATTTATGAAGATACATCTGTAGTGATCTTTGAGGCAGAACTCAGCATATTTTCCCCTGTAAGACAGAAATAATACTCCTTGTTGGAATCGGTACTGGGAGAGGATGGGAAAACTGGGAGAAGTTCCCCCCATAGACTTCCAATACCCACCTCTGCCTCCTAATTCTTCTAACAGGGATTCCTCCTAAAGAACCTAACAGCGAATAAGCAGTGTTTGGTCATAATATGAATAGGATTCAACCACTTAATTCAGCACCATAAGGTTTTTTTTCCTTTTTCTTTTATGAACCAACATAAGCATCAATAGAGATTTAAAGAGTACGGTCTCAACATTTACATCCCTGTACATTGTGTAACACAAGAATGATTCCTGGACTCTTTTGACAATTCAATACTCTTCATTTTCTTTTCATGGATCAGATTCTATAGCCTTCTTCTTTAGAGACCCACCCCTTTCCCGATATGCAGCAAAGCCCTGCCCTCCTCCTCTGCTTGGAAGTTTTCCCTCAAAACCTTAATGGATTTTATATATATTTTAGGTTCTAGCAGGTTCTAAGGTTGGTAGAGGATCCTAGCGCTCTACTTGTGCAGCAGGAGGAAGAAAGGGGGGCTGTGGAAGCTGCCGGATCCCAGTTCTTTCTTAGTGATGGCTGCTGGTGTGCTCCTGAATTCACTAAGTCTGACACAGCCTGCCATCAGGGAACTAAATGTGCTTTGGTATAACTTGGAATTTACTCACATAAGAAATGATATGTTCTCTGTTAACAAACCATTTATCCTCTCAGCAAAATAACCATTGAATATTTTTAGACCAAATCCACGGTGTTTAAAAATGTCTTAAGTTCCTAAAACAAAACAAAACAAAAAGAAGTTGCTTCACCGTTTTGGACCTTCCCTTGATTCTAGAACATAACCTATTCTTGGTGTCCTCAAGTACATTAGTAATTTCTTCTCAGTCACTTTTAGTAATTTGTCCTTATTTTCTCAAATATAAACATTATAGAATTTATGGTTCAGAATTCTGAATTTGTCTCATTCTTTCACCTTTTTTAGTGATCTCGCACAGACAGGATTGATTTATATACTTTCTTTGTGCTGATAAATATCAGATTATCTTTACAAAACTAGACTCACGTAGTATCCCACCAAGCCCCTCTGATAAGTTGTCTAATAGGAATTTCAAATGTAAACTGGCTTTCCTGCAAAAATGTGAACACACACTCTCTCTCTCAAACACACACCGCTCTAAGCACGTGGAACTTGCTTCTGTTTCAATTGTTTTCCTTCTCAGCAAGTGGCAGTGGTTTCACTCCCATTATTCATGCTGAAAAGCCTGGTGTTGTGTATGAGTTATCTCTTTCTGTCACACTGTCTTGGCCAATCCAACAGCAAATACTGTATGCTCTAAAATCAGGATATGTACTATCTCCCCAAGTAGTCTAAACCACCTTCATCTCCAACTTAACTTTACAATGGCTACCTCATCTCCTTCTTCCAACTTGTGCTCCTCCAGGCCGTTGTAGTCAGAACTATCCTTCTAATGCTTAACCCAACTAATTTCTTGTGGGGCCGAGTTTTCCTGCCAGCCCCCCATCCACTGCAGATGAAAGTAAACAACATATGATCTGCTTGAGGAGGAGAGGTAGCCGATCCTTCAAGAGGGAAGGGCCATGAGCAGTGGCCAGTTTCTCAGGGGAAAAAGGTGTTGAGCCCCTTCCTCCAAGCACTTTTATTGGGTTGTAATACACAGGAATACAGGACAGCAAGGATCAAACAGTAGATAACATTTCAAAGAAATCTGAGGGCTTCAGAGTCTGAGTTAGTGTCTGTCAGGAAGAGAGTTTTTCAGAAACTTTGGGAGACATATTCATTTCCTTCTCGGACCATTATCATATGAATGAAAGCACTCTTAGCAGAGCAGATTTCACAGGTTTAACAGGAAGTCTTTGTGATGCCAGATTTTTCCCCAGGACACACTCTAGCAAGGCAAGGAGCTGTACCTCTTCCCATCAGGTATTCAGGCTTAAGGGGATTAGAGTCAGGCAGTGCTTCTCCCTGGGGACATGGGGACTTGGTCTATGTCACATAGCTGGGGGGCATGGGTCTATTGCTTGCTCTTTGTTGCAGCCCCCCCCCAGTTCTTCCATAACGGCCTCCCAAGTGGCGAGTCTGGCTTAGGTTGCTCCCCGATGTGAGGGGTCTTACCCATCCTTGACTTCCGACCATGCTTTGGGGGTAGGGAGAGGAACTGAGACAGCGTTGGCTAACAGAGACAAGCTTTGTCTCCTGTGGCTCGCATTCCAGAGGTCCCTCACTCATCCTTAGCCATGGGGTGGGGTGAGGGGGGTAGGGTTACAATTCCTGAAACCAGGCAGAGCAGTCCACAACAATTTCTTTCTTCTCTAAAGCCTTGAAGGTCATTAAGTGTGAAAGTCCTGAGTCTAAGGTAAAAGACCTTGGTCTCTATTCTCTGCTGTGCTTTCCTCACCCTTTTTGGCTCCTGAATGCATTTTTACTAAGGCCATCTTTTTTAGTGGAAGATTTCTCTGGCTTTACCTTTGTCTGAAACTCTAACTGCACAAGTATTTAGCAATGATCTTCTAGTGGTTTTCCTTTGTTTTTCAAATTATATTTTGATAACTGGTTTGGGTAAGAGCAAGGAGAGAAAAAGTTTGTTAATGCCACCACAGAAATATTATATTACTTGTCTTAAGGTACAGATTAGGATGATATTCCTATTTCTAATGATACTTGCTGGTTATATTTTAGGTAAATATTATGTGTCTGAATGGCTGCTGCAGTTTCTACTCCTCTTGATTTAATAAGTTAGTTGGCTATTCTGAATATGCCTGAGTCATCTTGAGCAAAGAGCTATCCACTTGGAAGTAAGAATAACACACAGATGCCTATAAAACAATAAAAACCAGACAGCAACAACAAACCAATATAAAGCAATATAATCCTAAACAGCCATCAGTAATAATATGGATCTTAACCTCAAGATATTAAGGGAAAGGATTAAAGAGATTACATAAAAACACAGGGATATTTTCAGAAAGCTTAAAAAAACACCTCTCTCTCTCTTTTTTTTCCCGACAGCTTTTCTCATTAACTCTGTTATTTATAAATATCTCCTTGTTTCCCTGAATCTCCTATTTCTATGTGATCTTAACTTCCTCCTGCATTGGCTCTTCTAGTTTCCTCTCTTCAATATTTCCATCAAAATAAATGTTATAATCATTGATATTCTTACTCAAGTTCTTCTCTCTCTTACTCTTTTTATAAGAAATCTTCTAGAAACCTTTTGCACTGACCTTATTATTTTCTAGCCATCTCATGGGGTTGCAACTGCTAATAACATTTTTGAAATGCCTTTTTTGAAATACTCTGATCAAGGGCTACATAAGAAAGTCATTTTCATTATTTTATTGTCATGCCTTTTGTATCACAGCTAAATTCTGAAACCAGACCCTTGGCATCAATCAGAATGCAATCAGTCTGCCAGAGACAGAATTGTGAAGTGGTTTGTTGTTTTTGTTTTGGGCCAGAAGAGAAATACTGTGTTCTTGGAATACAAAATACTCTGAGTAAAGTTGTAAAGTGAAAGTATAGTTTCCTTAGACAGAGAAAACGAAGAAAAATACTAAGGATTCATGTGCTGACTGAGAATAAGAAGGCCCCAGCTTGGGACAAATGCGTGTAATTCATCTTCAATAAATGGAAAAGCTGTGGAAATTCTAAAACACTGAAAACAGAGGCCGGTAGTTCATCTTCTAAATGACCCACTATGGTGAATTTTGACTCATTATTTCTCAAAATAAAGATCCTTTAAAAATATTACTATCAACTAAAATAAAAACTTTGTTAAAATATCAGTAGCATATTAGTAACATTTGTGTTCACCTTTGTTCTCAGAATGAAAGAATGAGTTCTTTGAGAATAGAGAAGAAAGAAGTCCTCAGTGATTGTATGGTGTCTTAATTCAAGACAAAGTAGTTTGATTTTCATGAGAATTTTAATGGAAAAAAATCTATAGAACTGAACACATTCTTGGGGTCTGAGTCTCGGCCAAAATTTTAAGTGGTGTTATAAATAATCTTCACAGTACCTGCTCCACCTTCAAGTTTGAAATTCTTGTACAAATATAATTTTACCTTATTAAAATTTCAGCTAACATTTTCCAGGGTGGAGGAAGGCATACATGGAAAAATTGAAACAACTGTAATAGACTAACAATAATTTTTTTAAGATAAAATAAAATTTTAGCCAACACCAAAGGGTATACATGGGTATACACAGGTTAGGAGAGAGAATATAAGAATCATTTTGATTTTGATGAATGATAATTATTTTTAGTATTAACAACAATATAACTGAATTATACATATTTATTTACCAATGTCTATCTTTATACTTTTCCTACATAAAGGAAAATTCTTCATATATTTGCTGAATTATATGACAGTGTTTGACCATATACTACTATGTCAATGAAAAGTGTCAAGCTTTAAGAGAAAGTACAGTTAGGTAAAGTTATAGTCAATAGGGAAGGTTAAGCCCTGCTGGTGTGGCTCAGTGGACTGAGTGCTGGCCTGTGAACTGAGGGTCGCTGGTTCAATTCCTAGTCAGAGCACATGATTGGGTTGCAGGTTGGGTCATGAGAGAGGCAACCAATTGATGTATCTCTCACACATCAATGTTTCTCTCCCTCTCATTCTCCATTCTCTGCTTTCTAACTAAATAAAATATTTTTTAAAAGAAAGATTATAAAGTTTGTACATCTATTAAATTTTTAAGTGTATATTTAATGTAAAATAGTTTTCCTTAGGTAAGATGATTTCTGTGACCCTTATGTACAGCTGAAACCCTTACTTGTCAGACAAAGAAGTCAGTATTAGTTAATAAGTTTTCATGCAACCCCAGGTGATCAACTCTGACTTTACACTGTAAAGTAAGAAGTAACTGTTATTCTATTAACTATGATCTATGTTGATAGTGGTAATAGAGAAACAGAATTCTGCCTTATGAATCTGCTGATTATTTATAATGGCTTTTTTTTATTTTAGCAAGAAGCACTGTATAATTCAGGTTCAGATATTAGATTGCTTTTTCTGTGCATTTGGTAATTATCTTATAATGTTTGTCATGTGTGGCTATAAAGTTTTTAAAAAAGTGGCTGGCCCATAGTAGGTTCTTTATTAATTAGAAGAATTCTCACTAGCTCTTTAAAAAATGAATCCCCATAGCTCTGTGGCTTACCCCATTTTAAATTCATTCCTTGCTCACCTTTGATGGTGTTGTACACAAACTTGCCTTCTACACACCTCTTCTCCAAGACGCGACTGAAACATCCAGGCTTCATTCATTGGCCACTTTCTTGATCCTGGACTTATATTCTTGCAGCATTTGAATAGGCACAAAGTGTACAAAATAATTTTAAGGGTCAGGATTAGAGGAATTATGCACCTCTTCTGTTCACATCTCTTTGCCCAGCACATTCTAACTCCAAAAGGGGTTGGAAATGAAATTATCTGTTCTTGGTAAAGAAAACTATACTGGTACACATCAACCTAGTTCCATCCAAATAAAGGTAAAAATGTTGTTGGGTGAATGAATCTAATCATCCTGTTTCTATTTTTAAAAAATGCTTATACATTATGTAGGAGTTCCTCAGAAACTTTGTTTCACTGTGGACTGTGCACTTAAAAAATCTTATATACAAAAATGAGAAATTAGCTCTACTTTGCTTATTCCCTTCTTTTCTTTAGGAAGGTAAGATAGTATAGGGAATTTAAAAATCACTATTATAGAAACTATAATTATATAATAATATTCCTACTTGAATATTAACCATTTTACTAGTATTTGAGCAGTTGGAATAAATGACTAAAAGAGATATTTTAAAAGACTGACCCAATGTTCATAGCAGCACAATCTACAATAGCTAAGTGCTGGAAGCAACCTAGGTGCCCATCAGTAAATGAATGGATCAAAAAACTATGGTACATTTACGTAATGGAATTCCATGCAGCAGAAAGAAAGAAGGAGCTCCTACCCTTTGCAACAGCATAGATGGAACTGGAAAGCATTATGCTGAGTGAAATAAGCCAGCTGGTGATAGACAAATACCATATGATCTCACCTTTAACAGGAATCTGATCAACAAAACAAACAAACAAACAAACAAAATATAACCAAAGACACTGAAATTGAGAACAAGCTGACAGTGACCAGAGGGGAGAGGGGAGGGAATTTCAGGGGAAAGGGGAAGGGTTTACAGGAACAAGGATAAAGGACACGTGGACAATTACAAGTGGGGGTGGAGACAGGAAGGAGGTGGGGAGGGTTGGGGAGGTTGGGCTGGGATGGTAGTAAAAGGCAGAGAACTGTACTTGAGCAACAATTAAAATAAAATAAAATAAAATAAAATAAAATAAAATAAAATAAAATAAAATAAAATAAAATAAAATAAAATAAAATAAAATAAAATAAAATAAAATAAATAAACAAAACAACAAAAAAGGCTGACCTAATCTAATTGCTAATTGTTAATTAATATAAACAGTAATATTTTATCTTAAATTATGACACATTGTCTGGTAGGGAAAAATTTCTATTTACCCTTCCTGGTTATTTTCACTGGTTAATTAAATTGACATGACAGATTAATAAAATAGAAATAATATAAGACTGCTCAAAGTGACTGAAACAGGCAGATTTTATATATATTACACAAATAAATAATAAATTTGTGAAAATTTATCATGACAAAGATACTTATTCATGGCTACTAATTAGTGAAAGAACTAACAGGATTTGTTTACACACTCTTTTCTGTCCTGAATTCCTTCTATCTGGCAATAAGGATGCCCCTTTTCCTCTCAGTTCAGGGAGGTTACCATTCATGTGAAATATTTATTTTCTGTTTTCAGGGTGACAGAGACAGGGGTCAGAGTGTCCTCTTTGCACAAACTGTTTGTTAAGCAATGTAAATAAAAATATGTGGATATATATCCTTGGGCAAGGGAAACAAAGGAAAGAATAAATAAATGGGACTGCATCAAATTAAAAAAGCTTCTACATGGTTAAAGAAAACATCAACAAAATGAGAAGGGAACCAACTGTATGGGAAAACATATTTGCCAATGATACATTGAATAAGGGTTTGATCTCCAAAATATATAACGAACTCATAGGACTCTCCATCAGGAAGGCAAATTAACCAATTAAAAAATGGGCAAGGGACCTGAACAGATGCTACTCCAAGGAGGACATACAGAGGGCCCAGAGACACATGAAGGGATGCTCAGTATCACTAACCATCAGAGAGCTGCAAATTAAAACCACAATGGGATGCCATTTCACACCAGTCTGGATAGCCATCATTAGCAAATCAACAAATAAAAGTGCTGTGAAGGTTGTGGAGGTAAGGGAATCTTCATGTATTGTTGGTGGGAAGGTAAGTGGCACAGCCCTGTGGAAAACAGTGTGCAGTTTCCTCAAAAAGCTAAAAACAAAACTGCCTTTTTATCCAGTAATTCCACTGCTGGGATTGTACCCTAAGAATCCTGAAACACCAATTCAAAAGAACCTATGCACCCTTATGGTCATAGCAGCATTATTTACTATAGCCAAGTGCTAGAAATAGCCCAAATGTTCTTCAGTAAATGAGTGGATCAAAAACACTGTGATACATTTACACAGTGTAAATTCAATTTACAATGGAATTCTAAGTATCAGGGAGGAAAAATGAAGTCCTACCTTTTTTAACAGCATGGATAGAACTGGAGAGTAGTATGTTATGTGAAATAAGCCAGGTAGGGAAAGACAAATACCATATGATCTCACCTATAAGTGGAACCTAAAAAACAAAACAAATACAGCAAAACAGAACCAGAGGCATGGAAATAAGGAACAAACTGACAGTGACCAGAGAGGAGTGGGGAGAGGGATAATGGGGTAAAGAAGGGGAAGGATCTAGTTAAGGAACATGTGTATAAAGGACTCATGGACGTGGAGGTCAGAGTGGGGATTGGCTGTGGGAGCCAGAGGCGGGGCTTGGCAGGGCAGGGAAGAACAATGGGAAAAAAACTGGAACAACTGTATTGAAATGCCAATAAAGGAATTGCATTAATATGCCAAAGTATCACATCTTGTAGTGGCCTGCCAAGCACACCATTAAAATCAAAGTACAACAACAATAACAAAAAACAAAGAGGACAAAAGTACATGCAATTTGGTATTATCTTCCGAAGAAAATCATTTCCTTTATACATCTTTTTTCTCTGCTATGAATAAATAGATTTCATTAGAGAAAAGTGCAAATGCGTTGTCAGTGTTCCAGATTCTCAGTTCTTTTTATTATTCCACTACTACCTTGAAAGTGAAGTTGAAATAGTATCAGTAGAAGTAATTGGTCTTATGTTTTATATTCCATGCACAATACCCTAAGGGTCATCGAAGTAACCCTCAAAAAATATTTTGTGTTTTCAAAAGTGTCACTAAAAAGCATGAGCTGATTAGTTAAAAGCACAGATTTCTATAATTTGGTAGATTTCGTTAAGTGGAAGCTCTGTTTAAACTCTATATCTTACTTAGGTGATCCAAAGTTAACAAAAAATAAACAAGCATTACTTTTTGTACATTGTATACTTTGGTGGACGAGTATTCAAATGTAGTGTTCATGGAGGAGAAGGCCTGTCCAGCGGTTTTCAGCTTCAGCGCTGGGAAATACATAATTTTCTTTGTGTTTCCTGAAGGCATCTATCTGGTGGCCCCAGATGGAGAAAGTCTTATTGCTGAGGGGTAACATGAATCCTTCTTGTTATGATCTCTCTCTCTCTCGCCATTATACAATAATATTAAGAAATGTATGGAAGAAAAAGTTATTTCCCTTTGCCATTCCAGGTTCTTGGTTGAATGAGGCAGGTTAACTGGAAAAAAAGGCAGGTTAACAGGAAAAAAATGCCTAAGTTTAATTAACAATATGCATACCTCCTACATACATGGGGGATACCCAGGCAAACTGAGAAACTCACTGAAATGATGGAAGGCATCACCTTAAATACCATTTCTAGCTAAAGACAAAAGAAGGTGTTGCAGGGTGTGGCACCAGTTACAGAAGGCTATTGGGACATGAACAGTAAACAAGGTATGACTTTTACAAAGATTTAAGTCAGCTGCCTTTTCTATTAATAAAAGTCTCTAATGATTTACTCATCTTTCTCTTCTTGATGTAGAGAGGGACATACCCTGACAAATGGAGATTGTTCTTACAAATGTAGATTTTATCTTATAAAAGAGTAACTTCTGCTTGGTTTGCAGAGCTTCTACCAGAGAGTCATATTTTGGGGAGGCAAATTTTGCTTCCTTTGAGACACACACCGGGATGTTGCTTCATCTTGTAACACAGGTGTCTAGTTTCAAGGGACTTGACTTTGAATTTCTAAATCTCTTTAAAGAAAAGAAGGAAGGAAGAAAAAGGGGAAAAAAACTTAACCAAAGGTCTTTATTTTATTCTCAATTTTTTATTAGTTATCCAGAAACTTCTTGGAGTTAGGAAAGAACAAAGCAGGAAGGGAATAATCAAGTTTTCAAGAAAATAATCTGTTATTGCAAAAACAAAACACTGAAGTAACTGCTTCCTAAATTATCATCCTAAGAAATAAAAACTCAGCGGGTAGGCAGCCTAGCCTTTGGAAACAGTACAGAAGGGCTCAGGTTGGGCTGACTTGCCTGAGGGACTCTGCAGACAGACTGCCAGGTGAGGGGCAGTGGCCAAGTCCACCAGCTGCTTTTGGATGCTGGTTTGGCTCTGGCACTCACCTCCTTCCTTCAGCCTCACCTGACTGTCTCTGTTCATACTGTGTGGACATTTCAGTCTATTGTTTCAAATATACAGCCTTTATCAATTCAGCTCTTGTTTATGCTTAAATCTTTGCTCTTCTTGCTAGTGTGCCTATTAGTAAGCGCTAAGTTGCAAATAAAGAAATGTTCTGCATTTAGATACTGTTACTATGCCTGTCCCCACAGATCATTTGTCTGTAGGAACCCTCCTTAGGCAAGAGATGTCTGCTTCGAACATGTACACCTGAACTCTTTCTTCAGTGTTGTTTTCAGGACTAGTCTCAATAATTATTTCGCTATCCTAGGAGGCCAAGTTGTTCTATGCCTGTGTCCTTATTCATTACAAACATATATACTGGATACATATTAGGGATATATCAGTGAGCACGGCAAACTCACTTCTGGACTTTATAAAGTCTGTGGATGTAGGTGGGAGATGAAATGAGTCCTAAGCGTTAACACTCACAACTTACTAAGTGCCAGACACAGTTCTAAATAATTAGTATAGTTTATATCATTTAATTCTCATTACACACATTTGTGAACTAGAAAAAGATTAATTTTCCTTCTGCTGTTGAAGGGAGAGACCTGGTTCTTGTCGCTCATGCATGTAAAGAATTACATATCAGCAAATGTAGTAGTATGTAATCAGTTTATTAGCGGCCCGTTCCCGTGGAAGAGAAGAGGACTGGGTAGAATAGGGGGTGAAAGACAAAGTTTCAGGGCAAAGCAGGGTGAGAAAAGCAAGAGCGGCTGAAGACCAGGGTGGCCGAAGACCAGGGTGGCCAGCCCCCAGGGCAGCCTGAGGCTGGGTGGCCAGAGGCCCTGTGGCCCCAGAGTCAAGAGCACCCCAATACCCGACCCCGAGCGGGGGAGCATGTCCTTTGTTCTCAGGACTTATATAGTTGGTGGGATAGGAAGGGAAAAAGTTACATATTGATTAATTGGTGAATGTGGTGCCAGCTTTCTGGGGGACTACCCAAATTTAGGTATGTGTGGGGGTGTGTTAGCCTGAATCCTTATCTTGCTCCAGACCCCATTTGTTCATCTTGTTGTAAAACAAATACGTGACAGGAGGCAGTTAATTAAAATTGGGGCACTTTCCAAAGTTAATTATGGGCTCTTTCTATAAGTATCAGGGACTCCCTCCTAAAACAGATAGTGACCAGAGGTAGGAAATTAACCAAAGTTGTTTTATGGGCTCTTTCTTTGGGCACCGGGGACCCTCTCCCACATTCAGGCCTGGGGATGAAAGCACAGTTTCAAGGCTTTCTTTCTCATATAGTGGAAATGCTACATAGAATTTCAAGGACTCCCCTTCTTTCTTGCTAACATAGTGTCCCTTGTGATGTTGGAACACCTGGCAATATTATCAGACCAGGCTCAGGACTGCTGAGTTAGCATGTGAGACCTGTCTCCTTCCTCCTCCCAGCCTCGGTTTACTATTTAACCTACCGAATTGATAAAAGGTATTTCCTGGCAACTGCTAGATGCTGGCCAGTAATAGTACTGTAGTCTCAGAATTCTTCCTACGCTGTCTCCTGCCTCACTACCACTTTCAAATTCTTCTGGCTAGACTAATAATCAAATAAACTGAGCGATAAATAGGAGAAAATGCCCCAATTCATTATATATCTTTGCAGGGTGTTTCTATATGAATCTGAGGCCTGAGGACAGATCAGACAATTAGGGCTTGCACGCCATCATCTGGAGCTCAGAAGGGAGGTGGTGCTTGGGAACTCAAAGGGCAGAAAGGTTCAGATCCAGCTACCCCAGGATGTGTCTCTGTGGTATGCAGATTACTTTGAGCCAAAGGCAATTTTAGCCGCAGGTTCCAGAGAAGCATCCGCCCCTCCCTTTAACTACCTAGAAGAACTGAATTTGGGGCTTTCTCCATAATAAGAGATGATCAGAGATGGCCTGTTAGGGTTTATCTATAGGGCAGGGCAAACTTCTGTTAGTAAAGTCCTGTCCTAATCACCATGCAATGTTCCCATACACATACATGTACTACATTTAGTTATTTTCTCTTAGTAATCTGCCTCATGTCTATTTTATTATTGGACCAACCAGAAAAAAAACCTTGAGGGTAGACGAAGGGTTGCTCCTCCCCAAGAGAGTCAATTCACCTGGAGGTAGGAAAACAAATGTTTAGTAAATAAATGCCTGCTGGGCCTCTTTGCAATGGGACATTGAGAGGATTTGGATCAAACAAGCACTGGGAGGTTCTTCCCTATCACACTAGTTGATATCGAACTGTGGTTATCTGTCTCAATAGCTTCTTTCTTGGAGACTGTTCTCTATCTAGAATTATTTTAAGCAGTTGGAGAAAGGTCAGAGTTTCTAAGACTTTTGTTTCTTAAAAATAAACCCACTTGAAATAATCACTATCCCCACCTGATCTCAAATGCCTTGGGGTGACAAATTCTGCTTGCCCTCATATTTGAGATTAATTTCCTTTACAATGAGGAGCCTGAGGCAGAGTATTTGAGTAACTTTCTTAAGGTTTGATATCTACTGAGTGATAAACCCTAGCACTCTGAGTCCACCAACCAGAGAAGACTAGAGCATCACCTGAAAACTGGGGTGTATGACAAAGGTAATAAAGGAAGAAGGCAGGGGTTTGTGAAAGTCACTAACAGAAGGAATCATACAGAATCTCATGGGGAATAGCTCCCTGGGGAAATACTTTTTAAGGGATCCTGATCTGCCGGGCAAGGTTAGTACTAGAGATGGAGACCAAAGACCAGGATGACCGTGGGCTGGATTGTGAGAGGGGACCAGGGATGAGTTTACGCATTTAAGAGAAAGTTTTCAGAAAAGGAATTGAGAAGAGTCAGTGACTATTTTGACATGGGGCCGGGGGCATGTTTTAGGCTAAATTGCATCCTACCAATATTCATGTGTTGGAGTCTTAACCCCTAATTTTTCAGACTATGTCTGCATTTGGAGACAGGTCTTTAAAATGGTGGTTAACGTATAATAAGGGGGAATAAGCAGGTTCTAGTCCAATATGACTGGTGTCTTTATGTGAAGAGGAGAATAGGATACAGACACACACAGAAGGAAGACCATGTGAGGGCACAGCAAAAAGGCAGCCATCTACACATCAAGTGGAGAGCAGCAGTCTGGAAAAAACTAAACCTGCCAGCACCTTGACCTTGGACTTCCAGCCTTCAGAACATTAAGAAAATAAGTTTCTGTTGTATAAACTGCCATATCAATGATATTTTGTTATGTCATCCATAGATATCTCTTTTCTGGGACTCAGAACAGAGTTGAAATAGGGAAATAAAGAAAAAAGTACAACTACTTATTTATTGTGTTTCAGGCTTTATTACAAGCCTTGTAGACATAGCAGACTAATGAGCTAAAAGTCAGGCTCAGACAGGTTCTTTTACACCAATGTTCATAGAAGCATTATTCATAATAGCCATAAGAAGGAAACCATTCAAATGTTCATCAACAGATAAATGGATCAACACAAGGTGGTATATACAAATAATGAAAAATTATTCAGCCTTAAAGAAATAACATGCTGATAGATGCTACAACGTGCACCATGAAAACATTATGCTAAGTGAAATAAGCCAGACACTAAAGTATAAACATTGCATGATGCCACTTACATAAGGTATCCAAAGTAGGCAAATCCGTAGGGACAAAGTAGAACAAAGGTTACTAGAAGTTGAGGAGAGAGCAAGGTGTGCAACTAGTATTCAGTGAGTTCTGTTTGGTGTGATAAAAAGTTCCGCAGATAGATGGAGACAGTTGCACAACACTGCATATATGTTTAATGCCGATGAATTGTACACTTAAAATGGTTAAATGATAAATTTCACATTATGTAAAATAGCACAATGAAAAAAAGTCTTCCCTTAAAAATGTTACTTCAAATGGGGAAAGAAGGTCACAGAACAATAAGACGATGATAAATCTTGAGGAAACGCAGTAAGGCAGTTCATTTTTGGTCAAGTGTGTGTGTGTGTGTGTACGTACACACATACACAACATAGGTGTCAGAGGAGGGGTTGAAATTTTACTAGAAGACCCAGGTAAGTACGAGGCTCAATGATGGTTCCCACCCTCAGAAGTTCTCTGGGTTCGTTGAAATTTGGCCCTCAACAGGGAGGGCAAATAAAGATGGGAGAAAGAGCCAGACACCTTCAGACTGGCAGTATTGATAAACAAGGGTATTTACATACGAGGCATTCTTGGGCAGCTGCAGATGAGTAGATCTCCATACCGGCAAACCAGAGTCCTAGGAATTTAGGCCTTAAACAGATTTCAATCACATATACTGTCTAGAAGTTTTCAATATCATACTGCTCTCTCAGGGCTAAGTCCTTGAAGGGGGTTCCACATTGGGAATGATAAACAGAGTGCACTTTCCAAGGGGAGGGAGGTCAGGAGCCTCTCACTGGCAGGGTCCAGCGTGGGGGTCAACTGCCATACGCGGTCAATGACTTGCTTGACACCTGAGAAGACTTTGTCCCAGGCATTGGAGCAGCTTGTTAATGGCCGTGGGAACAGGAGAGGACTATGCACTGTGAAGCTGAAGCAGAGAAGTGGTAAAGTTAGAAACGTTAACAGGGACCTAGAACATAGAGGATCTTCAGAACATTTTAAAAACATCTGTTTTTGTTTTTTTTTTTTTTACTCTGAAAGAAATGAGAAGTCATTTTGAGCAGAGTCATATTGCAAGAGACAACAACTGGAAACCCACTAATGGTACATCCTTGTATCCTTCTTTACAAATGTTTGTATCATGGTCCAGAAATGTTAATATGTGTCCCTATAAAGCTGGTAACAGAGCAGTGTTGGCACTCATGTTTTCTGGGTCATGCCTACACAATATATCCCAGCTTATTATTGCTCATTACACACTCAGAGGAGTTTATACATAGCAGTTGTTCAATGAAGGTAATTTGTAATTGATTATGACTATGTCAAGCAGTTAATGTAATTTAACTTGCCTCATGAAATTAACCAGAAACATGATTTTAAATATATCTATATCTTAAATCATCTATATTTAGGTCTATGTCTATTCTATCCATCTATCTATATACATGTGTCTATATATATATAAAACCCACCTTTACTAATATGAGCATACATTGTATACACTTACTTTGCATTCATATATAGATATTTGTAGATGTAGGCAAGTTATAAACATGTATACATAAAATATTAAGAGCTATATTTAAGTAAACATTAATGCTACATTGGTGTGTATATGTGTGTATCATACTTCCAGACTTACCTGTATGCATACATATATATGAACATTATCTAAGAGTGAGATATGACTATTGTATAGTTTAAGGTGAGCCAGATCATTCTAGATTGTGCATAGGGTTGTAAATACTCACCTGGGAGAAAAAAGATAGAAGAATAAAGGCTGAGGCTTTGAAACCAAAACAGAGATAGCTGTATTCAGATTAGTTTTCATTCTCCAATGACATGTTTAATTATGTTAACATTTTTTTGTCCAAGTTTTCTTTCTTTTGGCTCATATGTGCATAGTTACCATAATAATGTCTTCATTAAAATATGGGGAATATTTTTTTGTAAATATCTCCGTTGAAGTTTCTATCTTTCACCTACTTCCTATTTATTTTTTTGTGTGTTCTTTGAAAATGCAATCACAAATGTTGCTTTTATAAATCCTTTAGGCCAATGATATGTGAGTCTGAATTATTTTTCAAGAGCATATTTCAAAGTATTTCAGGCAAATTGTCAGTTTTGAGAAGCACTGCAATCAACTGCTACAAAAACAGAGAAGACTAAAATGATAGACCAGTTTCAATCCATTGCTTCCCAACAGGATGGCAATGGCTGTTGCCAGAACTCTTGTCTGTACTGAGGGGACACAGGACACAGCAACACAGAAATGGGATTCATTTCAAAAGGCCATTGCTAAGCCATTGAGTTCCTGGGATGTTCAGTCTAGGTTTTAGAATTTTGATGGAAAATATTGCAACATTTAGTGAGACAGTTTTCAGACACAAGCAGAGGCTTATGTTTTTGTGTGTTGTATTCCACGACACTAAGAAAAAATTTTTAAAGATTTTATTTATTTAATTTTAAAAACAAGGGAAGAGAAGGAGCAAGAGGGAGAGAAACATCAATGCGTGGTTGCCTCTCACGTGCCCCCTACTGGGGATTTGGCCTGCAACCCAGGCATGTGCCCTGACTGGGAATTGAACTGGTGATCTGCTGGTTCCCAACCCGCTCTCAATCCACTGAGCCACACCAGCCAAGGCACACTAGGAAAATCTTCTAGTAAGACCCAATGAGTGAGTGCTTTTTGTAGAAACCTGTTCTTAATCTTGCCCCCTTTTAGTATGCTTGTCACAGGTGTTTTATAATATAGTCTCTCCTTTCAGCAAATTTGAAGAATTTTGCCCCCTGTAAGTGTTCACAAACCATTTCCTATTCTCGGTGCTTTCCCTACGGCCTTCCATCCTCCCTTGTTCTATTTTGGATTTTCTTGTGTCTGAAAATCCACAAATTTGTGTCTGCAGAAAGTCCACAGTGAGTGCAATTAAGTAGTAAATGAAGCAAAACAGCAGAGGAGTATCAACCTCAGTTAGATCTAGGTGCTGGGCAGTTGCTGCTGACACAAACCTGTTATAATCCTGTGTCTCTGTGAGCCTGTAACACATGCTAACTTGCACACCTTCTGGTTCTCAGGCCCTCAGCTTAACACATCATTGTCCAATCCATGGAAGACACTACATTTTCTTCTGCTGGACTCCAGTGGGTGATGATGCCGTAATCTCTGTTGAGGCGTCCATTGATTTTGCTGAGAAGCCTTTTAGAAGTTGAAGAAATAAGGTAAGTCCTTGGAAACCACAATACAAGGGCTTCAAGGGGAAGCAGAGCACATATTCAATGTCTTAAATTATTGCCACAAGTTCTTACATCCAGCTTCAATATCAACACACACACACACACACACACACACACACACACTACAGATATGCCTGAATACAATTCCAGCATAGTTCTTATGTTTTCTTTGTCAAAAGTTCATAAATAATGGAAGTAAAACCAATGAATCAGCGAAGGAGTAATGAATAAAATTTATTGTGCATGTACTACAAAGACAATTTGCAAGCCAGGAGCACCTCAACCAAAACATGGAAAGGGGCTGAGGACAATATTGTTTTAAAACATCTTACAGTGAAGAGGCAGTGAATGACTATATTCTTCACAGTAATTGCTTATAATATTATAATTTTCTTAAATCATAGGAAATTGGTTAGTTACCTGAAATCAATCCTGGGAAGCAATTTAAGTTTCTATTATGATTTCTGGAGACATAAACAAGAACTAACCAAGGTCAAGAAGCTTGATTAAGCTTTGCTTGCCTGAGTAAACTGGCTTTGTGTGCTCAGAGAATTGTTAAGGCTGGTCTGTATCTGTTTCCTATTTTATTAACTTCTAATACCATTGAAGAGATTGATGTAAAGTTTTATCAGTATGAAGTGGAGGTTCAGCTGTTCTGTTGGTAATCCAGCTCTTCTCTCATCATATTGGCTCATCGTCTATTCCTCCTTCATCTTCGTTTGTATCTTAAATTGAACATGCTCAGCTGTTTTTACCTGTTTGGCCACTGGGATAGGAACCGCAGTAACTTCTCAGTCTTGTTTTCAATGATTCAAATTCCACACTCATAACAGTCATTATGGCCTGTGTATTCATGGCTTCAGTTTATGATTTTCCTAGTTTGTTGCTTTATGAATTATAACAACAGTGGAAATTAGGAAGGTCTCATACGCCCTTTCGAGTTGGCTTGGGGCAAGTGCCTAAATTTACTGATAGACTGATTTCTTTTTAAAATTATAATTTGTTGGTGCTCTGGAAGGTTTGTAAACTACCACCGGGTTTACTAAATGAGAGTATCTTTCACATTACACAAAACGGATATCTCTGAATCCTCCCTGAATTGCTTGACAACAATTCTTATTAGCTACAGACATCTGGAATTTTATCCTTTAATGACACCAGCCATTTTACAGGCAGAGGCATCCTCAGATTTATATAAATGGTCATAATTATATCAATATTATTTATACCTACTTACTGAATTAGAATTATAATAAAAAGAAGTAATCAGTTCTAAATGCATAAAACATAGAACAAAATTCAGACTAACAAATAAATGATAGATATCCACACATATTTTTTATCTCAGTGCAAATACCCCTTCTCAGTTATGAGAAGGGCATGAAGTACATTAGCGTATGAAGTAACTTTGAAAGCTGGGGAGTGAATGCTAACTGGAGAAAAGGAGTCACAAAATGCAGGCCAGGTGTACAGAGCCAAGGGCTAATTTTAGATGCTATGAAATTATGTTCTGATAAACACTTAAGCAAAACTCATCATGCAACATGTGAGGAAACAGTGTTTACTAAAATCAGTATACGCAGTGGTGGCAAATAATAAAGTCCCAGAAGGAAAATCTTGTAAACATAGTTACACAGATGTAAGAAGATGAAATTAAAAATATATCCAGCTGGCCCTGTTTATCTATCTCAATTTCCTATGGGCCATAATTTTCCCTGATATTAGGAAAATGTTTAAGGAAGGTTAATGTACTTCCAAATAGTTATACAATTTATGCAGATGGAAAAATAATTCCTTCCTGAAAATAAAATTAATTTTAAAAGAATACCTTCTTATCAGAAGTGAAAAAGCGCTCAAGTTGTTGTCTTTATATTGGGTCATATCAAAATTACAGGCACAACTGTTAAAATTTCTGCTTTCACTGAAGTCAGACTTTGTGAAAAAGGCATAGGCATTGAAATGACTATTGAATACACTGTATAAATCTGTCAAAGCCAGAATTGTTAATCTCTATAATCATCCAACCTGTCATTATATTCTCTCTTCAAAAAATTGAAAATCAGAGGAAAGTATCATTTTGGTATAATTGAGATTATGTTTATTCACAGAGTGTTTTGTTTTCTTATACGCTGCCAGACATCTGGATAAAGACTGAAAATTTTAGCAAATAATTAACATCTTTCTACATATCTAAATGTTGATTGCATTTTGTTTCACTCTAAATATTTGATAAAATTTAGTTTTAGCTACAAAATAAATATTCTGTGCCCCTATTATCTTGAAAGTTATTTTTCACTCTAGCTTTCCAAAGTTAGGATATTGTCTCTTTTGGAAAAAGAGAGTAAATATAGGATGGAATTTTAGAACAGGAAGAAAATAAAATAATGTTGGCCAAGATTCATATTTGTGGCTAAAATTTTATGAATAAAAAGGTTATTTAAAAAAATCATATGTGGTATTTAATATCAAGTGTAACAAGGACCTCTTCCTTATACAATACATGCCCTTTAACTTTTCCTCAGTAAAACAGTCCTGTCCTGCCTGGGTGGCTCAGGTAGCTGGAGCGTCATCATGTTCCCCAAAAGTTTACAGGTTCAATTCCCGGCTGGGGTACATATCAGAGGAAACTGATTGATATTTCTTCCTCACATCGATATTTCTCTCTGTTTCTCTGTGTCTCTCTCTCTCAAATCTATTTAAAAAACATGTCCTCAAGTGAGGATTAAAAAAAATACTAAACTTTAAGATCATTACAATTAAAATAAGAAATTTTACAAAGGACCAAGGGACTACCTGTTCGTCTCATTACTGTGTAGCACGTACTTTGAAATTCTACTGATTGGAATAATAAAATAAAATAAAATATGTAATGTAAACATTTCAAAAGGAAAGAAAATATATTTTGCTGAAAATATAATTTATCATGCATATTGAATAGAACACTGTAGAATATAGAAAAATTTAATGTGTTAGCTGCATAAAACAATTTTATATCTATTGTAATTTAACTTAAACATGAAAATGAAACATATATACCATCCCATTTATATAGAAATAAAATAAAGTAAATTGTAGTTAACTAGTTGAGATAAAATCCATATAAAATTATATAATGCAACAAAAAATTTTAAAAAAGAAACATTTCATCAGAGTAAAAAGTAACTATGTAATATCAAAAAAATATAAAGCTTACCATCACAAAAGTCTTTCCCCAACTTAATATGCATTTTAAATAAAATTAAAATAGTATTTTTTCTTTAAACAAGATAATTAAATAAAAGTACTTTAAAACAACCCAGAAAACTTAAAAAGAAGAATGTCAATTAGGAGTTTTGTGTTTTAGTCATTGAAACATTCTACAAATCCACCTTAATGAAATGTGTACTATCTTGGCAAAAATCACACAAAGAAAGCAATGACACAGAATAGAATACCCAGAAACTTATTAAAATATACGTAATTATATAAAAGATAAAAGCCATTTTTACTTAGTGAAAACAGAAAAAATTGTGTAATAAAACTTGAAAATAGACTATTCATCTAGAAATTTGCAGGCTTACATATTAACACAAAAATTAAAACAAAATTGAGGCTAGAAAATCTAGGAGAAAGAGTCTATATGATATAAAGAAGTTATATTAAATCTTGAAAAATTAAGACTAAGGAACCAGGATGGCATCTAGTTTTTCATAATATTTTCTCATAATCCTTGGTGTTACTTTGGTGTCAGTTGTTACTTCTTTTTCATTTCTGATTTTATTTCTCTGGGCCCTCTCTTTCTCTCTCTTTCTTTTTTTCTTCATGAGTCTGTTTAAAGGTTTGTCAATCTTGTTTTTCTTTTTAAAGAACCAGCTTTTGGTTTTATTTGTTTTTTTGTATTTTTTAAACTGTATTTCATTTATTTTGCTCTGGTCTTTGTTTTTTCTTCTATTCACTTTGGGTTTTTGTTTTTTGCTCTTTTTCCAGTGCCTTTAATTATAAAGTTAGATTGTTTATTTGAGGTTTTTCTCATTGCTTGAGGTAGGCTTCTCATGATGTGAATTTCCCTCTTAAGCCTGCTTTTAGTACGTCCCACAGAATTTGGATTGTTGTGTTCTTATTTTCACTTGTTTTAAGATATATTTTGATTTCTTCCTTGATCTCATTGTTCATCTATTTACTGTTTAGTAACATGTTATATAACATTCATGTTTTTATGTGGTGTTCAGTTTTGTTTAGTTTTGGTTTTTGTTTTTGATTCTTGTGATTGAGTTCTAGATTAATACCATTATGGTCAGAGAAGATGCTTGGAATGATTTTTTGTCTTCTTAAATTTATTGAAACTTGGTTTTTGTTCTAACAGGTTGTCTATCCTAGAAAATGTTCCATGTGTACTTGAAAAGAATGCATTTACTGCTGCTTTGGCGTAAAATTCTCTGAAGATATTAATTAAATTGAATCCATCTGATCTAGTGTGTAATTTAAGGCTGTGTTTCCTTCTTGACACTGTCTGGAAGATATATCTGTTGATGTCAATGGGGTGTTAAAATCCCCTACTGTGGCTTTATTGTTATCTATTTTTCCCTCTATGTCTATCAAGATTTGCTGTATATATTTAGGTGCTCGTATGCTGAGTGACCAAATGCTTACAACAGTTTTATCCACTTTTGAATTGCTCCCTCTATAAATAAGTAGTGTGCTTTTGGTCTTTTATTATAGCTTTTGTTTTAATGTCTATTTTGTCAGATATAAGTTCTGTTATCCCAGCTTTTTTAATATTTATTTTCATAAAATATTGTTTCCATTCCTTTTAGTCTGCTTGTATCTTTCATTCTGAGGTCAGTGTCTTCTACAGAGTAAACATATCTATTGGTCATATTTTCTAATGAATTCAGCTATCCTATGTCTTTTGATTGGAGCATTTAAGCCATTTATATTTAAAGTGATTTTTGATAGGCATTTATTTATTGCAATTTTACTCTTTTAACTGTACCCTTATGTTTTTTCCTTCTTCTTCTTAAAGAAAATTCTTTAAAATTCTACATCCTTTGAAAAACTTTTGGGCATATTAGTCACACTTAATTAAAGTCTATTACTAATAACTTCAATACCACAGTTCTATTTAGATCTGATTCTCTTGTCTGTAAATTCTCTTGTTCTGGAATTTTTGAAAGATTATGTAAGTTATAAATAACACTTTTTTTCTAGTGACTATCTACTAACCAAACCTTTCTAATATTCACTTACACTGGAGACTCACTACTTTAATCCAATCTGGTACTGACTATTCTAATTTCAGGCAGAGCTGTAGTTCTTATAATACTGAATTTACATCTTGATTTGTTTGTTTCTGGTCTACAGACCATGAAGTCTCAACTGAGAGCATGGGATATGTAGTAAGTTACTAGTGAGAAATTCATGGGAAAATAGGATTTTGCTTAGTCAGTTTTAAAAAGAGGATAGTGTTGTAGATATTGTACCAAAATAAAGAAAATTACAGATTTAAGTCAGTAGTCAAGAAATTAAATGTGAAATTATATCATTTCATACTTAATACTGGATCTTGTTTAAGGATTCTCCACAGTGAATTCAATCTTACAGAGTTAACATCTGTGAACATGTTATATAAGTCATTCTTTCCATTTCAATTTCACAAATATTAATTTACTTTCTTCACACATTTGGACCTAGATATTAAAAATGCTATATGATTCATCAAGGAATGCCAAAAAATAAATTAAATTAAATGTTATCTGCCAAATATAGTAAGCAAAATAAAAATTTAAATAATTTGTTATAAACAATTCAGAGAAAGTATCTATGAGGGAAATCATAAATGAGATGAACCTTGAAAGAAAACCTAAATATTTCCATGATAATTCAGATTTTAATACAGAGAGAACTGTTTTCCCTCAATAATGGTATTAAAATATTTGAATTATTTCAAGTGCTCAAACATTTAAAATGTATTTAGACACATATTAGTAACAGGCCATTTTGAAATTCAAAATATTTTCTTCATAGGCCATTTTTGTTAATTCACAATTTCAGCTAAAATGCTGTAAAACTTTCTCCTCCATTTACTCTTCAATGATAGTGGGTTTTGCTCTATTTTCTTGGTTCAGCAAGACACAAATTCCAAAGTCTATAAAACTACATGGGAAACAATTTTATGTCAATTTCAAGGGAAGTATATTTTCCCACAATCAGAGAAAGCTAATGTTGCATCCTATGGAGACATGAAGAGTGACAATCTACAACACAAGGTCAATTGGGCAATATGTTTTTCAGCTATCTGAATATTGCTACATTCTTTATGCCCCTGCTGACATATTCCTGTGGTATTTTACATAGATGCAGCAACTTGTCCTGAAATAGAAATGCAACCACCTCAATAACAAAGCCTTTAACAGTACAAGTATTTCAATCAAGTAAAGTAGCAGAAAGAATCAATATCTTCTTTACCTATAGTTCCAGAATTACATGGTGCAGCAGCAGAACAAAACCTCTTGATTCGACTATGTTCTTTTCCATAATCACTGAAACTTCAGCTCTTGGTCTTTTGCTTAATGTCTCCAAGGAACTGTGATTCTTGAATGTTATTTCTGTTGAAAACTTTTATTTTTTTAAAGAATCTGCTTCTGTCTTGATTTTAATCAAAAAACAATCAACAAATAAGTCTTATAAAAATACAAGACAGAGGCCTATTACCGATTTATAAAATAATCTTTACAAGGTGAATCTCACAAAACATAGAACTACCTGACAGTAATAAATGAATAAATAATTGACTGGTAGTCTCATAATTTAAGTAAATTATCAATTACATACAAAAAGAAGGTCCAGAATTAAGGAAAAAAAACCCTCAAAGATAGTTTTAGCTAAGCAGTCATGATTAGCTTAAAAAATTAGCATTCTTAAGCCTTTATATGTTTTTTGCATATAGTAATCTTTTAAAAAGTTATCTTGCCTTCATCTTTGTATTTATATTATGATTCCTAAATTATTGAAGGTTATGAATATCTTTCAGTTTTTTACTTTATTTTATTTTAGAATTGGCTCCATGGCACAGATTTATGAGTTTAAAGGGGAGTTCATTCATTTTTGGTCTACATACTTCCTTTTGGAATTGTTCTCCTTAAACATTTCAGATGTACATGTGTTTCAGTCCCCTGACAGTTTCTTACGGTGTAACACTTACTATTTTCTATATTCACCAAGATTATTTTTATCTACTTTCCAAATACAATTATTTAATAATGACAAATTGTTTTTTCCAAATACCTAAATGAAGCCTACATTGTTGTATACTTTTATCATAGATTCTTTAAAAAGTAATCCTTCATTATTTCCTGTTTTCATATGTAGATGTTCTCAAACTGCTACACTCACTATCACTGATATGTATAGTTGTGCCTAAGGACTCTATTTAACGCATTGACGATTCAAATGTTTTAAGTATATATTTCAAAGGATTGCTGTCCACCAGTTACAAAAGCTTTGATACTATCCAAGTTCCTTCATTTAAGTATTAAAAGGAACATTGGAAAAATAATATCTCTTTATGATTGTCTGTTAACTGCTCCAAGTCCTGATGAAACTAGTAACAAGTAATGATGCAACACTGATTTAATTTTTTAAAAGATAATAAAATAAAGTATTTTACAGGCAGCAAAGTTTAATTACCCTAAGTACAATATTTAGGATCCAATGAAGGCTATTTGGCCACTGTTCTGTTATAGGAAAGTTTTATAATTATAATATTGCCATAAAGTAATATAATGGCAGACAATGATGGTTCTCTCTTTGCTTATCCCAGATGCTTGATAATTTAAAAAAATAAGAACCAGATTGAAACAAGATACTTCTCTGGTGTTTTCATTTTTAATATTTATCCAGGTAAATAGAAATCATCCCATATGTTAGAATAAAATATTTACTCTAAATCAAAATGCAATATTTTCAAACTAAAGTGCATTCATTTTTTTCTTGGCCTTTATATTGTTGATCTGGAAAAACACTAATATTTATATAAAATAAATATTTGTATAGGTTTTGTATTTGAACCAAATATTTGTATAAGAACCAAACTGAGAAGAAAATGAGTGAGTTAATTTTCCAAGTATTCCTTCCACAAGTAGACTAAAGAATTTTGCCATTTGCCATTAGACCACATGATTAATATTTGGTTTGAAAAACAAGATAGATTCAGGAAAGTCTACAAAGATGGTTCAAATGTTTTATTTTAACATGGTACCATGTTGTATTTTATACTTGCAATTGTTTCAATCCTACTGTTAGGTTTGTTTTACCTGGCATATTCAGAACTAAGTGATTACTTGGTAATATTCTTCATTATATCATGGTTGTAAAGTTTAAGATTAAAAAATAAGCATAATAGATTTGGACATTTTTTCTCGTACATCTCTAAAATTTTCAGAAATATATAGTAGTTTCTCTCTCTTCTATGTTTTTATCTTACAAAGTTACCCAAAAAGCCAGCAATGTAAGCCAGGTTTTTTGTCAACTATTTTTACTCTAAAACTAAGAGGTGAACTGAATCATAATAAATCCAAATTTCTCTGTGTTGAATTCAAGACTGTTTTTAAATCTTTTAGAAAGGAGTGAAGGATAAGTAGTGAGCCATGCAAGACTAGGATTAAAGACAATAGACCAACTTCTAGCATTGTGATCACAGGCAATTTAACTCACCTTTGAATGTGCTTTGTTCATGTATAAAATTGAAATAGTTCTATTTGTTAGTATGCTTTCAGCTAAAAGTTATAGAAAATCCAGCTGAAAAAAATTTTAACAGTAAGGGACTTTATTAACTCGCACAAGAGGGAGTTTGGGGATACTCCAGACTCCTGCTTCAAGCCAACATGCATGCTGGCCTTGTTCCTGTCTCTTTCCTGTTCTCATGCTCTTCCACGTGCTGTGGAAGCCACTCAGCCTGGCTGCTCTCATGAACAAAAGTTCCTGCCAAGAACCCTCCAATGCTTCCTTAGTCATGGCCATCAGGAAAGAAATGATCTGTTTCTCTGGGTTTGCTCTTTAAGGTTGGGAAACTATATTTCAGGAAATCTGTACCAACACCCATCGCTACAGATTTTGACCAGAATTGGGTCACATAACCATTCTAGAAGAAGTTTCTGGAAGGGACTAGAACATCATGGTATCAGCTGTACCTGTCTTTTTGTCAGTTCAAAATGAATATAATGGAGTCAGTATTTTAATAATTATCAGCAATTAAAATAGTGTTTAGAATTTGTCAAGTTTAGTGTATGCCATAAAATAGGTGCTCCACACATTCAGTGGTGCTAAGGAGTGAGAAGGATAATGGCCGTGGTGTCTATTCAGTATAGACTGAACTGTATTTTTCATCTATCTCCAAGTTATTCACAAACCACTCTTTTAGTTATATTTATTTTCCCATATATTAGAACAATCTAGTTGTGATATTCATAACTTTGCCAAATTCCAGGCTCATTGTATTATTGTGGCAGATTATATACATAGAATCTTCATTCCTCATAATTATATTTAGGACACCTAAATTTTTATTTAAAAAAAACACTACCTTATTTACAGGAGTCTCTCCTTCATTCTAAAGTATTCATGACCTATAAGGGCTTTACTTTCTAACTTTAGCTTAGTTGACCCTCATATGCATTATTCCTTTCCCTGCTCTGTCAGTCCCTTCTTTCCCTTAAATTTCCACCCAAAACTAAAGCAACCATTTCATCTCTACCTGTTCTTTGAACATGCACTCAAAATCCTTGTTTACATAATGTGAGCCATGCCTTTTTTTGCTCATTAATTGCTTTATAGTTGTAACTACTTAGTCATGTATGATATGTTTTACAAATTAATTTGATTTATTTTCCAAATTCTGAGAAAGGGGGTGTATTAGTTTACTAGAACTGCTGCATGAAGTATAAAGAACTAGGTGCCTAAAACGACAGAAATACATTGCCTCACATTTCTGGAGGCTGTAAGTCAGAAATGGAGGTTTTGGCAGAGTTAGTTCCTTCTCAGGGCTGTGAGGAAGAATCTGTTCCATGGCTTTCTCCTCGCCATGGTAGCTTCATGTGTCCCCTGGCTGATAGTTTTCCCCGTGTTTACACATGGTCTCTTCTCTATATGTATCTCTGTTTACATTCAATTTAAATTTTTTTATTGTTGCTCAAGTATAGTTGTCTCCACTTTCAGACCCCCAGGGTCCCCCACCCCACTCATCCCCACCCCCCACCCTGGAACACACCCCCTATGGCTTTGTCCACGTGTCCTTTATACATGTTCCTTAATGGACTTTCCCCTCATTTTCCCCCATTCTCCCCTCCCTCTTTCCCTCTGGTTACTGTCATTTTGTTCTTTATTTTAATGTCTCTGGTTATATTTTGCTTGCTTGTTTGTTTTGTTGATTAGGTCTGGCAATTTGATTTTTTAAATAAAGACACTAAACATATTGTATCAGAACTAACCCTCATGACCTCATTTTAACTGGATTACCTCTGGAAAAGCTCTGTTTCCAAATAACATCACATTTTGAGATACTAGGTGTTAGATTTCAATACTGTATCTTTTTTTAAACTAGAGTTTTTAAATTTTATTTTTCAGTTACAGTTGACATACAATATTATGTTAGCTTCAGGTTCACAATACAGTACATTTCTATACCTTATGAATTGATCACCCCCATGAATCTAGTACCCGTCCGAGGCATGCATAGTTATTACAATGTGATTGCCCATATTCCCCATGCTGTACTCTGCATCCTCAGGACTGTGTAACTGGCAATTTATTCTTTTCAATCTATTTTACCTTTTTCACCCATCCTAGCCATCCCAACTGGCAGTTATCAAATTGTTATATGTATCTATATAGAGTTTTTTCAAGAGCAGGCTTAGGTTCACAGCAAGTTTGAGCATAAGGTACAGAGATTTCCCATATACCCCGTCTTCACACATGCATAGAGACGTCCATTAACAAAATACCCCAACAGAGTGGTACATTTATTACAAATGATGAACCTGTGTTATTGACTTATTATTCTACCACAAATCCATAATTTACATAAGGAGTCAGCCTTGGTGTTGGACATTCGATAGGTTTGGACAAATTGATAATACGTATCCACATTATCATACCAAACAAAATATTTTCACTGCTTTCAAAATGCTCTGTGTTCTGCTTACAAATCCTTCTCTCCCCTCAAATACATCTTTTTTGAGGAGTAGAATTCAATTCATAATAGGGAACAAATATTTAAGTTAAGAGATAAAACATTTGAAGTACTACTGATTTTGACATAGTGTATATTATCTCATAGCATAAGATGATGCAAAATAGATAACAATATATAGACAAAATAGCTTTAAAATTGAAATGAATACTGTTAGGAACTGCTACATGTATTTATCTTTATTTTTATGTTTAGGTGTTAACATTTTCATTGTTATTCTATTACAGTTGTCCCGATTTTCCCCCTTTGCCCTCCTTTGCCCAGGCCACCCCCCACTCCCACAGTCAATCCCCACAGTGTGTCCATGTCCAGACATTATTTGTTCATGTTCTTTGTCTAGTCACTTCCCTGCTTTCCACCATTTTCTCCTTCTGCACTCCCTTCTGGTCATTGTCAATCTGTTCCATATTTACATGTCTCTTGTTCTATTTTGTTCACTAGTTTATTTTTGTTCATTAGTTTCCTGTTATTGGTAAGATCATATGTATTCGTCTTTCACAACCTGGCTTATATCATTTAGTGTAATAATCACCAGTTCCATCTATGCTATCATGAAAGGTAGGAATTCCTTCTTTCTTTCCACTGCATAATATTCCACTGTATAAATACACCACGGTTTTTTGTCTACTCAGTTACTGATGGGCTCTTAGGCTGTTTCCAGCACTTGGCTACTATAAATAGTGTTGCTATGAACATTGGGGTGCATAAGTTCTTTTGAATTGGTGATTCTGGATTCCTATGGTATATTCCCAGCAGTGAAATTGCCAGGTCAAAAGGCAGTTCCATTTTTAGTTTTTTGAGGAAATTCCATAATTTTTTCCACAGAAACTGCACCAGTCTGCATTCTCTCCAATAGTATACTAAGGTTCCCTTTTCTCTACAACCTTGCCAGCACTTGTGTGTTGGTTTATTAATGGTGGCCATTCTGACCAATATGAGGTGCTATCTCACTGTGGTTTTAATTTACACGTATCTGATGGCTCGTGATACTGGACATCTTTCATATGTCTATGGACTATCTGTATGTCCTCCTTGGAGAAGTGTCTGTTCAGGTTCTTTGTCCTTTTTTTAAATTAGGTTGCTTGTTTTTCTGGTGTTGAATCATATGACTTGTATATTTTGAAGGTCAAAACCTTGTCTATGGTATCATTGGCAAATATGTTCTCTCATATAGTTGGTTCCCTTTCCATTTTGGTGATGGCTTCTGTAACTGTTCAGAAGCTTTTTAATTTGATGTAGTCCCATTTGTTTATCTTTTATTTCCCTTCTAGGAGATATATTGCCAAAAATATTGCTACATGGAATATCTGAAATTTTACTGCCTATATTTTCCTCTAGGACTTTTATGGTGTCACTAAATATTTAAGTCTTTTATTTATTTTAAATTTATTCTGGTGTATGCTGTAAGTTGGTGGTCTAATTTTTTTTTTTGCGTGTACCAGTCCAGTTCTCCCAATGGCATTTATCAAAGAGGCTATTTTTACTCCTTTGTATGCTCCTAAACCTTTTGTCAAATATTAATTTGATGAACCACAGAAACATGAATTTATTTCTGGGTTTTTATTCTGTTCTATTGATCTATGTATCTGTTCTTATGCCAATACCAACCTGTTTTGATTATAGTATAATTTGATATCAGGTATTGTGAACTCTTACTTGGTTCTACTTTCTCAATATTTCTGAGGCTATTCAGTCTCTTTTGGGGTTCCATATATATTTTTGAAATATTTGTTCTGTATCTATAAAATATGTCATTTATATTTTAATAGAGGTTGCATGGAATCTATAGATTGCTTTGGGTAGTATGGATACTTTAATGATGTTAATGCTTCCAATCCATGAACACAGTATATGCTTTTGTTTATTTCATCTTCCTTATTTTTTTTCTTCAGTGTTACATAGTTTTTCAAGTACAGGTCTTTTATCTTCTTGATTAAGTATATCCCTAGGTACTTTATTTTTCTTGTTGCTATAGTAAATGAGATTTTTTTCCTCATTTCCATTTCCAATATTTCATTGTTGGTGTACAAAAAATGCCCTCAATTTCTGAATATTGACTTTGTATCTTACTCTTTTGACAAATTCACTTATTTGGTCAAGTAGTTTTTTGGTGGAGGATATAAGGTTTTCTATGTCTACTATGTTTCAAATAATGAAAGCTTTATGTCCTCTTTTCCAATTTGTATGTCTTTATTTCTTTTTCTTGTCTGATCATTGGTTCTAGAACTTCCAGTACTACAGGAAATAAGAGTGGTGAAAACAGACACCCTTGTATTACTCCTGATCTTAAGAGGAAAGCTTTTAACTCTGGATGGTGTGGCTCAGTGGATTGAGCAATGGTCTGTGAACCCAAGGGTCACCTTTTCGATTCCTAGTCAGGGCACATGCCTGGGTTGTGGGCCAGATCCCCAGTAGGGGGTGTAAGAAGCCCCCTATAAACACATTGGTGCTTATCTCCTTCTCTTTCTCCCTCCCTTCTCCTCTCTAAATATTTTTTAAGATTTTATTTATTTATATTTTAGAGGGGAAGAGGAGAGAAATATCAATGTATGGTTGCTTTTCGTGCATCCCCTGCTGGGAACTGGCCTACAGGGAACCAGCCTGCAACCTAGGCATGTGCCCTAACTGGGAATCGAACCATGAATGTCTGGTTTGCAGGTTCACGCTCAATCCACTGAGCTACACCAGCCAGGCTCAATTAAATATATTTTTAAAGAGGAAAACTTTTTAGTTTTTGCCATTGAGTATTATGTTGGTTATAAGTTTCTCATATATGGCCTTTACTACATAGAGGTATGCTCTCTCTATTCCCAATTTGTTGAGTGTTTTATCATAAATAGGTGCTGGATTTTATCAGGTGCTTTTTCAAAATCTATTGATATGATCATGTATTACACTTACTGATTTGCAAATATTGTACCATCCTTGTATCCCTGGGATTAATCACACTTGACTATGGTATATAATCTCTTTAATGTGTTGCTGGATCTGGACTGCCAATATTTTGTTGAGGATTTTAGCATCTATGTTCATTAGCAATATGCTTGTAGCTTTCTTTCATGTTATATCTTTACCCAGTTTTGGAATTAACATGATGCTGTCCTCATAAAAACAATTTGAGAGTCTTCATTCTTGAATATTTTGGAATAGTTTGAAAAGATAGGCATTGGTTCTTCATTGAATGTCTGGTAAAATTTATCTCTGAAGCCATCCAGTTCAGGGCTTTTGAGTGTCAGGAGTTTTTGTGATTCCTGGTTCAATCTCACTAGTTGTTCTTGGTCTATTCAGTTGCCCTTGGCTGTTCTGATCTATTGCCAGATAGTCACATCCATTGGGAATGTTTTTGATCCTGTCACTTTTGGGCTAAATGCTTTTTACTGCTCCAACTATTTTTTGTTTCTCCTCTATATTCTCTAAATGAAACTCTATCCTTAAGAAACCACCTCCAAAAATATTTCAATATCTGATTCAGTTAATGTTATTTAGTTAATATTAACATTAATTAACATTAATTCAGTTAATTTCATATTAACTATAGAGCATTATCTACTGATTTGAAAACCAAAGTGAAAGATTATCTCTATGCTTATAAGTGTATGTTTACATGTACACACATGCAGTATGACATAAATTGCTAATGTTCCTTGGACTTGGCAAAACATGTTTTACATAGATGACCCCCTAGTTAATTAAATCTAGTAATTTGTTTCCCAAAGTGCTCTTAGAATCACGTTGCCATAACTAGAATAAGTGAAGTCTAAATGACAAGACTTAAAATATATCTTTGTAAACAGCAAAAAAAATACAAAAATAAACCTCTGATAAGATTAAATGTCTTGTAGACCACTGACACTACTTCAAAGTAAAAAGTGTAATGAAACTATATGTCACTAAATGTAGAGTAAAATGCAAATCATGACCTATGCTTAAAAAGACATATAACACATTTATCTAACCTGTTAACTTTTTAACTATTTGCCAAATAAATATGTACTGACCTCCAGTTTGCAGCAAACAGGGTGTATGGTACCAGCAATTAAATAAGTTCCTTTTAAGAAACTTATATTCTATCATGAGGGTATGACATATAAATATATCTTAAATGCAATGCAATCAATGCAACATTAAAGACATGAATCTGGTTGAGAATTAGAAAAAATGAGAAGAAATCTGATTTACCCGAACAGATTCAGAAAAGATTTCACAACTTTTGGTATTAATTATAAATGATAATGCTTCTATTACTTTTACTATCATTCATTTATGTGGAAACAGTGGGTGAACCTTGACTATCATGCTGAGTGAAATAAGTCAGTCGGCTAAAGCTAAGAGCTATATGATCTCAGTCATATGAAGGATATAAAATTGAATGTAGCAAATAAACCAACAAGAAAAATAGGCAAACAAAAACTCATAGACACAGACAGTAGTATTGTGGTTACCAGAGGGAAGGGCGGTAGTAAACTACATTTAGTAAAGGGAGGTAGTAAATATATGGTGACAGCAGACTATTTGAGGCAGAGTGATGGGAACACAATGCAGTGTACAGATAATGTATCATAGGATCGCACACTTGAAACCTATATGATCTTATTAACCAATGCTGCCCCGGTACATTTAAATGTTTTTAATGTTCAATGATCTCTACACTTTCTATTGGCCTCCTACTCCCCACATGGGGTGCCCCACTTCCACTGCCTTCAATGCCTCAGGGCTTTGGTGTGGTCGACCTGAGACTTTCTCTGCCACCCACTAGCCCATAGGTGGTGCTCTTTTGGATGGATTTATGGAGTGACTGTAATAAGAATAGTAATACTTTATTGTTTTGATTCCTCTTTTACCTTTTCCACTTTTCCCTCTCTTCATTTTCTTTTTATAAAATCTCAACAATAGGACATTATTAAAAACACACTAATACTCATGATTTTAGTCCAAAATGCATATGTGATCTTCATAAAAAATTGCATTTATTGCTTTCAAAAATCTTAATTAGCCTTGGCTGGTGTGGCTCAGTAGATTGAGAGCCTTCCTGTGAATCAAAGGGTCACTGGTTGGATTCCCAGTCAGGCCTGGGTTGTGGGCCAGATCTCCAGCAGGGGACACGCTAGAGGCAACAACACATTGTTCTTTATCTCCCTGTCTTTCTTCCTCTCTCTCTAAAAATAACTGAATGAAATCTTTAAAAAATCTTAATACTTTATTACTAACCTAAACTGGGAGAGACAGTGGCAAAATCACCGCACTCTTGTTACCTTTGAGCAGCCTACACAACATTTGGCCCTGTGTTGGTACTCTAGTCACATGGCTCGGTCAGCTGTGTTCGTGTGATCTCCAGAGCTTCCCAAGTGCCATGTTCCTGATAAGTTAGCTTAATGAAATTCTGCAGACTACTGCCAAATTATATTACTTCACAGTTAATCACAAGGTACTTTGATTATTCAAGAAAAAACTATTTTAAATGAACTTTTAACTTTTCTATTTCAAGGAAGTTTAAAATAAAGACAACATAATCAGTGGCCTAATGGCCAAATATTAGTAATTATTTATATACTAAAATGAAATAAAGGCTATAATTTAGAGGAGAGTTTGAAGGTTATGTGTGATTATACAGCAAATATATATGTATATTACACATACACATTTCATTCATTGGATATATGCATACATATACGCACCAACCCATGTTGGCTCTTAACAACTTGTTGGACAACATCACAGAAGGTCCAACAAACATTTTCAGACTATGGTTTCCTCTCCAACAAATATGTTCCTTTCTCACAATGAGCCCTTTTTATGTGGCCACTTTGACTACAGCAGGCAGCATTACAGCATTATAACACCACCAAATCGAATAACATGGGTCAGTCTGGTTGCTACCGTCTTACTGACTTTCATCCGTCATCACCTGCTCCCTCCTCACCTTCCACATGGAAGCTGGTCAAGCTGCCTGAGCAGGAGTGTTGTGATTGGGTCAGTCTTTCAGGTCCTTCAAATGTTTGACAAAATACAAAGAAGTGAAAGACTTTAAGTTTTAAGCCCTAATAAAAATCTACTCACAAACATATAAATTACTGTAAGTTCTCCTCACAGGACAACTTTTAATGACCAAAATAAAATTTCAACCTAACAAAGTCTGCTATTTTAAACTGTTGAAGCAGTTTACATCCCATATATAATTAAATAATTGAAGAAAAAATGTAGTGACAGTGCTTTTTTTTTTATTTTGGGGGAAGGGGATAAATGCCCAAATATTTGAAGGCTATTAATTTAAAAATAACTGACAATCATGTCCAGTGTGGTGATAAAATATAACATTACTAAATGCCCCAATTCAAACACATTTCCATTTAATAAGAACTTTTGTAAACAAAATTTTACTTTTGTAGCTTTAAAAAGCTGCCACAGTTCTAATTTTTCCAAAATATTTAAAAACAACTCATCCTTCCCACTAACCATCACATAAACTAAATTTGGAAGAAAGGGTATTTTTTTTCTTTTGACACATTCTTTCATGTTTGAAGTTGTGTCTTTGGTAATCTACAGCCTGTCAATCAAACTCCTTGCGGGACCACTGCCATTCCACCCCAGGGAACTGATTTGGAGTGACCTGAAGTTCACTGAAGGGGTATGTTCTCCTAAGCTCTGCACTGGCAGCTGGCTGTGTCATCAATCTTGTTCAGCTGAACAGCACAACAATTTGTCAGGATAACACCACATAGAGGATAGCAAAAGGTTACTATTAGGTTATGAAGTTTTTCTGACAAGAGTAACATGCCAAGGTTTAGATAAGTGGAAAACAAACCTTAAACTCAGGAATTGCTTTGTAAAGGTAACTTCTACCTCTGTGTTATAGAGAAACTTTGATGTTTCGGGGAGGCAACCTGGACCATCACGGGTGCCTACATAACCTCTTTATAAGATCCCTTAATATTACTTAAATGGACTAGGGGACGCAATAGAGTGTTGATATCAACTTCAGTGTCAAAGGCTCAAGGGTAGGGTTCCATTATTCTCGGTAGTAAAGACCTAGTGTACTTCAAACCACATATATATTCAAGCAAGCCTGAAACTATGCACTGTCATATGTAACACATATTTTTAATTAATCACAATGCTTAGTTATTGTACTTGCTTTTACAACTTGGTCCAATTCATTTATTTTGGAATTGATTTCAAGATATTAATTGATTTCATTGCCTACTAATGTATTTTAATTGCACATTATATAAAAAGATAAAATTTTAATATATAAATTAATAATACATTTTCTTTTATGATATTACATGGGTTGTTAGTAACAGAGGGAAATTTGCATTTCCTTCATAGAAAGATCAAAGACTTTTAGTGCAGAAATAGAATAGGGTATGTGACCCATATTCCCAACTGTGTATCTGGGTGTATATATCTATATGAATCATTGTTATTATTATTATTACTCTTATATTTGTCACTATTTGAAGAGAAGGCTGGATAAGCTGATAGCCAGTTCTCAGACTCTGACTATTTTAATACAATTTACTCAAACCAAAAAAGGCTGTATTATTTCAGGTAGAAGTTAAGGTTCAGACCATTTCTGATTTCTAAATGGTGAATTCAACCCAACATCAATGGTCAATCCAAAAAACAGATTCTTAAGAATGATGTCTCTACTAAAAAAAGTAAATTGGTTTTACAATACATATGGTGACACTTTTGTGGTATAAAAGATTGGATTACTCAGGCATTCACTGAATCTCAGAATAAATTCCATTTTAGTAGGCATATAGATGTGCTTGAAAGTATGAGAAAAATGAATTTGTTAATAGTGGTTTTTCTTCCAGTACCTTTTTTTCTCTCATTCTTTTTGTATCTTTTTAAATGTTTCTGTTTGCAACAAATGTATATTAGAAATTTGGAATACTCTGATAACACATATTTTGGTGGCAAATATAGCTATCTTATTCTAGCATATATTGGCTTCTCTCCCCTATTCTGGACATTTCTAAAGCTTATAATTAATCAATGAGAACTACACAATCACCTGATTACAAGGCTTGAGCCCTATGACTCAACAACATAAGAAAATTCCCTTTATTAAAAAATAAGAAAACTTTTGCTTTAAAATGCAGTGAAAATTTGCATTGAGAATACTTTGAATTGTCCTCAAGGGGCAAGTACATTTATAATAAAATTTGTATGAGGAATTTTTGATATGCAGAGCAGGATATGGTACTGCATCCCTCACACCACTAGAAGAAAAAAAAAGGGAAAGAAAAAAAGAAATAAATTATTTTTAGAAGAGTGTGAAATATTAGATCAGATCCCAAAATATGTATTGCAATTAGCAAAACATAAAAATGTTAGTTTCACCTAGGAATATTTTTCTAAAATTTCAGAAGTCTGTGTGTATAAATTTCATGCTAGGATAGATTTAAGGAAAGTCTCAACTGACATTTCAAAAGGAAGACATATGAAAATTATCCACACAAATGTAAATGCATTGAAAGGAATTCTACATATTCAGTATGGCCAGAACCCACAGTGCAAGAACCAAATAGGTATGAACTGGTAAACATTGACATTTAGATCTGGTCCCATCTAAAAATCCTTAATTTAAAAACAATTTTGCTTATTCTTAATGTTTAGAGCATTCTGAAGTTGGTAACTAATGATTCTAAAGTCTTTCAATGTACAGTTATTTTCTAATTGCTTCAATAATGAGAAAAGCATTGAAAACATATGCTTAAGAGCTAATGATTCCATTTCTGTCATCCTCATATTACAAAACTATTAATGTCATTCCCTGATCCATCATCTGTGAAATGAACATCCAGATGACTTCTAATGCTCTTTCAGCCATAAAAGTCTACAGATAACAAGAAAATATTTTAAATCAATTCTGCCAGTATGTCATCGAAATATGTATTTCAGTCACAATACTAAATCATGTTACTTTCTAATGATCATAGACCAATTTGCCAAATTTCCTATTTGCTGCAAGGAATGATACTGTTTAAATTTCGAAGACATGTTGAATTCTCTGGAGTCCCAGACCAATTCAGAAGAATTGGGAGGGGTTAGCATAGCACATGCATTCCAAGTTCATGGTGGAATTTGTGAGGAATGTTTCCCTTGGTTGACAGTCATTGATTTGTGTTCAAGTGTCACTTCTCTATGATCATACCATTCTCTCTTCTCTTCTAAATGTTTCTGAGTTCTCCATTCTTTAAAGTCCATTTCGGTTTTCCATGCAATTGGTGTAGTCTCAAGGAGTATTTCAAAGGTGTGAATGCTTAATCTTCCACTCTATTAAAAGTCTCATGCATTGATACATACTATCAATGTAACTGAATGTATCAAGCAATTTTAATCCCGATTACATGGTGGAAGAAAATAATGCCCTTTTAATTGGGAAAAAACACAGGAAGAGGAATTCATGGAGCAGGTCATTTAATGTGGCTAAAGCTTCCTATTCTTCCAAATAGTTCCCTGATATCCATGTCTCAAACTCAGTTCTCATTTACTGGATAGTTTTCCTTGAAGATCTTGTTGCTACATTGTTCCCAGTTAATGTTAAGATCTAAGATAGGACAGAGTAGTCGAGGTAAAATCATGAGAGCAACAAAGAGTTGTGAGAAGTGTGGAACCTGTTATGCCCCAAGTTAGGTAACCTGTATTAGTTTTGTGAAAAATATCACTTTAATAAGGAGACATATTATCTGGCAATTTGTTTTCTAAGGCTACTCGCAGCTAAGGCGTTGACCTCAATTTGGCAATTGACTTCTTTTTAGCATATAATAGGGAGAAAGGTATCTAAATTTTGAGAGGGTGAAATGAAAACCTGAAAGTCTTAGAAGTATGCTCTTGAAACAGCATGTGATAGTTTAAAATGTTACTGTGTATCAGAGAGATTTCAAAAGAATGTATGACAAGTGTATGCAATTTACAAAATCACTTTTTAACATCCATTTTTCCAAGCAATTATAAAATATAGGAATAGGGCAGCATAATTTTTCTCTTGTATTTTCATATTAATATTTATCAGGCACTCAGATTTCTAATTTAATATTAAAGTATTAGGAAAAGGTCATATATTTTATTTTGTTGCATATCATGTGTTTGTTAATAAAGAACAATAGCGACTCAATCACGTAACTATACATTAAGGGTTATAAATCAATCAATCAGATGGCTTTCTAGTGCTGTATCAATATGCCCTCAATCATAAGCTTATTTAAAAATGTGGGGTGGGGAGCACAACTGCAATTATTTGGGGGGAATTATATTAAAATGATAAGAAGTGAGTAACACATTTTTGTCTCAGTACCACTTGTTTAGCTCATGTCATTTTATTCTTACTCTTGCTAATTTGGGGAGAAGGATCATCCTCTCAACCACCCTGAGGAAGGATACAGAACAGTATCACTCGGGATTTAAATCTTTAGCTAAATATTAACAGGATTTTTAATATTATTTCAATAGCAACAGAGAAGAAAGATTATATGCTATATGAAATTTAATGATGTTTTCTGGATCTGATACTCCAATTTGTCTATAACTCCTCATTCTATTTTAAAGGGCAGGTTTCATCTGATATATTTAAATGACCAATACCAGTGATTTGCACTTTAATTTCAAATCTCAATTCCATTTTGGATATGTTTACATAGCCTCAAGAAATTATTATACCTTTATTCTCTAGACAAACCAGGATAAATGACTCCATTATATTTATTTACTAAGATTTTAGGAAAATGGGGTTGAAGGATCTCTGTAATATAGCAATTTTCAACCTTTTCATCTTATGGCACATAAACTAATTATTAATATTCTGTAGTATACCAAAAATACATTTTTTGCTTACCTGATAAAAATAGGTATAATTTTGTTTCATTTATACCAGATGTCTATGGTCATTTTTTTATTTGACAATCTACAGGAAAAAAGGTCAGTGGCTCTGAGTAAATAGTCTGGTACAGCAGGATTTAAATGTTCTTGTGGCTCGCTAGTTGATAATTACTGCTTTAATACCATTTTAAGAGCTGGTGAGTGATGTTTTATTATAAGTTAGTATTAACTCCTAGACCAAAATTTGATTAAATAACTATGTTAAGTTATACTTGTTATGTATTTTTAGGTGTTCTCACTCCATTTCTTTCAATATCTTAAATGATAGAATTTTATTTTTTTAATTTTTTCTTAATTATAGTTGGCATACAATATTTTATTAGTTTCAGGTGTATAACATAGTGACTTAACATTTATATACCTTACAAAAAATTGCCACTGTAAATTGTGTAACTATACATCACTATACATTAAGATATTATTGACTCTATTCCCTATGCTGTACATTATAGTCACATGATTTATTTTGTAACTGGAAGTCTGTACTTCTTATTACCTTTCTCCTTTTCCACTTAACCTCCCCACTTTCCTCTCCTGTAGCAATTATCAGTTTGTCCTCTGTATCTATGAGTTTCACTGTATCTTTTATTTAGATTCCACGTGTACAATACTTGTCATTCTCTGTCTGATTTATTTAAATCAATATAATACTCTCCACGTTCATTACAAATGTCAAGATTCCTTTTTTACGACTTAGTAACATCCCCTTCTAAATACTCCCCACCTCCTCCCTTCTTGCCCATGTACTGATGCACACCTAGGTTGCTGTGGTATCTTGGCTATTATAACTATGCTGCAATGAAAATCGGGGTGCATATATCTTTTCAAAGTATTGTTTTTTGTTTGCTTCAGATAAACACCCAGATGTGGAATTGCTGAACCATGCAGTCATTCTATTTTTAATTTTTTGAGGAGTCTTCACATTGTTTTCCATAGTCACTGCACTAACATAAAACCTCACCATCAACGCACAAGGATTCCCTGTTCGCCACATCTTCACCAACACTTAGTATTTACTGTCTTTTGGGTAATAGCCATTCTGACAGGTATGAGGTGCTATCTCATCGTGGTTTTGATCTGCATTTCCCTTATAATTTGTGATGTGGAACATCTTTTTATGTGTCTTTTGACCATCTATAAAATTTGAAAGAGGTTTAACTGGTTATAAATAAAAGTAATGTTACACTGTTTTCAAGTGTCTTGCACAGTGTTCACAATCTCTGCAAACTATTCACACATCAGAATTTACTGCACCTGAATTTAGTCGCCTGTCACCAAACCTCGGTGCAATCATGCACTTCTCTCTTCTCCTTCTATCAAATGAATCAGAAATGGGATCCTATCAAAATTTTGTCCATTGCTTAGCACTCATTTTAGTTTCATATTCATTAATATCATTCTGATTAAGATTTCAGGTCAACTTTCTTTTATGGTCAATGACCACCTATTTCCCCAACACAATAGCCTCATTTCCCTTTTCCTCTAAACTGACTTACAGTATATCCTTAAACAAGTCTTTTACTTTCTCTAGCAGAATGTCCATTTATTTTTTCCCTTCCTACTTCTCAGTTTAATTTCTGACCTCAATTTTCTAATACACCTCAAAGCTCTGTCCTTGACCATCTCTCTTCCTAGCTCTGTTACCCCTGTGTGATCGCATCCCCTCCCAGGGCTTGCACTAACTTCTGCACTTGAGGGTCTCCAAAACTTTATAATCCCTGTCCTTAAGTAACTTGAACCATTGCAGATCAACAGGTGCAAATATATACAGCTTATAAATTTTCATTTCTTTTCCTGAGACCAAACCTGATAAAATTACTAATGTATTTCTTCAAAGTTTCTCTGACTCTGATATTTGTTATTTTGATGGATGGTATGGTATAACCAACATTATCGGAAAGTCACAAAACAATCTTTCTCTAACTTCATTCACCAACATTACCTTCCTTCTTCTGCTTTCCTTTTTCTCCCTCCCCTTCCTTCCTTCCTTCCTTCCTTCCTTCCTTCCTTCCTTCCTTCCTTCCTTCCTGCCTTCCTTCCTGCCTTCCTGCCTGCCTTCTTTTTTCTTTCTACTATATTCCTTTTATTCTAAAAACATTGACCGATATTAGCAGCATTGACATCTTTGAACAGAAATTTTTTTTGTAACTGCTATATATCATACTTAGTTCTAGACAACTGAAACAAAAAAGATAAGTTTCTTTGTCCTATTGATTTTATTTTCATATGAGGGAGATAAAAGTTACAACAAACATATAAATATACACTTAATTTGAAATAACATGCTATGAAGATGATAAAGTAGTGGGCAGAGTATGAGAAAAGTAGAGAACTTCACACAGAATAAGCAACAGGCTTTTCTGAGAAAAATGACACTTAAACATCAGCTATTAGAAGTGACCCAATACAAGAGTACTAGGGATAATAAAATCTTAGAAGTATAGCATGTACAAAGGTCCTGAGGTAGGGTCAAACTTGGTATGTTTGGGATAACATTTCCATGTGCCTGTTTTTAGAATGACAACCTGATTTTGAATTATTGTGCTATAATCCCTTACAGCAGTAAAATTTAAAGCAATACTGATCGACAGAATGACTGGAACTAGAGACCAAAAGTTCCTTTTGTTTTCTGTTAACTAGCTCAAAGTCTCAATTCAATGTTATAGTTCAGGAGACTTGGTGGGCCAATTAAATACTGAAAAGAGATTTTGAGTCTGAACTCATCGGAGTGATGAAATTTGTTTAGTGAGCTTGGCTTTATTTCTTCATTATCATGGTTTAGCACTAAAGTATCAATCAAATCAATTAACTACTATTTTTAATGGATTACTAGACTGTCAAAAATATTCCATTTGTGGCCTGCAATTTTAATTATTTTAATGATGTGCTTCTCTATCAACAATATGCTGATTTGAAAAATAGTTGTGTAATCAACAATTTGATCAGCAAGTCAAAGTAATTTTCCCAACATTTTCTTATCTTTGGTAATAAATATGTAAAATATTTTAGTGTTATTTGTTATACTTCTTTTGCTTTTAATTAAAATAATATTAAAAACATATAAAGTTATAAAATAGTATAGTTAATAACCAATTATCACTTCTAAGACAAATAGAGGTATTAATTTTTCAGATGTCCTACTGACCTCTCTTTTGGAAAAATAAATAATATAGATAAAGTCAGATTCCATTCCTCTGCTCTTTCTTTGTCTATCATATTCCTGTCCTTTCTTCAAAGAAATCACCATTAGAAGCTGTATTTTTTATTGCTGGGCATGGTTTTATGTCTCTATAACATACGTTTTATCCAACAACAGTATGTAATATTGTTTTTTATTTTTATTTCTTAACCTCTGCCTTTTTCCATAGTCTTCAGTGCTTTTTCAACTGGAATAATATGTACTGTTTTACATGACCCATAACGTAGGACTGAAACTTTATAGAAAGTTTATTGTAATGAAGGATGCCTCCAAAAGCAGCATCCTCTAGGACAAAAACATTGCTTTCCGGGAACCCGGCAATATGGAAGACACTAGGGATCTGTCTCCCCACCCAGATACTGAACTCCCCACCCAGTTAACTGAACTGGCAGAATCTTATGATGTAACTGTGTTGGTTTTCTGGATTTTACTGAAGACTTGAAACTTCCAAATGGTGGGATGAAATGTACATTTCAATTAATTCAGCTCAATTTCAACTCTTAGCCCAGGAGCACCCAAACATCTCCTCCCACAAGTCAAAGGCAGACAGCTGTGTACATGTTTCTGCAACCACACTGTCACAGATTGTAGGTGGCAGGGTGGGTGCAAACGATGCTGTCCTCCAAATATTTGAGATGAGTGTGCTGACAACTTAGTGCTGCTTTAGATCTTAGGTGATACAGACAAGGAGCCAGGCACCCCTTGCAGTCGTACCTTTTCCCATCCTTACAAGCCCCTCCCACTCTGGTTGAAATGACTTCCAGAGGATTTAAAGAACCACCACTCATACCCTCCTTTTATTTTTTCTCATCTTCCTTTTTAGAAGCCAAACATTGAAACATTAAATATTAAATAGCCAAACATTCAAAAACAACTGTGTATATAGTGGAAATTAGAAAGTCACCATACATGTGCAGACTCAAAGAAGACCTGAGAAGACCTTAAGTTTATACCTCAGGCTGATCTTCATCTGAGAGATAGGCAGCAACAATCAAAAAATGAAAACAATAAGCCCTGGCTGGTGTAGCTCAGTGGATTGAGCACAGGCCTGCAAACCAAAAGATCACGGTTCGATTCCCAGTCAGGGCATATGCCTGGATTTCAGGCCAGTTCCCAAACAGGGGATGCATGAGAGGCAACCATACTTTGATATTTCTCTCCCTCTCTCCTTCCCTTCCTTTCTAAAGATAAGTAAATACAATTAAAAAATAAAATTAAAAAAATAAAAACAATAAAAATGAAGAACATCACATTCTAGGGAAGGGGATAATTGATTTCCAGAGTTAGAAAGTTATTTGATTATGTGCAGGTTTTAACAAAAGTAGCATAAAGCATAAGACAAAATGAAGCATTGTGTGTTCAGTGGAAAAAATAAATAAATCAAGTAAAATTGTCCTTGAAACACCTGATGGTGCATCTACCAGATAATGTGTTTAAAACGAGTCTAAAAGATGCTCAAAAAACTAAAGAAAGGTGTAGAGAAAATTAAGAAAATCACAAGTGCACAAAGTGGAAATGTGAATAAAGACATAAAAAAATTAAAAATAACAAAAATAAACCCTGGAACTCACTGGTACTACTGCTGAATAAAAACTTTACTTGAAAGATTCAAATGCAGACTTGAATAGACAGAAGAAACAATCTGCAGTTTTGGAGAGAGGACAAGAAAGTTTTTATGTCTGAGGAAGAGGGAAAAAATGATTGACGGAATGTAGATAGAACCAGAGGGAGCTGTGGGAGACACCAGCAAGTAAACCCGCACATGCATTGAAGAAATCTCAGAGAAAACAGGGAAAAGAGGCAGAGAACGTTCGAGGAAATAATGCCTGATGCCTCCAGTATTTGATGGAAGATGTAAAAATAAACATTCAAGTAACTCAACAGTCCCCACACAAAATAAACTCAAATAAAATCACCTTGACATGAGTTATAATCAAACTTTTGAAAGATGACAGAATCTTGAAAACAGCAAGAGAGAACCCTGGCTGGTGTAGCTCAGTGGATAGAGCATGGGCTCGCAAACCAAAGGATCGTGGTTTGATTCCCAGTCAGGGCACATGCCTGGGTTGCAGGCCAGTTTCCAGCAGGGGTACATGAGAGGCAACCATACATTGATATTTCTCTCCCTCTTTCCTTACCTTCCCCTCTAAAGATAAATAAATAAAATCTATTTTTTAAAAAACCAAGAGAGAAGCTACTCATTACTTATAAGGGATCCTTAATGAAATGATCAGGGGATTTCTCATATTTGTAAGGACAATTATAGAAACAGCAGGCCAAAGTTAGAAATCAGTAACAATAGGAAAAAGGAAAACCCAAACAACTGTGGAAATTAAACACATATTTAAAAGACAATGAATTAAAGAAGAAATTATAAGAAAAATTCTTTTAAAATCCCTTAGATATAAATACAAATGAAAATACAACTTTTATTAAATGCATAGAACACAGTGAAAGCAGCGCATAGGGAGCAATGAATAACTACAAACACACTAAAACCAAAAATATTAAATTAAGAAACAAACTTTACAACTTAAGTAACTAGAATAAGAAGAACAGCCTAAACCAAAACTAGGAGAATACAGGGAATAATAAAGATCACAGCACAGATATATTAAATAGAGGATAGAAAAACTATAGAATATATCAGTAAAGCAAAATTTTGTTTGTTGAGAAGATTAACAAAATTGACAAGCCTTTAGCTAGTTCAGGGGTGTCTAGACTTTTTGCATCTCTGGGTAACACTGGAAGAAGACTTACTTGTCTTGGGTCACACATTAAATGCAAAAACACTAACAAAAACAAAAAAATCTCATGTTTTAAGTGCATTTGCAGTTTTTTGTTGGGCCTCATTCATAGCTATCCTGGGCTGCATGCAGCCCGTGGGCCATGGGTCGGACACCCTTGATAGACCAAGAAAAAGTAAACACTCTAGTTACCAAAATCAGAGATAAAGGTGGAGATGTAACCAATTCTACAGAAATAAAAAGGATTATGTAAAAGGAGCATGAAAAATTATATACCAATAAATTCAATAACCCAGCTGACATGGACAATTTTTTAGAAATGTAGAATGTACCAAGACTCGATTATGAAAAAAATGTGTATCTGAATAGACCTATAACTAGTAGGGAGTTTGAATTAGTAACCAAAATCTCTTCATAATGAAAAACTCTTGACCTGATGCCTTCACTATTCATCAAACATTGAAAGGAGAACTAATACCAATGGTATCAAATATTGAAAGAAGAAGTAACAACAATTCTTAAACAATTTCAAAAGTTGAAGATGAGGAAACAGGTCCTAACTTATTCTTTGAGGACAGATGTATGCTGATGCCAAAGACAGAAAAGGACAATGCAAGAAAAATAATAGACCAATATCTCTTAATAATGCTGATGTCAAATCCTTAACAAAATATGAGCCAAACAAATTCAGCAACATATTGAAAGGATTATACACTATGACTAATTGGGATGTACTCCTGGTTTGTAAGGATAATACAACATGTGAAAATTGACCAATGTGAATATTAACAAAATGAAGGAAACACATATGTGCAATTGTCTCAATGGATACAGAAAACCTTTTAACAAAATCCAAAACCCTCTCATGATTAAAAAATATTTAAATGAGGAATAGAAGGAAAATACCTCAATATACTGAAATCCACCTATGAAAATTCCACAGCAAAAATAATAACCGATGGTGAGATGCAAAGCTTCTCCTCTAAGCCTAGGGACAAAGAGAGGATTCCAAGTTCACCACTTCTATTCTAGGTAGGGTAATCAGGCAATAAATAATAATAAAACTCATCCAAATTATCAATAGAAAGGCGTACCTAAAATTATCTCTGTTTGCAAATTATATGATCTTTTAAATATTTTAACATTTTATCTTGAATAATTCTACACATGGTATTTGTGAAAATAGTAAGGTCCTGTGTACCTATTATCCAGATTTTCCCAAAAGAGCTCACATAACTACAGTACATTGTCAAAGCCAGGAAATTGACATTGTATGCCTTTTAAATTGAAAAAAAAAAAGAAGAAAGACAAGAAAACCAAGTTTCAGGGTTACTGAGAAGCTGAAATGAAGTAATCAATATAGAACAAATAAGTGGCACCCAGCACATGGCTGTGTTCAATTCATTTTAATTACCCTTTTCTTTTCCCCTATGTTCTTCTCTTCTACTTTTATTCATGTTATTGAGTTATAATAAGCACATATAATTATATTTAAAGTGTACAATGTGGTGGTTTGATATACATATACATTGTGAATAGATTTCTACCCATCCAATTAATTAGCACATTTATCATGTGGTATATTTACCTTTATTTATTTATGGTGAAAACTTAAATGCCACCGTCCTAGCAAATTTTAACTATACATTATCAACTATATTCACCATGTTGCATATAAGATTCTTAGAACTTATTTATCTTATAACTGAAAGTTTGTTTCCTTTTAACAACCTCTCCTTATTTCCCTCAGCCCCACAGGCCCCGGCAACCACCTTTCTGCTGTTTCTAGAAGTGCCAGTTCTTTTTCAAATGTCACATAAAAGTGAGATCATGAAGCATTTTCCGTTAGGCTTATTTCACTTAGCATAATGCCCTGTAAGTTCATCCATGTTGTCACAAATTAAATATTTATTTTATTATTAAGGATGAATGATGTTGCATTTTCATGGGGGATAGATGCACACAGTCAGACCTCAGGCACCTTCCCCACCACATTTTCTTCATTCATTTATCTGTCCATGGACACAGGTTATTTCCTTACCCTGCCTGTTGGGAATAATGCACCGATAAACATGTGCATATAGATATCACTATGAAATCTGATTTCATTTCCTTTGGACATGTAACCAGAAGTGGGACTGATAGATCATATGGTAGTTTTGGTTTTAATTTCCCGCGGGACCTCCATATTGTTTTACATGGCAGCTGTACCAGTTTACATTCCTACCAACAGTGCACAAGGGTTCTATTTTCTCCGCGTGTCAACCACAACTTACTTTAAAACATTTTTTTTAACAGTAGGCATCTCATGAATATGCAGTGGTATCTCATTTTTTAAATTTCCCTGATGATTCATGATGTTGAGCACTTTTTCATATACCAGTGTTATAGATTTTTTTAGAAAAATGGTTATGTAGTCTTTGTCCATTTTTGTTATTTTTTGCAATATCATCCATCCTTAAAAAGGAGGAAATTCTGACATATATGACAATGTGGATGAAACTTGAAGACATGCTAAGTGAAAAAAGCCAGGCACTGAAGGATAGATACTGTGTAACTCTACTTACATACCTTACATAGAATAGTCAGAATGACAGGGAAGAAAGTCGAAGTGTGGTTGAAAGGAGTTGGAGAAAAGGAACAAGTGAGAAGTTACTTTTTAATGGTTCTAGAGTTTCAATTGTATGAGATAAAAAAAGTTCAGAGATGGATACTTATGATCGTAGCACAACATTATGCGTGTATTTGGTCCCACTGAACAGTATACTGTTAAGGTGTTAAATGTTATAGGCATTTTACTGCAAAACATGTTGGTTAAAAAAAAGCATTTATTTTACATCATAGCACATTAGTTCTTCTGGGAGAACACAGATAAGAACTTAGCTTGGATTCTTTTGAAAGTGTGTATGAAGCAAGAGCTTAATTTATAATAAAATGTTTTCAAACCAGGTAAACACAGTGAGAGGGACAAGCCTCCTATTCTGTTAGAGCTCTAGTGCAGTTCTGGAAATAAACCCATGGTTCATTTTCTTCAGTTTCAGATGGTAGCAAAAAGGACAAAACATATCAGAAAAGAGAACAAAAAATAAGAGGAAGCTGTGCCAAAATAGCATCTAACATCTCTAGTTCATTTCTTATTTACTTAGAAACAAAATACATATGTGTTGATATAATGATAGAATGGGAATATTAATTATTAATGAGAATATTTTATTTAATTTATAGTCAGGTTAAAAATTAATTAGCCCTTGATCACTGGAAGACTTTCATTTAATTAAAATCACTAATGGCCTGAGCAGCTATCCTACAATACACTGTGAGTCTGAATTCATCATTAGTTTGATACTGAAAACAAGAATATAGTGTCAATATACTAACAAGTTTGTTTAAGGATTATCAGTCATTAGCTGAATGTTACCAAAAAGTTCACACACAGTTGAACATGTTTATAATATTATGCCACATGGACAGTGTTAATAATTTTTGATACTGATTCTAATTTTTTAAATCTTATTTTACCATTATAGTTGATAATATTATTTTATGTTAGTTTCAGATATAGAACATAGTGATTAGACAATCATATAATTTACGAAGTCATCCCCCTGATATTTCAAGTACTCACCTGGTAACATAGATAGTTATTACAATATTGTTGACTCTGTTACTTATGCTGTACTTTACACCCAGTGGCTATTTTGTAACTTCCAATCTGTACTTCTTAATCCCTTCACCTTTCTTGACCCAGGCCCATAACCTGCTCCCCTCTGCAACTAGTTTGTCCTTTTTGTCTATGAGTCTGTTTTTTGCTTTGTTTGTTTTGTTCTTTAGATTTCATATGTACATGAAATTGTGTGGCACTTGTCTTTCTCTGTCTACTTATTTCACTTAAGCGTAACAGTTTCTAGATCCATCCATGTTGTTACAAATTATAAGATTTCATACTTTTTTATGGATGATTAATATACCATTGTGTATATGTACTGCAGATTTTTATCCATTGTGTATTGATGGATTGCTTCCCTGTCTTTGATATTGTAAATAACACTGTAGTGAACACAGGGGTGCATATAATGTTTCAAAATAATGTTTCAGTGTCTTTATTTTTTACCCACAAGTGGAATTGCTGGGTCGCAGGTAGTTCCTTTTTTTTTTCTTTTTGAGAAACATTCTTACTGTTTTCCACAGTGGACCAATTTGCATTTCTTTCAGGTGCATGAGGGTCTTTTTTCTTCACTCTATACTACAGGCCATAGTAATCAAAACATCACAGTAGCAGACACATAGATCTATGCAACAGATTAGAGATGCCAGAAATAAACTTGTGCCCATATGGTTGATTAACATATGAAAAAGGAGATAAGAACATACAATGGAGTAAAGGTAGTCTAGTCAATAAATGGGTTGGGGCAATTAGACAGATGCATACAAAAATGAAATGAGACCACTTTCTTACACCATATATAGGAATAAACTGAAAATAGATGAAATACTTATTAAATATAAGACTTGAAACCACAAAACTACAAGAAGAAAACATTGGTAGTAAACTCCCTGTCATTTCTCTTAGCAATATTTTTTCTGCTGTATCTCCTTGATTAAGAATTGTACTTGATGGTGAGATTATTTTTTGTTGTTGTTTTAATTGTTTTTACTAATACTTTCAAAACACACCATGTAAGTCAGGAAAAAAAATACTAAATAACTATTGGGGGAAGTTTAAAGTGCCTTGAGAGGTATCTAATATAAATTCAGATATTTAGTTACATATCACATTGCTCCTTTCTTTCCAAAGGAATTAAAATAATGTTCAAAATATGAGTGCTATGTCACTGTAACTAAAATGCTTCTGAATATATTAGGGCACAAATACATGTAAATTTAGCCCATTATTTGATGGATATAACAGGTAAAATGTTATACAAATGTTGGTATCAACTGCCAAATTTAATTTGAGAGTATCAGAGTTTATAATATTATTTTTCCATATTTGACTGTTAATATTGTATTTTTTGACACCAGTAACATCAGAAAACTTTGACTGAGATTCTCAGATATTATCTTTCTTTCCTCATCTGCCAACTCTATACAGTTACCGTTTTGCTGTTGCTTTTAAAAAATATGAAAAATACAATATCATGTTTATGTCATTGGACATATTGCTAAAAAACAAAAAAAAAGTTTTAGATTAAATTTGCATTCCATAGAGAGTGTTTCCTTGTATTCTATAGAGACTGAATTACACCAACAATCTTAATGATAAAGACCTTTGAATATAAGCTTGTCTGGGTGAATACATTTACTTTGGGCTTGTCTCATCCTTCATTTATTCTGAAGCATGAGCAGTAATTCAACATTATAGAAAATAACAAATAAACTGAAAGTTATCTATGTTACATGATTGAATAATTAGCTATTGCTACAGCTTAATATTTGCTCTAGTGTCTGTATGAATAGTTGTCAAGTGAGGCTGGACATTACAATAACCGCAGACAGGGAGAACGGAGGTAAAAGAGAGCATGGGAGAAAGAGAGGTCTCCATAGCACTTACTCCAAACCTGAGAAGAACAGGGATCCTGAGATTCCGCATTCAAAAAAATGGCTTTATGTACCTCAGGTTAAAGATAACCAGAGAAATGTATACTGACTCAGGACTCAAGCAATATTATAAATTATGTTTTAGTTTGGCCTTTCAGAATTAATTCTCGGATGATGCAGATTTTGTTACGACATCTATCCTGGCCAGTTTTGTCATTCATTTTCCAGTATTCATCATCACAGTTTTTACAAATTTTTATAATAATGCATAACACTACTTTGAAAATGTAATCAATAAAATACCTTCATTTTGAAGTCACCTCCAGTAAATTCCATGTAATTATTTGATATATATTTTTTAAACAAATTAATTCATGTTAAGTACTGTAAGGATTGCCATTATATTAAATGTCCTCTGTTTAAAGCCTCAAGAAAATATAATAAATATCTATTATCCTTCATCATTTTCAAAGAATACAATTATAAATGTCTAATCTACTGTGCAAGTTATTTGCCATATAATTGTATATTTGGTTTAAGAAAATGACCAGAACACTATTTTTAAATTACATAGTTAAAATATTTGCAATCTTATCTTTGATTTTTCACTGAAATTCATAGACCGAATCAACTGTACCTATTTAACATAAATAGGAATAAGAAACCTCACACATTATATTCCCCAAGTAAAAAGTTATTATACTCATACATGTTACTTCTTTTTCTAATGAACAAAAACACTTAAGAATTTTTTTAAACTCAATTTTAACTTAGCAAAAAAACAAATGTGAAGTCAACTCAAATATTGATGAGTATAAGTTTCCCCCATATTTTGACAAAACTTGGAAGTCATAAACCTGCAGGAAGAGAGTATCATAGGTATACCCAGGACAATAAACTTATTTTCTTGATAACCTTCACAGTATTGAAGTAAGGAGTGGCCATTTAAACAGTATCACAATGTAGCAACATGGGTTTCAAAGTTTTGAAATCAATCTGCAGAGTCTATTTCAAAGCCTTCAGGGAAAATTTAATTAGAAAGACTAATTTAAAGAGAAACACAACTGAACATGAAAAAATGACTTCTGCTCTTAAAATGTAATAAGTACCAAAATTAGTTATATAAAAATATAAAAAGCATATTATATTTGCAAAGAGATCTATTATGTGTTATTACACCTTATGTGGATAGAAGATTTCACAATTTGCAAAGATATTTTCATAGAAATTATCTGTTGATTCTCATAACAGCCCTATGCATTAAGCTTAGCCGATGAAATATATTTATACAGGTTCTGACAAAAACTAAGGATCAGAGTTGCAATGGCTTTTGTAAGGTTATATACCTATAAACCTCCAGTAAGCAAAAGAATCAAGGTCTTGGTTATGTGCTATTTTCCCTACAGTTATCTGAAATAAATCAAATACTAAAACTGATCAGTTTTATTTTATAAAGTTTTATCAAGTAAATTACATATATAAATATAAAAAAAGTACACAGAAGTTTAAAATCAGGTATGATTTATTTTTTACTCATAATAAATGGAACTGGGGTTGTTGCCATGTTGTTTCCTATAGAAGGTAAATCTTGGTTTCTAAAACAACAGTCCTGATAAAGAGCAAAAAAACACAAAAATGGAACTGTTTTTTGACCCAGCAATCCCACTTCTGGGAATATACCCTAAGAGTCCTGAAACATCAATTTTGGAAGACTATATGCACCCCTACATTTATAGCAATGTTATTTATAATAGCCAAGACCTGGAAACAGCCCAAGTGCCCACCACTAGATGAATGGATAAAAAAGCTCTGGTACATTTGCACTATGCAGGCATAAAAAAGAAGGGATATCTTACCTTTTGCAACAGGTTGGATGGACCTGGAGAACATTATGCTAAGTGAAATCAGCCAGTCAGAGAAGGACAAATACCATCTGATTTCACTTACATGTGGAATCTAGTGAACCAAATAAACAGACAAACCAAATAGAAACAGAGTCATGAACACATGGAACAGACTGACAGCTGTCAGAGAGGATGGGGGGCTGTGGGGAACTGGAAGGAAGAAGATGAAGGGATCAGCCAAATAATGTATATGCAGAACCCATAGAACAGAACAGTGTGGTGATGGCCAGAGGGATGGTTTGGGGGCGGGGGGCTGGGTGAAAGCAGGCTATTATTGTGGGTGGAATGAGGACATCCGTAATAGTGTCAACAATAAAAAATTATTATGGCAGAGATGAGCCATTTTATTTGACAATGTTTCTTGATAACATCAATTCACCTTTTGCACTTCAGTTTGTCCACATGTGAACTGGGAAAAATCCCATCAGGCATTTGTGTTACTTTCTAAACTTGGTAGGTAACTTTCAACCATGTGTTTTTAATTTACAAAATCTGGAGACTGTCACTGCCACCCTTTGTGCAGTGTGATTTCTGAGTCTGTAAACAAAGGTTTAAAGTACTGATGGTAAATAGTGATTGTTCTTACAATAATACATTAAAGCTGTGCTTAAGTTGTAAATACGTTATTTTAAGTTATGTTTATTGAAAATTAAATACATTCTAATACAATATGAGAAGAAGCCCAAACAAATCACATTCATGCTTAAAAACTGCTTTTAGCCCTGGCTGGTGTAGCTCAGTGGATTGAGCACCAGCCTACAAACCAAAAGATTGTGGTTTGATTCCCAGTCAGGGCACATGCCTCGGTTGCAAGCCAGTTCCCAGCAAGGGACACATGAGAGGCAACCATACATTAATATTTCTCTCCTTCTCTCCTTCCCTTCACCTTTAAAGATAAATAAATAAAACTTAAAAAATGCTTTTAGTTTGTTGCAGCTATGTCTTTACTATGTATCTATATTGGACTCTGGACTTTATGCTAAGTACCACACTTATCCTTGAAGAACACAAAGTTTAGTTTTAGGGGCAGACAAGTGACTATGCAACATGTGTTCATTGCTGACCTGGGGACAGCTTTGTGCTAGTTGAAAGATATGTAAGGGATATATAAGGGAGAGTATGTGGTACATGTGTATAAAGATATTTAGGGGTCAGAATGTCTAGTTCTTGTGGAGAAAGGGAGTTTTACCGTCTCATTTAGTATGTAGCTCCCACACAGTGTCTGGTGGACAGAATTAACCAATGCAATTGTGTATTTGAAAAAGATCTCAAACAATGGCCAAAGTGACTTTTCAGCTAACCAAGACTTCAAACTACTTATTAAAATTCACTAGCAAAATGTGGTACTTGACCTTGCCCATGTGGCTCAATCAAACGTTTCTCCTTTGTGGCTCACATCACAATTTTGGATCCTTGGAATTTCTATTATTATATGTAATAACAAAAAATAAATGGAGATGCAGAGAATGGCTGCTAACCCCACAAAAGCCTGCTTACAGTCTGCCAGCACCATAGCTAGTTTCTGGTGTGTGGAGTCTATGATCCGTTTTTTGCTGAAGAGACAATAAAGTATTTGCAGAATCATTTAATAAGGTGAAAATATTATAAAGAAAAGTAAAGTACTGTGGCTCCTATGTTTATTTTTTATAAGTAAATAATATTTTTCTGGTGTAACTGAATAAACATTTTATGAAGCAATTGATCCACAATGTTTATATGCTGATCATGATACCTTGATAAAAATCATAAATAAAAAATTCTTATTTGATACAGTGTTAGACCAAATTCCATGAGCTTTGTGCTACAAAATTATCACTTTAGAATGATATTAAATGAACAAACAATAAACTGAGAACATTGATCAGTAATGTTTAATCTTTTGCAAAATAACATTTTGCTTAGCTCTAATTTTATTGTTTGATGCATTTGACCTGAGCATTCAGTCTGATTTCAATGTACATGAAAGGATTTGGAATATGTCTATGTGCACTATATCTCTTTATTTGTCATAAATGTGTTTAACTTAATAGGAAAACCGTTCTCTGTCTCCCTTTTGATAATTGTCCCCATGTCATTAAAGACCCATTTGGTTAAATCTAAAAACAAACCAAGGTTCTTTTCATTAGTTTATAAGCCAGAAACATAGAGACATTCTTATATGTTGGAAATTACATATGATAAAATGTCTTCACAACCAACCTGTTTGCACATCTCATTACTGATTTGTAAGGCATCTCCCAGAATGCTGCTGCACTTGTGTCTAGCAGTAATTAAGAGAACTGATTTTTATTTCTGTGTGTTTAGGCTGGATCTACTTTTTTGAGCTATATCACATTAGAAAATTTATTGAGCCCCCTGGGCCTCAGTTTTCTCACGTGTGTAATAGGGAAAGTAGCAGTGCCTCCATCATTGTTTTCATGAGGATCGAATTAGTGAGCACACCTAATGGACTTAGAGCAGTGGTTGGTGTGCGATAAGTACCAGGACTAAACTTTATTCACCTGAATGTTCCCTGTCTCGATCGCTCTCCGTGGTTAGTGTAGCTAGAGGTTTGTATGTTCATTCATCTTCTAAAAAAGCAGCTCTTAGTTTCATTGATCTTTTAAATTTTTTATTCTCAATTTTATTTATTTCTGCTCTGGTCTTTGTCATTTCCTCCCATCTGCTAACTTTAGCTTTGGTTTGCTCTGTTTTTCCCAGTTCCTTGAGGTGCTTAGTTAAGTTTTTTGAGGTCTCATTTTTTCTTTCCTTTTTTATAATGTAAGTATATATCAATATGCTATCCCTCTTAGAATTGATTTTGTTGCTTCCCATAAATTTTTCATATATATATGAATATTTTTCATATATATATATATGTTTGTTTGTTTCTCTTTTGGTTTCTTCTTTGCCTCGCTGGTTGTCCAGACACCTGTGTTTAATCTCCATTATTTATAAATTTTCCAATTTTATTTTTGTAATTAATTTTTACATTCATAACTTTATGAGCAGAAAAGATGTTTGACTGACTTAAATTTTCTTAAATAATTTAATTTTTTAATGTGAGAGAATGGATGGATTGAGCAAACAGGGAAAAGGGCTCATGGACATGGCCAGCAGCATGGTGATTGCTGGGGGGAAGGGGTATAAGGGGACTAAATGGTAATGCTAAAACTACAATACAATTTTTATTCAAAATTTTTTCTTAAACTTAACAATACTTTTTTTGTGCTCTAATATATGATCTATCCTGGGGACTATTCCACATGCACTTGAAAGAATGTGTGTTTTGACATAGTTCGATGAAATGTTCTGTAAATAACTGTTAAGTGTAAATGGTCTAATGTGTAGTTAAAATCTAATGTTTCCTTATTGATTTTTTGTCTGGATGATCTCTCCATTATTAAGAGTGGGGCAGTGAAGTCCCTTACTAATATTTTATTGTCATGTATTCTTCCCTGCAATTCTGTTAATACTTCTTTTATATATTTAGGTGCTCTGAAGTTCTGTGTTATTTGTTATATCTAAATGTATGTTATCTATATTTACCTGAAATCATAATCTAGTTTTTATTTTTATTGAGTTTATTAGAGTGGCATTAGTCAAAAAATTATACAGGTTTCAGATGCACAAGTCTACAAAACATCATCTGTACACTCTATTGTGTGTTCACCACCCCAGTCAAGTCTCCATTTGCCACCATTTACCCCCCATACCCTCCTCCACCATCCCCAACCCTCCTCCCCACAGCAACCATCACATGTTGTCCATGTCCATGAGTTTGTTTTTTTTAAAAACAACTCACTGTGGGTGCACTTCAGTGCTACTTAAGGCAAGGTATTGAGGAGTTATGTAGGTACATATTTTTTAAATGTACTATTAGTAAATGCTTTTTCACATTTAATGAGAAAAAGAATTATATCAAATTCATATTTATCAAGTACAGTATGTTTTTAGAACTCTATGTATGTACAAAACAGCCTAGAAATAAAATGTTGTGTGTTGAATTAATGACAAATGTGAATTAATTTTCTATGTTGAAGCAATCATTTTCTCCTATTTTACTAGGACAAAGTTAAAACTTTAGGAAAAAGTTATCTTTTTGCCAATTATTTTATAAAGCATGCTTCTTCATGGTATTTATATTTTTAGAAACATTTATTATATATTTATTTATTACATTTTAAATTTTTACTTATTTATTTTATAACATTTTTTATTGTTGTTCAAGTAGTTTTCTGCCTTATGCCCCTGCTCTTTTCCACCCTTAAGCCCTCCCCCCTCCTCCACCTGTTTTCACCCCCCCTTTGTTATTGTCCATGTGTCCTTTTATAGTTGTTCCTGTAAACCCTTCACCCTTTTCTCCCATTATTCCCTCTTCTCTCCCCTCTGGTCACTGTCAGCCTGTTCTCAATTTCAGTGTCTTTTGTTCTATTTTGCTGGCTTGTTCATTTTGATTAGGGTCCTGTTAAAGGTGAGATCGTATGGTATTTGTCTTTTACTGCCTGGCTTATTTCACTTAGCATAATGCTCTCCAGTTTCATCCATGCTGTTGCAAAGGGTAGGAGCTCCTTCTTTCTTTCTGCTGTGTAGAATTCCATCGTGCAACTGTACCATAGTTCTTCAATCCATTCATTTACTGATGGGCACTTAGGTTGGCTATTGTAAATTGTGCTGCTATGAACTGAACATTTATTATATATTTAAAATTATATGATAAATGTTACTTGAGTAGCTTTTACTTATATAGAATTAAGCACAGACAGTGGAACCTAAATTCATATTAAATGATATAATTTTAATTTAAGTAGATTAAAACAGTATATTGTTATATCAAAAAGATGATTGGACTTAATAGAAACATTTTATGTTTTAAACCTAATTCATTTTGCCAAAAACACATGCTTGCCTACACTGAGTTTATATTTCTAGCATGTATTTCGTTTTTTTTCAGAATTTCATAGTTAATATGAAGAATTTTAGCATAAGCTGGTATACTTGTGTAACTATGTAGTTATTAGACAAATATCAACCGCTATTCCTGTTCATGTTATTTTAATTGTGATTTTGGGGGTTGTTGATATGAGTTACAACAACCTACCACGTTAAAACTGGGCAGTCTTTAAAATAGTCGCAACCAATACAGCCCTTTTGTAGTATATTAACTCATGATATTGTGAACTATACTCTGCTACATCATGTATTTTAGTTAATATAAAAAATGTTGATATGCTCATAAAAGATTCGCTTTCCATCCTTTACGACATATTCTCTACAAGAATATTTGATTTGCATATTTAAGGGATGTTTGGTTTTATACTATCATCCTTTGGTTAAGATAGAAAAGTTGAGCATAATATTATAGAATGTCATTACAGTGAGAAAAAAAAAAATTTACTCTCTGCCTCCCATAAATGTAGCCTTAAGTCATAAGACACATCAAGCAAAGTTCAATAATTCTCCTAAGAAGAAAATAAACTTTGCTGCTTCATTATGAGACTTTCATGTAGGTCTATTAAATTGGCCAAAAAGTTTGTTTAGTTTTTTTGTACTATGGCTCCAGTAGTGTTTAGTTGTCCTTAACTTCAGTTGAAACAATTGTGTTTGATTTATTGTGACATCTGTCATATCAGCGGGCATTAAAAAAAAACATCTAAATTGTTGAATTTTTGTGCAGCCATTTTAATATTTAAGATGGAAGAAAATATGCAACATTTTTTACATGTTGGGCTTTATTAATTCTCAGAAAATTAAAAATACAACTAAAACAAAAAATATATATGAGCAGAGTACAGAGAGGATGCTGTGATTGATGAACATGTCAAAAGTGGTTTGCAGAAGCTTTTTAGTTCGATGTAGTCCCATTTATTCTTTCCTTCATATCCCTTGCCATAGGACATGTATTGGTAAAAGTATTACTGCATGGGATATCTGAAAATTTCCTGCTTATGTTTTCTTCTAGCATTTTTTATGGTGTCATACTTTATGTTTAAGTCTTTTATCTGTCTTGAGTTTTCAGTGTATGGTGTAAGTTGATGGTGTAGTTTCATTTTTTTTGCATGTATTTGTCCAGTTCTCCCAACATCATTTGTTGAGGAGGCTATTTTTACGCTGTTTTATGTTCCTGCCCACTTTGTCAAATGATAACCGACCACAGAGACATGGGTTTATTTCTAGGCTCTCTATTATGTTCCATTTGTCTATGTTTCTGTTCTTATGCCTGTTTTGATTACAGTGGCCTTGTAGTATAGTTTGGTATCAGTGATTCCTCCTACTTAGTTCATCTTTCTAAAAACTGCTGAGGCTATTTGAGGTCGTTTTTGGTTCTATATATATTTTTGAAATATTTTTCAAAGTTTCTTGGTATTATTGATATTTAGAACAAATAATTATTTGTTGTCAGGCTGTCTTATGCACCGAGAGATGTTTAGCAGCACCACTGGCTTCTACCCACTTGAAACCAACCGATATCAGGAGGTAGCCAACATACTCATAATATCCAAATCAATGAAGTTATTAGTGAAAATGAGAAATAAGTCAATGAGCACTCTGGTGCTCATGAGTTAACTGGTGCCAGTCTGTCACGTGGAAGGTTACATCCATGCATAGTAAACTTAGGAAGTTCAAACAGGTGTGTAACATTTTCTGTTTTCTTTAAGATATGCCTTAAAATAATAACTTAAAAATATAACTGTAATGTTGTATATTTATTTATTAACTTGGTTGTTTGTGAGAAAATACAGTTGTGAAACAATTAGTTATTACTCAACATCTATGTTATTTTAGGGTACCACAAATCCATTTCTGACATTTGAGTGATAACCAAGGCAAGTATATTGGAAACATGATTTAAGAGAAATTGGTATTATGGCCAACAGATTTCTGATTTAAGTACGTTTTTTTTAAGATGCATATTTCTTATCTTAACAAAGTGTAGGCCAGAGTTACGATAACCTCTCAATCTATTTCTTATATAATGGCCTTCAAAAATGCTATTTATTTGAAAAAAACAACTAGTCACAATAAATAACCTTAAACAAAACACTGAATTTTACTTATTTTAATTATATTACTTTGTTTTCAGATATATACACATATATTAAAACATGTTCTTACCTAAGTATTATTGTTAATACTTATTATGCTACTATAATTGATATAAGCATATTTTGAAAAATGTCTTGTCCTTTTAATTCAATGTTCACTTCATTTTTAGCAATATACCCACTGAAGAAAGGATATGCTTTCACTTACAGATAAAACCATTTCATTTTATTTAATGTTGCAAGGGTTGTTAGCAATGATAAGAAGTTTATAATTAAAAAAATAAAATGCTTAAGAATCTTAAAAGTATTATATATATTAAGCAAATGTGGTTTAAACATGTTACATTCTGAACACAAATATCATGCCTTTATCATTTAAAGAAAGCTAAGAAAAGATATTTACCCAGAATTGCTGAACCAAATCAGGAAGACAAATAGAGTTGAGTTCCACATTCTCAAAGAATAGAGGAGGCGATATAGGTAACCTCTCTGTTTCTTTATGTGACATAAGATGTAATCCATATGTACATGAAAGCTGTGTTATGAAAAAGTAATTAGATGTGACAAATACCATTTTATGAGACCAGTCTTTGTTCAGGGATTTGTAACCTCAGTGCCTAGAACGAAGATATTGTTAATTTAACAGAGATATTTTAAAAATACCTTAATGATGGGTGAATACATTAATAAGTTGTTAAAGAGGGTATGTATTGATTCTTATGTATAAATTCATAATTTTTATAGTAAGTTAAAATAAGTAATCTGTATAAATTATAGAATAGAATTTTTACATGAATTATTCCTAATATGCAATTTTAAAAGTATATTTACACAATGAAATACTACACAGTAGAAAGAAAGAAGGAACTCCTACCCTTTGCAGAGCATGGGTGGAACTGGAGAACATTATGTTAAGTGAAATAAGCCAGGCAGTGAAAGACAAATACCATATGATCTCATATATAAGTGGAACCTAATCAATCAAATAAAAAAGCAAGCAAAATACAATCAGAGACATTGAAATAAAGAACAATGTGACATTAACCAGAGCCAGGGGTGAAGGATAATGGAGGATAGTAGAGGGGAGCCATCAAGAAACAAGTATAAAGGACACATGGACAAAGCCAAAGGGGTGGGTTTGAGAGTGGGAGGCAGGGATGGGTGGGGCATGGGATGTGGTAAGGTGAAAATGGAGAGAATTGTACTTGAGCAACAATAAAAAAATAAAAGCATATTAAAGGAAAAGATTTGTGCTCTCTCCAAAGTTTGGAATTAATTCACAATCTTTCTTTTTTAGTTTTTAAGATTGTATGTGGGCCAGGTACTTATGGTAGGAATTGATAAATCATATAGTGATGAGTTATAATTTAATTCATATGCCCAACAAATGTTTTTATTGCTTTTCATGTCTAGTAGGTTCTGTGGTAAACACAGGGGTCATAGCCATTAATAATACAAGCTGTTTTTTTACCCTCATGAAGACATTTCAGTCCATTCTTACCCCCATGAAGACATGTCGTTTACTTATGGGTAGCACCCTAGGTTTACTCAAAGAAAACACAGTCAAGTGAAGCCCTTACTTTATTGTTTGAGGGCATGGAACTCAACCACCCTTTTTATCTTCCTGACTTGTCTCAGTAATTCTGGGTAGAGGATATTCTTTTCTTAGCTTCCTTCCTAAGAGGACTGAAGACCACCTGTCTTACAATCTGATAACACATTTCCTTAGACAAAATGAACAGAGACTCATAAAACAAAACAACAGAAAGATAAATAAAGTAGAAATTCATATTGAGAGCAAAGGATTATTTCTTAAAAAAACATCTCATCCACTCCTACATATACAAGTACATATTAATAAATTTAGAGCCTGTGAAAACTCTCTGGACTCTAAATTTAGCAATAAGCTGAATGCTTCAGTGTGCAAGCCCTGTTTAATGCTGGCAAACATCCAGTCCCTTTGTTCCACAGCCAGCAATGGCTATTGCTATAATGATCTTAGAAGCAGGTACTTACACATTTCTGTCACTAGTATAAAGGACATTCTGTTTCAAGTCAGGTGATATACATGAAAGGCTAAATGTGGATTCCAATACCACCAGATTCCTTTAAAAAGGCACTTGTATGTTATCTCAGGAAGGGATGATTCCACACAGTTCTGCATGTTCACTTCATTCATTAGCCTCAGTCATAGGGCCCTCATCTCTGAACCAGCAGTAGCTGTAATAAGGTGGGCCGTCCTGAAAGCCAATCATTGGGTTATTTTATTTACTTATTTTAGAAAGGCACACCTAGCCTGACTTTCTGAGCATGAGTGAAGAATGTAAATACTTAGAGCAAGTAAAATATACCATATGCTTCTTATGTTGGAAACACTGGTGTGGAGGGTTTCCAAGCATCTTTGCAGAACTCATCTCATCTGCCCATTGACAAAGTCATGCTTTTAAAACACTCTCTCTACCTGCCTTACACTTACATGCTGACTCCACAATTTTAAAACTTTCATCTGAAAGATAGGTGATTTTAGAATTGAGTATTTGAGAATGTAAAACTCAGTTTGTGTGGCTGCCAAACTCGAACATGAGGATATTTCATAAATGAAGAAAGTTTTATGCTTGAGTTTATGTGCCACTGGCCTTGAACTGATCCCAAGGGAATTGTATATTTCTCATCACTAATAAGGCAGAAAAAGGGACTTATGTGTTTGTAAAATTATTGTTCTCTCACACTTTAAAATATAGTTGGCTATGTAAAATAAAATCATAATTTTGATAGATTACAGGGAATATTAAAACAGAAAAGAAGCAGACTATTTTCTATGTTGGTTGTCTTTCACAGAAGCATAGAGGACAGTGTGGCATTTGGAGATCTTTTGAAATAAAAGTGATATTACACATGTCCATAGCCAGGGCTGCTCTACTAGCAGACTCTTTGCAGGGATCCTGTCTTTTCCCAAACTCTGACTTCAGAACCAGTCTTAAATGAGTTACACATATATCACCAGATTTTGCTTCATCTCACCAAAGTAGATTATATGTAGCTAAGTATCTGACTCAAAGCAGTCAATCTCATTTTCACCCAGGGCCCACATCAGCCTTGTGGTTGCCTTCAAAGGGCCAAATACAATTTTAGGACTGTGTAAATGTAACTACTCCTTAACTAGGGGCTAGGAGCTTGGCCCTGCCACCCAGATAGAACAAGGTGGAGGGCCGGATTCGGCCCATGGGCCTTGTGTTTGCCACTTGTGCTGTAGATGATATTTCGACAATCAGACTAAGTGAATTCACCAAGCAGTTATGGAACAATGTGATGGGGGAGAGAGAGACCAGAAAAGAGACTAAGCAGTGACCAAAGAGAAGTACATATTTTTTCCCATATTTAAAATATCTCTGAAACTTGAAAATATCAGTTTAAAAATAACCAAGTGGTCTTAAATCCTTTTCTGGTTGACCTTATCGCTTTATTTTTGCACAAGTTTTTGTTCTTAGAGACAGTGGGAACCTGTAATGTACAAATTTAGAAGTCCTATATATAATGCACTCTTCTTTAAAAAAAATCATGTACTACTGGTAAAACCATTCATAAATTATATGTATTTCTCCCCATCTCACATCCAAAACAGTATCTTTGCTAGTATGTCTTCTTCAAAATTATTCTCTTCCCCATGGTAATCTCTAAAAATTTTAAACCCTGGAGTTTCTCATGGATGATGGGAAACTTCCTTGTGTGTGTGTGTGTGTGTGTGTGTGTACATAGAAATGTTACATGTATCCAAGTAACACATTCAATGAGAGATATTGTTGATTTCCTGTGAAATTATCAGGAAAGAGATATTATGAACTTTAAATATGATCACATCAATAGCTTTTCCTAGGTTTCGGATAATAATACATCTCTTCCCTAATCACCTAAAGCATGAATTTTGTCAGGGCTGTAGAATTAAAGAATCATACACAGTATAAGATTATAGACACCCATGTTGCTACCATTGCTATTAATATATCTTATATATAACATAAGTAAAACTTATGATATCTGAAGCACCAAACAGATACTACTGGCTGTACCCAAACTACATTATCTGGATTTTATTATATTGTATCTTTTGGGACCTGATTTTTTCCAGCATCGATACCTATGGTGTAGGGGTCACATTAAAACTGAATTGTAGTAATGACATCATTTTGCCCTTGATGGACATTACATGGCTCTGGTTGCACTGCAGTTCTGAGACACCACTTCTCTATAGTTCCAGGTAAAAACATGGAAGTTAGACAAGTCTTCTTTAAGGTTTCATTCTGTGTAGGCTGCAGTCGCTGTTTTATACACAAGCCTATTTAGCTCTTTCCAACTGTCCAGCTCTCCGAAACTCAGGCATGGATTTTTGGACAAAAGTTCTTCATTTAATACATTTTAACCTGGGAACTTGTATTGCTGTGTTCAATCAACAAATATGTTCTCCTTGTTAATGGCCCCCTAATGGAAAATTTAGGAGTCAGAGCTGATTGAGGCCATAGTATCTGGGGAAGAGTCCACTGAGGAGTCCAAACAGTATCTGGAATCTCTCTCCAGTGCATTCACCATATTTTGCTGTGCATAATGCACACACATACTTTTGGCCCAAAATTTCAGGAAAAAAAATCTCTTGTTTTAATTTTAAATTCAATCATTTATTAATTTTTTAGAAACAAAACCAATGATTGCATTCTAGGTTATTATTTTGCATACAGACATTATTGCTTTCTAGAGTTGTGTACTTTTAATGCATGGCATAAATAAAAAAATTAAAGACCTTTATATAGGTATGGAATTATTGTTACCTGTGTATAATGGCCATCCTCATTTTTCCCTCAAAAATTCAGGGAAAAAAGTAAACATTTCATTTGGCAAAATATGGAACTTGTGTTTTCTGCTGCATAGGAGTCAGAAACATCAATCATGTCTACACTTTCTACTTCTGTGATAAAAGAATTATTTCCAAAGCTGTTGATTATCCCTAAACCTATTTTTCCAATCCTAGTTATTTTTAAATTTAAACGTATCTTCAGATATTCTTTGATATATCTGCATTTGTATGTCTGTGATGATGCTTCATAGGATCATTCTCCTCTCCCCAAACCTGGTCTGAGTATACCCCGTTTTGGTGTCTTGTACAATTACACATCCAGTTGTTTGAGTCATAAACTTGCAGTTATTTCAGTCATAGTCCTATAAATTATTTTTATGAAATAAAATATTTTATTTATTTTTTATTGTTTTTCAAGTACAGTTGTTTCTATTCCTGCCCACCACTCTCCCTCATCCCACCCACCCCACTTCAATACAAACCCTCTTTGGCTTTGCCCATGTGTCCTTTATACATGTACATTGATGAACCTTTCCCATCTTCCCTCCGTTACCCTGCTCCCCTCTGGTTACTGTCACTTCATTCTTTATTTCAATATCTTTGGTTATAGTTTGCCTGCTTGTTTATGTTGTTGATCAGGTTTGTTTATAAGTGAGGTCATATGGTATTTATCTTTCACCACCTAACTTATTTCACTTAGCATAATGCTTTCCAGTTCCATCCATGCTGTCACAAAGGGTAGTAGCTCCTTCTTTCTTTCTGCTGCATAGAATTCCACTGTGTAAATGTACCATAGTTTTTTGATTCACTCATTTATTGATGGGCACTTAGGTTGCTTTCGACACTTGGATACTGTCATCTGTGCTGCTTTGGACATTGGGGTGCCTAGGTTCTTTTAAATTGTTATTTCAGGGTCCTTAAAAAACATTAAAATATTTTAAAGAAATAAAATGAACCTTTAAAAACACTTCAGAACTACATTCCTAATTTTCCTTAGAAATATCTTTATTTTTTTAAGTGTATGGGAAAACATATTTGCCAATGATACCTCAGACAAGGGTTTAATCTCCAAAATATACAAAGAACTTACATGACTCCACTCTAAGAAGACAAGCAACCCAATTAAAAAGTGGGCAGAGGATTTGAACAGACATTTCTCCAAGGAGGACATACAGAAGATCCAGAGACACATGAAAAGATGCTCAATATCGCTAGCCATCAGAGAGATGCAAATTAAAACCACAATGAGATACCACTTTACACCAGTCCATCATAAACAAAGCAACAAACAACAAATGTTGGAGAGGTTGTGGAGAAAAGGGGACCCCAGTTCACTGTTGGTGGGATTGCAGACTGGTACAACCACTGTGGAAAACAGTATGGAATTTTCTAAAAACTATCTTTATTTTAACATAGTAAAATCATAACTCAAGATATTTTTAATTATCTTGGAAAAATTACAGTGGTAGAAATACTATAGAAGAAATACCATACAACTGACCTTGCTGTTATCAGAACTACATTGAAGAGTGTCCACATACCAGTAGGCTCTTTAACTGTATTGTAGAAGACTAGTAAGAAGGCATGGATGGTTCCAACTTGAAGTTTTCAGCAGCTCACCACACAACCTTCATTATTTAAAACACTGAGTTATGCCTTAAGTCCCATACAGGAAAACAACCTCATTCCCTAATGTATAAAAAAAAGAATGCTTACCTTCCTATAATGAATTATAAGTCACATTTGCCACAATTAATAAAAGATATGTAATACAATTTGATCATATCTTTCTTCCCTAGTTAATAATCAAGTGTGGTAAAGTGAAAGTGCATTTTTATTGCAAAACTCTGTTCCTTTTTTCTGACTCAAGCTCTTGTAGAATTATATAGATCACTATAAATTGCAAGAGAGTGAGCTCTAGAGAGAAAAAGCCTTGTCCTTGACACCGCTACCAAAAAGAGTAAAACGTAGGCATGGGTCCAAAGACCTAAATGCCAGACTGTGTCCTGACTTTCACAGGTTAAAAATAAGACTGCCTCGGTGGGAATCAATAATTATTTTGTGTTAATGTGCTTACTAAGAGACTGTCATTATTCTGCTTAACGTACATTTCAGTCATATTTGAACTGACTATGGCTTAGCATTGCCCTTCTTCCTGACCTTAGGAGAAAAATACAATAATCTGAAGCAGCTTGAAGTACTTGATCACGTGCGCACAAAAATATTATTCTCTGTCAAATTAAGTGACATTTGAATTATATTTGCCTCATAAAAGTTTATAAATGTGTTTAATGATTCATTTAAAGCACTAAATGTACCCATTTACTTTTCGAGAAAGCAATATGAACTAAAATATGTGTAAACCACTGAGTTATTATCCTCTCTTAACACAGGGCAATTAGAGTTGTCTGTTCAGAAGTGCGGGGCATGTGTACAGTTGGTAGAGCTGCTACTCATATGCTGCCTCTTTGTTATAGTGCATGTGCTGTTCAAGTCACGGTGCACACGAGTGTCACAGCTACTTAGCATCAGCACGGAGATGAAAAGAGCTGTGCAACAGAGTGGACACTTAGCGTTAAAGAAATAAAGCACTCAATGTTAAAGACAAAATGCATTTGAAACCCTCAGAAGGAAAAGATCCCCAAGCACCAAGTTTCCCAGAGGTGACACTGATATCTGATGTAGAGGTACAAGTTTGATTACCTTTACATATGGGAAGAAGAAGTTTTATGCCAGTATTTTTACTTAATCAACTTTACTTGTTATTTATTTACTTCTTGTTTTGATAGGGAAAGGGTCGGCATACACTGTAAACTCACCTTTCCTCAATTTCACGGTTTTAATTGTTATCACCATTTTTGTCTTTTCTTAGGTTTGTTTTTAATGAGCATAATTTAATGAATATAATGAAATTTGTTTATCTCATTCCTAGTGTTTTGACAGTATCTTTTCTCTTGATGTCTTATAATTTGAGCATGTCAGTACTGACTTTCCATCCAATTCTGTTCTGCAAACTATAGGTTTCTTATTATAATGTCAAGATTGAAAGCATTTCCATTTTTCCTGAATTAAGTTACTTGCATGGTTTATGGAGGTACAGATAAAGTCCACTGAGCTCTATTAGTATGGCTATAAGAATATCACATGAGTCCCAGACCAGTCAATTCCACAAACTGAAAGTTTACGGGTTTGATTCCCCCAGGGCACATGCCTGGGTTGCAAGCTGGATCCCTGGCCAGGGTGTGTATGAGAGGCAACCAACTGATATTGCCATCTCGAATGGATATTTTTCTCCCTCTCTTCCTCCCTCCCTTACCCTGTTTAAAAGGAAAAAAGAAAAGAAAAAAGTTTCACATGGAGCCCAAAAGTTGGCCTGCTGCTCAAAGGAGACTGTTTATAGGCCAACACTGAATATGTTGTTATTTTTTAAAGCAGTCACCACTTACTCTAAACTTTGCTATATTTTAGCATTTTTGAGTTTTTTGTATTTGAATCATTTACTTTTTTGCAAGTCCCTTTCATAGTTCTTAGAGGCTCTTATTGCTGTATTGTCTTGTGGAGACTCCAGGGCACCTTTAAAGCTCTTTGATGCTCTGATTTCCAGCAGGCATTTTAGGAACTCTCAACTCCGTGGTATTTTGTGACTGCCTTTTAGCTGTCTTTGTCATTTTATTTTATCATTTTTTTTGCTTCATTATACTATATCTGTCTCTTGTCAAATATATGTAGTTGATCATTATCAACTCATAGTATAGCTATAATGAAATAACAAATACAGTTTTCAGCAATACTTTGAGTACTTGATACTTTACTATCAAATAAACTACATGAATTATATTTTCATTAAAACAATATGAATACCTTGCATGGAAAATGCAGATGTTACAGACAATATTTTTAAAAATCAATTTTGCTTCTCTAATTTTTTCCTAGTGGTAACCATGTTGCATTTCAAAGGAACTGGTGAAAAAGAAAACTAAATATTTACAAATGTAATAAAAAGCTTCCAAGAGCATAAACATGTTGTCCTTTATGTAGAGGGGATTCTAAGTGTTTTTTGGCAATAATTCAGAAGTTTTATGTCTTATTTAACTTTTATGTACGAACAAACAGTAAGGACTGGAAATTTGAAATGCTGTATACTCTTTATTACATAATTGCCTCTGAGTAACTGGGAGAATTTATATAAAAAGAAGGGTCAAATAAAGTTCAGATCCTCCGTCATTTAATTACTGCTTGAAAATTCTTTCTAAGTTACTTTACAAACTCTCTGTGACTCAGATTTCACTTCTAAAAATATGGGGGCAATAATACGTATAATTTTAGCCTATATTGAATTCTAACTCTGATAAGACTTATAAGTGATCAAATAAATAGTAATGCATAGTAGGAACTCAACATTTATGTCAAGTACTCTTATTACTTAAGAGTAATTACTTCAACCATCATGCCAAATACTTTCATTAAACCTAGGCAATTAATGAGGCAGCATCCCTCAGTCTGGTTATATGATATATACTAATTCATGTGTAAGCACTTTGAGTGCATTAAGAGAGAAAGTATTAATTCATTCGACTGGTTCCTTCTTCAGCAAATAATGTACTAAAAATATAGCACAGTTTCAAATACTAAAAAGAATACAGATTCATACCTAAATGTTTAGTTTTGTCATACCCAATTATTTTAGCCTAGTTAACATATTGAGTAAAATTTAATAAAACTTCTGAATAAAATTTGTCAATAATAATTAAAAGCTTTAAAGTTATATGAAATTCCTTAATAATAGTAAAAAATATGCTGTTCACATGTAAGCTGTTACTGTCCACAGAGTCAAAAAGTATTTCATGAAGAATGCACTGAAATCACTTAATACCACAAAGGACCCTGGAACAAAGTTTTCCTAAACATGCTAGTTAGTTTTCCGTAACGAGGGTCCTAAAATGCACACAATGATTTTTAAAGCTAAAAGAAATAATATGGTGCCACAGTTTGTTCAAAGTATATCAAATACTTAATAGAATACTTAGTAAGCCATTTAAATCTAATTAGAACTATATGTGGAAATGGGACTTTTCACATCTGTAAGGTTGACAGTAAATATTTATTTTCTGAGTGGTATTTGCTAATTCTCTGCTTCCTAATTGCTTTTCTGTATTGAGTAGCAGACTCAAAATCAGTTTGAAGAGATTGCACTTTTCAAACATTTATAATAGACTATCTAAAAGCAAACATTTGCTCACTTGAGTGCTACGGTTCTATTTTAAATTGCTTTGGATTTGAGTTAATAAGACCGCAAACCTTTGTTTTCAACATGTTGCCATTAACTGTGCAATTTAAAGGCATAATGCCTCCCTTACCTCTTCCAAGGATTCTCTTCCAGCTATAGCTATTTTCTATTTTTATATGTAACAAAGAAAATAGTGCCAAGATGCTTTAAAATTTAAGTAATACTTTTACACGTATTATCCAAGGGCTATCATGTCCTGTGTAAAACATGCATTTATGCTGAATTGTTTTTCCTTAAGGACTATGGAAGTCCATCTGATCATTTTTACCACAAAATCTACCAACATACATGCATCTCCATGTGTATCCTCTACATTCAGTTTGTTTCCTTGGTTGAACATAATTCTATCTTTCAACTTTTGGTCCTTCTTGCTTTTTTAATTTCTTGCTTGTTTAGCATATCATTCTCATCAACATAGAAACATGCTGTCATATCTACCATTTTAAAATTTATTTTTTTATATCATCCTTCACCTTGGGCTCCATTTTTCTCCCACTCTTTCTCACAGCAAAATTCCTCAAGGAAGTTGTACCTCCTTGTTTTCTATCATTGTGTTCTACTCTTTTTTGAACAAGCAGCCCTCAGAGATTTGTCTCCAGGAATATACCAAAGCTGCTCTTGAAATGCACCAGTTGAGTCTTCATCATTACCGTCTTTACCTATTAAAGACACGTGGTATATGGATTGCTTCCTCACCCTTTTCTTTTTTTTCCTTGTCCTCTGAGATATTCTCTTCCCACATCACTGGCTAATTTTCTCAGTCTCTCCTACATTATCTTCTTCGAAATTCATGTTTATAAAAGCCTGGTGTCCAAATACATGGTGCTATTTATCTATGACCCAAACACCTCTTCTAGGCTCTTATGCACCAATCATCTTAGATATCACCACAGGGAAGTCAGAATTAGTGCATCCAAAACTTCATTATGTATTGCATCTATGCCTGACAGGCTTCTTCCCAAGTGTTTCTCTTCTCTGTAAATGCAATAGATTTAGGACACTATAGATTTAGAATAATATTGAAGAATGATGATAAGAATATTTACTGCCATGGGCAGAGTAATTTTAATACAGAAAACTCCATTTGTTTCCAGTTACTAAAGCCAAAAAATGTGTGGTTATCATGAACTTCTGGATTTCTTTCACCCTTCACATTAATATATCAATAAGTGTCATTGGCTTTATCTTCAAAACATTTTCAGATTCCGACTGCTTCTTTACCATCACCACAGCTATCCCCAAAGTCCAACTTACTCTAATTTCTACCCAGAACTTTTAAAATGGCATATTAGCCTTTCTACCCTTTCCATCGCTCTCCTAACTGGCCTACAATTCACACAGTAGCCAGAGAAATCTTTTAAAATTAAATGAAATTATACCCATTTCTTGTTCAAGGCCATCAGAGTTCTTCTTACAGAACACATCAAATCCAATGCCCCTAAATGGCTACAGAGGCCTAGAGCCTGCCTTCCCTCTTATGTTCCCACTACTCAGGATGTCCCGCCCCAGCCACTCTGAATCCCTTAATTTTCCATTGAGATACTAAGAACGTCTCTACCTTAGGGCCTAACACTCTCTGTTCATTCTGGTTTAATTGTTCTTTCTCACACAGCTGGCTCCTTTGCATTTTATAGTTTCTCTGTACAATTACCTTCTCAAGTGAGATGATCCTGGTAATATTACCTAAAAACACTATTCTTAGCTAGATCTGTTACACTGTCTGTCTTTCTTTGTTTTTTTTTCATAGTAGCTACAGGATTATATATTTCTTTAAGACACACACACACATATACACACACACACATATACATATATATAATGTATATGTATATATAGATGTACACATTTGGGTTTATTCAACTCCCAATATTAGAAAATAAGCTATCTGCTGTTAGAGACCATCTCACTAATTATCTGTTAAATTAATTATAAATGAGTAATTTTTGTGAATCTATCTAGAGAGATATTAGAGAAAGGGAGGCTTGTGTACAGGTCGCATGGAGGAAGGATTTGGTAATTGTCAATGCTGCAAGACATTTTTAAGTTTGAGGTGTTGAAGATTCTAAGATTATGCCATTGTATTTAAAAATAACTCAAGGTTGAATTAAACAGGAAGGAATTTAATGTCCTTCTAAAGATATGATATCTGCCTACAGGAACTATTGATATTATTAGAACAGATAAATTAGAACGTTCCTACTACAAAAAAACAACAATCATCTAGATGTGAGTAAGCATAATGAAATCTAGATTTTAAATGATCTTCAGTAATAAATGCTTTAAGTTTCCTATTTTTGCCTTGAACTTAACTTCCTTTAAATAAGAGGTGACCATATCTTGGACAAAGCACCTGTTTTTTGACCTACAACACAACCTTGTCATCATCACCACTGTACACTTGAATTCAGAACTATAAATGCATAAGGGTACATTTGTGGTCTTCCCTGGGAATTACTGGATATTACACTCCTTATCTGCTCTTTCTGGTGAAACCTGTATGTGGCACTTGGACAGACACTGATGACCATGATGTGAAAAGCCCTGAAAAGTCCAATAACCAAAATCACCTGCTCTAGCAACAGCTGGGGGTGGTACCTTGAACCAACGGCAGACATGTTTGGGACTCCTTTAGTTTTAGGAAAATATTTTAAACAGTTCTTTTTTAAGTGGTCATATAATCTTACCATGTTAATATAAAATAACACTCTGGTAAATAGGACAATGACAGAACATTAAAAAAGAACAATATTGACATATGATATTAAGAAAGTATATAGGAGGGGATAGACCAACTCTGACAGAGGAAATCTGGACAGCTCCTGCTAGGCTCTTGGGTAAGCACTGAACTCTTTGGTAGATGAGTAAGATGGAAGAATATTTGGAATAAGAAAGATACTGATCAGATATTAAAACTTTACACATATCATTTTTATAAAACAAGTAATGCCTGGAGTATGTTATAAAAATAGAGGGGAAGATATCTACAGTGTATTAATTTATCAATACCTACTCAAGTCTTTGGTAGGGCAGAATGAGGTATAAAGGGAAGAAGGAGAGGGTTGTAGACACAGAAGACAGCAGGGTTAAGTTGGAGCGTCGAATCAGATGCTCTGACTTCAGTTTTGGCTCTTCATTTTCACTGCGTATGTGAATCCAGCTAACTGACGTCTTTCTAAAATGCCATTTCTTCTTCTGTTAAACAAGTATCATACTATATCCTACATCTAAGTGATTGCTAAGTGGGCAAATGGTACAAAACATTAATGATACAGAGAACATTATCGGTGTTGGCTGGTACAGAGAAAGAGATTTCAGGAGGATTCAGTGAATTTACGGTGTTCTCTTTGTCTTCATTAGTTGACAGCTTAGTCAAAACCTTTTATTTGTTTTATCTGTAGAATTAGAATAATTTATCTTTGTTGAAGGATTTCAGGGTACCAGAACCGCTAAAACAAAAGCTCTACAGTTAAGATTTACTACTAATAAAAACATAGGCTTTATGAATCTATTGCATTCACAGGTGTTTTTGCAAAGTTTTCAAATTAAACACTTGGGTCATTGGGCAAAAGTATATGTACACATGACAGTAATAACCTTCTCCATGAACTGAGTGCTTCCTCCACTCCAGGGACATGTTTATAGCCTTAAGCCAAAGATGATCTTTAGAATTTGAAATGATTCTATTCCAGATTCCTGCTTTTTTATGACTAGCAAAACTGCCTGTATTATTTATGATTACATATCTCTTGAAATAAGAAAAAAACTCAATTTTAAACATACTCTTTATCTCAAGTAAAAATGGTATAGAGTTCATCAGGCCAATGGGGATATTGTGGTTCTAGTGTCATGGACCAGGGCCCCATTCCCAGCCCACCACACAGCTTTCGCACCTGGGCTGAGGACTGTAGAAGTTACAGGTCAACAGCCCTGGAGAGTGTTCCAGCCATCCCTCCTAGCCAGGCCAAAAGAGAAAGGTTTAAGAAGAGTACCACATCCTCTTATAGAGGACAGGTGCATGTACTATATACACTTCAGAATCCTTCCTTACCCAGGAATGTTCTTTTGGGTACACCTAGAATGAAGGAAATATGGACAATATCTGTATTTTTACAAGCCATATATTTAGCTAATAAAAAGAATAAAAGAAAATATGGTGTGCACAGCAATTGAGAGATGATAGGCAATCTGGCAATATCTACCATACACCCTAACTTTTTATTAAAAAATAAACCTGTCTAAGCAGATTAATTTTTCCTAATGTTAGAGAAAGTCTCAGGATTTGGCAACTTAGTCATTTTCTGGACATTTCAGATAAAAGTTTCTTTTGTTTCTGAGGTATTTAATAAAAATATAGACATCATGTAAAAAAATAAAACAATAAATATTTTCCCCCTGATATCACTTTAGACTGGCCTGTGGCAAAGCAAGGAATAAAATAACGGGAAATAGGGAAATTTCCTGTAAACTAGGTTTTTTTTTCCTAATATAATACATTTAAATTCTGAGTCGCCGTGTAATAATAATCTAAAAGTGTGGATTTCTGTGCTATGGCTCTTAATTTTCATAATTAAAATAAGTCAACTATTTTAGAATGAATTCCAAAACAAGAAACAATTCTATTACACTTGCTTCCTGCAAAAATTATAGAAGAGAAAAACATACAGCATATAGTATTGAGTTACAGGGATAGAGAAATAAATCCAATTGAAGGTTTTCTTCTGACTCAGTCTGAGAGTTTTCAAGGCAAGAATCTTCACCATAATGTAATGTCAAGAAGACTATTTGTAATTTTTAGAAAGGGTTAATAATTGACTCTAATGCTTAAATACTTCATTTCTCTTTGGTTAAACTAATCTTCTTAATTCTGTTTCTGCATAATTAGCATATGAGAACTGAATACATGGGTGAACAGTGTATAATTAGGTCAGTCACACGATGTCTACATGAGGTGAAAAAGAGATACATAACTATTCATGTCTATTATAATTATTCACAGGGCGTAGCTTAATAAAGAACCTTCACCAACTAACATTTTTTCACTCCTATAATTATTTCTCTTAATTCTCCTCCAAATTTAAAAACTCCAAAGGGCATGGGTCATGTTTGGATCAGCGGTGTGTTCACCATAACACCTGATGTGTTGAATTGTATCTAAATAGGCTTTTAGTGTGAGATTATTTTTAAGACAATAAGGCAGAATTTTAGGTTATAAAAATATAAATGATTGTGAAAGTACACAGTCAATAAACATGCATTTATTCATATATTTACTAAATAATAATTATTATATGCAGGGAACTGGAGTCTATAAATCACTTTCACTTGCTACCTGATGTTTGTCTCAGCTGGATGTCTCTAAAGGCACTTATATTTTCATGTGTGGAGCGTAAGCAAGGGATAATAACTTCAGGGGACTTTTGTAAGTGTAAGTTTTAAGACATTGACAAAATGGCATAGATATATAAGCTGATACATTTTGATTTAAAATATTTTTATCGTGCTGGATTAGAGGAAAGAATGGTAGCTGTCTTTCTGTTTTATTTCCTTCTTTGAAACTGTCCAGCATGGATTTTTGTGACTAGATTTCAGGATTCAAGGCAGTACCATTAAGAGATTTCAACTAGTTTATGAGTAAATTGACTTTTGAAGAAAGGCTTGAGAACACAACCACACATTTTCTGTTGTCACTGTGGAGACATTAATCTCTGACTTCTACACAACCCATTTACAAATGTTGTATTATATTATTGTAAGCAGAGCATAAGGGAAGTTTGTACTGTTAGTGCACAGCACAGCTCTGCCGTGTTCAATGAAGTCCAGTTTCCATTCCCTCCCCACACTCAGGGTCCTTGTGTGAGCCGATAGTAGCAGGAAAAAGGGAGCTGTTAAATCATTCCTTTAAAAAAAAGTTGGCATTTCCCACAGATATAAAGAAATAAGAGTTGAACTATAATGAAAGGAAAAAAGAACGAGGAAGAAAGTCACTGGAAAAAAGACAAAAGGACAAACCTCAGCTAGCATGAGGATGGCAGGTATAGACCGAGTTGGGCTTATCTCAGCGGTTCTCAGCCAGAGAGAATTTCACTCCCAGGTGAACTTGGTAATACCTGCAGACGTCTGATTGTCATGAATGAAGAAAGTCTGTAGTGGCATCTGGTAAATAAAGGCCAGACATACTGCTAAACCTCCCAGAATGACTAGGGTGCCTTTTCACATTAAAGAATGAACGCATCCCACATATAATAGTGCAGAGGCTGAGAAATCACGCTGTAGTCTAAATGAATACATGCAGTATTTACAAAGAGAGTAAAATGCCAGAAAGGAATGAAGATTTACTGAAAGGAGATGGCACTATGAAATTTTGTCCCATCAATTGTTTTTCCCCCCAAAATAAATATTTTGTTATTTTAGCCATTGTTTTATGCTATTCAATGAACTGCCATAGAATGTGTTTATGTGGAAGCAAAAACAAACAAACAGTTGCAGGTATCTTAGTTCCAAACACTTTTCTTTCTCAAAAAGTAACAGATTTTATCTGATTTGACATATGACACTTTCTAAGATTGCTGTGCAAATAAGAACTTTAAATCCCAGGAGAAGTTTCCCTTGCTATCTTGATCCATTCATTTTTTTTTGTACTGAATTGCAACTGGAAAGTCTTTACTGACGTTCTGAAGTTCAAATTATGGAGGTGAGAGGATGCTCTGCAGAGATATTGAGTCTCAGCCATATACACACAATAAATGCTAAAATAAAAATTATGTAGAAAAGCAGCTTAATTAGTTCAGGCTGAATCCAAATTTTATTCACAGTACAAGGATATTCCTCATCCAGATTCATTAAGCAGAAAAGGAAATTTTGGCTGGAGGGAGCATCATTTTGCTTTAGAAAAGAGAAGTGTGAGGAGTATTTCTGTGCCTTGAACTTTGGCTGATACTGCTCATAACTACACTCATATAAATTCAGGTGATACATCCATAAATGTATCTCCAGGGAGTTCTAAGTATCTGTACTTGCATTTCATAAAGCATAGCATACTTCTTACTGTTTAAATGGCAAAGGTGATATATGTAGAATTACGGTTTTAGAATCCTCCATTCTAAATAACATGAATGATCTGTTATCAAGTAATGCTACTTTGTTATGTTCAACAGAACTATTATTCTGCCTCTTTCATCACCAAAATGCTGTTTAATACACTGGCATTGCAAACTGCTAACTCATCAGGAAGGATATGAAAGCATTATGCCAGCAGTTTAAAAGAGGCTGCTGTTTAAAAGAAAATAATTAGTTTATCCAAACACTTAAAAACTCATTTAAACAGTACGAAAGTGCCAAGGCCAACTCTGGGGCTGTCTGGCCATCCCCCTCACACTTGCACTGCACGCCTTCCCATGTAAACATAGGCGGTGTTTACATCACATACGCCAAGCAGTTTAGATATGTTTTGTTTTGTTCTTTTACCTCATAAAGGGGAAAGAAAACCACACCCTGAGGTGTTTAGGCATTGCAGAAAGCAAAGTTTATATTCCTCAGTCATTTAATTAGAAGAGGCAAATGAAGTATGAGATGTTAGCAGCCTGTGAGACACAACTAATAACATCTAAAATAAAGTCTCCTAAACCCTAGGCTTGATTTGCAAATCAAGTTTCTATACTTAGCTTTTGTAAAGATGAAAAGACAATAAAGTAATAAGAATGAAGCTACACAATCAAAGATGTGCAGTGTGTCCTAGTGGGTATCATGTAATAATGACTCAAGACATGAAATGTAGTATCATCACGTTATGGCCTACAAAAATGCATGACATCATGAGAAACATTGAAAGGTGTACACACTGTTTACAGTTTAGAATAAAAACTGTAAAAGATTTAGAGACCCCTTTTTTATTTTTACTTTTTAAAAAGTATTTGGTGTAGGCAAGGGTCCCTGATAAAGAAGTGCATGTTTTCTTATTTTTTCTAATGTATTTTATTGATTATGCTATTACAGTTGTCCCAGTTTTTTTTGTCTTTGCTCCCCTCCACCCAGTTTCCTTCATTCCCTCTGGCAATTCCCCCCATAGTTCATGCCCATGGGTCATGCATGTACATTCTATGGCTACTCCACTCCCTGTACTGTTCTTCACATCCCCTTGACTATTCTGTACCTACCCATTTGTACTTAATCCTTTCATCTCCCCCCCCCACTCTTCTCCTTCTCAACTAGTAACCACCCAGATGAGCTCCACATCTATGGTTCTGTTTCTGTTCTGCTTGTTTGCTTACTTTTTTTTGGTACAATTGTTGATAGTTGTAAATTTATTGACATTTTAATATTCATAATTTTGATCTTCTCTTTCCTACATTAGTCCCTCTAGCATTTCATGTAAGAATGACTTAGTGATGATGAACTCCTTTAGCTTTAACCTGTCTGGGAAGCGCTGTATCTGCCTTTCCATTCTAAATGACAGCTTTGCTGGATAGAGTAACCTAGGTTGTAGGTCCTTGCCTTTCATCACTTTGAATACTTCTTGCCAGTCCTTTCTAGCCTGCAAAGTTTTCTTTGAGAAATCAATGGACAGTTGGATAGTCTTTTTTTTTAATACACAATTTTTAAAAGATTTTATTTATTTATCTTTAGAGGTGAAGGGAAGGAGAGAGGGAGAAAAATATCAATGTATGGTTGCCTCTCATGCATCCTCTGCTGGGAACTGGCCTGCAAACCAGGCACATGCCTTGACTGGGAATCGAACCACTATCCTTTGGTTCACAGGCCAGAGCTCAATCCACTGAGCTACACCAGCCAGGGCTTTCACTATTTTTTTAAATAAAGTTTTTAATCTCTTGCTCTTCCCCCTCGCCTTCTGGCACCCTTATAATTCAAATATTGGCACATTTGAACTTGTCCCAGAGACTCTTTATCCTGTTCATGGTTGTTTTTCTTTTATTTTTTTATTCTTTTCTCTTCATGCTGTTATGATTGACTTTTTCTTTGCATTTCCAATCATTGCTTTGATTCTTGGCTTCATCTATTACACTGTTCCATTCCCTGTAATTTTTTCTTTATTTCCGTTAGTGTAACCTTTAGTTCTGCCTGGATATGTTTCATGCAGTTGAGGTACCCAATGAGTTCCTTGAGCATCCTAATAACCAGTGTTTTGAACTCTGAATCTGATGGATTTGCTATCTCCATTTTGTTTAGTTCTTTTTCCAGAGTTTTGCTCTGTTGCTTCATTTGGACTGTATTCTTTGTCTTCTACTTTTGTCAGCCTCCCTACATTGGCTTCTGTGTATTAGATTAATTAGAGCTGCTTTGACTCCCTGTCTCGGTGGCACGGCCTAATGTAATAGCATAAGTTGGATGGGGTGCAGCCTTAGGTAAGAGCCAGTATGGGACAACTATTGTGAACTGGGTTGATGGAGTCTTGCATATGGCATGTCTACTCTAGGGGTCTGTGTCGGGGAGGACTCAGAAAGGGACCATGGCCACTGCCTGGCCTCTGAAGTTTTGTCCAGAAAGAGCTGTCTCCTGGAGCCAGACATTTTGCCCTGGTGCCAGACACTTCAGTTTTTCCTCATATGCCACTACTGCCCTTCTAGCTGTTGCCCCCATGCTGGAGCCCAGAGGAAGTGTGTCTGTCTGCTTAAGTCCTAAGCAGGCCCTTTAAGAGGAGATGCCTGCGAATCCCACAGTTTCTTCCACCACTCCAACCCCCACTAGTTTGTACAGCCAGAAGTTATGGGGATTTATCTTCCTGGTACAGGAACCCTGGGCTGGGTAATCTGGTGTGGGACTTTGATGTTTTGCTCCTGAGAGATCTCCCACCATTTTCATCCACCACGTATGGGTATGGGACCTTCCATTCCGTGTCTCTGCATCTCTGTGTTTCCACTCCTCCTACCGATTGAAATGAATGTGAATTCTTTAATTCCTTGTTTGTTGGGCTTCCATACAACTCAGTCTTCTGATGATTCTGGGTGATAGTTATTCATTTTTGGCTGTGGTCATGCCAGTGAGCCATGTTTAGCCATACCTCCACCTTGACCAGAAGTGAAAACCCAAGTTTTAGAATCTTTTTGCTGGAGTTCTTATACCATTTAATACTCACTCTGTTTGACTTCTTTATATCTCACTTTCCTAATGCTTTTTTTTTAAAAAAAGATAATGTTAGCTTTCTCATGAGTTAAATGTAGAGACAAATGTATAACACCAGCTTATAATGTGACTCTTATAGTAAGTACTAAGTAAGTAGTGGAAGTATCTCTGAAGAAAATTAAACAGAGATATAGAGAAAGTTAATCATCTTACTTCATAGTTTGAAGGATCCTTTGAGATCAACTTGCCAGTATCCCTACGGATACTAATTTCTCCTTTTGCTCTCAGAAGAGGGCAGAATAGCAACCTCTGAACCAACCTTTGACAAAGAATTTACCACTCCAGGAGGCGACATATTTCATGATGACTAGTTGCTGGGATTCTATTTAGATAATTCTGACATTTAAGAAATGTTTTCTTTCAATGAGCAGCAAACACCACTCTCTACATTGTTTGTTTATTGAAGCTAAAAACAGAACTTTTCTTCAGAATCTCCTTCTTATATTGCAGGAAGATATTCATGCCCATCCTGAAGCTTGTCTTTATTTTGAAATGAAACATCTCTTGTTTCTTTTTCATGACAAATTCCAAAACACTATGCACCTGCTTGCTTTCGGATCCAAAGCCCTCTTCAAACAGAACATGCTTCAGTGGCACAGTATTTTAGTTGTTTGTTTAGAAGCCCAATATGAGTGCCTTTTGTTTTTCTGCCTCTGAATCTGTTTAATGCTTTCAGCCGGCATCTATTTAATTCTTGTTTTCATTTGGTTTTGTTATAATTTTGCTTTGCGTATTTGAGTCATATCCCCCATTTGGATCTTTGTTAAGCTGAATATCTAAATAAACTTATTGTTAGAGTTGCATGTGTTTCCCTGGTCTGCATGGCTTAGTTGGCTGGCCCATCATCCTGTGCACCAAAAGGTGGAGCGGTCGATCCTCAGGGAGGGCACATGCCTACATAGCAGGTTCCACCCCCAGTCAGGGTGCACCTGGGAGACAACCAGTCCGTGTTCCTGTTTCACGTGTGTGTTTCTCTGTCTCTCTCATTATCTGTCTTTTTCTCTATCTCCCTTTCTCTCACTCTAAAATCAATGAGTATATATATTTTTTAAGTTGCACATTTGTGAATGACCTAGAAACAATGTTGCACACCTTTAAGGATTCTTTCTAGTCTTTTTAGGGGTTAGAATAAGTCAGAGCTTTGGTTCCTTTTCCTCTTCTTCCATCTTTTTCTCTTCCTCCTTCTCCTTTTTTCTTCTTGCTAAGCTATCATTTAAAAAATTATTGGGGGTATTGTCTGCCAAGCTGAATAATTTACCCACATTATCTTAATTCTTACAACCAGTAGACAAGGTGGTTGCAATTTCTTTTCTATTTTGCAAACAAAAAGGCTGTTATACAGACAGGTTTTAACTTTTCCCATCCCTGGCTATTTGACACTAAAACTCATGAACTCTGTGGTAGAAAATTATGGACCAGCAATTTTGGACCTACCTTTGTAAAGAGTTGTACATTAAGTCTACTGCACTTTTTAAGTCTAGAGGTCTCTGCTATGTTCATAACAATTCTATGAATGACTTTGTCAAATGACTTAATAGCTTCCCAATATCCTGCCCTGAGGGTCAATGACTAAATATTGTTCATCTCTCAAGCCTCAAGAAAATATAACTACAGCCACAAAAATAAAATATTCAACCACAATGTGCTATGTTTCCTGTTATAAAATGAAACCAGGAGCAAGAACAAAAACAGCAAAGAGTAGTTACTGGGCCAAATTAGAAAGAGCATTAGACACACCTAAATTTGGTCTCCAGCCTTGTCACCTTCCATAAGTTGCTTAATATTTTGAAGATTCGTTTTCTTTAAAAAAAAACTATCTTATGAGTTCTACTATCTGCAAAGCTACTAAAAATACAGTACCTGGCTTGCTATTATTAAAACAAGTGATATTAAAATTTAGCACATGAGAGATCGCATGAGCATGGTATGAATGGAGTAGTCGGCATAGGCTAGTCTTTGCAGTGGTAACAGATCTTCCCCATTCAGTGGCCAACACTACGCAAGTTTATATTTGACTGACCCTGCATGTCTAACATGGACTGGCAGCAGTTTTATGCTCATTTTAACTGATGAACCCAGGATGGCAGAGGCTCTTCTGACATACTCGTCTGGCTGCTGAGACAGAAAAAAGAAGCTACGGCCAGTCATATGATGAATTTTAAAGTGTCCATGTGGATGCAATTAGTACACTTACCTTCGCTGGTCATTAAAATCAATCTCATTTACTTTACGTGATTTAATATGAAGTCCATGGATGGAGTAGGGGGACTAGGGTACTTGATGAACTGCGTATTAGGCAGGGTTTTCCAGAGAAACAGAACCAATAACGTGTTTGTATGTGTGTGTGTATCTCCACATGTGAATGTAAAATTATTCACCATAAAAAACTGGTTCACATGGTTGGGGATCCAGAGAAGTCCAGACCCAAGAGAGCTGATGATATGTTTTTAGCATACATCGGGATCTGAGGGCAGAAGGGACCCATACCTCAGCTCGGAACAACTGGGCAGAGAGAGGAAAAAAACTTCTTTATTAAATTTAATCTTATATTCTCTTTAAACCTTCAATGGTTTGGGTGAGGTCCACCCACATCGAGGAGGGCAGTCTGCTTTACTCAGTCCACCAATTCAAATGTTAACTGCTTCTAGAAACATCTTTATAGGCACATTCATAAATAATCTCTAAACCAATGTCTGGATATACCACGGTCAACACATAAAGTTAAACGTTGCTAACTCTGAATTTAAAACACTGTAGATTTGAACTATATGCAAAAACTTGCAGAAAAATAATCTTGATAAAATAATAATTTTAAATAAACAGGAAAAAAGGAAACTTATTACAGTGGATTTTTAAAATTTATTTATGTAAGAGTAATCTTCACCCTTGGTTTTGTTGTTAGGAAAGTTAGACTTAATGGTAAATAAATATCCGTTTCTCATGTTTTAATCTCATAATAGAAAGGCCAGAACTCCATCGATTCATTATTTTCACATATGGTCACAATTTTTCTGCCTATGCACTCCATATTTCCATCTACATATGTGTCTAACGCACTTCAGAAATGGTACCACACAGCTGTTTCTGTACCCATCTGTTTTAATGGAAGTCCTTCTTTTCCATTTTATGTTATTTCTAGAATTTGTGTGCAGTTTTTCTCTTACAGTGTGCCACTCCATGATCAGGGGATTTTTAAGTAAATATACATAAATTTTGACATTGTATTTATGTATTTACATTTTCACTGGAATAACATCTAATCACCATGAAGTACTTAGAATTGATGTTCATTCATAGAAAGTAATTTCTATAAATAAAGGACAGTCTACACAACTACATTTCAATTTTCTAAACATTATTAATGTTAATGGAATAGATTAGTCTTTATGTGAACTGAAATGCTCATCTACATGGTTTACCAGTGGCATGGCCAAATATAAAGAACTTGATTGTTGGTAGAAACAGATATTTATTGATATATTGCAAAACCGTTTTTTTCTGCCTTCATATTTGGTTCTCCTATTCCAAAATAAGGTGTTTAACATTTCATACCAAACAAAAGAAAGAAATACAAAAGTGTAGGGTGGCCTGGATCTTTCAGCTAAAGGTAATCCAGCAGCAAACTATTAAAATTGAAGATACACATTTAGGTTCAAATATTGACTTAGAACCTTATAGATAGTAAACTATGCAGATCTTGATTCCACATCTACTATAGTTATCTGGATGGTCTGCTGTGGAGAGAAACAATTACATATCTAAGCAAACGGTAGCAGTACTATACCCAACATGAACATTTGATGTATAACTGGAAGATTAGGACTTGGACATTTTGGGGAGGTCATTATTCTGCTTACCACTAACCATTTCTTTGATCTCTGCTTATTGGAATTTCCTATTCTCTCTTTAAGGCTAATTTTATTCTTACCTTCTCTTTAAAATCAATCATGTTCATTCCTACTAACAAAAAGATCTTACTCTTTTGAGATCTTAATAGAATCTGTTGTCTGAGTCATTCATGGGTTTTCTCTGTTTTTGAAATTGTGTATATACATACAAACACGCACACATATATATGTGTGCGTGTTTGTATATGTACTCATATGTATATATGTGTATATGTATGTATATAGTATATATATACAAGTGTGAGTGTGTGTATATACACACACACATTTTGATTTATTAGACATTAATAGGCACTACATTCACATCTTCTTTCCTTAAGAATCCAGAAGCTAGTCTTCTAAAAAAAAACTACAAAGGGAGAAAGGGTTGTATTCCCAAGCAAGCACTTAGAAAAAGGATTCCGTTGTGCAGATTGATGGGTTGATTGTGTCCCTGTCTTTCTTTTCCTCCCTTAATGTCAGCTACCCACACTCTCCACATGCTCTTTTCTTATTACAGATGTTGGACCCTCTATTTGCTGTGGAATAGATGAACTCTGCCTGTCTAGTTTATTGGCGGAAAGTGAATTTACTCCATCTCTCTTCTGTAGTGTCTTAACATACATTTCCATAACACATTTTTAAATGTCAGTTACTTCTCTGCAAGGATATTTGTAAATTGTGTATTTGAAATATCATTTGCCTAAAGTAATCATCCTAATCTTATTTTTCCACAAGTAAAGGTTAAATATTCTCAAGAGTTGTTTCCCTAGGTTTTTGTTGTCCTTTCATTGTGTTTTTTGAAGAGCACAAAATAGTTTATGCATGAGCAACCTGGATTTCTTCCACAACCAGTGTCACTACCTGACTTCCCAATTAAATAAAATAGAAACAGGAGTGGGGGACTCAGCAGGGGTGAAACTGAGGTCTTACTTTATTAGGCATAAGTGAGGTAGTTAACTAACTCCCTAGTGGTCTGAGAAATTGCACGGAGTCACTGGGGAACTCTTACGTCTTTTGTTACTTGCCAATTTAGATTTGCCAATCAGTTATGCATGATGCCATACCCAGACATCTGCGATGACACTGGCCCCTTCTTAGGCTTGTTAATACACAAACATTTTAAACCATTAATTTTCCAAGCCTCTTTTCTCTTTCTATTATAGGTTGAAGAATCTTAGGTCTTTCCGTTGGTTATCATCATAGTAACTTAACTGTAGCAACCTTTCTTTTACAGATAAAATTAAGTCCAACATAAACCAGAATAAATAAAGTTCAGAGCAGCTTACAGAATTGCAGAACTATTTCATCTATAAATTTTTGAATAAACTCAGTTCATACACAGGTAGCAATAATGATAGAATTGAGGATTTGCATGACTCTCTTGGGTTAATGTAATTTTTTTTAATTAAAGGAAATGTACATAGACACTCATGCCATCTGCATTAAGGAAATGAAAGGTTTGAATACCAGTTTTAGGATTTTCTATTTAACTATGTCTTCCCACTGCTAGCAAAACTCTTCTGACAGAGCAAATATGATTATATCAGGTCAATCCCTTCATTGGAAAATATTTGCATAACCTTTTTATAACTGTATTTTCCATGTATGTATGCAGGTGTATCTGGCACATAAAAGTTACATTTGTCCATGTTATTTAGTGTGTTTTGTAAGGTTTACTTAGTAACTCCTAATACTAGGCAATTTACATTGGTATGTGAATAAATATCTCCATCTCTTCTGTGGGCCAATTACATCTCAGTATGTCCAAATTCCTTATGTCCTTAATCACTATTATTACTTATATTAACATAACTCAACCTATTTTCTTTTGATCTAGTTCTACTTTTCACTTTCTTTACAATGTAACATGGGCAACAATTGCTGCTCACCTTCCATAAACTACAATGGTAATTTTCAGTTGATCCTGAACCAAATATACTTTGGCATATACTAGAAAAACTACCGCAATCAGGTGTATATATCTTATGATAATGTCAGCACCTTGACAGATATCTCATAAAATTTCTTTGCTTCTGTGAAGATAGCCTTCGGGTAATCATTGTACATGGAAGTTAGATTCTTTGTTCTATACTAATAGCACATACTGAGATGTCCTCTCAGAACTCTTTTCAAGGAGCAGGGTTAGCTGACAGCCTCTAGCTATTAACAACTCAAGAGTCCATATCATCCTTTGAGCTGAAAACATACCATTCTTGGGTGACCCTCAGCCAGTGACAGAACAAGGTATTTACATAGGGTCTAGACACTTCTAATCAACATGGGGCTTCTTCGATGGCTACTTTTGCCTGGAGCTTCCTGTTGTTCTAGAAGAGCTTTCCCCAAAAGTTTATCATGCCCCTTGTTAGAGTACAGGTTTATGCATGCAGAAAATAAATGGAGTTCTTGGAGTAAAACAAAAAATCTGTCAATCAGTAACTGTTTAAGGAAACCAGTATCCTTAATTTTCTGTTTCTAGAATCACACATTTTTTGGGGGGGTGTGGGGGTTAGCAGAGTAGAAAAAGAAGAAAAAGTTACTAGTTTTTGTCTGTTTTAATTTCACTCAAACACTCAGTTACAAGATAAAACAAATGTGTGCTTTGTTTTTAATTATTTGCTTCTTTTGCATGGTGAATAAAAATCCATGTAAAGCTAAAACTAGAGATGTACACATTACTTCCATTTGGAATTTTCAAAGAGTTCCAAAAACTGATGCATTTTATGAATGATTCATACTAGTTTTTATGTTTACAATGGCTTCATTACAAAGATCATTTTTGAGAAGCTGTAAAATTTGACAGCTCTAGAAGCTTCCTGACTCTCAGACGTAGGATTCCAAAATGCCCTCAAAGATGTCTATACTGGTGTTGTACTGGTGCCACGTAATACCTGGGGCTGTAGAAATGATGAATTTTATTCTTATGATTTGTGATTTGGTAACATTAAAAGGCACAGTTGACTTTCAGATAAGGTAGTAATCCAAATGGGCCTGACCTAATTACATAAACTCTTAAAAAAAAACTAAGGTGTTTTCTTCATCTGGGGAAAGAAGAGGAAGTCTTAGATATTAAGCAAGGGAAGGATTCAAAGAACTATAGCTGGCTTGAAGATAGAGAGGGCCATGTGGCAAAAAATAGAGGCAGCTTTGGGGAGTTGAGAGTGGCCCCCCAATGGCCACAATTAAAGACAGAGACCTCAGTTGGATAAGTACAGGGAAGTCAGTTCTAACAATGACCAGAATGAACTAAGGAACGGATTTATTCCAACAACTTCCAGATGAGAACTTAGACCAGCAGGTGCCTTGATATCAGCCTTGCATGGTTTGGAACAGAGAAATCAGTCATGCCATGAATTTGCTTCCTACCTAAATACCTATGTCGTTGTACAGCCCTAAATTTGTGGTAACTTGTTATGTAACAATAGAGACTAATACAGTCACATTATTTCATGCTTTGAAAATAATAGAATTAGAAAAAATGAAGTCTCCCTATAATAAATTTTAAAATTTGCAATTTTTAATAGAAAACTAATTATTTATTAAAGCTGTTAATCTCATAAACTCAAGAAAACATTCTTGTTTAAAGCTTTGATAGCAGAAAAACAGTCTACGGCCATATGACCCTGAACGCGCCCGATCTTGTCTGATAGCAGAAAAACAATAACTTCACTGCAAATTTTGAAATTTGAATATAACATAAAGGAAAGTAAAACCTGTAGATATAAGATGTTATCTGGATGAATGACCAAGCATTTTACGTGTTCTATTCAGAATGTTTGAAAGAAAGACAGTGGTGGAAGTATACAAGTGCAATCATCAGATTCAGAGTAAGAAATAGGGTAACATTTTCGACCTGTTTTTTTCAAGGGCAGGCTTTTCTGCAGGCATTGACCTTCTTCTGATCATTTTCTTCGGGTTTTGCAACAATCATCTCCCATAAACGGTTGTAATATGAATTAATACACCATATCGTTTATATCACAAAGTTATTTTTTTTCTTTATGCAACCTACTTTATTTGTGATAATTGAGGAGTTTAAAAGTTATTGACGAAAGGTTTGGAATTTCAATACATAACTTATGAACTGTATAATTTAGGATAATGTATGAATAAAATAAATGAGTATTATTTTGGGTCTAGAAGATTATTTTTTGAAAGGGTGTAACAGGAATATTGAAGCTTCTTCATTTTAAAGGGGTAAATTGATTCCATCAAGCAACAGCCAAAAAGAGTACTCATTTAGTAGTTGTGAGGAATTGAGGCTTATTCTTAGCCATATAAGTAACATGATTTACTCTTGATTGAGCATTTACATAACCATTCAGAGTCTCTAAATAAAAATGTGTTGGATCACTTCAAATTACTCAGGAGGTTGTAGATATAGGCCTCACAAGTCAACTATAAACTACCTTCTGAGTTACATTCATATATACTCTATTAGTTCAAATAAATAAGAAAATAGAAAATAAACATGGAATTTCTAGGTTGCCTTTGTTAATTTTTTATCTTTCATTTATATAATGTTTTTGGTGGGTAAGCTAAATAACTTAGTCTTTTAATAGAATTATACATATAGCGCTCTTTTATCTATTGTTATTATGTTGATAATTCAGACAGTATTTTCTTTCAAGACCATAGTAAATTTAAAGAAAAATTTTATGTTATGAAAGTGAAGCCCAACTCCCACGGGAGAGGAAAGTTGAGTCGTGCAATGGAGTCAAGCAGATGAGAGCGAGTTTCAACCACACCACTTACCACCCACATTGAGAGAGGACATGTCTTTCTTCACCTAACAGAGCTCTCTTCCTTCAGTACAAAAAGCCACCTGCCTCAGTAGTTCTGAGAATCTGAATAATTAATGTAGAAAAAGGCACCCACCAGGTAGTAGTAGCTTAATAAATGCTAAATCCCACCTTTCCCACTGGACATTAATTATTTTATATTATCATATATTTGAAATATATATTTATCAAAGTGAATAAAATAGCAAATTGTATATGTATGTTATACATTTTATTAAACTTATTTCTCATGCTGTATTATATTTTAACATAAAAGTATACCATACATATGATGTGGATGTTAGGGAGTCATTTTATGTATATGAACTCATGATTTAATCACACATAAAAAGTATATAGATTCATTCACTTATAAAAGCAACTTAAATTAATTAGCATTACAGCTTTAGAAGCAAAATTTGTTTTGTTGGTACTTACATCAACTTTCAATTTTTATTATGTAAATCTGTACATTTATGCTAGAACACTTTCTTTTCCATTGGATAGGTAATGTTGATGTTATTCCTATTGTTGACCTGGGTGCACTCTGCCAAGTGTGGGTAAATGTCTGTGCTTCATTATAATATAAATATGGCTGTTATGTGAAAAGTTCCATGTTAGAAAATAAAGACATTTATATTTTGCTACCTCACTAGGTAGCAAAGCCAGAATGCTATGCAGATAGACAGATAGATAAATGATAGATAGATAGATAGATAGATAGATAGATAGATAGATAGATAGATAGATAGATGATAGATAAGTAGATATATAAACAGTAGATAGAAAGGCAAATAGATATATATAATGATGATATTACATAGGATTTATGTTAGTAAATGTTTTCTCATTGAATAAAGTTCATAGGCTTAGCGTGTGTGTGTGTGTGTGTGTGTGTGTATTATTATTTCTAAACCTCACAGAAATTCCATGAGAAAGATTTTTTCCCACATTTGATAGTATAACAACTAATTTATAAAGTCAAGAATAGAAGCGAGAATTTTATGCCCGGCCATAAATCCTCTCATATTTTCTCATAAAATAAACTGTCTTCAATATATTTTGTTGAAGTAAGGCAATGTGATCTTGCAATATCTTTTTAAGAACTATCTCAGATAAGGTTACCAACATGAACCAACAGTAGTAAGTTACTTGAAAAAAGAACAGTGTATAATTAATTTAATTTATGTGAAAGTATAGAATAGACAAGCAGTATTTTAGAATGTTTTACCATTTAACCACGTTTTATGAGGGAAATGATTCAAATTAAGGTTTGTTTTGGACTTGGTAGTTGGTGGATATTTAAAAGAACATATGGTTTAGCAGAAGTTATTACTTCAGATGGAACCTAGTGGTAAATTTATAGTAATGCAAGGAGTATGTAAAGATAGTTGTGATGTGAAAATAATTTGATGAGTAGCTATATTAGAAAATGGACTTGAACACTATACTTGAATTTGTATTAAAAATGGGAAATGTCTGAACTGATTGAAGAAAAATGAGGCTTACCAAAAAAAAACTGATTAAAAAGACATTTTAGTAGTTGGTAATGATGTGGGGTTTCACCAGAGATTACTTTGTTGAAAGAAAAGAATATTATATTTGGGAAACACAGACTGATCATATTTGGCCAAAGGTTGAAATAAAATGCTGATTTGCCTTTGCTAATTAATCTAATGATTAAATTGCAGTCATTTTTACACCTATTAGTTTGAAAGTATATAAGTCTATTTTATATGTTTATAATATTTCCTAAAGGGAAACATGTCCAATTAAGTATAAAAAAGAATAGAGAAGTAGAAAACATTATATACATGAAAACATGTATATAAACTCCATATTATACCTCCTCATTAGCAAAACTCAGGAAGGAAAAGATCCCCAAATGTTAATGCTTTATATGTTTATTCTATTCTAAACAGCAGAATCTTATTTCAAAAAGTCATGCCTTGGATCTTTGTATCATCAGATATCCCCAAATTATTTTATGTGTATAATTTTAATATGGACACAACAGTGGAGTGTTTAAGTGTATAGACTCTGACTCCAGAATGCCTGGTGTGGCCCCATGGGCCCACAGCGCTGACATGAGCAAGTTATTTAACCTCCCAGCACTTCGGCTCCAGCCACGAATAAAGGGTAATAATAGTACTTTTCTCATCTCAATACTATTAAAATCAAGTGGTAAATGCTGTAAAGTGTTTATGCACATTATGACAAAATCAAACACACTCATGCACATACATATATGTATGTTAATATTAGTTAAATCTTTCTTCCTCTCAGTATCTTAAATTTATCTCCTCTCTCACCTTAAAATGAATCATATTGTCAAGATCTCATTGAGAATATAGAACTCATACAGTGTGTAGAGACCTATACATTCAATTAGTATTTATGGTCATATAACTAACTCTAAATTATAAGGCATGGAACCCAGTTTCCATTCATTATGGGGAGTGGTAATGGTAATCCTTAGCACTGTGGCTATGAAGAAAGTTTCAATATAGTAGCTGTCCTGTTCTGCTTTGTTTTTTCTTAGTTACATTATTAGGTGTAAGGAGAGCTGCTCACTTCTTGCTTGCTTCCAGACTCAAGAACACTTTTTTTTTGCTTACCTATTTTCTCTTAACTATATGTGTTAAGTATGGTGTCTTCATTAATCTGTTTCCAAAGAAAGAACTAAGTTTCCATATGCTATAGGAATTTACCAATTGCTGGCCATTGATTTGACAACAAAGCTGTCTCCCTACATTTGTCAGATGGCTTTAAAATAATACACGCAAAAAAATTAATGTGATATGAAAAGTTTAATGATTTTTTTTAATTCTAGAAGGATGTTTTAGTGTTTATATTATGTGGGTTTTGCCAATGTTAGTTTTCTGCTGCAATGTTTTTCTTTCTATCATTGAAATTTCACCTCTTAATGATTTTGCAAGTGGTTTGTTAAGACATCAGTCCAATGTTATCTATGAAAGTAACATTTCTGTCTTCTGTGAAAAAAAGGAAGAGGAACAGGATATCTAACCAAAAATAGTAAATTTGACTCTTTTTTTCTGGATGAGAATATGTTCTTATAAATAGAATTTGAAGAGGGCTTTCATTTTCCCTCCAGACTAGCAATATAAAGACCTGAATTTCAGAAAAAAAAGACACCTCTCAATTAGCCAAAACCAACCTTTTTAAGGAAAAGATACTCTTGAATATCTGAGGGTTTTTATTTCTTATCTACTTCCTTCAGAAATAGATACACTGAGCATACTTTTCAAAAAATGACTTTAAGTGAGATTTTTAAAAACATCTTCAATTTCTTTCTCTATGGAATTTTGCATTTAAAGAAAAATTTTTAACAATATACAGTTTTCTATTGTTTATGTCATTTACTTGGAATTAAAAGAAAGACAATGGAGCATGAGATAACCAACTGAAGGGCATTAATATTAAAAATGTACACTTACAATACTCATAAACTATTCATTGTTGTTTTCTCCTCATCAGTAGGTAATTCTAACACATCTAATACAAGGCCTCAGGGACTTGTCTACAGAGGCAGACCTGCATTTATGTACCAGTAGAACTTATGAATCAAAGGAGAAGTCCGCAACTCATGCTGAGAGATTTCTAAAAAGTCCAAGTATTTTTATACATTCCTTCTGGAACAAAGACTCAGTATTGTACTGTGTACTTACACTTGGACAACAAAATTCTGTCTCTCTACCTGTCATTTCATACCTCTGTCCCAGTCAGCCCTGTGACTGACTGCCACCATAAAGCACTGGGTTTCTGTTGATGTAAAGCATTTCTATGTTCAGAAAATCACAGGTGGAAAGGTAGAGTCTTGCATCTTCTTGCAATACTTCTCTGCTGTTTGTTCCTATCCATTTCCATCTTCCCCCAAACCCTCAATCTCTTGATTTGCTTCCCCTCTTTCCTGCACTCCCTCCCATGAGAGTGGAGATCTCATTCATCTATAATTTTATTAAATTTTACCAATGCCAACTTCTTTTCTCTCCTTTGTTTTACCACATGAAATGGCAAAACAGTGACACATTAATTATTCAAGCTCTCAACCATTTGGCTGGTGAAATGCAAACTCATTATCTCTCATTCATACTGGGCACATTCAGTAATCCCTGGAAACATTTTATAATTTCTCTCTTCAGTTATTTTCCTTCTCTATTCAGCTCTCTATCCTGTTCTCTATAACTGATGGTAACTGATATATTAATATTCTCAAATAAATACAATTCAGTATGTACAAAAATAATTGCTAACATTAATTTAACACTAAATTGACATTTGTTGTCACTTATGTAAGATGGTATTAGTCTTCCCATATTGTCCTAGACCAAGCACCCTGATACTATACCAGTTTCTGCGTGTACTTTCATACATGACTACTGTTCTAGGTATTTTACAATCTTGCTCCTCAGTGTGTGCTGTTTGTACCACATCCTTCTGAGGGTGGTTTATGTCCAATCACTCTGCCTTCTGGGACACATGCCAGCTCCGGTTCTCTCTTATTTGTCTATGTCAAGGCATAAAATAAATATTAGATCTCCCTTTTTATCAATTTGGGACCTATCAAAAACTTGACCTAAGGAAGCCAGACCATCATCTTATGGCTTAGTGTGAGCTATCTCCATTTCTGAGCCAGAGTTTGTAATCAACATGAAGTGCAAATCTAACATTCACAAAAAGCCTTAGATATTGCATCAATAAACCTCATTCATTCTACCACTGCCCCCACTCTACAAGATTCTGTGCTAATTAGTGTAGACTCCTTTGATTCAGGATGTATGCAGTCATTTCCTTTCATCTCATCTCCAACTCTGAAGATGTCCACAGCTCCTCTCTCCACATTAGAGGAACATGTGTGTCCTGGGTTCTTGAGGGAAGATCTCTACATGAAAAGAATGCATTAGAGATCAAATTTTTCTCCTGACCAAATGATCAGCTGCTGAACATTTTATTATCATCAAATACTTCTCCAGTCGACAAGAAAACAGATACTATTCAATATCATGCTGCATGACTGCCTCCCTCTGGCTCATTGGCACTACTTCTTAATGGTGCTTCCTCAGACCAGGGGTTCAACTTTCTGGATTCACACCCTTGCTTCTACTCCACTTCCCCATCCATGACATATGTAATCTTGTCAAGTGTTTTAGAAAAATGACTCTGTAATGTGATGATGGAATCGTATGTTCAGCTTTTGTTTTTTTCACTACATATACAAACATGTATCTTTTTCTTTCTTATTACACAGCTGAAACTTTAGATATGGCTGTGTGCTTTCAAATGTTCTGGCTGTCTTGTGCTCTTATTATATGATTATCTCATACACCTCTCAGGTGTTAACATAATACATCTTCATTAAAAAGATGTTTCCACTCCTCTCACTGGATTGGAAGGAGTTCTCATTCTGATGTCATCCCTTCATAGCAATACTTACCAAATTGAGAGCATTAATCCTTCATCCCTCTGTCTCTTTTCCGGTACCCCATAGGTGGCTTGCAAGCAGAGGCTATGGGTTTCTCTTCCTTGTATACTAAAATTAAAGGCAGGATTTAGCACACAGTCCTCTATTGTAAACATTTTGAAATGCAGTTGAACATTCACTCTTAGACTTGACTAATCTCATTAAACTTGGAAGTTGTGGTAGCTCTTTGCCTTTCTGGAATATTTGGAGAACCTCTTCTCTTATCCTGAGAATTAGAGAAAAGTTGTGAATATTCTTTTATTGGCATTTTTGTACAACCAAAGTGTTAAACGTTATCTAAAATGGTACATTAAGCAGCATGGTATCTATTGACTTAAATAAGTAATCTAAAAATATTTTGGATCTCACCATAAACAACTTTCCTTACTGTTAACAGCATTTGGTGAAAGCACATCAAAAACACACTGGCTGCATAGAACAAAGTGACAGTCTAATTTTAGGTCTCAAAATACACTTATAATAATGTATTTGCAAAGGAAATTTTGGTTCCCTTAAGGTTTAGCATGTAAAAATACTTTGATAGTTGTGAATTTAAATATCGATGTTGTACCCTGAGGCTTGTCTGTAATATCTACATTAAAACGTGTAAGCTTAAACTGAGGAAATGATAGAATAAAAGCCTTAACTATTTTTGACAAGGATTGTATCTATAAATAAAATTCATTAAGATATTAGCCAATCAATATACATATATAAATAAACAGAATCAGACACTAAGGAGCATTGAAAATCTTTCCCTCCCCTAATGTTCTAGGCACAAAAATAATGTTTCAAAGGCATTCTAAAATTAGTTTGTCTTCAGTCCAGTAAATTAATTTCTATTTTTGAGCTCTAATGCAGAATTTACCAGGGTCATAACTATCAGTCCATTAATATAAGCTGTCCTTGAACTATAGAGAAGGCCCAATAAGAGAGGGACTCATTGAGAGAGGAACCCTGTGAGATGTGGGCTTGTAACAGGGTATAGAAAAAGGGGTGCCCCAAACAGGGATTAGTAATAGGGTCCAGAACTCGGTGTTCAGGAAATATTAGAAAAAAATATAGGATGGATGTCCTCACCCCTAAAAGTCTGAGCTGGGGGATAGGACTAATGGAGCAGGACCATTGAAAGTTATTTTGAATACCAACAGTTTTGCAGAGAATCTCTAGAATGGTTGTTTAACCTATTTATAACTTTTAACTGGTTTCATAGATATATCGAATAGCTGTGGCCATGCTTTGAGCCAGGGGGATGGGAGTGACTTTAACCCATGATGAAACTGGGAAGCAACTCCCCTTGGTTATAGAGCCTGTGTAAGAGCTTGGAGATGATTGACTCCACACCACAGGGCCACAACTGACTGAACTTACTGTGGCAGCCCAGGAAAGCTGGAAAAATACAGGAATGCTGGCAGTTGTGGCTAATTGTGGGAGGAGTAGGAAATTGTGGTGCAGAAGAAGATTGTCACTGGGATTTAAACCCAGGTGCAGCAGCCATATGGGGTCTTTTTGGGACCCTGCGACTTGGGCAGAGAAGAACCACAGACTTCTATTTCTGTTTCTGAGATATGGTACTGTGGACTGGACAGAGGGGGAGGAAAGGACTGTGTGTTTGTGGATATTCTAAAGGACTTTGGGATCTCAGTGGAGACATTGTTATTACTCTTAAGTTTGCATAACTCTTTAGAGAGAAATAATCCCTTTCCTTTTTCACAGTCTCTGGCATTCAGAGAAGTCTTTCCCTGGTGGTGGGCAAGGTGAACCTAGTACGAGGTGGGGAACCCCTGGAGCACAAGGGTGGCTTCCATTTGGTAATAGTATATCATTCCCTTGCTCTGGGTCTGTTCTGTAACAGGTCAGTAGCTCTCTTCTCCACATTGAAACAGAGGTGCTCTTGACATCAATCATTCTTCCACATTTAAACTATTAAGTGCCCCCTATGTAGATTGTCTTTGCAAGAGGAACAGTACTATACTTCCTGGATGACAAATAAATACATGTATGTATTATAATGTAACCACTTATAAATAAGGATACAACATGTGAAAGTTGAGAAATTATTAAAGCTTTCTATTTTCAGATGCATTTATTTCAAAATAATGACTTCTTATTAGTAGGAAATATTAATAAAGTCCTAGCATCATCCCAGGATATGGTGATCATGGGCACTTTTTTTCAGAAGCTATTTGGCATCTGTTTTCTTGTCATTCAGAAAAAGGATATAAAAATTCTTAATACTACAAAAGTAGTTCCAAATGATTATTTGCTAGTTATGAAAATGTTCAGCCCATTAAAAATATTTATAGAAAAAATATCAATGGTATTGACAATTAATACATTTTGGAACATAAAAAACAAAATAACTAATTTCACATAAACATTGTTTGAGATAGTAGAGGTGATCTAGGTGATTCTTTAGTAAGTTATGTTGCCCCAAAGTAGTACAGCTTAACTCATTATAAAGAACTTACAAAAAAATAAAATAAAAATACACACACAGTGGAAAAAAGTTCAACTCATACTACACCTTTATTGGAGGTGCTCAGGAGTTAATGTTTTTAAATAACATTAATTACAGTGACTTTATTTTCAATTTTCATTATCTCCAGGGTTTTAAGTAGCTCAGAATGAATTCTATCATTCATTGTATCTGTTTAGGGAAGTCCAGCCTTAACTTCTAAAAATAAAAAGTAGAATCTGAACAAAAATAAAATCTCTTTCAAATCAGTTTTATTCGCCAAATATGGATGATATCTAAAACATTGAAATATCAGTGTGTCTAAACACACTTTCAGATTTCACAGGAATCACAATTATTTCTCTCTTGATGTATTACTTTACTGATAAAAGCAAGAAATATAGAGTGTATTTAATGTATCATCCATATTTTTAGACTGTAGGATATTTCTTACAACTACCAAAAATATTTAGCTTTTGTTTTGACATTGTCTTAGTAAAGTACCTACTCAAATATTTTATCTACTTTAATAAGTAATGTAAGAATTATTATAGATTTCTCACACTAGAGTAAACATATTGAAAATTCTGAATTGATTTTACTCTCTCTGGGAATCTTCTTGATTTGTTTTCTAAGTAAGAGAATGAGGTAAAATTTCTTTATTTTACCCATTTTTCTGGGATCTCAATTGATGACTACAGAGGAATTTTGTTATATAGTTCCAAAACAGCAGAAAGAATTTATTTCAGGGCGAGTGCTTTGGTGACAAGCATGAAAATGGTTCGATAAGAACCCTACAAATGTGACTCTTTTGGTGTCATGCCCAGTTTTGATTCCTTCTAGTCCAAGCAAAATATTTTATAAAGTTCCCTATACTTTTGCTCATGTTCCTCCTTTGATGAAAATGTCCTTTCCAACTTCTATCCATAACAAAATTCTCCTTACTCTTCCTTTGCCAACTTTTCTTAAAACTCGTTTTGGATTCTATTATTTAGAACTATAGACCCCATCATTGTAACTACACAGAATCTCTTTACAGGAAGTATATTATTCAGACAGATTGTTTATACTTATTGAACAATTATAAATATTTATTAAACTTCACTCTTCTGTGCCTTGAATAATAAAGTATTGGCTAACCTCTTTATTCTAAAAACAGTTGAAGGAATCAAAGACTGCTAATCAGATAATCAGTAAGCATCAGGCTTTTGATTAAAAATAACTTCGATGTAGTGAGTAGAATGATGGATTGCTATCATTCTCACTACATCACAGTGAGTAGATATGGATAGTGATTATTGCCCTGTGCAGACACCAGTTAGGAAATGATTTCTGTAATTCAGAGAGGACTGGTGATAAAATAAATAAGAAAGATGTCTTTTGAAATAGAAGACAGTGAATGAAATTGAAATGTTATTTGTGGAGCAAAAATGATAGCATGTGATGATACACTAGACGTATGTGGAGGGTGAGACAAGATGGAAATAAAAAGTAATCTCTAGGCTCTTGAAATGTGTGACTAGCTCAATAACTATGCCATTCACTCCAATAGAAAATTACAGGGGGAAAGCAAAAATTAGGGGTTAAGAAGAGCATTATTTTAGTTCTAAAATGCTAGGGTTTTGGTGCCTTAGAGATATCCAAAGAAACATTCAAGTAGGCCGTTGGATATGCAAGTCAGAGCAAAGTCATTGGCTAGAGACACACATATGAGAGTCATTGTCATGCAGAAATTGAGTGAGTATCCAGTTTCTGACAAGAATGTCTAGGTTTGAGTATAAGTGAGATACAAAGAAGGGAGACATGAAGAATTTCAGCATTTAAACACAGAGAAAAGCAAGTCTGGAAAGGAGTTTGGGAAGAAGAATATAGAGAGATGGGCATAAAAATATAAATAAATGCATTTTGTCTAAAGACTTAAACAAAGGACTTCTAGTCAAGATGAAGGCATAGGTACACATACATGGCTTACCTTTTCACACAACCACAGAAAAAAATTACAACCAAATTACAAAACAACTCTCACCCAGAATTGTCAGAAAATGGAGCTTGTGTAAGTGACACAACCAAGGAACTAAACAAGTCACATCCATCCAGATGGGTAGGAGGGACAGAGACAGAGAGACATAAAACAGGAAGTCCCAGGAACTCATTGGATACTTCAACAGCATGAAAAACACCCAGACAATAATAAAGGTTACACTAAGTGAGATAAAAATTTACAGGGAAACAACAGTGTAATGGATGAAGGCAAGAATCAAATCAGTGATTTGGAGCACACAGTAAAAATAAAACTCAATTAGAACACCAAGAAGAAAAAAAATCCATAAAAATGAGGATAGGGTAAGGAATCTCTAGGACAACTTACACCATAGCAACATTTGAATTATATAGGGGTTGGAAGGAGAAGAGAAAGAGCAAGAAATTAAGAACTTATTAGAACTTATATGAAAAAGTAATGAAAGAAAAGCACCCTTATTTGGTGAAAGAAATAGACATAAAAATTCAAGGAACACAGGAAGTCCCAAACAAGATGGACTCAAAAAGGACCACACCAAGACACTTCATAAAAGCAATGCCAAAGGTTAAAGATAGAGAGAGGATCTTAAAGCAGCAAGAGAATGTATTTACATATAAAGACATTCTCATAGGACTGTCAGCTGATTTCTCAAAAGAAACGCTGCAGGCTAGAAGAGATTGGCAAGAAGTGTTCAAAGTCATGAAAAGCAAGGACCTACATCCAAGATTACTCTATCCAGCAAAGTTATCATTTAGAATCAAAGGGCAGATAAGTACTTCCCAGACGAGGTAAAACTAGAGTAGTTCATCATCACCAAGGTATTATTACATGAAATATTAAAGGGACTTATTTAAGAAAAAGAAGATCAAAATTGTGAACATTAAAATGGCAATAAATTCACAAGTATCAATAATTATGTTGGTATAAAAACAAAGCAAACAAGCACAGCAGAAACAGAATAATAAATGTGGAGATCATTTGGAGGGTAATCAGGTGGAAGGGGGAATGGGAAAATGGGAGAATAGATGCAGGGATTAAGAAGTATGATTTAGTAGATACAGAATAGACAGAGGAATGTTAAGAACAGTATATGAAATGGAGTAGTCACAGAATTTATATGCACCGATAGGAACTAAGTGGGGAATTGCCAGGGGGAATGAAGGATACTGGATAGAGAGGGGAGCAAAAGAGGAAAAATTGGAACTATAATAGCATAATCAATAAAATATATTTTAAAAATAAAAGCAAAGGAAAAAAGTTTTTTTGGGGGGTTATGGTTAGTGTTACTAAAAATTCAGCTAAGAAAAGGATTAAATTATGTCCATTGAAATGAATTATATATGAATCTTTTTAAGAAAATCAATTTATTTGGTGGAATGAGATCAGCAAAATCCAAATAAGAATAAACTTAAGAGAAGTTATTTTCTTAGAAAAAATATTTTTAAAAGTACACACAACTTTTCAACATGCATGTTTAAATGAAGGTACAGACTATTCCATTATGTATTTATGTAAGTACATTGATGTGTCGTTGACATATCCCGCAAGGAGAGGATAGTATGACTTCTTCATCCAGCGAAATATAAATGCAACCATACTAAATTTTTTAAATTTAAAAATAATCATTGTATCTTTTAGGATGAGGTATTCACCAGTCAAAGAAACAGAATAAGAAGAAAATAACAGCAAACCATAAAGAATTCACCCTGGCCAAGGGTTACTTTTTTTTTAGGAGTTACCTATTTTGAAGAAACATAAATTAGGTTGCTTTAGTTTTATACCATTGAATATTTGATGGTATTATCCATTTCCTTTGCTCTCCATCTGCTCTCACAATGGTGTCTTTACATAATGTGTGACTTCCTTTCTCAACACAGAAAGAATATACTGGTATAAGGATTTGCTATGTTGCAACATCTCTACGTAGATTAACCTATCACCATTTCAATTTCACACATCAGGCTTGTGAGCTTGGTTAATATCAGTTTGTCTTGAGCATTGAACTTCTTAGCTTTAACAGAATCAGATTTCTGAGTAGGTAGACTTAAGGACAGATTCTGGCATCCAGTTAATGTACCAAGGTATAGGCCTCCAGGTGAACTGTGGTAGGAAAACATTATATGATATATACTCCACTACATTACTACCTGTCATCAGTTATGAGATTTTCCTATGTTCTTGTTCCTATTTACAAGTCTGTATCTCCTATATCTTTATAAGTTCCATGTAGGCCGAAACCATTTATTTTTTCACAGTACCTAGCACATTGCTCTATACATATTGACTATTAAAAATTAAATAAAAATTTAAAGTGTTTGTATACTTTCATTTATATACATTTAAGCATAAGCAAGGCATTAGCTGTTTTGTATCAGAGTCTGTATTTATTGATATGTTTAAAATTGTATTTATTTAGTTTTAGAGAGTGGGGGAGAGAGAGAGAAAGAGATTGATAGAAACATCAGTATGTGGTTGTCTCTCACACATCCCCAAGTGGAGATCTGGCCTGCAACCCAGGCACGTGCCCTGACTGGAATCGAACGAGCAACCCTTTGGTTTGTGGGCCAGCACTCAATCCACTGAGCCACACCAGCCAGTATGCAAAGACTATATTTAATATGTGATGTTTACTTGTTGAATTCTTTTGAAATGGAAATTAAAACCCTGAGAGGCAGGGTATTATAATGGGATGTGATATATTTTCAAGATTTTGGGCTTTAACTGATAGTAGCTAAACATGAAAATGTTCTGTATTCTAGTTAAATTCTTTAGTGGAATTAACACTTTTGTGAGGCGTGGTGGTTATGTACCCTCAAAGAACAGATTGCCCATAACATGCTCTGTTTGTGGTGGGATATTTTAAAGACCAGCTCTCATAATTTTTCACTCCACATTTACAGATTGGTGTCTGCTGATGGAAGAGTAGAAATGTAATTAAATGTTTAACTTAATTAAAATGGAAAATAAAGCCTTCTTTCACAGAAGAGCCCAAAATAGAGCAAAAGTCAATTATTATGTATCTAAAAACCATGTCCACTCATTTTCTAAATGCATATATTTTTCTAATACTCACATATAATTATTTGTATATTATATAATATCCAAAGACAACTGTGCAATGTCATCACAAAAAAAGATACCCAAAATTCATATAAAGTTTAGAGTATTACTTATATATGAATATTATTAAGTTTTGCTTATCAAGTTGATGAGATGCTGCATGGATTGAGAAACTCACGAAATATATGTGTACTTGGCCAGATAGTAAATGTTTTTAGCCTCATGGGCCACATAGTGTCTGTGGAAACTACTAACTACTCTGTTCTGTTGTTTAACGTGAAAGCAGCCACAAGCTAGAATCAAAAGGGTATGCCTATTTTCCAATAAATCTTTATTTATGGACACTGAAATTTGAATTTCATTTAATCCAGTTTTACTATTCTATTTTACTTTGATTTTTAACTGCTTAAAAATGTAAAAGATAAGTCTTAGCCACATGAATGTACAAACACAGGTGGCAGACCTAATGTTTCTCATAAGTCTTGCCTTGCAGATGCATGGTCTACAAACACAATCATCCATTTGCAGGCCCAGGCACGTGTATACACACGAACACCACTATTCCACTTAGATATTTCCCCTCAAACTATTAAATAAACATCATTGATCTCAGTCCCTGCTGCTCTCTGCTTTGCTCCTTCCCATCTATTTGTTCTGTTCACTCTGGGATGTGTACGTGTGCATGTGCCTTCCTCTTCCATGAACACTTACTTGACTGTTTCTGTATGTTGAGTCATGCTTAAAAATTCCTGCTACATTCAAAGATTTTCTGGACATTTGACTAATTATTACTTAGCATCTCTAGGTGTTCTTATATCATGGTATTTTTAGTTCTCATTCAACAAATTGGTCAAGCTCATGTCAGCCCATGGAAAAATGTCTAATTCAACATTAGAATTGTTGAGCATTTACTCCTGGAATGTGTTGTGTGATATGTGTCAGATCAGAAGCAGAGGTACTTTTTTGGTCCAAATGTTTCCTCAACTGACCTTCCGTAGTTAATTGAACAATCCATCCTTTCTTAATTTTCCTTGACACTTTGCTATATATTAAATCTTTATAACTTTTACTATCTATTTCTGAACTGCTTTTGGTTGCATTGAATCAATGTTTTAGTTATGTATAATCTACATTTTAAAATTTACATTAAATGTATTTTTGATGTTTATGGGTCAATTCAATATGACTTCCCTTTACAAAATTGTTTTGGTACCTACAGTGAATCAACCTTAAAATAAAATTGATATCCACTTTCAAGTTAAAAATATTTTCTTCAAATGTTAGTTCAAATGTAAAGCTCTTAAAATATTTACCTGAGAATTGACATGTTTAGTTTTTCATCAAAAGAAAGAAAGCATATCTTTCTTTCAGGTGTTTCCAAAATTTTATGTTTTCTTATAAACAGACATCTATTTTTTTATGTTACAAAGTCTTTATTGTGATTTTGAAAGGAACTGTTTGATACATTATATTAGTGTGTTTGTATTAGAAACATGTCATGTTCATGAAATTATTCCCTTATGTAACAGATTTATCATGCAGAGAACAGCTATGTACAGAGTTTCATGGAATATGTGATACACTATATGCTTATCTTCAGTCCACGTGATAGTTAAATCAAACATTATAGAAGTTTATGTATTAATTAATATATGTTAATTATATATGTTATTTGAGGAATATGTGAAAACAATGAAGTAGAGAGAATAAATTAATATTTCATCAATCTGAGCATTACATGTATTCTTTCCAATGTTAATTTTAATATGTATCCCATTTGCTTTATTATATAAATTATAGATATTCTTGTGGTTTAAATTTTTCAATAGTTCAAAATATTCAAATAAAAAAATTTTTTCCTCCATGCCTCACTTCCCAGAGCAATTCTATTTATTTTTTATTACCATAAATATATTTTATACATAAAACTTAAATGTATTTTTTAGCATTCAATCTCTCACCATTAAAAAAATAAGAAATTTAACACAATTAAATCATCTATTTCCTTCTGGCCCCTCCCATTCATCATCTGCAGTTGTTTAAGACAATTTTTTTTGTCTAAAAGACAAAAAGGTTAAAAAATTAAATTTCTCTCTTTTGGTGTTCCAAATCTAGTTGTCTGTTGATGAATTGCCTTTTATGAAGAAAAATAAATCTGTATATTTACCTACCTTCCATCCTGCCTCTTCAACTTTGTGGTCATATTATTATTTTGTGTGATACAAGATGTTTAATTATCCAGATTTCTAGACACCTACACTGAGGAATCTGATGTAACTGGTCTAAAGAGGCCCAGATAAGTATTACTATCTGGAAAGATGAACTTAATGATTCCTTTCTCTGGCTTTACTCTGTGCCCAGTATTTCAAAGTCTTTTGCCATTGTTTTTCTATTTTTCTGTGTCCACTTCTCATTCTTTCTCATTTGGTTATAGTATGACCTCAAACTATTTCAATATATAAAATTTTATATTTTGTATACCTTTATATATTTTATACGAACCTATTTTGTCAGGTTAACATATATTTATCATACCATTATCTTTGATAGATGAAATGGCAGCCCATAGAATGCTAGATTCAAGTATTCAGATTAGGCTCTGCTGGTTCCTAGTATTTATTGCTAGTAAGAAATCTAGTGTCAGTCAGGTTTTCATTTCTTAATAGATAATCTATATGTTTTTCTGTCTGTATGTCAATATTTCTACTTAAGTTCTAGCATTTTTAAATGTTACCATACATTTTCATGTTTATTTTTTAACTTTTAGTTTCAATTACAGTTTAAATTCAACCCTATCCGTACTGGTCTCAGGTGCATAGCATAAAGGCCACACAAGCATATTCTCCACAAATTGTTTTCCCCAACATTTCCAATACCTGCCTGGGACCACACACAATTATTGCAATGTTATTCGCTATATTCCCTGTGATGTACTTTACATCCATGAGTACTTTGTGACTACCGATCTGTACTTCCGAATGCCTTTACCACTTCCGTGTACTCCTCCAACGCCCCTCAACTCTCACAACCACCAGTCTGCTCTCTTTATGAGTCTGTTACAGTTTTCTCTGCTGACTTATTTTGTTCCTTAGATTCTGCATATAACTGAAATCATAAGGTATCTGTCATTCTCTGATTGACTTCTTTCCCTGAACATAATACCCTTGAGGTGCATCCATGCTGTCACAAATGGTAAGACATGATTCTTTTTATGGTTGAGTAATATTCCACTGTGAATGTGTACCACAGCTTTTCTGTCAAGTCTACTGATGAGCACTTGGGTGGCTTCCATATCTTTGCTATTATAAATAATGCAGCAATGAACATAGGGGTATATATATATATATATATTTAATTTGCGGTTTGGGTTTCTTTAGATAAATACCCAGAAGTGGATTTGCTGGGTCATACTGAGATATCACTTCACACCTGTCAGAATGGCTACCATCAGTGAAGCCACAAGTGACATGAGTACTGGTGAGGATGAGGGGAGAAGGGGACCCTTGTGCACAGCTGGTGGGAATGCAGACTGGTACAGCAGCCACGGGCACTTTTTTCATTATTTTCACTTAGAATTTGGTGGGCTATTTCAACTTAAAGATCTACATCGTTGCTAAATTATAGGGAAATTTTATTTATTTTATTCACTATTCACATTTATGTTCATATCATTAAAAAATTATATAGTTGAATTTAATATACTACCAGCTCATCTTCATACTCATATAGTCTATCTCTTTATATTACATTCTTAAATATAATAAATTTCTCCAGTTTTTTTTTTAATTTTCTGGATGAATAACACTTCCTTTTGTATGGCTAGTCTATTACCTAGCCCATCTATTGAATTTTTGCAAATTTATAAGTGCAGAAAATATAGTACAATTACCAGGAAAGGCCATTTGCCTGCTTGCAGTCTGTTTTATTTTTAATTTAAGGACAGAATAAATTATAGAGTAGTGTGATATTTCTCTAACACCTTAAATGTGTTTATTTTCATTTTTCATCTACAATGCTCCCTCATTCACACACACAGAATTATGTGTTGTCATTTTCTTAAAAGTTTGAATATTTACATGACTTTTGTGGTCTTTGCAGCACTTTCCAACTTTCTAAAAATGGAAAAACATCGACTCCTTTAAAATGATGTTAATGCACATCAATCTTTTTTTATATATCCTAAGGCATAGTGGTTCTGATGTGATGGAAAATCAGTCAAAATTTGGTAGAAGCAACGCTGATAATGTCCTAAAGTAACTAAGTTCCCAGTAATGAATTTAAACATAAATAGCAACAAACTCAATTTGCAAAAAACAAGCTCAATAGGTGAATGGTTTCTTTTTTGCTTGGGTTTCTTTTGTGACTTTCTCTGTTTCACATATTCACCGTTGTGCTCTAAGGGCTCTGTGATTGGCAAACCAATCCCTGTTATCTCTGGGCTCTGGTTTGTGTCCTCTGGAACTCTGAAATAGAGAAAATCTATATCTTTGCTGAGCAGATTGCGGACGGCAACAGATCCCGGCTTTAGTCCTGACTTTCACTTTTCAGAGAAGTTGGTCATTGCAATAACACCAGCTGTCAACAAATGAACCATGTTGCTATCACTGCCAATCTTACCCAGTTTTTCTTTTGTAATGTATTCTCTTCTTGATGCACTCGCTTTAAACTTAGTGACATTTAGGAAGAAACCATTTATATGCATATATTTTTGTATAATCATAATAGTAACTGAGAGTGTCTGGCTATTTTTTAATCACTGTTATTTACTGAGTATGCCTTCTACACCAGATACTACAAGAAATGAATTATATAAATTACTCCTTCATTATATGTAATCACCACAATTTCTCCTCCAGAAATGTGCTATTGTTTTACCAAAGATGAGCAAAGTGCAAGCCATTGCTCATCAATGTCAACACACCAAATCAGTGACAATGTCAGAATTAGGCCCAGAGTTGTCTCTCACCAAAGTCTAAGCATTTGTTTTCAGTATTACTGGGAATGAGGAATAACATAAAGATTATACAGTAAAGATCTCTGTTAAACAATATATTTAGTAAAGAGCTAAAGAAAGTTCAGAAATCAGTAACTAAGTAGAATCAACACTTTTAATATGAAAGTTATATTATTGGATTCCTGTTATATAAGGAGTAAAATCTAAAACACAGTGAAAATGCACTAAAACAATTTGTGGGACTTTAGAAAGAAAAGATTGTGGCTTGAAAGGAAAGACTGTGGATTGAGAGAATCATCAATGCCAAAGTAATGAGTAGTTAGTGATGGACAGAACTTATGGCTACTGACAACATGTGTAAAACTGTGATCTACGAACACTGGAAGCTTGAGGAGTCCAGGTAGGCACAGAAGGGCAATGACAGTTTTTTGCTTGAAATGACTTGAGTAGTACATATATGTTTCAGTACAACTGAAGTATTCTGGGAATAACCTAACCGTACCCACACTTGATGTTGCCCTTCTCTGTATCAAACATTGAGCAGGAGGGCAATGAATATAAAGCATGAATTTTCACTGATCTCCTGAGCCCACTGTGAAATTCTTCCAGCCTATGGTAACCAAAAGGAATAGGCTTACACAGCATAAGAGCCCAACAGAGAAATTATTTCAACACACCACAGGCAATTGACTTGCAGTAAAGAAGGAAAAGAATGATAGCATAAGGCATCCTGAGATATAAGTAAATGAATCCCTTTTGATCTAACCAATCGTCCTTGAGTCCCAAATTAACGCTGACAATATGAAATTTATTTTGAACACATTTTCTCTTTTTAGACAATACTTCAAAGGCACTGTTCTCTTTTTAGCTTGTTCTGTTCTTTATGGGGTTGATGGCCTCTGTAATTTATTCTCTGAGTTAAATATAATCAGGCTTTATGTGATAATCCAGATTTTATTTCAAGGTAGCAATATAAATAACCTTTAATATAAGAGCTACCATTACTATTTTTCACTCAAACACATATACATCTATACATTTGGGGTAAATAATAGCAATAATGTTTACATTTTAATTTCTTACTTTCAATATAATCTTTAATTTTATTTATAAATAATTATAAATTCTTCTTTTGTAAAAGAACTCTGATTAAGCCAGGAAATAGTCAAGCATAGCTAATCACACCTTCTTAAAGATCAAGTTTCTCATGCATTAAAATAAAAGAAGTGTAAGATTTCATTTGTCAATTTTGCATACTATAGAATATGCAAATCTCTACTCTAGTAAGACTTAATTTGATCTATTTTTAGTTAAACATTATTTCCCATAGTGATAAAACTTATCATTGAGTTGCCACACTTTTACATTGTCAGCTTTTACAAATATGAGAAAAGTTTTCTTTACTAACTGGTAATATAATGTTCAAATTACCAAAACAACCTTTTTTAAATCATTTCAATTTAGGAATTTTTTTAGTGTTTTCCATTCATTTCTTCTGACCTGTTTAATTACCATCTCTCTCCTCTCCATCCTTTCCTCTCCCTCTTTCTCTCTTGCCATCTAGTATGACTTTACTATTCATTCTATAGAAAATTGTACTTCGTCTGTCAGCGGCTGTAAAAGCTTTTATCATTAGTATTATTGTCCGTGGTTGAATCATAAAATTATATCTCTCACTCAAAACTGTTTTTCAAGCTGCAGTTTCATATTGTCAGATGACTCATGTATAATACCTCATAATGTCTAGATAAAAACCTCAACATCAACATATTCAAATCTGAATCTATTATATTTCCTAACCAGGTATTACTATTTCCTTCCTTCTTTCTACTAATGACAGTGTCATCTTTTTCTTGGGCCACTCTTAAAAACTCTGATTCATTCTCAGCTCCATTATGTTATGGTTAATTATTTCTTTAAATAGCTAAAGTAATATACCTTTCCTTTTCTCTATTTTTTGTACCATATGAAAAGCATTCATTAGCTGTTTTCAGATTTTAACTATCAATTTGCTACGTTTTTTTCATCCTTTAGTTCAGCATGCAGAGTGATAATCAACCATCATGTATTCAATAAAATATATTTTAGTTATCTATTAATTCTTAGAGTGTAGAAAGTGTTCCCACCAGATCTATCCTTTCTTACAATGGGCTCCTGTACTGATTTCTCCACTCCTATACCTCAAGTGCAAGAAGTACTAGTGCAAGAATCTTTTCCTAGTACCTTTTACCACCTTGTTATACAATTTAGTAACATTACAATGATGTGAAAGTTAAGTACTCATGTTAATTAAAAGTCATTCGACCTGCTTAACTAACAAAAATTCAGTCAAGTAATAATGTTGGAATATAGTAGACTTATGAAAATGGGAGAACTTGAAATAGATATCAATGAATTATTTGGGGATTGTCAGTAAAGAACTATTAATGGAAACTGACTTATTGGACTGATGGTATTGGTGAGTAGAGCTAATCCATGAGTAGGCAACTGGCATAATCTCTCAAGTTCCCACATTGAGAAATAGACCATGCTTTGTTTAATGCTTCCTGTGACCATGACAATTTCTATAGAAGCATAAGAATGCCTTTATTTTTTGTCCATCAAATTGTACAACTGGTCCTGACATCATCAAGACAAGAAAAGTATCAAGGCTAGCCCTGGCTGATGTGGCTCAGTGGATTAAGTGCTGGCCTGCAAACCAAAGGTGGCCAGTTTGATTCCCAGTCAGGGTACATGCCTGGGTTGTGGGTGCATGAGAGCCAATCATACAATGATGTTTCTTGCCCTCTTTTTCTCCCTACCTTTCTCTAAAAATAAATAAATAAAATATTTTAAAATATCATTTTAAAAAAGTTAATGCCAGGATTTTGTCTAGACAATTGTATGAGTATGCATGTGGATGCTTAATCAACTCCATTCTCCTATCTCATCTCAAAAAAGGTGTTAATAAAAGTAACTTTTTAAAATATGTAAAGCATTGTCTATATATAACTATAAAATTTAGTGTTGCATTAGTTTTAGTATTTTTTCTAGTTGTTTTTTTAACTGAAAGCCTGAAAATCTTCCTTACTTTTTTTATATTCCTCAGTGAAAACTACATTAGTATTTTCTGTGTGGTGCTCTGTATTTTCTGAATAAATCTATTCATGCACACATGTATACAAATATATGAACACATGTAAAGTTATGAACACACATAAAGTTAAATATATACACACGTTATTTTGGAATAGAAAATTTTAAAAGTGTAGAAACTTTTGTTGAACTTAAATTTAAAAAAAACTATTTATGTATTTTTAAAAGGGGAAGGGATGGAGAAAGAGAGAGAAGCATCAATGTGTGATTGCCTCCTGTGTACCTCCTACTGGGGACCTGGCCTGAAACCCAAGCATGTACCCTGGCTGGGAATCAAACTAGTGACCTTTGGTTCATAGGCTGGCACTCAATGAACTGAGCCACACCAGCCAGGGCTACTGAACTCAATTTTTTAAATGCCTTCTGATTGAGCATTAAAACAATTTAAGTCCATTATAGTTCACAATTAGCAATAACATGCTATGGGAGTGGATAGGGACAGAAAATTATGGATAAAAACAAGGACAGAATCAAACATTTTAGTAATCACAGGAATAAAAATTAAAACAATGAGATAATGATGTTCAGTTATTGCATAAGCCCATTGAAAAAGAAATGTTCTTTCTCAGGAGTAGTGAGGAACCAATTACTCTTTTCTCTAGTGGTGTTAAGGATCAGTAGGGTTATCATGTGTTTTGTAAAATGTTCATATATTTTGCTTAGTAATTCTACTTCCATCAGTCTATGCAAATGCAGTAGTCAATGACCCATGAAAATATTTATGAACAGAAATGTTCATAGAAGCATTATTTATATCAAAATCTCAGAAATATCATTATATTTAGTAATAAGAAAAAGGTGAAATGAAGTATACTATATATACAGTGTCTAATATAATGCTGCTATTTTGGGGAGAATTTTGGATAAGCACTTTTAATTGCAAAATTTAAAAGACCAGATATATGCATCAGTTTTCCATATATATCATAGTAGTTCTTAGGGAAAACAATGACAATATAAGTTTAGAGTTACTGTGTACTACTGTCCTCTCTGGGATGACATTAGCAAATTAAATATAAAGGATGGAACAAAAGCAGGTTTATAGTTGTTTGTATAAAAAATAATACAATAATTAATAAATAGTAATATAAGAATCAACTGTGTGTTTCACATGCTCACAACTGTATACCTACTTTTATCCACTCTGTAGTTGTGAAAATTACTTGGTCAACCAGAAGTTCTTGTTAATTGAAAATTAATTATATAACTCTGTTTTTACAAACATGGATTATAAAAATAACCTTAAAGATTTGTCTATTTGGGCATTGTAAATATTATGTGCTGTGTAAAATAATATTCCATTGATGGTTAAGAATATTACAGTTCTTTAGGGTCATCACAATGACAATATTCTTTTTATCGCAACAAAAAGTAAATACAGATAATTATGGAAAGTTGAACTTAGTAAGTGATGTCCCTAAAATGTTTCCTGGTGGCTATATTTTCTCTTTTAATATAAATCTCCCTGGTAAGAGTTTATTTGTGATTTGTCTTTTTCTTCTATTAAATAGAGCACAGAAGCAAATATGACTTATTTAATGAACACTTACCGAACACTTACAATTGGGATTCAACTAACCTTTACTCAAAGCCTTTTATGTGCTGAGGACTATGCTGGTCCCTTTTGTATGTGGATAGCTCTTTAAGGATTGTGACAGCTCTGTAAAGTGAGCATGGGTTCCCACATTACAAGTCAGTTAGAATGTTCAGGGAATAGAACAACCTGGTTAAGCCACTCAGTATTTAATTTGAGTGGCAGACATAGGACTTAACCCTAGATCTTCCAATGCATAGTTATCTATGCTACATCAAACTGCATTTAGACAAACCATGAAACAGATACTCATTATTAGCTTGCATTTATTCAGGAGATACATAAATATGCAATATGCATGCATATATATAATGATAAAGGAAGCAAGTTGATATACAAGTTACTATATGCTTATCACTTTCTTAATTATGTTATATATTTTAGCACCCAGTATTTAACCCTTACAGGGAGTCAAAGAAATAGTTAATATTGTTATGGACATTTACTGAAGAAGAAACTAAGCACATATAATTCTAGGTTTCAAAGTCTGTTTGGTTCTGGACTCTGTGTTCTAATTACTAAGCACACTGCCTCTAACTGTAATACAATTTGTTAAAATGAGATATCTGCAGATCTGTAAAATATTTCATGGCCTCAACAAAATGCAGGGACTAGTCAAACCTGTTGTACGAGGTACTTTTTCACCTCAGAAGGATGGATGAGGCAGAGGGTCCAGGGCAGATAAAGGAAAGGCAGTCAGGGAAGAGGAAGGGAGAGGAGTCTGTGAAGATATTAACTATGTCAGCTGGATGAGTGTATCACAATATGGCTCACAAACATGTAAATTATTTTAAAGAGATGAAAAGTAGCTATAATCTTCTGAAAATGCAGTATTCCAGGTAAATTCTCAGTATTTTTGAGTCATGTAAGATTATCGCCATTTGTATTTTGATGGTTTGCTTTTATTAGGGTTGCCTGTTTACATTTACATTTTTGATGACTATATCACACAATTGATTTAAACTAAAATTATTGTCAGTAAAATTCTCTGAGTCTTATTTATAAGCATTGATTCCAAGACTTGTCTCCATTACCGTGTATTTAATACACTCCTACTTTTGGACTCAGCTGTAGTATTTTTCTTATTAAATCTGATGTAATACTCAAGTTTTTCAAGAATGAGAATGAAAAATTCCCATTCTTCATTCAAATATACTGGCTTTTTGCAATGTTTAAAATTTCTATGGATGGCTTTAGTATTCGTATCAGTGATAAAAGCAATGGTCAGAAGTGGTTGGAATCTGAACTCTGAAGCTTACTGCTAGAATCCAAGTGCTACTGCATTTCTCAGCATATGTGCATGGTGCCTCCATCGGTTGCTACACTGAATATTCTTACTAAAACCTCTCCATGTGAGGTATAAGGAAATTGTGAGAAACATAATGGTGACATATAGGAGAATCATGCCATTTCTATCATTTATAGTGCAATAATGAACTATTTTACAGAAATAAAGTGTATATACAGTAAAAGTTGAGGGATTTCACTTTTTTCTTTGTCAATTATCAATCAATACTGTCCCATTAGATCCAAACAAGCTCATTGGTTCTTTGATATCTTGCAAACATTGAAAAAACTTTTAAAAAGACAATAAATGAACACTTATTAATCAAATTATTATAATAAATAAGGGAGTTGCTACTTTTTAAAGTTAATCACACACTGTTAAATTTGTAATATTTTAAAAATATTTTATTTTATATTTTTTAAGATTTTATTTATTTATCTTTAGAGGGGAAGTGAAGGAGAGAGGGAGAGAAATATCAATGTATGCTTGCGTCTAGTGCGTCCCCTGCTGGGAACTGGCCTACAACCCAGGCATCTGCCCTGATTGGAATTGAACCACTGTTGTTTGGTTAGCAGGCCCGCACTCAATCCACTAAGCTACACCAGTCAGGGCAAATTTGAAATATTTTTGATAGATCTTTCTTCTTTATTAACCTACATCAAGTAATCTGCAATCCTTAACCTGAAGTATGATAATGGAATGAGTAGAGGTGGATTTTATTAGGTCATCTTTCATCTTTTTTTTTAAGATTCTGTTTATTTATATTTAGAGGGTAAGGGCAGGAGAAAGGGGGAGAGACATCAGTGTGTGGTTGCCTCTCATGCGCCCCCCAGAAACCTGGCTTGCAACTTAGGCTTGTGCCCCAAATGGGAATCAAACTGGTGATGCTTTGATTTGCAGGCTGGTGCTCATTCCATTGAGCCACACCAGCCAGGGCTCACCTGTCATCTTTAATCATAGTAGTAGAGGTCATATTTTTATCAACCTGTTTCCTCTTTTATCATATATGTGTGTTTGTGTGTATGTATAAAATAAATAATTTCACAGGGTAACATGTATTACTTCATGTTTTTACCAGGTATAGATCCTTATTTTAAAAACGGATCATTTTTAAATTTTAATATTCTTATTTCAGTAATCATTTCAGTTAAAAATGAACCATGGTATAAAATTGATGTAATTGCCTATTCTAAATACTGACTTATAACAAGGGCTAGCCTTACATTTCCTTTATATTCCTTAATGATTTAGATTTGAAAATGTTGCATAACCTTCTGAACCTTCAGGATAAAATTCAGCATGAGATGTCATCTCAAGAGAGAATTTGCCGAGCCTGTCTCTCAGGGAAAGATCACAGCTTAGCAGTACAATGTTATCTTTCCAGTTTCTATAGTCTGACCAGCATCAATCGTATGTTGGATGCTTCTCTGTCACCGGCGAAAATGATTCTTATAACTCTTTCAAGGTAACAGAAAAGGGGACTCAGGATCAGAAGTGTCCGTGCTTTCAGTTTCAGAGATTACCTCTGTAATAAATTCTACTGACTGGAACATTGTCCACTTTTCTGAAGAAATCTTTGACATAAGGAGAAAAAAAATAGCATCTGCCTACTGTATGGCATTTTCCAAGCAGCATGATCCACACTAGTTCACTTATTTTCTTCTTTTGAACCTGAAAATACAAAAGACACACTAAGTAGACGACACCTTCATCTTTCTGTGGCTAGGGAAAGATGGCACAGTTTCAGATATCAAACTTCTGAAGTCACTGAAACCCAGTGTATACGGTATCATTGGTTTGGTGGAGAATCTAGAGTCCTTAATCTGAGTTCAGTCTTATACACAAAAATCCCCCTTGGTGAATAGATTCTTTTTCTAGAGCTGAATTGTATCACTTGACGATGCTGACAAATCCCTCTCTGCATGTCATCCCACTCAGGAGCAAGTACCTGCGGACTTCAGTTATGACCATCCACTGGATGTGCTTATTACAGTTTTATCCAGGGAAAACCACCAAGGAAGCCTAACAGAAACACATTTTGTTTCCAAGTTTGTCCCTGGGATGCTCATTACCAGTGTCTCAGCAAAAGCTTCAGGAACAAGCTGGCAAACATTTTATTTCATTCAACTGGAGGAAGCCAAATAAAGAGTTGGTTTTCTCTAGAAAACGCCATAATGTGAAATTTTGACATGAAAGGATGTGACCTCTTACAGACCAAAAGTTCTTATATTCCTTAAAAAAAAACTATTTCTTTGATAGTGCTCTGAGGGCTACATCAATACAGAAAGATTCAAAAATGGGTTCTTTTCAATCACAAAAACTGAATAAGAATTTGTGTCTGGAAACTATGCAAGGAAAATCTCATTTAAATCAGAAGTTGCATAAGATCAGATATATAAAACATAATATGACATTAGCTTATTCCTCTGATACTACTATTTCTGCTCCACTTTTTCCAAGAATTTAGACTGTGGAGAATTCCAAATTATAATTGACTTTTAACATTTTCTTTAGGAGTAACTACTCCTTTAACTGTGCAATTCCTTCACAGTTAGAAACAATCCAAATCAGATGTCTCTCTCATTGTTCCTGTTGGTTTGTTTAATCATACCAAAACCCCAAACCAAATTAAATTCCTCTACATTTTACATCATTCAAGCTAAATAAAGGTGGTCTAATAGAAGTCTGTTGTATGGAATATCTTTGATCTTTCTATCTCTTTGATCTTTCTTGAGGCTGCGGAAGAGAAAAGAGAGGAGTGGTTAGGAATAAACTAAACTTTATTGAATGTTACCACATTTGCAGATTTTTATTATTTTTTATAGAGAACATCTGAGGTGAGGATGAACTCAGTTCTAAAGAGAAGCTTCCTGAGGCTCAGAGAAGTGAAACAGCTTATACAGGTTCAGGTATAGAGGAAAGTCTCAGTTGGGGTTTAAGTCCACTCCCCTTGGCCTAAGAGACCCTTTACTCACTATTGCATCCCTCTAGTCCCTCTTAAGCTTAGGTCTTTTTGTTCCTCTGAGCCTTGGGCTGCAAGCATTTATAGTACCAACTCACCAAAGCTAGTAATGCTGCTCTCTCAGTGGTTACAATAACTGAAGGGCTTCTATAATTCTAAATATATCTGCCAAGAGATCCTTGGAATAGCCATTCAATTTCGATTAACTCCTACACATGTTTACTACACTGCTTTAAATGAGGATGCATGATGTTAATGAGTGTGGGGTGACTTTGTGTTGGGACAAAGCGCTGAAGTTTTTTCAGCTGCGCACATCAACTTTGAATACAGCCAATCAGTCCTGGAATCCCTGTTATCAAAAGCTACGTGCATTACAAATTGGTTTAATTTATTGTGGAGTAATAAGAGGGAGACGTGAGTGTGCGTGTGTGGGTATGTGTGTATTAGAGTTTTCCTGGCACAAGCAAACAGAGGTAGGGAAGGCATTGCAGTTCCTATTTATCTTCACAATTGCAGTGCTGACCTCCGAGGGAAAGCTCTATCTCATAGAAACCCTCCATGTCTTGAGTACTTTGGGGTGAGGCATTAAAGGGCATCGCTCAAGCTAAATCTCACCGTTACCACTGGACTGTGGATCCCTGACGAATGAGCCAGCAGTTAAATGTTTAGCATGCTGTGACGACTTCGCACAGGAATAGAAAAAATTATTACCAGCCTGCCTCATCGGTGCCTGCCCTGCCTGATTTTTCTCTGGTTCCCTCCTGATATCTATTCCCACCCCATCTGACACTGGAACCCTTTCTAACTCCCTAGCTTCCCCCCTGCCACCCCCCCCCCCCACTGCGCCCCAGAAAACTGACGGTCTAAACTGTCACGGAGTCCTGTTCATCATATTTCAAAAGCCTTGGTGCTCAAGATGATGCCATGGGTCCAGGGTTTTATTTTTTTATTAATGCTATTGATGCCATTGATTTCCCCGTGACCTTGCTCAGGGGTCTAGAGGATGTCGGTTCTGCGTTGGTTCTGTAGAATTTGTGCAGCCCCCAAGTACGTAGTACAACAGGGTGGGGGGTGGGGAGGGCGGAAAGGAGGCGGTGGTGGGAAAGGCAGCCTCGGACGGGAGAGCCAAGGAGGAGAGGAAGGTGGAGAGACGGGGAAAGGAGAGGATCAGGCGGACAGGCTGAGCCAGCCAATCAGAGGCGCGCTCCGAAGCTGCAGAAGACGGAGCCGCGGAGCCCGGGGCTCGGAGGAGCGCGGAGCCCAGGCTGGGGCTCTCGGAGGACTGGAGCTGCCGTGCTGTGGGCACTGGGCAAGTCCCCTCTTGCTTCTCATACATTAAGTTCCTTTCCACCAGTTAGGGCAAGTCAGCCAAGGTAAGGCTTCAATAAATGACACTTTACTATGTAGTGACAATATCTTTGTACAACGGGGCTGCTTAATCCAGTTCTGAGTTAAAAAAAAAAAAAATTTGGTGAAATCTTCCTCTCGGGTTGGTTTCACAGGGTCTGGTGCCAGTGGGAAAGTTGTGGTTAATGCTTCATAGGCAGTATCGCTAGCATACATTTAATTATTTTTCTTAATCAGGAATATTGCCAGGGAGCCTATGGAATGTGCCTAATAATCCAGCTGGTCTCTGTTTATGTTTATCTGTGGATGTGCCCTGCCCCTGAAGAAGTTGGAAGGGTACTCTGCAAGGCACATTTGAATAGCAATGGCATCAAAATCAGCTGTCATGTCTCTCTTGTAAAAGTGAGGGAAAGCATTGACAGAATAGAAACCGAGATGCCGAAATTGAAATTTTGATAGTGCTTTTTAAATATTGCCTTCCCAATACCCTTAAAATTACATGCTATATGAGCACCGAAGCTGCAGCAAAGCCAGGCTCATTTTTCGTTTTCTTCTTTCACTCATTTTTTTGGTACCAATCACTTTCATGAATGCTTATTAAAGCTTAAGATGAAACTTTTACTTCTTTTAAAGGGCACTATAAATGATGCATGAAAAGGAATTAGGTAAGCTCCTGTGATCCATAACATACTTTATTTAGTATATGCACTTATGTTTGTTAACTCTGATTCATTCCCCCTTGTTAACTTCACGAACCTGATTTGTTTGGGTCTGGAAATAACAATAATTTTGTCTTCATCTTCGTGTCTTACAAACAAGGTGAAATTATGCCTTACGCATGTTTATATGCCTCTGTGTGTGTGTCTGTTGTGCGTACAGATGTAGAACTAGAAAAACCTATCATATGTAACAGGTGAAAATAGAATTTTATTAGCTGGTTATTGAAGTGTTTCTTTACATTCATGCTTGGTGTATTTAATGAACTTTTAGATTAATCAATAGTAAATGCTCCTTGCTGTTTGCCTGCTAGATATCAGGAAATACTAAAATAAAAATCTTAGCTAAAATTATTATGGTCTTCTGTTTGCTCAGGTGATGGCATCACTGCTTTGAGCCGAGAGAGATCAGAGAAAGATTTTATTATGCAGCCAAAAAGAAAAAAAGGAAAGAACTTCAGGCTCTGGCTGTGTTTTGGAACCTTTATTTCCCTCTCTAGGATCACCCACAGATTTTTCAAAGCAGGGGGCTTTCCTTCTGCAGTAATTGTTTCTCTCTGTTTTCGTGGACTTGCATTGTCAGAGAAAATATTCTAAGTCAAGAGTTTGGGATCCAGACTAGGTCTCATATGAACCTTGTTCCATGTGGACAGAGGAAGGAGGAAGAATTTGATAATTAGTAGGAATTAGTTGTGCAGTCTTAGCACTCTGGTGCCTGTACCCATCATCATTTCAGATTTTTTCAGGCCTCCTGTTACATATGTAATTTTGGATTTCCTGATAATAAAGTAACCTAGGTCAAGACATTTGTTCACTTAATGAGGCATTCATTCAGTGGGCCTTGGGGATAAGCATTTCATAAACTATAGTGCTGATGCTTTTCACAGAGGTAGTCAAGAGGAGTTGGAAAGAAATTCATACTAATAGTCAAGTTTGATATCCTAACAGGACAACAATAAAAGGTAAAAAAATGATGATTTTCTATTTCCAATACAGCAGAAAGGTCCAAATGGAAATAACCCAATAGCAAGAGAGAAAATAATAGTGGAATGAAGGTAAATGTCATTATTTCTATCTGCTAATTCTCTATCCAGTGAATGTTGGGTAGGGTTAGTTATAGTAGTTGCAAACGTGGTCACCAGCGACTGGTGCTTGAAGAAAGTCTATACATTGAGCAAATCGAAAAATATTATTCCTCCTGATGATCTGATTCAGTTGGGTATAGTGGAATCATGAGTATGAATGGGTCACTTAGTCCAAGTTTATAAATTCTTTATATGAAGAGTGCTATATAAAGTAAGTATAAAGTACTTTTCCCATTTGGCTCATACAAATATCATTCTTACGCTTTCTGTTGATTTTTGTGGTGTGTTGAATACAGACACATGTTTATGAGTTTGTGTGTTCCACTTTTCCTATATTTGGCTTGTTGATGATCAGAAGAATGTGGTATACCTTAGTTCTTTGCAGCCTGGTATAATTGCCCTTGGGAATCTAAACATGTGTGGACACTTCAACAGATCAAGGATAAAGAATTTTAACTTATTAACCTGGAAATATTTATTTATGCAGAATGACTGTATCAGTTGTAGTGGAGTCTAGTTAAAAGTAAGAGAGAGAGAGAGAGAGCTTAAGAGATTAAAGATAGCAAGGGTATAAGGTGTTCTTTTGCTTTTCTTAATAAGGAATCCAAAATCTTTCATTTGCTTATTTTTGTGCCTTTCTTGAAGTTCCATTAGACATGTCATAGAACTATATTCTAGATGAGAGCTTCTTAACTTTAGTTCCATTGATATTTTGGGTTGTAGAATTCTAATGCTAGGAGAACTAACAGCATCAGTGTTCTACTCAAGAGATGACAGAAGCAACATCTCCAGATTGTGACAACTAAAAATATTTCAAGACATTGTTAACTATTCCCCATAATGGGGACAAAATTGTGCCCCTCTTCTACTGAAAGCTCTTGCTCTAGGGAAAAGAAAACCAAAGGATGAGCACAGAAAGGAGTCATGGATTACACTGTTTGAGTGGGCAAGTGTCCATGTATATTGTTCCATTTGGGTGTCTATGGTAATCCCCCTTCTCTTTCTTTGAATGGATTTCAACTTGTAGGTGGTTCATTAGATTCCTAATGAAAAACTATGGAAGAGCTTATCAGTATAATTTTTTTTCTGTAAACTGAGAAACTTGTTTGTACATTATTATATACTATATATGTTTATAAAGTATATATAGTATACTGTACATAATATGTGGTATATTATCATATACTAACATTTACGGGAATGAGAGGAAATAAAAATTGGAAAATAGAAAAAATAAATGTTGAATCTGGAAACAAATTTCACTTCTATTTTTCATTCCAGATGAGTCTTTATTATAAATAATAAATGAAAGATGCTGATTCTCTGTACTCTATGATTGCTTTCTCTTTGTGGGGGCAGTGTGTATGTATATATATATATATATATATATATATATATATATATATATATAAACATTTGCAGTCTCAGAAGAAATGTTCACTACGGTAATCACATATGCTTAGAGTAGTGTATGGTGTTCAAAGACTTGAGAAGTAAAAGTAAACACTTTGGTTTAAAAATCATAGTTCATTACCGGTGGTGATGTAAAGCACAATGGGAAAAAACACCAAGCCTAATGGTTTTAAGACATGGCCTTACGTGGGCCCTGCCATGGATTACTTGCATCACGCACATGTCACTTCTACACACAGGCCATTTTCTTCATCTGCAAAAGGAGATACTAGGCATGAGAACCAAATAACATAAAGTGTTGAAATGAGTTACGGTTTATAAATAGCTACACCAATGTTGGTAAATTATTATAGATTCAATGTCTTTGGCAATTTAGTTGATGAAAATTGACACAAGATTATAAATCTTCAGCTATTTTAGGGTGGCTAAAAATCTCTAAAAAGGGCAGCATTAGCTTTTAAGTGTTTTCATAGATGAAGTAGTATATCTTCACTTTGAAATCTGTGATTAAAATTATGTATAAACTTCATTTTCCTCAAATATGTCTACACTTCCCCATAGTATTCACATTTATAATTTGTTCAAAAATGCAGCCATCTAAACATAGAATGCACCTTGAAATACACTCTTCCACAATAAGCACTATTACAAATTTGGTATACATTACAAAATAAAATTTAAATAAATAGATTAATGTGGATAGTTATATATTATTATGAAGTGAAAATTATATAGACATGTATGCATTCAAACAGGATATATAGGCAAACATATTTAGGTAAAATAAATAATTTGATAAGATTGCCAAACTAATTTTATAGTATGTTCATTCTTTCATGTGATTATATCAAGAATTCATGCATATTTAACAAGAAACCAGTAAGTTGTTATGCACAGAACTGATATTTAACTGGTTCAGTGTTAGGGGTACACATTTGTCTACAGTTTTCCCTTTCATTAGGTAAAGGTGATTTCAGATTGGACAGTGATCCTGACACATTGAGTGTTCTACATGTTGACTAGTGCATATGATTACATAGATATACTATGATTCATTTAAGTAATCCCCTGTATATTTTATTAAACAAAGAGTAAGACCAACACAAATTAAATAATTTAGAATCTATTATTGCTGATAGTGTTTAAAGAGTAGCAAGAGTTCCAGAAAACTGAATGGGCGGTGGTGAAATGCAGGAGCAGACCTAAAAGGAATGGTTTAGCCTTTCGAGTACCCAAACTGTGTGAATGTTGGTTCTGTAGATACCAGAATTCTATGTAAAGTTCTGCAATGCTGAGCTATATCCATTTAGGAAATGTGTTGGTAAGATGAGAATAAAATGAACAAAGTACAACCCCTAAAAGTACTGGAGTGAATTATATGAATAAAGCATACATTTTGCTTGTCCAACCTCTGAAGGGCTATGTCTTATTTAATATTTTACTTGCACTGCACAGGGTATGGCAGATGAACTGCCAGTAAATGAGTTCCAGTATTGAGGATGCCTTCATTGAAAAGAGAACTTGAACTACCATTTCCATTCTGTTTTATCTGTAGAGGACCATAAGTATCTTAAAATGTGTTTTTAGTGTCCTTATATTTTGGGATTTAGGGTCAACATATAAGATTTATGTTTAACTATGCAGATCCAATGTCACTGACAATCTCACTTAATCTCATTATTTTCTGACAGTTTGATACCACAAGTTTTTTTAAATAAGACATATTTATTTGGGTTAAACTCACAGTTGTCAATGGGATTGAAATGAAGACAAGATGCCATTGAATCTATTCAATGGATAACCTATTGAGTCATTGTATTACTAAGAATTTTTTAAACTAATATTGGTATTAGCAAAGGTGTGAGCAACTCTTATTAACAGTTATTCTGGATGGAAATGAAAATTAGTATACCAGATTTAAAAAACAATTTTCAATCCATTTCCAGAGAAAGGAAAAAGCAAATTCACTTAACATGCAATTTATGGGAATAAACCACTAGGATATAATCCAAAATAACAAAAATGAAGAAATACCCCCAAATTTAAAATTAATTTAAGAATTTGAATACCTAAAAAAGTAACAATTAATTTAAAAATTTAATTAAGAATCAGAATATAAATTGTAATAAATTTATGAAATTTGAATGTAATATATTAAACATGATTCAAACCACAGGACTGTGAACCAAAGCATTGCTGGTTTGATTTCCAGTCAGGGCACATGCCTGGGCTGTGGGCCAGGTCCCCAGTGTGGGATGTCCTAGAGGCAACCGTACATTGATGTTTCTCTCCCTCTCTTTCTCCCTCCCTTCCTCATCTCTCTAAAATAAATAAAATCTTTTAAAAATTATAAGTATTGTTATTTCAAATATTCTAATTACTTGCATAATGTATTGAGACATAAATGTGTATCCCCCTAGTCTTCTATAGTGTTTATATATGTTATCTATGCATTTAAAAAAACATACACTTAGTACATTCTAGCTGCAATGGGTGATATTTTAAATATAATGAAAATATAAAATAAAATTATTTTGGTAGTGTGCAGTTTTGATACTTTTATTAAGAACCTACTTGTTGGCTGATTGTTTCAATTTAACTTAACAATAGCTGAGAAAGTCTTGTGTTATTGATTAAAATATAAACCAGTTCCCGAAGACTATTCAGTAAGATTTTCAATTCTGGTGATTGAAATTCTACTGTGCAAAAGGGTAGAAATTCCTCTCTTCTACCTCTTCTTTTAGTTCTTACACCTAGACTAATAAAATTGACACAAGACTAGATTAATGAGGGGGGTGTTTAATGTGTGTGCACAGGAAAAACAATGTGATGCTCAGATCATAAAATAAGGCTTGTATAATGATCCAACTAGGCACCTTTTTATACTGTTTAGACAAAGAAGCAATAATTTGTGAGAAATTTACAGGACAAAAAAGTGAGTGCTCCTTAGAAAGGAGTATAAGCAAGGTTTGCACTTGGGTAGTAAATTAGTAAAGGCATTACAAGGTTTACTTACAGACCTTTTTAGACCCTGAATATTTCACCTCTTGTGATCAAGGTGTATCTCAGCCCTTCGGGAGTGGGGGTGGAGAAGGTGGTGACTGTGCCAGAGTGAAAGCAGTTGAGACAGAAGAGGTTGGATAATGTACTACTTAACTTGAAAATAATGCTGATAGAAATTGATGTTGTGTAGGACATAGAGCTGTTGGGAGGAAGGGGGGGTGAAGGCCAAATTTTGTGTGCTGTTGGAGAGAGTTGGTAGGACCAATGGAAGGAAAGAACTAGGGAGAAGGGGCTCTGGCAGGGGAAGGAGGTCAGGCAGTAAATAGGCAGAAATTAGGTTTGTACATTGTTATTTGTAGATGTCCGAGTGGGGTTGGGAAGGAATTGGTTGGATACATAAGTGTGGTGTTCAGAGGAGAGCTGTCTGCTGGATATAAGAAATCAAGTGATCACACATATATCACATTTAGAGTAAAGAAAGTTAGTATGAATGAAAAGATGAAAAACAGAAGGACTGGAACCTGCAGCAACCCAACACCTATTAATTGGAAAATGAAGGAAAACAAGCACAAGCAGTTGAGAAGCAGTAGCTGGAGAGGGAGGAACAAACCCCACAAGTGAAGGAGCTTGAAAGCCAGGGGCAGATGGATCTCAAGGAAGACACTGTTGCAAAACACATTTAAAATTATTGACATGGGAACTACGAAGCACATATAAACAGATACTCAACATGCACATTCTGGACATTTTATGTATACAAATCCACCTTCTTAATTTGTAAGTGATTCTTGAAGGGCTTTATTCATTATAGCTGCTTATATCTTGAAGACATCCCCCTATGTATTTATTTATTTCTATCATTTTTATTGTCATTCTATTACAGTCGTCTCAGTATTCCCCCTTTGCCCCTCTCCACCCACCCCACTCCCCACTCCCACAGCCCATTCCCAAACTGCTGTCCGTATCCATGGGTCATTTATACGTGTTCTTTGTCTAGTCCCTTTCCATTCTTTCCGCCATTATCCCCTCCCCCCTCCCCTCTGGTCACCTTCAGTCTGATCCATGTTTTCTTGCCTGTGGTTCTGTTTCGTTCATTAGTTTATGCTGTTCATTAGTTAATCATTTTTGAGTCAATGTGTGCCTGGCATTAGAAGCAACTGGAAAGTTTTCTGATGTCATAAAAGCAAATATTGACACAAAATTATTGGTTTAATTACCCATGTATTTTATTCATTAGCATAGTTCTTGTTCTCTAATGTTTTCATTGACTTTATATAAAGTTTGATGTTGCATTTATTGCTTTTACCATCTGAAAAGTTAGCAATGTAAAATATATTTTATTTATTGATAACAAAATTGCACTTCTTGCCATCCAAAGTTATGCTGCAAATAATTATAATAAAGTAAAAGTAGATATGAAAACTCTTTTGTAGCCAATATTCCAATTAAGGGACTGTATTTTTTCTTCCCCATTCTACAAGTGATTTATGTCTAGCCTTCTAAGTGTGGGAGAAATACATCAAAACCCTAGATATAAATCCTCAGTTTGGGGTTCAGGTATGGCATGACTTATAAAGTTGTGAAACTGATCTGTAAGCAAGTAGGCAAGGCTCCCATATCACAGATCATTTCAGTGATTCCCATATCAATTAAATTGTTCTTCTCATACACCTTTTCTAATAGACACACACACATACACACAACCTGCGACTTGGCAATCACACTCTTCTTCTTAATCTACATAGATAGTAATCAGTTTGGTTAGTGCCTTATCAATCAAGCTTCACTTGAAATACTTATATTCTCAGATAAATTACATGGTATGGCATCTGAAGCTCAGTTTTGTGAGAGGAGTCACAATACTTTGAACAACTTAATTTATAAATACCGTTTGTGACTACATTGAAAGCTAACATGATAGGCAAAATAACAGCTCTCAGAGATAGCCAAATCCTAACTCCTGGGACCTGAGAATCTGTTACTTTACATAGTAAAGGAAGATTAAGAATGTAGAAGGGATTACGTTTGCTAATTTACTGAGCTAAAGTAGGGAGATGGAAAAGAGAGACAGACAGGTGGTGAGTGTGATAACCTGTGACAAGGACTCCCTCTGACTTTGCTGGGTTGGAATATGGATGAAGAGGACTTAAGTATGGAGGGCTTTGGGCAGCCTTTCCTAGAAACTGGAAAAGGCATGGGAATAGATTGTCCCCGAAAGCCTCTTGAGAAAATTGTAGCCTTGCCGATACCTTAATTTTAGCTCCACTGTGACTCATTTCAGACTTCTGACCTGAGCCCTGCTTACTTCTGATCTCAGGAACTGTAAGACAACATTTTGTAATGTAGGAAACCACTAAGTTGCTGGTGTCAGGTTGGCCAAAGAGTCTGTATAATTTTTTTTCATAAAATAAAAGGCACATTTTCTATTTTCACCAATAACTTTATTAATTTGGATATTTTGAGTATGTCGGGATCTCCCACTATTGGCTTCCATTGACTAGAGGCCAGGGGTGCTGCTACACATCCTCCAATGCATGAGACAGCCGCACAGCAAAGAATTGTTGGACCAGTGTGTTAACAGTACCAGCAAAGTCCGCAGCCACCTTTGCCTCATTCAACCTGTCACAACACCTTCTCCATACACTGCACAGTCTTTGTGTGTCTGTGTTTCAGTTGTTTCTACCTTTCTTGAAATAATAAAGCGTAATATACTGAAATGTTGCATATTTTCCTCCATCTTCAACATTATATTGGCTGTACAAAAATTCACCAATTTTGATTATTTTTTTCCTAAGTGCACGTTGATATGACAGCTGTCACAATACAATCTAACAAAATTGTTTCAAATGAAGTGAAAGAAAACTAAGCACTTCTAGGGCCAGTTTAGAATAAAACTAAATCAACTTTTTAGCCAAACCAGTGTTTTGTTAGTAGCAATAGAAAACTAATATAGCTAGTATAAGGAGGTATATTAAGTTCTGCCTTTTTAAAGATTTTATTTATTTATTTTCAGAGCGGGTAAAGGGAGAAAGAGAGGGAGAGAAACATTGACATAAGAGAGATACATCCATTGGTTGCCTCTCACATGCCCCCAACTGCAGACCTGGCCTGTAACCCAGGCATGTGCCCTGACTGGGAATCAAACTGGTGACCTCTCAGTTTACGGGCCAGCACTCAATTCATTGAGCAACCCCAGCCAGGGCAAGTTCTGTCTTTTTAATAAAAACACATCACATTAATATTCTGCAAATGAAGATGTGATAATTATACCATTGACCCAAGACTTTTATTATTTTTTATTAAATTGATGAAAAATTATTGCTTTGAACCTTAAGGATGTTTCCTAAAATAGAATCTAAGCTACAGTGTTCCCTAATGGGAGAAAACAGTGCGTCCTATCTAAACTGCACTCTCTTGTCCTCAATAAGTATATTGTACTGCTATTTATGAGTTTACTGAACTTCTGGTTCCTGTGTCCAGATGTGGTTTAAAATGTATTGAATTATTTATACAGCTCTTTAAGGTATATTATTAATTGATGTAACAATGAAAACTTTATCAGAAAGTAAAATGTAGAATGTATAGTATGATAAACAAATGACCCTCTACTTGGTACATGTTTGCAGTGCAGGACATATTTATTCAAATTTGAGCAATTTCATTTATAAAAAAGCAAAGTTAATTATCATAGAACATTTTATAGCTTACGAAGTATAAAGGATATTATCTGTTATGATTAATAAAGATGGATTTAAAATGAGAATGTAAAATCTGTATTATTTTATTAATCTAACCACTTTTCAAATAAGTGTCTGTGTTGCTATTTAACCTCCTCAAAATTCTTAAATAGGGAAAAAGTTATTTATCCTTCTTGCTTGAATGGCTTTTTTATGCCTAAAGCACAACATTTATAAAAATGTTCACAGAAAGATGTTGAGCACAATTCAGATGTTTAAAAACAAAAGAATGAAGTAAGGCCAATCATCTAATATTGTTTGGCTAATTACGATTTTTATTCAGTCTTTAAAATGTCTCACAGATATTGTTTGCTCATACCTAGTTACAAAACTCTGTTTAACACATGGCTCTGAGAGTCGTGGTGTGACCTGCACACCTGCGCACCTGCGCGTGAGCCAAACTGTGACAGGTGGGAGGACCCAGATGCTTACTGCAGATTCGTCCTCCCTCCACGGGCAGGTTGGTGATGTTAGAGACACTGCAACAAATGCCCCGTCTGGGCCTCCAGTTCTTGATGAGTGTCATGATCATCCTCCAAAGGCCCTGTCTGGGCACTCAGAAGCAGATCAGTATGAGTCACGTGTCCGTCCTTGGTACACGACCAAGTACTAGTTAATGTTCCTCAAGTATTTGGCTTTTCTGATTTATTGTATAAATTCTATTAATTTGTCAAGTAGTCAGTGTGTAGCACGACAAGCCAAATAATGAGAAATATTAATGACCCCCATTTCTCTTTCTTTTTTTTCAAGATTTTATTTATTTTAGAGAGAGGGGAAGTGAAGGAGAAAGACAGTTAGAGAAACATCAATGTGTGGTTGCATCTCACACACCCCCTACTGGGGACGAGGCCCGTGACCCAGGCATGTGTCCTAGACTGGGAATCAAACCAGCCACCCTTTGGTTTGCAGGCCCGTGCTCAATCCCCTGAGCTACACCAGCCAGGGCCCATTTCCCTTTCTTTAATCCCTACTCGGCTGAAGTCTTTAAAAATTATAATTTTATACAAATATACCTTTCTCTATATACCTATATGACATGCATATGTAAACATATATATGTATGTATGCATACATATAGATGAAGAATCATATATCCACATAGGGCATTTAAAGTACATGTGTTCTTTTATTCATAGTACTCTACAACACATTTTATGTATCATGGAAATATCTCCAAATGAATATATCAGTCTGATCCTTCCTTGTCTTTATTGTCTCTTCTTTTACCATGTTTTCAGTCTTGTTTCTGTCTTTATGCCCTACCATACCGCAACTCCGTCACTCTTCGGTCTTATCCCTCCTAATTTGCATGTGTTCCTGTATTAATCAGCTCAGGCAACCATAAAAACTACCATTAACTGTGTGGCTTAAACAGCAGGAATTTATTTCTGAGTTCTAGATTTTGGAAACTCCAAGATGAAGGTGCCAGCTGATTTGGTTCCCCTGTGACAGCTGTCTTCCTAGCTTATAGATGGCCGCCTTCTTGCTCTGTCCTCACGTGGCAGAGAAAAAGCTTCCTTGTGTCTCTTCTTATTAGAGCACTAATCCCATCATGAGGGGCCCAACCTCATAACTTCATCTAAAAAGATGACCTTACTAAGGCCCATCTCAAAATACTATTACATTGTGGGGGCAGGTGTACAAGGGCAACATAAAAATTTGAGCAGGGACACAAATCAGTTCCTAACAGTTCCATTTCCCCCAATTTGCAATTATTATTATTATTGTTGTTTTCATTATTATCTCTGAACATCCCCTGTTTCCTCCTGCTGCCATTTGTGATTCTCCCAAGCATTCTAACCTGTTCAGCCTCATCCCGTTCTCCCATTCACCTTTTTCTCCACAGGCACCTTATTTGACTAGTAAAGAATTTGCCTGAATACGGTAGCCAGCTATGCCCCTGAAATTCATCAGTTTTAATGACTAAATCCACACTCCTTCCCTGTAATGTTTTGGGAAACGATCATCAATTAGGTCATTTTCACCATAGTTTAAAGGTCCCGTACACTGCTGGAGTACTGTGTTCATTGTACACTATAAAGTGCTGTATACCCAACTAGTTTTTTGTATGCTTACACAGATTGCCAAAAATCTGTGTATTTTGTGTTGTCTGTGATATCTGATGACCTTTTTTTTCTAGGTTTATTGAATGCATATGTAAAGTAAAATTTAAAGTCATTGTCTCAGAGTTTTCAAAAAGAATTTCTGGAGAATTCTTTTTCCAGATTTTACTTGGAGCCGTTCAGCGCTCACTTGAGTAATACCAGGAAAAACGTGAAATGACTAGGATCAGTAGTGTATGAATACCACTCAGTTTGAAGTCTCCAAGGCATGAATCACCCTTTCAGATAAGCTACTCTTACCAACTTCAAAGGAGTGACTCAGGAGATATGTAACAGTTTGGAAGCATTTGCTTCTCTGCTATAGCTCCCCACTCCCTTCCAGTTCAGTGCTAAGGAGGATGTCGTGGATGTGTAAAAAAGGTATTTTTAACACAAATGTAGTAATAGCATGCAGGAAGTGCTGACTCTTCCAAGTGTAAAAGTGTGGCTTTCAGAAAGAAGTAAACCAGGACACTGTCAGCATCCTGGAAGTGATACTCTTTTACTAAAGGAAACGCCAGGTGCTTAAAGGGAAAAACCAACCCATTAACTCAGTGAAAAGGCTGGATTGTTCTAATCGATAAACTCTACGAGAATGGTTGATTCTTAGCTAATGCATGTTTATGTCTCTAATTTACTAACAGCAAAAAATCTTTCTTTGTAAAAATTTGATTTTCTAAGCGACATAAAATATTTAAAATAACAATTGCTTAGAATCAGACTGTACTTAATTGTTATTGACCTTCCTGTTATATCTAAGTGTTCAAATCAAAGTCTCCCCTTCAGATATTTATCAAAGTATGCATTTTTCAGAGGAACTCCACAGTTTACTTCCATGCATATTGTTTTCATCTAATATCATTATATTTTATCCAATTTAACATTCATTTCATTACATTTCCTACATTGGAAAATAACATCATAATTATAAAATATAAAAGTAAACACTTAGGAAAAGCACATTTTAATGGTCGATAAAAGATGAATTTAGGTCTAATTTTTTATAGAGTGTAGAAACTCGATATATTGAAAAAATTAAGGCACATTATTTAATGTCTACTTTGAGCTCAGATTTTAATTAGCTGACTGGTTTATTTAAATTACAGTTATATAATTCATAACATAATCATGCTTGTATAGTTGGCCCTGGTAGCTGCAAGTCCTGTCTGGAACCTGTGGACATTGGGCAGGTATTAGTAACTTTATTTTGTATAACAGTAACTGAAACCATAGACTTGCTCAGAGCAGCACACTTCCCAGCAGCTGAATCTGAATGAAGCCTGCCCTGCCTCTTCTGTCTGTCATGGCTCTCAAACACCCAGCCCCCAAATCCCATGGACAGAGGTTCTTAGCTGATGGCCTGCCTCACATTAGTAATAAAATTTCTAAAATGTATAGGACAGTTACTGTTTCCTGCTGCCTCCACCAAATCTGTACATACAATGGTACCTATACTCCTATCTCTTATCTTTGCTCAAATTATAGCAAAGGAGGATCTCTGCTATTCTCTACACCCTGTATCAAGGTCCCCTCTCCTCTCTAAATCTTCCCTGAGTTGGATGCATCATCAAGTTATCCCTTCCTAATGAATCATTCTCGTAAGTGCACTTGGATAACTTACATCCTCTGAAAAAGTTTTCAGGACCCCAACACCCATTTACTCTGCTCAAATAACAACATATCTCAGTCATCTCAGCAAGTGATAACACTTATTTGCACAAATCTGAAAGGAGATGTCCTCTATGCCTTCTTCATCTTTGTTCCTTACATAACTATAAAGTCCTAACTATTCTACCCCTAACGTACATTTAAAATATATTTATTGCTTTCATTTCTGCTGCAACCTTAGTAGTTCATATCACCATGACCTCTTCTACAATGGTTTCCTCTAACCTAATCTACTCACAAATACACTCCTCAAGTTGTCCACCATATATTAGCCAGCATAAACCTCTTAAAAATATATATCATTATATGTTATTCTTTTCTTTCAAGCTCATCAATGAACTACAATTTTATGTGTAATAAAGGAATAAGTTTTGTCATGACCTGTAAAATGCTATATGACCTCACCCAGCTTTCCTCTCTAACTTGACTTCCAATTATAACCACTAAGCTATACTTTCATTCTTTCTCCTACTCAGATATGTCAAGCCTTTGTTGAGGCATTTGAACTAACTTTCTCTTTCTTTGTCTGAAATTTCCTTTCCTTATATTTTTCTAAGGCTTGCTGTTTATTCTTCATGCTTAACTCATACTGTTAAAAATAATGCCCTCTTCCCTAAAGTAGCTCTCTCTCATACCAGCTTATTTTCTCATGCTCTTCAATGATACTTTCTATTTATTAGCTTACTCATTTCTATATTTCTCACCTCCAAGGAGAATGTAAGCCCTACTTCAGCCAGGTTCCTGAATGTTCATTTCCTTTGGATCCTCAGTGCTGTTGCCTGGCACACAGCCCAGAAATATTCCAGAAAATATAAAACAAATATATTCATAAACTAAAATGGAAACTTCAGGATTTTTAAAAGGAAGATTTAAAAAATTTTAATTGAAGAATATCATACATAGAAATAATGCACAAATCATCAGTGTAAAGATTAATACTGCAAACTGAACATACCCAGATAACTACCACTTATAAGAAATAAAATAGTACCTTCATTTCAAGAGCCTTCTGCATGTGCCTTCACCATTTCTTCTCCTTCCCTGGACATCATTTTCCCTGACTTCTTAGTGAGAGATTCAACTTTTATGTTGTATTTTATATACAAATAATCATACAGTAACGTTTCATGGTTTGTCTTCTCAATATTAGTTTTATAAAGTATATCCATTTGTTGAGTGAATCAATAGTTTATTCATTTTACTGCTCTTGATTAGTCCATTGTATGAATATGTTACAAGTTATATATTCTACTATTGAAGGATATCTGGGCTCTTTTAGTTATTAACTTTTGGGTTGGCCAAAAAGTTCTCATGTTTTTATCCATAAAATAAAAGACATAGTTCTCATTTTCACCAAAAACTATACTAAATTGGATATTTTGAGTATGTCGGATATTTCCCACATGGAACAACATTGATTGTTTTCATTCCTGTCTCAATTGGATCACTAACAACTTCAACTCATCTACCCCACCGTGGAGCACCATCCAGCAAGAAATCTCCAGCACAAAACTTCCCAAACCACTTTTGACATGTTCGATCAGTCACAGCACCTTCTCCATATACTGCACATATATATATATTTTTGCATTTCAGTTGTGTTTTTATTTTTCATAAAATGGCTACACAAAAATTCACCAATTTTGGTAAGTTTTTAAATGCACACTGATATGAGAGCTGTCACAATACAATCTAACAAAATTGTTTCAAATGAAAAGGATAACGAAATACTAATAGAGCCAGCTTGCTGTAAAAACCAAATGGATATTTTGGCCAACCCAATATTATAAATAATACAGCTGTGAACATTCTTGTGCTTGAATTCTGAACATATGTGTGCCTTTTTATTGGGTATATACTGTGTTCAATGCCGAGTTATAGGATATGCAGATGTTCAGCATTAATAGATACATCCAAATACATTTCTAAAATAGCCATACTAACTTACAGTCCCATGCCTTCATATGAGACTTACTATCATTCATTCTCAATCTTGTTACTTTGGTCATCCTAGCAGGATAAGATCACAATACCTAATTGAGTTCCAGCACAAACTGTACTTTTAATCTGAAAAGTATAGTAAAATTAGAACAATAATGCATTAACATTTGTGTCCTTCATCTGAATTTATCAGTTTTTGTGTCTTTTTTTCTACCTTCTTGATAAGCAGTCATCTTTATTTTTCTGAATATTGCAAACAGTTTTTAGACATTAGAATCAGGCTTCCGGTGATTGGAAACTGAAAGACTTTGCCAATTCATAGATTGGGTAATTTTGACATTTACTGAACATTTTCTTGATTTACTTTGACAATTTTTCAAGTAGAATGGCAAGATGCAATATAATTACACTGTACTAAGTATATTTATTTCAGATGCTAGGGAACCAAATTGTGTTTTTCAGCTTGTGAGGATGATATATAAATGAGAAAAAACAAAGGCTGTGCTAAAAAGAAACAAGCTCATTCATTTTGATCATCGTATTTAAAACATGAATCTGGCTTGAAATGCCACTTGGAGAGTATATACCACCATAGGGACAAAAAGAATGTCACCTTTTTCTTTTTTATCACTTCTTATTATTTAACAAAACACAGTTATTAGCCATAAAAAATAATAGTTTGGACTTCAGGAAGCAAATGTTCACATTGTTTAAAAACTGACATACATTTTCTTTTTCGTAATGTTTACTAGCACAACGGGGGGGCCCAAACCTTCTCAGTGTGCTTTCCAAGGAGGGAGCTCTAATCATATACAAACCGTTCTTCAAACAAAACCTTTGCCAGGGGCTTTGGCTTTTCTATTTCTCTGATTAGGTTTATTGGCAGAGTGTATAATTTATCCTTATACACAGCTCTAGAATGAATGAGAAACTACAAGCCGTTTTTGTGAAACACCAGTTTAATGGTTATGTCATATTAGAAAAATGTTTTTTTTAAGTATTTACTTATGCACAAGTATTTTGTATTGTGTTGTATGATACATTCTGAGTATTCGAAATTTTACTTTATTTTTGTCTTATAGACTTGCATTTAATCAATAAACAAGCTTTAATTTGATATGTATCTTAAAGTGATCGAGTCACAAGATATCTCTTTAAAAATAAAACCAGGCCCTGGCTGGTGTAGCTCAGTGGATTGAGCGCGGCCCTGCGAACCACACTATTGCAGTTCAATTCCCAGTCTGGGCACATGCATGGGTTGCAGGCCGGTTCCCTGCAGGCCAGTTCCCAGCAGGGGACTCACAAAAGGCAACCAAACATTGATGTTTCTCTCCCTCTCTCCTTCCCCCCTTCCCCTCTAAAGATAAATAAATAAATTTTTTTAAAAAAGATAAAATAAAATGAACTTAAAAAATAATAATAATAAAAATAAAACCAAAAACTAAGAAAGAAAATGAACCAGTGGTTGGAGATAAGATGTGACCACTGCACAGACTTCCATAAGCTATTTTGTTTTCCTATAAACTAGAATCACCCATTTTCAATAGCCTTAAGTTTTGTTATACAAATCATTGGTTTTGCTGGTATATATAAAGAGTATAAACTTTAGAATCAGTCAGAAATTTTCTGAAGCTTGATTACATTGATATATGTATTTCCACAGGCACAATGTTTAATTTTCTATTCCTGAAATATGCACACCACTAACTGAAAGTATTGGAATGTTATCTGGGGAGCACAGATCAAAGTGTGGGGCAGTGAGAAGGTGCTCAGTGAAATGGATCTTCCTCATTTCTCTTCCAATAATTTAATTGATCTGGCTTTTATTTATAACATTGGCAGCACCATTGTTCCATTGAAGTCCAGAGTCCAAGCTATTTGAATAATCCTTCTCTAATTTGTTTCCAGTTCTGTCATTTTGTCATTACCGTATCTTTTGGATAACAATTTTTATTTCAGTGACTAAGCTCATTATCCTTAATCTCTTTCTTGATTTACAGTGGCTCTTATTGCATTTGTTCTATATTTCTTTAATAATATTATTTATTCTTACTTACTTGTTGTTTTCCATCCTAAGTGTTCTGCAAACTTCTTGAGGGAAATTTCACGTTAATTTCTCTTGTACATCATACTGCTTAGTAGTGACTATATTGTGTGCATGATACACACTTTAATTGGTTGTTTTGGAATTAGTACCTCTAATTCATTTTCCTATTTAGGACTGCTGCATATTGAACATAATTAAACTATTTTGTTACCTATCTTTTTAATTTTTTTGTTTTAAATCAATCCTCTCAAAGTGTTAGAATATTCTAAAACAACTTTAAAGTTTCTCTGCAGAACTGTGGATTAAATGCATTGCCTTTATTTTTCATTATTGATTACATGAATAACTATGAATAATACTGTTTATGAATAAAACTTTCCATTTGCTAATGGAAAAGGAAGTTTATTCCAAAAAAGCCAGTTGTTGAATTTCATTTCAATAAATAAAATGTTCAATAACTAGAATCTCTTTATTAACAAAACTTACTTTTCTATTTAATGATGTAGCAATGTGCTACTTTAAAAAAGAAAGTTTTATTTAATATGGATTTGCTAAATATGTCATTTTCCATTCTTCAGGTATAATATAGAGATAAAACTATAGTATCTGGAATAAAAAGTTTTGTGTTTAACTAACATGTATTTAAACTTGATGAACTTTCCCTTTCTTGTACAGATATATAAGCTCTCAAACTTTTCTCAGGTTTCCATATTATTAATAAAACTAGAAATCTAATATCCATAAAATAATGACACATTTTTCTTTATGAGCAAGAGCATTATTGAATATGTTATGTATGTAATTGGACTGAATTATCTCGTCAGAACAGCTGCCCAGATTTAAGTATAAAGTCCAGTGACCTCTACTTATGTACCAAGTTTCAAGTGATCCTTTGTCTTTCTTTTTAAATGTAAGTCAAATTAGAATGTATAGCAGTCAGTTCAAAACTCACAATACAAAATTATTAGTTTTTCCTTCCTGAAAACACATTGTTTTTTATAGTAGACACATATCTTCTGTTCAGCATTTCCTACAGGTTGTTGTCATTATAGAAAAAGAATGCAAAATCGTGTGCTCCCTGGCTGTGTCTGCACCTTGTTCGTTGTGTAAGCGTGGCTGAGATGGATTTAGCTGTTTATTGACATGATGGGTCAATACAGTAGTTAGTTCTGTACTCTGGTAACACTCTCATTTCGCAACAATGAAACAAATCTTCTGTCTTTCTAGTCTGCTCTCCTGACTCCACCCTCCCTAAACCTACCCATGTGGGGAACATGATCTCCAGGAGAATGAAACTGATGATATCCTGTGCAGTTTATATACTGCCTTTCACTAATCAACACAGTGAAAAACAAAAATAAAACATAGTCCCGTAATTCTAGCTCATCAGTTCAACGTTAATAGGCACTTAGCTAGTATTAATGCTATTTATTTAATCTACTTGTTAAAATAATTTTGGTCATGCTCATCTCTATCTGGACAGTTTTGCTTCAAAAATTTCAAATTATACTGAAATCACACAGTTAATAGGACTCATCGAGCCAACTAAACAAATTTTGTCTACACATGGTTCATTTTAGCTTTTCTCAGATGTTTGGTAGAATTCACCAGTGAAATAAATAAGTCCTGGAGTTTTCTGTTTTGAGACTTTTGATTACTGATTCAACCTTTTTACTTGTTAATGGTCAGGTCAGATTCCCTATTTCTTCCTTATTCAGTCTTGGAAAATTGTGTGTCTAGAAATGTATCCATTTCTTCTAATATTTACAAGTTGTTGGCATAGCATTATACATAGTACTTTCTTACTGTACTACATCGTTTCTGTGGAATCGACTGTAATGTTGTTTCCTCTTTGATTTCTAATTTGTTTGAGATTGCTCTCTGTATTTTTTAGTTAGTCAAGCTAAAGGTTTGTCAATTTAGTTCTTTCAGAAACCCAGCTAAGATTTGTCGGTCCTTTCTATTGCTTTTCTGATCTCTATTTCTTTTATTACCACTCTGATCTTTATTGTTTTTTTCCTTCTGTTAATGTCATGCTTTATATATCTTTCTAGTTCTTTGAGTTGTATGTTTCATATATTTCTAATTCCTTAATAGTTTCCCTTCTTTGTCAGAATTGTGGACACTCTATCATGTTGTATTGCTCCCCTTATATTTGTTATACTGAATTCACTTATGCTCAGATAGACTTATTTTTTTAATTACCAGAAGATTGAAGTTTTGATTTTTAGAGAATAGCTTATAGCATTAGAATAGTCTCATTATTTATTTTTATTTATCTCTATGTAAAGTAATATGTTTTTTTTAATACATGTGTGAAAATACATAAAGTACCCTGGCTGGTGTAGTTCAGTAGACTGAGGGCGGGCCTGCGAACCAAACAACCGTGGTTTGATTCCCAGTGAGGGCACATGCCTGGGTTGCAGGCTGGTTCCCAGCAGGGGATGCACAAGAGGCAACAATACATTGATATTTCTCTCCCTCTCTCCTTCCCTTCCCCTCCAAGGATAAATAAAATAAAATTTAAAAAATACATAAAGTACAAAGTAAAGATCCATTACGATCTCATTTCTAAACGATCATCTCTGAAACACTGAATATTCTTCAAAGAACATAAAGTATTATCAATTTATTATGTTATGCAGTGCACATATACAGTTTTTAAATTCTTTTTGTACCAAATAATACACAGTTGAACATCCCCATAGCCTTAAACATTTCAATATAATAAAATTGAATGTTTTTATCTATTGAATGGATGTATCAAATACATTTATCTAAACCATTATGTTTGCCTCTTCAATTTATTTCTGTTGCAACTATAACATTTCTACAGTTGTTTTGTTCACATATTTTTGCATTTCTAGTTATTTGTCTTAGCCTAGTTCCTATAGTGAAATTATGCAGAATACATGAATATTTTTCCAGATTATAACCATATAGATTAATATTATACTTCAAAACATTTGAAAATACGGTGCATTTATTTTGTCTGTCTTTCATACCATCATCATTTTCCAACAGCACCTTAGTTTTATACCAGCAAGTGAAAGATAGATTGGAATGAAAAATAACTTAATAATTTTAATCCTTTAAAAAAGTTTTTGGAATGTACTTAAGATAATGTATGAAAATATATTGTGGAAGCACAAAAAAACTAGTTTTATAAAGACTTCATGAATAGGAGCAGTGTAAACTCATAATTTTATAAGAATTGTGTGCTCTCAATGAATGAATAGGAATCTTGGTTGTGTACATGAGGTATGCTTATTAAGTTTTGTTGTACTTTCTGTCTTCGTTTTCCTTTCAAGGCTCTTAAAAGCAATAACCTGGGTCCACTATAAACAAGATATTAAAAATAAATTGTAAAATCTAATACCCAAGGAAATACAGTGTCTTCCTTTGTCGTTACAATATCAGTGAGGCATAAAAGAGAGATAATAATAAGCTCAATAATATATGTCCTGCCTTGGTGAATTAAATGGAAAGTCATATAGTTTTAAATAGATTATGTATAATGAATACTTTAAATAGTGTTCTCTAAGACTTAAGCATTACACAAAGTGTCCTTAAAATCTTTGTGGAAAACCCAGGATAATACCATCTGACGTGGAGTTTGATAACAGACCTAAATATGTCAAATAATCAGAATGGAAATAAATTTCTTGATTCTCGTCACTTACAAATTTATCATCTGGGAACTTATTATTTATTAATAACAGACAATTAAATTATCCATTAAATATGGATTTATTGCTAGGTCTATATTATTTATCTTTTTAAATTAATTTATAAAATGTATATAAATAATAAATATGACTTGAAAATATATTTTTTACCATTAAAACTAGAATCTGACACTGATGTAAGTAGGTTCGGAGAGATAAATCAAGGCAACAGAATATTCCATAAGTAAATAATTTTCACATAACCATTTATCATGCAGTCATGGAGATGTTACAGGCAAAGTCAAAGGAGAAATTATGGCATTGTTGGAGAAATTAATTAAATTTTACTTCTTCAACAAAATAAGAATGTATTGAAGTTCAATTATAAAATGTAAGATAATAGAAAACCAGAAGTAATTATGATGGAATATTTATAATACCTGTAAGAGGGTGGGTTAGCATATACTTCAAAATTTTAGAAAAAATATTGCAGAAGAAAACTGGTTATGTTTAAGTATATGTAACTTAAAACTATAAAGAATAAAAAATCAACTAGGCCAATAATATATTTATTGCAACCTTGATAAAAGACCATCAATTTTATTGTGCTATAATAACAAAAATTGGAAAACCTCATAATCTATAATAATAATTTTAAAATAACATTATGATATCAATAATGCATAGAAACATTAAAATAATAAAAAAGAAAATAAGCAACATACAAAAATACCACAGAAAGTAATCACGAAGGATGTAATCACTCTGAACTCGTCTTACATGGAATTAATACTGTTAAAATTAATCAAAGATAACATTTTTCCAAGTTTAGATATGAAGCAAATAGAAAGTGCAATACATTGCTAATGGCATTTTATTGAAGTGACCGCCCTTCTGCATTGCCAAACACAGTGTTTGTTTTAACCATTTGGAAGGCAGTTTAACAGCTGTCTTGAAAGCAGAAAAACGCGTAAGTATTTTTACTCACCTTTTCACTGTCAGTAATTCATCTCCAAAAAACAGCTTTAAATATGAGAATATATATTTAAGTCACCTCTGTTTTTCATGTTTTAACAATTTTATTTATTTGTTTTATAGAGAGGGGAAGGGAGGGAGAAAGAGAGAGAGAAAAACATCCATGCGTGAGAGAAATATCCATTGGTTGCCTCTCCCACACCCCCAACCAGGGACCTGGCCCACAACCCAGGCATGTGACCTTACTGGGAATTAAGCTGGCAACCTTTCAATTTGCAGAACTACACTCAGCCCACTGAGCCACAGCAGTCAGGGTATTTATAACAATGAAACAATAGAAATAATCTAAATGTTTAGCAAAATTCATTATTGTTTAAGTAAATGTTAGATGAGATGGTATAATCACAAGTCCTACATAGTTTTGCTTGGGGTAACACATGGAAAAGGCTTAGCAAGTAGGAAATAATTAAATACATATTTCAAATACAATAGAATTATAACTATATCTATAACACATGCATAAGAAAAATACCTACTTTCATATCAGTATCTCATTTTATTTGTATTTAATTTTTTTTCCATTACTAAATATGCATTAATGTAACTACTAACTAAGAATGTATATTCAATGAAATCTTACAAAAATCTAAGTAGAGGATATATGTTTTATTTTCATACAGTACATACACCCAAATACATTTATACTCACACACTCTCACACACACAGTATAAAACAAATGACTGTCAGTCCTAAGAGATTAATTTCTTACTTGCTTTCTGGCCTCTCTTTCCTCCCTTCTTTACTCCGTTTTTAAGTTAATTCCTTTCCTCCTTCATTCACTCTTCTGCCCCTTCTTTGTGTTTTGCCTTACCTTTTCACTCCATTATACCATAATTTTATCTTTTTCTCCTGCATGACCCTGTACCGAACAAATATCAATAGTAGTTTCAGAACAACAATAGAATAGAGGCACACACCATTGAGTTCACTAAGGAGAAATTATTTTGTGTACAGGAGGAGGGCGTGGCAGTCAATACTCAGAATAGTCAGCAGCATCCACCAAGGGCACTGTTGCAAGTGAAGGACACCACGTCACACTGTTTCCAAATTCTAAACATTGCTCATAAAAGAGAACACCAGAAATGGTTCATTGCAGAGCATCACACGTGAGTCATGTCTCATTTTTTATGCTCAGCCTTCTGAAACTTACAAAAACTGGCTCAAGTTATCTCCATTTAGGGTTGGAAAAATTAGTGTCTTTTAACTGGGGTTCATTCTGACAGATTCTTATGTGTGAGTTGGAAATATTTTACATGTGCTTTTCTTCCTTTACATTCTTGTCTTTTTATGTATTCATTCAGCCGGTATAACCTGTTGCAGTTCTTGGCTTGTGCTGGGAAGTGAAGGGCTTTAGGGCAAGATTGAAGACCTACTCTGTGGCCTCAGGTAGCTTACAATTCAGATTTAAAGCCTGCCAATGGCAGGGCATAAGTCTTAGGTGTATTTACTTATGGTCTTTATTGGAAAAGCCAAAATGGTTCCAGGTCCATGGGCATTTGTTCATTTCCAGCCATGTAGGGAATTAGGGTATCAGAAGCTCTGCCATAGTCAATGTGTGGTTTTATTTGCCCCGATTTCACTATCCAGTCAGCTGAAGGGGAGATAGAATTAAAGATCCCACATAGAAAATTTAATGGGCTGGTAAAATATTATACTGCCATTCCCAATGCAAAGGAAGCTGACAAAAATATTCTTGTTGTGAGCCCACAAAGATGAAAAGAAACTTTATTTCCAAAATATTTTTTCATAAAGGCTTATGTGTCTTTTATACTTTATCTTAAAAAGGGTTCATCAATGAGGTATTAAGCAACATAATTATTTGATAGAGCTTTACCCGCTTTCAATTATATACAGATCACTTTTTAATACAAAATACTCTTGAAAAAGAAATATTTTTTCAGATAAGTCCTTTACCTCTGAAAACAAATACCCCCCCAATTATATAAGCTCACAATTATAACTACCATGGAAGAAAAGAGAGAAAATATGTGTAGTACTTTAGTGGATGAAGAACAATCATATGGCACCTCTATGTAACTTGCAGACATACATTTACATAAAAATCAAATCCTCTATTAGAATTTTGCTGACAATTTATTTCTGTTTATGGCCTTTTGTGTCAAGAGGTAACTCACACAAGTCCATGGATCTAAGTAGGAACACTTAGGTCATAGATAGCTGCAATACACATCTAAATTTAAAGCTTACAAAAGGGTACGCTTATACAGATATTTTTAAATTAGTCTGTATATATACATAACATATACATATGCATAACATTTAACCAAAGTGAATAATAGATTTTCTTTTACCCCATAATTTTCCAGACCCTCATTACAGCACAATTAGTTAGAACCTAATTTAAAACAGATATGTATGTGTGTGCATATATACATATATGTGTGTATGTATGTGCATATATGTGTACATACATACAGTGCGTGTGCATATGTATGTATACACACATAATTTTATAACAATAACTTTACAAAATATAATTTGTAAATCTTATAAATAAATCAGATTTATATTTTCCTTTACTACTTGAGGTTTCACTAAAGTATTCTGAGTTCACAGTTTTGTGCTCTTGAGATTCTATGAATTATGTATGGCAACTGGAAACAAGAAGTGAAGTGTGAACACGTCTGAGAGGGATTAACACCCATGAACACTCTAAGGGTAAAGCTGCATACGATTCTCTACTCTGCATCAATGTTTATCATGTTTGTTAATGTTATGAAACTGCGGTATTTAATGACAGATGTGCTTTAGCTGAGAATGTAGCAGGTGTACTGGTGTCTTGTCACCGCCGGTCTCTGTTGCCTGGAAATGAAACAGAGGGGCCTACAAACTCATCAGGCCCAATTTATTTATTTTTTCTTTTTTAAAAACAATGTTTTTATTAACCTTTTTCCACTTTATATTAAATTAGATAACCATTACATATAGATCACAAAATCAATAAATCAAGCATATTTTGGTCATTTAGGTCAGATTAAATCTCTTCACTGATTCTTTGTGCTGAGAAAGGGTATTTCACTGTCTCCCTTCTCCCAAAAACGAACAACAGACTTTTTATCATTTTTAACTTCTTTAGTACCCAGGAGCTCTTCTTTATTTACTTCCAGATTTCTCTGTGCCTTTAATTCAGAGAAGTGTTTCCAGGATACTTTTTTTTCCTGAGGAGCTATTTGTCTGTATATACTCTTCCATGCCTGCTTCAGTCTTTTTTGGGGGGAGGGGGTGCAGTATGTATGTATGCATGTATTTATTTATATCTTTATTGTTGTTCAGGTACAGTTGTCTCTGTTTCCACCGCACGTTGGCTCCCCCACCCCGCCCATTCTCACCCCTGCTGTCCTTGGAGACAGCATGGATAGAACTGGAGGGCGTCATCAGGCACTTTTAAAGAGACTGTAGTCTGCCTTAGGCCAGGGGTCGTCTTACACCTTACTGTTGTGCCCTTAGCAGTTACCGCATGCCAGAAACTTGAGAGGCACCAAGCAAATACATAAAAGACAAACGTGTAGAAATGGAGGATGCATGAAATAATTCCTATTACATGCCAAGAGCCTGTTAGGATGACCCTAAGGCTCCCCAAGTAAAAGCCACTCACACTTTCAACTCTAAATAGAGTTTTCTTGAGCCAGTTTGTGGAAGTCTGGGGAGGCAGGATAGCACACAGGATGTAAACTTAAACTCATGTGTGATGCTCTGTATTGAAATATATTCCGGGGCTAAATTGCATAGAGAAAGTTAAAACTTACAAAACAGTGTGATGTGACATCACTTTGCCAGGTCACCTGTGACCCTGTGCTTGAAGAATGTTGCTGACTATCCTGCCACATGCCCTCCTCCCGTGATGTAAAATAATTTGCCTTTTTTGATTTTCTCAGTAATACTGCATCTGGTTTTTCTGTTATTCTGAAGCTCTATGGACATTTTTCAATACATCAGTTATGGAGATGAAACATATATGTATTTTAATATCAAAATATTCCACTGTATATTAATATATAAGATATACCATGTGCTACACACCAAACATTAGACAGTGATCATTTCTATTGCAAAAAGGATTTTTAGATATATTGTTAACTACTTGACAGAGAATTTAGATGGAGCATAATTTAGTGCCGAATGATTTCTTAGTATTTGTAATTTGAAACCCAGCCAGTACTAAACATAAATTATCACTAAATGTCGCAGGACACTTTTATCATTGATACTGTGTAGAGATTTATAGGAAGAGTCACTGTGGTATTAAATAAGTTTACTATTAGCAAATATATTTAACAGTCCCTGCTGATAATTAAAAATTATTACAAACTGCTTTTCTAGCCTATGAAATGTAATAAAAATGTTACCATTATGAATCCCTGGAGAAATTACTGTCTAAACAGTGGATGATTTATAAAATGAAATTGAACATATGTTTTTTGTTATGTGTGTCTTATTAGTGAGTATGGTAAAAGTTGGCTAAGTTTCATTCCAGCTCTACAACTAGATTACTCATAGACTGTCTTTAAATTATTCCATAGTTATGTAACTAAAGATATCATATAATACATTTTAACATATTATGATGAAATTATCACAATGATCTGTGTGGGTATATTTTAAATTATATGAAATATAATTTAATTTAAATTTATAAATTTAATTTATAATGTATATAATGTAATTTGAATATTAATTAAATGAATATTAATAATATAATTCATATTGAAAATGTTGAGGAAAAAGTAAATCCACACTTAGATATTTGAAACTTTAAATTTGTTTATGTGATAAAATGTTTCATACAATATATATATTCATATCCAGCATATTTTCCTGGAGAGAGTTTCATCCTAGTAAGCAAGTTCATTCACTAGATTTGAACCTGTGCACGTACCCTATGTGTTCAGCGACTCTTCGAGGACTTGTAGCTATGTGTGGTTTGTTATTTTTCCTATTCATTCTTAAATTTCCTGTCATTCTACCCTAACTCTTTCAACTTTGCTATCAATATATTTATAGATACAGTCATTAAATTCTTTAGCAACTGGCAAATCTTGTTGTATGCTATAAAATTTGCATTTTGGCTCTCTTGTCTTCCAGCTTTCCTGGACCATCATAAAGGGTGGCACAAAAGTAGGTGTACAGTTGTGAGTACATAAAACACAGCATATATTTTTGTATTATTATTTAGTAATTATTGTTTTGTTTCATATGAACAACTGTAAACCTGCCTCTTATCACCCTTTATTTAAAATGAAGAGCAAGGGCTATGTCTTTAACCATCCATTTAAGGATATCTTTTAATTGTATAAAATCAATACAAGAATGAACTACAATAAATTCTCAGTAAAGAGGTGTTTAAAATTTAAATGAATTATCTCATGACTATAACCAGATAATAAAATTGTTAAAATGATTAAAATTATAGGCATTTTGCATTTTCTTCTTTTGTTGCTTATTTCTAAAATGCTGCCATTGATTTTGACACTCTCATTTCTTTGCCATCTTTACACTATCATGAAATGATGTGCATATTAGTTCATTGTACCTCCAAACTTCACTGCTTTGCATTTTACAGTAATATCTTTAATTCCCAAGAAATCCTTTTTCTGAGATTACTGATTTTTCCAACAGATGCTTCTTGTTTTGATGTAGCTTTCAAGTGTGTGTGTATTTGAGATATTAAGAAAAAACTTAAATATATATATTCTATTTAAATATTAGAAATCTGTTCAGATTGATCATCTTGGTCTCTTCACATGTGTGGTGATTTTTATTGATCTAGTGTATTTATGAATTAAGGACAAATTTACCATAACTTCCATGGTGTTTTATTTATAGTTGTGTTGGGCTGTTTCCTAAATATAACAGCCCACTTTGACATATTTTTTATGGCAGTATATAAGAATTTTGTTGTTTTTCAGGTATGGATGATATGTGTAGACATTCTCTCCATTTTCATTGTGATTATACGTTAATAGGGTATAAATCTTAATTGAGCATTAATGCATGCATCTATAAAACTAAACAAAAAATTCAGTGCTGTTTCCAACCTTTTCACCTATTATTTTCCTAAAATTATTTATTATATTAACAAATATCAACATGCAGTTAATAATAAATTTTTGTTTTTCTTTTTTTATTTATTAAGATTTTATTTTTAGAGAGAGGAGAAGGGAGAAACAGAGGGAGAGAAACATTAATGTGTGGTTGCCTCTTGCACGCCCCCTACTGGGGACTTGGCCTGCACCCCAGGCATGTGCCTTGACTGGGAATCTAACCAACCAGTCTTTGGTTCCCAGGCTGGCACTCAATCCTCTGAGCCACACTGGCCAACAATAGCTTTTTGAAAATATGTATATGTATGTATAAATTCAGAGTCATAAATAATTCAAATGCTACATTAAGTGTATTTTTGGAATATTTACTAAGTGTACATAATATAACAAGGCCTGAAATGAATGCAAAGATGGTAGAATCAAATTCTATAAATTTATTGAAATAAATATTTTAAAGTGATAGCTACGATTTTAATAGTTTTCACCTTAAAATCCTCTCCAAATCTTGTTTGTAAAAAATTTTATTTTTTGTCCTGGCTGGTATAGCTCAGTGGATTGAGCTCAGGCCTGTGAACCAGAGTATCGCAGTTCAATTCCCAGTCAGGGCACATGCCTGGGTTGCAGGCCAGTTGCCAGCAGGGACTAATGAGAGGCAACCATACATTAATATTTCCCTCCCTCTCTCCTTCTCTTCCCCTCTAAAGATAAATAAGTAAAATCTTAAAAAATGTTTAAAAGATTTTATTTTTCTAGAAGCAAACTAGAACTCCACCATTATATTATGTTTTTCATTTAACATCCCATGACCTACTTAAGCAAAAACTCGTGATACACAGATAAATATTAAAGCAGCCAAACATGCCCATATTTTAACTAGACTCTAATTCTACTTTGATGTCAAGATAAAAAAACTACATCAATATGATATAAAGCAACATGCTTATTTTCTGTTTTCTAGTCTACAGAATAACCTACACCATAAATCTACCCCAGGAAACAAGCTACATAGCACTATATCAAAGCTAAAGATGAACAGAAAAGTGGACTCATTTTTCCAACAGTGAAGAATATGTGTAATTGTCATAAGTTCTGGTGTTGTTTATAATAGTTTTAAAATGGTAATCACTTAATATTTTTTATTTGGATGGAACCTTTTCACTTACCAATAAGACTTATCAATTAAGCAAAATAAAAACTCGCAAGTATAGTTAATAAGTCAGAGAAATTCTAAGGATAATGTATTGTTACTATCCATTGCATTGTGTGAAAATAATGTAAACCAGTAACGAAACTATACTATATGCCAATTAATTCATTAATTGCATTTTTCCTTTTGTGGGCATTACACTTATTCATTCTTTGACCTTAACATATTTAGTATTGATTCTGTACACAGACTTCAAATATTCTTATTTTTAACTATGCCCTCTAAATAATTTATATGATATTTATGAATATGTTTTTAATCATATATATTTTCATATTTTAGGATGCAGCTGAGATTTTATGATATTTCAAAGTAATCTTTGTGTGTTGTGCATACATTTCTACCTTGGATATTTGGATGAAATATCTGTAATTCAGTTCAAATGGTAAAAATTTTACAGCTCTATTTTCTGTTTTAGAGCTTCTAGTTTCAAGCAGTTGAACAACACTGAAGTTAAATTTCATGGTTGAAATGGATCTTCATTTTTGTGTGACAAAACTCCCCTCCACATTCTTCCCCCATATGTATATATACTGATGAGGTTTGAACACATATTGAATATTTGCAGCTGTGGAATTACTAACACTGCTGTGTAATGGACAGTTGTAGGTATCTCAAACATGCTGACAGCTTAAAAGTGAAATACGCTACAGTGAATTCAGTTCACAATTCACTTAGTAAAATACTTTGTATTTTGATGTGTATTAATGTTTGCCTATTCTATGAAATAAACCAAAGAGATCATGTATGCTAATAATGGATGTGGAATGTCATGGAGAGAGCCATAATATACAGGCATGATCATGTTTGTGCATATGTTTTTAGCTTCATATCCTCAGAAGGTAGTGGAGACTCAGAAGTAGATCAGTAAATCAGTCTTGAAACACTAGTCCCGGAGGAAGAGTTATTAGGTAACAGTTCAGCCTCTGTTGCATTTTGAAATTGGAACAAAATAAACAGGATGATCATATGGGAGAATAACCAAGCCTCTTTTTAGATTTACATACACACACGCACACACACACACACACACATATATATATGTGTGTGTGTGTGTTTTAGCTAAATATGTTCAGATTCCACACATATATATCTCAATATCTGTTATCTATATCTGAATATATAGCTTCTGTGGTTCTTGATTTTCAAATAAGTGAGTTGAGATATAGACAGTTGTATTTGTATTTAGAATCATCACATTTCATGTCTCTGAAATGCCTCAGATTCCTAAATATTTATAACCATCCAAATACCTCTGGAGAGATGTCAAAAGCAAAGCAAGGTAATGATAACAAAGAGCTAGAACCTCTCCCCCCCTCCCCACCCCCACTACACATTGAAAAACAGTGAGTACCCAAATATGCAAATGTGTGGTCTTATGCAGAGTGTCAAAAGCTCCTTACAATGCAATAATGCCAGCACTTCTATATATTATATATATGTGTGTGTGTATATACATATATATATATATATAGAGAGAGAGAGAGAGAGCCTAGATTTATATAAATATATAATATGTATATGTGTGTATGTATGTGTGTGTGTTTACTTATTTGTTTATTTGTTTGTTTGTTTACCTCTAGATCCAGGCTTCTAAGCACTACAAAATAAAATTTGACTCAGTTTTATCATAGCAGGTCCCCAATGAAGTCTGTTTAGTTTTGTCAGATACAACATAAGCAAGCTCCAAATTAGGTTATTTCTCCACACTTTCTGAATACTTGAGGATAACATTAATCATAAAATGCCCCATTTTAAATGTGTTGTCAACTGCTTGTATATTTTTAAAAATTTAAAAAAATGAATAAATACCAAAGAAAATACATAGACAATAGCTTGTGGACTCACAATCCTAAAAGATTGCTTGTATCCAGTTTTATGATTTCTCCTAGTAGGTAAAATGAAGTTTACTTTGTCACGGATATACAAGCTTTCATCCTCATTTATATTCATGGCATTTAAATGTGTCACCCAAACAGAAAAAAATACTTAGCTAGTATGCCGTGACACATAGGTTCTCACACTTGGAAGAAATCTCTAATCTTCCCCACTGAACCTTGGATTTCTTCTCAAAATTGCACTCAAGTCTGCCACAGCCAATTGAATGGAGCAGGCAGTGAAGTTGAAATCTGCTCACCCCATTTCTAATGAAATATACTTGGTGCAAGAGCATGAGTTAAACTGATTCATTCTTAAAATAGCCAATTACTGTCACTGAACCAGAGCAATCAATAGCCTAATCCAAGTGAAGGAAATTTATCCTGCTCGTTTATTTAGTGCATTGTAGTAAGATTTTAGTAGAGAAGTGTTGGTTTAAAAATATTTCTCTGTAATTGACAAACTTGGTAAGCACTTTTATTTTTAGACATTTTTTGTATTTTTCCATTATTATTTATTGTAATCACCAACCTTACAAAAAAAGTAATATTTACTTTGCATTCATTAATTTTATATGCAATATAAACAATGCATTAAATATTAAATACTTGTTATCTTCAATAGCTATTTGCAGCAGGGTTCTTACTTTTATGATTTTATAAATTGAATTATTTATTGAAATCAACTTTGTATGGTTGAGCTGATAGCTTAAATTCCAGACAAAAATTAGCAGTGATCATAGGTAAGGAGAAAAATTTTGATCACAAAATGTTTTTACAGTTGTAAATACTTTCCAGATGTCATGAAACTGAATTATCTTAATAGTATCATTTTAAAAAAATTATAAACCTAGATTTTTGTAGCTGGAGGCCTTTGGTATACTAAAAGTGACAAAATAATTTATAACAGTAGTATTAAGCAAAGTTTATATATTCTGGTTTAGCCAAAAATTATAATGAAATTTTCTTCTTTCCAACAAAATTTTTAAAAGGTAATTCAATTTAAAAATGAATAATATGCTCATTTATTTATTTATTTTTTAAACTTATTTAATTATTGTTCAAGTACAATTTTCTGTTTTTTACTCCCATCCCAGCCCACCCCACCTCAGTGCTCCCCACCTCTCTCCCATTTCCACCCCCTTAGTTGTATACTCATTTAAAATATATTTTCCCCAGCCTAAATTCTAAGATGAGAGATACATTGGCTTGCTTATATTCTCTTTGGAATCTATAGGGAATATTATTTAAATCTAAAACATACATATGGTTTCCAAGTGGACAAGCCTGGGCTATGAGAGCAATATAAGGTTTAGCTTATATGTTGTTAAGCACTATAAAATAGAAGTGAGATGTCTCGCCTGCTGCCTCCATGTCTAAGATTATAACAGGAAGTAGGGAAGTGGCTATAAACTCTAATCTGTCAAAAACTTAAATGGATTTCTGTTATGAAGGCCTTGAAATGGGAAAAAATATCATATAACTCAAAATTTTTTTGTTCCTTTTTTCTAAGCACAAGACTTGTATCTCAGTACAAGACCAAGGAAAACTCTTTTTGAGGTAGAATATTTGAGGAAGTATTATCAAGCAATTAAATAATTTAATAATTAATTAAAGTATTAAGAATAGATAGTGCTAGGGAAGAAACATCCTGAGAAAATATAATTTGATGACTATAGTTAAGTAATCTTTGATTCTCATGTGGAGTTGTGTTTCCTTTTGTTAGTAAAACATACTTTATGATTATGATGTAGGTCAGCCATTCAATCACATGGAAAGATTGAATTGATCTATTGCTTAGATATAAGTATAATACTATGTAGAAGGGCAGTCTTGGCCACTTTAACAGATTACACTTTTCATAATCTGCTAGCTTTCTTTTACTTGAGTTCTTGATTACAAAGCTTGGGATCATGTAATATGTTTACCTTCCACATTTATTTTGAAATAATTGTAGATTCACAGAAAGTTTTTAAATATAAAAGGAAGCCTCATATACTCTTTACCCTTTCTACCCCAACATTATTGCCTTGCATAATTATAGTACACCATGAAATTCACATTTGTTCAGTCCCCAAAAGTACTTCCAATTGCAAAAGTTACATGTGCACTCATTTGTATAGTTCAGTACAGTTTTTCACTTGTAGCTTTATGTAACTATAACAGCATTCAAGATGTTCTATCATCCAGGTTCCCTACAACTATGTCTTTATAGCCATTTCCCAAAGTTAAATCCATATACATAGCAACCACTAATATGTTTTCTATTTCTGTATAGACTTTATCGCAAGAACGTTACAGAATTAGGTCTTTGGAAATTGTTGCATTTATCAATATGTCATTCTCTACTATTGTGAGTAGTGTTCCATGATATGGATAACTCACAGTTTGTTTAACCATTTACCCATCAAAAAGGCATTTGGGTTATTTTCAATTTCTGACCATTAAATTTTAAAGGACTTAATATTCTTGCCATGTAATTCCAAGATCTGATTCATGTCAGTATGGTTGTTAGTCAGTGGTCTTTTCTCATCAGATAGTGAATGTCTTCATTCTTAGTATGACTAGAGATTTTGGATTTGATACCAGATATTTGAATAGTAAGTATGTGAGGAGACTTGGTCCTATTTAAATCTATTATTTTGGCCATTGATCTCTTAGGTTTATGTGTATGTTTTGGCTTTATTTGTGGTCTGTGGTTCCAATTTAATTTTCAAATCCTTTGTAATATTTTCTTATCTGCATCATCACTGGTATTTTCTTATCTGCATCATCACTGGAATACCATCACTGGTATTCCTGGGTCTTTGGCTTGAGCACTGGTAGTGGGGAGAGTCCAGGGGGAGAAGTCTCCAGGCTTGGTTTGATCTTTTTGCTGGTGGAGAGCCGGCACATGTGAGACAGGGTCTCTTCAGTCCACTGGCTGGAAGCCTAGAGACACCAGGCTTTGCTGTCATGTGAAAACACCAGTGCCATTGCCATCCTGGATGTGGATTGGGGGTGAGGTCTCCTATTCTTCACATTTGGGCTTCTCCTATCCCTGTCATCTTGCCTTCTTGGTTTGCTCTTTTTGGTTCTAGCCTGTAGGTCTCTCTGGTGCCCAAGCCAAGATTAATGGTAAATAAAAAGAAAACCCAGGCAATTCACTACACTGCTCTTCGCTGGGTCCTGAAGTCAGTAGCCAGCCAGTCACTCTTTGTGTTTCCAGCTTTCAGAGTCCTATTATAGTCACCATTTGCATTATCTCTGGGTCATTTAGTGTTTATTTTTCCTTTTTATTAATGTTTGAATAAGTTAATCTGTTAATGCATCATATCATCTGGGTACATGTTATACATATTGAGGAAATGGATGTAGCGTGTGTTTTTCTAGATCAACAAACATTCTACCTTTATATGCAGCTTCTAATTAAGTAGGCAGTTGATTTTCAACAAAGATATTGAGTGTAATAGGTACAGGAAGGAAAGATGAACTCTACAAACAGAAGCCACCATCATAAAGCACAGTGCATTTCCCAGGTGTGCACAAAATTGAAAGAGCTTGGGGATTCATATATTTCTATTTTTAAACTCATCTTAACAAATAGTCACCACCAAAAGCAACATTTTAGTATTATAAATGATAAATCTAGTACCTTTATTCAATTATATGAAGACTTTAGTGACTCATATTTTTAAGAAATATACTCTCATTAAGCGCTGAGTTTTGTTTTGTTGTATTTCTTCCCCTTCAATCCTAAATTAAGGTTGAATAAGTGGACTTTAGCTTTTTTTCAATTTCTGATCCAATATCATTCTCTTAAAAGTCATAGGGTAGTTAGATATTTAATTATAAACAAACCAAAAACTTGATAACAAAGGTGTTCCTGAATTTTACTGATTAGGAGATTTAGTGTAATACAAGAACAGTCATCTGGAGATTATAAGAAATATATTAAAGTAGGAAAAGGAAAAGGTGTCAAGAAGTACTTTGGTCCCTATATTTTCAATTTACTTAAATCTTTGAATTATAAGTAAATAGTACTTTGTTTTATTGGTTGAAATAGTTAACCTGATCTTTCTGATACTGTTGTTGGGAATGTCTGAAGTCAGAATGAATACAAGCAACTTCTGCTTTTCTTAGAAATACAAAATACCTGGCTGGTGTGACTCAGTGGACTGAGTATTAGCCTGTGAACCAAAGGGTCACCAGTTTGATTCCCAGTCACGGCACATGCCTGGGTTGCAGGCAATGTCCCTAACAAGGGGCACGTGAGAGGCAACTGCGCTTTGATGTTTCTCTCCCTCTCTTTTTAACTCCCTTCCCCTCTCTAAAATAAATAAATAAAATCTTTAAAAAGTAATAATGTAAGAAAATATTTTTTAAAAAGTAATGAAAAAAGATAACCCTGCCTAGATCTCATTTTTTTATAGTTTTGTTTTCTATAAGTCAACAAAAATATTTCTAGTAATAGCAAAGCATTGGATGTGTTTCTTAAGGGAAATATTTAAATATTCATTTTACTAGTTTTTTCATGTTAATATTTAATTAAAAATAGAATATTGTAATGCTGTAAAGGGTCAGACATTAGGAAGTGGAGTGTTTTAAAAAGTATTGACTGGAGCCTGTAGTTCTAATTCTTGAAGATTCATAAGATATTATATAAAATTTATATGTTGGCATAAAAAAGGGTTAACTTGCTTGTTTTCATTTTCTCCAAAATTAGTTCTTAAAACTTACGACAGATGATGGATCAGAGGACCGTTATTCAAATATGACATTTAAATTACATCTCAGTTTAGAGCTTGGAATGCCTTTCATATCTCGACAAGATTGTTTATTTACAACCGGCACTCTGTCTCAGGATTCATATGTTTGGATTCATTCTGTATCTCTCAGAAGTATTACATTTAGCCTCATGTTTCCTTTCAGCTCACTTAGAGAACTGAATGACTTAGACTAATATGGGGGAGTGGAATGAAAACGGCATTTGGATTCAAGAGACCACATTTGAATTCCAACCTCACCACATGGAAACCGTATACGCTTGCAAAGCTTTTAACCTCTCTGCAGCTGGCATTCCTTACTGAAAAATGAGGGTTACAAGTATTTCTGCCCTATGTGCTTAATGGTCTTGTTATGAGGATCGAGATGACAAGAGATAGTGTTAATACTCTGTATGAATTAATTAATTGACATTATTTTTAATTTTTCTTATTATTTAATTACAGTTTGCCCCCCTTTCCTTCTATTACTCTCCCCTGCCCTGCCCACCCACCTTCCCCATACTGAATCTCCCCTCCTCCATTGTCTTTGTCCATGGTCCTGTTATCACTGTTTTTTAAATTGTCTCTTGGCAATGAAGTCCTGGTTATCTAAAATTAAGCTTAAAAATGCATTATGCTTTCTTCATACAAAAGGGTCACCTAGCAGAAAGAATGTCAGAAGGCAGTCTTATCATCTGTGTTATGGGACACCCAGTCTCCAAATCCCGAGTTGGTGTGCACTAGTAACCAGTTCCTATCAGTGGGAAGAAGTGCAGCCCAACTGCTGTCTTGATGGCTTCTCTCTGAAAGTCAGGGCCTCTCTTGCCACAGACTGTGCAGTGAAGTTTGCCCTGACCTCTATTTTCTGCCCAAATCTTGTTGTGGCATTTGGTCTGATGTCAAATCAAAGTCTCAAAGATGAATCTGTTTGCATCAGGTGGCTCCAAGTGGGGAGGACAAGAGGGGGCAGGAAGCGTTACGTCTGCCCACCTTGTGTAATCCAATTGGAAAAGGATTTAGCCTGTGGGTTGACTTATTTTATGAAGATATTAGTAAATGGCAGATTAAATCTAGAAGTCAAGGGTCAAATCACCCTATAGAATGTATCAGAATGAACCTATTTTCCTTTGCAAATTCTCATACTTTATGGCTCCCCTGATAAAATAAAGCTAGCTCCCCTGATAAAATAAAGATAGATTTGATATTTGTGTATGAATCCAGGGCCAGCGAGTCACTTCTCAGTGGCATATTCTTCAGTTGGCTGTCAGTGATTCAGTGGCTGAAGTAAATGGCATTTATTTCCAAGGGCCAAGGCATTAAGCAGTTTGAGGCTGATTTAACTTACTCTAGGTAAGGAAGAGAATTTGTTGAAGAGAAACCATGTCTGATTGAAGTCCATAAATATGGCCCATGGGGTCTGGAACCTCCTGAAAGTTCAGCACTGTTTGCATAAGGAAGTACAGATCATAATAACCTTGATCCTTGGTCTAATATTATTTTTTATGCTGAAGCATTATTCAACTGCCTTCAGTGTTTTACTACCCAGTATCCTGACCATGTCTTCAAGCCCTGGAACTAAACAACTGCCATCTCTAGGCTCACATGGAACTCCAGGAATTCAAACTGAAAGGAAAATGGGGACAACTGTAATTGCACAAAATATTTTTTTTAATTTAAAAAAAGGAAACATGAAATGAGCATGGTTGTGAAGATAGAAGCATCAGTCAGTGTCTCAGCTAGCTTGATATATGTTCTCAGCAAAGTGTGTCAAGGATGCATCTTCCTTCGTCATTTGTAAAACAAGGAGCTAGACAAGATGGTTGAAATTCTTAAATATAATGAGGGGCTGATCCAGAGCAGATGTTCAGGTCATGGGCAATGAAGTAAGATCACCTGTGTTTAATCCTGTCTCAACCAGATTCTTATTGTGTGATCTTTGTCAAGTTGTTTACCCTCTCTAAACTTTTTTACACCCTTTTTATTATGAGGATGATAGTGGGGAATATGTTGAGTCCTGTGATAGGCATTGAAAGTATAAAACAAGAAAAAATGTAGCCCTCCATTCTGGGACTTGCATTCTACTTGGGGGAACTGAACAAACAAGATAATTGAAGAATTTTTGTTGTTGTCATTAAAATACTATGAGATATACATGTGGACATGATGTATTAGAGCTCAAACATGTTAGTCTATTTCAACGAACAGATCCACACCGGATATAAAAATTGATAAGGCAATAATATATGTTTGTGTTTTAAACCCATGAGACTGCATGTGCTACCTTTCTAGGTCATAAAAAATTAAAGAGGTCTAAAAACTGGTCCTCTTCAAAATATGGAGGACTAAGAAACATACCAGAAAATGAGGCTAAGAAGAGGTTCCAGGAAGATAAAATAAAATCTAGGGGCTCTAATGTCTTGGGAGAAAAACAAAGAAATTTGAAGTGAGAAGTGAGATCAACTATTAAAATGTTCCTGTTTGGTCAAGAGATATTACACTGAGTGTTGAACTCAGCACCATAGATATCACTGATCACAGCAAATGCACTTTTAGTGAACTTATGATAGCAAAGTTCTGCTGAAACTGCTATGAAAGGAAGAGGGGATGAAATGGAGTTGGTGGGTATATGCAATTCTTTTCCAACATTTTGCTTTCAAGGAAATAATGCAATATTTCCAGAGAGAACTGAGAACAATTTTGGGGTTATTCATATACTAGTAGAAACATATAAAGGAGAGAAATAATGATGGAAAGGCAAGAGAGAACAACTGACAGGATGCTTTACTGAGAAGGTAAGAGATATGAAAGTTAATGCACAAGTAAATCACTCAAAACTTGATGGGAGCACAGATGTGTGTGTTGACAGTACAAAATATGGCAAGGCAGAAAGTGCAGGAATAAATGTAGTAGGCAGGGAAATGTGGTAAAAGACTATCAACAGTCTCTTTGGGTAATTTCTCCTCTTTGCTGAGTAAGAAGTATGACTATGGACTGAATAGAGGGATGGGAGAAAAAGTGGTGGGGGTTCAAAATAGAAGAACATGAGAAAGTATCAGCTGTTACTAGAGGATATTGAGTGGAGAAGGATGGCAAAGTGTCTAAGGCATTGGGAGACCATTTTAGGGTAAGGATCATAAGGTTAATGAGAAGCCGGTATGGATGATGTTGTGAAATTTTTTCAGTCATATTTTAGTTGTATGGACACAGGCATAGAGAAGAAAAAGGGTCAAAGTTTACTAGTGTTAGAGTTTAGTGAAATGATTCATTTAAACACTTGGTGAGTATTAGGCAAGTGATTTGTTCATATATGCGAGGGGACACTTTTAAAAACTGTACATGGGGAAAAGAAGAAAGAGAGGGCACGAAGAGCATAAAGTACTATGAAAAGATGAGAGAATCACTGGACTGTCGTTTCAAGGACAGATAAAGCATTGTTAAGATGTTATCATTAAGTCAATGAGATGTGAAGATTGGAGACAGTGGGGAAACAGTGATACTTGCCAAGTGGAAGAGTTAAAGTTATTCTTAACACAAGTTCTAGCAGATGACCATTACAGAGAGGGCTTGAGCTAGGGTGCAGAGCAATACCTCTGTAGAAGAGGAAGTCAAGGAATTGAGGATCCAGCAGTATCGACAGGACCCTCTATACAGATTTATGATGGAATTGTTGTTAAAATGAGTGAACCAAGATTATTTTAGGGGAAGCCAAATAATATACATAATTTTATAGAGAGATTATTTCCTAAATATGCCTGCACAGGAGTCTGAAACAGCGTTTCCTGTGTCAGAATTCACCTGACTGAGAAATCCTTGATGTATTCTCAGCAGCCAGAGCTTATGTGCTTACTGCTTTCTCATCCTCACGTTATCAGAGAACCAATAGTCCAAAATACGGGATGTCCAGTACATCCATATTGGTTTGCAAAATGATATACGCTAGCCCTTCTTTCAGTACATAAATTTCAATTCACAGATTCGATTCCCAACAAAAAAAATATGTAGTTAACTGTGTGAAAGGCAAACTGGGGAGAGAATATAATGAGGAATTTGGAGTTATCTTTGTTTAAAGTGGAAGAAGTTTGAAACAGGGCAGAGGGTGGAATGAGAGAAAAGCAAGGAAATAAAATTTTAAAAAGAAACAGGAATGTATAGATAATGTATGTAGAGAAATAACCACTCGTTGCCAGCTAAGTACACAGGTCAGAAAGAGATGGTTGCAAGAGTTAATATAAAAACAGGGATATTTTAAAAACTTGGAGGAAGAACTAGATTTTGTTCAAAATTGTCTTATATTACTCTATGTTAAACAATATATATATTAGTCATGTGGCATTTTCTCATGTCTAGGCCCAACAAGCTTGCCCACTCTCAGGCACTGGCCCCATAAATATATATTAAAAAAACGACTTTTACACCTGATCTGTAGTCCTACGGCACTAACAGATTTTGGGTTTTCCACTTTAAAATGCTGAGTTTCTGAAAACTTAAAGGAGCCAGGCCTATATTTAAAGAAGAAATATTGTCATTAGGGAGTAACATTAATAATTCTAATAACTAGGGCTCAATTTTAATCACATTTATGAGGAGAATAGCTATCACAGTTTTTATAGCACATATTAACTTCAGAGGAAAGTAGAATTTTGTTTTAGGAAGTCACAGATATTTTTTATCCACTTAAGACCTATAAAACTGAGAGAGAGAAAAAACTAGCTGTGAATTTGTGTTAGCATTTTAAATAAGTTGAAGTTATTTTGACAGGTGGAATCACAACTGAGATTAGATTGGGAAGACAGACAATTATCATTGAAGAAGCCTGTGTCAGATCTAACAGGAATTATTTTATTCATCAAATATGTGAAGGACTGTGATGTTCTAAAATAGTCCTTAGCTATGACAAATTAACAAAATAATTTATCTAAATGCTGTACCTCATGTGAGTTTACTGGTATTGTATGCATAACACTAGCTGACTGATATTTCAGTATTTGAGTGCATGGTGAACCAGGCCATGAGTGGGGCACGTATTTAAATTATATCTCAAGATGTCATACATGACAAAACCTTGATCACTTTTCCATTCTTAGGTTTATTTTCATTCTTGGACTTACTTTGCTTCACAGATTTTTATTTTTTCCAATTGCATCATTCTCTATTAAACATCAGAAATACCTTTAGGGTATGGATTTTTGAATTTGTTTTAATTTTGATTTTTGTTTTTACTTTGTAAGCAATGACAGCCATAATCTCCTTTAAATATATGGTGAATCTTATGTAGTAGAAGCAAGGCCTGCTTTATAAGCTTAGCTGTGGATCTGTGGTTGGCTTGCATCCTGCTCGTTCCCTTAGCAGTGCGCTGGGCGTCTTGTTATTGAACCACTCTGAACTCTTAGCACCGACTGCCTTACTTTTTTATCTCTTCTCACGCACCAGTGCCCCTAGAAGCTTTATGGAGCCTCTCAGATGGTAACCACATGATCAATATTTCCTCCTTGATTGATAAGGTTATAGAACACAAAACACCACAGTGGAAAATGTAGGAGAGCCTTCTGCATCACGTTTCACTTTTGTTCAGATGAGTGGAGTTCTTTCTTTTTAATACAGGTCATCTCCCACCCCCAAATCATTCACCTTCTCATTTCACTTTTCCTTTACTCCTGTGCTGTAACTCTTATAACTCTGCTCCTTCAGTGTATGTGCATGTGTCTTTCTCCTTCCTTTCTCTACATTTAGCTTTTTTTACACATCCGATAGGTGACATTTGACACTGACAAAGAATGTGTACTCTGGCACCAGGTTCCATGAGTTAGAATCCCCAGAATTACTAATTATCAGAGTTTGAGTGTGTGACCTTGGTTAATCACTTAGCTTATCTGTGTTCCATTTTTGTCATCCATAGGCCGGGGATGATACTTTTAGGATCTGACCCTTCAGGCTCTCGAATGCCAAATGAGCTAATTTTTGAGAACTTTTTGAATATTGTCTGGCAAATTCTATAAGCTTCTTTTCAGTGGATGTTAGTCCCCATTCTTGTCTTTGATTCTGTCCCTCTCATTACGTATCTGAAAATATCTCTCATATCTGAGTTTCTGTTTCAGCCACTACTCACTAAGAGACAAGCTTTCCGAACCTACATTATCCCTGCTGCAGAAAGCCATCGTGCTTCTATTTCCAGTAAATCACTGGAAATATAGGAATTCTGAGATGAACATTTATGGCCATAATATGCAAATTCAACCTATATACGTAAGTTTGGATGATTTCAAACCCAAAGAAACAGTGCAGTAAGAGCTAGGGGCTAGGCTACAAAACTCGGTTTATGGTGGTCACATTAACACACCAAGATGTAAGGCTGTTACATCAGGTTTTTCCTTGATTTAAATGTCCTTATAAATCATGCAGGAAACACCACGCAGGCAGATTCCCAGTTTCTGAGTTACAGAACCTGAGGGGAACTAATCAAGACTTTTACTTGTTCACTAATTCATTCATCCATTTATTAATTCAGTAGAGTAACTAATATGTGCTTCCTCTAAGAGAATTAGGCAACCAGATTCCTTATAACTCAGAAACTTACACATCCTTATCAACACCTAACGTAGATGTACCAAGATGAAAAATTGTTTGACGAAATAAATTATAAGTACGTTAACAGGCTGAAAGAGTATTCAACGTGCCTCCTGTCTAATTTAGACTGGTGCTGACTCCCAATAACCCCTGTGTACTGTCCTCCTAGCATCCCTTTAACACTAGTGTTTCTTTCTTCTTATGGCTTAATCCAATTTCCCACAGAAAACATTTGTGTCAGTCTTGTGAGTCATTCTCCTTCCTGATTCCTGTTGTGTTTGTATGTGTGTATAATAGCACTCTTCTGTCCATAAGTACCATAGAGCATTTAGGTGTCATCAATACCGATGCCTAATGCCGAACTAAACCAAAATGGTGAAGCAATTTGATTCAAAGGCCTATTTTTTTTTGAGTTGTCTAGTACTGATGAGAAAGAACAATTGGTGACTCATCACTATGAGAGTTTTTCACAAACATGGGTCAAGGCCCTTTTCCTTTTCATTGATCATAGAAAATATAAACAGATGTTTGCTTGGCAGACTTGGAGACACCCAGTAATTAAGAAGTTAGAAAACATTTTATGTAGCATTGAAGGACAGTCCAAGGGATTTTATGGCAGATTACTTACACTACACAGTTAAGGATGGAAACTATTCGCATGTGAGGCAGGAACCTGAAAAACAGTAGAAGAAAACTGCTGAATGTTTCTTTCAACCCAGTTTCTGGAATCCCTCTACCTACATTTCTTCAGCTATAAAATCAGATAATAGTCCCCACGTACCAGGCTGTGGGGAGGACTAAAAAGGGGACATAGGGAAAGAGCTTAGCAGAACTTGACTCTCAGTAATGAGTCAAGAAGTTTATTAGCAGATAACTGAGGTCCAGGGTTTGCCTTCAGTTGACAGATGATGCATTGAAATACCAGCTCTGGACTTGTATCTTCCCAGGCCCAGTCCTGTACCTCTTCCTAGTGTTTTACTCTCTTTTTCTATTCATAGTCATTATTTATTTCCTTCTTTAAAAATGTTTTACTGCTTTCATGTAAGCATCTGGTCACACTGAATTCTATGTTTTATAAAATATTTAGGAAAATAGTTCACTTGTTGTGCGAAATGTATGTAATGTTTGGCATTTGTAAACCAAATACAAAAGTAAATAGCTTTGTCTATGCCTGTACCCCTGTATGACCATGAACAAACTCCTATATAGTTTTCACACAAAAGTTTCTATGTCAGGCAGTATTCTAAGCACTTAGAAACATTAATTTATTTATATTAGTAGTTTCTAGTACTGAAAACAATAATAAGGCATTGGTGGGTAGCATATTCAATAAAAACCTGTTTCAGTAATATTCGTTTTACATATTTGAGTGCAAGTTCATTCAGTTTGACTATCTCTGGACTGCAGCCATGGGAAGCCATAGGGGTTCTTTGCAGGTGATCTGAGAAGCTTTTGTCTTCTTCACTGTGCTTGGGTATTGCTTGGCCTTCTCCATGGCAATAAATCTGGCAGCATAGGGCTTGCCGTGCTGTGTTTTTAGGAGCTCTGCGTGATCCAAGAGCAAGTTGTGTAAATAAATAGATTTACGTCAAGTAAACACAATAAAATAGAATGGATTTAATAGACATGAAATCTTTTGTAGGCTTAGTGGCCTTATTCTTTGTTTAAAGGCTCCGAATGACAAACAGAATTTAGAAGAGGTGTGCCATCTCCAGGGCCCGAGACAGAGCAGAGGCTTGCGATTTATTTACATGCCCAATAAAGAAATGGGCACATCACACAGTTCAGTGTTCTAGGGTTAAATTGAAACTGAATTTATTACTCAAATATTTTCTCATCTGTGTCAATTTTTTAATTCTTTTCTATAAAAAGAACTTTCATACATTGTGTTGACAACAATGAATTTCTTCATAGGATGTGTCTAAGCTGCAATGGCATTTGTCAAAATATGATTGTACTAAAATCATATATCACGATTTTATTTGTTTCCATATTTTTCAAAAGTATACGTCTTCAATATTAAGGGAAGCAGTTTTGAATAACGATATCTGTAACGGTATGAAATTATTTTTGATGGCATTTCATTACAGTTGTCCCAGTTTTCCCCCCTTTGCCCTCCTCCCCACATCCCACTTCCTGTTTCTAGTCATTTCCATACGGTTGTCTATGTCTGTGGGCCTTTCATACACGTGCTTTCTCTAGTCCCTTCCCTTTCTTTCCACCATTAACCCCCCCCACACCCCTCTAGTGACTTTCAGCCTGCTCCATGTTTCCATGCCATCGATTCTGTTTATTAGTTTATTTAGTTCATTAGATTCCTCTTATAAGTGACATTATATGGTATTTGTCTTTCACTGACTGGCTTATTTGACTTAGCATAATATTCTCCTGTTCTAACTGTGCTGTCACTAAAGGTAGGAGATCTTTCTTTCTTTCTGCTGCATAGTATTACATTGTATAAATGTACCACAGTTTTTTTGATTCACTCATCTCCTGATGGGCACTTAAGCTGTTTCCAACACCTGGCTATTGTAAGTAGTGCTGCTATGAACATAGAGTTGTATAAGTTCTTTTGAATAGGCGACTTGGGATTCTTAGCATATATTCCCAGCAGTGGAATCACTGACTCAAAAGACTGTTCCATTTTTAGTTTTTTAAAGAAATTCTGTGTTGTTTTTTTATAGTGGCTATACTAGTCTGCATTCTCAGTAGCAGTTCACTAGGGTTCCCTTTCCTCCACATCCTTGCCAGCACTTGTTTGTCAACATTAATGATAACCATTCTGAGGGATGTGAATTGGTATCTCATTGTGGTTTTAAATTGGATCTCTCTGATGGCTAGTGATGTTGAACATCTTTTCATATGTATATGGGCCATCTGTATGTTCTTTCTGGAGAAGTGTCTGTTCAGATCCTTTGCCTATTTTTAATGGGATTGTTTGTCTTCCCAGTGTTGAGTCCTATGAGTTCTTTATATATTTTGGAGATCAAGCCCTTGTCCAATATATATTGACAAATATGTTACCCCATATAGTCAGTTCCCTTATCATTTTGATGATGATTTTTAGCGGTTCAAAAGCTTTTTAATTTGATTAGTCCCATTTGTGTATTTTTTTTCTTTTATTTTCCTTTTTGTAAGAGGTACGGCAACAAAACATTGTTGGTAGGATATCTGAAATTTCCCTGACTATTTTCCTCTAGGACTTTTATGGTGTCACTGCTTATATTTATGTCTTTTTTTCATGTTGAGTTTATTCTGTTGTGTGGTGTGAGTTGGTGGTTGTTTCAGATTTTTTATGCACCAGTCCAGCTCTCCCAGCACCATTTATTGAAGAGGCTGTCTTTACTTCATTGTATGCTGTAACCTCCTTTGTCAAATACTCATTTGCCATAGAGACTTGGGTTTATTTCTGGGTTTTCTATTCTGCTCCATTGATCTATGTGTCTGTTTTTATGCCAGTACCAAACTGTTTTGATTCTAGTAGCCTTATAGTAAAGTTTGATATTGGGTAATGAGATCCTCCCTACTTTTTTCTTCTTTCTCAAGATTACTGAGGCTATTTGGGTTCTTCTTAGTTACATATAAATTTTTGAAATATTTGTTCTAGAACTGCGAAATATGCCTTTTATATTTTAATAAAAATTTAATTGAATCTACAGATTGCTTTGGATATCATGGATATTTTAATAATGTTAATTCTACCAATCCATAAACACAATATAGGCTAACACTTATTTGTGTCTTTCTTAATTTCTTTCTTCAGTGTTATATAGTTTTCCAAGTACAGGTCTTTTACCACCTTGGTTAAATTTATTCTTGGGTACGTTATTTTTCTTGTCACTATAATAAATGGTTTCTCCCGCCCTAGTTTCTCTTTCTGATATTTCATTGTTGATGCTCAAAAATACCATCAATTTCTGAATATTGACTTTGTCTCCCTCTATTTTGCCAAATTCAGTTGCTAGGTCAAGTGGTTTTTTGGCGGACATGATAGGGTTTTCTCTGTACATTATAATGTCATCCACAAACAATGACAGTTTTACTTCCTCCTTTCCAATTGGATGCCTTTTATTTCTTTTTCTTTTCCAATCACTGTGGCTATAACTTCCCAGAACTATGTTAAATGAGAGTGGTGAAAGCAGACAGCCTTATCTTGCTCCTGATCTTAGAGGGAAAGCTTTTAGTTTTTGCCCAATGAATATAATGTTGACTGTAGGCTTCCTGTATATGGCTTTTATTATATTGAGGTATCTTTCTCTCGTTCCACTTTGCTGAGTGTTTTTATCATAAGTGGGTGCTGGATTTTATCACATTTTTTTCAGTATTATTGATATGATCATACGATTTTTGTCCTTGAATTTGTTTTTGTGATGTATTACATTTATTAATTCACAATTATTGTACCATCCTTGCATCCCTGGATGAATCCCATTTGATAATGGTGCATGACTTATCGCTGGATCCAGATTGCCAGTATTTGTTGTGGATTTAGCATCTATGTTCATCAGAGAGATTAGCCTATAGTTGTCTTTCTTTGTTGTGTCTTTACTTGGTTTTGGAATTAAGATAATATTGTCCTTGTAAAAAGAGTTTGGGAGTCCTCCCTCTTTCAGGTTTTTTTTTTTTTTTTTTTGGAACGGTTTGAGAAGAAAAGCGGTTAGTTCTTCAAACGTTTGGTAAAATTTGCCTGTACGGCCATCCAGTCCAGGGCTTTGTGTTCCAGGAGTTTTTTTATTACTACTTCAATTTTACTTGTTGCTGTTGGTCTATTCATGCTTTCTTCTTCTTGATTCAGTTTTGGAATATTGAATGTTTATGGAAATTTGTCTATTTCACCCAGTTTGTCAAATTTCTTGGCATATAGTTGTTCATAGTAATTTCTTACAGTCCTTTGTATTTTTGTGGTTACAGTTATTATTTCTTTTTATTTCTGATTTTATGTATTTAGGTGCTCTTTTTTTTCTTTTTTTTAAATTTTATTTATTTATCTTTAGAGAGGAAGGGAAGGAGAGAGGGAGAGAAACATCAATGTATGGTTGCCTTTCGTGCATCCCCTGCTGGGAACTGGCCTGCAGGGAACTGGCCTGCAACCCCAGTATGTGCCCTGACTGGGAATCGAACCGCGATGGGTGCTCTTTTTTTCTTGATGAGTCTGATTAAAGGTTTGTCAATTTTGTTTATCTTTTTAAAGATCCAAATCCTGGATTTGCTGACTGACCATTTGAATTTATTTATTTATTTATTTTAAAATTCTCTATGCCATTTAATTCTGCTCTGATCTCGATAGTTTTTTTCTACTCACTTTGGGCTTTGTTTGTTGTTGTTCCTCTTGTTCTTGTAGATATGTTTTTATTTGAGATTTTTCTGTCTTCTTTAGGTAGGCCTGCACTGCTATGAACTTCCCTCTCAGGTTCTTGCTTTGTCCCATAGATTTTGGATTACTGTGTGTTCATTTTCATTTGTTTCCAGATACTTTTAGATTTCTTCCTTAATGTCATCGTTTACTCATTTGTTATTTAACAACATATTATTCAGTCTCTATCCATTTGAATATTTTTGAGTTATTTTCCTTGAGATTTGTTTCTAGTTTCGAGACATTGTCATCTTAGAAGTTGCTTGAGATATGATTTCAGTTTCTTTGAATTTGTTGAGGTTTATTTTGTGTCTTATCACGTGGTCTATCTTTGAAAATGTTCCACGTGCATTTGAAAAGAATGTATATTTTGCTTCTTTAGGATAAAAGGTTCTGTATATGTCAATTAAGTCATTTGATCTAGAGCATCATTCAGTGCCACAATATTCTTGTTTATTATTATTTGGAAGACCTATCCATTTTTGACAGTAGTGTATTAAAATCCCCAATGATGAATATGCAGCTGTCAATATCTTTCATGAAGTTTTCTGGGATTGTCACTGTATATTTTAGTGCCCCTGTGTTGGTTCCATACAAGGGTTATATCCTCTTGTTGGACAACTGCCTTAAATATTATGCAGTAACCTGCTTTGTCTCTTGTTACAGCCTTTGTTTTGAAGTCTATTTTGTCTAAGTATTGTTACCCAAGCTTTTTTCATGTCTGTTTGCTTGGGATATTGTTTCCATTCCTTCACTTTCATTCTGTGTAGATATTTTGTTCTATAGTGTGTCTCTTATAGACAGCATAAATGTGGGTTGTGTTGCCTTATCCATTCAGTTACCTTATGTCTTTTTATTGGAACATTTAATCCATTTAAGACTAGTATTGATAAGTACTTATTCATGGCCATTTTCTACCTGTGTTCCTCTTTCTCTCTCTCTCTCTCTCTCTCTCTCTCTCTCTCTCTCTCTCTCTCTCTCTTTCTCTTTATCTGCTTAAAACAGTCCCTATAGCATGTCTTGCAATGCTGATTTGGTGGGGATATACTCTTGTAGCTTTCTTTGTCTGGGAAGCTCCTTGTTTTGCCTTCCATTTTAACTGAGAGACTTGCTGGGTGGAGTAGTCTTGGTTTCAGGCCTTTGCTTTTTTTACTTGGAAAATTTTGTACCATTCCCTTCTGGCCTGTAATATTTCTATTGAAAAATTAGCTGATAGCCTTATCGTAGTGCCTTTGTATGTTACTAGCTTTTTCCCCTTGCTGCATTTATGATTCTCTCATTGCCTTTAAATCATGCCATTTTAATTATGATGTGTCCTGAAGACAGCCTCTCTGTGTTCTGTTCATCTTGTTTGGGACCCTGTGTTCTTTCTGAACTTGTGTGACTTTTTGTATTAGTAACTTGTGAAATTTTCTGTCATTACTTTTCCAAACATGTTTTCCATCTCTGCTCCTCTTTTTCTCCATCTGGTATGCCTATGATACAAATATCATTACATTTCAAGTTGTCTTTCAGCTCCCTTAAACTTTGTTCTTCTTAGTATTTTTTGTTGTTGTTGTTTTATTCCTTTGATTGGGTATTTTTCCCTCATCTTCTAGCTCACTGATTCATTCTTCTGCTTCATCCAGCCTGCATTAAATTTTTTCTAATGTATTTTTCATCTCAGATATTGTAGTCTTCATTTCTTCCTTGTTCTTATTCATAGTTTCTATGTTCTTTTTTATGCTACAGTAGTTCCCACTAAGTTCCTTGTAGCCCCCATAAAGTTTCTTGTAGTTATCACTAAGTTTCTTAAGCATCCTTATAATTATTATTTTGAATTCTGTGTTTGATAGATTGCTTGCCTCAATCACATTTACCTCTTTTACTCTGGGGAGTCCTTCTTTCAATTTGATTGAGGTTTATTTATTTGTCTCCCCATTTTAGGTGACTCTTCGTTTTCCTTTTTCTGTGTCTCAAGTTGCTCTGCTTTGCCTGCCTATTCTCATGGGGTGGACTTAAGTGGTAGGAATTCCGTGGGACTCAGTGGTGAAGTTTGTTTTATCTCTTGATCTGGGTACTCTAAGATTGTCCTTTATTCAGTTTATGTGGGCTCTTTTGTTGTACTTGGGCTTTGATTATTGGTGGATTATTCATTGTAGGTTTGTCCCCACAGCTAGAAGTCACAACACCCAGCACATAGTACAGGTTTTGGTTAACAAAGCAATGCTACCTAGAATACCAAACCCACACCAGCAAAAATACCCCTCACCACATCAGCAATATCAATAACAATTGAGCAACGATTAATAAAAGAGGGCTAAGAATATTATAAGAAAAAAGGAATATGAGATGATGAAAGGAGATAAATGATTTTAAGTGTGAAGAGTAAAAATAAATAGTAAGTATAGGGAACAAAAACAAAGTGAAAAAAGAAGATAAAATTTAAAGCGCAAGTAAAATGGGGAATGGTGATGGCAAATGGAATAAGAAAAAGAAAGAGTATAATGTGAGGCTTTAAATAAAATTAAAAAGATAGTGAACCAAAGAGAACAAAATTGCATAAAAACACAATGGGGTCAATAAAAACAACAGGTGAAAAAAGATTAATAAAGATGCAAAAAGAATAAGAATATTATACACAACAGAAAAGAGAATATGAGATGCTGATAGTAAATAAAAATGATTTTGAGAGGATATGGGACAAAGACAGTAAGAGTAAAGAATAGTATCTCAGCTCAGAAAGGGATAAAAAGTTCCAAACTCAAAAAAGCAAGGGCAGGAGGAAGACAAATGGAATAAGACAGGAGGAGAGTAACCTATGAAATTTGAAATAAAAAAAAAGTGAACAAGTAGAGTACAGTTGAAGAAGAACAGCAATGACCATAATATCCACACCAAACCAGCCACAATTTATAAGGTGGAAAACAAATAATGTTATAAGAGGGGGGGAAAAATGTGAGCTGTCTAAAAGAAGAAAAAGTGCTTTTCAGAGGATAGAGGGAGGAGAAATAGTAAGAATGAGGAATAAGGACAAGGTATAGCATGGGGGGAAATAAAATTTACAATGTAAATAGCAAAGGGCAGGAAGAAGACAAAAGGAAGGGTACAATGTGAGATTTGAAATAACAATAAAATTATATATATATAATTTAAATAAATAGAATAAAAAGAAAGACAAAGAATAGTGAGTTAGTTGGAATTCAACTGAAGCAAAAGAAGAAATGTTAAAAGTCTATGTGAAAAGTAGAAAAAACACAAATTCTGGAGAAGAATGAAGTGAAATTTGTCTCATTGGTTTGGTGTTTGTCTTCTGACTTCTCTTTCTGGATCTGTCTCTGGCCTTTTATCAGCTCAAGGTCCCAAGGTGGGTCATACAACTTCTTGCAGCACTGCCTGCCTCCAGAAGGACCTTCTGTTGCTACTGGGAGAGTGGGACCTCTGGATCTCCCCTGGGAGGCACTGTTCAGTCTTCTGGTAAAATTGAGGGTGTATTCACTCCACCCCAACACCATTCATTTTGGTCTGCCACAGCTTATTTCCAATAATGTATAGTTTCTGCTGAATTAGCTGTCTGTTTCAAGGGAGGGGCCAATCTATGTAAGAGGATCAGCTCTTTCCTGCTTGGTGTTGATAGCAGCTCTGTTTGTGAGCTGAGGGTGAGTGGGTGGGGCCCTGATTCCCCCTTGCTGCACTGATTTCTGATCTCCCTGCTTTGCTGGCCTCGGAGAAATAGGGCACTAGGATCTACTACTGTATTTTGTCTCCCTGAGAGAAGTTCAAAATGGGCCCTTTAGGCCTTCCTCTTTCTATCTTTCTCTTGTGGATATGCAGCCTGCAGGGGGTTCTTGAGACTGACCTGACTAATCTTCCCCTTTGGTGGTACTTACAAACCTGTAAGGAAGTAGTGGCTGAGTATGACCTTCCCTTCCTGTAGGTTCCATCTCTGAGGGAAAGGGGCCTCTGTGTTGCTATAAATAACCTCAGATGCTCAAATCCAACCCTTTCTGGTCCCAGCTTAATGCCCTTAATAGCTGACAATCCTGAACTCTCCACTCTGTGCAGTCTGTGCCCTGCTAGCTATGTAAGGCTGGGGCAGAAAAATCCCCTTACTGTGCACTGTTCTGATCTCTCTGCCCAGCTGAACTCAGTGGTTGCACACTGCATCCTCAATCCTCTCCCCTTGCTGGCAGAGCAACAAGTGCATGGGGTCCCTGCCCAGCACATCTCACTCCTCACCACCCCTTTCAAAAGGGGCACTCCCACAGCAACACTGAGTCACTGTCCAGCTTTGCATACACACCACCTCTCCCAAAAGCCAAGAGTCTCTCACAGTCACAGCTGTCCACGGGCTGCCTCCTCCACCCAACAAAGGTGCAGATGGACTCCTTCTCTATTTCTGATACTCTCCTGGTTGGCATTTGCTGCTGCAGCTGTGGGTGAGCTGCTACCTGTGTGTGTGTGGCCTGGATGTCCCTGATTTTGTGTATCCAAGTCATCCTGGCCCAGGTCTGGGAGTTTCCAGCCCCTGGAAGGAAGGGACCTGCAAAGCTGTGATCTCTGACCAGGCTCTCCAGGGATGCAGGTGCCGTACACAGGGTATATCCCCTTTAACCTATAAAATCTCCTTACTGCCTATTGTGGAGCATCTTCTGTATTCCTTGGCTTCAAAACTTTCTATAAGCTCAGATTCCATGGAATGTTCAGTTTATTTTTCAGAAGAGCAGCTAAGTGTCCCAGTTGGGGGCAAGAGCAAACGAACTCAGCTTTCACCTACTTGGCCACCATTTCTTTTCTTAAGGGAAAATTTTATGTTATGATTATTATTGCTAAGTTGCTAGCTGCTTTAAAGAGTTAATACAGTATAATAATGGCTTAGTGTCTGTAATTAGAGAATTCTTGAGTTGAACTCAAGGTTCCAGCACTGTACAGCCTTTTGGCCTTCGCAAGTTACTTCATCTTCTCTATAAATTTCCTGCAAGATTCAAAACTCCTCACAGAGCCTTGTGAGGATGAACCAAGTTGTTGTATATAAACTATTTAGCAGGCTACCTGGGACATGTTTGAGGAGAGAATTCTGTAATAAGAGTATCTCATGTTTCTGCACATCTTCTGAGCAAGAGTCATCAATGCCCTTATTTGAACTATATATCAGAGATACAATAGAACTAGATAGAATCATATATCATAGAGATCAAATCTTCCTTCAAGGAAAAGGAAAACTTTATTTCCTGACCAGTGTAATAAAGATAATGCCTCCTTCTGTGGAAAGATTGAGTTTCTTGGCTAGGAGTGAGCTTTAAAAGATCAGGGTTTTATAAACTTAGGGTTCTTTCATGGGTACACACTGTGCAGTACACACATGAGCTGTTTCACATGGTTCCCATGACCCTTGTGAGGCAAGGAGAACTAACATGAACATGAAGCTCATGCCTCCTGCCGTGTCCTGAGTAATGATGTCCTTCGTCTCTGGGTTAGGAATCCCATGTTTCATGCCACCATTAATGAAACTGCTAAGCAGGTTAACTAAGCTTACAAGAAGTTAAAATCGAACCCCTTCACAGTTACCAATTACAGGATTAGCACTCCATAAATATTAGAATAATAATAATAACCGGTAGTAGTAGTTATATTATATAAAGAAGTCATAACACAAGAAATACTTAGTGCAAAATTTCCGTATCAAGACCACTATTGTGTCAGTTGACTAAAACAGTCCTGTAGCAATCCATTTAATGTTAGTTTTCCTTTTTAATTTTTTTGTATGAATGACACCATGTTAAGTTAATCAGACTACGATCTAGCCATTTGACTTATCCATTTAAATAGTGCCTTAGTTGTGCAGATGTCTTCAATACTGAAAATAAAAATATATTATTTTAAAACTTTTTATTTGATTTGATTTCCAGCTAACAAACTCTAAAATACCTAGACATTTCTGTCCTAAAGAAAATAAGACAGAACCAAAACCACAAAAACAGTAAATAAAATTTGGAAATTGAATCACAGATTTTCATTTTGTTAGCAGAAGGAAACCTTCTACCAAATTGTAGACCCTTTCCCTAGAAATTAAATCAAAGTGATAAATTCATACTTAAGAGTCAATTTTATTACCTATAATTTATATGAAATGATTTAATTAAAATGATTGGATTTTGATCAATATAAAAGTTGAAAACTAAGGCTTATGTATAAAAATGGTGCCTTCATACTAAGTTCAGTCTCCAAACTATCCTTTTGCTTTTATTTTTTATATGTACAAAATTGAGAAAAATCTAGATTAACAATGATAAGCAGTTACATATAGTCAGTGTTTTGAGCTTTTCTCAGATCATTAGGTTATAGCTTCACTATAGAACACACTCTCATTGCCTGTTCAGCACATGACACAGTTCAGGGTGAGTCTCACCGGAGGATGATGTGGTACTTGATCTGCAGCCACTTTTCCACAGGAGGTGAATGTCAGCTTTAGGCAATTGTTAGAATTTCTCCAGTAGAGCTATGACTCTTTCACAAGACAAGATATGCCACCTCAGGGGTTTGTAATGATACCAAAAATGTATGTAATATTTTGGGCTAATGTTTAACTCCTTTATACTCATCCATTTATTCTTCAGGATAATAATGGCAAAATAAGTGTTTCAAAGGCTAGTGAAATTAAACACCGGGCATTTGAACAAATTTCCAAGGATGAAAGAACAATTTTTAGATAGAGAAATAAGATTAAGTGTAATCTTTAAGAACAGTATGCTATGATATAATAGGAAATCCTTCAAATACGGTTTCAGATTTTTAAAGGGTTTTGAGCATGATCTTTAGGGCTTTACAAACGACTGCATTGATAGTTTAATATACTGTCCCATATGCTTATATTTATTACCCTACCCAGCATGCTATCAGTTCTGTGGCCTGAATGGGAGATACGGTGATAAAATGTATGGGAAGCTGAGACTCATGGCTTTTTCCTAATCACTTTCTGAGAATGCAGTCTTAAAATTTTCGGTAGAATTCAGAGACTAAAATCATAGGCTCTGCATTTCTCTGCTACATGTGTGAAGTTGAAGATGCAGGAACAAAGGGGAGACAAATTCAACTCACCCATAGTGACAAAAAGTATTGTAGGGAGCTAATGTCTTCCAGATAGCTACTGACGTGTAACAAAACAATCTATACTTACTGCTATAAAGCAACAACCATGGTTTTTATGCTCACAGTTTCCACGGAGCAGGGAATCAGTGCACAAGGGCATGGCATGTCTCTGCTGTGTGTGTTTCTGGAACCTCACAAAGGAAGACTTGAAAAATTTGGGGTTACCTAAGTAACTGGCTATGGAAATCACTGTAAGGTTTCTTTATTCATATATTAGGCATTAAAATTGAGATGACTTGAAAGCTGGGCTCATATGATCCTATCAGTTGGAGAGCCAACACTTGGCCCCTTCATGTGACTTGGGACTCCTGACAATGTGGCATTCTAAGGGTGTGCATGGTGTCTCAGGGCTCAAAGAGCTGAGAGGGGGCTGCAGAGCCTAACTGCCTCCAAATTTAGATTTAAACAAAATGAGAAGGAATATCTTATCAATGGCTTAAAATATTGCAATGTAGAATTGTAGGGTTAGTCATTTTTTTCCTCTTCCTCTAAAATAAGTAGCTCACAATTCATCTTGGGGATTTTTAGTGATACCAAAAATATACGTAATATTGTGGTCCAATTTCTAACTCCTTTATACTCATCCATATATTCTTCAGGAGAATAATGGCAAAATAAGTGTTTCAAAGGCTAGTGAAACTAAACACTGGGCATTTGAACAAATTTCCAAGGGTGAAAGAACAATCTTTAAGTAGAGAAATAAGATTAAGTGTAAATTCACTAAAGTTCATAGCATCACAGTGATTTTACATTTTTCTGTTACAAGTCAATAAGGATATTGTTAACAACAGACAGAAGGAGGAGCTTTGGGTCAATTTTTATATAAAAATTAGATCCGATAGAATTAAAGATATAATATTAGGCTGCATGATATCATTTCATGCTTATGTGTGTGACAAGCTTGATCTATAATATGCACAAAATTCTTTAGCTGAAGAAAGTTTGGTGCTTGTATATTCAGCATTTGTGAACATTTCAAATGTTCTTTTGAAGTGCCATTTTATAGTAATTTCAAGCTTGTTTAACCATATCACATACAACATGATGGTGAGAAATATTAATACTGCTTCAGCTGACTGATCGAAAGCAGACTACATGCAAAACACGATTAGAACAAGAATTGTTTTTGTTTATAGCCCTCTATCAACTATTCCCACTGGTGGTTTATTTTATATGAGAGCAGTGGAATTAATTACCATGAATGAAAAAAAATGCTCTTTCCTTGCAAACTGACATTACTAATTGTGACAGTTCACCAAGTGAGAAATAGTGTATCTGTAAAACTAACTGTGTTAAGTCAGAAATACTCTGCATTTTCTGACCCTTCAACCTCACATTGCTAAAAATGCGAGGTATTTTTAGCACATGGCATTGGTATTTTCTTTCTTCTTAATAAAAGGTAGAGATCATTGTAGTAAAGCTTTACTTTAATTGGTGGTTTTCAAACAATTCAGTTTCAGGACCCTGTTGTTCTTTTAAAAATTATAGAAGATTCTAAGAAGCTATATTTTATATGGGTTTTATGTATTGACATTTATTGTATTAAAATGAAAACTGGGGAATTTTTGTAAGAATTTTTCTTCAACTTTGGCTGGTGTGGCTCAGTTGGTTGGAGCATTGTCCCATAACCAAAAGGTTGTGGGTTCAATTCCCAGTCATGGCACATATCTAGTTAGGTTATGGGTTGGATCCCTGCTCTGGGCATGTACAGGAAGCAACTAATCAATGTTTCTTCCTCACATCAATATTCTTCTTTCTTCCTTCCTCCCTCTCTAAGATCTCTAATGCCAAAAATATCCTTGATTGAGAATTTTTAAAAAATAGAATTTCTTTCTTCAGACCTTTATTACCACTACAGTTTTAAAAATTGTTTTTTTCAGTTTAAGAAATGAAAATTATCAGATGTTTTAATTTTAAAATTTTCTAATTATGACTAAAGGTCCATGTCTCCTCATAAAATTTTACTTTGTGTGGTGTAATGTCTATATCACACAATTTCATATTGAGTTTGGAATTTTTGCTTATTTTTTCAGGAACTTACATATTCTAAGATAACAGTTTTTTTCATTAGATGAATTGAAAATTTTTCTCACAGGTGTTTTTGACTTTATGTCCTTATTGTTGCTTTTATGGTATTTATATCTTTTGTTTATATATATTGGCACCTGTTTCCCAGCTTATAATGACCATATTCTTTCTGACATCATGTCACAAAAATTCCTCCTAATAGTTTTTCAAGTGCAGTTTTTTTGCACTTGAAATGTACATGTCTAAATTTCTTCATCTGCCCAGAATTTGTTTTTGAATCATATTTAATGTGGCCATCTAATTTTATTTCTTATAAATGACTAACCAATTGTTACAACACCATTTTGAAATAATTAATTTTTTTCCCATTGCCTTGAAATGATACCTTCATCTTGCACTAACTCCTCCTGTGGTTGTGTGTGCAAATGTGTGTGTTTACTCTGTTCTCTCTTCCTTAATTTCAGAGTTAAAAGGAGTAAGGCTACATATCTTGTCTAATGTGCAGTATCTGATGAAAAGCAATCTGTGTGACTGTACTCTGGACAAATGGCACTTTTAGAGTGAGCGGCAGCAGTGGCAGTGGTGACACTAACTGTGCAGCTGGGACCAAAGCTGGGCCTCCTCAGACCCAGTCTGCAAGTCATGCTCGCGCGGTGCCCTGCACTCAATGCATCCCCATCTCTTTTGCAGTTGCTTATTCAAAATGGCATAAATTAAATAGTTATTTTGCTTATGATTTCTAGATATATTAGTTATCTAATGAACATCAAAGGGGAAATTGTATTTTCTATAGGATATCATGAATTACAACTTCAAGTTTCAAAAATAACAAGGTTTTAACCAAAGTTTTATTATTTTACTGCAAATATTATGTTACGGAAAGCAATCTTTTCTAATGTGTGTCTGCTGCCACTTTAAGATGGGTTTTGAGAGATAAACTAGGACCCTAAAGTGAGCTACTAATGCAGAACTTGCCATTTATTAGGCCTTATTGTGACCTTATGGTGTAAAAATGACTATTCTCAGATTGTGATGTAAGAAGGAAGAAAATCAACATGAAGACATTTTGATATTCTTTATCAACTTAATTTTACTTTCACTTTTTTGTTTGTTTCCATTTATGTATGGAAACAAAATACCAGAAAATCTATTGTAAGTCCTTACAATCAGCTCTTCACCTTTGTATTTATGCCACCAGTTTTGCTCATGTTGGACCAGAACTTCAATCATATATTCAAAATGGAAATAAGTATTTTTTCTTACATCAAACCCTTTGACATCTATAAATATTTAAATATGATAACTGATCAACCACAGGCAAAACCTTAATTTTAACTTTATTTACATGGTGGTTTTGAGATCTCATTAACTTTTTCAAAGAATGCTCTAACTTTGATAAAGCAGTTGTAAAAAGATTACAAGCTCTCACCTCTCACCTTAAATGAATCTTATGATTTATTTAATCATAAGATTTATTAACTCTAAGTTTTTGCAATTTTTGCTAATGGACATGGATAATGCAGCTATTAATACACTACTGAAAATATGATCTTTGTGTTAACTTGTGTTTATGAGTCCTCATATATTAGGATAACACCTAAGCACATGTCATAATGGATTATATTTATTCACTCACAGAGAAATTATTGTGGCATAGTGTATGTTGCCTGAATTTTTCCAAAGATTTTATGTAAGATAACACAGGTTTTTAAAAGATTTTATTTATTTTTGATAGAGGAGAAGGGAAGGAGAAAGAGAGGGAGAGAAACATCAGTTTGTGGTTGCCTCTCATGCATCACCCACTGGGGACCTGGCCAGAAACCTAGGCATGTGCCCTGACTGAGAATCGAACTGGTGACCCTTTGGTTCACAGGCCTTCACTCAATTCACTGAGCTACACCAGCCATGGTGATAACAGAATTTTAAAGCTTTTTTATTCAATATGAAAATTATGATGGCAGAGTTCAATAAAGTCAAATCAGTAAGTGCTAAATTATCTTTAAAGATCAATATGGATTTCTATTATCTTCAAGTATATAAACTTTTTACAGTAAAATTACCATATTGGAAGTTATTAATTTTCTATAATCATCCCATTTAAAACCAGAGATTCAGGCTGACACTGATATACATTAACAATATATATATGTGCCATGGTACATGTACAGGTTTTAATCAGTACATAAAATTCTCCTTATTTAAAAGATGATAATAGAATGTTACAGCTTGTAGCATTTTAAAGAATTGTAATATTGCTCACTTTCCTATAGAAGTATAAGCTCCTAAAGACAGGATTTTCTTTTCTGTCTTTTCTTTTGCATCTCCCTTTTCTCTCTTTTACGTCCAAAGGAGTAATACCTATTAGCATTTACCCATTATAGAAGCTTCATTCAAATATTTTGAGTTGCCCTGGCTGGTGTAGCTCAGTGGATTGAGCACGGGCCTGTGAAGCAGAGTCACTGGTTTGATTCCCAGTCATGGCACATGCCTGGGTTGCAGACCAGGTCCCCAGTAGGGGACACATGAGAGGCAACCACACATTGACATTTCTCTCCCTCTCTTTCTCCTTCCCTTCCCCTCTTTCTAAAATAAATAAATAAATAAAATATTTTAAAAAATTTTGAGTTGCATCAAAGGGCTAAATAACACAAATGGGTTTTTGTCCATATTATGAAAACCATTATGGCTCAGCACCTATCTTTAGGGTATCAACCTGTACACTCTTGTAGGCATTGAGGAAATGTGACAATAAATAATGTAGTGCTCTTCCTTCAAAGAGCTTACAACAGCAAGTCCTTGCCTCAACATGATGTGTAGTAACGTGCATTTGCATTCACTAATTCTTGTTGACTCCTGAGAGGTGCACTGAGTGAGTATCACTTGCTGCCTTTATGTAGAAGAAGACGTTGCACCTCAGAGACATCTACTAAGTCTCAGAGCCATTAACTGGGGCCACAAGAATGCAAAACCAGGCTTTTAAAATCTTAACCCAAAGTCCTTTCTATTATTCTAGACTAGCTCACAGTTACGAAGCTTGGCTCTTCAGTTGCTTAAAGGGGTTTAAATCACCAGTAGATTTAAAAGAACATGCAAACATGATTTTTAAATTCTTACCATCCCCCATAAGAAATGCAGAAGAATAAAAAAAAGTCCAGAACATACTTGACACAAAACAATTCCATTTTTAAAGCACATAAAAAGTAGATTCTAATCAATATGTATTAAAAGTGTTTTTAATCCAAAGGTAATTTGTGAATACTTAAAACAATGATAATTTTTAGATGTCAGCATGATGCAGGTGTATCAAACTGGAAGAAAAATGTTACTACGGAACTACCAAAATGAAGTTAAAATATAGACATGAAATATGTTGATACATGCCATACAGCTGATGCATTTTCCCAAAATAGTTCAGAAACACTTTTAGGAAATGAAGATTGCTCTGATTATTAATGCATGCTATTTCAATATTGTAGAATAGAACATTGCTTATAGTACTAGTGTCATCTTGATTAACATGTGCATGTTGCAAAGCTCCCTACTTGGCCTCGTCTGTAAGAAACAGAATTTTTAGCAGCGAATACTGTTGAAACCATGTATATAAAATATCCAAGTTCACCAGATTTGCTAAGTTTATCTTATTCATTGGATGAAAAGATAAAAAACAATTGCTATTCATAGGCATATGATTGAAAAAACTTAATTAAAAAATAAAATTGTATAAGATTAAATGTGCAATCCTGATTTAAAAACAAAGAAAGAAATGAACAATTGGAAATCTACTAAATTTCTGCCGCTGTGTCAGGGACTTGCACCTATATAGACAGCTGCATTCATGGATCATGGAGCTTATATTCTAGCTGGGGGACAGAGAAAACAAACAATTGTCATACCATACATCATTTTGAAGGTGAGAGATACAGGGAAATTGTAAAGAAGGGTGAGGCAGGTGAGGACTGATCCACGTGTGAAGCTGCAGCTTACAGTGTTAAGTACCAGAGTCAAATAGTGTCTCACTGAGAAGGTAAGGACTGAACAAGAACTTGAACATGAGGAGAGAATGATCTGTAGGCTATCCTAGAGAAAAGGTTCCCAGTAGGAGGAATAGCTAGAGAAGGGCCTAAGAATGTCATCTGGTTGTCCCAGAGTGTGCAAGGAGGCATGTATGATGGATACAGAGCGTATGAGGTGTTTTGTACTAAGTCAGGAGATCAGAGAAGTAAGTTAGAGGTCACAGCCTGTGGCGCCCTGAGGGCCAGCATAAAGGGCTTGGCTTCTGATGATGTTCGGACAAGGTGTGGTAGGATCTGATTTGTGATTTAAAGGATCCTTGTGGCCACCTATTAAGGTGAGGCAGTAGAAAAAGGGCATGCTGGAAAGAGAAACATTAATTAGGAAGCTACTGTGGGGTGTGAGAGACCAACTGGAATCAAGGTTTTCTCTAATAGTGTTGGTCTGAACCAATTGGATAAAATAAAAAATAGATGCTTATTGAGCTCTAACTCCAGCCAGGACATTGGACCAGATAGTTAATATATATCTCCTTTGGTAAAAATATATTCAATAAGACCATTAAAATTAAAAAATCATAAAAGAAAATTATAGGATAAAACTTAGATATATACATATAAGATACATAGATGGATTAAATGTCTCATGTAGTCATGATGTCTTAAAACAATTTAAATGCTATTATTTCAATTTATTTAAAGTGATAGTTTCTTTCAAACAGTAGATTCTATAAAAAACACATCTGGGATACATAAAAATAGTGCTGCCCAAATGAGAACGGCCCAGGCTGGTTCGGGAAATAGTGAAAATTTGAAGTGCCCTATCAAATATTAAACACCACTTTCTGGGATGTAATAGAGAAAATCACTTGCTTGAGAGAGCATGGATTATATTTCTAGGGCTGCTTCTATCACTGGTATTCTATGATTTGTATATCTGTCACTGTAAAAATTTAGAAAATATTCTGGCAACTCCTGGCCAATCTTTTGGAAATAAAAGATGAACCGTGTGTCACTCACAGAGATCAACCTCATTCCCCCTCCTGCTATTGGCACAACGCAGCCATCCTCTGCCTGAGGTCCAAGGCAGGGACCATCCCCCAGGGACCATTCTCTTTAGTATTAAAGGGAAATACTAAGCATTTCCCTTTACCACTGACAGTCACCATCAGATGCGTGAAGTGTTCTCTTAGTCAGTTTCTCTGGAAGCAACCCTGGATAAGAAAGACCAAAATGTATAACTCCAATTCTGACAATTAGTGTACCATTTTTAAAAAATGGCAGTATTTACCATTTGAGAGTTCTAGGACAACGTTTGGAGAACCAAATGGCAGTAAATAGGGACAATATTTTGGGCAATTGGAGCTTCAGAAAAGGTCAGCTTTAATTGATTAAATGAAAAGAGGGGAACTGATGTAGATCCTATGTGCAGAAAAATGGAAACTAAGCAGCCTGCAGTTTCAAACTTCATAAGCAAAAGAAAGAATTTTAAATGCTAGCAAGAAAAAAAAGAGAGATTTGAGAAATAAACTGGGGAAGACTAGTAAAAAAAACAGAATTTTGCAAATGGAAGTTAATAAAGATGTCTCTACATAGACTACAAAATAAAAAATATACTTGGATAAAAACACAATTTTCATTTTTTTTTATTAAAAGACAGCAGTATGTTTCAGTTCAACATCAAAGCTTCCTGGAACCTCGGATTCTATAAGAGGGTGTTCACTGTCCTTCTACTAAGCAGAAATGCTTCCTTTCTTATATTGCTCTATTACATAAATCATATAAGGGGATTTTATTAGTTCCTTCCACGAGAAAAAAGAAGGTTGTAGTAGGAAAAAACTAATTTCAAGAATATCACAATGAAAAAAATTGAGTGATCATCTTATTTCTGTTACCGTATTACTCATTTTTGACTGAAAATGTAATTGTGTTTGTATCCACAAAGGCTTCTTTCCTGAGATGTTGATTCCAGCTATTATGATATATTGACTTGGTGTTTTTGTTTTGTTTTTAAAGGTTTTATTTATTTATCTTTAGAGGGGAAGGGAAGGAGAAAGGGAGAGGAATATCTCTGTATAGTTGCCTCTTGTGCATCCCCTGGGAACTGGCCTGCAACCAAGGCATGTGCCCTGACTGGGAATCAAACCTCGATCCTTTGGTTTACAGTTTGTTTTGTTTATTGTGGCAAAAGATGATTCCTGAACATTAAAGTATCCAGTATTGCTAGTTGGTCAAATAAGTATAACATTCAAGATTTTTTTATTAATTGTGACATGCTCCATATCTTGCTAGAAGTATATTCACATTATTAAGCAAATTGCCAACAACAATAACACAAAAAGCTAAAATATTTTCTAACACGTGTATAGAAATATTTAGATGGATAAGTATACCTAATCTGAAAATAAGCAAACATCTTATTTCCTAACCTATCAATGTCTTGCTAATCGCATTTTCTTACAGGGAGTTTGGTGGAAGGTCACAGGGCTGGGCAAAGTATATAACTTTATACAAATGACGTAGGCTCAAACATTTTATATTACTGTAAAGTGATATAATGGGATAATCTTTTTTCTGCAGTAAAAGATTCTGAAGATTATGGTATTTGTGTCTTGCAGGACATTATCAGATTTTGTTTCTAACTTACAAATGTATCATAACCCTTCTCTCTCCTTTCTTTTTAGATGAATGTTATGTTCACTCTAACTATGTTTAAATGCCTCTGAGGAATAGCATTCTGAACTCACAGGGGCATAGTCCTGACATCCTCCTAGCTTCTTGCACTGTCACTGACACCTATGAGTTCTCTAATTTCAGGCCTAGGTCACCATCATGGTGAAAACAGTATGTTTGTTCTATGACCAAGTATCTAGGCATAGTCAAGGTTCTTGAAAATCTAGAAAGTAGGATTCATTAATATTTTCAATATAAGTCTCTTTCCAATCCTTTTCTAGTTCAAGTTTAAAATCTGTCTCCTTCTCCCTCTTGCCCTCTCTTTCTCAGTTCCTTCTCAAAAGCATAGGAATAACCATTATTTCAATGGGTACCTATGCATTTTCTCCTACTTATAGAATCAGAAATTTCCTAAGAAAAGGAGTGTGACAAACATTACGTGTTTTTTATTATCTGACTTAAATTGTTCTTAATTGTACATACCCTTGAAATAATGACTAATACAATGACTAATGATGGCCCAATTCTTTTCTAGTGTAAAATACAGTGTCTTGTGCACACTTAGTAATACATCAACTTCAGCTTTTAAAATATTGATACCTCTTCTCCGTTCTTTTTCTTGATTTCTTTATTCTTTCCACATTGATGAATAAAGGAATGAATTTGCTTTAAAATAGCCATATTCTCCCTACCACTTTTCTGACCAAATGCTTTGAAGGCAGACCTCTTTCTCTGAGAAATGTCTAAAACTCTTTGTCTGACTCTCAGGCTTCTTGGGAATCATCAAGGTCCAGCCATTTTCTCAGGCTCAGGGTCTAATCTTCCATTTGAGGACACCTCATGGTCCAGTGTCTTCTCACTGTTGGAAGCTTCTACTCCACCCTGACTCCTGATACTCTGGACTGTTAGCCTTCTCTCTTACCCACTGTGTTTTACTTAGTGCCATTCACCGTTTGGCTAAGCTCCAACACACCTCTGTCTTTATGCCGCTTTTCATCATTCTTCCTTGTACACATTATCCTCCCCACAGCATGTGCCGCCCATGAATTCATAACACAGAATGAGTTTTAGCAAAATAATTCAACTCTATTTTTCTTATACATAAATGAAACAATGTTTTGGGGAGGAAGAGAAGTGTTGACATGGAGAAACCATGAGATGATTTCTGAGATTAGCTCCAGTGAGAAATTGATTTTTTTCTTTAAGTTGGGCACAATTTCCAACCTAGTTCTGGACTTGTTGCTGCGTTGTAATGATTCCATGTGAGGACAGCCTTGTTCTCCAGGTGACTGAATCTCTTAATCTGTCAGAGACCCACGCACTGATTTGTCTGCCTTCTTCAAGAAAAATCCCTGTGAAGTCATTGAATACGCCTCCTCCTTTGCCTCTTCCTCTATGGCCACTGTTTTAATCAGGTTTGCTTTTATAAAGTTTTTTAATGTTGCAGGTTGTCAATAGACAATGCTCAACCTCATGCTTTTAATTATCATCTAGAACTGATGACTCTCAGAGACGGTATCTGACCCAGACTCCTCTGATTTCCCAGAGCTGCTAGCTGCTCGGCTGACACCACATGTTAAAACCACACAGGCAGCTCAGGTTCCACCACATCTGACTGTGTGGTTACCACCCAACAGCCACCCACCTAAACACAGGCTGTTCCAGTGTTCCTTTCTCTATGATATCTATGGCTCAAGCAAGTTATCCAAAAGTAACCTTTGCCAACTCACTCCTTATATTCGGTTCATCTCTTCTATAGGATCGTTGCAATCAGCTCATTGCTCTAACAGATTATAGGCCATGTGGCTTCCAAAACAGACATTTACTTCTTGCAGTTCTGGAGACTGGAAAGTCCACGGTGGAATGCCAGTGAGCACTGGTATTCCTTCCCCTTATAATGACACAAATCTCAGCATGGGGGCCCCATTCTCCTGATCTCATCTAAACCTCATTGCCCCCCAAAGGTCCCACTTGGTGTTAGGGGTTAGTGCTTCAGTATATGAATTTGAGGGCATACAAACGTTCAGTCCATAATATCTTATCTCCTTGTGTTCTCTGGGATCCGACCCCTACTTTCCATCCGACCCCTCCTTTCCACCATCAGCACCCTTTCATATTACTATCCCGTATTATCTAAACTCACATCCTTTCCTCCTCCCTTGCTACATCAAGAAAACAGACATGCTTTTAATAAGACCGTGAGTCTAATCATAACACTTGAGGCCAAATCACTGTGCGTGGCTTCTACAAGATACCCTGGAGCAGGCCCCTATCTACATCCCCAGCTTCTGTTCATACTGGATGCTCTCCTTCCCAAACTTTTGCTCTTTCAACAGGCAGACGCAGTAGCTTCTTTTCAGTTCTTTAATGTTTGCAGGCATTTGAAAATGCTCCATTCGCTGCTGAAATTTTCTCCCTACTTCCAGTCTGTTTACTTAGTAGGTACCTATTTTTCCTTAATACATCAGCTCAGATACCACTTCTAGTTCTCAAGGCATGCCATTCCCAAGCCAGTGTAAATCCTCCTTTATATGTTTTACTAGGCATTTCTTTTCCACAATTTTGGGATTTTTTCAATAATGATTGCTTAGATCATTATTAGGTTAATATCTATTTTCACCCCACCACGCAGGCTGTGGGATCCAAAAGAACAAGGTCTTTCTCTAGCTGGTGTACATTTTGCCTACAGTTGCTTGGACACATAGTGGGCCTTACTTAAACACTTTATTTTATTTTTTATGGTTTTATATATTTTTTTCTATTTTTAAAATACACTTTATTGATTATTCTATTACAGTTTCCCCATTTTTCTCTCCTTTATAGCCCTCCACCCTGTACCCCCCTTCCTCCAGCATCCCCCCATCCTTAGTTCATGTCCTTGGGTTGTACATATAAGTTCTTTGGCTTCTCCATTTCCTGTACTAGTCTTAACGTCCCCCTGTCTATTTTGTGCCTACCAATTATGATTCTTACTCTCTGTACCTTTTCCCCCATTCTCTTACTCCCCGTCCCCACTGATACCCCTCCATGTGATCTCCGTTTCTGGGATTCTATTCCGGTTCTAGTCATTTTCTTAGTTTTTGATTTTTAGGTTCAGAACATAAATACTTTTGATTCAAGGGTGTCCAACCCATGGCCCATGGGCTGTATGCAGTCCAGGAAGGCTATGAATGTGACCCAATGAAAAAACATAAATTTACTTAAAATCTTTCTTTTTTTTTGCTTATCAGTTTTCCTTAGTGTTTGTGTATTTAATGTGTGGCCCAAGACAACTTTTTTTCTTCCAGTGTGGTCCAGAGACACCAAAAGGTTAGAGTCTCTAGATGATTTTACCAAGGATTGCCTTTATACATGCTTGTATTTTTATTTGACTTTTGTAGTGCAGTCCATTCTTAGAATACTTATTTTTGTCTCCCAGTTTCCTTCCCATCATGGCTATAAAGTTTATTAATTATTAATATAAGTAAAGGAGTATTGATTGCCTAGAAATATCTTTGACCATATCCACTTGTGAATCCATAAGAAGTGAATTCCTATATGAGCACAACTGTGATAGACAAATTCTGAAGATAACAAAAGCAAATAAATCCCCACAACATCAGTTCATAATACAAAGATGTGTGGAGCACAGGGCACTGCTGCTGTGTCCTCAAGGAAAAAAATGTGCGTGTTTGCAGTCTGGAGTCATCTCAGCCTGAATAGAGCTGTTTTGATATAGGGAGCTGAAACGCTTTAAAAGAATGATTGTGGTGTTGCTGACTAATTTGGGCTCCAGTTCATTAGGATATATTACCTAGTATATTGTATTCCCCAGTAAATGTACATAATACCCATTTACAAACAGCACTTTTGACATTTCTCCCTTATTACTTCCCATTTTGGCCCAGTTATTGAGCAGCACTGGGACTGATTTGTTTTCTGAGAAGAAAATAAACTATCCACAATTTGAAGGTTAACTGATACATTAGCAGAAGAGAAAATCTGTTTAGTGGAACCCTAAAGGATGTTTGCCACAGTGAAGATGAACTCCCAGACAGCACCAAAGTTAGTCTCCATGAAAAAGAGAAGAGGGAAATGGCATGTAATTCTGCACATATATTCTGAGTGTTAAAGTGTAGTGATTCTTCCTGAAAGAAAAACAAAAGCAGGCACCAGCTATCCTCAGACCATAGTTATTTTATTTGGGTTACTGAATCCTCTACATATTTACTGTCCCATAATATTTGTGGGGGAGGACACATGTACTTACTAGAAGTTTTATGGATTGGTGATGGTTGGAGATGCTGTTCCTCTTCTGTTACAATGATCATTTAAGTGAAGACAAATTCAAAACATGCACCAAACAGATTTATAATTTCTTTCTGTTTGTAACATGTCCTGCAAACATGAAGTAAATGATAATGCAAGATCAGAATAACAACAGGCAGGTATTAACGTGTGTTTTCTTTCTTTCCTTTTTCATTTCACCTTCTGAGTATCTTTGGCATCAAAATTTTAATGCAATATTAGTTATTAAAATAATACTAACATTTAGCAAAGATTCCCAATTGAACAGAAATGTAAAATAAACCTTTTTACTTACATTTTTTCATTTACCCTCAAAACAACGCTATAAAGTTGTTGTCGTTTTTCCAGCTGAGCTGAGACACTTCAGAGAGATTGTGGAGTTACTGAGTAATTTAGGTTCCAGTTCACTAGGATGGATGCCATTGTTTGTTGTATTTTTTCAATAAAGGCAGCAAACACTGATTTTTCTCCCCTGCACTATGATGATTCTCATTTTGTAGACAATAAAGCCAGTGTTTCTGAGATGAAGTGATGTGCCCAGTGCCCAAAATAACAACATGGAGCTAATACGTGGCTCAGCCAGACTATGGAACCAAGTCTGGCCAACCGACAGCAGAAACTCTGCTGTTACCCATCATATTGCTCTGATTCTTAGCCTATATATTCAACCTTATAACCAGGCATTAATCTTTTTATTTCATTTTGTATTTAGGGAAAAATGGCTTTCCAGGCAGCAGCTTTAAATATTAAATTTTGTGTTTGCATTCATGCCTGATAAAACATAATTACGTTTACCACTGTAAAGTATCATCTGTATACCATGGCTCACTTGGAAGAAATGGAAATCTCAGCTCAGATGAAAAGCAATCATGTGACTTAACACTGGTGCCCAAGGTCTTTGGTACATGCATGGACAGCCTCTCTGTCAGGAAGAGCTGCCAACAACCTGGAAAGGTGTGATTACATTCTAGAATTTTTGTTTTAACTTTTCAGTATTCTCCAACTGTCATAAAGCAAAGTTTGTGAAATTATACAAATTCTTTCAGAAGATTAAAATTTTACCATAGCAAAGCAAATATTAATTCTCTTTTGAACTATTTTAATTTCAAGTTTAACAACATTTTTCCTTATATATGTACATATATGTGTGTGTGTGTGTATATATATATATATATATATATATATATATATATATATATATATACATTTCCCTGATTTCTCATTGTACATATATAATTTTACGCTATGGTCATGGATGGTGTTCATACCATAAAAACATTTTTAATTACAGTAAATGAGATTAAGGTTTTCAAGTATATGCCTAAATAAGAAGCATTATCATTGTCACTATTAGAACTTACGAAAATTCATCAAAAAATTTGCTTTGAAAAACATGAGTAGTTGGATTTCCCTTTGCATGGAATATTTTTTATTGATTATTATTTTAGAGAGAGAGGATGGTAGGGGGAGAGAGAGAGATTAATTTATTTGTTGTCATTCATTGGTTGCTTCTTGTATGTGCCCTGACCAGAAACTGAACCCACAAACTTGGGTTCAGACTTGGGATGACACTCTAACCAACTGAGCTACCTGGCCAGAACCACATTGAACATTTAATCGTATTTGTTCTGTTGGCTTATTTTTCCATCAAAGACAAGTGATCAGATATTTCTGAACAATTTTCATACTGATTGTAGGTAAGTCTTCAAAGACAAGATTTTTATTTCCTTACCAAGAACAGAAAGAAAAGACTAGACCTTTATTGTTGCTAGGATACATCATTGAGAAATAATAATGGGAAATTATATACTAGCCAGATATTTATGATTAACACTTTCTTATCTATACAGACTTTAAAGCTTACAGACTAGCATGCTAATAATGCTATTTTTATATTTAAGTAAAGAAATTTAAATATTGTTTCTAAGTATTGAATGAGTAGTTGATTGAAAATATGATATTTATAAAGTTCGAAGAAGTAATATAATCTTTGGACTTGGTAAATTCACTAAGTAAATTAAGTAAAGCAAGGGACAATTATATAGTTTTATACCAGTTCATTTTGTCATTTTCCTTTACCTAACTTTTTAGATCAGTTCTTTTTGGTGAAGAAACAAAGTTGTCAGAAATTATAGGAGAGAAAGTCAGTACAAATATAGTTATTGTCATAATTTCTCTAGCTTTATAAAGTTATTTAAATGCTTATCATACTATATTTCTAACCAAATTCAAAATATATTGTTTGTTGATCTAGAGAAATGAGTTAAACGGGGGGCAGCATTTCTCAAACATACATAGCTGTAGATTTTCTTAAATGGAGGGATCTGGCTATACTGGTATTTGTAAGAACCTGTTGAGGGAAAGGTTGCCACGAAGCCAAAATAAAAATCTTTTTTTTTTAATCTGTGTACAATTTTGAGCAAGCACCATGTTCTCTTTTAATTTCACGCATTTTATGGTAGACAGACCATTATGATTTTATCATTATTCATTAAACATTGGAAAGTCCCTTTCTCACTCAATTTTATTTATCTATAAAGTGATCTATCACTGTGTTTTAGTTACCAAATTCTGGCAGCTGGTTTATGTGACAGTTTAAAAGAAAGCCAGCCAAACAGACAGACAGACTGGGCAAACAGTTGTTTTATTTTGACTGGTTGTTGGTTTATTTGTCATTACCTTGGTCCTATCCTGGACGTAATCATAATCTCAAACATTGGTCTTTAATAATTGATATTAAAATGATGCAGTGTTAACCTTAGTTTCTGTTTGTAAAGTACTCGTTACTTCGAATTGGTGAATGAGCTGGGTGGCTTTCTGGATGTGTTTCGCTGAACTACTAGTGCTTCAGAAGTATGGAGTACAAACTCTTGGGATCTTAGTTACAGAGGGTAGTTCATTTTGATATTGATCTTTATAATAAAAAAGAAGTCTACAATAAAAAGTAGCAATAAATATGTTGTCAAGATGTATATCACACTAGTAATATTGTTCTATTTAGGTAATGGGAAATATTTTATTATGGTAACTCTTAATTTGTATCTTTTCTATATAGAGATATAGATATTGATATGTACAGTTTAATAAACTGCATATTTTATTAGGTATTTTGCATAATACATTAACTTTTAGTATATATTTTACATTTGAGTTCAATGGTAAAGATCAAGGGTAGACAATGTTTATCTGAAAGTTTTCATTAGTTATTTTTAATTTTTTCGCTACATATGAGAACTAGTAACATCTAACTTTAATTTTTCAGATGGCTTGCTATTTATTAATTAATGAAGTCTTTCCTCTACTATATTTATAGACTATCAAATTAAGTTCCATTTCTAAAAACACACATGGTTGAGGAGTATGTTAATGATTAGTGGAAGAAAATAGAATTGGCTAATTCTTATAGGTGACTGTACTAGCTGAAGAACAAAATTCTAATTGAATTTTTTCATCAACATTGGCTGATGAAATTATGTAGTCTCCAAGTACACATTTCTATGATGCGTGATCTACAGATTTCATTGTGTTCTCATCACCCAAAGCCAAATCTTCTTTTAAAAAATGCAAATGGTATTATTAAGGATGACTAATCTTGGTGCTTACATCTAAATTTTTTATCCATCAAGAAATATTTTTTAAATAATACCAATTGCAGTAAACACTATGTTAATGGAACTGCTACTGGTTAGTTTTTTCCCTGGATTCTCTGCCAGCCTTCTTTCTTAATAATTTACAAATCCTGTTGATCTTGATACAGTTGTTTAATGGCCTGAAACCTACTTGGTCTAGACTAAGCCCTCCTAGCTGACACTACCATCACCTACAAAAATCATTTAAGGGTTCAAAACAAGTATGTGCTATAGGTCTGAATATATTGTAAATAATTACTTGTTCCATTCCAATATTTTAATGACTATTAATAAAAATTTTAAAAATGCTAGTCATTCCCATATTGCAAACAGGTTGTACTCCAAGTGCATTTGTCAGCCCCCGTTGGAATTTGACCCCTATGTCCCCATAAAACTTGCATGATGCATGTGTGGGACACAAAGCGAACCTGAAAGATTCTACCTAAATCAAAATGTAATTAAAATGTAGCACCATTATTATGATAGAACCTGGCCATTATTTATCCAGCTGCTTCTCTCAGAGGCAGTTTCTAATTTCTAACTTGAAAATTGGAACACTTGACCTTCTTTCTTTTCCGTATTTCCAATTATTTGCAGAATTTTCTTTCCCTTTCTTTAGCCCCATCTCTTAGGCGTCCCCACGTCAGTAATACAAACTGAGGTACTTCATCAGGTATGGGGATGTGGAGAAACACGTCTCAACAAGAAACCATTTGCAGTTACTAGATCTTCATAAATCCTATGGTTATCTCTCACTCTTCCCTTTAAGAACGTATTCCATTTTGTGATCACTTTTGGAGATCTGCATTATTCAAGAAAGCAGATCCAGAATTGCTACCATATTATACATTTTTATAAATTCAGGAAACTAACACATATCATAGCTACATCATAATCAAATTAACTGTGAGTATCACTATATGACAGAATTTATCAGAGGATGGTTAAAGAATTTATCAGAGGATAGATCAAGATTATAAATCCAACACTAACTTTTCAGATGAGAAAAGCAAAAGCCAGAAGTGCTACTCATTTAGTCAACCTTATGTATCTTGCTAATTTACACAGCAGATTTTAAACACAGAGCAATGATGTATCATATTATTGCAAAGTTTATGTATCAAAAAATCTGTGTGTATTTTTATTCCCCAATCTGGTAATATTTTTTCTGTATACACATGACCCTTGAATAACATGGAGTTTAGGGACACTGAGAACCCCTCCTCTGCTGAAAAATCGCATATAACTTTAACTCCCTAAAAACTTAGTTGTCCACATATAACTTTAAAATTCCTAAAATCCACATATAACTTTAGCTCCCTAAAAACTTAGTTGTCCTTCAGTATTTGTGGGGGATTAGTTCCAGGACCCCCGTGGATACTAAAATTTGTGGGTACTGAAGTCCTTTATGTAAAATGGCATAAATCAATACATATAGTCAACCCCCATCCATGGACTCCAAATCTTGGATTTAAAAAAAGGTACAGACATTTATTGAAAAAAATTTACCCATACACACATAGTTCAAGCCTGCATGTTGTTCAAGGGCTGTCTGTGTACATATATGTTCTACCCTCCAGTGCTTCCTCAGCTTCCCAATCTTATGGGTTTGACAACTTGTGGTCACACATATGCACCCCTCTGCTTTTTTATATGCTATTTTATTATACAATTTATAAGACAAGTCCTCTTATAAAATGCAACTGTTACCAGACCTTTGTTCTTCTCCACTCATGATAAAGAATTACATACCATTCAGCCCTGGCTGGTGTAGCTCAGTGGATTGAGTGCAGGCTACAAACCAAAGGGTCGCCAGTTTGATTCCCAGTCAGGGCACATGGCTGAATTGTGAGTGAGGTCCCCAGTGGGGGCCATGTGAGAGGCAACTACACATTGATGTTTCTCTCCCTCTCTTTCTATCTCTCTTCCCCTTTCTCTAAAAGTAAATAAACAATATATTTTTAAAAAATTAAAAAATGGAAAGCAGAAAAGAAAGATGAAGATTTAAGTTGCTCATGGTTTAAATTTTTTTTAATTAAAACAATTACAGTTTAGTAAGACAAAAGTGGGTGAATGAGAGTTTTATTAGTACCTCCTCCAGGGAGAGAGCAGGCCTGCTGGGGGTGCTGAGAATTGCCTGAAACTCCTGAATCTCCTGCCTTAATACATGCATGACTATTAGCATAGGGGAGGAGTTCCATATTGATTGATAGTTATAACTTTATTCTCTTCTGCCTATGTCCTTTCCCATAATTCACCCTGACTACTCACATGAGGCTCTGGGGGATGGGGGCTAAAACTGCAATGGAAATTTTGCTAGCTATTTTTGTGACCAAGGCAGTTAACTGAAACTGTTTCAACTATGTGTCTTGGGTCAACAAGGGAAGTGGCCCCCTTCCTCTTAACTGCTGCCTAACGGTGGAATTCTATGCAGCAGAAAGAAAGAAGGAGCTCCTACCCTTTGTGACAGCATGGGTGGAACTGGAAAGTATTATGCTAAGTAAAATAATCCAAATAAGGTGGTGAAAGACAAATACCACATGATCTCACTTTTAACAGGAACCTAATCAACAAAACAAACAAATAAACAAAATATAACCAAAGACACTGAAATAGAGAACAGGGTGACAGTGACCAGAGGGGAGAGGGGAGGGAATTTCAGGGAAAAATGGGAAGGGTTTGCAGGAACAAGTATAAAGGACAGATGGACAAAAACAAAGGGGGGTGGAAATAAGGAGGTGGGGAAGGTTTGGGGGTGGCCTGGGATGGGAGTAAAAGGCAGAAAACTGTACGTGAACAATTAAAATAAAAATTTTAAAAAGGTAAAAAATATATATATGTAGCTCCAGAAGACTCCAAGTGTTTTTTATTTCAATCGTCCTGCTCCAAAATGACAAAAAAATCCCTGGGACCATTGCAACTTTTCAGAGTGCAACCATTTTGTTAGGATGCACTTGAAGAAGCACGTTTTGTTAGACGCACTTGAAGAAGCACGATGTGTCCTCTGAAGTAATGTGAGTAATGGGGACATTATTTCTCTCTTAGAGATAAGCAGAAACTTCCCCAGACGCTTGACTTCATTCTCTCCATTTTTCCTAATGCCTCATTATTTTGGGTGATAACTACCAAAGTGTCTTATGTTGTTCTGTTTATAATAAGACACTTAATGTTTTTTTCCACCTACCTTTTCAAAACCACTTAAAACCTACGGATAACAGAGCACACTCTCAGAGAGAGAGGATGTTAATCCTAGTGGTAAGATTAATCACCTACAAAAAAAACATTCTCACCTTCTGCTATAAGAAATTTGGAAGATAAAAATGTTATGACAACACGTTTTTTAAATTTTCAACTTCATGTCTAATGCTTTTTTAAGATGTTGAAATGGTTTACAATTTGTGTCCAAATTTTAGCTCTTCCTTAGCTTATTCTAAATTTTTACAGGTTTGGAACATACTTGAAAATTATCCAAGCCAAAACCTGGATGGGCAAAGTTTTGGTGTAAAAATATTGAGGAATTATTTCAATTTTTTAAAAAATTTGTTCTGTTTTGAATAGTTTAATATAAAAAAGAAAACATTTGAAATATTCAATAAAAATGATGCAATCATAATATATACTATTTATCGATTTCTTTTCATTTGCCCATTTACTTGATAAAGTACTAGATGCTTGGTAAGAGTTACATTAGAATTACTCTGAAGACACAGATAGATAAGACTTAACTTTGAGAATGGGAAACAAAGTTTTAAGAGATGAAGTAACATTTACCATGGCACATGGGTATCCAGCCAAAGTTATGCTAACAAATTCTGTATTTTTTCTACCCATATTAAGTTTCTTCAAACTCAGCAGCTTAAGACAATATTTATTATCTCACACAATTTCTGCAGGTTTGTAGTCTGGGAGTGGTTTAGCTGTGGGGTTCACATGTGAGTCTCTCACTACAGCGCAGTTGCCTGTACTCATCTCAAGGCCTAACTGGGTCTAGGCAGAGGCCTGGACCACACTGGGAGAAGAGTTGTCTCGGACCACACATTAAATACACAAACACTAGCAAAAAAAATCTCATAATGCTTTAAGAGCATTTATGATTTTGTGCCAGGCCACATTCATAGCCATCTTGGGCCACATGCAGGCAGCAGGCTGCGGGTTAGACACCCAATCCACTTTTAAGCTCACTTGTAGTTGTTTGCAGGCTTTAGTTCCTCTCTGGCTGTAGGACTTAGGTTCTCAGCTATTCACCCCACTAGCTTCTCCATAAGGCAGTAGCTGACTTCCCTAAGAATGAATGATCCAAGAGGAATGGAGGGAGAAAGGAAGAGTAACCCAAGATGAAGTTGCAGTCTTCTTGGAACAGTCTCAGAAGAGATATGCCATCAGTTCTGCTGTATTGTCATCAGAAATCAGACAGTAAGTCTAGTACGTGCTCAGGGATGGGGAATGAATCTCTATTACCTTTAGGGGTGAGTGGAATAGAAAATTGGTGCTTTTATTTTTAAGATCACTCACTACTCTTACACAGTGCTTCCCTGTACATTTTATCACATGTAAAATAACATTTTCTATGGAAGATTATGAAAATGTTAAAATTGAAGTCACTATTGCCTTAGTATTTTAAAAACTGTTAGAAGTGAATTAACACTGATGGCTTAACATATTTTGTTTAAATAAAGAAAAAGTAGGTCTATGCAAAGCCATGATACTTATGAACACTTTTGGGTATCACAATGTTATTCTGAAACAAAGACTAATTATTACTTTATATTAAAATAATTTACATATTATTTATTTGGATTTTGATTCAGATACTGGGATCTATACTGCAATCAAGTTATATGTGAGCAAAATTATTCAGTGATTAAGTGATAATGATGTTACTATCTATTTCACAAAATGATATAATCTTTTAAAAATATTTTATTTATCTATTTTTAGAGAGAGTGAAAGGGAGAAAGAAAGAAAGAAAGGTAGGGAAACACCAATATGTGAGAGAAACGTTGACGGTTTGCCTCTCATCCTGCAACCCAGGCATGTGCCCTGACTGGGAATCAAACTGGCAACCCTTTGGTTCACAGGCCAGCACTCAGTCCATGAAGCCACACTAGCCAGGGCAAAAGGCCATAATCTCAACTACAGAAAATGTCACTGTTAACTTTCTTCTTGAGCTAACATTTTATTTATGAAATATCTACATCTAATATTTCAAAGTCTACTAGGAAATATATTCTGAGTTTCTGTTTTAAATGTATTTAATATTTTTATGTGAATACTTATTTTTTAAATGATGTTAAGTATATTTCAAATATATGCCACATCATGCCTGCAACATATTTGCTTCAAATTCAGTGAGAAACTCAGACTTCTAAAAACTTGGAATTACCCATAGCAAATTTAAGACTTATTGTCAAGAGTTCATATTGCTTCCAATGCAATTAATGTAAGGGATTCAAATGTAAGTAGATAAATTGAAGGATAATTAGTTTGGCTCATTTTAAAATGAAGAAAGATTTCTTGTGAAGAGTGTACAGAAAAGATAATAAAGTAACCAAAATGAAATTGCATGATCATATATTTTCTCTGTAATAACTATTACATTTATAAAATTTAGTTTCTTCTTCCTTAAGTGAGAAATGGAATTTATAAGTGTTATGTAAGAGTGAAGTAAAATATCTACTTAAAAAATATATTGTGTTGGTTTGTAATTAGAGAAGGTAGTCATTAATGTATTAAAACATAATTCCCAAAGGCTTCTCCAATATCTTAATAATAATGACAATAGTGATAATATAAACTACAATTTATTCAGTATCAGACAATAATACACCGACCAACTTGTATGTGATTATTTTTTTTCAAGTTTTGTAGAGGAGGCTGTAAGTGCTCACAGAAATAAAATAAATTTCCCAAGGTATGAAATGAGAGCCAAGCTAGGATTTTAATTTCATCTTCTTGATTCCAGTGTCTCATTTTGATTCTGCTACTTGCTCAGATGGTATTTTTGGAATGCCCTTCTTATACAAAGGCTCTATGGATATTTTTAAAATGCATGCATTGTTCTCAAAAAGGAGGAAAAGGCAGATCTTCATTTAAAACCTAACAGCTTATAGAACCTAAATACTGAGGTAATGTATATTTTTTAAGTCAAGAGAACAGATAATCAAGAAGAATAAAACAAAGAAATCTCTTTTTTTCCACATATAATTCAATTTAATTTATTTTTTTGATTTGACATTGTCTTTATTTTTTAATGTATTTTTTATTTTATTTAGTTATTTTTCAAGCGCAGTTTTTTGTCTATTTCTCTCATCCCAGCCTCCCCCCCCCCTTGCTCCCCATCTCCCTCCCATTTCCACCCCCCTTAGTTCTCGTCCCTGTGTCCTTCCTATTTGTTCCTCCAAATCCCTCCCCTTTTTTCCCCTTAAATTCCCTTCCCTCTCCGCTCTGGTCACTGTCCCCTTGTTCTCTATTTCAGGGTCTTTGTTTTTTTTCTGCTTGCTTGTTTGTATATTACCACTGTAAATTGTATACATTTAGATTTTTAACTTTTTAAAAAATATTTTATTTATTTATCTTTAGAGGGGAGGGGAAGGAGAGAGGGAGAGAAACATCAATGTATGGTTGCCTTTCGTGCATCCCCTGCTGGGACCTGGCCTGCAGGGAACTGATCTGCAACCCAGGCATGTGCCCTGACTGGGAATCGAACTGCGATTGTCTGGTTCACAGGCCTGTGCTCAATCCAATGAGCTACACCAGCCAGGGCAGATTTTTAAAAATTATATATTTAAGTGTATTCAACTAATACATTTGTAAAATCGTTCCACTTCACAATGATTTCTTCTCATTTTCCACAAAATTAAGCATTCATATACCACATATTTTTTATTGACTCATTATTCCTTTATATGCTTATACCCATTTATTAAAGCAGTATTATATTAGTAATCATTTTCCCCAAATTTTCAATAATAACCACTGGGATGAATCTCTATAAAGTTCTATATTCATACACATCCATGATTACTTTCACTAAAAGCATTTTGGAATTTGGAATATATTTCCTACACATCTTTATTAACCAATTAAAAAATGTGAGAAACTGAAGTTTCATTTATAATAGCAATGATGATTGCCATGCATGTAAAATTAAGAAAATTATCTGAACAATAATGTTCTAGACGTATATAAAACAGAAAAGAGAGACTAAAAAACTTTTTTAATGGGAATAAATACTGAACATGTGTAAAGGTGTGTTCTTTGACAGTATATTACAAAATAACGAGGATAAAAATAATCCCCAACTCTGGGGAATCAGTGTGATCCTTTTTGCATATTTTCTGGAACTGAAGTCCATCTGGAAGAATATGTACCAAAAAAAAACATGTTCTTTTTAAACTGAAATGTGATAGATAGATACACACACACACACACACACACACACACACACACAGACAATTCAGAAGTTCATAGTTCAGTGAATTTTATGGAATAAACGCCTATGTCACCATTACCCAAACTTTTTAAAAAATAAAAATTTCATCAAAATATCAAAATAATGCTAATCCCCTTCTACCTTCCCCTGCAAAGTAACCAGTTCCTAACTACTAGTTCCATAGCTTAAATTACTCTATTTTGAACTTCATACAAATCAAATGATTTACTATGTACTATAGACTATGTACTTTTTTCTTCCTGTTTCCTTAATGTTATTTTTGAGTGATTCATCCACATGGGTACAAATAGTTTTATTTATTTCATTATTATTGCTCTGTAACATTGCAGACAGTGAGTAGGAGTATTTCATCATTCAAACATAGAAAAAATATTTTGGTTGTTTTCAATTTGGTATTAGTATGAATATTATTGCTCTAAGCAATAGCATTTATAATAATGTAAATATATCTTTGGGTAAATATGTCTACTCATTTCTGTTGGATAAGCCCAAGTATGTATGAGTGGACTTACTGGATCATAGAGTATATGAATAATCAGTTTTAGCAGATGGCACAAAACAGTTTTCTATTTAACGGATGTAAATAAACATCCACAACTTCACTAACAAAAAATTTGTCAACAACTTCACTAACACCTGGTATTTTTTTTCTTTTTTAATGGTAACTATTTTGATAAGTATGGCTAATTAACTGAATTATAGTTCTATATGTTTATTCATCATTTGGAAATACTCTCTTGTTAGACATTCTATTCAAATGTTTTACCCTTTATTTTTTTCATAATGGCTTCTTAAAGTGATTTGTAGGAACTCTTTATATATGAGTAATTTATCACCTACTTAAATGGCAAATATTCTCCCACACTGTGGACTACCTCTTCATTAATTAAAAAAAATTACTGATCAGTCAGAGTTGTCCCATCTTTTCCCCCCTTGCTCACTCACCCCAACCCTGCCCCCCACTCACATTATTTGTTGCTGTCGTTGGTTTGCTTTTATTAAGACTTATATTTCTTAAATTGTAACATATTTTAATTTAATATATTTTCTTACCATTAACATAGTTTTTGTATTGTATTTAAGATAATTTAATATATTTCTCTGTTTTTTCTAATAGATCTCAGTGAAACAATTCTATCACTTTTTTTAGTTAAATTTTAATTTTGAGGTATATGTATATTACTCTTGCATGCAAGAGTAAGATAATACAGAGAAATTCCATGTACCCTTTAACCAGTTTCCCTCAAGGGTAACATGCAGAATTACAGTACAATATCAAAACCGGGAAACTGATAACAATATAACTCACTGATCTTACTCAGATGGCTTCAGTTTTATATATATTTCTTTGTGTGTGTTTGTGTTTAATTCTGCACAATTTTATGATGTGTGAAATGCATTAGTTTTTATGTCTGTTATAACATTACCAGAAATTCAGTGATTTCAAACAACAAATTCTAATTCTTATAGTTCTAGAGGTCCAAGGTAAAAATCAATATTATTTGGCCCACAAATCAAGATTTCTGCAGGCTGCGATTGCTCTGGTCCTGCTGGAAGGAAACTTGTTCTTGGCTCTTCCAGCTCCTGCTGGCTGGCATGGTCCCTGGACCTGCGGCAGTGATACTCCAGGCTCTGCCACCTCTTCTGGGATGCAGTCTCCTTGCTTCTCTTTTGTAAGCACACTTATGCTGGTAGCATTTAGGGCTCACCCTCCTAATGCAGATCATCTTTCTTTTGTCTGAATAACCTTTACTTAATGACATCTCAATGTAAATAGCTCTTTTTCGATGTTCAAATAAGGAAATTACTGGTTTCAGGAGCGGTGGCACTGATATCTTTGGGAGTCCATTTCTCAACCAACTACACGTGGGATCTGTATTCACAGTCAGGGTACAGAATAGTCCCCTTACCACATGGATCCCTCTGGTTAGCATGGGTGGTAGTGTTGATTTTCTTCTTTCTTCCCATTTATTTACTTATTTTCAAAGTTACCCGGGTGGTATTAATTAATAAAATTATATAGATTCCAAGTGCACAGTTCTATGATAAACCATCTGTGTATTGCATTATGTGCCTACCACCTAAAGTCAGGTCTTCCACCAGCGTATATTTGACCCCCTTTACCCTTCACTACCCCCAGACCCCTTCCCTCTGGTAACCACCTTAGTGTTGTTGTGTCTATGAGTTTTGCTTGTTTGTTTGTTTTTGTTCGTTTTTTGCTTTCAGCTTTAGTTAGACATAAAATGTCAAGAACTGTATAATTTCACTTACAAGCGGAATATAAAATCTTGTTATTTTTTATAGCACCTTCATCTCTCATCTCCACCTCTCTCCTAATCTGTAACAACTGTTATTCAGTTCTCCACCTGTACATTTTTGGTTTTTGGTAATATTATATGAGTGTTATCATATGTAACCTTTTGGCATTGTACCTTTCTGCATTCAGCCAATTTCCCTGGAGAGTTTTTTTTATTTAATTTTTTCCCTGTTAAAAAAAATGTTTGTCCAAGTGTTGTATTCATCAGTAGTCCATCCTTCTTACTGATGTGAAGTTTTCCATGGTGTGGATGCACTGTAGTGTGTCTGACTGTTCACCTGTTGAAGGACATCAGAGTTGTCCCAGTTCTAGGCTGTAACAAATAACCCTGCTATAAACGTTTGTTCACATGTGCTTGTTAAACATAAGTTTTCATTTCTCTGAAACCTCTGTGCAGCAGTGTATTTGCTGAGTTGCTGGAGGTTCAGAATGTTGTCATTTAAAAAAAAATCTTGGGTCCCTTGCGCTTTGAGACACAGGGTTTTAAAGCAGAGCCAGATTCAGTTGTGTGCAATGCTTTCTTCAGATAAACTATCCCTGTGACTTCTTCAAGAGACTGCTTCTTAGGCTCCCCGGCTTTTATTGCAGGCCAGATCAGGTCCATTACGTTCTATGAAAGAAATCTGTCCATTGCAACTTCATTTTTTTAAGGAAAATCTCTGTTCTATTCTCCCATTGCTACTTCTGCTGTATTTTCCCCACAAGTTCAGCCAGCGTGCCTCTACTCCAGTGAAGATAATCTAGACTAAAGCTGAAATATCTACTACCTAAAATAATGTGTATGTAAGTGAACATTTTGATTGCAGGATTTCTTAAAATAAGGATAGTCGGCCTTAAATACCTTTAGGCTACCCAAAACCTAAAGATTGACACGAGAATTAAGATCTGTATACAATTTTCAGTGAAGAGAAAGTCACCTTCAAGGATTTTCAGGGTCTAAAGACTAACCTCATCATTCTTCTTGAGCCCCTTAGAAAGTCTTCAGGCAAGTGTGACAGTGATAAATTATTTTTGGGTGTTCACTAATATTGGATAAGTCTGAGAGAAGATAGAAATGTTCAGAGGTCAAATGTTACTGACTTTTTAGCCCCCAAATATTGTGTGAACAATCGTGACGGTAAATGGGAATCCATCTGGAAAAAGTTGTACAGAAGCACACAAAAAGTTCCAATTTTGTCAAGTTGACAATACATATGTGAGCTCAATTTTGTTTAGTAATAGAATATATCTCTATAGAAAGCATAAAGAATAAATTACCATAATAGGAATTCAAACATATATTTAATAATTAAAAAAACTAATGCAATTGTTGAAATCCTTTCTTCTTTTGTTTTTGGATGTGACCAGGTATTTACTTAATCCTTGAGACCTACTATTGTGCCATTTTCTTAGTATGTCACTTATTTTAACATATCTATTTTTCATATTAATTAGGTAATTAGAACACTAACAAGACACATAAATATGTCCATTTAACTCATTAAAGTATATCAAATTTTACAGAAAATACTGTATTTATATAAAAATATCAGTTTCATTTTAATAATTGCATAAAAATTTCAGGTACTTAAAGGGTCACTATAACTTCAAAATGCTTCCAGAAGGTTTCTCTTCCATTTCTGAATATAATAAGCCAGACTGAAATTCTTTTACAATTTTCCCTTTACTCATTTTTTCTTCAACTTTTGTGAAGTATGTAACTTAAATAACTGTGTGTGTGTGTGTCTACCACCTCTGCTTACAAACTAGGAATACTTTTTAAAGTCATTATTGTGTCACACATGTGGCTTTGAATGTAAATGTGACCCTTTCTTTTTAGAGTCCCCTGTGGGATTCAGCAATCTGCTGTGTTTAAGAATCATGTGACCAGTTGCAAAGGCTATTCAGGGAAGAATTTTCTGACTATGGCACTGATTTCATGAACTGATTAACATAATTTACACAATATTTGCATTTTACACAAGTTTATATTATGTCAGTTAGCTATTGCTACACAACAGATTACTCCAAAACTCAACAGGTTAAATAATAATACTTAATATCCCACACAACTTTCATGGGCCAAGAAATCAGGAGCAGCTACATTGGATGGTTTGGGCTCAGGCTGTATTAGGAAGTCACCTATAAGAAGTATTGGCATGGCCTCCAATCTTATGAAAAAATCACCTACCCACCTACTGCTGGTGGCTGGCTGGAGACCTCAGCTTCTTTGCATCTGGGCTTCTACTTGAGTGTCCACATCATGTAGTAGCTGGTTTATCCCAGAGTGAATAATCCAAGGAAATACAAGGTAGAAACCTTCATGAAAGTCTCACTCCATAGTTTCTACAGTACAGTCAAGCCCTGGTTGTCAAATGTCTTGGTTCTCAAAGAAATTGGTTCTCGACCAAGTTGTTCATGGAAAAAATGTCTCTGTTGTCTGACAAAACTTCAGATCTCAATTCTGTACATGACAACCATTTTGTGCTCGTACCTGTATGATCTGATCACAGCATTTTTTCTTACTAAAGATAAACTAATATTAACTACAACACTTTAAAGATAACACAGTTATCTTGCTTATTACTTTGTCTAATAAGTAAGTAAAATTGTAGCTATATGATTATTTTAGCTAAGTCAAGCATTGACATAGAACTTTTTTATGGATAGAGTTAATCACTTATTTCTATTGTTAATTACTATATCAAGTGTACAAATTAAATCTAGTTTTTATTTTGCTTTCTTATCCTTCCTGACATCCACAAAATTGTGCATGTATTACTCATCTTCATATCCCACAAATATCTCCCTCACTGAGAGAGCAGAGAAGTTAGCTAAAAACACAGCCAATTAAAATGTTGGCAAAACAATCCCTTTAAGGCATTTCATCTGTGATAACTGTTCAATTTATCTTTCTTTTCTTTTATTAAGCATCCGTTTTTTCTACTTTGATCCTTCCATTTTCATTTGTAAATGGAAATGCATGTATAAATGAAATATGTAATTACATTCCATTCTCTTGCTGAATGTGTGAGTCAGTTACAAAGCAAGTTTAAATAAAACAGGGAGATAAGATCTACTCAGGCTGGAGTTTGTATCTTTTCCAAAGCTGATATTTCTATTCTGAAAACAAAGTATCTCAGCTTTGGGAGAGAATCAAAGGTTGTAGAAATCTCACACAAATCTGATATTAGAAGCTTCTCTGTTATCCTTCTACCAAAGATAATTCAATTGATGTTTAAGGCCATTTAATCACAAAAAACTGAATTTCCTGAGGGAAGCTTGATTAATTTGGGGTTAGTATAAGTTGTTTTGTGAGTCAAAAATTATAATGTTTTTCAATGTGATTATTTTTCATTTATGTGTATAACATCTCTATAAACCAGTGTCCATGCAGATTTAATGTCTATAGTTCCCAGAGCTGTTTTTCATGAGAAGTCAGAATCATATTCATGGTCATAAACCTTTGATTCAGCCCCACTTCATTTCTCTGCCACTCCAGCTAAGAATTCTGAAATAAATGAGATTCTTCTAATATAAATTATAACTCTACACTCAGCACATTGCATGGTGGAGATATACTGTGACTTTAATGGGCTAGAAATATTCTCAGGCTAGTGTGAGCAGGCATATTGAAGATTACCTTGGAGGAGGGATTGGTAAAATGGAGTGCCACAGAAAACAGACCCCGAAGACAAAGTTGACTAGTGTTCATGCTGGAAATTCACAAGGAAGAAAGATTCTTCAGTAACAAACTATGAATGTTGTGATCTTTTTTAGAGATATTACCCACAGTTATGGAAGTGAATATGGTTATGGTTTTCCATAATGGTAAACATTCTGTTGTGTAGCTAAATCATTTTTACCTGAACCCATACTCACTCCAAAACTATGATTTAAAAAATTGTACATATTGATTTGAGAGAGAGAGAAATGTTGATTTGTTTTTCTACTTACTTATGCATTAATTGGTTGCTTCTTGTCTGTCTCCTCACCTGGAATTGAACCCACAATCTTGGTGTATGGGGGTGATTATCCAACCCACTGGGAAACCCAACCATGTCCTAATTTTTGTTTACTGGTTTTGTTCATTTATTTTTTGAAGTTGAAAGAAGAGAGAGATCAATTTGTTTTTCTACTTATTTTTGCACTTACTGGTTTCTTCTTCTATGTGCACTGACTAGGGATGGAACCCACAACTTTGGTGTATGGGGTCGACACTTTGAGTAACTAAACTACCCGGCCAGGGCAAAACTATGATCTTTAAATTGGTATCCTATGTAGGTTCATGTGTACGTAATGGCTGAGTTCTTATTCTGGAAAAAAGTATTGCAGTCTATATGGTATTTTAAATACTTAAATTGGTGTTCTGGTCTAATATTATCCTGAGTCAGGCTGATATTAAATGTTTGTATTTTATGTTATTTCTCAGCAAGCCAACACTCGTTGGGATGAGCTTAGCCATTGAACATTTCTATATATTCAACAAATTCACTGGAGTAGGCTGAATGATGATTCCCCAAAGATGTTCACACCTTAACCTCTAGGACATGTAAATACATTACTATATACAGCAGAAAATAATTTCCAGATATGTTTAAGGATCTTAAAACGAGGAGCGCGCCCTGGATTATCCAGGAGTGCCTAATGTAATCATAAGTTTCCATATGATAGAGGAGTAGGAGTATCTGAGTTAGAGACAAGATATGCAACAGTAGGAACAAAGGTTGGAGCAATGTTTTGAGATGAAAAAAAAGGGGCTATAAGACAGGAAATGCAGGAAGCTTCTTTTTTAACTTAATTTTTATTGTTGACACTATTACAGATGGCAGGTCCTAATAACTAGAAACAGTAAGGAACAGATTCTCCCCAGTCTCCAGAAGGAACACAGTTCTGCCAATTAATAGGTTTTAACCTGTAAAACTCATTATGTACTTTTGACCTCCAGAACTGCAGAAAAATAAATCCATGTTGCTTTAAGTGACCAAGTTCGTAGTAACTTGTTACGGCAACAATTGGAAACTAATACAATTTATCTTTTGACAACTCTTAGATGGTACCCAATTGACCTTTTCTCATTAACAGCTCTATCTTTCAATGGAAGTTCTTTAATTCTTTCTAAATGTCTACATATATATCTGATACCCCACACAATTCTTTTCTGGAACAAACCCCAAAATGTTAGACACAGTCTAGTATCTCCCTTTTTGTTAGATTCTGCGTTGTACATGTGCATTTTCAAATCACAACTACTTTGAGGTGGTCACATTAGATACCACTAAAATAATTCTGCAGAGAAAACTGCAGGGCAGTACTGCTACTATCAACTGCAAATTCTTCGTAAAAATTCTGCAAATATTTGTATTTAAAGCAGCAGCATTTTTGTATAAATTTACCTAGAAAATAGGAAAATAAGAATGATTTATTAAGGGTCAAGTGATAATATCACTACAAAACAAAAACATGAGCCAGTTTGTCCTGGAAACATAAATGCAAAAATCCTAAATATAGTAGCAGGGTGAATTAAGGAATATATAAAAACAGTCAAGTTGAATTTGTTTCAAAGCACATGGTTGATTTGCATTTGAAACATGATTAAATTTGAAAATTTTTATAGAATGAATATAGGAGAGATTTTTCATGTTTTTCTCAATGGATAAGAAAAAGATAAAATTTAACAGCAATTCATAATAAAATTCTCAGCAAATTGATAGATAAGAGTCCATTTAGGAAATGAAGTATTTAGGCTAAACAATGTATTTATTGGTAAAATAATAAAAACATTCCTGTCTCTGAATGGCTTATTTCATTTAGCATAATGAAATACAGATATCACGTGATTTCAAGCATATGTAGAATCTAAAGAACAAATTGAACTAACGAGCAAAACCAAGATAAACTCATAGAGAGCAGGATGACGGCTTTGGGGAGATTAGAGGGTGGAGGGATCGGGCACAAAGGAAAAAGGACTCATGGACACGGACAACAGGGTGGTGATTGTGTGGGAAGGAAGGTATAAGAGGGATAAATGATCATTGAAAAATATAATATTTTTAATTGTACTTATTAGTCAGGGTTCTTCAGAAAAAAAGAACCAACAGGATATATAGAGACATACAGATGTATAAAAGGTGATTTATTATGGGAATTGGTTCCTGCAGTTGTGCCACAGTCTCCTATCTTCAGGTGGACAATCCAGAAAGCTGGAAGTGTCATTCAGTGTGAGTCCAGCCCATTACCAGTCCGAAGGCTGGAGAACCAGGAGCTCCCATGATGGGGGCTGGTATGTCCCAGTTTGTAGAGATAGTTCTCTCATTCTTCACATTTTTCTTCTACCCAGGCCTTCGGTGGAGCATGGTCACATTGGTGAGGGCATATCTTTACTTAATCTATAGAATGAAATGTTCATCTTTTTCAGAAACAACTCACAGCCGTACCCAGAAACAATTATTTATTTTTTTCAGGCAAATTTACAGATGACCATCACACATCCTCTAGAAATCAAGGGTAACTCAGGAATGACTCCTGTGCACTTCCAGTTATCATTGTATAAAGGGATCTTACCAGTACACAGAAAGTGAAATAGGAGTGTAAGAAATGGCAGAGAAAAAATAAAAATGTTATTGAAGGTAGAAGGACTATGTATATAAATAATTTTAAAGAATCTAGAAATAAATAAAATCAATAAGTAAATGTAGCCAATTTTCTGCTAAAATGCCAAAACACAAATGTTAATTTTATATCTTTCTATACACCATCTAAAAATTTAAAAAAATATTATTTACGTGTATATTTAATAACATTAAATACTTAGAAATATATCTAATGTAAGGTAGGCAAGGCTTCTAAACACAAAATCCCTCAAAACATTATGCAAATAAAACAAAAAACATACATAAATAAGAGGAGATAATAGGCTGTACTCAAGGATTTAAAATTGTGATATGACAATTATTTCAAAATAGATTTGGAGATTCATTGGAGTCCCTGTTTAAAGCAGCAGTGTGTGTGCACTTGTATGATTGTGCAAACTGACAAACTGAATGTAAGGTTTGTGTGAAAATGCAAATATGCAAGGATAGCAAAGGCAATCTTGAAGAAAAAGGTAGTTGGAGGGCAACACTATTTGACATCAAAACTAGTTATAATTCTACATAGGTAAAAAGGGACAGTATGATATAGATTCAAGAACAAACCACTGGAATAATAGAACAGAGCAGAGAGACCAGAATCATTTCACACATATACTGCCATCTGACCTGTGACATAGGTGGTGGCCATGCCATGTGAAGTTAAAACCACAATCTTCTTAAGAACACATCCTTCATCAGTTGAACACGCATTTCAATAAAAAACGAAACCTTGACTCTCATCTGACGCCACATTCAAAATAAAATCTGTTTTAATGGACTATAGATCTAAAAATAAATGTTAAAACAACAAAGAAAATATGTAGGAAAATATTGTCATGGTTTATTTTTGAATGGACACAAAAGTCGTCAAAGAAAACATTAGTAAATTAATGTTTTCATTAATAACTTTTCATCAAAACATACCATGAAGAGAGGGAAAAATCCAAGAGGAAATGTATATCTTTATGTGCACGTATACACTATAACATGTATATGGCCAAACAACACATCAGAAAGGGTAAAGTCCTACAATCCAATAAGAAACTGAGGGACAGCCACATCACAAAACTGGGAACATTTTCAGCCATTCTTCTCCCCTCTATCTGTATATATAACAGAAATAACTCGTATACATATGTGCATCCAAAGAGGGATGTTAACAGTGACACTATTCAGTAGAGTTCTCAGATAGAAGCATCACAATGTACACCAACAGCAGTATGCATAAACAAATATAGACACCTTCATCCAATGCAATGCTGGATAGCACTGAAGAGATCTAACTACCGATATAGTTATGTCATGGGTGAATCTCATGTATGCAATGTTGAGTGAAAGAAGCCACTCACAGAGGTAGTATCTCATACCATTTAATTATTTCAGGTTTATGTACAACTAAGTCATCTTCAGAGGTGAAAGTTAAAATCTTCCTTTGGTAAAGGGACCAGTTACCTGAAGGGGGAGTGGGCAAGGCATTTGGAATGCTACCTACATTTTAAGTTTGGACTTGGGCAGTGACAACACAAATGCTTTGAGCTGTAAACATTATTACTGTGTATGTAAATCTATATGCCCCCTGTGTGTGCTGTATTTCAATGAAGAGTTATTACAAAAACAGATACATTCTCAATATAACATACATCCAAAAGAGAAAGATTGATTAGAAGGAAATGAAGCCAATTTAGGAACATTCTAAGTCAGTAAATAAAATTTACCCAGCATAGAGAGACTGGGACTGGAAGTTAGTAATCATGTTTGCCACTTCCTTTTTAGCAGCTGAAATGATTGCTCTTGCTTGTTTCTTTCTCCACGTCCTCAGGCATGGTGCTGGTGACAGTCAACGGGTATAAAGTGGTGCACCAGAAGTGCTTGGGGGCACTGGCCTGGGTCCCCAGTGATCTTCTCACAGACACCCCATCCCCGAGGCATTGTTATGACTGGACCAACCCACTTGTGGTTCTTAATAAGATTGCAAGATCTACCAGGGAAATTTGAAGCAGAGAGAGCAAGAGAGAGGTTGAGTTAGTTTATTGCTTATAGGCCCTGAAGTGAACAAGGCACATGGCAGGGTGGAGGGAAACACAGCAGGGTCACCGGGGGATGGAGAAGCACCTGGGCCTATGTTTTGTTTTCACTTGGGTCCAGGGAGTGGGGAGCCTAGGTTTGTCAGGTTAGTATTTATTGCTGAATTTAGAACATAAGAGGTTACTTAGAGCTTGGAGGAGGGAAAAAGAAGAAAAGTTTCCCAACTGGTCAGTTACAAAATCAACCAAGATCTCTTAAAACAAAGGAGCCTCAATGAGAAAAGATATCCTGGCCCTTTACTTTGAAATAGCCATTTCTTTGAAGGTGATGCCTCTTTGAAGTGGATGCCTTGGCAACTAAAGCTTAAAAGTCATGCACCTGTATTACAAAATCAACGGTCATTTACTGCCTGGCTTACTTCACTTAGCATAGTGCTCTCCAGTCCCATCCATGCTGTTGCAAAGGGTAGGAGCACCTTCTTTCTTTCTGCTGTATAGAATTCCATTGTGTAAATGTACCATAGTTTTTTGATCCATTCATTTACTGATGGACACTTAGGTTGGCTATTGTAAATTGTGCTGCTATGAACATTGGGGTGCATAGGTTCTTTTGAATTGGTGTTTCAGGGTTCTTAGGATATAATTCCAGCAACAGAATGGCTGGGTCAAAAGGCAGTTTCATTTTTAGTTTCCTGAGGAAATTCCATACTGTTTTTCACAGTGGCTGCACCAGTCTGCAGTCCCACCAACAGTGCACTAGGGATCCCTTTTCTCCACATTCTCTCCAACACTTGTTGTTTGTTGCTTTATTGTTTAGGAGGGACATTCTCAATGCTGTGAGGTGGTATCTCATTGTGGTTTTAATATGATCTCACCTTTAAAAGGAACCTAATCAACAAAATAAACAAGCAAACAAAATATAACCAAAGACACTGTAATTGAGAACAGGCTGACAGTGACCAGAGGGGAGGGGATTTGGGGAGAAAAGGGTGAAGGGTTTGCAGGAACAATTATAAAGGAGACATGGACAATAACAAGGTGGGGTGGAAACAAGGAAGGCAGGTGGAAAGAGCTGGGTTGGTGGGGAGGGGTGGGGGGAAAGGCAAAAACTGTACTTGAACAACAATAAAAATGTTTAAAAAACAGGCAGGCAGCTGTCAAGGTTTTCACTACATCTCTCCATCGAACTGATCATTTTTGCCAACCAGCTTTCTTTGCCTATTCATGCTGTCTCCACTCCTGCATAATTGTGTTGCTTGAATGTGACCTGTGACTTTGGCTCGCCACGTCCCCAATGCCAGACCATATAGAAGATGAATTTTCATTTTCAGTTTTCACAGTCATCTAGTGTACTTTTTAAAATCAGAATCTAAATTCTACATTCCCAGGAGAGAATGTAATTGGGTAGCTAAATTCTGATGCCCAGCTTGGGCCCAAACTTAGGTGATGAAGGTAGAGTAATCTAATAAGTAGAAATCCCTTAACTAAGGATGTGGATTAAGCTGTTTTGGTGGTGTTTTCCTTTTGAGAAGAAACATATGGGAGGGAAGAATTAATTGAAATACCTGTTGCGCTTTCCATCTGTGTGGCTGATTGAAATAACATGGCATAGGTCAGTGGTTCTGGAAACTTTTGTTCTCAAACGTTCTTGAATATATAGAGCTTTTGTTTTTGTGGATCATATCTATCACTATTTTCCATAAAAAATCAAAACTTCAAAATTAATTACGAAAATATTTTAATTCTATAAAATAATCATTGTACAACATTGTGTCACTTATTTTATGAAAAAATCCAGGTTTTCAGGAAAAAATACAGTAAGAAAAGTGATATTGTTTTACATTTTGCAAATCTCTTTAATGTCTGACTTAATAGAAGGCAACTCATGGATATATCTGTGCTTTCAACTATTGCAACAGCACATCTCTTATGGTTCCTGGAAAACTCCATGTACAATCTACAGGGAATTGAAGTGAAAAAGTAATATGACATCTTAGTAGACTCATAAAAACTAAGTTTGATCTCTAAGAACATTTCAAGACTCCCCAGCAACCTCACAATTCCCTGGACAACCCCAAGATCTGCTGGTATAATACAAGGAGGTTATTTCTGGCACCAAATAGACTTGAGTTCGAATTCCAGTTACATCAGTTATGGGTTGTCTCTCTGAACCATATTTTCCTCAACGGTCAAATGGTTCTGTTAATATTTCACAAAATTATTGGGAGCTGATTTTGAAGATGATGTGAGATAGGCTATGAAATTATGTACTACTGCTAATAACAGTAACACTAATAATAGAGTTTCTCTTCCATTGAACCTTCACTGTAGCTCAGGCTTTGTTATATTTACTGTTCATTAAATAAATCATAATAGGTCTGTGAGTTAAGATGCATCTCAATTTCCAATTTATAGAGACACTGAGACAAAAACATTACTTGCCTATGATAACACAGCTAGGGCACTGTAAAAAAAAGGAGAAAACTTTTACTCTTTGTGACAGTATGGATTGACCTAGAGAATTTTTAAAAATATTTATCTTTCCTTTTTTTGCATTTAAAAAATTTGTTTTAGATTTTCTTTATTTACTTTTAGAGAGGGTAAATGAGAGAGAACAAGAGGAAGAGAAACATCAATGTATGGTTCTTCTCGTGTGCTACCTACTGGGGACCTGGAATACAACCCAGCCACGTGCCTTGGCTGGGAATCAAGCCAGCGACCCTTTGGTTCACGGGCCCATGCTCAATCTGCTGAGCCACACCAGCTGGGGAACCTAGAGAATATTATGCTAAGTGAAATAATTGAGTCAGAGAAAGATAAATATCATATGATTTCACTTATATGTGAAATCTAATAAACAAACTGAACTGACAAGACAAATGGTGACAGAGCCATAGATAGAGGTTAGGATGACAGCTAAATGGGTGGAGTTAGGAGGTAAAGGTATTGATCAAAAAGAAGAGGACTCATGGACATGAACAACAGTGTTGTGATTTGATGGGGGCAGGGGCAGTGGAGAAAGGTATAAAAGGGACAAATGGAGATGGGAAAAGCATAGTAAAAAACATAAGTTATGACCTCATGTATTCTCCTGCCAAAGCTCATGTTCTTAGCTTTGATATACTAACTTTGTTTAGCAAATAAAATGTAAACAACAAGTGTTAGTGCGTTTTCTTAAATACATGTTTTGCTCATATAGAACCTAAAAGTTACCTTCTTTTATTTAATCTAGTTAAGGTCAATAATGATTTCAATTTTATATTGTTCTGTACTCATAGGAAAGCACATTACCACAGATGCAGTTCTAATTGGCTTGATACTAATTAATACTTCAACAGCAATTGAGTTGCATAGCATTCTAATGTAATGATCACAAAATCTTCTGAGGTACATGTTGTTTTATATACATTTTGCAAATGAAAAAGAAGGAATTGGAGACTAATTCATTTGTCCTCCAAAACAGAGGTAGTTGGGGACAGAGCTAAATTTTGAACTCAGATATTCTAGCACCGGGATTCATTCACTAAATCACTGAGTTATAACTTCTGAATCTTCTCAGTTTACCTATACTATTGTAGAGTGGGAAAAGGAGGCAGAAATGTGATATAAACCTGTAGCTCTTTAGTAATATTTTGTTATTTTATTTGAACCACCATACGTCTTAAAATAGCATACTCTCACAGCAGAAATACATAATGTCTTCATAATGTGGAATATCAATTGTAAATTAACCCTTTCACCAGTTGCCTTTCAATGGTCAGTTGTCCATAAGTGATGATATTTGATAATGTTTTATTGTTCTATGTTTGCTTGTATTAAACCATTTTAATGATACAAATTCAGTGAGTGGGGGAAGGGGAGAGAGAGATGAGTAGAGAAAAAAGAAAAGAGGAAAGGAGAGGGGAGGGAAGGGAAAGGGGGAAGGAAGAGGAAAAGTTTGGAATCCCCAAATTGCTAGGAATAATCCATTTCTTTCAATTGGCAATGAAATGACTGAATGGCATATGAGGTCTGTGTTGGCAGAACCGTTGTTGGTATGTCCAATTAAGAATATGCAGATTAAAGCCTGTTGAGTGAGGAGGCACAAGCCACCTACTCAGGGTGGACCAGTGGCTACCTCATTGTTCGAGCTCTCACTTTAGAAAAGCAAAAACCCTAGAGTTAGTCTGAATGAGTGTACAGTTTCAACACACTCACACCAAAGAAGCAAAGTCACAAGATTTGTTGCTTCCAGATCCCAGGATGGAGGATGCGGCGAGGCAGGGAAAAGGGTGCTGCAGGCCTCCGTCCCAGACCACACGCACGCAGTACATGGAGAGCTGGGCTGGGCCAGAGGCCGGTGGCTTTTTCTGACCTGACTGTAAGTAGCTGTTTTAAAAGATAGGTGCCCTGGGAAAAGCAAAGCAGGAGCTGGTGGCCGCAATAGAAGGAATCTTAAGCTCAAGTTCTTATATAAATGTCCATCCAGACTTTGGGTGTGAGCAGGGTTATCATGCCTTAAAATACTCAGGCGGCAACTCAGAATAGCTATTTTTTCATCACAATGTCAGCCATACACCTACTATTTTATTAAACACAAAGGTCTTATAGGTCTTTTCAAAATCATGTAAGTAGTTTAGTGTAATTATGTTATTTTCCATATTGCTTTAAAACAATATATATATATATATATATATGTCATTATATTCCATATAGTAAGAGTTGATGTGCAGTATTCTTATTCTACTTTGGATAAGTTCTTTCTATCTTTGTGATTTTAATATTTTCTATAGGAGTTCCTATTAGTAAGAAACAAAATGATAGATTTCAAGTAAAAATAGAAACTAGCCTCAGGGGGGAAAATGGTATATTAGGCAGCAGGCAGTCCCCTCTTGCACATTTCTGATGACTGTTAGGTCTCCTTCCATTATTCCCGCTCTGTTCCATTAATAGTCTTAAGTTTACCTCAGAGGCTCAACTGCCAAAATCATCAAAGGCTTAGTGAAAACAATTTTGTTAGCAGCCTTTTAAATCAAGGGATAATCTGAAGCAGGCAACCTTGCTGCAGATATTATTTTCAAACTTTTTAGTCAAACATAGGCTCTGGTGGTAGCTATAATTTTAAGTTCCCATTGATTCTTGGTTGAAATGATATAGAAAAAGGTGTGCTATTCCTGCAGAATTATTCATAAAAAGTTTAAAGATTATACACTTCAACATGTTCAACTGACAACTCATGCTTTACTGCACATAAAAATAATATCACATTGAAAACCATAAATGATTTATGAACCATAACACAAATGAAATAAATTGTACTCTTTAAGTCATATCTCAGAAAGTCAAGTGAAATTTGTACAGATGAAATAAATAATAGCTTAATATTATATATTATAGTGACATAGCATAACAGTAAGCAATAGAATTATTTTAACATTTTAAGGAATAAATAAATTTCTACAGTAAACTCTCAAATCTACTCTTGTGTATTTATAAGTTGAGATTCATTTTTGCATTTAGAAACAAAAATGGCAATCTGTACTTGACCTTGAAAATAAACACTAAAACTTTTTATTTTTCAGATTCTACTTTTCAAACTCTAGTTAATGTTCAAAACAAAATATTTATATATAAAATATGACTTTGGATATATGTAAGGTGATTAGTTTTAAGAAACTATACATAAAATTGTGAAGCAAACAAAATTAAAGATCCCAAAGAGTAATTTTTTAAAAAGTAACCTAGAATATGCAACTCTGCCTCTTGATAGAGATATTAAAATAAAGTTTTACAATTCGGAAAGAAGAAACAAATAACTTTGAAAAAATAATGCTGGACAAAACAAGTATGACTTTCTACATCATTAGAAATAATATAAGTGCAAGATTTATATAAATCACATGCATCTGTAGTAAACAATTGGTAATCTTTTTTGTGGAATACGAAAGTTTATTACTTGGTTTTAGAAGGTAAACTGCTTATTATTTTTTTTATTTTTTAAATATTTTATTTATTTATTTTTAGAGTGAGCAGAAAAGAGAGAGGAAGAGAGGGAAATATCAATGTGTGGTTGCCTCTCGTGGGCCCCCCACTGGGGACCTGGCCCACAACCCAGGCATTTGCCCTGACTGGGAGTCAAACCAGTGACCATTTGGTTTGCAGGCTGGCACTCGATCTACTGAGCCACACTAGCCAGTGCTGCTTGTTAATTTTTTAAGTTTCATGAATATTTCATTCTCATAGTGTAGTAGTCTTCCACAACTTGATCTCATTCAAAGGGTCAAGTAATTGTTTATCCCATTCCTCAACACCAACAACTTCAAACTTTGGCCTCCAAACGTTCATAAGGATCATCTGAAGAGCTTATTTAAACTATGGTTTTCAGACAATGCCCAAAGATTATGACTCTGTATGTCTAGGTTGGGACTCTAGAATCTGCATTTTGGGGCAGGTAAAACATGTAGTAAGGAGCGCATGTTTACTGACTATTACTTGTATGGGTTAAACTACCTTGAAAAGCCAAAGCATGCATTTTCTTTTTCTAGGATTACGTGCATTGAATAGTATGTTATTCCTATTATAAATTTAAATACACTCTGGGCATATACATATAATTATAGTTTTATAAAGATAAAATGCATTCGGTGATATCTTTATAACTGATAAAATACAGTTAAATTTCACATTTGTCCTTCTTTCCTTTATTAGGTACAATCTTCTTTCCTCATAGTGGTAAAATCTATATTTGCATATATACATATGTATCTTCTGTTCTGGTATTGTCCTAGAGCATTATTTCTAAGATGGCAGAGATCACATATTAATGAAAAATTTTTTGTTGCTTCTTCCCAAGTTTTGATATCTTCTCTCATATCACGATGAGTATATACTTAAGAGATGCTGTTACAATATTAATACTCAGAGATTTTAGATACAAACTATTTTGAAACTAATGTGAAACAGCAATATGAATCTTTGCATTTTATATTTTTAATTTATATTTCTATCATTAATAACAATAACCCAACCTATTATTCCAGTTCACAAAATACTTAAATTATTTATAATTTAAAAATATATATAAATTTCTTTATCTTGTGCAATTTATTGTATTTAATTATCCTAATAAAATTAATCTGTGATGTAGCTTTTGATATTATACATTTACAAAAGAAGTTGGTTTATACTTTAGGCATGTATTTCACAATAAATATGTATTTATTACTAAATATATATCTATCCTAATGTCATGTACCATTAAAAACCAAAAATTAAATTGAATGAATTTAAAGATCAGTTTGCCTTATTCAGGGATTCATGAGTCAGGCAGCATCCCATGTAGCAAATAGAAAGTTGCTCTGTCAAGCTATAGAAAAAAAAGTTTTTAAAGCAAAAGGGGGTAAAAAAAAGGAAATTTTTAGAAAATAACACATTGTGTCAGGTAACATCACACTCCGAAGCAGAAAAGAAGGGGCCTATCAGGTGGATTATCTCACTAGTGCTAACCAGGTAATTCCAGGTTCACTGGTTAAAGGCTACAGTTTCTTGGAAAACTGACATCGTAACAGGCTGAGTATTAAATCTTGGTTTGCTGACACGGGGGACTTGGCATAAGCGACTCCATTTTGTAAGCTATCAACACCACTCTCAGCTAGTTTCTCATTGTCTCGCTTTAGAAATTGTGTTGGTTCTTTCTGTGGCATCCATAGGTCATGATGTTTTGTTGTTGTCTGAATCCCTGTGACATTCTCAGCTCATGGCTGCAGGCTCATATTTCTTAAGTCAGTCATCCTGACATTCCACTCTTAGAAAGAACGTTTACTTAGGGGTTAGAAGCTGCAAACACACAGTTCTTAAGAGAATACAATGTATTTAAAGCTTGCAATAATTATAGGCAGGATAATTCCCAATGCTTGGCATGCACTTTGAAGTCATTGTCCCCGAGACCCAAAACAATCGAAGTCAAACAAGTCACAAAACAACCCCTCTGAAGGAGTCACCTTTTAAGCCAAGTGACTTGCTAAAGTGACTTTAGGGAAATGAGTTTCCCTTTCTCCAGAAGTGCTAACCCATGTGCAGCAGGTGGCATTGGCCACAGCACAGACAGCTCCTTGTTCAGCTAAAACATAGTCAGGGGCTCCCCTATGACCAGAATCTGAGGATCTTTGTTAGGCAGCTATTGTCTTAGTAATGGATTCTACAACATCGTCAAGAATTAAAAAGAGGTTTCTCATCATAGCTTCCTTTACATTTACTTCTAACCACAAAAGTATGGTTCTGACAAAGGAAGCAAATCCTTAATCATGAATGTCCCTGTGGGTCTTTCTAATGTGATGATGTATATCCATGCAAGTTGACTAATCAGGTGCATTACTTCAATTGTGGAAATTTGGGGGCACTGTCAGATAACCCAAGGTTACTCCAGCTATGCTCCAGCAATCATAAACCCAAGGAGAATGATAAAAACCACAGACAGAGGAAAACACTCCTGCTGGGAACTACTGTTAATGGATTTGTTCTCAAGGATTGCAGTGTTTGCTGGTCAAGCTAGGGGTCAGTCATCAGTCAGAGTTTTAGTGCATAGAGCAAGAACAACTGCTAGCCTGAAACAAAGAGTTGTTCTCAGTATCTTGCAAACATGTATGCTCCTGGAGAGATCTCTCAGTGAATGTGGACAGATCTGATTGAGGTAATCAGGAGAATGTGGAGATGCTTCTAAGATTTGCATAGGTATTTGCATGTAATTAGCTACATGTAGTTATAATCAGAGAGAGGTGAGAACAAGGCACAGAATACTGGTTGTAAAAGTGGTCTGGTCTGTAAGAGACTTCTAAGGGGGTTATTCATAGTTTGCAGTAGTATTGGAAATAAAAGAAAAATTGTTCATGGAAGACTAAGATGTCTCTAGCATCATGAATGGACCAGAGTCATTGATTTCGAATTCACAGTCTAAAATGTTGCTTTCCTTAGCAATGTCCTGAGAGATAAGGATGCAGGTGTTATCTCCCCAGGCCAATGCCAGAGTAAAAAAAAAAAAAAAAAAACAAGGAGAAGAAAGGGTTTCATATTTCCTTAAAATGTAAAGTTTTGATTCAGTGTCTGGGTGAAAGTAGTCTACCTTGATACCAGCTTTTTCTCTTCCTCTCCATCTACAGTAATATGGAGGTGTCCAACATTATCTCAGGCCACATGTCAGGTGGAACTTTCTTTAGCTGTGATGTGTGTCCCCAAGTCTCGGTGACTTCTAGTTTTGCAGCAATGTCAGTGCTCAGGAGCCCTTGGTGAGGCCCTTCCCATTAGGGCTCAAGAACTGTTTTCCCCTGATAACCTCTCCAGGAAACCAAATCACCAGGTTCTGGACTGTGACCAAGAGGACCTTTGATTGAAATCTAGGAGACACCTTTAACTTCTGAATGATAGGCTTTAGCATAAGACATTAAAGACTTAGAGCAGCTAGTCACACTAGCATGAGTCAACAAGGGATAAGCAGAAAGTCATGTAACGTTATTCATTGGCCTACTAGTGACTCTCTCATGTGGAGTGAGTTTATGTTTCCCAAAGGAGATACTGCAAATAATCAATAAGCCAGAGGCAGCACCTTCGGCCAGTCGAGCCCAATAGTACCACTAAAGGTAAAGATTTTAAGTTCGAAGACCCCATCTGTTTTCTCAAATCTGCCTGATGATTGAGGTGATAGTGACTGTGATAATTTCAAGAGAATTGCAAGACTTTCCTTAAGGCTTATTTTTCCCCCAAATAAGTGGGGGTCTCGGTCAGTGGAGATTATAGAAATTATACCCCAACCGGACATCTGCTTTATGGCAGGGAAGGCTTCAACTCATCCAGAAAACATACATTCAACAAGAACATATTGATAACCTATGCTAAATGGCAGTTGGATGAAGGCCAGATGTAGCCACTAAATGATTCCAGAGGGAGGAGTTTCGAGAAATCTGGGAATAAAGTAGTTGTTGTTTTTTCCCCCAGGATTATGGACCTAACAGGACAAAAATTGATGATAAACCATTTTCATGATTTTATAGTAGTCTCTCCACCAATGTCTATTCATAATATGAGTCATCACAAATGTACCGTGATGGGTGAAGAAATGCAAAACCTGAAAATTAGAATTTTCGAGGGAGTTTGGAGAATCAAGCACTTGTCTTAGGTGTCCTATAGCCCTGACTCTTCGTTTAATTTATAGTCATTGTTTGCCCGTATCTGATTCAACTGTAAACGGTTGATGTATTATGAGGACTTCAGGAGGACAAAATACTGGCAACAAGGGGGTCATGTTTTTGTAGAAGCAGAATGGACTCCATCCATGTGTGCCACAGCCTGTACAGGTTCTGTAGCTATTGCCTTCCCATGAAATTCAGCCAGTGCATCTCCCTGATGCTCAGGTGCAGTCTGTGTAGTGTGGTGCTCAATTTTGATGACAGCAATTTCAGAAGGTGAGGGAATGGCAGGAAGAAGGTCATTTACTTGTCCATTTCTGATTGGGGTCCCAGTGGAAATAAGACACCTTTGTTTCCATAATATCTCAAAATCATGGATGACCTCAAAGGAATATAAGCTATGAGTGTAAATGTTAACAATCCTCCTTTTTGATAACTGGCATACTCTGGGAAGGACACAGAGCTCTGCTCCTGGGCCTGATTTAGCTTGTGGAAGACTTCCCCTCTCAAGTAGTGTATATTTAGTGTCGAGGGCATATAACCAGCTTAAAATTTTCCTATCTCATTTTTACAGCATGATTCACCAACACACAAAATTAGATCAGGAATAGTCAGAGGAGGTGTGTCATAAGTTAGGACACAGTGTCGTGAAATGGGACACTGTTACCTCCCAAGACAGTATTACTTACCCCTTCTTCTGGCTGGGGTAATAACCCCAGTATTAAGAATGCTGCAAAAACCTTAAGATGCAGTTTAGGTGGTAGGACTAGAAGAATCTCATAGGAGGTTATGTCTGCTTGCAGAGAAATGTTGAATCTGTTCAGTATTAAGAAGACTGGACAGCATGTGAAGTTTGTAAATAAATGTCACTGTCTAAGATTAAATCCATGGAGGCTTTTACTAAGTTTGCAGCTGCAGCTATAGCCTTGAGGCAGTTGGGATAGGCACGGACAGCTGAATCAAGTACTCTGTAATAGGCAATAAACCTATGTTCATTACAGTGTTCTTGCACGAGCATTTTCAGAGCTTGTTTTCTCTTTCATGTACAAGTGAGGTGAATAGAATTGTATATTTAGGCAGTGCTAGGCCAGACCACTCTCGTAGTGCTTGTTTTAGTTTCTTAAAGGCCTGCTCATGTTTATCTCCCTAAGGATGGTTTTTAGGGACTGAAATTTTAGTAAGTTCATAGAGTGAGGAAATCAACTGAGAAGAATCGGGAAACCATAGTCTGCAATAGCTAACTAGGCCTAGTGATCCACAAAGCTGCCATTTAGTTGTGGTCCTAGGTAACGCTTGGATTAGATTAAAATATTTTGGAGATAGCTGGAGTCTTTTAGTGCTTCGATTAGATCTATGTAATGAACAATGTTTAAAATTAATTGTAATTGCTCCTTAGAGACTTTATGTCTGTTTTTATGTAATTGTTGTAATAAATACATGGAATCCACCCTGGCTGGTGAATTGAGTGCAGACTGAAAACCAAAGTGTCACCAGTTCAATTCCCAGTCAGGGCACATGCCTGAGTTGCAGGCTAGGTCCCCAGTAGGGGGTATGCAAGAGACAACCACACATTTGTGGCGGACCCTGGCCAGCAGAGTCTGCCTGTTGTGGCCAATGGTGAGAATGAATGCACAGGCGACAACAACCCTGTGTGGAAAAAGGGAACAGGCACGACCAATCTCTCAAGGGGAGAGTGCCCATGGGTGCCTTGGCCACTCCCTCAAGAAGGGAGTGCCCCGACCCTTGCCTAGACAGGCTGTTATTGTTTTCCTGGGGTCTTATAGCAGAGAAAGATTTATTATCTATTACATAGAATATTATTGTCTATATTTTAGGTACAATCAAGAAAATGAAAATAACATGCAGAGGGGAATGGCAATGAACTCATTAGCTCTGTCCTTGGGAGAACTCATACAGGCTTTGGAAATTACCTTGAAGATAGACAATGCACATCTGTTGCTTTAGACCAGGGCGATGGAGTTTTAGCAAGAGCAAGCATAACAGTCTGTAAGTATTTTCTAGGCCTAATTCCCACGGGAAAACTTGGTTTGAAGGTTGGCTCCTGCCTACCATTTTGCATCTGTAGGTTTTCCATACGGAGCTGAGTCACATTTGCCAGGCCAAAACAAACCAGTCCCCTACACACATTAAATATTTATCTGCCTCTCTTTCTCCTTTTCTCCCCCCTCTCTAAAAATAAATACATAAAATCTTAAAAAATAATGACATGGTATCGTTTATGGATTTTTTATCTAACTGTAACAACTACATGGAATTCTGTATGGATGCTCCTTTGGTAACTGAGCAGAGCAGGAAATCCTCTAAGTATTACAAAGGCTTGACTACCTGGGGAGCTGGAGCATAACTAAATTTTGATGGAGCACTTGAAGGAAATAAGGAAGGAACTTGGTGACCATTGGGACATAACTGTTCTAGTGTGTGTGTATGTGTACAGCTGATTAGTTGATTATTCTGAGTACAGGCCTTTTGAGGTTTACAGAAATGCTGAAATAGAATTACCAAAGATCTATGATAGTAAACCATTTTGAGTCAGGTGTGATTGGTGACAAAAGGGTGTTGTTAGTACATCCAAGCTCAGGGAAAAGCCCTGAGACTAAATATCTACCTCTGTCAATGAAGGGTAGGGAAAGATCAAAGAAAGAGGCTAGCCAGTCAAGTCTGGTAATTAATAGAGTTTATTCAGGAAAACTTACATACAAGGCATGTCTTGGGCAGCTGCTAGATGAAATAGATCCCCTCGCCACTTGGCACATGCCAAAGAATTGTATATGGTAAAAGAAGAGAATAGTCACAGGTACTAGTATGTGAGGGCTACCAGGTACAGGAAACTACATTTTTGACCAGGTCAGGACAACAGCCTACTCCAGGAATCAGCACAAAGCAATCGATGTTCAAGAATGAACTTCGATTACGAACAGAGTCGCTACTCAGAGTGGGGGAATACAGAAAACACCCTCTAGTCTAGCCTGGGTCCAGCTGGCAGGACAGACAGCTGTCACCCATGACACAGTCTCTCCTCCAAAGGTGTTCAGCTTTGAGACAACTCGGAAATGGGGAATAACTACCTTGTTAATAGGTCTGAAGTCCTAGACAAATCGTCATCCACATCTGTCAGGTTTCCAAAATGGAAAAATCAGCATGTTAAAAGGGCTGGTGCAGGGAATAATTAACCTTGAGTGGTTTTATTCTGAAAGGCAACTGTTTAGTAGTCTCCTCAGAGTGAAAGTGTGGTTCAGACAAAAAATTAGTGGAGCATGAGCCCTGGTGTAAAGAGAAAGAGAAGCAGTAGGAGTCACGTCAGTCTTACTGCTTTTTGTTTTAAGTACCTCTGGTGTCTTCAATTTTTCATTAGCCTTCTGTAGTGAATCTTTTAATGAAGCTTTTTGGAATCTTTGAAGCCTTTAGGAAGCTTCTGCATACCAATTAAAATGGGCATCCCATTCTGTTTGTTTAATTATGGAATCTTTACTTTCAAAAGCACTTCTTAAATGATCTTGTCTAATTGGAGTGTTCCCTATAATAGACATTGTAATTCTAAGTTATTTTTAGCAAGATTTGGTCATATGTTAGATATTTATAGTTTCCAAGACCATAGTTTTTAGACATAAATTAAGCAGGTGTGCCGGAAGGTGGCATATAATATTTTACAATTTAACAATTCCTTAGCTCTCAGAAGCCAGCTAATACCTAATACGTATATGCCACTGGCTTGGGGATCGTGCTGTGTTTTACAGTGTCTCTCATGACACAAAAATTTTCATGAGGTTGGCAGGTGACCTAATGTTTATGTAACTATTCATTGACCAACTCATTCTACCCCTGGAGTCTTCTTGAGCTGACAAATGCTCTAAAATGCTTTTAAATATCCACTTTGTGCACACCAACTTTTGTGGCTTTTTGCCTCCAAGATCCTCATTAGCAGTGGGCTTTATCTACTCAAAAGAAGACAAGGAAACATTTGCATTTTAACATGCCAGCAGTAACCAAAATATGCTACTATAAACTGGCCAAAGAATGCCATTCATCCCAACTGCGGCTCCCAACATGGACTAAACTAGCAGCCTCCAGCAAATTGAGATTGTGAACTGGAATTAGGGAGAAGGTTTACAAACGATTGGTAAATTGCAAATTAAACCACAGGATTGAGGACTTTGATTTCAGATGGAGCCATCAGCTTAAGGTCCACCAAGCCTTGGGCTGGAAAGCCAGTAAGATCAGAAGCTCAGTGCAAAGAGAAAGAGCTCAAAACAGAGATAAACTTACCCATAGCCCCCAGGAATGGTGAGAACTCATAAAAAGGTCACTGCTGCCATGTCTTTATTTATCATTGTCCTCAAATCCCTCACAAGTCTCCTTCAGTTCTGCAGTTGCTAACAAATCTGTTTAATAACAGAAATCGAACTGAGGAAATTTAACGATTAAATGGCTTTATTCAGTGACTTATAAATCAGTCAGGATCCAATCTAGCAAAGAAAAAGGATCTCTGCTGAGCTATGGAAAAGAAAAAAAGAGTTAAAAGGCAAAAGAAAATTAACAAGGAAAGTGTGGGGCTAAAAATATTGATACATTTTCTCCCACTTTCTGTGTTCTGGCTGGACTAATAACCAAATTAACAGAGACAGACTAACAGGAAAAAAATAAAAGTTTAACACATCCACATGAGGCATTCACATAAGCACGATAAGTCCATGGAAATTCCAAAAATGGTGAGCCACCATTGCGTATTAAGACATTTTTGCAGCTCTGGCTGGTGTAGCTCAGTGGATTGAGTGCTCACCGTTGAGCACTCAACGGTGGATTGAGATGGCCTGTGAACTACACCATCTTGGTTCAATTCCCAGTCAGGGCACATGCCTGGGTTGCAGGCCAGTTCCCAGTAGGGGACTCACGAGAGGCAACCATACATTGATATTTCTCTCCTTCTCACCTTCCCTTCCCCTCTGAAGATAAATAAAAAAAATATTTTTAAAAAGACATTTTTGGACACAGGAAAGCCACGGACGTGGGGTGAGGAGAGAATGGATATCATTACTCAGAAGCAGAATAGGCAGTACACAGATAGTAATAGAAGAGTAGACCACACGTGGTGGGCAGATACTTGCTAGGAAACTCAGAAACGATGGGACTCTGGAGGTACCCAGATAACAGCACCTGCCTGAAGCCCTCTCCTTCCCATACTTAATTCGCATTAGACTGCAGTGTTCTAAGATCTCCTTTCTGAAGTCGAGTTCTCTGTCTGAATGTCTTGTGCTGGAAAAAGGTGAGGATCAAAGGTTCTGAGTCTTGTTTCTTTTTTTAAAGATTTTAAATTTTACTTTATTTTTAGACAGAGGGGAAAGGAAAGAGGAAGAGGGGGAGAGAAACATCAATGTGTGGTTGCCTCTCATGCACCCACCATGGGGGACCTGGCCTATCATCTCTGCTCTGCAAATACCTGTCTACCTGCTGCCCCCAGTGATTGTTAACCTTTTTAATTTCATGGCACACATAAACTAATTACCAACATCCTGCAGCACACCAAAAATATATATTTTTTGCTATCTCAAAAAAATAGGTATAATTTCGATTCATTCACGTTGGATGGTTATTGCTGTGTTGGCTGTTGTGATTTTTTTTTAATTTGACAATCTAAGGGAAAAAAGGTCAGTGTCCCTGGCAAATTGTCAAGATTGCCTGTTTTAAAAATTGTTGCAGACCACTAGTGTGCCACAGCACACCAGCTGAAAATCACCAGCCTACTCCATCACTATTAAGATATCCTTTAAATTCAGATATTCAAAATGTATTACAAAGTAGTAAAAGTACACCGTGAAGTTTAGTTGAAAAGTATAAGCAATTCAGTCACGTTTGTTACTTGTCAGGTACATCCACCATGACTATCATATAAGGTATGAGCATATACAAAATTGGAGTCAACTCATTAGTGAGGGCTACACTGGAATAATAAAGGTAATTTAAGGAGATCTTCCAGATCTGCATAGTTATCAGTGTTTAAAAATTGAATGTTAAACTGCAATAAGATCCCTAATATTGCTGGTGGGAATCAGGCTCTTCCACAGGATCTTGAGAAAAGCCTTGCACAGACCCACGCACAGGAGATTATGGTGTGGCCAGGTGATTCATTCAGGTGGAAATCAGCCCCTGGATTCCAGTTTCCTGTCTCACTCCATCCTGCTGTGGAAAAAGTCCAACTGTGTCTTCAACAAGGCCAAAACAGAAGCCAGTGTCCAGAGTTTCTACTTCATATCAAAGCAACCCATGACATTTGCTGTGGGCCCTGGTAGTTGCTAGATCCATGAGTGCTCCCAGGCCAGAGAGCGTGTGAACCAATGGGGCAAGCGTATTACACAGAGACAGAAAGCAGAGGAGGCAGGGAGAGAGCTTCTTTATTCCCCTGGGATTATATTATCTTGGGTTTGGGTTGGACCAGGTTCTTCTTCAAAAGGAACCAACTTCCCAAGCTTTTAGTGGGCTTTTCATAGGCCCATCCTCCGGTTACACTGACAGGCCTTTTTGCTCAATCACCTCCACTTATGCCATTTTGACTTCTATTGCGCATGGGCCTGCCTCCCCCTGTACCTACCGGGCAATCTGGTACTAGATGAGGGAAGAGAGGGGTGTTAATCCCCTCGAAGCACAAAGCTGTGGTCCCTGAAGTGTGAAAAGCTAGAGCTTCCTGGTGAACAGACTTATGCTTTCCAGTTTATTAAGCTCAATGTCTAATCCCTTTTGCTCCCATAAATTAATATCTAATAAACAACTTATGGTAACACTTAAAAAGAAATAAATGTCCTTCAAGACAATAAAACCGTAAACTTTGGTGTTGTCTTTTCTAACAGAGAGAACCATTTCATTGAACCTGACAAAAACTACAAGTAATCAAATAACTTCACAGAGTATTGACCATTATAACCAAAAGAAGATAGCAGGAAGACAAGGAAATATTCTTCTAGATATTTAGATAATCTTTGGGGACTCTATTAAAATAGGGCATTAAAAGAACCTGTTATCTTCCCATTATCCTTTTTTCAAATTTAGGAGTTTGTCTAGTAACAATATTATTATGGCATCTCTTTTTATGCACATCTCTCCTATAATACTTCGGTCTAGTTTATGACACTATTTTATAACCTTTTTCCCCTCTCCTTTTGCCAAAATCACACTTCCCCAGTGAGAAGGAAGTAATTAACTGTGTGAACTCAAAAAGGGCTCCCTGCAGGTCTGTAAGCCTCATGCTAAGTAAGAGTAAATAGAAATTGTTTGAGATGTCAACAACTGGAGCACACATAGTCAATACAAATTTAGAGGTAAGATTAGCAGTAGATAAGTCAGTAAATAGGGAATATTCCTTTTGAGAATTAATCAGATATTTATTTGGAAACTTTGGACATTCTTAGTGTTCCTTGGTGAGCATATAAATGTTGAGAACAGGTTTTCATTCTGATTTTAGACATTTGGGATGTTGCATTAAAAATTTCTTCATGATTTGAACAGATATAATTAAATGCTATTTAATGTGCCCTTCAAAATGAAACACTTCAATAATTTACTGTACTTTATTCCACGGTGCTTAAGTCCAGAGCAATGATTATCCCAAATTGATCTCTTGACATTTCTCACAGCACTTCATTTTTGAAGTAGTTGGTCTCGTACACATGTATATTATCCAAATATATTGCAATTCAGAGGAGTGCTTCAGCAAACTGTCAAACACATCTATCCTTCAATGCTTAATTCACTTGAAAGCTCAATCCTATAGATTTGATGGTTACCTAAATGAGTGTAATCACTCTTCATTTTAGGGCTTCTAAAAATGTTTCTTCTTGTTTAAAATTACTTGATTTGAATTCATCTTGGTATGTGTGCTTGGTATTTGTTATTTGGAAGTCTAATTTAAATAGAATTTAATTTAACATATTTAAGTGCCTAATATTGCTAAGGTTCTGCTTGTGATAGCATGAACTTTTTCTCCTATAATTTCTGAATTATATCATCTCTCATTTCCACCAAATGGAGGTTAAGTATCTGTTTCATGGGGCATTAGACATTAGAATAGAAAAGAGAGGCATATACATTAAGATTAATCAGAACAGGAAAATTTGTTCAATCCTTCTTTCATAATAGGAGCTTTACTAATGCTACTCTTTGGAAAAACATCTCTGCCCTATCAAATGTAGCAATGCAATATTTGATGTATTCAATCCTCCCAAACAGCAATATGTTAGGATTTGACTTTGTATAAATTATTTTCTTTCAATCACCTGATAGGCCATAATGGGGTTCTAAGAAAATGATTTGTCACCTTTAAGAGATATAAGATTTTATTTAAGTAATTAATATGCAAATAGGAATGAAGTCAACAAAAACATAAAGGGACCATCTTAGAATAATTCAAAGATGGTAGACCCAAACAAGGAGATTCTACTGTGTTTTTGAAAGAAACAAAATGAGCAAATCAAACATATTATGTAAATATATGCTATCTGTCTCTAATGCACACATATTTCATTTCCTAATAAAAGTTTAATATTCTGGTATTTCTACTAACATTACTGAATGTTTGCTATAGCCACAGCATTGCTTCAATAATTACAATGAATGCTTTGTGTCTGCTGTTCTGTTCTAGTTATAGTCACAACCATCTTAATTGCTACATGTTCACCAAAAATATATTTTTTGCTGGACTGATGAAAAATATGTATAATTTTGATTCATTCACACCAGACAGGTATTGTCATCTTGGCCGTTGTCATTTTTCATTTGAGAACTTAAGGTTAAACAAATCAGAGGTCAATGCTTCTGACTAAACAGTCAGGTATTGCAGATTTTAAAAATTCTCATGACACCCCAGATGAAAACCACTGTCCTAGGTATTACTGCCACATGATGTTTTAATACAGGTGATAACCTACTTCACTTGTCAATAGAATCTTGGTGGTAGGCTCTTAACCACCTGTATCACATTGTTTCATTTATACTTGAATAAGAAATTTCAATACATTATTGTTAATGATGAAAGTTAAGTAATGCACTACTCAAATATAAGTTCTAAGAAAATATTTATGGAACAGTTTTCATTAACCAAATGAACTTGGCTGAACAATTTACAATGGGAGGCAAGATTTCTCTAACATACACCTTATCTCATTTTACTTTACTAAACCCAATTAAGTGATTTCTTTAGTAAGAGTAAAGGTAAAGAGATTACAAAATAAGTACATTTTTAGGAATATAATGTATTCTAGAAGGGGGGTTGAAATTCAGTTTTATCTTTTGTGGAGTCTACATTCAAACATGATGCTCTATTTTATTTCCTTGTGTTCCTTGTCTTTATGGTGAAGAAACTAAAGAAGTCATGAATAGGTATTTACAGGCATTAAAAATAATGGTGTGCTAACTTTATAAACAGATAAACATAGACTTTAGAGTATTATACAAATTGAACTGCAGAATTGTTAAACCAAAATAGGCACAGGGCCAGCTCTTGATTTGTTATTTTAATGTTCACTGAGTGCTGGTTCTGTGCCAGGCAGCCCTTTAGGCTCTATGACTACAACCATGGCACTCTTCTCACCAAGGGTGAGTTTTTTTAAATCAGACGAGGAGCTTGGGTTTTGAACTTTGGAGCCCCATCATCCTGGAATAGAACAACAGTTCTTCCACTTACAGATTGCAGAGCTGTGGTATGTTATTTCCCCTTGCCGCGTCTGTGGATGAAATATTAATATTCATCTCATAAGATTACTAAAAAGGAAGAAATAATTTGGAGCAAGTGTTTAGTTTCTTTTCATATGATATAAAGATCAATGATGATGATGATAACTATAATAAATTCTAAACCTGAAATTTAGTGTTGCATGACAGAAACACACCAAGGAAAGCTGGCTAAAATGTGTAATGTTGATTATAAACTGATGGCACACAGGGGTAAATCTGGCTCGCAGGTATATATTTTGGGGCAAATAAAATTTCCACATTTATGTAGAGCAACAATGGGTTGAACACATTCACATTGCTTGCTTGTTTTACTATTTATGCCTGAACCTTGAAGCATTTTGAATCATTACCTTTGTAGTAGAAGTGATTAATAATTTTTACTAGTGGCTAGACTTCTTGCTCAATGAAGATATGAACATGTCCAGGAAAAGGTATGTCTCTAATTGAAGAAATGCTATTTAGTGCAAGCATTGGAAGAAGTCTTGGAATCTTATTAACACTGGTAGAATCCATAGATAAGCTGTGGAATATCATACTAAAATCAATATTTATCCTGAATAAAAGTCTTATATAATCAAAAGGAGATATTGAAGATACTCATACAAATATGGAGCCATGAAAATTAATATTTTTTTATTTGAATACCTAGAAAAACTGTCTTTTCTCCTTAAATTGTATTGAGATAGCACAAAATGGACAAAGTTTAGAGCAACAAAGTGTATCCACCCATATCTATAACTAATAACAGCCACTTGAATAGTGAAGATCTTCTGTTCTTTTTTTTTTAATCTTTAGTGAGGACATGCTTATTGATTTTAGTGATAGGGGAAGGGAGGAAGAAAGAGTGGGAAAGAAACATCAATGTGAGAAAGAAACATAGACTAGTTGCCTTTTGCATGTGCCCCAATTGGGGACCAAATCCACCACCTAAAGGACTAACACAAACCCTTGGGTCTGTGGGACAACGCCCAACCAACTGAGCCACATGACCAGGACTCCCTAATTTTATTTTTTGTTTGTTTGCTTTGCTTTTTTTTTGACGAGAACTACATGATCTCTAAGGGACTAAAATGATAAGGACATGCCTGACAGAGTCATGAAAGCAGCTCAAATTTAGGGCATGGTGTGTTTAAATTATCAAAAAAAAAGCTTTATTTGAATCAATTCATCCCTCTTAAGTATTTATGATTTCACAAAGTTGAACAGATAAGGCACATTTTTGTTATCAGTATTAATATGTTCATTTGATTTACAAATTTTGTGCTTGAACATACAAACTTTTGTTCAGAACACCTGAGTTTAATATTAAAATATTTTGTGTTCTGCTTGAAATCAGAAGAATGACTTTCTCACATGAAAAATTCTTAGTGAAGAATGCTAACAATTGCTATACCCCTAAAACTGAAATATTGGTGCATTTCTTGTTCTAGCAGTTCTTACAAGGATCACATCAACTAGTGTAAAAAGTAGCCAGAGTTGTCCCTTAGAAGGTAGAGAGATGGCGTAACAGATTATCTAGACATGTGAATTGAAATGGAAATGCCTGTTGGCAATTCCAAACTCCTTATTCCAGATTATGTATAGTGTGGTCTAATAATAGAGTAAATGAAACTCCTAGAGTTGTATGTGGACTACGCTGTAGTTTATGAAATGGTTGATTTCCTTTAATCCTCATAGCCTCCTCTACAGATGAGTCATAGAGTGATATTGGAAATTTTATTGGGAAAATTCTGGATAGAGTTATTGTCATTATGATCAGAGCAAACATATATGTTACAAAGGGAAATTCTTATTTTGGGGGTAGAGAAAATAACAAACAATTCATTGCACATTGTTTTATAATAAAAAGATACCTATGATATTTATTAGGTTCAATCATCCCTATAGATAAAATAGTAAGACTCACATAATTAGCTGTTGATTCTCCAGAGGGTGTGGAATGACATCAATGCTAAGTTGCCTGAGATACTGCCTACTGTAACTGTGTTGGGTGAAGAATTAATGGAAGAGAAAGAAAAATACACATATTGTTACCTAACAACTCATTTTGTTTAAAAAACTGGCATGATGATTAATGTGTTTACTCCTTGAAAACAGGGTGACTTTATTAAGTTTTAATGTATGTGCTTAGTTATTTAATTGCTGTCCCACTTATTCTCGAACAGAACTTAAGAATGCATACCAATGTGCGTGTTGTGCAGTAGAGTAAAATGAACAATAAATATTTTGATTTTCTGTGTACATTGCCTTCCAACGGTTCTGTTACTAGTTGTCAGATTCTGTGATGATATTTTGTTCACATTTCATAAGTTTTCTGGCTACTTAAGTCCAGTAGAAAACATTAAACTTAAAACATCAAACAAAGTTGATCTATTTCTCTCTCTACCCTATTCTTTCTCCTCCCATTTCCTCTCTTTCCCCACCCACATTCGTTTGTCTCCCGTGCATAGATGAGCTGTGCTTCTCCTGCTTTGAATGAGGTATGGGGTGGTCTTTCATCCCCTTTTATAAACTCTGTGGCCTCCAGGATTGGGTATTGGGGAGGGCAGGCTTTAAGACTGGGTGAATTTATGGAAATAGGCACACATTTATGTTGAAGGCTGTTTCTAATTAGCTGTGCTGTGGTTCAAGTAATTATTCATGTGGCATGCATGGTTTTCATGAACTGACGTACTTCTGCCTGGTATCACACCCTGGCCCAATCTGTGAGGTCAATGAACTAGAGGTAAGTGATATAACCCTGGAAAAAAGCCAGTGAAATCAGTTTAAAGTGTATTTGTGTGATCTGGTATGTATTTTTCCAAGGGTCTGGATAATGGCACTTTTATAAGTGATTCTATGCTTTTTAAAATATTAATCATGCTGGCTTCTCTAACATTCATCACTTGGGTCACTATCTAGGTCAGTATAAATGAAGCCAAAGAGCTGGGTATCCACAGAGATGAGACTTGGCAGTGAATTTGGGGATAGGGTGGAGGAAAATTTGTGAATAATCATGCGGCATTCATCTTTGTCCCTGTAATACATACTAATTTTACATTTCACTTAAAATTCAGTATTTTACCTATATTAGTAAAGCAATTACATCATGTGGCACAACACAAAAGTATACATTTAAATAACTATTTGCAATCAGTAAATATGTGTTGGCTCTATCATTTGTATGTATATAGCATTTAGTGTGACATTCTATCATGCTTTCTTATTAAATCACACAGATAAGGCAATGTGCTGTTCGTAAATCGGCAAGTCAGCTATCATAGAATGGCTTGTATTTCAAGCTTTTGCTTTGCACAAAACTTTGAGCTACATTGATAAAAACCATGCATTTCATATTGTTTCCAAAAACAATCTTAAAAAATAGATGGGTAAATAAAAATTTAAATAAATATTAAATCCTTTTCTCACTTCATTGTGTGTTCTTTTACCTTCTAATTATCTTATATCTGTGTATTTAATTCTATTCGATCCTAAAAAAATTTTGCATCATATATATTCCTGGAATGATCAGATTATGAAGATACTGGTAAGTGTATTTAGTTTCTCCTAACTAGTCCCACGGATTATTTAAAAAACCACCATCGTCAAGTGATGACATAAAGTAAAAGAAGAATGATATTTTCAATGATATCAATTTCAATACTCTCAAAATTATTAAATGTTAAATTATGTCATAGAAATGTTTTCTTTGAGGGGATGGATGGTATTAGCTAAGAGTGCATTTTTCATGGGCCAAGTATATGCTTGGATTGCCTACTAAGTGAAATGAATGTAATTTACTGCTTAAACCCAGTAACTTTTAAGTGTAGAAAGAGAAGATGTTGATCACCATGTTAAGACTACAGTAATAAAATGAGAGTGTCCCTAGTAAACTGGGATCGGAGTACCATATAGAGAAACCCTGCACCAAAAATAGGACATTCTTCTCTTCACCTTTGTCTTGGCACCTTAAATGCTGCCCTGCTTACTCAATACGAGATGGGTTCTCCACACATCTGTGCTTTGCTCATCCGGTCTCTGTACCTGGTGTGCTCCCTTTCTTTTCTTTGTTATTGGACAAGACATAGTTGAGAGCCCTGCTTCTTCCCCTTACATGACCCTTCCCCTCCCAGTGCCCTGCAGCACAAGACCATCTTTCTTCTGCATCCAGGCTAAATTGAGCTGTCACTAAATGCCTGCTGGGTTTTCCTAGATGCTGGGTTGGATAAGGACACATTTCCTTCTTGACAGGATAATAATTTGATTATGCTGATTATGTGTTCTTCATGCACAATCCCCATTCCAGACTGATTGCTCTCAGAGTTTTATTATAGAAATGCCTCAAGGCATAGTTAGTTTTGTAGACAGAAAATGCTTTATGCATTTTAAAAGACTTGGTTTTTGTTTTGAAGACCATTACAGGAGAACTCTAACCTACAAGTTTATGTCCTGAACAGCAAGGTTTTTGCATTTAGTATCGTGTTCCACACACACCAGGATTTGACAACATTCTAATGGTCATGGAGAGGAGAAGAGCAAAAGGAAAAGTATGAAGTTAGAAACTATGGCATCTCTGAAAACTGTCACAATCCCTGTTATCCTTGAACACTGTAGAGGAAATACAGCTGAAGCAGGTAGACAGATTTGATGATTTAAAGGCAGAGCAGACTTAGTCTGTTTCAGAGTTGGATACTGGGGAAACAACTTCTAGCTATATAATATAAAATGGCAGAACCCTTTCTGAACTCATCTTGAATATCTTTCTGTACAGGTGCCATTTTCAAAAGCTGATTAAATAGGCAGCATGGTTTTTCCTCCCACACACCATATAAACCCTGTGTCCTTAGATATTTTCCAGTATATGGGAACACATTTTTTCCAATCCCTTAGTTCAAAGAAGTATTAGAGCCATCCTAGAGTTATCTTTATTTTCCACTCTCAATATTTAACTTATCAAAAAATTCTCTTGACTTGGCATTCGGAGTGGATCTAAAATCTGACCTCCTTCTCACTCTCTCAAGACCAAGGTTTCCTTTTCTCTCAGCTGGCCACTGTCCCCATAGATCTGCCTTTTCCCCTCCTTAGTCTGTTCTTAAGGGAGCAGCCAAAGATTTTCTGAGTAAAAGCAAACCATGATCTTCCTCTGCTTTAACAGATGCCCTGTAGGTGCAAAACCAGGTTCTTAATGGGATCCTGCCATGATCTACTCGTCTCTTACCTCTCCAGTTTTTTTTTAAATATATTCTATTGATTTTTGCTATTACAGTTGTCCCATTTCCACCTTCATTTCCCTCCACCCTGCACACGCCTCCCATCCACATCCCCGCCTTCCAGTTTTATCTCCTATCTCATGTCTTTCTGATTTCCCCAGCCCAGCCACCTTACTGCGCCTGGAAGCAGGTCTCAGAGCCAGTCAGGAGGAGTGGTGGAGAGTCCCTGCACTGCCTCTTCTCCCTCAGATATCCCTACAGCATCCCTGCCTCCTGAAGCACCTGGATTGTTGCTACAAGGGAAACTTAAGCTCAATAGTTAATTTATATGTACATTCTCCCTACTGTTTGCAAGTTTTTAAGGAAGTGTGCCAGACAATGAGACCCTCAGTTGCTGAAAATCTAGGCACTCTGTAGAAAAATTTAGGAGCCATCTATAAACTAATGCATCTTTCTCTCTTTGAAATACAATGGAATAATGGTTTTATGATTTTAGTTATGTCTTCCCATGTACTGATGAACTATAAAGTTTTAGTCTTCATTTAAGATAGAATGAGCTTTAGATTTTCATTTTCATATACTAGCTAACCTGAGAGGTATTTAAAAGGAAAATTATAAGCTAAGGATAGAGAAATATACTAAGGTTAAAAGTATATTCTGAATTATATGTTTAGGTTCACTTTTTTCTTAGTAGCCATGGTCACATGGATCAGGGTCAATGGCGATCATATGTATAAATAAGCTAATTTCTTCCTATATTACAATGGGCTTTTTGATAGCTTAGGCTCATATATAACTAATACTCAAAAATATTTATGAGTCTAAGTTTTTGAAAACATTTTTGACTCAAAAACTTATCCTTAAAGCATGAAATGAGCTACTTACCTGAAAACATGCCATGCAGTTAGAAGGACGAGTCAGGCCAATATAAAAATAATCTATTTTTTGAAAAGCAAGTGATAACAAACTGGAATAAAATTATCTACAAATATGCTGAAATTTCCTAAAAATGCTGTGCAAGTTTTAGGAAGGAAACTAATGAGAAATAACTGGGGAAGACAATTTGAGTTGACAGGCTGTGGGAAAATCTTTGAAGGGTTCGAATGCACACAAGGGGCAGAAGATGACGACAGATCATGGGCACATATGTGGTAATTGAGATGTTCAAAGTTCACCTGAAAAACACTGAGTGCAATGCACCAAGCAGAGCAAAATGGCTACTGGAGAAATATTAGAAGATAAAGTTATTCTTTGGTTGACATGTTGTGGAGATTCGTGAATCAAGGCAGGAAATTCTAAATTGCTAATTGTAGAAGCCATTTAAAAATTGAATGGATAGCAACAAGCAGATTATTACAAAGTTTAAATAAGGAATGAAAGGTGAGGAACACCTAATCTAGCATATTTAACCTTAAGAATATGCAACAAATGACAAGCGTGTTCTCATGCTGTGATGTTGCAACTTTTTTTGTTTGGTTTTAGCCAGTGTAGTGTCTTAAGTTAGAGTTTAGTTTGAAACTTGTTTAGAAATTCCTAATTTTCTAATTTGTATACAATTCATTGCATATGAGATTAATTTATTTTTATGGTTTTGTTTTAATGATTTTAGTATTTCTCCTTAGTAATTTTATTTTTGAGTCAAGCAAAATGAGAAGCCTGTTTTTTAGGATTTTAGTTTCCAGGTGGGTTACAATGTGGTTTGATTTAATATAATAAAAAAAAACAAGTTCAAATATTCTGAAAAGTGTGTCGAACTTGAATTCCACTTTCTCACAACATAGACTACATAATTTGTGTAAATCTGCTTGTTTCTGACACCCTAATATTTCTGATACATCTGTGAGAAAAAATTAAAAATTATAAAGAGTGTCCTATGAGTTCATTATATGATCTAATCTGTAGTGATATTGGATATCAAGATACCACTTGATGTATTACATGATTTATCAAAAAGGTCTCTCCTAGAGTTTCCAATGAGCCTAAACATCCTACTTGTACCAGTGAGTACTTTACACCAGTGTGAACATTGTTATGCTTTGGAAATGTAACACAAGGGAGAATTATACCAAGAATTGGTAATTTGCTGTAGATTTTAAGCCATCACTAACAAGGAAATCATGTGATGCTATTTTTTTCTTTTTAACAAAATTTGTTTGCTTCTTTAAAATATGAAGCAATGTTAAGTGCACACGCACACTTATTTTTGGTTAACTTTTTTGATATGTAACATGTACACTGTAGAATAGACAAATTTTAACTGAAAAACTCAATGAATTAAAAAATATTTAGGTAGCTACTGAACAAATTAAGATACAGAATATTAACTTTGCAGACATCTTCACTGTGTTCCATCTCAGATATTGCCTCCTATAAAGATAATCCATGTGATCCTATTGTACTGAGATAAATATTATGACACAATATAGATTTTAAAGTAGTAGCATATTTCTACTCTGTAAATAAATGATTCAAACTTATTTCAGATTTGAATTAGATCCCTTGATCTGAAAAATATGAAAGTGTTCCTCATATAGAAATTATATTTTCTTAATTTAAATAAGATATAAAAGGTGTCATTTATTAAAAAATCTGAATTTCTTAGGGCTGCTTAAGAACTATTTGCATGTAATTTGGAAATTGACTTATTAGCAAAGATTGTAATCTGTTCAGATGATTTCATTCAACTGGTCAGATATTGAATTTATGAATGATGCTTATCATAAAGAAAATCATGATTTACAATGAAATGTTATTTTAAAATCCTGATACTGAATATTCCTTTCCTATTAGCTTAATGGATATTTCTCATAACATTCTACCAGGCACATGTGCATGAGGGATATTGATTACTTCCTTGTCCCAAACATTATGCCATGTGGTTTAAAGCCATTGTTTTTTTTAAAGTGGACAACCTTATGTCACTTGTATACCATTTTATGATGATACATTTTATACTGAAGATACTAAGACTCAGAGAAATTAATTGGCTAGCCTAAATTTTCACCAGTCATTAAGTGGTACACTCACTTCACAAACAGTCATCTTAAACCACCTGGTGTAAATTTAAAATTTCACTTATGCTTACATTTGTGGACTATGGCAGAATGAATTGTTTCAACTTTATAATCTGAGGCTAATCATTCTGCTACTTTTAGAAGGAAAAGTTTGAGTTGGTGGTTATGTGAGTTTTTGTGGGGTTGCCATAGCAAAATCCTGTGGAGTAGGTGGCTTTAACAACAGAACTGTATTTTCCCACATTTCTGAAAGATGAAGTTCCAAGTCCAGGTTCTGATGGGGTTTTCTTTCTTCTGAGGCCTCTGTCCTTTGCTTCACGATGACTATCCACTTGCTCTCTCATCACAGGAAAAACATTTTTTTTTCCTTCTCGCAAGGGTACCAGTCAGATCAGATCAGGACCTACTCTGAGGACCTTAGTTGAATCTAATCATCTCTTTAAAGACTTTATTTTCAAATAAACTTACATTCTGAGGTGCTGGGAGATATAAATTTAGCATTTGAATTTGGAGGGGCAAATTCAACTCATAAGTAGTGTGATTCAGAGGTATCTAGTATTGGGAAGATGTGCAATCTCGCATCATCAATAATCATAATAGTGCAGCTTACACATGCATCCAGTCTTGTTTGATAGGATACATTGTTCTTTCAGGTGTAAAATATTTTGGGACAGGATTTCTTAAATATGAGTGCCTATCAGAGCCACTTGTTGAAACACAGTCCCCTGGCTCCACCTTTAGACTTACCAGGCTTGGGATGGGACCTGAGAATTTAACAATTTTTTTGTCAACAAACATTTTTTAAAGGTTAACAAAATAGACAATCGTCTGTCAGGAGGAAAAAGAGATTATATACAAAGAGACCATGTTAAGGATGTAAAATGGGAACATGATTACACATGCATTTTAAATTTGAGAGATAATAGGAGATACTATGAATAATTTTATGCCAATGAATTTGAAAACTTAGAGGTAAATTTCAAATACATAAAAAAAAACATAGAAAGCTTGCTTCATGAAAAAATGTAAAGCAGTAATTAAAAATATTTCCATGAAGAAATACCCAAGCTTATGGTGAGTGTTACCAAACATTTCAGGAATAGATCATTCATTCTCACATAGACTGTCCTTGAGAAGATGTCTGACTAGCGCCTAGTGGAAGCTGGTGCTGTGTGTGCAGAAGACGTTTTAGTAGCTCAATTGTAAGTCATGCACCCTGACTCGTTATTTTTTATGACTTTTTCTTGGACATTTCTTGAATTCATAGAGTGCATTTACTGAGACACAGTGAAAGCTTCAGAAAATGATCAGGAAAAGTCTTTGCTGTGACAGTTCTTTGGCTTTATCTAAGCAAATGAAGTTCTTCTCAACAAGGAAATCATCACAGCTTTCTCTCCCACGACATCTAAATCCTTCTTTGTCTAAAAGCCTCCTTGAAAATGTCTTAAATAAGTTATCAGTTTTGAAGGGAATTTTTTTTCTTTTTTACAATCTGGCTTCTCCAATCCAGTAGCTTCTTAATCTACATATTAGTTGATAAGCTCTTATTTGCTTTAGCGGTGTAAATCAGCATGCCATTTTGTCTGTTGCAGTTAAAAAGAATAGGAATTATTAAAACATTACTGCTGGAAAACATGTTGTGTTTGGAGGGGCCGGCACAGCTGGGATTTGCATACCACCTCAAGCACCAGATGCTTCATTTGCTGTCATTTGTTCAGAATTATTTATGCACAGGGATGGGTGAGCAGCAAGGGGGAAGGCACCAAGCATTCTTATTATCTCACAGCTGGTTGACTTCTTCTAGATAGTAAATTATTATGGATTAAAATAATATGTAAAGGAAAAATAAATACACACAGGAAAATGTCTTCTTATCTAGTACACTTGAACCGGTTTTTACTCTTTTCCAAGTAGGAGATGCTGTTTATTTATCCTATATTAGTCCAAAGATAAGTGCATATATTGTTCTGATTCTTAAAAACATTCAGAATGTCTACTATTCAGAAATGTATCCTCTTTTGATAATGTATCTTGGAAATCATTCCATATCCATGCACAAGGAGCTGCCTAGTGTGCTAGTCCATGGACCCATCATCATCCATTCAACTAGTCACCTGTCCATGGACATTAACAGGTAAATGGTAACAGGCAAACTGTGTTGTACTGAACAATTCCATTTAACACTGTGTTAACACGTAGAATAAACTTCATGTGGATAATGCCCTGTGCATGTGATTAATTCTTAAAATATTCCTCATTTGATATGAAAAGGATACTCTGACTACCTTCATTCTTCTTTTCCATTTTGAATAGTATTGTTTAAAATCTGTAGGGTAAGTTACTAGAGTAGAATTTATTAGGCAAAAATATAAGCTTTATATTTTTGTAGAAGTTGGCAAATTATCTTCACAGGGACTGGCTTATGTTATATAACCATCCGCAACGTGTAAGAGTCGATACCTCGCCCCACTGTCTTGCCAAATTAGTTAGCAGACTTGGGTTTTTCACAATCTGTTGAGTGTGAAACTGGATGTCATAGTAGTTTTAATTCCCATGTCTCTTCTTACAAGTGAAGTTGATGATTTTCTTAATATGTTTAAAAGCTGTTCAAGTGTTTTCTTCCCCGTGAACTGACCGTTATACATACTGTCCAACTGGGAAAGGGAGGTTATTGAGCATTTCGCCTGCTTTGTTTATGACACTCAAGTCACGTAGACATTTCCATTTTTTAAACTGTTTTCTCACAATCTCTTTTTTTGTGATTTCATGAGTTAAAGAAAAAATGAAGCTTTTTCGCATTACAGCCAAATACATTTGTGGGACTAGCACTATAGCTATGCACATTGATTGGCTTATTTATCTAAGACTCTTAATTTCTTGCTAGGGACAGACTGCTCTCAGGACATTTGCTGTTTGTGTGGTTCTGGGTGCAGCCTTACCTGCTGTGTTTTGCAGAGCCGCAGTGGGTCCCCGAGGGTTTTTTTCTGACAACCTGACACCTTTCTCCCATCCAGAGTCCCACCGTAGATATGATTTTATTCCCAGGTGTGCACCCTCTCCCCCAGAAAGTTACTTTTTGCTGAGATTTACTACCAATGGTTGCATTTGCTTCTGAGTCCTTTTTCTTGCCTCTAGTCCCTTCCATGCGGTGCATGGAAAGTATTCTGTTTCAGTCCTACAGTTTTTGAAAGACCTCACATATAATTTAGATTCTAGAGATTATGTGTTGTCAGGGACCAAATATTAGCATTCCCCTAATTTTTTATGTTGAAGCCCTAGCTCCTAACTGTGGCTGTATTTGTAAGTGGGGTCTCTAAGGAAGTAATTAGGGTTCAGTGAGGTCCTATGGATAGTGATCTGGTAGGATTGCTGTCCTTATAAGAGAAATACTAGAGAGCTGTTCTTTTTCACTTTCTCACTCTCATTTGCATGAACCAAGGAATACAAAAAGGTAAAATCTTAAAAGAAGAATATATGCACTTCAATATAGCTATTAGAGCAGATGTGAAATGAAAGAACTATAGGATCTCATGACCCCCCTATTTGGATGTATGTTCTCACATGTAAATTTGCATGGTCCAGCTCTGTGAGCAGAGGTTTTTCAACTGTTTGGTTGCCCTACACCAGGGATAACAATACTAAGTATACTTGAGAGATTTAGACAGGCCAGGCTGCTGGAGATATTATCATATATAATAACGGTATCATTCGTATGGAATAGTGGTTATTATGCTCATTTCATGCGTATAAACTCAGAGTTTAGCAGTTACTTTGTTTAGCCAGACAACACACTTTACTACCGATGAGGGGCCGGGCCAGAACTGAAACTCTGCCTATCCTGACCCCATAGGCTCCACAGTGATGTCTCTCTCTCTCTCTCTCTCTCTCTTCTCCTCCCATCCCCTCTCCCAAAATAAGTAAATACCCTGGCTGGTGTAGCTCAGTGGATTGAGCTCAAGTCTGTGAGCCAAAGGGTCTCTGGTTCTATTCCCAAGCTAGGGCACATGCCCGGGTTGCAGGCCAGGTCCCCAGTAGGAGGTCCTCGAGAAGCAACCACACATTGATTCTTCTCTTCCTCTCTTTTGCCTTCCCTTCACCTTTCTCTAAAAATAAATAAATAAAATCTTTTTAGAAAAGTATCAATGCAGTTTTCTTCATCATCCTCTGTTTATATTACATTGCTACTAACTATTATTTTTAATATTCAGGAACATATATGTACATTCATTTTTTATATATGGAAAGTACAACTAAGTACAACCCCTCTATGGAAGAAAGGGGGGTCTTGTTTGCTTTCTTTTGTTTCTTTGCTTTTTTCTTTATATGCAGCTGTATTGTTTTTATTTATTTATTTTCTAGCCATGAACAGGTAACACTTTGATAATAAAAGCAAGTCATAAAATATAATAATGTTCTCAAGATAAAATATAGACCTAGGGAATATAAGTTTATTTGGAAGTGGACATAAACACCTCACAAATATTCCAAATAAAGATAAACAAGCTGTAAAGCCTTTATTTATTTTTTAAAGATTTCATTCATTTTTAGAGACAAGGGGATGGAGTGAGAAAGAGAGGGAGGGAAACATCAGTATGTAGTTGTCTCTCATGTGCCTCCAACTGGGGACCTGGCCTGCAACCCAGGCATGTGCCCTGACTGGGAGTTGAACTGGTGACCCGTTGGTTCACAGGCCAGCATTCAGTCCACTAAGTCACACCAGCCAGGACTGCAAAGCCTTTATTTTCATTAGACCAGAAGGTAAAGTCTATATTAACACTGTGACAAATTCCCTTGGTAAGCATATGTGCATGTGGTCTAATATGCAGCATAACATAGTTTCGTTGCTTTGTTTTCACCACAATAGAACAAGGTTGTACTTCAGTGGCCAATAAGACTTAACTAAATGTCCACAGAGACTGTATTACAATGAAGAGAACCTTCCTTATCTTCAGCCTTTTGAATGATTATATTATATGAACATGTTACCTACTTTACTCTAATTGCTGGAAGTGATAGAGTAGCATAAGCAGGATAATGCAGTAACTGGAAACAGGAACATCAACTTGCAAATAAAAACTCAATGAGTTTTTTCATAGTAAAACCCCAAACTTTCTAAGCTCCCTCAAAAAATTAGATATTTAGTGTGTCTGATGCTATTAACATGTCAAAATTTAATAACACTTTGAAATATATTAGGGTTATTTTCCCATGTGTCTGAGAGAGGGATAGCAAAATAGCTGAAGTCCTGATACAGGGTGCAGCCAAGGGGGGAGGGCCAAGAAGGATTTGAAGTGGTGTCTGGAATTCAAAGTGTATAGGAATATCGGAAAGACATATAGAGTGTCCTCACCGTCCCCCCCCAGGGGAGGGGACCAATAGAGCAGGGCCATTGAGAGCTGTTTTGCATAGCAACAGTTTTGCAGCTAACCTCTGGAATGGTCATTTAACATATCTATAACCTTTAACTGGTTTCATACATATGTTAAATAGCTGTGGCCAAGTTTTGAGCCAGGGAGAAGGGAGTAGCTTCTACCCAGGATGAAACTAGGGGGCTGCGCCCCTGAGTGAGAAGTGCCTGCGTGAGAGCTTGGAAAAGATGGGCTCCAGGACATGAGGGGATAACTGCCCAGGTGAGGGGAGAGCCACGTGGTTTGGGGCAGAGTGAGGACCCCTGCAGTCATGTAGGGGAGAGCCACGTGGTTTCAGCAGAGTGAGGACCCCCTCTTGGTGAGGTGAAAGAGGGAGCCACATGGTTGTGGCAGAGAGCAGACCCTCTCTTTCCCAGATGAAAGGAAAAACCACGCAGCTTTGCCAGAATGGAGATCCCTGCAGCCAGGTGAAGAAGAAAGACACGGGCATTTGGTGGAGTGCGAACCCCTGCAGCTTTGGTAGAAGAGGCCCACGCGGCTTTGGGGTGCTTCCTTTGGCTGCGTGGCCTGGAAAGCAGGAGAGACTTTGACTGTAACTGGGTACAAAGAACTCTTGCCAGTGGACCGTGAGAAGGTGCCACATGATTTTTGGATTAACTCGAGAGCCTGCATGGTGACACAGCTGATGGTGGTGCCAGTGGCCTGAAACACAGATGTGTGCTCTTTTCCTGATTTATGGTACCCAGAGTTGGGGCAGTGGGAGAAGGGAGTGCTGTGTGGGTGTAGGTGTATACCCTAAAGGACTTTGATATTTCAGTGGAGGCATTAGGCCTAAATAGCATTAAATAAACATTTCATTTCCTTTTCACGAATCCTTGGCATTGAGAGATGTCTTTCCAATTGGTGGCGGACAGAAGAGCCCAGTAGATATTAGTATTCTGTCCTTGGGAGGGGCGCCTGTTCTTCAGCAGATTTTGGCATCCCTAGGTGGGCCAAATATTGCCCCCCCACCACCTCTTGTTCTGTAACAGTACCTCTACATTGTTTCTATAGCCTTTGTATTTACCATAAATCAACAACCTACAACGTAAAATTCTGTGCTAAAATAACCAACCTGTGTAGAGATTTTTCCTGGAGTTTATCCTAGTTTACAGAGTTAGGAAAATCAGACTTATTTGTGTTTTAAGCTCCTTATCTGATTGAAGCTATTTGAAGACATTTACATATGTATGACTTTCATTGTTCTAAGCCTATAGAAATGTAGATAATGATAATGTGTGAGGAGAATTACATTTATTCTAAACTTTTGCATAGTTGATTATCATGGTGTATAAGGTTACTTTTGAATTTTAAGATAATATACTAATAAAGAAAATACATTCCTTATTCTTATCTTTAGATTTTGTAGGTAGAAAAAAGGTAATATGTAATAAAAATAAATGAGTAAATTTCTGAAATGGAGTAGCTATATAACAAAATATGCTAATGTTATTTATTATCACTTTATAAGGGCATATTAATTAGAAAGAGCTCATACACACATGAGAATTTTGGCTCATATACTACTAATAATATATGGGGCAGGTACCACTAGCATATGGTATGAATTTTATATCTGTGCAACTGGAACTTTAAGATGTCAAGTAGCTTAACCATAAGGACCCATGGCAAGGAGACAGAAGCAAAATGATTCAAACTTATGTCTATTTAAGTCCAATTTTAGAGAAAGATATTGAACTCAAATAGAATTGGCTTTAAATCTCATCTCTCGGTGAAGCTATTTCAATGCTGTGAATTAGTATTTTTAAGTAGAAAATGATCATAAAGAATTTAAATAAAATAATAGTTTTAAGCCTATAGCCTACTATATGGTAGTTACTCTATATGTTTAAAATGCTAATTTTTGTTAAGCTCTATAAATACCTATTAAGATAAATTCAGTATAAAAATAGGGTGTGGTGTCTGGATCTTGTAAAAACAATAACACTGATTTAAATAACAGGGTAATTATTTCTCCCTTAAAATATTTGGCTGTCTAGGTTTCTATGGAATCTACCTATCTCCCCACCCCCAGCACTGTACTTCATATTTCTTTTTTTTTTTATTGAATTTATTGGAGCGATGACATTGGTTAATAAAATTATATAAGTTTCAATTCTGCAATTCTAGAATAAATCATCTATACATCGCATTGTATGTTCACCACCTAAATTCAAGTGTCCTTTCATCAGCATTTACTCCCCTTTGACCTCTCCCACTTGCCACCACCCCCCTGTCCCTCTGTTGTCTGTGTCTGTGAGCAGTTGTTGTTGTTTGTTTGGTTTTTGTTGATCCCTTCACCTTTTCCACCCAGTCTCCCAACTTCCATCCCCTCTGACAGCTGTCAGTCTGTTTTCTCTCTCTATGGATCTGTGTCTATACGGTTTGTTTATTTTGCTCATTACATTCCGCATATAAATTAGATCTTATGGTATCTGTTTTTCTCCGACTGGCTTATTTCACTTAACATAATGTTTTTCATGTCCATTCATTCTCTTGCCAATCCCATGCTTTTAATGCTAAATGTTGAATGTCCAGTAGTGGACCGCATGCTTAATAATACCCTTCTCTACCTCAGTCTCTTCCAATGTGACCTTTTTATTCCATGGATTTAACTTACTTTGATATCATGCTAACTTTCACAGTGTGCAGACCTGTTGGACCGCCTTCATCATGCAATAGCATAGAATGATGGTCTTAGCATTGATTTGTTGCCAGGTAGATGTAACAGGCTTACAAGTTTATGTGAGCACTGACTATAATGGTAAGCATATGATTACAGTGGTGGAAAGTAAATTTGAACATAAATTAAAATGTAAACTTTTATCAATCATCAGATCATTTATGTATATCTATATCTATTGATAGATAGATAGATAGATAGATAGATATAGGTATGTACACAGATATAGATGGATAGATAGACAGATAAATATAGATATGTGTATGCACACACACACACACACACCCCACACATGCTTTTTGGCCTTTTGCCTTTTCTGGTTGGGACATTTAATCAAATTTCCTCATTCATCAAATTTCAGAAGGGTAGTATCTCACAGTTCAATAATGTTATAGCTCCCACAGATATATGTTCTATGGAAAACTATCTATAACACAATTTTAAATTCACAGTGGCTTTTACACCATACTTCACATCAAAATTTGGCAATCAATAGCATGCTAAAATTTAACACTTTCTTTTCTTACAAATAGGAATCAAGATATGACATAGTTTAATTAAGCTAACAAACTTCTATATAAAGAACCTAAAATTCCTCAGAGAGGGAGAACTATATTTCTTCTTTTTATAGGAGAAGATGAGCTAGTTTTCTGTAGAAGTGGTTGAAAGAAATATACTATGGGAGACCTAAATTTGTTTAATTCCATTGTAGGGGTTATAGCCACCACAAAGTAACATTTTAGTTATACATCAAATTGAAGCATTAATATAGTTACTTTCAAGATGTATATTTTCAAAAAAATTTTAAACATATGGAGCCTTTTTTTAAATTACACATATACTGTACATCATAGGAATGGAAAACCAGAGCTCTAAGGAAATGTACACAAGTATTACACATTCATTATCAAGACATTATGCAAATACTTTCTTTTTTTAAATGACTAGTTGTGATATTTTTTCAGGCAATGAAAAATCTAGATTATAATTAAAATATTTTTATATTCAGACCATGCAAAATACTTTTAATCCTCTCAAATGATCCATATAATACAATGTTTTATGTAAAGAGTATGCTGTTCTTTTAAGAGACATACAGTGCTTTTCTTTCCTCAGCAATAGTGGTAGATTCCACCTGAATCATCCAGGTCTCCTTGACTGTGTCCATAACCCTCACTAATTCTCATAAAGATGTCATGGGATTATTAGACCCGTTTTATGTATGAGAAAGTTTGGCTCAGGTTTCATGACTAATTAGTGGGATACTAAGATATGATAAAAGCACAAACCTGGTTTTGTTTATTCACTTATTGCAAACATAAATTTGTGTTATCATTAAGATAGCAGAGATTAAAGTTAAGTTCTGGAAGGAGGTTGCCTTCTAGTTTGGCAGACATACAAAGGAATGTGTAAGTCATGTGATAAATATGACTGTAAGGGAGGAAAAACTTTCCCATTTTATATTCTTGACTGTGGCTCCTGTAACAAGGAAACAAGTATATAAACTTATTCAATATATTGTTAGATGTCTCAGAAACCCTTATAAGGAAATGAAGACCCAAAGAAACAGAGTTGGATCAGACAGTAGTAAATTGACAAAGCAAAAAGTTTGGGTTAGTTACTTAAGTGGGTAAAAAAAAAATGACTAGAAGAATAAGAGTTAGACTAGATTTCTTTTGGCCTTGACCATTGTGGGCAAAAGACTATTTCTTCACTGTTGCATAAGGCAAACCTCTTTTATATGGGAGTTTTAACTCCTAATTTTAGGAAGGTCAAAGTGTCTTTTTGCACCTGGTGTTTTTTTAAGTGCTTTTAATTTAAATAATATACATGCCAAAACAGCATAGTCTGAGGTGGCATATTCAGAATTCCTTCCTGATATTCAGAATTCCTTTCTTCAGAACAGGAGACTTTGGGAATAGAATGTGGATAGGTTCTGAGATCTTGCTCGGGAGACTGGTGACTTTTTGATCATTAAAACAGAGAAGTAGGCTTTGTACTTGGAAGGAATAGCTTATACAAAGGCGCCAAGGCTTGCAAAAGCAGAGCAAAGCCAGGAGACCGTGAGCATGTTAAAATACGAGCAGGTCATGGTGTTTCGTAGATGAAGGATGTGGAAAGGTGCCAAATGTTGAAAAGCTATGAATTTCATGTGAAATATATTTTTTTTAGTTTATCCTGGACATTCTGTCAACACATAGAGGAATTTCAAGCAGGGATCTGTTTCAAGCAGCAGGGGGCGGGGGGGGGAACATGTCAAAGGGAAAGGCATAGAAGGAGACCTTTGGACAAGTATCATACCTTCCATCGGCATTGCATACCGTGTGTGCTGCCATTGACACAAATATAAGCACCTGACTTCCGACTACAGCAGAAAAACAGAGAAAAGCAAGATGTGCACATTTTCCTTTTTGTGGTGGAAGTTGCAGAGAAGACTATCAGCAAAACTAAGTTCTCTGGAATTTATAATAGAGTGCCGCCCACCATCTCCCCAAGTTTTTCACTCCAATTTTTGTTCCTCTCTTTCCTTCCCCTGTCATTTATTCCCCAAACCCTACCTCAATAAATCCAAAACCTTGGAGAATATACTGTTTCAGCTCTATGGTTGTTAAATTGGAATTAGGTTCAGCTCTGAGTAAACAGAAAGACAAAATGACTGTGGCTTAAAAAGACTGAAATGTGTTTGCTTGTAACTGAGCTGAGAAGAAGGCAGCCCAGGGCTCCCCTGAGAGGGCTCCCAGGTTCTCTGGGATAAAGTTGCTTGGATCCTCTCTTTCCAGGCTGTGGTATCAATGTCATGGTCTGAAAGGGAGCTCCAGCCACACACTCAGGATTCACGGGGCAGGATGGAGGAAGGGGAAAGGATAGGAAAGATACGTGTGGACAGTCTTCTAGGGAGTTTCCTGGAGAACTAACAGACAGCACTTCTGCTTGTATGCCCTTCGTTAGAACTTAGTAATTGGTCAATACTAACTACAAGTGAGGCTAGGAAATGCAGTCCTTACTCTGGGGAAGTGGAGTGCAGAGACTCAGGTTGGGCAAGAAGCACAGTTGTCCAGTGACAGAAACCAGCTAGTGAGGACTGTAGGAGTCTCTATGCCAGTAGGGTTCCTTGAGTATTTTTTGATATTTTAAATTGAACCAAATAACCATTTTAAAATTTATTTGATGAGATCTGACACATGAAATGAATATATGTTTTTATGCCTTGCCTATGTTATATATTTTATTTGTTTCTATTTATTGATGAGACAGAGAACACTGATTAGTTGTTTTACTTACTAATGTGTTTATTGGTGCTTCTCATAGATGCCCTGACCCCAGAGTGAACCCAGAACTTGGCATATTAGGATGATGCTCTAACCAACTGAGCCACCCTGCAGGGTACTTAGGTTATATTGCAACAAAAATATAAGCAAAACATAAACATAGTGTGATAGATGGCATTTTGGAATACATGAAGGAACTCAAAATGTCTTTGTTGCTCTGGCAAACACAGATAAGTAAGAAAACATTGCATTTGGTACTGTCATTTTCTTTTTCTGTGTGTGTTTTCTAATGTTGTGAGTGCTGTCCACTAGACATCATGAAGATTGGAATCTGCAATGTGAAAATTGAAAGTAATACTACTATTATAGCCAAATCAATCAAGATCATGACTATCATCTTACATTTGAATATGTACAACCCCCATCAGGACATTGCTCTTCCTATTTATCTGTATAACTTCAGGGACATATAAAATATTAAAATAAAACTCAACTTTATCAAATATATTTGAATTAATCTAATAATAGTGGTGTATATATCGAGACAAAAATAGTGACACTGTGAATGTTCAGTTTTATTTTTACATTTTTTATCAACATAGCAGGAATGTTCATGCACATATTTGACACTCTACATAGTAAATAAGAGATAACTCATAATGCTACAGAATATATGTCATTGCCAAGTTTACTAATGCATATTTGCTCAATATTAAAAGGCCTCCTTAATGTCTGATTTTCTCTGTGTTGAAAAATCTTCTTGAGAAAGCAATGTTTTATTGATAAAGCGTAACTTTGTTTTTCAGTATTTATGTTTGATTATGGCAGGCTTTTAAGTGAAAAACAACATACAATGTTAACCAAATCAAAGAATACTGTAAAAATAGTTTTTCTGTAGCACATTCTTACAATTGAGTATTCTAAGTTACAACTTGGTGTTTTTAATACCACTCTTGTTGCAGAAGCCCTGAATTAATTTGTCTATTCCCCATTTATTTAATACTACATCCCACAACTGTTTACTCAGTGGCCACAATATGATAGATACTTCACCAGCCAACATAGCAGATGGAAAATACATAGAGGTGGTATGAGAAGTCTAAAAAAGATGACACAAAAGATACATTAAATAGTACCTGTATAGATAATTAGAATGCTGGTCTGCAATATAGAGAAAGAATTCAATGAATTCAGTGGTAATTTAGAGGAACAAGCAGTCACACTGAACAATTTTATCCAGAATTTTAAATGAAGGATTTAAGACTTTGCCTTACTTTCAAGCTAATCACTTAGGCTGCCGCAGATGAAAGGGTGCTGGCAGAGAATATGAGACTCTGGAACAGAGACAAAAGACCTTCTTACCCTTCACAGCAGAAGTTTCCTGGTCCCCTGGGGAGACTCAAAGGAGCCCAGGGACGGGCCACACACAGTACATGCAGGTCCCAGTAGGGAATCCTGAATTTTGCAATGCCCAGCTTTATGTGGGGTCTGCTAGCACATTTCTCCGACCTTTGCTGTAGAAGGAGATAGTATCCTGTCCAGAAACAAATCTGTTCTCTTCCTTCAAGGCTGGTTCTATCTTTCTTCAAAGGTTTTTTGCCATTCGCGTATCCTTGAAAAGATTGCATGACACACAGCTGTCAGTAGCTCTTTCTTAGATGTGCAGGACACAAAATACCCAAAGAGAACTGTGTCTAAAACAGTGACATTTGTGGAGAAATACCCTTTAGTCTTGGTCTCAGGTGGTAGGTGTTACCCAATAGTTTGGACAGTAGGCTCTTAAAAAAAGAGCTGAATGAACCATTCAAGGAGCAATGCCTGTACCCATGCAATATTCTCATCACTGTCCCCATGGAAGTTAAATGCATATTTCCAACAGAAAAACACAATATGCAAAAGTTAATGCTTTCTAATTAATTTGATATTATTGACATTTCATTATATCTATATCTATCTATCTAGCTAGCTAGCTAGCTAGCTATCCAATGCAATTATTATGTCCAAATCTTGGTGCTGTAGGAATGTCCTGAAATGATTAAATTGGAAGTGAAAATATAGATTTGGAAATTTACCTGGGAATAAAATTGCAACAAAATTAAAACTGCATATGGTTTTTGAGTATTTGGATTTTGACTGTAAGCGAGAGCTATTTAATGTAATCAAAACTGATAAAGAACAGTATAATTAATTATTAAACATGTAAATTATCAATTGGGAGAAAAAACAAAGTTATGAAGAAAATATTTAATATAAAAGGTTCAAGACAAGAAGGTGGACAAAAAATTCAAAAGTCAAGATTGTTGGAAATTAAGCAACAACTGGACTTAGAACAAGAGAATAGCTGATGTTGTTGAGCACTGAATCTGAACATGGTAGAGACCATAGATTCAGGGTCAGACAATACCTGAGAATCCATCTTGCAAGCAATTGGAGTTTTGCTTCTAATCCCCAACCCAAAGGATAACTTGGAAGTTTTAGAGCACATATCCTGAATGTAAGTAAACAAATCCATGCATACATACATACGGATATGTCATAAATAATTATTTATTGAATGAAAAAATCAACTTCTGTTAAGGATGGGTAACTTTCACCTTATACAAGTACTCTAGAATTCAAACACAATTTAAATGTCTTTATATTTAAATCTACCTGACAGTATGATGGATTTTAATAATTCATCATGGAAAAGTTAAGTTTCATTATTTCCATGATGAGTCATTTCATGGAGAACAGCCTTCTCATCTGATGGATTTTTCACATTTGACAGTTGTGCATTAAGCAGCATAATTCCACTGGCATATGCTTCTCCATACAAGATATACTTAAACATCTCACAATGAAACTAATTCCAAAAAATATGGACTTTCCATCATACTCTATTTTCTTTTGACATTTTTTCCATTTAAACTAAGCTTGCTCTATGCAAAGTCAGATAAATTCCTACCAACAATGTATAATGCTGGAGTTGAGAAATTGGCAGCAATTATAACTCTAGGCTTCTTAAATATGTAAAGTAATATGGCACCTCACACATCTGGAAAATGGAACAATACATTCTTGAAATAAAAATGTTAAAGTACTTTTAACAAAGAAAGTTTCAAAACAATAAAAGAAGCAAGGAAAACTTCTTTTTTCACATAATTACAATGCCAAAAGTTGAAGAGAGAATCATAAAAGCAGCAAGAGAAAAGGAGACAGCTACCTACAAAGGAGTTCCCGTAACGCTATCATCTGATTTCTCAAAAGTAACATTGAAGGCAAAAGGGACTCATAAGAAGAATTTAAAGTGATAAAAAGCAAGGACCTATATCCAAGACTGTTCTGTCCAGCAAAGCTATCATTTAGAATGGAAGGGCAAATAAAGTGTTTCCCAGACAAGGCAAAGCTAAAGGTGTTCATCATCACCAAGCCCTTATTATATGAAATGTGAAAGGAACTTATCTAGAAAAAGAAGGATATCAAAACTATGAACAGTAAAATGACAACAAATTCACAACTATCAACAACTGAATCTAAAAACAAACAAAGAAACTAAGCAAACAACTAGAATAGGAACAGAATCATAAAAATGGAGACCATGTGGAGGGTTATCAGTGGAGAGAGTAAAAGGGGAGAATGGGGGAAAAGGTATAAGGAAAAACAGAATTAGTAGGTACAAAAGACAGGGAGGTTAAGAATAGTAAAGAAAATGGAGAAACCAAAGAACTTCTTTGTACAACCCACAGACAGGAACTAAGGAGGGTATTGCTGGAGAGAATGAGGTTATGGGCTGGAGGAGAGCAAAGGAGAAATACCAGACAACTACAATAGCATAATGAATAAAGTATACTTAATTAAAATAACTTTAAAAAAGCAAATATAAGGCATTCCTAGACCTCTTTGGAGTCACAAGTTTATAGACCAAGAACACATTAAGAAGAACATTCAGTCAAAGAACCAAGTCACAAGCAACACCTTTGGGGTAAGCGTGAGAGTCCTTTTCTTTGACAGTTGTGCTTCTTCAATACTCCTTAACGGAATGACTGTCCGAGTGGCCAACAGTTCATCTTGGGAGCTATGAGTAACTCAGTGAAAGAAAAGTCACTTGTAAATGAAGGATACTTATTAAGCCGTACATTCAAAGAATTAGCTGGACATAATGATAATTCAAAAAACTGTATTCATAAATGAGAAATGTAAAGCTCAGAGAATAAAATTATCAGAAAATATGATAGGTGATCATTTTCTGTAAAATGGACACTGGAGGTCGTGTTTCTTGACTCTGCAGTGTGACTAATGCTACTGCAGAGGGAACAGTTACAGAAGTAAGAGGACTAACCTCAGGCAGTAGTGTGGCATCACTGAGATTCTGACCAGAGGTGAGAGGTCTGCATTGCCCATCATTACAAGTAATGCATTATTTGGAAATATTTTTCTTTTGGAATGTTATGACAATAATGCTTTTGACAGACGAGGTTCTTGTTTTCAAACCACAAAAGTCAGCTTGGCCATAGAAAGTGGCAAATACATTTATTGGAACAATTCTACGCAGCCATCAAAATTGGTGAGCGTCCTTAAGAATTAGGTTTGTTAAGAAGTAGACACCAACAGAAGTGAGACAGTAACCAACAATATCAAGTACTCGCCACTGAAACTGTAGGTAGAATGACTTAATTTTTGCAGCTGCCATTGGACTCGGTCCTTACAACTGCCAACTGACCACCACTACACCTGGACATTGAGGCCATTACTGCTGCTCTGAAATACTTCTCTGCTTCCATCCATCTGCTGAGCCAGGGTTAGGAGCATGTGATTAACGTGTATGTGTCCCTGGGGCAACTTTTAACTAAAACATTGGAAGAAGAAAGTATCTGGTCCCTTGGTGTTCAGAGGTGAAGATTAGACCTCTGGTCATCAAAATTCACATACTGGAGTACTCCATGAAACGGAAGGGTGTTTAAATGCTGCTTAGTCAAAAAGTGACAAAAGTCCGCAATATATTTTTATTATGTTAGTCTCAATCAGTGGCTTTATTATTTTCATTTTCAATCTTTCTAACCTATGAAGGGATGTATTTCCTGAGATAAGCAGAAATTTTACTATGTGGACTCCATCTTCTCATGATATAGTAAATGAGATTACTTTCAAAAGTAAAGTAGTGATGTTTATATTTGTTCTTTTATGCCACAGAGCTTTGCTTATAATTTTTCATAATTGTCATAATAAAGATTCATAAATGTGATACATACACAGATTACAGTGCATTAATGTGTTTTTTGGAATGATACGATATCATTATTGTAAAGAAAACACTCATTCTGCATGTCTGGGCTGTATTATGAAAGACCCTTTCTTCACCTTCCACTCATGAATTATGCTTTGCTAAACAACTTAGCATAAAAAGCAAAGATGCAACTTTCATTTAACAATCACACCGAGTGGTGTTAAAGTATTAAGATAACACCTTCTACATATTCATCAACTTTGCTTCTAAGAAGAAAGGCTAAAAAAGTTTCTTAGTTTGAGATTTGTGACTTCAAAGTTAGGATATTTTGACAAGTGAGAAATTAAACTTTTATATAAAATCATCTAAGAAATTTATTAGATAAACTGGAAAACATATTAAAAGTTACATACAAATTTTAGTAAATGAGAAGATTGAGACTTGAAGAAATTATATGATTCAGATAAGTACATGTAGTAATTAAATCCTAAAAAATGTAAGGAAGAAGAAAAGGGAAGTTTGGGGAGTTTTAAGTCATTTTAAGTCAGTAAATATTTATCTATGCTTTAAAAAATTATGAAATGTAATTCATGATGCTAAATAATTAAAATGAATTCCCAGTTCTTGTTCAATATAATACTTGTGCATCTGGTGAGGTAAGCATTATTATTAACCCTAATTTATGGGGAGACATATTGATGGAGAAAGGGCCTTGTTTTGGGTCTCATGTAATTTTTATTTTAATTTCCTACTCAGTATAAACACTTTTATCAATTGTATTAAATAATTATGCTATTCCTCATTATTTCTATTACATTTTTTAAATATTCTGTCATGTCAACCGCATTCTGATTCATTTAGAGTCACACTCTAGTTTATTCTGCTTTACAAGGGTGAATTTAATGGAATGAGAAAGTGATTCATCTAATATTTTTGCAGGATAATTTGAGTCAGTATAATTTTTCTAAATGCATATTAAAATATACACATGTAAAAAGAGAAAAAAAACACAAAGTTTTATGTTTTCCATAAGCTAATTGAGTCAACTTTTTTCTCTCCCAAATCCTGCTTTTTTTGTCTACCAGAAATCTCTCTTAAATTTTACTTTATTATCAATTGTACTATAACCCAAGTCCAAGGCTCCAACATTTTATTTGAAAATCAAAACATCTTCCACTTCTTTTGGCCACCATTCCTTTCTTCCTTACACCTGTCTTCACAAGGCTGATAGAATTATGTGCAGGGTCATTCCCATGCTTGAATATCTGCACAGAGGAAGCCTCTGTGGGAAGACCACACCTTAGAGTATTGTCTATAAACATCCCCACAAGCTATGACTGAGCCTATTGATATTCTCACTCGTAATTGATTGTGCCAATCTGATTTGTGAGCGTAGAGTAACTTTGTTTCATACATTTGCCCAGCCATCTTCTTGTCTGTTTTCTTTTACTTAGCAAAGAGCTCAAGTACCTACTTAATTGTTGTGATGGTCTGTGACAACTTTTCAACCCTAGGGAAGTATTTTGTTGTAGTTCAGTGAATCACATGTGGTAGGTAATTAATGCGCAGTCAGTTTTTATTACATCTAACAAAAATAAATAAGTGCAAAACAAATAAAATTCTTGCACTTAGCATGAGGTTCCTAATACATCACACATTGTAAGCAGTTGTACTACACTCAGGCATTTGCACATACTCATCGTCACTGTCTGGACATGTAAACACTCCCTCAGGCTGCATTTCTGTTGTTTCAAGGAATATGTAAATATCCTCACTATACACTTACCCTCAAAGCATATTGAAAGTTAGCGGTACAGACAGGGAAGTCCATCTCAAAGTGTGTGCAGTGCCCGGGCCTATGCATCATTATGTGCATGCATTTCCAAAAGAATTTGCACACATTCTTTGCCTATCGGCATCACACTACAAAATAGTTCAATTTACATTCAGAGCAAATACTTGAAACTATTATGTTTTGTTATGTATGTAATTTTCTCTCTTTCCATTAGGTAGAAAATGGTTGCCTGTGTTCACCTCTTGTGAAGACTTAGAAACACACAACTACAGTTTTGAATCTCTAAAGTGTTTCAGGATGTAAATGCAGTCTGACCTTTCCCTGATGGACAGTTAAATCATGGACATGCTAAACAATTTACTTTGGACTGCCCTTCCAAACCATGCTTTGGATTCTGTCTTGAATGCTCACTAAGCATTTGGAGCTGACAAGGAAAAGAAAGAACTGTGAACTGGCAAGTTATCTTACAATGAAAATTACGAGCACATCTTGCATCTGTCCAGTCCTCGTGTGTCTCTGTTTTGTGCAGAGGTGTTATGGAACTGCTCACCACAGCTCCGTCAAGGTGACCAGGAACCAAACCAAACACATTGAAGGAGAAACCGAAGTCCACCATCGTCCCAAAAGGGGATGGGTTTGGAATCAGTTCTTTGTTTTAGAAGAACATATGGGACCAGATCCACAATACGTTGGAAAGGTAAGGTTTTGTTGATTGGCTTTTATCCTCTTCTGGGAAATTGTGAGATGAGATGAGGGTGAAGTGGGAGTCGGAGTTGAATGGGAAGAGACATGAATGGTAAGAGATCATGTTATATACGCTAATAGTTAATACTAATCACTTCAAAACAATGATTGTAAAAAATCGCTTATACCAATTATGTCACATCTCTGAACATTGGTCTGTACATCATAGCTGGAATGCTCTTTATCAACATATTACTCTTTCTGTTCCCATATGTAAAATGAAAACACTTAATTGAACGCACAATTAAGTAATTTTATCTTTATTACCATGAAGGCATGTTAAAATGCATGATGTCGTTTATTGGTACATTCACATTTACAGTTTTTAAAATCTATTATTAATGCACATGAGGCTAAAAAGAAGATATTATATCATGACATTTAATATATTGTCATTGATTTTTACATAGATTATATTTGAAATTGTCAGCCTTTAAAGCACATGGATATTTTTCCAACCTTTCAAATTAATTTTCATAAATAGTTGACATATTTTCAATATAGATTAAATATATGGATGTACAGGTGTTGTTAAATTCCAAAAGAAAAGTTGATAAAATGATCAAAAATAAATTTTTCTTTCTCTCAAATCCACAGACAAGACAACTTAATGGCTTACAAAACCCTTTAGGAAATTGTGTGTTCAGTAAATGAAACAGTTTAAGTATTTGTCACCTAGGTTCTAGGGCAAAGAATTGGGTGGGAAGTGGAGAAGCCTTCTGATGAATTACTGATATATCCTGGGAAGTAGCAACACTTAAGTTAGCACAATCCCTGAGAGAGACAGCAAGCATGGTGGTAGAATATCTATGGCGGTGGCTCAATGACTTTCATCGTCCTGCTTGACTATTTATTTTCACGTTAGCGATGTTAGTACTAAAAAAAAAAAATGTACTCAATCCAAGCCATGGCGCTTTCCTAATGTGTAGGCAGTGCAAAATCACAGGCCATCTGTTCCACCTCTCATCCAACAGGGACTCAGCTGCAGCTGTATTTTCATACAAGGCAGGAGCTATGGAGTCAGAACATGAATGCAAAAGAAGACCTGAAACAATGCTATCATTTCCTTATACACATATGAAAATGAGACCAAAGCCACTCATTTTTATACCATATATTGTTTTTCCTACAAGGTATCCCATGAGGTAAATGGAAACAAAGGTGTAAAATAAAAGCATACCACATATTGAATTATTAGAAAATTATTTTTGTTATGAACTTCAAAGTCCTTTTTCTATCACCCTTAAAAAGGGGGGGGGGAGAATACACACACACACACACACACATTTTTTTTCCTTTAGGATTATACCAAATGAAAAAATTATGAAAATGTTTTGTTATGCATACTTCTTATCATTTGATTTAACTAAAAAGCAAATTTTGCTAGAAAGGGAAACAGAAAAATGAGACAAATTTGCATTTTCTCCTGAGTCACCCAATTTTAGTAAATGATAAAGCCTCAAGAGGTAGACCAGGATGGAGAGATCTTTCTGTGCTTAGGTGCCAATGAACATATGGTTGAGAGCTTATTCCTTATCAGGAAGTGTTGCAGGTCTGTGACATCGTTTAGGTTATAAGAGGTTCTGTAGAAACTGTTATCTGTTCTACTGTTTGTAGTATTGACAGACAAATATAAAAGGTCCAGCCCAATCCTCTTATATCCTACCCAACCTGAGACCCTCACTCATGCTCTGTTCTCATCTGCCTTTATGTACAAATCTAACTTAATTGTGTACATTTTCCCTCACCTGTCAACACCAAACATACACAATTACATACATGCACATACATGTACATACTGTGGTAATTCCAAAAAGCTTACAAGGCCCAATAATTCATATATGAATAGAATAATGTGCCTTTGTCCCATTACTTTATTTGTTAAATAAGTGAATTTATATCTACAACTCATAAATACTCTCATAAAGACCAACCATATATTTTCAAAGTACTCTTAAATAAAACATGGAATTATTAAAATTACTATGAACATGAGAAAGGACACCTGCAGAGAACTGAAAATGATCTCTCTTCCCCTCTCTGTCACAAAAATACTAGCAGGAATTTGGTCAACACAAACAAAATAATAATTATATAATATAGTTTTGCTATTGAAATAATATTTTTATAGTTCCATTATATAAGCTTGTTTCAAAGTATCCTTCAGTTCTTGGTTGTAATTACTTATAATGTGTCATTATAGTTCATATTATAAAACATTTGCTGTACTTTTGATAAAAACTTAAGCCTAAGTGTTTTGCTACAGATCAACTTCCCATATTCCTTATGATAACTTTCTTAGACTTTTCTGTCAACAACTGGATTTATAAGGGGGGAATTTATTTTGTTGACATTGATCAAATATTGTTATTCACTGCTAGGATATTTATGTGCCTGAGGCTGTGATCATAAGGCTGTTTCTAATACTAAATAGTATAATTGTACATATACATATACATGGGTAATATGTATCAATTATACATAAATATATATCATATGATATTTACACATATCACACACATATATTGCACAAAATATGCACACACATATGTAACTACACATAGACATTACATTACATGTGTGTTTGATGATTCATAATTTTTTCCAGAATATAATGACCATGAGAGATCAAATACCAAAAATGACATATGAATATATCTCATAAATTTGAGCTCATAGATTTGTTAAAAATATTTTTAAATTATTGAGCAACTAGAGGAATGAAGATATAACAGCTGATTACTAACCTTTTACTCCTGGAATAAATGTGATGGTGATGTCATTATTATTTTAATTCAAATGGGTTTTTTCTTTTGTAAGTATTATGTAAAAGCAACATAGACCATCTAGGCTATTGTTTATTTTTCAAAGGTAAAACAGTGCTGAATAAATGCCATTATAATGAATATAATTCATGTAAGTAGTTGCACTCAACCTAAAAAGCATGCCATGTGTCATGCATCACGTCCGTCATGGAAGTAGACTCATCTCCATGAGATAATGCTGACTGGTGAGGAAAGACCTGGGTTTCAGTTCCGGCTTCTCTGCTTGTTATCTGTATCAAAACTCGCAAGTCTATTTATTTTTTTGCTTTCTGTTTTCTTACACATAAAACTGAGAAATAGTATTTGATATTTTTATTACTAATTCAACTGTATTCAACTGGTTATGGTTTAGATCATGGGTCATTTAAACTATAGCTTGTGTGCCTAATTCAACTAGCTGCGTGTTTTGGCTTCACTTACATATTTAAAAAATTTTGTTTCTTTAGATTGTTAAAAATATTTGAAGTAGTATTGCATAACACTCAGCAATTACATGAAATCTAATTCTATTTGCATAAATGTTTTATTAGAATACAGTCATACTCATGCATTTATGTGTTGTGAATGGCAGTGTTTAAGCTACAGTGGCAGAAACGAGTAGTGACAAGAGAGAACAAGGCCTGTGACATCTACACTATTTACTAAGGGTCAGTTACGGGACATCTTTGTAGTCTCTGGTTAAGATGTCTGTCTGTTAACATACCGTGAATGCTTTCAAAGCAGGTTTTGGGACTACTATTTCATCTTTATTCACATGGTATCTCCATGTCTATTGTAATGATCAAATATAGCAAATTCATAGAGAAGTACTCCATAAACCATCACCATTTGTAGGGGTTTTGATGATTATGGGAAATTATTAAAACAAAAACATCTCCCATCAATTATTGCTTATATGGAAAAGATCATTTCTTGGAGGCCTTTTCTTGGAGGCCTTTATTTCACCAGTTTCACTGGCATAATAACCCTCCCCAATAGTCATTTCAATGAACGTTCATTCATTCTCATGTTTTGATTTTATTATTGTTGGTTTTGTGACATTACATGCAAAAGTGTAATGACTGTCCTGGTACACATATGATTTAGCATGCAGGTGTATCTGTGGGAGAGACTTATAGAAGTGAGATTTTTTTCAAAGAACTATAAATCTTAATTTTAGTAGATATTACTAGATCTACTCCATAGGTATTGGGTATATTGCACCTCTCTCAGTGATGTGTTGAAGAGATTATTTCTCTATGGCAATGACAACAGATAGGATTGTAAAACATAATCAGTGAAAAATTGCATCTCTGTGTAATTTTGTTTACATTTCTCTTATTATGAGTAAAACTGATAATCTTTTCATATTTTGGGGTTTATGAACATTTCTTTTTTACTGACTTTTCATGGACCTTGATTTTATATTATTATTATTTAAAGGTTTTATTTATTTATTTATCTACTCATTTATTTGTTTGTTTATTTATTTATTTATTTTTAGAGAGGGGGGAAGGGAGGAAGAAAGAGAGAAAGAGAAACATCAATGTGTGGTTGCCTCTCACGTGGCCCCCACTGGGGACCTGGCCCACAACCCAGGCATGTGCCCTGACTGGGAATTGAACTTGAGATCATTTGGTTCACTGCTTGTGCTCAATGCACTGAGCTACATCAGCCAGGGCTGACTTTATATTTTTTTGTTAGTTTCTTGAATTTAACTATTTGTTATTTACATAATAGGTACAATAATTATTTGCCGGTTACATAAATTACCAATACTTTTTTTAACTTATTTATCTTTAGAGGGAAAGGGAAGGAGAGAGGGAGAGAAACATCAATGTATGGTTGCCTTTTGTGCATCCCCTGCTGGGAACTGGCCTGCAACCCAGGAATGTGCCCTGACCGGGAATCGAACGGCGATTGTCTGGTTCGCAGGCCTGTGCTCAATCCACTGAGCTACACCATCCAGGACCAATACTTTTTATAAGTACAGTTTGTTTTCTAATGTATGATTTTTACTGTATTCATAATTAGTAAACTTCAACTAAGGGTACGCATTGGAAATATGTCTATTAACACACAACTACTGGCAATAAGCTTCATATACATCAAGTAGTCAGTGTGATTACCTAAATGTTGTGCTCCATATATACATAGTATTATCATTTTAAAAACATTGTAAGTGAATTCTTTAACTGGCTAAGCATTTTCATATAAAAGATAAAGGAGGTTTTTAAATTAAAAATGGGTGCTTTACCTTATTAAATGCTTTTTCCCCCGCATCTATTGATAAAATCATGTGATTTTTGTCTTTCCTTTTGTTTATGTGGTGTATTATATTTGCTGATGTGTGAATATAGTACCATCCTTGCATCCCTGGGATGAATCCCCCTTGATCATGGTGTATGGTCTTTTTAATGTATTGCTGGATATGGTTTACCAATATTTTGTCGAGGATTTTATCACCTATGTTCATCAGAGATATTGTACATTGTTGATGGAAATGCAGACTGCTACAGCCACTGTGGAAAACAGTATGGTATTTCCTCTGGAAACTAACAATGGAACAGCCTTTTGACCTGGCAATTCCACTGCTGGGATTAAAGCTTAAGCCCTGAAAAACCAATCCAAAACAACCTATGGACCCCAATGTTCATAGCAGCACAATTTACAATAGCCAAGTGCTGGAAGCAACCTAAGTGCCCATCAGTAAATGAGTGAATCAAAAAACTATGGTACATGTACACAGTGGAACTATGGTACATGGTACATGTACATAGAAGAAACTCCTATCCTTCCCCACAGCACGGATGGATCTGGAGAGCATTCTGTGAAGTGAAATAAGCCAGGCGGTGAAAGACAAATACCATATGATCTCACCTATAAATGGAACCTAATGAACAAAACAAATAAGTAAGCAAAATATAACCAGAGACACTGAAATAAAGAACAACGTGACAGTAACCAGGGGGGGAGTGAGAATGGGGATAATAGGGAAAAAGGGAAAGTGTCATCAAGGAACATGTATAGAGGACCCATGGACAAAACCAAAGGGGTGTAGGACTGAGGGTGGGAGGTGGATGTGGGTGGGGTGGGTGGGGCAGGAGAAGTGGTGGCAGGAAAATGGAGCCATCTGTACTTGAACAACAATAAAAATAAATAAATATGTCAATCATGAGTTTCTCAAAACAAACAAATAAATAAGAAGAAAGGAAACTGTTTATTCTAGGATATCTGTAAATGGGTGTTGTTCGCATTGCATTATTTAATACTTAAAGAGAATGTAAGAAGCATAATAAACAAGAGGTAAGAGATCAAAAAATGTGTTTCTACTTAGCAGTGTGTTTTGGGATAAGATATGTAACCTATTAATATATTCAAAAAATATATTCTCTATTTTCACTTTCCTGCATCTATGGTCTCTCTGCTAATAACTGTAAGGATTTTTTTCTATATAAACCATAACATATGGAAGATATTGCTTATGTTTATTACAAATTTAGATCTAAAATTATACCACTCTCCCTCACCTCCCTACCTACATTTTATGTCTGTGAGGAGATAAGTGTTGACTCTACAGAATTATTCAAAATTTACTTTACTGGAAAATAGCAAACAAAGGGAAGGTAAGCAAGAAATTCTGGCAGTAAAAAGGAACTAAGAAATTATCTTGCCAAATCCCTCAAGTAATAAGAGGCAACGATGCTTGAAACAGTTAAGTGACCTCTTCATGGGAAGAGAGATTAGTCACGGCACTGCCAAGGAACAAATGGCGATATATCCGATTCTTTAGTGAAAATTAGTTATTAATACATAGTGCATGAAATCCCTCTTTCCTCATCATAATTATTACTGTCATTATGTATGTTTTTCTTTCTTTAAAAGAAAAACTTCAAATATCTTTTAATATGGAGTACTGTAGTTTCAAATTAAATAAACTATTTTGAGGTAAAGAGAGAATGCATTATGTAAAAAGAAATGGCAAGGTTCGGGTTTTTCCAAAACAATTGTAGCATGAACTCTGAACTGAAAATTAAATGTACAGAAAAAAGTTCCAATTATCATTTAATATTGTCAAGATGATAATTTATGAACATCTTTATCATAACTTCCTTCAAATGCAAAACTTCCTATATCAAAACATGACATTTAAATTTTATGTGGATGACACTGTGATGGCATAATGTCACATGAAATTAACTATGATCCGTTAAGTGGATGTAACTTTCTCACTAGTCATCATAGAAGTTTATTCCAATCCAGTCCTATATGTGACTGCAAAGTTTAACACAAAACTTTTTTCTACCGAGAAGTCCTAACATCAGGAGTTTCCTTCCTAATTTTTTAAATGTTTTATTTATTTATCTTTAGAGGGGAAGTGAAGAAGAGAGGGGGAGAAATAATCAATGTGTGGTTGCCTTTTGTGCATCCCCTGCTGGGAACTGGCCTGCAACCCAGGCATGTGCCCTGACTAGGAATCAAACCTCAATCCTTTGGTTCGCAGGCCTGTGCTCAATCCATTGAGCTACACCAGCCAGGGCTCCTTCGTAATATTTTAAGTGTGTAGATAGACAGTATAATTCCAATGTCTGGAGTTGCTTCAGTAGTCCTGCTTTCCTCAGATATCTCTGTTCTCATTCTGAATGAGAAGGTATTCAGTAGACTAAAAGCCTAATCGTTGGGATATATAAAACCTAATTCTTGGTATCCAGGGCCTGTATCTGATTTAAATCCCCCACATACATTATTGGGGATGCCGCAAGGAAATTACCTTCTTGCTACTAAGTCCTTCTCCTTTCTTGTTCTTTGTGAATTCTTTCACTGTTGCTAGCTCAGTTGTATTGAATTTACCTATTAATTTTATAAGCCATTGTAAATGTTTACAATAAGAGGCCTCTTCATTAGCTTTGTCTGATATTTGTAAGGTTGAATGTCGTCTCAGGTTTTTCTTTGCACAAAACAAAATCTGAAATAGAAAAATCTCCTTAATATCTCTTCTGGATACAAGTAGTAATATTCTTTTACCATGATTCAATATTTTCATGCAAAAGTAGAGATGAAATTCCAAGTGTTCTCAAAATATCAAACAGTAGAACTATGCATTTCAAAAAATCATATTGCACTTTATGATTATAGACAGATCTATTTCAAACAAGTATTTGCCTAAGGAAATTAATAGTTTTCATCATAGTGATTAGGTTATTCTCGAGATATCTGTTTAATTATCTTACTGATTTTTATCCAATGAATATTTGAACATTTAATTGTACTGGACCTCACATAACAAAGGCATTTAATATGAAAGTTGAGCCTGGAGTGTCTTCAAATATATTCAGGGTTTTTTTTGAGTTTTCATAAAGATAATACCAGGAATTCATTATAAGAATTGCACAGTGAAGTGTAATTAATTCCTTTCCTCTAGGATTATTTATGTTTCCTAAATATGATTTATTTGTCATCATATTAATAAAAACTAAAATAGTATATCGTGTGAAATCATTTTATACACTAAAAATAAAATGATAATATAAACACTAAAATAATTAATATAAAATATAAAAACCCAAAATACACTAATGATCATAACATTTGCATTGTTTAATCTATAGCTTGATCACAATTAAGTTCATTATGACAAGGATTGAATACTATTTAGGTCATATTCACTCATTCAGAATTTACAGAGCACCTCAGATGTGGTCAGTAGAGGAAAGAGAAAACTAAATATACATAAAGAATTTGAAAATGAAACTGCACAATGTAGAAACAACGGAGCAAAAGTGAAATCACAGTGGATAAGGAAGGAGAAAGTTTTGAGGAGGAGGGAATAGACCATGAAATCTGATTCTTGAGGGAGAATAAATAATACTATATTTCATATGTAAAATTGCCAGGAGGATAGAATTCGTGTTCTTATCTAATAATAATAATAATGATAATAATGGACAACAGGAAGAAATGTTTAGATGGGATGGATTGGATATGTTTATGCCATATATTATGGTGAGGCTTCATGGATTATACATTATTTTCAAACTCATCAGGGTATATATATTAAATATATGCAGTTTTTGTATGTTAATGATAACTCAGTAAAGTGGCTAAAAATACCCAAAGATAACAATAAAACTTTTAAATTAGGAATTGTACTCTTTCCAGTTAAATTTATTTCCTTGGAAATCATTCTCTCCTGAACAGCTTCACTATGCCCAAGGGGCTGACAATATTCAAGAGTATTGACTAGTGGGTTACAAATTAATGTGAACCCATGCATTCTTTGCTTATTTGCAATAAAGTTAATTATCTTCTTCCACCCTTTTAATTTTTCTCCTCTAGCCATGAATCATCGAAAGCATGTGAGAACTTTCTTATTCCTAAACAAGCCACTCATGCTGAACGCTTCCCATCTGCTTTAGTGTTTGACACACAGTTTGTATTGGTTATTAATACCCTGCTGGATTTCGAAATAAATTGTATCAAAATAGGTTAATAATGAGACGTGTTCTATTAACTGGCATACGTGAAGAGTAGAACAGGTTCCAGGAAGAGATAGATTTAGAGATACAAATGATGCTGTTAGGATTCGAAGCAACATCCTAAAACTGCAAACTCCTAAGTATGTGAGGTTCAAATCCCCAAATTTGCAGGCAACAGTTCATTTAGTTTTATGTTCTATTGTAAAAAAAGAATGTCTTTACTTATCGTTAGATATTGAGGGATTGTAAGTGCCCATCATTTGTCAACTCCACATTTTGGGGACTGTTTTTAAAAAAACTCCCATTTCTAGGTACTTGTTTCTCTATCAAGAGAATCCTTTGGTTAAAAACAATCTACAAGAAGAAATATTAAAAATAAAAAATATATAAAATAATTACAAATGAATTTTGTCAAAAAGATATACATTATTTCCTGACTCTTCTAGGACTAATCTTCAAGAACCATTACTGATTCATGACAGAATGTGCCAAGTAAATTTCTGGTTTAACTGTTGGGAGAGTTACATTATAAAAATTATTTAGATCAGCAATGTAAATTGGCACACTGCTGTACCATGATAATTTTTTAAAACATGCAAATACCTGATTTTTTAGTCAGGGGTAGTGATGTGTTTTCCCTGTTATTGTCAAATTAAAAAAAATGACAATAGCCAACACAACAATAACCATAGGAACAAATCAAAATTATACTTACTTTTTTGTGAAATCAGCAAAAAATATTTTGTGTGCTGCAGAATTTTAGTAATTAGTTCATGTGTACCATTAGGTAAAAAAGATTGAAAATCACTGGTTTGGATCAGTGCTGTTCATATACATGCACTGTCCATTATGGCAGCTATGGCCACATGTAGCTGTTCAATATGTGAAATGAGACTGGAGCAAATAAGATACTGAATTTTACATTCTGTTCATTTGAAATCCGTACTTACAGCTATTGGCTACAATATTGTACAGCGTAGGTTTAGACTGATCAGGAAGGAAACATAATTTCATATGTAAAATGTGCACAAAATATGAGTCTGTGAAGGTCACATAAAATGATAGGCATATCTGATTTTGTTTATCTGGGTCCTCTTTTTTTTTCTTGATGAGTGTGCTTAAAGGCTTGTTGATTTTGTTTATCTTTTCAAAGAACCAGCTCCTGGATTTATTGATCATTAGATTTGTTCTTTTAGTCTCTATGTTGTTCAATTCTGCTCTGATATTGGTTATTTCCTTCCTTGTGCTTTCCCTAGACTTTGTTTGTTGTTGCTTCTTCAGTTCTTGTAGCTGTAGGGATAGGTTGCTTATTTGAAATGTTTCTCTTTTAGGTCAACCTGTATTGCTATAAACTTCCCTCTCAGGACTGCCTTCACTGTTTCCCATAAGTGTTGGATTGTTGTGAGTTCATTTTCATTTGTTTCCAGTAACTTTTTGATTTTTTCCCTGATCTCATTCTTAACATGTCCATTGTCTAACAACATACTATTCAATTTCCATGAATTTGAGTGTTTTTGAGATTTTTTCCCCCTTGAAATTGGTTTCTAGTTCCAGGCCCTTGTGGGCTGAGAAAATGCTTGATATAATTTCAGTTTTCTTGAATTTGTTCAGGCTGGTTTTGTGCCCTATCATGTGGTCTATCTTTGAAAATGTTCCATGTGCATTTGAAAAGAATATGTGTTTTGCTTCTTTGAGATGAAAGATTTTATATGTTCAAGATGGATAAAAGACTTAAATATAAGTTGTGACACTGTAAAAGTCCTAAAAGAGAACATAGGCAGGAAAATCTCAGATATTCCACACAGCAATATTTTCATCAATATGTCCCCTAGAGCAAGGGACATAAAGGAATGAAATAAATGGGACTTCAGCAAAATAAGAAGCTTCTACATGGCTAAAGAAAACATCAGGAAAGTGAAAAGGGAACCAACTGTGTGGGAAAATATATTTGCAAGTGATATCTCAGATAAGGGTTTGATCTCCAAAATATATCAAGAACTCACACAGCCCCACTACACGATGACAAACAACCCAATTAAAACGGGCAAAGGACTTGAACAGAAACTTCTCCAAGAAGGACATACAGAGGGCCCAGAAACATGAGAAAGGATGCTCAGCATCACTAGCCATCAGAGAGATGCAGAATAAAACTACAATGAGATACAACTTCACACTGGTCAGAATGGCCATCATAACCAAATCAACAAACAACAAGCACTGGTGAGGTTGTGGAGAAAAGGGAACCCTCGTTCACTCTTGCTGGGAATGCAAACTGATATAGCCACTATGGAAAACAGGATGGAATGTCCTCAGGAAACTAAAAATGGAACTGCCTATTGACTCAGCAATTCCACTATTGGGATTATACCCTAAGAATCCTGAAACACCAATTTAAAAGAACCTATGCACCTCAAATATTCATAGCAGCACAATTTACAATAGTCAAGTGGTGAATGCAACCTAAATTCCTATCAGTAAATGAGTGGATAAAAAATGTGGTACATTTAGACAATGGAATACTACACAACAGTAAGAAAGAAGCTCCTATCCTTTATGACAGCATAAATAGAACTGGAGAGCATTATGCTAAGTGAAATAAGCCAGGCAGTGAGGAACAAATTCCATATGATTCCACCTATAATCAACAAAACAAACATGCAAACAAAATATAACCAGAGATATTGAAATTAAGAACAAACTGACAGTAACCATAGGGGAGGTGGGAGGAGATAATGGGGGGAGGGGGGAGGGTTGTCAGGAACAACTATACCTTTATAGTTGGTATACTACATGGACAAAGCCAAAGAGGGTTAGGATCAAGGGTGGAAAAATGGGCAAGTCTGGGGGGGAGGGGAGTGTTGGAGGGGAAAATGGAGACAACTATACTTGAACAATAAAAAGAAAAAAGAAGGGCAAAATTACACTTTGTACTATAAAAAATCAGAGGCATATAGAACACAATTAAACCCTATGTATGTAAAAGCCTAACTGTAATGTGTAAACATGTTATGAAGACTGGGAAAGTTCCACAATTGAGGCAGAATTCTCTCTTCTACCAAAAGTCCCACTATGAGGTAATAATTTTCCAAAGTAAGGTGTGGGGTTCATAAAAGACTGGAATGTGTGGCCAATGCATGCACATATACATGTAGGTGTATAGTTTAAAGTAATGTCCAAACTATATGGGAAAGTTCAATATTTTTGAATTTCATTTTATTTCATTTTTTATTGCTTGTGTCTCCAAGTTATTGTAAATATGTCCCATTTTTAAATATATCATATTTTAAAATAAATAGAACTCAGAATAATTAGAGGTAACCATCATTCCTTTTTGAACTTCCTTCAATATCTACTCACTTTTAAAGAAAGGGATTATTACTATATACATATACCTATATTTATATAATGATTCATAAACTTGTTCTTAAACATCTTGTTTGGTAATTGCTTGTTCAGCTCATTAGCTGTTTTGCATGCATGGGTTCTTTCTATAATTATATCAAAATTATGAGAAGTATTAAATACGCCTATGGTATTCAAGGCAATATAAACTACTTTTAATTAAAATAAGAGGACACTTAGCAGAAAGAAAATGCTATAATAGAGACATTCTTTTACTTGGAATTACGTTCCACTCTTACACGACCTATGTTATGAGTTTATACTGTACTTTTTCTTCTCCTGTCACTGCTATCATTACTCTTGTTCTTTGGACCCTGTTCTTATTGTTCCACTGAATTAAATTGACCATGAAGAGTTTGGGATTTTATTATTATTTTATAAACATTTAGGTGCAAAAGGGTAAAACTATATCCAATTACACATCAATTATGGCACAAACATTAAGTAAATATTTATGATTGTGGGGGGAGGAGCATCGAAAGCGGTGCAGCTGTGCAAGACTGAAGACTCTTTGAAGAGCTGTTAATTTGCATGTAAGTAGTTTTATTCTTTGCAGCTTTATTTTTCTTTTCTCTGTAAGAAATTTTGATAATAACATGGAGATAAGTACATGGTACATTAGATTAATGTATTGAAAACAAATTTTGATCTGGTATATTTTACTCTGAAGCAAATATTGTTGAGGTTCTTAGCTGTAGTTGTCAACCTCATTTGGATGTTAGAATTTGGTAGGAAGTTTTTAAAAATCCTCAAGTTCAGATTGTCCATTGGGTCAATTAAGTCAGGAAATCTGAAAATAGGAGCTGATATCAGTATTTTTAAAGCTACTGACATTATCCTAAATTAGTATCTTTCAGAACTACTAGTTTTTAGGCTTAGTACAATAATGGTATACAACGTCTGTCTAGAAAAAGTTCAACCATTGTTAATATAAGGAGAACAGTTTGTGTGACATCAATGTAACCCAGTGGCCAAGGAAAGTAGCCTGGAATGTGCATGTGTGACCAATGATGACTTCACTGTACTAGTCACTGGGGATGGTAGACACGGTTGACTGAACATGTGTACTGTGTGGGCATCACATTGAAAATAACTGAGTCATTTTGAACAACAAATCTGCATAAAATTTTGCTTTAAACTTGAACATCCCTCCGCAGAAACTATTTGGATGATTCAAAAGGCCACAGCTGTGGGCAACGGGTGATTGGTAGCTTCATCATTACAGTGCACCTGATCATGCATCACGTCTGTACAGAGTTTTTTTGCAAACATTAAATAACCCAGGTGACTCAGCCCCTCCAACAGCCCAGATATGGCACCTAGTGACTTCTGGCTTTTCCCCAAACTGAAATTATCTTTGAAAGGGGAAAACTTACAGATTGTGGATGAGGTTCAGGGAAATATGACTGAGCAGCTAATGGTGATTGTGAGAACTGTGTGAGGTCCCAAGGTGCCTACTTTGAAAAGGAACTGATTCATCATTGTCCTGTGTACTATGTTTCTTGTATCTTGTATCTTCAATAAATGTCTCTATTTCTCATATTACATGGCTGAATATTTTCTTACACACCTCACATCTTGTGTAAAGATACCTTGTGTTAAATGAGAAGCATCTTCAACAGTGTTGAAAATAGCCACTTTGTTTTAATAACTGGCACCTGAAAAATAATAATCATCTTTGTTTAAGGTAGGCTAAAAAACATTTTTTATTACACCTACATAAAATTCTAGAAAATGCAAAATAATCTAGAACCAGTTCAGTGACTACCTGGGGATGTGGGTGAAGACTGGGCTGATTTACAAAGGAAGGCAACCAAACTTGTGGCAGTGATGGTTATGGTCATCATCCTTTTTATTATTGTTGTTTGAATACAGTTGCCTCCATTTTCCTACCACCACTTCCCCCCAACAACTATCTTAATGTAACATATATGTGCTTAACCATTTTGCATGGTCTTGAGTATTGCTGTAACTTCTAAATGAAATAGCTTTTGTCTTTAAAAATCATTTAATATTATTAAATGAAACTGTTTCCCCTACCTTCATGTTACTTTTATTATTTTATTATGTTTATTTTCATTTTTATTGATGTAATACATCTACATAAGGGGAAAAAGCAAATTAGCACAAAAGCTGTTATAACACAATTATTATTCCTTTTCTTGTCTACTCTTTCCTTCTCACAGCCCTCCTTTACTGATAAAAAAATCAATCTGTAATGTTTCAGTTCTTATATTTTAATGTGATTGGATTTCATCTTGGTTTTCTGCTGTGGTACATGAGGGTCTGTGTACCAAAAAGAGTTAGGATTTACTAATCCTATCTCTTTTTCTGTTCTTCCAATATCATTTCATCATTATTGTACAGTTTTCCCATTGATTGTCTTCTTAACACATGTAAAATAAAGACATGTTTATTCCTTCCACCTTTAACTACCTATGTAGGATACAATCACTTAACACTTTTTGGAATAAGGATACAGGAAACCCCATCATTGGCTTCATGTATCTGAACAGAGGTACATGGCAGAAACTTGGTCTACCTTCATCACTAGTTCCCTTGCCTAGTTCTCCCAGGCACCTTAAGTTAAGGTTTTTAAAAATTACATTGCATTTTTCTAAGATAATGCACTATTGTTGGGAGAAGTTCATGACTGGCTTTTGAGTGTTCTGCTTAGAGAAGTCAAGTACTTTTTCTATAATATTTCCATTGTCTTTCAGAACAGCATCTGATCTCATCCTTTATTATACTTGACATTTTTGACTCCTACACTTTTCAGGAAATATGAGGAGAGGTCAAATTCCTATTCAGTAGAGCCCTTCTACACATTTTTAAGGATATAATTTCCTTCGTCCTTCTTGTATTGACCATCATTATTTCATTTGCAATTTGTCTTTGAGGAACTTATTGAAATATCTTTTGTGTTGAGAGCAAACCTTATGAATTTCATGTTGCTAAGTCTTTGAATCTTTTAAATATTCTCTAAAAATAGATTACTGAGGCTTCAAGGAGAAAAATCAATAAAAATTTTGTGCTCAATTTTTCATTTTAAGTAGAAAGACTTCAGTGAACCTCACAATGGAGAATGTACACCATTTGTGTTGTAATGTTTCTTGAAATGATAGTCAGTTTGAAAACTTTGCATGTGCTGAATATTGGGACTAGGCAAACATATGAAAGACACTGTGTAATATTAGCACGAACTATCAGAACAAACTGAAGAGTCACCAAAACAACTAAGGTACTGACTTCATTGTTTTTCAGGTGTTAAATCTTAGATGATAAGATAATAAGTAATTTCCTGGGGTAGTAATGAAGCAATGAAGATATCTTCATGAAATTTCACATTAGTAAATAGTTGTGTTTATATACACTATGTAATAATTCTATATTTCTCTCCCTTTATCCATAATTCCTTAATGTATTTTATCATACCATGTATGTTTATTATACCATATAATACATTTATCTGATCTTCCAAATATAGATTATAATCAATATTTGTAATTAATAAATTAGCTGAAAAAAGTGTGGCTTTAAAAGACGCTAAGATTTATCTGCTAGTTTTGTATTGAATGGAAACTGATTTTCAGTATCCATGCAATATAATTTACAATTAATTCTCTTAAAAGCATGGAGACAAATATAATCTTTAGACAGTTCTTTTAAACTTACTTTAAGATACGACTTATGATTAAGAAATAAACTTTACTTATGCTCCTAAGCTTAGGCTTATTTTGTTTATGTCCTTCCCTCATCCCAATTAAGCAACAAAGATGCTTATTCATTAGGATTATTTCCAGAATTCTGGAAATTTATCACAGATTATTTATTCTTTTTAATGATGTATGCATTTTTTTAATTAAAATGTTGTCAAGATAATTATAGGTATGCATGGATTTGTAAGAGAAGAATACAGAGAAGTCTCTTTCAAGCTCTGTGCAGTTCCACCAGGTATTAATATTTTGCAAAACCAGAATACATGGTCACTACCAGGAAATTGACATTGATACAATCTACCGATTTATTCAGGTTTCCAAAAGTCTCCTTCTACTAATTTGTGCCTCTCTGTGTGTACTCGGTTCTATTATCACCTGCTTAGGTCTAGTATCCCAACCATCATAGTCACTGCACTGAGCAACTGTAATGGCACAGGGATCCCTCTTGTTATCCTTGTGCCCTTTGTAGCCACAGCAGTCTCCCTCCTGCCACCACTCCATCCCCCCATCTCTAGCCCCCAGCAAACATGAACGTGTTCTTTTCTACAATTTTGCTATTCCATTTGTTATAGAAGTGGAAACTATACATATAGTTTATATACAGTTTCTATTTTTATATACATACACACATATAAATATACATGTATGTATATATAATTTGTAACCACTTGGGATGGGCTGTTGTTCTTTCAGCATAAGCATAAATTTGGAGATGCACTCAATTGTTGTTTATATCAATAATTTGCTTAATAGCACTCCATGATAGAAATGTGCCACAGATTGGTTAACCATTCATCTGCTGTGGAACATCTACTGATTCCCGTGTGGGGCTATTACAAATAAAGCTATGAACATTCATTTACAGGTGTTTGTGTGAATGTAGTGTCTTTTCTTAAGGGTAAATGCCAGGGTGTACAATTGCTGAGTTGAGTAGTAGTAGCATATTTACTTTTTAAAAAATAACTGCCAAATTTTCTGTAGTGGGTGTCATTTTTCATATCCTCACCATCAGTATATCAGCAATCCAGTTTTTTGCATTTCCCCCAGCATTTAAAGTTGCTGGTTTTATTTAGCCATGCTGGTGTGTGAGTTGTGATATTTTAAGGAATTTTATTTTTTTAAACTAGTGGCTAATGATATTTAACACCTTTCTAAATGCTTATTTTCAGTGTGTATCTTGGGTGAAATATCTTTTTAGGTCTTCTGTTCATTTTCATTTTTTTTTAACTTTTATGTTTTGAGAGTTCTTTAACTAAGCTAAACATTATGTGTTTGACACGTAGCTTGTGAATTCTTGCTCCTTCCTTGTCTCTAGGGAGCAATTAGATTACCTTATAATTCTCTTCACATAGGTTTTTGTAGAAAAAAAGGTTTTGATTTTAATAAGCTCCAGTTTGTCTTTCATGCATGATGATTTTGATGTGAAGTCTAAGATCTCATCTCCTGGTACTAGGTACCAAGATGTTTCCCTTCATCCCCAGCCCTGTAGGATTGTTTAGGTGCATTTCTACAAGGCAGTTTGAGATAAGATTTTTATACAGTGTGCAATTAAGGCCAAGATTGATTATTTAAAATGTTGCCTATGGAAATCAAAGCATGTAGTTCCAGCATACATTATTGAAAAGATCATCTTTTCTCCTTTGAATTGGTTTTGTGCCTTTGTTAAAATTCAATGGAGTGTATTTGTATGGAGCTATTTCTAGGTCATTTCATGTTCTACTGAAATGTATTTCTCTCTTTCAGCCAATACTATACCTTCTTGGTTACTGTAGCTATATAAACAGCATAAATATCAAAGATAGCCATTTTTTCTTTTTTGTTGAGATAGTTTTAATTAATGTAAGGCCAGCATTTTCCCATAGAAATTTTTGAATAAGCTTGTTTATATGTATGAAACATGTTTCTTGGATTTCAATAGGCATTTTGTTAGACATATGGATCAATTTGCAAAGAATTGAGATTTTACTGTGTTGACTCTTCCAATTTGCAAACATGATACCTTCATTCATTTAGTCTTTGATTTCTTTTATCAGCATTTTGCAATTTTCAGGGTACAGTGCATAAAACATCCTGTGCATGATTTATTACTATGCCATTTGTAAACTATATCATTTTCCTTGGAGTGATTGTAAATGGCTTTTGGTTTCAGTTTTAGTTTCTGTATATTTATTGTTACTATTGACATGTGTTTCTTCATCTGTTTGCAAACTTTCTGAATTCACTTAGTTCTGGGAGTTTGTGTTTTTCCATTTGTTTCATAGATTTCCTGCATAGATAATGATGTTCTTTATAAACAGGGAGAACTTTAATCCTACATTTGATCTGTATGCATTTTTATTTTCCTTTTTTGCCTTACTGCTGCGCTGGCTAGGACATGCAGCACTTAGCTGAGTAAGAGTGATGAGTGGTAACATTTTTGCCATGTCCCTAATCTTGGGTAAAGAGTATTTGGTTCTTTACCACCAGGTATGATGTTAAGTGCAGGTTTATTTTACATTATTTTTTTATCAAGTCAAGTTAATTCCTCTCTATTTCTAACTTGCTAAGAGTTCCCATCATAAATGGATGTTTGGGTTTGCCAAATGCTTATCTGCATCAGTGGATATGACCATGTGTGTTTTCTTTCTTATCTTATTGATAGAGTGGATTACAATGACTGATTTTTTAAAGTCAAACCACGCCTTGTAACATGTGGACTAAATTCCACTTCCTGTTTTCATACTCGGATGATTCAGTTTGCTGAAAGTTGTAGAGAAGTACTGCATTTAATATAATGAGAAATATCAGTGAGGTTTTTTTTTTGCACTGTCTTTCTTTTTGGTATCAAGGTAATATTGGCTCATCAAATATTCAGGAAATGTTACCTCATATTTTCTGTGAGATATTTTATAAAATTGATATTAGTAGTTCTTTAGATATTTAGTGAAATTATTAATTGAAACTATCCAATGTAGCCTTTCCATCTGGAAATTTACTTAGGCACACCATTTATTTGATCATTATAGGCAATTCAGATTCTTTTTTTCACTGTGGTAGTTTGTGATTTTTGATGAATTGATCTATTTCTCTAAAGTTTTCAAATATATGAACATCATGTTTTTCATAGTATCCCCTTGTTATCATTTTAAAATCCTCAGCATCTATAATGTTACTTTATTTTGAATTAGTGATTCTTGTCTTCCCTCTCCATTCTTCTAATATTGAGCAATAAAATTGTTTTCCTTTTTTTCTCCATCATCAATAAATATTGAGCATAATGCTTTCCAGGTCCACCCATGTTGTCATGAAGCTCATTCTTTCTCTCTGCTGCATAGAATTCCATCGTGTAAATGTACCACAGATTTTGATACAGTGACTTACTGCTGGGCACTTAGGTTGCTTCCAGCACTTGGCTATTGTGAATTGTGCTGCTGTGAACATTGGGGTGCATAGGTTCTTTGGAATTAGGGTTTCAGGATTCTTAGACTATAGTCCAAGCAGTGGTGTTGCTGGGTCAAAAGACAGTTCCATGTTTAGAACTAGTCATTTAGAACTAGACATTTAGAATTTATTTTTCTAAATGTCATGCAACAGAGTATATTAAAACATTGGTGAAATAAGTTTCAGATATCATGCTTATACTCTAATATATTTACAAGTGTGTCTATACAGAGATGTCTAAATGATTTCCCCTCCTGTTGAACTAGAAGTAAACTTTCTACCATAGCTATTATGTATCTGTGGAAGAATATAAAATGTACTTATTCACATCAAGGCATAGTTTGTTGTATTTTACATGAAAGTCTATATTCTAATGTTTATCATCATACTTTTGGTAGCTACTTAACAGAGTTATACTTTAGTATTCACTTAGGAATACTTGCCTTGATGGGAAAATTTAGGAATATTTCCTTTGATACAGACATTTTAAAAAACCTGTGACAGGAAACTATTTTTAGTTTCAATCTACTAAAATTCAGACACTGAATAATGTCTGCCATATAACTTTACTTGTCATATGTTTTGTATGTATGTGTACACATGTATGTATATATATTTACCTGTCATATGTGGTATATATATAATATGCATGTATTTGTACATAAAATTGAATATAGGTATATATCTAAATTCCATTATATTTCCCCAAAAGTAGTCTGTCAAGGAACACCACAAAATAAAGTGAGGGTGGAACAAGAGCTGGAAAAACTGGGGACTGTTTTTACTGAATTTTGCAGAGTATTGACCCGGCTTCAGTTAGTGTAAATGAATGAAGAAATCTATTTCTTTTCCCCTGTGTCTGTCATATTTCTCGTGAGAACCTGATTCGCTTTTGGAGTTTGAAATGGAAAATAAAAATAGAGCTCTGTTTGGCTTCTGCTGTGTCAGATAATTACTTTCAAAACTCTGTAACTGAAAGCCAGTTGGGATTGGAACTGTGTTTCTGTTCCTGTGAAACAGAAATTCTGTCATGTGCGACAGCAGGATCTGACTGATACGGCTGGAAGTTACCTTTCCACTTAGTGAGCCTGCTGACTGGCCTGGCCTGTTACGACTGCCGGGAAGGTTGTTAAGGGAAAGGGATCTAGAAAGTTAGCGTGTTTTTACATAGGACAGATATTACAGTGGGTGGGGCAAAGTAGGTTTACAGTTGTTTATGTGGAAAATAATAGAATAGTTAATAAGTAATAATACAAGCATATACTGTTTCACATATTCATTTATTTTGAATGCAACGAACAAAGCATACAACTTTTTTGAAAGATGCATTTTTTTTTCCTCAACGGAGTACACATTAAGAGTACATGAGTGTGTGTGTGTGTGCAGAAACATTCGTCGTTTGGCTCACCGTCTGATGTCTGTTCTCATTGTTAGGAGCCTGGCATTTTGCGCATTGTAAGGTTTACTACCACAAACAGTGCCACCCTGATTTTCTGATGAGGACACTATCTTTTATCCATGGTCTGCTTGGGGATGATTTACAGATTTATACTTCTAACCAAAACTCTTCTGAGCATCAGACTCCAAGAGGTAATATACATTTCAATCATACGCTTGGAAGCTTTGTTGCCATCCCAAAATAAACCTCTAGGAAACTGAACTCTAAGTGTTTCTCCTCACGTCGGTCATACCTGGTTTCCCTGCAGAATGCTCTTTTCAGTAATTACACCTCCACCCACTCAAGTGTTCAGGCAACATACCTGAGAGTCATGCTTGACACCCTTTTCACACTTACCTCTCAGTGCACGCAGCCTGCCACTGAGTGCTGTCAGCTCCTCCCCTAAAATGGATCGAGTGTCTGTCTAGTTCTCTCCGCTCCAAACCTCTCCACTCTGACTTGCCCTGCTGATGTCTTCCACCCTGCATACTGCCGGGGCTTCCTAATTGGTATTATGCTCCTTCTGCACCATTTACACTCTTCCCGGTCTGGAAGCCAGATTGATCCTTTACAAATAGAAATCTGGCGCCCTCATTCTAGGGCTTAAAATCCTTCTGTGGCTACCAAGTGCACTTACATTAAATTCCAATTCTATAACATGCAGACTAAACAGTGCAGTCCCTGGATACATTCCCACCTCTTCTGCTGTGACTCCTTTTAGCTTTTCTGCTCCACTTGTTTTTTATTTCCTCTCACGGCAACTTCTGTTGTTCCTCTAGACCTTCCAAATCAGAAAGCATCAATGCTCTGTATAGGCTAACAGCTGGAATTCTCACTGGATTCTAAAGTTCTTCAGTGCCAGTATGATATAATTTATCTTTTATTTATTATGTGCCTCTGGGTAGTAAGAAGATAGCCGAGCACTAGCACATAATAAATAATCAATAGTTATTGAATAAAGGAAGGAAGGGAGAGAGTGAGGAAGGGAGGCGCTAAGGAGGGAGGAAAATTTCATAATTTCAATACATAGTAAAAGGAATAACCAGAAATTAAGCACAGACCTCCCAGTTCCCACTGTTTCTGGCTTTATATCTTATATTGATTAGAAAAGCTTAAGGTTAGATTTTGGAACAATTAAGGATGTTTCGGGTGGAGAGTAAAGAAGACTAAGAAGACTCAAGGGGAAAACAAGGGGTATGCTAATCATAAATTCATTCCATGAATATTCCTGGAATACAGTTGAAAAAAACAGTTCAATGTGCCTGGTGATATTGACATTTATGGTGTGTGTATATGTATTACATAAATAGAAAAGTAATAACATATATATACATATATGTATATGTAGTTGTGTCAGATACTTTGTTTTATTCAGTATTTATTTATTTATTTATTTATTTTTAGAGAGAGAAGGGAGGGAGAAAGAGAAGAAGAGAAGCATCAGTGTGTGGTTGCCTCTCATGTGCTCTAAACTGGGAACATGACCCACAACCCAGGCATGTGCCCTGACTGGGGACAGAACCTATGACCCTTTGGTTTGCAGGTGGCACTCAGTCCACTGAGCCACACCAGCCAGGTACATCAAGTACTTTGTTTACACCTGAGATTATCATGCCTTTTTTGTCCTTCATCCCACAGTGCACTAGATCAGATCGATTGATTTACATGTATTGATCTTTCGGTGTATCCCAAACTCTTTTTATGAGGCCAGCATCAACCTGAGAATGATACCAGATAAAAACACCACAGAAAATGAAAGTTACAGGCCAATATGCTTGATGAACATGGATGTAAAAATCCTTAATGTAATATTAGATGACATACTTCAGTAGCACATTAGGAGAATCAAACATCATGAGCACATGTTTTGATTATAGTAAAAAAAAATGAGAACAACTATTAAGAACCTAAATAGCCCTGGCCGGTGTGGCTAGGTGGTGTGGCTAGGTGGACTGAGCACCAGCCTGCGAGTCAAAGAGTCTCCGGTTCAATTCCCAATCAGGTCACATGCTAGGTTGCTGGCCAGGTCCCCAGTAGAGGGCATGTGACAGGCAACCGCACATTGATGTTTCTCTCCCTTTCTTTCTTCATCCCTTCCTCGCTCTAAAAATAAATAAATAAATAAAATATTTTTTAAAAACTTAAAAAAATTAAAGAACCTAAGTATATGTTTTGCATATAAGATATAGTAAAGTTGTTTTGAACTTGGTAAATTGCCCCTTGGAATTTCCTTTCTAATTGTCTACTGAGTTGAATACTTTCTAATTTACCTCTTAATTGACTACGGACTTAAATAAACTGGAATTATAAATGTATTATCTGGTTAGCCAAAATGTTTGATTGTTTTTTTTTCTGTAAGGTGACTCTAATGTCCCTTAGTTGTCTTCAACTTTACTCAAACCAATTTTGTTAGATAGTATTGTGATAGCTGTATATAAGTATGTGTTAAAAAATATCAAAATCAGTAAATTTTAAAGATGGAAGAAAATAACTGAAATTTTTGAGATATTAAGTTTTATTATTATTTCAAGAAAGGAAAAACACAACTGAAATTCACACACACACACAAAGATTTGTGCAATGTATGGAGAAAGTGCTGTCACTGACTGAACATGTCACAGGTAGTTTGCGAAATTCCATGCCTGATGATGGTGCTCCATGGTGTAGTAGACCAGTTGAAGTTGATAGAGATCAAACTGAGACATTAATTGAGAATAATCAATACTGTATCATGTACAATGGTACATACTCAAAATATCCAACATACTCAAAATATCCCAATCAGTAAAGTTATTGGTAGAAATAAAAATATTTATTTTATTTTATGGATATATTAAACAATCTTTTTGGCCAATCCAATATGTTAATAATCACTATAATTATGATGCCCAGTATTTTCCAAAGTAATTATTAATGCTAGGCATTATTTCAAATACTTTATTTGCATCAATTCATATCCACATATTGCAACACTTTGCGGGAGGTAGTACTATTATTGTCACTTTACAGATAACTAAAACCTGATGACGTTAAGTAACTAACTCAAGATCATACAACCAAGAAATGGACAGTCGGTATTTGCAGATGCGGTCTGGCTTGAGACCATGAGAGATTAATATTTGTGAAGGGAATTGCCATATAACAATCGGGGGAAAGAACTATCATTTTAATTTTGGAGCAGTACAGACTGCTTCCTCACATGCTGGAACTCACTTAGGACCCAGGAAGATGGGAAAAAGGACAAACGTGGTTCAGATATAGGTGACTCTTTCCCCAACAGCAAGACTTTCACCTTTGACTGCAAATTTATTGACGCTCTCCTAACTAGTCCCCAGCATTAGCTAAATACACAAAAAAGCAGGTAAAGTGCCCAGTGAGGGAAGCAGGAGGCAAAGGACCTCACTTGGTGAATGATGAGATATAAATATAATTTTCAAATCAATTGCAAAGCATTCAAACTTCTTCATTAACAATAAGCCACTATTTCAGATTGTGATGAAAAAATATCAGAAGTTAGAGTCATTATTGCAAACAAGGAGCATGATCCTTTATTTATCCCATTATAATTTTGAGAGTGTAATTTTACAAAATTACATGTCTAATATCACTTGAGTAAAGGACATCAACCTTATCAGTGACAAAGCACTAATATATAATCCAGTAAGAAACTCATTTTACAAAACCCAATGTCACAGGGGAGATAGATCACATCAGTGGAGATGCTAAGTGTAAATATGAATGGGTATAAATTAAGGTAAATTAGCAACATCCATGTCACAGCCAATTGTAAAAACTATCCCCAGAATATGTGCTTGGGTGAAAATGTTTTAAAAATGACACATTCAACCAGTTATGTATATTAGTGTCATTTTTCTTTTTATCATAATGTAACATAATGATATAAATTAATTAACTGATATAAATTTTACCTAATCTTCTGCAAGAATGAATTCTCTCTTTTCAGCTTACCATCTCTATTACAGCTTTCTGAATAGTGTATATGTGTATTTCCAGAGGAAACTGGTTCCAGACTCTGCTGCAGTTGCTTGGTTACTAGTTTTAGCACCCAGAGTAACACGAAATATTTGAGGCTTTGAAAATAACACAGATTCATTTTTTTCCTGCTTACTCCATGCTCGATCTGATGCAAAATGGTCAACACAACCTAACAGGTTTTTCTGTGGGCATTACTTAATTGTAGGCGATGAATGGTAGAAATTCAACAAGAAAGACAGATTAAGATAGATTACACAAACTGGCAAATGTTAATGGGTGCTTTATCCAATAAAAATAAATATTTATCTGATATAACTTTGGAAATAATTGCATTGGCTTTAAACTATTGTTAATGGACGTTACTGCTGTCCATAGGGCATTTGTTAGAAACGGCATTAAATTAAATTGATTTAATTCCTGTCACCCTACCTTGAATTTTTTTTTGCTATTTCATTTTCTCCTTCTCTTCTCTCTTTTTCTCGTGACATTTTTTAAAGTTTTCATGACAGTCTTTTACCTTTCCTGCTTTGTTGCACTGTATGAGGTCCAAGCTTGGCTCACAGTAATTCAGCCTTCATTTTGCCTGGTCTTGCTTCCCTTTAATTCATTTCAGTCATGGAGACATTGCCCTGCGACAGCAGGGGCATCGGTCAGTCATTTGTGAAAAGCCCCATTAAGTAGTAATCACAGCCATAGCAGAAAGTTTACTATTAAATAATTCTGATAAAATATAAATCAATGCTAATGTACGGTGTCCCAGAATGAATATATTTTTTACTTTTAAATGTTAATGATATGCATAATATTTATTGATACCAACATTTTGCATGTAATAGTTATTTAGATTTTCAGCTGTAATAAAATAATGGTTGACAATATCCATTCAGAAGACATACATGATATTTTCTTAAATGTACAATTATTTTTAGTATTTATTATTTTTAAGTTTTAAATAGATTTATTGTACCCATGAAATTGAAATTATAATTCATTAAATGTAGTTTCATTTCCATTTTTAGGCAATATATGCATTGGCTGTTTTATCTGAGGAAATATAGAATGCATACTGTATGTCTACGTGACATGCTAAGCGTCTGTGCGGACTGCAGTGAGGATGTGCGGGAGTTAGAGTCTGGATATGTGATGTCGGGAGAATTGAGGAGGTTATCTAAGAACTGCCAGGTGCCTGCAGTGTGCTCTTTTCCTCCCCTCACTTTGATTTCATTTGAGGTTCATTTATTTTTCTATTTCAGGGCAAGAGTCCATATATTTAAGGAGACTGACAGGGAATACACAGGTCAAACCAGAACGAATGACATTCATTTTAATAGACTTGCTTTTAAAAAATATAGGTGAAGTGGTCACTTACTCCATTTTGCCAACAAATGCAAAGTGGACAGATGTATGATGTAGCAATACAGATTGACTGCAAAAGGCACCTGGTGCTTGATGAGAAGTCTGTCCTCTCGATGTTTATTTTTACATCAGTGTCCGCGGAGCAAGGCCATCTTGATTGAGCAAGAAGTGGAGAGCTTTTAAGTTATTTTTAGCATTCTTCATTGATTTCTTTTTCTTTTTACCTTCTTGATTATCTAGTCTAATACAGTCTTGAAAGGGAAGCATGGAGAGAAAGCTGGGGCCAAAAGATTTTTTCTTAGCACTCGTGGGTTATGGTGGTTACAAAAAATAATAACAATTAAAAAAATAAAAACCAAAAAACTCTGTTTGACTATATGAAAGTTGTAAATCTTTCTCTTCTAAATGTATTCTAGTTCCTAATATTTTATAAGAGCTCTACTTATAAATGTGGCAGTTATTGTACACTGCTTTTTGAAATACAAAAACAGAATTAGGCCCTGGCTGGTGTAGCTCAGTGGATTGCGCACAGGCCTGCAAACCAAAGGGTCGCTGGCCTGGTCTCCAGTAGGGGGCGGCGTGTGAGAGGCAACCATCCATGGATGTTTCTCTCCCTCTCTTTCTCCTTCCCTTCTCCTCTCTCTAAAAATAAATAAATAAGTTCTTTAAAAAACTGAATGAAATATTCATTATTGCTGAGTTCCTGAAATTTACTGAAAAAAGATCACAGTACATATGTAAAGATTATGCTGGTTGTCAGATGTTATAACGATTATAGATACATGTTATTCATTTTTATTCCACAAACAGTCAATAAGTGATCAGCATATTTATTGTAGAAACATTGAAAAATTAAGAAAAAAGTAAAGAATGAACAAATCATCATTTGTACTACATTTCTAAAATATTTCCATTAACATTTGCGTGCCATTGCAGAGATTTTTCTGTGTGCATATATGTATATGTATTTTCAGAAAAATTCCAACAATTTTTAATATAACAACAATGGTTTATACAACATCAGTGTGACCTGGCAGCTAAGGAGAATGCACTGGAATATGCATGCCTGAACAGTGATGTCTTCACTGTACCAGTCAGTGGGGGTGGTGGACACCACTGAGTGAGCATGTGTACTGTGTGGCTGTCTCATTCAAAATGACTGGGTAGAGCAATGACTGGGTAGAGCAGTCACCCAACTGTGTGTGAAACTTGGACATTCTTCCAAGGAAACTATTTGGATGACCCAGAAGGCCACAGCCATGGGTAACGACGTGATTGGCAGGTTCATCACAACAACGTGCTTGCTCATGCGTCACATCTTGTGAAGAGTTTTGTGTTGAAACATGAAATCATCCAGGTGACTCAGACCCCTACAGCAAAAATTTGGTGCCCTGTGACTTCTAGCTTTTCCCAAAATTAAAATCACCTTTGAAAGGGAAGAGATTTAAGACCATCAGTGATATTTAGGAAAATACAACAGGGCCATGGATGTTGATTGGGAGAACTGTGTGAGGTCTAGAGGTGCCTACTTTGAAAGGGACTGAAGTGTCACTGTCCTATGCACAATGTTTCTTGTGTCTTGTATCTTCTCCAATGAATAGTTTTATTTTTCATAGCACATGACTGGATACTTTCTGGATGGATCATATAATATATGGTCATACATATTTTAATAATTTGTTGATTTTATTATGTGTACAAATATATAAAGTATATGATCATTTCTACCCAAATTATTTTTAAGGTTTCTTTTATATTTGAAAAATTACATAATAAGATTTTCATTAACAAATAATTGATACAACATCATTCTCAGTTGCTTTATAACATTTTTTTTCAAATATACCATTCATTATCTTACTAGTTATCTATTATTTAACATTTTATTTGTTTTAATGACTCATTACTATATAGAATATTGCAGTAAATCCCATGATACACCCAGCAGTTTGACCCAACTTTGACTTAATTTTATTTTTCATTTGATACTTTTAATATAGCAAGGATTATATATGACCTGAGACAATTAGAATTGAAGGTGGAAGGTAGGGATGGCTGGGGTGGGGAGAAAATGGAGACAACTGTCCTTGAACAATAAAAATATATATATATATATATATATTTTTACTTTTTATTTTATTTTATATTTTAAATATATTTTATTGATTATGCCATTCATTACAGTTGAATTTCCCACCTTCCCACCTTCATTACATTTCCCACCTTCATTCCTCTCCACCCTGCACACCCCCTCCCCCACCATTCCCCCCCTTTAGTTTATGTCCATGTGTCACAAATTCTTTAGATTCTATATTTCCCATACTATTCTTGCCCTCTCCCTGTCTATTTTTCTACCTACTGTCTATGCTACTTATTCTCTGTACCTTCTCCCCCCTTCTCCTTCTCCTCCCACTCCCCTGTTGCTAACCTTCCATGTGATCTCCATTTCTATGATTCCACTCCTGATCTAGCTGTCCTCTTAGTTTGCTTTTCTTTTAGGTGTGGTTGTTAATAACTGTGAGTTTGCTGTCCTTTCACTGTTCATATTTTTTATCTTTTTTTTAGATAAGTCCCTTTAACATTTTATATAATAAGGGCTCGGCGATAATGAATACCTTGAATATGACCTTATCTGAGAAGCACTTTATCTGTCCTTCCATTCTAAATGAAAGTTTTGCTGGATAGAGTAATCTTGGTTGTAGGTCTTTGGATTTCATGGCTTGGAATACTTCTTTCCAGCCCCTTCTTGCCTGTAAGGTCTCTTTTGAGAAATCCGATGACAGCTGATGGGAACTCCTTTGTAGATGACTGTCCCCTTATCTCTTACTGCTTCTAGAATTCTCTCCTTCATTTTAATCTTGGCTAATGTAATGATGATGTGCCTTGGTGTGCTCCTTCTTGGGTCCAACTTCTTTGGGACTCTCTGAGCTTCCTGGATTTCCTGGAAGTCTATTTCCTTTGCCAGATTGGGGAAGTTCTCCTTTATTATTTGTTCAAATAAGTTTTCCACTTGTTGTTGCTCCTTTTCCCCTTCTGGTACCCCTATAATTCGAATGTTGGAACATTTAAAGATGTCCTGGAGGTTCCTAAGCCTCTCCTCCTTTTCTTTTGAATTCTTGCTTCTTCATTCTTTTCTGTTTGGTCATTTTTTTTCTTTCTTCTGGTCCACTCCCTTGATTTGAGTCCCAGTTTTCTTTCTATCACTATTGGTTTCCTGTGCATTTTCCTTTCATTTCACTTACTTTAGCCTTCATATGTTCCTCTAATTTGTGACTAAAATCCACCAGTTCTGTGAGCATCCTGATCACCGGTGTTTTGAACTGTGCATCTGATAGGTTGGCTGTTTCTTGGTCGCTTAGAAGTATTGGCTCTGGGTCTTTGAGCTGTTCTTCTTCTTGAGCCATAATGTTTTGGTCTGTTTGTGCCTGTTATGTATGAGGGGCAGAGCCTTAGGGTTTCACCAGGATGAGGCGACCTAGTAGAGGGGTTGTGATGCTGTATGTGGGGGCGGGGTCAGAGAGGGGCAATGGCTGTCCACTCTGTCTGGGATTTCTGTCTTCTCTGCTGCTTCCCACAAGCAAATTGGGCCCCTCTGGTGCTGGTTCCCAGGTGTGTGGGCCTGTGCACCCTCCAGGACCCTGTGGGTCTCTCCAACAAACTCACTGTGAGCCAGGGAGCTTCTCTGGGCACCTCGGCCCTGAAAGTTTTTCCAATTGGTGCTTTTAGGCTTTAATTCCCATCACTGGGGCCCTAGCCTATACTGTCTGTCTCACTGATCTCTCCTTTGCTGGGTTTATCTGAGTGTGAATGTGTGACTCAGTCAACCTGCCACCTTGCTCCCCCACTGGGTCCCCCCATTGCCACCCCAAACCTGGGATCTGCCAATTGCTTCCTTCGTGCCTGGGTCGGTCCTGCCACTTTTTCCTGCCCAACCCCTCTCTGCTAACCGCTGGCTCTGCCCCTCTTACCAGTCTGGATGGATGGTTTGTTACTGTCAGACTTTCATACAGTTCAATTTTCTGTATTTTGGTTGCGTTTTTGTTACTAAAATGTTGTCTTTAAACTTGGTTCTATGAGGAGGCACAGTGTTTCCACCTACGCCTCCATCTTGGCCAGAAGTAAAAAATATACATATTTTTTGAAAACCTAAAAAAAAAAGAAGATTGCAAGTTGAGAAATCACATCTCCTACACATGAATTGCTTACTAGCTGTTATTGGCAAGTTATTTTACATTTTGTCCACACTAGTTTATCTCTATAATGTGTAGTGATATTCTTTTTAAAGGTGTTGAAAGATTTATATGTTTTAGTGGAAATAAAGTATTCTTTGCTTCACAGAAAATGTAGTGATTACTCCATTTTCAATTACTGAAGTTAAAGACTGATGAGAATTTGCATGCTACAGCGAAAGGACGAGGACACCTGCAGGTGGAACTGTTGATAAGACACAAGGTAGAAACCTGAGGCCGAAGCTACACACAGATGTGGGGTTTCATTTAGGTCCAAAATCAATTTTAGTATCTAAAGTGAAAGAAGCAGTTGGAAATACATATGATTATTTTCAAAATAACAACAACAAAAAAGGACACATGGAGGCAAGCATGTTTTAGTTCAGCTGTGCTATAAGCGACTTTGTAAGAGTACCATTGTTGGCTCAAAAAATGGGCATGGCTTGATTTTTTTCTACCTACGGCCAAATATGTGAGCCTTTCAGACAGGCTCAATCACATGCACCCTGACCAGGTACAAAATTGTGTAAAGACATATACTTTCTTCTTCTTTGTATCCTGGCCCTTTAATCTTTTTAATTGCCATGATATTACATTCATTTTAGGTATATAATTCAATGATTTAATAACTGTATATTTTGTTGTTATTGATATGGAGCTATATTAATAAGTTTTTATACTAAAATTTTAATCCAATGGGATTATCTGGGTATTGCATGAAAATTTTCAATTTTATTTTTCCAAGGAAGTAACAGCGATTTTGCTAACAATTTTAACAAATCACATCTTTGATATTTTTCTCTCTAATTTGTAATTTTATTTATTTTTTCTTATTTTTTTAATTTTAACTTTTTTATTGATTATGCCATTACATTTGTTCTATTCCCCCCCTCCGTTCCCCTCCACCATGCACACCCCTCCCCCATCATTCCCCCCCTTTAGTTCATGAACACGTGTCTCAAGTTCTTTAGATTCTGTATTTCCCCTACTATTCTTACCCTCCCCCTATCTATTTTCTATCTACTGTCTATACTACTTATTTTCTGTACCTTCTTCCCCCTTCTCCTTCTCCCACTCCCCTGTTGCTAATCCTCCACGTGATCTTCATTTCTATGATTCACTCCTCATCCAGCTGTCCTCTTAATTTGCTTTTGTTTTAGGTGTGGTTGCTGATAACTGTGAGTTTGCTGTCCTTTCACTGTTCAACTTTTTTATTTCTTTTTCTTAGGTGAATCCCTTTAACATTTCATATAATAATGGCTTGGTGATGATGAACTCCTTGAATTTGGTCTTATCTGAGAAGCACTTTATCTGTCCTTCCATTCTAAATGAAAACTTTGCTGGATAGAGCAATCTTGGTTGTAGGTCTTTGGTTTTCATGACTTGGAATACCTCTTTCCAGCCCCTTCTTGCCTGTAATGTCTCTTTTGAAAAATCAGCTGACAGTCTGATGGGAACTCCTTTGTAGGTGACTGCCCCCTTATCTCTTGCTGCTTCTAGAATTCTCTCCTTCATTTTAATCTTGGCTAATGTAATGATGATGTGCCTCGGTGTGTTTCTTCTTGGGTCCAACTTCTTTGGGACTCTCTGAGCTTCCTGGATTTCCTGGAAGTCTATTTCCTCTGCCAAAATGGGGAAGCTCTCTTTTATTATTTGTTCAAATAAGGTTTCTACTCGTGACTCTTCCCCTTCTGGTACCCCTATAATTCGAATGTTGGAACGTTTAAAGATGTCCCGGAGGTTCCTAAGCCTCTCCTCATTTTTTTGAATTCTTGTTTCTTCATTCTTTTCTGTTTGGCCAATATTTGCTTTCTTCTGGTCCACTCCATTGTTTTGAGTCCCAGACTCCTTTCCATTACTATTGGTATCCTTTGTATTACCATTCATTTCAATTAGTTTAGCCTTCATATCTTCCTCTAATTTGTGACTAAAATCAACCAGTTCTGTGAGGATCCTGATAACCAGTGTTTTGAACTGTGCATCTGAAAGTTTGGCTATTTCCTCATGGCTTAGATTTATCGGCTCTGGGGCTCTGAGTTGTTCTTGAGCCATTTTTGGTCTGTTTGCGCTGGTAAGTAAGAGGGGCGAAGCCTTAGTTGTTTACCAGGGCGGAGCCACCCAGGTCACTGGTTTGTGACACTGTGTGTGGGGGTGTGGTCAGAGAGGGAGCAATGGCAGTCCTCTCTACTAACCCAGTCCTTCCCGTCCCACCACTCACCCCAGCCTGTTTATCCAAGCAGAATTGTGGGAACCTGCTGCCCCGCGCACTTCGGTCTCAATGCTCGCCTCTTCACTGGTTTATCTGCACTCAAATGCGCAACCTACCGCAGACAGCCAGCCGCGCCTCTTCCCAGTGTGTGCCCATAGCTAGCCCGTGATCCGTGCCTATGGCTGCTTGGGCGCCACCAGATCAGGGATCTTTTTGGTCAACCGGCTTTGCTGCTGGCTTACCCGTTTAGCCAAGCATTTCGTCCTTTTTTCAGACTCCGTATTGTCAATTTTCTGTGTGGTCTGGTTGTGTTTATCGTTGTTAAAAATAGTTGTTCTTAGAATTGGTTGTGCATGGAAGCAAGGTGGGTCCACCTACGCCTCCATCTTGGTGGAAGTCTCTGTAATTTTATTTTAATTCTAGTTTAAATTTTCTCACTTATGTATTAAATTGGGTATAAATCTTTATTCCATTCAACTATGCAAATTTCTAGTGTTTCAATACAAATATCCCAGTATTTTATTCACTTATTGATTATTGATGCATGGTTAGTATTTATAACAGTCATACTTAAGAAAACAGACCAATGAATTTAGTGGATGTTACACCCCAGTCATCACCCGCATAACCACGGTATATGGCTGCATTGCTCAGTACCGTAGCGACTGTCTTCTGAGCATCTGAAGTGTTGCCAGTTTAGATTGAGATTTTCTGGAGAATAACAGCTATATCAGTGTGATAACAATGTAATATGTCTTCCTAATAATACTTTTAATTTTGATTATAGGAAAAATAATATTGTATATATTATAGGTTAAGTGAATGTGTTATTAAAAGAAAGCTTACTTGCTTTTTTCACACTCTTATTGTAGTCAATAGGGAAATTTAACTTGTGTATGTGGGTCAGCAGATTTCTCAGTTGGCCACCACTGCTAGAGATCACTTCTAACTTCCCCAATATCACCATTTTCCTCCCCCTTCTGAAACACTTACCTGACCTCTGTCTATTTTTTGCCTATTATAGAATGTCATATACACAAAATTATGATGTATATACTCTTTTGTGTCTAGATCATTTTGCTCAGCTTTATATGTTTGGATATTTTATTAATTACTTAAGTATTGGCATAAAAGCCTACATTTTATACACTTGTTGTGTTTTTAAACCACTTCACTGAGGTATGATATGCATACAGATTGCACATATATACCTGTGTGAAATCATTCACATGATCAATGTCATCATCATATCCATCAGCTCCAGAAGTTTTCTTTTTTTTAGTTCATTTTTGTGTGTGTGATAAGGGCACTTGACAATAACTACCCTCTTTGCGAACTTTTAAAAAAAATTTTATATTTTTTTTAGAGAGGGGAAGAGGGGGAGAGAAGCACCAATGTGTGGTTGCCTTTTGTGTGCCCCCTACTGGGAAACTGGCACCCAGCCCAGGCATGTGTCCTGACTGGGAATCAAACCAGTGACCTTTTGATTAGCTGGCCAGCACTCAAGCACTGAGCCACAACAGTCAGGCAAACTTTTAAGTATACAATACAATATTGTTAGCCAGAAGCAGTTTGCCACACGATAGATCTCTGGGTCTTATTCTTCTTGCATAACTGAATCTGTATACCCTTGACCAACACCTCCCAAGTCTACTCTCTACAACCACCAATCTACTCTCTGCTTCTGTGAATTAGGCAATTTTAGATTCCTCATAGAGCTATAGTCATATAGTATTTGTTTTTATGTGTCAGAGTTACCTCACTTAGCAGCAATGACTTAGACCCCCACCACCAAAAAAAAAGTAACTTGGGTCAAAAAATAAAATTAAAAGGTGACTGCTATAGAGAGAGAATGGTATTCCTTGCTTTTGACATTCAGGTTATTCTGTATCTTGACAGATTATATGGGAAAAGTTGAGGTGAGATTTTATTCCCCACTACTCTCTTGGAGAACTCTCAATTTCAGACACTGTGGCTGCACCTTTTTTTCTAAAGGAGTATTCCTACTGCTGCTTCCAAGTTTCATGCTGGGCTTCACTGTCCTCCATCTTGTCCAGTAGTATATGGACAAGTATATGGATTTACTCTGTCACCCAAGATTAAAACATTCATTTGTTTACATTATATCATCATCTACTATATATCAGATGTTTAGCTCTTTAAAGGATGTTAACTTTATATGATCCATTTTGATCAAATTTATTGATCAAAGGGTGATTTTTCTTTAACTCTTTTTTAAAAACTGTTTAATCCTAATTTAATTCTTTCTTTTCCTCAACTTAAATATACTCATGAAATGCTAAAATGTAAGATATTTTAAATAAGTACTATTATTTTGTGATTAATGCTGAACAATTATAAAAAGATCACTAAATCTACAATGTCAATGCATTATAATCCACATGATCCCTTAAATATTTGAATTTTTATTACACTTATCTTTGTGCTCACCTGAGTTCATTTGTCAGATCTTCATCAAGAGGCATTCTTGGATTCCAGATAATGAAAAAATAACTTTTTAGATGTTTTCTATTGATCTATACTATGAATATTTGAAATATTCTTATATTTTCATATATTGTACACTCTTTTAAATTTAGTTTTTGTGTATATTTTTCTCCAGTAACTATATTGTTAATTTTAGAAAACACAGGCTATTCCTCCTTAAAAAACATAAATTTGCTCAAAACAATGCACAATGATACACAATGGTACATATTCGATGATTAAAATAATTATTAATGATGAATGAATAAATTATTTGTTAGACTCTATAAACTCAGAAATATAAGTTTTAAGATAAGTTTAAGTATAAAACATAAAATATATGTTTTTACTCATCTGTTAAAGGATGAAAATAATGGCTACCTGTAGGATTTTTGTTTATAATGGAAATTGGATTGTGTCTGGCAAAGACTAGTCACTCAATAAATAACATAGAACATTTTAATGTTAATAGTATATACGTAATTTAAAATGCATGAAAGGCACATTACTACAAAGAACTCTTATCATTCTCAAATGCTCCCAATTAGTGTTTTCTTGTCAACTTCAAATGGGATTTGATTGTTTGTACTCAACGTCATGACGTGATATTACTGTGCCAAGGCAGTCATGATACAAGGAGCTATTCAGAGCCGGCTCTAAGAAATGAAACAGAACTATGCCTACACACCTGTGCAAAGTGGCAGGGAGAGGACAGCAGAAGTGACATACCTGCACACAGCCCCACCTGGTGAATGAGCTTTGTTGGCAGAAGACCTGTTTGGTTTAAGCATCTAGGAACTCCTACTTGAAATGTTATTAAGTTTGGAAAGAGCAGCAGCCAGTTCAAATGGGTTACTGTGAGAAGTGATTAGTTAAAATCTAATCATGTTTTTCTTTTTCCTTCTCTCTTGCTGCTTTGACAGTCTAGCCCACCTAATATATTAATATGTGTATGTATTAGTCTTACACATGTTACTCCATGTCTTTCATAGTTTATTTTTCAAGTCCATAGCTCTTTATTGAACTCATCTCGGGGAGGTGAAGAGACTTCCCTTGGTGTGGCTTATTAACAAACAGGACCTGGATGTGAATGGAAGCCTATCAGATGCTCAGTGTCATGTTCTTTCCACTGCTGCATCTTGTCTTCATGTCACATGCAGGCGTATAGCAGACTAGTTTATAACTCGGATGCAGAAACCAGCAAAACCTTTCAAAAAGGGTTTTTATCAGGATTTATCCCTATTAATTAGGCAGACACAAAGTTAATGTAGATTAGAGCAGCAAAAAACTTTCATTCAACACATTTTATGTTTGTGAACCAGATGTCACATTTAAATGTCTTAGGCTACCCAGCATTCTAAGCTATTTCCAAAAGCAGAAAAATATATAGTGAAATTATTTTATGTGAGCAATTATCGCTACATTATTGCTACCCACAGACAATGCAAAGTAAAATATCTGAACATTGCTCAGGAACTATCCTGATAAGGTCTGAAGGTTTAAGATGGTTTAGGATGACATTTCCTTCAGAGTATTCATCAGGACTGAAATAAAACTGATTTATGTCATTAGAAATAAAAGGCCAACCCAGCAGCACCTACAAGTTAGGGATAAGGAGGAATCTGAGTCACAAGGATGTTAAGTAAAGTAACTTACTCCAGCACACAGAGCGAGTAAGCATAAGTATGCTCACGAAAATTCAAAAATTCTGCCGCAAGAACTAGACTCTTGATTGTTGTCCTGCTCTGTTGCCTCTGCTTGGTGTAATTTATCCTTGACAACACGGCCTTTTCCTCACATGAGTTTGCAGTTGCTTCTCTCTTCATCACAGCCCATGAACCTAGACTGCACCACATGGAAGTTCACCCTGTCCCCACTCAGTGCCAGGGAAAGGTGTACTCTTTTATTTTGGCATTAATATGTGCAGTGCTGGTATAATGCTTAAATTGATAATAGATGTTTAAATCAGAATATGCATTTCCTTTGTAGAAAACAATTTAAATGATTAAAAGCAAGAGAAAATATTTTCAGTAGATAGTGGAGATTTAGCATGGTAATGAGGGTTGCCTTAGATGAAGCAAAGAAATGAAGAATGTAGCAAAAAAATCACAAAGGTGAAAAACTATGCTGCTTCTTGCTTTTCATATAAAACGAGGGGTCCCCACCATTCTTTTCTTCTCTGTTCTCATCACCTTTTTATCCTCACCTACAGTTCTCTCTGGACCTAGTCTGTTTTGAGTGTTAATTTGTATGCTGGAAACTAATGTTGAGAAAGAAAAAACATGGCAGATGTCAAATCTTGGCAATCATTCTTTACTCTGTAAGGCAACTTAAAGTGGTTTCAGTAAAATCTAATTTTGTATAAAAAAGATAAATAACCTAACAATTTTTAAAATGTATACATCAATACCTGTGACAAATGAAGCCTGTTTTTAGAGAATTTTAGTATTGCTTACACTGTCTTTTTGTTATCATGCCTTTTATGATGATCATAATTAAATCTTCAAGAATATTCCCTAGGGTATACATATATTTTTATTTTCCAATATCATCTTTAAGAGTTAATGTAGCTATTTTTATGGTCATATGTACATTTCAAATATTTTTTCTTTTATGTTACTTTCAATAACACATTATTTGTGATTTTTTTATTACAAAGACATTTTAAATGATAATTTTTCCCAATTTGATTTTACATACTTCAATAACTAAAACACTCAGCACAATGGATTTGATCACTTGTAGCATTGCTATCTGTCAAGAAGTGCCCATTCTTTCAGCTGTGCTGTCACAATCTCATGCCCAGCCCTTTGTCCAAAGCCAGTAAAAATAGTAACTTGGGGAGGGGGGTAATGGAGGAAAGAAGGAGAAGGGTCAAGTCAAGGAACATGTGTAAAACCCCTGGGCAAAGACAATGGACAAGGAGGATTGAATGGGAGAAGTGGGGGGTGGGTAGGGCAGGTGAAGGTAATGGGGGGGTATTGGGGGGAAATGGGGACTGCTGTAATTGAACAACAATAATTTTTTTAAATGCTACATGATCCCATGTCCCAGATACACGGGACACTGTTAAACCAAGATACAGTAACAAAGTAGCTTTTTTTTTTTTGTCTATCAACATTACAAATTTAAGTCAATGTGAAATGCCACCTGCAAAAAAATATGTGACTTGAGAGTGACTATAACCCATATTTTAATTTAGGAAGCATCATTTACAATCTAGAATGTGTTGCCACATAGAAAATATCAAAGAAAGAAAGATTACAGTAAAACTAGAAAGAAAAGTTAGTAAATTTTTTCTCTAGCGAATTCGCAGCTGGTGATGGAAAATCCTTTTACTCTTCAGGGAACTTATTGAAGCTTAAATGAAAAGAGTCAACATAAATCAGGCTGCTATGTTCTGCTATTTGGGAGATTAGATAACCATGAAAAAACAAACAAACAAACAAATAAAAATTTATCTAGAAACAATGTAAAAGATTGCCAAGATAAAGTTTTATTTCATTGTAGAACTAAAAAGATATATTTAAATATTTCATGAAAAAATTTAGAAAATAGTGACAACATAATTTTATATCAGATAAAATCAGAATAAAAACAGCTTGTGACAAGAGATACTCTATTTATTTACAAAGAATGAGAAAGTCATATTAGGAAAAATGCTGGCCTAAGAAGGATTCATTGTCACTTTTTATTGACAAGAAAACACATAGATATTATTTTTTACGATTAAGCTCAAGACCTAATAAAGCATGTGAGTTTGGTTTTGAAAACTATATTCAGTAATGTGATGAACATCTTCTGTATTTATGAAACTGAAAGTGGTACATGAAGATTTGGTTAACTTTAATAGATGGTTAAAAATTAATAACCATGGTTATATATTGAGAATTAAGTAGAAAATTGCTATTATTATTATTTTGTTTGCTTTTTTTAAAAAATGCATTTATTTATTTTTAGTGAGAGGGGAAAGAAGGGAGAAAGAGAGGGAGAGAAACATCAATGTGTGGTTGCTTCTCACACGCCCTCTACTGGGTACATACACTGCAGCCCGGGCATGTGCCCTGACTGGGAATTGAACCAGCCACTCTTTGGTTCTCAGGCCAGCACTCAATCCATTGAGCCACATCAGCCAGGGCTGCTCACAATATTTAATTTAACTAGAATTAAAGCTGTTAAGTTAAATTAAGTTATTCTTCAATTTCATAGCTGTGAAACATGCCATCAAGGGAATAAAATTACTGTTTATGTTCCCAAAGTATTTTTAACAGCTTATTGAAATAAAACTCACATTCTATATAATTCACCAATTTACAATGCATAATTTAATGTTTTTAGTGTATTCAGAGAGATTTGCATCTATCATCACAATCAATTTTATAACATTTTATTCATTCCAAAAAGAAATTCTGTGCCCATTAGCAGAAAGAGAAGGGGGAAAACATCAGTGAGTAGTTGCTTCTCATGCGCCCCCTTCTGGAGACCTGGCTCGCAACTCAGGCATGTGCCCTGACTGGGAACAGAACCAGAGACTGTTGGGTTTGCAGGCTGGAGCTCGATCCACTGAACCACACCTGCCAGGGCGTATTATTATTATTTCAAAGCAGCAGGGATTTGTAATTTGTTCCCTCCTCTGCTCATTTACTTTCAAATGCCAAAGACCCAGTCCCAACATTCTTCCACAGAGAAAGGCCAATATACAGGACTAAATAGACACTGCTTTATTTTCATCCCATAATTTGGTAAGTAGCTAAGAAGGTCTCCTTTAAGAGTTTGTTAAACTAAGAAGGTTACATATATAAAATCATTCTTATGAAAACACCTGTATTTGACAAGTCATGCAGGAAGAAATGGACTAATTCTTTTAGTCTGTGCCATAGTGTGAGGCAAAAAGAACTTGAGTTTTTAAATCAAACAAGCATTTAATTCTATGAGCCACACATCACTGGTTATATGACTATGAGCTTAGTATGCTAGCCATACCCTAATATATAATCCTCTGCTGTACATTTGAGTGATGCAAACATTCCCTTACCAGCCCCAAAACACTTTATCCTGGACTCTTTGAAGCATGTGTGGCCACGATTACATTTTAACATGCTGCATGTTAGTGTACTATTCACAGCGTTGATACAGGCCCTTTATGAGAAAACTGCACGCATGCCTTTTAGTTTCTCTATTTGCTCCCTTGTTCGGGACATGCCAAAGCAAGAATGAAAATCTGGACCCAACGGGGAAAGCTGTTAATTGAAGATGGCAGAACTGCCTTGCTGGTAATATATTACCCATGGATTCAATGAGAGACGGAATTTAGCTTATATTGTACTTTATCGCTATCCGTTTGTTACAGCAATTTATTCTCTAGTTAAAACAATGACCTTAATAAATTTTCTTCATCTTCCTGACATAATTTTTCCATATTAGATAAAAAGAAAAATATAATGTACAGTGGTTTTATATTTAAATTAAATAGCTAAGGGTATTCAACTTCTATTTAGTAATATTATCTTATAAAAGTTGAGATGATGCATTTTGATATTTCAGAATCTTTTATTTGAATTGATGTTAGGTTTTAATTTTATGTCTTATATGTTTCAGATTAATTTTGTGTAGCTTAGTTTCCCCTCTATTAATAGTATAGTAACTGCCTTAAAATATTAATTATTAAAGTACATATATAATTTTACTGTAAACATGGACATGGTCTTTTATTCCTAGTCACAGGGGGAACATCTTTTGTATGTACAGGGACAAAATTTTGTTACGCAGCCCGTGGGAGACAGTGTAAGGCCGTGGAAAGAGGAGGGACATTTGCATAACCCAGGAAAGAAAGAGGAGCGGGGTTCTTTCCTTACACACCCGTGACCAGGAAGGAGATGCCAGCATTGAGATGAACCCATTTGGCTCTAGAGTCCCTGAGAAACATATGGAAACCGGGTCACAATTAGTTCTCTGTCTTTTGCAATGTCCACTGTGTCTTTTGGGTTTCCATCCAAAATTGCTTGTGAGTTTGACTTTCTCCACTAATGAAAGGTGATTTTTTTTAACAGAAAAAAGTTTTCTAAGCCCAGCTTTACAGCTGGTACGGAGTAACAGCAGAGGCTTCCATGCAAAATCAATCTCATATAGTGCAACCATGAAAAACAATGATTTAATAATATTTATTGCAGAGTACGGAATAGCAGTTACTCAGAACACTTGCCAGTATTATACTTGCTGGTGCTTGTGGAAAATTAGTATCCTTATTTATGTTTGTCCATAAGCACGAAGGTTATTTGAGGCCAGATCATCTCTTTTGTTCAATGCAACATACTGAGAACATAGAAGACTACAGAGTGCACACCCAATATTGTTTTTTCACTTATTTAACAAATATATAATTTAATAAATAAGTAAAAAGTGTTATTAAATGTATAATTAAATAAATGGAAGAATAGGCCAATGATGACCAATTAAATAAAAGAATGAATGGGTGTTTACTGAGTTATAAGCTATATTTTTTCTTAAATGTGAGTGGTACATGGCCCCATGGATGCTTGTTTCTCTCTTTTGTTTATACATGTAAATGGAATATAATAAAATATACACATTTAAAGCTTGAGATTTTATAAAATTTGTCACATGTGTACACAGTCAAGGAGATGGAGATACTCGGTGCCCCAAGAGTGTGCTCATGCCACGTGGGCCGCTTTCCCATCTGTGCTCTGCCACCACTCCAGGCAACTGTGCATTTGCTTTCTGTCCTATAGACTCCATGCATTTGTTCCTGTTTGTACACAGGGCATCATGCAGAATGTACTTTAATTTGTCTGGCTTCTTTTGTTTATTTTTATTTTAATATTTCCTATGTGTCTCTGGGTTTCAAGTAAAACATTTTTTTTATTTTTGGTGTAACCTCTTGTCAGGTTTTTTATAGTCTTTTTTGAATTAAATTCCACATCGTTTTATACTTCTACAATTCAATTCTGCTTTGGTTATTTGTATGCTCTCTGTCCCTCTCTCTCTGTCTCTCTGTCTCCCTTATTGCATACTTTCTTCTTCTTTTTTTAATAAAACCTTTAATTTCTTTGTCATGCTGCTCAAGGACATGACCTCCCTTCAGCTTCTCCTGACCTGATCTCTTCTTTTTCCCCCCCTGTACGCTCTAGAACTTAAGCATGAATTCCATTTTGATTTTGTCCTTGAATTTGGCTTCTTATCCATTACCTGGACCTTGATGCTCTGTACATGTTTAATATGTAGCTGCTGAAATATGAAGCAGACGCAATAGTTACTTATTTCTAGTTTACAATCGTGTATATAGATAATATCTATATAAATTATACAAACTTATGAACATGAATATCGGGAAATAGAACCGTTGTACAACAATTGTTGGTATTAATGAAAAGATATATAGTTAATGTTTAATCTTAAATTTGGTGATTTAATGTATTACTATTACAAAAGATGTGAAATTGTATCTACAATTTTGCACATTTAAACTTTCCAATAACTATGTTTAAATGTATGCAATAAAGTATTTGGCTAGAGTACCCATGTTTCCAGGTTCCAAAATTAAATTTAGAGGGGCTCAAATCCAACATCTATTACTTAATAGTTTTTTACCTTAGTAAAATTAACTAACAACAATGTTCACTTTGTCCATTTAAAATACATAGGGACAATATTAATAATGTCTACCTCATAGAATTAATGTAAGACACTATGTGTTAGGCTTTTAGCAGGATGTATGATATACGCAATTATGTCATTTTCCTAGTGCTGCTATAACACATCATCACACACTTAGTGGCTTAAATAGCACAAGTTTACGAACAGTTCTGGAGTCCCCATGTCTTAAAATCAGGCATAAACAGGGCTTCATGCATCTCTAGGAAAGATACAGTTTTGTTTCCAGTTTCTAGAAGCTGCTTGCTTTTCTTGGTTGTAGCCAGTTCTTCAGTCTTTAAAGCAAACTGCATAAAATATCTAATCTAATCGATCAAATTCTTTTCCTCATTCCCCCTCCATCCTTCTTTTCCTTATTCCCTGTCATTTATGCTTCTATGGTCGTACGTTTTTCTCTGACTCTCCTGTCTCTCTTTTTTTCTTATAAGAACACTTGAGTATATTGGGCACAATGGGATAATCCGGAATTATTTTCCCTTAATGTATTTCACACCCACAACATCTATTTTTTTTTCCTGTAAAATAAGATTAATGCTGCATTCAAGGTGTGGATGAGGCCCTCTAAATATAGGTCCTTTGATATAAACATGTATCCTTGAGAATAATTCTTGGTCTGTAGTCCTGCATAACAGCAGACATGTCATTTGCCACGAGAAAAAAATGGTAAGGTAGAGGGAAACCAATATGTATTCAAGAAGGACAACATTTGAGATTGAAAGCATTGAATGATCCACAGAAACTTTTAAACCCAGTCAGGTCAATTGTATAAATTTCTTGATTATTTCACAAAACCTGGAAAAAATATCAATCCATCTCTTTTTATTTCCTGCAGTCTCTATCATTTTTTTTAAAACATGAAAGTTAGGATATATTTCTACCTGAGTAGTTTTCCCAGCTTAGGTCCTTCTGTTGGAATTTTAGGGATTCATCAGCCACTTTTCCTAGAATTAAAAAAAAAGTGTTTCTATTAAATCATATCGCTCCATTAAGTTATTGTCATATTAGAAACTTTGTTGAAATCCACTTGATGTTTTCTATTAAATATTAGCCATTCCTGAGGGGGTGGTACCCTGCGATATTAGCGTGTATTTTACTAATGGCTAGTGGTGCTGTTGATCACCTTTTGATTTACTTATTGGTTAGACTTACTTACTGGTTATTCTTATATCTTCTTTTGATAAATATGAATTCTATTCCTTGTTCATTTTCAGTGGGGCTACTCTTTACCTTATTGTTGAGTTGTATGTATATTAATAAATTCTAGATACTAAGCCCTTATCAAGTATGTGGTTTGTAAATATTTTCTCCCACTCTAAATTTTTTTACTTTACTGAAAGTATATTTTGAAGCACAAGAGTTTAAATTCAACTTAAGAACTATTTTGGTTGTTAGTGTTTGCTGTCAAAACTCTAGAACATTACCTATCCTAATATAACAAAGACTTATACCTGTGTTTCTTCTAAGAATGTTCTAGTTTTATCTCATTTATTTAGTTATTAGTTAATCCATTTTAAGTTAATTTTGTATATCACGTCAGCTTGGGATCTATACAAATACTCCATGGTCTCCTCTAAATTTATTGAAATGTTATTCCTTCTTTCATCACATTTTCTTGGAACATATTGAAATCAATTAGCAATAAAAATATGGGTTTATTTCTGAACTTTTATTTCTAATCCATTGATCTTTACCTCAAATCCCCAATGGCCTCGATCATGGTTTGTAGTGAGTTTTAACATCTGGAATGTACAGTCTTCTTAATTTGTTCTCTTTCACTATTGTTTTCTGCTTACTGTTCGTGGCTCCCCATTGGAACAAATGTAGGCTCAACCAGGCCAGGGGGCTTCTGTTCTGTGATGTGTCCAAGTATTGAGCACCATCAATGGGATATGGTGGCTGCTCCAAAATTTTTTGGGGGGGAATGAATAGACTTTTAAAAGTGATTGTGTGGTCAAACGATCACCTTTTGTTTTATTGTCAGATGAATCTCCAAAAGAATTGAAGCCATCCAATTCTTTCCTCATCTTCCTCCCCTCTCCCTCTGTATGTAATTACTGCTTTCTTAATTTTAAAAAAAAAGGCTAAAACAAATAGTAGTAGCAGAGTTTTAATGGGGATGAAATCATAATATGCCTTAATATATGAGCAATGGTTTAGGCCAGGATTTTTCTGGAACTGTAGCAATGTTTAGTACACTCTTGAGATTTTTTCTTTAAAAATAGCTGCTAGAAGTCCCTTTTTCTCAATCAGGCCCTGGTTGAGAGGTAAAAGCAGACACACATTTTTATAGAGGATAGGTATTCTTGTTCCTTATAGAGATCACTCTAATCTCAATTGATTGGTCTCTTTTTGAGGTTTCTCAACAACCAGTAGTGATTTCTCAACTATTGATTGTCTCCTCCAGTGCCCACATACGTGGCACACCTGGTGGGGCTCTCTAAAGCAAAGGTAGTGTGTGCGGGGTTACGAAAACTTCAAACTTCAGGATACTTCACTTTTCATCTTACACCATCAGAGGCCAAGTCTACAATCATCCACACCCTTGTACTCTCAATTACTATGTATACATGCAAATGTTTGACAGTGGTAAAAGCTGAAAGGAAAAAATATACGATTCATTTTAAATACAGTGTTGGAAGAGAGCTCTACAGGTTCCTTGGACAACCATGGAAGACAAACAAGTGAGTCCTAGAGCAAATTAAGCCTGAAACATCGAAACATCACTGGTGGCAAAAATGACAAAACTGAAGCTGTTCAACTGTGGGCATCTGATGAAAAAGGAGGCTGGGCTCTTTGTAAAAGACAATAAGGCTGAGAAAAATAGGAGGCGGCAGAAAAATAGGAAGTCCAAATAAGTGGTGGTTGATTCCAAAACAGGCATAAGTCTAGAGGAGCTGAGCAGAGCTACTGCAAACCAGACTTTGTGGACATCACTCACTCATCGGGCTGTTGTGTTTTGGAACAGCTCAGCGGCAAGTAACAGAAACAAGCACACTCATATTCCTGATCTGGGATTCAGGGGATAAGAAAGTCAAACAAATGTCTGTTTGACCCCTCTTTCCCTCCTCTCACTCCTCTTTCTCTCTTCCTTCTCATTTACAAAATATTGTAGAAATACTCATAAAGAAGCGAAAAGCTAAAAACTAAAATTCAACACTTTTGCAAAGACCTCTGATGTTTTTTGTTAAACAATTGCATTACTTACACCCATACACTTAGGTAGTATCCTAACCTTTTAATTGATTAGCATGAGCTTTGTGGTCAAAGTGTTTTATTGACATCATTTTATCACAACCTTTTACATATTAATTGTTCAAATTTAAAATGCATGCTTATTCATGGCTTTTTTTAGCATGACATGGCCATGTTTCAGTGGCCATGGTACTGTTATTACTTGATATAGTTTTTTTTTCCACATCAATTACTTATTAATAGTTCAGTTGGGCTTTGTTCCATCTGCTTATAGTCTCACTAAAATATAACACTTTCTGGAATGAAGAATATATAAATTTTAATGATGTCATTTTATAATCCTCACATTTCTTTCACCCTGAATCACTTGTATTTTATGTGTTGGAAAAATGATAATAGTAGGAATACTATATACTATTTCTGAATTTATGTATGGCTTCCACTGGAATGTGGTCAACATAAATTCCTACTCTTAAAAATGTACATAAATTATGGAGTCCATAATATAGATTTAAGTCAATGAGCTATCTTTTTAGCATAGCTTGAAGTCCTAGCTAAAAGCAACTTTTAAAATTAATTGCTCTACCACCATCTTTTTAACCTTTTAAAGTTATTGTTTCCTAAGAGATAGAATATCATCTTCATGAGGAATTCTTCATTAGACTGAAAGCTCTGAACTTGTGGCTCCTGATCCTAATGTGGCTCAAGATAAATAAAGGGAAAGTTTTTAAAGGGAAATCATGTGAGTTACACTAGCTTCCTAAATGCCATAGGTTACTAGTAAACACTAAGAAAGTTAATTTATTAATGTCAGAGAAATAGTCATTCTGCCTTATTTAGGTGACTACATTTTCCTTTCATTGTCTCTTCTTCACTCTCCTAACCTTTTCTGTTCTCTAAAGAGCAGGTGATTGACCTCACATTGATATGTGATCTGTTATGCAGAGGTTATCTACTCTTGCTTTGCAGCACTGTGACATCGGTCCAGAACAAAAATAGCAGTCATGTTGCACAATCTCACGACTCTCAGTTTATTCCCACCACTGTAGACTATGGTGAGAGCCTGTCTCTGCTCTCAGTAGCCTTTCTAAACTGTCTGCTAAAAAGGGTTCATTATAAATGACTCATATCAACATAATATTTTAAATATTTTCACGTAAGTCAATGTAAAATAAAGAAAAGCTCTTGAAGAATATAGCAGCTAGTTAAACTCAATGCAATACTTTACTAAATCAGTCCCATACATATATATCTGGAGTAATGCCACAGCACATGCTCTACTTCCAGCCCCTTTCATTTGGTGTCTTATTGATGTTTAATTCAAGGATATACACAATTCTTTCCAGTTATCTGTGTTGCCCGATTATTTGTACTTTAGCCCACTTCTGAAACTGCCATTCCAAATGGGTTTGCCGGGGTCTTCTCAGTCCTCTGTCAGGAGAAAACCAGTCACTTCCCATGAGAATGCCAAGCCTTCTACCCTTGACTGTGCCCAGCCAGGCCAACCTAGTGCATGGCCAGAGTTTGCGCCTTCTTCTTTCAGATTTGGACACAACACTGACTAATGGGAGAGAAAAAAATTACAGAGCTAGGCAAATAGATTCTCTCTTTATTCCCTCCAAAAAGAAAAGCCTTCTCTCCATGTTTTAATTTTTTTATCTGTAATACTACCATTACTGCTCACTTATTTATTATTCATTCATTCATTCACTCACTAAACTCACTCATCCATCATGTCTTGCATTACAAAATCTAACACAAAACACGTGCTATTCACAGAGCTTAAGACCACTTATTAAACCAAACAAGAAAACAGCCAATGTTTCTCTCAGGCTTCACCTCTGACACAGACTCTATGTTGAGAAAGAACTGAATATTTGAGAACGGGTATGGTAGCAAGGAAGTAATCCTGAAAATACATCATGTTGTTGCTTCACAGATGCCAGATTTTGCCCTGTATCATATACTCCTGTGTATGATGCACACCCATGTTTTTGTCCCAAACTTTCAGGGAAAAAAAAATCCTTCTTTTTTATTTTTAATTAAAAATTTTATTTATTTGTATTTAGAAACAAAACTGATTATCATATTTCAGGGTAATATTTTTCATATAGATATCCTTACTGCTTTCTAAATTACATTTTAATGCATAAGAATGAATAAAATAATTTAAAATATTCATATAGACAGAGAATTAGTACTACTCATGTTTAATGCACATCCTTATTTTTCCCTCAAAAATTTGGGCAAAAAAGTGCACATTATACATAGCGAAATACAGTACTTATCATCAAATCATATAAACTATTAATCAATTGACTAAATGTTCCTGTGGTGGTTTCCCATTGGTGTTACATGGAACTAATCATTTTAAGATTTGAAAAGAACAGCTGAGAGTTTAAACAATCCATTAGTAAAATGGTCATCTAAAAATCATGTAAATGGTTATTCAAACACTTAACCTGAGTATTATCAACAATTAATATAATCCAAATATATTTTATAATATTTTTATGTAATTTTTACTATGTGAGTCAACAATATAAATACTAAATTACAAGTAACTAATTGTATTGAACATCTATTTTCAAATTAGAAATAATTTCTGAAGCATTTAGATTAAGTGATTTTTTTATTCTAAATATGAATATGAAACAGGCCCAAGTCTTAAAATCTGAAGAAATAAAAGTGTTGGAATTTTCTTCTTATTCGAATTACTTATTAAAATTATATATATATATATATATATATATATGGCATAGAGTATATAGTCTTTTCAATAGATACTTTAGATTGACAACTTTACTATTTATTTTAAGTACTTATGTTTCAGGTCTGCATAGATAAGCCTTTTCTCCTTTAAATATAAATATATTTTTCTTATGGAACATTTAATGCAAAATAAATCTTAGGTTAAATCACTAAAAATGTAGAAAAGTAAGCAAATTTATCCTGAAGGTGAGTCACTTGTAACCATTGTTATTTCTTTCTGAAATCATTTGTTAGAAAGTGTACCATTTTCCCCTAAAAGCATTTTTGATTAGTTATTTTAATAATACATTGATTTATAATTTATATATAGTATAAGAATAGCTAATATATTTATCTCATTTCTTATTACTTTAATAATAAGAATGTCTTACTTTAATAAGAATTAATAATAAGAACTGTCTTCATGCAACTCATTCTACACTGCTCTCTTAGTAGTTAATTTACTAGTGAAGTGTGAATCTTTGAAAACTATGAGTTCATAGTTTGCTAAAATGTTTTCTTTCTTTTTATAAGAGTCCCCGAAATGCAGTTACGAAATGATTTAGTTTTTTCCATCTTGCTGAGTGATTCTCATTCAAATGTTGGCCCTGTTTATTTCCTGTTTTTAAAAAGCAAAATTATTTCTGATATACCATCATTTTTGTTTCAGTTGGCTTTATTTTCCTAAAAAATTGTCCTTCCCTCATGTTGTATTTTCTTTTTGTTCTACATTTTATCTTCTTAAATAACGTCTTCTGAAAGTTCAGAAATGTTAAAGTAAACCTTGAAAATTTTCACTTCACTATGGCAAGAAACCAAAATGCCGTGTGAACAGGTTTTGGGTTTGTTATTTGTTTTTTCAATGTTTCAAAGTGTCAGAAATGAGAAAAATTAGTAAAGATTATGTGACCAAAAAGGTTTCATATAAAGGGCAACTGTTCAAATCTCTTTGGAGAAACAATTTTTCAAGGATATGGTTGTGATTTGAGAAAATACTACAGTTGTTCCCAGCTGGAAATGTAGCGATGGCACTCATGGGTACATTTCACTGAGTTTTGATGTTACAAGTTATAGTAGAATAATAAGTATGAAGTATACACAACTGAAAGCATTTACTGATGTGTAAATGACAAAAAGTGGGTTAAATTATCTTAATGTTATTTATCATTCTTATTGAAAACCTCTTCTCATGCTGGCTGGTGTGGCTCAGTGGATTGCTTACTGGACTGTGAAGCAGAGGGTCACTGGTTCGATTCCCAATCAGGGCATATGCCTGGGTTGTAGGCCAGGTTTCCTGGTGTGGGGAGCATGAGAGGCAAACATTTATGTTTCTCTCCCTCTTTTTTTCCCTCTCTTCCCTTCTGTCTAAAAATAAATAAAAATATTTTTAAAAAGTAAAAAGAAAACCTATTCTCTACTAAAATATTACTTAACTAATTAATATCACTTTAAAGAATATTCAATCATTTTAATTTTATTCAGTAAAACATTACTAGTGTATCTCAATTAAAATCAGAGCCTACTTATTGATTAAATCTTTACTACTGTTGAAATTTTGAGTTAAATTTTTTCAATCTTTAAAGAAAGAAAATATTCTACCATGATTTTTTAAATTCAAACTGAACAATTTATTTAGAAAATATTTTAATTAAAATCAATGTCCCTGTGACAAGCATGAACTTTTTGTGGTAATTTTAACAACTGACTTTAATCTCAGTTTTACTATCATAGTTTTCATAATTTTAGGTTTTAAATGGAATACCAAATTTAAATTTAAAAAAATATTTTTTCTATATGTATGAAAACATTCTTCCAACTAATTTACTGGTAATTTATTTTCCCAATTATATTCTATGTAGGTATTAAAATGTTGATTTAGTGGAGTAAAAACAAGGGTCTATTGTTTTTGTTGTATAAGTATTATTAATTTCTCTTAAATCAATAAGTGGGTGTCTTTAGATCATAATAAAATATCCATATTAATAGCAAGTGGGAAAATATCAGGAAAGTAAATTATTGTAGTGACTCACAAGACATTGTAGAAAAATGTCATAATTAAACCAAGTATTGATTTACCAAATAGCTGGTTTGCAGAGGATACTGTGTAGATTGGACGATAATACATGTCAAATTCTTCCATTTGTATTTGCAGCTGCACTCCAATTCTGACAAAGGTGATGGGTCTGTCAAGTACATCCTCACTGGAGAAGGTGCTGGGACCATATTTATCATTGATGATACCACAGGTGACATCCACTCAACAAAAAGCCTAGATAGAGAGCAGAAGACCCACTATGTGCTTCATGCCCAGGCTATTGACAGACGGACAAACAAGCCTCTTGAACCGGAGTCCGAGTTCATCATCAAAGTGCAAGATATCAATGACAATGCCCCAAAGTTTACAGACGGACCGTATATTGTGACTGTGCCTGAGATGTCCGATATGGGTAAGACGCATCACTTTTCTACTCAACTCAGTACACTTTTGAGTTTCCAGAAATAATCTTTGAACACCAATTATAATTTGTGTGTGGGTGTAGAAGCTCTAAGAATGTTCAAAATATTTTAATACTTCTTTGTGGCCTAAAGTATTGAAGACTGATGATTCCAGTTATTATAATATTTATTGAAATTAACTTATGAATGTGTGTCAGTAATGGTCTTCTCTCAAGAAAACACTATCAGAACTTGTAAGACTTGCAATTATTGATTGACATCTTTTTTGATCATGCAATTTTTTTAGTATAGTGTTAAGAACATACCAACACATTCAAGGTAACAATTTGTACAGGTGGGGAAAGACAACATAACATTGGAAAGGTTTTGCTGTGTAGTTTAAGCTTATAATTTATAACTCAATTATAATAGCATTGCTCAATATTAACAGTACAAGTAATAGCTACTGTAATTAATAAGACTTCACCTATACTCTTAAACATTTTTGCACCTTATATATATATCTAAATATAAAAAACCCTGTGAAATATTTTGAAGGCCACTTTTAAAATGTACAAACTAACATACAGCACTAAAGTAACTTTTCTAAATTCACATGTGTAGTAATTTAATTGGCCAAGAAAAAATTAACTCCAGTTCTTCTGAATGAAAAGCTTACACTCCAGTTAATAAATTATAATCTATGCCTCTGGTCACCCTGAAGATCTGCTTTTTTCCCACTAATCACACATTCTGTGGTCTAGGTATCTTATTTTATTTCCTAGTATAATTAAAATTCAACTGTCATAATAACTTTTGACTACTAATGACACTTAACACTTAGATTTAGAATATATTATTTGAGTAAAGATTATTTCCAAAATATGTACATTAGACATGGTCTGGATAAAAACAGTGGACAGGTTCCAGGTAGGTATGTTTACCTCATGTTTATTGCATATATATGAGTGTTATTGTAAAGTAAGTTTATTATAATAATCAGTTAAGTCACTGTATATTAAATGCATACATAAGCTTATTTTTTTCAACTTGGGAAATTTTTCCAGTTTTATTGAGATTTCTTGACCTACAGCTCTGGATAAGTTTAAGACACACGGAATAATGAGTTGACCTACAACTATTGTGAAATGATCATCACAATAAGTTCTGTTAATATCCCCCATCTCTTGTGCATAGGGTTTTTCAATGGAAGATTGTGATTTCTTCCCTTCCCAACTCCAGCCCACCTTAATGTTCTCTTGAGCTAGGCAGAGCGCTCCCAAAGCTGTGGCAGAATCAGGGTGGGAAGAGAGACTAAGTTCTCCTTTTCAACTGGAGTCTCAGTGAGGAATGCAGTTGCCAGACTGGCTCCCCCTGGACCAGAAATGAGTACAGAACAGGATCCAGCCTCCGAGAAGCTGGGAGAGGCCCAGAGTCCCTCAGGCTCATTGGTTTCTAAGGAAAACCAAACAGCTCAACACTCAACCTGGGCAGGTGAGAGTTTGTGTGGAAACTCTAAACAGGTTTCCTCCACATGCCTTGTCAAAGGCGTCCTAGAAGGACATCTGCCGACATCCTTCTGTCTGACAAAAGCTAAAAGCTCTATGACTTGTGAGAAAACCACTGGTAAGACCCTACCAAGGGTGACAGAAGACCCCAAAAAGCACAATAAAGAAAATAAAACAAAACAAAACATACTAAAGTGTCAACGCACTAGACAGAGAAAAACAGAATAGATATTACTAAGAAAGGCGGTGTAGTGAGAGGTGGGTAATAAGAGAACGAGTGTTTTTAAGGACATTGCAAAGAATTTTGTGTAACTCAAAGCCAGAATTTCTATAAGTAAACAAAAATAAACCACTGTATGGATTGAGGCATGAACAGTCACTGATAAGACCCAAACTATTGTTCTGGAACTTGAGAATATACCAGATGAAAAGAAGTCGGTAAAAATCAGAGAGCAAAAATACAAAAATAAGGAAACTGTGGGAAAAAGGTGAGACTCAGAAGGTATGTTTATTAGAATTATTGTGTGAACACAGTGTGTTCCTAGAGATCAAAATAGAGCAGATGAAGGAGAGGAAGAATAATACTTCCTTAGGTGAAGATATACAAGTTTATTAGATTTTCTGAGTTCCAAAAATGGATTTATACATAAAAAAAAACAAATCTAAGTAAATCTTGGCAAAATTTGTAAAACCTATGTAAAATTTAAAAAAATAACAAATTTTTAGATTTTTCAAAATTTCCTACTAAGAAAAATATATACTGGCATCATCATATTTATCTTTTAAAATATTGGGCTGTGGCTGACATCTGAATACCATTTACAGCCTACATCTGTCAAGGTCAAAGTTATTTGAAAAAGAAGCCAGAAACTATATAATTTCTGTACCTTATCTAGAATTGCTGTAACATTTCTATATAATGTCTATACCTTATTTGAGAAAATAGTTTACATGAAATCAGAGTCAAAGACAATGACAAGGTCAGGAAAAATGGTATCATTCGTGCGCTCTGAAATTGTGAGTGTGTGTATGTGTGTCTTTGTATGAGCAGAGCTAATTGTAAATGGGCACATCTGAGGATGTTAAAAGGTGCTGCGCAGTCTAGGAATCATGCAGCACAAAGCAACTGTTGCAGAAAAGGCTGTAGTGTGAGAACAAAGGGCTAAGTCAGGATATTTCCAAACCTTATGTAGGACATGGAATGGAGGATACAAATGGGAATCAGCCAGTATTCCCAATATTTTTACTGGGATTGAAGGAGTAGTTAATACTAAAAGTAGTAGAGAAAAAAAAAAACATGAGAATAGGTTGTAAGTCTCTCTACTGTCATGGTTCTAAGCAACAATGGCAAGCTATTGGCTGAACATTGGAAATCGTAATGTGTGTGTGAATTCAGTATCGTGGAAAGACAAATGCATTAAAATTGTGATAATAGCATCTAATGCACATTGTAATGTGAGTTGTAGAATGTGATGTAAAAGTGCAAGGAGAAACTCACTTTACAGTGGGTGCTTAAGAATAGATAATACTTACATTGAGTCTAATTTTGGAAATACCAAGTCAGGAATAAAGCAGTGCAGGGACCAGCCAGCAGTGGCAGGGAGACAAATCCAGCTTCTATTTGTTTTTATAAATAGTGTTTTTCTGGAGCACAGTCATTCCCATTCATTTAGTCTTGTCTGTGGTGCTCTGGGTACTGCTGTGACAGAGGAGTAAGTTGCTGTAAGGACTGACTCACAAAGTGCAAAATATCTCTTGTGCTGCCTTTTACAGAAAAGAGGGCCTACCTCCACTGTAAAGGCTTTCGGGGAATGAGACCGACCGGAGTTCAGGATAATAATTCCAGGGTAGTGAGTGGTGCAGTCCTGAGAGGCAAGGTGTCCGCTGATCTGGGACAGTTAGTTTTTTGCCAGCCTTGCTGAATATGTGCAAAAATATGGCATGTGGTACAAATAACAGGATCAGGTTTATTGCCTTTAGGCAGATGCTGTAAGGTATCTAACAGGTAGCTTTCCCTTCAGTGTTACTGAGATAACTGAGTTTTGAGGAGGGCGACAGCATGCACAGCTAGGCATTCATCTTCCATCACTCCCTTTCACCTAGGAGAGGCCCTGGGACTTAATTCCGGCTGGTAAGATGTAAGGGGAGAGCTTCCAGGAAAGGTACAGATCCCCTGACTAAAAGACATAGCTGGCACGCATATGTCAGCCACTTCCATTTTCCTTTTTTGCTGCCTCTAACGCAGAAGTGGTTCAGAAATGCGGCAGCTGATGGAAACCACTGGAGCAAAGCCTCTTGTTCAGTGAGACGAAGCAGAAAGATAATAGGGCCTGGAAGAAGGGTGCTATGGCAGAACTAATGCTCCAGCGCCGGCCTGCCTGTCCCAAAGCCTTTCCTGAGAAAGTAAATCTCTTTCTACTTAAGCGCTTTCACTCAATCTCAGATATGTGCAAGTACACTGAAGCTCAACTGGTACTTGGACAAATTCTATGTTTCAGCGAACTCTGTGTTTCAGCAAAGATTTGGACCTAATACTACTGAATCCAAAGGAATAGTGAGAAGAGTTTCATCATCGGCTAAGAAACAGCAATGTCATTTTCTGTTAAGTGCCTTGATTTACAAATAATACACGAAGTCATCACTCCTTTCCCCTCTCCCTACTACATAGTATGATTCTGGTTGATTTTGCTGTGGCAGCAATGTGCATTCTGCCTGTGGTGTCGCTAACAGTTTGCGGATATTTAAATCATGCTTGTCGTAAACTCTAGAGACAATTGTATCCACACAAGCCCCGATCTGTGCATGAAAGGAGATTGCACATTTTGAATTTAGACTTTCAGTTCTGCAGAAAATCTGAAATAGATCACCACAAAACAACGACTTAGTTTTGTCAGGGTCTGAGACTGCAGGTTGCCACAGCAGTTGTGATAATGTTCACCGAAATAGCTCCAAGGAATATTTAGTGAGCACTGTCTGCCGTTTGCAATAATTTTATGCTTGCATCATCATGAGGGCAGTGTTCAAATGATCTTTGTTGCACAGTGGATGAAACCAATACATAGAATTAAGTAATTTGTCCAAGATTGCATGTTTGGTGAGAAATGCAACTAGTTAGAATGAATGAACTGGTTAGAAATGAAAGTAGGTTTCTAACCTAGGCATAGCTTTACTTTTTAGTTCTCCTTTTTTAATTTGTTAAGAATTAAAATCTGGATCAAGGTATTTTTTGAATAATTACAACAAAAAAGTGGATGTTCCGGAACCCATACAGTTTACTAAGTGAGAAGGGAGGGTCTTACAGTTGACCCATTCGAGTAATGTGTTGTTGTATGTATGGGTGTGTGCATCAGTCTGTGTCTGTTTATCTGTTGATGAACACTTAGTATTTGTCCATACCTTGACTACTATAAACAATGCTGCAGTTAACATACAGGTGCACATATCTTCTTGAAATTAGTGTTTTTATGTTCTTCTGATAAATTCCCAGAAGTGGAATTTCTGGATCACAAGCTAGTCCTATTTTTACTGTTTTGAAGAACCTCCACACTATTTCCCATACTGGATGCAAAAATTTATAATTTATAAATTTAACAATTTATAATTCTACCAACAGTGTATGAGGGTTCTACAAAGGGTCTTTTAAAAATAAAAAATACACTGTAATCAAATTAAATTGGGGAAATTAAATTTGTAGGCAATTCAAAGAAAAAAATAAACACCTTAATGATCCCCTCCACAATCTCAAATTTTACTAGTGATTTAAGAAACCACAAAGGAGAAGAGATACCAGTGTACAACAGTGTGCAGGTTTAATAATCAAAAAATTGTTAATATGCAGAACTGTTAGCAGAAGGGTACATTCTCATAGTTTTAAGGGAATTTGGCAATATCTATTAATATTTTTAATAGGAACAAATTCATTTGTTGGACAATTGCTATTGTAAAGAACTTTTCTTTTATTGTTGTTCAAGTACAGTTTCTTCTCCAAACAGATGCTTCTCCAAGGAGGACATACAGAGGGTCCAGAGACATATGAAAAGGTGCTCAGTATTGCTAACCATCAGAGGGATGACAAGTTGAAACCACAATTGGATAGTACTTCATATCATTGAGAATGGCAATTATAACCAAATCAACAAACAACAAATGTTGGAGAGGTTGTGGAGAAAAGGGAATCCTAGTGCACTGTTAGTGGGATTTCAGACTGGTGCAAGCATTATGGAAAACAGTATGGAATTTTCTCAGAATACTAAAGATGGAAGTGCCTTTTGAACCCGGCAATTCCACCGCTAGGATTGTATCCTAAAATCCCTGAAACACCAATCCCAAAGAACCTATGAACCTTAATGTTCATAGCAGAACAATTTACAATAGTCAAGTTCAGGAAACAGCCTAAGTGCCCATCAGTAAATGAATGGATCAAAAACTATGGTATTTATACACAAAGGAATTTTATGCAGCAGAAAGAAAGATGCAGAGAACTATTCTGTAAGTACACTCACTTGGGTGTGGAAAGATAGTTGTATGTAAAAGAGTGCCCACTGCAGTATTGTTTAAAATAGTCAAACATTGGAGGCACATTCAAAGTATACTGATAAAGAAGTTTTCAAATAAATGCCACTTTAAACATGTACAGATACCCCATGAAGCCTTAAAATGAATGGATTTGTATGTGTATGCACGTCATACAGAAAGCTCTATTATTTCAATAAGAAAAGGGTTTTAGAATTGCATTTGAAGTAGTCTTCAGTTTATTTTAGAAAATAAGTGTGTGTTGCAGAATATGTGTGATATACACAAGAAATGTGTGAAGGAAACACAAGAACATATAGGTGAAGGTGATTGCTTTTTAAAATAGGCTGTGGCTTTATCTGTTACGAGTAAAATATATTGTTCTTTATTAAAAGCTATACATATATGTGTTGTTTATAAAATAATAAAAAGTGAAATGTGGATTTGTGATAAAATAATAAAATTTAGATAGCATTAATCCTTAATGTAAAGATATGTCAGTTTCTAATACTGATAAAAGCTAACAGTGTGGTTAGATGGCAATATAATTTCCCACAGCACAATACCTTATAAAATCACTGTTTCTATTATATAATCATTAATGGAGTTTTGAATCATCAAATCATTAAAAATATACCTTTTCTCTTTCCATGCATCTTTCTAAGTTTTTCTGGAGAGAGGGAGAAGGATTGAAAGTCTGTCATGTGCTGAGAACTGGGAGGGCGGCTAGTAACAAAACAGTAGTTAAAGCAAAGACCTAAATGTGAGCAGTCTGCAGACATAGAAACAAAAAATGTCAAGATGGTGTTTGGTAAACAAAATGTAGGGAAACTGTAGAGTGGACAGGGTCCAGCTGGCAGATCACAAATGATGTCCTCTACAAATGTAACATAATGCACAAGGGGTTGTTGGTTGGACAAAAAAAAAAAAAAAAACAAAGAAAAGGCATTTCACATAGAGAATGCAATGATGCAAAATACTCCTCTCTTCCATGTGAGTTCCTTGCCTACTTATGGGTACCTGTGTGTACATGTGTGTGCATGCATGTGGTATTAAGGGAGAATGAATAGGATCATCATGCAAATGATGAATTCCCTTTTATAGCTTAGCAGGATATCCTATGAAAATCCAGAGAAGATAGGAACAGAGACTTCCTGGGTGTGCAAGTTTTTATCAGATTATTATTTCTTGTGTAGCTATAGTGCTAAGTAACTGTAATGGTCATGGATCCCTCCAAGTAATTTCTGTGTGCTGTATTGCCAGGGAGAAAAGCATAATGCGGTTACATATTTCTTGTCAGTGGGTAGTATTAAGCAAGCAAAATCTTCAGGAATCTGGATGACTTAGTAAAGAAAGATACAAAATAAACTGAAGTGCTTTTCAATACATGTTTTTAAAGTTTTTTTTATGTGTTTGAATTGCATCATGTAATTTCAACCACTATCTAAGGAATCATATCCCCAAGGGCAGGGTTTTTTAATCTTGCCACTATTCACACCTTGGACTGGATGCTTTCTTGCTGTGGAGGCTGGTTTGTGCATTGTGGGATGTTTAACAGCCCCCAGTCTCTACCCACTAAATGCCAGTAGCATCTTTCCCACACTGCCATACCATGCATGATGTATTCAGACATTGCCAAATGCTCTCTGGGACGCAAAATTGCTCTCAGTTGAGATCCACTGAGCTAGGAAACATTCAAGATAAAAGAATAAAAACATTTCAAAGGAGAATCATAAATTGGATAATATGGTATTTTTTAAATTTGTAGTCACTTCCCAAGAGAATCCCATTGTGTTAGAATGTACGTGCCATATATTTTATGAACAAACTCACTGTCAGCCAAGGTAATGATTTTCATGTTTAAATATCAATTGCCATACTCAAATACATGCTGTGATGAAAACAGCAATGTAAACATTCAAATAAATCAAGTTATCTGTGCTGAATAAAAGAAGAATAATGGCATGGCTACTTTAAAGTTACGGCTCTCATTAAAAAAACAAATCTACCTTTTTTATTGCATTACTTTCCTGAAAGATCATTTGAAATACAGCTGTAAGGTGCTGTCTGTCATAGTACTCTGTTTTTATTACTCATCTAAAATATACTCAAATTAAATGAAGTGACCATACAGGAACAGAATGGAAGTATAATGTTATGAAGGGCCAGTGTAATCTGAATAGGCCCAGGGAAAGACGAGTATACAGTTTATCAATGCACATTTAACACTTTTTTTCTGTGATACATAATACATGATCATTCCAGCTTTGATGGTTTTACCACACCCTACAAACTATACTATAATTTCACTCAATGTCTAATTTTTCAGAACTGAGACTTAATATGAAACAAAAAGTCAATGATGTTCATTGTCATGGCACAATGAAGAAAATAATTGTGAGATAAAATTACACTCACTCTTGAAGTCAGCATTTAAGTTCGTGTGTGCATTTCAGAAATGAAGATAGGTTGAGTAAAATTATATTGTAACTAATATTACCATTCTCAGATGAAAAGGGCATTATAAGTCCTAAGATAAGACATCTAGCAATATTGCAATGGCATATAATATTATTTTTTAAAAGCTGGCAAAGTTGTGTTTCATTGTATTGTTAAATCTCTTTTCTTTAAAACAATAATGGCAATTTGTCTCTTCTATTTGTATGTAAGTTTACCCATATTTCTGCAGTTATAATCGTGCTTGTGTTACCGAACAAGAGGAGGTCCAAGGGAGGGGCAATACAATATTTGGCCCACCTAGGGATGCCCAAAACTGCTGTACAACAGGGGCCCCTCCCAAAAACCAAAATACTAAAATCTACTGGGCCCTTCTGTCCGCCGCCAATTGGAAACACATCTCTTAATGCCAGAGATTTGTGAAAAGGAAACAAAATGTTTATTTAATGCTATTCAGGCCTAATGCCACCACTAAAATATCAAAGTCCTTTAGGTTATACACCTACACCCACACAGCGCTCCCTTCTCCCTCTGTCCCAACTCCGGGTACCGTAAATCAGGAAAAGAGCACACGTCTGTGTTGCAGGCCGCTGGCACCGTCAGCTGTGTCACTGTGCAGGATCTCGAGTTAATCCAAAGTACTGTGGTACCCTCTCATGGTCCACTGGCAAGAGTCCTTTGTACCCAGTTCCAATCAAAGTCTCTGTTGCTTTTCAGGCCCCGCAGCCAAAGGGGGCACCCCAAAGCCGCGTGGGCCTCTTCTACCAAAGCTGCAGGAGTCCGCACTCCACCAAAAGCATGTGGCTGTCTTCTTCACCTGGCTGCAGGGATCTCCATTCTGGCAAAGCTGCGTGGTTTTTCCCTTTCACCTGGGAAAGAGGGGGTCCACACCCTGCCAAAACCGTGTGGCTCTCCCTTTCACCCCACCAACAGGGGGTCCTTACTCTGCTGAAACCGCGTGGCTCTCTCTCATCTGCCCAAGCAGGGACCCTTCATGTTCTGGAGCCAGTCTTTTCCAAGCTCCCACACAGCGGCCCTTCCACTCAGGGGCGCAGCCCTTAGTTACATCCTGAGTCCAAGCCCTCCTCACTCAGGAGAGCAGCTCATAGATCCCATCTTGAGTCCCTGCCACAACCTTCTCCCTCCTCAGGAGCATCGACCCCAGTTACATTCTCCTGAGTCCCAGTAGTTCCATCCTCCGTCCCTGCTAGTTCCTTCTTACTCCCTTCTCCCTTCTGCCTCAAACTTGGCCACAGCTATTTAACATATCTATGAAACCAGTTAAAGGTTATAGATATGTTAAATAACCATTCCTCCAGAGGTTAGCTCCAAAACTGTTGCTATGCAAAATAGCTCTCAATGGCCTGGCTCCATTCTTTCTTCCCCCTGTGGGGGGGGGGGGAGTGAGGACATCTTATATGTCTCTCCAATATTCCTATACACTTTGAATTCTGGACACTTTTCTAAATCTTTTTGGGGGGCCCCCCTGTCTGCACCCTGTATCACTTGCAAAAGGATTCAGGGATTTTAGTATAAATTTAAATTTGGCTGCATTGTAGTCACTTTAATTTTTTTAAAAAATGCATAATATCTAAATGTTGTTTCAAAGAAAACCATACCAGATCACAATCCAATTTTTCTGAAAATAAATGTTATATCTTCCTCGTTTTCTACAGAAACATTATTTTGAAGAAAATATATAAACCTACCTGCTCTCTCCTATATATTAATAAATATACCTATAATTAAACATTATTTAAAAGCATTTAAAAATGGTAATATGTGATAGAAGTAATGAAAATTGCATATGTCACTTAAAAACTTTAATTTCAATGGAGTACAAAACCAAGTTTTGTAATATATATTATATATATATATATATGTGTATATATATATACATATATAAAGTTTTACTCTATGACCCTTAAATTCTGTGAGGTTCCTTGTCTTTGGAGATGTACTGAAATGTCCCTAATCTTCCTGTTCGCATCTTTTTTGTTCCCCTGTCTCGACCCCACAGGCCGGTTTCCATTTTCGGCTGTGTTCTTTGTCACGCAGCAACAAGTAGAGACACCAGCTGTGTTTACTTTATGGCATTGCTTGTAGGGGGACCGATTTAGCTCAGCCTGAACATCTTGGGAGCTTCACCCTGGATATCTTCCAGGATTCTAGTAGCCATTTTACAATCCTCACCCTGGGGCATAATCTTCCGAATGAGGTCATTTCAGTAATGTGAGGCTGACTCTGCACTTGTACACGGCAAATTGGAGTGCACGTGCGGAGTGACAGAAGACCACTGATATATCATAAATTGGACAAAAATGCCTACGTTTCACACTTTTCTCTTCTTGGTTTTTATCATGTAACTTCTTGTCTATGTAAGTTAGCCCTTGTTTTGTGACAAGCTACAACTTAGTGGATCATCGATTTTACAACAGACTATCAGAAGAAGAAACTAAGAAGACAATCCCATTTGCACACCCGTCAAAAACAATAAACCACTTAGGAATAATTTAACAAAAGAGGTGGAATATCTTTACAGTAAAAACTGAAATACACTGATATAAGTCATTGAAGAAAATTCAGACAAACACAAGGATATTTTATGCTTATGGGTGGAAGAATTAATATTGGTAAAATGTCCATACTACCAAAAGCAACCTACAGATTCAGTGTAATTCCCATCAAAATCCCAATGGCATTTTTTAAAGAAATACAAAAATCAATACTATAATTTGTGTGAAACTGCTGAAAAAGCTGAGTTGAAGAAATGTTGAGAAATAACAAAGATGAAGGGATCACATTTCTTGATTTCACACTGTTGTTTACAAAGCCATATTAATCAAAACAGTATAGTACCAGCATGAAAACAAACATGTAGATCAATGGAACATGATGAAGAGCCCAGAAATATACCTGTGCATATATGGTCAGTTCATTGTTGACAAAGGAGCCAAGAATATATAGTGGGGAAAGAATAGTGTCTTTGATAAATAGTGCTGGGAAAACTAGAAAGCCACGTGCAAAGCAATAAATCTGGACCCTTATTTCACACTGTACACAAAAATCAACTCAAAATGCGTTACATATGTGTGCGTAAGACCTGAAACTATAAAACTCCTTGGAGTAAACATAGGGGTAAGCTCCTTGACGTCAGTCTTGGCAATGACTTTTGGATTTGATACCAAAAGTAAAACTAACAAAAGCCAAAATTAACAAGTGGGACTACATATCAGACTAAAATGTTCTGCACCACGAAGAAAACTATCAACAAAATGAAAAAGCAACCTATGCAATGGGACAAAATATATCTCATGAAATCTTACGGCAGACTTTGGAGAGTGCAAGAGCAGAGTCTAAGGGTTTTTTAAAAGGAGGCTCGGATTCCACTACTTTTTAAACTCTTTTCTATTATTGAAAACACTTCACTTAAAACAGTGTTCTGCAAATATTTATTGAATAATTACATGTTGACCAATTTAACATAATTTTGTCTGAAGAAAGGCTTTTAAAAATATAGCCTCTTAATTTTTCTTAATATCATTTTTTCTATTGGGTAAAAATTTATTGCTTCATGTGGTAATGATTAATTTTATTTTACTATTTAAGATTAAATTCTTTAATGTCAATTCAAGAAAAACACATAAACCAATCTAATTTTTTACTTTTGTTTAATGGTTGATGTGATCCACCATATCATATTTTATGCTACTCCTGATTCCTAAGTTTCTCCACTTACTTTTTAAAAAATATTTTATTTAGTTATCCTTAGAGAGAGAGGGGAAGGGAAGGAGAAAGAGAGGAAGAGAAACATCAATGTGTGATTGCCTCTTACATGTCCCCAACTGGGGGGTCTGGCCCACAACCCAGGCATGTGCCCTGAGTGGGAATTGAACTGGCGACTGTTTGGTTCCCAGGCTGGCGCTCAATCCACTGAGCCACACTAGCCAGAGCTCTACTTACTTTTATGAAAGTAGATTTGATTTGGGATTCCCCAATAGACCTAATTAATTTATAATAGAAATTATTTCACTGGAATAAAGTCTTTCACCATCGTTGACCCAAATTCACAAATCACTGCATTAGAGTATAGGCTGCTGAAATTCCATCCAAAAAAATCAGATGTACTATAAATTCAACCTTACTTTTAGTTGAATTTGATTTTGAATTCTATTTTGATTTCCTCTATTGAAGTGCTACTTTAGGTATTCTTCTTCGTTTTCTGGGAGTTAGGTGAAGACTGAAGGGAAAGTAAGTGTAGAGTGAAGGCTTATCAACAGGAATGGGGTGAATCTCAGAGAGAGACAGCACAGTGAGGAAGAGGTATGTCAATGACATCATAGACCCCTGTTGTAATCTACCAGATGTTCACTGATCAGTCCTTGACCATCATAATTGCCTAGTTTCCATCTTAATTGCAAGTCTTCCCCAGATCCACAAAGTTTCTGCCAGAAAATATTTTCACCTTACTAATCTATAGGTACGAGTATAGGCCAACCAAATGAGACCAAGCAGGCAGTTCACTCAGAGTTTGCTTTAGCAAGAGCATCAGTCACCATTACTTCCACTTTGGCAGAGACTCACAGGCAGGCAGAAGAGTGGTGAAGCTTTACAGTGGACAAAAGCAAAGGCTTTGAGTGTGCCGTGATTGTAGATTGCTGACATGGGAAGGCTGTTGGTGTGCGGATTAGAAGCAGAGCTTTCTATGTAACTGGTTAAGGATGCATATGTTGCTTTATATGATTGATCTGAAGTTGGGAGTGGGGAAACATTTAGGAAAACTAGAAGTTACTAATGAAGTCCTAGCCATTGGTAAATGATTGTTATTGTTTGGCCTCCTGGATATTTGCTACTGAGAGTCATTTAACTTCTTAGGAGTCTAACTTAGTGATGATAATATGGCTCTGGAGCTGGTTATTATAGATAATGGCTGAGTTTCTTGGGCTATTTGCTACCAACTGTGAGTCAGAGTTCTATTTTATGCACGGTCTGGACATTGTTCATTTTATATGGACTCTTTCAAATCAAACCATAGAAAGAGCATAAAAGTCATTTTGGGACGTAGAGGAAAACAGAATATACCAGAGACACCTCAAATGTATAACCGACAAAAATCAATGGTAAAATATATATCTCCATCATTAAAGACAAGTGGTAAAATAGTATCTGTGGAAGTTAATGAAGCAAGGTATAGGGATTTAACTATTTTGGGTATAGTGCTAAATATAGTACCACCATAACTAAAATTATTCATGTAATTCAAATTGCATGGTGATGTATTAGGAGGTAATTTAGATGTAGTGTATACATTGCCTTTAATTCTGATGTATCTGAATACTTTCCAATTGTTATAAAATCAGAACATTCAAAATCATAATGAAAGAAGTCATAAGACAAATGAAGAGTTGCTACATTGGAATATTGGATCTGGTGAGATTAGGTATGAAAACTGAAGGTGGTATTAATTTGTATTGATATGGTTTTGTCCTATTTTATTATTTTTGGTAACTTTAATATATAAATATTTTAGTAATCAAAGTTACTGGTACCTGGTCAAAATTAACTATATTGGAGTTTTTCCTTAATATGGAAACCAAAGATAGAATGTTAATTGTATATGTGTGTATATATATAACCACATATATTTAAATAAATATAATGATCATATATAATAGAGTATACACTAAGAATACATATTATACCTTTTTATTAAACTCTTCTGAAATATGATTCACAACTTTTGTAAACAAATGAGAATTCCTGGTAATCTATTTTTTTAAAGATTTTATTTATTTTTGGAGAGAGGAGAAGGGAGGGAGAAAGAGATGGAGAGAAACATCAATGTGTGGTTGCTTCTCACACACCCCCAACTGGGACTCTGGCCCACAACCCAGACATGTGCCCTGACTGGGAATCAAACTAGTGACCCTTTGATCTGCAGCACTCAATCCACTGAGCCACACCAGCCAGGGCTTTATTTTGAAGTTTATTTGTTTATTTGGTTTTGGGGTTTGTTTATGCTTTTCTGTTATTGTTAAATAAAACCTCAGCTAGAACAATGCAACATTATTCAGAACAGTGCTGAACTTGGTAGTAATTTCTGCTTTTAAAATGAAATCTTTTCCAGATAGGGCAATTAGATTCAATTACAGTACCTAACCATTATACTTGATAAAATATATTAGTACTAATCAATGTAATGGCAGACACTTGTTGAGAAACCTGTTTAATACCTTATGCATTAATCACAACGTAATCATGAAAAACAAATCCACATCTAGTGAGATCAGTAGAAGAAATTACATGAGTGGGAAATGTTAAAAACTGGTAGGAGACATGAAAAATGAAATCATGGATTGTGAAGCAACCAGTAAAGGGGTTAGCACCCTTAATCTAAAGCTAAGAGAAAAATTTCGACAGTGGGAGAGGGCAGCTGAGAGGGCATTTAAACCACTGAGGAAATGAAATCATTGCCAGGGACCTCATTTAAGGCAGAAAGAGGAGGAAATAGAGGGAAGGAGGGGGGAAGGAAAAAGGAAGGTTCTTTTTCTGTTTTTCATTTTCCCTCTAGCACCTGTCATTGTTCAGTCCATAAGGAAGGCTAATCAATATCAATGACAGGTGTTAGGTTCCTGAGAACAGTATAGCACAAGATGTGATATCAATCTGGAACCAACATGAAAACTGGTTTAGAAGATATACAAGACTGGTGGGAATGTGATCAGTCCAGTCACTTTTTAATAAACCTTTTCACTTATACTGCAATTGAGAAAATTGTGAGCAACCCATAAGACTAATGGAAGAGCATAAAGCTGCTGTCAGTCCCTGGGGATTGCTTCCCCTGAAGTATTCTACCACACTTTTGCATTTGGCAAAGATATGTTTATTGACTTGGATTTTAGGGATGGGGGATGAAATATAATGTTGACTCACTCTACACAGATACATATGGACTGCATGACATACCACCAAAGGAGCAAATAAGAAAAAGGCAGGAGATAATGTAATAATTAAACAGGATTCAACAAATCATGCCTGAGTGGAGCGAAAGAGTATATAGGAAAGAATGTCTCATATCATAACAGGCAGGCCCAGGCTCGAATGCTGCCTCCTCCAACTGTCAATTGTACAACATCTGGAACGTCAGTCCATTTGTAAAATGGTACTAAGTGTAATTTCCCCAATTGTTTAATCTCATTACGAAATTAAATGACATATAGCAGAGGGCTTCCATATCACTGGCACTCAAAACATACTATTTTCTTATTTTTTCCTTATATTAAAGAATGTAATACCAAATTTAGTTGTGTAATGTGAAATTTACCACTAAGTATTCTTAGAAAAAATATCTAATTAAAAATACAGAGATTTACTCTAGCCTTGGTATAAAAAAACACAAAATAGTAACTTTTGTTTTAATCTATAGTTGTTTCATGAGTGTTGTTGCAGAGGACTTTTTTTTTTAAATCAAATGACTCTTTGGTGAATATTCAAAGTGTTACTGAATTACATGACGACTAGAATCCTGCGCTATTGCTCTATTTGGTGAAATTGCAATCTTTCCGTGTAAAATGGAATTTAAGTTGTAGCTTGATGACTGTTGCTTTTTCAAAGTCCCTAGAAAAATCTTCTGAGAATTAAGCCTTAGGGGATTTCTTCAGAGGGAGATTCTCAGTCTTCATAAATCCTCAGCTTATTTTTATTCATAGTTCTGGCTCAACACTGGTTCCCTTGAGATTTCATCATCGCCGTGAACCCTGACCAGTCATGCATACAATCTGCAATCTCAGAGAACATTTGCTTTGCATTAAATTACTTTACTAAGTATTTCAAATTGGTCTTTAGAGAGATGCAATGAAGTCCACTCTTTCTGCTCCTCCCTGATGACAGAACTTTACAAAACACGTGCTGTTTTAAGACTGTAGTTCCAAAGGAAACCCATGAAAAGAATGAAACAGGGCAGTCCCCAATGGAAACAAAACTGAAGGTTATTTTGTGAAAACAAAAATCTTGAAAAATTTATTTACGTACTTGAGTTCTTTCAGATTTGTATAAAACATCAGCTGAGGAACAGTGATCCATCTATGGGAACAGTTAACAGTGTACCACAGGAAATATTTAGCATGAAAAGGCTTTACACTAAGTAGCCAATGAAACTGTACAATGCAATGTGTCCGAGGGTACTGTTTGTAATGGAAATGGTTGTAAACAATTAAAAAGTTTATATAACTCTTTAGGAAATTGTCTTTGATGAAAACTGGATATGTAGAGAAGGGGCTATAGGTTTAGTAGCCATTGACCAAATCCATACAATAACTTTCAGAGAAAATGAGATTCTCATCTTAATAATTTAGTGCAATAACTGGCTTTTAGGCATCACTTTATATAATTTTATTTGGAAATATAGCACAGTAGAAGACAATATTTTTTTCTTTTCTACTATGCATGCAATTAGAGCACATAGCATGAATAAGGGAATTAAGTGGTCCAATGTAGGATGATTTTCTCAGATATAAACATATAAATTTTGATGATTTTTTCACCTAAACTTTTAACTAAGAATAAAAGTTCATATTCCTGAAGGTATAAGTCCAAGGTCAAGATGGCAGTCAGCCATGCTCCCACTCAAATCACTGTGGAAGGATTTGCTCCAAGACTTTTCTCTAGCAGCTTGTAATTTTCTGGACATCCTTGGCTTTCCCTGGCTTGTGGAATTATCACCCTCTTCTCTGCCTTCATCCTCACATAAACTTCACTGTATAAGGGGTGTGTGTGTTTGTCTGTCTTCAAATTTTCCCTTTTGAAAAGGACATCCAGTCATATTGGATTAGGGGCTCACTCTACTCCAAAATGACCTCATCTAAACTAATTACATTAACAATGACTCTATTTACAAATAAGGTCACCCTCTGAGATAGAACTTGAACACATACATTTTCAAGGGAAATAATCCAATCCATAACATGCACCTCATAGACAACATGGTGCTGACTGACTGAGAGAGCAGGGGGTTGGGCAGGGCAGGGAGGGCAATGGGGGAAAAACTGGGACAACTGCAAGTGAATAACAGTAAAAAAAGAAAGATTTTTACTTCAAACAAAGAGTTCATTTTTTGATTACTTATATATTTTTAATGAAAAAGAGCCTTTTTTTCTAACGTACAAATACTTCTGAGAGTACCCCTGGTTCTTATATTTTGCCATCTGAACTTTAAATTAATTAGCAAGTTTGTGGTTTTATTTTGGCCTGACACCCCCTTATCAATTCTCTTTGGTAAGAAATCCTTGAACAGGTGAGCAAATCCTTTTCCTCTCCCTGCCATTTATCTCTCCCGGGGCTGCTTGCTCCTGGGCAGGCTGACTTTTTGTTGGTCTGTGTTGCCTTCAGCCAGCAGTCGGCAGGCATACTCAAAGTGGCAGCTTGATACCTTCAGATGCCACCAAAGTGCAGTGAGGGAGGTAATTTGCTGTTCCTTGTTTCACACAGAAATAGAACTGCCTAATACCTGTAAGACCTACAGCACAGAAATATGTTAAGGGCTGTCCTTTTTGACCATTATATTTCCATTTCTTCCCCTGAAACATCTTTTTGCTGTGTACTTTCCTCTTCTATTTTAAACCATCCCTTAGTCAATACCTCCAGGCTACCATTCCTTCCTTCCTTCCTCCTTTCCCCGGTCTCTATTCACATGTCACTTTATTCATGCTTCTCAGCTTTCACTTCGTGAAGCTGGACTTTTATAGACACTCCAAGCCAAGCACACTGTCTTTCTCTTTCATGTACTGATCTGGCCCATCACCATAAGGAGATGTGATCTTGCACTGTCTGTTTTCCTCAGCTTTCTCCCTGGAATGATTGCTTGGGGACTATTTTAAGATGTTAAAAACTATTTAGACTTAAATTACTATTGCAAGACCAGAACAAGTTTCAAAAACATAGGGTTTTATAAATGTGGTTTCTTAATGGCTATTATTTTACAACTTTCTATACTGTTTTCTCTTTTCTGAATCCTTGTCATCTCTCTGTATTAGGTACTAGCAACATTTTCCCCAACAAATCAAAGATTTGACTGGTATAATTTTATAGCATTTTATCAACTTCTATAGCCTGACCTGGGAAATTACTACAGAATTTTTGTAATGAGGTACCAATGAAAATGTCTCCTAAATCAACTTTTATTTGTAAATATGCACCTAATAGTATTCTCTGAATAAGTTGGAGAGATAACTCGTGGGTATAGGCCAAGTGTCACTGATATTCTATTAATAGTAATAATTATACTTAGTAGTAGAAGAGATATTTTGCATATAACTAGCTCTGGAAAGTGTTAAAGTAATAAAGCCAGAACATGTAATGCTCTAATGTGAAAATTCATGCTACACACAAATAAGGCTTTCTACAGATGGACTAGCATTGAGGTAAAAAAACTTTACTTTTAATTTTGAGATCATAGGTTTACATGCAGTCATGTGATATGATGTAGATTCCTTATATCTGTATCCTTTACCCAGTTTTTCCCAATGATAACATACTACAAAACTGTTAAATGATATTGTTGTTGGTGGAAATCAGGCTCACCATGGGGTTGCAAAGAAAAATAAAAGCCTTTCACAGACCCACGCACAGCAGATTATGGTGTGGCGAGTCTTATTCAGGCATAAATCTGCCCCTGGGTTTCCAATCTCCAGTCTTCATCCCGTCATGGCAAAACCCCAACTTTATTTTCAGCGAAGTCAAAACAAAAGTTAATGTCTAGAGTTTCTGTTTCATATTAAAGTTTAGTCTTGGAACCCACAGTCTGCTGCAGACAGAGAGATAACAAGGGTGGGAAGAGAAAGAGAGAGAGGAAGAATTCTTTGTTCCCCTGGGATTATAACCAGGTTCTTTTTCAAAATAACCAGTCAACTTCCTCAGTTTTCAATGGGGCTTTTGATAAATTCACTCCTTAGGTAGACTGACAGGCTTCTATGGACAAACACCTCCCCCTCCACTCCCCAACAACCAGGTCCTGGAGGGCAGACAGAGCTCCTGGGGAGATTTCCTGTGCTCAGAGGATTAAGTCTCCTCAGTCTCAGCATCCTGCATTTGTGGGTGAGTCTGTAACTGCTACAGCTTCCTGACTAAGCAAGCAGGCTATGCTCTAGAATTTATTCAACTCAATGACTAATTCCCTTTGCTCTCTTTCTTATTAATATCTAGCTAACCTTTTGACCCAGCAATTCCACTGCTGGGATTATACCCTAAGAGCCCCAAAACACCAATCCAAAAGAACCTATGCACCCTAGTGTTCATAGCAGCATAATTTAAGATAGCCAAGTTCTGGAAGCAAGCTAAGTGCCCATCAGCAAATGAATGGATCAAGAAACTTTGATACATTTAAACAATGGAATTCTACTTAGCAGAGAGAAAAAAGGAGCTTATATTCTTTGTGACATCATGGGTGGAACTGGAAAGCATTATGCTAAGTAAAATAATCCAGGTGGTGAGGGACAAATACCGTATGATCTCACCTTTAACTGGAACATAATCAACAAAGGAAAAAAGGAAACAAAATATAACCAGAGACGTTGAAATTAAGGACAATCTAACAATAACCAGAGGGGAGTGTGGAGGAGACTGAGGGGAGAAGGGTTTTCAGGAACTACTATAAAGGACAAATGGACAAAACCAAGGGGGAGGGTGGAAGCAAGGGAGGGAGGTGGGTTTGGATGGGGTTGGGGGGATTGGTGGGGAGAAAATGCAGACAACTGTAATTGAACAGCAATAAAGTAACATAAGAAACAAAATTAAATAAATAAATTTTAAAAAACCAAGTTAACTACCTATGGCAACAATATCATCAGATTAATGAAATGATTTAATGTACCACTCTTATTTAGATTTCTGTAGTTTTACTTGTGTGTGTATGTGTGTTTTAGTTTTATTGGATTTCTCACCAGTGTCTGTTCACAGACCTACCACCATAAACAAAATAATGAAGAGTATCTTGCGTATACTTCAAAATCATGAGTGTATTTCATGTTGCCATTTTATAAAACCAACCATCCTGCACTTCCTCTCACCTAAGCACTGGCAACTACTAATCTGTTATCCATTTCTAAAACTTAATCAATTTCAAATAAATAAAATTATATACATTATATAACCTTTTGGACTTGGCTTTTCTTACTATGTATAATTCCCTGAAGATTCATTTCAGTTTTCACAAATATGAATAGTCTGTTTATTTTTATTGCTGAGCAGTAAGTCATAGTATGAATACATCACAGTTGGTTTGATTATTTTCCCATCTGCATTATTTTCTTTTGGGAACAATGTTGCCCATGAATAATATTACCATGAATTTTAGGAACAGGCTTTTATATGAACATACATTTTTATTACTGTAATATGAATGCCAAAGAGTACAGCTTGCTGGTTGTATGGTACATGCATGTTCTGTTTTATAAGAATCTGCTAAACTTACATCTCCACCAGTAGTGTTTGAGTAGCCTAATTTCTCAGCATTCTCACTAGCATTTGGCGTTGCTATTATATTTCCCATAATTAGAGGTTTGTTTTAGACATAACATAGTCAGTACTCCCCTTCTGGGTATGAATAATGACTAATTATATTTCTGTTTGGATCTCAGTACCAAAATACTATTTAGAACCCAGAATCATAGTGTATTATTAAAAATCATATACATTTTTCATCTGTGGATAAGAATTGACAGGTGCATTTGCATAGTAACTCTTTTAGGTTTTCTAGCATCCCTTGCAGGCAAAGAAAAACAAGCTTTGTTTAAGGTTGTGTCTGAATTTCAACATGAAAGTAAAAATTCATATTCGAACAGATATCAGACCTGTTGTAGGTGTACCATACCAGCATATTTGAAGTAACTACTAAAATTAAAGACTGACAACTTTTAGTACTTCTGCAGTCAATTACCAAAATGAATGCAGAATTTTATAAAGACTCACTTGATTGTGAAAATATTTTGTTGGTTATATAACCCAGATGAGTAGGAATTTTTTTCACTTAAGAAAATTAAATATCAAGCATGCACTAAGTGATTCATCAAATACATGTTATGAGTAAATGAGAACCCTAAACCACTAATTCTACAGTGAAGTTATATAATCCTTAATAAATGGATGCCATGTTACACTTCCCTCAGTTTTGTGTGGGAACAACTGAAATATAGCAGATAGACTTATCTAATGATTTACATGATGTTTCAAACATGTGAACACAAAGCAATTCGCATAATAGATCCACAGATATTAATGCTGCAAATGTATGTTAAAGTCTATAAATTATTTTAAAATACATTTTAATCACTAAAAATCTAGTGTGGTAGGGACATTCTGATACCCATGTGGACAGATAATTATATTGGTCCTGTGATTTAGTGTAGAAGAGACTAAAAGATGCTAACTGAACCTTGGGAACCAGTTAGGAGTCTCATTAATCATCCATGTAAGAAAAAAAAGAGGATGAATGATGGAAAAGACTTGAGTGAGCTATTTTGATGTCATTAACAATTTAATGCCAACTCATTCACCCTCACAACTAATCACAAGCTTTTTCACCACTGGTTTCTGAAGAGTCAGGTAGCATTCAATATACACTCTCATCACAACTTTGATTTTGCCACATGGTTAAGCCCAATTTGAGTCTTTTTTTAAATTTTATTTATTTATTTATTTATTTATTTATTTATTTATTTATTTTTAGAAAAAGGGGAAGGAAAGGAAAAAGAGAAGGAGAGAACTATAATATGAGGTTGTCTCTCATGCAATGCCTACTGGGAATCTAGCTTACAACCCAGACATGTGCCCTGGCCAGGAACTGGACCAGCAACCTTGGTTCATAGGCCTGCGCTCAATTCACTGAGCTATACCAGTCGGGGTTGATTTGAGTCTTGACCATCAATCAAACCCAAAGCTGATTATATGAGTGTTAAAAGAGAACTTTTTATTCTATAAGCACATATAGAGTCACATCAAAAGAGCTAAGATAAAATGTTCTATTTCTTACTTTCATTTAGGGCAGTTGACAGCAGGGAAAGAAAAGCAAGGAATGTGTTTGACAGATAAATCTAAGAATAAAATGTATTGGAACATATTCATTATAGCTCTCCATAGATATTTCAGCATAACCCTTTTCTGTGTACAAAGTACTCATGTGCTAAATACCATAACACACTAAAATTTGTTTTCCTGAATGCACAGGTACCTCTGTTCTACAGGTGACAGCTACTGATGCGGATGACCCCACCTACGGGAACAGCGCACGGGTGGTCTACAGCATTCTCCAAGGACAGCCCTACTTCTCCGTAGATCCTAAAACAGGTTAGTTAATTTATGTATACTTTATGTTCAGGTGCATGCGCACAAAAGAAAGGAATGTTTTTATACTTGGACGTGGAACAACATGGGTTGGAATTATGCTGCTTCACTTATATGAAAATTATTTTTAATAATTACATGTAGTACTATAAATGCATTTAAATTTCTCATAATTGTCTTAACATTTTCCTCTCTATAGCATAATTTATTGCAAGAATATAATATATAATATGTGTAATATAGAAAATATGTGTTAATTGTTGTAATCAATAAGGCTTATGGGCAACAGGTTATTAGTAGTTAAGTTTGGGTGGAATCAAAGGTTATTACAGATTATAACTGTGTGGAAGGTCAGCACCCCTAATTTCTCTATTTTTTAAGGGTCAACTGTGTTTCTTTTACTCTTCTATATCAGACATTGTTATTTTAGCACATTTGAAAATGTCCTCACTTTTTTAAAACAATGTGATGGAATAACTGAAGATAAATTAACTGCTTTCCTTAATATTTTGCTTATCTACTGTGTTTACCTATATCAGATATTGAAACACTCTCTGCTTAAAACAAACATGGAGTATTACATAAAATGACATTTTCTGTGGGGTCAGCTTTGCCCACAAAGTGCCCCTGTCTGCCATGGATGAAAATAAAACTACTAAGACATGATCTGCTTGGGGAGGAGAGGTGGCCAATCTTTCAGAGGAGAAGGGCCAAGAGCCCCTTCCTCAATGGCTTTTATTGGGTTGTAATACACAGGAATACAGTGGCAAGCATCAAACAGTAGATAACATTTCAAAGAGATCTGAGGGCTTAGTCTGAGTCAGTGTCTGTCAGGTAAGAGGGTTGCAGAAACTTTGGGAGACATACCCATTTCCTGCTCGGACCCTTATCATATGAATGAAAGCACTCTTAGCAAAGCAGGCTAGACAGGACTTTAGGAATTCTTTCTTATGCTCAATCACCCTGGATCCCACTCTAGTCAGCAAGGGGCTGCACCATCTCCTTCATCACAGGTTTTTCAGGCTGAAGTGGAGTAGAGCCAGGAAGCGCTTCTCTCAGATGGAAATGGGAACTCGGGCTATGTCAAAATAGCCTGGGGGTGAGAGCCCATCACTCCCTCTTTGCTGCAGCCCCCCAAATCCTTCCATGATGGCCTCCCAAGTGGTCATGTCTGGCTTAGGTTTCCCCCCCTCTGAGGGGTCGTACCCGCCTCTGACTAACCAGCCAAGTGTTGGGTCAGGGGATGAAGCAGGAGCAGCACTGCTACTAGAGACAAGCTTTGTCTCCTTAGTGGCTCACATTCCAGAGGTCGATCACTCAACCTTAGGCATGGGGGGCAATTACAACTCCTGAAACCAGGCAGAGAGGTTCCCAACAATTTTCCGGTGTATTGTTTTGTTTACACATTAGTTTAATTCTTTGCAAAATAGGATAAATGAATTGTTTAGATTATTTTATATTTTATTGAAATTTTTTCATATAAGTTCTACATTACTTTGAAGAATTATGCCTTCAAATGACTTTTTCATTGAGACAATTTTTGTCTCATTATGATAATTTTTGACAATATACGATAATTTTTGATAATATATAACAATTTTTGTCTCATTATAACAATATATAACCTTGTCATGCAAGGTTATGTATTACGTTATATATGTATGACAAGGTTGTATATTACCTTGAAGAGTTATGTCTTCAAATGACTCTTTTCATAATGAGGCAATTTTTTAGCTCTCAAATATTGCATCAATTATGAGAAATTAAGTGAGAATGAAGGCAAAGGCAGATCACTATTTTCTCAGAAAAATATGAATTTTGCTTTCTTTCCCCTCTATTTTTCCGGTCAAAGTAATCATATACTATCATATCATATGATGTGATGCCAAAATGAGAATGAAAGATACTCAGTAATGCGTTACAGAGTCATAGTACAACAGCATGACCCAAAACCCACAAAGAGCTCTGGCCCAATTAACAAAGTTTTAAGAAAATCTTGGCTAAATATAAAACCCATTGTAACTGTAGCCAAATGTTTAGTACAAAACAAGTCTCGGTCCTGGCTGGTGTAGCTCAGTGGATTGAGTGCAGGCTGGGGAACCAAGCAACCACGGTTTGATTCCCAGTCAGGGCACATGCCTGGGTTGCAGGCCAGTTCCCAGCAGGGGAAACACAAGAGGCAACCATACATTGATATTTCTTTCCCTCTCTCCTTCCTTTCCCTTCTAAAGATAAATAAATAAAATCTTTAAAAAAAACAAGTCTCAAGTTTACTAATATTTTCAAGGATATGCATGATTATGAGATACAGATGAAGCATAGAAAGAAATCCATGATGCATCCTGAGAAAGGTTAACAAGTGTGGTCTTTGAGCAAAGGGCACTACCACGTAACTTACGCAGAGAGCCACATTTGGTCATATAGATCTCCACAGATTCATATACATAGCATACATGACATTTTTCTGGGAACCCTCCTCCACAAGTCTATAGATGCCAGGCTTGTTTACCATTGTGTTAGACAACTGAAAGGTGTCATAGACAAGCACACTTCCATGGTGAATACTATTAGCTTGCTGGGAGTATTGGCATCACCATGTTTACAAGAAGATTTGACCAGGTTACTCGTCCACTTTCTTTATTTGTTATGATCTAACACGTAAGTACACTGGGCAAGGATAGATTTCAGGCATATGGCTTAACCCCTTAATTCTCATAATTTATGAATAAAATAATGAGGAATATACATGGATATAGATATGTAAATAAATAATATAGACACATACATATACAAGGTCTCTCCAGAAGGCACCCAACCATGTAATATGAAATATATTTATTGAGGAAGATACAAGATACAAGAAACATTGTACATAGAACAATGGCACTTTAGTCCTTTTCAAAGTAGGCTCCTTGGGACCTCACACAGTTCTTCCAATTGTTGTTAGTTGCCCTGAATCTCATCCATAGTTTGAAATATCTGTCCTTTCAAAGGTGATTTTAGTTTTGGGAAAAGCCAGAAGTTGCAGGGCACCAAATCATGGCCATAGGGGAGCTGAGTTCCCTGAATGATTTTATGTTTTGCAAAAAAAACTTTGCATGAGATGTGATGCATGAGCAGGCATGTTGTCATGATGAAGCTGCCAATCACCAGTTGCCCATAGCTGTGGCCTTTGAGTCATCTGAATTGTTTCTGTGGAGAAATGTTCAAGCTTAATGCAAATGTTGATGCAGATTCATTGCTCTACTTGCTCAGTCATGAATGTGTAGATGGCCACACAATACACATGCTCACTCAACAGCATCTACCACCCCCCCACTGACTAGTACATTGAAGACATCATTGTTCATGCATGCGCGTTGATGTAAACCTTTCTTATATTAATAATGGCTGGACTTTTTCCAACCGACCTTGTACATTCAGATATTATATTATTGTAGCTATAGAACAAATTACAATATATAATTTTAAAAGTAAAAAGTAGAAATTGGAATAAATAAATAAATAATACAATGTTACCTAAAATGAATATGAGATATACAAGTTGTGTTGGTACCCAGATATTATTAAATATTTAGAATAAAAATATCTGTTAACCTGATAATGAAATTTCTGGAGCAAAATATATATATACATATGTGCCAACAGCGTTGCCTTGGTAGGAAGATGTGGAATTAGTTGACCATATTTATTTGATCAAAGGACATTTAACCTATAATGTTTTATAAATTTAAAGTGTTGAACTTTGATGTACTATGTTTATATATTGTACTATGATTGCCATTTTAGTGATAGAAAATCCTAACACAACTCACTATCTGCTATGCCCTGCTCATTTTGTTCTTTTTCTCAATAATCATGGTTGTTTTATATATAAAAGGAATATATCTCATGTTAAATATTTATCTTCCTAGAGGAAGTAAATAAGGCTGTGTTCTAATTGCCTTGCTGAGTATCACACACAGATGCACACATGTGCAAACACACATATGGCTTTAGCCCATCAATGGTCCTATGCATAGCCAAATGTTTATTTATGAATAAATGTTGTAGTTACTTAAAAGAATATTGCTAAGGTATAGAAATCCTGTATACATTTTAAAAACCTTCTATGCATTTCCCCTTCTGATAAAACAAAACCAATTCTGAGTGTGTGCATGTGTCTGAATGTCTATTCTAATGTGTGTGTTTGTGCGCATGTGTGAATGTGCTTTGGATGGATAAAGCAGGCCCCTGGGGAGATTTGATTGGTGCTATACTCTGCTGTAGTTTGTGCATTAGTGATGCAAATATATCAATAACCCAATATTCAAACGTGGATTGCATTTGGTTATACTTTTTATAGGATAATTAAGTACTTCATTAAACAAAAAGTAGTTATTTGAAACATAAATAGGCTGCTAATCAAATACTTCTCTTTAAAAGGTTCTTTACTCTTACTTTTTTACCTTTACTTTAAGCAAAATGATTCATCATGTGAAACGCATCCCTCGATGTTGATATTTTAATATTATATTTGCTGTAGCATGATGGGAAAATACAGGTATACATACTACTACAAAAACTCTTTACTCAGATGCCTTAGTTGTCTGTGATAATAGGGATTATAAAACAGAATGCTCATTATTCTCTATAAAGTTAAAACTTTTTGGCAATGTAAACTTAAAAGACCCATTGCTATGCAATTAAACACTTTCAAAACCCGTGAATTTGGTGGAAAATGGTACATATTATGACAAAGTACTAGACACAAACTCACTACGAACTTAAGAATAAGTTGCTATGGAAGGGATGTTATATTTGAAGTATTGAAATAGTAGTTACTTGTAAATTTACATTTTAATAGTAACATTTTTATTCTCTCCTCTAATGTGGCATGACTGTATTTCAACAAGCTTCCGATTACTTTCAATGAAAACAAACTCTAATACAGAACTTTTGTGCCTACATAGGGTTGGGAGGGCTTACAGATAAGATCAGGGCTTTGGTTGTGTTGTTTTACTATATTAAAAGGTACTTTTTGGTACTCACTGTAACTTTCCAATGAGCTGCCAGTGAGGTTTTATTTCCTATTTTATAAGCAATCTATGAATTACTGCACCCATATATTTGAAATATGTGGCTCTTGAGTAACTATGCTATAAATAATTGATTTAATAAGTCGTATGTTTTTTGACATTGAAATCGCATCAGTCAATATGAAACAAATCTTGTGAATAATTTATTGTTTTAAATAAGCTCTTTCAATATAACTATTTTATGTTGTTTGCTTAATGCATAACAATAAAAGGGGAATTTCCATAAAAAAGTGATATCATAGCATTACCATTTGTAAAATACAGTAGATAATGAAACAATAAACTACAGGAGCTGATAATAGAATATAAAAGACATATAGTATTTCTGCTTAGATATATGTAAAAATTATCTTAATGGAGGCTTAATGAGAGTAATTCTATTTGAATATATTGATTTTACTTCAGAAAGAAAACACTTGAGAGTTATCAGAGGAAGGAACCATTTCCATTTTCGTGAAAACTGCTGACTCTGAACAGGGCACTTTGAGGAAGGCTGCTGGGGTGAGAAAGTCATATGAAGTGGTTAGAGAACAGAAGCAAAAGAAATCTGGGCTGGTGCTTGTTTATTATCACAACTCAAATCTTAGCTCTAAACTACTTAATATAGTGCTAACTGCATTAAAAACAAATCATTATGTTCAAGCTTCCTATGCCTCTTTACAAAATGTGGAATTTCTGTCAAGTGATGACAGCAGAAGCTGAATTATTGATTTGCTACAAAAGAGAACTACTTTTCCCAACTTAGGTCAGAGAGAAAATCAGAAATGTATGATGTATGTTCCTAGGGTTTTAGACACAGAAGGGGGGATTCACGAGGACCAGCTGTGCAGTTTTTAACTGAGTGTGCAATTCTGTCTGTGGTCATGGCATTTATAGCCAGCTGATGATTCTCTAAGTTCACCGTTTCCTGGTCACCAACTTACAAATTACTTCATGTTATTTGCGTATATGTTAAGTTATGGTTGTGCCTGTTTCTCTCAAACATGTTAAATCCTCCTGATGTTCAATTTAGGAAACCTCAAATTCTGCATGAAAACCAGAAATCAAGGAAAACAGAGGACTATGCTGTTTTACGAAATCCTAGTTAAGATTTATTTACAATTGTTTACAATGCTGACAGTGGTGAATACCAGTCTTCTTTACCATATTAATATGAAATATGAAAACTGAGAATAGTCAATAATAGTGTCAATATATATGCATAAATGGTCCCCATAGTGGTTTTTAGCTGCATACTTAGAAATGACTATGTAGCACTTATTAATTTTAATATAGATGCACTTATATTTTAAACTTGTGAATGATTTTTATATAATCTTTATATATTTTACTCATCAAAGAATAAATACTTGCCTTGGCTGTTATAGCTCACTGGATTGGGTGTGGGCATGCAAACCCAAGGGTCCCCAGTTCAATTTCTAGTCAGGGCACATGCTTGGGTTGCAGGCCAGGTCCCCAGCAGGGAACATCTCAAGGGTGACCACACATTGATATTTCTCTCCCTTTCTCTCTCTCTAAAAATAAATAAATAAAATATTTTTAAATTAAGAAAAGAATAAATATTTAATTGAAAATATAGCAGTAGTAACATTTCTGCTGAAAAAATTTACATTTAATATTCAGGTACAGAAAAATAAGACTGGAAAGTCTACATATTAATTATGTACAAAGATTACACCAGATGCATTTTTATTACTCAGTGCATTTGGGCACCGCCTGATTTCTGCAATATGATGTTTAAAAAGTGTAGACATTGAGTTGCAAATCTATTGCCAAACTTCCTTCATTAATAGCATCTGTTCCACAGAGAGCAGCACACATGACATCAGATAAAAATCCACAGCACCTACTATACCTGTTGATTCTAAAGGTGCACATAGTGTTATAACTTATTGTTATAAGGCATTATTGTGAATGTAATAAAGGAAGTGTTTAGTTGGCCTTCCTATGAAAAATTAAGATATTTACTCATGTTAAAGTTAAATTAACATAGTGAAATAATTCATATTTACACATTTTAAAATACTAAGCTTTATTCTAAAATAACTTGGTAATACCTCATGGTCAACTATTAAGGTATACTTAGTTGCCTAGTGCATTGATTGCATTACTGAAATGTTATGCTCCTGCTTTTTTATTTTTGTTTTGTATATAAATTTAGATTGATGACATTTGTTCCAATGAAAAAAGTAATGTGGTGCTCTTGGCCTCTTTTCCTTAGGAAAGCTAGGAACTCAGTAAAGTTCTCATTTTTCTCTTAAAATTACTGCATGGTTCACCATACCAAGAATTTGAAGTTTTATCTAAAGTAGAAAAAATAATTTTGTGTGAAAGGAATTCTGGTTCCAATAAATTTACATATTTATAAAAAGTGAGAGCTCCACTATGATGGTTTATTTAGTTAGAATTATTCTCAGACATTTCAAATAAAGTTTTTGTGAATATTATCAGTAAGATAAATATAGTTTTAGAAAATGTGGATGATCTAATTGTTGCTTTGATTTGCATTTCCCTAATAGCTACTAAAGTTCAACATTTTTTAGATGTCTATTGATTATTTATATACCTTCTTGGGACAAGTATCTCTTCAGAGCCTCTGACCATTTTTCTAATTAGATGATTAGGACTTTTTTTTTAGTTGGAGGACTTTTTTACTTATTTTGAATGTTAATCCCTTATCAGAGGAATCGTTTGCAAATATCTTCTCCCATTTGGTTAGCTGACTTTTTGTTTTGTTGATAGTTAGTTTTGTTGTGCAGCCTTTTAGTTTGTTATAGTCCCATTTATTTATTTTTGTTTTTACTTCCCTTATCTTTGGGGTCAAATTTATTAAATCCTAAGACTAAGGTCCATAAGTATAGTACACATGTTTTATTGTATTTAATTTACTGTTTCAAGTCTTCTGTTTAGGTCTTTGATTAATTTGGAGTTAATATTTGTGTATGGTGACAAATAGCAGTCTAATTTCATTCTTTTGTATGTGGCTTTTCAATTTTTCCAGCACCTTTTATTGAAGAGAGTTTCTTTTCTTCATTGTATGGTTTTGGCTACTTTGTCAAAAATTGTTTCTCCATGTATACATGGGCTTATTTGGGGGCTCTCAATTTTTCCATTGTCTTGTGTGTCTTATTTTTCTGCCAATACCATGTCGTTATGATCATCTTTGCTTTGTTGATATCACTTCACACTTATTAGAATGGCTATTATCAAGAAGACAGATAATAAGTATGAGGGAGATTATATAGAAAAAATAACCCTAATTTTATACTTGTTAAAATGTAAACTGATATGGCCACTATAGAAAACAGTACAAAACTTTCTCAAAAAATTAATAATAAAGTTACCATATGACCCAGTAATCCCCCTTCTAAATATCTATACAAAAAAATTGAAAACATTTATCTGCAAAGATATATGCACCCCTATGTTCACTGCAGCATCATTCACAGTGACCAAGACATGCAAACAAACAAAGTGTCCCTCCATAGTGATTGGATAAAGAAGACAAGGTGAATCTATGCAATGGATATACAATGGGCTACTTACACAGCAATAAGAAAAGGTGAAATACTGCAATAATTCAGATGGATCTTGAGAATATCATGTTAAGTGAAATAAGGCAGATGGAAAAAGTCAAGAACCATGGAATTTCACTCATATGTGAGATATAAAGCAACAAATGAACAAAAAAAAACCATACAAACAAAAAGTTCATAAACAAAGACAACAACACAGAGGTTACCAGAAAGGAATGGGTAGGAGTTAGTAAGGACCAAAGGGGGTCAAATATCTGGTGAGAGAAATAGATTTTGACTTGGGGCAGTGAACACACACAGTGCAAAATGCAGATGATGTGTTATGTATTGACATACAAAAAATTCTAAAATTTGATTAATCAATGTCATCCTAATAAAAATATATAAAGGCAGCCCCGACTGGTTTCGGTCAGTGGATTGAGTGTGGGCCTGCTAACCAAAGGATCGTGGTTCGATTCCCAGTCAGGGCACATGCCTGGGTTGCAGGCCAGTTCCCAGCAGGGGATGCACAAGAAGCAATGATACATTGATATTTCTCTCCTTCTCTCCTTCCCTTCCCTTCTAAAGATAAATAAATAAATAAATAAATAAATAAATAAATAAATATATATATATATATATATATACACACACATATAGACATTATATAATGTAACAACAAAAAAGGAAAAGAAGAAGGAAATATGGATGCTGATTTAGAAGGAAGTTAGACAATAAAATTAGCCTTTTAGTTCAGAACTGAATGTCCCAACATGAGGTAAAGGGCAGGCTGTCTGTGAAACCATTCTCCTTAATATACAGGACTTGCCCAACAATAGCTTTGACTTTCAAAAACCACCTATCCTTGGCATTTTGCAGAAGTCAATCAGCTATTTAAAATATATTCAGTAAAGACCTCAAAGAGTTTCTTAAGATGTAATTGAAAACAAGGTTTTTAACATTCTTTCTCCAGTTTGCATGATGTAAATAAGTTCATCAACAATTTTGTTTCTATTTAATTCCTTAGAATTTTTTACATCATAGGTCAGGATCATACGTGAGGAGAAAAAACACATGTGAGGATAACTATGTATGTTTGAATAAATAATTTAAAGCATCTTTAAATGTTTTATGAATTTTAACCTTGCATAAATTGTTTTTATTGAATTTGTTGGAATAACATTTTTCAATAAAATGATACAGATTTCAGAAGTATAATTCTATAATACGTCATCTGTATATTGTAACATGTGTTCACCATCCCGAGCCAAGTTTCCTTCTATTGGCATTTATTCCCCCCTCACCCTTTCCTACCTCTTCCCACCCCCTCTTCCCTGTAGTAATCATCCATACTGTTGTCTGTGAGGGCTGTTTTTCGCTTAATCCCTTCATCTTTTTTCAACCAGCCTCCCAAACCCCCCACTCTGACAGCAGCCGGTTTATTTTCTCTATCTATGAGTCTGTTTCCATTTTGTTTTTTAGTTTATTTTGCTCATTGGAAGCCACATACAAGTGAAGTCATATGGTGTTTATCTTTATCTGACTGACACATTTCACTGAGCATGATACTCTCCAGATCCATCCCTTCTGTCACAATAGGAAAGATTCCTTTCTTTTTCACAGCTGAATAGTATGAAATTCTACTTGAAAATAGTTTTCTCTTCTCAAAAGCAGTATTTTATATGTATTAATAGCTAAGAAGTTACTATCAAAGGAGATAGAAACAAAAGTTGAATAGTGAAGAAGGCCGGCAGGAATATACTGGCTTTGCAGTATGGTGTTGGAGGAGAGCTCTGTGGACACTCTGGACCGCCGGCAAGGTGACCAAGTGGGTCTTAGAACAAACAAAGCCAGGAACATCGCTGGAGGCAAAAGATGAGAAAACTGCACTGTCTCTCTTTGGGCATGTCATGAGAAGGCAGTGAGGGTTCTGAGGAAAAGAAAATAATGCTGGTTAAAGAAAAGAAGAAGAAGGCAACAGGAGGAACAGAAGGAGACCAAACAGAGGAAGGAGACAGATTAACTCCAGAGAAGGAGCCAGCCAGGGTCCTGCAGCTGAGCAGAGATGCTGGGCGCAGGGCATCGTGAACATCACTCAGTCATACATAGGCTGCCAGCAGTAGGACCTGACGCAATGGCACAATGCACACACGAGAAGTTAATATATTTAAATTATGGTTCTTAATATCTGCAGAAAATGGAATATTTTACAGTAGAATATGTTTATAATTTTTTCTTTCTCACAGCCCATCCCCAATTGATATAGTAACAATAACAATAATGGCATGCATAAATTATAGATTTACTTTCAAATAACTTTCCTTCACTTGACTGCATAAGCAAAAATAGTTATTAACTTCAATGCTAAAGAATTTTATTTCTCTTAGAGAAAAATGAAATGTATTAATTCAAATCGATGTCATAGAGTCAATTTACTTAAAGAAACTTTGTCACACTTTGTCTCCTTTAGAAAGAATTCAAATAGATCCTGAACTGCAGCAATGTGTGTGGGGATTCACAGCGTAAGAAAAAGTGCATTTTACATAGCATTTAAGAAAGGGAGAGGATAAACTATAGACACCAGTGGTTGTCCACTCAATATCAAGTTCTCATTTTGCTGATCCTATCAGAACTCTGGTTTTGTTTATTACAGCAACATACTCAGTTAAAAAGCCCCATTTGTCAGCCTCCCTGTAGCTACGGTGACACTGTTCTGCCAATGAGATATGAAGGAGAGACCACAAGGGATCTCGAGGAATTGTTCGATATCTCTGTGTCGGTGCCAATGCTTCTTCCCCTGGGTTTTCAGTTTTCAAGATTTAAACACATATGCAAACACCAGAGGAGAGCAACTGTCTTGTGATCAGGTGACAACAAACAGAGAAGATGAACATCACAGACAGAAGGTTGCTGAGCAAAAGGCTAGCAGTGAAGTCACTCTGGTTAGGATAATTTTTCAGTGTTTTATGTGTACACACATAAAATGCTGCTATTTGGATCTTTGTGAAATGGGCTTTCCAGACCAACGAATCATATTTTTAGGATAATGCACTGCCCAGACTGGGGTGAGGCAGGTGCCTTGAGGCCACACTTATTGCTCTCAAACTAAAACACACGACCTGGAGAGAGCATACTGCTCCCCATGTGTGAGGAGTCGGCCACTTTACACTTTTCACGCCAGTACTAAACAGGAAAGGGAGATTTTCCACACCGACTTAGATAAGACATCAAAAGTTATATTAATTGTTAATATTTGGGAATTGGAGAGAGGATCAAAGGCAATTTACTCTGATGCTCCACTGAGAATGCATTTCTGAAAAAACGATTACTGTTGTCAACTAAAAGCAAAGTACTTTATAAGCACTACAGATACCATATGAGTCTCCTACTGGGTAGCAAGAAAATCTTCCTGCCCTGCTGACACACACAAAATTAATAATGTCCATTGAATATAATTGCTATGGGCATAGCTCTAACGGAATAAAATTATAGACTAGTGTTCTATGTAAGTCATTTAAACTGTTTGTTGCAGCCAAAGAGAAATCTCTACAATTGAATTAACCTGGACATTTAAGTGATTTTTATGGTATGTAAATTAAACTTAAATAAAACTGTTACACAAGCAACCAAATAAATTAACCCAATTGAATAGCTTTTTAATAAATATTAAGATATTGTAACAAAATTGACCAGCTATTACTAGGAAGGAAAAATAATAATCTTATTGTCCATAAAGTAGTAGTTTTAAAAATGGTAGAAATTGATGTCAGTTAATTATAGAATGTTATATACTATTTCTTCCCAGGAAACTATAGATTTATCATTTTTCTTTGGTAACTTCATTCCATAAATCTTGTACCAAAGCTGTTTCTGTTGAGAAAATTGCCAGGAATTAATATGTTGGTATCTTGAATCTTTAGCTAATCATCTGGTAAATATATTAGGTGAATGATGATTAATTGTCAAGTATTAAAGAGGTGAATGGCATCAAATGTTGCAATTGTCTTTTTTAGTCTCTAACTCTGATTAAGCATCATATATGGACTATAATCACCCAGCAATTCAAAAAAATTCCCTTCCCTTTAAATTTATTCTTAGAGGTTCTTTCTTCCCCAGCCTTAGGGTGAATTATGTTGCAATGCCATTGACATCCCTAATTAATTGATTTCCCTAATTAAATATCCTGGATATTCACAATGAAATCTGGACTGCCTCAGGATAATATTCACTAGTATTATATATCTATCATCTATCTATCTATCTATCTATCTATCTATCTATCTATCTAATCTCCCACCAGCCTCTATATCTCCGCCAAGCATGACTTATTCATTACTTTTCCACTCAGTCTATTACTCTATCCCACCTTGTCCTTCCCAGACCAACTTCTACAAGTGTGGTTGGGCTCCTTATCCTCTCTGGTCAGAACTAATCTATCTGATCTTCGAGCACATTTTTTTATATGTCATAAAACCTAGCAAGTACTTCTCTCACTCGTGTGAAGGGTCCTTTATGGCCTAGCACAGCCACATTTTCATTGCTCCCCACACCAGGTCCGGTACAGTGCCTTACACACGAAATCCTGCCTCTAATTACCTTCACTGAAGGGCACATTATCAACATTTACAACATTCCATTTATAAAAGTTCAGTGAAAAACAAGTGATGTTCTCAGTGCAGATTTTGATTAGTGCTCTTTTAATTATGCTATACAACATGAGCCTCATGTTTTGTATTTTATAACCTTTTCTCTATTTCTGTCAGTCGTGTAATCTAATCCAGGTTCTTTCTCAAATGATTTCCATAAAATTAATATGTAACTGCCCTTAGAATATTAAGTAGTTGAGGTATCATAACAAAAAGCATTAGCGAGTTTCAGGATCACAAAGAAAAGGATTGCTGAGGAACACAATATGTCGTATGTGTACACAATTGAAAAATGAATTCCAGAATTCATGGAGAACTTCCCTTACTCGTGTTTGTGTATTCCGAAATGACTGGTGTACTGTGACATACAGAAGACCTCACTATTTTATGGAAATAAAATATGTTTCGGGGAGGGTGGTTTCTAAAATAACACCTTTTTCTAATATTAAGTCCCTTTCATGTTATTGCTATAACTGTCTCACTTTTCAAAAATCTCCCTGTGTTTTGCATGTTGAATTTAGACAGGTTGAATGTCATAACCAGAAAAGAATAATGAGTCAGCCTCCATGGACTCTGAGTACGTACATGGGAATGAACATAAAATGGATAAAGGACTTAAATATAAGCAGTGATGCCATAGAAGGACTAGTGAAAAACATGCACAGTAAAATTTCAGACATTCCAAGTAGCAATATTTTTGCCAATATATCTTCTCAGGTAAGGAAAATATAGGAAAAAATAAACAAATAGGACTATATCAAATTATACGGCTTCTGCACAGCTAATGAAAATATGATCAGAATTCAAAGGGACCTGACATTATGGGGGAACATATTTGCCAATGATACATCAGACAGGAGTTTAATCTCCAAAACATATAAAGAACTCATATGACCCAACACCAAGAAGATAACACAACTAAAAAAATGAGCAAAGGACCCAAATAGACACTTCTCCAAGGAGGACTTTCAGAAGGCAACACAGACATATGAAAAATATGCTTAGCATCACTAGCCATCAGAGAGATGCACATTAAAACCACAATGAGATATCATCTTGCACCTGTCAGAATAGCCATGGTGAACAAATCAACGAACAGTAAGTGCTGGTGAGGATGTGGAGAAGAGGGAGCCTTAGTGCACTGTCGGTGGGAATACAGACTGGTGGAAAATAATGTGAAAAACAGTAATTTTTCCTCAAAAAATTAAAAATGGAACTATTTTATAACCCAGTGATTCCACTCACTGCTGGAAATATACACTAGGAATCCCTAAACACCAATTCAAAAAAACGTATACACCTGTGTGTTCATAGCAATACTTTTTACAACAGATAAGTGCTGGAAACAGCCCAAGTATCTATCAGTAGATGAGTGGATTAAAACACTATGGTAGATTTACACAATGGAATACTACACAGCAGAAAGAAAGAAGGATCTCCACCTCTGCAATAGCGTGAATGGAACTGGAGATTATTAAGCTAAGTGAAATAAGCCCAGCAGTGAAAGACAAATACCGTATGATCTCACCTGTGTTAAGTGGAAGGTAATCAACAAAACGAAGTGAGAAAAATAGAACCAGAAACTTGGAAACATCGAATAGACTGAGAGCTGCAGGAGGAGAGAAGGGAGCAGGGAAAGAAGTGGGAGGGATTAGTCAAAGAACATGTGTGAATGATGCGTGGACAAGGGAGAGGGGATTGACTGTGAGAGAGGGGTGGGCTGGGTGGAGGGGGCAAAGGGGAAAAATGGGACAACTATGGTAGAATAAATAATAAAAATGTTATGAGGAAGAAAAGAATAATGAAATTGTGATTTTAAGAATACTTATTTTTTTTATTATTTTACCTCTCACACAGTTTCCTTTTTCTTTGGTCTAAAGTGCCTACATCTTCCAACTTTTGCTGATATACTTCCCCTTTAAATACAAAAAGTGGCTCATGCTCCCATCCATGAAGTGCAGGAACAGAGTTCCGAAGGTTCCAAAGGCTGCCGAAGTGGAAAGAAGTGGGGAAGCCCTGCCACCTCTCCTTGCCAGGCCCTAGCTCCCAAGTTTAGCTCTAAAGGCTACTGCCTTCTCTAATTCTGCTGGAGAACAGTGCCTCCACCCCTTCATGCTCAAATGTTACTAACACAGGCTTCTGGGAGAACTAGAATATTCTGAAAGTTGAGGAAATGTGTAAGAGATGTATGACCCATGCAAAAAGAATCAACATGCAAAACAGAATTTTAATTTTGTATTAATCTGTGTTGTGGGAGATTTAAACTGATGTTTTATTTCAAAGGCATCCCTTCTCCCTCCCTCTCCGAGGCACGTTTTCTTGTTTTCATCTTTCCAAAGTCTTCCAGAGTGCCCTACTGAAACTCTATTGCTATCACTCAGAGAAACTTGGACCTTCTTTTGTCTCACTTGCTCACCGGACACATGCAAGAGTACTTCACCTTTCCCAGGTGACAATGCAGTAAGGCTTGTTTTCTATTAAAAGTGATTGTGCTTCCTCCATGGACCTACTTCTCTCCATCTTTCACAGAAATACCTGTGAACCTTTTAAAATACATGCACTTCCCATTTGCTAACTAAAAATTTCCCAAAATATCTCTGGCTCAAACACTTTAATATTTTAGCTTTATTTCTCATCTTTTCCTCTATTTCTGCTACCAGTTATTGTTTTTATTTATGATAACTTTACCACAACACAATTTGTTTTATTTGCATTTTGACCCTTGCTTATTTTTTTTCTTATTTTCTATTTTTTTCTGATTCTCTTCTGCCAATTTTGGCACTCAAATTTCTTTTAAAAAGATTTCTTAATTTTTTCTCTGAATCTGAGGATAACTAAAAAGTTTCACATTGAAAATTGTAAAGAAACTAGCATGATAGCAACAAAACCCATGGACATTTTTTTAAAGATTTTATTTATTTATTTTTAGAGAGAAGTGAAGGAAGGGAAAAAGAGAGGGAAGGAAACATCAATGTGTCGTTGCCTCTCATGGCCTGCAACCCAGGCATATGGCCCGACTAGGAATTGAACCAGAGGCCCTTTGGTTGCCAGGCTGGCACTCAATCCGCTGACCCACACCAACCAGGGCCTCATGGGCTATTTTTGTGAAAAAATAAAAATAAAAGCCCTCTCTCTGGGGAATGTTCAAGTATGTAAAGACATTCACAACCCTGGGACTCCAATAAAATGTGCTGACAGGCAGGCTTTGCTATTTGCACAACTGTGCTTGCAAAAGACCCACAGGAGACTGTCATTCTTAGTTTGTGAAGCAATGATGCAAAGCAGGAGCAATTTAAGTATCAAGAGATGAGGGCTTTGTGGTCCCAACCTTTCCCTGTGCAGTGGTTGTGCATGAAAACCTCAGAAAATTCAAGCACCTTCAAATGTGTCATATAAGCAACTTTTAAAAGCTTATATATATATATATATATATATATATATATATTTACATTATAAATTATTTTTCTATTATTTCTATTTCATATATATGTCAGCTTCATATACAGTTATGGCCCACAATTGATGTTTTTTCTACATTCTTGAAACATTTCTTTATGCATTCATTATGTGAATAAATATTCATGAGGCCCTACATGTGGCATTTCTCCTGCTTGCTGAGCATTTATGGTTTTACAGATAATCTCTATACACTCCAAGTGCTCAGCTTCCTCTAATATCATCACATGAAAACAAGTTACACAATAACATTATGCCTGTCGAACTAGTTCATTATTGTTCACGTGCCATCAGTTTTGCAAAGGCTGGTAAGCTGCTCTCCCCAGTGACTGCCTGCCTGATTGGCTACTAGATGTAGCTGATTGATGGCTGTGGCAAATCCAGAGGAATAGTCTTTTGTTTAAAGCACTTGATGGCTATATATAAATATAGTCAATAATACTAACACTGCAGGCTTCTCCATGTTTACTTAAGAGCCAGGCAAGTGGAACTACCCATGGCAGGGTACTTAATTTTTAGAATTATTTGCTATCCAATACCCCTTAGTATAGCATTTTATATGTAGCTGTAGTTCTCAATCTTTGTATTTCCTTTTCAGTTTTTTGTTTTGTTTTTTGAATCTGTAATGTGTTCTCTTTAGAGATATTACAAATGCTGATTTTCAAGTGCAAAAGGGAAAATATTGAAGAATGGGGGAAGAACAGAATACTCAACAATGAAATAATGTATTGATATTTAGAGAATAATACTTAATTTTTTTCAAAATTCATGTTATCTATTTCTCAACGAATCTTTTATAGCTGTTCCATGACTCTGCTTCTTGTTCTCTTTTGCTCATTAGAGTTTATTTTGTTCATTAGATTCCTTTCCTAAGTGAAATTGTATGGTATTTGTTTTTTACTAACTGGCTTATTTCACTTAGCATAATATTCTCCAGTTCCATCCATGCTTTGGCAAAAAAAAAAGGAATTCCTTCTTTCTTTCTGCTGTGTAGTATTCCACTGTGTAAATGGACTACATTTTTTTTAACCCACTCATCTACGGATGGGCACTTAGGCTGTGTCCAACACTTGGCTATTGCACGTAGCACTGCTATTAACATGGGGGTGCACAATTCCTTTTGAGTTGGTGTTTCAGGGGTCTTCATGTATATTCTCAACAGTGGAATTGCTGGATTCAAAGGCAGTTCCATTTTTAGCTTTCTGAGGAAATTCCACACTGTTTTCCACAGTGGCTACACCAGTCTGCATTCCTGCAAACAGTGTACTAGGGTTCCCTTTTCTCCATATCCTCATCACCACTTGTTGTTTGTTGATTTATTAAGGCTAGCCATTCTGACATGGGTGAGGTAATATCTCATTGTGGTTTTAATTTGTACATCCTTGATGGCTAGTGATGTTTAGCATTTCTTCATTGGCTATGGGCCATCTGTATGTCCTCTTTGGAGAAGTGTCTACTCAGGTCATTTGCTCATATTTTAACTGGATTATGTTACAAGGCCACTGTAATCAAACCAGTGTGGTACTAGCATAAGAACAGATACATACATCAGTGGAACAGAATAGAGAGCTCAGAAATAACCCATGCCTTTATGGACAGTTGATATTTGACAAAGGAAACTAGTGCATACAATGGAAGATAGACAGTCTCTTCAACAAATGGTGTTGAGAGAACTGGACTGGTACATGCAACAAAGTGAAACTAGACCACTGTGTTACACCATACACCAGAATAATCTCAAAATGGGTAAAAGACCTAAATATAAGTTGTAAGACCATAAAAATCCTGGAGGAAAGCACAGGCAGTAAAATTTTGCAATATTTTTTAGCAGAAGGCAAAGGAAGTAAAGGAAAAATAAGCAAATGGGACTACATCAAATTGTATAGAATCTGTACAGTTAATCATCATCAAAATGAAAAGGGCACCAACTATATGGTAGGACAATTTGTCAATGATCCATCAGACAATGGTTTAATATCCAAAATATATAAAGAACTTAGAAGACTCAACATCATACATTAATCTTGATAAAGCCTTTCTATTGCCCATTGTGGGGGCCATTAGAGAAAATATTTTCAATTTTTAGTTTTGTACCCAGAAGATAATTATATTCTCTTTTTTTAATAAATATTTAACTTCCTCTGTATATTTTCTTCTTTTGTTCAGAAGCTAAGGCCTTTTATTCCAGGAGTATTCAATCATACCACTGTATCATATTTTCTTCTGATGATTTTCTATAGTATTGTCAGACGGTTGTCAGACTAATGGATAAACCTTGAATAATATGATTCACATGTTGTAGTTTGTTGGGGCCCTGACTAGAAAAACAATATTCTTTAAATCATACATTAAGAATTCAAACATAAACCTTTTATGATAACTAATATGCCTGTAGTCAAAATAAATATACAATTAATATTCAGGTTTGCATTTTAAAATAATTTAAATAATGTATCAGTTTTCTGTAGTTCTAATAACATGAATTATATTAAATATGTAACTGATATTGATATATAGCTCATTATTCTCTCCCAAATAAACCATGAGACTAAATCCCTCTTTGTACTTGAAAAGTCATAAAATCACCTGTAGCAACTGCTAAGTATTTGGATACATGTGGGATGAGGGGTCATATTCATAGAACATAGAAAATGATATTTTCTACTTCTCTGCAAATTTAATTTTAAATAGACATTACATTTTGTGCTTCTACTGGAGCTTCCAGTTATTTCTATAACTTATGTAAAAGCAAAATTGCTCATTGTAAGATTCATTTCAACTGATTCATTCACGGTTAATACTTATTGTTTACTCTGTGTGTGTGATACTATATGAAGTGTTCATTTTTCACTCCATTAATGGAATAAAATCAGGGTATAAAGCTTTGACAATGTCTTCCTTCTCAGATTTTAAAAATTTACAAGAAGACAATAACAAAATTTCCAAACCAGCCTTCACAGTTACTCTAGTGAACAATGTCTATCGTATTTTCTCAGTAACTAAGATAAATATGTTTGATGCTATTCGAAATAATTTTTATACGGTGAATATGTTTAGTCTTCTTGAGAACAACTGGGTGGCTCCTGTGCTCTTTTTATAGACAATAAATCATTTTAAAGCAGGACTCAGTTGAAAAATATTGTCAGTATTTAGACAAATTAAGCCTTCTGTGTCACTAAAGCTTATGTTGGTTATGATATATCCCTATGTGCCTTGCAGCATATCTTTGCAAATAAAGTATAGTGACATTTTGAAATTATTTCTAGGTTACTCACGAATATATTTTTTAACTTCCAAATGAGGATACAAGTTCTTAAAATATATTTTTGAAAAATTTATTTACATGAAAGTTTTAGAGAGATGATAAAAATCTATACTTAAGCCAGTGGTATGTACTAAAATTTAATTAAATCTCATGAAATTGTGACTACCACAACCTATTAAACCATTTGTAAATCGGAACAAAATAATGAGACTTGCTTGATCCATAAGACATTTTTTATGATATAAGGGATATGGTTACACAAGAAATGAGTCATGTATTATGATTAATTGAAATATTCATAAATAGTCTATAGTTACCTAATTTTTGAAGTCTATGAAATAAAGCAATTAATTTACTTTTAGCAATCAAATATTCCTTTTCACAGAAAAAGTATTTAAAACTATGTTGGTTTAGCAGAACTCCCTGAAATTCCACTAAAAACTCAAGGCCCAAATTTGCTTCCAGGGATCCAGTTTAAAGAATAATTACAAGAATGAGAAGTGACAAGTTCCCCCAACATTCCAAATAATAAGAGTTTGGTGATGATGAACATCTTGAACCTGACCCTATCTGAGAAGCACTTTATCTGCCCTTCCATTCTAAACGAAAGCCTTGCTGGATAGAGCAATCTTAGATGCAGGACTTTGAATTTCATGACTTGGAATACTTCTTTCCAGCCCCTTCTTGCCCTCAAGGTCTCTTCTGAGAAATCAGCGGACAGTCTGATGGGAACTCCTTTGTAGGTGACTGTCCCCTTATCTCTTGCTGCTTCTAGGATTCTCTCCTTCATTTTAATCTTGGCTAATATAATTATGATGTGCCTTGGTGTGTTCCTCCTTGGGTCCAACTTGTCTAAGAAAAAGAAGATAAAGAATATGAACAGTGAAGGGAAATTAAGCTCACAGTTATTAACAACTATACCTAAAACAAAAGCAAACTAAGTGGACAGCATGGTCAGGAGCAGAGCTATAGAAGTGGAAATCACATGGAGGGTTAGCAACAGGAGAGTGGGAGGGGAAGGGGGAAGAAGGTGCAGAGAATAAATAGCATAGACAGTAGGTAGAAAATAGACAATAGGGGGAGAGCAAGAATAGTATGGGAAATATAGAATCTAAAGTGCTTGGGACACATGGACAAGAACTAAAGGAAGGAATGGGGGAGGGGGTGTGCAGGGTGGAGGGGAATGAAGGGGGGAAATGGGACAACTGTAATGGCATAATCAATAAAATATATAAAATATTAAAAATAAATTAATTAAATATTTTTTAAAAGAATGAGAAGTGATACTGCCATTTTCTTCAAATCCAGACCTGACCTAGAAAGAAATGAGTCACTGGTGAGCTGTGGGAGGCAGAAGTTTATAAACAAGAGAGTGCCAGGCCTCAGTCTGGATGACAGAGAAGTGTTCTGCTGAACCATATACTCACCATGGGGTCCAATTTCATCAACACATGACCATGAGCTTGTTTTCTCCCCTATAAAATGGGGGTAACAATATTAGCCCTTATTCCCCATCAGTTATGCATATTAAAAATCTTACCCACACTCATATAAATTTCTATACATATCAATGAATTATCATGATATAATTTATTTTGTAATATACATTAAAAGTGACATGAAACAGACTGACAGCTGACAAAGAGGAGGGGGGAGAAGGGCCAGGTGAAAGGAGGTGAAGGGATCAGCCAAAGAACATGCATGTATGACCCATAGGCACAGACAGCAGTGTGGGGATGGCCAGAGGAAGGGGGATGAGGGCAGAGGGGAGGTGAGCAAAGGGGGGAAATGGGGACATCTGTAATAGTATCAATAAAAATAAAGGGAAAAAGGTATGTGTCCAAATATTAATCTTATTTGACAGTAAATAAATAGAGCAGGGTAGTCAACTCTACCTTTGACTTCCAAGTTTAAGGCTATATTTAAGCTTTTGATAGCTGATATTGAAGATGGGCTAATTTCTGGGAGTTGTTTATGCTCCCAAACCACATAAGGATACCGAATTTGGATTGCAGTCAAAGTTGGCTCTATGCAGGGCTTGCGATTTCTGACTTGGACCCTTAGAGGTGAAGTTATCCCAAGTGTTAACTCTAGAACCCTCACCAGTTCCTGGTTGCAGTCCCAAGATGCTGGGTGCAGTGTGGAAGCCTGTGTAAGGAAGAAGTCCAGGTGTCATCGTCAGTGAACTTCAGACTAATAATTGCAAATTTTACGACTATTTTTATAACTGATTCTATGTCAGGTGAAAGAAAAAAAACTCTTCCATTTTTAGGCTCTTTTGGTTTCTAAATTTTACATGGAGAAAAATATAGAAGAATCATTTCTGTTATATAAGCAGATTGCTAACCTTTGGTCTTTTTCTGGCTGATAAGGTAATATTAAATATCAAAGAGCACCAAATCCTTAGATTTAATATTGAAGAGACATTTAAACATTATCCTTTGTAGCAAACATACAACATAACTACAATTTATGCCTTTAATGTGCACTTGTTCAATAAACAAATCATTAGTGTAGAGCAGAAGGTCAGTGCAAAGTAATAATTATGAATGTCTCCTTCCAGCAGATCGGCGCTTGCTTTCTGTGTGCACATACAGAACTGGAGCTATAACTCTATCCCCAGCCCTTTCACACATGCATGAGCAAATGTGTGCACGCAGTCACACACCAGGAAAGAGGTAGGGTGTTGTTTTCTGGGCAATCAAGTGGAATAAAAGGACAACGTTTTTCAACACTGATTATCTGAGCCCCACTCCGTTTTGGGTGCTGTTCTAGGTGCTCTCCTGCACTGTCCTAAAGCTGTACCAAGATCTCCTTTCTTGTTAACATGGCTTTTCTTCTAGGCATCCTTCCCCTGAGCCTGATCTTATTACATTTTATCATCCATCATACATAGTTGACCTTGTCATTCCTGTATTCAACAAATATTCATTAATATTCAATAATCATTCATTAGCATTCATCTCTCACACTGGGACAAAGACTCTAGTAGGCAATAGAGATAAAAGATAAAGTTTACCACACACACACCCAGAGCTTAATTATGAATTAACTTAAGAAACTATGTACCAGGAACTGCAAGAAGATGATTGTTAGAGCCAGTGAAATATGGATTCGACAATACTAAATATCTATTAGTATCAAAGGTAACATTTTACCTTAACACTTTCTAGAGTCATCTTTAAAATGCATCCAAGTTATTCTCCTTATTTTCTTCTTGTCAGATAATTTACAAATCCAAAATATATGGGAATATGGAAAATACTCTCCACTATCATTTTATATCATTAATTTTTATTAAATATCTTATTTGGTTTTCTAAATAGGGTTTTGGTTACCTCCTCTATATTTTTCAGTCACTATTGCTCAGAACAGACTTTGAAACAGTGGACATTTGTGGTGAGAATATGCAGCTTGAGAAAATAGCCTAAAAACCTTGAAAAGGCCTTCTGCTAACCACTGAGGAAGCTAGACCTATTGCTATGGTGGGAACTCTTTCTTATAACTAAAGGCAGGATTTGGTTCGTGTGAATGTTTTTGTGCATGAATGTACGTGCACGTGCTTTGGGATATAAAGTGTGTGCAAAACTGGAACATGGACAACTGTTCTCAAGCTGAGGTGGAGTAGATAACATTTGGGATGGAACTTGACCCAGTCTGCTCAACTTCAGCTTAACCAGTGATGTTTCTTTGAGGCACCATACAATTTTATTTTAATTACTTGAAATCTGTATTTTAGCCCTCACTGGTACAGCTCAGTGGATTGAGCACCTGCCTGTGAACCAAAGGGTCACTGGTTTGATTCCCAGACAGGGCACGTGCCTGGATTACAGGGCAGGTCCCCAGTTGGTGGCATGGGAGAGGCAACCACACATCGATGTTTCTCTCCTTCTCTCTTTCTCTCCCTTTCTCTGTCTCTAAAAATAAAATAAATAAATCTTTAAAAATTTTATGTTTTATAGGCAAAATAGAGTACAATTTGGGAAAGATTAAAATAAATGCCTTAAGTGAGATACCAAGATTTTTCAGGAATGGATGTGGAAGGAGGTACACCTTCCTAATTACATAGAAATAATGAAATCCTGCCCATGAACATTTCCCAAGAAAGATACACTTTAATTATTTTATATGGTTTTAGTTATTTAAACATACTTTTTAAACTTTTAAAACATGTAGCTTATTTCAATTCTTTTACCAAATTTTGAAAAATATTTATTGTTTGAAATTGAAAACTACAGTTTATCTTTACTAGTCTTAAAAGTGGAATATGGGCCCTGGCTGTTGTGACTCGGTTGATTGGAGCATCGTCCCATGGCCCAAAGGGTTGCAGGTTCAATTCCTATTCAGGGCACAAACCCAGGTTGCGAGTTTGATGCCTGATTGGGTGCTACTAGAAGTTGACTGACCAGTTGATGTTTTTCTCTCACATCAATGTCTCTCTCTCCTTCTCTTACTTGGGAGAGAACAATGAAAAAAATCCTTGGGTGAGGAAAAAAGTAACTTAAAACTGGAGTGAGACATATTAAGAATGTAACAAACAGTAAGAAAATTGCTGTTAACATAATTCTATATGTTGAACCTTAATTTTAAAAGTGTTGTTTATAAACTCTCTAAACTTCAAAGACAATTAAATGCCATTTTACAATGCCCACATTTTTGCTTGTCCTTTGTATTTTCAAAAAAAATTTACACAGTGCTGAAAAAGTGCCCTGTAACTCAGAAAACTAGATACAAACATAGATTTTACAAAACTCAAGATCATATCATCGACTCCTCATTCAATGTTGGTGGTGTAGTCTCTTCCTTTAAACCAATTATATTTTTTAAAATTGTTTAAAACTACTTTTGTGAAGACCGAATCATATTTCTTCTTAGGTCATTGCCTTTAATGAATTGAAATTGACAAGGCTTCTCAAATATAAGGGGCAGAGGATGATTTGACTTTGGGTGCTGGCCACACAATGCAATGTACAGATCATGTATCATAGCAATCTACACTCGAAACCTATATAATGTTATTAACCAATGTCACTCCAATAAATTGAATTAAAATATATTACTAATTTATAACTACTTTATTTTTAGACATGTATCATAATGGCTATTACAATCACATAATATTCTAGATAGTCACACTGTATAACTTATTTTTCTTCATCATTTGTTATATTTTGAATTCCTCCACAGAATGATCCCCGCACATTTTCATCACTAGGCTGAGATAATCCTTGATTGGATGGATAGTTGTGATGACAAGACACTTGTGGTGTCTCTAGTTGTAATTATAAACTCATTTCCCTATGCCAATGTGTACAATAGTGATGTAAGAATTTGAAGAGCTCAGCTATAAAAATTGTTTCGTAAACATGAATGTACTCCAAAGTTATCGCTGTATTAAGGAACAAGTTTTACATAATGCACTTTTTGTGTTCTTTTACACACTATTTCATCAGGTGAAGGTAAAACTGCAACTGAATACACAGATGTGCGCACCCACATACTCTTCACAAACGCATGTTTAATGACACACACCTAGCTTCATCAGGTCTTACAGTTTTCCATCCAATTTCAAAGAAGCCACCATCCGTCACTTGGCCATAATTCAAGCTGCTTCTTCTCCAACGGTCATGTTCACAAGCAAATGTCAGGTATTTTTCTCTAAAAACTATTAGAGCCAGGGGCATCATATGCAAAAAAATTGTCAGTACCATAACAAAGCAAATGTAAACTAAGAACTGAACCAAATGAAAGCAGTTTACATCTGCTAAATGACTAAAAGGAATACAGTGATATAGTCAACATAGTGCATGTAGAAATACTGAAAATCTCTATCTAAAGCAATTTTTTTTACTACAGGTAAATAGAGACATTTTACAATTGGATCAATCTATCAGGAAGATATAACAATTATAAGCACACAAACATAGCAACAGAGCCCCAAAATACATGAACCAAATACTAACAGAATTGAAGGAAGAAATACACAATTCAACAATATTTGGAAACTTCAATACACCATTTTCAATAATGGGTAGAAAAAATTGGCAGAGTGGATTTAACAGACACCTATAGAATTGCAGAATATACATTCTCAGGTGCATATGGAACATTCTCCAGGGTAAAATTTTTAGAGAAAAAATTTAAACACACTTTTGAAAATAAGAGAGAGAAATTAAACATTTTCTCTTAGAAAACAAATTTTAGACAAATTTTGGATGAGCACCTACTGGATTTTTCTTTTTTATCCCCTTTATTTGCACTTGTTGTCTCAACAATGTTTCAGTTATTTATTAACTCCTTTCATAAAAATTAATTTTATATAGTTTGTTTATTTTGCAAAGTCAACCTTTAAATGTACTGAACTCTCATATGTGTATATCCTTGTGAAGAACGTTGTTTTTGTTTTCTGCTCGTTAACTCAAACTTGTTGTTCATCATCCATGTCCTTATGATGTAAACCTCAGAGTTTAGTATTCTCTTTTGCAGTCACCTCAGGAAAAAATAGAAGCTGTAATTTAGAAAATTCTTTCCTTTTCTTCTTCATGTTTCATTTAGTTCGCGAGAGTCCTGGGAAACTTGGTTTGCTGAAATCAGTTTCTTTGTTAGAGTTGTCATTTACATCATGGCTGTGGTGTCAGGTTTCTTGGGCCCTGGTTTGACTTTCTTCTATGTGAATTTGGGCAAGTGATCTAAGCCGTCAAGGGATCACTTGTGTATGTAAATTGAAGAATATAATAGCAGCTCTCACAGCCTTATTGTAAGAGTTACATGTGTTTATAATAGGAGAGTGTATTGCATAGAAATTTATCACAGTGGCCCTGGATAGTGTGGCTCTGTGAATTGAGTGCTGGCCTGCAAACCAAAGGGTTGCTGGTTTGATTCCCAGTTGGGGCACATGCTGGGGTTCCAAGCCAGGTTCTCAGTGGCGGTCATGTGAGAGGCAACCACACATTGATGTTTCTCTCTCTTTCTCTTTCCCTTCCCCTCTCTCTAAAAATAAATAAATAAAATATTGAAAGTGAATTATTACAGCATCTTAAACATTATTCTGATTATAGGGGTTAAGACATAATTGTGAAATTTAAATATATATGAATATTTCCTCTTCTTGTTTCCCCTCAAGTAAAGTGAGCATTGTAAAAAATTGCACAAGCCAGGCTTGACATAATATTCTGTTCTGACAATTTAGTTGTTTGACTCCATGAATGCCTATATAAACAGAGCGGGAAACTGCCTGAGCATGAAAGATATTATTATTAATATTTCAGTTCAGGGGATATTATTTTATCCCTTATTTAAATATAGCCTCACAAGCAATTGTGGTTAAATACAGGAAAATAGACTAGTTTGAAACTAATTGACATTAATAAAATATTTGTTTATATAGATGCAGTGTTAACACAGGAGATGAATATTTGTGCTGGAATGAATGTTTCATGGCTGGATGTCATCCATCAGGGGCCATAATGATAGTGAGTCTTGCAGTCAGCTTCATTTCTTATTTTTTACAATTAATTAAGACACATTCATTACAAGACTATTTTCATTTATTAAAAAATATCTTTCATTCACACAACACTTAAACATCACTGAGCTCTTTGACTTTCATATATTTTTATTTGAAACTGAGCTACGATGATATCTTTTATTATTTTATGTAGTACTGACTATAATTATCTGCAGCCATTCTTGATAGTTATCTCTTATTAATTAAATAGCTAACATTTTTTATTTTAAATTACTAGAATGGTCTTTTGATAGTAGTGGTCATATGCCCTAGAAGAATACAGAAACATTTCTAAGTGGGAGGTCATTATTATCTTATATATTTTTACAATGGTAATGAAATTCATAGAAACAAATAGAATATTAATGAGGACTTTGTGTTAATTTTAATGTCTGGGTGAAAACATTCTAACAATATAACATTCAAATATTTTCAAAAGCGCATACAAAGACCATACATTCACAGGCTCACGGAGAATATCCAATTATTATCTCATTCAAAGTTCACAGTGAAAATAAAATGTATTGTGTGGAGGCAACTTTGCCCACAAAGTCCCCGTCTGCCACAGATGAAAGTGAAACTACCAAGACATGATCTGCTTGGGGAGGAAAGGTTGCCAATCCCTCAAAGGAGAAGGGCCAAGAGCTTCTTCCTCAAGGGGCTTTTATTGGGTTCATTTGCACAAGAATACAGGTAAGGATCAAACAATAGATAGCATTCAAAGATCTGTGAGGGCTTATTCTCAGTCAGGGTCAGATAGCTAAAGAGCCATAAAACTTTGAGGAACAAACTTCTTGATTGGACCCTTATTATTTAAATGAGAGCATTATAAACAAAGCAAGTTTCACAGGATTTTACATATTCTTTGTTAGGCCTGATCACCCCCAGATACCCACCCTTTCCAGCACAGGGCTGCACCACCTTCCCCATCATAGGCTTTTAGGCTTAAGTGAATTAGAGCCAGGAAGTGCTTCTCCCAATCGGAAATGGGGACTCAGGCTATGTCATAATAGCCAGGGGGCGAGGGTCCATCACTCCCTCTTTGTTTCAGTCCCCCGCGTCCTTCCATGATGGCCTCCCAAGTGATTGTGTCTGGCTTAGGTTGCCCCCCTCTGAGGGGTAGTACCTGTCATAGACTAATCGACCAAGCATTGGGGGCAGGGGACAAGCTTTGTCTCCTTAGTGGCTCGAATTCTGGAGGTCTCTCACTCAGCCTTAGCCATGGGGGGCAGTTACAAGTCCTAAAACCAGGCAGAGTGATTCCCAACAGTATTACATAGAAAGGTTTTAGCTTTTTAATTTAATCTCTATTGTATTGTTTCCATTACCATTTAGTCCCCTCAGACTCCCCTCCCCTTGCAGTCAGTAGTGTTGCCCATGTCCAGGAGTCCCCTTTCCTTTTTGCTCAATCCCTCCTCCCCCTGGAAACTACTCAGATATGTATTTCTGATCATTTGTTCCATCTCATGAATCTAAATTCATCTTTTTACGTTAGAGAAGTCCTTGCCATTATCAGAAAGAAATCAATAAACCAACTTTAATTGTGAGGAAAAATGAAAAAGCTTTTTAAAATTTTTTCATTGGCTTTGTCATCATTGATAAAACTGATATCCAAAATAGGTTTAAACTTAATTTTTATTATTTTGCATGTCCTTGGGCTAACTGCAGAACACCAAATGCACTAGAACGGTGATCTAGCGTAGTGAGTTCCTACTGTTGGATGTCGTGTGTGAGGGTGCCTGGGTGGGATGTCAGGCATTGACAGTGGAGACATGACATTGACATGCGGAGAGGGCAGCCACCAACTGGATTTCAATATGAAATTACAATGATTCCTCAGTTTCAGGACATGTAAGTATTTAAAATTTGTAGTGCAGGATATTTGAGTACAAAGTTATGTGGATCCTCTAGCAAAATATCAATATATGCATAAATTATTTAAGCTGGGAAATAATATTACACGAACTATTCATAATTAATAGTATTTAAATAGATGTTTTAATTCCTTTGAATATTATTCTTGTGTTTGTGTTGATCAGGATTGGCAACTACTTTATGTATATGTGTGCATATGTGGATGTGCATGCACATATTTTAAGCATGTACATACATGCATACAAGCATAATGGTTATATCTTATGAAAAATACTAGATTTTAAAATTCTGAAAGATGCTCTTATGATTTTACCAAGAGTACAATATAAAAGCTATCTACTCTATCTTACTAATTAGCTGATTATTGAGTGTATTTATTTAAAAAAATAATTTAGACAACAAAGGATTGAATATTTAATTTATTAAACTGTTATTTTATAAAGTAAAATATAGTTTATCTATTTTGTACATATAAAATAACAAAATACTTGAAAAAATTTAAATATATTCTTATCAATACTATATAAAACATTGTTTTCATGTATTTCTTTATTTTTGTCACTGAGTTTTGGGGAATAAAATTATGTTTTCAGCCAAATTCTTAATTGCTAATTTAAAAATGGAATCATGTTTATCCAAACATAAGGGATTAAGGAATAGGGTTTTATTTCAAAACTGAATGAAATTGATTATTTGTTTTTTCTTTTATTTTTTAATTACAGTTTACATTCAATATTATTTTGTATTAGTGTTGGATAGATATACTGCATATTGGATAGACAACCATATACTTTACAAAGTACTCCCTTTATATTTCCAGTAACCACCTGGTACCATAAATAGTTATTCTAATTATTGGCTGCATTCCCTAATCTGTGCTTAATATCCTTATGTCTATATTGTAACTATCACTCTGTGCTTCTTAACCATTTCCATCCACCAAGTCTCCCCAAACTCCTTCCTTCTTTCAACCATCAGTTTGTTCTCTGTATCTATGAGTCTGGTTTAATTTTATCTCTTGATTTATTTTGCTCTTTAAAAAACCTTTTATACCATAAAAATATATTTGAAGGCCAGCCAAGTCATATTATATTTTTAATTAATGGGTTGAGACTGAATTTGAGTTTTGATACTTCTCTCTTTGTATAACTTCCTTATACTTCAACACAAACTTAAAACAAGGGCACAAATAACTTTTTATTAAATATAATGGCCTATATAAATTTTTAATTGCCTCCCTCTTTTTCAGTTTTGTGACCTTACTTTTTGTAATCTTACCTCATACCTATTACAGTTTTTGTGAAGTTGATCTATTCTAGTTCTCTTTGGATGCACACATTTTGGCAAAAATCAATTTGTGTTTAGAATATTGGTTTGAATCAAATTGATTGTTAGGAAATTGACCTAGAGTTCTTTTAATCTGATTACAAAACAACTTTCTTAAATGTTTTACCAGTGCCTAAAACAGCCATAACTGCCTTTTGAAATAATTTTTAATCATGTATTCTTCATTGGCCAGTGTTGTAATATCGTGCCTACTGTAGCAAAACAGACACTGGGATATATATTTATTTCCTTTCATTTGTCATCTGAGTCATCAAAATGTATTTATCTTGGAAAATATATAATGAATATTTTTTAAGTTCTTTTTAAGGTCATTATTACATCTTTCTTAGCTTTATTCACAAATCTAAACAAAATGAAATTAAATTTTGACTTTTTTACTCAATTCATCCAACATAACAATGCAATGTTTTGCATACTAATCACTGTTCTATGTAATACATACTTTGCCTCAGTAACTTATTACTGGATATTTAAAATGTAAAGTTGTATATTATACAGGCTTTTCTTAAAGTCTCTGTACCATGATAAAATTTTTTTCCTATTGCATAACCACATTCTCTCTCTGTTCAATTTCTTCACTGTTACCTTATCCAGTACACCATTTCCATGACAAAATGATTTCTACTTTTAGAAGAATTTATGTTTTTCATGTTAATATCCTATTCTTCTCCCTTTTTGTTTATAATTTACATATTTGATAAAATTTTAAAAATTGAAGATTAAAATGACTTGCTTTTTTAAATTAAAAAAATGACTTAATGACTTCTCTAATGACTTAATCAGTAGCACAGAATTCTATGCATGTATGCCATGGTTGCCTACCAAATATAATTGAAAATTGCCAATAGGAAGGAACATTTATTAAACTATTCTCTACCTTTTAGTGTTCCATCCTAAAAAGGATATCATTGGATAATTAGCAACTACAGGAATATTAATAAACTATTTAAAGGTAAATATCTGTATGTAATAAAGTATAAATGCATATTGGTTATTTAACAATATAGTTCCCAGCTTATAACTACAGAAAAAATGTTTTCACTCCAGAGGACAGAAATGAATCTCTCCAAAGAATCTTGATAATTTTTCATTTATTTTGAGATAGCTTATATATTTTCTAATGTATTATTTCATACTTCATAACATAAAATAAATACCACAATAAAATAATTTTATAGAAATTATTTCTATAACATTCCTGATGGGTGATATCACGCAAAAGTCTGTAAATTGTGATGTTGCAGAGGCATAGAACCATTTTATTTCCTCACTAAATCATTTTGTTCATATAAAATATTGTCATTATTGGAAAGATTCCAGCAATGTCCAAATGTCTATTAGCAACATGAAGGGAAACATTTTAAAAGCATTAATTTTGTTAGCTTTAGTGCATATTGCATTATTGTAATATTTAACTATCTGTAAAAAATATCCTGCTAGATGAAATATTTCATATAATTCCCAGCTTCTCCGAGTTTTAGATGACCTTTTCTCATCTACCTGTCAATAAGAGAAAGAATGAAAGCAGACACAGGGATTTTCCTATTTATTTTACTAATTTTCTCAAGTTCTCTTTTACATTGTTTCTAAAAGTATTGAGCAAAATAAGTCTATGTGCTTATTATTCTTACATACATAGTGTTTTATTTGTTATGGCAAAGGAGTATCAGAGCAGTATGCTGTAGTTTCAAATACAACTATACAATGTTTTATTCTGCACATTTTTGCATTAATTTTATACATTATATATGTCATGGGTAAAACAAAACTCAAAAGTAATTCATGGATAGAGAAAAATAGGGCTGATACAGTGGTATGTTGTTTATGGTTTATCACACTGCTATTGATTGCATAAGGAAGGGATAATAGGTAGTTAATTTTAAAAAAGAAAGATTTTAAGTATTTTATCAAACAGGATAGAGGATTCCAAGCTTCTAGAACTGAAATGTGCAGATAATACAAGCTGTGCAATTATGTACTTTTCAGGTGATAAACTACATGTGCATGGTATGGAAATTTAAATCACAGCAAGAAATCTTACATGGTGATATTTACCTCTATTATGCACAGCAAGAAGCATCACCCTAGGAGACTGGTTGCCCCATTTGTTCTTCTTCTCTTTTTTCCTTAAAATATCTGTGGAATTTCATTAGCACCACACCACTGTTCATATGGGTAGCATATGCTAGCTTGAAATAAATGCCAAGAAATTCAGATAAATTCCAAAGACATAATAATAGCATCTTGAATGTTCTAAGTAAGTGCCTATGTTTTCATGTGTAAAAGAATGACCAGTTTTAAGAAAGAACATGCATCCTGTGTGGGATTAAAACACCTGTAAATATGTGGTATGTAAAAGAAAATCAACATCAACTCAGTAAAAAAAAAAAAAAAAAATCAGTGAAAATGTAAGCCAAGGAAGTGACTGCATTTTATTAGATTCCATGCATTTTCAGTCACCCACTTTGTGTGGGAGTCTAAACATCAATGAATTGAAATTTAAGCTGAGACATGCTTGTTATGATTTATTTTCTTCTCCCGGGGTGAAGTCAGTGAAAAGGCTGACTTGTATTGTGCCCCCTGGGTTTTGGCTTGTCACAAACACACAGTCTATCCCCGGTTTATGAAAGGGGACCAAGCATTAGCTGATCCCCAAACTCAAGGACTCATAGTAGAGGATAAATTTATTAGCCACTGTTTCCTCTGACCCTGCATGGGTATAAGTCAGGCTTTTAGTAAGGTCGTATATTTTCCTGTAGAATCCTTCTCAGCTGCAAAATATGTCTTTGTACTTGGCAGATTTTCTTCTTCCAAATCCTATTCGATAGGTGATTCTGTGTAATTCATTTCATTTTCATTTAATTCTACAATATATTTTCAAAAATCTAACTACCAACATGAGACTTTGCAGTCCACCCTCACTTTAATAATTAACATTTTTAATCTGTTCTCTAGTATTGTTGAAAGAGAAATAAGTAAAAAACATTACTTTATTTTAAAAGAAATATTTTCTGGTCTACCAACTATCTTTTGGAAATTTAACACATGGTATTTTTTTTTTATTTTCCTGTGTACTATGGTATGTTCAATACTATACTTTGTACTTTGTCTTTTTCACAAGAGGACCTTAATAAATAGAGTTTTTCTAAACACTTCAGTCCTTCCTCAATTTTAACATAAATGAAATATAGTATGTTTGGGTGTTTAATTAGAAGCTATAAATAAAAGGACTTAAAAGGATTAGAAAATAAGCACTATTCAAATTAAATAGATGTATGAATACATCTTTCCTTTGAAACCCTAGAGGATAATAATATAGTCAATATGCTTGTCACAATTCCTACTGTTTTGTGTATAATTTTTGTTGCTGTTATTTCTCCCCCAGCTGGAAATTTCCTCTTTTTTCCCCACCGTTACTACAATATACTATTGTTCATTTTCCATTGATTCCTAAGTAATTACCACACACTACGATGCTTGAGACAATAACAATGTATATCATCTCCCCGCCCTGAAGGTCAGCGTTCAGGTGGGCTGCGCTGGGATTTCTGTTTCGTCTTCTGAAGCTGGCATCAAGAGGTCAGCTGGCCGAACTCTTGTCCAAAAGGCTGTGACTGGGGAGGAGCCTGTTCAGGTGTCTGACACAACCCAGGTCCCTCCATTTGTAGGATTGGGCCCTGCTTTTCCTGCTGGCTCTAAGCCGGAGCTCACACTCAGCTGTTAGAGGCTGCTCTCAACTCCGTCCAGTCTAAAGATCACCATCAGCTCCTCAAATCCAGAAACAAAAGACCACTCTTTCTTTAAACCTTTCTCAATTGCAGAGCTTTGTTTTGACTATAATAACCATCAGCCAAAACAAACAAAAAAAAAACCCACCTCTCTGCTTTTAAGGTTTTAAGGGCTCAGATAGGTCAGGCCCATCTTGATAATCTTTCTATCAGAAAGTCAAAGGCATGGTAACCCTATTAACACTTGCAAAATATCTACAATGTAAAATAACACAATCCCAGGAATAATAACAGAGAGCTAAGGCCACAGAGGCTAATACAGAAAACCAGTGATTTTCCAAGTCCAAAACTTCATACCATGTGCACTCTTTTGTCTCTTAATTTTTCTTGTTTTTCTAACACATATATATGATATATAAATGTTTGATTTATTTAAAAATCACCTACTAAGTAATTATATGTACAGGGGTTCACACTCTAAAAATATGCAGAAACACATATGTGTCTCAAAATGTATTCATTCTTAATGAACATTTAAAATGTTAGACAATTTAATACTTATAAATGGACATCTATATAATTTTTTTTCTTTAAAATCATTCATTTCCTATTTAATATCCCATTACGAGCCAGGGGCAACATTTTTTTTTTCACAGTAAAATGTATTTCATGAAGTTGAACTGCATTAAATTAAATTCCATAAACCTAGAATTCTAATATTTTGGGGAACATCTGTAAATAGCTTAAGAGATAAAACAAATTTACAGAATGTCCTGATAGTCCAGGTTTCCAATGCCAAAGTTCTGGCACACCATTGGAACAACAAAAAAATAAGTTTGGACACATTAGAGTTGTTTGGGGGGAAATCTGACTTTATTCAAGTCATCCCTCCTGCAGGGCAGTACAGCTCAGTGCCAAGTGAAACTTTCTAGGTGTGTGATTTCCTCTACGGGGCGGGGGTAAGGGGCAGTGAGAGTGTGTGAATGAGCGCCTGGCTGCCCCACCTGTGTGAGACATTACCAGGGAGGTGCATTTCTCTCTAATTCCATCCAGAATACCGACCTGTGAAACCCACGAGTCGAGGCAGAGAGTGGGGGCAGGAAGGGGCTGGAAAAGCAGCAAATAAGGCTGTTGAAGAGAATTAAAGGGACATCGAGCGTGGTAAATGCATCATAGACTCCATCAAGAAGCCCACCATTGGGCTGCAGGCGATGTCTTAGAAGCCGATTTTCTTAAATTGCCCACAGGCCTCCCCAGCACTAGAAATGTTTAACCCCAACATAGAACCCTACTGTAGTTGGTCCTCTGTGTGGCCTCACAAAGCTGGCAAGAGTCAATTTTGACTGACAGCTAGGCAGCACACATGGAAAGCCAGTGGAAATCTGCCGGCTAGGAAGAGACCATGAACTTAAGCTGTAGGATGCCCTTGGCACAGCTAAAGGGAGGCTGTCAGCACTCAGCCTGGTATTTTACAGGATCCTGAGAAGGCGCACATTTAAGATTTCTGCCGTATCAAAAGCAAAAAGCATGAAGCAGGCATTTCCACAGGAGGTCTGAGGAACGTCAGATTTCCTAGCAGGGCTGCCAGAAGGTATTTCTTTCCAGAAGTCAGTCAGTAAAGACCGGGCAAGAGGTGACGAGCACTAAAAATATAACTTCGCCAACAAACTGTTTGCACTGGGCAGGACCATCCTGGTGCTGGAGGGATAGACTTCTGGGCCTGGTTTGCACTCCAGGTCATGAGAAGTTTCTCCATGGCTGATACAGACCCTTCCCAAATTTGTGTTAGGCCCCTTGCCTTCAATGAGCAGATCCCTCAATGGTTGCCATCACTTTGATCTTGTTCTTCAAGATTATAGTTATGGCGGAATGGGACGCACTTGACTGGCGAACAGTAACCGTCACTGATTTTCTGCCTTTAGTCCTTAATCACTTTAAATAACTTTTCCTGGTCAATCACTTGATGTGGCCTCTTACTGGCAACATTAGAAGTAGAGTTTATACACTCAGGGTGTGTGATAGACAAACAAGTAATGAGCACTGTACATAATTGTATGTAAAATGTCAAAAGACAGGTCAGCAAGCATATGCTTTAATTTTCTATTAAATGTGCCTATTTAATAGAAATTTGGTGTTTTCTGTATTTCATCAGTTTCTATTGTGTTTGATTGCTTTTTTCTTATTTAGTAACATTTGTTCATTTCCATGTGGCATTTTATATAATCACGTATCTTTAGGAAATTCTAATATAGTTCAAATAATGCTCTTAAATTCTTCTCCAAATTTACACTGCCCAAAAGGAGGAAGAAAATGTGTTTCTATGTCTATGCTTTCCTTATAGACAACTTCAATAAAACTTATTTAAATGGCAGCCTAATTCACCTATGTTTGGTTACAAGTGATCTTAGTTTGATGTTATAGTATGTTCTCTGCTAAGAAACTATATTTTAAGAAAAAGCTTATTAAAAGATTTTAAATGCTTATTCTGAATGTGTTCAATTCAATTAAAGAAAAAGAGAAAAATGATACTGTCAGTACATTTTGGAAGATATAGTAAAATTACATTTAATGTGACATACTGGCAGCAATTCCAGTTTACATATTAAAACGAGTTGCATTATTTTTTTTAACGTGCTCAAAACTAAGTTACTGAGAAATAAATGTCCTGCCTACTGGCAGAGAAGGTAGCTCTAAGGGAAATTGCGTTCATGTTTGTTATGCCTGAATATATTTCACAACCAGAATTTCAATTACTAAGAACCTTACATTAGTGAGCCAGGAGAAATATGTCAGAAAAAAAAAAAAAGAAAGAAGTGAGTTGACTAAAAGTATCTCTTCTCTCATGCTTGCTTCCTCTATGTATGGGAAGAATCAATTTGCTTTCATTTTAATCTCAAATGGAAGGAGCAATTGACTCTGGGGAAATCCTGTGAAATTTATTGCTGATAGCATTCGAGAGAGCACTTTCTAAGGATGACAGAACACATGAATTGATTTTGCTTCCAGTGACACCATGATAACCAATTCTCTCAGTCTCTTAATGTAGCTCTAAAGTTTGTTGTCACTTTCCTTGCAGTTTGAAAGGTTTACATCAAATATGTGGGAGGGCCATTTGAGTGAACACATCCAATATGTCACTTAATTAGTATGATGTATCCAATGCCAATCCCTATACACAGAGGATTAGTTTACTAAATATGTGAGAAAGGACTTGTTGAAGTTAATATAACAGCAGGTTTTAAACATTAGCAAAAAATATTAGTGAACAAATTAATGTATTTATTCCACAAATATTAACTGAAATAACTTTAAGAAAGACATAATTAGGAGAGAAATTATCTCTATTTAAATATATATAGTCCTTTATGCATCAAATTTAACATCTATAATATACAAATCACATAATTATAAAATAACAGTTGTTGATTTTGAAAGATAATTCTAAATATAATTCTTCTTGGGTAAATAATATGTTTTGTCACATTTCTGAATGTGTGTGCATAGATATATAGACATGGACATATACACATGTGTACTGTATGGTATGCACATACATACCTATATGTGTATATAAATTGCATTAGTATACATTGAAACTTACACACATATTCATACCATTCACATGCATTTATATTTTCACGTAAAAATATAGTCTATTATACACACGTACAGTTTACATATTGTAAAGTACTTTCAAGTGCATATGATATCGACAATTTTTTGCTAAAGAATACAAGATAAGAAACAGAATACTATAGATATCTTGTCACTTATTTTTTTCTCCACTTTAGGGCCCTACCCCGCACCCCCAAACTCACAGGCATCAAAACCAAGATAAAAATGCATGCATTTTGTCTTTAAAGGTCTCTCGGACAGGTTGCAAATGAGTCTCATTCTATTGTCTCTGAGTTTCTGCAATGGACTAAAGGGAAGCTGAGAATAAAACAAGTGTCCTGCTGCACCTTCTTCTAATGAGAAGGTGTCTACACATTACTTCCAAAGAAATGATTCAACCGTCCTTTGAGAAACATTCACCAGTCATCTCCTCCTCTAAGAGAGGTGATGTTTCAAAGTGTGGAAGAGGAGATCTTGTTAGAGAAAATTGACAGCATAAGGCTCATGAACTACTTCTTCCAATCCTTTCTTGGACAAAGGCAGGGAATCTTTCCCTTCACCTTTGGACCAATACAGAAGGTTCCATGCCAGTCACAGCAAGGGTGAGTCATGTGTTCACAGGGCTGATAGCAGAGACTACCCAACACAGGCTAAGGTAGCCAAGCCTTTATTTGTAAGCAGAAATGTGTTCCGCCTAGTGCAAAATAAGAAGAACGAGGGGATCCTGATCAGAAGGGCTTTCTGGAAGGTTAACTCTGAGTGAGAAAAGTTCTAGGTTCCCTTGATCTAAAGAATGAAAGAGAAGTGATAAACAAAGTGCCAGAAAAGTTTTGGATATTGTCTACATCAACTGCCATTGCATGTCTCTAGTGGGTAATGTCAAAGTACACAGAAATGATTCCTGAAAATGATCAAGCAAGAGCGCATCATAGATGGGGAGGGTTGAAACCCAAGATTACAGCTTTGTAATCTTATGACCTGCCATGTACGACTGTGTTGCTTTTAGCAAACACTTCCCTTCTTCTGGGTCATATTTTGGAAGAGTTAAAATGATACAGGGGAAAAAAATCAACTAGTTCATATCCCACTGGAGGCTTATAGGCCTTGAGTAGCTCCAAGCTTGGGTTCTGCTCTTCTGGGCCAGAATATTGATATGTAATGCATATTTTGGTCTGGAAATTTTAATGCCTAATCAATGAACTATGTATCGGGTATACTCTATAGAGTACCTGGAAAGCTCTAGGGCTTGTCAGAGGTTTTATTCAGGAACATTAAAAAGGATAAGCCCATAAAGCAAGTAGAAAGAGATGATTGGAGTAAAAATACTCTGGTTTCTGGTTACAAGAGAGAATCTAAATCCAGGCATTCAGGTGCTGTCAAGGAACATGTATAAGGGGCCCATGGACAAAGAAAGCTAAAGGAAGGTAGGATTGAGGATTGGAGGTGAAGGTGGGTGGGTGGGGGAGGGGGTGAGGGAAAAATGGAGGCAACTGCACTTGAACAGCAATAAAAATAAGTAAGTAAATAAATAAAGTAGGTTTTAAAAAATCCAACTAAATACCCAAAGTTTTTTTAACATACAATATGAAGCCTTTTTACTAATTTTCAACCCTTCTTGAAAAGAAATGCATTCTTTTATGTAAACTGAAGGAACATTTATTTTTCAATCTCAATTAGAGACATTACTTGCCGATCCTGATATCTCCTCAGCTCACACCGTCATGCCTCCATGATCTCTCTGAATAGTATTTTGCTTGTGGTCTCTGAATCCTCAGTCTATTCCCCACAGTCCCTCCGGTTTGCCATGTTAAAAACTCAGAATGCAATCATTTCCATTTTTACTTTATAAACAATTTTCACCTTTCCCTTCCCAACATCTTCAGAATAGAAGCCAAACTTTTTTCCACGGCCACATCAGACCCTTTTGTGGTCTATTTACCCTTCGAGGATCTTTTTCCTCCATTCCTATATAACTATTTCTTGCTACAACATTTCCTCAAAAATATTTCTCCTGCATGCCTCTTATAAAAGAGCAGCTCCACTGCCTGACCCCTTCCACCATTTGTAACCTGACTAAGGTCTACTTTTACTTCAAAACTGGTCTTAGTGGTAAGGCTACTGTTGGCTTCCTTGGGAACCTTCACTAAAATTTTCCAACTGTTCCTCTGAGTTAAATCTACCTCCTCTACTGTGTCAGCCTTTGGCAAATTTCTGTGATAGCACTGCATCTTAAGGAAGTAATTCATTAAACAGACATGGCTAATCAGATAAAAATTGCCAGCGAAATAAAACTTCTAAGTGAAATCCTAGTTTAAATATTTAGTTTCATCAATAGTGAATATAATAAAAAGGTTACAACAATGAAATACAAATTAAGTAATAAAATTTATGATAAACTGGAACTATCAGAATAAATGATTAGTAATTTTACTGTATTAAAATTATATAAAATTTAAAGTAACATGAACAACACTGTTAACTATAATTTATTAAGTGTTAACTTTTGTAATGCGGTAAGTTTTGTAACCTCACAACAAACTTTATGTAAGTTAATTTAACCAAACATCAACAAATTGTGCATTTTATTTTTCCATTCCCTAAGTGCTGAAACTGCTGTTCTGAAAGGTGGAGTAAATTCGGAGCTCACAAAAGAGTAAGACAGAGTTCTAGTCCTTTTACTGCCTGATTGTGAAGTTTTTGCGGCTAACTTCTAAGTTCCACAAATGATCTTCATCTCCCACAATTTTTTGGCTATTTTATTATTTATTATTATTTTACAGACTTTTTCCCTTCAAATAAAAACAGAAATGCAGGTTGAGACTTTCAGCTTAGTTCCTACATGAGCTCAAGGGGCTCCTCATGGTAGGTTAGGAAAGCTGGGAAAAGTTTTATCCTACAATTTTTTGATAATCGAGACTCATACAAAATTACCTTTGTAGAGAGACTTCCAGCGTGCGACCCTGTCACTAGTTGGTTTTCTTCCTCTTCCTGAACACCTTCTTTGACAGGGCTTGAATTCCTGTGTCACTGCTGCTGGGGAGGGGTGGGCGGGCACAGGCGCTGACCTCTCCATGGCTGTGATGCCACCTCTGAGAGCCAGGTGTTTCACCTTCCTGTCTTCATGCTTGAATTCATGATTTTCAACTACGTACAAAAACCTCTGGAAAACGCCTTGGACAAGCACTTTTTTTTCTTTTGTCTTTAATTATTATTCAAGTACAGTTTTCTGTCTTTTACTCCCATCCCAGCCCACCCCCCCCCCAGTGCTCCCCACCTCCCTCCCATTTCCACCCCCCTTAGTTGTGGTCCATGTGTCCTTTATACTAGTTCCTGTAAATCCTTCCCCTTTTCCCCCTGAAATTCCCTCTCCTCTCCCCTCTGATCCCTGTCCCCCTGTTCTCTATTTCAGTGTCTTTGGTTGTATTTTGCTTGCTTGTTTGTTTTGTTGTTTAGCTTCCTGTTAAAGGTGAGATCATATGGTATTTGTCCCTCACCACCTGGCTTATTTCCCTCAACATGTTTTCCATTTCCATCCATGCTGTTTCAAAGGGTAGGAGCTCCTTCTTTCTTTCTGCTGCATAGAATTCCATTGTGTATATGTACCATAATTTTTTGATCCATTCATTTACTGACAGGCACCTAGGTTGCTTCTAGCTCTTGGCTATTGTGAATTGTGCTGCTATGAACATTGGGGTGCATAGGTTGTTTTGGATTGGTGTTTTAGGGTTCTTAGGATATAATCTCTTCTGTCGAAATACTTTTTAAAAAAAATTCTAGAGATATTTGCTTCCTAAAGTTTATGCAACTTTATCCTAAAATATTTTCTCGGAAATATGTTCTTCACGTATCCATTCCCCCCCACCTGATTTAGTAAGCGTATACTATAGGAATAAAGGAAAAAGGGCGGTTACAATATTTGTTTGTATTAATTTTTAGTTAATCTTATTTTGAAGTTTTCTGTTATAATTATAAATATATTGGGAAGCAAAAGCTTCTCTATATGGATACTCAAAGATTTCTAAGAAGCTGGTTTAGTATTAGTATTTATTATGTAGGATATTTTTTAACAGAAAGGTCAAAACAAGCGACTTAGAGATTTTCATGCCTTGCATTGTTACATCTTGCCATAGTTGAAACTCTTGAGGAAATATGTAGCTTAAGAAATATCTGGGGCAAGAGGTAATTCATTATGAATTCTTTAGTTTCTGCCTTAAAACTACTCCTGCTGGAGTAGTAAATAAAATATACAAACACCTCAAGAATACATACCTAGTTTCACAAAGCAAATATTCTATTTTATTTAAATAAAATATATCTTTTTCCCCAATTTATTTTTTTTTAAATTTCTCCCTGTACAAAATGTAATTTATTGTGAAGAGTAAGAGAGAGGAAGAGGAGAATTGAAGTTATAAAACTTAGTGCTATAATGTTAGTCCAAAACTAATTGTTTTTCTTTAAATCATTATTAAAATGACTGTGAAAATTTGACAGCTGATTATAAAAAAATAATTATCAAAATAAAGAGATTTCATGTCCAAAATGATGTGACCAACAGGAGAATAGCAAAGGGGCAAAACACGAGAGGAAGGACTTAATTAGGCAGAGTCTGGAATTCAATTCAAAAGTTGAATCTGAAAACAAGCAAAGAAAACAAATGAAATATGAAAATTGATTAGTACTATTTAGTTTTGGTACTTAAGAGACCTTATAGGCTGTCATCTCTGACTCCTTCCCTCTACAATTGAGTCATAACTAAAAAGTACAAGGTAGTTGAGGTATGTTCCAATCTGGTTCTAAAATCCAAGACTATTCTAACAGGCAGATTGATAGTTCTGTCCTCAGTTATCATGAAAGCCCATTACATCATCTCATCCTGCCTGCATAGTCCCCTTTTGAGTATTTTTGGGTTTCAGGTAGTCTCAATACAAATGTGCAATCTAATGAGAATAGTTTATTGATTTTCTCAATTATTTCCTACTGTTAAGTAAGTGAAACTAGCATTTTCAAAATTGGTGGAAGAACGTCCCCTTCCCCCAGTCTCCTCTATGGCATATCAATGATGCAGCAAGAAGACAAAGCGGTAAGTGATCAGTCTGTGTCTTGGCTGAGTTAACCCAGGTTTTCAGGCACATTGACCTTCCAGGTTTCTGGACCTGTTCCCTGTGTGAGTATCGCTGCAAAGAGGAGATTGCAGCTTCTAAATTGCCACAGCTTGCCTGGGGCCAGCCTCCTGGGTTCACTACAAAAGCCACCCTTAAATTGCATCAATCCATAATAGCCTAGGGGATTCAAAATGTTGCATTTCTTACCTTAACTTTTTAATGTCAGTGAGAACCATAACTTCTCCAATTTTATCATATGAGGCCACATTTCTTTCTTGGGGAGGTAAGTTGAAAATATGGAGAAATCCTCAATTAAACACACACATACACACATGTATAAAATTTACATCAATGTCTTTCATTGCTCTATCCTTTTTATTATAGTTCTCATTCACAGCTATGGGCATTTTGTACCTGAAAACCCATTATCTTCCAGTTTTCTCCTTTGTATTATCCTCACCCTGATTATCCTCCTTTCCTCTTCAATTATTAAACATTAAATATGTTATATTTTATCATATTTAAAGACCTTGTTGCCATTTTTAAGATACTAAAATCTTCCCCTTGTATCAGCTTTTCTCATATTCTCTGCTATTTTTCACACTTTTCTATGAGAATGTTTCAACATGTTTATTGTATCAGTTATTTGATTTGATTTTTTTATTACAGAAAATTGCTTGTACATTTTTAATTGCTTTCAACATTTTAAGTTAATTTAAATTCGGCAATGCATTTTATATTTTTTCAATGTCTTTTCCTTATTTTTCTTATTTTCATGTCTTACACCCATTCCACCAGCAAATCTCATCAGCTCTGCCTTCAATATATCACCAACCTAATCACTTTACTTCTCTTTCCAGTGTATAAGACATTATCACTTCTATACAATATGTCCATATCATCTTATCTCATCTCTCTGATTCTATTCTCCCATGTGCTACATTTCCCCACAAAACAACAAACACTCATTTTAAAATTCACACAACCATGTTCACTTTATTAGATGGTATTATTGCTTATACTCATCTGATCCTTCTTTTTTCTAAGGCATATATCCTTCCACCTGTGTTTAATTGAGATTCTCAGGAGAAAGAGTATGCACACCCTTACCTTACCAAGAGGCTTAGATGTGAATGGCAGTGATATGGGCCAGTTCCCCATAGAAGCACTTCTCTCCTTCTCCCCTCTGCCCTGGGGTATGGTCTTTCGATGCCCTAGAGTGAAAGGACATGGAGTAGAGCTGCAACTGACCTGTGCCCGTGGATGTGTAGCATGTGTAACTGTTTAAGTCAGAATTCAGCCTATACAGGTTAAAGCCTTTTCTACTTCCTCTACCAGCAACTACCCAATGTTTGCCACAAAATGGGAGCCAATTCTACTTTGAGAGCCTGCTGTGCCTTCCAAGAGTTAGTCTGCTCAGTCCCTTCATTTTCATTTCACTTTGCCTGTATACACTCCTATCCAGCCACATTGACTCATAAAGTTCTTGCAGTATGTCAGTTTCCTCTAGCTTTGGGTAGTTTGCATTTACTTTCACTTCTGCCTGCAAGACTCATCTTGTGTTTGTGTCCCTGTGTTTTTTATAGTAGTTCCTGAAAACCCTAACACACACACACACACACACACACACACACACACACACACACACAAGAGGGAGGGTGGAAATAAAGGAGGGAAGAGGATTTGGTGGGGTGGGGAGAGTGGTGGGGAGGAGTGCAGACAACTGCAATTGAACAACAATTAAAAAAAAAACTCATCTTTACACAGGCCCAGGTATCATTCCCTTCCTTCTTTCATACATCAATGATCACCTTTCATAAAGGTCTTTACTAACCAATCTATGTAACATTCAAATTGAATCGACTTTTGTCTCATATCCTAAGCAGGGAACAATATGAAGACAATATTTTGTCTTCAAATAAACTATTACTTCTACTTTTCAGTACGAAAGTAATAGCCGGCAACATTTATGAGTAGTTTATACATGCAAGCACTGTTTTAAGAATTTTCTAGGTTTCATTTAATTTTATCCTCTCAATAATACTATGAAGAAGGCACTGATGTGATTTTATTTCACAGATCAGAAACTAAAGGACAGGTAGGTAAGTAATTTAACCAAACTCACAAAAGATTAAGTGAGAGAGTCTGATGCAAACCCCAGCACTCTCATTCTATAAAGTAAGCTCTTAGGAGGTATGTTAAGCTATCCTGGAAATATCTCAGGAATATGCATGACTTCTCCTTGGGACTGCACAAAACCTGTTGAAATCCCCTACCAGTGTGTCAGAAATTGAAAGCTGGTTCGATGTAATCTGGCTTTACTATTTCAGTAGACTTAGAACAACCAAGATGTTATTGGGGTTGTAGCAAATCCCAGCAAAGAAAACAAACATCTTTCTTGTTCATTTATTTCCTGTTATTTTTTTCTTTCTTTTTTTGTTGTTAATTTTGAATAACTCACATCCAGATGATCTGCATTTCAGTATCTGGTTTATCATAACTTTCATGGGATCAGTATATCAGAACTGCTTCCTAGTTCTTGCCCACAGTGTCAGAGAAGAAGCTGGAACTCCACTGTCCAGGAAGAGGGAGCAATACCAATGAGTCATCTGCTTTCTCTTTACTGCTGCTTTGCAAGCTCTTGGCTTCTAGACATGAGTGATTTGGAATGATTTATATCTGCAGCACAAGGAACAGATTTTGTTTATGTGTTTCCTGTGACACATACTGCATTATTAGGGGAAATTTTATACTTCATCCCTAAGAATTTTCCTATCATTTGGTTTCCTAACTGCCTTAAAGACTGAGCACTAGAAGCTCATGTCTCTTGATGGCACTTTTACAGTGTTGAGCAGATCGCTCCCCATTAGCACATTTCTTCGGTCAATTGATCTGGGTACTAAGTAAGTGGTTTCCTCAATTTTATCTTTTTTACCAACAGCCACAGACAGTAATCAGTTACTCAAAATAGTACTGGCACCTAAATAAAGAAACTGTGTATGACTTGATCAATTGTCTTTTACCAATCAAGTTAAGCAGTATTTTACTTGCATAAGTCATGAAAAATATATAGCAAGTACTTAAATGCACTAAAATGTTTGATCTACACCCACTTGTCCACTTGCTGTCATCCTGCTGGGAGAGAAGATGGGAAGGCATTTCTCCTATAAAACATGGCAAAGAGGAAAAACTAGCCAATGACCTGTATGTCCTGCATCTAGGAGGAATTGTGGTTTCTGTTAGATGTGATGTAGGAGGGTTTTATGAAAATAAAAATGTACATTCGGATTTGGCAGGTTTGGGTCTGCATTTTCAGCCAGTTCCCAGGAGGGGCTGACGCTGGCAATCCAAGTGGCCCTGCCGCAAGTCTCAAAGGTCTAAGAATTCTGTGAGAAACTATAAAGCTTTGGTTGTAAGCTATATGCAGTATTAATGATTACCTTGTCATTTATTCAGTTATTATTTTATTTGACAGGTATTTATGGACAACTTGTTACATGTCAAGCATTTGTCTGAGGTGTGTGTAATACACATACATCAACAAACAAATCAAACCCACACCCATGACCACCTGACTTATATTTTATTTGTTTGGGATGGCAAAGAGAAGAAAGATAATATGCAATAGAAATATAATAAAAATAAAGTTACATAAAAATGTTAGAAGGCAATAACTGCCATGGAATAAAAAAACAATTAAAACAAGTTATAGAGATCAGGTGTGTGCAAACTAATCCAAAACAAGTTTTAGTATTAAATAAAATATTTGAGTTGATATATCACATAACATAAAAAACACAAGAAAAAAAACTCCATTGAAACATCCTTTTTTTCAGAGGAGCAGAACTCTATTAAGAGAAGAGGTACAGATGGTTATCACTCAGCATTTTTTCTCAGTTTTGCTTGAGAGGAGGTGTTATTTGTTTCATAATTTCTGGCTGAAAGAAAAATCCCATTGCTTACAAAATGCAAATCTATAGTTATGTAAATAACTTACAAAATGAAACTAATGCAAGTGACATGCCACTAGTGGACAAGCTGCTAAGAATACACACCGTCATGATTTCAGCTTACTTTTGTTTTCTTGCTACCTGAATACTATGTTTTATTAACTTGTGAGTATCTACAAACACAGCATGAGAAAATTTTGTCAAAAGATAGAAGACATAATGCATAAGAGCTACTATGTTCAGCGCCTATCAGAATTCCACAATTTTGTATAATATTTTATTTTTATGAATAAAAATAGTTTGAATGTTCTTTATATCACTAACACATCCAGGAGATTAGAGGCAACAGTGCATATGAAAATTGCTAGTCAAAGTTTTTAGAGGTAAATAATTAACATTTAAATTGCAAATAAATATTCTTAAACCCACAGACACATCATGGGAACTGATCATTTACAAAACATAGTAAATAAAACTTTCACCAGAAGGTCACTAAATAAAAAGATGTTATGTATCTTTAGAAAAATTTTATGCATATTTCTTGAACCATTAAAAAGGGAGGTGATTGATATTTATTAATTAAGTTCTAGAACTAGATGAATTTATAAACTCACAGCATATAATCCTTTTATGTAGTGGTTATTGCCCTAAATGAATCAGACTATACAAAAATCAGGGATGTCTTTATAACTTGGTAATTGAAAATCATCGATTGAATCAGGTCTATTTCAGCAAATGGTGGTTTTATGGGTGATATTTCACAATTCATTAGCACTCTACTAAGAGAAAACAATCCTCTTTACCTTCAGAAAACTTTCCCTTGCCAACATTACCTACAATAAATATACATTTTGGCTAAAAGTTAATGGAAATGTATTTTTTCTCTACCAAAGCACATAAGAAATAATTGTAATTCTTCAAGGCAGTTTCATTGGAGAATTATATTTTGTACAATCCTGTTAAGCGTGTTAAACTTATCTTTTAACCACCCCCGTTCAAAATTATAGAGACATGCAAACCAAAAAAAAGTGAAATAGACAATAGATAAGTGACGGATTTACACATATACCATACATACATACAGTCTATATAATCTGCCTTCTACTCTCTATTTCATTTACACTCTCTTTTTGTCCAAACACATCATAATCATTTCCCTTAATTATTTCATAGTTTCATTTATCTTCAAATTCCTTCATATATTTCCAACCATCAAATGCATCTCCAAAGATGAAGGACCTCATTACCAATGGTTTACAAAGCTATCACTTTGCACTTCTTTTGACCTTCCAGAGTGAATCTGAAATTTTTATGGTGTTCATCCAAGCATCTTCATTGTTTGGGGAAAATATCCCTGCAAAGCTGGTTATATTGTCTGTGCTTTTCTAGGCACTTTCTGTTTTGTTCATGCTGTTTCATTTAATCATTCCAATAGCCTAATGACAAGGTGGGAACTCATGACCCACATTTTCTAAGGCAGAAAACTGAGGCATAGAGAACTATTTCCTTTCAACCACAGCGTTAATGAGTAAGAATAAGATTTTGCCCTGATCAGTCTGTCTGCAGAACCCACCTTATTAATTAATACACAATTGTTAATGTGGCCTTGATTTTTAGTGTGGAAAGGGAAAGAAAACATCATCTTGGTTTAATAAATAAAAATATTGCTGTGTACCAAATTATAGTTAATTAGTTTTTTTTGTTTCGCATAACATAAATAGTTCTCAAAAATAACTTATGATATTAAATGAGAAAAATAGGAGCTTTTCGTTAACTTAAATTTCTACATGCCATTATGATGCGGATACCCAGGGGTGTCCACAGCTTTATGAATGAGACGAAATAAATTCACACAGACTACCGAATCCTGTGGAGGAAAAGAATGGCTCCACTTTTCTCTGGAGAGGAGAGCAAGCCTCAAAGTGCCTCGGCCACCCCCTCAAGAGGAGAGTGCCCAGACCCTTGCCTGGAGAGGCTTTTATTGATTTTAATCTGCATAAGAATACAGGGTGTATATGTAAAGCTCATTAAGCATTATCAGGCAGTAAGGATCAAACAATAGATAACATACAAAGAACTCTGAAGGCCTGTTTTGAGTCAAGGTCAGATAGCTAAATGGCCATAAAACTTTGGGGAACAAACTCACTTCCTGCTTGGACCCTTATCATTTAATTGAGAGCACTTTAAACAAAGCAGGTTTCACAGGATTTTACATATTCTTTCTTAGGTCTGATAACCCTGGGGAACTCACCCTTTCCAGCACAGGGCTGCACCCTCCACCAGGATTGTTTCAGGCTTAAGTCAGACAGGGGAAGTAAGGCAGCCAGGAGATTAGGAGACTTCTAGAAGACAGAATGAGGACTCTGGCTGTGTCAAAGCGAAAGGGTGAAGGTCCATCACCCCTTTTCTGTAGCCCCCAAGTCCTTCCCTGAGGGCCCCCCATGATAATGCCTGTCTTGGGTCATCCTTCCCTTGAGGAATCTTACCCAAAATTGGTTAACTGATCAAGCATTGGGGACCAGGCAGGGTGAAGTAAAAGGAGCAGAGGTGGCACCCCTGCCAGGGAGATAAGCTTTGTCTCCTTAGTGGTTTATGGTGTGAAGGTCACTCACTCAGCCTTAGCCATGGGCGGGTGGATTAGAGCTCCTGAAACCAGGCAGGGCAGTTCCCTACACCATTATAAGAATACTACAGGGAAAAGGAATTGGTCTTCAACTTAACCAATGTTTCCAAACACTGGTCAAGTAATTAATTACTAGACCATTATTATTACACACCAGGTAATCTCACATTGCCAGTGTCTACATGATTGGGTAGCCAGAAAACAATTGAAATGTTAATTACCCAATATCCTATACCCCAATACCTCATTGTCTTAGAAAGAAAAGTCTGAAGTAACCCAGATTGAACTAACCTAATTATGTAATATTTTTTTAAAAAATCATGCTCTTTAATCGGTGAGCATCTTTGTTTTGGGGCTGTTTTCTGTGCTTTTTGTATCCTGGGCACTTAACACATGATAATAGAATCAGTGTTCCCTGAATTAATTACTCTATTAAAGAAAGTAATTGAATTATCTGGTGAGTTCTAATCTGTTATATAGTTTTTAAATGATCAAAATGCTACCGGCCCTGGCCAGTGTGACTCGGTTGGAGCATCGTCCTGTGCACCAACAGTTTGCAGGTTTGATTCCCGGTCAGGGCACAACATGCTACCATAGGCTCTGTTTAATATTTGTTGGCATATGGAGACTGGACTCTCTGTTTCTTATTAATGTGGTTTGAAGCCAGTGTTGCAATGTAAAATCAGAAGGCAATACATAATAAATATATTATAAAGAAGTGACACAGGGGTCAGAGTATATAGTCATTTTATTATTCATTTTATTTACAGTGAAAAGAGTTTAGCCCACTGGAGGCCAATTAGTGTAGTGTGAATGAAAACACCACACTGGCCATTACTTATGACAGTGCACTGTGCTCTCTGCTTGGCCGCCTTCAGCAGTCACAACAATGGCTTAGCCTGCGGTATCCAATTGGAGACCTCGTGCAGAGGCAGGAGGGCAAAACTTCGAAGGAGGGCACCCACCGACAGAACACAGGAAGGGTCGCGTACAGACAATAAGTTCATCATCTTCACCTAAACACTGGTGTTGATTTAAAGAGATTCAGCAGAGAAAACAAAGGACTTTTAAGTGTTTTTAAACCCATGTGTTGATCATTAAAAACCTGGATCACAAGGTGATTATGTGAAATTGACACACAGAAGGTATTCTGAATTAGGTAAACATACACACATATACCTAGAGATATCTGGGAAATATGATAGAATGAAATAAAGATTTGCTAATATAATCGAGATTGCAGGGAACTCTTGAAACAAGCATATGGGGGTGGCACAAAGGTTTTAGAATCAACCGGAAGAAAATTGGGAAGACCAAAGGGAAAATAATTGTTCATTTGGATAAGAAAAATTCAGTGTTAGAAATGTACTTCTAATTGTAATTGAAACAAACAAAAAAGCAAACCTCTAGAATTACAGTTTGAGATATTGCCAATGCTGAGGCAAACAAAACAAATAGATCTCCATTCTAAATCCTCGAGGATAAAAGTACAAAGAGAACAGGGCAGGGGCTGTGAAGTTTCTGACTTGAGTATATGCTTTGTGAAAAGAAAAATGTCCATTTTGAACAAAACTGGAAAGCAGAAATACATTTTTTAATAGCAGATGATAATTATATTGAGCATTTAATGTGTGACATGCACTGTGTAAATATTTTCATGAATTAACTAGTGTAATTTCATGTAGATTAAATAACATGTGTAGTATCAGTGTTCCATTTTAGAGTTGAGGACCTTTAGGAAAAGAAATGGTGGAACCAGGATTTAAAGGCAGGTGCCTGGCCTACAGCCCTGGACTCTCAGCCACCAAACAGACAAAGTGTGTCATTTTTGCGAATTCGTGTACAAATGTAGCTACATGAAAATCCCAAATCTTAATGCTTGTAACTAATGACTAAAAAGTGGAGTTAAATTTTTGAAAAAGAATGAACCCTTTAAAATATGAAAGGATGATCAGAGATATTTTTAAGTTAGATAGTACCATATGCTATTAATGGTATTCTTCTGAATGATTTCAATTGCAATATTGAATGATGGTTTTCTATTTCTCGTCAGCATTTAAAAAGGGCAATATTATTTCGTCTTTAATTTCTACAAATAAAGTGTAAGTTTCTTAAACACACTTCATACTCTTCCACAAATTTCTGAATGTTTTGTGGCATATCGTGAACTTATTTGAGCCAGACTATAATTTGAAAATAGCTTCAGTGCCTAAAAAAATGGTTGGTTGCCAAAAGTATTACAAAGGAGAGATTAAGCAGTAAATATATTTTTTCTTGATATATATAAATCAAAAATTTTAGTAAACAAATTTGTTACAAGGCAAAGAAAAAACTGAGAAATTGAGAAAGTTTGGATCTCAAATGACATAAAGAAGTTTGAAAAGAGTTATATTCATATACAATGTGCTCTGCCTCTGAATTAATTGGGAATATGTTTGAGGCAGGGAAGGAGGTGGCTGGAGGTGGACAACATGATAGGGGGATCAGTGGTAAAGGAAAAACATATAATAAAAATTAACTACTCAGTAGATAAATACATGAAATGTAAATACCCTATTTGACACACCTCCTTGATTTACCATCTGTATGAAATATTTCAAGTTAGTCACACTAACAGTGATGCTCTTTCTTAGTTAATTTTTTGGTATCATTTCTGAATTTCTGAGAGGGAAGTACCACAGAGCAAGATACCTAACCTCTTGCTTACCAAGCTCAGGTGGTAACTTTGATAAATGGTGCTTGAATCTACAGAAAGACATTTATAGGTTCCCCTGAAATCTAAGAGTGAACAGCATTAAAATAAGGAGTGAAAGGTACTAAATCAACAAAAACTGTAAGATTTTGAGGCTTATTTTAATAGAAAACACTGCTAAATAACTAAACCAATGCCTCATTTAGTCTTTCTTCCTTAACCATTATTTGTCAGAGCAATTTCATTCTTAGTTCAATCTTTGTTCCATAGTCTGACCTGATTATTCTCTTGTTCTCTAATATAACTCACTTTTGAAATTCGAAATTTTCTATACAGAACATTCTCAAATATTGCCAGGGAGCGAGAACTTTATATTCAGTCTACAACACATTCATGAATGCAATATATATATATATATATATATATATATATATATATATATATATATATACACACTTACACACATATTTTTTACGCACTTCATAGTCTGGCTTAGGTGCATAGTTCTGACACTGTCTGATCCTTCTACTATGAAACAAAATGAAAAAGGATTTAGTGGCAAAGAAGCAGGTGAAGAAAAAACTTGATATGAGAATTATGATCACAGTTCACCTCACAAAACACAAGCATTCATATGTGCAGAAATAAAACAAACAGACCAAAAAAATGGATTCCAGCTAATCCCATATGCTGCTTCTGGGAATGTAGAAATAGCATGAAAAATATAAAGCTACAATAGGGCAGAGTTTATATATTATATTATGTTATGTTATATTATATTATATATTAATGAAAGTATTTTCAGTTGGCAGGTATCTCATAGGATACAGCTTGACAAAAGGCCACATTGATAAATGAGTAGTAGAAGGGGGAGTTGGATGGACAGTTTAAATCAATAACTAAAGAAAATATACTGCATCCATCTCAAATTCGAATTTTTTCTCTACTTGTCTACTTTTCTTGCTATCTCTAAATTATTCCTATATTGTGTAAAAAAATTCTTTAGACCTAGTTGAGGAAAAATCAGTGTAGTCAAGTTGTTTTTGTAGTTTCTGATTAAACTTTAATTAACATTGCTAACATAAAGGAGTAATTCAACTAACTCTATCCTTCCAACAGTCATATTTATAGAAGAAAAGAGGTAATATTAAATTCAGTCAAAATAGTCTTTTATTTTGTGTATAATCATTATAACTGCATCCATTAATTTTTATCTCACCTTTTAATTGTATTTTATCTTTTTTAATATGCTTGATTTTTATTTTCCATTGTAGACATTAGCTAAGTTCAGTTTTTGTCTATAGATTAGTCAAGTGTTATAGACTATGTGTAGATATTATAACCTTTTTTAAAATTTTATTTTATTGATAATTCCATTACAGTTGTCCCACTTTCCCCCTTCATTCCCCTCCACCCTGCACACCCCCTCCCTCACCATTCCCCCTTCAGTTTATGATCACATGTCTCAAGTTTTTTAGATTCTATATTTCCCATATTATTCTTGCCCTCCCCCCTATCTATTTTCTATCTACCTTCTATGCTACTTATTTTCTGTATCTTCTCCCCTCTTTTCTTCCTCCCACTCCCCTGTTGCTAACCCTCCATGTGATCTCCATTTCTACGGTTCTGCTCCTGATCTAGCTGTCCTCTTAGTTTGTTTTTGTTTTAGGTGTGGTTCTTAATAACTGTGAATTTGCTGTCCTTTCACTATTCATATTTTTTATCTTCTTTTTCTTAGATAAGTCCCTTTAACGTTTCATATAATAAGGGCTTGGTGATGATGAACTCCTTGAATTTGATCTTATCTGAGAAGTGCTTTATCTGCCCTCTCATTCTAAATGAAAGCTTTGCTGGATAGAGCAATCTTGGATGCAGGTCTTTGGATTTCATGACTTGGAATACTTCTTTTCAGCCCCTTCTTGCCTGTAAGGTCTCTTTTGAGAAATCTGCTGACAGTCTGATGGGAACTCCTTTGTAGGTGATTGTCTCCTTATCTCTTGCTGCTTCTAGGATTCTCTCCTTCATTTTAATCTTGGGTAATGAATGATGATGTGCCTTGGTGTGTTCCTCCTTGGGTCCACCTTCTTTGGGACTCTCTGAGCTTCCTGGACTTCTTGGAAATCTATTTCCTTTGCCAGATTGGGGAAGTTCTCCTTTATTATTTATTCAAATAAGTTTTCCACTTGTTGCTCTTCCTCTTCCCCTTCTGGTACCCCTATAATTCATATGTTGGAACGTTTAAACATGTCTGGAGGTTCCTAAGCTTCTCCCCATTTTTTTGAATTCTTGTTTCTTCATTCTTTTTGGTTTGGTTGTTTCTTTCTTTCTTGTGGTCCACTCCATTGATTTGAGTCCCGGTTTCCTTTCCATCACTACTGGTTCCCTGTGCATTTTCCTTCATTTCACTTAGTGTAGGCTTCATTTTTTCATCTAATTTGTGACCAAAATCAACCAGTTCTGTGAGCATCCTGATCATCAGTGTTTTGAATTGTGCATCTGATAGGTTGGCTATCTCTTGGTTGCTTAAAAGTATCGGCTCTGGGGCTTTAATTTGTTCTTCTGTTTGAGCCATAATTCTTTGTCTATTTGCAACTGTTATGTATGAGGGGCAGAGCGTTAGGTATTCACCAGGGTGGGACAACCCAAATTGCTGTGTTGTAACACTGTATGTGGGGGCGGGGTCAAAGAGGGAGCAATGGCACTTGCTCCACTTTCAGTCTCCTCTGCCTCTTCCCACAAGCAAATTGGGCCCTTCTGGTGCTAGTTCTCAGGTGGGTGGCCTTGTGTACGTTCTAGGACCCTGTGGGTCTCTCCAACAAACTCTTCTATGAGGCTGGAAGTCTCTCCCAGCACCTCAGCCTTCACAGGTGTTTTCAATCAGTGCTTTTAGGCTTTAGTTCTCGTCGCTGGGGCCCTGGGTTGTGCTGTCTGTCTCACTGCTCTTTTTTGCCTGGTTTATCTGCACGCGAATGTGTGTCTGTGGTCAGCCAGATGCCTTGCGGGCCTCACTGGGTTGGGTCTGTTCATTTGCTCCCCCCACCCACATCTGCCAACCACCGCTTTTCCCTGCCGGGACCCCTCTCCGCTTGCCACCAACTCCGCCCCTCTTACCTGGTCCAGATGAATGGTTTGTAGTCAGACTTCCATACAGTTCAATTTTCTGTCTGTTCTGGTTGTGTTTTTGTTTTTAAATCTTTGTTGTCCTTAAATTTGGTTGTGTAAGGAGGCACAGTACTTCCACCTACTTCTCCATCTCGGCTGGAAGTCCGATATTACAACCTTTTTTTCACATTAGAAAAAATGAGCTTTAAAACTTATTCTTTTTAAATTTAAATATTTTTTAATTTTTCAGTTACATTTGACCTACAGTATTATATTAATATCAGATGTACACTCCAGTGATTAGACTTTATATAGCTTAATAAGTGATCAACCCAATAAATATATAACCATCTGACATCATGCACAGTTAGAAGAATATTGTTGTCTACATTTCCTGTGCTATACTTTACATCCCCATGACTATACTGTATCAGTCAACTTGAATTTCTTAATTCCTTCACCTTTTTCACCCATTCCTGACCCCCCTTCATAATTGGCATTGTCAAAGTGTTCTCTTTGAGTCTGTTTTCATTCTGCTTCCTTTTTATTTTTTTAAATTCATTTTTTAGGCATTTTTATTGCCATTTTATTTTTCATATTTTTAGTCTTTTTTTTTAAAGTAAATCCTTTAACATTTCATGTAATACTGGTTTGGTTTTGATGAACTCCCTTAGCTTTTCCTCATCTGGGAAGTTCTTTATGTGACCTTTTATTCTAAATAATAGCTTTGCTAAGCAGAGTAATCTTGGTTGTAGGTCTTTGATTTTCATCACTTTGAATATCTCTTTCCAATTTCTCTGGCCTGCAAAGTTTCTGTTGAGAAATCAGCGGACAGTCTTATGAAAGCTCCCTTGTAGGTAACTAACTTATTTTCTCTTGCTGAATTTAACATTCTCCCTTTCTCTTTAACTTGTATGCCTATTTCCTTTCCCAATTTAGGGAAGTTTTCTGTCATTATTTTTTCAAATAGGTTTTCAGTTTCTTTCCCTCTTTACCTTCTGGCACCCCATGATATGAATGCTGGTACACTGAAAGATGTCTCGGAGGCTCCTTATACTATCCTCAAATTTTGGCATTTTTTCCCTGTTCTGATTAGGTGGTTTTTGCTTCCTTATATTCCAAATCACTGATTTAATTCTTGGCTTTATCTGTTGATTCTCTGTAAATTATTCATTTCATTTAGTGTATCTTTCATTTCTGACTGGTTCTTGTTAATGGTTCCCATATTCTTTTTTACTGTTAAACTTCTCTCTAAATTCAACTACTTTCTCCTTAAGTTCATCAAGCATCCTTATAATCAGTGTTTTGAACTCTGAGTCTAAGATATTGCTTGTCTCCATTTTGTTTGGTTCTTTTCATGAAGTTTTGTTCTGTTCTTTCATTTGGGACTTGTTTCTTTGTTTCCTCATTTTGGAAGTTTCTCTGTGTTTGTTTCTATGTGTTATGTAGAGCTCCTATGTGTTCCCAACATGGCAGAGTGGCCTAATATAGGAGGTGTCCTGTAGGGTCCAGTGGCACAGCCTCTCTTATCACCGAAGTTGGGCACTCCAGTTACGTTCCTCCCCACATGCGGGCTGCTTGCACCCTCCTGTTGTAGTTGAGCCTTGATTGCTGTTAGCTCATCAATGGAAGAAATTAACCCTCAAACCAATGACGTGCAAGGACTGGCTGTGAATACCTACCACCATGGAGGATGAACTGTGCAAGGGCCAACGCCACAGAACAGAACTTCCTTCAGCAGGGCTCTAGTATCCCTTGACTATATTACTGTGGAGGTGATTGGGTAGTGTTTCAACATGGTCTGAAGCTATCTGCTAGTGTACTGGCTCTGAGGCCTCCAGGGCGGTGCAGACTAAGGTCAGCTATTTCATGTGCTCTGCCCAGGACCAGCTGTCTTGAGCTAAAAAAAAGTGATGTGCAGCTGGCTGGTACTTGTGTTGGGCTTGGAGGTGCCCAGGAGAGGCAAATCTGTGAACAACAGCCAGCTGCTGCTGGTGCCGGGCAAGGGAACTCTTAGCAAGAGGCACAGGGCATAATGAGGCCAGATGCTGCTTGTCTGAGAGATTTTAGGAAAGTCTGAAACATGAGCCAAGACGGGTCATTCCTATAAAAAATGTGTTGGCAACAGCTTGGGTGGGCAGGGTCTCAGGGAATCACCAGGGCAGGGAAAACAGTGATATTCAGGTTGATAGAGACTTAGAAAAGGCACCTGCCTGCTGCTTTGTGGGAGGAGGGCTCATCAAAGGAACAATGGCCTTGCCAGCACTGTTTTCTGTTAGAAAGCTGCCTTCCCAGTTCTTTCACTGATGCTAGACACTTCACTTGTTCTTCTTATGTTTCTGGTGCCTTCTGAGCCATTATCCCAGCACTAGATCTCAGAAAGAGTTAGTCAAAGTAAGTTCCCATGTGGGCCCTTTAAGAGGAAATGTCTGGGACTCTAGAAGCCCTCCACTTCACTCAGCCTCAATTCCTGCTGGAGTTTTCTTCAGCAAGAAGTTAAGGGATTTTCTCTTCTCAACATTGGCATCCTGGGCTTTGGGGCCTGGTATGGGCCTGGGACCCCTTGCTTCTAAGGAGGGAACTCCAGTTGAGATATCCCTTTCAATTTTTTCCACCACCTGTGTACATGGCACCAGCCAGTTTCACGTCTCCACCCTTCTTACTCTCTCGATGTAGCTTCTTCATTAAATCTCTAGTTGTAGGAGTTCTATCCAACTAGGTATCAGGAGTTCTGGATGATGGTTATTGTGTAGTTTAGTTGTACATTTAATATTGTTGTGGGAGGGTGTGAATACATCGCATTTCCCTGTGCTGCCATCTTGACCTGAAGTCTCATTTTTGCTTTTTTAAAATTAAGATTGTTTAGTCCTGATTGCTAGTTTTAGTATCAGATACAAGGAATGGGGACTTGATAGAAAGCATTTAATTGTAGTCAGTGACCTTTCTTCATTAAATTGGGCAAGAAAGAGTTTATATTCATCCTTTTTAAAGCCTTTATTTGTTTTTTTAGAGAGAAAGGAAGAAAGAGAGGAACATCAATGCATGGTTGCCTCTCACATGCCCCCTAGTGCAGACCTGGCCTGCAACCTAGGCATGTGCCATGATGGGAATTGAACCAGCCACCCTTTGGTTCTCAGACTGGCACTTAGTCCACTGATGCACACTGGCCAGGGCCCATCCATCTCTTTATGATTATCACTATTCTGACTCTCCAACCCAGACCTTACTACTGAACACTATGTGTTCAACTACCCATCATTCTACTTCAGATAGATAGCTCTATTTGAGCTTACATTTAAAAGTCAATATAGTCATGGATTAACACCCTCTTCACTGATCTGTATCTTTTATGTCTAACATTGTAAAGGGGTTCCCTATTATTGACTCAAGCCCTGCAAACAAATGCCTGAATGCCTTCGAATCACTCATTTTCTCTCATAAACCACTTTCAATGAGACTTCTTGTCCTCAAAAAAGGTACTCCAAAGTGCCTCATATATCTCTTTCTTCATTTCATCTTCCATTAAGTGTATGTGTGCTCCACCTATGCCTCCATCTTGATGGAAGTCTCCGATTATTGATTCTTATAGAATGCTCACGTTGGTTTTTGCCAGATTCTTGCATCCGCATGCAACCTGTTGTTAAAATACAATGAATATTGACAAAATTCCACTGTGAATAAGTACTTGATTACTCTCTGAATCAGCAAAGAAATTGCTGGAGTTATTAACAAACAAGTTTAGTTCTGGCTTAAGTGTTTGTTGACATTTTTGTTTACATTAACATGTAGATAAAGAAAATTGTGAGATTTGTCCATAAAGTATTCAGGTATATAATGTGACAAATAGAGACACTTATTAAACATACAAGATACAAGAAACATTGTACATAGGACAATGATGCCTTGGTTACCTTTAAAGTAAGCACCTTGGAAACTTATACAATTCTCCCAGTAACCACCAGCTGTCTCGTCATATTTTCCTGAATCTCAATGATGGTCTTAAATCTCTTCCCATTGAAAGATGATTTTAGTTTTGGAAAAAAACAGTAGATACAGGGTGCCAAATGTGGGCTGTATGGGGTTGAGTCACCTGGTGATTTGATGTTTTGCAAAAAATCTCTGCATGGGACATGGTGCATGAGTGGGCATGTTGTCATAATGAAGCTTGCCAGTCATCTGTTGCCCATAGCTGTGGCCTTCTGAATCATCTGAATAGTTCTCACAAAGGTATGTTCAAGCTTAATGCAAAATTTGATGTAGATTAGTTATTTTACTTGTTAAGTCATTTTGAATGTGACAGCCACACAGTTCACATGGTCACTCAAAGGCATCTACTGCCCCGACTGACTAGTACAGTGAAGTTGTCACTGTTCATACATGCCCATTCCAGTCCACTCTCCTTGGCTGCCAGGTTACACTGATGTCATGCAAACCATTCCTGTTATATTAACAATAGTTGAAGTTTTTCCAGACAAATAATGTATATAAACTTCACTTTCTGCCCTGGCTGGTGTAGGTCAGTGGACTGAGCATGAGCCGACAAACCAAAGGGTCACAGTTTGATTCCCAGTCAGGGCACATGCCTGGGTTGTAGGCCAGTCCCTATTGGATGCACAGGAGGCAACCATACATTGATATTTCTCTCCTCCTCTCCTTCCCTTCCCCTCTAAAGATGAATAAATAAAATCTTTAAAAAAATTTCACTTTCCTATGATCTATATGAACCACCTTTATTTCTGCTATCTGGAAAAATAGTTTTTATTAGTTACAAGAATATTAACTTTTTATAACTTTTTGTGTTATTCCCAATGTGATGGCTAATTTATTTTAATATGCTTTATGTATGCTTTCTCCTTTATCAAGTATATAAAATAATTAACTTAGTAAATTAAGCCTTGATTTAGCATCATTTTCTGACTTTAATGATAAAAATACCACGATACCATTGATTTCACCTCACCAAGATGACATCACCAAATGTGAAGTTGAGAAGAATGAGCAGTAGCCCATCATTCTATAACATTTTCACCATGGAGATAAAATTAATAATAGTGAGAGCACAAATAATAGTAAAACATAGTAATTTAATTAGAAACGGATGGGTTTTCAGTGTGTATTATTTTTTAAAATATGATGCTAAATGGTATAAATTTATAATAAAATTTTTAGAAATGGCCATATTTGCAAACCATTTCTCTTAATTTTTGAAATTTTAACAATAAAATGGTCTGAGTATTACTAGCTAACTCCACTAGCCCAACACTATTGCATTCCTAGTTAAATTATAAGCCCAGACCTAACACTCCATTCTCCTCCCCAGCAATTAATGGCACCTAATCTGCTATATACAATGTAGATAATCATCCTGCCTTATTTTGGCCAAAATCAGCCCTCTCTAAAATGTAAGCTTTATAAAGCCAGTCATTTTGTCTGTCCCTAAAACAGTGCCTGGACTGCGGTGGGCACTCTATGATGACTAGTTAAAAAAGCAAACGCCTCTTTATAGCTCACAGGAGAAAAGAATTCATAGCCACTGTTCATGATCATAAACTTGTGTAATCTGTTCCATTAGGTCCCTCTAAATGCCTACACAAAGGCCTTTATCTTCATCTTTACTTGAAATTGTGTTTTTTTACATATTTTTCTCTACTTGTGATTTGTTTTTTCCTTAAAGGTGTCCTCACCAGTCACTTTTGCTCAGACTACTCTTATGATTTACCTAAAAAATTTTACCAATGTAGACTCAAAGAACAAACTTACACAATAATTACAGTTCTTTTTTTCTGGATGTGATTTATTTTTTGCGTAGTGTCATAGTCTGAATTGTCCCTTCCCTTCTGCCTGTCAATTCATATACTGCATTCTTAGCTCTCAATGCCTCACAATGTGACCTTATTTGAAGATGTGACCTTATTTACAGAGGTCACCAAGTCAAAGGGAGTTCATAGGATGCTAGACCTTAATATTATACAATATGACTGGTGTACTAATTGATGTGATGGCAATACAAAATAAAAGAAAGTACCACTGAGAGAGACAAAAAGTCATCTTTGGGAAGGGTAGGAATAGTTTGTTGTATCCAGTTTGCTGGTGGTGAGATGGTAGCAGACATTATCCAATGGCTTTGGCAAGAGAACTGCTGAAGGTAAGATCATGTGAGCATCTTTGGGTGAGTATGCAGCTTTGATCAAGACTGGAGGGTCTTGAAGTGCAGATTAGGGGAAACAAATAGAATTACTGTGTGGTAGACACACATGCATGGTCCTGGGCCCTTGTGAAGGAGGGGTTTGCCGCCCAGCACAGGAAATGTGTTCAGCAGGCCCACTGCTAGCTGTCATCTCCTTTAAGATCCATCTCAGGTGCCAATAGTTGCTTTGGTCAAGTGTCCACCCTACAACTCATTTAAGCATTATTCTTCCGGACTCATTTTTTAAGGGTTAAATGCTTTCTGTTCACTCTCTTTGTCAAAAGACCAAAACTCTGTTCACATAATAATATACTTAATTTTAATGCCTCAGGTTACCAATTAATAATGCATTCTGTTTCATTCTATCACACAGTATAACAACATCATTTATATTTACATAGCTCAACTAGCCCTTGCATGTTTTGTGACTATCATTTAAATCAGAATACAATTCCCTTCTGTATTGTACATTCTTTTATTACCATTTAACTGCTAGATAAATAGGGTACCAGATACTTAAATAACTTAATGCATTGCTTACACCTAGCTGATGCTAAAAATGTACCCAAACTATGGTTATTTCCCATCTGAATCATTCAGGAGTATGGATAGATAAGGTTTGAACACACGAGAAAATCTCTTTTTCATAAATGAGACTTTTTCTATACAACTTTTATGTTTCTCTGACCTTCTTAATGTTCCCGTTACTTTCTGTGACTTGCATCTGTTCTTGTAAACAACATTCATATTTCATTTTCCTGTTCACATATCTCACTAATTGCTTCTCAGTGATATTGAAGTCATAATGGGCATGTGTTAATTGTTGATTAATAATGACTTCATGAGTTAATGAGAATCAGACATGTAACACTAAACTGTTTATTGGTCAAAGTTATATAATCAGTATATTTCCCACTGAAATTGCTAAACATCTATGTATCATACCCTTTTTTTTTGTTTGTTTTTTTTGTTTTGTTTTATTTTATTTAGTTATTTTTCAAGTACAGTTTTTTGTCTATTTTTCCCATCCCAGCCTCCCCCGCCCCTTGCTCCCCACCTCCCTCCCATTTCCCCCCCCCCCCCTTAGTTCTCGTCCCTGTGTCCTTCCTATTTGTTCCTCCAAATCCCTCCCCCTTTTTCCCCTTAACTTCCCTTCCTTCTCCCCTCTGGTCACTGTCCCCTTGTTCTCTATTTCAATGTCTATGTTTTTGGGGTTTTTTTTTTTTCTGCTTGCTTGTTTGTTTTGTAGTATCATACCCTTTTTAAAGTTTCCAGAAAAATAGAGGTAGTGTCATGGTTACATAATTAATTTTGTTGTTTTCATATTAGTCTTATAGTTGAAAGATCAAAGGCAGTAAGAATGCATCAGCAGTCTTGAAAAGCCTAGGGATCACTTTACTACATTTTTCAATTTATTTATAATTTTCTTATGTTGTACCTTGATTATACTACAACTATCCTGGCTACATTCTAACTCTTATTATCAGAAATGTATCTTAAGGATTCAATGTTAAATTACTTGCAAAAGGTGCCCTAGTTGGCATGGCTCAGTGGATTGAGCACCAGACTGCAAAGCAAATGGTCACCAGTTTGATTCCCAGACAGGTCACATGCCAGGATCGCAGGCCAAGTCCCCAGTGCAACCAAGAGGCAATCACACATCAATGTCTCTCTCTCTCTCTCTTTCTCCCTCCCTTCCCCTTTTTCTAAAAACAAATAAATAAAATATTTTAAAAAATTACTTGCCAAAGGAAATATAACATATACATATGCATACCCTTGAAATCATAAAGATAATTTTAGGTATTAGATGTATGAGTTTGCTTCAGTGTTGCACCTGTTACGTGTGACATGTATGATATGTATATGTCATATCTGCATGCATACACATTTTATATATACACATACATATGATATAATGTGATAAACAGTTTATTGAAAATGGCAATGTTATTTAGGTTATTAGAGTATAATATAATGCATTATAAAATAAGATCATACTGTAAAAGGAATATAACACTTTATTGTGAAAATAAAAAAGTAGATGACCTAATAAGTAAACTGGTATTACAGGAGAAACTGTCAATTTTTTATTCTTTATCAGTTTATATTGTCAACCATACCATTACTAATAGAACTGAACAGTCATCGTATATGTGTATTTTTGTAAAGCAGTGTTTTACTATTTTCAATTCAATTAAATGACTTTAAATTTAGTTGCCTCAACAAGTGTTCCAAATGTTTTAATGTAGTCATATTAAGTGTCTTTTCTTAAATAATAACTAATTTAAAAACCTATATAAAGCATTTAACCTCTTATAATTCATTTTAACCATCATATACAAAAACTAAAAAGAAAAAGTAAATGGTAGAACAAAGGAAGCAAAATAATAGAAAATATGCCAATATTAAAAAATCATACGGTATACCTACATGATAGTTTAATATTTCACATTTGTGTTTTAATTTTTGAGCCCATCAATTTTTTATAAAACATGAGCAGCTCTTTTGGAAAAATATTATTTTAGTTCTAGATATCTAGATTTTTTATTATTTCATTATTATTTTCCAAGAAAATACCATCTGCTTAAGTGGGGTATGTCCACAATTATTCAATATCTAGTAAAAAAAAAGTATTTTTTTAGCATTTTTTAAAAATAAATTATATTTCTAATTCTCTTGATCAAAAAGTTCCATTAATATTATAGATAATCTTGTTACTTTCCATGGAGTGCAAATTCCTGATAAGAATAATAATAATTTTATTATTTATAGAGTTACACTCCATGTGTTTATTGCATAACAATTTTTTGGAGGTCAGTTTTATTTCCTCTTTTATTTACCTTCCAAATTCTATCTTTACGTGGGCTCATAAAACATATGTACCAGTACCATAGCTGAAATATTTGAGGCATGTGTTTCTATGCACATATGTGTATATGTACTTCAGTTGTGGGAAGAAGGGTGAAGTAGAAGACAGAGAGAAAGAGAGAAAAAAGTGAGAGAGAGACAGAGAAAGAGGAAATGTTGGAAAGGAACATAGAAAGCTAACCCTCAATAATTTATTTTCCTATGAAGAATAAATATATGTAGGTGTGCATATGTATGTATGTTTGTGTAGACATGTGGATATGTATATATGTATGTATATGTATCTGTGTGTTTATGTATATATTTTAAATTAAAATTAATGTGTAGCAAACTACTCTAAAATTTAGAACTTTCAAAACAACAGTGATTTTGGAAGTCAAGAAGTTGAGCGGGGCTTTTCAGGGCAATTGCTTGATTCATGTGGTACTGACCTGGTTACTTGTTAGCATTCAGCTGACACTTGGACATGTGTGGAGGTTCAAAGGTAAGTCCAACCACATACCTGATGCCTCAGTGGAAAAAGTTGGAGGAATGGGCTCAGAGGGACCCCTTTTCTTTAATATCCCAGGGCCTTCTTACATTGTCTCTAGACAACTGGGTGGCTTAACTATTTACATGGAAGCTCAGTGCTTGTGTAGATGAAGGTGGAAACTTCCAGTTCTCTTAAGTCCAGAGCAGAAGTTGCCATAATATCACTTCCACTGCACTGTACTGGCCAAAGCAGTCATAGGCAAGCCCAGATTAATGGTAGGGTATTCAATTTCCTGAAGAAACAAAGCAGACCATAAACAGCTAACAGGCACTTGGAGCAAAATGAGTATTTAGTTTCTTAGTATCTCACTTTTTCTTCTGTTGTAAAAAAGACCGAATCCTCAGTTTTTAGAATCTTTCAGTTACCAAAGGCTATTCACCATCTTCCTGACATCTTATTGTTTATAATGAGAACTTTAGTTCCCAGTACTACTAGAGTCCAAACTTGACCAAGAAAATCACTTCTGAAAACATATTGCCAAGATGCAGGCATCCTTCCAAAATCCATTTCAGGATCAGTCACAATATTTTCCTCAATTTTCTCTCAAGGACTCAGAAACTCAGAAGGTAGTAACTGACAACAGACTGAATTCTAATTGCATGGACTGAATCCTGGCTCTATGCCACCTCTATGTTCTTGAGCAATTCTCCTTAAACTTTCTGTTCTTGTAATCTTTCCTTGATAAAAGAGGGGAAATAACATGAATGGTTTTCATGGGCAGTTGATGTCAGGATTTAGTGTGACAATCCACATAAAGCATTCTTCGTAATGCTTAATAAATACTTAATAACTATCAGTACTTCCATTATCATCATCATCACTCTTGGAATTTTCTCCCAGATAAGCCTCTTTTGAAATTCATGTTTCTCTGAGTAAAGTTGTTTTTGTACATATTGCTGAATAGAGTAATTAATGTAAAAGTCTAAAATTCTGTAGAATATTTGGCCTTCTTAAATGCCTTGGATGTCCTATGATTTTATTGGTATATTCTTAAGTGTATTCACTAGAAAGACTGATCTTCGAAATTATACATTCCATTAAAACACTAGCAACAGACATAAAGATAAACAAAGTGCAAAAAAGAGAAAAAAATGAATAGGACCTTCTCAGAAGAATATTTAATAACATATCAACACAACTACATTCTTCTGGAATCTGTCTGATTTATGCCCCAAATCTACAAAGAAGGAAATTTCTACTATAATGACTATGATGTTCCTGTCTAAATCCATCTCTATGTCCCTCTTCCCTCCCTCTCACTCTCTCCCCCCTCTATCTCTTGCTCTTTTCCCTGTCCTCGCTCATCTCTCTCAAATAGCCCAAGGTTCTCCTAGAGCCCTAACAAATTTCAACAGCTTAATGACTTGAGCTAATGCTATTGTGGCCTTAGGATTTTAATATCAGGAAGTTCTGGGTTACATTTCAAGTTTTGCAAATTTCTGGTCTAGGGAGAGTTATTTAAACTTTGACTTTTGCCTCTTGGAGTATGTGGGGAGACATATGAGATATATACCTAAAGGCACAATCCATACTCAAAACATTTGAATCCCTTTATTCTTCTTTTCAGTGGAAATAAAATGCTTCACTATCAATTTCAATCATAGGAAGAGAAAAGTGGAAAGAATAAAAAATTGAATATTCTTACTAAACTATAAAAATGTCTGCTTTCATGAATTTATTATTGTTAATTCCATGAGACATAACTTGGAACTGCATGTGTTGAGTTGTTTTATTTTTAAATTCTGGGATGCCAGTGTCATATACAATATTCTATATTTTATTTTTAATAAAATAAACTTTACAGAAAAATATAAATAAAAATTTGAAGTTTATTCCATTACCCACTAGAACTTTAGAGTCTGAAATATGCTGCATGTAACTATAGAGATAACCGTGGATCTGCTTGGCTTCAGCCGATAACAGAGACTGACTAGTAGTGACATTTAGTCAGTGTCGACTTTCCACAGGGCAGCCACAGAGCTATTCAAACTTTCAGTCACTTCGTTTCTATTGGTATTCAGCTAATTAATGATGGAAGAGGGGAGCAAAAGGGAACTAGATATTGAGCTTAATAAACTGGAGAGCATGAGCCTGTTCGCTTCACCAGGAAGCTACAGCTTTTCACACCCCTGAGAATCACAGCAGGGCTCTGCCAAGGGGACTAATGCTCCTCCCTCTCCCTCTCTGGTACCAAATTGCAGGTTGGCAGGTGGGGGCGGCTCTGGGGGAGGGCTTAACTATAGAGGCCTGCGAGTCTCACTGCGGGGTGTAAGCCTGTGAGAACTTGGGAAATTGATTGGTTGTTTTGAGAAAGCACCTGGTCCATCCCAAACCCAATCTCCTGATTATAACCCTAGAGGAACAAAGGGACGCTCTCAATCTCTCTGTCTCTCTCTGTCTCTGTCTCTCTGTCTCTCTCTGGCTTGGAACCTACACTCACCCCATGTGCTCATGTATGCTCTTTTCATAGCCATGTGGTCTTAGCAGCTGCATGGCCCACGGCCTGCAGGAGGGAGCCCGCATTCTGCAGCACAACAATGGGCTGCATCGGGGAGTACATGCTAAGCTAGCCAGATGCTGGACTGGACTGGACTGTAATATGCAGCAGAAACTCTGGGCAGTGGCCTTTATCTTGGCCCCACTGAAGATAAGGTCGGACTTTTTCTGTGGTGAGACAGGTGGAGATGGGACATTGGGCAGTCAGGACAGGGACCACCTGAATTTTATATCATCATTAAGTTCACTACAGAGCCCTATCCTGTGCATGTCGCAGGAAATCCCTTCCTCGTGAGACTGAAAGAACTCCACTTCCACTGTTAACAACTTGAGGGGAAAAAAGAAATATTTAGAGAGTGTTTTAATATTCACTGACAACCTGTTCTCTCTCCTGTTCTCTTACAATCATTTTCTAGTGATACCAATCTTGTCCCTACAGTCTTGCACTTCCAGACACACATCTTTGTTTGTGCCAGTTCACTTTCCCATGCACATCGTGCTTCTCCACGTGTCCTTCCATAGCTCACAAGCAGGCCATTGTCCCTCACAGCACTCTCGGGTCATGCCTGTCCATTTCGATATTCTGGCCTCTGAAGTCTGGGCTTGGTTTGCCATTTAAGAAATTACAGTTTTTGTACTACTCAACTTTACAGATTTGCATATCTATTCCCCTATCAGTAAACACTTGAATCATAATATTCTAATGTCATAAGCTCTACTCATATGTCATAAACACATCCAACATGCATGAAATTGGTGATGAATGAAAAAAGAGATTTCAAGAACTATGTCGCCAATGGATACACATAAATTTAATGTTTAAAATATGTTGCTTTCAGTACAGACAAGATACTGTGGAAGTGGCATGATCTTTACAGAGTCAGTAGGGAAAATTCAGAATGTATACTGAACAGACCAGCGTATAATATACTAAATGCTAAAACAAATAGAAATTGAATACTAACATGAAGAATCTCCCAGATACCTAGCTCACCACGATCAGGCAGCTGGAAAGATAAATTGTTAGTGACAAAATGTTAAGTGTCATCATGTGGAAAATTACTAGTGGGGCTTATTAACATTACTAAACCTCTGCCCGTCAGGCTTGGTCGCTGAAAGAGCCTCCAGCTGCACTCCTCTGTGGGGCTTACGCTCCACAGGATGGGATGAGCAGGATGTCTCCTAGTGGAGCAGTTTCTTCTCCCCAGGCCGGTGCCCCATGGAGGGAACTGCCTGTCTCAGGAGGATGGCTGTTGCAGTATGGGGAGTGGCAGCACCCGCACCCTGGTGGCTGACCCCTCAGCTTCCTTCCAGAAGTCAGTAGCCCCAGACTCTCCACAGGCAGCTACATTACACACTGCCCTCCTCCAGCCAGAACCCAGGATAAGTGGCTCCAAATGAATCCTGTCCATTGGAAGGCTTTGGACCTTCAACAGAGTAGCTGCATCTATAGCCACCTCTCTCTGGGGGACAGAAACCCCACTGCTTTTTACAGCTGAATGTTTTGTGGAAAACTTTCCCCATTCTGGTGCTCTAGGCTGGGGAGCCAAGCTTGGAGTATAGACCCCATGTTTCTCAGGGTGAACACCCTACCCCGTACACCTAGACAATCCTCTGAAACCTCAGCTGCCACCCATGGGAGCCCCTTCAGCCCTCTTGCACCTTTGTACCACCTACCAGTCTCAATGCGGTCTCTTCTGTAGGTCCTTGGTTGTAAGGCTTCTTTCCAGCCAGTTCTCATTTGTCATTCAGGATGACCTTTCTAACAATTTAGTTGTAACTTCAGTTTGGTCTTGGTAGGAGGTTAGTGTAGCTTCTACCTTCTCTGTTGCCATCTTGGACCCTCATATTATCTTAAATAAACAGATCTTCCACTGACACATGAGCACCTTGAGGCCGTATTACGTGTTTTCATCTCTAGGTTGATATCTCAAATTTGACAATTCGTGAGATTCAGGAAAGGAGCTTGTCAACAATGGTGATACTTGGGCCCACTCCCCCAGATTCTGACTCAGTAGGTCAGAGGTGGCATCCTTGCCATTACATGGTAACTGACGTCCCACATGATTTTGTTATCAACTGGCCCTTGTGCCCAATGAAAGAAACACTGGAGATCCAGCACCTTGTAAGAGATATTACAGAATGACATATTAGACATTGAATGGATGAACAATTAAGCAAATAAAGGAGTAAAATAAGCATTCAAGCCAAAGTGCATATGTGCAGTTTAGACACTGAAGCAAATTACCAGTTTCTCTTATAAACACACATGTGCACCTTGGAGATTTCTGTAGGAATTTGAATGTGCATTCTTGTGTGTTTGTTCTAGCCTTTTAGGGATTTCATTTTGAAGTCTTCTGTGGCAATAGCTAATGAACCAAATTTGTCTTTTAAATCTTAAATTCTTTTAAGTGAGTAAAAATGAAAGAAAACATTTTGGAGAATCTATTTCTGTATATGAATCTCATCATTCAGGGAACATAAACATATGGCAGACCTGTGAGCTGGATGCAAGGAGCAATGTTTATGCCACAGATGGGTTTTCAATGCTATAACCTTGTATTCCACAGAGGGTAATTCCCAGTTACAAGCCCCTACATATCAAGGTGATTGGGAAGCGGTAGTCAATAGGTAATTTGCAGGCAGCAGGGAACCTACAATCGTTTACCAGGAAAGTAATAAGAAACAAAACAAAATAATACAAAGGTAATCACATCCTGTTGTTTCAACCCAGCATCACAAGAGAATAAAGGCAACAATTCCCTTTAACAATTTCAAAGTAAACATTGCTAGTGAAGCATGTCCCACAAACATTCAGAATATGCCATTACCTATTACCTAATATGTATTGTAAATGAAAGAGTTTTCTTCTTTTTTTAAATAAATAAGCAATGTAATGATTGCTGGTAATTAATATGGCTACTTTGTATGTTTTTCTTTACAGATTTATTGGATAAAATGTCATGTGTGGTAATTTCTGATTAAGTTTATTTGGAAGACAAAATTAAGTTAGATTATGATACCATGTGCATGGGCATACGTGGCAAAAAAACCCAAACAAAAAAAACCACTTTATTTTGTACTTGAGCTGTATAAATATAGTTTAGTCTTGTATATAAGTTTAGATTTCACAGTTTTCAGAAGATACATTACCATTGCCATTGCATATTATTTTTGTTTGTGTGTATGCATGTTTCCCATATGTGTATGCATTTATTGGCATGATGTGATGAAGGTAGTAAATACAAAACAGTACACATACATTCTGGTAGAATTTTGTCTTTCCAGTAATGGCTTTTCAAAGTATGTTCTTGACCATCTTGTACTGGAATCACTTGTGGTCCTTAAAGATGTCCAGGGAAGTCATGGAGACTGATTTATCCTGGAGCTGGATCAGAGCCATCAGAGGCTCCTCACTCATCCCCTGCCCATTGAATAATACTCATAGCCAAAGTTCCCATAAAGGAAGCTGTTTTGAAGGACTCAGCTTTGAGAGAGCAATGTGTGGTTAGATGTTGTATGTGCCTGAACCCAGCAAGGTCTCTGTATGAACTCTTAAGGTTCTAAAGTGTGAATTGGGAGCTCTCCTGGTCTTCAGCCACCCCAAAAAAGCCTTGTATGTAAGTTCCCTTGCTTATTAAAACTTCCACCTACCAATTTGGAGTGGTCTGCCTCTTTTTTTGATCTCTGTGTATGAGAGGTGAATTTTCAAACCAACGATGGACAGAATATTTGTATTTCCCCAAATCTACATGTTGAAACTCTAATTCGCGATACAATGGTATTTTGAGATGGAGACTTTGGAAGGTATTTTAGGTTAGATTAGATCATGAAGGTGGAGCCCTAATGGATGGAAATACTGGACTTATAAGAAAAGAAAGAATAGAAAAATAGCCCAGAAGTAGACCAATAGTCAACTGATATTTGACAAAGAAGGAAATACTACACCGTGGAGAAGAGATAATCTTTCAACAAACAGTGTGGAAACAAATGAACATACACATGCAAAAACATGGCAGAGACATCACACCCTTAAAATGGATTTTTAAATATGATATTCAAAAACATAAAATTTCTAGAAGTTAACATGGGAGATAGTCTCCACGACCTTGAATTTAACAAGTACTTTTAAATAAAATACAAAATCATGATCTATAAAATAAATCATCGGAAAGCTGAATTTCAAAAGAAACTTAGCAACTTCTGTACTGTGAAAGACACTGTCGAGAGAATAGGAAGATTAGCTATAGCCTGGCAGAAAATATTTGAAAAATAGGTATTTGATAATGGATGGTTTTCTAAAATATACAAAGAACTCTTAAACCTCAATAAGAAAACAACCCACTTAAAAATAAGTATCAATATTTTATTAGCTCTATCATTTGTGAATGTATTCTCCCACTCAGTAGGTCGCCTTTGTTGTTTTATTGAAGACTTCCTTCATTGTCTTGAGGATTTTAGTTTGATTTAGTACCGTTTGTTTATTTTTTTTCTTTTGTTTCTCTTGCTCAAGAAGAGATGTCCATAATGATATTAGTCATATTGATATCAAATAGTTTACTTTATATATTTATTCTAGGAGTTTTATGGTTTTAGGCCTTACATTTAAGACTAGCCCATTTTGAGTTTCTTTTTGTATATGGTCTAAGAGGGGTACAGTCTCATTTTTTGGCATGTATCTGTCCAGTTTTCCAATACCACTTTTGAAGAGAGGTTTCTTATCAAACTAAACATACTTTTAACCATAAGTTCCAGAAATCACACTCCTTGATATTTACTCAATGAAGTTAAAAACTTATGTCCACACAAAAACCTATTCAGAGTTATTATGGCCATTTATTCATAATTTCCAAAGCTGAGAAGCAACCAAAATGTCCTCCCATATGTAAATGTATAAATAAATTGTGTTACATCGATGATGGACTATTATTCAGCACTACAATGAAATAAGCCATCAAATCATGAATGCTTATTACTAGGTGAATAAGCCAATCTGAAAAGACTACACACTGTATGATTTCACTTATACGACATTCTAGAAAAAGCAAAACTATGAAGATGCTAAAATAGTTAGTGGTTTCCAGAGGCCGAGCAGAGGGAAGATGAGTAGGTGGAGCAGAGAAGATTTTTAGGGCAGATGAACTATACTGTGTGATACTTTACTGCTGGATACACGTCATTTAGACATCTGTCCAAGATCATGGACCGCCAAGAGTGAACCCTAAAGGAAACTATGGGCTTTGGCTGAAAAAGATATGTCAATATGGATTCATTAGATGTAACAAATGAACCGTTCTGGTGCAGGGTGCTCATAGTGGGGGAGACTGTGTATAGGCAGGAAGAGGTACCTGGTAACTTTTTGTACTTTCTCCTCAAATTTGTTGTGGACCTATGCTGTAACTGCCATCTATTTAAAGAAAATAAGTACTGTGTATGACAGTGTTCTAAGCCATCCTGCTTATGAGAATCCGAGCTACATGTTGGAAAGGGAATGTTGTGTACTGGCATCGTGTTGTTATGGCAATTTCGGCTGTAACAGTCCCAGTTACCTCTGTGTCCTCATGGGAGGTCATAGCCAGCCCATGTGACCAGGCCATTCTCAAGAGAGTTGTGAATTTAAATGGATCTGTAGACAATCAATCTGAGAAGTATATGCTGATTCTGGATGTGCTCTTTCCTTTCCATATGCAAATTTGACTGACAAGCTTCTCCCCATTTTGTTTCAAAAGTATCTCTATTAGAAAAGAAGGGAGATAATGGCAATGCAATGACATCAACGAAGTCCATACAATATAAAACAAGGGGTTGTGCTGACTTCTTTTCTGATTCTCTTAAATGAATAACATATAATTTTTAAAAATTTTTTATTGTCATTCACTTACAGTCATCCCCATTCCCTCCCATCACTCTCCACACTCTACCCACCCCCACCTCCCACCACCCACATTCAGTCCTTTCTCCATGTTCTTATAATTTTTATAAAATAGACACCTAGCACTTATTTCGTAATGATTGATTTCTTGTACTTATGTATTTATATTCTGCAGAATGTTACTTTAATTCTTTCACTATAAAGCCTTATCCTGGACAGTGATCCTGTTGCAGAACAACAAGGGCCAAGGTTTGTTATGTCCACTGGTCTATAGTAAAGACATCTCTCAATGCCAGAGATTTGGGAAAAGGAAAGGAAATGTTTATTTAATGCTATACAGACTTAAAGTAGTGACCTGACATCTTTATTAAAATATCAAAGTCCTTTAGGATACCCACAGAGGCACACAGTGCTTCCTTCTCTCCCTGCCCTAATTCAGGCTACTGTAACTCAGGAAAAGGACATGTCCATGTTTCCAGGCCACTGGCACCATCAGCTGTGTCGCTGTCCAGGCAGGATCTCTAACTAATTCAGTCATGTGGCACCTTCTCATGTTCTACTGGCAAGAGTTTTTTGTACCCATTTTCCAGGCAAAGTCTCTCCTGCTTCCCAGGCCATGTGTCCAAAGGGAGCACCTGAAGCTGTGTGGGCCTCTTCTACCAAAGCTGCAGGGGTCTGCACTCTGGCCAGACCATGTGGATCTCTCTTGTCCTCCAAAGCTGCAGAGAGGAGAGGGTTGCCACTCTGGCAAAGCCGAGTGGCGATTCTCTGCTAAAGCCGCATGGTGATTCTCTCTACCCCCAGGTATATGATTCCACACTCTGTCAAAGCTGTGTGGTACTCTTCTCAATGGCTGCTGTGTCTGGGTTTAAATCCCCGTGCCAATCTTCCTCCGTACCCCCATTTCTGACTCCTCCTATAATCAGCTACACCTGCCAGCATTCCTGTATTATTCCAAGTTTACTGGGCTGCCGTCATGAGTCTGGGCCAGGGTGGCCTCATGTCATGAAGCCAATCTTCTCCAAGCTCCCATGCATGCACTGTAACTCGGGGGACCTGCCCCCCAGCTACATCATGAAGGAAGTGACTTCCATCCCCTTGGCTCCAAGCATGGCCACAGCTATTTAGTACATCTAAGCAAACAGAGCAAACAGCCAAAGGCTATAGATATGTTAAATGGCCATGCCATGGATTAGCTGCAAGTCTGGGGCTGTACAAAAGAGCCCTGCATGTTCCTGCTCCCTGTGTCCCTTCCCCCAGCTCACACCTTTGGTGGAAGTGGTGAGGACATCTTACATGTCTCTCCAATATTTTCTAAACACCTTGAGTTCCAGACCCCATTCCAAATCCCTTTTGGGGCCCCCCTCTTGGCTGCACCCTATATCAATCCCATACTTCTTCCCACCACAGGAAACCCCCACTTATAATGTGTTCTTTTTACAATGGCATCTTTGCTCTGTTTCAAATAGTAGAAAATGCATATTTTCTCATGACACATATTAACAAAATTTTACCTCAGTCACTTGTGCATCAATTTAATTATTTCTTACATAATTATTATATGTGATAAAACATTGTTCCTTTTTTAAAAAGATGCTTGAGGCTTTTTATATGCATAAATTAGATTAATCATTTATTATCATATTATAATGTTTGATAAGAATAATTTTAATTTGTATTTAGCTTCAGGAAAGTTTTCCTGAACTCTTCAATTATATATTCAAAAAATTTTTAAATCACAGTATCTGCTTTCCTGGTGCCTGGGGCTCTCCCCTCAAAGTTCATTGTGCAAACCATTACATCAGTTAAAAAAAATCCAACTGTTCAGTGTTCTATATTCAAAACAAGTGATTGACTATTCCATTCCACTTTTAAAAGACTATTTTTAACTTGACTATACAACCAATTATCTTTCATTATATCAAGATATTGTCTGCCAATGTGTTAAACTCTATAGTTAGCAGTTATTATAAGTTGGCATCATGCTGTGAATTGCACTGTTAACTATTAATCAAGTGTGTGTTTGATTGAAGTCATTTTGGTGTCTTTCTCGAAGTGACTTGAGGCAGATGTGTTTAATACAAGTAAAAAGGTGGTTGCTAAATGCTGACTGATGTTTGGAGCACCACATAGACTTTATATTATATGTTTACATCCACATAATTTATATGTATTTATTTAGATATTTATTAATAATATAGATCATCTATATAGAGGACAGTTTTTTAAAATTTTATGACTTTGTAAGTATTGCTTGGGTAAACTTGATCCTCTGGGAAATGTGTTTCATTTTTAAATTTAGGCTTCTCTTAACAAAGCTATCTAATTTGTATGTGTCTGTTTACTTATGTATAATTATAAATGGATATATAGTATTTTTATTTCTTTATTGGATCTAAGTATTAATTTTTGAAAAAGGCCACTGAATGCCTCCTTTGTCCTTATAAGATAAACAATATAATGTTCACATGTGATTTTTGTAAGCAATCTCATCATTTTCTTTATTTTGCTTATGTACTTATATATAGTTCTTATAATTTTTATTTTTTGACAAAAAAGTAGTAGTGAGTTTCTTAGTCTTGATATATGAAAGTCTGACCACAAAGTATCCAGCCATGTAAGAAGAAAAATAGAGTCATTTATTAAAGAAGACACAAGATACAAGAAACATTGTTCACAGGGCAATGATGCCTCATCCTCCTCAAAGTAGGCACCTTGGGACCTTGCAAAGTTCTCCCAATTGCCATCAGCTGCCCCGTTGTATTTTCCTGAAAAATCTCTTCCCTTTTAAAGGTGATTTCAGTTTTGAGAAAAGCCAGAAATCACGGAGCACCAAATCTGGGCTGTAGGGAGTCTGAGTCATCTGGGTTATTTGATGCTTTGCCAAAAACTTGGCACCACACATGATGCATGAGCAGGCGTGTTTGTTGTAATGAAGCTGCCTGATTACCATTTGCTCATAGCTGTGGCCTTCTAAATCATCCAAATAGTTTCTGTAGAAAAATATCCAAGCTTAACACAAAATTTGACACAGATTCGTGTCTCTTTTAGTTCAGTCCTTTTGAATGTGATGGCCACGCAATACACATGCTCACTCAACAGTGTCTACCGCCCCCATTGACTAGTATAGTGAAGTTATCGTTGTTCACAAATGCACATTCCAGCACACTCTCCTTGGCTGCCAGGTTGTAGCCATGTCACCCAAAGCATTCTCATTATATTGACAATGGTTGGACTTTTCCGGAGACCTTATAAATTAAAATGCCCCCACCTATAATCTTTCTTCAAGCATCCACCCTTCTCTAATGGTTGCCATTATCAAACTTTGACAACCATGTTAAGAAACTACATAACTTGTCCTGTAAAGAGGAAAATTAACCTCAGATCATCTCAGATGAGGAGCACAAGTTGTGGATGTTGAACACACAACAGAACAAACAAGCTCCTGCTGCAGTGTGCCTTCTGGGAGCTTGTCTGCCCCACGGGGTGAGGAAATGGGTGTTTTCCTTTGCCATGAATAGAATGGTTTGTGACATGTGCCTGTAGTAAATGTACCAATTAGACAATTTAGTAACATGGTTCAGGTACTCTTTGTCTCAGAAGCCTGGCTTATCTCTCAGAAGTATTTTATTTAAAACTAGAAAAAAAGAGAAATATTTCTATGTTAGTTCTCATTTATTGTGTAACTCACAGTGGGTTGTTAAATATGTGTTACAGGAGTTATTAGAACTGCCTTACATAACATGGACAGAGAAGCCAGAGAACACTACTCAGTGGTCATTCAAGCCAAAGACATGGCTGGGCAAGTTGGAGGGCTTTCGGGGTCGACAACAGTGAACATCACCCTGACAGACGTCAACGACAATCCCCCACGGTTTCCTCAGAGTATGTACCTGTTTCTCCTCATTTGAATTTATTACTGGTCATTTATGCAAAGCAAAATGAAATACGTGAATACACAATGTCATGTTGCTGTCATACATGGAATATTCCATCAGCAAAATATTCCACCTTACATGGAGTATTTTGTATTTGTGCTGTATGGTCTCCCTTCTATGATATGAATGAGATAAAGAAATCATTCAACTGATTGTCTCCTGAACCTGGTAGGTAATTGTCACAGTGTTATAGGTATATGTTTCACTAGGTTTCACAGGTAAATATTAAAAAAGGTGTAATTGTACTGAGTAATGATACACTGCATTTGCTAAAGTATTTATGGATCACTAAGTTATTCATAGAGACATTCAAAATAAATATTGATATGGGCATTCTCATGCACAATGGTAGCATGTGTACCTTTTTGACTGAAGTTTAAAAAGAAATCCTTTATATTAGTAATGAATGTTCTTCACACACATGCACACACCATCCAACAGCAAAGTACCACTAATATAATAAGGTAGAGTCTCAGAGTAGAATCTTTGGGAATGAAGAGCATAAACTAGCTCAGAAGGAAGAAATATTTATGACATCTTCATAATAAGGAACAAATAATTATATTTGAGTATTTTTAATGTGGCAGAACTGTAGGTGACATTTTATACAATACTCTTTAATTATAAAAGGCCTATAGGAGATCTGTCCCTTATGTTCTTCTTACCCATGTTTAAAAACTAATAAAATCGACAATGTAGTATGTCAGTAATGGCTCTTCACAAGTCAGTGCTACAAGCCTTCCCCAGCTTGATCTTTTAACACTGGTCTCAGTAGTGCCTGGGCCCAACCACATGGAGCACTGCCTGTCCCTAACACATACATGCTCACACTTGGCATGGCTTTCATTCAACTCAGAATTCTCCACACTCACACTTTTCTGTTTAAAAACCCTGAAATGAGTTTTTGAACTTTGTTGCAGAATGAGCAAAGTTAATTAATGTTAATTTCTTGTCACATAGCACTTTCCATGGACTTTCAGGTTACATTTATTAGCATAGGTGCACATCTCCATAAGCACTTTGCATCCCTCCAAGTAAGAGTGATGCTTGAATTGCCTTTGCAAACTTAAGCATTCAAATCAGTGCCCAGCCCTTGAAAAATTAGTACTAATGAGTAGGTGAATGAGTTCAATTTAAATACTCTGTCAAACTACCTTTGCTAAAAGACAAGCAAGTCACGTTCACAGTTAGGCAAAATCACTTTAAAATATTGGTTCTGGGGATAAGGTTATGTCACCTGGTCCACTGGCATTTGCCCAGTGAAGAAAGTGTGTCTGAAAAAAAGTATAAATCATAGTTAGGTTCATATCATATTAAATCATACCGTATGATTAAATTTTAAGCCATTTAACAAAGTACACTATATTTTTGTGTTATTTATAATTTAGTTCATGCAATATACATATAGACACTTGTAATTTTTACAGAAGTGCTATTATTAAATAAGATGAGAAAACTCAAGTTCAAAGATTTTTATAAAGATAATGAGTCATAATGCCCAACTAAACTGAGTACAAAGTTGATTATAATTTACAATACTAACTTGTGTACTTTATTTTCAAATAGATTCCACCACCACTATTTTAAGATGTATATTAATAATTTATATCTTAATCAAGTAGAAAACCCAATTCTGCACAAAAGGGGCTCAGTGAACATTCGGCCATGCTACAAACAGCATCTCCCTTTCTCTCTCCCTCCTTCTCTATCTATAAACTAATTTTAAAGTTTACAAGTCCATTAAAATTGATTTTAGAATTCAACAGAAAATTATACTAGTGACGAGTATAGTAACAGTGTTATTGTTGAAGCATCCATTCATGGTGAAGCAATCGTTTTACCCGACAAGGAAATGGTAAATGTGTGCTCTCTGAGTGGACTCATTATACCTAGTGGATCTGCCTTTCTTTACTCAGTAACATTCTATACAGAATGACTGACAGATGTCATTCCTGCCAGTGCAAGATGCACTTAGTTTTGAAAAACAGTCAGCACACACTCTGACTTTTATAAAACGTATTTTATTTTGGCCCTGGCTGATGTGGCTCAGTGGATTGAGAGCCAGCCTGAGAACCAAAAGGACTCAGGTTCAATTTCCAGTCAGGGCACATGCCTGGATAGTGGGCCAGGTCCCCATTTGGGGGTGTGTGAAAGGCAACCACACATAGATATTCCACTCTCTTTTTCTCCCTTCTTTCCCCTCTCTAAAAATAAATAAATACAATCTTTAAAAAAAGAAATCTTAAAAGATATTTTATTTTACACTCATATTGCAATAATATATTGCTGCTTTCAGAATAATTTAGTGTCAGAACGACAAAAGCAGCTTGCAGTGGTGTATTTTTTATTTACCCGCATGCATTATACCTCATCAAATGGCTACTTCTACAATGGGAAATACTGTGTACTGCTGGGAGAAAACAATGATGTAGTAGGAGGACTGGAATTCATGAAGCCCCATGAAAAGCACAAACTCATATACAATTCAGTTTACATAATTCTGATCCAGTTATCAAATGGATCCCGCAATCTAATTGTTTCTCTTAAGATGCAGATTTTTACATTGCCCCTGACTTCCTTCTCTTGTTACTGATCTGAGCAAGCCATCTTTCTTACACCTTTACATTGATTGATTCTAATATAAATATCTAGCACAAAAAGTACAAAAATATTACCTTATAGTGTTCTTATTTATTTTTCTTTCTTCTGCTGATCTACCACGGCCTGAGAAAGTGAGTCAGGTCAGCTTGCTATCTCTTGGATCTTAACTTAAAGCTAGCACTGTTCTCTATTTCAGCGTCTTTGTTTTTATTCTGTTTGCTTATTTGTTTTATTCTTTAGCTTCCTGTCAAAGGTGAGATCATATGGTATTTGTCCTTCAATGCCTGGGCAGCGACCAGAGGGGAGAGGGAAGGGAACTTAAGGGGAAAAAGGGGGAGGGATTTTGAGGAACAAGTATGAATGACACAGAGATGAGGACTGGGGGGGGGGAATGGGAGGGAGGGGGGAGACCGGGCGGGGGGGGGGGGGGAAGAGGAAAAAAAAAAATGTACTTGAAAAGTAACCAAATAAAATTATAAAAAAATAAAATAAAATAAAATAAAATAAAATAAAAAAGGTTTATGAGGTTAAAAAGGTAAAGCGAATAGATATTTGTTTATGATTAACCTTGAAATTTTATGTATAATTTTTGATGTCCTTTTAAACAGAAAGGATTCATTAAGAAGAATTTACAGCAATACTTCCTTTTCCTCTAAATGATTAAAAAATATGCAGCTACAAAAAAAAAAAAAGCTAGCACTGTATTTTCATTTTAAGTAGATAAGCTCTGAGTAAGTGAGAACTGGAGTAGACTAGATTGAAAATATTTCAGTGTGAAACCTCTCCCTTTAATAATGGTTCTTTTCTTAAATTCCAATTTGTCTGATATTAATATAGCATACCAGACCTTTTTATCAGTTACTGTGTGGATGGTATAATGTTTTACTTTCAAACTATATTTTGCTTAGTTCTTAAATGTTTCTTTAAACCACTTAGATTTTACTGATTTGTTTTGTTTTTTTTTTAATCTGCTATTATAGTTTTTTTTAAAAAGGGATTTTAAATGTAGAGCAATATTTATAAAAAGCTCATTGGTATCAGCGAAGAAAATGACCTGGAATAAAAGGCTTGCCAGTTCAGTTCCCAGTCAGAACACGTGCCTAGGCTGTGGACTGGGTCCCCATAAGGAACACAGTGGAATACTATGCAGTAGAAAGAAAGAAGGAACTCCTATCTTTTGCAACAGCATGGATGGAACTGGAGAGCATTATGTTAAGTGAAATAAGACAGTTGGTGAAAGACAAATACTATATGATTTCACCTAAAAGAGGAATCTAATGAACAAAATAAAGAGCAAAATAGACCAGAGGCGTGGAAACATAGAACAAACTGGCAAAGACTGAGTCATGCATTTTTCTAATTTTAAAATTGGGTATTCAAAAAATCTGAGGTTGTCAATTTAGAAACTCACCAGTCATAACATGTCAGTCATTTTAGAATTTGTTTTAAGTTTATTTGGCTGTAGGCTAGGTCAAAAATTATAGATTGATTTTTCCCCCTGTACTTACTGTCTTTTGTATAGATATTTATGTTTATGGTCAAAGGCAAAGATTTCTTAGCAATACTTTGTTGCTAGTTTTTGTAAATCGGTTTTTAATTCTTCAAAGAATGCTGAAAAATAGGAAGAATTTTTTATTAGAATTTATAAATTTACCATCTTTTAATTTCTTTATGAGTATGATATGATTAAAAGTAAGAGTTATTCAAAAGGGGCCCACAATATCTTTGCTTTGAGGAAAAAACTTTTCCTCAGGCAGCTAGCTTTGTTACAGCTGCCACACTGTAAAACAGAGTGTGCTGTGTTAAGGAGGTTTAAAGATATTATTTCAGAGTACAGGGAAGTACAATTGTCTTTGTACTTCAGTTGTCTTTGGACAATTGTCTTTTTAATGTGTGACATTAAACAGCTATAGTATTAGTCATTTACTATATGTATTAAAAACATTGTAGGCCGAGCACAATACAATTATTAATAATTAATGTTCAACGCAAGTTTCTTAGATGCAGGAAAATTCCCTATTCTTTCTGTGTCTTTTTCATAATTTGAAAGTAGCATTTCCAATGGAGACTATCGGCATAAAATAGTTTAAAAGAGAGATTTACAAAGTCTCCGGTTAATCCTGTCAATGTCAGGCAACCTAGATAATTTGGGTATTACAGTTTATAATCATGTATATGCCAATCAGTTTTCTCTCAGAATCATCCATAAATAAATATATGTCTTATACACAGCCACTTCCTTCAACACATAAATACTATATGTGTAATCCAAATATTAGTCTCAATAATGTAATGATCAGATTGATTACAGGCTTGGAAGTCTGTTCCTTGGGTTTATTTTTGGAATGACTTATTTGCTCACCTGGCAAAGTTACTGAAGCAAGGAATGGGTCTTTTAAAAAGCAATTAGAATCAATACCATCCTGGAGAAAAAAAATGAGTTAAAAGGGACAAGCTTCGCTGAGCCAAATGCCTTTTTATTCTTCCTACCAAATCTACTTTTTTTAAATGTACTTCAGCTAATCATTAGCATTTTATGATGCATTCTAAGAAATCGTGTGGAGAGGATAATATCTAGCAATTAAAGTTACACCACAGTCAGAAACAAAAATATGAAATGATATTTGTAGCTTTGTGCTATGTATATTTACATAGTATCAAAACAAAAATAGGCAATACCAGCTCTGTTTAAAGATACCCTTAAACTTCCTAATGAGGTAGACTATAACAGAAATTAGTCATATATGAAGTCTGTCCAGAAAAAGTCCAGCCATTGTTAATATAATGAGAATAATTTGTGCAGCATCGACATAATCTGGCAGCCGAGGACAGTGGACTGGGATATGTGTGCATGAACCACAAGGACTTCCCTGTACTAGGCAGTGGGGGTGGCAGATGTCATCCAGTGAGCACGTGACCTATGTGCCTGTCACATTCAAAATGACTAAGATAGAGCAATGAATCTGCATCAAATTTTGTGTTAAACTTGAACATTCCTCCACGAAACTATGTGGGTGATTCAGAAGGCCATAGCTGTGGACAACTGCTAAATAACAACTTTATCATGACGACCTGCCCACTCATGCATCGTGTCTCATGCAGAGTTTTTTCTGTGAAACATCAAATCACCTAGGTGACTCAGCCCCCCTACAACCCAGATTTGGTGCCCTGTGAATTCTGGCTTTTCTCAAAACTAAAATCACCTTTGAAAAAGAGAAGATTTCAGGGCATGGATGAGATTCAGGAAAATACAGCTGGGCAGCTGGTGGCAACTGGGAGAACGGTGTGAGGTCCCAAGGTGGCCTCTTTGAAGGGGACCTGAGGCATCATTGTCCCATGTACAATGTTTCTTGTAGCGTCTTCAATAAATGTCTCTATTTTTCATATTACATGGCTGGATACCTTCTGGACAGACTTCATATATTCAAACAGAGGAAAAAAACTTCACTAATATTCTACAATTAATTTGATGTCTAAAATTCAATAATGCCTATTGCACTGACTCCTATTTCAGCTTCTCCCTCAGCAAACCAGAGCACAGTTAACATATTAGAGAAAATTATATGTTGTTGTAGTAATATTATCTTTCTCACTTTTATGTGTTTCTCCCTGTCGTAACATTATTCCTGCATTTATAGTATCCCAATTGTTACCATTCTCAAGGGAGATTCAAATAGCAATTGTTCACATCTTGACCTAACCTTCATGTGATAAAATCTACATAACATAAAATTTACCACCTTAATCATAATTACAGTCCAGTGGTGTCCACACGTTTGCACTGCCGTGCAATCCTCAATACCATCCACCTGCAGAACTCTCTTCTTTTGAGAAACCAAAACGTCATACCCTTTGAACGCTAACTCTGCGCATTCCCCTCCGCTCGGTACCTGGTAACTACTATTCAACTTGCTCTCACTGAATTTTACTTTTCCAGTTACATCATGTAAGTAGAATTATACAATTTTTGCCCTTTTTAAATTTCATTTGCCATACTATTTCAAGCTTCCATTATACTATGGTATATATCACCATTTCATTTTTAAGGCTCATTACTATTCTATTGTATATTTAATTTATATTTTGTTTAGCCATTCACTATTGAAGGATATTTGGGATGATTCCATTTTAGTCATAACACTACTGTGAAATTGCTGTGCAGATATATATTCAAGTCACTGTCTTCAGTTCTTCGCATGTGTAGCCAGAAGTAGGATTACTGGATAAAATGATAATTCTATGTTTAATTTTTGAGGTATTACTATATTGTTTTCCATAGAATACTTACTATTTTACATTTGCAACAGCAATGCACAAGTGTTTTGATTTTTTTACTGCTTGTTAACACTTCTTATTTTCTTTTGATTTTATTTTTGATAAGAACAATTTTAATTTCTTCATAAGTCAGTCTTTGTAGCTTGTGTGTTTCAAAAACACTGTCAGCGTCCTTTGAGTTATCTGTCTTGTCAGTGTACAATTTTATAGTATTCTCTTACAATTATTTTCTTTCTACAAAATCTATGGTTATATCTCCACTTAGTCTCTGATTTTAGTAAAAGAATCTTCTCTCACATTATTAGTCATGCTGGTTAAAGTCTCGTCATCTTTGTTGATGTTTGTGCAGAGAGAATTGGGCCCTAAGCCACACTTCCTGCAGACTGGGATCTCTGCCCTGGGGGTGGGGTGGGGCAGAGCACGTGCCGCCAGAGTCCTGCTTGGTTACTATGGACCTTGGTTGCTATGGACCTTCGACTCTTTCCAGAGCTTCTGTAACTAATACTTTTTCAACCAGTTTCCAGTGTTTTTAATGTTTCAGGTATACACGATACAGATATAGTATCTTTCCATTATTGATAACTATTAACACAATAACTGTTTTCTCTAGTAAATGCTCTAAGAAAAGGGATGGAGCTAGGAAAACTCTCCCCTTAATTTGAGTAGGGAGAATTAAGAATTAAGTGCTGTGCCATCGAAAAGAAAAAGAAGAAAAAGAATTAAGTGCTTATGAACCCAACCATAAAATTTATTTCTAAAAATTAAATATATGGTATCTTTGTTCCTCTATGTCCTTATTTCTTTCTCTTCCTGTCTCAAGCTAATACATGAGGGGAAATACTATTTAACACACCGATATGTGTTTGTATAGATAATATGTGTGGTTATATATGTTTATGTGTATGTGTGAAATTGCAGTCTGGGTGGTATTTTTTAATCTACTTTAATGTTCTTGAAAATGTGGTAACATTCTCACAGTGCATAACCTTCTCATGAACTCAAACAGAGTACCTTGAGGAATTATTTTGGCAACAGTAGAGATGCTGACTGGACTGCACCATAAAATTATTAGATGGATTATCCCTGGTGACCACAATACTGTTGTGTGTGTCTATGAGTTTTTGTTTGTTTGTTTTTTTGTTTGGTTTTTCATTAGCTGCTTTCAATTTTATATCCCACATATGAGTGAAATCAAATGCTTCTTAACTTTTTCTGTCAACTTATTCTGTTTAGTAAATTATTCTCAACATCTATTGATGTTATTGCAAATGACAGTAGTAAATTTTTCCTCATGACTGAGTTTTATCCATATATGTATGCTCACACATACATCCCCCCCCCCCAATTTCTTTATCCAGTCATCTACCAAAGGACACTTAGGCTGTTTCCACATCTTGACAACTTGAGTAAAACTGAAATGCACATTGAGTGCATATAATTTTGTGAATAATTGTTTTCAAGTTTTGTGTAAATACCCAGAATATGGGTTGCTGGGGTAGCTGTTATCTCTATTCTTAATTTTTAATTTTAATAATCCATGTTTGACTTTATTATAAAATGACTTTAAATATTTTTAGAAGCTGACTGGAAATGAGTGAAAATACATGTATAAAATATTTATTATATTTTTTGTCACAGCTTATGCATCAAGCCATATATGCACCAAAATAAGTTTATTGATCAAAATAAAAACCACGTTCATAAGCCTGGCTGGTGTAGCTCAGTGGATTGAGCATGGGTTTGTGAACCAAAGGGTCGCTGGTTTGTTTCCCAGTCAGGACACATGCCTGGGCTGCAGGCCAGGTCCCCAGTGGACGGCACATGAGGGGCACATTGAGGTTTCTCTCCCTCTCTCTCTCCTTCCCTTTCCTTCTCTCTAAAATAAATAAATAAATAAATAAATAAATAAATAAATAAAATCTTTAAAAAATTACATACATGTTTTTTTTCCTGTTTTCACTTTGAATTTCACATGTTATTTGGAGAAAGAAAGATTGGGGATTGTGCGAGTACTTGAGTAGGTATTATGTTTGTTTTTGCTCAACTTAAGAATGAAAACTTCCCTCATCTATCTTTCTGTTGTTTACAGGTAAAGAGTTGATAAAATGCTTTAATACAGATATCTACAAATTCTTTACATGTAGGCTATTTTGCATATGTGTTAAAGTTTGTATAAATCAATTATTTCATTAGTAAGTGGTGTACTGTTGGGTTGGCCAAAAAAATTTTTTTTTCTGTAAGATGGATCTAGTAACCCTTAGTTATCTTTAACTTCATTTGACATCCTGTATCTTTCTAACAATTTTGTTAGATTATATACTGACAGCTGTAATGTCAGTGTACGTTAAAAAAAACATCAAAATTGGTGACTTTTTGTGTAACTATTTTAATACTAAAGATGGAAGAAAATTGATATTTTCAGCATATTGTGTTTTATCATTTCAAGAAAGGTAAAAACATAACTGAAATGCAAATGTATGCAAGTATATTGGGAAGGTTCTGTGACTGACTGAACATGTCAAAAGTAGTTTGTGAAGTTTCACGCTGGAGATTTCTCACTGGACGATACTCCACGGTCAGGTAGACCAGTTGAAGTTGACAGTGATCAAATTGTGACGTTAATTGAGAATGATCAACATTGTACCACATGGGAGATGGCTGACATACTTAAAATATCCAAATCAATAAACTTATTGGTGAAAATAAAAAACATGTCTGTCATTTTATGTGAAAAAGCATAAAGATTTTTTAGACAACCCAATAATATTTAATATTTGAAAACAACTTTATTTTATGCATTACTTAATTTAATGTTTATTTAAATGAATTTTCTAAATAATTAATGCATTTTCTTATAAAATATAAACATTATCATCGAAATGTTTAATATAAAATATTTTGCAGAGCACTATCAGCTGTATGTTCCTGAGTCAGCTCAAGTTGGTTCTGCTGTTGGGAAAATCAAGGCAAATGATGCAGATACTGGTTCAAATGCTGACATGACATACTCCATCATTAATGGTGATGGTATTGGGATATTCACCATCTCTACTGACAAAGAGACCAGAGAAGGGATCCTGTTCTTAAAGAAGGTAAAGTGAAAATAATGTAATTGATTTAGGTAACTCATTTTTCCATGAATAGAAATTTGGAAGAGGTATGATTAATCCATATTAACAGGTCATTAGATGATAAAAAATATTTCCTCTTTAAAAGGTCATTGCTTTCAATTATGCAACATGTGACTGAGTCTTTGGATACTGTCTTATAAAGTATATTTTATGTTTTGAAAAGATATGATTTAGAATACACTTTGAATGTGCCCCTCATCTTTGTTTTCAGATAACAGGTTTATCACCATATCAGTTCTATTAAAATCACTACACTATGTTGTAGTAATTTGGTAACATTAGGAGGCTTTTCTACCTAATTTAAACTTTTTCATCATGTTAGGTAACACTCTTTAAGATATAAGTTTGTACTTGATGGTCTTAGATCCATCAAGCCAGCTTTGGTGAAACCATTGCCCTTATCCCCCATTCTTTTTTGTTATTTAAAAACATAAAAACAAAAAAAACTAGCCCTGGCTGGTGTAGCTCAGTGGATTGAGCACAGGCCTGCGAACCAAAAGATTATGGTTCAATTCCCAGTCAGGGTACATGCCTGGGTTGCAAGCCAGTTCCCAGTAGGGGCCAGTTCCCAGAAGGGGATGCATGAGAAGCAATCATACATTGATATTTCTCTCCTCTCTCCTTCCCTTCCCTTCTGAAGATAAATAAATAAAATTTAAAAAATTAAAAAAAATATTGTTCAATCAGTTGTCCCCATTTCCCCCCCACTCCTCTCCCCTGCCCCACCCACTCCCACCTCCCACATTCAGTCCTCCTCCCTCAGTTGTCTTTGTCTATGGGTCCTTTATGCACGTTCCTTAACAACCCTTCCCCTTAAGAATTTGCCATCGGGTTGAATCTTTTCTCTTTTAAGAGTACATAATTCTCATGTCCTTATAAAAGTGAAGTGGAACTCAGAAAATTCCCAACAAACAATTTAAATGTAACTCCTAGTGCAGTGTAGCTCAGTCTTTAAATGTTTAGTGATTTCATCTTTAAAATCTACTACTATTTAGATCCCTAGGCACTACCTGTCCCATATTTTGATTCAGAAAGGGTGAAGTGAGTGGGGCCCAGGGATTGGCCTTTTTAGCAAGTACTACAAAGTATTCTACTGTAGAATATGTTCAGAACACAGATGGAAATATGGATAAAAAGATGAGGAAGGTATTGCCTGTTTTTCATTCCTTTGAATGGTTTTCACTCAGGGAAATTCAGGCAAATAGACCAGTTCCTTCTGAAATATAAACTCTGAATCCTAAAAACATCAACATAACACCAATATTTAAAAAAACAAGTAGAATACAGAAGAGAAATACAGTTTTGGATGAAAAATTTAAAACTAGGAGAGAATATTGGCATTGAAAATTTCTAAGGGAGACAGTATAGGTGGAAAATGGTGATGGATAAAATGTGAACATTCTAGAACTTTAAATCAATTTAAGGTCATAAATATTAATTTTATTTGTTAAAAGAGAGGACAGAGTGGTTGTCACTAGCAGTTTTCAGATCACCATCATTATCATCTGATCATCATCATTATTTTCAACATAATAATAGCAGCAACTAGTATTTATTGAGGGTGTTTTCTCAGTGTCGGGAAAGGTTTGAGGTACTTTTTGTGTCTTGATTAGCTGAGATAAGAGACCTGTTAACATTTCTTTAAAACTCACTTGCACATTAAATATAAAAGTGTCATTAGCTTCACTGATAAAAAAAATAAACCAAATCACATCTAAAGAAGTTAGGTCAAGACTACGAAACTGAATCATGGAGAGATAAAAAATTGGAGCCAAGTAGAATTTATCAACAGAAAACTGATTTTGGGAGTCTGCCTTCAGAGTCTGGACAATTACTTATTTTACATGCTTGGTTGGAGAAAACATATATTTTTCTTTGCTACAATAAAGAAAAGAACAAATTCAGTGTGCTGGAGAGAAAATGTGAATAAAGGAAATGGAGAAAAAAAAGAAAAATCACACCATCCTCTTTGGGAAACTTGATAATAAAGTGGTGGAGAAAAGTTATGAAGCAAATTAATGAGAACATGATGAAATGAACATTTTCATTGTAAATGGAAGAACTTGAAAGTTTGTTTCCATGCAGATAGGTAAAGGGTCAATAGAAATAAGAAACTGAGCATACAAAAGACAGAATAACTGATTTTTAATAACTGAACTAAGACAGAGATGGCCCTGCTTAGAATCTTGATCGTAGGTGGAAAGACACAACCCATGGCGGCAGTATGCCTTATTCCATGAGAAATCAGACAGGAAGACAAAGACAGTGGTTGCAGATAAATTTCTACTGTGATAGACTCAGGGATGTATGTGTATATATGTGTGTGTGGGGGTGGCCTTGCTTATGGAGCATCATTGACTTTAAAAAGTGAAGGTGACAGTGAATGGTTTGAATATATGCTTGATCTGAAATACAAGTATATTCTGTGGGATTAAGGACAGTGAGGATTTTACCACCCTGCATGGCTTCAATTAATTTGTTTATTTGTTTAGTAAAAATAAAGGGAAATTGACATATATGTATGTGCATGCACATATAGTTAACATTCTTCACTCTATATTGTGCACACACACAGAATAGGTATTTTCAAGATAGGATGATTGTTTTACTTTTATAAAGGGTAGCGATGATATATTAAAAATAATCTTGACAGTTAACAAATTCCATTTAACTTTTACTTTTTTCCTTGAATTTGTTTTCTAATGCAATCTAGACTTTTGCTGGGATACATTAATGTTTGCATTCATCTAGTTTTTTGATCCTTCAGATTAGCATTGCAAATCTGAGTTGCTTCATGACTATGTTTTATGTTGTAAATAATAGCAATTTAAAACCTAAACTATTTGACTCAATGGGTCTTAACCTGACTCAGAGGGCAGGATATGGATAAAAGTCCATTAAAACCTGTACCTTGTTTAATCTTTAAAGCAGCTCACGTTAGTCTGAAAGTCAGAGCAGCTAATCTTTCCAAAGATCGAAACCAGCAGTGCTCTATAAATCAGCTTACAAGAGTGTCTGCAGGTTCCTGCCCATATCATTCCCTCATCAGAAAATTGCCAAGTTAAATTCACCAGTCCATGGTATGGTACCTTGTAAATACACTTTGATAACTTTTATTCATTATTAAATGGAGCCTGACAGGGTGGAAAGGGGAAAAAGTGATAAGAATGAATGCAAGTTGAAGCACTCTTTCCGCAAACGCAAAGATCTACCTGAGGATGTGCTTCTTAGCAGCCTGTTTCAGAATCTCTTCTTGGGCTCTTTACATCACTTTGCACTCTTTATCAAGTCGTTCTATGTTTCTCTTTTAAGTTCAAGGCTCCAACCCTATTTGCTCTTAATGACTTTCAGTAATATTCTTTGTAGCATTGCTTTCCTTTTTTATGCCTATTTAATACCTTATACAATGCCTGATGATTTAAACCAAAAAAATCTTAAATTTAGCTGCACATCAATGAAGGGTGGTTGAAATCATTCTCTTAATGGCAAACACAATATAAATTTTGGTCCTGCAATTTTAAGAAATATATGGCATTGTCTCAAGTCTTTTAATCTTCAGTGTTCTTATTTAAGCAGTGTACAAGGTCCTTACTAAAAATAGGGTGAAAAGAAGTTTTAAGTTGGTCCTGGATAATAATTACAATGATACCAATAATACCTCAATATTTACTTTTCTACATGTCTTCCCTTCTCTCTGTATTTGCATCAAATTTTAAATACAGTTTCCAGACCACCCCAAGTGGTTGTTTAGCTACCTTCCTTTGTTTTACGTTGCCCACTTTACCTATAAGCACATAAAGAATGAAATATCTTGTGGTATTATATTCTGTTACATGCAGAAGCTGTCATTCATGTTTCTTAGTAATCCACTTCCTTTTTCTTCTTTCGTAAAACAGATTTTTCCCAAACTTCAAGTTTAATATGTTTGTAGTGCAATATTTTCAGACATAAAGCTTTCTTTGATTGTCTTTTCTGTTATTCACTAATTGCTTACTGCATAAAACAGAACAATTCCATATCTCTCTCAAATTTGCTAGGTCTAATGAATAGGAAGACCTTATTATAGTTAATTTATTATGAATGCACTAGTAATTCCCATGAACATTCAAGGTCTATCTGGAAAACATCCAGCCATTGTTAGTATAAGGAGAATGTTTTGCACGGCCTCAATGTAACCTGGCAGCCAAGGAGGGTGAACTGGAATATGCAGGTATGAACAATGATGACTTCACTGTACTAGTCAGTGGTGAAGGTAGATAGCATTGAGTGGGTATGTGTACTGTGTGGCCTTTGCATTCAAAATAACTTAAGTCAGTATAGCAAAAAGTCTGCATCAAATTTTGTGTTAAACTTGAGCATTCCTGTGCAAAAACTATTTGAATGATTCAGAAGGACACAGCTATGGACAACTGGTGATTGGCAGCTTCATCATGACAATGCCCCACTCATGCATTACATTTCATGCAGAGTTTTTTGACAAAACATCAAATCACCAGGTGACTCAGCCCCTCAACAGCCCAGATTTGGTGCCCCGTGACCTGTTTTTTCTCAAAACTAAAATCACCTTTGAAAGGGAAGCGATTTCAGACTATCCATGAGATTCTGGAAAATTCGATGGGGTAGCTGATGGCAATTGGGAAAACTGTGAGGTCACAAGGTGCCTATTTTGAAGGGGACTGAGATATCATTACCCTATGTAAAATATTTCTTGTACCTTGTATCTTCTTCAATAAATGTCTCTATTGTTCATAGTACATGGCTGGATACATTCTGGACAGGCCATATATGTGTGTGTGTGTGTGTGTGTATGCTATAAACATAGCCCTGCTTATAATAGTTCTTAATCATTTTTATTACAAGGTACTTATATGTATTTATTTATTTTAATACTATATATTATACAATTTTTATTATGCATTATACTATTTCACTTATGAAATGAACCATTGAGATAGATCAAAAGAGTAAACATAATGTTACAAAAGTTATTTTTAAAGTTTAAGTGAATTCTAAGAAAAAACAATGTGGAATGTGTTTCACTATAACAGTCCTAGGTCTATTCCTAATAACCACCTTTTTGTTTTGTAGTAGGTTCTGTTCATTTGATTTTCTGTGCCATTACTTTGCTAAGCATTGAATGATAGACTGAGAATCAGGATGTTCTTTGCCATGAAATTGGAAAGCTTTAGGCCATGAACTAAAAGAACAGCAAACAGAGCATCTCAGCCCATTGTAAATACACAGATAGGCAAACGCATGAGCTCACTTTGCACCTAAGAAAAAATAAGTTTCTAATTCTAATGAACTACTTATAAAAGCTGAATACTCATTAGGGATTTCATTATTGAAAACTTCAGCAAATGTGAAATTGTTATAAGGCTTTAATATTTAGAAAGTAGTTCTCCTGCTCAGCCAGACTCCAAAGACAGAAGAATCCAACCTTCAATTCAGTTAAATCTCTGACTGTGTTTGTAGTAACTTTTGACAGACAATTGCTCTTAGACAACTTCTGCTGTTACTGTTCATCTGCAGGCCTGGCTACCAGCCTGGAATTGTAGATCAGTTGAAACTACCCTGAAGCCAGTTGAAGTTTATATATACCTACATCATAATTTAGTTCACTAGGTGGATGAAAACGATCAGTCAAAATATCCTGATGAATAAAACTATGCATGTTCATGTGTTATCAGTAAGTGTTTATATGCGTAGATATATATCAACACACATGTATACACATAGATATGCTTGTATTTAATTATATGTATAAATAATACATATTATTAAATGCACTATATATGTATGTATATGTAATTTGAAATGAAATATTTTTGTTTATTTTCCCAGTCTTCAAATGACAATAAACAAAAACATGTAATATTTGCTGTGTGTTGATACACTTGGGATTACACATGTTGAATAAACATTATACTCTCCCACATAGAGAAATTTATAACAAGAGAGCTCACACATTGTTCCAGTCTCCACAGAATGCCCATTGTTCAGGAAAAGTCTCTGACAAGCATCACAAACACAGCACCAAGAAGACAGTCAAGCTGAAGAAATATCATTCAAATTCATGCCATTTATCTTATGGTTTGGCAAAATCCTATCATGTACAGTATACATTCTTTCCAGGAAACAAAATTAATAATGTTAGTCACTATCCTAGGATTTGGCCAATGTTTGCATGGATGAAGTAATGTTTTTGATGTGTTAAAATATCGATATTGAGTTCATCACTGTGCTCCTGTTTCTGCCTTTGAAAACCTGGATGATGATGCAATACGGAAATTGAATGAAGATAGGTCAAGAAGGATTTTCTCTTAATATTTAGGAAAACGGATTTTAATACCTTCCCAAACTCCGAAAAAGAATGGAGTCATGGAATAACTTGACTTAATGTTATTTTTATTACCCTTTTATTTGATGATTATATAGTTCCAGAGGAATATACTAGTGTGATTGAATGAATATTATCAGCGATTAATGAGTAATGATGAAAAAGTCTCAAATATATAGAGCTGGATGGAAAATGACTGATGGGGAAAGAAGATAACTTCTGTAATATTAAATGCGTTCATATCAAAGAGGGAAAAGTTGTTATTTTATAAGTTAGAGTAATGATATGTAAAAGTAATTACTAAGAGCAATATGATGAAATTAAGAAACTAAAATTTAAGATAGAAATTGGAGGTAACTCACTGACAGTGAATTACATTAGGATACAGAGGAGTAACTAAAACAAAGTAAGAAAAGCCTCACTGACTGGGGAAGTTACATTCCGGGAGAATAAGTACTTCTAGCAGGGGCAGAGTTGGTAAGGAATTTTGCATGAAAAGCATTTCAGTTACTGAGCTCTGTGAATCAGTGAATTAAGGGAATTATAAAAATAAGAGATCTGGTAGTAAGGATTACTTATTTTAGAATTAGGGAAGTTATCAGTACACTTTCAGTGTTATTGTAAATACTTACAAAGGTGATTCATGATTGTATCTTTTAATAATGAGGACATTATATTCCACTAAAAATATGTTCATCCTTAGTTGAAAATTTGAATGTTACACCACCTTATATATGTGCTAACTAGATTTTAATCAGTGTAGCATACTACTTAAGGGGTACTACTAGTGCCCAAGTTCAAATCCCAAATATATCACTACCAAGCTGTTGCCTTGTGCAAGTTAGTTACCTTTTCTGAGCCTTGATTTCCTTTCTTGTGAATGGGAAACAATTATACCTCATAAAGGTGTTGTGATGATTAAGTAAGTTAATGTACATTAATTGTTTAAGCTGTAGCTAGGTTGTTAACTATTCATATTTTATATGTAGAATATGAATAATGTAGAATTGTCCATCCTTCAGATGTAAACCGTGTAAGAGCACCTTTCTATACTCTAAACAGGGGCAGATTTAAGATTAAGGGAGAGCTTTTGATCACCCACCCTGTCCTAGGGATTATGGCAGATACCTGAGATGCAAAGGTGAATCAGATTCTTTCTTTTAGGGAAAACTGAGGAGACAGGAAACATGGTTATAATACATGTTAAGTGCTAATGATACAGGTTTATTTATCATTAAGTAAGTGAAAGGGAGTCAGGGAAATCTTTGTGTGGGAGGTATTTTTTGGCATGCATAGAGCAGTATGTAGCAGATAGTCAATAAAATAAATGTGAATTAAGGGCTTTATATTCAACAATTGACATATTGTCCTTCAAGAACAGAGATTACATGCAAGCAACTTTGAACATTAAATATGTGGAAACATTGCCTTAGTTAATATATCATCAAACCAAAATAGCTGTGGGTAGTAAAGGGAAATGATAGCAACACAAAACCAGAAACACCTAAAACACAACAACAACAAGATTAAAATAAAAGAATCACAACATAAACAAAAAGGAAATTAAGACTTGTGACATTAATGCCTACCATGATGGAATCTAAACCAAAATTATACAAAGACAAGAGAAACCTTACAATTCACAATATGTTAACAAAAATGGTAAATATATATGCAGAATGTTAAGATAGCAACAGCATTTGCAAAACAATATACAAATGTAATACAACAATAAATACCACTATATTTACCACGCTGTAAATACTAATGTTGTATTACAATATATGCAAGGCATGAATTATAGACCAGACAAGTATTATGGTTATTTCAATCCATGACAAATAAAATATTTTAAAAATTAAAATAATTCAATGGCAATTAGTAGGGAGGTTATATGTATTAATAACCTCCTGAAGATACATATATTTTATTTCAAGTGCCCTTGGAACATTTAACAACATTAAGCATGTATAGTTTTCAGAGAGCATGTCAATAAATACCCAGAATCCAAAGTAGTACAAACAAAATCTTGTCTTCCAAATGCAACATGACTACAAATTACTAAAACTCACCCAGAAAACAAAACAAAAATTCCCTCAACTTGGAAACTTAGCAACTGCAACAGCAATCTTTTCTTTAATATCACGAAAACTAAAAGATAAATGTGCAACAAAATTGCAGAATTTCTAGAAAAAATAAAAGATATATATGAAAATTACGAGATGCAAAATAAGTACTTCTGAAAGTATATTCATAATCTTAAATATATTAGAGATAGAAAACAAAATAATAAATATAGCACTAAAATATTAAAGAAATAAAAAGAGAAGAGAGAAAAGAAAAAGAGAAAAGACAAAAAAAGCTATCAGAAATATGATATCAAATATAAAAACCTGAGGTTTTAGAAAGAAAGCTATACAATTAATAATAAAACAATAAATAAGTTTTAATCTTGTTAAGAAATGTGGAAGGAATAATAGGAAATAAATAGCTAGAAAAATGGAAAGTATAAGAATATTTTTCTTAATTCTATACAAATAAATTTCAGGTAGAGTATATTTTTGTCAAAGTTTCTAGAAAGCAACTTCAAAGAAATAGAAAATACCTATAAACAGTTTTTATATAAGAAAATGAGAAACCAGAACTACCTCTCCAGATACGTTAGATTCAATGATAAACAAAGGAAATTTTATCAAACCTTAAGATTTAACAGCACTATTCCCATGCTATTTAAATCTTTCAGCACAATAAAAAAATTTCACTGTGTTTTTATATGAAGCAAAGAAATATCTATTCATTTCTAGGGCTCCTGTAATAAATGACAACAAACTGAGTGGCTTAAAACGTGATCTCAGAGTTCCGAAGGCCAGGAGTTTGAAATCAGCCTGTTGGCTAGGATGCATTCTCTCCATAAACTCCAGGGGACAATAGATTCCTTGCTTCTTCCAGTTTCTGATGACCCCAAGCATTCCTTGGTCTGTGGTCACATCACTATAGTCTCTGAAAGCGTTAGGGCTGGAATTCATGGTACAGGGTTGCAGTTTTCAAAGAAAAGAAATGTGTCATAGTTCTGAAATGTTGTTAAACAGAAAAAAATATATTCATGCTATCAACTCCTATCCATACACCAAATATCTTGGTCAGGCAAAATTTATACAGTAAGTAATGGGAAATATAAAATATAAAATAGACTTAGAGTAATATAAAAATAATTATACTCCTAATACAAACACTATTATAGTTATAGTACAAAACAATCAACATACTTTATATTGTATATCTAAACCTACAATCACTAAAAATAAATAAATGGATACAGTTCCTTCTCACTTTTTCTAAACTTGCAGCTCAGGACTGCTTTTTTTTTTTTTTTTTCAGAAAGGAGGTTGTTAAAATATTTCCATGTGCATTAATTTTCCTGCTTCTATACTTCTTTCTCCACCTGAAATAATCCTCTTATTCCTTGACGTCTCCAGATGGGTCTTCATCCATACATCTGCCAGTCCTGGCAAACAAGTTCTGCAAAATGATTATTCCTATCTCAACATAGTTAAATATATATCAGATAATCATAAACATAAAATTATGTGTCCATATTAACAGCTTGCTTCTTAGCAGTAGGTAGGTTAGTGTAAAGGCAAATGACATCTAACTTGCAGAGGGATCTGCTCAAAAAAACAGAAAAAGCGATGCTGTTAAGTTGGATACAGAGCTTAATAATACTGTGCGATGGCACAGAAGTGGCCAAAAGTACCTCCACAATTTCACCGAGAATTACAAATTATGAATGCCAACACCAGTGACTAAGTGGTGATGCATGTTTTTAAATTCTGTTATCATGAGAAAGGAATGTTAACCATCTCTAGTGAAATAAATCAATCCTATTATTTTAGCTTTATGGTCTCAAAACACTCATGTTGAGAGAGAACCTTAGTCATTATAAGGTCTAACAGATGCAGCACATTGACTCTATAAATCTTAAGCAAATGGCAAACTCACCAAGGATGTTGCCTTCCAAGAGTGACAAGCCCAGATGGTGACTATCCAGGCTCCTCTGAGCCAAGAAGGACCACAGCCACCCACCCAATTCCTGGTAGGCAGCAAGTTTACACCATTGATAGGTGAGGCTATTTAAATGTGGATAAAAGTTATGGAATTGAACAAAGAAAAAGTCTCATTCACTAATAGAGAGAGAGGAGTCAAGAAAAACAAAAAGAAATGCAAGCTGTGAGTCCAACTAGTGATAATGCAACTCCCAAACAAGATGGTTGATCTTTACTTTGGCAATTCATTTCTAGTTCAAATTCCCGCAGCAGAAAATAGCTCCCAATTGGTGAGTGACAAACTATAGAATCAATGAACATTTCTTTAAAATATATACACCTAAATATATGTTTATCATATGTAAATGCATATATATTGTATATATGAACCACATTAGAGAATTTAAGTTGTCAAGATATTTAAACATTTTATTTTGTTCTATAAAAACTTGTAAAATATTATAGTGACTCAGTCTCATCCATATCTCTGTGACTTGAGAAGTTGTCTAGGTTTAAGATTCTTAATATAGAGCTTGAAAATTAAACAATTATTTTTCCTTCTATGCAATCACCACTCTCTGGGAAGGCCAATTATCCAAGGCAATTCAGAAGAGGTAAGGAAAATAAACGTCATTAAGACTGATCTATCTATTTACAAAATTCCGTAAGGATACTTTTTTAAATCAGCTTCTCCTTGGCCTTTGAGTAAAGAAAAATATCTGAGTTCCTCCGCAGGGAATAATAACTCTCTGATATTGCCAAGAGAAAAAGTTTCAGGATCCAAGCAAGTTCTTGCAAAATCAGTGGCAGAAATAAGGATTTTAAAATATCTCTGCTTCTTCTCACTGATATTAATAAGGCAGTTCAGCATCAGTGTATACTTCATCGGGTGGAAATTAAAAGGCTGGTCTCCAGATCACCCTCGCTAACATCACCATGGAGACTTTTGACATTGAGCTCAATTTTCTAAGCTCATAAATCTGAGCTCAGTTGAGGTCACAGAGCCTATTATGTGCATCATATTTAACACTTTCTAAACATTCAATTCTCATCTCCAAGGTACTTCCTCTTAAAAACATTACCCAGCTGCTTACATGCACCTAGGTTTGTATCCTTGTTATTAATTTCCACAGTATCCAGTCTTATGGCACTAAATACACAGTGGTATAAATGTTGGTTTAGTATTTTAAATTCTACATCAGACCATGTATTCCTTGAGACAAACTGTCATGTTGGCCTCATTTATTATTATATGCTAAGTCAAACTTATGACTTTTGACATACATATTTTAATAAAAAGTAAATATTGTATAAAGGATACATGGACAACAACTAAGGGGGGTGGAAATGGGAGGGAGGTGGGGAGCACTGGGGGGTGGGCTTGGATGGGAGTAAAAGATAGAAAACTGCACTTGAACAATAATTAAATAAATTTTTAAAAAAATAAATATTGAAAATTAACAAAGAAAACACACTAAAAATTATATGACTAGTAAATACTAAAAGCTAAAAAAATAATATGAACAGACAAAAGACTATAATTTCAAGAATAAAGTAGATTACACCAAAATATAATAAATTTTAAAAAGCAAGTACATAAATGCATTACCAGTAAAGGATAAAATTACTTAAAAAGAATTAAAAAACAAAAGTGAGTAAACTTTCCCTAAAATTCCAAGAGAATATTACTGAATTGAAAACTTGAAAAATTTATCAGATTTTAAAATATGATGCAAAGTGTAAAATAAGCAAGGTAAAAATAAGATGATGATAGATAAAAATCAATGCTATGTTTTCTTTAAAAGCAAAGGGCAAAAAACTCTTCTTTAGCTTTAAAATGTAACAAACTAATAGCAATTGTTTTTAAGTTTAATAATGCAGGTTGGCAAGGAGATAAAAAAAAGTTATTCAAAGAGACTAAGAATGAGATTCTTCCAAAAGCAGAATTTGTTTGTCTGTGGGTAATATTTTTATACTTAGTTATATCATCTTCATGGCTGTAAAAATCACAATCGATTTTACACTTGAGTTTCCATAATTTCTGTTTTAGGTATTATTATAAACTAATTACATAATTTGGTTTTAAAGGAAAAATAGATGGACTTATATCTATTCATATTAACTTGTTTACAAAATGAAAAATCATGCTGTTTGAAAATGACAATGACAGCCGTCATAACACTGGAACTGCTTTGTTTTGTTTTTCACTCACAGCCACTGAACTATGAGAAAAAGAAGTCCTACACCCTCAACATAGAAGGAGCAAATACACATCTCGATTTCCGCTTCTCTCACCTGGGCCCTTTTAAAGACGCTACCATGCTAAAGATCATTGTTGGTGACGTGAATGAACCACCACTCTTCTCCATGCCTTCCTACATCATGGAAGTCTACGAGAATGCCAAGGTTGGAACTGTGGTTGGCGCAGTTTTGGCACAAGATCCCGACAGTGCTAACAGTTTAGTGAGGTATGGTATGCCTCAAAATTTTAGACATATAAATATTTTGATGGCTTCATAGTATTTAAAATATACAATATATACTTAAAATACATTACTTCTAAGTCATTCGTCTATTAATTCAATTCAATTATAATGATGATTTTTTAACTGAGTAGTATAGCAGATGGGTTTCTGTCAAATTAAGAATATCTGTAGCTATCTCCATGACCACACAGATTACTTTTTTTCCATTTGACTTAACTAACTGGAGAAATTTATAGAAATAATTTAACCACAAAGTAGAGAAGTTTTGGTCCTTTGGTGATATGACATATAAGTACAGTACAAGCAGGGAGGGTTTGGGAATACTGCTTATCTTATTCCTGGTTCTGTCCCAATAGCTGTGTGCCTTTAGTAAATCATCTACCCTTACCTGTAAAAGCAGGGAACCGCTACCTCTCAGCTATTGTGAGAAAGCGTGAAGCAATGTGCACCAAGTGCTGAGCACAGTGACCTTCACCTAGTAGTCACTCAAAGAATGTCAACATGTCCAAGTCGGCCAAGAATAAGCACTTGGAGATTAGACTGAAGACAGAAAGACCAGTGTGGGCACTCTGGAGTCTTGACCAACTAGCTGTGTGACCTTATACAGTCTTGCAACCTTGGAATGTAAACTCCAAGTGTATAAACAGGAAAATAATGCTGCATAACTGTGCTAACAGAATAAAGTACTTAGCACAGTCAGTAGGTGTTCAGTACATATTTTGTTAGTATGTCATGCAATCACAACTCTTTTGAGAATAAAAATATTCCACGCTATTAGTTTGTTATAAAGTATTTGATAAACATTGGTAAGACTTTCTTTTCAATATTAAAAGGATAATAATGTACCTTTTATTTATTTATTTTTAAGGATTTATTTATTTATTTATCTTTAGAGAGCAAGAGAAGAAGAGAGGGAGAGAAATATCAATGTATGGTTGCCTCTTGTGCGTCCCCTGCTGGGAACTGGCCTGCAACCCAGGCATGTGCCCTGACTGGGAATTGAACTGCGGTTGTTTGGTTTGCAGGCCCGCGCTCAATCCGCTGAGCTACACCAGCCAGGGCTGTTTATTTTCTAATGATTGCATTTTTCCATTTTCATTTAGTCACCTTATACCTCCGTCCCCTGGGCAATTATCACACTGTTGTCCATGTCCATGAGCCCTTTTTCCTTTTTGCTCAGTCCCTCCACCTGTTTTCCCTCCTTTAGCTGTCACCCTGTTCTCTGTGTATGAGTCTTTGTCTATTTTGCTTTTTGCTTCAGTTTGTTCATTAGATTCCTCATATAAATGAGATCATATGGTATTTGTCTTTCTCTGACTGACATTTCACCTAGCATAATGTTCTCCAGGTCCATCCATGCTGTAGCAGAGGGTAAAACTTTATTATCTTTTATAGCCAAGTAGTATTCGATTGTGTAAGTGTCCAATAGTTGTTTCATCCGCTCATCCACTGATGGGCACTTGGGCTGCTTTCATATATTGGAGGTTGTAAACAATGCTGTAATGAACATAGGAGTGCTTGTGTTCTTTCGAATTTGTATTTTGCATTCCTTCAGATATATTCCCAGAAGTAGAATCTCTGGGTCAAAAAGCAGATTCATTTTTAATTAAAAAGGTGAAGTGGGAGGTACATTTGGTTTTAAAAATAATATTTAAACCACTTACCATATGTAGATTTTACAGTAGTCCTCATGATAAAGAAATTAACACATGCACCCACAACAGCAGCAGCTTGAAGTCCAGTGGAGAGGTAAACTTTAAAAGATTGCATTATTTGATAAGGGTGATAAAGATATCAAGGTGTGCATGGAAAAAGTATGCACAACATCTTCTAGAGAGAATGAGCTGAAGATTCAATTGAGGCTCAAAACCCAGGTTAAGGATAAGACAGGTGAAAGAAAGAGAAAAAAAAGGCAGTTTTTGTCTGTAAAAGGAGCTTGGGTTCTCTGTGTGAGAAGGGAAAGTCTGGAGATTGCAGAGAATAGCTCCGGGAGACCATGAAAGGTTTTGTGCTGACATGTTTGAAGTTATCCTGGCAGCAAAAATCAATGGTGGAGAGAAGAAAGGACAGACAAGTACAAGCAATTATAATTAAGGCAATGATGGGAAGACCTGCAATTCAAAATAAGGGATAGTGAATTTTTAAAATGCTATGAAGAGTGGCATATATGGTCCAGGAGGGTAGGCCAAAGGAGGGAAAATCAAGATCAGGGACAAACTTTTTTCACTGTTGCTCTATAGAGGCCAACATACCCCAAACACCCATTCCACACAGAACAGTGGTTCTCACCCGAGGGCAAAGGTTTCCCCTAGGAGACATTTGACAATGTCTGAAAGCATGTTTGGTTGTCACAACTGGGGGAGGAATGTCAGTTACCATCACCTGTGGGTAAAGGCCAGCCATAGTGCTCACTACAAAAACATACCTGGTCTGAAATATCAATAGTGCTGAGGCTGAAAAACACTGATACAGAGTAAACCAAACTGGCCAGTATATTGATGAGACTGGAGTGCTAATTTCCTGTGAAAAGAAAATACACTTTTAGGAAATGCATACCCATATGTATGTTTCACATGGTGTGCAGTCATGTAATATTTCAACCTATGCATTTTATTTAATAAAATAAACTATTTAAATGTATAATATTTAATAATTGCTTCAGTAATTGTTCCATATTATTGAGAGCATTGATTGAACACCCATTATTTAAGTACATTTTCCTATTTGTTGGGATGCAAAGATGATTTGTGTGTTGTCTCCAAATGCTAATACTGAGAAGCACAAATCCATTAGCATATGCATTATTCTTTCTCCTTTGTTTTGGTTTGACAACTAAAATAAATCCTTCTAAAGCTACCTTAAAATAATTAGTTAGATTCGATAGCTGCTGTTTCAGTGTATAATTTACATAATATTATTCTTGATTCCAATAAAAATGTGTCATTCACAGGGGCCTGTAGGTGCAAACACTGAATTAAAAACAGAAAACATTAACAAACACAAAAGAAGCCTTATACTTTCACCTTTCTCAGGGACCAGACATTTGTACTAATTAAGGAAAAGCACATTGAAAAGATGTATTTTGCAGTGTGCCCTGAAATGCAATTAACTCCAAGTTGGCAGAATTGATAATGAAAGGGAGTTTGAATCTTACAAGCATTTGTGAAAGGCTTTCTGACTTCAGTCTTTTGTATTTCAATTTTCTAAAATATTACTAAGACTCTTCAGATTTCTAAGAGCATACTGTGCCTAGCTTTTGTCTCTTTCAACTCCAAACAAGAATGTGCAATTGGCAGCAATATAATCACCAGCATTTTAAAAAGTAAAATCAGAACCAGGCTATTTACCTGCCATGAAGAACCCTTGATTTAAACAGGCTGTGCTCACTTGCTGGCATGCTGCAAATGGAATTCGGAATCTCCCAAGTAGCTACTGTGGGATGAACGATCTTATGTTGGAAGTGAAAAGCTAGAGGGTTTCTGGAAAAATCATCTTATATCATGTGACCATAAAAATGAGTGACCGTTCATGCCTTGCTATCTGTGAGCTAGAGGCTTTATATGGCATGCCAAAAATAGCTTATAAGAACTTTAAAGCATCTGTATCGTTAGTCCTGTTCTATAGATGAAGAAAGTAAGGCTCAAGAAGTTAAGTAATTTGGCCAACTTTACATAGTTGTAACTAATTTAAAACCAGTTTTCCTTTACTCCGAAAACCCTGTTTTGTTTTGTTTTTTGGTGGTTATTGTTTCTTTTTTTACTCTATTCTTTTTTTAATGTCATTTATTTATTTTTAGAGAGAAGGGAAAGAAGGGAGAAAGTGAGGGAGAGAAACATCAATGTGTGGTTGCCTCTTGTGTGCCCCCTACTGAGGACCTGGCCCAAAACTCAGGCATGCGCCCTGACTGGGAATCAAACCGGCAACTGTTCAGTTACAGTCTGGCACTCAATCCATTGAGCCACACCAGCCGGGGCTGTTTGTTTGTTTTTAAAGCTACAATACTTATCCATTGTATATTATACAAGGCCTCTTGTATATTTTAGCAACTATTACTAATATAATAACAACCATAAACAATTGCATTTATAGAAGTCCACTTCACAAAATAGGAAATGAATGTTTTGCAAGGTTGGAAAGCCATTTATTAATGCCAGGACCTGCATGCATTTTGTACACTGGAAAAAAGAAAGATGCTCAAAACAGTCAAGTCTCCTTTTATACTACAACATATGGGAGTGAATACGATACCAAGACACATAGTACTTGATTTAGTGCAATACTAGGAAGGTATTAGTGTCCTCAATTAACAATTTCTCATAGGATGAAGAGCTTTAGTGAGAATATATATATTCTACCATAGTAGCTTTTTTCCTCTCCGATATATAATCTGAATTTATCTATGCATTTGCTTATTGTTAACATTTTAATATTTTCTTTGTATAATAACTTTAACACAACTTAAGGAAAATAAATACTGTGCTTAAGTGTTTCAAATGCTCAACATGATACCATTTAGGAAGCAATAGGCCATTTATATGTATGCTAACATAAATAAAATTTTGATTAGAGTTGGAAATATCTGTCAAATTTGAAAAAAATTAAAATATCTTTTTTAAAAAGTTGCAAAGAATTAGAAGTGTTTACTCAGCCTATTTTGAATTTAATCGAAGCCTCAGTGGGTAAATGTCCCTTGTATAATCACTGCATCCTCATTAGTATGTTTGTTTTTCTTATGCTTCTCTAAAATTTTCACCTAGCTCCTGATGAGATGCAGTTAGAAATATCACATTACAGTGAATGTTATAACAAGAAAATTAAGAGGTATTTAAGAATAATATAACAAGGTTATATTGAAAAGTTGAAGAGTAAAAAGAGGAAACTAATTATGAAGGTTGAATGCAGAATTTAAACTTTAGAAAATAAATAAATATAACAAGAAATTGTGTCAGAATATATTCATGTTAAAGATATCATTTGATACAGTTTTTATTCTTCACATCAAATTTGCTTATAAAATTTTATCTTACTGAACATTAGGTATAGCTTAATTGGACACTTAGAATAGCAAGCCTAAATTCTCATATACCCTGATCAAAACTGTGATAGTCTTCTGATACAAAGGAGCCAACTCATTAGTGATGCTTAATACTAATCAAGTAAAGACAAGGAGAGAGCAGGCTCCTACTTAAAACCAGAAGTCTTCATCTATAACTTGTGTTTTATAATTGTATCACATCCCATCCAGCCAAGTTAGCATATTTACATTGACTAAGGACTGTACTTCTGTCATGGGAACATAGCATTTGAGAATTCAAGGGAACCTAAACATGACCGAGACAACCCTGTTTTTACATAGATGAAGATATCTAAAAACTGAGGGCCCAATGGCTACAGGTCACACAGCTACTAACTATAGAGACTGAATAAGAATATGGTCACCTTCTAGGTTTTAATAAAGTCACATAAAATCTCTAATTTTTTTCCATTTTTGACTCAGATATACCTAACAGCCTAGCACACAGTGGTTAACCTCCCCAAGTTTCAGTCCTGACCCCAAGAGAACGTATTTCCTGGGCAGGCTGGTATAATTTGCTCAATTAGGCCTAAAATGAATAGCCCATTCAACAGCATTCTATTAATCTACTGACTGGAGACTAAAACAACTTGATGACTTTTATGTAAAGAATTCAATGAAATCAAAAGTTTTTAAATGGCTTCATAGCAGTTCTAGAACTCAGGATTATTAGCATATATAATATGTTAGTAACTTGGGGGCATAAATAAAGAGGAGGAAATGTCATTTCCTGTGCAGGGGTTGTACTTCTATTAGATCCTCTCGTTACTACATTGGATCATTTTTTTGTTGAGAAAATCAAAAAAGCTTTTCAAAATATCTATGTGCTCTCTGCACTGCCTATAGTATGAAGAACTCTACACTATTTATCAAGTGACAAGATTTTTATGTTATTTTTCTATTTTTGGAAAAATTGTATTCCGGATGAATGACTTGTGGGAAAAATTATATCTCAAAAATGAATGAAGAGAACCTTAAATTTTCAGTGAATCTGAGTTATACTGCAGGTACGATTTTTGTTGTTGTTAAAGATAAGGCCAAGCTGCTCAAATATCCCCCAGGGTGTATATTGATTAAACTTGGTGTATTGATAAACAGGGTGTATATCTCATCTATTAGTCAAGATCAGTCAGACTTATAAAAACAGCTGTTTGGGAGGTGAATTCTCAAATAAATCTGCTTCACTGCTCACGGTCTGTGTCTGGAAGTGTCTAAGTGTGATAACTGAGAGAAATCTCCAGCACTTAAGCTAACTGATGTTTCTCCAAGTAAGTCACTGTAAACATAGGTTTTCACTGCAAAAGTTTTCAGTTAATTTCTTATGGTGTAGTGGACAAACTGTAATCAAAGTAATGAGAGCTTCTGAGGACTGACATTTTGTTATTAAAATGAAAAATAACTTTTTAGATGCACTTTGACATGACTATTAATTTTCTTGAGTCCATGCCTGTATAATCAAAGAGGAATTGAGTACCAAGTGATGAACTGGATAATTTGTTTAAAGTAGCTTCTCTTGAGGAAAATACTTGAGTAAAGTTAATCACGACTAAGAGCAACTGTTTGCTATTGTCATAACTTCTTTTTCTATTTTTCGACCCACATATTCCAATTTGAAAATTGACCTTTTATCTTATTTCAATGTAACGCATTTCCTTTTCACTTTTCTCATTGAATTAATATGAACATAGTTATTCTCTGACCATCGATCACATTAGTTTACAAATACTTTATTTTCTTATTTTGCTTACTTGTTTCCATAACTAAATCTGTATCTAAATAATTCTCAGGTTTTGCTCTTTTCTTTCTTTTCAATATTTTTCCTTCTTTGTACTCTGTCAAAATAAATATTCCTTGAATGAATATATAAATCCTCAAATATTATCTACTTTAAAAAAGCTTATAAATATTACACAATAAGCCTAGATTATATTTTATTTTTTTGCACTAATGAGCTCCTTGATGTTGGATAACCTTCTCTATCCCCCTGCCTCAGTTTTCTGCTCTGTAAAATGGGCTATAAATAGTAAGGACCTCACAGTCATTTTTAGTATGTAAGGAACTAATATTTAGAAAACACTTACAGGGCTGTGCAGTCCGTTGTAAGAGCTCCGTAATGTGAGCTTATGTAAATAACTCCCTGGTGTGTATATGTTCCCTCCCAGTCCCACACGTTGCCCCAGTATGGTCTGTATTAAGGAGGAAAGTAGAACTTGAAGAATTATTTAAACATCTTCTCCACTTGTATATACTCTAGCTTTGATTGATACTGGCTTATTTTCAAAAGCAATGACTAGCATATAAACTTTTCTCAAAACTCTAATCTTTCACATTTTACCATTAATCCAAATTTAGATCCTACATCAACTAGGCAAGAGATTACTAGACATTATATTTTCAAAATATCAAATTCATATGTAATTTGCAAGGCAGATTAAAAATATGTACATATCAACTCATAAATTATTAAGGTGTGTTTATTTTTGAAAGGTCTGTAAAGAGAAATAAACAGATGTTATTATGAAAATTATTTGGAAGTTACCTACTGAGAATATTGTTATCTATTTTTTATTGTTTGACAAACAGCTTAATGGAGCTATGTCACTTAATTTTAAAGTCAGCATTAATTTTTTCTACATTTAATCTCCTAATACAGTTTGAATTGTTTCTTTTTTTTCTAACATTTCTGTTTTACCTTTGTCTGAGTTTTTATTTCTATTGCTAGGCATAAATCCAAGAGTAGTTAAGCAGAACTGTTTAGTTCTCCTTGAGTTGAAATTCAGTTGCAGCTCCATGAGTAAGACTCTGGATCCAAACATAGCTGATATCGAGCCCTTATGTTGTAGACTTTTCAATGGTGTTTGGTTGCGAAGAAAATTAAGAATTAAATAACATGAGTTTGAGGAGATATAGGTAGCATTATACTTACTGTTTTTAAATACTTAAACACAGGTTTTATTTTTAAATTCAAATAATATTTGTTTATTCTAAAAGCATTTAAGCACTAATACCAGCATTTACATTAGAAAGCTACATGTAAAATGTCTAAAAGGGATTACTCTGATAAAAAAAAGAACTATGCATGTTTATGTTCTTAATTTAGCTTACAAACAAGAGAAATGCCCATTTTCTTTCAGACTGACAGTTCTGAAGTGATCAGATTTCTAAAATGAGAAATATTTCTAAAATATTCTGCCATATTTCATAGGGGTATATTGATAGACACAATCTGAGTTTTGCTAATAGTCATTGCAGGAAAGTTTAAGATTGAACAATAAGTTTGCATTTCAGGTCCAACTTTCAGACGCAGAAACTGCTGTACTCTAAAGGGAAATTTTCTGGAAGACAGGCCAATAGTAACGAGCTGTAGATAATAAAAGAGGGCACAAAAGTAGGTTTACATCTATGAGCACACTAAACACAGAATTTATTCTTGTACTATTATTTATTTATTTATTATGTACTATTTATTATTATCACCGACCTACTTTATCACAACCTTATATAATAACCCGATTGCCAATGGATTACATTTTAAAGGATGCCATCTTTTTTCATTTAACCAAACTTTGCACACATCTTAAGCTGTTTAGCTCATTAGTTTAACTTTGGGCCTCTATGTTAGAGGTTTTAGGACAAAGATTTTTTTTGTGATATGAACTCAAATCAAAGAAAGTAAATTAGTGTTAGTGTGCCTTGGCTTAAGGTTCCAGAAAGCCCAATGACATTTCTCCTTGCCAGTATTCTGTAGTGTCTGAATCTTTTGTTTCTTCTCTGAAACAAATTTGCTCTATACTTAACATTCTTGTTTCCACTGCTTTTTCACGCTGAACTTCCTTCAATTCACATGTAGTTGCTATAGGGCAATCAATGCACAACAGTCAATTTCTTGTTTGGATCACACAGATACAAGTGATATATTCTGTCTATTCTTCATATTGTTTTCACTAAATGAGCTCCTAGATTTTAGGGGGGTGCTCTGTAGTCTCAATCTGCCTGGTAATTTTAACATCTTCTGCCAGGTTGCTACAAGGTTTCACACCTTAGCAATCTGTTCCATATATCTCGTTAACACATTATGGCTGTGAGAGACAAGGGATTGTATTTCAATTATACTCTGTTCCAGGAAGTAAGATGAATTTTGTGGAATTGCCATCACCACAATTACCTTTTCAGTCTGTTTACCCGACTTCTGAGAATCCCCCATGCTAAGATGGGAGACGTATCTCTATTACTTTCAATGAAAATCCTTATATTTGTCTTCTGGAACCCAATTCTACTCATCTGTTTGGATTTTTTATTCATTCCAAAGGATCATTTCCTTCAGAAAAATTAGTTTTTGATATGTTTCTTAACAGAAAAAAAATTATTTGGTTGAATTCACTTCTCTGATGACATAAGGCATCATTTTTCTAATCTCTATTTCAGGTAGTGATGTCCACCCTAGTGTTATGGTTTATGGGCTTCATGTGTTCACATTCAATATACTCTTGAATTCACTGTGTGATCCCACCCTTCATGTTTTATCGAAAATACCCTTCTCCAGCTAACCAATCATGCCCACCCCTTACTAACCTCACTCTCCAGAGTTCACTGTAGCTGCCCACTCGCCTCACTTCTTTCTTGCCCTCTCTGCCCTTCAGTCTTCTAGGTTTTCTCCTCCTTCAGCTGCTTCTGTCTGTTTAGTAGCATGTTAGACTCAGGAGCTTAGTTCTATAGTGTTCAAATCTTTCACCCCTTTCTTCTTAACACTTCTCTCCCGAATGGGACTATACAGTCCACATTACCTTAAATTTAGGCTGATATATCTCAAATATATATTTTCTATTCAGAGAGCACATTTGGAATTCACACTCAAATCTAATTATCTGGTTTTTATTGCACATGCTTATCTAATTGATATCTAAGGTATAATGTGTCAAAATGATTGATTTCTCCCAAATTATTTTCTCCCAAAAAAGTTTTTTTTCTGCCTCTTTATCCAGTTCAGTAAATGGACTTACTAATACATAGTAGCCAAAACACACACAGACTGAGTTATTTGTAATTTCCACTCTTTACCCTTGTCATTCCAACAAGAAGTTCTATGGGATGTATCTGATGTGTAGCCTTATTTTGTGCATTTGTTTCCATTTCCTTATTTTTCCCACCTTTGCCCAAAATGGTATAATTTCCTTTCAGAATTGTTTTTGACATTTCAACAATCCAAACAATAAAAGTTGTCACTGGGATTATTTCCAGAACATAAAACAGATTATTATTCTATTTGTTTAAAGTTGTTCCCATTGCTCTTTAAAAAAGTAAAAACTCCTTACCATATGCTGTAGGCTTTCTTGTACTACGATCTGTCCATCAGCCTCACTCCCTCTTCTAGATACATTGAAACATACATTTGTTTTTAAAGCAAATTGGGCCTTTTCTTTAAGTTGGATCTTTGCACTGTGATTTTCTATATTCAAATTTTCTTCCTTTGGCACTTTTCACATAATAGTTCACTTTTCAGGTCTAGATCAAATGTTACTTAAGGTGAGACCAATGAAAAGGGAAGTATTAGAGATTAAAAGAGAGAAGAGAACTCTTTTGTCCTTAAATAGTCCTAGAAAGTGTTTGAAACATTTCTAGAACATATTATTTTTTACGATATTATTTATTCATATTTATTGTAATGAACTATTGTTAGATGATATAAAATTCACAAAACCCAGGGGTTAAAAAACATTATATATATATAAAACATTTTATATATATATATATTGGAGATATATATATATCTCCAATATGTGTGCATCTTTGTGTCAGCTCAGTTGAGGATCCGCTGTACTAGGCTGGCTTTTGTTTGCTGGCTGTTTATCTCTAGTGCTTTCAATCACGCATCTGCTGATTTACTCGGTACTTCTACCCCGTGCTGGAATCCTGAACTGGAACAGCTCTGGCCATGTGCCTCTCATCTTCCTTCTGGGACTAATAGATAAAGCGCACTTCTTATGGCGCTGGCAGAGCATAAGAGGAAACATACAAAGTCTCATGAAATCTAAATTCAAATATGGTATCGACACCATTGCTTCCGAATCATTCTATTGCCACAGTAAGCTGGAGGCCACTCCTAGTGTGAGAAACCTGCCAAATTACATGAATCAGAGAGGAGAAATGGGTGGCCAGTAATGCAACCTACCTCCCATTTAATTCATTTCTCATTCTTTGACTAAAAACGGTTTCTAGGAGATGGATGTACAATGGTAATTAATTGAAGTATTTTGTTCATTTTATATTTATTTTCAAACCTCAGCTATAATGAAATTCTAATATAAATTGATCAGACATCACCTTCTATCCTAAAATGTTTGTACATGTAGCCACAAGAAATTTCATTATGCGTTATTTTTTTCTTCCAGTGTACTGTAGACTTCCCAGATACCATTGTTTTGTCTCTCTCTTATTAATCATTGTATTTTTACTGTCTACTATTTATGGAATTTTGTAGGTATTTTTAAATTAATAATTAGGCATAACATTAAGGACAAACTGAGATAAAAAAATTGATATCAGTTTTATGGAAATACAAAGTTTCTAGTCAAATCTTAAGTACCAAATATAGATACTGAATATATTTAAATAATTGAATACATTTAATTTAATATTTCCTTTGCTCGAGTTTTATATTTTTATTGTAATATCAAATATAAAATATTTTTTTATTTTCTTACCTAGATATTTCATTGACTACAATGATGAAGATGACAGATTTTTCAATATCGATGCCAACACTGGGTCTATTAAGACTACGAAGGTTCTTGATAGAGAAGAAACTCCCTGGTACAACATCACAGTGGCTGCTTCAGAAAATGGTAAATGACCTGACTTTATGTATTATAGGAAAATATGTCACTTTTTATACAAGAAGACTTATACTGAGATTTTCTCATAAACAAGTATCTTACCAGTTTTACTTTTCATGGTAGGACCTAAGAGAGTGCACAGAATGTATCAGATACAATTTTACTCATTGTCAGATACAGTGGATAAATTGTTTACCTTTCCCTTTACTCTCACTCCTGGCATAGGGGTGAAAAATGGGCACCGTGGACACTTAGTCCGCATGCCTGAGTCCAAGTATCTAGTTCTCATCCCAGCACTTCCTCTGCCAGGCACTTACGCCTCACTTAACCTGAAGTCACCAAGGGGCCAGAAAAATGGTACTGCACACACTTCAGTTTAGAGGGAAGAGAAATGAAAACTTATCCTTCTTCTTGAATAATTTTCTCAGTGCAACACCCCTCCTCAAGCTTTGATTAACATTAAGAAAACTTGCAGTAAAAGAATTATGCTTGGAATTTCCACAGGCAGGTCTAACCCCTCTTTAGGCAAGTTCACGAGATGTCACTGAGGGAAACTCATGCTCTTTCCCTGCAAATAATGCACCGTGGTTAACATCCAAGTTCAAGAAAAAAAAACATTGATATCAATAATTGCCTGTGACTTTCAAAAGTGATATATGACTGTGGTCAAGTAAAATTAGAAAAAAAACAAAGAAAATTGATCCATTGCTGTAATGATGAAGTCTTTCTTTACATATTAAGTGATAAACCAAAGTCTATATTACCCTAAACACAGAATTGTTTACAGAAATTACGTATACATTTAGAAAAGATTTCTAGGTACTCATGAAAGAACTATCCATGTGTTGGAAGTCAGGAACACTCGCAGTAGAAAACAGTGCTCTGTGGCATGAAATCATATTCTCTCTTTCTTTTGCCCTCCAAGGGTTGCCCCCTGCATGTGCCTGTCCCAGGAAGTCAATAATTTAGATCAACAGCTTTCTCTAGACCAGCAATTTTCAACCTGTTTTCATCTCAAAGCACATGTAAACTAATTACTAAAATTTTATGACACACCAAAAATATGCATGTTATATATTTTGCCAATCTGACAAAAAAGGCGTAATTTTGATTCATTCAAAATGCATGGCTATTGCTGTATTGGCTGTTGTCATTTTTTTTTTTCATTTGACAATCTAAGGGAAAAGAGGTCAGTATCCCTGACTAAATTTTCAGGTATTCTGTGTTTTAAAAAATCTTGCAGCACACCAGTGTGCCCAGCTCACCGGTTGAAAATCACTACTCTAGATGTTGTAGTCTGTTCAGGTTGCATAACATCATCTGGGGGTTTTGAATGACAACCACTTATTTCTCACAGTTCTGGACGCTAAGAACGCCAAGATCAAGATGCTGACACATTCGGTGTCTGGTTGAGGGCCCACTTTGTGTTTTGTCCTTGCCTGCCTTCTACAGTTGTCTTCGCCTGTGAAGACACCCTTCTGCAGGTGTTATCAAGGTCCTGGAGAGCTGGGGTCTTGACAACAAGAGCACTGATTCCATCCACAAGGCCTCCTCCCTTAATCCCTAATCATCTCCCAAAGTCTTTGCTTCCTAATATTATCAAGTGGGGGATAAGTTTCTACAAATGCATTTTGAGAGGATATAAACATTTAGTCTGTAGCAACACATTTACTTATTATTGGCATTTCGTATAAAAAAGCATATAGTGTGCAGTCCTTTGTGATTGGCTTATTTCATTTAGCATAATGTTTTTCCAAGTTTACCCATGTTGTGGCATGCATCATTAATTCATTTTTCTTTTTAACAAAAAAATATTCCATTGTATAGATATACCACATTTTATTTATCTATTCCTAACTTGAAGAGACATTTGCTTTTTTCCCACTTTTTGCCTAACATGAGAAAAGATGCTATGACTATGACTGTGGATGTTTTTGTGTAGATGCACATTAAATTCTCTTGGGAAGCCCTGGCCACTGTGGCTCAGGATTGGGCTTTGTCCTGCATGGCGAAATGTTGCTGGCTCAGTTCCCTGGTGGGGCACCAAGATGTTTCTCCCTCACATCGATGTTTCTCTCACTCTCTTCCTCCCTCCCCTCCTCTCTCTCTAAAATCAGTAAGCATGTCCTCAGATGACGTTACAAGAATAAATTTAAAAAAAGATTGTGCAGTTGTTTTGGAACAGGCTCCATGTACAGAATATGGAAGAGGAGTGTCCTTGAAGAGGATGTCTGTCAGACACAACAGCAGTTTATTGTAAAATAACTCGAAGTCTAACTCCAGAGTTATTTTGTTCAGAAACCATACATTAGATCGCTCTAAATTTCACCTCAGCTCAAATAATATTTGTATCAAGTAGAAACTATTCTATGACTAAACATGAGTTCAAGGATATCATAAAAATTATGTGCAATCTTTACCAAAGGCAATGCCCATGTTTAAGTAAGGTAGTGTTACAAATATATACTTACTAAGTTTTTTAATACTGTTTGCTAGTACTTCAAATGGGAACTGTGATAATACATATCTATAAATAAAAGAGTATAGTAAACTGTATCACCCTGAATTTTATGGATGGTAATAAAAAACCTCAGAGACACCTCAATGAGCGATAATAAAATATAAATTAATCCCAGTCATAGACAAATATATAGAATGAGCAGTAGTTAAGATTTTATGGCCATGTTGTAAGACTATGTTTAGAAAACTGCACGTTCCTGAACTGATTACTTAGCCTAAGTGCTCATTAAAGATTGCTGGAGGTTCTTCTGTGTACAGTTGTTTGAAAGTTTTAACCTCAACATCAGCCACGTTATCAGAGTATTTCTGTAGTATATTTTGTTTTGGAAATTCATTTGATACTTTTTTCAGGCCAAATTTTTAAAAAGCATTATGTGTTAGAGCAGTTTTAGCTTCACAGCAAAACTGAGAGGAAGGTAGAGAGATTGGCCATATGCCCTCTGCCCTATGCAAGCTTAGCATTCTCCACTGTCAACAAACTCCACCAGGAGATGCACTTGTTATAACTGATAAACCTACATGAACACATCACAATCACCTAAAGTGTATCATTTGACTGTGTGTTGACTCTTGGTGTTTTATGAGTTTGAAGAAATGTATAATGGCATGTATTCATCTTTACAGTGCCATACAGGATATTTTTCTCTATACACACACACAAAAAAAATCTTCTGTGCTCTGTGCTTTTATGTCTCTCCACTCTGACCCTGGTACCCACTGATCTTTTTATTGGTTTCATAATTTTGCCTTCTCCAGAAAATCATATAGTGGGAAACATAGAGTATATAGATTTTTCAAATTGACATTTTTTCCCTCAGTTATATACATTTAAATTCTCTCCATGTATTTTCATGGCTGGATAACCCAGTTGTTTTTAGCACTCAGAAATATTCCTTTGTCTGGATGTACCACAGTATATTAACTTACCCACTGAAGGACATCTTGATAGCTTCCAAATTTCAGCACTGATAACTAAAGCTGCCATAAATCTTCATGTCTAAGGTTTTTGTGTGAAAGAAGTTTCAGCCTGCTTTGTAACAAGGAGTACAATTGCTGCATCTTGTCATCCACACATATTTCAGTCACAGATTCTTAAAAGGCCAGCTGTTTCAATAATTGTGTAATCCTTTCCCTTCTCACTGCCCTCTGCTCATTTTGTTCTGCTTTACAAGTAGCTCTGTACTTTTAATAAGTATTTCAAATCTCCCGACATCTGTGAACTCTTTCTCAGCCTCTCAGCCAAATTGTACTACTCCTTTCTTTCTGTTCTCCAACTTTGTGCATGCCTTAAATATCCTCTTATCACTTACTAGTTTTACATATACTACCTGCTACATTTTATGGTAGTATTTTCTCTCTCTACTAGATTTTGAACATCTCAAGTATAGGAATCAGGTCTGTTTTATCACTGGTTAATCCTAGATTTCCCAAATATTTAGCTATTTTCCTGTATAAAACTTGGTTAAGAAAATTTTGTTACATACATGAATATTCCTTACCCCTCATTTCTCCACCTAAACTACCCAGCCAATTTATCACACTCTATACAATTCAGCACTCAGCTATATATTTCTCATTTTCTTAAAATGCCCTATTTCTTATTTTTCTGTACATTGAATGCGAGAATTGAATTCAACCTGATACACCATATTGTGACTGTACCATTCATTGCTTGCTCCACAGTTGTACTTCCAAAGGAGCCAAAGTCTTGAGATGATACATTATTCATTTGACTGATGAATCTGAAAGAGTCTACTGCCACCAGAGCTCACAAATGAAACAAATAACAACTATGTATTCTTGCATTTATGCAAACATTTGCCTCAGTTCTGTGTTATTTTTGCTTTATACATCACTAGGCCCAGACACCAGTATTTCACACTCCTTATTAATTAAATCTTGCTTGGGTGTGTCTTTCAATTTTCAAGCAAACATGGTCAGAGATTAAAATGCACAAATTTCAAACTTAGTTTAATTATTAGTTTCAGGTGATGGAAATTAAATTTAGATTTCACGAACTCCTTTCTTGTTGCCTTGTAAACTGAGATTAATTTTTGTCAGCAGCCACATCTAACAACACAAAACTCTGTTAGTGAAGAGTGGGCAGTTTGAAATTCTTTCAGCTTCTATATGATAATTTGCCATTATCATATTAATTTAGTGCTTCCCTCTGTCCTCAAATGTTTGACACCTGTCCCAATGCCCTTATATGAAGCAAATAACCTTGCTTCTCTAATGAGTTAAAAAAATAAGAAATATCAGCAAAGTGTTTCCACAGTTTTCTGCCCCGGAGGTCTACAGATATAATTAACACGATAGGCTGCAAGCTGCACAAATCCCCCTTCTGCCAGGTTGCTGTGAGTAAATTCTCCAACCATGTTTCTGACAACCTCTCACCTGTGCCCTGCGTCCTGTCTTCTCTCACTCACTCAAGAGACATTGACCTCTTTCCTGCAGCTTCATTTTCTCTGCTCTGACACATAATTTTCAGTACTTATAAATAGGCTTTCATCCCTGTCTGAAAATAAAATTGACTCTCGAAATCAAGAACTAAAACCCTAACTTGATTGAGTGTTTCCCTCTTAATCCAATTCTATTATTGTATATCCTTTTCCAAAAACCCCTCACAGAAGTTGCTTACAGAGTCATGCACAGCTCAGTGATGGGGATGCATTCTGCAGAATTTTTCCATAGCGATTTTTGCTTTGTGTGGACATTGCAGAGAGCACTTACACAGATCTGGATAGTATAGCCTGCTATATACCCAGGTCACACAGTAGGGCCCATTGCTCTCCAGGAGAGGAAAAATACATTTTTCCTCTATACTTACAGATGCTTGACTGCAACATCCCTGTAATAAAATATTAACAGGAGAAAAACAAATGTGTTTAATAACATGCATACCTCCTGTGTACATGGAAGAGACCAAGGAAAACTGAGTGACTCACCTAACTGGCTGAAACCACCTTAAATATCATTTGCAGCTGAAGACAAAAGATAATGGGGATGAGGAAGTCAGTTTGGGGAGGTTAAAGTGCCGTAACCTTATGCAGTTACCAAGTGCGTGACTCTCCTTTGAGAGTCGTGTTGTTGTACAGATTTTCCTACTTGTCTTCTGCTTTGCTAAGAGTTCTCAGAGATAAGTCCAGTCTCCCCCGACCCATAGCCAGGGGGACACTCTTACAAATGGAGATTTGCCTTGCAAATATAAATTTTTCTTTTACAAAAAGTAATATTTACTACTTGGTTTTCGGGTCTTTTCTTACATCTGCTGTTTCTTAAAACTTACCCACAAAAATAAATAAATAAATAAATAAATAAATAAATAAATAAATAAATAAATCTTATGCCAAAGAAACATGCTTTTGAGTGAAAACCTGTCCCCCTACACCCCCTGGGCTGCAAATATGTTCGGCGTTTTTGTGTACTCAGTCCTATCCAGGGGTGCCCGAACTTTGGCCTCCCTCCACCACCTTGGAAGAAGAGCTGTCTTGGTTCACACATTAAATATATTTCAATACATAATCACACAAAAAAAACTCATAATGTTTTAAGTAAATTTACGATTTTGTGTTGGGCCGCATTCACCGCGCCCCTGGGCTGCATGGGAACACAGTGTTAAGTGTTTGTGTCATGCATTGTGCTCCATTAGGGCGGCTATGTCACTAGGCACTGGGCTTTCTCAGCTCTGCAAGGCCCTCACGGAGCCGCCACCATATATGCAGTTCCTCTTTAACCGAAACACTGTCACAGAGCGCCTGACTGTATTTATTCACAGTCTGCACTCTCTCGCACCATGCTCTTTAAAATCCACTCTAAAAATGCGTGTTTTCATTGCTTCACCAAAATTACTTTTATTTCCCACATTGCAAAATCTAAAGTATAACTTTCGTTCCACTATTTATTCAACAAAGTGGCACCATTTGGCAAAATTGACAATTCCTTCAAGAAATAGGTTCTTTCAGTGGCTTAATGACACAATATTCACTAGATTCTCTTCATCCCTCACTGGTTCTTCAATCTCAGTGGGCTGGTTCGTATGTCTCTCTCTCACCGCTCACTGAATTGTGAAACGTGCTGATTTTCCAACCTTAGACCCGCCTGGAGTGTTTGCCTAAGTAATCTCATGAAGGCTAATAGATTTCTATAACATTTATACATAGATAATGCTCAAACATAAACCTACAAGAAACTTGGTTACTTTTCCCTTGAATTCCACATTAGCCACCCTAATATCTCCTCTTGCAGGTCTCAAGCTCGGAATGTGCCAAGTAAATATTTTCCTTGAAATCCATATTTTTCCTAAATGTGCTCCTCCAGGAATCTTACCCTTCTCAGTAATGATGGTAATAGTCTTCAGATTCCTTGTGTAAATCGCACATAATCCTGTTCACCACCACTTTGTCTCTTAGGCTCCACAGTCAATTTTTCCAGGAAACTCTGTCAGCTATACCTTGGGAAATATTCATAAATCAACCACTTGATACAATTTCCACTGCTCCAAGTCTCGTCCAAACAACCATCACCTCCACTGGAGTATCTGCCGTAGCTTCTTTTATAGTCTTTTCAACTTAACATGAGCCTCCTTTAACCTGGTAGAGTGTTCTTTCTGAAACCATAAGCAACACCAATGCAATCTCTTTTAAGTGAGATAAAACATTTGCAAATAAATTAAGGTTACAAAACACAATACTCATAATGATCAAACCAGACAAAAGTGTATACATCCTGCCAAGCAAAGAGTAGAGGTAAAAAGTATCTTGTTTTTGCTTTATTTCTTATGTGTGAATCTGAACATATTTTAGGTTATTTTTATGAATGTAGACTGCTTGGGCTTTTGTACTGTTTTCATTATATAAACTTCTCCATTTTTAATCCTATGTTCATAAAGGTTTTGATTTATGTCTCAATGATTATTTTATCAGTAAATACCTATTATTACCTATTATTTTAGTAGGGAATGATGTGTAATATTTAAGGGTACTAAATTAGGAGTTAGACTGCACTAAAATTTTTTTCTATTTATTACAAGCAGCTTGGGAAAATTATTTAACAAAAGTATTATATAATTTCTCATTTTTAACAAAGGATTTCAATGAGGATTAAATGAAGTATCTTAACCCAGTATCTGCCACATGATGACATAATAAATGTCAGCTCTTCTCATTATCATAAATATGACTACAACATATGCTAAATTAATATTGGTCATTACTTGATATATCTTCAGAAAGAAAGACAAAATTACATTTTGAATACCAATAGAAAGCTGTACACATGAAAAAGTTGGAAATACATTTTTTATAAATTAGTATGTATTATGATAAAATATTATAGCATCTATGTAGACATAGTGAAAATCTTTTAATAATCAAACTACTGTTAAAATATTCATTAAACTTACTCTATTAACTATGACTTATTTCATATAAAATTTATTTACTTGATGGCCACAATCACCTGTACACTACAAATAATGAATAAGATACTCTCAGGGATGCATACATGTTTTATTTTCCTTGACTACTAAGGGATTTTTTAAAATTGGATAATATCAATGAGCACCGAAATGTACAATCTTGTTACATTTTAATGGGTTTTACAAATACACATTCCATGTGTTACCTCCCCAGCCAGGTAGAGGATGTTTTCCTTGCCTCAGAGGGGTTCTCCTTGACATACCCTTTCTCTTTACCCCTCAGTGATAACAAGATTGTCGTTTTTTTGCCACTTCTAGAATGTCATATGAATGCAATTACAAAGCAGTGTGATTTGGGGCAGAGAGTAAATATAATTTGAGCTGCTTTTGAACAACAAAAATTTTTAGATTTATTCATATTATTAGTAACAGTAGTCTCTTGTTTATAATTAATATTACATTATAGATATATTATTACTTATTTGTTAATTTTCCTATTGATGTGTCCTTTACATGTTTTCTGTTTACGGCTATTATTTGTAAAGCTGCAGAAAATATCTGTACATAAGTATTTGTGTGGATATATGTTTTGACTCTTGTGGATAAATATTTAAAAGAGTTGAATGTATTCATCATGCAATATGTAAATACTCAGAAAACAACTAGAATACATGCAGTTGGGCCCCAAGTGGCTACAAAGCTATGGCATATTTGTAACTGTACGGAGCATATAAAATAAGACTGGTTCAACGTGGAGAGAGACCATCTCCATCTAGAAAGAATGACTTTCCTGTACCCATGTATAGATTGGGTGCAAAGCTGCTCACTTCCAGAGGACAACATGAGCAAGACAGGTGGGCAATGAAAAGGCGGTGGGTGAAGTAGTCAGATATTTAGTTGCTTTTTTCTAGTCCTTCCTGAAGATGTAGTTTTCCCAGAATCCTCTTCTACAAAATGTTTGTTTGTTTATTTCTGATACATGAAGGTTACTTCTAACCCTGACTGCTCAGAGAAGGAGCAGAGAACTATTTACTACATAAATTACAGCTCCTATTACCAATGTTAAAATGTTCTTGCCTCAGATTTCTAGAACAGATTGCTTTCAACTTCTTTTAAAAGGTGAGCAAATACCTGGTTTAGAACAGATTGCTTTCAACTTCTTTTTAAAAGTGAGCAAATACCTGGCTTAGAAATATTGGGTTGGCCAAAAAGTTCACTTAGCTTTTTCCATAGAAGACACATTTTTCATTTTCCCCAATAACTTTATTGATTTGGATATTTTGAATATATTGACTATCTCCTGCTTGGTATAACATTGACTGTCTTCAAGTTATATATCAATTTTATTGTTAACAACTTTGACTGGTTTACTAGTCCGTGGAACAACAACATCCAATGAGAAATCTCTAGCACCAAACTTTGCAAACCACTTTTCACATGTTTGAGCACCTTCTTCATACACCGCATGAATCTTTTTTGTTGTTGCATTTCAGTTGCATTTTTATTTTTTGTGAAACAATGAAGCATAACATGCTGAGAATGTTGGGTACTTTCTTCTGTCTTCATTATTAAAATGACTACACAAAAAATTACCAATATCGATTTTTGTAATGCACAATGATATGACAGCCATCATGATACAGTCTAACACAATTGTTTTAAATTAAGTTAAAAACAACAAAGCTACTAGAGCCATCTTACAGGAAAAAAAAAACAAATGAAACTTTTGGCCAACCTAATATAAACATTAATGAAAAAAATCCATGGACAATAGTTACAACAAAAGAGATATTTTTATATTGTGGCAATAGTAAGGTATAAGAAGTTAATGATAATCTTGGCTTTGCCAAGATAATAATTCAAACTTAGTCAATATCAATTTTTAATTTACAAAATGGGAATTCAGACCGAATATCCTCTTTTAGTTTTGAAACATTAGAAATAAAGATCAAGTAATGGTCACTTTCTGCCCATTGAAAAGCTGTAGTCATGCATTGTTTTTATAAGATGTCACTATACACAAGTGAATACTTGAGTGAGCATGTAGCTAATTTTAATATCATAAACTATAATATAAACATGTTAATATAATGTATAAGCATCACATTATCTTTTACTGTATGTAAACAAACAAGTTAATACCAATATTATTATAAATGAGGCTAGGAACAAAAATATTACTTTTAAGATGTTTTACAGCTTTTCTGTATATTTAGTACAGTATTGAGTGTTCAGTATGACAAAGATTTTCAAAGCAATGTTTTAACACATTGTTATACTTCAGATGTAGTGTTTAAGAGCATCATTCTTATTAATATGTTGTTTAGTTTTGCATACTGTTTTCAGCTTTACAAAATTTACTGTGCTTGGATACAGTTTTCTGAGACATTTCTGAAAAATATATTTTTATTGCCACTTTGTTTCTACAATCGATCTATGTCATGGTCATATTGTTATATAGTTATTTTCTCTATAGTGTAAATATGCCATGTTTACTGTAATTATCCAGACCCTTTTTCAGACATTTGTATTTTTCTGTTGATGTTTGTTCCATTATTTGTTCTGGTAGTACATGTGTTCAAGAATTTCCCCAAAGTACAAGCCAGAGAAATTGCTGGATCCTGGGCATGAGTATTGTGAACTGTACAAATTATATTTGGGTTACTTTAATTAAAAAGCATTCCCACTGGTCTCTATCTAACCCAGCATTTGGAAAAACTTTGTCAAACTTCTTAACATTGTATCACACTGTTTGGTGTTAAGTGGTAACTTAGATTAATTTGCAGTTTTAAAAACTACGAATGATGTAGGAAATTTCCTCATGTGTTTATTTGCAGCTTAAATTAGCTAATCTGTTAAGTGTTATTAATATTACCTATTTTTATATTCTGCTGGCTCCTTTTTTCTTATTGATTTAATTCATTGTGTTATATATTGTAGATACAGATTCTTTGTTAGCAAATATATTCACTCATTTTGTGATTTTTTTCCTTTGTGGCATATTTGGAGGAACTGAAAAATACCATGCTTGAATATACACAATTTTATCTGTGCTTCCTTTGCGATTAGTGCATCTTGTGTTTTGAAAGTTTTCATGTACCTTAATATATTCTAAACTACAGTTTTTTCCAAATTATGTTTGGTTTTTCTTAGACATTTAAGTCTTTATAAGTATTTAAAATATACTTTTGTGTATAGTGTAAGTATGGCCATTTTCTAGTGATGATGATGATACAGATGACAAGTTTTACTGAAACCCTTTTTTCATCAATCCTAGTTTCCCCACTGACTTGAAATCACAATTCTTACTATACGTTACATTTCTGTGTGAGTGAATCTGTGCTTGGTTGTCTTCTGTTTCTGTTTGTCTCTACCTTTGATACTAGCACATTGTCTTAGATTCTAACACCGCGTAAGACTCGATAGATGGTAAAGTAAGTATCCTTTTTTTGTGCTTCTTCATACAAGTCTGGATAATCTTTGTGCTTACAAATCTTTGTATCAGCTTTCAATGTCTATGAATAATTCTCTTTGGGTTTGTATTAGATTCCATTGAATACACACATTAATTTGGAGGCTAGCTTGATTTCTGATTGGGCTCAACTTCTTTACATCTCCTTTAAATTCAATTAAGTGTTCTGCATATAAGTTTTACATATACTTTGTTAGGTTAATTTCTAGGTTTCTTATAGTTCTGTTCCTTAACTCCTGTTAGTTTCTCACCATGAAGAACCATGTATGTTGTATTTGTTGTTGTTCGTTTAAAGTTTTCTTAATCAATTTGAGGAGACACATTTTTTATCCCTACTTTGCTAAGATTTTTGTTTTCTGCTGTGTTCTGTTTTGTTTAGAATAATGAATATTGCATTTTATTTCATAGTTTTCCTGTAAATGTTGAGGTAATTGTGTTTTTTCTCCTTATTTTAATTCATTAACTTTGTGGATCATTTTTATGCTCTTTCATTTTTACCGTAAGAAGTGAATGATTCTTCATGTGAATAACTTGACTTTCTATTTTTGCCAAGTTTATTTAGGTGTGAAACTTTAAACTTTTTAAAGCTCTTGTGATTATTTTTTACCAACTGCTGTGCTTTTCTTAGATTAGTGAAAAAACTGATGGTTCATCCTGTAGACTCTGACAGCATACAATGAATTCTGACAACTTTCTCCCACTCCAGTTCTGAATAACATGTAATTTCCTTGATATGACAAAAATACCGCTTTAGCATTCGTGTCATGCCTTGCTGTTCATTTTTCATCTTTCTCTAAGTTAATGAGTTTAGCAAAGAGTACCATCATGCCAAAAGTCCTGCCACAGCATATGGAGCTAGTGACAAGCGACAGCATTAAGGAGGTTTGTTTTAAACCAAGACTCTAAAGGATGCGTGGAAATACTAAATACATCCCTGTGTGTTTTGCAGACAATCCTGGTTTGCTGAGCCATGTCACAGTGGGTATTAAAATTCTGGATGTCAATGACAATCCACCTGAACTTGCCAGGGAATATGATATCGTTGTCTGTGAAAATTCTAAGCCTGGCCAGGTAAGTTAACTGTCCACTTTCTCTCATTTGAATTGGGGGAAAAAAGCACCTCTATTTCTATTACTCTTTTCTTTACATTTTTATTGAATTTATTGGTTAATAAAATTATATGGCTTTCAGGTATACAATTCTACAATACATCATCAGTACATTGTACTATGTGTTCTCCACCCCGAGTCTTAGGTATACTTCTCAAAACCCCTTTGTTATTTCTGTGCTCAGTGAAAATAATTTTTAAAAGCTTTATTTTGAGTACCAAATATATTTTTTGAGAATCGTAGGAAATAAGTTTTCTCCAGATCCCAACTGTAATTCAAAAACTAACTCATTCATGCATGTATTCATTATGCCAATTATATTGAATGCTTTGCACGTAGCCTGGTAGTAAACAAGGAAGAAACACTTAACTTTCCTGTGTGGGTAGAACTTTGAAACTAGATTGTGGAGAATGGACTGGTTCATCTATTTTGGAGGGCATGAGCGAGTGACATGTGTAACCAGAGTATGATCCCGATAAAAAGAGATTATTAAATTTTGCAATGTGAAGAGTAATGTATTAAAAAGGTGGGGCAGCAAAGGAAGGATAGAAGACCTTGAAAATGGGACATGAGTCTACGTATATTATGGCACCTAGTTAGAGGAGTATGGAAGTTTGGAAGGAAGTCCGGGGTGGCCGAGGCACTTAAAACAAGTGGGAGCTTGGAAGGGAAATGCATTTATTTCTCTTTACTGCTACATGACAAATTACACAAATTTAGCAACCTAAAACACTTATCATCTCGTAGTTTCCATAGGTCACATGTGTGCTCATAGTCCAGCTGGGTCTTTGCAGAGGTCTCCCCATCTCTCAAGACTATAATCAGAGTATCAATCAGGACTGTGTGTTTCCCTGGGGCTTAGAGACCTCTCCCAATCCTATGAAGTTGTTGGCAACATGTAGTTGCTTTCATCCGTAGACCTGAGAGCTTCAGGATTTTCCCCAGCTCTTCAAGGTTCCTGACAGTTCTGAGACGCCACTCACAGTTTCTCACCCTATGGGTTTTCAAAATGTGGACATTTACTTCACCAAACAAGTAAGAAATGTGTCTCTGGTCAAGACATTGCTAACGATCAGCTTTATAGAATGTTATATAATCAGGTGAATGATGTATTGATATTTTTGCTATACTCCATTGGTCAGCAAGCAGCAAGAAATAGGTTACACCCACACGTAAGAGGAAGAGATTACATCAAGCCATGCATTCCATAAAAATCCCTTTAAGGCCTGTCACAGACGAATCTGGAGATGCAAGAACGGTGTAGGCCCATTGGGCCACATAGTTCCTTTCATTGTCATTGGTAAGCTGGAATGAAGAAATCACCCCAAAACATTTTAAATTACATTGAAGCTTGTGATGACAATCCTGAGAAACATCATCTTATGTATTATTATCTTATGTGGATGAGGAACAGTTAATAGTGGCTTGTTAGAGTTATAATTGATAATGTTTTAAATAATGTGATTTGTGAGGAGGTATTTATGTGTACATAAATGGGTAATTTTTACATAAAATTTTCTCATATTCATTGTCCTTGAAAAATTAGATAATGTGAATATGGATACAGTTGATCAAAATTATATTTTAAGGTCTTTACAAGTTACCAAGATTATCACTTTAGGTACCTAAGAATTGTCCTATGTCATCATTTTGAAAACAGTAAAGAATTGTATGGTACAGATATATAATGATTTACTTACTAAATCTTATTTTAAGTGTGTCAGAAATGGATGCATGTGTCCTAAATTTATTTTCTGAACATACATCACAAAAGCATAATTTATGAGAAAAATCTTCAAAATTCAAGTAAAATTTAGATTTAAACATCTAAAAATATAGCACTGGGTGGACCTAGAGAACATTATGCTAAGTGAAGTAAGCCAGTCAGAGAAAGACAAGTACCATATGATCTCACTCATATGTGGACAAACTGAACTATCCAGCAAAATTGAGGCAGAATCATAGAGAGCAGGATGACAGCTAAGCAGGAGGGTGGGAGGTGGAGGAACTGAGCAAAAAGGAAAAAGGACTCCTGGACACAGACAACAGTGTGGCGATTGTGGGAGAGGGGTATAAAGGGACTACATAGTAATGGGAAAATACAACAAAAAATAAAGGTAAAAACAGCAACTAAATATGGGAATTCAGTTCTTCATAGTAACAGTAGATTAGCTATAGCTGAAGATAAAATAAGTTAATTGAAAAATACATCAGAATAAAAGGTCTAAAAGACAAAAAAATTAAATGAAAATATAAAAGACATGGGAAATCCAGGTCTAACACAGATGTCATTCAATTATCAGAGGAATTTTAAAGATAAAAATTGGACAGAAGTAATACTTGAGGAGGTAATGTTTGAATATTCTTCATACTGATGATAATCATTATGTCAAATATTTAATAATGGAAAAAATAACAAAACACAAAGTGATTGACTGTGAGGTGACTTTACCTGAATGCCTTGAAATAAAATTTTAAAAAATAGTAAAAGAAAAAAACTATAATTTTAGGGGAAAAATAGGTTTAGCACTAGGCAAAAAGTTTTTAGACTTAACATCAAAATCAGTGCATTAAAAATTGATCAACTGAAGTTGATCAAAAGCAAAAAAAATGTTTTGTAAAAGATCCTATTAAGAAGATGAAAGACAAAGCACAGAGTCGGGGGGGATATTTGCAAACCAGAGCCACTTCTGTGAGGTGGTGTCACTGCAACTGTGGGCCCACGATGACCAGCCCTTACTCTTGAATCACTTGATGCTTCTGGTGCTCATGTGAACACGGCTTCCAAAGACATGGGCCTGTGGCTTAGATTTTTGTTGTTGACTTCTCTTATTGTCCTCTTCTTGCTTAGGTGAACATTTCTCTCCTCACATGAAAAGCCATTCCATTTTCTTCTTATTAGGGACGATTAAATTAGTGAAAGGCATCATTTTTTTTCCTTTAGGGGTCCAACTAACCATTTATATAGTATTTCTCTTCTATCATGTAATTGTTACTGTTTTCAGAAGTTCATTGCTAGACTTAACACTCCTAAGTTATAATATATTGAATATTTTGATTTTATGATTAGTTCTTTTATCCTTTAAAAAACTCATTCATATTTAGCATCATTGTTGTCTATTCATATTGTATAATTTTATCCGTCACTGTAAGATAACTGGATTCTTTATGCTGTTCAACATGTGTTTCCACTTCTTTCACCACGGTGAATTTAGACTTGTCTTTGAGGGATAAAAACATCATTTTAACATATTGTGTTTTGCACTTGTATTTAAGCAATTCATTCCCAATCTCTGTAGTCAGTTCCACAATTAACCCTAATTACGGGGGAAATGGTCTATTGTTTGATTTGGTTTATGGTCTTTGGTTTATTTAGCCTTATGCTTGCGGCATTTCTGGAGAATCATTGTGTATTTTGATGCAGACTTGGAATCGAGAACTCTATTTAAATAATGAGTTGTAAGTAGGGTTTCTGAAGCATATTTGCATTGCCCAGTTACATGACACTTGGTCTTCGAATCACAGACGTTTCTATTCCATAATAGATGCATTCCATGCATCTAAGTATAACAGTGTGTGCCTGCGGTAAGGAGGCTGCTCTCTTATGAAAGCAGAGGTTTAAAGCACTAATACAGCAGAAATCAGACGATTCAGGTACTAATTAAACTACAGCAATATATTTTTTCTGAGTTAATATATTTTCTGTTCTAAAAAAGTATTTTAAGTAGCTAGCATGAAAAACATCTTAAAAGAAAATAATGTATTCATGAAATTTGAAGTCAGTTCCCAAAGTAGAGTAAATTCAAAATAATTGATATGTGCTTACACCTATTAACTTTGAAAAATAAATGAAGGGAATGCTTCTGATCTTATTCACATTGACTTTTCCTGTGTGTGTGTGCATTTTCCATTGGAAGTAAACTTAGTAAAGAAAATGTATAAAAGAATTATGTTATTATTTCACACCACCCTCTGCCCAATCACATCCAATTAACGATGAAATTTTGTATCAGTAAAGTAGATCAGTAGATATTTTACATTGTGTCAAGGATCAAGCTTAATTAACTAACAAAAATTTGTATTATTAGAAAATATATTTATGATCCCATTAGAGATTACATTATAAAGCAAATTTGATATTAATTTGAAGAAGATATAATGTTTATCCTAGAATGCTCTTTTTAGTGTAAATGTTTAGAGTTAGTTCATTTACCTAAAGACTATGATATTTGTATAGATTTGTGATATTATTTTTTTCTAAAAACATACTCCACAAGTAATTGATTATTGAAAACACACTTAAACAAGAGGATACATTTATTTGATTAAAAAATCAAAATTGGTTCTAATTAGTTTATGCCAAAAGTAAAGACTTATTCATGGGCATTATAAAAATTATACTGGTAATTATTTATAAATACCAACTATGTTTTGAATTGTTTTCTTCTGTGGTAACTAAATCTGTTTCTGTTTCTCTCAGGTCTTTCAAAATAATGAAACTTTTTTTGCACTAATTACATAATGTGTAAATGGTAAAGAATATCTAAGTTTGGTTTAAAAGAATGAAAGTCAAAGTAGATAAATCCTAATTTGAGAAATGTGTAGAAAATATCAGTGACAAAAACATGGCATTTATAGATGTATATCTGCCAGAAATTTAAATCTTCTGAAAGTTATAAACATCAACTTCCTAGGTATGTTTCCTAGTAAAAGTCTGAGGAAACATTAAAAGGAAATCTTATTTCCTAATGAAAGAGAAAAGGTGATCAGTAAAATAGAAGGGTTGAAGTAGTCCTTTTTGTATGCAAAAAATATCTGAATTCTAGATAAAAACAGACCAACATTCTAGGCTTTTGGAAGAATTTCTCAAAATATTATGGAAAAAATTTAAGTATGATGTGTGACCAACAATTCTACAAGACTTCAAGGTAACTGTTTGAAACAAAAGTCATGGACTTCAATTCATTTGCTATGTAGACAAGACTGAGAACTCTCTGACAAAGATGTATTTTCCTTAAATGAACTTTTTGGTAAGTTCAGACTTCAAATTCCTTTATAAACATGGAAAATACATTTATTAAAGGTAGAAGAAGAGAAAACACAATGTAATATGAGCTATTTCAGAGTTTAACAAATAAAATAAGCTTAAAAAATTTCAAATAAGTTGTAAACCAAGTTCGAAATGAGAAGAATAATTGTCCTAAAAAAGTAATAACAGGAGACAAATAATTCAGTTGCTTTAAATTAGTTGTTCTCCACCAACACCCTCCAAAATTACATTATAGGGTAAGAAGTGAATTTTAAATGGGGCGGTATGTTATGAGGTGTCATGGAGAAAATAGGACTGCACATTGGAGAACCACAATGAGTGAAGAGTTGGGCTAAGAGGACATTTATTTTCCAAAAGAAAAACATGTATTTCACTTAACTTTGAATGCAGTCTTGAAATTCAACATTTTTATTTCAGTTTTTTTAGTTAGCTGATGTGCAGGGCAAGTAGGTATGTTTGTCATAGTATACACACTCTCAACTTTATGGAGCTTTTCATGCATTTGAGAAAAAATCTTTGCATGGCTTCTGATTATTCATCAATTTATTCTATGCTCATGGTCAAGAGCCAATAACGGGGGACAACAATCTAACCAGAGACTAGCTCTACTTTAAATAAAATGAGAAACCAAACAATGAACAAATATGTAAAAGCAGGATGAAGACGTACTGGGGGATGAAGGAAAATGGTCTTTAATGTATAGGTCTCTTGCTAAAATAGCGCATTTTGAGTGTCAGTGGGAAGAACGTAAAGGAGTAAGCTGTGTGCATGGAAGGAGGAAATTGATCACTCCTAAATTTTGAAGCACCTCCCTCATTTTCACTTCATGAAAACTCATGTTTTCTTGTCCAGCTCTAATTCATTACTCATTCTCAGTACTTTTATATTTCTCCTCATCTCCCTGACAACACAGTAGGGTTAAATATTGAAGTTGGGTCAAATTGAGTGAAATGTTCTAAGAAATTTCAAATTTTTTAATGGACATACTATACGTCACAGACAGAAAATACAATTTCATGTCTCTTTTTTGCTCGCTTTCTCTTTGTTTTTATTTTTCCTACATGTGGAATATAGGGGTGGGCATAAGTAGGTTTACAATTGTTTCTGTGGAAAATAAAACAACTAATAAATAATAATACAATAATAAACTACTCACAATTGTAAACCTACTTTTGCCCACTCCTGTTTAGGAATGTCTGGAAAGGGAACACTTGAGCATTATTAGGACAGTCATTTTTAAAAGAGGAAAATATTATTTTATTTGTTGGGATATTTATTTCTTTAAGAGGGTAATGGCTGTAGCTGTTGAAATTGACATTCTGCTCTTACAGCACCTGTAATGTCATTTCCATATGCTAACGTTCTCTGCTTCTTGATGTGCACGGAGTCCAAGTCTTGGAGTTGCTTTCTCTCACTGGAGATGAGAACTGTTCCACGAAGCTCTGAGTGGCCTGCTTTTGCCTCTTCCACTGCTTTCCTATTTAATTTCGAGGCACATCACACTCCTCTGGGGACTCATCTCAGGGGTCTCCTAAAACAGCTGAAAAATTTGACTCTCCTGTTTTTGCATGTGCTGATTGAAGCTAACATATACTGCAATACTGTTCTGTATTCACACTGGAATGTTTATATTTGTACAACAATACTTCATGTCTCCCCAAATAGGTGTTCATACGAAATGTTACAACTAATTGGCCCCAAGATACTGTGGGTGGTAAAGGGAAAAAATTGTAATGTTTGCACCATGCTAGAAAACAAAGTGTGAGTAATTATAAGTCGTACCATAATGTATTTCCAAGAATCAATGCAAGTAAGAGCCAGTTAATTGGTTCTTTTACTAGATGAATGTGAAACTCTCCAGGTACATAAAAAGGTCATTTAAAAATTCTTTTGTGTTATCAACTGAAAATGTAATATAATTAAAATCAAGGGAATAAGCCAAGTTAAATTTACTAGTTATTGTTTTTTTTCTTTAGGTTATTCATACCATCAGTGCCACTGATAAAGATGATTTTGCCAATGGACCAAGGTTTAACTTCTTTCTTGATGAACACCTGTCTCTAAACCCAAACTTCACCCTAAGGGACAATGAAGGTGAACATAAATAAATACATTTATTGATCTATATGGAATATAGTATCGCTTTTGTCATGATATGAAATAGGCTTGAACAGTTTGGCTGTATTCTCTTATACCCATGAACAGCTTGCAAATCAGCATTTAAAGTCAGTTGGATGTTAATGTGTTATGATCTGTGAATACTTGTGTTTAAAATTAAACCACATGTACACATAACTTTCATTGAATTTATTCAGAAACATCCCTTTAAACAAGAAATGTACATGTAAGGTGCTCTTGGGCAAATGTTAAGAGAAATCTTAGCTGACAAACATGTTTATGAGAGCTGCCGCAAGTGCTAGGGGTGGAAAAAATTTAAATTAGGAAAAATGAAAAATATGTCCTAGGGACAATTAGGGAAGGAAACGCAATGTTTGAAATCACCTTGCATTAGCAAAGCTGCCAAAATGTGCTGTGCAAATTATATTTCCTCTTCTTGTTATGAATATTTTCCAAAATATGGGTAGATAAATATGCATAATTACAGAGTGTTTTGGAAAATTTTGAGTTATTTTTGTTTACCCTCTGCACTGGGTGGGTTAAAAAGACCACCATAATTCAGTAATCAGAGAAGTTTCATCATGCTTTGGATTCCCTATTTGGCAGGTTCCTCCAAGTTGTATAAAAGCCCCTCTTCTGTGCATAAGGGAGACATTAAGTCATTCGTTATGTACAATGTTCTGATTAGCATCCCCTTTCTTCTCCCCACACTTATCTTTTATCACATTTACCTGAATATGCCATTATTTTGGATCTAACACTTGCTCAGAACCACAAGAAGGAATGGCACACACATTTCTGAAGAAACATTTAATTCTCTACCTGTGCTCTGCCTAGGGAAGCATTTTCAAACACAAAGTAAAATAATATCACTAAATGACAATACACAGAAACATTATTATTATCCCTAAGTTTCTTAAAATTATCATGACAAAGATGTCAAATTTTGCATGTGTCCATAACAAGGTTTATATGAAAATACAAACTTTAAAATAAAAAGAGTTTACAATTTTTGAGAACTGATAAAATTATAAATAACAGAAATAATATACTTAAATAGAAAAAATAGCATTTTTTTAAACAAATGTACTAGTGCAGAGCTGAAAACATGTACCTGAGCAGACAGACCTGATTAGGTTAGATAAATTAAGCCAGCTAATCTCTCTGAGCCTCACTTTTTATATCCATAAACTGTGACTCAAAATACCCACTTTGTACCATTGGGAGAATTAATCATACCATATGTGAAGATACAAGAGCCCATATTGCCTATTCTCACACACAAGGCCATTATGGATAATAAAATATAAAGCTAAAATTAGGAGCCCTGGCTGGTGTAGTTCAGTGGATTGAGCCTGGTCTGCAAACCAAAGTGCCACCAATTTGATTCCCAGTCAGAGCACATGCCTGGGTTGCAGACTGGGTCCCCAGTTGGGGGTGTGTAAGAGGCAACCACACATTGATGTTTCTCTCCCTCTCTTTCTCCTCACTTTCCCCTCTCTCTAAAAATAAATAAAAAATATTTTTTAAAAGAGTTAAAATTAAAAATGAAATAGTTAAAAATAGTTTGATAAAATCAAACGGAAATGATTACATATGCACATATGTATGTACATACATTTAGCTCTATAAAAATACTTACCTAACGAAAAAAGAAAACAGATTCACAAAACAGTAATTCGGCAAACCCAATCTTGCTGAATCCTAGTATCTTGGATATTATGTTATATGAGGTAGTAAACATTCACGTGTCCTCAGAACATAAAGAAATAAATCTATAATAAAAAAATAAAGCCATTCTTTCTCTGTACCCATTGCTTACATGAAAGTGCCTATTCAGAGAATAATAAAAATATAAATCAGACAGCCTCTGAGCCATGATGGGTGATCTCAAAGTCATTGGTTTAGTGCTATCTCGTAAACTGCTTTAAGATAAAGAGTGGAGAGGAAAATATATTTTCACAATAGGAGAAAGGGAGATGCATATTGTTGTTTACAATAAGCCTGAAAATCAAATATTTAAAAGAAATTAAAAATGGATTTACTCTGAATAATAATACAAAATGCAAAAATTATCAGAAAAATGCTCTAGGATTCTCAAAATTAAAAAATATATAAATAAAAAATAAGACAATGAAAAATAAGTTTGTATAAAATAATTTCAAAACCATCATCAAAATAAAACTATAGTTTTTGCTTGTATAAAGAATAAGTATAACTATATGAGAAATATGAAGGTCCCCCCAAAACCTAGAATTTACTTATTACGAATGTGTATCTGTTCTTACAGGTTTAAACTGCAGTCACCTCAAACTCTGCATTTGATGCACCATGCCTCCTGAGACATTTTTTCCACTGCAGAAAACAGTTTTTAAACTCATTGATTTTGATGCGCTTAAGTGCTACTGCCATTTTTGTTTCATCTCTTGTACATTGGCAAAACATTTCTCTTTGAGAACTTTTTCAACCTGGGTAAACAAAAAAAGGTCATTCAGGACAAGATTGGGTGAATAGGGAGAGTGGGTCATGGGGTTGATGCCATTTTGGGTCAAAAACTGCATAATATTCAGTGCAGTGTGGTCAGTTGACCTCATAAATCACCCATCGTGAAATGGGCAAACACACTGAAAGAGTCTTCAAAAAAATTCACAGAAGCTAAATACAGCCTCTCACAACAATGTCAGCTGCTAGACTAATAACAGATGAGTTCCTAGAACACTCACCTGTGAGGGAAGCCTGTACTACAAGGGACCCACTTTCCAGAAGATAATTTCCATTTTTTTGGTGTCACCCATATGCAGTGATGGTAACTTAGTTTTATACACTATAAATAGCAATATGTATACATTTATATAATATATATCCAGAAATTAAAGGTGGGTGTGCTGGGATGGGAGTAAAAGACAAAAAAAAAAACTTTACTGGAACAACAATTAAATTTAAAAAATTTAAAAGAAAATATAATTATATATACATGTGTCAATATATGTGTGTACAAATTTCCTATAAAACTATAGTTAGTGCATAGATAAAAAAAGTATGTAGAACTATACAGAGAAATATATAGGAATGCAGATATATATAGGGAGAACTATGTAGATATAAATTTATACCCATAGATTTAAATTTAAATTGTGTATAAGAAAAACCTCAGGTAAGCCCAAACTAAAAAAAATTTCAAACAGTTTTTCAAATTTGAAAATATATGGAACCTCACCATAAAAATAAATGCCAAAGACCCAACACAAAATTGAATCTCTACTTGGGTATGTCAGTTTTAACCCTCAAAGATAAAGGGGAAAAAATTAACTGTCAAAGGCAAAATATTTTTTAGAGTGATAATTAGATTTAAAGTAGATTGCTGGTCTAAAATGAAGAAAAAATAGATAACAGAAGTAAATAAAAATCATATATTTAAAATGCAGAAAAAAATAATTTCCATTGTCAACCTTCTCTACACAGGGGTCAGCAAACTTAGATTTACAGTTGTAATCCAAATAAAGAATACAATAATGATTAAATAATAATATAAGAATATACACTATGTTTCATGTATCCACAACTGTATTCCTACTTTTGGCCACCTTTGTATTTAGTTAAAAGGGATAAATTACTAGTGATTAATATGATGGTTATTTAAAAATTCTTTTTTCCAGCCCTGTCTGGTATAGCTCAGTGGACTGAGTGCAGGCCTGTGAACCATGCGATTGCAGTTCAATTCCCAGTCAAGGCCCATGCCTGGGTTGCAGGCCAGTTCCCAGTGGGGGACACATGAGAGTCAACCATACATTGATGTTTCTCTCCCTCTCTTTCTTTTTCCCTTCCCCTCTTTCTGAAAATAAATAAATAAAATATTTAAAAATAAATAAAAACTTTTTTCCATTTATAAGAAGAAATATTTTAATTTTAGCTGCTGGTATTTTTGAAAATATTTGAATTAATTTGAGTATTTTCAAATAATCAATTAATTCACATAAATATTATTTTATTTAATTAGTTAAAACTTAGTGAACTAAGTTTTTGTTGACTAAGTTTTTTAGTTAATTACTAGAATAAAAAATCTGTAATTTTCAAAGCAAGGAAAAATTTTCATAGGTTAAATAATAAAGCATATTTTATTAGTAGAACGCAGGTCAGAAAACATAATATAGGTGCAAAGTAGAAGCATAGACCATGAAAAAAGTAAGTAGATATTGGTTCAACTATATCATAGTTACAATCAGATTAGATATTATTTTTAAATACATCTCATTATATTTAAAAATGCAGTTTTACCACATGATTAAACCAGAAACTGTCAAATTTTCATATTAATCTATAACCTAAATATATTTTAAATCATAAACTGAATTAAATAATGTGTTAATAAAATGATAATGGTAAAGGAGTAAGAAAAATCAAGAATGTATTGAAAATGAAGATAAATGAGGAATATAGTTAGAGAAAAGGGAAGAGGCATATCCCAACAGATACTGAGATGTTATAAAGATGACTGTATCATAATTGCTAATAGTTGATTTTTATTATTATTATTGTTTTTGGACTGGAAGTGCCTGACACTCTTTTATTGCTGAGGCATCCATCTCAAAAATGGCTTCCTTGAGCCAACTATCACCGTCCCCAGGCTGCACAAGCCCCGCCCATGCACACACGACTTTGTCTTAGAAATCTTGGTTAATTTCAATAACTGATGATTTGGACGGCTAGTTTTTTCTTCTTCCTGCACTTATTTCTTTTAATTGATATAAAAGGTTATTCCACAAAACCAGTCCCCACCAACCCCAATGAAGGTAGAATTCCGGGCCCATTCACGCACTCCTCTTCCCACAAGCTGTCTAGCCCCAGTTGTGTCCTGTAATTTCCTGGACATGTTAGCAGTAAACCGTGTTTCCAAGTTTTCTGGTGGTTATTGCTGAGATCATCTGGTCATCATCATAAGAACCACAATAGGAGGTCCAGCCACAACATAGGTAATCAACGGTTTGAGATGGGCACACAGCAGTGAGGTGCGCCTTAAAGGTGATACTAGTACAGGTATAGATAGATGCAAACCAATTGAGTGGGCTAAAAAATGATTGAATACTTAAATCTAGGTATAAATATATAAACTTGACAGAAGACATTTATAATGACTATGAAACAGGTAATTCAAAAAATACATCGAAATGGACCAATTGGCTATATATCTAAAGAAACTACATTAATATCTCTCAAACACATACACACAAATAAATTATATACATAGCTTAAATAACTATTTATACAATCAGAAATTTAAGAGCATTAGAGAAAACTGTGGTGCACCATATTTTGTAATTAGGGTAGGAGAGAATTTCTTATAGAAGATATAAATACCACAGTTATTAAAATATTGACAAATGTGATATTAAAGTAATTTTACTCCTGCATCAGATTATTTTCAAATGAAATTTGAGAACAGGTTATAACCTGGAGTAAGCTACAGACATACATATAACTTAGTAAGGATTATTATCATGAATATGTTTAAAACTTCCCACAAAATAAAATAAACATTCCAAAGAGAAAATGAAACAGTTAAAGGACAAGAAAGGATAAATAACTAACAGAAGAGTAAGACCAAAATCTTAAATCAACATATAAATATTTGTTCAAAACTATTAATAATCTTAAATAGAAAAGTGAAAAATGATTAAACACTCATCAATGTACCCCATTAGCCAAAAAATAAAAAGCACAAAAACTGGGAATATCAATGGTTCAACCACCCAGGTTTGAAGTGTGTAATAGTGACATTCACACCTGGGTGTTGAGATTATACCCTATCCACATGCTAACTAATTAGTCTTTACACAATTTCCTGGATGCTAGCAGAAAGCTCTGCACTCCTGGGTCAGAGACAAGCAACTTGATTTCTCCTGGCATGGGAAGTGAGATGAAGTTCATGTTTTCTCTTCTATTACCCCAAAGTCTCTAGAGAAAAACATGAAGTGGCCCAAGTGCATGTCGTGCGCAGTGGATTTGCTTCAAAGTGGAGGAACTAGAATTAGGAAACCCCAATATTCTATAATGGGCTGCAAGAAACTCAGGTGGGACTTTGTCCCAGAGGTAGTCATTACCTGTATTTCTATGTATTATATCGGGCAATTAGATTAACAAACCTGCATTCCATTCTGGAACAAGACACTCTCTATTGTCTTAGACTGTTCTGAATGAGAGGTCATCCTGTCTGCCGTGACGTGAGTAATAAAGTCCTTTGTGTCTAACCCAGAAGTCTAGTGTCTTCTGCCAGCATCCATTAAAGTGTAGCAGGCTAATCTGTTAACATGTGACAATGGTAAAATCTCAATTACTTTATATTTCTTGACACTTTGTTTGGACTAATTTCTAGTAGAAACAATTATAAAAAAGCACCTGTTTTTTGTTATAAGTTGTTCATATATGTACAATTAGCTTATTGTGGAATAGATGTCTTAATGGTATTTATGTCTGGAGTCATATAAGCTAGCTAATATCCTCATGCCAAGATACTTTGATGGGATTCTTCACTTTACCACCCACATTTGCTTACTAAATAACTAAATTTAAGACCATACTCCATGTTTTTCCAGACCTTTATTATCTTCATTAAATCTTTCTGTCATACATTTTATCTCTTGTTAATTTGGAGTTTGCTAATTTATCTGGACAGGAGATAACACCTCTTTTTGAGTCTTTTACCCTATTTATATAAAAGGTTTTTTTTTTATTTTTTTACTTTGGGACCTATTTTTATATAATTCACTGAAACATAGGCTGTAAATATATGAATACAAAACACCTATGTGCAGTTGATAGTCTGCTCAAGAAAACAAGACTCCTATCAGAGAAAATGCAGTCGAAACACACTGCTTTACTTGACAGCCATTTCTTTCTTTTCATAGAGATGAAAATCTTTGGTGAAATTTTCTACATATTTTTTAACTTTTAAAAAATATTTCCTCTCTTTTTGGTTTAATCTTCTTTGTATTTTCCTGTTACCATTTAGTCCCCTTGTACCACCTCCCACCAGCAATTGCCACACCATTGTCCATACCTTTGAGTTCTTTTCCTTTTTGCACAATCTCTCCACCCCCTAACCATCCCTACTACTGTCATCTGCTCTCCATCCATGAGCGTGTCTCTATTTTGCTTGTTAGTTCAGTTTGTTCATTAGATTTCATGTGTGGGTGAAATCATGAGGTATAGTCTTTCTCTGACTGGCTTATTTCATTTAGCATAATGTTCTGCAGGTCCATTGATACTGTCACGAAGGGTAAGACTTTCTTCTTTTTTAAAGCTGAGTAGTATTCCACTGTGTAAATGTCTCATAGTTTTATTATCCACTCATCTACTGATGGACACTTGGGCTGCTTCCATATCTTGGTGGCTGTAAATATCACTACAATGAACATAGAGGCACTTATGTTCTTTTGAATTGATGTTTAGTGTTTTTTCAGATATATTCCCAGAAGTGGGATTGCTGGGTCCAAAAGACCCATTTTTAATTTTTGAAGTATCTCCATACTGCTTTCCACACTGGCTACTCCAATCTGCATTCCTACCAACGGTGCAAAAGGGGTTCTGTTGTTCCACATCCTTGGCAGAACTTGTCTGTTGATTTATTAATGATGGCCATTATGACAGGTATTAGATGGAAACCTCATTGTGGTTTTAATTTGCATTTCTCTGATGATTAGTGATATTGAGCATCTTTTCATATGTCTATTGGCCTTCTGTATGTCCTCAATGGAAAAGTGCCTATTTAGGTCATTTGCCCATTTTTTAATTGGTTTGTTTGGTTTTTTTGGTGTTAAGATTTGTAAGTACTTTATAAATTTTGGATATTAACCCCTTCTCAGATGTATCACCTAATATGTTCTCCAATTCTGTAGATTGCATTTGTATTTCATGAATGATTTCCTTCATTGTGCAAAAACTTTAATTTGATGTAGTCCCGTTTGTTTTTTTTTTCTTTTATTTCCCTTGCCTGGGAGATATATACAATAAAGAATGTTTTAAAATGTCTGAGAAATTGCTGCCTATGTTTTCTTATAGGATCTTTATGGATTTGGGTCTAACATTTAAGTCATTGATGTATTTTGAATTTATTCTTTTGTGTGGTGTATTAAGGTAGTCTAGTTACATTTTCTGCATGTATCTGTCCGATTTTCCCAACACCATTTGTTGACTAAACTATCTTTAGCCCATTGTATGTGTTTACTTCCTCCTTTGAATACTAAGATGTGGGTTTATTCCTGGGCTCTCTATTCTATTCCATTGATCTGTATGTCTGTTTTTATGACGGTGACCATACTGTTTTGATTTTTATGACCTTGTAGTATAGTTTGATATTAGGTAGCTTGATTCTTCTTACTTTGTTCTTCTTTTTTAAGATTGCTGTTGCTCTGTGGGGACTTTTGTGGTCCTATCTAAATTTTTAAAAATATTAGTTCCAGTTCTGTGAAATATGTCATTGGAATCTTGACTGGAATTTCATGAAATCTATAGATTGCTTTAATAATATGGACATTTTAATAATGTTAATTTTTTCTATGCATGAACATTGTATGTACTTCCACTTATTTGTATCTTCTATTTCTTTCTTTGGTGTCATAACAATTTTCCAAGTAAAGGTCTTTTAGCTTCTTGGTGAAATTTATCGCTAGGCATTTAATTTTTTTGAAGCAATTGTGAATGGAATTTTCTTAATTTCCCTTTCTGTTAGTTCATTATTAGCATATAAAATTGTAATTGATTTCTGAATACTAATTTTGTATCCTGCTGTTTTGCTAAATTTATTTATCAGTTCTAATAGTTTCTTGGTGGAATCTTTGGGGTTCTCAAAGTACATAGTCTTGTCATCTGCAAATAAAGCCAGTTTTACTTCTTCCTTTTCAATCTTTGATGCCTTTTATTTTTTCTTCTTGTCTGATTGCTATGCCTAGGACTTCTAGTACTATGTTGAATAAGAGAGGTGAAAGCAGACATCCCTGTCTTGCTCTTGATCTTAAGGGGAAGGCTTGTAGTTTTTGTCCATTCAGTGTGGTACTGGCAGTGGATTTGCCATACATGGCCTTTATTATGTTTAATTATGTTCCCTCTATTCCCAATTTGCTAAGAGTTTTTATCATAAATAGATGTTGGATTCTATCAAATGTTTTTTCTGTATCTATATGATTATGTGGTTATCTTGTGATCCTGTTCTTCATTCTGTTTATGTGGTGAATCACATAAGATTGTGTTTCTAGAAATGTATCCATTTCATTCAGGTTGCCAGTCTGTTGTGATATAGTTGTTCATAATATTTTCTTACAATACTTTGCATTTCTTTGGTATCAGTTGTTATTTCTCCTCTTTCATTTCCGATTTTATTTATTCATGTCCTTTCTCTCTCTCACTCTTTTTTGATGATCCTGTTAAAAGAGTTCTCAATCTTGTTTATTTTTATAAAGAACCAGCTGCTGGATTCGTTGATCTTTTATATTATTATTTTTTAGACTGTTTCATTTATTGTTCCTTGGATTTTTATTATTATTTCCTTCCTTCTAGTTGCTGGGCTTTGTTGTTTTCTTTCAAGCTCCACTGAGTATAAAGTTAGATTGTTTATTTGAGCTTTTTCTTGTTTTTTGAGATAGGCCTAAAATGCTATGAATTTCTTTTTTAGGATTGCTTTCCCAGTGTCCCAGAGATTTTGAATTGTTTTGTCCTCATTTTCATTTGTTTCAAGGTATTGAAACAAACAAAAATGATCTTCTTTGATCTCTTTATTGACTCATTCATTATTTAATAACATGTTGTTTAGCTTCCATGTCTTTGTGTGGTTTTCACCATTCTTCTTGTGATTGATTTCTAGTTTCATAACATTGTGGTAATTTCAATCTTCTTAATTTAATGAGACTTGTTTTATGTACTAATATGTGGTCTATATTAGAAAATGTTCTATGTGCACTTGAAAAGTATATGTATTTTGCTGCTTTGAGGTGAAATGCTCCGAAGGTATCAATTAAATTCATTTGATCTAGTGTGCCATTTAAGGCTGCTGTCTCCTTGTTGATTTTTCTGCCTGGAAGATCTATCCATTGAAGTCATTTGGGTGTTAAAATCCAAGACTATGACCATACTTCTGTTGTCTTTCTCTTAATGTCCATCAAAATTTGCCTTACATACTTAGGTGCTGCTCTGTCTGGTGCATAAATGTTTACTAGGCTTATATTCTCTTGATGGATTGGTCCCTTTGGCATCATGTAGGGTCATTTTTTGTCTCTTACTATCACCTTGGTTTTAAACTATATTTTTGGCTATAAATATTGCTATCCTAGCTTTTTTTTTCCATTTGCATGAAATACCTTTTTCCAACCCTTTACTTTTAGTCTGTGTGTATCTTTTGATCTGAGATGGGTCTCTTGGAGGCAGCATATGGATGGGTCTTATTTTTTCATCAATGCAGCCAACCTGTGTCTTTTGGTTGGAGCATTTGAGACGTTTACATTAAGGTGATTATTGATAGATGCATATGTAGTGCCATTTTATTGTTAGACTTTGTCCCCCATTTTATTGTTCTTTACCTTTTCTTCTTCTTAAAGCAAGGCCTTTAACATTAGTTGCAGTGCTTGTTTGGTATTAACAAACTCCTTTAGCTGTTTCTTATCTGGGAAGCTCTTGATTTCTCCTATAATTTTAAATGATAGCCTTGCTGGGTAAGGTAGTCTTGGTTGTAGGTCCTTGCTTTTCATCACCTTGAATATATCACGCCACTCCCTTCCGGCCTGAAATGTTTCTGGTGAATAATCAGATGCCAGTCTAATTGGTTCTTCTCTGTAAGTAACTGCTATATTTTCCTGTGTACAATGCACTCCAGGGTATAATGAGTACCCATGCTTTTGACTCGAACTTTCAGGAAAAAAATCTTTCATTTTAATTTTTTAATTCAACTTTTATTTATATTTAGTATCCAAATTACCATATTCCAAGGTATTATTCTGCATACAGACATTATCACTTTCTAGAGTTATACTTTAATTCATAAGCATAAATAAAAGAATTAAAACATTTATATGGATACAGAATCACTACTACCTATGTGTAATGTGCATCTTTATTTTTCCCTAAAAAATTTGGGCAAAAAGTGCTTATTGTACCCAACAAAATATGGTACCTGCTTTTCTCTTGTGACTTTTAGGGTTCTCTACTTGTCTTTGAGCCTTGTCATTTTAATTATGATTTGTGTGAGTGTAAACCTCTTTGGGTCCAACTTGTTTAGAACTCGCGTGACTTTCTCCTTCACCATATTAAGGAAGTTTCAAGTCATTATTTATTTGAATAGTTTCCTGATCCCTTGCTCACTCTCTCCTCCTTCTGGTATTCCCATGATGTGCATGTTGTTACACTTCCTGTTGTCCAAAATGTTTCTTAAGTTCTCATATTTTTTAATTCTTTCTTTCTTTTGCTGCTCTTCTTGGGTGTTTTTATCTACCTTGCCTTCCAAATCTCTGATTCAGTCCTCTGCTTCATTTAACTTACTGTTTATTCTTCCAGTGTATTATTTTATTCAGATATTGCACTCTTTATTTCTGACCTGTTCTTTTTCATGGTTTCAATGTCTTTTTCATGCTGTTGAGTATCCTTATAGTCAGTACTCTAAACTCACTGTCTAATAAATTGCTTACCTTCATTTCATCTAGTTCTTCTAGAGAATTATTTTTGTTTCTTTCAGGGTCTGTTTCTTTGTCTTCCCATTTTGACAGCTTTTTTGTATTTTCTGCCTTTGCTTTTAAACTGATCAGCCATTAAACCGATCAGTTGTTGAACTAATCAAGTTGTAATCAGTTTAAGTGCCACAGAGTAAGGCAAAGTAATTCCAGTGATCAGGGCTATAGCTCCTCTCAGGATGATGCCACTTGGACAAGAGTGTTTTACCTGAGAAAGATGGTTTCAGCAGTATGGGAAATGACTGCCGAATTTTTTGCTGGCAGCAAAATATTCTGGTGGCTGTTACTTCAGTTCTATCCCCAAAGCCACCAATCTCAGACTCCCTCCAATGTCTCTAGTCCACACTGCCCTCCCTCTGCTGGATCCCAGCTTAACTGGCTGCAAACAAAATTTTGTGCACTGGCCTTTTGTGAGGCTGAGTTTCCAGCCATCTCTCCCTGGCAGACAGAAACCCTATTGCTTTTCACAGCTGGATGTTATCTGGGCTCCTTTCCAATTCTTTGGGAGCACGGCTTGGGGTTTAGACCCCACACTTCTCATGGGGTCCCCCTGGCCACTGAAACCTCCCTCTGGAACTTTAGCTGCCACCCCTGGAAGCTTGGCCAGCCCTCTCATGCCTCCTCCACGGTCCCTACCAGTCTCGCTGTAGTGAAGTTGGTTTCTTCTTTCTGTCCCTGGTTATAAAGCTTTTCTCCAGCTAGTGTTCAGTTGGTTACTGGGATGATCTTCCTAAAATTTAGTTATAATTCCAGATTGGTCCTGGGGTAATGTTAGTGTAGCTTCCACTTACTCCTCCTCCATTTGGTTCCACCCTCTATTTTTTAACCTATTAATCTTAATGTCTTTATAATCATTGTCAGTTAACTCTAATGTCTCAGTAAGGTGACTAGTTTTTGTTCACCTCCCTCCACCCCGATTAGGGTTACTGGGGAGGTAAGACCAGCACTTATACTCTTGTGTCCTATGTGGCAATTTTTAGTCGAATGTCACACAGTGTGTCGACCTAGCAGAGTCTAAAATGCCAATATATTTCCTCCAGAGAATAGTCACCATTTTCTCTGATAAGCAATAAAAGAGGGAAATTAATCACTTTAATACAGTCAGAGTTGAGCTGAATCAAGGCCACTTTGCAGTTTCCGTCAGGTTCAGTCTACCACAGGTCGGTCTGCACTCCTGGCACAGACTTCTAGGGCTTTCCGTTGAGTGCCTGTTTGTGCACCAGTCAAGTGCCTGATTGGTCCCTGTCTCCAGTCATTGTGCAACAACAGGAGATGGCAAAACAAATACACAAAAAAACAAAACATCCTCTTTGCTTTCCAGCTTAGAGTTTTAGCTTCCTGCCAAACTTCCAAAAACAAAACAAAGCAGATACATAATAATCAACAGTTCACCTCTCTACACTTCCCCTCTGCAATCTTATCCTTCTAGTTATCTTGCTTTAGCAGTTCTCTGGTGCCATTAAACAGAATTTCTTGAAAGATACAGGATTTTCTCTTTGTTATCAGTGGAAGGATCGGTCAGTCAAAAACTAACATTTTACTCAGACTTGCATGTTACGAAGCAAGAGTCATTTGGGAACAGTCTCATTCAATAGTTGAAAGAAACTGGGCTTGGAAGAAAAGGACACTTTGACAATCATCCAATTATCACTGAGAAGCTGGCTGCCTGGATGTTCACTGATAGGCAACAGATATTTTTTCTTTAAAATTTAATTAAAATTAGCTCAAGATCCTCTCCAAAATTTCTGTCAGTCAGAAGGCTCTAACCAGGGAGATGTGACAAAGCAGAAAGGGGGCATTTTAATGTACTATTAATAACATTAAGTTCTAACCACTGTGCTAATGTCTGTGCTCCAGAAATGAATAAAATATTCTGCCATGAATCCTTTACCTCCTTTGGTACCAGACTGTGCTGGATAAAAAAAAATGTGATAAACAGGTATATTCAATATTTATGTAAAAAGTTATAACCCCTTACCTATGAAATATTTATTTGGAAAACAACGAAGAGAAATAAATCTTTTCTTGACTTTTTTTACAACATATATAGTACAATATATATTGTAAATATATTACCTATTATATATTAGATAATCTATATCATCTATTGTATAGATAATAACCTTATTTTATCCATTAACTAATATATTGACAATAAAACAATTTTACTTAAAATTAAAAGTCAGGTTTAGGAGATAAATTTAAGTTGCAGTAGTTTTAAATTGTATTACTCTAAAACAACAACAACAACAAAAGGAATGTTTCCTGATTAAAATGTAGTTTTTTTCTACTGTCACCTTCTCTTTAAATTGTCATACATAAGCTTTTAATGTTAGCATTTAAACAATCCATTGTATAATTTTGACTTCTTAACCAAATTCCTATATCAAATGAACTATAGTCATGTCACAAAACTAGGAATAGAGGTTTGCATGACGATTCTGTGCATATAATTACTTTGTTCTTTTATTTTTTAATGTAAAAGAACCACCTAATCCCCCAATATTAAATCATCATTAGTCTGCAGAGTAAGTCTGTTCTGTTTCATGATCTTTTATGCCGCCTCTTGAGAGACTAGGTTTTGTGTGAGGCAAGGAGCTTCCCTAACCTAATTCCTAGGCTTAATACCAATTTTCAAGTGTATTTGTGTATCTTACAGTTTTTAGAAGGGGAAAACGTAATTTATTATTGTTATACACTTGTGTCTCAGTTTTCAGGGTTCTAAATAACAATTAATGAGCCTTTTAAATCTGAAACACTTATTATAATAACTTCATCGATAATTTGCTATCAAGAACATGTACTACTCACTTATCTGTTTCCTTCTTCTTATATGTGTTGTCCACTTTAGTAGACACTTGCCTTTTAAAAATAAATGAGTCCAAATAACACATTCTTTTAAGAATAATGAAAGAATTTCACTGAAAATTACCATTTTAATCATATGTCACTGGTTTGATTCCCAGTCAGGGTACATGCCTCAGTTGTGGGCCAAGTCCCCGGTGTGGGGCACGTGAGAGGCAACCACTCCACATTGATGTTTCCTCCCTTTCTCCCTTCCTCTCCCTCTGTATAAAAACAAACAAATAACAATTTTAAAAAATTAAAAAATAAACAATACACTTAAATAGCAAAATACTGCTTTTTCTTATGGACATATGGGTTTAGTGAAAGATTATCTCACTTCAAGTTTGCATTGCCTTGAGTTTAAGATAAGGAATAGTTTCAACTTTGACCATGTAGCTATTAAAAATGTGTCTTTTGGTGTATTTTCTTTCAGTTTTTTGTTCATTGTAGTGAAATGCCGTCATTTAGAGAGAGAGAGAGTGTGTGTTTGTGTGTGTGTGTTGGAAACCATGGGAGATTTTAAGTTTATTCTGAATGTCTTTAGCATTGTCAGATCTGTAGTAGTCAGTATTCCCATAGTTTATTTCTATCCTTCAAACCAGAACTCACAGCTGGTGTTGTAATTTCTCTACAGAGCATAACCATTTAAAATTCTGTTTTTATCCACATGGCTTCAAAAGACCATTTAGCAGTTCCTGCATTCCCAAGTAAAATGGCACACATAGCCTGTCCTGAGCCTACAGCTGCAAATAAAGCCTCACAGGTTCCCCAGTGACTGGGAGAACAGCTGTGCCTGCTAAGTCACCACCTACTGGGAGTGAGGGGTCTGGTTTTGTTCTGCTAACAATCTCCTTTCTCCTCCAAGTCAAATCTCACTCCGTCCTCACTCACAAAACGTATCCAGTCACACGTGATAGGACCACGCTATCCTTTCTGCAAAGTAGAACCCAAAGCTTGACTAATGGGAGACAGTCTGTGTGCAACCCTGACTCCGAATTGGGAAAATGTGATCTACGAATGTAGTGACTTGATGAGTTTAAGTGGGCCTGTTGCTCTAGAAAGAAAAACATGCCTTTCCTGTCTACTTCATTATTTTAACCCCCGTTGGCTTGTTTAACTTGTATATACCTTTTGTAGAGAGGTTTGCCTGCCCGACCCTCCTCTCACACGCTTATGCTGTACTGCTACGCACAGTGACAGCCAAAGGACGGCTGACTCATACTCACTGAGCACAAATACACAAGTAGAAAAACAAAATAAAATTGTGGCTACCTTTACCATTTCTTGCCACTTGGTTTTGCTTTCTATTTTATTGTGCACTTCTCCCTAATTATTTCCTTTCTCAGAACCACACAGTGCTATGGGCAGCATCTATCTATTCTGCCCTGTGCCTGCGGGCAGAGGGGGCTTCAAAGCATTTTTAAAGAGGGATGATGTGTTATAAAGCTCTCTAAGAATGGATCCTTATAAATTCTTTCAGTGTTTATAAATTTAGTGACTGTAAATTTAATTTTTTCTATTTCGATCCATCCATTCCCTACAAAAATAATATTTGTATCAGTTAAAGTTCTGTGACGGTAGGTAGAGTCTCTTTTTGTTGTTGTTGCTGTGTGTTGATTTTTTGCAAACTAGTTTATCTGTATATCTCTACTTTGTAAGTTATATTATTATAATATGTTTATAAATAACTTTAAATTGAGGGATGAATTTTTACTTTAAAAAGTTTATTTTTTACTCTTTATCCCTTTCTCCACCTCATATTCAATACTTATTCAAATTTGTGTGGTTCATGAGCAGATTTGCTGACAGTCCTCAAGACATATATTTTTGTTTTGTACATATTTATGTTATTTTTAAAATGCCTTTGCTATGCAAAGTCATGTATGCACAGTTAGACATAATTGATATCAAAGAAGTATTGAGCAGTTTCAACTGTGGTTTTAAAATGTCAGTAATGGATGTGTAAGCTTCCTTACAGAGAGATGTTTTCTGGCTGTGAGTGGGGCAATATGGCTCAAAAGGAAATGGCAGAATCAAATTAGAAAAACTACTATGTGGCAACTGATAAAAATAGATATTAATAGACTGTTTAATAATCTCCTCTTACAACATCATCCAATTTCTCTATATACTTGGTGAATTGACTAAGATGGCTATAACTATTCTGCCCACATTATTTAGGAATCTGAAAGCAGACACCTGAGACAATGGATGGTTGTGTTTACCTGGGATTTAAAAATTATCAAGGAGGAGTGTGACAGATGGTCGAAGGAATGACATTCCAGGGTGCAAATAAGAACCTAATGACAGATTGGATCATGAATCTGTGGTTTGGCAAAAACACAAAGTCAGACGAGGAGGATATTTATAAACTTAAATGAACAGGCAGAACCAAGAGTCTAAAAATCAAGATTTGGTCAAGTCTAAGTTTAAAAGAAAGGAAAGTCAGTAAACATGAGAGGATTAAACCTTTAGTGAGGAACATGAGGATATCATGCTGTTGAGTATTGCAAGATATATTAGCTCATTTTGGTTTTAATTTCTTAATACATGCCAACATAATAAGGACACTGTAGTGGAAGACAAGTTCTTGCTGAGTATAGTTCTATTCATTATTTATCAAGTGCCTGTTATTTCAAAGGAGCAAAGCAAAAGAGCACTGTTTCATGTATGGTATCTGATAATAGTAAAATTATAAATGCATCTTACTGCTGCTGCAAGACTAGAAAAAAAATGAAAACAATTTGAAGCCTGCTTATCTGTCTGGTAGAAGCTAATGATTCTATTTCTGACTTTTTCTTCAGAAACATTAAAAAAAGTCCAAGTAGAGATCCATATCTGAGAATCTCAATTGTTTCTGCTATGCAGATATATTTGTAAATACTATTTTATTTTTTTAATTTGTATTTATTTATTTTTAAAGAGAGGGGAAGGGAGAAAGAAAGAGAAGGAGAGATGCATCAATGTATAGTTGCTTCTTGTGTGGCCCCTACTGAGGACCTGGCCTGCAACCCAGGTATATGCCCTGACTGGGAATTGAACTGGTGACCCTTTGGCTCACAGGCTGCACTCAATCCACTGAGCTACACCAGCCAGGGGTGTAAATACTATTTTAATAGTCTGCTTGGCTATGCTTGAGATAATGTATACCTTTACACTCGCATTACCAAGCAAGAGTTCTGTTGAAAGGCCAGGGGTCTATGAGTGTCTAATAATTTAAGAGTTTTGAAGAACACATAGTTTTAACAATTTCCAAGATGTAAGGTAATATTATACTTTAGTATAGGATTTGTTTTTGCTTCAGAAATTGGTTTTTAAAACATGCCTTATTTTAACTTAAACTGTATTAGTGTTTGCAAAAGTAGAAATAGAAATTAGAATCATTCATTATTCAAGATACCAAAAAAGGAAAAAAAATATTGGAAACAGTCTGATAATTCCAGAAAATTATATCTGGATTCCAGAATCCATGGGCAACTTGTATTATCTTCAGCCTTCTGTTCCTATAGAGTTAAAGATAGTGGCCGTATAACTGCCCAACAATATATTTTGCTATGAACATTCTTTTGGAAAGTTCCCACAAAATTATCAATGATAAAATTCCTGCAATTATTATAGCTATAAAAATTAACTTCAGTAGTATTATTGCTTTTCAAAGGACTTCAAATTTCATTTTTTTACGATTATCACAATGTGTCTACGTGAGTCAAATACCTACCTCTTAGTCTCCCTAGTTTCTTCTCTATGCGCCCATATCTTTTTCTGAACAAATCAAGTAATGGGATATATAACAAAATAAAGAATTCATTGATGTCTATTTTGAAAGATTAAAACATGTTCAAAGCTATTTCTACATTACACTGAAGATGTAGTTGCTTCAGGACTACATCTGAGTAGTTCAGGACTCCTGAACTACTAAGTTCAGGACTATATCGATTAAGTTCAGGACTATATCGATTACATTCATAAGGAGAGTAATTATTAAGAAATTTTGCCACATTTTTATGGACAATTTCTGAGATGTTTTGGTCACCTAAATCCATAAGTGACATGTAGAATTTTCACATTCTTCATACGATAAATTCTCCTCTTTTCCCATCTTGGTTATGTTCTCCTAGATGATGCATACTCCATTGTGTTAGAGCATCACTTTTAAAGTAGGAAACCCAAGAGCGGGCACAGTATTCTAAAGCAATCTTCTCAGTAAAGAGATGCATAGAAATTCCATACATTCGTTGAATGTTTCTGAGACCGTTTTATTTGGCCTCCCTATGACCATCTTCCATATATGATACTTTTCAAAGTTTATAATCTAATACACATCTTTATTTTATATGTCCTTGTTAATTTAAGCTTTTGTTCTGGTTTTTCAAAATCTCCCTAAATCCTAACCCAATATATTAGTTATATTAACTTGGGTGCCAAGTGTTCTGTAAGCTTCTGTCTTCATCAAAAACTTGTGAGAGTTAGAATTAAGAACCAAGCTTGTGTATACATTATGAGAGATGGTCTTTGATTTGACACTGATAATTAGCACTTCTCATCTGCAGATGTTCTAGCTTGCCATGGTTTGGCTTTATTCAGCTCATATTAATTTTTTATCTATTTGGAAGTCATAGAATATTTCATTTATACTTGGTTTCTTTTGGAAAACAGAAAGTTTAGAAATTGTTGTTATTCCTTTCTAATTTTGCAGTTTCGGCTAAGCATATTTTATTCTCTGAGTATATTATATGCATATGTATGTATACATCTATATGTGTGCATATATGTTTTCTGGTTCCCTTCATTTTAGTTAAAAGTTTTCTTTTCAAAGTTCAGTAAACCTTCTGCCAAGTACATTTTTTTCCACTTCTGGTGAGGTATTCAATATCCCTTGTCAAAATCTCATTATTCTGTTGTGCTAAGCCTTTCTAGGTGGGCAGCTCTCCACTTCCTAAATCCTTTTTTTAAAAAATTTAAGTGAAACCTTTTACTAAAAAAAAAAATGAAGAATATTTTTATGCCTTCATGTCTGAAAGGTTTCTATTTAAGAACACAAAGTGAATTATAAACATACTCTCACTTTCTTCTTGTTTCTGATTACATTTCTGATTGCATTTCCAATAAGTATTCTGAAAGAAAATATACTTCCAAATTAAGACTAGGAATAGAACACTAGACCAGAGACATTAAAGGAAGTCTCCATCTCCCATTCCATGTCACCACGTCATTCCACATGCTATTTTTCATGTTTACCTAAACCACGGGCAGTGCCTTGCATCTCTTCTTCAAAGGACCAGCAGTGAGATTCTTAACCATGTTTGAGCCTGTAATACTCACTTTATAGCTTTTCCTTCAACTAAAGAATTGTACATATAAGTAATTGTTTATTAATCATGATAGAACATCCTAAAACTAATGGACATATTTCCTCCAAGTTCAGGTTTCTGGAGGGAGAGAGAACTTGTGACTCAATATTGTTATATAACAAATTATTGCATATGATGCAATTTATCCTGCTCTCCATTCTCTATTATGAAACCTATTTCAGAACAGGCAATTGATATATTTTTATTCCTCTTTTGTCAGGTCAAAAATGTTTTTCAAGCCCTTATCAGATTATTCACTTACACTCTAGAACAAATCTTTAACAAATATAACAAGATCTACATAAACACACACTCACATATATATGTATATGTACATGGCACACATGTAAAATTGTGTACACATATAAAATATATATAATTGATGTGTTTTATTGTTGCATTCCATTAATATTTGGAAAATCTACTATGTGTCTATTGCACTAGTTTGACAATATGCAATCAAAAACATGTGCCTGTAGAATATTTTATTATGACTATCATAAGCATACCCATATGTCATAATATTCTGACTTTCAAAATAATAATATGAAAGAAAATATTCTTAAATATAATTATCTAATGATTCATTTAGTTCTTATCAAAAAGTAATTAAGTCCCAGGCTGTGTTTTCTGGGAAGTGACTCTGAACTGAAGTACAGAGGGTAAGATATTTCCTAAAGTGTACCCTTGGGATCAGTATCTGTGAACACCAGTAAAAGGAAGGAGCAGGAAGAAAGGTAGGGAAGAGTGAGAAAGTGAGCTGGCATGCAATTTTACGGCTTCTACACTGACCTTGTGGGAAAGCTTGGGAACTAAACTTGCCCTTCAATATTGTCTGCATTCAGAGAAAAAGGCTCAACCTTTATGACTTAGTAGTAAAGATTCATTGATTATGTGCTGCTCCAGAAGGCTGTTATTGTGCCAGCCAGCAATCTACAGCCAGGACAGCAAGTCTCTGCATGCAGGGGACCTGAGCAGCACATCCGCCTGTGCACCAGGAGGGTCTTTAAGCTAACAGATGCAGAATGAGGAGTAACAATGCTAACATAATGGTGTACCATGTGCTCCTGAGGCTATGCATTCCAACTGGAAGTGTGTACTGGTGGAGAAGAGGCAGTACGACCTTATGACATTTGGTTTTGAGCAAGGTTCTGGAATGTATTGCTATTGTCTTCTGATCCTTCACTAGCTCTGTGATTTTGACCAATTTATCTTCTGGGACTCAATGTCTTTATTTTCAAATTATTATTTATAGTAAAAATAATATCCCCTAAAATGTAAGGAATGTAACATTGTCTCCCTTACAGGTTCCGTGGATTGATCAAAAATGTATCATGCAAGCATTTACTGTAGTACATAGCATTTTAAAAGCATGTAAAAATACAATTAATTATTATTTCATCCTTGACTTTTTTAATAATGTGCTTGCTATAACAAGAGTGTCTCAAATCACAACTAAGTCTAAAAAAGTTTACCAGTTGATTTGTTCTCTTCATAAATATTTATACCAGTGGATCCTAAACTTTTTGGTACATCAACATCATCTAAATAGTCTGCTAAAATGTAGATGTGGATTACTATAGCTTATATTCAGAGTCACCAGGTTTGGGTTGGGGACCACTGGCTCACCCTCAAATTTAGGATCTATTCATTTTTTCCTCTTCTGTCTTCCACTATTTTCCTTCTTTTTTATTTGGACTTTATTAATGATCCTAATAGGTTCCTTAACTTGAGAACCAATATTAGTTACTGTTTAATAATTGCCCCTTCATGTTCCCTTTTCCCATTTCATAAACGAAAATAAATAAGTAAGTCAATCAATCGCACATGCCCATTTTATCCACTAATGGAATGTGAATCTTCACTGGCGGCTTTACTAAGTACGTTTTGTTTTGCTTATGTCTGTCATAGATAACACAGCCAGCATTCTGACCAGGCGGAGGAGATTTAGTCGCACTATGCAGGATGTGTATTATCTCCCCATTATGGTCTCTGATGGTGGAATCCCCTCTCTCAGCAGCAGCAGCACCCTCACCATCAGGGTTTGTGCGTGCGAGAGAGACGGGCGCGTGCGGACCTGCCATGCTGAAGCCTTCCTGTCCTCGGCTGGTTTGAGCACAGGAGCCTTAATCGCTATTCTTCTGTGTGTTCTCATTCTCCTAGGTAAGTCGTTCTGAATCCTTACGTGGTGTGATGGCGATTCTGAGTGTCTCCTACAATGGCCAGCACTGCGTTAGGCAAGAGAGAAAGATGGAGGGAAGAGAGATTTTGACAAAACTTAAGAGACAGAAATGCATAATGTGAATAACAAAACATGGCTTCAAAGATTTCATTTTCATCGACTTTCATTTTCACCGCATTGGTAGCTGCTATTACTATAAACTTTTTAGTTGCTTTTTGATACAAGACAGTAAGTACTGTCTATACAAACAAACAAACCAAAACAACACAATGCTTTGGTGAGACAGAGACATTCTTGCGAGGAATGTCTCTCATTTTCTTTCTGGGGTAGAAGTCAAGTTACTTGTACAAAGGGCGTGGAGAACAAAGCAGAATAAAGCTGAAAAATAGAATGGAGATTCAGGAAGGGGTGAGAGAATTGGGGGCTTCTTTGTTCTAGGAGAGTTAAGAGAGAGGTTTCAAGTAACAGAATCTTATCATGAAATTTGCATCTTGCAAAAAGATGACTGAATGAAGTAGAAAGTGGATCTCATGAAGGCAAAAGAGCACATAGAAAAAGTGATTAGGAAGAAAATGAAGCGTCTCTTTCAGACATAGCGTAGTTTGGACTAGCATACTTGGAGTGAAACTGAGGGAAGGTGGGTAATATCAAGATGTTTTAGGTGAGATCAGATGTTACCTTGGATGATATGGTGCAGGTTCCTGAATGAAAGTATTCATATTTATCAAAAATTTAACTAAAGTACCTAAGAATGCACTTGAAAACTGCACTGTTAATAACTTCATGTCTGTGAACAGAAATTAATGTCTGTGAGATAGTGTTCATTTTTGAAAGTACTTTCATGGGTAAAAAAAAGAAAATAGCTGATAAACAATGATATTGGATAAGTTTGATATATGGCTGAATTAGAATTGCATCAAAGACGACCTTTTATCTTTTACCATATGTGGATTTTGATCTTCCCTGAGCTGGTGCACATCAGAAGTGCACTTTGGTAGAGTCACTACGGCTAGAAAATATAAAGAGAAAATAGACCAGGACTGATCTGTGATAAACTCCAATGTAATCATTAAGCCAAAAAGGATGAGATAACCAAGGAGAACAAAGGAAAAATCAGAGAAGAAAGAAGAATATAAGTAAAGTATAACATCATAAATGTTGAAGGAAGAAAATGTATCAAAGAGGACAGACCATTCATTAATGTCAAAAGTTGTTCAGGGGTTAGATAAATTTATTACCAAAAGGTATTGATTGCACCTAGCAACATGGAATACAGAGGTTTGGTTCACCACAACAAAATCTATTTTATTGCAGTTTTTATAAGAAATGCATTGTGGGGAAGGAAATAAGAAAAATCAGGCTTTTTAGAATGTATTTATTTATTAATTGGTCATAATATATTAAGACATAACTCATTATTTGGTTTTATCTTTGAAAATTAAAACAAACAAAAAAGTTCATAAGCAAACCAAAACAGAATGTAAACTAAACAAAACAACTGTATATATTGATCCAGGGTTTCTAACTTAAACCACGAAGTATAGAACTCAGTGACTTTAATAAAAGTTCTTCCAAAGTCTTTATTCTGAAAGTAGTTCAATTAGGAGAGGCATGTTGTCTTTGATTTTTTAAAATGATTTATCATAAAACTATTTTTCATTAGTAAGATAATATAAAAGTAATTGAAGATGTTCATGCACAGGTTAATTTAAGGTGTAGTGTGCAAAATAACATTTTATTATTTAATGAAACAGTATTTTTATTTAATTTATTTTATAAAATTTTATCCCTCCTTTGGGGTAAATAAGAGAACATTTCTAAATTTTATGCTATCCCTCAGCACTAATGAAACCAAGCTGCTATTTGATATGTTTACTCCTTCAATTTTTATTGTAATTCAAATGTATTTTCACAGTTTCACCCAAAGGTTGCAGAATAATTTCTTAAACTTGGGTTTAAACATCATTATTTATAATGTAATTTATATTTTTCATGACATTTTAGTGGTTTTTATTGTTGCTCAGAAGATATGTAAATAACAGACTCAGAATATAATCACTTGTAATTAAAAAATAATGTCAGTTAAGTGCGAGTTTAGGATTTTTAAGGAATATATCAGCAACACCAGAGGTAGCAAAACTTTATTTTAGACATTGTAATTCTGAAATAACATTTAACCATAAAAGCTAAACCTATCATGAAATCAGTATTTAATACGATAATATGTTTTAACTGGCAGCTTTTTTTTTTTTGGTAGGGGATGGCCTTGATTGTATAAATTTAAGCAAAGTTTTGTCATTAATGTACGGTATGACCTGAGGAGACCCATTCAGTCTCTTGTTTCTATTTCTGAATCTACGTAAAAATATTCAACTAGAAGGACCTTACAACCCTCAGTAAAGTGTTGTGGTGCTTATTTATGTTTTATTATAGGTTAAATACAATTCAATATTTTACGGTATGTTCATACTCCATTTGTGTACATATCGATTACAAGAAAATGGTGCTTGAAAACAAAAGGGCCTAAATATAGATGTTAGCTGTATATATAGTGATCAGGGATTATATGCTGTCAGAATTACCTTTATCATAGGAGAGAATCAGGAATGAGTCTCCATGGTACAATCAGAGTTTGGTGGTAGAGGAGAGAGTAGCTATAGTTCCCTTCCCTTCCTTGGATCTGACATTATTTTCCCAACCTCACCCCACCACTTGCCAAAGAACCAGACCAGCTGTCAGCGCAAACTTTAATCACATTTGGCATTGAATCTGGATCTGCATCAGTCCTCTACCAGCTACCCTTACAGTCCACACATTATATATAAGTAATGACGTAGATGAGTACACCGGCTACATTGCTCCTATTCTTGGACGTACATTTCTTGATCCACAGAGATCACAGTGGATTTGGTGTGAGGGAAGTGGGGAACCAGGAGGCAAAGGTGGGATGGATAAGAAGATCACTGTCAAACTGTTTCTCAGCAGAGCTACCTTGGAGGCCTTTGTGGGCTCTCCTTGGTTTGAAAAAAGTTTCACTGAGAAGAGCCAATACCAGGTGTACCTGATGATGGAAACTAACAAAGATAATTTCACTGACGTGGGCCTCCTCATTCTATAAAACTTAGTATTAAGATATGAGTGTGTAAAAAAAGTCAAGTGATATTTTGGGGTTAAAAAGGCTTGCTCTGAAAAGTATGTGGGGGGAGTATGCTGGGAGTCATTGTACGACATGTTCAAATGCAAGTCATATGACAGTTTATGTTATGAAAACTCAAAACCCCTTAAAACTGTAATCACTGGACTGAAAATATAACTAATAAATAGAAAAAAGGTTTCCCAAAGTTGAATTTGTTTTTTGAATAAAATAATGAGACTGAATAAATATATTTGAATTTTCTTAAATAAAATATAATTAAGTGGGTTTATAATTCTGGCCCAACTGAAAGATAAAAGAAAACAGGAAACACTAACTAGCAATAAAATATTCATTAAAATAAAGACTTCTCAAAAATAATACTATTTTCTCATGTTTCAATCTAGTTTAGATAATCAAAATTCAAAATACCATAAATGATTTATAATTTTGAATAAAGAAGAAGTAACTCTTTATGTCTCTCTCTTTCCCTTTTCCTCTCCCCCTTTTTTACAACACCATAGCTTTATCATATTCTCTTTTCACAGCTCACCCACTGTAAGAGGAGCTACCATGTTTTCCATGCATGGTTTAATAGACTGGTAATGGGGAATTATTTGAATATATTCAGTTGCCCACCAGTTTTTAAATAAGATTTTAATTCTCAAATATATATACATGTATAATTGTTCTCTTCTTCAGATACATTTGGTCTTGAGATTTTTAGAAAACAATTTGATTTTCAAACATTAAAATTTTCTTTCAAGTAAAATTATGTATTTGGTATTATTAGTAACCATAAACTGATTTAAAATATATTTAAAATTATGTTTTTACTGTGGCTATTATGATACATGAAGATTCACTTTGCTCAATGTCATATTGCCAGTTTCACAGAGATGATTCTTTGTCATCCACAAGAATCTGTGTGCCATCTACTCCAAAAACAGCTCTCAGACAAACTTTTATGTGGTCATCAAAAGCTCTTCTTATCATCCACATTTCCACCTTCCTCTCCGAGTTTATTTGAATTTGCCTTTGACTAGAACGAACACGTGTTCATATTTGTCCTGATGTCCTGATGTAATTATAAACAACACCCACTTCATCCTCAAAAGTGTCGCAGATTGTATGATTAATTATGTTGATCCCTATATCCCTAAATCTAGGGATATTGGTCACTGGAAAATAACTGCCTATGCCTGGAAAGGGAGAGACACAAAAATATCAAAGGTCAATCTTAACCATATGTACATTTTTAATCAAAATATATAAAAAATATGTCTGAGGTTTTGGGGAGCAAGAAAATATAAACTATTGCAATAGTAAGCCCTGCATTATCTCCTATATTTCATTAGGCAAATATGGTACTGATACTGGTGGAGGATGCAAATTACCTCCATGCTTCCACAATAGTATTCATTGTGTTCTCCAAGGGTGTTTATTATGCTTGCACATAAATACCCTTGACATCAACCACCACTTATTTAAACATAAGGGAAAATAACTTGATTTACTGACAAACATAAGAAATTTTACTATAGTAAATTAGGCAGTCTGTAGAAATAGCTGTTTTAATTTAGTACAGCCTCCTCACTTAATCATGAAGATGAGCAGAAGTACATAGTGGATGATAAATCTAAACCCCTGAGTATAATGAAGTGAGTTCCTTGAAGATGCTGCTTGGGTCATTGTATGACAAAAGTCTAGGTTAGATTTACACTAAAATAAACAATGAAGCATTAAGTGCATACTTAACTAGATTAAGTGAAGTCTTTGTTTCAAAAATAAAGTGTTATATGAGAAAATATCTTTGAAGGATAAGCAACATGCCTGGGGCACTGTTTACTCTGCAGCAGAGTGTTTGTGAAGCAGGGCCACACAGCATCAGTGTTTCATTTTCAGCTTGCTGTATGACTCCTTTATAACCACGGTGACACAAAGCTTCCTCGTGCCTGCCACGGTCTCCCCTGTTACGTTTGTCCATTGACTGTCAGTACCTGTTTATTCCAACACTTGTCCAGATAATGCTCTGTTTAAAAATTCCTCCTCTTTAAAAATGCTTTGTCTTCTTTTTCCTTCATCTGCATAGGCTCCCACTTGCCTTTTCTTTGCAAAATCAGAATGCTCCCCATGTGCTTTGACCATCTCTTTTCCCATAGACTAGTAGATTTCCCTCTTACACTTATTCTTTCCACTTCTGGCTCAAAAATCTATTCCTCTTTCTATTCACTATTTTGAAGAAGTAAACACATGTACGTTATGATATCTAGTTCAAATACAGGCAAAGGTGATCTATATTGCTTAGAGGTATATGTAAAATGGGCTAAATGCAAAAGAGAAGCAAGAAAACAATAAAGAAAAGACTAGAAGTTACTTTTTATAGGTAAGGAGTGAAAGGGCAGTTTCTAGAGTGCCATATATGTTCTTAACCGAAGGGTAACTAACTTGATGCTTTATTTTATTTATTTACTTACTTTTTTGCTTTATAACCATTTGTTAAAGCTTGCATATAATTAGGGTTGTCAGATAAAATACAGTATACCGATATTAAAAAGTAAATAGAAAAATACAGTATAGATTGATACACAAATTTCAGATTAAAATGTGTATTGGTAAAAGTGTATATATACAGACATATACAGTTATAGATATATTGCATGGGACATACCTATACTATTCACATTATAGCATAAATATATGTATATCAATCATAGTGATATTATAGCATTGTATAGATAGCATAAGCATGCCACATGCAATAATATTGGGATATATATTATAAATATATTCATTAAATATGTGCCTATGTGTGCATCCCAAATATTGCATGGGACATAGTTACAGATACATGTATGGTACATATCTATATATTTTGTTATAAATTTCATATTATGCATATATAAAGAGGGCCCCCAAATTCTGGAATTATTTTCTGGAGGTGGGACCCATCTGTATCAGTCTACCAGCTGGAGTTGCTGGGAGAGGCTAGATTCGGCTTCAGTGATTTTTTTTTGAAGACTCTTTCAATGTGTTTGCCTATTTCATGATGGTTGATTTATGAGCACATCTGCCCACTGAGTGGTGAGTGTTCAGCAATTTTTTACCAAAAATGGCGTGACCCATGCCCTACCCCACTTATTCACTGAATCTTGCCCTTACTTATTTTTTTATTTTCCCTGATAAGAAAAAGTCCTCAAAGGGAAACATTTTGCCAGGGTGGAAAAGGTCAAACAAACAAACAAACAAAGGCAGAAATACTAACACCCATTTAAACTGACTAGTTGAAAAACTGTTTTAAGTAGTTCAAAAAATGTCTCAATAGGTGTATTGCATCAAATGGAGAGTATTTTAAAGGTGGTTGAAATTTAAAGATTTAAGAATAAAAACACAATTTTATATAATGCATTCAATTTTTGGTTCCCCCTTTACATAGTAACAAACATACATTTTTGCTGTTCATTTCAAACTCACACTTAATTTGATGCACTTCATTATTTGCTAATAGATAATACAAGATGCCATATGAATGTACTTTCCAATTATTATATTGTAAAAATGTTTAAAATACTAACAAATTTAATACTGATGCGGATACCAGCCTGCAGTGTCATGTGATTATGGATGAAAGGAGAGATTCACACGGACTACCGAGTCCAGTGGAGGAAAAGGGACAGCCTGGCCTTTCTCTCAGGGCAGCAAAAGCTGCGAGAGCAAAAGCTGGCCGTGACTGTGACCGGCCTTTATTGGGTTTCTCCGAACATTACAGGATGGTCCTCATTTACTATGCACAGGTTGCTTTAGATGGTTACCTTTTACAGAAAACAAAGGAGCCAATGGCACTAATTACATCACAGAAGAGGGATATTTGCAAATGAAAGGGCAGAAGTGGTTGAACTCCTTACACTCCTCCTTGGAAGGTTTAGCATGGATTTTAGGAAGTTACTTTGCAGTAAATGTTTGCCACTGGGGGCTGGGCCCATAACACACAGAATGGTCTCCTACAATTTGCTATCATGAAGTCTGGCATATCATCAAGTAAGCAAGAAGAGAACAATTTATACAGGCGAAGTAAAGGATATTGGGTTATAGCACAAAGTAGTAGTGAGGGAATTCTTTCTATTTAGTAATGATTTAACAGTCTCAAATAGAACGACTTGAAACTACTAAAAAATGACCAGAATGAAGTACCCAAGACATATTTCTGTGAATCCATCCAATGGTTGCAATATTATCGGTGATAAAGACTAATAAAATCCATTGTGTTTAGCAGGTCACCCTGCCACATGTGTCATCTGGTCACTTGATTCCTCTTCTTATAATTTTAAAATAATGAGGCATGATAACCCTTGATGTGGGGAGTCCTAGGTTACCGCCCAAGCTGTCTCCCCAGCCATTTGTGTGACCTTAGACTTGGATTGCAGTTGTGTGTGTAATGGCTCTTGAGTCGCAAATGCTCGTTTTTAAAATGAGAAAAGCCCCGGCTCTGTTGTGAAGGCATTATGTGAAAAGAATGTGTAAGCTGATAAAGTTCTATGAAACCCGAGTTGTATACAAATAAAAATATACTTTTGGAGCTTAGGAGATAAATGTAATTATTACTGCATGACGTTTTTCTAAAGGAAAATGGGCAAAAGAGATGAACATGGAAAAATATTCCTGCTTCGGTTTCCAACAAAACATCCAAGGTAAAGGATTTATGGTGGAAACTCCCACCTATTTTACAGAAATTTAAAACATTCTTCCTCTAGTGTATCTGCTCAGAAGGATTAAACATCTGTAGATAAACTCACATACACCATAATTTATCTAGTCAGAACTTAATATTTCTTTTCAATCACCAGTTTTCCTGAATGGCTATACAGCAATAGAAGTCGAGAAGCCCAAATACATGAGCCTGGCACATGAGAATAGTATGGCATTCCAGAAAAGATTAAAAAAAAACTCCTAATGTTTTATAAATATAATTTTTTGAAAACTCTTTGAGATGTTAAAGAGCTTCCAGGTGTGGTTCAGAGAGTGCAGAGGTCAGAGTCATGCTACAAGGCAAGCCCGGATGGAGTGAGTGGACTTGATGACCAGGGTTGAAGCTGCTAATGTCAAATGTTCCTTCTTTTTTTTCTGACTCTTCATCTTCTTTCCCTTTTCCCACAGCAATTGTAGTACTTTTTATCACCCTGAGACGTAGCAAGAAAGAGCCCCTGATCATCTCAGAGGAGGATGTGCGCGAGAACGTGGTCACCTATGATGATGAAGGTGGCGGGGAAGAAGACACGGAGGCCTTTGACATCACAGCCTTGAGGAATCCGTCTGCAGCTGAGGAGCTCAAATACCGGAGAGATATCAGACCTGAAGTGAAACTCACCCCCAGACACCAGACACTGTCCACCCTGGAGAGTATAGATGTTCAGGAATTTATTAAGCAAAGACTGGCAGAAGCTGACCTGGACCCCAGTGTCCCCCCTTATGACTCGCTTCAGACTTACGCCTATGAGGGTCAGCGATCGGAAGCTGGGTCCATCAGCTCTCTGGATTCAGCCACAACACAATCAGACCAAGATTATCACTACCTTGGAGACTGGGGGCCGGAGTTTAAAAAGTTAGCTGAACTCTATGGAGAAATAGAATCTGAAAGAACAACTTAGGGGGTCAATTCTTGCGACATTCTAGAATTTCCTTCCTGAGCAAGTGAAGACGTAACCTCAGCCATGACAAGGAAGAAGTGTGGCAACAGTATGTGAAACTGAGCAAGCTGTATGCAGCCACTGTAGAAACAAGTGCCCTTTTCATGATCGAAACTGGGTTATTTCATTGAAAGAAAGTTAAAAAAAAAAAAAGAAAAGAACAAAAAGCATCAACAAACAGAAAAAGCTATTGTTCCTTGTGTATATTTTTAATTGCTCAATAAAGTCTGTGGTACTGTTTAATTAAGAATACCTGAATTCAGCCAAACAATGATATTTGTTTCAATATTTGGTGATATTTTTTCCCCAAAACAAAATTAAATATAAAGGTTCAAAATCACTTAGGACTGCTTTCTAGGAGTGGTACACACTGCAGAATGAAACTCACAAAGGTAATCACGATCTCTTTGTCCACTTTCCTGTGTGGACTCTTGAGACCCACACTCTGTGATTGTGACAGATCTCATTAGCTTTGTCTTACGTTTCAGTGGTGTGAGGGATATCCAGTCCACTGAACTGCTCTGTCATGGACTTGAATGCACCATTTTCCTTTGCCCTCCCCACTTCTTTTCTCCATAGGAAATTGATGGAGGATGGGGATTTGCTGCTTACATTAGACTGTATGCAATTTCTGTGCACCGATGGTGCACTTCTCTGAAGCACAGAGACCACTGTCTCTGTCCCACAAGCCCCCTTTTATTTTAACAACAAAGAAACCCACTTTCTATGAAATTGATAAACTGAATAGTTCAACGTATTCTCAGATAATTTGGTCTATCCGGGAAAGATTTAATCTAACAAATAGCTACAAACCTCACCCTGTACAAGACTTTGGAGAACTTTTTTTTGTCCCCATTGGTTTTGGTATGTTTAAATTAGTAGATATGATCATTCTTATACCTGAAATTAGCTGTCAAAAATTTTACAATTGGTTTATATTTCAGTGTACTTTGCTTATTCATAACATGGGCAGTTATCAAAATGTGTGCTTCACAAGATAAGAATGTGTCTGAAAACATTATCCTCAAAAGTTCATTGACTTATCTTCATTAATTACATAGGTTTTGACTTTCCCCACCTCACTGACTGATCAGCCATTATTGGCTTGGGACCTACAGGAAAATGGGTAGGATGAGGAGCAAACAACAAAAAAAAGATACTCACATTTATTATTCTTGGCCACATCCCCAAAGTCTCTGAGCTTCAGGGTCCCAAACTAAAAATGGCAAAAAATGATCCTCACAGGCTTGTGTGAGGATCAATAAGCATCTATAAAACTGTTTTGCCAGCTCTAAACTGTTCTGTCACATAAAGGCTTGCAGATGCCATCTACTTTTCTAATCCATTAGCTTATAAATATATAGTTATTATACATGCATTTTGAATCAAATATATTATTATAGAAGAATTGCATAAAATCTTCAACGGTGAAACAGCTGCTAACTACACATACAATACATGTTGAATTATTTAAATATTTTTCCAAATCAGCTAATTTTCTTAGAATTTCTTGGGGCCTTGCCCCCAAGTTGTTTAGATAATGTTTTGAGCGGTTGTTGGTAATCTTAAATGAGTTCATAGCATAAGGGTCTTATTTGCCAAAAATGACCGTGTTGATGTATTAATTGATATCCACAATTGAGAATTATTTCAAAGGGGAGTGCTTTGTTTGCTCTTTAAATTTATTACAATCTAACATCCTCAAAAATAGTATACGTAGTCTGTCTTATTGTGCAAAATGAATTTTTGCCTCTGTTTGCAACTGCCCTTTGCTATCCTATTTCAGTTTTGAGGTATGGGAAGTAAGTAAGTTTAATTTGAATAATTCTCAATTTGTGGTCTAAGCCTGAGGAATAAAACACAATTTAAGTTTTTTACAACATTTTAACTTTCCAGATGCTAATTTATCATTTTTTTATATCATAATAGTGTGCATTCCAGTATAAAGTTATATCAAAAGAGACACTCAGGGGCTTTGGTGAGTAACCTCTGGAGGCACATATTGGATTGCATTTATCCTGAGAGAAGGGGTAACCCTGGGAGAACTTCTATGAATCCTGGTGTCTTGAACTTCATATGCAAAGAGGACCAGGAAGGCCAGGTTTGGGGAGTCCAATAAGCTTTTGGATTTAGACTTTTAATAAACTGTCCACAGCTTTTGTTTGGTTTATATTGTTTTCTTTGTTTCATCTGGTAACTTTACAGGTGAGGGTTTGACAGATGAAAAGTGTCTGTACACTTAATAACTTACATAAAAGCCAAGGACCTCTGCATGGTTTCAAGCACCAAGATATTTCCCCGCTTTTGTAGAAAAGGCAGCCAGATCCATCTAACTTTAATTACACATGCTGATGATAATAGATTGCTTCTAAGCCCTTGATTTTTAAATATAATATGGAAGCAAAATGGAGCTTCTGTAGTATTCAAATATGTTACTGTGTTGATTTATTTTAAAATTTTGTTAATAAAAGCATTCCAAGCGTTATTTTTATATGAACTCTGAAACTAGGCAATTATATTATTATTATAAATATGGGTTGGGTCTCATTTTTTATTCTGCTACTTTGAGTCAAAACTAATAATGATATATAAATGTTTTGCAAATGGACTGAAGTCATTTAACATTCAATACCTTGCTTCAAACAGTTTATCAGTGTTAGGAGAAAACTCTCAAAATGTTCAGTAAGCAAAAAGTTGGCACATAAACTCTGAGCATTCATCAGCCACGGATAACTAGCTATGGAATCATATATGATTTCATATGGGATCAGAGGTGGGAGAGCTACTATGCTCAGCACATTTTGTCATAGTTATTATTCATAGGTCTAAATAAAGTATAATCTTGAAATCAATTTACTTTTTTCTAAGAAGAGCTTTTGTACAAATATAGCCAATACAAAATGATGACTGATAAATTAGAAGAAATATAATGTTACAATAATTTTATGCAAGGTTGTCTTATGAGAATTCATAAATTCTGAATATTCTTTGTGAAGACAGAGAAATTAATAGGTCTTGGAGAAATTGCTAAAGATCTGTCATCATAAAATATTTATATAATAAATTTGTACCAATGAAACTTTGAAGAGGAGAATGAAAAGAAAATTATCCCTATGAAGGCTCTATGTGAAGCTAAATTGTGACTTTCCTAAAACCTGGTACAAGGAGGAAAATATTCTGAGAGAAACTGCATTTACATAAGCACACACATACATATGTCTTTTGGATGAATATTGGAGAATAGAGCATTCTGGTCAAGATGGAGGCGTAGGTAGACCCACTTTGCCTCCTAGCATAACCACTAAAAGAATTAGAACTAAATCTCAAAACAAATAACACCAAGAACTGTCAAAAAATTGAACTCTCTGGAAGTCCAACAACCAAGGGTTTCAAGAAGCCACATTCATCCAGACAGGTAGGAGGGCCAGAGAGGCGAGGAGATGTGGTGTGGTGTGTAGAGGTGGCAGTGGTGGAAGAATGGGCACGGTGGTCCCACATTCACATGTGGTGGATTAGAATCAGAAGGGATACCTTGAGAGCAACAGATCCCCGGCTCAGGCCAGACCTCACAGCCCAGGATTCCAGCATCGGGAAGATAAATCCCCATAACCTCTGGCTATAAAAACCAGAGAGGATTGGGTGGCAAAAGAAACTGACAGATTATTAAGTAACTCCTCTTAAAGGGCCTGCACAGTCTTAAAATATACGCAAACCCTTCTACTGTGGCATCCAACAATAGGTCAACAGTTGGAATGGTGCCAGTCATATTTGGGAAGTGTGTGAAGTAACTGGAAATGGGGTGAGTGCCGGGCAAACCTTCAGAAGTCAGGCAGCAGCACAGTCCCCTCTCTGAGCCCTCTGGCACACAGAGCCAAAAATCAGCGAAGTGGGTTGTGTCGCCCTGGCGATTACCTAGGTGTCTGCTCCACAAAATTTACAGGTTCTTTTTCTACAGTAGGCCATGCTATATTAAGACAAGGAGTCAAAGCAGCTCTTCCTAAAACACTGAAAGAAACACAAGGATGTGGCCAAATTAAGGAGATGAAATATGGCCCAAAGAAAAGAATAGAACAAAACTCTGGAAAAAGAACTAAATGAAATGGCGTTAGACAACTTACCAGATGCAGAGTTCAAAACACTGGCTATTAAGATGCACAAGGAACTCGTTGGGTACCTCAATAGCATAAAAAGACCCAGGCACAAATGAAGGTTACAGTAAGTGAAATAAGGGGAAAAAATACATGGAACCAACAGTGGAGTGGGTGAAGCTGAGAATCAAATCAATGATTTGAAAAATAAAGAAGAAAAAAAACATGCAATCAGAACAGCAAGAAATTTAAAAAAAGAAAAGGAATTTAAAAAATGAGGACAGGGTAAGGAGCTTCTGGGATATCTTCAAATGTACCAACTTTCAAATCATAGGGATGCCAGAAGGAGAAGAGAACTCAGAAGAAATGGAAAACTTATATGAAAAAATAATGAAAGAAAATTTCTCTAATTTGGTGAAGAAAATAGGCATGCAAGTCCAGGAAGCTCCAAGAGTTTCAAACAAGTTGGACCCAAAGAGGAACACACCAAGGCACATCACAATTAAAATGCCAAAGGTTAAAGATAAAGAGAGAATTTTAAAAGCAGCAATAGAAATAAAGTTAGTTACCTACAGAAGAGTTCCCATAAGACTGTCAGCTGATTTCTCTAAAGAAACTTTGCAGGCTAGAAGGGACTGGTGAAAAGTATTCAAGGTGATGAAAAGCAAGGACCTACAGCCTAGATTACTCTATCCAGCAAAGCTATCATTTAGAATGCAAGGACAGATAAAGTCCTTCCAAAGACCAGGTAAAGCTAGAGGAGTTCATTATCACCAAGCCATTATTACATGAAATGTTAAAGGGACTTAAGAAAAAGAAGATCAAAACTATGAATATTAAAAAAGGTAACAAGTTCACAACTATCCATAACTGAACATCCCCACCCTCCAAAAAAAACCCCCACAGACTAAGCAAACAACCAGAACAAGATCAGAATCATAGGTATCAAGATCAATTGGAGGATTATTACCTGGGAGGAAAAAGGGGGAGAATGAGGGGAAAGGTGTAAGGATTAAAAAGTATAATTAGTAGGTACAAAATAAACACAGGATGTTGAGAACAGTATAGGAAGTGTAGAAGCCAAAGAACTTATATGCATGACACATGGACATGAATTAAAGCAGTATATTGCTATAGGGAAGGGGGATACCAGGTAAAAGGGGGAAAGGGGAAATTGGGACAACTATAATACCATAGTTAATAAAATATACTTAAAAAGAATATCAGCCCTGGCTGGCATGGCTCAGTGGATTGAGTGCGGGCCTGCGAACCACACAATTGTGGTTCGATTTCCAGTCAGGGCACATGCCTGGGTTGCAGGCCAGTTCCCGGCAGGGGACTCATGAGAGGCAACCACCCATTGATGTTTCTCTCCTTCTCTCATTCCCTTCCTCTCTAAAGATAAATAAATAAAATCTTAAAAAAAAAAGAATATCAGAGACTAAAGAATATTTATAATAGTGACTTGGATATTGATATGACTCAAATACATAAAGTATACAAAACTTTAGTGCCCAATATGTGAGAGATTCAGCTAGAATTTAAATAACAGTTTTTTGGCCTTTGTTTTGTGTCCAGCCTCAGCCTAACTTTCAGTGCTACCAATGATGGGAGCTGATTCACAGATGTGACTCACAGAGCAGGCAAAATGACCACATAGTAATAAATCACTACTTTAGAAATGATTTCATGGACACAGTGCAGGTATTAAACACACACAAGTGCTTTGACTTTAATACTTGATACCCTGGTGTATTGCAATGCAGTCAGAAGTGTGGTAGACGGAGGAAGGCAGGTTGAGATCACCATGCTTAGCAATATAGAAAGATCATTTTGTTTAATCATACAGCTCTACACTGATGAGTAAATCTGTTTTCTCTGCCATGGTTTAGCTAAATATATAGGAAAAACAAGTAGAAATTTAGGTAGACTAATTCATTTCAGCTGCTTTCAAAAATGATAACTTAAGTGAACGTGGTAATACCTGCAGTGGGAAGTATGTAAAGCTGGCACCCTTTGTGGCAGGGCTTCCTTTGTTTATTGGTATGGACAGTACATGGTCAGCTATTCAACAAATCAGAACTTTAAAACTAAATATTTTGGAAAAAGGAAAGCATCCCAAGTTTCACACTTAAATTGTACTCAGCTTCAAGGTATGGTAACATTCTATTAACTTACTTAGCTTTCAATTTTAACTCAGAACAATCCCTGGGAAATATGACTCAAATTCAGATTCCCTTCATTGCTATACTTTAGGAGTAAGGGTAATTTAAATATTTGAAAAGAGAAAACCAAAACCATTTCAACTTCTATTTTCTGCCTTACCTGCAGAAGAATTTTTACAATTTAGGATTAGAAATCTCATAAACCCTACAACCTAAGGTAATTCACACACATTTGATTAGTGTGACCAGCACAAAACTCATCTGCTTTTTCAAATATTCCAAATACATAATTGTAATATAAAAACATTAATGCCAACAATTTTAACAGATAAAAAGAAGTGTTCTTATTTTGACATGCCAATAAACTATGTAGTTTTTTTTTAAATAAAGGAAGAAAGGAGAGAAAAATAGAACATCTTTTAAACAATGATGCAAAAGAGAAAACCTTTTATGTTACTAAGGAAAGATTACATTTATCCACTTTACTGAGTCTTTGGAAATAAAAGATTTTTGCCCTTCAATACTACAGAGACTTTAAGCCTATTTTAGTAATGATTTATTTTTAAAATCTCAGGTGGAAGTAAATGGAGAAAATAGGCACTCAAGGACTCTTGAAATTATATCCTGTGAGGAAGGCATGCAATTTAAAAATTAAAATGGGTTCACTGGATGGTTTAGTCTTATTGCTCAGCAATATGAGCCTTTAAAATAAGAAAATGGTGCCCTGACTGGTGTGGATCAGTGGTGAGTGCCGGCCTGCCAATCAAAAGGTCGCAGGTTCCATGCCTGGGTTGCAGGCCAGGTCCTCAGTAGGGGGAATGTGAGAGGCAGCAACACACTGATGTTTCTCTCCCTCTCTCTCTCCCTCCCTTCCCCTCTCTAAAAATAAATGAATAAAATGTTTTTAAAATAATATAAGAAAATGGGCTACAATAGGTTGTGTCAACCTAATATTTTCATCAAGGCATTTTTTCTTATGTCAAAATGCATCAAATTCTTATTCTACATCATCTACTATTATTTTCAAAGTGCTTTTTTAGATGTCTTAGTTTTTGACAAAAATTCATCCAATTTGGCATTTATTAATTAAGGTCTTCTAAATATGTACTGAATTCAAGATACTATCCCAGGCCTTGAGAGAGATATTTTTAAAAAGGAAGTATCGGTGATAGGTTTTATCGTCCATGAAACTAGAGTCTTGAGAATTAAGACCTACATGGAAAAACTACAGGCAATATAACAGAAAGCAATGGTGGTATGTGTTCTGAAGTATGTTGGGATGCAAAGCTAGGAAAGATCTAGGGCCACCTTGAAACTGTGCATCGCTTTTGTCCCTCAACTGTGGGGAGAATGACAGAAGTGCAAAGGGATGTGGGGGCAGAGCAAGCAGCACAAGCAAAGGTCCAGAGGTAGATCATTCCATGTGCAACAGAGAATTTATGCAGCAAAATAATGTAAGTTGTTAGGAGAAGCTGAGTTTAGATTTCAGTGGACTGAACGGAATTTAACTGTCTAATCAGTGTCATTGAATTTACTTTCTCTGCAAACAGAAAAGGGACTGTGGCCAGACTGCTCTTGTAGGAATTTGAATTTTTCATCAATGTTTATCGTTCAGTAGAGACAGAGTCTAGAGTTTTGTGTACCTACAAAATAAATGTTGAACTATTTCAATTATTTCCAAAAATTACTCATTTCAGGAGTCTGTGTAAAGAAGGTAAACAAATGATAGGCACTGTACATTTCAGTTGTGACTGTTGGAGTCACTTAATTTTATCAACTTATTCATCCTAATAAAAATAAAGTAAAATGAGGGCGAGAGAGATACTTTTAAGAATAAAATTTATTCCTAACTGTATAACTGTATATCTTCAGTAATCATTGTTTTCAATATAAACTATATTTGAAGTAATAAGAAATAATATTTAAATACCAAAGACCAAATGCATGCCTTATTAAGATTACATCAATTATTTTAATATATTATTTTTAAAATATTTTACACAAAAGATAACACATATTCTAACATTTCATTACACACAATTTACACTTGGATTTTTTTCGGAAAGTGACTTTCATAGAACATGAAAATTCAATGATTTTCATGTTCAATCATTTTCACGGGTAGATTTAGCCTGAAATTCCTACTTTTTTATCTTGTGTTTCTCACATTTTCTTCTTTGACATTTGCTTGTCTTTTTTTTTACATCTCTTGATAAGCTATTGGAGCAATTTTTACATTTCATGTATTTTTCAGAACAAATTTTTAAAAATGTTTTTCAGAAATAGGAAGTAGTTATGCTGTTTTCAGGGTTTAGATTTTCAACGCATTTTCTTCCCCTCTACCGCTAACCGTGCTCTTCCTCCCAAAAATGTAATAAAAGAAAATTGCATTCAGAAAGACGCTCTGTGAAAGGCACTTCCCTGTGAGCTTGTGGTTTCACTGCATGATGTGGTTTGGTTATATAGCTCTTGCAACACTGAATTTCGAGTCTCCTGTAACCCGTCCTATCTTCATCCACAGACAGCTGGTGGAAGCAGTTATTTTTCTTCATGTTAAATTTACTTCAAAAGGTTTGATGAACTGGTTCATAAAACATTAAATTTATAAGTGGAATTAAAATAGAGTTTTACTCTTCACAAAGCACTTTCAATATTATGTTTTAAAAGTTTAAAATGTAGTTGTGATTTTAAGCATTTTTTACTGATATGCTCTCCTTAACTTAAAAGAAAACATAGAAAATTGGTTTTCAAGAAGAACTAATACTGAATGAAGCTCTCTGATTCCATCACTTGTTTCCTCTTTCCAGTTGCACATAAATTTCTTACTGATAATAAAGAGCAATGAACCTTTTGAGAAAATACCACCTTAAAAATTACATTCAGCAATGTGTTCTAGTTTAAGTTGAGATACAATAAATAATAATATTAATTAAGTAAGTAAGTTATTTATTGAGAGAGACAGAGACATGTTGTTCCACTTAGTTATGCATTCATTTGTTATTTCTTGCATGTGTCCTGACCAGAGCAGGAACCTGTAACCTGGGTTGTACCTGGACAGTGCTCTAACCAACTGGGCTCTATCTGTCCATGGCTTAATTTGTATTTCAGTAGGTTTTTCTCAGAATACTACTTCAAAGAATAAAAAAATATGTGCTCCTCCCCTGCCTGCTACTGATATTTTTCAATTGCTTTCACTTGACCAATCTACAGTAGCTGTCCCACTCACCCTTAACTGTCTCAGTATTATTTTCAGAGAATAACAAGGAAGTGAAACCCTTTTTGGGACAAATAATCTTGGGAGAAAAATCAGGTAAAAAACACAGCTACCTTGATTCTTAATTAATGTGTTAAATTAAGATATGAACCTGCAAAATAATAATGGAAAGTATTAATACCTAGATTAACAGGGAAAAAACCTTAGGTTTAAGAGCCAAGGATTCAGGAAATGTCATAAATCTGTGACTATAACTACTTATCTAAGCTTAACTGTCAATTTAAATGTTTAAATTCTCCTTTAATTAGAAATAAAATAATAAAAAATATACCTTTATATTGACCTCACAGAGTTGTTATGAATACCAGATGTGATTTGTGTGTGAAACAAAAATTAGTTAAGTTCTTGGCAAATTGAGTAATATTACATGGTTTCTTTGTTTTCTCAAACTTCTCCACCTCTGGATGCAGAAAAATGTGACCGGGATTATATATTCTAGGTATGAAGGCTCTGCAAAGTTTCAATGCAGACTAAGCAATGACATATTCTCCACCCAGGCAGGTAAAAAAAAAAATCTAGTATTAGCTCATTCAATCCTTTTCACCATGGAGAAGGCAAATAAAATTAGAATCTTTACTTTCCTGTGTATATTAGATTTTCTTTAATAACTTTAGTACATAAAAATCTAAATAGATAAATTAATATAATGCTATGAATTACACTTATTTTTACTCTCTGTTTCAAAATCTTTTTTATAAAACTTAATTTCTTGTGTTGATATAATTATTTTAAGTACATGAAATTTAATTCTTGCATTTTTTTGAAAAAACTATAAATGAAGTGGTTAGACTAAGACTGTTATGAAGTTTATAAAACTCTTGAAATTTAAGAGAGACATAACTCAGCATATTTCTAAGGCATGTTTTTATATGATATTATAAAAGAAACCCACTTCAATGGGGGCAATTACAGGGGCTTATCATGTATAATAACACTTTGCTATTATATAATACTTAATAAAAGCTCAAATATCATCCAGTCCATGTAAATTCTTAAATAGAATAGCAATTATCTCAGAGAATCTGGAAGAAAACATGATGTCTACTTCAAAATCCAACTTCTCCTTCATTCTATACCACCCAGAGAAACCAGATTATTAATTTTTAGTTATTTATTGTGATTGAGTTTTATCTAAAATGAAAAATAAAATCTATTTTCCAAATTCAGTGAAAGAATATTTTATGCTTTATTTTGAGGCTACTTTGTTTTCTGACAGACAATAAAATTTCATATGGCACAAACAGGAAAAGCAACATTTGGTTTCATAAAACATGACATTGCATTGAGGAAGTTAGCATGAGTGCATTTTAGTAGCACATAGTCTTAAGAATATTAAGGCAGGAATTACGGGGACCAAAGTTTCATTTTGAGGACATTTCTGCTTTTCTCTGGATCCCAATCATACACCAGTCCCACAATTTTATTATTATTTTTTCTCTTTGTCCTTCAAATCCACTTTTTTTAAATATAATTTTTAAAATTTTATCGTTCAAGTGTTACCGAACAAGAGGAGGTCCGAGGGAGGGGCAATACAATATTTGGCCCACCTAGGGATGCCCAAAACTGCTCTACAACAGGGGCCCCTCCCAAAAAAACAAAATACTAAAATCTACTGGGCCCTTCTGTCCGCCGCCAATTGGAAAGACATCTCTCAATGCCAGAGATTTGTGAAAAGGAAACAAAATGTTTATTTAATGCTATTCAGGCCTAATGCCACCACTAAAATATCAAAGTCCTTTAGGTTGTACACCTACACCCACACAGCGCTCCCTTCTCCCACTGTCCCAACTCCGGGTACCGTAAATCAGGAAAAGAGCACACGTCTGTGTTGCAGGCCGCTGGCACCATCAGCTGTGTCACTGTGCAGGCAGGATCTCGAGTTAATCCAAAGTACTGTGGTACCCTCTCATGGTCCACTGGCAAGAGTCCTTTGTACCCAGTTCCAGTCAAAGTCTCTGTTGCTTTTCAGGCCCCGCGGCCAAAGGGGGCACCCCAAAGCCGCGTGGGCCTCTTCTACCAAAGCTGCAGGAGTCCGCACTCCACCAAAAGCATGTGGCTTTCTTCTTCACCTGGCTGCAGGGATCTCCATTCTGGCCAAACTGCGTGGTTTTTCCCTTTCACCTGGGAAAGAGGGGGTCCACACTCCGCCAAAACCACATGGCTCCCTCTTTCACCCCACCAACAGGGGGTCCTCACTCTGCTGAAACCGCGTGGCTCTCTCTCAATGGCTGCCGTGCCTGGCTCTTAAATCCCAGCACCCATCTTCCTCTGTACCCCTATTTCCGACTCCTCCCAAGATCAGTTACACCTGCCAGTATTCTGTATTAATACAAGTTTACTGGGCTGCCATCATTAGTCTGGGCAGTAATCATCCCATGTCCTCGAGCCAATCTTCTCCAAGCCCCTACGCAGGCGCTGTAACTTGGGGGGACCTGCTCCCAGTTACATCTTGGGGGGAAGTGACTTCATCCCCCTAGCTCCAAGCCTGGCCACAGCCATTTAACATATCCAAGTGACCGCCAGAGGCTATAGATATGTTAAAAGACAATGCCATGGATTAGCTGCAAGGCTGTGGCTGTACAAAACTGTCCCTTCCCCCCAACTCACACCTGTGGGGGGGGGTGAGGACATCTTATATGTCTCTCCATTATTCCCATACACTTTGAATTCTGGACACCATTCCAAATCTATTTTTTTTGGGGGGCCCCCCCTTGGCTGCACCCTGTATCACAAGTACAGTAGTTTGCATTCCCCAACACTCCCCCCAACCATAGCCATCCCCACCTCCCTCCCCTGATGCCTGCGCCCTTTATTTTGTACACGTGTCCTTTATAGATGTTCCTGAAAACTCTTCCCCCTTTTCCTCCCTATTATCCCCTCCCCTCTCCCCTCTGGTTACTGTCAGATTGTTCTTCATTTCAGTGTCTCTGGTTCTATTTTGCTCTCTTGTTTGTTTTGTTGATTAGGCTCCACCTAAAAAGGTGAGACCACATGGTATTTGTCTTTCACCACCTGGTCAGAAAGTTGTGGGTGATTGTTAAGCTGATTAAACAGTCCCCCTCTTTTAAATGGACAGTTTTGTCTTCTTGTTCACTGAAAAGGAAAAGTTATTAATTAAAATGACATAATTTCACACCTTTCCTTTTATCTTTCCTAAATCTTACTGTCTCAACCAACTTAATGTCTGATACACTCCCTGTGATGTCTTCTTCAGTAACTACTTACTTGTCTGTCAGTCAAAGAATAGCTTCTCAAATTTTTACTTACCCTTTACTTGAAGATCATTGAAGGAGTCTCCCACCCACATCAGAAGAAAGTTACATAGAAAAAAATATGTTGGTGAAATTGTACAATTTTCTGGAATTATTACTCTCTGGCACATTTAATCACTGTTTTCTTGGGGTTTTTTTTTGTTTGTTTGTGTGTTTTTTTTCGTCAGTGGCTTCTTAAAGCAACCAATAGCAGAGCCAGTTTACACTTAATTTTTTGAGAAAACATTACATAATTTGGGAACTGTTTTTTTTTTAATTCACAAATAAAGGTTACTGTGATATTAATTACAGAATAGAACTTATCAAGAAGATGAAATAAACAAAAAAACTGTGTTATAATGCTCTAGTGACTGTGTCAGGAAAATTAAAGCCAGTAGTAGAATAAACTTAGAGCATCTGGAATTGGAAAGTTTTTAGACAGCAGTGGAGGAACTAAGAGCCCTTGGACAGCTCTCAAGCACAAAGACATGGATTGCATTCTCTCAGTTGTATTTTTAAATAAAAACACTTCCCTACCAAACACTCAGGGGCTGACAAAGGTTAGATTGGAAAATAAAATTTAAAAAGTGACACAAAACATGCCTAATCTTTGAGGAATAAAAATGTCACATATCATCCAAATCATTACAACAAAAGACTGTAGCAAATCAGCGCAGATGGCAAATGTCTGTCACTTTTTGTATGACATTTTGAAAGCACATTCATGGTGATAGGAATCAATACTCAGTATACATCTCCTCTTAGGGAAGCCTGTAGTGGTTGGATTTTCAAACAGGACTTGGAAGGAAAAATAAAGCTACCCAAATATAATATGGATGGAGAAATTATAGGAATAAAAATCAAATTATTAAAGGAGGAATAAAATAATAATGCTGAATACATGCTATTTAGAGTTGATCTCAGGCCCACATAACAACTAACAATAGGCAAGATCTCACAGCAAGCACAAAAATAATAACAAAGTTTATTAATTTCTCTCAGTGTTGAATGTATGTCACGTGAAATTGCTGTGAAACATATTTTTCTGCATTTGATAGGATATGAATATTTTCCAGGAAAAGACATTTGAAAAATTTCAACCTTGAGTCATAAATACCCTATAATATTTTAAAATACTTTGAGTTAGAAAAAAAGGTGGAGAAGCATCAGAATTCACACTAAAAAGTAACAACCAGGTGTTCCTAGCCTGTGAGTGGAATGAAGAGTAAACAAGAATTTATTGGACTTGCCAGGTTTTCTTCTGTAGTCTGCATCATACCCATTCTGCTTAAGATTTTCAAGCCCTGAATGATATTTGAGTGCTTATTATATTGAGTTTTTATGAACGGTTACATAATAACATGGTATTATGGTACTTGACAGTGCCCCTGTAATTTGCCAAAGACCCGTCATTGGAATCAAGCTCCCCGAGTGGACCAGGCACATGTATCCCCACACTGTAGGACAGTCCGGTACGCAGAAGCATGAGTGCCATCAGGTCTACTCACAGTCAGTGAGCTCGTTCACTTACTAACCGTTAAAGAACAAGAACGGGGAGGGGAAAGAACTTGAAGGGGAAAAAACACTATCATTGTTGACAGTCAGATTGAATAGTTCATGGCTTAATTTTTAGTCATAAGATGTATGTAGATTTTATAAATAATTATGTATAAATGTACAAATAAAAAGAAATAAAAAGAGTGTGTTTAAAGCTTTCTGGGGCATAAGCCCACCCACACTGTCTTCTACCCTCCAGGCGGTCACCTCTACCCTGACTTCGCTTTTCCTTATAAATCCAGCAATATGTGTTATTATACCTTATTAACTTATTTCAATTGAATAATACTTTCTTCTGTGGTTTCCTTTTCCAATACGTTATTCAAAATCTCACATATTATGAGAAACCAAAATGACTGACAATAATCCTCATGGGGAGAGGGTTTCTGGGGCATAATCCATGCCAAAGAATCACTCCTAGGTGAGGCATCTGTTCAGGCTTCCACACTCTGGGGTTTGTGATTTGCTGCTCAGACAGTTCTCAGGATCTTCCAGAAACCTGGCTCACGCGGACCAAGGGCAATTCTGCATAAGAGTCACTCACCACAGAGCGGAGCTGCACCCTTACGGGTGAAGAGGAGCTGGAGAGAGAAGGAGTTGGCAGTGCTTCCCCGTGGATGCTCCGCTGTTGTGCTCCCCGACTGTTCCTTACTGTTAACAAGTAAGTGAACAAGTATAACCGTATACGTTATTTTTGAGAAAACCTGGTTGGAATAAATTTGCTAATATTGCAACTCAATTTTCTGTATCTCTATTCATGAATGAAATTTGCTGACTGCTTTAATTTTTCATATTGCTTTTTTGAATTATTCTAGCATCAACATAAAAACTAGAGACCTCTACTATATTCCTATTACCTAGAATATTTTATATTAGACAGGAGAACTCTGTTCTTTACTAACCTGATGGAACTCTTCCATAAAATTACCTGGGCCCATATCAGGGGAGGGAAGAGCAGAGATGAGTGGGATTTTTCTTCTTGACTCAACTGCTTAATGCTTTTTTAGGAATATTCAGATTTTCTAGTTTTTCCTCAGTCAATTTTTATATGACTATATTTTTCTAGATATTTATCATTTAAAATGTTTTCTTTAAATTTTGCAGAAGATAGTCATTGTTATCATTTTAACATCTACTGAATTAGCATTTATTTGCTTTTTATCCTCAAACATTTTTTGCCTCTACTTTTTGTTTTTATCAAACTTGAAAAGATTTTGCCAATTTCATCATCTGTAATAAATAATATTCAATTTTCATTGCTTTCTATAGCATTTTTTAGGTTTCTAATTTCTGCTCTTCACTTCTTGACCTTGTTTCTTCTGCTTTAACAGAAAATTTCTTCTGCTTTACTTGTTTTATTAATTCATCTTTATAGAATATTTTAGGTTTGAAACATAAATCATTTAAATTAAGATTTTTCTTATTTTTTAATACTAGCCTTCCAATATATAAATCTTCCCCACCCAATAACTGTTTTACCCATATTTATTGGGGCACTGCTATCTGCTATAACAGAAAAGAATTTCAGTGTTTGTAAGAACAGAGGCTTATTTCTTCTCTGGTAAAGTCTAAGTAAGTGTTTCAGATTGGTATTTGAACTCCCTCCGCATCAATGATCCATAAATCCAGTCACCTTCCATTCACATCTCTGATATCCCCTAGGTCTTGGAATTAAATGCTGGTCCCTCTACATTAAGTTGGGCTTCACAGAAAAAAACAGACTGATCCACTCACATTTTATTTGGAGAGAGCTGGTGCCGCGGCTTACCTAGATGCAAAAATGGTATGAAATATTACTGGATATGCAGCTCATCAGATGCCAATGCCCAAGATTTTCATGGACTGGTACTGTAGGCATTCTCTGCCTACTGCCATCAAAATTCCAGATTTCCAGAGGTTAAAAAAAAAGATGTTCAAGCCCTGGCTGGTGTAGCTCAGTGGATTGAGCTCGGGCCTGCGAACCAGAGTATCACGGTTCGATTCCCAGTCAGGGCACATGTCTGGGTTGCAGGCCAGGTCCCCAGTAGGGGACACATGACAGGTAACCACACATTGATATTTCTCTCCCACTCATTCTCCTTCCCGTCCCCTCTCTCTAAAAATAAATAAATTTTAAAAAAAAGATGTTCAGAATAAACCATATGTTTTGTATAAACAGTATACACGGCACAAACCATGCTTACAATTTGGGTAGGGAGCTTTGAGAAGTCCCCCAAAATGTGACTTCTCAGATGCCAAACTGCAAGCAGGCCTTTGTAAGAAAAACAGCCTAGAATTTACTATGTTAATTCTTTTCTGCAAATTTGCCTAGCTTGGGAGGTGAAAGCACCCAATGTCTACCCATTAAATATGTTAGATTCAGGTGTTTTCATAATTGTTCTTTATGAAGTTAAGAAATCCCCTCTTCATTGCCAAGGGTCTGTGTCATAGATGAGTATGTCATCAGGTGTCTCTAGAGAAAAAGAACATATGAGGAGACACCCCCCAAAACAAAATTTATTTATTAAAAATTATGTGTTTTTTACATTCTTAAACATCAGTCACTTTCAAAGTACTCTCTGTTTGATGCAAACCTTGTATCAAGACATTTTTTCCACTGCTCAAAAAAGTTTTTGAACTCATTGATTTTGATGCCTTTTAGTGCTTTGGTCATTTTTTGTTTCACTTCTGCGTCAGCAAAGTGTGTCCCTCTGAAGACATTTTCATCAGGGAAATAAAAAGTACCGTAAGTCATTATGGGTCAGGTGAATATAGAGGGTGGGACATGCAGGTCATGCTGTTTTTGGTAAAAAAAACTGCTGAACATTCAGTGTGGTGTGGGCAGTTGTGCTTGTAAATCAACCATCATGAAATGAGCAAATGCACTGGAAAAGTCTTCAAAAAAATTCACTGAAGCCGAACACAGCCTCTCACAACAATGCCAGCTGGTATTCGGATACACATGGGTTTCTGGAATACTCACCTGGCGGTAGAAGCCTGTGCTACAACAGGCCTGACTTCCAGAAGAGAGAATTCTCTTTTTGGGGGTCCCCCTACCTATATGCATGTCTATAAAACCACTTGTCTATAAAATCATATATATATATGTATATATATATAGTCATTTATAATTATGTACAATACATAATACTTGATAAATGACTATACTACTGGTGTAATTATTTACTATACTATACTTTCATGGTTATTTTAGAGTATATCCATTCTACTTATGTAAGAAAAAAAGTTTGCTGTGAAACAGTGTGTCATGTTATGCTGGTAGCAGTCTCATATATCTCGTATTTATGGGTCTCTCTTAACAACAGCATCTCCCCTTGAGTTTGATTGAATCTCATGTTTTGTTCAGTATCGGGCTTGTAAGATAGGAGGACCATAACCTAGGTGTATAGTAGGCTATACCATCCAGTTTTCTGTAAGTACATTCCGATGTTGTACAATGATGAAATAGCCTAGCAATGCATTTCTCCTAATGTGCGCACATCCATAAGAGGTGCATGACTGTAGAAGAGGACTTATTACAAGGAATTGATTCAAGCAATTATGGAGGCTTGAGTTGAAAATCTTCAGTGTCGGCAGCAGGCTGAAGACTCAGGAGAGCCTGGGGCACAGATGAAGGCTCAAGGCCTTCTGCTGGAGATTTCCCTTTTGCTCTTGGAGGCTGGTCTTTTTGTTTTATTCAGGCTTTCAACTGATTGGATGAGGCCACCCACATTGTGGAGGGGAATCTACTTACTCGAAGTTCACCAATTTAAATGTTAGTCTTATGTAAAATACACTTCATGTTGATACATTAAACTAGCTGGCATCAAATCTTGGCATCCAAATTTTGTCAAGTGCTTTTACCACATCACTTGATATGAGTAGATGGCTTTTATTCTGTGGCCCATTGGTATGAAGAATTACATCAAGTGGTTTGTGAATGTTGAAGCAATCTTGGAAACCAGAAATAAATGCCACTTGGTCATGATGTACAACTAATTTTTATACACTTGCATAAGAAACACTTTAATATTTGCCCTTGCTTCCTGGTATGCAGTTTCTAAACCTTTGGAATTTCACAAGTGATAGGAGTGTTTTTGGTTTTCATGGTGGGCCACCAAAATTACTCCTTGGTTTGTGCTAAAGGGGTAAGTTATGGTGGGGCCCCATACAGTTTCAGGATGAGTAAAGTTGGGAGCAGATGGCTTCAGAAAGAGCAACTATGAGGTTTGAAATAGCATCTTTGAACCAGTTGATGTCAACTCAAACTCTAGTGAGTGAATGGGGCCTGGCAATTGGCTATAGTCACTTAGGCAATAATTCAATTTGTAATATCTACATAATGAGAGCCAGTAAAAACTCAGGACACTAAACTCACTTTTGTTTTCTGATTGGTAGACATGTCAGTGGGTTGGAAGGGTGATATGTTCAGGGAGACGCCATGACAGCTCTACATTTGCGATCCCCCCCAGACCTCTCCATACAGGTCTCTTCATTTAGCTTGGCCTAAATTTGAATCCTTGACAATAAAGTGCTAATTGAAAGCATAGCATTTTTTGAGTTCTATGAGTTCTCATACTAAATTATAAAATATGATGAAGTTATAGAAATTCTAGAATTTGTAGCCACTTGGTTAAAAGTGAAGATGGTATGAGACCCCTAAACTTGCAAGCAGTCTTGTTGGGGACTATGCCGTTACCTATGGAGTCTGTGCTAACACTGGGGAGTTAGTGCTGCAGTTGGTTATTACGGTATTGTATGTGCCATGTTGGACTCAATTCCTAGTTTTTTGCTGAAGATTTTGCAACTGTGTTCATAGAATTTTTAGTCTATAATTTTCCATTTTTACATTATTTGGCTTTGGTTTTAGAGTAATGTAAGCCTGCTTCAGTGAGATCTGAAGTATTTCCTCGGCTTCTGTTTTTGGAATAAATTGTAAAGAAGTACTGTCATCGATTGACTAAGTTTTCAGTAGAATTCATCAGTTGAACAATCTGGTTCTGTTTTTTTTGGGGGGGGTTATTAAATATTATTAAGTTTTAACAGATATACCTATTGAAATGAACTCTTTCTCTAGTGTTAGTTTCGGTAGCTTATATCTATAAAGACATCATTCCATTATATTTAACTTCTTAAGAGTTGTTTATAATGTACTTATATTATCCTTTAAATATTCATGGAACTCTCAGTTTACACTAACTTTCTTTTCTTAAATATTAGCTATTTTTTCAATAAAACCTTTGACATATTTATTATAATATTTTCTATTTCAAACACTTTGTCATATCTGAATCTGATTTTGATGCTTGTTTGGTTCTTTCAAAGTGTGTGTGTGTTTTCTTTTCTGCCTTTCCACATACCTAGTTACATTTGGTTGAAAGCCAGGTCTGATTAATTGGGTAACAGAAAATCAGGTAAATAGGTCTTTAGTGTCAGTTTTTATGTTAATCTAGCTAGGAGATGGACACAATTCAATGTTTGTACTACCAGCACATTTTAGAGAATTAAAAACTCTCCAGTGTCCTCTATTTTGATTTTCTCATTGTCTTAAATTTCTCCTCCAATAAACTCTGCCTTGCAACTCTTTCATTTCTCTCCACTATTATTTTACAGGTTCCCTTTGGATATGATGGTATAAAGCAGAGCACTTCTATAATCTCATAACTAAACCTACGCCTTTCGATTTAGGTGGTGATTTTTTTACAAGTGCTTTCTCGATTACCCCCTTAGCCTACAAGTAAATAGAGTCAGGTAAATGCTGTTCCCTGGGTGGATTAGTATATCTAACAAGCCCTTTTATATACTTACATACGTTGATTTGCACCTACTTTTATTAGTATTGTTTACTTTCAGAATTCTTTGTCTTCCAGTGTTTGACATGATCCTGCTGATGTCAGACAGCAGTAACAAGCTATTGTCACACATTCTGCCAAAACTGCAGATTTGTGAGGGAAGTCAATGTTGATATTGCAAACTACTAAGTTTAAAGTGATTCATTATGAATTCATAAAAAATACTACAACCAGCGATTAAGGGACGATTCTTGTTGTTGCTGTCTTCTCTAATACTAGAGTTACTGTTAACCAGCAACCATCTCGAACTAAATAATCTGTTTGATGACATGTGCACTTTAGGTCTTTTCCCAACCTTGCTTATGGCTACTATGTTTTTACCAATTCTTAGCAGAAAGTTCTTGTTTATTTTCCTTAGTCCTTTACGGACCAGACAAAAAAAAAAAAAGTGATAGGTTCCTCCCATTAATGTCTCTTTTTAAAGTGATTTTTTCTTAATTCTCACTTTCAGTGATGATTCATTTTTCTTGGATTTATAAAGAGGTTTCTAATCTGAAATCCCAACTTGCATAAGCCCTTAAGCTTTTCCTCCTGTTTCCCGGTAGGGATTTAAAACCTAATTTCTAGGTCATCAGTGAGTGACAGAAGCTCATAGGACTGCTGCTGGCTGGAGGGCATGTGTACCTTTCTGAATTCGGGCTTTTCCACTGTTTGGAGCCTGAGAAAATTCCCTTTATATCATTGTCTGCTCAATAGTGCCTTATTAAAAGCATGTCTTGGTACAAGTGCTTTGCACAAAGAGGTTTTTTGTTTGTTTGTTTGTTTTTTAAGGTATGATATTCCCTTATTGCAAGGAAGAAAATTAGTTTGCATTTCTACACTCTTCTTATAAGACTCTCATTTCAAAACAATTGTTTAAAGGCTACTGACCAATTATGCCAGCTGTAACTTGAGTTACACAAAAAAAGTATAATTTTAATACACAGTCAATATAAACATTAATATGCCTCATTTTTGAAGTATTTTTATAAAAATTTATATATTTATTTATTTATTTAAAGATTTTATTTATTTATCTTTAGAGGGGAAGAGAAGGAGAGAGGGAGAGAAATATTACTGTATGGTTGCCTCTTGTGCACCCCCTGCTGAGAACTGGCCTGCAACCCAGGCATGTGCCCTGACTGGGAATCGAACCACGATCCTTTGGTTCTCAGGCCTACAGTGAGCTATACCAGCCAAGGCTACATATTTATTTTTAAAGAGACAGAGCACAAGAGAGATAGAGAGGGAGGAAAACATGTTTGTGAAAGAGACACATCAATTGCTTGCCTTCTGGACACTCCCCAACTGGGAACTGAACCTGGAAATTCCAATCATGTGTCCTGACTGGGACTCACACCAGCAACCCTCCACATGGCTGGACTTCTCCCAACCAAGTCAAAGCAGTCAGGCCAAGGTACCTTATTTTTTAAACTGATTGTATGTTTTACACTTAAAGCTCATCACAATTAGGTCACCAAATTTTTATCAGTTAAAATGAAATGTGGTCTCAATCCTGGCAGCCACATTTCAAGTGCTTAATGGCATTATGTATCGAGTGGTTACTGTATTGGACAATTCAATTCTAGTACTTAGACGCTTGAATATGTTGCTATTGACAATTTTTCTTATATTTAGTTTTGATTCTTATAAAACTCAGAGGTTGGAGTGGAGATTTTCTCCTTGTATTATACAAGTATTTGGACAAGGGAGACCTTAGCTGATTCATTTACTTTCTTTCTCTTCAGTTCAGGAGGCCAGAGATAATAGGGATTATAACACAAAGCCAATATCTTGGATCCCTTAAGGCCAAGGTATAGAAAGATACACCTACCCTCACATGAATGATGATCTCAGAAAAGGTAATAAGGAGAATTTGATGAATCTCAGTAGTCTTTCAAGTAAAAAAAAAAAAACTTTCAGGAAACCAAGAAGACAAATAATATAACTTAAAACTTTTTACTGAAAATAAAGGTCGAAATAATTATATTTATCATTCAATCTATTAAGAACAGAAGTCAGACACTCATTATTGAGGCTGCTACTTTATACATGGAAGATCTCATTAGGAAAAAAGATTTAAAGAGATTTTAATGACAAGAATTACAGGAACATTGGGAACAACTATAAAGGACACGTGGACAAAATCAAGGGGGTGGAAAGGGGTGGGGGTGGGGTGGCTGAGGTAGGGGGAGTGGTAGGGGGAAAAGCAGACAACTGTACTTGAACAACAATAGAAAAAATAAAAATAATAACTAATAAAATGTAATTAGTTAATTAACTAAATCTTTTTTAAAAATTACAGGAACAAAGCTACGCTTATTTGGGGTTATTTGATTGTCCCAGGAGAACATCTGAGAAAAATCTAGAACCAATTTATTAACAAAAAACAGAGATTATTGATATTCCTAAACACAAGTATATTGGGGATAAACTGAAAGTGCAAATGGAAGAAGTTATTATTCTAAATAAAAACAAGAAATTCTCAAACTTCTTTTATTACCTGAAATTTGGTTTTGTTTTATTTGATACATATATTTAGATTCTTCATAACTGTGAGTTTTGACAACTAATTATAGTGTATAATTATGTGTGTGTCTTCTAAACAGTTTTTCATAAAATATATTTCATGGTATATTAACATCTTTTCTATATTTCTGTTCTCATTGAGCTTTTGCTATCTATTTTTGGAGACGCCTTGGTGGAAAGACAAGATCTATGCCTTCCACTTCTTTACTTGGAGCATCAGATCACGTTTTTACTTCCAATGAACAGTCTCAGGTGTTCTATTGACAATGTGTCACAGAAACTAAACATACCATGCCCTAGTGCTGCTCGAAATAATTTTAACCAATAATAAAAATTTCTATAATTTATACTACACAGTATGATAGCCACAAGCCACTTATGACTACTGTGCAACTTAGAAACTGAAAGTTTAACATGTTTCAATTTAATTGAGTTTAATTTACATAGTCACGTTTACAGCTAGTGGCTGCCATATTAAATAGCACAGCTACACATCAACATAGCCATTAGGAAAAATGTGTCACTGCTTAGTCTAGTTCATGTTTAAACGTCAATATACCCTTTACAACTGTGTCCTGTTTTAAACTTCATAGAGAAAATTCCACCTTTCATAGATAAAAAGACAAAGATATTTTCTTTGCAAACCAAAATACCTTGAGCTTGACTAGCATCCTCAGAATACTCTAACACAGGCTCACTGAATAAATGAGCCATTAAACTCTTTAAGGACAAAATAATGCCAAAAATGTATAATCTATTTGGCCTCATTTAGAGTATACAAGATTGTGTCTTATTTTCTGTTGCTCCATACTTAAGTACTTATGATGTATATCTGAACAATTTAGTAAACCTAAACTTTAGGAAAAATGAGAAAGTACACAATCATTCTTTTTCTTTCTTCATAGCTGGCATAAGGATTGCAATGCATGTCTGACACAGTTTTAGGCTTACAAATAATCTAGTTTATGATTATATCCTCAAATAGCCTATGAATTAAAGAAATCATTTAGCTTGAAGAAAATTAAATAGTTATGTTCTTCTTTTCTCCAAGCAATAACTATTATAACAATCTTAGATTCACTTGATTCCAAATGGCTACATAATTTTTTAAAGTACAAATATATTGAATCATAACTGACATAAAATAGAGTTTACATGCTTAAAATGTTCACTTTGGTGAGTTCAGACATATGCATGTATCCTTGAAGCCCTTACCACAATCACAATGCCAAAATAAGAAGTCAGATATTTTACACTTTATATTCTGGATGAAATAAGGTAATGAATATTTTCACTACCAATGTAAAATATTTTCAGTAAATAATATCTGCACTATCATATTTAAGATCCAAGTTTTAGAATAAATACTAAATTATGATACCATGTAAAGAAGATGGAAAGTAACCTCTTGTCTACCAGTGCTAATTTCATTGAAATATACTTACTCATCATTGTCAGTTCATGCTACACAAGCATTTGTAGCATGGGACTCGAGGCACTTAAATTATGACAGAATAAAAAGCTTGGCTTCCTGACAGAAGAAGACACACTTATATAAGATGTCATTTTATGTATCCCTTAGGAGCTAGTGAAAATATTAACTGACAAGTGTTGGAAAATAGCCATTCTGATGGAAAGTGGAATCTCATTTTAAAAAACGAGAGTGGAAAAGTGCAATAAGAAACACAATGTCTGTTGGAAATCTGTGTAGACTCACATACAATTCAATTAATTAGAGTTTACATTGGATAGATGGTTGTGTGTGTGTCTGTGTGTGTGCTGGAGACTGTTCTCAATGTTTCACAATTCAATTCACTCGCCTTTCCAGAACTCCAGTTACTTCTAACTACTTATAACTCTACTTATGAATTGTCATGTTATCATTATAGCAAAAATCATTACTGTCAAGAGTAACATTTATCTAGCCTCTTACAATTTGCAAAATATCTTTGATTAATAGCTTTTGAGGTAAGTTGAACTTTTTTTAACTTTCAATTTTTAAGAATTTTATGAGAGGATATTGAATGTCAAGTATTAAAACAATTTACCAGTTATATAACAGCATTAAAATAGAAAAAAACTCTCAAACCATACTCTGTTCTCTGCACCACTAATTCAATTTAAATTTATTTTAGCTTCCCAAAATAAATGTCAGGCATATGATGTTAATGGCCAAATGTGTCATGACTAACAATATCCTGGCAAATAATCAAGGATATGAAAGTGGCATAATATAATAAAAAGAATATCAAACTGAGAACAAGAACCAAGACTGTAGTCCTACCACCCTGATGACAAGATGCAAGATGTAGCATGGCTCTTAATATCCTGGATGTAGGTGTCCTCATCTTTAAAGAGATGGTTATGGCATGTGATCACTGAGTTAGTGAATGTCTCGAAAATGCTATAACTATTTTTTCATCCCCTGACTTCATTTGCAGTGAAGTGTAAAGCATTTTATTTTTCACATTTAATCACCAGTGTCAAGGAACAGAATGAATATTCCTAAGTAACACACCTAGAAACTTTAGCTGTTTTAATAGCATGGTCATTTCCAGATTTCTTGATATTGAATTACCCTGACAACTGTCTTGAAAATTCATTGCTCTCATTTCATAGTCAGGTGCAGGTATTTTGTCTATGATTACCACATCCTGTGAATAATTCTGAATTTTTGACATTTTTTTTCATAAAGGGTTTGTGATTCTTCAGTATCTATATTTATTGTGAGGTTAGGGCAAAAATTATAAATTAGTCATTGCAATCTGTGCAATTCAATGTCAAGTATAATTTCTTAAAGTAACAAATTCTATTTTCTAATGTTTTAAATATATGAGTTTAATATATTTAATTCAATATATTAAATGGATATTAGAGCACAATGAAGATAAACCTATGTGTCAGTGGGAGCTGTACATAGAGCTTTTCTCAGACTTATTTCCAAAGTTTTTCACAAACTTTTCATGGTAGAGTCATATGACCACAGTAGAAGAATTAAAGTGGGTAGAGAATTAAGGAGTCTGGGAACAAATATGAAGTAAATTAACAATATCATGGGAGAATTTATTAAATTAAATTATATAAATTATATTATTATATAGTATAACATAATTTAAATAAAAGTTAACAAATTCTTCCATGATAATATCACATAAAACTATTTATTAAAATGCAATGCACAATGTTTAATGAGGGAAAAGCAAAGACCACCATGACCTTCACTTGACTTTACTTTCATTACATTAATGAAGGATTTACTGTTTCTCAGGTTGGAGCTGGTTGCAAACCTGGAGTTTAGGAAAGAGTCTGGGAAGACCTTTATTTAGTAACTCAAAGTTTGTACCTTAGATATTTTAGGTTCAGCTCCAGCTGGAGATCACTGCATGTCTTATGTAAAAGATAGTATATGCTTTATGTTTTTGACATTTAATATTCATTTTATACATTTTCCTCATCTGATTAATTTAATGTTTATTAAACTTGGTATCACTGCAATGTTGAGAATGTAGAGCGTTCTCACATAATCAGTTAACCCCAGTTAAAGATGCTAAACTGAATGGCATTGTAATTTTGGTGTTTCAGACTTACGAGAACTCAACACTGGCTACTACTGTTTGAAAAGAGTGACATGCTTTGGGGATTTAGAATAAGGCAAAATGCACATGCTGACCATAGTCTACAGTCTGAGCCATCTAGTTCCAAAATTTAATTGCAAATCATACAGGTGATAAAGGTCATATAAGGAATTCTGAATTCAAGAAAACTAATTAAGTCCAAGATATTATAGAAAGATTATTTCACTTAACCCTCATAATGGCTTGATGACTTAGGTATTAATATTTTCCATGGGTAATTAAACAGGTAAAAAATATATATTGCCCAAGATCTTATAACTTTTTATTGGCAAAGTTGAAATTTAAGACCTGGATTTCTGACTCCGTGGTAGTCTGTAATTACATGTACTCAGCATTTATCTTAGAAAGCAAAATAATTACTGTTTACTGAGAATGAAAATACAAAGTATAAATCAGTTCATTAGTCTTAAAACAGGCAACCTTTTTCAAAGACTTACTATGAGTGTTTTTCGTGTGTTCGCAATTGTAGCAGAGTTTTAGGATCATATTAAAAATACAAAACTGAATTATTAAGACTACATTCTTTACCATTAGTTTGTATTTCCTTTGTGCATGCACAGAATGGCGAATATATTTCATCAAATGCTTTTTATCATGTTCTGTTATTTAACATAAATTATACCCAAATACAATAAATTTTTAAAATAATGTTTTTCCAGAATGTGACATTTAAAAAATTTAGATAATTACTTGCTCTAATGAGAAACTATTAAAATCTTATGATGAACTTCAGAATGAAAATTACCAGACACATAATTGATTATTAACATCCTCCCTGTAGAACATGGATGGATTTTAATGTTCCTTTATTGTTAAATTTAACCATAAGCAAAATATATACATTGTTGTAATCTGATGTTTTTAGATAGGTGGCTAAATATATGTACTTTCATTATTAAATAGAATTTAGCAGAAGAAAAATAATTCCTAAAAATGAAGTCTGGCACTAAAAGTTACATGTGGATGAGTCATGAAAATATATTCACAGTGTGGTTTCTGAAAACAAGTTGGTCACACAATTCTCTTAGTTACTGTCATATACAAATACTAATCATTACCATGATGAGATTTTCTTTTTGAAGGTAACAATATACAGTTATGGTTAAAATTTTAATGTGATAAAACATATACAAGGGAATATTTATGTACAAACTGCATATGTATGAAATCTGTCAAGAAAAAGGCAAACCATTGTAAATATAAGGAGAGTGGTTTGTGCACCTGTGTGTAACCCAGCAGCCAAGGAGAGTGGACTGAAGTGCACATGCATGAACAGTGACTTCACTGTACCAGTCAGTGGGATTGGTAGACACCACTGAGTGAGCATGTGAACTGTGTGGCTGTTACAGTCAAAAGGACTGAGTGAACAGAGAAACAAATCTGCATCAAATTTTGCATGAAGCTTGAACATTCCTTCACAGAAACTATTCAGATGATTCAGAAGGCCACAGTGATGTGCGACTGGCGACTGGCATCTTCATCATGACAATGTGCCTGCACATGCATCAGGTCTTATGCAAAACAGCAAATCACCCAGAAGACTCAGCCCCACTACAACCCATATTTGGTATCCTGCAATTTCTGGATTTTCCTAAAACTAAAATTACCCCTGAAAGGGAAGAAATTCCAGACCATCAGTGAGATTCAGGATAATATGACAGCTGATGGCAATTCGGAGAACTGTGTGAGGTCCCAAGGTGCCTATTTTGAAGGGGACTGAGGAGCCATTGTCCTATGTACAGTGTTTCTTGTACTATGTATTGTCTTCAGTAGATGTCTCTATTTTCATGTTACATGTTTGGATACCTTCTGGATGGACCTGGTATATTCATAGATGTATGTATGTCATAGTGACATGCTACAGAGCATTATAAAAAAACCAAAGAATTTATGAATTAATCTGAGTATTCAAAGAATTTACTTGTTTCTTTGATAATTAATCATTTTAAATAAAAGAACTTGTGGATGAAAGAATTGCTCTGGTAAAGATTATCCTAGATTTATTTACTTCCATATTTGATTTTTCTGAAAATACATAAAAATACTAGCCATTCCAAAGCATGAAGTTCTTTTATTTCTACTGCTAACTCGAGTACCTTTATTCTTTGCTTTCTGTTCAAGCTGTTCGCATACCTTTCAATCACAATGCTTTAAGCCTTGTCCCAACTGTAGTTATATATATATATATATGTGTGTGTGTGTGTGTGTGTGTGTAATATCCAAGCTGAAGATGAATGAATATGATAGCTATACAGTTACATGATTGACCTTCTCCATTAAACACAACTTTCCATTTTCTTTTTAATAGTAAAGAGTGTCAATATCTTACATTTTGCACAGCTATCCTAACTACAAGGAATACGTAGTGTAGTTCTGAAATCAAGTTCATTTTCATGCTCCTGTGTGGAATTCTATTCCTAGTAACATTTGAATGATTGTTCTAACCTTGTTTGAAGTTGTACTTGTCTAGTGCTTTATATTCTGTGCTTCCGAATGCTAGACAGCTAGAACAATTTGAAATGAAATAATCATGTCTTTGACCCATTCCCTCTGTAAAAGAAAGATTATATTCTTTTGATGTTTCTAAGTTGATACTGCACGTGTTTTTATTTATTTTCCTTACTTTCAAATGTGTTTACTCTAGATATACGCAAAGCTGTCATGGGAAACATGCCATTTACCCCTTATAAATGGCCTGGCTAGCTCTCTGGGTATAGGCCCAGGGCTCATACTCTGTTGGATTTACCAAGTGGCTATGAGAGTTTTTTGAATTCTGCAAGGTCTCTGCTGGAGAAAGAGCATATATATGAGTAAAACCAGAAGAAAAGCCATCCACGTATATTCCTCACAAAGATCCCTATGGTTCATCTTTTGGTAATCATTTTACCAGATGTAGGAAATAGCATTCCATAACAATAAAGAACTTAAAATTATCCTTTTTATTGACTATGAGTACTTCAATTATAGTAAAATCTATAGACAACTAGAAATATATATTTAAAACACTTTTTCATTTTAAAAATGGAGTCCCAGTACTTAAGGATCCCAATTTAATGAAAACTACTTTGGAATAAACTGCCACACGTAAATTTATCCACAAAACTTCCAGGTGGTTAAAGATGTTCCAATTGTATTTTACAGAATATCAAGTGTAAAACTCCAAGTGACACAACCAAATTTTAAAGGAAAGGAAGTACATGTCCAAGATGTTCAAAGTAATGCTCAGTCAGTTTTATAATCTCTTATTTAAAGATGATCCTATGTAAATGGATGTACTTTATGTGAAAAATTCTAATCAAAATCATAAATAGTTCATATTGATAATGTTGAATTCCAAACTAGCTGTTACACCAACATATTGAATTTTAACTACATTTTCCAATACACTTATTTGAAATGCTGTATGTAGATTCAGTTTATAATATAAGGTCCATCTGCTTCAGAATTACTTCCAATTTTATTGATCTAGTTAAGAAAAAAACAAGCTGGACATGGATTATAGGTGCTTAATTTAAAATCAGAGATACAGTATGGCTTTTCCATTTCAAAGTGAATAAATCAATTAGGATTTATAGTTCTTAGATAACAGAAATATTTCCAAGGGAATCATATTCCTTTGGTAGATTTCAGACACATCCATTAACCACACTCTTAGGAGAACATCAAATTTCTGTGTATCAGGCAGAAATGATTGTGGCTGGTCTATGATCAATCACTTTTACTAGAGACTGTTTTGGGGAACAAATGACTTTTCTCCTAGCAGACTCATTTGATAAAATATCCATTAGTGGTCAATCAGTTTTATAACTTGAACTGTTGCAGCTGATATGCAGAAAGCCACATAGAAAATAATGATGTCAATAAAAGTGCAGAATCCAAAAATTGGCCATGCTACACCTAAGTTGCTAGAAATAAAATGTATCTGCTTTCTATTTTACTCATCATTTCTTCCATACTCTGATTCCTCTCATTTGAGTTTGGTGTCCTTGTTAACCATAGCTTAATTGGTTTTGGCTAAGACATGAACAACTTGTTTGTAATTCCCCTGCTACTTCTAATAAGTGCTGTGTCTTAACAAATCTCCTGCATAGTATGGCAAAATGAACCATGCACTCTTAAACCCAGCTACTTTTCTTGCTGCACAACGTGGAAAAAAATCAAATTGCATGTTAGAAAATAATATGTTTACTCTCATTTTGCAACCACGGAGCTAGTTAAGAAGGCAGTGTTTTTCTCCCATTATGCTTCTGGCAATATTTTGCTTCTATTTGGCATTTTAGCACTGAGAAAAAAGTCAAAGGCATTAGAATCATTAGTTGTTAAAATGACTACACAGCATCCACTGCCAAGCAGTTATTTAGGAATTTAAAACATATTGAGGTCATTCATGGATTTTACTGTGTATGTGCTTCTGGAATTTAGTTAAGTTCTTAAGTGTCTGACTTGAGAGAAGGCCTTCCCTCTATCTTTTAAAATTGTATTTTTCTGATTTGATGAATATATTACCCACTATGGCAAAAATAAGATGTTTTGAAGCAACATCTTCTCAAGGATATTGCTCAGGTTCTTTTCCTTTTAGGCATTAGAATCCCCAAAAATGATTAATTAGGGTCTATTTTCTACAGAACTTAGTATGGCTCTGGTCTCCAAATAAATAATAAATGCTCAATAACTATTTTAAAAATAGATAAAGAGGTTTGTAATAAAACAGAAATAATGACTGGAACAATATCATAAGATGAGAGTCATAGAGGTTAATACAAAAAGCAGTAGTTACATATAAGTTATATATAAAGTAGTTTTAATTTTAATTGCTAAGCCTCCTATCCAGATACTTAGCAAACATCATTTTAAAAGTGATATGTACTAGGTATATATGCATATTTTTCTTTTTTTTAAGTCATTTTATGTAGTATCAGTGAACTTTGTAAGTTTTTCTATTTAATGTCACATTTTTAGATCTCAGTCAGAGAAATTTTTTCATTTCTACTTGTTCAAGCAGTGAATTTTTATGAATGCTTTCTATAGGACACATCGCACTGGCATTTAAGAAACTACTTTCTGTAAAGTGCACACTTCCTGTTTTTTGTGGAAATGACTTTTTTTTCTTGTATCTCTCATTTTAAACTCTTTTCCCTCATTCCCTAAGTTCCTTTCTCAAACTTTCTAAATTGTGGAATAATTTAAGTGCTTCTATGGCAGGAGTAGTTGTATTTATTATATGAGCGTGATCTGATTTAAAAACTTAAAACGTAAAAATAAAAACTTAACCTTCTCTTAGACATCAGCATAACCTCCTACAAATTCCCAAATGATGACCAGCACCGACGGGTCACAATTTTAATCTTTAACCAAGCCATGAGATCATTTCTCAAACTACGACATTGTTTGAATTTTGGTTTGATTAGTTATATAGTTTAACATCAATCTGAATGGTTATATATATATATATATATATATATATGTGTATGTGTGTGTGTTTACACACACATGTAATCAGAATAGCGACATGCCTACATAAAAATAATTATTTATTCCTTCTTGATCATAAAGTTTATTGTATTTATTCACAAGCTCTAGTGAGCTGTGAACGTAGCTGGCAGATTTGAGTTTCAAAAGCAAGTGTGTTTGCATTTGAAGCCCTTTAATACAGCAGGTCCAGCATTCCCCAGTTCCTCGTGGCAGATCTGTGTCATCCATAAAAGACTTTAACTGAAAAAAAGGAAAGGAGGGAGAGGGGACTGTGTCCAAGTACCTGTGACATACTCCTTGATTGAGACCCCTGAGACCGTCTTTGCTACAGTTTTGAACTTGTTGAGTCTTCCCTGAAGAAAGAAATAAAGAAGAAAATACATGTTTTTATCACCACATTTTTCCTCAAGCAATTCTTCAAGCTAAAGGCATAATTCCACAGGTCTCTCATATTTTTAAACTGGATGTTTTAAGCAGCCTTTTACATTTTTCTTGATGTTACATCACACGTCATCACTTTCCATTAGATGTAGTATTGTTTAAATTAAATTTTATTTTTAATTAAATTTGTTGAGGTAATATCAGTTAATAACATTAATTAGGTGTCAAGCATTCATTTCTATGATAGATGATCTCTATATTCCATTGTGTGCCCACCACTCAAAGTCAAATCATCTTCTATCACCTTGTATTTGGCTCCCCTACCCTTTACTCTATCCTGCCTCTTTCACTCTGGTAGCCACCATACTGTTGACTTTGTCTATGAGTTTCAATTTTACAATGCCATCAAAATCCCAATGGCATTTTTTAATGAAGTAGAGCAATAAATCACGAGATTTGTATGGGACCACAAAAAAACCTTCAGTAGCCAAAGCAATCCCCAGGAAAAAAGAACTAAGTTGGGGTATCATAGTAACTGACTTCAAATTATACTGCAGAGCTACAATAATCAAAACAGCATGGTATTAGCAGAAGAATAGACACACAAACCAGTGGAACAGAATTGAGAGCCCAGAAATAAAACCACAGGTACATAGACAGATCAGTTTTGGCAAAAGAGGCAAAAATATACAATGGAAAAAAGAGAACCTCTTTAATAAGTGCTGCTGGAAAAATTGGAAAGCCACATGCAAAACTGAAACTAGGCTACAGTTTGTTCCCATGTACAAAAATAATTTAAAAATTAATCCAATACCTAAATATAAGGTATGAAACAATATATTACAGAGAAGAAAACATATGTGCTAACCTTATGGACCTTGATCTTGGAGATGATCTTATGAATTTGACTCCCAAAGCAAGGGAAGTAAAGATAAAAATAAATTAACAAGATTATACAAAACTAAAAAGCTTCTACACAGCAAATGAACTGCCAACAAAACAAAAGGCAACCAACTGAATGGAAGATGATATTTGCAAATAATATTCACAGTATTTTTTCAAACTTCCAACTATTCAGAAAGTTACTGATATCACTGGGTGACATGAGAGAATTACCAAGTGCTGTCTTTTTTTGCCAAAAGGTTAAAAAGTTAATTATTGTTTAAACTATTTTCCTTGACCTTGTAGAGGTCAGTTTTGTCTTTATATTAAATTCTGCCTTTCCAAAGAGTGAGTGCTGCTTTGAATAGCTGTTATTATATTCATCTGTGTGATTTAGGGAATAGTTATTAAATAATTCTGAATTTCAATTTTCTCATCTGGAAAATGAAGTGACAGCTCAATTTCACTTAATTTAAGTATACCTAATGCATTTGAGGGTATTCCTTTGACGGGCCATCAAGTCCAGTAAATTTATATATAGTCCTACCTAAAATCTCTTGCTGATTTCTGGATTACCTAACCAATTTAAGATGGAGATAGTGGGGCAGTCCAGATATGGAGAATACAGAACATGCAATGGTTCTGTCTGCTTTTTCCCTCTCACTTCTCTTCCTGCATTGTGTTTTTGCTTTGTTGTGTTATGTGTATTGGAATGTTTTGTTGGCTTTTCCAGTTTCTTTAAATTGCAATCTTAATTAATATATTTATTTCTATTTTCTTATCTGCATTATCTGTTTTCTCCACTTTGTAGAAAGTCCCCTCTAGTTAATTTAGCCCACTCAGCAAAAACAAACAAACAAAAAACCCTCTTTCATAAAGATGTCATTTGTAGTATTTTATTACATCATAAATTAGAAGGGCAGACCATCAAATATGAAAAAATTAGGAAAAGATCAATTATTGGGTGACAGAAAATAATTGTGAAAATGGGATAATTTAATCAGTATAACAACAAATCAGAAAACATTTTAAGAAAGGGAAAATTGTAAAACAAAATAAGTGAACAAAAACTGAAAGGTTATCAGTTAAATCTTAACAAAATTTATATATATATCACAATTATATATAATCGCTATATGTGTGTATATATGTAAATATCATGTCTGTGTTTAATATATACATATTTATGACATGTTTATATATTATAAACATATAAGATATGTGATATGTAAATATATTAATAAATATATAAAATATGTGTGATATATTTATATATAAAATATATAATATATACTACAATCTAAGTATAGTTCAATCTAATTTAAAGCTAAAATCTAAAAATTACAAAAAAGGACAAATTAAAAACCCAATTTTACTTACATATCTAATGGCTACTTTAACTAAACACATAAAAGAGTGTGACTTGGAGACCACAAAGTAAAAGTGACTAAAAGCAAATTCTAGACCTGTATTCTTAGTATTTAATTTGTAACATTGATAAAAATCTACATAAAGTCAACCATATATTAGAAAAGAAGGTTTAGAAATTTAAAATAGTTTGCTAGACTAGGAATAAAATTAAAAAATAAGAAATAGTAATTCTAAGAAAAGCATATTAGGAGTTAACATACAATAAATATTGAGGAAGAATTTGGAGGAAATAGATCATTGATAACCATCAGTAAGTTTTGGTTTCAGTTAGGTTATAATAAAAAACTTAGCACAATATCAACATAGATGCCAATTGCAGCAAATCTATGTTAAACAAAAAGATAGAGATATGATGCAATAGCTGAAAACAAAGTGTTAGTTTTATTTTTTATTTATTTATTATTATTTTTTAAATATCTCATTTGTTTAATGGGGAAGTCCTAAATTTATTATTTCTTTAAGATTTTATTTATTTATCTTTAGAGGGGAAGGGAAGGAGAGAGGGAGAGAAACATCGATGTGTGGTTGCCTTTCATGCGTCCCCTGCTGGGAATTGGCCTGCAGGGAACTGGTCTGCAACCCAAGCATGTGCCCTGACTGGGAATCGAACCGCGATTGTCTGCTTCGCAGGACCGTGCTCAATCCACTGAGCTACACCAGCCAGGGCTTATTTTTTATTTATTTTTTAAAGATTTTATTCATTTATTTTTAGAGGGGAAGGGAAGGAAAGAGATGGAGAAATATCAATGTATGGTTGCCTCTCGTGTGTCCCTCGCTGGGAACTGGCCTGCAGCCCAGGCACGTGCCCTGACTGGGAATCGAACCACAGTTCTTCGCAAGGCTGGTGCTCAATCCACTGAGCTACACCAGCCAGGGCCAAAGTGGTAGTTTTATAAAAATATTTTAAAATTGAATGATCGCCAAAACACTATATTGCTAATTAAAAAGACAATTAACAGTTTTGCCATATTAGTATTATGAGGTAAATATATACACACATTAATACAGACATTTGTATATTCATATAAATAAATAAATGCAAGAAATGAAAACCCTTTATTTTTAATATAGATGTATCATGAACTGCTTACAGAAATATAAAAAAGCAGTAATTAGCAAGAACCATTTTTGCTTTACACATACCCATATTCTTATTTTTATAATGAGCACATAGACATATGTTACTCTTACAAATAAAAAGTTAGTTTAAACAAAAAATTATGTTATTTATAATGATTGAAATTATTGTTTATGTTATGGTCTTATCTAATAGTACACATTTATCTGTCTATAATGATATCATTTGAATTTGGTTTGAGACAATTTAAAATGGTATGTAGAGCTCTAGTGGCAGCTCACCCACATCTATTATGTTTGTCCTGGTACTTAATACTTTGAGCATAGCCTGTCGCGATGTGATCAAACACTTTTGAGTCACACATGTTGTTACCTGTATGGACCTGGAGTGGTAGAGAAATTCATCCCATCAGCCTCAAGTGATATAAAGAAAGGTGAGAATTCTCCAATGCTGCTTGAGTATGCTGAAGGTAATTTTCTTTTTAATTTTTTTATTTAATTGTTTTCAAGTACAGTTTTCTGTCTTTGACTCCCATCCCAGCCCCCCCCTCCCCCAGTAAAGGTAATTTTCTAAGACTTCTCTGACATCTTCCATTTATCACAGTCCCGAATAAAGACCATTGGGGTTAAAAGGAAACAACAGTAAAAAAAAACAAACAGAAATATTTGAAACATAAGTGGTATATTTCAGCCATAAGTCAAAAATATACATAAAATAGGGGGAAAAAGTAAAATAAAACAGTTAATCAGTTTTGATAAAAGACTATTTTACAAATAAAACATAATTTTCTTCTTATATATTTAATGAATAAGTATCATATTATTTATAAACCCTGTTTTTCAAGTCATTACACAAAATGCATACACTATATCAAGCAAAGTTAAAATAATAGTGGAACAAATAGGAATAATGAAAGAGAAATAAATAGAATAAATATAGAAATGTTAATACATGGCCAATATAGTGCTGTAAAAAATTCAGAGTCAAATTATACGACTTTTGGCTTTCAAAAGCCAAAATGAAATATCAAATCACCATTGATTTTATGAATTACATTTTCCATAAATATTTTTAAAAACCATCAAATATTTATCTTAAGACCAGAAATGTTCTTAATTTTTAAAAAGATTTTATTTATTTAATTTTAGAGACTGGGAAAGGAGGGAGGAAGGGAGAAAGAGAAAAATCAATGTGTGGTTGCCTCTTGCATGCCCCCTATGGGGGCCTGGCCTGCAACCCAGGCATATGCCCAGACTGGGAATAGAACAAGCAACCCTCTGGTTCACAGGCTGGCACTCAATCTACTGAGTCACACCAGCCAGAGCCAGAAATGTTCCTAATTCTGAGACCTCTAAAGTGTGTATTAGATGGATTTTCAAGGCATTTTATACAACATTGCATAATTAGTAACTAACATGTAAACTCCATGTAGTAAATATGACAAAAATTTATATATTTTTGCCTACTGTAGAAAAATACCATAAAGTCAAAGCATATTCTAGGGAAAGTTGTTTTTTATGGTTGGATAAAGAGAGGTGGGGGGTGCCAACATATATGGTTCAAGTGCACAATAGTGATGGTTCAACCTAATTCTTACCTAGATATTTTTCTATAAACATTGTTATGAGTTAAATATGTCCCTGAAAATTCATATTTTGAAGTCCTAACCCTCTTTATCTAGAATGTAAACTTATTTTGGAATAGAGTCATTGCAGATAAAATCAGTCAAGTTAAAATGATGTTATTGGAGGGGTAATTTAATGTGATCTATATCCCCAAAGGGGGGAAATTTGGTTACAGAGACAGTCACACATGGAGGGTAGACAATGTGAGAGAAACCAGCATGTGTTGACAAAGGCAGATGGGATGATGTTTGCACAAGTCAAGAAACCAGCTCTGCTGAAACCTTGATCTTGTAGTTCTAGCCTTGAAAACTATGAAACAATACATTTTTGTTGTATTAGGTATACAATTTGTGGTCTTTTGTTACCGCGGCCCTAGAAACTAATGCAAACATGGTTGCTCTCTACCATGCTTTTGATAAAAATGTGTTGAAGTGTTTTTTCACGATATATTCTTTGAGAAATCCTGGAGATGAGTCTTCTGTGTTGCATGATAATTGTAGACATAGGTTTGTGTTTTTACTTTCTGCAACCCTACTTATGAGCTTCAAGGGTAATTTTAAAAAATCTTTTCACTTATTGATATAATCCTAGCCACCTGAATGGCGTGCTTGGCATATGGTTAGCACTCAATAAGTATTTGTTGCATGAATGACTGAATTCTCTTTGGAGAGTTGAAGGGTGTAATCATTACTTCTTCTTGAGTAGACTGCTATTCAACCATATTACAGAAGTAGACCAAGGGAGTACTCAGCAGCAGGTCCAGAAATTTCCTACGTAAATAATTAAAGGTCAGCTCTATAAAAAAAAAGAAGAAAGAAGGAAACACACACACAATATTATATTTAATCTCTAATTTCCCAAATTAAACAGAATATTAAAATGTTATTTTCAAGCTTGTGTTTCCATACATCCATCTCAAAACTCTGATATAGGAAGGAATATTGATAAATTAAGGTCACAATAGAAGGTAAACCTGGCAAATTTCTGCAAAGTACCTTCTTCTAATCATTTAGAAGATGCTTTAGGCAAAACTTTTACTCTGTCTCTCCCAAAGGCACAATAATAGTTGGACTTACACAGTCTGGCGAATCATCAAGAGGTAAATGTTAAATCACCTGTTGTTACCTCATTCAAAAAGGAAGGCATAAATGCACCCCACTTTGGCACAAAAAAGCAATTAAGCTGAAAACAAAAAAAGCAATTTACATACTCAGTTTCTACAGTTGCAAAATTGTAATAGAAACAGAGCTATAAATCTATTCATTTGGCCTGCCATTGTGAGCTAGAAAAGAAACTTAAAATCAGGACTGTGATTGTCCAACTTAGGAATACATCTAAAACAAAAAAAGCACATCTCTTGCTAAAATTTTAAAGTTGTTATCATCTAATTTTTCAATTTGTTATTCTGATTTTTCCTGATAATCCTGATTCATAACTTACTTTAGAGAAACATTTTAAAGAATCTATGCTGAATTTGTACAACTTAATGATTATTTCTGAAGACAAAGTTTTAAAATAATAATAATATTATTTTAATAATATAATAATAATATTTTAATAATAATATATTATTTTAATGGTATTTTAGGTCATAATAAAAACTCAAGTGATCAGAGGTAGATTAAACATGCTTAAATCTCACCCGCTTCTCAATTAAATTAGTATAGTAATGACAATATTAGAAATGTGTTTTATTTAATTCTGGGTAAAGGTTCCTAACACTTCTAAAAACTGTTCAGAACAAGAAGTAGTTCGCCCTCAATGAAAATCACCAAAAGATCTAGTTTCTGTGTTAATTTGAAAAGAATTTTAAATTTGTGTAGACCAATAGTATATAAATAGATATTTTTCATATGAAAACACTATAAGTGCCAAAATATATCTGAAAAATAATTGTCAAGATTGTAGAATCTTTAAATATATAAAATAATAATAATATAAGATACACATACTTGTTCATGTTTTATAGATGAAGAACATATAAAGATGTTAGTGGGGATTGTTATAAGGAAGCATATGATTGGAAGACTGGCATATCTGAGAACAATTATTAGCTGTACTGACAATTAATTTACTTGATCATATTATTTCATTTCTTGGAAAGTCAGTTTTCTTATATAGACAATGGAGGCAAATAGTGTTTTACTTACAGGTTTGTGTGTGTGTGTAACTGTTAGGAGCTATATACAATCTTTGGTGTCTCAAGATCTGCCTTTTTAATACCTGGTAGGTTTTCATCGGTATTAATATTAACAGTCATAGCCTAGGCCCAAGAGAGTTGGAGTTTCTAATCCAAGTGGGTCTTCATTGTGGAATACGGCTCTTAAAAGAAGACATGGGAGCAAGCAAGGTTAGTTATTCTATGGAAAAATGCAAAGTGCTATCAATACAGAGGTGGACCAAGTAAAATCTTAGTTCTTAAAGAAACTACATTGTTTTTTATACTACATCTTTAAAATGAATGAAATTACCAAATATGAATTATAAAAGAAGTTTTATTTTAACTCTATTCCTAATACACAAAATATATACAGATTGGGATAAATTGGGTGGATAATATAAATGAAAGGAAATGGAAAGCTCCAAGGCTAATTGCAAACTTCAACAGAAAGCCTTAAAAGAAGTTTTTGGAGACAAAATAATAGGAAGGCTTTGGCTTAAGCATAGAAACCTAGCCACTTTGGCTGGTGTAGAATAATTAGCAACTAGGATGTATCCCAAGACGGGATACTAGAAGTCATCAGTTCATGTACGAAGAAACACATAAATTGTTTATAAGTGGATTGGAAAGGATAATTTATATTTGAGGTCCATTAAACTAACAGAATTATTCAGCCACAGAGGAACTTTAGTACTAGAAGACTTGGCAACCAGTAGCAGGTGTGAATGCCACAGCCAAAACTCATACACTTATTGGGTCCAAAATTTGGATGTGAAGCAAAAACTTTAATCTGAATATGTGTTTAAAAACTGAACATCAATTTCCACCTCATGTCTGTGGCTGAAATTTTCACTTTGCTCCTCCTATTAAGATACAGAAAGAGGAAATTAGAACATAATTTGTGACAACATTTTGTGAGTTTAGGCACCTTACGCAGCTGTCTCCCACTTGGAAGAATGTAGAGCAGGATTTTTCAAGAAAATGTATTCTTAAATTGAATGAGGCGCTCTCCCTGGCATTATTTTGTTATGCTGACCAATGAGACCTCTGGTGAAATGTGCAAGGGAGTCTGTGGAAAAGCTTTCAATTTCTGATCAAAGAGAATAGACACAATTTGCAGCATTTTTTCAACTCACCCCACTTTCCCTCACTTTTACCTTAGATATGGTTCATAGTCATTAGCAAAAATCTAGACAATATGAGGGAAATGTTATTCTAGCCTGATAAAGCAAGATGACAAGCTCTTTCTTCTTTTATATAAGCTAGAATAATTTTATAGGATTGGAATTATCTTTTTACTGATCATTTCATAATATTGACAGTATATGGATTTTCCAATGACTGTTATTTAAACTGCTGATTCAATTTCATGAGTATTGATAAGAAAATTCAAACTTTGTTAACAAAGTTTTGCCATGTATACATTCTTGGAACTTACCCATTTACATATTTTTAATTTACCTTCAGGAGGTATTTTATTTACTATCTATTCAATCTCTAGTTCTATTTTATTTTGCCAACATTATGTCTTTTGGCTGTATTTTATTTTTAGCTTGTCTTGAGGTTTTAAAAATATTAATCATTTCAAAAAACTTTATTAATCATTAACAATTAATATCCATCATTAATATTTTGATTAATATTAATAAAAATATTAACCATTTCAAAAATTGTCTAAACTTCAATGAATATTTTTATAGAAGCATATGTAAATATGCTCTCTGCTTTGGAAGAGGATACTCTATGTTCCAAGTCTATTTCCTATACAAGCATTCCTGAAATAATCTGAAACACAAACTGTCAATATTTCTTCACAAGATTATCAGGAATGTAAGATGCATTGAGAATTGTCTCTCAAAAACAGTCTTTAATATACATTTGTGCCCATTAATGGACTCATTTTTTGCAAATCTTATATGTATTTTATTTGGAAAACATAAAAAATTAATACAGATCTTATGAGTACTTTGAGCATTAAGATTTTGATATTTATTTTTGTTTACCAGTATGACAATTTCACATAAACAAGAGAAGAAAATCACATGATTCGTGACAAAGAATAATATTTATTTTTAACTTCTAAATACAATTACATTCATCATTTCCCCCTATACTACATTATTTTCAGCTCAAAATCAAATTATATCTCCTCTGACATTTCACCTCTCAGAGATGGAGTAAAAAATAATCTAAAAGAATGTCTTCTACTTGTAAAATCTGATATCAAGTACCAGATAATATGAATTACACATTTCCACAGAGGAGTTGATGGCTTATTAAGAGCTTTTTGAACACACATAGTACATAAAAGATTAATCCACGTTAAAGTATAAATCACTGACAAAAGCATATCACCAGTCTGTATAATATTGCTAATTGCCCATTTCAAGGAAGAACCAAGTATAGAAATTTCCTTGACATTTTCCTCAGGCAAAGCAATTGAGAGAATTGTATTTTGCAATTTCCCTTTTATCTGAAAGAACTTCATTTACAACCTCTTTGTACAGTAATCCCACTGATTCTCAAGCTGGCTTCCTTCTTTTAATATGCTGTTAGAACTTCATAATTTTGCTTTCATGACTACACCCTGGTGACTCTATTTATTTTCATTCTTCCTAACTTCTAGTTTGGTTTGCACATGAAGAAAGAGAGTCAATAAAAGTTACCTAAAAAGAGAATCTTTGATTTGCTTTCAGGGTATGAATCTGAAATGTTAAACTGAAAAGTAACTAGATTAAGAGCAAATTCAAACTTGAATGGATTGTAGGCTTAAATTATCTGAAAAAGGGATTAATTTTGAATTGAGATCCTCGGAAATGCACCGTAGCATATATATGACCCAAAATGTTAAACTATAATTTGAAAGGCAATATTGACGGCTAAAAGCTATGAAAGATGTCTCTTGGGCATAATCGAAATACAGATTTATATAATTTCAAATGACCTCAGTTTTGATATGAATTTATAACTATCATTCATTAGGAGTGTGTGTTAAATTTTTTAAACAAAATGTCCATGCTCAAGAACACCATAAACTATTTCAATAGTGATCCTTGTAAGACGGACCTCGGACATTTACTTGCCAGGAACAATATGAGCCAACAGTGGGTTGAGGAACACAGTATATCGAATTGAAACTTACACATTGTTATTGAGAGAATCAAGTGCTGAAAAAAGAAAATGATAATCTTTGATAAATCTCCAGTGGCCACCAATCAGAAAAAAAGTATTAATCTCAGTTGCTAGTATTCCAACTTTACTTGAAGAAAAATATGCAGAACAAGTGTTAACTATATGATTTCACTTATATGTGGAATACAAAGAACAAAATAAATTAACAAACAAAATAAAAACAGACTCAGATACAAAGAACAGACTTACGGTTGCTAGAAAGAAGGGGATTGATGGGCTTGGGGAAAAGGGGGTTAAGTACTAACTGGTAATACAAAATAGTGAAGAGGGTGTAACTAAAACTTTAAAAACATAGTCAATAATATTGTAGCCTTGGCTGATGTGGCTGAGTGGATTGAGTGCTGGGTGGCAAAACAAAGGGTCACCAGTTTGATTCACAGTTAGGCCCCCAGTAAGAGGATCACCAGAGGCAACCACACACTGATGTTTCTCTCCCTCTTTTTCTCCTTCCCTTCCCCTCTCTCTAAAAATAAATAAATAAATAAAATATTAAAAATATTGTAATAAATATGTATTCTGCCAGGTGGGTACTTCAAATATCAGGGGAGATCATTTTGTAAAGTATATGATTTCCTATCACTATGCTGTACATCGGAAACTAATATAAAATAATATTGCATGCAAACTCTGGTTAAAAAACAAGATTAAAAATAAATAAAGTATTTGAAGGCAAGAGTAAGAAAAAGAGACTAGACTTAATAAGAATCAACCTTGAGAAAAATAAGGAAGTTAGACACAAATTTATGAGGACTATTTTAATGGTGAGAAAGCTTATAATGATGGGATGGATTTCTTTCTTAGAATTTATCATCAGCAGGGATGTTCAATACGTGCTAAATTGTTGCTCACCAATATCTCAAGACCGTTTCTTGCCAGAGGTGGTATGTGAAAATCTCTTTTCAATGCTGATATTCTGTAATTCTGTGACAGCTAACATGTAGCTTTTTTATATCCTTTTCTTCACTTTTTTTTATTTTGGCAAAATAATATAAAGTAATATTTTTTCAAAACAAAGCTAAAATACTGGTCATTGGTCAAAGGAAGATATCAACATAAGATTATTAAAGTAATTCAGTTTTTTAAAAGTTTAACTATTTCTTTGGGGAAGGCACAGCACACTTCTATTCAATTAAGAGAAACATTTTTAACAATACAGAGCACTTTATTTTTTTTAGGCACATATTGCCATGAATTCCTAGGGAATGGGTTCCAACAGCAAAGACTCCTTTTCATTGTTTCTTGCGCAGTGTGCCTTTCTGGGTGGAGCAGGCTGGCCCTTCAGCTGAGCCCAGATACCTTTCTCTTTGGATTCCTTCTTTTTCCGATCATTTTCCTTCACACATTTCACGAAGCTGTCTCAGCTCTCAGAGTACTTAACACACTTAGTGTGTATTGATTCTCCAGGCAACAATTTTGCCCTGAACTTGTTTGTGTACGACAATGCCAAGTGCATGCTGGGTGACATTTCAGACTCTTCCAGTTTTTCCAGGGTAACATTTGCAGGGCATGTGTTTTGAACAGCGCCCAATTCCCTGATGTCTACAATACCACCTTTCTTGTGGGTTCATATGTATGTGGCTAAAAGAAAAACTCCATGTTTTCTAAAAGGCCTAGAGGACATGGATAGTGCGTCCCTCTTTTTATGTTGGTCATTGCGTGAGTCACTGGGAAGATGGTGTTTCCAGACTAAGGACTAAATTAATTCACTTTTGAACTTGGAGGGATATTCTTGAGTGACACTAGGATTACAAAAAAATAGTCAAATTTCAGTCAATATTCTTAAGAAGTCACCAAGAGGAAATTAAACTTGTGGACCCACAGCAATAAAAAATTTTAACAGTGAGTTTTACATTTGGGTGGGTAATATCACTATTATTTAGGACTAATAATCTTCAATGAAGCCTGAATTTGTAAGATTAATCTAATTGGTCTCTAATCCTTCTTGCGTATCAAGATGTATTCTCAGGGAGTGGCGTCTGCTTTGTATCCTTTGGCTGCAGAAATTCTTGCACCTCTCCTGAGGGCGGCGCTTTCCTGCTCGTCTCTGCTGCATCCCTGCTTCTCATCTCACACAGCTCCTGGCTCTGTAATACTGTCGGATTTGTGCTGCGTGGTTCTCGTGGCCTCCACTTGCTGTTTATCAGAGGCCTAGAGACTGAACGCCGAGAACAGCCTGGAGCGCAATCAGCACAGTTTCTCGTTTACAACCCTGGCCGATAGAGCAAAAACATCTTTGTTTCAATAAATGGTTGTATTAGTTATCTATGGGTTCATATAAAATTGTCTCACAATTTAACAACTTGAGACAGCAAACATACAATTTCTGAGGGTCAGGAATCCAGGCGTCACTTAGTTGGTTTCCTCTGGCTCAAGAGATTGTAAGGGTTTTTTGTTTTTTTTTTAACGACATCTCTTGGTTTTTAATGCTGTTGTTTTCATTATTATTATTGCTGTTTAGTTACAGTTGTCTTACCTTTTTCTCCTTTGCTGTGCCCTGTCTCCCCTGCCCCCAGAGTCAATCCCCCCACATTGTCTTTTGGTAGGGGCTGTGGACGTATCTTAAAGCTTGGGTAGGGAAATTTATCTGCTTCTAAACTCAGCTTCGTGGTTGTTGGCTGGCTTCAATCTCTTGTTAACTGTACAACTGCGGTTATGGCTGTGTTACGACAAGGCAGATGGCCATCCCAGAATAGGACGACCGGCTCCCACCAGAGCAAACAATCCAAGAAACAATGAGAAAGGCAAACCAAGAAGAAAACCATCGATTTTTTATTGCCTAATCTCAAAAACGATATGACCTCACTTCTGCTTTGTTGCATTGGTGCTAAGCGAGTCATTAAGCCCAGGCCACACTCAGGGTAGAGGAGCAGAAAAGACTATGCATGACATAAAGAGACAGGGATTAGTGACAGCCGTCCTAGAGTCTGCTCACCAGACTGATCTCTTAATTCTTTTTTAATCTCAGTCTCAACGCCTGTATACAATATGCAGCTCTCAGTGAAATCTATGTTTTATTAAAAACAAGGAAATTAGTATTCATGGGTGATTCTTCAAGGAGACCATGACCTTACCACAAACTGATGCATTCACACATTTCTTATTAAGACTGTCCAGTGTAGCCATTCTCTAACATTATTCAGTAGGAAATGAAAAATTGGCATTTAATAAACAAAGATTTATTTTTAGTGTGAAGAAAATATATTCTATTAACATGGGTATTTTCTTGAATACCTATATCTTTTCTCTTTCCACATGATTAAAATTGACTGATATTCCATTTTCATCATTAAGTTCACTTCTTATTTCAGAAAATTGGAAGAATTTGAAATTTATCACAGAAGGACAGGTCTTCACACTCTCTGATTCCAACCACCGTGTACCCTCAGACTATGCACCTCCTTCACAACTGTGTGCAGAATGAGCTGCCCCAAACATACCAAGCTTTTTGCTAGATTTATTACCTGCTGTTATGGTTAGCTATGAATCCTTTGCTTGCTTGGGTGAATTTCTCTATTTTGCTTTAGAGACTGACATGTTTTATTTATTCTGCATACAACTTAACACAGAGAATATTTCTGTATATTTAATGATATTATTGTTAACAATATGCGTAAATATTCTAACAGTTTGCAAAGCTTTATTTAATATTATATATTCAATAATTGTAATTAAATCAATAGTTAAATATTACCATTTTATCATAACTAAAACATAAGGTTGATATCTATATAGCATAGTTGCTTAAATACAGATTTTGTCTACTGCATACCTTCAAGTCTATATAACTAAATGGCTACATTACATATAATTATACTGTTTTATAACAGTTCTATAAGTAAAGGGGAATTACTTTTTCCTTTTAATAAAATATACATACCTCGAAGGAAACTTGTTTCCAAGAAAACTTGGTTTAAATGAGGTATTTAAAATGATACACCCTTATAATAAATTTAGTAAGCATAGTTCATATATTCTGTACTGCCAAATGTGAGGAACTTATAATTGGGGAAAGTTTCTTGATTTTTGAAACGTTAGATTCTCTCGGTGTTTACAGCCCTCCTAGTTGTCACACTCTGTGCCAGGAATCTTAGCGCGACATCCGCTAATGATATTGCTAGAAAGGAGAAAAGCCGAGGCAGGAGTCCCAGGATAAACATTAAGGAAATTCAGTTGACAACTTAAATTGTACTAATCAATTCAGTAAAGTGGGTATTGGAATGTGGTATTTAAGCAGTAAATGAATTTTTAAAATGGTGCATACTTTAAATGGAACTTCTTGGATGCATGGAGGACTCTAATTTATTTTCTTTTAAAAAAAGAACAAATATGTGCTGCCATTTTTATTTAACTTTTTTTTATCCATGGAGCTTCTCATATACAAAATAACATTACCAAAATTCAAAATCATTAATTTTATTTATATGATTACATTCCATTAAAGGAATTACAGTTGTGGAACATTGCACAGGGAGATAAAAGGAGTCAACTTATTATCTAATGTCTTTCTTCTCTATTTCCCCTATATTATTACTTGCAATAAAAAATATTAAAACCAGACAGATTTTTTGAAAAGAACAAATTTAATCCAAGTTACTTCTATACAGGAATCAGTAGAAAAATAACTTTATAGACGTTTTGCTCATTGCCAAGAGCCCTACATGAGCTATTCTGTGTTTTCTTGACAGAAATTTGCCAAGTGGATATTATTTTTACAAGTTAGAAACATAAAGTTGAGAGTATGAAGTAATTTATTTATAACAAAAGTAATAATTAGCAGAGCTGTGAGTTTAATTTCTTCCCTTAATTCTTACTTACAGTATGTAGTACTCCACAAAGAGATAGTGGTAGTCATTACACAGGAGAGTCCATTGCTCAAGTTTAGTGGGAAAAAACTTGTTTGCTTTTTCCCTAGTGAAATATTCAATTTAAATAATGGATTCACTTATCAACTATATGTCATGCTAAAGTAGTTATTAGAAATTAAGCAAAAAAATGAGACTAGAAACATTTGAACTTAAAATTGGAAATAATATTATTTGCAATCTTATTATAAAATCTACCTATGAGACTGTTAACCTTATAAGACTGGTCTTGACTAATGAGATTATATAAATTAAGTACAGAATAAAATAATATATATTACTATGTGTGAATAATTGAATTCAAACATTTATTCATTTTATAGATGTTTTAATCACTCTGCCTTCGTTTCGACTGACTATTTCTCTCTATACACCTACCTCCTCTACTCTTATTTGGTATTTCTTACTAATGTTTCAAATCCCAGCATCATCAACTCTGAAACCTTTCATTCTATTCTCCATTAAAGGTAGATTGTGCTCTTTTGTGCTTCTTTAGTATCTTATGCACTTGCACACTCCCATCTGTCATCTCACCAATAAAATTGTAATCTCCTCATCATTCCTACCAAAAAAAGAAGAAAAACCCATATTTTCAATATTTTAATTGTTTTGTTGTTCAATTACAGTTGTTCCCACTCCCCTCCCCATTACTCTGCCTTGCCCTACCCAACCCGCACCTCCACATTCAATCCTCCAGACCTGTTGTCTGGGTCCATGGGTCCTTTATACATGTTCTTTGACTTGACCCTTCCCCTGCTTTCTTCCCCTGTCATTACCCCTCCCAGACTCTCTGGTTACTGTCAGTTTGTTTTTTATTTCGTACCACCCTTAATTTTTTCTGTTCTACTCTAGAATTCATACTCAGTGCTCTTGTGTTTGTGACTTATAATCTCTCTTGCTTATCACAGTATGATTTTCAAATTATGTAGCACTCGTACTTAGTTAAGGGAGCTCACAACTGCAAACTTCCATTTCCTCTCTTCCCATCTTTGCACTCGTATTTATGTATATTTTTATGTATGTTATATGTATCACAATATAATACTATTTTTTAAGTTTACATAGTCAATTTTCATAGACTTAAAATGAGAAAATATGTAATCTATGCTTACTCACATGTTAAATCATTCCAGGACTTCACCAGAACTCCTGATGAAGAATACTCTTCTCTTTCTAAATGTTATTTTATCTGAGATGGTCTCTATTTAAATGTTTACTTGAAAAATGTCATTATTGAGTCATAAATGACATATACAACTACAAATATTTAAAATTTTAAACATTGTAAATTTTGACATACATTGCCAATGAAATTATCATCACAGTAATTTTAAAAAAGCATCCTCATCATTCCCATGTACTTAGGCAATCACTGTTCTGCTGTCAGTCACTATACTTTCTTTAAAATGGATTTTAGAGAGAGACAAGAAATAAAATATTGATTTGTTGTTCTATTTATTTATGCATTCATTGATTCATTCTTGTATGTGCCTTGGTTTCTCGGGACTATTAATGGAACAAAAGCGAGGTTTGGTCGCCTGGCCCCATAAAAACCAAACTCACGAGGCAGGTGCTGGTGCAAAGGGAAAGAGGTTCATTCAGGTGCCACAGAACCTGGGAGAATGGAGGACTCACATCTCAAGGACCATCTCATCTTCCTGCTCAAGCCCACAGTTCTTGTAGGGATAAGGACAGGAGGGCTTTTTTCCTACCCAATTATCATGCTAGCTTTAGGCATGTCTGGGGTCCTATCCATTCATATGTCCAGCTTTCTGCAAGCTAAGAACCTCCCCCTACCACCCTCTGGGCCAGTGGGTGAGACTCCCTAGTGCTCTGACTATCCAGGTCATAGGACCACACTTTGACCAACTGAACTGTCTGGTCTAGGCTCACATCAGGGAACTAATATAGAGAGTTCAATCTTAATAGATAAAACATCATTATAACAACCACTGGAAAACATGTCACAAAATAAAAGTCAAAAGAAACTATAAAAACAGAAAACATAGCATAAAATTTTAAAGGGAATTAAGATCAAATATATCTTCATAGCAATACATTTAAGTGTGTTTAATTCATATATTAAATTTCAGTTTAGTTTGAACAAATCTGAATTTTTGGTCCTAAATGAGAGATATACCACAAATCAACTTAACAAATTAAACATACAAACATAAGCAATGATGTATGCAGTATGAACATAGTTATATGAAAAACTATTAATTTTAGAGTTAGAATAAGGCTGGTCTCATGAACTTGAGAGTTTTCTCTTCTCTTGAAATTTTCAGAACAGTTTGAGAAGCATAGGTGTTAGTTCTTCCTTGAATAATTGGTAGAACTCGCTGAGCAGAAATCAAGGTGTGGGCAGAGTTTGGGCAGGCTCTTTAGAGACTACAAGGGAAAGACCACTTGCCTGTCTTTTTCCCGCATTTCTCATAGTCCTTACATTCCTTGGCTCATGGTCTGTCTCTAGCATCAAAACTGTGTGTATCAGCTTGCTAGGGCTGGCATAACAAAATACCATGGACTGGTTGATCTAAACATCAAAAAGTCATTTTCTCTCAGTTGGGAGGCTAAAGTACAAGGCCAAGGCATTAGCTGGTTTGGTTTCCTCTGAGTTCTCTCTCCTTGATGTGTCTATGGCCGTCTTCCTGCTGTGTCCTCCCCTGTCTGTCCTCTGGCGCCTGGTATCTTTCTCCCCAGTCCTCATCTCTTTTCTTAGAAAGACATTGACCTGTTAGATTAGGGGTCATCCTAATGACCCTGACTCAACCTGTTTACATTTTTAAAAGCTTTATGCCATAAATATTAGGGATTACAACCTCAACATAAGGGAGTAGGACAAAACTCAGCCCCTAACACAGCAGCATTGCACCTTCTGCCTCTGGCTCTGTTTCTCTCTTCTTTCATCTTATTGTTTTTTCTCCTCTGTGTTTTTTGTCAAATCTCCCTCTACCCCCTTTTTAATAAGGGTGTATGTGATTTCTTTTAAGATCTGGATGGATAATTAAGGTTACCTGTTGCATTTCCAAATTATTAATCTAATAACATTTCATATATACAGTGATACCTACACACTCATCAGCTTTAGAACTCATCAAACCAGTAATCACATTTATACAAGAAAAAAGTGTTTCAGCCCTAGCTGGTGTAGCTCAGTGGATTGAGTGCAGGCTGTGAACTAAAGGGTCGCCAGTTCAATTCCCAGTCAGGGCACATGCCTGGGTTGCAGGCAAGGTCCCCAGATGGGGGCCACGTGAGAGGCAACCACACATTGATATTTCTGTCTTTCTCCCTCCCTTCTCCTCTGCCTAAAAATAAAAATAAATATATATATTTTTAAATGCAACTCTAAAAAAAAAGAAAAAACTGTTTTAGCACTTGGCACTTGCTCACTTTTCATTGCACTGGCTAGAACTTGTATGACTCATGACACCACCCCACAAAAGAAAATGGTTCATCAATCATCACTTGCTTGCCACTCATTGGAATGAACCAATTAATGCTTAGTTACCACTGTATATATGTATGTATTATATGGATGGATACTTTCTAGACATACTATATTTTATTATTGTATATGTCTGTAATACACAGATACACACACATACATATCCTATATATAGGAGATATATATATATATAGAGAGAGAGAGAGAGAGAATAGAGTACTATTACTCCCATATAAAGTAATAATAAAAGGCACCAGGGATCAGTTTATATATCATTTAAGGGGTCATTATTCAGGCTACCATATTTCCATTCCCTACTTCCTCAAACAAGGTTTTCTTAACCATGCATGGCTTACTCATGGTTATTTTGCACTTCCAAATTTTGGACACTATGGTATAATAAAACCAGAATACAAAATTGTGAGGATAGATATTGTACTTCAAACATGTTGTATGAGTAGATACAACATGTATAAAATAATGAATATTTTAACATGTTGCATGAGTAGATAAAATATTCATTATTATAATGGCTTCTCATATGAAAAAATATGACCTGAGATATACTGAAATATAATGAGTTTTCAAGTGAGAAAATAGATGAACTTTGCATGTCTCAAATAAATAAAATGAGAAAAATGAACAGAAATTAAAAGGAGGAAGAGATCTCAACATTGAAAAATATTTGAATTCTCTTAAATATAAATGTATGTTTCATGAAGTCATACTTCCTGTTGATTGTGTTCCTTTAAAGGGAAGTCTGATGCTTAAATGGCAAAGATATTACATAACAAGTTACTGATTAGAATGAACAAACTCATTCTAATTGCTAATCTATAAGTACTTTAATCCTAAATAATTTTTTTCTTTAAAATATTTTATTTATTTACCTTCAGAGGAGAAGGGAAGGAGAGAGGGAGAGAAACATCAATGCGTGGTTGCCTCCCATGCATCCCCTGACGGGAACTGGCCCGCAACCCAGGCATGTGCCCTGACTGGGAATGAACCACAGTTGTTTGGTCTGCAGGCCCGCACTCAATCCACTGAGCTACACCAGCCAGAGCCTAGATAATTCTTTTGGTCAGGCTATATTATATTACAATATTGCAATCACATTTCTCTCTTATTACCTAATGTGTATGTTAAGCTAAGTCACTCGAAAACAAAAGGTAGTACATTTATTTTTATTCCTAACTATCTAAAAAATGTTCGTGTACAATACTTTGCTTGAGCCATAGAAGGTATATAGGATGTATGCTTGATAATATCAATGACCCTATGCTGCAAAAATAATTAAAATAAAATTTCACTACAAAAATTATGTTATGTCTCCAGTACAAGTATTCAAAGAACTTTGAGCAGATAACTCCTGATTAAAATGTGAATATGCGTTGTAGACCTCTCTACCTGATTCTAGGAATTGTATCTTGACCTCTGGTGGCTAAGGGCAAGGGACGACCTTTGGAATGCCAGCCACAGGAGACAAAGCCTGTCTCTGGTAGCAAACGCTGCCTCAGTTCCTCTCCCTGCCCCCAGGGCTTGGTCGGAAGTCAATGACGGGAAAGACCCCTCACAGTGGGGGGCAACCTAAGCCAGACTCAATCACTTGGGAGGCCTTCATGGAAGAACTCAGGGGGAGCTACAACAAAGAGGGAGCAATGGACTCTCGCCCCCTGGCTTTGACAAAGTTCGAGTCCCCATGTTCTCTGGGAGAAGCGCTTCCTGGCTCTTATCCTCTTAAGCCTGAATACTTGATGAGGAGAGGTGCAGCTCCTTGCCTTGCTAGAGCGTGTCCTGGGGAAAAATCTGGCACCACAAAGACTTGCTGATAAACCTGTGAAATCTGCTCTGCTAAGAGTGCTTGCATTCATATGTTAAGGTTTCGAGCAGGGAACCGTAAAACTCTGTTCCTGACAAACTATAACTCATACTAAGCCCTCAGATTTCTTTGAAATGTTGTCTACTATTTGATCCTTGCCACCCTGTATTCCTATGTTTTGCAACCCAAAAGCCCCTGGAGGAGGGAGCTCAATGCCTTTTTCCTCTGGGAGAATGGCCACCTCTCCTCCCCAAGCACATCATATCATGTCTCAGTCATGATTACTCTCATCCATGGAAGCTGGGGGGAATTGTGAGGAAAGTCGCCCCCACAAATATGAACTTTTCAATCTGGTTTGTCCAACTCTACTTCTATTAGAATGACCATAAGCATGTGAGAAAGAAATACCAACATTGGAAGTCAAACAAAATGTGGTGTTTTCTTCCACAAGAAGAAATGTGTTCTTGAAAGCCAAAATAAGAAAGACAACAGGATTTATTGCTGGTAAGGACCAAGTTTTATTGGAAATTAAAGGAAAGACATACATGGCAGAAACTCACAAACTTTGTCAAGTTCTGAGCCACAACATCTGGATACCCCAAGGTTTGCCAAGGAAATAGCAACGTGGGAAAAGCCACTTGCAGAGTCTTGTGTACAGCTTGCTGCTGTGCTCACTCTGAGTTTGCAACTGGCACAGTGGATGTGTCCTGACATGGGCCAAGTGGAGGCCATGCCCCAGGCTGTTTCTGTAACAGCAACCCTGTGACTTGGGAAACAAACGGTGTCCTCTACAAACTGATCTGATTTCAACAATAAAGCTCTTTCTTGTGGACCCACAGCCTGTGTCTGTAATTCCCTCTCTTTCATCAGTGTGTTTGTTCACCCACCACTATAACCCTGTAATGTCACTTTCCAATATTAAACCTCAAATGTTTCCATGAAAGTTTTATCCATGGATTTCTATATTTCACTGAAGTAATGGTTTTATATGTTCAACAAGCTCCTTCTCCAGTTTTGGATAATTAACAGATGTGATATCACTTCTTTTTTTTCACACATTTTTATACATTGAGAAGCAGTGGGGAGCTACAGCGAAACACTTCCGTCCTTTTGGAAGAGGACAGAACACATCACACAATATTGTTCCACTGATTGCCTAGTTTTGACGCTATGATACAAAATTCTTTAAAATAGCAGAAATGCATTCAGAAAATTATGTAGAATTTCATTCTGTGTTGTCAACCACTTCATTTGTCAATGTTAATATTTAGTCTATATCATATACACAATTATTTTGTATAACTTATAATATTTTAATAAAAATGTTGCATTTGAAACATGTATTTAGACTTCATAATGATGTGGCAATTCATTATTCTATGGTCCCTTTCTTTCTTCTTTATCTTTGATACTCTACATTCTCCTCACCACAAGCCTTTGCATTTTTAGTAAATATCAACACTTACGTTTACATATAAGCATATACATGGAGATTTTGGAGTAAACATGGTATAATTCTGTAGGGTCTTTTCTAACATTTGATTTCCCATTTAACACAATATCATGAAAATGCTTTCAAGCTTTTTGGTTAATATATACACGTATATGTAATATGTATAATGTTTAATACTTGCATAATATTCTCCATTAAAATGCATTATTTTTCTCAACCATTTCCTGTTGATGGTGTTTCAGAAGTTCCCAGCTGTCTACAAGACATGCCAAAGTAATCACTGTATAGTTTTATATATCAATGATTTCATCTTTAAAGATTCTTGTATAAAGTAGAATTTTTGAGTAAAAAATGTATTTTCTTTTTTTTAAGCTCAGTTTTTTATTTTATTACTGTTTCTCTACTCACTGCCCAACACACATGTACCCATTCCAAAGAGTGTCCTTACAGTTCATCTTCCATTTGGGTAAGTATATTTTTCAACATGGTTTAATTTTAATTGATATTATCAGATTATTTTGAAAAAATGACCAATGCACATTTCTGACAGCAATATATGAGAACACCACATTCATTATATTTCTGCAGACATTTGGTATCATTTATTTATTTTTTCTAGTGATAAGGAGTAAAATTCGTTGCTATATTTGTTCAATTTCTTTGAAAACCTCTAAAACTGAGCATCTTTCCTTCAATCTATTGGCAGCTTGAGAATTCTCTTGGGATATTCGCTTTCATAAAATCAAAAAGCTTGCCAATTTTCTTTTTTATCACACTGTATCTTTTTCTTAATAAGTAGCAAGTGCTAGGATAATATAAATACCAAAATTTCATCTGTGGGAACATCTCTCAATAGCTTTGTTTTGAAGCTGTGCCATGGTATAATTTTAAATTAAAAGTATAAAACTGTGTATAGTCAAATATTTTTTAGATATTTTATTGCTTCAGAGTTTCTTCTCTTCTAAATTTCCCTTTCTCTAGTGTATACACTTATTCCAATAACATTTATTCTTTACTCTTTTTTATTAAATTTTAAAGTCAGTTTATTAAGTCCAATGATTAAAGTTATCAGAAGAATATTCTCCTGAAAATTGGTTTTTAGTAAAAAAATAAGGGAAAATCCACACTGTCTCAGGGGGACCCCAGATGCTGTGGCAGTCAAACCTCTCTGCAGACAGGACAGAGACGGTCTATTAATCAGCCAAGTCATGCTCTGGATCAGCTGGACTGTAACCTGAATCACCCGCATCATCATCCAGCCGAAGTCATCTGTTTCCTGGAACAAGGCTCCTTGTTCTACCTCCACCTTGTTTCCAGTATCCTCCAGGAACTTCATATTGGATATGTCAAGATTACCTTCTGTCTCAAATAGCTGTTTTCCACTTTATTTATTTTTTTACTCTTTAAAAAATGTATTTATTTACTTCGAGAGATGGGAAAGGAAGGAGAAAAAGAGAGAGAGAGAGAGAGACATCAATGCATGTTTGCCCCTCACTTGTTCCCATTTAGGGACCTGGCCTGCAACCCAGGCATGTGCCCTGACTGGGAATCTAACTGGCAACGCTTTGGTTCCCAGGCCCACACTCAATCCACTGAGCTACACCAGCCAGGACATCACTCTTTTCTTTTTAATTTCCAAGATTTCTTCATCAGACTTGGCTTTCCAACATAAGAAATTATCAATTGTAAGAGTAGTGCCATATGATATTTGCTTTTCAGTTTCTCGTGCTTATTTTCTTCTTTTCCAGTTTTTATTTGATCCACTATTTCATGTAGTGTTTCTTGCAGAGCTCTCACTGAAGTAAAGGTCATCACTATACCAAGGTTTTTACTGCCTGTGGTGCTAATGATTTTAAGATGCTTGAGACATCATTCTCTTCCAGATTTTCTTGGGAGAATGTTTCAGAAAAGCGGTTTCATTTGGATATTTCTCAACATCTGTAAACTCCAGAGTCATCTGGGCAATTTCAACATTTTCTCCAGGCTCACATGTCACAGTAATGGTGAAGCTGTGAGAATTTTTCGCAAATATTGTAAAGGAGTCAGAACAGATGGACTCCAGAGACCCCAGCTGGTCGTGGTGCCCCTCCCCATGTTCTGCCGCCATGGCCCCCGCTGCAGTAAATGTGTAGGGAATGTTCTAAACCCGTGTGCTGTTCCTAACGTGTCGACCAGCCAGCCAATATTTTTCCTTTTTCACCACAAAGAAAAACAAATTTTTTTCTATTTTTTCTTTGTATTTCCCTTATGCGAGTACAGTTGCCCTATACTTTGTCTTATATATCTCTGTTTTTAATATTGGGTGATTTTTGCAAGAATTTTTGGAATAAGGTCCGATACCTCATTTTTTAACTATTACCTATTTTTTGGAAGGACTCAAAACCATTTTCATAAAACAATCATGTCAATATTTTTACCATTCTCATCAATCTTTCTTGTGTGAAATCAAAGTTTGAGGCTTAGTTTTGCCATTCAGTATTTTATGCTATTTTTTTCATTCCCAGTGCTTATTCAGACATCATCCAGCTGAAAATTTCTATTCCAATGTCTCTCAGACTTCAGAGTGCCTACTTTTTTTCCTGGACTAGAACATTCTTAGGTACTTTTGATTATATTGGGATTGAAATCAGGGCACCAAGAGATAGGGACTAATCAAAGGGTTTCCCAAATCTATTATCTTTAAATAGTAATTCTTAACAATATTATATTATGCATTTCTTTCATCTTTTGCCTAATGATAGAAAATTCATTTTTTCTTAATTTTCTGAAAGCTCTTGAAGATCACAGCTGCAATTTCATAATAACCAAGATGGTAGCAGAGAAGAAAATACTAGAAGGTTGACTTTCAAGTGTACAACCTGGTTCCTTAGGTTTGCATTTGTAAAGTGAACACTCTGTATAGTATACAATGGGCCCATGTTCAGTACATTTTAATTAGAAGTTTCTTTAATTTGTCAAGTATATACATTTTGATCATCCTCATGATGAACCCATGATATGTTGCATTCACTTACATGAGTCTTAATCAACAAATTAAAAAACAATAACACACGTGCGCTGACTTTAAATCATGAACTCCAAACAGATTTGTCTACTCAGTCACAGACCTCACTTGTCTTCATGTTTCTACTTGGAATTCCCTCTGGGTATTTCAAATATAACATTTCTGAAACAATTTCCACTGGTCATTGGCCTTGGACCTTTTTTTAAAACCCTCATCCTAGGACATGCTTATTGATTTTAGAGAGGAAGGAAGGGAAACATTCATGTAAAAGAGAAAGGCGATCAGTTGCCTCTTGTATGTGGCATGACCAGGGACTGAACCAGCAACCGAGCCACATGCCCTGACCGAGAATCAAGCCCCCTGCATTGTGCTGTACAAATTGAACCACACCGGCCAGGGCATTCCTCCCCCTTTTTTCTCCTCTTTATCTTTACAGCTTATTCAGTGGTCAGTATTGTCTGATTAATTTTATTCCCTCGCTCTGTTTAAACTTTTATGAGTATTTCATAAAGCATGCATTTTTATGAAGGTAGACAGTTACATTCACTCATTAGGATTAACACCACTACTCTAAAGAATGTGTATCTCAGGCTAAATAAACCCCATGAATGGATACCAAAAAAGAGGGGTGATAGGGAAAAGCCCAAGTGCCTCCTACCAAGGGTTTTCTCATTTAGAGGTTATTCCTGGACATCAAATATTTCACATATTTTGAAATGTAGTAGAGCTGATAATATTTCTCCTATTTTAAATTCAGTATTGCATACTTCTTTCCAATGATAGCCTCAGATTTGTATATTTTTGGAAGCTTAAAATTATCCCTGAAATGTACAAGTAGGTTGATTAATATGCATATTAATGGAAGGTTGTTTTATGAGAAGTTGCAGAAAAAAGAGGATGCTCTCTCCTTCATAGTATTTATGTACCTATAAATATTCCTGCAAGTGTCTCCTTAAAAATTTATTCAGTGGGGATGGCAATAACTTGTCTAGAAAACATTGCATACAACTTGATAAACAAAATGTGCAGATCCACTGAATAGAAACTCAAAATTCTCCTAGAAAGTATTACCTTACAGTAAAGAACTTATTATGGTACAGCTAGTCTGTATTTGAAGACTATCATTTATCCAAAGCCTAGCCATAAGCAAATTAACTCAACCAGTTGCTCCAAATGAGACACTGTGTGTATGCGTTATGCTTAATAATGTCTTTAGCTTTAGGTGATAACACCCACCAGGGCAAACTCACTTCTGCCTCTGTCTTCTGTACTTTAATTATGCAATGAGAGTTTGCAAGCTAATCTGAGAATGTTTATGTAAATAAACACTGCATCTTATAAATTCCTAAAATGTTCTAATTTTCTGTCATTAACATGCTCATAATGTAAATCCGGTTACTCAGGTCTTTCTGGTTATGCCATTTTATGACCTTACACAACTACTTTTCCAAGCATTTGACAAAATTTGCAACTTACTTTGTTTTCTATTTAAAAACTTCATTTTCATTATTGAATTGTAAAACATGTATTCTTACTAAAATCTTTGCAAAATTGAGAATCTTACTAAGAATCAAGTGTAAAATTCTTTTCACAATTGCCAATACCTCCTTTTATCACAATCTGCCCAATAATGAAATGAACTTTCTTGTGATTTCTCTTTATACTGTCCACCCCCTCCTCTCTCTTCCCACTGTTTTAATCGTTCATTAAAGATTTTAGGTCTTTCATTAAAGATCTTTCTCTCTCCCATTTTGCTTTTCTTCCTTTTCTATATTTTTCTCCTATAATCTATTCCTTTCTTGGACACTTTAACTTTCTATCTCAAACTCCCTTGTTAGTGTTCTCTCACTCTGACCTCACACATGCATGCACACACATACACACACCCCATACACACTCCACATGATTATTTCTATGGTGAGGAACTCTAGTTGCCTTCATAAGAACCCCTAACATTTTTTATCTGAACACTGCCTAGATATTTTAAGTTTATTTCAGTTGATGCTTTTAAGGGAATATTTTTGTCCAGTATGTCTTCAGTGATTTCTGATGTGTAAGAAAACTAAGTTTATCATAAAAAATTACTCATGGTTTCTAATTTTTTATAATGTTCCGGACATTAGATAAACTTAGTAAAAGACAGCTAAGAGTGATGATAGTAAGCAACTTTATCTGTTCACAATTTCAAAGACAACGCTGCCAGCATTTCATTACAATGTGGAGTATTTGTCATTAGTTTGGAGCAATTATGTTTTCTCAGGCTAAGGGAGTGGCCTCTATTATATTATTATTAGTCTGTTGATTAATCCATTTTGTTGTTTATAGCTGTGGATTTTGGATCTTATTCAATACGTTTCACTATTATTTTATCATTGGAAATTTTTATTAGCTGTATTATAATCATGTGCTCTTAATACAAATAAAACTATTTTGACATAGGTTATAATTCTTTTAAAAGTTCTGTAAAACCAACTATTATTCTATGTAGATTTTTGCACATATATTCCATTGTCATATTTTTATTTATCTCTGTACTTTTCCAAATTTGTACTGCTCTATTTTTGTTTCTTTAAACTCTGGATTTGCTTGTATAAAAACATTTTGAGGTACCAACTTTATAAAAAGGTATTAAACTATGACTTTAAAATACAAAAGAAACATTCAGTAGAATGCCATTTTGAGTTGACACTCTCATAAATGTTTAAGCCAATTAGAACTTCTCTATCTAGACGAGGCAAAGTAAAGACACACACAAACACACACATATCTCATGAATAATGTATATAAAGTAGATCATATTACATTTGTTGTGTTATGATTATTTTTATGTTTTACTTTTTTGCATTTCCCACTTTTTCTCTTTTCCTCATGCTGCTTTTTGTTTTAGGTTGATCCAACTTTCTCTTCAAAATTAAACATTCCATTTTCTTCCACAACATTACAATTTCTTTAAAATGTGTGTGCTTGTGAGTATATTTTTTCATCCTACTAATAAATCATCCTTGTATTCAAGTCAGAGAAATTACCCACCATTTACATCTTTGAACAATCCCACTCACTCTTTTTGTCTCTTCATTTTTTATCCAAATAGGAGTTTCCGAGGGTAAAGGCCACAGATTTTTTTGTTTGTTTTAACCTGATTTCAAGAATGGCATTCCATCATTTTTGTAGTATTATAATCTTCATAAGCTATTCAAATATGTCCAGCCCACAGTCAGGGGGTGAATACAACATAGAGACATGAATCGGGGCTGCAAAGACCACTGGGGGTCATTGTAGAGGCTACCGACAATAATAAAGTATTTATCTTGGAAATCTATGTCCCATTTGCATATTTATATGGAATAAAATTGATTATTTGTATCCTTAGCTGGTCAAAATTTGTAATGGAAAAATAATTTTAAGGTTTTCTTAGATTATAAGGTTTTACCTGTAGCAGGTAAACATTCTAGCATAAATCATTCATATCATATTGTTACTTGCTTTTAACAGATCTGATCTCTCAAAGGCTGAGGGAATTTTATTATTCTTGGCAAATATCAGCTATTCACCAAGGTACACTTGTATTACTAGAAGGATTTGATTTCCTTAACGCAATACGTATTTCACTGCGGTAGAGTGTTTGTTTGATATTCACTTGAGTTTTTTTCACCAAGTCCCCAAACACCTTCCTTTCAATCCTCAGAAAGAGCAAGACACATAGCTGCAGCTGTTGATGATAACTTTTAATTTTTAATGAAACACTACAGTGAAACTATTATGTAAAAAAATTTTAGTTCAGTTTCACTAGTGCTCTGTGTTCAGCACTAAGGATATACAAAAAACATGCATGATAGAATTTGCTGGAATATTAAGTGAAGTGCAATAAAATGATGAAGTAAATAAACAGAAAAAGTAAACTTTCAGAGGGTGAGAGCAGAAAGGGTGCGGTGACGATGGACAGGTAAAAGCACATCGAAACCACAGTTGGACCCTGAGCCTCCGAAGAGTAATCATGTCAGCTGTGACAGTTAAAACCTACTGAGACCTCCAAGATCTGTATATAAAATCAGGATAGGGAATAAAAAAACCCTCTTAATGACTGTGATGAAATTTTTGTGAGACTATGGGGACATGGGCATAGCATCAATTTTAAGTTTGCTTTATTTGTATGTTTTATTTTATTTTTCCCATGTCCTTTTGGCACTCCTGTCTCCGGTCTAAACATCACACGTGTTCATGCATGGAGTTTTATCTCCGTTTGTAATGATTGCAAAAAAACTGCATGCACGTTACCCAACTATTCATTGAAATTGTTACATTTTGAAAAAGAAATGTTATGATCCTCACAAACTTTTAATTAAAGTAACACTTTAAATATATGTCTAAATACTAAATATGTCCCTTTAAAAATGTTTTGGTCTATCTTTTGCTTGTTCTCTACTTTAGATGTAATAAATGCAAAGTAAGGATAGCATCATAAGATCCTTCTAACATTTCTGAGTATTTTTAAAGGTTTTATTTATTTTTAGAGAGGGAAACAGTGGGAGAAAAACATTGATGTATGAGAGATACATCAACTGGTTGCCTCTAACATGCCCCCAAACAGGGACGCAGCCCCACAACCCAGGCACGTGCCCCGACTGGGAATTGAACCACAACCCATAGGTTCACAGGCCAAACACTCAGTCCACTGAGCCGCATCCCTCAGGGCCTGAATAACTAATTTTGATTAAGAGAGTGTTGGAAGACCATAAAAGTTAAGAGGCTGGATTAGTTTCCTATGGCTGCTATAACAAGTTACCACCAATAAATTGGTATTTTGCAGTTCTGTAGGTTAGAAATCTCTCTGGACTAAAATTCAGATGTCAGCAGAGTTTTCTTTCTTTCTGGCAGTTCTCAGAGAGAGGCCCTACCTGTACTTTTTCAGGCTTTCAGAAATGACCCCCTTTGCAGACCCAGTGGCTGTCTTCCTCCAAAGTCAACAAGGGAGGGTAGAGTCCTCCTCACAGGACATCACTCTGACTGCTGCTTCTCTCATCACATCTTATCTGACCCTCACACATCAGCCTCCCTCTACACTATTAAAAATGGTGGTAATCACATTAGGCCCGGCAGGGTAACTGATGATAATTTCTCTATTTTACTTTTTTAGATGGGGTTTTTTAGCACCATGTGACACAAAGCACTGAGCCATCTGACAGGGCCTCCTTTCAATGGTGAGCACCAATGTATGATTATGTAGATTCCCCACTATTCCTCATTAACTACAGCGACTTCATTTAATTACACAGGTTGACCAAAATATTGTTTCTACAACATGCTGAACACTCACTTCGGCTAACTGTAGAAGCTTTTCTAAATGAACCCCATTCTTCTGGAAGAAGGGACATTTCATCTGAAAACCTATACATGGGATCTGGTGCTGGTCTGACCATTAGCACCCCCTATGCCTGTCTTACGTGTGCCCCGTGTCCATGGCACCTGAGTCACTGAGCAGCCAAGGAGAGACCAACCGGCCACATCTGCCTGACAGAGCCTTCCTGGAAGTGCTCTCCCCCCACCCCACCCCCCGCATGACCAGGGGAGGGGCAGTGTGCCAAGATGAGTGAAGAGTCTGGAACGAGTTAAACCTAAATTCTTCCTCAGGGCCCTCTAAGGAAGTTCCTGGTGCCCTTGATAAGCAAGGTCTGCAGACTCTTAAGCTCTTCTTTCTGGTGGCATCACCTACAAACTACACCTGGGTGGAGTGAGCTGCCGTGAGGAAGGGAACATAGTCAAAACGAGTAATAACAGTTAATAGTAACTCTGCCCATACAGCCCTAACACCTTTGTATAAATTAACTGATTGATTTCTCAAAATTCTAGGTAGGTGCTACCAACATCCCCATTGAGAAGCAGAGACATTGATTCACTCATTTGCTAAGGCTGCTGAGTGGAAGATACAAGATCTGGATGCAGGAGTCACACTCAGACAACTATGGGATCAGACGGAGCTTTGTGGCGACCAGAGAAAGCCAAGGCGCAAAGTGGGTGAGGGAATTTTCTCCAACCCAGAAGCAGAGGCAGCTGGAGACCTGCTGGTGGCCCGGTCTCCTGGGTCCAGGCCTGGGTGCTCCGAAGAGACCCGGGCTTTCTATTTTGGCTGCCTACTCCGGACCCCCTGAGCCAGCTAGCTCCCCTCACCAGCCCCGTTGCTCTGAGTTTCTCCTTTTCACCCCCTAGGCTCTTCTCTCTATTCCCTTGTACTGAGCAGTCCAGACTCAACCGTTTCCCAGCTCTTCACCAGTCCTCAGAGACTCGTGGTCTCCAAGCAAGGAGTGCCAGCTGCCTCTTCTGCGCCACAGGCCTTCTGTGGCTGGGCGGCTGGGCTGGAGTGGCATTAATAGTCTGCTTGATCTTACATACATAAAAATAAAAGTTAGCAACCTCCTATCTCCTCACCACGAAGGCAACAGCTTCATGCCGTGGCAGCACCTGTGGTGTATAGTGCGGTCACCGCCCACCTCCCCGTCACTATCTTTGGGACCGGCTCTCCGCAGTGAAGCCCAGCTCCTGCTGCTCCTGCCTCCAGCCGGTTCTCTGCCCACGAGCTCCACCTGTGATGAATGTGGGACAGGGGCTGTGAGCGAGAGCCAGACGCTCACTTCCCATCCCCTTCCTGCCATAACTTCGTACACCCCCACTCCCAGACTACCTAACCTCCCTATTTTGACGTCAGCTCATTTACTTCTCTTTTGCCAGGTGACCAGAATTAGCCCCAGGTTTTAGGGATTAGGATATGGGCATTTGGGGGAGGCTGTTACTGTTATTCTGCCTACCACGATGGTTTTCAGATAAGCTGAAATTACTCAAATATTCTTATGTAATAAAAACAGGCATTTATCCATGCTATCTGTATATTATTTAAAAGTGTAAGATATTTAATAATAATGACTTAAAAACATATGAAATAGGTCTTCAATAAATGTTCATTAATGATGAACATTATGATGGTACTGAGAAAATGTTCCAAGGACTTTACTGACCACAGCTGACACTTTGATATCATGACTTTGAACCTGACAGTCTACATGGATGCGGATTTCTTTTCAGTCAACCACAGTTGAACTGACTCAGGCAATTCAATTCACCCTCACAGTTCAAACTCGCTGTATCAAGAGGACAACGCCATCCTTGGGAATCTGTGTTACCAGAGGGCCAAATGAAGGTATATTTGGATTTTTGACTGGGAGTAAGGTGCCCATTATTCCTGCGTTGTTCGAGAGTTAACTGTATTATGAAGAAAAGAAAAATATATTTGAATTTTGAATGTGTGTGTGTATGGGTGGGAGTGTATCAGGGTGTGTGGGTGCGGAGCAAGAGAGAAAGCATGGAGGGAAAGAGAGGGAAAAGAACAGCCGAGGAGAAGGAGAGTATAATATTTGGTCAAATAATTTTTATGAAATCCTTTTCTGTTTAAGATAATATCTGTTCCTCTGAAATCTCTGAGGGAAATTTCTTTGGGAAAATTTGTTTAGACATTCAATCATTTACACCATTCTTTAATGGCACATTCCCTTTTCCTTAAAACCCACCTCTGCAAGTTTCTAACTAAAGATAATGACCGAGCTGAAATTATATAGCTCCCTTCTTTCTCATTGCATTTTTCTCTTTCCTGTCTGCGACACTAACACACTACAGAGCTGAAAACCAATAATTTTCCTTTCCAAAAGTGTTTTTGTTGAAAAGAAAATTAACAGGAACTATTTTGTATTCTCACTTTCCCATTCAAGTTGGTTTACTGTATTCCCTTTATATTAAGTTGGCTTACATCTGCATTGCCTTTTGTGTTGCTGTTGTGTTTTTAAATATAATTCACAGCCACTGCACTTCTAACACTTTTTTTCACAGGGCCCCAATTTAAGACAACAAACACAATATTCCTGTGCACTACTAATAACAGTCATTCCTGTTGATAACTCATGCTTTAAACCTCTTTTTAAAAAATTTATGGTGCTTACTTTACTCAGGAGAAACTTCATCCACATGGTTATTCATAATGCCCTGACCTTGACCCCTCCAGCATTCATTTCTTCGGTATCAGAAAGGTAGTTTATTATTCATAGTCTCTTTCCAGCTGTCACTGTGAGTTGCCTATACTTTTCTGAACTTAACCTGACAAGACAGGTTTATTCATCTCTTGCCCCCCATGTACACCCTCTACATTTTATGCTAACAGAGCTGGATGTGTCCCATAATTTCTACATTATTAATAAAGTCCTAGGGACACTATTAATCAATGTCATTTTTATTCTACTTCTGAATAGTTTATGAACTCCTGTTTAACATTTTCACCCCGAATGTGTCAGGACTGAGTACTTCCTACCACAAAACCTTCTAGAGTTCATTCAAGGTAGCTCTGATTTATTGTGTTGCCTTATATGTTATATGATACTTACCACATTTATAACTGTACTCAAAAATTATTGTGACTAGTACTTTTCCTCTCCTGAGACTGGGTCTATTTGTTCAACCTTGTCCTCTGAGTTTTAGCCTTGTGTCTAAAATCTAGAAAAACTCAATACATTTTGAAAGTAGAAAAATGGAAGATGATTCTTCCTTCCCTTTGCATGCTGAACCAGGCTTTGAATAGATATTATGAAAGTAGAGATGAACAGCTCTTTTAATTGCTAATTATGTATTTTCTAGGTTCTATGAACCAGTATTTTCTAAAAATATATACAGAGACGACATGTATAAGTGCTAGTCTTGTAAATCCAACTTAATTTTATGCCACAGGAAGGTAAAAGAGCTTTGGAAATAAATAGCACGTCTTTTGGACTATGTAACACCTGGGTTAGAGTGATGTTCTAGTTACATGATGTTAAATATTACATTAATTATTAGTGTCCTGGTATCAGCATCTGGTGAATAACAACAGACAGGCTCATTTCAGGTAAGGATAAACCTTATTCAAGGAAGCTACAGACCTAGCATGTGACTACCCACCATGATCCACTTTTAGTTAAGAATTTTTTGTTTCGCCATCCTATGTGGTTATGGTCAATCTCAGAGTGTATAGAGCCTCCTACTGACCTCCCCTGAGCTTATCAGGCTTATCATTTGGGGTTTTTGTCCACATTTCAAATAAGCCATAAGTTCCTAAATTCACTATCGGAGTTCTGTTCTGTGAACTTTATTTTTAATACTGGTAATGTATTGCTTTTAACTTATGTTTCCATAGGATTTTTACCCTTTGTTTAGGACAGCCTGGATATTATTGTGAAAGTTTATTTATATATATCTCATACTCAGTAGACTAAACCTTCTAAAAAACAAAGATATCAAAAAGTTTACAAGTAGGAAATGCAAATCTTGCTGCTTGCAGGCTTACCTCTAGAGACCATATGAAAGGAGGGATCCCAGAAAAATGTGAATTACGTTCCAGAGGGCGGATCCTTTGTAGTACAGGCTTCCCTTCCTTGGGGAGTGTTCTAGGAACCCATCTGTATTCGTGTACCAGCTGGCATCATTGTGAGAGGCTGCATGGGCTACAGCGAACTTTTTGTGAAGACTCTTCAATGTGTTTGTCCATTACATGATGGGTGATTTATGAATGCACCTGCCTACACTGTAGTGAGTGTTCAGGAGTTTTTGACCAAAAACAGCATGAAATTGTGTCCCAGCCTCCCTATTCACCTAATCTCTTTCCAAGAGACTGTTGTTTGTCTGTTTATTTGTTTGTTTTCATTTTGTTTCCTTCAGCAAAAAAAGCCCTCAAAGGGAAAAGTTTTGCCAGTATGGAAGTGGTGAAAGAAAAAACAGAAAAAGTGTTAAAACACATCAAAACCAACTAGTTCAAAAACTGTTTCGAGCAATGAAAAAAATCTCAATAGGTATATTACGTCAAATGGAAAGTACTTTGAAGGTGAGTGATGTTTAAAACATGTAAGAATAAATACACAATTTTTATAAATAAATTCTGGCTTTTCTCTATCCCCTCTCATACAGCTGATATTTATAAAGAAGTGAAGGATGTCCAAAAAAACATATCTGAAAAATGTAACTTGGGTACTGAAGTAAAAGTCAGAATATTGACTATCATTTTTACACAAATTAAAAAGACTACTTTCCAAATACACATGCTATAAAATATCTTTATCCAGACTTAGAGTGAAAATTTTTGCTTGACCTCTGGGCCTTATTATTATATCTAATTTGAAATCATTTATAATACATAGAAACCTGATATTAATGCATAATTCATTGGTTCTAAATGATTAAACTAGCTTTCAATGAATTAAATATAACAGTATATTTTTAAATTATTATATCTCTAAAAGGACCAATGGTTCAAAGTTCCCCTATAGTCATGGATCCACATCGGATAACAAATTATCAAATATTTCAGCAATATCCAATATCTGAGCCAACAGTTTATATTTTGCAAAATGAACACTCATTTTTTCTTAAAGTAGAAAATAATTTATGCATCATTTAAATATCAAATGATTTTTGTGTCTGTTGAACCTAAAAAAACCACCTAACAATATTGTTGAATAAAGGAAAATTTTACAAATTCAAAAATATAAAGTTAATTTCTCATTGCTTTATAAAAAGTTTTCCCTCTTCAATCTTTTTATCATTCCCTTAATTATTAATAGGAAACACATAATTTATATTACATATCCTAAAACTGAAATAAACATTATAATACTTTGATTCATTATATCATAAGGTTTCTGAGCCAGATACAAGATAAATAGTATTAAGAGAGATAATTTCTATCTTAAATAATAATTATGGCAGCAAAATTCCAATTTTCATATATTCTCCCTATGTGCACATTTTTCAAATTTTAAAGTGATTATAGAAAACTATTTATCACTTTTTCATAAAATTATACATTTACTAAATTAGACTCAGTTATCTTCATCTTTGGAATCAAAGGTTTTTATAAGAACACCATTTACATTAGTTAGGATTCACCCTAATCACCTCATTTTTACTCAATTACCTTTGCATATATTATTCTTCCAAAAAAAGTCACATTTTGAGATGCTGGAGGTAAGGACCCAAACATACTTTTTGGGGGGATATAAAATTTAACCTTTGACACAGAGAATATTTACGTGGTGAACATTGGCAAACATTACACATAATGGCTTTTTCTCTCCCAAAGCCAGTTATATTTACCAGCACTCTTACCTGTGCTTTTCATCCAATAAACAGACTTTATTAAGCTTTGGCTTCCCTTCTGGGAAGAAAGTATGAGAAACAGAGAGCAGAAAAATATTAAGAATGCAAAACTACTGGATTCATGTCACATTACTTAATGCTCACCTCCCTATGACATAAATACATACTATATTCTAATGACACCTCCTTATGACGTAAATACATACTATATTATTTTAGAGTAATTGCAACATCAAATCTCCACTGCTAAAAAAATTCTCATGCAATTTGTGTTTACCTAGTGAACCTCTATGCAATTTTAGATAATCAGGTTTTATTTTGAAATATGATTTTTTTCTGAATTTCAATAATTTCCTTACCTGTTTTTATTTTATTTTGTTTTGTTCTTCTATCCTTTGTTTTTAAGACAGAATTCTAACAAGTTTAAGAAGCTTGGAAATAATAATGATAGAATAATGTGATAGAAAAAAATAAAATTAGTATACTAGAGGTCAACAGTACAATAAAAAATGACATCACTAATTAAGGTTGTATGTGTGTTACTCCTCATTCTGAATAGACAAGAATGCTTTTAGCTGACATAAGTTGTTGATGTATAAGAATTAAGAAAAAAATGTAATGTTTCCAGGTGATTACTTGAAAAGATCTCATTTTTTAAATTTTCTCCAACTTTTGTCATAGTAGAAAGGTTAAACCTTTTAACATTGATCACATTAAAAAAAAAGGTTGCATTACCCACATTTCTTCTTGAGATATACATATGTAGTAGTTAAGCTGGAGGGACTCTTTATTTATGAAAATATTGATCATACACTTTTCAAGAAGACCTCCAACTAAGAAGTGATTGACATGAAGTCCATCATTTCCTGAAGTAGGATGAAGGAAGACAGGAAAAATAAATATATTGGTTTGGCCAAGATGTTTGCTTGTTTTTCCCGCAATAGATGACTCTGGTAGTGCTTACTTATCTTAACTTCATTTGAAACTATTTGTTAGATTGCATTGTGACACCTGTCATATCATTGTGCATATTAAAAAAACATCAAAATTGGTGATTTGTTAGCCACTTTAATATTGAAGGTGGAAGAAAATAAGTGACATTTTCAGCATACTATGTTTTATTACTTCAAGAAGGTAAAAACACAATGGAAACACACACAAAAATATGATTTGTGTAGTATATTGAGAAGTTGCTGCAATTGATTGAATGTGTCAAAATTGGTTTGCGAAGTTTCAGGCTGGTCAGGTAAACCGGTGGAAGTTGATGGAGATCAAATTCAGACATTAATTGAGAACAATGTTACACCTTGTGGGAGATAGCCAACATACTCAAAAAATCCAAATCAGTAAAGTTATTGGTGAAAATGAAAAATGTGTCTTTTATTTTATGTAAGAAAACACATGAAGTTTTTGGCTATCTCAATATATTCTCCTTTGGAGTACAAAATATATGTGTCAATGTATTGTTTTATGTGGAAAATAAAAATACTTTCATGGTACCTGTCTTTTTCTACATTTCATCTCTTCACATTAATAGTTTTGTGAATAGTAAATATTTTTTTCACATTTGGTAAAAAATATACATTCTGAAATGAATTCCCTAGAGAGTGTATGAAAATGTGTTTGTAAATTTATCAATAGAAGCCATTCTTTCATTCAGTAAATATTGAATAAGCACCCTGGTATTAGCTAGGCCTTGTGCTGGTTCCGCACACACCAAAGTAAATGACATCATCATGGGATGATGACATCATCATGATGAAACATACCACCAATATACAAAAAGTAACCAAATAATTATTGTATATAAAGAAATAAATAGAACAAGTAGAATCAGTTCTCAAATTTTTACATAGGAAATGAAGCAAAAGATTCACCTTGGGGCAAAAAAACATTTTTTAAATAATGAATCTTCACTATGTCAAAAATAAAAATTTATGGCTATTAACATAGTGTTAATCATTATGGCATTTATTCTTCTGAAAAACATTTTAATAAGTGATACCTTATACAAATTATTCCCCTTAGAAGCATTGTTAATTAATTGGGGCTTCTCATTTGATCTCTATCAACTTCAGCTGGTTACCTGACCAGCATGAAACCTCACAAACCAATTTGAACACATTAGATAAAATCAACTTGTTTGATCACAGCAATTTCTTAATACACTGCACAAAAAAGCCAACAAGAAGCACAAAATATTTCATAAGATAACTTTTTTTCCTAGGGAAATTTTAATTGCAAGAAATTATGATGGAATCAGGCATTGTTAAGGGAAAGATGTTTCATAAAAACGGTGTCCATATAAGGAAACTAGAAAGCTATACTGAGAAGAAGCCCTCTCTAGGGAACAGCTGAGCACTTTTCCTTACTCTGCTTTCTCTCCTTTTCTTTCCTTCTCACTTTTATGAGATTTTCAACATTTCTTAACTGAAATTATAATTTAATCTGTACTTTCATTTAATTGTCTTTTCTCCACTCGTCTTACTGCTGGCACAGCCAGCGCTGCTTCCTCACTGTAGCTGGACAACCTGTCACGGTAGCTATCAAAACGATTTCATTCCATCGCTCACTACCAGGAAATGCCGCCTTTATAGCGGAGGTCGAGTTTCACACACACACAGAATCAGATTAATCCAGGCTTCAGCCAACCCTGCCTTTTTATTTCTTGTAATATTCCAGCATGCTTCTGGACTGAATAATTTTCATTACCCCAAAATGGGGTCTGGGAGCCAGTAGATACTTTCCTAATACAGTACTGCAGCATAATTGTACTCATGTGAGAAATATTTTTAAAAAATCCCTGCCTGGTGTAGCTCAGTGGATTGAGTGCTGGCCTGGGAACCCAAACTGGTGTGGCACCAGTTTGATTCCCAGTCAGGGCACATGCCTGGGGTGTGGGTCAGGTCCCCAGTAGGTGGCATGTGAAAGGCAACCATGCATTGATGTTTCTCTCCCTCTCTTTCTCCCTTCCTTTTCCTCTCTAAAAATAAATAAATAAAATACTTTTAAATGTGAATAAAAAAATTTTAAAGAAATATTTTAAAAATCTACTTATAAAACTATTACCATGGACTTATTTTTTTTAAGAATTTCAAAATATGTCTAGGGAACTTCAAAAGAGACATATTGGAGATAGCATGTATTCCTGTATTTATTTATTTATTTATTTATTTATTTATATGTATTTATTTTACAGTCTCTCTGCAGCTTTTTTTTCTTTTTTTAATTTTTATTTAGTTATTTTTCAAGTGCAGTTTTTTGTCTATTTCTCCCATCCCAGCCCCCCCCCCAGCCCCTTGCTCCCCACCTCCCTCCCATTTTCCACCCCCCTTAGTTCTCCTCCCTGTGTCCTTCCTATTTGTTCCTCCGAATCCTTCCCCTTTTTTCCCCTTAAATTCCCTTCCCTCTCCCCTCTGGTCACTGTCCCCTTGTTCTCTATTTCAGTGTCTTTGTTTTTATTCTGCTTGCTTGTTTGTTTTGTTGTTTAGCTTCCTGTTAAAGGTGAGATCATATGGTATTTGTCTTTCAACACCTGGCCTATTTCACTCAGCATAATGCTTTCCAGTTCCATCCATGTTGTTGCAAAGGGTAGGAGCTCCTTCTTTCTCTCTGCTGCATAGAATTATTCCTGTATTTAAAAGTTCCAACAAGACTATTAAATCTATATCAGTAGACCTAGGTTTAGAATTGACCAACTACTCATTGAGAATCTAAAGGTGGCAAAGCAGCTCAGAGAAAAAGAGCTGTAATGGGAGGCGTCACAACATGTCAACAACAGTGTCCCAGGTACTTCACCTGACTGGTCCCTTCCCTTGTCAAAAAGAGAAGCTTGAAGCAGCTGCAGACCACTTCAGCTCAGAAAAGCCATCCTCCATTCTAAATGTTCTTATATATCAGGTTTTGTCTTTCTTTTTTTCAAAAATATTATGTTTATTTACTTTTAGAGAAAGGGGAAGGAGAAAGAGGAGAGAAACACCAGTGCGTGTTTGCCTCTCGTTTGCCCCCACCTGTCTCACAACCCAGGCATGTGCCTTGACTGGGAATGGAACAGGTGACCCTTTGGTTTGCAGGCCAGCACTCAGTCACTGAGCCACACCAGCCAGGTCTGAATCAAGTTTTTTCATGTGGCCTCTCTGGGCACATGTGCCAAGGCCACACCTGCCAGTGAAGTTGCCATCTCCTCTGTCAGGAGTGTTCCAGTGAAAAAATATGAAAAGCAGCTATAAACTGATAGTTTTTACTCCCTATTTCATTCGGCTCACTCTAGACTGCCCCTCGGTGAATCAAGAGTGAAAATCCAGGGTCATCCCAACCATCCTGGGTCTGGGGGTCAAACTTCCGACTAACAATGAACCATGTACCTAACAGGTTTCGAAACCTGTTGAAAGCACTAAACCCAGGATTCTTGAATGATACATATAGGAGCTCCATGGGTTTTTCCAAACCACTGAATGTACTCATGCAAGTTAAAGTGTGGGTATAGATCCATTTACCTGGGGAAAGAATAAAATGTTTAATTAAACTTTCAGACTGCGATGAAAAGATTAAAAAGCCATAATCCTGTGTAACATGCAGCAGGAGCTGACATAGCACTTGCACCAGCCTCAAAGGGCCAAAGAACAAACTCAGAAGTCCACAGTGCTTGTCAGAGACATTGCTTAGTTAATGCTGCTGTGTTCAGTAGGAATGCAATTTAATTGCACCTCAGTCATATCTGCCTATGGTGTACATTTTTATTTCCATAAGTCTGCCTTTGTCCTATGAAGGGAATATGTGTTTGACAGTAAATTAATCTTGTATTCACCAAAGGCTCATTAATATTTAATTCTATACTCATACTGAAGCACGATTTAATAATAATGTTTGTATCCTCAGAATTCTCTAGCATCATGTCAAAAAAAACATGTCTATCTTGTTGAATTGTTTCTAATATCTCCAGGTTAATGATCCAAAGCACAATAGGTGATACAGTGTCTAGGATCTCCTGTTGCAGGTATTTTCACTGAAAACTATTAAGCAACACAGATTTTGTTGATTTGAGTTGCCTGTAAACACATAACCTTTAATTCTTCAATTGACAGAACTCAATTGGGAAAATGTACAAAGATAAAGCTTGGCAAAATGATTGATTGCTTTATTTTTTTCATGGAGAAAATATGTTGATATACTTCAAAAACAGAAGTTACAAATATTTTATAGAACATATTTGTGATTTGAAAAAGTTTTTTTATTTTTCAATGGTATTAATATATTCTTCATTAAAGCAAATTATTAATAGCTACTGAAGACTTAAAAGTAATTTATGTATCTAAATTTTATAATGCTTCCATATGAATAGACATTTTGAGAGACTAAATTAGAGTATTTTATGTTTTTGGATAAATTTCAGTTCAAATATATTTATGCATATTTTATATATATATATATGAATGTTTATAGCAAAGTATAATTCATTGAATAATTTTTATCAAAAAATTCCATTTTATTTGACCAATATATAGATGTAGAATTAATCTAAGTTTATAAATGACACATTAGAATACACATGTACAAAACCATATTCAGCATGTGAGAAGAAGCATCCTTAGGAAGACATTTGGTTATTTTATAAATCAACATATATTTATTTATTTATTTATTTATTAACTTTTTTTATTGATTATGCCATTACATTTGCTCTATTCCCCCCCTCCATTCCCCTCCACCCTGCATACCCCTCCCCCACCATTTCCCCCTTTAGTTCATGAACACGTGTCTCAAATTCTTTAGATTCTGTATTTCCCCTGCTATTCTTACCCTCCCCCTATCTATTTTCTATCTACTGTCTATGCTACTTATTTTCTGTACCTTCTCCCCCCTTCCCCTCCTCCCACTCCCCTATTGCTAACCCTCCGCATCATAATTACATTAGCTAAATCAACATATATTTAATCTATTTCACCATATTAATATTTATACCTATTTTCTAAAATTTAACATACATGTATGCAATAGTAGTGACTACAAATGCATGCTTGATTGTATTTAATGTAAATAATTTTAAAAAGTAAATTAATTGTTAATGTTTTATGTGCCAAGAATTGGGGCATACAATGCCATGCTTAAGGAAGAACTCTGCAACCTGGCCTTTGGCCCAAGTGGAGACATCCAGCTTTTCAACGGTATGTTCCTTGAGTTCAAGAGTGTTCTCTGTTAGCCTTGATTGAGCTTTGCTATGAAAATAAATAAATCTGCAAGTGTAATAGCTTAAAAATTTTACTAGTGAACATTTGGCATGCTCATCACCAGTCAGCAAGGGGCTCAGTTTACTGAAATCACTGAGGGTCAGGACTGATGGGACTCAATATAAATATAGGTTTTCACAATCACAGAATACACGGATACCCATGAGCTCTCTCACAATTCTTCTGCCCAGAATTGGTATATTTTATTGCCCTATGCATTTCATTCACTAAAACAAAACATGTGATCAACTTGTCAGGGCTAAATTTCTGTAAGGGAGAAACATCCAGTAGATTTTAATAAATTAGAATACAGTCTATTTTACATAAATTACTACAGAGACTATCCAAAATTATTCTACTTAATTAAAATGGTAGGCCTTTCTTTTCCACAATTAAGAAAAAAATCATTGAAATGATTTTCATAAATTTTTGTAGTAAAGAATCTGAATTATGCTGCAAAGTGGACTTACACATATATATGTAATGCTATGCAATATATATGGCATGATTTTAGAAACATGGCTGAAATTCCATAATTATTGTTTTCTTAAAGTGATGTTATAAATTTTAAGGATGGTGGTATATTTTATTGTTCATATCTATATCTATACATCTATATTTATCTATCTTTATCTGTTCTTATATAAGAATGAAATCAATTTAACTTGAGAAACTTGAGAATATTTGAGTCCAATTAGAAAAATTCTATGGACAACCTCTCACTGAAATGTATAAAAGAAAAACAGTTTATCTGATCTACAAAGCTGACATAGTGTGGTCTATAAATGATTGCTTTCTATAGTATGAAAGCATAACCAGCCATTATTCTATTAGCTTGTTTCTCTTCAGGGGATAAAATCCTGCTGAAAGAAGTATTCTGAATTCCATAATGGAATGATTGGAAGCCCAAAGGACTCAGACTGGCAGTGAATGATAAAGAACAAAGGAACAACTGAAGCAATGAAGAAAATACTTCAGAAAATGGATGTAATATTTCTTCATGTCAGTTGATAATCACTTCAGTAAGATACATCACTTTCTTACCAGTGCAAATTCTAGGGATGACGACCAGGAAAAAAATGAACCCTATAAAACATTTTCAGGCATACAATATCAGAGTGAATAGCCAGTTACCTTTTCAGAGTAAAAATCATAGAAAGAATTTAAACTGTTAAAAATTTCTCTGGAGTGTAGGAATACAAATAATATTAGATGTGTGAGACATGGTTACTGGCATTAAAGACCTTGAATCCTATATATGGGAATAAATTTTAAACATCCAAATTGAAATAAAATGCAAGGCTAACCTTGAAGACTTGTGTTAAGGCACTGCTTCCTTCTACTTGAGTTGTGTATATTAGCAAAATGTATTTATACACGAGAGACATCATTGTGAAAAAGAGCAGCCTTTCAATCATGTGTTACTTCAAAAAATATCTTTGCACATATGCTACATAACCATCCCAGCCTTTGGATCATAATGAGAATAGTCCAAGGCTAGTGTACAATACAGTTAAAATTAAAAATACACAAATGAGTAAAATAATTGTGAATCTGAGGAAGAACCAGAACTAAAAGAAAATTAGTTTCTCATTCAGCTGTTGCTGGTGACTCTTTGGGATTCTAAAGGGCTCTGTTAAGCTTCCTTAAACACAGGTCGTAAGCACATGGCTCTTTGTTTCTGTGACATGCTGAAGGATTAGACTTCACCTCATGACAAAAGACAGAAACAGGAACCTGAACCAAACCACTCAAATTTATTTAAAGCTTCCTCACAGGAAAGTAGCACATCAAGTCTATTCACATTTCATCAGATAAGACAAATACCACGTTCAATACTAATGATCAGTCTAGAGATAGTCTATTTATAAGGAAGCACCACAAGAAAGGAAATGAATACTATCATAACAGGGAGAAAGACAATAATTGGGAATATAAGGACTCTTATGTTCATTGCAGCATTGTTTATGGTCATCAAGATATGACAGCTGCCAAAATGTCCATCAACAGATGAGTGGATAAAACAACTGTGGGACATTTAGGCAATGAAATACTAGTTGGCCATAAAAAAAGAAGAAAGTTTTACCCGTTGCAACAGTATGGATGGACCTGGAGAACATTATGCTAAGTGAAGTAAGTATGAAAAACACAAATAGCATATGGTTTCATTCATATGTGTGATCTAATGAAAAACTGAAGTAACAAGCAAAATAGAGAGACTCCTAGATACAGGGCAAGACAACTGCAAAGGGGAGGGGAGAGGAGAGGTGGAGTCATTGACCAAAAAGGTAAAAGGACTCGTGGACATGGACAAGAGTGTGGTGATTGCTGGCAGAAGGAGGGTATCAGGGGACTAAATGGTAATGGGAAAAATTAAAAATTGAAAAAAAAAGAGAAAGAAAGAAACTAGGAAAGGGCAGAATAAACAGGACGAGGAAAGCCAGGCCAGGTAACCATAAACTTGATCTATCTGAAGTATAAATTAAGACTCTGAACTGTTCCTGCTCAGGACAGGGAGCTGAGTATCACACAGTGGTACCAGTCAATGATGACTTAAAGGCCACCTTCTGGAATGTAATTCCCTGGCACTTCTGGCTGTCTTTGACTGTGGTCCAGTAACCTAAATACAGCCCTCCTAAAAACAGCTGCAGGCACTGCTGTTGGAAGAGAGCACTAAAGCCAGCAAACACCCTAGGTTAGGCTATGGGATCAAAGTAGGTGTGTCCATGAACCCAGGGACCCTTTCGTACCACTATCACAGTTAATACGTACTTGTGCAGCGCCTATTTCCCTGTTAGTTTTTTTGGGTATTGTCCCTAGTTGTTGTTATATTTTGATATAAAAATTTTTCATATCTAGACACCTCACCTTGGTACTCTTCTGGATGGCAATAATGTCGTGGGTGAAAATGTGCTTTATGTTGTTTGCAAAAAAATGGTAAAATTGCCGGGAAATGAGTTAGCCTTGATCTCTTCTGTACAGATAACTGTTCACCAAATTTGGAAGAAAACATTTCCACTTCAAACCTTTTAAGATGCGTTTTTCAAAAAATCTTTACTTAAAAAATAGAGAAGGGGAATATAAGTTACATCTTAGCAAAAATAAGCCTGTTTTATTGATAACAAAGTTAATGATACTAAGAGGAAATTACTATGATAAATATGGGTATAATTTTTAGTAACAAGTTTAAAGAATGTTTGTTGCAATATAGATAGCTAAGTTAAGATTTGATATTTAACTATGAAATAATTTCTAAGAAATATTTTGATGGCACACCTGAAATGGGCAGAGACTGTGGCTTATACTTTTATATAAAAGTCATGAGGGTTAAATATCTCAGATCTTTGTATGTTTTCCAGTATTTTTTCTTCCTAAATTATTTATTTACTTACTTATGGAGAGTAAAATATGCAAATAAGAAATAGAGGTTTTTGAAGTAAGAAGAGAATTAGTTTCTTTACCTGAACAAAAGTTATTATTGAACAAGGAATCTAATGGTGCAAGGACCAACCCCCATGGGGCTGGCTTGTCACACTGCTTAGGATGCCCTACCTGCTAGAGTTGTGGTGAGACTTCAGGTGCTTGGCAGAGATGATATTTAGGGAGAGAATGATATCAACTGCAGCTTCATTGATCTCAGCTTTATTTCTAATCTTGCCTACCACCAGCTCACAAATGTCTTTCCACTGAAGCTCTCTTTCCTTTTCATAGAAAATGGTTAGTGTGATCTTTCACTAGGTGCCCTGGTGAAGAAAATTTTCCCTTGGCATTGCAAACCTGCTCTCCATCCACCTTCAGATTAGTTATGCTGTCTTATATGTTCCAGTTCACTGATCTCACACCAGACCAGAAGATCATGCTTGCTCATGCTCTGGCCCAGCTGTTTTTGCTCATGGTGTTCAACTTGGTGGCTGGAAGTGACTTTCAGAGTGGCACAGGTGGAAGAAATGATCATGGAGATGGCCAAGATGGACTGTTAAACTCATGTTCTTGTAGGTGAAGTAGGTGCTCCCGATAATGCTGATGTAGCCTATATATGAGTCGCTGACCTCCACTACAATCAAGATTTAGGTACTCTAGAGCCTCTATAAACTACCCCAACTGGCCTGCTTTTAACTTTAAGGATAAAGCTTCTAGAAACCATTGGCTTTACCTCTTTTTGTAATTTTATTTCAATTGCCTGTGTCAGCATATGGGGCATTATGGGCAGTTATGCAATATTTGTTAAAAGGAAAGATAGCAGGAAACAAAGAATTAAAGTAAAATAAAAAAGAAAATACATAAAACAAATATACTATTAAATTCAACTGACAAATTCAAAGTTTATATGAAAAAATAAATTAAACTAAATATTATTTTGAAAAAGTAAACACAAATTAGACTTTAGATATATTAAAGCATATTATAAAACTACAATTTAGCTAATATGGAATCAGCTAAAAACTAAATATGTTGAAAAACTAGAGTTGAGAAATTTTAAAATAATCATATTATAAAATAATTTACAATAAAATAAATTATATACAAATAAATGGTTGTCAAATTATTATTTTATCCATATAGCATCATAAACTATGAGTATATATCACTAAAACTTTTACAATACTTATAATTACCTTTAACTATAGAAATTGACAGATGTATGTAAGAGTTAAAAATTGCAATTCATATCAAAGAATATGGAGGTGTGTAACTCTCAAAATCATGCATGACAGAAAATTTTTAAATGACAGGACCTAAAAAATAATCTAAAAACCATAAGACAAATGAGAAGAGATGGGTATATGAAAACAAAATCAGTTTTAATATTGACAAACCTAATGTGACAACAGGTGTCTTGATCTTCAAGTAAATGGGTTGCTAAAAGCAAATTATGAGTAGTTCTGCTGCACAAGAGTAAAATTTCTGATTTACTCTTGTAAAGCAGAATAAAAGAAGGACTCAAAACAAATTCAGAGCAACTCAAATCCCTATGGTCAGTTTCTTTTGCCAAACTTCATCTTGGTGAAGATGGTTTGGAGGGGGGAAAGATTATTTGGAGTCTCCTGGAGTCTCATTCCAAGGGGAGAAAAATCACCCAACCATAAAAACAAAAAGTTGTATTGTTAGGAAGAAAAGAATATGATGCTTAAAGAAGAAAAAACTTAGAAAATAAATTATAGAAGTACTACTTCTGAAATTATGAGTGTAAATATTACTTGTGCTATATCTAGTAAGACAATGACCACACAATATATCTCATATTTTCTGAATAGTGAATATATTTTAGTTATTTTTCAATTGAAAAATATTGGTATATAAGTTCTGTGCAGAAAAAGCCCAACCATTGTTCACGGTTAATATAATGAGAATGGTTTGCAATATAATGAGAATGGCAGCCCAGGAGAGTGGACTGGAATTGCCCATGTGCGAACAATGACAACTTCACTGTACTAGTCAGTGGGGGCAGTAGATACCATTCAGTGAGCATGTGTACTGTGTGGTGGGCACATTCAAAATGACTGGGCAAGTAGAGCAATGAATCTGCATCAAATTGTGTGTTAAGCTTGAACATTCTTCTGTGGAAACTATTTGGATGGTTCAGAAGGCCACAGGTGTGGGTAGCTGGTGATTGGCAGCCTCAACACAATGTACCTGCTCATGTGTCACATCTTGTGCAAAGGTTTTCAGTGAAACATCAAATCACCCAGGTGACTCAGGCCCCTGGAGCCAAAATTTGGTGCCCTACAACTTCTGGCTTTTCTCAGAACTAAAATCACCTTTAAAAGGGAAGCAATTTCAGACCATTGATAAGATTCAGGAAAATACAATGGGGCAACTGATGGTTATTGGCACAATTGTGTGAGGTCACAAGGTGCCTACTTTGAAGTGGACTGAGGTGTCATTGTTTTGTGCACAATGTCCCTTGTATCTTCTTTAATAAATGCCTTTAATTTTCATAGCACATGGCTGGATACTTTCTGGACAGACCTCGTAAGTCCAATGCATTCTAAAAATATGTTAACAGAGTTACATATCATTTGTCATTAGATGTTTCACTTAAAAGTAAATGTACTTGAAGATTATTATTTGACTAAATTAAAAACTAAAAAAATGAAGAAACTCACACACAGTACCAACTGCATACAAATGAAAATGACTTGGCATACCAGGCCCAATGTTCTTTTCTTTGATAATTTTATCTTCATATTAAAAGCCATTCTAATTTTCTTATTTTAGAAGACAGCCAAAGAAAGCTAGATCACAAACTTCCTAATTTCATTGTCTTAATCATTGTTTAAGTTAAACTGAATAGCTGGAGTAAAAATTTGGAATGAGATTTAGCTGACCATAGGTACTATATTTCTAACCTTTTAAAAAGAAAGAATTAAACTTATTTTCTCTTCAAAGAGCTACCATTTAGGTCTTATACTTCCTTTTGCTGTATTACTCTACTGCACAAAAGGTATTCAAATTTTGACATAAAATATTTCATTGCTGTTAATTAGAGCTTAATACTCAGGTTTATTAAGGATATGTAACAAGTTGTATTTTGGCTTTGATTTTAGTTGCAGTAGCTATAATATGAAATCTATTATCCTGCAGTGCTGAATTTAAAAATGATCAAGAACACATGTTGTTTTCCTATTTGTCATGACTTAGTTAGGCAAATCCATTTTATCTCAAATATTCTTAAAGATGGGTTCATATTTTAGATCTCATTAAACTAAAAATAGAAGGCAAAAACTATCAACCAAGAATAATGATTTTTATTCTCTAGTTTTATCTTGATAATAGACATTTATTGTTTGCTTTCTGTTTTAAATTATAGTGTGCTGACTTGAAAATGACAATAGACTTAACTTATTCTGGTTATGTATTACCAGAGGTAACTAGAGGTTCATTTTTTATACCTACTGAGAAAGTTTCTCATATGGTAAAACTCGTATTCCTAGATCAGTACACTATGAGCCAGGTACTGATGCAGAGAACTTAAAAATGGAAATTAAAAAAAAAAGTTCTCATTGGAATTCAAGCAAAACCATCCTGCTCAATACTAACAGCATATAAACAGGCAAGAATATGAATGAAATATAATTGCAGCAAAGTGAGATAATTATATAAAGAAAGACTGTTCTCTTGCCATATTGATTTCCATCAAGTCTGTCACTGGATGTTAAACTTTAACTAACGGGTGATCATTGTCAATTACTGTATTTCCTGGCTGGCATTATCATTTCCAATTAAGTTGACATTGTTTATTCTCAGGAAAACCTTTGGAGGGAAATAAATCTGCATCTCTAGTGTTGCATTTCTAGGAGTCAGGGGGTGGAGTCAGGTCCTGGGAGGTGCTCTGTCACTGTCACTGAACAGGACAGGAACCTGGGGACTCCTGATTGTTGGAGAAATTTAAAGAAATTCTTGGGGTTGAAAACATTTGATTCTTTTGTCATTGTAGTATTTGCTTTAACTCAATCTCAGGGAAAAGAGTAAAGCAATAATGAGAGATTATTAAAACCGAGCACAGTGTTCTCAACTGCCTGCATTAAAAAATACATTGAATGTGTGCAAATATAGTAACATAAAAAATAAACTCAGTATAGAATAGGAAACCAGTTATTTAAAATGAAGTTTAATTAAAATAAATATGCATCATTTTAAAAGCAGTTATTTTTAAGGGACTTTCAAATTTACAAAAAAAATCCAAATGTTTCATTTTAAACGATAAAGCTCAGAATTTAAGACATGCATATCAAAGCTCTTTCTATAAAATAATAACATAATAGATATGATGTTAGTCTGCAGTATGTTAATACCAGGTTTCACTTTGACCAACTATCATTTTGTTGATAAAACACTTTTTGCTCATAATGTCTTCTTTGAAAGCCTATACACACACACACACAGTCTTCATATATTAAGGCTATATCTTTATACATATACATACAATGAATAACAATATCACATTCTATTTGCTATTAATAAAAATCTTCTAGTCCTTGAGCTTGGAGGGTTGGTAGCTATTTTAGATGGAGGTGAAGTGGAAGTTTTAGATAAAAGTTAAATACATTAATTTAGATAGCTAAAAACAAAAAAGTGACCACACAGATTAAGAGTCTGCCCTAGTTATATTCAAGGGCTGGAGAATAAGTATAACACACTGCATATTATAAGGAGGTTATTTAAAAAAAACAAAATACTTTCTATACTGCTCCACATTTAGTTCATTTTATACATAATTTATATTTCTACAGACAAAGTTAGATGACTAGAAATAATAATATTTTATGGAACTTTTCATAATAGTTAATGATTATTTGATAAATCAATATTCTCAAAGAGAAATATAGACATTATTTCTCTGTTCTTACTTTAGAGAAAAGAGATTCACCTGCAGTGTTGCTAAATTAGTAACTCTTACAAATTAGTTGAGTTCTTTGGATAATAACGATTAATAAGCAAATTTCTAAGAGAGAAAAATGGAAAATTGGTCAAGATGCACAATTTAAACTTCCATTTTGGGGAGGATCTGTGAGCCGGTGTGAAACAAGGGGGAAAAGCAATTATTTTTTCTCCGATCCCTTCTGTTAGACAAATCGTTTCTCCCCCCTGGAAGTAACTTTGGAGTATAGTACCAAGTAAGAAACTTTGATCTGAGGGCCCAAATAAAATATTTTTTTATTTTGGCCAGCTTTAGGTTATCTTCATCAGGGACCACTCTTCAGTATCAATATTCTGACTCTAATGAAAATTCTCTGACTACATTTGCATAAGTCTTTCTATAAGCTTTGTCCAAGGAATCACAGTGCTTTGGTCTGTTAGGTGGTATTTCCAGTCAAGTGTCCTGAGAAGGTAACTTGAGAATCAAGACCATAATAATTTTAGCAATCTCCTTTGTGTAAGACTTTTGCTGTATTTCCTTTTGATAAAATTTTACTTTAACTTGAGTAAAATAAAGATGCAGATTTCGTATGAAAAGTAGCAAGCTTAGTACAGTTTATAGGGATTTCTACAGTGACATAAATTGGTAGGTTTTCAGTTGAACTTTGATTATTTTAAATTAATATACCTCTTCACAGGTTTTAGGTAAGATTTTTAAATTCATATATAATACAATAAAATATTAATCCACATAATCATACTAAAAATTGAAAATGTGATCTGATCAATAGAATATATATTTATGTTTGAATTCTTTATGTATTAAATATTGAAATGTTGCTCCCAATCAACTATATCTGTTTACACAGTTCAACTCTATATGGCAAAGTATTTGTATAAACAGAAAAAAGACTACGAATTTTGGAGCATTTATTATAATTCTGCCATATTAATCTATTTCAAAAATAGACAAATAGAAACTGTTGTGTGAGCATCCTTGGTCGTCAGCAATGCAGTCATTTTATCTGCTGTGAATTTTCCATTTTCATTTGTTTTTATCTTAACTGGGCCTGTGCAAGCTTTTCATTATAAACAATGTCCTTTGCTGTGGGATATTTATCTCCTGTATCTACTTAAATTATGCATATTTCCACATAGTCTCCCTCTTTGTTAAAATGATTTAATCAGGCGTCTTAGAAGCTTGAATTAAGATTCAACAAAGAATTCTTTCTCACTTGAGAATGTATTGCTTTATTCCAATTAAAACAGACAGCCTGGCAGGACAGGGGATCTGACAGAGTACACTGTCCTGTATTAACCTCTACACTTGGCTGAAGGAGCGTTTTACAGGTAGAGTGGTTTTACCTGAATGCACAGTTCCATATGCTGTGTAATCACAGCTCTACAAATACTAGAACTGGCCAGAATGACCTGTCTTCCTAATGTTTCAATACACATTGTGTTAAAAAGATCATGTCCTATTCTAGTGCCTATAATTAATTTAACAAAGTGCTACATTTATGCTCAGAGATTATAATATATAGTGACTGTCCACAGCTTTTACTCATAGATATTTAAAGAAACAAGGAATTAGAAGAAAGGAATTTACACCACAAACATTTGTATCTGCAATATATAAAAGAAATACATTTTTAAGTGTTATCTTAATGTAAGAGTTTTCCTAGGGTTTTCTTTTATATTTTTTAAACAGTGTTTTTTTAGATACTTTGTAGTAACCATGATTACTTTGGAAACAAAATTCACATTTATACATTATTCAGAGCATTATTTTGTTATAAAATGCATCTTTGTAGCTGTGTGTGTATCTGTATGTGTTTGTTTGTATGTCTGTGTGGGTCTGTGAACCTGTTTGTCTGGATGTGTTTGTGTCTGTGTGTGTAAGAGTTACTTGAAACATTAGGTTCAAGTAACACATACCAGAAAAGGATATGCAAATACAATATGTAAGACAAAATATACATTTAGTGATCAAAAAAAGAATGTTCAAAAATATATGTTGAAATGTCAAAAAAGTACTTTTTTAATGTCCTCAGAATATATCACATGATAATAATTTCCTCAGAATAATTTGGAAAGTGAACATTAAAATGCACATGCTTTCTGACTATTTTTAGCACCATCATGTAGTCATATTTTTCCTCTTCCCTCAACTTGAAATGTGTGTGTCAACTGAAAGCCTGAAAACTAATAGGATTTGCACTATGGTGGGTACCTCGGAGCACTTCTTTTACAATTGACAGTTTGTGGGAAATAAAATAAAAACTCATATGAAACAAACTATACAAATAAATAAAAGGTAGCAGCTGGGACTTGCAAGGATTTTATGTGAAAATCACAGCAAATATTGCTTACACTTTTTGGAGTCAGGTTTCCAATGGATTCGTTATCTGCTATGGAAGATCCACAGTGGCAGCTCAACAACCACTGCTACTCATCAGGAACTTGCATTTCTGTCCTCTGTTCCCCTCAATTATGACAAAGCAGTAGAACACACTCCTTCACTTAGGAAAAACATATACCACCTGAACCTGACAATGGAGATGTAAAAGACCTGCTCACTATTACAGTAGAACCTATAATCTATTAGAATTTAAGTAGTGCCTTAGACATGATTTAAAAATTTAAAACATTCAAGCTGTTCATTGTTAAAATGGCAGTAAAGTGTGAACATTCACTTAAGATTAATTGAATGTATGTAATGTATACTTCATGTTTTTGCAAATATAGAAATGATTATAGAGCACATCTCTGTCATTAATACACATCTGATTTGAAATATTTCATATCAATGTTTTTATAAGTATTTATGTTTTCTAATAATTAAAAGATAGCATATACAATTCAATTCTGTATTTGTTCAATGAAGCTCATTCTTTTGGGGAGGGACAATCAATATTACATTAATAATTCTTTAATTATAAAACTAGTTTTTTGTTTTATTTTTATTATTTCTGAGATGCCAATCTGCTTGCAATCAATTGCTATTATCAATATTAATTTTGCTGTTCCTTTTTTCTTTCCTATCAAATAATGGTACAATACAACCAATATTAGTACAGGTTTATTATAAAATAATGATAACAGATATTTGAAAACACTTTCATGTACATTATCCTTAATCACTTAATTCAGAAGATATTTTCTGAATACCCAGTGAATACTCTGCACTATGGTTAGCAAAAAAATTGGCATAGGCCCAGCCTCTATGGAACCCTGGAGCCAGTAGAAAAACATTACCAATGGAACTATTCAACATAATATAATTTAAGGTTGTCTAAACTACTCATGGATAGTCAGAAAATAATTATAGAGAAGACAGAGTAGCCCTCAGAATAACTATGTTTTAATGTTTTAAAGCTTGAAAGGGTGACATTGTAAAGAGAAAGATAATATAAAAGCTCAGAGGTCATAAATGATCACTTTACTCAGAGCAGTATTGGGTAACAGAAGTTAAGGTAAAAGGGAAAAATAATGCCAAAAGGGAAAGAAGAAAACATAGCATGACGAGTTTTGAATGTTATGACAAAGAGCTTGGACTTTACTTTTATGACAACTGGGAGCCACAAAACTAAGTCAGTCCTTTAGATTGGGAAGTTTTACTGGATCTCTGTCCTTAAAAGAGTTTTTCAATCATATCTCACACTCTTTAATGGACTGGGACAAGCAATGGCTCCAGTCTCAAAAGGCCTTCTATCTCCGGAAACCATTTTCTTCAGTTTTTGCTCCAAAACTAGCCAAATTTGGTCTGTTCTCATCTTTATCTTATAATAAGTAGCAGTAGTCACTGCACAATATTATTTTTAGTTTTTGAAATCACTTTAACAATATCTAGGGAATTCAGTTTTACCATTTCTTTTTCAAATTTCTAATGTTAATCTTCAACATTTTAATCCACAGTTTTTTCTCTTGTTTTGTTGTTGCCACTGTGGTTGTTACTGTCCTGTTCTTGCCCATCTCCCAAATCCTGTGCCATATACATATTTTAGGTTTCTGATAATGCATAAACAATACTATGCTGCTAAATATTAACGACCAGGTAGTACCCAACAAAACAAAATAAAACAAATTTTATAAGCCCCGATCTACAACATTTGATTATTTCTTTGATGTTAATACTCCCACCACAGATAATTTGAGTTGCCAACCTTCTGTAGATGAATGCAGAGTTGAACCATCTTGAGCCGTCCATAGGAAGCCCAATACAAGATACCACTTTCTGTATTAGTTCACTTAGTAACGTTAGATAAAATTCCTAATCCAGTTTGTGTATAACTGAACATGATCCTATTATTTCCTTGCCCTTTAAAATATAAATTTTTAGTTTTCCTCATGAAGAAAGGGATCAGTTTCTCAATAGTCAGAATTCATTTGCTTTGAGCAAGAGAACATGGATCAAAGTTACTCTGTGCTTGTTCTGAGCTTTGGTCTCAAGAGTCATTGCACACTTTCATTTTCTACTCTACCCCTCTGTCTTTATTTTGAAAGCCAGCCTAGCTCAGCCGGCTGATAGATATTAAAGAGATAAGAAGCACTGGGTCACTAGTCAAGAATAAGCATGAACAGCCAGTTCCCAGCAAACTCAATATCCAGAAATAATTACAAGCTTAGCTGGAACCAAACCAGGCCGGATTAGCTGAAACACACAGCCACCCTATAGACAGAGCACTGGAAAATAATAGTGGTTAATTTCTAGCAATTTACCCATTATAAATTGCCAGGAATCCCAAATGTGATATCTAACTTATACAACATCTGTCCAGAACTCATGCTGAAATCTGCTTTTCTCTCCTTCTCTACCCACGTACTCACATGCAGACACAGACCTCAAATGCTTGGTTGATCATCTGAGAAGCTGTTAGATGTCATTTGACTATCAGTTACTCCTATCATTTAGAGTGTTTGAACAATATCACTATCAGGTATTTCTTTTCATATATACATATATAGTATATTTTTCCAGCTGTTAACTAAAGTAGTGACTTAACTGGTATCATGATATAATTTCTCACCATCTCTTGGCTCCTTTCATTGCCTTTAACCTATTTTTCTTATAAATTCATACTGAATGTATTCAGTGACATTCAAATGATTTTCCAAAACATGCAAACAAATTTATTAACGAAAACCTCTGTTCTCAAATGCCATTTCAGGTTCGGCCGGCAGGTGCTCAGGGAAGACACAAATGAACAAAGGAATAAACAAGGCTCCCTTTACAAGTTCATTTTTACACAGTAGGTCTAGATAGGCTTTTGTCTTCACACAATTTCACCAAATTTCCTTGGTATCTAAAACTGCCACTAGTTAGGAGACTGTGTAGCATATGACACTGTACTTCACTGTACAGAAACTTTCTTGAGGTTCACAGGTGACTTAGTGTCAATCTGAATCTTTCTGTGGACAACTCGTCCTGACCCGAGAGAACTCTGAGTCAGGTGGTGAGCACTCTAATGGCTCTTAAATGCTTGACCTGTGATCACCAATTTGTGACTGCTTCCAAGATTCCCATTAGCAGCTGCCTTTGTCTATAAAAAACAAGACTGACAAACATGTGCACTTTAATATATCAGTGGGAACCAAGACATATTACAGTGTCTTGGCCTAGAGAAGACCCTGAGCACATTAACAGCAATTCTCATCATGGAACTCCAGACTGGAAAAAAGATTAAACCAGCTGACTTCAACAAATGGCAGCTGCAGACTGTGGGCTCCACATAAATGAGAACTGCCTCTAATATGCAAGCTACCACTTGCAGCCTGGGATAGGATCAAGAATGTGGGGTTTCCACCAATTTGCAAAAAATTATAGCCTGAACTAGCAGCAGCTGCCAACATGGAACTGACAAAAAAACAATTACATTGGGAGCTCAAAGCAGGGTGGAGCTCAGAACCAATAGGAACTAGGAAATGAGGAGAAAGACAATTAATTTGCCACTGTACTAAAGCGGGTTTGTTTACCTGCACACATCAAAGACCAGTACAATTCAAACAAGAGTTTTCAGCCAAGAAAATACAGGTTTATTCTGGAAAATCGTCACCTGTGACTAGAGTCACAGATGAACAATTTCTCTCAGACCTGGCTCTCCAATGGCTTCTAAGGAATGGTCATATAGGGGACAATCATTAATCATGGTGACTAGAGGAGTGAGGATGGTGGTTTCTCTTCATTGGTTGAACAAGGCTAGTGGGTAGCTGATCTGCAATGATGTCAGATCACAACATTGCTGTTGGCATCAAAGGGTGTGATTTGTGGGGTTATTCTGCTTCCCTGTGTTTGGAGCTGAGATGCAACTAAAGCTTAGTTGCTTTCTTTGGTTTTGACTAACACTCTGTTTCCATAACCAATAGATCTGTGATTTTATACCTAAGACTGTTTGATGCTGACCAGAACCTAATTGTTTCGAGGGCTTAATGACTAAGGTAGTGGACATTCAAGGAAGGAGGCAGGCAGTTGAGTCATGGTGTTGGACACCATGTTTGAATCAAATGAAAACAAGAGAGAACGTGATGTTAAAGGAATCAAGTTTCCATGGGGTTACAAACTCAAAGGGCTTGAGGGTAGTATCAAATGTCTGGGATCCTGTCACTACCACCAGATCTGCTGAGAAATAAAATTTGAGTAAATATAAAGATCTAATTTGCTTTAATCAATAATTTTATCAATCACTTCATCTAGCAAATAGAAAGAATTCCCTAGGAGTTGTACAAAATGGAAGGTTTTTATAGGCATAAAAACTTTGAACAAAGAGCAAACTGTTTCAGAAAAGGTCACCTTAATCCGTGGAAGAGCAGGGATCTATCATGCAGATTAACACACTAATACTGGTCTAGTAATTCCAGATTGACTGATTACAGGTAACATTTCTGGGAATGGCTGAAGCTGCAATTAGGTTAGATATTGTTTAGCTTCCTTGCATGAGACTTAACACAAGTGACTACATTGTGGGCCTGTTATCTCTCCCTTCCTTTAACAATATCCATGATATTGGTAAATAGAAGAGTCCTATTGGTAACACTGGTAGGAGATAAGAAGCTTGTAACTCCCAGACAAATTTGGGGGGCCCACAAGCTATCTACAAATGTTTTAATTTAATTTTATTTGGAGGATAATTTAAAATTTACCATGAATGACTTTACATTATTTACATAAAATATTCACATATTTTAAACGAATGCTCTCAAGCTATCCTTGTATCCATTGATACATATTAATTTATATTTATTCATATATATCTTGGCATCTTCAAACAGATGTGTTAATAACAAAGGAATCAGACTTCATGTGTGAATAAGCTTTTGCAAAGAGTGAAATACATGTGGTATGAGATCAGGCTGCATTAATGAAAGTTTCACATATATTTCACCAGAAAAAGAAGTAAAAATTGAAAAATTATACACTATAATAGGCTTAATTAAATCTAAATAATGTGTAACTTAATAATGATTTATCTTGAATTAAGAAACATAACCATTATATTAGATCATAATTTTACTTACAATTTAGTGCTTTTAGAGTTTTTATATAATATGATTATATACTTTAATATTACAATGTTCTGATGATTATGTGGTTAAAAGCTGTCATTATTATTTTGCTAACACATATTTGAGTGATGTATACAAATAATATAGCTAAAATGGGGTCCAGTTTGAACAATGATTTTACAGATAATGTAAACAGTTTAGGTAATTTATGTATATCAAATATTAATTCTGATGATAATTATGGGCCATATGATAAAGATGCATATTTTTATGTGAATTAGAAAAGAAACCATAAGATAATTCAAACAAATCTTGTCTGGTGCATTTCATAATTTTTAGCTATATTCAAAAACCTTAGGAATGCAAAAAACCCTAATGAAAGCTGTGATTAACAAGTTAGATTTTCATAACTGACGTCTAATTATGTTTTCCAATATATTTTATTGATCATACCATTACAGTTGTCTGAATTTCCCCCCTCTGTCCCCTTCCAGCCAGTACCCCTCCATTTCCTCTGGCAATCACCCTTAATTCATGTCCATGGGTCATGTGTATAAGTTCTTTAGCTACTTCATTTACTATACTGTTCTTAACATCGTACTGACTATTCTGTACCCACCAATCTGTACTTCTTAGTCTGCGTAACTTTCTTCCCAATCTGCCCCTTCCCTCTTTCAGCCGGTCACCATCCAGTTGCCAGTTGGGAGAGGGGAGAGGGAAATGATCTCTACATCTATGATTCTGTTTCTGTTCTGCTTGTTTTCTTTTTTAGATTCAATTGTTCATAGCTATGAATTTATTGCCAGTATAATGTTCATAGTTTTTAATTTCTTTCGAAAACTTATTTGAAAAAATAATGAAAGAAAATGTCCCTAATTTGGTGGGGAAAAAAGAGATACAAGTCCAGGAAGCTCAGAGAATCCCAAACAAGATGGATGCAAATACGAACATACCAAGACACATCATAATCCATATGCCTAAGGTTAAAGATAAAAGAGACTATTAAAAGTATCATGAGAAAAGCAGATAGTTACATACAAAGGAGTTTCCATAATACTGTCAGCTGATTTCTCAAAAGAAACTTTGTAGGCTAGAAGGGACTGGCACGAAGTATTTAAAAGCAATGAAACTCAAGGATCTACAACCTAAATTGCTCTATCCAGCAAAGATATCATTTCAAATAAAAGGGCAGATAAAGTGCTTCCCAGACAAGGTAAAGGAGTTTATCATTGCCAAGCCATTATTATATGAAATGGTCAAAGGACTTCTTTAAGAAAGAGAAGGTCAAAACTAATTTCAGTTTACACATGCCCTTGTGTAACAAAGAAAAAGCCATTGCTGCTGCCAGCTGCATACCCTGTAAAAGCTGGGAACTGAGTAAGGAAATTTGGAACAGCTGTGACATTGTCAGGGACAAACCCTGCCATTTCTCTCACAGGAGGTGAGAGAAGATGTATCATTAAGCATGCAACTCAAGACACCCTTATGTCAACCTTCACCGGTCCTCCTAGGCTGTAAAATTATAACTGCCAGTTTTTTAAACAAAGCCTACAAGCATAAGGATTTTACATAGAAGGTGATGTATTGAAATCAGAAAATATTCACAAAACTTCTCTGGGAAAAAAATATCTCCATACTGTTTTTGATTTGTTCATATATGACTAGATTCTTCCAGTTTGAAAAGACAGTTATGTTAAAGAGGAGAATTTAAAGGTATGTCTGTGGAATTTTGATAAGGTAAAAAATTTTATAACATTAAACATTAGACATTAATTTTTCATACATTTTATTGAAAGACATATGGTAAAATGTAATAAATATATATATATTTATTTATTTTATACCTATTTAGTTCATATCCAGTTATATAAGTATGTTTTATAGACAAACAGCCAAATAGTTTTATACCCATTCATATATACAGGTATAGATATAGATATTCAGATATATATGTAAACCATGTAGATACATACCTATGTACATCACTTTCTTATTTAAAATACCTATTTAGCAATATTTGACTATAAAATATATGAGAAAGGGAGACAGAAAGAGAACTTGACTACTCGATTTTTCACATTAAAACCTAACCACAAAAATAAAACTTCAACTAAGGAAATCAGAGGTTCTTAAATCGAAATGGTTTCACTTTAATTACTGATTTTGCTATGTTCACTACACAAAATACACCAGCAATTTGTAGGCTTTTTGCATTATGTGGCTTCATTGATGCATTTGTTTAACAAATGTATATGGCACAAATGATATGTAACAGGCACTTCCCTAGGGCTGCTGCTCAAGTGATGAACAAAACAGACAGCCTCCTACAGCTTTCAGTCCAGAGGGAGAATTGGCCAATGGGAAATGCCAACACAAGGCATCTTTTATTTTACTAATCCTAAATGCACATTCTTTTTGCATTTTAACACCTTGAACTAGTATTTATTGTCTAATTAATAGTGCCTTTCTGTTGCTAGGCTCCAGGCAGCAGACTTTTATTGGTAGAAGCAGAAGTTAATTGTCATTGTCTGCCTGTGGGCACATTGGCCTGGCTGTTCACATATCATTATTATCAGTGGAGTCACATATTCTATTTGATAAAATGTCTTAGAGCTCTTAAGAGAAAGGAATTCAGTAATTAATAAACTTGTTCAATTCATTAATTAACTTAAAGGACTGAGGATTTCCCTTCACCTTACCAATAACAAGAAGAGATGTCTGCAGGTGAAGGGAAGAGAGAAGGATCGGGACTAGCTGGCTAAAGCTCATAGAAAGTAGAGGTGGTAAGGCAGTCCCATTATTTAGTGTTGACTCAGGTGTGTACAAGTAAAAAATAAGCTCAGATAAAAACAGGTCTAGTTGTTACTGCTGGTGGTGCATCCAGAAAACTACCTCATTGTATACAAGATAGTTCACGATTATTTGAAGAAGAAATGAGAGCCCTGGTCACTGATAACTTCTGCCTAAATCGACAAAGTGCCAAGCCTAAGATATGCAAAATGTAGGGCAGTGGTTTAGTTTAAAATTCAGGAAACAACACTAAAGCAATCATTGCAGAAAAAGTTTTATTTTCTTTTTATGCATTTGTCTACATTCCCATGCTGTTGCCCTATAACAGCATAGAGTGTGATGTTGCATGGAAAACATGAATACTCTGAACTGTAAATCAAATACAAATTGGAAGAGATGAACTGTGACGGTTTAGGGATACCATCAACAAAGTAGTTTGGTTATAACTACTAATCCCATTTATATAATTTAATAAAATATATATCAAAACTTGAAATAATAAACATCCAAGTAAGAGAGTTTGATTTGTGGTGTTTCTTCCTAATTTAACAGATTACAACAGGAAACACAAGTTCTACATGGAGGTCCTGAACTAGACCACCCATCACCAAGGCCTAGTAATTCTGATTTTAGGATAAAAACAGATGTGACTGGAAACACCCAAAGGATGTAGAAACAATTCTTCAGATGTATCCATTTGTTTTTCAAAGAAGAGTAAGAAAGTATTTATTCGAATGCTTTTAGAAAATTTCAGTATATTTGAGATAACAATAAACATATTATCAAACACTACAAAATAAAAAAATATAGATGTGCCTTTTAAATAAATAAATACTTTTTATGTGTATATGAGTGATAATTACTGACTATGATTCAACTAATTCTTTTTGAATGAAGGCTTAGGTTGAAAATTGTGAGTAGTGAAAAAAGCAATATCTAGATTTCCTAGAAGTATATAAAATACTTCTGAGCCTTGTAACAGATACAAACTTAGTAAAACATGTGCTAATTAAAGCATCTGCTTGAAGGAAATAGGGTCAAGGTTAAGACTATGAATTAGAGGTGCTTTGCAAAGATTGTTAGGTGAGGTTTCTGACAAAGTGACATTTCTTTTAAGATTTGAAAAATAAGAATAGATTGCTTTGCAAAGACAGGTTTGCTGTAGAATTTTCCCAGACTGAGCTATTTCAAGGGAATAGGGGATATTCAATTATTAGATTGGTATTGTATCCAGAAAAATGAGTGAGTGTGGTCACACTAAAAAAAAGAATATGAAAATTGCACCAGGCAGAGGAAAATGTAAAATAAGGAGAAATAGTTTAACATGCGGAAATAACTTCCAACTGTTTGCCTGGACTCCAACAGAGTTGGAGAGAATGCTGTTGAGATGGGACCCAGGTGGCAAATGAGACAAGATCAAGGAGACATTACTAGCCTAAGGCAAAACCCACACTTTCTTCTAAATGCAATAGAAAAGCATTTAAGTTAAAATTTATATTTTCTTAGTCTTAATGTAAAAGCCTTATTCTGGCTACTCTGTAGAAAATGGTTTGAAAGGATCAAGATAGGCATTGAGATAGAAGTTAGGGGGCTATTGCCAGAACCCCTATGACCAGGATGGGTACAACAGAGATCAGAAAAATTTTTGTCAAACAAATTTGACAAAATTTGAGATCAAATTAATTTTATAGATTATCATTTTTAAATATAGAAGTTTTGAAGATTGGATGTAATGGTTGAGGGAGAAAAATGAGTGAAAAATGACTCTTTTTTTGCCTGGATAATTGGATGAATTCTGGCACAATTTTCTGATATATGGCTGGTTCAAGGAAGAGCAGGTTTGGGGAGAGAAGTCAGAATTTCGGCTTATATGTCTACAATGCATGACAGACATCCGTGTGGACATACAAAGGAGAGATTTGGGTAAATGAGATGGAAGCTCAAAGGGAAAGTCCAGGTGAAAGAGGTAAAATTGAAATGCATGACCATAGCATGTTGACTAAAGCAACAGGACACTCATTTCACGTAAAGAGAGAGTATAAAATATTACAAAATAAAGATGAGAGGTATGATCTTGGAATTAGATATAGAAATGAAGGAAAGGATTTTATAAAGAAAAATAAATTATACATTCAAGTAAAAAACTGAAGCACATTGTGTTTGGAAATGCAAGACAGATTATTGAAAGATAAAAAAGTCACTGAATACACTGATTGTTGTTGAAACATTTAATAAAATTGGGTGAGAGAATTCCCCATTTGATTTGGCAATAAGATACTAAGAAAAATGTGGTGGAAGCTGAATCCAGCCAGTGGTGAACAGATAAGTAAATGGCAGATTCACAAGTTGAGAGAATGTGGGTGGCTGGATTCTCAAAAAAAAAATATGCCAGTGAAGGGAACTAGAGAAATAACTATAGTAGATAACAATCATTTTACTGTAAAGAGGGAGAATTACACTTATTATTGTTATATACATTTTACTTTGGTGATAATGGCCTAGGAAGAACCTATTTTTGAGGGTGGGAAGTAAGCAACATAGAATAAGAAGAGAGAACTTGACTTAATATCTGAGAGCAAGCAGCAAAATCCTGGAGAAGGTGAGAAAACTCTGAGTATAAAAACACAGACTCTTCAGACTGCAAAGGCACTTTGGTGTATAGAGTAAGAATGCACCTCACAGACCTTTATGTACAGAGTGCAAAATTGAACAACTGGCTGATTAGTGCAAAATTGGAAAAAGCGGGAGGGAGAAAGAACATACATGTAAAATTAAAAAAAACAATAACATGATTGTCATCATCAATAATGCATGTATTTCAGGAACCTGAAGTTGCTAAAGTCTAAACATATAAGTAGCTATAAATGTGTTGTTAAATTAATCAAAAGAGAAATTAATGTTACCAATAAAAACAAAAACATTTGGGGTGTCCCCAAACACTACAAGAGTTTTCAAGTTATGTTGCATGTATGTGCATAGGGGTGATGATGGTGGTGGTAAAGGAAGGTGGGGTGTTAGCAAAAGTTAGTCAGTATAACTAACAGACTGTGACTCAAGCTAAATGTCCCCAGAGACTCTGTAGAAGAAGGTTTTGCATCTACCTACCAACCTACCAGTACCCTGTCTCATCCCACAGTGGGAAGGAAGCAGTCAATTACCATCCATCAACTTTTTACAAAATGAATGAGATAATCTCTCTCATAACTATCAGAGTAATATTAACAATGAGAATAAATATAGGATATAAACAAGCAAATTAATGTCTAAAGAAATGAATGTCTAATGTTATACCTGGAAGAAGGATAAAATCTATGGGAACGAAAGAGGTGAAAAAGAGAACATTGTAGAATCCTTCCCGAAGAATTCAGTTATAGCCTCATCCCTTCTCTCCAGACAATTTACCACATTTTTAGTTGTTTACCTGATGGAAGGCAATGATACTTTCTGATAAAGTGACATTTATTGGAATTGTCAAAATAAATAATAATCAAATGCTGCTCTTACAAGACAAAATCATTATTTATTTTTTTTAAATTGTGTCTTATAAACAAGCATCCTAACCTAGTACTACTTCACCAAAACTTTTGTAGAGTTTACTTTTACTTTTACTTTTGGTAAAGGTAATCTTTTCTTAAATGACACAGAATTGTTCCTTTAGCTAGAGTAAAAATCACTTGTCACAAATTGATTGTGTCGATATACATTGGATCTGATTCAGTGGTTAGGACTGAAGAAACTAAAAAATTGCAAAGTTGATTCAATTATTTTAACAACCTTAATCACTAAATTGAATGGAATGAAGTTAAGAATAATTTATTTCAAAGCAATTGCTGTTACATTTGTTTGGGATGGAAATTAATAATCTGTGGAGGTCCATCATACACATAGCCTTTTTGAAGTGAATCTGGTATTGTTCAAATTAATCATTAAATGTCTCTGGTTTAAGAGGTGAACAATGGTAAGCAATATTGTAAGTTTTTTGAAATGTTATATACTTTTAATGACCTGTCTATATGCTGTCCACAAGAGACTCATCTCAGAAAAAAAAGATCTACATAGACTAAAAGTGAAGGGATAAAAAAAATTCCAAGCAAGTGGACATTAAAAAAAAAAAAACAGGGTAGCAATACTTATATCTGATAACATAGATTTCAAAACAAATCCCAAAAAAGAGACAGAAGAACACTTTGTAATAATGAACAGAAACACTCATCAAGAAGATATAACCATTGTAAACATATGTGAGCCTAACATAGGAGCACCCAAATATATGGGGGAAATCTTGGAGGACTTTAAGAAAAACATAGACAGCAACACAAATATAGTAGGCTATTTTAACAGCCCACTGTCAACAATGGATGGATCCTCCAAACAAAATATCAACAAAGATGTTGTGACACTGAACAACACTCTAGCTGAAATGGACTTAATGCTATATACAGAAACTTTCACCCAAAAGAAGCAAAATATACACTTTTCAAATGTACATGGAATATTTTCAAAGACTACACACTAAGACATAAAACAAGGCTCAACCAATTCAAAAAAATTGAAATCGCAAGGATGTGATCAGATCACAATGACTTGAAACTAGAAACAAATCTCAAGGAAAAAAAACTCAAAAACGTTCAAATTCATGAAGACTGCATAGCACACGATTAAACAATGAATGTGTTAATAATGAGATCAAGAAAGAAATCAAAAAGTTTCTGGAAACAAATGAAAATGAACACACAATAGCCTAAAATCTATGGCACACAGCAAAGGCAGTCCTGACAGGGAAGTTCATAGTGATACAGGCCTAACTATAAAAGATAGAAAAATATTAAAAAGCAACCTAACCCCACACCTACAAGAACTAGACAAACAACAACAACCAAAGCCCAAAACAAGTAGAAGGAAGGAAATAACCAAGATCAAGGAAGAATTAAATGACATAGAGACTAAAATCGCAATTCTAAGGATCAATAATTCCAGGAGCTGCTTCTCTGAAAAGATAAACAAATACAGCAAGACTTTAACCAGGTTCATCAAGAAAAAAAGAGAGAGGACACAAATAAATAAAATCAGAAACAAAAGAGGAAAACTTACAACTGATACCAAGAAATGCCAAGAATTGTTAAAAAATTACTATGAGCAACTATGTGCCAAGAAATTTGACAACCTGGGGGAAATAGACAAATTTCTAGAAACAAATAATCTTTCAAAACTGAAACAAGAAGCAGAAAGCCTGAATTATCAGGCTAATAAAAGGAAAAATAAAAATCAAGTGCTGGTGAGGATGTAGGGGAAAGGGAACCCTGGCACATTGTCAGCGGGAATGCAAACTGGTGCAGCCAGGGTGGAAAAATGTTAATGTAGTTTGAAATTCAAAGTAAATAATATATCTTATCAAAATGCAAACATACACACATTAAGACAAATTCTGCTTTATTTTCAAATTTTGAGACAAATTCCCACCTCTGAAGCACAGTTTTACCAGATTACTTTCCCCCCTTCCCACTAGGGACACACCGGCCTCAAAGAAAAACTGGAAATTCTTCAACCTAACACAGCACTTTTGTGATCTGGCCTAGGCTGGCCATTCCAGATGAACTGTTTGTATCACATCACACGACAGTGTGTGACCCCTGAGTCTGAATTTTCTATGATTGTTCTGTATACATTATACTGTTTCTTTGACCCCAGCTTTCATACAGAGTTTCTTGGTCCACCTTCTACCCATAATTCTCATATCCTACATCACTTTCTACTAAAAGGGCTGTGAAGCTTCTTTTCCCAAAGCCTAATTATGGCCATTAACACTTTTAGTCTCTTGTATATATGCTTGTAATTTAGCACTTAAGAGAATTACTACTCTAATTAAATTCAATCATTACTTCTATCACCCCCAGGTGACTATTACAGTCTCCTTGAGCTGAAACTGTGGTGTACCATTTTATGAGCTTAGAGCCCAGCATAAAACCAGGCACTCCATGGCAAAAGCATTCATGTGCTATATGAATGAATGCGATTGAGAAGGATCTTGGTGTGGAGGAAAAAGCTTAAGTTCTTTGGTATTGGAACATTCTGGACTAGAGTTCCAACTCTATCAGTTATTGGTTCTGCAACATAGGGTAAGAGAGATGATTCTCTGGTTCACAAGTGTTTACTTATGTTCAAAACTGGAGTAGCAGTGAATGGAACTTTAAAAATAAAAAATGTGTATTGAGGTAAAAATAATGTTTAAAGCATAGAGAAAGAAGTAAGCATTGTTTTTTTTTTATTCCCATTACTAGTGGCAAATCAATTTACTAAAGCAACAAATTTTTTTTAAAGACATGTGGCTCCTTAAAACTTACTAGATAGATTTGGCAACTAGTATCTCTCTCTGGTGGACTCCATTTTTAGATATTCAATCACTGCTTTGCAATTGGTGAGATGGTATTTATGGTTCCTCACTTAACAGAACTTCATGCACTTATAGAGTAAAAAGAATTGTAAACTTCTGACCTGAATAAATTTACTTTAAAATGCCTTTAAATTTATCATATTAAAACATCTTTAGGCCCTTTTGGCTTATATACTACTTCAAGAGATTCTTCAAGAAATCAGCATTAATGTGCCCCAAAAAAGAGTATGTAAAATGAGATTATTAGGAAAAAGTTAACTTTTAAATTGAGTTTGTTAAAAATTGATCAAGAATGTAAAATATTTGTCATACTAACACCTTCACGATACTTTTAAAGTAGGTAGAAACATAGGCTTTTTAAAAATTTTTATTTAGTTATTTTTCAAGTATAGTTTTTTATCTATTTTTCCCATCCCATCCTTCCCTGCCCCTTGCTCCCCACCTCCCTCCCGTTTCCACCCCCCTTAGTTCTCATCCCTGTGTCCTTCATGTTTGTTCCTCCAAATCCCTCCCCCTTTTTCCCCCTTAAATTCCCTTCCCTCTCACCTCTGGTCACTGCCCCCTTGTTCTCTATTTCAGTGTCTTTGTTTTTATTCTGTTTGCTTGTTTGTTTTGTTGTTTAGCTTCCTGTTAAAGGTGAGATCATGTGGTATTTGTCTTTCAACACCTGGCCTATTTCACTCAGCATAATGCTTTCTAGTTCCATCCATGTCATTGCAAAGGGTAGTAGCTCCTTCTTTCTCTCTGCTGCATAGAATTCCATTGTGTACATGTACCACAATTTTTTGATCCATTCATTTACTGATGGACACCTAGTTTGCTTCCAGCTCTTGGCTACTGTAAATTGTGCTGCTATGAACATTGTGGTGCATAGGTTCTTTGATATTGATGTTTTAGGATTCTTAGGATATAATCCTAGCAGTGGAATTGCTGGGTCAAAAGGCAGGTCGAAACATAGACTTTTGATCTATATAATATAATGTAATACAGTGATTTATAAATAATTCTCTTCACTGTTGAGTGACAGTAGAACCAGGGCCACACAGCCAAAAAACTACAAAATTACTACCTCCCATGATCATTTCTACCATTTAGGTTTTCAGAGAACCTGCAGAAACTACAAAATGCTATTTTAACAAAAATATGTGTTTGGCAGAAGCCACCATCTTAGATTTGAAACTTACATTTTCTGAATTAGCTTAATTTTATTATTTTAATTTCCAAGTAAGTCATGATTGCTAGGAATGATAAAAATGATATTCTATAAAGTTTCATGGAAAAAGCAGTCTGTACTCTTTGCAGGAAGAATGGTTTCTCTTTTCTGCAATTTTACAGAAAAAAATCACTCATTAAAATATATTACTATACCAATACCATATGATTTCACCTTTAACAGGAAGCTAAAGAACAAAACAAACAAGCAAGCAAAATAAAAACAAAGACACTGAAATAGAAAACAGGGGGACAGTGACCAGAGGGGAGAGGGGAGGGAATTTTAGGGGAGAAAGGGGAGGGATTTAGAGGAACAAGCATAAAGGACACATGGACACTAATTAAGAGGGGTGGAAATGGGAGGGAGGTGGGGAGCACGGGCGGGATGGACTGGGATGGGAGAAATAGACAGAAAACTGTACTTGAAAAATAGTTAAATAAAATAAAAAATATATATATATATATATTCCTATACCAAATATGTAGTTACCATATGAGCTAGAAATTCTACTCATAAATATTTACTCAAGAGAACTAAAACCATATGCCCATATAAAACTCGCACACAAACGTCCATAGCAGCATTATTCATAATTTTCAAGGAATCAGAACTACCCCAATTATTCATCAACTATTGAATGCACAAATTAAATGTGACATATAAAAACAATAGACTATTATTTAAGAATACTAAGAAATGGAGTAACTAACAGGTGCTACAGCATTATGCCCAATGAAAGGAGCCAGTCACAGAAGAGTACATACTGTATGATTTTATTTATGTAAGGATTTTGGACATTACTTATTTAACATTGACAACATTTATAGAGATGGAATATAAAGGCATGATTGTCAGGTATTAGGAGTTTATGAGGAGAGAAGGAACTGACTGAAAATGGGCATGAGATTTATTTTTGGTGTGATGGAAATGTTCTAAAGTAGATTGCATTAATGTGTGTGCTACTGTGTAAATATTTAAAAATTGAATTATATATTTAAGACAGGTGAAATTCACAATATACAAATCACATGTCAATATAGCTGTTTAAGTATATATACACATACACACATATATATAATCTTTTAAAGATTAAAGGGGCTTAAAATGCTGAGTAGTATAATTGTTTTATATCTTTAAAAATTATTAAAAATTAATATAACAGTAAGTCATTTGCTAAGATATCTTCATACTAAAATATATAAGGTTTAATAGTTTTCATGGATCTGTCCTTATGAATATTAAAGAATAAGCACTAGAAATAAAAATTAACTAGTTTGAAAGATACAGAAGTTTAAAAGCCTTAAATTTTGTTCACATATTCTGCTAACATACTTGTTTGCTTTTTCATTTTAATATATAACAAGGTAGTTGTTAAGTAGGCTTTTGCTTCATTTTAGTAATTATTAACTTAAACTAATAAAATTTAAAGAAATGTAATAGGCTACCAGAGAAATTTTCTTTGTTTTTATTGTTGTTGTTACACACTAAAAGAATTTGTATCCAACCACATTTCTTTAAAGGCTTTTATTTATTCCGTAATTATTCTTATGCTCTTTCCTCAGTGGCAAGCTGGTCTTGTTCACTAAAGTCTGTAGCTACATAATCACAGTTTATTAGATCCTCTCAAGTCTAGATCTTGTCAGTTTTAACCGGAGACATATTGACATAAATCCTGGAAGGGGTGTGGCACACTTATATTTCCTAGGATGTTATTATTTTTGGCTACAGTTCATTCTAATTGTCAGCTATCTGAGGAAATCTCAATTTCAAGGACACGCAATTTCAATGCCATTGTTTCAATGGCCATCTGAGTGCACTGTGCCATGCTGGTCTTGCAGGTTTCTAACCAAACGGGAGCTTTCCCTCCAAACTGATTATGTTAACTTAGTCAAGTTAATGGCTCTCTTACTTTTATTTCTATACAACCAATGATTTATCTTTATGGACATTCCTTCCACTGTTGATTTCCTATGCAACCACTGTACTCATTTAATAATTTCTTAACACTGTTGACATTTTTTTAAAATTTAAAATGTATTTTACAGGTAATTCTTCTTACATCAGGACTGCTAGTGGCTGAAATATCCCAAGAAATGATATGTAGGTCTCCCCCAGTTACCATAACCAAAGAACTTCCTAAGAAAAAATTTATGTGTAAAGCTTAATTCCATAAAATCACTTTTACTTTTCAAGAAAAGGTATTCTGTAGTGAAATGTTGACTCTTGTTATGATTACCCCTTGGCTGAAGGTAATCAAAAATTGTATGAGTATATTATAGATTTTCATGTAGAATGGGTTATCAAAGAAAAATCAAACAAAAATATTTAAATTATTTTTCATTTTTTCTATAAAATTGGAAGCATAATGACTCGAAGGTAGTGGGAAATCAAGTCTGAAGAGTTACATTTCTTCCTTTCCTTTCAGACTAAGCATGTTGTTTCATTTAAAAGTTGCTATTACATCATCAGGGGGAAAAACATTATTGATTGTTTGAGAGTTTATGCTGTGAATAGGGAAAAGCTGCTGCATACACACAGTGATTAAATGAGAGCCAGTATAGCAAGACTCATAGGTAAGAGAAGACACATTTAAGCAAAATTCACACTTTAAAAATTGATAAAATAGTTGGGAAGTAATTTTTTAGATTATGTGACTTCTATTTGAAAAATAATTATCACACTTACTCTATGGGTAGATGATAAGTTAAAATTTCATGAGGACTTCAAGTCCCAGAGTCAGAAACTTGCTTTTTTAAGTGTAATTGCTGCTCTATTTTTAAACCCAAAGGCTGATATAAAGCTAGATTCATAAAAAACTTGCAAGAACTGCTCTCACCTGAGAACCCTGCATTATCTATTGAAGTCTCAAGGGGAGAGGCTGTCTACCTTCCCACAGCCCATACAAGTCACAGTGGGTTTTCATAGCATTATTTCAGCCCCTTTCAAAACACAAAGCTCTCTTGTCTTTTTTCCTTGGTTTATGACATCTGGTTATATGGCAACATTCAAGTACTCTTGTGTGACCACGTATTATCATCTCTCGGTCACTACTATTTATTTCTTTACTTTATAAAGTGACTCTCTTTCTACCTAAATAACATATCATCTTGCATTTGAGCTTGAAGGGCTATTTGGATGATTTATCTCTTTTAATCACCTCTTATTGAAGTAACACCTTATAATCAAGTCTATAACAATGCAACACTTTTTTACTTTGCTGATAAGCTATGGTTTTTCCAGACTCTGCTCTTCTCTGAGGAGTTATTATTCTTGAACTCATATCAAAAGAACTGCCCACATCCAGGGTGTGCTGTTCTCATGGTCAAGTACAGGGACAGAATGAAACAAAGCTAAATCACTCAAGTGCACTGAAGATTGGCAAAGTACACTTAGACCTCAGAGAAACATGGCAAGGGTGGGGAGAGAATAAAGAACTGGGAACGATTCATGCTTTCTACTACAGTCCACTTCCTGGGTCAAAAATACTTATTTTCTCCCAATAAAGTTAAACCCATCTCCTTAGAGATTTCAAATGTCTCACCCCATTATTCTAACAGACTTAAAATGTGAGGCCTCATGGTCAATATCAGGTCAGGGTGCAGTTCTGCTTAATCCACTGTCTGTGAACTGAGAGGATAAACCATGGCTTCTTTCTAATATACATGCACATGCACACACTCCATAGAATGGTGAAACCATGATAAGACAACAATAACTTACCATTCTGGAAAGGTTGAAAGAGCAGTTCCGTGCCAGTCACTGGTCAAGAGAAGTTTTGAAGACCAGACGAACGATGAGTAAATCCTCTACTATTTTTTAAAATATTTTATTTATTTATTTTCAGAGAGGGGAAGGTAGGGAGAGAAGAAAATATCAATGTGCGGTTGCCTCTTGAGCACCCCCTACTGGGTACCTGGCCCACAAGCCAGGTATGTGCCCTCACTGGGAATGGAATGACAACCCTTTGGTTTGGAGGCTCAGTCCACTGAACGACACCAGCCAGGGCTGTATTCTTGAGAAAAAGAAATAGTCTTCCTTAGGTTTTTGGTCACCCTACGAGAGGGTCTCAGGCACTGCTCTCCATGGCTCCTATTCTGTCCCTTGGAAAGTTCTTCCTTTCTTTCAGCCTCCATAGATGACTTGAAGAAAAATGACTAATAGTCACTTTGGGAGAGGTTAAACAGTTTTCTAAGCATACTTACTATACCTAGTAACTTGGGATTCTAAGGCTCATATCTTAATCTTGAATAGTCACAATATTTCTTAATCTAGACTGGTAGGATTTTAGGCATAGTTTAGTTGTGATTTTAAGGAGGCCTGTGGGCATATGCCTCTCCATCTGATTAGAGAGTGATACCTTTATTTTCTCAAGCTTCCATAGGGTAACATCCTTGTTCTCTTTCCTAGAGTCATTCCATTCAATTGACTGGACTTTCTAGCTGCACAGTTAACCTGATCAGATAATTCAAAAAATGATGTGATGACCACATTCTTTATTTTTTTTTTAATTATTTCACTGGTTAGAATTGAGAAGAAATTTTCTTTAAATCCTTATTGATCTAATATCTGAATTATCTTATTTTCTTTTTTTACCCGATTGTAAGCAGGTCTTTCCTTAGCCAATTTACTTTTTGTGATATTTATTAAATGAAGCTAGTAATAAACAATTCATGCTACCAATATTCTCTCTTGTATAAAACCTCACTTCCCAAAGCCAAATGTTCATTTGAAAATTATTTCCCTTCCAAGTTATTACAGTTGATAGCCATCCCCAATGTCTCTCTAAAGTTGCAATTTTCAGTAGCATTTTCTCCACATGTTGGAACTCAGAACAATGTTTTAGGCATTTGCCGTGGCAGCCCAGTATTTTTTAACATATTTCTTTTGCGGTCAGTTCTTGCTATGGAAACAAAACACTAATATTTTAATAAGTACACAAATAAACCATTTTTATTATTCACATTAAATGATGGATGTATATTGGATGTTGCTCAGCTGGGTTCTGCTGGTGATATTTGGTTTCACCTGCTTTCTAATTTCAGAATACATGCTGAGAGAGAAATCCTCATTTAGGGTGTTTTATGGATATGACAGAGGGCAGAATTTCAAGCGTCCAAGGCAGAGAGGACAGGAATGCCCTGAGAGGGTCTGCAGTGGCAGGCGTAAGTGTATTTCATCTGTATGCATCCCATGGACCAGTGCAGTCTTGCAGTTAAAGCCAGTCGGTAATACCATTCCACTCACAGGGGAACAGGACATGATATGGAGTGAAAATAATTGTGAATTATAATCCAGTATTTCGCACCATCTCTTATGGGCCAAATTGTTTCATCCAAAATCCATATGTTTATATCTAAAACCCCAGAATCTCAAAATGTGATGGTAATAGGACATAGGCTTGTTAAAGAGGTAATTCAGCTAAAATGAGGTCATTAAGGTGGGCCTTAATCCAATATGATGGGTATCTTGGAAAGTTAGACACAGCCATGAATACAGGAGAATGCCATGTATTAGTTTGCTTACATTGCCATGGCAAAGTACCACATACTGGGTGGTGGGTGGCTTAGACAACAGAAACTTCTGGCCTCATAGTCCTGGAGGCTAGAAGTGCCATATCAAAGAATCAGCCAATTTAGTTTTGGTGTGGTTTGCAGTTAGTTGCCTCTTGCCGGATTCCCACATGACCTTCCCTCTGAGAGAGCTCTGGTGTCCCCTCCACTTATCACCAGTCCTACTGGATCTGGGTGCGGACCTATGACCTCACCTAATTTTAAAATTATATCCTTAAAGGCCCATCTCCAATTATAGTCACATTGGAGCTTAGGACCTCTAAGATAAATTTGAAAGAAGAGATATGATTCAGTCTATAACATGACATAGGAAGACACAAAGAAAAGAGAACAATCTACAAGGCAAAGAGAGAGAGGCCTAGAATGGATCCCTGCGGACACCTTCATCCAGGACTTCTAGTTTCCTGACTGGGAGTAAATAACTCTCTTTGTTTAAGCCACCCATTGGGCTGTACTTTTTCATGGTAGCCCCAGCAAAGTAATATGTCACCTAAACCCCCCCACTCCCTTCTTTGGTCCGTTCTAATCCTTTGTGTATAGCCAGGACATCGTTGCTGCAGGATACAGCTCAAACTGGTAATACTGTGCTTCCCTACACAGCCTCTGACAGTAGGTTAGTTTTCTCCAGCTCTGTTTCTCCCTCACTTTCACTACCCTGTACCTGCTTGATTCTTTCTTACTGGATATAAAACACGAATGCTCATACATTAACTTTATTTCCTAATAAAGAAAATCATGTTAGTGCAACATCAACCTCAATGAGAGAAAAGATTGGGTTTCTTCCTTCCTTGCTCTTTCATTGAATTTGTTTCTAATATGTAGCTTAATTATTAGGTAGTGATTAAATATTTTTGAGACAAGAATCCTCCTTGATTTAAATAATAGTGAAGATTAAAAGAAACCTGCTGTAATGTAACAAGTACATCACTGCCTTCCTCAGACTGAAGATGACATTTAGTCATCTGAACTAGAATTATCATATGTTACCCACCAACTCATACTTCCTTCCTCTTATTATTAATTGCTTTTTCCCTTGATCCAGTAAGATTAATTAAACAGGAGGACATTGGACTGGATGGCAATATTGCCATGGTGGCTTATGTAAGCAAACCAAAATCAAAGTCTGTTAATGCTTCAAGTTTACAAAATTGACCCTACAGATGAACAACCACCCAAATAGCCAGTTGGGCTTTAACTTATAGTCAATAAATAATCTCCTACCATTGCTTCTACTTTTCATCTCTAAAAGTGTTACCCTAGCTCCTGTCGGTAGAACACATCTATCCATTTCTGGTTGGTGCTGCCTAATGCCAATTGTTGTTTGGCTCAAATAAACTTACAAGGTTTTAGTATGTCTCCATTTATCTTTAAAATCTATACTGGCATCTGAAATAGAAATATCAGTTTTATCAAGGCAGGATTTTGCCTGTTCATTTACTATTATGTCCCCAGTGCCTAAAGTCCATAAATAAGATGGTAAAAGCTAAATACAAAGGAATACAAGGCCTGAAGAACACAAGACTAGACAGAGACATGGTCCACAACAAATATAACTGAGAGTTTTCTAAGAAAAATTTCAGCACTGACCATAGAGCCCAAGGCCATCTTGCTGGTAGACATACCAGGCAATAGCTTCTGATTCACCGTATTGCTTCTCTTGCTCTTGCCTTGCAATTAGATGGAAAAGGAGGACAAACTGTAGGTATAGAGAATAGCATATTCACTCACCTTTCCCCAGTGCAACAGGCCATGTACAGTGCTGGGGAAGCAAAACGTAAAACACACTCTGCTCTCAGCTCTAAGAACTTCCCCACCAAGTAGAAGAGAAGTAAGTGTTGGAATATTGAATTAGGCTTACACCAGCGTGTGATGCACGTCACTGGCCATCTGCTAAAAGACTACAAAGGTCAAATAAAATTGTACCCATTTCTGTTGCCAAGCAGATGCACTTTTCATACATTTTATTAGTACTTAACAGCTGTTTGTTATACATATATCATCTTCAAATCACATAGTAATTGGAGTGATTCATTAATTAGCTTTAAACTCCTCTAATCTTTACAGTAAGAAATATGTTTGCAGCAAAAAAGGAGGTTCCCTTAGAAGTTAGGCTCCTCCCCTTGTGTAGAAATTACGGTTCTATCATCCTTGATGATGGCATTTCAAGGAACTGGCGCCAAGGTCCTTGAGAAAGACATTCCTGAGTGGTAAAGCTGATGAGAGTCTTAATGAACTTCTAGAGAGATTTATAAACGCTTCAAAGAGATAGAATAAGATCTTATGATTACAAGTTTTCTAAAGTAAACAGTCTAGGAAAAATGAGGGAAAGGGTCCCTTCCTTATTTTCAACAGGATTAATTAGCCTCTTAGTTTTAATTTGTATTTACCATTAAGGAAAACATGTCTAAGTTATGGAAAGGGTTGAGTGAACATGTTAGACTGAGTTCAATCATAGTTTTAAACTGATGACCTGAAACTGTTCACTTGAAGTTACAGTTTCTATGATCCAAACTTACTGTATAATATTTTATTTCCTAAGAATAAGCCAAGAAATTATGGGGTTTTCTGGAGTTTTCACACTGTAATAGGAGAAAAAAATATTACCACAGAAGAGATTTGAAGGGACAGTGCTTGAGAAAATAAAGCCACTATTTATTTATTTATTTATTTATTTATTTATTTATTTATCTATCCATCTATCTATCTTTTTACTTTTAAATTTTTGGAATTTTATTTTTATAGATTTTATTGAATTTTAAGGCTGACATTGGTTTAATAAAATTATATAAGTTTCATGTATATAAAATTTTATAACATCTCATCTGTGTATTGTATTATGTGTTCACCATCCTTAGTCTAATCTCCTTCCATCACCATTTATCCCCCTTGTACCCTCTTCTACCCCCATTCCCCTTCTCTCTGGTGATAACTCCTTATTAAATACAGCACACTTACAAATGTGTGTATACACACAGACCCCTACACACACACCATTTTGGAACATATTCTCAAAAGCTGACACATTGTTTGTTGTCCTGGAAAACTGGATTTTGTATTTTAAGTGCTTCACATTTCACCCAATGCAGTTACCATTTTTCATTATGTCATACTGTTGGAAAACAGGTGGAATGTATATACATATAAAGGGAAATAGAAATAATGTGCATTAGTAGTAAATCCATATAGGCTATTTGTTCTCTAACATGAAGGAGAATGAATCTTTCCTTTCCCAGAACGGAGACGTTATATTTGCTTCTTGTCTCATCCTCTTTCCAGGTGCCACTCCATGGAAGACATTTATTCCAACAAAAGAAGGAGGGCAGATACCATATATTTGACAACTACTCTTGATCTCCTCATTTTATTGACTTACAATATACCCATATTAATCCCTCATCATATATTTCTGTGCCATGACAGTAAATTTGACACACCCATACACACTGAGTTGTGCTATGAAGATTTACAGTGTTAAGGTTGGGATTGGCATATTTTCTTTATGAGATCAAGCTACAATGAAATGCTAAATGTTCTTGGTTGAAAGGCTCATTGTCTACTGGAGGATGGAGACAAGTAGAGACTGACTTTTGGGATCTCAATAAAACTTTCAAAACCCAGGTTACGAACTGGTGGCCATGATTGCAAATCTGATGATTTAATAGTTTCTTGCAGTAGAAAAACAGTGGCAAGCAGGTAAGCAATGCTTAAGGAAGGTAAGAATAGGGACCCTTGGTCCCTAGCTTAGTTTTTCTTTAAAATACTCATTCCTCAGTACCTGTTACCATGATCACAACTCAGCTTCTACGTTCTGTGTCAAAAATTTGATTCTTTTAGCTTGTCTCTACTTGGAGTTTCCTAATTACATCAGTCCTCAAACTCTTGGTTGTTTTGTGCTCCAACTGCAGCTGTCAGAATAAGAGTTCCACACTAAACAGGTGCTTCGGGAAAGAAACAACAGTTTTGAACATCACCTGCTTTAATTACAAGGATATTATCTCTTCTTCTGAGGGCACTTTTATTTGCATGAGTATGTCTTGGAATTACAAGGGATGGTAGCTATCATACAATTTCATCTCCTGTTCAATTCAGGCCCCTTTTATCATCTGGCTGTTCCCAATGTAAGATCAATGGCCAAACTTTCTCATCTTGCTTACACAGAGATTATGTATGTTTCAGCACAAAGGTAATGTATTTTGGGGAGTTTTCTCTAACTCCTCCAGGTGAATGTATGAGCCCCTCATAAATGTTTTCTGCCACATTTTCCCAGTAAATATTTGCTTCACAACTGGCTCTTTAATTGTGTTGCCTGCTAGACTGATTTTAGGTTCTTTAAATAAGGACCTTTGTTGATCTTGTTCTTTGTGATAATTGGCACCTGGGACAATGTTTCTCCTACAGTACATGATTAATAAATATTTTGACTTGGTGAATGAATAGTTCTATAATATTGATGTAAAATCTAAAGATATTTTTTAAGTTAATATGAAGATCCAAGAATCAATTTTTTCTGAATTGTGTACCAAGATTATAGTTTTTATGCAGTTGGCAAGAGTAATTTTGTAATAAAGTTTTTTTTATATATTTTAGGTTAGAAGATTAAAGATTTACATTTGACTCTCAAATAAAATGATTGCATCCACCATATCAATGGACCCATTTAAATGTCTTTCTTGCTTATTTTTCTTTTTTTTCTTCTATGTATGACCACCTCCTAGTTCTCTTCTCTAGCCAAGAAGAATAAATTTCAGACTTCATTGTAAACATACACATACAAATATTCTTCAAATTTTTCATATTACTCAAAGTTTAGTTAGTTTGGCATTAATACATATTACATATTACCACAAAGCACATGATATTCATTTTGAAATAAACACAGAGTTTAGTTCATAAATTTGGAAAAAAACAAACTCGGTGTCTTTTCTTTTAAGAATTCAAATCACTTATGAGGGCTTTTACATTATTTTAAGGCATCGCATCTCAGACTTTCAAAATATATTGTAATTTCCAGATATCAATCATGTGTGTATACAAGATCAGCTGATATTAGATTAGTTGATCCTTTGGGTGTGTGGAAGGAAATGTTGAAATTAAAACTGAATAAAAGTTAAAACTGACTTGTATTAAAGAGATGGGCTACTTACAGATGGTTTATAAAATGGAAAAAAATCCTGTTTTATAGCTCAAGAAATTCTTTAGATACAAGCTGATGTGAAAATATTATCTGCTACAGAAAATATATTAGCCTATTATTAATATATGCATTCACATGAATATTCCTAACTTGACTAGGAAACTGAGTTTTTATTTTTTTAAAAAGAACATAGGAATATAAAATAAAAAGTGCTGAGTTTAGTTAATGGACTAGACATATAAATCCTCATTTATTTAAATAAAGAATCACTTTGTGTTGCAAAAGCAGTTTTAATATTCCACTAGTTTGTGTATAATAACAGATGGTTGGGATGACTGTATTAAACACTTATCAAAATACTAAAGGCAAACCTAATTTTAAGATTAACCATATGCTACAATTTGAACTGTTTATCCCCAAATTCAAATATTAGTGTCCTAACCTCTGGTAACAGACAGAATGCAACCTTGTTTAAACGTAAGATCATTGCAGATATAATCAGTTAAGATGAAGTCATACTGGAATAGTGTGCACCCCTAATCCAATATGACCAGTGTCCTTACAAAAATGGGAATTTGAACACAGATACCCATACAGAATCCCATCCTGAGAAAATGGTATGTAAAAACATTAAGGCAGAGATTGGGGTGATTCATCAATAAGTCAAGGATGCCAAAGAGATCACCAGCAAACCATGGGAAGCTAGAGGAGAGGCATGTGATTCTTCAACTCAGAAACAGCCACACTGCTGACACCTTCATCTTGGATATATAGCTTCCAAAAGTGGGTCACTAAAATTCTGTTGTTTAAGCTACTATTTACTTTTTAATGAAAGTTCTAAAAAACAAACGATCAATGATTAATTTCTTCCCGTCGACTTAGTCAAGTCACTGTTTACAAACAAAACGCCACCACACATAGGTGATGTCTTGTCCATTACACTCATTATGATGAACTGATCATTGTATATAGCCCTACTTCAGTACTCATTGGTTTTAGAACTCATCAAACCTTGACTTGTCGCATTTTGAGGAGAAAAAGGCTTCATCACTCCCTGCTTACCCTATACTTGTCAGTTCCACACTTGTCACCAGTTCTGGAACAAATTAAAGACAAGCACAGAGGTAACATTGTACTATGTTTGTATAGTTTTACCTTATTTTCTTAAAGTGTCATTGGGGATGGGGAGGGTAACATAGCATCCTGAGATGTAACTGATGTATTTAAACTGACCCACAGACAATGTGCAGTGTATAAACATGTTCAAAGTTAGGATTCGTGGGAAAAAATACTTTATATTGTATGCATATTATTATTTTGAACTTGTCTCTCTTTTAATTAAAAAAACATAATAATATAATTTGTTAGGTAATCACTGATATTGCTATTTGACTTGAAACATTAATATAGCAGAGCACATTTGTGTTTTTGTGTGCATATTATTTTTAAACTGAAATGTTTTACCAGTCATGGTAACAAGTATTGATTTAATATTTTCTGGTACAGTTCCTCCCACTCTTTTATTAAAATTATATCTGATTGAGTACAGAGTGCTTCTTAGAAGATGTCGAGATGATCTTTTTGTCCTAGAATATCCAGTACTGTCATCTAAAAAAATAGAAAGCACTACTGGTAACAAGTAAATAATGTTTTGTTATGGTTTATTGTATAATAAGAAATGGTCTTATTATGTTATTAAAACTTTGGGAGAAATTTAAAGCCTAAAATAATTGATAGTATGTGCAAGTGTACATATATATTTCTGTGTATATTTTATGTATATAAAAATATATGTGTGTGTACAATTGTTGAATATTATATATATGTGTGTGTGTATATATATATACACACACATGCATGCATACACTTTTTTCAATAATGCCACAAGGCACTTAAGTACTTAGGTCTCGTTAATCTATGTTGAACCATAGAGTTTGCCTGCATTGGGGGAAAAAATAAAGCATGAAACTTATGCTCTTTCAGGCTGGAAGTGTTTTTGTAATTTAAAACAAAAAATAAAATCATCTCATTGCCTAATTACTATGGCAAACAAAGTATTAAAAATCAGTGACCTTATACAACTTTACCTAGTATACATTCATAATAACAGATTTCTTCTTCATATAAAATATCTCTCTGACTATATTAGGTTACAATCATCACATAATTATTGTCCTCAATCATGTAATAAAAATGTTTGAACCAAGAATGATGTTCCCAGCAGCAACAAGCATGACCCAGGTCCAAATTTCAGGTTGTAACACCATTCCTCAGTAAAGGAACAGTGCTCCCTGAAGAAGATAACTGATTCTCAGACGGGAGCAGGAAATACACAAGATGAGTCTAGAATGTCTTGTCATTGCTGATCCTGTTAGTATGTAAGCAAACGTTATTAGTGATATTAGTCTTGGAAGAGAAAAGAGCTATCCGAGGGTGAGAAAGGCACCAGCACTCAGTTTCTTTCTCCTGAGGACTTAGATAAATTGAGGGGTGGGGTGAGGGAATCACATATCGATTTGATGGGAGAAGGTGGTATGTATTCTTCCAAGGGAGAGTGTGACCTCCTAAACATAAGTATGGGTGGAGGTCTGTTAACTCAGAATGTCATCTTGCTCCAGAACACCCCTTGTTATCCTGTTAAAAACAGATGTGTGGCCTGCGGCAGTTAATTAGGGTTGTTTATGAGCTTTTCTGCAAGTTCTATGGACCCTCTCCTCCTTGTCCTAAACTTCTACCTAACATAACGACAATCAGTAAGAAAGTGACCAAACATACACAGACACACACACACAAATGGGGTTCTGTCAGAGAGACACAAGAGCAGACTAAAAGAGGTCCCTATGGCAAAAAATAAATAATTTCAACACATTATAATTGATAAAATCATATTTAGTTAACTCCAAATATAAAGTAAATACTCAATCTATCTTGTTAAAAACTATTGAATAAATGGACAAATAACAGTGGAGAGGAGGACCATAACCTCTCTACTCTGGAAGTGTGGGCTGTGCAGAGTGGTTTCCTTTCAATAACATCTTGGAGACAAAAAAGGAGACAGAACTCCCGAGTGGAGAAAATCGACAAACATGACCTCAGTAAGGTGATAACGCTAACAATGCAGTGAAAGTTCATGCTCACAGTGTACACTTATGATAGAGGAGAATGGCATTTTCTGTTCTGGTTTTCCTCCTCAAAATGCCATAACCACAGTGTAATCATGAAAAGAATATCAAACAAGTCCCAAAAGAGTGACTGATATTCTATAAAATCACTGACTGGCACTCCTCAAAACTCTCAAAATCATAAAAAATAAGCTAAATCTGGTAAACAATTGCTTCCAAGATGAGCCTACAGAGAAATAGAGACTTCGTGTGCTGTGGTGTGCTGGATGAGATCCCGGAAGAGAAATAGAACTTTGGGTTAAAAATAACAACGTATGGCCCTGGCTGTTGTGGCTTAGTGGATTGAGCACCTGCTTATGAACCAAAGGGTCTGTGGTTGGATTCCCAGTCAGCGCACATGCCTGGGTTGCAGGCCAGGTACCAAGTAAGGAGCCCGTGTGAGGCAACCACATGTTGAAGTTTCTCTCCTTCTCTTTCTCCCTCTCTCCCCCTCTCTAAAAAAATAAATAAATAGACATTTTAAAAAGTTGCAAAATCTAAATAAAATGTGGACTTCACTAAATAAAAAATGTATTGATGTGGATTAACTCGTTGTACCCCATGCACCATACTAATGTAAGATGTTAATAATAGAGGAAACTGGGTGCTTGGTATTGAGGAACTTTTTATGCTAATTTAATTTTTTCTATGAATCTAAAAGTACTCTAAACTAATTTTTTTAAATAAATAGAATAGCATTTAGAATAAAACATCGTGTGTTGATGTCTTAGATTGTTTGTCATGGACTGAGGTAAAACAGGTATTTTCTATATGACATATTTTGGTTTTATTTAGAGTGAAATTATTAACAGAATAAAAAGTGTTCAAAATGACATTATCGACACTAGAGATAAAATTTGTAATAATAATATTTGTCAAATTTGAGATGAAAGGGATTTTCCCATCCATTTTCAAAACCACAGAACATAGATTATATAACCACTCTCAAACTGGATTCGTTAACATCAGTTCATGAAATATTTTAGACACCCTAGATTGAATATAAGACAAAGTCTAAGTAAACCTAGTAAAATTTTGACATCCAATTTTTATTAAAAAATCAATTTTACAAAATTTGTCATTTTGTACAAAGAAAAAAAGTATTTTACAGAACAGGACCATAATACAGAACACAGGCTGAGTAAGCAGTGGGACTCTCATCCCAGAAAGCAAGGTGCCTATACTAACTAGATCCAGCCAAGGAAAAATAAGCAAGCAAGCAAACAGACAAAAGACATTTGTTCCCTTCCCAGAGAATTGTAGAGAAAATATTAATGGCAAAAGAGAGCAGCAGAGAAGATACACAAACAGACTGGCTATTTCTGATCCTTCTAGAAGACACCAGAGCCGTCTGGACTGACTAAAGTTCAGGCTGAGAGACAAGACATAGTGTCTCCCCACACAAAAGGGAAGTAGCATGGAGAAATGGAACTTCAGACAGAGAAGCCTAGTGACTTCATATTGTGTTTTTATCCTGAAATTCTTCTTGGCACCTTTGTGATTAGCTCCAAACTATAAAAAAATCATTCTTGAAATAAAAAAGTACAATTTAACATTTAAAGCAAGTTTCATGGTTTATAGAAATATCTCTGCAGAAAGAAGCTGAGTATGCAGATTTCTGACTGATGACTCTGTATGTCTGTTTTCTTTCTCTTTTTTTGCTTACTGATATTAGGTAACTAACTAAAAACATTGTTTTAAATTTAGTCAGAGACTGTTGTGGCCATGATAAAATGTGGCATCTAAGTCTGGTGAAGAAGGGAAAGAGTGGGTAGGAATATTTTGGGAAGTGAGGAGGCAAGACTCCGAAAGCAGATCAGTTCAGGTCTGTACTAGTTGTTAAAAAAAGAAAAAAGATGGTAAAATTTTCAGGAGATATAAAAAATGGGGCACAGCTCCATTAATTTTGAGATGAAAACTAGGAAATACAGAAGTTTTAAGTAGATCAAAGTTATTCTTTAAAAAGTGTTTAAACCAACAATATTTTAAGGTTAATTTAGAAAACAGAACAGGCTAGATAGTTCTTAAAGCTTTTCTTGTTCTTATTAAAACAACAATAACGAAAAGAGACAGAGAGAAAGAAGAGCTAGAAAGATGACATCACATGAAGGGAATTTCACTCATTGAAGTGAGAAAAGAAGTGACATTGAATATATAAGGTGGTTTATTTCTTGGAAGGAAGCTTCTAGAATTCATTCCAGTTACACTATCTCCTCTGGGTAACCTCTGAATTAGATCATATATTAGTTTACATTTGCGATACCAACACAGGAGGCCAGAACAAGCCCTGCAAGTATAACTCTCCCAGGTAGTTATAAAAAAGTTAACATTTCTTTATGCTCCTCTGTTTCTAGACATTGTCTCACTGACTTAATACACATTTTATTTACTATTAAGTCAATCTCATTTTATCAACTTTATGCACACTTTTTAAGAGCAACAATTGAGCTTTATATTTCTTCCACAGTTTATTGAACATAATAGGACCTCATTAAACTTTTCTGAAAGGCAATTTATTTTTATCTCTATAATGCTCTCTATAAATAACAGGGAGATTATTGCTATTTGATACAACATTGACATTAATTATAGCAAGAAGTTTACTTTATGTTATTAATAAATAGTTACAAGGTTCTTGAAAAATAAAGTAACAAATTCTAGTACTCTTCAAGAGACTTGAATATTGGTATGTACATTTAGCAAGTTTTTTGGAATTCTAATACTTTCTTACATCATTTATCTTCATCCTACTCCATGCAAATTATGCATCAAGGTGATTATAGGTACTAGAGGCAATTACTTGTGTCTAATCTATTAAGAGGGTTCTAAATTCCATATAAATTAAACCTGTTTCCAAGTGTTAACTAAATGTGTGAAAACTTGATTATGGCTTCTGGTATTTTGAAAATTATAAATCCCCTTAAATTATCTTCCTTACTGCTTTTCCTTTTACAGAAATTCTCCCAATATAGTAAAATTATACATCACATCACCAAAATGACAGTTTGCCTCTCCTGAATTTGAAAATTACACAGTGCTTTCAACTAATAATATTTATCATCCAAGAAAATCTTGTAATGTCCAAAAGCCAAAATTTGGGGAAAATAGTATCTGAGGTTTAAAACCAGAAATGACTTTCACCAAAAGGAAAGCACTGTTTTATCTACTCATGTACTGATGTTCACCGGGGCTGTTTCCAGATCTCGGCTATTGCAAATAACTCTGCAATATGTAACACATCTGCACGTGTATTGTTTTCAATTGTGTCAGGATTCTTGTGATATATTCCCAGAAGTGGGATTGCTGGGTCAAAAAGCAGGTCCATTTTCAATTTTTTGAGGAAGTTCATACTGTTTTTTAAAGTGGCTACCAGTCTGCATTCCCAACAAGAGTGCACTAGGGTTCCCTTTTCTCCACATCCTTGCCAGCACTTGTTGTTTGTTGATTTATTGATGGTAGCCATTCTGGCAGGTATAGGATGATATCTCACAAATGTATTTTATAACTTATCTTTTCATTTGATTTTGATGGCTGAGAGAGAAGTCATATTTTAAAATCTTTATTATAACCTCAGAAAACATAACAGATCACTAAATTATTTGTAAAAAGCTCTACAAAAAATCCAATAGGGTTATATTTGGTAGTGTCAGAAAATTATGGGTAGAAATAAAAAAGAAAATTTCTATGCCTGTTCTGGAAAGCGAGAATTTTTTATTTAATTTTATGTTAGTGAGTCAGAAAGATCATATTTAACCTTTCAGATAAATCAGGTTCTCATGCCTGATTTGTACAAACCACCTAAAAGAGAAGATGGGATTATTTTGATAGCTATTTTCTTTTCCTGCCTTGAAAAAATGAATCATTCAAACTATGAGAGCAAAAAGAGAAATATTGAAAGTAGAATTTATAAAAAATAGAAATAATAGGGCCATTGTTTCCATAAACAAGTGACAAATGTTCTTTTTAAATGTGAAGTTCTTAGTGGTTTTAAAAATAAAGTGAAAACTAAATCATGTTGACTTCATAGCCTGCAGTGGAAACACACTGAGCTTTAAATAATAACATTTGGTGCCATTTCTTGTCCTATTAATGTTACGATGAAAACCAACTTCAACTAATCTGTCTTCTTGCAGCTCAATTTCACAATATAATTCCAGGCAAATAGAATAAAATGCACTAAATATTCTGTACATCAACTTCTTCTCAGCAATAATTTATTTCCCTAATAAAAAAGTAAACTGCATTTTCTATTTTGAACAAGAATGATATGAATTATATAAAGTATAGAAAATGGAAAAAAAGAAAATGGGCCAACATATTACACATATATAGGAAATGAGTTTTGTATCATAGGTTTAAGAATCTGAGGACCCAAAGTTTATTCCAATCTTCCCTGGGATGAACAGTTCCAAAAATCCTGGGGGTAAAAAACAAACTTTAATATTGCTAAGGAAGTGGAATTGGCTGCACTATTTTATTTTAGTAAGAGTTTGTTAGACACAATAAATTATACATCAGAAACAACTGCACTATCTGGATTATCAAGGTTATAATTTTGCTCTTTTTTAAAACTTCAAAACAAACAGAATTATGTATTTATTGATTCAGTAATAATTATATTATAAAATAACATTAAATATATATTATCTTCAGAAAGGCTTGCATGGTCATGTTTTCTTTACTGTCATACATTGTATAAGCAAAGTAGGCTTGAGATGATTCCCAATTTGTCACATATGTGCTTTAATTCATATTTTTCCTACCTCTAATATTTAGTCTATCATAAGTATGACATGTCACTCATAAAAATAAACAAAATATACTAGTTTTCAATTGCTACCACATACCAAAAATAGCACAAAGTTGGCAGCTTCAAACAATGTGTACTCATTACCTCATAGTTTCTTCATGTAGCCCCCAGCCTGAATCCAGGAGGTAGCAGGGCTGCCTCTGCCTGGGACGCTCTTCTCCTCCACTCCATCAAATTCTACTGAAGGTGATGGTTCCCTGTGCACTCATGGGGTGGCCAAAAAGTGCATTTATTTATTTTTTTAATATTTTCTGGAAGATGATCCTAGTAGTGCATAGCTGTCTTTAACTTCATTTGAAACAATTATGGTATATTATATTGTGACAGTTGTCATATTTCCATACATTTAAAAAAGAAATGCATCAAAATTAGTAAATTTGTGTGTAGACATTTTAATATTGAAGGTGGAAAAAATATGCAACATTTTTGGCATACTATATTTTATTATTTCAAGAAAGGTAAAAACACAATTGAAACACACAAAAAATGATTTGTTCAGTGTATGGAGAAGGTTCTGTGACTGATGGAACCTGTCAAAGTGGTTTGCAAAGTTTCATGCTGGTTTGCAAAGCTTCATCGTCCAGAGATTCCTCCCTGGACGATGCTCCATCGTCAGGTAGACCAGTTTTAGTTGGCAGCAATCAAACCGAGACATGACTTGAAAACAATCAACATTGTATCACATGGGAGATAGCTGATGTACTCAAAATATCCAAATCAATAAAGTTATTAGTGAAAATAAAAATATGTCCTATATTTTGTACAAAAAAATGGACTTTTAAAAATCTCTTGAATATTTATTGTTTTACTCTTAGAGAAGAGGTTAAAACCTAGTATCATTCAAGTGTGGCTTGGTCTATATAAGTAGGTTCCAAATATTTTACCAATTGCTATCAAAGAAGAAAAAGCCAGTACATACATTTGATTGTAGAGATGCCTGGAATAATTACATTAAAAGCAGAATATCATCATTTTAAGGTGATAGTTTTGTTTTGTTTTATTTTTGACATTTTGATGCTTTATTATATGTGTATGTGTGTGTATGCAAAAGTAAAATACATGAAAATAGCATGAAGAATAGAGGAAACTGAAAGTAATTTGTGTGTGTTTATGTGTGTGGCTGATACTCAATTACTTTCTTTTTTTTCTTTTTTTACTGATGTGCAAATATAGTTGTCTCTATTTTCCCATGACCACTTTCCCCCATCCTACCCACATCCACCTCCCACCCTCAATCCCATCCCCCCTTGGATCTGTCCATGGGTCCTTAATTCATGTTGATTTACTTCCCTTTCCCTTCTTTCCCATGTTATTTCCCTCTCCCCTCCCTCCTGGTTGCTGTCAGTTTGTTGTCAATTTCAGTGTCTCTGGCTATATTTTGCTTGCCAGTTTGGTTTGTTAAGTAAGTTCCACTTATTGGTGAGATCATATGGTATTTGTCTTTCACCATTTGGCTTACTTCACTTAGCATAATACTTTCCAGTTCTATCCATGCTGTAAAAAAGGATAGGAGCTCCTTCTTTCTTTCTGCTGCATAGAATTCCATTGTGTAAATGTACCACAGTTTATTGGTCCAACTCATTTACCTATGGGCACCTAGTCTGCTTCCAGCACTTGGCTACTGTATATAATGCTGCTATGAACACCAGGGTGCTTAGGTCATTTTAAATTGGAGTTTCAGGGTTCTTAGGGTATAATTTCAGCAATAGGAGCACTGGATCAAAAGACTTGGCCAACCCAATATTTTATATCTTCAGATGGGTCTTTAGATTGTTCTGTACTAATTCATTTTATTCTTTATTCTTGTTTGTTTTTCAGCATCCATCAAACTCTATCTCGCTGGTTCAGTCTTTATCTGCTTTTCTGGACTATTACTCTCACAGACATTGAGTTTGCCTTCTTCTCACCCACAGCCCTGTGCCTAGCATAGATGATCACATAGGACCAGTGGTCAGTACAGCTTTGCTCAACAATGAACTAATGAATGCATGCATATTGTTTCCTCTGTGTAGATTCCCTTCAATTTTTCCTTTGCTCTGTAGTTAGGTTCACTGAGCTTGACTATAAAATTGAACATACTAACTCTCTGCCTAAAATCATTGTATTATTCTCCAACAGTTTAAGAATAATGTTCATATAACTTACTATGGCACATTTGACCATTTTTAAAAAATATGTATTTATTTATTTATCTTTAGAGGGGAAGGCGAGAGGGAGAGAAACATCAATGTATGATTGCCTCTAGCATGTCCCCTGCTGGGAACTGGCCTGCAGGGAACTGGCTTGCAACCCAGGCATGTGCCCTGACTGGGAATTGAACCGCGATCATCTGGGTCGCAGACCTGCTCTCAATCCACTGAGCTACACCAGCCAGGTGACCATTTTTTACATTAGGAGAAAATATGTATTTAAATTATAAAGAGCCCCACAACTTAATTTTTCCTCTGTAATGAAATAAAGATACAGCAGACCAAATAACAGAGTTGAAATTATGGAAGGGAAGTGGTTTCTTAATAGATTTCTCTGAACTCAAACAACTTCTCCAGGTATTAAGGACACAGAAAACTTCCCAGATTTGAGGGATCATAGAGCAAAGGACGCTATTGTTTCATTCCCTTTGTTTTTAACTTGCATCTCTACTCTCACAGCCAAGTTTATTTGCCAATTCAGGAGAGGAGAGGCAGCCACTAACAAAATACAGCCCTGGACATTCACCTAGCCCTTTCCACACACCACCACCTTCTGCCTTCTGTCATTGCATGCTGCCTAAATGCAGCACAGCCAGGTTTACCTGGGATTTTTCTTCTTCAGCAGCCTCAAACTAATTGCAGTTGCTCCAATTCACAACATTCAACACATATTTATCAAAAGCCTGCAGCATATCAAACAATTTTCTATGCTTGAGATGTAAAAGAACCATGGTATGTTACAAAACTTACATTCTGGTATCATGCAATCATATCTTGCATAGACTAGAGCCTATCAATAAAATGTAGTTACCTCAATTCTATGTAGATAACCAAATACTACCTTTAACTCCAGACTCCACATTTGCTCTCAAGGGAAATCATCCACAACTATTCCCTTAATTCTGTGCTGATCAATGTTACAGAATTTAATATATAAAATTATAAGTACTGAGTTACTGTTTCATCAAAGTTACTGTGGTCACCTTTACTTTGGAGACTCTGTTATCATTACCTTTGTATGTGCAAGCTCCATTGCTGCTTCAGGTTAAACATTTTATGAAAATAAGAGACATCATTAAATCTTTTAATATCTGGTATATGGGGGCTGTCCAGAAGGTTGTCCAGAAATGTAATATGAAAAATAGGGTCATTTGTTGAAGAAGTTACAAAATATAAGAAACATTGTACACAGGGCAATGATGCTTCAGTCCTCTTCAAAGTAGGCTCCTTGGGACCTCACACAGTTCTCCCAATCCTCATCAGCTGCACTATTGTATTTTCCTGAATCTCATCAATGGTTGGAAATCTTGTTCCTTTCGAAATGTGATTTTGGTTTTGGGAAAAGCCAGAAGTTGCAAGGCACCAAATCTGGACTGCAGGGTGGCTGAGTCACCTGGGTGATTTAATGTTTCACCAAAATACTCTGCAGGAGATGTGATGCATGAGCAGGCACAGTGTCGTGATGAAGCTGCCAATCACCAGTTGCCCACAGCTGCAGCCTTCTGAATCATCTGAATAGTTTCCGAGGAGGAATGCTCAAGCTTAACACGCAATTTAATGTAGATTCATTGTTCTACTTGCTTAGTCATTTTGAAAGTGATGGCCACACAGTACACATGCTCACTCAATGGCATCTACTGCCCCCAGTGACTATTACAATAAAGGTGTCCCTGTTCTCTCATACACATTCCAGTCCACTCTCCTTAGCTTCAAGGTTACATCAGGGTCACACAAAGTGTTCTTATTATATTAACAATGGCTGTAGTCTTTCCAGAAAGACCTCATACACATTTATACAGGTCATGGGAAAAAGAAAGTGGACCAGCTCATCTTGGGTCATGGAACTAAAAAAGTGCTAAGGTTTTATGACTAGTTCAAGGGATAATAGTAATAGTGTCTTTGATGAGACTGTACCAGCTGTGCTACAACCATGTTTCCATCCTATTCTGGTACTGATGTGTTTGTACTCACAGGGATGTGTCTGTACTGATGTGTTTGTACTCACAGGGACATCTCTGAGGAAGTGAGATGGGTCCCCATGGATTTACTCGCTCATTGGTTAGACTTAGTGATTTTAAGTCTCTTTTATGTCTCTTTTTATCAGAATCATAACACTTTAAGTTGAGGAATCAATCTTGGTTTTTACATAGGTGTCGGCTTTGTAGCCAAGAGGGCTGTGTACTTTTTGCAGAAGGCAGTTTCTATCTTTTCCTTTATCACTATCTGAGCCTGATGAAACTGAGCATTCTGCATGTTCAGATTAGTCGATCCAGCCCTAATTTGACCCAATGGTGTAGCATGTGTTCTGAAAAGGTTTAATTTGAACAGACTTTAGTTTGAGAACATAAAGAAGAATTTTCCACTAACCCCTGGTAGGATGTCCTTATGATTCTTTTCCATTGATAACTATGTCAGTGTTCTTATCATGGCCCATCTGGACTAGTCACTTGCTGCAATTTCTTCTCAAGTGTTTGGAAGCTGAATGGATGACTACTTCTCTAGACATTTTCCTAATGAGCAGGATGATACATACATAAAATGTTCCTTTGGCTGACTCAGTTTTGTAAATTCACATCTTCATTTTATAGTCTTTTCTAGCAGGTAGAGGTATAAATCAGCATAACAGAGGGGGTATGTAAAGCTGATGGATGGGTGATTTCAAGAGTATTTTACTTTTGTCTTTCCAAAGGGTAGAATTTATCCATTCATCACTGGCTAAATTTTCTACATTTACTATGAAAATATGTTCAGCTGATAAATCTTAGTAATGAGATTCATATTTCAAAATCTGGGGAAACTGGGTGTAGTTTAAAGTAAAAGAATCCAACAATTTACTCATTCCAACTCAGTTTGGCTGATCAATATCCAAGGTTAAGGTCATCTTTATCACTATCTCTTTTGTATAAAATGAGCCCATTTGAAGAGTTTACTGTTTGAACATCATCTAGCAATAGCATATTAAGATTGTTAGTGCTTCTCCCTGGTGATTATTCATCTCAAATTAAATACATGGCTGGGTAGAAAAGTTGACCTCTGCTATGAAGATCATATATACATCACAAACAGGATAGCTGTGAAAAACGTAGATAATAGAACTGAAATGACTGGGTTCAAGCCCGGCATCATTCTGTATGGACAGGGGACTTGGCACATGTCACTTACTCTTCTTAGTTTCTTCACCTATAAAATGGTGAGACTAATAGAAATTGAATGAGAATTAAATAAAATATTGACAGGAAGTTCACAACACATTGCTTGGTGCAGAAACATGTAAATACTTATAGAAATTTATGATTCATTCTATGAATTTTAAAACAGAGTTAAACTTTGATAGGGAGAAAAAAAGAATATATTGAATTTAATCTGCCTAATCTTCCAATATATATTGTAAATGTGACATCTCCTTTAAAATGCTTGTTATTTCCAGTTTTTCTAGTAGGAATGAAATACCCACTGATAGAAAATGTCTGTGTAAGATCTTTTAAAGTAAAAAAAACAAATCTTATTGATGGTGGTATAATTTTGGATTTACAAGTAAATTGGCTATACTGTCTCTTTAACAGAATTTAGATTTAGATAGGTTGTCATGGTGTAATAATTAATGGCACCCTTTTTCATGTTCTCAAAATCATTTAGTTTTGACAACAAATTGTATGGTCACACCAACTTATAAAGACATGGGGTCATAAGCATTCTTCAGGCTCTCAATTAATTTTCTTTTCACTCAATCACATATTACACAGATTAAAACAAAATTTAAAAATTATATATTTATTCACTAATCAACAGTTCTGTTGGTCTATGTAACTAATTAGGTTTAGGTGTCTATAATTATGATCTATTGCATTGTTATTAATCTTGTTTCCATAGAATTCTATTTTTTATCAGAAGATTTTAAATCAAATAAATATTCAGAATCAACATACTTCCACTTCATTAACCCACAATGTACAACAAAAGCTCCATTAAATTTTAAAGCTATTCTACTGATAAGGGAAACAATTAAAAAAATATTAGTTACCTTAGATAGAGGTAGATTTTCCAAAAGTACATTTTTATGGTAATGAAACTAAACATAGTAATTTAATACAAAAAGCCCAGCAATAGTATACAGTTGTTTTTAAATACATAAGTTACACTGTTATTGTTATCAAATCCTCAGGTTTTTTAAAAAATTAAATGAATATATTATGTATTTATGAACATGTATGTTTCATGTTTTAAACTGAAAAATAAGAGAACTGTAATCTATTTGAGGACACAATTCTCCATGGCCCTCTTGCATTTCTGCACGTTAGTTGACCAAGGCACTGATAGTCTTTGATTGAGCACATTTTTATGGATATTTGAACAACAAATATCCCTGTAAGATAGAGTGTCTCTTCAGAGCAGAAAACAGGTGTGTTAAAGTTAAATAAAGATAATATCTTCCCTCTGGGCAAAATTTGGTCAGATTGGCTAGCATCTTATTATAAAAGTTTAATATTTACTGCATTCAGGGTTATTCAGCTGTGATGCAAATCCATCATGACATCCACTTGCCTTGCATCCATGGGATTTGTGGTATGTGGAGAACCATGTGAATGTGAAGTATACATTTTTTGCTCTAATGTAATAACAAAGTCCCTTGTCTCTGACCCAGGAATCTTGCATCTTCTGCCAGCATTTCTGGAACTGCGGTAGGCTGATTGGTTAGTTCGCAGGTTAGTAAATTTCTCTGCATTAAATCATAATAAAAAACACATTGGTATTGTACATGTAGCATTTACTTGTTTTGTGCATAAGTATACATACAAATATTTCCAGGTATACCAACAGCCCAATAGACACATGTGTGTCTTCACTTCAAGATCTAAACAGAGTTTTCACAGGTTCAATATTGTCATTCATTTTGATGTAATCATCTCCACTTTTTCCTCATCTAACCCAACAAAGTTATAAAAATATAGAATTATTTTATGAATTAAAAATTCTTTCACAGTGGCAAAGGCAATTTTTGAAGGTTAAACAAATAAGAAAAAATAGTGTATAATTCTAAGAGATTTCTTTTAAACTATAATACTGAATCTCATCCTCTCACCAATTTTCTTTTTTTAAATATATTTTATTGATTATGCCATTACAGTTGTTCTATCCCCCGTTCATTCCCCTCCACCCTGCACACCCCTCCCCCACCATCCCCCCTTTAGTTTATGACCACGTGCCTCAAGTTCTTTAGATTCTATATTTCCCATGCTATTCTTGCTCTCCCCGTATTTTCTACCTATCATTTATGCTACTTATTTTCTGTACCTTCTCCCCCCTTCTCCTCCTCCCACTCCCCTGTTGCTAACCCTCCATGTGATCTTCATTTCTATGGTTCTGCTCCTGATCTAGCTGTCCTCTTAGTTTGCTTTTGTTTTAGGTGTGGTTCTTAATAACTGTGAGTTTGCTGTCCTTTCACTGTTCATGTATTTTACCTTATTTTTCTTAGATAAGTCCCTTTAACATTTCATATAATAAGGGCTTGGCGATGATGAATTCCTTGAACTTGACCTTATCTGAGAAGCACTTTATCTGCCCTTTACCAATTTTCAACCAAGACTTTCTCCTCTTTTGATTCAGAAATTTCAGATATGTTTTACAAAACATCAGCAGTAGGTGCCACTACATTTTTGCTTGTCCTCTTTTTATATGCTACTTCTGTTAATGACATCACCATCTTCAGTGTGCTCAAGCTAGAACCATAAGGATTATCCTCAGTATTTCTACTTTATTCTTCACACTCAAGTTATTATCTTTCAAAAATAGGAATCATAGTTATTGCTCTTCTTTATCCCAGCTGTTAGTGAATTTTATTGAATTGCTCATTCTCTATGAACTGAATTCTTCACATATATTATCTCTGGCCATCAGTGTAGATGCAACAGAAAAATTCATGGGAACTTACCTGAAATTCGTTAGTTAGTCAATGGAAATTCCAATACTCAGTTATTAGATATGACTAAGACTACCCATATATTGATTAGATTCAGTATCCTTTGCATACAGGAAACTTTTTTTTCACTTTTTCTTTCTCTTTTTATCACTTCAGCATCTATTTTTCAGCTCTTTGCATTGCCCGCCATGTTCCTAACATCTTTCAGGAAATCCTTAGCTATCCGGCAAGGACAAGCTTTTTTTGTTGTTGTTCTATTACTTAATCAACTTTCTATACACAAAATTATAAAACACTATATGTTAGTTTCTCCCAGTCTGAAAATTCATCCTCTTTAAGATATCCTCATGCTAATTAATTATCTTTTTAATATTTAGACATTATCCAGGCATAGCTTAGAACAAATCCTATTTCTTAAAATAAAAAGTGCTGCTCTATAGCAGAAAATAGAGGATTTTTCTTGAGTTTCCCCCAGTCGAGCTTTACAATGAAATCTTTTACTCTCCTCCTGTGATTCCACCAGTCGTGATTAACTCTTCAAAACACCTCAAGGGAGGCATTTTCTTTTAATCCAGACCAATCTTTGCACATGCTGATTCCTTCTTGTGTAGCAATTCCCAGACCTTTTTCTCTATTTATCCAATTCAAACAGTTCAGTCTAAATTTCACCTCCTTTTGAAAACTGCCAAGACATAGGAGCAGAATTAGTTGTTCCATCTGCTTTGTTTCCAAAAAAAAAAAAAAACATTCACATGTCTTCTATAAATGCTAGACTCTGATTAGGTTTTTATTTCTTGAGGAAAATGGTAGTGTAATACTTACAGATCCTTGCACTTAATAATATTCACAGGTTTTCTTGCTCTGTAGAAGAGCCTCTTTTTCAAATATCAACTTACCTTGGTCGAATTGCTCAAGAATCATACTGCATTCTTATTAATGTCCCACAAAAGAGTAATAAAAATACAAATATCTTTTCTGTTAAAGTGAAAATTAAAATAAGAAAATATGAGTTAGCATACTCAAGCACCCTCCTCACAAAATTGTGCTTCACTAATGCATATCAAATGTTCCACAAAATTACTTTTTATCCCCAAACTTAATCAGATTTCATCTGACACCACTAGCTATAACTTGTTAATTAAAAAAATCACAGTCTTACTGTGAACCAATAATCTCCATACTGTAGTAGTGAGATTTCTAAGATGTCATCTGGCATTTCTGCCCCCTGGTGGTACACACTCCTCTTGAGTGTGGGTGGGATCTGTGACTTGCTTCTAACAATAACATGGCAAAGTCGATGAGTTATCATGCCCATGATTCTGTCTTATACTGTACAAGACCCTGTGTTAGCAGAATAGAGACACTGAGAGTCTTTTTCTGCCTTTAAGAAGTAACCCTCAATGCTAATATTTGCCCATGCGGATGGTCACGTGGCAAATAACTGCAGTCACACTTTAGATGCTGAACACCACAGTCATGCAGCACAGGGGATTTTGTTAACAGCCTGAGTGAACCTGGAAACAGATTACTTTCCAGCTGAGCCTTTGATAAAAATGCAGCTTAGCAGACAAGTAAACTGTGCGACCCTGGGTGTGGGGAAAACTACACTGTGCCTGGGTTTCTTACCCACACACAGGATGGGACAAAAGTAGGTTTGCAGTTGGTCATATGAAAAATGATACAATCAATAATCAATGAGAATACAAGAATAAACTGTATTTTATATACTCACAGCTGTCAACCTACCTTTGCCCCACCCTGTGCACTGTGAGGTAGTGAATGTGTATTGTTTCAGGTAACTAAGTCCTTTCAGTAGTTTTTAATGCAGCTTTAGAAAACTGACACAGAGCAACAATAGAATTCTAATGCACATACATTAGAATTCATCTGGCTTCATCTGGCTGATGAAGTCAGATGCAATCTCCTTTTTAAAATTTCAGTTTATGTGGGATTGTTTTAGATTAAATATTGCAGTAATGTTTTTCAGGATGCAAAGAATCTTAGAGGCTACTCAAGAGTTATTCTAATGATATGAATCCCTGATCAAAATACTATTTAAATAAATTCAAATTTGACCACATTCATTTCAGTCTCTTACTTATAAGATTTCTCCGATTTTCTCTTCTTGTTATTCCTGACCATTCCCTAAAGTTCATCTACTCTGAAGCTAAGTGATTGTAACAGTGGATTCACATATGTACATTTATAAAATATATACAAAAATAAAGACTGTAACCATGATTTTTTAAGAACGCTGCCTCTTTAAACTTTGGCTTCTAGTCTGCACACTTCTCATCTAGTGGGTAAGTTTGGATGGTTACAGTTATTTGGGGAATTTAGCTACAGAAAGGTGATTTGGGACCCGGTTACTTATAACTTAGCCTGATACATTTACATTCAGAGTAATTCTAAATATTTTTAAGTTATTGCTAACCTTCCTGATGTCTTCCAGAAGCATTTCTTCAACCTGAACTGTTGACTCATACAGAGTTGTGAAACTAGGGATTTGTATAAGTGTGCTACATCACGCATTCTTTTAATCTAATCGGAGAAAACTGCTTTCACAGTACCTAAATTTGTTGGTTTTGCTTCCTTGCAATTTTTAATGCATCTTTTATTTTAAGTTCATTTAAGTGCCAGTTTGATATTTCTATGTGTAACGAGATCATCAGACCACTCCACGGCTGTGCTGATTTTGTAAGACAGAAGTCCAACCATTTTAAGCATTCTGAAACATATGTTAAAAATCAGAAAAGTAAACCCAAATACGAAATGCAAAAGTTTATTCAAAATGTAGATATGGCTCGAATATGTCATTCAAACGCAATTCTTAAAGATGATTTGGAATATTTGAATAAAACATATGAGAAATAACAGATGCCTGATTGGGACACTTATGGGATATATTTGTTTTGTTGGATGAAAATTTACTTATTGAATTAGAAAACTAGATTAAAATAAGTGAAAGGTGAAGCAATAATGACAAATAGAAGTGATATAATCAGTAGAAAATATTTGACATCAAGAATTAAATTGTAACAAAAATGTATGTCCTATTAAATATAGTAATTTATTTAGAAGACATTAATTTCAGAAAACTAAGGTCTAAGTTTTGTGAATCCATTTATATAAAGAATTATATAAAAACATATACCAAATCTTTTAATATATTGTTCACTTTACATAAAGACCAATGTCAATGGAACTAACATAAAATTAATAAAATGTTATGTCCATAAAGATATTAAAGATAATGAGCTTAATGAGTGAACACTTTAATCACTGAAGAAAAACTGTGAAGCATCTTGAAATTTTACAGTTTATGTATTGAAATTATTTGATAGGTATTTACCCAAATTTGACAATTCTTAAGTTATATGGCAATATATAAACTTCATTCATGAGATTTGAAGTTACTTTTCTAAACAACCAATAATAAAATAAGAACAAAACAAAAACAGATCCCTTATACTAAAGGTAATGCTAAAATATTTTTCTCAATCCTTTAAAAAAATTATAAAATGTTTTAATGGTAGAGAATGGTCACAGTATGAAGCCAAAATATTACAAAAAAAGTAATATAGATAGGCATGTCAGGCAGCTAAAAATATGCTATTTTTTAGCTCTTCAAATTGTGAGCCTTTCAAAATTTTAATGTGTTGTGATTTGTTCTCTCATTGTAACTATATAGTCATTTGTATAATTTTATATTTTTTTCTTAAAATGTGCACCTTTTACTATATACTTCTGAATCTATCCCATCTTTGGTATGGGGAGTGGAGCGAGTGTTTTTCTTGTAACTACATGTTTTGTGCTGGGAGGCAGTGGGTATTATAATATTAATCTTCAAGCAGACAGAATTAGCAGTAAGGACATTTGGTCAGGGATGCATCCCCTTCCTCCAGACGGTGGACTGTTCTCCAACAGTCGCATTGCACAAAAAAGACTAAAACAATTTTTGAACAGAGGATCTTCAAGGGATCTTGGCAAGTTTTTGAGGTTTCATCAGTTGCAACAATGCAATAAAAAGAATAGATAATAGGGTATGACAGTTATTTACCTGCGTATAGTACTTAACAGTTACTGTTGTGGGTTTATTTACATTTCTCTCTCTCTCTCACTCATTTGCTCTCTCTCATGGTAAAGGATACCGTAAGAGAGGCTTTTGTGAAACTCATACCATTAGAGGAGTCAATTTCTGCAAAGGCTTTTGTCTCGTGAATTCTTGGAAAATGGAGAAAGTGACCATGTGTTGGCGTTTTTTGATCTCATGGTATTCATATTAGTTCAGTCAGATTTCAATTCAAAAGGAAATATTTACAATTATTGTCTTCAACATCATTATTGATATATACATACAATAAAATTCACCTGTTGAGGTATACAACTCACTGACTTTTATGTATATTTACAGATGATGTAACCACCACAATAATTGACATCTCTGCCCCACCTGCTGCTCCCTGTCTCCACAAAGCCTGGGTTTCCATCAGCTATACACAATCACTAATCTATATTCCTTCCTGCTATGTTTTCTTATCTTGGATATTTAATTTATACAATCATTGAATGTCATCTTTTGTGACTAATTTTGTTTACCTACAATGATTTTCCACTTGTTTCATCCCATGGCAGACATAAACTAATTGCTAACATTCTGCAGCACACCAAAATATATATTGTATTTTTTACCAAACTTACAAAAATAGGTATGATTTTGATTGATTTACAAAAAATAATAGTAATCACCTACCTTTTTTTTTCTCCAAAATGACTTTAAAAAAATCAGGTGCCTATACTTATATATAAGGACTTCTGTTACCAAAAATTGACCAATCAGATGCAACCTTATTATACTATGTGACCAATAACATGCAACTCTGCTATATGGCCTATATATCTATGGTTCAAGACAAGGCCCTCACACTCGATGGCTATTGTGTTGGCTGTTGTCATTCTTTTACTGGACAATCTAAAGGAAAAAAGGGTTAGTGCCTTTGACTAAGTAGTCAGGTATGGAATGTTTTAACAGTTCTCATGGCACATTGGTTGAAAATCACTGACTTATATAATGTTCATCTTTAGTGTAGCATGTATCCATAGTGCATGCTTTTTATTGCCAAATCACATTCCAGTGTATTGATATACACATTTTGTTCAACAATTCATCAGTTGGTGGACATTTGGGTTATTTTAAGTTTTTCAGCATTTAGAAATAATGTTGATGTGGACATTTACACACATGTTTTTGTGTGGATATATGTTTTCTTATATGTGGATAGATGTTTAGGAGAGAAATTACTGGAATGCATGGAAACTTTATTTTTAAACTGCCAAACAATTTTCCAAAGTAGCTGCACCAATTTACTTTTCTACCTGCAATGTGCATGGGTTCCAGTTTCTCCACATCCATGTCAATACTTCTTACCACCTGAATTAAGGTTCTCTAGAGAACAGAGCCAAAAGGATATAAAGGGAGATTTGCTAAGAAGAATTGGATGATGCAGTTATGGGTACTGCAAATCCCATGATCTGCTGTTTGCAAACTGGAGACCCAGGAAAGCTGTTGATATAATTCAGGTCCAGTCCCCAAATCTGAAAACCAGGATAGCTCATGGTGCAGATCCCACTCAAAGGCAGAAGGTGAGCTATCTCTGCTCAAATAGTGAGGCAGGAAAAAAATGAGGAAATTCCAACTCCCTTGGCCTTTTTGTCTATTCAGGCCCTGATGGGATTAGAGTTTGCCCACTTACTCTGAGGAGGGTGTCTACTTTACTGAGTTCATTGATTCAATCTCAGCCAGAAACATCCTCACAGACACACCCAGAAATAATGTTTGTCCCACTCTCTGGGCCTCACAAACCTAGTTAAAGAGGCACATAAAAGTAACTATTACATCGTCTCATTATAATCATTCATTCCGTTGAGTGTGAAGTGGTATATTATTCTGGTTTTGATTTTTATCACCTTAATTAATGTTGGGTAAATTTTCATGTGTATACTGGTCTTTTCTAAAGATTCACATCTTTAGAGAAATAACTATTCAAATACCTCGACATTTGAAATTGGGTTACTTGTCTTTTCTTTTTTGAGTACAATTACTTTAATAATTTTATTGATAGGTTACATTTTTTAGAACAGTTGATTTACAGAAAAAAAATTGAACAGACAGTATGGTGTTCTTATATATTTTTACTCCCCCTGAAAAGTTGCTTCTGTTATTAACACCTAACCTTAGTATGGCTGTTTTGTTACAATTAAGAAAGCGAAAGCATTATGCTGAGTGAAATAAGCCAGGCGGTGAAAGACAAATACCATATAATCTCACCGTTAACAGGAAGCTAAATAACAAAACAAACAAGCAAGCAAAATAAAAACAACGACACTGAAATCAAGAACAGGGGGACAGCGACCGGAGGGGAGAGGAGAGGGAATTTCAGAGGAAAAAAGGAAGGATTTACAGAAACTAGCATAAAGGACACATGGACAACTACTAAGGGGGGTGGAAAGGGGAGGTAGGTGGGGAGTATGGGGGGATGGGCTGGGAAGGGAGTAAAAGAAAGAATACTGTAGTTGAAAAAGAAAAAAAGAAAGCGATATTGATGCATTATTATTTACTAAAGTTCATAGTATATTCAGATTTTCTTTTAGTATTTGCCCAATGTCTGCAGTTCTGACACCAGTATAAAAATGACTTTTTCAACCGTTTATTTTTTCTGTGAATCCCCACAACTTAATCACAGAGTAGGCAGCAGAAATGTTTGCAAAGATAATGCCAGGAGGACTTTGAATATGCTTGGTGACTCATCTACAGCTAATGATGTTTTGAACTCCATCTTCATTTCCATAACCCCCTTATAATACTTCCTGGCAATGTGTTTATGAGATAAATTTTTAACTTAGAAAAATGACATTTTGCATATGTAAAAGCTTCAGACCCCGAAAACTTGAATTAGTCCCAAAGACCCTTTATTATTCCACAAAGCAAATCAACAACAAATAGGTTTGACATCACATTTTTCACTGTGCATTGAAGCTTTCCTGTTATCTATATTTTAACTGGTAATGAAGTTAAGGGTTACCAACCAGAGGAAATTTATTTTGGGTGCTCAAACAAGAATCATAGGAAAATAGAACTCTTAGCCTATTTTGTACCTAGGGAGAAATGTCATATCCTTAGGAAAAAAATGAAGGTCAGAACAGCATTAAATGCACTCTACTTATTGGGATCATACCAACTCACTTTGAATATAATCACTTATCATGATTAATGCCAGCCTTTTAAAAAATAAAAGCACTTCATGTTTAGTTTTCCTCCACACATTTATTTTCACGTCTTTTGAGCAGGATGGTTTGTACATTATTCATGTCTGCTTGGAGATTGTTTGAGATATATTTTCTGTGTTAGTTTAAAAGAATGTAATGCTACAAGGCAAATAATTTTAGTTTTTATCTTACAAATGTGGTGAATTGTATGGGTTATAAAATTTCTGAAATGGTTCCTAGAATGTCTAGACTTAAGATATTTTTCTACTGAAGGTGCCTGAGTCTGCCTAGAACTCTATATTATACCTTTGTAATCCACACTGTCCTAATACTTATTTACCCATCTCTTCCTGATCTTAGTTTTGGGACATGCCATCTTAATATACATGCTATGTTCCTGAAGTCACTTTAAATTTTATGTTAGTACATGGCATGTTATAAATGTAAATATATGTAATAATCTATTAAAGAATACAAGTAAAATTGAGTAATGAAATAAAACTAGTTTTGGGGTATATTCTTTCTTGGCATAGTTTGCAAGCTGAGAAAATGTAATTTCATTTTGTCCTTAAAAATGGTTTTTCTAATACCTTCTTTTAAAATTTTATTATAATTTTTATTGTTGTTCAAGTACAATTGTCTCCATTCCCCCCCCAACCATGCCCCCTTACCCTACCCATCTCTGCCTCCCACCCTCTAACCCACACCCTCTGGCTTTGTCCATGTGCCCTTTATACAAGTTCCTTGATGATCCTTCCCCTATTTTCCCCCATTACACTGCTCTCCCACCTGTGGTTACTGCCTGTTTGTTCTTTACTTCCATGTTTCTGGTTGTATTTTGCTTTCTTATTTGTTTTGTTGATTAGGTTCCACTTATAGGTGAAATTATATGGTATTTGTCATTCACTGCCTGGCTTATTTCACTTAGCATAATGCTCTCCAGTTCCATCCATGCTGCCTCAAAGAATAGGAGCTCCTTCTTTCTTTCTGCTGGGTAGTATTCCATCATGAAAATGTACCATAGTTTTTTGACCCATTCATTTACTGATGGGTGCTTCTAGCACTTGGCTGTTGTAAATTGTGCTCCTATGAACATTGGTTAGAAATCCCATGCTACTGTATGCTATGATGTTTAACTCCACTTTATACATTAATGTTTACAACTTAGATTTTTAAAAACCTTAATGGTTTGATTGATTGTGTAATTGTTACAAGAGTTGATATTGTCTCTCTGTACACACAGGACTCACCTGTCTAGCATTAATCTTGAATCAGTCTTGAGGAGTACTTTAAGGATGTGGCTTACATTTGTGGAATGTATGAATTTAATTTATTATTTCAAAGATCTAGTGATATATCTAATATTGTTATGTTAACAGTTAATATTGGTTTTATTTTTTTACTCAACACCAACCCCTCAAAATAATCCAATTAAAAATGGGCAGAAAACCCAAATAGACACTTCTCCAAAGAGGACAGTGATGGCCAAAAGACATGAAAAAATACTCAATGTCACTAATTGTCAGAGAGATGCAAATGAAAACCACAATGAGATATCACCTCACACCTGTCAGAATGGCCATCAATAAACCCACAAATGACGAGCGTGGGTAAGAATGTGGAGAAATGGGAGCCCTTGTTTACTGTTGTAGGGAATGCAGACTGGTGCAGTCATTGTGGAAAACGTATGGAGGTTCCTCAACAAGTTAAAAAGGAACTGCCTTATGACCCAGTGATTCCACTTCTGGGTACGTATCTAAAGAAAACTCAAAACATTAGTTCAAAAGAATGTATGCACCCCTATGTTCACTGTAGCATTGTTTACAATAGCCAAAGTGTGGAAGCAACTCAACTGCCCCTCAATGGACAAGTGAATAAAAAATATCAATAACAGTCCTGGCTGGCATGGCTCAGTGGATCGTCAGCAGGCCCGCAAACCAAAAGGGTTGCTGGTTCGGTTCCCAGTCTAGGGCACCTGCCTGGGTGTGGGCCAGGTCCCCAGTAGGGGGCACACAAGAGGGCAACCACACATTGATGTTTCTTCTCTCTCTTTCTCCCTCCCATGCCCTCTCTAAAAATAAATAAGTAAAATATTAAAATAGTAAAACTTATGTACAACAGACTATTCCTCAGCCATAAAAATGAGTTAAATCTTACCATTTGCAACAGTATGGATGGACTTAGAGGGTATTATGCTCAGTGAAATATGCCAGCCAGGAAAAAAAGGTAAATACCATACAATTTTACTTATATGTGGAATCTAAAAAACAAACAATAATGAAACCTACTCATAGACACAGAGAGCAGCCCAGTGGTCAACAGAGGAGAAGGGTTTGGGGCTCTGGATGAAAGAAGTGGAGGGATTAAGAAGTACAAACTGATAGTTACAAGATAGTCACAGTGTGTGAAGTATAGCGGAGGAAATATCATTATTTCCTAAAGACTCCTAAAGACTAAAGGCTCCTGAAGACTTAGTTCACAATGAATTAGTGATGTTAACTCTATATCTAGCCAGTTATAACTGTCTTTCTATTCTCCACTGAGCCATTCTGCTGAGGTTACAGAAAGTCCACAGAATGATGACACAGTCACCTCTTTATTTTCCTTCCTATGGGGAGAATGAGCACATGTGAAATTTAGCTTATTCACACAGATTTACATTTTGAATAAAGAGCCAGTACTTCCATGCAAGATGGGCAAAGAACATTCACTAGTTTTGCTGGTTAAGGGGACACAGAATCTACCAATAAGAGGGCTCATTCTGACCGTCTTTTTGTCATTGGTTTTGTTTTTCCCATAACTGTGGACAAAGAGATGATGACAAATAGGTCTCTGAAAAACCTCACTCTTTCTCTCTCTCTGTCCCTGAACTCACGGTCTAAAACATAAAACCATAACCATCAGGTTCTTGTCCAAGTTCTTATCTTTTCTGTAAAGAAAAAGGCACATTTGTTCAATGCCAGTTCTGCTTTTCCAGAATCTCTGTATATTACCCAAGAAATCTGAAAATGCCCTCAGCACCAAATACTTCCACAATTTAGTTACTGCTAAATTCTTTATCAAACATTGATTTTTTCAGAGAGAAAATAGCCTCGCCGGAGGCATACTTGCTACCATCAAGTTGGATTTGTGTGTTTTTACACTAATAGCTAAAAATCAGGGCCCTGTGCTTTAGAGCTGAATAGTGAGTACTAGGAATAGAAATGATTCTTCCATGAAAGCAGATACGCTACAAGTAATGGATGACAATATTTCAAGAGCTGAGCAAATAACGTGAGAGGAGATTGATAGATACAGTACCCATAACAGACAGATGCTTTAGATAGTTTATCTATTGAACATTCCATAGCATTTTATACTATAGATCACTAAAATCATCCTATTAGTCTGCTGCTATTACAGAAACCTTTCATGATTAATGATCTGAAACCCTCCCAATAAATATAAAAATAGAGAAGCATATTCTATTCAAGGTTGTGGAATATATTATAGTTCAGTTAGTATTGGAGTGGCCACAGACTAGAAAATAAGTTTGTGTCATGACCATAATTTGTTCTGGATGCTCCATCATAAACATTGTCCTTTGTAAAGAGTGGGTCTTTGTGATGGCTATGCTTTATACAATGTACTTTCAGTAACAAAATTAGTATTTGTTGTGGTATATTAAATCTCGGCAAATTGAGGGCCAAAGGTGTACAAAACAAATTGTAAGACTAAAATAAATCACCTGGCAATGGCCCATTTGGTTAGTCAAGATAGACTGGGTCATATTGCAAAAGGAAATATTAAGTAGCTTCATGCAACAGGGGCATATTTCTTGCTCATGTCAAATACAATTTGAGTTCGGTAACGTTTTGTCCATTTGTCTTCCCTTTGGTGCCTCAGTAGTTCAGGTCCTTCCACTGTGTTGACCCTCCTCAAAATATGGACTTCTGCACACCACTGATTCCTAAGAGAAAACATGGGGAGCTCACACTTTTTCTTAAGTATCTCATTCTAAAAAAATGACACAATCGTTTTGCTTACAGCTCACTGGTGAGTACTAGGCAGGAAATCCACTAACTACAATGGGGCTAGGAAACGAGAGTCACCAAGGACTCCCTGAGAACTAAACATGTCTGCAACATTACTGCACAGAAATCGGAGATGGGCCTGGCTGGTGTAGCTTAGTGGATTGAGCATGGGCAGTTCGATTCTCAGTCAGGGCACATGCCTGGGTTGCAGGCCAGTTCCCAGCAGGGGACACACAAGAGGCAACCATACATTGATATTTCTCTCCCTCTCTCCTTCCCTTCCCCTCTAAAGATAAACAAATAAAATATTAAAAAAAAGAAATCTGAGATGGTTTTCTAAACGAGGTCTTGTTGGTAATGTAATACTGAGTCCATCTAAATTGTTGTTACTTTGGCTATCGTGTTTTTTTAATTTTATTTTGTATCATAAAACATTTTTGAATCGAGCCTTCTCAGTCACTAAGTGTAGAGAAATTTATTTATTTATTTATAGAAGCAAATCATAAAACTATACACATATGTACTAAGTACGTATCTAGATTTCAAGGCATCCTCTGATCTCCACAGCACCCATGTTCTGGGGCTGTTTTTCCCCACCATTATATTGCACAGAGATGGGAAAGAAGTAGGCCTATACTAAAAAAGCACTGATGAACAAAATTGAGAACCAGTAGAAAGTAACTCTTATTTCTCTCAGAGGTGTCGTTTCCTCTTCTTGCCCCCCCACCACAATAGGCTACTAAAAATTATCAACTCTGAGGTTCTCAGTTTCATATATTAAGTATGGACTCCATGTGGATAGATCTCCAACTTTCTGAGCCAAATTTCTACTTTCCTGATCAGCATCACTGGTCAGTCATTATCACTGAACATGAAATAAAAAAGATTTAACATAGATTTATCCCATCAAGGGACATATAACTTTCATTTTTCTTAAATTGAACACCTTTATAGTGTCTAACATTGGGGATCTACATGGTTTTTTAAATTTCATAAAATTTGTTTGGGGGAGGGGAACATCTGTGTATATTTGTTTAATTCATGACTATAATATTAAGGTTAAACTCATAAATATTTATTTCTACTTAATTAGAGCATAAACATTTTAGGCTTACTAATATTTTGGGGGTTTAAAACCGATTAAGGCCTTTACTTTAAAAATTATTAAATATTAATTCAGAGCTATTTCTTTCTGAAGGAAAGTTTACTTTTTAACTTGATGTGCAAAATTTTGCTACTAAAAGCATATCATGATACATTGAATTGTGTGCTCATTTCAAATTAGATAGCTTTGGGAAAACTTTGGACAATAATTATCAATATTACAAGTGATTCGTTTTAGTGAAATTTTAAAGAAAATATGTTCCATTATAATCGTATTTTGCTAAGTAAATTTTGTAGCCAGAATCATTGTATTGCATATTATCTGGCATATTCTTTTGGGGGAGGGCCCCCCGGTCTAAAAATAATACAGTTGACCCTTTGCCATGTACCTTGGAAATATCTTTATTGATTACAAAGTTGAATAAGTTCTTTTAAAAAAACAGATTTATGTTTGAATTTTAGAAGCTTATTTACTTGTTAGTTCTCATATGAAAATATTAATAATTAATTTTAATAAAGATATTTTTGAAAACATTATTTGAATGACACTTTGATAACGATTATAGAACAATTTTTTTCAGTGGAAGACTTTAAGATACAAAGAAAATGTATAAACTCCTTGAATACAACTCAGGTTTTATACAACTTTTGAAATTCATTCTATATTTCAAATGTTATATTCACTGAAACTTGTAACTTAAGCAATCATTATTAAATTTGTGAAATTCTATAAAATTATTAATAATGTAATACAAATTTTCTTTTAGAAATATACTGATGTATAAATATGGATACAAATATCTAAATAAATTTTGTTTCCAGATATTTTATTATACAAGGTTATTTCCACATAAATATTTTAAGAATAGGAATATTAGCACACATGTTAATGAGCATATTTAAATAACTTTTCCAAAGATAGAAAACTGAAATGTATACCTTCATCCACAAGTTGCATCAGTAGTATCAGAAGATTGTTGCTGTTAAGCCAACCCTGTGGACATTTAACCAAACTGGATTACAATGTACTAAACTTTGAATATATTGTTGAATTTATTTTGCTGACTTTTTCAGAGTTTATTTTCACATTTGCTCTTGAATGCCAGTATATTATAATTTTCTTACATCAAAACATCTTTTCAGCTTCTGGTGTAAAGATTTTTGCTACCTTTATAAAATGTCAAAAACCATGATTTCTCTTTTTTAACTATCGATGGGGATTATAAAATATTGAAATCACTTGTACTTTAAATGGTTGAACAGATTTAGTGATCAGATCATCTAAGCCCATGTGTTTGGTTATATTCAATAACAATGTAATTTTTCCATTTTAATAGGTATGCCATGTTATATTTTTTGCTTTTCTTTCATTTGCTTTTTTTTAAAAAATTACTTTTATTGTATTTTTCCATTACCTTTTACCTCTCTTTTCTACCTCCGCCCGTCCCTACCTGCCCCTGGGCAATCACCAGACTGTGGCCCATGTACCTGAGTCCTTCTCCTTTTTGCTCATCTCTCTACCTCTAATGACCCACCCAGAGCTGTCGGGCTGCTCTCTATGAGACATTTGTTTTCAAAGGTTAATTTTTATAGATATCTGTAGACAAACCTGTTCAAAAAAAGTCCAGCCATCGTTAATATAACAAGAATGGTTTGTGCAACCTCCATGTAACCTGACAACCAAGAAGAGTGGACTGGACTGAGTTTGTGTGAACAATGAGGACTTCACTGTACTAGTCCCTGGGAGCAATAGATGCTGTTGGATGAGCACGTGCACTGTGTGGCCATCACATTCAAAATGACTGGTGTGCCGCAAGAATAAGGAATGACCATGCAATGCATGACTATTTACTTACAGACACTGACCTCTCTCCCCTTCAGCTGCCACATCAAAACATGACAACAGCAACATAACAATAGCTATTTGATGGGAATGAATCAAAATTGTACTTATTCTTAGTAGGATTTTCAAAAAACTATAATATATTTTTGGTGTCCCACAGAACTTAGTGATTAGTTTGTGTGTGCCATGGGATAAAAATGGTTAACAATTTGCTGATCTGAACAGTTGTATAAATAAAGGAGTAGTTTAAGTTGTATTTTGAAAATGTAAGCACTTAGTTCATCAATATGTTGGCCAATAAAAAGAGAACACTTTTGTTTTAAGTTGAAAAAGTAAGTTTATTTCCTAAATCCTAACGATGGTAAGGTCAATAAAATATTTTTCCATATGATACCATATTTAAAAAAAGTTATAGCACTTTAGTAAAACAGCACTGCCAGGCAAACAAATATTTTAGGAAATCCCCAAGATTGAAAGAAAGGAGAGAATAAATAAAGCCAATAAAATGTAGACAGTCTTCAGACAAGAAACTACCTTCATTATTTATTTAAAAATATTTAACATATATTTTGTAAGATAAAATATAGTATTTTGAGCATAGCCATTTTATACCTATTGAGAAGTATCTCTAAATTTTCTTAAATTTTTTATTTTAAAATTTGTCTTATTTCTGAAGGAAATCTGAAAGTCTGTTTTCTTCCTCATTAATGTCTGATGGAGAAAGTGCGTGCTTGCTTTGGTGAACTTCCCTGATCTTGTCATTTCAGGTTTGTGGTCACTTCTTGTGAAGTTTGTTGACAACACATAGTCTCTTTGGAAATTACGCTTCTGTTAATTGTTACATTTTTAAGAAAATTGTTTTGAGCTGTCAATCATTTCAATTATTCATCAATAAATGTAGTTTAGGGGAAACCATGCACTTGTTTTAGGCTTCTCATTGTTTCAGAAAACTGGGCAGAATGACTTTGAATAGTTATCATATGTTTAAAAAAACAACATATTTTTCATCCATTTTCAGTCCTGCTGATTAAATTTAGACACTTTAATTATTTTTTATAAAGGTAATCTTCTAAGATTTTTATGACTCAGTTGATTTTTAGCATAGGTCACTAAGGGAAAGAGAGTCTTTACTCTAGTTCTAGATCAATTCTTACCAAAAAGTTAGTGGAAACATCTATTTACCTAAAGAAAGTACCTCCAATTCAATTATGGAAAGATAAAATTCCACATGTTAATGATACAATTTAATTTTAAGAGTCCCGGCATTTATTTATCCTTGCTATTGTTTTTTATGATATAGGAGTGGGTTCCATGTAAAATATCCATAACTGTCTTAGTAAAGGTACATTAAGATAATGATCACATTATGATAGAAAACAGCCTGAAACTATATTATCCTAAATTCACGTGGATTATATTTTGAATGTTTTCCTTCATTCTATCATCTATCAATCTATCTATCTATCTACCTTTTAATGTATTTATGATGCATGGTATTAATATTGGAATTCCTTGTGAAAATTAAGTACGTGTATCTAAGTATATGATTGTTTCATTGTTTTCACTCATGTGAAAATGAGATGTTGATTTTTACTGAATCCCCCTTGATATTAGATCTTTAACATAAATAAATAAAATCGTTTGTTATCTGATACAGCTTACTCTATAATAGACGAGACACTCTTTTGTGTTAAAATAATGTGATCTAGTAAATGGTATAGACATCTCTTTTTTAAATTAAACTATGACAAATTTAAGGTTTAGTATAAGTAGTTTATTTCAATGCCTTACTCTTCTTTCAGTTCTTTTTTTATTTTTCTGTAGTTGCATAGTAGTTTCTTAGCAAGGGGAAAAAGATTAGCTTGACTAAAACTCAGTTAAAATGCAAATGAAATGAATATCTGGGCAATAAAGCATGCATTAAGTTGGAACTCTAATGAACATGATAGTAAAAAGTCCCTGAAATATTTTAGGCACTGCTATCTGTTCCATCTTTATGCTCATTTAGATGTAAGTCTTCCAGTAATTTTGGAGGCTTTGCATTTCTGCTTGCCACAAACATGATTAACAACTTTATCGCTCTGTTTTCTCCAGAGATGGCTTTAAATCTACCTCATTTTTCTCTCCTGCAGCCAAGCCATGAAGCCAGAAAGAATCTTATCTGACTTCTAAGATTTATGCTTGTTTCATGGGGATTATAGAAATTCAATATTAGTGGCAGTAAATAATATAAAATAGCTAAGTATAGTTATGGGGCTTTGGTGTTTGTTTTGAAATAAATTTTATATTTAAACCAAAGGGCACTGTAATACTTGTATTATATCAGTGCTTTAATCACTAAGGTAGAGATAAGGGAAAAATGTTTTCCATGTAGAAATACAGACACTAATTTCTTTTATCAGCCTGAAGATAGAGGATGGTCATTTGTGAGCTCAGGAGGAGAATGTTTCAACTTGGTGACAGATTTTGCTGAGTCAGATGTGCTTTTTGTTGAGGCGAGCCAGTGTTTAAGTAAATGTGACGAGGTCATTTCTTTTACCTTGTTAGACTTATTCACATTTTGCTAAAAAGCTTTTTAAAAATTCAGAAGATCTTAATATATTGTCCTATAAAATAACTGTGTAATCTATTATTATAATAGATTGTAAAATAGGGTGGTAATTATGGAGTGAGTACTATTCCAGAACAATAAAATGTTAATAAGTGTTCAAGGTCAAGAAAATAAAGGATATGTTGAGAATTAAATCTACAGAAGCAAGCATATTGTGAGTTGAAATAGCTGCAAAAGATTCATGAATTCTATTCTATGCCAAGAACCATATCCCAGAAACTAATTTAAATGATTAGTTTTCCTTTTTCATGTTCATCTGTTAGAAAGCATATGGTATCACCTCAATGATTATAGCAATAACAAAGGACCATTCACTAGTCATGGCAATGTTTTGACTATGAGACATAAGGTCAACTAGAGCTAAAGAAAAGTTGTCTTAAAACCAAAAGCCACAGAACTGTACATTAACATGAATTATCCGCTTTATGGACAGTATGCTTCTGATATTAAAAAGAAGGTATTTTTGTATTCAACACAGTGTTTCTGTCTATTGACTATGGAGAGAAAGATTCAATGAACTAGGTGAGGCTGATGACTTACTGAGTGGGTGGCTCTATCTATTCACACAATTTGATAGTCTATCTTTGGACTCTCTCTTTCTGAAAGCAGAATATTAACTTTGCCAACTGCTTCATGAATAAAATATTCCTTATAAAGTGTATGCTCTGCCCTCCAAGAATTACAAAGTGCAGTGCTGCCTGGCGACTTAGAAAGCACTTTAAATAACAGAGGAAATCTAACTCTTTTATTGTCCCATTTAAATGATTCTTCCCACAGTTAAAATTGAGTTGTTATTCTATCAGAAGATATGTACCTATGTACTCATTAACATTCATAGAGTCAAGGAGTTCTTAATCTTACCTTCTTCAGAACAATGAATTCTATTCCAGTAATGCTCCGGGCATTGCTCTTTGCGCCATCCCTGTCTGGCTCCACCTCTGTGTTCTTCCAAGTTCTTCCCTGTTATTAAACAGAATAGTCAAACATGCATTTACTGTGCTTATCTGAGGCAGCAGTGCTTTGCCTCTATGAAATGTTCAGCTTCTAATTTGTAAGGTAATATTTATTCTTTATGATAATGTGCTATTCAGTCATTCATGGCCGTAGTTGAGAGCATTCTTGGTGAGCCGTGTGTAGACAGATTGTTTGTTCAGAAACAAAAAAGTTTAAGTCACTAGACTGAACACCACTGCCACTGTTTAGCTGCCCCAGACTTTTCCCTCTGATATCCATCCAGGTATAACACTGCACTCTATTTGTTGGAGAATTTCTGTTCTCCAACAGAAGTCATCCTTCTAGTAAAACATTCGGTTGAGGTGCCAACACCATTGGCCCCATCTCCACATCTGTGATCAGTTTAGAGATGAGGATAGAGCAGGCAGCCTGATCAAACCCTTCCCAGTAGCTGTTCTACTAGAGAGGGAAGGGATGGTATTCTTCACTTTGGTGCAATTTATTTTTATAATCCAATACCAGAGTAAGAGGACTTTGTTCTGATATAGCTATTTCTACTTATAAAAATGGCAAAAACATATTTTATTTTCATGTATGTTATTTAACAGTGGACTTTTGGCATACTAATTTAACATGCTATAACAAAGAGTATCATAAAAATGATCTGATTATCATGATAAAACTTGATTCACAAAGTTTGAATAAAAATATATCATAAGAGGAATGTAAAAATGTATGCTATGCAATTAGAGACTTTTCTAATAGAAGGATGAAACATTACTTAAAATTACTGATGAATAATTTGATTAATGAATATTAAACTATATTGTAACAAATTCAATAAATTCTAGAAAAAATAAAGCACTCTATATCTAATAATTTTTCCTTGCAGCACATTATTTTCCTTGTATTTGAGATTTTGCATGAATACTAGATATATGGAAGTCAATTGTTTAAGACTTTATTATTTTGGCTAAAATATATGTTAAAGGGAAAAGATTCCAAATATTTTAACAAAAACAACAAACAACTTACACAATTATCTCATGATTTATTAAAAAATTCCAAGAACTATAATTCTTCTAATCCCTCTATAACCAATGAAAGTAAGCTAAATTTAACTCAGACATTGAATCTATGCTGTGCTAATATATAGAGCATGACAGCCTAAGACACGTATTTAATTCAAGATCCCTAATGCAGCAGAGTGTTTGATGACTACAGCTCACATTACCATTAAAAACAGAAAGCTTTCATGTCGCTATCAGACTAATGTGAGAAGAGTTTTTGTGAGAGTCCCAAATTGCTTATAATCTTCTCGTGCCCCTGTGCTCTGGTTCCCTCCCTCATGTATGTACTGTCCTCCTAAAGTCACAGAGGGGTGATAGCTCAGTCAGGCCCTTCTGCATCCAGTCATCCAAACCATACTGATACCTGTGGCAGGGGGCTTTTGTCATAGTATTCCTAAAGTCAGAGTCTCACTGTCACGAATCGCAGTGGTTTCAGCCACCTTACGTTTTCACAACTAAAGTCCCAGCCTTCACTGCAGGAAAAGACTGTGTCTTACTTTCATGCATCTCAGGCTTCAAAGCTTGTAGCTAGAATCTACTCAAATCTGGGTCAGAGTGGGAAGCGGACTCTTTTTTTTCCTTGAAAACCACACCACGGCATGGGCTGGGTGACAGTTCCCAAGAGCTGCTCCTCTCCCTCCAAATGCGCCTCAGCTGTGTGCAGGTTCCTGGGAAGGGTGGTGTGACTGGTAGGTCTGGATTGTCGAGGAAGCCACATGTGCGAACCCCAGTGGATAAGCAATTTCTTCGTCCTCTGTGGTGAGGGACCTTGGAGGGTACAACGTACAAAACCACACCAAACTAGGCAAAACGTAGAGGATTTCTATGCTTGCGCTACAACTCCAGAGAAAGAAAAAAATTAAAGGTAAGGAGTTGAAATGCATAATGTGAGAAGGAGTGAGGTGAGTCGTATGGGAGTGAATTAAGTGTTAGGAAACCTAACACTTAATAATTTGAAAAAAAAACAGGAAGAAATAGCACCTAAAGTGATTGGAACCACATACTTGTCAAATGCATTTGTTCAAAATGTTCACTTTAATATATACTAATATATGCTAATAAGTCAGGACGAACTTTGTGTCCTACTTTCCTCAGTGGCTCTCCTGCCTCCTGTTACTTGTCCTTACCTACACTGTTTCCCTGCCTTTTCCCTCCTTCGCTGTGTCCCATGGGACTTAGCCAATGGTCTCACCAGTGTTTCTTCTTTATGAAATGCTTTTCTTTCCAACATTAATGTATTTTTATTCTCTGTGTTAATATGGCGCTTAAGTCACTAATGGCAGCAGTCTGCAGTCTGGATGAAATGTCAGTGATGAGCTAGGAGGCTGACAGGTTAAGTAACTTAACCAAGCAAGATTATGGCAAAAGGTCATGAGAGCCTATATTTAGGAAGTCATTAGACCAAGGAATCTTAGTATTTAATGGGAGAAAAAGAGTAAAAATATCATCCTGATACCTTTGAGGTTTACATTTAATTAGGATAACTTTATATTGAATAATATCCAAGTTTCAACTGATGTTTGTGTTTGAAGTACAGTGAAGGACGGAAGGTCCCCACTTCAGCCCTATTATGAACAAGTTTGAGTAAATTTTTCTTATGATAGTGAGAGATAAAGACATTCTCTCTTTTGTTTGACCTACATGGAATAGTTATACCCTAGAGCAGGGGTGTCAAACTCATTTTCACCGGGGGCTACATCAGCCTCAAGGTTGCCTTCAAAGGGCTGAATGTAATTTTAGGTCTGTACAAATGTAACTACACCTGAACTAGGGAAAGGAGCTCAGCACTGTGGCCTGGTTGAAATAAGGTGCTGGCCACATAAAACAAGGTCACTTGTGTTTGCCACCTGTGACCTAGAGGAAGAAATGAGACCTGGTCAGATTTTCCCAACAATGAAAAAGTAAAATGCTTAGAATTTTGAGGTAGGGTATAAATCATGGTATAACAAAATCTTTAAAAGAATAGATTATTTCTAACATTTAGTCATGTACAGATAGATGGGATTAAGTCCCAATGAACCCATGGTAAACTGAAAATACCTTAAATTTAAAATGTATTTAATACGCCTATGGTGCTGAACATCTTAGCTTTGCCTAGCCTACCTTACTTACATGCACTCAAAGACAGCACCCAACAAATTCTGGCAGCATCGCACACTGCAGAGTACCCGTGATTTACCCTTGTGATCACATGGCTGGCTGGGGACAAGGGCTCACTTCCACTGCCATTGTCAGAAGAGAGTTTCACACCTCACATCACCAACCTGGGGAAGGATAAAAATTCAGAGAACCATTTCTACTGAATGTGCACCACCACAAAAGTAAAAAAATCACAAACCAAATCATCATGATTAGGGACTCTGATCTTCTGCCTCAAAACAAGATAAATAAATTATTTTGTTTTATGAGGAAATCAACCCAGGATCGTACTACTGATGGGAACTTGCTCCTTCTCTAGGTTTTTCTGCACATAATTTTACACTGATAAAATTTAAATACATTGTGTCCTGTCAGTTTTTGTTCTTTACTCCTCTAAATACATAAAGTATTAATTCTTTTGTCCAATTTTATTCATTTAAAAATAGAAGTCCAAACTGGTAGTTAAGCTGGACTACTTTATTTCAAACAACACCATTTGAGAATAACCCTACTCCTACCAACTTACTAATATTGTCCAGCTCATTCTGCTAATTCCCTTCTCTTCCATCTCACTCCCATATTTTTTTCTGTAGATTTCATTCTTTGTGAAAGCTATAATTTCTAAAAGAAATTTTTAATGCAGTCTTCATTCCTCACTTTTATACAAAACTATTTTGATTATACCTCTGAGTAAAAATTTAATGATGAATTTATATACCTATCTCATTTCATTTCATCAAAATACAAAATGCCTTGGGCTGATATTTACAAATTTTATAAAGGGGTAGGAATTAATAATGTTCAGCATTATAAAACCCAAAGTTAATTGTTGGTTTTGGAATATATTACTCTTCAGCTTAGAAGCAACTTGTATGAGATACCTCTTGCACCATTTTCAATTCGCTTTTTCACCTGTCTCTTACTCTACATGTGGTTGCACTTGAGCAAAAGAATGCCAGAAAAATCTTCAAGGCCAAGGCCATTCTTGTAACCCTTCATGAAGGTAGTAGAAAAACTTGAGATTGATATATTGGAAATAGGTCCTTGTAAAATGCCCTCAGAATTTCCAAAAAGTGTCTACTGTATTTCTGCATGAACATTACAGAGACTTCTTAACTCATTTCTCACCTATATCAGGTGAAGGACATTTGATGCAGTTGTCCATGTCTTCCATAGATTTCCTTTCTGTGGATAGCCAGAATGTGGCCGGTTTTGTTCATCTTGATGTGTATGAGAAACTATGGCATACAGCCAGGTTGGGGTTGAATGTCACGGGGGACAATTTTGCAGTAATTCATATATAGCATTATCCAAGAAAGAAAGAGAAAAAATAGGTACCTTTTTGATTTGCTGAAATCACATGCATAAAACTTGCAAACTAAGTTAAAGATCACCTAATTTTTAAATTATCCAGTGGCCATGGCTTAACTATAGTAGGAAATGCCTTCTTTAACACACACTTGAGTTTCCACTGCCTGAAGAAAAATCCATATGACTTCAACTACCAAGAATAAAGTCTAGTGGTAGAGATAATGTCAGTTTGTAAAAAAATACGGTTGCCTTCAACGGTGCTTCCTAGATTTCTTTAGCTTCATTTCAACCAATAGGAAAATCATAATTAATAGCTACATAGAACTTTTTGACACATAATTTTGGGAAGTGCTATGGTCAACAACAAATAAACTCAGATAGAAAATTTCTTAATGCTTCCTGAAGTTCAAGATATATATATATATATATATCTTTTGTGCAAATATCTTAAAAAGACCAAGCAGCTGAACAAGTCGTCAGATTGGCTGACTTGTCAGCCAGTCACTGACTAATATTTTCATACTGCCAACTTGATTAGCACAGCTCTCACCACTGCTGTTTTTACTCACAGACTTTTGAATGGCAGCTGTCTGACCAGGATGACAAGTTTAGAGCAATACCATATAAAAATATGTTCCTGGGAAATGCGTAGCCAGAGAATAGATCTTCTGCCCTTAGTTCTCTCTTTTATTTTAAATTGAATTTATTGGGGTTTATTGGTTAATGAAACCTTACAGGTTTCATGTGTACAACTCTATAACACATCATCTACGTACTGCACTGTGCAGTCACCACCCAAAGTCAAGTCTATTTCTACCACCATTTATCCCCTTTTGTCCTCTTCCACCTCCCCTTACTTTTTTTTTCCCACCAGCTGTCACCATGCTGGTATCCATGTCTGTTTGGCTATGTTCTGTTTTTGCTTAAGTCCTTTGCATTTTCCACCCCGTTTCCGAAGCCTCCTCCCCTCTGGCAGCTGTCAGTCTGCACGGTGCGTGCCCTTAGTTTTCTGCAAGTTAACATGTTGCAGTATAAATATTCTGATTAGTGATTTTCTTCTTTTTAGAGGTTTTATGTATTTATTTTTAGAGAGGGTTGAGGGAGGGAGAAAGAGAGGGTGAGAAATATCCACGTGTGGTTGTTTTTCATGCACCCCCCCCACTAGGAACCTGCCCCACAACCCAGGCATACGCCCTGACTGGGAATAAAACCAGAAACCCCTTGCTTTGCAAACTGGTGCTCACTCCACTGAGCCACACCAGCCAGGACTGATTGGTGATTTTCTAATTTACTTATAGAGAGTTGAGATTTCCTTAAACAATTAAAAAAAGTCCCACATATATTTCCAAAATGAGACTCTTATAGGGTGCACACTTTATGTAGAATGTCTAGTGGTCAAAAGAGCAGCTGCATTTATGGAATAATTGTAAGCAATAATAACAGCAATAAAAGTATTACTATCAATAGGTATCCAGTACAAATATCTATCAGTGATCTATCTATCACCCCATCACAAATCTCATTTAAATAGCAAGGTTTGTTTACATATCTACAAATAAATAAGTAAATATATAAGAAACATGTAAAATATCAATTTACCAAAAAAATTTTGGAGTTGCCCAAGTAGAAAAGGAATTGGTATTCAATTCTTAGACTCTTTCATTTCTTAGAGAATGCCAGGTAAGTACTTCTAGCAATTTATCATTATTCACATTTCCCCTGTTGCTCTTGTTTTCCTCTTTACCAGTTTGGATTTCATGGTTGATTCTTTTTCTTATTATTAAATCATGTTTAATTGTTATTCTATTACAGTTGTCCCAATTTTTGCCCCTTTGCTTTCTTCTGCCCATCCTATCCCCTGCTCCCACGGTCAATTCCCACTCTGTTGTAAAGCCTTTATAATTATCCCAACTTCTGCTCTCTTTTTTATCCAATAGTATTTAGTTGGTAAAATCACAGTCATGCTGAAACCTAAGTATCTAGGACTTCTGCTTAGTTTTTGTTTTTACTTGAATGCACTTCGACTGCACACACCACTGCTGGTGAAATTACAAAACTCTTCTGACAAATTGTACTTTAAATAATTCACTAACATTGTTCTGCAAAACAATTAACCTAAACTTTACAAGAATGTCAATGTCATTAAAGAAAAAAGAAAAAGGTCTGAGAAACCTATCTATAGTCAAGGAGAACAAAGAGAGATGATGAATAAAAATAATGTGTTACCCTTGCTTGGATTCTGGATCAAAGGATAAGGTATCCCTGCAAAGTTCATTACTGATATAGCTGGATAAATTTGAGTACAGACTGTAAATCTTATGCTCCTGAAGGTGGTCATTATATGATGATTGTATAGAAGGTTCCTTTAAAAGTGTCATTAGGCTGACAAGAGAACAGAGGGGAGAAATTTTAACCACAAAGCATGCAGAAGGGCACTGATGGAGGGCTGATCAGAAATGTCCAGTGAGAGCACAAGAGAAAAAGGGGACTCTGAAGTGAATGTAAGAGTCGCTACAGGCAGGCCAGGCCACAGAACAGCAGGTCCAGCAAGGCCTGGCCTTCTCTACCTGTACGGAGCAACGGCTCCAACTTCCACCTAGACAATTAACTTTCGAAAGTGAAGGAACTCCCTGGGAATCCAGCATGCATATCAAGGATACTGAACCTGGGATAGTCTCAGTGAGACCTCAAATATCGTTTATGGAAGTGTTGCCCATCAAAAGAGATCCTAGTATACTAAAGATCTCAGAATTTAGCTAACTGGTTCTCTGGACTTAATCATCATTATCCCTGCCTGGTGTGGCTCAGTGGATTGAGTGCTGGCCTGAGGACCAAAGACTAATCATCATGTTAGAAATGTTGAATCAGTAATCAAGAGGAGGGCTAAGAACCTACATTTTAGCCAGGAATACAGATGGTTTTTTTTTTATGCAGGTAGTGTGGAATTTTCATAAAGAAATTTAAACCTAGGTTGTTGTTGGGTTTTTTCCTATACAATTGTGCATCAGTTCTAAACTTTTTATGTTTATATTGTTCCCGCACCAGCTTTAAAATATGCATCTCCATTTTACAGTTCCAGATGACTTTTGCACAATGCTCAGAGAAGTGTGTACTGCTGTATGCCTATGAAGTTGACACCTCATCACCTGTATGTCGTACTTACAATTACCCAAGTACCTGTACCTAGAGTGCTGTTTTTCTCAAGTAAAACTGATTGCAAATGTACTAGGTTGATTAAAGCATGAGCAAACTTCATTTTTTTTTGTGATTGGTTAACCAATTATTTATTTATTTATTTTTATTATTATTTTTTCTTGATTATGCCATTACATTTGCTCTATTCCCCCCTCCCTTCCCCTCCACCCTGCATACCCCTCCCCCACCATTTCCCCCTTTAGTTCATGAACATGTGTCTCAAATTCTTTAGATTCTGTATTTCCCCTGCTATTCTTGCCCTCCCCCCTATCTATTTTCTATCTACTGTCTATACTACTTATTTTCTGTACCTTCTCCCCCCTTCCCCTCCTCCCACTCCCCTGTTGCTAACCCTCCATGAGATCTTCATTTCTATGGTTCTGCTCCTGATCTAGCTATCCTCTTAGTTTGCTTTTGTTTTAGGTGTGGTTCTTAATAACTGTGAGTTTGCTGTCCTTTCACTGTTCATCTTTTTTATCTTCTTTTTCTTAGGTAAGTCCCTTTAACATTTCATATAGTAAGGGCTTGGTGATGATGAACTCCTTGAATTTGGTCTTATCTGAGAAGCACTTTATCTGTCCTTCCATTCTAAATGAAAGTTTTGCTGGGTAGAGCAATCTTGGTTGTAGGTCTTTGGTTTTCATGACTTGGAATACCTCTGTCCAGCCCCTTCTTGACTGTAAGGTCTCTTTTGAGAAATCAGCTGACAGTCTGATGGGAACTCCTTTGTAGGTGACTGTCCCCTTAGCTCTTGCTGCTTCTAGGATTCTCTTCTTCATTTTAATCTTGGCTAATGTAATTATGACGTGCCTTGGTGTGTTCCTTCTTGGGTCCAACTTCTTTGGGACTCTCTGAGCTTCCTGGATTTCTCGGAAGTCTATTTCCTTTGCCATCTTGGGGAAATTCTCCTTTATTATTTGTTCAAATAATTTTTCAACTGGTGGTTGTGCCTTTCCCCCTTCTGGTACCCCTATAATTCGGATGTTGGAACGTTTAAAGATGTCCTGGAGGTTCCTAAGCTTCTCCTCATTTTTCTGAATTCTTATTTCTTCATTCCTTTCTGTTTGATCATTTTTTTCTTCTGTCTGGTCCTCTCCCTTGATTTGAGTCCCAATTTTCTTTCCATTACTATTGGTATCTTTTGTATCAGCATTCATTTCGATTAATTTAGCTTCCATATGTTTCTCTAATTTGTGACTAAAATCCACCAGTTCTGTAAGGATCTTTATAACCAGTGTTTTGAACTGTGCATCTGAAAGACTGGCTATTTCTTCATCACTTAGGTCTATCGGTTCTGGGGCTCTAAGTTGTCCTAGAGCCATTTTTTGGTCTATTCATGCTGTTAAGTGAGCGGAGCGAAGCCTTAATTGTTTACCAGGACGGGGCGACCCAGGTCGCTGGTTTGTGACGCTGTGTGTGGGGGCGGGGTCAGAGAGGGAGCTTGGCGTTCCTCTCCGCTAGCCCAGCGCATCCAGTCACTCAAACGCCTCGGACTTGCTTATCCGATCCTAATTTTGTGAGCCTGCTGCACCGTGCGGGGTTTCCCTTCTCACTGGTTTCTCCACACGTAAATGCACGCGACCGACCGACCCACCGCGCCTCTTCCCTGTGCGCTCCGGCAGCCAGCTCGCTGGCGATCAGCGCCCTCCGTTGCCTGCGCGCACCACCCCGGGAATGTTTTCTTGCTAACCTGCTCCGCTGCTGGCCTCGCTCCTCGTACCGGTCCAGCCGAGTATCTAGTTGTCCTTTGGACTCCGTATTGTCGATTTTCCGTGTGGCTTGGTTGTGACTGCTGTTAAAAATAGTTGTTCTTAGATTTGGTTGTGCACAGAGGTGAGGTGGAACCTCCACCTACTTCTCCATCTTGGCGGAAGTCCTTCATTTTTAATATTAAACAAATTACAGAAAACTTAAATAACATACATATAAATTAATCTGCACTTTTCATTACTGAAAATATATATTATTAAAATAAAACTACCTTATGTGACTGTGGTTTTGTCTTACCTTACTGGATTGGCATAAATTTTGCTTCTTGGTTGGCATAATAAATACCTCCTGGAGGCAGGTGCTGCTAATACGCCTACCACATAGAAGCATTCTGGGCGAAAACCAAAAATAAAGAAAAAAATTAAAGTTTTAAAAAAAGAATGGAAAGGAGAGGAAGTGCAGCTATCTGTGTACTGATGGAACTAAAATGCACCCAGGATCTCCACGGGGAAAAGATACATGGTGTGCCTCATGTGCTTCAACAGAACTTTCTCTTCTTATCCAGAAGTCCTTTCCTATACTTGAAAAAATCCTTCATACCTATTAATTTCCCATTAGACTCCACTGTGAACCACTTTTCTTACCCTGCAGTGAATTGGAATTAAAGGGCTACATATTAATTCTGAGGAGCTTATTTCTATAAAGTTTTCATTATAAGTATCAGCACCCTTTTCCATTTGTTGCAACTGTGTAGTCGAATATAAAGCACACCAAAAACTGTGCGAGAGTGTGGGCATGTGTAAGAATGTGTGTGTGTCTACTTTATTGACTTATATCTGGGCTGTGTAAATGATTAATATTTTTCTTGTATCTGAGATGTATTGCAAAACACCACTTAATCTGATTTACATGATTAACTAACATGAAGGGTAAAATAAATGTAGACATATTTTTAAAATCAAATTTATAGTTTTAAATATTCAATTCCAACTTTTATGTATGAAAGTACAGCATGAAAACCTATGTTTGAAAACATCTGATGCTTCCAGGTTTGTTCTTTCTTCTCAGAATTGCTTTGGCTATTTGGGATTTGTGAGTCCATACAAATGAAAAACACCTATTTTATTTTTATGAAATTTATGAAATAAATGTATTTTATTAAAAAATAAATATATTCATTTTTGGTAGAGATTGCATTGACTCTATAAGTAGTTTTGGGTGTTATAGACATTTTAACAATATTATTCTTCAATAGAAGAAATTCATAAACTCCTAGAAACTTTCTATAATATGCCAAAGCTTGATCATTAAGAAATAGAAAATATAAAGAGATCAATAATGAATGAAAAAATTAGATCATTCATCAAAAATCTTGCCAAAAAGAAAAGCCTAGGAGCAGATAGTTTTATGGTGAATCACACAAAATATGTAAAGTATAATGAGCATCATCCCTTCTCAAAGTTTCTTAAAAAATTGAGAAAGAGGAAACAATCCCAAACTTATTTTTTAAGACTTTATTTTGCTTATTTCTAGAAAGAGGGGAAGGGAGGGAGAAAGAGAAGGAGAGAAACATCAATGTATGGTTGCCTCTCACACACCCACTACTGGGGACCTGGCCAGCAACCCAGGCATGTGCCTTGACTGAAAGTCGAACCTATGACCCTTTGTTTTGCAGGCCAGCACCCAATCCATTGAGTGACACCAGCAAGGGCACACACTTGTTTTTTAAGCCCAGCATTAACACGATACCAAAGTATCTGGACACTGGGAGATAATAAAACTACATATCAGTAGCTCTGATGAATATAGATACAAAAGTTATCCTTGAAACATTACCAAACAAATATTAACAGCACGATAAATGAAGCATACAGCATGACCAAATGGGATTTATCTCCAGGATGCCAAGATTGTTCAATGCATACAATCAATAAATGAGAAACACTACATTAGTAGAGCAAAAGATAAAAAAAATCATCTGATAATTTCAATCGATGAAGAAAAAGCATTTGATAAAATAAAACACCCTTTCATAATAAAAATCCTCAGCAAATTGAATATAAAAGAGGTAGACTTCAACATAATCAAAGCTATAAAGAGTAAGCTTACAGCTAGTGTTGTAATCAGTAGTTAAAGTTTCAAAGCTTTATGCTTAAACCAGATGCAAGAAAAGTGTGCCCACTCTCACCACTGTTATTCGACCTGGAATTGGAAGTCATGACTAAAGCATTCAGATAAGATAGAAAAATAAAAGGCACCCACATCAGAAAGAAAGAAGTAAATTTGTCTTTATTTGAAGATATGACCTTATATATAGAAAGTGCTAATGGTTTGACAAAAAGAACTGTCGGAAATAATCAATGAACTTTGTAAAGTTGCAAGATATAAAATCAGCATGCAGAGATCAGGTGCATACAAGGAAACTGCCAAGTTTTGATGAAGAAAAACTTGAAGAGGACACACACAAAGGAAATGATATTCGGTGCCCGTGGATCAGAAGAATTAGTAACATAAACGTGTATTTTGTGTTTTCTGACCCCACTTAAACATCCGTCTTGGTCCAAAGGTTATTTTCTGAAAAGGTATTTGTGTCATTTTATGTTCTCTGTGAAAGAAATTTTAGTTATTTACCCAATTTTTCTATTTTTCTCTATAGAAAAACTGAAAATTTGTTTAGCATATATCCCTCAAGTGAGGGGACACAACGATATCAAAGTCTAGAGGGCCCACTTAGTCAAAAACAGTGTTTATTTTATGTTGTACTTAAAGATATTTAAAAAAATACCAATCACCAGCCCCCACTTCAAATTTAAATATATGACAATTTTTGAGACCCCTGCCTGCAGTTTACATGACATCTTTCCAGTTGATTATTATTCACATTGAAGATAAAGAAGCACTAGTTTAATTCAATTACTTTGGACCAACTTCTCTTGCAAATGAATATCCATCCCATTCCTATTAATAGTCATGGATTTAGTGAGGAGTGTGTGAGCATACTCCACAATTTTGACCAATGAAACAGGAGGAGACATTTTCTAGTAGGATTCTGGGAAGTGCTTACTCAATTCTCAAAGTTAATATAAATGAAGTTAAATAAATAGAGTTAAAATAAATGAAGAGGTGTACTAATTTTATTTCAATATCCTCATATCAAGAATTGAGTCCTGCAATTTCTGTAGTAATCCTGTGAATGTATTGTAAGGTAACTGAGGATAAATACAAGCAGCAAAATAGTATTAAGCAGGAGATATAAAAATGTTATTAAAGTATCTACAGCCAAATTTTCAACCAAATATTTTTAAAAATTAAATATTGATCAATCCAGTATGCAGAACTTTTTATATCAAACAGTTATTCTTTAATATACTTTGATTTATATTAGATTTGTGGTTACTTGCAGCTCTGATATTTTAGTAGGGTCTCCCCCTACACCTGCTCTTAATGTTGATTGCTTCTCTCAATATTTAAACCCTGGAAGTTACCAAGAAGAAATACATACATTCATATTTCTACAGAAACATATAATGGAGAGAAAAGAAAAATATAAGCCTGTATATCAATATAGTCCAAGTGCACCATATTTTATAAAGCTTTCATTTGTCACTATAAAGCAACAATCATCTCCTAATCCCATCTCACAGTTTCCCATTCACACTTGAATGCTAGAAATTCTGAGGAATAAGTAGAAGGGTTTGTTTGGAAACTAGAAAAATATGACACCAGTTTCTGAATAATATTTTCTTTCTTCTTTTTCTGTATTTTTATTGTTGTTCAAGTATAGTTGTCTACACCCCCACACACACACACACACTACTTTCCCTGTTCCACCCACCTCTGCCTCCCTCCCTCAATCCTTCCCGCCTTTGGCTTTGTCCATGTGTCCGTTTTACATGTTCCTTGATATCCCCCTTTCTTTCCCCAGTTATCCCCTCCCCACTTCCTTCTGGTTATTATCAGTTGTTCTTTATTCTAATGTCTCTGGTTCTGTTTTGCTGGCTTGTTTGTTGTGTTGTTTAGGTTCCACTTACACGTGAGATCGTATGGTTTCTGTCTTCCACTGCCTGGCTCATTGGACTCAGCATAATGCTCTCCAGTTCCATCCATGCTGTCACAAAGGGTAGGAGCTACTTTCTTCTTTCTACTGCAGGGTTTCATTATGTAAACATATCATAATTTTTTGATCCAGTCATTTACTGATGGGTGCTTAGGTTTCAAAAAAATGAATGATATTTTTTCTTGTTCTTGAGCTATATGAGCACTGTACACCCTAGGAAGTCATTATTCACCCGTGCCTTGCCCAGGCATAATTACCACTTACTTTTTGACAAATCAGAACTGAGTATCCTTCCAAATATCCTTTCATCATAATTTTCTCTGGGACCAAAATGAAGTGTGCTGGCTGTACACTTGTGTTTTAGGAGATGTAAACACTATAAAAATAGTATTTTATATGCTCAGTGGAATTGACTTGAGTGATCATAGCAAGCCAGGAACCTGAAACTTATAATAAAAATCCCCTTTGCAAGCCCTGTTAGGCTGATTTGTTCCCATGGTTGTGTCATTTACCACGTAATATCACTCTCTCATCCATCAAATAACGAGGCAGAGTCACAAACTGCAAAGTCTATCAACACAAAAACTTTCCTGCTTATCGAAACCTTTCAGCATTTTCTATGCGCAAAGAATGGATGATAATCAAATTCCCACAGAGCTGCTTTCTGGAAATCATGGGCCAAATCAAGCCTGGAATGTAGAACACACACTGTAATAATATAATGACATTGATCTTTAGTTCACATTTAATGACACTTTCCTTCTGCCCCCACATTCCCATGTCGATGCATGTGTGACAAAACTGTCAGTTGGATTAATATTGACGCAGAGCCTGAGATGGCACAGGCATTGGCTTGACTTTTTCCCTGGCCTCCCTATATCACATCTCAAAAGGCAAAATTTATCACTAAACAGAGAAGTTATAAAATAGCAATGAAAAACAAACAGCATGTATGTTTGCATAGGGCAACATAGCTTACTAAACTGGTATTGCTTTTGTCATGAAGAGTATTCAACTTAAAATACAGATACATAACAGATTTGATCTTTATATGAAGAACTTTTAAAATCTCTCTGTCCTAGCTCAGGTATGGAACATTGGTTTTGACATATTTTTTGTTATGTCCCATACTGACAATACTCTAGCTTCCTATAATAATTATTGTGAACCTGGATTTATCACTATGTTTTCTGTTTAATGTTGAGAAGGAATCTTGTGATTATTGTCTTTATAAACATCTCGACATAGTACTTTTGAGGAAATTTTCAGGTTTGTTGTTTCAGGTCCCTACATTAAAAAATTTTTCAGATTATATTATTCTATGAAAAACTTTGGGTTTCCCTAATGGTTTGCTGAACATCCATTTATAGGATAATTAGACTCATGAAATGCATCATATTTATTTGCTTGCCTTATAGAATAAGAAATTTAGCACTAAAATCTCTGCTCATTTCCAATTGTTGCTCTCAAGCTAGGTTCGCTGGAAAAATTATTTTCTCTTCACTCCATTTTTAAAAATCATTTTATTTTTGACTTAATTGTTCTATGATTTAATTGTAATTATAGCCTTTACTACAAACTTCCACACACAATTTGACTCCATGTTCACCCTTCACTGGCATTATCTCATTTAATCCAAAGAATATTGATTCACTATAATTATTATCACTAATGTATTATATCATTTTTATTTTAGAAATAAAAATTAGAAGTAGTAAAGTTAAGTCATTTTTCCAGGATCGTATGGCAAATCTGCTGGCTAGGTCACTTGTTGAATTAAAAAAAACTGTGAACCCAGACACAGTATTCAAACTCTAGCAAAAGTCAGAAAAATAGCAAGTGTTCTGCTGTAAAACAGAAACACGTTTATTTTCTTTCCCTTCTCTTTCTTTCCCCCTTCCTTCCCTTCCTTCTTTACTTCCTTCCATCCTTCCATCTGCTCTTCCTTTGCTTCTATCCTTTCTATTATTTTTTCTTTTTAAAAATTATTTTTATCTCCTTTCTTTCAAGTAATTTGATGGAGCCAACATTTGCATGATGTGCCATTATCATTCTAAGTGCTGAAGAAAACAATAAACAACTAAAGAACTAATGACTAAAGAAACTAAGACACATGGACACAGACAACAACATGGTATAGGACAAGGGGAAGTCAGGGGCTGGTGGGAGGAGAAGAAAAGGGGGGAGATGGGGACATTTGTAATAGTGTCAACAATAAAAAAATTAGAAAAATAACTAAAAGACTGAGTTCAGATAAGGGGGGAGGAGTGTTTTAACCTACTCATCCTCATCTTTAAATAAGAAAATTAAAATTTAATAAAAATATTTTCATAAGCTTTATAATTTTGTATTTCTAACACATCAGAAATAGCTTTTATTGTCTTATACTGAAGGTGTTTTGGTATTCACAGGCATACCTTGGAGATACTGTGGATTTGGGTCCAGATGACCACAATAAGGTGAGTGTCACCATCAGAAAGTCAGACATATTTCTGGTTTAACAGTGCTTATAAAAGTTGCTTTTTAGAATACATAAAATGTACAATAGCATGAAGTCTAAAAACACAATGTACATATCTGCAATAGCATGATATCTAAAAATACAGTGTCCATATCACAATTAAAAATACTTTATTGCTAACACATATTAACCATCATCTGAGCCTTCAGCAAGTTGTGATCCTCTTGCTGATGTGGGGTGGAGGGTCTTGCCTTGATGTCATAGCTGCTGACTGATCAGGCTGGTGGGTGCTAAATGTTGCAATGGCTGTGATAATTTCTTAGAAAATGACAATGAAGTTTGTAACATCAGTTGAATCTTTCTTTCATTAACAGTTTCTCTGTAGCATGTGATGTTATTCGATAGCATTTTACCCACACTAGAACTTCTTTCAAAATTGGGGTCAGTCTTCTCAAACCCCGCTGCTGCTTTGAAAGTTCAGTTCAGAAAATAAGTAGCATAGACAGTAGATAGAAAATAGATAGGGGGAGGGTAAGAACAGTAGGGGAAATATAGAATCTAAAGAACTTGAGACATGTGTTCATAAACTAAAGGGGGAAATGGTGGGGGAAGGAGTGTGCAGGGTGGAAGGGAATGAAGGGGGGGAATAGAACAAATGTAATGGTATAATCAATAAAATAAAAAATATATATTAAAAAAGAAAGTTCAGTTCATGTACTATTATAAATTCTTTGCTGTCATTTCAACAACCTCAGCATCTTCACAAGAATAGACTCCATCTGAAGAAATGGCTTTTTTTCTCATTTATAAGAAGCGATTCCTCATTTGTTGAAGTTTCATCGTATGATTGCCGCAATTCAGTCACATATTCGGCCTCCATGTGTAAGTCTAGTTCTCTTGTTATTTCTACCACATCTGCAGTTACCTCCTCCTCTGAAATCTTGAACCTCTGAACGTCATTCCTGAGGGTTGTGATCAGCTTCTTCCAATCTCTTGCTAACATTGGTATTTTGACATCTCCCCATGAACCACAAATGTTCTTCATGGCATCGGGTGAAAATGTTCCAGGTTTTCAGTTCATAGTATTTTGCTCAGATTCATCAGAAGACTCACTACTTATGGCAGCAACAGCCTTACAAATGCATATTTCTTAAACAATAAGACTTGAAGTTTAAACTTACTCCTTGACCCGTGGGCTACAGAAAAGATATTGTGTTAGCAGGCATGAAAACAAGGTTAATCTAGCTGAACATCTCCATCAGAGCTCCTGGGTGAGTATGCACATTTTCAAGGAACATTTTGAAATAATATATTGAAATAATAATAGCTATGATCGTTAATCTTTGGTGTTATACAATTTTTTGAAGCACCAAGAATCATACCCATATATAATAGCATATTTAATCAATAAATACTGTGTGTGTTTTCACTACTCCACCATCAATGGCTTCCCTCTCTCCCTCCCTTTGTGCCTCCCTATTTGAAGACACAACAACATTCCAATTGTGCCAATTAATAAGCCTACGTAGACTGCAAGTGTTGTAGTGAAAGGAAGTGTCTCAGGTCTCTCACATTAACTCAAAGGCTACAAATGATTAGTAAAGCACGTTGAAAGGCCAGAGAAGCCAAAGCTAGGTGTCTTGCACCAGTTAGCCAAGTTGTGAATGAAAGGAAGAGTTTTTGAAAGAAATGAAAATTGCTGCTCCAGTGCACATGCAAACTGCAGGTAAAACAGATAATAATGCTGCAATGGCATTATTGTTGATATGCATAAAGTTTAGTATTTTTAAATTAAGGTCTTAATGTGGCATAGTGATACAAAGCAAACAATGCTTTAGGAAAAATGCCAGTGATTGAAAAATAACTTGCTTGATGCGGGGTTGCCACAACCTTCACTAAAAAAAAACACAATAGTTGCAAACTTCAAGAAAGAGAAGCACGATGAAACGAGGCATGCCTGTATTAAATGGTTTTAGAAGCCCCAAACAAAGAAATCAAAGATCCAACCTTGCAGTAAAACCATCTCCCATATGGACAAATCTAACCTACAGCCCAGCAGCCAGTGAGTTACACGCTGCTCCTGTTTTTGTTGTCACACACACCTTCCTGTTCCTATCTTTTTCTCCAAGCCCAGACTGTAAAATGATCAGGTGTCAGGAAGGCTTGTTAAGTAACAGAACAACTATAAATTTAATGTTCAATCTCTGGCCTGTTGCTTTTGAAAAATCCTGAGAAATGTGGATAAAGCATCTTGCCTCACATTAATATATCTACTAGAAGATTCACTATCATTTTGTGGTTATTTATAAGCTTTTGGCAGCTGCTTTTTCTTCCTCTTATTTTTTACGTTACTTTCTATCAGAAAGCATTATTTTAAAAATGGTTCCTTCAGAATTTCCTTCATCCTCTGACAGCTCTCCGCTAATTTCCAGATCTCTCTTACCGGTTATATGTCTTCCGGAGTACTTTCAAGAATATTCAATTTAGTGTCATTTGACATTTCAAAAATAAGTGGTCTGCTGCACATTCCTTATCTCCTCATTCAGAACATGATTCAGTGTCATGTATTGTTGGTTCTCTGCAGCTTTTGGCTCACTGTTCTGTATTCTAAATGTGCAGTTTTTATCCCACCGAGATTTTGAACTATGGATACAAATATCCAAATATATATATGTTTTGATCTGATATATTTTGAATCAAGATCTGTATATCTATCATCATGGTATCTTTATTTATTGAACATTGAGTAAGGGTTGTAATATCTGCAGTAATAGCAAATATTTAATGTAAAAGTATATGGAAGAGTAAATTTATTTAAATGTTAGAAGTTAATGAGTTCTTACAATTCATCAAAAAGTTTTAAGTGTTTGTTTTTATCAGCTCTCACAGTAAGCTGATGCTATGAGTATTACAACTTCTCTACACATTTTATTGTTGATGAAACTGAGGCAAGAAGAGAACGAACAAAAGCTGATGCCCCACCGTTGTCAAGTCAAAAAGGTCTGGTCCCACCAGGTTCCACCTTCATTGTTCAGCTACATTGTTCCCTAAAGTTCTTAGTTACCTGACCCCAAAGACACACACTGACTTTTGTAGAACACTGCCACACAGAGCCCAGTCAGCCACTAGATGACATTACCCTGTGAAAATTGTACGTTACAAATGATTTAGAGAAAGGAAAGAATGCCACTATCCTCATATCACACCTGGAAATCTTGAGTGTTCAGTTTGTTTCCCCATAGTGGATACTTAGGATAACCCCAAAACAAGACTGTAGACAAGAAACCTGGTTAAATAGGTCTGACATTGTATCGCTAGAATTTTTCCATTGATTCATTTTTTTTAGTTGATGATTTCTGCCTCAGGAAAGGCCTAACGAGTTTAAAATAGTTATATGGTACCAGGAGGAAGATTCTATAGTAACAAAAAATACATAAATGAGAGAAGTACAAAAACGTAACAATTAATTCACGCCGTTAGGTTTATTCTATTTATAAATCTAATGCCTTGTTGAACTCAGCTTTAATTCTCATCTCCAGCACTTTCTAATTTGTCTTAAATGTTCATCTACTGTTGGTTCTTGAAAGATAATTAAAGTGAAGATATCAGCATTTCTACCATGAAAGAGAAAAAGGGGAAAGTGGAAAAAATAATTGTAGACATACATTTAAATCTTCATATGCTTCTCTAGTGCCCCCCAACTCATCCTTCCTCCCACCCACACATCAATTTCCCAAGTTGTCTACATTCCGCAATATGTCCCTGAGCACTCTCAGCCCATGAGAAAAAGCTACAGTTCGGACTAGGTATCTGAATCTCTCTTCCTTGTAGAGTATTCATGTATCTCAGTTTGACTCAATATAACACTGTCCTCCCTGCAAGCCCCCTCAAAATGTCTGACCCTTAAGTTCCTGAAAGATTATTTGTTATAAATAAAAGTATATAATAATCTCCATTTATTTTATTAATTTTATTTTAACTTTCAATTTAATGGAAACCTAGTTATGCCCTAAGAACACTCTTCTTTTCTTTAAAATTCAACCTCTGCGTATGTCTGTGTCTTTCTGAGTATATGCGTTTTCAGTCTCCAAGTAACTGAACTTGACCTAAGTCAATTCTTTACAATGTGTTATTTCTTCTTAAATATTATTTGTCTTTAAAAATGCCACTACCTTTAAGACTATACATGAGATGATATACTCATTGTTAGGAGTTAATCTATGATCTTCCCAGAGATTTATTTCTATTCATAAAATATTGTGCTTGCTTGATTTACTATTTTTATCATTATTCTATACACTTGGTTTATAATTAGTCATTCTTATATATTTATATAAGAGGTCCAACATATAATCTTATGTACCTAAAACTCTTCTGTAAACCATTTTTCTTGATTTCAACATCTCAATTGATGGTCTCATTATATTCCCTCCTAGGTCAAAATCGAGAGCTTTCCATAATTCACCTTGCTCTTACACTTCATTACCTACTTGTCAGCAAGTCCTATGACAGGTAGACATGTAGAGGGTTTTATAACATGTAGTTATGATTATAATCCACTGACAGTTTTGAAATAATAAAGTAGATTTGACCGTTGAACAAAAATCTTTTTAGTCTATGGAAGACTGAGTAAAGTGGAACATTAGTAGAAGCAGGAAAACATTGGGGAAGTTTTTTTTCAATATCAAAATAAAATATTGGTACCATCTTAGGTGGTTGCAGTAAATGAGAAATGGCTCCTCTTCCAAATGTTCATTCCAATCTGGCCATGCAGGTTTTCATGCTGATTCTAAAATACAAAGAGCTCACTCTTGCCTTAGGGTACCTGCCTTTGCTGTTCCCTTGCCTTTGAGAACACTCCCCAGGTCTTGTGCAAAGCATCACTGGATCTCACTGTGGTCTGTTCAGATGGCAACTCACAGAAGCCACCTTAATGCACTTTAAATTCCCCCCATCAGTTATAATCTGTTTCACAGCCTGATTTTATTTTAGATAACATATATGGCATATGTTACATAAGTATGTGCATGTATCTATACCTATATATTATACATGTGTGTATATATTCAATTACTGTATTATATAATGTCATTATTTCATATGATTTATAATTGTCATTGAAGAAGTCTGCTTTTGATTGTCTTTTTTACCACAAATCTTAACACCTACAAAAATAAAAAAGTACATGATATTTCAAACAACTATTGACTAAAAGAATGGAAATTTTGTCAAATTTAGAGTTTATACAAAAGAGTAAGTTAAGATCAAGTGAGGAAAACTTGTAATAACTTTTTTTAAAAATTTTTAACTGAGAAACCTAGAGTCTGAAAAAAATAATTTAAGGCTATAGTCAAATTATTTTCTGCCTGGGTCTAAAACAGATTTTTAGTTTGAAATCTATACTACTTTACACAATGCATTAAATAGATAGAAAAAATATATTTTAAGAGGAAAGGCAATAGGCTATGTAATGAGAGGCTTCTGGCTCAAAACTCCATAATCATCTTTTTTACAACGATGAGATCTTGGAAAGATCATTTGAACATTTTGAGTTCCAGTCCTGCAATCTGTTCTCTGACAATGGTAGCATTTTCCCTGCAAATCTGTGTCAGGATTTATCAAGTCTCTACATGGGAAGCACCCAGTAGTGGACACAGGTCACTGCGGACTTAAATAAGTCAGTTTTGTGGCGGTGCTGACGGGAGGATGGTACCACTTTTGGTTTTAACTGTTTCTCGGATCCCAAGAGGCTACCACTTCAAATGGTCAAATCTTTCTATAATTGTGTCTCTCATAATGAGCCGTATTTCTCAGTATAGCTATATTGTAAAATAGTGCCAAGAACGAATTATACATGATTCATAGGGAAATAATTTGTGTTTTATTATCACTAAAATGGATGTACATATTTATGTACATCAAATTCAATTATGTTTGCTTCTAAATAAAAAAAAACCTTTCAATAAATTAATCAAATCATATTTCTTTTTATTTGAATTTTATTATGTGGATGTATTCAATTGTATTAATGTATAATGTTTTGTAATTACCTAATCTTGACTCAGATTTTCCTTTCACTAAGAAGTAAATTGCTTCAGAGGAAGTATACTATTATTATATCTTGGAAACAGTGTTAAATGTGAAGTTTATTCATATTAAATTTATATTAATTTTTCGAACTTAAAATTGCCCTCCATGCAATATACTTAGGGCATTTATTTTAGCCTGTGCAATGCAGAATTGTTCCCACACATCCCCAGCTGTCAAATCTCAGCGTTTCATGGTGTGTGGTAGTGTTGTCTGACAGCCTAATGGATAAATGACATATTTAAACAATTTTACTGTACTAAAGATTTCTGTCTAAAGCATTTTGGGGTTCCTTTTACTCTCTGTAGTAAATGACAGATTTGAGAAACTTGAAGCTGATGTTTCTTTTTTAACCTGTCAATTTTAGTTTCAGAAACTACTATGTTCAGGAGTCAGTGCTGTTAGCATAGTTTTTACATATTCTATGCATTGGTTCTGTTTTCTTCAATAATTAGCTTCTAGGATTCTGTCACACACGTGTACCTAACTTCAAAAATATAAATATTTTTATATTATTGGATTTTCATTGAAAAGACCATTAAGAATGAGTCCAGTTAAATGCAGCCTATGACTGACATTCCTCTTTAGAATCTCCTTTTTTTTTTGACTACACAGCTTTCTTCTCCTTAAAACTAGCTCTTCTGATTGACTTTCTCTTCCTTAAATTTTTATATTATTCATGATTTAGTGTTATTTCCTATGTTTTTATTACCTGCATCCTCCTACCACCAGAAACTATATTTGGGCTCAAGTGTTGAATGTCCTCCTCTCTGTAGACAAAAAAAAAAATTATGGTAATGGAAAGACAATGCTTTCCTTCTACCTCAGAATACTGTCCAATGATCTGTATGTGCATAACTCTTGTTCAGAAAGAGAGGCATCCAAAGACACTTAGAGAGAACATTTCCTGGAGTGAAAAACAACCACCAGTATCACAACACCAAAAACCTGACCCTAATCATTTTAGTACACTTGTAAAATAGCGCTTTTGATAAATCCAGGAAGCCCTTGCTTCTGCTGTCTGATCAATGTGTGTAAATTCCGTCAGTGAAATTTGTGTCACAAAGACACAAAGATATGCATGTGCATGTGTACCTATACATATCTTTTCATGCATGTATTCACTATATATTAAACACACATTCATGTGTATACCGTATTTCATCAAAACTAGGATGCCATTGATTTAAAGCTATGCCGTTGTTCTATGTATTATTTACAAAAATAAAGTGTATTTACAAATTATGTTACCAGACAATTCTAAGATGTATTTTGATTTCTTAAATATATATGTATGTATGTATGTATATATATACATATATATACATATATATATATATATATAATCTACATACTATAGATTCTATTCCCAGAAAGCTGAGGATTCTGCAAGCATTGGGACATTTTCTAGTTAGAAGTCTTTAAACAGAAGCATGGGTAGAGATGAAGGTGACATTAAATAATAGATAACAGAGCTACGTGGCAAGTCAAAGCACATGCTATATTGTAGAAAGATAAGATGCTCAATGATGCATTGGAGGTTGGGGGAGGAAGTGGTAAGAAGCTGATGTGTTTCAAAACCACAGTGGGAAAACTCAGAGGGTAGTGTGAAAATGTCCTGTTGGATCCCCAAAGAACATCAAAGTGCCTCACAGTAAGGATAGACAGCTATATAACAACATTGCTATAAACCAACTTAGATGATTTAGTTTGAGATGGCAGAGAAAAAAGCAAAATAAACCACCCACATAAATTTCCAAGTCTACTCACATGGCTTTGTCTGCTACATAGACTTTTTCTCTATGAGGTGTCTTGGAAAAGTGGAAATTGGAGAGTATAACACCTTCAGAGATTTTAGAAGCAGAGACACTATGGGGGAGTGAGATAATACAGACCAAGAGAGAAAGAGCTATGTAGAGAGAGACACCTTTGACCTTGAAACAATTTGACAATGATAAGACTTGCCTGTGGATGGATATGATATTCATTTTTGATTGCCCATTTAACTGATTCCCACAAATTAAGTGACTTAAAACAACACAGATTACTTAATTATCTCACAGTTCTGAAGAGCAGAAATCTGGGTGAGCTCAACTGGTTTTTCCTAGGGTTTCTCATGATTGAAATTATTGTCTAGCCTTGCCTTTTTTTTTTTGTAGCTCTGAAGAAGAATCTCTCTCCAAGAATATTGATATTGCTGACAGAATTTAGTCTTAAATGGTGTCTACTGGAACATTCTCAGCTAGCTCCTGGAAGCCCCTTGATTCCCTGGCTCATGGCCTTCACCTTCTAAGCTTGCAACAGCAAGTCATCCTCTCTCTGCTTCATCATTCTTACCTCATGTATGAGAAAGTTCTCACTTTTTAAAAGGATCATGTGATTAAGACTGAGCCAGACTGAAGAATCCAAGGTAATGTCCCTATCTCTTAAGGTCCATAAACTTAATCACATCTACAAAATATCATTTTCCTTATGAGGTCATCTAGTCACAGGTTCTGGAGATTTAACATGTGAACAGATATGAGAAGAAAACTTCGCTTTCCTCAAATATACACATCTTGCAAAACTTTTAAAGCCGGAATTTGCTAAGACATACTGGTCTAGACTGAGGTTAGCACAGTGAATTTGAGTGCTTCGTTTTCTCATGACTCTACAATTTGGGTCCTCACCTCATTCCCTGACAATATAAGTGAAATTATAATTTTCTGCTTTCTACACATCATTATTTGTTTTAGGAAGACAGGAGCTAGTAACCTAAAGGGCATGAATCATGTCTGAATGAATCTGCCTGAAGGGAATCCATTCAGACATCCCACAAGAGTCTGCATCCCGTAAGAATCATGCACTCTAGGGCTGATTGTCATTCAATATCACTAATGTAGATGTAGAATAAAGCAGCACCTTTGTTTGCACCTTGGCAAGTTTCTGTTCATTTAAGAAGCTAAATAAAAATATCTGTTTAAAAATGTGATGTGCATTTATTCATTTTTGTAATAAATATTTGTGGAACATTTACTATGTGTTCCACTCTGCTCTAGCTATAAGAAATTCAGTGTTGTGGTAGGCAATTGGTCCACTTTTGTAAAATTTATATATTTTTATGTATTGATTTTTGAGAGAGAGAGAAAGACATCAATTTTGTTGTTCCACCCACTCATGCATTCCTTGGTTGCTTCTTGTATGTGCCCTGACCGGGAATTGAACCCGCAAGCTTGGTATATCCGGACAATGCTCTAACCAACTGAGTTGTAGCTTAAAAGTGGTTGTGAATAATAATTTTCTTTTTTTTACTTTTCAAAAATTAAATTTCTGTTTAATGTTTCAGCTGATAAAGGAAATTAATTTTACTAACACTGCTTTTTAAAATTGTGATTTAAAAAAGTTTGCCAGTGTTCCCCTCAGCTGGTGCTTCAGAGGTTATTGACTTGTGGCTGGAGGCCGCAGGTAACAATTTCATAATGCTCAAGGTCTTCTGTTCTAGAAATTAAATTAGTGCTTATCCATCTCATAGGTATTTATTTAATACTTTTACCCAGGGTTTCTCTGGCTGGTAAAAGAGGCTTGGTCCTAAGTCACAATATATAATCAAAGATAAATCATTAGAACAGTGCTGGGTAGTGTACCTACCATATATCAAGTCTTACTACAAGTTGACAGAGTGCGCACTGGCATAAAAATGGACAAAAATGTAAAAATCAGAAGAATTTGTCTGTAAATAGTCCCATACTTATGTGGATCCTTGATTTACTAAAAAAAAATTCTGCACAATGCTGGGAGAGGTTAGTCCTATTAATGTGTGTATCGGGTTATGAGATTGATAGGTGCTAGTCACAAAGCTATATGAGGGAAGAGATACTGGACTGCACACCATGCATGCACACAGCAATAAGCCCAGTAGTTTATAGGGCAAAATATGAAGTAAAATACAGGAAATTATAGGTATGTGAAGACAACATACATTTCACAACCATGGGACTGATAAAGATTTTTGTAAACAAGACACCAAAAATAATTGATAAATTTAATGTTAAATACAACAACTTCTGTTTATTAAATGACACTATTAAGGGGATTTCTCACAAAGCCACAGAGGGGAAGGGGGTATTTTGAATACATATTGCTGATAAAATACTGATATCCAGATTAAATTGCAGATATATGCACAATGTTTTTAATAAATTAGAGAAAGATTTAAAGTTGAAAAATAAGTGATCAAGAGTCTTGAAATAAAAGTTCATAAAACAAGGATTGCTAAAATGCCAAAGACCATCTGAGAAGAAAAATAAAACTTAACATGATGTGTAACTACAGTCTCTGGAATGTGAGCACACAGCATGTGTGTGGTGGTCAGGGTTGGGGCTGAAATTACCAAGCGCTGGTGAGGACATGGAGCAACTGGAACTAACACACATTAATGGAGGGGAAAGTGCTTTGACAGTGATCCCTTTGAACACAAGCATATCTTATGACTCAGGAATTCCACTCAGATATAAGAGCAATTCATACACCTGCACATCCAGCAATGTAAAGGGTCACTCACAAAAGCATCTCTGGATGGAATGGGAAACATAATGGAAGATTACATAATAAAGGACATAATGGAAAACAAAATAGAAAAATATAATAAGTGGAAGCAATAAATATATTTTATAATACTTGTAAACTCAATACTAACTAGCAATTTTAATGGACAAACATACTATAGACAGCATGGAAAAAATCTCGTAAAATATTTTGATGAACAGGTGCTGACCCCAAAGTAGTTGCTGTTACAGGGGCTACATGAGGACTATTTTGGGGTGCTGGACACGTTCTGTCTATACAGGCAGAGGTCACGTGAGTGTGTTCACACTACATTTGGCAATTGTTAATGTATACTTATCTATTTAAGCAAATGTACATATAATCTGTCACTTTATAGGTGTCTAAGTCTATGTTTCTGCATTCACACTTTATTTCAAATTATAAACAAACAATGAATCACCACAGACCTTTGGTTTGTACTAGCCAAGTAAGCTCTCAATTTCTAAGCACTCATATATTATCATAAGATTGGATGCTATTTTAATTTCTCTGGACTTTTTCCTCATGTGAAATCAAGAATATATTACTGAATGGAAAGATCTGTGAATAATAAACTTACTAATATTTTCACATCTTATTATTTCTGTCTTTGGGCTTTATGTGCAGAATTCCGTCAACTCTCATAATAACACCATCAGGGAAGTGCTAACATAGCCCATATTTGAGAGATTTAGAAGTAATTAAATGTTTTGTTTAAAAGTCTTGTAGCAAGTTAAGTGGCAGAGCCATGATTCTTTTTCTTATACTTACAAACACAGCATTAAATGCCCTAATGTACTTATAGTTCCACAGTGATCACGAAGCTTTGGGATGCAAGCAGTAGAATCACAGCTCAAATTGATGTAGGAAATTAATAGAGATTTTACATCTAGAAAAGAAACTTGCAAAATAGGCAAAGAGACCTAAGAATTAGCAATGCTGGAATAAAGCAATAGCCTGCTAACATATGCTCCTCACTGCTTGCTATCAATCCACAGAGAATTCTGAGCACTTGGATTTGGGTCCCAGACCCTCCCCTGTGGCCAGAGTACTGTACCATTGTTATGACTGGCAGTCCGTAATGACACCCTGTGACTGGAGAGAAGGGAGAAACTGCTTCTTAAATGTGTATTTGTCTATTCTCTGAATTGTATTTGTATGCTAAGGATGGGTTCTGGGAAGACAAACCGTAGGTGTTCACCACAAGCATTAGTACAGGAATAGTTTTTAAATGGTAGCCATCATAATCATTTGCATTATGTTTAGAGAAAGGTATTCTTGTCTTTGTTTCCTAAGTCTTCCTCATATTTCAAAAGTTAAATTATGCCATCTCTCCCATGTATTCTTTTAGTCATTTTCAGCACATGCTGTGGATACTATTTCAACTTCTATAATTTTCAGAATTTTAGGTTTTTTTGAAACACTTTCCTCATAGCCAGCCCCTTGGGCTGAAGAATATAGGAAGACAGAGTGGGGAATTGTGCCTCTGCATAGGGGGTAAAACTGTAATTTTTCTCCCACGGTCTCCGTGTTACCCAGAATGAAAAGGAAAGTGGCACTCATCAGGCAGTAAGTACGCTAAATAAGGCTCGCTCCTGACAGTGCACTTCTGTAGATAGTCTATGGCTTCCTCCCCGTCTGGCATCAAAGTGGGTTTTGGAACCACTGACAGTAGGGTTAAATCGGGAAGTTAAATCCATCATATGATTACTTTTACCCACAGCTCCGCAGTGTGTCTCTGTTTGAATAGGAAACTCATATTCAAAACCAAAGTCAAATAATCTTTTACTTATTCATTATCAGAGCTTAGGCCTGTGGGTTTAGGTAATCTACAGCTGACTTGAATATCTAGTGGCTTAAGAAAATTAATAACTTCCAAAATTAAGTCGGAGCAGTGGGGGTGTGTGTTAAAACAGTGGTTCTCACCCCAAGCTATGCTTTAGAAATGCACTGGCAGCTCTTCGAAATTGCAGTGCCAGGCTCTGGAACAGGCCAATTAAACATAAGCTCTGAGGGCACGTCCCTGGAATAGTATTTTCTAAAATGCTCCTTCGGTGATTCAAAATTGCCCCCAATATGACCTAAACTTTAAGAGAAATAGGGCATCTTGTTATACAAAGCACTGCACTGATGTCAGGAAGCATTTAGCTTAGTAAATACCACTTTTTTCTGTTTACTGTAACATAGTTTGGAAATGTTGTTATATGTCATTTGCATTTTTAAGCAGAGAGTACAGGAAAGAGGGTGTGGATTTCCTCCTTCAGTGTGTAGCACTAATGAATCTGAGCACGAGTGCTGAGTCAAATCCCTGCTTTTTTTTTATTTGTCATAGCTGAGAAGAGATAAAGTGTACATCAGTTAAGGAAAGAGGGGAAAAAAAAACCTCAATATGCTGAACTTGCTTTTGCTATAAATAGAACCAATTAGCTTCCTGGTTATTTACTTTCCTGGTTATTCTGCACACCAGAAGGTATCTGATGCTCAAGCAAGTTTCCAATTACAGGCAGGAGCTGGCCTTACTCTAAGTCTTCACCGCCTGCAGGAGTGTCATTTCTAGGTCATGAACATGCTTTGTCAGCTCCTTTTCATTTTCCCAAAGAGCCTTGACACTATCATTTACAATATGCCAATATATTTCTTTATCAAATTCATAAAGCTTTGGCAATAATGCAACAAGTTATCTATAGGCTTATGCATTCACAGATGCATCTCATTTATCTTTCTTAAACTTTCCCCAAATAACAGTTCCTTATTTCCCCACTTTCATCTGGTTATTGTTTCATTTTCTTAACACCTTGCCTTACAAAAATTTTACTTTGTTTCTCACTTTTCCATATACATATAAAATTCCATATTATATGTGTACCTGTGTAGATACACAAATGTGTATACAATATATACAAGTGTATACACACATACATATATATAGTCTCCTTCATTAAATAAAAATGACAAATATTTCACCAGTAAACTTTATTTTGCTCATTGAAATGGAATAACACCCAGTTGCTTTTTTAAATGAAATTATGCATTTAAGAAATATATACCAATGGAGCAAGAAAATTAAATAAGATTTCATTATTATAGTACATAAGCTTTATTATTATTCTTTATTGTAAATATGCTTATGATCATGTCAAATACATAGAATTTTCCCAGTAAGATATCTCTTAATAAATAAATGATCAAATGAATGTTAATGAGTTAAGAAATCAGTATTTTGGATTTTCTGGTATGCAAATAACTAGGTGCCAGAGAGAATGTATAATTTTGTTTATTGCCATGTAGTTTTACATTTTTTCTGGTGAAAATAAAATAGTGCATTTGAGTTGTCTTCCTATAAATACCCGATTGGCACATACATTCAAAGATTTCCATAAGTTTAGCATAACACACATTTAATCAAACCATCATAAAACTATAGTTTTAGAGCTATATGTTTTCTATTACTTCATTTCATTTATTGAACTATAGAAATAGGACAAGCCCTCTACATAAATTTATAAAACTTCATTGAGAGTAGTTATAAAAGACATATTTTAAGAAAGAAAATGTTATGAGGAAAGGAGAAATTATTTGAAGTTGTGAATTTTCTCTAAATTTCAGTAGAGCCAATGTAGTAGGTTCCACAACAAAGTAATTCATGGAGCTTACTACAAAATTCTCAAATATAGAAAATATTGATATATCCAAGTCATTGCTGAAGACACCAAGAAAGACAGTGACCATTCATGAATAATAGGATTTATTATGAGGCAATAGTAACAAAGATTGTTGCATTAACTTTCAATTAATCAGTGGAGAGTCTATAAACAAGAAATGTTTAAAACTGACAAAAGTTGCTTTTTAGGTAAATAAATATGTGATAGTTGAAAAATAGAGTTAAAATGACATAAAATGATGAACTTGATTCAACAATGCACCCTACACTCAAAGATTAACTTCAGATGGGGTACAGTCTTAAAGGCAAAAACATCACCAATAACATTTGGGTTCTGTAAGACTTCTTTAAGAAGACATAACAAAGTCAGAAAGAAAAGATCAATATATGTGTCTATAGTTAAATGGGAAAACAATAGATGAGGCCAGAAAAGAGAAGTTTATGGATTATTCTTGAACTATAAACCCTAATTTATTTATTTATTTATTATTGAAAATGTGGAGTTTTTCTATTTGAAAGCATTTATTGATTCCTTAAATCTTCCCTTTATAATGCAAGCTCCATGAGAAGGAGAATCTCATTTCATGTTCACTTCTGCACCTTCATCGTCTAGCCCTGCATCCTGTGAAGACTTGGTGCTTAATACTTGCTGTTTTTGAATAACACTTTCAGAATGTGTGATTATGTTGTCTGAAAAGCTAAAATTAAGCTAGGAGCTAACAACTATGAAATAATTCATTAAGATTGTTTGTTAGACTAGTTCACCTTCAAATAAACAATAAATATTCTATGAAAAGGTCACAATACCTGATAGCAAACTATGTTACAAGGCCACTATATTCAAAACAATCTGGTACTATCATAAGAACAGACACAAGACCAATGGAACAGAACAGAGAGCCCAGAAATAAACCCATGTCAATACAGTCAGTTAATATTTGACAAAGAGGATAATGATGTAAAATAAAGTAAAAATAGCATCTTCAACAAATGATGTTAGGAAATCCAGACAAGTACATGCAAAAAAAATGAAACTCGATCACCAAATTACACCATACACCAAAATAAACTCAAGATGGATAAGAGACTTACATATAAATGTTGACACTGTGAAAGTCCTAGAGGAAAACATAGGCAGGGAAATCCCAAATATTCCACACAGCAGTATTTTCACCAATACATCCCGCAGGGCAAGGAATATAAAGGAAAAAATAAACAATTTTTTACTACGTCAAATTAAAAGTATTCTGCATGGCTAAAGAAAACATCAACAAAATGGAAAGGGAACCAACTGTATGGGAAAGGATATTTGCTAATGATACCTTGGACAAGGGTTTGATCTCCAAAATATATAAAGAACTCACATGACTCCACTCCAGGAAGACAAGAACACAATTTAAAAAATGGGTAACAGACCTAAACAAATACTCCAAGGAAGACATCCAGATGGCTCATAGATACATGAAAAAATGCTCAACATCACTAGTCATTAGAGACTCAACATCATATTAGAGAAATACAAATTAAACCTGCAGTGAGATACCACTTCACATTGGTTAGAATGGATATCACTAATAAATCAACAAGTGCTGACGAACAGCAAGTGCTGGTGAGGTTATGAGAAGGGGAACCCTGGGGCACTATTGGAGGGAATGCAGACTGGTGCAGCCACTGTGGAAAAACAGTATGGAATTTCCTCAAAAAACTGAAGGTGGAACTGATTTTTGATCCAGTAATTCCACGGCTGGGACTATACCCTAAGAATCCCGAATCACCACTTCAAAAGAACCCATGCACCCAAATATGCATAGCAGCAGTATTTACAATTGCCAAGTGCTAGAAACAGCCTTAATACCTATTAGTAAAACAGTGGATCAAAAAACTAGTACATTGGGGGGGGGGCTGGGATGGGAGAAATTGACAAAAAAACTGTACTTGAAAAATAACTAAATAAATAAAAAAAAACTAGTACATTTACAAAATGGAATACTATGCAGCAGAGAGAAAAAGGAGCTCCTACCCTTCACCACAGCATGGATAGAACTGGAGAGCATTATGCTAAGTGAAATAATCCAAGCAGTGAAAGACAAATACCAACTGATCTCACCTTAAGTGGAACCTAAATAACAAAACAAACAAATGAGCGCAATAGAATCTGAGACATGGAAATAAAAAACAAACCAACAGTGATCAGAGGGGAGAAGGAAGAGGCATAATGGGAAAAGAAGAAAAAAGGGCAAGCCAAGGAACATGAATAGAGAGACTCATGGCAACAGACCATGTCAGGGGATTGACTGTGGGTGTGGGGGGAATGGGGTAGGGGAGAGCAATGGGGGAAAAAGGCAGGAGAGCTATAATTGAGCAACAATAAAATTTAAAATGTTAAAAATTTTGAGACATATGAAAAAATTTGCTTGAATAAAAATACTTCTAGCAAAAAGTTGATAAATAATTGGGGAAATTGTATTTGCATGAGATAAAGAAAAGTTATAAAATTCTTATAATAATCTAGGAAATAGGCAGAAATCATATTTTTAAAAACTATACACTCAGAGTTGCATAATACAAATGCAAGAATGAATCTTGTTTTTGAAGAACTCTTAAAGTTCTAAAGTTGTTTCAAAATAATTTTGAATCTGTCCATTCAAAATGGCAGCCATAAACACACATACTCACACAAACACGTGCACATATATGTGTATATTTATATTTAACTCAGGAGTTATACAGTTAGTTTGATTTTGTCCAGGAGATTATATTGGGAGGGACCAATTAGGAAGGCTGCTTTATTACATGGTTAGCTAATTAATTCAATTTTCCTTTTAAATGAATTTTAAAATATCTTATACTAATGCACACTTTAAAAATAAAAAGTAAAAGGCAATACTAGATAAAACTAGAATGTATACTTTTGTAAACATCCAGTTTCATCAAAAATATCAGACAGTAGAATATTGTTCTTTAATCACAATAAATGTCCAAATTAATATGACTTTTTTCACTCAACTTTAAGATTTCTTCATAGTAATTTAGTTATGTGAAACTAGATAGTATTTCTAATTAACAAGGCAAATTAAAACTGATTTAAACAAAAATGGATGACATTAAGCTTTGCACACTCTGCGCCTTATGCCATAAATTCAGATACAGACAAATACAAAAGACATCATACAGGGGGTGGGGGACCATCTAGGGCCTTTTGAGCATTAACTGGTCTTGCACTCACTATCACAGATAGCCGGGCTGTTAAGCTGGTGGCAGTTTTCCTGCCTTTCGAAACCTTTGTTTTTCTTGTCATAATTACCTATGCCTTTTAATGAATTAAATTACTTTTGTATAATTAGCTTCTTTATTTGTCATGTGCTTGATTTAAAGTATTACTTAAACAAGTAGAAAGTGTGCACATGTTCCTAAGAAGATTTCAATAAAATATATTTTCTATCCCATGAGGAATTTCAGAGTAAAATAACTTTTCTGAATTAAACAGTATATGCATCCTTTAGCATAGTGTAGGAATGGGATAAACATTTTTCCTTTTCCCATCTCCTTAAACTAAAATTTATATCACACACAGATGTAATACAGAAGGGAGAATAAGAGAGGGCATAGTGAAAATAAATATTCCATTTCCTATAATGAGACTAAGAGGCCATTCCTCAAAGGATGTATGATTTGATCGGGTTAAAGAGGATTGTTCTCGACATTTATGTAGGTAATATGTCTCACAAAATTAATACTTCATGGAACACCTTGACACCTGAAACCATTGCGTTTGCTCAGAGATTTAGGTATTGTGGAATATTTAATGACCGTGTCAAATAAAGTCTGAGTAATATACACTATTGCATCAGATTATGCTTTGTCAACATACTGATAAAAGTATTTGAAATTTCTCTCCAGTAGGTAACCATTCCCAGATTCTTGGGTGGTGTCTGAACTAAGCAAAATGTGACAGCCATCATAATTATGGAGAAGTTTGAGAAAGTGTTCCCATAATGATGAATTTAAATGAATAAAAAAGTGTTAACACTTTTTTAGAACGAATCTTCTAATCCCAGTTTAACAAGTTCATGTGGATAGACGACAGACTGTCATGTTCAAGACATTGGTTTTACAGTTGTGACTACAAGGACTCTCAGATCCACATAAGGATCCCAGCAGCTCGAAGGGCACTGTGGATAGGAACTGCCTCACTGAGCACTGCAGGGAATGCAGGGGACAATGTCACAGAAACCTGTCAGACCATTAAACATACACCTGGACAGCACACCTATGTCTAGTTTTCACTTCTGTAGTCACAGGTGAGACTTATTCCTTATTCATCTTTATGTTCTGCACATTCCATCCCCTCACTCTAACGCTGACGTCATCTCCTCTGGTCTCTTCTCTGGTGGACTCTCTACTTTCCAATTCATTTCGTACACACCTCTTCCCCGCTGACACCTGGCTCATGCCCCCGAACTCAGGCTCTTTTCTTTCAAGGAATGACCAAAGTGTGGCAGGCTCCCTGCATATTTCTCAACAAATATAGATAAGAAATAATTTCCTTCATATTGGAAAAGCTAAAAACAGTTAATATGAAGATTGTAATATTCTTATATTCCATAAGATATTAAACTGTTCCTTTCACTTTTAGTTACTTTATATTTAACAGAATACATATAAATACTTAATGCTATTAGTATAACTGGATGTTTTATATAACTTTATATTTATAAGAGGACATGGTGTGCTAAACATTATAAACTTAGTATTTATCCTGAGTGTTGTCTGTTGCTTAAACAGAGCTCCTACATGCGTGCATCTCCTCAATAACTAGTACCACAGATAGAAGCAGACCTTGGAGAGTGACTGTCTGAGATTATAGACCAAGTCTACCTCTTAGTACCCAGGTGAGTTTTGGCAAAATATTTAATATTTCTGGCTTCAATGTCCTCATCTGTAAAATATGGGCTATAACAAAGCCTACCTCATATGGTCCATATGACAATTGAGATGGCACAAGTTAAGTGCTCAGTATGACCCCAGGACAGAGAAAGAGCTTGTGTTTATTTACTATAATCACTGCTCACAAGTCAAGTAGTGTCAGGTAATTCTTTATTAAATGCCTATAATAGATATTTATTGTTTATTTTTTAATATTTTTAATTTTTACTGTTGTTCAGTTACAGTTGTGACCTTCCCTCCATAACCATCCTCAGCCCTGCTCACCCCCGCATTATTTCTTGTGATGCCACAATCAGATGGATTCGAATTGCCTCTTTTCACAGACACTCAAGCACTCAAAAGCCCACCTCTTTTTTATACTTATTTGTGTATTCTAAATTTTTTTCATATATTTTCAAGTCTTTAGAAAATTGTACTTTTATTTAAGTTAAAAGCTGTGAGTTTCCAACTTTTTATGAGTTAGTATCTAACTTGCCTATAAGAATTGACCATTAGGTTACCAGACACATTTGACATAACTGGAAGCTACAGCATATTTTTTGAAGCCACTTTAATCCTTTCCTAGATCTCAGTTTCTTCAACTGTGTAATGAGATCTCTTATTTAGGTTAATCCTAGATCTATACTAAGCTTAACTGCTTGTGTTCATATAGCCTGGCTTCATAAGTGTTCACCCCTGTGGTTTTGGTCAGGGTCCACGTGCATGGTTTAGGTAGAATTATATCATTAGTATTCATATCAGAGACTGTAGCAGGTCAGTATAGGATAACTGACAACACATCTTCTGGACAAAGAGAGGCATTATTGTGTTGCCCTTGGGATTTAGCATATATGTGTATATATGTATATTCTATATATACATCCATATACACATTTACAAATATAGATAGATGCATAGAGATATACATAAATATATGTATGTGTGTGCCATCTAGTCTTTATATTATATGTATATTTCACATATATTCAGAATGATTTTAAAAAGCTATCGTATCTATTAAATATGCACTCACAAAATTTACCAAGAAAATGGAACAGTATAATAATTGTATTCACTGTCAATATATGTTTTTTTAACTCTTTACATACTTGCTTGGTCATTATTAAATTATATTCACCTTGCCTAAAATAGCGTACTGTACTATAATGTTTATTTGGCGGCATAATATTGAATCTTTTAGATTTATAATGTGATCCCTTTTTCTTCTAGTTGTATGATTTTAACCATATATATATATAACATATATATGTTATATATGAGTTATATATAACCATATATATGTTATACACACAACTTATATATATAACCATATATGTGTGTGTATATATATATATATATATGAAACAACACCTAAATTAAGGAATATATGAGATATACAGTCTTGCACATACTCTTCTCTGGCTTATATGTCCAAATACCTAATTAATAAGCCTACTTAAATGACTCAGAAGCTCTAAACATTACAGCCAAAAATCTTGATTCTACCACAAAACCTGTTATTCTCACATTATTTCTCACATAAAATTATAACACTATCTCTTTAGCTCAACTCAAAATCATAGGTCCTTGTTTCCTTTTCCCTTCTCACATCCAAAGGATCAGAATTTTGATTTCTCAGTGTCTGACAGCATCTGACCCCATCTCACTCCTGCTGCATTGGCTTTACTCTGACAAGGCAGCAGCCTTCTCCCTGGTCTTCCTGTATCATCTTTTTTTATTGTGTTTTTTCCATGACCATCTAACCCCTGTATATACCCCTGCAATCACCACATTGCTGTCCACGTCCATGAGTCTGTTTTCATTTTCACTCTATCCCTCCACTCCAACCCCCCCGTAGCTGTTGTCTTTGCCCTCTTCAGTTCTCTACAGAGCAGCCAATGTGTCTTAATAAAATTATAAGTCCTCTGCCAAAGGTTTTCCTTTAAAATTAGAATGAATTTGAAATATCTAACTATACCCGGTATACATAGTCACATGATATATGGCTTCTGCTTCCTCAGTGACCTTACCTTCTGGCACTCACCCTCATTCATGACAACCATCCATAGTGAGCAGCCTTGTTTGCTGAATAGGAGAAGTAAGTTCACATCTCTAAGTCACCATCATTGCCATTTCCTAGAATTCAACACATTTCCTCTAAATCTCCTCATGGCTGGCTGCTACTCATCACATATTTTCGTTGCTCTCCTTTCTAAACACAGTTTATTCACATCCTGGTATTAATGACAATGTGAAAATAACTGATTTATACCTTTGTTTACTTGAGTGTTTCATTTTCTTTGCCAGAGAATATAAACTCTTTGAGGTCAGGAACTATCTCTGCTTAAACTTTAGCACCTCAACTCTAGCATCCAGATTAGTGTCTCCCAGAAAATAAGCACTAAAGAAATGCATATTTTAGTATGAGTAAATAACTAGTCATTTGTTCCTGCATAGTTATAAACCATTATTAGTTTTTCTAGATATCTGTTTTAAGAGTTTTTTTAAATTTCTAGTTGATTTTCATCTTTTTCTAAATTATTTATTCACATTGAATCAAAATTCTGTTCATCTAACCTGGTGGAGGTACTGATAGTGTGCTTTATATCTTTATGAGAAACACATTTAATTTTTGTCTCATTACTTAAAACAGTTTTATGAATGCAATTATAAAAACTTAATGTTTAGGTTACAGTGTTGCTCTAATTATGATCATTCTGTGTATGGAGAACACTCCAAACACTTAACACCCAGATTTTTAATGTTGCTCACAATTATTTTTGTGTTTCAAATGAACTTTATTATGTTGAGCAAAATTAGAGAAATTGAAGGCAAACATGGTAAGCTTTTTTCAGTTAGATATACAGATCTCATAACATCACTTTAGAGATACAAAATATGTTTCTGTATTTAAACTAAATATTGATCATTAATGCAGTTTTTTACATTTTTTAGTAATAGAAATAAGAACATGCACAAATGACTCAAAAACATGGACAACAGTGTGGGAATTGACTGTGGAAATGGGGGTGGAGATGGCAGAAGAGGACAAAAGGGGAAAAACTGAGACAATTTTAATAAACTAACAATTAAAAATAGTAATAAAAATAAAAATAGTAAATTTTGTAAGATCCTGTAAAAGGTTAAAGTTTAATTCAGTGTATTTAAAGACAATATGCCATTATATCGGTTTTGTTTTCACTTTCATTGACACCCAAAACAAGCGAGAAATGAAAAAATCCAAAATAACATTATATTTTCTCCATCTTATGAAATCTGTTCCTCAGTGTTGTAAAGTAAATTGTTTAAACAAATGTTGTCATCTAATAAACAACTATGCACATGTCAGGGCAGTGTTTTATTTAGATCTGAAAAATCAAAACAAATTTCTGTATTGACCCATTTTTTGTGATTTTTTAAAAGATTTTATTTATTTATCATTAGAAGGGAACAGGAGAGAGGGAGAGAAATTTCAATGTATGGTTGCCTCTCATGTGTTCCCTGCTGGGAACTGACCTGCAACCCAGGCATGTGCCCTGACTGGGAATCCAACCACAGTTGTTTGGTTTGCAAGTCTGCACTCAATCCACTGAGCTACACCAGCCAGGGCTCTTTGCAATCTTATGCAAGTTTACTTAGCTTTTAATTTGAGTAAATTGCAACAACAAGCCTTGTAGAGTTCTCAAGAGAACCGTAGGCATAATTCATGTGGCACTGCCTGTACTGGCATGTGTGAGAACTCAACTCACATTCCATGTCATCCCTGGTTCATTTGTGCCCTTGGCGTTGTCTGTCATCAGATGTGCACGCTCAGTTGCACAAATGCCTTATTTGACTCTGTAGGCAGGAATCTAGGTTTTCTTCTACTCAAATATTGTTGCAGCTGTTTTTAAATAAACTATGTATTTCCCAAATTTCAAGAAAAATATGACTTTTGTTCACAAAGTCTTTAAATGTGTGAACCCGTGCCATTAAAAAGAGTACGCTTGAATAGCTGCTACATTAAGATGAAGGAAAATAGATTCGTATCACACCTGGGAGTGAGACAAATGATAACAATGGCTTGCTCTAAGGATTTGAGCTGTTGCCTGTGTTCTTCTTTCGTTTATTGTTTACCTCATGTATTTTTCACATTTGATTTAGTAAGTTCAGTGAACATTTTTTTTTGTTTTGGCTACTCTTTTGATTTGGAGGAAATTTCAAGAGAGGTCGAAGCCAACAAAACCATCTGCTCTGGAAGGTGGGATGGTAGGTAACCCCTTCTCGTTCCCTTTGGCAGCACGGAATCTCAGCTGCCCAGTCACATCTCCCTCTCTCCCACCAGTGGAAACTTTGAATCTTGAGTCAATGAAGCAAAAACTCCATGACATTTACATATTTTTGACAGCAGAATTAACAGTGTGAAGAGAAAAATGGCTTGGTATGAAATGTCCAAGTTCAATGAAACCCAGCTGGGGAGTGGTACCATCCAGACCGAGATGTCCCAGGGAAGCAGGTAATGAGGGTTTGGTCAGACAGCAGCCGTGTTCTCAGGTGGCCAATTGGCAGCTTTTCACAACCATTTCCATATTGGAGCCATCAAACTCTCCGTCACTAAATTTCTCTTATGATTAATGTCACTAGAGTTGAGTTATAATGACACGGAAGCAAGAATCACAACCAGTTTGAATGTGCACCAATAGAGTTGGGATTGGTGCAGAAGATGAATACTGAAAATTCAGGTCATTTGGAATGGTAAAACTCTGGCAGGCAGTTTCCGAGCATTTAATAAATGTCACCGGGAATAAAGCTCTGATTAAAGGCAAGCCTTAAGGAATCCGTGCAGTCACCACTATGCAGCACCTATTGCACATGGACATGAGAAACTCAGTTAGGTGTGATACCAGTGGACAGTTAAGAAAACAAAAAGGCAGCCTAAAGTTCAATTCTCATCTGAAGTCGAGACCTGAAACCTGACAACAATGCTGCTTCAGAACATTTTTGGTTCTTACCTCTTTCCTAAAAGAAGTTAATATAGTTTCTGATACTTGATGTGCAACTTGATTTGGCAACAGATTTCTATACACCAATAAACTGAGAACACAGACAGCAATCAAACACATTCACACTCCTCTTTTTCTCTGTGACTGAAGTTTATATTACTCCCTATGTGTTAGTAAGGAGAAATATTGCCTGTTTTCCTAGGACATCAAAGAATCCACTTAATAAATGACCTCTTGCTTACAGAACCTGACAGTCAAAAAAATATGAGGTAGTTCGGTTGCCTTGGGTAGGCACATACATAACAGATAATGGGGAGGGATACTAATCAAGAAAATTAATCAGCCTGCTACCAAATTGGAGACTGTATTGCTAAGCCAAAGTAAAATCCACAGGACTCTTCCTTTCTCACTTCCTGACCATCTTGGCAGCTGCTTTTGTTTGGGGGCCATCCACACTTGAGGAACAAAGGTGGTGGCCAAAAGAAGATGAAAAGGTCGTTGAAGTCGATCAACTCTAGGCTCCAACTTTTTAGGAAAGGTAGAAAGTGTGTACAGGCGGTACATATCGACTCTGAAGATGGTCAGAGAAGGCAAAGAGAAACTGGTCATTCTCACCCACACATGACCACACTGAGGAGACCTGAAATACAGTCCTGTGCCACAATGACCAAGACTGGGGTCCTTCACAACAGGGGTGATGGTGTCAAACTGGGCATAGCAAGTGGAAAATATGCTGGAGTGTGCACACTGTCTCTCAGTGACCCGGGTGATTCTGACATCTCTGGAAGACTGCCAGGTCAAACTGTTGACAAGTAAGTGGTGCACATTTTTAAGAGCAGACCGACAGCTGTGGAATTGGGGGGTAAAGAGGTGGTGGGATTGAGCAAAAAAAATTGCTTATGGACACAGACAAGAGTGTGGTGATTGCTGGAGGGAGAGGTGTGGGTGGTGGTAGAAGAGGGCATAGGGGGAATACATCCAAAGGAAAACACAATAAAAATAAAATAAATTAACTAGAAACCACATAGTACTATGTTTTGTACTCTGACTCTCCTGTAAAAAAAGAGAAACAATTAACTAGGGGCCTCATTAATTTTGGAGGGAGCATTTGCAATGTTTGTTTGTACAGGTCTGACCAACATAAGGTTTTAAACGAGTCCTAGAGTAAGAAAAAAAAACATTTAAATGGCAAAAGGAGAAAATAAAAAACTTTGTCTCTTGACTTTTATAACCAGCTGGGTCCCGTTGCCCTCAGCTTGTGTGTGGTAAAATGCTCTGCCGGGAGAAGCGCATGGTCTGTGGTAAGCTGTCATGGAACAGTCCTGGCCCCGATGCCTATGTTTGGGAAGAAATTCCATATGCTCCCTGCAAAACAACAGCCTGTTCTTTTTAAAAAGTATTTTAATTTCTGCTATTTTTATTAAACTTAGAAGAGGTGAAATTGGTTATTAGAATTATATAGGTTTCAAGTGTACAATTCTAAAATACATCATCTGTATATTGTGTTGTGTTCACCACCCCAAGTCAAGTCTCCTTCCATCACCATTTGTCTCCCCTGTACCTGCCTCTGCCTCCCACCACCCCACCCTTTCTTCTGATGATCACCATGCTGTTGTCTGTGTACATGAGTTTTTTCTTAATCCCTTCACATTTTTCATCCAGCCCCACAAACACCCCTCCTATCTGACAGTTGTCAGTCTGTTTTTTATCTATGGATATGTTTCTATTTTTTGATAGTCCATTTTATTAATTAGATTCCGCATGTGAGTGAAATCCTATGGTACTTGTCTTTCTCCGACTGGCTTATTTCACTTAGTATAATGCTCTCTAGGTTCATTCATGCTGCTGCAAAGGGTAGGATTTCCTATTCTTTTCAGAAACTGCTCTCTCGTGCTCTTGGGCTCTGATAGATAGATAATAAGCACTGAACGCCAGAAATGAAAAAATCATGCAGCCTTAGCTGCCCACTGAAAACTCTGTTCTAGCTCACACGCAAACTACGTATGTATTAAAGTGTGCCTAAACAGAACTTCATCATTTTGTAGTCATCGGTCAGCTTATGTCTCCAATCATCTCAGTGTTCACTCAGGGGACCTGAAGAATGAAGTAGCCACTGTCTGCCACAGAGGTGTCAGAGTGGCCCTCATTTCACTGAGGCTTATCTGGGCACTCCTTGCAATGTTCATTGGTCTTTCAGGGCACCAATCAGAGTCCAGCAAGGAAGGCTCTAGTACTTTAGGCAGGCACGGACTAAATGCAGGTATTGTGAGACAGAATACTCAGCTCTTCTGTGTCTTGCAAACAATAAACTCAAGTGGTAAAAATGTACTTTAGGCATATTAAATGTATATAAGGTATACATAGCATACATTATATACCATATACTAAATTTATTTGATTATATTTGATGCATAGTAGGTTAAAATATAGTAAAGAGGGTCAGCTACATGGTGATGAAAAAAGGTTTGACTTTGAGTGGTGAGCACCCAAAATGTAGAAATATACAGTTATTGCATCATACAATAGAAGTGAATATTTGAAACTTACATAGTCTTATTATTAACAATTGTCACCCCAATAAGTTTCATTTAAAATGCATTTTAGTTATATAAAGGTATATTAAATGAACTTACTATTGGCATACACTGTTTCTTTCGTCCTTTATGCATTCTTTTATTTGGAATTTAGTAAATACTTTTGAATATGTGTGTAACATATTTCAGGATCTGTGCTGAATTTCACATAACCATGGATGAGCATGGCAGACACCCATCTTGATGTAATGGAATTTTACTGCATGCTTTTTTGTAGTTGTGTTAGAAGTGCAATGGTAGTAGTAGCAGTGGTTGTTGAGAATTAGGAGTGGGCTGAGGAATTAGCCGGTATTTCAGTCTAGCCATGTTGAAAATGCAGAACTTTGGAGACTTTAACATGTGGATTCCTCAGCCTTTTAATGTGGAGCTCACCAGTTAAGTCAGGGCTGAAAACACAGATTCAAGGTTATTCATTTTTCATTCATGGTTGATGACCTGGTTTGGGATTAAAGCAACCATGAAAGTATAGAATGACCTCCTTTTACCAAATAAAAGCAGTGGGCAGCTTCGGTCTTACAGAACACTGACATAGTAAGAGAAGGGATTGTAAAAGAGTCTACATGAAACCAGGGGCAATAATTAACATTTTAAAGAGCATATTAAATTTCTAACCTCCTGGAAAATATTTATGTTTCAATATAGTAAAAATCTAATTTGACTCAATCTGTTCTAGCATACAAATATCTCTGATAGACAGTCAGCATAACCTAACAGTTAGACCGTGGGTACTGCAATTAGATTACTTCCATAGCAACAGCTCTGTGACCCTGAGTAACATATTCTTTCTGTGGCAGTTTTCTCTCCTGTGGCATGGGTTTGCTAGAATACCCATGATTTGTTATAACAATCAACTAACATGAAAAATATGCTAAAGATACTTCTGATTCAGACTAGTTTCTCAGCATGTGTTAGTCATTAATTTTGCACTTTTCCCTATAGACACGGGCTATAAATATTAAATATCAGCCTTTATATTTGTCTTCTCAAGTAGAGTGACTTATTTATGGTACCTGTTCAATAAATTCTTCTTTTTTTAATTTAATTTATTTATTTTTAGAGAAATGAGAAGGAAGGGAGAAAGAGAGGGACAGAAACATCAAAGTGTGGTTACCTCTCATGCACCCCCCCCCCACTGAGGACCCCCCCACAGGCCTGCAACCCAGGCATGTGCCCTGACTGGGAATCAAACTGGTGACACTTTGGTTCACAGGCAGACACTCAATCCACTGAGTCACACCAGCCAGGGAGGCTCAATAAATTCTTGTGGATGAAGTGATTTATAATTTGAAATTTTGTTTAATCATATTGTTAAAGATGCATGTAATTAACATTTAAAAGAAATCATCATGTAAAACTACTGAGTTAAATTACCAGGACACTGGGTGTTCAGTATAGCCTTATGAATCCAAAATAAAGAAACACTGTATCTGTGGAGAGCAGGGCCAATAAAACGGCACTGGTCTGGTGAAAACAGCAAAAAGTACAGAAAACAAAATTGAGTCACTCACACCCACCAAGCTGGCTGCCAGTCAGCCAGGACACTTTGGTTCAAGAGGGAGACTACCTAAGTCAGAGCAGATACATATGGCAAGAAAACACACCTAAGCTATCGCACCCACGTGACCAGAACACTGGGACCACCCAGAGATAGCCTCCTGGACCAATTCCGCAGTTGCCATCAGCGGTATCAAGACATTTATCAAAAGACCCAGAAGTGGGGCAGGCTCTCAGCAGGCTGAGCTGCTGAGACAGCTGAGCTCCACACACCAGAGTGCTGCTCCACGCCACGCTGATCTTTCCAGGAGTCGGCTGCGGAGGCTCTGCCTTGCTGGACCGTGGACCACGTCTGCCCTGCTGCCCACCTGGCTCCAGAAATCCTTCCTTGCAAGGTGCTTAGGGCTTCCTTGCTCACCGTGCTATGCCCCGGACCTGTAGACTGAGACTCCGGAACTCGGGTTTGTTGTCCTCAATTCTCTCATGTGATATTACTGATTGTTTCTGAGTGATTAGTATTGTTATTGGGTTAGTGTGGGTTTGGATGGAATCTGCATTATTAAAAAGCTGATTGAACCTACATTAATCAAATCCAAGTGAACAGCACAGTCACTGTATTGGTTCCCCGTTAATTCTGGGTGCCAGGATCACCTGTAGGACTGGTGGTTATACAGGTGGCTCTATGCTTTTGGTTCATAGAGAATAAGAAACAAAGTGACAGTGACCAGAGGGGAGTGGGAGACAAATAACAGGAGAAAGAAGGGGAAGGGTCTTGTCAAGAAACATGTATAAAGGACCCATGGGAATGGACAACAGGTTGGGGACTGACTGAGAGTGTGGGAGATGGGAGGGAAAGGGAAGAGCAACTGGGGAAAAACTGGGACAACTGTAATTGAATAACTATTTTTTAAAAAGTCCCAGGTCAGACATCCGAGTGAGGACAGAAGGCTGATTTACAGGAAAGAAATACAGCGAACATAAGCTCCCAACAATATCCCAATGCACCACCTCTGGCTTTAGATTTGATTTCCATATCAAAGAGCCATGAACTTCTGTTGACTCCCCATTGCTGGCTGACCACAGGCAGAACTTCTGCGTATTTTACCTGTTTTTCTTCTAAATGCCACATTGTGCTTTAGGTTTATAGGTTTTTCCTTTTAGTCAACAAAATATATATCTATTGCAATTCACTTGTGAAATTCAGCCTGTTCCTTATGCCTCTGAAGAATGCAAGGTACCATTTTACCTAGCATAATGTTCATCCAATCCACCCATGCTGTTGCAAAGCATATACTGAATGTCAGGCAATCCGTCTGGAACATTAATAACATCTAGTTTTCCCCCTACATTTTTACCATTCTAGTCATGCCCTCTAAACTCTTGGCTCCTATATACAAATGCCCACTGAGATTTCTAAGGCAACAGTATGTTTAGTAGCAGTTCCTTCCCCACCATCCAACCTGTCAGAATATCCTTCTGGTTTTTCTATACATTCAGATCTCCAAAATTCTCTCCAGGCTCACCCTCGTCCACCACTCTCTCAGAGCTAGAAAGTGGCAACAAACTTTTAACTTGTCTTTTTCATCTGCTATAGTTTCTTCTTTACTACACAGAATGAGTCTGATTAAAAATGAACCTTCTCTGGCTGGCATAGCTCAGTGGACTGAGCACAGGCTGTGAACCAAAGGGCCGCGGGTTCGATTCCCAGTCAGGGCACGTGCCTGGGTTGCAGGGCAGGTCCCCAGTGGGGGCCAAGTGAGAGGCAACCACACATTGATGTTTCTCTCTCTCTTTCTCCATCCCTTCCTCTCTCTCATAAAGTAAGTAAATAAAATCTTTAAAAAATTAAAACCTATTATGTAATTCCTCTGTTCAACCTCTTAATAGCCTTCCATACTCCTCAGAATAAATTGTTAAACGTTGAAGACACTGGCAAGGAGGCAGGAAAATGATTCTGTCTATTTCACCACAGATTTCAGTTTCCGAAAGTCTCATTTGGGTGAATTAATTTAATCAAATAACATGATTCATTTATTTCTGTGCACAGGACCCTGACATCTCCATTATAAACTTATGAAAGTAGCAAACAAGCAAGAACATTTGTTCAATTATTTGTTTAATAACATGTATCAGCCCCTACACTATGTGATTTGTCTGTCTCTCTGTACATTGACACCAGGCAGAGTATTTCGTACCTGGGAGTAGACACCCAATACAGCTCTGTACAATTACGGTATTAATAGGAAACATTTTTAAAGTGTAAACTTTGATAAAAGGAGGAGTGGTATGGGCAGAAATAAACTTGGTGTGGCAGTAGTACAGTAGAAATGTTCAGTTTACCTCCAGTAGCCTATGGGAGTGGGGAAAAACCCAGTAACATGGGGAGGGAGATTGAATGCAAAAAAATGATTTCAGGTCATAAAGAACACAACACAAAAAGTAGAAGAAAAATACTCAAAGGAGCTTTCGAATTTTCTGATGGCTCTATTGTCGCCAGTCACTAGGAAAACTTCTGACAGCTGTTTACGATGCCACGCAGACAATCCCTGAGCATGACCCTCTGTGACTCTTCATTACTCATCATTTGCAAGAGTTTCTGGATGATGTACGTGATGATGGGTTTTGTAAGTCCTCAGAAGTTATGACACTATTTTGTGACTATGTTTCTAATTATTTCTGGAAATATGTAAAACCTTTGAATAGTACTGGGATATAATTTTATTAATCCACAAATCATATCATCCTTCTTATACTGAGTGGGAAGATTAATATGAACAGAGTATGTTGTTTACTTACTAGTTTAATAATAAGTTAAAGGGTTTTACTGAAACTTATATAACGGAAAGTTCCTAGAAATAAAAAAGCTTTTTATTGAATGGTCTGTGGATTCATGCTAAACGTACTATGAAATCAATCCCTAGGCTCTTGAAAAAACAGTAAATTCCTCCCAAGAACATATTTCTTTTGTCTTTCATATGGTCTCATTTTCTTAAAATAAAATGTGTCAACGAGGTGCGATGGTGTTGAGTTTGTACACAGTATCATCCCACAGAGAACCTAGTTGGTTAATAGAAACAGTTTAAGGTACAGCGGTACAGCATTTTCCCTCAGGCCATAAATAATACATAACTTTGGTGTTTAATCCAATGCTGACAAGAAGAGGAATGAGCTGGCACCCGTACGGTGAATAGTAACTACATTTCTAGCTATTGTTGCACTTAAATATTTAAGGTCTTCTTTATAGATTGCAATAAAATGTAAGAAGGGATTAATATATTGCAGATGAAATTGTAACCAAGATTGTATACAATGAAGACATTATAAAGTAGTTCCTCTTTATGACATCTGCCTTGTCTGGTTAAAAGAAAACCTGCTAAAGCATAACTCAATTACCAGGGAGGTGAATTTATCTCTTTGCAAGTAGCCAGGTCCTGATGTAAGTCTTGTGTAGGTGGGATTGCATGGCGTGGTGCTGCGGGGACAAGCAGCTGTTTGGTTTCCTTGGCTTTGCTGCTGTCTGTGTCATTACAGTGCACCTGCTTCGGAAAGCCTGAGTTTTGTTTTGTTGTATGCACTTAGAGAGATAATTATCCTACAATGCTAGTACTGTTATAACAAATTAAATAAATGTTTTTTTCCTGAAATAATATGTAGGTTGTAGAACATTGCAACAGTGAATAATGTTGTTTTTTGCTTCCTTGCTTTCTGTGGATTACAAATGCTTAAAGAGCAAAATCTATATTCTTTCCATCTTTAGTGCCATTCAATATTTATTGAATGAAGAAATGGATAATAAATATACAATTTGGATGAATGAGTCATGTTTGCCAGCTTCTACAGTGAAAAACTTCACTATTGCCAGCAAAGCTATCTGAATATTGTATTCTGTGTCACTTAAATCATATAATTAATTCTGATTTCTCATAAAAACATACGTATTTCAGTACATTTCAAAGTGCTTTTGTCAGTTTAATTTTGTCCTGCTGCTCCATTTGTACCTGATATTTCCTTGGTCACTGCGATGTTCTGGAAGAGGCTTAGGGACTGTTACAGCTTTCTTCATACCAACTCTCTCAAATATTTCATCTCATTTCTCTGGATAAGTAAAGCTAGGCCATGTGGTCTGCTAGAAAGTGTATTCCAGTAGGATTTACAAGAACTTGGTATTACATGTGGATGACCTGCCACACACTACCTATGAGATCTGGGCAAATCAACCTTAATTCATTAAGTTAGAACACGAATATCTCCTATTTACTGTTGACGGTTGGAAGTGGATTTTCAGAGCATGATGTGAAACCAATGTTCCCCTTCTCACATGGTCACACAAGCTTAGAACAGGAAACAGAAAATGGACCATAATTTTAATGGTTTCCTTCACCTACGACCTTAGGAGACCGTACTGATGCCTGAAGAAGAGACAGTGAGCCCCTCACCCCACATCCTGGTTCAGATTCCAAGACTGATGATGTCTCACGTGCATCAACCGGGTAAGAAAAGATTTACTGATCACATAATGGAGCTCTGTGGAAGAGCAGGGTATGCCCCAAGCAGTCTGAAAACAGCGTGAGGGTACAAGGTGGGCGGTGGCTCAGGGTTTTATAGTTTTTAGGAGGTGGGTTTAGAGTAAGTGTTCCCTCACATGGGCCAAGGCTTCTGCAGTTTAAACTTTCCAGTGGAGCCAAAGAAGGCATCTGGGTTTTCTTACCAGTTGTCCAGATGCAGGGCAGAAGGGAAGACCAGTGATGGTGCTGAAAACTGTGACTGTCCAACATCAATAAAAGAATTAAACAATTTATAAAATTAGTCCCAATGTTTGACTGAAGACTTAAATGGGCTATATTTCATTTAACTGAATTTGAATTTGTTTAAGGCATTAGTATCCCCTAGGAGGCCTTTAGTCTTAAGCTACAGAGATATGTTAAGGGAGGGAAATTTCCATCAAATGCCTTATTTGAGGCACCTGGCATTGTGTATTATGAGAACTTAAATAAGTGACTTAGCAGCCTAGCAAGAAGGTGAATGTATGTGCCTAACGCACAGACACAGACATCAGTGTGGTAATGACCAATGGGAAGGCAGAGTGGGGCTGGGTGGAGGCTGGCAAATGGGAGGAAATGGGGACATCTGTAACAGTGTCAACAATAAAAGTAAGGGTTAAAAAAGCCTAGAGCAGCAAATGGGATACATAATATCTTGATGAGGACTTGTGTAGTGGTGATAGTATGTTTAAAGACTTGTTTGACCTGGACTTCTATTTTGATTATCAGCAAAGCAAGAGAGTCCCAGAATCTTTAGCTAAATGGATGGGAAGCTTGGATAAGGAAGTAATGTTAATGCCATTGGACAGACCACATAGCCAGACCATTGGAAATGTTTTAAGAATATGTAGAAATTTGCAAATAGATGATTTTTTTTGCCAGGGCATCTAGTAGCAAGATGACTGCCTTAATTTAGTGGGATTGCACTGACCATTGTTCCTTATAGTTTATCAGGGACATCTCATCTGGGTAAGGGATGAAATCAATAGTTCTTCAGCAGGCTCTGTATAATTGCAGTGCTGCTATTTATTAAGTATTAAAATTCCTGTTGCTATTCACTCAGTTGATCCCCAAGGACTACCAGAGGTCTGGGAAGGTGTGGACCTTTGCCAGCAACATGGAATCTCGCAAGAACTGAGCTTAAGGAGGAAATAAAACATGCAGAGTGCCCAGCAGTGGCTCTCCCCTGTGGTTACAGTATACGTTTAACAAGGGTGCACTGATGGCAACCTCAGTGTGCAGGGTACTGATTTCATGTGCCAAAGTGGAAAGGAAAGTTGAACGTGAAGGTTCTAGGTGTCAAGGCCCCAGAGAGTCTGTTTTCCATGAGATTGCATGTGAATGCAACTGCCACTAAGCATGGGACAGAGGAGGGCAGTGTTTGGACTAAAAGTCTTTAGCAACTTGTTGCCATCATGGATGGTCAAGAAACTTCTAAAAACATAAGAGAAAGCTGCTAAAATTGTATAGTAAAGAAGTCTCTGGGAAGATAAATGGAAGTGACTATACAAGGTCTGTCAGAAAAACTCTGGCCATTGTTAAAATAACCAGAACGGTTTCCATGACATTGATGTAACCTGGCAGCCAAGGAGAGTGGACTGGAATGCGCATGTGTGAACAAGGATGGCATCACTGTACTAGTCAGTGGGGGTGGTAGACACCACTGAGTGAGCATGTGTACTATGTGGCTGTCACTTTCAAAGTGACTGAGAAAGAAGAAAAACAAATCTGCATCAACTTTTGCCTTAAGCTTGAATATCCCTCCACAGAAACTATTAGGATGATTTGGAAGGATTTTGGAGATGATGAGATGAGTGTAGTGCAAATAAAAATGGGGCAAAATGCTTCACAGATGGTCAAGAATCTGCTGAAAGTGACCCATGTTCTGGAAGGCCTGCAACAAGCAGGAAACCGGAGCATGTTGGATAGGCTGCAACCACCAAAGATCAGCAGCTGACAGTGTGAGAACTGGAAGCTGATCTGGGGATTTTAAAAACTACTGTGTCCAAAGTTTAATGCAAGATCCAATGTTTAATGACTATGTTTAATGACTTGGTTCAAACTGCTACCAGTAAACCATATCTCCTCAAGTAGGTAGTAACCAGAGATGAGTTGTAGGTCTATGGCTATGATCTGGAAATGAAGGCCCAGTTGTCCCCAAGTGAAGTCACCTGATTCTCCACTGCAGAAAAAGTACAGCAAAGTCACAGCAAGATCAAGACCATGATAACTGGGTTTTTTGATTGGGAAGGTGTTGTCCACCAGGAGTATGCCCATTCAGGACAAACAATTAATAAGGAGTACTACTTCACTGATCTTTCTCAGTTGAGAGACACAATATGTCAAAAATGATGACAACTTTGGGCATCCGATGATTAGCAACTTCATCACAACATAGCTACCGCTTATGCATGAAGTCTTGTGCAGAGTTTTTTTGGTGAATCATCAAATCACATAGGTGACTCAGTCCCTCTAGCCCAGATTTGGCACCCTGTGACTTCTTTTGGCTTTTCCCAAAAATAAAATCACCTTTGAAATGGAAGAGATTTCAGACTGTTGATGAGATTCAGGAAAATATGATGGGGTAGCTGATGGCAATTGGGAAAATGGTGGGAGGCTCCAAGATGCCTACTTTGAAAGGGACTGAGGCATCATTCTCCTATGTCCAATGTTTCTTCTGTCTTGCTTGTTCTTTAATAAATGTCTCTATTTTTCATAGTGCACAACTGGATACTTTCTGGATAGCCCTACAAGGGCCAGACATCTGGACAGATTTTGGAGCCTTTTGTAGTAGAGTTACTTGCAGGTAGCAGTATGAATGGACTTAAGTTAAATGTATAAAAGAAGTATGTTGTCTCTAAAAACAAAAAGGCCTAAATATTGAAATAGTTTAAATGTCAGAATTGCTGAGTGGCTCAGCAGTGTATCTTGGCAGTATTAGGAATTAAACTACCTAAGAACTATCTAAGGGCTTTTTTCAGTTTATAAAGTGGATCTTGAATAAGGCCTAGGTAGTACTAACATATGTCCATTTTCTATGTAAAAAATCTGAGTTATATTTTCCTTTTTAAAAATTTTTCAGCTCTAATATGTATTTGATCAGTCATAGGCAAAAGGCTCTCCCTAAATCTATAATTTCAGCTTCTAAATTACATCATTTGGAAAATGTTAGATAGATGGATAAAAATTGATGAGTTCATACACAGGAGAAACACAGTGTTGCTTGCACTAATATTAGTATACTCAATTAATGAAGATTTATATTTACTTGTCTGAAGACTACTTGCTTTGTTAGAGTTTTATCTAATTTTGGTTAACTTATATTCCTAAATCCTTATGGTTATCTGCCCTCTTGAAATATATATTTAAAAAATTATTATCATAGGCTTTTTTTCAAGCAGTTTTGTCTCAGCTGTAAATCTTATCACACCCCTCCCATTCCACAAATCCTATTAGCTCTGCCTTTGAAATAGGTTCATAAATAACCACAAACCCTACACATGAATAAATTATTATATAAGTTCATAGAAAAACTAAAGATACAACTGGCTTTGCTTAATTATCATGCAAGGAGATACACACCAACAAAGAAATTCACTGAATTAATCACTGAGGGGGAAAGCCAAGGAATTTAAAAGCAGGAAGATGAGGGTTCATTCTGTATTCATTAGGGCTGGAAGATTTGTAGTCTGGTTGAGGCAGAAAAAGTGCCAGAGTCCATACATGGTTGGTTCAAACAAGTGTCATTGTTCATTGGCCAGAAGACTATTCCTTGATGTCCACTGAGAATCTGGTATTTGGGTTCACTCAGGGTTCTTAGTCATTCTCAGCCTCATCTCCAGTGCTGCTCAAATTGTATCACTGCTTAATTGCTTGAGAGGATTAAAGCAGCATTCAGCCCTCACTGGTGTGGCTCAGTTGGTGGGGTGTCACCCTGCAAAGCAAAAGTCCTTTAATTCCTGGATTCCTGGTCAGGGTACATGTCTGAGTTGTGTGTTTGGTCCCTGGTCAGGATGCCACGAGAGACAACTGATTGGTGTTTCCCCCCATCTCTTTCTCCTTCCCTTTCCCTCTCTCTAAAAATAATAAATAAAATCTTGAAAAATAAACATTCAATTTTATCTCCCAGACAAGTGCTGCTGTAGGGGAACATGAGTCAGTATCAATCTGAACTTTTCTCACTAACTGCTCTGCTGCTGTCCTGTACAAGACATCATCATTTCTCCCCTGGATAATTACAGCAGCTTCTAACTGCTTTCCCAGATGTCATCCTTAAAAACAAAGTGATCATTTGGAAATTTAAGTCATTTCTCTATTCAAAACCCAGCTTGATAATTCATGTTACTCAGAGTTAAGTTAAATTTCTTAGCATGGCTTGTAATACTCCAAATGTTCTGAACTACTTAGGTTCCTCAAATCTGAATTATATCCTACTACCCCAGTATTTACTTGTCCCCAGTCACCATGCACATCTTGTCTTTCCCTGTAATATTGCAGCTCTAAGGTCTTTGAACTAGATATTCCCATTGCCTACAATGTATCTCTCATATCCACTTGGTTTATATCCTTGCCTCAGTCAAGTCCTCACTTAGGTAACATATTCTCTGAGAAAGTTACTTCACCATTCTACATAAATTTGCAAATTACCTACTGTGTACCCATTTTGCTTCTTAAAAAATATGTGATATTTATCATCTTCTAACACTAATATTTTCTTATTAATATATCTACTTTTCATGCTTATACATTCTTTTCTCTCCACAAAGGAAATTAAACTACACAAAAATGGACATATATTTGTCTATGTTCACTAATATAACTCAAGCATATAGTAAGTGATCAACATGTGTCTCAACAAGCCTGATAATTTAGTAACATGGCATATTTTAGGTTATAACATAAATCCTAAAAAAACTAAATAGTTTAAATTCTATTGCTTAAATAAAGTAGTAAAAGTGGAAATTAATAATACAATACCAAAATAAATCCCCACATGAAAATGTATTAAATAAAATGAACCTTACTTAATGAATAAAAAAGAACTTTGTAATATAAACTTAATACTTACATTAATCTATTTTCCCTTAGAGATACTTTCTTCTGTTTTATATATTTAAAATTTGTAATTGAATTTAAAATTTGTGGTTACTTTTTTGTATATAAACTTTAGCTATATTCAATTTCATTGTTGACTTTTTTCAAGATATTCTGCTATTTTTTATTTGCTTTAAAATTAGTCCATATGTTGTTGAATCAACTTTTAAAAGTGCTGTTTTCCTGGCTGGTGTAGCTCAGTGGATTGAACGCGGGCCTGTGAACCAGACAATCGCGGTTCGATTCCCAGTCAGGGCACATACTGGGGTTGCAGGCCAGTTCCCTGCAGGCCAGTTCCCAGCAGGAGACTCACGAAAGGCAACCATACATTGATGTTTCTCTCCCTATCTCCTTCCCCCCTTCCATCTAAAGATAAATAAATAAAATCTTTAAAAAAAAAGTGCTGTTTTTTTGGTCTGAATATACATTTTTAAATACATTAGCTATTACTACAAGTAGTATACCATGGTTAAAATATAATCACTACTGTTTTTGTTTTTGACAAATATTAAATTTTGTGGCTTGATAACCATTTTTTAAAAAAATAAATGCCTAATGGCAACTTGAGAAGAAATCGTGACTTTGTATTGTAGAATTGGGAAGTGGGTTTGTAAGATAGCTGATATATGCCTAATTGTATTTAATGTATTTTCTATGGTGTGTTTGGGGGGAAAATACGCTATTTTGGTAATCAAATATTTTTATTAAAATTTTATTTTTTAAATACTGTGTTTATTTATTTTTAGAAGACATAAAAGGGGTGGAAAAAGGAAAGGAAAGAAACATGAATCGGTTTTTTCTCAGATGCGCCCCAACCAGGAAATGCACCTGCAACCCAGGTATGTGCCCTGACCGGGAAACAGGCCTGAGACTTTTCACCCTGCATGACAATGACCAACCCACTGACCTATAGTGGCCCAGGGATTTTTTATTACAATTTTTTTAATTCAAATTTAACTTAAATTAGATTAAAAGTTGCAAAATTGTCCATATTATTAGAAAAACTAACTCATTAATAGAAATGAAAATTCATGCCCATTAAGCATTTTAAAAATCAAAGTCTCTGATTTATGAAAATTGTTAAACTTAACCTTTGAAACCTAGTACATTTATGCCCACCACAGAAGAGATAATGTTATGTTCTCAAACTTTATTTGTACAAATATTTAATAAGCTGAATTTAAATATTTTTATTGTTTTAGAGTAATATGAGGAAATATTTTCTTGAATTCATATCCCTGCTTTGTCTCCAAGCTGTAGTAATTTTTAAAAAAAATCACAGCATTAACATAATGTCCATAATAGTCCCTCTTATCCATGGTTTTGCTGTCCACTATTTATTACCTAAAGTCAACTACACTCTGAAAATATTAAATAGAAAATTCCAGAAATAAATGATTCATGAATTTTCATTTGAGCATCATTCTTAGTAATGTGGCAAAATTTCTTGTTGCCCCACTGCTCATGCCTGAGATGTGAATTAGCCTTTTGTCCAGCAAATCCAGCTGTGTGAACAGGGCAATACAATGTTTGAGAGGAAGTCAAATTCACATAACTTCTGTTACAATATATTGTTATGACTGTTCTGTTTTATTATTAGTCATTGTTGCTAACCTGTTACTCTGCATAAATTATAAATTGAACTTATCATAAGTATGTCTGTATGGGGGAAAAACAGGGTTTTATACTATCCATGGTTTCAGCCAACCACACAGGGATCTTAATACACATTCCCCGTGAATGAGGGGGAACTACTGTTTATAGTTAAGTAGGGAGATTGTGAGCAACAGCATCTTGAAGAATAAAATTCAAGGCTTAATTCTTCAATACTAATTGACATTGTAAATATAAAATTGTGCTTTAAATGGTGCTTGCACGTGTGTGTGGTTTCATGTTACATTGCACACATAATCTGCAATATAAACAATTGCAGTTTTTTGTTTCATCTCTTCTTAAAATTATCACCATATATTACACAGTGATTTGCAATGGTATCATTGAAAAATATTTTGTTAGAATAATTAATTGTTCTCCCAAATTAGCCTACAGCTTTTTTAGGTCTACATTACTTATGTCTTTTTAGGGCTGGTGATATCAATATCTCTTTCTCCCAAGTATACAAATATATACAAGCAGAAGTATATATTTCTGCTTTGTTCATTTTGTTACCTTCATTGAAGAATCATAAAAGATGGTCATTATCCAACCAGATAAACAAAATTCTCCCTGGAAAAATATGAATTTACTTAACCAAATGAGACATATGTAAAATCTAGTCCTGAGCACTAAGGGGTTAGTAGGAGAGAGAGTGATTAAATTGTGTACAAATTAAAATAAATTATATAATAATAATACAAGTGATTATTATAAAAGCATTCGCATTTACTCATCATTTTGCTAAATACTTTATGTCTGATATTTCATAATTGATACATAGGATTTGAATTATATTCTGTCTGGATCTTAACCTATGTGACTGTAAACTAAGATTGTACTTCGGATTTCTACAGGAGACCAAATTGTCAGTAGCTGACTTTTCAAGAAAATACTCCTCTGCATTTTAGTTTCCATTTATAATTTGAATTATCATTGCATGCAACCTGATTGAGTCAGTGATAGGATCAATAAAAAGGGAAATAATACATCTGACATGAACTTTTATGTCAGAATTCAAATCATGAAACCAAAATCACTTATAATACAAATTGTTATTAAACATGAATACACCACATTAAAATAAGTCAAAAGTTCAACCCATCCAGCTTTTCTCCAGTGTTCAAAATAGTTAACTGTACCTACATGCATGTGTCTATACATGTGCTTATATTTGCTTGGGAGAGAGATGAAGTTTATTATTTTGTGTTGGATGGCCGTATTGACTGTGAGAAAACAGTGACTAAAATAATAGAATCAACTATTGTACTCGGAATGTCTTTTCTCTTTACTAAACATCACCAGGACTAAGATCTGCTGAGCTGATACTGACTCCTGAGTCTGAACTCCTGTTTATTCTCATGTAACTCCCATTATAATCTCATTAAAGGGTGTATTAAGTGGAATATTTGCTTACTGTTTCATTTCATAGTATGTTTGGCCATTTTCTCCTCCATCTTCCCCTCATAATTCCAGATTGACATTTTCATCCATTAAAAATATATTAAGGAATATCACCAAGATTTCCAAAACAAGATAGTCTGTTAACTTGTGGGCTTCAAGTGTGTCTGAAACTACTGTTACTGTAATATTCCTAAAAGTACAGACTTCATTTATTTAGTAGAAATCAATCTATGATTTGGGTAAGTGGGAGAAGGAGAGGATTAATTCACCAGTGACAGGATCTGAAGGGAAATTGCACCAAAGGACACAATAATCCGTGCTGTTATTTTGTGACAGAGTCCCAGTCCTAGAACTTCACAGAGGGGAAAGAATTGTGAACTTAGTGAGTTCTCACAGGAGAATTTTTAAAGGGACAGATATATTGAAATATTTAGTTATTAACAATATTGTTAAGGAAAAAAGGGAGATGGAGGAAAATTAGAAGAAAATCTTAGTTTGTTAGTTTCAAGATTTCTAAGAACTTCCCAGATAATAATCATCTATTGTACTTACTATGGGAAAATAGGCAAATGCATATTCCTTGAGACACTCTAAAAGGGTTGTATCATTTCAACCCTCCTCAATCCATATTCAATCCAGTCACTAAGTTAAGCCAAGATTCAAAAGAATGCAAATTGGTCTCCACTAATCCGGCAGGGTTATTAGCAAAAACTTTGTGGAGAACGTCCCGCTGCAGTGGCGCACTCAGGTGCTTCGGCTCGTAGAGCCAGGTGAACTGTGTGTTCTAGACATTTGGACCGATGGCGCACCCGTGGGGGATAAGACTCTCTTGGGCACTTCCGATCCGCAAAACCACTGAAGGATAAGTGAGTGAGCCTGGAGACTGCAGTTAAAATACTTTCCCCTTTTACCGCTCACCTTTGGAGAGGGGCTCTTCGGGTAAGTCATTTGTTCTGCCCAGGGTCTACACTCACCCTTCTTCAATGAAGGTCAGGTACTTACAAGGGATACTGTTGTCTGGATATCACCTTTCCAATATTCTTTATTTATAAGGAAATATAGACCCACGATGCTAAAAGAAAAAAAATATAGCAACCTTTCCAACGTGCTCTGCAGAGTAAGCAGCCACAGGCTGTTTATAGCCACTCTCCCTGCGTCCTCTCTGCACTTTATCGTCACACGTCCCTTTGTGAAGGAATAGCTTCTGTGCAAAATATGAATCACATTTCACAAGAAGATTTATACATTTTCTTACAAAATTGTTGAGCATGTTATTTATACTAGTTGGCACTTTGCCTTATCTCCCCCCAAATGTGTCATATTGACAGACTTTTTAGGTTAATAAACATAAGCTGCCTTGTTTTATTCCAATAACTGCCTAACATTCAATTGTGTGGATACGTGTGATTTATATAATCGTTTCTCTACTGAATAACACATGAGCATTTGCATGGCTCTTCTATAGTAAAAAAATGCTGCATTGACTATATTGACACTATACAAGCCATGCTCTAGTCTATATACAATAAATATTTTTAAGGAAAATTGCTGAATACTAATAACTCAAATTTAAGGAATACTAGTCAATTGTTTTTCAAATTTTTATTAATTTATACTATCCTTAGCAGTGAGGGACACTTCTAATTCTTCTCTGTCTTCCCAACAGCACATTCTAAATACTTTTAAAGAATTTTTCCAGTGTTTTTACTTCAAGAGATTTCTCTATATATCAAATTGTACTTTTTGAAGTTTTAGATAGTTGAGAATAATTTATTGACCACATATCTTCTTTGACAAATGACCTCCTGCTTTATTTGTGCTTGTTTATGATAGTTCAGGCATAACATTCAAGAAACTGGCAGTTGACATTACTGTGTCTTTGAAAGAAAGAACAAAAATTTAGAACACAATGTATTTTTTGGACACTCAGTGGAGATACTGACTGTAACCCCAGGTCACCAATCTGTGTAATGTTGTAGTCTCTCACATTCTCAGGTTGAAGATTCTATGAATCTTCAACCTAATATTGTGCATTGTGCAAAGAATGATAAGGACCATCCTGAAGAATTAAGTAGGGGTCAGACCAAGTAGCACTCTGTTAGGCACATTAAGTCATGCTAAGGACTTTGATTATAGTACATGAACAATCAATGTATATTCAGAAAACATATATATATTGAGTGACCAATCAATTTTAAAAGTTCGTACATGTTAAAAATAAAGAATGTATTGTATATGATTAAGATGGGATATGCACTGGAAAATGAGAACTTTTTATCTGTGCAGATTAATTGAGTGAGTGACTTGGAATATGTTAGGGGTGATGGATATCAAGAGAACTACACTGGGTTTGGACAGATTCTAAGAAAATTGATCAGTAGCTTTTTATTGGATGTGGTGTATGAGGCAAAGAAAAAATTAAGAATGATATCTTACTTTATAAATATAAGCAGATATTATTTACTGAATAAGGAAAAGTTCAGAAGAGTATATGCAACAAGTTAAATAGGTAGACATTTGGATATATTGATGTGAGGTATGTCTAAACCTTATTTTATTATGTAGAAAAATGTTTCAATAAACCATACATATTATTTCTTATCTTCATAGAATTAATGATAGTGAGTTAATTTGTAATCACGAGACATAAGACAATGTCACTCAATTTATCTGGCATTTTTATCGAGTATATTGTGTGGCTATAGCTGAGTTTAAAATAAAAACTACTTTGCATGAAACAGATAATACTATCTAGTTTATAAAATCTCTATACAATTTACTTTCTTATAGAGGGCACAAAAGTGAAAGCCCACAGATCTCCAATAAATTCTTATCTTCACTGAATCAATATTTTATATGCTTTTCTAGTCTTTTTCCTTGCATACTTTTTCAATTCAAATGACTATATTTACTTTAAACAAAGGTGTTATGAATATAATCAAAGTGATTTTCTTCTGTAGTTTTATTAAATATAGAAGGTTCAGTTACTCGTTAGTCACCAATTGACTGTTGTGGCCAAACAGGAAACACATACTGTGCCTGCATCCCTAGAAAAATTAGGGCAAGACTTACCGAAATACCTCAAAGGTGAAGTAGGGAGGGTGAGAGGAAGATCAGGAAAAAGGAGGGAGGAAGAGAAGGAGATAAAGGAAGAGAGCCAACACAATTATTCTTTGATATTACTTTAACGGACTGCGTTCCATTCTGCCTCTGCCTGAACATCAGCTTTATATCCCCGGGTGCAGTTAAATATTTCACAAAGAGAACTACAAAAAAGATCAAAAAGGTTCTTCTGAAATTAAAATGGGATAGATGAATGAAAGGGACTTTTTTGTGCAAATCCCTTGCTTTATAGTTCATCATTTCATTTTACTGTAAAATTACAGCAGCCTGTGAGAATTTGCTGTCATTTATGCCCAGCCTCTCATTTACCCTTGATTTTTAAATACCATTAATCCTGTTTCTACTGTATTGCATGTGGCACATTTTCATTTTTCTTTCTCGGTAAATATTCTCTGTGTAAAATGATATATTGGTTTCCTTGCTGATATTGCCAGTTTCCTTTTCTTTCATTTGTGTTGATAAATTTGGACTCATATTTATCTAACCACTGAATACCTTTAGTATTTAAATCACTTATTAGGACATTAAAGGATTAGCTTACTTGTAAGTATGTATGTTCTGTTTGTACTGAATACATCTGGAACAATCTTAGACTGAATGATAAAATGAGTTTCCCAGATTTATTCTTAATGAATTTTCTTGAACTGTTTTGACCCTTTAGTTCATACATTTTTGGTATATCACAGTCTCATCTCACTATTCTGTGCAATGGGACAATCAGGGTTTCCGAAATATGGCTATGGAAATTTATCGGGTTTGCCTGGACAATGAGCTACCAGGGACCATACAGTTCTCCCAGCAAAAGCAGCTACCCCCACACTAGACTCCTGCATGACTAATAATAATTCTACCCATTGCGTACACCTAAATCTGACTCTCAGCAGGCTCCTGGGTTCAGAGAAGCAGGGCAGCTATAGCACAAACTAAGATGTAAGTTATCTCATTAGTATATTGTCCACACTGACAAAGTCACTATCCTTTTGAACTATTAGAAGAGAAAGACACCAGAGGCTTGTTCTCTTTTCTGAACTGCAGACATGTACCCTCCATCCATCAGCAGACCCTAGCCCCAGCTTATGTCTTTCTGATTATGATGAGAGGTCTGAGGCCTGACCCCTGACTTGTGTGTTCCTTCAGTGAGAAACAAGCTTTTTTTCTGAATGCACACCATGTAAAAGTGTGGAACTGGTCAAGAAACTCCCTTGCCTGTTGGGTGGACCTTGCAGAGAGAACTATCTTACGTGGTGCTGCTCATCCAGCCTAATTTCAGTTGCTACTTTTATAACTTAAAAAATGTATAAACTTCCAATTAATTTGTTTCATGTTCATTTCAGTGTAATCCTCTAGAAAAGTTCAATCCTACTTAAATTTATTTTTCAAGATTTTCCTTCAGTCTCGTGGGACCTGCCTAGTGAAAAATATACAACCATAGTCTCTGGCGTCATTTTAATGACAATTCATCTCGAGTCCTTACTCATACTACCAGTCTACTACCTTTCCTCCAAGAAGCCACATTTTTCTCTCCTTACTTAAGCCCAGCCAATTTTTTTCCTTTTACTTCATTGAGTAAACTAAAGCATCAGAAAAGAACTTTTACAACCTCCCATTGCCTCATCCATTCACCGAGCTATGTCTGTGCCTGTGAACTTTGCCTTCGCTTCTGTTATGAAAACCATTTAATGACTTCCACCTCAACAAGTTCAATGCCTGTGGGCTTTCAACAGCCTGTAAAAGCCTATGGGATCTGGTTCCTGATACCTCTTAGATGTTATCTCCCGCCAGTCTCTACCTAGCTCACTAGTCACAGGATGGATGTCTGCCTTTGATGTGTCCTTTGCTTGAAATGCTCTTCATCAAATATCCATATGGTGCCCTCCCTCATCTCCTTGAAGCTTTACTCAAATGTCACTTTCTCAATGAAGTGCATGACCTCTCCATTAAAAATTATACCCCCAGGGGTTTTGCTCTCCACATTTCTTCCTTTCAATTTCTGTACAGCACATACCACCATTTTAAAAACACAGATTTTATCCCTCCTTTCTCAACCTCTCTCTTTCTCTCTCCCTCTCCTTTCTCTATCTCTGTATCTCTCCTAACTCTAAAGGGATCTGGACGTATCTATTTATCTTTGTTTTTTTTATCTTTTCATACAACGCTGCTGTGTACATAAACAAGGTTCTCAGTGAATATTTTTTAAAAGATTTTACTTATTTGTTTTTAGGGAGAAGAAGGGAGGAAGAAAGAGATGAAGAGAAACATCCACGTTTAAGAGATACATCAATCAGTTGCTTCTTGCATGTCCCAAACTAGAGACCTGGCCCACAACTAGGCATGTGCCCTGACTGGGGATCTAAGGGAATCTAACCATGATCTTACTGTTCAGAGGCCATCACTCAGTCTAGTGAGCCACACCAGCCAGGGCTCAATGAATACATTTGATTTTAATATTACTATTGGTTCAACAGGATAATTCAGCATTATACTTAATTGCTGATACTAAACATCAGGAGGTAGGAAGGCTCTAAACTTGGTTAGCCTGTTTTTAAAACAGAATACATGAAAATATACTGTTGGAAAATATGTTCTAAAGTAAACAAATATAATAACAAATATAAATTAAATATAATTACTATAAAACAAATATAATTAAAAATAATCATGTTTTTAATTGCTTTTTTAGCTTTTATTTATTTATGTATTTTTAGAAGAAGGGAAGGGAAGGAGAGAAACATCAATGTGTGGTTGCCTTTCACATGTGCTCCTACTGGGGACCCGACCTGCAACCCGGGTATGCTTCCTGACTGGGAATCGAACCAGTGACCCTTTGGTTTGCAGGCCAGCACTGAGTGCACAGAACCATACCAGCCAGGGCAAAAGTAATAATTTTATAACCAAATAAAATAAAATATTTGTCCTCGCTGGTTTTCTCAGTTGATTAGAGCATCCTCCTCATATGTCAAGGTTGGGGGTTCTATCCCTGGTCAGGGAATACACAAGAATCAAGCATTGAATTCATAAATAAGTGGAGCAACAAAATGATCTCTCTCTCTCTCTCCCTCCCTATAATAGGAACCAAGATTCTGTCAAAATGTTTTGAAGATATAGTACCTGAGTAAAACATAAATATATTTTCTGATGCCCATCTTGTTGAGCTTTTATTCTAGTTAATGCAGAGGTAAAATCTAATTATTAAAACATACTCAATTATTTGAACAAATCAATCAGTCACTCATTAATTCAACCAAATTTCATTGGATGCAATCATACTCTGCTAATGGAAATGGTGATATAATGCAACAATGAAACATAGCTATCTTCCTCTGAAATCATAAAGTTGTAGCTATTTGAAGACACTTTTCCAAAAGAACAAGGAGTTATCACCAGATATAAGAAGTCCTGCCCTTGCTGGTGTGTCTCAGCAAATTGAGCACTGGTCTGCAAACCAGAGGGTCACAGGTTCAGTTCTTGTGACAAGGCATGTGCCTGGGTTGTGGTCCAGGTCCCCAGTCGGGGGTACACATTGGTGTTTCTCTCCCTCTCTTTTCCCTTCCATTCCCCTCTATCTAAAACTAAAATCTTTAAAATTTTTTAAATGAATGAAACTAGCACAGCATTGTGCTAAACATTGAAAAATAAAATCTGTTAAGACAGAACAAATTATGATGTTACTATGATGTAGAGTTGTAAAAACATCATGGTATCAAATAAAGGGAGACAGATTTAAATTCCCCTCCCTGGTTTTTCAGGTGTGGACTTTGGTAAATTACTTATCCTGTCTGAATGTCACTGTTGTTACTACTTTTTAATGATGGTGATAATATATATTTACAAGGTTGCTGTGAGGGTTAAATGGCATAATGTTTTGAAGGCTTTTAACTAAGAAAGACCTTCAAAAATATTATTTTTAAATGCTATTAAAGAAAAAATGAATCTCCAGTAAAGATTAAGTTGACATTCAATACATTTTTTATTTTACACTTTCTAAGAAACTGGTCAGTTATAAGAGAATTCAAGTTAAATATGTTTACTACTCACATATCATTTTCTAAAATACACAAAAAGTCCTATTTCTCAAATGCTATGGCCATGGCCTGATACTGACTTTATAGCATAAAACTGAAATAAAAATAAGGCAAGGAAGAGTTTTTATATGTAGAGAGGTCTATTTTATCAACTGAGAAGTGAGAAAAAACCTGCAAAGCATCAGATATCACCACCACAGGAAGTGGAACCTGGATACTTTAATTAATTTTAAAGGAAAAGTTGAGTGCTTGAAAGATCACACACAGCTTAGTGTGCAAATAATGACATTTCACAGCTCTCTCATAAATACCCCTTGAAGAGGACTCCATGTATCATTCGAGAGTATATGTCAGTGCAATTTCATCTAAACCAAATGGCATTTTCAAAAACTTTTATATCTTCATGTAATGGTTTCCCCCAGCACAGTAAGTATTAATAGATTATCAAATTGAAGAATGTTTGTTCTGACCTTCACATAGCTCCATTTCATTGGTGGCTTAATGTCTCTTACAGAGCACCTGAAGTGCATTAAGTAATTTTTCATTTCTCTGTAATTCCATGATGCCTTTGTCACAAAACAAATGACGAATCAATAGGTGGGTAGAAATACAAATAAAAGAAATGCAACACAATGAAATATTTTCTACGTTCTTCTGACACATTAATTCTTAAACTTTCAACAGAAAAACATCTAGATATTTCAAACTCCCTGTTTTTCTAGACAATTTTGTTTAGTTAATTGTTAGAAGTTCAGTGCAGAATAATAAGCTATATATGTTACATGTCTATTTTTAATACATAGAAACAAGACATTTAAAAAATGACCAGGGAACAGAGTATGGCACATATACAATCTAAATAAACTATCTTTGAAATACACTCCACAAAGTCTAGTTAAAAAGCAAGCCAATAGATCATAATCCTGAATAAGGGATTCACTGGCATGGAGGGAGGTGTGCCCACAAAATGATGAAACAACAAAAGAGATGAACATTGTCCAGAAGATAAAGAAGTTCATCCAGGAGAGTAACAGAAAAATATCATGAAGTTAAATTTTCACTCAACCAGGGAGGCAAGAGTTCAGAAAAGGGTAGAGCTCTGATAAGGAAGCCTACAAGAAAAAAATATGTTAAGCCAATTTTTGAGAAATCTATTGGAGCACAATGTGGGAATTAAAATAGAATTGAAGGGACACCAGATGGATTCCCCATCAGGGCACATGCCTGGGTTGTGGGCCAGGTTCCCAATGTGGGGACGCACATAAGGCAGCCACACACTGATGTTTGTCTCCTTCTCTTTCCTCCTTCTCTTTCTCCCTCCCTTCCTGTCTAAGAATAAATAAATGAAATCTTTCAAAAATAGAAATGGGCACCCAGAAAATTAACAAAATGGAAAATACAAAAGCAAGTACTAACTTTAACCAAATAAAGAGGTAAAAGAGAAAGGAAAGTCAAAACACAGTTAATAACGCTTGGCTCAGCAGTTTACCTGGAGGCAGAACATCAATCACAGTGCATCAGAACACAAGGAAACCAGATCGCTTGGGTTGGATTTCATGTTGACCCTGAAGGCTGCATGGCCTTAGTCTGAGTGTCTATACTGTTGTTTCCTTACATGCACATTAATAGTACCTTTATCATTAAGTGTGTTCATAGATAAAACATGCTTAGCACTGTTGTTTTTTGTTTCTGTTTTTGGCAATGATACCTACTTTACTAAGTGGATAAAATAACTCATACAGAGATAAAACATGTGTGTTTATTGAAGACCCTTAAAATCTAAATTTTTTTATTAAGCTTATTGGGGTGACATTGGTTAATAATATCACACAGGTTTCAAGCATACATCTTTAATCATACAATCAATCAATAGATTATTCCCAGCCCTGGGCAGGTGGCTCAGTTGGTTGGATCATTGTCCTGTACATCAAAAGGCTGTGGGTTCGATCCCAGGTAGAGGATGCATGAGAAGAAAGCAATAGATGTTTCTTGCTCACATCAATGTTTCTCTCTCTCTTTTTCCCCCTTTCTCTCTCTCTAAAAGCAATAAACATATTTTCAGGTATTTTAAAAATAGATTATTTCTTAAAACCCTGGAATTGATTATTAAATAAATATCAATATCAATAAAGTTAAAAATATATATAAAGCATATTGTTATGAAAAAACAAAAAATTTTAAGTTTTTATAAATAGCAGCTCTAGAAGGTATGGAAGATTGTATTTTTCTTTTATACATGTAAGCTCGTTTTTTTAAATGTATGCCTGTAGGTTACATTCACAAATAAGTAAGAAGCACTTTTGTGAATATATTTTTAATGACTTATAAAATCATCATGTCATATTGATTCCTAAGTGCATTATAAAACTAAAAAAAAAAGGCACTGGCTGCTGTGGCTCAGTGGACTGAGTGCCGGCCTGCAAACCACAGGGTGGCTAGTTCAATTCCCAGTCTCAGCACATGCCTCAGTTGCAGGCCAGGTCCCCAGTAGTGGACATGTGAGAGGCAACCACACATTAATGCTTCTGGCCTTCTCATTCTCCCTCCCTGCCCCTCTGTCTAAAAATAAAATAAATATTTAGAAAAAATATAGAGGAAAAGAAAGGTGAGGAGAAATGCTGTATACTTCTTGTTGGTCAGTTCTCCATGGGACTTCCACCCCTGTCATAAGGGCATTTGTTTCAGACTGCCCTTTCAAGGATATTTGCATAACAAACAGCCTTGGAGACCAGAGGTGGGGTGTCCCTCCAGGCCACAGGAGAGATTCATTTTCCCACTAGGATAACAAAAAAACCACATCTCTTCAGGGTAGAAATTCAGTGGGTTTACTAGCTGTCCTCTTACAAGTTGGGATGTATCAGTTTTGATACAAATCTATTGTTTGTACAAAATCTCCCCAGGCTACTCTGTGGGAAAAAATTCCTCAGGGGATTGGGGAGCAAGTTAACAGGATGCAAACTTGAGTGACACGCTGCCAGCTGTGCGGGGAGTAACAGACTCAGTTGTTTCTGACCCAGACGGCTCATGTCTTCTGCCGGTATCTATTTTCCCTCCCAGCTGCACTTGCTACTGTCAGCCAATGACGGACACTGTAGTGACTTTACACGTTACAGAGGAGTTAAGTACCTGAAGAGGCTTTGGGACATTTTGGATATTTTAAACTTACCAAAATTCCAGTTCATTATATCACTCTTCAATAGAAATTAGCTAATTAGTAAATATATTTACTATATTTAAAATTTGACATTGTGTTTTTAAATTCTAGAATTTTATTTTGTTATTTTATCTGAAGGTATTCTTAATCTTATGTTATTTTATTTTTTGGAGCATATAAATAGTTTTTTAAAAAATTTCTGGTAACTTCATTAACACAATTCAATGTGATATAAGTTTTAACCCTTAATCTTTCTTTTGTTTTCCTCTTCTGTTATATTGTGCTTCATATTCTTGATTGTTTTTGACTGATAATGATTCCATTTTTAACAATGAAGAAAAATTTATCTTAGGATCATGTTATCTTTCTCTAGGAAACAGTTAGGATTGCTTCAGGTAGAATATAAAAGACTAGCAATCCCTGAAAATCTTAATCTAATTGTAGCAACTGAGATGTTTTCATGCTTGGCTGTAGTCCCTGAGAAAGCTTTACTATTGGCAATCATCTTTATCGTACGGGGCATCATTCTTCATGAGGTGGGTGCTCCCTGCGTTCTTCTCCTGTGAAGAGGCTGCCTTTGCACTGAGCTACTTGGTCCTGGTCAGAGTTGCAGGAATAATGTGAACCTATCTTCCCTACCTTCCTCAATCAACCTTCTCTTATTTCTATGCTTCACTTGGGTACTGCCATCCCTCCCCTGGAATTCTTAGATCTTGTGAAGGTATTTTCATACATGGGTAATTGTTCAAATGGATATTTCCGGGAAGAAATGGGTACCAGAAAGTCATACCATTGTTTTGTTCTATTTTTTTGTTTTAAAAGTTCAAAAGTAAAGTAGTCTTGCCCTGTATAGATAGATGCTGCCTTATCAGTGCTTCCTAAAAAATGTGTTGTATATTTTTCTTCTGAAACGGAGTCTCTTATGAAAGGACAGCATCCCTCTGGTGCACTGCAGGCTCTCTGTTTATGTTAGACACGTAAAAGGGAAGAGCTTATTAGGCTATAATTGTGCTCTAGCTATGTCTATGAGTAGGAGAGTGCCTTATATAAAGTTATAAAACTGGCAATGTTCTAGTATACACAAAAATACATTTTTAAAATAAAGTTTAAGAGCAAGATTATTTAATAATGGAAATGCACTAAAGCATATAAATAAGCTGAAGAAAAATACAGAACGGCCAGTTCAATTTAGTGGAAGTTCTCATGAGTTTTCACTGCTCAACTTCATAGATTTATTGAAGATGAACACTTATTGCTTTGAAGGAAACTCCATTTAGAAAAACTGCATTTATTTTCATTTCTTAAACACCTGGCATTCTGCAAATCAAAAAGACATTTTTAATACATTTCAAGGTTGGGGTTTGTTTTAGGGATATAATCAGTGTGCTCATTTCTTACACGTTTTTCTTCCTTTTCACTTTATCTACAGCATCCAGTTTTGCAAGTAATCTTCCCTCCATTTCTAACTGCTTCGATCTCACTGATTTCCAAACACTAGTTTCTTAGCTCAGCAATACTGTCTGGTTCAGACAGAGAGCCTTTCTCTGTGTTCACTACATTCGGAAAACTACCTGGGCTGTAAACTGGGCTGTGCTGGAGTCCATCCATGTGTTTCCTTCCCCCAGGAATCATTATCCTTTGCTCCTTGTTATTTAAATTCTGAAAGCACTCAAAGTATGTGTGTAGTTTTCCACTGATAGTTGGTTAAGGTTGAACTTGTAAATCTAGTTCCTGTTATTCCATCATAGCCAGAAAGTTTCCCTGATGAGAATTTCTACTTAGATTTGTACACATATATAGACTTTGTTGTTTTGTTTTAGAGAAGTGATAACAATTTTAAAACAAAATCTATGGTCCACTAGGACAACAACTTTCACTTATTTATTTCCTTTACTAGCTGAATGGCCACATTCAACACACAGGAATCGATGCTGTCTCTCATGCATGCCATAATAGCCTGAGCTTCAGGACCATGTGTTATAAAGAAATCCCAGTGTGCTCTAGCCTGTAAAATAAGTAATTAGCAACATTATTTTCAATAGGTCTTATGTTATATAGGCACCAGAATTAATTTTCGTAAATTAACAAAAATTGGGGATACCATGGACATTGAGAAATTACAGTTGAATATATATATATTTTTCTACTTTCCCATGCCTATTAGTGTTAATTTATTTTAAAGGTCATGGGAGAAAAACTTTAAAAGTTGGAAAGGTGATCAGTTTTTGTAAGTTTTTGAGGGAGATGAAAAATAATTGGTCTGCTTTGGCACTATTGAGAATGATGTGGTCAAATGAATAGGGGTCATTCATTTTTTAAAAAGCTTCATACAGTTTTCTAAAGGAAATGTATATAGTACACAAGGTGAAGCTAAAGGACTTGCAAATTAGTGATAAAAAGACAAGTTTTAGGGGACAATTAGAAAGTTTTTAAAAGCATGTAATAAATATTTTATATTGATAATTATATCAACAAAACTTTTCTGGAAGACAAAGAGCTGAAAATCCGGGAACTTTTCTTATAATGAAGTCTGTCTGAAGATGACATGACATCATAAAGAAGTGGTTTTATTTTGCTAATTGTATGCCAGTATAGCCTGCATGCCCGTCTGGAAAACTACTTCAAAGACCCTCAATAATTTGTTAAAGTGTTAGAAAAGAGTTTAAAACATAAAGTTATTTTATTTTCAGTGTTACAAGTACCTTCAGGTCTGTGGCACTCTGTGCTCTGCTGTCTTCCTTGACTTACCGTACACTTCTTGTAAACAATATTGTATAAGCTGCCCTGCCCCGTAAAAAAACTACTGACATCTTGAACTGCTATTTAATTAAGTTATATATAGCATGATATTAGAACACATAGGTTGAATGAGCATCATCAGATAACATTTAGTAAATATATTTTAAGTAGAAATAAAATGTAGATATTAATTATGCTAGCTTAGAGCAAAGTAAGCAATGGAAGTTAATATTTTAAAAGTTTATTAAAATTTAATAACTTATTAGAACTGTAAGGGCATTCTAACTCTAGAGCAATCAACCTTGTACCATGGGCACAGGCTAAAGTTCCATTATGGAGCAAATGAAAAAGTCATTTATTCTTATTTGTTGAATATTGTTTCTTCCTTTTGAAATAATCATGAGAAAGTTCAATTATTTTATATACATTCATGAATATATTTCTTGAGAGAAAAGCTTTGTAAACTCTAAATTATGCCAATAGTAGTCTAATATTTCATCTTTCTTAGTGCTAAAATCCTAGAGGAGTTTATTGAACATAAAAAGATTATTGTTATTTTTTTAAAACTTGATTGGCAAAATGAACTTTTTCTTCTCAAATAATTGTATCCAGTGAATATCTTAGGACAAATGGTTTTGTTTTAATAAATATTTAGATTAAAATGATAATAAATATTTTAAAATGAAGGTCAGTATTTTCTTTTCACTTTGGAAACCGTTCTGCATGGATAAGCTGGGATTGTGAACAATGGTTTTAATTATTTAGCATAATTAATGCTCTACAGAGAGTGGACTCAGACAGTCTGATTGCATGTACAGACCCATCATTCATAACTCTGTGGCCCTGACTAAATTTCCATACCCCACAAGCTAATGATCTTTATTTGTAAAATGGAAATAAAAATGGAATGGAAAGTTTTTTCCATCTTACAATATAAATGTTAAAGTGCATAGATTTAAATAACAAAGAAACTAACAGTATCTTTGAATACTTTTGGCTGATTTGGTAGAATTTGCGAATTCTAGTCCTTTTTCTGTCAGCATCACTGTCATCTACAGATGACCTAAACCACAACTGCAAAAACTGTGCATAGAACCCTGGTCTAACTCATTGTCTGCTTCTGTAAATAACATTTACAAAATGTTATTAGAAGATGAACATTTATTAGGACATGGCCATGTTCATTTGTTTCTTTGCTGTTAATTTGTTATTGTTACAGAACAGAGGTCCAAGGGGGCCAATATTTGGCCCATTCAGGTGTAGGAGCCCAGGAGGCCTGAGAGGGGTCGAGGATAGGGTCCTGCACCGCAGATGTGGTGACTGGACCTGGTTTCCGGCCTCGGGGCTATCTTGGGATTGTTCTCTGACCCCTTGAGAAACTAGCCGCCTTTCCTTTTCCATCAACTCATATCTTTGGCCTGTGCGTCATGTACCCGGAAGGTATGTTAGCCTGAGAACATCCTGACTCTAAGGGAAGAGATAAACTTTGTAGGTCAAGGAAGTGAGCTACGGGCCAGAAGTCTTCTCCTTTGTTCTCTATGTACTCAAGATTTTATTTAAGCCTGAAGACTGCGCAATAAACTTGCCTTATGCCAGCAGAGCATTTGGTCCTCTCCTTTGTTTCGTCCCTCGCTCAGCCTCACGACCACCCTTGCTGCAGCAGGCTGCGGCATTCAGGGATGCCAAAAACTGTTGCAGAACAACAGGGACCCATCCCAAGGACAGTATACTAATACTGTCTTGAACACCTACTGGGCTCGTCTGACCACCACCAGAGGAAAGACAGGTCTCAATGCCAGAGACTTGTGAAAAGGAAAGGAAAGGTTTATTTAAAGCTATACTGACTTAAAGTAGTGACCCAATGCCCCCATTAAAATATCAAAGTCTTTTAGGATAACCACAGATGCCCACAGCGCTTCCTTCTCCCCCTGACCTGATTCAGGGTACTGTAACTCAGGAAGAGAAGCACACATCTGTGTTTCAGGCCACTGGCACCAACAGCTGTGTTGCCGTCTAAGCAGGATCTCTAATTACTCCAAAGTCATGTGGCACCTTCTCATGGTCTACTGGCAGGAGTTCTTTGTACCCATTTTCCAGGCAAACTCTCTCCTGCTTCCCAGGCCACATGGTCCTCTTCTACCAAAGCTGCAGGGGTCTGCACTCTGGCCAAAACCGCATGGCTCTTCTCTCCACCAGAGCTACAGAGAGGGTAGGGTCACCACTCTGGCAAAACTTAGTGGTACTCCTCCTTCCTCTTACATGGCTGTGGGGGTCCCCACTCTGGTAAATAGCTGCTGTGTCTAGGTTTTAAGTCCCCTCACCAGTCCTCCTTTGCAGGAGTCACCATTTCCGACTCCTCCTACAATCGGCTACGCATGCCAGCATTCCTGTATTATTCCAAGTTTACTAAGCTGCCATTGTGAGTCTGGGCAGGTATGGCCCCATGTCCTGGAGCCAGTCAACTCCAAGCTCTCACACAGGCGCTGTAACTCAGGGGGCCTGCCCCCAGTTAGCCTTGGGTGGAAGTCACTTCCATCCCCCTAGCTCAGAGCATGGCCACAGCTATTTAACATATCTATGCAGCCAGTTAAAGATTATAGATGTGTTAAATGACCATGCCAGAGGTTAGCTGCAAAGCCTTTGTTGTACAAAACAGCTCTCAATGGCCCTGCTCCATATGACCCTTCCCTAATTCACACCTATGGCCAGGGAGGGGTTAGGACATCTTAATATTTCCTGGACACCTAGAGTTCTGGACCCCATTCCAAATCCCTTTTGGGGGCCCCCTCTTGGCTGCACCCTGTTACACTGTGGATGTTTTCATGCAAAATGGAGTAGTTTAAACAGACCATATGGCCCATTAGGACAAAACCACTTACAATTTAGCTCTTTATAAAGCAGTTTCTAATCCCTGATCTAGAGAACTACAGAAATCTATACTTATGCTTTATTTTACCCAAATTTCTGATGAATTCATGCACAAGTACTTTTATTTTATAGTTTTACTTACTCTCTTCTGAAATGGTTTTGAAAAATCACTGTATTCACACTTTCAATTTATTATATAATATTATTAAAACTAGTAAGAGTTCAAGACGCCAGTAGTCTCAAATTGATTGCAAGTATATAGATATGCATTTATGATTTTTATGATTTAGATTGTGCAGATAGCACATCATTTTTACAGGTTTCTGAGTTTTAACATTTCTTAGAATTTTGGCCCTTATCTGGCTGTCAGCCATTGCCTACCTGCTTGTCCTTCAATGTGATTTTACATTTACTCCATGGCAATGAATTTGTTTCAACTTTGTAACTCCTCTAGAGTTAGAAGGATGAAGCTAGATCATGGAGCATACTTTTGCAAATGAAAGAATGACCCTCCTTTTGTTGAAGGTGTGGAACTATCCATGGCAGACAATAAGGAGCTCAGCCTGGTACTGTTTTCTCAGAATACTGCTCGCCTTTTTCTGTGCAGCAATCCTCAGTAACCATTTTTAGTATCACCATTAATTACCTTTTTTCTCAAATTTTAGCCAACTTGTGGAGGCGGTCAAATTTTGGTCCATATGGTTGAGAAAAGTATTTCCTCATAATTAGTTTACTTTCTTTTGTCTCTATTATTGCGGCTCCCTTCATATTATTATTTCAAATAATTTAAAATTTATACCACAGGAAGATTTTGAATTCTGTTGATTTGTAATTATTTTTTTTTCAAAAATCAAGATTGACCTTGATGCAGACACCGGCCCTTAGTGCCTGTGTGATTATGGATGAAATGAGACATTTTCATGGTCTACCGAGTACGGTGGAGGAAAAGGGGCAGCCTGGCTTTTCTCTCAAGGAGAGAGAAAGCCTTGGCCTTCGCCATGACAGGCCTTTATTGTTGTCTCCGCACATTACATGATGTTCCTCATTTACTATGCACAGGTTGCTTTAGGTGGTTACCTTTTACAAAAAGCAAAGGAACCAATGCTGCTAATCACATCACGGAAAAGGGATATTTGCAAATGAAAAGGGCAAAAGTGGTTGGACCTGTTAGACTGGTCCTAGGAAGGTTTAGCATGGATTTTAGGAAGTTATTTTGCAGTAAATGTTGGCCACAAATCCGGGTGAGGGAGTTTTTAGGAAAAAGCAAGACTCAAAGCAGCCTAGGCATATTGCAGGCCTGATTCCCCACAGGAGAACCTATCCATGGGAGTGGGTCCTGTGCATCTCCCAGTGAAAGCTGGGCACTGACGCCAAGCAGAACAGTCTCCTAAAGATCCTGTTTTGGTTAGCTCTATATTTTTTAATTGGTTTAGATATTATTTTTAATTTGATTTTCCATTTAGCTTGTTTTGTGATTTTGTTTGTAGCATTTTTATCTTAATGCTTAGTTTTCTTTTTAAAATTTTTTGTTTTACAAATAATATTAAAATTTAAAGCTATCCAGTTTATTCTGAGCATTATTTAAAATCCTGAATTCCTTAATGCATAATGTACACAACAATGTTATATGTCTGAAAGGAACTGCTGGGGTGATTGACTTATTCAAGCATTAGTTATAACAGAGTTTTATTCATGTTTCTTGATTTTGAGTTGGGAGGAATTTTTTCTCTTACTAATTTCAAGTTTAAGTATTTGTCTTTTGCTCTACTACTTTTAAGTTCTTGAACCATATAAAATGTCTAATGATAATTTGATATCTGCAGGCACAACTGCATATACCCAGATCCACAAACACCATGTAAGGCACTCTTTTCTGGACAGGTGTATGGGCACAACTGTGGAGTGTCACAGGTGATGGTGGGCTGGTTAGCCAAGAGGGGGTCCTGAGGTGAAATACTATCCCAGTCAGTAATTGTCCCAATTTGCTGCTTCTCCTTTTCACCAAAAAAGAGTACAGTGAATCTGCCTTCAAAATGACTTCTCCCCTGAATCATCTCTATAAAAACTTTGTTAGTAGTGCACGAGAGGGCTGTAGCTATCTAAGTGTTATGCCCATACATTGATTTTTAGTGAAATGGGCGCATCATGCTAGCAGAAATATAGTACATAGAGTTTTATGGGTGAGCCTAACCTAACATGTTCCACAGAAATACTTTTAGTGGCTTTGATTGATTGATTGCCCATTGTCCACTAAAAACTGTTAACATAAAAATACAGTAGAAAAATATCTGATTTGTACATCAGCAGAAACATGTTAACTAGCCTCAATCAGTATATTTATTACTTTCTGGAAATCCATTATTTCAATGTTTAAATTCTTAACTTCATAAATTATTGGCCTTCCTTTGCAATGATAGTTCTTCTGTAAGATGTAAAAGAAGCCTTGAATAAATGGTGTTTTACATATTTTCTTAAGAAGTGAAATATTGAAATTAAGACAACAGTCTTTCCTCATGTTAAATATATACTTAATAAAACAAAAAATCTCAATTATACTTTTGTTAATTTAAATTTAATAAATCAAATTCATGAATCTAAAATCCATGTGGAAGAAAAGCAAGATAAAAAACATTTTTAAATGGTGATTTGTATTGATTAATTATTACAAATGGCCAGTTCAGGCCAAGTTTGACCATTCTATACAAAACATTTATCTGCCTAAGGGACCAGACAAGATGCTATGAAAGACATAGGCTTTTTTTGTGAAATTTTGCTCTTGGTTTTTTTAAAAATTTACAAACAGTTTTCGTAAATCTTTTAACGTAAGTGACTCTTTACTGTGGGATTTTGCATTTTAAGTATTATGTCATCTATACCTTGAAATGTTTTTATTGTTTAGTTACTCCATGGAAAATGTAAGGAAGCTTAAGTTTATACTTGTTAAAATCTTATGGCCATCCTCAAGTCAACTATGTCTTCACATTGCACACAAATACTATTCCATCAGATAATTTTTTTCTGTAGAAGATGGCTAGGATTCTAAAGAATAATAAAACATGTTCAATGCAAAAAAAGTTTGGATTATAACAATGAACTTTAAAAACTACACTGTCTCTATGTTCTCTCTCTGTGTGTATACACATATGCATATATATGCACACTTGTGTGTATGCCCAGATGTGTGCACATGTGCATGTTTGTGTGTTTACATGCATGTATAAACATGTGTGTTCACTTACATGCTGGTCATATACAGTTGCGTGTGTGGGTTTTCATGTATGTATGAGCATGTATATAGAGGCACAGAGAAGTGGGACAGACATAGATATAGATTAGATATGTGGAAAGACTATTTAGATGTTGATAGATATCTTTCTATACATGCATGTATATTTGTATATAAAAAGTAACACACAAATGTCTATTTACATACATGCATATGGATATAGATAAATATAGGTAAATATATCAAGAGAGAAAGAGGAGGGTTCTTTGTTAGGTCAAATGGAATAGTTCATTAAAGAAAAGTATATAATCTTATCTCCTCATTGATGCAAAACTATATCCATAAGTCAAACATTTAACTGCACACATTTCAAAGCATAGTAATTTCAAAAGAAAAGTTATTAAACATATTCAGAATATTAAAGACAATAAAGACTTTCTCAGCACGAATTTTGAGATATATTCCAAGACTAATATATACATTATTCAAGTAACTAAACCACTAATTACAAAAACTTTCAATATGTGAAGAATGTGTAAAGAAAACCTTTTGGCAAATTACAAAACAGTGATAGATGAGAAATGTTTTTTTTTAATAAATTAAGAGTTATTTCAAATCTTTATGAAATAAAGTAAACATTTGAACTAGAAAATGTTTAAGATGATGTACCTTAAGTTTTAGCTCAGTATGTTGACACCAGCTGGACTCCATATTTTTTGCATCCCTTCCTGCTGGTGCAGCAATGTAACTAATACTGGACAATTAAAGCAAGCAGAAAGATGATGGATCATGAGTATGTAAAATAATTTTTTTCTTTGTACTTTCCCTTTTTTTTCCTGATGCCTGGAAAATTGGAGGAGATAAAATTGTGCCGTGAACTTTGAGGCGAGGCCCTCCCTATACTGGGTACAGTAGCACCACTTCATCAACCCTGGCTGTCTGTTCACCTCTCATGTGAGAGAAGACTAAATTCTGCCTTAATTAATCTTGGTCATTTTGAAACTTCTTTATTAAATCATTTTTCCACAGAAATCTAGCAAAAATAATGTGATGGGGACACAGTTCTGAAATGGTAAGAAATGTATAATTTCTGGAAGGAATTTTGATAGCATATATAAAAATATTAAAATAATAATTTTCTTTAACTTAGCAATGTATTTTTAGAAAATAATGCAAAACAAACAAACACGTATAAATACCCCCAAATGACTGTGTATAACAAGAAACATAAGAAAGTAAAAAATCCATCAGTAGAGAACAAACTAAAGACATTTTGTGGAATTAGGAAAGGTAGGGAGAACAACTGCCATTTCTACCTTTAATAACCCCACCCCCTTCTGCCAGAACCCCTTTCTTCTGGGGACACATTCTTGCTCTCTTGAGCTCTAACCCACCTGTGTCTATAGTATTTGGGGGAATGTAAACAACTTACTAGTTCCTCAGGGGCAAAGTTGCGCAATGACTGCTTAATTAGACTACAAAATACAACTCCTGTTTTAAACTTTAAAATGTATATACTGTTTTGCCAGGCTTTTAAAAAGACAATTGTAAAAGCTGACAATCCTGCTGCATTTCAAAATTATTGCTACAAATGATGTCACCTAGAGTTGCTTTTGATATTACAATCCTTTTTTAAATTTATTTCTTATTTTTCAAGTACTGTTTGCATTCGCTGTATTGTCCTGTTAGAGTCATATGCACAGGAAATTGGTTAAAAAATCATATACTTTACAGAGTGGTTCCCCTCCCCCACCAACTGCTTCAAGTAGCCACCTGGCCCCATACATAGTTATCACGGCATAATCGAGTATATTCCTTATGCTGTAATCTACATCTCTGTGACAACTCTGTAACTACCAATTTTTATGCTTCATCCCTTCACCATTTTTACCCAGATTCCAAGTTCCCCATACCTTCTGTCAGTCCGTTGTCTGTATTGATGAGTCTGTTTCTATTTGGTTTAGTTTTTTGTTCATTAGATTCTACATATAAGTGAAGTCATACGGTATTTGTCTTTCTGTCTGACTTATTTCACTTACCTTAGTACCTTATAAGTCCATCCATGCTGTCTCAAAATTTTTAATTTCACTTTTTTTTGTCTGAGTGGTATTCCATTTTGTATATACACCACAGATGTTTTGTCCACTCTTCTACTGATGGGCACTCGAGTTGATTTCATACCTTGGCTATTGTAAATACTACTGCAATGACGTGTAACATTTTAAAGTATATTTTGCTGATTATGTTATTACGGTTGTCCCAGTTCTTTTCTCTCCTTTCTCCCCCTCCTTCCTGCGCCACCCTCCTCACTCTCCAGCACTCCCTCCCCGACACAGTTCATGTCCATGGATTATATATATGTAAGTTCTCTGGCTTTTCCATTTCCGATGCTATTCTTAACCTCCCCCTTACTATGTTGTGCCTACCTAATCTGCTTCTTATTCCCTGTGCCTTTTCCCCCATTGTCCCCCTCTCCCTCCCCACTGATAACCCTCAATCTTTTTTCTCAAATAAAGTTAATGGGTCTTTAAATGCCTCAAAATTTCAAATAAACTAAAAATTAACAGATGGCAAAACAAGCATGAATATTTTCCCAAGTATTCTAGTGCAAAATGCATTAGCATCATTGATGTTCTTCCTCTGCCTGTTCCAAAGAGATCAGAAACTTATCATGTGCTTACCACTTGCAGAAACAAATTTCCAGGGATGAGCATCTTAAAGAAAAAGAAGAGTCACTAACCGGTGAAGAAAACATAACTGGTGTTGCATCCTCAAAATCTGAAATTACCTTACAATGACATGCTGGCCCTTCATTTTAAACTACTGTATAGTTAATTAAAAGCAACCAGGAGCTCTGGAACCTTCCTTTGAAGAGCAAGACTACTAGCAAGCAGTTATTTCCTAAGGATCTTCAATACAAAAGTTGTACTCCTTACTAGGTATGGGTTCTCTCATCAGGACACATGGAGCAGTGGACCATGGTGCAATAGGACACACCTAGAATGATGTACCTGTGTATTATTTAGTTTCTAAATTAAGGCATATTCAACAATTTCCATGTGCAAGTTTACCCCATTTTTCTGAGTTAACTACTAGGTAATTAATGCAGGTTCACAGATAAAGTACTCTCAATTGAGCTATATGCAGCAATCATTCAAATAACTTCTATATTTTACATGATAATGGTTTAAAAAATAGTATGGTTTAACTATGATGGTCACAGCTATCATTTTCAAGACAGTAGAATACCAAGATACTTTAAAATGATATAAAACAGCCTTTCTTGCCATTTCCCACCCCAGCAGACCCCCTTCGACTGTTTAAAAAAGGCTGTCTTCAAAACATAAGCTCATACATTACATTCAGGATTGTGATAATGTAAGCAATTATGAGATAAGTCGAACTTTGCTTCTTGATGAAGCCACAATCATTTTTTAAGTGAATTTGACTTTCAATGCAGTTGCAATTCACGCTTTTAGCAATGCGTAACAATTTTCAAAATGTTAAAGTAATTCTAGTCAATTGAGCCTTCAATGGCAATGCTTATAAATTACATTTATTAGTATGACTGACATAAGAAAGAAGTTTAGGATTTGATTATAAAATGCGGCATCTTTGTCTGATTCCCTTGGCTAAACTTTACCTCTTTTACCCCATCTTTTGCTGTTCTCCATCTTTATCAAATTTTCCTGGTTAAATCAAAGAGACCTTCTCAACACCAGCACATGCTTCAGCACATATTTCCTCATAGTTAGCAAACCCCCGACTGATTCTGGCTTTCATCTCTTCTACAGAAACCTGCCTTCTGTCCTCTAAATCTGATGTGTTACCAACCAGCAGAAATGGAAACTTCCCTTCTTTTACTCTTAAAATTCACTCCCTGAAGTCAGCACTGGCTGCGAAGGATTCCACTTTGGTAGCAAACAACACACAGAGGAAACTTTCCCTGCTCCTGAAGCGGTTGTCTGTACCTGCAGCACAGTCCTCCTGCCCCACTGCATCCAAGGTCGGCACTCCCCCCCCAGGACTACATTTTTCTGGTAACTGCCCTTTAGCAGGCTCCTAGTCCTCCACAAACTCATCATGCACGAACTATAGAGTCAGAGCAGACCTGCCATTACAGCCACAGCCCCCCGTGATGACTCTGTGGAAGGCCAAAAAATTCTGACCCATGGGCTTATTTGCAACCACCTTCTATCACAGGGTTTTCACCACAGGATTGAGAAGACTCTGCACCACAACCAGTCTGCAGCCCCAGAGGTACCAGAAGAAGGTCATGGCTGATCCAGCTCTGCAGAGAGGCTGTGTGACAAGTGCAGAAGGAGGCAAGGCTTGCAATCTTTTAAATTGTTTTTAAATTAAATTTAACTTTATTTACTTTTATTGAATTTATTGGAGTGACATTGGTTAAACTAGTTTATAGGTTTCAGGAGTACGATTCTCTAATATATCATTTATATATTATAATGTGTGTTCACCACCCAAAGTCAAGCCTCCTTTCACCACGTACCTGTTTTTAGCCTCCACACCCTCCCTGCACCACTTTTCCCCTTTTGTAATCACCATAATATTGTCTGTGCTTATGGGGTTTTTTCTTTGCTTAATACCTTCAGCTTTTTTTATGGTAAAAACTCATGGACTTTATTAACTATTGTCACCTCAATAAATTTAATTAATTTTTTAAAAGCTATCAGAGGGGAAGGTTTAGGGCGCTTGGGAAAAAAGATTAATTTTTTTAATGAGTGACCAGAGGGGTCATTTTAGACTTTATACACTTTTAAAAATTCTGTTCATAAAATATGACACTGCCAAAAGATAATTGGTACATATTGAAAAGAGATATACTATATTTTCTTTGGGGTATCATTTATTTAATTTGGTATCAAAATAAAGAAACTTTAAACATAATAACATTAGCTCAGTTTTTCAGTGTCTTACAAAGATGCTTTGTTTCTCTTAAAAAGTAGGCTCTCAGATACTGTGGGAACTTTAATTTTCACAGTACTTGAATTTCTAGAAAATACAGGGTATGTTAACTTATAAACAATGAAGGCAAATTAAATATGGGACTAGGTAGACTTCTTGTACAAAGTTCAGTGCAAGTGACTTTCAAGAAAAATATGAGAAAAAGTCTTGTAATCATTTCCTTTCATAAATGCACCTTATTCAGTCAGCACGCAACTGTTTCCCCCATTTGACCACTTTTACAGTGGGGAAGTGTCTTAGCACACAGGCCACCTTCCCTTTGCTGTTGGCCAGGACGTGGTTCTGACTTGCCGTCTTCTGCGTGCAGGCAGACATGGTCATAGCTGTTCAAGTTGCTGTCTTCACAGTTGGATTCCTTACATTATTGACACTAAATGTGGAATTAATTACCTCTAAAGGTGTTCACACTGATTGCATTATAAGTTGGAAGTAAAACTTAAAATGGTTTTTATATATCACTGGCTGGAAAGTAGAAGAGAAGGCCAATGCATTGAAAACAGATAGTAGCATAAATTTAACAATTTTATGACAGCTATTCATGGGTAGAAGAAAGACTGCAATTCTTTATTTCCTTTCAAAGCATAAAGGGAGTGTTTTATGGAAGACAAGAGTATAAAATACAACTATGTAAATGATACTGGGTTACAAAAGGATTGTCACATGCTGTAAAATGCAACAAAACACAGGAAATCACAAGATCTTTCATATAAATGCAATTAACACTCAAAATGGGCTGAGAAGATAATTGAAGAAAAACACATATTATGATTTAATTGTTGATATATGTTTTTATCAGAGGTATAAAAAGCACAATTTATAATGATGCTATCATATTTTGTGAAATATGACACTCAAATTACAAAACATAGAAGATAAATACAAGAAGGAAATTCAGAATAGCTTTAACTTTCTTCCTAATGTCTCTCCAGCTTCTACTCTAAGTTCAGTTACCTTTTATAACCAAATTTTTTTTATCTAATAGCATATACGCATGCATGGAAAAACACTATATACATTCTATATATGTGTCTAACATACACAGATACACACACTATGTATGTATACATTACATATAGCACAATCAAATCTAGGCATTATACATATGTGTGTATTCATATATACATATATACTCATACATATATTCAATTTTGTTTTCTCAGATGACCATTTGCTTGGTTTAGTTATGAATAATTTTCTATGACTATTGGTATTTGGAACTTTTTGAAGTATAAAATAAATATACTCGATAACATTTCAGGGAAGAATAAGATAATAAACTATTTTATTCAGGAGCGTTCATTAAAGTTTGGTCCAGTTAATCATATTATAAACATAACCTTTGTATGCTCACATTTACCTGAAGGAAAAAATGAACTAAATGTAATGGTTGCCTAAATACATAGTGTAAAAAACCATGCTTATGAATTTATTTCCTGCACATCACAGACTGGGATATACACATGCACCTGAATTCTCCAAGGCTGAAGAGGCACTCAGTTCAATATTCTTTACATATCAGAAGTGATAGGCCCATGGCAGGCCAGAGATTTCATGAGCTGATGAGTAATATGTTGCTGGGAAATAGACATCAGCTCAGTGCTGAATCTATCTCAGAAACATATGCCTTTTTAAAATTAATATATTAACTTTTTTCTCTATTTCCCATAAAATTTTCAATGTCTTAAATATTAAACTTATTTATTTTAATTTAGTATTTTTTCAAAGCTCTGAGGAAATTATTTCAATGAGAGTTTTAAGATAGTTTTAAAAGATATTTTTAAGATAGTGTCCTTATTCTTCTTAACATTATTTTAAGAATGGTTCTGTATAATGGACATTTTCTATTTCATACATAGTTATAAAGAAAAATAAGTCAAGTCCAGTCCTTTTGACTCACTGTTCAAAGAATGTCATGAGTGCTTGTTGGTGATATAGTATTTCCTGCAAGTCAGCCTGGCAACTGCTCAGCTAACTGCCTGCTGATACAGGGCAGACTTCTTGCCGAAGATGCCAAAGGAGATCAGGGTGGCCTGGAGCAGCACTCTGGTGGGTGGAGCTCGGCTGTCTCAGTGGTGGTCTGGAGCCTGCCTCAGTTATACCTGGAAGGTGGTGTACTCTACCCTTCTGGGTCTTTTCTTTTTTCTTTTTTTTTTTAAAGATTTTATTTATTTATCTTTAGAGGGGAAGGGAAGGAGAGAGGGAGAGAAACATCAATGTATGGTTGCCTTTCATGCGTCCTCTGCTGGGAACTGGCCTGCAGGGAACCAGCCTGCAACCCCAGTATGTGCCCTGACTGGGAATCGAACCGCGATTGTCTGGTTCGCAGGCCCGCGCTCAATCCACTGAGCTACACCAGCCAGGGTTGGGTCTTTTCGATAAATGTCTTGGCACCCTTGATGCCAAGTGGGGAACTTGCCCAGGAGCCTATTTAAGGGTGGCCCCACTCTGCATACATGGCTATTCTGATCACATGTGTAGTTATCTCAGTTGTGCCTCAGACATGCCTACTCTGACCATGTGGGTACATATGTTTCCTTGCCAGACGTGTCTGTTCTGACTTAGGTAGTTTCCCTCGTGAACCAGTGTCATGGCTGGCTGCCAATCATCTTGGCTGATATGAATGACTCCACTTTGAGTTATGATTAGAGGCTCTACACTGTTAGTCTAGTCTAATCTCCTTGTTAGTCTAATCTCCATTGTCACATGGGTTCTTTTTGTGTAGTCCACAAAATCTTGGGTGTCAATAGCACTGAAGATTCCTTCAAATGTGAGTGCAAAAAAACATATTTCCTTGGTTTTATTGACCTCTACTTTAAAAGTATAATTTTTATTTCAAATAAAACCCAAGAAAAGTCTTTACTAAAATTAACAGTACCTCTGACTCTATCATCAACAAGAATGATAAATAGTTTTATTATATTGCAGATATCATTACATGAAAATCAGAGTAATTATTAGGCCTGCCATGAAATCTTATTATTCCATATTTTAATAAAGAGCCAAAAATGTGTGTTTCTGTGTGTGTGCATATATATATTATAAATATGTTTATCTTTCATTAATTGTATATCACTAGTTTCATTTTATCATGTATGTGTTGTTTTATATTATAATAAAACTTTATTCTGATATGGAGCATGTACACTATGAAAAGAAACATTTAAAGCTTGTATACGCATGTCGTATATACATATACACACATATGTATAATTATAATATTTTGAAAAAATTGTGTTGATTTTTAACGTTCAGTAGTTTGGGGACTTCCATGCATTCTCTGACAGAGAGGTTGGCAGGAAATCCATTAGGAAATAGAATATTCATATTGTGTATAACAAAGCAAGAAAACTAAACTAAATAATGTAATAATAGATGTTTGTCTTATAAAATGTTCATGAGAATAAATTCAATTTATTCATCTTTAAGTATAAAGCAGGATGTGTAAAAAATGGGCAACAGCTCTTCAAGTTCATGCAAAATACATGACTAGCTTTTCTCACTAAGAATATGTTGCTACACAAAGTGAGATAAGCAGCCTCATTAAGCGAATAATAGTGGTACTTGCACATTTCACATAAAATAATGTAAATGCATTTTCAGGTCAATTAAAAGAGAAGATACACAAAAATAATACAAATTACCTTAAGTGACCAAGAAATTATTTAAAAATCAAGAAAATAACTCCAAATTTGGTTTAATGCTTACTTATTTTAGGGGTTGATTATATTTAAAAAGCTATTGTATTCAATATAACTAATGTTTACATTATAAGATCAGTATTAGTTTGCCCTATGAAAACAACGTGGTTTAGTTTTATTTCATGAATTGTCAGCATTGATCTGATGTTGATATTTTAAAAGCAGTGCCCTTTCTAGCTAAAACAAAGCTTTAAACATAAAATCAAGGTACTTTTATGTAAAATCATATCACAAAAGTAAGTATTACAAATAACTTAAAACACTTTACATTATCTACCTAATATGGTGGGTTAAAAATATTTATTCAACATATTTGCTCCTTCAGCCTCCTTTGGACACAGAGGACACTTGTAAAAGTTTTTAATCTGTCAACAATATAGGGTACAAACATGATATGAACGCTCTATTAAGCTAAGCTTTCCTGAAAAAGATTTAATAAGATATAAAGTTTCAGTTATGTAAGAAGTCCTTGAGATCTATGGTACGGCATAGTGGCCATACTTAAATTTTTATTATATTTTGTACTTGAAAGTTTGCTTTGAGAGTAGACCTTATGTTGAGTTTAATAATAATAATAATAGAAGTAGAAGAGAGAAGAAAAAGAAGTGAATAGAGTGATATTCACTCTATACCTGTATTCACAGGTATACACATCTCCAAACACATCAAGACATATGCATTAAATATGTGCAGTTTTTTGTCAATCACGCCTGAGTACGGTGGTTACAAAAAAAGGAGTCCGTTCTAAAATTCATGTAGTTTGATTCAATACACCCTTGGAGTAAAATCTACTTGAGAACAGTGTTTCTAAAGTATGTTCCCTGAAACACGTTCCCAGGTCAGCTGCACCTGAAAACCTGTCATCCATGTGAATTCTCAGGGTCCACCCTAGAAATACTGAATCATAAACTCTGGGCATATCTAAAAAACCCTCCAGCTGATTCTGATACATGTAAAAACGTGAGCACCCTTTTATTCCAGAGACAATCTATCTCTGTATATGAAGAGTATTATGAATGACTAAGAAGTCAAAGAGTTTTCAATTAGTAAAAATAAAATAAGAGGTAGATTCAATTTTCTGTACTCCATCTTTCAGAAGTTTGTGGTCGGCTGAACGCTGTAAGCAAGGTGACAGGTCTCTCCGGTGACAAGTCTCTCTTAATATGACTTGAGGTCCACGTGTATGAGTATATTACTCCAGGAAAAGTACAGCCGGAAAATTAGAAGAATGCTGTCCTGGGGATATTGGCAGAAGGAGACTCATTAACATGTGAGGAAACCATTAATTCAAAACATTATTAGAAGTATTTCATGAAGGGAACAGCTCAAAAGTGCAGTTTTTCTGGGGAGCTGAAAGCCCAAAGCATTTATATGACAGGTTGGAGAAGCTCAGTTATAGCTGTTTTAGCTGCTCAGATTTGAACAGAAATAGGAACTCAGGTGTTCCTCTAGGTACACAGTTTGGTAGGCTGAAGCTATTGCTTTGGCAACAGTGTGATGGTCAAATTGGGTTTAGTAGCAAAGAGTGGCATAGAGGGAGGGACAGGGACGTTACTAGAGAAATGGAAACATTTCGGTTCATCGACATCTTTAGCACTTTTGTAAAATCAGAGAGTTATAAGAGTAAGCTCAAATTCACCTCAATCATATAAGAGTTAATATTCAGGTACTTACACAATAATTAATTATTAATTAAAAATTAAATATAAGTGTCATCACCATGTCCTATTTGTAGGTCATCTCATTTTATCTTCAGTGTATTTGTGGTATGATTTCTTACCTTACATTTTACAAATATGCAGTGATTCGCTCAGAGGACAAAGTTTTTACCTGAAGTCTTAGAACAAAGCCTTTCAACAAAACTGTTTCTAAATAGTTTGAAACAAAGACAATGTCTTACTTGCTTAGAGATGCTTCAGTACCAAAGGCAGAAATTAAATAGAGTTGTATTTTGTTTCATTAATTTAGTTGTCTTTTATGTCTCCACTTCTATTATTAAAACACTGTAATTTAATGTATTTCTTTGTTTTCAAATTAAATGCATCTGGGTGATAATGGTTAATAGATTATATAGGTTTCAAGTGTACAATTCTACGATTCATTATCTGTAAATTCCATTGTGTGCCCCCGGACCCAAAATCAAATCTTCTTCTGTCTCCAAATATTTGACCCTCTTTATTCTTTACTAATAGCCCCACCTCGCTTCTCTCTGGAAACCACCATACTGTTGTCTGTATCTATGAGTTCTTGTTTTATTTGTTTTTCTTATTTGCTCCATTGTTGCTCTCAGCATTATACCCACACATGAGTAAAATTATATGGCTCTTAACTTTTTCTGAATGACTTATTTAGCTTAGCATGATATTCTTGAGGTCTATGTAGTTGTCATGCATAGCAGTCTTAACTTTTCTCAGGCTGAGAAGTATGTGTAGTTGTTATTATGTTCACCTCATATAGTAAATTCAAATAAAAATCAGTAATACCAAGCTGACTACAATCCATTGAAAATACCATTGATTATTATGTGAGAAACAATTTTGTTTTCTAAATCTGTAGGGTTTTTTCTTATTTATTTATTTTATTTTATTATTTTTCAAGTACAGTGTTCTGCCTTTTATTCCCTTCCCAGCCCATCCCCCTAGTGCTCCCCACCTCCCTCCCATTTCCACCCCTCTTAGTTTTTGTCCATGTGTCCTTTATACTAATTCCTATAAATCCTTCCCCTTGTTCCCCTGAAATTCCTTCCCCTCTACCCTCTGGTCCCTGTCCCCTTTCTCTCTTTCAGTGTCTTTGTTTTTATTCTGCTTGCTTGTTTTGTTGTTTAGCTTCCTGTTAAAGGTGAGATCATATGGTATTTGTCTTTCAATGCCTGGCTTATTTCACTCAGCATAATGCTTTCCAGTTTCATCCAAGCTGTTACAAAGGGTAGGAGCTCCTTCTTTCTTTCTGCTGCATAGCATTCCATTGTGTATATGTACCACAATTTTTTGATCCATTCATTTACTGACGAGCACCTAGATTGCTTCTAGCTCTTGGCTATTGTAAATTGTGCTACTATGAACACTGGGGTGCATAGGTTCTTTGAAATTGGTGTTTTAGGGTTCTTATGATATAATCATAGCAGTGGAATTGCTGGGTCAAAAGGCAGGTCCATTTTTAGTTTTCTGAGAAAATTCCATACTGTTTTCCATAATGGTCGTACCAGTCTGCAATCCCACCAATAGTGAACTAGGGACCCCTTTTCCCCACACCCTCTCCAACATTTGTTGTTTGTTGCTTTGTTTATGATGGCCATTCTGACTAGTGTAAAAATGGTATCTCACTGTGGTTTCAATTTGCATCTCTCTGATAGCTAACGATATTGAGCATCTCTTCATGTGTCCCTGGATCCTCTGTATGTCCTCCTTGGAGAAGTGTCTGTTCAAGTCCTTTGCCCATTTAATTCAGTAAGTTGTCTTCTTAGAGTGAAATTGTGTAAGTTCTTTGTATATTTTGGAGATTAAACCTTTGTATGAGGTATCATTGGAAAATATGTTTTCCCATACAGTTGGTTGTCTTTTTAATTTAACACTGTTTTCTTTAGCCATGCAGAAGCTTTTTATTTTGATGAGATCCCATTTGTTTATTCTTTCCTTTTATTCCTTGCTCTAGGGGACATATCAATAAGATTGTTGCTGCATGAAATATCTGAGATTTTCCTGCCAGTGTTCTCCTCTAGGACTTTAATGGTTTCACGGCTTATATTTAAGTCTTTTTATCCACCTTGAATTTATTTCGGTGCATGGCGTAAGTCGGTGCTCAAGTTTCATTTTTTTGCACGTAGCTGTCCAGTTCTCCCAACACCATTTGTTGAAGGGGCTATTTTCACTCCATTTTATGTTATTGTCCCCTTTGTCCAATACTAACTGACTGTAGAGTTGGGTTTATTTCGGGGCTCTCTGTTCTGTTCAATTGGTCTATGTGCATGTTTTTATGCCAGTACCATGCTGCTTTGATTACAGTGGCCTTGTGATACAGTTTGATATCAGGTATTGTGATCCCTCCTACTTTGTTCTTCTTTCTCAAAATTGCAGCTGCTATTTGGGGTCATTTATGGTTGCATATAAATTTTTGAAGTGTTTGTTTTATGTCTGTGAAATATGCCATTAGTACTTTAATAGGTATTGCATTGAATCTGTAAATTGCTTTGGGTAGTATGAACATTTTGATGATGTTAATTCTTTCAGTCCATGAACACGGTATATGTTTCCATTTGTTTGTGTCTTCCTTGATTTCTTTCTTCAGTGTTGTGTAGTTTTCTGCATACAGATCTTTTACCTTCTTGTTTAGGTTTATTCCCAGATACTTTATTTTTCTTTTTGCTATATCGAATGGGATTTTTTCCTTGATTTCTGCTTCTGCTGATTTGTTGTTGGTATACAAAAATGCCTTTGATTTCTGGATGTTGACTTTGTAACCCACTATTTTGCCAAATTCATTTATTAGTTTGAGCAGTTTTTGAGTAGAGTCTATAGGATTTTCCATGTACACTATCATGTCATCTGCAAACAATAACAGTTTTGTTTCCTCCTTTCCAATTTGGATGCCTTTTATTTCCTTTTCTTGTCTGATAGTCGTGGCTAAAACTTCCAGTACTATATTGAATAGAAGTGGTGAAAGTGAACAACCTTGTCTTGTCCCTGATCTTAGTGGAAAAGATTTTAGTTTTTTCCCATTGAGTATGATGTTAGCTGTAGGTGTCTCATATATGGCCTTTATTATATTGAGGAATGCTCCCTCTATTCCCACTTTGCTGAGTGTTTTTATCATAAATGGGTGTTGTACCTTATCAAAAGCTTTTTCCATGTCTATTGATATGATCATGTGGTTTTTGTCTTTGCTTTTGTTTATGTGATCAATTACATTTACTGATTTGTGAATATTGAACCATCCTTGCATCCCTGGGATGAATCCCACTTGGTCATGGTGTATGATCTTTTTGATATATTGTTGGATGCGATTTGCCAATATTTTGTTGAGGATTTTAGCATCTATGTTCATCAGCAATATTGGCCTAAAGTTTTCTTTCTTTGTTGTGTCTTTATCTGGTTTTGGGATTAGGATGATGCTGGATTCATAGAAAGAGTTTGGGAGTTTTCCATCATTTTGGATTTTTTGGAATAGTCTGTGAAGAATAGAGCTTAGTAAATGCTTTGTAGAATTCTTTTGTTGAAACCACCTGGTCCAGGGCTTTTGTGTGATGGGAGGTTTTTTTTTTTATTATTATTACTGCTTCAATTTCATCTGCTGTTATTGGTCTGTTCAGGTTTTCTGCTTCTTCTTCATTGAGTTTTGGAAGATTATATTTTTCTAGAAATGTGTCCATTTCCCCTAGGTTTTCAAATTTCTTGGCATACAGTTCTTCATAGTAATTTCTTACATTTCTATTTCTTTGGAATCAGTTGTAATCTCTCCTCTTCCATTTCTGATTGTGTTTATTTGTGTCCGTTCCCTTCTTTTCTTGATGAGCCTACTTAAAGGCTTGTCTATTTTGTTTATCTTTTCAAAGAACAAACTCCTGGATTCATTGATCCTTAGAATTGTGCTTTTAGTCTCTATGTCGTTTAGTTCTGCTCTGATCTTGGTTATTTCCTTCCTTCTACTTGCTTTGGGCTATTTTTGTTGTTGTTCCTCGAGTTCTTGCAGGTGTAGAGTAAGGTTGTTTGTTTGAAATGTTTCTGTTTTTTTTTAGGTAGGCCTGTATTGCTATAAACTTCCCTCTCAGGACTGCCTTCTCTGTGTCCCATAAGTTTTGGGTTGTTGTGAGATCATTTTCACTTGTTTCCAGAAACTTTTTGATTTCTTCCCTGGTTTCATTCTTGACCCATTCATTGTTTAATAGCATGACATTCAAGCTCCATGATTTTGAGTGTTTGGGTTTTTTTTTCCTTCAGGGTTGGTTTCCAGTTTCAGTCCCTTGTGGTCAGAAAAAAATGCTTGGTATGATTTCAATTTTCTTGAATTTTTTGAGGCTAGTTTTGTGTCCTATCATGTGGTCTATCTTCGAAAATGTTCCATGTGCATTTGAAAAGAATGTGAATTTAGCTTCTTTGGGATGAAGGGCTCTATATATAACAGTTAAGTCCATTTTGTGTACGGCATTGTTCAATGCCACAATATTTTTGTTGATATTTTGTTTGAAAGATCTGTTCATTTTTGACAGTGGGGTATTGAAATCCCCTACTATAATTGTGTTGCTGTCAATGTCTTTCTTAAAATCCTCCAAGATTTTCTTTATATATTTGGGTGCTCCTATGTTGGGTGCATATATATTTATTATGTTAATGTCTTCTTGGTGGATTCTTCCCTTGAGTATTATGAAATGACCTTCTGGGTCTCTCTTTATGGCACTTTTTTTTAAGTCGTTTTGTCTGATATGAGTATTGCTACCCCTGCTTTTTTTTCTTGTCCATTTGCTGGGAAGATTTGTTTCCAGCCCTTCACTTTTAGTCTGTGTAGGTCTTTTATCCTGAGGTAAATCTGTAGGTTTTATAATGAACTAATCATTATATTTTATTTTTACAAACACCCACATATAGAGATAGACCTAATTAAAATATTTTAGGGTATTTCTTAAACATTATACTAAATTGGATTACAAAAAACCAGAAGCCAGAATATAATGCTAGCTATAAATTACTACATTTGGTCAATCTGGTAAGGGTGAGTGTTTTGCACACAAGTAGTTAACTCAAGAAGATGTGATTTGATATGTTCAAGGGCAATATTTATAATAATAATAATACCGCCACCATCTTAGGTAGGATAACTGATACCTATTACTTCTTTTCTTTGACAGTTCAGTATAGATTAATGTAATCTATAGCATGTTGTTAATTTGAAGAAAACAAAATCTGTAGTATGGGTATAGCCTTTTCATCTTATGTCCACCCAGGGCAGCAAGAAAGCAAGACTCATTAAAGTGACTCAGCAGTGAAAACAGCCTCCACTCCCTGAGCCCTTCACTAGACCAAACTCGAAGGTAGCAACATGCAAATTAACCCTTCTTGAGAAACTGCAGTTACTATTTTCAGTTACTCTTTTTAGCCCCCAGGAGAGAGTATGAATTTAACCCAAAGTTAAATCAGAGTGTTGCTGGCCAAACAAAAGAGCAAATGTTTATGTACTTTAAAAATTCACTGTGATATCTCTCATGCATTAACCTGCGCTCAGCAACATATTCAGGTGTCTTGACTATGTTCAGTCCTTCAGTGCTGCTTACAGCTCTCCTAATGATTAAAGTAGAGAGCTTAAAGCTATGTGTTTTTTAATATTATTCCTCCGTTTTAAAGTGTATTCATTATATTATGCATATGTTTGATGACTCCATTACTTCTTTTTAATCCCTGCCCTTATTTCATGTTCATACATCAAAGAATTTGTTCAGCAATGTCATTACCCTAAGTTTATTTTGTAGTCACATCTAAACTCCTTACTGTGGACTTTAAAATATTTCACATTTTGGCAATTTTATACAATTGCTGGGATGTGTTTTAAAAAATATATTCCTTCATCTGCAAGGTTAACTTTCTTACAGTGGAGCTGTGAGATTTCTATTTGTTCTTTCCAGACCCAGTGGCTGAATCTTGTCAGTTATTACGAAAAAAAGTGATCATTTCTCTAAACATTAGAATGAGAATTTAGTTGTTATCATCTCAACATCTAAGTAGACTAAACAAATTTTTGAAGAACTACGAGGAAATTTTTTAAAAACTCAACATAAAACTGTAAGTAGATAATTCAAAATGTTCACGTTTTGAGCAAATGATTTGTGTTGATATGCATAGTTACTTTCTTGTGTAGGTATGCCATTTCCAAATTACAAAATTTATTTAACTAGTATACAAGAAGTTGAAAACTGAATCCAAGAATTTGTTTTGTTTTGTTTTGAAATTTTGGGACCATTCTGCCCTGTGAAGCAGCTGCCTGAGAAATAATGCTGTAATGTATGTCTCCTAAATTTCACGGTAAATTTAATTACTGCACAGAAACATGAATTTACAATAATACTTAATAAAAAGAGTTTTTCTGCAAAGGAACTGAGAAAATCTTAGATCCCCTCTATTTTACTGACAGCATCCCGATACTAATAGAAAAGAAATGCGTGGCTCCTTTTCTTGTTTAAATTCTATAGACCAATATTCTTTATGACACCAAAAAGCAATTCAGCCCCCTGAGCCCTACCTTAGTTTTCCCATCTGGTAATAAAATAGTTCATGATTCTCAAGAAATAAAATGTTGAATATTCCATTTGGCCAGAAAGACATGATATTATGAGTTGATAGGTAGCAAAAGAACATGTGAGTCAGAAGATTCTGGCTTTATAAGATGTGGTTAAGGTCACAGAGTTACAGAAAAGTTGGTAAAAACAAAGATACTCTGTGTCCTTGCGCAAAATATTGGAGCCATCCTGAGAGACTCAAAGACTCCTGTTTCTCCTTTATGAACTTGCTCTCGTTTTTTTACTATGGGGGTTAAAATGCAGATTGCTAAATAATTATAATTAAAATTAGCATACAATTACATGATACTTCAAAGCAAGGTACGAAATCAATTGAAAAATAAGGGAATAAGCTTAGTTACCAAGGATCATGTTTTCTCACCATTTTGTTTCATGCTTTTTTAGATCACAAATTTTCTTTTGGTAAAGACACTGTCTTGTTTTTCAAATGTCAATCTCTGCAAAGACCTACTGAAAATACGGGAAAACTACTTTGAAACTACCAAATTTCTGTAAATATTTCTTTTAACATAGATTGTAAATACTTCCGATTTTTAAAAAATCTAATTTTAAAAGATACCTTATATTTTCCATTAACGTCAAAATTTGTTACATCTATTTTCTGTTATTGGTCCTGAAACACTGTAAAAACTTGCACTCTCTTATATTTAAATTAATCATAATATTTTAGAGTGGAAATATTTTGAAATGCTTTAAATTCTGCTTGCAATCTGATCTATGTCCTTTTCTAATAAGCGAGCACATAACAAAGAGCACCTTTGGTATCAATGACCCATCTCGGGAAGAATTTGGAGCTGAAGATTTAATCATTTTAAAACAATTTCCCAGCTGAAAGAGTATATGACAGTCCCTGAAATTCCTGTTAGAATTTGTTAAATGTAACAGGCATATGATAATATATCCTACTTGCTTTGGTCTTACTTTATAAGAGAAATCATCAGAAAAGCAATAAACAGAAAGTAAAAAATATTTTTGTAACCGTGAGTATAAATCAATAAGAGTGAATATCTAATACTAAAGTATTAGCTTCAAATCTAGAAATGTCAAAATACAACAATCCAGAGTGTCAGTAGATCTCTTAGTAATTAATGATTTTACTTCCATAGCATTAGCCAGAACTGATGGAATTAAATAATGTAATCAACACACACATGCACACAAGCACATATAAGTTAAGGTCAATGTTTTAAAATATGGAAATTCACAGCAGGATTGAGGAATAATTCATAACAGAAAGCACAATCGAGGAGATGGTAATTTCTCCAAAGATCTGATTTCTGATTAACATGAAATACCTTCAGAATACAAAGACTCTATTCCGAAGGGAAGATGATTATTAATTACTTTCACTTGAATCTAGCCAACTAGAGTTAAATGTGGATACAAAGGAAGAGTGTTGAAAATAAAGACAGGTTAGCTAAAATAATAAGTTAGGGAAATTGTATTGCATGAGCATGCTATAGGTTTTACAGATAAGAAAATCATAGCTCTGAAGAGTTTATACATTTACACAAGCTTGCACAGCAAATGTCAGAGTCAAAGCGAGCGTCCTGTTCTTAAAAGACAAGGGTCCTCCTACTCTATTAGATTGTATTCTGCCTAAATTAATGAATGGAAATAGAAATAGAAACTCTTCTATATTAAATCACAAGATCTTACGGCAATGGCATGGCTATAAATCCTGGTGCTGGGTTAATAACCACGTAAGAGTTATTTGGAGATCTTATGTGTGTGAGCTTCTGGGTCCCACTTATACTGGTTCTAATTGAGAAGATTTAACTCGTAGCACAAGAATCTTAACTTCTAGCAAAGTTCTCAGACACTTGTTCTCAGGCATGATTGGAGCCATTATTCTAGAATACAGCTCAGTTGAGAAATTCAAAAATGACTACAATAAAAGATCTTTAAAATTGCAGACTTTGGTCTTGGTTTTTCCAGTAAAAAAATATTCTAAAATGAGGATTTGAGTACAAACCTTTAAGCAAAGTTTTTTGTCCTTGATATTTCAGAGAATGTCACTCAGTAGGAGAGAGAGTTAGATCTGTAAGAGAAGAGACTGAAAATTCGGTAGTAGGTTCACTGGCTACTGTGGCCAACTGGAGAAATACACTGGATTATTGACGCATCAACTGCATGACATTGAGGAAAACCTCTCTCCAGGTCCATTACTAACATGTATTGTCTCTTCCTCTCTCTTTTTCTCTGCCTCTCTCTCTCTCTCTCTCTCTCTCTCTCACACACACACACACACACACACACACACACACACACACACATAAACACATACACTCAAGCAAACACATCTCTGAATTATTGTGCACTAAGAGGGTTACTAATGCCAAATATAAAAGCCCTTTGGCAGAGAGTATTAAATTTTTAAGTAAAAAGCTTTTGTTGTAAAGAGGGTTATGATGAGGATCTGTGGGTAGGGCACTGAAAGCTTTTGCAACATAGAGGCCCCAGAGTCAATTAATGATTCTCATTCAGAATGATTCTTGTTAAGAATGATTCTCAAAAGAATGACTGCAACCTGTTTGTGCATGTTTAGCCACCAAAATCCAATTATAATTAATCTGCACTATTGTAAGTAGTTCTTCAGTGTAATGTTCACAAATTTAACAAAATATACAGAACATTAAGTTAAATTTACATTTCAGATAAAAATGTATAATTGTTTTTAGTATAAGGATGGTCCATATATTGCATAAGGATACTACTTATACATGAAATGTCATTTATTGTCTGTCTGAAATGCAAATTTAATTGTGGATTTTTATGTTATCTGACAACACTACTTTGGTAGGAGCTTTAAGTAAGGAACCGACTTTGCAGGATTATTAGAGCTTACTGTTAGCGTCAAGAAAATCCTGAAAAATTTTTGACCCCTAAATCCATCTTTACCAAAATAGTATGAGTGAAGATTATGAGAAGCCATCTGATTCATTTTAAAAATTGAAGAAGACTCCCTTTCAGACTACCTCAATAGAGGATTGAATGCAGAAATGGGTTCTTAAAAATTTCAGAGGTATTTGAATTATAATTATTTCTCTGTTTGCTTTCTGGCATTGCTCAGATACAGTTTTGCCAACTTGGAGGTGGCTGATTCCTTTTTTGTATCAAGAGTAAAGAAAACTGGGCTATGGAGTTAATTTTAAACCCACAAACTTTTAAGCTTTCCTGAATGTGTGATCATCCAGGAAACAGAAATAGCTTTTACCTAGACAGTTTTTAAAAGTATGAGAGAATTCTGTAAACAACGCACTTCACAGTGATTTCTATGTGTCTATGAAGTTATTTTCTTTCACAGAAAAAATTTGATCAGCATATTCTAAATAAACCCAAAGCAATCCAGGTACAAAAACATAGTACATGAATCTACCCTTCAGACTGATAAAGGCATGTGTTTGCACCAAAATTGCTAAGAACAGTAGGAAAAACATCAAAGATATGTAGTAGGCAGTTAGACAAGCATAAGCATGGTAGGAACAATAGGCCAGGTCACCAGGGTGGAAAGCCCCAGGTACCTAGCAATGGTTAAAACTGGGAAAACAAGGACCTTGTCCCCAGGGTGGCATTTCCTCCCCACGAGTATTGCTGGTCATGTGGTTTAGGCCCCCCTAACTTTTCATATCACTGATCACACAGTTCAAGATTCTCCCATGAACTTTCTTCCCCTGGCATGTAGCTAGTCCTGGGAAAGACTCCCCTGGAAGAGGAGCAAGGGGGCTGGAGGAAAGTCACACCCATCTCATTCATACCAGCCCTTGCATCGTTGCTACCTTAATTAAGCATTAAGCCCTCAAGACAATGAGGTTTTGACCCACATCAAATAATCTGAGGAACAAAGCCCCAGGTCTGTTGACCACAGAGACGGAGTTTTGGCCAAACTAGAAATAGCATCTAGGCCTCAGTTGTGTTTCAGCTCCAGGCTTAGAAAAACAACAAGGCCAGGCTGGTGATGCCATGCTGACATCAGGACCAGCTGTGATGACTAATGACCAGCTACCCCAGCACCAACCAAACAGTAGAGACCACAGCCCTGAGAAGCTTACGAATATTCTATTAAGATACTCCCCTGGGACTTCCTCTAAGCCTCTACCTTTAGAGATCATACAAAAACCCTCAGGAGGAAGAACCCAATCTCCAAAGCTACAAGATAATTTCTTTTGCCTCTGTAACCTGTTTCCTGAACCCACACAACTCATCTGGCTCATCTCTCCCACAGCTCACTTCTTCTACCTCTTTGACTTTCTAACCAAACTTTTGCTTGTATTTGCGTATTGGCTCTCAATTCCCTCTTAGCCAGAACATAAATACTGGGGTTGCTGAACCAAGGCCTAATTGCTCATAACCCCCTGGCTGATTTGGGGGGCTTAATGAAGGCAGATGAAAATCATTATCTTTCATGGTGGGCAACATTGTTTAGACCATTTCTGCTCTGTGGACTCACTCTATTTCTCCAGGCAATTACCTCTCTTTTAGAAACAATATTTTAAAACCTGCTAAAGTCTCACCAGAACTCTGCCGTGCCTCCTTTTTCACCTGCCTTAACTAAGCAAATGAATTTAATTCCTGACTCAAAGAGAAAAATGTTAGTTCAAATGGAAATTTCCTCATGGTCCCCACAACAGGTCTACAAATGCATCTCTATTTACACTTAATGTTCTTCCTTCCCAACACCTCCATCTGCTTCTGAATCTGATGACACCCTACTGAGGACATAGCCCAAGAATTGCCTTTTATTTTGTCTTTTTAGTATCTCTCTCTCTCTGTGAACTTGATCAGTTATAGCCATATTGATACTGAGACAATTGATATTCAAGTTACCCTATAATAAGAATATTTTAAGTAAATATTTCTGTCTTGAGTGTCATTTTCATCCAATAACCATCATCATCTTCTACTCCATCCACATTCTCCTTATTTTTCTGCACTTTACCATGTATTAATTTATCTCTCATTTATACTCCCTTTTCTATGCTATGGTTTCTATTTTTTTATTAATTTACTGGTGACCTCTATCTGATGGAATTCAATAAATTAATCATTAAATTAATACATATATAAAAATGTAGATACTTTGTGTTGTGAGTCACTGCAAATGTAAGAGAATACATAAAATTAATACATATGTATATATAAATTCATTTTAACCTCATGAAAGCATATGTACTTAATTAAATGACCAAGACAAAAGTAAAACCTATATAAAGTGACACTTCATTAATTTAACAAGCAAACACTGTGTTGTAGATGCAGGAGATACTCATTTTATCAAGACATTTTGGTCTCAATACTCATGAAGGTTAAAATATAGGGCAAGATGTCATATATATGTAACTACAACATAAAATGCTATAAACACATTTGGTTATTGATCTAACTTGTTCTATTGGAAATCACATCATCATATAAGGATATCTCTTTATTTAAGACCAGAAAAAGAGATAGAAATTAATGAGTGTATTAACTATATGAGAAATCTGCATTTGTGAAGATCTTACCATACAAAAGAGAGTAAAGTGCATTTGAGGAAATGAAAGAATATATGGATTAAAGATTCACAGCCAAGCTGGAGAGGCAGATGGCAATGAGAATATTCAGTCTTTTATAGTCAATTTAATTTAATTTTGGAATTTAAGGGAAACTAGAAACATAATCAAATCATTTAAACCTAAGGATGTGTTTTCTTAAAACATTTTCTTCTTTACTTTCAAAAGTGAATTTGAATGGAGAAAAAATATGTGTGGGGAATGTGTTTAAATCATTTCTGCCATAGGCAGGACTAAAAAGGATAATAAGGGATTGATTTTATGATATCAATATTTGGTCTCTGTGATCAGGTACTTGTCTTGATTCTGTTCTTTTCCTCAGACCTGACTTCAGAAATATCAATTCAGTCTCCAGGAATATTAACATCCCAAATATATCACTACCACCACTGCTAACTCTCCTGTCTAAGGTATGTCATCCATTATTTAATTTTTTTTAATGGCATTTTAACTGTTTCATCTACTTTCTCCCTTGACTTCTTTAATCTTAAAGATCAAACAGAAGTTTATTTTGCTAAATGTAAGGAAATTCTTCTCATTCCTCTGCTCAAAACCCTCTAATAACTTCCCATCTTACAATAGAAACTATACCACTTATAATGATGTATAAAGCACAATTAATCAAGACCCCCATTACTCATTTAAATTTCTCCTTTTGTTTTCTTTTATCTCCCTTGCTCATCCTTCTTCCTCACATCCCTCTCTTGGGCACACTGGCCCTCCAGCTAATTCCCAGTCACATTCCTGCCTCAGGGCTTTTCCACTTGTATCGATCTTATGGCTGCACCAATGATCCTCCACCGAATTCCAAACCTAAATGCTTCAAGTTTTATAAGAGTGCCTTCTTTGGACACTCCAACTAAAATTTCAAACCTTCCCAACCATTTTCATCCTTTCTTCACTAACATCATGTTACTAATTAAAGATTAATTAAGAAACATTAATAATTCTTGAACTGTTCTATCCTTTGGAATTACTTTTTTAATTTTTGTTTTGTTCATTGCCATAACCCTTATACACTTAGTAGTTATTCAACATGTATTTATTTAATAAATGAATGGATAGATGGGTAGGTAAATGGATGAATATATTGAGTATAATGTTCTGGTTATATTTTGCTTGCTTGTTTGTTGTGTTGATTGGGTTCCAACTATAGGTGAGATCATATGGTATTTGTCTTTCACGATATGATATTTCTTAGTAACCCATAAATTTGATCCATGGTGATTAATTCGATATTTCTGTTATATTTCTTTTTAGCAATTCCATTTTTACCATAAATTACATTACTGTTGTTCAATTACAGTTGTCTGCATTTTCTCCCCAACACTCCCCCCAACCCCAGCCAAACCCAACTCCCTCCCTTGCTTCCACCCTCCCCTTTGGTTTTGTCCATGTGACTTTTATAGTATTTCCTGAAACTCTTCCCACTGGCCCTTCCCCTGCTCCCCTCTGTCTATTGTTAGATTGTTCTTAATTTCAATGTCTCTGGTTATATTTTGTTTGCTTTTTAGTTTTGTTGATTATGTTCCAGTTAAAGGTGAGATCATAGGGTATTTGTCCCTCACCTCCTGGCTTGTTCACTCAGCATAATGTTTTCCAGTTCCATCCATGCTGTCACAAAGGGTATAAACTCCTTCTTTCTCTCTGTTGTGTAGAATTCCACTGTGTAAATGTACCATAGTTTTTGGATCCACTCATTTACTGATTGGCACTTAGGTTGCTTCCAGCACTTGGCTATTGTAAATTGTGCTGCTATGAACATTGGGGTCCATAAGTTCTTTTGGATTGGTGTTTCAGGGCTCTTTAAAATAAGATAATGCCTTATGAACAGGGCTGCTCAAATTTTAAAATTGTACATGTGAGTTCATTTTTCCCTCCATGTACTTTAAAATATTTTTGCCATTCTAAAGGATATTTTATGTTTGTTACACTGGGATAAGGGGTGAAAGAAAATTTAAGTATCAATCTGGTGCTTAATGGATGCCTTCTCTATAAATATTTTTTGTAAATCAATAAAAAAAATAAGAAACCCAAGACAATAAAAAACATAAGCATTGTAAATTTACCATACCATGCTCAGCATCTCATGAGACAACAAAAAAATTCAACTTACATCCTGACAGATGTTTTAAAATACTGCGTGAACCATATCAGAAATTTACCTTGAAGTAAATTGGTCCCAGAGGAGCTAAGAACAGGACCTTGAACAAGAGCCAACAGACACTCTCTATATATCCAGGCTGACTCTGAATATTTTTTCTGTAAAAATAAAAGAAACAAATATTACAGGACTCTCTACCTTTAAAAATATTTTTGTCCATTATTCTCCATCCCACTTTATATATTACTTTATAGTGATGAAGAGTCATGTGGAATTTTAAAGATCTGAGTATATTTGCATGATGAAGAAGATACTTCAAGATTCAGAACCTCTGCTCTGGCTGGTGTAGCTCAGTGGATTGATCGCGGGCCTGAAAACCAAACAACCACGGTTCGATTCCCAGTCAGGACATATGCCTGGGTTGCAGGCCAGTTCCCAACAGGGGGCGCATGAGAAGCAACCATACATTGATATTTCTCTCCCTCTCTCCTTCCCTTCCCCTCTAAAGATAAATGAATAAAATCTATAAAAAAAGATTCAGAACCCTAAAAGGATTATGGAAGGAGTTAATGATTTTGGAAAGATAACAGTCGATGCAATCTATAACAAAAAGCTGGGGTTATATTGTTTGTGAAAGAGGGACACAACTTTATTTGTAAGAGAAGGTAAGGAATAAGACAGGTGCCATTGCAGACAGATTGGTTAAGAAAACATGACACAGATTTAATGGATTCTTTTTTCATTTTGGTTTGCTTTCTTTCTCTCTCACTTTCCTCTCTCTCTCTCCTCTCTCTCTCTCTTCTTTCTTTGTAACTCCTTAATTACATGTATGAGGGCTAGAAGTTAAAAGATCAAATAAGTTTGAAGGAAAGTGTGAAACTGTTGTCCAGAAGAATTTACTGAGCTTCCCACTGAAAGTCAATAATACTTCTAGGATATTTGAGATTTTAGAGTATATCAAAATTCAATCAATATATTTAATTAATTTTATTAGGATCATTCACCTGTTGGGAAAATATATTTACAGAGAGAAAGGAAGTAGAAAGTCAATACCAAGAGGGAAGAACTTAGAGCCTATTGCTGTAATCCAGCTGTGGAAGACCAGCGCCACTTGATTTCCAGCTGAAGCAACTTGCTCTGATAGCTGTGTCATGTACACTCATGATGGACTGTGTAGATGGGGAATGTCAGTATTCGGAGAGTCAGTTCTAGAAATATTAACTTTAAAAGAATGAGATGTGTTTAATATATACCTACATATTTATTTGAATATTTATTTTTTTAGGAAATGTTTATAGAATATATGCAAAAGCTAAATTGTGTTATCTGTACTGAGGACCTAATAGAGAACAAAACAGATCAATTTTCTTTCATTTTGTACCATGTATTTTGGTGGCTTTGTATTTTAAAAGAGAAGTCTAGATTGTGAATAAAAATATGAGTGATATCACAATAAATCATAGAAAATGCCTTGTGAAAAGACATGATATTAGTTTTGGGTGTGTAGAAGAGTAACCTGGCAGTAATTAAGGTCCAGCTAGTTGTGTTTAGAAAGATAAGTACAAACAAACATAATAACTCTAGAACCATCTAAATATTAATGTTAGTGAATAAGAAAAAAAGTGGCAAAAAGAGGCAATATCTGGTGAGGTGAATAGTACTCAAAAAGTTTAAAGCAAATGAAATTCAGAGTCAGCAATTACCATGGTTGGAAAGAAGTGGAGACATTCATTTCACCAGAGACAATGAAGAAACTATGCACACATGTTAGTCAGGCACATCTATATATTCTGGTGGGAAATGATAAAGAAGTTCTTAACTACTGGCTTTGGAATTCTCAAGATAGTATAGAACCAATTACCATTCTGAAGGCAAAGAAAAGGTATGGATTAGGAGATTCAAGAAAAAATTCTATTTTCAGACTAATGATCCAGAAAATGGGGCCTCATGCACAAATGAGATTGCATTACTTTTCAGACAAAATTAGCTATAGTTACAAAAATCTGTATATATGATTTCTTTATTTCAAGACATGTCTAAGACACTGGTTGAAATGGATGACTATAGCAAGAACAGAAATGAGAATGAAATGTGAAGAAAGCTGGGGCATATAGGGTGTCAGTTAAAACCTTATTTTAAATTCATAGACCCTCATTTAAAAAAAACTAATATAAGATTGATATATATCATACACAAGGTGCACAAAAAGTAGAGTTATAGTTGCATTGTGACATTCTTTTGAGGTAATAAAGCTATTGTAATGATCATCACCTGCATGTCTTTTTCCAAACGAACAATGGTAAGCTTACTTTGAGTGCCCTGTTTATCAGGACTAGTCAGGATTGAGTGGGTTCTGCTCTAGTAATAAAAGCAAGCAAACAAAATATCACCAAAACTTTAGCAACTTAAGAAATTAAGGTTTAAATTTGTTTTTATCATAGTCTGATTGGTGTTTAATGAGTCATTCTCTTGGCAGTTAAGGAAGCGGGGGCTTTTCCAAATGGTAGCTCTATTTTCCCCAAGTGTTTACTCCAAATCCTAGACTAGATCCTGCATTCATCTTACCATTTTAAAAACAAAGATTGAGCCAAGTGTTGTATAGGAGCACCTAGAAGGGAAAATAGAATGCATCATTTAGGACCATGTTCTTTTGGCCAAAGTCCTGTAGCATCAACGCAACTGTGGTCCTCTAGCCAGTCCTCACTGTGGTAAATTTAAATCATGTGTGTCTTATCATTATCTTGACATTAAAATTCATAAGGTCAGCAGCTATATCTGTTTATTTTTAAGGTAATCATTTTATCAGGAGTGATTGGGGAGAAGTGACTTTTAAACTGTAATAATGATGTGCCATAACAAAGATAAAAATTGCTAAAATAGCTCAAAGAAATAATAAAGTCAGAGGTATACCAGTATATTATACTTGCAGTACTTCTCAGATTAAAGAAGGATTTTGGTGAAATGTGGCTTCCAAAAATAGAATCTATTAAGGAAAGAAAGATCTCTTAATGAAAGATGAAGGCAAATGGTTTAAAAATCAATTACATTAAATAATAATTTATGCATTATGATAAAAATCTCCCAGATATAATTTTACATAGAGGGTACCTGATTAGAAAAATTAAATTCTTATGTTATGACTTTTATATCAGTAAAACTGTCAAATCAAAATAACACATTCTTTATAAAATTCATAAATAAAAACTATACCTGAAAATATAACAATGTAGAAAAAAATCAGTGAGACTTTGTATTAGCCATTTATCTTGTACTAGCCTCCTTTTTAATAATATTTGTTATCCTGAATTTGAAAGCTTGAACTTAAAGTATACCAACATTTATATTGATGAATAACAGAATATATCTGTGTACTAAAGAATATATCTATAATCTCCTTAGCTCTGTGCTTCTAAAAGAACAGTTTCAGGTGCCATTCATTTGCTTTCAGCCTGCTGACTTTATGCACCATGATAAATGCTGAATAATGTGTGTAACAGATTCAGCACACAGCACTTTATTTTTAGTCTTTGAAGTACTGCTCTCAGATATGCTGCTTATTAGAGTATCAAGAGAGGCCAATTTTCAAAAGTGGCCACATAAATGTGTACACAAATCCTGAACTAGTGTTCATAATGGATACTTAGAAGCACAAAACAGATAATGGCACCACAGATGCTTATACACATATGTGAATATTTGATTTTAAAACCACTGTTTTCTATTTCAAAAATCTAGTTAATCAGGGGTATTGGCCTATTACACTTAGAAATCATTCAATGTACAAAATATTTGAGACTAAATGGATAGTAAAATAGTCCTGCTTCTTTTAATTAATTATTATTCATAGTATATTAAATCTTATATGGATATTTTACATAAAACAACATATTGACAGGACTTTATTTCTGAACTGTCTATTCTGTTCCATTAATGTACATATCTGTTCTTATGCCAGTACCAGATTGTTTTGAATACAGTGACCATGTGGTATAGATTGATATCAGGTATTGTGATAACTCCAACTTTGTTCTTCTTTTTCAATATTGCTGTAGCTATTCAGGGTCTTTTTTGTTTTGATAATACATTTTTTAATATTTGTTCTAGATCTGTGAAATATGACATGGCTTTTTAATAGGAATTGTGTTGAATCTATAGATTGCTTTGGGTAGTATGAACATTTTAAGGATGTTAATTCTTCCAATCAATGAACAAGACATATACTTCCTTTTTTATTTGTATCCTCCTCAATTTCTTTTTCAGTGTTCAATAGTTTTCTGAGTACAAGCCATTTACTTCCTTGGTTAAATTTATTCCTAGATACTTTATTTTTTGTTGCTATAGTACATAGGGTTTTATATTAGTTTCTCTTTCTGATAGTTCATTGTTGGTGTACAAAAATGCCATTGATTTTTGACTATTGACTTTGTAATTCCTCTGCTTTGCCATATTCAATTATCACATTGAATAGCTTTTTTTGGTGGAGCTTATAGGGTTTTTAATAATTACAAAGTGGGCACAAGCATACAATGGAGTAAAGACAGCCTCTTCAAGAAGTGGTGTTGGGAGATCTGAACTATACATGCAAAAATAATGAAACTAGTCTATCAATTTGCACCATACACCAGAATAAACACAAAATGGATAAAATACTAAATGTAAGTGATGGCACCATGAAAGTCCTAGCGGAAAACACAGGCAATTAAATTTCAGATACACCATTTAGCAATATTTTTGCTGATATATACGCTAGAGCAAGTAAAATAAAAGAAAAAAAATAAACAAATAGGACTACAATAATCTAAAAAAAAGCTTCTTCATGGCTAAGGAAACCATCATCAAAATAAAAAGGGGAACTGGTTATATAGGAGAACATATGTGGCAATAATACCTTGGACAAGAGTTTAATCACCAAAATACATAAGGAGCTCAAACAATTCAATACCAGGAAGACAAACAATCTAATTAAAAATGGACCAAGGACCTGAATAGATACTCCAAGGACGACATACAGATGGTCCATAGACATATGAAAAGATGAGTGACATCATTAGCCATCAGAGAGATGCAAATTAAAACCACAATGCGATATCACCTCACACCTGTCTGAATGGCTATCATTAATAAATCAACAAATGACAAGTGCTGATGAGGATGTGAGAAAAAGGGAACCCTAGTGCACTGTTGATGGGAATGCAGACTGGTGCAGCCACTGTGGAAAACAGTATGGAATTTCCTCAAAAAACTAAAAATGGAACTGCCTTTTGACCCAGAAATTCCACTGCTGGAAACATACCCTAAGAATCCTAAAAACACTGATTCAAAAAATATATATATGAACCCCTATGTTCAGAGCCGCACTATTTACAATTGCCAGTATTTGGAAATAGCCTCAGTGTCCATCAGTAGATGAGTGGATTTTAAAAAAAAACTGATACATTTACACAATGAAATATTGTGCAGCAGAAAAAAATACTCCTGCCTTCTGCAACAGCATGGTTAGAATGAGAAACTGTTATGCTAAGCCAAATAAGTCAGTTGGTGAAAGACATTTCATAGGATCTCACTTATAAGAAAAATCTGATGAACCTAATAAACTAATGAGCAAAACAGAACCAAAGTCATGGAAACATGGAATAGATAGACAATTGTAAGATGGGAGGGAGAATTTGGGACTTACTGAAAGCGAAGGGATTAGTCAAAGAACATACATGAAGAACTCATTGACATGGACAACAGCATGGGGGTTGACTGGGAGTGGGGGGTGGGTTGGGTGGAGGAGTTGAAGGAGGATAAATTGGGATAACTGTAATAGCATGAACAATAACATAAAATATTGGTTATTATTTACATTTTGTTACTTGCATATAGCTATGGATTATTCCTTTTATTGTGTTATATTGAGTAAAATTAAACATTTACTTTGATTAAATAGGTTATGTTAAGATTTTCACTTTGCAGAAGAGGATAGCAAGAATATGACAAGGTTTTTGAGGCTTTTGTTTTGTTTTGTTTTTAACAACGTCTATCATAATATAATGTACTTAAAGCCATCAAACAACTTCAGAGTGACATGTTATTTCATGCATCATAAAATGTTATAATTTCAAGCAAATCTAAAAACACAATGCATTTTATAATCTATGAATAAGAGAAAACATCTAATTTTTCTATGAAAACAATAGAATTGTATTGACATAATAGTAATTTCAAGACATGCAATTTTTCTTGCATATTCTAGGGCATAAAATGATCTTTGATGGAACTAAAATGCATTTATTTTCATGAAACATTGACTTTACTGTTCATATCTCACCACGTTTTCTCATGTGCATATCAACAAATGAAGATCAAGAAATAACAGGACTGTGATGTTGAATTGTTATTTGTAGTGCTTTTCTCAAAAATGCAAATTTTGAGTAGGATACATATCTATATCACTCACAACTACCTTTATCACATTTGAAAGATAACTAATTGACCATAGAACAATAATTTAAATTCAGAATTGATATAAATAAATATAAGGAGGTTTACATCATGAAACATTATGGATTGTTTTCAATTAAAAATGGGCCAGGTCGGGCCCTTTAATATTTGAAAAAGCATCTTTCAGTGCTGCTTTTAAGTTATGTCAATTAAATGATGCAAATCATTGATAGACCTAGAAAGGAACAAAACTATTTTAACTATTTCACTTCCACTATTTCATACAAACCTATAATGCATGAGTCCATCTTAGTACTTGCCTTATATGAGTTTTTAAACCCATTAGACACACTTGACCCAAATTTACAAGTGGCTCAACTCAGTCTCAGACACATACACGACTTATTCAATACTAAGTCGTTATGTAATAACACATGCTAGAGGTTTTAATCACAGCTCTGTATTTCCAAGCCAAGCACATCTTCTCCCACCACAGTCCCCTTGGACTTCTGTCACCAGCTGTGCACATTCACACCTCTAGTTTTGGGTGCTTTATTTCCAGCAGCCTATCCTTCATTACAGAAGCCCCTGGGCTTCTGGAGCTGGTTCACCAAGAATCCAGAGACCAGAGAGAGCCTGGGCAGCAGGAGAGAGTGACAGCTAGTAAAACAGCCAAGAAGGATTAACAATAACCTATCATTCCTACTCCAGGTCTTCCTGGGACCAAACTAAGGCTGAGACATGACCAGAAACTACACTCTTACCACTGTTTTTCTCTTTCCCATTCTGTTTTTTATGCTCCCTTATTCATTTCTCCAGGTGAAACTTCTTTTAAAAAATCACTTGCACCAGGATCTGTATCCCAGTGTATAGTTTTGTAGAATAAAATAACCTAGACATTATTAAAAACATGTTCCTGGGCTTCATCCCAAATAATCTGATTCTGTAGGTCTGTAAGACTTGAGAATTTGCACTTGTAACTAACTGCAAGTTGGTGTTGAGCCCTGATTTCCATAGCCCACACTATGATAGCTTCTTTGCAGACAACCTAACCTAAGATGATGTCATAAAGCAGTGGTGTTCTAACCATATTGTAAATCCCAGTCCCCTGGAGGGCGTGCTTAAATAGTTATGGAGCCCGTACCTCCCCATTTTATGTGTCTCTGAACACACTTTTTCAGCAAGGGTCTCATGCTTGCCAATTTCAAAGAAATTCAATTTCAAGTATTGGGATTAAAAAATATATCTTTCATCCTGATAATAGGAAAACAGACATGGTTTTATAAAATTTAAAATGTTTTCCTATTAAAATGTCTTCAGGGTAATTGCTTTTATATTCTCATTTCTATTACTTGAGTATTCCAAAGATGAACATCTTATTTTTCATTAAAATTACCACTGTGTAATCCTGGGCCAGCCATTGCTATCACCCTGACAGTGAAGAGGAGTGCGAGGGAATTCTTGAACTGGATACAATAATGGCTCAATAAATGTCAGCATCTGAGAATAAATGTTCAATCATCGAGAAAACATCATTCTTGATCACATATCTTGTTATTTTCACTCATGTCACTATGAAAAGTTACAGTCCATGTTTTTCTTGAGTACCACATATTTTGGTATTATTTTATTACTAAAATAATAGTGCTTTTGAAAGGCACAAATAGACAAAACACAGACACATGCACTCAGGCAAAACAAAACAAAAATTTGTGGCTTTGCTTTAAAGAAATAGTTCATTTTTAAACATTACTGAAATTTTAAAAAGTGCAGTAAAATGCTAATGGAAAGAATTATTTGTTATTTTAAAAGATTAACACTTGTTAATTTTTGTTAACACTTGTAAATGTTATTGTTAAATAACAATAACATTTGTTATTTAAAAGATTAACAGTGTATCTTCATAAAAACCTGTCAAATTCTCATAGTTATTTCTTCTTAAAGACATTTTTAACACACAGAGCATATCATTGTAGTTTTATTCTCTCAACCATTCTGTCTCTAGAAGAGAACTAATGTGAAAAAAAATGTTATGATAATATAACAAATTTTTAAAAAGAGATAGTAAGTGAATATAAAACCTCTTTGAAGAAACCTACCAGCTAAAAGATAATCCAATAGCCAGTGATATGGGTTTTATTTGAATAAACAGACAATTGTGATGTAGAGATTATAAATTGAACATAAGATATAAATACTTGAAACTTTCAATATCAATGATCTTATCACTGTTATCATTTGTTTAGGTTGGAGTCAGATTGTCACTATGCCTTTTATCAATCTGCTGTATTACCTGTATATGTAACATATTGGTACAATTTATTATAGGTTTCCACATACACAAATAGCTTACAAGAAATGAAGCAGATAAATATTTTGCCCTAGAATTTCAATTTTTATAAAAGATTTGACATATTTCTTTTTTGCTTCATTCATTCAAATGTAAAATTGATATTTTATATTATAAAAGGCAGTATTTCACTTTTAGAACAGGTCAAGGGGTAGTAATAGAGTTATAGCTATGCCAATATCACTATATAGATAAAAATACAGCAGAATCTCAAAAAGTGCTTAGCTCTCTGTATACCCTGAACCTTCTCTGGAGGTGACTTTGATTTTAATTCCTGTCTAGAGAATCTTACATCAAAGCTACATTTGGCTGATTTCTTATATAACATTACAGCAATGGAAAATTTCACAGACTCACTTATGTAAAAAATTGTCTTGAACTATTACAGCAGGAACAAGCAAATGCACATTTGTTTCTATGTTCCATTTAAGGGCAAAGACAATAAAAAGTACATCAGTGAGATACTAGCAGCCCTTAATAATCTGAGCTGGGAAGTACTATGCTATAAAGCAGTGGCTGAAACAGTTTCCCTCGAAACAATTTAGTATTAGTTGCCTTGCCATTATAAATCAGTTTTGATAAATAAGCATATGTTGATTTAAAATATGTGCAATTTCTAAATGATTCATGAGTGTTTTCTAAATGTACATTGTGAAAGGGGGCATATTTTCCAAACTATATTATATGTACATGTTGATCAACAGCATGAAATATAATGATTCATAAATTATATTAGATATTCACACAAATTCACAAAGAAAAGTATCTCTGTTTACTTATCAGGTGCTTGTTATTTTTATTGCATCACTGAACAAATTATACATATAAAAGGAATACATTATTAGAAAAATGTCTATTCATATATATGCATATATACATATGTATGTATATATGTTCATCCATGCAACATAATACTGATAGGTATACATGTCACATAAAACTAAAGAGAGTGAGTATGGACCTGGTACTTAAGGAACTTATCTGTTGGCAAGTATCATAAAGCATGCCAATAAAAAGACATAATTAAGTAGAGGAGTGATAATTGTCCTAAGACTTTCAAAAGTCAAGAGGTGTAAATGTCCTTTTGTAATTATCTCTGATGTTGATTTTCCTTATTTCTCTGCAATATCCCACATATGATCAACATTTTAGACCAAGGTAGTAACTTTATGCTTTCTTCTCACTATTCTTTTCCTCCTAGTTATGATTGTTATTACTTTTCTTCATTATTTTATTTGTGTTCCCATAAAATCTTCAGAATCAGCTTGTCATTTTCCACAGGACAGACAATATATATATTAAGAACAAATTAAGCATATGCATTCACATAAGATGCTTTTTTATGTGTAAAATTTTATTTCTTGCACAGAACAATCATTTGTTTGTTTAATTGCTGCGAAATTATTGATTAGCTTATCATTCAATATTTAAAAATTTATATTCAATAATATGGTCAATACATGTTTGTTTATACCTTGTACATTACATATTTGGTGGCCTATAATTCAGATCTGAGTTGCAGAAACACCAATAAATGTAAAATAAGCTGTGAGTAGTAAATTTATTTTATACATACTCGTTGACAATCAGTTTATATGAATTGTTTCATTTCCTCACAATGGCCAGTAGTTAATATGCTTTGCTCTGATGTTTGTACATTTTTCTTGGGTAAGTGGAAGTGGTTTTTGCCAGTGGACAAGAACTTAGAATGATCTTAGGCCTTGATCAATACCTTTGCAATTCTTAGCCCTCCACTTTTAGAGGTCTGTATTTCCTGACACCTGTTCATACTCAAACATTTACATAATTCCCCAAAATAATCCACAGGCTTTACCTACCTCCACATTTGCACCCCTGTCACATCAGAAAAAACAAATACAACAGAGGAGAAAAACAAATAAAATATAATTTTACCAATAAAGTGATGGGCAATATTTTATATCTCCATGCCATGTATACACTAAAATAGAAGCATTACTCACCAAAGTTTAGATTTTAATATTCTATGGTGATTACTATATATGTATTTTGCAAAAACAAACAAACAAACAAACAAACAAATAAACAACACAAAAAAACAGTCTTTGGCTAATGGATTCATACTGTTGAAATGCACTAATGCACAATGCCTCTATTTCTTGTATGATGTTTAACACTTCAAATTAATTTTCCAGTAAGTAAATTCTGTTAGTACTCAGTCAGTCTAGCTTAGGTTTATTTTACTTTTGGATTAAGCAAGCTAACTACTAAAACCATACATTTCTAAAATGTCAGCGACTGTATTCCTACCAGAGACAACATGCTAAGAAGACTCTCTATGTGGGCTGATACGAACACAATGACTGGAGGAATTTTGAAGAAAAGAACACAAAAACTACCTTTGCATCAGCTATTTCTTGGTTACACTTCTAGGTTGACATAAAATGGTAATATCTGGAACTGATAGCCAAAAGTGAATAAATATAAATATATTATAATTTATACCTAAGCACTAATGAAATCAAATTGTGGTCAATTATTAAACATTAGTAAGTCAATAAAAGCATAATTTCATGTTTTATTTGGAGAATATTTTTATTATATTCTATTTGGTAGATGAATATCATCCATATATAAATATATATAATAACAACACACATATATTTTTTTCAAAATTTATTTAATTGTTGTTCAAGTACTGTTTTCTTTTTTTGAAACTTCCTTATTTTATTTATTTTTCTTCTGGTAATAGCAAAGGAAAGCTAAACTTATATTTAGTCAGAATAAAATTTGGAGACATTTCAAAATATAATTTTTAATACGTTCATTTAAATTAAGCTTGTAATTCTTCCTCTTAAAAATGATTTATTTCACAAACCATGGATTGACAAGTTGATGGCTGACAGACTAAGTTCCACATTGGATTTAACTTGATGGCCAAGGGTAACAGCAAGTGAAAGCCTATCAGTTGGGGATAAAACATGTGAATAAATTTCATTTCTGACAAGCTTTCACAAGGATGAAAACACATGAAGCATGCTCAAGAGAATAATGCATATCCGGAGTGATAGGTACCTTTCAAAAATGAATGCAGGGTTTCCATCATGTTCTGGTTTATTTATTTTTTTATCAAGGTTGTCATTGACTCAATGTTGCAAAATATTTTGTCGTGTTTTAAACCAACACTCATCTTCAGAAACAATTTAGCCCTGTCACCACCCAATTTCCTCTGAAAACCCTTTTAAAAACAGGAGAACACTCAGTTCCAGAGTCAAGTTGCACAGAATATAGCACTGTGTAGTATTCAATGAACTGAATAGGAAGAAACAGAAGTATACAACTTTTAAGAAAAATTTAAAAATCATAACACTGAAAACCAAACAAGAAAAACAGAAGAACCCTGCATCCAAAATATGAGGAGAAAAATAATGTTTTATGGATTTGAGGGAATCAGCATAGGTTTCGAGATGTCTCACTCAAACTGAAGATGAACCAGGACTATGATGAAACAAAGTTCCATCATAGTCCTGCAGCATAAGCTGCAGTTAATTGTAGACACAGAATATTATATTGAAACCCACACCTCTTTTTGCAAAGGCCTAGTGGCAAAATGAAATACCATATCAAAAAGTAATGCATCGTACCAGTACAAGAACTGTGTATTATCCTCCCTTGATTATACAATTACATGTAAAAATAATGATTCTTAGGACCTTGGTTTATTGCTGGGAAGACTGCTGTCAGACTTTCAGCTCAGAAAGGAACTTCTGCATTCGATGGACGTGAGGGACAGGGATAGAAAGCACATTCTCCCACAGTGGTGGAGTCCAGAGAAAAGACGTGTTCAAAAGGACCAGATCCTCTCACTTGAACCTTTTCCTCCCTGGGCTGACCCAATGCTGCAATTTTCTTTTTCTTCGCATTTCTAAAGGGTTTTTTTCTTTCTTTCTTTATAGCTGCTGAAACCACAGATTACTGGTAGCATTTTAGGTATGCTTTTCTTCTGTGTCAGTTCTTTTGGGAGGGAAATAAATCCTAGGTGTGATTTTTGATTATTTTCAAATCTTGCATATCATGGTAGATTATATATGGAAATGTTTGCATTTGAAACAATGCCTGTGTTGATTATGAAAAAAATTGGTTTGTGATGATAGACTAGGAGGGTGGTCAGAAAATATCGTATAATTTATTTTTCCAAAATTTGTCAAAAGGATACCATATTGATGATTATTTCCACACATACACATGTAAAGTATACTAAGTGCTTTGGCAAGGAAAACATTATTCTAAATCACTGGTTAATGTAGTATTAGGTCTTAAGCAAAAATTAATCCAATAATTAATCCAAGTTTATACTTAATTTCATGTCCATGAGCCACCCAAAATTATCTTATAAAAATTAATCATCCCATAGTATGGAAATTTTTGTTTAACAAATTGGGGTGAAATTTGACCTAGGAAACACCTGGCAGCTCTCTTCAATGCACTAAAGAGGAATTTATTTGTTTAACTTTTCATTCCATATTTCCTTGAAGGAGAAACTTGAAATGAATGGTAAAAATAATAGGATGATATTTTCCTTGCCATAAAACTCCTGAGAGCTAAATAAAAAGGGAGAAATTGTTTTTTTTTATATAGACCTCTATAAGATTTACAAAGGGTAACTAATGCATCACTTTGTAGGTAAAGAAAATGCACCTAGAAATTATTTGCCCACAGTTGTAAGACTTAAACAAACTGATAAAATTCACATACAGTGCCTAGGTTTGACTAATAGCAAAACCTAAGTTTTCTTCCCTTCCTGGATCCTCCAGAGTTGACCCTTAAGGTCTAAGCCCTTGAGGAGGATAGATGGACAGCATTACCTAGTAGATTTGACCAAATAACCTTTGCAGATTCCTTCCACATTGAAAATTCTATAGAAGAGTTACAGGTCAGGACCCAGTGGATAAAGAGTTGTCAAAGTGAACCAACTGACCGAAAACTAAAGAGAAGAGATACGAGAAGCACTGTTTTATTTAACATACATAAGACATGCAAAGGAAGCCACCTATTGGTTTGCTGTGCCACACAGCCTGGCTCTGGCTGGCGCTTCTTCCCGTGACGACTTCGTGGTTGCGGGGGGAAGCATGAGCAATGGCAGTACATCATGTCCCCTTCATTCCACCCCCTGCATGCTGTGTACCATGAAATTCCAGGAACCATTGTGCAGTATTTACTTTTTTGTGTTTGTTTTTCTCCCCTTGATTAATTTTAATCATTAGTATCTGGTCCTGGAACTGCCTGTGTATCTATTATCAGTTCCTCCATTTTTCAGCCAATGTACTTTTTTTTTTTTTACATATTGGTCTAATTGGGTCACTTTTTGGCAATCCTAAAATTCATGAGTGGTCTGATAGTCATCCTGATGCCACCTCTTTAGGCAGTGCCACCCAACAGAAGTGTATGAAATGGAGTTTTAATGTCAATTTGCATTCAGGCGATTGTTCTAAGTCTGAATTGTGCAATGCATGCTAACTTTCCAGACCTTTCTAACTTTTGTGTGTGTCTGTGCCAAATAGCAGTTTATACATGAATCTGGGCTGTTAACATCAACAGGAAGGGTAAACTGTGAGGCGATGTCACAAGACCTGTTTATGTATGTATATTCATTGGATGACTTGATTTAGAGATAAAACTTCAAACAAACAACGAACAAAAACAGTGTATTTGGTCAGACCAGAAAGTGAAATCAGTAATAAACTCCAATAGTACCTTAATGTTTCTACAGCTGAATTTATGTCATTCTTTTAGTCAATAAATAGGCATATGTTTAGCATGTACTATCACAGGTAGGACTTACCATTAATCTGATAGCAAAGAAGTAAAGACTGAGAAAAGATCATTGAGTAAAGGGGACGGACAAAGGGGCTCATCCATATTAAATTTGTCATGTGCAAACTTAATTGATAACTAAAAATAAAAATGTTTAGAATTGTGTTATGAAAGTGATGAGATTTAGATGAAAAAAGATGAATCTAAAGGTCATTGAATTTGATGAATGTGTTCATAATGCATCATTGTTAGTGTTATTTTTAAATATTTTACTATTGTTTAACTAGAAGCCTATTAAGCTGCTTATTATAAAGCTTTTCTTGATGTAGACTGATAATTATTATATCTATATCTTCATCTATAATATTGCCATCTATAAAAACAATACAACTGATATTATATCTGATTGAAGCTGATAGAATCCTAGGTGAAAGTCTGTCTGCATATCTTCGATTTGTATGGATTCTAGCTATCCTCCCCTTTCATTCTTTTGCAAACTCACACACTTGGAAAAGCATCAATGTATGTTCTCAACAGCTGAGAGTGGAGTACATGACACCAGATATTGAGCAAAAGTAGGATATACTCTCTATTATCATCTTTAGGTGGTGATTATATGTTATTCGAGGGTTATTAAAAACTAATTGAGTTTTTCTAGCCACAAACATGAAATGCCTTTCATTACTTATCTTCTTTCATGTGTTCCACTGAAGTTTTATAATCTTATGGCATAAAGGACTGAGTTATAGTTAGATGTACTCATAGCCTCTCTGTGTTTTCTATCTGTTGGCGAATTATAAAAAAATTACATACACCTTTTGTTGATTTTTAAATATTTATTTTTAGCTCTAAAATCTCTAAAAGTTTGCCGTGTCCAAATATCAATCAAATCATTTTCAAATAAGAAAACTTTAACTTATTCCCTTCTAGTAGTTATTCTTTTATGTATTTAATTATTTTTGCACTGTTATATATGAGGGGGGACCCAATAAAAACCAGAATTATCTTCTGGATGGTGGACTCCTTGTGATACAAGCTTCCCTCCACTAGATGAGTGTTCTAGGAACCCATCTGTATCAGTGTAGCAGCTGATGTTGTTGTGAGAGGCTGTGTTCAGCTTCACTGAATTTTTGGTGAAAACTCAAGGCATTTGCCCATTTCATGGTGGGTAATTTACCAGCACACCTGTCCATAGTATGCTGAGTATTCAGCAGTTTTTGACCAAAAAAATGGCCTGACCCCCATGCCCTACCCTCCCTATTCACCCAATCTTGCCCTGAATGGCCTGTTTGTTTGTTTGTTTGTTTCCAGATGAAAAAAATCCTCAAAGGGGAATGTCTTACAGATGTGGAAGAAATAAAACAAAAAATGATTGAATCATTAAAATGCATCAAAATCAAGAAGTCCAGAAACTGTTTTGAACAGTGAAAATGTCTCCATAGCTATATTCTATGAAATGAAGAGGACTTTGAAGGTGACTGAAATTTAAACGTGTAAGAATAAATGCAGTTTTTTATCAATAATTTCTGGGTTTTTTGGTGCTTCCCTTGTATTTCCATTGTAATATAGTATAGAAATAATGACAGCAGTCTGTCTTCAGTTTAAAGAACATGCTTTTAAGATACCATCTTTACATTTAACATACCATCTTTACATCTTTATATTTGGCATAGGGTCTGTTAAATATAATATAACAATGTAATTGTTGTATCCTATTCCAAGTTTGTTAAGAATTATTATCATGGATGATTATTGAATTTTACTTTTTACTTTTGGAAACTACTTTATCTTCTATTAATATGTATTGAAGATATTTATTGGTGATGAAAACTTATACTTCTGATATATCTAACAATTATTGATTGTTAACTCCTTCGTCTGCCTAAGATGACTGCACCTGTGTTTATAGCCTAGGACTGGCGTAACTCTCACGGGTCAGAAGCTCGTGTCTTTCCTTAGTGCTTCTTGCAGTGTCTGCTCCATGGCCCAGTGATGGCACTAGCATGTGTGTGCTAGGAGATATCTGTCTCCATACAAACCTTCTACATAAATCAAAGTTAATACAGCTGTAAGTCAAGAAGGTAATACATTTCATATTTATCATAATATAGGACATAAAATTGGATACAATAAAGAAGATATCTTTATACATCTGTACCTATGTCTACATTTTATCTGTTTGTCTGCCTATCAATTTTCTATTTATCTGTATCTCTATTAACATGGGTATAATTCAAGCACATATGTTGAATACTGTAGAAAAAATAAATATATGAGTAATAACACTAATGGAAATACAAGTTCTCATGTATTAATAGTATATGTGCAAATGCACAAATGAATGTGAATTAAAGAATATAATTCCGTTTGCCCCTGGAGAACAGAGAAATAGAGTGAAGCAGGAAAAGTTGATTTAAAAGTTTATGATTTTATTTGTATTTTTATTTTACATGTATATGTTTGCATTAATATATGAAACAAGAAGATAATTAATGTCAACAATGAGTAAATAATGGGTATACAGGTATTTCCATTTACTGTCAAAATTTTGTATTTAAATACACATATAAAAATAGAATATTTGAAACATAAGCTTTTCAGACAAAGATATGTTTATGTCTCCTATTCTTTAATAACCTCTTAATTTTGACTTTATTTCAATATCAGAAGAAAAATAACATAGGCATCTTAGAAGTTACTGACATTAATTACATAATCACTTAAAAACTTTAACACATTTTATACTCCCTGGCTTCTTTTATAACACTTCAAACACCATAAAAATGTTTTCAAATTAATTTAATCATAGTGTCTTCCCTGACTCAACATATTCTCCTTTCTCATGGATAAAATACAGTTTTATCTTAGATTTAATTTAGACATTTTAATTCACAGTGTTGGATTTTGTTTTGTTTTCAACACCAATGAGAGGAACAATGTAGAGATGTTTTTCTTTACAGTGCAATCATTCTTACTCTGTGCACTAGTATCTGACTCCTTTGGCAAAAATAAAACAGCTTCCTAGAAGCCGGCTGGATTGGTCCACACCATTTCTAATGGTACAACAGTAAAGAAGCAGGGAAAATCTGCAGAAAAAAATAAGGAAGTAGGCACTGCACATGGGTTTCAGAATAAATGCCTGAGTCACCAACATTGCAGTAAATAATGAATTATTTTTCTCCCATCATTTCCATTTTATTCTGCCTGAATACCAATGAAACAAATAAAATATGGTCTAGAAAATGTGTATTTAAAGATTTTACTTCTAGTCAGTTGAACCTAATTCTACTTATTGTTTGGAAAGTCCAACTGAAAAGTTAAGAGTAATGAAAATAACCCAAGTGGTCGTCAAGTTGCTGATGAGGCTCATCCTCACACTAGTCTGCTTCATGTGCAAACTCTAATGAAAGATCTGTTCTCTGACAGGTCACTTGTCATCCTTCCTCACTTTATTAGTATGCAGAGCACTTCAACTCAACACCAGGAATAATGTGGCTTTCCTATTTTATGTTACTTCTTTGGGCTTTGGTATTTTATATGACAAGGATCAAATCTACAGTAAATTTTAACATGTCACCATTTTAATGAAAAAAGGCTGGCTCAAGAACAATGATATAGTTGCAGCTGGAAATCGCAGGGACTGGGCTTAAATGGGGAGCCAAAAGATGTGAACTGAAACTCTTACATCAATGTAGGTTAGTAGTCATATATGATATACATTATTCAACTTGGATTTGATTTTAATTAGCATCAGCAATAACAGAGCTTCATAAAATCACACTTTAGAGATGGTGAGATCTTATAATTACATAATATAAAAATTGTATTTAATAAGTGGGAATATTAAGATTTCTGTTAAAAATAATCATCCTTCTCTAGGTGATTCACATAGTCACCCAAGGTAATATACTTTGATGGATAATATTTTTATTTCAGTATAAGCTTATTTATATGACAGCACACTCAATAGTAAAACATGCCAAAAAAAGTCCATTTGTTTTTTTTCTGTAAAATCAAGGACACATATTTCATTTTCACCAGTAACTTTATTTATTTGGATATTTTGAGTATGGCAGCTAACTCCCACATTGTATAGTATTGATTGTTCTCAATTAATGTCTCAATTTGATCACTATCAACTTCAACTGGTCTAACCCTGACCATGGAACATCATCCAGCAAGAAATCTCCAGCGCGAAATTTCACAGACCAGTTTTGACACGTTCGATCTGTCACAGCACCTTCTCCATACACTGTACAAATCATACCTTGTGTTTCAGTTGTGTTTTCACCTTTCTTGAGATAATAAAGCATAACGTCAAAATGTTGTATCTTTTCTTCCATCTTCATTATTAAATGGCTACACCAAAATTCACCGATTTGGATTTTTTTATTAAATGCATGCTGATATCACAGCTGTCACAGTACAATCTGACAAACTCATTTCAGGGGAAGTCAGACAACTAAGCACTACTAGAGCCATCTTGCAGGAAAAAAATTTTTTTAGCCAAGTTCTATAAATTGAACCATGTAATGTACCAGTATTCGTAGCCATTGGGAAGACACTCCCCTTCGGGTGAGCTGTCCCTGTTATTCTCAGTACCAATTTGAAATGTAAAATTCCAGTTCAAGCACAGTGTATAACCAAGTTACCTTTAAATTCCAGATAACCAATGATTTTTTAAAGAATAGGCATGCTCCATGTAATATTCCTAAAATACTTATGCAAAAATGTATTAGCCAATTATATGAAATTCAAATTCACTGGAATATTTTTTATTTTTAAACTCTAGCTACCCTATCCTTAATCCCCACCTGCCTTCAGAACCTCAGAACAATCCAGGTGGAAAATCTCCTAATTCACAGGACAGTTTTTGGTTTCTTTATTAGTTCTTTCTGTCCTATACACACTTTGTTGATTTTTTATCATCAATATATTCTCCCACATTGTAACTTTTCTGCCATTTTTTGTTATAATTTGATAAACATTTCAAATACAAGTATAGTTGGATTTTATTGGTCATTTCCTTTATGCCAGGGCTGTCAAACTCATTTTCACCGGGGGCCACATTAGCCTCGTGGTTGCCTTGAAGGGAAGAATGTACTTTTAGGACTGGATACATGTAACTACTCCTTAACTAGGGGCAAGGAGCTCGAGCTTTGCACTGCCGCTGGGTAGAAACAAGGTGCCAGGCCAGATAAAACATGGTGGAGGGCGGGGTTCAGCCCACGGGCCTTGTGTTTGCCGCCTGTGCTTCATGCTTAATACTGTTCATGTCCTACCCTCTGCTTTTTTAAATCTACAAAAAGGGCACCTATTTTCTAGCAATAATTTGAAATTATAAAATTTAAGTCATACTCAAAATGACACTGATATCTGTGTAGAGTGTGAGGTAGAAATCTAATTTATTATTTTCATACAATAAGAATCTTTCCTACCTCCCCGCTTCACTGAAGTGACCGCACCTTGTCCTTTAGGCTCTAGACCTGTATATGCATAATTCCAGATTTAAGCAATAACTGAGACCTGTACACAACGGGAATAGACACTTTGATCAGAAAACCCTGCATAAACTAAAACTTTTATCCAAAGCTCACATTATAGCAAGTAGTGGAAAACATTTCATTACTCAAAGTGGTAAATTCAGTAGGACTTGGATGGAGATATAGAAAAAACCCATAAAATATACGGTACAAAACTGCTTTGTTAAAACAGAGTTATTTGGTCCTATAATTATAAATATAGAAAGTGGACAAAATCACAGAATCTTTAATAACCCCCATTCTCTATGGCTGCTGCGGTGCCCATTAGCAGTGCCTGTCAATTCTCTATCCATCTGAATCAGGGTGAAGAGGAAGCCTCTCACTCTAAATTTTAAAAAATTATAAAATGTGTTGTTTTCATGTTGAGGATGAAGCAGACCCTATTAGGCCAAAGAATAATTATTCAAAAAGCCAGTAGTTAGAGTTCGGCATGAAAGCAGGTGTTAGAAGTTCACACAATAAATGTATGATATGAATGTGGAAAAAATAGCCACCTAGAAAGGTGCAGAACAAGTTCAGCTTCCTGCAATTTAGTGCAAATGCCCCCAGATTTCTGTTGGTGATGGGTAGTTTCTAAGCACAGTGGATTCCTAATTTTCCTATCTCCCAATAACTCACATTTGATGAGGAGCCACAGAATTGATCTTTCTTATAAAACAACGCTAGAAGTGCAGTACTTGCTGTGTCCCTTAAAAATAAGAAGCTGGCATATACTAACAAATAAAATCTATTGTGGGGAGAAATCAGAAATACCATAAAGTGGTTAGCAGTGGCATATAAGAGATTATGGATGATGTTTGAAGGAGAATATAATTGTTTACTTCTGGTATAACAAGCCAAGAAGTAGTTCACAGATGTCATGCATTATTAACCCTGTTTTCACTAATTTAAAATGTGCCTCTATATTTCAAGTAAAGCTGATGCTGCCAAAGGAAATACATGTATTGAATGTGCAAAATTATAAAAGTCAAATTTTAAAATATCTGGAACATTGAGTCAGTGAGCACTAAACTTAGACTTTTATTTATTTCAACTGTTTCAGGATCACTTTTAATGGAGATTAATATTAGGGCATAAAAAGGAGAATAAAACTAATCAATCTTCATTAAGAGTTAACATAAGCACCAACAGAGCAAGACAAAAAATATGGATAATTTGGTTTAAACAAAATTCAAACTTTTATGCCTTAAAAATAGCATCAACAGCCCTGGCTGGTGTAGCTCAGTGGATTGAGCATGGGAGGAGAACCAAAGGATGGCAGGTTCAATTCCCAGTCAGGGCACATGCCCAGGTTACGGGCCAGGTCCCCAGTGGAGGTCACATGCATGGATGCAACCACACATTGCTGTTTCTCTCCCTCTCTTTCTCCCTCCCTTCCCCTCTCTCTGAAAATAAATAAATAAAACCTTTTAAAAAACACCATCAAGAAAGTGAAGAGACAACTCAAAGAATGAGAAAATATTTGCAATCATATATGTGAAAAGAGAATTATATCTAGAATATATAGAAAACACAATTTAATAGTAAAGAGTTCAACTTAAAGAGACAAAGGAGCCCTGGCTGGTGTAGCTCAGTGGATTGAGCACGGCCCTGAAAACCAGAGGATAGCGGTTTGATTCCCAGTCAGGACACATAACTGGGTTGCAGGCCAATTCCCAGCAGGGGACCCATTAGACGCAACCATACATTGATATTCTCTCCCTCTCTCCTTCCCTTCCCCTCTAAAGACAAATAAATAAAATCTTCAAAAAAATAGACAAAGGATTTGAATTTATATTTTTCCAAATAATATATACAAATAATCAATATGTGCATGGAAAAATTCCCAACATCATTAGTCATTAGACAACCACAAATCAAAAGCATAAGGAGTTATCACTTCACACTCAGTAGGCTAGTTATAGTCAAAAGGAGAGGTAAGAGTCTGTGAGGATGTAGAGAAATTGGAATCTGCATACACTGCTGATGGGAATGTAAAAGATGGAGCCACTTTGAATAGTTCAGCAGTTTCTCAGCTTAAACGGAGAGTTGCCATATGACCCAAGAGAAATAAAAACATATGTCTACACAAAATGAACATATGGATTGTTTCCATTATTTTTTGTAAGCAGAAAAAAAATGGAAACAGTCCAAACGCCCATCAACTGATGAATGGAAACAAAATGTTGTATATCTGTACAGTAGAAAGTTATTCAGCGATAGAAAATGAGAAAGTATGGCATATCACAACATGGATGAACCTGGAAAACATACTAAAGAAGCGAGTCATGAAATATCATATATCACAAAATTCCATTTGTAGGAAAGGTCCAAATAAAACAAATTTATAAAGACAGAAAGTAGATTAGTGGTTGGCCAGGGGGGCGTTGTTGAGAGACGTGTCATGAAAAGAAGGTTTTTTGAAGTGGAGATGGTGATGAAAATGTTTCCAAATTAATTGTGATGATGATTATATAACTATGAATATATGAAACACTACTAAATTTACACTTTAGATGGATGAGTTGTATAATATGTGAATTTCACTTCACTGAACAGGTTGTAAAAAACAACAGGATCTCTGAGAGCCTACCCATGTGACTGAACCTCTCTGAGCCAGAAGCCAGAGTCAATCAGCTGGGAAACAAGCATTCTCACAAGTACCCCACTCAGCTGCAGCAGGTGAGCGTGGGCTGGGATCACGATGAGAACTTGCCTAATTGTTTCAGGCAATACCTTGTGGCCCAGGGAAAACACTCAAATTCTTTTTAAGGACAAGCTGAAGCAATGGGAGTCCATCTTGTTTAAATGTGGAAAATTAGTCAAGGCTGGTTTTTGGCTAGTATGAAGAGAAAAATGAGAGTCATCATTATCCAGCATTAAAAACAAGCAAAAAGAAGACCCCCTGCTATTAAAACAGCCCAAATAAAGACTCTAAGTGTGAAATCAGGCAACAGTCACCAGATGTAAACATAGAAATTCAGCAAGAAGGAGAGAGCGAGGACAAAGCGCCACTGGAGCCAGGGGATTTGGCAACAGGAGTAATGCCAGGGATGCATATGTAGCTTTGGCCTTGGATTGGGAGAAAACTGCTTAACTAGAGATGAGAAAGTCAAACGCCCATAAAATACAAGAAAATACAGGGAAATTCGTAGTATGTGCAGAATTAGTATGCTGGTTTGTCCAAGACTGAGACAAAGAGTTAAGAGAGAGAGACAAAGCAAAGCTGAAGTCAGTCCGAACATCACTGAGCCTTACCCACACAGCAAAGGAAGACCCTGAAACTCTGGCCGCTGTCCCACAGCTGGCGGCCCTGGAGGCCAACCTGAGGAACCTGACCTGAAGGCCAGCAGCTGTTGACAACTGGAACGAGCAGGCTGGGTTATTAGTCTGGGCCAAGAAACAGCATAAATTCTATTCTCAGGCAGAAGCATTTCCATCACCGCAGTCAATAAAAACGTCCATCGTTAGCTCTGCTTTCAGATGTTTTTCCTCTGTTCAACATTTTGCAGTAACAAAAAATGCTTTTCTGTAGCAAAATGAACAGGCTGTTAGAATGTATGCTTCTCAAGCAAAATATTTCATTTGCTGAAGGTTTATTACTTAAAATGGGGCTATCCTGCTAATGTAATAGTGATTTTCACAAGACCTGTAGGAACTCTAACGGGTTTTATCCGAGTTTATAGATTAATTCATTTTTCTAAAAGAAAGATTTGGAACAAAGTGTTTTATTTCTGGTACATTTCACATCATGTAAAAGAAAATAGCATATTGATTAAATATTTTTGATAGATTAAATCATTCTTAAAATGATTGTGTAAACTGAAATATTTTATCATTAACTGTTTTAAAATAAATTTACAGGATGAATAACAAAAGAAAATAAACCTAAGCTAGAATTTTAAGGGCACCTCAATCATCTAAAGTTTTTTAATATATTTGTGAATCAGAATTTGAGTATTAAAATGTCTTCCTCTCTTTTCCTTAAATAGCAATAATACAATTTTCCTCGTGTTGGCTACATGCCACTTTAGATTTAAGGATAAGGGATAAGGAAGGGAAGGAAGAAAAAGGGAAAGAATAAAGAAGTAAATGCAAACTTTCATATAGTTTTAAAGACCCTCATAAAGAAGTTCTAAGTACCCTGGCTTGTGTAGCTCAGTAGATTGAGCACAAGCCTGTGAAACAAAGGGTTGCTGGTTCCATTCCCAGTCAGGGCACAAGCCCGGGTTGTAAAAAATAAAATAAAGCAAACTATTAAAAAGAAGATTGTAAATGCAAAAAATACATAAATAAAGCTCTTGCCTAATCAGGAGAAAAATAATGAAAATAAAATGATAGAAAATAGTTTCCCACTGACACCACCAGTAAAGAGGTAGGAAGAAGCACCTAAAAAGAAAATAGTAAAGAGAAAAACAACCATAACAACAAAACCAATACAACAATTTGGAACATTACAAGGCTACATACGCAGAAAGCAGTGACTTGTTGTAGAAAATATCCAGTGGAATTCTAGAAGTGTACTATAATTACACTTCAATAACTCAAAATCTTCAATAAATGACTTTTCCACACAAAAACCTGTGATGCAAGAGGGCTGAAGCATAGTACGAGACGGCAATTCAGTTCCCATAGCCCTGCACTTGGATACCTGGATATGTCTTTAAAACACTTCCCTGAAGTCCCATTCCTTTCTGATGTTTTCATTTCCAAAAAGGGTTCAAGTTGTATCTAGCAAGCTAGAGAAAAACAATGACAAAACATGCTTGATCAATAGGTTTAGTTTCAGATAAAGTACATGAATAATTCTAGAGATCTGTTGTACAACATTGTGCCTATAGCTAACAATATTATTTTGAGGACTTAAAATTTTATTAAGATACTGTGTTTCATATCATCCTCTTACTAAAAGTTAAAAAGATTAAAAATAAAAAACAAAGAAAGAAAAATATTTAAATGCCCATAGCACAATAGACACATGGCTAGTGGCCTACTGTCTGTGGTAATCTGAACACTGTGGCTCCCACTGATCCAGCTACCGGGTATGCTTACCAAGCGTCAGTTGAGTTATTCTCACATTTGTTCTTATCAGTTGTACTTTTATTGCAATTGTTTACGTTTTACAGTATTATCCAGAAAAATAGGCTTGACCTCATGTCAAATAACTGCTGAATAATATACGCTTATAATTTTAAAGTTTGGATAAAAGATTTAAAGTAGCTATATATTGTTAAATTTGTTACTTAAAAAAAAAACTTTTAAAGTCAACTTACTGATTATTAGTCCCAAATAAGAAGGATTCTACTAAGTAGTGTCACCTTGTCATTTCTCTGATAATTTGCCATTAGTTATTCCTTCTTTTGTATCCTTAGAATTCTGCATATCTCCAACATTCCAGTCAAGCTATACAATTTTCTACATGTATTAAGACTTTTCATGTGAACTGACATCTTAGATGTGACAAGCTTTCCAAGATTGACCGCCAACTATATACCTAGGGTCTGCTAAGATGGACTAGGCTACAGACACCAGAATGGAAATGGGAAAAAATTATAATACTGCCATTTTACCTAAGTCCTGTTGTAAAGAGAAAATTATTTACATTTAAGATAAACAAATGTGGTCTCTGATCAGATGTATTATTCCTGAAGTTATGTAATTAAATACCAGGTTTAACACAAATACAAGGCCGGGGGAAGCAAGCTGTAGGAGAAAGAAGCAACTGAGCCAGGAAGAGTCAGGTCTAGTTTAATTATGTATCCTAACAGCTACCTCTGAGTGTCAGCTCATCGTTTAAGGGGTCAAGTTCACTCAGATATTCCATCATGCCCAGGCAAAAGGCATCAGCAAAAAGCAGTTCCAATGAACTTATAGTCTGAAAATAGAATAACTGAAGATGGTGCATTGAACAAAATAAAATATTGCTTCTTACTGTTTTCCTCAACAAGGAATTTGTAAATTAAAAATATGCACTTCAGGCTTATACATCTTAATCTTTAAGTTTTTTAAATAAAACTTTCCTGAAGTCTAATTAACAGGTACAACTTTGTCATATCTTCTGCCCTAAGAAATTAAATGTAGGATCCTATATGTTACATGTTATTCAAGCCATTTAGGATATTCATTTTTAAAGTTGCTATTCTTGTAAATTAAAACATATATAAAGTGAACATTTTTTGAAATAAAACATTTGAAAATCATCATATTATTTCTAAAAGTAAACTAAATTATGCAATTAGTATCATGATCTGTCATGATAAACAAATCTTCTATTGTAAACAAATAGAAGATTCAAATAAATTATATATGTAAGGTGTTTGTATTTTCAAAATAAAATTCAAGACAATGCATGATTTAATATATTTATTGTTAATAAAATCCTACTTACTACTGGTGTACACATAAGCAAAACAATTTAAGGGAAAGACCGTGGACTTTAAATATTTGCCTGAGGAACCTCCATACTGTTTTCTATAAAAGCTGCACCAGTTTACATCCCACCAGCAGTATATGAGTGCTCCCTTTTTCCCACCTCCTTTTCAACACAGCATACTGGTTCATCAATAAATTAAACATAGAGCTACCATATGACCCAGCAAGACCTCTTCCAGTATCTACCTCAAAAAATTGAAAACACTCATTTATAGAGATGGATGTACTGCTGTATCCATTGTAAGATTATTCACAGTGGCCAAGACATGGGAGCAATGTAAGTGTCCTTCAGTCAATGATTAGATCAAGGTATTATGGCACATATATACAATGAAATACTACTCAGTCATAAAAAATGAAATATTACCACTTCAAACAGCATGGATGCATTTTAAGAGTACCATGCTAAGTGAATCAGTCAGAGAGAAAAGATCAAGGGCCATATGATTTCATTCAATATGTGGGGTATAAAAATAAGCAACAAAAAACAAATAAAACAAAACAGAAAAACTCATAGGTACAGACAACGATATGGCTGGTGACAAGATACTAGACTTTGATTGGTGCCATACAATGCAACGTACAAACAATGTATTATATAAATCAAATATATAGTGTTACTCCAATAAATTTAAATTTTAAAATGTTTGCTTGAATTCTGATGTCCTATTAGAAAATAGAAAATCTTTAAGTGGAATTCTATCCCTCTGGATTTACAAAAAGGTCAGTATGTTGTAGCATCCAGGATTCTAGCACAGCAATTTTCAACCAGTTTTCTGTGGCAGAAAGTGGTCTCACAGAAGCAGTGATGCTGATAGCCAGAGTTTCAGGCTGTCATCCTGCAGGGCTTGATAAGAAAACTCAGAGTTTTCGAAAGAATCATTAGCTAAGGATGAAATTATGACTCAATCTAAATATCTAAATAACACATAGTTCTTTATCTCTAGTTCTAAGTTCACAAAGTAAATAATCGGGAATAATTTATTATTAAATTGTCCCACCAAAATATTACAATACTGAAAAAAGTTTATTGAATGCTTATCATTTGGGTTTCATAACATCCTCCTAGAAATAGCAGATATTCCTGTAAATGTAGCATTAGATGATTGTGGAGTATTCATGGTTTACTTGAAAATTGCCTTCATAGTAAAATATAATTTATATAGTATTTAACTCAGTCGTAGCTAAGGTTAATTTTCAATTGGGAACTAACTTTTACTTAGTAAGTATAGAGTTGTAAAAATCTATATATAAATGTTCACACATTTGTATATATTTGCGTGTGTGTGTATATATATATATATATATATAGCATTGTTTACAGACACTATATATAGTGTCTGTTTTATATGTGTTAATGTGTTTGTATTTATTACTTTTTAACCTAATACCAAAAGGTTTTTGCATTGTGGCTTGAGTACCTACTAGTATTTGTATACAGAAAGTATACGTGGGGAAGAAATTATATAGACATAATCATAAGTCTATGTGAAATAATTAGGTTATAATTTTATCTACACTCTCATTTCTATATAGTACTGTACTTCTTTCTCGACCCAATATATAACACTTCCATCTCTTCTCTTTAATTTTGTTCTCTAGAAGTCACATTAACTTTATTCAAGAAAGATATCCTCAAGTCATTCTTCATATTCCACAGTAAATTTAGAAAAATATGAAGAAAGAGAAGATTTATTGTCAAGTATCTTCATGCTGGAAATATATTTTAATGTTCAGTGAACTCTAAACTTTCTACTGGACTCCAACAATACCAGATTGCCCATCGTGGGTTGACCAAGGTGTGTGATGCCCCCTAATCTCAGCACCTGAGCAAGATTATGATGGACATCTTGGCCCAAAATGACCAGCTGGCTCAGAGGAACTAAGGGAACCTAGACATGTGCTGGTCCCAGCACACTGAGAAGAGCCATATTTAATGATTCTCCCTGGTTCACTCACATTTATATGTCACCCAAATAAGCACAATGACTGCCTTTTGCCTTGCGTTATTTTCAAAAATATCTATATATTGAATAACCTTGGAAAGGGGACATATTTCCATTTATAATAAAGGGCAAGCAAAGTCACTATCTAGTAAAATAAAGACAATGTCTTCCTATAGAGCAAAATCAGGCAAGCTTACCATACAATATAAAACATTTTAACTCCCTAAACTCACCTTTTTTCCCCTGTAATTCACTCTATGGGCAGGTGTCATCTGGGCTTCTTCACAGAGTCCAGCGCAGATGCAATCTAGCAAACCAGCACTAGTCACCACTGCTTGGAATCCATTGCCTCTCCTGATGTAGTTATTGCTTGTGTATTCAACCTGGTCCTGTGTTCTCAGGATTCTCCTCCATTCTCCTTCACCATAATTATATGTGTATACTTTTACAACCCTGCTATTCTGACCTACTTTCATTTTGTCTTTTCTTGTAAATTATTTCTTTTTCCTCATATACTCTGTCTTTTATTCCACTCGTTAGAATTTCACTTGATAAATTCATCTTTTAAGTCCTTCCAAATGCTTATTATATTTTTCAACATATTCACCATTTGGCATTCTATTTGGACAATGAGCATTTTGGAAGTCCTTCCCCATATTTTAGAAAATGTTGAGTTCTAAGCACATAATTTGGCAAAACTGGGACTTATAATTTGCTTTTTCCAGTATTGTGTTCAACAGTACTAATTGTATATACCTAATTCAGGAGTTAGTGAACCTGAAAAATTAGCTCACATGGAGATTCTGTCCCAGAGTAGCAGCAGGAATATTCGGCATTCAGATCCGGCCAGGATAACCACGCTAATGGCTCAGTACCAGCAATGGAGTTACGACGTTCATGCTCCCTGACAATAGGAATATGTCATCAGCAAGCATCTAATAGTGTAATTTGGGAGATAGATGATAGATGATAGATAGATAGATAGATAGATAGATAGATAATTTAACTCTCTAGTGTCTAATTTTGATTTTTAAGACAACCTATTCACTAAATACAAACATTTTAAAATAAATAATTTCTGTTTAAATTTTATTGAGTAATTTCTATTATATGCAGCAAAGAACAGGGACTGATAAATTAGTACCAAGAATGCTGCAGGAAAAAAAGGATTTCCACAGAAAAGGGGAATGGGTAAATGATTATTAGACCTGCTTGACTATGATGACAGTAAAAACTGTACTTTTTTCACAGAAAAATAGTATCATGGACCCATTTCATATAGGGTTAAACAGTTAAATTATCGCATATGTCATTACAAAGATGTACAGAATGAAGGCAAGGCTTTGGGAACTAGATATCAATTGGTAAGAAACATTAACAAGGACATAAATAATTCAAAAATTGGTTGTCTTCAAATGTACAGAGAAATTTAAATAAAGAAAAATTGAAAGATTAAGTCCTGAATACATAGCTGAAAAGAAATTCAAAGTCAAAGAGATTCCCTCCTGAAAGAATCTTACCTCTTTCAGAAATAGTGTTCACAGAGCCAAATTTTACACTAAGGATTTGCTTTTGGAGGCCGCCATATTAGGTCAGTTTAATTTCCAGCCTCATTGAATTTACTACATGAAAGTTAAGTCATTCATCAGTAAAGATGAGACCTGACCGTTGTAAAGGGGTCATAAGAAAAGATTCATGGGACTTAAACTCAGGACCCCCACTGATCTTATTTCACCAGCCAAAGCAGTTCTGTGCATTGATTATTTGAACCATTTGGTGCAGACGTTACTGCATTGCTTTAGAATGCTGAACTCATCACACCTGAGGCCGCTTCCATCCAAACAACCTTATTTTGCCTCCCTTTAAAGTCTCATTTTCTCTAGACACATAAGAAGAATAAGACCAGGACTTACTCTTAGGAACCAATTGCAAAGTCAAATCCTGGAAAAGACAGCTTATTCACAAAAAGAAGAATTGGAAGATTTCTTTATCTTGTGTGTGTGTGTGTGCGTATGCTAAACACATAACATGAATTTATGTATAAAATGTATAAATTTCCCATAAGCTTAACTGGGAAGGAAAAATAATTTTAGATTAGACTAAATATTGATTTGAATGCTGCATCAGACAGCCTACTTTGATGAATAAAAGCTGCACACTTCTCTGAAGGGTTGCCCTTGGGCAATACATCACATTGTCCAGAGAATTCACCTCTCTGGGAATTATAATCCTCCCTCCATCAGGTTTTAGCCAATGCCATACTGTGAGTTGGGTGGAAAGTTCTGGACTCTTGCCTCAAATTGGAACAAGTTCAAAGGCTTGACATTTTAGCATTCCAATATTCTTGGGCTCACTAGAACATCTACTGCAAGATGAAGCATCAGTGCTTAAACTCCTTACTACTAGGTAAACACAAACATAGCTTCTGCAGTTTGGAAGCAGTATATTCTATACTTGAAAAGTGACATGAATATCTGAAGGTTTAAAGTGGGATCCAATCTAGGGGCAAGCAGAATGTAACTTTGGCCATATGATTCATTACGTACCATAGTAATAGGGCTGTCCATGGTAGAACTTCTCAGTATCTCCAGAAAGACACAGAGGATGATTTAGCGTGAAGCTATAGAATTATGTTAGTAGAGATTGAGCATCTGGCCATGGGTTGCAAATGACCTTGTGACTTGACCTCCCTATAATAAGCTACTTGCTTTCAGATTCAGTACATCATTGAGTTGCTGAGTAGGCATAGTAGCATCCATCATAAGATGAAAGTCATAGATTTGGTGCTAGGCTTAGGTAGGCTGAATGTGCCCTGAAAGTGAAATGAAGTTACATGAAATGTAGCTCACACTTCTCATGTATTCACTCCTGCCTAGGTGTCCCACTTCCAAAAAGCTCACACCTTTAGCTTCTTGGACATGGTTTTATGATCATTTAACTGAGAAGAAACATTTAATTTTTACCATGGTTACAAATACAAGATGGTTCTGCATTACTTGGCGACATAGTTGAAAGTGAATTTTTGGATATAATATTTGCACTAGAGCTAATTAAACTTGGAGAAATAAAGACCTCGAGGGAAGAAAATTTCATTTTTTATAGGATAAACCTTACCTGTCTTTTGGTCTGGAAGAAAAGCTAATCTAAGTAAAGATTTATAGATGTGTACGGGAAAAGACTTAATACCTGGGAATTTGTAACCAAATCTGTTATGGGATTATTTAAAAAGACATTTTTAGAAAAACGAGCATATTAAGTCAAATGTGAAAATAGATGTGACTGAATGTAAATGTCCATCCAAAGCTTTCTATCTGATCAATGAGATAATCCACTCTGGGAAAGTCATTCATTTCGCCTTTCTTAATACTTCTGAAATGGATATGCAAGCAGATTGACCTTGCTGTCATGTGCCCATCACTACATGTTTTTTTTCAGCAATGCTGATTCAGCTACCAGTCTTGTTGAGTGCTCAATATTGCCACCAGGCAAAGAGAAACTAGCCATTATCACAGTACCCATAGCTAATGAAGGCCAATTGATTCCATTGGATCTTGTCCTTCATGGAATGTAAAACAGACCCTTTTGTATTGTATTGTATTGTACTGTATTGCACTGTAACTTTGTCTTCCCTGTTCACTATACCTTTGTCTATACTGTCACTCATTTATTCACCAAAACATCATATTCACTACACAGTTTATAAATAACTTTTATTTCTGAAATACTAATTTTATTGTAGAGAATTGTGGAAATGGATAATTTCCTTGGCATTTTCTGATTTTAACATATACTATATCACCTACAAGGAGCTGTGCTTATAAATAGGAAAAAAATGTAAAAACCCTTATAAATTTGAGGTTATATACTATAAGATATGGCACATGTTCTGAACCAGGAGACAGTGCGTATGCTTCACTATTTCTGTGATGGATAAAATATGGAGATGGTTCCCCTGAATATTATAGCTAATGAAAGACAAATACTTTTTCCCACACATTATAGTCTCTATCAGATTGTCTTTATAACATATTATGTATTTAAACTAATTTCCCCTTTTTCCTGCATGTTTTTTGGGCACCAGGTAAACATACTTTTAAATTGTGACGATTAATTCTTAGTTAATTAAGAGAGCTCTGTCTTTGTTGTTGTTATGACTTTATTGTCATTGCTGTAGTGTAAGTTTGGGAGAGTTCATGCTGGCAAGCTAACGGGTGGGCCGCACTGAATAATAACTCTCCATGTAAGAGGTTGAACAAAAATTATGTGTATCTGTCCTGTTTGGGCACAGTTTAACTAACTTATGAGGTCTCATGACTCTCAAAATCAGAAACCAGAATCTTAGTTTTTAAATTTTTAGCTGAGGCAAAGTCACATGCTTCTTTATGAAACTCCCATTCAGGAAGCTACGGTAATGTAGAAACAAGCCACTCACTAGTTTTATCCTGAGGATTATGGCACCAGCCGTGCGATATTTAGTGCCCTCTCTGAATGACGCACACTGTTGTTGGTGCTCGGACGAAACAGTGAAGGAACTTTACTGTAACGTCCTGTGATGTGATTTAAACAGCATTCCTGGCTGGGTAACTGCCAAACTTCATTCCGTCTGGGTTTCCTTAAAAATTTGCAAGTGACTTAATGCCACTTAATAAATCTCTATTCTAATGAAACTAACTAGTGTAGGGTTGTTATTTTCAATTCAGAAATCATAAGAGCATCACATTTTTATGCCCTGTCAAACACTTGGAGCATCTCCAAAGACCCCCTGGCATTGTATTGTGTTATAATTTCCCATCTCTGTCTCCTCGGCTAGAATGTAAATTTCACAAGGTCAGGCACTAAATCTAATTTTTGAGGAAAAATTTTAATCTTATCACTTAATAAAGAGACTGGCACAAATTGAGCTCTGAAAATAATTTTTATTAAGTAGATTACAAAGTGGCAAACTTGCACATAAATATTAAATGATTACATGGTTTAATTTTAATTTACTTTATCATAACATCACAGTATGTTTTCTAATAGATCATTCTAATCCAATAATTAAATAGACATATTTCTGGTAGAGTATAATTTAAGTGTTTCTGTAAATGTTGCATCCAGCAATTTTCTCTAAAAAAAAGGATTTAATGGGGGAATTGGTTTAGGAGAAAACCACTAAAAAATAAATGTAACTTTGTAGCCAGAGCACTGAGAAAAACTAAACAACCTTAACACCATTATTTTTAATTAAATGTACAATATAATCTTATTAACCAATGTCACCAAAGAAATTTCTCCTTAAAACTTTACAACATTGAAATTCTAATAAACAAACCTTATAGTATATGCAGGGCTTCACCTTTAAAAAACAGATGAAACTACTTGAGATTCCTAAGTTATGGAGAAGAAAAGCTCAAAAACTCACAAAGATTGTGTAGACTCATAAACTTCAAAGACAAAGCTTAGGGCTGGGGTGGGCATGATGGAGGGAAGACAGGTGACTGGATATATTATGTCTGTATTCTGCAGCTCCTTGCTGCCCTGAGCTGTTTAATGACTTTGCATCCACTTGATGTTATTCAATGGCCTGAACATTAGTGACTTAGCAAAAATAACATGAATCAATGCAAATTTTGCATTATACTGACTTCTTATTTATAGTGACCAGTCACATTCAGGTGCCTTAATATAATATTAAACTACCCCTTGATACTATATCATGTGTAAATTATATGACAAAATTAATATCTTAAAAGTGTTAACATATGTTATAATGAGCACAACTTTAATGTTTTCAAATGACTTTCACTTATGGAGTACCTGCTATGCTCCAGTTACTTTACCAGCAACTTTTAGTATATAATTAATCCCCAAACCAAGCACGTATATTTACTATTGCCAACAGAAGTCATTTTCAGATTCGAGGCTATCTCTCATCCTGCAAGCTATTTAGCATCCTGTTCTTATGCATCAGACACAAAAAGGTAGAATGTACTGAGCACTTCAGAAGTTTTTTCCCGTCTCTGGTAACACCAAGTTACAATGTTCTTACCCCATTTGTTCTGAAGCAGGAGTATATTCAGATCTGGTTATTTAGGGACAATAAAGAGAAAAACCAAAACCTAAATATTCATCAGGTAGATCAAATGCAGATAGAGTACTTACATAGGCAAAATGATTACTACCCCTTAAACTGACTCTGAGATACCATTTTGTCCATTTTATGTATAATTTGAATTTATAAATTATGCAGTAGTATCTTCTTGAACCTAAATATCAACCTGTTTATGATTTTTAAAGTTACTTTTTATTTCCCTGTGATATGTTCTGATATATAAAATGCTATACTTCTTGAAACACAAAATATAATATTTTCTGAAAATACAGAATGTTATGTTGTCTAAAATTTTTAAAAATATATTTTATGTATTTATTTTTCGAGAGAAGGGAAGGGAAGGAGAAAGAGTGGGAGAGAAATATCAATGTATGGTTGCCTCTCATATATCCCCTGCTGGGAACTGGCCTGCAACCCAGGCATGTGCCCTGACTGGGAATCGAACCACAATACTCTTGTTCACAGGCCCGCGCTCAATCCACTGAGCTACGCCAGCCAGGGCTGTTGTCTAAAAATTTTAAATGTATTTTCTGAAATATTAAATATTTATGTCTCTGCTTCCCTTTCACGGACTCAGACTTTTAGATCCACACTCCAAACACATCATTCCATCAACACTATGATGTCTAGAACAGAAGAGTAAAACTGTACCTCCTGATAGAAACAGCGAAGTAAAGTACTACCTGTGCCTCAGTGTCATGAAAATCCAGACAATAATTTCTGACATAAGGTCAGGAATGAAAGGCCGTTTGAGCATCATGACCTAGAGGCCTCATAAGGAGAAAGACTTTAGTTTGAATAATCCTCTCGAGTTACTAGTTGCATTATTTGAAAAACTCATAGCCATTGGGGGGATGCTTTGGAGTGTCACAGGGTGGAAAAGCAGAGCACCAGTCGTAGCAGAGGCTGCTTTTCATGCATCTTGTACAAGGGTCACTTTGGAAACAAGTCTATTTCCTCTGGCCAGTTTCAGTGAGTGGCAGCACTGTGTCACATACGACAGCAGTTCAGAGTGAGAATTTTCTACTAAGTGTTTCTGATATAACAATGAAAAATGCTGGCAAGGTGTTTGAACTCTCAAACTTCCATTGCCCTCATCTGTGAAAGCTAATAATTCAGTATTTAATAATTTTGGCTTTATCTTACATCGTGAGTGCTCAATATTAGAATGCACACGTATTTAAATAATTTTCCTCTCCTCTCTTATTCATCCTCCTATAATCTATTCCATTGTACTATCTGCCAATACATTCCTGTAAATTAAATAATGTTGCTTTGTTATTTAAGAACAAACATATAATTCATTCTTAAAATACACCAAGCTTTGTGCTATTTTTCTCTGAAAATGTATAATTTGCTTAAGATAAAGGCACTTCTAAATCCCAGATAGACAGAAAAATCAGTAAAAGCAAATTCAAGACTCATAGGAACAGGTTAGTTACATTAACACAGATTTTCATGTGTTTTTCCTATTGAAGGAAATGGCTTTTGACCCTGGGTGCATGTTTGAATCTCCTGATAAATATTAAATATGTCAAAGCCTGGCCACATCATCAGAAATTTGACATTAATTAACTGGAATGGAGCCCAGTGATTCCTATAATTTAAATCTTAGTATTTGATTCAAATAGACCTCAGGTTTACGATTTACTAGGCCATTAACGAGGTATTATTAATATAGTTCTTAATTACTGAAATATCACTGAGGTTCAAGCATGCTTGTTCAATTCTATGAGGCAATTTTCTAAGGTGGCTTCTGATTCCCGTGCCCTGGTGCACACATTCTGTCTATTCCCCTCCCCCTGAGTGTGGGTAGAACTGGTGAACATTATGGGAATTTTCACTCACTGGAATAGGTTACTGTGGCAGACTCCAGCTAAAAGAGTCCACCTGTTGTGTCTGATGATGAAAATGAATGCACAGGCGACAACAATCCTGTGGAGAAAAAGGGAACAGGCACAGCTACTCTCTCAAGGGGAGAGCGCCTGTGGTGCCTCGGCCATTCCCTCAAGAGGGGTGTGCCCCGACCCTTGCCCAGACAGGCTTTTATTGTTTTCCTCGGGTCTTACATCAGAGAAAGATTTATTATCTATCACATAGAATATTATGGACTACATTTTAGGTACCATCAAGGAAATGAAAATAACATGCAGAGGAGAATGGTGATGAGCTGATTAGCTCTTGGGGAAATTCACACAAGCTTTGGATATTGCCTTGAAGATAGACAATACACATTTGTTGTTTTAGACCAGGATGAGGGAGTCTTAGCAAGAGCAAGCATAACAATCTGTATGCATTTTCTAGGCCTGATTCCCACGGGAAAACTCGGTTTGAAGGTCTGGCTCCTGCCCACCACTGCGCTTCTGTAGGTTTTCCGTACAAAGCTGAGTCACATTTGCCAGGCCAAGACAAACCGGTCCCCTACAGGTTACACTGAATAAGAGTCCAGATTAGAAGATTGGATGAAGATATTTCAAGCAAATTAAATTCTCTTTATAGCTTAAAAACAAAAATAAGAAGCCATGTTGTAAGAGAGGCTAGGTACTGAAAATAATTTCTAGGAGCAAACCCTGGCCAACAGCACCCCTTCCTCTTTCCCAGAAGAGACAGGACTTCAGCCTTAGGGCTGCAAGAAACTGAATTCAGCCAACATCTTGAATCAGCTTCAAGGAGGAGACTGAAGCTTAAATGTGACCATGAACATGACCAGCAGCTTCACTTCTGCTTGGTGAGACCCTGACCTGAAAACTCAGTTAGTGCCTACCTGGATCCTCACTCACTCTTAGATAATCAGTTTGTGCTGTTGGAGCAACTAAGTGTGTGGTAATTTGTTAGCCTAATGCAAGTCAGGTAGTAAAGTAACCATATTGTTCTGTGCATTGTTTTAGTTTGAGGTCTCCTTGATCTTTAGTAAACTAATCAAATCAAAGATATTAAAGCAACACTAACAACTTCTGTGAAATTCTGCATCTATGTACACATACATGCACTTATACAAACATAGAGGTGTGTATCACTATGTACACAACTGATAAAATGAAACATTTATATTCTTTCTTCATGTACTAATTTTAGAGAAAGGGAGAGGATGAGAGAGAGATTTGTTATTTCACTTATGTATACATTCATTGGTTGACTGTTGTATGTGCCTGAACCTGGGTTCAAACCCACACTCTTGGTGTATCAAGATGACACTCTAACCTACTGAGCTCTCTGGCCAGGACAAAACATTTATTTTCTTTAGTTATGTCCATTAGTTTCACAGTAACACCTAGACTTACTGTAATTTAATAACAATTAAATCAACTCCATATGTTGCCATTTAAGGACTTTGATTTCAGAATTGGTGCTTTGTTGCCCTCACACAATATTTTGAGAGCATTGTGCATGTCAGGAACCCATGGCGCACGCACAGATGAGCTTCAGTGTTTTCACTCATCCTCTGATAACTCCTGCAAGACGTTCATGTATGTGTGTTTTGTATAAGCACTAGTGTGTATGAAGGAGAAAAGAAGACATTCATTACATTTCATTTTTTAAAAATCATCACCGTAGAGAAGTTTTTGGTGACAATTTGTGGCAATTTTACTGAGATTATAGAATTTATCTTCAATTATTAGTGGATACAAAAATTACATGCATCACTTAATTTCCAATCTCTTTTTAAATTTTAAATGAATTTTAGAACACTTAAAAGCATTCATGGTCACAGAGAAGTCTTTTAAATTTTACTATTAAAATTATTATTATTTATACTCAACCCATTAAAACATTTGCATTTACAATACTATCATTATTATTTATAAATGTTACATTAATCATTGTGCATAGTTACTGGAATAAAAAATGCTTAAAATAAGATTAATTTGCTTTACTTTAATTTATAATAGCTAAATAAATATGATAACAAAATATAGTTATTATTTACTTATTGCTTAACTCTAAACCATCTTAAAATTGCAGATTTGATTCCCTTCACTTGTCTTCCTGGTTAGTTGAAGGGAACTAATATTTCCTTTGCACTGCAAGCCTAACGTGACCTTCTAAGTGAGGGCAAAGTTAGTTTGGGTTTGTTCCAAAAAAAATAGCACAAAATGCAATATAATGAAAGCCTAAGTGTATTTAGGAATGTGATAGAAACATAAAACAAAGAACTTTTTTGGAACCATCTTACAAAAGAATTTAAGTGGTAGGATAAGAAATCTGGGTTTAGTTAAGTCAGTGGTGAGAGACCATCAGGCAAAATTTAGCAGAGCAACAATAGGATTGGAGCTGTGTTTTAGAAAGATAAAACTAAGAGCTCAGCAAGGGATGGATGTGGAGCGTGAGAAGATTAGAAGAATTAGCCAGTCAGGAAACTTGCAGTAGAACCGGGAGATTTACAACAGTGGCAGAGAAAAATGACATTTTGTAATTGCACCATGATTCATAATTTGATTTCTTTCTCATGTGACAGTCAGTTTGTGAAGCAAGCTTGTTAACCAGGAAAAGACAGATTCCAAAAAATACAATTTTATTATACTCCCATAGTCTGAAACGATAGCTGAATTATTTATCTGCTAAGAATTGATGAATGCCTTTCTTTTTAAATCTAGATGTGTTTTTTTTTCACAAAAGAAGCAATGTATAAGCAAATATTTAACCAGTGGCAAGTGACCAGTCATGAGATAAAGTGTCAGTGTTGACAAAAGAGAGGAAAGGCAAACTTCTGTGAAGTGGGAGCATGTTCACAATGGAAGAGAAAGCCTCCCTGAACAGTTTGACGGAGGGCGGAGGAGATCACTTAGCTTTCTTTTGCTTTTTTTGTATACATTGGTAAGAAAGATACAAATATGTTATATTTGTTGCACTTAGGTATTCACCTCAAATACTTTAGTCATAGATTGCTAAATCAGGTTAGACTGGGTACAGGGGGATCATGTGCAAAATGATCAACTACCCATGGAAAAGTCAAATATTATTACCACAGCAACATAAAACCACTTGGAATATGTCACTATTTCCATTACATCACATGTGCTGTCTCTAGATACATAGGTAGATAGGTGACAGATAGATGACAGATAGATAGATAGATAGATAGATAGATAGATAGATAGATAGATAGATGATAGATAGATAGACTATTCATGACAGAAGAGCAAAGGCTACTATAACAATACAAAAACGTGTAATATGTCAGCATATGCAATATATATTATATATAGAAAGATGGAGATACAGCCACACATATATGTATGCATACACACAGTACATATTATTTTCAATAAAATTAAATCAGAGAGTCCTAATGCACTCAGAATGCAAAGGCCAAAAAAGAATTGAAATTCAAATATAATTTGGAAAGTTCTGCATTCTAAATTAGTTAAATGAATGAATGAAGGAATCCATTCTAAATGAATGAAATGCAAATCCACTCAGAATATGGATGTCCAAAGGGGAATGGAAATGCAAATATAATTTACATACTGTCTGATTCCGTTTATATGATGCACCGAAAAGCAAAACTATGAGGACAGTTACCAGGTTTGTAGTTTCAGGGTGGGAGTGAAAGAAGGAGATAACAAAAAACAATACAATGATTGAAACGTTCTTTATCTTGATTGTGGTGGTACTTACACAATTTTATGTATTTCTCAAAACTGTACATTTAAAAAGATTAATTCTACTGTGTGTCAATTGTACCCTCCATGACCCTAATTTTAAAGAAAAAATGTATTTGTTATGTAGATTTCTTTTGAGGGCAACCAAGAAAAAGTCAGGTGAAAATATTTTTAGGAATCCAATAAAGATACATTTCCTGTGCCTCCAGTCTTCTCTCTTGGTGGGAATGTAACTGATATTGGTGACCACTGAGAGCATCAACTCAAACCACTGCTGATGAACTAGGAACTGGCCTTGAGCCTTCACAAGTATCCTGTGTAACAACAAATGCCCTGAGAAGTTTTCAACTTCTACTGGTGATGAAAACTATTACACCCAGTACCCAATATACCCAGTCCATACCCAAAAGTGCAAAGGAAATCTTGTTGTATGGTAAGGTTGAAGAATGGCTGATGTTAGATGCCTGTTTACCTTATTTCTGGATCAGAAGCATCTTGCTTCACACATTTGTTTGTCATCTTCAAATACCCAACAAAGAGATTTACTGATATTCTATGTCACACACTGCTCCCAGTGCCACCAGAGCTATTAGGCCATTTTTATTCCTAACAAGAAGCTTTGTAGGAGAGGTCACTCCCATAATCAGCTGCAGTTTCTAGTTGAGGAAACCAAGGCAGAGATTGGTGAAGTGACTTGCCTAAGGTCTCCTTTCTTGTGGTGGCTCTGTCTGAGCTTGATCTCAGGGAGTCTGGTCCCAGAGTCCACATGTGCTTATTCTGAGTTTTCTCTCTATGTCATTATCAGGGTGTATATATCCCTCTGTGGCACAGATCACAGTGAACCAGTCTGGGGTACGGTTGTAGAAAAATCAGAGAACACTAAAGTTTTAGATATACTTCTCCTTCCTCTACTCACAAGAAAAATCTCATAGACAGGTTCGGGATGCCTCTTCTGCACCACAAAAGGCAGACTCTGTTTCTTTCTTACTTTTTTAATTATAAAAGAAAGAGTTTTAATTTTCTGAATTGAAAAAGTATTTTGATATAAACTTCTTTTTTATAATGTTTTATTGTTGTTCAAGCACAACTGTCTACATTTTTATCCACCACTGCTCCCCGCCCCAGCCATCCCCACCTCCCACCCTCAATCCTACTCCCTCCCTCAATCTTAGTCCCCTTTGGCTTTGTCCATGTGTCCTTTATACACATTTCTTGATGACCCTTCCCCTTTTCCCCCATGCTCTTATCCTCTTCTCCCTCCCCTCTGCTCACTGTTAGTTTGTTCTTTATTTCCATGTCTCTGGTTATATTTTGTTTGCTTGTTTGTTTTGTTGATTAGGTTCCACTTATAGGTGAGATCATATGGCATTTGTCTTTCACCGTGTGGCTTATTTCACTTAGCATAAGGCTTTCCAGTTCCATTCATGCTGTTGCAAAGGGTAGGAGCTCCTTCTTTCTGCTGCATAGTATTCCATTGTGTCAATATACCATGGTTGTTTGATCCACTCATTTACTGATGGGTACTTAGGTTGCTTCCAACACTTTACATAACCGACACTAATAAATGTATGTGGCACATGAGAAGCACTAGGGCTTTGTCTCTGTTCTAGTCACTATCTCCATACCACTCTAGGACAATGTCTGGCACAAATGTACCATTCCATAAAGAGTTCATAATGGTTCTTTCTAATTTGCACTGCCAAGTATTAGTTTTTCAGGTTGTTATTTGTGTATATCTTTTGTTAAAGTACTCAGATGAGGGCCAAAACATGCTAAGCCCTATGTCAGCAGAGCCTTAACTAAGTTTTTGTGCTCAGTAGCCCAAACAAGGAAAGCCAAGGTCAATCAGTCAGCACTTGCCTGCTCGGCAAGTCACCTAATCCAGCTCCCAAACCTCCCCTTGGAACATATAGGGAAAGTAGCCTGTTTTAATCCAATCAGCAAATACCATTGTAGTTTCATTATTCCTGCTCACTTTGGTCTATAAAAATGTCTTGTCTTATATAACTCATCAGAGTTCCATCTGATAGATTGGATGCTGCCCAATTCATGAATTCTGAATAGATGACTACTAGATCAATAAGTTATCTATGAAAAAATTCAGTCTGACAGTTTTAACCTGGCCCCTTTGTCATCACATGGGTAAACTTATTCCTGGTCAGATCTCCCTACTAATTAACAGGGAATTGGAAAAGCTTCAATGCATTTCAAAAATTCCATAGAATTGCCACTATTGTATTGTAGTAAATTCCACTGTGTAACTTGCACTTCAACTTTTCCCTATTTCACAAACATTTAGGATTTTATTAGTGAAAAATCATCCTCTAATTGGTCATTTTTTCACTGATCATCCTCTTTATTGATATGCTTAGAAATAAGTCCAAGAACAGGGTACAAATACTCTTGTTCTCCCCCAGGAACATGGTGAGATTGTACTTTCTGACCTACCCTAAGTTGCACATGTTCGTGGTGACCTGTGCATTTCAGGACACAGAGGCTGAGAGTAATACATGAAATTTTAAGGCGGAGATTTTTAAAGCTAAAGAACAAATCACCATATTCTCATTATCCTCCTTCAAAAGTCCCGTGAATGGTGTTGAGGCTAAAGTTCCACCCATCTGGACCCCTGAGGTCCAAGTATGACATCTGTGAGTCAAGGCTGCCTGGAAGCTCCACATTGGACTTACACAGCACAAAAGAGAGATCACTTGTATTTTGTCATGTTTCTGAGATCTGGGAGTCATTGCCATAGCTTGTCATAACACCATAAGCATATTCTGATTCTGTGTTTAATAAAATAGTAGCTACTATTTAAAAAAAATCTCCTCCATCCCATTACCCCCCTCTACCCCCAGAAGAAGATGGTCAAATGCAAAAAACTTCTAGCTCCAAGATACATGAGTATCAGGGGTATAATGTACAGCACAATGACTGTAGTTAGCAGTGGTGTAAGGGATATTTGAAAGTTATTAATAGAGTAAATTTTAACAGTTCTCATCACAGGAAAAACAAAAACTTTTTTCTTTTTCTTATCTATACGAGGTGATATGTGTTAACAAAACCTACTGTGGTAATCATTTCATAAAACATGTAAGTCAAGTTACTATGCTATATACCTTAAACTTACACAGTGCTGTATGTCAACCATATCTCAGTAAACTGAAAAAAAAGATACAGCAAAATGCATTAAAAAATCTCATGTCAGACCCTGTGCTAGACTATTTATATACCTTAGCCCAGTACTATTAAATAACTGACGTAACACGTATGTGGAACATAAGCACCTTCAGTGTAAGCGTGTGCATTGCCCGGGCCCTCCCAGTGACCCTACAGTTGTGAAAAGGAAGCTCCTGAAAGTTCTGTGTCTGCCCAACGGTCAGCAGCTAATGGTCCGACGGACTTCAAAGTCTGTGTTCTCCCACTCTGCCGCCCTGCTCCCTGGCTCACCTCACACTCGTAAAGCATCCTTCTGCCATTTGTCTTCAACTCGAGACAAGTTTTCAGCTTCTTTTCAAGTGAACTTGGAAAGGAAAATAAATTGCTTACATTGTACCTCTGGGAAGTGAGAAAATGTCCATTGAGAGGAGTGTCAGATACAGAGAAGGCGCAGGCAGTTCATTAAGCAGTGGCCATGGCTGGGTATTAAACAGAGAACACTGCTGGTAGGGATCAAAAAGGATGACAATAACTGTATTCACTTCCTAAAAAATGTAGAGGAAAATTATTGGATTTTGTAATAAATTCAAACATCAAATATTGTTCTCCAAACTGATAAGAACAAACTGTTCATGTTTCCATAATTCATCAAAATCCAACAAAACAGTGTACTTTATGACAATAAATGCATTTTAAAAACAAATTTGCAATAGAATAAAGTCAAATGCATGAAAGAAAAATACACAGAGCCATAGCTTTATTGCAAAAATATATACACACTGTGGTGAGATGAATATTTGCTCCCAAAGGCATGGTGGCATTCCAATCCTCAACCTGGTATATATCATCTGATACGGCGCACGAGTAAATATGACCTTATATGGAGAAAATGTGACTAAATGAGGATTTCTGAGAGGAGCTTATGCTGCTTTATTAGAATGGGTCCCACATTCACACTCTGATGCTGACACATAGAGATGAGAGCTGTGTGCAGATGATAGCAGAGATGAGGATGATGGGACCACAAGTCCAAGAACTCCAGCCTCCCCCAGAACCTGGAAAAAGAAAGGAATGAATTCTCTTCCAGAGCTCCTGGAAGGAGTGAAGCCTTGAACTCTGGTTTGGAATCTGGTCCCCAGAAACATGAAAGGATAAATTTCTATTGTTCCTAAGCCACGAAGCATGTGGCCATTTGTTAAACAGTCACAGGAAACTCATATAGATTTTGGTTCACATAATACTCCCCAGAGCCTGTGAATATACTGTGTACATGACAAGGGAAATTAAGGTTAGAGTTAGAATTAAGATTGCTAATTAATTGACCTTGAGATGAGGAAAGTATCCTGAATTTGTGTGAGTCCAATGTAATTACAAAGGTCTCTGTAATTTGTAATTGAAAGAGGCAGTATGAGTGTTAGAATAATTAATGCAGTGTGAGAAAAACACCCATTTCTAAATGCACAGTTCAGTGCTACCAAGTACATACGCTCATGTCGCTGTGTAGCTGCCAAGAGCATCCATCTCTAGAACTTTTCACTTTGCAAAACCAAAGCTCTGCTCCACTCAACAGTGACTCTCCATCATCCCTTCCCCCAGTGTTTCACAACCACCATTCTACTTTATTTTTTAATCTGTGCTTTACATATACTGTTAGGTCCAAGCTACTAATATTTTATTAAGAATGTGTCTATGTTCATGAGAATTATTAGTCTGTGGTTTTATTTCCTTGTACCGTCACTCTCTGCTTTTGGTATCAGGATAATCTAATCATAAAATGAGTAGACAAGTGTTTCCCCACCTTTTATTATCTGGAAGAGATTGTGTAGAAATGGTGCTATTTTTCTTTAAGTGTTAGACTTGACTAATGAAAATACTGTGCCTACACTCTATCAATTGTTTTTTGCTTGTTTGTTTTATTTTTATTTATTTTATTTTTTAAACCCTTCTGCCTTTTCCTCCCATTATCTCCTCCCAACTTACCTCTGGTTACTGTCAGTTTGTTCTTAATTTTTTTTTAAAGATTTTATTTATTAATCTTTAGAGGGGAAGGGAAGGAGAGAGGGAGAGAAACATCAATGTATGGTTGCCTTTCATGCATCCCCTGCTGGGAAGTGGCCTGCAGGGAACTGGCCTGCAACCCCGGCATGTGCCCTGACTGGGAATGGAACCGCGATTGTCTAGTTCGCAGGCCCGTGCTCAATCCACTGAGCTACACCAGCCAGGGCCTTAATTTTAATTGTATCTGATTATATGTTGCTTGCTTGTTTGTTTTGTTGATTAGGTTCCAGTTAAAGGTGAGATCATATGATATTTGTCCCTCACCACCTGGCTTATTTCACTCAGCATAATGCTCTCCAGTTCCATCTATTCTGTTGCAAATGGTAGGAGCTCCTTTTTTCTTTATGCTGCATAGTATTCCATCATGTAAATGTGTGCCATAGTTTTTTCATCCATTCATTTACTGATGGCACTTAGGTTGTTTCCAGCACTTAGCTATTGTAAACTATGCTGCTATGAACATCGGGGTCCATAGGTTCTTTTGGATTGGTATTTCAGGGTTCTTAGGGTATAATCCCTGCAGTGGAATTGCTGGGTCAAAACGCAGTTCCATTTTTAGTTTTCTAAGGAAATTCCATACTGTTTTCCATAGTGGCTGCACCAGTCTGCAATCCCACCAACAGTGCATTAGAGTTCCCTTTTCTCCACTTCCTCTCCAACACTTGTTTTCTGATTTGTTTATGATGGCCATTCTCTCTGGTGTGAAGTGGTATCTCACTGTGACTTCAATTTTCATCTTTCTGATGGCTAGTGATGTTGAGCATCTTTTCATATGTCTTTGGGCCCTCTATATGTTCTCCTTAGAGAAGTATCTCTTCAAGTCCTTTGCCTATTTTTCAATTGGGTTGTTTGTCTTTCTGGTGTGGAGTCCTGTGGGTTCTTCATATATTTTGAAGCAGTAATGAAAAAACTCCCATCACACAAAAGCCCTGCACCAGGCGGTTTCACAGGAGAATTTTACAAAACATTTAAGAAAGAGCTAACCCCTATCCTTCACAGACTATTCCAAAAAATCTAAAATGATGAAAGACTCCCAAACTCTTTTTATGAAGCCAGCATCATCCTAATCCCAAAACTAGATAAAGACACAACAAAAAAGGAAAACTACAGAGCAATATTGCTGATGAACATAGACACTAAAATCCTCAAAAAATATTCACAAACCTCATCCAATAACACGTTAAAAAGATCATACATCATGATCAACTGGGATTCATCCCAGGGATGAAAGGATGGTACTATATTCACAAATCACTAAACATAATACATCACATAAACAAAAAGAAAGACAAAAATCATGTGATCATATTGATAGATGTGGAAAAAGCATTTGATAAGGTACAGCACCCATTTATGATAAAGGCACTCAGCAAAGTGGGAATAGAGGGAGCATTCCTCAACATAATAAAAGCCATATATGAGAGACCTACAGCCAACATCATACTCAATGGGCAAAAACTAAACACTTTCCCACTAAAATTAGGAACAAGATAAGGATGTCTACTTTCACCATTTCTATTCATGAAATGAATAGTATTGGAAGTCTTAGTCACAGCGATCAGACTAAAAGAAATCCAAATTGGAAGGGAGGAAGCAAAACTCTCATTGCTTGTTTGTTTTAAATTGCATTTTAATATAATAAGGAATATTTAGAGTATCGTTTTTAGTAAATTTTACTGTCTGAGTTTTTCAAAAATAATGAATTAATTCAAAAGTATGGATTTTATGGGCACAGAGTTATTCATTGTCTTCCCTTATTTTCCTTGTAATGTTTTGTGGAGTAAGTTGTAAGTTCCCTGTAACTGTTATCTTGCTTTGTTTCTCTTTGTTCTTGCTTAGCCCAGCTAAAGTTTTATCTATTTTATTTATCTTTCAAAGAAAAACTCTGTTTCCTTTCTGTTGTTTTAACTTTGTTGATATCCGCTTTGATATTTCTATCTGTTTGATTTAGGTTTAGTGTTCTCTATTTCCCTAGGTGGAAATTAACTTATTAATTTGAGATCATTTTAATAATATGTCTTCAGTGCTATAAAAATCTCTAAGCAGTATTTCAGATGTGTACCACAGTTTTCTGCACACACTGCATTTTCGTAACTTTTATTAAATTTTACTAATTTCTCTTGAGACTTGTGACATGGAAATACTTTACAAATTATTATTTCATTATCTGTGTAACTGATGTCTATTAGTGTAATTTTGTTTATCCTCGAGAATGCATACATTTTTATTTCTGTTAAGTAAATTTGTTAGGGTTTTTTATTGCCTAGAAATTTAGGCAATGACAATCACAGCACAAACAATGAAATATAGTCTAAATATGGATTAATAAAAACAGTTAAATGTCTGTCAGATTGTGCATCCTTTTCTTAAAAGTGTACTCTTCATGCCTGGCTGGTGTGGCTCAGCAGATTGAGTGCTGGCCTGCGAACCAAAGTATCACAGGTTGGATTCCCAGTCAGGTCACAGGCCTGAGTTGTGGGCCAGGTCTCCAGTGTGGGTGGCGTATGAGACAACCACACACAGATGTTTCTCTGCCTCTTTCTCCCTCCTCTTCCCTCTCTCTAAGAATAAATAAATAAAATATTTTTTAAAAGTTTGCTCTTTATATGTTAATATGAATGAACTCTGACTTTCAAGATATATTTTTTCAAGAAAAATGTAGTAGCAGTATGCACATGATGTGTTTTGTGGGTAAATAACAACTGTGTGTATTACAAATCCATAAAATATTTCTAAAAGAAAGCATAATAAAATAACCAATTCCATTCTTATATACAGGTGAAAAGAGTGTGTAAGTAGACAAAGACAGAAAGGAACTAGAACAGAGGTGGGAGCTTTCTTGTAACTGTACTCCCATCTATCTGTTTAATATGTGAGTGTGTTAGATATTCTAATGTAAGATGTGTTTTTACAATATAGCAAAACCATTTTTGAATCATTTGTCTAATATATATATACATGTATTCCCTGCTTTGCCTAATATATGTATGTATATATATATATATATTCAGTTATCCAATTAGTCCATGTCTTTTAAAAATGATATAGATACATTATTTTCTTTTTAAAAACAAGGAACTTGAAAGTAGTACAACAAAAATTCCAATTTAGGCAGTCAGGTTTCACAGTCTATGTCTTTAGCCACTGTACTGTGCCTTAATGGATAAAATTTCTTAGATCAAAACTATGAACAGTAAAATGACAACAAACTCACAACTATCAACAACTGAAGCTAAAAGAAAACAAAAACAAAAACAAACTAAGTAAACAACTAGAACAGGAACAGAATCACAGAAATGGAGATCACATAGAGGGTTATCAGTGGGGGGGAGGGGGAAGAGTCGGGGAGAAGGTACAGGGAATAAGCAGCATAAATGGTAGGTACAAAATAGATAGGGGGTGGTTAAGAATAGTACAGGAAATGGAGAAGCCAAAGAACTTGATATGTATGGCTCATGGACATGAACTGCTAGTCTGAGGAGGGGGATGCTGGTGGAAAGTAGGGTGCAGGGTGGAGGGGAATTAAGGGGACAAAAATGGGACATTGTAATAGCATGATCAATAAAATATACTTAAGATGCAAAAAAAATTATGTATTTTTAACATAATAAAAAATTACTGAGAGTATCTACTTACTCATGATAATCTCAAGCATGACCATGAAAGTCTTAGTGGATTTGTTAATGGCCCCCCTTCATTCCACTATACATAAATGTGCTTTGGAAGTGACTATCCAGCAAGAGACTATATTTCCTAGCCCAATTTGAATGCAGATGGATCCATATGAACAGTTCTTGCTAAAGAAATGTGGATAAAAAGAATGGTTTTCCCTTCAAAGCTGAAGTGGTTAAAAGCAACTGTGCATTTTCCATTTTGCCTTGTTCTTCTGGAAGCTGAATACTGATGCCTAGTTGACTTTGATAGTCATGCACAAAGATGGCATCATTCTGCTTGGCCCCTACATGAATTTGTAAGCAGAAATTGTTCACCCTCAAATTGACCCAAAACTTCTATTTGGAACTTTTAATAATCTTCCATATATCAATCCACTGAAAGTTTAAAATGTGTTAGAATTGCCTGTATTATACTTCCTATGATAGATATTGTTACCACTTCTCACAGCAAGTGGCAAAGAAACATTGATCAAAGGCTTGCAGATGGATACCCCATGCATTTGCTAAAATTGTTCCTTCCAATAATGTGAAAAAAAAAATCTAGCTTTCATGGTACCTGTAGCTAAGAGGAACATTGAAGTCACAAAGATAATAGAGTGCGGATAGCTTTGCTAGATTCTGAATGCTTTTGCATTCTAATGTTAAAGCATGTGTCTCTCTTATGCAAATGAACACATAGATGATGAATAGTGGAATGATGCCAATATAATGCAGAAGACATATTAGGTAATTATTTTTATTCTCCAGCACATTAATATTTTGAACTACCTAGTGATAGCCACTGACTGTGCAGTATATTGGCGATGCTGAGCACAGCAGAAATGAAAAGTTTTTCATTACACCCTACAGCCCGCTTTAGTCCTCCTCAACTCACCCAGGTTGGCCACACTGTACGTACTGAAAGTGCTTGTCACATGGGATGGAAAACATTTGTGTATTTGCCACATTCAGCTTTCTCAGTTCTTACTTGTACCCATTACCATCAGGCTACATTTACCAATGGAAAAAAACTATATTTACCAAAGATAATGTACATTTCCATTTCTACTTTACATTTTTTAGTTCCTGTTGTTTTCTAGGAAATTTCAAACTGATCATTATGACTGCTTTCATTACAAAACTATTTAGAGTCTGATTGACTATCTTTTCTGTCAAATTTCATTCATCTTTCACTTAAATTTGATAAATATTTTTCAGGGATGTATTATGTTGCACTATAGCAAAAATACTTATACAAGACAAGAAAACTCAAAAAATAGTTGTCATACTCAGGAGCACTGAAGTGAAGTAGAAAGAACCTCAAAGATTAAAAACTCAAAGATTTGAAAAAGCAAAAGTCTTGTAGATCTGAACAGTCTGAGATTCTAAAAAATCCTTTGAGCAACAAAATTTTATTCAGAATTCTCACATATAAACTGCCCGCATTTCAGACTAAGGACTTTACTTCTCCAAGGCACCTTGTTTCTTTAGGCCTCAGATTAACTTCCCAGTAATAGGTGAATATGTGATGCTTTGGAAAAGCAAGAAGGCAAAGAAATCTCTTTTAGTGATTATGCCAAGGAAAGCACTCTGAGTATGGTTATATCCACGTGGAACCAGCAAACAAATGGAAGTTCACAAATCTCTGAGTAAAAATATATTGGTAATGTATTCCTCTCTTAAAACCACCATTTTTTGTGGGAATGTAAAAATAACTACGAGCCCTCGAACTTGAGTAAGGAGTGAGTAGGTCAGTCATTAGAAATAATCAACAAGAAAGTTGCTTCCCAAATAGCAAACAGGGACCATGGACCTCACAGAGAGCAGGTCATATTCTAATAAACAGACTTTCCTTTCTTCAAGACAACAGATTTGAGTATTTAATGCATAGGTTTTATCCATTCTATGAACAAAAGGGAGTGTGTGTCTTCCATGTTTCTCGTTCGGACTGAAAAATGCTTACTGCAGCTGTATCAACCCTTCACCTCTTTTACTGGAGGGGTTGTATTTCAGTCTGGAGTTTATGGCATATAGAAAAGCCTATCTAGAAGTGACAGACATATCAGATGGTTTTAGAATGTGTGCGTGATGCAGTGGTTGAATGAGATTTTGGGTTGTTTTCTTTGAGAGAGCCTGAGCTTGCTCTAGGCACAAAATGTCAGGGACAGTTGTATATCTACGATTAATGGAAAATTAAAGCTGACTCCTACTGTCCACCAAAAATTATAATCTCTTCATTGTAGAATATATGTATTGCTTGTAAATGGCTAACTGAACCAGGACTAGTTTATCCAGCCCTCACTTTATCCTCCTCACATTCTTGCATCTAGATGGGGCTAAGGGACTAGTCTGCTGTAAGGAAACATTTGCACAAGTGGTGTGTTTCACTCCTAAGCTGAGACTGATGGGAAATACTAGTCCCAGGCACCCTCACTTCACGCTCCATCAGCAGAGTGTTCATGCATAAAAGCACCTGCTAGAGCAGAGTTCACACCTCCCTTCTTTGCTGAAAACCTAGAGAACCACATAGGACTGTAATCTGGATGATAATCAAATGACCACTATGTTAAACCATTGAAATGCTGGCATCTCTTTTCACAGTAGCTAGCATTGCATAAATTATATAATGATTGCAATGATGGTACTTAATATTTTGGTTTTATATTTTTCATATAATAGCAAGAATCTATATTATAATTTTACCAGTCCTATCAATATACAGTGTTAGGCTAACCCTAAATAAAGCAGGTATTCTGGTCAGCATAATAGGCATTTTTTAAAGAGTTATAATGTTTTTGTGTATAAGTGTGTGGATACGTCCAGGAAGAGTATCTTATTGTTCTTTACTGCATGTCAAAATTGGCATACATATAAGTGTTTTCATTGTTGATACTTAATTTGAAGATATTTGGCTGATCACTGTGATAAGTTAAATTTCACTGTGACTTTGGTACAAGAGAACAATACACATATGCAGCCACCTTATGAATGGTAGCAACTATTAAAATTTTATTTGGTTCTTGAGTGTCTGAATGTTATTAAATTAGGGAGTTCTTAGCTATTATTTATAGGAATCATAATCAGTCAAGTGAACACAGATGACTTAACAGTTATCTTTTGAATTTTTGTAGTTCAGAATTTATCTCTGCAAAATATCCAGGCAAAATTATGTCAGTCACAATACTTTTTGTGATATCTTCACAAAAGTCACTATGAATGCCTCTATCTATCTCTCCATTATTTGCCTATTATCTATAATCTATCTTTATATTCTGTTCTGTGAGTTTAAGGAATATCACTTCACTTTAGATATTATGATACTTTATATTTCACAGACATATATGTAAATATGATACAATATTTTTATATTTTATATTGTATAAACAAAAAGAGTTATAAAACTATATAGAATAATACATGTGTACCTAGATAGACACTAAATTAGGCACAGGGTAAAATTTTCAGTTTCCTTGTCTCAAGAAGAATCACCTTCAACAAAGAAAAAAATCAATTGGTCTTCGTACTTAAGCTCAGGTTTACACAGTTCTGTGCAACCGAACATTTACCACCAGTCACACAGATTAAAAGTTGAAGACATTTGAAAAGAAAACATTTCTGAGAAAAGAATAACATAGATAAATTGGTTCACTGATATTTAATAGACTAGAAACTGAAATCTTGACTTTAAACTTCTGAGACTAATCATATAAGTACAACTGAGCTAGACATCTAAATTTTATTTTATTTTCTTACTTCTCAATCTATTAACCTTTTGATTGGCAAGCAATCAACAATTTTTCTCTTATTTTTGTTTAATCATGTTTATAGTTTTAAACATGTGTTTATTTTTAGTGATCTTTCATTTGGCTTACTCTGAGGAAAATAGAGTCAGAGAAGGTTGTATCTATCTTCTCAATTTTTAACTGTCATGAACATGTTATTATCCATTAAAGCAAGGTAGACATAAAAATTTAAGAAGCTCTTTAGAGAGTATACAATTAAATTTATTTCTTCTTCTTCAAGTATAGTACTATGAGTCTATTGTTAACTACACTCTCCATGTCCAAGGAGAAACATGAAAAAGGAAGAGTTATTTCAAGGATATAGCCATGATCCAGAGGATAAGCCCGAGAACCACAGGAGACAGTTACTAGACCCGGAAGGAAACAGCACTGTTAGCCTGATTTTAACACTGTCTAGCAAGCGACTCCTTTTTTCCTTTCATTGTTTCCAATTCTGAAAGGGAACTGCCTATAGCTTGTATCCAATACTTCTTACACCACAGTATTTTGGGAGCTGATAACTTGTTTTCTAGTTTTATAGCCCACAGATGGAGTAAAGTTTTGTTTCAAGGGATAATCATAGTTTGGACCATGCATGTTGCCGTAATGGTTTGAGACTTTTTGGTATGTTGTGATGGGATGAATGCTTTTTATATGTAAATGTCTTCAGAGGCCAGAAGGCATCCCCAAATGTGTCCACATTCTAATTTCCCGAACCTGTGAATATGTTACCTCATGGGTCACAAAAAATTTTGAGAATATAATTAAGTTCAGAATCTTGAGAGGCCGAGATTATTCTGGATGGTGCTGTGGGCCAAATAAAACTGTAAGTGCCTTTATAAGAAAGAGGGATTCAGGAAGGTGGGATAAGTAGCCATTAGCAAGAAGGTACAAAGGAAATGCAAGAAAACAAATACTTCCCTAGAGTATCCCGAAAAAATGCAGTCTTGCGTATATCTTGATTTTACAACTTCTAACCCTCAGAATTGTTAGATAATATATTTGTATTGTTTAAAGCCTCAATTTTTATGGTGATTTTATAGTAGCAATAGGAAACTATCAGGTTTAAGAGATATTTCTTGCTTCAAAACTATAAACATTATTCCTTTAATGAATAATCCAGATAATAAACTGTAGCCTACAGATAATAAACTAGGCTATAGATAATAAACTGTAGCCTAGACAGCTTATTGTTTTATATTCAAGTATATTATCTACCTCAAATTATACAGAAAATCAAATGATCCAGCATTATATTACTTCTTTACTCAACTGCAATAGTGACTTAATTGGGAACAAGTTACTAAATATTGCTGATGTGTTTCTGGACTTTGTGTTATTTTATTGGTCCATACTTTTTTCCTTACATTGTATTAATTAATATCAGCTAGTCTCTGATAGGAATTGTTTTCCAGTTTTTATTTTATGACTCACATTTGTCTTTGTTATCCTAAGGCCTTTGCATTTCCATATTATTTATATATACATATGCATAAAATGGGAGAAATAGAGAGTTTTCCAAAATTACAGCCTAATCCAAGACACTTCAAAATACTCTTCTTGAGACATAAAGTTCTGCAATACAGAAGAAATGATCAGCAAAGAAGATGGTAAACAAGTGGCCGATTATAAGTAAATATTGACTGTATTAAACAACAATATATAAAAACAAGATAAAACTAAAATTTATCACAATGATAGCATACACATTGGGGGAGGTAATCTAAGTAAGTTAAATATTCTAGGTTGGCTGGTGGATCTACTGCTAGAGATTATGAATCCTTGATCATTTGATATGCTAAGCATACCTATTAATATTTATAGGCTAAATAAAATACTAATAAGAGAAGGCTTCTTCTCTTTTAGAAGTAGAGTTTAACAAGTAGAGTTTAAAACTTAATGTAAATAATAATTCAAATAAAGGTAATAAAAGAGAAAGATAAATAAGAAGATGAAATAAAACAAAAAGAAAGTAGAAAATATAATATATGAAAAAATAAAATAAGATGAATGGCCTAAATCCATAGGTGATTGACACCTGGTGAGCATTAATCTAGGCTATAGTAAGTAACTTTTGGTTTAAACCTCACATATTTTTTAATAATGTGGTTCCTCGACAAAATATTACACATTCTCTAGACCTCAGAGTCTATTAGTTAAGCCTCTGATGTAAAAAATACCTTTTCTGATATACATTAGATATAATATTGTAGCCAACAGTTTATTTTTTTCTTAGTAGTCCAATAGTTATAGTATTTTTGTTTGTTCCATATCTGGTGACTCGTATAAATCTTTAGATATTAAGAAGAAAAACAAACTTTACTAGTTAGAAAACAATGTTGTGAGTACAAAGCCTCATGAAAACACAGAAAAATACATCAAAATAATATCCTGTCTTAAAAACAAAGCAAACACAAAACCTAAAATCAAACTGGAAAAGTAAAGTGAATGCATTATAAAATAGAGATATGCTATGTTATCAGAATTCTATTATACAAAAGACCCTAAATATTACCTAGCCCAATATTATTGTTTAGGTGCTTATGGTAACTTCTATTACCTAAATGCAAAGTATACAACACATCATAAGTTGCAAGTTTTATGGCCATATTGAGATAAATCTTTTTGAAATATAGTTGGCAAGAATTAGGTCAAACATTAAAACACCATGTATTTTACTTTATAAGACCTTTAAGGACTAGGACAAATGTTTTTGAATTTCTAGCACATTTGCTCATATAAAATGTTTTATAGATATATACACTTGTTTAGTAAAAATATGCTTATCATCATAGATCCAAATAATAAGTTTCAAATCAGATTTTCAATTGAAATTCTTAAGATGTTACACAGTGATTCTCAAAAGTTTTTTTTTTCTGAATTGATTAGAACATAAAACATTGCAAAGCATGTAAAATGCCTGATCTACTTTCTCTGGTGGACACTGATATGTCTCCAGACAAAAAATTTTAACTTTCAAATTTATGGAATAATCTTTAATATAAACACAAATACAAAACATCACATAAGTGTGGTGAATGAAAAGTGAATATATACAAGTATACCAATGCTTCTTGAAGTTAAATAAATTGTTGAGTAGTATCAAAATTGTATCAATTTTGTTTAAAAATGTCTCTCTTATTTTAAAGAGAGGTGAAGGGAGGGAGAGAAGGAGAGAATCATCAGTGTGGAGAGAAACATTAATTGGTTAATTGCCTTCTGTAAGTGCCCTGACTAGGGACAGTACCTACAACCCAGTCATATGTCCTGACTGGGAATTGAACCAGTGACAGTCCAGTTTTCGCAGGACTATGCCCAACCAACTGAGCCACACGGACCTTAGAAAAATATGTGTCATTATTTTAACCAACATGTTTTGGTAGATGAAACACTGTATAATTTTGTGAGAATAATCAAATCAAGGCTCATGTAAAATTCAATTGATTGTAAGGAGCTGTGAGCTTCAATTTATGTCCCTCTCGATACCCACAGTTTGTTTTACCATCAAGGGAGCTATTCTGTACTTGAATGTGTGAAACACCCACATATGTTAATGCCTATGAAATTAATTTCAGTCTCTGTCATCACAATATCCCATTTGATTTTTTGACAGAGAAAACAACATATGCTGTAGCATTGTTTTCCTGGTTAATCTGGCTTCTTCTATGTGTTAGGTTCCTTTCTTCACACATTCATGGCTCCTGAAATATTCAATTGAGTTATACAAAGCTTAAGAAAGCAAAAAGTGTATGTATTTCAAATTTGTTTCCATAGAACTGCTAACAATGAAAATTGTCTAGTTTCCCCTTAGATTTGCTCATCAATATTTTTTCCAATGAAATTAGTAATGACGGAGAGATTCAAAATGGCAGAGGAGCAAGTTACAATAACCTCCACCCATGACTAATCTGAAATTACAACTAAACTGTAGAGAAATCATCTAGAATGACCAACTGAGCACTAGCTGGAGAGAAGCTTTATAACCAAGGACAGACAGAGAAAACCACTTCGCCACAACATGACTGGTGCAAATTGTGGGGGAAATGTAAGAGGATTGGCTGGGCTCCCACGGGTGGCAGCTGAAGTTCCAGAGGGATGTTTCCGTGGCCAGGGAGTTCCCCCTGAGAAGTGTTGGTCTAAACCCTAAGCTGGGCTCCACAGCCTACCCTGGTGCAAATTGTGGGGGAAATGTAAGAGGATTGGCTGGGCTCCCACGGGTGGCAGCTGAAGTTCCAGAGGGATGTTTCCGTGGCCAGGGAGTTCCCCCTGAGAAGTGTTGGTCTAAACCCTAAGCTGGGCTCCACAGCCTACCATATCGGAGCCAGAAAAGAACCCAGATAATACCCAGCTGTGAAAAGCAGCAGGGTTTCTGTCTTCCAGGGAGAGACAGCTAGAGACCCTTGCTGTCTCTAGCTGAGAACTCCTTAAAGGGTCAATGCACAAAATTTCATTTGTAGCCAGTCATCTGCACTCTGGAAGAGGGAAGGCAGAGTGGACTAGAAATGTTTGAGGAGAATCTAAGTTTGCTGGTTTGGGGGAGAGAAATGATGGAACGGCCACCAGGATCCCTGTGATGATCCCCATACTGCAGAAGACGTCTCCTCCAAGTGGCATCAGCCTGAGGGGAATCAATAGCCCTGCCCACAGGAATTACTTTGCTGTACTCTGTGGTGATTAAGCCTGACTGCTTATTGCAGAATGATTATATAAAAACAAATCACTTCGGTGGATAATTATTTCAGTATCCAAGGCAAAAAAATACAAAGATGTTGCCAATATGGGGAGAGGAAGAAACAGACCCTAAATGAAAGAACAAGAGAATTCTCCAGAAGAACTAGATTAAATGGAGATAAGCAATTTTTTATAGAGAGAGTTTAGAGTAATGATTATAAGGATACTCAACAGCATGAAAAAAGACATACAAACAAACAAAAAAGAGATCAATCAAAATAAGAAATTCAATATTTGAGATAAATAATACTCTAGAATGAATAAGCAGTAGGTTAGATGAAGCAAAGGATCAAATCAGTGTTTTGGAAAAACAGATACAAAAAACAATCAGGCACAGCAGCAAAAAGAAAAACAAATTAAAAATGAGGATTTTACAAACATTTTCGACAATATGAAGTATAACATCAGTATCACGGGAATACCAAGAAGAGAGGACAGCAAGCAAAGGAGCAAGAACCTAAATACTTACCTAAACTCATGAAGAAATAATGACTAAATACTTACCTAATCTCATGAAGGAAAAAGTCACACAAGTCCAGGAAGTTCAGAGAGTTCCCCAAATTGTTGGAACCAAAAAGGACTACACTGAGACACATCATAATGAAAATTGCAAAGCTTAAAGACAAGGAGTGAATACTAAAAGCCTCAAGGCAAAAGCAAGTAGTTACCTACAAGGGAGTACTAATTACACTGGCATCTGATTACTCAACGAAAACATTTCAAGCCAGAGCAGGGTGTTGCAAAATATTCAAGGTGATGAAAAGCAAGGACCTACAATCAAGGCTACTTTACTCAGCAAGGCTATTATTTAAATTTGAAAGAGAAATAAGAAGTTTGACAGACAAGAAAAAGCTTAAGGACTTAGTTAACACCAAACCAGTACTGCAACAAATGTTAAAGGCCTTGCTTTAAGAAGAAGAAAAAAAAGAGAAAGGGAAAAAAAGAGGAAAACTGTCTAACAATAAAATGACACTACTTAAGTATCTTTCAATAATTACCTTAAATGTAAATGGCTTAAATTCTCCAAAGGAAAGACAGAGTAGCTGAATGGATAAGAAAACAAGCCCCATAAGTGTGTTGCCTCCAAGAGACCCATCTCAGATCAAAAGGACACACAGACTAAAAGTAAAGGGTTGGAAAAAGATATTTCATGCAAATGGGAAAAAAAGCTGGGGTAGCAGTATTTACCGTATTTTGTTGTATATAATGTGTGTCCATGTTTTAGTACTAATTCCCACATATAATTTGCATTAAATGTGGGAATTAGTACTATCCACATATAATGTCTATCCTTATTTTTCTCCCAAAAATTTGAACAAAAAAGTAAGCATTATTCATGGCAAACTAAAGTATATCTGACAAAATTATCTTTAAAACCAAGGCTATAGTAAGAGACAAAGAAGGACAGTACACCGTGATAAATCGAGTAATCCAACAAGAGGATATAACCCTAGTAAACACTGAGGTACCCAACATAGGAGCACCTAAATACGTAAAGAAAATCTTGATGGACATAAAAGGAGAGAGATCAACAAAAATACAGTCATAGTTGAGAATTTTAACACTTCAGTGACTTCAAAGGATATATCTTCCAGGCAGAAAATCAACAAGGAGAGAGTGGCCTTAAATGACACAGTAGATCAAATGAATTTAATTGATATTTTCAGAGGATTCAATTCCAAAGCACAGAATATATATACTTTTCAAATGCATATGAAACGTTTTTTAGGATAGGCCACATGCTAGGACATAAAACAAGTCTCAATAAACTTAAGAAGATTGAAATTGTATCAAGCATCTTTTCTGAACACAATGTTATGAAACTGGAAATCAATCACAAGAAGAACACTGAAAACACACAAAGACACAGGAGCTCAATAATATGTTATTAAACAATGAATAGGTCAACAACGAGATCAAGAAAAAAACAAAAGATAAATCAAAACAAATGAAAATGAGGATACAACAATCCAAAATCTGTGGGACACTGGGAAAGCAATCCTAAGAGGAAAATTTACAGCATTGAAGGTTTATCTCAAAAACCAAGAAAGAGCTCAAATAAACAATATAACTTTACTTAGAGGAATTCAAGAAGGAAAATGAACAAAGCACAAAGTGAGTATAAGGAAGAAAATAATTAAGATCAGAGTAGAAATAAATAAAATAGAATCTAAAAAAAAGATAAATGAATCCAAGAGCTGGTACTTTGAGAAGATAAACAAGATTTACAAACTCTAACCAGACTCATTAAGAAAGAAAAAAAGAAAGGACCCAAATAAATAAAATCAGAAGTGAAAGAAGACTAATAACAACTGACACCAGAGAGGTACAAAGAATTCTAAGAAAATATTATGACAATTATATGCCAACAAACTAGAAAACTGAATAAAATAGATTAATTCCTGGAATCATACAATCTTCAAAAAATAAATGTGGAAACTCAAAAAATCTGAATAGAAAAATTATACCTAATGAAATTGAACCAATAATAATAATAATAAAAAAACCTCTCTACAAATAAAACCCCTGGACTAGAAGGCTTCACAGGTGAATTTTATCAAGCATTCCAAGAAGAACTAACACCTCTTCTCAAACTACTTCATAAAGTTGAAGAGGGGGAACCAACCAAATTCATTTTACAAAACCAGCATTATTCTAACTCAAAAACCAGATAAACACACTACAAAGAAAGAAAATTATACACCAATATCCCTGATGATATAGGTGCTAAAATCCTCAGCAAAATATTAGCAAAAAATACAGCAATGCATCAAAAATATCATACACCATGATCAAGCGGGGTTTATTCTGGGAATGCAACATTGATACAACTTTTGTAAATCAGTAATTGTGATTCATGACATAAACAAAATAAAGGATAAAAACCACATGATTATATCAATAAATGCATAAAAAGCATATGGTAAAACTCAGCACCTATTTATAATAGAGTGGGAATAGAGGGAACATATCCAAACATAACAAGGGCCATATATGACAAGCCCGCTGCCAGCATCATACTCAATGGAAAAAAAACTACAAGTGTTCCCCTTAAGACTGGGAACACAGGGATATCCACTTTTACTTCTTTTATTCAGCATAGTGCTAGAAGTTCTAGCCACAGCAATAAGACAAAAATAAATAAATAAAAGGCATCCAAATTAAAAAAGAAGTAAAACCATCTTTATTTGCAGATACATGATATTGTACGTAGAGTACCCCGAAGATGTGACCAAGAAACTAGTAAAACTAATAAATGAATTCAGCAAAGTAGCAGGATACAATTCCAATGACATATTTCACAGAACTAGAACAAATATTTCAAAAATTTATATGGAATCACAAATGGTCCCTCATGATAACAGTGATTTTGAGAAAGAACAACAAAGGGTTTTCAGGAACATGTATAAAGGACACATGGACAAAACCAAGAGGGGGTAAGTTTGAGGGTGGAAGTGGGGAGGACTGGGGTAGAGGGGAGTGGTGGGGAGGTAATGGAGACAATTGTATTTGAACAACAATAAAAATGTGAAAAAAACAAGTACCTAAATATGAATAGATAATTAAATTTTAAAAAGAACAAAACTGGAAAAATCATTGTATCTACCCAAACTATACTACAAAGCCATATAATTAAAACAGGCAAAATAATTTTATGCCAGCCTGATACTGGCATAAAAAACAGACACATAGATAAATCGAACAGAGTAGAGAGCCCAAAAATAAACCCACACCTTTACAGTCAATTAATATTGGACAGAGAAAACAAGCATGTACAATGGGCTACAGATAGTTTATTCAATAAGTTGTGTTGTGAAAATTGGACAGATGAGTACAGAAAAATGAAACTAGACCATCTTATCATAAAATATATGAGAATAAATTCAAAATGGATCAAAGACTTAAATGTTATACCCAAAACCATAAACATCCCAGAAGAAAACATAGGCAGCAGAATCTTGGACATTGCTCGCAGAAACTTTTTATTGGATATATCTCCCCAAGCAAGAGAAATAAAAGAAAAATAAACAAATGGGACTTCATCAAACTAATTTTTTTGTACAGCAAAGAAAATTGTCAACAAAATAAGAAGACAAAACAGAAAATGAGAGAACATGATCGTCAATACATCAGATAAGGGGTTAATAACCAAAATTTGTAAATTACAAAACTCAACACCAGAAAAACAAACAACCCAATTAAAAAATGATTAAAGGATCTAAATATATGCTTCTCCAAAGAGGATGTACAGATGATCGATAGACACATGAAAATATACTCAATGTCACTAATCATCAGAGTAATGCAAATTAAAACCACAGTGAGATATTATGTCACAGTCAGAATGGTTATCATCAGTAAATCAAAAAACAAGTGTTGGTTGTTGGCAAGAATGTGGAGAAAAGAAAACATTTTTGAACTGTTAGTAGAAATGCAGACTGATGCAACCACTATGGATATCAGTATGGAAATACTTTTAAAAATTAAAAATGGATCTGTTTTTTGACCCAGTAATCCTACTTCTGGATATATACCAGAAGGAACCCAAAGAACTTATTTGAAAGAACATAAGCATCTCTATGTTCATTGCAAAGTTATTTACAAATGCCAAGATAGGGAAGCAACTGAAGTGTCCATTAACAGATGAGTGGATAAAACAACTATGGGACATTTATGCAATGGAATTCTACTCAGCCATAAATAAACAAACATATATTGCACTTGGAAACAGTATGGATGGATGTGGAGAATATTATGCTAGGTAAAATAAGCCAGTCAGGGAAAGACAAATACCAAATAAGTTCACTCATATGTGGAATCTAATGAACAAACTGAAATAGCAAGCAAAACAAAAACAGACTCATAGATAGAGAAAAAATGACAGCTACTGGGGGTGGTTCAGAGGTTGAAGGACTGAGCAAAAGAGAATAAGGACTCATTGACATGAACTGTGTGCTGATCTCTGGGGGAAGAGTGCATAAGGGGACTAAATGGTAATGGAAAAATATAATAAAGTTTAATTTTTTTAAAAAAAGGAAATCATAGGGAACAGAAAATACATGTAAAGTATTTCCTGAAAGATCATTGTATCAGTGGACCCAAACACTTCATACTGGTATTGTTCAAAGGCCAACTATATATGTAATCACAAGTAGATTGTTAAATGAATGTTAAACTGTAACTTTTAATAATGCAAAATGAAAATTTTAAGTAATTATGTCTGATTAATTTTTATAATGCCCAATATATTTGGATTTAGAGGCTTGGAATAAGATTTTCCTCCTATAAATACTGTTATAAAAGTTGTTTATCAGGTGAAAAAAAAGAAATTAACAAAGATGTGTTTTAACTGTGACTTAATATCTTTATATTAATTGGAAATGAATTACATTTGGTTATATTCTTCATTGTCATTAACCCTTAAATTTCAGTATTATAATGTCATATAAAATTAGTGTTATTTATATTTAAAATATAATGTAGACCTTGATTAATGCTATACTGATTTAAATACTTTCCTACACACGATTTTCATAGACGACAGTGAAAAAAATTTTATAGACAACATAAAAACAAAGTACACACCTGTCTTCATTACCAAACAGACTAAAGAAAAAAAATGAAATAGGAAAAATAACTTTTACAATATTAGGCACAATAATTTGTGCCTGTTTTAGCTTTGTATCTCAAATAAGATGATAAAACTATGTATTTCCATTGCCATCAATTTTTGGTCAACTTGAAATGCCTTATTTAACATTGCCATATATCCAAATTTAATTTATCTACATGAGCAAATTTGGATATTATCTTTAAAAATCATTTTCTGTCCCATTCTTTTGTTCTGAACCCCATGTCTTCCATGTGGTCTTTTAGGTCTGTGAGTTCTGCATCCTCTGATTCAACCAACCACAGAATGAAAATATTTTTTTAAGTTATGTTGCTGCTTATATGTAGTTACACCTATGAATGTCTGTACTTAAATGCATGGATTTTTTCATTTGCCATCATTCTCTTATTCTTTAAACAATTATTACTTAAGAAAATAATAAAAATAACCAACCAAGAAAGCCTGCTTAAATATAGTGCATGCTGGAGGTCAGAATAATGAAAATGCAATATTTTATATCTGACCCTACAACAATTTTCTCACCATTTTTTGTATCTGCAGAAATCCAGAGATAATCTTAAAAAGATGATCTAACATCCAACAGTCAGATTCATGTAATAGCTGCTTGTTGGAGATAAGGGTTTTACGTGTAACCTTCCTGCAGATGAAAGCTGGAGAACCTATCAGTACATAGCAATAAATGAGCAAAGAATACTTCATCCACACTGTTCACTGGCAAATGTAGATTCTGTTAAGAATTATAAATTTAAAGTACAAAAAAGAGAATTTAAATATCATTTAAGCCTATAAAAGATAGTCTTTTAACTAACAAGTGAAAAGTTTACTCTGAGAAGTTATTTTCTTCTATAAAACAACTAGGAAATGTTTTGTCTGTTTTTTCTAACAATAACTTAAAAAACAAAATGAACAAAACAAGTGTATTTTATACATGAGTCCTACAAAATCATAAGTAATTGAGAGAGAGTATGAGTTACCATTTTTTACAAGATTTACTTATTTATTTTTAGACAGAGGAGAAGGGAGAGAGAAAGCGAGGAAAACATCAGTGTGTAGTTGCCTCTCATGCACCCCCTACTAGGGAGCTGGCCTGCAACCCAGGCATATCCCCTGACTGGGAATGGAACCAGTCCCCTTTGGGAATGGATCCAATGAGTTCACAGGCCAGCACTCAATCCACTGAGCCACACCAGCCAGAGTGTTACCATTTTTGATACACATACAAAATGTTGTTCATGTGTAGAGACCACCAAACCACTTTGGCATATTGTCAATTAACACAGACTTGCAGCTCAGTGTTGACAGACCCAAACTCTGGAGTCCAGTGGCCAGGTTCAAATCCTGGCTCTGTCATGTGTCAGCTGCATGAAGCCTTCAGTAAGCCACTTTACTTTGAGTCTGAAGAGAATTCAATTAATGAATATGTCAATAATACAAGGTCTATCCAGAAAAAGTCCAACCATTGTTAGTATAACAAGAACAGTTTGTGCAACATCAACATAACCTGGCAGCCAAGGAGTGTGGACTAGAATGTGCATGCATGGACAATGATGACTTCACTGTACTAGTCAGTGCAGACGGTAGATGCTGTTCAGTGAGCATGTGCACTGTGTGATCATTGCATTCTAAATGACAGTGAGTACAGCAATAAATCAACATCAAATTTTGTGTTAAAGTTGAACACACCTCTGCAGAAACTATTAAGATGATTCCAATACAGCTATGGGAAACTGGTGATTGGCAGCTTCATCGTGATAATGCATGCATCACATCTTGCGCAGTTTTTTTTTGTGAAACATCAAATCACTCAGGTGACTCAGCCCCACTGCAGTGCAGATTTGGTACCCTGAGACTTCTGGCTTTTCCCAAAACTAAAATCACTTTTGAACAGGAAGAGATCCAGACTGTCAAGTTTCGAGAAAATAAGACAGGACAACTAATGGCAATTAGGAGAACTGTGTGACTACTTTGAAGGGGATTAAGGTATTATTGTCCGATATACAATGTCTCTTGTATGTTGTATTTTTACCAGTAAATGTCTCTATTTTTCATATTACATAGGTGATGACCTTCTGCACAGTCCTTGTATTAAACTTTGAACTGTAAAATTGAAGCTATTTCCTTTTCTATGTGTTATGGTATTATTTACTAGATTTATTCATTATCATGGGTTAACCAAAACTTTGGTGAGTTCTCCAACCATCAGCTGGGATATACATAGGAACACAGCCATGAGAAGGAAGAAGTATGGGTCTCCAAAAGTAAGTTCTTCAAATGTTTTCAGTGATAACACCTAATCTGCTTATGTGATATTCATCCATTTACTTGTCTTTCTATAAAATAAATCAGTCATGTTCACAAAATATTTTGACCCGAGTTACAACCCTCTCCCAAAGCAGTCTCTTTGATAGTCTGTAATGTCTTTGAAAATACATTGATGACCATGATCATTTGCCTTTGCCACCAAGATACAAAAAAATTGTGCAGATCACAGGAAATTTTATACCCACAGAAGAATCTAAAGGCAATTTGTAATATTATGCTTTCTTTTGTTTGTTTGAATAAGTTACCAATGATTTTCTGTTTTGCTTTGTTTGTATAAGCCTAGGACTCATATTTAGCCATACACTAGTTTTACTTATTGTGTACATATTCCTTTTATCATATTTGTCTTGATGATTATTGTCAATGGCATATTCATGGCACTTTCCATATTGTGTATTATTTATTCCTTGTCCTTCAGAATTCTTCCTACTGAGTAATTTGTTTCATTTAATCATTTTTCATCAGTAATTTATTTTACTTTCAATATAACCATAATCATAGGCTTCTTCTTAGTGCTTTCATCCCTGTCACTGCAGCTGCACTTTTCAAAAATGATGGAACAAATAATTTCTGCCAAGTCTCTCAAACATTAGCAAAACACAGCAAGCACTCTAAGGAATAACAAACAGTTAGTTGGCTGAGACAAAAATGACAATGAAACATCACTAATATTTGTCAGTCGTGCATAGAAAACAATATTTTGTTCTAAAACTAAGCTTGGTTTGAATGTAGAAGAGTAAGTAAAGTATATGTTTAGAAATCATGGGGGTGTCCACCCTGTTATTTATGTATTATCTATGCTCTATGATCTCTTTCTCCCTCCCTCCTTCCATTCATCCAGCTACCTGCCTGTCTAACCAAAATGCTTTGTTTATTCAAATTTAAATGTAAATCTTGGCTGTATTTTAGTTCATTGTGAAACTATACTAGCTCTGACTTTGCATCAGGGTGACCTGCGTGACTTCCACCTCTGTCTAAATCAGCATCATCACACAGCCTCATTAACTACAGTCACATGTTGTACATTGCATCCCTGCTGTTTCTTTTTCTTATTTTTGTACATTGCATCCCCATGCCTTGTTTATTTTATAACTAGAAGTTTGTACCTCATAAATATTTTCATTTCACATATTGTATAGACTGCGATATTCCATATATTTTCATCCCTGCTTTGAAATTATTCTGCCACTAATTCTTATTTTCAATGCATTTATAAGGAAGCACTCATATGACCACCTCATATTAAAATATTTTGACATCTGCTTTTCAATACAATTAGCTTCCTTTGTAATCCCCTGTATGTCATAGATTTAAAATAAATATATACATTCTGAAAAGGAGTCCATTATGCCTCAGCAGTCTGCTAAAGAGATTCAGTGTCACACAAAATAATGAAGGACTCCTGAATTAAAGAACTGATTAAAAAGATCCTAATAAACCAAGAAAAAAGCATGTTTTCATATCTTCAAAACTAAATGTTTTAAAATAAAACGCTCAGTCATCGTCTACCCAGCATTTTTTGATAAAAGATTTGACAAAATCTGTGCTTGGTTTCTATTTTGTGGAAAACATCACTTGTAAATGTTAATATATCTACTGACTCTGAATTTCTTACGTCTTCCAAAAGTACTACTCCAAGGGTTACCATCGCCTTTCTTCCCAATTATACTGGATAGCCTCGTTTCCTTGGGAAATATTAAATTTCGGAAGATGTGTCCTGCTTCTCACCCCATTTTTTCCCTAAGGCTGTATACATAAGTTGAATACTAACCTCTAAATTAGGTTTCTCAGAGGATAACTGTCTTCTCCACACTATAAAATGTCATAAAGTGAGTTGCAAGCTATAACAAACATAAAGTACCATGTTAACGTTCAAAAATGTTTCATTTTATTATAAGGCAAATATGAAAACATTTCCAAAGAAAATATGTGTTTAAGTGTATGCTCCTTTTTCATTTAGAGACATTAAAATGAAAGTAATGCATACTCAGAAAGGCCTTTTAAACATAGAAAGCATTGTTAGAATTTTTGGTTTGAAATGTATAATTTATACCAGTGGTTTTCAAATGAGGAGAGTCTGCCCTCTATAAGGGCAGATATTTGCAATATCTGGATGTATTTCTATTTGTTGTGACTGGGAGCGTGTAGCATTCTGGTGTGTAGAGGTCAGAGATTCTCCTCTATTTGAGTCACTCAAGTATTTTTTGTGACTGTTTTTTCTGACTCTCTGACCTAAGATAGACATTTCACAAAACAATGCCCACATAGTTTTCTATTTTTGATCTTTCTATTTCTTTAAACTTTAATATTTGACTCTTAGTGATACCCTTAAAAATAAATTATTTTACCTGATAAATAAAATGTGGCATCTTAGTTTGTTTTTTTATTGTTATTAACCAAGAGAGTATACCAGTGTAAGAACAAAGTCACTGGCAGAGATGTAGGTATTGGACCCTTGGGAAATGGTGGGACTCTGGAATTTTTTTAAACAGGCATAAGTATAAATCAGTTCAAAAGAAATGAAACAGCTAATTAAGTTATTTTCTGTGCTCACCTAGAATCAAGCAACCATTGAAGCAAAGCTTCAGGGAAATTCTGTGTGAGGCACAATAGAAAATCATAGACAAATGAGGAACTGCATGATGGAATGGCATTTCTGAAAGGCATTGGGTAGCTTAAGAGAGAAAACAGCAGCCCAGAATCCTTAGTTTCTTGAATGAATGCCTATGTTTATTTGAATTTTTATTGAAAATAGTATTTCCTCTGTTGACAAAATAATTTAAAATAGACTTCTGCATTTTCCCTCAGGTCTATGGGAATTTGCATAGAGGTAGGGCCGACTTCAATTACAGGTGGATTTTCGACTTTGGGCAGAGTCAGCACCCTCTAACCCCCATTAGCTGTTCCAGGTGACTGTTTAGAAACATTTAAAGGGTCCTGTTGTGATCCTTTAAATCATTGGCACTACAAACATAAAACAAAAACATCAAATAATACAACAGGGCGGGAGAAGCATCTATGCTGACACCAAGCTCTTGCCCAAGGTAATCAAAGATTCAAAATTTTTCAGTTGCTTAGTTCCCACACTGTAAACCTTTAAAAATTACAACATCATGCTTGTAGCTTTGACTGGTGTTGAAGGTGATTTGTCTTTCATAGTCATAAGCGACATTAGACTTTTTTTTCTGGAGAAACATTTGTCAGGTCTTCACAAAAATATTATATTTACTTCAGAAAAATATTTTGAAGGTTTTCTTTTGTAACCTGTGAGTTGTCCTTTTATATATGATCCAATCTTGTTTTGTGTCAGTTTTTCTTTCAAATCTTCACATCCTGAAATCACTTCACTTCTGAGGTTTTGTGTTGGTGGTCAGGTTTTTTTCACACTGTCCCTTTCCTAGTTGTGTTAGCTCACTTTAGCTCCCCTCCCCACACCAGTGCCCTTTCCAGGGCACTTTTGTCAATGCCACTTGGTAAAGACATTTCCCATCAATCCCCACACTTTTTTCTTCACTCTCTGAGATGGTAGTTGTTTTCTGGTCCTGGTCCTGTGAGCTACAGCCCACCTTGACCCCATGACGTTGCAACACACGTGGGTGACAGTCCTAACAATGGGCTGTGGGAATGTTGGCACACAGTCCTGGGGAGCAGGGACAGGTGAGGAGAGCCAGGTCTGTGTGCGGAACCTGGGCAAGGCGAGCAGGCCCTGGAGCACCCAGCCCTAAATCCCCTGGTATGGCTGCAGCTTCAGGGGTGGGGGTGCTGTACAGTCAGAGATTCTGAGAGAGAAATCCTTAGGCCAAAGAAGGGAAGAGCAAGGTCCAGAGACCATATATGGGGCGAGGGTAGGATAGTGGTGTGCAGACAGCCATGGGGGTGGGGACACAGATGTGCAGGAGGCTTCTGGCAAATGTGGGTCTGCCTCTGTCTTCTCCCTTCAGAGACGTGATGCCTGAGGACCTCTCTTCCTGAGGCTGAGGGAACTCCTGGGAGAGGAGAGTGGAGAGTGAGGTGGGACATGGGAAGCAACACAGTTGAAAGTGCTTTAAGGCTCAGAGTCCATAGTCTGTAAGAGGGAGTATCCGGGGGTCTGACAGTGCTGTCACAATCTTCAGAGCTGTCGGAGTGACAGCCCTCCAGGTGTGGAGATGACAGTCCAGAGGGAAAGTGACTTGCAGGCCAGGAGGCCGGGTTCACTTCTAGATTCAAGATCAGGAAGTCTAGGCTGGGCATTCATTTCAGAAAACTGGTCTTTGCAAATTCTTCTGCTGCCCACTTGAGATCTAAATCCTGTGCGTTTTTGGTTTTGACAGGTTGCAGTTTTGTGGACATATTTTTGCCATCAGCCCTCATTGTTTGTAGGGATCTTCTACACCGTGGTCTTTTTTCTTACAATCACTTTATATAGGATGCAATTGCAATCCTTTTCTGTTTCTTATGTGTAGCTGTTATGAATTGTTTTGCACTTTCAGTAGAAGATTGGAAAAACAGAATTGCTTTCCTAGCTTCAGGGACTCAGAGTTTCCTTTTCAATTGTTTTCAAGAAGTGATAAAAATATAGCACTTTTTGCTGTTTGCCTCCTCTGATTTACTCTCACACTTTTTATCTGCTGTATCTCTTGTCTTTCCTCCATTATCTCCGTCCTTTCTAATTTAGATTATACCCCTAACAATATTTCTTCAAGGCAGGAGTCTGTCCTCAAAGGGAGCTTTTGTTTGCCAGTTTCCAGATTTCATATTCCCTAGTCAGTATCTGCTCTTTCCAAACCTCTGGCTCTACTTAACAAAACATGTAAATTGGAGTTTGCAAGATTTTGTAATTTGCATGCTTGTGCTTAGATTCTGCCACATGCTCATCAGTGACGCCCTGTGGGACACGCTCACGTTCTGCAGTCCCCAGTACCCTCAGAGCCCTGCTGCTGTCTTTGTCTTTCCTCGAGCTAAAGATCTGGTATCATTCTGATCTCTAAGGGAGATTTGTGCATGTCACACATATTTTATGATTTCTGGGTATTATAAATTGAACTGTGTCCTCCTAAAAAATGCTAAACTCCTCCCCCTCAGCACCTGTGAATGTGATCTTATTTGGAAAAAGATAAGGCCATTCGGGTAGGTCCTAATCCAATATGACCAGTGTCCTTATAAAAAGGGAGAATTTTGTGTGTGCATACACACATAGACAAGGAGAACATTATGTAAAGAGAAAAAGAGAAGATGGCCATTTCCAGTCAAGGAATGACTGTGATGACCCTAAGAGGGGGCTCTGGATTATAGCCTTGAACACAGGGTTGAAAAATCTTGCTGCAAATCTAAATATCTCAAATATTGATAACTTTATTCATTTGATGCTACATATGGTGGGTGGCATTATCAGATATTTTGTATTTAGAAAATGTTAATCATGTATCAATTTTATAGTAAGTTAGGAAACTTTCTACTGCTATGTAATACACAGTCAACCAAGTACTGTAAACCATTTTCATTTTATTTATTTATTAATATTTACATGGGCATCAGAACATATTACCAAAAGTAGACAGACTCATCTTTGTGTGCAGACTTGAGTAAACAAATCTAACACAGTAAATGTAGTCAGTCCGGAGCTGTTTCAAACATAGGAGCGGGCACAAGGAATGTGAAAAATAATCTCTTATCCACAACCTGCAGAACTGCCTGAAATCTTCATTAGACATCACCAAGAATAAATAAATCCATATGTGCTCTTTTCACTTGAAATGATTAAAAGCCATATGGGAAAAACAGAATTATAAGCATAAATGATTTTACCTGAGATCATTAAAAGCCATATTGAAAAAAATAGAATTATAAGCATGAATTATTTAAACTTTGGAATAATAACAGATAATATTGCCAATTTTCACTACCCAAACATCATAAAATACTATCATTATAAGGATAAAAATAAATATCTGAATGTGGATATTTGACCTGACCTCTCTGTTTCCACATGTATAGCAGGTGGGGCAAAATACAGGTTTACAGTTGTGAGTATGCATGACAGAGTTTATTCTTGAATTACTATTTATTAAGTATTGTATTATTTTCCATATAAACAACTATAAAAGTAGTTTTTCCTCACCCTATACTTTTTATTTAGTCACCCAAAGGGGAAATACTACAATAGTTTAAGAGAAAAATGGTTTTTGTGTGTAACTAGTAGTATCTCCTTGTAGGTGAACAGATTCTAAGCCATCACAAGAGGCCATTATAAACAAATGATTTCACAGATTTTCTGTGGGTTTTGTACATGGGTGTCTGGGTGTGGATACTATTTTTACAATGTTGTTTTAGGAAAAGTATGTTCAATATTTGTATAGAATCATTACCCAAAATAATTTCAGTATAATTTAAACTCCATTAACTTTTGCTCAATTGCCCATGAAAACTACCTTATATTTATATAGCTTTTTCTAATAGGCATTTTTCACACTTCAAAATGAAAACTAAAACATTTGAATTCTTTATGTAAATAGAATATGCAAACTATTTGGTGATGTTATATACTATATAAAAAGCATCCATTATTATATATAATGTTTTTTAGTTTTGTGACATATAAAATAAAAAAATCACTGAATTATAATTATTAGTTTTGTTTGTTGCCTAAAAATGATATTTTGATTAACTGCTATGGAATTTGTAATTCTTTTAATTAGGCTCAAGTTTTTTATATAGGACAGAATTTTCACAGATTAAAAAGTGCCAGTGGGAGTATTTTGGGGACTCATCACCCTTAATTAAGATTCATTCATGGTCACAGGCAATCCCAGACCAAGTAGGTAGTAATTCAGATCATTAATGGGATAAAACAGGTGTTGAAGCATGGCTAATTTTTCTGAATATACAGCTTTAATTTTTTGAACTACTAGACACTTAACACTTTAGGGACATGAACAAAATTATGGTATTTAATGGATGACTCAGGTTAGTTATTTCAGACACAAATTTATAGTCTGGGTAACTAATCCTGGTAGGTACATTTTAATGACAATGTTAAACTCTCCAGTCAGCTATCTATGTCATGATGCATCAGCAATGTAAACATTGATTACCTGTGTGCCCACCAGGTTATATCTTGGTTATTTTGGTTATCTTCGTGCCCTTTCAGAAACTGTTATTATTCCCAATTGTGTCTTAAGGAGAACACTAAACCCATAGGTTGTTATGGTGAACATAAACAGATTAGTGGAATGTTAAGATCCCCCTCTACATGCAAACATCCAGTTTCTAAATAATTTGAGTCTCTTTTTTTCTGTAAGATTTCTAACCACTTGCCACTTCCATTGCATGGTATCATAAGCACAGACTTTTTACACACCACTGACATCAGCCCATACTCCTCGAGATCTCAAATGGTGTCTGTATATGGCTAGTGGCATTTGAGGCTCTAGATACGGTATAAAGGGGGTTCACAATGTCTAGATTTTTGTCTAAATTTTAACCATTTCAAATAAAACAAATAATCATCTTCATAGAAATCCTGTGATTATTATATTATATCCTGAAAGGCTGCTCCTGTCCTAAAATAACTATGATGTTTAATTGGTCTTAGACTAATACAGTTTACATGAGTATTTATATTTGAGGGTTTTTTTATTGTCATTTGTATTGTAATTCTAACTTACAAAGATCGATCAGGATTCAGAAACATTTTCTTATCGTATAAAATTAATGATTGGAAAAATAACATGAAATATTTAACAGAAAATAAGTTCATAAATGTAAAATGGTCAACAGAACTCCAGGCTCTGCAGATAATAATAAAGTTTATGGCTTCAAAAAGTTGCCAAGTCACTTGAAAAAATAAAAATGTAGACCTAGTCATAAAAATATGAAAAAAGAACTTAATTGACTTGGAGATCCATTTGCTCCAGATCTCACCAACTTGTCTTGCCATCCATAGAAACAGTGGCATGAAGGCTATGAAAATTTCATGTCATTTTCAAAACAGCATCACTTGCTGCTAAGAAAACAATTGTAGTGCCATACAGAATAAGCATGCGATAACACTTGTGAGTTTAAAATTGGTGAATTTTATTTCTAAATGCAGAGAAGAGATCACAAATACTGAGGCATAATGGAAAGTCACATCCTTCATTGAGGAAAAAAATTATACTGCACTTGCTCTGAAGCTTGAAAAAATAGCAGCAAATGTTATGACAAATCTTAGGCACTGAGAAAAAACAGTATGAGCTGTTGGCAAAATTCTTTTATCAGACAACATGTTGGGCATCACCCAACTACTATCACATTTGTCTGGCTGGAGAGTTTTTCTTTACACTTGGGTGAAACCAATTATGAACAGGATATGACTCAGCTCTTGGCACCTTGGTAATGAATATATAAAAAAGACACGGTCACCAGATTCTGAGCCATTCATCGCTGAAGTGCCACGCTACAGGACAGAGGTTAACTTAGGTCATTATATTGTGAACTGTAATGTAATGTAAGGTAGAAAAAATGCTTATTAAGATGAATATCATTGGAATTCTATTTTATGTAGTGCACATAGAAAAATTATACATCTATGAAATATTGCACCTATTTTGGTCACAGAACAATTATGTTGCTTCACAAGAGATTGACTTATCTCCTGTTATGGGCCTCTTGAACATGGGCAATCGGCTGCATTCAGGGACTAGGACATGGGTGTCTTGGAGTTGATGGAGTGCCAAAGGAGGCTCTCCCATTGACCGAGATGGTGGTAAGGGGAGATTTTTACACTGAACATGCAAAAAGCAAGCCAAATAAGTGGGTAGAAGAAAATCCCTCCGCCTCACTCCTAGTACCAGATTGGGGTGGGACCAGGGGAAGGCAGGTGCATGTGCCATAGAAGTCAAAGTAGTGGCAGGAGGAGAAGCTGGACAAAAGAGGTCTGTCGATCTAGCCTGAGGAGAGATGGGACTGGTTGGATGTGGACCCACCTGAAGCATCCGAAAGCACCTTTTCTGTCCCACACTGAAGCTAATATACACCCAGGGGAACAAAGAAACACTCTCTTCATCATCACTCTTCCTCTTGACCTGGAGTAACACAGTGTACTCGCCTGTTCTTTCCACAGGCCACATGGCCTTAGTAGCCACCTGGCCCAGGGCCTCTAAGAGGCAGCCTCTCTCTCTCGTCCACCTGGTGACACACTGGCCAGTGTGTCCATACAATCTTGGAGCCTTAGCAGCTGCATGGCCTGTGGCTGTGGAGGCTCCACACACAGACTCCAGGAGGTAGCCTGAGACAGGCAGAAGCTGGGGCCAAGCTAAGCTACACGAATGACCACTTAGCAGCCACTTGTAGGTTACATAAGACTGTATTTAAATTGGAACATGAATTCTGTACACTGCCTTTTGTCTTAGTTTTGAGAAGGAGATGGGCTTCATGACAAGAGTCCACTATGCTCCTAGATTACACAGCACCTGAATTAAATAAACCTCTTTCTTTTTCACACTAGCATCTGCCTCCAAGTTTTGCTTTTGTGGAGGCAGGCATGCAAAACCTCCTCTTTTTTGTTCAGTAACTGCTCCTTCACAGTGGTTGATTTTTTGTTTTTGTTTTTTCAATTTGCCCCTTTCTAAAAATTTGGGGCACCATTGAGTTTTATTTCTTGTTATCTGTTTTAAATTCTAAGGTCATCCCCTTATGGATTATCATTTGCTCTTTTTAAAAGATCTAGCTTTCTCTTTTTTGGTCTTTAGAAATGTGACCCACTAGCTTTTTCTGCTAAACCCATAACAATTTGAGGTGTCTGCCCCAGATCCATTCTCTGAACAAACACAACCTTCTTTTTCTGTGACGAGCCCTCTGCTTTTGTTCATTTCTAGTGAGTGTAAAAGCCCTTATCTCACTCTCATTATTAGTGATTCAGAGGAGTCCACAGCTACATATAAGCATAGCATGTTCTACTAGATAACTCATCTCATTAGTTTATTGTTCCAGAAAGAAAATGGGAAACAGTGTTAGAGATATGAATTAATTCTCAAGTGATTCTGATATTTTTGTTTAACTGTGCAACAGAATTCTGAAATACGTGATATGGAAAATATCTATACAGACAGAAAATGATAGTGCATGATGACAGCTAGAAATCACACAAGGCTTCCATATTGTTTTCTGAGGTAGAATATTTGGAATTCATTACATATCGTTTCCAAGGCTGCAGAGAATGCTAGCAGTATAGGAACTAAATTCAATGGCATGACCTTAGATGCTAAGCATGCCTGCCTCAGAGATAAAATAAATGTTTTTGCAAACTCTATAAAACATGAATCTAATCCTTTATAACTTTCATTTTATTTAACTAATATGATATTTAGACTTTTGTTCTCTGTGAGCTCTATGTCTTTACATGACCTTTTCATTTATAATAAAGGCTGATTTATCACCTCATCACTTATCCAACCCTGTTCTGATTCTCTTCTTAGTCTTCACACTTCTTCATTTAAATGTCCTTCAAAATTAATATAAAAACTAATATCTTCAGGAATAATCAAACCACTGACATTTATGTGGTGATTACTTTCTTCATATTAATTTTGTTTAAATATTAAAATGCCTTATTGCTTTTCTTAATGTCTTATGCTGTCCTCCCAAGTTAAACATTTACATTAACTACTAAAATCAGTTTGTACATTTAAGGTGCTCAATGTGATATTTCCTTCTTTATATTTAGCCTTTTAAATTTTTAAATGTTTATTTATTTTTATTTTTTAAATTGGGGCAGCACTGGCAATAAGATTATATAAGTTTCAAATGTAGATTTCTATGTTAGTGACCTGTCATTGCATGGTGTGTCACCACCCAATGACAAATCATATTTCATCACCACATGTGTGACCCCATTAACCCCACTACTCTTCCTTATGGTACCCACTATGCTGCTGTGTGTATCTATGAGTTTCAATTTTATACCCCACATATGGTTCTCAGCTTTCTCTGACTGACTTATTTCTCTCAACAGGATAGTATCAAGGTCCATCCATGCTGTTACCAATATAATTTTTACTTGTCATGTATACCTCAATAAAACTTAGGGGGAAATGACACATGAGCAATACTAAGTGTTGTGGGACCCCATTTAAAAATATATAAGTGAACATGTATGTATGTATAATGTGCTTCTGAATCCATGCATACTTGCATACATACATACATGCACAAAGGAAAGAGTTTTAGCAGACCCAAAATGTTAACAGTGGGAGTCTAGAGATGTGTTAGGGGAGGAGCAGATGAAGGAGGAAATGTCACTTTATTCTACTTCCTCTATTGATTATTTTGACAATGACTAGATATACATAAAAGGAGAAAAGTAATAGCTTTCTGGATATTTCAAAACTATACATTCTCCTAGAAAAATCATAACTAAATAACACCAATTTGTATAATAAAACAAGTGTATATTCTACCATATGCTATTATTGCCCAGCTTCTGTAGTCTGGGTGTACTCTGCTACTATGGTTTCTTACTGCAAACATCTGGGCCTGCACCTGAGGTTTCTCTCTGGGCTGTTCGAAGTTCAGGCTAAGAGTGCTGGGAAGTTAATCCCTCTGGAAGGCAGCCCTTTACCTCTGAGAGAGCTGAGTTGTTAAATAAGCATCCCAGGTTTTGCATCCCTTGCTGGGGTCACCGTGAGGCATGTCTGAGTCATCTCCTAGAAGTCACCATCATTGTGGAACCCCAGATGCTCCCAGGGTCACTTGCTCATCAAAATCTCACCCATTAACTTATTTCTCCCACCCAGTTACACTCACTACATACAATGCTTTCTGGGATCTTCTCCCAAATAAGTCACTCACTCACCTTCAAATTCTCGTCTCGGAATCAGCTCTAGGGAAGTCAAACCTTAGGCATATGTACACACACATACATACACAACACTCACATACATATACATGCACACACAGATATAAGAAACCTACTTGTATAATGGCTTAAAATATACAGGCTAACTGGCATGGGAATTGAAAGAAGTAAAGATCCTCCTAATATATTAATTCTAAATATTGAAGTTTTAGTTAAATAATTCAATACATTTAATAATTTCTGAGATTTTTAAATAATGTTGATTAGTTTTCCTTTGGGTGAGCTACTAGAAATCAGACATTTCAGCTAACTATTGATTTCTGCTGTATATTTAAAAACAGAACATGTCTGGACTTCAGTGCCTAATGAAGTTGGATATTGGAAGATCACACAGAATTGCTATTTGGTAGAAGTCCTGTGTCGCTGAGCTGTTGTTGTGCAGTGAAGAAGGCATTTCAAAAAATAAATACTTTCTCAAAAAAGTGGACAGTTCTTGATTATTTTCTAAGCTTTCCATTTGAAAAATTATATTTCACTTTGATATAATGACGATAAATCACTGGAGACAGTTTAGAGTATAACACTTAAAAAATGAAAATGCTATGAATAGTATACAAAGTCAGATATCATGCCTTGTGAATATATATGAAAATATGTTCAGAAACATGTCTTAGGTAGTATGTTTATTAAATAATTATTTAACAATTTATATAAATTAATGCATTTGTGATTATTTGAAATATAATTTTATATTCATAGCCCTTTCCTTTTTTTACTTATGATGTGATATTTGTGAAAGTTAAACCAGGGAAAGAAGTATATCTAATCAGAGATCTAATTCTATGTAAATACATTTATTCTCTTTGTATATCCTTCATTGAGCCAGTAATCTCTGAATAGAGAAAACCATTTTCACACCTAAAACATTCTTGTATTAATACTATCTTTATTTTCTTGGTAATGGACACAAACAAATTGCCAACATAAACTATCTATTATCACCTTCTTCTGATTACAGTCCCAATACTACCTAAAGCAGGATGCTTTATGTTGCTAGTTAAAAATCTGTGTTGTGTATATTTTTTAACCTTATTTTCTAAATCTTTTTTCTTTTTATGGCTAAAGTACATTGTAATTGGTACATATAGTTTTTTTTTAACTCCCCAGTATTTTTAGCCATGATGTTTTCAACTATAATGAACCATAGCTAGCCAGGTTTTTTGATGCCATTTGAGTTAATTTCCTAATTATACTCAATTTTTTATAATACACCTCTGGTTTGTATTAGTAACTGTGTAATATTATGTCGTGATGAAGATTTTTCTGTATTTTCATTAAACATCTAGAAAATTGCAATGCAAAACTATCTCTCTCAACATTGACATAAGAGAAAGGCAGTTTATTTTCTAACTTTTAGTGAAAGATACACTAAATTAAAAAATAAATGGAGATACAAGAGTGAAAAAGAATGATTATGTGTTTGTCTTTAGAGTCTGAAAAAACCACAGCCCTGCCCTTGCAGGAGAAGGGAACGCCAGTTCTTTCCCACTACCTTCTTCCTTCGTGCTCACAGGAACACACAGCACCCACCCTCACTGTCAGAAGAGTTGCATTTCAGGCAGCCAGTGAAACGTTCTGAAATGGTCTCTACATTATGAATAGCCATAAAACAAAATGTCAGACAGCATAAAGATAGGAAATTTTTATGCCATGCTAAAATTTTGAAGTTTAAAAATTTCACGTACTGGGGAGGAGGTGGGATTGAGAGAACATGGTGGTTTTAATGACAAAGCCAAGAACAAACCTCGAAGTTCTACGGCTGGTGTCTATCATTCTTCATTTGATCCACCCAGCCACAGTGACTGCAAACTAGTCAGTGGTGGCAGAGTTAAAGAAGGACTTTATATATACATATATGTATATGTATATCTATAGTACAGAATAAAGATGCTCATAATCAAATCACTGAACTTTGACTGAAGCTAAATTATTTCAGCACAAACTATCTCCAGCACAATATTTTGCAAACCACTTTTAATTCATTCAATCAGTCACAGCACCTTCTTCATACCCTGAACAAATCATTTTTTGTGTTTTTAGTTACATTTTTTAGTTACATTATTTTTGAAATAAGCCATAATATGCCAGAAATGTTGCATATTTTCTTCCATCTTCAATATTAAAATGGCTACACAAAAATTTACCAATTTAATTTTTTTTAATTAAATGACGCTGATATGATAGCTATCACAATACAACCTGACAAAATTGTTTTACATGAAGTTAAAGACAACCAAGCACTACTGGAACTATCTTAGGAAAAAAACAAAACAGACTCTTTAGCCAACATGATACTTACTCTTAGTAATTATAAAAATGCATAAAATTTCTAATTAAAAATAGCTTAAATTTTACCAATGCATTGGGTAATAAAGTGATACAGGTTCCAACACTACAATTCTACAGCATGTGACCTACACATTGCATTTCATGTTCACCACCCAAAGGCAGGTCTTCTGTCACCGTGTATTTGGCCCCTTTCCCCCTACTTCACCTCTGGCAACCACCATACTGTTGTCTGTGTCTATGAGATTGTGTTTGCTTCTTCATCTTATTTATTTCTTTGTGCTTTCAGTTTAACACTGCTCATATTAGTTCAATCATGTGCTTCTTAAATTTCTGTCTGGCTTATTTTGTTTAGCATAAGTATTCTCAAGATAGATCCATGTTGTCCCAAAGGACAGCATTCCATCTTTTCTTATAGCTGAGTAGTATTCAATTATATGCATGCACCACATCTTTATCCAACCATCTATCAAAGGACATTTGGTTGGCTCCATGTCTTGGCCACTGTAAATAATGCTGCAATTAACATAAGGGTACACATATGTCTATGAATAAGTGTTTTCAAATTTACCTTTCTCAGATTATGGTCTTTTTCTCCCAACAGCTAGCTAGCCCTTTAACCTCACACAGTCATTATCAAATGTAAGAAATTCTTCATGAAATAGAATGTTCATGGTATTATTTTCTATCAATTCAGTTTTATTCTTGTGATTCACTTAAGCAAACACTTCTATTTTTTGTCAAGAAATATAATAAATAAAGAATTATTTTCAGAATTATTAGATCTTCCATGATTTGGCTGTATCCTTTATTATACTTTATTTCTTACTATTTTATCTCATGAGTATGTAGCTCCAACTCTATAAATAATTTATCCAGACTTCAATTATGCTGGAAATACTAAATTGGCTCACTGACCCACCTTTCAGTCGATGCTAGCTGATATTGGGGAGCAATAGATTGTCAAACCAAGCATCTATAAGGGGTCTTTCCATGTGGGTAGGGCTTCTCACTGCATGGCCACTGTGTACAACAATAGAGAAAACAGAGGCTGCCCTTAAATGTTATACCCAGTCCTGGCAAAGCAATAGTTAATAAAACAGTTACAGGGTCCAGACAGATTCAAATGGTGAGACAGAGAACTCTTGACAGGGAAGTTGGCAAAGTCACATAGAAGAAATGCGTTTGATATGCACATCTTTGGAAAATACAATACTTCACAGCCTACCATTTGGCTATAAAAATTCTCATCACTCTTATGTACAATATATTATTACCCCCAACTCCCAAGATTTCTACACTGTAAATTTATTTGCTACAGTTTACATGTTTGGGTTCCTCCCAAAATTCATGTTAAATCCTAATGCTCAATGCAATGTTTTTAGAAGGTTGGACCTTTATAGGTAATTAGGTCATAAGATGGAACCCTCATAAATGGAATTAGTGCTCTTATAAAAGAGAAACCATAGAGCTCCCTATAATCTTCTGCCATGTGAGGACACAGCATAAAGGTGGTCATCAATGAACTAGGAAAAGGGTCCTTGCCAGACACCAGATTTGCTGGTGCCTTGATCCTGGCCTTCTCAGCCTCTAAAACTCTGAGAAAAATAAATGTTTGTTGTTTATAAGCCACTCAATCTGCGATTTTATTATAGCAGCTCAAACAGATTAAGACAGTTAATTATGGCATCAACTTGAAATCCAGAATCTTGAAATTTAAAGCATGTCTTTTTATGAGTAAAGCTTCACTCAAATGCAAGTCCTTTCTATTAAACATTTGTGAGCAAAAGGAATGAGAAATAAAGCTATCTCCAGCACCTGCAACATTATGGCAGCACAGGGAAAAATAACTTTGAAGAACATCATTTTTTAAAAGAAGAGGAGGAAGGGAAGACACATGCCAGTCACCATTTCATCTTGAAACCTAGTTCAGCATATATTGCTGGATTTTTTTATTAGGCTAGTCCTGCTTTGTGTTAGTTTTCTTCAGGGCTCTAGGTTTCATTCTTTGAGCTTTTATTCTGCACTCTGAATACTCTACCTTTCACTCAGAAATGGGCCTATATTTGTAGCTGAGTAGCTTTCTTTAGCCCTCTTCTTTCTTGCATAAGGTTGTGGATCCCAAGTTTATTTTTGATTTTGAGCACCCTTTGTATGTTTCATTCCACACTATGGTGCTTCTGTTAGCACAATTCTCTTAAAAACTGTGGGTTTCCTAGGGAGATTCTGATAGTTTACCATGTTCAACAAAATGTCAATGCCCTCCCCAAATCCTTATAACAGGGCTCCTGTCTACACTGAGCTGTGAACCATGGTGGTATGCGGCAGCCTCCTTGATATGATTAGAAACCACTTCATAAATTCTGGCGAGTATTTTAGGCACACTTTAAGATGATTTAGAATCACTTTATTTATCAGAGAGAGTATGGAAAGTACACATTAAATTACTATTCTTTAATGAAAATGGGCTTAAGTTTACAAAGATGTAAACTTAAACTTAAGTTTAAGTTTACAAAGAACTACCTTATATACTTAGTTCAGGGTTTCACAGCTACACACTTGATGGTAAAATTACTCTGAGGCCGTTTCACTCATGGATCCTGGATTTGAATTTTCACTTGAAATCGTGTTTACCTTAGAAATGTTTAGGTGGGGGGAAAGACTCTCCTAATCCCTCCATATGTCCTCTAAAATATACTAATATTTTAAAAGGGTCTATAGTTTATCTCTAATTGTATCTTTCCAGATACTGCTGCAACAAACCACTTGGCTTGAACAATCTCTTCAGATGATTTCATAAGCTCGTGAATTTTATTTTTTTCCTACTGCTGCAGGCAATAGTTTTGCTGAAATTTCTGCCACTATAGACATACATTACCACCTCTCCAGCCTCCTATCTCAATGTCCTTTTTGCTTCTACCAGTTCTCCTGGGGTCTTTCTCACTTCTGCAAGTTGTCTGGTGCCAAAGTCATTGCAAATATTTTAGATAATTTTATGGCACCATCATCGTTTTCAAGGAGTCCTTTTATTTGTTTGCTTGCCCTTCTTGTGGTTTATTACTGAAAGTTTAGAGAATATACTATTTATCTTAGTCATTATAGAATTTTACAATGGTTTTGGGAAAATATCTTTATAGCTCACTCTGCCGGGCAATAACTGAGCCTTTTCCATTTGAAGACTTTGTAATTTTAGAAAATGCAGTAGAATGTCTGAAGTGAGTTTCTTCATTTCAGTGTTTATGTTTTTCTTTTTCTATAATACATGTTGTACAGTTGTTGAAATGTCAATGTTGATTGATTGTCTTCTATTTTTCCAGCACTTTTAATCTTTGTCATTTGATTCTATGTTCCAGGAAATCTACCCACTATAGCTGTAAAACTTCCATTTTTTCCATATTGCCTTCTCTTTGACAGTTGTATCTTTAATCTGAGTTGTTTCTTATATTTCTATTTCTATTACTTCCTTTTTAATTGCATTTATTTCTAATTATATTAACTTACTCCTCTTTTTCTTCTTTTCAATTTAGTATCTTTCATGTTTCAGGTTTTTCTCAGTTATCTGTTCATCCTTGGTAGTCTGTTAATTGTTAAAACTGAAAAAATCTTGATTCACTATCCTCATGTCCATTCTCATGAACTTTGGGGCAGCCTCTGAATAAGGTCAGCATCAATGAAGTGTCTCTGTGTTGACAATTTTTTAAATACCCTGCATAAAATGAATTGAAATATCAGTGGACCAGTTCTGAATTTAGTTCCCAGAAGACCTCCCACAGTTCTGCTGTCCACCTTGTAGCCTGGTCTGAATACTGTGGGATATGCTCAGGCTTACTGACAAGACAATGAGAGGATGTTCAGAACACAGTGTAGCTGCACTGAGACAGTCTGCACTGGCTGAAAGTGGGCCAAGTCCTAGAAGCAAAATACAGAATGAATGAGACTAGCTAAAACCAGAAGAACCACCCAGCTGAGTCCACCCAAAACTGTTGAACTACAGAAATCTTAACTGTAGAAATGGCAGCAGTTTAAGCCAGTATTGAGTAGCTATATTGTGCAGTAAGATTGAAATTAGTCTCCTAAACACCATCCACACCTTTGTAAATAGACTCTGTTAAAAAAAATTCCTTATTAGATGATGTTTTATTGTAAAGTCAATTCCTTCCTGTTCCCTGACTGACATATGGGTCATGGTAAAATTCATAGGATATATTCCACAAAGTGCAAAGGGATCACCTAATCCCTCAACATTACAGTTTTCATTTCCTTTTACCTAGATCAACTGCTTCTATAAATTTTTCCCATCGAGAGTAGGATTTTCAAAATACAATTACCCTTTACTTACTTTCCTAGCGGGTAAGTAGAAATACGTTTATCATTTCAGGTTCACTACTCAATATTCTCATTTTGCATATCAGATGATCTTGAGTAAATGATTGAATTTGGAGGCACTGACAGCAGTGAAGTTTTAGGTATGGCTTCTGTCTTGGTACCACAACGAATACTGGAAAACACTCCAATTTGGAGCACATCGTTTCTTATTCTTCTCATCTTTCTACATTTGTAAAGAAACAATTTTCCTAGAACAAAGTGTACAGCACACCATAAATCAATAGTATTTTATGTAATCTTTTAAAAGACAACAAGTAAATGAACTGATTTACTACTACTTGTTCAGTACAGATACCAGGAGTTATAACTTATGACATTACACAGTTAAGATGTTTAAAATGCAAATATTGGTAGTGGCAGCATGCATATATGAAGTGTTCTCAACTAAATTTACCCATTTTTATAGTCAGTAATTGAAAAAGGGTGTTTTGGAAGGATATTATGTTTATCTTTTATTTAATTTTAAGAATTCTGCTCAACGGATGATTTCTATCCTCTAAAAGTCAATTGAAATCTTTCATAAAAATGCCATTTGACTATTCAACAAAGAATCACATTCAGGGAAATTGCAAAATACTTATTCAAGACCTGACTCATCAGGATTTATATATGCAAAGATTTTATTGACCTCAAAGTCAATGGAACTTCAGGCAGAAATTTTGCCTGAGCAAACACAGCTGAATCAGGACCCAAATGAATTAATTTAGTGCCTATCTGCAATATAGTTTGGCAATCTTCCAAAATGATCATGTCGGTTGAAAGAAGTCTAGTTTCTAAATGTAAAACTGAACTGCTTGCTATTTTTCCTTAGCAATATAAGGAGAAATATACATCTGTTGTTAAGGATTGCAGAAAATCTGTAGCATACAATAATTTTGTCCAATGATTAAATTAACCCCAGTGCTTCCATTTTAGCTTAAGGTTTTGATTGTTAATGTCATTAAAAGATTTGATTGTTTTCAAAAGGATGTGAATTTAAGGACATACTTTATGGTTCTTAGAAAAGAAACAGAAATGGGGAATAAAGCAGGAGCATATTGTAATAGTTACCATGATAAAAGATTAAGAGAACAAATGAAGCTCTTGGAAATGGCCAGGGTACGAGAAATGTGTGAAATTATTTGAACTAAAACACAAGGTGGCCTAGGTCATTGAGGTATACTAGCTAATGAAAGGTAACATTTATGGAGCACTTAAAATGAGTCATACATCTTCTAAGGATTTTGTTTGCAGTGACTCATTCAATATTCACATTGACCTGGGCAAGTTATTTAGCATTAATACCCCCAACTGACAAATGAGGGAATCGATGTATAAGGTATTAAGAACTTGCCCAAAATGTATGAGAAGCCAGTATCAAAGTTAGGATTGAAATACAAAACATATGACTTCAGAGGTCATGTCTTAATGAGTATGTAATATTCCCTCTCTAAAACATAAGTCCTTATTTGCTATATGATGAATGAGAAACAGACCAAGAACTAGGCTATTTCCTCTCTGCTGGGGAAACTAGGAAAAAAGACTAACCTAGAAGAGACCTTCATGTAAATATTTAATGATTTAGGTAAGATCTGTTAGTAATTATGTTATGGTATTTAATAGTGAAAAAGAGATTTCTGCTCTGGCTTGTGTGGCTCACTAGATTGGGTGCCAATCTGCAAATCAAAGGGTCAGTGGTTGGATTCCCAGTCAGGGCACATGCCTGGATTGTGGACCAGATCCCCAGTATGGGTTATGTTAGAGGCAACCACACATTGATGTTTCTCTCCCTCTCTTTTTCCCTCCCTTCCCCTCTCTAAAAATAAATAAATAAAATTAAAAAAAAATAAAAGCAATTTCTATCTATAAAAATTACTTTACCAAATTGTATCTGATATCTTCAGATTATGAATAAACATAACATTTATGAATTTTGGGGGTATGGTGAGCGGGAGTATAAAGGGTGTCACTTAACCTATGTGGTTTAAGGAGTGTAAATCACAGATGCCCCAAAAGTGAGGTTACCTTTGTGACCAATGCTCCACCTACGTTGCTGTTACCCTAAAACTAAGATGGACCCTGGTCCAGGAGGAAAGAAATGAGTTTGGGAGTTTTACAGGTTTCACGGTTCTCAAGGAAAATGATATGTTGCTTGTGTTTTGCATTTTGTGCTATCTTTTATAGGATTAGGAAAATTTGGGGTTGGGTAACATCTATGATTCATGCACTCTCTCTTAGCAACTCAGTCTATTGTATTGACACTCAATAACAATAGAATTGTAACCTAGAATGATGACTCATAGTGTCTAAAGCTATTTTTAGTTTACAAAAAAGGAATTAATGGGGGAAAATGGCAAGAGTTTTTATGCCTTTGTAGCTCTCTATGTATCTTTTGAATGAATAGGTAAAAATCTTGAAGCAAGTTAAAAGAGAACATAGTACCAATTTAATGTGGAGATAACATATTTCTTGGAGAAATTGCTAAATCAATGAACATAGAATATCAAATGAAAGAAAAGTGACAAGTATGCTTTGATTGGTGTTGTAAGAAGCTCTGTTGAAATCTAGAACAGAGAGTGGAAGGAAAATAAAATTGATTTCTCTTACCCCTGCAAATCCTTCTAATGCCATTATTATATAGTGCAATGAAGGTTCTATAGGTTTCTATGTATAATTAAATGAAAACAAGAATATATTGAATAAAGCTGATTTGAAACTCTTCACATGGTATACTGGCAGAAAACAAACTAGTGAGGAAAGGACAAGAACTTCGCTTTAAAACATTAGGCACTCAATTAAATTCCTTCATTAATACATATAAGATGTGTCAAATAAATACTGATGACAGAAAAAAAATTTTACAGGAATGATGGTGAGCATATTTTATTTTTCATCAGATTTGGTCATTGTTTAGTTGTTAATAGATTATTTTTGGCAGAAAATGTTAAAAGACTAGTTGTAAGAAAATGTAAAAGGAATATGAGGTAAGAAGATATGCACTACGATTAGAGGTTGGATTGGAAATTAAAAGTGAAATAGAGGGAATTCCACCAAGATGGAGGCATAGGTGGAGACACCTTGCTTTCTCACACAACCAAGTTTACAGACAACTAGATATTAGCAACAGAAAACATAGCCAGAACACAGAAAATTGAACTTTTCGGAAGTCTGATAACAACAAATTCTTCAGCCTGACTGGTAAGAGGGGTGAAGCCAGCAGCTGGCGCAGCGGGTTACACAGGGAAATTCGGTCAGACGGACTAAGGCGCGCGGATCCCAGGTACAGGGTTGCAACGGGTAGACCTAGTGAGCAACTCAGTGAGCAACCAAGGGGAAACAGTGAGGGAGCAGGACCGAGATTTGACGGTGGTTGCCCATTCGTGCGCACAGTTAGACTAGCGAGGGAGTGGGAGGTTGACGGGACCCAGCAGGCCCCAGGGCGTGAGGCAGCAGAGGGCGCCGCCATTTCCCCGCTTTGACCGCGCCCCCACATATAGCATCACAACTCAGCGACCTGGGAGTCCAAGGCTCCGCTCCTCTTACTTAACGGGTACGAACAGACCAAAAATGGCTCAAGAACATCTCAAAGCCCCAGAGCCTATAATTCTAAGTGATGAAGAAATAGCAAAACTCTCAGACCCACAGTTTAAAACACTGGTGATCAGGATGCTCACAGATCTGGTTGATTATAGCCACAAATTAGAGGAACATATAAAGGCAAAACTAATTGAAATGAATGGAATTGCACAGGAAACCAATAGCGATGAAAAGGAAGCTGGGACTCAAATCAATGGAGTGGACCAGAAGAAAGCAAATAATGGCCAAACAGAAAAGAGTGAAGAAGCAAGAATTCAAAAAAAATGAGGAGAGACTTAGGAGCCTTCAGGACATCTTTAAATGCTCCAACATCCGAATTATAGGGGTACCAGAAGGGGGAAGGGAACAGCCACCAGTGGAAAACTTATTTGAACAAATAATAAAGGAGAATTTCCCCAATCTGGCAAGGGAAATAGACTTCCAGGAAATCCAGGAAGCTCAGAGAATCCCAAAGAAGTTGGACCCAAGAAGAAACACACCAAGGCACATCAGAATTACATTAGCCAAGATTAAAATGAAGGAGACAATCCTAGAAGCAGCAAGAGATAAGGGGACAGTCACCTACAAAGGAGTTCCCATCATACTGTCAGCAGATTTTTCAAAAGAGACCTTACAGGCAAGAAGGGGCTAGAAAGAGGTATTCCAAGTCATGAAATTCAAAGACCTACAACCAAGATTGCTCTATCTAGCAAAACTTTCATTTAGAATGGAAGGACAAATAAAGTGCTTCTCAGATAAGATCAAATTCAAGGAGTTCATCATCACCAAGCCCTTATTATATGAAATGTTAAAGGGACTTATCTAAGAAAAAGAAGTTAAAAAATATGAACAATGAAAGGACAGCAAACTCAGAGTTATTAACAACCACACCTAAAACAAAAGCAAACTAAAAGGACAGCTAGATCAGGAGTGGAAACATAGAAATGAAGATCTCAAGGAGGGTTAGCAACAGGGGAGTGGGAGGAGGAAAAGGGGGTGAAGGTACAGAAAATAAGTAGCATAGATGGTAGATAGTAAATAGATGGGGGGGAGAATAGTAGGGGAAATATAGAATCTAAAGAACTTGAGACACATGGTCATAAACTAAACTGGGGGTAATGGTGGGGACGAGGGGGTAGGGTGGAGGGGAATGAAGGGGAGAACAACTTTAATGGCATAATCAACAAAAAATAAATAAAAAATACAAATAATAAATAAATAAAAGTGATAAATAATCCTAAAATGGCCCTCTTACTGCTGGGAATACACAGGGAGATGGGCTTTTTATTTTATGTATAAACATATTAATAACTTAGATCAAGGTGGTTCAGAACATTGTGAACTTGACAATGGTATTTTAAAGAGGAATGAGGGATGCCTAACTACAAAACATTTGGAAGAATACACCAGTTCTCTCTAGACTGTGCATCGTAAACCTAGAATATGTAGGAAAATGAGAGCAGTCGAGTAAGGAGATAACTCAACCAGATGTTTCAGAATAGAAGTGGGTTTCTTAGTGGACTATGGTGTTTCATACGTGGCTCAAAATCTAGCCTGCCATCCCAAAATAAAAACATGTCCTGATTTATAAGAAAACTGACACTTTGTTGGCTATATCTAATGGTTTTATTCTCCTTTGTGGAAAATACTTTGCTCATTTTTAAAGTCACTTGCATATTTCACAAACTTCTACCATTGTTTTTAAAAAATTCTTTACATCCACCTAAGTACAATATTACACAGTATAAATGTTCATCAATCCACCAATAATCTTTCATTTCTTTATAGTCTTAATTTCCTGTGGCAAACAAAATTTACTGCTTTTAACTATTTCTTGTGATTTTATTTCCACATTCTAAGCAATATAATTATGTACTTGTTTTTATATCTGATTTTTATGTATTACCCTTTGCTTATGACTATGAAAAAAGTTGATTTTGGTCCTTCTCCTGGTCCTGCAACCTCATCACACACACCACATAAACCTCATCCTAAGATTGAAACTGATCACAATTATTAAATCCATTTGTTTACTTTATTATACCCTCTAGTTACTCACAGGTAAACTGTATAGTACATTATAATTAAATTAAATTTTCCCACACATTTTTCATTCTTTGGAGCCAAGAAATTCTTTGTTAATTGTCTAAATCCTTTTTATTGACTACTACTACTTTCTCCAAATTTTTTCAGTATATTCAGATACCTTTTCTTCTTGGAGAAACCTCTCCTGGAACCTGCATCCATCTGTTCTGTGCTGGACTGAGCACCGTTTTTATCCCTGAAATGTTGCCATCATCCCCCTGGAAACCGCCCTTACTCACTCTGGTGCAACGCATCCTTCCGTGCTTCCTCAGAAAGGTGATACGGAAGGTGAAATTACTGAGATCTTCCAGACTTGAGAATAGGTTTATCTACCTTTATACCAGACTGATAAGTTAGCTGGAAGTTCATACTTCCTTTTCCACTCAAAATTTTTGCAGCATTTTCCCACTTGTTAGTTTTGTGACATGATTAAACTCTAATTCCCAAATAAATACATATTTTTATTTTTCCTTTCTGGAAGGTTTGAAAATCTATTCTTATCCCTGTTGTTTGAATTTCTTTACAGTGGGCTCTGAAATAGGTTTTTTATTTGTTTGTTTGTGCTTCTTATTCTGGAAATCCATACAGGTTGAGTCTAAACACTTAATTTTCATAGTATTATAATTATTTACATATCTACATTTTCTATGACTTGTATTCTGGGAACTCCTACCTGTCTTTTACTAGATATACTTCATCAATCTTCTAAATTTCCTGTTTTGGTCTATATATTTTAACATGTTAAAAGACATTTCTGTGATATTTGACATTTGTCCCAAACATTATATTATATTTTTAATATCTGCTATCACATATATTTCACAGCTGAAGAAATATGTTATACCTATTTTTGTGGCATAATTTGTTTTTCATTACTGAATAGCACTCATGTATCTGAAGATATTTTTTTAAAAAACAGGTTTAAAAAGTTTCACAAACTCATACCTAAATTTTGAAATACTTCCTGACCTCTAGTTGCTCATCGATTGATTCATTAAACCAAATTCTCAAAACTTATCTTATTTGAACAGTATTTTTAATCATGTAATTTTCTTGATATCACTCAAAACATCCCTTGCTTTAAGAAGTTTACATTTCTTTTCTTGAAATTAAATAGACATCAATTTTCTTCATGAACTTACTTCCTTCAAACTGGTATAAATATTCTCATGGGTAAGAACTAATTGAATGTAGTGTATGTGCATGTGTGTGTGCTTTTGTGTTTTTGTGGGTCATGTGTCTATTGCTATTGCAGCATTATTTTTGTTATTTTAAATATCAGGTACTTAGATATATCTGAGAAAAAAATAAACAATGAATATTAAGTTACAGTTTTATGTGTACATAAACAAAATTATCACCAAGAAATAAAAAATTTAAGACGTGAATCAAATACACGATTTCTATTGTAGAAATAACTGAAATTCTATGTGTGAAAAAAAGTGGAAAAGAGAGATAGATGGTTTCCTTATAATTACCTATATATGTTCACACATTGTTAGCTTTAATTTATATTTTGACAATATAGGAGACCAAAGAATGGAAGTAAGAAACAATGGGTTGAAAATATTGCTGACTCCAGTATCTGCTCAGTTGTCTAGGTTTGGGAAAAATGGATGTTTGTCAGGTAAAAAGAGACAGTTGCCATAAATCATATCCTGTCAGGATGAAGTCCTAAATGTCGGATCGTGTTTATCAGACATGGTTACAGACCAAAGTTTGAGTTGTAGGTTACCACACAAATTTGGGAAAATATCTGATACACAGCAGGAATGAAGAAATGAACTATTGCCAGCTACACCTAAGAGCCCGTGGATTCCATCTGACAGACACGTAAACACTTGGCCTACGCCCAAGGCCTCTCCTTGTTTATATATTTTCTTCTTTTTGTAGGCAGCTCTTTTGTTGTCGTTTTCTATTCACTTATTCTTCTCCCGAGATGTTATTTTTTATGTTGCTCATTGTAAATAAAGGTATAACTATTAGCAAGCCATTGTGTATAATATAAAATATGTGTACATTTCATATATAGTATAGTATGCATATACTGTCACACATAAATCCAGGGATTATAACATGACACATGTCTATGAATTCCATATATAATTTATATGCATAATTCCATATATAATTCACAGCATATTAGTTATATATGTAATATACGAGGTCTGTCTGGAAAAAGCCCAGCCATTGTTGATATAATGAAGATGGTTTGTGCAACATCAATGTAACCTGGCAGCTGGGGTGAGTTTATTGGAATATGCATGTGTGAGGAATTACCATAGCTGCAGCCTTCTGAATCATCCCAATGGTTACCTGAGAAGAATGTTCAAGCTTAACCCAAAATTTGATACAGATTTGTTGCCCTACTTGCTCAGCCATTTTGAATACAACAGCCACACGGCACACATGCTCACTCAGCGACGTTCACTGCCCCCACTGAGTAGTACGGGGAACTTGTCGCTGTTCACCCACACACATTCCAGTTCATTCACCTTGGCTGCCAGGTTACACCAATGCCTTGCAAACCATTCTTGTTATATTAATAATGGTTGGGTTTTTTCCAGACAGGCCTTGCATATCTAATTTGATTCATTTACTTTTCCTTTTTAAATATATTTTAACATAACCCAACTTGTAAATATCCTAGTACAGTATGAATTTTTCAAACTGTATAATATACCACTTTAATGGCCTGTCATAAGTTAATTATTGAAAATTATATTTTTGTGGTATGCAGTCTGTTTAAAGTTTTGGCCTACCACTCTATTTAATAAATTCTAATTTCTGCCTCTGCTTTCTTGTGGTATAAGCAATCCCCTATTGATTATAATAGGGCATTCACTCCTGTAACTCCAATGAATATGCCCTCACTAATATTTAACAGTGATTTCCCTTGCTAAAATTGTATCTTACTCAACACAGAGTTCAATCTTTTCTTCTTCTCAAAATTTCTAGTTCAGTGACATCCTTCTTACTCCACTTTCTTCCATGAGTGTTTTTTCTCCATCTATTCCTCAAATCTTTTTCTACCATCTATGTTTTATAGGTTGATATTCAAGTTATCTCTTAGACCTTTGCTCTTCCTTTGCTCTTTGTTTTTTATGTCTATGTTTCCTGGGTGATATTATCTGAATGACATTACCTACTTCCATGTCTTCAATTGCAAGATGGTACAGTGTTCACTCTTAAATCTCTTTTCAGATTTTTCACACCTCTTATTTAAACTGTCACCAGTTGGCCTGCATCTATAAGCCTTTAACATTAAACTTTTCTTTTAAATTCTCATAATCTGTTCTATTTTTACATTTCCTACTTGATAAAGATCTGTTGACACAAATCACTAATGATATTTTCATTCATTTCCAGTGGGTAGTATCTGAGTAGTGTCCCTGAAGCACCTCCCTTCCTTTCCATTTTTGATGTGGACACTGGCCCACAGTGTCTGTGTCATTATGGATGAAATGAGACATTCATATAGACTACTGAGTCCTGAGGAGGAAAAGGAACAGCATGGCTTTTCTCTCAAGGGGAGCAAAAGCCCCTGCCCTTGCTGGTGACCGGCTTTTATTGGGTTTCTCAGCACATTATCTAATGTTCCTCATTTACTTTGCACAGGTTGCTTTAGGTGATTACCTTTTACAGAAAACAAAGGAGTCAATGCCGATAATCACATCACAGAAGAGGGATATTTGCAAATGAAAAGGCAAAAGTGGTTGGACCAGTTACACTCATCCTTGGAAGGTTTAGCATGGATTTTAGGAAGTTACTTTGCAGTAAATGTTTGCTTCAAATCAGGGTGAGGGAATTTTTTGCGAAAAGACTGAAAGGGGCCTAGGCATATTACAGGCCTGATTGTAACAGGGCACAGCCAGGAGGGGGGGCAAAAAAGAATTTGGAATGGGGTTCAGAACTCCAGGCGTCCAAGAAATATTAAGATGTCCTCACTTCTTAGCCCTCCCCCCACAGGTGTCAGCTGGGGGGAGGGACAAATGGAGCAGGGCCATTGAGAGTTGTTTTGCATAGCAACAATTTTGCAGCTAACCTCTGGAATGGTCATTTAACATATCTATAACCTTTAACTGGTTTCATAGATATGTTAAATAGCTGTGGCCAAGTTTTGAGCCAGGGAGAAGGGAGTGACTTCTACCCAGGATGTAACTGGGAGCTGGTCCCCTGAGTAACAGTGCCTTTGTGAGAGCTTGGAGTTGATTGGCTCCATGCCGTGAGGCTACACTTGCCCAGATTCACTATGGCAGCCCAGTAAAGAAGGGAGGATACGAGATTCTTGGCAGGTGTAACTGATCATAGGAGGAGTCAGAAATGGGGCTGCAAAGAAGGACTGGAGCGGGGATTTAAACGCAGATGCGGCGGCTATTGAAGGGAGAGCCACGTGGTTTTGGCAAAGTGCAGATCCCCTCTTGCCCAGGTGAAGAGAGAGCCAGGCAGTTTTGGTCAGAGTGCTGACCCCTGTGGCTTTGGGGTGCTCCCCTTGGCTGTGTGGCCTGGGAAGAAGGAGAGACTTTGCTTGGAAGAAGAGTGAAAGAACTCTTTGCCAGTGGACCATGAGAAGGTGCCACATGGCTTTGGAGTAATTAGAGATCCTGCCTGGACGGCGACCCACCGGATGATGGCAGCAACCTGAATCACGGACGTGTGCTTCTTTTCCTGAGATACGGTACCCTGAATTAGGGCAGGGGGAGAAGAAAGCGCTGTGGGCATCTGTGGTTATCCTAAAGGACTTTGATATTTTTATGGGGACATTGGGGACACCACTACTTTAAGTCTGTACAGCTTTAAATAAACCTTTCCTTTCCTTTTCACAAATCTCTGGCATTGAGAGATGTCTTTCCTCTGGTGGCGGACAGACGAGCCTAGTAGGTATTAGTATACTGTCCTTGGGAGGGGCCCCTGTTTTCTGTAACAGTTTTTGGCATCCTTCAGTTGGCCAAATATTGTCCCCCAACCCCGGACCTCTGTTCTGCAATATGATTACCCACAGGAGAACCTATCCGTGGGCATGGGTCCTGCCTGTACATCTCCAAGTGGGAACTGGGCCCACACCACACAGAATGGTCTCCTACACATTTTTGTTACTGGCACAGACTTACCAAAAGCATTAGCAGCACTGCACAGGTGAAGTACCTGGTAACAGGCTGAGTCCATGATGAGAGGCAGGACACATGGTATCTTAGTGCACCTCCAGGAAAACAAAAGCAATCCAAATACAAACAGAGGCTCTTTACTCACACTATCTATAACAACAGCATCAGCCTTCATCATTTGTGTTTTACAGGTGTTCAAAACCAGGCAAAAGACTATAACGCTTAATATCAATAAAGAGAGGATTTCCAGTATGCTCCGTTAAAATTTGGCGTGCTGAAGCTGGAAGCAGACTCCCCATAACTAGAAGTGTGATATCTTATATGATTAGTTTTGTGAAGCTTCTCGAGCTATACAAATGTTATCACATTCAGCCCATTCAGAAACATCATCCATATATCTCCTTCTATAAAATTGATACTAGAGGTTTTCAATCTTATATTGTTCCAAACAATGACAACAAATAACTATAGTCACTGAACTCTGTTATACTTCCTTCACAGAAAAATTAAACAGCCAGGTGCACTGCTCAAAGTTCTGTCCATTGGGAGGATTTACCATTATCCCTTTATGTCAGAGACACCGTAGAGTGAGACTGTAGTGTTATCAGCTTTCTACATACAAGTGGTGTCAGAGTTTATGACACATCACTTACAAACCAGTCATGATGTTTTTCTTCTTCAGGTCCTAAGACGTCTAAGGAGGCCAAAGGTATTTGGTGAGGAAGAGAAGACAATCATAGTAAGTATCACTTGCTCACTTAACTCACTTGTGTTAAAGACATAATTCTAAAGATTCTGGAGGTCAAGCTCATGACATCGCCTCTGAGAACAAGTCCTGAGAACAGGTCCAAATGTGTCACCAAGTGGGCTAGCTATGCACCAGTTTATAATGGACGATCTGAGCTAGTAGTCATTCGGAACCCCACTGTTATGTATTCCATCTCTGTTAGAAAGCAATGGGAAACAAGTTTCTGGTTTTGTCTTCTTTTGTATTCCTCCAAATAAAAAAAAACTTCCTGTTTAAGAAAAAAAAGATGTAGCATCAACTACATAGCCATAACAAATTATCAAAGAAAACTTCAGCCTGAAATGTCAGTGTTAGTTTTATGCTTAGTTTTGTAAAATATGCACTTAAAATTCAAGATTAAGGTTCAGAATTTATAGGTATTCAAAATTCTTCTTTATGAAAAAATTAAATCTTCTATTAAATAAAGTAAAAATGAAGACAGACTCTTCCTTGAAATTCTATTAGAGCCTTATTTTTTAATCCACGAGCATGGCAAAACCCATCAAAAATTAACACAAATTTGTCTAACTTTCTTATTCTACATTTTGGATATGGAAATCTATGGATATTTATAACTTATCCAAAAATTTAGTATTAACTTTGTGTACTTGTCAGCTCACCTTCTGATCTGACATTCGCTTCTGAAACGATGGAAAGTCTGGCCTCCACAGCTCAATAAAAACAGTGCCTGTGGGAACACAACTAACCAGCTCGCTGCCAAGGATGGTCAGGGGGCCAGGACCTTCACTAGAAATGGGTCGACACCATTCGTCATCCCTCATCTGCCCTTACAAATTCTTTCACCTTACAGGTTCTCCCTTGTATTTTTTAAAATCATTTTCCTTAGATTCTTCCTAATTTATATCCACCCTTAAGATCTCGTTTTTGAGTTTCAGAATCTGTGTTCTGTTTCTTATACTTTCTCATTTCAGAGTCATTTCCATAAAGTTGCACACTGTTTTGCTGTGTCTGCTAATTCTGCTGCTCCTGTTTAGGTCCTTATTCTATTTACTCATGGTAAAAGTTGGTAGTGATCTTTGACTATTCTCTTTCAGTCGCCCCAAATCCAAAAAATGACAAAGTTCATTTCCTATTCTTTAATATCATTGAATTGTTTCTCTTTCTCCTCTGTTGGTACCTTGCTTAATCCATCAGATCTTTGTTAGAGATTACTTTAGTAGCTCTTGAGGATTATTTTTGGTCCTTGGGAAAACTGTCTAATCCATTTATCCACTATATAATCAGAGGGATCTTTACAAAGAAAAAAATCTAATGAAGTCACTCTACACAATGTAAGCTCAGTATGATTCCCTATTAAACTCATAACGTCATAACATTTTAGCATACATTAGAATGATGTCAAAGTTATTATCCTTACAAGAGTGCTTTTGTGAATAAAAGGAACATAAAACCATTGACAAGATTAACAGATCTACAACAAATAGAAAGCACAGTTCTTCTGGACTATCTAGAACATTTTATCATTCCGGTAACTACATAATTTTCCATGAATACCTCTTAACATATGAGAGTAGAGCAGAGAGAAATTAAGGCCTTATCTTAACAGCAAATATTTCCATAACAGTCTTCTCATGATTTGACTTAAAAGTGCACACTTGTCTCCCTGGCTGGTGTGGCTTAGTGGATTGAGCACTGGACCGGGAAGCAAAGGGTCACCAGTTTGATTCCCACTCAGGGCAGGCATATGCATGGGTTGCAGGCCAGGTCCCCACTAGGGGGCATGTGAGAGGCAACCACGCATTGATGTTTCTCTCCCTCTCTCCTTCCCTTCCCCCTCTCTAAAAATAAATAAATAAAAGATCTTTCAAAAAGTTCTCACTTCTCTACTTCAGATAAAATGACATTATATTCCCTAAATTTTATTCACTAAAGCTGAATATTAACTGAAAGTAACATAAATACTGAAAATACAGAATCAGAAAAAAGGCATAATCAATTAAATGTATTCATATTTAGCAAAATGTATAGATATAGTTTATACACTAATATCTAGTATCCTAAAGTCACATATTAAGCAACAGCTACATTTCAGTAATTTGCTAAGATTCTATTTGCCACTCATACAACAGAAGGAAACATACAGATTTCATTTGATGTTATTATTTTGAAATAACTTGAACCACCTTGGATTTATTAAAACAAACATAAACCTTTGAATTATGCCCAGAAGCTAAGATGAAACTAGCTCCCAATGTACAATAAGATTAAAAATAATAATACATAAGCTTTTTCAAATCAATAAGAAAAGACATGTACTATAATTAAAAATGTGAGCAGAAGACAGCCACATAAAAATGATAGATAAACAAGAAAGCAAATGCAAAAATACTCACTAGTAATAAAAGAACCTGTAAGTAAACCTTCAATGAAAAATGTTTCACTTATGATTTTGGTATGATTTAGAAATGCTAATAAATATTTGATACATTATTCTTGGGATAGAAATTGAAAGAACCTTTTTAGAAATCGACCAAAGTATTCAAAAGCCCTAAAAATGGAGTTGCTGAGATTAAGCAATGTATATTCCCTTTTAAAAAGAAGTAGTTTTAGTTGTCTTAACAGAGACTCCAGTGTTAGGTATTTCACTCAGCACTCACCACACTGCATGTTATTAGAGACTCCATTTCAAAGAGGATGGTAGAGGCCAAGGAGTGTCTCTGATATTAGAAATGAAATAAATTGTTTATAATTTATAGTGAAGATTAAGATTATTTTCTTAAAAGGACAGAGTCATGTAGCATTATCTGTAAACTGTAAGAGCAACATAAATAAATACATAAGTAAAACTATAAGGTTTCACTCAATTCAGAAGAGAAAGTCTGAATATTGATAGTTTTCTCTCTGAACTATTAAATGGTTTATAAAAGCATTTAAAAAGCACATTCAATGACTCTCTTCTCTTAAAGGAACCCCAATATAACAGTCTACATTGTCAAATAATTTTGCAACATGGCACATGCAAATCTATTTAAGAAATGTATAAATAAACATTAGTAAAATTAAGTATCTAAAAAATCTTGGATAATTATGGACACCTTGTCAGGTCTGTTTAACTCTGCATTTCTACAGCATAATTGATGATTTTAAACTATTTTCTCTGCTTCACCTAAAAATTTATGAAATATAAGGTATCTTTCTCTAAGCCATCTACCCATGATAAGTAGGATTTCTTTTCTAGAATTTGCAAGGCTAGAGATTATGTGACATCATAACTATATAACATGAATGCTTTTCAATTAAATTACTGTGAGAATTGTGATCATTTATTATATTAATCCTATGTTACATGTACTGATTTTTAGTATTATCCCAAATCCAATTTTAACCCATAATGTTAGTGCTTTCAGCATAACCATTTTATGAATACTCAAGCTGCTAAAAATCATTTTGGAAAAAAAATGTGCATTCTATTTTATGAAGACTCTGAGTTTACAGATAATAGAATAAATTATAAAAACTAATGTGATACTTTGTAATGCCTTAAATACATTGTAATTAAGAATTAATTTAAGTTTAACAGGTTTTTAACATAGCTGAGTAGTGTGCTTTCAATCTCAAATATCTGTTATTACTTTTTTCACTTTAATTGAATTTATGGGGTGACACTGGTTAACAAAATTATACTGGTTTTTGGTGCACAGTTCTAGAACACATCACCTGTACATTGTACTGTGTGTTCAACACCCCAGGTCAAGTCTCTGCCCATCACCATCTATTGCCCCTTTACTTTCCTCCCTCTCCCTCCGCCTCTTCTCCTCTTGTCAATCACCACACTGTTGTCCCTGCCGTGAGTAATTTCTATTTATTTCTTCTTGTTTTGCTCAATCCTTCACCCACCCAACACCTCCCCCACAGCTGTCAGCCTTCTCTCTATATAAGAGTTCATCATTATTTTGCTTGTTAGTTCATTTTGTTCATTAGATTCCACATGTGAGTGAAATCCTATGGTGCTTGTCTTTCTCTGACTGGCTTATTTCACTGAACATAGTCCTCTCCAAGTCCATCCATGACATCACAATAGGTAAGATTTTCTTTTTTCTTTTTTTATATGGCTGAGTATATCCATTGTGCAAATGTGCCATAGCTCTTCTACTGATGGACACTTGGGCAGCTTCCAAATCTTGGTTATTGCAGATAATGCTGCAATAAACATAGTGGTGCGTATATAAGGGAGACCAAACAATGGAATTATTGTCTGGAAGGTGGGCTCCTTGTAGTACAGACTTCCTTTACTAGGTGAGTGTTCTAGGAACCCATCTGTATCAGTTTACAACTGGCTACAATGCCAGCTGGCATTGTTGTAAGAGGCTGCATTCTGTTTCAGTGAATTGTTTAAAGAGCCTTTCGTTGTATTTGCTCATTTCATGATGAGTGATTTACCAGCATATGTGCCCACAGTGAACTGAGTGTTCAGCTGTTTTTGACCCAAAACAGCATGACCACTGAGCCCCACCTTTTTTATTCACCTGATCTCACCCTGAGTGATGGTTTTGTTTCCTTGTATGAAAAAAAGTCCTCAGAGAGAACCATTTTGCTGATGTGGAAAATGTGAAACAAAAATGGCAGAAGTGCTAAAAGGCATCAAAATCTACAAGTTCAAAAACTGTTTTGAACAGTGAAAAAAAATGTCTCAATAAGTGTATTGCATCAAATGGAGAGTACTTTGAAAGTGACTGAAGTTTAAACATATAAGAATAAATACACAATTTTTTATAAATAAATTATGGGTTTTTTCATGGCTCATCCTTGTATTCTTTTGAATTTTTGTTTCAGGTTTCTTTGGATTAATTCTCAGAAGTGGAATTGCTGGGTCATGAGGCAGATCCATTTTGCATTTTTCGTGGTAACTCAATACTGGTTTCCACAGTGGCCATACCAATCTGCATTCCCAAAAACTGTACAAGGGTTCCCCTTTCTCCACATCCTCACCAACACTTATTTTTTGTTGATATGTTGATGATAACCATTCTGACAGATGTTTTCCCACTGTTACATCTTTTCACTGACTCTGACTAACATGCAGCTTTTAAATGAACAGCATGTTAGTATAAGCATCCTAGGACCTAGATTCAAAAGATACAGACTCTGACTTTCAGGCATCCCAGCCCCAGGAGATTTGCTGACCTTCATTCATGGAGTCAGGATGACGTGAAGTGAGGACTAGTAAAGTAGGGTGACACACACTTGCCTTTATTGGAATGGACAGTGCTCATCTGCACGTAGGTGACTCTTTAAATTCTTTTCTTGATCTCTTTGTTCTGTCCCCCTCTCCCTCCTTATAAAAACCTCTGCCTCCACTGAGAGGTGGAAATGGGATTTGAGACACAAGTCCCCCATCTTCCAGGTGGCCAGTGCCTGACAATAAACCACTATGAAAGCACTTGCCCATTGAACATTGGCTTTCATAGTGGCTAATTTCCTGTTACAGACCTAGAATTTTATAACCTACAAATTAACACACTTAAAATGTATATAATACAACTGTAAAACATACAAGGTATTTTATGTTTTCCACTTGAAAAACAGACTATAATTTTGAAAGTAACAAAAAATGTATGCTAAATCATGGGTATTCTTTTCTTCTTTATACATAATTTAAACTTTGAAGCATATTATTTTGTTTTTAAAGAAAAACTTGTTTTTGCTTAATGCAATACCTGAAATATTAATGGAATTCATTTGCAAGCTATCTCTCAAATATAGCCCTTTTTTTTTTTTTTACACAGTGATAGCATTACTATTGTAAATAGCTCACAGGTTGCCTACCAAGATCTTAAATGCTATCATAGGGAATAGAGCACCTACGTGTTTTCATTTCTTATTCAGGAAGTCCTTGTATATCAATAATGAAATGAATCTTGATCACTAGCACACCTGTGGCCCATATCTGGCTTGTTCCCTCTCACAACCACAGGAACATAATACGCATGAGGACTAGCTAAGAATTTGAAGCTTGATTTCTTATTTTCTATTAATCTCTTTCGACCAATGACATTTATAATAAGAACTGCATTCCAAATTAGAATTTTTACAAATTTTACAGTAAAATATTAGAGAGAAAATTTTAATATATGTTTTTAGTCAAGCACCATAAAAATGTTACCTGAATAAATAGTTCTATAATTCATACCTGTAATTTTCAGGAGACTCTTTAATTATTAATTGGTTCAAGAAGAGTAACATAAGCCAAAATATTGTGTTGAAGAATAAGTTTGTATTTTTTTTGCATTTTTCCCTTGATGTGTTTTCCCTAAACTTCTATTTTTCTTATTTTAGACTATTTATTTCCCTGTGCCTATTCTTAAATGTGTAGAGGGGCAAAAGTGAAACATACCTGATTTATTTCACTTTAAATTTCAGTTCCTGTTGCCACCGCCAGCAACATCCAGTCTCCTCTGTGAGGCATTGAATCATCATCATTAGGGTCTTAAAGTTCGTGACCATAAAACTGAAAGATCCCAAATCAAGGAATTTTTAATCAAAAACTACTATATACACAAAAGTAACGGTAATTTAGAGGTCCCCAAAATATTTTTTTAGAATAGGAGAAAGTATGGGAAGTGACCTAGATGGTATTTTAAAAAATCAGGTTTTACTACTTCCTCTTCCTTTTCTTCTTCCTCTTCCCTCCCCAAACAATTCGTTCCAAACTCTGTTAGGTTGGGCCATGATATAGGTGCCCACACAGAGGTAATCCACAGTCATGGGGCCGAGCTGCACACGGCTGTGGGCTGTCAAGCCCACAGAGAGCACAGTCGTTGGTTCAGGGCGGGGCCACCTTACCTGGGAAGAGTTGACTTAAAAGTGATATTATTGGAGACCCAAACTATTTCTTCACATCCTTCATTAATTATTAGTCTGTTTCTCTAAATTCATAGATACAAATCAAAAGAATTAGTAATTATTAAAGGATGAACATAACATTTTCATTTTATACTAAATGATGAGGACATTTCTAAATTGAATAAATAATCTAAGTAACATTTATGTTTAGGAGTCACATTACAGGGGGAAATTTAGTCTCTAAAAAGTGACTAAAATGAAATAATTAGTTATTTGGGGGATTTTTACCAGAAAATTAAACATCTCTTGATTAAGATTGTTCATTTACTGTAAAATCTGCAAATGCTGGTAAAGATGTGGAGAAAAGGGAACTCTGGTGTGCTGTCGGTGAGAATGCAGACTGGGGCAGCCGCTGTGGGAGACAGTATGTAATTCCCTCAAAAAAATTAAAATGAAACTGCTTTATGACTCAGTGATTCCACTGCTGGAAAAATACCCTAAGGATCCTGAAACACCAATTCAAAAATTTATATACACCTATGTTCATAGCAGCCCAGTTTATAACGACTAAATGTTGGAAACAGCCCAAGTGCCCATAAGTATATGTGTGGAATGAAAAACTGCTACAATTACTCAATGGAATACCAGGCAACGGAAAGAAAGAAAGAAGTCCTACCTTTTGCATATACAGTTCTTGGAAGAGTTACACTGTGTTTAAATTTTAAAATTATTTTTGGAGTTAATTACCCATGGGAATTCATATGAGTATACATACATACATGTATTAAATATATATTAACACATATACCAAAGATATAATTTAGATTCTTAAAAATTCTACTTATCAAAAAAAGTTAGCCTAAACTCAAGCTTTGATTCCAATACTAAATCAAATCAAAAAATTAAAATAAAATAAATTCTTCTACAAAACCTGCTATTAACTAACTACCAAAAGATATCTTGTATTTTAAGAAAAAATATTTGCATGATACTTGTTACTGATTTTCAAAGAACAAATAACATAATAGAAAATACTTATCATATGTCTATTGTTTGAAAGAATTAAGAGCTTCACACACATTAATCTATTAAATTATAACAAAAATTGTTTAATTTTGTAATTAACTTAGCAAGGGAGACGTCAAAATATGTATATAAATTTATAAAATGCACTTATTATTTTATTGTAGTTCCATGGATATTTAGACTTATAGAGGTCTAATGTTAAAATCTAAACTTGAGTCTGTCTTTAATTTCTAATATGTTACTGCAGCTACCATGCCTAGGATTTTATTGCTCACCATAAGAACATCGAATAAAAGAATAACATGTTTCTATTTTTCATAGAAATTAACTTGTCCTAAAAAAAAGATTTAAGGTGTAGTTTTTATTGTGAAGTCCACTGAACTGTCGAAGATGGATTAAGAACTGGTTATTTATTCAATTTCTAGAATAGTCTCTTGTTTTTGTGTCTCAAGGCAACTAGAACATATAGTTGAAAAGGAAATTTTCTCAGACTAAAATGTGGAAGCTCCTAAATGCAGTATGTCTCGAAAAGATGGATGTATTTTGGTTCCATTTGGAAGCAAGCAACTATTTTCTAAATATTATGTTTAGCCTCCATTTCCATGTTGAAAGGCTCCCAGGTACTTTTGAAAGAGTGCTTATGGTATTAGAGTTTATTTCAAACCTTTTAATAAAGAAAAAATAGCTTAGTGAAAGGTGATAGGAAAAATCCTTGAATTTCAATGCAGTATTCCATTTTTATGCCAGTAGAACACTTCTCTAAAAGAAATACATTTTTTCCATGCATTTCTAAACATGTTAAGTATTTGCTTTTAGTTTAATTTGCCTCTTTCTGGGTAGTGCTCAAATATCAGATGAAATATCACTCAAGAGGAAATGAGTGAATATTTTAATAATGTAAGCTGAGGTAAATCAGAATTATTTATTATAAGTTGAATTAATTAATACTTCAGTCATTCTTTGATTGATCTACTCATAAAGAATATTTTGAGCTACTGAAAATGTCATTTGTTTGTAACTCTTACAAGTAATTCTCTTTTTTGACATTTATTAAATTATACTCTTTTGTCCAAACCATTCTTGTTTCAATAACATTCCTTGAGATAAAACCCATATATTGTAAAGTCATTTTTTCTCTTTCTACTTTCAAGATTCTCCTTTTTTTTAATAGTTTCTATGTGATATATTTTGCTCTGTACCCCTCTACTAAAAAATGCTGAGAAAGGATTGACATAGAAGAAGCTGTACATTTTAATGTATGCAACTTGATGAGTTTGGAGATAAGCATACATCTATGAAAACATCAAAATCTATACCAAAAACATCCACCACCTCCCAAATACCTTTTTTGTTGTTATTTCATAGTCCTTTTGCACCTTAAGGTTTCTGTTGCTTTCTTCTTCTGTGAACTTATAATTTTCTGTAGTGGGATGCTTTCACTCCTTTATCTTTATTTTTTACATATTTACTAGATGTTGCTTCTTAGTGGTCACCATGAAGTTTACATAAAACATATTATGATTATAACAACCTATGTGTAAGTTGATAGAAGCTCTACTCCAATCACATACAAAAGTCCTACTTTTATGTATCTGACTGTCCAATATTTTTTTCTCTACCATAATTTACATATTATTTTAAAGATTTTATTTATTTATCTTTAGAAGGGAAGGGAAGGATAGAGGGAAAGAAATATCAAGGTATGGCTGCCTCTCGTGCATCCCCTGCTGGGAAATGGCCTGCAACCCAGGCATGTGCCCTGACTGGGAATCGAACCTCGATCCTTTGGTCCGCAGCCCTGCGCTCAATCCACTGAGCTATACCAGCAAAGGCTCATAATCTACATATTTTATATTGTGTTATACATTATGTAATTATTATAGCTATAGTCATGTTTAATACCTTTTTGTTTTAATACCTTTTTGTTTTAAGTTTTATACTGGGGTTAAAAGTGACTCACACACCATCAGTATTCCAGTATTAAATTATTCTGAGTCTGATTGTGTATTCACCTTCAACAACAAGTTTTATATTTCCATATGTTTTCACATTGTTGCTTATCATCCTTTTGTTTCAACTTGGAGTTCTCTCTTCAGCGTTTCTTGTGAACCATGTCTTGTTGTGATAAACTCCCTCAGCTTTTGTTTGTCTGAGAATGTCTGCTTTCATTTATGAAGGATGGCTTTGATGGGTATTGTATTCTTGGTTGTCAGATTTTTCTTTGAGCACTTTGGATACATTGGCTCACTTCTTCCTAGCATACAAGATTTATGCAGATAAACCCACTGATAGCCTATAGGAGATTCCCTTGTGTTTGAGGCGTCTGTTTTCTCTTTGTTGCTTTCAAAATCCTTTGACTTTGGACCATTTGACTATAATGTGTTGTATTGTAATCTTTTCTGTGTTAATCTTTAGGTTTCATATATTTGGAACAGGGAGTATGAAAGCAATTCCTGAAAACAAAGCCTTTCAATGAGCTTCTTACAGAAATAATGACAGTTTTTCGCGGATGAGGCCTTTGGGTGATCATAATCTATTCTGTCCTTAAAGGTGCCTCCTCTGTAGAGATTAAATGCCTGTTAAAAAAGATAATGCTGTGACAGTCAAGCTGAATCTATAAAAAACAAGAGTCTATAACAATGACCTAAGCCTACAAGGCTGTAGCCTTTCTGAGGGAGGGCGGGCTTCAGCGCAGAATGATGCTTATGCAAGGAAGTCCTCTGGCTGCAGCACTTCTGGAGCGGTATGCTTTTGAAAAACAGACTTACTAAATACATTGTAAGTGAAAGTTCTAAAACCTGGAGTAACAAGTATGAAAGAGATGTCACACCACCAATAGTCGATGGTTCAGATTTCAGTTCTCTTATTTGGTCTCAGAAAAATATTAACTGTAAATTTGATTTTGAAATCTTTTGATGTCATGGTGATAATAGGAAATGATTCTTTCATTCAAGCATAATTTTCTGATATTGCAGGTACTGTACTAGTCATTTGGGATGCAGATATGAATATGTTGTATAAGGTAGTTTCACAAAAAGCTAATATTCTAAGTGAGGGGAAAACATGCATATACAATTTCTATAGAATGAGATAAAAGTATTGCTAAGGCTATGCTGAGAATTGTCAGAGAGCTGAGCTGAAGAAAGTCTGAGTCAGCTATAAGAACTTTGCAAAAATAGCAGCTTCGGATCTCTGTATTTCCCATGAGACATATTCAGATATCATAGAATTAACTATATCTAGTTGCGGTATTGTACTGTTCAGCAGATACATTTAAAACTTCATTTCTGAGAAAATTTCATCCATGTAGGATTTTTGTTAATTCTAATGGGCTTTCTACATCAGTGATGATGGTAATTCTCACGTTGGATTATTATTTTCTTACCTAGTGTGATTCATTTAATGGCTTTAATCTTGGTCTTCTTGCACTGCATTCACATAATCGTAATAGTTATTTGCTTCACTGTGTCAGTGGTTCCATTTTCAACTACATCTGCTCTGTTGTGTGCTATTTGGAATACATTTATTGTTTGTGCATTATTGTAACTTTTTCCTACAGCTATCCAGTGTCTATGGTCATCTATGGCTTGTGGAATCATCGGGTCTTGGCACTCACATTTTATAAATCAATGTTCTTATTAAATAATTACAAGTCCCTTGTAGAAAATTTTCTTCTATTTTTGGATGATTTAGTCTTGACTAAAACAGTTTTTTGCATTTTGCAAATTATACTCTTTAATTCTCTTATTTCAATGTTTATCTTATCAAAACTCTTCATCTTGCTAACAGGATATTTTTCTTAGACTTTGGTACAAATTCCCCCTTTTTTTACTTACTCCCTTATCTACATTCTGTGTTTCACACACCCCTGAAAATGCTGCTTGATCATTTTGTTGTGTAGACAGAGTCTGTGAGTGAAACAGGATGATGCCTCAGCTGTATGCATGCATCCTTAACAGAATTGGTTCCAAATGTGTCATATAACATTCGATGTTCTTTAAGGTCGTTTTTAAAACATTAATATAACAGAAATTGCATGGGATCTTGGTAAAACATAGAAGGAGGCCCATGATTCAACACTGGTCACAAGCTCTCAGATGATGTCTGTGTCCCTACATGATAATCATACTTTGAGTCACAAGTATCTGAAGGGATCACCATACTAAACAGAGGCAAAATCTAATTCCTTTAGTGAGATATCTTATTAATTCAATGTATTCAATGCTTTCACAATTCATTTAAGATGCTTGGAGTTTATGCCTTTATCAGAAAGTTTCAGCCCCAGGTGGCCCTCTCGGTCGGTGCATATCTCATTCACAGGCATTTTCATTATCTGCCAGCCAGAGATGAAAAAGATGACAATATTCTCTGAGGTGTTCTAAGCAACTTGGTGTAATTTGTGAGGATTTTCAAGGTTAAGACATCATTCCGATATCTCACTTTGGGTGGAGAGCTGGAGAAAAACAATTTTAGGCTTCCTTTAATTTGGTTTATGACCTTGATCTTCATCTTGTGAAGATTAAAATATGAGATAGTGGTATTCCCTTGTTTGCTATTTTTTAAATACTAAATTCTACTTTACTTGGTTAGGCAGTTAATCTTATCAAGTACTAGGGGACAACATTTCAGTAAATAAACTCCACTCTAAATTTCCTATGGAAAAACTGAAATTATTTTTGTATGTTTTTTGAATGCTCAATGGCTATGAGTATTTTCCCATTTTGAATGCTCAATGGCTGTGAGTATTTTTCCATTTTGCTCCTTAACAGTCATGTAAGAAGGTGGACGAGAGGATGTCAAAGAACATGTATAAAGAACACATGGACAAAGCCAACGTCAGACAGGATGGAGAATGGGAGGCTGAGAATGAGCAGGAAGGGGGAATAGTGGGGGCAAAATGGAGACAATTGTACTTGAACAACAATAAAAAAGGAAAAAAGAAAAACTTTTTTCAACTTTCAATCAATGCTAAACTAATTTTATATTATTTTATAAAACTAATAACTAATTTTATATTATTTTTATCAATATTCAATTATTTTTAAATAATATATTTCTAAAAATTAAAACCTTAGTCAAATATAAACACATTGGAAGAAAGCATGACCACTACTCAATTACCTTGCAATGATGATCTTCTAATTCATATTTTTAGCATAAATAAACATTCTATTATTGTAAGTTTGTCAGAATTACATATTATCCATCTTTACCTTGTGATGATGTAATAAGTAAAAAATTATATATTTTGTTTTAGTTTACTTTTTATCAATTTGTAGTAAAATTTGAATAAATTGCATATATCCATTGGCCAGGTGTATTATTATAGGAACTACCAGTTCATAATATTCACTGGCATTGGTTGTTTTTCTTTTATCTATTGATTTAAGAGATCATTTAAATTTGAAAATATTAAACATTTAGCTATTTATATACATTAAATATGTTCTATCAAATATATGTAATGATATCTCAAAATTCAGTATAACCAATTCAGAAAATTAATATTAAAAATCAACTAAGAATATAATTTTCAAAAATATATTGCTTCTTTCTCAAAATATTCTATAACATAAGATCACAGAATGGACATTTTATATGATTATATCACTGAATATAGGCTACTAAGAGTTGAGCATCATTAACTGTTCAGTAACATATGGTGACATTGAAATCAATTCATAAATTCACATAGATGAGATACAATTTTAATTTTTCCTTTTATAAATTATGTAGATCTGGGCACATTACTTAGCTTATTCAGTGCAATGTAGTGTGTGTTCTACGAAATAGCACTATTTTGTGTTCCACGGCGTATTACTCTGCTTGGACTTCCATAAGAAAATGCTACAAGTTCAGCAGCTTAACCAACAGACATTTCTTTTTCTCACACTTCTGGAGGTTTGAAGTATACAGTTAAGGTGCTGGCAAATCCAGTTTTGATGAGAGCTTTCTCTGTGAATTGAAGATGGCTATCTTCTTCCTATGTCTTCCTATGGTCTTTCCTATGCATGGAGAGATAAAGAGAGAGAGAGAGACTAATAGATACAGAGGCTGTGCTCACTGATATTTCTTTATATCAAAACACTAATTCTATCAGGGCTTCACCCTTACATCTTCATTAGACTTTAATCACTTCCTTAGAAGCTCCGTCTCCAAACACAGCTACAATGGGGATTAGAGTGTCAGGGTATGAATTGGGGGAGATGCTAATATTCAATCCATAACATGGAGTCCCATAAAGTGTTCAAATGCATTTATAACCCTTTAAGTATAAATTAGCCTTAGATGATTCATACAAGCAACTTTCGCTGTTGATTTATTCAAGAGACTCCAAGTGGCATCAATGAAAATGATAAACACAAATGCAGAACTGCAGACAGAAAATTATTAACATTTTTATTTCTCACAAAATTTTTAATATGTGGAATATTACCTGAGTCTTCAGTACCTTTGTAACAAAAGCTACAGAGAAAAATTAGTTTGGCTTTCTCATTTGTAGATGTCCATTTTACACATTAATTTTTGCCAATGAGTTAGACATATTTTATTCAAATTAAAAGCATTCTTTTAATTATTTGTTAAAAATATTTTTAGGCAGATGTGTGGAGATTTTCCAAGCGTCCCTGAACATTAAGCATGTCTTGCTTTTTACAAGTGAACATTAAACAATGGCAATAGATTCGGGATAAGAGAAAACAAGAGGTTCTTTTTTTCTTTTTCTATTATATTTTTGGGGGGTTTTCACGAGTGAAAGGCATTCATAAGCCTATTCTTCATTCTAACTGTTAAAATAACAGCATCAATCACACATACACTGAAACAAAATGTTAAGAGCAGACTACACAAGAGGAAATTTTTTCATTTAAGACTACCTTCCTTATTTATTGTATAGGCCATACTCTTCATAAAGTAGAAGGTAAAATGAGAAAAGCTATGTGTTTTAGTGAGGAGATATAGGAAAATGCATACAGAAATGCCAAAGGACTTATTTCAAAGCAGGTTGTAACATGGACATTTGATGCTTTTTCCAATTTAAAAAAATGGAATGAAGTCATTGCTCCCTGCAAAGATATGCATTCTACATTAATAATAAATTCTTCAAAAGTGATCATTCCCAAGAAAACATCAATTTGTATTACTATTCAGTTGTATTTCCCATTAGAAACAAAATATTTAGTAACATGACCTTGAAGTTAATTACTTTTCACAAAGAAACCTAGAAGGCTCAGTAGATATTCCACATAAAATAATGGATTAAAATCCCCTGAAAATTTCTTTGCAGTTACTAATTTTGCAGGCAGTTACCCATTGTCTTTCAGCTTCAAATCCATCCTTTATATTCTGCTCTGAGATGCTGATGCTCTGACTTTGCAGACTATGTTTCTCAGTCCATATACCCACTCCAATGTTGTTAGGGGACACTGGAGAGAAGGATGAAGGAGGGGAGATAAACACTGCCTCCTGTTTATTTGTTCTTACTTTCTTTGCTTTTTATTTTCTCCTTTCAAGTCATTATTGCTCCAAAAGAGAGAGTTGGCTCCAACACCAGCTTCTCTCCCAGTCCCCTATTAGCCTCAACACCCTCCACTTCAGGGACCAACAACCAGTACTATCTCTTCTTCAGAGGTCAGAACACCAACACGGCACATGGGGGCTCCCCAAGGATTCCTGGCTTCTGTTACCATCTCTTCCCCAACCTTTGTTTTCACCAGGTATTGTCTCTGGTTGAGCTCAGTTCTCCCTGTTTGCTCTTTTGGATATCTAATTTCTATAAAATCATTTTGCTCCTTGAAATCATGCTGTTTAAAATTCCTAATGTGATTTTTCTTCTCCCAAAGGAGCCATGGCTGCTACAGCACCTTAAAATAAAAGTTTTGGGGTACCAGTAAAATCTTAGGAGTTACCACTAAAACGTTTTGTCATAGTAGCAAAATCTAGGACAGAGGTCAATTGTGCTGAATTCACAGTAGGACAAGACAGTTTTCCAAAAAATTTTTCTATATCACGATCTTTAATTTTTCTATAATTACATGTGGTATTCGAAACCATTTTCAGTATAATAGAATGTTCTATTATTGATTAGGTAAAAACAAATAATAAATAAAAGATTTGCTTCTTTGACCTCTACTTCAAGTTTCCTCACATAATGTGTTGTATTGCAGCAATTCTAAGTTAATGTTTGCAGATGCTGGTAAGCACTCTTGATATTGACCTTTTGAAATTATTAGAAAAATAAAGCAAAATAAATCTTCTTCTTGGAAATTCTAAACAGACTCCTATTTTCAAATGACCTTATTTGATGCCTCATTTTCTCCCCTCACCTGTGACCAAAGGCAAGGCTTCCCACTCAGCCGAAAGCAGATCATTTATTTTCTTAGCAGGGGATCTCCCCCTAGTCATTAATGATTCATATAGGTCATGTTTGCACGGGGCAAATATTTCCAAATTTGCTGCGTCATAAAGCAGCAACTTTCATTTTATATACATATACTCCTAGAGATTCATGTTTAAGACAATCAAGGGTGATAATTTAAGTTCTATGCCTTCTTGATTTACTGGATAACAGAAGAGCCAAAGGGGGAAACATAAATTAAAGAAAAAATTGTTCCATTTCAAGCCCTGAAACAATGGCCAGGATCAAGCACCCATAAGCATGGTACAGAAAATCAGGGAAGATTTCTTTAGTTTATCAATTTTTATTTGACAAATAAAATTATAAGATAAAGTATGCAAAATATCAAAACATAAAAGGTCTCCTTCCATTGAACTCACACATTAATCACTTCACAGCTTTACCTTACAAAATAGTGTTATAAACTGTAGTCACCATGTTATACATTAGATCCACAGGTGGTATTTTATTTAATAACTGAAAGTTTGTGTCCTTTTACCAGTCTCTCCCTATTACCATTTCCCCCACCAAACCCTTGACAACTACTTTCCTACTCTCTTTCTAGGAGTTTGTACATATTCCACATATAAGTGACACCATGAAGTATCTGTCTTTGTCTGGCTTATTTCACTGGCTATAATGTTCTCCAGGTTCATAGTGTCTCAAATGACAGGATCTCTTTCTTTTCCTTTTTTTTTTTTTTTGAGGCTGAAAACTATCCCATTGCAGATATTTATCACTTTCCTGATCTACTCATCCACTGGCAAACAGATTGGTTCCATGTGTTGGCTATTATGAATTAATAATGTAATGAACTTGTTAATGCAGATATCTCTTTAACGTAACAGTTACATTTTTTATATAACCAGAAGTGGAATTGCTGGAGCACAGAGTAGTTCTAATTTAATTTTTTGAGGAATCTCCATAGTGGCTGCACCAATTTACACTCTCACCAGGAAAATATATAATTCTCTTTTATCCAGATCCTCTCCAGCATTCGTTATCTCTTCTCTTTTTGATGGTAGCCACTCTAATAGGTGTGGGGTGATATCTCATTGTGGTTGTTGTTTGCATTTCCTTTATGATTAGTGATGTTGAACACTTTTTCATGTATCTGCTAGCCATTTGAAAGTCTACTTTAATAAGTGGGTACTCAGTCCACTTTCCCATTTTATAATCAGGTTATCTGTTTGCTATTGAGTTATATGAGCTCTTTATAACTGTGGATATTAATCTTTATTGAATTATGTGAGTTTGTAAATACTTCCTTTCATTCCATAGGTTGATTTTTCATTTTATTGATGGTTTCTTTTGCTGAATAGAAGGTTTTTTTAAACTTAATGTAGTCAGTCCCATTTGTTTATTTTTGTTTTTGTTACCTTTAATTTTGTTGTCAAATCCAAAAACATCATTGCTAAGATCAATGTAATGACATTTCCTCCTATGTTTTGTTCTAGGATTTTCACATTTTCAGATTCTACCTTAAAGATTTTAATTGATTTTGAGTTGATACTTATGTCTGGTGTAAGATAGATGCCAAGCTTCATTCTTTTCCATTTGGTTATTTAATTTTGTGAATATAATTTGTTGAAAAGACTATGCTCTCCCAATTTTATGTTTTTGTCTTCTTTGCTCTAAATTAATTGACTACATAAGCATGGTACATCTCTGGGGTCTTTATTTCATCCCATTGATCTTTGTCTATTTTTATGCTAATACCACATGTCTTGATTACAATAGCTTTGTAACATAGTTTAGAATCAGAAACTGTTATGCCTTCAGTATTATTCTTTCTCAAGATTGCTTTGGCTATTCAGAATCTTTTGTGATTTCATAAAGAATTAGGATTGTTTTATTTGGATTTGTAAAAAACACTATTGGAATTTTGATAGAGATTGAATTGAATCTGTAGATCTATCTGGGAAGTATGGACATTTTAACAATACTAATTATTTCAATTCATGAATCCATGAGCAAAGAATATCTTTCCACTTACTTGTATCTTCTTTGGTTTGTTTCATTAATATCTTATAATTTTCAGTGTATAGATTTTTCACACTCTTGGTAAATTTTTCCATAAATATTTTATTTTTAATAGGTATTATTTTTTTAAGATTTTGTTTATTTATCCTTAGAGGGGAAGGGAAGGAGACAGGGAGAGAAACATCAATGTATGGTTGCCTCTTGTGTGTCCCCTGCTGGGAACTGGCCTGCAACCCAGGCATGTGCCCTGACTGAGAATCAAACTGCGATCCTTAGGTTCACAGGCCTGTGCTCAATCCACTGAGCCATACCAGCCAGGGCTGAATATTTTACTTTTAATGCTGTTGTAAACAGGACTGTGTTCTGAATGTCTCTTTCTTCTGGTCAATTTTCAATATATGGAAATGCAATATTTTAATACCAAGTTTGTATTCTGCAATTTCACTGAAATCATTCATCAGTTCTATATATTTTTATTGTAGTCTTTATTATTTCCTATAGAGATCATATAACCTTGAAATAGAGAGTTTACTCCTTTTTTTCCAAATTGAATGACTTTTATTTCTTTTTCTTGATTAACTGCTCTGAAAGTTGCAAAAGCTTTGTCACAAATATGTGTACAGATTCCTTCCAGGGAAATACTGGTAACATGCAGCTGGCTCAGGGAGATGGCCAAGAAGGTGTCTGCCAGTTTCTTGGTCTCTGAAGAGGAGTGCAGCTAGCCCTGAAATGTGTGTAAAATGAGAAACCTGAACCTTCAGACAGCAGGTTGTAAAGTATGTAGATGGTCCACTTTCAGGGAAGGACTCAGAGATAGGTGTCTGCCTGCTTCTCTGCCTTGGGGAGACCTGGGGAAACAGCTATGGAAATTTCTTGTGTGTCTGTTGACAACTGCTTCTTTGTACGCTATAGTTTGGTAGATTTGACAGGCATAGCCTTGTTGACTTTGAACATTAGATGCTTTAGGGGTCTACCCTTTGGAGGAGAGTCTTCAGAGGAGGGTCGCTAAACATACAGTACACTCCTTCACTCCTCAGGGAGAAGTTGGGTTTTGGAAGTTCCCTCCAAATTGTATAGCACTGTACTGTGTACCAGGTATATGGTGAGAGTGTATCTCTGCCTTTTATACCAATTTTAATGTGTTTTCTTATTTAATATTAGTAGTCACTCAGCTCATTTCTGAATTTCTCTATAGGTTATAGTTGTATATGCAGCTGTGCATTCTGTGTTTCATAGGAGAAGGGCAGTTCAGAAGACTCCTATGTTGCCATCTGTCAATACCCTCAATGTAAACTCAGGGAAGATTTTAACATGCTTGAGTATGCAGATTTGAGACAAAGTTGTATCAAGCATCAAAAAGAAACAATATGACTGTGCTCTTCACTAGTTTCTTATTGTTTCTTTTATTTTTATAATTTCCTCCCTTTATGCACATTACAGACATTTAATTCAAGTACCAAAACTGAAAAAAATTTTACTGTCAATCAAACTTTAATCTTAATTTTTATATTTCACAGCAAAAATGTGCATTGTAAAATAATCTGCAACTAAATCTTATTATTGCTTATATGATTTTTTCTACTCTTTATCACTGTGCCTATTACTTAAAATAATGAGTCCCCTTCCATATTTTCCCTTTTTCAAAGCTTTCTTTTCCAAAATATTTATACAATAATTATTAATTTTCTCACTTTTCTAACTTCTTCCTAATTAATCAAAGTCCATAGACAAGTATCAATCTGTCAACAGATACTGTAAAGCTCTTAAATTCCAAACAAATAAAAATAAATATAAATTTTAATATATTCTGTTTGTTTCAAGTTACTGGTAATTCCAAGCAATGCCGTATCATCTATGTTTGAATCTAGAGATTTTATATTATTTCATGTACTTTGGGCACGTTGGTTCTCAAAATTGTGTTTCCTAAGTAAATCATATTTGTATCTGTAATTATAATATATAGTGTTAAATTACTTTAGGAAAGTCTACAGTAATTTCGCTTGCCAAATTTTTCACTGACCAGTCTAAATCAGACCATTCATTTTGTTATGATTTGGGGGACTAGCTTTCCTGAGGCTTCCATATATGCCCCTGTCATTATTATTGAGTTCAGATTTGGCCTAACTAAGAGTCATTGCAGGGCCCTTGGAAGGACATTTGACTACTACCACAGATCACGGTTTTCCAGTTCTGGACTTGCTGTGTCTTTGTGTCACGCTGCTACCACAGACCATGTATCAGTGTCTTACATCCACCATTCTTATCAAAATTAATGGTAGTATTCTAAACATTTTTCTGTTCAAAGAATATGCTTTATAGGGAAATGATTAATTCTGTGAGAAAATGCTCGAGGGATCCATTGTACTTGCTGTGTACTACATCATAGAGAGGCAGTGGATTTTAACGTATATAGAAATGGCCTCTGGAAAACTGGAGTAAATGCTTTGTACATTTGATTGTCACCCAAAAAGATGCATTATATGCCCTCAAACAATAACAAATGTTAGGCACCTTCTCCAACTGGCATAACTCCGACTTCTGGGCACTAATGAAAAAGAAGTCGATGTTGAAAAAAAATTTTTTTAATTCTGAATGAGGGGCAGTATTTAATCATATGTCAGGAAAATATATAAAACAGTTAAATTTCATCAGGAAGCTAACATATATCTTTAGTGGAAATGTTTGAGCACTTATAGATATTAAATTTTGAAAAATATTATTTCAAAGTAAATTATCTTTGATTTTAAAAGTATTGTGTTGATTGATAAAGCTGAGACAAAAAGAATTATGTAGAAGAATATAAATAAACAATACAAAATAACTACTGTTATTTTTTCATTTATGGCAGTGTTTCACACTAAATATGTTTTATCTGAGAGTCACTTTATCAGTTAATAGTACATTGGTAATATATTATTTTCATATGAATTTTGAAAGTATTTCATGTTCAATATCTCAATAAATAAATTTAACCCTTTCCTCATTTTTGACATTTAGAGTAGGTAAGCATTTGTACCTCTATAAATATTATTTTGTTGTCTGCTTACAACTGTGCAATTGACAATTTATAAATTGTTTTCTTAAGATAAATTAGTTCATTAAAACAAGAGATATTCCATGTAAAAGTACCCAAATATGTTCTCATCTGTTGAGCTAATTCTGCGCTGTTACTGTTCTCATGCAAAATTTTAGACATTGTGACCAAGGAGGTAAAATTTATGACCCTGTATGCAGTGTGTATTTCAAATGAGGAGACAAGAAGCTGAAGCCTTTACACACAGAACAATTAGTTTACAGTATGACAGTCTAATAATTACTCTATTTTATTACCTAATTATTTTGTAAACAATAGTGTATCTGTCATAATCCATTAACTCAAAAATTTCCTCTTAAAAGAGTGGTAGATATTATTATTTTTTTTTAATGACCAGATTGTCACAGCAATAGATCTGTTGTCTCAGGCTGTTAATTAAGTAGCCAATTTTTGCTTTGTTAACAATATTTTTATAGACATAAAAATCAAAAAGCACAATAAAATATCTTCAAAATAGTATTGAAATGTTTTCCAAGCACATTCTAAGCAGTAAACATGTGAAGAACAATCTGACATGGTAGCTGTCTTTGCCAGCAGATCATTAGGGGATTTAATCACAGAGGCAGAACTTGCAAGGATGTGTGGTGATGTTCAAGTGCTATGTAAGCCCAATTATTGACGGTAATTGAGCAGCTGCCAAAAGCCTCGTGATACTACCTAATATTTGGGAATGACTTCTAAAGGATAGATCAGATCTCCATTCTCATAGCATCCCCAGGTACTAAATCTCCCTTTAAAAATCATCTGAAGGAGAAGCACCTGCACAAATAATCTCATTCCCTAAAAGAAATGTCTTCACTGGATTTCAATTTAACTTTGTTTCCTCAGCCATTATTGAGTCCATACAAGAGTCACTCATTTTTAACAGTGTATTAATGTCAATTTAAGAACTAAATTTGGGGATAATATTGAGAATGTTATACAAGGCTATTATATGAAACTCAGAGTATCATTAATATTGCTTTGACTTACGTTTCAGGGCAAATTTTGAGTTGTGAGATTCATGTTGTGCTTTATTTTGTCAGATCATAAAAACTTTTTGAAGCTATGTGATGTTCCCATGGTTTACAAAATATGTCAGAACATATTCTCAGTCATCCTCACTAAAACCCACTAAGGTATAAAAGCCAGGTACACTATCCTTATTCACATAAAAACAAAAAAAAAGTAAATAGTGATACGATGAGTTAATGTGACTTCCTCAGTGTGAGTGTCTGAATTGGAACAAGACTTCAAACATTCTATTATGCTATATAGGCCTGTCCAGAAAGTATTCAGCCATGTACTATGAAATATAGAGACATTTATTGAATAAGATAGAAGATATAAGACACGTTGTACATAGGAAAAGCACTTCTCACTTCCCTTCAGAGTAGGTGCTGAGAGACCTCACATAGTTCTCCCAGTGTCTCTTCCACTGTTCAAAACATTTTGCAAAACCCTTTGTTGAAATAGGCATTGGCTGCCCCATCATATTTACCTGAATCTCATCAATTGTCTGAAATATCTTCCTTTTCCTAGGTAATTTTAGTTTGGGAAAAGCCAGAAGTTGCAGGGTACCAAATCTGGGCTATAGTGCAGCTGATTCACCTGGGTGATTTGATGTTTCACCAAAAAACTCTTCAGGAATGTGACATATGAGCAGGTACATTATCATGATCTACCGATCACCAGTTGACTATAGCCATGGCTGTTTCCATCATATTGCATCTCTCAACCAAGGAAGAACATTGAGGTAGCACTCCTTATTAATTGTTTCTCCTGGAGATGTGTACTTGTGAGGGACAACATCTTCCCAATCAAAAAACACAGTTAACATGGTCTTGATCTTGCTGTAACTTTGCCATGCCTTCTGCAGGAATGGAGAAACAGGACACTTCCTGTTTCTTCCATTGGGACAACCAGGCCTTTGTTTCTGGGTCACAGCTGTAGGCCCATGATTCATCTCCAGTTTTTTTTTTTTTAGGAGATCTGGTTCATTGGTGGCAGTTTGAATCGAGTCATTAACAACTACAACACAATGCTCCTTTTGCTCTGGTAAAATAAGCTACAAAATAAATTTTTACAAGCCATGCCAAGATCCTGTGTCAAAATCTCAGACAGCAGTTTTTGGAATCCCTAAATCAGCTTCCAGTTCTCTCACTGTCAATTGTCAATCTTTGTTGGTTGCAGCCCATACGTGTTCAACATTCTTTGGTGTTCTGCTTGTTGCAGGGCTTCCAGAAAATGGATCATTTTTAATAGATTCTCAACCATCTTTGAAAAGTTTGTGCTACACTTTTATTTGCACTCTACTCCCCTTGGATCATCCCAAAAAGCCTTCTGAATCAGCTGAATAGTTTCTGCCTAGGAATGCTCAAGCCTAATGCAACATTTAATGCAGATTCATTGCTCTATTCACTGAGTCACTTTGAATGTGATGGCCACACAGTGCACATGCTCACTCAGCAGTGTTTCCTGCCCCCACTGATTACTACAGTGAAGTAGTCATTGTTCATGCATGTGCATTCCAGTCTACTCTCTTTGGCTGCCAGGTTACATGGATGTCATGCAAACCACTCTCATTATATTAACAACGACTGTACATTTCTTGGACAGACTTCATATTTATGCTTTCGGAAAATTTTTTATCTTTTTGTAAATATGAAGAAAAGTGAGGAGGGAGAAGACAGAGGAGGAGTGAATAGAAGTCACGCAAACTCCTCCCAGGACTAATCTGGAATTACAACTAAATTGTGGAGAAATCACTTGGAACAAAGAACTAAACAATAGTGAGAGGAAAGCCTTATAACATCAAATAGACAGAAGAACTAGTTTCAGCACAACCTGACCAGTAAGGAGTGAGGTGGAGACTTAAGAGGGCTGGCTGGGTGCCCACAGGAGGCAGTGCCAGAGGGATAATTAAGCAGCTGGTTGCATCCCCCTGAAGTGTGAGGTCTAAACCCTAAGCTGGAATCCCCAGCCTATAGCACCAGAACTCAAAAGTACACAGATAATAACCAGTGGTGAAAAGCAGCAGGGTTGCTCTCTACCAAAGATGAATAGCTGGAGATGCAAAGAGTCATTTAAAGAGCAATGCACAAATTTTCACTTGCAGCCACTTACCCTGGACTCACACATTCACAAGCAGATAAACCAGAGAAGGAGCAAGCAGTTAGACAGAACACACAGGCCCAAGCAGCAGGAAGCAGTGGAGGGGACGCTATTGCCCTGCTCTGACCCCGCCCCCACATACAGCATCACAGTCCAGCGACCTGGGCAGCCCCACCCTGGTGAACAACTAAGGCTCCGCTCCTCAAATGTAACAGGCACAAACAGAACAAACATGGCTCAAAAAGTACTCAAATTCCCAGAGCTCATAACTCTAAGTGATGAAGCAATAGCCAAACTTTCAGATGCACAGTTCAAAACACTGGTGATCAGGATGCTCACAAAACTGGTTGATTTTAGTCACAAATTAGAGGAACATATGAAGGCTAAACTAATTGAAATGAAGGGAAATGCACAGGAAACCAACAGTGATGGAAAGGAAATTGGGACTCAAAATCAAGGGAGTGGACGAGAAGGAAGAAAAAAATAACCAAACAGAAAAATATGAAGAAATGAGAATTCAGAAAAATGAGTAGAGGCTTAGGAACCTCCAGGACATCTTTCAATGCTCCAGCATCTGAATTATAGGGGTACCAGAAGAGGAAGAGGAACAACCACGAGTGGAAAGCTTATTTGAACAAATAATAAAGGAGAACTCCCCCAATCTGGCAAAGGAAATAGACTTCCAGGAAATCCAGGAAGCTCAGAGAGTCCCAAAGAAGTTGGACCCAAGAACAAACACCCCAAGGCACATCAGAATTACATTAGCCAAGATTAAAATGAAGAAGAGAATCCGAGAAGCAGCAAGAGCTAAGGGGACAGTCACCTACAAGGGAATTCCCATCAGACTGTCAGCGAATTTCTCAAAAGAGACCTTACAGGCAAGAAGGGGCTGGAAAGAAGTGTTCCAAGTCATGAAATCCAAAGACCTACATCCAAGATTGCTCTATCCAGCAAAGTTTTCATTTAGAATGGAAGGACAGATAAAGTGCTTCTCAGGTAAGATCAAATTCAAGGAGTTCATCATCACCAAGCCCTTATTATATGAAATGTTAAAGGGACTTATCTAAGAAAAAGAAGATAAAAAAGATGAACGGTGAAAGGACAGCAAATTCACAGTTATTAAGAACCACACCTAAAACAAAAGCAAACTAAGAGGACAACTAGATCAGGAGTGGAACCATAGAAATGAAGATCCCATGAAGGGTTAGCAACAGGGGAGTGGGAGAAGGAAAAGAAGGGAGAAGTTACAGAAAATAAGTAGCATAGACGGTAGGTAGAAAATAGATAGGGGGGAGGGCAAGAATAGTAGGGGAAATATAGAACCTAAAAAACTTGAGACACGTGGTCATAAACTAAAGGGGGGGAATGGTGGGGGAGGGGTGTGCAGGGTGTAGGGGAATGAAGGGGGGGAATAGAACAACTGTAATGGCATAATCAATAAAATTTAAAAAAGAATGCTAACATGGTATCATAAATGAATTTTTCCCAAGATTTTCTTAAATGCATATGCTAATCGCTTCTTATGTAACCTCCTTGCCTTCTTCCCAATTGTATTTGAAGGAATATAAATGAAATGTATCTGTACCAAGAAAGTTATTATAATTGAGGCAGAAAGGGTAGACAAAAACACATTTTCTCATGATACATAAGATTGTTCATACTCCCTTGAAGAAAAATATCACTTTGAATCTTTATGGTTTATTTAACATATCAATTATGAGATCCCACCTGGAGGAACCATCTTAGTACCGTAAGATGTGGAAGTTCCTAACTGACAAGGTTTCAGTGATCGGGAGGTTCTAGTTAAGTTTCGCAAAAATTCTTATTATTTAGGAAGATGGCGAACAATGCTCTTGAGGGATGGTGAGCCTAGAGAATGTCAGCCACACACCACAAATATGAGCACCCACATGTTGCTTACCTGATTTCCAGGGCTTCTTTTCCAGGCATAAGACACATGAGTGAACGAAGCAAAAACAAATGAGCATACAAACAAAACCCTGCGCTTATATATAGCCACACGAATTATTATGAACATTGGAATACACTGGAGCCAGCAACTGATGCCAAAGATCATCAGTAGCTGAAAGTTCTCCTTTTCCCTCAAGAATATAGATTTTATTTATTTTTAAAGGTTTTTTTTTAAAGATTTTATTTATTTATTTTTTAGACAGAGAAAGTGAGGGAGAAAAGGAAAGAAATATCAGTGTGTGGTTGCCTCTTATGTGCCCCCTACTGGAGTACCTGGCTGGAAACCCAGGCATGTGCCCTACTGGGTATCAAGCACTTTGGTTCGCAGACTGGAGCTAAATCCAATGAGCCAAACCAGCCAGGGCTGTAGACTTAATTTAACATTGATTTATGATAGCATGATAAATAGTTACATAGATACATGTATGGAAAGTTCTTTTTTTATACTTTTCACAGGGACAAAATTCTTTTTAAATATATCTCAGTATATATCACCCTTGATCCTCCCACTCCCAGCCCTGTGAACACTTAGGTACTTCTTTGGCATATGGGTCTTCTTAAAATGCCTTTACTATAAGGATGACATCCCATTGCCATAGCAACAGGAAATAGATTATTTGCAGCACAATTTTGACCTGATACTTAGTTCTACTTGATCTGATTCTCACCATAATCTTGATGACATTTATTGTCTTTACTATTTTTGAAGGGAAGGATGAGGAAAAGGGTAATTATTCTTTTCTCCTCCAAATACTTTCTCCTTTCTATCCTCGTGGGTTTTCCTTTTCCTTTTTTAGAAGGAAATTTTAGAAGGAAATTTCACCTGAATTTACAGATTTAATTTCACTTTTAATTCTCAAACATTTTTTCTGTTTTATTATGGATTTATAGTCTAAGCAATATGTTGCACTCCATAAGTGCAAAGGCATGAGCTGTGAAACATAGCAGGAAATAAGTAGATTACTATAAGAAACCCAGACATACAGAAAAAGAAAAAGAAAAAAAAGTGTGTCTCTAGATCCTACTCAACCAACATTTGCTTTGCTTTACTACACTGGTAAAATTATAAAATTGCCCTCATGTAAGGTCTAAAAGCTGGGTATAGATTAGTTCTGTTCATTCTCACTGCCTAGTATTTCTGAGTGCTCTTAGTTAAAAATTAAGCTGTGAAATTAAGGCTTAGTGTAATGGAAGCATACATACTTATTTGCTAAAATACTAAAAAATGATAAAGATCCTCCTGTTCAATTAGATATCTATTAATAAGTGAAAGTAAATAAAGAGTATTAGAAGTAATAAAAATAAACCTGAATTTATTTGTTGCTTGGTAAAGGAGAGCCAGGGTACTCAGAAATTATTTCAGCAAATCTCCATCAACAGAATATGAAGGGTTATATATGTAGATATGTATACACTGCAAGATTATAATCTTTTTTGAGGAGTGATTAAGTACAGGTTTTATATTAGTCTGGATCAAAAGTGTCTGTGATCAGTTATGTAAAATTCTAACTAGCCTGGAGTCATTCACCATGCACACCTGTACACTATAAATCTTGGAAGACTTCTTTAACAGTGATGTGATAGAACCTGATGGGATTCACAGAAATCAAATGAACCATTGGCTGTCGAAGGCTTTACAGCAGTTCCAGAGCCAGAGAACATAGAGGAGGGCAAAAAATAGCCTGTGCTTGCTCAACTACTAAGATGATCATATGGTCACAGGCCTGCAGCAATAAGAAAGCACTGAACCTAAAATGAATCCTGTCAAAGAGCAACCACTTAGAAGACCTTTTTTAAATGCTTCTACTGAAGAGAATGGAAAAAGATCGAATTTCCAACTCAAATCATTGTTTGGAATCTAAACCAGAACAAAGGGTCCTCAGATTGCCCTTCAAAAAAAATACAAGCTGTCATTTATCTTCTCTATTTTTATTATTTTGTTACTTAATCACTTTCCATTTCTACACATGAAATTTAACAATTTTATTAACTACTATTTTCTTTCTCTATTACATGTTGTATATATTTTGGGAGGTTTAATTTTCATGCAGGGTCTGGGGTTCTATACTAAAGACAACAGTGTTCCCATGTAATGGAGGGAAGAAACCAAACTAATCCTCTTAACTTGATTACTTCTGCAAAGGTAGTGTTTCCAGATAGTCTCAGTCATCCATACACCATGTGAAGGGATTAAGAAATACAAATTGGTAAGTACAAAACGGTCATGGGGATGTGAAGTACAACATAGAGAACATAGTCAACAATATTGTCATAATAGACTTATTGGTCACATCAACTCAAAAACTGTATAAATGTCTCACCCCTATGCCATATAACTGAACCTAATATAATGTTGAACATCCTGAAATTTTAAAAAATTTAAAATAAAGAACAAATTAAAATTAAAGGAACATCTTTTCAGTTGAATTATGCATTCAACTCACAACAGTTTTTTTTTAATAGACTGAAAAACCGATGTATGTGATATGGCAAGAAATATTGCAATATAATGGAAATCTCTTCTTTTAGTCTATTTCAGTCTCCATTTCTTCACAATCCAGCCTTACAATTTCTGGCCACCAGAATCTGGCATGGCTGCCCATCTCTAAACTACCTGATACAGAATTGGTCAAAAAGTTCCATTCACATCAACCAAACTTCTGTGATTCTTCATTAGAAACTTTTGTTCAATGGTAAATTAATAAATATGCAAGCCAATTTAAAGCATTATATTTTTTTCAATTTTCAGCCAGAATTTAACTCAGTCTTGGAAGAAGAAGAACATACAAGTTGAAATGCTTGAGGTCTTGATCCCTAAACAAGCAAAAGCTTTTGTCAATATTAGGGGAAAATGAGACAAGAAGCAATTCTGTAATGGTAATGTAAGGAATCTGAAAATCCATTCATACATAAAAGAAGTGTTAAGGTAAGAAATATTAGAATGTGTAGAGAATTTTTGGTGAGTTTATTTGAGGCAACTGATGACAATTGCTGGGAAGCAAAATCTCAATAGACTGAGAAAATCCCCATAGACTAAGAAAATTCCCAGAGAATGGCAGTTCTGAACCTTATTTATACATCACAATCAGAGGAGGACACATTAGGAGTTACATGAAATCCACTGGTGATAGATTAGGGAGGCGGGAGAAAGCTAAGTAGGGAAACATCTAGGACTGGATAAAAGGTAAAAATGACAGACACATATTTCTCTTACATACGTGGGGGAGGATAGTTAACAGTGAACAATTAACATGATAACAATAAGGATGAGGGGATTTATGGTCTCAGCTTGTGCCCAAGGGGTTTGGGAAAAAGAGAAGTGACCTTGACATTCCAAAGGTATGTTATCATAGATACAAAAAGACAGTAGACAGGCTCAGTTAAGGTAAAGATTGACCTTTGTTAGGGAAAAATACTGTCCTAGGCCGAGACTACCCGCCAGGAACTGCTTTTACTTAATAAACTTTAATTTCCAATCACTCTTTGAGGTTACCTGAGGTCTCTTAGTTTGTAAGGCTTTGTCCCTGACCCACACTGAGCTGGTCAGGTTAATGTGTGGCCCTTTTCTTCCCCCAAAACAGCAAAATCAGGGGCAAAATAAAAGACACCTAATGTTTGAAAATACATAAACAATTTATGTTAAATTTAAACTCTAAATTACTCTGATTACCCATTCTTCAACCCCTCCAAAGAATTTTGACAGCTGTAAACAATTTGGGATCATTATCCATATGGGGGCAATTTTTCTCATAGAGATTAATATTAATATTAACATTATTTCCTCTAAAGTTATACTTTGTTTATACATAATTCTCTGGCTTACTAATGACATGTTAAATAATTGTTTGATGTACATAATTAGGTCTTTGAAGCTACACAATAACATGAAATTATTTTTAAAATATGGAGGGATTGAGCAAAAAAAAACAGGACCCTTGGACATGGACAACAGAGTGGTGATTACTGGGGGAGGAGAGTATAAGGGGGCTAAATGGTAATGGAAAATACAATAAACATTATATATTTAAAAATATTTTGTAATGAGTACTGCTTTACAAGTTTTATCTGTTGCTTAATTTTTTTCGTTATTTATTCTGAAACTTTATGGGCGCTTTATTCAGATGACCAGCGATCTGAGAAGATGGTGGGTTCATACACTAACAGACCATCTTACATTTTCTTTCCAGGCCAAGGTTTTTATAACAAGGAATAAACAAGGTGCAGTGAGGGTTTTTGAAATACAGGGGAAAGTTAATTGGATTTAAAAAAACAACTTCAGCATTTTTGTACTGGACAGTGGTCTTAAGCTGTGTCTTGGGCAGTGGTCATCTCACCTTTGGGTACACAGGCTCAGATATCATCCTGAATTCGTTGCAGTCCTCCTGAGGAACAAAGGTGGAACTGCCTATGGTCTCCTGGAGTCAGGGTGGGTCATACCTCCAGTCCCTGGAACAAAAGTTTTACATGCATTGATTACTAAGATTATTAGCTATTACTTGAGCTAAAATTTCCCAGCTCTTAAGTCCCCTATCAATTCTTTTTATAAGTCAACTATAAGTGATATATAATTACATTAGTTTCAGATATACAACAAAATAATTCAGTATTTGTATATATTGTGAAGCTATCACCATGATAAGTCTACTTAACATCCATCACCATACATCGTTTTAATAGTTTCTTGTAATGAGAATTTTAAGATCTATTATCTTAGCAAATTTCAAATATGCAACACAGTATTACTAACTATACTTACTATGCTGTATATTACACCCCCATAACACTTGCTTTATAACTGGGAGTTATACCTTTTGATGCCTTTCATCATTTCTCCCAACCCCTCCCCCTGCCTCTGAAAACCACCAATCTGTTCCATGTATTTACATGGACCTTATTCAGTCTCAGTAGCCTTTTAGTTTGTTTGTTGGTTTAGGCTGTTACAGTTGTTCCCACTTTGTCTCCCTTTTCCTACCTTTTCTCATTTCCACCTACTTCCCTCCCCACTCCAGTCCCCATATTGTTGTCCATGCCTATGGGTTGTGCATTAATGTTCTTTGGTTAATTTCTTCGCCATCTTTCATACTGTATCACTCCACTTCCTTTCTGGCAGCTGTCAGTCTGTTTAATGTAGCAAAGCTTCAGTTACTGTTCTGTTCATTATTATGTTCACTAGAGTCCACATATAAGTGGGATCATGTGATATCTTTATTTCATTGGTGGACTTAATTCACTTAGCATAACTTTCTTCAGGTCAGTCCATTCTACTGCAAAATGTAAGAGTTTCTTCTTTTTTTACCGTTGTGTAGTATTCCATTGTCTAAATGTACCACAGCTTTTTATCCAGTCATCTACTGATGGGCGTTCAGGCTGTTTCCAAATCTTGGCTATTAAAATCTCAGATTGTCAACATAGAAATATTTTTGCTGGTGTATTTTCTAAGGCACAAAGCAAAGTAGAAAATAAACAAATCAGACTATATCAAATATAAAAGCTTCTGTACAGCTGAAGAAACCATCCGCAGCATGAATAAGGAACCCACTCTGTGGAAGAACATTTTTTCCATTGATACATCTGGCAAGTGTTTAATCTCCAAAATATACAGAGGCTAATACAACTTAATGCCAGGAAGACAAACAACCCAATTACGAAATGGGCAAAAGACCTGAGTAGACACTTCTCTAAAAAGGATATACAGATGTCTCATTAACATATGAGAAAATGTTCAACATTACTAATGACCAGGATATGCCTATTAAAACCTCAATTAGATATCACCTTAGACCTGTCAGAATGGTTATCATCAATAAATCAACAAACAAGTGTTGGTGAGGGTGTGGAGAACAGAGGCCTGTTAATGGGAATACAGTCTGGTGCGGCCACTGTGAAAACAGCATGGAGTATCCTTAAAAAATTAAAAATGAAAATCCCTTTTGACCCAGCATTTCCACATCTGGGAATATACCCCAGAAATACCAATATAAAAACTATATGCAACCCTATATTGATATCCTTTAAAATTTTTCAATTACCATTCAGTTCACATTCAATACCATTTTAGTTTCAGGTGGACAGCACAGTGGTCATTTTTATAACTTTCAAGGTGGTCTCCCTCATAAGCATAGTACCCCCCTGACATCATACATAGTTACAGTATTATTAACTATATTTTCTATGCTGTACTTAATATTCCCATGACTATTTTGTAACCAATAGTTAATAAAATTACGTAAGTTCCAGGTTGCAATCAACGTCTTAACTGAGATAATTATACTAAAAACTGTGACTGCAGATATGTTTAAACACACTATCAAGGGTCTCAAAGGTGACTTGCTTGATTGCATGATGAAAACTGTAAAATTAATTGTTAAAGATATCCTAGAGAATAACTCTTTACAAACTATCAATGAATATATATAGGTGAAATATAGACGTAGATATAGATATAGGGATATAGAGAAATATTCAGAGAATCTGTAACTTACTATAGGTTTGGGGTTATATTTTGTCATTCCTCAATATAGAATTGTTAATGAGGACCTCATTAAATCAGTTGCTTTTAAGAGGGTTAATAACTTCTAACCTTGTTTTCCCTGTCTGAATTTGGAAGCATTCAATGAAACACAGAAGTAAAGCATAATGAAATCAAAACGTGAGCTCTGTGACTCACAGGGCCCTGGTGCAGATCCACGGGGACTTCCTTATACCGCCTCCTAGTTTGCATCACCCTTCCTAAGTCACATATAGATTCAGGACTTTATTGCTAAATTTGCAACATGGCAGAGGGTAGATCAGAACACATGCTCAGTGAAGGCTGACACAGCATAAAGACAAAAAGTGGAGGACATGAGGTGTGCCAGTTCATCCTGCAGTAGCCCCAATCCTGTGGGTCACGCATGCCTCCTCTATAGAGGAGGGAGTGAACAAGGGGACCCTAATAGACATTTTGATGTCTTTCCATATGGAGTAGGATGTGTCCTTGTCAACTGAAACTCAAAGGAAACACTTTCTTCTAAGTAAAGAAAGATTGAAAAAAAAAAAAAAAAGAGAGAAACAAGCAAGATATGTGATGATACCAGAATTGTTTCTTGTTAGAACAGAACTTTGAGAATGATAGAAAAACTTGAGGATTAAGCAAGGGGACTGCTCCCATGTGAAATGTGTGTAATTCCATTATGAGAACAAAAACATAAATTGAATATTTTTATAGAAATTGTCTTCAGTAGTTTTAGAGTCTATAGCTCCTTTTCTGGGCTTCAGTTTTTAAAACAATGACTGCAGTATTTTCAGTTAATTAAGAAATAAAATAGTAACATTTTCTTCTCCTGTGACACAGTTATTTCAATTTTGATTCCATGAAAAAGATGCAATATCAGAAAAGTAAATAAATCTCCAAAGTTAGTGGTTTATAGTACCAGTGAGTATTGACTATAATACTTCAATATAGGTAAAAAGATAAATTAAAAATACAAACAGATATTAAAATTTATCTTTACACCTTCAAAAATTAATATTTCTCTCCTTAAATTTAATTTTATTGTATACATGCTCTCCAATTTCCTATATTCTTCAGGTTTTCTGAAGACATTAAAATTATCCACAATGAATGGAGGCAAAAAATTCACTAATAAAATTAAATATACAATATGTGAAATTAATTGAGTTTTATTGAACAATTTGTGATAATTAAACTTACATGTTTAAGCAAAATAAGATTTTTCATAATTTCTTCTGATAGAGATTATTTAGAAGACAGTGAAATGTTTGGAGTTAAATGTACCAAAAAAAAATGTTTGGAGTTAAATTATTACAAAAAAAACACACAAGTATTAAGTCGTTTTGGTGTGTCAAATATACCTTCACAATTATAGTCGGTGGCTGTGAAAAGTAGAGTTAGCAGAATGGGAGGCCTTTTGACTGCTGAAGAGGCTTTAGAAACATTAAAGTACATTTGCAACCATCAAAGACGTGCTTGTAAGAGATTTGTATTCATTTTGTTTTAATTAGAGCAAACAACTTCCCTGTGGTTATCTAAACTCAGAATGAGTTTCACATCACAACACAGTTCATATTCTCTACAGACATATTAAAGGTTTTTGTTTTGAGATTTCAAATCACAAAACAAAGCAGACCAATTCACTTTGGGTTCTCAGTGGTATATTTATATCTTCAGGGTCTAACATAACGTATCATTTCTGTACTCCAAGAAAAAAAGGATTGTGGTTCAAAAGTTCACATTTGTGCATCTTTGCAGTTTTTCTTTAGATATGTAGGCTTAAAACTCTTCTAAAATAAAAGTTTACTAGGGGACACATTAAGATGGGGAGTGTAATTGTATAAAGTAAATACTAATCAAACACATCAGAACTTTGCTGAATTTACTTGTTTAAATGGCCACCACGGAAGAATAATTTTTGCTTTAAATTCTCTTAAGAACAAATAGCTTTTGGATATAGGAACATTTGTTCCTTCCTATATAAACCAAATCATATATTATGTATAATATATGAATGGTATATTTTGTTCACATATATTTTAAATTAACCTGTCAGTATTGCTCATATAATCCCATTGGATTGTTTTAGAATAAATAAATCATTTCTTAATTTTTAATCTTAATCAGTATGTATGAAATGGTACAGTTGGATGACAGTAACTCTACACTAAAAGAATTATAGAATATGTTGAATTGTAATTTTTAGTCAAAAGTTATTATGCAGCCCTGGCTGGTGTGGCTCAGTGGACTGAGCACGGGCCTGTGAAGTAAAGAATCACTGGTTCGATTCCCAGTCAGGGCACATGCCTGGGTTGCAGGCCAGGTCCCCAATGGGGGACACACAAGAGGCAGCCAAACATTGATGTTTCTCTCCCACTCTTTCTCCTTCCCTTCCTCTCTCTCTAAAAGTAAATAAAATAAAATAAAATAAAATAAAATAAAATAAAATAAAATAAAATAAAATAAAATAAAATAAAATAAAATAAAATAAAATAAAATAAAATAAAATAAAATAAAATAAAATAAAAAATAAAATAAAATATATTAAAAAGTTACCATGCACAATAATCAAAACCATTTGTTCTCTTGCATGTCCTGTACTTTATAAATATTTTTTAAAACAATCTCAATTTATCCTAAGTGCTGTCAACTTGTTCTCCAATTTCGCTTACACATTTTTACTGTGAGTTTACACAGTATTCCACTAGAAACAGGACGTACACTTACATGGATGCCCGCTTCCCCTTTTCAACACTCTTAAACCAGCCTAGTCATACCCAACTTCATTCTAGTGACAGGTATTTGGGTGTTTGGCTTGTAGCAGTACTCTCCAAGTAATTCCAAAGATTTTATCAGAAAGTATAAATAATTTGACTATAAAATTCTCTTCACATATATATATATATATTTATATTTATATTTATTTATTTAACTATATTTGAGAGGCAGCAAAGCCTGTACTGGAAAAAATAGCTGGCACCTTAAAAATATGCTAACTTTTAAATTTCTAATTCTATGACCTTGAGGAGACCAGTTACTAAGCCTCATGGTTCCTTAGTTTTCTTCTTTCAAATGAAGGTATAAAAGCTATCTCAGACTTTTTTCCCAAAGATTCCAAATTGTTTTTCTGTAAAACCTTAGTAGTTTTATGCTGAGATAATGATACCTCTGCTTTTATTCATTTAGAGGTTCAAAATACAGAGAAGGTAGAGTTTTAGTCAGATGACTAGGATAAAATTAAAATGCAAAATTTTAATGAAATTGTACTTTTATTACCCTTGAAAGATTTTGTTTTCTTATGAAAGACATTGAGCAACTGTGCTAATTTCTGGTCATGGCCCTCATAATAAGATAAGGTTTTATTGTTTTTAGTTATTTTATTTTTAAAAGAGTGAAATAATTTATTAGAGACTGAAATGTAACTTTATTCTGGACTTCCACTCAAAGTATTTTAATAAAATAATATCTTCTGTGTAGTGACTTTTAAGTACCTCCAAAAATCATACAATGAGTAGAAAATATTGGGCTGTTCAAAACGTTCATTTTTTGGTTTGTTTTTGTAAGATGGCTTAGTTGTCTTTAACTTCATTTGAAACAATTTTTGTTGAATTTTATTGTGATAGCTGCATATCAGCACCCATTAAAAAGCATACTAAAATTGGTAAATCTTTGTGCAACAATTTTAATATTGAAAATGAAAGAAAATGTGCAACATTTTTTGGCGTATTATGCTTTATTATTTCAGGAAAGGTAAAAATGCAGCCAAAAAACAAAAAAAAAAGAAAGAAAGAAGAAAGAAAGAAAAAGGTGAGATTTGTTCAGTGTGTGGAGAAGGTGCTGTGATTGATCAAATGTGTCAAAAGTAGTTTGTGAAGTTTAGTGCTGGAGATTTCTTGCTGGACGGTGCTCCATTGTCAGGTAGACAAGCTGAAGTTGGTAGAGACAGGAATTCAGAGTAATCGGTGTTATACCATAAGGAAGATAGCCAGAATACTCACACTCATACTTGTGAAAATAAAAAGTGTGTCTTTTATTTAATGGAGAAAAACTAAACAGACTTTTTGGTCAATTCAATAGACAGACATTAGTTTTAAACCCTATCAAATAAGTAATTCACTTAAGTAGAAATAATGTAAACCTACATTTAAATGTCAGAGATGATCAGATTGAATAAAAGAGCAAGACCTAAATATATGCATGTTAAATATAAAGACAGATCTACCATAAAATAAAAGGATATTCTGCTAACGTTATTCAAAAGAAGGGAGTGCTGTAAGAGTATTAAATGATGTAGGTTTCAAAGCAAAGACTATAATCAGCTTTAAATGAATTCATGTATTAATCACCAAGGGATCAATTAAGCAGTCATAACATTTTAAAATGTTGATCCACCTAATAACAAACTTCAAAATGTGTGAAGACTTTTGACAAAACTGCAAGGAAGGTAGACAGAGTAGACGTTCAACAGAGATTTCAATGCCCCTATCTAAAAAATTGATACGAAGTCCGGGTATTTATAGATCAGTCTACCAACAACAGCAAAATACACATTATATTCTTGAATGTAAAATATACTATATTCTGCACCATGAAATCAATTTCAATATATTTATAAGATTATAATTCGTACAAAAATAATAAAATTAAAGCATAAATAAATAACAAAAGAATCTCTTAAAAGTCTTCAAAGAATCTAAAAGCAATTAGGATTATTTCTATATTCTAAATAACCAAAGGGCCAAAAAAAAATTCAAAAGAGATATTTGAAAGATTTTGAAACCAAACCTATTTAAAACTTATAAATTTGAAATATATAAAAATTTGTCACGGAATGCTAAAACAACAGTATTTACTATGAAATCTACACTTTTAAATTCCTATATTAAAAGAAATAAAGATACTAAAATCAATATCCTCAGCTTTCACCTTAAGAAATTATTTTTAAAAATTAGACCTAAATAAGCAGGTGAAAAGAAATAATAAAGATGAGAGGAGAAACCAGAAAATCAAAGAACAGACTTTAAAGGTAATAAATGAAATGAAAACCTACTTATTTAAGATCAAGAAAATAAACTCATAACCAAATTGTTCAGAAGAATGTATTAGACACATGCCCGGTGTTAGAAATTAGAGAGAACTGGCAGTACCATGGACAGTTTGGGTGTCAAACGATAAAATAGGCGACATTCACAGCTTTATGCCAATACGTTTTACAGCTTCAATAAAGTGGGTAAATCACTTAAAACAAATAACCTATCAAACATCAGAAGAAAGATTTAATCTGAATACCCTATAACTATTAAATGCATTGAATTTGTAATTTTTAATTTCCTCACAAAAAATTATAGGCCCATATAGTGAATTATATTAAACATTTAAAGAATAAATATTACCAATCCAATACAAAATATTCTCAAAAATTTCAGAGGTGGAATTATTTCTCACATTGTTTTATGATGTCACAATTTCCCTGATACCAAAACCAAAGAAAACAACCCAAAGGGAAGAGGTAGGAACAGATGCTTCACTGTGAAATTCAGAGAATTGGAGGACTGGGCCAGAGGAAGTTAAGATGTTGCTCTCTCTGACTAAAAGCTTGGTGACGCTTGTTTTACATTTACTAGAGTTTGTAGACAGAGAGGATCATTAAACAAGTGGGTCACTGACACTGTGCAGCTCATCTTTGCCATGGACACGTTGAAAAGTAAAGAAAAACTTTTTCAAGAAGGCAGAAGCCAATCAATGTCCATGCCGGACAATTTGGTCTATAGAATGTTCCATCCAACTTATTCCTTTTATATTCGAATGTTTCTCGTAATTGTTCTTTCTTCATGATCAAGCATAGTAATGGTAGACAAATGTCGCTGTGATGCTGTATGACATGGCATTCTAAGCCCTTAGTCAAAGAGGAATGTCTTCTGTGAATTTTTGCAGAAAGTATACTGTCTCCACAGAAACAAACATAATAAAATTATCATATTTTTGCCCTTAGAAATTGTCTTGTTTAAATCTTCCATGAAAACTTAGGTTTCTGTCAATTCTCAGAATTCTAGTAACATATGGATGAATTCAACACTGAAGTTAACAGAGTAGTGGGAAAAATAACCTGGGTCCGAAGACATTGTTACACCACAGAATCAACCCACATTGATAATAGATGTTGTTTGTAAGAAAATATAACCTAAAAACACTAGCAGAGTGTGATACAGACACACACTGTGGTGCAGACATAAATGACTCTAAAATTTTCTGAAAGCAGTTTGGCAATATGTAACTGAAGATCACAAATCTAGCTCTTCAATAAAATTTTAATTTTAAAATTTTATCATTAAAACTTAATTATGATTTTATGTTTTAGTGCAAACATAAGAATAATAAACATCTATAACAGGCTATATTACTGATGAGACGCACCCATAAAATTAATTAACAAATATTTTAATATGTCCTGATGTTAACTGAATTAGCTTGAGGACATATTTAGGGTATAGAGTTTAGAAATATGGAAACACAATATATATAGTATCATTATAATAAGCTTGACTATGAGTCATAATAAGACAAAAAAATTATAAGAACTACATTACTCACCATTATATGTTGAAAACACAAGCACGGTCTCATAATTTAAGGTTGATAAGATAAAAACGATTCAATAAAAGTGTTTCTTCTATTCATCCTCACCTTTAATCATTTTTTAAATTTTAAATGAAATATAATTTATACCTACTGCATGTTCTTATGAGTTATTACTTATTCTGATGGATCAAAAATAAATTTCTAGTTACTGTGGAAAAAACTGACAAAAATTGTTTTCTTATGCATTTGGCATATTATTAAAATAATATTGAAACAGCATTCACAGTCACTTTAACAGACAAAGATTAGGCTGAGGCAATTCAAAATCCCAAATAGATGTGTTTATATTCCCATTGAAATGTAGTTTATATATTGTACAAGCAAGTCTTCATCTTCCACATGAGTAAGTCTCCTAGGACACTCTCCTCACTAACCATGGTTAGTATCAAATTTTTGCACTCAGACAAGATTTTAGATGCCAAAGTTTATTGGTTTTTTTGTTTGTTTGTTTTTGGTTTTTTGAGAAACACTTTGCACGTTGTCCTATTGAGGTAAATCACATTAGGAAAACAGACCAAGTGAGATGTGACTTGTCTGCTTAACACTCAGAACTGGCCCAAGGCAAATGCATAACCCCTGCATATGACTCAAGTACAGTTAGGGACCAAGGTTACATGCAAATGAGAATGCATGGGCAGCTGTGCCATCTGCCTGCAAAGTCCTTCCTGATTTGCTTGTTGAAAAAGTCACAGGCTTAGTTAAAGTGGGCAGCACCAGGGTGAAAACTGAAGAAGACATCTGCCTCCTCTCTGTAACAGAGCACAGCAAAGCTTACTAATAGGAGTTGGGACCTGTCTAACCTAATCACAGAATTCTCAGATGGTTTCTCAGCAGTCTGTCCATCTGTCACTGACACAGCTGAATCCTTAAAAATGTTTCTGTGCATGAGTAATAGCTAATTTTTTTATTATATTCAAATAAAACATCTTGCCTTTTATAGATTATAGGCAACTGAAATATAAAAGAAAAGTTGTTTGAAGTATACTTGGCTTTAAATTAACAGCAATAAAGAGACCTTACAGGCAAGAAGGGGCCAGAAAGAAGTATTCCAAGTCATGAAAACCAAAGACCTACAACCAAGATTGCTCTATCCAGCAAAGTTTTCATTTAGAATGAAAGGACAGATAAAGTGCTTCTCAGATAAGACCAAATTCAAGGAGTTCATCATCACCGAACCTTTATTATGTGAAATGTTAAAGGGACTTACCTAAGAAAAAGAAGATAAAAAGTTGAACAGTGAAAGGACAGCAAACTCACAGTTATCAACAACCATACCTAAAACAAAAGCAAATTAAGAAGACAGCTAGATCAGGAGTGAACCATAGAAATGATGACCACGTGGAGGGTTAGCAACAGGGGGATGGGAGAAGGAGAAGGGGGGAGAAGGTACAGAAAATAAGTAGCATAGACAGTAGATAGAAAATAGGGGGAGGGCAAGAATAGTAGGGGAAATATAGAATCTAAAGAACTTGAGACACGTGTTCATGAACTAAAGGGGGGAATGGTGAGGGAGGGTGTGCAGGGTGGAGGGGAATGAAGGGGGAAATAGAACAAATGTAATGGCATAATCAATAAAATAAAAAAAATATGAAAAAGAAAAAAGAAAGATTTTTGTCATGTTAATACAAAAAGTTATGATATTTTTTCTTAGTCAAGCTATGGAATATACCCCCTATGTGGGAACTAATTGAGAAATGTGTCTCTCACTGTTGAGCAACTAACCATTCTTTCAAGCATTCATTTCAATAATCTTTTCACTGACAATGTCTCTTAAAAAAAATAGGTACCTAACTTGTTTTTTTTAATACCAGTTTGAACCCAAATAGAAGTATCTGAGAAAGAAAATGGGCTTTCAGCTAAGATAGGCTGTTAGGGAAAATTACTTAATGTATGTCACCCAGTGATAAAATGGGAAAATCATACCAATCATGCAATGTGGTGTTAAATAAGTGATAATTAAGTTTCCAGCATGTAGAAAGTTGTAAGTGAATACCATGGTTCATCCACACATTTATCAAATAAAATTTTGAGGTCCTGTTATAGAATAGTTACTGTTACATTCTGAGTAGATAATATTATGAACAAATGAACATGTACACATTGGAGCCATTTTTCTGGTATTATGAAATTGGTTTGCTAAACAAAAGTCTAAAATATATAAAAATTAGAACGGAACAGTACCATAAATATTCAAAAGGACTATAAGTCTGTCATATAGAATTCTGATGATCAGTGTGATCTATGTTAATTCATGCCAACATTTTCTATTTTTAAGCATAATAAATTATTTAAAAGGATCACTAAAAATGTCAATATTTTTTAAAAATAGTTGTCCACTGTATTAAGGTATAATATAGTAGCAACTTATATTTAACATAAATATAATTATTTTACCTGAATATACATTGCAGGACTTCCCTCATTAAAGTACTGTAAATGATTCTATAACATGTAAACCAAAATCACTCCCATGTCTGTCTAATTAGTGGCAAAACTCATACCCTTATTAATTTACACAACTATTTTACTGTTCTTTTTAAAAATGAAGAAGTCTTCTATTCTAAGTAGCTGCACCATTGGCTGCCAACTCAATATAAAAATATATATATCTTATTCCTTTCCAATATGGTGATGATTGTGTTCTGTTTTCTATCCCTCCACCACAGAAGATTCTAGGGATATTTTGACTTATCTAAGACTGTCATCAAACTCTCATTTTTTATTATTGTTTATTAAATTTGAAAGCATGCATTACTGATTATGACCAATGAGATATGAGGAAAAGGCTTCTGTGGTTTTTTCTGGGAAATGAATCCTTAAGCCTATCTTTTCAAACAAATCCAAGAATAATAAGTCCCTCTTCATTCTTGGCATATTAATTAGTCTGAATGAAAAACTTGAAAAAAATAGTCCTTCTTCTAGGTTAAAGGTATAATTTGAAAGAAAGCAAGAAGAAACAACAAATAAGAGATGAACCTAAAGATGTTTGGAGCCTGCCTGATATCTAAGCATCTTAATACATCACCTATATATTTTCATATTATAAGCAAGTTTGAGTCCAATTTTCTTTTATTTGCTGTCAAGATAATTCCAAGTGCTAATTGTTGCCACAATGAAAACCAGTTTTATCATTTACCTTTGAGAATTGGACACTATTAACATTGGGGAACTGGAAAGTGGTAGGTTAAAAAGCAATATATGGTATAAGCAAAGGAATACAAACCACTTCTTCACAAGTTCCTGTAACACATGCCCATTAGCCAGCCTTGTATTTTAAAGGTTTTTCTCAGTACTAACATCAAAGAACAGGTATTTCTCTAAACCATTATCTTAATAAGATTTTTAGTGTTAAATAGAAATTGTATACAATTTAACACTACTCTAATAATCTCATTTTCAAAGATCTAAATTTGCAAGTATTAGAATTTCAATCTAGATTTTAAACTTTTACACCCTCTCACAGACTTTCACAGTTTCTTGCATATTGTAGAACATATTGTAGAGGAAACTTACATATATGATTTCCATAAAATCAAATCACTTCCCCTGTTAATGACCAGATTTCTGTGGTAAGTGTGGAAGCATTCAGCCCACTTTTACATTTACATACATGTTTTTTTCCATTCTCACGATATCATGTTTCATACCTGAAATTTTAAAAAAAAGAAAATACTATTGAAACTAGGTTAGAGAAAGCAAAAGTAGAACACTTTGAAATCACTTCTCTATAAAGTTTGAAAGGGCCTCCATTAATGCCACTTTTTCACTAAATTTCCCTAAGAACTTTGGGACAGGCAGGACAGATTGGTTACCCCCAATTCTCTAGTAACTCATTTCTCTACTGTAAAGTGGGAAACCCTAATGTGCGCTTTATATTTCCTACTTTATTGTTGTGCAGAATGTTTCCTACCCAATTGTTCCCACCCCATCCCAAACATGCATGATGACAAAAGGCAAATATCAATACTATGATGATAGAGTGGAGGTTGGAGGACGTAATTTGTGTGATGTGCAAGTGGAATTTCTATTTGAATACCAGGTTAAGATTTACCAGTTCAGCCACGTCTTCTGTCACCATTCACTCACAGTTCTGCTAGTCACAAAGGAGCTTCCCCACGGGGAAGAAAGGCCTAACCAGGTGAGACAGCCCAATAATGGAGCCAATAAACACTTACTCTCCCTGTGAATAGATTTGCTCCGATGAGGAAGCAGACAGGGCTAGGCTATACATGCCTGGTCCCTCTTTGTTAACACTACACTAAGGAAGTGAGAGTGCTTTAAATGTTCAACCTCCTTCTGGCAGATCAGTTAGCAAGCAGTTGAGAATCAGAGGGAACTTAGAAGAGAAAATCTTGCATCTTAGAAACCACGAAGGTATTTTACCATAATCTATAAAAATGCTATTGATGTTATGTATTAATCTGAAAGGTACTTTATCACTTTTAAAAATAAATTTACACATTTATTTGATTGTCTTTCTTTAAATGACATTCAATTATGTTTAAAAAAAGATTTGCTTTATTCCTTGCCTATATTTATAAAGTCATATTTTCTTCTTCATTAAAAAATTTATACTGGTGAAGAGCAGCTGAAATTATTGACATTCATTGGCTAATATTCAAATTGCAAGAATATATCAAATATATCATTGTAAAAAGAAATGTGTATGACCAATATTGAGAAAAATGTGTCGTTTGACTATAGAACACAACAAATGATAAGTATGACATACTTTTGGAAAAATTAGGTGAATCTTTAAATTCAACAGAATTATACCTGAAACCATAGGTTTTTCATGAAATTTGTAAAATATTTTCTGAATCTCTTATGTAAAGGACATATTAAAAAATAAAAGTAATATCTATAATGATAACCAAAAGGATTTTTGCCTTCCAGCTATCTTAATATTTCATAGCAAAAGCCCTTACAAGTCCTAGAGGGGTACTAAATTGGGGCTGTAACCCACTTCCTCAGACAAGGTCCGTCATTGGCTAAAACAGCCAATGGAAAGCATGGTCTCCAGGAAAACATGGTAATGGAATTTAGAGCACTTGGTAATGGAATTTAGAAAACATGGTAATGGAGTTTAGACTGGATTGTGTAAGGCACATTCTCTTTTCTCCCACATGCATTGATAAGAAAAAGATATACACCAATATACAAATGAAAAGGTAATAAATTAGATTTAGAAATATGTTTTTAAAATTGAGATAGGAAGTATATTTTTAAGCTAGTAGATATAAAAAACAAAGATAAAAAGAAATTAATTAATACTTGGACTAAATAAAAAATGTAAGTATTTATAAAGTAAAAATCAAAATTAAGAAAATTAAGAAAAAGTAGCATATCAGGATAAAATAGGTATAATGTATACAATATACAATATTTAATATTTAAATTTTATGGAATTTTCCAAGTCATAAGGAAACTCACTACTTCATGAAAATGGGCAAACTATTTGAATGCATAATTTAAAAAGACATATTTCAAATACCAAATTATATTTTGTAGTATTTCACAGCTTACCCTTGGAATATCTAGACAAGCCAAAACTAATTTATTAATGTCACCAAAAAGCTCTGGATGTAGATCAAACACACAGAGATTTACACTTTCCCCCTCAAGTACCCCCCAAGAATATTTGGGGTATTCTGGAATTGTGTAGGATCAGTTGTTACATAACTAAGTGAAAACCTCTGAAAATCAGACACACTACGCCAACATTTACCTCACAAGGAGGAAATGAAACCTGCCAAGCTCACCAGCAAGGTGACCCAGTCCCTCCCCATTTGAGGGGAAGTGAAACTGAGGAAGAATAACTTGCATCTTCATTATTCTCATATTTGGAAGAGGTACATGGACCTCTGCTCACAGTCCTTTGGTCATATGAGCATATCTAAGTTCAAATTGCGTGGAGCAAGAGAATAAGTTAAACTGGATAAGTAACAATTACTTCCCTTATTATCATTTATCAGGGAATAATCCTTACTCTTTCCCAAGCAAACAAAAAAGTATGTCCAACATTTTCCTCTTTGAAAAATGGCTTTCCAGTTTTTTAGATCATACTCATAATGCAGTACTCTCAAGTAGAAATGTTGAGCCAAATAGATTTATTATTAGTTCTAGTGCATTCCATTAGTTAAGGGAAACAGTTTACAGTATTTTATTTTTATAGTACTAATGAAAGTAAAATTTTAAAAAATGTTGTAGAAATAATTAAGTAAAAGAAAAATAATGCTAATCCTCTATATCTATAGCTTTTGCTACTTTTGCCACATTTGCATATTTATTCCTGGGATGAATTTAGCAGTTTTGCAGCCTCCTCACCTTTATCTCTAAGGACAGAGTAAAGTATTTTGAAAACTTTATCCATATTGCTGTTAAGTCATGAAGAAAATAATTTTTTATTTTTTTCTGCATTCCTGTTCCAGGAATACCTAACAGTATGTGCCTTAATGTCAAAGTCAAAATTAAAGAACATAAGTGCAAGTGCAAGGCACACATACACATACAAACCCACACAAAATCACAGAAGTGTGTTTTCATCTGGGGACATAAAAGTGCAGAGCTGAGAAGACAGAATGTAAGTCAGTAACATGAATATCTAGCTTACTGACAAATCTGCCAACTCTCCAGAAAGCTGTCAATCCATGATTAATGACGAGTGATATTTTGGATTCACTAACTCATATCTGAAGTGTCCTTGAGGAATGCTAGTTGAAAGATCCATGATGTAAAATTTCCCACTAAGGAATGACTACATTATTTGAAGGAATCTATAGTCAACTTCAATATCAAATTCATACAATTAATATAAAAAATTTAAAAATATATCTTGACTGTTCAGAAAATTACAAATTTTACATATACTTTTCAAATTTGTTAAATTAACTACAACCAGCGATAATTTTATCTTCCATTTTTACAGTGCTATTTAGCTGTTTTTTCCAATAGACACAAGAACCTATCTTTAACCCATTTTTTAAATAGGAGGATATTTATTAATATTGCCAACCTTATTTAAATAATGATTATCTTAGAAAATAGTTCCTTCTGATTTACTGAATAAAATAAAGATGATGATAAAAAGAGTTGACATTATAAACATGCTCTGTAACTAGCATTCTTAATGTGATTTCCCTATATTAATTGCATAAATTATCTTATAACTTTCATATGCCAATTAGAAAAATGAATCAGGTAAAATAACTGAGTTACTTAATTAGGATTATATGCAACAACATTTGAATCCAAGAGTCCTGCTGTAAAAGCTATGCTTTTGGCTGATCTAGTACTGTTTCCTCCATTTAAATTAGTCAACTTATAATACAATTGAAGTATATAAATGTATAAGAAAGTTACTATAAAACATTATAAAAATACTCACTTAGATAAGTAAATCCTTCACTCATGTTTTGAATGTAATATTTCCAAGTTGACATTTAGTTGTCGATATTTTAATTATAATATTTAAAAATAATATTTAATTACATTTGTAATGGGATGAATATCTACAAAGACACTAAGATACTTTTATAATTTTGGAAAAAAACAAGCAACTTTTTTGGCAAATGTTTGATTTATATGAAGAGTTCATTTAATATTGTTTAATTAAATTCTACTTCCTCTTTATCTATGCTCATTTATTTCCAAGTCTAAAAGAAAATTAATAGCTCGGATGCCCATTTGATTACCTGCTTACTGACCTTGTGTCAGTACCTCCACTTGGCTTTATTGCTTTCCATGTGAGACTCAACTCTCTGGTAGGCTAATTTAAACAAATCCATGCACAGTATTAATTAGATGTGCTAGTGAATGCAAAAGCCAAAGTTTATAATGTTTGCCAAAGTTTCTCTGTAGCAAAAGATCAGTTTTCTGCCTTTGACAAATCTATGCTTTCTCCTAATGTGGTCTATTCATGCATAGTTTTCTGCATCCCCAAGTACAAGTCAATCATTCTTAGGTTTTTTTACATATTTCCTCTTTATCTGATTAAGACTAATTAATGCCTAGAGTTGATAACGTTCTGTTCACAGAAAACTATTCTTTGGAGAACTGGAAATTGAAGGTAAGAAGCTTCATAAACAGTAGTATTACATAAAATGCTACATTTGAATAAATATGGACTCCTAAAGAGGTTATCCGCACATATAACAAGCAAGATAAAAATATGTTGTTTTTATATAGTAATCTTTGTCTTAGTCAACTGATAATATGGAAACAGCCATTACTTACTTGAATTTTAATAATGAATGATAACATTTGCAACGAGACAAGTGTGATGCGTATTTTAAAGTATCCTATGTATTCTTTTATATTTGATGGTAAGAAAATTGACTTGCTATAATCAAATTCATATAGCAGCATTTGTTTTGATCTGTAGCTTTTCAGTATATAATTAATAATATATTACTGACTTCCATCAGATGATTCTCCTTCCGAGGTGAACGGGGCTTCCCCCTTGCGTTCATTCCTGCCTCCTTCATAACCTCCACCCATGTCCTTCTTACACTCTCTCCTTCCCTTACTTTCTTCCCTGCACCCTTCCTTCCAATTTTCTCTTGTTTTTTGCCTTCTCTCTTTCTTAATAATTTAGTTTGATAAATAATTTTAAAATCTTAAAGCATTGTATTAAATATAATTTAATAAAATAAATCCATTTTAATGAATTTAATTAAGAAATAATTACTTTGCCTGAACCCATCAGAGAACTGATGTTACACTCAGAAATATTGAGGGAGACAGAAAACTATAGGAAGCAACAGAGCCTGAGCATTTTCCTACTTGGGACAGATGTCACCAAATGCTACACAGTTGGCCCTTGAACTACACCCTGGGTAAGGGGCACCCACCCAACCTCCAGCACTGCGTAGCTGAAAATCGCCATGAGCTCTTGACTCTACAGTCAGCTCTTGCACCCACAGATTCAAAGAACAAGAGATACAAACTCAGGGAATCATCTGAGAATCTGCAGTTGGGAAAGCAAAGACACTGTTGTCCATCCCCGGGAGTCAAATCCATGGATGGAAAACATTTAGATATGTAGGGCCAACTGTATTTATTTAAAAAAAAAAACCCTTCATGTAAGTGAACCCCTGCAGTTTAACCCTGTGTTGTTCAAGGGTCAACTGTATAGCTAAGTAAGACTAAACTAGAATATTTTAATAACTTACCAAAGATGAATATTGGCTAGCGAGGGAGTGTGAAACTACGGGAGGCAGAAATCAGATATTTATCCTTTGCCAGTACTCATGGGGAAGATCCGAATGAGTCCTGAGAACACTTCCCCCAAGTCAGTGGCCTAGGTACTGTAGCAGCAACCTTAGCCCAAAATCCGCCCAAAACATTCTCTATCAAGTCTGCTAAGGATTAACAGGCTTAAATCCAGGAGGGAAAGTCATCAAAATTTATGGCCCGAAACCATGTCTGGAAACCCAGGGCAACAAGAGGAAGGAAAGAGCTGCCCCGACAAAAATCAGCGCCTACTTTTCTGCGATAATGTGTAGGAGTAAAGCCCAGGGCAGTGACTGCTCCAGATGAAAGACAGCTCTGCAGTCAGCTTGGTTTTAGCCGATGAAATGCAGAGTCTGACCTCTACAACTGTAAGGTGATGTGTATTGTTCTATGCCACTGGATTTATGGTAATTGGGTATAGCAGCAATAAGAAGCTAACACAGAGGTCATTCTAATATTTTACCCAAACTCTCTTGAAAGTTTACTCACCTTCAGTTTGGGGACATTTTGATCATGCCTCAACATTTTTAGTTTTTACTGGGTACTAATCTCTCCAAATCTCTGTGTCTGTCTCTCTCCATAACATTCTCCTTTATCCCTTCCTTTTTTTTTCTTTCTCATACTCAACACATTGACTTCTTTGATCTCAAACTAAGATCAATTTTCAACTTCTATTCTCTGCCAACCAAATATACTGTCAAATGTCTCTAAACTCCCATTGCATATATTATTTGCACTACTTAATTCATTATATCACGTGTCAGTGAATTGCCACTTTTCCTTTATCTGTTTGTCTTATATGAGTATGTCTAGGGATGTTATTTTGTTTGTGACATAGGTGCAATTCTCAGTTTCTCATTCATCTTTTGAATTTATGTTCCTGGATGAATCTTGGTTTTGAAGTTCCAATTTCACCTGAGTTACTTCTGCTTATTTTAAAATATTTTTAAACTAGCTGTGAAAAATATTGAGCTGAACCTCTAAATATAATATAGAAAGTTGTTTTAGAAAAATGTCATAGAGAGAAGCTCCCTCTAAATTCAGGTATAAAAAGAGAATGAATTTCCTTTATCTTGTTGGTTAGTTCTGTACTACCTGATATGCTTAAGGGGCAGTGATAAATTCTTGATAAAGTGTAGAAAGAGAAAGACTCTTTTCAAATATAGAGTTGGTGAAACGTATGGCAATAATAACAATATAATCAATATCCAGAGAAAAGATTGCTTCAGGGAGGTCGGTCAAGATTTCAAAACAAGCCAGAAAGTTAATCAACCCATTCACAAACTCAGAAGGCAGGATAATAAAGAGTTCTGTGTTGGTGAAAAGCTTTTTACCCACAGACAGGAAGGGTGGAAAAGGTGACCAGGAAAAACTGTAAATGCAATTTTAGACACCCTGTTGTAGTCAGGCCTCCTAAATGCAAAATGTTGTAACCTGGACTTGGGAAAGCCACAAAGCAAAGGGTTCTTTTTTAGGAACCTAGCATCCCAAGAGGCCTTGTTGATCATAGAAAGTAACATGCAAATGTCAAGGCTCAATGTTATCACTACAAGTTAGAAGCCTGAAGGATGGACCTCTGATACCTTTGCAATGCCCTCAAAATTGACAAATGGCTAGTTTTTATTTTAAAAATCAAAAGCATATATATTAAACATTTTCTTATGATATATCTGAATAAAAATTAATTGAGTTTACCTTGAGACAGCTTATCACTGCATATCAGTAGCAATAGCATTTATGAAAAGATCGGTAATCACATGGGAATGAAGCTGTGATTATGGGAAAGGGACCCCTGCACACAGCGGGAGGCTGTGATGCCGGAGGGGCCAGCGAGTCAGTAAGATCCCCATCAGGCTGAACACCCATTTCAGGGCAGAAGAGTCTTCGAGGTAGTTTGTTATCATTAAATAGATATTGTTCAGGGATCCAATTTCTCGGTTCATTTATCATCATCATCTGATGTAGATTATGGCTAATGATGGGTAAATATGCAGTGGTGATTTTTTTTGAGGATGTTTATTTGTCTGTTCAACATGAAGTTTTGTTAATACAGTCATTTTTCAACCTCCCCCAGGTTGCAGTGATTTATGTCCATGTAGGTTTTTTTTTAAAAAGGTGAAAATTAATTTCATGTCATCAATTTACTTTTCCATGGAGTAGTTAAGGATACAAGATGTGAGCTTAAAATGTAAGAGGAAGAAAATTAACTCCCAGAAAAATAACTTAGACATTAATTTGGACTTTATTTTTCCATTGAAGAGAGAACTTTAAGTGTACATAAGTTTTTAATTTCCCCTTAGAATAAAATAAACTTAAAATATATTTACTTCTTACCATATACATCTATAGTAATGAAATGCATGGCATTTTCCGTCATTTTATTACTTATATCAGTTTATATCGTTTTTGACATTATTTTGTTACCAAGTGCATTTGTATAGCCTCTATCATGTATCGGGGTAGATTTTTTAAAGCTTTTTATAAATTATTGATTCAAAATAATAAAATTCTACTTTTGACATGACACTAATTTTTCACTATATAAAGATATACAAATGAGTTTGGAGAGCCATTCTGCTCTTCAAATCAACAATTAGTTCTTCAGAAAATGAAATATTGACCTCAAGTTTTGCCTCCCTCTATCCATAATGTTGAACTAAGTTACTCTAAAAAAGTTGTTGTGTTATTTCAATTAATGTTTCCCATTTCTTTATTCACTCTTCTATCTGACATACCCAAAGACGGAAGAAACTTAACAATGTATACCGGCAAAAAGTATACAGCACACCAATGGATATGATGTGGCAAAAAAAATAATTATATATCCTCTTCTTTACAGATGTGGTATGTTTTTATTTCTACTTTAGCAGTGCAGGGTTTGAGGTCCATGGGAGAAGAAACAATTAGCAAGCACTGATTGAAGAGATGTTAAAACAAACATGGTGTTCTTCAGATCATGCCTGGAGTCTCTTCACGTGTTTGCTGCTATCACTTCTACTGCAAACATATATAAAATGCATTAATCCTTAATGTCTTCATCAATATATTAGAGGCTCAAAATGTATCCATTTTAGGATAACTATGAATGTATTTTCCACAAAAATGGAGGTTTAAAAAAATGATTGTCTTTACGTATTGTTTTTCTTTAGAAATTACAAACTCTAGTCTTAGAAGAAATCCATGAGGTAATATTTTTCTGATCTAATGTTCAATAAAGCAAGTCACTTCTCAGTCTCCTTTCAGCCACTTGAAAAGCATTTTCAGCGATAGAGAAATCCAATTTCTCACGAAGTATTCTCAGTATCATTAGACTGTGCATTACATCCTGTTTCCAATAAATATATGTCCTTTACCATTCTGGTTACCTTTCTCTGGTACTTGGAATGGTCCCAAGGTCCCGTTCACTACTTAGATGTATGGAATACACACCCCTATTATCTTTCTTAGTTCTGGACACTAAGCTTTTATTAATATAACCAGAAAACTCATCATCTTTTTCTAAAATTGTCATAATGCTGCCAATAGTTGTATCTATCTCCTTGAACCCTAAGTCTATTGTCAATTATATCCACTACCCCATCATATACTTTCACATTGCGTTCCCCTAACCACAGGGTGTACAGAGCATGCCCCCTCACCGCAGGCCCATGAAGTCTGTAAGAAAGTAAATATCCTGCTGGGTCTTTTCATGCCCTGAAGGGAAATAGCCCTGGGTGTGGAGATTTGAGGTTAAGTGTGAGATCAGATGAATGAAAGGACTGGCTATTGCCATGTTCAAAGGTATAACAGAAACTAGGGAAAGTTATAGGATAAAAGGTGGGTCTTGGAAAGTCTTTATTTCTGGAATTAAGCTAATTAATTTGAGAAGAAGTGGTACCCTTTGGAAATTCAGTGAGGATGGGGAAAAAAGAAAGTGTCTCAAGAAAGAACCTTTCAAAAACAAATTAATACCAATAAACCCGAAGATTCACCCTTTCCAAACACAGTGTATTTTATTATGAGAACTTCACTTTAATGTTGGAATGAAGAAACTAAATAAGCCTCTCTTCCTCTTTCTCCACAAATGATTGCCTTATATTGCAGGTCTGTAAAAATAATGACAAATAAAAATAATAGAAAAACATGAAAACAAAACTTCGTATCCATTCAAAGTTATTAAATAATTTAAAATATGAAAGTAAAAAAACTCTCAGCGGATAAAAATACTCTAACATAATCTTAACATAAAAGAAAAATTTAATGTAACATTGCAATATGAATTAAGTATAACAAACAAACTACTATAAATATGGCGGGGGAAGGACCAGAATTCAAAAACTAATGATGAAATACAAACTGAAACAAAAGTGTAAAGGATGTGTGGACAATTATACTATTACATGCAAGACCCTGGGGAGTAAAAAGGGTCCAGAGGCTGTACTTCCTAACTCACAGATATAATTGACTTGGACTTGGCAAAGACTTGGTCTGGCAAATCAACTGTGAGCACAAGTTCATGTTGTCATCTTCAAGAAAAAGTTTGAAGATCTAAGATATGGACATTTGTGCTCTGTTTTGCCCTAGGCCATAATGACTAGAGATTGTCCTGATAATCTCTGCTCAGCAGTAGAAGCAAAATAGCCAAAGTTGAGCCCGAATATGGCTCTGAATACTCTCTTATGTCCAGAGACACAAGAGACTGCTTATCACCTGCTTCAGCTGCTCAGCTCCCCTTCTCTCTGTGTGCAGTCATGGTCTTGGGGTGTTTTCTCAACCAGTTAACAGAAAGAATAGAGCAGACCCTGTTTACAGATGGAACTGAATGGTGTGTGATACAAGTGAAAAGGTGTTCCCCTAAAAACCCGCTTAGATGAGGCCATGAAAAACAATAGTGGGGAAAACCTCCCAGTGAGGGAAGGACTTCAGACGATAAAATTAAATACACCCACCCCACACACACACACACAATTTCCCTTTTCCAGAGAAACAATAAAGCATTGCTCTACAAATATCATTTTGGAAGAACTGGTTCTAGGTGATGGACCCCAAAATTCTAAATCACGGTGGATTTATAGAAGAGGGAAGCTGTTACCCACCCATCCTAAGCAAGATGTAGAGAAACCTTATGACCTTATTCCAGGTTCTTACATTAAGAATATAAATGCCTCTAGGAAAGATTTGAATAATATCTTCTTCTTTAGAATCCAAAAAAACTACCATGGTCCTGGGTCTCTGACCCCTTGAAAAGGAAACACCTTTGGAGAGGAAAACCTTTCAAGTTCTTTTACTATCTAATGGGTCAAAATTCAGCGTCTAGCAATTGTTCTGTGAGAAATATTTTGTCTTCAGTCACACATCACCTTCCTTAGGAAGTTAACATGCAGAGAATTACCTTAGTGAGCAGCCCTGCTTCTGGGGTTGGTAAATGCAGAACCCTGGCAAGGTGTTGGGGAGAGGGAGCAGAATGATCTCTGAGTGTTATTTCTCTCGCTCCCTCTTGAGATCATGTTGGCTTGTAGTATTTCTCGGCTGAAAATCATTGTTTCTCTCAATGCAGCCCTCTATGTGTAAACTATTCTTCCCAGTATTCAGTAACCTCTGCCACCCTTAACCATCGGCAGTTAGACATGATACATTTCCATTTTGTTAACCTCACCTTACTGCTTTCTCTATGCCCGGTGGCTTCCCAATGTACATGAATGCACTTTTTAAAATACCCTGTTGAAAATAAATTCTCATAATATCTTTGAGTGATCCATCTTCATTCTCATTTTGTCTTATTTTTAAAATCACCTTTGCATATAAAATTTTAGTTAGCCAAAACGCATGTAGGATCAACACACTGATTATCACTATTTCTTTCCTCTCATACTGTATATATTTTTTCTTTAGTGCTATATCTTAGCTTCGCATGTTTAGTAGCATTTGTTTTAATTTTCCACATATGCAGGTGATCACATCATCCATGATTTCCTATTTGTTTTTGAGAAAATTGGCTGAATATTCTATAACACTCCCTAGTTTATCTGGCTTCTGCTTCTTCCCTTGTCCTAAATCTTCTTGGAAGATATATTAGTCTGCTAGGGCTACTATATGAAAGGCTAGAGATTGGGGGTCTTCACCAACAGAAAGGTACTTTCTCACACAACTGGAAGTGGGAAGTCCCAGATCAAAGCTCCTGCAGATTCAGCTGGTGGTAAGAGCTCTTTTCCTTCTTCCGGGCTTGCAGATGGTCCTTACAGCTGTGCACTCACAAGGCCTTTCCTGTGTGTGTGCAGGGAAAGAAGGCCCGACCTCTGGCATCTCTTCCTGTGAACAGTAATCCTATCAGGTCAGGGCCCCACCCTTACAACCTTATTTAATCTGAATATCCCCTTAGAGGATCCACTTCCAAATATAGCCACGGTGGGGCTTGGGCTTCAACATATAAATTTTAGGAGGACACAAACTTTCTGGCTGTAACAGACGACTTGGCAGAGCATCAGAACACTAGTCTCTGTTCAGACTGGTTGAGGTGTGCGTGATGCCCTTGGATCATTAGGGACTGAGAGACACAAGCTTAGGGTCTTGGGCTTTGCTCTCTTTTCTAAGACCCTGCACTAGGGTCTTCCACATTAATCCAGGAATTTGTTCCACACTTCTGAGTGTCATCTTGTATGATCCACTTCTCTTCAAATGTCTAATGGTGTGTATTATATTGTCCAGAGTATCTTTTCCAGAAATATTTGTAAGCATCTTCCACCAGAAAACTACTCTTCAAAGTATCTTTTCATGATTTTTTTAAATATAATATTTTTATAACTGCAGTAACTATTGAAATCAAATAATAAGAATCTTCTCCTAACAACTAAAATTTAAAAGCAAAATAATAACAAGAAAATAAAAAAGTACTGCACTCTGCCATCTGCCTGCATTTTTGTTTAATGTGCCAAATTATAATTTGCAGACGTAAATTGGTTTTTAAGTTACAAAATTAAACTTTAAAACAAAAAGACTTCATTTGCAAAATACTAATGCTGACTTAGACGTTATTGGCAGTAAAATTTTGGATGTGGGAAGGAGGGCTAGGACAGCGTGGAAGATAATGTACCACCAATTAGCATCTAAGCAAGTGCTGCCTAATTTGTTAAAACCGCATATAAAAGACTCTTGCACTTGTCATCTCAATGGCAGTTTCTCAACTCCTCTTAATGCTCTTTATGAGCAATAAATAATCCTCTACAGAATTTATTAGGAAAAACATAACATTTTACTATTGGTAGTCTAAAGGACTAATCCAAATTTTATGTGTTTGCAAAAACAATAGGAATGCGTTAATGGCAAGACCCTACAAAAACTCAGTCAAAGAAGGCAGATCAAAATGCGTACCCACAGCCTTCACCCTCGTCATGTGTTACTTTTGAATGCCTAAAGAACAGTTATTCTGTGCTTTGACTTTAAATTGCATTTCCCTAAGCTCCTTTCTTAGATGGCTCGTACTTATTTATTTTTCAGTTTGGATAGCCTAATTCTGGATCGTCTTCAGAGAAAATGTGTGATGTTCAGGGAGGAAGAAATCTTTAAGCATAGAGGTCAATGGCTGTGTTGAAGACAGCTAGAACATCTTGGCTCACGGGAAGATAGCTCTATTTCATGGAACATTTATTATTACAACTAAATATGGCATTACTTCAGCTTGGCAAAAGTGATAGAGTGCCTCCTATAAATATTAATAACTTCACTGTCTTTATCTTACTCATGCATTTCCCCTGATATGTTTGAATTTATCAAAAGTATTTTTAGAATTAGTACCTCCTAGCAAAATCATATATTTAATGTAGATTCTGAGTGAAATTATTACAAAAGCATTTTGAAGTCCTTAAACATTTTATAGGAGATAGCGCCAGACACCACATATCATTTTGATTTTCTACAAAGCGATTCCTTTGCCTGTGTGTAAATATCTGAACTGGAGAGTGCTTTCTCACAAGTGTATTAGACTTGATAATTTTATGACAAAGACTTCACTTATGCTTACTTTCTTTTATTACTTTCTATTGAAAAAAACAAAGTGTAGGGTACTAATTTCCTCAAATCCATGGAAATTTATACAAAGCCAGAGAATCTGCTATTACTATAGTTGTAAATAATGAAACTGAAGCCTTTGTGGATTATTTTCCAGTGCATCTTGTATGTCTCTTCTGATGTAAAAAATAATATGTCAAATTTTTCAATGGGTTTTTATTGTATCCAAAGGCTTTCACTATGTATTTGCAGGTATATATGTGTACATGCATGCATACATTGTATATGTGTGGATGTAGATAATATTGACATAGATATGTACATAGGCATAGTTTATAGAACATGTGTTACTTCACAATCATAAACCAATAAATAGTAAAAAACATGTATTTACTAATGTAATATACACTAACTACATATAATTTACACTTATTTATAAATTATTTGGCATTATAAGCAGAAAATATTTTGTATATTTTAATTTTTAAAGTGAATTAGGATCGTATTGACACACATTTTTCAGAACATATCATAAACGTTTGAAATGACTGTATATTTTATTTATTGATAATATATTTATTTGGTCACTCATGTATTGTATTTAATTTTAATTGTTTAATTTAGTTTAATATGATATTTCAAACCAACAATGAACAAATAGAATGTGAAATTAAAATCACAATACTATTTACACTTGAATCCTAAAAAATAAAATATTTAGGTATAAACCTAATATATATATTAGGTATATATATAAAATCTATATCAGAATAACTAAAAAATCTGGTGAAAATATGTTTAAAACTAAATAAATGGAGAGACACTCTATATTAGTGGATATGAAGACTAGATATTGTCAACATGCCAGCTCTCAAATTTATCTATACATCAGTGTAATCCCAATGAAAACTCCAGAGAAGTATTTTATGGATATTGACAAACTGATTTTAAGTTTATGTGAAGAAGCAAAAGACCCAGAAAGATAACAAAATATTATAAGAGAAAAACTAAATTGGGAGACCAATTCTATCTGACTCTCAAGAGTGACTATACAGCTTCAGTAATAAGGACAACATTGTATTGGTAAAAATAAACAAATAAATACGTAAACAAGTGGATCAGTAGAACCAATGAGAGCCCAGAAATAGACTTTCATGAATACAGTCTTCATTGACAAAGGAGCAAAGGCAATAAATGAGGCAAAGATAATTTCTTTAACAAATACTGCTGGCTCACCTAGAAATTGTAAAAAGAATGAATCTAGACAGCAGACCTTATACCCTTTCAAATGGATTATAGACATAAATGTGAACACAAAACATTAAAACTCCTAGAATTTTCTCTTAATGGAGAAAACCTACATGGTCTTATGTATTATATACAGTGATATCTTTTTAGGTAAAACTTGAAAGGAACGATCCATGCAAGAATTCCTTGATGCACTAAAATTCATTAAAATTAAAATTTTCTGCTCCACCTTAGATAATATCAGGAGAATTAGAAGACAGGTCACAGAAAAGGAAAAAAATATTTGCAAAAGACATATATGATACAGAAGCATCAAAAATTCACAAATAACTCTTCAAATTTAACAGAAGCAAAACAAACAACCTGATGAAAATGTGGGCCAAAGTTACTTTAGCACAGGAGATACACAGATGACAAAGAAACATCTGAAAAGATACTCAACATCATATGGTGTTAGGGAAATGTAAATTAAAGCAACAAAGAAATGCCACTGCACACCTGTCAGAATGTCTAAATCCCAGAACACTGACAACACCAAATGCTGGCAGAGACGCGGAGCAACAGGGATGTCCACAAACTGCTGGTGGGAAGGCAAATGGGCACAGCCGCTTCAGAAGTCAGTCTGGTGGTTTTTTACCAAACTGAAAATACTGTTACCTTGCAGTCCCTCGGTCTTCTTGCTTGCTCTTTACCTGAAGGAGTTGAAAACTCATGTCCGTACAAAGGCCTACACAGCAACGTTTAAGGAAGCTTTATTCAGAATTTTCCAAACTCAAAATCAAGTAAGATACCCTTTATTTGGTGAGTAGATTAACTGTGGTACTCTCGACCGTGGAAGGTTATTCAGCTCTAAGATGAAATGAGCTACCAAGACATAAAAAGACATGGAGAGAATGTAAATGTATATTACTAAATAAAAGAAGCCAGCCTGTGCTGGTTGTACATACTGTATTATCCCAACTTGATGACATTCTGGAAAATCATAGAGAAATAGAAAAATCAGTGGTTGTCGGGTAGAAGATGACTAGGAAGAGCACAGAGGATTTTTAGTAATGAAAATATTTTAAATGAATGGTGTTACAATGATGGCTATACATCATTATACATTTACCTAAGCCAATTGAATGGACACCAAAATTGAACTTTTAGCTAAACTGTGGAGTTTGGGTGATTTTTATGTGTCAATTTATGTTAATCTTTTTTTTCCACCATAGGTTCCGCTTTGGTGAGTAGCAGTAGCTACTGCCCAGTAGGAAGGGGTGTATGAAAAATCCCTATACAGTTATTTTAGTTTTATTAAACACCTAAAACTGTTCTACGTTGTCTTTTAAAATACATTTCTATAAACAATTTGTCATATACAAAGTATAAAACATAAAAGAAAGCATTTAGAAAACTAGTGGAAATATGTAATACCTAGCATTTGATATATTAATCATCAGGGAAATGCAAATCAAACTTTTTCTTATTTATCGTGGTATAACTAATACTTAGCTTCTTTGGCCCCCTGCCATTCTAGTTGGCCAGAAACATAACACTCGTTCTTCCATTTTGAAAGCCAAGGACGCTGACAAGCTACTAAAATCCTCTTCAAATGTCATGAACTTTACAATATAGTCAACCACCTCTGCATGGCACTTGGTGACAATAACATAAATTGTTATATCAGTTCCATCTGAAGAGCATATTGATTTTAAAATTAGCTCTACAGCCATGGCTGCTGAGTCTCAGTGGATTGAGTGTCAGCCTGCAAAGCAAAGCTTCACCAGTTCGATTCCCAGTCAGGGCAAATGCTTGGGTTGCAGGCCAGGTCCCCAGTAGGGGGCACACGAGAGGCAACTACACATAGATGTTTCTCTCTCTTTCTCTTTTCTTTCCCTTCTAAAAATAAATAAATAAAAATTAAAAAATAATAAAATTACCTCTGTCGAGCTCTACTTAGCTTATATTGCTGTCTCTCCCCATATGCAGATTGTCTTGAGTAGGAGAGAGCTCTTCCGAATTTATTACTGCATAACACATTTTTCATCTGGGTCTTTTAACAAGCTTTCATCAGGACCGGAACTAACTATTCACAGGTGCGTATTGCAGAAAAAGGTCTACTCTTTAACACAGATTCTGACATACTATTCTCAAAATACATCAACTATTTCTACTAGTAAAATTGTGATTACTGAAGATATCTTCCCCATACTGTATAGCATATGTAGCCCTGGATTTCTATTGATGTAATAACTTTGCACTCCTCTAACTTTACTATTTCATTCAATTATTGAGTATTTCTGATGTCTGCTAGTTATAAGCCATATGAAAGCACAAATTATATTTTATTCATTTGAACTAAAGAGATAAATATTATAGGAAAATGTGTTTCAGGCAGATGGAATATTAGAAAGACTTTGAGATAAGAAAAAGGCAATCTAGGAAATGAATTTTTGTGGAACTGATGCAAATTAAGCAAGAAGAAGATATAGTTGGACAGTTAGGCAGGCATTTTTGTAGGATATACTTAGAAGGACTCATTTTCATCTAATTTTAATTGGATATCATTGGCAATATTTAAATGGGAGTATTCTCTTTTAGCTTTTACATTTTCAAAAGAACATTTTACAACTATGTAAAGAATGCAAGTAGGTGTATGCAAAAACAGAAGTTGCGACCTTCAGTAAAGAGATGCATTAGTCCTGAATTACTACGTGGCCATACAGATGAACGTCCATGGACATATTAATGCTAAATTATGACGTTATAATTGAGAAAAATGACTAATCAATTAAGTACAGTTTAAGTAAAAGAAAGGAATCAAATTAACCATTCTTTCTACCTTAAGTGTCTAAGCAAACTCATGATAATTTTCTTAAAACAAAAGATTAAAGAGGTGCAGGTTGAGGGCATAAACAAAGTTCATATTTTGTTTAAAATCTGACTTCAAGGAAATATAACTTCAGAAGGAAGTCATTTTTCCTTGTGCCAAGAGTAGAATTAATTTTTTAATTTATTAATTCAAATATTTCTAACATTTACAAAATCAAAAATATAATTACTCTAAATCCCAAGGTTAAATAATCTTCACAATAATACTTTGTATAAACACAATTCAAGACAGGAGGACTTGAGCACCAGGAAATTAATTGGGGGAGTTTTAGTAAGAAATAGATCTGCCAGCAGGAATGAATACACACTTCTGCTGGTCAGCGTGGTCTCTGTCTAGAGAGCACACTAAGTAGGATGCCAATTTATAATCCACAGATTTCATGTAAACTGGGAATTGGGACACAATCAAAATGTAATGAGACTAAAACAGGGATATAACTTTCTCTTGATGTGTACAGAAGTAGCTGGATTGCAGAGAAACGAAGAATTTAGGATGACAGCATTTTTCTTTAGAACACTAACTTCAATATAGCTATAAATGCTTTTATCCCTGTTGTATCTGAAGTGGGAAGAACTGGGGGCAGTGGGCTGGGATGGATGTAAAAGGCAGAAAATTGTATTTGAACATTATTAAAATTTTTAAAACCTGTCAATAAATATAAATATAAATAACATAAATAAATAAATGAATGTTGTTACCTATCAGTTGTTCATCATATTATAAAGAAAAAATTAAAATGAAAAACATTCTCGAGACCTTAATTTATTGTAATAGCATCAGAGCCTGCTTTATATTTCCTCAAATCTGAAAGATAAGTGTGGGTTCCTGTCCAGAGTCACATATAAATCTACCTGCTCTAATAGTAGGTGAATAATGAAGCCTTCTCTCTGTTGAGTGGAAATGGATTAATTGGTTGAAAACACAGAAACATGGTGCAACAGTCTTTATTTTGAGAACCTAATGATTACATGGTTTCTTTTCAGTAATGAAAACTTCCTTTTTTCAGAATAAAACGTTATATAAACAGAAGCCAAAAAAATCCATATGAACACTCAGAATAAGTTGGTACAGAGAAGAAAAATAGTAATTACTTGTGATTTCAGCTCAAATTAAAGAGATTTAGTTGCTTAAAAACAATAAAAAGAAGCTGTTATTGGGGCCCACTTTACTTGTTATTGTAATAACTACATATACACACTTCCTTTTAGTCACTTGGTGTTTTTTATTTTGCTTTGTTGTCTTCAGAGGGGATTTATACTAGTGCTTGAGATGAAAAAGCAGGACTGAATAATAAAACTCAAAGTCGGCTCCACATTTCTCACATATATTCATGCTGTTTTCCATTATTTGCTAATTATCTCCTGCACATTAGTCATCCCTCTTTAATTAAACTCCAACATTTTGAAAATAGGGACTAAATCTAATGCTTCTTTTGCAATACTTTTTTGCCAGTGGTCAGCATGTGTGGAAATCCTAGTAACAACCAGTTAATCGATCAGTCAAAATATATTTATGGATATGTTCCAAGGGGCCCAAACATGACTTAATAGAACTCTAGTTTTACGATAGTCTATCTCCCATTCCTTTCATAAATTTTCTTTAAAAAAAAATAATGGGTTTATACTTTAGTGTGCAATTTCCTTTTTATAATTCCACTTTAACAATCCTAATTGAAATATATAGGTTGTATTTATCACAAAGTGATTATAGATACCATGTAGGTGATATATTTTAAGGAATATAAAATCTCTCCTTCATCTCATATAGCTGGAAATATTATGTGTTCTTACATAAACAATTCTTACCTACCTTTATCTGCCTCGAACACAAAACTCATATTAGAAACTGAGAAGTCGAATTAAGCATAATGTTTTGAAATATCAGACTAGAAGAGAAACGCTCTTTCCCCATACCACAATTTAAAACAGTTGCCTTCAGGCTTACTGACTGTGCACACTGCTATTTTTGTGTTTTCCTGTACGTATGTAGCAAATCTTAATAGTCATTCCCTTAAAAAAAACAGGCACAAAAGTAAGTGTATTTACAAATGAAGCCTGAACTCAGAGTTCAAATTTCTCTCTAAAGAAATGACTCCAAGAGGTGCAACATGCTAGGTTACATTATTAGCAAAAGCCAGTAGGGGGCGCGCGAGAGGCAACCACACATTGATGCTTCTCTCCCTTCTTTCACCTTTCTAAAAAAATAAATAGAATCTTTAAAAAAAAGCAAATAATTGTTTCTTAGGAGCCACTACATTCACCTTCACCCTTGCCTGTCAGTGACTCATGGCCACTACCTCGCAGAAAAGTCTATTTTTACATGGTCCTGCTTCCACCTGCTGCTGAAGCTTTAGTTGCCAGCCTTACCAAACTCCAGGTATAATACCCAAGTTTCTTGTTCTTAAATCACTTTCAAAGGTGTTGAACTAAACCTTATTTCCCACTATATTAGTTTTCTATTGCTGCTGCAATAAATTATCACGCATCTGGAGAGTTTCAGCAATGCTCATGTATCCTCCCACCCTTTTGTTAATCAGAAGACTAGTATCAGTCATCCTGGTTCCGATCTGGGGCCTCTGGAATAGAATTAATTCACTTCTAGGCTCATTCAGGCAGCTGGCAGAATTTAATTTCATGAGGTCAGACTGAGGTCCTGGTTTCCTTGCTGGCCTTTAGAAGGGGGATGTTCTCAACTTCCAGAGGTCACTGCATTCCCCTCCTAGTTCATATTCAAGACCATCAATAGCTGCTCAGTTCTGTCTCATGCTTTTCATCTCTCTGACTGGTTCTTCGTATTTCCTTTTCTGCTCTTACAGACCCCTGTGACTTCTTTGTGCTTATCTGGATAATCCAGGATAATCTCTTTTTCTAGTGTCATCTGATTAGGAACATTAATCTCCTCTTTTTATCTTTAAAATCCCTTCACAGCATTACCTAGCAGTCTGGTTTGAATATCCAGGAGCCTGAAATCCTGGGACGTCTTTAGAAATAAGCCTACCTGCCAACACGAACCCCATGTTTAAGGGCTAAGTGCTCCCAGATGCCTTCCTGTTAGTTTCTTGTTTAAAATCTGATAAACATGTATCAAATTTGCTGGCTTTATATTCTCACCCAAGTAAAGAATATCTACTTAGGACTAAATGAAGCACTAACCCACTGAAGAGTAGAGTCAGGTAAGCCCATTAATGGACTGGAGAAGCCCACAGCTATGGTCTGTGGCCAGCTACTGTCATTAGGAGTGGACCAAGCATGTTTATTTCTTCTGAACCCTGTGTCCCATGACATCACTCGGGTAGCTGAAAATTAACCCCTGAAGGACCGCTTATACCGTGGGGAGCTAATCCTTTGCAGAGGCCAGTTGCCAGCACATCACTGCAAATTACAATATATAATGGTATGTGCTCGGAGGAAGATTTGCAGAGGGTAGAGGAAGCAGCTAACAGGCAGGTGAAGTGACAGAGGACAGAGAATATTTCTTTACAGGAGCAACATCACAGATATCTTTAAATCCTAAATGGCTCTTGCTAATTTGGAACGTTTTATTGAAAAGGTTATAGGTTTTAAAAATAGGATGATTTATCATCCTTCAGGGTGATTGGAAATGTGATCTTTGACGTTTTTCAAAAAATGTATTAAATTTATTGGGGTGGCATTAGTTAATAAAATTACGTAGGCCTCAGGTGAACTTTGATACATGATCTACATGTTACATTGCATGCACACTCCCCAAAGTCAAATCTTCTATTACCGTATATTTGACCCCTTATTTCTACTTGGAGATGGTATTAGACCAGAATGCACCTCTCAACTGACACTTACCAGCTACGTTAGCTTAATCGATGAGTTATTTACTTCAGCCTCCAAATCTGTAAAGTTACCTCATGGGTTTTTGGTTTATTCCTCCATTCAACAAATTCTGCAATATTTCCATGTATTATGAGTTACTAATTCTGGGAATGATATGGTAAAAAATGTTTTGTTAATTCAAAAAGTGTTTAATCCATATTGAACAGAAATTGGAACTGAATAAACAGGTAAGATTTAGTGATAATAGTTTTATGTATTTGGACCTCTTAAAGAAGCTTGAAAAACTTTCTTGATAAAAATGTTTATATGCATATATGAATATATATTTATATATATGTATATATATATAACTTTAAGAAATTTGTGGAGCATTCCATATCCATTTGTGGACTCACTTTGTGCCCTTGCAACTCATATTAAAATTTTGGAATTTTACTGGGAAAGCATGGAAATAACGTAACTCTTCGCTTTCAATGACATAGTAGGGACTATCCTGAGACCACCATGTGCTAGGTGTGACTGAGTCATAGGACACAGGTGTGGAAAAGAGCACAGCATCAAAAGCAGTAGGCAGAATAAATTAAGACCATGCATGTGTGGCTTTGTGTGGAAAATTTAGCGTATTAGGCTCATTTTGGGGTTTGAATTTTTCAGACTGGTGTTTTGTCCTCTGTGTAGTATTGTAAGAAGGACCTGAATCTTCCTTTCATTTGGGAGGAAATTTGCCCTGAGAAAGCCTGGGGCGTAAGTTGTATAAGCTTTTCTAAACCTTAGGGAGGAAGGTACCGTTTTTCCATTAAAGTTATTTCCCTTGTGGCTTTTCCCTAGTTTTTTATTCCAAACAAATGCAAAGTTCAAAAAAGAACTTTGTGGACTATTAGAGCTATTTTCACTGAAAATCTTCAAAATATTTAAATGAAGCATTTAACTGGCCTACAGCTTTTAACTCTTAAATCTTTTCTTCATAAAACAGCCAGTGATTTCATCACTTTTCACAAGCCTGGAGCTAAAAACATAAACTTAATTATGAAATTGTTTTTGGAATTCTAAAGATAAGTACAAAATAGATTACATTTTAAATAACAAGAACAAAATCAAGAGTTTCTCCTTAAGCTAATTAATAGCTAAATAATTTTTTTCTTTTAAGCTTCTTCAGAATGAATATTTGAAAACCCAACACTGTTCCATTAAAATATACAAGGTCAATTTTCTCAATATAAATTTAATATTTAAAAGAAGAACTTCTCAATGCCTAAGGCATATTTTAATTTTATTTTTTATTTTGGGAACCAGTAAGCTTAATTATTTTAAAATAAAAATTAAAGTAATCCTAATATGTTAACAATATCTCTATATTGTTCATTCATTCAATTGCTTTCTAACTCAAATAATTGCATAAATATACTATCAAACTATTGTTTCTCTTAAGTATATAGGCATTATTCTTTTAATTTATGCATTAGTTCAATAGTTGTAAGCATTTTATTACAATCAACATTAAAAAAGAATTGTTTTAGATGTGACACTAAAGATAGAGAAGAAAGTTATGTTTTACTATTAGAGAATAATTGTGTTTAATATTATGAAGCTCTTCATTCTGTTCCGATAATAAATGCTTGAAAGTTCTTTAACAGCATTTATTTAAGCTTTTTATTCTCATTCTGAATTCTTATATCAGTAAAAAATGTAATTTAAATATTTAAATAACTTATAGAGAACATTAGAGCATAATCTGCATTGAAAATTGGCTAAAACATAGATGTTACAAAATAGCAAAAACATACATAACTTTTAAAAGTATGAACAATTGCTTCAATATTTATTTTCATATTGAGAATGGGAGACTATGTGACTGATGGAGAGACTGACTTAAATAAGGCAAAACCAACCCCTCTTACTGGTCTTATAATCTACATCTCCCTTTCTAAAAGATTGCAGCTTTTTATCCAACAATGTTTTATGAAGAATTAAACTCTAATTAAAAAATAAAAGTTTTAATATATATATGAAAAAACTGAGACTTTGAACCATAATCAGGTGGGATTCTTGGGGACCTGAAAAGATAATGAGGGTCCTGTTCTATGTGTCCCAGGACATGAATCTCTCTCTCTCTTTTTTTTTAGATTTTATTTATTTTGTGCACAGAGGGGAAGGGAGGAAGAAAGAGAGAGAGAGAAACATCAATGTGTGGTTGCCTCTCCTGTGTTCCCTAAAGGGGACCTGGCCCAAAACCCAGGCATGTGCCCTGACTGGGAATGGAAGTGGCAACTCTTTGGTTTGTAGGCCAGCACTGAATCCACTGAGCCACACCAGCCAGGGTGAATCTCTTTGTCCAGCTAATTCAAGCTGTATATGCTACCTGCCTATTAGTCCCTTAGTAGCAATCTCAGTTACCATACTGGTTTTCAGAGAAAGAGAGAGAAGCCGCATTCACATAACTCTTACTACAGTATATTGTTATAATCATTCTACTTTATTATTAGTTACTGTTAACCTCTCCATGTACCTAATTTATTAATTAAACTTTATCATAGGTATATATATATATTTGTACATATATATATGTAAAACATAGTATATATAAGGTTTGGTATTATCCATATCATGGTCTCAAGCATCCACTGGGGGCCTTGAATGTATCCCCCAGGGATACGGGGGAAGTATCCATTTTGCCAAAGAGAGAGACATGGATTATTGGGACTCAGACTAGATGAGGATCCTCTGAAGAACTTTCCTGAGTACATTCTTCAATATTAGATCTGTGAGATTAAAAAGAAAAATTATCTGCCCCGCTCCCAACCAACCCACAATGATAGAGAATGCTAACCTAACTTCTATAGTAACTCTAGTTCAAAAAGGAAAAAATAGAGACATATTTATAATATTTCCATAGAAATTCTGAAATTCACATCAACTAATGTTAAACATTCCTGGGTTAAAGTTCAGCCTGAGAATATGGGACTTTTAAAAAAAATCTCCCCAGCTTGATGTATAAACTTCCTGTAACCCAAACTATAATCCCAGCAGGTTTTTTCTTATATAAAAAATTGATGAGCTGATTCTAAAATGTACATGGAAATAAGACCAATAATATCAAAACAAACTTTTAAAGGAAGTACACATGAGTAAGACTTACAACGTATGTTTAAAGTCATTATGAAGACAGTGTAAAGTTTCAGTGAAGACTGATAAATAGATCAACGGCATAAAGGAGTCCAGGAATAGAACTACATTAATATGATTAACACACAGGCACACACATATCCCCAAAAGTTTGCTTTTTGTTGAAGAAACACCATCGACAAAGCTTCTGAACCCACTGAATATCCAATAGCTCTGATAGTTTCAGTTTGGAAGATCTAAAATATTTTTCATAGGTATATTTTGTGATGAAGTCAGTCAGATACATACTCCACCAAATTAATAAAACAAGGAAGGAAGAAGACAAGAAAAAGGGGTGGTGGAGAGTTCAGGATTATCAAAAGTTACTGGAAGTTGAGTTGCTATTATATTATAGTGAAGGAAAATTCACACAAGGCTGCCTTATTGAAAAAGATACAAATTTTACTTGGCAATTAGAACATAGGGTTAAGAGAAATGGTTAACTATATTTCAGAATACATCAAAGCAAATAAAAATATGAGGTAAATATCAACTCTAGAAAAGGCTAAAGGAACATTTTAAAATAAATAAAATATAATTACATTTGCATCATTTGACTCGACAATAAATACTATTACACATCCCTTTGATTAAAACAAAAGTTAGATATAGATATGTATTGTTGTAGAATGTCAAAGTTTTATATTAGAAAGTAAGTTTTGATTCTAAACAATTATGATCCCAAGGAAAAAAATCTCATTTCTGTCTTTCAATCCATTACTACCTAAATTCTTTATAGTGCTTTATTGCTTTGTGGTGCTTCTGACTCTATGATGCAATGCCATTTGTTGTCTTTGGTTGCCATGATTGATCACAAGCCTCAAACTAGTCATTCACATAACTACCCAAGAATTCCAAACTTGATTTCTAAGAACTTTGTATACAAAACTAGTCATAACTTGACTGATCCTCTCAGCAGCATTTAACATGAATATCTATATATCCTTTTTAGTAAAACTATCTCATCTCTTGATTTTTACAGATAATTACTGGGAAAAGTAGACTAACTAAAGTGGGAGGATACCAATTTGTTGTATATTTTAGGGATATTCCCTAATTTCTTAAGAAAATTTTATTAATTTTGCAAACACTGTGGAGAGATATAAAAATGTAGATTAAACTCAGTGAGTGGTGATTTAAGTATATTAATATTGTCATAGATACTACATATCTCCCAAATCCAATAGAAATTCAATCAGTTAGGTTGACAGAATTTCAGTCTTCCTGTTGACAGGTTTTCAAATCACAATTGAAGAAATTACACTGCACACTTGACCTATGTCCTTTATAAGCCCTTATGCTGTCAGCCACAGGCTCGGTTCATGTGTTTAATGAGAATAATGAATAATGAAATGATGCAACTTCAGTCCGTATATCTGTTAATCCACTTATATTAGAAATAACGCTAACCTATCATCTCTTTGGTTATACTCTACCATACACGGGGAAATTTGAGGGATTCATGTTATAAAACATATGTATGCATTCTATTGTGCATTCTCCAATCCCAAACAAATGAACTGGACAGATATGTGCAAATGTCAAATCACTGCAGTAAATTAGGGCAGAAAAGCAAGGGAAAGCTGTACTTCTCAACAGGTCATTGAGCAAAATATCTGAGCCATGCCAAGTACAAAGTCTTTTGTTAAGGTTGATTAGGTTGCAGATCCTAATAGTGCCAATAAATTAGGGGCACCTTTCACCAAAGGAAGTGACTAACAATATTTTGTTGCTGAGTTAAATAGAATAAATGTCTCAGAACTTGGCCAGAAGGTTGAGAGATTAATTAATTATTAAGAGGTTTGGGTTAATGTAAATCAGATTTGCCTTTTCGAGCTAAAGAATCGAGATTGACAAAGACATTAAATCTTGAATAAAAACTAATTTACCAGGACTTGCAAAAGCCTGCCCTGAAAAACAAAACAAAACAAAAAAATTGTTCATGGAGTATGTTGTTAAATATCAAGCTTTTCTTTTGTACTATGTTCATCAGAAAGGTACCCTTTCAAAGTAGGTATTTATATACTGATAATCAAATAAAACACTTTGAAAACTGCTTATTAGAGTTGTGATTACTCTTGCCTTTCCTTTCTGTTTTTTAATTTCCATTATAATGACTAAAAACAAGCTTCTTGACAGTATTCCTAAACAAGGTTATGCCTGCTCACAAATTAAAACATATTGCAATTCTCTGATTAAGGAAAGCAATCTATCCTTTCTAACATTTTTAATTAGAGGCACTTAATTTTCATTGTACCCACCTACCTTCCTACCTTATAAAGATAGGCATGTATAAGTTAAATTTTTAAAATATCTGATATTTAATGGACTGAAAAAATGTTTTTGTCTTTTTTTCCTTTTTCTCTTCCTTAACATTTTCCTCTTACATTCTATATCTATAACTAGTAAGACATTTGATTTATTAATCTCATCCTCATGCAATGGCATATAAACAGTGATCAGATAATATGACAGATGAGGAACCCAAGGGGCATAGTTATTTTGTAACTTCCCAAAGGAAACAAACTTGTTATTCAAAATGATAGCATTTTAGAATGATTGCTTGATGTACCAAATTAGAACAACTGAGCCTAATTACTAGCTCTAATAATTTCTGTGAGATTAAATGAAGTAAGGCATGTAAATGCTTTGAAAAGTGCCATTAACATATCATCAGTTTCATACGTGTGATTATATTCCTTATCTGGCTGCCTTGTTTGGGTGGATTTCTGTTACACCATCACATTGCATGCAATGACTTTTTACATATCCAGATGAAATTACTAGAAGTGCACATATTTTAAAATCCTAATGTTCTTGGTATTTTCATTTGAATTTTGAAGGTTAATATTGACAAAGAATCCTGGTAACTTGGCAGGAGTAGCTGCTTGCAAAATTTATTGGTCAGATGATTAAATTTATCAATATCAACACTACATTTTCTCTGATCACTACACATGGAGAGATGCTCCTAAAACTAGACAAAGACTGGGCAGTGATTGTAGGACCAGGGTCACTAGAAAATAAATATTGTATATATGTTGCTTTGTTTTCTTATGGTTTTCCCAGAGAAAGCTATGTGGCCTACAGTCTGATTTAGATACAGGTATGAAAAGCATGCACATGTTTAGCAGAATTAAAGTACATTTGACAAAATACTCCTGTGGTAACATTACTTGTATACTGAAGCTTAATTTCATAAATAAACCTCTTTCTCAGCCTAATAATAATAATTTGGAAAAAAATGATGTTATTGTAGACAAAAGTAATAATTACATTGTTTTAGTTGATAAGGTCTAAATGCAACAATTTATTTGATAACACTTGAAATGCATTTGAAAATTAAGATAATATATTTATATATCAATACCATTAACAAACATATGTGTTTAATAGGTAAACAAACACTAATGTTTGAGTAAATGCATCACTAAGCAGTGGGTCAATCTTTAAAGAAATTTTATTTCAGTATTTAATGCATTCTTTTTAAAGCTGTTACATTATATATACATATATATTCATATATATACATACATATACACACACAAATATATATATATGTTCAAGGAGAGTTGTCTGGCTTTTCCTCCCACCTCTGCCCCCACCCCAGCCAGCCCCACCTCTCTCCCCTGATTCCACCCCACCTTGGTTTTTTCCATATGTCCCTTATAGTTGTTCCTCAAAACCCTTCACCTTTATTTTTAGAGAGGGGAAGGGAGGGAAAAAGAGAGGGAGCGAAACATCAATGTGTGGTTGCCTCTCATGCACCTGTTACTGGGGACCTGGGCTACAACCCAGGTATGTGCCCTGATTGGGAATCAAACCAGTAACCCTTTGTTTCACAGGCCAACACTCAAGCCACTGAGCCACACCAGCCAGGGCTGTTTGATGTGTTTTTGAACTTCAGTGCTACTTAACACATTTAATAAACCCTTAATGAGTGGGTATTCTTGTTAAAAGTAATTGTTGATAATTTTTTCAGTTTGAATTTTATTTTTTTGTTGTTGTTCAATTAGAGTTGTCCCCACTGTCCCATTACCCTCCCCTGCCCTACCCACCCCACCTCCCACATTCAATCCTCCCCCTACCAGACAGTGTCTTTGTCCCTGGGTTCTTTCTGCATGTTCCTTGACCACCCTTCCCCTTCGTTCCCCAGTTATCCTCCTTCCCCCTTCCCTCTGGCTACTGTCAGTTTGTTCTTTATTTCCAAGTCTCTGGTTATATTTTGCTCACTTGTTCATTTGTTGATTAGGTTCCACTTATAGGTGAGATCATATGGTATTTGTCTTTCACTGCCTGGTTTATTGCACTTAGCACAATGCTGATATTTTCAAATAAGCACATATAACAGCACTTTACAGGCATAGCTTGCTAGGGTCCTCCATTGTGCCCATGTCATATGCTCATGTACTGTGGGAGCAATGTCTTCTCAAGTCCCCCCGGTGCCACAGACATGCATGAATGAATAAATATGGCCAAGAGATGCTGGATCTGCTTAGGGGTGGAGGAGTGGGCTGTGGCCAGTTTCTCAGGAGAGACAAAGACCAGCAGTGGCCAGTTTCTCTGAGGAGAAAAAGGCCCTGAGCACCCTCTTCCATAGCCTTTTATCAAGTTGTAATACACAGGAATACAGGGTGGCAAGGATCAAACAGTAGATAATATTTCAAAGAAATCTGAGGGCTTCAGAGTCTGAGTCAGTGTCTGTCAGGAAGAGAGTTGCAGAAACTTTGGGAGAGGTACTCCTTTCCTCTCAGATCCTTATATGAATGAAAGCACTCTTAGCAGATTTCACAGGTTAATCAGCAAGTCTTTGTGATGCCAGATTTTTCCCCAGGACATGCTCTGGCAAGGTATGGAGCTGCACCTCTCCCCATCAGGTATTCAGGTTTAAGGGGATTAGAGCCAGGAAGAGCTTCTCCCAGAGAACATGGGGACTCGGGCTTTGACAAAGCCAGAGGGGTGAGAGTCCATTGCTCTTTGTTGCAGCCCCCAAGTCCTTCCATGAAGGCCTCCCAAGTGATCAAGTCTGGCTTAGGTTGCCCCCTACTGTGAGGGGTCTTACCCATCATTGACCAAGCTCTGGGGGCAGGGAGAGGAACTGAGGCAGCGTTTGCTACCAGAGACAGGCTTTTTCTCTTGCAGCTGGCATTCCAAAGGTCGTCTCTCACCCTTAGCCACAAGGGGCAGAGATACAATTCCTAAAATCAGGCAGAGCGGTCTACAACAATTCACCTGGCCATGCTTGTTGACCTACACAATGGTGGACGCTAATCACTGATCTTTGTATCACCTTCAAGTCCAACAGTTGCCTTACTCCTCAAAGGCAGGCCTCTGCTATGTTAATTACCTCCCCTCATGCTTCAGAAATCTCTTTTAGTGGTCTGTCTAATCTTAGGACCTAAAGAAATACCTTCCTCTCATCTGTTGCTAAACAGTAGATATAAACTCTTATTTTTTTTGTAGACACTGTTTATCTCTGGCACCTGGGTCCTAATTATGGACCTCAGTGTGACCAACTGATCTCATCTGAAGAAGCTTGATAAGCCTGGTCATCACATTTCCCCAGACTGATAACCCTATGAGATCCCCCTGATACCAATGTTGTCACTGTGGGCCAAGGGCCTGTTCCTCACAAACAGCTACACATCTTAGGTGCTTTATCTCCAAATCTCAGCCCCAAATCTATTACTGTCACCTTAAAAATATGCTGATTTGAGCCTTGGCTGCTGTGGCTCAGTGGATTAAACACTGGCCTGCAAACCAAATGACTGATGGTTTAATTCCCAGTCAAGTCACATGCCTGGGTTGTGGGCCAGGCCCCCAGTAGGGGGCATGTGAGAGGCAACCACGCATTGATGTTTCTCTCCCTCTCTTTCACTCACCTTTCTCCTCTGTCTAAAAATAAATAAAATGTTTAAAAAATGCTGATTTGCTCATCTGTACTTTTACAGTTTGTAGGTTCTCTTCCACCTACATGTAACATCCGATTCAGTATAGTCTCCCAAACAAAAAAATAATAATAATAATAACAAATTTTAGGTTCTACTGAAAACAATATTGCCTACATAAACCTTTAACTAATTACTCAGAAATGAGATCCTTAAACAACTTTATTTTACTTGTGTTTACATTTGTCCATCCTTATCAGAATGTTAGTTTCTTAAAGGTGAGTGCCAGTCTTACCTATTTCTGCATTCTTTTTCCTCTCTGTGTCTTCCAAAGGAGTATGGCAGTTATTCGAAAAGTTTCAAACAAAGTGATGGGATGTTTAATATATGCTTCTGGTTACATAAGAACAGAATGATTACCAAAAAATTTATTTGAAGAGACCTCAAAATAGACTGCTGGAACTGCTATTTTCATAAATGCCTTTTAATCAAGAGTTGCATGCAAATGACAATAGGGAATGAGACTTGGTAAATAAGTGAGATCTTGCTTGAAGTATTAGCAGTAGTTTTAGGTAACTTTCCTTGTCATAAATGTACTGATTTTACTGGTTATTTCAAACCAAAAGGTAGATGTGAATCAATGAGGAAAGAAAGCATTCTCAGGATGGTTTTTAACTTACACAGTTGGGAACTTCAGCATGTCTTAGACCCAGAAGTCATAAGCACTTTTTTCCCTTCCCGATATGATTGTAAGAGAGTTAATAGACTTTAATAACTATTGTAAAAGCTGAATATTTTATCTATGCAGAGTTAAAGGTAGAAAGTTTAAGGAAACATGGTTCATAGACTGTCATATTCAAATTGTGTGTGTGTGTGTGTGTGTGTGTGTTGACATGAAAAGCAGATGCAAGTTGCCATGTTGATAGAACTACAAGACCTGGCCCAGAGACGTCATGATTTTCTGTCTCCTGGGCTACATGTTAGGAGATGAAACTATTTTCTCTTTGAAATGTCTTTGTGGTTTAAATTCAAGTGACATCAAATGCAAATAGCCTGAAGCAAAGCTGGCTTTGATTGTTCCCTTGCCTTGAACGATCTAGTCACATGGGAAAAGTCAACTCATATAATGGGGAATATGTTTAAAAATGAAATTTGGAAGGAAAAGTAATACTTTAAACTATGCAGATTTTGTTGCTAAAATAATGATCAACCTACTGACTGCCCTGGAATTTGTACTGGGATTGCCAAAAAGTTCATGCAGTCTTTTCTGTGTGATGGTTCTAGTAGCGTTTAGTTGTCTTCAACGGCATTCATAGCAGTTTTGTTAGATTGTATTGTGACAGCTGCCATAACAGCATGCATTAAAAAAATTTAATGAAATTAGTAAATTTTTGTGCAGGCATTTTAATATTAAAGATGGAAGAAAATATGCAACATGTATGCTTTATTATGTCAAGAGAGATAAAAACACACTAAAATGCAAAAAAAACACTTCTGCAGGCTGTGATGGATCAAATGTGTCAAAAGTGGTTTGTGAAGTTTCTTGGTACTATTGACATTTTGGATGACTAATTATTTGCTATGCAGCTGTCTTATGCATTGGAAGATGTTTAGCAGCACCCCTGGCCTCCACCCACTAGAAGCCAATAGCAGGAGATAGCTGACATGCTCAAAATATCCAAATCAATAGTTATTGGTGAAAATGAAAAATGTGTCTTTCATCGTAGGAAAAAAAATATGGACTTTTTAGTCAATGCAATATTTTATTTTAACTTCCAAATTATGTCTTAAGTTTAAACACTTATTAGTTATTGTTATTGTAGTAATAGTATTATATAAAGTCTAAGGTCACAGAGCATGATGCCATCTTCTCTGCTCTCAACATTCTGACAGACCAGAAAACTACAAGCTGGAAAACATAAGTAGATTTTCCACAGCATGCATTTCTTTAGTCATACAGACTTCATCAGTTTTAAACTAGTGCTCAAGCCCCCACACCATCTTTTCCCAAAGCAAGGTATTCAGACTGGGAATCACAGCAGTGCTCCAAGAACCAGGATTATAACACTTCTGCAAGCTTCCATTCCTCTTGGGTAATACGAAGAGCTACTTTCATGCTAAAGGTGTGAGAAATGGAGAAAGGAGAAAATCCTGAATTGAACATGTGATTTCTCAAACTTAGATCTGACCACCTATCTCATTTTTTTCCTCTGTAACTTCTGTTAAAATCCAGTGCGTCCCATTTCTTTCAAGTGCATTTGGATAAATCTTGGAATAAACCATGCTGAAAGAAAATGAGTCTTGGAAGAAATACTCCAGAAATGGATAATATTCTTTGATACTTATCTAGTTGATTTTCACTGATAACTAAGAATCTTCTTATGCCTCAGTAAAACCCACCATTGATCATGCAGTATATAGCTTTATTTCTGCAACAGTATCAAGACACAGTTTGGGTGGGGTCAGTTGGTATTTTTTATAACTCATAACAATATATGGATATACATTTGTGTTTCCTTACTGGACAGTAATTTGTTTATAATTAAGAACCTGTATATACATATACATATAAATGTTTCTGTGTATATATGTGCACATGTGTGTATTGTGGACTCTTAAATACAAAGACTATATATACATAAAGTTGCACAATACCTGTTCAATGGGGATAGAAACTTTTTACTTCATGATGCTAAAAGTAAAATTTATATTTTGCCTATTCTTACTGGGAATAGAGCTTTCGGAGCGTCTCATTAATGTTGATGTTTTATAGCATCTGCCTACACACTTTGCAGTTGCGTGTAGAGCACAAATTGAATCTATTCATTTGCACAACTCTTATTAAGTACTAGCCTGGGGAAAGTGCTCTGGTGGCCTGTCGAGCAATTGCTCTGTGACAAACAGCTGAATCATTTCACTTTGTCTTAGATGAGCCGTATTCACTGGCATAATCGGCCTCATTTGCTGCTGTCAAGTCATCTATGATACTTTGGGGGAGTTCTAAGTCCTTGTAAATTTTTTATATTATTTAAACCTCTTTCTCATAATTATATGAATCATAATATACTAATAATATGATTTTAATTTGAATAAAATATAAAATGTATTCTGTTTGGTTAATATTCTTAATATGAGCCCAAATAGGTGCTAGGCACTATCTCATTCAAAGATGTACATTTATTATTTATATCTCCTTGATCAGAAAATTACAAACATCTTAAATTTGAAGGGTAAGTTATTGAATGCTAAAGCTAAAATGGGTTCTGAGAGATTCATGGCCTTATTAAATCATTCACATCTAATGGAGGAGAAAATAAAAAATCACAAAATACTGTGGTATGCACTAAAAAAAAAGTCCACAAGCCTAATCATTAGAAGAGCTCAAAAAGAACATGCATCATCCATGTGAAAACAAGGAAGCTTCCCTGAGCCATGGAGATGGGAGAATGGGGGAGACACAGTTTGCTTTCTGGAAGGTCAATCAGGATCAGCCCAGTACAAACATTTCACTCACAAGTAGAGTCTAGTCAAAGTTCAGAGATTAGAAAGAGCTTGCCAAGGTGATGGCCTGTGTTGAGTGAAGCTGAAATGCCCAAATTATTTACATAAGGAATCATAAGGTTGAGGAAAGTGGACATACTTGAATAGATCTAGTATGACTATGGTATGTATACTGCAATAAGAAATATAACAATATATGTTGTATCATATAATGCATATGATAAAGAAGGCAGTACAATGCCTGGTAGGCTTTTTCAAGTTCCAGAGAGAACATTTTCTGCATCTAGGGATAAAGTCTCAGTGGTATGCAAGGTGACTCAGAAGGCCCTTAGCTCTGAGTGCATACCAGAGTAGCAAAAGGTTCTGTAAGAGATCTGGGCTGCAGTGCAGTCTTGCCATTTGTATCCTACAAATCAGCACAGTCTATGATGGGGGAGGCATCAGTTTATGACACATGAATGAGTGAATAGCAACTCTTTCTCTTGTCTCTCTGAAGCAAGGTGATGTCGTCTGTGGTACAGAATAGTATGCCTGTTGACAACTCCTTGCTTGTAAGTGAACTGTAATAGACTTGGAATATCTGGTCTCAGGACACCAAACAATTAGATGCCAATCATCAGCAGCTTTTTCTTAGATCCACAAAGTCGCCTGATTCAGATGGCCGAAGCAACAGTGTATGACATGGCGGGGCTATGACATCAGGGATTACGCACTAGCAAGCTCTGTGGTCAGACAGAGCAGACCAATGACACCCACAAATGGCTTTCCAGCTCACAAGAGGTCTCTATGAAGGATATGGTAAAGTCCTCAAATATGAAATACAGCATGAGCTTAATTTTATAATAAGACTCTTCAATATTTGGAGAGTCTTATTATATGACAGGTGTATTAGACCTGTGCCAATGAGTGGCCTTGAAAGACCGTTTTCTAGCAATAGAACTCTGAGCAGTCTCTTGTGGATAAAGATATGGCTTAATATTAAAGATACAGTGTTAAGTCACCTGATACAAAGATATGACTTTTCCGTGGTTGCTATTAAATACATAAGTGAATAGTAGGAAATGGCCTGAAAACTGATTCAGGACATGTAAGGAAAAGACTGGAAGATAGCAAATGAGGATAACTGAGTTAGATGCATGTGAATGGACATGAAGGAGTGAGAAAAAAGTTTTGAAGATCTTTGCATTGTATGCGAACACCCTCCAGAGAGCATCCACACATGGAGGAGACACTGAGAAATTAAGGCGACAAAATGATCCTCTGGTTACAACAGCCAGCCCAGTGCTAACATATGGGATTGATGACCATGATGGCAAATGTGAAGGCTAGATACAGGCCCCAAAACTCATATACCCTCTTATGAAGGCTAATGAGGTACTGACATTGCCAGTTTTCCAAACTGCCAATGACAAAGTCAAAAACAGAATGTGCAAAACGTAACCATTTCTCTAGTAGATCATGGGTCCACATGATAGTAAGTTAGCTACATTGGGACATTTCCACTCTGGAAGAAACAGCAGTTTATCCTCACAGTAACAGACATACATTCTCAGAATGATATTACCATTTTTTACATGTAGGTAAGATAATTTAAAGGTAATTTTCACCAGGATGACAAGGTTTCAGGGAAGCCAAGGGAGGCAAGCAATTATTTCCATGTTTGGGTTTGTGTCTCATCTTGTATTTGCTTTCTGCTCATCCTCTTTTTACTTCCACTCTTCCGTATAACATGAATTCCTCCCAACATAATTGTTCAGGGATTAGAGAAGCCTCGATCATTTCACTTCCATGAAGGGTTTGCCCCTGTCTGAAAGTTTAATTAGATTTTATCTTAGCTCTTCGAGGAGATATTTTTAACCACAGTTTTTAGCTTATCACATGCCTTTTGGTTGTTGGAATGAGAGAAATGGTCCCTTGTGCTTTTCCTACATCTGAATGAGAAATGGAGCTGACACAGGCTTGCTGAACCTGTAAAAATGTTAAGTACACCGATCAAACACACTTCATGTAATACATAGTCCCTTTTTTTGATTTTTCAAATATAGTTGATATTCAATATTATTTTACATTATTTTCAGGTGTACAGCATGGTGGTTAGATATTTATATAGTGTATGAAGTGTCCCCCTGGTAAGTCTGGCCCCTACTTGGGAGCACACGTAGTTATTACGGTCTTATTGACCATATGCTGTACTTTCCATTCCTGTGACTACTCTCTGACTACCAATCTCTACTTTTTGATCCCTGTGCTGTCTGACTTATTTCATGTAGCATAATACCCTCTGGGTCCATCCATGTTGTCGCAAATAGTAAACTGTAATTGTTGTGATGGCTGAGAAATATTCCATTTGGTATATGTACCACATGTTCCTTGTCCAGTCCTCCAGTGACAAGCACTCAGGCTGCTTCCCTATCTTGACTGTTGTAAATACTGTTGCAATGAACACAGCAGTGGGTATATATTTTTTTCAAATTAGTGTTGTTTCACATGTGGAATTGCCAGGTCATTATGTGGTTCTAGTTTTTACTCTTTGAGGAACCTCCATACTGTTTTCCATAGTAGCTGTACTTGGCATTCCCACTAACAATGCACAAGGGTTCCCTTTTCTCCACATCCTCACTAAAACTTGGCGTTTGTTGATTTCTCAATGATAGCTATTCTGACAGTTGTGAGGTGATTCATCTCATTGTTTATAATATGCATTTCTCAAGATCAATTACTACATGCCATTATTATTATTTTCACTGATGTTGTTTATAACTTATGATAATGAGGTTCAGATTCTTTTTTTCAGATTCTTTTAAATTGAACTTAGTTGGGGAAAAGATAGCACTGAATAGGACCTTTGGATTAAAGGTTAATGAGCATTTTATTAAATGCGCATTGTTAAATTCAGCACTAGACTAGATTAAGGCTTTTCTTTTGTATTTATATTGTATTTATAAGCAATGCTAATATATTAGCTTTTGTCACCATACCAATGCTGAAAAATAGAAAAAAATCACAAATTCAGAAGCATATAACAATAAATGCACTCTCATGTATTTAGCAGGTGTTTGGGATTTAGCCAGGCGATTCTCTTTATCTCAGCTTGGTTCATTCATTTGTGCCAAGGTGTTAGCTGCATTTTGACTGATCTGGTGTTATTTTGGCTGGTATTTAATCTACATCTACACTCAGGTTTTGTAAACTGTTCTGAAAATATTCTTCGAGTCATTTACTTTTCCCAAATTAGGTATCCAGTAGTTATGCATTGTGTTTATTTGCCATATCTCTGCAGTAGTCTTTAATATGCAAAGCTTTCTCAACTTCACTTTATCTTTGCATATGTATCATAGAAGTATGGAAGAGGACAGTCCATTATTCTGTAAGATGACTCTAAATATTTTTATTTTTTCTATTTTATCTGGGATTAGCGTTAGCTTGTACATCTTTGGCAAGGGACACCAGTCCCTTTGGCAGGGACACCTGTCCTTTGGCAGGGACACCAAAGAGCAGTGGAGAAGCTCATGTTGATCACTCGGATGAAGTGTGCACACTAGGAATCTCCTATGGACACCCATTATTTTGTTCTCTGTAATTTATTAGCAGGTTGTGGTGAAATGCTTTGAGCTCACATAAATAATTGATTCCCATGGAATTCTTTTTAAACCAAAATTAGCAATCCAATCTGTTCAAAAACATAAGGGTGAAGAAGAAGCCAAATATTGGGCACAGGAGCAAAGCTGCTGCTCTGAGTAATGGAAGCTGGTGCTACTGGGAATTGCTAAAAATCTTAAGAAGTTTTGCTGAAATTAACAGTCCACAGATTGGGATTTTAGAATATTTATGTCTTGGCTCACACACCAGAATGGATGAGAGTACTTTTAATAGTGTTAATTTGGAGCTGTGGCTCCCATGGGCTGAGGAAGTAGAGAGAAGCAGAAATATGTAAAATGATCAGAAGTGGGCACAAAAGTAAGATACGGCAGCCTGCACTGATACAGATGAACCAGAACGAGGCCAGAGAGACGTGACACATGGTATCAAAAGCATCTGCTGCATAGCCTGTTCATGATGGAAGGGAACACCAGATTCCTCACATGATCATCACATTTTCATAGACATCGCAACACTTTTGCATTGCATCAGGTCACCACTAGGGCAAAAGTCGGAGACTGAGGTGTGTTACAAAGTTTTGTACAACGAACTGAGAGGGCAAAGGCTCTTTTGAAGATCAGTGCTAGTCACCAGAGCCTTTTTCATTTGCAGTTTCTACCTGAATGCAAAACAGGCTTCTCTCTGACTACAGCACACATTGTACATGTTCACTCATACTGGGCTCAGGACAAGATGCTAATTGTATCTCTATAGTATAATTACATCTTTTCTCTGAAATAAGGGAAGCATCCCAACCACCAAGTATACTGGAATCCCCAAGCAGCGTTAAGGGCCCTTTTGTATTAGTGATCATGTTGTAGGGACATTAATTGACCTGCTCCAGTTGTTTATTCCACCAGTACTGAAGTACATGGACATACATATGAATAACTTGAATAGTAGGATTCAGCACAATTTAGTATTTACCAGGAATATCGGTCTCAGATTTAAAAGGATAAGGAGTTGCACAGAAAATGCTACTATAGAGTGCTAGATACTGTTGATATTAGAATAACTGTTCATAAGGTCTTCTATGGAGGGAAGATGGGATTGCTGAAGGTGACAGAGAAAAAGTAAAAGCATACTTATGTTCTTCTGAATTACAATGATAACTGTTACAATGAAAGCAAAGCCAGAAATTATTAGCAGGGTCAGGGGGACAGTGGGGATATGGGAAAGGGAGAAAAGGGGAGAATTTAGTTTTTATTTTACATAAACATGTGCATACTTTAACTTTATAATAACACATCTTGACCATCTTAGCAAGTGTAACTCAAATGTTACCAGCCTGTAGATATAATTGAGATCACATTTATATTTATGTCCAAAATTGTAATGGCTCTGAGTCTCCATTTGCCCCCTTGGGAACTTAGACCCCACTTAGCACCTCCCGGTTGTGTCTGGGTGCTCCCCAAAGAACTCCTCTCACATGACCTCAGTAAACTCTTTCAGCTCCAGCCACCATGGTCTTCCTACTGTGTTCTGTCTCCTGTTACTTGGCATTGATATATTTTTTGCACATCATTGTTATTTTTCAATCTTCACAAAACTTTTAGGTACTTCTTGTCTCCCACTCCAAACCTTCAACTGAAAAGTCACACTTCTCATTTATAGAGGACAGAAGAGGCAGAGAAACAGGCTAAACAACATCAGGAGAAAACAGCCTGACACACCCAGAAAGGGGTCAGCCAGCCTGCAGGGCCCCCGCTGTAGTCTCTTCCCTCTCTGTACTGTGGCCGTGTTACATTCAGATTGAGACTTCAGGGACTAAAGCAGATGCCGGAGAGGCCTAGGTTAGATCCTGCAACAGGCATTTTGGGGTCACTGGGAAATTTGAAGTTCATCTAGTTATTTTATTGGATGAAAACTGAATACATCCTAACGTGGAAAAGTAGACTGTTGAGTAAAAAAACAAGTACAGTGTGATCTCATTTAGCAAACATACACAGAAAAAGATCTAAAAAATACACACTAAAAACTGATAGTAATTATCTCTTGTTAGTAGGAATGCATTTTTAAAATTTGTGTTATTATTTTCTATTTGTTACATATTTACTGCTTTTGTAATAATAAAAGGCTATGAAATTCCCTCTGGAAAAAAAAGAAAGTTCATAACAGGGTCAATATTTGGGGAGTCTTAGTAAAAATGTATCAAATTATATTAGAGAAAGGATAGGAGTTATATATTTGAGTTTTAATGAACTCTATTAACTTGTGGTGTAGAACACCCATAATTTCTGAGCCTCTCTCTCCCTCTCCCTCACTTCCTACCTCCTTCTCTAGACATGCTTTCTCGGTTTCTTCCTCCAGCTCATATATCCCTAGCAACAACTGGGTCTCTATACACAACTGCTTATGAGGCATTAGATTAATGACCAAGTTCAAAACATGAACCAGGAAATTATATCCCCAACCTTCTTCTCTAGATTAGTTCCTTTTATTCACGACAACACCAACATTCTTCCAGTAACCCAAGTCAGGGTCACATTCATTAGCATTGTCACAGCCCGTGGTCAACTATGTCACAGCTGCTCTTGGTGAAATAGTACAAGTTGACGGGCAAGAACACACAATCCATAGCCAGGGTTCATGCTTTTTCTAAATACCATACTTCTAAATAGCACAGTTCACCTTCTGTTTACCATCTGTCACCTTCATCCCTTGTTTTCGGAATTGAGATAAAAGTGGAACCAACACAGATGGGTGATGTGTGGATTAAATAAGTAGAGACATGTAAGTCTTATATTTACTTTTAAATCCATTTTGTGTTGATTTTTGAGTATGGTGTAAGAGATAGATCCATGTTCATTCTTTCAGATGTAAACATCCAGTTTCCCCAACACAGTTTATTGAAGAGACCAAGAGGCCCCTTGTTGAACCTGGAGGACACTGCCCTCAGCGCAACAAGCCAGACACAGAAAGACAAACACTGTATGATCTCAATTATATGTGGAGTCACAATAGTCAAACGTGCAGAAGCCAAAAATAGAATAGTGATTGCCACAGCCTGAGGGAAGGAGCAAATGTTGAGATGTTGGTTAAAGGGTGCAAAGTTTCAATTATAAAAGATAAAGAAGTTCTAGAGATATAATGTATATTATGGCTACAGTTAATAATACTTCTATTTTTGAAATTAGCTAAGAAGGTATATCTTTAAAAAGAACATGCTGACTATATGAGTTGAGAGATATGTTAATTGTCTTGGTTTTGGTGATTATTTTATATTGTATACATATATCAAAATATCAACTGGTACATATCAAATATATATAATTATCATTTGTCAATTACACCTAAGTAAAACTTGGAGAAGAAACTCTATAAAATAACATGCCATGTGAGAGACTAGCTTGGTATAGAAGTCATCACATATACGCAGGTTAGAAAAAAGAGATTGCTTGTTGACTCTGCCTACAACCAGTGACAATCCATTAATAATTCACTTAAACCCTTTGAGGCTCACTGTTGTTATCTGAAATATGAACAGATTATCTAACAGAATTGGCATCATTTCCAGAACTGTCGCTAAATGTATGAAACTCTATGTAATGAATTAAAAGCTTATAGCTATTATGCTAAACTCTGATGAGCAAAACAACCCCCTGCCACTCTGGAGGTTGCCTGATGTTTACACGTGCTTCTAACTTGGTATTATTAAAAACAGGCTTGATGTTTCCAGCTAGACCACATTGTTGTCCCGGTGAACGTAAACAATGTTATACTACCACTGGGTCACCTGAAGTGGATGACAGTGATACAAAACAGGGTCACTGTGCAAACCGCAATGTATCAAACTTTCTTTTGTATCTGATAAATAAGTGACAACTGCTTCTCACCTAGCTTGCCCTTTCTTTTTTTTTAATATATTTTATTGATTATGCCATTACAGTTGTCCCATTTCCCCCCTTCATTCCCCTCCATCCTGCACACCGCTCCCTCACCATCCCCCCTTTCGTTTATGTCCATGTGTCACAAGTTCTTTAGATTCTATATTTCCCATACTAGCTTGCCCTTTCTAAAGCTAAGATTTGTTGAGATGATCATAAAATTTTACCACTTCCTGACAGCATTCAATCATGAGCAAAGCCTGATTTCTTGGACTCTCCCAAGAATTATCCAATCAGGTATCAGATCCTCTAATAATTCTCTCTGACGCCCTCTCACTGAGACACTCACTGCCTGGCTCCTTATGCCATGTGTTTTTGTTTGTTCCATTTAAGCAAAGAGTAGGAAATGCAACTTGTTTAACTACAGGTATGTTGCTGTTGGTATTTGTCTGGATATATTGAGAACTGACGATCGTCTAATATAAAAAAGAAGAGAAAACGCTGGTGCCTTGCAATGAGTGCTGTTCAAAATCTGAAGGATGGTTGTACAAATCCCTCTCCAGCACTCCTTTTTATTCATAAGATTGATGACATTCTGATATGTTTACAGTATTCTATATTTATATCTATTTCTCCTCAAAGCTTTAACTTGTGATACTTCATAAGTACAGTTGTTTTGTTAGTATCCTCATGAGAGGTTTTATATGTTTTAAATCAAATCACAATTAGATCTTCATCCACAGGCCATATTGATTATTTTAACAAAGAATCTATATTACATCAATTGATTTCAGAAAAAAAAATGTGGTAATAGTTTACCTAGCTTATGATTATAAATCTAACTCTATTCGTCTTGAAATATCTGAAACATGATTTTCCTTGACTTCTTTGCAAAGTTATAAATAAGAAGTTATATTGTTTTAATTCTGAATTAACTACTTGTAAGCAACTTCAATTTTTAGGCAATAAAAAGTATAATTTTGTGGTTGCATTATTTCATTACAGGAAAGCTGACTGTATCAAAGTGTTTCTATTTGATATGCTCCAGGGTGACTTTTAAGTTAATTATTTAAAATGTAAGATGTCTTTTGCTCACATTGACGAAATTAAATTTGACCGATTTTCTCTCTGTTCATGGCTGACTGAGGATATAGCAAAGATAATTGGGTACATATTCAATAGAGGTCATCACTGCATCTTTAAAATTTCATCATTAATCTATACAAGAATATTTTTAAATTTTCTTTAAATAACCAGTTTCACAATTCCTTTGTCACATAAATAATAAATCTTTTCTAGGAACTATGGAGTACAAATTAGAGAATCATTAGTTATATAAGCAAAGCACATGTGTGATATATGCATATTCTATATAGTGTATACAATATAGTATATACTATAGTATATAGTAGTATACATATATTAGTATATACATACTATACATATATACTAGTATATATACTAATGTATGTACTACTATATAATATATAACATATATCATACATGTGCTTTGTTTATAGAACTAATGATTCTATGTATGTATACATTAGTATATACTATATATGTGTGTGTGCTATATACTACTATGTATATACCAATATGTGGATACTAGTGTGTATATATAGTGTTTGATCATATTGATATGCTTTCGGCATGAAAACTCATTAACTTTTTCTCTAGTTTCTATCTTAGGTAAAGATAAAGGAAAACAAAACAATGACAAGCAAATGTTAGTTTAAAAAAAGTTTAAAAAGTGACACAAATATAACTCAGCTAGCGACTGATACATTTGAAACTAGAAATAATACGTGTAATTATTGTTGTTCAAGTACAGTTGTCAGTTGTCAATAAACAAAGTATATTGATGCTACTACTCTCTGTAAAAAAAGAAAGAAACCTTACCTTTTGTGACCTCATGGAGGGACCTGAAGTGTATTATGAAATAAGCCAGTCAGAGAAAAACAAGTAGTATTTGATGTCACTTATGTATAGACTCCAATACACACAATAAACTAACAAACAGAAGGGAGCAGAGTGTAGCTACAGGGAACATACTGACAGCTGTCAGAGGGGAGAGAATTGGGGTGCGGAGTATAAAAGGTGAAGGGATTAAGCAAAAAATAAATGCATAAATGAAAGAGGTAGACTTTATAGTGATTGCCAGAGGGGAAAGGGGATGGGAGGAGGTGGAAGAGGGCAAAGGAGAAATGAAGGGTGATGGAAAGGACTTGGCTTTGGGTGGCAAACACATGGCGTAGTATGAGATGATGTGTTCTTGAGTTGTAGACTTGAAACCTGCACAGTTTTAAAACCAATGTCATTCCAATAAATTTAATAAAAAAGGAGATGTTAATTCATACTAATATTTTAAGTAAGGATACTCCATAACATTTTTTAATATTTGAAAAAGGATACGAAATAGTCATGGGGGTATAAAGTACAAGAGAGGAAAGATAGTTAATAGTATGGAAATAACTGTGCATGGTGCCAGGTGGGTTCTGGGAATATCAGGGGAAACACTTTGTAAAAATATATTATTGCCACTACTATACTGTACACCTGAAACTAATAAAAATCATATTATTGAATGTAAACTGTAATTGAAGAATTAAAAATTAAAACAATTCTAAAAGCAAGGGACACTTAGAAAAATACAGATTAAATTTCAAGCAGTAACCTGGGCTCCTGTCTAATGGGAATTTATTAGGCTAGTTTTGTGCTGGAGTTTTTTTCCTCAGTTATATATTATAGTTTCTAGTTAGGATTCTCTCCTCACGTATGCACCACTCTTCCTTATTCAGTACATTTGCATGAGAGAACAATTAATATTTGCTATCCCTTAGTGTTTTTCCTGTCTTTGGCTTTGATTGCTGGATTCATTTTTGTTCTCTGTTCCTGAATCCACTCCTCTCTCATCCTTTGAACTCATCACTTAGGACTCTAAATTCAAATTCTTAAGAAAAAAATTTGGTTGGTTTCTTTCAGAATATTGGCAAGGTCTCCTTTTATACAGACACACACACAAGAGTAACACAGTTTTGTGTAACTATTCTAATGATGAGATTACAAGCTGAGCAGAAACAAACCCAGAATGTAATTACTATGTAATGTATTGAGTTTTATCAATTAAAAGTGACTTTCCTGAATATTGGGTAGTTAGTTAGTTTAATAATATGTGTATTTTGAGATACAAATGGTAAAACTTTGTAAATCATTGGCTATTTTTCATATATTTTGGAAAATACTTTTTGTTTGTTTATATTTTCATTTATGTATTTCTATCTATGCATAATAGATGTATATATGTATATTTTTTCTTTCATAGCTTTGTTTTGAGTCCTATTTAATCTCTCTTTTTAAAAACATTTGGTCTAGATTATTTTAAAAAGATATATTAAGACATCTATTTGCATTACTTTATATTAAGTAAATGCTATTGTAAAATTATTTTAATCAGTTTGTTTATTATCTAATCACTTCAATACAGAGAAAATTTAGTTAGGAGATAATTGTCTATTGATGCATAATAAATAACCACAAACTTAATGGCTTAAAACTATATAAATATATATATGTACATGTGTGTATATGTAGTTGTTTATTTTGTCTCAGTCAATAATTCAGATATGGCACAGGTGTATTAGGTTCCCACAAGACTGAAACCGAGGTGTCCGTCCAGAATGAGGTTTCATTTGAAGACTTGACTGAAGGGCTTTGAGCTCACAAAGTTGTTGTAAGAATTCAACTTATCAAAGGTTTTCAAACTAAAGTTTGCCTTTGTTCTGTTTTTTGTTTTTTTCTTCCTTTTATTGAGAGAGTTTACTGGCAAGATAGAATTCATGACCTTTGGTAACCAAACCACAGAAGAGACCTTGCATCATATTTGCTATATTCTGTTGGTTAAAAGTAAGTCACTACTATAACCGAACAACAATAATAAAAATAAAGAAAGAAAAAGTAAGTCATTGAGCCATCTCATGTCCAAGGAGAGGCTACTAGACAAGGGCATGACAACAGGGGGTCATCGGGAAGCCATCTCATAACACTGCCCCCTACAGATAAAATTAAAAGCAATTCTAAGCTGTACATGTTTTACGCATTGCAGGTTGACATAGAGCAACTTCCCTGTTAACTTTTGTGCCTTGCTAGCAGCAGATAGTTTCAATGTTCTCAAAGTTAAAAAGGATACTTATTTAAAATGTTTATTATTAAAGCTTCTTATCCTCATTCAGAAAATATTTGCAAATTATATGTCTAATAAAGGTTTAATATTCAGAACATAAAAAGAATTTCTACAGTTGACTAACAAAAACAAAAAAGAAGAAATTAAAAAAGAGGCAAAGGAATTCAGAAGGCATTTTTCCAAAGATATACAAATAGCCAATCAAAAGACAATATTTCAAAGCATGTAAGTTGATTTTTCAGCTTTATTGGGACAAAGTTAACAGATAAAAAATTATATGTATTTAAGGTGTATCATTTGTCTTGATATAAATAAACATTGTGAAGTAATCATGACAATTAAGCTAATTCACAAATTCATCACCCCACATAGTTACCATATTGACAAATTTTCTAAGGAAGTTTTATGAGTATAGAGAGCACATCGATATTGTAATTTTCTTTTTTTATATATTTTATTGATTATGCCATTATAGTTGTTCTATTTCCCCCCTTCATTCCCCTACACCCTGCATACCCCTCCCCCATCATTTCCCCATTTAGTTTATGACCACGTGTCTCAAGTTCTTGAGATTCTATATTTCCCATACTATTCTTGCCCTTCCCCCTATCTATTTTCTACCTACTGTCTATGCTACTTATTTTCTGTACCTTCTTCCCCCTTCTCCTTCTCCCACTCCCCTGTTGCTAACACTCCATGTGATTTTCATTTCTATGGTTCTGCTCCTGATCTAGCTGTCCTCAGTTTGCTTTTGTTTTAGGTGTGGTTCTTGATAACTGTGAGTCTGCTGTCCTTTCACTGTTCATATATTTTACCTTCTTTTTCTTAGATAAGTCCCTTTAATATTTCATATAATAAGGGCTTGGTGATGATGAACTCCTTGAATTTGGTCTTATCTAAGAAGCACTTTATCTGCCCTTCCATTCTAAATGAAAGCTTTGCTGGATAGAGCAATCTTGGATGTAGGTCTTTGGATTTCATGACTTGGAATACTTCTTTCCAGCCCCTTCTTGCCTGTAAGGTCTCTTTTTTGAGAAATCCGCTGACAGTCTGATAGAAACTCCTTTGTAGGTGACTGTCCCCTTATCTCTTGCTGCTTCTAGAATTCTCTCCTTCATTTTAATCTTGGCTAATGTAATGATGATGTGCCTTGGTGTGTTCCTTCCCAAGAACAACTCAGAGCCCCAGAGCTGATTAATTTCAGCGACCAGGAAATAGCCAAACTTTCAGATGCACAGTTCAAAACACTGGTGATCAGGATGCTCACAGAACTGGTTGATTTTAGTCACAAATTAGAGGAACATATGAAGGCTAAACTAATTGAAATGAAGGAAAATGCACAGGAAACCAATAGTAATGAAAAGGAAACTGGGACTCAAATCAAAGGAGTGGACCAGAAAGAGAGAAAAAATGACCAAACAGAAAAGAATGAAGAAATCAGAATTCAAAAAAATGAGGAGAGGCTTAGGAACCTCCAGGACATCTTTAAATGTTCCAACATCCGAATTATAGGGGTACCAGAAGGGGAAGAGGAACAGCAACAAGTGGAAAACTTATCTGAACAAATAATAAAGGAGAATTTACCCAATATGGCAAAGGAAATAGACTTCCAGGAAATCCAGGAAGTTCAGGGAGTCCCAAAGAAGTTGGATCCAAGATATTGTAATTTTCTTTAACTAACACAATAGTGCCTTTTTGTAAAGACACAAAATTTTCCCTAGAAAATTTGACATAAGACATTGTTGTGTACATTTTTAGGAGATACTTCAAATGTTTAAAAGAATGATAAGACTAAAGATAAGTTGAAAAAGAATTTTAATTTTGTCTTCTTCAAAGTGTACTCTTCTTGTAAGAATGTTTGGCAACAGAAGCTAGAATATTATTAACCTACACAAATATTTTTGTGCATACTTTATAAATACTACTTTTGACCATTAAATTAAATATATTCTAGTTCAGTGACTTGCAATATTCACCTTTGTAGTATCCCTCCCGAGCAAAGACTCTGCCACACATTAGGTAATCAAAGATTTTACTTAAATAAAACAGGCTAAAAAGGTGGGACAATTGTAACTGAACAAAAATAATTTTAAAACAATAAAATAAAACAGATAATTCAGCCCTCTGAATTTTCTGAATGGTAGTTTTTTGTCTTTAAAATATCAAAAAAATATTTTCTTCCTCTTTATTCATCACTCAATAAACACCTATTGGATGCTTTTGACATGCTGGACACAAAGGAAGCACTGGCCATGTAGAAAAGACCGAGAAAAATAGAATCCCTGTCACATGAAACTTTTTTTAAAGGATTTTGTTTATTTACCTTTAGAGGGGAAGGGAAGGAGAGAGGGAGAGAAATATCAATGTATGGTTGCCTCCCGTGCATCCCTGGTTGGGAACTGGCCTGCAACCCAGGCATGTGCTCGGACTGGGAATTGAACCTGGATCCTCTGGTTCACAAGCCTGCACTCAATACACTGAGCAACACCAGCCAGGACGGAACTTTTTTTGTACTCAGTCAAATGTGTTATGATTTCTTAATCTGAAACACTATTCATGTATTTGATGCTCATCAACTTAATTATAGATTTTTGCAAACAAACGACCATCTACATGTATACTGTCTGCAAAATGTATTCTTTCAGAACACTAAAGTGAAAAAAACATTGAATTTTGTTAGACTTGGAACATTTATTATGTATCATATTTATATAAACCATACTAAAAGCAGTCTTCCTAGTGTGATTGCTATAAGAAAAAAAAGAACTGTTATGAGAAATCCCATAAAACTAAATTCAAATGGAAATGGAAAGAGAAATGGTTACTAAAGATGAATCACAGGTCATCTAACTTCTAATTTATTAAATAATGCAAATAAAAACATGGCACACTAAATATATGAATAACTGTATATAAAAATAAAACTATTCAAGAAAGCTTTTTCGTTGATTTTGCATTTGTTGTTGTAAGCAGCTACCATTAGAATGACAAAAATATACAAGAATTTGGAGTCAAAACATGAAGATGTGAAGTGGAACTATTTTTATACTAGGCTGAAATGAGTGCAGTTGTTTTAGCTAGAAGCATTTTTCCCTATCGTTGTGACATTTTCGACAAATTACCAATGAAAATGGCTCAATTAGCTATACAAAGTATGACTCAATGCATTTATGTTGTAAAAATACATTATATAAAGTACATAGATACTTCAGGAAGACATTCAATGAATTTTAAGATATAATTGTCTGGTGCTTAAACTATTCAGTGAAGTTGTCGTACGTGCTCTGGAGCAGAGACATTGTAGAACATTCCAACTATTACTTTCAATTTAGACCATCAGCTTCGGTCCATTTACCGAGTGGTGAAATCAGAGCAACTGATTCTTCTGAATCTCTGCCAGTTATACCCCACATAGTTCATCCAGACCATGCGCATTCAGCTGAGTGTTATTTTTGGACTTCAACAAGAATTGCTCTACCATCAACTAAATAGGCACAGATTTAGAATGAAGTTTACAATTGCAATGACTGAAATTGCTTACCCAGGTAACAAGTGACCCTTCAGTAAATTAAAGGTAGAATGTTATTTTAATGAAGGCCACTAAGGTGCATAACAGCTCATAACAAAGTCATTTGCTAGTTTGGTATTACATTCATACAAGCATTATTTGTGAAAGTGAATGGAGTATTTTTAGTAATGAATATTGTCACAAAGTCCTATCACTTTATGATACATTTAATTAAAACTGTGTTGTATTTCTATATAGTACAAGTGCACACTAAATTTATGACTATCTCTGTTTTTGTTAGATAATTATAATAATCTGTGGAATATTTTACAAATTGGTTGAAAGGGGAAACTTAAAACAATATTGATCTCCAATATAATTTAAATAATGTATGAGTATACCATAGTAGTTATTTTTCTCTTTTAGAACTGAATGTTCTTACCTAAAAAATTACATCATTCTAGACATATTCAAGTGAGTTATTTTAAACATTTTATTCTAGTGATCTGACATTAAGTTGGTACTATATGTATATATATATATTTAAGATATATACGTGTATGTATATACATGCATTTACTCTGTACTAGTATATATGCTTATATGTAAATGTATATATGTTTACATTTATTAAACACAAAGAAGATCAGAGTAAAAGAGAAGAATGTAAGACTAAAGCAAATTATTTAAAGCCTATCAACTAGTGGTCACTGGGCTTTATATTTTATTTATTTCCAGAATATTTTCATGATTTAATAGTAACATCTTATATATTCAAGAATATAGAAATATGTGAACATGTTAATTAACAATAAAATTGATGCCTGCATAGTAACCACCAGTTGCTTAGATTTTCAAAGCCCTCTCTCGTCCTTCTGTGCTGCCATCGGGAGGCAGTGCTGCATAAATACTTTCAAGGCTCTGCACAGTCCGTGCCTTCTGAGGAGGCATCACACAAAGACAGAGCACCCTGACCTGACAAAGACACAATATCTGCACAAAAACTGCTAGGGGAGCCACTTCTTGCTGACTTTGAAATTGTCCACTGTCATCCACCATGATCTGTTTTTTCAGATACGGACTAGATGGAGTGCAGATATGAAAAGGATTTTCAGACTTTCACCTGTTAGATTGGATCTTTGATGCCAATGGGATTTTCTGCTGCAACGCTAGGATGAGAGGATGAAAGATGATGATGCCCCTCTTTCCAGCACATAACACACAATTTTGGCAAACAGAATGACCTCTAGGCTACCATGGAACAAATTTATCCTGTGGGTTTTCTATCTTACTTCCTATCTCCACTCCATCATTTCCTCGTCTTAGAATATCGCTGACCAGTTAGAAGAGTGGAGACAGAAGGGAGGGGAGTGGGGAAAAGGAGAGAGGGGAGAACGGGAGGATGGAGAGAAGAAATGACATCAGGCATGTAGAAGGTGACAATATTAACCACATTGACAATAATAGTATTAGTAGAATAATAATGTGATTTTATGTACAACTTTGTATCAATTATTTTGAAAATCTATGGAAAATTGAAGCACTTCTTGAGACACAATGTACCAAATACTGACATAAGACAATCTGAGTAGTTCTATGTCAGTTGTTCATATGAAAAGTAATATAATAATTAACAAATTATAATTCAATATTAAACTCTGTGTTTTGCATACTCAGGCTTGTAAACTTACTTTTGCCCTGTTCTGTATAATAGAATCCTTAATTTAAACCTCCCATAGAGAAAACTCCAGGATCAGATGGACTAAGTAGTGAATTTTCAGAATTTTCAGGAAAGAAATAATACGATTGTATACCAACTCTTTCCAGAAAATACAGAAAAGGGGTATACTTTCTGATTTCTTTTATGAAATAGAGTTAAGCTTGATACTAAAGCCTATAAAGGATATCAAGAGAAAGACAATTGTAGGCCAGTAATGTGAAACTAGGCACCATTATTCAATATAAAATAACAAATAGAATTTCATGATATATAAAGCAAATAATAAATATGATTTATTTTCAGAATGCAAATTTTAACTATTCAAAATTAACTATTATAACTAATCACATTAACAAGGAAATTAGAATAAGTACATGCTCATCATTTCAAGATATGATTTTTGATAAAATATTTGAATACTTAATAAAATTCAAAAGGTAGTTACAACACTAAAATATCTGCAAATTATGAGTAAAATTGTTATTTTAACTGATAAAGCATATTTACCAACATTCAACACCTAACATCCCACCCAGTGGTGAGATATTGAATGCTTTCCCCATGATGACATTGTAAGGATAAACATGATCATTATCTCAACTTCTAGAAACATTTCACAAGGTTTTTAGCTGGTATGATATGGAAAAAATGGATTCAAGACTGCAAAGAAAAAAGTGAAAGTGTCTTCTATTCTCAGATAAAACTGATCATGTAAATATATTTTTAAATAACAAATTATCAATTTAACACATGAATTTAGGAAGTTCTCTGTATAAAGCTTAACAGTTCAACTAAAATGGTAGAAACTAAGGAACTGCCTGAGTGATTTAAACCCTCTATATTTTAAGGGCTGCTGATTGCATTAGTATAACCATTTAATAAGACAGCTCAAATTAGACACTTAAAATCTGCAGTTTTTGTACATGATACATAAGTCAAATTGATTTAGAAAAAACATATAACAACTAAATACAGTATGGTAACTTTAATTGTAGTTTCAAAAATTGGTAAGGGATATCATTATTTGCATGTAGGTAATAGGTAGATGGAGTTGAAGCAACATTTCTTTATTGTTCATATTTGTTTGTCTTTAAATTAAGTCCTCAAAATTTATTTGTAAGTTGACACACTTTCCCATAAGTAATTAAAAATATTTTCCCACAAGGCCAGTCCTAGGTAAGATTAACATTGCTTAGTTCAACAAATACTTCCTGGACTCCCCAGAGGAAGCAGGTGCGGGTCTAAGAGCCAGGTGTGTTACAGCTGATCCTTGAACAGTGCAGGGGTTAGGAGCGCTGACGTCCCATGCAGTCAACAATCCATGTGTGTATAATTAGAGTGGGCTCCGGACATACGTGGATTCCCTACCACAGAGCTGACCTTTGAACAACACATGTATGAACTGCTGGGGTCAATGAAAAAAAAATCTGTGTGTAAATGGACCAGTGTAGCTCAAACCAGTGTTGTTTAAGGGTCAACTGTGCAATGAATAAGAGAGAGTACTGTTCTTAAAGATTTACAAGGTAACAAGGCAGAATGTATACATTATTTTTAAGAAGATTTTTATTATGGTAAGAATGCTTAACATGACAGCTAACCTTTTTAATACATTTTAAGAGCACAATACAGTACTAATAAACATAGGCAATAAAATAATTGGCAGATCTCTGCAAGCTATTCCTATTGCATAGCTGAAACTTCATACCCATTGAAAACAATTCCCAATTTCTTGTACTTGTGCTCTCTGTTTGACTATTTTAGATATTTTTATAGACTCCTACAGTGTTTCCCTTTTATGATTAGCCTATATTTTAAGGCTGAGTAATATTCAATTGTATGTGTATGTAAATAAATATGCACACATAATTTATATAAATAAATATAAATAAATGTGTGCATATAAAATATATATATATGAAAATTCCATTCACCTGTCAAAGGACCTCTAACATGTTTTCATATACTTTACTAATTATAATAATGTAGCATAAAGCACTGAGAAGAAAAATAGACTCCTTGTGTACATGAATCACCAAAAAAGAATAGACAGAAATTACCTTAATTCCAACAGTAATCCTCTTGTACCCCCTCAACCTTTGCCACAAGGTAGAAGATTCTCAGGGGTTCTGCAACACTCACCCTGCATAATTACATGTGTATGCCACATGGCACCAGAGCATCTATTTCCCCTCCTGACCAATGTGCGCTCTTTGTTTCCCCACTTTACCATTTCGGGGGAGCAAGAGGTATAGGTTCAGGTATCCAGGCTACATTCCGCAGTGGGTACCAGACCTCAGAAGCAGCAGCCCCAATATTTGTGCCTTCCTACTTCCTGTTTTTCAAAGAAAAGCCCGGTTTTCAATGTTCAAAGAGGTTTGAGGAGGGAATTTGAAATCACTCAATGCATTGTTTACTGGTACATGTCATAAGAAATTTCATTATCTTTGGCTCACTTTTTTGTTAAAAAATATAACTGATTTAACTAATCACTCTTAATTAGGCTCTTTTTTGAGATAATACCTGAAGAAATAATAGCAGTAGGAATTATAATAGTAATAATAATAACAACACCAGCTACAGGATTAGCTAATATTTATTGGACATTATCTATGTACCTTGCACTGGGCAAAACTCTAAAGATTTATTAATTCCTCTCATCAATGAAATAATTGAGGCACAGAGGTTTTCTTTATTTCCTGCACCACAGAACAAGTAATTTTGGAACTGGAGCAGGTTCTGAGCCTCCTGAGTCTAAAGCCAAATCTCCTAAGTGCAATATTCTAAGTTATTTCCACTTAAATGAGTTATTATTTTTAAAAAGATTCATTCTCATCTGCTTACGTATTTTCACCAACTACAGGAATGATCACATTATTTGTGTTTTTATATCTATTAACATGGAGAATCATATTGATGGACTATATGAAATGGAAGAGAGAGGAGAGAGAAAAAGAGAAAGAGAGGGAGAGAAAATAAATGTAAAGAAAGATCTTTTACAGCAGGCAGAATACTTCTCAAATGTAGAAAGAAGATTGCATGAAAATAACGATTTTGAATTCTTGATGAAGTAATTGACTCTGACAAGGATCCTCAATTAATGCTAAAACAACGGGTGAGAAGCTGTTGGGGAGAAGTCAGAGGTCTAGAGGTCTAGAGCATTCGTATCGGCTATCACTTCTTGTTTATCAGCATAAAGAGGTACTTTTGTAATGGAGAGTTTTCACAGAAACCATCCAAACCCAGGGATTCAATTGGGTAAATTTACAATATTTACCTATTTAACCATGCAATAAAATTTTAACAATATAACTTCTATTGCATTCTTGAAAAAAATGAAGTTGAACAAATCGAGTGGAAGCAATCTGACATATCCCAGTAGTGAAAGATACTAGTAAACAAGTAGTCCAGATTATTCAGATACGTCAATGATCCAAAACAAAACCAGTGGAGGGAATCACTCTGATGAAAAAGATTAAAGAAACACAAAAACTTGATTGCAATATATGACTTCTGATGGAGCCCTAGGCTTTTTAAAAGCAATATATGAGGTACATGTGAGGACAATTAGGAAAATTTGATTATAGAGTATGAATTGGATTATATTACCATATCAATAATAAATGTTTAAGATATAATGACAGTATTGTGGTAATGAAGCATAATGCCATTGTTCTCAGTAGTTGAATGCTGAAACATTTGAAAGCAAAGGGTTATAATGATTACAACTTAATTGTAAATCATTTAGAGAATAAAACTTTTGTATATATACATATACATACACACACATACATATGTATGTGTGCAGAGAGAGAAAAAGGGCAAATGAAGAAATGAAGAAATATATTCACAACAGATGCCCAGTATATTGGACTGTATTATATAATTATTTCAAATTTCCTACATGTCTGAACTTTTTCATGGTAAGCTAGAATAAAATAAGGCATACATGTATAGAAGCATATGGTAGCCTCTCACTATTCAATACTGAAATCTCCAGACAGGAGAACGCTCTGCTCAGGATAATCGGAAAAGGACAAGCAGTTCTGGGACGCAGTTAAGAAAGAACAACAACAAAGAAAACATATCAACCACTGACGGTCTTTCCTTTTTGGTTGTGATGGTATTTCAGTAAATATTCAGTAAATATTTTATAAAACCATATGTTTAAATGAGTGTTTACAATTACACTAACATTTGCTTATTTTCTTTTCTTCATTAGTTGTCATAAGGCTTTTCATCATTTTCCTCTTTCATTATTAACCTTAAGGGTTAATTTTTTTCTCTTTTGCCAAAATAGAGGCTTTTTTCCCACCTCTGAAACCTGTTATCCACCTGTGATTTCAAATTCAGTATTTCCTTTTTTCAGGGAAGTTATAGTAACTTTTACATGTAGCTACATGGAAAGGTGGGGTAAAATTCAAATTTACAGAAAACATTTCCAGTCTTATAAAGGCAACAATGAAGCCATAAAGGTGGTCCGTTTAGTGCTCTTTACCTCAATAGCTCTCATAGTAGGTGGTGTTTAGTTAAGTCAGGTTACGGAATAAAGCCTCAAAGAATCTTTATTCATACAAACTTATTTTATATATTACTATATTCAGAGAATGTATATTAACCTGTAGGCATACATAAATGTATGCATAGCATAAAATATGCCTTTCAGGAGAATACAATGAACAGATTTTTTAGTTCTTTGTGAGCTTTTCTATGGAAAGTCCACGTTCCAGTGCCACTGCTGGGAAAGGGGCAGACCTGGCTCCCCACTCGGAGGTGACAGTATCATAGGGATTAGGGACTTTGAACTTCTACAGTTAACGAGTTGGCAGACATTTAATGCTTACTCGAAGGTGTCACCTACAATCTGGGTAATGGGAAAAGATACTAGTTACGAAAAAATATTTTATGACTGAATAAATAATTTTGATCAGGTAACTAAGTAATAATTTTGATTACCTAGTTACAAGAACACCTCATGTAGGGGCATTGAAATACAGTGGAATGAAAGCTACCTAGTCTTGTATCTGTTTTCTATTGCTGATTAACAAAACTGCCACAAACTTAACACAATATAAATATTAAGCATTTGAATAATACAAAAATTACATAATAAACAATTTATAGAAAAAATATATAAATATATTAGCAGGGTTTCCAAGATTCCAGGTGTTGGTTAGCAGGATCTTCTCCCGGAGATCTCACCAGCCTGAACTCAAGGTGTCAGACAAAGGATGTGATTTCATTTGGGGCTCAGGACCTTCGAACTTCCAAAGAAAATAGTTTTGCAGTTCATTCATTCAATATCGAAAGTACCCATTGAATACTGAGTTGGGAAAAAAGGTACTTTCTGTCACAGATGCTCAAATTGTATCTTCCCATCAACCTTTAAGGAAGCAATTAGAAACAGGAAACAGCAAATGAAGATAAGTAATTCAGGAAATAGAAAACAAAGACCTTTGGAAATGGAAGTAATGGCAAGCCCTTAGGTGCCATTTTCCAACAGGCCTGGGGAGAGATTAGGTCTTCATGAAAATGAATGGCGCTAATGAATATCTAGTCCTCTTGAGCACTGCATAGGCATCTTGATGTTTATATATCTGTTAGAAGAGGAGAAATGTAAAATTAGAACCATAATAGCATAACTACAGTAAAATAAGAATATAAACTTAAAAAAATATATTTTTAAGTTGCATAAAAAAGAAAATTTCCTGGACTAGCAGTAAATACTATTCATGTATTCATAATAATGGTATCATTGATTATTGATTTAATAAAAGAAGCTGATAGAATACTATTTCAATAAGAGGATGAGGTAGAGGAAAATTACTAAAGAGTTAAACCTTTTTATATTGTTTTTCAAGTACAGTTGTCTCAATTTTCACGCCACCACGCACCCCACCCTACCCATCCCCGCCACCCACCCTCAAACCTACCCCCTTTGGCTTTGTCCATCTGTCTTTGATACAGGTTCCTTGGTGGCCCTGTCCCTATTTTCCCCCATCATCCTTCTCCACTCTCCTCTCTGGTTACCATCAGTTTGTTCTTTATTTCCATGTGTCTGCTCATATTTTTCTTGCTTGTGTGTTTTGTTGATTAGGTTCCACTCATAGGTGAGATCATATTTCCCTTTCACCAACTGGCTTATTTCACTCGGCATAAAGCTTTCCATTTCCATCCATGCCATTGTGAAGGGTAGTGATACAGGGTGCAGCTGGGGGGGGGGCCCAAAACAAAAAGATTTGGAATGGTGTCCAGAATTCAAAGGGTATAGGAATATTGGAGAGACATGTAAGATGTCCTCACCGCCCTCCCCCCACAGGGCGAAGGGACAATAGAGCAGGGCCATTGAGAACTGTTTTGCATAGCAATAGTTTTGCAGCTAACCTCTGGAATGGTTATTTAACATATCTATAACCCTTAACTGGTTTCATAGATATGTTAAATAGCTGTGGCCAAGTTTGGAGCCAGGAAGAAGGGAGTGGACTGGGACTCAAGATGGAACTAGGGGGCTGCACTCCGGAGTGAGAAGGGCTTGGACTCAGAATGTAAGGAGGGGCTGCGCTTCGGAGTGAGGGTGCCCGTGTGTGGGAGCTTGGAAAAGATGGGCTCCAGGACATGAAGGGATAACTGCCCGGGTGAGGGGAGAGCCACGCAGTTTCAGCAGAGTGAGGACCCCCTCTTGGTGAGGTGAAAGGGAAGACCACGCAGCTTTGCCAGAATGGAGATCCCTGTAGCCAGATGAAGAAGAAAGCCACATGCTTTTGGTGGAGCGTGAACCCCTGCAGCTTTGGTAGAAAAGGCCCACGCAGCTTTGGAATGCTCTCTTTGGCCAAGTGGCCTGGAAAGCAAGAGAGACTTTGACTGGAACTGGGTACAAAGAACTCTTTCCAGTGGACCAGGAGAGGGTACCACATGATTGGATTAACGAGAGATCCTGCCTACACAGTGACACAGCTGATGGTGCCAGCGGCCTGCAACACAGACGTGTGCTCTTTTCCTGATTTACGGTACCCAGAGTTGGGACAGTGGGAGAAGGGAGCGCTGTGTGGGTGTAGGTGTACAACCTAAAGGACTTTGATATTTTAGTGGAGGTGTTAGGCCTGAATAGCATTAAATAAACATTTTGTTTCCTTTTCACAAATCTCTGGCATTGAGAGATGTGTTTCCAATTGGCGGCGGACAGGAGAGCCCAGTAGATATTAGTATTTTGTTTTTGGGAGGGGCCCCTGTTGTATAGCAGTTTTGGGCATCCCTAGGTGGGCCAAATATTGTATTGCCCCTCCCTCGGACCTCTTGTTCGGTAACAGTAGGAGCTCCTTCTTTCTTTCTGCTGCATAGGATTTTGTTGTGTAAATGTACCATCATTTTGTTATCCACTCATTTTCTGAGGGTATTTAGGTTACTTCTAGCACTTGGCTATTGAAAATCTTTATGTGTTATCACTGTAGGCTCATTGATAATGTTCAAAATTAATAAATTATGAAATGTTTCTAAGTCATACATTTAGAAAAATGGTCTAAATGCCAAAATAAAAAATGTGCACATGTGATTGCTTCAGAGAAGCGGGCTGGGAGTTAAAATGTGTTCAGCTAAAACAAGGCTATTTTTATAATTTTTAACACCATTTAATAATTATAATATGTGTAGTTATTAATTTAGTTAACAATTGGGAAACAACATTATTTTTAAGATGAAGATTAGAAATGAAAATTATTTCAGAAACTCCATTATTTAGTTACTATTTTAAGTAGCATAAATTTCGTCTTCAACAACCAGTGACTGCACTGTTGTTATAGGTGCTTCCTAATGTTAACCTTTGTAGATAGAAAGATAAATAAATGAAATAATATGTCAGATTCCCCTTAGTCTTAAAAATAATCATTTTCTGTATTGCTGTTTGCTCATTTTAAATCCATCCATTGTTTTCCTCACTTTGGATCTGTAACTCTCCACTAAGAGACAATATTTATCACCAGACAATACAAAATTTGCACTTAAAGAACAATCATCTCCTTGTCTTCAGCAGAAAGGTTTTGAAATTTCATAGATAGTAAGTATTAATTAGTCCAGCAAGCTGATTTTAAAAAGATAAATCTGTGACTGGTACAGCTAAAGCAATGAGATTAAGAATACATAGCTAAAAGACAGCTCCATATTTTTTTGAGGAAATTCCATACTGTTCTCCACAGGGGCTGCACCAGTCTGCATTCCCAGCAACAATGTACTAGGTTTCTCTTTTCTCCACAACCCTGCCAGCACTTACTGTTTGTTGATTTGTTAGTAATAACCATTCCGACTGGTGTGAAGTGATGTCTCACTGTGGTTTTAATTTGTATCTCATGCTGGAAGCAACCTAGGTGCCCATCAGTAAGTGAGTGGATCAAAAACCTGTGGTACATTTACACAGTAGAATACTATGCACAGCAGAAAAAAAGGAAGGAGCTCCTACCCTTCCCAACAGCATGGATGGAACCAGAGAGCATTATGCTAAGTGAACTAAGCCAGACTATGAAAGACAAATACCATATGATCTCACCTATAAGTGGAACCTAATCAACAAAATAAACAAGCAAGCAAAATATAACCAAAGACATTGAAACAAAGAACAAGCTGACAGTAACCAGAAGGGAGGGGAAGAGACAATGCTGAAAATAGGAAAAGTGTCATTAAGGAATATGTATAGAGGACCCATGGACAAAGCCACAGGGGAGTAGGATTGAGGGTGAGAGGTGAGGGTGGGTTAGGAGGGAAAATGGAGATGTCTGTATTCAAACAGCAATTAAAAAAAGAGAAAAAAGCTGGAAAAGGAAGAAAAAAAATAGCTAGTTCATCACTGAGAACACTTTTGATCACCTAGTGGAAAAGTATCTATTTCCTTAGTATGAGTATACAATTCTTGTTAGAATGACCATATTAATACAATGAGTAAATTGTGCTTGTAAATGTGACAGTACTTAGCCCTTATATTTAAAAATAAAATCATTTTAATTTACAGTAATCTGCTACTATAAGGTAATAAAATATTAATAATTTATATAAGTAATAATACTTTAAAACATTGACTATTGCATACTCTTCTAAGACACATCATCTTTAATTTATTGCATTGAAACGAAGCAGATAATGTTTAAAAACCACTAATTGACATTTCCAGCAAATATTTTAGGTTCGTGATTGAATTAAGGTTAATATTCAACTTATTTAAAAAATACCTTTTCATTTATTGGTACATAAATAAGTGTTTCAGTTTTCCCTTCAAATATGGTGAATATAAGAGAAATACACAAAAAATAACCTGTACGGCGATGGACGAATAAAAAATTTCACTTCATATTATTGTAATTAGGGACAAAACAGTAAAAAATATCATAATGAATGCACCATTTATTTAGCTTAAATACTATAAATGGTTCGAACACCTTATTGCATCATATGCAATAAAAGACATTTTAATGACTTCAGGTCAATATTCCAGCTAAAGCATGGTAGTAATACAAAAGGTGACATGCTTGGTGATCTGTTGACCCTTAAACTGCCAAAAATATTTCTATTTTACACAGGGATGAGAACTAAGGGGGGTGGAAATGGGAGGGAGGTGGGGAGCAAGGGGCGGGGGAGGCTGGGATGGGAAAAATAGACAAAAAACTGTACTTGAAAAATAACTAAATAAAATTAATTATTAAAAAAATTAATTAATTTAAACAACATAGAATTCACTCCAAAACAACTAGCCTATTACAGTTAATGGCTCAAGATCTCCATTGTGTTTATAGCAATTTTGAAGTGTGAAACAATATGATCAATGATATGTTTAATAAGCCAATACAGTTTTACAGACAAAAAAACAATGTGCTATTTTACAACTGTGAACTGATACTTGTCTTTCATTCCATAATTTATGAGAAACTTCCTTAAAATTCTCTTTCCACCTCCTTCCTTCTCTCCCTGCATTTGCCCTTTTACAGGCCAATCATAAGTGTGTAATGAAACAGGGTATTTGTGTCATCTTTAAGATTTGGGTAGATTAATTAAATATAGAAATACAGTATAAAATTAAAACAGTGAGAAGATATTTTAAATGTTGCTATTCCTTGTCTCTACTCCATGGTGTTAATCAGAGTCTCCCTGTGGAGCTGTACAATCTGAGGTTCATTTTTATACCATAATTTCTACACTATCAAATTGAAACACTGTCAGACGGTAAACCCATCACTGACACATAACATGTAACGACACGTTCAGTGGCCTCTGAAGTCAGTTTGCATGTGAGCATTGTGCCCTCATCTACTAACTATGTCACCTAAGACCGTTGTTTAATGGCTCTATGTCTCGGCATTACCATCCATAAACTGTAAAAGTATTCGAAGCTGCCAGAGGCTGCTGGGTTATGAATAGGTGGAACACAGGGATAGTTGAGAGCAGGGAAAACACTTTATATGATATTGCGATAATGGTTACAAGTCTTTTTACATTTGCTCAAACCCAGAGAATGTAAAACAGCAAGAGTGAACCCTAAGATAAACTGCGGACTTTGGGAGACAATAACATGTCATTGCAGGTTCATCAGTTGTAACGGGTGTGCCTCTCTGGTGGGGACCGTGGCTGATGGGGGAGGCTGAGCATGGGTGGTGGCAGCGGCAGCATGAGAAAGCTCTCTACTTCCCTCTTCACTGTGCTGTCAACCTAAAACATCTTTAAAAAATGAAGTTCATAAAAATACATTATAAACTGTAGCATTATCATTAAAAAGAGTAAATGAACAGCACCTACCACATGAGGGTTTTATAAGAAAATAAGATTTTGCATCAAAGTAAAATATTAGAGCAATGTCTGAAATTATATGAGTAGGAGCAATCTTATCCTTACTACATTAAAATTAGCAACAGTTCTCAAGCTCACACAGAACATTCTCCAAAAAAATTCATGTTAGGTCCCATAAAAGAAGTCCTGACACTTTTAAGACAATCTGAAACTCTTCCCAAAAATAGAAGGAATTCATTCTACAGGGCCAGCGTCACCCTGATGCCAAAATTGGGAAAGACACCACAACATGTGTATAGGACACATGGACAAAGGAAAGAAGGGTAGGATTGAGTTTGGGAGGTGAGGATGTCTGGGGAGAGAGCAAGTGGTGGGGGGGACATGGAGACAACTGTATTTGAACAGCAGTAAAATGTTTTCAAAAATAAATATAAAAATCAAGATTTTAATACATAAAGTGAATTTTCACTAAAAAAAAAAAAGGTATGGGCCAATATCTCTGAGGAAAATAGATACAAAATTCCTCAATAAGATTACCAGCGCACCAAATACAGCACATCAAACTGATTCTACACACGACACAGTGGAATGGATGCCTGGAATGACAACTAAGGCTGTATGAACAAAGGACTCAATGACTGAGTTTGGGAAGCGTGACTCTGACGGTCCACATTCCCAGTCTCCGGCACTCTGCCCATCGATGTTCCAGGTGCGCTCTGACAGGCTGCGCCCTCACGGGGTCCCCTGGCTTTTTCATTCTAACCAAGTTATAATTCATACAGGTCACTGAAAAGAGAATGGAAGCTGCTTGGAGGGAATTAATCACACTGGCAGAGAGTCTAAATCTCCTTTTTTCTATTATACTATATCTAGAAATTTGTCTGTCTCATATATTATTGAGGCACATGAAGTCAATTATTGTATTACTAAAAGTTCACCGTAAAAAGGTATTGACTCAATAAGGGAAAAACAAATGGGCAGGAATAAATTTCACTCTCTCTGAATGCTTACTATGTGAGGCAGGCGTAAAAGAATGCAGCTGGGATCCTCCAATTACTGGGAGATAAAACACAACACTCCACAGTTCTCTCTCAAAGACTTCTCATCTTACAGGACGATGCTTAGATAGGATCCTTACTCCATAACTCTTCTAGACTTGCTGGTTAAAAAATGCTACTTCTTCTTACATACCAAATTGGATTAGAGCAATTATGATACCACAGATATAGTATCGTAATCATCATCTTAATCAATTTGCAAATGAATGTAATGAGACTAATACATTTGGCAGGAAGCATTATGTTCATAATTCAAGACTCTCAGATTTCTTTTCACTGAGATAGCGTCTTGTTAAATGCATTATTTTATTTCAATGTATTCTATAGTCACAAGGTTAACAATGGTAAACAAATACAACTTGCTATTTCAGGGACTTATTCAAATACACCCAAGCATTCCTATTTCTTGAAGACCAAAATCCAGGTCCTCTTTTTTGGCATGTGAACAAACTAAAAATAGTGTGTAATTATTTCTAAAAAGCCCTTCCTTTAGTGATCCAGGTATCTTTAATGACATGTATGATGAAGGCACATGGACCTCTAGGAAGAAAGAGCAGCTTTTATATTTCCATTTAGATTTCTATATGCCTTTCTCTCAAATAATATGTGCTGTGCCATTCAAAAATTAACTTGAACATAACCTTTAACATGGGTGACCCCTACCCCCAACCTACCTCCTGACATTGCAGGATAATTGCTGAAACTCCACCTCACGGGTTAGTGCAGCTACATGAATTTAAGGTGCCATTTTTTTATATTAAAGCAATCTTTAGGTCAAATGCATTTAGTAGGTTCACCTCTTGGGAATTTTTTTCTTTTATAGACTAAGTAATAGAGCTGACCTTATGCACATAATAAAATGTCATCTTGTCACATAAGCTTGCAAACATTCCAAAACTAGCTCATTAGTAAATAGGGACAGCAAAATAGAAACTTTTTAATATTAGTAAATACAGTTTATATCTTTCTGATAATCTGTGAACAGCAACATAATTATCAGAGCTATACGTCTTTTTTTTTAGAAAAAGAAAAAATTGCAGAACAGAAAAGGTGTATTTAAAAAGGTGAAGCAAACCAATGGTTCTTCTTTCTCCCAGTGTGATAGATTTTTAATGAGACTCTAAACCTTAAGTGACCTGGTTACACAGACTCCACTGCTACATAATGAGAAAGAAAAGATAGTAAAAAGTTCAGCAGTACAGCTTCTGATTCAACCCAAAGTCTCCAAATTACCTTGGAAACACTTCTGTCTACTCAAGTTTATACACACGCACATATTGAATCACTGAAGACAAGAATATTGAAAAAATATATATCAGCATCTTCACATGGTGCCTGTTCTGCTTACAATCGACTTTGAAATATGTCTTCGGCACATCAGTGAGAAGGCACTGAAGGGCATGTATGTACTATGACAGCTGTCCACTTCATCAAGTCTTCCAAACACCCACATAGTAACCAGAGATTTTGTCTGTTTGTTTGTTTAAATTTTGGGTAACTAGAAATGAACACATTGAAGAGATGACAGTTATTATGCCATGGCTGGTATGGCTCGGTGGATTAAGCGCCAACTGCAATGCAAAGGGTCACTGGTTCAATTCCCAGTCCGGGCACATGCCTGGGTTGTGGGTTGGGTCCCCAGTAGGGAGCTCATGAGAGACAACCACACACTGATATTTCTCTCCTTCTCTTTCTCCTTCCCTTCCACTCTCTCTAAAAATAAATAAATAAAATCTTTTAAAAAATAAGGAGATGGCGGTTGTTAAAATAGATAGGTAAATATAGTTATAAAATAATATAATACAATAATTAGTTGAAGCCTTCCTAAATGACACAATACTTTGGCAATCTTTGAGCATCATCTGAAATGAATCAAGCAGAGATGGAGACTGGAGAAAGTACTCCATAAATAAGAAACTTCACGGCACACACAAGCAGGCATGGAGCAGCGCAGAACCAGCAAGGAAGGTCAAATGACGCTTTTGAAGGTCACCCGTTTGAAGAATTTTATCAGTTTAGACCGAGACAGTGCAAAATAGGTAGTATTTCCACATGTTTTAAGGGCCAAGATTTTTCTGTAAGATTTTGAAGAGTGTGAAAAATAAAACACTATAATGAAGAGAGTTACTTATGAAAACAATAGTAAATATTGTGGATATCTGACAAATAATACATGTGAAAAATAAAGTAGTTTATTGTTTGCCAGATATATATACCTCACTGCATATAGTGGCATAAGTCATTTTGAAATACATTATATATTTGTATGACTGCCAGGAGACAGGCATATCTGACATTATTTCAATGCTATAAATGATTACCCTAAGAGTTAGGAATAAATACCTGCATGAAGTTTCTTGGTTAAACTGTGATGAGAGGAGAACAAAGCTCTTGTATGATAATAGTCCTAATATGTTTTAACAGCTGCAGTGACCCAAAGCAGAGGTAGGTAGTTATGACTCAACCTGAAACTCCTAAGTGACTCCTCTCTCTCTTTTTTCTACTTTCTAGCAGCTTCCTTATACTCTATGACCTAAGATTTTAGACATTCTAAAATTTCCTCAAGGAACTAAAAGAGGAGAAGATATTTATCAATTAAAATTACTTGATTTGTCATCGAATAAAATAAAAAATCACAGCAGGTTCTGTGAAATCCAATATTTCATGTCTTATATAAGATCTGTATTATGAATTCTTATTTCTGCATTCTGTCCAGTGGGATGTGTATTTATTCCTTTCATTCCAAATCATTGATTTGAGGCCTGGTTTTCTTCCTGTCACTGTTGGTTCCTGAATATTTTGCTCTATTTCACTTTGGGTATCTTTCATTTGTTCTTTCATTTTGTGACCAGGTGCAATCAGTTCTGTGAGCATTTTGATCAGCAGAGCATTGAACTCTCCATCAGACAGTCTGCCTATCTCCTCATCTCTCAGCTCTCTTTCTGGAGTTTTGCTCTGTTCTTTCATTTGGGCTCCATTTCTGTGTTGTGGTGAACCTGTTAAGAATATTTTGGTTTGCATTTCAGAACTTTTCAAGGGGAATTGGTATAAATGTAAACAGCTGCCCCCAAATCAACTTAACAATACTACAAATTATTGTAAGAAAAACAGTACATTACAGACATAAAAATAGATCCAGGAAATGGAATCAAGAGCCTACACAAAAACTCTCACATTTACATCCACTAATAATCAACAAAGGTGCCAAAAAATAATCAGTTGGAAAAACAGTCTCTCCAGTCAAAAGTATTGAGAAAACTGCATAATCGCAAGCAGAAGACTGGATTCTCATCTTATACAGTTCACAGAAATTAATTCAAAATGAATAAAGACTTAAACTTAAGACATGAAACCATAAAACTCTTAGAAAAATACACAGAAAAATGGTTTCTTCATATGGGTCTTAGCAATAATTTTTTAAATATGGTACCAAAAGCACAAGCAACAAAAACAAAAATAAATAGGTGGGACTACAATCAACAAATTGAAAAGATAACCTGCAGAATGGGAGAACATGGTAAACTCAGGAAGAATAGCTCTGAAGCTCAGAGAAGCTGGTAGACACAATGTATATAAAGTTAAATGTATGTGTAGGACAATGTGAGACGTTGGAATGAAGTTTAAAACCGGAAGGAAGAACTACTTGGAGATAAGGATTTGGAGGATGATTAACAGAGCGATAATTCTGATAGAGCTAACGCCTACTATATCCAGAATACAAGGATATTTACATCACCTTGGGGATTTTACAGCCACTTGACCTAGGGGAGAAGGAGAATGCAGGGGAAAAATGAGCATAAAGAAATGTTGTTCTTATGTTGGATGGCAAGAAGTTGAGTAGTTAATTTATTGCTTCTGCTTTCTTTGTGAGTTCTGAGGCAACATTATTCAGAAAAGAGATGGGGATATAAGAGGGATTGCCGTACTGTAAAACTTAACAATGTTTGAAACAGCTTACGTGGACAAAGGGAGAGGACACTGTTTAAGGAATGTAGCAAAACTATTGGTGATTATCACTTTACTATGATTTATGGGTTTGGGGAGAGAATTTACACACACCCATCTCTGATTTATAAAAGTTAAATAACCATAATTTTTTTTCAAAACACACTGCCAAATGTGAAGATATTAGAATCTGTACGTTTTGATATGAGCCAAGGATTTCCAGACAAAATGGGAAGTAAAAATAAATACCAGGCACTGCCCCTCAACCCACTTATGAATTCAAGATAGTTGAACATAGGGGAGGGGGGAAAACTGGAGAAGATCGAGAGCTCTAATATTACAACAGGATTTATGACATGCTATCTGATCCAATCTGGTCAAAGGTCATGGCAACCAGGACCATGTGATTGATACTAGTGTATGGTAAAAATAAAAGTATAGAAAACAGTAACTTCATTTGCTTCATATTTGTCCTGGTATCCCATGTAGCCATAGTTCTCAGAGGAAATGAAAACAACCGTGTCTCTTCCAATTATCTCTTGATTTCTTTCATGCCTCTCTGACTCCAGTTATGCTCAATGTCTTCAATTGTAGAATAATGAACTATGCAATTGGCATATTTAAATATCCTCTCAAGATACAAGTTAACAATAAATTCCTCAGCCACTTAAAAAAAATCACCTCAAATAGGAGTTCCTGACACACAGCAGATACAAAACTAATTAACTTTATACTTCTATGCTAAATGAAATGGTGGGGATTTTAATCACTGATATGATGACTCTTTTAGGAAATGCAGTTTCAGATAGGTAGCCATAATGGATCCTGGCAAGCTTGCTTATAAAATGTTTCCCTAGAAAGAAAATGAAGAAGATATATCAAAGTAATTTTTATTAGTAACAAATTACAATGATTAAACTGAACATTTTAGGTTATGATTTTATATCATTATTTTAATTGATATCAATGGACTTTTAGACTTATCAAAATGTATGAGTATATTATGCATTTCTTAATCACAAACTCATGAGAGGAAATTAGTCTCACTAAGCTTATATTACTGTATCATCAAGTGGCCACTTACAAAACTTCATGGTAAAGCCAAGCATTCTACTGTCTGTAAGCATTCTTGACCGTGACTTGAGATTTTACTTTTTTTATTTCAAAGCTACTAGAGATATTCTGAGAAATCCACATCTACTGACTACAAAATTATGGGAGTTAAAGAAGACAGAATTATAACCTCATATAGATTTTAAACCTTGACACACCCTTCTCAGAATACCTGCTGGCATTGCCTTCAAGATATGTGGAATATATGAGTGAGTGAACCAACTTTTTGAGTGCGTTAATAGGTTTACAAAGCATAAATAAATCTCTCCTTTTACATTTAACTTATATTGCTCTACTTTGAATGCCAAAAGTTAAAAGTACAGTGAAAAGCAACCAACTTTGATGAAAAGTTGATACAATACAGTTTAATAAGGATGATTAGCAACATCATAGCCTGAAACAAATTAATGATAGAGCTATATGTACACACCCATATGCGTGCCTGTAAGAAGTTTGTAAAATATGAAGGACTGATACTGGGCTACATATGCCCACTCTGTTTTAAGTAGAATCAATGTGGTCTGTTATCTTGGCTTCAGAATGACAAACTCATCACATGAAATAGACATCTTGAGTCTATCAGTAATAAAGTTCAATTAATATTTTAAAAAGCCAAAGAAAATTGCAGAACAAGGCATCACACAGTGTGTACAACATTCTAGGTCTAGTGTCCTGTGCAATTCTACCCCTGGTGCTGCATGGGCAGAGGGGCTGGGCTGAGCACTTGGGGAAAACCTCAAATCAGAGAAGCCGTCACTTTATACCTAGGCCAGGGGTGTCAAACTCATTTTCACGGCAGGGTGGGGGGGGGGCGCACATCAGCCTCCCAGTTGCCTTCAAAGGCCCAAATGTAATTTTAGGGTTGTATAAATGTTACTCCTTAATAGTTAAGCAAGAGCTCCACTCTGCCGTCGGGTAGAAACAACAGGCCTGGTCAGATAAGACAAGGTGGAGGGCCGGATTCAGCCCCTGGGCCTTGCGTTTGCCACCTGTGACCTAGACCCTCAGATATGCATGGCCGACTTTCATTCTCTCGTTTCCCCCGAGTCCCCTTACTCACCAAACAACCCTGAGCATGAGGTTTCAGTGCTTAGTCTGGTACATATGTCTCAGCCGGAGTGTCAGGTTGTTAGATAAACTTCTGTGTTGCAAGGAGAATTGACCAGGGCCGAGATTCAGACATGTCCAGAGCTAGAGAAAAGGCCAAAGAACCAGCTGTTATTGTAAGGTAGGTGGGCATGATTTAAGCAAAGAAATAAAAAGTACTTAAAATTATTTTTATCAGAGAATTGTTGAAGACAAAGTGACTTATATTAAATACAAAGTGACCTATATTGATCATAACAAGATCCTTAAAGCAATTTGAAAGTTGTGTTCAAGTGATTGGTATGGAGTCTGTTAAATGAATGGACCAATTTGATTTTTATTTCAGTTTACATCTTAGCTAAAGAATATAGTAGCATCTAGTTTCTTAAGAAGACTAACTTTAGCTTTCTTTCCCATTTTCATTTTCTAATTATAATTTCAGTGAATGCATCTTACAAAGAGATTTAATGAATTACATACTTAGTTGTCGATATTCCTGATATCTACAAGAAAAATTTATGTGTAGACATTATTATCTCCAATTTATAACTTGAGGAATTTAGTGTTGTGCTATAAACAGCAAGCAAGTTGTGAAGTCAATTTACTGCTTTACACTAATTATCTGGTTCTTTTTTAATCAGATATGCTGTTTCCCTGGAGAAAGTATTTTAACAATCTGGTAGGACAAAATCTCAATCTTGTAGAATGCTAATGGTCCCTGGAAAGAAAAAAATTTAAATTCAGAAAACAAAAATAAGGATTACACCAGGAGTAGGTATTACTTATAATTTAGCTTCATATACCCCTCACTGAGCTCAGTATAGTACAGACAGTAAAACTTATTTTTTCATTTTACAGGATAAATAAATGTATTATACTTCACACACAAAAAAAGTGCATGTCAATCTTCTGAACTAATTTTTATAATAACTCATAAGAAAAGGACTTAGATTCTGATTTTCTAAATGAAGAAAATAAGCTTAGGAGGTGAATGGCTTCTGTATTTTCCTTTTCTAGTTTCAACTTGTGCCAGTATTTACAGATTCTAATTAAATTCTTCAATGATTTTTAAACAATTTATGCTTCTATGTTAAATACACAATTAAGTAACTACAAAAAAGAAATATTTGTATTGTGTGAAACTGAGGTTAAGAAATGCAATTTTTAAAAATTTGCTTGCATTTCTAAAATGTGGATGAATAAATTGTTTGGTATTGTACTTAAGCTCAAGAAACACATATGACTATATAACTTTTCATAATTCTCAGAATATGATCATATAATTTTATTAAATTGTGTTCACATAAATTACCCCAATGCATTATGCAAAGTTGTTTCTGTGAATGCTAAGACAGAACTATATAATGGTATTTAAAATGTGCTTGTCCTTAATAATAAATATTTATCCTAAGTCTATATTCTTGCTGGAAAATCACACAAATCAGTAAATTCATTTATATTAAGACTATTTAAGGAAAGGTGAATAAGTCTTGAGTTTCAAAGCCTGTATTAGGATTTCTGATACTCAGTCTCATCAAATTCACCATGAAGTGTCCTGTCAAAGTCTTCACAGTGCACCTCATTATTTCCAAGGTCAGTCATGCTCGTCTAGCAGACATACTAACAGACCACTAGGATACATGAGAGTGCAAAACAAGAGCTCAATTACCAGGTGCTTTAGATACAAGGCATTGATCTCAAACATAACATGTTTTTCATGTATAAAAGTAAGTGCATTGATTCAAAGCGTTCTCTGGTGAGTACTGAAGTTGGTTAATCTCACTAATTAGGTGCCACTTGATGAAACTCATTTATGATCACCATCCTGAGCACTGTCATAAGCAGAATTTCCACAGCTCATTAATGCATGTCTGTGTCATCACATCTTAGGAGGGTTTATCATTACCTTGGATTTTCTCAGCATAATGAAACAGTGCCTCTATGAAAAGAAGACCTTCTGAGAACACCTGGGCTGAGTCTGAGATGCTTTTAACTAGTCATTAATGCCTCATAATTTTTTCTCTTCCAAAATAATCGAAATTGGAATTTCCAAGTAGTAACATTTTTTTTCCTTTTTCTTCTTTGATGTTGCTATTAGGCCTGCCATTAAGGATAACTTCTCAATAACAACAATTACTGCTTATATTTTCTATTAGGGACATAGACAATACTATGTACATCACATTTACCTGGAGAATTTTTAAAACATACATACAGAAGCCTGTTTACCATAACTAAAAGCTGACCCTAAGGACATCTGTACTTTCTAAAAATTCTAAATATGGGTAATTATCCACAAAACACTATGATCTGTAATCTTGTCTCTCTTATTGGCTGAGTTTAGTATTTCCATAAATATTTATGCCATGCCTACTTATACTATGTGTGCTTGAGATATTTCAGATGATAATTTGCCCTTGCAACTTATATTTAATAGAATACATGCAAAACAAAAACATCAATAAATCCTATAAAATATTGCAAAAATGAGATCCTGTTTTTAAGACAATGTACAGCATTAAAAATGGTCAACTTCAATTTGTAAGAAACTCACTGGCACAGTCATACACACATATCTTTACATATATGTTTATAACACACATGTCCAAATTCTTGCCATATTTACATTCATATATATGTATATGTCTAATGGTTTATCTAAATAAGAAAGCTTTACATTATTATTATGACTGTATAAACATTGTTTAATCCAAGATCAAATTGCATACTATGATAGCATTTCTTTTTTAGATAGCTTCATTCTTCATAGAATTCAGTTAATGGAGGCACATTTTATTCTTCTCACAAAATCTTCCTTGTAATCTTCTAAGTTTTTCATACAATTTTATCATTGTCAGGGCTCTTTTGCATTTTCTTCTCTCTTTTTATTCCTCCTGAACAGAACGCACATCACTTTCTCAGATCTGTACCACCCCATGGAGGTGCTCCTGGTCCTAATTTTGGCTTTTCTGCGGGATTCTACATGTTTTCAGGATGGCCTGTCTTCTTTTCTGTTTAATGTCTAGTTTTGATGGAGTGCATCATCATGCAATTTCTTAAATACATGGCATATTATTCCTACATAATATTCTTGACCATGACATTATCATGTAATTTCTTTATTCTACCTTCACCTTGGTTTTCAGGTTTTATCAGAATTTGAATTCTAGGTTGATTAAAACTTTGAGACATTGCTACATTTTGGCCTAAAATGGCACTTAATATTGCTCATGAGGATGTTAACAGCTGCTTGTTGGAAGGCAGCTGTTGGTTGGAAGATGGGTCTTACAGGCAAAGACCTTGACAACCCTTTTTTCCCTCTCTCTATTCATAGATATTTGTAAAGTAAATAGCTTTGGGATATAAATATAGTGTCTCCTTCTTGTACAATGGATAGGACGGCTACTGCCCACTATAAGAAGAGTCTTGTCCCCAAAGTAACCCAATGTGCATGAAATTGTCCCAGAGTCCTCTTCACCTGACTTTCTAGGAACTGAGGGTCCATGAACTGTGAAGAGCACATTAGTGTTATGGCTGCTGCTATTGCTGCAAGTCGTGCAGTCTTTTGTGTCTGACCCAGAAGCCTCATGTCTTCTGTCAGCATCCACAGAACTGTGCCAGGCTAACATGCCAATTTGTGACTAGGGTAACATCTCAGACTCTTCAGGTTCGTTAACCTGTCATAGGTGCCCCCACTTCTGGTGGCACCACCATGCCATGTGCCAACACCAGGCACGACTGTCCTAGGACTCACAGAAGAAAAGGTATCTTTTCCAAAGGGCAATCTCTCATTTCCTCAAGGAGTGTTTTTGAACACGCAGTCCTGCCGAGTATAGGAACTACCAGCTCCCTGTCATCTTCAAGGGAATTATTTTTTATTCTATAATTTGAGATTCTGAGACAGAAGCTTGAAAACCTTCTTTGAATGTCTCTTATTTTATATTCTTTTAGTATGTGTATTTTTAATCTTTCTATGACTTATTTTTATTTTAAATATTATTTCAACTTACTAATTTGAATTAAGACTCATAAAATTTTATTATATTTACAGTAAAATATAGTATACTCTAACTTTTTCAAATAATTAGGTGTCTCAAAATTACTTCAATATCTACTTTAATGATAATAGCTAAAACATATACTACTTATGTTTGAAGCACTGTGTTAAATGCTGTATATATGTGAATAAGTCCTTTACATCTTAAAGCTATTCTTTTTTTGTTTTGTTTTTTGTTTTTTTATTTTATTTAGTTATTTTTCAAGTACAGTTTTTTGTTTATTTCTCCCATCCCTGCCCATCCCTTCCCCATGCACCCCACCTCCCTCCCATTTCCACCCCCCTTAGTTGTTGTCCATGTGTCCTTTATACTTGTTCCTCTAAGTCCCTCCCATTTTTCCCCTTAAATTCCCTCCCCTCTCCCTTCTGGTCACTGTCCCCTTGATCTCTATTTCAGTGTCTTTGTTTTTTTTCTGCTTGCTTGTTTGTTTTGTTGTTTAGCTTCCTGTTAAGGTGAGATCATATGGTATTTGTCTTTCAACACCTGGCCTGTTTCACTCAGCATAATGCTTTCCAGTCCCATCCATGTTGTTGCAAAGGGCAGTACTTCCTTCTTTCTCTCTGCTGCATAGAATTCCATTGTGTATATGTACCACAATTTTTTGATCCATTCATTTTCTTATGGGCACCTAAGCTGCTTCCAGCTCTTGGCTATTGTAAATTGTACTGCTATGAACATTGTGGCACATAGGTTCTATGAAATTGACGTTTTAAAATTCTTGGGATATAATCATAGCACTAGAATTGCTGGGTCAAAAGGCAGGTCGATTTTTATTTTTCTGAGAAAATTCCATACTGTTTTCCATAATGGTTGTACCAGTCTGCAATCCTACCAACAGTGAACTAAGGATCCCTTTTCCCCACAACCTCTCCAACATTTGTTGTTTGTTGCTTTGTTTATGATAGCCATCCTGACTGGTGTAAAGTGGTATCTCATTGTGGTTTTAATTTGCATCTCTCTGATAGCTAACGATATTGAGCATTTCTTCACGTGTCTCTGGATCTTCTGTATGTCCTCCTTGGAAGAAGCGTCTGTTCAAGTCCTTTTCCCAATTTTTAATTGGGTTAGATGTCTTCTTAGAGTGGAGCTGTGTAAGTTCTTTGTATATTTTGGAGATTAAACCTTTGTATGAGGTATCATTGGCAAATATGTTTTCCCATACAGTTGGTTGTCTTTTTAATTTAATACTGTTTTCTTTGGCCATGCAGAAGCTTTTTATTCTGATGAGATCCCATTTGTTTATTCTTTCCTTTATATTCCTTGCTCTAGGGGACATATCAGTAAAAATGTAGCTGCATGGAATATCTGGGATTTTCTTGCCAATATTCTCCTCTAGGACTTTAATGGTGTCACTACTTATATTTAAGTCTTTTATCCACCTTGAATTTATTTTGGTGTATGGTGTAAGTTGGTGCTCAAGTTTCATTTTTTTGCATGTAGCTGTCCAGTTCACCCAACACCATTTGTTGAAGAAGCTATCTTTACTCCATTTTATGTTACTGCCCCCTTTGTCGAATATTAATTGACTGTAGAGAGTTGGGTTTATTTCTGGGCTCTCTGTTCTGTTCCATTGGTCTATGTGCCTGTTTTTATGTCAGTACCAGGTTGTTTTGATTACAGTGGCTTTGTAATACAGTTTGATATCAGGTATTGTGATCCCTCCTACTTTGTTCTTCTTTCTCAAAAGTGCAGCTGCTATTCGGGCTCCTTTATGGTTCCATATAAATTTTTGAAGTGTTTGTTCTATGTCTGTGAAATATGCCATTGGTACTTTAATAGGTATTGCATTGAAACTGTATATTGCTTTGGGTAGTATGGACATTTTGATGATGTTAATTCTTCCAATCCATGAACACGGTATATGTTTCCATTTGTTTGTGTCTTCCCTGATTTCCTTCTCAGTGCTGTGTAGTTTTCTGCATACAGGTCTTTTACCTCCTTGGTTAGGTTTATTCCCAGATATTTTATTTTTCTTTTTGCTATATCGAATGGGATTTTTTCCTTGATTTCTGCTTCTGCTGATTCATTGTTAGTATACAAAAATGCCTTTGATTTCTGGATGTTGACTTTGTAACCCACTGTTTTGCCAAATTCATTTATTAGTTTGAGCAGTTTTTGAGTAGAGTCTATAGGATTTTCCATGTACACTATCATGTCATCTGCAAACAGTGACAGTTTTGTTTCCTCCTTTCCTATTTGGATGCCTTTTATTTCCTTTTCCTGCCTGATCGCTGTGGCCAAAACTTCCAAAACTATATTGAATAGAAGTTGTGAAAGTGGACAACCTTGTCTTGTTCCTGATCTTAGTGGAAAAGCTTTTAGTTTTTGCCCATTGAGTATGATATTGGCTGTAGGTCTCTCATATTTGGCCTTTATTATATTGAGGAATGCTCCCTCTATTCCCACTTTGCTGAGTGTTTTTATCATAAATGGGTGTTATACCTTATCAAAAGCTTTTTCCACGTCTATTGATATGATCATGTGGTTTTTGTCTTTGCTTTTGTTTATGTGATGAATTACATTTACTGATTTGTGAATGTTGAACCATCCTTGCATCCCTGGGATGAATCCCACTTGGTCATGGTGTATAATGTTTTGGATATATTGTTGGATGCGATTTGCCAATATTTTGTTGAGGATTTTAGCGTCTATGTTCATCAGTGATATTGGCCTGAAGTTTTCTTTCTTTGTTGTGTCTCTATCTGGTTTTGGAATTAGGATGATGCTGGCTTCATAAAAGGAGTTTGGGAGTTTTCCATCCTTTTGGATTTTTTGGAATAGTCTGTGGAGAATAGGGGTTAGCTCTTCCTTAAATGCTTTGTAGAATTCTTCTGTGAACCCATCTGGTCCAGGGCTTTTGTGTGATGGGAGTTTTTTGATTACTGCTTCAATTTATTTTGCTGTTATTGGTCTATTCAGGTTTTCACTTCTTTTTCAGTGAGTTTTGGGAGATTATATTTTTCTAGAAATGTGTCCATTTCCCCTAGGTTCTCAAATTTCTTCGCATACAGTTCTCGTAGTAATTTCTTACAATCCTTTCTATTTCTGTGGTATCAGTTGTAATCTCTCCTGTTTCATTTCTGATTGTGTTTATTTGTGTCCGTTCCCTTCTTTTCTTGATGAGCCTACTTAAAGGCTTGTCTATTTTGTTTATCTTTTCAAAGAACCAACTCCTGGATTCATTGATCCTTAGAATTTTGCTTTTAGTCTCTATGTCATTTAGTTCTGCTCTGATCTTGGTTATTTCCTTCCTTCTACTTGCTTTGGGCTTTTGTTGTTGTTGTTCCTCGAGTTCTTGCAGGCATAGAGTAAGGTTGTTTGTTTGAAATGTTTCTATCTTCTTTAGGTAGGCCTGTATTGCTATAAACTTCCCTCTCAGGACTCTCTTCGCTGTGTCCCATAAGTTTTGGGTTGTTGTGAGATCGTTTTCATTTGTTTCCAGAAACTTTTTTTTAAAGGTTTATTTATTTATTTATTTATTTATTTATTTATTTATTTATTTATTTATCTTTAGAGGGGAAGGGAAGGAGAGAGAGAGAGAAACATCAATGTATGGTTGCCTTTCATGCATCCCCTGCTGGGAACTGGCCTGCAGGGAACTGGCCTGCAACCCCAGTATGTGCCCTGACTGGGAATCGAACCGCGATTGTCTGTTTCCCAGGCCCGCGCTCAATCCACTGAGCTACACCAGCCAGGGCTCCAGAAACTTTTTGATTTCTTCCCTAATTTCATTCTTGACCCATTCGTTGTTTAATAGCATACCATTCAGTCTCCATGATTTTGGGTGTCTTGGATTTTTTCCTTTGGGGTTGGTTTCCAGTTTCAGTTCCTTGTGGTCAGAGAAAATGCTTGGTATGATTTCAATATTCTTGAATTTTTTGAGGCTCGTTTTGTGTCCTATCATGTGGTCTATCTTTGAAAATGTTCCATGTGCATTTGAAAAGAATTTGTATTTAGCTTCTTTGGGGTGAAGAGCTCTGTATATATCAGTTAGGTCCATTTCATCAAGGGCATTGTTTAATGTAGCAATGTCTTTGTTGATATTTTGTTTGGAAGATCTGTCCATTTTGATAGTGGGGTGTTAAAATCCCCCACTATAATTGTGTTGCTGTCTATATCTTTCTTGAATTCCTCTAAGATTTTCTTTATATATTTGGGTGCTCCTATGTTGGGTGCATATATATTTATGATGCTAATGTCTTCTTGGTGGGTTCTTCCCTTAAGTATTATGAAGTGACCTTCTGGGTCTCTCTTTATGGCTCTTTTCTTGAAGTCTACTTTGTCTGATATGAGAATTGCTACCCCAGCTTTTTTTCTTGTCAATTTGTTTGGAAAATTTGTTTCCAGCCTTTCACTTTTAGTCTGTGATGGTCTTTTGTCCTGAGGTGGGTCTCTTGTAGGCAGCATATGGTGTGGGTCATGCTTTCTTATCCATGAAGCTATTCTGTGTCTTTTGATTAGAGCATTTAATCCATTTATGTTTAAGGTTATTATTGATAGGTACTTATTCATTGCCATTTTTGTACCTGTGTTCCTCTCCGCCTCTCTCTTTTCCTTCCTTTCCTTAAAGCAGTTCTTTTAGTATTTCTTGTAGAGCTGGCTTGGTGGCAGCATATTCTTTTAGACTTCTTTTGTCTTGGAAGTTCTTTATTTGGCCTTCTATCTTGATTGAGAGCCTTGCTGGGTAAAGTAGCCTTGGTTGTAGGCCTCCGGTTCTCATTACTTGGGATATTTCTTGCCATTCTCTTCTTGCTTGGAGTGTTTCCATTGAGAAGTCAGTATCTAACCTTATTGGGGCTCCCTTGTATGTTACTTCTTTTTTCTCTCTTGCTGCCTTTAAGATTCTCTCTTCCTTGGAATTTTGCCATTTTAATGATGATGTGTCTTGAAGTGGGCCTCCTGGGGTTCCTCTTGATTGGGACTCTGTGTGATTCCTGGATTTGTGTGACTTTTTCTTTCATCAAATTGGGGAAATTTTCTCTCATTACTCTTTCAAATATGTTTTCCATCCCTTGTTCTTCTTCTTCTCCTTCTGGTATTCCTATTATTCGGATATTATTACATTTCATATTGTCTTGCATTTCTCTTAATCCCTCTTCATTTTTTCTGAGCCTCTTTTCCCTTTCCTGTTCTTTCTGTGAGATGCTTTCTACTTTGTCCTCCAACTCACTAATCTGATCTTCTGTCTCATCTACCCTATTTTTAATGCTTTCCACTGTGTTTTTCAATTCAGAAATTGTATTCTTCATTTCCTCTTGGCCCCTGCTAATAGTTTCCATTTCCTTTTTCATGTTGATATAGTTCGTGGTCAGATCATTATAGCTCCCCTGTAGTTTCTGGTAGCTCATTGTGAGCTCTTTGAACTTCCTGATCACCAGTGCTTTGAATTCAGTATCTGATAGTTGACTTGCCTCTGTTTCATCTAACATTCTTTCTGAGGGTTCCTCCTTTCCTTTCATTTGGGGATTGTTTCTTTGTCTTCCCATTGTTTGTGAGACTCTTCTTGTTAGCCTCAGCTTCTTAGATTAATCTATTTTGACACCCTGGGTTTATGGTGTGAACTTCTGTGGTGGAATGCCTGTGAATTTCAGTGGTGCAGTCTCTTTTGGTTATCCTGTAGTTCTCTGCTTCCACCTACTCAAATATGCAGGAACTTTTGGCTTCTCTCCTATAGCAATGTGCAATTTGTCTCTCTGACTCTAATATTGGGAGGCCTCTTCTATGGGTCCAGCTCTGGTCTTTTCATAGTTTCAAGTTGATTGTGACTCTTGTGGGTAAAAGAAAGAAAAGACAAGGAAAGAAATAAAAGGAAGAAAGATAGAAAGAAAAAAAAGGGTAGGAGAATGGAAGAAAGAGCAATAAGTTTAGAGAGAAAAGAAGAAGGAATAAAACAGAGAATCCAAGAAAAGAGGACAAAAGTATGGAAAGATGAAACAGTAATAAAATTTAAAAGAAATAACATATTACTTTAAAAAAGCAAAAAGATAAAGAAAAGAAATGAAAAACGAAAGTAAAAAAGAATAAAAATAAAATAAAGTAAAATAAAAAAAAAAGAAACAAAAAACAAACAAAAAGTCCTCCAAAAACAACAACAAAAAAGGAAACGTCACTTGCTGATTTCAAACTAGCCGAACCAGTTTTTCTGGTTGCAGTTGGGTGAGGGGTCGATTGTTGTGTTTTTTTCCACCAGCCCCTCTCAGGATCCAGACACTTGGTGCCTCTCCCCAACTCCCTACAATGGGAAACTAGGACTTCCTCCCAGCGTTCCCCTCCCAGGGGTTACCGCCATGATCTGGTTTGTGGTGTTTGCGGGCACCTGCACCGGCCTAGTTGCCTGGTTCCCTCGGGATTGAGCACAGACCTGCCCCCGTTCTGTGGGGAAGCTCTAGGCCCTCTGCCCAATCTTGGGTTCGCTGCCAAGCTGGGTGTGGAGCAGACCAGGCTATTGTGTCTATTGGATTCAGAGCCCCACGCTGTACCTCTCAGTTCTCCTGGGCTGGCAACCACAGAGTCCTTGGTTGGGGCCCTTTGTCCTCAGCACCCTCTCCGCAAACTCTATTAAACAAGTCTCTCCTGGTACCCCACCTTGCTTGGCTGGAAAGGAGGAGTGGGGTTGAGGGTCTCAGCTCTTTCCCCAGGACCCCTCAGCACCCGGGGCTTCCAGATAGTCTGAGGGGGATGGACTGGAAGCCGGGAGCCGATCTGAGGACTGGGCGCCGACCTAGGAACTCTGTGGGCACATCATGGTATGCTGCATGGTGTGTATCCTGTCTGCTCCTGTGTTTGTCTGGCTCCCCTGGCCAACCACAGCTGAAAAATCCTAGGGATGGAGCAGCACCACGCCGGGCGCTGGACCCCCGAGCTGTGCGCAGGCTGAAATCCCCTCTGCTTTCCTCTGGTTGGGCCACTTGGCAGGTCCCAGCCGAAAAATCCCAGGGAGGAAACCCGTCTGGGCGCTGAACATTGGCCCAGGCGCTGTCAGGCACTCGCCCAGATACACTGCGCTCGGGCGACTAATCCCCCAAATTGTGGGCAGGCTGAAATCCCTTCCACACCTCTTTGCCTGGGCCACTTGGCCGGCTGGCGGAAAAACCCCAGGGAGGGAGCCATCTGAGCGCTGAACACTGTCCCAGGAGCTGTTAGGCACTCGCCACAGTGCGCTAGTCCCCCAACCATGCACCGGCGGAGATCCCTGCTGTTTCTCTTTGCTCCATCCTGAGACTACTGTACCGCTGCTGTCTCCCTACCGTCTGGTTCTTCCATGACCCTTGAGGTTTCTGGTCCCTTATTTTCATATATGCTTGGCAACTGCTGGCTTGCTGGCTTCTCCTCTGATTGGACAGGTTTCACTCCTTTTTGTACTAGGAACTGGTATCTTCTCCATCCTACTCCATCACCATCTTGAAACCCCCCCCCCTTAAAGCTATTCTATAAGTACCATTTTTGCCTTCTCATGAACATTAATTTATAAAACAATCTTTCAAATACACATTTCTAAAAAACATTTGTATTAATTTATGTACAATTTAAGGCAATGTCTCACAATTTATTACAAAGCACTTTCTCTATATGAGACATGATGCATATTTTTACACATATATAAAATTTTATATTGTATGCTCAGTTTAGGGGATCATAGAATTTTTGTGTGTGCAAACTCAAATAATCATAATACCTTCCACTATAATTTAGTTAAAAAGTATTAAGGTATTATGATACTGATACAAAAATAGAAATTATCCTAATAGGAAACAAAGAAGTACCTATGCAGAATTGGACTTACAGGTGCTATTCTATAGTTGCAATCCTGCTTCTCCACGTAGCCATGCAAATATTTCATACTTAATTCATGATCTCACATTGCAAATTGAATAGTCATTTGCTGAGATCTAGGAAAATCTTTTAAGAAAGAACCTTTTGAGTGTACTTGTCCCTTGTGTTTTTCAAGCTTGGTTAGGAGTTTGGATCCATGTTGAATAACGCATCAGTGTGCATATAGAAACTGTGAGCAAATCTGACTCTTGAAAACACAGTAAGATATCAACTCACACCTGCCAAAATAGCTATTATTAATAAATCAACAAACAACAAGTGCTGGTGAGGATGTAGACAAAAGGGAACCCTAGCACACTGTTGGCGGGAATGCAGACTGGTGCAGCCACTGTGGAAAACAGTGTGGAATTTCCTCAGACAAAAATGAAACAGCTTTTTGACCCACCTAATTCTACTGCTGGGAATATACCCCAATAATCCTGAATCCAACAATTCAAAAGAACTTGTGCACCCCTATGCTCATAGCAGCACTATTTACAATAGCCAAGTGTTGGAAACAGCCTACGTGTCCATTAGTAGATGAGTGGATGAAAACCTTTGGTACATTTATACAATGGAATATTGCACAGGAGTTAAAAAGAGGGGATTCTTATCTTTTGAGACAGTATGCATGGAACTGGAGACTATAATGCTAAGTGAAATAAGCTAGTTGGTGAAAGACAAATACCATATGGTCTTATTTATAAGTAGAATCTAGTGAACAAAATAAACTAAGGAGCAAAATATAGCCAGAGGCATGGAAACATGGAACTGACTGACCATTGTAAGGTGGGGAGGAAGAAGATAATGATTGAAAGAGGGTGAAGGGATTAGTCAAAGAACATATATGAATGACTCACAGACATGGACAACCGTGTGGAGACTGACTGTGGGCATGGGGGGCAGGCTGGGTGGAGGAGGGCAAAGGGAAAAAATGAGACAACTGTAATAACATAAATAAAGACATATTTAAATTTAAAAAAACAGAAAGCAAATAAAACACCATAAACTAGAAAGTTTTGTTCAAGTACACTTCACAGTGAGGGCTGGTGATGAATTCCAAGAGATGGTAGAGTGGTCTCCCAAGGAAAGAACCTCGAAAGTATTTTTGTGATTGTGCTCTTTAGTATCGTTCAAGTACACAGCACGATAAAGAAAACAGGAGAGAAACGGTAAAGGTCCAGCTCATGAAGGACTTCTGTACCATAGGAGCCGAGCGTGCTAACCGAGTCTATGGCTTTTAGGTTTGAACACTAGAAAGAACTTCCATGTGACAGTGTAACAATTAGTATTGCAATGGTTGGTTAGAGCAGAGTGAAGTAGTACATGTGTGTATGACGTACATGGATGTATGAAAAGGAGTAAGAAACTGGCTCCTTGTGGGTTTCTCTTGTAAGGTAAGATGATGAGAGATAGTAGGAGTACTCAAGTGTGACCTGAAGATCCCTGAAAGCCCCCTTAACACTACTAGGAATTTGGTGGGGAAAACTGATTCAAAATGTTGTCATTTTGATTCGTATTATAGGTTGGGTTTCTCAGAGGCTACATTATATGTGCTGACATGATCATTCTAGCAGGCACTGCAGTGCGTATTTGAATATTTTTGTGTTTTAAAGTGTTCCATGTCAATATGTATTATGGTATCTATCCAACAATCCATCATCAATTTTTTCTCAGTATCCCTTTTTGTAATTTTAAATGATTGAGAACAATTGGAGTAGAAGACTGTGATTGCTAGATTGGTAAATAGAGAAGGAGGGAAGGAAGGAAGGAAGGAAGGAAGGAAGGAAGGAAGGAAGGAAGGAAGGAAGGAAGGAAGGAGAGAGGAAAGGAGGTATAGAGGGAGGAGAAGAAAAATATTTGACTTTGGGTAGTAAACACACAATGTAATATACAGATGACATAATAGAATTGTACATTTGTAACCTATATCATTTTATTAACCACTGTCACCCCTATACATTTAATTTGAAAAAAAGAAAGGAAAGAAAGAAAGAAAGAAAGAAAGAAAGAAAGAAAGAAAGAAAGAAAGAAAGAAAGAAAGAAAGAAAGAAAGGAAGGAAGGAAGGAAGGAAGGAAGGAAGGAAGGAAGGAAGGAAGGAAGGGAAGAAAGAAGAAGAAGAGAAAGAAAGAAAGAAAGAAAGAAAGAAAGAAAGAAGGAAGGAAGGAAGGAAGGAAGGAAGGAAGGAAGGAAGGAAGGAAGGAAGGAAAGAAAGAAGGAAAGAAGGAAAGAAAGAAAGAAATTGTTCTCTTCCTTACATGCTTAACAATCCCATGATTCCATAACTGAAATTCTAGCCTATTGTTCGAGCCTCCCTTTCATTTCAGGAGAGTATGAGCTAAGTCTACCTGACCTGGCCCTGCCTGGCAGAGTAGGGCATGGCTGATTTCTGACCACTGCAGTGTTTTTTATTTGGGATGCCACTCAAGGTAGCCAATCAAAGGCCCTTCTCAGAATTCTGCTACAGCTATGAGGGAAGCCTGTGCTCCAGAATCTGAGAAAAAATATGTAAGCCAGAAAAGTCAAGAAGTTTGCTATAGGATACAGACATCCTTAATGAGAACAAAGATAACAAAGAGGAAGGTCTGGGCGAGACATGGAGAGAATAGAAGAATCCTGGTGACATGATTTGAGCACCTAAAATCCCACCTTATTCACCAAGTCTATAAAGTAAAAATATCATTATATTTTCATTGCTAAACTACTGTTAGTTAGATTAAAATTACTTGTGAATAAAATAAACCTGCCAAATATAACTTAGTTATTTAAATAGTACAGTGATATATCAACGATATTTTATTTTTGAACATACGGCATGCTAAGTACACTGCATGTCTTTAATTCAGGTAATTTTCCAAACTATTCTGTTTAATTTCAAATTCATGTCCCCAACTTATTTTTATTTTTAGCTTTTTATGAATGTGAGAGAAGCTAGAATATGGTGATGTCAGCCTGGCGATGTTCTACCAGGCCAGTGCTGGTAGACCAGCGTGTTTGTGGACTTGACTGTGACCCAGTCTTACTGACCCTACACTCTCCAGAGCCTGAAGAATGCCCCCAGACCTCATTTTAAAAATGAGCAGTATGAGGAATATAGTCAGTCACATAGGTCATTACTGATGTAGCCACAATAAAACTCAGGGTTTTATTTTTCAAAAATCGTGTTTTTATATACTTACTGGAATTCCTTCAATTTTGTATATTAAATTATGAAAAATAAGATAATATATGAATATACCCAGGCCTCCGCATTTATGCAGCACTGAGAATCTTCTGCTACAAAGGTCACAAATTCAAGTCATTTTCCAAGTTTAGAGCCTATAAACCTGGTTGTTTTCCAAAATAAAAAAAGTCAGCCAGTACCATGTAACTTCTGTTTAAGACTTAAAGGACAATTATAAATCTCATCCTAAAGTATCCTGGGAAAAAACTAAAGCAGTAAGTTTCTCAACCAAGAATTTCAAATAATCCCATAGAATAATTTTTTGAAAGATAGAAACATTTCTTTTGCCTCTGATCTAATTTTTTTCACAATAAATACAATCTCAGGGCAGTATAGTTGATATTTCTACCTCAGTGTTATGGAAGAGGAAAACAGTGGCTTAACCATTTTTTTAACCAAGGAAGTAAAAGACAACAATCTCAAAAAACTCTATCCTACGAGGAGTGATAATGGGTCCCAAAAATTCACAGAAATTATTTTTATTATAAGTCACGCAGTTAAGTCTCAATATTAAAAAACTGACCAGTCTATGCTATAAGAATCTCCTCTGCTCTAATCCTAATCCAGAGCTTTTCATGTTTCCTGAAATATTCCTGAAGATTTCAGCAATGGTTGTGACGTAAACCCATGATAATTCAGTTGTGATTGGATCGAGGGCGAGGTACTGGGACACCAGTGGCAGAATGTTATTAAAAACTTAAACTCTTGGCCCTGGCTGGTGTAGCTCAGTGGATTGAGCGCAGGCCTGCGAACCAAAACATCGTGGTTCAATTCCCAGTCAGGACACATGCCTGGGTTGCAGGCCAGTTCCTAGCAGGGGCCAGTTTCCAGCAGGGGACACACGAAAAGCAACCATACATTGATATTTCTCTCCCTTTCTCCTTCCCTTCACTTCTAAAGATAAATAAATAAAATTTGAAAAATCTAAAAAAAAAAAACTTAAACTCTTGTTTGTTTTTGTAAAAATCCAGAGGGGCACAATTAATGTGACCATAATATTGTTTGTATTATTGATTTTATTGACTTAACAAATCAAAAACATTAGGATTTTCATTTATTTAAGGGAATTTCTGCTTTGGGGAAATTTTTTCAGACTAATAACTGTATAATATATGAGTATTTGATTATTTAAGAAAAGAACAAAGCAAGGAAGGAGTTAATATGAGGAAAGCCCGTTGCTCTGGGGAATATCCACCTTCCCTGATTGACTTAATCAGAAGGAATGAAAAAAGACTTTGAAGTCCAGAATAACCTTTTTGGCTTCAACAGGTAGGCTGCCAAGAAGCATCCCAATTACGTCCAATTCAGGTAGTGACATCCGTCCTCCAGAAGGCACAAAAACAATCAAATCCCTTTATGTGTAAGTTACTGAATGTCTGTCAGGATGTCGTGGTCAATAAGTAAGGCTGCCTGCACCTTTCACCCAGTGACCTAGGGCCGTGAGAGCTTTTCAGAGACTAGTGTCCAACTCAGCGTTACTCACTAGTACAGACTCAGTTTCTGCTCTAATCTGCTAAGAAGCTTTATAATCAAATTCCAAAATGAAATAAACTTCCTTTGGCAGGGGTGAGGGAAGAATTGTACAATACAGATTTCATTTGTGTATTATCATTTTATATAAGTGCTTCTTCAATTGAGTTTATTGCTTTATTTCATTTATTTATTCTTTCATTTAACAAATACTACTTGAGTATCATTATTGGCAAGGCATGGTTCCAGTTCCTACACAAAGCAAGAGATAAAAAAGCCTTTCTCATAGAGCTATTTTCAGCCATACTTATGTTGGAGGCTGAGAATTCTATTGTCCTTAAAGAATTCATAAGTATAATAGACATTATGAAATATAGACTTTCATCCTTAATTTACCCCTAATTATTTATACTTTATTATTATGTTTACAAAGCTTCTTACTTTTTCCAGGGCAGTTGCTAAGAATATACAAAAGATACTATCCATACTATTTTTCTTTATAATCAGAAGTATCAGAAAATATTTGTGTAGGGCATGATCTGTAAAGAAAAAGCAGCAATTGCCATAGAATATGATTACTTGGGCAGAATGTGTATAAATTCAAGAACTTATTTGCTTGCATATAACCATTCTTTCTAAAAGTTTCTAATATCGTTTGAATCGACCTGAAAACACCGTGCTGCTACAGAAAGATAATAGTATAATTTGTAAATATTTACAAAGAGAAATTCTAGATAGAGAATAGATCTCAAAGAAGATTAAATGTATAAAACTAATGAAAGTCAATAAACTCAAAAACAGTTATTTAGACTACAGAATAGTTGGGCAATATGGTCTAGACCAGTGGTTCTCAAACTTCAACATACTTAAGAAATACCTGCAGAACCTGCTAAATTGTGGGCTGGAGGGTCTCTACTCCTACTGTATCAGCCATGGGAACTGATGATGTGCCTGTGACAAATTCCTGCCAGCCCAGAGAGCACACTTTGAGAAGTGTGTACTGAATGACAGGGCAAAGCCCAGAGGTGATACAAGTCACCTCTAAGAGGCATCCCAAGTATAAAACACTTTCCAAGGTGCAGAAGTGAAAAACCCTATTTGAAAAATTAGTAACCTTTCATGAGGGTGTTATACTAAGTGAGATAAGTCAGAAAAAGACAAATGCTGTATGATACCACATCTATATGGAATCTAAAAAAAAAGCTAAACATGTAAAAACAGTGACTAGAATGGTGGTTACCAGTTACATGGGGGGTTGGGATTGGGGAGATGTTGGTAAAAGCACACAAACTTGGAACTAGAAGATCAATAACTTTTAAGGAACAAATTCACAGCATAGTAATTATACTTAACTATACAGTATTATGTACTTAAAGTTTCTGAGAGACTAGATCTATAATATTCTCAACACAAAAAAGAAAGAAATGAAGCCCTGGCTGGCATAGCTCAGTGGATTGAGCGCGGGCCTGCGAACCAGAGTATCACGGTTCGATTCCCAGTCAGGGCACATGCCTGGGTTGCAGGCCAGTTCCCAACAGGGAACTCATGAGAGGCAACCATACATTGATATTTCTCTCCCACTCTTTCTCCTTCCCTTCCCCTCTCTCGAAAAATAAATAAAAATAAAAAATAAAATAAAAAAAAAGAAAGAAATGAGAACTATGGGACAAAATGGGAGTGTTAGCTAATGCTATTGTAATATCATATTGTAACATATAAGCGTATCAAAACAACACATTGTATATACCTAAAACTTACAGTGTTTAAAAAAAGATTGATTAAATATTGTACAAGTCACCTTCAGTTTTAGAAAATTAATAGCTACATTTATACCTATCTTTGTATATGAATTGTGAGAAATAGTTTTAAAATGGAGATATCCAAAAATTGCTTAGCCTAGCCATATTTTTTCTAATTATGAGTATGCAATTGATAATTCTATATTATTTAATTTTTTAGCAAAGAATCTGCTTGGATATTAAATTCAGTCCATAAGGTGATAAAACAAGATTGTGTATTTTGAATGGATAAAATAACAGTGTGGCTTGGGTGTTGGGTCCTCATACAACTCATAGAAACAGATTTCAGTCTTGCTATGTATCTGAGTCACCTGGATATCTGAGCTTTTAGAAGATCCCTAAGGAATTCCATACCACAGCCAAGGCTGAGAACTGCTGAAAACTCTCAGCATGTATTTATTTCTGTTAGTACTGCAGAGTGTAGCATCTATTTAGGGACTTTAGGGATGTGAAAACAATATTACGTCCAACAAAAATCAGCAAATTGAGGAAAGAGAATTATGGGAAAGTGCTCTGATAGTCATGTTTTAGATGGTATGCAGGTCATTGTATCCAAGATGATTACACAATATTTATAGGCTGTTCTCAGCATTGGCTGTCAAATTTGCTTATGTATTAGATTATCTAGTCTTTAAATGTGACTGAAAGCTCTATCTTATTATCTAAGTTCCTGAATTTACTTTTCTGTGATACAGCTTAGCCATCGGTAACTTAAAACTCTCTGCAGGTGATTTCTTTATAAATTTTAAGCCACTGAATTTGATAACAGTGACTACAAAAATTTGCATGCATTTCAGATAAGTGCTGTTAGGAGAAATGGACAAAGATCTGGATCCATAACTCAACTGCAAAATACATTTATAATAAATCATCTTTTAAGATACAAAACTGAGACAAGGCCTGGCTGGTGTGGCTCAGTGGATTGAGTGCTGGCCTGAAAACCAAAGGGTCACAGGTTCGATTCTCGGTCAAGGCACAGGTCTGGGTTGCAAGGCAGGTCCCCAGTGTGGGGCAAGTGAGAGGCAACCACACATTCATGTTTCTCTTCCTCTCTTTCTCCTTCCCTTCCCTTGTCTCAAAAAAATAAAGAAATAATTCTTTTTTTACAAAATGAGACAAAATAAGACATTTTTCTACATACACTATTATATTTAAGAAGGCGGTTTGAGCACAACTATAAATTCAATGTGTTTTATATATTAATATTTACAAATGATCAAATAAATCTTAAAAACTATAAAAATCAATAAATTCACTTAAAATATCAATGCCTTGCAGACATATGAAAACAGACGCAGCTGCTCCAGTGTGCTCACTGAACCTTAGCTGCTGGCCTGGCGCTGTTTCATGTGATGGTTGTGTTTGCACGACGCACTTTGATGAGGAAGACAGAGTCAAATCCGAGTAGGCGCTAACACCCGGGGTCCCCTAAACAACAATCACTTTCTAATAGGTTTAAGCTATTCTATTAAAATTGTTTTCTACAATAGATAAATCTCATTAGTCGACATTTTACACGTTGTGATTCTGGAAAGGCAACTGATTTCTTTTTATATTCATCAGTTATCTATCACTGAATCATATAATTTTGTGTTGGATGCAAAATTAATAATCATTTATCTGGACCTTCCACTAGTACAATAATACTCTATTTCAAACAGGCCATCATTCCATCTCGTCAACTTCAAAGGGAATTATACACACAAATATGTAAGTTTTCTTAATAGTGTAAATGATAAAAAGTATATTTTATGAAGTCAATCATGAATAAAGTAACTGCCAAAGCATGATCCTAAACTCTATGCCCATGATGAATGCACATAAATTTTATAAGTGTGACTTAGAAAAAGTTATACATATATATTAAAAAGTAATTCCCATTTGAATTCAGTTTATGTGTAATACCAATAATATTTTAATGACATAAAATTCATTCCTCTACATGTGCAATTTAACTGTAAGGAAAAGGAGCTACAAATTATAATTAAAAATGTATTACATATTTTGAATTTTTAAAATACATTTTCATCTTGGAATTTCTGAAAAGAAAGATTCTTAAGTTATGAGAGCTTTCATAACATGATAGGAATACTTCTGTGGTTTATCCTCCTGAAATAATATCATACTAAGTCACCTCAAATTCAGTTGATTGCCAAAGTTAGAACATCCTTATCAAACTTTTAGAATAATGTTCTAGGGAATTCTCTTGGCAAATATTTTTCTTGGTTTGTAGTGTGGAGCTTCAGTTCTGGAATTTACCTTCTTGTCCTGCACCTGGAAATTCACAGGTTGTCGTGAAAATAGCGAGCTGACTGGCTAAAGAAGCCTGTCTACCCTACACCCTCCAGCCACACAGTTCTGAATTTTTATTTCTTTTTTTTCCTCATGACATTCTAAATGAGACTATTGAACATCCTTCCCCAGATATCAAATTGGAGGAAAAAAAAGAAAGAACTAAGCACACCCAATTTTCTTACATTTTATTTCCAACAATCCGCTTGGAAGCCCCATTGCTTATCTAGTCCAATGACTGTTGAGTTTTCTTGGCAGGAATGGGAAGAAGGCCTGCTATCCCAAATGGGTCTTGAGACCGATGTTGTTAGCTACTGTTAATGACTCAGTCGCCTCCCATGCAGTCCCTAACCCTCATGCACTCTTGGCTTTGTTCTCCACAGCTCACTCTTCTTTAGAAAAGATTTGGTATATGTTGTATATTAGATATCTGGCTGTAGTACCACAAAAGGTGATGTCAAGATTCCACAACCTGCCATATTTTTTCTTTTCTATTTCCAGAAAAGTAGTCATGTTAAATAGTATTGCTTCCTTACACAGACGGGGGAAATCTGCTTTTCTCTCACTTAGTTTCTGAAGTACACATTTCTGGCAGAGCCCTACTAAAATCTTAAGCAGAGGAGCTCTGTGGATATAGAAACTTTGTGACTGAAATTCATCAGGCCTATATATTCCCATATAAGGAAGAGAGTCATGCAACTCATCTTATCTAAGCCTAATATTGACCCAGTGATGTAGTCTTCAGAAATGACTCCCTACAATCATATATGCTATATTCCCTAGACCTGTTTTGCATTGGATGTGGTGTGGGGGGATAAAATAGAACTAAAGCAAGGCTATGGGCTTTAATCTTTCAAGTACACCAAAACTGAAATCTAAAAGAGTTTTTCTGATTTTTTTTATCATATGGGTATACCATTTTGGTCTACAAAACAGACCAAATATCTCTGAGATGATTAAAGGTTGTACCGAATACTTATGATCTTAGATTTGGTAGCACACATGAGGAAAAGTTCCATTCCAGACCCCTCTCTGTGCTCTGGGATAGCTGTCTTCTTCCTCTGCCTTCACGTCATTGTCATCTATGCATGTCTGTCTCTCTGTCCAAAACTCTCCCTTCCATACGGACACCAACCACAGTGGATCAGGGCCTGCTTTAATAACTTCAGCCTAACTAAGTATATCTGCAAGGATCCCACTTCCAAATAAGGTGATATTCTGAGATTCCAGGAGTTGAGACTTCAATATCAAATTTTTAGCCCCCTCAATGCAGATTATAACACAAGGGAATGTACAAATCTCTAACCCTCCAGTGCTCTTGGATGTAGCTTTATCATCCTACTGATTCCCATACTTATAAGTGGAATACATTCTGGGCACATATTTTGTCTATACAAACATGAAAGTTGAGTTTGAACATTTTTTTTGAAAACTTATACTTTGAAAAAAACTCTCTAAAGGTTATCATAACTTTTAGCTTTGTCTCCATGTATATTATAAAGCAAGGTTCCCCATCTTATTTTAAAAATCCTTTTTATTCTGCTCAATAGTGTATTTCTATGGCTACCCACATACCCTCCCTCCAGACTGGCTGTTCCAGTAGCCAGAGGAACAGGGAACTTTCACTCCCCAGGGCAGTAGATGTCTTTTCCCTTCCCTGTCTTTGAAAAGATGAGTGTTTATCTGATGAAAGAGAGCCCCATTTCCCTTTGACTGTCCTGCCCCTGACTCAGCAGGGATTTGCTGAATGGACTCCTGGCTGCCTGGTGGTCAAGTGTCTGTATCTGGCAGTGATCAAGTGAGAAGGGACCAGCAGGGAGGGACACTCTGACTTTTCTTGACTTGTCTCTGCTTTGCTCACTTACAATCATCAAAGGAAGAAAAGCCACTTTATCTCCTCAATGATTTCCAGAGAAAGAACAAAAGCAAGCTCAGCCTGCTTCTAGCATTCCTTTAAACCTTTCTGCCTACAGAGAAAGTGTTCTGTTTTGTTTTGTTTTGTTTTTTCTGTTATCAGCCATGTGATATGGTTATACAAGGCAGTATCTGCTGCTTAAGAAACGGTCTATCTATCCCCAACTTATTTATAACTGGTGTGGGCATGAAAAAAGAGAGTTCTATGGAAAGCAACCTCACAGGGTGATCTGATCATGAATTCCTAACTGGGCAAGTCATGATGGGTAGTCACACCCCAGGCCTGTAACTTCTTTAGTGAGAGACTTTAAAACCCTGTCCATTGATCTTGGGTATCTAGGTTAACATACCCTTGAGATGTCAGAAATAATACCCCTGGAAAGCATAACCACACTTACGAAACCACATAATCTTTTTAACTATCCTGTAATATGATCTCCTCCTTGCTCTCCCCCACCCTGGAGTAATCATCCCGATGTTCCCTCCTTCATTTCAAATGAAGAAAAGAAGCTGCAAAACTTATTCTCCAGGGCATTTGAGAGCTTTCCCACTGGCCTCTGTCACCAGTTTGGCTCAGATGAACTCCTGTGAAAATTCTCCAGAGGCTTGGACATTTCTTACATTGCCACCAGTTACATGTGTTAATTGTGGATGAAGTAACAGGAAGCCCATTGTGGTTGCCCGTTTTAAGAGTTCTCTACAATCCAGCCTCATAGGCAGCCTGGCTGACACTTTTCTCTATAACATTCTGACCTCGGTGACTAATCTCTCAATTGGTTCTGAGCACAGAAGGGGAAGAAAGGATATGATCGTCATCAGTCTAGAACTCCTGGGTACAACTGATCTAACAAGTTAGGATTTTTCTTTATTTTCTATTGTTACTAAATTTGTTCTACTTCCCATAGAACAGACATTAATTAGTACAGCCTCTTATCTAGTAGATCAGGCCAGGGTTAGTAAATCTGGTTTTCTTTTTCCTTTTTTAATTACTTTCTCCCATACACTCTGTTTTCTAGAATCAGTATCAATTAATTTCACTTGCATTTTGTGAGCTGCACTTTCTCTGCATGGGAAGCTCGTTCACCTCCATTGCTTTTGGAGACAGAGCAATTAGTAACCGAGGGCCGCTAGACAGATACTTCTCTTAAGAATAGTTGTCTTTTCAAAGTCTTATAAAATGCTCAAGGAATTCAAAACTGCTTATTGCAAAATAAGTACAATATTCTATTGCTCTCTTCTCATAGAAGTTACAACATGTATTAGTGACAGACCTCGGTAGGCCTAGCAAGAATGGGAAATCACCAGGCAGGAAAACTGTAAAGGCTGGGGTCCGCAGCCTGGTAAAGTGCCTGCCGACCCCACCCAGGAAGAAGAACTAAGATTGGAGTTTGGGATCAGCCTACTGGGCACAACAAGATGCAGCTTGCACTTGAGCCTGACAAGATGTATTGAGAACAATGGTCAGCAGAAATGGCACCCAGCAACCAGCTCTAGCTGATCAGACGCTGACACCCCAATTAGTTCCCCTTCATAGGTTTTTGGGCTTAAAAACCCTGACCTAAGAACAATCAAGTGAGTCTTAACCTGCTTTGGTTGACTCCCCAACCTCCCTTGGTTGGCTCCACTTTCCCTCTTATTCCCCGCTAGTAAACCCTGCTCCTTAGCTCACTGCATCCATCTTGTTTCTTGAACGACTCCAACCTAACAATTAGAATATCAGTAGTTTTAAGAGATTCTACCACAAAGAAACTACTATCATTTAATCCAGCAGTTTCCAAATATTTTTCACAGTGGGATATTTTGTTGGTATGTATGTGTGTATATGTAATAAGTATGAGGTCTATTATACATTTATTGCTTTTTTTAAATTTAGCAACCCTTCTCACTAGATTGTAAAGTTCTCATGGCAAGAACTTTATCTGTTGAGTTTCCTGTTTTATCACCAACATTTAGAAGCTTGTTTTTTATAGAAAACTTTGAAACGAAAAAATTCATTTCAAAGAATGAGTGTTTCATGAAGCATCTGTTTTCCTTATATTTATACTGTTAACGCAGCACTACGTTATATCTAATTAAGAATATTTAAAACTCTATTTCAGCCCTTATCAAAAGCAATCTGATAGACAAAATTCTATTTTCTATGCCTCCTTTCCTAATATGTAAACATGATTCAAATATAAGTCCACATAATAAAACCTATAGTCATAATAAGTGAGAAGCTTCCTGTCATATAATTTGCACTAGAAAGAATGCTTAAAAATGCCTTTTGTCCACATCTTCTTATTGATAATATTTTAAAATTAAAATAAGCATCTATGGGTTTTTTGTACTTATTTTTTTCTTCTTTGTCAGTGTCATTTTAGAAAGTTCTGGCAGAAACTTTACCCATTCTATTTTATGAACTTCGCCAAATTCTCTTCTAGCCTGAAAAAAAATTTGCAATCAGATTAACTTGAATTTTTAATATTTTGGATGGCAGTCTTCAAAACAGGAATGGAATTGTTCATGAGAGAGACTCCCAGAAACCTGTCTCTGGTCACCAATGCAGTACAGAATTGGAGATCGGCAGGTCCGCTGGCGTGCAAGCAGGGTTTATTGGCGATCCTTTATCATAGAAGAGAACAGGCCTAGCTAAGGAAGACATGGGGGTCTGAAAGGCAAGGATGCAGGCTAAAGCCTGCAGGGTAAGGGTAGTCAAGGTAAGGGGGGCAAGCAACCTGGCCATAAGGCCAGAGGCCATGTGGCCTGAGGCTGGGCTGCCGGAGAGCCAAAAGCACCAAGGCCCAGATCCTTTGCCCAAGGACTTACATAGTTGGGGAGGTGGGGGAGGATGAAGTTACGTATTGATTGACAGATAGTGGTGGTGCTAGTTTTCAAAGACACGGGCTTGAATATGCAAAGGTATTAATGGACTTCTACCATTAGGTACTATAGGTCATTCTCAGCCTCTCAGGCCCTGGTATGAAAGCCTAGTTTCAAAGTCTTTCTTTCCCAGGTAGTGGAAAAGATACACAGAATTTCAAGGACTGCTGAGTCCGTGTCTGAGACATGGACCCGTCCTCCTCCCTGCCTCTGTTTCCCCTCTGGCTGCTCATTCTACTACAACAGAATGACTGAGCCACCTGACCATAAGTCTGGCTCCACTTCTGCTGCTGTTCTCTCTTGGCTTGCTTCTGCAAGTATTATGTCCAAAAGTTATATGGCTTTCAGCTGAGAAATCAACGGGCCTTCTTTTTCATAAATTATTTTACTTCATTTCTGATCACAATGTAAATTGTCCTTGTTTCTCTTAGTTAAAACGCTGGTGTTTTTCTATAATATTATTGTTTCTGATAAAGTTTCCCCAGAAAAGCCTGTTCATGCAATACTAAAACTTTTCACTGATACCTAGCAGAAAATGCAAATCTTGCTATGTTTCTCTCCATACCTATTTAGTAATGATTCCTTTAACGTTCTTGCTTTTACAAGAGCACAGAAATAGAGATATGTTTAGATCACTGCCAAAGTAAATGACACTATGTTTAAAACAATTAACAAAGCCTCCTTATACCAGCATTTTACATAGAACTATTTTTGCACATAAACATATTTTTTGTTTTAATTCATTATAGATTCCAAAACTTTGAGTCATAGCAGGAGGGTAAGTTGAATATAGAGAAAGAATGTGTTTAGCACATTGATTTGCTTCGCATGACTTCTTGTTTACCCCATTTGAATAGGTTTTATAATGCAAAACACTCTTCTATTATAGATTATGTCCAGGTTATAAAAATAAATAGAAAAGAAAGTAAAAGGAATGAAATATTTTCTACTCGGAATAGGAAGTTTGCTGACTTTCATTTATCTCCTTACTAGAAGTCCAATTTTAAAAATTATTTTTCTGGGAAAGTTGGTGTGCTCTGGAAAAAACAAATCAGTTTGATTTTAAAGCATTAAATCTTTGATATTTGTTTGCAAAACACTTACTCGCAACAGTGTTACTTGAAATGGAAGTTAGGCAGGAATAAAGGTTAATACCAGAGTAACTCTTTCAATTGCTCTCGTATATCTACCTCTAAAATGCTTCTAGATTATGCGTTTCGGAAATAACGCTCTGACCCATATTCGCACCAGAGCTCCCTTCTGTCCTTCATCTCACTCCTGTTCTCCCATAAGGGCTAAAATTCTCGAGATCATATAATACATTCTTTTCTGTGCATAATGCACTCTTGTTTCCCATTGTGTGACAGAAAAAAAAGACAGGAGAACTTGTGTAAACTAGAGAGTTGTAATTCATGCACTCTGTGAAAATGTTGCCCTGATTCCCAGAGAAAGTTTATTAGATATTTGTAGGTAAATTAAAGTGTATTAGTCGACTCAGGTGGTTATAATAACGTAACACAGATTGGGTAGCTTAAACAACAGAACTTCACGTATCAAAGTTCTGAAGCCTGGGGAGTTAAGGTCGAGGTACAGGTAGTAAGTTTTACTTTGAGGTCTCTTGCCAGGTAAGCAGCAGCCATCTTAACGTGTGATCACCTGATCTCTTCTTATTCACACGGATGGGATGCACGAGTTCTCTGGTGGCTCTATTTATAAGCGCACTGATCCCATCACGATCATCAGACCAAGGCACCAACTGCAGGACCTTGTCTAACTATACCTACCATATTTTGCCATGTATAATGCATACTTTTTTGCCCAAATTTCTGAGGGAAACACGGAAGGGCATTATACATGGGTAGTACCTGAAATACTTTATACGTGTTCTTGTGTTTTGTATTTATTGGTTACATAAAATTTCTTGTACCATAATACATTCAAAAATAAATGCTAAAATTCCTTTACAATATAAAAACAAGCATCTAAATATAAATAGATAAATAATTGAGTTAAAAATTCTAAAGGAAAGATTTTTATCCTGAATGTTTCAGCCAAAACCGTGGGAGTACATTATACAAGGGAGCACATTGTACGTGGCAAAATGCATTACCTCCCAAAGGCCCCGTCTTCAAATATTATTACACTGCGGGTCAGGACTTCAACACAGAAATATCTGAGAGACACAAACATTTAGTCCATAACACACAGTATCAACACTTTAATAATGTATTTATTAAATCATGGATTAATACCTTTATTTCTTGTAAGTTGTGCAGTTAATGGAAGAATGTGTCAACTAGATCCTCTGGGAGCAGACATTGAAATGGAATCCATGCAGTTTATTAGGAGATAACAATAGTAAGAGATAAAGGTAGGAAAAAGGAGAATTGGATGAAAAATCCTTAGACCAAGATGCATATCTGACACGTGAGGAAGGATTAAGTAAGAAAGATTGAGCAGCTAGAGCAGCAGACTGCACTCCAGATCTGACAAAGTCACTTCAATGTCAAGTTCCAGAGCCAAGACTATCTGGCCGATGAGTCTTGCACTGGACAAAAATAGCCAGTCTGCAGTGTATTTATCATTGTCATTTATTGGCTCAGGTTATCCAAAAAGAGTATATCTTTTCAGAAGCAAAGGAGGATTCTAGCCTGAAAAAAACAATTTTGCAATCAGATTAACTTGAATTTTTAATATTTTGGATGGCAGTCTTCAAAACAGGAATGGAATTGTTCATGAGAGAGACTCCCAGAAACCGGTCTCTGGTTACCAATGCAGTACAGAATTGGAGATTAGCAGGTCCGCTGGCGTGCAAGCAGGGTTTATTGGCGATCCTTATCATAGAAGAGAACAGACCTAGCTAAGGAAGACATGGGGGTCTGAAAGGCAAGGATGCAGGCTGAAGCCTGCAGGGTAAGGGTAGTCAAGGTAAGGGCGGCCAGAGGTCAGGATGGCAAGCACCCACGGCACTGTCCACCCATGGCACTACTTTGATGAAGACCTAAGTGCTATGTCACCTCATGGTTGCCACAGTTTTACTCTTGGGCCATGTGGACCTAATTCTACAAATATGTTAAAGCTGCAGTTCCTTCAGAGTTCTAGTAGGCTTTCTGTTTGGCAGAAAATGTACAGAGGGGAGATTAATAGGACATATTCAGCCTGAACTGAATATTTTTTTTTGGTGTCACAACTAGTACTCATCACCTGCCTTGACACTATCCATTGCAAATGTGTTGACCTTAACTATCAGCTTTATGGTATCCACTGGCTGATTTGCTGGTAAGACCCAACTCTCTTCAAGGGAGAGCTTAGTCTCTGATTAACCTACTTTTCTCAGGCTATGTTTGCTACACTTTTCTACTCCAAGTCACAGTTGGGTAATGGAGTAACAAGAAATTCCCCAGTGGATGACCTGAGTCCCACGGATTTGCCTTTCTGTTCTCAGTGCTCAGTGAGTAAAAACAACACGACCTCCTTCAGCTGATCAGGGTCAATTACCTCCATCAAGAAGGTTCTCCCCTGCTTGCTGAGATACCTGAACACAAAGGAGTGCAAAGTGCCCAACTGCCAATACTAGTCTGAAGCTCAGTGTAACCCGTGTTATGTCTTCTGGCAAGCATGCACAACACACAGGTACTAGGGTCTCTAACCCAAATGTGTGGATGACAGTAAGGCCAGTCTCCTATGCTCTTCCTCTGAGGAACACAGCTCCACACTCAGGTCTCTGACTTAGTGCCTACACTGAATCTCAGAGAATGGCACCTCATCTTCACACATCTGCAAGGACTTTTGGCTGCAAGCTTGTGCTTCAGCTGTGTCTTCAGGCCATTACAAATCTCTGTCAAACCAGCTACACCTGGATGGAATGTTATGGGACAGAACCAATGTGTCTCATTGTCATGGACCCACACCTGTACATCCTTGCTATAAATTATATTCTTAGAAAGGGCACTATTTTATATGGTATTTCATATATGTCAATTAAGCACTCCAGTACCCTGGAGGCTGTTGCTAGCTGAGGATCTATGAACAGGAAAGCCAAACCCATCCTCGGAATAATCATTTATTTACTCTTATAGAAAACATTTAATGGCCCTTAAAGAGAGAAGAATTCCAATATGGCCAAACACCTTTTGGGAATAGTGTCAAAAGGATGGCTCGTAGCTTGTCTCTGGTTGCTGCCTGGTTAGAGATTCAAAAGATACAGCAGCTGGATTGACCTTAACATTTGGAGTCCTTGCTATGGGGCCCACATACACTCCCCTACCACTGTGGCCACACTGTTCCCATACCTATCTTACCACTTGTGGAATGGGTGATGCAGGAAGATGTCAACAGGGCGCAATTTTGTCTGCTTGGTTATTCAATACCTTTCCATGGTAAGTGACTTCTAGTGGGAATTAACATATGACACAAATTTATACTTTCTGCTTTCTCCCATTTATTCACATGGCTATGTCCCAGACCTCTTCATTTCTGATCTCCCCCTAGTTAAAATATCACTCCATCTATTTTCTGAAGATGGGAAATAAAATGTAATGTCTATGGACCTAATTATTGCTTAAAATATGCAACCGAAACACATTTTATAAGAAAAGGACTACATTTTTTCTCTAATGGTAAAGCTAGTATTGCTAACATCCAAGAATGGTTTTCCAATAAAACAATTCTAACTTGTGTATGTAAGAAGGCCCAGGTTAATTTTCTTTAGTTGTATATCATTATAAATAGGAAACTGAGCCTCAAAAGGTATATTCTGAACAGAAACAGCAAGTCAGAAACAACTGTAAAAGATTATTAAGAAGACTTCTGAGAAACTTAATACAATGAGATCAAATGGACAATTGCTACATCCTTGTTTTACATAACAGTTGAAGTTACCAGAATGATATGCATGTGGAAAACAAGCACTGTGTTGCAGTAACTAGGACAAATACTCCCCAGAGTCTTACACTGAGCTGGATTTCTGTAGAGTTAGTGTATGAGGGAAGGCTGCAGAAGGACAGCGCATCAGTGGTAGAGCTCTTAGTCTTGTAAAGCGGATCAGTAAGACATGAAAAAGAGGAGGCTATTCGGGAAGAACTCCTCCGCTCCCCTGGTTTTCAGGAGTGAGAACAAACATGGGGGTCCAGGAATCGCTCGAGACAATCAAAACACACTCAGAATGGTGTAGCCTTTCTAAACTCATGCAACCTTGTATCTGTTAAAAAAAATTCTACCACTCCAAACAAAACCACTGTAAGACTGTGGAATTCTCCTGCAGATTTCCCCAGTGCAGTAGCATGCTTCGTTAAAGCTGTAATTCACTTTCTTGACCTTCTGGGTTATCGAAACAAAAAGCTGTCAAGCTTAGCCATACTGGTACCTGAAGAAGAGAGCAGCAGGAAAATAAATAGCCATGTGAAAAGCTCACCTATAGCAGAGTTGTGGTTGGTGTTGCTTCTTTTAACTAACCCAGAGAAAATATTTAATACATATTTAATTTCCTAATGCCTCAGAATCTCACCCAGAACGTCTTGACCTTGAACTGGAATTCCGTTTGCAGAATTTTTCCATCTAACATGGTGGTGTATTACCTGTGGAGTAATTCATTTTAAACATCCTTCAGTATAAACAGCCTCACGGAGTGTACATAAGGGGCTCTAATCTGCAATGTGGTAGAGAATGATTGATTAGTCTTTGAAACAACTCAATCAGCAAAGCCTGCTCCAAACCTGGTCCCTTCAGCACTTCCAACAGCATTATCAAAATCTCCATCATATTGTCTGTTAATTATTATGAGAGGTATTAGAGACAATTTGGAGAAATAAGGGGTATTCAAAACATGTGGTCTGGCAGAAAGTCCATGGCTGAAAGGGAAAACTAGGGAGATCAGTAACTACTGCTTTTGAATTCGTACTCCCAACACTCTGTTGGTGTCTGTGACCTCTGTCAGCTGATCCGGTTCAGTTGTTTACTGGTATGATAGTTAGACTGAATCGAAATTGCCTTTCATGTAAGGTACTTGTTGTAGTGCCTTAAGAGGAAGAGGAAGATTTCCCTCGGCCTAGAAATAAATGTCTTTGAATTTTTTGCAAGATTTCTAATACATTGTATTTATTTTGCAGCACTTATCTAAACAGGTTATTATGAGAACATGTAACAAAATAGTAATGGATCTATACCACTCCCCTACGTGCCTTCAATTTTTGAAGATATCAATATTTAATAAAGATTCTAATAAATGTTAAATGATTAAGTTGTCTCAAGTTCACAGCACATATCCCTAAAGGTGAATGTTTCCTATCAATAACCAATTGCTCAATGAGGAAAAGGAAATGGCAATTCGACCACAATTTTTGTTTGGTTTTCTGTTAGAATGAAAGAAACACACACTCAAACATCAGCACACACACAGAGATTCACACACACACACACACACACACAATAATGGATGTCAAGGGACATGTTCTGAAATGTAAAAGAAAAAACACAAAGCATAGCACAAAAGGAGATAAAGAGAATAATAAACTACAAAATAATGGCTGAAAAGAACCAAAGCAAACTACAGATATTGTCTGCTTTGCCTTTTTTCACTGAATAAAAGTTCTGATGTAAGAGACTAAATATTATTTTGTAAGATGATTGTAATAAAAATATGTTAGCATAAAAGTTTGTGTATGTTTTTCTTTCATACCCCTTTACCCCTGATTATAGACCTCAATCTCATGACATTAGGGTGTAAGCTGGTAAGTAATGACAAAATCTATTCATCTTCAACTAGCAATTGGTTTGGAGATGGACATATCAGGAATGCAAGGTCTACAGAAAGTTTTCTTTAGATTTTTTTTTGATAGAAGCTGACAGTGAAGTGCCTGCTTTCATTTCTTGGATTCCTGAAGCTTCATGGACATCCGCCTAGAACTATCTACAGTTGTAGACTCAATTTTGCTTGATCAGCTGGCCTGAAAGAATCAAGCCAATGGGCAAAATGAAAGACATTAAAAAGAAGGAGTCTTGAAAACATTCATTTTATGAACCGCAAAGATTCATTCTGCCCACAATTCAATAGCAGGAATAAATACAAATCCCAGCATTTCCTAAACTACTAGGTAAGGTTTTTGTCTGTCACAAACCTGACTAATACAAACAGGAAAGGGAAGTGTTGGCAATGTTAGACCATACACAGGGGGTTGGCTGAATCAAGGTGATGGGAAATTGGGTACCATTCTGACAAGTTGAGATGGTATTATAGGGTGAATTGTGTCTCCCCAAAATTTGTATGTGGAAGTCCTAAGTTCCCCACCAAAACTTCAGAATGTGAGCTTCTTTGTAAATAAGCTCATAATAGATACAAAATTAAGTTTAAAACTTAATCTGAGTTTACTCGGGTGGTGGCTAAGGCAGCATGACTGGTGTCTTTATAAGAAGGAGCAGTTTGCACACTGACACACAGAGAGAGGAGACAGGTTATGAGACAGCCCTCCAGAGAAGCAAGCACTGCTGACACTTGCTTTCAGACTTGCAGCCGCCAGACCAGTGAGACATTGTTTCTGCTGTTTAAGCCTCAGGCTGTGGTATTTTGTTTGGCAGCCCTGAAAAGCCAATGCGGATGGTAACAATCCAAGTCCTGAAGCAGTAACCAGCGATTAAAATACCTCTGCTGTATCTGGGCACTCTGACATTTTATAAAAATCTCTAGCTGACTTGCAATTTTTTTTAAAAAAAGATAGGAGATCAAAGGGGATTACTTGGTTCTTTCCTTCTGAGTAAAAAGTGCTACAAGTTTGAAACAGTAAAATGTGGCCTGTCTAGAAGGGAAGAAGACTCAGCAAGGCAGATCAACAGCGTAGTTGAGGCAGGTCATTTCTCGGCATGTGCTGAGCTCAGGAGGAATGGAAACAACTCTGGCCTGTAACTAGCACCAGCAACTACAAATCCTGAGTAGGCTTGGACTTGAAGTTGTTGACTTTAGACATTTCCTGGCACTGTTTTCAGTTGATGAAGTTGACATTCAGTCAACTTAATATTGTAAGGTTCTTGAATTGCCAGAAAAAAAATACCTTTGGATTTCTCCACAGTAAAAAGAAATCCCCAATCTCTTTACCCACTCAGTCAGAACAGGAGAGGCCAAAGCCTATCAGCTCTAATTGGACAATTTTCCCTGAGCTAATGTAAGGAATCAGGTTTTGGGTTGTTTGCTTTTAATTGGACTCATGTGGATCAAAATATTTATCAGGATCAATCTTGATTAATAAGTTCAGCTGTCCAAGCAATGAAGAGGCCCAGGTAATGAAGGGAGAGTCTATAATATCATTCTCGATTTCTCAGTTCCTTCCTTTCCATATAAAACACACACTCTTTGGCCCAGAATCATGAATTAAATCTCTAATAAACTGTGTGGGTTAGTGTCCTACATAGCCAGGAACATTCACTTTATGAAAAAAAATGTTATTTCATACCCAGATAAGTACCCAGGTTGTTTGAGTTTTCGAGAGCCATGCACCACACAGCCACAGATGCAGGCACAGTTCACCATAATCACTTCTAAACCAAGGGCATTCTATGGGTAACTTTCCACAGAGAAAGAATTTCTCTCTACAAATGTCATCCAACTATTTACCAAATGGTAAATATTTTCCGAGGGATTAAACTAGGTACCTGCTTTGTTTCCTTCAGTGTGATCATCTTCTGGTTAGGGAATGGCTAACCAGCAGAGGAATGGGTCCAAGGCCTGCTGCTTTATGGCCATTCTCCCAGCCCCAGGGGCTTCTCTGGTGAGCAGAAAACAAGAAAGAAGGGGAATGTTTTCAACTGGCAGACCTGGGACAGTTTAGAAAAGATCCTTCCTTCCTTCCTTCCTTCCTTCCTTCCTTCCTTCCTTCCTTCCTTCCTTCCTTCCTTCCTTTTCTCCTTTCTTCCTTTTTTCCTTCCTTCTTCCCTCCCTCCCTCCCCCCTCACTCCATTCCATTCTGTTACAGAGTAAGTGCTTCAGTTTCTGTTATATTTGGCCCGGAGAAGGGTAGGAGCACTAGAGGATGGCAGTTATGTGATATCTTTGCTTCTAGTCTTTTCTGGGTGGTTATCTTTGAGTGTGCCCCAACTTTGGAAACATAAAAGGCAGTAGAATTTATCATATAGTTTGTGCATTTCATGACGACATAGAACAAATTAGACTTGCGGAAGGGCATTCGGATGACGTAGACACCCTAGACTAGGGTGTCCCTGAAAGAGCTGGACTGACCTAGGGCTTTCTCCTCTTTTTTGAGTGCGTTTTGAGTTCTATGTAAGATAGTAGCTCAGTGACAGGGAAAAATTTGGAAATGTATTAAAGTGTGTTTAAGGTGTGTGTGTATGTATGTGTATGTTGGTTGGTTAGTCAGAAAGTTGAAAATTATGGCTATTGTCATCACCTGCCTACCTCTTTTCACCTTTTTGACAATGCCCATGCTTCCTTGAACATAGGAAGAGTACCTGCACAGGCTAGAACATAAGGCTCAGTGCAGTCAGAATGATGAACACAAGGATGGGCGCATGGTGGAGCCAAACTCCTACAAATCGTTCTCCACCTGGTAGGAGGCTTTACCATTTTTGTTATAAAAAATATCTTACAGACACTTAGCCTCAAGATGTAAAAATCCAACACAAAATGGACAGAATAAAAGTCAACACCCTTTATAGCATTCTCTGTGCACAAGACAGAGTTATATGGGCTTTATTATATGCAAAGACAATTTATGTTCACAGCAACCCCATGGGACCCATAATAACTATGATGGCATTTTGATGTATTAACTTTGATAAGCTATAGTCTCCAGTTGTCCATTTGAACACTAATCTAAGTGTTGCTGTGGAGACATTTTGTGTATTTGATTAAAGTTTATAACCAAGTGTTTTTAAGAAGAGTCCCCTGGATCATTTGGGTGGGTCTGGTTTTAATCAAATGAAAGGACTCAAGAACAGAACTGAGACTTCCATAAAAAGAAGAAAATTACTTTTCATCCATGGACAGCAGCCTCAGCAGAAACCTGAGAGTCCCAGCCTGCTCTCCCCGATGGCTCTCCCGCTCTAGGGACATAGAATTGCCTGCCCAGACACCACTGTGTAAGCAAATTCCTTGCAACAAATCCCTAAACATACATCTCCTGCCGATTTTGCTTCCCTGGTTGAACCCTGACTGATATAGATTTTGGCACCAGAAGTGATTCTAGAGAAATAAAATCTTAAAGATGAGTTTCTAAATAGGCTCAGGTCTTCCAGACAATTTTGGACACAGTAACCTGGTTAGATTTATAAGTTTCTACTGCCAGTGGTGAGGAAGCCACTGATACCCTAGATCATGGTCTGGCCATAGAGATGCGTAAAATGCTGCCAGTGGACGCTTCTAACCGAATATTCACAGAATGTGAGCTTTCTGATTGAACCGGTATTTAATACCTTAGAACATTTTAGTCAGATTGAAGAGTAGCATAGTCCTGGCTATTTCTAACAGTATTTCGGAATGTGGGGAAAGAAGATGATGAGCTACAGGCTTTACATTTTCAGTGCAAGCTATGTGTAAATCACCTGAAGCTTCTATTGCTGACCTGAAACAAAAGATGTTTGTTTCTCCTGTGGCTGCAAGGGGGTTATTTCTGTTCAAAACAAAGCAAAAGTAAAGCAGTCTGATCCTATGAGTGACTGAACCACAACACAGGTTGAATTCCCAACTGCACAGAGTGTTCTGGGAAAGTCAGGAAATGGATCGGGAAGGAATGGAGTCTTGGAATTTGAAATGGGTGCACATGGGCAGGTAGCAGTGAAGCTGGAGATAAGGAACCTCTCAGTCCTGATGAGTCTTCCCTGCTTTAGAAGCAGTCCTTACACCCGAGCTGCGGAGGTTAGCCAGTCTTTGCCTATAACATTTGTGATGGCTCCCCTGAGGTATTCCGCTTTCAAGGCACTGCTGGTTCTTCTCAGGGCATCTTTTCCTCGTCTTTCCCGCCATATTTTCCTCTTGCAGGCCCCAAAGAGTGAGATACAAAGCTAATATATGCAGAGGTGGCTGAACATCGTAAAAAGAGCAGGTTTTCTGTTTTGCACCAATAGAATTCTCGCAAACATGGCAAACATTCCTAAAACCCACCAAACTTTCTGAAAGAAGTGTGGCAAGCATCAGCCCCCCCAAAGTACCACAGTACAGGAAGGGCAAGGAGTCTCTATGTGCACAGGGAAAGTGGCTTTATGACAGGAAGCAGAGTGACCATGGTGAGCAGACCAAGACATTTTCCACCAAAGGGCTAAAGCTACGAAGAAGACTGTGCCGAGGCTTGAATGTGTTGAGCCCAACGGTGGATCTCAGAGAAGGCTGGCTACTCAGAGAGTTAAGCATTCTAAACAGGGAGGAAATAAGAAGAGAGATGCCAAGTTATCCAGTTCTAAGTTTCATATTTTGTTGTATTATATGGCAAAGAAATCTTGAGGCTGTATCCACTTCATGTGTTTGCAACTGGGCTATCGGGGAGGGAAATGAACTAGGGTCCCGCAAGAGGTAATACATTCTTTTAAAAATGCTGTAGGTTTTTTCACTTTCTTCAGATACGAATCTAGGAAGAATATGTATAAATGGATATGAAGGGAATGAGATTATGGTGATAGGAATATACAGTTGAGTCAAGCCCCAATTTTTAGTTGGGACCACTAAGCAGAGATTCTGGATATTTCAATGCTTGGCAGGGGCCACACATAGGAGCAGATATAAAAGAGTTCTTAAACTTAGAGAACACTTGCATGCTATTAACTTATTTAATTTATTTAAAAATAAATTGTGAGGAACAGCTTTCAGTGAAATTTTCTACCAGTGAGATATTGAAATGATAGACAAACTCAGGACTTTCTATTAAAAAAACTAATATGCTGCCTTGTTTAGGATATACTACAGAAAATTGGTCTGTAATAATATGAACTTAAAAGAAACAAGTAATTTTTGGACTATTCCACAAATGTTTACTTGAGTTGCTGTATTTTCTTCCCTTGAATAAATCAAGTCTATGGAATGGATCTAAGTGGATTAGAGGATGATGCCCTTGCATACTAAAATTTCTCCTTGTTATATTTTAAGGCATGTGTTCTCACTCTTAACCACAGTAATAAAGTCAAACATTTCCAGGGACCAAGAATGCAGGATAAATAATTGATTCAGTCTGTTGTAACAAACCCAAGAGGGGCAAATGTTGTGGTCAATTAAATGATTCATTGAGAAGAATGTAACACAAATTTAAAAATCTCTGCTTTCTCCTGGAAACAAACAATAGCATAGCAGGTGGGTGGAGACATCAGAGGTGCTGGTGAAAGAATACAAGCCGTCAGTTATAAGGTGAATAAGCTCTAGGAATCTAATAAATAGCACAGCATGCTGACTATAGTTAATAATACTGTATTTGAAATTTTCTAACAGTAAATTTTAAGTACTATCATCACATACACAAGGTAAGCCTATGAGGTGATAGATATGTTAATTAAGCAGATTGTGGTAATCATTTTGCAAACTATGTACATTGTTAAATCATGTTGTGCACTTTAAATGTATACGATTTTACTTGCTAAAAACACCTGTGAACCAATGGAGGTCTTGTGTCACTTCAATGTCAACAACAATCCCCAAAATGTAGTACAGTGAAGAAGGAAACTTCATTGAGTGTCAAACAACTCAATTGTGCCACAGCACAGCTGTGAGGCAGCCCTGGAGCCAAGCCACCCTTTGGCTAAACAGCTCTGCTCTGCTCCTTGCTGGTCTGCACTGCCCTGGGCTGCTCCACTCTGCTCCACAGAAGGATCTTCAGTGTTTCCACTCAGCCGGGGGAACATCGTCGCCAGTCTTGCAGGAAGGGCATTCTCAGTGTCAGAAAGGAGCTGACTTATATAGGCAAAAATCCCTTCTCTTGGGTGATTGGTCTGAAAGGTATTGTCTTGATTGGTCAGAATGGAGCACTCTGATTGGTCAGTGAAGATGAAGGTGGGAGACATAGCTGTGAAGATCCTATTGGTCAGGAAAGCCTTAGTCCTATTGGTTGAAATAGGATTCCAGGAATTTCTTTTATAAGGACTGACTCAGATGGCAAAAACACAGTGTAAGCAGGCAGTTCAGTGCAGGCTTCTCCCTGAAGTGCGGTTTGCAGTTTGAGTGTGAGAACCATATGTAGAAATGGCTGCTGGGCTCCTTTTTTAAAATCTCTTTTAAGTCTAGCTACTAGGACCCCTTCTCAGTAGGTATCTTCTTTCTCCAAGTCCACATGCCTCAGTAAAGTTCACAAGACTATAACAGCTTAAAAGGAAAAAATATATATTATTTTCCATTTCCACAAAATAAATATACACACTGGTGGGAAAGACACAGGCACACCCACAGCTTTGTTTTGAAGAATCACACAGTGAACACTTTGTAAAATGGTTGTCTGACCACTATGCTATAGACCTGGAACTAATGCAAAATAATATAGAATATAAACTGTAATTGAAATAAAAACTTTAAAGATACGCTAATGTAATTTTAAAAAATATTACTTTTTTCATTTTTGCACTGCAATATTGATTTTTGCTATTATTCTTTTCGTATAATCATATAGGAATAATAAGAATCACACAAGCACATAGATGGCAAGAGACACTAGGGAAAATTAGATTATAGGGATAGAACTGTTACATTGTAAATATGAGAAACAGAATAGAAGATTGAATTAAACTACCTATATTTTAAAATAATGGAATGCGATTGGGGAGAAGAATGCAGGAGCTTCCAGTTGTATTGTTCTTCAAACATATATGGCAAAATAATAAGAAGAAAGCATGCATGGCTAAACGTTAGCTGGCATCCAGTGTATCACATGCTTCTATTTTTCTGGAATTGGACTATTTAGTAATTTGTAAAATAAAAAATCATTGAATGCATACAATATTTATGAAACAAAATCTTTGAATATACTTGTCATTACATAAACTATGTAGTTTCTACTCCCTTTTAGCATCTCATTTTAAATTGAAGCTGACAAAAACCATTTTAAGACTCAACAAGTTTCAGTTAACGAACTCTCTGGCCTTTTTTCATTCCTCTGAAAACTGCTTGTTTTAATTGGCTGCCAAACTTGATATGGATTCTACATATCACCTTTCTGCCTTTTTGCAGCATTTTCTGATTTTATAAGTCGATTCATACAGATAATGAGTAAAAAGATTCAAATACATATACATATACATATACATATACATATACATATACATATACATATACATATACATATACATTCATTCAATGGGCATTTACTGAGTACCGAGGATGACCCGGGCATTGTGTTGGCTATCCCATGTGTCTGGGAGCATAAATACTGGCAGAAACCCAAACCGGGTCCTAATCACAGAGCAAAGACAGTGGCTTTTTAGGAGAAAAGGAAAGGAAATAATTACATGAATAGAAGAACAAAATTTCTTTTGTGTTAACAGAATTACTCTTCAGGTACGCATGACTGGTGACTGATTTCAAAGAATGTCCACAGTATCAGCTCTTGTGGTCAGGATGTCTGCTTTCCTGTTCACTTTACAGGTATCTGCTTAGAAGACAATGTTGCTTTGGCCCAGAGCAAAAGTTGTTCTGCCCAGTTTAAACAATGATTCCTCTGGAATAGCTGCTCTAGCTTTATTTTAAAATGGCTCCACTTACATCAACTTTACACAGTAGGAAAAAAATATATCAGAAAAAATTAAAAGTAAAATTCAGATCCTTTACCTCTCTGGGCTGAACTCTCATTTCATGGACCCGATGACCAAAGTGAATATCAGAATAAGGGTAAATAGATCCACATTATGACTTCTGAACATCTTACCCCAAGACTGACACAATGATGTGTATGGAATATTTTGTTTAAGACTAGAACCTGAATAAAATGAAGGTAAATTATTTAAGCAAACTTAAAATGAGGCAGATTTTTATAAAAAAGAGATGGGGTGTTTTTTTTTAAATACTAATAATTTCAAAAAAAGGCTAAGAAATATTTTCTAATTAAATGAGATTAAAAGAATTGACAACTAAAGGCAATATCTGATCTTAGAATTTGTTCTGTAATTAAAGGAGGCAAATAATTAGTATAAATAATATTTGGTCAATGGAAAAATTGGGATGTGGACAGCAAAAGAGGTGAAAGTGACTGAGACGAAGGAACTTAATTCAGCCACATGGATGTCCCTTGTCTAAGTGATCGGCCCCCAATGGACACAACCCATGCCAAAGCTTGAGTCGGCTTCCCTGGTTGATGGCACTCTACACAGGTGATTGCTAATAACCTGCAATTGTTGCTAATAGAGTTAGGTGCCGTCTGCATGACTCCACTGGGAAAGGACAACAAGAAACTGTGTGTAGTCCTTTCTAAACTTTAACCTGTGTGACGTTTTCCTTCGCTGATTTAATTTCTATCCAATAAGTGTACAAAAACATAACTGTGAGAGTAACAGATTTTCTGACTTCTGTTAGTCCTTCTAGTGAATTCTCAAGAGAGTCATCCTGGGCATTCCCATAACACTTAGGAAATATACAGTGACATATTTAGTTTTAAAAAGGCATGATATCTATAAATTAATTTCAAAATGATACATAAATATATCACATGTATATATGTATATAATGTATGTATTACATATTTAAGTGATGTGCAATATATCACATATTATATATGTTTGCATTAAAATTATATTCATATGTTTTATGTAATGGGGGGAACCCTCAAAATGGGGATGGGGTGGAGAATCGTGAAGATAGCAGGTACCTCTGTCACCCCATCAACCTGGACCTTGCTGCAGTGACACAGCAATAAGAAGCACTAGGGCTGGCGGTCAAAAGCTAGGGAGGGAAATAGGCCAGGTGCTGAAAGACAAATACCATATGATCTCACCTTTAACAGGAAGCTAAACAACAAAACAAACAAGCAAGCAGGAAAAAAAAAAACAAAGACACTGAAATAGAGAACAAGGGGACAGTGACCAGAGGGGAGAAGGAAGGGAAGTTAAGGGGAAAAAGGGGGGAGGGATTTGGAGGAACAAATAGGAAGGACACAGGGACGAGAACTAAGGGGGGTGGAAATGGGAGGGAGGTGGGGAGCACGGGGCGGGGGGGGCTGGGATGGGAAAAATAGACAAAAAACTGTACTTGAAAAATAACTAAATAAAATTAATTAAAAAAAAAAAGCTAGGGAGGGGATTGGGTGGGAGGGACATATCCTCCCATCTCCTTCTGCCATGTCAGGGAATTAGGAGGAGTATTTAAAAGCAGAACATGCACAAATGCTCTTCTCTCCCACTTCCTGACTGGTAGGTCTGCTGCTGGGGTTGAAGTTCCTGAGCCAAAGGGCCTAACTGGAGGGAGCCCCATGCCCCTGCTGAAGCCAGCTGGGTACGGCCCCAATGCAGCCATGGGTGGGGTCGGCAGTGGCTGGTGCAGGCCCAGCCCACCTCCCTGAGTGCTCCAGACCTACCAGGAGCAATACTGGCACTTGGTGCTAGGCTGGTAAGAAGAGAGAAGCAGAGGGTGGGGGGCAAGGAGGCTTGGGCCAGCAGGTCCCAGGGGGCAGGTCTTGGGAGGTGGTGTAGTGGGGTAATAACACCTGTAAAGCTGTGGGAAGCTTCCACTGCAGCTGCCCACTAAGTACCTGCATGTTCCTCTGATGGCTGGAGTGGGGTGGGACATCAATAAAACTCTTGTGTATATATTAAATTAAAAAATTCCTTTCTCCTTTCCACCAGACTCAGTCTCGGGAGTCATTGCCTATGGGCAGTAGGACCTCACTGGTTGCTTAGTTACGTACATGCGTGTCTAGTTGGATGTATACACATCGAGAGTAAGAGAAAAAGCAGTAAAGATTATTCCATGTTTATCCTTCTCCTGTTAATTTTTTATTATAAAATATTTATGACCCATTTTGAAACCACATGTAATGTGGCAAATGAGTCAATACAATGTTCATTATTTATATTAACATACCAGCGTCATGCTGTGCCAGCCTGTTATTTCTCCTTTAATTATATTGGTACTTTCATTTAAATTAATTTATTATATATGTGTGTAAGTCTTGAAAAAAGAGACCATGAATCCTTCAATTTTATTGTTTTCAAAATAGTTTTGTATATCACATCTAGGTCCTTACCCAATTTTAGAACCAGCTTGTCCATTTCTAAATGGATGGGATTTTGTTGAGATTGCTTTATTTTTCATCGTAATGCTGAATTCAAATTGCCAATATTTTATTTAAAACATTCTAATTTATGTTGATGTAGGATATTGGTATGTAGTTGTTTCTTTTTCTCCTCCTTCTTCCTCAGAATGTCTTTGTGTGTGTTTATACAGGGTAATGCTGGCCAGAAAGAATGCGCTGAGTAGGATTTCTTCCCATTTCATTTTCTAGAAGAGTTTGAGAGGACATACAATTTTTCTTCTTTAAATTAGTCTTCTTAGTGGAATTAATCAGTGAAACTTTCTGGATTTAGAATTTTCTTTAAGGAAACATTATAAATTATGATTAAATTTCTATAGCTCACATAGAGCTTTTCAAGTTACTAATTTTTACTGAGTTGGCTTTTTCTTTTGAGGGATTTGTCTAACACAGTTGGAATAGAAGTCATTGAAAGGATTTTAGTGGAATGGGATGTGATATGATTTCCAATTTCAGAAGGTTATTCTCATCTCTAGCTAGGAAATACCGTATTAGAAAGTAAGAGTGAAAAGAGGACGCCTTTTGATAGACACATTTTATAAATCTTGGGAAGATATCGAAGGAAATTTAGGTGAGGGAGAAAGCAAGGAGTTTTATCTTTATAAGAGCACAATATGTCAAGTATACTTTTTAAATGCTATAATATCTGCTGGTTTCAGAAATGATAATCATATAATTTTCTGATGACTATCATTTATATAGATAAGTATGAGATTGACAGAAAAATGGATAGTCATACCTATACTTTAAAAGTAATTATGAAGAAATATTTAATAACATGTCATTATTTTGTATATACTTAAAGTCTATTAAAATGCTCTAAATATTAACTTAATTTTTGTATAGTTATTTCATTATACAGTTCCTATAAACATGCATGTTCCCACAAAGCATACAAGGAATTATAATATTCAAATATTTGAATTACCTATGTTAATAGGTGGTATTTATGTACTAGTACTGTGAAGACTCTGGAGCTCTTATTGGGTAATGACATGATGGAAAAATATATGTTGTTATAAAGTTGCCTTTCAAATATGGTGCTTCTTCTTGTCCATCCCTTTCCCACTGTATTAAACAAATGACATAATTTAATGCATATTAATTTTACCCTTCCATTTTTTATTCTAGTCAGCTCAGAGACATATTGGATAGCAGTTTTGAGACCACAGCAGTGTTACCAAGCCAAAACTTCTGAGGCAGTTTCTAGCGAAAAAGAGATTTTATTCAGGTTCTGCACTGTCTGGAGGAAGGGCAGGCTCTCTGTCTCAACACCTTTCTCCTCCACAAGACCAAGACAAAGTCCAACCATCCTCATCAAGCCCCAAAATAAAAACAATGCCCAAAGTTCTTGCTTCATTTTCAAATTACCATTTTTTGGAGCCCACAGGCAGCTGCTAAGTGGTCATTCGAGTAGCTTCGCTTGTTTCTAGTGGCTGTTCATTTAATGGACTCCCTCCTGGGAGCCCGTGTGTGGAGCTCATGTGGCCATGGGCCTTGCAGCTGCTAAGGCTGAAAGGTCAGTACTCCCAAGACAGAGTGCAGGAACACACTGGCTTATGTATTACCAGGTGGGCAAGAGAACAAGAGAGGCTCCCTTCTGGAAGCCATTGACCATGTGGCTGCTAGGGCTGCAAGGTCATGAGCTTCCAGGTGAGGGCATGCAAACACACTGGCTAATGCATCACCAGGTCAGCAAGAGGGAGAGAGAGACAGACAAACATCCTCCCAGAGGCCATGGACCACATGACTGCTAAGACCATGTGGAAACTTTCCATGTGGCACATGGAAAGAATAGGTGAATGCACTGTGCAAGTGCAGGTCACAAGCAAGCCAGTCATGAGCAAGAGAAAGCCTTTTTTGTTACCTGGTATCATGTTAGCTTGGGTGTGAGATAATGGACTAAGCACTATCCCAAATGACCAATTTATTTCCCAAACTTTCATGCTTGGGTGGATCTACCTCCTAACCAACCCTCTTTTTCCCCAGGCTAGACTGAGAGATCTCTTTGCTCTAGCACCTCCCCATGTTGCCATTTTGACTTCTATGGCAAATGTGCCTGCCTTCCCCTGGTCCCACCCCCCACCTGGAACAGAAGGGGTGGAGGAAGGGTGTTTAGTGCACCTCTCCCTGCCTCCGTCTTGGACTGGGGTGTGGGACACTCAGGTTCTGACCAATGTCCAATGATAACAATAAGACAAATGTTTCTCAAATGATGTATTATTCAAAAGCAAAAAAGGAAGATTTTAAGCTAGGATATTTTAAGTATGTTTTGAAGGACATATGAGACAGGTTTGTGTAGAATTAATGAGCTGTCCAAGGCCAGGATCATTTTAATGTCTTTCCCAGGTTCTTAATTCCTTAAATTTGAAGCACCATATCATTCTAAAGTTATGACATTCATTTATATTCCAGATATTACACGATATTCACATTTCACTATCATTTCTATGAAACAAGTTTGAGAAGTCTTTGTGATAAAAAGTAAAAACAAAAAAGGTGTTTTAAGACATCCCTGAGTTCTTTGAAAATCATCTTCTATTTATTCTTTCTTCAGAACTGGCACAACGACTCCTTAAATAGGTATTCAAAGAGCAGCAGAGTCTGGGTAAACTGTGACATTGCCAATTTGTCAGCAAAAGTACATGGATCGTTCATGAAATTCAGTCAGCATCGTAAGATCAGTGGGACCCTCAAAGCACTTGATTTTATCATTAAATTGTTTTGGTTAATAAAATGCTCATGTAAATGAAATAATTATGCATTTTTGTGGTAGATAATGTTCATTGTCAAGAAATAATAGATAGGACTCAAATATAAGGACTTGTGACATTTTTTTCCTGCACAGAGCAAAATAGAATGGAGGAATATATTGAACATGAAAAGACTAACTTTTGTAGCAAAACCGAAAGATAACTTCAGATAACAATTAACCACTTCAATTTTCAGTAGTAAAAAAGTAAAATTACAGGATTAAAAGCTGAAAAGTAGGGGATTATTTCACTGTTTCAGGAGAATCTAAGCACAAGATTCTTAGAATAAAACTTTATCTTTGAAATATGTCTATATATGGTTTATTAGTGTGTATGTGTGTTGAACTCACAAATTACTGTCTGTAATTGCTGTTTTTCTCCTTGGAAAACACTGTATAATTTGCACTTCTTTTTCTAAATTACTACCAATAATGCACTTTTACCTGTTTGGTATAGATAGACTATGTAACCTGCATATAGACGTTTTATCTTTATGTCATTTAGTATCTTTTCCACTAACCCTTTTTATTCAACCAAAATCATTATATATGATTTACCTAACTATTTTCCCACAAATTTATGTCAGTGAATCACTTATACCTTCCCTTTAAGCTCCTGGGCTGCATTTGAGTGAGGAGTCTTTCTAAATGGAATTCTAGAGTTATAATTCTAAAAATAAACTAAAGACCTGCCTCTGAAACATTCTGAGTATAGGAGCATTATCCCCTATTTTAAAAGACCTCCTGAGATTTTCCCCCAAATTTTCTGCTAATTTGTGCAAGCATTTGTATTGTTTTCATTCCATTCAGATTAATCAGATTTTCACAAAATCACAAGGATATTTGCACAGTGAATCCATGTTAACATCATAGGTGAATTTAACTTTTAAATAAGTGTATTTTTATAGCTTTCCTCAAAGATGAACTGGCAAAATACCAAAAGGTGGGACTCTGGCTTACATGAAATCAATTCAAATTCAAAAATGTAACACATGAAAGCGTACTCGCAAAATTGGATTTAAACAAATCACAAAATTTACATAAGGAAAAAAGTTTGAACTACTGGATCTTCCTTTGTAATTTAAATAATTGGATCATTTTAGACAATGAGATGTTAACAGGCTTTCAATGATCTTGAACAACATAGATCTCTGAGAAACCTAACAGGAGTGGGGAAACTAATAGAAAACAAATTTTCTAATGATGTCCAATAAGCTTGTTATGATCAAAAAGAGCATCACCATTGTGGAACTAATGATAGAGCAGACAGAATATTTTTATGTTTATTAAATAAAGCAAGATTGAATGGAATCCATCCTTTTGTTACATTGTTTCATACATATATGGGGTAAAAACATCTTATCAAAGAACTACATGTATGAAATTGGTATGCTAATTTCTAAGGAGTTTAACCTATTCTCCTTTACTGGTTTCTATCATGGTGATCAACAAAGAATATGAATATCATACACACACACACACACAGAAATTGTATATATATAATATATATAAAATTCCCTACTCGGTTTAAGATTGACCAAAAGAACTATGATATGTAAACCTTAATTAAGTTTAACTAATTAGAAAATTGTTATTTTTCTACTTGGCATTATCTATTAACTCCAGAGGAGACTAATTTAAGAAAGAAATAGCTTATTGGTGATAGAGGCCATAACATTTGTTTCCCTTACCTAAAATAATTTTTTGTTGTTGCATATGGCAACATTTCATGTTTTCTTATGGCTGAATAATATTTTTTTAAATGTTTTTTTTTAAGATTTTATTTATTTATCTTTAGAGGGGAAGGGAAGGAGAGAGGGAGAGAAACATCAATGTATGGTTGCCTTTCGTGCGTCCCCTGCTGGGAACTGGCCTGCAGGGAACCTGCCTGCAACCCTGGCATGTACCCTGACTGGGAATCGAACCGCGATTGTCTGGTTCGCAGGCCCGTGCTCAATCCACTGAGCTACACCAGCCAGGGCTGAATAATATTTTATAATATATATGAGGTCTGTCCAGAAGGTATCCAGTCATAAACATGAAAAATAGAGACATTAGGGTGCACAGGACAAGTGCAAGGAGACATAGACCACAATTATGTTACTCTCCCCAACACCAAATCACACCCATTTTTACACTAATTTCACTCTCAACTACATTTAATTTCCTATTGCTATTTTTCTCATGTTCTAGTTTTTCTTACTATATTGGGCTGGCCAAAAAGTCCTTTATTTTTTTTCCTATACAATGGCTCTAGTAGTGCTTAGTTGTCTTTAACTTCATTCAAAACAATTTTGTTACATTGTATAGTGGCAGCTGTCATATCAGTGTGTATTTAAAAAAAACAAAAATTTGTTAATTTATGTAGCCATTTTAATATTGAAGCTGCAATAAAATATGTAACATTTTGGTGTGTTATGCTTCATTATTTCAAGAAAAGGTTAAAAACTAATGAAACGCAAAACAAGAGTTGTGCAGTATAGAAAGGAGGTGCTGTGACTGATTGAATGTGTCAAAAGTGCTTTGCGGAGTATCTGGTACTACTGACATTTTGGCCAAAAAATTTTTAGCTGTGGGGCTGGCTTATGCATTGAAAGATGTTTGGCAGCGCCCCTGGCCTCTTCCCACTAGAAGCCAATAGTGGAAGATAGTTGAGGTACTCAAAATATCACAATCAATAATTATTGGTGAAAAGGAAAAATGTGTTTTTTATTTTATGGAAAAAAACATAACGGATCTTTTGACCAACCCAATATTTTGTGTGGTGTAAACTACAGCAGACAAACTATTTTATTTTGGCATTAGCAGTTTTAGACACTTTATTATATAGCTGGATAACTATCTATTATTAATATATTTTTAAAAAATACATTGGGCATATTTAGCTTTCTTTGTACTTACACACTGAAGACTTTTTTACAACTACATAACATTCATTTAGTGACTACCCACACTGAACACATCTGCTGGGTCATTCTGAAGCTGGAATATGAGGCAGGCCCTCAAACAGAAATGGAATAGCTGCCATTATTTAAGCACTGGCTCCAGCCCAGAAATCATTATGGCCTTTATATGCATATGTCTGATTTTATAAATGCGATAAGAGTAAGTACTAACTTTTCAAAATTATGATGTTGACAAATGACCTACAATCACAAAATGAATCCAAAATTGACCCAGATTGAACAAAACTGATGCCATACCAGCCAGGCATCATTTTCCATCCACCATCTTGCTGTTTCAGTCATGCCATTGGTGCTTTACAATTGAACGGCTTCATACTCATGCCATATTCAAATTGGCTGGCTCAGGAAACAGTGCTTCCTAAATGTCACTCCTTTTAAAGTAGGAAAGAAGATGAGCCAAGTTAGGTCTTTTATTAGATTGTTTACCATGAAATATATATATTCCATGTATAGGTCCAAGGGAAAATAACAACAGCTTCCACCGTTAAGTCCAAAGAAAAAATATCTCCTTCAGTGTTTAGTATGTCGAATTGATTTCAGTTTTTTCTAGTGAACGTAAAGACAGGGATTGTAGTTTGAATAAAGGATGTCTCCACTACACTTTACGAGATCATCGAGAATATTTACTGCCCATTATAAACCTAACCCCCCATCAGTTTTCGGTTGTCCCTTGACTGCTTCTTTTTAAAATTTTTTTCATTAAAAATTTTTGCTGTTGTTGTTCATTTACATTTGTCCACATTTTCCACCCATTACTCTCCCCTGCCCTACACATCCCTCTCTCCCACATTCAATCTGCCCCCATTGTCCTTGTCCATGGGTCTTTTATGCATGTTCCTTGACTTGTCCATTCCCCTTTTCCCCATTATCCTCCCCCCTCCCAGTCACTGTCATTGTTCCTTGTTTCCACGTCTCTGGTTCTATTTTGCTCACTTGTTTGTTTTGTTAATTAGGTTTCACTTACAGGTGAGATCATACAGTTTTTGTCTTTCACTGACTGGCTTACTTCACTTAGCATAATGCTCTCCAGGTCCATCCATGCCATTGTGAATGGTAAGAGCTCCTTTCTTTCTGCTGCGTAGTATCCCATTCTGTGAATGTACCACAGTTTTTTGATCCACTCATTTGCTGATGGACAGTTAGGCTGTTTCCAGCACTTGGCTTCTGCTCAGCTAAAGAAACATCAGCAAAATAAAAAGGGAACCAACAGTGTGGGGAAAATATAGTTGCCAATGATACCTCAAACAAGGGTTTGTTCTCCAAAATAGGTAAAGAACTCACACAACTCCACGCCAGAAAAACAAACAATCCAATTTAAAAAAAATGGTCAAAGGACTGCTTCTAAGTTACTGTGTTTTTATTTGAAAATCACAATTCTAATAATTATTACTACACAATACCCTCTACTATCAGACTTCTTGGAAAAACAGTTCAGTTCCCCAGTTAAATTATCTGTGTAACCTGATTATTTTTTACTCCCTGTTCTACAACAAATATTTAAAAATGCACTATGATGCCACTGTTATATTTGATATTTATGGGAAAAGAAACTAAAGATGGCCAAACACTGATGTCCTTAGAACAATTTTAAGTTGCAATTTTTATAAAAGCAGGTGCTAATATTTACTTCGATATAAATATCTCCTATCAATTTTAATATTTTTCAGCAGAATCAAACTTTGTTCATTTATTCTCCTTATTCTTAGAAAAATATACAATACATGGTTATTATAAACATACATGAAATTTCACATCTTATGTTCATAAAAGTTAAATATTCATTATTATGTACATAAAATAAAAATGAAGATACTGTATAGGTAAAAGCAATATTTGATAACAAACTAGTTCTTTCTGGTGGAAAATGGGAAAGACACCATTTTCTCTGAACATTTACTTTGGAAAACTTGTAATTGTAGTCTTTTACCGGTTCTCTGAAATGTACGTCAACCTCTTTAAAAGTCCTGCAAGCCTCCTGCAAGTGTTAATAACCCAGGAATCTTACTGAAAGGGTCTGGCAGCCATATTTTGGAAGCACCCTTGCCAAAGATGATGTCTCCCCCTTCTCCCTGCTGCTTTAGGTGAGATATTTCTTTTTCCTTTGGAATAAGCCAATGACACAAAACAAATGGTCATTTTAATTAGCAGGTGAATTTGAGATGTACTACTTGTGACCAATGGCACTGTCAAGTTCTCTTCCTGGAGGACTAGTCATCATTTATCTTTTTTTTTATTTTTATTTTATTGATTATGCCATTACCGTTGTTCTATTCCCCCCCCTTCATTCCCCTCCACCCTGCACCCCCACCCCTACCATCTCCCCACTTTAGTTTATGACCACGTGTCTCAAGTTCTTTAGATTCTATATTTTTTCCTTTTATTGTCAAATCTTGATCGTTTTATTATTTTTATATTATAGTTTTTCTTTCAGCTGATTTTACCTCCATTTCTTTAAGTAATCTTTTTTTGACAATTTGTAAATTTGTATGTAATGGTCTGCCTCAGCTTTACTACATAAATGATTAATATTTTGTATCATATCCTGTTTTTATGTTTATTCAGTGTATTCAGTAATAACCAATTTATTCAATAATAAATTTTCTCTTCTACCTTTGCAGATAGTCTTTCTGACTTGTCAGGTTTTATTTTTAAATTGTATTTCCCCAACAATCTCTACATTATTTTATATTGCAAAGTTTCTAGCTGGTCGAGATATCCAAACATATGAACAATAAACATTTCAATGATTTTTAGCTGAAACTGAAATTTGCAGCTCTTAGAAAATTTTAAATATCTATGATTTAATATAGAATTTAATAAGGTGCATGTTTTAATTACACAATAGAAAAATTCCAAACAACTAATGTTAAATTAATTGTACCTGTATTATTTGAAGACATGCAGCACCATGGTATCTACTCTAACCACATATAAATTCATATATGTAAAACATCAAACATGTCCTTAGCAGCCATCTGGATCTATCTAGAACAAGTTAAGGCAGTTTTTTTTTTTTCTGTACTGCCTATTTCAAAGATCCAGAAACAAATTTCCAAGTATAGTTCAAGGAGTGGAGCTTTCGAGATAATAATTTTTGTTTTGTTTGTATTCTAGGGTGTAATGTAAACCAGTGTTAGGAGGGATTTAGATTTTAGAGTACTCCAGAATCATTTGAAATAGGTTTCAAACTGGGATGCATAGGATACCACACACTGGAGTCATTCAGCTTCTTTCTTGCATGTCTTTCCAATATACTGACCTTTTTTAAGTTAATAAAGTTGCAACTAAAAAAATGAATTATTTTTTGCTTGGTGTTCAGTAATTTATTATATAGACTCTGCTTTGAGGTAAAACTTGGTGGTTATTTTAAATACTTTATGTATAATTTTTCTATCTGTATGGCTTATTTTATTTAAAAGCAAAATCTCATTAAATTTAGAGACAGAGTAAAGACATGTTAAAATTCAGCAGAGTGCATTCCTGGCTCTTGTCTCAGCTCACCTCCTACACCTGTGAGCTCTCTGACATTACATTTGTTTCATAGCCTGATCATTTTTAAGCTGATAAATAATTTACATATTCAGTATATTTATTTGTATGGTATCTCTTCCCCGACTAGATGGTACACTTGATGAGGGCATGTATTTCTGTTCATTTTTCTAACTAGTGCATCTCAAGAGTCTGGTAAACAAAGGTACTCAACAAATGTTTATGCAATGAATTTTTAAATAGCATGGGGTCAATGAATGTTACTTGAATTTTATTATCAGTAAAAATTATAACTATTCTTGAAATCATTTCCCATTACTAATGAATGTCCCTAGATTTATCTACTTACATTTTTTCAGTTGAAAAGGATCTGAAACCACCCCCCCCCCATTCAACTTTATACCAAGGTTGCTGAAAGTCACAGAGCTTCTATTTGAATAACTTCACAGAGCCGTCTACTTGACAGCGTTGCACACTTCATTTCTATACAGCTGTATTGGAAATGTCAGTCTTATAGTGTGCCACAGTCCCAATCATGACTTTCTCTCAGATTGTTAAATGCTTATGCCAGCTTTCAGGGACAAAAGAAGGAGGGAGCTTTGGGCTTAGCCAGGGCAAATGCCAGAGGTGAGACTGGTGTGGTTTTGATATCAGAGGCACTAGATTTAGTGTGATGTTGAACATCTCAGCCATCAGCCCCCTAGAAAATTTAAGGAAAGTCTAAGTACCAGCTTTTGGAGATCATGGATTAGAAGGATTGATTTCAGACTAGAGGAACGCCTGAGAACAGACTATAGGCCACAGAGTTTTAAATGGTGTCCCTCCTTCAGGTCCATAATTCACTATAAAAAGCCAATTTTAGCACTGAATACACCAGGTGAACTCTGATTAACAGTAAACTGTAGCCTCCCTAAAATTCAATACTACAGTTGTATTAATTAAGAGTTTATTCTTGGTTGTTTAACAACCATGTACTTCTGTCGATAAGAAGCAGTGAATATCGAACAAGCAGATAATTAATTCCAATAGATATTTTCACCAGGATTTACTATTAAATCACAATCCCCATAACCTGGCTTTATGCAATCTAGTCTTTGAATATAAAATGAGAGCTTACATTTTTTTCCATTTCAAATCTTATTATTGGAGACCATCCTCTTGCTTTGCCAACAGTTATATTTTGATTCTCACAGCCCATATTTACTTAATCTTTCTAGATGTGTATTCACAAAATATATTAGATATGCCTTCCATGTTTATTCAGTGATGAAATGCTTAAAGGTTGAAATGAATGGATCAAAGAGAGAATGTAGTATGCTCTTACTGACCTCCTGTAAGGTGACTATGCCAAACACTTAGCTATGTGCTATACTTTGGTTGTTTTCGTTAATTTTTACATCACTGTGAGTAGATAAAAAATGAATATATTCATTTTCTACATACATACATTCCTAATAAGTTTAAGCAGCTCATTCAAAAACCATTTGTTTAGTAAGCTGTTGAGAAAGAATTAAATCAGGCTCCAAAACAAAACCTCACATTTTGTTCTATTTTATCTTTCTTTTCTATTCTATTTTTGGCTATGCTGACTTGTTTAATTTTCCCCATCACATTAAGGAAAAGAATCAAACTTTATATTTGCAGACAATGGTATCAAAGCTACAAGTGGTGTTTTGATCAAGTTTAGATAACCTGTTAACTCTGGAAGAATTCTCAGTACAATTTAAATTGTCCTTTCCACTGTGATGCTATGCTACTTGTCACTATACTATAATTTTGCTTCAGAATACAAGCTCGTGTAACAAAGGTATTGATTCTACAACGTCTTGTCCAAGGATTTGCACTGATTTCTCCCAGATTACTGACAAATGATTTTAAATAATGATTGCATTTTTTTATTGTTTGTTTAAGTTTTGGCTCATAAATCACTGAAGCTGGAAGCAAATTTATTAAAGCCACAACATTCCCTATCACCATTTTCTCCTCTTATCCATAAGTCTACACGTTCTTGATCAACTCCATAAATTTAAGTGAAGTTGACCTACTCTTGAAAGCTAATAGGAAGGGTTCAGTCTGTTTTACATGTCATCTCTTAACACTGCCCCACTGCACCATGGGCCTCGGGCAGTGTGGGGGCGACTACTTCACAAAGTCCCCCCGGTGCCACGGACACACGTGAATGAATAAATATGGCAGAGACAAGATGAGATATGTTTGGGATGGAGAAGGTGGGCTGTGGCCAGTTTCTCAGGAGAGACAAAGGCCAGTGGTGGCCAGTTTCTTGGAGGAGAAAAAGGCCCCGAGCGCCCTCTTCCATAGCCTTCTATTGAGTTGTAATACACAGCAATACAGGGCGGCAAGGATCAAACAGTAGATAACATTACAAAGAAATCTAAGGGCTTCAAAGTCTGAGTCAATGTCTGTCAGGAATAGAGTCGCAGAAACTTTGGGAGAGGTTCTCATTTCCTCTGGGACCCTTATCATATGAATGAAAGCACTCTTAACAGAGCAGATTTCCCAGGTTTATCAGCAAGTCTTTGAGGTGACAGATTTTTCCCTAGGACACTAGCAAGGCAAGGAGCTGCACCTCTCCCCATCAGGTATTCAGGCTTAAGAGGATTAGAACCAAGAAGCTCTTCTCCCAGAGAACATGGGGACTCAGGCTATGTCAAAGCTGGGGGGCGAGAGTCCATTGCTCTCTGTTGCAGCCCCCCCGAGTCCTTCCATGAAGGCCTCCCAGGTGATCGAGTCTGGCATAGGTTGCCCCCCGCTGTGAGGGGTCTTACCCTTCATTGACTTCTGACCAAGCTCTGGGGACAGGGAGAGGAACTGAGACAGCGTTTGCTACCAGAGACAGGCTTTGTCTCCTGCGGCTGGCATTCCAGAGGTCGTCTCTCACCCTTAGCCACAAGGAGTAGAGATACAATTCCTAAAACTAGGCAGAGCAGTCTACTACAGAGCAGGGTATGTATTTCTTACTTTATGGTTTGAATAGGCATCAGAAATTAACTGACAGCTAAGAAATTTAGATTAAAAATAGCATCAAACACCACAGTAAAAGAGTAATTCAGTTACGTCCTCACTCTGATACTCCCAGTGGAAAAAATTGTCTAAGCTGTGGTACTGGACACATTATTCTACATAGGTCAATGCCGATTAAAGGTTAAATTTTATAGCGAGTTCTAGGTGAAAGTTTAAAATAGACATGAAATAAATGTTGACAAATAAATAGTTAAAGAAAATGTGGTGTATATATAATGTTATAAATAGATATATACATAATGTTATAAATAGATATACATAGATATACCTATAAATACATATAATATATATACATTTATATATACATAATGTTATAAATAGATATACATGTGTATATATGTAATTATGCTGCCATGAAAAAGAAATCCTCCTGCTTGCAGTAATGTGAATGAATGTGAGGGCATTATGCTGAGTAAAATAAGCTAGAGAAGGACAAATACTAATGGGTATCACTTGCATGTGGAATCTAAAAAGTCGAACTGACAGAGAGAGTAGAGAGGTACGTACCAGGGGCTGAGGGGGAATTGAAAATGGGGAGGTGCTGACCAAGAGATAACACCTGTCATTATAAGGTGGACATGCCTTGCGTGGCGACCATAGTTGACAATAATGTATCAAATGGACCATGAGAGGGTACCACAGTACTTTGGATTAATTAGAGATTCTGCCTGACACAGCTGACGGTACCAGCGGCCTGAAACACAGAAGTGTCCTCTTTTCCTGATTTACGGTACCCAGAGTTGGGACAGTGGGAGAAGGGAGCACTGTGTGGGTGTAGGAGTACACCCTAAAGGACTTTGATATTTTAGTGGAGGCATTAAGTCTAAATAGCATTAAATAAACATTTTTTTCCTTTTCACAAATCTCTGGCATTGAGAGATGTCTTTCCAATTGGCAGTGGACAGAAGAGCCCAGTAGATATTAGTATTCTGTCCTTGGGAGTGATACAGGGTGCAGCCGGGGGGGCGGGCCAAAAAAAGAGATTTGGAATGGTGTCCAGAATTCAAAGTGTATAGGAATATCGGAGAGACATATAAGATGTCCTCACACCTCCCCCCAGGGGGAAGAAACAAATGGAGCCAGGCCTTTGAGAGCTGTTTTGCATAGCAACAGTTTTGTAGCTAACCTCTGGAATGGTTATTTAACATATCTATAACCTTTAACTGGTTTCATAGATATGTTAAATAGCTGTGGCCAAGTTTGGAGCCAGGGAGAAGGGAGTGGCTGGGACTCAGGAGGAGGTAACTAGGGGCTGCACTCCTGAGTGAGAAGCCCTGTGTGAGAGCTTGGAAAAGACTGGCTCCAAGACATGAAGGGCCCCCTCTTGGCCAGATGAAGAGAGAGCCACGCGGTTTCAGCAGAGTGAGGACCCCCTCTTGGTGAGGTGAAAGAGGGAGCCATGTGGTTTTGGCAGGGTGCGGACCCCCTCTTTCCCAGGTGAAAGGGAAAAACCACACAGCTTTGCCAGAATGGAGATCCCTGCAGCCAGGTGAAGAAGACAGCCACATGCTTTTGGTGGAGTGCGAACCCCTGCAGCTTTGGCAGAAGACGCCCACGCGGCTTTGGGGTGCCCCCTTTGGCCAAGTGGCCTGGGAAAGCAAGAGAAACTTTGACTGGAACTGGGTACAAAGGACTCTTGCCAGTGGACCGTGAGAGGGTACCACAGTACTTTGGATTAACTCAAGATCCTGCACAGCTTGACGGTGCCAGTGGCCTGCAACACAGACGTGTGCTCTTTTCCTGATTTACGGTACCCAGAGTTGGGACAGTGAGAGAAGGGAGCACTGTGTGGGTGTAGGTGTATACCCTAAAGGACTTTGCTATTTTAGTGGTGGCATCAGGCCTGAATAGCATTAAATAAACATTTTGCTTCCTTTTCACAAATCTCTGGCATTGAGAGATGTCTTTCCAATTGGCGGCGGGCAGAAGAGCCCAGTAGATATTAGTATTTTGTTTTGGGGAGGGGCCCCTGTTGTATAGCAGTTTTGGGCATCCCTAGGTGGGCCAAATATTGCCCCACCCCCATCCTCTTGTTCGGTAACAAACAGACACCAAATCTCTTGACTTCTGAGTTTCCCAGACCTTTGCAATGAACTCCTGTTTTACATCTCCCACTTGCCCAAACTTTCCCCTGAGATTAATCTCAGAGATGGGGTAGAATTTTGTGAACACAAGATAAACTGGGAAGCTTTGTTCACTTCGACACCAAAACAGTTAAAAATCTCATTTCACTAACCTACTTAAAAAATGTATATTTATTTTATTCTGACAACTGCTTTTGGACTTCAGAGAAATTAATGATTAACATTTGAAGAAATGTTTGTAAAAACAATAGCAAATGACCTCCACTATGGCTCAGTGAAAAAGCAGCACTATTCAAAGTCTTCCCATCCATGCAGGGCCAGCCTCTGCTCCAACAGCCCAAAATGAGAAGACAGAGGTGGCTTCCTCTGCTGGCCAGCTGTCACTTCGTCCCTGACCCAGGCAGTAAGTGCAGTGATTTTGGTCAGCTTTCTGCAGTGCAAAAAGCCATTATTCAAAATAGTCCCTGGCTACTAACTTGCCCAGCAGAGTGAGGATCAGCTCTCCGATCTCCGGAAAGTTCATATTATTTTTATTGTTCTGCCTGGGAACCCGTAACATTTTCTCTTTGTCCTTGGCATTCGGTAGAGGTAGCAGGATGTGACTAGGTTTGTACTTTCTTACCAAGCTTCCTGGAACTCTGGGAGCCTTTTCCACTAGCTGATTCTTCTTTAACACGGGGCCATTTTATACCATTCTTTGTTTTCTTTTCTCCTAGTTGTTCTGTTCACTTTATTTTCTGAGCTCCTATTCCTCACATGAGCATTGCCCCTGGATCTATGTGCACCGCATGAGACAAGTCTGCAGATTGTGTGCCGCGTGAATGGCTCCCATGGACTGCATGTGCGGTGGCCCTGCCTAATGGGCCTCTGGATTCCTTTTTTTTTCCATTTTGATTTCCAAGTCTGTGCATTTTTGCTCCAGATATTGAGATTTTTTAAAGTACGTTTTATTGATTATGCTGTTACAGTTGTCCCAGTTTTCTTCCCTTTGCCCCCCTGCATCCAGGACTCCCCTTCTCTCTAGCAGTCCCCCACCCTTTAGTTCATGTCCATGGGTCATGTGTGTAAGTTCTTTGCCTTCTCCCTTTTCTATGTATTCTTAACATCCTCCTGCCTGTTCTGTTGCTTTAGTTACATGGAATCTGTGCTGAAGTAGATTTTTTATGAAGTGCTCTTATTATTGTTGTTACTATTGTTTGCACTGAAGCTGTTTCTTGTTCATTTGTGTTTCTCCAAGAGCAGTGTGTTTCTGCACTCCTGCTTGTTCTCCTCCACACCAGATGCGAAATACAGGTGAGAGATCCCTCATTGCCGAAGCAACTCAGGGGTGATCGGATTAGGTTGTTGGTGCCCTCTAAGCAGTGGGATTTTCTCCAGACACTCAGCTGTGTTTCTGTCCCTACAGGCCTGCAGTGCTCGGGTCAGGAAGTTGACAGAAGAGGCCCCAGAAGGAAATACCGTTGCATGGTCATTGATTCAGATGCAGAAGTTTAGGCTCTTTCAGTTGGCAGGAATAGAAACGTCCTCAGTTTCTCCTCCTTTCCTTGGGAGCCAAGGAAATGAACTGATCAACCATAGAACTCTCTCACTGGAGGAACTACACTTTTGTGTGAATTGCACCTGTTGAAAGTTTTCCAGAATCAGTGTGTTTTAATCATCTTCTAGCCACACCCTTGGTGAGAGAGGGATTGTTGCTCTAGGATTATGGGAACATGGAATGCCGGCCTTGGACAGAGGATATCAGCAGAGATTTATTAGACACACGATATTCACAACCTAGAGGAGGAAGCCATTGCTTCATGCAGGGCCACATGGGGGTGCACTCAGGGAAGAGCCAGGAAAACCAAGCTTCATAGTAACAAGAGGCTCTGGTGCTCCCAGATCCCATAGGCGCTGGGATTAGTGTGTCTGAATAATCGTGTGTGCTGGCAGAAAACTGAAGCCCACTGCTCAGGATAAGTAGGCATCATGCTTGTTTGCCTAGATGAAGTTTTCTAAGGGAGTTGAGCTAGGAGAGGAACTTGTTTGCACTGAGGCCATTCAAGGCCTTCTTGTTTTACCAGATGTCAAGGCAACTCAGTATTGGGCCTTAATTGCAGGTCTTACATCACACTGTTGGATGTCGATTGGCTGCTTGCCCCCTATGATCATGTCAAGAGAGAAGCTGAGTCCTGGACCATTTTTTCATCAGTCTAGACAAAGCCTTACAGCTGACTTTTACCTCCTAGTCCCTTGTTTCCTCATGAGCACAAAGAAGCTACTGAGCCGGGAGAAGCTACTGGCAGTTAGCAGACTTTGGAGGGCACAGGAGGAGACCGCATCTCTTTGTTGATATTCATGTTATCATTCACCACTAGATGAAAATTGAATAATCAGTAGCCCATTGTTTAAGATATATTTTTCAAGTTAATGAATAATTTTATCCAAGTACTAGCGAGTGTCTCGTAGGATGGAAAACAGGTTTTTGGTCAGGTTTTTTTTGGATAAATACATATTAGAATTTTTTCATTTGACATAAATTCTGCTCATTTGAAATGCTTATGCATTTGAAATTCTATCTCCTAACTATTTTCTTAGAAAATAAATTAATTCCACATTCATTTTTGCTCATATATTCTCTTCTCCTCCCCTTCTTTACCTTAGGGCTTTGATTTTTTAATGAGCTAGTCCAGTAAATAAACTAATTTCACAGTAAACATTGTGTTTATTAATTTCATTCTTCAACCAGGAAGAAAAGTACTAATAAATTATTCTAAAATATAATATGGTCCTGGTATATTGCATAAGGTGGATTATGAAAAACTTCATTAAAGGAATTTTAATATGAAATTAAATTATAAACTGTAGCTATGCAAATAGCATTAATTTAATTACTTTTTAGTACTTTTTTATGATCCTATGTCTGTCTAATTAATAAAATTAAATTATTCTTATTTTATGTATAAGTAGATTATTTTAAGTTACTTTTCTGTGTACATATTAATAACTTTTTCTTTCCAATCCTAATGATAAATGGCAAACATTCAACACCTAACATTTATTTTATTAAGTATATTTTATTGGTTATATTATTACATTATTATTGAGTAAAATTCATGAGAAAAATTCAAGGGAAAATTCTAAGGGTCTTCTTTTATTTACCTGCCATTTTTATATTTCTTCTCATTTTTTTTTCACAGAGTGCTGGAGTTATTGAAAATAAGCTCCAAGACAGCAGCTGTCTCTTTTCCTATCTTTTATAGCATAGGTGAACTCTGAGTAGATACACTGCAGCAAATTCTTAGTAAGGAATTAAGAATCTATAGCTGGAATAAGTGGCTATCACACAGTAGAAATACTGGCAAATGGAATTGGAGGGGGTTTGTAACATGCATATTTTTTTTACTTTTTAAGTATATTTTCTTGATTTTGCTATTACAGTTGTCCTAATTTCCCCCCTTTGCCCCCATCCACCCAGTACCCCCTTCCCTCCGGCAATACCCACCTTAGTTCATGTCCATGTGTCATGCATATAAGTTCTTTGGCTTCTCCATTTCCTGTACTTTTCTCAACATGCCCCTGTCTATTTTGTACCTACCAATTATACTTAATCCCCCTACTACTCCCCAATTCTCTCCCTCCCTTCTCCCAGCTGATAACTCTCTGAATGACCTCCATGTCTATAATTCTGTTCCTATTCTAGCTTGCTTAGTTCATATTTGTTTGCATTTTTGTAGATTCATTTGTTGGTAGTTGTGAGTTTGCTCATTTTAATTTTCATAGTTTTGCTCTTCTTTTTCTTAAATAAGTCCCTTTAGCATTTCATATAATAAGGGCTTGGTGATGATGAATTCCTTTAGCTTTATCTTGCCTGGGAAGCACTTTATATGCTCTTCCATTTTAAATGATAGCTTTGCAGGATAGAGTAATCTAAGTTGTAGAACCTTACATTTCATCACTTTGAATACTTCCTGCCAGTCCCTTCTTGCCTGCAAAGTTGGGGCTTTTTTTTTTTTTTGAGAAATCGGCTGACAGTCTATGGGAAGTCTTTTGTAGGTAACTCTGTTTTTCTCTTGCTGCTTTTAAGATTTTTATCTTTTACCTTTGGTATTTTAATTATGATGTTTCTTGGTGTGGTCCTCTTTGTGTCCACACCAATTCTTTGTGATTCTCTGTGCTTCTTAGAATTATATGTCTATTTCCTTTGCCAAAGTTAGAAAGCTTTCATTATTTTTTAAAATAAGTTTTCAATTTCTTTCTCTTCTTCCTCTTCTTTTGGCATGCCAATGATTTGGATGTTGACACATTTGGAGATGTCTCAGAGTCTTCCTAAACTATCCCTTGATTTTTTTAAAAAATTCTTATTTCTTCTCTCTGTCTTTGTTGAATATTTATTTCTTCTTTATGTTCCAAATCATTCATTTGAATCCTGGTTTTCTTCCTTTCACTGTTGATTCCCTTTAGAGTTTTATATTTCCCTTATCGTAAACTTCATTTCTTCCATTACGTTGTTGCTGTGCTCAATGAGTACTTTGAGCATCTTGATCACCAGTGTTTTAAACTTTGCACCTGATAGGTTGGCTGTCTCCATTTTGTTTACTTCTTTTTCTGGGGTTTCATTCTGTGTTTTTTTTCCATTCAGCCGTATTTCTTTGTCTCCTCGATTTGGCAGACTTCCTGTGTTTCTTTCTGTATTAGGTAGAGCTGCTTTGACTCCCTGTAAAAGGCACCTGTAAATTGTGTGAGGCAGAGACTTAAATATTCTCTAGAGTGAGGCAACCAGCTGCACCATTTTGTGGCTCTGGGTGGGAGGAGGGATTGGAGGGGGGACTGTGCCACTGTCTGGCTTCTTGGGGGTTACTCAGCACTCACCTGATTTCCAGTCACTGCACCTACTTCCCATATGTGACTGCCACCCTTCCAGTTGTTGTGGTCATGTTGCATCCCAAAGAGTGTGAGTTTGCTTACATTTTAAGGCTCTGCAGGCCCTTTAAGTGAAGTTTTCTAAAAATCCCCACTAGTTTTTATAACCATAAGTTATGGGGATTTATCTTCCTGGTGCTGGAATCCTGGGCTCTGGGGCCTGGCCTGAGGCTGGGATGACTCACACCCAAGGTATCCCTTTTGATTTTTACCCACCACACATGAATGTGGGACCACCCATGCCCATTCCCCTGCTTCTGTATCTCCACACCACAGTGCATATCCTCCACTCTCTGCCCCATTTCTGCTACTCTGCCCCTCTTACCAGTCTGGATGAATGTGCTTCTTTAAATCCTTGGTTGTCAGAATTCCATACAGTTCAATTTTCTGACAGTTCTGGGTGTTATCTGTTTTGAAATGTAATTTTTTTGCAGTTGCAAGAGGAGGTGAAGCATGTCTACCTCTTCCTCCATCTTAACCAGAAGTTAGAATAGATATGAATGTGCTAATATGCACCCCAAGTCTATTAAAGAACCTATTTTCTATTTAGTGCGTGTGGTGTTTCTTAATATTTTGTCTATATGTATGTTTAACAAAACGATGATGTATGTAACATGTAAAATCATGCTTGGATTAATTTAGTCATTTCACTTTGATGAAAGGTATTAAAATAAAGCTAAAGGAACCTTCAGTAAGATGAAAAGGGGAACCCGTCGTATAGGAGAACATTTTTGCCAATGATACTTTTGTTAAAGTTTTAATCTCCAAAAATATACAAAGAACTAATACAGCTCAATGCCAGGAAGACAAACAACCCAATTAAGAAATAGAAAAAAGACCTGAATATACACTTCTCCCAGGAAGCCATACAGAGGGCTCAGAAACATGAAAAAAATGCTCAACATCAATCACCATCAGAGAAATGAAGAAACCTCAATGATATATCACCTTACACCTGTCAGAATAGCTACAGCCAATAAATTAACAAACAACAAATGGTGGCAAAGATGTGGAGGAAAGGGGACCCTCATGTACTGTTGGTGGGAATACAGTGTGGGAAACAATATAGAGTTTAAAAAATTAAAAATGGAATTTTCTTTTGACCCAGAGATTCCACTTCTGGATGTATATCCCAAGGATCCTGAAACACCAATGCAAAAAAAGTACATGTGCCCCTATGTTTATAGCAGCACTATTTATGATAGCCAAGATTTGGAAAAAACCTAAATGCCCATCAGTACATGACTGGATAAAACACTGCAGTACATTTACATAATAAAATATTATGCGGCAGTAAAAAAGAAGAAACTCATATTTTGCAACAGCATGGGTTGACCTGGAGAAAATTGTGCTCAGGGAATTAAGCCCACCAATGAAAGAAAAATATTACATGATCCAACTTATATATGGAATCTAATGAACACAATAAACTAACAAAATGGTAACAGAAGCTTAGATATGTAAAAAAGATTGACAGCTTCCAGAAAGGAGGATGAGTTGAGGAACAGGATGGCACTTGGTGGAAGAATTAAACAAAGAGCATTTATGCACAACACGTGGGTATGACCACAGTATGGGGACTGGTTTGGGGAGTGCAGAGGGTGAGGCTGGGCAGATGTGAGAAAAGGGAAAAAAAGTGGGAATAAATGTGCCAGCATAAACAATAAAAATAAAATTAATAAAATAAAATAAGATCTAATGTGAGACTTTCAGTATTGAGCCTTTTTCTCCACATTAGTTTTCAGCAATGATACTTCCTTAACTGATCATATAATACATGGCCATTATTGACTATTTCTTTGGATCCCTCTTCTACATTTATTTTTAAAACTATCATGTGAATGTTTAAGTGTATTTTCTACTATCTGGACCCAAACTTTATGCTATTTTTCACACAAAAATTTAATAATTATATATAGTGTATATTCCAAGGATATCTAAGTATTTTTCAAATTTTATTTCAAATAATACAAAACAGCATTTCAATTACATTTTTAACCTGATTTCTTTCACATCTTATTTCACACTTAAATGTAAAATATTGCTGTAATATCTCTGAGTACATATAATAGTAGCTTTGGGGGGTGTTCTTGGTACTTTTGTTACACATTTAAAATATATAGGATCATTTTTTCCTGTGCATTAATTTGTCTTTTCTTGATTCTTTTTTACCTATTATGTCTAACAAATTCCTATTTTCTGTTTTTATTTGAAAGCAAAGAACATGTTGCTTTACTAAACTCATTATATGAAAACTTACTTCAGGTGCTCAGATTAAGAAGTCTAATAGATCTTTCTTCAAAATAAACTATTAAGGGGCCAAGTTTCCAAATTTCAATTTACAATATTTATTCTTGGTTACCAAAATATCCCATGAGATTGTTTCAATTCATTCAGAGATTAGCCTTCCACCTTTCCTAGATATCAGGGCTGGACTTTGGGAGACTAAAGATGCAAATGGACCTGATCCACAACCTCTATAGCAAGCAGCTGGTAAATCAAACCAGAACCTTTGTAGCAATTGGTCCAACAACCAGGATACTGACCTTTGTTCTTAGATGGCTGATATCCCACATGATGAAATAAAAATGATAACACTTGCTTTACACAACCTCAAAAAGTTATTGTGCATAAAGTTCTAGCATCTTGATAGTCATTGGTACATTCTATTATTTACATTATAGACAAAAATTATAATTTACCTGAAATTCATAAAGAAGTATATTTAGAATATGAAAATGGGAAAAGGACTTGAACAGACACTTATCCAAGGAGGACATACAGAACATCCAGAGACACATGAAGAGATGCTCAATATCTCTTCAGAGAGATAGCTATCAGAGAGATGCAAATTAAAACCACAATGAGATACCACTTTACACCAGTCAGGATGGCTATCATAAACAAAGCAACAAACAACAAATGTTGGAGAGGTTGTGGGGAAAAGGGGTCCTTAGTTCACTGTTGGTGGGATTGCAGACTGGTACAACCATTATGGAAAACAGTATGGAATTTTCTCAGAAAAATAAAAGTTGACCTGCCTTTTGACCCAGCAATTCCACTGCTAGGATTATATCCTAAGAATCATAAAACATCAATTTCAAAGACCCTATGCACCACAATGTTCATAGCAGCACAATTTGCAATAGCCAAGAGTTAGAAGCAGCCTAGGTGCCCATAAGAAAATGAATGGATCAAAATATTGTGGTACATATACACAATGGAATTCTATGCAGCAGAGAGAAAGAAGGAGCTACTACCCTTTGCAACAACTTCGATGGAACTGGAAAGCATTATGCTGAGTGAAATAGGCCAGGTGTTGAAAGACAAATACCATATGATCTCACCTTTTACAGGAAGCTAAACAACAAAACAAACAAGCAAGCAGAAAAAAAACCCAAAGACACTGAAATAGAGAACAAGGGGACAGTGACCAGAGGGGAGAGGGAAGGGAATTTAAGGGGAAAAAGGGGGAGGGATTTGGAGGAACAAATAGGAAGGACACAGGGACGAGAACTAAGGGGGGTGGAAATGGGAGGGAGGTGGGGAGCACGGAGCGGGGGAGGCTGGGATGGGACAAATAGACAAAAACTGTACTTGAAAAATAACTAAATAAAAAAAAGAAATACACAAAAAAAGAAAATGAATAGTTTCATTGAAACAGTGAATTGTTAAACCTGCCTTATTTTATATGTAGCCATTTCACATTTTATTTTTTATGCATTTATTTCAGCAGTCTGGTTTACCTCTGTTTTTCTGTGGATAACACCCAAGTCATAGTTTTTCTTACATTTCAGAGGTGGGGGGGAAGGAGAGAGAGAGTGAGAGATCTGCTATAAATGTCGTAGCTGTAGCTTGTACAGGCTGAGAAACAACGTGGAGACCTTCTCTGTAAAGAGTCACAAGATTCCACAATCAACGATTCACTAGGCAGTGTGATCATTGAGGAACAACCTGCCAGAATTGACAAACCCCTATAACTGAGCATATTATGTTGGATTTTTATTACAATATATAAAATACTTTGAATAATTTTATATATAGATAATAACTTTATAAGAAAAAAAGATCAATCTCCATGGCTGTTCTGAACTTTCACTTTTGTTCTGTTAATTCTGGAAGACCAGCTATTTCTGAGACAAAAATGTGTCTATGTTGTAAAGGCAATTTATAGTTACTATAATTTAATGTATATACAATTAAAACCACACAGGTCCATTAAAACTTTATAATCTGTACTAAGGAATTAAAGCAAAATGCTAGCAAGTCAAAACAGAAAAGAAAATTCTGAGGATCTTAGTAGGAAGAACATTTCTTTACATTGTTTAAGAAATATTTCTGTGTGAGATTATTCTTGTCCAAACATCATAAACTCTACTAATGTATGAAACATTTTCTGAAATATATTTGGTTGTTGTACATGGTTGTCAGCTTTTTATTAATAAAATGCTACTTCTGTAGAGTAAGTAGCTTTAAAGTTTCTTATATTTTGTCACAAAAGTTTCAAAATGAATGAGTGAAATTATTTTTTTCATAAATATGTATTTTATTTGAATTGTTTCTCCATAAATACACATTTTATTTGAATTCTTTCTCTGTTGGGAACCACCCTGCCTGGCTTCAGTAGCTGTAACCCCCCATGGCTAAGGCTGAGTGAGCGACATTTGGACTGTGAGCTACTAAGGAGACAAAGCTTATCTCCCTGTCAGGAGTGCCACTTTTGCTCCTTTTACTTCATCCATAACTGGCCTCTAATGTTTGATCGGTTAGCCAATGATGAGTAAGATTCCTCAAGGGAAGATCAACCTAAGACAGGCACAATCACATGGAGGCCCCAGGAAAGGACTTGGGGAGCCATGGTAAAAGGGGATGATGGACCCTCACCCTTCAGCTTTGACATAGCCTGAGTCCTCATTCTGTCTGCAAGAAGTTTCCTAATCTCTTGGCTGCCTTACTGCCCCTGCCTGACTTAAGCCTGAAACAATGACAGAGGGTCATGCAGCCCTGTGCTTGAAAGGGTGGGTTCCCTGGGTGATCAGGCCTAAGAAAGAATATATAAACTCCTGTGAAACCTGCTTTACTAAGAATGTTCTCACTTAAATGATAAAGGTCCAAGCAGGAAATGAGTTTGTTTTCCAAAGTTTTGTAGCCCTTTAGCTAACAGACCCTGACTCAGAATAGGCCTTCAGAGTTCTTTGTATGCTACCTATTGTTTCATCCTTACTGTATGACAATAATTAATGAATTTTACCTGTCTTCTTGTGCTAATTGAACCTAATAAAAGCCTGTCCAGGCAATGGCTGGGGCACTTTCTTCTTGAAAGATTTGCCAGGCCACTCTGGGACACTTTCTCCTTGAAGGAGTAGTGGTGCAGTCCCTTTTCCTCCACAGGACTCGGTAGTCTGTGTGAATTTGTCTCATATCTCATCCATAATGCTGCAGACACTGTGGGCTGGTGTTTGCATCATTTCTCCATGGACAAATATGTTTTTAATAAAATATGAGCTATGTGTATTTGTACAAGTGTTATATTTTAAATAGATTGAAGAATAATGTATAATAGGCATTGATGTTTGTCACTTTTACACAATACATCCTGAAATTGTTAAAGGTGATTTTTACAAGTTGATAGTAAGGAAAGAGCGGAGCAGCCAGGAATGCAATGAATACCTTTGTGGTGGGCACCTGTAAATTGAAAAGGAAGTACAGACACTAAAATAAATTAACCTGTTGGGAATCATGAAGCCATACTCTCTTTTCTAGCAAAAATGATCATAAAGAGATGTATCCTTAAAGTGATTATAGAAGGCTGACCTGCAGTACAGTGGAAGGGAGCAACTGTTACAAGAGATGTAAGTTCAGCATTTTCACAAGGCTCACAAGTCAGTATGATGCAGGCTCACAAGTCAGTATGATGCCAAAATTAACAATGTTGCTCACTGAACTATGCTTTGAGTATTACAGAGCAAGAGGGTACACTTCACCAGATCTGACCTCATGCAACACTGGACTGATTATAAACCACTTTCTCTCTGCTCCAGATCTATCCCTTATACCTACCCTGCTTTGTGATGCCAGAGCCATGACTCTGTGAATTATAGCTCTCTTTACCAGCAGACTCTTGGCTAGTCTGTGGCATAGAGTGATGATGGAAGGCAGGAGAAGCGAGGATGACTTCCGACTGAGGATGTGTCTTCCTGATTTACTGTCAGACTTACCTCACCAATGGGGCTTCACCACAACGGTGCTCCCCAAACCAGCCTCACTGTGTCCCACTGGAGGTACTAACAGCAAGGCAAGTTTGCTGCTCCCTGAGATGTCCAACTTCCATGGGGAACCTCTGCTAAACCTCTAGATTTTGATAATACTCAAACCTCCCACCATTTCCTCAGTCCTGGGGAAAGAGGCTGCTCTGTATAGTTATTTCTAGTTTACCTCAGTGTTTTCTTTGTGCACTTTCCATCTCTCCACTTCTGGGGCTATGAAACCCTGTATAAAATTCCATCTGTTAAAATATCCAGTGTGTTTATATTATCTTCACTATACCATCTAGGGTGACTAATGATCTCTTGCAAATTTAATTAAATATCTTAATGCTCCAAGCCCTTGCTACCACTATCATTTGCATAGCTTAGAAAACAAACTGGCTACCCACGTGTATTCTCCATGGTTTCATCTATTCTCTTCCTGGCTATTACATAGAAATTGTCACTGAAAGACTCTGCGTCTCCCAATTAATTGTGATCAATTGTTTTCATTTCAAAAATACTGTGTTTGTTTGGTTTATTTTACTCTTGGTAATTGATAGGCTCAGTGAATTCATAATTCAAATTTTTTATTGTTCAGAAATTAGATCCATTGCTACTGCATCAGCTATAAACCACAGTTAGGTGTCTTAAACATATATAAATTTAAAAAATAAGAATACTCCAGAGAGGTAACTGTGGTAGAAATCAAAGCATAAGGACAGTGATAGGATAATTAGGTGTAACTCAGTTTAGGTGGAGAATAATGCTTATTGTAAGAGTAATACTGAATGGTAAGAATGTAGAATGAGACCAGACTGCAGAGGTCCTTCAGTAGTGGATTTAACTGTCTCAAACAATCTTAACAAGCATAAAATATTGTGAACAGCATTGACTTATCACTCCCAGAAACCAAAAAATACAGTATATCGATAATAAAAATTGAGTTGTATCTATTTTGGGAATAATAGAAGAGCACTATCTATACCTCTAGTGGGTGGTATGGGCAAATTCTAGATCTCTCCTTCCAAGATGAAAATACTCATAAAATGGCTGTTAGAGTTGTTGACTGTTGATACAACAGGCTCAATTGTTGCTGTCATCTCCACACCCAGGAAGCTCCCTCACCCAAGATAACCCACACCAATGACTGACTGACACTTGTATATAAAGACCACCACAGTACTTAATCTGGAGGCATCTGAGATGTGGCTTCGGGGTCACTAAGACAGAGCTCAGAGATCCACATGTCAGCAGCTAAACATTTTGATTTAACTGCACCAGTCAAAATCCTCTCTTTGCCTTATCTTGTGTCCCAATACTTATGCTTCTTTCTTGGTTCAGAGAGCATTGAACTCACTGGACCTGCATGCAAATCTCTTGCTCGGAATCTGTTTCCTGGAGAACCACACATGTAAGAGACAGAACCCAGTATGGTCCCAGGAAGAAGACCCTACAGTGTGACTGTGGAACTGTGACACCTGCAAGTGAAGATCTCATCACTAGTGGAAGGTAGAACACTATGATAGCTCCTGTCATGTGGTAGTGAGGCAACTATTAAAACCTTCACTACAGGTACATTGCATTGATTAAAGTGGAAGCAGAATACCTGATGAGTGTGATATCTCAGGTATTTGAGCAATTGTGAAGAGTGTTATTTGCAAAGACTAAAGAATCAGATGGCTCTAGCAAGAGCTGTCAAGTCACAGAAAAACAGTGGAAGGTTATGGACAGCTGGGGGAAATTAATCAAAATCTGAAAGGAAAATGTGAGAATCAGAGGGCTTTCTCTGCAGTTAAAAAAATCTCTTAACCCTTACAAGGCAGAAAAAAGCAAGGGCCAGGTTTGGGGCAAAATGTATGGTTAACAGAGCTGAGAAGAAGGTTAGCTTATCAAAACAAGTCAACTCTGAAAAGGCCTCGGTCTTAATGTGAAGCGAAATCCTAAAATTTGGGTTGGAAACAGATAGGTTATTCCATTGAAATTATTGAATCCCCAGATATTCTGTACTCTGGGACTCCAGGGACCTCTCCTTATAAATAAATGTGGTTCGCATCTTACAAAAGCTAAGAGCTCCTCTTTTGTTGGAAGATAAAGCAGAAACTTCTGCATTACAAGATAGTAGGTCCCTGCAGCTGTTGCCTCTCCTCCTAGCCACCAGGCTATTAACTATAGTTAAATTACAACATAACCCTGTTTTGGAAATGCTGGATCAGCCTAGGAGAAAATACCTCTGCCATAAAGGGACCAGGGCCCCTTGCCAACGTCGATAAGCACTATCTAACTGAGTAGCTGTGGAATGGATTCTGAGGTGGCCAGAACAAGCAAGACAACAAAATACAAAGTTAGAGTAAAAGAGAGAGAGTTTAACAGTACAAGAGTACTTCCCATGATGCAGAACTTAATATTATGACAAAAGTCTCTGGAGCCAATACCAATATGCTGCAAGATGGCTTTGGAACACTTGAAATTAGTGATGACTCACACTTAGTGAAAGAGAAATATCATCACCCCCATTGTAAAGAATGAGAAAGGTGTTCAAAAGAAAAGGAGAAAGCTGTGTAAGGCCAGGAAATCTATCAGATGGCTGTGTTCTGTTGGTAGGGCCTGGAGGGAAACACAGTTACCATAATAATTAGTAAAACAACTGAGAAGGGCACCAGTGTCACTGATGAGCCAGCTCGTTAGCAGCTCTCTAGGTGAGGGCTGAATGGATGAGATGCTGTTGCTGACTTGGATTGCCTGATAGCAAGAAGGCCACAGATCTCTGAAATCATAGCAGTCAGGAGGGGGTGATTATTCATCAGAAATAAGATGAGCAAAATTATTTTAATGAGTAGCAGCATCTGATTGGCATCCAGGGGTGTCTGACCTGCAGAGTTTTGAGGATGGTTATAAAAAATATAGCAACTTTAGGGCAAGGATGATGTGTATTCAACAAAAGTGTTGCTCCATCTAAAGAAAGAAAGCAGGATGGAGGATCAGGAGGCTGAATGCAGCTGAGCCAATTAAAAGCAATCACAATCACTCATCCAGTTTTTTTTCCCCTTTGAGTCAGCTTGTAGACTCAGATCCCAGGGACTGAAGGAGAGTGCAGATCCTCAGGACAAACGGTCCTACAATACCATAGCAGACAAACATGGCAATGACCCAGCTTATTCTTTTCTGAAGGTAGATGCTGCCTTTATAAGAGTAAACTGGAGAAGGTAAATGCTCAGGTGTTTTAATGACTGCGTATAGAGGGTTAAAGTTTACATAACTACACAGGAAGTGAAATGTCAAGGTCTCCCATTGAAGGCGTATATTAGTTTCTTACGGCTGCTATAACACATTAGTAAAATCTTGGTGGCTTAATGCAAAATAGATGTATTATCTTATAGTTCTAGAGGTCAAGAGTCTGAAACAATCCTCACTAAACAAACATTGAGGTTATTTTCCAGTCTGGGCTCCTTTCTGAAGGCTTCGGGTAAGAATCCATCTCTTTGTTCATCTTCTAGAGGCCTCATACATTCACATGCCTCAGATCAGGTCCTTCTTTCTCTGTGTTCAAAGCCAGCAACTCACGGCTGAGTTTCCATGTTACATTTATCTGACCTTGCTTTCAAACCTTGGTGCATCCCTTTTTCTGACTCTGCCTCTCTCTTCTACTTTTAAGGATTCTTACAATTCCACTGGGATTGCCTGATAGCAAGATTTCCCAGGTAATCCAGGATAATTGCCCCCATCTCCAAGCCAGCTGATTACCAACCTTGATGCCATCTGCCACATTAATTCCCTATTACCACATTACATAAGATATTTACAGGCTCCAGTGATAGGACATGCTCATCTTTAGGGTGTCTTTACTCTGCCCAACCCAAAGAGATATCATATTGACCTAGTAACAAATTGAGAACCATATCTGGCCTCAGGAAGAGTCCAATACATCCACATAACCATTGACTGGTCATTTTCCTAGTTTTCTAATACATACTTGGAATGGACACCCTAGATGGTTGGCAGAAACTCCATGTAATTTCCTTGGCTTGTGAATAAAGAGCTAATGCAGTGAGGAAGGCTCCAGAGAAAATGGCTCTCTATATTAATAACCTTAAAGACACACACGATCCAGCTTTGGTATATCCCATTGCATCTCTGCTTAGTTCACTGTGTTGGCTCCTACAAACCAAAAGGACCCGGAAGGTGACAGTGTGCTGCACAAAATCAAGCCTCAGAACTACACTCATAGCATTGGAGAAATTTAGTTCAAGAGGAACCTAACCATATGTTCAGTCCACAAAATAGCATAGGGCTCCACTTTGATTATATTGTATTATTTGGACCAAATGACCAACTGTCATGTATAATAAAGGTATTGGTGAGATACATGTGCTCCAGAGACTGAAAGATAAATCCTAAAACAATTGAGAAGATCAGTGAAGTTTTAGAGGGTCACTGGCTTGGGAATGCTGAAAAACTTTCTTCAAATAAAATCCAAAACATTGTGTTGAGACTTTTATCTCAGTGGATTTTCCTCCACGAAGAAGAAAAGAAAATTCTTGATAGGTTTCTTCAGTTAGTGGCAGCAACTTGTCACATACCTGGAAATATTGCTCCAACCCAATTACCGAGTGACAAAGAAGGCTGTCAGCTCTCAGTGAGACTCGGGGAAAGCACTCAGTGGCGGGTCCAGGCTGAAATGCAGGCACACTGCCTTTTGAGCCTTATAACCCAGCAGACTCTATTATGACTGCGATATCCATGAACGGATGTGATGCTATCAGCATTTATGACAAAAGCCAGGAGGGGAATCTCAAAGATCACTCGTACTCCTGCCATCTGCATGCCTGAAATATAAATCATTTGAAACACAGAAATGCTTTGGGGGACTTTATTTTAGAAAAAAATTGAGTCAAAAAAGACCAGATTTACCCTTCAATTTGATAAAACAATAGCAAAATATATGAAGCTTATTCAAAACCTAGATATTAAGAAATAAAGTACAAAAATCCCTCCAAAGAGAGAAGAAAAGAAGGTAGGCTCTATAATTGCCCTAGTTTACTGCCTTGAAAGATTTTGTATATATCCATCCAGAGAGTTTTACATGAATATTCATAGTAGCTTCATTTGTAATAGCCCAAAAAAGTGGAAACAATGCAAATGTCAATCAACAGAACAATGCATGAACGAATTGTGCCTTACCCATACAATGGAATACTACATAGCAATAAAATAAATGACCTATTGATGCACACTGCAAGATAGATGAATGTTTTTATAATCATGTGCAGTGAAAAAAAACAACAAAAAAAGAGAACATACTTTATGAGTCCATTTACATAACATTTTAAAAATGCAAGTGAATCTATGGCAACAGAAAACAGATTAGTGCTCCTTAAGAAGGAAAGAAGCAAGGAGAAAAAGGAAGGAGAGATCATTAAAGAGCAAGATAATAAATGGGGGGTTAAAGAAATGTTCACTATCTTGATTGAGGCAGTGGTTTATGTGTAATCGTAAAAGTAATTTTAAGAAAAAGTAATTAAGGAACAAAAGTGGAAACAATGCAAATGTCAATCAAGAGAACAATGCATGAACAAATCATGCCTTACCTGTACAATGGAATACTACATAGCAGTGAAAACAAATAATCTATTGATGCACACTGCAAGATAGATGAATGTTTTTATAATCATGTTCAGTGAAAGAAACCCAACAAAAAAGAGAACATACTTTATGTGTCCATAAAGTCCATACTTTATGAATCATATTTTATGATTACTTAGAAAGTATTCTTAATTACTTTTTCAGAGAATTTACATGTGATGACTAAATTTACCAAGTTAAATGCTTTCCATAAGTGGTTACAAAGATTAAAAAGGCAGTTATTGACTTAGCATGGTACAATGAGGCAGGTGTCACTGTAGGGTGGGGCTCCCACTGACCACCTCTGTTTCCAGAGGACCACTTTTAATACAGTGGATGCATTCTCTATAAAGGATTTGACTTACAGCACACATACGGGTAATGGATTCTTTCAGACCGTAAGTCTTTCCCAATGGTTCTTCCAGATATTTATTCTATGGCAGCTTTAGCAGGTTTATTTCTGAGATTGCCATTATAACAAGTGCTACACCTCCAGCACCCCAGCATTGATGTATGAATCTAATGGGGTTTTTTTGCAGGTCTAATTTATTTATATTTTTTTACTTTGTTTATATTGTTGACACTATTACAGATGCCCTTGTTTACCCCCCCACCATTTGCCCACCCCCACCCAGGCCCTGTCCTTGACCACCCAGATCCCCTCTATTGGATCAGAAACTAGCTCAGGAAACTAGCCCCTCTTCTCCAGACTATTACAAGTAAATGGAAGGAGAAGGTGTTGATTTGTGGCAAAAAAAGTGTTTGAGTAGGACAATCTCTTTTTCACTTATAATTACCCTTCTCACTCAATGCCTAATGGCTTAATAACTTATCTACTCTATTATACTTGGAATGACTATTTAAGTAAACCTCCTCTACTCTGACTTCCTTGATTGGTACCAAGCTACATCTGATACACAATGTCTGATCTTAACCTAGGGTAAATTATTTTTTTCCTTAAAAGTAAAACATAAAAATAAAATAGTCCCCCCAAATAATTTTCACACATAGTCTTCCACTTGCTCTATATTTTTCAATTCTATCATGATCTCACAGAGAACTTTAGTCCTACATTATGCTAATGTTATACAAGTACCAGGTGACTCCACTTCAGTATTTGCACAATAGATAAAAATGACTACTCTTCTAGTTATGGAGATGGTGATGTCTCTTCAACAGGATCAAGGAACAAGCAGAACACTATATAATTCTACATGAAATACTACAAAACGTGTACGCATTCAGATGGTACCGTCGTATAAGTAAACTTAAAGGAGCACCTCTTCCAGGTGACACTAAACTTTTTCTCACCCAAATTTCTTTATTTGAATACATTTGGTAGTGTTTATCTCTCCCTTTTGGTTCTAAAGCAAGGTCATTAGCACCAAACTCTAAAGATCTGTATCCTTAGAAAATCACCTTGCTCGTATTTGAAAGAATATCCTACTGCCTTGGAATTATAAAGAGTATCTTGGAAACCTATTAGCATTATAAACCTTAAAAATAATTAGTGTCACTGAATTTGAATTACTTTAATTGCAAAATAGATACCACAGCAAATCATTCACAGTGCTACTGTGAGATTTTTGTAAGAAACCATTTTAGCTGATAAGAATTAAAAAGACAAATGACCTTAGATCGTGACTCCAAAATATCCAGCTCTCTGTTGTTTATTTGCCTAATTGGGAGCGCTCACCACCTGGGAGAAGTCAATTATTTAAGAGCTACATAAAGGACAAACGATGGAATAAATAAATAATATATTTGTTGGGGTCGGGGTCTCTTCCATGGTGATTAAATCAAGGAGTGTTTTGAGTAAAATCTGTCTCAATTAATGGTCGCTTATGTCCTCTCTCCAACCCCCTTTCTTACCTTCCGGGTTCTCATTGTCATTCATCTGACAGACACCACTTTGATTTTTCATTTAAAAAGAATAATTAAAAGATTTTTAAATGTCTACTTGAAGAGAGGTACAGCCGATAGCTTTTAAATGGCAGCCTTTTGGTTATTTAGTGTGTTGCTATTTTAAAATATGTAGAGAACAAGGGGATAGTGACCAGAGGGGAGAAGGAAGGGAAGTTAAGGGGAAAAAGGGGGAGGGATTTGGAGGAACAAATAGGAAGGACACAGGGACGAGAACTAAGGGGGGTGGAAAAGGGAGGGAGGTGGGGAGCAAGGGGCGGGGGAGGCTAGGATGGGAGAAATAGACAAAAAACTGTACTTGAAAAATAACTAAATAAAATTAATTATAAAAAAATAAAAAGAAAAGAAAAAATATGTAGACAAGTAACAATAAACATTATAAACAGAAATTGGTAAATGTTGCTGACAAGTATGGGAACCTTACAGTTCTCTCCTTTCAGGCTCTTCATGGCTGTCCTACGGCAGGGAAGATTGGGCACACTGATATATGTCTATATGGACATTACATTCTCCCTCTTATGTCTATATGGACATTATATTTTCCCTCTTAATTTCTAACAGGCCTAATTGAACATATATGTCTAATACATTCTTGCTTAAAATTGTAAAAAATGTCCTATGTTTGTTGGAAGATTGAATAAAATAGGCATATACATGTATACACACATGAGCATGGAATACTCATGTATTCCAAAATACTCATGTATTAAAAAATTCAAAATACTATATTTTGAATACAGCCAAAACATCACGTAGAAAACTGCAAATTTCCAAATGAGGTGCTAGATCACCTACAAAACAAAGAGAATCAGATTAACATTGTCCTTTTGAAAATGTTTTTTCACTGTTGACATTATTAGTACATCAGAGAGGAAAAAAAGATTTGTTTTATTTTTCTAGAATAGTATATCAATTTCCTTATACAATGAATATAGAAAAAGGAAACAGTGGTCAGAAATACCTTCTGCAGTATAAATGGTTTCATTAATTTGATTTTGATGTTCAGCAACTATCCCCAAATATTTGGAATTTAACTGATCAAGCCTTTACTTCTCAAATATATTTACAGGTGAATTTTATAAAGAACAAGGATGGAGAACCAATAAATGCAATAGGAACAATTAGACTTCCATTTTTAACCTTGTACTTTATAAACTGTATTAAATAATGAGCATTACTTTCATTAACTTATATGCAATAAGTTACTTGCATTAACTTATATAATATTTAAACTATGTCTTCTTAGGTGCATTTTATTTGTCCAAAGAATAGAGTAGGTGAAAAGTGAGATAATAAAAAAACTGAACTCTCAGTACACCAATTATAATAAAAACATGACATACTTTGAATTATATATACCCCTTTGGGGGGTTAATTTTTTTATTTTACTGTATTTTTCCATTACCATTACTCCCCTTATAACCTCATCCACCTTCACCCACTCCCTCATCCCCCTCAGTCACCATACTGTTTGTTGTCCATGTCCACAAGTTCTTTCTCTTTGTTTCCTTTTGCTCGATCCCTCATCCCCCAATCTGCACTCCCACCCTGAGCTGTCAGCCTGCAGCCTGTGAGTCTGTCTCTGTTTTGCTTGTTAGTTCAGTTTATTCATTAGATTCCTCATATGAGTGAGATCATATGATACTTGTCTTTCTCTGACTGCCTCATTTCACTTAGCACAATGTTCTCCAGGGCTATCTGTGATGTCGCAAAGGGTAGGATTTTCTTCTTTTTTACAGCCAAGACGTATTCCATGGTAAATATACAATAGCTGTTTTATCCACTCATCAACTGATGGACATTTGGGCTACTTCCAAATCTTGGCGATTGTAAATAACGTTTCAATGAACATAGGGGTGCGTACATTCTTTCAAATTAGCATTTTGAGTTTCTTCAGATAAATCCCCAGAAGTGGAATTAGTGGGTTATAAGGCAGTTCTATTTTTAATCTGGGGGGTAAGTTCATACTGCTTTCCACAATGGCTGCACCAGTCTGCATTCCCACCAACAGTGCACAAGGGTTCCCTATCTCCACATCCCTGTCAGCACTTGTTGTTTGTTGACTTATTCATGATAGCCATTGTGATTCATTTTTTAACATTGTGGTTTAATGAGTAAACTTTTTTAATGTTGATGAAGTTAATTTTTGTATCTTAATTAAAGGCTATTGGTTTTGATTATTTTAATCTAAAACTTTTTGCTCACTCCCAAATCTCAGAGATATTCTCTTATGTTTGATTCTAACATCTTTGTGGCTTCAGCTTTACTATTTATGCCTAGCACCACTAGAAATTAAACGTTTTGTGAATGGTGTGAGGAAAAGACCAAGATTCCTTTTTTTTTAAATACACATAGCCCTATGGTACCCATATTGTTTGAGTACTACTTGTTGAAAATGGATTTCTTTCTCCACAGCATCGGCGCCTTTCAAAAAATTATTTGCCTATGTACTTGTGGACCTATTTCTGGTCAGAATTTAACTTGGTAGTCAATGACACTGACAACACCGGTTAATAGTTCTAGTGCTTATTTTGTAGAGTTTTTTAAAATTTTCTGCCTGAATAACAATGCCATCTGCAAATAGAGAATGTTTTGCTTCTTCAGTTCTGGCCTTTAAACACAATACTTTTTTTCTTTCTTTAATATAATAGCAAGGATTCTGAGTAAGATTTTCACTGGAAATAAGACTAGTTACTTATCCTTACTTTTAGTCCTCTTATTGCTCTTTTGAGATATTTTGTTATGTTCACTATTATTGATATATATGATGTTACCTGTGGGGTGGTTTTATTGTTATTGTTTGGAAACAGGTATTTTTTTTAAATTTAAGAGAAAACTTACATCCTATTATAAGTCGGCATAACTTTAGTAATTATAATTCAGAGGTTATTGGGAGCTCATCTTACTAGAACTGCAGAAAGAAAAATGAAGACTATGGTTAAAATAATAGAGCCATAGACTATTTGAAAGGACTGAAATTCATATTATGTAACCTTATAAATTGCCCCTTTAATCTTCATTTCAGTGATATAGTAGAGCACTCCTATATTAATAAGATGAGTTTACTTTTCTTCTTTTAGGTCTTGTGGGCAATATTTTGGGTATAGCATATATTTTACATTTTATTTTTGTTGGGGAAAAAACCACTTTTGTGTCATTAGTAGTTGGCCAAGCATCATAGGGTGATTTACATTAACATTTATGTAACATAAAATGTAAAAGATTAAATTATTTCCCCTTCCAGTTTGAATTAGCTGGTTTATACCCAAATATCTTGTTTCTTCACAAGTATTTTCTGTTTTTCTTTTTATGCTTTATCAGCACATTAGTTAAGCTTGCATTAGTCTCTTCAGTTACTTATCACTGTGGAAATTAAAGCTATACATGACTTTTAAAATATCCTTATTGGTGTACACATCAGTAAACCCAACTGCAAGTGTCTGGAACCAAGCTAATCAAGATTAATGCATTCATTTAACAGATGGTTACAATGTTATTAAAATGCAAATGATTGGTTTCTGCTAATTGTTCAACATCAGAAACAATTAATCAGTAGAGTTTTTTCATTTTCTAATAGCCTTTGTAGAGTTTACCTCCAGAGATTAACATAAAAGACAAATATGTAAATGTCTCTCACTAACCCCAGGAGAGTCAATCAACTTGAAAGAAAAAGTAGAATAATGATTATATATTTATAGTAATGGGAAGAACCCTTTGAGTACTATAATGTGCTTCTGAGTTGTTTAACTGGTATCCATATAATTATGTTCACTGGAATAGCTATTCAAATGTAATGGGATTTGGTGCCTTACTTTGAGTCAAAAAGACAATTTCACTATTTGAGTAAATAAACAGTTCTGATGGTGGTTCTCACCAGAAGAGTAGCATCGTAACAACGAGGTGGAAAATGTTTCAAAAACACTGAGTAATGTGAAGTTAACGTCCAAAGAATTTTATTCATTCCTTCTTGCACTCAATAATAGTACATTTAATGTCTTTTCATCAGTTTACCTCTTTACTTTCAAACTATACTATAATAGCTTTGAGAAGAAAATTAACTAAATAACTAGATAATTTTTCTCTCTTTGGCTTGTTTTATTTGGTTGTGTCCTTGCTTATTTTGGGTTTTCTTTTTGGTTTGTTTAATATGAGCTAAATTTAGTTTACATTAAATTTAAACATAAATACTTTAACAAGAATTAAATTAATGTTGGATATGTGTGACTGGGCTTACAGAGTATTTTTTTCTCATTTTGAGTTTTCAAAAGGGGTTAATATTTTGCTTCAGTGTGAGAAACATTACATTGGACAAAGTAGATGTATTAAAACCTTGGCTTCCTCAATATATTAAATCATATTACAGTAAGATTTTGCTGACCTAGAAGACATTAATCTCTTTAAGGTGACTTAACATCACTTCCCAGTTCTATCATGCGTACATTTTACAGTGGAACTCTCAAAAATCAATAATACTTTCCTCATTTAAACTGTCTTTTAACTCATATTACTAGAACCATTTATTATATATAACACCATGTTTAATCTTAATGATCATTCTATGTAATAGTTTTTGCTATCCATTTTTCACAGAAGTTCAAAAAGGTTAAATAACTTCCCTGTAGTTGAACAGAGATTGATGCACATTTCTTTCATTTTAATTCTCTTAATTTTGTCACTATGTATATTTATAAATAAACTTGGATGGGAAATATCTTAAAGTTTGTGATCATCCTAGCTATAGGAACTTGAAAAGAATAAATAAATGCATTTTTGTAAATACCTATTACTATGATGTTTTAAAAAGCAAGGGCGTTATTCATAACAGATGCCAACATAATATTTTGTTTTATAGTATTAGTAATCTTGCCTCTAAAGCAAATAACAAAAAGTTAAACAGCTTAGAAAGAAAGGTTTTTTTTCTCAATGATATATTGCTTTTTATCTTCAGAGGCAAAAGAAGCCAATGGAAATTTTTGATTAACAGCAATTCAGTGGAAGATTTTCTTACCTACTTCAATTTAACCAAGTCTTCAATTCACCAGTGCTCTTTATGGCTCCTTCAGCACACCCTTCCCGGCCCCCACTGGTAGTACTGCTTCCCCCCACTCACACCTGTGTTTTTGCTCCTATGAGTTTCATGCGCACTGAGACTCATCTGGGTCTGCTCCACAACCTGTGTACACAATTACACATTTTATTGTCATTACATGTTTTAATAAAATTTAGTCTTTTTCAAAATTAATTCAATACAATGTAAATATTTATAAATGTAGTCAATCAAATTGCTACTAAATTAGGCATTGATAAGATAACATTAAAATATGAGAAAAGGTAATATAAATCTACAGGATTATGATCCTAATCAGCTTTACAGATGCCTTTAAGATCTTTTTGTAATACTTCAAAATCACTGAAATGGGAAATCATACTTTGCATACTTAATCACTGAGCCATGTGTTAAAAATATTTTCAAAATAAGAAACAGTATCAATGTATTGCTCATCCTTATTTAAGATATCTTATTTAACTGTTCTCTTTCACTAATTAAATTTTAAAAGATGGTTTTTACAGTCTTTTACTTCTATTCATTTTCACTTGCATTTATTACACACAACTTGCAGTAAACTTTACTTTCTCACTATTTAATGTATAATGCAAAAATGTATATGGCAATAAATTTGATTTGCATTAATTATACAATATGTAATGATCAAAGGACAATATTAACTATTCTTTATACATAAAGTGATTCCATAAATTTTCTGTTTTGCACATTTCCAGTAGAAGACTTAAATAAAGAATATGTTCCATGAAGACAGTGTTGCTGCATCAAAGTATAAATGTATTTCTTAAGTATTAATATGTATTGCCAATCCTCACCTTCAGGAAATATATATTAGTTTACACTAATAGTAATTTATAAAAGTGAATATTTGGAAATTGGTATCTAATAACTCGGTCACCATGTTGGTTTTCTTCATTATTTGCTGATTCTCATCAAGCCCAAGGGTAATATTATACCCCAAACAGTCAATCACAACATTGGCTGAAATCCTTGGAAACTGATGTAAACCACACCTTGCTTTTTTTCCCAGTTCTTCTTTCTTTAGTCCATATGATTCCAAACATTTCTCTATATTCAGCCAAACTACCTATTTCCTAAACTAAGTCCAAACCATATGCTTTTCATATTTATGCTTGTTGGAATGTCTCCATGTCATGAATAAAATGATACATCAATGGTAGTTTAGATTCCACACTGTTAACTCCCTCACATTGAAGGTACAAGCATCTTTGCTTTTCACCTAATTCCTTATCATTCAAACTACGTATATCCGATTCTACAATTTCCTTCAGACACTGCAGTTTTAACAAATCCCCAGCTTCCCCATCAACTCTGTCAAAAAGTCCATTTCCCTTCTCCAAAACTCTTTCTACATTTTAATACACAAGTGTCATGGGCGTCTGTTCATGATATATTCTTTCCTATAAGTCAGCTGGGCAACTGCTTGGCTAGCTGCCTGCTGAGTAGCCTGGCACCAAAGAATAGACAAGAGTCACACAAGGTAACTATGCTATTCACTCAGCTTTTATTGAATGGAGGTTCATTCAAAGTAGAACATCAACATACATTAATATCCTGCTCGCACCAACAATCTAAGAGCGATAACACACACACACACACACACACACACACACGCAGAGCAATCAATGGGGGATAATGAACCCCAGTCCCAGACTCTCAGTCTGCAGGTTCAGGAGACAGCACGGTGGGTAAGGGAGTCATCAGTGTCTTGCAAGGAAGGATCTCCAGAGCCAGGTGGGCAGCATGGCAGATGAAGTCCCTAGTTCAGCAGGACAGAGCCTCTGGTGGCCCGTGCTAAAGGAGATCAGCATGGCATGGAGCAATGCCCTGGTGTGTGGAGTTCAGCTGTCTCAGCAGTGGGCTGGAGCCTGCCTCAGTTATAATTTGGAAGTAGTGTACTCCACCCTCTGGGTCTTCTCAATAAATATCTCTGCACCCCTGATGGCAAGTGTGGAATTTCCCCAGGGGCCTTTCTAATTAGACCCCCCCAGGGGTCTAATTTCCCCAGGTGGCCTCACTCTGCAGACATGGCTGTTCTGGTCACATGGGCAGATATGGTAGGGGTGTCTTCTTGCCAGATGTGTCTAATATGACTTAGGTATCTTCCCTCTTGAACCAAAGTGTCATGGCTGACTGGTATCCATCCTGGTTGACATGAGTGACTTCATTTTGTTTTACAAACTTTATGCTATTTTGGTCAGACCAATGCCATTTTATTGGTCCTGCTCTCCACAAGTCATTCCGGATTTTTCTTTATCTCTGTTCTTTCTGTTATCTCTGTTAGAGAGGTGTCTACCTTTCTTCTACCAAGACTTAACTACAAATGAAAAGTTCAACATTAGATCACATATAAAAATTCATGAACACTTCAACACAAGGGTTTGATCTCCAAAATATATAAAGAACTCACATGACTCCACACCAGGAAGACAAACAATCCTATTAAAAAATGGACAAAGGACCTGAACAGACAATTCTCCAAGGAGGACATACAGAATGCCTAGAAATATATAAAAGGAGGCTCAGCATCACTAGCCCTCAGAAAGATGCAAATTAAAACCACAATAAGAAACCACTTCACACTGGTCAGGATGGCCATCATAAACAAATCAACAAACAGCAAGCATTGGAGAGGATGTGGAGAAAAGGGACCCTAGTGCGGTGTTGGAGGGAATGAAAACTGGTGCAGCTACTGTGGAAAACAGTATGGAATTTCTTCAAAAAACTAAAAATGGAACTACCTTCTGACCTAGCAATTCCACTGTTGGCATTATATCCTAAGAACATTGAAATACCAATTCAAAAGAACCTATGCACCCCAATGTTCATAGCAACACAACTTACAATAGCCAAGTGCTGGAAGCAGCCTAAGTGCCCATCAGTAAATGAGTGGTTTAAAAAAATGGTACATTTACACAATGGAATGCTACACAGCAGACAGAGAAGGAGCTGCTACCCTTCAAGACAGCATGGATGGAACTGGAGAGCATTATGCTAAGTGAAATAAACCAAGTGGTAGAGGACAAATATCATATAATCTCACCTGTAAGTGGAACTTAAACAATAAAACAAACAAGTAAGCAAAATATAACCAGGGACATGGAAATAAAGAACAAACTGATAGTCACCAGAGGGGAGGGGGTAACAGGGCAAAGAAGGGGAAGGGTCATCAAAGAACACATGTAAAAAGACCCCCGGACAAAGACAACGGGGCAGGGAGCGGACTGAAAGTGGGGGGTGGGTTGGGTAGGGCAGGGGAGAGTGGGGGGGATTGGGGACAACTGTAATTGAACAACAAGAGAAAAATCTTTTTAAAAGCTCAGGAACACTTCAAATTTAACAAGTCACTCAAATATGCATATAAATCCTTCTAAAGTAAAACAAATGTTGGAATAAAAAATACTGGCTTCTGATTTGAAACAGATTTGAAACATTTAGTAGTATTGAAATTAATTTTAAAATCATAGTTTCAAATGAAAAATCTGTTTTTATTTGTCCTTTTAACATTTAGAATAAATGTTTTGTTATTTTTGTAGATTCTTTACTTTTTCAAGGAAATAAAGCAACAATAAATATAAGAACTAATTATATAGTAATAAAGTTGTTCTAATAATATATTTCTCATACTTATGCATAAATTACTAATAATAATTTGAAATTCATTGCAGTACAGCAATTTACTGAAAATGTAGCAAACTAATAAAAAACTAGAAAACATGTCTGCAATTTGCATTTTAGTACATTTGTTCCTCTGAGAAAAACATTTACATAAAACAGTTTAAATTATCATGCTAAACTAAGATGAACATTTGTTCATGCCTTATTTATAATGCAGTCGACATAAAAACACTGTAAAATAAATGAAGACTCCTACTAATAATAATTCTCTTACTTAAAAGTTTGCTTAATTTTTAACATTTCCAATGAAAAAACAAGAGTATTCACTATTTAATAACAGTGTGCATTAATCATTTTATTTTCTACAAACTAAACCCCTATGAATCTGTGATAAAAATCACTAGCTACTGTCCAGCAATTATAGACAGACTCTGCAAGCCCACGCTAGGCACAAATGCATTTACACAAAGAGGACCAAGATTAAATCCATCTTGTCTCACCTCCCAGTCTATTTCAGACACTGGGAGAGTTCCGAGACCATGTGTTATTTCCCCAACCCCTCTGCAGCTCTGTGCAGCTCACCTGGCCCAAAACCCAGAGGTACAGCCCCACTGCAAGGAAACTAATTAGCATTTACATGAGCTTTGCATTTATTTATATTTTTATGTAATTAATCATTTCATCTTCCCAACAGTTCTGTCAGAGAAGTCCTATGATTATCTTATTACTTAGAAACTAAGATAATGAATTACCTTATTGAGAAACAAAGGCACAAAAACTTTAACTTGCCCCCATTTAAAATTTGGAATTCACAGAAGTTGAATTAGAACATCAGAAATGTGCTCAAAGCCAGCGCTCTCAACTACAATGCACACTGGTTTATGGTTTGAGAAATTGCTTGTCATTACACTTTATCCAAAGCTCAACTCTTCATGGATATAGCACAACACTTGGAATGAATAATTGTTAGGAAATCCTTTAAGATGTACTTTAAATAAAAATAAGTATTTCAGTTATAGTCTATTCTCTATCTTACAGATATTTCACTTAATGGTAAATGTACAGAAAATGTTTCTGTTTATTGAACACTGTGTGGCCAGAGTGACAGCAGCACCTATTCCTACACCAGTAAGACCCTGGGCGCTTCTATCTAACTAGCAGAAACTGGGATTATCTTGGTCTCACCCCTGGTTCTTCAGTAATATTCTACCAGAGATTGTTATTTTTCAGTGTATTCTGTGATGTTATTATTGTAATTTATGACTGCAATTTAAATTTATAAACTTACAATTTATTGAGTGTAATTTCCCTTCTTTACCCTCTTCTCCTTTTCCATTACATTAGTTGTTTTATAGCTCTGTCAGAATTATTTAAATATTTAACATGCTAAAATATTAATTAGAAATTATTACATATTCACTTGAAGACTTTCTGACTGACGTGAAGGGGAATGAAAAGTGAAATATCTCCCATAAAGCCGTGGAAAGAAGCTAAAACTGCCTGTATTACATCCATCCATTCTGTGAGAAGAACTCCCACAGTCCTCTGGACTTGGATTTATCCAACTTCTTCCTGATAAATGTTACTTTGTCTTTTTGTGTTACAATTTTGTAGTTTGCAATTACCAAGTTTTAATTCACTCTTAAGTTTAAATTGCTAATTAATCAAATTCAAACACTAAATTTCTGATGCACTGGGAACTTTACTCACTTATTAAAAATGTATATGGATAAGCACCGCTATAAAGATTACTCAGTTATATTGACATGACTCTTTGACTTTAATTCCCTATTCAGAACACACCCACACCATGTCTCTTTCCAGCCCATAAAGTAATGGCCTCCTAACTTCTACAAGCATATATTAGTTTGACCTGTGTTTTCAAACATTTCTATTTACATAGATTCATGAGTTACTATTGTTTTTTTCTGAGAAAACGAACAAACAAAACCTTTTCCATTACAGGCCTTTTACGTCCCTATGATTTTTTCTCTATAGTGATATTCAGCCATCATGGATATCAACATGTCCCAACATCAATCAAAAGTATTTTCATTGTATATGGGAAAGGAATAATCTAATTGTGGTTCTCCCTGAGTATATTATCTTTCTATCTGTGCTGTTTTCATTTCATAATAAGCACTAGGAGGCAGAAGATCACAAGTATATTGAATGCCAAGCTCCTGAAACTGTTTCCATCCGACAGCCCCTTCAACATGATGTCTCTTCCCAAGACACCCCTTCCTGGTCTTGCTCTGTTAGAAATCTGTCTCTCTCCTCAGAGCATCAATTCTCAAGCAGACCTCTCAAGGGACAGTTGTTTTATGTATTTGTTTTTCTACCCTTTCTCTGCCTTACAATGGTATAATTGACATACAATAAAATGCATATATTTAATGTACAAAACATAGTGAATTTTGACATACATGTACACCTGCAGATCAATCAACACAATCAAGGTATTGAATAATATATCCATTCATTTTTCTCAAAAGTTTCCCCAAGGCCCTATGAAGTAATCCTTTCCTCCTATACCTGCTTTATTTTCCCTGTCCCAGATGACCACCAATCAGCTTTCTGTCAGTATGTGATTTATCTTGTTTTATTTTTTTCTCTGTAGTCTTCATATCACCTCAGGTACAAGTAAGACATCTCTAATTCCAGACACTCTATCTCACTTTCTCTTTCCTCTGAATCTTTAAAAAGATATTCCTTTCATTTGTTCAGTAGGGTGTTCTCAAAAGTCTCATGTTTATTTTAATATCTTTATATTTTCAAAGAAAGTGAGATTTCTTGAGGCCCAGAGGAACCCATCCAGCTTGTTCTTGGAGCTGCCCTCTGAGCACTGGGTGCTGATGGCTTCCCTTTCTCAGACACACTGCTGCCCGGCTCACAAGGCTTTACCGGACTGGTCTCTGTCCTTCTCCTGATGAGCGTGGGTTCACACAGGGAGAATATGTGGCCACCATGAAAAAGTCCACATTTCACTGTGCTTTGTCTCAGTATGGAAACTATGTTTCCCAATATTCAAAGTGGCTTTCTTAGTCTTCATGTATTGTCTGGCGACTAATTTGAACTGTACCTCATGTGTGATCGCTGTACCTTTTTTTTACTTTTATAAGATATATGGTTTGAGGAAATCTTTCTGAAATGGTGCAATATTAACTGTCACTGTTAGTTTTCAGGTGGTGAATTTTTATTTGATCCCCTTCCCTTTGGTATTTTAGCAGTAAACAGTGGAGAATATGACAAGTACCACTTGTCAAATGTCACTTGAAACAGTAAATCTTGAAAACAACATTGTATACTATTTTTTGAGTGAATAGGAGCGATTTAATCATGTTGTACATTTTTTAAGAGATTGGAGGAGTGCATTGAAGCATGGTCTTCATAAGCCACAGGCATTCAACGCAAACGCCCATTTTAGGTCTGGCATTTATACCACAGTTCGTATGTGCACACTTTCCATCGTGAAGATTTACCACACATAGTTGCAGAAACTCAGCACACCCTATAAACATAAAGTTTGTGTCATATACAAGAATATCTAAGCAAGATTTTAATTTCAAGTGCACTCTATGAATCCTCTATAATTAATTAACCTTCACACACTTTCTCGAGGGTAAGGAATATTTTAATTACCTTAAACAATATACAGAATGGTTTACTTATACATATTTTTAAAGTTTCATTTTTATGTTTACCAAAAAAGATACAGCAAAAGTATTCATTAATAGACTAGATATTGATATTTGCATTTCTAAAAGAGTAATTAATTTTATTATATACCCTAGGAAAAAGGCAAACTGAAACAAGATTTTAGATAGCTCCTTTGGCATGAAACTAATTCAAAATAATAGAAGAATAATTATTCCTGTTCATTGTTCCATGTATCACCTAATTAAAGAATGAATAAAATGTCACAGCAAAGAGAGTGACATTTATTTAACAGGCAATCATTAACACTGTGTCTGTTCCTACTGAACTCGGGAGAAGCTACCCCACTGAATATACCCGACCACCTAGCAACAATGTCAGTTCACTCGCATCCACATGCCATGTGAAAAAAGACACACATCATTTTATACCTATGTTCTGGAAGCATAAGTGTTTGTTTCTCCTACAAAATAAGTAATTAAAAGCAAGAGTTCGGGCATTTTTTAAAAGAAATAATTACACTTAATTATTTCTTATTTCTGTAGAGATTGTTAGCCAAGGTTGCTCACGTATAAAAAGAAGCTTTGCTTATAGGTTTTGATATTCAAAACCTGAGTGCAGTGTATTATTAATTTATGGTTTGGTCAATTGTTATGTATTAAAATTCTTAACCATACCTTCATTAAGATGAGCAATTACTTATCAAATTATCATTAGTTGACTATGGAGTGTTTTTCATTACAAAACTTTAAAATACTTTTTCATTTGTTTTTCAGAATTGATAGTGAATTTAAATTTCTTTATGATTTTATGTCTTTACTTACCATGTACTTCATTACCCAACTAAGATTTAAAAAACAGACAAGTTGCATGTAGAATTGTCATAAACAGATAACATTCTTTAGAGATCCTACAATTTTCTTCCCATTCTGAGAAATGTAATTACTTTGCCTCTCATCTTCCTTCACCCAAGAAGCATCAGCTCATGAGGCTACTTCTGTTCCCACATGTCTTCGCCTTAGGTTTCCCATAGCCGTGTCCTTTGAATAAAATTTGGCACTTGTTATATTTCAGGATCATTCCAACTACCCAACAAATAGATTCTCTTTTTCTCTCTTTAATTTTCTCAGAATTCTCCATTTTACGGAGTTAATTATCATTACTAGCAATAAGTGCTTTCTGTATTTTTAGCTATTAATTTTTTTATGAATCTTCTAAATCTGAACCCAATGAACAGGATAATTTGGGAGCTTCAGAGACAATAATGAAAAGCCATCAACATATTTCACAGCCAGAAATCTTCAATGGCACCGAAAATTTCAGTGAGAATAGCTGATCCTACTCCATATTTGCAAACATTAACATAGATGAGTATTCTGAACAGAATAATATCAATGTGCCCGTAGCCTTTGTTATTAGTTTAGTAGTACTTCGTGTTTTCAAAAGCTTATTTACATGTGTTTTTTTAATTCTTTACAGTTGCTCTTTATATAAATGCTATTGCAATTTAATGATGATTTCCAATGTTTTATCTGATTGCACACTGAATGAGAGAAGTTTTCTTTTGAATCTAAGTCCACACAGAAGCCTTCCTGTATTCATCTAAGTTAAAATGGCATGTCTTACCTTGCTAGTTTTATTGATTTTTAATGTTCTAGAAATTTAGTTAGGCTCATTTAAGAGTTAGGTAATATTATTACTATAAAATTATTCACTGGCACCACAACTAAGAGTCAGAAAACACAGAGGCAAATCTACTTTTGCCAATAATTCCTGTATTAATTTAGCCAAATCAAATTTCTCTTCCTTACCGAGAAGTTTGGATGAGAATATCTTCAGTTTCTTTGTGAGCACGTGTGGAGAGTTTAGCTAAGTTGCTCCCCACTACGGCTGCTGTGTTATCTGCTTTGCTTGGCTAAGCGACCCCTCAACTACAACATGCCCTAGAGGTCTTCAGAGTCCCAAGCAAATGTAAGTTTCTGATATGATTTCTCTAAAAGTTGTTGTGATCAGCAGTCTGACTGACACAATGCCTTCCATTGGGTAAGAGTCTCACGGGGTTTATCAAAATCCCTTTCTTTTGGTTTGAATCGATCAGAATTAGCCTGTGAACCTCTGAACACCCCCCTACAGACCCTAATACAAGCATCTGCCTTGACTTGCCCTGCCAGAAAGAAAAGGAGTATCTCTCTCAGACATACGCCCTCAAACACAAAAACAACATCAACATGAGGATTTCAAGTGTTTTCCCAGTGTTCTTTTAAAGCAGATGAAATACTCCGGTTTTCTTTCTGAAGTATCACACAATGAATGGCATATAACCCCACCAGAAAGTTTCCTGAGAGTCCCCAGGCAGGAAGAAGATCAAGCAAAGCTTCACTGAGGAAGTGGCATTAAGATTCTAAATCGATCTTGTCAGGAACTTAAAGATTCTTGCTGGGACCAGGCAGTGCGTATAAATGAATTTCCCACCAGTGATACGTTCAAGCAAAGAAGAGCACTGGGAATAAATTCTGAAGTGTAACGGCCCCCTCCTCAGCCTCAGGCACTTCTGTGATATGCATATTAGGGCCTTATTTTATCAGACTGTTGATTTTTCAGTATTGCGTATATAATGAGTCCTAAATATCATAAGTTGGCAACCAATAAAAACAATATAAAAATAAACTACTATCCAATACAAGATACCAGGTAAAGGCTGCAGGCTTCAGATCTCTCTTGTAAAGAAGCATTAATACTGGGGTCAACAAAGGAAGTATGAGGAAGGTGATTTCAGGTCAAGTAAGCATGTGAAAATGCCTGTGTGTGTGTGATATAATGCAACATGTGAAATAATAAAAATTTATAAAGGACACCATAAAACAAGAAAGGGCAAATTTGATTAGAGGTATAAAAAAGCTGTGTCATTCAAGGATGCTTTCAGTTACACTGAGAAAACTTTAAAATTAATTGATAACATTGCATCTGTATGAAAGTACTGACTCTATGATACATTCATGAAAACAATATTTGTATCAATTAAAAATATATGGATAAATGATATATATTATAATTTTCAAACTTGCCAACCTCCAGAAAATCGATATTTGCATTCATCTAATTAAACAAATTATTACAAAATGATATATAGTTACCAAGGTATAAATCTATAAGATAAAGACAAAGCTGTAATATCTAAACCTTTAAATTTAAATTATATTAATGTCCAGAAAGAATTTGGAATTTATTTTCCTTAAAAACATAATCTTTGTTTTCATTAAAACATAGTCATCACTAGAATATATGCATAACATTTATGCATAGCACAAATTGAATTGAATTGAATTGAAAAAATTACAAATAATTTTAAATCACGATTTTTCAATTAATAATAGGATGTTAATTTTTACAAAACACTTTCATTGTTATGTAAACTTAAAACAATTAACCTGCATGAAAGTAGTAGGCTGAAAAATTATAAAAGTAAAGGTATATTTATTACTCTTCTATGTGAACTCAGTGTCCAAAATAGTACAAAGGCATTTGAACAATTTTATTTTCAACTTCTACTGTGCATTAATGAGCGAAACTATTTAATATCCCCTCAGAGTAATCACTGTTCAAATTATTCTAGCATATCGATATATTTCTTATTTTATTTAGTTCACTTTAATTGTTGTCATTTCATCTTTATGAATAGTGGATCATTCTTCCTTTCAAGGAGCCAGACTTTATTTTTATTTTTTCAAATTTTATTTATTCATCTTTTACAGGGGAAGGAGAGAAGGAGAGAAATATTAATGTATGGTTGCCTCTCATGCATTCCCTGCTGGGAACTGGCCTGCAACCCAGGCAGGTGCCCTGACTGGGAATCGAACCGTGATCATGTGATTCGCAGGCCCTCACCCAATCTACTGAGCCAGACTTTAATATTATTTAAAAATTCCAGTGGCTATTTCTTTGAAGCTTGTTTTCTAATGAACACATTTGAACATTCACCTTTACCGATCCCTGCCTTATTTCTAACATTATTTTCTGTTATCTTGTTTCTTGTTTTAATTTTTCAGATTTCTTAATGTCTAGTTTAATAATAAAAATGTTATTGTCCTCTGAATACAGACTTGAACATTTTAGGTCTTGTGGTATTTGTTATTGTTAAAAACTAAATTAGCCCTGGCTAATGTAGCTCAGTGGATTGAGTGCGTGCCTGAGAACCAAAGAAACGCGGTTCGATTCCCAGTCAGGGCACATGCCTGGGTTGTGGGCCAGTTCCCAGCAGGGGACTGCACAAGAGGCAACCATACATCGATATTTCTCTCCCTCTCTCCTTCCCTTCCCCTCTAAATATAAATAAATAAAATCTTTTAAAAATACTTAAAAATAATAAAGTGTTTAAAAAAACTGAATTATATATTTTAAAGTACAGTTTGATGTACTTTTTGGTCCAAGAAGTTTGTAAAGAACTTGTAACACATATGTAGAATTGCTTTAGTTTTTATCTGTTTTGTTGTTCATCTAGTTTTCACCAATCACAGCTTTTCCCTAACTGTGATGTTACACAATGTGTTCTGTAAGATTATTTGAAGCATTGATTGTTACTCTGTGGATGCATGAGTGGTTAACTTTTTCTTTATTTCATGATAAAAATTAAAAGTCTTTTTCTGAAATTTTAATTGTATTTACAAATGCACAAGAACATATTTATGTTTAAAGGAGATACAAAAATTGGTTAGCCCCGTTTTTTTTTAAGCAAAAGTTTAATTGTTGGGTAAACTTAAAGTCAGCTCATAGTTGAGAACTTAAGAGTAGACACGTCTGCTCATAAGGGGCCTCATGCTACACCAGGGTTCAAACAAGTCAGGGGAGCATTTTAGGATCCTAAAGTTAAGCTCTGTAGTGAGAAGCAGACATTTCTCTTCTTCCATTTGGACATGGTTCTGAATCCAGGCAATGGCATTTGCTCCTAATCAGATATTAATCAATTTCCAATCTGGTGCCACTAAATTTGATCACATGCAATTGTAACTTTAATTTCCATCTCCAGAGTCTCCTATTAACCACTGTGAGTGGTGCCTTTCTGTTCCTGCTGCTACTGTAGGAACAGAATTTTAATTGGCCTGTAGGCCAATATTTAATAAGGCCCGCAGGGCATGCCCGTGCCCTGCTGAATCCAGTTCTCTGGTCTGACTCCATAAATCTCCCCCCAGCTCTTCCCTCAGTGAGTGCAGACTCACTGTTTCTGAGTAGTCTTTCTGTTTTTGACTGTCCCTCGTGTTTGACTGTGTCAGAGGCTGTGCGTGTGTCATTTTCTTGTCTGGGAATTCTCCTTTAAGCTAGCAAAACCGTCTATCCTACCTTACCCCTTCAACTCTTCTGGTTAGATAATCCACCTTCCACGTCTGTAGTGATACACTCAAGAGGGCACTCCTAGCCCCCAGCCCTGGCTAAATGCTCTCCACCTTCACATGCCAGAGCAGTGACTGACCCCTCGTCAGTTAACTGCCTAAGTCCCAGCACATTTCTCTAATTCTATTTAAAAATCATTTTACATTTAGGGTGTATGAAATCAGAATGCTATTTACAACCTGTATGCAGAGTTCTAGAGGCAGTTGGTTTTATTATACTGGTACCAATGGTTTCCCTAGAATGCTGTTATTTAAAAAGAACCTCTTATTTCTTAAGAGATGTTAGAGTTTTAAAAAAGTCTACAGCAATATGTCACAAAAATCCCTAAGCAAAAAGTTTTCATATGACTTATAAGGTTGTTGTTAGCTCTATAACCATTTAGTGAGGGAAGAAACTAAAGCTAAAATGGAAGGTGCAAAATCCATTATTCAGTGAAGAGCAAGTGCAAAAATCCACCAAGTCCTTATGGGACTGAACCAACCCCCTCTGTGACAATTAGCTTGTGCTTGCATATGTCAAAGTACTCTTGTCGTGGAGCCTTGTGTCCCATCAAATGTCAATGTCCCTGGTCTTGATGGGTTTTTTTATTTGCTGCTCTGACCTTCCCAGAAGACTGCTTATCTCTTAGAAGCCTGTCTTTCAGCTCAGGCTGTGGAAGCCTCTGCTGCCCCCTTCCGGATGCAGCTGTTTCTTAGAATTTTTCTCAGGACTTTTTTCTTACAGGTTCCAGTTCCACATCAGAACAAATCAGGAGGAAGCAAAACAAAACAAGGAAATACCACTCAGCCAATTACATCATAAAAGAACTGCGCTGTATCCCCAAAGAGGTATGATGTTTGTCACATGACATATCGATTCGATGTTGTTTCTTTTCCTTTTGAACAGGTGTACCTTTTGTGTCCTGAATGAATTTCAAAGGGGACTGCAATGTACAAGCTGACTGGATGGTAATGGCCTTTCCCTTTTGCTTGCGCTGTCTCCACCAAATAAAATTTGTGAATGACTTATAGAAAGGAAAGACATTCCCAGAAACTATTACTCTAAAGATTGACTCTTTTTTTGCAAACTCTTGACCTGGTGTCTTCTGATAGAATGGCACACCATTCAGTGAACCTTCTTAATATAACAGCAGATGAAACCCAGGAAACCTGTGAGTTGGCAGGGCTTCTGTTCTCCTGACTGAATGTAAACTGCTTTGCCACCGATGTGTTGTGTGCTGTCTCCCGAATCGACAGGTGTCCCTGAGACTGGCCACTGCCAACTATAATGGTCCCCCAACCGCCACCAATAGGAGCAGTAATACTTCCATCATGCTGATCACCCATTTCGTTTTACTATTATGTCACTCTTCTTTCCGTATACACCTTACAATTGCTAGACATTTTATTTTCTAATTCTTTTTATTTGTTTGAATTTTTGCTTCTTAATCTTTTTTGTCTATCTTTTCTGTGGCAAATGCTATTTTGTAATCAGAGAAGGAAAAATTTATAAACCCATAAAATTTATTCTACAAATAAACAAGCAAAATTTGTTAACTAATTACGTAAGATAAACCCATGTGGAATTGGAAAGATGAATGGCACAAATGAGAGACAGCTTCAGTGTTCTCACTGCTAAAATGGACATGATGTAATACACATGATCACGGTGGGTTCGTGGTGAGTTAATGCCTCTCTTCCATAGAGAAAATTTTCACTTTTGGTACTTAGTCCAGTGAGTTATGAAAAATACATATGGTTGCACAAATACCCCTAGAGTTAGGATACGAAAGTTTCAATGCCCTCTAAAATGTCATTCTGCCTACCCCGCAGAGTCAATCTCTGAGCCTTTACTCTGGCAGCATCCGGTTCGTTTCAATTCTCTGCAGTGTCCCTTTTCCAGAAGCCAAATGAATGGAATTACATGTTATTTTGTATCCAATGTGCTGTACACTTGCGTTTGAGATTTGTTTGTGTGATTGTACATATTAACTTTTTTTCTTTCTATTACAAGGCAGGATCTCAGATAACACATTATTTATCCTTTAACATGGTTATGTCTAGTTTTTGATGATTAAGAATGAAGTGTTTATAATTGATTAAGGTTTTATGTGAACATAAGTTTTAATTCTTTTAGCTACCAGTGTAGCAGTAAAACAGAAGTCCTCATATGGCCCCGGCTGGTGTGGCTCAGGGGACTGAGTCCTGGCCTGTGAACCAAAGGGTCACTGGTTTGATTCCCAGTCAGGGCATATATCTGGGCTGGGGGCCAGGTCCCCAGTTGGGGGTACGTGAGAGGCAACCACACACTGATGTTTATCTCCCTTCTTTCCCCTCTCTCTAAAAATAAATAAATAACAATTTTATAAAAAAACATGTGCATAGGATAAGCATATATTTAACTCTTGAATTAACTGCCAAAGGCTTTATCAAAGTCTGTGTAATATTTTACATTCCTACAAGAAATTTGAGAGCTTCAATTGTTCTGTATTCCTTGCCAGTACTTACTATTACCATATTTAAAAATAATTTAGTCCTTGCAATAGTTTTATAGTGGCATTAAATTGTGGTTTTGATTAATATTTCCCTGATTATTAATAGTTTTGATTATATTTTCATATGCTTATTTGTTATCTGTATATTTTCTTTGGTGTAGTATAGATTCAAGGTTTTTTTTTACCTAACATTTATGAGGTTGTTTAGTTCTAATTGTTGGTTTTTGAGTGTTCTTTATATATTTGGATACAAGGATTTGTCTTTTCATTTTCATGGCATTGTCTTTCACAGGGGAAAAATTATCATTTTGATGAAGTTCATTTTATCAATATATTCATTATTGGGTCATGCTTTGGGTAGCACACCTAAAAAAACAACGTTTGCCTAGAAAAATGTTGCAAGATTTTTTTTACCAATGTTTCTTGTAACATTTTACAGTCTTATATTCTACATGGCATTCTATGATTATTCACTTTGAATTCATCATTATATGAAGTGTGAAGTATGCATCAAGTTTCATCTTTCAGAAGGTATAATGTTCCAGACCATTTGCTGAAAGGAGTGTTTTTTCATTGAATTTTCTTTTCACCTTTGCCAAAAATCAACTGACTATATTTGTTTGTGTATTTTGGGATTATCTATTCTATTGTATTTATCTATGACTTGATAATTATAGTGTTAGTGTAGATTTAACTCAATAAATATGACTACAGCAAGTATTTTCTTCATTTTTACATTTTTTGTATTCCCTTTGCATGTCCATACACATTTTAGAAAAAACTCGCCAGATTCTACAAACAAATCCTGCTGAGCTTTTTATTGGACTGTATATAGATTGTATGTAAAATTATGTGTTGTTTGTATCTCTTTTCATTTTTAATTGATAGCTTTAGCAATTAAGTAAATGCATAACTAATCTTTAAAATTCTAATTAAAGTTCAAGGAACTTTTTATTTTTAAAGCCATATAAGTGCCTTTTTCTTCCTCATTTTATGTTATGGTTGTCATAAATATATTGCCTCTAAATACATTAAATCCTCTACTAGAAAGATTTCTAAATTTAGTTTTTAACATTCACATTTTTAAATAACAAGATAACAAAAGAGTCATATTTATCAAGTATTTACCTTTTCTTAACCAGCATTCTTATAGTTTAAAGATGATCTCTACAATCATTTTTCTTAAAGCTGAAGAATTCCTTTAACATTTTTTTAGAGTGAGACTGTTCCAAAACTTTTCCTTTGCTTTCTCCTGAGAATGTCTTAATTTGGCGTTCATTCCTTAAGGACATTGTCTCAGGAATTAGCGTGTGGGGTTAAAAGTTTTCCCCTCCCCCCTTCACAAGCAATTCAAACACATCTTTCCAATGTCCTCCAGACTCCATGATTTCTGAACTAAACTCACAGGGATTTGAGTGCTTATTCCCCTGCACACCAAGCTTCCTTTTTTGTTGTCTGCATTCAGGATTATATATTTTTTATATTTGTTTTTGAGATCTTTGATCATGAAGTGCCCAGGTATGATCTATACTCTCCAAAGTTTGCTGAACTTTAATCTGTATGTTCATGATTTTTAAACCAAATTTGGGGAATTTTCACCATTATTTTGTCTTTTTTATTCCAAACCAATTTCATTTCTTCTTTCCCTCAGGGACTCCAAAGTAATAAATGTTAGACTTTTTGATATTGTCTCCCAAACCTCTCAGACTCTATTTTTCTTTTATCTGTTCTTCGAATTGGACAAGTTCTATTGCCATACCATCAAGTTCTTTGACATTTTCATTTATCTTCTACATTCTGCTGCTATTAAGCCTCCAACAGTCAATTCTCATTTTTGGCATTATATCTCTCAGTCCTACATTCCTACTTAGTTATTTTATAGTTCCTATTTCTCTGATAGGAATTCTATATTTCCTTTTAAGTACTTTCACCTCTACAACCTGGAGCATGATTATAAAATCTACTTTAAAATCTCAACTTTGAATTTGCAGCTGTTAAATGTTCACATTTTGCAGTTTTTATTTTGCTGAGTAATTGGAACATGCAGGATCAAGGGAGGAAGCTCACCTCTCGGCAGGATCTCCATACCCTCTTAATCCCAGGGATCAATGGAAGTGGATCATGAAAAAAATACAAAAGCAAAAAGTACTATTTCTTGGTTTCAATAGCATTTAGCATTGTCAGCCTTTCTAAGAAATGGGTCCATGACACACCCTTATGCAACATAAGGATTTGTATAATGTCAAACTAAATGGAACATGAATAAATATGAGTTTCCAGATATTCAGAAGTCTACAAAATGTTAACTCATAAGACTGTTATTATGAGAAGTATTTTATGAAAATGTATCTCAAAATTATACAGCACAGAATTTCTGTAATATTAACTAGATTACAAAGGATTTCTACAATGTTTGCATTTTCAAATGTTAACATCTGCAAAAATTGTGTTTATATGTTTAAAGTGGTAATTTTACATTATCTTCACTTTGTAAAAGTGAGTAATTACATAGTTAATTTAAAAAGACAAGAGGAATAGATCATAATAACATAAAAGTAAAAATATACATTTAATAATACGAGATTCTGGTGCACCTAAAGGGAAAATCTATGTACTCATGGTTGTTGGGTAGCCAAGGTGGCTAAGGAAGGACCAGGTACCCAAAACATCCAATGAAAAGCTTTTATTCGAGGCAAGACACTGCATTCAGGCAGGCTGAGTCCAAGTGGACTGCAGGGGCAAGAGAAAGGAGAGAAGAGTTTTTCAGGGTGTGTAGCAGACCCCCAGGGGGTAGGTCACCCTGCTGACCTGCCCCAGGTGTCCCCTGATTGGAGATGGCTGATTCAGGGACAGAAAGCCTGGGAGATTTATGGGCCTTGTTTCTGGGAAAACTTCAGTGAAGAGGGGAGAGGAAGTGAGGATTCAACCAGTGTCCAGCAGGATGCCAGTGGCTTTGCCTCAGTTGCTTCTGATATGAGGAATCTCATGATCAGGTATTTAGCCAGTGGCACACACCTTCTTTGTTCCAGCGTACGCTGTGGCTTAGGTCCTCCGTGTTCAAGTACATTCTAACAATGGTAAATGTGAGTTAATATTAATTGTAAAAAGATAATGAATACAGATGCACTCATTAATGTAATCACGAAACTTTTAGTAGATAGGACAAATAATGTGAAGATGAATAAAGGTTTAAAAATTTCTAGTCAGAATACTCTTCTTGTAAACTTACAAATGTTTTACAGCCCTAAAATGTGTGGTTCCTATTAGCAAACTGACGTCTTCTTGTGTGCTTGGAATACTCTTCAATCATAACACTTTATAGTTATGTATTTCATAATTAGAGAAAAATACAGAATGAGAGGTGGGTGCAATAAAATTCAAACCATCTACATAAAATATGCTTTGAATAGCAATGAAGTACTAACTTACTCTATTAGATTTCTTTATAAAACTCAATTATTTTGCTTTCAGTAGAATACTAAAAACTAACAACATCCTTTAAATCACAATGGAGGCAAGAAATCCATTTATTAATTAAATAAGCATTTATTGAGCACCTTTTATTGCTTCCAATTAGAAGTCAGAAACCACATAGAACTTTTGAGCGATAAAGTTGGGTATAAAGTTATTGGCCGTAACGGGGCATTGGCATAACAAGAGATTGGCAGTAGGAAGGAAAGAAGACTCTCACATCACAGGAATGGCAGAGAGAAGCAGCACCAGTTGCAGGGCTGAGCTGCAGGGCCAGAGGAAGACATGCCTTGGGCTTACCCCCGGGCCGGGAAGTGTTTGTGTGCAGAAGGGCCTAAGTCGCTGCCACTGCACCCTTTGTGCTACCAGACAAAGCTATTCACTGGGTGGTTTCAACTCTGCTTCAAAACCACCTGAGGCATATGAGGAGCAGCGGCTGTCCAGGGTGCTGCCAACCACATGCTAAGACAGAAGTCAGGAGTTAGAGACGTTGTGTGTATGCAACAGAAATCTCATGAGAGCAGCACTAGAAACAAGAAAGAAAGGAAAAGCTCTGCTAATCAATGATCTTAAGCAGAAATCGGACATTTAAAAGATCTTGAGGTGTGAGTCATTTGACAATATTAGAAAAGAGTAGGGGAGAGGGGCCTTGGGGGTGAGGGGGACATTATGGAATTTGGGTAATGACAGTTATAAGAATGATCTTGTAGGGGCGTATTTGCCACGAGGTGCACCAGCAGGTTTGTCAGCTGCGGTTACAGCAGGGTGGACGACGACGCAATGGTGGGTGTTTGGTCGGAAGGAGAACTGGAGTTTCACCTTACTAAGTTTTGACAGGTTCTTTGGGATTAATCCTGTGGGAGACAAAAAGGCACTTGAAAGATTTAAGCAAATGAATGACATATGTTTGAGGGATGTCATGGCTGTGTGTCAGGAAAAATAAGGTCAAAATTTTGCAAACCACAAAATTAGAAAATTTTAGTCTAATAGCTTAACACTGATTTTGTGGCGGATATTTCTAGGGTCCACCATATTTTTGTCCTTTTTTCCCTTATCTTACACATAAACTACATTTTCTGGGTTCCCTTTTAGTTAGCAGAGCATTGTGAGAAAAAAAGAAGAATGTGAGATTTGAGGAATTTTTGTTTTAGCAATTAGTAGATGTTATTCTAACTAATATAGACATTGTTGCCTTAGAATGCTTTTTTAAAATGTGATAATGTTTTAATGGCCAGATTGAAAATTTAAATATCTGTTATAAAGGGAGACTGTTTAGAAGACACATGCATCTCATACAATTAAGCTTGTCTGAGTGAAGCAACTAGAAAGAATTAGAATATTGTGTTGTTTGTCTTTAGCAAGATAGGACAAGTAAGAAATGAGTGCAGGGAAGACTTGGCTGGTTTTAGACAATGATCGCATGAAATAGAGACTCCATGTTCAAAGGCCTGACACCTGGAAAGGATGAGAGCTACCAGACCCCAATAAAAAGCAGTCAGACTAAAATGATTTTGAGCAAAAAAGGTCAGAGAAATTCAGTTGAACAAAGTATTTCAAGTATGAGTCAAAATGACATAAAGAGTCTCAACATAGCTTCCATTAATGTGTAAGATAGACAGGCAAGGGGAGTAATAGTAACTTTGTGAGTTGGGTCTATGGAAACTTGCATATGAAACTGTACGGAGCAGACTTTGAAAGTCAATACAACTTCTAGGAAACAGCATTGCCAATGGAATCTCCAAGCTTGGATGAAAATAACCTTAGGCCAGTGATTTTCAACATTTTTCAGATTGTGGCACAGATAAACTAATTATTAAAATCCTGTGGCACACCAAAAATACATTTTTTGCTGATCTGACAGAAATTGGTATAATTTTGATTCATCACACTGCTATTGTTTTCTTGGCTGGTTTTTTTTTATTTGACAATTGAAGGGAAAAGAGAGAGGTCAACGCTCCTGACTAAATAGTCAGGTACTGCATGTTTTAAAGATTCTTGCAGCACACCAGCTGAAAATTGCTGCCGCAGGCAATTCAAGATTGAAAATAGCACACAGGTCCCCAAACTTGTCTGTGAAGGAAGCAGGCTGAAAAACCCCAGAAGTATAGAAAAACAGTCACACACACCAAAGAGGGAATGCCCCACCCCACCCCACTTTCCATGTAGCAAAGGAGATAAAGGATGCAGAAGAGGTGCCTGGGATGAAACCAGGGTCTAATCAGGGACTAAAGAGTCCCTCTTAGACAGAGGAACCTCTCACAGAGGTGCCCAGCAAAGATTCATTTCTTAAGGGCAGTTTTACTTGCACCTGACCTGGTTCTGATTCACAATTCATAATAATTGGGTGTGTTAGTCCCTTTGTTTTTTTTTTGTTTTGTAGGTTACCAGGTTTCAAAAGAGTAGAGCTCTTTTGAAGAATTTGGAGTCCAAAATATGCTGAGGAATTCTGTTTCAAGTTTTCTCAGCTCCTCTGTTTAATCTCTACCAGGGGGTCTCTGGAAATGCCCGTGACAACCGCTCAAACACGTGGTGTTTAAAAGGAGGGGACTTCGCACAACTGTCATCAACATAGGTCCTCTGACTGTTGATGTTCTTGGGCGACAAGTGCTGGAGGCACACAGAGCTTCTGTTGGATGGGGTATCCGAGTAAATGCTGGAGCAGAACCACTTGGGCCACCAACTCCATGGCCCTTTGGGTTTCATGTTAACACCTGGATTAAGCTGTAAAAATTTCAAGTGTTATCAATTATAGCAACTAAGATGATCTCATATTAGTGAGCTTGTTTTAATATTTTTATACTCCTAGCTGTTTCTTTTCTGTATTCAATTAATTACTAAACATGTGGCAAAGGTTTTCCTACTGAAGACCCTTAGATGTTTTTGGGTTCTGTTACTACTCAGAATCACTATTATGAAAAGACTCAGAACTGACTTCACAACAGTAATGGAGAAAAATACATAAATATTCTACCTTCCCCTGAAATTAATAATGTTTATTATTATAGCCTGAACTTGATTCAAATATTACTTCTCTTATGAAAGTCACAACTTAAAATTTAAATGTATTTTTCATTGCATTATTTGTTATAAGTTTATGTAATGATAATATAATTCTTTAAAGTCATCTGAAAATTAGGACATTCTCTAAACTAGTGGAGTAACAGTTAAGATAGATCAGCTTCCTCACTTGTTGCAATATCACCAATAAGCATTTTATGAAATTATATGGTTTTCTAATTATTGGTGAGAAGTTAATTTTGTGTGCATATATATGCATGTATGTATACATATATGTACCACAAACCAGGTAACTTAAAACAACAAAAACTTACCGTCTTATAGTTCGGGAGGCTAGAAGCCAAAAACCAATGTATCAACAGGCCCTTTTCCTTCTGAAACCTATAGGATGGCTTTCTCTCTTGCTTTTCCCTGGCTTCTGGTGATTACCAGCAACCCCTGGTCTCCTAAACACAGCTTCCAAGCACCTCATTCATTTCTTCTGTTATCACACCATGTCCTCTCCATTTCTGTCTTTCTATCTTCTTCTTATTAGGACACCAGTTCTCATATCTTAAGCAAAGTCACATTGTCATCACTGAAACTCTAAAAGTGGTTGAGCAGGGCATATAAGAACCCAGTTTTATTGGTCAACACATAGAACCATGTGACCTTATACTGCTAATAAATAAACAGAAAATAAGACCTTTATATTCCCCCTTTTTTAATGTTATGTTGGTATGGACCACACAACTGCTTTTATTTTTCTTAAGAGTAAATGCAATTAAATGAAGGGGTGAGTCCATCAAATACCAGTACCTGGTATAATAGCAATAATTGGTTTGCATGCACAGATACAAATGTGCGTGCTGATTTTATTCTCTATTGCCCACTTTATTGAAAAGACTCTTTTTCTGAGAAAACATAGAATGAATTTATCTATTTACCTATCATAATCATCTATTTATTTTTCAAAGAAAAAGATAAATGCCTTAAGGTAAATACACACGGTAATACCAGGATTAATTGCAACACAGAATTGCATCATTTTTAAATTAACTTTAGTTCCATATAGAAAGATTTTTTCCATTCTAAAAAATATCCCAGGCCAAGTATGTTTCTATTTTATTATAAATAAAGGAGAGTTCATCTGTCCTGAGATAATAGCTCAGAAGCCACGGAAACTGCCAGTTTCTAATACCTCTTCTCTCCTTCCTCTTCATAAACCTTTCCAACAGAGTGAAGGTACATTTTAGTTTTATTAGGCCATAAAACTTGGTGCAATACATTTCACCCTCTTACAAATTGTCTTGAGAACATTTTAATTGCATTTCATTGTGCCTTAGTGTCAGATATGTTCTTTTATGACCTACTCTTCAAACCTCACTCATTACTCTTCTCAGTTCCTCTACTAATAAGCAATATTGTATTTCTCAACATCTCTTGTCAGCTCCAAAGCTGTCAATTTCTCTGAGCAAGTATTTTTGCTTATGCTTTCTTGTGTTTACCAGCCTTCAATCTCACTTCTGACTCTTCTCCTAATTCTTATATTCATCTCCATTTGTTGCTCTCACAGCAACAAATTTCCTTTCTCTTGCTTAAAAAACTCGACTACAGTCATTTTGAAAAGTTATTCACAGTCATGCAGTACATATTCATTTATGAAAATTAAAAACTTCCACAAATGACAGAAAATGCACAATTAAATGTGACTGATCACAGGGGGAACTATGAGAGGGACACACAGCATTTCACTGTAAGTATCCTTAACATTTGGTTGTGGTAAATCTTTCTTTCTGATCTATTGGGGATATAAAATTGTTTAATCTAATTATTGTTCTTTTATATTTATTAGTGAGGATTCAATTAAATGCAGAAAGACTCTATTAAAGAGATTGCGAGATTCATATTAAAATTGATTTGTTTCCTTAAAAATTATACCAAAGTAACTTCTTTTTAGAGAAAAATAACATAAAAATTGAGGAGTCACCTTTATTTTTCTAGCATTTCCTTAGTAATATAACTGTCAGTGTGCTGTTACTTACACTCGAGGCTACAATATCACACCTCTGCTCCTTCAAAGAAATTTTTTGCTCACTGAGGATACTTATATTTTTTTCCATTTTAAATATCTTAACTCTTTGTAGTTCAAGTAGAAAGCTATAAGTTAAAGAAAATTTCTTTGATATTGTTTTTCCATCTTTAAAAATATTCTTAAGAAATTGTGATATAAAGGCATTTTGTTGTACACCGTGTTGTTACGGAAAGACAAATAAAATACAACAGTGACCTCACAAAGATTGTGAGCCTTCAGGGTTAAAATCACTCCACAATTACCAGGAAATATTCTTAAAATTGAAGCAAAAATAGCATGAATACAATTTTTTTCATGTAGACTTATTTCAAGATATCATGGTGATTTAGTATATCACTTGGAATAAGTATACAGTACTTGCTCTTAAAACAGAATAAAAGTATTTGATATTTCATATAATGTTTATGTTTAGTTACCTATATTAATGTTTTTATAATGATTAATAACATATATATATATATATTTATCTTTAAATTAATTTGGTTGAATAATTCAGACATGTAGAGAACATCTTCCTTCAACAATTATGTTATGTATCTACCATGGACCAGACACTGACTTTAGTGCTGTGGGTACTGCCAGAAGAAACGTAATTCCTCCTCTCTGGAGCTCCCATTTTAAGGGAAAGTAAAGAGATGACAATTATACAACACATCTCTTGTACACATGACATATATACATATATATGTGTGTGCATATATATGTATGTATATATATATATATTTTTTGTTTTGTTTTTTGCTTTACTTAGGATGTTCAAAAGCAGTATTTCTGGATGTACTGAATAGAGAGCTGAATAACATGAGCATGCTGGCCAGAAGCACTTGGGGGTAAGAGTTCTCTAGGTGGATGGGACACCAAGTGCAAAGGCCCTGAGACAGGAAAGTACTGAGTGTGCCTGTGGAATATCAAGGGACCATCTGGCACGAGTGAAGAGTGTGTAGATAATGCAAGGAGATACACTCAGAAGACGAAGTTGGGTAAAATGACCCAGGTTAAGAGTCTTGACTTTGATTTTGAGTAATATGGGACATTTTTAAGGAGAGTATTTCTCTGGCTAACTTAACTGTGAGAGTGGAGGGGGAATGGGTAGCAGAGAGCAATGGAATGGGGGGAAAGGCAGCACAACTGTAACTGAAAATCAATTTTAAAAAACAGACTGAGAAGCTCCAAAGGAGAAAACTGGGAGTCAGAGGTCATTGTTATAGTACAGTCAAGAGTTCATGGTGGTTTAGAACTGTAATGGTAGCGAAGGTAAGAAGACAGATTTGTAACTAAATTGAAGGTAGGGCCAACCAAACTTGTTTATCTCTTGGGTGTAGAGTAAAAGAGAAACAAAATTATCAAAAACAAAAATTACAACATTTACTTAAGAAACTTGAAGGATTGTTGTCCATATCATAGATAAAGAATGATGGTTTAATTTCTCTATAAAATAATGAAAAAATTATATGTATATATACAAATTCAATATTCAAAATGATGAAATCTGATTATATTACCTTGGAGAACTTTTTAACCTGTAGTAAAATTAATAGTTGTACTTTTTCGTGAAGTTTAAATAACTTATTAAGGTAACCAGACTATCAGTATCTTTTCACTGAATATGCTGAGGGGCGTGGGGGAAGCATTGGGAATCTAAGCACAAATATAACAACATTGTTTAAACTTCTCTAAAATTATTTTGCCAATCAAACAAAATTACCCAAAAACTTATAGTCGCTGATGGGTGGTTAAATCAAATCAGAACAGATGCATCATTCTGGAAACATAATCATACACTGCCTCTTATCCAAGGATGTACATTATAATTGATAGTTCTCATTTGCATAATGAGATCTTTAAGATGTACAGGCAGAAATAATTATTTTTGATAATTTTGGCATCTTAAATTAAATTATAAGCCACTTAATGTGGTAATAGGTATCTGTACATTTCTGAGAACATAATGTTTAAGATGAAATGCACCACCAAATGAATTTGAATTCACTATAAGACATTTAAAGGTAATTCAATTTAGCATAAACAAAAAGGACTCATTAGGTGATTTAGAGCTACTATTTTTTCTGATATTCTGAGTATGTTTTTTCATCAATTTATTATTATATTATAAATTCAATGCATGGAAGTAATATTATTGCAACACTCAATTTTTCTCATAAAAACAAATACAAGTTATAAAGAGAGTCAGGAAGAATAATAAAATGCATGGTTTACTTATAGGTAGTAAAATTGTTCAACAAAATCAAATTGTACTATAGATAAATATATACAATATTATGGTTTTCTCCATATGGTTTTTCAAAGTCCAGTGTCATAAAGGATGAAATGTCACAATTGTTTGGTTTGTAACAGTGATGGATTATGTTTTCTTTCATTTTGTGAAGGCAATAAATATATCAGGAAGTATCCATTTCTTCATGGTTCCTGATAATGTATAAAACTTTTACTTAATATACATTATTAAGATTAACTGTGCTTTCTTCAAAGCTTAGACTAAGCACACATGAACTGACAAATATGAAGACCACATCCAAGAAAGAAATATACACAATAAGTTGACCTAGAATGTGGGGCAATTGACATTATCAATAATATATCAACTCTATCAATATATCTATTCAGTATTGTTGATTTTTATTTTTCTTATGAAAATATATGACATTATTTTTACATTCTAATATTTTATTTCAGTTTCTATAACACCTTTTTACCTTAAATAAATGTTTTCATTTAATAGTTCATAGCAAACCAAAGAAGTAGAAAACTTGCTTAATGGAAGTTGAAGGTCTATCTAAAATGTAAGCTCAGGGTTTAAGAGCAAGATAGTCATTTTTGTAATATTGGGTATCAGTATTTCTAAATGCCATTATTTGTTATTATTTCAAAGAACTCATTAATCTAAAATATTTTGAAAAATTACACTGTCTTTTGCTAAAATGTTTACCATATACATGATGCAGCCACACAATCATACATGTGGTATAAAGGAATACAGATGAAATAATAACTATATAGATGCGGGAATTATATTTAGTGAATAGACTGATAAAACTTCAAATATTTTGGCAAATTATAATGGTCTAATATTGAGAACATTATCCCATGGAGTGGCGGGGGAGGGGATCAATTATCAGCGCTCTGCCTCATTCAGTATCTATGCTGAATGAAAATAAAAATACACACATAAAGGGAAAAAAAAGAGAAACAAGATCTGGTGACTGTGATGTGTAAGATTAATCAGGTTGATGGTAATTTTCAATATATTGTCTCACCGGACTTTTGTTACTGAGTCTATCAATTATTGAAATGAAGTTCAAATTCTAACTCTATTGCTGACATATATTTGCCTCAGATCTTTCATCTTTTACCTATGTTAACATGTGCACACATGCACACTTATAAAATGCCTATTTATAAAATAATAATTTCAGAATTATAAAATATTTCTTTGATCTCTGGTTCTGTCCTGTATTGAATTCTACTTCCTATTTTATTAAGATATCTAAACTAGCTTTCTTAAGATTACTGTTTATGTGCTATTTATTTCTTCATTATTTTATTTTGAGGATGTTCTTTATATTTAAGGTGTGCTTCTTTTTGACAGCGTAAAGTTAGATCCAAATTTTTTATCTGGTCTGACAAACAAGTGCTTGGAATATTTAGTTTAGTGTATTTTTCAAAATTATAGAGTCTAAATCTTTCATCTTGGTATTTGCTTTCTGTTTGCCACTTCTGTTTTCATTATGTTTTCTTAGCTTCTTTTGAATTAATTGATTATTCATTAGTATTTTACTTATTTCCTATGTTGCATTATGAGCTACACTTCTTTCTTTAAATTCTTAGTGGTTGCTCTTCATATTTAATGTACATTTTAAAAAATCAAAATCTACTTTCAAATAATAAGCATAATAATAAATAACACAAAACGTATTTTACAGTATTCTTGCCTTGACTGTTGTGACTCAGTTGGTTGGGCATCATTCCACAAACCAAAGGTCACACATGCCTGGGTTGAAGATACTGTCCTCAGTCAGAGCAAGAGGGAGAGGCAAGTGATCGATGTTCCTCTCTCACATTATTTCTCTCCCTCTTTTTTCCCTCCCATCTCCTCTCTCTAAAAATAAATTCTTTAAAAATATTCCACAGTATTTTTAAAAACCCATAATACATTATATTATCATTACCATTTTAAGCAATCACTTAAATTAAAACATGAGAAAATAACATCTTTACTATTAACCTATGTACTTTTCATTTTAGAGCTATTCATTTCTGTAGGTAGATTTAATTTGCCTTATAATATCAATTATTTTTCTACTGCAGTAGCTTTCTATAACATCACCTTACTATAGGTATAATGGTAAATAATTCACCTATTTACATCTAAAATGGTTATAATTCATCTTTATTTTTAAAAAGACATTATCATTGGATATAAAATTCTAGGTTGATGGAGCTTGTTTATAGTGCTTTAAAGATGTCATTCCACTGTCCATTGACTCTCATTGTTTTAGATGAGAAGTCAATGAGATTTCTTACTGTTTTAGAGCTACAATTTGTCCCTCCCTGGCTGCTTTTAGGAGTTTTCCCTTTATCACTTGCTTTTAACATTTTAATGGTGGAGTACTTTGTGCATTTTCTAACTTTCATTTTTCTTTACACATCCCTCAAGTATGTCAGATTTTGTTTTTTGTTTTGGGGGGATGTTTTTGTTTGTTTTACTCATGTCCTGATCTTTTAATCAAGTTTGGCAATTTACAGATTTGTTCATTGCAGCTGGGCTGTGAGAAAAAAAAGTGTTCATTTTATACAGCAAAAAATACCAATCTTATTACTTTTTGCTTATAAGATCTATACCTTGATTAGAAAAGCCCCTCTATTTCAGAAAAATATCATCTGTGTTTTCTATGTAACATCTGAAGTTCAAATTTTGCAATTAAATGTGTGATGCCATTGGAAATCACCTTATAGAAAAAGTAACAGAAGTATGTCTAGTTATTCTACAATTAAATAGCCAGTTTCCCCAACCTCACTTTAAAAAAATTTATTTTTTCCTCTCATTTAATGTAATAGATCTAATATAACAAATTTCTATCTGCATCTTCTTTACACTAATTCCAAAGGTCTTAAAATATGCCCAGGATGCACTCTAACTCACAAAATAAACATGAACTAAAGAACATGCACGTCTTTCAGAGTATGTATATTTCCATATATATTGCCAAACTGACTTCAGGAAAATAGTAAGAACTTATACCTCTACCAGCATATGTAAGTTTCTATTTATACAAAATTTACCAATAGAGACTGGTCATTGATTATTAATTAATCATAATAGGTAATGATTAATTGCCTAGTGTTTTAACTGGTACTGACTTTACTGACTGGTCTCATGTCACAGTAAGGATGAAGCCACATATTTTATCAGCTGTACCTAGATTTTTGTTAATTTGTCTTTGTCCATACTTTGACCATTTTATGTTTGTCTCTTTTCTGCCTCATTAATTTATAAGACCTTCACACGAATTAAGAATGTTAATCTTTTAGTTTTCACTTATATGGTGATCATGCGGTCTGCTGTTGCTTGCTCTTCATGTGAGATCTGTGTATCTCTGTTCTAAATTATAACTTAATTTGGCATAGTGAATTAATGGTGCTGTGTATGGTCCAGCAGTCTTCTCTTTCCTGAATCTGGGCCCTGTTACCATCTTTTTCATAAAGAACAAGTACAATGACCATATAGGATAGAACCAGATGTTCTCAGAAGAAATTCAATGTTTTGCAGAGCCCCAAATGTGTATATTGTATATCCAAAGCCATGGCAAAGGTAAATTTACAATAGAATAGCACACAAGAGCAAACAGTAAACCATGATCTTCCATTCCAAGACTCTTGTCCTTTTCAATGAAGACAAATAAAGGAATGTTCTAGAGTGCCTAGCTTTAAGAAAGAAAGAGTGATTTCCATACATTGAAGTTTCCCAAAGGTCTGCCTCTTATTCCTGCATCTCATTTCAGTAAAATTTTCCTTCAAAATTTTATTAATTGCTATAAATTAGAAAATTCTGCAAGTGCCTATATTTTGTAGTTAAGGTCACAGTCACCATATACATTTATAAGGTCCATTCTCTGTCCACGGGCCTAAGGGAGTTGGGAACTAAACCTGTGCTCTGTATCATGGAGCTCTGCATTGCCACTGGGAGAGGATCACACATGTTTTAAGGTTACAAAAAGGTGTTGTATTAAACTAGCTAGTGATGGGCTTTTTAAAGTGAGCCCTGGCTGAAATGGAAATAAAAATTAGTAATGAATCATAATGCAGTGAGAATGGTGCATTATGAAATAGTAAGCTCTTTACAAATCCCCAAATGGTTTGTAAAGAATTTATTTTATGTTTTGTGCTGAGAAAAGAGCTTAATAATAAATTGTTTCCATCACTTTATACTTCATGCCCAATTAAGGTGATAGATTGGTGAGATTAGCAGCGAAGAATAAGAATCCATGACTGTGTGTCATTTATATCGGACTTTGAAAGAGGAGAAAATTGTTCCTGCATTCCTAGCTGGAAATCTATGAGTGAAAAAGGACAATTATCCCACATTATAAAATCTCATTAGCCTAAAGCAGAAAGTAAAACTATTTCAGTAAGACTACTAAATTTTAAATATGAAAGTTAATGGTACTTTTTCACTTACAGTGGTCAAAAATTTTTGTTGCTTCAAGTTTTTGTTACTTAAATGGACTGATTTTTTAAAAAGACAAGTACTCTGGCAATTGGAATAAGAATATTGGGGAGCTACAAAAAAATTCTGGCATTTCAAAGGGTATTTCCCTTTACACCTAATATTCCACCTGTTAGCACACTGATCTAGTGATGTTCACTCTCATTTCATGCACTGGAAAGGTTGGAGGATGGGGGGCAAAATGAGAATGTTTTCTGTGGCTTTCTCTGCCAATAGTCTCTAAATAGGACATGTGGACCATTAAGTGCATAGCAATGCGAGAAGATGGAACCCTATGCCATCTTGTTCCTAAGCAACAATGGCTTGTTCCCACCAGCCATTTTTCTTCTGTGCCACACACAGTTGTTCAGAACAAGCAGTCCTACTGTGCTGAGTGAGGATCAAGCAAGCAAACGAAAAATCACAGGATCATACTTGCTCTTGATTTTAACATTGGTTCACAAGTATGAATATAACAGAAATTTCACTGATGCTTTTGGAGGGTCACTTTGCCAGGAGGCCTCATGGTCTATTGAACAGGGATAACTCTGCCTATTCAAACATCCCCAAAGTGCAATCTTCTTCCGTCAGAAAAGTGCCTACAGACTGGGGGAGTCAGCAGTACTTCACCTAAAATGCCATTTCATAACACCCATTGGGTCCGTGGGAGTGAATCCTGATTTGTCGAGATCATTGAGAAGGGATATTCTCTTAGCAGTCATTAATTGTCATGGCTGGAATTTCTGATTATGGAAATCAGTTCGCTGATTTGTAAGCATGTGAAGTGGGAAGTTCTGGTATAATAGTTCACAATTTACCAGACAAACCACCAGCAGCTGTCCTCAAAGGATGTCAATATACTGCATCTGTAACTCAGAAGAAGTGGTATAGTTTTGTTCTAGAAATAAAAATATAATTGCACTCTGGAGAATTCTGTAAATTCCACTTTGATTCAATTTGCTTTCATTTGTCTTCTTGCTGTAGTTCTATTTTGCATTACTGTTACACATAGAGCATGCTGACATCATTTTATCTATAGATAACAAAATGAGAATTGTGTACAGCTGATCCTGATTATAGGTATGTTTCTCTTGAGCACTGTGAAATTTGAAAGAAATGGCCCCATGGCATCAAATCCATATGCAGTACAGAGATAAGATAATACTTTCCCTCCAATTCACAACGTCCAACTGCTCTAGTGACTACTTATATTAGAATTGATCAATATGGAAGGGACTTTTGGGACTTGGTGTATGAACATAAAGTTATATATTTCAGGAAGGAAGGATGTGAAATGTAGTGGATCTGACTTAAGATATATTGTACTAGTTACGTTTGCATTTGGCTACTCCTACTAAACCCAAGCACAATCGCAGTTTGTTTAAACACATGGAGGTTAGCCCTGGCTGGTATGGCTCAGTGGGTTGAGCGCTGGTCTGTAAACTGAGAGGTCACAGGTTGGATTCCTTGTCAGGGCACATGCCTGGGTTGTGGCCAGATCCCCAGTTGTGGGTGTGCGAGAGGCAACCACACAATGATGTTTCCCTCCATCTCTTTCTTCCTCCCTTCCCTTTTCTCTAAATAAACAAATAAAATCTTTTTTAAAATACAAAGTAAACAAATAGGATCTATTTGAAACCAAAGTCCATTGGTAGGCCATTCCAGGATGACAGAGCTGCTCAAGAAATCATCAAAGATCTAGGTTTCTAGCTTTATTCTCTGTCATATTTTTATCAGGAAAAAACAAAAAACATGCCTTCCTAGAAAGACTAACTGGTATATTTCTGTCTGCTTTTCACTTAGTAATATGCAGTTAATGTATCATGTGCCTGTTACTATCTGCAAAAGACTTGAGAAAGGTGTCTTCATTGTCATTGCTACCTCAAACAATATTGGACTTCATTCACTGTGGTAAAGGAGAAGATAAGGGGTTTAGGAGATTAGCAGTGTTAGCATATTATCTGAACAAGACTTCTTCTCTGTGGGAATTGTCTACCAATAGATATTGTAGAAGCCTTTAGTTTAGGGGAGTCAGATGTCTAACATATGATACTATATAAAACAAGGAAGAACTATGGTACCAACTTTTTACAAAATAGTTTAAACAAATTGAGAAGAAGCTATATTCTGTGAGCCAGACTGCAAACTAAAATAGTACTAGGCTTGGAAACTGTTTGCAACTGGTAAGATTATTATTAGTCAAACAAACATTGTAAAAGTAAAATTATGAAGGAGTAGAGAGCTCATGCAGAAAGGGGTATGGAGTAGAACTGTTTGAAGACCAGAGATGGAAAACTACATAATCCCAATAAAAAGGGGGAAAGTACCACTGCAACATATATTTTCAGTTATAAGTGTTGTGATCAATTTTTACAATATCACCTTATTGACTATTTATAATATTATTTTTAAATTAGCAGTAATTTTGGAAAGGGAAATAGAAATCTTAAACTTGAATTCTCCCACACAAAAATTAACCAAAGATTGATTGAATATCTAAATATAAAATACAAAATGATGAAATTCCTATAAAACTATGAAATTTCTACAGTTTAGAAAAGGGATAATTATTATATTGGCCTTCATTAAGACTTAAAAAACGAAAAACACCACACACCGGTGAGGATGTGGGCAACAGGGATTCTCATTCATTGCTAGTGAGAGTGCAAAATGGTCCGGCCACCATGAAAGACAGTTTGGCAGTTTCTTACAAAATCCTACTCTTACCTTATGATCCAGTGACCATGCTCCTTGTTATTATCCACAGGAATTGAAAACTTACGTCCACACAAAAACTTGCACAGAGACCTTTATAACAGCTTTATTCATAATTTCAAGAACCTGGAGACAATAAAAATGTCCTTCAGGAAGTAAACTGTGGTGCAAGCAGGTAGCACAATGGTATTCAACACTGAGAAGAAATGGAGTATCAAGCCATAAAAAGACATGGGGAGACCTCAAATGCATATTACTCAGTAAAAGAAGCCAATGTGAAAAGGCTACACAATGTGTTATTCCAGTTATATGATATTCTGGAAAAGGAAAAACTGTAAAAACATTGGAAAGATCAGTGGCTGGAGGAGGAAATGCATGCACAGACAGAGCACAGAGAGTTCTAGGGCAGTGGAAATACTCTGTATGATGCAGTGGGTGCCTGTCATTCTATCTTCATCTAAACCCATAGACTGCAAAACACCAAACATGAACTCTATTGCACACTGTGGGCTTTGGGTAACATTGATGTGTGGATATTGGCACACGAACTGTAAGAACTGTACCACTCTGGTGGGAGATGTCAATAACGAGGGGAGCTGTGCATGTGTGGGGCCAGTGGGTAGATGCATCTTCAGAATTTTGCCACGAGCCTCAATCTGCTGTAAAAACTTAAAATCTAAAAAACTGAATGCTCCTATTAAAGAAAAAGTCATTTATTTCTACATATTTGCATCATTGTTTTATTCACTAAGTAAAGTTTTACAGTTTTTGAAAATAAGTTTGGTCTTGCACATTCTTCAAAAGCTTTTTAGGTTTTGGGGATTTTTTTTGGTATCTATTTCCCATGCAATATTTTACATTGTGGTTGGAGTAGACATTTTATACTGCTTACCAAAACTTGTTCTCTCATTCCTGGAGCAGACACACTATCCTCCCAGACTCACTTCTGTCCAGTACAACACATGTAACCCAAGCACGGACACTACTGCTGAGCCTTCACTTGATTCTTTGGATGTTCCCCTACAGATAAGCAGGCTCAAAATTATTATGTTCCTTTTCAACCCACTGGAGTTTTTCCTGTTCTTTTGTGTTAGATTCTGATTCCACTGTGTTCAAAATTTAGAGAAATCTTAAGTGAAAGAGATAATAATGGAAATTCTTATGAATTTCTGGTTTTAGTGGGAATGTATTTGTATGCATCAAGCTAGTCAGATATTGGTTACAGATTAATAGTCTATATGATGTTAATAAAACACTGTTACTCATCATTTTTTATTGTTTTATTTAATTATTTTTCAAGTACAGTATTCTGTCTTTTACTCCCATCCCAGCTCACCTCCCAGTGCTCCCCAGCTCCCTCCCATTTTCACCCCCCTTAGTTGTCCATGTGTCCTTTATACTAGTTCCTGTAAATCCTTCCCCCTTTTTCCCCTGTTACTCATCATTTTTAAGATGTATATATAAATATGTTCTCACACTCATGAAATATATTTTAAATGTATTCATATATATGAGAGAATAAAACAATCTGTCTTATCTATCTAACTTATCTTTATATTCTAATACTTTTAAGAGGAATCATTAAATACACCACATATATACACACACACATATATATTTTGACTTCGTTGTTAGGCACATACATACACTTCTGTGAACTATCATATCTTCTTAGAGAATTGATCTTTTAATCCTTATATAAGGCTCTCTTGTCTATGCTAACTTACCTTGCTCTGAAGTCTACTTTGTGGAAAATTAACATAGTTACTTCTAGCTTCCTTCTGATTAGTATTAGCGTGGTATATCTTTCTCCATCTGTTTACTTTTAATCTATAAAGGCCTTTATATTTAAAGTGGGTTTACTGTAGACATATATTTAGTTCTTGTTTTTTTCTGACAATCTCTGTCTTTGAACAGAAATCATAAATATTTGAAAAATTTCAGTCATTATTGCTTCAAACATTTCTCCATTCCTTTCTCTCCTCCTTCTCCCTCTGGTCTTCCCATTATGCTTATGGCCCACCATTTGTAGTTTTCCCACTATTCTTGGATATTAGGTTCTATTTTTACTTTCAGTTTTTTTCTCATTGTTTTTAAGATTTGGAAGTTTGTATGGACATATCTTGACTCAGATTTGTTCTTCAGAAATGTTTAGTCTTCTAACGAGCCCATCAAAGTATTCTTCATTTCTTTTATGGTGTTCTATTACTTTTTTTCTATTTTAGAGTTTCTATCTCTCTGCTCAAGTTACCCATAAGTAATTGCATGTTGTCTATTTTTTCTATGAGAGTCCTTCTCATATCTTCTCATATTAAACATGATTATTTTAAATGTCTTGTCTGATAATTTCAACATCCCTGCCATGTTGAAGTATGATCCTGATGTTCACTCTGTCTCTTCAAACTGTTGTTTGTGTATACCTGTTTGTCATATTTTCTTTGTTTTAAACATTTTATTTATTCCTTTTTAGAGAGAGGTGAAGAGAAGGAGAATGAGAGGAAGAGGATCATCAATGCGTGGTTGCCTCTCATTATCCCTGTACCAGGGACCTGGCCTGCAACCCAGGCATGTGCCCTGACTGGGAATTGAACTGGTGACCCCTTGGTTCACAGCCTGCACTCAATCCCCTGAGCTATACTAGCCAGGGCTGTCATTTTTTCTTGACAGCTGCACATGATGAGCTGGGTGCAAGGAGTTCTGGTAGACAAGCTTTTAGTGATATAGGTGCCTCGGGAAGGGAAGGATTCCCTAGCTCTTTGAGTCCTGTGCTCTTGGGTTGTGACTTCAAAATTGCCTCTTCCCACTCCTCTCAAACCCCTTAGATGAGACAGGGTGGCCATATGGGGCTGAAGTTGGGTATTTCCCACAAGCTAGTTAGACTGATAAAACCCTTTGATCAGCCTCTGGTAAAAGAATTTCTCTTGGCAGCTGGCCTTGTCAAGAACAGAATGCTGCAGGCAAATGAGAAAATGGCTGCTTTTCTCCTCCCCACTGGATAGATAGAGGGTTCTCCTCTGATCTTCTCTGAGACAACCTGTTAGGGCTCCTGCAGATAAAACCTGTGAAAGTGTGGGGAGCTCCTACTAAGAACGGACCCCTTGGGGCTTTTCACTCTTAGACTGGTCCACTGAGTGTTCAGCAGTTCTGGTCCCCACAAAGATTTCCGCTCATGGCTTTCTGCTTCAGCCAGTTGTGATTCTGTATCTGCCTGTCTGTCTCTCCGGGTCTGTGGGCAACCATTTGCCTCATGACCTCAATTATCCCACAGGTCTGAAGATAGTGTTGATTTTCAGTTTGTGCAGATTTTTATTCTTTTTTAGAATGCAGTGATGACTCTTTGCATTTCAGCTCTTTACATGCTGGGTAATAAACTGTATGTCCAGTGTTTTCCTTAATGAATCTCTACAATAATGCATGTATTTTCTAAGATTATATTATAGAAGTAAATGAGCATGGCTTTCAAATTTGTTATTCACATATTCTTAGGTAAACATATATATTAAAAAACCTTAGTAAGATGATTCAAAAAGGCATTGCTATCCCTTAATACACCGACTTTTTTGAGAGCTATCATCTTACTCTACTATATGTATAAACACAGGGAAATATTTTATTTGATAGAAAGTATTTATGAAATATAATCCATGAGATTTAAAACTATGACCTTGGCAAAATTTTGATTCCAGTATTCTCAACTTCCATAGACCTAAGTAAACTTAGTACAACAATCATTCTGGTCATAGCGTGAACATCAGTGTATACACAAGCACACAAATAGATGATTTGCAATAAAGATTGAGTTTTAAGCTTTGGTTATGTTGGTTTGATGTTAGTTAAAAGCTATCATGAGAGTCTAAAATGACAAATCAAAACTTATTTATATGCATATTATTTAATTTTAAATGAAATTATATAATTATATGCTAATGATTTGAAATATCCAGCAAATTAATGCTACCTATAATGTCTCTAATTAAATGATTAGGTAATTGCATTTTCTAAATAAGTAGTGATGTGGAAAGGGTATAGCAAGTTGGATTAGAATGTGGGAAGAGACGTGGTAGAAAGTGTTGATCTGTTTAGCACAGTTGTTGAACATTATGCCACAGTTACATTGCAAAAATAGTTAATATTTATTATCTTTTGCCTGTAAGCAAAATATACAACTGATCAAACACAAAAAGAAAAGATTTTTTGAAGCTCTCTTGGCTGAAGCATGCTCCCTCTCAGTCTCTCATACACAGAATGTTTTCTTTTCACAGGTTATTTCTTCATTTACTTTTGCATTTCTCTTCCACCATTCATTAGCTTGTCCTTTTTTCTCTTCACTATGTCTTTTCTACCATCTAGTAGCTGCTTATTCATAATGTGTTTTCTTACAAATATATCTTACCGTGGCCTTTCCAAACTGACTCTAGCATTTGCCTTTTTACTCTGTTCATTGTTTCATATCCATTTCGTATTTTTAAATGTATCATTTGATTCATGTTTTCCAATTTAAACTAATGATCACAACAATATAATTAATGAGCCTAAATTTTGGCTCAGTTATGTTATATATTTTGTTAGTCTACATAATTTGCTCTTCAATCACAATTCAACTCTGGTTAAATTAGTTATATCCATAATTATCATTCCATTGATTTCTCAGGTAAGAGAAATCAATAATGATGGGCTGAACTCAAATTTTATCAGAGGAGATGGAGCCTGTGGCAGTGAAATAATACTGGCAGAGCTGCAACTTGCTATTGAACTGAGAAGTTTGTATAAAAAATGGATCAATAATGACTCACAGTTTTTCCTTCCTTCCTTCCTTCCTTCCTTCCTTCCTTCCTTCCTTCCTTCCTTCCTTCCTTCCTTCCTTCCTTCCTTCCTCTTTTCCCTTATAACCCTGGATATAGAAGTTCCTTTTACTAGAAACTCATGCACAGGAACAGACTGGATTTAGAAAGCTGAAGTAATTTTCACACTTGCTAAATTTGTGACCTTAATGAACATCCAAGTTGACCTGTTTAGCAGACAGATATCCCAGTGGAGTTTTCAGTATATACCTGCAGCCAAGCACACAGAGTATTATTTTAAATTATGGGTAGTGATAAACAGGAAAAGTCAGAAATCTCTTTTTAAAAGGCAACAAGCAGCCATAGGAAAGTCCTAAATTTAAAAGGAAGAAAAATCCAGAACAGGAGACTGAGACTAAATGCCCACTGAATTCTGAATGGAGCCAAGAATGGGAAGAAGGAGAAGATAGCCACCTGTGATTAAAGCATCTAAAATTTCCAATATAATAAAAATAAATATTCTTCATTAAAAAGATAACAAAGAGGTCATTGATGACCATGTAATGGAGTAGTGAGGAAGTAAGCAGATTATAGTTGTATTAGAAAGTGAACTCAAAGTCTGTAATTAGACATAACACAAAAGTTTAATAATTTTGAAAAGTTTTGTTGTGCAGTGGAGCAAAAAAAAGTTCATATTTGATATTTTGGATACTAGTAATACCCAAGACACTAATTCAAAAGAACATAAGCACCCTTATGTTCACCGCAGCATTATTTACAGTAGCCAAGATGTGGAAGCAGCCCAAGTGTCCATCAGTGGATGAGTGGATGAAACAACTATGAGATATTTACATAACGAAATTCCATTCAGCCATAAGAAAGAAGAAAAATTTACCCTTTGCAACAGTATAGATGGACCTGGAGAACATTATGCTAAGTGAAATAAGCCAGTCAGAGAAAGACACATACCACATGATTTCATTTATATGTGGAATTGAATGAACAAACTGAACTAACAAGGAAAATGGAGACAGACTCCTAGATGGAAAACAGATGACAGCTGGTGGGGGAGGTTTGGAGGTAGAGGGACTGAGCAAAAAGGAAAAAGGACTCTTGGACATGTGGTAACTGTTGGGGGAAAGGGGGATAGGGAAGCTGAATGGCAATGACAAAATATAATAAATATTTTATATTAAACATAGATCAAATAAAGCTTATTTGAAAAAATAAATATGCTGAAAACTATTAAGAAAAGTTAACTAAAAAAAGCTTAAATATAAAGAAAATCAAGAGAAACAAGTATTAAGGGAAGCATCATGATGGAACAAGAATCCCAGAAGGAGGGAGTCTGGAAGGAGTCCACAGTGTAGTCAGTTAGTGGTTCAAGCATCATAGGCTTGACTTGTTTGCAGCCCTTCCCAGAGAGTCTCAACAGGTAACCTATTCCCTGTGCATCTGCGGATGGGCTGTGCCTTCTCAACATATATTGCATCCCTGTAGAGTTATGCCTCTCCTCAATCTCTGTTAGAAAAACAAGTGATTTTCCCAGACGTCCCAGAGTAGATTTTCCCTCATATTTTATTGACCAGATCTGCATTATTTGTCTAATTCTAATTCAATATGTCAAAAGAAATGGAAGAGTTCCAATTGTTAATTTTTTTTAGATTTATGGCTATGCCTGTTAATTGGTGATATGATTTCAAGCTAATGATATTAATGTATTTGTTGACTTTTCTACTAATTCATTCTAGAATCTGAGGATACCTAGATGGTAAGTTCCTGGCGTCATAAAGCATCTTTTAAGAAGTGACACCAAAAATACATTTAAAAATAAAAATAATTTAAAATTTAAAAGCTCTATGGAGGGAAACAAGACATTGTGATATGGTAGCTAACTCCTAACATATAAGACAGAGGTTGCTTTAGAAATAGTTCAGAGAGCCCTTATAAGTGAAGTGATATGTCAGATAAGATTTGATGCACAAATCTAAGAACTAAGGAGAGAACATACAAAGATAAGTAACAAACAACAAATGTGAAAGTCTCAAGGTGGGTCATAAAAATGTGGATGCATAACCAAAATAAAGAAAGAAGGTCTTAGAGCTGGAATATAAAGAATGCAATAAAAATATTTAGGAGATGACCTCAGAGAGGCAAACAGTGGTTAGGACCTGTAGGGTCTGTTAGAAAATAGAGGGGAAATTAAAAGTTACTCTAATTAAAGTGATAAACTATTAGCATATTTTAAGTATGGGGATATTGTGTTGCCACTTATCTTTTAAGAGATAACTAGGTCTGTTTGTTGACATTGGACTGTAGGGGGTAAGGGTGAAGGGCCAGATCCAGTAGGAGGCTGCAGAAGTTCTCCAACAGAGAGATGATGATATCTAGAAGGAGGTAACAATGAAAAAGTGCGATCTTTACCGTATTCACCATGTATTTGAATAATACTGTGATTGTATTTGGGATGTTAGAAAATGCTTATAATTATATATGATTCCAAGGTTTTAGTGTTGGGCAGCAAGTCAGTTGATAATTCATTTCGTTACTAGATAAGGGAATGCTTGGAGAAAAAGGAATTTGGAAAAGGGGTTAGAAACAGTCTGGGAGAGAAAGAAATTGATGATATTGGTAGAAAGGACTATGGAAGAAATCAAAGTCTTTGTAAGATTAGGGAAAGCATTTTCCAGAGAGTAAATTGAATGATACTTCTACTCAAGGGATTGGGAGGAGTAGAAAGTTTAGGGAGAGAGGAGAAAATTTTGTTATCCCAGAAAATCAAACATAACCTACTAGGCCATCCACTTATAGACTGCTGGGGTGGGCACCGTTTGAACTCTGTGCCATTCGACTTAAAGCATATCCAGTACAGAACACTCTACTCTTTCAGGTCACATACCAAAACGGGCAGATATTTATGATCAGCTGGCACTGAAGTGTTCCCAATTATGTATGAGGACAAAGGAGAGTGATTGTATATATTTTTAAGGGAGCAATTTAATGATAGACCCTAGGGACCAAGCTAGAAAAGTGAGTTTAAACTACAGGTGAGTGAGTTTGGAACGACTGTGCGGACAGTGGGGTGAGAGGAGTGAGTTGAGTAGAAAGCCGACTGTGGTTCAGTAACTGTACCAGTGAGTGCACTGGCATATTATGGGGTGGAAAAACAGGTAAAAGGACTCGTGGGCATGTGGTTGTTGTGGTTGATGAGTGGTTGAAAGAGTGGTTGATGAAGAAAGTATTTGAAATAAATGTTGTCAGAAGTAATTGTCCTCCATCAAAACTCACAAACTGATGACAAAGAGGAAGGTGCCGACCTAAGGAGTTGCTCTGGTTTGTTTTGGTCAAGCAAAGCAAAACCATTCTTCTTTCCATTCTTCCGGACTATCAGCTCCCATTTGTCGCAGTTCCCACAACCTCTGTTGGTCTTGCATGCATTTCTGTCTGTCTTACCTGGCACGTCCCTGGAGTCATCTGAGAGTGAGCTGTAGGCTGCAGCATGGCCTTAGCAACACATGAACAGAGACTGAACAAATCAAAAACCCAAAGTTCTGAGGTGGTCAATGCATGACATCCTGTTAAACGCATACCAGAAATTTAAATGTTGACCTCATGGCATTAGCATTGGAGGAGGTGAATAAAACATTTTGTAACATTAGAAGTTGTAGACGGAATGAAGATAGATGGCAAAGCCACAGTTGCCACCTAAGGCAGGACCTAGTAAGTACCCATTAACTATTGATTCAAGTTTCATCAGGCTGAGGTGGGTCTGTCAGACCAGTCTGGAACTAAGTTCCTGCAAAGATGAAAAAATATATTGAGGACTCACACATAGGAGGATTTGAGGTAGAGTGGCAAGATCTAACGGAAGGGCATGGATGCCCTGAAGCAGCTGCCGCACTGCCTAATCCAGGCCGGGAGGCCCAGCTCCATCTTGCTGTGGAAGAAGTCCAGCCTCCGGGGCTGCAGGCCCACCGTAGAACCCACCAAGCTGAGAAGGAAGGCCAGGACCGGCACTGTGTGCCATTAGCCTGAAATCCTAGGATTCATTGTCCTGTGCAGTCTCTGTTACTATCTGGCCTACTCTCAGTGACATATTTTGGCCTGTGCATCTGCTGTAGAGAGAAAATGCACCTGGGGCCTTTGTTAAGCTTTGATTATATCCTCTTTGGCTTAGGAAGAGGTAAACTTCCCTTCGAACTAACCAATCTTCTTCCCAATTCTTCTGAGCTTGTCCTGGGCCCCCTCCCTACCCAATCTCTTTCCCGAATCTTACCAGAGATTCATGCCCACCTATTCACTTTTTCCCCCTAGATTTTACCAACCTAGACTCCTCCCCTTTATGGAGCCATTTCAACTCTCAGTGTGCAGGCTTCAGCATCTGGTTTCTACTGGTCCTGCACCCAGCAAAGAAATTTTCCCCCAGCTGGTTCTTCCCTGCCCAGGTAATCTGGCTGAAGGGGCCAGTTTTCCCATGGGGAAATTGCAAACTAGTCTTTCCTGCCTGCTCAGTATTAAAATCTCTCTGACAGGCGATGCTGCTTTCCCTCCAGTGTTATGTGTGAGGCTGCTTCTTCCTAGTTTGTCAGGCATAATGTCTGTTCCATTTGCTACCTTCCCCTTTTAATAGCTATCTACCTGCTGTAACACGGCTATGGACTCAGTGCTAACAGAGCAGGGAGTCAGACTCTCTTCTATGCTCCCTTCAAGTTCAAAATCTTAAGGCATTACAGAAAAGACAGATTTATTTTAAAATCGGTAATAATACCGGAAAACAAGGAAGAGAGTACTGAGTATGGGAAATTTTCTGCATTTCATAAAACTAGCGCTTTAGGAGTTTGTACAAATTATTTGAACTATACTCACCATGCCTTTTTATGCTTAACTCATTAAGTGATTTGCAGCCCTAAACTTTTATATACAAGAAAAAATGAAAGTATAATAGATTCTCTTCCTTTTCAAATGAAGACAGAGTGAGTGGCACTTTGATAGTTAAAGGAAAGGAAATACAAGTTAGAATTTCTGTATTATCAACTTGGTAATAAGTGCAAAAGAAATACAAAATTTAAATGTAAATAAAACTGATTTTAAAACTTGGTGATAGTCGCTCCCTGTACTATCTCTGCAACTCTCCAATGATCATAAACTTATTTCAAGATACAAAGTTAAAAGAGAATTCCAAAAACTTTTGGTCAAACCACTTCATTGGTGAATTTCACCAAATGTTTGATGAATACACAATACTAATGTCACACAAATGGATTAAGCAACCAGACAAAAAAGTGACACTTAAACTCACTTTGTAAGGTAAGTTTTCCCTTGGAACCAAGATCAAACAAGACACTTTCAACAGACTACTCAGCAGTATCCTTAATCAGTATAGACAGAGAAGAATATGACATCTTTAACAAACTACTAGTAAATGCAATTTACTAATAGGGAGCACTATATATGAACAAATTGGTTTAATCTCAGAAATACATCCATCAATTTCCAAAAAAATCAGCTAATGTAAATTCATCCAAACAGCAGTCTAAAAATAAAGAAAAAAACAAGATGAACCTCAACATAGATGCAAAACAATAGATATTAGAATACATTTAACATCCATCCATGATGAAAGGAATAATAAAATAGGGTTATAACAGAACAGCCCTCACCTGAGAAAAGGAATCTACAAATAATCTACAGCTAATCTGTACTTAGATTTTGAACTAACTGCAATGTGCTGCCTTTTATGCCTCTCATGGCAATATTATCCTTGTTTTCTATCTCCACCGACCTCCCCTTCTTATTATTGATATTCTTCATCAAGTGATACAGGTTTAAGGCCCTAAAATCATATTTTTCTATCCAGTTCTAATTGCATTACTTGGTTGTGCCTTGTACAATAAATATATAGTAATATTACAAAGACTAGTTATTGCCTTTCGATTATAGTATTAGCCACTAACCAAAGCATTTTACAAGAAAGTTTAAGTTCAATAATATATAATAATTTAAAATTAAAAAGTAGAGAGAAAATATAGTGCACAGAGGCTACAAAAACAGTTCAGGATTTGTTTCTTCATCTTCTATAAAAAGAACAGATAAGACATTGCTTAAAAAATAACTTTTGCAGTAAATCTTGTTAGTAAAAATAATTTTACATATGATATTTAATGTTATTGAGATAACTAATACAATAGCTGAAAATAATGTCACTTACTGTTGTTGGCAATGAAGCAGAATATTCTTCTCAAGAATTACATTTTGAGATAAATGTTGTATCTTTCAGTAAAGGTCACTAAAAGATAATGCTTACAGTTGACAATTTAAGAAGCAGAGGTATTCGTTCATTGAATCACAGGTGATAAAAATGGTCTGAAATACCAGTGAGCAGGTTTTGACTTTTCATTTTCTACTTTCACATTGTTTGAAATAATTATGCTCACAAGTATGCATGAACACACACAGTGAGTAAATAAAAAGAAGACAAAACTTCTAATAAAATAAATATAATTTAACATTTCTTTCTGTAGAGTTTAGGTTGTTTTTATCCTTTTGAGAATAACTTTTTCTCCAAAACTGTGTGCATGATATATGTGTGTGAGTACACCCCATGAATTCAATTCCCTTTAATTTCATAAAATCTTTGACAAGGCAAAGGTTCATGGGTAGAAACAGGATTAAAACATTTAAACTCTGTCTTCTTTGCTGGCTTAAAAAGCAGCCATTGCCAGATACATATAAAGTATCTGAAATGACATTGATCATCTCTACAACAAAGTACAGGCTCCATCTTTAAATAAGATAAGATGCTATATATTTCAAGTTAAAGTTTTTAATTAAACCATGTATAAATGTTCTCTATATGGCTTTTGCCATGAGGCCTTATATTTTCCAATAGTTATTCTCCTTTTATAATCTAGATATCATCTGCTAAGAATAAAATTATGTTTATGTGAAACTGTGTGGCTAAAGATGCTCACTATTTCCTTAGATAAGTTTGAAAAGGATTTCCAACAGCTATACTTCAACCTTAATAGTCCTATTTTTTGACTTATCCATTTTTTCTCCTAGTCTTTATTCTAATACAAAATTTCCAACATGTATGTATGCATTCTTTAGTCATTATATTTTAATAGAAATATAAAATATTCATTTGTTTTGATCTGTTAGCTCAGGTTGTTAATTAAGTTAATTAAGGTAACATTGGTTAATAAAATTGCATACGTTTCAAGAGTACAAGTCTATGGTATATCATCTGTGAATTCCATTATGTGTTTACCAAAATCAAGTTACAGCAGTTTAAAGAAATGTTTTTATTAAAGAACAAATTATTTTTCAAAGCATTCACAAATTTATTTCTATTTTTTAAGGGAGTCTCTTAACAGATCCAGACATTTGGTTTTGTTCCAGAAAAACAATTATAAAATTCCCTGTCAAATAAAAAGTTATTGCATTTTCTGCTCTTCATGTTAAAAGAATCACAAATAGCACCTTGTTTCTTTCGCAAACACAACAAAGTATGGTTAAATTTATTTCGTAAAAATGTGGTTGTTAAAGATTAAAAAGCATTGTAGAAATAGATAATATCCGGGGCCAGGGAGGCAAACACATAAACAAAGCCACTCTCAGCTATAATAGGAGTTATAATCATACTTCAGTTCTGCAATAAAATATTCTCCAAAATCTAATAAACTGGGCAAACACCATTTATATGAAACAATCATATTTCAACATTAACATAACTCAGGATGCCTGGGGACAAACATGCTCCTGCAAGGACATGTACAACCCAGCTTCCTAAAGTGGCAGCTAGAAGGAGCAGAGTAGCAGCTGCCTGGTGAGTAATGGGTTATTGCACAGACAGGCAAAAATCACCAAATCAGAACTTCATAATCATATTGTGTACCCAACTCACACTTTCAAACTGATCTTGCAAACAGAAAAAAAGTGAAAGAAAAAAGTGTAAAAGCACCCCTGCCTCCAAGATGGTGGGGAAAAAGGAAAGAATTCAGGAAGCAGTGGGCATGAAAACTAAGAAGAAGGAAATTCACTATATTAAAATTATCTAACATCTTGGCAAGACTTTATCTCTGAATGTGTGCTTTCCATCTTTGACAGACTGCTGCAGTCAGTCTTGGTTCTTAGAGACAGATACCTTTTTTGAGATTCTAGTTTGGGTGCCTAATTTTCATCAATTCTTTGTGATCATAAATGAAACTAGACCACCTTCTTACACACATAAGAATAAATTCAAAATGGATCAAAAACTTAAATGTTAGACCTGAAACCATAAAAATCTTAGAAGAAAACATAGGTGGCAAAATCTTGGACATTTTCTTAACGATTTTTATCAGATATATCTCCCCAAGCAAGGAAAACAAAAGAAATAAACGGAACTACACCAAACTAAAAAGTTTTTGCACAGCAAAGGAAATCATCAACAAAATAGAGAGACAACCCACAAAATGGGGGAGTGTATTTGCTGAGGATGGTCAGTCTCTGATTATCAGAGAAACACAAGTTAACACCACAATAGACAGCATCCCATGCCTGTCAAAGTGCCCATCATCAATAAATAACAAACAAGTGCTGGCGATGATGTGGAGAAAGGGGAACCCTAGTGCAGTGCTGGTGGGAATGCAGACTAGTGCAGCCACTGTGGAAAACAGTATGGAGGTACCTCAAAAAATAAAAAATGCATCTGCCTTTTGACCCAGCAAACCCACTTCTGGGAAAATATCTGAAGGAACTCAAATGCTAATCTGAAAGAACGTAAACAAACTTATGTTCACTGCAGCATGATTTATAATCACCAAGATACGGAAGCAGCCCAAGTGTTCAACACTGGATGAGTGGATAAAACAACTATGGAACATTTACACAATGGAATATTACTTGGCCATAAAAAAGAAGAAATTACCCATAAAAAAGAAGTATGGATGGACCTGGAAAACAGTATGCTAAGGGAAATAAGCCAGGTGGTAAAAGACAGATACCATATGATCTCACCTATAAGTGGAACCTAATCAACAAAACAAACAAGCAAAATATAATCAGAGACATTGAAATAAAGAACAAACTGACAGTGACTAGCAGAGAGAAGAGAGGGGTAACCAGGGAAAGAAGAGGAAGGGTGTAGGCAAGGAACCTGTATAAGGACACAGGGTAATGGACAACAAGTTGAGGGCTGATCAGGGTAGCAGGGGGTGAGTGAGGCAGTGGAGAACAACAGTGGGTAGGAAGAATTGGGGCAACTATAATTGAACAACAATAAAAAAGAATGTTGAAGATAATTAATAATAATTCAAAGAAAGGAATTATTGTATATGGTCTGTAAGCTATGTGAAGTCATTATGGTCTGGTAGGAATTGTTGGTGACTTTAATGGACATTGTGCTCTCATTTTATAAAAAGGGGTGTGTGTTGAAACCAAGTAGACAAAATTCTTTGTTAATCTGGATATATTACTTGGGTACCATAAAACACAATTTCATAATTTATTTAAATTTTATTGACAGTTTTCTTCATCAATTTATATTGATTAGCATTATAATAAAATGCTGCTAAAAAGGATGTCTTAGCAGAACTATAGCCTAGAAAAATGTTTTATTTTGTCTTTGTTTTGTTTTGGTTGATATGAGACACACCAGCTGGAGATATCCTCAACAGCAATTTTGCTACTTTTTGTGTTAGAATATATTGATTTAATAGTATCTAAAGATTCATTAGCATCTATGTTTCCTGACTCAATATTTCATAAAATCCTGAATCTCTTTTCTCATTCTGAAAAGCCTTCACCCTTTTCCCACCCTCATTATACCCTCCCATCTATCCTCTGGTTACTGTCCATTTGTTCTTAACTTCAATGTCTCTGATTATATTTTACTTGCTTGTTTGTTTTGTTGATTATGTTCCATTTAAAGGTGAGATCATATGGTATTTGTCTTTCACCTCCTGGTTTATTTCATGTAGCATAATGCTCTCCAGTTTCATCCATGCTATTACAAAGGGTAGGAGCTCCTTCTTTCTTTCTGCTGCCTAGTATTCCATTATGTAAATGTATTATAGTTTTTAATCCATTCATTCACTGATGGGCATTTAGATTGCTTCCAGAACTTGGCTACTGTAAATTGTGCTGCCATGAACAACATATCAGTGTTCTAAATTTGTTTCACCATCTCACATATTTTTTTTCCTTCTGACTCCACATTTACCAGGTTACTGTGCCATTTCAGCAACTCTTTAAAACCAATGTCTTGCAACTGTTCTAAACAACTAATGTGTATGTTTCCTCATTTCCCGTGTTTTCTAAAATTCACTTCAATCAGGTTTTGCCCACCATGACGCCAAAAGTGCCTTAGTCAATTTCACCCACATTATTAATGTTTGATTCTAAACCTGTAACTTGAACAAGAAGCTACCTGCTTTAACTGAGATCTCTGCACAGTGAAAGCAAGTTATGCTGCTTGCTCCTCACTCACACATCACCTGAATGGGCTGCTCTTTGGGCTGCTTCTCTGTGTGAGTCCATCATTTCAGAAAACCTTCCTTCCAGGGAAGCATTGGGAAGTTATATATATATATAGTATATATATAATTATATATATATATATACTAATTCAGTTCATTGTAACGATAAGAACAAATCCATGATCAGCTTAATTGCAAGGAGGGTTGAGAATACAGGGAAATGTAAGGATATTGATGGGCAATTTCCTACATAAATGCAAACTTAAACATGCTTATATATGTAGGGAAAAAAGAAGAAGAAGGATGCAGTGTAATATCCATCCTTTGGAAGAGGAAAGAACAAAGTCAGAAAAAAATTTAAACTGGTCATTGAACGTAGAGAATGAGGGGCTATCTCTGAGATACTTAGCATAATAATTGAAGTCTTTAATACATGTAGGCTTCTTACAAAATATTGAAAACATGAGGGCTTTGATAAAAGTGTTGGCAAAATGCATGAATAAATAATGTACAACAGTATTACACTTAACATGAAGAAATTACAAATTAATTAGCAGTTACTATTACCAAATACCATCAGTGCAATTGCCGACTACTGTTAATGCCCAGCAATATCAACTACTCATGAGTCAGTTTTAGAAATACCAGTAAGCCTTATGTAGCAAAACAGACATAAGAGGCTGGATGAAGGGGGGAGAGGAAAGAGCAAAGTCAGAAAAAATAATTTCATCTATCTAATAATTAGGGGGAGATCAGAAGAAAGAGAGAAATAGAAGCGGTTATAAGGCTGAGTATGAAGAAGTGTTCCAAGAGAATATAGTGCGTGAGAAGTTTAGGATAGCTATAGGATGCACTTTCATGCAGATATCTCTCCAGGCAAAGTGGCTCCCTTTAGCCAAAAGCAATTCCGTAGAGCAGAGAACAACTGTGCATTGTCATCAGCTAACTCACAGGAGCTGGAATAAGCAAGTGCAGGTTCAGAAGCAGTGTCTACCCTTGAGTAACGTAAAGGTTAGGACTGTGACAATCACACTCACGCAAATCAAAGACCTTACCCAAAAAATGTTTTACAAATAATTTTTAGGATACAAGTAATCAGAGGGGCCAGGAGAAGTGGAGAGAAATCAAGGATTATCTACAAGGCTCCCCAGATACATTCCTCCTCAGACGCATGTTGGTTGCTGAGAATGAGATGAGTTTCTAAATAAAGATAACAGGCACCTCACAAGAGGAAGCACTTTAGATTATGAACCATTTCATTTTATATTCAAATACTGACACAACTCATCTAAAATTTTGCCAGGAACTGTTCCAGTTAATCCACAGATAACAGGTTTATTTTCCATAGCAATTTTAAACAAGACGCATCTGGCCAAAAGCATCCCCTGCATTGATTCATCTGGGGGGGGGCAGGGAACATTAGTTTATGTATCAGAACTTCCATTATCAGTACATTTACATGATAATAAGACTATGGCATCTGATTTCTTTCTTTCCTGGAGAGAACGAGATTACAAGACATTAGCTTCTAGCCATGTGCTATTAAAAACAGACATTTATTGAGGAAGGTACAACATACAAGAAACATTGTACATAGGCCAATGACATTTGGGTCCCCTTCAAAGTAGGCACTTTGGGACTTCACACTGTTCTCCCAGCATCTCCTTCACTGTCTAAAACATGCTGCAACATTTTTTGTGGGAATCACCATCAGCTGCCCCTTCGTATTTCGCAACAACACATTTCATGCCAAGATCCTGCATCAAAATCTCAGACACAGTAGTTTTTTGAATCTCCAGGTCAGCTTCTATCTCTCTCACACTGTTGGTCGCTGATCTTTGTTGACTGCAGCCCATACGTGTTCAACATTCTCAAGTGTTCTGTTTCTTGCAGGCTTTCCAGAACATAGATCACTTTCAGCAGGTTCTTGACCATCTTTGAAGCATCTGCCCCACACTTTTATTTGCACTGTACTCATTGCATTGCCCCCAAAAGCCTTCTGAATCATCCAAATAGTTTCCACGGAAGAATGTTCTAGTTTAATGCAAAATTTGATTCGGATTCATTGCTCTACTTGCTCAGTCATTTTGAATGCAATGGCCACACAGTTCACATGGTCACTCAATGGTGTCTACTGCCGCCACTGACTAGTACAGTGCAGTTGTCATTGTTCACACATGTGCATTCCAGGTCACTCTCTTTGGCTGAGAGGTTACATCCGCGTTGCACAAATTGTTCCCATTTTTTAACAGTGACTGGACTTTTTTCAGACAGACCTCATATATATATATATATATATATATATATATATATACACACACATATATGTGTGTACACATATACATATATACACATATTTACATATATTTACACACATACACATATGTACATATCACCATAAACAACAGAATGTATAGCTAAACTGTGTATTTTCAAACATTATAAAAGTATTTACAGTATTGGAAATAAAGAAATTTTGCATGCAATCACATAGTTAAGTGTTTCAGAAAATTCTGAATGCAAAGTAAGACATCATAGAACCAATAGGATGTTTAAATTTAGATTAAGTTCCAAAATGAACAGGAAATGAAACAGTAAATAATACTAAGGAAATGGATATTACAAAACTTTGGTTATGGTTAACTTTGGTTACTTCTGGGAAAAGAAAGTGTATAACATGATTGGAGATGGTAACATAGAGCCTTCTGGGGGAGGGGCACCATTTTATCTCTTGACAGGTGCTTCTGCTGAACAGTGTGGCTTAGAGTTAGTTTTATCCTGAAGAAACATGTGTTTGAACTTTCTGTAGGAATAGTCTCACAGTAAGTTAAAACATAACCAGACACAAGCTGCATTTAAAAAACAATAAAAAGAAAAGTATATGCTCAGTGGATTGAGCACAGGCCTGCAAACCAAAAGATCGTGGTTCGATTCCCCGTCAGGGCACATGCCTGGGTTGCAAGCCAGTTCCCAGCAGGGGCCAGTTCCCAGCAGGGGATGCACCAGAAGCAACCATACATCGATATTTCTCTCCTTCTCTCCTTTCCTTCACTTCTAAAGATAAATAAGTAAATAATTAAAAAATTAAAAAAAGAAAAGTATATGGGTAACAAATTTTCTTGGATGTTTATTCTCAGTTACTCCAACAGTCTTAGAATTTTTCATTGTTAATATGGTTGCTGTACTCTCTTCAACACTTTACATTTTCTTTAAAAGATTTTATTTATTTTGTTTTTAAAGAGGGGGTAGGGAAGGAGAGAAGACAAGAAGCATCAATGTATGGTTGCCTCTTGCATGCTCCCTACTGGGGACCTGGCCCGCCATCTAGGCCTGTGCCCTGACTGGGAATCAAACTGCTGACCCTTTGCTTCATAGGTCCTTGCTCAATCCACTGAGCTACACCAGCCAGGGCAACACACTTACAAACTGAATGTTCCTTTTCAGTGAACTTTTAAAAATAACATAAAGAATTGTATAAATACGTCTATACATTTACAATTTTTAAATAAATATTTTATATCTTAAAATGGTTAAGTGGTACTAGTATTTGCCAAAAGTGAGAAAATTACCTAGGTTGCAAGAGTTGGATATGACATTATCTTTGACAACTAGCCAGAGTTTGTTGTCTTCTTTTATTCCTCCTGAATATTGTCTTTAGTCTTTTTAAAGTCCTTTTAATAAATGGAAATTATAAATGCAGTGTAGAATCTGCCAGCTCAGGCATAATATTAATTTTATAATATAATATATTCAACCATGGATTAAGAAATGTACCTTCCCTGATCGGTAGGCTTATGACTGTTTAACAATCTGAAGTTAATCGCATTCACTTTACCAACAAGTTTTAATAAGACAAATTGTAATTACTTTGAAAAAACAGTTTGCCCAGACGTGTGCGCTTTTGCTTTCTAAATATTCATAGGAAGTACAACCTTTTCCACTTGATTGTAAACAAGTTTTGATGAGGACAAATTGTCTTCAGTTTTGTCACATAACTAATGGAGGATTAAATGAAGACAGTACCACTTCAAAAAAATAATGTATTTGTAACACTGTCTTGGTCACTTGCACTGCTATAACACATGCCATAGACCATGTGGGTTAAACAACAGACATTTATAGAAGCTGGGAAGTCCAAGCTCAAGGTGTCATTGATTCCATGGTGAGAGCCCACTCTCCTGGTTTGCAGAGGGATGACTTCCTGCCGTATCCTCACAAAACTGAGAGAGTATCTCACTCATGTCTCTTGTCAAAAGGTCACTAATCCTATTCACGAGGCCTACACCCTCATGATCTAATAATTTCCCATAGATCCCACCCACCTCCAAACACTGTCACATGGGGGGGTTAGGACTTTACATAGGGATTTGGGGGGAAACAAACATTGAGTTCACAGCACATAGCAATTTCCATTGCAGATTCAGAATATTTGAAAACTTTTGAAATTCAAAATGCACTTTTTAAAATTAGGTAATAATTTTTTTCACAATTAAATATGTTTATGTAGTATTTAATTAATATTTTAGCTAATGGTTTTAAAAAGAAAACAGGATCTTTATATAATACAATATTTCTTGCACTGGTGCCTTTGAAAGATAGAAGCACTTTAACTTTTTGAAATAATTAAAATAAATTTAGTATCACTTCTCATGATGCCCTTTAAATTTTCATTTTTCTTTTTGTTGTTCAATTACATTTGTCCCCATTTTTCTTTCAGATTCTGAAAAGCTTTTTCTTATAATTTCAAAGTCAAATTTAAAAATAAAATGTTAGCCAGTATTTCTGAAAACAATCAATATGGTTAAAATGCTTTACTTTGAACAACAAAAAACATTGGCAGCTTCCTATTTAGAAATCAGGAATATTGGTATAACAAATTACTTTAACAATTTGGAAATTCAAATAAATTTTATAAGCAGAAAATGCTATTGAAGGCAGAAATTTGAATAAAGAATGGACTCTAGTTAATGTGAATATATCAATATTTATTTGTTAATTGTAACATAGGCACCAAATCATAAAAACTTTAATAATAGGTAAAACTGGGTATGGAGTATATTGGAACTCTGTGCTGCCTTATTAATTTTTCTATAAATCTAAAATAAAGTATATTTTAAGAATACCATTGGAAATTGGTGCACACTGAAGTCAACCAGGTGAAGACCTTTTTATTTTTATTTTTTAAATTATTTTATTATTGTTCTATTACAGTTAGTTATCTGCATTTTCCCCCACAACTCCCCCCACGACCTCAGCCAAACCCACCTCCCTCCCTTGCTTCCACAGTCCTGCTTGGTTTTGTCCGTGTGTCCTTTATAGTGGTTCCTGAAAACCCTTCCCCACTTTCCCCTCCCCCTCCCCTCTGGCTATTGTTAGATTATTTTTAATTTCAATGTCTCTGGTTATATTTTGTTTGCTTTTTTCTTTTGTTGATTATGTTCCAGTTAAAGGTGAGATCATATGGTATTTTTCCCTTACCACCTGGCTTATTTCACTTAGCATAATGCTCTCCAGTTCCATCCATGCTGTTGCAAAGGGTAGGAGCTCCTTTATTTTCTGTGCTGCACAGAATTTCATTGTGTAAATGTACCACAGATTTTTGATCCACTCATTTACTGATGGGCACTTAGGTTGCTTCCAGCACTTGGCTATTGTAAATTGTGCTGCTATGAATATTGGGGTCCATAAGTTCTGGGGTGTATATGTTCTTTTGGATTGGTGTTTCAGGTTTCTTAGTCTATAATCCCAGCAGTGGAAGTGCTGGGTGAAAAGGCAGATTCATTTTTAGTTTTCTGAGGAACTTCCGAACAAACAGAACCTCATCAAATTAAAAACTTTCTGCATGGCTATAGAAAAAAAAGCATGAAAATGAAAAGAAAACCAACTATATAGGAAAATATATTTGCTAGTGATACCTTAGACAAGAGTTTGATCTCCAAAATCTATAAAGAACTCACATAACTCCACTGTAGGAAGACAAAAACCCAATTAAAAAAATGGACAAAGGAGCTGAACAGATACTTGTCCAAGGAGGACATACAGAGTGCCTAGAGATATATGAAAAGATGCTCAGCATCTAGCCCTCAGAGATATGCAAATTAAGACCACAGTGAGATACCACTTCACAGTGGTCAGGATGGCCATCATAAATAAATCAACAAACAAGTGTTCGAGAGGATGTGGAGAAAAGGGAACCCTAGTGCACTGTTGGTGGGATTGAAGACTGGTACAGACACTGTGGAAAAGGGTAAAAAGACTTTTTGAAGTACGTAATACACATGTGGAGTGCAGCCACTCTGGCCTATCTCTCGGTATTACCTCCCTTGCACCACAGGGTCACACCGTGCTTGCCTCCCACTGAAATGAGTGGCTCCTGGACCACACACAGACTCACATGGATTTGGAGGTGTAAACATGTCTTCCAGGAATATTTGGCCTGGGGTAAAGGGGAAAACATTAAAATTCTCCCCCTAAAACATAGCTATACACTTCTAGGTGTCATTTTGTGAATTAACAGCAGCTTATTGTTCTAAAGGTTTAACAAAATATTGGGAATTGATACTGCATTTAGATCCATGAAAAATATAACACAAAAATTTTGCTGAAATGTTCGACCTGACAGTGTCATTCACTCAAAACAATCCTATGGCCGATTTTAACAAAATGTACACTGAGGTAAGCTAGTATACAAAATATCTCATTTATCCTAGCCATGAACATCAGCTAAGAGGAATTGCTATTAATTTTTTTTAAACAAATATTATTTAATTGCCCTTATATATGGAAACTAAGAACAAAATAATGAATACTAGCATAAAGAGATTTATGAATATTAAAAGCTGACTTTCATTTGTCAACATTCATCTTATGCAGGTTGGTTCTAACATTTGACTTTTTAAATAAATTATGAATCCATTCAAAAGTATAGGGAAAATATATTTTAATTGATACCTGTGGGAATAAAATGGTACTCTTAATAAGATAAGTGCTTTTTGATAAAAATATATACAGGCTTTTTCAAGCATTGTATAAGTGGGGAGAATTTAAACAAAGAAGTTAGCAGAGATTTGCTGTTTCCCAAGGGTGGGCTTCAGAAAACAGTTTCAGGGCACCAAACCAGAGAGAAGAGGAATTTAGAGAAAGAGGCTCTCTGTAAAGAGAGAGGAACTGAGCAAGGTTATTGTAGAAAATGACTGTCATTCCAGCCCCCATGAGGGATTTCCTGGGTCGAGGAGCAGCAAATACCTATCTATGGTAGAAATTCCCTTTGCTGGGCTGTAAAGAACTGACACGGGGCATACACAAACCTTCATGAAACCTGTTGCCACGGCGGTGTGTTAGGGGTGCTGGAGGTGAAGCGGTAGTGGCTTTACCAGGACAGTGAGTCTCAGATAGCAGCTGGAGCAGCAGAGAACAATTAGAATCTTGAAGACGGTAGGCAAAACCGTGGAATGGATTTTGATGGAAACAGATGTTAGCAAATTCTCTTCCAAGAGTTCCCAGATGGCTTGGAAAATTTACAAGCTGAAACATGAGTGCAAGAAATGATGAAGAGGGACAAGGTGTCTGTTTGACTTCCAAAGTTTGTGAGTTGCTAGAACTAGTAATGTGGTTATTAAAATAAAGGATGACACACATAATTTAGAACTCATGGGCAAAATGTGAGAAATGGTATGTAGACAACTTGAATTATATAGATCTTCAAAGGACAAATAGTTCTATGTCATCCATCATGTAATTCGACCAGAGGGGAGAGGGGAGGGAATTTAAGGGGAAAAATGGGAGGGACTTAGAGGAACAAGTATAAGGGACACAAGGACAATAACTAAGGGGGGTGGAAATGGGAGGGAGGTGGGGTGCATGGGGGAGGGGTGGGCTGGGATGGGAGAAATAAACAGAAAACTGTACTTGAAAAATAACTAAATAAAAATTTTTAAAAAAAGAAGTGTGTTTATACTCACTACTCTTTTTGTTTTGAAATTTGTCTTAAAATGTTCATTTTCTCACTCACACTTCTTCATACTATCTTGAAAGAGAAAACCAGTACTTATAATGATTTATTATGAAGTTACTAAGAACTAGGCACTGTTAGTCATTCCACATTAATTTTCTTTTTCAATTTTAGACATATGTACTCATGTATTGACTCTGAAAATCCCATATTTTCCTACTAAATCTTTTTCCTCCTATGTCTTTAAATATAATCTTAGAAAACTTAAAGTAAATTATGATGATTAGAATATATTCATAATGAAATATATAGACAATTCATATGCAATAAGGCATCTATACCTATTAAAAGAAAGAGGTTTGAGACCAGATAATGCTGTTTCATTATATTTGGGGATATGAATTCAAAATGCATGCAGCTTAAGATATTATACAATTCCTAACTGAATGCATTTTTCTGTTCTCAACTTTCTGTGCAGTTCATCCAAAGCACAGAAAATGATTCTTAGAGCAATTCAGAAAATGGCTAAATTAGAATTCTTGTTAGCATAAGCACTGTGCATGTGTGTTTCATGACATTCTCCTTTCAACATTGGCTTAATGCATTTTAGCAACCTTATAAATCACTTCTAGAAATGTATGTCAAATATAAATAACTCTACTTCCCACATAAGGATTTTTTGTGTTTAAATATGTGTGTTTTACCCATATAACAAGGTCAAAAGTGAATATGGAAAACAATCCATTAAACTTATTATAAAAGTTTAAGGTTCCCAAATATGGAACTTCTATAAAAAATGTGTTATTGTACATTTGCTGGTGGCCAGGGATTTGAAAAGCTCTTCTATTTTGGGCCCACATGTTATTAAATAAGTATACGTAGGCCATTTAACAACAAAATTTGTGACCTCCTTTGCAATAGGTAAAATCCAATTTCCTTTTCAGTCAACAAAGTATTATACCAAATGTCTTTTATCCCACTCTGTTGCTCTCCTTTATGACTTGGAGTTCATAAAGCTATTCCCTAGCCTGAGAAGAAAATAAACAAGCAAATGGCAGCACTTAAGGAGCCCAAGGCATAACACCTAGAATAATCTGCAATATGACATTTATCAAGCAACAGTCAGTTACAAAACATTTGAGAAATTTGTTTCTGGAGGGAGTCGAGAGAACTCATTTGAATCCACTATGTCTCATAAAGGAAACATTGTGTCCATAAAACCACAGGAACATTAGGAAAACAACTGTTTCCTTTCAAAATGGAGCAGCCACAACAGGCATAAATTTCACCGAAGGTGTAGCTTAATCAACTGTCCTATATTATGCAAAATGCAATCCAGTCTGTAATTTCCAAATAGAAAATATCATAACTTTACATTTTCTCATCATTATAAAGTCTGTTACATGGTCACAAAGCAACATTAGCCATTTTTAAGTTCCTGGCTTTGAAAGTGAAGTCTTACGTTACCTAATTTAATAAAATCTAATATAGGATATTTTTATAGCACAAGAAATATCTTTTTTCTTTTATCAACGTATGGTTGCTTCTGGTACATCCCCTACTGGGAACTGGCCCCTGCTGGGATCTGGCCTGCAACCCAGGCATGTGCCCTGACGTGGAATCAAACCACGATCTCTTGGTTCACAGGCCCGTGCTCAATCCACTGAGCTACACCAGCCAGGGCTACAAGAAATATTTTTGATAAAATTTACTTTTGTGGGTTCTTGCCAAAGATTTTTGTTGATGTTACTGTTGTTGGTGGTAATATTAAAAAAGAGCAAATGTAAAAATGTTAATAAGAATAGCTGAATGTGAATATAATCTCCAAAAATTGTTATCTCAAAAAAAATAAGTGGAAATTTCTACTTCTATTTATATAAAGTTTGGAATTAATTATAAGGAAAGTTGCTCACTTTGCTATAGATGTTCAATATAAAAATTACAATACTAAGTCAATGCAATGCACATATTTTTAATTAGAAGCTTAGAAAACATAGTGTTGCAATTGATTTCATGTACCATTTGTTATTATCATTTAGCAAATAAATAGGAAACTAATTATTTGGGAGTGATTGTGATAAGGGACAGCACTTAACTTAATGATGAACAAGGTTATTGTTTGGAAAATCCACAGGTCATTAAGATCTGTGCAATGGTCAGTTTTTGAAAAGAAAGATGTTTGGTGACATGAGTTAATCAGACCCGATCTTTAAGAGCAGTATAGTTGAATAGAATAGGAACCATTGTTTGTATACAATTGTCTCAGTTAAAGGAAAAATGAAAAGGCAAAGTAAAAGAAAGAGTACAATAAACATCTGTATAAGTATTATATTGTTACAGTTTGGGGTGGAAATCAAGATCTTTCACGAGATTGTAAGGACAGCATTCCAGGGACCTTATGGGATGTGTGGTCTTGTGGTCAGGTTTATTAGGGTGGACGAATGCCCCTGTGTCCCACCTCTGTCCGTTCCTCCATGTTTTCAGCAAGGCCCAAACAAAGGCTATTGTCCAGAGTCAGTACTGCGGGGCGCACATGGTCTGCTGCAAGCCCAGTGCTGCTAGGCCCTCTTTGTTGCATGTGTTCACCTGGGAGAGACAGATGCAAGAATGAACAGCGCAGGTGCCCGTCATGGAGGGAGAGAGAGAGAGGGCTTCTTTGTTACCCTGGGATTATATATTTCCCAGGCTTGGGAAAGACCAAAAGCTATTACACTGACAGGTCCCTATGGTCAAGGACCTCCCTCTGTATGTCCCCAAGAATCAGGTACCAGAGGACTACTCCTGGAGAGATTTCCTGTGCCCCAAGGATTAAGTTTCCTCAGTGGAAGTCCCCTAGAGTCCAAGCAAATGTTATAGCTTCCTAGCTAAATAGCCTTATGCTCCCCAGTTTATTAAACTCCATGTCCAATGACCTTTGCTCTCTTTCTTAGTATTAACTAGTTAACTATCTACTGTAATATTACTAGGCGATATCATTCTTAAATGATGTAGCAAATCATCTGATGGACAAATATGTAAAAAATGTCATTTAAAAGAGAGTTATCATCTAAGTTACTTTCAAAGTTTGCTATAATTACCTTCAAAATTATATTTTAATGGAATAGAGTGATACCAATATACATTTGGAACAGATTTCTTATGCACCATATGAATGGAGGATTCAATCTGAATCCACACTTTTCATAGTGTGTATTGAAAATTACACACTATGATCTTTATAATACATGATATTTACATTAAATAATTAATGTACTATAAAGAAATAATATATTTCAATTAGGTAATTTAATTATATTATTAATCCTGGAGCTCACAGGTGGCAAACACAAGGCCCACGGGCTGAATCTGGCTCTCCACCTTGTTTTATCCAGCTGGGCCCCGTGTTTCTGTCTGGTGGCAGTGCCGAGCTTCTTGCCCCTGGTTAAGGAGCAGTTACATTCATACAGTCCTAAAATTGCATTTGGCCCTTTGAAGGCAACCAGGAGGCTGGTATGGCCCCTGGTGAAAATGAGTTTGATGTCCCTGCTGATATTACATCACCTGTGAAAATGTTTTGAAGAGAAAATGTTTTGAAGAATCTTATTAATGTTTTCCATGAATAAGGTTTGTGGGAGCATTTTGCATTTATAGTTTTAAGATCGACTCCATCCTAGGCTTTTAGATGTATGATCCTGCTTTCATGTCTACTTTGTGGTGCTGTGTTCTAGGGGGTGAAATGAGAATGATTGCTCATCATTCACTTACTACTTACTAGATAATAGATTTAGCATTCAAAAGTATTTATTTGGTACACAACACATTCTGGACATTATATTAGGTGCTGACGAATATGGAGAGCTATGCTGAGTCTAGGAGTTCATAACGATGTAGAACTGTAAGACTTTTTGCACCTCCAACATCATAAATCCTTTCCGTTCTTAAAAGCAATCCTGTGCTCTCCAACTACTTACTAAAGTTGAATACATGCTATTATCAGGCATTGTGTTATGCAAGAAAGACAGGCATAAAATGATCGAAGCCAGGCACCTGATTTATCTGCTTATATCAGTCAGAGAAGCAGAGCTAGTAAGATACATCCATCTTTCAAATAAACCTATCAACATTCTTATAAGGGGAAAAATGCTCCAATTGAAATGAGCTTTTGGCCCAGGGAAGAAAAATTTAAGAGGTCTCATCATGGGGCCCAGAGGCATAATTCAAGAACCTTTTTTCTATATTTCCATCACTAAAGCTGTAATAGAACTGCTGTTCATCCTGTGCCCTTCCTATCCACTAAGCATAAGAGAGAATTCTCCCAATTCAGGGACAGGCACCTATAGTCAGTCCTACAGAGAGGTGACCTGTCTCCTCCAGGCTGCTCCAGCAGAAATCACTAAGAATCTCAAGGGGAGAAAGGGGAATCACAACTTAAATGATGCAATTGCTGCTGAAATTCAGAGAAGCTATTTCACAGGAGAATATTGCCACCTGCCTGATGAAGCCCCCAAGTACAGCATTTTTAAAAAAATGAGGCAACAATTACCTGCTTTATTGAAACCAGGCCCCTGAGTCACTGAGCCCACTTAGAGGTGAGCTGCCTCAGATTCAAAAACTAACAAGTTAAGGGTCCAATAGTCCTCATTGGGAAGTTCAGGTTCTACATTCAAAAGCACAGCCAAGCTGGACCTCAATTTCACTTGAAAAAATGACAGTTTTGTTTGAGGGAAAGCTTGTTCCCTTACTCTGCTTCCCAAAGAAAAAACACTAACTTTATGTGGCTCTTGATTTAAAGATTGTCCTAAATGCCTAGGCCTGTTTGGCTGATGGCTGGGGGGTTAAATAAAAGATTAAGGACACCCGGGTGTCCTTTAGGTGGTAGCAACAATCCAGCCTCCATGAGAACTCTGGAAGGCCAACCACTAAGAGCCAGTCAGCACAATGGGATCAATGAGTCAATTCTATTACCTTAGACAATGCCCCTAAGGACCTGGCAAGTTCTATTACTAACCCTCTGGCTGTGGTTCACAGCCATCTGGTCTGCCACTTGGAAGTATCAAATACCCATCAGTTTCAAATACCCTTCTTTGGGGTCATGACCTCCACTGTAGCCTGAGGGGTCTGAGTCACTCAGATTGATGTCCACGTGGGGATGCAGATGAGATCAAAAGGATCCAACTTGCTGATCAAGCCTGTGTGGGTCATGGCTGCACTTGCTCCCCACATCCATCATTGCACTGGATTTGGCAAAGTGTCCCCCTCATAGACTGGAAAAAAAGTGAAGACTGTTTCTGATCCAGAGCTACTGCCATACGCCAGACTTGTGACTGCGGCAGAATGTTGGCCTGATTTCCTGTGGCAGGAGAGGCCACCTCACATGGGGCATTGTCTTCACTGACTCATGTCGAATTGACTGCATCGGATAAAATCAAGTTTAGCAACAAATCCCACGCTGGAGTGACCTGTGCCCCTTTGGGTTATATTTCTGTAGATGGAGTGAGCAGCTGAAGGACTGTTTCCACTGGGTGTGGGAACTGTTTAATGGGACATTTCTTCTGTCCCCTTGTAATTCTTGGCACATGCACCAGAGATCAGCAGCTCACTCTCACTCTTCTCCTTCGATCATAATGAACATGGACTGGCCTCAGACCATCTCAATTGTCTGAAGTAAGAAGTACGGTACCCCTGGAACTTACTACAATGACCAAGACCCTGAGGACAGGGACAGGGTGGGTTTGAGATCCCAGGCTTCTGGCCGTCCTGTTGACAGCAAACCTAATTCTCTTTGGAATAAGATGAAAGGGTCCCGGCCTCTGTGTGCTCCCCAAAACTGAGAAAGTAAGGCATTATAATTACTCTTCATATACTGCTAATATGTAAGTACAACTGTCTGTGTGTATGTTGCTTTTACTTAGATGCTTGTAGGGTTCCCTGTCTGTCCCTGGACTTCAAAAATTCACAACAGTAATACATAGCTTTAAAATATCTCTTCCCATATCAATAAATCCTCTCATTTCCAAATTCAGGTATCTGTGGGGGGGTTCTATAAAATATGTTATTATTTTTCAGTGCCTGTCTGCCTGACCTCTTCTTGGTGAGTCTCTTATTCCGTTTTGTACACTTATAATTACTTACTTCATTATTTTCACCTTTTTCCTGTTCTTTTTATAGGAGGAGAGCACTGAGTTTGAACTCAGTGCCACCAACTTACATTGCTGCAATACTAATTCGTCTCTTTAGTGCTTTTGGCACAGATTTAAATTCCAAATTGCATTTTGACTTTTCTAACATATACTCCATGGGAATTCTAAGGTGGTTAAATAATTAATGCATCTGAAAATGTTTTAGTGTAGTTAGTATAATTTTTATCATTAATAGCATCTTTTTATTTCTACTTTATATTACACGTTCTCCCCATTTGTATATCTTTCATCTCAGTAAATGAATTCATACTTCTGAATTTCTTCTCTCATTTTTTGCAATATACTTTTTACTTGTTTCTTATAATAAGGTAAAAGCAGAGGCTTCAAAGCTTCTATTTATCATCTTTCATAATCTTTCTCTGAAATAGGAATCCTGACTTCATTTTAACTTACTCTGTTAGTGCTGTATTTACTTTTCAAGGCTTGACATCAATGTGCTTTCATTCATTCTGGAAGGAGAAGTACCCCAAGTATGGTATTTGTTCGTGAACAGTCTTGCGTGGTAACACAAGAGTACAGACATTTATTATCATTTAGGTCTCAGATTTGACCCACTCTTTCTGGGAAAACCTCCTTGACCCACTTCAATGGGCCCTGAAACTGTGCTTCTCCTGAACACTGTGTAGTTGCAATATCACAGCCTTCCTGAGAGTTTATTGTAATGGTTTGATTACTATCATCCTATAATATGAATTATGCTGAAGTGGCAGGAACTGTGCCTGTCTTGTTCAATGTTCTAGCTCCGGTGCCTGCTTCATTGACTGGGCTATTGTGAGCCTCCTCACACACTGTGAGAATGAGGGCAACAGACTTGAATGCAGTTTGTTTGATGAGGTAGCTGAGGAAGCCTTAGATTAGATCAGAGGAATCCGAGAAGAGGGATTTTATTTCTGTTCATCATCTTTTGTGCATTTGACAAGAGTGATTAAATGAGGGGCAGATTTCTCTCAAAAATTCTGTTCCACCTGGCCTTTACCAGGAAGAATGAAATAACTCTGAAATATATGTTCTTACACTCCATTTTGATGTCCTCACTTTGTCTTTTTTCACTCCTGCAAATAATGGGTTAGGGGCTGTGGCATGACCTCTTCTGTTTAGAACTTTAGAGATAGTGGTCCCGTTGTCTTACTTAACTTTTCTACATCTTCTTGTGTCAATAAACAACAGAATGAAAAGCCTTTCATGTTATGTATCTTTTTCTCATGACTCACATATATTCAATGCAACTAATTTCACGAATGCATAGATTTCTTAAAATTTTCTGTTTTATAAAAATTTATAACAATAACTAATTCTATTGTGTGTACATGCCCATATCTTGCTGTTTCATTTAAAATACACTGCAATTGTATATCACAGTATATCCTTTGCCATCTGTAAACTAGTCAGTTCCTTTTTTCACTCATTTTTCTTGAAGGTCTTGCTAACTACAGTCAAAAGGAATTCATTCATACTGCTAATATCCCACTGTCTACCTCATCCCTAAAGCTATAAGGCAATAGGGAAATAAAATAATATTAATAAAATATATGATTTATCTTCACCACAAATATTTCTGTTTTGTCCTAAAGATATTTTGGTCAACATTAACATCATAGTCCTCATTATTCTAAATATCATCTATTAAAACAAATCTTTTTTATCATGTTGTCTTCTAAAGTATTTTTGGCAAGTTTTCAATATATGTTGTCCAAATGAACCTGAAATCATTAATTAATTTGAAAATTTGAGAGGCAAAATAGAGTAACATTCAGTATACTTACTAATGCTAATGGTATATTGATTTTGAATATTTTAAAAATATTAAATGTTTCCTTCCAAAATTATGATATAAATCTTTACTTGTTTAGGTCTTCTGTTAGATGTTTCAATAAGATTCAATGTTTTTTAAAGTCCCATAACTTTACTGTTGAATTTGATTCTAAATATTTTAGAGATCCCTTGTCATTTTATGAGATCATCCTTAAATTTCATATGAACTGCTAATTTTCAATACAAAAAAATGTAAAGGATGTATACTATATTTTTAGTCTACCAAGTGTTAACAATTATTTGGGGTATTTTAGTATAATTCATCAGAAAACAGATTGCCCCAAAAGTAAATTAGCCTAACAGAATTTAGTAATTTTTATGTTATTTTTGAAACAATAAGTCACTTATTTTATTTTACCATCTTATTTTATCCATCATAATTTCCAAAATAAACCATAAATAATTATAAGGATTTTTTTCTCTCACACAAAAATTATTCTTTGAATTCTGATCTTGTCATGTGTACTCCTTAGAAAGTTTGCCTCCCTTCCTCTATGGGGTGATGTGTATTTTACTATCCCTCTGACCTCACTTTGGCCAAGAGATGGGCTCTGTACAATGAGATGGGTTTAGACACATTTCGAATAGAGGCTTTAAATGAGATTGTGTGTGTCTGTGTGTGTATAATCGTCCAGATTATATGTATTTTATATAGGATCTTCTATATATATCCACATATGTATATAAATTCATATATATTCTATATAATGTGACATGTATTGGATACATACAGGAGACAGAGAAATAAATATAAAGCTTTATTGTAGAGAATTGTCTCGTGAGATTATGAGTGGTGGCAAGTCTGAAATTTATAGAGCAGACCAGCAGGCTCTACGCTGAGGCAGGATTTCTATTATAGTCTGAAGGCAGAACTCCTTTTTTAGGAAACCTCATTTTTTATTTATAAAGCTTTCAAATGATTGGAGGGGCCACCCAAAGTATGGAGAATAATCTGCTTTACTCAAAGTCAGCTGATTATAAATGTTGATCACATCTACAAATACCTTCAGAGTAAATCTAGTATTGACCAAATACTATAGCCTAACCAACTTAACTCATAAAATTAACCCTCACAGTAAGAAAATGAATGTGGTTGTTGGAAGCCACTGAGATTTGAAGTGGATTTTAGTGAAGCATTATTGCTACAAGGGGAAACCTAATTCTAATGTCTAGAATTATCGTGTGTGATGTGTTTCTTTCAACCCAATGCCACCTGTGACTCTTATTATAAATAGTGTTTGGACTTTGACAAGCTCCCTTTATACACTTCCTGGTAGATCCACCAATTTGATGATATAATATCTTAGTTTGATAATTTTTATAATATTGACTCTATACTTGCACTTTAAAAATGAGATTATAATTACTCCAACACTTTACTTGACTTTATATAATAACAATTTATTTCCCACTTTAAAATATACTTACAATTAAAATAATGTATGACTTACAGTATTTTTTAATATCTTTGATTGTTTTTCAACTACAGTCATTGCCATTTTTCCCCAATTACTCTCCCTTGCACTCCCAAACTCAATCCTACAGAAGGCTCAGAGACATATGAAAGGATGCTCAGCATCACTAGCCATAAGAGTGATGCAAATTAAAACCACAATGAGATACCACTTCACACCAGTCATAATGGCCATCATAAACAAATCAACAAGCAAGTGCTGGCAAAGTTGTCAGGAAAAGGGAACCCTAGTACATGGCTGGTAGGAATGCAGACTGGCGTAGCAGCTGCTATGGAAAACAGTATGGAATTTCCTCAAAAAACTAAAAATGGAACTGCCTTTTGACCCAGCAATTCCACTGCTGGGATTATACCCTGAGAATCCTGAAACACCAATTCAAAAAAAACCTATGCACACAAATGTTCCTGGCAGCACAATTTACAATAGCCAAGTGCTGGAAGCAATCTAAGTGCCCATCAGTAAATGAGTGGATCAAAAACCTGTGGTACATTTATACAATGGAATTCTGTATAGCAGAAAGAAAGAAGGAGCTCATACCCTTTGCAACAGCATGGATGGAACTGGAAAGCATTATGCTAAGGGAAATAAGCCAGGCATTGAAAAACACGTACCATATGATCTCAACTATAAGTGGAACATAATGAACAAAATAAACAAGCAAGCAAAATATAACCAGAAACATTGAAAGAAAGAACAAACTGATGGCAACCAAAGGGTAGAAAGGAGGGGGATAACCGAGGAAAGAAGAGGAAGGTTCATCAAGGAACGTGTATAAAGGATAGGAATGACTTACCGGTATTAGTGATATGTGTTAGGTTTTGGTATAAAAGTTATTCAATCTACAGAGAATAAATGTTTCTGAGAATAGCTAAGAAATACTGCTTTTCAAAAATTAGACCTTAGTTGTAAAATCATGTAAGTTAACGTTAATTTATCTAGTAATTAGTAAAGCCTTGTATTTCTGTAATACTAGTAAATTTTGTTGGACTATGGTATATTACCCATTTCACTCTTCTTCACTTTGTTTCCTAAAGTTATGTGTAATAAATTATATTAATATGATTGGATCAATTATTTATCTACCTGTGGCTATCTATTCTTTCTTATTTCCAATATAATATACTCATATATTATTTTTAGCTTTTATTTTAATGCACTCTAATGCCCGTTGATTTTGGTTTATATCAAGTTTTTAATGTAAGAGACAATAGAGTTTGTTTCAGTTTTCAGATTATTTCACCCGCCCTCCTCTTGTCCCTACCAGAGAATGATGTTTCCCTGCCCTTGTCCTGTGAATTTCAGTACTTCCAGATCAGTAATGTGTACGTCATGGGCCACATAATGAGGCCTGGCCATGCTGTTTGTTTGGTCAGTACAAGCAGAGTGGGAAAGTGCAAACAAAGGACTTAAATGTAGCTGGGTGGTGATTGGTTTTCCCTGGACCATGCAAATGGCATTGTCCGTGTTGGTACTGATATCTCAGCCTGGGTATCCAAATTCAGTCTGCTTACTGTAGAGAAGAGCCCTGGCCAACGCAGCCCTTGGGGAACATGAGCAAGGGATCTTTGATGTTGTATGTGGTTGAGATTTTAGGCTTATTTGTTAGTGCAACCAAACTGGCTAATACAAAATGAGGACTTACCCCAATTATGTTCAGTCAACTTTGAATGCAAAGACATTTAAAACGTTTTAAAGTGGTCTATAAGTTTTGTTATTAAGTATATCCCTTTTGCCCTGGCTAGTGTGGCTCAGTGGATTGAATGTCAGCCTGCAAACCAAAGCGTTGCCGGTTTGATTCCCAGTCAGGGCACAAGCTTTGATTGTAGGCCAGGTCCCCAGTAGGGGGCACATGAGAGGCAGCCACACATTGATGCTTTTCTCCCTCTCTTTTTTAACTCCCTTTTCCTCTCTAAATATAAATAAATAAAATCTTTTAAAATATATTCCTTTTCATTAACTTTCCTGATGATCATCATTTCTGGCATATTTCTTTTTTGGATTCATCAGTTAAACATTACTTATGGGAGAGTTCCTTATATTGAACAAAGTACTTTGAATTTTTATATTATATTTTTAATTATGTCTGAATTTATTGAATTTATGGCGATGGTTGCAGACTTTGAAAAAAGTACTTTAAAAAAAGTTTAAGACTTCCCTTAAAGCCTAAGTACATGATTGATTTTGTAAGTGTTCTTCAGATACTAATAAAATATATATCAAATATATATTTGATATTCATAAAACACAAAATCAGATACTTATGTCTGAGTAAAGTTTATTACAGTATTCAATTCCTATATGTTCTCATTTATTTATTTCTACTAGACCTTCCTAATTCTGAAAAACATATATTACATTCCCAGCATATATTTTCATCGAGTTATCCCTACACTTCTAACAGATTGTTGGGCTTTATGCTTGGAATGCTACATGGTTTGATGCTTACAGGTTTATGAAAAATGTGTCTTCCAAGCAGATTTTCTTCTATCATAACACAAAATAACTTTTCACTTTAAGAGCTTTTTAATTATAGAAGAACATTTTCCTTTCCCTTTGCTCCAACTCATCACATTTAGTTTTTAAAAAATGAAACAAACAAGCATGAAAAATATAGCCAGAGACATTGAAATAAAGAACAAACTGCCAGTAACCAGAGGGAGGTGGGGGGGATAACAGGTGGAAAAGGGGAAGGGTCATGCAGGAACATGTATGAAGGACCCATGGACAAAGCCAAGGGGGGTAGGATCAAAGGTGGGAGGTGGGGATGGGCAGGGTGGAGGGGAGAAGTGGGGGGCATATGAAGACCACTGTACTTGAACAACAATAAAAATAGCAAGACAAAAAAATAAAATAAAAATGATGTTATACTATTTAGGGAGTTTTGATTTGTTGTTTGCTACACAGATACTCCATTTAAACAAATTTTGCCTAACCTTTATAGTAAGACATTTCAATCAAGCTGTCATTGTATTAACAATATATAAAGTATCACTACTCATGCCTTTCTTTCTTCCTACTTTCATTTGATCTCTTCTTAAAGTATCTATTTTAAAATGATGTACGGTTAGTCAGACCATTTTCTGAAGTATTTTACACAGATGATGTAATGAAAATTGAGAGTCCCTAGTTTTTGTTTCTGGTCCATGGGTAAATCATCATTTATCTGTCCATAAAATTTGAGGCCTTTTTTAACCAATGATCTACTAACATTTTTAAACTACCAATTTTAATGCATTTCTTTGAAATAGAGATAAATTGTTTCATCTATTTGAAAGATTCTAGTTTTTTTTAATGCTCAAAATTCCAAAATCCTGGAAGATTGTCAGTCTAGCCTTCCTTTCCACCAAGACCCAAATAAGCACACACTTAAAATTTATTCTGTCTTTTTTTTCCTGGGCATATATACTTGTTTAGCTTTTCTACTTTTCTGGTAACTAAGCTGAATCAAGTGTCTGCCAGCAGAACATGGTTGGAGAGTAGTGTACATCCTTCATTTTACACGCCTTCAAAGAAAACAGCTGTTTGTGATTTTTTTCTCTTCCCATGCACTGGAGCACGGATAGGGTAGCAGCTAAGCTGATGAGGACCAAGCCCTCGGGGATTGTGTTAACCATGATACAGGGGAAACCAACGTCCTGATCTATCTCATGAAACAGACTTTCCCTTCCAGATTACAGTAGTCAGGCTGGTGGATGGGAGAAGAATAAACTTCTCTGTGATTTAATATCTCTACTTTGTTGTGGAGGGTGGGGTGAGTGGGAAGTCTTTTTCCTGGTGGTCCTCGAAGGTGTTCTGTAGTTTGGTAAGGGTGCCAAAGACACTTTCAGGGTGTTTGTTAAGTCAAACCATCTTCAGAATAATACTAAGATGTCACTTGTCTTAAACATTGGTTTTTAAGGGTACTGTCACCAAACTGTCCAACTGGGGTTTTATTGCTCACTACCACGCATTCACAAGAAAAAAAAGTCCAGTTTCACTTAAGAATGTCCTTGCGGAAACAATAATAATTAGTGCTGGTATAAAAATCTGACCTTTGTGTATATGTCTTTTTAATGTTCTTCATGAAGACATAAGAAATATGTATGAAATATTTCAACTACATACTGACTTGAAAGTTACCCCCAGGAAATTACTCAGGCAGTTCATTTGTATAGCTATCAGATGAACCTGCTGCTTTCTTCATGGAAAACCATTCTTACTTGCAATAGTAACTCAGATATAAAGTGTGTTTATTCAAACATGAATATTTGGCGAAAGAAATGCAGTTGACAGTTTTTACACTTGATCTTAGCCAAAAGGCCAAGAAGCGATAGAGTCGACAGTTTTTATTGATGATCATAAAGTTGAGCTTTCATGGAAACATTCGAATTTTGGAAAACTTGTGCCCCTTATGAGACCTGGCAACTTCTCAACACAAAGATATTTCAAAAATAAATGGATGTGTGTGTTCTGTTTGTGTTTGTGTTTTTAAAGTGTACCATGAAATGTGTAAACTATCTGAAACATCTGCAGTTAGGCAGTATTTTCCAAATGATTAATGTATGATGTTACAAACCTGCACATGAAAAAAAGATCTACTCAGCATGCTAGATAAACCCACAGATTTTAATGTAAAGAAGTGCAGAAAATGCATTGGTGTAGGTTTTGATTCTACATAGCAACTAACATCCAAAAATTATTATGTCAAATTCTGGCGTAATGACAAAATAATCTGAAAAGTTTTCAAACACCTTCACTTTGCCAAATGCGTTTGTACGTGCAGGATTTTTTCAAGTGCTGCAACCAAAATAATGCATTGTAACAGATTCAATATAGAAGCAGACGTGAAGTTACTTGTTTTCTGATAGTCAGACATTAAGGAGATTTGTAAAAATTTGAAAAAGCCATCTCTCTTCTCACTAACGTACATTTTTGCAAAACTGTACAGTTTTTATGAAAACATGTTTATATGTCAACATTTACTAATAAACTAATAAATATATTATTTTTATTTACTTATTTTTTAACGATTTTGGTAGACTTTTTTTAAAAGATTTTATTTATTTATCTTTAGAGGGGAAGGGAAGGAGAGAGGGAGAGAAACATCAATGTACGGTTGCCATTCGTGCGTCCTCTGCTGGGAACTGGCCTGCAGGGAACTGGCCTGCAACCCTAGTATGTGCCCTGACTGGGAATCAAACCGCAACTGTCTGGTTCACAGGCCTGCGCTCAATCCACTGAGCTACACCAGCCACGGCTCTAAATATATTATTTTTAAAATATCCATTTTATTTTCCAGTACAGTAAGAATAAATAGACATAAAGCACATAAACAAAGTCCTTTGGATCATTAATGGTATTTAAAAGTGTAAAAGTTTTCTGAAACCTAAACTACCAGTTTGCTAAATCCACCATGTTTGAGAACTGCTTACCCATTCTTTACCAAAAACAACACAAATATTTTTTCTGGATATCACTAAATGTGTTCCACTTTTCATCAATAGTTAGAGAAATTAGTGAATCCATCCAAATAAAGACTTGAATTGTTCAGGGATTTTTTTCCCTCTCCCACTTAATTTAAATATTCTCACTATATCATCATCTTTTCCATTTTTTTGTAGAACTCGTCTTAACCCTAATTAATTCCATCTTGTTTGTGTTTTATTTTTGATTTGAGGTATTTGTGTTAACTATACCACACTTGAACATTTTTACTTAATTCCATGCTTGTAAGTTGGTACTTTGCCGACTCTCAGCTCAATGCATTCTGGGAATTTAGTGTAATCTTGGTATTCCCTTGCAAGGCAGCACTGCTTTGTGTGTTAGGTCGGCTCCTGAGACAGTAAGTGCTTTACAGTGCAAGCCAGTTGTCAGTGTTTGTATTTGTTCAGGGCTACAAAAGAAATCTTCTCCTCTCCCAATGTCCTCATTTTTCACCAAATTCAATTCTGCCCTCAGATAACATGAAAAATTCAACCCAGAGTATCTCCAGAGCTTAAAGACACAACAGGGCTTCCTAAGACTATAATTTACAGCAAGGGAAGGTGCTACGCTTTTTTCTCACAGAGGAACCCGGCTCTCCCTGGGAACCATGAAATCAGGACTGTCACCTCCGGCCTCTCCCTCTGGATGGTCCCGGGATAAGGCAAGTGTTATGAGGGAAGAGATTAGGTTCTTGGTTTATACTTGCACCTTCCTGGAATGTCTAGTGAATCTAGGGCTTTTCATTACAGGCTCTTTCTGCTTCCAAGTCTTAGCCTCTACTTTGCTCAAGACAGTCAATGTGCACATTTCTTATCCGTGATGCTAAACATCCCAGAAATCTGGAAACAAAAAGTCATTAGCAGCAAAATGTGACCTAGCGAGAATATGCCTAGGTCTCAGTGCAGAGCTGTGTATGTGTTTGTGGGCAGGGTGATGGCCTGATCTCCCTCCCAGTGTTTTTTTTTTTTTTTGCAATGGAAATTATATGCACTGTATCGCCTTTGTAAACCTCAGATATTTTAATTTTTTAAATGTATTTGACCCATTCGATATTGTGCTCCTGTACTTGAATGTTTCCAAATTGTGATGTTCGACTCTGAGCTATGGCTTCTTCTTTCAAATTACCCTTCTCAGCCACATTTGATTAGAGACTATATGCCCTCCGTGCTGCTACACTGAGTATGAAATAGCCTTTGTTACTCGGAGCATTATTTTACAATTTTATGCTTACTGCTTAGAGTGGAGAAAGAGTTTTCTCTTTAAAATACAGAGTCCTTCAGTGCATGACCTTCTCTCTATTACTTTTTGTTCCTGCTCATTCAGCTCCCAAGCCAAAGGCACACGTTTTACCTTGTTATTCATGGCTGCCCTCCTCTCTCTGTACTCATTCTTGCATCAGCACGGAGACACCTGGCTATTTCTCATTCTCCTTTACACGGTGTCTCCCTCAGAGGTTTACAGAGGATCTTGGTTCACTTTTGACACTCAGGTACTTGGGCTGAAGAAGCATCTACCATCTTGAAAATTACTAGTGTCCATGCCAGGAAAACAAGAGGATGCTATAAGGGCTCCTACCAACTGATGATTAAACTCACTAGTCAATTTGTAATGTACATGCCTGAATTCAGAATATGGCTTCACCAAAGCCCGGTGGGGCAAAGAAATGCAATGAAACACTTGCCCATTTGCCCAGAAAAGGGGCGACCAAAAATATAGATGAAAGGCATTACTGAGTACTTTAGAATGCAAGTAAAATATGCCCGACCAATTCTGAAAGGCAGAGAATTGATGAGAAAGTACATTTACATATTAAGCTCATAGAAGCATTTGTGAATTTGAAGACATACAATCAGCATAATTATGTGATTATGCACCATCTGAAACTCACAGTGTATAATAGATATTTATTAGATAATTGATGTAAAGTATGATGATATAGATAACATAGTGCATATAATCCTCATTTTGAATTATTAGATAAAAGTTCTTACAACAAAGCCTGTGCAAACACTGAGATATTCGTGTAATTTCTGCTAATTATGTAATTGGATACTGCACAACCTCTGTCATTTACAAGTTCCAGCTACCCATTGCATCACTTGTAAATCCTCCCACAGGTTATAGACCGCATTATTAAGATTTAAGAGATTACATCATTTAGCTGAATAAGTTAATATTATTTCAATCAAAATACTATTCTGATCAAAATAAATCAGACAAAAAAGTTAAGAACAGTATGATTTCGCTCATAAGTTAGATATAAAACTTAAAACAACAAATGAGCAAACAAGAAAAACAGACAAAAACTCGCAGACAGACAACTGTATGGTGGCCAGCAAAGGAAACGCATTTAGGGTAATAGTAAAAGGTAAAGGGGTCAAATACATGGTGAGGGAAGGAGATTTGACTTTGGGTGGTGGGCACACAATATAATATACAGGTGATCTATCATAGAATTGCATGCTTATCACCTATATAATCTTGTTAACCAATGTTATCCCAATAAATTTAAATACCATATGATCTCACATGTAACAGGAACCTAAACAAAACAAACAAACAGGCAAAATATAACCAAAGACACTGAAATAAAGAACAGGCTGACAGTGTCCAGAAGGGAGGGAATTTCAGGGGAAAAGGGGAAGGGCTACAGGAACAAGTGTAAAGGACACATGGACAAAAGCTCAGTGGGGGGGATGGGAGGGAGGGGGAGGGCTGGGTGGTGGGCTGGGATGGGAGGAAAAGACAGAAAGCTGTACTTGAACAACAATTAAAATAAAATTAAAAAAAATAAAATAAAAATTTAAAAGTGTGAAGATGGATAGCTAGTAAAAATAGTATGAAATTTCCTCATTAAGAAAAATATGAATTTATACTCATGACTAGATTTTGAGTCCAGATAATTACCACTTACAAAATGAATAGTAGCATAGATATTGAAATATGTTTATAATTCTTTTATATGTAATCTTCTGGAAACTACAATTCTATTTATTCTATTATTTCAAATTCCCATAATACCCTGTGTGTTTACTTCATAATGAATGGTGTGGAAATAATAAAATATCTATTTTTAAAAATTATATGCTAAGTGAAATATGCCAGGCAGTAAAAAACAAATGCCCTATGACCTCATCTTTAAGTGGGACCTAATCAACAAAACAAACAAGCAAGAGAAATATAACAAGAGACATTGAAATTAAGAACAAACTGACAGTAACCAGAGGGTAGGTGGGAGGGGATAATGGTGGGAAGAGGAGGAAGGGTATTGAGGACAGACTATAAAGGACATGTGGACAAAACCAAGGTGGGGTGGGGTCAGGGGTGGGGAGGTGGGGATGGCTGGGGTCGGGGGGACTAGTGAGAGGAAAATGGGGACCACTGTACTTGAACAACAATTAAAAGCATTTTTAAAAATTATGTTATTAATTATCTATATTAAATCTCAAATAATTAATCTCAGGAAAACTTGCATTAAAGCAACTATTGCATTGCCTCTCCAGTTGAATAATTAAACAAAAGATATTTCAAGCTTCAACTTGCAACACATTAAATAAAAGAACTGAAGCATTTTTATTGTTCTTACAACATGAATTTCCTTATGGAAAGAAAAGTCAAATATCTTTATTATTTTCTGAAAAATATTTTCCTTTGGTTCTTATCATCTTTCCAGTTCTTCTAAGAGCAGTTATCATTAGCTTCCTCCTTAATAATTATGCAGGATATAATCCACCAATATCAACACCAGTTTCTAGAAATGGCATATATGAGTACAAATTCTTCCAATAGAACCAATAATATGGCAAAGCATATCATTTTCCTTAATCTAAAGATACATTTGTAAGATACTTTTCTTAAAAATTTAAATGAGAAGAAACACAATCAACATTATAAATATATAATCACATTACATTATTCCAGTTATACAAGAACACTGGACTGATAACTATATTTAAAATTGATTCCACAGTAATTTAGATCTACTAATTGATATGCCACTTCTCTATCAGTTGTTTTATAAAGATGAAACAAATTTGTTTCCAAGAGTTAGCATTTATTTTTTAATATAGTGACATCATTGATTTATGGAATACACCAATGAACAAAATACCCAGTATAATGAACACACCATATAAGATTCTGAAAATCCTTCAATTTCTTCCTAAATCTCCTTCATATGAGTTGCAAATCTTTACACAATTTGAGTCCTACTTTATTATCCATGTTACTTTGTATCTGTTATGTGCTCTCTTCCAGAGTCCATTTTAATGGCTTTACTCACTCCTTACTAGTTTGCATGTTTACTCAAGTTACCAGAGTGTTAGCATTTGCTGTTTTCTCTGCTTAAACTCTCTGTGACCCTGTTTGCCTAGTTACATTTTAGTAGACAACTTGCTGTTTTCACATTTATTCATTCCCAGTTCTTTGTATGACATTACCCCAGAAGCCCACTGGGAATAATCTGTGCACTGACCCTCAGTCTATGTGGTTTGGATGAGGTTGCACCCCAAGCAGGAGAAGCACATGTCCCTAAAGTGACTGGTCATCATAATTGCATCCTGATAGTCTCGGAAAGACTGTTGCAGGGATGAAAGCATGCCCCTAGTTGGACCATTTGGAATAATTTCCAGAAATTTTATGAGAGTGCCTAGGACTCAGAACTATGGTAATTACACGCAGGATGCCAAGGGGTTGGTAGTAGCAGAGAGCTGCCTGGGAAGAAAGCCAACATGGAAAAGAGCAGATGGAAGAAAAGGAAATATGGCCTTGTTTGGGCCCCGGAGCCAGGGATCTAGACCCATGTCATACTGTTCTCACCCACGTATCTCCAGTGTCTCTAGCTCATGCTGGGAAATTAGTATATTTGTATTGATTTTTCAAATAAAGATCAAAATTGTTAAAATGTTTATATCTAGTAATACTGTGCTCTGTATCGATGTTCTCCACGGTTTGAATTATTAATCAGTTCACTTATTCATCAAAAAAGGTCACTGTGGGATTACTGTGTGCTCAGCAATGAGCATGTTCTCGTTGAGGACAGTGATGAGCCACACTATGAGAATGTATTCTGCTCACAATGGGCTTAACACGTACGTAGTTAAGGAAGACACAGGGGCAAGTGGAAGGGCTGAGACAACATGAAGAATGACATGGAAGGCAACGTTCACCTGGTTCGTGGGGTGCAAAGACAGTGGAGGTAAGAAAACCTTCCCTGAAGAGGAGGCATTTAAACTAAAATCTGAAGACGGAAGGATGAGAAGGGGCCTGACGGGTCCTCATGGACGTGGTGACGTCCCAGGGAGAGCACGGCTGCAGAGGAGAAAAGCAAGAGACTGTGTAAAGGGAACAGATGGGAGATTTGCAGAATATTTTCCAAATGTAGCCTAAGTGCAAAAGATGCTATAAAGTAGTTCAAACATGGGATTTTTCATGCTGACTTTTGGGTGGAATAAACTGAGGAGACAATAGTGGGACTTGTTCCAAGAGTTCTGTCAGAAAGTCGTATCCGAATGATTTGGGCTACGCTGGTGGCCCACTGCAATGGCTTAGTACACAGATGCCATTTCAAAGTGTTAACATGCATAAATGTTTCTGAGAAATTTAGTGAAGAACATGTTTAGTAGTGAAATGTAAGGCATGTTTGGAGTTTGATAAGCTATCAGGAATGGAAAAAAAACAGAGAAATAAGAATTCCCAGATTTTTACTCTGAACATCTCTTTTCCATTTACTACAAAAAGAAAAACTAAAGTATAATTTGAGGGTAGGGAATTATGGAAAGATAATAATTTTATAATTATTCTTTAAAAATAAATGGACACTTTGGAAGTCATTTTAACTCTTAGAGTACCACAAAAAATAAATGGTTCAAGAGATCCAAAACGTTTAACAGTTTATCTTCACAATTTTGTGAATTACTACATAATTTACATAATCTATCACTATATTAAATTTTGTTAACAATGTGCTAAATTTAAATTGTAAAATTTTATTCAGCGTATGTTCTTAAAACTCATTTAACTGATACAATGAAATGTTACTTTGTCTTCAAATATTCGGCGTTCATTTCAAAGTGGAGGAATGAGCCTAACCAAGTATTGAGTGAGGGAATAAATAATTATGGGATATCATAAAATACAGATTATAAATGCCAACAAAAGTCTAACATGAAAGTAAACATCTGGGTCCAGAGTGTGAGGAGGATGTACTGAGTGACTCACTCCGGGGACAATGAGGGACTCAGATCCCGCCCGTGTGAAAAGTGCAGTGAAAAGTGCAGGCAAAGCTCCTAGTCGTGGCTTGAAAGGCAAACTGCAGACCTGTGGTTTGGGCTTCTTCTTCACAGAAATCACATAAAATTTAGTGCACACACACACATGCATGCCTGCCCTGCCGACAGCCATCAAGGTTACTCCTAGATGCTCTAGGGCTGTAACCAGCTGTGGGTCTCCAAGAGCGGCCGCTATCTCATACGCTGCTCTTTACTGCAAGTCCGCAGGGCAGAATCTGCCTTCCACCCCACAGCCCATCCAGGTTGTACCTAAGATTACATTTTAGACAGCTCACGACTTGATTGTCTTTGGCCTTTCTGCACTCTCTACTGTTCACCATATTCTACTTCAAATCCTATGGACAGACTTTTCATTTTTACCCTCGAAGGGCCCTTGTCTTCATCTAAACACAGTTCAAAATCTCCTTTTTTCCCCAATTTCTGTGCAAATGTCACCTGACCAGCAAGTACCCCATCTCTGATGTGAGACTCAGGACGAAGGCATGACTTACTTTCTGAGTGGGATGGAGCAGGAATACACAAAATTTATTATGCTACTCAGAACAAAATGCAAATTAAAACTTACAAATTATTTTTTTCTGGAATTTTCCCTGTAATATTTCAGACCCTGTTGACCAGGGATAACTGAAAACACAGATAAATGGGAACTACTGCGAGTGATGTTACAAAAATAATGGAGATTACCTTTATTCTTGGTTACCTTATTGTTTTTTTCAAGTAACATCCTTGTATAAATTCTGGTTGCTCAGCAGATATACATGCAAGTAATTTTTATTAATTACTATGTCTAAAATGATTTGTTGAAATCAAGCTTATATTCAAAACTAGCCTTAGTTACATATTATAATAAAAAGGGTAATATGGATTGGAAGTTAATCACCTATTAGAGGAAAAATATACTCTTATTAAGAACCTGAGGAAATTTCATTATTTTTAATAATACAGTATTTTACATTAAATCAAATCATCTAGTATTTATCATTTAAAGTATTTATTCATGACAGCATGCATTTTACTGTATATGTCAGTAAATATAATTCTATTATATTTAAGCAAATATAATTCTATTTATAGTTATACCATAGTACAACCCCATTGAGACATGTGCCTAGTACAGTTCCATCAGGATATTCTCCATTTATCAAAATTGGAAATGCTCATGAGTATAGTGTTTCCACCTTAAAAATGCACAACACTACTCCCCAGAGATTCCAGGATGCTCACATCCAACCACCTTTGAAAAATTGTGCTTATGAAACTTCACTGCTAGAAGTAATTTAAAAAATAAGAATGCCAAGGAAGTGAGTATGAGAATATTTATTGCAGCATTCTCAAGAATTTAAAACAAAGCCTGACAACAACCAGACTATCAAAAACAGGGGTCTGATGAATGGCTGTTCGGGTCTGTAATGGAGAAGTTCACTTCCAGAAGAAATGAAGTGTATCCATAGCACTGACATGACATTACAAAATATATTAGGTTGAAAAGCACAGAGCCTTCTCTATTGTATAATTTTTGCATAAATAGAAAATACATCTATGTGTTTTTTAGTGCATGTACCAAAAAGAATACCGAAAGTTTACCCCCAAAAATGCAAATAGTGATAATCCTTGGGTTGATGGGCTGGGGCTGTAATGATAGGGTCAAGAGATACTTACTTTGCACACCTGTCTGGCTCATGCATTGCTTTTATGAAGAGATTATTCAGGGTGTTTATTATTAGAAAATGAAGAATATTTGAGGAAAGCGATGAGTTGGGAATGTGCACGTGGGCCTATGCGCTGCTAAAGGCACTGAGAAAAGCTCTGCTGCTTAACCTGAATGGCAATTATGTAGCTGTTATTTTCTGTTACTCTTAACAAAGTAAATATAGGTCTATACATTCTTCTATATATACTACGTTTCACAAAACAAAATTTTACAAAATGCAAACTTTTATAAAGCATGATAATATAGTTCATCTGCATTTCTGCATGCTATTTTAAAACTGAGTCTACCTATGACTAAATCTGCTGCTCTCAAAATGTTAGTAGTGGTATTTCTCCTGACTTTATTTTAATTTATTAAAAATTCTGCATCTGTACTCCAAAAGATATCATTTTTATCACTGAATTACTGTTACTTTTTATCCATAACTTATGGCTCACTATGAACATAATTATTATAGGTTGACAAAATGCTAAGATGAGCTTGAAATCTATATATATATATAATATATTTTTTGCCTCTTCTTGTATGTTGTTTTCTATTTGCTTTGATCCCAGTTTACAAATATATATAACACATATTCATTGATATTTAAATCCCATCACTGGGTACTGGGTCAATGCTAAATATTTAGTCTACCTCTGGTTCTCACCACATTCAGAATTTTCAGACCTTCCTTATTCTGAACATTAGTTGTTGCCTTCTCATTCAAGTTATCTAGGAATCCAGTTACAAACTGCACACTTTCATTTCCTTCATCATCTATTCTTGGCCTCAAGCTAAGTTTCTCTGCATATCCTATATTCTATTACAGCATTCAACCTTTTTTAAAAAAAATGCTATTTGGGAAACTTTTGAGCTGACTTGAGGATAATTTATCACTAATCTTTCAAAGTATGTGTAGGAGAGAATATTTCATGTGTTTAGAATGATCTAAAAATATGGGTTCACGACATTATGACAAAAGGTACTTATTAGCTATCTAGACACGTTATGTGGTCACCATGCTCTGGCACCTTCCTGAACATGAGGAAAACTACTTTGCTGAGCTTTTTTCACCATTTGGCTTGGAGCCTTATTACTGAGATCAGTGAAATGTGGCCCTGAGGAACCCAGGCAATCTTCTCTTTGCCCCACCATGTCACCAAAGGAGCTACATACTTGTTAGAGCAGGCACAGGTGCACAGACATGCATCTGCAGAGCTCAGATCTTGGACCACTACCCTGAAAGACGCTAGAAATAATGGTGCTTCACTATAAGGCCTCGTGATATTCATTTGTGTGTAATTGACCTGAAACTACTTTCCCTCTAAAAGATCTTTAGGGTGTGATAAAAGAATCAGAGCAAAATAACCTTAATTCTTATGACAAAAAAATGTTTCTAAAAAATATGTCTAATCTATTAATGTTCTAATGTTGTCAATTCTGCCTGAAGCTATAACAGGGGCTGATATCCCCAACTCTGTGTAAGTGGCAGCTTCCTCCTGTTATTCACACACCATCAACAGTCAATATGTTCATATTTTTCCTTTAAAAATAAAAAGTGAAAAACAGAAGGCTACACTAATAGTTTCTGAAAACATAAATAGCTAATCTATTAGAAAGAAATAATATCAGCCTTGGCTGGTATGGCTCAGTGGATTGAGTACCATCCTGCGAACCAATGGGTCACTTGGTTCAATTCCCAGTCAGGCCATATGCCTGGGTTGTGGGCCAAGTACTCAGTTGGGGACGTGCAAGAGGGAACCACACACTGATGTTTCCCTTTCTCCTTCCCTTCCCCTCTCTCTAAAAGTGAATAAATAAAATATTTGTTTAAATAAAGAAAGAAATAAGGTCAGGAAAAATCTATAAACAAGATGGAATATTGCATTTTTATCCTGAAAAAAATCAGAAATAGGATGATGGGTAGTCAATAAGACAAAATATTTCAAAATGTAAATAACCACCAAGTCTTATTTTGTAAAGGTCAGGGAGAAATTAGTATTTATTAAATTGATTTATGTGAGTACTATTATAATGAGGAAGATCTGAAACCAGGAAAACGTGAGACAGTTGTTATGGGGAGGTGTACTTTTCAATGGTAACTTCTTATTGTAAAAAGAGAATATGTTCATTTCTATTCAATAAAAAAAGAACATAGAAAAAGCTCTTATATATGTCCATAGGGAAAGTGATACAAACAGATTCTATTTTAAGAAAATACAACAACAAATGAAATAATATGTGTGAAAATTATTTGTCATCTTCAGAAGACAATACAATGTACGTTCAAGGTAGATATTTGAAGTAGCACAAAGATACCAGTTCTCCTTTAATATGATACTTGTACAAGTAAATACAAGTTTTACATGAAGTACCTAAAGCCCCATTACTAAACAAAATACTTTAAAATGCTCTCCAACTTTGTACCAATATAAACCTTAGATTTCTTCCTAAGAAGAAATTAGGGAAACTAGATAAGAATATATTGATTTGTCAAAGTGTTTCAGGACTGAATTTAATGTATCTCATATTTTTAAAATACAAGGTTAGTTGCTTTTTTGTTCACCCTTAAACAATAGAAAGCAATGCATAACAACTGTACTAATAAATAAAAACTTATAATAAAGACAACCATCAACCAGTCCCGACCGTCACTCTGTCGTTCTTTGTGTCAGCCTTGCTCTTATTCTTGTATCACCACCAGGAGACAATTTTATAAGGACACACACCTTATCCACCAGAAGTGGCGCATAATTTGTCAAAAAGCGTAAAGGTTTCAAACTCATAAAAGACCAACTTACTGACTGAAAGAACATTACAAAAATAAAGTGCATAAACATTTGTTGCAGTTCATTCTATGTAAATGAAGACTATCTGAATGACAAAAAGCTAAGAGTAAAAATGTGCTGGGTCGCTTTGTAAGTTCATCATAGAACTGCTCAGAAAATTTAAAAACCATTAGAGTCTGTCTAAATGCCTCCGGTGAAATTTCCATATCAAAGGTTGCCTTCAACTGCTTAAACTGGTCCATTCTGACATCTCCGTGACAATTAAAGGTTTCTCTCAGTGTTCGCTTATGAACTTGCTTGAAACAAGAAAGCCAGATAGGTGCAAATATTAAAATTGGCTATTTTCATTGACATGTGTGTAGCATTTAGCCACTTTTTTTTATTTATTAAATGTTAAAGGAAAAACAGAAAGGGGAGCTCTATTTCAAAAGAATCTAAATGTAAAAGACAAGAAAAGCAATGATGATGAAGTGGTAAGTGATTTTATGGAATTTGAGAAAAGAAAATAAAATGAGAAAAAATACGTATCATATTTATTATGCTGACATTGCTGAAGGTGAGATTACTTAATGGCTCCATATCCCACATAAACAAATGAGCAAACAGGGTCTTGGCTTTACCTTCGTACGGAGAGCACCATAAAAATATGGAGTAGTTCACCGATTCTCCACTGTACTATGACACACCAACTCAATTTAAAGGCTAAAGGTTACTATGAAATAGACACAACTAGCATCACTTTCCCGCATGCAAACATCTTCATCATTCTGGTTCATAAAGCACTGAATTGTTGTCATAATTAATAGGGCCATTATTTTATTCCATAGCATTACAGGTTAATTATAAAACTTTTGGAAAAAATACAACATAAAAGAGAATGATTCAAAATGCTAAATATGGAATAAAGCAGGTTGAGAGAGGCCCTGTGCCACATTCCTTAGCAATAGTGTATATTTTATCCGCCATCAGTAACCTTTGTTTCCACAAAACTCGTCTGCTAGCTGACTATGACCAAAGTCCCTAGCATATGTCTTCCCTTGTTGTGTGTTTTGTCCAGAAATCGCTCGCGCTGACAGTTAACTGCACTAACAGAGCCCGGGCTCTGAGAACTGGGGATTCAGGGACAGAATCAGGAAAGCGTGATTGGATATGAACGACCACACAAAGGCACAGTGGTGATGGCTCCCTTAAAGCTGTTAGGAATGGAGGAACTTTGATCAGGAAGGAGCATCAGAGCCTGAGGATCCGGGAAGAGTGATTACACAGCATTCGACACCAAAGCAGTGTCCCGTATAAGGCAACTCAATTCGTGCTTTAATGGAAATTCTGGCTTGAGAACATGACATACTGGAGACATTATTTTTTAAAGTCAAAATTTCAGAGACTCAATTGTGAAGTCAAATCACTTATTGATTTGTCCTTTACTCACAGGTATAAAAAAATCAAGCAACTTCCTAAGCCATGGGTATACTAAGAGGCAATGCTGCTGACCTTTTCTCATCCTTAATAATATGCTTTGAAATTTCAGTGGTTCTAGGAGAAATTAGCCTCTGTAGAAACGAAATTTCATTCTGTCCCCACTGGGGAGTGTCATGGGCAGACAGCCCTTATTTATTTCTCCTCTTGGAGCTGCCTCATTGGCACTTGGTATCCAGTGCCTGCCAATCCTATGCTATACGTATTGGTCCCATGAAAGTACTAGTGTTATGTCACATGTGACTAGTGTCCAGCCTCTAGCTCTACCACGGGCCATTATGAAAGGCCATTTATGCTCACAGTGAGTTCAGCTGGGGTTTGCTTGTCACTACAGGGCAGCCCAACCTCTCCCAGGACCCTCTCCTGTTCTCTTACTTCCCCAGATAATTCTCTGCCCACTAATATCTTTCCCAGGCTCTGCTTTCCAGAGAACCCTACTCATAATACACCCAGTTCACCTGTATCAGTAGGTGACCATTCCCCTCCCCATGTATTTTGCCCTCACTTCCTATGTTGCTTCCTTTGACTTACCTTTGCTAGACAAATAGAACAGTCACAGTCCTGGTAGCTAACAAATATGAGCACCATGTTCTTTCCATTTATTCAGAACACAAGCTCAAGGGGACTGTAAATTGTGCACAACCTTGAGAAAAATTGCAGGTTCTAGATTCAAACCACGTGGGCTGCAGTTCTCAGGGAACCTGCCCTTGGGGTCTGGGGAGTTAAATGTGGGGAGATGTATTAAATACCTAGGACATGGTAAGTGCCACTTAGCGTGACCAATTGTCTCAGTGTAAGATTTCCCCATTTTTGACACTGAAAAAATCCATCACTAGGAAACTTCTCAGTCACAGACCAATTGGGACAGTTAGTCATCCTATCACCAGCACACATTAGCCATCATTATTAAATATATAAAGTCCAGACCGGTGACGGAAAATTCTGTTGCCTCTGGTAACTTCCACGAAAGGTAGCTTGTAGCATATTTTGAAAGCTCATGTGATAGTTCACACAAGATGCTATTAAAATATGTTTTCTTACAGTTTCCCATTTTCACTTACTATTCTTGAACTGCAAGCAAAACTTTTAAAATTCTAGTTTTCAAATTGCAAACATTTTAAATGTTAATGACTCGGGACTACTCCAGGCTCCCTGACTTTTGAGGCTCATCTCGACCACAGTCACCATCCTGTTGGAAAATTCTTCCACTATGGCTTCCTGCCACCCCGGGCACATTTCTCCTCGGAACGTCACTGAGGAGATAGATGGGAAGGCCCACATCCAGGGAGCAGTCCCTCGGTGCATGAAGTTTTATATTTTTATAACACTGAAAGCCAATGAAGAACCATCTCCCTCAGAGAAAATACATCATAGCTGTCTCCCTACAATTCCAGTATTTGAAATGAGTCTATTTGACATAAACATTCATTTTATAATTACCCTTACGGATATTTCTCCCTACATAGACTTGTGCTTTTGGCAACCCCCTCACTATACTTCTATCGACAACAATTTACTCTGGCTTCTCTGGAGTATTTACAGCCACTGTTTCTCTTTGGAAATTTTAAAGTAATTCTAGATTATCTGTGCCACCCTGTTGCATTGTGTTTGTTGTTATCATTTTATTAGCTCTGCTGTAACACTTGTCTGTATGTGGCAAAAGTAAAATTAAGTGTTAGGTGATTTAGAAGATCTCCATCATGACGAGATTTTCAGTTCTCTGAATAACATTGAGAGGTAGCAATTCCCACAGCAAGTACCCAAAATGTCACAGACTTAGACCTCTGTTTTCTATTTTACCAGTTGTATGGAGTATTAATAACTACACTCATGTTCCAGAATTTGTAGTATAACTAACATCAAATAAAGCTTGTATTTATTAATCAAGGAAGCTATCTAAAATGTAGTGAACCCGGCTTATCAAGATTAACATCACCAGTGACACGATGAGAGTATGTACCGTTCCTGTGATATGATAAGAATGGCACTTACCCTCTATTGTCTTCTCCCCCAAAATGTATAACCTCATTTAAGCATGAAAAAACATCCTTGAAACTCAGGTAATGTGAAGAAGTACAAAAGAACCACATAAAGAGACAGCATAGAGAAGACACTGTGGACAGGAACCGAGGTAGCCAGTTGACAGCTGGTATGAACTGCGATGTGTGTGAGTAAATGAGCTTCCAAGGGCTTTTAGGTCCCTCGCCTTGAATCTATCTGCTAAGGCTACAAAGCAGAGGGAAGACATCTCCACTGTGCCCTTTTGAATTCCGGACACACAGATTTCATGAGCACAATAAGTATTAAATGCTAATTAAGTTTTGGGTAATTTATTGTACACCTGTAGTATCAGGGGGAAAAATCTCAAAAATGTATTGAATGAAAGTAGCAAGACACAAGACACTGCAGGCAAAATTAACCTACGGTGAACGAAATGAGAACACTGCCTGCTTGGATGCGGGCTTACTCAAAGGGGCATGAGCAACTTCCTTGGGTAAGGAAAATACACTACGTCTTGCTTATGGTGGTAGTCAACTTTTTGTTCAATTTTTGAACTCATCAAACTCTACCCTTCAATCTATTAACTTATTTTAATTATAAGTCAATGAATAAAGTAATAGGAGTTATGGATTTGAAACTACATTTTTAATGATAGCATAGTAGACTAAAAAGTACACATTTATTTATGCATATCATCAGATGAAATCCTTAATATACTTGGCTTACATGCATTTAATGTTTCCTAAAACTTCAATGCTACATAAACCAGGTTAGTTAAATGATGCAGCTATAGGAGGCTTCAGTTCCTGCACAGAGGGCACATACCCAAATGCTGCACTGGGGGAGGGGACTAAAACTGTGCACGTGTATGCCAGAGCCAGCACGTAGACTTCCTTTTTTGGTTCATTTTTGGTTTGGGCCTAAAACAATGAACAAATTTTAAAAATGTATTTCCAACATTCGAAAAGTTAAGATAGCCCTGGCTGGTGTAGCTCAATGGATTGAGCGCGAGCCCGGGAACCAGAGTATCGCCATTCAATTCCCAGTCAGGGCACATGCCTGGGTTGCAGGCCAGTTCCCAGCAGGGGACATACAAGAGACAACCATACATTGATATTTCTCTCCCTCTCTCCTTCCCTTTTCCTCTAAAGATAAATAAATAAAATCTTTTAAAAATTAAGATACTTCATGCACAAATCTCATTTCTTCTATTAAACAAACAAATTTTGTGACCCTAGGACCTCGTTTCTAGTAGCAATCATCAGTCGTTCTTGTATTATGTGCCATTGGGTCAGCTCTGGCTCCTGGGGACCCTATGACTGAGTGATGTCCACAATGTTCTGTCCTCAGCCCTGATCAGTTCCTGTGGCTCATCCCTGTGGCTACTTTTATGGAGTCAATCCATCTCATATTTTCTCTCCCTCTTTTCTTGCTGCCTTATTTTCCTCAGCATTATGGTCTTTTCCAAAGAAACCTGCCTTCCATGGAGAAAACAGCTGTTTTCTCTTTAGAAAAAGTACATTCCCTTTAATTCAATAGTGAATTGGTTCCACTCATTTTCTTTTCTTTTCTTTTCTGGGCTTAAGGGCATTTGAGTTTTCTTCCTTTGGCTTAGGCTCTCAGTGTGCACTGAGCAACATGACGATGAGCATTACCTGGATACCAACACACAATCCCTGACCAAGGACCGAATGCTGAGACACTAAAATACCAAGCTTGGTATCTAGCCTTACACAAAAATTAGAAAGGGATTGCACTTCACCCTGCCAGACCTAAAAAAAAAAAAAAAAAGGTCCCAGTACCATGAAGTTTTAAGCCGTAAGGTGGCAAGATTCCAAGTTTCTAAAATTTTTCCAAGGGGAGTTCTTAACCTCAGATTTTCCAAACTTTCATTTCAAATTCTTTCTGGAATGAGACGTGTTAAAATGTCATAAAAATTAATATACCTGTGACATTTTTCTTATTAAAGCAATTTTCTCAGTGCTGTAATAGACTTAATAAAATCCAGTGCTCTAAAAAGGATCTTGTGTGCTCATATGTGGAATCTAATGAACAAACCAAACTAACAAGTGACACAGAGACAGACTCGGATGGAGAGCAGATGACAGCTGCAGTGGGGAGGAGGTCAGGGGTGGAGGGACTGAGCGAAAAGGAAAAAACACTCGTGGACATGGACAGCAGTGTGGTGATTGCTGGGGCAGTGGGGTATAAGGGGACTAAATGGTAATGAAAAAATACAATGAAGATGAAATAAAAAATGAAAAGAATATTGTCTATCTCACTGTGCCTTTTCCAAAATTGTTCCCTGATTTAAAACAGCAAATAAAAAATAATGGCTGTTATTGTAAAGCGATACCCATGGCATCACCTACAATTACACTGAGAACATCTTCATCCTTGAGGGCAAATTGGCCTGATTCCGGATGTCCTGCCAGTGTATTTAAAGGTCCACAAGGTGATGGATTTATAATGAACAGCTGATCTGTTAAACTCAACATTCATTCAAGAAACACTTGATTGCATGTCTATGAAATAATAGAGATTTCCAGAAGCCCAGGAGAGAGAAGAGGGAGTAGGACAAGCTCTCTGCTCTCCATAGCCTGTAGTGAGTAGTTAAAATTCTGTGTGAACGGTTTTATTTTAAGCTATTAAGTATTTTACATTCTAACTTCTCACCTTCCAAGCTTTGCTGTTGATACCAATGAAGCACTTTCACAGTGTACTACAGCTTCTTCAAAGTCACGTCAAAGGCCACAATCCTTTGATAAACCTCAAAGCTGATTCTTTGAACTGAAGAGTCAGTGACTTGAAAATGAAATATATATATATATATCTCCTAACTTTTTTCATATAGAATATTTTGAAATTTCATGTAACAAGACAACAAGATGCCAGGGGGCAAAACAAGTAACTAAATGTTATTCTTCATCCTAGCTAAAAACCAAAATGTACATGTTTCTTTCTGGGATGTCTAGTCAAGTTTTAAAATTCCAATCAAAATGTTAATGAAAAGAATTAAATAAAGTGGATGACTGTAGGCTGGAGAAAATTAGTGGTTTATGAAATTATAGTAAGCATAGTAAGTTACACTTTAAAAAATCTAATTTGCATTCAACAATAGCTCTAGTCAAATTATAGAATGTTATATCTTCTTTGCCAGTCCATCACAAATTCTGTTTCTGCTTGCAGTAAAATTTGCTTAACAAAGATACCAAGTTTAATCAATTCAGAGGGATAAGAATGCATATTTAGTGAAGAACTTCTTACATATAAATCTTGAGCTTTAGTCTGTAAAACAATAAAGTCAGTCCTCATCAAGATAGATTTAAAAAGCATTTACATATAACATGTTTATATCTGAAACCTTACATGTATGTAAATAAATATTTAGAGAGAAATATTATCTTTCTATTGAACTTGATCCTATGGTAATGGATCAAGACTACTCAGTGAAATTCAAGTACCACTGTCAAGGCACATTAGTCAGTATAAAATGTAAAGAAATTAGCCACTCCTTAGAAAAACACGTCTGTGCCTGTCGTACTGTGTAATGACAAAGGTAAAGGGAGCTTAACTATCACATTATGTCCTTTTATGGTCGTTGAACCTGACTCAGACACACAGATGGTTTTCGAATAATTACGTGAACTTGGTTGCTGACAGGTTAAGATTTAAAATCTTGTCACTCAGTAAGTTATTAAGTCACATAACAAAATTAATTTCAGAATTATTTTTGGAGAATTCACATTTGTAGAAGAACAGCATTTTTCACTGCTCGGAAAGGTCACGAAAAGCAGGAGCAGCCTGACTATCCAGCTGTACCCAGTGCTTTTTCCTTGAAAATAAAAAAATCTTTAGAAGCTGAAGAAGGCAGTGGAAGCCCTATGTGCAGGTAATAATTCTTCAAACTTTCAATTTTCTTTATGATTTCACATGTTCACAGAGTAAAAGCGAAGGAAAAATCTTTTTACTCTATTTCCATTTAAATGAGACCTTTGAGACTGAACTTCATTAAAAAAATTCTCAAGCAAAACTGGGGAATGTGGGACTCTTGGCTGTTTTATCTTCTTTAAAGTTATAGCTCATTTCAAATGGAACTGGGTAGTTTTCTCAAGTTCTAGAAAAGTCGCTTAACTATGTAGTATGAGAACTTGTCAACAGGTTCGAAAAAAAGCAATTTTAGATGACAGAATGAAAAAGCACTAGGGGGGCTATCTGTTATAAATTTAATCTCAGTGTTAAGATGCAGTTTTATTTCCTGTAATGTTACCATTTGATGTACATTTAATTCCTTAAGGTAGCCAATTAAAAGATTAAAAAACCTTGTGGCCACATTAAGAATTATGATTTGAGCAGTCCAGTGCTCAGGTAGATAAATGTTTGTGTTTGAAAAATAGTTTGAAGATAACGATGCTGGCACAGGGTGAAGTCAAAATATGTGTTGCTTGTTGAAGTCAACACTGCATCATAATTCCTCAAGCACTTTGACTTTCGATGTCAGCTCTTCAACCCACAGGTTACTGACTTTTAATTTTTTTCAGAAAAACTCTGCAGATAAGTGTGCCCATTCCAATTCAAGCTGCACCACAGATAAGAATCCTAGTCTATAAAAACACCCCGCCCATAAGTGCTTAACACACATTCCTTTAGAAAAACTTCAAAGCATTTTCCCCTGCTGCTAAAATCAACCTTTCCAATCTGCCCCTTTTAAATCTGACTGCCATCTCTGTACTTTCCTCCAATGGCAGACACTGGAATCCATTCGCAGTCGGTGGACACTCCTGTCATTGAGGTTTACAAACATCTTTTTAGACATAAGAGTTTTACCAGCAGCAATGAATATCTCATCCTTCCGGTACAGTCTAGTGTTTACCTCAGAACACTTCATTTGGAAGTAGAAGACACTTTCCCAGTTAAACATTCAGCTCTTTAAATTAAAAAATTTAGTAAAAATGAAGAGTATGCTCATTTAGAGACTCAGTTCACAACGTGTGCTAATTCAGTATGGGATGCTAAACTATACTTCTCCAAGTAAAAGCTGCAGTGATAGACACAAAGTGTTCAATGAGCAACAAGAGAAAACTACTGTGGATAGAAGCATCTTTAATCAAATTTTATTAGAAATGCATGGATATATTTTAGGCTTAACATGTTATAATGCAAAATATAATGTCCAATTCTGTTCTATTCCTTTACTCCACAAATATTTATTAAAACCTATTGCATAAAGATTAAATCAGTCCTTGAAGAAGATACTAAGGTATTTTTCAAATAACTCAAACTTGAAATACCCACCTCTGAAATTATAATTTAGCCTTATATTGAATTAACTTTAGAATAAGCAATAGTTATTTATGTATTTCTGTAATGTGTATATAAACCTAAAATGATTATTGTTATGATATATTTATTCAAATAATATTTATTGACTATTGATAAAACCTACATGCATGTATTTATGTATCAGGTACGCTCTATATATTTAGACATCTACATATAACATTTCCCAATATCTCATATAACATTTTATAAATTTATTAGATAGCCAGGATGATATAGAGGTTCTTTATTAAGCTTTAATGTTAAGAATTATATGGGCATGTTTTTTAAATTTAGATCTTAAATCTCCCTCCACAGAGTATTGGATTCAAGAAGACTGACTTGAAGCCTAGGAATCTGCATTTGACAACTATCCACATAGTTTTCATAAGTAATTTCAGTTAACTCCACTTTAAAAAGCCACTGAATTAGGTGCTATTATTCTGATTTCACAGTCCTCAATAAAGATTCACTTAATAAATAAAAACTACATATTTCTGCTCAAAAGCCTTTACGCTATTATATCACCCAAACATACAGCACTTATATTATGCTTTGTCAAAATTCACTGTACAAACAATATAAGAATTTTTAAAATATGCATTGTTGACCAAATTTTTAGACTCCTTGGAAGAGGACACTAGCTATGTAAGTCCGGGTATTTATACAGTGTACATACTTTACAATGATTTATGATAGAGCCAGGATATTACTTCAGTAGTTAATGTCTTTGGATTCTATGAAAACAGAAGTAAAAGATATTTATTCCCTTTTGAGGCTTCATTTCATTTGCATGCACCTGGCTGATACAGGGGGCAGCCAAGAGGGGGGTCCCAAAAAAGATTTGGAATGGTGTCCAGAACTCAAGGTGTCCAGGAAATATTAGAAAGACATATAAGATGTCCTCACCCTTTACCCCGCCACCACAGGTGTCAGTTGGGGGAAGGGACAAATGGAGCAGGGCCATTGAGAGCTGTTTTGCATAACAACGGTTTCACTAACCTCTGGTGTAGTCATTTAACATATCTCTAACCTTTAACTGGTTTCATAGATACGTTAAATAGCTGTGGCCATGCTCAGAGCCAGGGAGATGGGAGTGGCTTCTACCCAGGATGTAACTGGGGGCTGGTCCCCTGAGTTACAGCGCCTATGTGAGAGCTTGGAGTTGATTGGCTCCACGCCATGGGGCCACACCTGCCCAGACTCACTATGGCATCCCAGTAAAGCTGGGAGGATGTGGGATTCCTGGCAGGTGTAACCAATTATAGGAGGAGTCAGAAATGGGGCTGCAAAGGAGGACTGGCGCGGGGATTTAAATGCAGAGGCAGCAGCCATTGAGGGGAGAACTACACGCTTTCTGCCAGAATGGGGACTCCTGCAGCCATGTGAGAGAATCACCATGTAGCTTTAGCAGGGGGAGCCATGCGGTTCGGGGTAGAGTTAGGACCCTCCTCTTGCCCAGGTGGGAGGGAGAAGCACGCAGTTTTAGCAGAGTGAGGACACCCTCTTGCCCAGGTGGCAGGGGGAGCCACGCAGCTCTGCCAGAGTAGGGACCCCTTCAGCCAGATGAAGAAGAAAGCCACACGCTTTTGGCAGAGTGCAGACCCCTGCAGCTTTGGTATAAGAGGCCCACACAGCTTTGGGGTGCTCCCTTTGGCTGCGTGGCCTGGGAAGCAGGAGAGACTTTGCCTAGAAAAACAGGTACAAAGAACTCTTGCCGGTGTACCATGAGAAGGCGCCACATGGCTTTGGATTAATTAGAGATCCTGCCTGGATGGTGACACAGGTGCCACTCCCAGCAGCCTGGGAAAACGGATGTATGCTCTTTTCCTCATTTAGGGTACCAGAGTTAGGACAGTGGGAGAAGGGAGTGCTGTGTGTGTGCGCACGTGTAGGTAGATATCCTGAAGGACTTTGATATTTTAATGAAGATGTTAGGTCTGAATAGCATTAAATAAACCTTTCCCTTCCTTTTCACAAATCTCTAGCATTGAGAGATGTCTTTCCAATTGGCAGGGACAGAGGAGCCCAGTAGGTATTAGTATATTGTCCAAGGGAGGGGCCCCTGTTGTTCTGTAGCAGTTTTTAGCGTCCCTAGGTGGACCCAATATTGCTCCCCTTGGACCTCTGTTCGGTAACACGGCAACAGCAGAATCCCTTCGCTCCAAGCCTCCATGGCAGAGCTTTTTTCCTCGGGTCCCTACTTCCCTGCTGAGGTTTGCTGTGCTTCATAAGATTATACCACCTAGTCTCGCTGACTCCCTGGATTTTTTTTAAAGACTTTATTTATTTGTTTTTGGTGAGAGGGAAAAAAACATCGACTCATTGCCTCTCACACACCCCTAACTGGGAACCTGGGCTGCAACCCAGACATGTTCCCTGACTGGGAATAGAACCAGTGACCTTTCAGCTCACAGACTGGTGCTCAATCCACTGGGTCACCCTGGCCAGGGCACTCCTTGGATTTCTGACATGCATGGTGTCCCGAGTGCTCTTTCAGAGATATATACTAAAATCAGATAGCTTGACCAGACATGCTTTTAAAATAACTAATGCAATAAATCCCCTGGAGCTACAATTTAACACATATGATGTGAGAACAAAAAGCAAGAAAATAGCACTTAAAGTAACCCCTTCCTTTTTCTGCCGTCTGGGACTAACTCAAAGGAGTAAGACTAAGGGTAGGGACACTTCACCACCAAAAGTTTCACTTGGAGTCTCTAGCTTTTGCTAACCATCTGAGAACTCAAAAGTAACACATGCTGCCCCCAACCAATCTATTACACATTAATTTCTACTGAAGATTTAGTCTTCTGATCTCTAAAGTACTAATTAAATGGCTGAAAATAGTTATTCATTCAATTTAATAATTATAATATATGCTTGTATATGTATATATATTTAAGACAAATAGGTTGAGTAGGGAATATAATTTTTAATTACATCTGTTATACTTATTTATATTTAATTATAACCCAGATTCAGGATGAGGTCATTTTATAATAAAAGAGATTTAGGTTTGCAAAGTCAAATGTTGTTACTAGCTTCAAGGATCTAAAACAATTCCTGCTGGGCAACACTATAATATTTCTGTTTTTTAGAGGTATAGTACCTCTGGAAGAGGTAATTTCAGAAGTGACAGTGGAGTGCCACCACTTTTAAAGTTTCTTCTTGTAGTTTGTTTTAAGGAAAAGGATATAAAAATCAGTGCTATCATCAAGCATCACTTTTGTACCCACCCCCTAAATGATTCTTTGTGAATGGGAATGTAATATTTTTTCTAAGTAGTACGGCTCCTCCCCAGGGTTTTCCAATTTGTTCAGAGTTTAGAAAATAGCACCACTGAATCCCATGCATCGTAAAAGAATAATAGTGTCTATGGTGCAAAAATAGCTGACCTGGTTTCAACTCCCACATATGAGTTCCGTAACCTTGGCTTTCTGATATTTGGTTTTCCCATCAGTTAACAGGCATAATAATGTTGCCCGACTCAGCAGGCTGCTGTGAAACATAAATATTAAAATGTGCATTGATGCACATCAACTTTTAAACAATTCCTTTACCATCAAATAGGATTCTGTACTATATTAGGCCTGTCCAGAAACTATCCAGCCATATACTGTGAAAAATAGAGACATTTATTGAAGAAGACACATTTATTGAAGATACAAGAAACATTGTCCACAGGACAGTGAGGCCTTAGTCCTGTTCACGGTAGGCACCTGGGGACCTCACTCAGATCACAGCAGCTGCCCCCTTGTATTTTCCTGAATCTCACTGCCAGTCTGAAATCTCTTCCCTTTCAAGTTAATTTTAGTTTTGGGAAAAACCAGAAGTTGCAAGATGACAAATCTGGGATGTAGGAGATCTGAGTCACCTGGATGATTTGATGTTTCACCAAAATCTCTGCACAAAATGTGATCCATGAGTGGGGCATTGCCATGATGAAGCTGCCAATCACCAGTTGCCCAGAGCTGCTGCTTTCTGAATCATCTGAAGTTTCCACAGAGGAATGTTCAAGTTAACACAAAATTTGATTCAAATGCATGGCTCTACTTCCTTACCCATTTTGAATGCAACAGCCACACAGTGCACATGCTCACTCAACAGTGTCTACTGCCCCCACTGACCAGTGCAGTGAAGTCACCATTGTCCACACTCCTACATTTCAATCCACTCTCCTTGGCTGCCAGGTTACATCAATGTCATGCAAACCATTCTCATGACATTAACAATGGTTGGACTTTTTTCTGACAGACTCGATACATCTATATTTGTATCTCTGCAAATAGGGACACTCCAAAAGTATTCTTCATACATGTATTTAGAGTTTGTGAATGAGGTCAAAAACACTCCATTTCTTCACTCTGCATCTACTTCAGAAGAATGAATATCTGTATTGCGAGGTCTCACTGTTGTAAAGAGGCAGCAGAAATCAGCAAGGTCTTCACAGCCGTGTGGCAGCCCCGCTGCAGGAGCGCAGGGTGACCGCGGCTCCATGCCGGGCCCAGGCTAGTGTGGTCTGCTGGGGGCAGGGAAGGCCCGCATGGGAGAGGAAACCTCATGCCTTCCTTTTCTTTGGCTTCCTGAAATAATCTTGTAAAATATTTGTATTCTTTTTCAGAGACTACCCAAGTTAGAGCAACTACGGAAAAGCATCTTCTGTCCAACATCGGCAATCAAATACACACTTAAGCTAAAATCAGGTAAAAGCCACGCAGAGCAAACACTTCATTTCTCTTCTCTTCATAGAGATAATAGTTTACAAATTGTTTTGTGTTTCTGAACTAGAGGGAAAACACTTGAGAGCTTTTTGCCAATTTCCCTCATGGTACATAAAATGCATTAAGCAATGCCCAGGCACGATGACTGCCTGTTTGTGACACACGGACCCAGGAGGTAAAGCAACAGTTACAGGCTCCATTGCTTCGTTGCCTGGGAAACACCCGGAGTCAGTCGGGATGTGGAAACTGACTGATGCATGGTTGTTAGTCACAGATAGGTCCATAGGACTGCATATTGTAAAATGCATCTCAGGTAAAGTAATTTTCATGAAGTTATAGACAGTATCATTCCCAGAATTTGGGGTTCTAGTGAAATAACACATAGAAATTCAACATTACTCAATTGACATAATTATCAAGTTAATAACTTATTTTAAATTATGTGAAGGATCATTTCATGTATGTTGGGGTTTATTACAACAAACTATCAATTTAACCTAATTTTCAATGAAGTATAATACTGCAGACAAATTCTGGCACATACACTGATGATCTAATAAAAATACAGAGTTCCAGGAGCGGTAACAATAACATAACATTGGCCTCAGCACACTCAGTAGCTCAGCATGTTACAGCATGCTACAGTGGGGAAAAACAGTCTAATGCAAAGCATGCTTTATAATAAAGTGTTTAACATACCATGTAATTGTTATCATAAAATCAAAACACCCTAAGTTGAACCACCTTCCATACACCTCTATGTCTATATAGACATATAGTAATACAGAAGGTATAAGGAGATCGATGTAGATTTGTAGATAGATACAGAGATATGTAGACATGTATGTGTATATGTAGAGATGTGTGTGTGTGTACACATGCGTGTATCAGTGCCGTACCACCAAGACTGCGCGGGCAGCCCACCCAGATGAACGCTGACTTCAACGCCATGTGAAGAGCACCTGGACGGTGAAAGGAGGCCGGCCTACAGTAGACTTTCAGTTAACACCAGTTATTTTTTTAACAATGAACAAAATTTTTAAAAATTCCATATGAGCTCACACTTTAGGAGCTAGACAAGAGAGAGAGAGAGATTAAAAATTATAATGATAATGGAAGAGCTCCGGAATCTAGAACATCTTGCCTGGGAGAGCAAAGACACACTGTAAGGAAGGTTCCAAAAGGAGCACGCATGTCTCACAGTCCTGAAAATGAGGGGACTGGGACCACACATGAGACACCCTTGACAGAGAGCTGTACGGAAGGCCAAGGTCAAGATGATTAAAGATGTATAAAAGGATGTTTAATAGCAATATAAAAGTTAAAGCCTAGAGATAATTTTCTGAAAGAAAAGGACCATAAAGGGAGCTTCCTGCTTCTGTTTTTTAACCAAACTTCCTGTTTCTGAACCAAAAATTACAATGTATCAGGCATGCTTCTTTCTCTCGAGAGAGCTCAAAAATAGTGAACTGTAAACAAGGCTTTTTTCATAACAAACCTTTACACAGACAATGACAGAGAACAAGCCACTAAATCATTTGTGAAGCTCTACTGACCAACTTGAGTTTCTCTGATAGTTTATTCCGAACTTGCATTAGTTTAATAATTCTTTAATGCCATAAAAAGAGACCACAATGAAAATGCATGAATTGTATGTTTCATTATCCTGAGTAATTATTTTTATTTAAGGGAAATCCATTTATCTGTTCAATCAAAGTTGAGACATTAAGATATGTTGACATGAAAGAAATCGAACATGTCTGTACTCCAGCTTTGATACTATGAACATAAGAACATAATCCAACAGTAGAACAGACTTACAGTGACATCTACTGAACAACCGAATTCTTCCTTTAGCATTAAACATAAAAAGACAATGTATTTCTGCTCGAAAAATGGATGAAAAAGGAACTTTCCTGAGTTTCCAAACAAATTTAAAATATCAGATTTAAAATCAGAAATCAGGTGTTCTTAGGGGTCATTGGCAAATATGTTTTTCCATATAGTTGGTTCTCTTTTTATTTTAATACTATTTTCTCTAGCCATGCAGAAGCTTTTAATTTTTATGAGATCCCATTCGTTTGTTCTTTCCCTTTATGTCCCTTGCTCTAGGAAACATATCAGTAAAAATGTTGCTGCATGAAATATCTGAGATTTTCCTGCCAATGTTCTCCTCTAGGACTTTAATGGTGACATGGCTTATATTTAAGTCTTTTATCCACCTTGAATTTATTTTGGTGTATGGTGTAAGTTGGTGCTCAAGTTTCATTTTTTTGCACGTAGCTGTCCAGTTCTCCCAACACCATTTGTTTAAGAGGCTATTTTTAGTCCATTTTATGTTGCTGCCCCCTTTGTCAAATATTAATTGACCATAGAGACTTGGGTTGATGTCTGGGCTCTCTGTTCTGTTCCACTGGTCTATGTGCCTGTTTTTATGCCACTACCAGGCTGTTTTGATTACAGTGGCCTTATAATACAGTTTGATATCAGGTATTTTGATCCCTCCTACTTTGTTCTTCTTTCTCAAAATTGCAGCTGTTATTTGGGGTCATTTATGGTTCCATATAAATTTTTGAAGTGTTTGTTCTATGTCTGTGAAGTATGTCATTGGTACTTTAAGGGGGACCCTAATCCATTGTTGGTGGGATTGCAGACTGGTGCAACCACTATGGAAAACAGTATGGAATTTTCTAAGAAAACTAAAAATGGATCTTCCTTTTGACCCAGCAATTCCACTGCTAGGATTATATCCTAAGAACCCTGAAACACCAATCCAAAAGAACCTATGCACCCCAATGTTCATAGCAGCACAATTTACAATACCCAAGTGTTGGAAGCAACCTAGGTGCCCATCAGTAAATGAATGGATCCAAAAACTGTGATACATTTACACAATGGAATTCTATGCAGCAGAAGGAAAGAAGGAGCTCCTACCCTTTGCAACAGCATGGATGGAACTGGAAAGCATTATGCTGAGTGAAATAAGCCAGGCAGTGACAGATGCCATATTATCTCACCTTTAACAGGAACCTACACAACAAAACAAACAAGCAAGCAAAATATAACCAAAGACACTGAAATGGAGAACAGGCTAACAGGAACCAGAGTGAAGAGGGGAGGGGATTTCAGGGGGAAAAGGGGAAGGATTTACAGGAACTAGTATAAAGGACACATGGGCAACAACTAGGGGGGGTGGAAATGGGAGGGAGGTGGGGAGCACTGCAGGGGTGGGCTGGGATGGGAGTAAAAGACAGAAAACTGTACTTGAACAACAATTAAATAAATTTTTAAAAAAGAAATCAGGTGTTATTATGTGAGGTAACGATGTAACCAGGTCAACAGGAATCGATATTGGTCAACATCGTGAACTATAAATTATTGCTCAAACATGCTGCCAAGCTTCATTACTCATGATCTTCTTCAATTTTACAAAAGTTTAATTTAAGGGGACATAGCTTTAAGTGTAATATATTTTTATGGCAAGAGCTGCTGAAAATGAGCAATGCATATATAAAAAAACTCTAAATTCAAGAAAAGAATGAAACATGGGGGTTATACTTATGAGAGCAAGCAAGAATAGAAGATTTCTGATGGAAATAACTGAAGAACAGTATAAGTTTTTAAAATTTATAAACAAATTAAAACAGAATTTGAAAGATTATAAAGGAACTCAAAATGTACTCATAAAATATACACATTAACTGTTAATAAATTGACACCATATAAGTTTATGACATGGGCCAGTGACTAATAGAAAAATATTAAAATTTTAATGCTAGTGAAAATATATAGACTGATGAAAACTTTTAAATAATATTATATTAAATAATTTTCATAACCTATATTTTCATTTAATCTGAAAGGTTACCCCAAAATGTGGATGTCTGTTAGGTTAGCTGGCAAAGAACGTTGACTGGCAGAAGCACATGGGGCCAGTCCAGCACCAAAGGCAGGATGAAGTTACGAGACTTGGCCTTTGAAGGTCAAGCCCATACCCTTCGCTCTGCACAGCTCCCATTTAGAGACACTATTACAGCTTCCAAAAGCTAAATACACTTAGAACGTTGTTATATATCAAAACTACAGCTGTTAGAAATCATTCCTCAAAATAGTATGTCATGGCTCTGGGGCAATTTTCTACATTCTTAAATTGAAAAATAAATTTGCCAAGTTAAAAAAAATTATTTTATGTTGAGTTGATTTTTTTTCAATATTATATTTAATATTTAAAACTGTTTTAAAATACTCCATTACCACATATTATTTTTGGCATGAGTTTATGGCTATAAATTATGGAAGGAATTATGTAAGAATCCAGCCAAATTGTGTTTATGATACTCTTTCATCATCCATTAATGAAAAACAGATGGTTTTAAGAAAAACTTTGTGTCGATAACATTACAATCTCAGTGATGCAGAATAGTCATTTTTAAATTTGTTTGAAGGTAAGCAGAAAAAGAACTGGTCTTCACAGAGTTTTCTTAACCAGCAGGGAACATCAGCGCGATGCTCGCCCCGGTGCTCAGGGTGCCGCTGCAGCTGCACGAGTGTTGACCGAATATGAGCATCCCTTTTAATATCCTGGCACCACTTAGTATTAAGTTTAAGTTTTGTTACTGCCTAGAAGAGCAAATGCCACACCATTATGATAGATTAATTAAAATTAAATCATCAGCAATCAAGTTTCCAAAACAGGTCTCCGAATCAAATTATTTGTGAGGATTGCTCTTCCTCTTAGCTTAGGTTCCCTTTTCAAGGACCGTTATATTTTCCCAGGAACAGATTAGATGCAAAATAAATGTCTGTGAGGATGCTGGTTGTGACGATGATGACAGATAAAAACTGATGGCGGCAGTGAGAAAGCACTGCGTGTACACTGTGATAAAAAAAAGTTAGGAAGGGAAGTTTGCAAATTACCTCTTCCAACTTGTCAAAAAAGAATAGTAACACTCTTCCAAGACGTGCACTGAACGCTGCTTCATCTCCCTTTGCTCTTTGTTAGTCAAACCGAGTTTAACAAAACAAACAAACTCCTGTGATTTTTAAATACATTAAAAAAAAAAAACCTTTTAAGTAGCATGGATAATGTGAAGGTGTCGGATTACGCCACTTGTGTGTGATATATCTTAATTTAGCAATTCTAGCTGTGTCCTGAGAATCTTGTGTCTCCATTTACCCCAAGGAGATTTCTTTGAAGTTCCTTCTTAAAGTATATTTAATTTTAAGTAATTTTAATTTCTAAAATCTATGAATGAGTGAAGCAAAAGCTGACTAAATTAATAAATTCATTAGTGCATATATATTCCTCAACACATTTTGGAACTGAAAGAAAAAGAATGCAACCTGCTCAAATAGAAATGATGGAATACTGGAATTCTACAGAGGCGTAGGTGCCTTCTCTACCTGTAGGTAACTTTCTGCGAGCCTTGCCAGGAATCCAAGCTAGGAATACCGAGCTACTCATTCATTCCGTATCTCCAAAACATAAGATTTTTATTACCCCAGAAAACACATACAGAAAAGGGATCTTAGATCTACTTTTTGCTTTCAGGTAGTTGAGGTATTGTTGTGTGATGCATAAGAAAACAAGAGAAGGCCAGAAAAATCTGAGTAACTAATAGAAAATTGAGCAGCTGATAAAAGGAAAGTTTAGGAAACAAATAAAATAATAATAGACCAAATGCGAATTTTCAAAACTTACTTACGTGGTGTGACTTACTTTTCTATAAATCAACTTCATCTCTACAGGGAGAGGCAATAGCAGTCCTGGTCAAGTGCAGGCAGGCAGTAGTCTGGGCCCATCCCCCGGCCTCTCCCAAGTAGCCTGGGCAGCAGCGTGAATTTCTGACGGTGTTTGCAGTCTCGCAGTGTCAGTCGGGAAACCGAGGGTGGGAGGGACGTCCGGCGGTAACAGCGCTCATCTACTGTAAGTAGTCCCGTCCTGTTGAGTGACTAGAATAATTAGTTACAATTTCTCCAGCCCCTACTCCATGGCATACACTGTTCTACACACTTCATTTATGTATTAGTATACTTAATTCTCTCTACAATTTATATCTAAGGGAACAGAGGCACCAATATTAAGTTATTTGCCTACCATTCCACAGCCAGAATTGGGAGTATGACTCCCCACACTGAGTTCAACCACTACGCGGCACTGCCTCTGTGGGTCTCCCAGGTGCTAAGCTGCAGCAGGCCTCAGAGACGGGTGTAGACGTACCTACGTTGGCATCACAGAGGTGTCTGCCACCCGTCCCCACTCTATCTCCAACTCCTTTGTTCTTGGACTGCTGTTGTTGTCTTTTCAGAAGATCATAAGGGTTTTTCAGGTCTCCCTATGTTGTGTCTGTGTGTGCCTGCGTGTGTGTGTGCTCCGCCCCCCCAAACCAGAACGAGGGTCTCCAAGCCCAAACTGTGTGGAGATCTCTCATCTTCAAAGAACATACTCAGTCTCTCAAAACGCCCCTGTGTGTGTGTGTGTGTGTGTGTGTGTGTGTGTGTGTGATGGAAGAGAGGACCAGTGGTTGTGCTTCAACAGGCATTCCTCCTGGATCTGATCTGTAAATGGGCTTAACTTTATCAAAGCCTGACATCCAGGGGTTCCACAGCTGTGTTCTCTCGTTGACACGACAAATTCCAGTGGAGAGGGGGGTTGAAACAGTTTCGGTTTCACAGGGTTGAGGGAACAACAGCAAATACCTCATACGCCTTATCATCACAGTAAGGGGGAAAGTGACAAAATACAATCTTCGTCGTGTACTAAGACCTGCAATATGTAAGACTCTTCCTTGAGAAGAACTGGAGGAAGGTTCCAACTGAGCAGCACGTACACGGTCTACTCACAGCACCTGTTGCTCGGGGGCCACATTTGTCCTCTCTGACCTCTTCTTTTCGGGGGCAAGTTTATTCATTCCGTCAGCTACCAGACAGATTTGTTTGCTGTAGTTAAAAGATAAACTGAGTCATAGTCGGAAATTTAAGAGTCTGAGCAAACATTGATTAAAATCAGGCAGCACTGAACCGGAAGCGTTTGAGTGCTCTGCTGGGAGGGGCTCGGGCTGAGACATATGGAGAAGGCAGGAAACAGCACAAAGAAAATCTTTGGTTGGCTGTAACCTAAAGCCTAATTGGCTATTTCTGATTGGTTGCCTTGGAATTTTGATTTTCAATCCCTGAGGTACTCACAGCCTTTGATTTTGGTCTGTTTATGCTTTAGCCGCCTCGGTCTGACAGCCCCTTGTACAGCTAATTTAACATGCTGTACTATCTGAATTCTGCAGTGGCAAATAGCCACGATATACCCATACTTGTCCTGCACCAAAAAGAGTAGCTCATACAGAAATGAAAACATTGAATAGAGTTTCAAGTAATCTTTCCACCATGACATCAGGTACAACTCAAGAGATAAAAGTGAACTGAGGGGCCTCAGCCTACACCTGTGTTCTCTTTCCAGGAACCCAGAAGATACATATCAGGCCAGGAGCGCTCCTCTGAACACCGGGGTAGGTGACCAGGATGCTAGCGGGGGAGAGGGAACAATGGGAAGAGGGACACCAGCTACTGAGCACAATCATGGCAGCTCTTTTCTACCTTAATGAGAAGTGATCGCATGGTTTTTATAAACCAATGGAAGTGACTTCTGTTTCATAGAATACATGTAGTCTTAGTAAAAATTTTATATCAAGTAAATCAAAATCTCATATTCCTTCAGGAAGTTCTGGGGGTAGAGATATTCAGAATTTTCTTTCTCTGGACCTATGGTTGTTTGGTTTCTGAACAGAAGACATTCCTGTTTGCCAATAGCAAGTCTTTCAGGGACATTGGACAAATATCCATTGCTTAAGTTATGATGAGCAAGGATCTTTTGTTTATAATAATGTTTCCTAAAGATGTCAAAGCATCATTCATTAGATTTTAAGATTTAAGTGGCTCTGAACATTCATTTGAAATGATGGGCAGTTGAGAATTTTTTTGTGTGTGATTTCTGCATTTTCCAGACTGGAGGTGTGAACCTAACAGTACCAAAGAGTGGCAGACAGTAGAAAAGATGAGGCTCCTAGATGTCAAGTCCTGCTTTTCTAGCCTGTAAGTAAGCATGTCTAGGGAGAGGCCGAGATGTGTTTCTCATGGACCGAAGCCGGCGGAGAGCAGGCTTTCCTCCGGCAGTCCAGGGTCAGGGCAGTTGCGGGTTCCCACAGGCTGAATGCAGATGAGGCCGCTGGTCTGCATTCCGCTTTGTTTCTAAGCGCTGAGCGATTTCACGCACTTATCCTTTTCTTTTCTGCCCGTCTGGTTTCCATGGAAATGCAGGCTTCTTGGAAACAGCAAAGCCTTGCACCTCATGCACAGGCAGCATGTGTTATTTTTGGAGTCAAGTGAGCAGTGAACATGTCTCCAAATGTCAGCAGGAACAGGTCCTGGTAGGGGCAGGCAGACAGGTGGGCGGAAGGTGCAGCCACCAATCGTCTTCTTACAGACAGAACTTCCTGCCAGCAGGGTCACCACTTATCTGTCCTTCTATAAGAAATGCAAGATTATCTTGGTAAACATTAATCTAGACAGAGAGAGGAAAAAATACCAGGAGCTAGGGCAGAAATTTAAACAGGTTTTTGTGTCTTCCCTACATGTTTATTTAATATATGCTCAGTAATTACAGATATAGATATACCTTTTATTCAAGTCAGGGTGTAAATAAAATTACTATAAACTTCGTATCTACCAACTTCTCCACCAGAATATATAATTTCATGAACAATCTCCCTAATACAGGTTAAAATCTATTTCTCCTACCCCACACACCCTCTTTCAAAAAAATGAACTTTGAATAATTTAAAGGAATAATATTTTTTATAAAAAAGAGATAATTGAAAAAATGATTGGGTATATACTGGAAAACAATGTATTCTCTGAATTATATGCTGATGAAGAACATAGTTTATTTTTATGTATTTATTTTATATTAAATATTTTATTGTCGTTCTATTAAAGTTGTCCCAGTTTTCCCCCGTTGGCCCTCCTCCACCCATCACCACCCCTTCTCCCACAGCCAGTCCCCTCCCGGTTGTCTCCGTCCATGGGTCATTCATACACGTTCTCTGACTAGTGCCTTCCCCTCCTTTCCACCATTATCCCCCCTCTTTACTACCCTTTGGTCACTATCAGTCTTCTCCTTGTCTCCGAGCCTCCGGTTCTATTTTTCTTGTTTGTTTTGTTCATTAAGTTTCTCTTACAGGTGAGATCACATGTTGTTTGGCATTTGTGGCCTGGCTTATTTCACTTAGCATAATGCTCTCCAGTCCCATCCATGCTATCACAGAAAAATAGGAAATTCTTCTTTCTCTCTGCTGCATAGTATTCCATTGTGTAAATGTACCAGTTTTTTGATCCACTGTCACTAAGAGGTGCTGAGGCTGTTTCCAGCACTTGACTATCATAAATACTGCTGCTATGAACATTTGGGTACATAGGTTCTTTTGAATTGGGGATTCAAGATTCTTAGGGTATAATCCCAGGAGTGGAATTACTGGATCAAAAGGCAGTTCCATCTTTGGTTTTTTGAGGAAATTTCATACTGTTTTCCACAGTGGCTGCACCAGTCTGCATTCCCACCAACAGTGCACTAGGGTTCCCTTTTCTCTACAACCTTGCTAAAACTTTTTTATTGCATTATGATGGCCATTCTGACCAGTGTGAAGTGATGTCTCATTGTGGTTTTCATTTGCACCTCTCTGATGGCTAGCGATTGTTGGGAACCACCCTGCCTGGTTTCAGGAGCTGTAACTCACCCATGGCTAAGGCTGAGTGAGTGACCTTCAGACCATAAGCCACTAAGGAGACAAAGCTTATCTCCCTGGCAGGGGTGCCACCTCTGCTCCTTTTACTTCATCCATAACTGATCCCCAATGCTTCATCGGTTAGCCAATGATGGGTAAGATTCCTCAAGGGAGGATCAACCTAAGACAGGCACGATCACATGGAGGCCCCAGGGAAGGACTTGGGGGACTATAGAAAAAGGGGGTGATGGACCCTCACCTCTCAGCTTTGACGAAACCTGAGTCCTCATTCTGTCTGAAAGAAGTCTCCTAATCTCTTGGCTGCCTTACTGTCCCTGCCTGACTTATTCCTGAAACAATGACAGAGGGTGGTACAGCCCTGTGCTGGAAAGGACTGGCTCCCTGGAGATCAGGCTTGGGAAAGAATATGTAAAATCCTGTGAAACTTGCTTTGCTAAGAATGCTCTCAATTAAATAATAAAGGTCTGAGCAGGAAATGAGTTTGTTTCCCAAAGTTTTGTAGCCCTTTAGCTAACAGACCCTGACTCAGAATAGGCCTTCAGAGTTCTTTGTATGGTATCTATTGTTTGATCCTTACTGCCTGACAATGATTAATGAACTCTACCTGTATTCCTGTGCAAACTGAAACCCAATAAAAAACTGTCAAGGCAGAGGAGTTCCTCCCTTGAGAGAATAGCCATGCCGTCCCTTTTCCTCACAGGACTCAGTAGTCTGTGTGAACTTGTCTCATATCTCATCCATAACACTACAGAAACTGTGGGCTGGCGTCTGCATCAAGCAATGCTGAGCATCCCTTCATATGTCTCTGAGCCCTCTGTATGTCCTCTTTGGTGAAGTATCTGTTCAGGTACCTTGCCTATCTTTTAATTGGATTGTTTTTCTTTGTGATATTGAGTCATAAGAGTTCTTTATGTATTTGGGAGATATATATTGGGGTATCTGATATTTTACCGTCTATGTTTTCCTCTAGGATTTTTATGGTGTCATGAGCATCATCAATCTTGAGAAAGAAAAACAAAATAGGAGGGATCACAATACCTGATATCAAACTGTACTACAAGGCCACTGTCATCAAAACAGTCTGGTACTTGGCATAGGAACAGACATATAGATCAATGGAATAGAATAGAGAACCCAGAAGTCAACCCATGTCTCCATGATCAATTAATATTTGACAAAGGGGAAAAGAGCATAAAATGGAGTAAAAATAGCCTGTTCAACAAATGATGTTGGGAGATCAGGACAAGCAAATGCAAAAAAAAAGAAAAAGAAAAAGAAAAGAAACTACACAACTAAACCACTAAGTTACATCATACACCAGAATAAACTCAAGATAGATAAAAGACTTAAATATATACATATATAAACTTATACCTTAAAAGTCCTAGAAGAGCTTATTTTAGTACCCACTTTCAGTTTTAACTCTTGATATGTTATAGCTCTATATTATAACTGATTTATCATAATAGAACTTCTTAAAGCTCACATAAAATAATGGGCTTTTGAGAGTGACTTTGATATAAGATGTTAATCATAAAAAGATATGCCAATTTCACAGTTAAAATAATTCTCTCATTGTGCAAGGTAAAGATTCAGAGATTTGTCCAAAGCAAATTTTAAAAATATTTTTCCCTTTCAATGTATTCACCATCAGATTTATTTACTATATCATAAACATAAGAAATAATAAATAACATAAAATTACTGTGAGATAACCAAATCAGTGTATATTGAGAAAAAAATTACCAAAGCCTTGCTTATGTTCTTGAAAGAAAATGGAGAGCAAGTAGATTTGAGAAAAAATAAATAATTTGGACAAAAAACAAGAGACAAAATGTATATTCAACACAAATCACTTTTTTAAAAAATTATTTATTTATCTTTAGAGGGGAAGGGAAGGAGAGAGTGAGAGAAATATCAATGTATGGTTACCTCTTGTGCATCCCCTGCCGGGAACTGGCCTGCAACCCAGGCATGTGCCCTGACTAAAAATCGAACTGTGATTCTCTGGTTCACAGGCCCGCGCCCAATCCACTGAGCTACACCAGCCAGGGCTACAATAAAACAATTTTAATACTTTATTGTTTTAATAAGAGAATAAAAGAACATGGAGCTAGTGAACAAATGGTAAACCACAACCAGAATCATATATAATACAATGAGTCTGAGAAGGTTATAAACTATAATAAACAGATTTTTCTTCCAACTTTATTGAGATGTAATTGACATATAGCATTGTGTAAGTTACAATAAACATATCTTAATGTAAGGTATAGATAGTAATAAATTTCAACTAAGAATAGTTTCTTGAGGTTAGTTTTACATTTTTTTAATTCTTAATAAGAAATACGCATGCTTTTGATCTCATATGTCACTCAAAACTGTTTCTTTAAAATATAAAACTTTATCTCAAGCACCTAGGGATAGAAACAAATGCTATTATCTGAAAATCAGTGCTGCCCACACCTAATCATGGCCCGTGCAAGTTAATATCACAGAGGTTATTTGAGACTGAAGATGAACAACACACTATAAATGCCACTGGTGATTCAAATTCTATCTCATAATAACTTATAGGCACATAAAGTTTACACAACCAAGAATTTAAATGATTTTTATGACTTAGTGCCATTGGCTTTTAAGTCCTCCAATCGGGTTTAATTATCCATAAAAAAATAAGAAAGCGCTCCATTGAAGAAGCACCGCTGGAGTCAATGCTCTGATAACGAAACCTACAGAACTACTCCTGTAAGCTTCACCTTGTACAAGCCCTTCCTGTTTGTACTCACATCATACTTCTATCCATCACCGATCCGATTTGTTTACTCCTGGCCACGCGTACACCTGAAGGAGGACGGACAACCGAGAGAGAGAAATGGGACTTTCAGAAGTCTAGCCCACTCCTTTCATTGTAATCTCTCTGATGGGGGCCGTCTCCTCACTTAAACATGTCCTGCCTTTATGCCTGAACAGGGAGAAACTTTGAAAATAACCCACCACAAATACATCTTTAGCTTTTCCACCTTGTCTAACAGGGTGTAAATTGAGTTTGGAAAGTCCTATATTTAGTGAATTAGTAGTTTCCAGTAATCACTCCTTCTCTTGGTAAGTGTTCCAATACTTTAAAATCATCTGTTAACTAACTGGCTTGAAAGTTTGGTCTGAGAATGACACAATCATTTTCACAGCTTGCTCACATCTCTTCCAATCTGTACAAATAGAATATTCCTAATATCAGCTTAGAGAGGGTAGCCTGAATTCTTTGGAAGGGCACTGTTCTGTGTGGTGCTCTCTCAATTTAAAGCAAATTTGAAATTCAAATCTGCAGAATAAATGCAAAAATATTATATGTATCAACTGACTACCTAATAATAACCAACACTGTCCTGGAGTTAGGCCAGAAAACGTTTTACAGTCTGTTTCATGAATTCTTAAAGGGTCTGGCTTGTGTACAACAAGGGATTTTCAGAGACTGCTATCTCGACGTTGTCAGAGAAGCAAGCCAAGGACACTTCACATTCTCTACATTTATATAAATAACGTCACCAGTGTGCCTGCAAACTTGAAGTCTCCACATACTACATGAGATCTTCTTTGTGCAACAACAGCATTCTTAAAATTGTTTAAAAGGTGGAGCACAAAAAGATTTTCAGGATAATGCAAGTACTTTGTATGATACTATAAAGGTAGATTCATGACATACATTAGTCAAAACCTGTAGAAAATACAACAAGAATAACCCCTAATGTAAACCATGGACTTGAAGTGATCATGTGTCAACGCAGACTCATGGATTGTAGCAGCTGCACCACTTCGGTAGGAGATGAAGATAATGATGGAGTCTATGCATGTGTGGAATCAGGAAGCACATGCAAAACCTCTGTGCCTTCCTCTCAATTTCACCTTGCACTTAAAACTGCCCTACAAAAATAAAGTCTATATTTTTTTAAAATTTGTATCATTTATAAAAAGCATGTCTTTCTTCTAAAATAAAAGTATAAGCAGGCACTAAGTCTTACTTATTTTATTTTACTTATTGTTATTATTTTATTAAACATACAATGTCTACATAAAGCATTGTTTATAGTAGTTTCTCAGTAATTTTTGTTCGAATGATAACTATTTTTCCCAGTTTTGTGGCTTGCAGTCTAATTATTTATAAAGCTCATTATATAGTCATTATATAGTCACTCATTATATAGTCACAACTCATTATATAGTCCCGGCACTATTATGCCTACTTAAGCTGTGAATACACAAGATATTTTATTAATCTGATTGATTCTTTGTCCTCCAACTTTCCATTACAATTTTAGCATCCTCCTTATGTTAACTTATCAGTACATATTTTGTCTATTTATGCACAAAGATAGGCAGCCCAGAGATAGGCAGGTTAGGAAAGATAAATCAAACACGTCATATTTATCAGAGATGTTAGAATCCGACTTCCTGATAACAATCCTTGTTTGACTTCCATTTTCAAGGTCACTTCATATCTCAAGATGGCTGCCAAAGCTCCTGCCATCAAGTCATCTTTCAGGCCAAAAGAAGACATTTTATAAAGCTCCTTCTAAAGGAGTGAGCATTTCCAGAAGCCTCATAAAACTCCTCTGCCTAGATTACATTGTCCAGAATTTACTGGCCTGGGCACACTGAATTGCAAGTAAGATGAGAAGTATAATCTTTTATTCTGGCAACATGACTCCAAAATTAGACCTCTGTTACCAGGGAGGAAAGTGAGATTTGGTGTTGGGTTAGCCAGAGCAGTGTGTTGCCTCAGCAGCCCTCAAACATGTCAGGGACTCTTTCAAATGCTCGCCTTACCTGCTTTAACAAACCAGTCCAAAAACATCCCCAGCACTGGCCGTTCCTGTTCCAGGTTCCTCCGTAGTGGAGTCTGATGTCCTGAAAGCCCCTCCCTGGTGTCACCATGCCGTTCATCGTGCCCCGAGAGTGTGAACCTCAATGTCAAACCCCAAGTGCTTTACACCCAGGCACCTTGAAAGCCACTCATCCTCAGGTTCCACAGCAGATCTTCATTCAAAGGCGTATTGATGTGAGTGGTCTCTTCGCTAATTTTATGCAGCTGTTTGTAATTTGGGCACAAGGCCAAACTTTTTATGTTCAAGGTCTTAGAAATTTCTTAGGAAACTCCCCGACAATGCCTGACTCTTCTCAATGGCTCCATTAGAGACCAAGAAAGTACCTACCTGTTTTGAAGTTAGGTTCCTTCTCCACTCTCCCCCTCAAGCCTCCTTTGACCAAAGTAGAGCATATCACAAGAAAGTCAGATCTGGAAGATGGAGTTGGGTCTGACCCCTCTTGGGTTCTTGTAGGAACCCAAGGAATATTATATTCTGGAATATAATGTAAGTGATTTCTTCCATACTGTGACTTCTTTCTTCACAAGTTTTCCTGCAGGTCATAAAGCAAACTCTATAAATAAAAATAGTTTACTATGGCCCTGCCTGGCATAGCTCAATGGATTGAACTCGGGCCTGTGAACCACATGATTGCAGTTCGATTCCCAGTCAGGGCACATGCCTGGGTTGCAGGTCAGTTCCCAGCAGGGGACTCATGAGAGGCAACCACACATTGATATTTCTCTCCTTCTCTCCTTCCCTTCCTCTCTAAAGATAAATAAATAAAATCTAAAAAAATAGTTTACTATGTGTTAAAGTTAAAACGTCAAATTGGAAGTAGATTGCCATACGATTAGACTAGATTTTAGAGGCAGCTATAGACAAAGCACATACATTCTGTTGATAAACAGGCAATTAGAGAAACAAAACTTTTTTTTTGCTAAGTTCTGGGTGGAGAGAAGAACAGAATCATTTTATCTTAATGTAAGTTAGTTCAAACTTTGTAAAGAATGGATAAGAAAACAAAGACACCATACAGCCACATAGATGAATTTTTCAGCCCCTTGTATTAGTTCGAACAGTTATATTATAACAAGTACACACTCTTCAAATCTTGGCTGAACCTAACATGGGCTTATTTTTGGCTGATTGGAAGTCTCTTTAGCCCAGATAATTCATCTTGGCTGCAGAGCTCCTCATCTCAACACAATGAGCCGAGTGAACAGAGCCCCCGACTTGCCATAGCTACAACATTGGAACGTGTGGGGTCCCGGGTCAATGCAGCAGGCAAAACAGTTACAGACGGTCACAGGCCCCTGTTCTGGGATGTGATTTTCAGACCAGAAATGTGACGCGCAACCTATTAATAACCAGTTGGCCATGGCTAGTCACATGGTCTTGTTTCATCATAAGGTAATTTTAGAGTAATAACTGCTCATTGCTGGCTCAGAGCAAGAGAATCATAAGATGTAAGTGAGCCTCAGCAGGGCCCCCCCACACTGTTTTTGTGACCAGGGACTGATTAAATGTTACATACATAACACACTCCTCCAGTTAAGCCCCAGGAGCACAAACTGGACAGATGCTGCTCTCGGAATCATTTTTATTCTGGTATACAGAATAGTCACAGCTTTGTTAAAGAACAAGTGAAGCCTGTACAGCATTCTGTAAACACACCTGGCTGTTTTGCTTGTTATTCATCCAGCCACAGCCTATCTTTTTACCTATCAGTACATTGCACAGAAAAACTTTCTAATATGTTCATATTCCTCCTTGATTTTTAAGTATTTTCCTCCTTATTTTTCAGGAAAAAAATTGCTTTGCAACTAGTGTTAATATGTATGTGTGCACATACATATACACGTAGCCAGATCGCTATCTGGTCATTTCTCTCTAATTTATTTTATTGGCTCTCAGAAACCTACGGGCGACTATAGCAATTCCTCCCTAGTAAAGCCAAATCACCTATAACCAATGTGTTGGCGACAATGAACTATGTGGTGTGTGTGTTTTCAAACATATATTATTGGATTTAAGATACATATCTGACTGTACTAAAATCAGAAAGCCCTTTAAATGTTTTGGGCAATATGATAAAACTACTCCTAACAAATTCAATTACCTAGGGAGAGCCAGGAGTCCATGAAGGCTGAATCGGCGCTGAAGCAGATTCTTCCACCAAGTGCCCCTTCGTTGAAGGAGACAGATTGAAGCCCAAGCAAGGACTGAACTGGCAGGATGTGAGTGAACGGCCATCCGGATCGCACTGGGTCAGGGTGTCCAGAGCCCGAGGCTAGTTGAACTTGCACTCAGTAGCAGCAGCAGCCGTGTTGGCAGAGCTACGTCTGTGCTCGGCTCCCATCCACTCCACGCCCGACCTCGGGGATAAAGTGATGGGCGAATGCTTCATGCACATCAACAGTGGGCGGTGCCTAAGATCTTGCTTTAACTAGGAAAAGAAAATGAAAAAGGCAAAACTATGGAAACCGTAAACACATCAGTGGTTGCCAGGGGCTAGAGGAGGGGGGTGAGTCGGTGGAGCCTGGAGGATTTTTAAAGCAGTGAAAATGTTCTGTGTGGTGCTGTAATGATAAATAAATATCATTTTACATCTGTCCAAATCCATAGACTGTAACCCCGAGTGAGTTACAACATTTAATGTAAATCCTGGGCCTCGAGTGATAATGAGTGTCGGTGTAGGTTCACCAATGAGAACAAACGCCCCACTCTGGCTGCGGTGGACGTTGAACCAGGGAGGCCGTGGTGTGGGGTGGGGCAGCAGGCAGAGGCGATGTCCCGGTGCCTTGCTCTCAGCTCTCTGTGAACCTAAAAGTTCTCTGAAAACTAAAGCCTTTAAAAAGGTTGAATTTCTCTCCCTCTCCCTCCCTCCCCTCTAAAATAAATAAAAAAAATTTAAAAAAAATGGAAAAAGTTTAAGAAGTATAAAAAGGCCTAATCTAATGAAAAGTATAATTAAAGTCTTCTAACTATAAGCTCTATAGATGGTTATAAACTTTAAGCAAATATTTCAGTTACTCTGTAACCTAGAGCATGTAATACTGACAAATACTACTATATCTTTGGTTGCAGTCATAATTTATCTTTACATTATATGTCTATTCTAAGTACATGAAATTGTTTAACTTAATATAAATAATTTAACTTTATACAGGCACATAATCGGATATACATCATGAAGTAGTATATTTGTATGAAGGCAGTATTTAACAGTGTCCTCCTTTTTCTAAGCAGATATTAAATTCTCTGGTAAATTTAAACTTCTAAATGCCACAAAGAACTCTAGTGATTTTTAAATGATAAACAGTTGAGAGCGTAATCGTTATGAGAGTAAATAAATGGGTGGGTGTGTGTGTCCATCTATACCACCAAGTGGCCACAAGATGGCAGTGTTACCTAAAAGACCACGCAAATGAAAAAAAAAAATTCCTTGAAATCCTGCTAATGCATACCCTCTAATTCCATCGGATCAAAATTTTAAAACTGCAGAAAATCATTTCCAGATTAAAAACTTGGTGAGAATGGACCAGTATGTCATATACTATTGCATGTTGCACATTTTGAAATGAAAATAGCATATTATTTCACCATAATTTTAGGAACATAGCCCCCAAAAGGAAATTCTGCAAAGAGGTCTAAAGAGTTTCCCTGCCTACAATAAATAAGACACATCAAAGTGAAAGCAAAGCCAATAAGCTACACACACTCAGACACATATTCATATACACCCACCCACACAAAAGTCATAGACAGGGGACTATAAATAAAGTCTGAGAATATTTCCACCACCATACTCAAAGGACATTACTACTGTTTATTGAAGCGTGCAAGCACTTTGAAATCTAAATACGGGTATGTTTGAATCCCTTTAAAAGTTATGTAACAAAATCTTAGAATAGTAGCAATTTGTTATGAGTTCTGAATAATTTTTTGGATATAAAATATATTGCATTAAAGTTTTAAATCCCAAAGTTTAGGAGGAAATAACATTTACTATGAGGCTTTTCGAATATATTTTATCCATCAAGTTGGAAACAGTTTACTGTGTGAGGAAATACTTGGAAATATCAGATGTCACTGAACTCGATTTAAGCATGAAGTCGTGCATGCTTTTTCCCCCCTAAAGCTCATTCGTTTTTAAGGCTGAGAATTTGTCTGAGAGTTCCAAAGTATCCCTGAATGCACTAGTCCGTTTTCTTTATTTTGCCATCAAGATCTTGAACCAAATAATAATAATAATTTTGTTATATGTCCGTGCATTGAAATTATTCTACAATTACTAAATAAAACTATCCACAATGTCTAAATTTGATAAAATATGTATTGACCCTGAGTCATAAATTTAAAAATTTTAAATAATATATTGTATTATAACTGGTGCTTAATATGCTTGTTTATTTTTACATTTTAAGAAACATTTGAAATGAAATGTATATAATACTGTCCTGTAATAAATTTCCAACTTTGATTTTTTACTGTCCAAAATGGTATAGGCTAGAGGCATATTTATAATAGTCAACAAATTGATTTCACATTATGTTATGTTATTATACCGTATCATAATATATTCTAATATAGAAAAAGGACATTTTTCTGCTTTTTATCTCCCTACTGCTTTGGTGGTATTTTTCTGTCTCTGCTAACTATTCTGGAAACTTTCTCTAACATCAGTTTTTAGACCATTGCAACAGTCAAGGTGGTATCTCTAATAGGATTTTCAGCACCATAATTTATTCATTTGCTAAATGTTTAACTAGGATCTACGTGCCACTCTTGGATCTTAGTGCTGAGAGAAGAGCAGATATTAGTACATAGAAATTTGCCCCACCCTATAGAGTAAAAGAAGTTCTCTCGTGTCTCACCGGGAAGGCCTCTAAGTCAAGTTCTTCTAAGTAGTTAAAGTGGGTAGGGATGGGAGCCACAGAAGTTTCTCTTGAGCCTGCAGCTAAAGTTGCAGGCTCAAAGAGACACATCTTGGGGTCGCTCTTTCTGACCCCCTACACCTGCGAACCGCTGTCTGTGGAGAGATGGGTCTGCTGTCATGAGTGGATGCCCCTGGGATGAGCAGCTGCCATCATGGGGACTGCAGGGATGACCTACCAGCAGGATGAAGTGATGGGAACTGATGGGCTTTAAGGTGTGGCTCCGGTTAGACCGCTGACTTACTCTGCTTGGTGGTACTTGACGCTGAGCCACTCATACTTTCCACTGAACTTACTGAAAAAGTTCAGTAAGAGGGGGTGTTACAAAATAGCAGAAGAGTATCTTTCATAATCACGTGGCGTGTCTGAGTTCTGAAGACACTGCCCTTTTGGAGCCTTGGGAGAGCAGCACACAGCTCTGGGAGGAGTCGACTCACTGCCCTGGGGTGAGGTCTGCCGGAAGGATGGCTCTCAGACAGCCTGGGGACACGCAGGTCCTGGAGAAGGAAATGGAACTTGACAGGGAGGTTTAGGAAGTTAAGCTGAGTTGGGGATAGAGGGAGGGAAGGTCGTATGTTTTCTCTCTGCCTTTCTCTCTTGAACCCAGACATTCAGACTCCCAGAACATGAAGTGCCTTCCTGGGTGGCAGATTGAAAGGGTCTTCTGCCACAGACTGTAACCTTGAAAGTGGTCAAGGAGGCTGGGAAATAATATAAAGGCAGAACCCGAGGGCTCTGCTGGGTCTCAAGATTCTCTGCTTCTCTAAATCATGGACCAAATTTTGTGAACTGTCTAGCTGAACTCTTTGTTGCAGGAAATCAAAAGAGGGATAGGACTTTACCTTGCTTATACCACCGCAGCCAAGGGGGCGAACAGGCTTTTTCAGACCAAACTGGAAAGGAAGAGACAACTGGAGGATGTGTCTGGGATCCCAATCCTGCAGAGAAAAAGTAGCGGGGATGCTCCAGAGACAAGCACTGGCCTCTAGTCCAGGCAGCACCTTGAGTTGACTTAAGAAAATTTATGGATTTAAAAACCTACTCAGCTGTTCACATCTCCTTCATGACTGTTCTAAAGTTGGTCCCAAGGTCTTTTATTTTAGTCCGTAAGCAAGAATTAAACATCAAGTGAAACATTTACCCACACAAGTGATACATGTGTAGCTTGCCAAGTGAGAACAAAAGAACCCCACCCAGTACAGACAAAAGGTTTCCTCCACCCTGAAGTGTCTTGTGGTCCCAGCTGGGCTCCGTCTGCTGTCTCCCCAGAAAGAAGAGTAGATTCTGTGGTTCATATCTGATTTGGGGAGAACATAGGGATTCTCTTATTTTTCACTTTAAATATCAGTAATAATAAAAATGAGTTTCATCATATTTCCTCATTATTTTTGTTACATATCAATGAGAATTCCCCTCTAAAACCTTGACATAAATCTAATTCAAGGGTACCAAAAAGAATGATAAGCCCCGTCCATGACAGTAAACACTCTTGTCCACTGTAGCTTATACTCCCAGGCCTTCAAAATTGTAAAAGTGAAGTTTAACTTCAAACTTCAACATGCCGATTAGACTTTCCACGGTACTTCTCCTACTTGGTTAAGGGAAGCAGGACTCGCTTTTCACGTACTTTTTGGTTCTTCTGCATTAGGCCCTTAACCTCCCAATCCTTTCCTAAGGGCTCTCTATCAAATTTAGAAAATGGGCTGAAATTGCAGCTGAAGGGAATGACGGTAGAGGAAGATGTCAGTAAGAGCAAGGAATCTGGCAGCTAAATTGAAATGCTCTCCCCTCATTCATTTATTTACCCACCGCAATTTGCTGAGCTTTTCCCACGTGCCTGGAACTCTGTGCATTGGTGGAGACTAGAATGCACAGCCCAGCCCCCCGACTCACTTCCCTAAGAAGAAATGTGTAACAGAAACGCTGTACTGTCTCAAAAACATTAAGGATAATTTATGCTGATCTAGGTTTGTTCACCCCAAATCTAGACTCAATGTTGTTGCGGGCTGAGCTGTATCCCTCTAAGATTCATAGCTTGATATCGCAACTCCCAGTCAGTACCTTAGAACGGTGGGCCCATATTTGGGGGTCTTCAAAGAGGTGATGAGGTTGAAACGAGGGCCTTAGGGTGGCCTGTCATCCAGCACGATGTGTATCTTTATAAGAGGAGAAAGAGATACCAGGAGTGTGTGCGCACGAAGAAGAGGTCATCTACAAGCAAGGGAGGGGGACCTCAGGAATAGAGACACCTGCTGCCATCCTGCTCTTCGCTTCCAGAGCCTCCAGAACCACGGGGACGCAAATTTCTGCTATTTCAGCCGTCCAGTCTGTGGTGTTCTGCCATGGCAACCTCAGCACAGTAACAAAAATAACTAAAGTGACAGCTATTTCAGAAAATGCTCCTTACAATTTGGATTACTGTCAATGAACTTTAACACGTGCTGTTATCATTCATTTTAAGTATTACTTTACTCTCCATAACGCTGAATGTTACCTTTTTAAATGCAGTTGTAATTTCACCATGTGCACAGCAGGGGGCAACCACGCTCCAGGCCACTGCCTGGCATTCGTAAAGGATGGACTCTTCTGAAGAGGAAGGACTCTTCTAAAACCAAGTGACCATACTGCGCTTCGTTTGTGTGTTCCGTCAAACAAAGCAGAGACAGAGGCTTAGATCGCTGAGACAGTGACGGTCATGCACCTCAAGGACGAGATTCTCATGAATCTTCTCCCTTCAGTGTCAGACAGATTCCTTAGTCCCTTTGCTCTGTAAAGAATCCTTTACTCTATGTAATTGTGAGTTGACTGTTAAAATTGACTTTGCAGCCACAACACCATCTAATAGTCATCAGTCTTGGCATTTTTACATTTCTTATTGAAACACATTCACACTGTATTTTTATATATTGAAATATAAAAATTATTATATGCATCCGTATCATATTTTAAATGTTTTTTTTAGTAATAGTAGTTGGAAATGGCAGCAGAAAAATTGTTTTTAAAAAATTCCCAAATTCTTGGTTTGGCCCCAAGTGGGTCAAAACCAAGAATATGGGAATTTTCTAAAAAACAGCTCTTGAAAAACAATTTTTTAAAAGTGTTTTCAAATGGTAACATTCCTGCAACAACACTGTAAGGATACACCGCATTCACTGTGTTTTCCACTTTTATCAGCAAAGTGAGATGCAGCGACAGCTACAAAGTCAACATTATTTCTCCATCAAGTTTGCAACAAAAGTTATTACATTAGAAACAAATTTGCCTGTATTTCAAGATATTTGCATAATTTTCTAAGCCACAAATTCTCAGTTTTATACTCATGTACATAAAGCTATCCTGGAAACAAATTTTATTTTATTTATTTTTTAATTTTATTTATTTTTTTAAATCCATTACTTTTTTTTTAAGATTTTATTTATTTATCTTTAGAGGGGATGGGGAGAAGGAGAGAGGGAGAGAAACATCAATGTATGGTTGCCCTTTGTGCATCCCCTGCTGGGAACCGGCCTGCAACCCAGGCATGTGCCCTGACTGGGAATCGAACCGCAATCGTGTGGTTCGCAGGCCCGCGCTCAATCCACTGAGCTACACCAGCCAGGGCACAATTTTTAAATATGAAGAAATTATTCCAATGAAATTAATTAACTAATTTTCAAAAATAAAGCTATTCTGGATAATCACCAAAAGTGTCTTCATCTGTGGAAGTGTTAGGTAAGTGCGTGACGGGTTCACGTACATGCAGTAAAGCCGAAGAGCATTAAGACAGTGGGCAAACCTCGGAGCGTGCGTGGGAACAATGGGAAACATGAGGGAAGAAAACTGGACAACACAAGACACACTGGCCCTGGCAGCCTCCACTGAGGACAACCCAGCTTAATAAAACTCACTCCAGGGTGACAGGAAGTCCAGCTACAACTCAACATGAGTTTGTTTATCACCTTTAAGACACTCAAGTTAGTCTCCCTCCAGGGAGATTTCTGGGGTGTGTTTCTGTGGGAATTTACTGCGGTTACCCACAGAAAAGGGGGGCATAGAAATTTAAGGTAGTCTTGCTTATGAAGGGGTACAGGACTGGAGTTTCACTTATCAAGGGAGAGGATCAACTCTATCCCTGGAGATGCCTTAAAGGGAGTTGGAATTTGATTCTATCATATCCTTCCCTTCTCTTGGGACAGACATGGGTTTTAGACTGCTAATGGCTATATTTTTATCAAAAATAAGGAGAGAATAATGACATGAAAGCCAGATAAAGCATAGGGCGGGTATAGTTTATATTCTGCAGGAAAAACTACCTTAATTGAGAAGCTATGAGATTACTAATTCTCTGGTTCTCAGCCATGATTACTCATTACAATCACCTGAACTGATTTGTTTTTAAAACATCCACATACGAGCCCCCGTACTAAAGATTTGGATACGTTTAGTCTTAGGCGCTACCTGAGATTCAATAGATAAATTTAAAGTGATCTTTTTAATGTGTCATCAGAATTGGGAATCACTGTTTGAAATTCTTAAGAAACTATCGCAACTACGATATCACTACAATTTTCAGGGGAAATCTAAAATCTATGAGGTTGTATTTTATGTTTTTGATTGTTTGAAGATTGTTTAAAAAAACCATAGGCCCAAAATGTTGGAGTCACTCGTGCTGAAGGCTCAGTCACAGAGCCTGCAGTCGCCTCCTTCTTCAGGAATGTAACCTGAATCGTTCGGTCTGGAATCTTCTGGTCGGTATGAGTCTGTCACTTACGTCCTCTTCATTCCCCAGAGGAAGCTGAGGCAATCTACTCGATTAGACCTGTGTTTCTCCCAAGGGAAGGTGACCTTGCCTAACAAATTTTGTTTGTATTTTTGTGTGTTTTTTTTTTGTGTTTTTGCTAAGAAACCTCTTGTCCTGCCTGGTTCCCTTGTGTACAAGTTTTCACACTGTGCAGCTTCTCCAGGCTCCTCTCCACTTGCTGGATGGGACGCTTCCCAACTTGGTAATCGCTCAGTGGGGCCTGATCTTCTGATTCACTGATTAATTTTTTGTCCCTTAACAACACATTTTTTCCCTCTTCCAAATCAACTGTAAAGATGAAAAACGGGATTTACGTTAAATATTATTGAATGCATTTTCCTTTTTCTTTATGGTTATTTTAATAGAATTCGCACCTGTGGAGGAGGTACATTCTCCCTTGCACTGTTCTCCACCTTCACTGGTGTGGTCAGAAATGATCATCCAATTCTCTATAGTTCAGAACAGAACCTTGAACAAAACAGGTATTCATTATTTGAAAGTATAAGCCAACTGCAACTATGTCACAAACAGAATGTACTTCTTGGGAGGTAGCCTTGAACAGGCAGCATTTGCAAAAATGTAGATCCTGTTGGAAGAGAAAACCAGATTCCAGAGGCTTAAGGGAGCTGCCAGGATGGCTGTGCCAAAGGAGGGGAAAAAGTACTATTATAATACCAGCACAATCTTAAATGTCAGCTTGAAATTAGATATATATGTTTTCCACATTCTTGTCAAGCATTTCAAGTTGCCACAGGCTATCAAGAACCGCTTCACACCAAGCTATTTGTAAACATATGATGCTATTCAGAAGTTTTAAACGGGCCACTAAAAGTATACATTGTTAAATTATATCTATATGATAATTATATTCAAATAGAATGTAATTATACTGACTGAAAATCGACCCATAGATGGATAAATGTTGGTCATTTATTACTAACAAAACAGTTATCTCAGAATGAATGTGCTTTGCTTACCTTCACACTGGTTGCCCCAAATGCCACAAGAGCACATTCATTCAAAGAGACATAACATGGTGCTCCTATGAGTTTTCCCGGTTTCCTTGGGTGTTCTTTCAAGTTCTTATAATCTGAAGACCTGGCCTTCATGTGGAGCTTTCCGAGTCTTCCATAGCTCTAGCCGGTAGTGACAAATCCCTCCCTACCTTGTGACGAGGCTGCCTCTGCAATATGAGTTGCAGAAAATGAAGAGAGTTGTTTGAAGCACACACATTGCTGCCTACAAAAATGACTCACATGACATCCCTCTGGGCTGAATTTTTATAGCCTACGTCATGAACTCCTACAGAGATCACTCGTTCTAGAGGCAAAACAGAGGAGGGCGAGACTGGAGAGTGCCACGGAAGGGGACGAGGGAGATAGTCTGCTTTAACTCAAGTGCACCTCCTTGAAGGAGCAAGTTTCGAGAACGCAGGAGCCAGCTTCAGGCCCCTGAGTATTTGCACGGGTTCCTTTCAAGGCCCAGGGACAGACCCTAGCAGTGTAGGCCACAACCATCCACTTGTTTTCAGTTAATAAAGGTGCGATGGATGTCAACTCCACTTGATAAAGTCCATTTCTTCATGTCATTTAACTCCCCCCACATGCTTTCATGTTTTTCCTCCTGTCCACTCCCCTTAGGTGACCACAGCTATTACTGGAACCCAATAAAGGATTGGCTAAAATGGAGGGTAAACTTAGTTTGGGCTCAGTGTTATAAACCCAAACTAAGGGTTATGAGGGGGATCTGGCCAGACCACTGGGCAACGAGGATGGCAGTCTGAGGCAGGGTGAAAAAGCAGGCCTTCTTGGAGAAGGAGGGGTCAGGAAGCGTCAAAGGCAGCTTGGGATTGAAGCGGCAGCCGGCAACCGTGTGTGACAAAATTTCGTATTCCCTGGTAAGAGGAGACAAACTACCGTGGCTCCTGACACAGCCAGAGGAAGCTTGAACGGCACATGCATGGGCTGATGCAGTCACAACACATGTGTACGGTGGAATGGCCATCACAGCTGGAGGAGGGGCACAGATGTGCCAACGAGCGTGATGGACCCTAGCCTGGTGGGATAAATGTTATTGGTGGGGATTTGGACACCACCGCACATGGGATTTGGGGCCCAGATTTTTAAGAGGAGGGCACATGGAGACTCGCCCCTTTTCCTTCCTCTTGTTCATTCTGTTGGGAGGCAGGGGCCCAAGCGTCCCTGAGCCAGCGGGCCCTGGAGACTGTATGGTCTGGCAGAGTTCCCGCACCCTTCCCTGCATGAAAAGAGGCAGCCGCCAGGGAAACTGGTGCTGCACTGCACGGTCCTGCTTCACCAGGCGCATGGCTGCACCGCGAGCTGAGAGCTGGAGGGACAGGATGCAGGCACTGAGCCAAGAGGGCAGCGAAGAAAGAGCCGGGCTGAGCTAACAGGACACCTGCGTACACAGCCTGCAAAAGACGCCTGAAGCCTGACTGTGACCAGGAACCAGCTAAGCCACCTGGAGAATTGTGCTGCAGCCGCCGGCATCACCCAAAGGATGGTATTTTTAAATGGGAGCGGAAACTCCGGGTATGGCCTGACAGAGGGTGGCCGGGTTATTTTCTTTGGGAATGGGCTTTAAATAAGAAGCATGCTGCTCTTCCAAAATTATGTAGCTTTTGAATAAACAGCTCTTTTCCTTTTTCACCAAACCTCTGCCACTAGAGTTTGCCTGTGTTGGGCACCAAATCCCACTTTGCTGAGTAACGTACTGTATTTACATGGTCCACAATCACTTCAGGCAGAGCCGATGTATGGCCTGTCTCCAGGGGTATTGGGGCTTCCATGAACATGCCTGTGCTCCGCAAGCTGACTCACTTCACACAGATGCTGCCCAGGGGACCAGGGTGGAGTGGAAGGTCCACATCCCTGTCCGCAGGCAGCAGTAAGGCCTGGAATGCGTGGGGTCAGAAGGCAGCTTGGGGAAAATTCTTCCTGTCGTCAGCAACACAGAATGTAATGGTGGGTTCGTTTCTCAACAAAATTGACCCAGAATGGGAGTTTGCTCCTCTTAGAGATCTATTTTAAAAGAACATTATGCTAAGTGAAATAAGCCAGGCAGAGAAAGAAAAATACCATGTGATATCACTTATAGGTGAGCCTAGAAAACAAAATAAATGAACAAACAGAATAGAAACAGACAAACAGATACAGAGAACAGACTGACGGAGGTCGGAGCACCAGGGTGTTGGGGGATGGGGTAAAAGGGGGATGGGGTGAAGCAACACTCATCGATAGGCACAGGATAGGCATGGGGAGGTAAGAGGCAGCACAGGAAATACAGTTGACGTCTCGTGATAACCATGTCTGGTGCCGAGTGGGCACTCCGGCTGTTGGAGGGATCCTTTGTGAGCCACCTGAGTGTCTATCTGCCACGTTGTGCCCTTGGAATTGACACAAAAAGTGTCGAATAGAAACCGTAATAAAAGTAAATGAAACAACACAGTGCACACGAGAACGTGCTGGACATTAAAAAACTTTCGATGGAAGTAACGCAAAAACAGAATTAATCAGAATCCTTGGAAGTAACTGAAATTTGCAACATAGGAAAAGAGCTCACAGGTAAGAAAATAAATAAATAAACAAAAAATAAAAATAAAACAATTTTAAAACCCTCATAGAGATTCTCTCAAGTTGGCAACTTTAAAATTATACATAGCATCAATAAAAAAGGTGAGAAGGTGAAAAAGTTTTCAATAGCCAAAATAAAAATTAAATTGAAAATATGTATAATACATGATAATTATGATGTAAAAATAATCTAGAAAAAAATTTAGCCAAAGAATTAGGGGGGGAAAGTGTGGAGGGTTCAGAAAGTGATTAGTAAAAATATTGTAATACCATTTTAGTTTTAATAATTTCTGTCAACTTTTTCCTAAGTGTAACTCCTACTTCTTTTCTCATTGTAAATAAATCTAACCATTTCTAATCTAACCCTGCGATTATCATTTTGTATTCATTTCCTGGAGGAGAACATTTACATTACACACTGCAGCTACCTGTGTTTTAGAAGTAAGAGTATTGTTGATGTTGTTACTTAAAATAAATCCACTTCTGTCCGTGAGTACTGTAAGTTTGAAGTTTTGGATCACAAAACCATTTCTACTCGAAAAATAAATGACTTTTATGAGAACGTTAAAGCTCCAAATTAAAATGCTATGTTAAATAAATAATTTCTCTGTTTCTGGAATAATTTTATTAGGCAGCTCAACTGTTGCCAACCAAGATAGAAGGCAAGAAGACAGCAGTACTCCCCAAAGGGAGTTACCAGAAATACACTCTTCAAGGCTTTGAGTTGTTGAAAATAATGCGACTGCATTACCTTCTGTTACTTAACAGTCCAGTCCTGAGGCCAGGGCGTCTGCATCTTCTGAGCTGAGGAAGGAAGAAGCACCTCTGGGTCCGACCTTCCAGGCTTCATGTTCCACACCTTTGTTAAGACCCAGAGAAACTGCACCGAGTTACCAGAAAGGAGAAGTGAGTGCTCTGAGCCCCAGGAAAAAATGCATATGATGTAGTCCCAGGTGCCCTGTACCTGGGCACAGAGTGTCAGGGTGTGCTGGGGGAGACCCTTCAGAGGAGGCATGGGCCCCACTGGCTTAGAACATTTCCAAAAACTGAGTTTCTCCAGTGGGAAATCAGAGGAGCCTGGACTCCAAGGCTGTAGTGGGGAAGAAGGAAGAGCTCAGGAGACCCTGGTGCCTATGAGGCTACAGACTTTGCTGGAGGTGACAGAAGGATGGTCTGGGGTTGGAACAATGCAAAGTGTTTGCAGCTGCAGACACTGGCAACTTTCCTGTCTTAATGCGTAATTACTGCAGTCATGGCACATTTCGTGAAAAATAGGATCTCCTAATACTTATGGCCCAAAGAAACCTGGTAAACTAAAGCTGACACATTTCTGAAGATGGCATGGGTTCAACCACGTTTAACATCCCACAGACAGTTACTCCAACCAGATGTAAGCAGTAAACCCACACCTATTCAACCTGTTTTCATTCTGGGGAAAACACCCACCAGATGTGGAGATCTAACTGGTCCATATCTAGAGACAGACCTTGATATTTGTTCTCTTTCTTTGCTGTGGTTTTTTTCAGAACTTACTTTCCTAAAGGATAAAATAACCACTTCAGAAAATGAAACAGGTGTTAGTATATGATGGCAGCACTTCAGGTAAGACCTGCAAACCATACACAGTATTGATGCTATAAGGAAGGCTGTGATGGATTAATGATTGCACAGGACCATGTGAAAACGCCAACGTTCAGTTATTTTTCACCTACAAGAAATGGCAATTTCTTATAGCTTGAGTCAAGAAAACAACCTTCAATATTTGCTTTAAGATAATAAGCTGGATATATTCTGCAACTTCCTCATTCCTAGAAAATCCATGGCAACAATAGTAAATTATAAAAGCACCTATATCCAACCACACATGCATATGTTAATGAGTACCCAACTAGAAAAGAAGAAGTGGAATTAGTCATGTAAAATACAATACAGAAAAAGGGAACAGCAGTTAGAATTGACAGCTGATAGCCTGTAAGAGTGAGCAAAGCAGCAAAGGGATTCAGTGGATAGAAGAAATAAACGTGGGAAATCAGAGAAGACCCAGGGTCATGCAGTAAAGTAAATCAATAGCTTCCACCCTTGATTCAGAAAGAAGCAGCCAGGGTTCTGCTTGCAACAGGAGGAAGAGGAAATGAAACCCATGTGAGAGGACAGGACATTGTCCCTGATGTTGAGTGAACCAAGGAACTAACAAAAGTGCTCACATCCAGAAAAAGAATGTTACTAAGGCATTTCTTTTGTGGCCCACTCTCAGACTACCACAGCTCAGGTGAGGGTATTAAAAATAGCAATGGCTCCTGACAGGCCCACAGAGAGAGAGCACAGACAGTCACACTGCAAACGCAAGGGCGTGGTCAAGAACCGACAGACATTTAGGCAAAGCCAACAACCTCAGATAAGAAAGTAACCTCAATTAGCAGGAGAATCTGTATTCAAAAAATTAAAGAACATAAAAAATAAAACACTAGGTTAAGAGTAATTGATACATTCCAAAAGATAACTGAATAGGTCACATGAAAGACAGAAGATAAATCTACAACTAGAAATAATGTAGGTCCTGTGTATCAATACTTACATATACATATGCATATTGATAACTTTTTATGTTTAATGAATGGTCTGAACAATTGAATAAAAATACAAAGAACAATCAGCGGGAAGTTCAAGGTGAGTGATTTTCTCAGAATGCTCTGCAGAAATGATAAAGAGACAGAAAATTAAAGAGAAAAATGAATTAGATGTGTCACGCTCAGGGCTCCTGGTGTATTCCTTCTTACAGAGTGAAAGACGAGAAATGAAGAGGTGAGTATTTAAGAAGAATCAAGGGAAAGAATTCTGAAGAACAACGAACACAAGGGTTCACTGAGTCTTGGTCTACAGACCGTATTTCAATTCCCTTAACTCTGTCTTTCACATAGCAATGATTTTAATGTCCATACTCATCTATATCCATATTGCTTTCATTTAAAACAAAACTCCATAAAGTTAACAATTCTTGCTCTAAAATTCTTCTTACTAAACTGAAAAAGAAAAGGGAACAAAAGAAGACCACTAATTTTTTAATACAGTGGAAAGAAACATTTTTGTAGAAAGGTTGGTGAAAAGAAAGATATTAGATTGGAAATCTATAAGACGGGAGGATATATTAACCTATGCTTATATAGTCATAAAGAACATGTATATACTGAATTGGATTTAATCATAGTAAATGTGTTGATTTCTTCATATTAAAAAGAGACACAAAGTTAAAAGATTGATTGGCCTCATGGGTAACTTTTTCATGGACAAGAAAAACAAGTAGTACCTGGGAAAATTTAGGTATATCTCTATTTCTGCAAATAATATTGGATCTGGCAAAAGTAATGCCTGCGACAGTGTGGTTGGCAGGGGAATAATACAGGTGAAATAATTTATAGTTTTAACTTGAACATTTTACCTAAAATGTCATATGGTGTGCTTGAGTGTGATAGTGTTTTATGTTACAGAATTGTATGCTTATGATTTTGTAATAAAAGATTTTGTAACAAAACAGGGGTGTTATTTGGGCTGCACCCCGTATAAAGCGGCTCTCTGCCGTCCCAGAGTATCTGGTTCCATTGCCACAAAGATGGCACTGGGCTGTGGGCTGCGCACCCAACATTAAACGGAAAGGAGACATGTCTCAAAATTTCAGGATGTCTCAGTACTCTGAATAGAAATCCACATAGCCTACACATTGCTGAACTTCTGAGGAGATACTACATCTGGTACTTCGAAATGCATTTTTTCTAATAAATCCAGTAGATGGCATAAATAGCACTCTTCCCCAGGTGTCGACTGGAATTCGTAATCCTGAAAAGGCTGCTCCAGACGCAAGGAACGGGGGCAGGGAGTGTGCTCGGCGCTGTTGAGAAACCTGCCACAAGTCTCCACTTGGAAACAGGCCTCGGCTTTTGCAAACAAAACGATTCTCATGATCTGTCCGTTATTGGTCACTTCAGAGATTTTATAGAAATGGAATTGCAAGGTATGGTGCCCTTATACATTTATGCACCTTAAACAAAATTAATTATTTTAAACCTATATTTATGAAATCTGGGATTACAAATATTACCTGGTCTCACTAAACTCGTAGTAATTAATTGCTGAAGGCCTGCAAATAGCGGATAACTAAGTAATTTAGTGGACATGGGAAAGAATCTCTACTTGGCCCCGATCGCACGGTTTTAGCCGGCCTCGTCTGCCCGGGTTTTCCTCAGTCCTGGAGCCCCAGGCACCTCTCCTTGTCTAACTATCTCAGGCCCTTTTCACTGTTTCTGCAGTTCAGCTTTCTCTCAAATCGCGCCGGTAACAGTCAGTTGATAATAAAGTACTAGTCTTCCTAAGCGACATCTTTTTCCATGTGTTTATAAAAATGCACACACACAGAAACACACACATCATTAGACCACTTCTGTATTAGTGTCAGGCCACCGAGGTTTAAGTAAGAAGAAATTTATTTCCTCTGTAGCAGAAGTCCACAGCCTCTTCCCAGATTGATGCATTGACTACGTCATCGAGACTGATGCTCTGTCTGTCTGTGGGGCCCGGAGAAAGTAAGCCAAACCTGGGGTTGGGAAAAGGGGGTTGAGCTGAGTCCCGGGAGCACGGCAGAGAGAGCCGTGTGGGAAACAGCCGCCTTAACCAGGTGTAGGGGAGGGCCGAGTGCCGAGTGAAAAGAAAGAGAAGTCCCGCGAGAGGGGGATCAGAATTCAGCGGAGGAGGGGAATCCAGAGAAGAAAACCGTTTAAAGAGTTTATGTAATGTCCATGTAGGAAAAGGGAAAATCAGCAGATTATATGGAGTAAAATCCGATTTGTACCAGTGTATGGCGTGTGACTTTGGGAAGGCAGCACATTTACCCAATGCACACAGACTGCTGACCGAATTGTCTTGATCTGCATGGAGCCCGACACCACTGCAGAGTCTAATACGACCTTAGCAATGGACTCAACTTCTCTGCCTTCCGGTCTTCATTGTACAAATGGGAGCCTTCACAATGTGTCTTCTGGGGTCACTGTGAGATTCTTAAAAAGAGGCGTTTCCTTTTAAAGTCTTCCTTGAATGTTCTGTCACATTCTTAAATTTTATCTTCTCCAGAAAATACCTACCTTCAGCATTTTCTGAAAAGTGGCCACTTTGGAATAATGGTCCTAGAGAGAACAATGCCACCTCTCTTTGCCACCTCCCTGTCCCTTGCCTTTTGAGAAGGGTGTTTAATGACACATTTCAAGGATCATGGAAACAAGCAAGACTATGCCGATGTGACATCAAAAATCAGAAGGCTTTCTGCAGCGCACGATACTGATTTATGTGTGTGTTTGATTCCCCTGAATGAGCCGGGATGGGCAGAGGAACAGTACGAATCCTTTTGGGTTGTTATCATAAACCCTAAGACTGGAGATACGGATTTTACCTGTTTTTTTCTGATCAAAAACTGGAAAGGAATGTAGACTGATGGTTTGTTGGTTTCACAGAACAAGATTTGATACTCCAGACCATGCTGTATGGCATCAGAGAGAGCATCTCCTGGCCAGGTACAGAGTGCTTCCCATAAACACCAGGGCAGAGGGTCGAAAAGACTTGTTGATCTATCAGAGCTGACACCAGAGACGTGGGGGCTAAAGAGAAATGTGTGAGCCTCGGATGGGAAAACCAGATACTGCGACTGTAGAAAAGAAGCTGCCAGGCCTCCTGAAGGCTTAAGTATGAACTGGCCCAGGGTCCCTTCTACCCATTTCTTGGGTTCAAACAAGAAACACTGGGTCACAGGTTCAGCTATGACCCAGTTCCAGTTTGTAGAGCCAAAGGAAGACTTTTGTCAAAGTTAATACTGTGCTAAAGGTTGTGTTGCTAGTACGTTCTACAGCACAAATTTGATTCCCTATCTATGAAGTTCATCAACATATTCAATGAGAAACTTCATGATATTGTTAGAAATAAGATAAAAGTGTCAGTCGGATAATTATACAGTTAGATGTGGGCAATTGATAGGCAATATAACTCAGAAACTTAAAAACATTTTAATCCTGCTTTATTCAATCATTTTATCACTGACTTTAATATCTTATTGATTACATTAAAAGACTTAGTAAAATGAAGCTAAATTCTCAAATGTATTTTATGTTCCAGCACATAAAGTATCTTTGAAATTGTTTAAGTTATGCTTTTAGACAAAGAGCAAAAACGCAGAACTTACACCCTGGCTGGTGTGGCTCCGTGGATTGAGTGTTGGCCTGAGAACCAAAGGGTCGCTGGTTCTATTCCCAGTCAGGGCACATGCCTGGGTTGCAGGCCAGGTCCCCAGTAGGGGAAATGCGAGAGGCAACCACACATTGATGTTTCTCTCACTCCTTCCTTTCTTCCCCCCTCTCTAAAAATAAATAATTTTTAAAAATTAATGAAATAAAATGTAGGATTTAAATAAAATTTGTAAAGTTTTAATATATTTTTGTGAATATGTTATACCCTGTCAGAACAGGGTATACTATACAAGTTCATTTTTATTTCTACATAATTTCTATTCTTTACATTTCTGCAAATCTGAATTTTTAGGAACATAGTCACCAGGGTTATATCATTTGTAGTTATTTATCTGAGAAACTTTTTTCAGATGTAGTTGAAGGAATTTTCTCCAAAGTTTGTATTTTCCCAAAGTATGTGCCTTACAACTGCCAAGCTGTTGATAAATCGATCACACTGGCCTCTGGTCCATTGCCTTCAGTTTCCAACGGGAAACTATGTGGCATCGCGATGAAATACGATCATGTTTACAAGTGAGATACCTCACGGTTTGGCGTTTTTCCCTCCTTCCAGAAAGGCGACAGTGTACATATGGTAGCGGAATAGGAGGGCATAAATACATGAGCAGATTCCAAGTGGCAGAGGCGGCCACAGGTGATAAGAGTGGCTGAGGTAGGAATCAGAGGCAAACTACCCTTCAGATGAGCTCGGATGCAGGGGAGAACTGTGAAGGAAGAAGATTTTTTTCAACGGTGAACAAGCGCCACGGAATCTCCAGACTGGGAGTGAGCAGGGCGTGGGGAGCTAAAGGTTGTCTGTGCAGCATCTCCTCCAGCTCAGGTCCAGGTAGGTCTCAATGTGGGCTGCAGAGAGGTTGCCCAGGACAAAACTAGACAGCCCATCTACAGTCTCCAGACGTGGGAAATCTTCCTGAGGAAGGCTTTGACTCTTGGAAGATGTTATGTACATGCTTTCAATCTGAATTGAGTCTTTTTTACATTAGGAGAACCACTATATAGTTCTCTGATTATTTTCTCATTTCCCTCGCTCTCCCTTCCTGGAATTAGTATTAGACAAAATCGTGCTTCTGGACACAAACTCTAGTCTCTCTCTCTCTCTGTCTCTCTCTTTCTCTGTCATATTTGGGGGGGGGTTATTCACTTTTTCTTCACTGGATTCCAGGCAACTTACTCAACTGCACCATCATGATGATTAATCCTTCTGCCATATTTATTCTGGTATTCAGCATTTCCAATTAGTGAATGTTTCTCTTTCAGGCCTCAGTTTCTCATGTTGGAAGTCACAGATGACCTTTATTTATTTACAGACCTGCTCCTATAGCTTTACTTAGGGCAGCCATTAATGCTTGGCATCCGAGACTGGATCGGAAACTCAGATTTACATTCTCAAATCTTCTGTCATAATCTCTCTCTTCAGTACATAGGACATGCTAGCTTAAGTCATGTTTTCTCTGATTTGCTCTTCTGTATGTGCACACCTACCTCGCAGTGCTCTAAAGGTGAGGGGCTCAGCAGTTGAATTGTTTTTTCCCATGTTTTGGGCATTTTTCTGTTTCAGGTTCACTAATGATACCCATATTGGCTTTGTGGTGGCAATAGGTTATCTCTTATTCTTATTGCTCTTTCACTGTAATCAAGTAATGAAGAAGGATGTACTCATCAGCTTTTCTGGAACTTCAGTCCAAAGTTCGTTTTCAAAATTTGCACTCAGCTGCCTCTAGTACAATGGATATTAAATCAAAGCAAACAATGATAGAAAATAAAAACCAAACCTATACATAAATATGAGCATTATGATAAACACATTCTCAGTTTCTAACTAGAGCCCCGAGCTCCATGTGGAATGGCACTGGCTATGGGGGGCGGGGGACAGCATAAACAAGAGATGGGTTGACGGGAGTTTTAAAAACAGTCATTTACCGGGATAAAAAATGTTAGGCTATTTGTGAAGCTCAACACAATAGGGATTTAAGAGAATTAAAAATAATAATATTCTGACAGTTCATCCCCCTTCATCAAAAAAGCCGTATGATGAACGTTTTCCAATTTTTTCACATATAAACAAATTTACATGGGATTTTAAAAACCTCATTTTACAATTGATTATGGATTATAGAATTTCAAAAGACAACAATGGGTCAATGGGTTGATGGTCTACTTTTACCTTTTTAAACTTATTTATTTATAAGATTCTTTCTTTAAAATGCCCTGGCTAGTGTGACTCAGTGGATTGAGTGCCAGCCTGAGAACCAAAAGGTCACCAGTTCAATTCCCAGTCAGGCACATGCCAGGATGGACCAGGTCCCCAGTGGGACATGGGGGGTGGGCATGAGAGGCAACCACACATTGATGTTTCCCTCTCCTTCTTCCCTTCCCCCCTCAAACTGAATAAATAAAATCTTTTGTAAAATTATGGTAACCTTAATGCTTTCTTTAAAATTCCTTTTCTTCCTGGGATATTGGATTCTAGTTCTTTGAATTTTATTGTTGAGAAAACTACTAGTATTTTACTTCAGAAAGCTGATATGAATTGAACATAAAAATTTAACTTATTTTTTATAGAATCCAAATATCTTTCATTGATCATGATTTACAAAACACATTTTCAAGTATTTGTACCCTGTTTTAGGTTGTTTTGGCTAGATTATTTTCACCTTGTACTCTAGCTCATTTTAATTGGAATTCTTGGTTACTACATTTTCACTATAATACCTATAATAACCACTTCTGTTTCCAGCATTCAATACTTTATCTCTCCATTTCCCAGCATAGTGAGAATTATGGTATCATTTTCAAATTTATAATGAAATCTGTATTTTTGTTTGTATTTGATATTTTTAATGTGTCTACTCTATCTCGTTCCCATGAATGAAAGTTACATCCCAAGGAAGCGCAATAGTAGTGTCCAGTCCAAAAGATGCCATTCTAACCCACAGCATTCTTGCCCTTGAAACACTTAGGACTCTGCCCACTGAGCCAGCTTTCTCAAGTTATAAGCTCTCAATGACCTAAGTAGTTTAAAAAATTCGTATTTTCTTATCTAATTCATTGAGGAGTTTTATATTATCACCACTTTGCTCCAAATTTAAACCGAAGCACAACATCCTTTCTTCCCTGGCTCACGATAGACCGTGTTATGGTATTCCATACAGACTGCACTCACAGTAATTACCTTTGCCAACAATTTCATTTTCTGCATTTTCCCTTGTGTACTGTCCTAGAGACGGCGTGTGGTTGGTTACTCTTCCAAATGGCTTTCATGCTGAACACATGCCTCAAATTCACTTAAGCATGTGGGCAGCATGGGAATCATCTATTACTTAGGCTGCTCTCACAGACCTCATTTCCATTAGTGAGATAACCATGCCTTTCCAATAAGGGAAAAAATGGTGTAAGGTTGTAATGTGTGTGAGTTCCAAACAAATAACATTGAATACTTCAAATATATCATTATATCCTGAATACTTAAATCACTTAGCTTCTGCCAGTGTAGTAAGAGATGTGAAGATTTCATTAAAGTCTCTCTAATTCAGATACACTTACATTACTTTGATCATTATGTATCTCCTCTTCTTCTTCCTTTTCCCTTTCTTATTTTATATGTTTGCTTTGGGCAAGTAGTGCGTAACAAATTAAACATTATTTTTTATATTTTTAAATTATTTTAAGGTGCCCTATAATTGTTATAGGTGCAAAATTGTCGATGTCAAGTGATCAAGTAGGAGCTCTTGCATATGTAAAAATTGTCCCCAAAATTGATATGAATTATTTATATATACTTAAATTTTTTAAATATGTTTATCAATTTTAGAGAAAAAAGAAGGGGGTGGAGAGAGAGAGAGAAATACTGATGTGATTGATTGATTATCTCCCATGTGTCCGAACAAAGGATTGAACCTGCAACCTAGATATGTGCCCTGACTGGGAATTGAACACCCAACATTTTGGTGTATGGGACAATGCGCCAACCAACTGAGCCACCCAGTCAGAGTGAAATATTCTTATTTTATCACCTGTGATCCAAAGAATAAAAAAACAGAATGTTGAAGATATGTTAAAAGAAGCTCACATTTCCAGCATTAAAAATGTTTTGTTGAACAAGTATTTCAGGGAAAGGTAGAAGTATACATTTTAAAGAAGAGCCTCCACACATTATTTTCAGTATAAAAACCACATTTTCATTCTCACAAAAAGGAAATGAAAAATTGTATTTATCTAGCATTCTCTCTCTTTCTTTCTTTCTGTCTGTCTCTCTTTCCAGAGCTCTAGTTGAATTCTTATTTTTCAGAATGCTTTATATCTTTCATTTATTCTATTTAAAAGAAAATATTAAAAAGTTTGGGTGATATTATTTTATAAATAAAAATAGACTATTTCATTTTACCAAATGGATATTCATTTATTTTGCCTTTTCTACTGCTGGGTTTTTACATTTGGGGAAGATTTCTAGGTGTGCCTGAACATCCTTCTCCCCATTCTTTCGTACGAAGGTCAGGCTACAATGCCTTCCTGATTCCTGTGATATGGATGTGAAATCAATCTTGTGGGTGAGCACGACCTCCTAGTGGTGCTAGAGTGACGATCTTGATGGAACCTTCAACACTGGCAAATTTGAGGAGCAGAGTAATTATATCAGAACTCCATTTCTCCATGCAAATATTTTTAAAGGAGCTTCAGTCTATCAACTCACCATCAACCCAATCTAAAGTGGACAACAGTTAAGAGGGCCCAGCGTCCTGTCTCACTCTCCTTTCCACAGGCTGCTGGCTCTGCACCAGGGGCTTTTACTACTGTCGGTAATTCTCGTAGGAAAGCAATGACTCACCTTTGCTTTCTGATGGTCCCAGACATTTGCCTTCTTCTGTTATGAATGGGAAGCTCTTACATAATCTGCCTTTCACATTTTACACTCTTTCTAGCTCCAACTAGAAAGGACAGACCTTCCTCCTTAAGTGTCCAGCCCTTTCATAGAAGCTTGTCTCTCAGCCTCTAGGAAGGAGTAGTGAAAATTCAGCAGAATGGACTGAGCTGTTGGGTACATTCAAGTTTTTTCCAACGGCCCTCCATGACTCTACTATAAATAGCAACTATAGCTGGATACCCGCTTAAGTGACCACAGGCATTTCATAAAAGTTAAAGAAATGTATCTCACCTTCCCAAAAAAGGAACTTCGGAGATGCATTGGTCATATCCGTGGACCAGACTAGGTATCCTACTAAAGACCTACTGCATCCGCACGTGTATTACCAGGGTCTGCAAAATGTTATTTCATTTGTTCCTAAACTAAACGCAATGTATGGATCAGAGTTCAAAATATGATTTGAGTTAAACAACATAAATGAGGGCACTCCAGATATATCAGGGTTTTTTTGGCCTAATCCCAAGTATGGCAGATGTGCCTAAAATTCTCATTTTCTATTGTCCTTTTATCCTCAAGGAATAGGACTGGGGAGTTAAATTTTGATATACTCTCTGTCCATCCAAAAATTATATCTCACAACCTCCCTGTAGCTGAGAGTGTGTAAATGTAATTAGGCATTTGAGCAAGTTTGGGTAGAAGGAGCCGAAGAAGCACATGTGATTCCTGGGCCACCTCTTTGAGACAAGGTCCAAAGTGACATCCACCAGCCACACAAGCTGCATTTCCCTCACAGTGACTTTCACTCGGCTCCTCCACCAGGCCTCTGGTCAGAATACCGGTTTCTTCTTTCCTTTCTGCAGGCAGTTCCTAGAGCGTCCCCACCATCTCTTCTCTAGAAAAATGCTGCTGTATTTCCCTCATGTCTTGTGATGAAATATTTTGTGGTGCTCCCTGATTTCAAAATTTTACCAGAGAAAAGCGGGATCCTCTGTTTGGAGAGCCCTGCCTTTAGAAAAAATCCTCTCTCTGTTCTCCATCTCTTTGTTCTTTCCATTTGTCCTGAGAGGGTCTGGAGAACAAGGATGCAACCCTGCTTCCCCTTGTTCTGCCCCTAAAACCTTCTCTTCCCTCCTGGTGGAGCTTGTTGGTAGCACCTTTAATGCACAGCTGGTGAGAGCAGAATGGGAGCATGGCAGGTGTCAGAACTTTAGACTTTCAGATATTCCTAATGCCTTTTGACTCATATTTCATACAGTGTCTGTGATCTAGCATTTCAAAATCTAATTTTTCCCCAGAAGTCCATTTATAGAGTAGTTTTGAGGGGGAAAATGTCTTTTAATTTATAAAGTTGTTAAACTGCACCAAATTATTTCATCATGCCACATAAAAATGACATGACTTTATAATTAAAAAGGAAAGAAAGAAAACAGGTGATTAATGTGTGATCTTCCCACTCTATCTCCAGCCACCGGATAGAGGAAAGCGGTTTTGCACCCTTTGCATCCCTTCGTTGTCCTCTGAACTTCCCCTCCTGTTCTCCTCCCCTCCCCTTCCTGTTCCTACCTCCCACTACGTGTCCCACCTTTGGGTGCTCACCTCCCTGAGTGTCAGCAGAAATGCCTCATCAGCAGACAGCAGGGCAGAGGTAAGGCTGGAGAGAGAGGGACTGCACTAGTGGAAGAAGCTGCATGGGTTTTCATGGTACAGTTGATGGAAGGAAGGGAGAGAAAAAGGAAGAGGAAAAGGGGAATCTGCTTAAGGTAGCAGTGGAAAAAGAGCATTTTGAGAGGAAAAGTAATGGTTCTTGACGGTTGTAGATAAAACAATATTTGAAAGAGAAAAAAAGAGGGTATGAGAAGAGTTGCTGGGGCAGTTATTCATTCATCATTCCAACTTATTCTAAATGATGCAAGGTAAATATTATTATTATCATTATCATTATTGAGTGATTGAGAAGTATTTCTTCAAATGGACACCAAAGGAGCTGGAAATTGTGAGTGCTGCATTCATTTCATCTACTTGGAGGACTGTCTCTTGGATTTTAACTATGTAGGTATAACTCTTAGGTCTGCTGTCTCAAATCAAGATCACCATGTTACACTGGAATAAGCTGCCTTCAAAATGTATATCTAGATTATTACAACTTGTTACTGTCTCTGCTATTTCCACCTTCATACTTAATTAAGCTTTCACAACCTTCTCCTAGATTATTGCTATGAACTGGCAATTTGTCTCCTTGGTCCGCATCGCCTCTGCCCTTGCTTCCTAAGTATATTCTCCAAAGAATTCATAATCCTTTTTAACAAGTAAACAAAATCATGTTATTACTCTGCACAAAGCTCTATAGTAGCTTCCTGTGTCACTCAGAGAAGAACCCAATGATTCTTGTGATGGCCTGCAAGCCCTGCATGATTTACACTCTGACATTATAGCTTTTTCTCCTACACTTTGACCCCTACACACAACTCTTCATCTGTAGTGAGCTTTCTACTGTTTTCCTGTTTCTCAAGAATGTGTTAGCCTCAGGGACTTTTGGCTTGCTGTTTCCTTTGTCTGGAACTTTCCCTCTGGAATTTTCACTGTGCACCCAGGGAGCTGCAGATCTTTGTCTCACAGTTTTCAAGTCTCTGTTCAGATATCAAAGTATCAGGAATATTTTTCATGACTACCCTACTTAAAATAACAAGTGCAGTTTTCTCCCTATGTTCTTAGTTCTGCATACTTAGTAATATTTTTGTTCATAGTGATGGGGACTCAAGACTTGGAAAATTTTAGCTTAAGGTAAAAAATTATAAATCTAGCAAGTAATATGTATGTTAAAGTTTTTGTTTCAAAACTACAGCTAAGGCCCATCCTGGCACCCGGGAAAACAGCTGACCTCCTGGGGTACTGACAGAAGATTACCGCCTGGGGACAAGTGGAGGCATCTGGGCCTTTGTGTTCCAGAGAGAGACAGAGGACCACCCTCCCCTGGGAACAATTAACTGCCCCCAGGACAGGAATGTTGCAGCTTCTGACTCTCAAAGTCCTTACCACACCTTGTTTATTCCTCCTGTTATAAAAAGTCTGGACTGGAAAGAGAAGACAAGATGGTCTACTAGGGTATGAGCATGCCATCTTCTCAGATCACCGGCCATCTTTAAGTGCCCATAAAGATTCAATTGCTGTCATCGTTTATTGGGTTTGGTAGTGACAGGCAGCCTGAATGCTGGTGTCTTTTTTGGTTTTAATAGCACTTATCTATCACACTCTAATATGTTATATAGGTATTTATTTATTTTTGTTTTTCTCTCTCCCAAAATGAGAATGGAATCTTTGTGAGTTTTGCTGTATTCTAAAAATCCTTTGCCTAAAAAAATGCATGACACCCTCAAAATATTTGTTGAATGGGTTAATAAACTACTGCCATCTTCTGATAAAAGAATGCAAACCAGTGAGGGCATGATCCAGTCTGAGTCAAGCAGTATTCAGAAGATGTTAGGAAGTCTGTGGATGAGTTCTGGAAAGGTAATGGTAAGAGTGGCATTGTTTCTGGAAATACTTAACCCTCACTAAGAAATGAACAGAGTAAGTTAGATAACAAAATTTACAAACCCAAGGATGATACCTATAATAAAACTTGTGGCAATATATACTGGTCCATAAGGACAAAGCAGAACAACTACAAGACTCACATGCTATGAGTACATGTGTGCAAGAAATGAGGGAAAAGCAAAGGTATCTGATGGACAAGAGAAGAGAAGCCCTCTTGTTGTAAGAACAGAGCCATCTCTGAGAACAGCAATTGAAACTAGGAGGGTTTTAGGTGAATCCAATTAGCTAAAAGAATACAAGGGGCTCATAGTAAGTTCTGAAATTCTTCTGGGTTCCAGGCACTTTTGAGACTAAGAGTCTGAAGCATTCTTCCAAAATAAAGCCCAGCACTGAAGAAAAAATATTCTGATATGTAAAATATTCAGGTCAAAGAAAACAGATAAAAATGAAGAAAGAATAAAAAAAGGCAGATCTCAGAAAGTAAGGGGTAGAAATGGAGAAGTTATTTTGCTCTGTCCCTCCTATTAAAAGAAAGAGAAAACTTTCACTTAAAATCATAAACACAAGTAATTGCAATCAAATTCTATACACAAATATCAGATATAATAGAGTCATTACAGATTATGAAAATACTAAAAAGACAAAGCCACAAAACGAAAAATTGTGACCTAAAAGTTGCAAAAGAGTTAAAGGAATTAAAAACATAATGGAAGCTGGGGGAAGAGCGACAATGGGTGAAAATCCTGGCAGATCTATGGAGAAACAGCACAATAAACCATCGGTTACCCAGCATTTATGAAATTAAAAGACCAGAGATTGTGACCGACGCTGAAACACCAGACGGCGGCAGAGTCAGCTACCGGAGCTGGGTCTCACGCGGCCCCTGTACTGCCGCCAGAGCAACAGGCCTGGGAGCCGGGGCCTCAGGTACGGAAGCCGGACACTCCAAGCCCCTGTGACGGTCCTGGGAGACAGAGGAGTCAGGAACCAGAGCGGGGACACCCTTGTGCCGATGCCATAGCTACTAGCCTGGGCAACGGAAGGGTCAGTTGCAGGAGCTGGGACACCAAAGGCCCCTGTGACGCCGCCATAGAGACAGGCCTGGACCCTGAGGAGCCAGCTACGGGAGCCGGGAAGCTCTCAAATCCTGTGTCGCTGCCAAGCGACGAGACTGGACGCCGGGGAGCCAGGTACGGAAGCCCGGACACTCCAAACCCCCGTGACGCAGCTGAGGAGCCAGGAAGCTAAGAAAAATAATATAATTTCAATGTTTTCTTCTCTGTGCCTGTTAGTAAATAATGGCCAAGACACCATGAGTATTTTTTTATAATTTTTATTCAATTCATGTAAACTAAAAAGTTAAGATTTCTTTTAAAAGCTCAAAATGAGAGGATTTATCTACATAATGAGTTGAAAAGAGTATACACAAAACTCAAGAGAAAATTTTTAAAAAAGAAAACATTTCAAATCTCAAGACAAAAATTAGAAAAAGCCCAACACCATTCTAGTTATATAGGATGGAAAGGATAATTTTTTTAAATTTAAAAGTAAATCCATAGTAACAAAAGTGGATGTGGATTCAACATAAAGTCATAGACTCACAAAAATAGACTAAAAGATCAACATGTGTTTAATGAAAGTCCAAAAAAATAAAACCCAGACAGTGGAGCATACACATATTAAAAACTATTATTCAATAGAATATTTATAAAATAAAAAAGCTTTAAACTACATAAAACAACAGAGCAGACACATACTAAAAACTCTTACTTGATAGAATATTTATAAAATAATAATACTTTTAACTAAATATTTGAAGACTGACTGTATACATAAAATATTCTGAAACTTATGTATACAAATAAATGGAGACATAGCCCGTAAACATGGATAGCAAGACTTAATACTGTCACAATGTCAGTTTTTCCTAAAATGATCAATAGTTTCAACACAATACCAAACAAAATCCCAGCAACTTATTTTGTGAATATCAACAAAGGGATTTCAAAGTTGACATTGAAAGGAAAGGACCCACAATTGTCCACTGAATATTGACAGACAACAAAGTGGATAGACTGTCAGTAGTCAACTTCTATACTTATTATAAAGCTACAGTAATCAAGACAGTGTGGTATTGGTGAAAGAACAAACACATAGATCAATTGAAAAAATTGATATCCAGAAATACAGCCCCACAAAAATAGTCAACTAATGAAAAAAACTATTCAAAGGAGAAAAGAAATGTCATTTTAACAAATGGTTCTGGGCAATGGATATGTACTTGCAAAATGAATAGATAGATAGATAAATGAACTTGGACACAGATCTTATATGTTTTCCAAAAATGAACTCAGAATAGATCACAAACCTAATTATAAAATGTAAAGCCATAAAAGTCCTAGAAGACATGTAGGAGAAAATATAGATGAACTTGAACTTTCCAATAAAATACAAAAAGCACAAACCACAAAAGGAAGAAATGATGAGTTGGATTTCTTTAACATTAAACATTTCTGTTCTGTGAAAGACACTGTTAAGAGAATGAGAAGACTAGCCACAGACTCAGAGAAAATTTTTCAAACCACCTTTTTATTACAAGACACATACCTGAATATATTTCAAAAACTGCTTAAAAACTTAACAATAGGAAAACAAATAACTCAAAAATGGACAAAAAACAAGGACACTTTGTCAACAAGATATACATACTCAACATTATCAGCATTAGGAAATCTACCTCCCAAAAAAGCAGCAATGATACACCAAGAAAAGCTAAAATTCAAAACGCTGACATCACCAAATGCTATGATGATGTGAAACAAGAGGAACTGTTGTTTATTTCTGGTGGGAATACAATTTGGGGGTATCTTACACAAACAAACATGCTCCTATTCTGTGATCCAACACCCATGTTCTTTGGTTTTTCCTCAAAGAAATGGAAACTTATGTCAATATAATAACCTGCATGTGAATGTTTATAGCTGTTTTATTCATAATTACATAAACTTGGGTACACCCAAGATGCCCTTGAGTAGGTGAATTGATAAACTGTGGAGCATGTAGGCAATGAAATACTATTTATCACTAAAATAAAATGAGCTATTGAGCCATAAAAAGACATGGAGAAATCCTAAGTGTGTATTACTAAGTTGAAGCCATTCTGAAAAGGTACATGTACGACTCCTACTATCTGACATTCTGGAAAAGGCAAAACTCTGTACACAGTGAAAAGATCAGTGGTGATCAGAGATTGAGGGAGGGAGGGGACAATAGGCAGAGCATAGATTGTTACCAGTGAAACTAGTGTGCACGATACTATAATGGTATTTACACATTGTTAAAAAATTTTCGAAACCCATACAATGACCAACACTAAGAGTAAACATTAATGAAAACTATGAACTTCAGATAATTATGATGTGTCAGTGTAGGTTCATCAACTGTAACAAATGCACATAGTACTCTGGGGGAGGATGTTGTTAGTGAGGAAGGCCATGCATGTGTGGGGGCAGGGGGTAGATGGAAAATCCCCATATTCTCTGTTCAGTTTTGCTGTAAACCTGCAGCTATACTTGATATTTTGCAATAGTATGTTACACTTGTTATAACTGATGAGTAAATGTTGATATACTATTAGTAAACTAAAGTCTATAGCTTGCATGAGGTGTCACTTTTTGTGTTGCACATTATTTGAGTATTAACAAGTGTATAATAACCTTTATCCACCATTACAGTATGATATAGAACAGGTTTACTGCCCTAAAGATCATCTTTGCTCCATCTGTTCATCCCTCCCTTCCTCTCCCACCACTGATCATTTCCTTTGCTAGGATACTATACAATTGGAATCATACAGTAGACAGCCCTTTCAAATTGACTTCCTTTACTTATCAATGTGCATTTAAAGTTCACCTATGCCTTTTTATGTCAAAATAGACATACACCTCTACCAAGTAGAAAACACATCTACCTCAATGTTTGCCACTAAGAAAACAGAGAAAAGCTGCTGATGAGGAATCTAATGTAGGTGAGTATGAAAGTGAAGGTTATGACCATTCATTTATCTTGGTTATTAATTTTTGAACCTTAGTGCCTATTACATTTAATCCTAACTGAAGATGTAAAAACACAGTGAAGAGGTAGTAGGATAAATATGAGAAAAGTAAGTATTTTGTTAAGCCAAGTCTTACCAGGACTACCACATCTTGGTCCTTCCTGGCAAAACTACAGTTAACTAAAATCTGACTCTAGTTCCAGGAACTGAATGTAAGTTATATTTAATAGGCTGGCAACTGGGTTCCAAGTTAATCACCATGGAAACAAGATGCATCCAATCACTGGGCAAAATTTATGACAGTCATTGCTATGTCTTTCAAATCCTATGCATAAAAGACAAATTTAATTGGAAATATGTCTTCAATGGGACATAGGTTTTCAGAGGGGATATATGAATATGCATATATGGAAAGAAGAAGACTAAGTACAAAGTTATTATAAGATTTAAAGTATGCCAGGGCAGATATTTTTAACTATCTTTAAGTTATGCAGATTTTGTTTACGGCAATTAAAATTCACACTGGCGATCAATTATCGCCGCATAGGGCCTTTGAAGCAGGGACACTGAAATACATTTTTCTCAGCCAGACTGCTTTATAAAGTGATGCCCACAACTGCTCACCAAAAATACCTTCAAATATTTCTGGAAGAAAGACAGGACATCTGAAATATTTGGCATTCAGTGGCCATTACAATATGATAACGAAAGTGGATATAAATGTCCAGTGGGGAATTTAAACACAAATGAAAACACTCACATAACTTGACAATGATAGTTTATATTCCATCCTAAATATGCCTAAGAAAAAATAGTGCAGTAGAGGAAAGCAACGTGCAATGCTTGTGACTGGGGTTGAAGGACTTCCTTGGGACTTCGTACTAACAGTTAACTCAGTTCTGTAAGCTGTTGGGATTTTATTGACACTTAATTCAATGATTGTAGACTTTTTTCCAAAATGCACAGTATGAAAGGTCAAAGAGTGAAAAAGTCAGTGAAAATACAACAAAAAATTCCAGTGTTTTTGAGAGTATACACTTTATTCTTTTTATTTTGTAATACAATAAAATAAATAAATTCATATGATGATAAAATATTTTTAAAGAGATAATTCAATATGAACATGAATGTTTAAAGTCAGCATTTCCCCCTTGTGCTCCTGAAAATTTAAGCAAAATAAAAAGGAAAAAATTAAAATATGCAAGTTGAAATGTTGATAAAACTACAAATAAATTCAAAAATTATTTGCAAGATGGCAGGAGTCTGTTGAGTCTCTGCAGGAGACACATAGTAAGAAGTAGAGAAAAGCAGAGGAGGAAGGCAGTGCCGACCAATCTCTACAGAATCAGTAACAAACATGTGCTATGGAAGGTGAAACAGCACAGTGCAAATCTGTGTTGTGTGTCAGATTTGGAAAGTGGCGTAAGGAAATCACCTTCAGAGTCAATATATATTTTTAATATATTTTATTGATTATGCCATTACGGTTGTTCTATTTCCCCCTTCATTCCTCTCCACCCTGCACAACCCCTCCCCCACCATTCCCCCCTTTAGTTTATGACCACATGTCTCAAGTTCTTTAGATTCTATATTTCTCCTACTATTCTTGCCCTCCCCCCTATCTATTTTCTACCTATCGTCTATGCTACTTATTTTCTGTACCTTCTCCCTCCTTCCCCTTCTCCCACTCCCCTGTTGCTAACCCTCCATGTGATCTTCATTTCTATGTTTCCACTCCCGATCTAGCTGTCCTCTTTGTTTGCTTTTGTTTTAGGTGTGGTTCTTAATAACTGTGAGTTTGCTGTCCTTTCACTGTTCATATTTTTTTCTTCTTTTCCTTAGATAAGTCCCTTTAACATTTCCTATAATAAGGGCTTGGTGATGATGAACTCCTTGAATTTGATCTTATCTGAGAAGCACTTTATCTGCCCTTCCACTCTAAATGAAAGCTTTGCTGGATAGAGCAATCTTGGTTGTAGGTATTTGGATTTCATGACTTGGAATACTTCTTTCCAGCCCCTTCTTGCCTGTAAGGTCTCTTTTGAGAAATCCGCTGACAGTCTGATGGGAGCTCCTTTGTAGGTGACTTTCCCCTTATCTCTTGTTGCTTCTGGGATTCTCTCCTTCATTTTAATCTTGGCTAATATAATGATGATGTGCCTTGGTGTGTCCCTTCTTGGGTCCAACTTCTTTGGGACTCTCTGAGCTTCCTGGATTTCCTGGAAGTCTATTTCCTTTGCCAGATTGGGGAAATTCTCCTTTATTATTTGTTCAAATAAGTTTTCCACTTGTGGCTGTTCCTCTTCCCCTTCTGGTACCCCTATAATTCGGATGTTGGAACGTTTAAAGATGTCCTGAAGGTTCCTAAGCCTCTCCTCCTTTTTTTTGAATTCTTGTTTCTTCATCCATTTCTGTTTGGTCATTTTTTTCCTCCTTCTGTCCACTCCTTTGATTTGAGTCCCAGTTTCCTTTCCATCACTATTGGTTTTCTATGTATTTCCCTTCATTTCAATTAGTTTAGCCTTCATATGTTCCTCTAATTTGTGGCTAAAATCAACCAGTTCTGTGAGTGTACTGATCACCAGTGTTTTGAACTGTGCGTCTGAAAGTTTGGCTATTTCTTGGTGGCTTAGAGTTATGGGCTCTGGGGCTCTGAGTTGTTCTTGAGCCATATTTTGATCTGTTCGTGCCTGTTACATATGAGGAGCGGAGCCTTAGGTGTTCACCCGGGTAGGGCCACCCAGGTCTCTGGTTGGTGATGCTGTATGTGGGGGCAGGGTCAGAGAGAGACAACAGTGGTACCCTCTGCCACTTCCCGCCTCTGGGGCCTGCACGGTCTGTCTCACTGCTCGCTCCTTCACCAGTTTATCTGAGCACAAATCTGTGACAGCAGTCAGCCGTCAGTGGGTCCACCTGCTACTCCACACCTGGGATCCGCTCATGGCCACCTGCACACCCGGGTCGCATGCCCACCCAGGTAGGTCCGGTGGATCTTTCCTGCCCAACCAGGCTCTGCTGCTGCCTCTGCCACTCTTACCGGTTTGGCTGAATGGTTCGTTGTTGTCAGACTTCCATATAGTTCAACTTTCTGTAGTTTAGCTACATTTTTGTTGTTTTTAAACTTGGTTGTGCGAGAAGGTACAGTGCTTCCACCTACGCCTCCATCTTGGCGGAAGTCCCAGAGTCAATATATTTTTACAAATGCAGAATAGGTGCAGCCATGCAAGCCCTGATTTTAGAGTGCATCCTGTCTCTGAAGAAATTGGAAGAGATCCTTAACACTTTCCTGCTCCTTAGTCCATTGCAAGAACCCCCAACAAATAGCTGGCCCAGAAACCCAATCCATTCAATAATAAATAAGTAACAGAAGCTAATATCTATATACAAGTATTTTATAAATAAGTGAAACAGAAGAGCATGACTTAATAACAGAGAAAAACTCACTAGGTACAGGTTGCCATGTAGGAAAAAACAAGAATTACATATTTTTCACTCATCAAATTTAAAGAAATCAATTTTAAAAAGTAAAAATGCAATGTATAAATGCAAGGATTCATGGAAGAGTTGGATGACAGCAGATGTGTTTGAACTTAAGCTGGAAGAACTCAAGAAAGTAGTATTAAAAAAGGAAAATTGTTGCCCTGGCTGGTGTAGCTCAGTGGATTTAGCACAGGCCTGGGAACCAGAGTATCGTGGTTCGATTCCCAGTCAGGGCACATGCCTGGGTTGCAGGCCAGTTCCTAGTGAGGGACACACAAGAGGCAACCATACATTAATATTTCTCTCCCTCTTTCCTTCCCTTCCCTTCTAAAAATAAATTAATAAAATCTTTTTTAAAAAAGGAAAATTGTCAGAGAAATAAAGTAAATTGAAGCAACCATAGATGAAAAGGCATTAAATGAAGGGGGAAATAGAACAACTGTAATGGCATATTTAATAAAATATATTTTTAAAAAAGTAAAACACAACAATAAATATCTGAGGTAGAAATTTAAAAAGTAAGCAAAATGTGTTGGAGATAAAGTTTTTTTTAAATCTGAGAGTAAATTATAGATATATATAAAACACAAAGTTGATTCAATATAGGTATAACTGGAATGTCACAAATTAAATTCAATAATAATACACAACAAATATTTATAATTCAGGAACATTTTCTAAAATAGAAGATACCTTGAAATTTTGCAGAAGAACATCACTATTTCAAAAAATTGATATCCAACTGTGAACACATGGCTACACATTAAGTTACTGAACTTCATTATGCTAAGTGAAATAAGCCAAGTGTTGAAAGACAAATACCATATGATCTCACCTTTAACAGGAAGCTAAACAACAAAACAGACAAGCAAGCAAAATAAAAACAAAGACACTGAGATACAGAACAGGGGGACAGCGACCAGAGGGGAGAGGGGAGGGAATTTCAGGAGAAAAAAGGGAGGGATTTAGAGGAACAAGTATAAATGACACAGGGACAATAACTAAAGGGGGTGGAAATGGGAGGGAGGTGGGGAGCACTTTGGGGGGTGGGCTGGGATGGGAGTAAAAGACAGAAAACTGTACTTGAACAATAATTAAATTTAAAAAAAGTTACTGAACTTCAACATTAATTTTAAAAATTCTGTGGGCAGCCAGGCTAAATTATGAAGGCACATTTAAAAAGGGGGAAAGTCAGGCTCTGGAAACTCCTTAGTCAACTTTAAGAATAGAAGACAAATTGGGTGAGAATTCTAAGAGCGTTAATGAAAGAAAGTGTGAGCCACGGATGAATTTAATAGTCCTCAAAAGCAAATGCTATCGTTGAATAGTTTCGAACATTCAAGCTTTTCTTTAGGAGAAACTGCTACAGAACAACTTTAGCCAATTCAAACATTTTTGGTGAAACTATAAGAAAATTTAGTGCCAACAGATCTGCGCTATGGAAAATGTAAATGGAAGTTCTTCATAGAGAAGAAAAATAACACCAGATGGGATCTTGGAAAAAAAGTTCTCCAGAAATAGCAAGCTGGTATAAAAGGACAAAAAATATTTTCCTTGGAAGAAAGTGGAGACAACTATACTTGAACTACAATAAAAAATAAATTAAATTAATTAAATAAATTAAATGAAAGTTTAAAGCAAAATAACAATGTATTATTACATTTGTATCATAGAGCTAAAATGCATGATAAAATTATATAAAGATGAGATGAAATAAATGGAGTTATAATGATGTATGGTATGTATATCATGTGTGAAGGAATATGTCATTATTTGAAGGTAGATTATGATGTGATAAAATGCATACATATCATTGACATGAGAGTGACCATGAGATATTTAAATGAAGAGAGACTTTAATAGGAAATATTGAAGATAAAATGGAATTTTAAAACATACCCAATATAAAGCAAAAGAAGAAAAAAGAGATGAATAAAGGAAAATCAAGTAGATAGAAAACAAATAAGCAGATAGTATATAGAAATTCAATTATACAACATTTACCATTAAATTTAAATGGACTAAAGCACAGACTTAAAAGACTCCAATTAAAATACAGACTTTTTCAAATCACATTAAAAAGCTAAACCTTGCTGTCTAAAAGGGCTCCATTCTAATTTAGGTTTAAAGAAGATGGGTTAAAATAAAAAGAAAATTGATGAGTTAAAATTAATTATAATAAATTTGGATAGTGACCTTAATAGCAGGAAAAACAGACTCAAAACATAATATTATCATAGATATTGAGGGGAAGAATTTATAATAAGGGGTTCATTGTTAATCAAGAAGATATAATAGTCCTAAATGCTTATTTACAAATTTAAAAACAGAGTTTCAAAGTACATAAAGGAAAACATGACAGAACTAAAAATACAACAAACAAATCACAATTCTAGGCAGAGATTTCAACACTCCTCAGGAATTGGTAGATTACAGAGACAATAGCGATCTGAAAGACTCAGCACCACCATCCAGCATGGAATTGCAGGACTCGCCAATGACTTGTTGAGTGTGCCCACTATGTCCACCAAGTAGGCAACAGTCAGGGTGATCAAATAAGTCTCAACTAATCCAAAAGTTTAATATTGCACAGAACATGTTTTCTGACCACAAGGAAATAAAATTATTAAATATATAACTGGTAAAATCTCAGGTATTTGAAATTAAGTAACACTTCTATATTATTATGGTGTATACCTTAAACTTATGCAGTGTCTTTATGTCAATTATATTTCAGTAAAACTGGGGGAAGAGTAAATAATACTCCTACAGAAAATAGAGCCCTGGCTGGTGTAGCTCAGTGGATTGAGCGTGAGCCTGCGAACCACACGATTGCAGTTCCATTCCCAGTCAGGGCACATGCCTGGGTTGCAGGCCAGTTCCCAGCAGGGGACTCACAAGAGGCAACCATACATTGATATTTATCTCCTTCCCTTCTTCTCTAAAGATAAATAAATAAAATATTTTAAAAAAAGAAAATAGAAGAAATAGCATGGGGAATTTTAATACATTTTGAACCAAATGATAATTAAAATGCAACTTATTTAAAATATGGGTTGCAGTGTTTTGCAACAAAATTTTAACTTTAAGTGTTTATATTAAAAAAAGAAAGGTCTAAAGTCAAGCATTTAAGTTGCCATCCAAAGACACTAAAAATTGAAGACAAAATTATAAGTAATGTAAGTACACAAGAGAAAAAAATAAGATTAAAGACAATAAAAAGAAAATAAAAAAGAACAGAAAAATTAATAAAACTAAAAACGTTTTTTGAAATGCATTAGAAAATAGATGAACAGTTACATATCAGTCAAGATAAAAAGAGAGAATACATGCATTACTAATAACAGGAATGAAAGAAAAACATGGTTATAGACATTACTTTGATTATAAAAACCTGCTATGAACAAACTTCTACCAATACATTAAATGAATGAGTTCTCTGATGATAGACACATAAGTAAAGGGATGATGTAGCATTAGATATCTGAGTTTCCATCTCATGCTTTTAAACATTGCACTTAGTGTTGCCAAGTTTATTGCTTTTTAACATTTGGGATGATTTACAATTCAAAATTGTTGGACACTTAAATATAACCTTTCTTTTCAAAAAACTTTTTTATTTAATCGTTGTTCAAATACAGTTTCTGTCTTTTACGCCCATCCCAGCCCACCCCCTGTGCTCCCCACCTCCCTCCCATTTCCATCCCCCCTAGTTTTTGTCCGTGTGTCCTTTATACTAGTTCCTGTAAATCCTTCCCCTTTTCCCCTGAAATTCCCTCCTCTCTCTCCTCTGGTCACTGTCCGCCTCTTTTCTATTTCAGAGTCTTTGGTTATTAGATACAACCTTTCTAATCCCTTATTTTACTTATATATCATCACAGACTTTATTTGATTATTTATATTATCTTTAAACAATAAAACAATGAGGAAATTATACAGATCTCATAACATTAAATCATCATCGATGTTTAGATCTTTCTGCCAACATGAAAAAGATGTGAACTCAGTGGAATACAAGGACAAGCAAATAAAATTGAAATGACAAAATGTGAGGATTGTCTAATGGGATAAATCCTTTTTTTAATCTGAGAAATTTATCATTAAATCGATGTTTACAACTTTCCAGTCAAAGAGAACACCGAAGATAGACTGTATATCTCACAATATTAGCAAAATGTAGTAACAAATTTCTCTTATTACAGACTCCATTTTAATGGCACTGTGAAAGTCATTGATTTTTAGGACACATAAATGAGTGGGTAGTTTGTGCCCATTTAATCATGACCAGAAATTGACTGACTTACTGAGCGCCTTCCTCCTGTGGGTAGAAAAATTGTTTTGTCTCTCTTGTGTGCCCCTCAGTAAGTTAACTAGCACGAACCAGCACAATTACAACAAAAATAGTAACCGAGAGAGGAAGTGCCAGTGCACAGGGAGAAGGGGAGACAGCTGAACCATCCGCCTTTCTTCCACAGCACAATGTGCTCATTCAAAATAAATTGAGCATCTAGTAAATGTTTTGGTAGGTGCAGTGCGGTAAATGCTGCATCAGATGAGCTCATAAGCAACATGTTTTACTAACAAATAGCCTCTCCATATGTTTACATATCAGGGGTGTTCTAAGATGCCATGTGTTGGAAGTAAGATCACTTTTCAAGACAGGAACCTGAATGTGTTGTGTAGAGATTGTTGTTTATGTGGAGCCTGTAATTGTTACTAAAGTGGGGTTTGGTTGCCCCTTGCCTGGAGGCAAAGGCTGGTGAGAAAAGAAAGAGGCTTTTATTTAGAACTGAATGATCTGGGAGAAAGGGGGATTTCCTGTCTCAAAGCACATCTCTTCTGTAAAACCCAGACAAAACCCAGCCATAATCAGCAAGACCAAAACCAAAGGCAGTAGCCAGAATTCCCACTCCATTTTAAAATACTGTTCTTGGAAGCCCAAGGTGGCTACTAAGCAGTCATCCAGGTAGTTTAGCTTTCTCCAAGCTGGTGTCCAGCTCCAGGTTTCCCCCTGGAGTCTGCATAGACAGCAAAGTCCTATGCTTCTGAGCTGGACAGCGTGCAAAGGCACTGGCAAATGCTCCAGCAGGTCAGCAAGTGAAAGTCAATCCCTCCTGGAGGCCATTATTAACAGTCACGTGGCCCATGGAGAGGACAGGCCAGTACACAGCCTGAACACAGGACCTGAGCAGCGAGCCCCAAGCAAGAGAGGAATTTCTTTGTTCCTCAGGATTTATATTAGCTTGGGAACCTGTGCTTTCTCAGAATGACCAAATAACTAACTTCCTAAACTTTCATGCACTTTGGGTGGGTCCATTTCCTAACCAATCCTTAGTTTCCCCTGGCTAGACTGGCAGCTTCTTTGGTCCAGCATCTCTCCCTGCTGCCATTTTAACACCTAGTGCTCAAGTGCTTGCTTCCTCCTTGTCCTACCCCCAATCTGTTACCAGAATAGGGTAGGAGGGCTTTATCTCTCTTATCCAATTATCTCACTACCCTCACACATGCTCGGTGTAAGAACTTCCTTCTACCACCATCTTGCCCATGCGTTGGGAGCATGTGCCCAGTTACCTGTGCAATGCGGCCTTGCCCCCAGGAATTGGTACAACCTGACGTGGCCCCTGGTGGTTCAAGATCTCCCTGGTGGCCCCTCTTGTTCCCTACCCTCAGCCCACTCCCAGCAGTCCAGGCAGGCTTTGCTATCAGCATCAACATGAAAGGCAGGTCTATCCAGCAAGGAGTCATGGAGATAGAAAGCATCAGGTAACAAGCTAAGGAATTAATTATATACAGGCATATGTATATATTCAAGTATGTGTGTGCAAGTACATCTACATTTAAGAAAGTGAACAACCCAGTAAAAAAAATAATCCATGACTTTAAATAGGCAATTTACAAAAAAAGAAATACAAATAATTGACATATTTATAAAAATGCTCAACCTCACTAATAATGAATTGAAAAGAGAAAAGAATGTAAGCTATTAGTTTTGCTTTTAAATTGTTAAAACTTAAAATCCAATGTTGGGAAGGTGATAGGAAACCATATAATTCCACTGTGGAGAGAGTTTAAAGTAGTACTTTCAGACCACGTCTGAAAATGTAGAATCTTGTATTTATCCACATCTTCTATCAGGTATTTGACAAGATATGTGATAATCTGTTAAAATGAACACTTTTTGAGAGTGAGATTAGTGGCAAGCATCCAGGAGGAAGAAAGATTTTTGATTCCTGCACCCTGTGTACTTAAATTGAAAATATAGTAGTGTGGTGCCTGCAATAAGATGATTTATAAGAAAACATATATTTTGTTATTTAGATGACCCAAATATGTTTCTCTTATATATTTAGTCTTTGTTCAAGATTCCAAATAACAGCTCCCAAAACTCTTGGAATTCCCTAAGTGCCAAGAGTGATAACGCTGTCCTTTGTTATGTCTGCAAGGTGGCTTTCAGAAAGTACCTAATGATGGGGGCTGGTTGCCAGAGGAGCCAAGCTTGTGATTAGAGGGCTGGAACTTTCGGTCCCAACCACTGACCTCCGGAGGGGAGGCAAGGCCTGAACATTGAGTTCAATTAGCAATGGTCGATGATTCACTCGGTCGTGCCTATGTACAAGCTTCCTTAAAATGCCACAAGGAGTAGGTTCAGAAAGCTTCTGTTGGTGAACAGGAGGAGACGTGGGGAGATGCTACCCCTGGAGAGGGCATGGAAACTCCAAGGCCCTTCCTCCATACCTTGCCTTATGCTGCTCTTCCACCTGGCTGTTCCTGAGTTAGATCCTTTTATAATAAATTGGTGACTTAGTGAGTAAAATGTCTCTGGGTTCTGTGAGCCACTCTGGCAAATTAAGCAAATCCAAGGAGTCACTGAAATCTCTAACAACCCGGACTTGTGACTACATTTTATAACATTTTAGATCACATGATAGAGAATCATTCCAAAGTACATCGAACAGTGGATCGCTCCAAAGTACATGAAGAGCAGGCTTACAGAATGTGAAGTCAAAGGGGACCAGCCAAATCCCCAATGGATAGCTAGTGTGTCCAAAACACAGGGGGCAGCCTACGCTTCCGACTGCTGTCTGAAGTGGGGGTGAGGGCAGTGTTGTACCCCTGAACCCTTAACCTGTGGGATCTGATACTATTTCTGGGTAGACAAGTGTAGTACCGAGTTGAATTGCAGATCACCCAGCTGGTGTCAAAGCATTGCTTGTTAGAAGTATGGGGACCCCCACACCTCTCTCTCTGTCTCTCTCTCACACACAAAAACACAATACACAAACAAATGACATTGAAATTGAGTTCAGAACCCAGTTAGTGAGCAAAAATAAAGATAAATGCACTGTGGGGGTAAATATACTCTAAAACTTTTAATTTAAACAATTTTTCATGATACAAAGTATGTTTCTCCCTGGCTGGTGTAGCTTAGTGGATTGAGCTCAGGTTGGGAACCAAAGGGTCACTGGTTCGATTTTCAGTTAGGCACATGCCTGGGTTGTGAGCTAGGTCCCCAGTAGGGGGCACATGAGAGGCGAACACTCCTTGATATTGCTGTCCCTGTCTTTCTCCTTCCCTTCCCCACTATAAAAATAAATAAGTAAAATATTTTTAAAGATAATTAAAATAAGTATATGTTTCTATGTTGTAAATTTTAATACATTACACATGCATAAGCACAAAATTATAATTTTAAGTCATTTTAAAACATAGAATGTGAATTACGAGAAACATAAATTTATAATAAAAAGAAAACCATAGCTAAATACATATTGTTATTGTATCTCATAGCACTGTACATTGTATTATCACACGCTTTTGTAATGTACTGTGTCTTAGTTCATGTCTCTGAGAAGGTGCTAACTTTCCAGACTGTGCTACTCCGTAGCTGGTAAGAAGAACACGGGCTCCAGATTCCTTAAGTAGGGGCTTAGAACCGTGGCCCCATCGTTCTCCAGGTGAGTCACTGTTGGCAATCTGCCTGAAGGGGCTCTGCCCTTGCTATTTCCTCTGAAATACACTAACTCCGTCAAAATCACCATTCTCTGCCTCCCTTGACTCGGATATGTACTGGGATGCCAGCGTGTTAGAGCTGCGAGCCCCAATTACCTGTTTGACACGCAACGCCAGCTTTTCTGTCATTGCCAAACAGGCATTCCTTACTCTGCCCGAATCTTCCTCTTAACCCTCACCAAGACCTAGAACATACGTTTATTTGTATTGTTTGTCTACCCTGCTAGATGGCAACTCCATGACCTTAGGGAATATGCAGGTCTTTGTTCACTGACCAAGGTGGTCAAAGTAACAGGCATTCAATGACTATTTGTTAAATAAATGGGGAATAAACAGTTCTCAGTCCCATATTTATCATTCATTAAATCAGGAAAATAATAACTACTTCCTGTGGTTGTTCTGAAGTTTACATATTGATACAATTAAATGTTTAGCACATTGACTGGCAGATAGTCGTTATTTGACATGAATTGAAATTATTTCTTGCATTGGTTTTCTACAATTTCCCTGATTTTCCTATTTGAAGAAACTAATTAATAAAAGTGGTTTTAATTCTTTGTTAAGACCTACTTTTCCATCTTCTCTATTGTTTGTATATAATTTTATTTATTTTTTTTACTTAGGCATTATTGCATTCATTAATCTGCCAAATTTTAATGTAATTACATAATTTGTTTTTATGTATCATTGTTTTTCAGTTTTTCATTGCAGTAGGTTCTCCTTAGGAAATTACACTAAAAGGTATTTGGGTGGCAGGGTGGATATAGTGTAAAAGTCTGTAACAGAAAGCTCCTTACTCACTGCCGTTATGGGAATTACTGGCTGCTGTGGCTAACCGGTACAGATTGTTTACATGAACAGCACACAGGTCTCTGGCAAAATCTATTCTATATCAACTGATAACAAGTCATTCCAAAGTGAATAGAACAGTGGAATCACTCATTTCAAATTACCTAAAGTGAAGATTGCTGTATTCGATCTTGATATTTTGTCCGATATCTCCCATGTCCTCTAAGAATGGCCATTACAGTTAAAATTGTCAAAGAAAAAATATTTGTTGTTGCATTCAAATGTTGAGAGGTGGCCAAGGACAGCTGCACCTTTCTGTAATTCATTTTAGTGAAAATCAGACAGTGGCAAAGGAAACTAAGAAGTATAATCCCATCCCTAGAGGGTGTTTGGCTTTACACATCATTCTGTGTTCTAGTAAAGGAACCCTCAGAACCAGGCCACCTTAGAGAGACTTTATAACCTCAGACTGAATCTGTCTTTGAAAAGTCATTTTCCTTTTGTCTTAGTCTCATTGACCAAATCCTGGCTGGTGAATAAAGGTCACTTCTTATCTAAATCCATTCATTTACAACTTGCTCCTAAAGCCCCATGATTGAAACACTCAGTTTTGCATAACTACCAGCAAGTCCTCCTTACAATTTTGGGAATGTCCTTGCATGACTGATTGGTGTATATACAATCCAGGAAAATAACCTATAAAAGCAGTGTGTCTATTATTGAAAAATTTAAGTGGCCATATGAAGTAATATTTTTTCTCTAAGGAATGCTTGAAAATGTACTTCTTATTTTATACTTTCATATTAGAAAGTATATCAGTCATAGCATTATGACTAATTAGCCAGAATTTTAGTAAGAATTTTTCTTTAATTTCTAAAGCATTTAAATGCATGCATGGGTCATATGGAACATTATAGACACTGCTTCTTTAGTCTGCTTGACCTAAATTATTATATCAATAAGTCCTTATTTATAAGCAGATTTTGTGAGACTGCTGCAGCCACTGTGGAAAGCAATATGGAGATACCTCAAAAAATTAAAAATGGATCTGCCTTTTGACCCAGAGATTCCACTTCTGGTAATATATCTGAAAGAATCCAAAACACTAATTTGAAAGAACATAAGTACCACTGTGTTGATTGAAGCATTATTTACATTCACCCAGACAAGGAAGCAGCCCAAATGTCCATTAGTAGAAGAGTGGATAAAACAACTCTAGTACATTTACATAAAGGAATATTACTCAGCTGTAAAAAAAAAAGAAGAAGAAAGAAATTTTTACCCTTTGCCACAATATGAAATGACCTGGAGAACACTGTGCTAAGTGAAATAGGCCAGTCAGAGAAAGACTGATACCATATGATCTCACTTATATGTGGAATCTAATGAACAAACTGAAAAAAGAAGGAAAATGGGGACAGACTCATAGATGGAGAGCAGATGACAGCTGGGAGTGAGGGTCGGGTAGTGGTGGGGGGACTGAGTAAAAAGGAAAAAAGACTCATGGACATGGACAACAGTGTGGAGATTGTGGGGGAGGGGGTATAAGGAGACTGAATGGTAATGAAAAAAATACAACAGAGATTAAACTAAATATATATATATATTCAAAGCCAAAAATTGAAAAAACATTTCTTTGAAGCTTATACTGACACATTTTATAAATTGTATCACAATCTTACAGATAATCAGATTTCTTAAAACTTGGGATTAAATGTTTGTCTCATTTTTGAGACTCTAATACTCATTTTCAAAAACTGTTTTAAGAAACATTTGCCTGACCATATTAATTATTGTACAAGCCCTGGGTAAAACTCTATGGCAAAGAGCAGTATAGGAAGATATTATGAGTGAAATTCCTTCATTTGCAATGGTTTAGAAAATATTTTCAGCCATGATATTTTGGCAACCCAGAGCATATCACCCCATTACTATGAGAAAGGAATGATAGCAAACTTTAGCTTATTAGAAAGGACCACTGACTGCCAGACAAAAGACTTTTCAGAAATACTAGAGATTTGATGAGCCGAGTTTGAATACATGCAGAGAAAAAAAATCTTTCTGTTTGGAGGAGAAATGGGCTTTTCAAACTGGGCAAGCAAATTAACAGAGGTACAGGTGAAGGTGTCCTCCGCTGGTAGCTTTAGGTTCCAAAAGGCACAGAGTTCCCTCAAATGGCATTGTTGGCCAGGGGATAATGAGAGAGTTCTGCTTTTATCTCTCAGGCACTTTGCACTACCTTTTCTACGTGTTCTTTTCATTTTCCAACAGGAAAGATCTCAAAGATGTGCTTTTGTAGGAAAGAATGTAGGCAGGTCTCTTTGGATTGCTGTAAAAACTAAAGTTCAGGAGATTCTTACAGACTTCTTAGACTCTTGGTATTTTGCCGTGTGCATTTCATTTTTCTTCACATCTTAAGAAAAAATACTCTGGCTTTCCCTGTCATTAAAGAGGATTATCCATACTTCTTTTTCAAATCTTGATTCTCACTAAAGGTACATGCATGAGAAGAGAAGTTAATTTAGGGGGGAAATGTGGTTGTCTTGTAAGGTAATAGACAGGCGGGCATCTGTGTGAACAGCCTGAAGCCAATTGCAGCCTCTCTCCTAGGTTCTGCGCAAAAGGTGGTCTCCGACTGCACAGGATGGTTTTTTTCATGGTAAGCTGGAGTCAACCACACTTCTTCCCTCGCTAAAAGTCATATGCGAAGATCAGAAAATACTAGAACCCACCATTTTTATTGCTTTGCCTGTCTCGTATTCCTTTCTACTTCCCACAATCACCAAACAGGCAACCTTCTACCACATATCCCTTCCCCTTGTTTTATTTTAATGTCACATTTCCATATGGTTTGTGTTTTCTGAGTATTTCACAGGATGAGGGTGAGGATTAATCATTACTACATGGCAAAAGGCTTTGTATGTGGGTTTTTCTTTTTCTTTTTTTTTCTTTTTTTGGTCTCCTATGTATTCAGTTACTTGTGTGATTGAAAGAAACATCTTCCAAAATATGTGACTTTTTAATGGTCATTATAATCAAATCTTTCCAAAACCTCAGTGCATATAGGCAAGATCTGTAACTTAAAAGGTTCTAACAGATGTTAAGATGTTCTTACTTTTTCACAATACAATATATTTTACAATTTTATTTTGTATGTCCTGACTGGGTGTTCCAGGTGGGTGAGAGTGTAATCAACATGCTCAAAGTTTGGGCTAACGGGATTGTTTATGAGTCTAATTTATTTTGTCTTCTTGGATAATATTCGTGTTTCTTCCCACACGTCTTTTCCTTTTCACATTTATAAACAGCTCTATCTTTTACAGTCTCTAAGAGTTCTAGTTACTTACTGGCTATTTAAGAACATGTTTTAATTAAGTAGTATAGATATGTTATCTCTTGATTAAAGTCACCTTAGGAGAAAATTTTCTGAGCATATAATTTGGAAAGAAAATAAGGATTTATTTTTCTGTAATGAAGTTACATAAGAGTTTATTTTTCCATATGAAATTAACATAATGCAGTACTTGTCTGCTGGCGTTCATTCAGTCATGTCCTACAGCCACAGCCACAGTGACTGATTTGATCCAAACGGTTTTCTCAGACCCCAAATCAGGACTATCAGGGACTTTCTCAGCATTATAAGAATTGTCACTCTTTTCTCCTTTCTGGAAAAAAAATCCCGTGTGATTTTGGTATTACAGACAGCTGTAACTTCTGTCATTAGAAATACATTCCAGAAGGCAAGGCGGAAGAATTTTCTGAGTTGGATTGATGGAAATCCTTGCCCCTTGCAATTATTTAAAATAAGCTTCACTTTATGCCCAAGCAAATTGAATTGGTCTTTTGTCCCCTTTAACCAAAGAATTTGATAGAATATAATTTTAAAAACTAAATTGAGACAGATATTAGATGTTTTTCATCTTTAGAAAGATCCACTCAGGAATTTTTATTCTTATTTTTTCCTAAAGAAACAAAATAGTAATTTATGCAAGCACATTCTACACAATAGTTATCAGTACTCCCTAAAACTATCAAGGTCATTTAAAAAAGGAAAGTTGAGAAATTCTCATAGTTAACTAGAGCCTAAGGAAACATGATGTCTAAATGTAATGCAGATTCCTGGATCAGATCCTACAAGAGAAAAGGGATATTAAGTTAAGACTTGGGAATTGTGAATAATCTATGGAATTTAGTGAATAAGAATGTACCAATATTGTCTCATTAATGTTGACAACTATAACATGTTAATGTATAATATTAATAACAGGGGCAACAGAGCATGGGATATATGAGAACTATGCTTTATTTTCTCAAATTTTCTATGAACCTAAAACTATTCTAAATTTTTTTAAAATTTATTTTAACTCATTACTAACATGTGAACTGCATTATAGAAAGACATTGTCATCAAAGAGCCGAGAGAGAACCCATGCAGAAGAGTCCAACTCAGAATAATATCCATGTAATATTGATTCTGGCATTGAGTGTTTCTCTCCGATTTCCTGGCTCCTCCTAGATTTTCCAAGAAGGCATTGCTGTCCTTACATTGTTCTGTCTGACTTGGCTTCATCTTCATTATTGTTGCTGGTTGCATCAGTGCCCATTCATGACTCTTAGTCCAAAATGGTTTATAAATGAGCAGTTTTCACCATCTCTCTTACCCAGTGTCACCATCAAATCTATCTAGTCTCCTAACACAAATAGTGATTTCAGGAATCAATATTCCTGAGTTTCCTGGATATCAAAAATATCTGAGATTTCAAAATATAAAGACTGTGTTGATATGAGTTACCTAAAATTGTTGTGTTACAGTGGTTAGGTGACTGCAAGACAAATAATATTACATGAATATAAAATCACACTGTTTTCTTTCATTGGTCTGCATCTACTTTTTAAAGTGTATCTTTAGTGTGTTATACTTAATTTGTAATTTCATTAAAGAAATATTTTTGTGAGTGCCTATGTGTGTGCATATGTATTGTATAAATGCATGTAAATGTATTATATATAAAATATATCTGCTATAAATGAATTAAAGTTGAATATCTTTGCCATCTTTTAAAGGGTGTGCTTTATTTCTTTTCTTTAAATGCTCATCCAAAAACATGTTTATTGATTTTAGAGAGGAAGAAAGAGAGGAAAATTGATCAGTTGCCTCTTCTACATGCCCCTACTGGGGGCCAAACTTGCAATGTAGGCATGTTTCCTTATCAGGAATCAAACCTACAACCTATAGGTTTACTGCAGGACACCCAACGAACTGAGCCACACCAGCCATGCCAGGTGTACTTTCTTTTTCATGATAAGTTCTACCATAATATTGAAGTAATTCTCTATGAAACATGTCCATGGGGAATTTGATCTTGTGGTGCAATGATTTGAAATCTTAGAGTGCTGGAAAAAAAATGCAATTCAAAAATTATTTTATAAATACCGCAGAACTTAAATTAGCTCAGAATTTAATTAGCTGTTATATATTAGGTATTAACTCTCCCTAATGTAAATTATGGCCCACCAAAAGTAATAAAAAGCATGAATATGTGATAGCTTCTTAAGCGAAGTTCTATAGACTTTTTTAAAAAATTAGCTATTAAGTGGTGTAACTTCACTCACTAAAATAATTCATTATGGTATTCGCTGAAAATTACATTTATTTTAATTTTTTTACATTAATAGTTTGCATGTATAAAATGATCAAGAAACTAATAAGATGATTCTCAACCAAAATTTGAACAGCTTTTTTGGGGGGAGTTATACTAATAATTAGTTCTAATTAATATACTTTATTTGAGCTGCTTTAGGTTTATAAAACTTTGAGCAAAAAGTATAGAGAGCTCCCATATATGCTCCATCTGCTTCTTACACACACTTTCTCTATCACATCATTAACACCTCGCTTTAGTTTGGATATTTGTTATAATCGAATCAATATTATTAACTAAATTCCACAGTTTACATTTATGGATCACCATTTGTGTTACACATTCTATAAGTTTTGACAAATGTATGATAATATGCATGTACCATTACAGTAGCATATGAAATAGTTTGACTACCTTAAAAATTTTCCAGGCTCCGCTCACTCACCCCTCTCTTTCTCCCTCCCCCTGAACAATTGACAACCACCGATCTTGTTATCTCCATAGTTTTGCCTTTTTCAGAATGTCATCCAGTTGGAATCAGCCAGTGCAGCCTTTTCAGATTGATTTTTTTCACGTAATACTATTCATTTAAGAGTTTTCTGTATATTTGTTTCGTTTGATAGCTCATTTCATTGTATCATTGAATAATATTCTATTGCTCGGAAGTATCACAGTTTGATGCTTCAATTTACTGCATGTCAGATGACCTGATTTAGTCCCATGGGTCACAGGATTGTTCAGTGTATATAGTTTATTTTCTTATGTGGTCTAGTTTACTGATGTGTTCTTAGGCAGTGTCAAATCTGATTTGAAGCCCATTTAGCAAACAGCTTACTTAAAATAATTGAATTTCCAACTCTTGAATTTAAATTTGACCTTTTTAAGAGTTTCCATTTCTTTTCTCAATATTTTTATGGTTTCATGCTAATTCTTGAACATGTTTATAAAGTTGTACTTAAGTTTTATCTGATTCCGCATTCCCTATCATTTTCACATCTATTTCTATTTATGCATTTTTTCCTAATTATGGTCTCCCTTTACTGCTTTTTTATTTTCATTTTAATCTTTTATTGAATGTATTGGGGTGACATTGGTTTGCAAATCATGCAGGTTTCAAGTCTACAACTCAACATATCTGCACAGTATATAGTGAACCCACTGCCTTTTTAAATGTCTGGTAAACATTGCAAATGTTATCATTTGAATGTTTACATTTCCTGTTATCTTGTAAATATTATTAAATATGTTTTGATAGACAGTAAAAATACTTTTCTAAGTTATTGCTACTTTAGAACTATTTTATTCTCACTACTAAGATGTAACTATTCTGGTGTCCTTCATGAGTATATGATGTGGACCCCGGCTGGCAGGGTGCATGTCTTGTGGCTGCAACAAACAAATTCACACGGACTACAAAAGTCCTGTGGAGAAACAGGGACCACATGGCCGCTCTCTAAGTGACAGAGAGGGCCCCAACCCCTGCTTGGACAAGTTTTTATTGCTTTTCTGGGTACATTACATCAAGGATGGTCCTTATTTACTATGCACAGTTTCACTGTAGGTGATGACCTTTTACAGACAACAAAGGAAAGAATGTTGCTAATTACTTCAAAGAGAAGGATGTTACAGATCAAGGGGAAAAGTGGTTGAGCTGGTTACACTCCATACTTGGGAGGTTTAGCACAGACTTTAGGAAGTTAAAGATATGCAGTAAACATTTTCTGCCTGGATTCAGGGTGAGGGAGTTTTAGCAAAACCAAGCCTCATTGCAGCCTAGGTACAATGCAGGCCTGATTCCCCACAAGAAAATCTATCCATGAACATGGGTTCTGTGTGCCAGCCTTGCTCCTCCCTGGTCTTTCCGAGTGGGGCTGGGCTGCATTTCCCAGACCACATGGATAGGTTCCCTGTAAGTATCCTTAGTGTTCCTGAAGTCTCTCCAATCTGTCTGGTTAGAACTGAAACCTTTTCTAGTAGCTTCTGAGTTCTGAGAATTGCTCAGCTTACTAGTCCTTGGGAATTGTTTCTTGCCTAAGCAGCTTTATGAAGTTTTGTGCTCATCTTAAATGATGTTCCAATAGTGTAACACAACTGGGACTATTTTTGTTTGTTTTGCGAAAACCTCAGATTGTCATTCTTCTTTTAGGTACATAGTTTCATCTGCCACACATCCATACCACCATATCACGGGCTTTCCTTCACTTTTTATTCTATCTTTGGTGTGATCTTCTGTGATTCATTTAGTCAATTTGGGGGTGTTGTGGGGTTTTTTTGTGGATCATGCTTTCAGTGAAAGTTTATGAGCTCTATTTGTAGCCCCAAATCCTGAAGATGTTCTCCCATTCTTGTTTTTGTTTTGTTTTCTAAAAGTTTCAGTTTGGCAGATTGGTGCAACCACTGTGGAAAACAGCATGGTATTTTCTCAGAAAACTAATAATGGAACTGCCTTTTAACCTGGCAATTCCACTGCTGGGATTATAACCTAACAATCCTGAAACACCCATTCAAAAGAACCTGTGCACCCCAATGTTCATAGCAGCACAATTTACAATAGTTATGTGCTAAAAGCAACCTAAGTGCCCATCAGTAATGAATGGATAAAAAACTGTTTGTCATTTACACAATGGAATACTATGCAGCAGAAAGAAAGAAGGAGCGCCTACCTCTCATGAGAGTGTGGATGGTTCTGGAGCGCATTATGCTAAGTGAAATAAGCCAGGTAGTGAAAGACAAATACCATATGATCTCACCTATAAGTGGAACCTAATCAACAAAACAACAAAACAAGCAAAATATAACCAGAGACATTGAAATAAAGAACAAACTGACAGTTACCAGAGGTGAGAAGGGAGGGAATGGGGGAAAAGGAGAAGGGTCATGAAGGAACATGTATAACAGACACATGGACAAAGCCAAAAGAGGGTAGGATCAAGGGTGTGAGGTGGGGATAGGTGGAGAAGAGAAGATGGGGGAAAATGAAGACAGATATGTCTGAACAACAATTTAAAAATAAAAATAATTAGAAATAAAAGTTTCAGAGTTTGATGTTTTGTATTTTATGTGTGGTTGATTTGAGTTCATTTTGTATAATTCATGAGACTTAGATAAATGTTTATATTTCTGCCATTAAGTGTCTGCCAGTATCATTTGTTGAAAAAACTATCTTTCTTCCATTTAATTGCTTTTGTGCCTTTGGGGAAAATATGTTGGACGTATTTGTGTGGGTATATTTCCAGATTTTTATTCTATGCTATTGTTCCATGTGTCTACCTCTCTGCCAAAAAAAGTCTAGGCTTCCCATTTATTATTCTCTGTTACCATCCCAGTGAGAGCAGGGAGGACATTAAATGGGGGGAAAGCCTGTAGGTTTTGAATTCCGGGCCCCTCACTCCAACTTAGCTGGCTAGGATGAGAGTGGGGCACAGTTTATTCCTCTGCTGATTAGAGTCAGTGCGACTAGATAGTGTCTGCAAATTCTCTGTCTTTCTGGGCAGTCCATTTATGGTTTGTGGGCTACAGAGAGCAAGATTTTGCTGAGGTGTTTGCCTTTGCTGTTGGTATTATGAGTTTCTGATTTTGTCAAGATATATGAGCCAAAACAAATCCCAAGAATGTCATTACCATGTTGTTCTTCAGCCACAAAAATCATTAGCCAGTCTGCTTTGTTCTTTCCATTTTCCAAAGTCTTCTTATGTTTGTTAAATATATAACATCCATGGATTTTAAATGTACTTAGTGGGGGCAGTAATGTTTCCTCTGTCTTCTTATACACAGAAGTCTTTAGCTCTTGTTCTGCTCTCTCAAATATTGCCACATACATTCACAAAGTAGAAGTGCTTACATGTTTTGTTTTGTCCAGGTACCTATGTATTTTAGTGTGAGAATTTTGCAAATAATAATTGTCTAACATGTTATTGAAAACACCACAGTTAATTTTCAGCAAATGTCCAGAGAGATGTATCTCAATTTATTTAATTTTATTTTATCAGTCATCAGTTTTATTCCACATCTATCCCACTGGCTTGCATAGTACTTGGTTAATAGTAGAGATCTACTAAATATTTCTTAAATAAGTACTGAAGGGATAAATATTTATATCAAAATAGTGACACCGTGCCACATGGTTACCTTGTAAAATAAACTATTCATCATATTAAGTAAATAATTGGTTCTTTTACCATATTTTGAGATCATCTGGCATTCAGATAATTCACGATTAATATTTAAGATTAAGTGAAGATTTAATTGACATTTGACCTATGATTTATAGCTCAAAACACCATGTCAGCATCTTGGAAGAGACAATATTTGCTCCTCCTTTCTATTTTTTTCTTTCTGTAACTCTCCAGTCTCAAAATACACATTTAATTAATCAATCTTAGAGCTTCTTCACTCCTCCATCTTAGAAATTTTGCATTTTTTCATATTATCTCCATTATGATAGCCAATCTTGCTATTGTCCTTTAAGAGCCTTCAGATTCTGGCCACCATATACTCTAATGTCTTCTCTTCTACTGATCTCTGCACAGGCTAATGCTATGTAAATTGTTCCCCAAATTAATCATGTCAATTCCAAGTCTTAGGTCTCCAATCCTCTTTCTGTCAAAATTATTATGAAGTCCTACCACTTCAATTTTTATAAATTAGCCATCTTCTTCTTTGAATTTCCCCAGAAAAGTTGTAATTGTTTCTTAGGGAGTTGTTTTGTAAATAATTCAAGATAGTTCTCTTTCTTCTGCTCCAACCTACTTACCTTGCCAGAATGTCCACATTCATGGCACTGCTATTCCCAAGCCCCCATTTTGCTGGACATGGGTTTTCTCAGCATTGGCCTCTAGTGCTAATTTTTGTTCCACTAAGGTATATTCCTTTGTGGAAGAAATGTGGTTGTCTCTATTAATTACTTCAAGTAAATCATCTTTTCTTTAAAAAAAAAAGCTTCTACAATACAATGGAAACCAGGTAGTGCTTCTAATAATATTTAATGAAAATATTATGGATTAAGATTAAGAGTAGGGGATACACCACAATAAGGTGGTTTCTATGTTACTTCTTCAGCCAACCCTGGACGAAGATTTTCATGCAGTTAATCGCGTACCTTACTGTCACATGCAGGCTCATCTCCATGGCCACTTCCTCATCTTCACACTTCAGATTGTCTACTCTAACTCTTCTTGGACTCAGATAAAGGGAGCATTTAGAAGGGGAGGGTTTTTAATGATTAAAAAGATAAGCTTTAAAAATTGCTTGTAAGGGAAATATAGCTTATATTTTTGGGTTTAATTAGAGAATTAAGATGTATAAAGTCAGTGAATTCAGAGGAACATATTCCACATGGCATTTAGTCAAACTTTGAAAGAAATAGACAAAACAGGGAAATAGCTGTAGAATTTTTGATAATTTTGTTTTTTTATTTTCCTTACAAAAGCAAGATCTAATTGAGTGCACAGTTGGAAGTAACCAAGAAGAGCAGGTCTGGCAAAAACTAAAACGACAGTCACCAAATCCAGTTGTCTCAGTTACAACAAATCCCCAGCAAAGTCTTATTATAAATAAATACATATGAAAATGAAGCAAAGGATTACTTGAAGCAGGGGGAATTTTCACAGATCCATCTTGATGGAAAGTCCTGGTAAATGTTTGAGAGTTGTCTGAATAGGACACAGAAGGAGACCTCATGCAAAAGCTTGCGAATGGTCAATTAGAGGTGTTTACTGATACTGTGTGCTAGGTGAGCCTGCTCCTGTTCTCTGCTGATCCTGTCTCTTGCTGGCACAATTGTGTCCTGTACATACAGGTAATCCAAAGATTTCTGATTTTTGCATCACATTCCCTTTTATTGCCAGTCAACAAGACAGCAGGGTGTGAAGGAGGTGGGGTGGGACTAAAGTGGATAGGGTAGGGGCAGAAATAAATCATTGTTTTTCCTCTTAAATGTAGATGTCCCTTACCTGTTCTTCAGTTCTTACTCCAGAATCAAGCTTTCTCCAGAAGACTTGGAAAAAAAGTTGATCAAGTCCTTAAGGATCTAACTCACTTCTATTCACCATGCTGACTTTTTTTGTAATTTTGATACTAGCAACACTACCTAAATATATTCTTGTTAAATTTTTAAAGTAATCTTTCTGTTTTATTCACAGTCAACTTGTTAGGCTTGCTGAGTTAGTATCTGCTTTTAATTCCTGGCATGAAATCCCGAAAGGAACAATCAACTTGGAATCAAGGATTCAGAGACTGTGGTTAAAATCTGACATCATGTTCAACAACAGTAAATGAATACAGACTTTACTCAACTTAGTTAACTATTTGTCTGCCAAAGTAGAATTTTCAATGACTTGGTAATGACTATACACAATGTAGATATGCTGAATGATAAAGATTCAGTTATTCATTTTATCAGTCTTCTAGTACATTCATTAGTCTCAAACCAAAATACCAGTCTTTCTTTCCAAGCTTCATAGATCAGCATTTTAAGTTTTTATCAAAAATATGCATTTCATCTGATACAGAGTTATTAAATAAGGTATCTCCTTACACATTAAAGATATAGCAATCTACCTAATTATGACTACTACAATTTTTCTTCCTACTTCAGAATGCATTTAAGCCTCTTTCATATTAAGAAATGTCATCACAAATCTTGATATTGTAAAAATCGGTAAGTTGTACATCCTTTGCAACATCATTTACCAGCCATAATTTTTTATCCTCACTCAAGAACCTTCTTTTCATTATTACCATTTTTGGGAGAGAGTAGCATTGATGTGAGAGAGAAACACTGATTGGTTGTCTTCCTGCATGTGTCCCAACTGGAGATCAAAACTGCAACCCAGGTATATGCCCTGACCAAGAATTGAACCTGTGACGTTTCCATCTGTGGAAACACAATCCAACTAACTGAGCCACATGGACAAGAGCCATAATTTTTGTTGTGCGATCAATATATTTACATGTTATTTTTCCCTATGTTGTATGTTCTTTTTTATTTTTTATTTTTTATTAATTTTTTATTAATTTTTTAAAGTTATTTTTCAAGTACAGTTTTTTTGTCTAGTTCTACCATCCCAGCCTCCCCCGCCCCTTGCTCCCCACCTCCCTCCCATTTCCACCCCCCTTAGTTCTCGTCCCTGTGTCCTTCCTATTTGTTCCTCCAAATCCCTCCCCCTTTTTCCCCTTAACTTCCCTTCCCTCTCCCCTCTGGTCACTGTCCCCTTGTACATGTTATTTTTAAATGACCTTTTGAACTTTGATTGAACTTTTAGGTCAAACAACTTATTTAAAAATTGTATTCTGTACCCATTCTTTGTACACATTTTCATTTTCACAGAAATATGCTGTACTTTAAATCCTTATCACTGCGATTTTAGAGGCAAAGAGCTCTTCCCATCCTCTTTTACATATTCCTATAATTCACCATGTGTTTAATGGTTGAAGTTGCAAATCAAATTTATCTGCAGTGATATGCAGCCTTTGATCATCTTCAAATTTTTAGAATATTTTTACTCTTTTCTTCTAGACTAAACTTTTAAACTTATGACTTGTCTGTGCACTAGACAGCTTTCCCATCATAAATACTCCTGAAGTGACTGTGGAGTAATGAATATAATCTGGTCGAAAGAGTAAAATGACTGAACTAGACCATAAATTTGACTACTGGGTAAATAAATTGATCAACCCAATTGATGGTGAAAACAGTTGCTTCCTAATGTGTGAAGGATGCAGAATTTAACAAAATTATGTTGATGAGCTGTACTGACTTAAAGTCACCCAATGACTTAATTCACTGCAGGAAGGAACATGTTACTTCTCTTCACGTGTCTATACATGGTAAAGAACTTTCACTCTGGACCACAGGAGAAACCAAACCAAAAAAAAAAGAAAAGAAATGTGTAGAAAGAACCCTCCTAGCCTTAATTAGCCCCATAGTCTTTCCTCCACATGGAATATAGAAGTGATATCTGATCAGATCTGGGAGAAAGTTTGAGCATATATTCAAGGTGAACTGCCTGAAACACTCCTCTTAGATGTGGTAAGAAAACTCGGTCTCCTTACAGAAACTTTGACGTTGTCCAGTTTGCAAGTCATTGGGTGGATACATTTGTGTAAATCAGAGGTGAAATACTAGCAACTCCAACTGCATATAGGTTTAAACACATATATTTTTCTCCAATCACCTTTATCAAAATAAAATAGAAATTTAATTTCTATGTTCCTCTTCTGTCTCATTTCTCAACTAGCCCCAGGGCAATGTAGATATGATCCAGTTTTTGACGCATTGCCTAAACAGAATTATTTTTAAAGATTTGTTGTCATGTTTGGCTTGGGAAGTTTCCATCTCTACACAGCCTGTCTTTCTTGATTGTTTTGGAACCAATGAGAAATAAATAAAATAAATACATAAGCATCATTGGCACAGATTGTTGTAGAGTTATGTAACATGTAAAATATCGATATTATCCACAATCATCACTTATAGTCAAACCAGTCTTGGACCTGGGCATGGAATTATTTCCATATGAATTCCTTGGTTGAAATTGTATGGAATAAATAAATTATATACTTCTTTCCAAAGTAAAAAAAACCTTCAAGAAATAGACCCAGAAGTTAAGTCATATGGAAATCAAAATGTCAGCCCCATTCATCTGATAGCACATCAGAGAATGTAACCTTACCTCTCTGTAAATATATGGGCTCACTAACACTTTACCTGTGAACCACATGAAACCGTAAGCCATTAGACACAGAGACTAGCCTTTCCTATGGAATTTCTACTGGCTCTGAAATAGGAAGGCTTGGGTAGAACATGCACAGGTGCTTCTTCCAAATCGGGTTAAATCACTGTTCAGAGAAGGCAGTTTTTCTCTCCCACGTGAGGAGAATGTGAAGGCTGGAAAGAGAAGCCAGGAGTATTTTTGTGGTAAATGCCGTTCATATTTCCAAAAGGCTGAAATCACGGAGGCTATTCACCAACTTCTCTATAATCTATTGTTCTATCCTCAATGGCAGCACTTTGAAACTGTTAGTCACTCGACCCAACCCTGAGCTCCTGGGTAGACCCTGGCTTGCTTGCCTTCCCGCCCTCCAGAACCTGTGTCTCACCGCTCGACTGCAGGTTTCTAGTCTCTCTGTGGTGGTTCTGATCACTCTGCTCTGATCGAGGTTTAGTTTATTGATTTTTTGACTATGGAGATGCATTGAATCTTCAGCTCCACGTTGGATATTGTTTGCTAAAGGCATCTTCTAGGGACCTTGACTTGTAAAACTTGACTTCTGTGGTTTTTATTAATTTTCCTCCACCACTATTTGAATTTTGGTCTGCTGTTTTGCCACTCAAGCCATGATATGAATTGTCTGTGTGTGCATATGGGTGTGAGTGTGCAAGTGCATGTATGTATATTTCTGATTATGTGCTTTGTTCAAGCCCTTAGTTTCTTGAAATACTCTATTTTCTTTATTTTACCTACCACAATTCTGCTATTTCTTCACATCCCAGGTAAAGAGGTATCAGAGCAGTAGAAGCTTTACTTGGATTTTGAAGTTATAGGAACCTTTATTTTTAATGTTTCTTCCACAGCTTTCAAAGATGTACAATCTTAAACAAGTCACCTATCTTAAACTTTAGAAACTTCATTGGAAAAAGTTCTCACAAAAGCCATAATTATTAATTAAATTATTGTAAAGAATTATTAGGAAACTGGCATGGTACAAGGCCAAAGGTACCCTAAAACATGTTAGATTTTTATAATTTACCATGAGTGCATAACATTTCAATTGCTTTTTCTCCCAGAAAAATAGACTACAAAGGACCAGTTTTTCTGAATTAATGGCACATTTTACCTATACTTCATCATTTTTGTATTGTGACATTTCATTTTCTTTCATTTAATTTATTAATTTACTTACTTAATTTTTAACTTGGTAACCTCTCATATTATTTAACATTTTATACAATCATGCCTTATTTTCCTACAATCTCAATTCCTCCACCATTAGTATAAAATCTTTATAGTTAATTAGTCACATGACCAAGGGCATAATAAGATCAGTGAGTTTGACATTATAGAAATTTATTTAGATTATTTTAATAAATGAACGTTCAGCAATAAATAAAGATGTAGAAACTGAATGAATTAGGTTTAAGTATCCTGGCAAATTTTCTAAGGTAATTTAAGAAATTATTTTTGTACATATTTATTGGGCCCTGGTATGAACACTAGTGCATGGAGATAATAGGAAATGTTGCAATTATATACTTTTCCCTATTATTTGAGTACAGATTACATTGCATGTAAGAAAATAATTATGATAAGGTGAATTAAACAATTTAAAAATTACAAGCCATTATATAGTCTCTAAGCTGTCATAAGATAATACAAGAAGATTACTGAGAAGTTCAAGGTTAAGAAGAGACATACAAATCTTTACGAGAAAGATTTCTAATCATGGAAATCCTGTTGTAACACTTGAAATATGATTAACCCGTCATATATGGTTATAAGATTATATGGGTAAATATTTGTGAGATTTTAAATTTCTATTTAAAAATCACATCCTCGCAAGACCTAAAATAGAAAGTATTCATTTAAAATAAACAATGAATAATTTTCTTATTCTCTTTGTTTCATGTAAATACAGGTTGCAAGTGAAGTAGCATTACACACAACATAATTTGGTACCAAGAAATGTATATTGGTAATCTTTCATTTATCATAAAAATAAAAAGTATTTGATAAGGAGTAAACAATGTGTATAATAGTAATAATTGTAACATGTACTGAGTCTATGGTGCGGGCTCTCTTCTGGACACTTCATAGACCTCAATCCATTAATCCTCACAAAGACCCCCTGGCCTTGCTATTCCCACTGACAAAAGAAAGAGCAGGGGGTGGAGGAGTGTGAGGGAACATTTAACATAGCCTTGAGACAAAGAAATTAGAATGTATAGTGCCTGGGTTTAAGCAGCCTATAGTATAATGGATGGAAAAAGAAACCTATGATTCTATTTCAGAGGGATAAATCTGATTCAGATCTATCCCAGATGCTCTCTCAGCCCAAAGGACACAGCAAAAAGGCATGGCCAACACCCACACATCTGCTGAAGGGGGTTAAACACAAGGAGTTGGAAACCTGGTGAACTGACCCTTCGGTTGCCCTGAGCTCTAACATTATTGTACCATCCCAACATCCTGTACACTCACTTCCATTTGGGATTTTATTGCTGAACCAATTTTTTTCACTTACACATGAAACATGGTTTTTCTTTTCCTTATTCACTTTCATGTAATCAACACTGACGGGAATTTTTTAATCACTTAAAGTCAGGACTTACAAAATTTGCGGTCTATAAATCAAAATGAATTCATCAAGTATTTGTCTTGAAAGAATCTCATGAAAAATTCCAATTAACTTGGAATTTAAATCCCTGCCTCCAGAAAACCAAACACAGTAATGTTTTATCTTTGGCATTTCTTATCTTCTCTCTGTAGTTTTTCTCCAGGGGAAAAGAGAAAAGATGAGGGAGAGATTGGTTTTGTCAGTCCCTGAAATACAAATGTGGCTACAAGTTCATATGACTTTATGAACTACTTGTCTCGCTGTGGTTTCTTACTGTTCTGTCCACAGAGGAAGACAGAAATAGGTTCAAAATTTAGGTTGACAGATAACCACGTTTAACATTAGCATTTTTAAATGAACTAAATGAAATGCGTTTACACTTCTAGTCATCTCTTTTCACGTATTTTTCTCTTAGCCTTTCTGGACTCGGCAGAGATTGAGTAACTGTGAACTTCAAATCTACAAGCAATGCCAAGCTGTCATTAGTGCCTCGGAAACCAGCTGAAGATGGCACTTTGATGAATTTCTTTCTCCACCGTCTTTGCTTCAGGCCAGAGGCTTTCCCACCTGTTTGAGAAGAAAATTAAGTGAAGCTATTAATTTCAAAGCCAACAGCTTTCTAAATGCATTTATATTACATTTTGAAGAGTGTCAAATACCTTCTAAAAAACTTTTTCTTTTGTTTTTATTTGGTTTTGTTAGTTTATGTATGTTTTCCCTAAAGTAATGTTTGATGATTAAAAAGATTTAAGGATGTGTCAGGTTTCATGAAAGTGCCTAAGAATCTCTCCTAAATAAAATTACCATTATCCCTGATTTCTAAGTCAGGTTAGTATTTGATGTAAATAGCACAATAAAAACTTTGCAAGGAATTTTTCTCTTTACTGTAAATATTCATGCATAAATACAAAAAACATTGAGAACAAACTCATGTTTAAATTACTTCAGTAGACAAATTAAATTTTTTACCCATAATGCACAGTGCAATAAATACAAGGAAAATTATTTTACCTTTTTAGGTGAACTAAAGCAATAAGACATGTAAAATTCTCCTATAGTTAATAAATAGCTTCATAGATAAAGTTTTTTAATGGAACTGCGTGCATGAAGGGAGACTCAAATTAAATAGTTTATTCTGAGGCTTGTCCATGGAAAATATGCACAACTTTGAGTGACACTAAATAAAGGTGTTGTGATTATACAAATAGAAACGGTTCTTTTCACATATAAGTGAAATTCCTGTCCACAGCTATTACTTTATTATACTTTTCTATGTGTTTTGACTTCTCACTCTTTATTTTAAGCCTATCTTCTGTAGGTGGTCTGGTTTTTCTGCCCCCTCCTTTCTATTGAAAAATCTGCTGCTCTGTTCTGAGAAACTATTTTCCCCATTACCCATTTTACTGATGGTCTTGTAAGGCACATTTATCTTCAGGCATAACTTTGACCTTTTCTGGAAAGATTGATTGGCCTAACGGTAATCATGCAAACCAAGCAAGTCTATCAGCATTCTTTCCTGGAATTTTTGACATACAGAAACCTATTTTCTCAGAAGGTGAAGTTGGAAATGGGCAAACTCCCAGTTTCCGAAAATTAGTGTTCTGACGCTTTTGGAGAAAGCCTATTCGATGCTGTAGTAGTCCTAGCAGTTGAGGTTTCCTGCAGAAAGAGGACAGTTCTCCTGAGACCTAAACATATTATGTGTGTTGTGAGTGTGTGTTTTGTGATGTTGAATAACCCCTGTAAATCTGAATATGTGAAGAAGAGACCTACTAATTTTTTGTCTCTCGTGTGTGCTTTATCTACAAGGCCTGCTATAGCAGAGGCAGCTGGTGCGTGACTTCTCAGATTTTCCAGACTAAGCAGGTCTCCTCAGATCCAATGACTTTACCAACCAGTCACGTGTCCTGAGATCTCATCCAAAGCTTATGGCCAGTATTTCTTTAGGGAGAAGAGATTTCTTACAAAGTTTCATTCCTGCATGTTGTTCTTAAAGCTAGGTAAGTCATTTGTTTACCTATGCAAATATTTCTATGAAGCTGATCAGTTTGCATGCAAAATAACAACTTTCTCTTACAGAGAATAAAGCCAGCATCAAAAAGAGACAATGATGAGCATGGAAAGAGCCGTGACCAAGCTCATGTCGCCATTTACAATGCCTGTGGGTGCTGGAGTTGTTTTGTCCCCATTTTTCCTATACCTGAATGCCCCAGTTTTTCGTTTAATGAATAGCACTAGCAACTTCCCAGTTAATTCCTTTTTATTCTTGCTGTGAGTTGTTTATCTTCAAAATCAAAAGAGTCCTGATTGATAGAGAAATTATCAATAGAACTGGGACACTGCAAGTGATAGAGTCTAGAGTGTGAAAATGGGACATAAAGTAACTTTCTGAAGCATCAGACATTCAGGATTGGTAAAGGGGATAAATGGGTAACACTCTCATGAATGTGTCATTGTTTTGTGCCACTGTTTTTCTGCATTAAAACGTAGTACTACCCAATATCTTACCTTGACTTCAGTTAAACATAAATTCAAAATATACACACATTAGTTCTTTCTTATTACATAGAAGGTGATGTACTTTTTTTGAAATTCATAGCAGTAGCAGCATGAAGAAAATGCATCTTCTAGAGTCTTGATGGACAATAGCTTTCAAGTCTGGGAAGATTTCCAGATCCATTTCAAGGAAGTTAGTTTCTCAACATGGCTGGTCAAGATTGTTTTGAATGCCTTTAACTACTGTCAATTTAATACTCAGTTTATGATAATAAACAACTCATATAGGACTTGGAAGGACTCCATTCCTAGTTTGATTCTCTGTTCTCACCATCTTGAAGTTCTTAATATTTTTTGAGCAAGGGGCCTTTTTGTTTTACAATTTTCATTTTATACTAGGCCCCCAAAATTGTGTAGCTAGATTTTTTAAGGAGGGGGGAAGTGGACCTCAGGACCATCTGCAAGGCTGATACATTCCTTAACAAAATCATTTTTATATTCTCATTAGACAAAAATAAATGTGACACATTAAAACAAAATGTAACTATAGGACACGCAACATTGAACACTTAATATTGATGATTGTAATACATATTTTATATAGACCAAAAGAAAAGAAAAGAAAAAGAAAGTATCCATTCAAATCAGAGATTTTACTGATAGTAAAGCTAATTGTTCTATCAAAAGAGTTTCTAATCACATGCTATTTTCAGTGAAAGATCAATATTAATAGAAAACTACTTCAAACATAACTTTCATCAAGCAGTACATAGAATACAGAAAAAATTCCAAAAATCATATAAGACAGCATATTATTTTATAAACAGGAAATCAAGTGAGTTGTTTAATCTGTCCAACTTTAACAGTATAATTCATGAATGCTTAAAATTTAATTGTGTACTGACTTAATAATTCTTGACATTACATTTTTAAAAAGCATTTATGTATACACATATACTTTCATAATGTATGCACGTGCATATATGTATGTATTTGTATATATATATATATGTACTTATTTGAAAACAGAACATAAAACACAAAATGATTATCTTTGGAAAGTGCCAGAGGGGCACCAGAATTGACAATTAGGCTGTAGAACTAGAGTAATAAAAGGAAGAGAACCCCAGCCAGACTGTCTGGGACCACAGCCGTAAGAATGGCCCAGCCATGGTGGCACTGCACCGCTGAGCACTGCTGCCGGAAACACAGAATGCGTTGATGACGGTAATGAATTGAAAACAAAGTGACATAAACAAAGTTGTGTCACTTAAACTAGATTAAACCTCCCAGGTGGGATCATCCCATTGGTCGAGCTCCAGAAAGTGGCCATGCTGTAATGTTCTACTACCTTTGTTCATGGAAAGCAGATGCCTGTCATGTGTAGATTCCTAATGGGAAGTGAGGACTGACTTCCATGAAAATTCCAACGATGATGTGAGCCCCAAATATAGAAAGTAGGTACCGTGTATGTTTAAATTAAATTTACCTCAAGAATATGAGAATAGCCTTTGACAATTCCACCCACATATACCCACTTCTCATATTTCCTCTTCTCAAAAAAAAAAAACAACCAACACTGTGCTTGCCATAACTACACTATCCCTCATATAACCAAAAACAGTTTCACTTGGAGGACACAAGCCAAATCTCATCAGTGACTGAATTCGCTTCCAAATCTAAAATCTTGATTTATTGGTCTTTTTCCTTGAATGCATCAAATCCTGTCTCCACATTCTGTCATCTCTGAGCTGAATTACAAAAGTTTACTACCTTATACATTGATAGTATGTACAACTGTAGCTAGTCCAAGGGCTGTGGACAGTATCTATGCATTTGTTCCTACATGATCTGCTTCATGAGCCTTTTACTTCTTGTATGAAACACAGCTACTTGACTTTGGCTACTTATGGTTCTGTTGTTACTTTGCTTGAATCCCCACTTGCACTTCCGAAGATTCTAATCACTTGCACACAGGTCCTTTCAGGACATGACTGCACAAACTCCATTTTGCATCAGCAATTCTGCTTCGGTTTGCTAGGCAGAACCACCCACCAAATCCTCACAATAATGCAATTCTTCCTGTTGGGGTGAATTAGGAGCTTACATTTGCTAGGTTGCAATGTTAACTCTCAACTTAACAAAACCATTTTTGTTCACTAGATAGAAACATTTTTCCCTTTGGGGGTAAAATCTCAAATAAAGAAGATCCCACATGACTAAGAAGAAAAAAGACATATTTTCAAGTAGATCAATAGGTGGACTAATGAGAAATATTGTTCTCTGATTCCAAGCATACTCTGCGCTCTATGATGGCATTCCAGTCTCTTAAACATCAAACATCCAGCTAGATCCACACCTGAATCTTCTTTAGCCATCTCACTTCTTTGTGTAAGGGCAATTCTGTTTATAGGAGCAATAAGGAGAGATAAAATAACATTGTGGAGAATGGAGAAGGCTTTAAAATTCATATGCACCAAGGAATTACTTAAAGACAGGATAATGTATGAGTTTTGGAAAGGAACATTCGGAGGTGGAGATAATGCTATTGGTTTACCAAATGTGTTCTCAAAGCTTTCTCACTCACTCAGACGTTCAGTGCTAGCCACAGTTCCTTCCACCCATCCATCTGTTGCCAACACATAACTAGATCCTCTTTGGTCTAGCCTTAAATGTAAACAACTTGCTCATATCAGTGGTCATGTATGTTTGCAAATAATATATTGTCCACAGTTTTAAATAAAATTAAAACTAGAAAATGGTATGAAAAGAAATAAAATTTACATTTTAGATTAAGGCCATAGATTGAGTATATTTAACAGCAAAGTTTATCTTAAGACTATAGCAGGACTATTATGAAAAATGATGCTAACCTTCATCCGGTCATAAATCACAGTAGTTTCCAAAGTCTGCTAATGGTTACATTTAGAAATACACAAGGAAATTGGCAATGAGATTTTCAGAAAAATGTGGGATAATGTTACTTCCATTCAGTTCAAGGGGTTTTAGTGTTTCACATTATGGCTATTACCTGAAGACAATTTTTTTTCTGCCAAATACTTTTAGGAGATAAGAATATTTCATAATTAATTCCAAGCTGTTTCTCATTGTGCTTCTAATACTAAGTTTCTGTACTCTAATGGGTTGGGATAGTATTGCAAAACAAATGTCATCCACAGTTTCCATTTGTCAAAGCCTTCTCTTTGGAAACATAAAACATTTTGAGTTAAAATGGGAAGTTAGGTAAATTACATCAGATAAATAATGATTGTTTGGTAAGTATCATGTCTTTTACTCTGTGTTGGCTTGGTAGAAAATTAACTCTTGTTTTTATTAATTAGTCTATGATAAAATTAGATTTATTATACATTAAACCTTTCCATGACATTAAGTGAGAACTTCCTGTACTGTTCTGTTGGGCTGATACCACTGGGGGGCTGATACAACCCTTTCTGTAATTAAGCTGGATTCTGTTTTCTTGATATTGCCATTACCTCATTGGTCCATGAGCTTTAAATTCTCCCAGCAGTAGAACGCCACTCCCTGGTTCTTTATATTGGTGCAGTATCTTGGGCTCAAGACTCAGATGAAGACTACAGCTACCTCTCCCCTCATATCAATATGTCTCATCTCTGTTTGGTTTCCGTGGATAAGAAAGTTTGCTGCCCCTTTCCCTGTGGCTTACGGACTTGGTTTCACATGAAAGAACATTTCAAACAAAGGGGATAGGATCTCCTGACTGTTCTGCCTTGGCAGCCAATCACTACCTGTTTGCTTCAGTTCATTGCTCCCAACCTTTCTCATGAGCATCTAAAGGAAGGCTGTTAAAAAGAACTTGTCAGCTGTACTTGAACAACAGTGAAAAAAAGAATAGTATCGGAAATGGAGCAACCAAAGAACGTATATGCATGACCCATGGACACTAACTGGGTGGGGTAGAGGCTGCTGGAGGGAATGGGGAACTGGGCAGAGGAGGGGCAAAGGGAGAAAAAACGAGACAACTTTAATAGTGTAATCAATAAAATATATTTTATAAATAAGTAAATAAATAAAAGCATCCAGTTTTAAAAGAGCGAACTTGCAAGTAATTGCAAAGCCCCCTTGTGTCTGGACTCCCAGTTACTCTAAACTGACAGGTTTGCTGTATGGGGTTCCGTAGTGGCAACTCAAAAATATATGTCAACATCCAAAGTTCCAGAACCTGTGAATTTTAGGTTATTTGGAAAATGAGTCTCTGCAAATATAAAATGAAGAGTACTGGATAAAAAAGCATCTTGGATAATCTGGGTGGGCCCTAATTACAACGACAGGTCTCCTCACACGGGAAATGCAGAAGAAGGTTGAGAAGAGAGGAGGAAACCATGCACACACACAGGAAAAGGAGACAGAAGAACGAGGCAGAGATCGCAGTGTCGCAGTTACAAGCCAAGAAGTGCCAACTATTTCTGGCACCTACCAGAAGCCAAGAGAGGAGCATGAAAGTCTCTTCCCCTTATAGTATCTTTCCAAGGAACCAACCCTGCTAACAACTTAATTTCAGGGTTCTCGCCTCCAGAAATCTGAGAGAATAAATTTCTGTTGTTTCAAGGTACTCAGTTTGTGGTAATTTGTTACACCACCCTAGAAAACTAACGTAGTTGACCTTCAGAAATTCACAAGTGTGTTTGTTAGCTCGTTTCTTCTTCCCTGCGGCAGTGGTGAGCACCTCCTCCCCCGCACTCTGATAAAGTGTCTGGTCTCTCCTAGGAGGCGGTCGTTCCTCTTGGGATTCTGTTTGCTTGGTTGACTAATAATATCAGTTTCTTTGACAGATTAATGGAAAATAATGATGATGTCTTTCTGCAATTTCCTTTTTGTCTGAATGAGAACATTCTCTCACTGCTTTCTATCTCTACAAGCCATTCTTTTCCATGAAATTCCCATGTATAATCTTTAAAATATCTTTGAGTAAAAAAAGTAACCATGATAGATTGTAAGTTTGAATGTGAATGAATAAAATACTAGAGTGTTTTATTTTTCTTTTCTATACTGTAAATGCAAAAATTTGAAATATACCACTCTTAAGGAGGGGAAAAAACAGTATATGTTCCCACAGGAAATACTGAAAGGTGTTAGTAAGCAAGTATTCACCTTAAATATGGAAGTGTCTTTCACTTGTGCATTATAAACTTACTACCTTTTATTCCATGGCACACCACCTCTCATTTAATTGAGATTCCTTATAAAAGATACGACTCTAAGTATTGATATGTTCCAAACCAAAACAGTTCAAGTGAGTGGTAGGTGACATTTCTACCAGTTGGATTTACTTCCCAATATCCACACTGTAAATGACAAAACCAAGGCAGCTTGGGGCTGCCTGAATGGCCTTAGACATGTGAAAGCCGGAGAGTTTGGGGGCTCCAGTGCCACACCGCCAGCTCCTTAAGAGCTGACAAAGCTTCAGACTCACAGAAGAGCCTGTGGGAATGACGGCTGTAGCACCAGGCTGAGTGGATTGTACTTCCTCTTCCTAAAAAGATAAAAGAAGTGAACTAATTGGACATTTCACAGAGATAGCTTTGACATGATTTTAAAGTGTTAAGTGAACAATGCTAAAACCAATCAGATAACACCATAAACTGTGACTTTCTGCCACTCGTTTAGTATTCTCTGTATTTGTGGGTAACAGGGTAATTTATATCTGTATGTGATCTTTTACCACATTGATAAATGTATGAAAAATCAATAGCTACATCACAAACTGCCTGAATGTGCACTCACTTTGTTTTAAAATAATTTGAGTTTGCTAATCAATTTAAGAAGCCTGATTATTAGAATGAGAAACAAAAACGTAACCTTAATGATTTGAAATGAATATGATATACTGGTTGCATCCAATGGAGGGTAACCAAGTCTAATGAATTGTGATAAAAATAAGTATTTGAATATTTATAATCTTTTGGGAACAACAAGTACCAAATTTATTTCATTGTTAAAATGTTTAACTACTCCAATGAAAGGATTTAATTACAGTAAAATTTGTGTAAAAGCAAGAATCAACTTTATATAACCAGAGAACATGAAAAATTTCTTTTGGGATGCCAGCTAAATAAGCAAATGCCAACAAGTTCTGAGACAGCACCTAACACGCATGCAGAGCATTAAATACCAGGTTAATAAGCTTTATTAGGGATACACAAAACACAGCGCTGTTACACTTAAGTATGTTCCATGCAGCATGGTATTAATTTCATCCTATATTTCTTTGTAAGGTTTTCTTCACTTTCTTGTATATTAAAAACATTTCCTTCAGTGATACCCATAGGAACTGCTCATGTCACTATTCTAATTAAAGTTACAGAATGTATAACCATGATTTTTGTCCAGTAGAAAATAGAGGTGGTGCCATAGCAACAATGGCCACCTTCTACTTTGTAGCGCTTCCGGTTAGTGCTGGCCCAGGTTAAATCATGATGTTTATTTTTGTTCACCAAGACTATCCTTTTAATACTTGGTGGGTTTTTTTCCCCTGTGTCACTTAGGCAGCTTGGCTCATCCTAGCACTCTGATATTGAGCATTTCATTTTTGTAAAGAACACACTGACAGTAACAAGAGGGGAGGGGAGAGATGGATAATGGGGGAAATAGGGGAAGGGTCATCAAGGAACATGGACAAAGCCAAAGGGGAAAGGTTCCAGGGTGGGAGGTGGAATGGGTAATGTGGGGGGCATGGTAGGGGGAAAATAGAGACAAGTGTACTTGACCAATAAAAATAAATAAGTAAGTAAGTAAATAAATAAATATATAAATAAACATTTTTTAAGAGAAATTCTTCCATAGCTTTCAGGATCTTAGCCCTAAATCCTCAGCAGTAGTACACACCAAGAACTTTGCTTTGGCTCCTGCTTTCCTCTCCAGGGTACACTTTTTACCACCATCACCTATTTTATATCCTTCATAAGAAGCTGTTTATCAGTGCTTTATAGCTGTTTACATGTCATATTTTTACTTTTTTGGTTTTCTCACATGTGCTCCCAGGTTTGGGGCGCATGTCTTTCCCTGCGCTTGCGTGCCTGGTTGTGCCTGCATCTTCTATAGCACTGGTATGGTGTTATCATCGGTTTTGTATTTGTCTTTCTTCCCGCCAGGCTCCAGCTTGTTAAGTAAAAAGGCTGTTTTCTTTCTTGTGTCCCCAGCATCTATTAAAGTGGATTACCAATGAAATGCAAATTTGCTTAAAATGAAAAAAGCATTTTATTTTCAAATATTTTCCCATAGTTTTTATTAATACCATGTTACTCTTAATCAAGTAGATTAAAAAAAGGTATTCCATTCTTAAACTGTCAAAATAAATATTTGATTGCTAACATTTCAGCATGAAATATTATTCTCATTTTAGTATGGGAATACAAATTTGACTTATAAAATAGTGAGTGGTGAAGGTTTTGAAAATGAGAGCCATATAAATGTAATAGATTTAAGTTCTGTGATATCGCATAAATTTTTTTCTCTACTTAAGAAAGCAATTTGGTTATATCCTTTACGAAATGTGCTCTTACTCCACATATAATAAAATACAACCCAGGCCCAGATGCTAAGAATTTGACATCAATGGAAATATGCCCTACTTGCTTATGTTTTAAGCCATATAATTCTGTTTTATAGCAGAAATGTCCCAACTGAAAGCATCTGAGTGAAGCAAACCTCCTTTTATGTGACACTTGAACACATAAACAATTTTAGAAAAATGCCAACAAACTCTCATCCATTCTTACTGTCAAGTACAGTTCCCAGAGATTCTCTAGGTTTCTGGAATAAAGTCACTTCTGCAAAATAGAAGTATATTTGTTGACAGTATATTTGTCTCAGTAGTAGAGTTGGGAGAAAGGGCTGATAACTAGGCACCCAACTCGGCAAGAGTGACCTGGAAGACAAGGATGTCAGATGGCCAAGGCTGTGGAATACTGCCTGAGAAGTGAGGCTTGGCTATGTGTACTTTGAGAGTGAACTTTGAATAACAGAAATGTTGGCAAGCTGGTATATAGTGGCTCTGTTTCAGGGAAATGGAAGGACCATCTGCAAGGCTAAGCTGAAGTGACAAGCTTTTGAGGCGGAGAGAGTAAATGCTCAATCCATTTGGCAGACAAATCAGGTCATGGATTGGTTTATTTAGCTCCAGTGTCACATAAACAATACACAAGCAGCGGCAATGAACCATTGCTAATCCAGCAGGAAATTCCATTTGAGGTTAAATCGACGCTCAAGCTTCAAATGGTCTCCGTTCTCCCACTCCAGCTCCGTGTCATGTTTCTCTCTGCCATGGCTGCCAATGTGTTTGGGTAGTTTAGACAGAAAAATCTATTTGCATAACACATACACACTAGCCAGAGAATAATCTGAACCATCACCATTCCAAAACTTGGCTAATTATATTTCCACTAGAGAAGTATATCTATAAAGGTAAAAATACAAAGAATGTTTTACACTTTATGAGAAGAATAGTTGATTTATATATCTAACCATGGGAGAAGTGTACTTTCCTAGCATTTCATAGCCATGTGCCCATAGCAATATGAAATAGCTTTCAGTGCCCTCAGCAACTAACCACCCACAGTGTCAGCCATGCATGTCTTCTTCCGCCTGTGATTCTTAGGCTTAACTTGACTTTGCCTTGGTTAGTGTAATACAATACTAGATTCCAGTTCTGCTTGACATTGTTTGTATCTATTTTGTAGAATTGTGTGCCATTCTATAGAACAAAGGTGTGCTTTTTTTTTCAATTTTGATCACAGAGTAATAACTATATTTCACTTTCTCTTTGTGAAGGTCAAAGTTCAAATATGATAGAGCACTAAGATCCAAGTTCTTTGTCTAGTCTCCTATGATCCAAAACAATAAATTCAGCTTAATAACTTAATCAAAATAGTTCTGTTTGTTCCATCAGGATATTTTATTCTATCAGAATATTTCATATTAGTTGAATTATAATAAAGTAATATCATAATAGAGGCAGAAAGACCCTGTTTACTATCATTGCAAAAATCATAAAGAAAAGAATGCTGTTTAGTTTCCCTTTTACTTTAACAACACATTTTAAAAGGATTTGCTTCTCTCTTCCTGTAATTATTTATTTTGTTTTTTTCCATATAGACTATTCTCAGGTAGTAATGAAACCAATAAAATCCTTAATTTATGGTTTATGTATTTTGCCAAATTTGAGTATCAAAGTATTTACTGCCATAGGTAGGATCAATTTCACACACACACACACACACACACACATACATTCACACTCATTCTGTTTTGCATTGCATAATGATTTGTATTATATTAGGTTTTTAATTGTATATGTTGTATTATATAATATTTTGCAGAACATTATAGTTTGATTCCATGTGAAATCAATAAAATGACTTGATGAATATGGCATATCGGATCTGTCTATGAGAAAACTGTATGCATCCAGCTACATTTTGTTGTCAATCTAGTAAAATATATTGATCCACCTCTAATTAATATAACTTATTCTGCACTGGTACAGGCTAAATTCATTGTTCATTCCCACTACCATATTAGGCTGAGTCCTAAGCTGATCACACAGATGCTCCTTCAGGACTGGGAGATTTCTAGTTCAGATCCTGAAGGTGCTGCTGCCAACTGTGCTCAGCTATTGACCTCCAGCCCTTTCTTGAAGAGGGCTACCATGCCCAACTTCATGTGTCTCTCCAACAGGCAGCCCACATGTAATGCCTGGGCTGTAAAACCCTGCTTCTCCTCCCAATTTCCAAAGAACTCTGAAGAGTGGTAATTCTGAGTGGGGTAGGACTTTACTGGGATGGCTTCAAAGTTATAATTCTCCTTCCGCCACACCCTGCTTTCTATCCTTCCCTCAAGTACTGTTGAGGCTGAGAATACCACCATGTAAGTTCCTTGCCCTCTAATGTATGTCTCAAGAGAAACGAACTACAACCATTTGTACCAGGATGGGCCTGAAAAAGTAAATGTTACAATGGGATGTTGGAGTCAGATTACTCAGCATTGCCACCACCCAGGTGACACTGAGGACCTCATCTCTGGTGGTGTGTGGAGCCTGAAAGTCCTAAGTCCCAAGATCAAAATACAATTGCCTAAATTTTAATAGTGGCAAACTGGGATGGTATATCTATGGAATGAAACACACTGGTGAATGTTATAAAAATATAGTGGAAAGAGTAATATCAATTATAACACAAAGGAATTGGATGGTTCTTGTGTAGGGTAATTATGATTTAATAAAAACAAATGTGAAAGATAGAAGCTCTTCTTTTCAGCTTATAAAGAGGCTCCCATCTTCTGAAGCTGGAAAGTAAGGAAAACTAAAGACAAAACATAGAACTCAATCATAGGAGCTCCAAATAAGGATACCTTCTCAAATTTGGCAGATCCAAATGTTGAGGTCAGGACTGTGATAGAAAAGAATGAGACACTGACACAGAGGATGGTGACAACTATATTACTGTCCTCAAGAGTGTTGCACCCCTCAAACCCACCCTACTGAGGGAGAGTGAGTGCCTCTTCTTCTCTGAATATGACCCTTTGGTTCTCCCTCAGGATAAAATGAGAGTCCCCTCAGTATCTGCTCCTCCATTCCTTCATGCTATCATGACATGGCAGGTCTAGAGAAGCTCTAGACATTTCTAGGGGAAAAAGGAGCTAGGGTCACAAGGAGTTAGAGGACCTGGCCAAATTTTGTCATCAGGAGACTGGCACATGTTTGTAGGGCTGTATCTTAAGGCTAATGCATCAGAAAGGAGTGGAAAGTAAATTTGGCAAGACAGTGTTTATCAAATTGGGATCACCCTCCCGGGATGCAGGATCTAAAGTCCTGGCAAGAACCCTGAGAGACAAACCTGGGAGACAGAGTAAATATGCAACTAAGATTAATCAAAGCAGCTTACAGAAAATGATGGCCTACACTAAGTGAGGCCCACACTAAGCGTCTGAATTATCATGGTAGACAACAAAAGAAAGTGTTAAAAGACTTTGACAATAGGACGTGCATACATAAGAGTTTTTATTCCACAGAAAGCCAAGAACTGTACCAGGTGACCAAGGGATACTGAATGAGCAAAGCAGTAGGCATGCACAAGTGGCAGGGCACCAGTCCCATTGGGAGGTTCCGTGGTGGTTGTGGTCTGTAGGCAGGACTGCTGACTGTCTAGAAATGAGCTCCCCCATCGCAATGGAGAGGCTGAGAAAATGATCAGAAGGGTAATGACAGTTGCCCTAGTATAAAGTTATGCCCCTTTGTCCGATTTCTAGGACCCATTTTGAGACCTAAAACTCACTGTGTGAGAGACTATCACGTTCCTAGGCACAGAGCCCCAAAACACCAAATAACGTATGTACAAGGGTGGGCAAAAGTAGGTTTACAATTACTTGTATTAAAACTGTGTACCTAATTTTGCCCACCCCTGTGTAATAACATTCCAGTTTTTTTTTCAAAGGGATTCATGATAACCTACTTGAATAATAGCACAGAGAGGGAAAGAGAATGGCCAGATGTTTTAAGGACACTTGGAAATGGACTAAAGTTTATGTAAATTCTCTGGGATCTGAAGCCTCACCATGACTCTTCTACTAATGTTGGGTCGAATGGAGGCCAAGTCATAAGTCCTGAGGCCAGTCCATTCAGCGTGGGATACTGGGACCATGGATGCACTCGGTGGTCATCTCTCTCCCTGCCAGTGAATTGCTGGGATGGACTTACTAGGGAGTAGGCAGAATTTGCAGAGTGGTTTCTGTACTGCGGAGCAGGATTTATCATCAGAAAAAAAATAAGTTGAAGTCTCTGAAACTTTTTCCTTTCACTCTGTGAAAGAACGTATATTTAAAAAATATTGTTTTAACATCCCACTAGAGGAGCAGATGCTAAATGTAACCCTGTAGTAGTTGTCTATTTTCCCAATGCAGAATTTTGTAGAAACTATTATATCTGCTTGGAAATCTCTTTTCTTCTATTTATTCACATAAACTACTGCTTCTGTTTGAAATTTAGCTCAATCCTCAGTTCCTCCAAAAGCTGTCTTATCCAGCTTTATTTAGGTCACATCCCCGTTTTTGCCATCATAATGTCGCATACCCTTACTTTGTGTCACTTGTCTTTCACATATATATTTATTTGATTAATGTACTTTCTTACCTACTGGAAAATAAGTTCCTTGATGTTTAAGTGTATCTCAGGATCCAGCATGAATTTGATAAACATGATAATGAGTAATCTAGTTTTTCTATAATTCTAATACAGGGAAGTCTGCACTGTTTTAAACTTGGGTATATCATCAAAAAGATGCTTATTGCACATGAAAGTCTTATAGATTTCACTATACTTTCTTAGTAAAAAAGAATACTATATAACGTCCATCTTTGAAATAGGAAAGAGAAATGAATTTAAAACCATTTTGGAAACTAAGACTAGATCCAAGAAAAGTTAAATACAAGTGAAAAATAAATATTACATGAACTCTTATAATGAAATTCTACATATATTTGAATGGCAAATGGATAGATGGATGAATTTAATGTACACACTTAATATTCTCGCAGATGCCCATGTGCACCTCTATGTGAGGACACAGAGAGGAATGTGCAACTGCACATTAGCTGGGGGTGTCAGCCTGGGGGAGATTCTGAGAGGGAGTCAGACTCCCAGCTGATTTTTAAATGATGAGTGAGGTTTTACCTGTAAAATATAAAGGACAAAGCAGGAGAAAGTATCATTTACTTAGCACAAGGCACAATCTGAATTGCCTCATCTGCATAAACTTAGTTACTATACACAACTCTGCAGATTCGATTCCATGCTCCTACTTCACAGAGATAGAAGGGGGAGAGTTAATATTTATTACTCTGCAACGGGCACTGTGCCAGCTCTGTATGTGTTCTTGCTTAATACTCAGAACAACACGGGAATGTAGGTATTCCTACTGCTGCTATATACACAAAGGCATAAGTTAAAAAGAATATTTAATTTGCTCAAGGTCACAGATCCAGAATATGTCAAGACAGACTTTGAACCCAATCCTGTTTATTCCTGCTCTGCCAATGTGGAGAAAGTCTCTTCAGCAGAGCAAACCACATGTGACTTTAAAGAGTTAAAAACAAACTTGGCAGAATATCAGACTTTTACTGAACACTTATTCTACCTGCTGTACACAAGATTTCTTACATAAATAAGTGCTTTATGTGGGGTCTATAGAAATTAACTCTATCTCCGTGTTTGGAAAAAATGTGCTATCATTGAAAAGTGATAAAAAGTTATTCAAAGACTTTTATATCTCATTTTTATATCTCATTTTTATAATATTTTCAATTAAGTATGAGATAAAGTTATACAGGAAAATATAAATGTAGAGAAAAATGACAGATTCAAATAAGAAAATTATCCACATATTTTCAAAGAGTACATAAATATTTTAATGCCTTTGCTTCCAAATTATAATGCAAAAGATCTCAATTCAAGAATAATGTGCATAATAACTTGTCTAGTAAATTGTGCTACTTTTAGGGAGGTTTTCTGTTTTAAACTTTCATTAATATTACATGAGTTTATCTTATCATAGTCACACCCAAGCAATTAAAATGTAGGACAATGAAAAAACCTAATATTTATGAACCTAAGACCTTCAATCTTATAAGTTATTCATGAGCCATCTGGTTCTATAAACATGATAGTATGGTCAAATGTTCTTAAAATACATGAAAAGAAAGAATGTTTTGGAAAGAAACAATTAGATTTTATGAGTGAAATCCCAAGGCAAGCTGTAAGATTAAGGTAACAAAATTTTCTTGCAGGTAAAAAATTGTATAAATATAATATATGTAAAGAACATTATGTATAATGGAATATTCTCATATATAATGCATATATACATATACTTTTATATATACATATACACACCCATTGCATGATCTTGCCATATACCAAGAGAGACTTAGAACTACATTTTTCTATGGGATTGTGAATGCAAACAGAAACAGCAGTATGATTCATTCTGGGTTCCTAAGGGATGGCAAGGGAAACCAAGGGAGTGCCTCCTGCCTTCCATTTGTGTTATTACCTCCATTCATCAAATTCTACCACTCCATCTGCCATGTGTCTTTAATGAATGAACACATGGAAGTGCGTGTGCAGGGTTATATGTGAGATGGGGTGGTTCAGTGTGTGTTGTATGAATTCCTAACTTAAGTATTGCTTATATGTGGGTAAGACAATTTTTCTATGTATTTCCATCTGAAAATCATTTTAAACTCGAAATATACATGCTGTTACATTTTCTGTTAAAATAGCATGCACTGTTATAAGTAACTGTTTAAAGTTTTTTCCTTTTGAATTCACTTTACATTTATTTACCCTTCAATTTGTGCTTATTTAGATAGGAAGTTAATGATAAAATATCCAAGCTATGTATTTTCATTATTTATAACCAAGGCACTCTAATTTTCTCCTTAGTCATGTGTCAAATTCTTACCAACACTTCCAAAACAAGTGGGACATAAATTATAACAAGTCCAAAGTCTTATTCATAATAAAAAATAACACTCTAGACTATAGCCAAAATAAAAAGTGTTCTCCAGTCTGTAATCAATGATGCAAGCCAAAGCAACTAAAATTCAAAGCAAAATTTGGAACAACTTCAGGATGTCATCAACACAAATTGTAATAAGTTGGAAACACATCATAACAAACTACTATACATGTTGAATTCTGCACAATTTCATTATCCCATTCACTTTCACTGTGATTTTTTATGGTGTTCCCCACCACCATTAAGTTCTATAACATGGTAGCCTTAGTCAGTGATACATTATGTACACTTCTTTTATCTATAACAATGAAAGCAAAATCTTATTAAACTCCTTGGAAGTTTCAGCATCTTGAGCTTTATACAATAAAAAATACACATACCATTTATTTTTTCATCTTATTATCTATATTTTTCGCACTACCAAGCATACTTTTAATGTCAATTTGAGTAATATAAACTTAAATAGTCTGTATAAGTAAATAAATATGTGTAGAAAATAGATATTGATTCTTACTTAAGCAAAAAAAATTGTTTTATATACCCAAAAATTTTGGGGTGAGAGGAAGAACTTACAAGTATATATTTGCAAGTATTTATCATTTTCTCAAAACAATCTTATAATTTAAGTAATTGAAATTAGTATTCATATATGTAGTTTAAATCTAGCAATAAATCATGGAGGATATAGTGCAGAAATTATCAGTAACAATTTATGCCTCTATGTTTATTTCCTGTAAAGTGTAACAAACTATCCATAGCCCTCATTCCACTGATTCTCATTTGTTTGTCCTGGCACAGGGAGCTCATGATACCACTTCTGCACTCCAGGTCACACTCTGTCAAGCATTAGAACTATTGTGCAAGAGAGGCCTTGGATTCCTAATCAGCTTCTTTACCCAGTCCACTAGCAGCTGAGAACCATACAATTTCACTTATATGTAGGATATAAAACTGAAACTCACAGACACAGACAACTGCATAGTGGTTACCACAGGGAGGTGGGTGGAGGAGAAGTAAAGGGTAGAGGAGGTCACATATATGGCAACAGAAGCTGATTTAACTTGGGTAGTGAGCACACAATGAACCTATATGATCTTAATAACCAACTTCTCCTGAATAAGTTTAATTTAAAAAAATTAGAAAATACTTAGGATGAATGAAAATGAATATAATGTACCCAAAGAAATTTATATCTGTAATTTATATATTTATATAGATGATAGATAGATAGACATAAACTTCTAATCAATAACCTGGCTTTCTACCCTATGAGACTAGAAAAAGGAGATAAGACTAAATTTAAAGTAAGCAAAAGGAAATAAATAATGCAGATTGAGAGGAAATAAGCAAAATAGAGAATTAAAACAATAAAGAATATAAAACCCCCCAAAGCTGGCATTTTGAAAAGCTTAACAATAAACTCAGCTTTTGAAACTTAATTTAATTGAAGAATAGACTCTAATTTCTTGTTTCAAAATTATATGTGTGAGCTAGCAGGTGGAAAAATATTTTCTTGGATGTGGAGTTAACTGGTACTCTTGGGAGCATATGGCAGAGTAAATTTATGGCAGTACAAATATAAAAATGAGAAAAACATTTTTGATGAACTGGATTTATTGATATCTTTAGGACCAAAGTCACAAGTACAAATTCATTCTAAATATGTAACACAATTCCTAAGGGAAGGACTTAGTTACAGCGATAGCTCCATGTATGCCTTCTCGCAGCCGAACAGTAATATGGGGTGAGGCGTGCAAATGGTCATAGGGGAATCGCACAGCAGCTAAGAAACAAAACATATAACATTTTACTGAAATTTCCAAGGTTCTCTGGCTAACAAATCTGAATGAGAGTAATGAGCCAGTTATTTTTCTGTAATATCAGTTACATTTCCATTAAACAAAGTTATTATTACAGCTATTCTTTTATTACCATTTTCTATTAAATAGAATTTTTATCAATTGAATGAAAGGAAAAACATATGTTTCCTGGGTCATATTATTTTATTCACAGTCTATCCATTAGGGCTTTATATAAACAGGCCTATAATTGTTAAATGTTGATCAATAATACCAAAAGTAGGCTGATTGAATTAGATCAATTACTAGTATATAAATAATATGGACAGAAAACTTCTTCTGACACTATATCTTCAATATCTGGGAGAGTGCTTGGCATATAATTTGTGCTCATTAAATACTGGTTTAATAAATTGATGAATCCATGATGTCAGTTCAATATATTCAACACAATGAGCATGTGGTATTTAAATAAGTTATCAACTAGATGATGATTATCATCTAAAAGACATAAAATACTTCAATGAGTTGCAATACACCAAAATTTGTCAGGCACTGCTGACCCGTTGTCATATTCTTTTCTGAATTCATGTTTTCCATTTTATTAATTATACCCAGCTATATAACACTGTCACCACAAACTTAATGGCTTAAAACAGCACACAGATATTAAGATGGTTTAAGTGTGTCCTCTGTCAATGGGCTCAGGAGGCTGCAGGCAGGGATCATCTAGGACTACGTTCTCTATCTGGAGATTTTCTGGATTGGATGTTCTTCCATGTTCACATGATTATTGGAAGAATTTCATTTTTTCAATGTGAGACTGAGAGCTTCTTTGCTGGCTTATCCTCACACCCTCAGCTCCTGGAGGCCACCTGCAGTCCCCTGCTGTGTGGGGTCCCACAACGTGGTTGCTTGAGAGAGACTGCAGTAAGACCAGCACTACAACTTTCTGTAATATAAGCACATACATCATTAAAATTTTCCATCACCTGTTATGTTCTATGGGCTAGAAGCAAGCCACAGGTCTTGCCTATCATCAGGAGGAAGGGATTATACACGGTCTAACAGTGGGAGGCAAAGAACGCGGCAGCCACTTTAAAGTTTGCCTGTCACACGCATGTAAGGGGAAACTTAGAGCTACTTACAAATATATTTCTGTCATACCGAACTCTAGAACAAAAACAGTGAGATAAACTGATGATATCCATATGAGAAGTTATAGCTTATCTTAAAGTATATATGAAGAAAATATTTTTGAAAGGATGTTGTGATAATTGATGCCAGAATTACTAGCAGATATGAAAAGAAATTTTTAAAAGCAAAACCATTGTAATTGGCCCAGAAATTTAACAACTGAAAAACGTAGACAACTTGTTTACTTCCCTCAGCCCCAATTGACCCACCACCTAAGGGCATGAAGAAATTGCTTCCCTTAAAGAGACCCGCTGAAAAATTAGTAAATAATGATGGAAAAGTATATTAATTTGCAGAATTAAGATGTTAAGACTTAGCTAAGCCATGAATTTTAAATCATAGGAAAAATATGCAAGAAAAAAGGGAGGGATTTTGTATGAATGAAGTAGAAAGAAATAACTCACACACAATGACAAGTTAGAACCTTAGGAAGGTAATCTCCCAAAATGTGAAAGACTCAGAATACAGGTAAAGGATCCTAAGTACCTAATTAAAGAAAGCAAGCTCCCTGTTGAGATCAGTCTTGGCTGTATAGGGAAGGACTTGGTCCGTAGCTGCTCTTTGGCTCTCTCCTTAGAGGGAAACTGAGCTTCAGCTTCTTTCAGATGTACAGGCAGAACAGTAACTGTGTTCATAAGCCTGCTTGAGAACTCCTGAACACAGTAAGTATTTCAGTCACTGCAAATGATTGAAAATTTTTACAAAGAAAATATTTTGAATTTGAAAGCACTTTATAAGCTGTTGTGTATGTCTTTAAAGTGACATAAATCAGATCAATCATTTGTCTAAGACTTCTTAAATGTAGTTACATATTTATAGATTTATAAATAGAATAGGAATTATAACTAAACATGACATTCTAAGAAAGAGCTAAGGATTTCCATTAGTGTTTTAATAAATTTAATATTGAGTCTCAATAATAAAATTTCAAGTTGTCTTTTTCTAAAATAATAGCTGCTAATCTTTTAACTAAAATCAGGCATTTTAAATCATTGAAAATTAGTTTAAAAGTAGCAATTCTTTCCCTGGATTAAGCCTCGATTACAAAAAGCCTTTGTTTGAGTTTAATAAAAAGTGGCCTAGCATAGTGGGAAACATTGGATAGATACTGAAGGGTAAGTACATGTAACGTTAGCTGGAAAGAATCAGTCACACTATTCTCTTCCCGCCTGGGTATTGGATGTCCACTGGCCCATTAGGTACCTCCCATTAACTTCCCGTTAACTTCACTGGAGGATACCATGGCAACAGCATCAGCATGTGATAAAGTCAACCATTAAAATATGGCTTCAGAATTATGGAAAATATTCTTGCATATCAACATTGGGTTACCATAGTGTTTAATATGTATTTTTCCTAAAAATACATTGTCAGAAGTGTCACGCCCTCAGTGCCAGAATATTGAGACAAGACTCCCAGTCACAATTGTTCCTTTAAATAATTAAAGGTCCACTATCAATTGGAATGAGCTGTCAGACTTATTCAAATATCATATATAAGTATGTTAATTAACACTTATAGAGCATTATCTTTGAAAAATATACAAAAGCTGGACATATGTAATCCAATCTTTCTATTAATTAAGCAATTGTGTATGGTTCTCAAGACTAGTTTTTTTATATCACAGTTACACTTTGAAATAAAAAATGTATTTTTTCCATAATAGAAAATTTTCAAAAGTCCTTTATGTCAAAAGTGTAATACTCTTTCCCTGACTTCCCACATAATACATTATGCATTCCCCCTTCACCCCCCCAAAAGACCCAAACAATAAAAGCACTGACTCAATTTAGATTTCTCCCCCTCCGTGTCATTTTAATTGGTACCAGAAATACCAGCAACATTTCAAACGACATTAACCTATGAAGATAGTCCTCTGAAGCTCTTCAGCTTGAAAACTGAAATGCTGATGTACCATCAGCAAGATCTCCACTAACATACAACCACAGTGGTGGCAGTGGATCACATGGTCGGACTTATGGCCAAGTCCTTCAAGTGTTTGCTCAGCTGTTACCTGCTCAATGGGATCTGCAGTGACCACACTATTTAAATATGTACTCCACGTTTGACATTATGATTTACCTTACCATGTCCTTTATGTTTCCAATTTTCTCCAATGCATTCCAACTTCTAACTTAGTATATGCTTTACTTACTTATTGTGTTTGTTGTCCATTGTGTTTCCCAATATAATGTAAGTAAGCTCTACTCAAAGAGATTTTTGTTTTGTTCACTGACATCCCAAGTACCTGGAACAGTAACTGGCACAGAATCGCCAGAATTCCCTAGGGAATTCCCTATGGCACAGAATTCCCTATGTTTGCTGAGCTAATGAATAACAGAAAAGTCCATAATGTTTTACATAAGTCCATTAACTACACAGAAATCAATTAGCCAACATCCTCGGTATTTATGAACAAATAGTGTTCAAATAGGTTTGAAAACTAGAGTAAAGTATGGCTGCTACTGGCGCCAAATCATGAACACCTCCAATTTTCTGAATATAAATATTAATGAAAGACTACTTTAGTAAGCACTCACATTTACATGAAACAAGGAAGGATAAATTCTCTCTCTAGTCACTGGTCTCTTCATTCTGATCAGTGGAGTAATAGCCCACCCCGCTTCCAGTGTCAATATTAGAAAGAAAGGGTCGAGGCATTTTAGAAAGAAGTTTTTGTTGTTGTTATTTTTATAATTGACCTCCATTTTCACACCTTAGAACAACTATGGTAAATATTTCCTTCCTGGACTCTGCACCCACTTATTTCTGGAGGGTTTTGAAGGCTGAAGAATTGCTTTGGGATTTGAAATATCACCAGCTCCTCTGTTCATATTGCTGGTGAATTTTTTTGGCAGTTAAAACCTGGGTGGGTTGACAGTAACTTGACATACGTTACACTTCATGTTTCAGTGAGGGTGATTTTAAAAAGATAACTTACAAGTCACAGTCCTTGAACTTGCCTTAAGATTTTTGTCTCTCAGCTGCATGGTTGGTGCTCTGTCCATCCTAATGCTTTGTTTATTTGCAAACTTCTCAAGAGCCACAGTAATTGGGCAGGGTAATCTGCTCCTGGCTTTCAGGCACTTGACCTCTAATAATGTGGGCACTTTGCTCTGTTTTGGTAGAAAAAGCACAGAATTCCCTTAGCTCAGACTTTTTCCTAAGGGCCAGATAACAAATAGTTTTGTCTCTAAGGGTCACAAAATTTCTGTCACAACTACTCAATTCTGCCATAACAGCATCAAAGCTTCCATAGCAGCATGGAAGGAATGGATGTGGATGTGTTCTAATAAATTTTATTGATAAAAATGTACAGTTGGCTGGATGTGACCTCCTGCTCATACAGCCTTTAGTGCCAAGTAGAGATTTTGACTCCTCCCATTGTGTTCGGTACACAATCACTTCCATCTTAGGCATCTCGGAATGGGAATAGCAAGCAAAAAAGCTACCCTGGCTTTCATATTGGCTCTTATGAGACTCTCTTAGTTTTGAGGAAAGATGAGACTCTAATTATGATTTATCGTTTTAAGATTGGAAAGTGAAATGTTTGTCCCAGTCTAATTTTATTGGCAATAAAATAAGTGAATACATTTTTGTTAGTTTCCTTTTGGTTTAACTATATTAAAATTACTATTTGTCAAATTCTTGTCACCCAAACAAAACTTAATAAAATTTCTCTCTCCTAATGAATGTGATAGTTTCTATTTCGTAATGTTTACTAAAGATCCTTTTTATGAACTAATCATTACATATGGTTTTGAAAATATTTTGATAATTAAATAAAGTATAAATGAGAGTAAATATATAAATTGATGATGTTTTAAATTTAATATCAAATGATATAAAATATCCAGCTCTTAGTTTCCTGAGATTTTATTAAATTTGCATTGTTTTCTAAATCTCAAGCTTGATTTTTTTAACAGTGGTAAGATTGTCAGTTTATTTGTTTATCTTAGTAAAACTGGAATTTGTTATAAGTAAAAGTAATGTTGGTGCTCCTGAGTCTCAAGCAAATTTTAAAAAATTATGTTTGAATGATTTAACTCATCCCCCTTGGATTGAACAAGGTCCTTTCATTGCAGGAACCAATTACAAAATGAGATAGGCAAAAATTACAAAATTCTGAAACCTTTCTACTCTGTTTCTAAACTTTTAACCTTGGTCTGAATAAGGATTTATTTAAATCGAGTACTTTGGTACCACGTAACAGTACCTGATAATTCCCTAAGCAGGAATTATAAACTTATTAGTGCCCCACACTTATTCTTGACTCAGAAAAGTCCTTACAATTTAAAATGTTATCATTAGTCTGTACCTCTTCCATTGTATTCCCCCAAACAAACAAACAAACAAACCCACCTATCAACCTCTGTGTTCACTAGGGGTCTGTTATTGCAACTGATTAGATGAAGCATGATTCAAATTAAGCAAAACAAAAATTGAGGGGCCCATTAAACAGAAAAGTCCAAGGGTGAAGCTGATTTTTGCGTATTGGATACCAGGGATTTGGTGAGCTCAGCAGAATGCTGCCCTTCTGTGTATTTGATATGGTTCTTCAATCATGTATTGCATCGGTCAAAAACTTTGTTTTCTCCAACAAGATGGCTCTAGTAGCACTTTGTTGCCTTTAACTTCATCCAGAACAATTTTGTTAGATTGTATTGTGACAGCTGTCAATTAGCGTGCATTTGAAAAAACTTATCTAAATTGGTGAATTTTTTGTTTAACCATTTTACTATTGAAGGTGGGAGAAAATACACCACAGTCTCAGAATATCATGATTTATTTCAAGAAAGGTAAAGGCACAACTGAAATTTAAAAAAAAATGTACAGTGTATGGAGAAAGTGCTGTGACTGAGCAAACATGTCAAAAGTGGTTTGTGAAGTTTCGTGCTGGAGATTTCTTGCTGGATGATGACGCTCCATGGTTGGCTAGACCAGTTGAAGTTGACAGGGATCAAGTCAAGACACTAATTGAGAATAATCAGTGCTCCACCACATGGAAGATAGCTAATATACTTGAAATAGCCACATCCAGAGAGTTATGGTGAAAATTTAAAATATGTCTTTTACATAAAAAAAACTAAAGAGACTTTTTGGACAACCAGTTACATAAAGACTTTCAGTTGCAAATAAAAGTATATTCACCCTATAAAAGTTCAATATATAATACAACATATCATGTGACAACAAGGTCAAAGATAAGAAGCCACTAATTCTGGTTCAGCAGCTCATAAATGTTGGGACCAACAGCTTTGCTGTTCTTTGGTCCTTTCCTCATGATACTGAGATGGGAACCAAGCTGTAGCCACTACATTTATATTATAGAAAAAATATGCGAGAGTAAAAGTGTTCAATGATATGACTCATGTTTAAAAAGAATGCAAAAGCATTACCTTCTTCATGAAAAGAATGATATCTTCATGCAAAAGAATGCAGAAGCCATTTGGCAATTACACATTAACATATAGTGGGCTAGAACCATGTCACATAAGTTTACATGTTGATAAGGGACATTAGGAAAGCAAGTATTATTCAGCCTTTTTAAAGAGGGGTTTGAGAAAGGGTGTTCAAAACAGTGGGTTCAAAACAGTGTATCAAACAGTGTATGCCAACGTGCTTTAAGAAGATGACAGACCGCATGGATATTGACAGCCAAAAAGCAGGTCATACCAGATTAAATGGAAAGAGAAATTTCTCCTTACCAAGGCTGACAAAAAAAAAGGCCTAGAAGGATGCTGATTGGTTAATCTTGGTTCATTTTTCTATTTCTGAACTTATTATATTCAGAGAAATGGGGTACACTGATAAGGATTAATTTAAGATCAGTTCCAACTGAATCATACGAAATAGTTTCCATATTGGAATGTGGCATCCTTTTATCTCAAGTCAGTAAAAGAGTACAGAGTGCATTGGTTTTCAGTTACTGCATACCAAATTACCAAATTTTAACAGTTTAAAACAACACCCATTTATTATTTCACAGTTTTCATGGGTCAGGAATTCAAGCACAGTTTAGCCGCATCCTCGGTACAAGATCTCAGAGGACTCCAATCCAGTCATTGCCTGGGGCTGAGCTTTTATCTGAGGCCCAGGAGCTTCTCCCAAAAATCGTAGGGTTGCTAGCAGAACTCGTAGGGTTGCTAGCTGTGGAACACAGGGCGGATTGCTTCTTCAAGGTCAAGAGGAAGATGGTGTCTCTGTTTTTAGACCCAGAATAATCTCTCCTTTGATTAACTTTAAAATCGACTGATTAGGAACCCGAACTGCATCTTAAAAAATATCTTCACCTTTGCAATATTATATTACCCATATTTTGCCATATAAATGAGCACTGTTGTGCCCAATTTTTTGAGGGAAAAATAAAAATGTACATTATACATGAGTAGTACTAATTCTGTATCTATATAAATGATTTCAATTCTTTTCTTTAGGCTTATGCATTAAAATTGTAACTAGAAAGCAATGATAACTATATGCAAAATAATACACTGGAACATGATAATCAGATTTGTTCCTAAATATTAATAAATTAAAAATTGAATGAAAAAGTTAAAATGAGAAGTTTTTTACCTGAAAGTCTGGGCCAAAAACCTGGGTGCACATTATACACGGCAAAATATGGTAAAAGTGATTGCCATCATCTCCACAGTACCGGTCCACACTGAAAAGGGGGGGAGGATGGTACAGGACATACATTCCAAAGGATGGGAATCCTAGGAATCTTCTTACATTTCTTCCTGTCACATAGGAAGAAATTGTCACCTTCTTGTAAAAATTAACATCTCACAAGAGTAATATGAAAGGAAAATATTGACCCTGTATATTCAGCAGTTTGCATAATAGTTAGGAAATTGAAAAACTGAGTTTATATGGTAATTTACTTCATCATGTTTAAATGACCTAGAAATACAAGAAAGTTTTCTTAGAGTTCAGTTTTCCCAAAGTGACACATTTATTTACTGGAAGCTTAAATGGCAGAAGCAGAAAACAAAAGTTAGTTGTTTGCTATTTGGTGCCTTCTGTACAACTGATACCTTTGATGTTGACTAGACAGATTTGATGTCATAATTAGTAACAGTCTATTTGTGCCTAAAGGAAAAAGAATTGTCACAGAGGTATAAATTTCAATGTGAATAAAAACAAGCTACAATGGTTAAAAAGTGATATTTTCTCTTACCAGGAATAAGCTCAGAGATCATCCATATGGTGGAAAATATTAAAATCTAAAACAAAAGATATTTTAAAATTGAACTCTCTCAGCACAAAATAGAATTTTTTAAATTTCATTTTTGAAAGATTACTGTTGTGCCTGGCTGGTGGTGCTCAGTGAACTGAGTGCTGGCCTTCAAACCGAAGGGTCGCCAGTTCAATTTCCAGCCAAGGCACATGCTTGGATTGTGGCCAGGTCCCCAGTAGCAGGCGTGTGAGAGGCAACTACACATTGATGTTTCTCTCCCTCTCTTTCTCCCTTCCTTCTCCTCTAAAAGTAAATAAATAACATCTTTAAAAAAAGATTACTGTTGAAGTGAGCAAACAAGTCTGAAAAATAAAATATTTATTGAGCAACTGTCCATAACAACCTACAAGATGATATAGATATTGAAAAATATGTACATTATATAGAGGTGGGGCATTTAAGTAAAGATGTATGTCCACAGGAATTTGGTGAGGGAAATAAAACCTTACATTTACTCAGAAGACAGATTTTGCATAATAATAAGGAGTTTAAAATGTCCCAATTAATATATGTAGTTCTTCTGTCACATCAGCTGAACAGTTAAAAGAATGTTAGTAGATCTTCTAATAACCTTACCTGAATTCCCTGCTAACGGTAACAAGTCATCTCTGACACTCCAGTAGCAATTTGCATATGATTAGAGGCAATGCTTCCAAATTTCATTCCGAACCTTCCTTTCTAACTTGTTAATACCGCTGTAACAGAGTGACCCTGCCTACTGCTGAGAATCAGGAGCAATGCTTGTCACCATAAAGGAAATTGATTGGCCTGAATATAACCAATTGATTCTAAATCATGGGTCACAGGGGATTTTTTAACATAAAAAACAAATACGCAAGAAGAAAAAGTTAGAGAAGCATTAGGAATTTCTAATTTACAGCACCATGGTGAAACTGAGAGCACTTGTCCGAAGCAGAGAAACTATTTCCTTGCCGTTTCCAGACTTTACAGACAGCCTGATTCCTGGAGGCAGAGTGCCCTTCCCCTTCCTCAGCAGCCAGGGGAGTCTTTCTCATGCTTCATTGCTCTAACATTTGGTCTCCTGCTTTCCTCTTTCACCTACCCAGGATTATCTTTTCATTTTAAGGTCATTTTGTTAGTAACCTTAATTCTAACTGCAACTGTAATTCCCACTTGCCATGTAACGTAACATACTCATAGGTCCCCAAGTTCAAATGTGCACACCTTTGGAGGGGTCATGATTCTGCCCACCACAGGCAGCATCCACCTAACTACCATGCCTAGTTTTAGTCCTCCAAAACAAAGCTGAAGGTATCATCTATAAAGTCTGAGTCTAAAATACCTTTTTAAAATTATATAAAAAAAGAAAGGTCTAATTGACAACATATGTGTAAAACAAAATAATTAAAGGTAGTGTGTCTCCTTGGGGGGGGAGGGGAAGACTTGTTTCCATGTATAAGGTTTAGTGGTCTTTATAATGAAAGTCCTATCCTATTAGCTGCGTTAGCCCATTTATTCATTTTCATTTTAAGTCACATTCATTTAACTGATGCAGAATTTACATATGCCTTCTCATTCAAGTGGGTCTTTAAGATGCAGGCTATGTTACAGGGTTTGGAAATGATCTTCAGACATCTGTCTCTGAAATACTTAAGGAGCAAGCTACTCCAAACAGACTCATACTTCCCATCAGAATATGTCCCTGATGCTCAGCATTATCGTGAAGAAAAGCTTAAAGGCAGAATTGTACCATCGTGAGGGTAAGGTCAGCTCTATCAAGTTTACAGAAGCAATACAACACACATCCCTGAACTCTGGGGGGCAATGATCTTGTTTTGCATCACTATCCCCAACCAGGAAGCACCTAGCACATTCTAGAAAGAAGAGAAATGGAATTTTGATTTAAAAAATCTAGAATTCTGTTACAGGAAAATTTTACTTAGGTTTAATTCTTGCCTCCTCATTGGTCTAATCTAGCTGGGTACGGTGAGGGGAGCTGTAAAGCACACAAAGCAGAGTTTAATTTTTATGGTAATTATATTTAAAATAGTTATACGTAATATCAAAAATTTTTAATTTTTTTATTTAATTATTGTTCAAGTACAGTTTTCTGTCTTTTACTCCCATCCCAGCCCACCCCCCCTGCTCCCCACCTCCCTCCCATTTCCACCCCCCTTAGTTGTTGTCCATGTGTCCTTTATACTTGTTCCTGTAAATCCTTCCCCTTCCACCCCTGAAATTCCCTCCCCTCTCCCCTCTGGTCACTGTTCCCCTGTTCTCAAAATTTTTTAAAAATCACCTATGAGTTACAAACCCAAAGGAGTCCATGAGTTTGTATGCCTGTATTATTGATGATCAAAAGTATGAAGAAAGCTGACATTCATCCAGAGTAAATTGGTGATTAAACACCCTGAACCTGATGTTATCTCTTGTACCAGTTTTCAATCATTGCTCTAGCAAATGATCACAAACTGCAGCTTAAAACAACACCCGTTTACCACAGCTTTGTTGGTACCTAGTTTGGCGTCTGGTTGGAGGTGACTGGGTCCTTAACCAAAGATCTCACAGGGCAAAAATCACTCCCTCAGCTGGGCTGGCCTTGTACTGGAGGCTCAGGGTGGGGAAGAAGTCTGCTCCCAAGCTTCCGATATTGTATTTATAACAAGAAATATAGGTTTGGTCTTCATCCTCATTTATGGCACAGAGCTCCTAAAACCATTAGAATTTCCTCAGTGAAGGCAGCAAAAAGGTTGTCTTTTATGTTAATAAGGCAATGGGGAAAGCCCCTAGGTAGCCTAAAGATGTGAGCTGCTGGCCAGGAGCACCAACCTCCTAACTGGAGTGTCCAAACTTTTGTCTCTACCTCCCTACCTCTGGGAGGTGAATGGGGCTGCGAGGTAAAACAACCACCAATGGCCAGTGCTTCAGTTGATCACACCTATGTAATGCAGCCTCCATAAAAACTCAAAATGGCAGAGTTTGATTAATAGAACTTCCAGGTTGGAGATCTGGGGAGAGTGGCGTGGAAGGTCTATGCCTTTCCCCCATAACCTGCTCTAAGCATGTCTTCCATCTGGCTGTTCCTGAACCATATTTTTTTACAACAGCCAGTCACATAGTTAGTAAAATGTTTCTCTAAGTTCTGTGAGCCTCTCTTGCAAATTAATTGAACCTGAGGCAGAGGTTGCTGGAACCTGTCATCTACAACCAGGAGGTCAGAAGCACAGTGACAACCTAAATTTGCAATTGATGTCTGTGGAGGGTTGGGGAGACTCTTGTGGCACTGACCCCTTAGCCAGTAGGATCTCACATTATCTCCAGGTAAATAGTGTCAGGACAGAGCCGAATTGTAGGACATCCAGCTGGCGTCAGAGAATTGCTGGGTGATGTGGGAAAAGCCACCCCCTACACAAACACACATTGGAATTTTGGCCCCAGAATCATGAAATTTGTTCAGATTTTTAGCAGAATTCAGCTCATTGCTATTGTAGGACAAAGGCTCTTATTTCCTCACTGGCTGTCAGCCAGAAGCCTCTTTTAGCTCTGTAAGCTCCGTGCTGACTCGCCTTCCCATGTGAAACTCTCCATCTTCAAAGCCGGTAATGGCCCATCAAGTCCTTCCCAAGCTTCGAATATCCCTGACTTCTGCCATCAGCTGCTTTTAAGGGTTTCTGTAATTAGATCAGGTCCATTCGGATAATTGGGTCTATTGTAGGGTCAACTATGCCATATAATATAACAGAATTAGGGAAGTGGCATCTCTTCATATCCATAGGTTCATGAGATTATGACTGGCCATCTTTGGGAGGCCATTTTAGAAATTCTGCCGTTCACATTTCTCTTCAAGGAGTCAGTGACACCCAGCAGCGTCTGCCCTATTCCACAATCCTTTCCTCTCCTAATTCTCCAGGGCCAGAGATACTGTGCCAGCTAGCATATCCCCTTCTACCAGCATCCCATTTCAGTTCTGCTGGTGAAGATTTTAACGATGGCATCATTATGACTTGCAACGTGGCTATCCAGTGTCTGACTAACATCAGTGATGGAATCCTCATTGCTGGTTGGATAGCCAGTACTGCAGCAACAAAATCCCATTTTTATGGTCAGCTTCTCAGAACCGTTGCTGGAATCACCACGTTAGAAAGGCTTCAGTGGAACCAACTAAGAGCAGACTGAATACAGAGATGCTGGAGAGAGCTCTCTAGAGATACACCAATCAGAAACCATAGAAGATAGAACTGGGCGAAAAGACAAGCTGGGACTCAATGTAGAGGCACATGAGGTCACGCGTAAAGCTACAGCAAGTTCTGAATCAAGGCACGGTGGCTGGGTCTTTGCATCTTCACACCATCTGGTCATGGGAGGTAATTCCTTACCAGTAGAGAGTGATTCCCGGTGAGGTATCAGCTGGTAGCCACTAGGGGTTGATAAGACAGAGCATTACAGTTTTTGTACCTTGAGGCTCTGCCCGGGGTGGGGGGGGGATCTGCTTCACAAAACATTACAGTATTTACTAACACTGCGGTATTACTAACCTATCATATCCACTAACAATCTATTATTACTACTGTATTTACCAACACGACAGGATACTAACACTATCATATATATGAATACTATATATTACTACTCTATTTCCTACCACTCGGTATTTATTAACACTATCAGGTTACTGACACTACCGTATCTACTAACACTGTAACATTTGGACTATTTAAAGGAAGACGGTATGTATCTTCATTGCTTAACTAGAAGATTTTACAATTCTATGCCAAGTTAGACAAAATATTCTTGATTTTTTAAATGCTTATTTTATTTAAAAAACAACAAGGCATCACACTCGATTGCCATCAGGAGAGTTGAAGTGCAAATAACAATAGATATTATAAGTTTTAAAAATTGTATTCTTTCTGGTAAGAATCTGGGGATTTAAATATTCTTTTATTTCAGCATGTTTTAAATCACAAGTTTTTTTCTTCCCTCTATTTCCACCCACTAAATTAAATAAGTATCACTTTCTAATAGAGTTGGTTTGTTTCATACTTAAATTCAACAGGCTCCAGGCATCGGAAAGACTCTCCACGCCAGAGAGCTAAGCTTTAGCTCTTCCTATTCAGTATGACCCTGAAGAGGTCATCTAACATCATCCTTTTTTTCCCCTCATTTTTAAAATGAAAATATTGAGCTAATCTTTAATGTTCTTTCCAAGCTGGAAACCGTAAGCTGGATAATTGATTCATTCTTCCGATGAAAAATCTTCTCCCTCGAGCTCACATTCCACAATCTGTTTTCCCCATTTGTCATCTTCACCACTTGAGCAGCCTTGACTTGAAATATAAGGCCACCCCCAGACAAGCTGTTCTGATCTGCGGTGCTGCCCACTCTCCACCCCACCACTTCGTGTGAGTGTGTGCGTGCATGTGTTATTTACATATCCTCACAATAGGAATTCACCACATTTTTCATCTAAAACATTAAATAGCCTCGGAATGTTTAGAAGCTGCAGAAGGATAAACCATCAGTAAACACAAAATTAATACAATATAAACAATGTCTTTTTAAAGGACATTTTTACATTAAACAGGCAAAAAGTTTTCTTTACTGAAGTCGTTGACTGGGGTCCTAAAAATTTGACTCATTTCGTGACAATGGCGAATTGGGGGGGAGTTCACTGGCTCCCAAGGGAAAATCTGGCCTCCGCTCTGCCCGCCAGCGCCCTGGCATCGTGCTGGTCACACGTGGCCTCGCTTCCTTTCCACTCACTTACATTTGTCACTCATTGCTTTCTATTATGCTTGGAAAAATACCTTTATAAAGAAGAAATTATCTCATCACCTAGAATTAAACACTGGTAACATTTCAATGTGTTTTTAATTATTACAATGTTTTATTATATGCTCTGTTACAGTTTTATGTCATCAAATGTCTGACCCTTTGGGGACTCTTTTAATTTGGAATTATTTTTATTGTTTCAAGAAAAAAATAGTTATGTGATAAAATCACATTTGAGGGATGTACTATTCAAGATATAACTGGAGTATGAATATATATGTACCTTTGTATAGCTAAGGGGACTTGATAGAAGTTAAGTCACACTCTATTATTTACTTCAGATGCAGATTATCATAACTGATAAAAGATCACAAACTTTGGAATAAAAAAAATATTGGTTTCAAATTCTGGCTTTGCCGATGATAATATGTGTGACTTTTGGCAAATTGCTTAACTTCACTAATTAGTCCACACTGATGTAAAGAAAATATATATTTCCTAGGACTTTTATCAAGATATTTATGCATTTTATATTATAAATTCTGAGAATAAAAATGGGCTCAGTATGTTTTTGTCTGAGCAATAGTGATAACAAAGCCAAATGCTGACTCAGCAGTCGCTAGGTGACAGTGCTGTTCTAAGCACTTTACAGACTCTATTGCCTGCATCAATTCTCACAACATTTCTATGCGGCAGGTACTCTTAGAATTAAGCCTCATTTTACAAGTTTGAGAAAGAGAAATGAAGAACAGAGAGGCTGAGTAACTTTCCCAAGATCACATAGCTGTTAAGTGGTAAAATCAGGATTTGGATATAGTTTGTACTTTTACCCACTAGTCCAAATTTCGAAAACTGCTGAATCAATTGTATTAGCTTCACATTTGAATAAAACTTCATATATCAAGCATGATTTATTTAAGATAAAAATATTACCTAGTAAACGTGGTTTATGTTTATCCATTTTGATGACTAAATAAGATAGACGCATAGATTTATTTGGGATTGGCTAATCAATTTTATCATCTGCTTGGAGAATGTTTAAAATAATGTAAATGTTGCCCTCACTGCTGTGGTTCAGTGGATTGTTCACCAGTATGTGAACCACAAGATCACCAGTTTGATTCCCAGTCAGGGCACATGCCCGAGTTGTGGGCCAGGTCCCCGGTGGGGGTGCACGAGAGGCAACCACACATTCACATTCCTCTCCCTCCTTTTCTCTCTCCCTTCCCCTCTCTCTAAAAAGAAATAAATAATATCTAAAAAATAAAATAAAATAATGTAAATGTCTCTGTATTATATATCTTAAAGCATTGCTATATTATTAATATATACTTTGTGGAGAATATGTGTGTATTATTATCAATTCTACATCATTAAAGCCCTTATTAATAAGGGTCAAAAGTCAAATTCTAACTTCAGGGTACATAGTGAATGCAGCGGACATCTGTGAGTTTGTGTAGTGGTCTAACATTTACCACTTCCTTCTGGTGGCAGCATCTTGACTTCTCTTAAGGGAACAACTTCCCCTTAGTCTGGACACAAGTGAGGTTGAGCCCACCCTTCTAGACATGGAAGTGGACCTGTGAACTGCACATTAGGATACAGGAGCCCCTATCTTCTCCTCCCTTTTAGGCCATGACCCTACTGACACATGAATACACCTAAGAAAGGATGGCCCATGACCTAAGACAGGCAGTGAGACATGATGCCAGACGTGTTGAAATTGTCCACAGATGCATTTTTTCCCTCTGTGTTTGCCAAACAGAAAAGATGTGAGCAGGGGCTCTGGGAGACCACTATTTAGAGAAGAAAGTGGAGGTAAAAACTGGACTAAGAGAAACTGAATCTGTTGATCTAGCAGAAATGTAATAAATGATTTTTAAATGAACATATAAAAAAGTAATTAAGTAAACATAGAAAGTTCTGAGCCTTCAGATGCTGCACTTGGAGCTGGGTACAGCAATTTCACGCAGGAACGGAGGACTATGATGTTGGGAACTTCAGTAACTAGTATAAAGAAATCCTGTCTTCATAGTTGCAATGCAGTATAATCTCATGAGCTGAACTTAATATATTTAATACTAGAAACAAAAGAGGATGTTGCAATCTTTCTTGGTAACTTTTATTTAGGAAAAAATTGTCATAGAAACACATACTGCTGATAAATTGTTAAAGTTTAGCTTACCTAAGAAAATGTTATTTTAATACATTTTCTAACAATATAAATATAATTAATATCATAAAAATAAATCACAATGTTGTGATATTCATATGACAACAGGTGTATGAGTACAGGCAAAGGGAAGATAACTTTGCTAACTTCCCAATGAAAGACAGTAAAAATAAAACTGAACTAATTCTGAATCATTTATTACATTACTCTATGTGACAATGTACTGCAGTTTTAGACAAAGAGAACAGAGACATCTATAACAAAATAAAAAATTCCTATAACTATGCTTATGTAGCGCTGCAACAATTTTTTACTAAAGTTATATTTTAATGCAACCTTGTTGTGCAAGCAGTTTATGAAAAAGTATCAGTAGTAAATTAGAATGTGCTGCTTCAAAGATAAAAAACACTTTCTCATCAATGACTTGTCTTTCTCGCTACCCCATACTACCCTCAAAAGTGAGTTGCTTAACCTCCCAACAGGATTTCATGTTCATCTTGAGCTTCTGGTTACTCTTGCCTATAAGCAAGAAGAACTAGAATAGTGGTTTCTTGCTGTTCTAACTGGTCTGACCTGGCCTCCAATGCCAGGTACTATCCTCTTTTGCATTGGATGCAAACCTCTTTTTTTAGTCATCAACCATGCCAATTCCAGTTTCTTTGCTCTGCCTTATTTTATGTTAACACTTCTCTGACTTGATGAGCTACTAAATAACCCAGTTCCCTAAAGACTTTTGTCCAGGATTAAAGTCTTAAACCATCACACAACTGGGGTCTTGTGACTTCAAGGGTTCCGCTTGACTTCATTGGCACTCGCTACTACTAACTTGCCATCTTACTAATTTGTTTCAGTGCTTTGCAAAAAGCAGTTACTGTGCAAAGTAGTGGTGATATCAATTGAAATCAAGGTAGATTATTTCCGATCTCAGGAAACTCATTATCAAATGGGGAATAAAATCATTACAAAATGAGAGGTCAGTGAGAAACACTGAGAAGTGGCTAACGTGAATTATCTTCTATGCTTAGTCCATAAGTTGACTCGATAAATCGGCAGCCGCTGAAGGCTCTCACTGCAGAACTGAGTGTTATAAATGCAAAAATGTTGTGGAAGACAGAAGCCAGGAAAAGAGAAAAGTAGGTGACACAGAAACACTTCATTTAAAATAGATCAAGTCATTACATAAAGTCTAATGTTGATGAGTGAAGGAAATAGAGGGTCAAGTACATCAAGTAGATCAATAAATTCAACCAAGAGAACTAAAATTAAAAATGTTAATTTTACAAGGATAATAGGGAGAGAAAGATATGGCAGAAATCAGTTTATGCAAGCGGGAGTGTTCATGTTTCATAGATGGAGGCAAAAATATTGTTGAAAGTTGGCAAATCACAAAATAGAGACATGCATATTATTTGTATTAGAGAAGAGAACCATTGGAAAAATATGACAGAGATGTTTAAAATTGAAACCCTCTGAAGATTGGAACTGGGACTGGGTTTGAGAAAAGTAAATGAGACTTTTACTCTGTATTTAATGTCCTCCTTTACTATTTTAGGTATCAGTTTGTGTATTACCTCAAAATTATTAACTTATTGAATTAAGTTATATAGTAACTATAAAATTAAATTATGAAAATAATTTAGGAGTGCAACTACCTAACTTTGAAACAAGCTGCCTGAGAAGGATGTGTCTCCAAATCCCTAATGTAGATATTCTCACTGTCAATGTTTTACGATTTGAGACACAGAGGCCTAGTCATTTTTATATAAATTTTCCAAGGCTTAAAAGGCAGCAAGAAGAATTTGCACCCACTATCATCTCTACCATTCTGAATTCAAAATGTACATCCCCTCCTGAAGCTCTTCCAAAGCGCGCGCTGCTCCGACTCACTCTGTGCCCATAGTCACATCCTAGCAGCAATGACCTCACCTATCAGAGTATTTGGTGAATGATGATTGAGTTATTTCTTTCTAATGCAATCCTGTCAAGATATGGCCTACCTTTAAATGTATTTTGCTTTAAAAACATTTATTGAGTGCCATCTATGAACTAAGCACTCATCACACTTTAAAAGGAAACATAAAAAATGCATAACATAATGCCCCAGAAACTCAGAACAAGAGACCATGTTGTGCAGGCCGGACCCACATCAGAAAAGGAGCAATCAGCTTGTGGTCAGAGAAGATGCTTGGTATGATTTCAATTTTCTTGAATTTTCTGAGGCTTGTTTTGCGTCTTATTGTGTGATCTACCTTTGAAAATGTTCCATGTGCATTTGAAAAGAATGTGTATTTAAGCTTCTTTGGGATGAAGGGCTCTATATACATCAGTTAAGTCCATTTCATCTAGGGTGTTGTTTAATGCCGCAATATCTTTGTTGATATTTTGTTTGGAAAATCTGTGCATTTTTGAGGGTAGGGTGTTAAAATCCCCTACTATAATTGTATTGCTATCAATATCTTTCTTGAAGTCCTCCAAGATCTAGCTATCAGAAAGATGCAAATTAAAACCACAATGAGATACTACTTTACACCAGTCAGAATGGCTATCATAAACAAAGCAACAAACAACAAATGTTGGAGAGGTTGTGGGGAAATGGGGACCTTAGTTCACTGTTGGTGGGATTGCAGACTGGTACAACCATTATGGAAAACAGTATGGAATTTTCTCAGAAAAATAAAAATCAACCTGCCTTTTGATCCAGCAATTCCACTGCTAAGATTATATCCTAAGAATCCTAAAACATCAATATCAAAGAACCTATGCACCACAATGTTCACAGCAGCACAATTTACAATAGCCAAGAGTTGGAAGCAACCTAGGTGCCCGGGAGTAAATAAATGGATCAAAAAATTGTGGCACATATACACAATGGAATTCTATGCAGCAGAGAGAAAGAAGGAGTTCCTACCCTTTGCAACAGCATGGATGGAACTGGAAAGCATTATGCTGAGTGAAATAGGCCAGGTGCTGAAAGACAAATACCATATGATCTCACCTTTAACAGGAAGCTAAACAACAAAACAAACAAGCAAGCAGAAAAAAAAAAACAAAGACACTGAAATAGAGAACAAGGGGACAGCGACCAGAGGGGAGAGGGAATTTAAGGGGAAAAATGGGAGGGATTTAGAGGAACAAGTATAAAGGACACATGGACAACAACTAAGGGGGGTGGAAATGGGAGGGAGGTGGGGTGCATGGGGAAGGGGTGGGCAGGGATGGGAGAAATAAACAATAAACTGTACTTGAAAAATAACTAAATAAAATTTTTAAAAAAATAAAATTTAAAAATTTAAAAAAAGAAGAGGAGCAATCGGCAGGGTATGTGGTCTGTTTTTGCACATGGTTTATTTCCAGAAACATGAACCAACTTCAAAGTGCAAAAGTCTACAATAACTTCCAAGCCATGGAAGCAGTGTTCATTCCCAACAGGGTAAAAATGCTACTAAGACTCTAATCACACCTGAACCTCATGTCCAAACATTTTTCAAAATATTTCCAGTATTTGACTGTATTTTTTGATTTGATACATTTCCTGGCAATGGGAAACTCTTAACCTGTTTAAGTATACTGATTATCTTGCCGAGGATAAAATGTTTCCTCTTTTGTGAGGTTTAATGATTTCCAAGTTTTCTCAGTTGTCATCAGTTTGCGAGCCACTTGATCTTTCTTGTTTCATCCCCCTTTGATTCTCATAAAAGAATAAAGAAAACACAATAAAACAATTTTCTAACTTTTTAGTAGAATACATTCTTCAAGCCAAATACGGTCTGGAGAGCCAACATTGTACTATGGATATAATGGAACCTCTTCATTTTCCCTCCTGCTCCCCTTGGGTGTCTTTGAGGAACTCTACAGAAACTCTGGGCTACAAAGAAAGCAGTAAAAAATAGTCTGCAATGAAATACTGAAATACAAGCTCACAGAAACCGCCCCCCATCTCAAGATGACAGAACTTCTATATGGAGTTGTTTGCTGTTACAGCAGGACACCGGAGGATAGGCCAAAAGCGTCTGAACAGGCATATTAAAAACACTGAGCGTCCATGTTTAATATCCTAATGTTTGGGTTGCCTGAAGGTCAAGAGTATAAAATTCCAGGAACACCTCTATGTGGGAAACCAGACGCACTCACTGAGGGCCTGCACTCCAGCAGGATTCAAACACAGGCAGCTGGACTAAGACTGCAAAAAGAGGCATTTCTACACTTGGCTGTTTTCCATATTAATCATTATTTTCATCTGTTCCCTTTTTTGTCCATCTTTTTCTTTCTCGTGCCATATAGCTGCATGTCTGTTTTTAGAGCAGCCGTGGCCAGATTTTTATTTATATCCATTGTCCAAAAAAAGAGATAACATCATCTTGTCAGAGAATATGGATTTATTCTCTTGCTTTTGGGTCATCAATTATTTTCACCATTACTTACTGTAATATTTAGCTTCCAGTACTATCCCTCGCCAGATAATTTAAATGATAAGGATTCATGTACTCCTATATGGAAGTCTACCATTTGAAGGTATTCTGGGCAACAGGCACTAAACACAAACAAAATAAGAATTCATCAGTCTTTATCAACTTCACCATTCTGATAGAAGCAGTGTGACATTCTGGGAAAAAAGAGAAGAAAAGGCTATGGAGCCTATCTTTTGTTTAATCGTCCAACATGTACTTGTTTATTCATTTATTTATTATTTGTTTGTTATTGGGGAATCTTTCCAAGTTTTTTACATAAGCTACCTCATTTCATTTCACAACAACAAGAGACGGTTTATTCCCCAGGGTTCTGATTCCAAGCACCAGATGCAAACTCTGTTTAAGGACCCCCAGGCACTTACAGAGTCGCTGGGGAAGCTGGAGACAAGACTCAAGGCCGCAGCTTTCAGACAAATTCCCAAAACTATGAGCAGAACTCACTAATGAAGAAATAACTGCTCTAGCCCAGCATCAAAAGATACAAATTAGATACCAGCACCTTTGGTGGTAGGAACTCAATATTTTTGCAAGTTCTACTCATCCTGGCATATGAGTTCTTTACTTCTGTGCCAGGAACCTGAGCTTGCAGCTTTGCTAGTAGTGCCATGTCTCTTATCCTGAGTGAGCTCCCCAATTGTTTCTTTCGTCAGTACTTGTGCAGTGAAAGTCTAGCACAAGCAGGTTGTTTGGGAGAGTGGAGATTAAACACCTCTGGTCTAGCTGAAAGCAGGCAAGCAAACGTTCAGCATTTGCAGCGACTACAAGAGAAAGGCAGTCTTCACACCCCCAAAAGACTTCCATAACCAGAAAATTTCTTCATCATAAAAAGAAGTTAAGATTTCAAGATTTTTTCATTCTTCCCCCTCTTCTTCCTCAGCTCCTCCTTCCTCGACCCCTCCCCTCTCCATAACTTCCAGTAAGTAACTTAGCCTCCCTGTGCTTCATTTTTATCATCTATTTGGTGGGGGTGACCATGACACCTACCTCATAGGATTTGTGGAAAGATTATATATAGTCACATGAAACAGTGCTGGCACCTACTAACGGTTACGTAGGGGTTTGCTAGTTTTTATTAAAACTCTCATTAATATTTACCATGCAATAATCAGCATTTATTTGCACAAGTATGGCAAAGTATAAAAAACCAAGTTGGCATTTACATATATTTCACTATGTATATTTGACATAAGATTGACATTGTGCCAATGAGTTTTTTATGAAGTGAATTTTTATTCATTCATCCAATAAAATTTTCCTTAGTCCCCAGTTTGAGCTAGACACTCCCCTAGACATTGAGGAGACAAAGATTTATAGGAAAATGCTGACCATTTAGCTTTTTCCATCTAGTCAAAGGGGACACAAAGGCATCGGACAAGCGCGAACAAAAGAAACTGAAACACGTGCTAACAAAGGTACATAAAATGCAACAGCAACATCCAAACTCCAGAGGTAAAGCAAAGGTTACATTTGTGCTTTTCCTTAACATACATTTAAAACAAAGACCTCGATCCTTATGTTGCTAATTTAGTGTTTATGGTGAGGAGCTCATTTTAAACTGAGCCACCAATATTTATCTCATACAGCAAAATAATTTTAGAGTCGAGATTTGGCATTACAAGCAGATATTAGCTTTGATAAAAGAAATCTACTGGCAATACAAAGGTTGCTTTATCCATTAATTTCAATATTACCCATAAACAGTGCTATTTGCCATAGCTTCCTAAACTGTAAAGATTATAAAATTGACTTTTAGTATTCTATATGCTACTAACACAGACTTGGAGGTGTCTACACCCACAAGGCAGACAAAAGAAGGGAGATGATAATTAAAACCATTAAAAATTTAAGGATCTTAGAGATAATTTAGTACAAATCTTTAATGTTAGGGACGCAGGCATTGAGGTCCCATGTGGGCTCGAATCAATGTCACTCAGCTAGTTGGTCTCAGAGCAAAACTATAACCCAGGTGTCCAAACAGCAATGCTCATTAATTTATCCTAAAGAAAATGACAGCTGTGCAACATTTCAGACACATAAGCTTTTCTCTCATTCTCTAATGCATTCCACAGTTCAAGGTCAGTAATTAAAGGAAAGCCTTTCCACCAGTGCATTCGCTCCTGGAGAAAGAACATAGAAGGTGGGGGGCGGTGGGGAAAGAATGGAAAAAACCCAAGGGGTTAGGGTTTGGTTGTATAATGTGCAAAGGACTAACAAGCACAGATTTTAAATTAAGCTAAGTCAACAGAAGCAACATAAAATTTTAAAGAAAGAACTAGGGAATGAGAATGTTTCAAATAATGAATTTAACTTCAGAACTGAGATATATGAATTAGCTTTCATTAAAATGAATTCACAGTTGAGCAGGGAAAACTGTTGGATGCCTAGGAAGATTCGTATAACAGTAAATAAATAAAAGTATCTTCAGATTAATAGATTTTTCTCTTCTCTCCCTAAGGACATATGTTACTTTTCAAGCAAGTAAAATAATTTTTCTCTGATACTCGCATTCAAAACTTATACTTTAAATATATATATAACATATGTAACCTAATATATTTTGTTTAAACTCATAGAAAAATATCTCTGAGTTGAATAAATAATTCCTTTACCATTTTCTTGCTTACTATTAGGTTTCTTCACATTTACACTTTACAAAATGTAAAAAAAGTAAGAATTTATAAGATCCTTTGCATCTGAAAATCCCATTTAGTTGTAGGCATGCTGAAACACCTCCTAGCTTCTTTAGTTAAGGGCACACCCCTGAATCTAGCTTTGTGATGGCTATATTCATAAAAATTGCACATAACTCCTTTTTATCTTATCGCTTGTCAGTGGCTGGGTAGATCTTCACACGTGATTGATAGTCTCTGGAAAAATCTCTATACGTAATATGTTATATTAAATGTGTGTGTTTTTGTGCTACCAGTTATATAACATTACACTTAGAATTAAACTCATTTTAAAGGTACTAGCAATCAAAAAAAAAACAATCAAGCCTCAAGACAAAACTGGGCTTGTCCAGGAATTTATGGTGAGATTTACCTCCTAAATAACTCAACACATTAACTAAATTAAAGGAAAAAAACATGATTAGCTAATAAATGCACAAGTCTTCTGATTATATTTAACAACAATTTATCATACCACTTTTACAAATCATATCGCAATTCAGAAACAAGAAGAAATATTTTATCAAACATGGTAACTATATTTAATTTCTTAGTAAATCTAACAATAAATTACTTTGTGCTCTGGATGATGCTTGGTCTTAGCCTATGTCATTTGGAAAAACATATTAGGCCTTCAGAGGCAATGGTTGCCAGCAAGGACATATCAATGAATTACACTCCAGATTTGTATTTATCCAAAACTTCCTACCATGACATTGCTTATGAGATTCTTTAAGCTGCCAAACTTCTATATAAAATTCACTGCATTCTGTGGAAGAGAAGCACCTTAATGTTTATTTTATTTTTCTTTTAGTAAAGATCATTTTACATAAACTGTTTTTCATAACTATATTTAAACACCTGTTTATCTCTGTATTCCTTTTTTTCACTCTTCTCATGGCCCTCCATTTTACTGTGTTCATGCATTCAATCCATCCATTTTCCCATCTTCCATTCATTCGTTTTAAAGCAGTTACAAGCTGTGGTAAATGTTACAAATAGGAAAGACAAAGCTGAAAGAAAAGAACTGAAAGCATATCATGAATAGGGTGATCAGCAACCTCTTTTTTTTCTTTGAAGGAGACATTGAAGCCTAAAAAGAGGGCAAAAAAGGTGGGAGTGGGAAGGCAAACCATTTCTTAAATTTGCTAGTTGACTTCTTTGCACTGATGTTGGTTGGTAAGCTTTGCAGCACTACCTCACACGGCCTTGTAGAACGCCTCTTTTCCATGATCTAAAGCTTAAGAACATTATACGCCCCAGGTGGGTACGTGCCTCACCTGGACTGGCCTGTGTTTAAGGGCAGGATTCAAATAAATAGCTCTTTGTTTAAAGTTTATTTTCCCTATGTCATTATTTTTACTCTGCTATTCACAATAATGAAGCTTCTTTGTAGAAAACAAAAAATATAGCAGGTAAACAAAAAATGCATTAAAAAATCACTCCAGCAAATATCACCATTGATATTTTGGTATATATCTTTTGGGGAAGTTTACTATGAATTTATAAATGAAAATAAGTGATGTCATTATAAGTGTATCTTTACTTAATAACTATTTGCTTTCACCATAATAGACACACATATCTTTTTAATGGCTTCATGTGGATGTGGCTGTTTTCTTTCCTTCCTTCCTTCTTTCTTTCTTTCTTTCTTTCTTTCTTTCTTTCTTTCTTTCTTTCTTTCTTTCTTTCTTTCTTTCTTTCTTTCTTTCCTTTTTTTTTTTTACCAGTTTTCCATTGTCTTTTTCCTAGTTGTCCACCCTGATTAATGAGGTTGCAAAGAAGTATTTGCACACACATATTTGTGCAACTCTCTGATTATTTTCTTCTTATAAGTCCTTAGATTTGGAATTTTACATCAAATAATGTAGTAAGCTATCTTTTAATGTATTAATAAATTAAATTTCAAAAAATAAATAATAAATTAATAAAAATAAATTAAATTTCAGGGGTTTCATAGAATCTTCCATTTTCAACAAAGTGATATGTATTTGCTTATTTCCTCAAGTTATGCTCATCATGGAAATTGTGATTTTTTTAAAAAATTTACTGATCTGATATGAAATGATATACTTGCAGTATTGTTTAAAGTTGCAGTTTTTCTTTTAAAATTTTTAGTTAGGATATTTTATATGCTTTTAAAATATTTTTATTTCTTGTTTTTACATTTCTAGCTATTTTTTGTGAATTTTGCCTTGTAGGTTATTCATTCCTTCTATTATTAAATAATGTAATTACAGCTTTATAAATTAAACACTTTGTATTGTTTTAAGTAGTTGTTCATAGATCTTTTTCTAATTTTATTTTATGCACTGAGGCTTTAAAATTTGTGTGCAACTATAAGTCTTTCTCATTTTTGTGTTGTTTTTAGAATTAACATATGTATCAATTTATATGCCTTAATTTTTACTTTTAACCAACTGTTAAGTCTCCCAAGAACTGATTTTGAAATTTAGTGTGGTCAAGGAAACTAGCAATGGATTTATTTTTTCCTCCAAATGATGGTTGTTTTAACACCATTTAATGAACAATCTATGTATTCCTAATGATCAAAATATTATCCTAATTATGTACAAAATTTATATATAAATGTGTGTATACATACATACATACATAAAGTATAAAATATAAACAAATGTATACCTATAGTTTGTTTTATATATCCAATAAATACATATATATTGTGTCTTCTTTCACTGATTTGTCTGTTTATTCTTTTGTCACTATATTTTAATAGGCAATGATTTGGAACATGATTTACAAATTGATTATGTAAAATTAGTATCTTCTCTTTAATTTTTCAACTATTTAATGACATCTCATACATATAGGCCAGAAGAATAATTTAAGAATAACATTCAATCGATCCTTCTCTCACAAAGGCCTTAACATTTTCTCAGAATTGTGTTAAACATATAGAACTTTAGATGGAATTTACATCTTTACAAAATAGAATGAAATGAAGATGGCATTTTATATTTGTTTTTTACTCAAATTACCTTTTAAAATTCCTCAGTTATGGTAAACATGAATGAGTGTGTACATGGCTGGAAAATTGTGTATTTAAGTATATTTGTCTATGTCTTTTTAAGTTTATTTAAAGTAACTTACATTTTCATTCATACTATGAATAGCTTATTTCTCCCATTCTGTTATTTATTTGGCTGTTCATCTAAAAAGAAAGTTACTGATTAGAATGATTCTTTTGTACTCAGTCACCTTATTGTAATCTATATTAATTAACAATGTTGAATTGTAGATACACAATTATATAATCTAAAATTTGATGATACTCCTGCTATTTACGTTTTCATACTTAACTAGAAAGACAGCTAACTTTCTTTCATAAGTACAGAGTCCATCTCTACGAGCCCAAAAATATGGAAGACCCGTCTCTGCCTGGAGTTCTGCTGAGACATCTCCCTCTTTGCAGGGCAGGTTTTTATTTTAGAATTAGCTTTGGTTCTCCATTAAAGGCCAAATGGTAAATGATCTTTGTTTCCTTTTAGCTTCAAAGTCCTATATCTCTATGTGGTGAAGTATTTTCTAAACCTCCCTTCCAAATATAAATTCTCCTTCTTTGGAACACTTAGTAAAAGTCCTTCTACTTTATGCCATTTCTTTCACTCACTTATTGAATTACAGGTTGGTGAACAGTGTGATTAATATAAGTGAAAAGCACAATCATTAATGATAAAACAATGCCAATTGCAAAACCTAGATTTCTTGTTAGTTTGTTTGATTTTCTGTCCCATGTTCCCAGGATACGAGCGAGGCCTCACAAAAGGAAGAGAAAAAGGAACAAGCATATATGTGTTAAAAATGTAGCCTTCGAACAGTGCTCTCAGTTTACACTGAGCTGAAGTGGTATTTCTTGGTTAATTCACAGGCCTGTAAACAAAAATACCTCTTTCACCTTTAGTCTGACCAGTAATGACATCTTTCACAGACTTTTTGCTTTTCTAACCCACAGATAGGACACTCAAATGCTGCCTAACTAGTAAATGCATTCTCACACTTGGAATGTGGGAATAATTAAAAATATACACATACACTTACAAATGCACAAATATATCACATTATTTCTTCTCACTGGCTTAGGATTGTACTCCTGTTTGAAGAAATAGTCTGTATTAACTATTAATCAATTCTTTTCAGATGAGCAAAATCAGAAAGTACACATTTTAAATGTAAATTTTTAAGGGAGCAAACTAAAAATTACTTTCTTTTATAACCACGGAGAACAGATAATATCCTAAAATGGTCCACTCCAGGGACTAGAATTAACATTCCATGTATATAAATGGAATCACGCACTATGGACTCTGTTTTACATATGTACTTATGATTATATATAAACCATAACTGAATAATCTGTTTAAAAGTAGATTCAGCTATATGTTTTGTAAGATAATGGATTTGCCCCTATTTTGGATGGCAATGACTTTTAAAACACATCTTTCACTAATCTGTATTCAGGCACAATTTTATATGGAAGAGCTCTGTGTATTTCTAAACCATATTTATAACAAAATAATTCTTTGTACATGTAGGAATTCTGCATTTAAACATAGGAAGAAAGAAGGCAATGATTTTCCTTTGGTCCAGTCTAGAAGTATTATGTACTAAATAATAACAATAATAATAAAACACATCATTACATCTATGCACACATAGAAAAGCATGTTTATGTACAAGGGTCTATTTCCCCATGTGTACGACGTGGACATGTGGAGAACGCCTGATGCTCTGAACCTACATGGGGCTTATAATTAGGCCACAAATCATTCAAAAAGTTGTACACTTTTTATTTGTATCTATATTTATACCTTGAATGCTTTATTTTTAAATTTTTATTCTATTAAAGTAAGTTGAAGGTGGATAGGTTTCTCAGCATCATTAATACTAAACTCACTTCAAAATTTCTTATATTAGCTATATAAAGAAAAATACATTAGTGCCCTCACCTTAAGAATGCAGAAGGCAGAGAAAAATTATATGTACTAGTTCCAATGTGTAAAGGTTGTTCTTACCTTCATTCACATATCCATTTAACAACTTTTTCAAATGTTAATAATATGAATCAGACATTGAGCTGGGTAGGAGGGAACAATTACACACTCAGTTAAGTTCACTTAACTTAAGTGAACTTAAGTTGTCATGCCAGCTGCAGTAAGACATACCCAGTACAGCAGGGGTTCCAAGCAAAAAGCTTAATTATTTCCTACTCATTTTAGAGCATTATTTATATTCAAAGAAAGAGAAAATATATAATATTTCAAAAGAAATTAAAATATTGGATTATTCATAGAATTACAAACTATTTATTTCTACATATCTAGTGCCAGTATAACTGGAGAAGTGGTCAATAGGCCCACTTTATAAGTAAGCAAAACTCAACTAAATTAACAGATGAGTGAACAGAATTCTGACTACATATGTTGAAGAGACCAATGGCTCCCTTATTGCTGACATAAGAAGCCCATTACTGATATCCTGAGGTATCAAGAAGTGTAATTTTATAAAATGTTTAATCTCAGATTGCCCACAAAAATGGCAATGTTACATAACTACATTAGTAACATCCTCTACTTCTTTAAATCACTTATTGGAATTATATTCAGCCCTGGCTGCTGCAGCTCAGTGAATTGAGCACCAGCCTGTGAACCAAAGGGTCACCAATTCGATTCCCAGTCAGGGCACAGGCCTGGGATGCTGATTCCCAGTCAGGGCTGCAGGCCACGTCCCTAGTAGGAGGTATGCAAGAGGCAACCACCCGTTAATGTTTCTTTCCCTCTTTCTTCTCTCTCCCTTCCCTTCTTTCTGAAAATAAGTAAATACGATCTTTTTTTTAAAAAGGAATTATATTCAAAGTCTGTGCTAAGGAATTTGTGCTTTGTTTGGTAAGCACTAAAAATTATTTAAATGTTTTTTGATCTAGGAAGTCACATGATCACATCACATAGTGCCTAGAGAATATTATTCCAAGAGAGATTTGAAGAATGGAATTAAAGAGGAAGAGATGGAAGGCCAGAGTACAGTCAGAGAGCATTTCTATTGTACAGATGCTAGATAATAACAGCACTTCTCTTACAGAAAATAGAAGCCAAATATAAAAGAATAAAATGCTCAGAATTACTTGTAGGAAGATAGTTATATTAAAAAGTATATAAATTTAAGAGAAAGGATGCAATTGGCTTTTGTTGTTAATTTTTAAGAAAAGAAAAAATGAGTTTGTTTAGATATAAACCAGTAGAGAAGAACATCTAAAATTTTGATAATGCATGTTAATATTTTAACTACTTATTATGTTTTAGACACTAATCTAACTGCTCATTTGCTGCTTCCCACAAATCTGTTTTTCTGATGAGGCAACTAGATCCCGAGGAAATAATGTGACCAATGTTGGCTCCTCGGTGGTAGAAGCAGAGCTTGAGTCTAGACATTCTGGCTGTGAGTGATCGTGTTCACATTTAACTTTTCACTTACAGATAAATATTTCATGTAAGGCTTAGGGAAAGAGTCAGAGCTGATTGACATTAGATAGAGGAGAAGGATAACTGTGGAACAGAAGACAGAGCAATTGTTCTCAACGGTGGCCAATTTACACTTTACAACCAGATCCATGCGTACAAACACAGGATTCTTAATTAGTGGGCTTTGAGTAGAAAGGGACATTTCTATTTAAAAGAAGACCCACAAGTGATTCTGATTCACAGGCAGGGTAAGAATCACAAATGTAAGAAGTGAAATGTACAGAGCAGAAGTGTAAATATTGAGAACCACCATTGTCATTAATTCTGTGTATCATTTCTACATCTCAAGTGTACCAAGGAATAATAGAGTTTAAGCTTCATCCATGGACACATAACTGCTGTGTTCAGTTGAGATTCAAATGAAAATCTGACTTTAAAATCTATATTTTTCCAACTAGTCCAGTGTTTCTTTTTTATTGTTTTTCAAGTACAGTTGTTTCCATTTTCACCCCACCATGCCCTCCACCCTCTATTCCCGCCTCCCACCCTCAAACCCACCCACCCCCTGTAGCTTTGACCATGGGTCCTTTATACATGTTCCTTGATGGCCCTTCCCCTGTTTCCCCCCGTTATCCCTCTTCCCCCTCCTGTCTGGTTACTGTCAGTTTGTACAGTCTGAACACGTTTGTATGAGCCAGGTCCTCCAGGTCGCCAACTTTCTCACCACTCCTGGATATTCACTGTTGTGTTACCTACCTGATCCTTGTATCTGCAAAGGAAAAATATGAATGTAACATCATTCTCTTTTAAGTAAAGGAAAAATCGTATGTGCATGTGAGCATGTGGGTCATTTTTAATCTATTCATACACAAAGGAAAATCTTCCCTCTACCTATCATTACAAGGATTCTCACTCCTTCTACCCCATCAGTCCAACTCAAAATATTTTTTGACCCCAAAGAAGCAGAACTCTGATCCTACCACCTATGCAGTTATATTATGGTTTCCATTATACTCTTACTGGGCATAATAAAAACCAATAACACACCTATAGCTAGTGAACAGTAGAATCACATATGAGTAGATGAATTAATACATAACCAAGTTTTTTCCATCTGACCTATATAAACATGTTAAGTAATGCCTCATTAAATCTAGATTTGGTGGATATAGTCATCATAAAATAATTGGAGTATTATTAGCAAAATTTTTAGTTTAGAACACTAGTGGTACATGGAACTATTAAGGTCACTATCTTACCAAAACTTGTTTGGGGTGGGATTTTTTTTTCTGGAGTACTAGAAAATAAACATAAAGTCACAAACAAGAGAATAAGAGTGAGAATAATAAATTATGGAAATAAGAACTAATGGTGATTACAGGGGGTTGATGGTTTATTATTTTTTTAAGCAGAGAGAAAAGCTGTTTTTTTGTTTGTGCAATGCTGAGGTGAAGTACCCATGACCCTATGTAAACCGAAAGCTTGTATTGACCAGTTGAAATGAGAAAGCTTGTAACCATGGCAACAGAGGACAGTGAAATGGGTTTTTGCTGCAGTTATAAATAAGGAGGAAAAACCAGTGGACCTTTCCTCCCTCAATTTTTGATCAAAACAATGTGACAAATAAAAAACACCATTTTCCTGTTTATGTTTTTTCCAGTCATAACATCCACATTATATTTTGGATGAAAACCTTTACAGAAGCAGACTGTGACACAACAAAAGAAGGAAGGGAGTTAGGGTGCGGAGACAGGCAGGGAGGAAGGGCGAGAATGATGTAGAGGAGTATGGGAGTCACTGCTTAAATAATTCATTCTTTCTTAGATGCGTGACACAGATAATTGCAGTGTTAGAGTGATACGTTGCAGAGTACCTAAAACCACCAAAGCCAGGGGAAATGAGTAAAAATCATCGAGCTGTGTGAAATGTTTTAGCTAGAATAAAATGGATATTAAGTATAGTCTAATATATATATAATATGTGTGCTATGCTCTACAATCAGTGACAGATGAATATGGCATGTAAGGCTTCAAAGCATGAACCTGTGCAGGCTTAAGGATGACTGTGGTTAATTCTGTTGGTTCTTTTAAATTAGAATTTTAATCAAGTATCTCCCAAAAATTGAAACCTCTTTCACCCAACACTTGGTGGCACTACTACTACATAAGGCAACTCCCTGCAAAGGATTCCCAAACCTTCTCCAAGGCTTTGAGAAGCACCACGCCTGCCATTCAACAGTGAAAACCCTTCGACTATAATGCCTTGCATAAGCAGCTCAAGATATCGATAATATTCCTCTGTTTTTTTTTCTCTCATGGCAATACTGTTGTGGCAATTGGAAATAACGGTAACAATTTGTTACAAGCACTAATTTTGATCACACTGGATTCAGAGGAATGCGAATTGGAGGAAAGCCACTCTCACAGAGTAGCAACTGAGTTGATGCTGTGGACTGTACACTGTCTAAAGGAACCGTGTGAGGTGATGGAGGTCTGTTGTCTAACATGCAGCCACTAGCCATACTTGAATGCTAGCTAGTGCAAAAGCAAAACTGAAATTTCAACAATTTTTTAAAATAAAATTTAACCTCAATTTGAATAATCACAGCTGGCCAGAGGCTACCATCTTGGACCACACATGGTCCAAGATGTATGGACCATGAGATATTGACCTGAGATATTGACTCAGGAGAGAGGGAAGGAAGACATGCAAAGTATGATAGAAAAAGAAGTGATGATAGTATCCATTCCTTAATCAATGGAAAGAAACATAACAAAACGAAGCAAACCACTCTCTGTATCATAATATCAGCTCATTATCCTTTCCCTTCTCAGGAGGGATGTGTTTTCTTTGCAGTTGTATATGAAGTGATTAGATTTTCCTTCTAAACATTTCTCCTCCTCAGAGATGTTTTCCCCACCAGTGTAAGAGTTAAGGGAGAAGAAACATTTAGTGACCGTCACTTTGAAGTGCGAAGCTCTAAAAATGGTCCCACGGAGCTCTGCATCAATCAGGCCTATTCCTAGTGACCTAGACCGAAGGGCAGAACGGAGGCTTTCCCAATTAGTTCTTTCTTTTTTTTAATGTTTTATTTATTTTTAGAGAGAAGGGAAGGGAAGGAGAAAGAGTGGGAGGGAAACAGCAATGTGTGGTTGCCTCTCATGTGTCCCCTATGGGGACCTGGCCTGCAGCCCAGGCATGTGCCCTGACTGGGAATCCAACCATGGACCCTTTGCTTCACAGGCCCGTACTCAATCCACTGAGCTACACCAGCCAGGGCTCCCAATTAGTTCTTTCTTATTCCACTGAATGCTAAATAATCAGAAGATAAGGGTGGTGCACAGTCAGTTGCAGCAGTGAGAGGAATGATTCAAAGATGGGGTTTGTCCCCAGAAATGAAGGCATATTTGGAAGGAGAATAAGAGTGATGATACTCACAGTGTTGCCGCCTGTGAGCCCTGGACTGGATCCCCCTTAGTTCTAACACCAATTTCTCCCCTTACTTCTTTAGCAGACTTACTCAAGTTTTTATTAAATTGCATTCTGTCTTTTTTACTGGGAGATGGGCTCTCAGAGAAAATGAACTGGTCTTTTCATTTTCATGTTTTTATTTTGCAAACTCTGCCCCCCTATACCTTTACAGTGATTCTTTTCCTATTGGCAGATGAGGTAAAGGGCTTAGGAGAACCGAGGTGTCATGAATGGGAATTCCTCTCTGTAAAAGCCATGTGCCAATAACAACCTCCTAATAGTGACAATGCAATTAGTCTACTGACAGGTATAGATGGGCAGGGATTGCTGCCAGAACCTTGCAGGAAATCCATTCCGAGCTCTAAATTTGAACAACTGTATTGCTGTGATAAGAAATACTGTGGCATATCAAGAGTGACTCTGCAGGTGACTAGACATTTTTAAAATTTTTATTCTGCAGCTCTATCACTTTCATTTATAAAAAACATCCTTCTGGAAAGATGTTTTTCACTCATCTGCTTCCTGTTGCTGTCAGCGGCTCAAACTCCACTCTGTTCCTACCGACCATATGCCAAGGCTACTCCTCCAGTTTCATCACAGGCAATTTTTCTTCTTCTTTTCCATGTCCCTATAAATAATTGAATCTGTTTATAATCCACTTCTTGTTCAAAACTGGTACAGAACTGGCTTGATGATGAATTGATCTTCACCACTTTTCTCACATTTTCACTAATATTTTCATTGATCATTTTCTCTCTTTCTCATGTCTCTCCAATCGCGTAGCCTGAAGAATCACTGAATTTTAGACCATGCTTGGTTTTAGAGATACACTGGTTAAACACTTCTTAGGGTCACTTAATTTTCTGAAAATTAATGAAAAAATTAGTTGGTGTGAGAGTATTTATCAGTTAGGGCCTATTTGACAAGGAATGCTAGCTATTCGAATGGAGAAATTAATACAAGGAATTTTTAACAAAGTATAGAGTGTAAAAAGAAAATACTAAGATACCTATCATGCAGGGAGCGACCATAAAAAACCACCAGGAGCAACAGAGCTCAGGAAACCAGGGAACAATGACAACACCTTAGAAACTTAAAGAAGCTAAACTCAGACCATTCTAAGGGGCTAAACTGGCATCTCTGGTCAGGAGGCAGGATGAGGCTGATTCCTTAACCGCTGGCAAAATTGTTGACTGAAATTCAGATGCTACTGTGCAAATAAATGCTGCTATCAGTGTGAGGAAATATAGCAGTGATTTTCCCAGTAACGGCAGGCAGAGAGGAAGCCCATGGGATCCAAACAGAAAACAAACAGCAATGAACAAGTTTCTTCTTCTTCCAGCCTTGCAGTCTCTGTCTAATATTTTTTTTATTGGCAGAGCCAAAGAGGAAGACAATTTGTAGCACAGAAAAGGAGCCTGGGTCCAGCTGCACAATCAGCAAGCAGAGTGTGGAGAGTGGACACAAAGCTGAGATTCCATAGCTTCATAATTGCCAGTGTGTGTGTATGTGTTCACACATACATTATATAGATACACATATATATTAAGGAAAGATCATTTATAATTTTATTAGCTTCTCAAAGGAATATATAACTTTCAAATGATTAAGAATCGTTGAGTAGTCAGTGAAGACGAAAGGACCTCACAATAGTAGAGATGGCCTGGTGTTCTTTACATTCCTTGATGCTGCTTGAAAACATTATTAGTGCTCACAACACATTAGTTTTTGAATCTTATAAATGAAAAAAAACAAACAAACATTCTTCACAGCCTAATTGATTTCTATGTTTACAAAAAAGATTTACAAATTTCCCAGAAGACAAGTTATTGTTTTAATTATATCAAAGTCTACAACTTGTCTTTTATGTTTAAGCATTGCTACTGTGTCTGATAAACTAAAACAATGACGAACATAGGAACCCTTTAAGAAACAATATAATGAATTTTTAAATAGTAATTAAAGAATCCTCTGGTTTTTTCTACCTGATGATGTCCAAAACAATCCCTTTGGAATGCTTGTTGTTACTCATGCATGTACAATTGCTTGGGTGTCCTGGAAACTCAGAGGCTTGTCAGAGGAAAGGAGAGAAAATCAAGAAAAGAGTCGAGGTTCAGAGTGTTCACCTGTTTGCATCACGAAGACCACACGTCATATCGAAGTCCTAGGTAGTGTGGAAATCTCAAACTTGATGTTCAAATAGGGCCAATAAATTGCGTGTAGTCAGTTTGTAGTTGACATTCAAATGAGACCAATATGATATTTTGAAGTGTTAGACAGACCTTTCTGGAAATATGGGTGCTCAAGGTAAGTTGGTAGTGTTGTCTCTTTTTCCTAATGACCCTGTAATTTTAGAAATAAGGTAAATGTGGAGAGTCCTGGGGATAGGATTGGCATTAGGAGGGAGCGGGCAAGATTTAGAAAGTCTATTTCAAGTCAAGAAAATTAATTCTTCATAATAACAGGTCTCTAATCCTAATGTAGAAACTGTAGAAGGAAGGGAGAATTCAAGCAGAAATGCTGGCATATGGACCAAAATAATTCTGGGCAGATTAAAATAAATGACTACAACTTAGCTTATACTCATATGCCCAAGGTACTGGATATGAATTTTGGCACAAAAACATTAACCCGTCAACCGCTGGTAGAAAAGGGCTTCCAACCACCACTGGGCTTTGTTTAAGAATTAGATTGAACCTGCAGGAAATGTTGAACAAAACTGGAGAAGGAAGGGACTCATGGCCATAACCACAGATCTTTAGAAAAACAACAGCTAGACTGATAGATCTGAATGTGAAATGGAGCACCTCATTAACTGAGTTGACAAATGAAACCCCCTAGTGATTAAAATTAGAGTATTGCTTAGTTTTGCTGCATTCAGGAAACTTCTCTGAGAACATTCCTCTACCTCACAGGCAGAGAAATTCCACACGGACATCTTTTCATCTATTACGTCTGAGCCCTAAATATTATTCGTATTATAAATACAGTGCACCTACTTGTTTGCCATGGCAATCTCAGTTACAAGATTATAAAAATCCCCCCGTGTAGGGCATATGTTCCCTTTATCTTGGATCTCTTGTTACCTGGCGCTAAGCCTGGCATGCAGCAGGCATCCACGCAGTTGAGTGAGTCTGTTGAATTTCAATCTGTTTTCAAAACAGATTCAATTGAATCAAGTGAAAATGCCCACTTGCTCTCAGTGATTTATCGCTCTTAGACAAAAGATCCAATTCACTAAATTATGTATTTCAAAACAGGAAAGAATGTGAAAAATCATCTATTTTAACAAACCTTATTTTTCACCTATCTGTATACGTACATACAAATACAAATATAAACTAAATGTATATGTACATACATACATTTTACATATATTACATATTTGAATTTACATTTGTGGAATGTTTTTTCCTAAGTTTCAATAATTTTTCTTCATTTGTTTAACACAGAAGGACTATGCTCAAATTTACATTCAAGAAATCATAAAAATCAAAAGAAACATTAGTACTCATTAGGTTTAAGTAAATATCATAAATCCTAGCTGCTTTTAGAAAAAATACAATAGTTAATGTAGAATATTTTATTGTAGTATCAACCTATTACATGAGGCATCTTTATATACTTTATAACCATTTATAAATAGTATTGACATTATTATTGTGGATCTAATAAATGAATGAGAAAAATATTTTCTTAAAAAAATTAAAATGTCAAAACACTGAAAACAAAAATTAGATTAAAATAGTAACAAATTTGATATTTATTCAATTTTTTAAAAAAGAATAATTTGAAATTTACACTGCAAATTGATGTCTTTTGAAAATGCTGTTCTAAACAATCTACATCATGAGTCATTGCCTGGAAAACAAATATCCATTCATTAAGAAATAATGATTTCCCATCTACTAAACAATTTGACCTTCAAATAGGACCAATATGATATTGTAGAGTGTTAAACAGAACTTTCTGGAAATAGAGATGTTCAGGGTAAGTTGGAAGTGCTATTTTATTTTGGAATGATACAATAATTTTAGAAATATGTCAGATACTGAGAGTTCTGGGAATAGAGTTGCCATAAAGGAAAGAACTGGCAAGAGTTAGAAAGCCAATTTGGACTAAAAAAAATGGATGCCTCATAATAGTGTCTATCCCTTCATCTTCCAATACTATTCAATGTCACCTGCGGGCTCAGTTAAATTCATGACCAAAGCCCACTGGTGTATTGGAAGCCCCTTCTTCACCAATGGTGGGTAGGTTAACTTTGCTGTGCCAAAATTTAAATTAGGCTCTAAGAATAAGATGGTAGGTAAGACTAACGAGGTTCCTGAACTCATTTAACTTATATTTTAAAGGAGAAAATATACAATTAATAAATTAGCTTCATTTTAATTAAGCTGCACATAAATTAAGTTCTGAAAATTATAGAGAGTATAAATGAAATAAACAGGGTGCTATAATATTGGACAAGAGATTGTATAACTCTAGATTTAGGAAGTAGAAAATGATTTGAAGTAGGAAAGGATTTGGGAGAACTTGGAAAACAGGGATATATCTGAGCCTTAGAGTAAAGCATGGGAGATGCTGTGAAGGGAAGGTGGGGTGAGACTGAACGGAACCTATAGGCATTAAAATAGCTTTGGATTTTATTCTAAAGGGAAATTAGTGAAAACTTTTAAGATAAAATATTTTATGAATGTTTATAAGAATGACTCAATATTTTGTGAAGGATAAATTTATAGGAATAAATTATAAAATGTGGATATAAGGACACCACACAGATTATTTTAGAAACCCTGGTGAAAGATAATTTGACTGTTAATTATGCTCTTTCAGTGGAGATAGAAATAATTAGTGGAATTAAAATAAATTTTAGAAGTAAAGCCCAAGGAATTTATCTTGAGTATCCAGGTAAGATGATGGGTACTGTGACATACATAGGGTTAGGTATTGGCAAATAAAACAGGAATATAATGTAAGAAATTGGACATAAAAATTCAGAATGCCAAAGTGTGGAGACATACATTTAAGATTTTTTAAGCATGTGGAGGAATGGACAAGATGGTAGTTAGAAATGAGGATGCCATTCTAAACACAGCTCCAGCAATTCCAACACTTAACAGCCTAGTAATGCAGGATGCTCCAGCATAAGAATTTGGGAAGGGAAGGAATCATTGAATTATTAACTAAAATAAGAATCTATGGCATAAAAGACTCCTGAGTGGCAGATTGTTTGAAAAAAATGAAGGTTAAGAGGGGGGTGGAAAAAAATCACATCATATGAGGAAGTGGAACCACAGAGGTCAAATGACCTTTACAACAAATTTTGGTAGTGCAGTCAGAAGAGAGCCTGGATCTTGTGCATTGAAAAGTGGGTGGGAAATGAAAAAGTGCAAAGAGTAAGTGAAAATAATGTTGTTGAAATATTTTTGATGTATATAAAGTAAAGTTGTACAGGAATTAGAGAGGAACAAGGGGTGATGAAAGGAATACCAACTCATTGCCCAACACAGAGCTCTCAAATGACCTACATTGCTTATAACTCACATTTCATGGCTCAGCTATAGCTTTCAGTATTTTCTCACACTTTTCTCTGCATGGCCCCAAATACTGTGTCAGGTGTTTTTCTTCTTCTGTGCCTACTTTAATCATCTGGTTTTACTTCTGGTTCTAAACCTTAAAATACTCTCCTACCTCCTATTTGCCTGTGCTACTCCAAAACTCAACTCTCTTCTCCCATTCACCATGAATGCCTCCTTGTGACTCTAATCAGTAATGAATGTCTTATGAACCTTGACCTCTTGCTTCTTGGCCCTTCTCAAGTTTAAAGACAAACAGAACTGTGGCCATGAATCCAGGAATTTCCAAATCATACATGGCGAAAAGCAGAGAGAAATAAAGAGAAGGAGAATGAAGGCAGAACCAGCTTTACTTTGGAAATCCTAGTTTGTTTTTCTACTCAGTGGAGGTAGAAATATAAGAGAGACACTTCCTAGGTGTTCGTATGACTTGCAAAGCAGAAAACATGGGAAGTCATTTACAAGAGAGAAAAAAGAAGTAGGAGAATAAAGTGTATGTACTTTGGAGCCCTGAAGTAGATTATTTCTGCTTACAGTCTCACCAAATTTATATCTCCATCTTTGACCAAGAATATTAGCAAGCTCTTCCCTTTTACAAAATAGTCAAGATGAGTCTGGTGTAAAAATGGAAAGAAAGCCTACCCTTTTCTGGCCATGTGTTTGGGCTTCACCAACGGCTCTTGTGGCAACTCATTTAACATGCTTTACCTTTTCCTAAAACAATATATGCTTATTATCAGCCAGAAAATATTATAATACATCTGTGTAAGTATTTTTGCTTATATATTTTTATTTCTTTAGGGTCCTGCAAATTGAGTATTGGTGTGATAAATCAAGAGATTTAAAAGTTTCCAGTTTAATTCACTATGTGATTGGCAACCAAAAAGCACACTTATGGGTAGAAATACTTTCCACTATCTTTTAGGATGATGTTATATTAGACACAATCAAAAATCATACTGCTAGACTGCAACTAGTTCTCTGTAACCCCTGAGAGCAAGTTATTGAGCATTTTGTTTTCTGTGACCTGGTAACTTGATCAGTCAGTATACATGATGGAATAGTAGGTGTACTGAAATGCTCCCTTAAGGGGGTTGGACCTTCAGAGAGAGAAATATATGACAATGTGAGCTCTTCTAATATCTTCCTCAACTGTGCTCATCATCTTTCTGGGTTAATTTATCCAGTTGAATTAAGAATGGATAATTAAGAGCTAGAGTTATAGTTAATATGTCAACTGAATACACTAAAAATGAGATTTAGAAAAGCATTTCCCAATTTCTGGAAATGTGAGTTGGTTCATGAAAACAAAAAGGCTACCAAAAAAAGGAAAGAAGGAAAAGCATTAGTTACTAAATACAATGTGCATTAGCATAACATGGTCTGAGAAGGATACCTTAGATGTGTTGAGTCAGTAAAATTGTTTCCCCTGATTTTTCGACAGACTCTATTGTTCATTCTAACTTTTGTTCCTTTGCTCATGTTGTCCTCTGCATCTGGACCCCTCTTAGTGTTTTCCAGGATCAGTTAGGTTCAGTGTCTTGACACAACAATTGCATTACCAGAGGAGATGACTCAATGGGGCAGCCCTCCTCTCTGCAGCTTCAAAGGCAGCAACCACCATGCCACTCAGCCACTTGTATTTTATGGCTAAGTCATCTGACCATGAGAACACCACTTTTGCCATGATGTTGGAAGAAAAACCCTGAAAAATTGCTTAGGGACTTTCAATTGCCTTAGCATGGGAGAGAACCACACATCCCTACTTCTCACTTAGGTTTGGAAAGGATCAGTTATGTAGCCCTGCCTAACTGCAAAGAGGCTGGAAGGAGGAAAGAAACCAGATGTTAGTGAGAAATAGAAATAGCTCTTGTACCTACATATTTTAACCTCGTTTTTATGATTAAGTCACCATATCTGCAACTTTAGAGCAGCTATTCCAGAAGCATACTTGCCACAGTAAAATGCATTTTCAACCACAGTACCTCCTCTCTACTCATCCATCACCATTTCCAATGTCTTTCTATTTTTGTAGTGTATATTCCCAGATCAAAGCCAGTGTTCATTCACTTGTTTGTGTGTTTGTTTTGCCACTTGCAGCTCAGGATCTGAAATCAAATGGACTGATTGGAAGGCACCAATCAGGTGCCTTTTTGGATCCTGGCACCAATACTTACGAGATATGAGACCTTGGAAAAGTTACTCAACAATTTAGTGCTATGAATCCCTCACTTGTAAAACAGAGACAATTGCAACTGATTACGTCAATTAAATAAGAAAGTATATGTAAATATTAACTATTATTAGTAAAAGTCCTTAAATCTTTGACTCTATCTTCAGGTATTTCTACCACTTTTGCATTTTAACTGAAAACTGGTTTCTACTCCGTGAAGCTAGGCTTTCTGTTTTACACATTTTGTGAATATCCCTTTATGCCACAGGGACAGAAAATAGGGGACGTGTTCTCCTAGCTCTCAGTTACCTCCTCTAAACAATTTGTTTCTCCACCTCCTCCTCTAGGAAAGAAAAAGTCCTAAAACTTTGAGTCATAGGCTTTCAAGCTTACTAGACCTCTTCCTTATTTCTGCTATATACCCACATCTTTGTCACCTCTTCGTTTAGAGACTTTAATTCCTGACTTCTAATGAGTCTTGCTCAGCCCAAAATCCACATGGGTGTCTTCTTTCATGAACTTCTTCTGCATCCTGCATGTCTAATATCAAATAACTTTTATTTTTATTTAGTTCCAGGTTCTGCCCCCATAATTATTACTTATACATGTCTATCATCAAAAATGTTATTTTTGAAGTGTCCAAATCTGATACTCTTATCTTGCTAATTCACTTGTTTTTATATCTACATATCAACCATGATTTTACCTCATCAAGATACTCAATCATTGAATGTATCAATTTCTTAATATTAATAACCTCATCTTATTTTCATGTCTTTTCTGACCAAGTTATATTTTATGATCAATTATTATAATTGCTACCCTGAAAAACACTTAATTCCCTTACCTCCTTCTTTATGTCCTTCTTTAGTCTAGAAGAACCCTATTAAAGGGATGACCAAATATCACCCTTTCCTTTACTGTAGAATATTTCAAAGAAAAAAAAAGTGTTTCAACATTTCTTAGAAATACTTTGTTGTTTCATTAGCATTGTCTCTTTCTTATTCTCTTTTTAAAATTCATCTTATTTTTCCCTTTCCCTTACTCTAATACCTCATTTATTAGCAAGCTCTATTAATTCTTTCTGTAAAATACAGGGTCTGGCAGAAGTAAAAGCCTGCCTGAGTGTGGTTGGTAGGCTTATAATATGAGAGTAATAATTTATAGTTTTAATTTGAAAAATTCACCTAAATTATCATATGGTATGTTTGAGTATTATACTGGTATATTACAGAATCACATGCTTATGACTTTGTAATAAAATTTATGTAACGGAAAGGGGAATTATTTGTGCCAGGCCTTGTATATCTGGGCCCTCCCAAAGCTTCATAGCTCCACCATCACATTCCCCGTGCACATTTGTCTTCTCCTTAGTCCTTGCAGTGGCCTCCTTTTTATTGTCTATGCTTCTACTTTCATTCGCCTCCTAATACACTGTCCTCCCAATATCAAAATGATGTCGCACATATATTGGATATTCTAATATTTAATAGACTTGTTTAACTTATTCATTCTCTAGGGTAAGATGAAAACTATTATAACACCTTGCTTAAATGGAACCCAGCTTATATTCCAGGCTATCTAGTGATATTATCCACCCAGTTCATTTTACTCCCAATTCACAGGCTTTTTCTTAGGTTCACATAAGTGATCAATTCTTTCCTAACTCAGGACTTCTACTTAAATCTCCTAATCTCTCTTCTCTCAGGTCTCAGTTTAGAGATTACCATTTTGCAGCAAAGAAGGCTAATTAATTGGAATATGTTGTTAGACATACATGCAATGATCCATTTGAAAAGAGTGGTTCCTTGACCTAAATAGGGAAGAGATTTTTTAGCTAAGATTTTTTTCCAGCATATTTGTCAACCTTTTGTCTTAAAATTCAACTATGTTTTCCTTTTTATTTTTAAGAAATATTTTACTCATTTTTAGAGAGAGGGGAAGGGAAAGAGAAAGAGTGGGAGAGAAACATCAGTGTGTGGTTGCCTCTCATGTGTTCCCTACTGGGGACCTGGTCTGCAACCCAGGTATGTGCCCTGACTGGGAATCAAACTGGCAGTCCTTTACTTCACAGGCCTGTGCTCAATCCACTGAACTACACCAGCCAACACTAAAACTCAACTATATTTTCTGATAGAAACTATACAAAACCTCTATCTGAACATCTTTTGGTAATATAATAATTTGAAACCCCATCATCAGTGTTCGCACTGGCTAAATTCAGACGTAAGGCAATTCCAGGTGTAACTACATGCAACAGCAATCCGAATCATCTAGGTAGCTGCTTTCTAACGCAATGCTTAGATTTGCAGACCTCTCAAAACACATGTCAGCATATGCCAACATTTTAAATTGTTATTTATTTGCATATCAGTGAAAGAATCAAATAATAATATGCCTGAAATAAGCTTTTGCCAGATCATGACAGATAAGATCTGCCTTGACCTTTGGATCTTGCGGAATAAAAAAAATTAATCTTCTTTTTATATAGCAACCCCAAAGCCATTACTTTGGAAATAAATAAATGATACATTCTTTCACAGAATTTCAAATTTGAGAAAGTTTTCACACTGTAAGAGAATACTCTTGCCATTATAAAGCATAATTTTAACATACCAGAATTTTCAAAAGAAAGTGAGAAACCCAGAGTGAGGAAGGATGTTTTTTTGAATGAAGGTGTTTCCATCTTTTATTTTCTGATGGTTAATCTCAAAAGTTAGTCGACAGATTACGTAAAAACTGGACACTACAGAAGGAAAGCAGCTCTTGAGATTTAGCATTTAGTTCCATGGTCAAGGAAGAGACTAGGACACAGTGATTCAGTCATTTTACCAGAGCTATTCAAGGCATGCCAATAGCAACTCCTGGCATGCGAAGAGACGGGGGGGGTGGGAGGAGAAACTGATGATGTCACAGAAACACCAGACGAGCTGTCATTCCAGTGTTCCTGGCAATGGAAACACAGTCCGTTTGCTTGCAATGCTTTAGAGAAACTACCCAGAAAAACAGAAGGATATGAATATTGACAGAGCTTTATAACTTACTAACTACATTGGATGGTAGTGTTAAGAGGTCGGATAGAAGTATAAAATGTAGTTATTTAAACAATAGCTAAGTTCCGAAGAAGTTTATCATATACCCATCATTTCTACCCACTAAGCTCTCTTCATTCTCTGGTTAGTTCCAGTAGCAAACTGCATTTCATAATCTCGTCAATGTGAAATAAATTGATGTCTGAATTGATGGCACTGCATATAAAATTTCACAAAAACCAACTATTTCAGATAATAAACAGCGTGATGAAGGGGCCTGCGCAAGTCAAGGGAACAGGTGGGTGAAAGAGGTGACAGTTAAATAAAAAATGAGTTCAGCAGGAGATGCGCTTTAAAATTTTAATGTGAAATAAGGCCACATAGATAAGCTAGAAATCAAAATGAAGACATTTGGCTACTATTTCATAATGCACAATGATAACCAGCTGCTGTTTACAGCATCTTTGATTCTATTAAGATCAATTTTTCATTATCTCTGACATTCATCTCAGCCCGTGCCTGGTAGAGCCTGGCACAGGACAACACCTGGAGTCTAGTTTTATTCACTCTGATTTGGTGTCATTAAACATGCACTAACTGTTATTCAGATGACAGTTACAGAATTTTGCAACTAATTGTAAATAAATTTGGAAAAGAAAACTGCTTCACAACCACAGCTTTCTTAAATGGCATCTGTAATAAATTAAATATTCTCCTGAGCTGCAACAAATTGCATGAGAATCTGCTGTGTAACAAGATGCTAAAATGTTCAAATGAAAAACATGAGGAAGACTTTAATTCTATAATCAACTGGTGTTAGTGTTTCACATTTTTACTGAATATTCCATTGAAGAGTTATTTTTTAAAAGCAACTGATGCCTGAAAGTATGATCCTGCAGTATAGCCACTGAGATCTGGGCTTTTTTTTTTGGTTACCAAGGAAACCATTTCATAGACATTTACATAAATAAACTGTAGAGAGTTGGAGGAAATGCCACAAATATAGAAACAGTTCACTTGATTTTTAATTTCTATGAGAAAAGCTCTCTCTCCCTATAACTATACATGCATTAAAAACAAAGCCAAAAAAACATAGAAACATGAGAGTAATACCTTTCACCTGTCAGATGTAAGCAAGGTAATACTATGTTTACTCAGAATGTGAGAATTAAGAGTGAGAAGTTCGCTAAAATTGCCCACATTTTCGAAGTTTAGACATGAGCGTCAGGAAGAGTTATCTTCCTTGGGATTTTAATGGGGCCTCCCTGACGCATTCACCAAAACAGGTCCTTATATTTTACTTCTCTTCTACACCTATCTCTCAGGAAAAAACTAGTACAAATCATTCTTTCTCCTGCAAAAATTTACACTATTACCTATCTCAAACAGAAGCCTGGGAGAATGGTAAATTTATAAGCACAAGTTTTTGTCTGCATAGGCCGTAAGAAGTGAAATCAGCTTTATCAGATCTTGAGTCACACATAATAAATCAAATATTTCTGATTCTTAATACCTATCAGGCATTGAAATACAGACAAAGTAAACAAAAACAAAATGAGACAAAAATTTAGGGTTTATAATACCAGTTCTAGGAACTGATGTTTTATTCTTCTTTTCAAGGATTTCTTGGCATTAGGTACCTGCCTTACCCCATTTAATCAGCCAGTAGAATGGGCTTTTTTGTAATTGCCACACTTTCCCTCTGTTTTCTTTGCAGCACTAAAGGCTCCTTCATCCACCACATTTCCCCTGGGGTACATACAGATCTGAGCTCCAATGCAATCCAGTCTTATTCTGTATCAGAGTCACCCAGCATCTTTTTGGAACCCAGTTCTTGCTATGAAAACTTCTGACGTCTCATCCAAGGTCTGGCTTTTCATAGTTTCCTTTAATTTTATAAGCTTCTCATAATTCTTCTAATATATTCACTGTTTTCCTTAAATTAACTGGAGTAGTCTTCATTTGAATTGGGCCAAAGAACTCCAAAGAATAATCAGTATTCTGCCTCTGATATGCAGTAAAAAGAAAAAGTTTTGGTCTAATAACAATTACCCTGGCTTCCTCATAATAGCCAAAATAGAAAATGTTCTTTATTCACTAAACTTTTTAAATTGATATTATTCTGTCTATGTAACATTTATATTTAGCATCTTATGCAGAACTAAATAGAAACCTTCACTTAAGCTTTAAAAAATAAAACCTAGTTCTAGAGATCTAATTGAATAAAAAGTATATATTCAGTCTCTCTATGTCCTTCATTATATTAAGAGCTAAAATTTTACTCACCCTCAGTAGTGAACAGAATGTCTGGCCCACTAAAAACTTCAGACTGATCCACAAATGGATGTCAATGAATAGAAAACAATATCTGTATTTAGAAAACATCTATAAATTTAGGGAAAATGCCAATTTGTAAGGTGATTGTAGCCATATGATATATTCACAGAGAATTCAAAACAAGATAATGCTTATTTCCACTAAAGTAACATAATTTTTTAAGGTGTTGGTATTTTATAAATGTTACTTTAGGTTTTTATTCATTAATTCATCAAGTATTTGTTGAGTGTCCTTATGGGCCAGACACTGTTTCAGTCCTGAAGAGAGAGCAATGGACAAAAAGGACAAAAGTCTCTACCCTCATTTCAGAAGGTTAAATTCTGAAATTCTGATTAGGAATACAAACAATTACATAACAATATTGTAAGAAAAGCAATAGTATGGTTGCTCAAGGTAAGTCCGAGGGGAACAAAAGCAAGGAAGGAGACACACTTCACAAAGAGGCCAAGAAAAGCCTTAGTAAAGGAAACTTTTAGTTCAAAAACTGAACTAAGGAGGGGGAGAAGAGAGAGAAAACTGTTGTTATGTTTGACAGAAGATTGAAGAGCATGCATTTTATCCCCTGATTTTTTTTGTTAAATTCTCCAGCATGACCATTTAAAAGATGATGTAGCATAGAATTGGGCACTTGAAGCCCATGTAATTATATTAAGCAATGTCACCCCAGTAAATTTAATTTTAAAAAGAACACCTGAGAGAGCATTTCTGAAAAGAAAACTAGCAAGTTCAAAGGCCCTGAAGTCACTTAGAGTTTGATGTATTAAGGAGAAAAATGACCCGGAGGGACCTTTTAAGGATGACATTTTAGTGGAGCAGAAGGAAGATTAGGGTGAGATTAAGTTGGAAAGAAAGGAAGGGATACATAGCAAAGGGCTTTGCAGGTCTTGTCGAAATGTGGTATTACATTCTAAATGAGGATACATGCAAAGATTTTGAAGCTGAGAAGTGATATAATCCAAATTAATTTTCCCAAAGATTATTCTTAATCTTACAGTAATTGGAAATGAGTAGATGAAACAACACAGCCAGTTAAAGACTGCTCTGTTTAAGCCAGATTTGCTCACTCACATTGAACATGCAGTTTTGAGAAAAACTCAAGGATATAAACTATTTTCTAAGAAACAGCTGATCATTGTTCAATCTTAACATACAGAGAGGCCTTCTTTAACCCTGCCCAGCCCAGCACCAAGCCATTATCGACCAAGATGAGTACATACTTTTCTCAATGTCAGCATTTGTCACCATCCATTCTCGTCCTTTGATCCATAGTTTATCCCCTTCCCCAAAATGCGGATTCCATGAGGGTGGGAACTGGTCTATCATTCATTTTTATTAACAGATTTTTTCCTTTTGAAGCAGTTTTAAATTTACAGAAAAAATGGGGATAAAATGCAAAAAATTTCCATATACTCCCTTGAACATACCCTATATCCTGTGTTTGTTTGGTATTTTTGTTGCAATTATGAGCCAATATTGAATCATTTTTATTAACTAAAATCAATAGTTTACATTTTGGTAACTCTTGGTGCTGCATACATTTTATGGGTTTTGAAAAATATACAATGGCATGCTTCTGCCATTAGAGTATCGTACAGAATCAGTATAGCCTACTGTGTTCACTTAGCCATTTCTGGCAACCACTGATTTCTTTAGTTTTCATAGTTTTGCCTTTTCCATAATGTCAGATAGTTGAAATCATACAGTATATAGCCTTTCTCAGATCATTTTTCTTAATTTACCAATATGAATTTCAGGCTCTTCCATGTCTTTTTGTGAATTGATAGCTCATCTGTTTTATCATTGAAAAATATTGCATTGTATGGATGTACCACAGTTTGTTTATTCCTTAATCTACTGAAGGATGTTTAGTTGCTTACATGTTTTGGTAATTGTGAGTAAAACTGCTATAAACACTTGTATGCAGCTTTTGTGTGAACATAAATTTTCAGCTTACTTGGGTAGATACCAAGCAGTGCAATTGCTGGAAAATATGGTTAGAATACATTTAGTTTTGCAGGAAACTGCCAACTATCTTCCAAAGTTGTTCTGCATTCCTACCAGGAATGAATGAGAGTTCCTGTTGCTCCACATCCTTACAACTTTTTGGTGTATTTACTTATCTTAAATTATATTTTATTGATTACCCTATTACAGTTGTTTCCATTTTCCTCCCTCTGCCCCCTCCACCCAGCATCTCCTACTCCCTTAGGCAATCTCCTCACCATTGTTCATGTCCATGGGTCATGGCATAAGTTCTTTGGCTCCTTCATTTCCTATACCCTACACCTCCATAGCTATTCTGCAACTACCTATTTGTATTTCTTAATCCCCTCACCTCTTCACCCATTCCCTTACATCCCTGTCTTATCTGTCAACCATCAAAACACTCTCTGTATCCATGATTTTGTCTCTGTTCTTTTTGTTTGCTTACTTTGTTTTTTAGATTCAGTTGTTGATAGGAATGTATCTATTGCCATTTTATTGATCATAGTTTCGATCTTCTTTTTCTTAAATAAGTCTCTTTAACATTTCATATAATCTTCAATATCTAGAATGATGCCTGATCAAGAAGGGTGTGTATGTGTCTGTGTGTGTGAGAGAGAGACAGATAGACAGACAGACAGAAACAGATAATTTTGTAAAAAGGAATCAACCTGGAAACTATCAGAACTAATAATGAGAAGTTTCAGATATATTGCACACAAATTGAAACTTTTAGTATTAATGGCAAAGAAACATAAATAAAATTACCAGAAATTTGAGAACAAAGTATGTAATTGTACTGAGAAGGATAAGATAAAATTTGAATAGATATGACAACTAAAAGTTATAGTGACTTCTCAAAATGAATTTAAAATATAAATGTTTTGAATATAAAATCCAAATAGTTTTTTTACATTGACAAAGAGACTAGAATCAACTGACAGATTATATCCAGGAAAGAACATGCTAGTGAATATTGAGAATCAGTGCTCCTTGTCAATCCATAGTGCCTTCTTTGAAAGAAAAATGTCATAATCTCATTTCTTTGATTTCTCTTTCCTCCAAGATTCAAATGATATTCTTACCTTTCCCATGAAATCTAAATAGAATCTCACTTTCTATCCATTTTCAAAGCATTTTGTTGGCATTGAAATCATACCAAATATTTTAAAATTAAAGTTAAAAATATTTGGCTTTATTAGTACTAATTCTGACAAGTTTTCTTTAATAAGTAACACTACTAGTATAAGGAATGTGTCACAAAACTTACACTTACAGATGAGTCTCTTCTGCAGGAGATGGGAAGAGAAACCCACGAGTAATAGGGATAGGATTCAGAATTTTCTTTGGGCCTGATACAGAGCTAAATGTTTTGCCTATCATCTGATTAAATCCTCACAGTAATCCATTATCTCATTAATCCCTGCAGCTAATATCACAGTGTTTAATTATGTCACATATATAAGATGGATGCTCATAGAGTTCAAGTTGCACAGAGCTGCACATACATACTAGAAAGCGTTACAGTCAAAATATGCAATCAGATTTGTGAACAATACTGAAATCTTTTAGGAAAACAGTCCACAAGAGATGCAATGACATTCACAGGAAAGCATTTGGACATGAGCCCTATTCTCCCAAACTTTCCAAATACTGCCCCCATGTACAGCCTGTTCTCTTAATCAAGGACAGAAAATCCATTTGTCGAAATCATCTATCAAGTTACATATTAGGATTATCTGCCTTCTAAGAATCCTTTCATACAAGTCCAATGAAAGAAAATGTCACCCTGCCAAAGCCTTGGCTGGGCCAGGCAACCCCAAGAGCAGCTGCTTCCACTTTCTTGTTTCACATCTGTGTCTAATAATTCATGCTTGACTTTGATGTAGTCCTTGGCAAGTTAACATTTCTCAAAAATCCAGAGCTTAGCCCAAGAGTAAAGTTTCAGACTTTGTATTTCTAAGAACTTAACCCTTTCCCCTCATTTATTTTTTAAGATTTTTATTTGTTTGTTTGTTTGTTTGTTTGTTTCTATGAAGGGTAAGGGAGGGAGAAAGAGAGGGAGAGAAACATTGAGGCCAGAGAGAAACATCAATCAGTTGGTTGCATCTGCTATGTGCCCCGACCAGGGAAGGAATCTACAACCTAGGCATGTGTGCTGACTGGGAATCAAACCAGTGACTTTTTGCTTTGTGAAATTATGCCTAACGAACTGAACCACACTGGCCAGGCCCTTTCACCCATTTAAATCCTCTTATTTCTCTTAATGCAATTAAACATGCCTGAAGTGACTAAGCATATCCCCAATACCAAGGCACATCATTTGTGCAGGTGAGTCACACACCCGCTGTCCTATTCTGGCCTCATTGGTTCCTGACTGTTCATAGACACTCACAAATGTATTCCAACAACAGCTTACCCTGTTAGATCTACCCTAATATGTAATGTTTTATTACTAGAATCCTTCATTCAAACTACCTACTCTCATATAAACTTCATAATATCTGTAGATATCATCTGATTAACTTATTCACATAGAAAACCTATCAAAAACTATCCAAATTTTTGAAACTCTTAAAGGAACTAGAGATTTAAAAATAAAAAAGGCACAGGAGGGAGATGGGGAGGGCTGGAGATGAGGGTAAAATGCAGAAAACTATACTTGAACAACAATTAAAATGTAAAAAAATTAAAAAGGCAAATGGTTTCTGTCACTAAATAAATCTTGGGGGAAGAAGAAAATGTTGAAGGAATAATGATAATATTTGTAAATAGAATTAGAACAATAACTATCATTTCTTTTTTAAATTTAATTGTTGTTCAAGTACAGTTTTCTGTCTTTTACTCCCATCCCAGCCCACTCCTCATGTGCTCCCCACCTCCCTCCCATTTCCACCCTCCTTAGTTTTTGTCCATGTATCCTTTATACTAGTTCCTCTAAATCCGTCCCCTTTCCCCTGAAATTCTTTTCTTGCATCTGCTATGTCTCAGATACGTGGTAGAGTCCAGAATTGCAACCTTGATATTCCACAATCCAAAGATGGTTCCCTAATTTCCCTCAGCTTTACTTATCACTCAATAAATAGCGAGAAAGGGGGAGCTGCAGGTGTACAGTACACCTGGGAGGGGTCCCAAGAAAGGGACGTGGAGAGATGGAAGCCCTCATAGAAAATTCTCATGTGTGCAAGGTCCATTTGAAATCAGTATTTCTAAGGTATCTCTGCATATTCATATTAATTTATCTTTATGTTTTTTGGCACTGCACTTTGATTCCTTTTTTTCAACATAAAATACAATATTATACATTAAAAATTGCTATAAAATAGTGACTAATACAAGGTCTTCAAAATGTTACTGCACATATCTCTATTGCTGCTATTCAGAAATTATTTGCTTTAATTGCAGTTGTGAAATATTATTCCAATGATACAGCATTTTACTCTTTATTTCTCTGATTTATATACAAGACATATACAAGAAGCCTTGTCAACTCACTTGCTGTCAACTCTGACATCCCCTTGGTCTGTGGGTCTAATCAAAGAAAATTTGACTTCTCAGTGATTGCTGTCTTCTCATTTTACTCCCATTAAACATTTCTTCACTAATGCTTAGGATTCAAGTTCTGTGAGGTTTCTGTGGCTTGGAATCAATGCTGAAGCACCATAATTAGAAGAGTGTCTGCCACACAGTAGATGCTCACCCAATGTCAGCTGAAATCAACCAAGTAAATGAAACCTGTAGTAAATTTATTCCAGAGCACAAAATACAAACCGATTTAATGTTATGAAATACAGGGTCCAGCACAAATAACATCCATTTTTTATTACAAAGTCTTTTATTACAAAATCATAAGCATATAATTCTGTAACGTAACAATATCACACTCAAACACACCATGTGACATTTTAGGTGACATTCAAATTAAAACTATAAATTATTACGCCTATATTATTACTCTACCAACCACACTCAAGCAGGCCTTACTTCTGCTGGACCCTGTACACCTTCCTGTTCATTTTGAAAATCTGAGTTATTTGTTCTAGAGGCTCTGGTTCAAAGGAATCCGAGGTGATCCCAGTTATGAATTGCAGATGATACAAAAGCAGCATATGCAATAGAAGCCCTGTTGTGGGGGAACTGGACTAGCAGACAAGCCAAGGAAACCCGGAGCTTTTTCCATGCCCCTTGCTCTGAGCCTGGTGACATCAGCACTCCTCCCCAGTGAGTCCACATGGACATATACAATTTGTATTCTTACTATATAGCATTTAAAGCAAAGCTCTTTATTGGGATGAAGTAAAAAAGCAAACAAGGGAATTAAGAGCCTTCACCTCTTACCAGCTTTTCCCTGAGCTTTTGATGCAGGTCACTGGGATGGCCAGTCACGTTGTTGTTGATGAAAGACAGCTCCTGCCTTTTCTTAGATCTTGCCTCCTTTGCTTTTTCAAAGAAAGTCAGAGAGTCAAGTCATGTTAAATCATCATCTCAATAAGGAATATGTACATTTAACCACCCTCATGTGGAACAAAGGCTCAACTTTTTACCCCACTATCAGAAATACAGGTTTATTTCTAACTCTTCCATTGTCCTGAAAGTTGCTGAAACAGAAGCGCATCCCCGTCTCTGGCAAATTGGATACTAATACATGTTTTGGGTAATATTTACAGATAAGAACAAGGTTTTGCTTATATTCCTAAGAGTACTTAGAGAAATGGTGTTTACTCTCCCTAGCTTATTTCCAATGGAATAAATAATCTCATAAAGGAAGCTCTTATATATCTGCATTTGCAAGTGTCCTTGTAATATAATCTTTAAGAGCACTGATACTGGCTGGAATCCATATTCTGAGGTCCTCTCAGTAACTAAGGATATGTTAATCTTGGCCAGCAGGACAAACAAGTTCTCACACAATCCTTTCATGGTTTGCAGGCAGTTGGATCAGAGTAACCAATATTTATCCTCCCTTTTCAGATTTGGAAATCTGTTTCCTGCAAATCGAAGATGAAAGGTGATGGGAAGTAATCAGGACTTCTTCCCCTCTCGTCCAGCATGTTACAGTATAGTTGGGAATGCCGTTTTTTAAATTCTTTAAAATGTATTGTTTTTCAGCAGCATTTAAAATCCATTTATATCCTAAGGAATTTTAAAACCTTAACTCATTTTAAAATGTAGTGTACCTGCTATACTCTTTGTAGATACACACCCTGGTACTATTTTTTCTTGACTTGGGATCCAACTCTCCATGCTACAGATGGAAGCGCCCGATGATGAACTAGCTGACCTCAGTCCCTGTAAGCTTTCAGGAAACCTCATTGAAGCCTTCACCTCCTAATGTCGCAGCACCCGAAAGGACACGTTCTAATCCCTTCCAGGAAACAATTCCTGACGTCTGCCCTAAGCTCAGATTTTAAACATCATTAGTCAATATTTTGTCAGAAATATTTTGTTTCATCATGCATTTCCCAAAGGCATAAAATCAATTATAAAAAGGCAGTAAGTTAATGAAGTCAGAGAAAAGTAATAATGATTATTTTAAATTATATAACCAAAGTGGATGTTTAAAAAATATTTTATAAAAGATACTGGACATCTATAACTCAACAACAACAAATAAAAATAAAAGTAAATAAAGGAAACTTTATAAATATTTGACTTATTTTTAATAAATATAATGTGTCTCCTGCACTGTTGCAAATAGAGTTTTGTAAATGATGCTGCAAGGTCAGAGGGTCACCTCAACAGAATTGAGAGCTTTCATGTGATTTAAAGAAACATTTTCATATTAGAATTTCTGATTTAACTATCAGTCTTACTCTTATTTATGTGTCTCCCAGAAATGCAGGCTGTATATAAGCATTAATTCTTTTTGTATCTCTGGACTAGATGTGGTTCTCTATCCTCTTTCTAGGTCACAGTCTATTCTTCATAATTAATTTTTTAAAATTTTTATTTAGTTATTTTTCAAGTACACTTTTTTGTCTATTTCTTCCATCCCAGCCCCCCCCACCCCATGCTCCCCACCTCCCTCCCATTTCCACCCCCCTTAGTTCTCATCCCTGTGTCCTTCATGTTTGTTCCTCCAAATCCCTCCCCTTTTTTCGCCTTAAATTCCCTTCCCTCTCCCCTCTGGTCACTGTCCCCTTGTTCTCTATTTCAGTGTCTTCGTTTTTATTCTGCTTGCTTGTTTGTTTTGTTGTTTAGCTTCCTGTTAAAGGTGAGATCATATGGTATTTGTCTTTCAACACCTGGCCTATTTCACTCAGCATAATGCTTTCCAGTTCCATCCATATTGTTGCAAAGGGTAGTAGCTCCTTCTTTCTCTCTGCTGCATAGAATTCCATTGTGTATATGTACCACAATTTTTTGATCCATTCATTTAATTAATTTAAATGTTTAGTTGAATTCTTATCGATGTGTGGTCCCATCTGCCCCATGTAAGCAAAAGCTCACTTCCAGTGTCTCCTTGAAGCTGGTTTTCTTTCCTCAGATAGTGTGTTAGTTGGTGTCTCTACATCCTCAACTCTCGGATGAGTTCAAGAAAAGCTCCGAATCCGCTGAGCATCCATGTTGGGTGGGTTGGTGGTAGTGGTGTTAGGGTGGGCGCAATGTTCTCTCCAGCTTTGTATTTCCTAGACTGAAGCTGAAAGTCCCCATGAACTGGAATGTTGCAAAGTCTAACCAAGTCCACTTTAAAAAACAAACCAAAAAAGCAAAGAAACAAAACGAACATTTTTTTAATATGACATAATCCTTCCAGACACAGGTTCATATCTTTCCTCTCCTTTACAGCCCAGTAGCTTCAGAGCTGACTGTTCCATTTGTCTCCATTTCATGTCACACACACAAACACACAAATCCAATTCAGTCTGCTATCTGTTCAATGTTTACACTGAACACTACTCACTATTAAATGAATTATATGCAATGGACATTTTTTGTTCTCATCTTACTTGATTTCCCAGCAACATATGACCCTCTGACTGACTTCCTTTATTACAAAAACCCCTTCCCTTAGCCTCATGACCCCAGTCTTCAGGTTTTCTACCTATATCTCTGGTTGCAGATTCTCAGCCTGTTTTGCACATTCACATTCTTCCTCCAAGGCATTAAATACTGGAGTCCCTCAAGGCTGAAATGAAGGCATTATTTGATTCTCTTTCATCCACTCCTATGGTTTCAACTGCTTTCTTTACACCAAGGATTTCCAATTTATACATCCAATTCAGTCTTCTATTAATAACTGCCATTCTTTTTCCTCTAACTTTATTGATGTAAAATTGACAGAATCATGAAATATTTAAAGTAAAGAAGGTAAATAATTTGATAGACATATATATTGTGAGAGGATTCCCTATATTGAGTTATTTAACACATTCATCACCCATGCTTACTTTTTGGGGGGTGGAGATAAGGACATTTGAGTTCTACTTTTGGAAAATTTCTATTATACAATGCGTGTTATCAACTTTAGATGCCATGTTGTATGCTAAATCCTCAGACCTGTTTGTCTTACAAGGGGCAATTTGTACTCTTTTATCATCCTCCTCCAGTTTTCCTTACCTCCCCACCCTCAACCCCTAACAATCACTTTTTTACTCCCTATTTCTTTCATAGCTGCCATTCTAATAAACATTTTTATCTGGATGAATTTCAGGAATATGAAATTTAAGGGCTCTAAACTGAACTCATGCTCCTTCATTCTTACTTACTAATAAGTTTCCATTGAGCTGTCTTCACAAGCTAGAATCATGTAATTACACTTTAATACACCGATCTATGAGCAGATGGAGTTCTGCCCCACCTGTTTGGTAGTTTACTCAGACATCTGGTCCTGTTTATGTCCAATCCCAAATGTGCTACTTGAACTTGTGATGATTTGTTTCGTGGGCTACCCATCATTAGAACTTAGTGGGTCTGACAGAATCTATTTTTGACCACACAATAATTTGATATCCCATTGTCAAAAGAGCCGTCCCTTCCAGCGGGCACTAGCACACCATGAGCTGGTTTGCAAATGGCGTCTATTTGCATGCTGCAGGTGATATATGGCTTTGTCTGAGAACCCCAGGGGTCCCACAGTGTGACCCTTCTGTTGGGGCAGGGCCAGCTGTAAAATTCACACAGACATCTTTTTTTATCATGGATATCTCTAAAGTAGAGAGTCGGCTGGATTTTATAACTCAAGCAGCAGTTCTGATTATCCCACAGCTTGGATTTGCTGCAGAATTCTTTCACTATTTGGTCCAATTTGAAGCTGGCAGACTTCCATGAAAATGGGTTGAAGAAATGCAAAATATGCTGCCTTCTGAACCAAGACATGCTTACCAAGCATTAGGTTTCTCTCTTGGTGGCAAGAGGAATCTAATGTAATAATGTGTCCTTTAATAAGAGAGGCTGTCCCAGCATACCTCAGCTCCCTGAACCCCAAAGTACTTATGCGACAAGCCCTAAATTTTGGTAGGATTTACTTCTCACATTCTTAGATTTTTTTTGTTTTGCTTCTTTACCAAAGCTTTCCCTATACTGGTCATGTTGTGCTCATCTGGTCATAATTCACATGATGGCAGCACTAGGGTGGACTGATGTGTTGTTCTGCTGAATATCCAGATGGTACTAGTCCCTTTGAATTATATAATAACAGAAAGCAAAAGAGTTGCATAGTTCACAGTCCATGTCAATTCAGAACCAGTATGCAGCCACTATTGAAAGTTCTTGTAATTATGGCTTAGTGCATTTGCTGTGATGTGACAAGGTCTTTTCTCATGGACATCCAATCTCTCCTGCAACAAATGAGTCACTTCTGAGTCTTATAACTTATTTAGAACTTAACTTATGTATGAGATCATAACTTTTGATTTGGTTTTATAAATAGAGTGTACTGGATCTGCTCATGGAACAAAGTCAGCTGATGAGTCTTCTAGCTTTACATAGCTTTACATACTTACATGGTCTGGCATGACCATTTTAGACACATTCCTCCACCATTTGGCATTTCTACTTATTGTGAGCCTTTGTTTTTGCCGGATTTTCAAGGGCTTTGCTAGCAGCATAATAATACCATCATCGGAGGTTCTTGACAAGGTGTTAAATCTTGTACTGCAGGACTAATCCGATTTTTATAAATTCTCTCATTTGATTGAATATTCTGCATTCCTTCATCAGTACCTTGGAATTTTTTCTTGTGGGTACTTTCCCAACTCTAGCTGGCATATTTTAAACATATTCTGCAGCTCCTTCAATGTATAATCTTTCTCTTCTCTTCTCTTCTCTTCTCTTCTCTTCTCTTCAAAGGCTCAGCATCTCCTAATTCATACTGCGCTCAGATTTGATTTTTGTTATTGGTTGGGTTGACAAGAAGAGAGATGGGCTAGATCCTGAGGTATGAGCATTCCCTCAAAAAGCACTTGTTAAAATTAGTACTTTTCATGATCTTCAAGTAAGAGACAGGGCCAGGAATAGGGTAAGGCAAGTAAGGTGCAGAGAACCTGAGGGTCCTAGGGGGCCCTGCTTTTGCACAAATTGGAAAATAAGTGCTTTCTTAAATTTTGTCTCCTGTACACTTCAGTTGCCTTACCCTAGTCCCAGCCATGCAAGAGGAGAAGCACTATCATCAAGCAAGTGCTCATGTATGGGTGTTTCACTTCCATAGTCCCAGTGGTCTGCTAGGGTCTGGATCAGCATTTCAACTGCACTTCCTCAAATATCTCTCTCAATCTCCATGGCTCTACTCTTTCTGTGTTGACCTCTGAATGTGATGTAAGAAAAATTCTAGAGCTAAGTGCTCCCCCTTCTCTAAATCTCTGCTTTTTATAATTATGATCTTGAGCCAAGTTATTCAATTTTTATTTTGCCCTCCAGATGAAAGAAATTAAAGTTTCCTTAAATACTAACAAAAAGACTCTCTGCTTTCAGTTTCTCTTGAAATGGTTATTTATCACCCCAACCCTTTCATTTTCTCTTTTCAGTGAATCAATGGTACTCAGCAAGACTCACCAAATTCCACTGTCTACAAGTATAATTTCTTTCATATTCCTCAAATGCCAGAGATATTACACCCCAAAATGAGTTTCCATCTATTTAAATCCTAAGTTCAACACCACAGCAGTGTTCCACAATTTTACTGCTATCATGTGATAGGTGCTGGTTTTTGTCAGTGATGGAGTCATCAGTGCCAACCAGAGAGAGTCAATTTACTTCTAAAATATTAATATCTGTGTCCCTTCTTGGTAGCAACTCCCTCAAATCAGGTTCCCTAGAAACAGACACTAAGGGGAAGAATTTCATACAGGAGCTATTCAGAAGTATTCTTGGGAGATATTCCATTTAAGGGTGTGAAGAACTCAAGATGAGGCACAGGGAGATATTGTTAGCTATAGGGTTCACTTAATAGGAATGTAACCTTGAACAAGGGAGTTTCTTAAGGCTGAAGGTAATTCCAGTGAGGAAAAGAGAAGCAAGCCATCAAAAACACAATTTCCCAGAAGCATGTGAGGGTAAATGCGTGAGTCTTCAAAAGGGTATAACCTCACCAGTTTCCACTACAGTGTACTTCATTTTAGTAACGATGATTGCCACATCCAGAATACATCACAACACAATTGTATTTGAATAGGTTTGTCCTTCTTCTGGAGGGAAAAAGTGTTTATATTATGACAACATCTTGAAAGAAGATGTGGGACATAGAAAAATATTTTCAAGTGTCAAATAATACAACCTTTGACATCACAAGATGACTTTGGGTACCAGGCAGTGGTTGTGCTTAGTGTACCTTTAAGTTTTGAACTCTGAACATGTTTCCAATGATCATGCTACACTGTGTTCTAAACTTCTAGAATATGTGCATGGAATATGAAGCAGCAGCTCATTGTTGGTCATTCTCCAACATGCCAAATTGGCATATCAAATAGATAGATAGATGATAGATAGATAGATAGATAGATAGATAGACAGAAAGCTCACTGATTGTTAGTTTTGTTGACTCACATTTCCTTCAATCTACCAGATATCTCCCACTATGCAGAGAGGTAGCTCCTCTCTTATGCAGATGCAGGTGTAATGTGTTCAGTCTGGGGAAGTGCAGCACAGCCATGGTGTGAAGTAGTTCAGGGAAGAAATGAACTTATTTATATACAGGGGACAGTGGGTACAGTAGGCATCAAGTTTCCCAACACTTTTTCTCAGAAGTTCGTAGCTACAAAATCCTAATAAAATAGAATTTCACTGCTCCCAAGACAATCCATGAAAAGGAGGGCAAGGAGGCCTGTGATGCAACATCTACTTGATAGTCCAAATCCATGGCACTCGGAGAAGAATCCTGGCATTGACTAGGAAGTGAGGGAGACAGGCAGTGATTTGAGTCTGTGGTATACGTGATGCTGTGCTTGGAGATATTTTAACCTTGGGACTGGTTCTGTGTGAGGCTTGAGAAAGCTAATTAATAAGGCTGTCACACTTGGTGTTCAAGCTGACTAGAGTATTGATTCCTCCAAACTAAAAATTACGTAGTAGTTGTTCATGGACTCCTGTAACTGGAAGCAGTAACAGCCAGCAATGCCACACTCCTTACTAACACTGCAGGTCTTCTTATACTTTAAACCAGAAAAGCACACATGCTCCCCAGTGCATTTGTTTGGGTCCTGGGGATGAAAGGGGGCACAGCTATGCCTGCCTCTCCAGGAAGCCTTAGGTATGATATTAATTCTCCCTGGGTTTCAGGATCCTCATCTACTACATGAAAGGATTGTGTTGGAAAGTGGTTTATAAAATAATTTCCAGTTTTAGCATTCTATGATATTTTTAATGTAATCCAAGCCTTTGAATCTTCTAGAAAGCAGTTTTTATTTCAAGTTTGAAATGAACCCAGATCTGTCCCTCCTCCTTCCCACTGTGATCCCTTGGTACTTTGCTTTTCTTGCTGGCTGAGCTACTGAGGAGACCTGGCATAAGCATACTTTGGTTTGGTAGATCATTATTCAACTTTCCAATTAAAAAGGTCATATTTTAATACTTAAAAAGCAAATTTTAGGTACCAGTGGATAGTTTGTAGACTATAGATACAGAAATTTTAAAAAATGGCAAAGAAAACATTATTTAACCTATCCATAAAAAAGTATTTTATTATTTTCAAAGATGTAATATACCACTTAAAATGTGACTCAATTACTCATGATTATTATTTAATGAATATAAACAAAACACAATTATTTTGAAGTCCAATATTTGTCCTAATGTAAATGAACAGAAAGATAGCTATCACCAAAAGAGAAAAGAATTATTCAGATGGTAAAAGTATTAACTACACATGTAACACATTTGGAATTTTTCAGACCAAAAAGTGTTCATTTACTTTTTAGCAGTTTATTTCTAAAAAAAATTAGAGTGGGATTTTTTTCTGATATATTCAGTTATTTAAAAAACAAAAAACTCCTCTGAGCCAGATTCAGGCAATGCAAAACATAACTTTGACTTTAATCTTCAATTTAAAAAAAAGACTACTTACTCCTTACCATTTTTGGCCTAGTTCTCATACAGTATATGACACAATTTTCATTAAACTATTTCCTCAAACTACCCAGACCATCTTTGTTTTCTCTAGATTCATGTGAGTTGACCTTGGTCTATACAGATCTCAACACTTGGATCAGGTTCTGTGACTCATAGTTTAGATGTGAATTGTCAATTAAAGCTTCATGTTGATGTTTATAAAACTTAATTATAATAGCCACCCTGACCGGTGTAAAGTGGTATCTCATTGTGGTTTTAATTTGCATCTCTCTGATAGCTAACGATAATGAGCATCTCTTCATGTGTCTCTGGATATTCTGTATGTCCCATAAACAAAGCAACAAACAACAAATGTTGGAGAGGTTGTGGGGAAAAGGGGTCCTTAGTTCACTGTTGGTGGGATTGCAGGCTGGTACAACCATTATGGAAAACAGTATGGAATTTTCTCAGAAAAATAAAAATCGACCTGCCTTTTGACCCAGCAATTCCACTGCTAGGATTATATCCTAAGAATCCTAAAACATCAATTTCAAAGAACCTATGCACCACAATGTTCATAGCATCACAATTTACAATAGCCAAGAGTTGGAAGCAACCTAGGTGCCCATCAGTAAATGAGTGGATCAAAAAATTGTGGTACATATACACAATGGAATTCTATGCAGCAGAGAGAAAGAAGGAGCTACTACCCTTTGCAACAAGATGGATGGAACTGGAAAGCATTATGCTGAGTGAAATAAGCTAGGCAGTGACAGATGCCATATGATCTCACCTTTAACAGGAAGCTAAACAACAAAACAAACAAGCAAGCAGAAAAAAACAAAGACACTGAAATAGAGAACAAGGGGACAGTGACCAGAGGGGAGAAGGAAGGGAAGTTAAGGGGAAAAAGGGGGAGGGATTTGGAGGAACAAATAGGAAGGACACAGGGATGAGAACTAAGGGGGGTGGGAATGGGAGGGAGGTGGGGAGCATGGGGGGGGGGCTGGGATGGGAGAAATAGACAGAAAACTGTACTTGAAAAATAACTAAATAAAAATTTTAAAAAATAATTTAAAAACTTAATTATATACTCTAAACTTATTCAACTATATGACACCTCTGTAATGGGTTAAATAGTATCACCCTAGAATTCAAATCACCCAAAACCTCAGAATATGACCTTACTTGGAAGTAGTTTCCTTACTAATGTAATGAGTTAAGGTGAGGTCATAATGGATTAGAAGGGGCCCGGACCCAATATGACTGCTCTCCTAATAAGAAGATGAAAATTGGGGCTGAGAAACACAGACACAGAAGGAAGACAACCATGTGGAGTCACATGCAGACAGAAGTGCAGCTGCCAACAAAAGAATGCTAAGAATTGCTGGCAATCGTCGAAGCTGGAAAGAGACCAAGATATAGTCTTTCCTAAAACCTTCAGAAAGAGCGTTTATAAAGAAAGAATTGCTCCTAAAAACTAGCTTACTACTACAGTAAATGAAAGTCAAGTATACCTGTTTTAGGTATTTATCTTAAAATAGTAACATATGGAGAACGTATGAAATAGCTGAAAAATTCGTAAGATGTTTATAAATCTATTATTTCAATATTAATTATTTGTATTTATTATGTTATATGGCAATGCCTTAAAAAATAACAGAAAGCACAAACTTCAAGACAGAAGTTACTCTCAAACATGGTCAGATTCTAGCTTAGGTTTCTTTCAGTTCTCTGAAGACCATTCAAGGACTTCCACAGGGATGGGGCCAGGACCAGTGAGCCTGACCGCAGGCATTCCAATCTCACTCCAATACGAATACCCTGTGTTTTTTCCCTTTATGCAACTGAGGTTTCTCATACAAATTTATTTGAAAGAATGATTGCCACAAATAAATATTTGAAAATCACTGGTCTCTAAAAAGAGAGTAGAGTCTCAGATAAACCAATCAAACAGTGCTTGGGCTGAGATGTACTAAGAGTTGTGCACTGAACTTCCTCAAAAATATTCAGTGAGAGTTATCTCAGCTAATTCTATGCACATGTAAACCACAGCATATGAGACCACTTAGCATGGATTCAACAACTGTCACTTGATTTTGACTAACCCACTCGGGCATTGCTGATTCAAGAGTGAGGAAAAGGAGGCGTAGTTTCTTGGTTGATGAAGCTGACATTCCAATGGATAAGACTGAAGAAATACGTAATAAAATAATAAGAATATTTCTGATGCCATGATAATTAACATTATTCAAATTGAGTTAATAAAATGCCCCAGAAAAAAGGTAAAATTTCTAAACTTCAAGTGCAATTTTAAATGTATCTGAATGTACTGGAAACTGAGGAGCTAATTCCTACTTTAATTTAACAAATTCTTAAAATGTCCTCAGGTAATGATGTTTAAATTTGCAACTGAGTCAGAAATTAATATTTATGACTGATGATGGAAGGGATTCTTCCTCTCCATTCCTTCCTTTAACTTTGTATTCCCACACCTTTAAAAATTATACTTTTCTATTTTCCCTACTCTTCTTAGCTTTTGTGTATTTATCTTTTATTCTGTATAATCTATTGAAGGCTAAAGAAAAACAAACTAACAGGATAGGGTAATAAGTGAGAGCATAGGGCCCATGAGCTTATTAAAACAACCATTCTTTCTTTTCATTTTTCACTTTGCAAAGCAAAAGGATATCCTTTGTGAAATACAACACTTTTGTCTCTTTCAATTGATTCGGACTTGCCTCTGCACAGCAACAAAAGTAGACACAACATTGGAGAAACCCTCAAAGACCTCTCCCCTGGCCAGTGGATGAAATCATTGACATGTTGGGAACAGCACGGCAGGCCCAGCTGGCGGGGGCATCTGCTGCTGTATTGACTGTCAGGGTGAGCTCAACGCTCTGGCCAGCTGCAGGGGCGCCTCCCTCCTCCTCACCTATCTCTGCATGTATTTCCCGAAGACTTCATTCCAGCTGAAGACACTGGAGGTCCAAAATAAAAGTACCACCGTTCTTCAATGCCAGGACATTCCAAGCAAATGTTCCTGCTACCCAAACCCTGGCTTAACCAGGTTTAGTGGGAACAGGAGAGACTGGGACAGACAAAACACTATTAGATACTGAAGCCCTAATGCACTAAAGGGAGCTGCCTGATCCTTATCAATGAACTTAAATTGGGGGTATAGTTTGTGCATTTTCATTTCTTTTTTTATTAACAAATGAGTAGAAATAAATTATTTTAAATTTAGAATCTCTCATTATTTTACCCATCATTTTACTCCAGAGATGAAAGTGTTTTGTAAGATGCTATAAACTTTGGATGTGTGTATGTAAAATACCTCAAACTTGTTAGAATATTTTTAAATGCAATTAGAAAAGTTGTTATGAGATGTAGAAAAATCGATGCATGAATGAAGATGGCAACTAAATTATGTGCATTCTCAAGTATAACCTATATAATCTGAACTGTGATATTTTCTTTCTTTTTTTTAAATTTTATTTAGTTATTTTTCAAGTACAGTTTTTTGTCTATTTTTCCCATCCCAGCCTCCCCCGCCCCTTGCTCCCCACCTCCCTCCCATTTCCACCCCCCTTAGTTCTCGTCCCTGTGTCCTTCCTATTTGTTCCTCCAAATCCCTCCCCCATTTTCCCCTTAACTTCCCTTCCTTCTCCCCTCTGGTCACTATCCCTTTGAACTGTGATATTTTCTTATGTTACTACACTTGATCTTAGCCAAAAGGCCGAGAAGCAATATATTTTCCTATGTTAATTGCATTTTTGTATGTATCTGGGGTCTTTTATCATCCAGCACTCTAATTCTGTATTTTAAATGCGATATTTTCAAGGTAATTTTTTTAAAAAATAGTGTAGCATAGCTTATATGAGTTTGGGTTATAAAGAGTATCTAAACAGTTTTGCAATGTAATTTTTAAAAGCTTTGACCACATATTGTGCTATCAAACAACTCACATTTTTGAAATTCTGTTTTTTCTTTTGTATTAAAAAACAAGTTTTTTATAAAGACATCAATAAAAATATTTTGTGATGAACTGTTTAATCTGATGAGAATTTTAAAATTCATTACAGTAAAGATGATCCTGATGAAATCTTATATCACCCTATAATTTTACACACACACACACACATATCTACACATACATACAAGTTTTTATTAAACAATACAACAATTTTTCTTTTTGTTGCTACGAGAAAAATTTATCTTTCAAGCATTTTAACTTTTATTACAGAAATATATGTAGCAGAAATATATTAATGTAACAAAAAATTGATGCATGTTAAAACATCTGAGATGCAATTACTAGATAGATTTCATTAAATATAAATATCATTGCAGTAGTGGGAACATTTTTCATGTGGGAGCTCTCAATTATTTTTATTTTACTACAGCTTTATTATAGCAGATTTTTTGTTTGTTTGTTTGTTTCTAGGGAGAACTGATACCATCTCCAGCTGAGCATCACAAAGTTTCAAGTGTCCAAGGCAGAGGCAATAGACTGGATTGTAGCGTGACAATTCATTCATTGAACCCAGTGATCAACAGTGTCAAAGCAACATGGGTGCAAGGTAATGTTTGACCCAGAGAGAAGTCTTCACCCATTTACAGATAGAAAAACAAGTTTCAGGGAAGATGTGCAGGTAGCCTGGAGCTGAAACAAGAAACCAAGCTTCTAGACACCCAGCCCCAGACGTTGCTGAATGGGTAGGAGTGGACTGGCGCCGAGATTCCGAGAAGTATTTGGTGATTGAAATTGCTCCTTCCATGCTTTCTAAGTCAGAATTCATTTGGTGAACTTTTCTTGGCCAGTTCCTTCAGATGTATAAGGTTTTTCTAGTATCTACGTTTTGTGATTTATTTCAACTTACATTTTTGAGGATGTGGTAAGCCCAAATCAATGTGTTTAGCCCTATGAACTAAATGAGTATTATTGAAAATCTCCTCCCTTCCTGAAGCATATACTTTAAGGGTGAGAAATGAACGATATAAACTGGTAATAACAAAAGGCCACGTGCCAAATTTAAAACCTACCACTTTCATTCACTCTGGATATAAGTTTCCAGGCTTCATGTTTTGTTTTTGCTTCTGATGTTGGTAACAGTCAATATCTTGATGTCTAATAAATGCAGGCTATTTGATTTATCAGCACAATAAGCGTACACAGCTCCATCCAACCATCGTGATGGTCCCTGGGCTGCATATTACCTTCTGCAAAGAAAAGGAGGTGGAATTTTGGATATTGGATGAATGGTAAGTCTGAGTTTAAAGATTTGTTTCTTTTTATTTATGTACAAGCAAAAGAAGCAAATCAATTGCAGTCTAAATTTTTGTAGTTATATCCATTTGTCCCTAAAAAAGATCATTTCTTTCTTATGACATTTTTCCTAAGTTATAATCATTTTTAAAAATGAAACAGTTACAGGGAGCTTTGTAATGAAAAGGCGCAATCTCTGGAAATCCTCACAACCAACTTACCATCTTTGGTAGAGACATCTTCTCACGGCTTCTACTTCAACTACCTATGAACCTCTACTAGTTCATAGGTAGTTGTTGCTATTATTCTAAATATCATGCTCATCCAGCTCTTTCTTGATTTATAATTTTATGTACTTATTGTGTACCTATTATGTACAATGTGTACCTATTGACTTCCTACTACAAAAGAACAATATTTATCACACTTCTATTACACTGAATATACTCAACCTCCTGATTATACCATTGTTTCTGATAAAATTTTTAATAATTTTAAACATTGGTTTAGCCAAAAAGCTTGTTTAGTTTTTTTCATACAATAGCTCCTAGTACTGCTTAGTTGTCTTTAACTTCATTCAAAACAGTTTTGTTAGGTTGCATTGTGACAGCTATCATAACAACATGCATTAAAAAAATCAAAATCACTGAATTTTGTGCAGCCATTTTAATATTTAAGATGAAAAGATATAAAACATTTTCACATATTATGCTTTATTATTTTCAAGAAAGGTAAAAATGCAACTGAAATGCAAAGAAAAAGATTTGTGCAGTGTATGGAGAAGGTGCTGTGACTGATCGAACGTGTCAAAAGAGGTTTCTGAAGTTTCTTAGTACTATTGACATCTTGGCCAAATAATTCTCTGCTGTGGAGCTGTCTAATGCATTAGAGGATGTTAGCAACATCCCTGACCTCTACCCACTAGAAGTCAATAGCAGGAGATAACTGATATACTCAAAATATCCAGATCAATAAAGTTACTGGTGAAAATGAAAAATGGGGCTTTTATTTTACAGAAAAATCTAAATGGGCTTTTTGGCCAACCCAATAATATGCGTAAGCTTCTAATTTGGGTTCCATTAACTGAAGACCATATTTTTTACTCTACCCTTGATAAGATGATCCTGTTTACCATTCTAGTTTCTTTCTTGCTTAGTAACTCCTGAGTCTTACTGGCAATAAATTTGCTTTCACATCGCCGAGGTTGGTATGCTTGCATTCCGTTTTGCCACATGCCCTCTTCTTAGGTTGTACAAATAGGTTAAAGTCAGTAGAACAATATAAATAATCTCATGGCATTTAAGTCCTTTAATTACATGTCCTTCCCTTTAGTTCCAGTATTTCAATCCTATGCAACTTTAAAGTAAAGATAGACAAATATTTTTTCTTACACTGCACTAGTTGCTTAAAATCAAGCTATGTGCTAGCTCATTTCATATCTAGACTAAACATTTCCACAATTGGTCACTTTTTTTGTTATGGATTTTGTTTTCAAGAAAAGTATCTAATGGCTATTCTTTCTTGAAAGGTAGATGTACTTTTAAAGTCATGTAGATAATATCTTCCAGCTTCTTATTTATTTCATTTATTACAAAAGAACAATTGGACTCTCAGATTGAGAGTTATGCAAAGCTTACTGGCATCCTATTTGGATCTAGTTGTTTCATGTTGGGGAAATGCCTTCCTTCTGCTTCTTTTTGATTTTTCTGAAACCTCTAATTGCATGTATTTTGTGTGTACCCTTGGTCTCAATTATATAATAAAGTTTTTCTTATTGTTATGGAAGCTCTGAAGTTCAAGATCAAGGTGTAGACAGATGGGTTTTTCCCTTGGCCTCCCTCCTAGGCTTGCATATTGGTGCTTTCTTGCTTGTGTTCTCACATGGCCTTTCTTCTTTGCACATATTCCTGGAATTTCTTCCTCTTCTTATAAGAACACCAGTTGACTTCATACAACTTTAACCACCTCTTTAAAGTTCCTATCTCCAAATACAGACACATGGGGGTAAGGTCTTTGATACATGAGTTTTGAGGAGACATGATTATGTATATAGATATAGATATATCTGTATGCATGTATACAGATACAGAATATTAATACTAAAGTATTTATATGCGCAAAATATATACTATCCATTGAATGATTTTTAAGAAAAATCTAGCAGGAGTTTTTATTATTTTGTGAGGAATTTTTCTTACACAATTTATTTTTCAGAATTTAATTTTATTCAATCAATATTTTTCAGTTTTATTGAGGTACTATTGACAAAATTGTAATATATTTAGAGTGTACATTGTGGTGATTTGATATACATATACATTGTGAAAGGGTCCCCCTCACTGAGTTGATTAATGTATTTATCACCTATTTACACCCCTCCTCTTTTGGTTAAGAAAACAAAGTTCTAGTCTCTTAGCAAATTGCAATCATATAATATAGTGTTATCAACTATAGTCATCATGTTACATATTAAACCTTCAGACTTTTTTCATCTTATAATTAAAACTTTGTACCCTTCCCTTATTTTCAACTTTTCTTTTTTCCCCATCCCCAGCTCTTAATAACTATGTCTCTATTCTGTGGCCATGAATGACTTTTAAAAAAAAGATTTCACATATATGTGATATCATTCAGCATTTGTCTTTCTCTGGCTTTTTTCATTATACCTAACACCCTCCAGGTGTGTGTATACACACACACCTATACACACATTTTCTTGACCCATTCATCTGTGGATGAACACAAATATTTGCATGACTTATGAGCAAAGACATTTCCTGTGCACTGTCATACACACAAAAAAGAAGACAAGAAAACAAGATTTTTTCAGAGAGTCAGGCTGTTGAATGAGTGTAATCATACAAACTACTAAAATTTACTAGAAATGCTATAAAGATATAAAGCAATGTGAAAATGTCAAAATCAACACACACACACACACCTGTGAACATGTGTGCACACACAAACAGTTGTTTGGAATTAGCCAGAGCTTCATAGAGAATCAATAGAAAGCCTGGAAGTAAGGGAGACACAGGCAGCATTGAAGAAAAGGAGTCACTGTGTAAAGGTCTTCGATCAGAAACTACAATGATTTACATCTTTAAAAAAATTCTTGTAGGGCTTTGGACAACTAGAAATTAAGGTGCAAATTTTTTAATCAACAGCTGAAGTATTGTAAGGGGTTTGTAGAAATTTCAAACCCTTATTGTGTGCTAAGTCCCATCTGAGCACCTCACTGGTTCCTTATAAAGAACCTCACTGGTTTTGTGAAGGCCCAAGTTGAAATAGCCACTGTACTCATGCCTCTGGCTCCAAAATTTATAGAAACCATGGAAATAAAAGATCAAAGAATTACCTTTTCACTCAACTAATTCTCATAAAAAGCTCAATTTCTATATGATAAACCACACAAAATTGTCAATATCTGGACATTTTTTTTACCTATTAAACCCAGTCTCCTCTGGCTCAACTTAATAAATAAAATTCCATTAATAAATTATAGTACTGCTTTCCAAAATATGTATTTTGGATATACTGTAAGTTTTATATGCAGTTAACTTTGTAAATCCTCCAATTCAGTAACAGAGTAATTGCAACTTAAAAGCAAAAATCTCATGATTCCAATATGCTGAGGTTAAAGTCATCTGGAAAATAATATGCTATACATGTAATGTAGAATAACACTGACTCAGGTATTTACTGTATGCTAAGGGACAGAATATGCATGTAATAGAGAAAAATTACATTTGGATAATTCATAGACTGGTCCAAAAGTTTTATAGAAATAGCTTTTATTCTCTACCATCCTTTGTTATATTTTTAGCTGGCTTATGTAATAACTGAGGACATCTCAGGAGAAATATCAGACATAGAATACCAGACATTCAAAGTGCATTAGCGTTTTGATGTTCTAAGACCCATCTCTTTCTGATGCACATTACACTTTCAGCATCATGCAGCTGGCAAAGAGTGAGGCGCTATGAAATAGTTATTTAAATGTGAATTGTGCTTCAAGCTGCCACTGGTAATAGTGGACTTAAAGAAATTTTCTCCATTTCAGAAAATTAGCAATATCTGGAGAGAAATATTCTCAGAGTCACTTCAGATGTAAGGCACTATCCTTTAGTCCACAAAAACTACCTTCCAAAGTAAACCACCCCTATGATGTATCCATGACCCTTTAGATTCTCATAAACTTTATGAAACTTGCTGACTTCAAAATCAATTCAAACTCTAAAATCTAAAATTAAAAAAACTAACTTGTTTTTTTATGTCTTTGTTCACCTAAGCCTAGGTATAGAAATATTGCTAGATATAAAGAGTCTGGAAATTGTTGGCAATTTCACAATATCTACCTTTCACAGACTACAGAATAGTTCATTGTCAAAGCAAGCCAAGTCCAATTTCAATTTTCAACCTGAAGATATGAATTAAAAATATCATAATACTATTTGAATGCCTCTGATTAACTTACTATAGAAAGAGGAAAAATTATGTATATAGAGGATGTACTGAATAATAACTCATTTATGTTAATTTTAAATTACTTATAATAGATATGTTATCTTTATATTTTAACCATCTTTTTGGGAGTTATGTGGCTCTGTATAACCATGAAAATTGTTGTTCTTATTTAAAAGGAACAAACTATTATAATTAATAATGTGCCTTATTTGAATCATTTTATGTGAAAACTGGACAGGATTTTTAAATATTTTATAACCCTTTAGTGATCACTTTGGAAGATTATTCAGTATATGTATATTTAAAGAATCCTCCTCCCTTAATTATTGTAGACAATAGACAGAAAATTCCTCTCTTATAAGTGTTGAAAGTTCTAGGTACTTGGTTTCCCAGCCGTCTCTGCACTTGGTATGTGGGCATGTGACTTGAACTTCTTGAAGCAGGTGAAACTGGCTTGACCGTGTGACACCTGTAGAAGAGGCTCTATAACATCACATTAGAGAGAGAGATCAGGCATCTTAGCGGTTGCATGCCGGTGCAGCAGGTCAGTACAGCTGGGTTCCAAGTTGAGAAGAGGCAGCGTGCACACTGTAGCATCTAGTGTCAGTGGAAGGAACAGCTTTCGGATAGCTTTTTTAGTGTTTGGGGGCATTGGTCTGGAAGCATTGTACTCTGTCATTCCTCCCACTTTCTCACTGATTCAGGTGCCACCCAAATATCATTTCATTAAATTCCTTTTCTCCCTAGTTGGCTGGAGAAGTTTCCTGCTCCAGGTAGCTAAGAAATCTCACTGATGCAAGTTCTTTCTATATGTTTTTCCCCATTTTGAGCCTTCTGTATATTCTAGTCTGCTTTACACAGTAACTATGCTATTTGGTTCTCAGTAGAGGCCTGATTTTTTTGTTTGGTCTATGGGTTGGTGGGCATTTTCTAATCAAGATCTAAAAAGGGGCTGAAAATCTAGTACAGTCACTTAAAGAGCTTCTCTGCTTAGTGCTATAGCGGTGGCTTTGAGTATCTGACCTTGTATTTATGCACTCCAGCACTTCTTAAGAAATGTTGCTTAAGCCTCCAGCCAGTTTAATACCTTCAAAAACTGACATGTGAAGTTGAATAATTTTTGTTTCTGGGAGTTTTCTTGTGTGTTACAGGGCATTTGGCAACACCTCTGGTGTCTACCCACTAGTTGCCAATAGCAACCTACCATGTCCAGTGGTAAGAATCAAAAAATGTTCCCAGACTTTGCTAAATGTCCCATGACAGTCAAAAAAAATCACTCCCAGTTGTGAATCATTGATTTAGATCATTAGTGATATATAAGGAGTTAGTTATTTACAGTGGCTTATGATCCTCGTAATTTATTTAAAAGAGTTGTGGAATTCCAACTATATTGAAGACTTGAGAAATAATAAAAGCTCAGCTCTTACCCTTAATAATGTGCAATATTGTATAAAACTTAAGAATTTAACAAGTGAAGATCTAATGCAAACATTTTACAACCAATTAAGTTAACAATACAGAATAGGGTACAGGAGTAAATGATAACAGCAAAACCTAAATCTGGAGGAAATAATTTATTGAAGGAAGTCATCTTACCAGGTAGGAGAAGTTAGGGTGGAGACGGTTAGATTTGAGCTGAGTTGTGTATAAATACATCTTATTACAGGTATACTTAAGATGTATTTCAGTAGTAGTGAGAAACTGAGATGGTATTTCAGGTATTTTAACAAAATTCAAAATGGTTCAGGAGTTATGACAAGTCACTTTAAGTTATAAGCACAGTGCCGGTTGGAGGAATGTAGGAAGGCATTGCAGAAAGTTTAGTTTGGGGTCAGATCAGCGGTAGTGCTAGACTTCCACGAGAAAAGAAGTTGACAGCCCAGACACCAACTTGAGCCTATGTTCGATAGCAAAACACTTTACTTTGATTGCTATTTTGTTCAGTGGCTTAAAATGCCAAGTGGGGAATTAAAGAGGCTAAGTTCATCCTTAAATGTCTCCTTGGCTCAACTTTTGTGTCAGATAGTAAAATTTTTGAGGGTCAGGCTAAGGATTGAATATTTTTAAGCACAACAGAGACATCAACAGGGTTTTTGAATTTGTAATCTGGTTCAGTGTGCAGGGGTTAAAAGGAAGAAAGATGTACCTGGAATTTCCACATAAGAGATTACACCAAAAATCCGAATGTGAGATAAAAAGAGCCAGAGTTAAGGGTATGACAATGAACATTGGAGAAAAAATGAAAATGAGAAAATCAAAACTGAGAGTCAACTCAAATTGAAAATTCATAACAATTTAGATGAAGTGGAGAAAGGGCTCTAAATTGGCCTTGCTGTTTGAAAATGAGTGGCACAAAAATGGAGCTAAAATATATATATATCTATAAAGCTTTAACGATATGTAGGAGAGTGCATGCCAGTGACATGAAAATATGTAACTGATGCCTAGGCAATAACACAAGGCTGGAGAAATAAATTTGGGAATATATATATTTTTTTTTAATGGCATGTTCAGTGATTAGATTTAACTCTATGAAATTCTCATAAATTTAAATCACTAATGAGCATTTAACATATTAATTGTGAAAACAATATTCAAAACAGCATGATGTATGATAATTAAACCATGGAGAAAGACAATTATATGTGTCAATAAAATTGTGTCAGTCAAGAATGTTTTAAATATCAAGATGGGTAACTCAGCCCCATGATATACAAATTAACTTTGTCCCATCTTCTAAAAATTAAAAGTTCAAACCACAAAGAATATACTTAATATTCTACTTCCCTAAGCAAGAGTGGTAACATCTCTGCAGATGTTCAATCATATACTCTCCCACATTCTCCTAGATTGATACCTGACTTTCTTTGCAAACATGCAATAGCATCTTTTTTATTTTCATTAAATTTATTGGGGTGACATTGGTTAATAAGATTATATAGGTTTCAAGTGTACAATTCTAATATACAACATCTGTATATTACATTGTGTGTCCCCCATCAAAAGTCAAGTCTTCTTCCATCACCATACACTTGACCCCCATTACCATTCACTTGGAAAAGAGGGTTCTCACCCCTCTTTCCCCCTGGGAACCACTATACTGTTGTTTGTGTCTATGACTTGTTGTTTGTTTGGTTTTTTTATTTATTCATTTGTTGCTTTCAGTTCTATATCCCACACGTGACCAACATGATATGATTCTTGACCTTTTCTGACTTCCCTTTGCAAGATATTCTCCAGATCCATCTGTGTTGTCACCGGAAGATGGGATACATATACACAATGGAATACTACTCAGTGATAAGAAAAGATGAAATGTTACCATTTGCAATAATGTGAATTTTTTAAGTACACATTTGTCCTCGTTTTCTTTTGATTTTCTTTGTTCTCAAATTCATATTTTAACATCTTTTCAAATGTGATAGCATTTTTAGGAAGTTTATTTACATGTGTATACAGGACTAGTTTTTCTGGAAGTTGTTGAGAATATGTTTAGGAGGGAAGAGTGGGAATCTTAGCTTGTTCTCCGTGTATATGATAAAATTAAAATTTTATCTGTCAACTGCTAAAGTGCAGAAGTCTCTGTCCTCTGACTTAGAGTTTCTCCATTACTTCCTGTATGTAGTTTTTCAGTAAATGACAAAAGCTCTATTTCAAATTATTAAGTCTAACATTTTTTCCATACAAGCAAATGTCAAAAGAATTTTGTTTTTATTCTTCAATAATTAACCAAATTATGATGCACTTTATTTGACTTTTGGCTTTCTTAATTTTTCCACCTTTTGCATGATTTTTTATGTTGAAAATTTATGCATATGCCTCTTTCATGACATCTTTAAGATCTTCCAGTTTCCTAACGATGCTGCTCCCCTTGACTTCTGAAGACATGGTTCACAGAACTCTTAAACGTTCCGATCCGGACATACTGCTTCCTAGGACTATAGCACGGCTATCATTGTGCCATTGAGCAACATTTGCATTGGCATCTTAGTTCATCTTTTGTTAGATTCTATGTCATCCTCCTTTAAGGATTTATATTTATTTCTTTTCTGTGAGCTTATTTTCTTTCTTTCTTTAGGTTATTTACTTTGTTTTCTGTGTTTATAAAATGTGCAGTTGTAGAGATTTTGCATTTCTAAAAAAATACTGTATTTGGAATAGATACAGGAATTGTTAAAGGAATAGTTTGGCTGACAAGATAAATCTATGTCCATATTTTGTCCTTAGAACTTGGTATTGTCTAGTATATATCTTTGTTAGTAACATGTCTGATTCTTGATTCTTTACAAGTGATCATTTTGATTGATTGTTTCTATGAGGATATCTTTAGAATCTCCTCATTGGTCATCATGTTCTCAAATTTTACAAAGGTCTGTCTAAATTACAGTATTTTTACTTGGTTTTAAACATGGTGCAAAAATTTTTAGTCTACTAGTTTCTTGAAGAAGTATCTCTCCTTTGCACACTTTTCCAGAGCCATATAAAAAAATCATTGACAGGTGCATTTAAAGCTCAAAATGATAGAAACCATTTTTAAAAACCTATTTTTTTTTAAATGAACCTATGTTCATTTGTTTTGCCTTCAGGATTAGAATCTGTATTATCTGGCATCGCTAATAAGTCTCAATAAGTCTTGATCCTTTTGACTGGTTGACTGGTGAGAAGTAGGCATTTAATAAATAAATATTGAATAGGGAAGAAATACATGTACTCATGAATGAAAAACAGAATAATATGCAAATCAGTAAAGGGCCCAGACTATGCTGGGAATCTGACAAAGGGCCTGAGATGTGGGATGAGAGGCCAGATCAGGAAAACAGCTGAGGTGTAGAGCTCCATCGGGAAAGCATTTGTTAAACTGAACCATGATATTTGACTATTTTGAACAAAAAAATGGCAATTTTGTGCTACAACCTAATACTTTTTATTGGTGGTTGATGAGTATTTCATACTGTTCATTCATTTCACTTGTTCTATTAACTGATAGTTACTCTTAGCTGTATTTGTCAAAATCTTATGAAAATCTCAGTGAGAAATGGAGTTTCTAACACAGATAAAATGTTTTATTCTGTAGTTTAAGCCATTTCTATATTTACAATATTAAAGTAATACATGTTTCATAGAAATAAACCTAAAGTTGTCTTCCTCAGAGCTAACTATAAGTTTATTTCTAAAATATATACATAACATAACCTTATAATATTATACTATCACATTTTTCTATGACTACATGAATTTCCCAACAATAGCTATAGTAGCCTCATTGCACCTTTGGATAATTAGAAAAATATGGCATATTTTTTGGAGAATAGAGTCACAAGGACACATAGCTTGAATAACAAGTAGGTCCCAGGATTCATTTCAGCCCCTAGTTGCCTTTTTGTCTGAGCACACATGCGCAGTGAACAACCTGTACAACCATACATAGACAATTCATACATTGTATTGGTTATTTGTCAAAATCAGAAGTTATTTTCTTTTTCTAACTGGTTCTAACTCCAGTGCCTGATGATGAGCAATAAGGCAGATATCACAGGACAAGAACATATATAAAAAACAGTCAAAAGGCTACTGTACTAGTCAACTATTTAGTATATAAAGTTATATTAAACAGAATTCATATAGCACCACAGTAGATTTAGCTGGTAACATTGCTTTTTTTTTTTTTGTCAAATCACCAAGCATGTCTAGAACCTCCACTTTTTGTTGTTTGGTATGGCTCGGCAGATAGGACTTGACGTAAAACTTGAAGTTGGCTTCAGATGAGTTCCCCTTCATAACCTCTAGATTACAGCAGAATAGAAATAACTGAACATATGAAGATCCAATAATTAAATCAACTGAGGCCAACTAAATGGGCATGTCTTTATATCCAATTTAGCAGAAATATTAAAGAAAAATATGGCAACTGGTATTGACCAGAGAGGACTCACAGAAATTATTTGAAAATTTCTTTGAAAATTATTTGAAAAGAAATGTATCTTTTTGAGACACAAAGACACACTTAAGGGCAACACTTAATGGGCACAATTTAGTACTCTCAAGTCCCCAAAAGAGGAAAAAATGAATAAATAAGTAAATAAATAAATATATAATAAGTATGCAGGAGATTCAGGTATGTGTGTGTGTATGTGTAGTTCATAACACTCCAAAAAGCAGAGCATTATAAACCCACTGAACCACCATAAGGCAAAGTTTCATATTCATAAGTTTGAACGTTGAAATTGGCACTCTAATTTTCAAAGTCTTAATGTGTTTTCAAAATTAATGTCTTTGTTTTTATTAAAATCTGTATATCATTCAGAAGCTATAAACACTTGCCTCCTGATATCAGTGTTCATTTGTTTTCTTAATGGTACTTATGTTTCATCCATCTAAATGAACTCAACATATCTTAATAATTTTTTTTAAATATTATGCTATTTAAAGAAATACTAAACATCCAAAAAGAAAGTCACAATTCCTGAAAAACTTCACTCATTTAATTATTGCATTTTATGAGTATAATATATTCTCATATACATTTATAAACTGGACTCTAGGGGAAAATCCTACAATCTTTAGTTTAATACCTAATAGTATGTACCTGGTATTCTGCAAGCAAAAAATAATGTGGTCTTGTATTAATGCTAGAGGTGTTTCTATGTTTACATTAACTTTTTATTACAAATCACATCATTTCAGGGTGCAGAGTAGTAAATACTTTTGTAATCAAAATATATGTAGGGGGAAGCTGACTTCATATACCTTTGAGTGGAAATGTCTGGTTAAGCTTTCTTGGAGGTTTATAGTCTGCCTACTAACCTTCTAGTACAAAGATAATTTCTTACATAGTTGGACTGGATTTGTTCTTTCCTGAAACTATCTATTAAGGAAATAACTACCAATCTAGGAAAAGCTTTACGATGCTAGGAAAAGAATGATGGGTCTAATCTATAGAGTTAGAAACATGGTAATACATAAGAAATGATTTTAAATGCTCACTAAAGCAAAACAGTTTATTAAATGTGTATATTTCTACATCAAGGACACTAAAGCAAGAAGGAAGCCTAAAACAACTCCAATGTTGTACAAGCTAAAAGCAGATATTTATGAAACTCCATCTATAGTAAGGGAATCCATAGTACCCAGGGATTATTTAACTAACTGGCATTTTTCCCATTTATAAGATGAATACATTTGGCTTATAAGACCCGATTTTAATTTTGCTCATAATATATGTGTCCAGTTTTGAGATACTGTTTGAAATAAAGTGAAAGGATTACTCAAGGATATATAAAGGACCTGTGGACATGGATAATGAAGGAGGAATTGACTATGGAAGTGGAAGAGCAGGATGGGCAGAGTGAGGTGAAGGGGGACTAATTAAAACAACTGCAAAACATAAAAAGTCCAGAAAGTATTTCTCCATGTACTATGAAAAATAGAGACATTTATTGAAGAAGACATAAGATACGAGAAAGACTTTACACAGGACAATAACAACTCAGTCCCTTTCAAAGTAGGTACCTTGGGACTTCACACATTGCCATCAGTTACCCATGGTATTTTCCTGAATCTCATCAATGATGTAAAATCTCTTCCCTTTGAATGGTAGTTTTAGTTTTGGGAAAAGACAGAAGTCACAGAAAGCCACATCTAGACTGTAGTGGGGCTGAGTCACCTGAGTGATGTGATGTTTCACCAAAAAACTCTACAGAAGACACAATGCATGAGTGGGCATGTTATGATGACCCAGCCAATCACCAGTTGCAGACTTCTGAGTCACCCAAATAGTTTCCACCAAGGAATGTTCAAGCTTCATGCAAGATTTGAGGCAGATTCATTGCTCTACTCACTTAGTCATTTTGAATGCAAGGGCTACACAGTACACATGCTCACTCAATGGTATGTACCTCCACCACTGACTAGTACAGTGAAGTTGTCACCGTTCACACATGCACATTCCAGTCCACTCTCCTTGGCTGCCAAGTAACATCGATGTCATTCAAACTGTTCATGTTGTATTAACAATGATTGGACTTTTTCTGGGAAAACTTTGGTATATAATGGATATAATTTGTTTAGTTTCTGAAAGAATACACTAGTTTCTACACTATTTTACAATTATTTTTCATATAATGATTTCTGTATATACAGTACATGTTACTGAGTTTACACAATAATATATACTTCAAATAAAGATTAATAAAAGAATAAAAATGTGAGGTCTATAGAACAAGAATTTTGGAATATTCTAATATATGTTACTAAAACTGATTGAATAAAGAAACAAAATGTTATTACACCAATAAATTACATGGTGCAATTTTTTAAAATGTGCCTTGTGAATACTGTCTTGATATTCAGCCATATTAAACCATATTGGAGAAAAATATTTCAATTCTGTTGAAAACATTCCAATTTATAGAACAAAAGAGATGCTTCAAAACCATTTTACAAAAAGCTTCAGTATCACAGTTTATATAGCCAACACCAAAACCCAATGAAACCCTTAAATATATATTTTAATCTTATTTATAAATAAAGATAAAAAATAAAAATAAAACATAATCCAATAAAATGTTAAAAGATAAATACTTCATAAATAAAAGGTACTTTCCAGAAATACAAAAATGAAATATTAAAAAATCTAACTATGTAATTCATCACACCTCTAAATTTTAAATTTTTGAATAGTATTTAAATATATAATAAAATATCTGAAATTGAATAATACATTTCTAATTTAAGTTTTTAGACTACTATATGAAGAAAGTTCATTTTTATTAAAAATGATATTTACCTCCAACAGTTGATAGTATTTATAAAGATAAAACTCCAATATATTACAATTGTTTTAGCAGTGAATCTCTAAAAGGAAAAGGAAAAGGAGAGAAGGAGAGAGGAAAGGAAGGGAAGAGAAGGGAAGGGGAGGGGAGGGGAGGGGAGGGAAGGGAAGGGAAGGGAAGGGAAGGGAAGGGAAGGGAAGGGAAGGGAAGGGAAGGGAAGGGAAGGGAAGGGAAGGGAAGGGAAGGGGGAAGGGAAGGGAAGGGAAGGGGAGGGAAGGGGAGGGAGGGAAGGGAAGGGAAGGGAAGGGAAGGGAAGGGAAGGGAAGGGAAGGGGAGGGAAGGGAAGGGAAGGGAAGGGAGGGAAGGGAAGGGAAGGAAGGAGGGGGAAGGGAAGGAGGAAGGGAAGGAAGGAAGGGAAGGAAGGAAGGGAAGGGAAGGGAAGGGAAGAAGGGAAGAAGGAAGGGAAGGGAAGGGAAGGGAAGGGAAGGGAAGGGAAGGGAAGGGAAGGGAAGGGAAGGGAAGGGAAGGGAAGGGAAGGAAAGAAAACCTCCATTGAATTAGACAAGAATTAGACAAACTACTTTTTGGAGTAATAGCAGGAAGAACTCATGGAGCATCAGTACTGTCACCTCATCTAACTTCGCACCTCCCCACTTCCACCCAGAAAATGACACTAAGTGGTCAAAAGGTAATTGCATTCCCCACTCAAGAATGATTCCGGAATGTGGGCCCAGGCCATAAATTCATGACAAAGAGAACGATTCATGATGAAGACTGTCACTCCCCTGCCACACTGTCACTTGTATCTGGGGTATATGGAGTTAATTTATTGAGAGGATCTGAGTGAAGTTTCCATAAACTACAAAGTCCCAGGAGGAAGCAACTTCTTTGTTCCTCTGGATGTTACTATCGGCGCTGTGCGGCCCTGAGGCCTGACAGCCCTATTACCTGTCTGAAGATGAAGTCCACCCACAAAACCCAGGCGCACAGCATCAGCACCATCCTGTAGCCACCCTCCTCCAGGATGTCCATTGTTTCAGCCAAGGAGCCAGTTTTTGTTGGGTTTTCTATTTCTTATAATTTTCTATACAAGTCAGCAAACTTCAAGAAAGAACCTGGCAGTAAGCATTTCCGGCCAGTGGACCCTATGAGCTCTTACTCAGCTCTGCCATTTTACTGAGACGCAGCCCTAGTCAATACATACACAGAGAGCCATGGCTGTGCTCTAACACATCTTCATTTACAAAAAATAGACTACAACAATTCTCTCCTATGTTTTCTTTTGTAACTTTTGTAGTTTTAAGATATACCTTAAGGCCTTTGACCATTTGAGTTAATTTTGGGTACGCAAAGCAAGCTATAGCTGTGTCCCAGCCTAGTTTATTCCTTGAAAAGATTACCCTTTGCTGAATGTCATTGGCATCTTTGTCCACATCACACTTCTGGTAGCTCTGGCTTTAAAATAAATTTCAAGAACATTATTATCAGTGAAATAAGCCAATCATAGAAAGACAAGCACCATGTGATTTCAGTCATATGTGGAATCGAATAAACAAAATAAACTAATAAAATAGAAACAGACTCACAGATAGAGAACAGAATGACAACTGTCAGAGGGGAAGGGGGTACAGGGGTAGGTGAAAAGTATAAGGGATTAAGGAAAAATGAATTCATAGACACAGACAACAGCATAGTGATTACCAAAGGGAAAGGGAGGGCCAAGAGGGTGTAAGAGGATAAATGGGGATGGAAGGAAACTTGACATGGAGTGGCGAACACACAACACAATACACAGATGATGTGTTATAGAATTGTACACTGAAACCTGTATAATTTTATTAACCAATGTCACCCCATTAAATTCACTAAAAAATGAAAATAACTATGTAATAGGTAAAAAAAATAAAATAATAAAATAAATCTTGAAATCAGACAGTTTATGTTCACATAATCTAGAATAATATTGGGTAAATAAAAGTTAATTTTAGCCAAATTTTTATTGCTTCTATTAGATAGACTTTGTATGTAGAATCTATTTTATGTCTTGTAACTTTGCTAAACCCCCTTTTTAATGTTAGTAGAATTTTTATAGATTTCACAGAATTTTCTATATACTATCATGTCATCCATAAGTGAACTATTTTAATTCCTGTTTTATTGTAAGGATCTCTTTATGTGTCCTTTCTAATCTTACTAAACTAAGACTTCCAATACAGTGTAAATCGATTTTTTTTGTAATCTCTCTTACATTTTCCAAAAGACTCCCAATAAATTCCAAATTTGGGGTTCAGAATTAGGGTTTCAATTACTAGAAAGTGCTTCTATGAGAGTATGTCTATGTGTATTAATTCTCTATCGTTTTATCATTTATGTATCTAGGAATGCACAGAATAAATGTCAAAAATGTACTATCAATTGCTGACAGTGTTTTCCTATAGAGGCTGAGCATAGGGAAGGAACTCAGATTTTACTACATATAATTTACTACTTAAAATCTTTTGACTTTTATTGGTATTACTCATGTAATTAAAATACATTTAAAAATAAAGGCAATAAAATAGACAAAATATAGACAAAGATTTTTAAAGTGGCTCTCTGAGAAAAGTATCATTATAGTGTTGTCCATCATCTTCCACATGCTTCTGTGCATGTTATTTTTTGTTATGATGACCATGTATTGTAAAAAGAAATGAGTTTGTGTTCTTAAAAGATGTACCCATGAGAAAGTACACCAACACTATGAAAGTTAAGCAATTTCATCAAAACAATTGATATAAGTTGATTAAAGAATGAGAAACAGAATTCTAGGTTATTAAAATAAACTGCCAGAATCTGTTTTCCTAACCAAAAATACTTTCTCTGAAGTTCAAGATAGCAAAAACATCATCTTACATTTTTTCTTTTTTTACTTTTATTTAGTTATTTTTCAAGTACAGTTTTCTGTCTATTTCTCTCATCCCAGCTCAACCCACCCTGTGCTCCCCACCTCCCTCCCATTTCCACCTCCCTTTGTTCTTGTTCTTGTGTCCTTCATACTTGTTCCTCCAAATCCCTCCCCTTTTTTCCCCTTATATTCCCTCCCCTCTCCCCTCTAGTCACTGTTCCCTTATTCTCTGTTTCAGTGTCTTTTATTTTTATTCTGCTTGCTTGTTTGTTTTGTTGTTTAGCTTCCTGTTGAAGGTGAGATCATATGGTATTTGTCTTTCTACACCTGGCCTATTTCACTCAGCATAATGCTTTCCAGTTCCATCCATGTTGTTGCAAAGGGAAGTAGCTCCTTCTTTCTCTCTGCTGCATAGAATTCCATTGTGTATATGTACCACAATTTTTTGATCCATTCATTTACTGATGGGCACCTAGGTTGCTTCCAACTCTTGGTTACTGTAAATTGTGCTGCTATGAACATTGTGGTGCATAGGTTATTTGAAATTGATGTTTTAGGATTCTTAGGATATAATCCTAGCAGTGGAATTGCTGGGTCAAAAGGCAGGTCAATTTTTATTTTTCTGAGAAAATTCCATACTGTTTTCCATAATGGTTGCATCAGCCTGCAATCCCACCAACAGTGAACTAGGGCAAAAGAGCAGGTTACAAAGTCAATATTCAGAAATCAAAGGCATTTTTGTATACCAACAATGAAACAGCAGAAGCAGAAATCAAGAAAAAAATCCCATTTGATATAGCAAAAACAAAAATAAAATATCTGGGAATAAACCTAACCAAGGAGGTAAAAGATCTGTACTCAGAAAACTACACAGCACTGAAGAAAGAAATCAAGGAAGACACAAACAAATGGAAACATATACCGTGTTCATGGATTGGAAGAATTAACATCATCAAAATGTCCATACTACCCAAAGCAATTTACAGATTCAATGCAATACCTATTAAAGTACCAGTGGCATATTTCACGGACATAGAACAAACACTTCAAAAATTTATATGGAACCATAAACAACCCCGAATATCAGCTGCACTCTTGAGAAAGAAGAACAAAGTAGGAGGGATCACAATAGCTGATATCAAACTGTATTACAAGGCCACTGTCATCAAAACAGCATGGTACTGGCATAAAAACAGGCACATAGACTAATGGAACAGAACAGAGAGCCCAGAAATCAACCCAACCCACTACAGTCAATTAATATTTGACAAAGGGGGCAGTAACATAAAATGGAGTAAAGATAGCCTCTTTAACAAGTGGTGTTGGGAGAACTGGACAGCTACATGCAAAAAAATGAAATTTGAGCACCAAGTTACATCATCTTACATTTTTATGAGAAATTAATTTTAGTAAAATACACTGGCCATCAGTCCATATATATTCCCAGCAACTATGCTCCTGTGAAGATTTTAGAACCATAATATCAAAAATGTGCAAGCAAAATTAACATTCACTACTCATATATTTTGTGTGGAGTTGCTTATGTCTTCCAAGTGTTTAATTCTTATAATACATATAACATTTATTGCCATTTACCCCCTCTAAAATGGCAAGTCAAATATAAAAATAAAGGCTCTATTTTTCATTATAGTGCTGTTTATTTACACTTTTATATTCAAGTGCACATCCACACTTTAATTAGTGTCATTAATTAGGGTCAATCAAGATTGCCTGGAGGCAATAGGAATGCAAGCTGACATAACATCGCTCTTCTTGCACATTTTATCAATGCTCTAAAATGCCGAGCAGTCTCCCTCTTCCCATTGCTGTACCTTTAAACTGCACATTTCTTAAAGTTCATGTGTAGTAGTGTTGCTGTTTACTGTTTCGAATTATGTAGGACCAACACAATGAAGGAATTGTTTCCAAGACCTTCTGTACCCTGCTTTCGGCATCCTTGGCTCCCACTCCTTTTCGGTACAGCCTTGGCATTGGCTCCTGTGCATACCATTAGAGAAATTTTAAATCAGGAATGTTGAGATGAGGAACAGTGTGAAAAATAAAAGTGTGAATCTCCTCTAAGACCAAGGTCCACAAGTTTAGTACTTAAGTTTTATTCTGTGTAATTTAGTGTTTCTGATCTTATAGTTAGTCCAAGTCTTTGATCCATTTTGAGTTAATTTTCATACGTGGGTACTAACTGTAGTCTAGTTTTATCTTTTGCATGTGGCCTTCACTTTTTCCCAGCACCATTTGTTGAAGAGGCTCCCCCCCAACTGTATGTTTTTCACTCCTTTGTCAAATATTATTCGCCCGTATATATGTGCTTGTATTCCTGGGCTCTCCATTCTGTTCCACTGGTCTTTGTGCCATTTGCAAGAACGTGGATGGGCCTTGAGAATAGTATGCAAAGCAAAGTCGGCCAGAAACAGGGTAAGAAAAGGGGATAGGTGAGAAGTAAAGGGTAAAGGACAAATACGTGGTGACAGAGGAAGATTTGACTTTGGGTGGTGGGCACACAGTGAAATACACAAATGATAATCATAGAGTCACACACTTGAAACCTATTTAATCTTATTAGCCAATGTCACCCCAATTAATTTAATTAATTAAAATAAGTAAATAAATGAATAAGTGTGAATCTCTTTCATTTAAAAACCTGTCTGGGCCACTGCCGGTGTAGTGCTCTCCTCTACAAAGTCCCCAGGGAGCCCGGCTCCTTCCAGCCCGGTGGCCGAATTTGACATATTCAGCGGTCCAAACAGCTGATGGAGAGGGAAGAGTCATGAAGGCAGGGAGCAAAAAGTTGCCTGGGCAACTGTATGACATTTTCTCTGACATCCCAATAGCCATAATTCAGTTGCATGACCACATCTAGATTCAAGGAAAATTAGAAATGTAATTTTAATTTCTGTTGTTTATCTGCTTAGAAAATTAGTATTAGGGGAAGTTATCACCCTGTCTCACTGACCCACTTTTACTCCCAAGACTCAAATGTCAATCATCCTACTTATTTGACAATTTAGCCTGTCTTATTTTGCCACGTCTCATTTATTTTAGCTTGATGCGATCTGACATGTGTGGTTGCCTGTGTACCAGGACTTTCCAAAGATTTTTATTATTATTATTATATATCTTCTTAAATCCTACCCAAAATCTGTTGAATTGGGGTTTTGGGGGTGGGGCCTCATTTGCATTTTTAATGGTAACCAAAATGATTCTTAAGAGACCTGCCTGGCCCTTGTCCATATAATGAACAAGAAATCACCCTCAAACCCCAGCTGGTGTAGCTCAATGGATTGAGCACAGGCCTGCAAACCAAACAACCGCAGTTCGATTCCCAGTCAGGGCACATGCCTGGGTTGTGGGCCATTTCCCAGCAGGGGACGCATGAGAGGCAGCCATACATTGATATTTCTCTCCCTCTCTCCTTCCCTTCCCCTCCAAAGGGAAATAAATAAAATCTTTAAAAAAAAGAAATCACCCTCAATATATCATAATACAAAGAAAATAAAAACTCACATTACTTTGCACCTGCCTACATTGGACTCAAACGTACCTCCTACCTCCCTTGGGCCATTCCCTTTATCTGCATGGACATCTCATTCTTCCACTTATAACTAAATCAGAGCTTGAACCCAAGGAGTTTTCTTGTGTCCATATGAATTACTTCTGCAAGGACTTGTACTTTCTGGACTTCTCCCTACTTAGCTAGTGACCTGGCTGAGCATCTCTCCAAATTATCTCAGGTACAGGCCAGACATGAAGAAGAAAGGGTGTGTGAGCCACCCCAGGGCCCCTAAATCCCTGCCGGAAATCACACCTGCAGTCAGGCCGAGTGGAGGATATTCTGCGGACTTTCTTTCTCAAAGGTACTGGGGTCATGGATGTAGATGTTTTAGTATGACAGCTCCAAAGGTATGGAAATGTCATTAAATGAAAGTCAGTTGTTTATTATAAAGAAAAGTTGAGTCCTGCGTAGTAGATCTAATCCATCTCCTTGGAAAAGGCTGATTAAATTCTTCACCATGAATAATTTAGTCTGAAACTAAATAAATGTACAGGAAGAGCAGGTATCTTTTTATACTGCCACTAAATAAACACTTCAGTGTGCTCTTTATGTGGTCATTTCTGTTGAATTGGATACACCTTGCTCTTCTCAGGTCCAAATGAGAAAGAGCTCTAGCTAAACAAAATTGGGGTTCAATTTACCAACCTCCTGCTCCCACTGAGTTATACTAACTTCTTGATTGAAGAAACAGTAGGAATAAAGAAAAAGGTTGAAAATGCATGTTTTAAATAGGCCAAGGATGATATTTTCTTCATTTTACTCAAACCCCATGCTGTGGTTTATTCAAAACCCTCTGTGGTTTTCTTGTTATTTCATGATTTTCAGAAAAAAAAGCAGCAGGAATCATCTTCAGACTTTATTTGTTTATTTCACTTTTTTAAGTGGTTTTCTTCAGTGAATAGCTCTTAGGCCCAAATACTTAGCTAAGCAAAAAAAAAACTATTAAAAATAAGTACTTTTAAAATAATGATTTTTAATAACAGTAATAAGAAAGAGCTCATTTTGATTTAATTGCCACCCAAACTCATCCTGTACCTAATAAACATATTTTTTCTTGTATGTCCAATTATCCTCTGTCCTACCATCAGATTTTCTTCCTTCCCTACCATGTTTCTTTCTCATTTTGAAAAAATAATGACCAAAAAAAACAAACTATCAAAGACAAACAAGCAAAGCTTAACAGTGTAGCTAGAGGTTGCAGGTAAGGCAATAAAAATTAAATATTTGCAAAATGGATTATGCAACACAAAAGAACTCTGAGGTTCTTTGGGGAACTATAAAGTATGAGATCCAATAAATTTGGCAAGCCCAAATGCACTATATTTTATTATTGGATATATACCCGGGCATTTACTGAGGAGAGGTGATATATTTTCCAATGGTTCAGAGTCCAGACTCGGGCTTCAGTCTGCTTCTGTCCATACAACCCTATTAGCAGTTAATGTCCCATAAACACTGGCAAATTGTATAACCTCGCTAAGTCTAAACATCTTTAGCCCTAAAATGGGGTCGGTAATGTATTATCACCTCATATGGCTGTTGTGACCATCATGTGCGGATTTTATCATAGTCCCCTGGCCCAGGGAAAGCACTCAGTAAGGTGAGCTATTATTTAATATATTGAAAGCACGGAGAACTCTCACCATTTAAGAAAAAAGTCTTTGCTTCACCTCCTATTTTCCAAATTCACAAATAACAATGCTCTTTTATTTGTCACATCTCATCCAATCGCAACTCTAAAATACAATGGATGACCCTAACCCCTGCACATTTGGGAAGTCATTTAATATAATTTGTCAAAATATATTTTCCCAAAAGAAAATAATTTCAAATTTTAACTATATATGTATATATATATATATCCTTTAAATATCATGTATTAGAAGTAGTTTTTGTCAGGAAAATTCCCATTTATACCTCTAATCTATATTTGGCATGTGAGCATCCACATTATCCAGACAGCAGCATATGTGAACTTGATCGAATCCCACATTTTTTTCTTTTTCTTTTTTTAAACCAAATGTCACATAGTTGAGTTATGAGTTTTTACTAATGCAGCCTACATGTTTTCTTACCAGAAAAAATCTAGTCCTTAATTAATTATAGTGTACTTCTTAAAAAGTGAATTTATAATATCTAAAGGTTACTTCTCACTGCTACAAAACTGATGCATGCAAATTTTTGTTTGGGGGCACATTTCTCTTTGTTTTGAAGACCCCTCTTTTATTTGCAAAAGATTCTTGAACATGCTTCCTGTTTTGAATTAAGGAGATCCCTAGAACATTGCCCTGGCCGCCCTAGTGCCCTTGTATTTAGATTTAACTCTTCCTCCTCACATCATGTTAAGACTTAAACAACAAGCCCTTGTATTTAGATTTAACTCTTTCTCTTCACATCATGTAAGACTTAAACAACAAGCAAAACATCAGCTCCTGCACTGCAGGTGGTAACATGAGGGCAGTTGGGACCCTCCCATGAAAACCAGCTTGAGCTTAGCCTGTTTCCTGAGCTGCAGGCAAACTGGCAGTATAGCGGGATGTGTGGTCCCTCGTTTCAGCAAAGGTGCCCCATAAGACTGTGTAAAGCCACACACTCGGATGCAAAAAACAGAGCTTCACTGGAGTGTCCTCAAGCCATAGGGGCTTTAAGCTTGTGCCAAGGGTTGCAGACCAGCAGCCTCAGGGGTCTGGACCACTGTGGAGATGGACCACCTAGAGACTGGAATGAGGGCTGCTTGGAGCTCCAGGCAGTTCTGGGGATCTTAGCAGCAAGCCCTGGGGATCAGCTCTCCAGGGGCCCACCATCTGCAGGGTTCCCTGGGCCCCTCACAATTCCCCTGCCCCTGATGCTCACACACACACATCCTATCACTTCAGTCCTGACCCTCCAGGCTCCCTTAGAAGTTTCTGCTCCCACTTCTAACTGACTCATTCTCCTGACTTCCCGCCATTGAAGTTCCAGAGAGGAGGGATTCCCACTGTGTTTGGGAATGAGGCCTCACCCCATCTTTTTCCATCCAGACACATCGCAAATTATCCTTGAGTTCTAATCCTGTCCTGTTCTAGGAAGTGGCCCAACTGTGAATAACGCAGAAATCCTGTGTCTTGGTTTCTACATTTGCAATACAGGGATAATAACAGCACTAACCTTATAGAGCTGTTGTGGGAAGGAAATGAGTCATCACGTTTAGTCTCGAGAACTGCCAGGCAATAGTTAGTAGTACTATTGTTATTATTCACAGGCAACAGTTACAACAGCAGGTGTTGACAACAACAGAATTTGGGGTTTCTTTAAGCTACAGCAACCCATAGATGAGCAGACCACATCTGTTCTAATATACATGGATTCACCTAACTTTGCCTAACATACTCATGGCACATAAATCACATGTCCGCAAAAATATTGAAGAAGAAAGAAAATGTCTCTGTATCCATTAATGCTCAATTGGCAAAAGAATAGAACATTACTTGGAATATAATTATTCCATTGAAACAAAGTTAGCATTAATCGTTTAATATATTTTTCAGTCCCTATGCAAAGGTACATGTTATACACACACATGCACTATACACACATGCATATGTGTATTGTACTCATATGTGTGTATATGTTACCAAACAGACTGGGGCCCATTCACGTGTCACCATGGCGTAAGACCCAACAATCAATGCTGGAAGGAGCAGGGCTTTATTTACAACATTCCAGCCTTGGGAGAGCTCAGAGCACCTGAGCTCAGAACCCTCCTTTCCCAGGAGACCCAGCACTTTTCATGCTCCCCACCAGGTCATTAGCCAAAAACATCCCCAAACTTTCCCATGTTTGTATCTGGTCTTAATCCAGCTGCACAAACAGTTCTCCAGTTCCTCTGGAAGGTACCAAAGTTGCCATCCTCACACATCAGCTCTCTCTTTCTGGATATGGGGTGCATGGCCATAAGCCTTCACATAATAGTCCAGAAAAAACATGTGCTGCGTTCTCTGGATCATGGTAAAACTCAGGAGAGGCACAGGTCTCAAGAGTCCAGGTAAAACCAGGTGCAGCAGGTCAGAATCTTGCAAGGAAGTACTTTGCAGCTCTGGAGTCAGTGAGAGCAGAATCACAGCAGCAGCAGCATCTCCTTTCTTGTTAGTCCAGGCCACATGGCCTCCTTCCTTCCTTCCTTACTATAAACTACATGGGTGCTTGCTTCTTTCTCCCTTCCAAGCTGCAGGGGAAAAAGCCTTACTTCAGACAGCGTGCCTCCTCCCTCACTCCTCCCACAAGGCCAAGAGTGCAAATGACTGACATGCTTCAGTTTAAATCCTCACCCTGCACCTCCTCCTTAACCGCATTTCCAACTCCTCCCACAAAGGGCTACATCTGCCCATTCCTGTATCTTCTGCCTTTCTCTGGCTGCCGTTGTTAGCTCATGAAGGTGTGACCCCGAGACACAAACCGAACCACCTCCAAGCTATCCCACAAGCCCAGCAAGAAGCCCCCAGCTACATACATCACGGGTTAAGGTCACGCCCATCTCCTGGGCAGGCACAGGTTTTTAGCATAACTATGAAGCTAGTCAAGTTGCCATAGTTATTTCAAGTCTCCCAATCACATGATCTGCTTCTCCCATGCCTCAAGCCAGGTTAGTGGGGGTTTGGGGGGCTTTTTTTCTGGCCCCTACTCTATCCCCATTACATAGACACATATACATATAAGTACACATATAAGTACAAGTATATAATTATATTCTGCTTTCACCAGTTTGTGTCCTGTATTATAGCACTGTCACAACCATTTTCTCACTATTTCAAAATTTGCAAAACAAATATTTTAAAGATACAGCAAATTTCTTCATTTAATTTATGTATATATTCTATTTCCAGGGATCTGGATTATCTTTCACTTCTGATATACATAATACTGTGATGAACATCTAAGCATTCAAATCTTTATTATAGCTCTTATTTTTGGTAAGTTTTCCTAAAACAGTAATCATTTAACATTACTTGTCAAAAGGAAGTTACACTTCACAATGTGTTTGTTGAGAAATGGCTTTCAAACAGTGATCAATTTATGCCTCCATGATCACTGAGAAAACAACTTTTGTCATCTTTCTTCCCCTGAGGCTGCACTTTGGAGTCACACCCCCCAGCCCACCAGAACCAGTGGAGTTTGGCCAATGGGAGGCACCAGCCGCAAATCAGAGGACAGGTGGAGAGAGAACCGGGGCGCTGCTTTGTGCAACTTCCCTTCCCAGTGGAGACGCGGGGCCCCTTCCCTGCAGGCCCCCGCTGCTCTCAGGCAGTGAGTGCTTTTCTACAGGACTCAGGAGGTCTGACAACCAGTTCTCAGGCTTAAGGGCGACAGGAGTTTCCTGCTGCTGCTGGTCCCCAGGGGTGCTGCACTCTGATGGTGTCCGTGAATCCTGCCCAAACCATTACAAATGTCCTTCCATTACACCCTCTTCAACTATGGACATACCATTTGTTTTCTTTCTGGTTTGTGATAGAATACAGTGAAGCCTGATACAAGATGATATTTGATGTTATTTTCAGGTGCTTGAATGTATTAATGTCAAAGATGAAAAATGCATATTTATTAAGTACCCCTTAAAAGGAGAAACATTTATTAGGGTATTTTTTTAGTCTTATACCCTTCCTCCACTTATATATTTTATTATTGATGTCATCTGACATTATGTACTATTACATTATAACATGTAATATATGTGATTGTTAAAGAAAATAGGTATTATTGCCTTTAAAATTATTCTGTGTTTTTACTGGGCAATTTGGGAGTTGTGTATAATTGTTCCATTTTATTTGTTAACGATGGTTATTATTTAGCTCTCAGAAGACGTCTAACCAGCTTCCGTGCGGGGCGTGACTGTAGCGCACTCATTCTGCTGTTGAGTTTGCTTTCCTCCACCCTCCTGGCAGATTTTAATAGTTTTTCCAGGAGCAGGGTGTATGAGTGGTATGTGGCATAAATGTTCCCAAAGCCAGAAAAGAAAGCCTGTTTTTGTTTCTGTATGTGATCTACGTTATTCCTATCAAATTCTTGCATCAAGGATCTTTTTCTTCTGAAATCTCTCCAGACATGGTGCCATGGTTCTGACATGCTGATGTTGTGACAGAACAAAGGAAGGTCCTCTTGGTTTGTTTTCATGGGGAAGATATTCTATTTGAATGATTTTAAATTTCAAAATGTAATATGCAAAAATTTTAGCAAGATCATTTAACACGAGCTATTTTACTTCTTCTGACTCATACCATATAGTAGACCCGTACTGACCATTTCAATCTGCAATTTGGGATTTCATCTCAAAAAAGTCATGATTAGGTATATATTTATTTATCACTTTGTTTATATGTGTTTTCTCCCTTCTTCAAAAGCTGTTTTCTGGTTTCCTATGTGTGTTCCAGCCTCCTAATATAGCTTCTTCTTCACCTATTGTAATCTTTCGCAATTAAAATGCATTATATAATTCTACTTTAATATTTTTTGCTTTTGATATTGCCTTATTTCATAGGGTAGTCTTCATGTTAGCCTAAAAACCTTTCTGTTCATCTAACATTATACTTTTATGTATTTTTGATGGTGTCAATTTTACTAATTTTTAAAATTTCAAAAGCCAATGATTACTATAGTCTTTTTCCTAGAATGGCCTTTTTCAAAAGTGTTCCATGTTTATACTTTTTATCTCTGATGTTCTGTATTACTAGGAGTTCCCATATTGGCCTGTTTCCATTTACTTAATTGGAAATAAGACAGGCGTAACCCTTCTACAACCTCTCTGTTCCTAAAAGTAGATACATTTGTATAGCTAGAGGTCTAGTCATTTGTGATTCTCCCAATATGAAACAATGAATTCATTGAAAGGCACCTTTGTCTGATCTTGGAAGACTATTTTTAGGTGTCAGAAGTTACCCACTCAGAAAGAGCAACTTTGGATCTGAATTGCTATACCCAGAACGGTCAAGGGCACTACCTACAATGCCTTCACAGGCTGGCAACTTGGGGAAAAAACAAACCCTTATGCTTTCACTTTTCTCCTTTTTGTTCTCTGTTAGTAACTATATTCACAAATTCCCAAACTCTGTATGTATTTATGATTTTTTAAACAATGCCCAGCTTTATTAAAATATACTGACACCTAAGATTGTTCAGGCTTAAGACGAATTATGCAATGATTTGATACATGTATAGATTTCAAAATGATGACCTCTGTAGGGTTAGTTGACACCTCCATAATCTCACATAATTACTATTTGTTTTTTGTGGTGAAAGCATTCAAGATCCACTCTCTTAGCAGCTTTCAAGTATATGACACAGTATCGTTAACCACATCCACCATGCTGTACATTGCATCCCCAGAACTTATCCATCTTCTAACCAGAGGTCTTTGACCAACATCTCCTCATTTCCCTGGCCCACAGTTCCTGGTAGTTACCAACCCACTCTCTGTTTCTATGAACTCAGCTTGTATAGATTCCACACACAAGTGATATCATACAGTATTTCTCTTTTAGGTTGTGTTTCACTAATAAAACAAGTAAAAAGTTGCTCACGTTTGATAAGTGATGATGATACTTTAGTCATTTCATTTACAGTAATCTTGAATGATAAACAAAACATGGAAAATAGTTTACTAGACAGGTGTCCACTATAATCAAAATTTTGGCAAATAATTTACATTCATGTAGTTGAATAATAAATCAATTTCATGTATTTGAAGTGGAAAGTTGTGCAAAAAGTGACTGGGGTTTTGTTGGAAAGGAATAGGATCAACATGATGACGAATATGAGTGCCAGTTTAAAGACTTGGACTTTATTTTTCTAGAGAAAATATTTTTATCTTTCCTTCATTTGGAGTTGCTAAAATACAAGAAGAATTCTCTGGAAAGTAGGAAGTTTAAAAGGAAGCAACCAGATGAATGAGGAAAGTTAGAGGACTGGACAGTAGCTACCTAGAGAGGAAGTGACATTGGTCTAGGGTGGGGTAATCCCTATAAATTTACTTACGAATTAAATCTGATAATATACATACACACACATACACACACAGATGCATATATATGTATGTATTTATAATATATAATAAATTATACTGTAAATTATAATATATTATATTATAATAAATTATGTTATAATACATCTGTTAAATATATAATTAAATTATATGTTATAAATTATATTTTATAATATAACAAATTGAATTATAATATAGTGTAATTGTATGCTATAATATTATATAATGCATAATTTATATATTATATAATATATATTATGTTTGTATATATCAGTTGCATTCCTGGGAAATCATTAAACAAAAATAACAGGTTTTCTGAGCAGTTATTTATTCAATAGACGTAATTCTGTAACATAATTTCAATAGAGTTCTATTTTATAATCTTAAAAGCTTCTTCAAACTTAGTCATTAATACCAATAATGTTTGCCCTGGCTGGCGTAGCTCAGTGGATTGAGCGCAGGTCTGAGAACCAGAGGATCGTGGTTGGATTCACAGTCAGGGCACATGCCTGGGTTGCAGGCCAGTTCCCAGCAGGGGATGCACAGAAGGTAACCATACATCGATATTTCTCCTTCTCTTTCCTTCCCTTCCCCTCTAAAGATAAATAAATAAAATCTTTAAAACAAAAGAGAGAGAGACTTTCATTGAGAAAAAATACCAATAACATTTAGTGTTTGGTTTAATGTTATATTTAATGCCATATTTTTATAGTAAGAGTATAAATGGTATCAGTCAACAAATGCATTTGTGAAGTCACAATTATTATATTGGACATATTTATAAGGATTATTACAGAAATACCGGCCAGAATATAAATGCCATATTTTATAGTTCGAGAACATTAAAAGGTTCCTGTAACTCCTTCAAATGACACACACGTAAAGTGGATCAAATTAGATGGAAATGTTAATTGCAGAGTTACAGGTGAAAAGATGTGAAAATGTTTACTACAGCTTTCTTATTAGATACACTCATAAAGTGGATATTTTACCCCTTCATATGTGTGGATATTTACATGTCAATTACTCATGTATACATTTTAGTTTTTAAAGATTGTATTTATTTATTTTTAGAGAGAGGGAAAGGGAGGAAGAAAGAAAGGGAGAGAAACATCAATATGTGGTTGCTTCTTGCACACCCCCAACTGGGGACCTGGTTCTCAACCCAGGCCTGTGTCCTAACTTGGAATCAAACTGATGACCTTTGGTTCACAGGCCAGTGCTCAATCCACTGAGCCACACCAAGCTACATTTTAATTATTAAACACAATTTTGAAGATCATATATTTTAATATAATTTTGAGTAGAGAATAAGAACTATAATTAGGCACAATAAAATCACCCTGCTTTTTCTCAAAAAGGAAGACAACAAGCTGTTAATTACAGCCCCCAAATTCATCCTTCCCTTTTTTCTTAAGAAATTGCTTGCCTTTCATTTTACTCTTTATCCTGCAAGCTAAATTGTGGAAAAGAGGTAAGATTATTAGGAATAGAATAGTAGCAAGAGAGGAGCCTGGATTAGGGAATGAGCTTGTAGAAGAAAGAATACAGCTGCCTACCACTCTAGACCATCTACCTAACCTTGAATTACCTACCACACAAGAGAAAAGTAAGCATCTACTTTATTTGATATGCTATACATTGTGGTCTTTTTTATTACTGCAGCTCGGGTGCTCCACTAAATAATACAAACCAACACATAAAATTGAAAATGCCAGGATAAATGATGATGGAAAGAAACTTGATTTTGGGTGATGGAGACACAATACCATACAGTGATGTATTATAGATTTGTACACATGAAACCTTTATAATTTTATTAAGCAATATCATCCCAATAAATTCAATAAAAAAATTTTAATGTCAGGAAGTTTGGCAAACAGAAAATGGGATCATTGGCACCATAAAAGACTTAAGTATAACTATTTTATTCTAATCAGTTAATAAATCATAACTATCTAAGCCATGTTTTCTAAAAACCAATCATATATTTAAAATCTCATCAATGTTAAAAATTCTCCACATGCAAGAATACTCAGGTTGAATATATTCAAACTTAGCAAGAATGCTACTGAAAAAACTTGGCCAAATAAAATTTTTATTCTCACATAATGGGTTTCACTGATGCAAAATTCAAGGCAGATCCCTCCATTAGCACCATTAAATGCTGGATAATAGCAATGTAAGTGACTACGTGAAATTCATCATTTTATCCCTGAACTGCAGCCACAGAGATAGTGGGAGAAGAGGTCAAACTCATATAATAAGCATAGTCATAACAAACTTTTTAGATAAAAATATGAATAATTTACAATTCCCTAAACTACTTTTATGTTAATGTGACTGGCAAAAACGTGCACCATAAAAAGTGTAAGAATCTTTTATTAGTGTTTTTTAAATTTATTTCTGGAATATATTTGGGAACACTAGACATACTCATACTGCCTGTATATTGAGATGTACTCTGTTTTAGAGCCATTCATTTGCAGAAAACTTATTATAATGAAATTAGAAAGGTATCTATATAAGCCAACATGTGCTCCCTGAAGTCTAACTAACTAATCCATTCTAACTAATAGCATTCTAACTAATCCATTCAGTCAAACAATTAGTTTCAGATTATAAAACACATGTAAGGGGAGACCCAAAAAGCCCAGAATTATTTTCTGGAGGGCAGGCCCCTTGTAGTATGTGGTTACCTTCCCAGGTGAGTGTTTTAGGAACCCATCTGTATCAGTATACCCACTGGTGTTGTGGTGAGAGGCTGAGTTTGGCCTCAGTGAATTTGTTTTGAAGACTTTTTTCAGTGCATTTGCCAATTTAATGATGGTTGATTTATAAGCATACCTGCCTACACTGTGGTGAGTGCCCATCAGTTTTTGGTCAAAACCAGCATGAACCCCAGACCCCACCCTCCCCCTACTTACCCAATCACACCCAGAGCAAATGTTTTTGCTTCCCCAAATGAAAAAAAGTCCTCAAAAGGAAACATTTTTCCACAATGAAAAAGGGAAACAAAAAACAGCAGAAGCACTAAGAGGCATCAAAATCAATGAGTTCAAAAACTGTTTTGAGCAGTGGAAAAATATATCAATAGGTGCATCAAATGGAGAGTACTTTGAAAGTGACTGAAGTTTAAACATGTAAAAATAGATACACAATTTTTATAAAATATTTAATTTGTGGGTCCCCCTTCATAGAGGTTAATCAATGTTTTTCTAATGTATCATTTTAGATGTGCAAAATTGCATTAATAGTGTCATCAGACATGTATAAGTGACAACTCTATGAAACAGTTTGCATCTTACAATCTGCATTAAGGGATAAATGGAATGTGTACATGAAACCAGAAAAGCTGGCTCTGGTGCTGCCTGTCACCTACCAGACCCAATAAGCAGAGACAGGGACTGAATCTTTATGGGTGCTTTCTTCAGAGGGCCAGCAGTCTGAGAAGACAGCAATTTTGTACCCTAACAAATCATCTTCCCTTTCCTTTCAAGCCAGCCTTTCTTATAAGGGTACAAAAGTATGGATAAGAGATTTGGGACTCAAGGGCAAAAACTGTAGGTAAGGAATTTGGAATTCAGGAAAGAGGTTAATCAGACAAAAGCTGCAGTCCAGCAATTTCCCTAACGTCCTTACATCCACTGACCTGTGCTTTTCTTCATCTGTGTCCTGTGTCCTGTGTCCTGGTCAGTGGACTGTCTCTCAGGAACACAATAACTCAGACACCACCTTGGTCACTTAGGGTCTCTCTTGGAGCACAGAAGTCAATCACCTGTGGTCTCCTTGAGTCAGCATGGGCCATACCTGCCGTTCCTGAAACAATAATTTTTCACAGGTATTAACTACTAGGCTTATGAACCACTAGGCTTATTAACTACTACCTTAAATCAAAATTTTCCCAATCTTGGGTCCCTTGTTATACAGAGAATAGATATGATAAAAGTCAGCTCTAGTGGACTGACATTCATTGTATCAAAAATAAACATATCAAAAATAAAACATGGTTTCATACCCGTTTCAAACTTTCTCACTTTAGTTATTTTTTATTTTTATTTTTATTTTTTTGGTTTTAGATATGCTTTTATTTTATTTATTTTCCTTTTTTAATTTTATTGATTATGCCATTACAGTTGTTCTATTTCCCCCTTTGTTCCCCTCCACACTGCACACCCCTCCCCCACCATTCCCCCCTTTAGTTTATGACCACGTGTCTCAAGTTCTTTAGATTCTATATTTCCCATACTATTCTTGCCCTCCCCCCATCTATTTTCTACCTACCATCTATGCTACTTATTTTCTGTACCTTCTCCCCCCTTCTCCTTCTCCCACTCGCCTGTTGCTAACCCTCCATGAGATCTTCATTTCTACGGCTCTGCTCCTGATCTAGCTGTCCTCTTAGTTTGCTTTTGTTTTAGGTGTGGTTCTTAATAACTGTGAGTTTGCTGTCCTTTCACTGTTCATATTTTTTATCTTCTTTTTTAGATACGTTCCTTTAACATTTCCTATAATGAGGGCTTGGTGATGATGAACTCCTTGAATTTGATCTTATCTGAGAAGCACTTTATCTGCCCTTCTATTCTAAATGAAAGCTTTGCTGGATAGATCAATCTCAGTTGTAGGTCTTTGAATTTCATGACTTGGAATACTTCTTCCCAGCCCCTTCTTGCCTATAAGGTCTCTTTTGAGAAATCAGCTGACAGTCTGATGGGAACTCCTTTGTAGGTGACTGTCCCCCTATCTCTTGCTACTTCTAGGATTCTCTTTTTCATTTTTTAATTACATTATAAGTCACTTAAAAAACGTAAGGATATTAAAGACCACAATTTCATTAAATCGAAAGCTAAGTAATAGACTGAATATGTAATATATACGGTACTATATGCTTCCTGTTTATTAGTGGGGTTACGTAGGACAACGGATATACAGGGTGGGGCAAAAGCAGGTTTACAGTTGTGAGTATGCAAAACCAGAGTTCAAGCTTGTGTTACCATTTATTAATCATTGCATTATTTTCTGTACAAACAACTATAAACTTACTTTTGCCCGCTCCTATATGTAGGTCCCATAAAATTGGCTGTAATTTCAGTGTCTTTGTTTTTATTCTGCTTGCTTGTTTGTTTTGTTGTTTATCTTCCTGTTAAAGGCAGCAGAGAGAAAGAAGGAGCTACTACCCTTTGCAACAACATGGATGGAACTGGAAAGCATTATGCTGAGTGAAATAGGCCAGGTGTTGAAAGACAAATACCATATTTAAGTATTTTGAATGCTTACTCTACAGAGGCCACTTGACATTTAACATATATTAGCTTTTAAAATCTTCATAGTTTTTTAAAATTATTTATTTATTTATATTAGAGGGGAAGGGAAGGAGAGAGGGAGAGAAATGTCAATGTATGATTGCTTCTCATGCTTCTCCTGCTGGGAACTGGCCGCTGCCGGGATCTGGCCTGCAACCCAGGCATGTGCCCTGACGGGGAATCAAACCACAATCTTTTGGTTTGCAGGCCCATGCTCAATCCACTGAGCTACACCAGCCAAGGCTAAATCTTCATAGTTTTTTAAAGTAGAAACAATAGTTATCCTAATTTAAAAATGAGAAAACCAAGACCAGTGGAAATTAAATAACACACCCAAGGTCATGGATAATGAAGACTCCAGGTGTGACCATTTATACTGTACTTCATGTGAATGGTGCCCAAAGAGTTGATTGGTACCTGCGATGCCAGGCCCTGCATGGAGGTCTTGAAGGTAAATATGGTTCATCAGCATTAGAACTTGGGCTCCAGAATTGATACTCCCTTAATTGCCATGCTACAAAAGCTTCAGTACACGATTGTGAAGCCCCTACTATATTCTAGGCACTGTGTGAATACCTAACAATGTCATATTTAGTGGACAAATAAGGCCTTAGTCATGTTGAAATATCCAGTCTAAGGGGCAGTTAAATCAGCAGTGTGTATCAATATAATGTGTTGATGTCCAGAAAGAGATGTTTCAGTATAATAGCAACGCATGGCAGGAGACCCCGCTTAGGCACAGGTGGGGGGATGGAGACACTGAAAAGGGTTCCATTAAAAGGCACGTTCACAGCAGAAGGAAAATGCATGAGAGTGCCCACGCTGAGAGAGACAGAGCAAGAGAAAGGGAGCGATCCATGTAATCCAGGCCCTGAAGCCCTGAAGGAAGTTCAATGGCCTCTTTCTTCTCGTTTGTGTTCCTTGTAAAATGTTTTACACACATCTGTGGTTTAAAAAAAAAGTCCCATCAGATCTGATCCTTTCCTAGCATTCAAATGTCACAGTGAGTGGCATAGAAAGTCCGAGGAGATCATTCACATTCACACTTCTGCCTGAAGCCTGCAGAAAGCCCCAAATCTCAGTTAGCCATCACCTAGCCTTTTTAATTATTATTAGAAATATTTTCAAACAAACCTCGTGACTTTTTTCACCTTTGGAGTTGAAATAATGTGTTTGTATTTGAGGCAGGTGGGTATTTTCATCATGAAGCATAGGCTGTTTTTCTTGATTCACCAGGAAGAGAGCCCGTATAGAGAAGAATGAGGCACCTTTGTGATTAATATGCTGAGCAGTCTGCTAAGCTTGCTCTCAAATACATGCCTCAACAAAATTATAAATGAATATAGATAACCAGCAATGCCACTCATGAAAATTTAACCTGTAAGTGCTGACAACATTAAACATTATTTTAGACTTGGACTAAAATAATGGACTTTTAGAAGAAATTTGCCATGTTCTATATATAAGTAAAATATCTGATATTGTTTCACAAAGACAAGACAAAATGAGAAGCAAAACTTTACTTCTTATAATGTTTTATATTGATGAGAAGTTTTAGTGTTTGACAACTTTCAAAAAATAATTGTGCAAAATTTCATCACTACATATGCTTGATCTTGGTGAGGTTTTTTTAAACATCACATGTTGGTAAAAGGCAATGCAGAGAGCACTAGGGCTGCGATTTTTTTCCCATTGCCTAGCAACAAGTGCAAATATAGATCTGCAGAAGCAAAATTAGTGACTTCCCTTTTGTGCCTGCCGGTAATGTCTACAAAGGATCTTTGATTATTTTGGTGTTTCTCATAAATTTAGAAGGCGCTCTAGACATGGACATTGTATTGTACAGATTTTCGGTGTGTATATTAAGTGAGCCAAGAGGACAATTTTATCTCTCAGGAGAAAAAGTGGAAAAACAACAATACAAAAGAACCGTGGTAACATTAAAAACTGCCATCTCTAATTACATCTTCAGTAATATATCTGACTTTGGGAATATGGATATTATACTATGTAGTATAATAAGCAAATCTATCATATGAATCCTTAAGAATAAATGTGTTAATGTTCTATTATATCATGAGAGTATATGAGTAAAGAGCTCTTCCAGAAAGAATAAAATGTTAGAGAGAACTCTTAGTTATAAGGTGAATCATTTGGTAATTAGTTCTTCTCCTAGGAAAGTCGGCTGTGATTTTATACACAGTTGGTAGTAGAGAGGATTCACTCCTCTGCGAGCCCGTCAGCAATATCTGCTCAAGTTAAAGACAGGAAAAAATCTACAACCCACAACTCGGCATATGCGGCCCCAGGTACCTATCCCAGAGAAACAGCCACACAAATGCACAAGAAAATACATAGCAATATTTTTGGTTGTATCTGTCTGCTATTTTTGTGTAATAGATTACCAAAAATATGGTAGCTTAAAGTTAACACAAATTGATTATCTTGCAGTTTCCATGTGGTGCGAGACTAGGACCCTTGGCCCAGGGTCTTCCAAAGCTGAAATCTCAGTGTTAGCCAGGACTAGATTCTCGCGAGAGGCTAGGATTCTTCTCCCATACTTATTTGTACTGTGAGATGCCGCGGTCCAGCCGCAGCAGGGTCCAGGGATTCCCGAAGGTGGGTAAAGCGTCGGTGATGGGTAACAGACGACAACACGCCTCAAAGGACAGCGAAGCTCTGTTCCATTTATTGCAAGTACAAGCAGGTTTTTATATGTATAATACTGACTTAGGTCCTGATATCCAAGCCTTACAGACCGAAATTAAAGATCTTAGCCATGCCCACTTGACTTCTCCGCTAGATAGTAGTATAGCCCAGATTATATTAACAGCTATCCAAAATTCAGTTAATCCAACTATGTAGTGGTCCAACATAGTTCATTTTGGAATGACCTTATTTATCATTCTAATCCTCATCTTTATCTTTCCAGTATGTTTCTCCTGAAAAATAAGGGGAAGATGCCATGTCCAACACTAACCATGTCGTCTGACAAAGTCACGGCATGGGGACCACGACTTCACAGAAGCATGTTCCAGCCAGGTGGACGTGGCATAAGTGGATATATGGTGTTGATTCTGGTCCTGCTGACTCTTGGTATTCTGACATTTACTTTTCTGATAATTTGGAATCTCCTAGAAATGATGGCCATTCTCAGAGCTGATCAACAACTAGGTCAGACTGAGAAAAATGCCACCTTGGCCTTTCCCCAAAATAATACCCTCTCTGGGGACCCAGAGAAGGAAAGGCCCACAATGTCCAGTGAGTCCAAGGGGAAGAATATTTTCTTCTCTGACCCAGTTAAGCAGATGCAGAACAAGTTAAGACTAGGTAGCAGGGAGCCAGAATTACCCAGAGCGCTCCCCCAAGTTAGTCCCCTCTAATGAAATAGCCCCTGAATGTCTAAAAGTTGTTGGAGTAACAGCCCCTCCTTTACCTTGAACAGGAATATATATTAATTAGAATTTAGTAGGCAAAGAAACAGGAGAAGCTTGTTAGATACTATAAACTAAGCACGTAGATACAATTACCAAAGACTTAGAGTCCATAGTACATAGAGAAACATTTTGGACAGAAAGATAGATAGCTAAGTTAGACATCACAAAGGCCTTATAATAAATTTCCTAACCTCTGCTCGGTCTAGCGTACCTTTTGCCCCATGCCAAATTCTAACAATAAGACATTCAATAAGACATTCAAACTCTGTACATAGAGCTATTAATAAACAATAAGACATTCAAACTCTGTACATAGAGCTATTTCAAATTGCCTGATTAATGGTTCTCCTGGTCAAAACAATTTTTGTTTAATATACTTGAAACTATGGAAATTCTTGTACTTTTCCTGGTTACCTTTGTATTGATTTTTTCTGCTTAACTGATCATGCTATACACCTGCAAATGTTAATCACGACCTAAAATGAAAATATAAAAACCTGCTTGTACTTGCAATAAACGGAGCAGAGCTTCACTGTCCTTTGAGGCGTGTTGTCGTCTGTTACCCATCGCCGACTCCTTACCCCCCTTCGGGAATCTCTGGACCCTGCTGTGGCTGGACTGCGGCAGTGAGATGAATTCAGTTTCTTCTGATTGTTGACTGGAAGAGACTAGAGAGTGCAACTCCACATAGGCTGTTCATAACATGGACATTTGCTTATTTAAGGCCAGCAAGAGAATATTTTTCATGTTTTTAATTTCTTCCTCCAGGAAGGGTCCAGTGACCCTTCTGATTAGGTAAGGCCACTTAGCATGATCTTTCTTTTGATTAGCTCAAAGTCCATTGATTTTCTTTATTTTATATTTAATTTTTATTGTATATTTTTCCATTACCATTTAGCCCCTTATACCTCCCTCCCCCTAGGATTTTCAACTTAAGCACAATTCAAAATCCCTTTACCATTGTCTTATAATTTGAACTAATCAGAGGAGAGAATCTATTATACACATGGTCCTACCTACGATCACTAGTAGGGAATTATCCAAGCTGTATACACCAGGGGTGGGAGGTCTTTGAGTCATCTTGAATTTCTGCCTATCACACTGATTTATGAAAAACAGAAAAAATATATGAGACAAACATAAGGATGAATAATTAATTATGGTAGAGTCATACAATGAAATACTATTCAGTACTGAAAATAAATGAAATAGAGCTACATTTCTTAATATGAATGTGCCCCATAAAAATAAACCAATTAAAAGTCAAGACACGAAAGTGGTATGGGTTATATAAAGTTGAAAGTCAGTAAAACTGCATAGTATATTGTCGGAAAGATACACATGGGAGTGACAGTCTCCAAATTCAGTTCAACAGTCACCTCTGAGAAGGACGAGGATAAGATCAAAAGGGTGCACAGAGGTCTCAACCTGTAATGCCAACATCTTCTCCCCTAAACTGGGTTGCTGGTACATCGGTACTTATTAGAGCATTTTGTATTCATACCTTCTCATTAGATATACTTACAATAAATATTAAAACATATAATTAACCAGAGAAACATCTCATAATCTACATCCATAACACTCATTCAGAATTAATGGCTTCTGTTAGCTGCATGGTCTTGAAACAATGGAGTCTCAATTCCTGTTATATTGACTTATTTCTTCAGACAAAATGAATGTAAAATTTGAATGGAGAAACTGATAGAAAGCACAATGTGCTCTGACTGAACCACTGAAAAGAGGACACGGGGGAGGAATGGAAGGCCCCAGAGTTTCGCTCTTTTGTTATTTCCACAGACATCATCTGAGTGTGCTTTCACAATCCTCGGAATGCAGGCCACTGTTTCATGACTTTCTCTATCACTTAACATGTGCCTCCATTACAACATTAACCAGGTGTAAGATTTAGTTTCCACCTGTGTTTGTCTGTCCTACTGACTTTGAGTGCTTTTGATCTTTTTACCTCTGCATGTCATATATTTCTTTTGATGGTGGTGAGGGGCGTACACTTGATGTCAATTAATGTTTCCTAAATGTGTTACTGACAGCTTCCTGATGACACTTGGACTCAAACATGCAAAACACCTTGAATGGCTGAATCAGAAAAAAAGAAATAACTTTTATTAATTTAACCTTCTTATTTCACATTAACCAAGATTGAGTGGACCAAAACCATGGTATGATAATACAAATACTTCAAAGATTTGAAGGGAGGGCCTCTAGTAAGTCTCGCTCATTGGAATCATCATTCAACTAAACATATGCCAGAGGCCACTCCACTACAAAGCACACGGTGGCCCATCTTTAGCATCCTAACTTCTCATGTGACTTCCCCCTCATCTCAATTCAGCATCTTCATTTTAATGCTGAGACAACTTCCTGTTCCTCCCAGAACTGGATGCCACCTACTTCATCAGCTTTCTCTTTTCTCCAATCTTCAATCATATTGATATTCAAACATCTGCTCATATATTTAATTACCATCTAAAAAAGTAAGGAAATGGTAGATTCAGATAAACATCACTTAAGTTAAATGACTTGAAAAACACACTTCCACCATTATGGTTATTCCAGCATGCTAGAACCAAGTGCAAACTCTGAGAAAATACCTTTCATGGAGTAAGATCTTTAAAGATTAGAAAAAAACAGCACAGATATCTTAATATCACACAAAAAGTGCACTCACATCGAGAAAAGTTTATGTGTATGTTGTCACCTTAATGAAATACTAATGAAATCAGTAAAAATGAAGGCTGAGAAAAGCTATTTCTTACTTCATGATGCTGACTTAGTTGCTCCTTCATCCATGTTCTCATTGCAATTTATTCATCCCTTTATCACAGCATTTATAATGTTGTATTTTAAATGTAAGCTCTCCCTCTTTAATTTCATGTCTCCTAGACAGTCCATACCAATGTTGCTCTTCCAGCCTTGTGACTTAGTTCTGGATTATAGAATGAGGGCTGAAAAGATGTACACACTTTCTAGATCACATTTCTTTTTGTCCACAGATTGGGCCTTGGTGTGGTTCTGGAAAGCACTCAACATCCTGACAGAGACCAAGGGCCATCTCCCAGGGGTTCCCCAGTCCCTGACCGAGTCACACATCTGTCCTGGACTGTTTCTTGACTCTCTGGGATTAGAACAGTTTAGCCTGTGCTGTCATCAAAACATTCTTAAATACTTCCCTTTCATAGTTTTTCCTCTTTTCTTTATGAGCTTTGTTAATGGTCACTATAAGTTAGGGTAAAATATCAGAAATATTCAGAAGCTAAAATTGCAGAAACAATTTCGAAGGCAATCAAGAAAAATTACTATTTTTTGGTCAGTCATTGTACCAAAACTTTACATATATGTTATGTATTGCTCGAGTCGGCATATCAAATTGACACTCTCATCCTGAATGCATAGGAAATAAAAACATAGTCTAAGAACTTGTGCCCTCAATGTCATAGAAAATGAAAAAAATGTTGGACACACTATTCAGGGAAAGAAACTATGATGTATTTTCCTACTCTACGACCTTTTCACCTACAGTAGGTGTTTACTGGGAATATGCTGGTCCACTGTCGCCTTTTCCCCAGTCACCCTTAATAGGTGGCCTCATGGGAGATCTCTTGAATTCTCAAAAATTAGTACAGCCGCTTCACCTTTTCTTTGGGGGCAGCTCCATCATGATATCAATAAATTACTTTGAGTTATATTTTGTGGATCAAAGTTCTAAAATATAATGAGGCCCACAGTATCTTTCTGCAATTTTAGGTAAATCTAGATATTTTTCACTAGCATGAAGTTGAACAAAATAAATAATATATAATAGAGCATGATTTAAGTTTGCATGTAATACTCTAGAACATGAACTAACAAAGAATTAGGATTACTAACTAATATATGTAATAAACATAAAGCTAACTATGAGAATAAGTATAAACATCTGGAAAGGCATAGGATTTTCATTTCTAAGTAACATATAGCAAGTAACATACAGCCAATCTTTCTGAAGCAGTGATTAGAAAGAAATAGATAAAAATTTGAAAAATCATACCGTAGAGGTGTCAGAGGCTTGAAAAGCAAGAAGAGTGAGATACACTAAGATTCTGTGCACGGAAGAGCCTTCCTAAGTGAGCTGGTGATCTTTGGCTATTTTCATCCCTGGAAGCCTTGAGCAGTTTGGGTCACAGGGGAAGGAAGATCAAGCTTAGCCCAGGCAGGGAATCGCTAACAGGGAAAAAGAGAAGCCAGCAGAGCTATTTGTTGTCTCCTGGGGCTGACATGACACACTGGAAGCTAAAAGATCTCCAGAAAATGGCCAGTTTTCTCTACAGGCCACATGCTGATTCCTAGGGAAAAGTGGGGAGTCAGGAAAGGTGAAATATTTTTAAAAGGGAAAGTAAAATACCCCACATACTCATGGTGATTAAAAAACGTTTGTACCAAAGGTAGCAGCCCACCACAAAAATATGGCCAATATCCTTTTAATACATATACTATAACTTGGACTTACATGGGAAGGAAGACTGAAGAGCTAAGCTGATAACCCACAAAGGGCAGAATCAAACCTACAGTCACCCAGGACTGAAGGGAAAAAGACCAGCCAGAAAATTTTTTTGGAAAATGTAATTTATCAGGAAGAAATATGTACACACACACACAGTCACACAAAGTTCTCTTTCTGCTCAAATATTTGAAAGTAAGAGATAAAACATCTTGACACTCCATCTATAAATATTTCAGCATGCATCCCTAAACTTGGATATTCTTCTACATAATTACCATATATATCATTATTGTCAAGACATTTAATTTTAATTCGACAGTGGTATTAAATAAATGCTGTTGAATACTTTAGAAACAATATTTTACAAACAACTCACAATCAGATTTCTTCATTTATCCCCAAATTTCTCCTGTTTAGCTTTTTACCCACCTGAACAAGGATAGCATACTACATTTAGTTTTAGTGTTTAACCTCCTTCATCTGGAATAGGTTGCTATTTAATGTGCCCAGGCAATCACTATGGCAGAAGATCTCATATTCTAAGGTCATTCTGCATACAGTACCTCAGGTGAAACCTTTTTGGCAGGTCGTACTGGACATCAGACTTTGCATTACCTCAGTCCATGAGACTTACCATGGTCGGCAGGTTGCACACTGTGACGCTAAGTTATTAATGACTTGTTTAAGATAGTACCTCCCAATTTTCTCTTTTGTAAAGCTCCTTTTCACATTGTAATTATTGAGTAATCTGTGAGGTGATATTTTTAGGCTCTGTTAATACCCTGCTCCCTATCAACCTTTCATCCTTTGGTTCTAGTATCCTCTGAAGAACTTCGCCTGAATCAATTAATACAAAGCTGTTAGCAAGATGGTAATTTTCCTAAACCTATCATTCCTTCTACATATATTAGTTAGCTCTTTCTCCTCATCAGTCTCCCTTTTTGAGTACCAAGTAGGCTATATGGATTCTTTGTTTTAGACGTGTTCAAATTCATTACCATCATTATTCTTTTTGATGCTCAAATTAGATGCTCAGTGTGGAAACCCTTGTAAACCAAATCTGTGTTGTGTGTAACATGTGTGCATCATTCTTTGAACATATCTTGTTTTCTGGCATGACGAGGTACCCTAGGCTCCCTTCATCATTAATATGCTCTATATCTGGAATCAAATATTTCTCTAAGGTGACTGGTTCCCTTGGAGGAACAAGGACTTTAGAAAACAGTGTGCACTAGCTGAGCTTTGCGACCATGGTTATCGCTCATAGGCTCTTTCAGGGAAAGAAGATGAGACACATATTGTTCTAAAATCCATGCATTTACATTGATATCTCCGCCTGAAATCCAACACCACAGGGTTCTTCACCTTCACTCTCTTCCTGTGCACACGCTACTCCTGCAGTAATAATACTAATTCCAAACAACATAAAAGCATGTGTTCATTTTCTCTATCTACATTATATGCAAACCTCTCATAATTTTTAGCTAAATAACACCCATACCTCACACCTACGAATAATTCAAGATTTATTCATAGTTTTGGGGGCTTAAGATTATACTCTAAAGATGTAAAATTAGAGTCATATGATCAAATATTACTTTACTAATTTAATTTTGTGTCTGCTTATATAATCTATTTGATATAGGGTTAGGGAAAATTTATTAAATGAGAAAAATAATCACCCATGTATTCAGTTCTCTATGGTTTGTGGGGGTTCTCTGAGAGCTAAATTTAATGCTCAATAGTTATACTGCACCAAATAATTATGCAATTTATATAATTTATAGTGTAATTTATATTATCTTACCATAAATCTTCTACGTAACTAATTTTCATAAATAATAGAAAATAACATTTTTACTTTTGTTTTCCTGGGAATTAGCTCATCAAATCCTTTTCTTTGAATATCCCCTTTATTTCATAAAGCCCTTAGAATAAATATGTGCATTTTTAACAGTCTGTTTCCAAATTATTTCGATTGATCTATAAGAGACTTAAAGTCAAATACCATTTTTTAAACAACCTACAGAAGTCTCTTCCTTAAAACGGAAGCAGTAACAAATAGAATCTGCAAAACTGGGGATCTAATATAAGACTGATATGAGAAAACTCTCCAGCATTTCATCCTTGTAGCCGGCCTTGAGAACAGTCAATGCTAGGATAGAATCAAGGCATGAAGATAAAGGATAAATAGGGAGATAGTGCAAGGCAATAAAAAAAATCGCATACTTTTGTCAGACAAATTATTGCAAAAATTTTATTGAGAATCAATATACACAGGTGATAGAAAGAGTATAAAGACTTATCTCAAGAATTAAGAAAAACTGAAAAGTTTCCTAACGAAAAGTTCTAAAGTAAAATATACAATATACTATTTTTACCTAACAATGATAATAAAGTTAATGAGAAATATTTTAATATTAAACAAACATATAAATCCATTGGGAGAAAAGATTGCATCAGAACCCTCATCTGTTTTAAAACCTTTATCTACTATCAGAAGTCAATAATGCTCACAATTTATAAATCTGAATATTGTACTGTATATGTAGTATTTTGAAAGATGAAGTTAAATATCAGGAAAAGAACATTAAATATGTTTAAAGTATTTTCTCAAAAGAATCAGAGTTTAGAATTCTATAAATGAATGCTTTTAAAACCATGCTTCTATTTTAATAAAATGTAAATTAATTTAAAACATTAGATCCTTTACTCCCTTCTGCATGCTGTTTGTTTTCTTCATTTGCTGCTTTTCTGCAGTTACGCAGTCACACAATCTCCCTGCTGCTCATTGTTGTTTCAAGCATCACTCACATGAACATGGCTCTCATGCCACACACATGACTATCTTTGACATACTTCTGACTAGTTGTAACCTATTTGTCGTGCCCTTTAGTTAAAGGCTGTGATTGGTTTCAGGTATTCTCCTCATTTTGAACCCAGGGTGCACATAGTGTGAGGAGGAAGATAGTTGGATGGTTGCATTAAGTACCAAGCAACCTTTAATGAGTGTTGAATCCACACTCACTTCTAAAATGCTGTGTAATGCGCTCATTTCTCCTAAACAGGGCTCTCTGTTCCTTCCATGTTGGAATATATTACACTTCAATTTGTAGGAAGTGCTGGGAAGTTATAATCCCCTCACAGTTCTTGCTATTCTTGGAGAATTGTGATGCTCTTATAAATTTGTACTCTAAAAAATTTTATTGGGCTATGCCACTGGCTGCCTCTTCCACCCTCCAGCCTGCCTCTGTCCAAATTAGAAGGTTTGAGAAACAATAGTTTGAATTTTATTAATTTACTGACTTCGTCTACCATCTCCTCTGGAAGTTGGAGACAGAATGAGTTGTGCCATACGGTACTTGAATGTTTTGGTTTTTGTTTTGTTTTCCCCAACTGCTACTTTTCAGGGTGTATGTTCTGATTACTGAAGATGCCTCAACTCTTCTTTTAGTTTTATGTTGCTTGTGCCTTTTCTTTTACTTTTGATTTCTAGATTTAACCATATGTTTTTGTTGTTCTTCCATTAACTACAGAAATAATGAAGAGGGTCATTGCTCTTTAGCTTTTTGGTGGAAATCAAATATTTGTAAGAAAGTAAAGCATTTGAAGTCAACACAGGTTGTGATTAATTATTGTATATTTATTATGGTTGGAAGAAATTTTCTCCCCAGCTAAGGTTTGAATTAAGGTTGGTTCAGTTCATTTTAGTTGTTAGATTGTTTGGTTTATTCAAATTTACAGATATTTGGTTATTAATGTGGGAATAATTAATACACATAATGGAACAGTATTTGAAGTCAAGAATTGTCCAGGAGACACCAGGGTATGCCATCATTCAAGGTACAGTGGAATATATGAAGTCTGTCTGGAAAAACTCCAGCCATTGTTAATATGAGAATGGTTTGTGCAACATTAATATAACCTGACATCCAAGAAGGGTGGACTGGAATGTGCATACATGAACAATGACCACTTCAGTATACTAGTCAGTAGGAGCAATAGTTGCTCTTGAGTGAGCATATATACTGTGTGATCATTACATTCACAATGACTGAGCAAGTAGAGCAAAGAATCTGCATTAAATTTTGCTTTAAGCTTGAACATTCTTCCTTGGAAACTATTTGTATGATTCAGAAGGCCACAGCTATGGGCAACTGGTGATTGGCAGCTTCATGATGACGATGTTTCCACTTGTGCATCACACCTTGTGTAGATTTTTGTTGGAACATCGAATCACCCAGGTGACAGCTCCCATGCAGTCCAAACTTGGTAGCTTGTGATTTCTGGCTTTTCTGAAAAGCTAAAATCACCTTTGAGAGAGAAAAGATTTCAGACTGCCAGTGGGAGTCAGGAAAATACAATGGGACAGCTGATGGTGATTGGGAGAACTGTGTGAGGTCCCAAGGTGCCTACTTTGAAGGGGACCGCGTCATCATTGTCATATGTACAATGATGTTTCTTGTATCTTCTTCAAGAAATATCTATATTTTTCATATTACCTGACAAGATACCTTCAGGACAGACCTCATGTGGAAATGATTTGCAGTTACTTCTTTGAATGCCTAAGTAATTGCCGGTCATCCTAAAGGAATTGTAACTTCTAGTAATACTCCTGCTGCACATTGTGCCAACTTACCCAGAGTAATGACCAGAAAGTGCAGGGCATTAACACAATGCACTGTGACATAGTTAATTCAGCGTTTTTCATTTTGTAGTCTCCTTTTTCAGTAGATGACCCTCAAAGTTCTCTCAGCTTCAGATTTCACTGAAGTTGGAGCTATCCTTACTTGTAACCTAATTGTTTTGGAATCAGTCTTAATCCCAAATCCAACTCTGCAGTGGATTGCCTGTGAAAACCTGGGCAATTACCTCATTTTAAATTTCCTCAAAATGAGGTTGTTGTGTGGTTTAAAAATTTTTTAAATACCCAGATCAATGCCCAGAAATATCAAGCAACTTAAAACTTATAGTGATTTTACCTAAGTATTACTAAACAAGTAAAGACAACACAAGTGAGAGTTATTAGCAGAGAAATACCTTATGTTCCCATTTAATAGAGAGCAAGGAGAAAACTTGTTGCCCTGGAAATGTAAAAAAAATGTCATCTATTCCAACTAATATTCTAAGAATATTTATTCTTGAGTTTTTTAAATGCCTTTATTAATAAAATTGGCTACATAAATAGGTTTTCTCATTCATTTTTCCTGGCTGAGATCGATCAGAGTGTTGCTGGAAATCAGGCTCTTCCACAGGATCTTAAGGAGAGCCTCTCAAGGACCCATGCACAGGAGATCGTGATGTAGTAAGGTGGTTTATTAGTGTGAAAGGCTGCCCCTGTATGCCCCCTCTGTCCATCCAACAGTGTCTCGGGCAAGGCCAAGCAAAAGCCAGGGTCCAAAGCTTCTGTTTCATCTTGAAGCTCAATTCTTTTAGAGCCCACACCATTTGCCATGGGCCCTACTAGCAGCTAGACCCAAATAGTTGCATGCTCCCAAGTGAGGGAGAACATGCAAACACATAGGGCAAGTGTGCTACCTGGTGGACAAGAGTTTCTTTGTTCCAGTGGGATTATATTAGCATAGGTTTGGGATGGACAAGGTGTTTTTTCAAAATGACTAATGAACTTCTCAAGCTTTCACAGGCTTTTGATAGGTCCACCCCCTTAGATAGTCTGACACACCTTTTAGGTCAAACACCTCCTAATGTGTCCCACAACAATCTAGGGAGGGGAAGAGTGTCCCATTTACAGAGAAATGCTGTAATCCCTTGGGTGTGCAGCTGTAGCTTTCTGGCTAAGCAAACAGGCTTATGCTCCCCAGTTTATTCAACTCAATGTCTAGTACCCTTTGCTTCCTTCATTTTTATTAATAATTAGTCCTCCTTTTTATCAATAATTAATTAACTACCAACAGTAACAAAAGGATCTAAAAAGATTTGGGAAAGTATTTCTTATAATTTTGTACTCTTTATTCTCTCTCCAGTATTGTGACTTTTACATAATAAACAAAATAAAGAAAACCTATCATTTGCAGACATTCGTTAATTTATTAAAGACTTTGAAATTCCAAATATAAAATAAATCATTTGTTGGCTTTTAAAATTTGGGTTTCATATAAAATGTTTATGTTTTTATTACCCCTTTTTAACAAGACCAATTTGAATTTTAGCAATTATGTGAGAATTTGCATGCTGAAACTGGAAGAGAGCTTGCTCAAAACATTTGTTGAATGAATGGATATTTTAATGACTAGCTGGATAAATAAATGAGAACATTGTTTCAGATATACTTCCCATGAAATTGGATAAAATGAAAATTTAACTCTCTCTCGCTGCTCTACAAAATATTTGATTCAGATGTGCTTTCCTGCTTTCGTTTTCCAGAGTATTTTAGACCTATTTTTATTCTCAAAGAAAATTATGCAAATCATACTTAATCACTCTATAAAACAGTTCTGAATGAAGTATTTCCAGTTATTCATAATTAGTTTAATAGCTACGGTTATTAAACCAGTTTTCATGCTTATTTTATCTTGCTAGTTTTTTCATTCATTTGCAAATTTTGAGGTTTTTATAGTAATTATAGGGGAGAAAAATTATTTACAATATATTAAAATACTCTTAGATAAAATAATTTCTTCCTAGTGTCCATATTTGTATAAAAAGCAGAGATACAAATAAAACCTCTCTGCATAATTTAAACGCATGTCATCTGAGGCATGCACAAATGTCTAATTTTTTGGTACAAAAAACTAGACTACTAATTAGGGCTCTATTTTGTTAACTTTATGGTAATTTTAAGTATAAATTATAGCACCTGGATTCCTTTATTATGATTGTCCTATAATTTATATAAGTTGGTATTTCTCATCATCTTGATTGAGAAAATGAACATAAATAATGTTTACTCTTGGTAAATAATGTTCCCGAGTGTTCTGATGTGAATTCACCATTTCCCTCCCATTGCCACCCTCCCACATCAACACATGGACAAAAACAAACATGCTTTCTTGGGCTAAGAAACACCCTGTCCTCTGTTCTCAAAACTTAAAATTTCCAGTTGTATGTGTACTCTTCTTAGGAAACTTTTCTTTGTTTATAAATCATTTATGCACTGGCGCTGGCTTATTAAGTCTCTTAGGTAATATATGTATATATTTTAAAGATTTTATTTATTTATCTTTAGAGGGGAAGGGAAAGCAAGAGGGAGAGAAACATCAATGTATGGTTGCCTCTCGTGTGTTCCCTGCTGGGAACTGGCCCGCAACCCAGGCATGTGCCCTGACTGGGAATCAACTGCGATTCTCTGGTTCGCAGGCCCATGCTCAATCCACTGAGCAACACCAGCCAGGGCTCTTAGGTAATATATTTTACCTAAAGATATTTGCCCAGGAATATTTAAGCCATTTGGAGTGCCTCAGCCCTCTCAGGGTTTTTTGTCTCTCTTAAAAAATACAGCTAAGAATGCTAGGGATTTGGTGCTCAGAAGTCTCAGCAGAAACTTGAAATAGATAAGGGCTTTCCCTGGAGGCATTTGTTTAAGTTACATTTTGTCTAAAAGACTCAAAAATCACCAACAGAAACCTACAAATGCTATGAAACAATGGCATTGGCTTAGACGAACAGAAGATGAAACAGTTCAAATAAAAATAGGTCTTGGAACTCCAAACTTCCCCAGACAGGAATCATACTAAGTAACCTATGGTTATAGACTGACTTACGTCCCCCCAAAATTCATATGTTGAAAATTAATCCCTAATAGGATGGTACTTGGAGGTAGATCCTTTGAGAGGTGATTAGGTCATGAATGGGATTAGTGCCTTGCCCTCTCCACAATGAGACAACACTTCCAGACAATGGCATCTATGAACCAAGAAGCATGTCTTCACCAGACGCTGACTTGCTCTTGGACTTCCTGTCCTCCAAAACTGTAAGAAATAAATTTCTGTTGTTGGTAAGCAGTCCAGTCTGTGGTACATTATTATAGCATCCAAACAGACGAAGAGACTTACTCATCTGTAAACATGAGCTGTTATGAAAAAAGAATAATAACCTAAGATTTTGGAGGTTTAACCCTAAAGGATAGAACCAAGAACTATTATGAAACATTACTGGGGGCTAGTGGGACTGAGTCACAATCAAGGAGCTGCCAACAGATGTCCAGGAGTTTTCATAATTGCTATAGAACAGCAACTCATGCGTCCTTTTCCCTTTTCCTTTTTCAAATGAGAATATCTATAGTAATGATCCTAGTCTTGCACCACCATTGTGTGTTGTGTGCATGACATAGGGGAAGGCAGATAACAGCTTCTTAATGTATAGGTCCTTCCACCTAAAGGAGGATTCTTGAGAAACTGTACTCTAAGGGACATACTTCCATGCCTGAATTTGGTATAGTTGATGAGATCCTAGACTTACAGCTGCCACTATAATGAGACTTTCGGGAGCTTCAGAGGAAGATGAGAGTATTATCAATGTGGGGGGAATGTAAATCATTGATGCTCAGAGATGATCTATAATATTCTTCCTCAAAATGGTCTCAGTGATCCTAGCCTACCAGAATTTACAAATTTGAGTAGTCTTGTCCTATATAGAATCAGGGCTGGCTGCCCCATGTTAGTGCAAGAATACACATGCACATTATAAAAAGTATTGCTAGACCTGCATAGATGAATACAATAATGTATATATTAGTCAGAAACAAATGTCTTAGGAAAATGATATCTTCACATAATTTTCAGGCCCAAAGTTCAACAAATTCTTAAGTAGTCTTAGTCACATCTTCCTTCAAACCCAACATCCTAATTTTGATTACTGCTATATGACAGTATAGAAAATGGGTAAAAGGGAAAGAGTTTAGAATTAGAATATCTGGGATTCTTATTCTACCTCTTCTCTAATTTAGAAAACTTACCTATACTCCATTTGAAAGTGTCTATCACTAAAAAAATTTAATACATCTAGTCTAATTTCAAGATGATATTATAAAGAAGAAAAAAGAGAGCCATATGATATATTCATTCAAAACTAGAATGGTTATGCACTCTACAGTATAACACTTTTAGGAAATCTATCACACTGGTATTTTATTCCAGGTATATATAATTATAAATAAAGAATTTCCAGGCAATTGTTATAGTAATGCAAACATATTCAGAACTAAATTCTTCATGGTAACAATCAAAGATGGTAGCCAAAACTTTTTTCCTCATTATAAAAAAAACACTTCTTAGTGATCTACATTGATCATTATTATAAGTAAAATGTTTTGCTTGTGCTACCCCATTATCTACCAATTAAAATTTTTGTAACCTTTACAAAATTCTACCATGTTTTTATGTATCTGTCAACACTAAGAAATATGAAGGGAAAAGTGTCTACCTCGTCCAATTACATATCCCTGAAAAGGTCAGCGAGACATCAATATTACAGGGTTATCTGGAAAATCTCATGACAATCTTTAGTGAAGAGTTCAGAGTTAAATTGTTGGGTTTCTAACAGTGGAATATCTCACAAGAATAAAGTGTAACAGCTTCCATGTGGATAATGAATACTGGTTTGGCCATGCCTCTGCTGTAGAACAAAGCTCTGGAAAAAAGCGGCACCAACCAATGCTTCAAACATGTTATATTTCTTCTGGTGACTAACAATCACTTGTTTCTCATGTATTTTTCACATTATAATAGGGATTTGACTTGTCACTAATACATTCTGGAATAAGTTTCTGGTGTATCAAAAAGATCTTAAAGCTTCACCAAATTCTACAATTTCAGTTTTTTTAATAATAATTAATTTTAATTGTTTATTATGAAGACCAAAAATCATGATGCACTTCTTTTATTTTACTTGTACTGTTTGTGATTTATTTTGTACTTGGAGCACATTTACTTATAAAGTTTATATGAGCTTAGGGTAAATTTGACTAACTCAGCCACACATATTGCCTAAAAATAAAAATACAGCAAACAGTGCCTAAAAATAAACATTGGCAAACATAGTCTAAAAGTAAGAGCAAGTGAATCAACTTTAAAATTATGAAATGACATAAAATCTTATAAATGCTTTTTCAAAAATCTTCTAAAAATATTCATCTTAGCAGTTAAGTCAGCATGCATTTTCACTGAAGTGCATATGTGCCCTTTTCATGGTCTAATCTAATATATTTAAAGATGTCCAGGTCAAGAATATTCATCTGATTCTCTCATATTTAAAATTTAACAGTTTATCTAAAATGTAGATATACACTGTTAGTAATTTTAACAGTGTATATCTAAATTTTGTGTTGCTATTGGAAATGGAAGCATGGAACCATCATAAATGGCTGGTTGCAACCACAATGACAAGTGATTTGGCAATTATTTTAAAGTTAAACATTTATGTACCACATAACCCAGCAATTCTACTTCTGGATATTTACTTAAAATGTATGAGAGCAGTTTCACAAAGCAACTTAGGCAAGAATGTTTATAGCAACTTTGTAAGTGATTTACAATTGAAAAATCTCAAACATCCATACATGACATGAGAATAAAAAGATCATCTGAGACATTTTTATATAATAAAATATGAATTAGCAATAAGAGCAACTTAATGATATACAACCTGGATAAATCTCAAAAAAAATTGTCAAGTGAAGGAAGTCAGACACAAAGAACATAGTATGTGATGCTGTGGAGCTGAGATAAAACAGAAAAACTATTCTGTTCTGATAAAAATCAGAAGTAGGGGTGAACTGTGGGTGATGGCTCATGGGAAGAAGGTGTGAGGAAACATTCTGGGATGACGTAAGGTGCTGTAACTTAATTGGGGTGGTGTTTGTTGGGCGTATATATACTTATTCAAATTCATTGAATGACATACTTAAGATGTGCATTTCACCATGTATAAATTTTATTTCAATAAAAACAAATAGGAAAAATATAAAGTGACAGACAGGTATGAAGACATATACTTTCTCACACACTTGACAAATGTAATTAACATCAAGATTTTTAAATGTATATACTTCTTAGTCCTAAAGAAGTAATTGTGGATATGTGAAATAAAAAGAACTATGTACATTTATTATTTTAAGCATAATTTATATATTAGTGACAATTAGAGCAAAGCTAAATGAACCCTCATGCATACATTGGAACACTAACTATCCCTTAAAATATTTTTTCTTGAATGTTTAGTAACAGAAAACTATTTAATGGTATAATATATCACTGTATTAACATATATTAATTGTATTCGTTAATAATATATAAATATACATTAACCAATTAATATCGTTATTGTCTTTACATGTTATATACATGTTAGATTATTAAGTGAGATAAGTACAGCATGAATATCATAGTGTCACATGAATATATGTGGAATGGCCAGATACATGTGTGTATAAATGAACCTGTATGCATGTACATGGAGTGCTTTACCCATAATGGTTTAAAACTGAATTTCTGTTCCCGTTTTTAGAAATCCTTACTATAATCAGCTTAGCAAATTAGAGTACATCTTTGCAGCTGGAGTGGGCATCAGTCATCTTGACCCTGGCTCTACTGAGGTTAGAATCCCCACTTTGACACTTGCTATCTGTGAATCTATGGCAGATTATTCAACCTCTCAGTAAATTTATGGTAAAGAGAGCATCTTGTAGAGTTTTGTGAGGAATAAGTACATTTAAAACGCATGAAACTGACCTGGCATTCACAGGGCTCTGTAACCTAGCTATTAAACTCATGTTTTTTATTACCACAAGATCTAGACCATGTGGGGTGGGTCCCAAACAAAATTACAGTTCTGTTAGGTGAATGATCCATATGTTGGGTGGTTAACCAATGAAGGCTACTACAAATTATTATCTCAAGATAGACTATTTGAAAAGTAAGATCTTGGTACATTTTAAAGAATGTCTAAGGCTGTCACTGAATGTGCAATTTATAAACATTATCTTGATGAAGTTGACAAGCAAAATCTTGGTTAATCATTCAACTATTTGGTCAAAATGGTGCCCACATGTCTTTTCTTACTGTTCTATATAAAAGGGTAAAATTGTAATAAGCAAAATTAAGTGTGAGTCACAGAAAATAATGACTAATTCCTACCATCCATCTGGATCCTTCAGTTGATTATTTCAGAGACATAAAGTCTTTGGAAAACTGAAGAGAAGTAGAGCTTTTAGTACACAGGCCAACTTTAAGGAGAGTTACAGCTTAAAAGTCAATTACTTAAAAGAAATGTTTTAATTAAAAATAAGTAAAAAACTGACTTCCAGCCAAGATGGAGGTGTAGGTAGACACACTGTGCCTCCTTGCACAACCAAAAGAACAACAACAATTTAAAAACAAATAACAAACAGAACTGACAGAAAATTGAACTGTATGGAAGTCCGACAACCAAGATGTTAAAGAAGACACATTCATCCAGACTGGACGAGTGGCAGATATGGGCAGCCAGGCAGAGAGGACTCGTGGCAAAGCAGCGGCTGGCAGACCCAGTGAGGCAGTGGATTGCGGACTGGGTGGTCCCACATTTGTGCACATATAAACCAGGAGAAGCTATTGGGGAGCAGGACGGACTATGCAACCCAGCATCCCAGCATGGGGAAATAAAGCCTCAAACAACCTATTGAAGACACCTGTGGGGGTTGAGGTGCTGGGAGAAATTTCCAGCCTCACAGGAGAATTCACTGGAGAAACCCACAGGGTCCTGGAATGTACAAAAAACCACCCACCCAGGAACCAGCATCAGAAAGGCCCAAATTGCTTGTGGGAAGCAGAGGAAGTAACTTAAATTCAACAGAGAGCAGAGCAAGAGGAATTATTCCCACTCAGACCCCTCTCCCACATATAGCATCACAACACAGAGACTTGGGTTGCCCCGCCCTAGTGAACATTTAAGGCTCCACCCTTCATATGTAACGGGTGCATCAAGACAAAAGAAAAAATGGCCCAAAAGAAAGAACAGATTAAAGCTCCAGAAAAAAATACAACTAAGCAATGAAGAGCTAGGGAACTTATCAGATGCATGGTTCAAAACATTGGTAATCAGTATGCTCACAGAATTGGTTGAATTTGGTCACAAATTAGATGAAAAAAAATGAAGACTATGCTAAGTGAAATGAAGGAAAATGTACAGGGAACCAATAGTGATGGGAAAAAAAACTGAGACTCAAATCAATGGAGTAGACCAGAAAGAAGAAAGAAACATCCAACCAGAAAACAATGAAGAAACAAGAATTGCAAAAAGTGAGGAGAGGCTTAGGAACCTCTAGGACATCTTTAAATGTTCCAACATCAGGATTATAGGGGTACCAGAAGAGAAGAGGAAAAGCAACAAGTGGTAAAGTTATTTGAACAAATAATAATGGAGAACTTCCCCAATCTGGCCAAGGAAATAGAATTCCACGAAGTCCAGGAAGTTCAGAGAGTCCCAAAGAAGGTGGACCCAAGGAGGAACACACCAAGGCATATCATAATTACATTGCCCAAAATTAAAGATAAGGAGAGAATCCTAGAAGCATCAAGAGTAAAGGGGACAGTTACCTACAAAGGACTTCCCATAAGACTATCAGCTGATTTCTCAAAAGAGACCTTCCAGGCAAGAAAGGGCTGGAAAGAAGTATTCCAAGTCATGAAAAGCAAGGACCTACATCGAAGATTGCTCTATCCAGCAAAGCTTTCATTTAGAATGGAAGGGCAGATAGTGCTTCTCAGATAAGATCAAGTTAAAGGAATTCATCCTTACCAAGCCCTTATATAAAATGTTAAAGGGACTTATCTAAGAAAAAGAAGATAAAAAATATGAACAGTAAAATGACAGCAAACTCACAATCATTAACAACTATACCTAAAACAAAAACAAAAGCAAACTAAGCAAACAACTAGAACGAGAACAGAAAAATGGAGATCACATGGAGGGTTATCAACAGGGGAATGGGAGGGGGAGAGAGGGGGAAAAGGTACAGAGAATAAGTAGCATAGATGGTAGGTAGAAAATAGACAGGGGGAGGGTAAGAATAGTATAGGAAATGCAGAAGCCAAACAACTTATATGTACAACCCATGGACATGAACTAAAGTATGGAGGGAATGTGGCTGGGAGGGGGTTTGCAGGGCAGAGGGAGTGAAGGGGGAAAATGGGACAACTGTAACAGCAGTAAAATATATTTAAAAATTAGTAAGTAAAAAACTAAAATATATGGATATGAATAACTTCTCAATCATCTAATTTGCACTCCTAAATTATATTCACTTGTGTAAAGTTTTATTAACTAGAAAAAATAAGTATTCTGCAAAGGATAATGGAACTCCCTTGTTGGCTTAAACCACTCTTAATACCTGGAAGCTGGGTACATAGATTGGGGAGTATCAGTTAGCATATCTCTTGATGCACTTCTAAATATAGAAATAAATTGAAGCTTACTTTTAAAATATCACTAAAAACAAATATGTATATAAAACATAAATATTTAACTAGTGTTCAGTTATTACCAACATCATAATAGATGGCTTTGTATGCTTTTCCTTAAGGACAATTCTGTGATCTTTCAATATTCTTCCATATTTAAATGATCTCTTCATTTGTGCACTTGTTTACTTGGACTCATTGTAAAAAATACATAATATTTGAGGTGGTTCCATAGAATGTATCATATATTATTAAGTTTACCTATTATATTACTTTATCTGAATAGGTCACATTTTATTAGTGCCTAAAGATAGATGGATAGAAGTAAATGTGTAAATTATAACCAATAGTCATGTGGGGAAATACTTTGTGCTTAAGGAAAGTAAGAGTTGCAAATTTTTAACAGCCCATTGAACATGTATTATTAATATAAACATGATAATAATTTCAAAAGTGTTTTAATTGAATCTTAATTAAATTATTTTGTGTTAAATAAACAAGTTTTATTCAATAAGATACATGCTTTATTGCACATTGACTTCAGCATTGCACACTGACCAGAAAGGCTAAAATTAAAAATGGATTGAAAATGCAATGAACTTAATCAAATAGGGGCATTTTCTTCCCCGTAGCCCTCAGATACCACATCCCTTTTACAGGTACATAAACCAAGAGCCACAGAGATCAGTGTTACTAAGATCAATTTTGTCTTCTTTAATTATCTATTATTATGTGAAATGAAGCTAATACAATTCTTTTCAATAATATCTCTTGAATCCTCAGCTTGAGAACTTCTTTGGTTTAGAATTTTATTCTATTTAGGCTTTGAAACTGAATAATTGGAGTGGAATGGAGGCAATGAATTTTGTCAGGATCTCTTCTCTACTCCAATTGCCTTTTAAGATATTGTGTTTTGGTTGATTTTATTTTTTTGTTCTGTATGTCCTCCTAGTGCCTAGAAAAATAAGTACTTTTCTATGTTGTTGAATATGAAAACACTTTTTTTGTATTTTTAATTTTTTGCATAAAATTTTTGCATTGATACAAAATTTAATAGAACATAATTACAGATAAACATGTCCCTTCCAGTATAAATTAACTAATTCTCAAATCAACAAAATTAACATTTTGCAATATGAACTATTTGATCTATGATAGAAGTCCCCTTTTATTTCCCTCTCTAATTCAATCCTTTTAACTTTTTCTCAGTCAGTCATTATGCTGAAGTTGTTATATCTTCTACTTCTACAGTTTTATATTTTTGTTAGATATTTGCTCATCCATGTCAAACTCTAATGGTACAAACTTCCGGTTATAAAATGAGTAAGTTCTGAACATCTAATGTTTAGTATGGTCACATTTATTAATACTGCATTATATACTTCAAAGATGCTAAGAATGTAGGTAATTCTTAGGTATTCTCTCCACAAAAATGAAATGGCAATTATGTACCATGATAGAGGTGTGAGCTAACGCTGTGATGATCATCATTCTGCAACACATAAGTATATCAAATCAACATATTGTACACTTTACACTTACACAATTTATATGTCAATTATATCTCAATAACACATGAAAAGTATATTTTAGAAAGATAGAGACCTATTTTGTTTAATATCACATGTCCACACATAAGATGGAGCAATACATGAAGTATATAAACAGTATGTTACATATAGTTTTATACAATAACTATGTAAACATATATGTTTCTCTTTAAAGAGATATAAAACTCATTCAGAAAAGCACACATCATAAACATACAGTTCAATGGATTATAACTGAGTGGACACAACTGCATCATCCATGACCCAGCTCAAGAAATTAGTTGGATTGAGAAGCTCTTCTCTTGCCTCTTAACTATCTTAACTATCATGGCTACCCAGTTTTCTTAAATAATGCATTAGTTTTGCCTGATCTGAACTTAATATAAATCAAGTTAATATGGCATTATTCTTTTGGATGGTATTACTTTCTTTCAACATTATATTTGTCACATTCATCTGCATTGTCACAGGTAACGGTCATTTGCTTTCCAATTGTATTTAGTGCTTTCAGTGTCATATTGAAGAAATATTCTTGTACACAACTTTTTATCTCAAGGTCATAAACACAGTCCCTGATACTATTTTAGAAACACTTCCTTCTTCACTGTGAACATTCAGATATATAATGCAGTTAGAATCATCTTTAATGTAATACAAGACTATAATGTATAGAAGTAAACATTCACTTTTATCCATACAGTTATCCATTTAACATAATATCATATATTTTCAAAAATTATTCTTTGGTGTACCACCATTCAAATAATGATTGTTTGTAGAAATTGATAATTTAAATCTAAAATTTGTATGAAAATGAAATGAGCCAAAATACTCCAGACAATCTTTAAAAAGAAGCAATTTAGAAGACTGACAATAGCACATAGAAATACCCATAAAAGATTCATAGTCACAAATGCAAGATGGTATTGTTGAAATGACAAATAGTCCATTAGGACCAAACAGATAGCACAGAAACAAACCCACCCATGCGTGATTGTTCAATTTATGACAAAGACGATGCTACCATGCAATGGAAAACTTTCTGCAATTTTTTTTTACCAAACCACTTACCTTAAATCAATTCTAGATGAATTATAGATCTAAGAGTAAAAGGTTAAAACAATAAATCTTTTAGGAAAAAATAGGGTGGTTTTCTTAAATAATGTTAAAGATGAAAACTAGCAAAAAAGGAAAATAGATAAATTAGACTTCAGCAAAATTAAAAACAAAAAATATTAAAGGTCTCTTAAATAAAAGTTTAAAAATAGAAAGGCATGAATGAAAAGACCACATTATTGAAGGAAAAAAGCAGGCTTTTTTAACAAAACAGACATTACAGGAAACAAAGTGAGATTATGAAAATAATATTAACAAAACAATACAACAAAGGTAATCGCAATCGAAAATATTTCAAAAGACTTGAAAAAATCTGAATGGCCAACACATGTATAAAAACTTTATTTATTAGTGATGAGGAAAATTTCAACTAAAGCTACAATAACATACAGTGTATATCCATTCAAATGGGTAAAATTAAAGTGCAATCAAAATCACATTTTGACAAGATGTGAAGCAATTACATTCTTGTGTACCACTGATGAGAGTGTAAATTTGTTTAATCTATTTGGAAAACAATTCAGCAGTGTCTGTTAGAGTTACACCTGTCAATCCAATAAATATGTACCCCCCCAAAAGTAAATAGGTTCACCACAAGATGGAATATTCATTATATCCTTAAACTGGAAACAGCAACAGCCATCTACAGAATGAATAAATAAATTGAATATACTCACACACTAAACATTAATAAAAATGAACAAACTGCAGCTGGTCACAAAAACATGGAAGAACATCACTAATGTAGCACTGAGTGAAAAAACCAAACACATAAATACATACCATATGGCTCCAATTATATAAAGCTCAAAATTTGGCAAATTATTTTGCTAGAAGATAGCACATTGGCTACCTTGGGGGTTAATAGTGACCGGCCTGGGGTTCCAGGAAAGCCTATGGAGTAATAGTAATATTTTGTGTTGTCCATGGTGCTGGTCACACACAGGTTATCTGATTTATAAGATTCACTGAACTGTTCATTATGATTTGTGCACATTTCTGTAAAGAGCTTACGCTATTAAAATCTCACTATAAAAAAATGAATGCAACCTACTTAGATTTCTACATCGGCTTCCTTGGTAATTATTTTAGTACCAGTGTAAAAATTTTGAGAAGCAGCTGTGACCATTTGAGGCCAGTGCAGCAGCTTTGAGAATGAAGGAGCGTGAGGTCGGTGCCCAAGCGCACCACCCTGCGTGGTGGCTGCTTCCTTCAGACTCCCTTCGCCAGACAAGGGCCTACGCTCTGCAGTCCAGCTTGTTGACATTTGACATGACTGTCGTCTCAATCACAAACTAATGTTTTATTAAATCTTTGCATTCCAAAACTTAGGCAACAGACCTTGAAATAATTTAACGACAGATCCTACTTTGTTCTCTTTTGAAATCTAGCTCCTTAGCCAGTGATATGTGATAAAGAACCTCACAACCACAAAAAAGAAAGTATGTAGTATTTCCCAAGTGCTAATTTTCATAGGGGGTATTATGAAGGCATTGATTACACATGGAACAGCGTAATTTTTATTTCATTCAAGGGTAAAGTATCTATCTTCTTTAAGAAAGGTTCTATGTTAAGTCAGGTGAAGCCGGCACTCTCCAGACGGGTTTTGGCGAGGCAGGACTAGAGCAGCGTGGGGCCAGCCTCTGCATGCTGTGAACACATTCATATCAGCCTCATGCAAGTCCCAGGACTGCTGAGCCAACAGCTGCTCACTACCAGCGAAGCTCCTGTTATTGTGGAGCGCTCTTTTCCTGGTCGCCATACAATCTTTTTATAGCATGAGGCTCTACTGCCACAAGGGTTCATCACCAGTCACGGACTGTTTGAGCTGACAGCTACCGAACAGAAATAGCAGTAGTTAGGTGGACACATCGTACATGCAACAGTAGTCAGCCTAGATATCGATATAGGAACAATTGCTCAGTCACAAATTAAATCATGGCCAACATGCCTGAACAATGTGAATTGACCAGAAAACTCATTTTAAGCATGTAAAAAAATAAATGTATCTATTAGCATGCTTAGAACACAAAATCTTAATTTTAAAGCATACTGCATCACACACTTTCTGTAACTCTGAAGAATATTTAAATTGTATCCCTAAATATTTTATGATACCTTTTTCCCCAGTGAGTCATGAGAAAACAACAGATTTTATACAGTTAGTTGAAAATTAAATATAATTCCAGAAATGGTAAGATCATAGGAATAGAAATCAGGAGACATTGATTTCTAGGCAGTATTTCATTGATTACCTGGATGGCTTTAGGCAAGTCACTTCTATGTTAACAGAGATAATAGCTGTTGCCATCACAGAGTGCAGAGAGAGCACATGAAATAACGTGGAAGCCCTTTATATACTGTAAAGAGCTATTAAAAAGAAAGATTTTAACATATGGCTATAACTAAGGCAATCACCTTAAATAATCTACATTTGTATTTCTAGGACAACTTACATAATTGTTACATAAGACTAAATCAACATTTTCAACATTTTTTTCAACTTCAGAAGCTAAGGAGTATCACTTCTTATTCATAAAATATGAGTATACTTAAAAGATTTTTTCTAAATCTGCATAATCAATGTATTTTTGTCTCAGCATTATACTTAATGCTCTTGAATTATACCCTATAAACAAATCCAAACATATATTTTTATAATCTTGTATACATTCACCAAGATTTCCAGAATGTTCTAGATGGTACTGACATTTTTGTAATGAACTTCTATTACAGGGATCATTACCACTCTCTCTTTCTCTCTTACACACACACATTCACTCACTCACAACAGCAAGCAGTAAAAAAAAAATGATCCTTTCCTCTTTCCAAAATACATGTCTAGTCAGCCTCGCAGGTAGCCATGCTCTCTCTCTCTCTCTTAAGCTTATTGTACAAAAAGGACTGCCCAGAACATTTAATTTTTTAATTAAACCTTCATTTCTATTTAATTGCACACTACACCTTCTTCAGTGCAGAAATATATAAGAAGGAAGCAATCTCAAACGTGCTTAAAAGTCTTCCACTGCTCCAAAGTAAAGCTAGTCTCCATAGCAACTGCCATACCACTCTCTATTTATTCTAAATACTAAATGACAAATCAAAGGCGCAGCTGCAATATCAAGGGATTCTCTTTCTCCTAATGCAATACAAAGCTACAAATACCTCTACTAGCATGGCTATTTCTTGTGATAACCTAATAAATGAGAAAAGCAGTTTTCCAAAATGTAGTCAATGGTTGCTGTTTTTTGCAGTGCAAAGACTGTCACAATAACCTTGACTTCTATTCTGTAAAATGTCCTTGGGTGAGAAAGCAAAACAGAAGGCATTATTTTCGTGATGTTAGATATTTTACACTGCAAATGAGATTTGTTTGTCTTAACCTAAGAAGCAAATGAAATTCCCAATTACATCATCTAATAGCTACTGCTGGGAGACACCGTCAACAGGATTATTGATTTGGAAACCCAACATCTGCAAAATGCAAACCTGGTCTATTAGGCTAAACAAAGGCTTTAAGGCTCAGCTGGTCCCTTTTTGCGGTCTTCATCATACTTCAGGTTAAATGAGCTCCAGCCCAGGAGACAGGAAGAGAGGCTGCTGAGAGCCCATCAAGTTAGTGGCTAGAGGGATGAACATAAATCCTATCTAGTATACAATCTGTACTTCCTCCCATTCATTCACATGAACTCCTTCTCTTGCATGTTCAAATATACATACATATGTGTATGCACACAGACACTCCTTCTTTAAAAAACATGACAGATACAGTGATGAGAAAACCAAATATACCTTTCACATTTCTGTTTATTTCTAAGTCCTCTCTTGAAATGCCAATATTATAGAAAATTAAACATGCTTTCACATATAAAGAACATAATCTTATACCATTTTCTCTTAACAGCTAAAATTTACAGTTATAAATATTAATATATTTATTCATCATTGTATTTACAAAAATACTTAAATACTTAGGCGTAAGTATAATTCACCAGCATAACTCTGATGAGATTGTGGTCAGTAGTCAACAAAATAATATTGTTTATTTACCAATTGGAAAGTTAAAAACACCTATTAAAACACATATGTGTGCATACACATATATTTTGGGGTAGTTCTTATTCTCCACTATGAAGACTGAGTCCCACCTCTGGAAAACACCCAACCGCAGCCCGATCTCATCTCCTGCCTGTGCACTGTGCAAACATGACCCATGCTTGTCAGCAGCACAGAACCAGGGTCACTTCCCCCAGGTTTGTCTGCATCACTGCTCCCTACTCGTATGAACACACAGTTGAGTAGAACCACTTTGTCAGTGACCTATTGATCCCTTCACGATGTTTCAACATGCCCATTCCTCTTTGATGCCTCTGCTTGTTTTTGTCACAGTACTAAGTGCAAACAGAATGCATTTTGAGATTCTTGAAAATGGCTCACCCAAAGTCCTAAATATACCAAAATATATAGATTTCTTAATAAATACTAGTTTCAAGAAATCTTCTCTTCTCAGAAATAAATATACTACACCAAAGCCAGTAGTAGATCTATTTAAGATAGTAATTCACAAGGTCTTACAAAAAGATTTAACAAAATATCAGCTATATGTTAATCAATTAACTACTGATTTATTGCTAAAATCACATGGTATGATTTAATCAAATAGCAACAAATAAATCAAGTTGCCTTATAATCAGCAAAAATTATATAAAAATTCAATACTTAACAATTTTTTAAAAATTAACCACCTCCTCTCACTCAATAAAATATTGCTTTACTATTTAAGTATATAAATTTAATAAAAATAGATATAAGATTCTAGACTTAAACATTTTACAAGAGTAAAACTGAAATTTAATAACCTTCCATCTGTCTATTTTTAAATGAATAAATGTAAACAACATTGTATTGTAATGTAAAGAAGATTGGCATATTTAATTAACATAATGAAGGAGATTTCCAATTAATAAATGAAGCATATGTTGCATTTAAAGGATTAATGCTAAGCAGGTCTTCCTTTTAGAGCCAACTAAGTTGAGGCTTTTTTTAAAAGATTTTATTTTTTTTATTTTAGAGAGGAGGAAAGAAGGAAAAAGAAAGGGAGAGAAACATCAATAGCCTCTCGTATGCCCCCTCCTGGGGACCTGGCCTGCAACTCAGGCATGTGCCCTTACTAGGAATTGAACCAGGAACTCTTTGGTTCACAGGCTGGTGCTCAATCCACTGAGCAACACCACCCAGGGAGAGTTGAGGCTTTTTGAATTAGAGAAGACTTTGGTTTCAATTCTCCCTCTGGCACAAATAATTGGCCTGGGCCAATTGTTTAACTTCTCATCACTGGTCCCCTCCTCTGTGAAACGGGTAAGAAAATCAGTCTTGCAGTTGTATTGTGAAGACTAAGTGAAGAAATATAAGTAAATTAATCTCTGTACTGCCTAGCTCAAAAAAAGTTAAGTGAATTTATTTTAAAAAGAAATGGGCAACCAGAAATGTTAAAGACAGTTCTCACAGTAAGAAGAAAATTATGTCAGAGGGTAATTTGAATGTTTCAAAGAACAAACAGGTTCAGGAATGTAGTAATAGATGTTGGTAAATATAAAAGGGTTTTTGTTCCTTTGTTTTCATTTCTTAAGTTATTAGAAAGAGCATTGACTGTAAAGGAAAAATAATAAAAAATAAACTACACTAGTAAAACTGTGAGGTTTATAACATCTAAAATAAAATGGATGACAATAATAACAAAAATGAAATGTGGAAAATAAAAGTATACTTTAGTAATATTATTATACTGCATTGTATTATACTATTAAGGTAGGCAGTGATTAAGTAAATAATGCATATTGTAGACTCTAAGCACTGAAAAAAAACAAAGAGATATAGATATGAAATGATGGAAAAAATAAAATCTCCCAAGGAATTAATTCAAAATATGAAAGCAAAATGGGGAAAGGGGAGCAAAGAACACATAATATGAGTAGAAAACAAATGAGATGGTAGAATTAGATCCAACCATATTGATGATTATATTAAATGTAAATAGACTAAACACTCCAATTAATAGATAGGGGTTGTCAGATTAATTTTGTAAAGCAAGAGTGAAATATAAGCTATTCAAAAGAAATTCATCTTACATATGAAGACATGAGAACCTTAAGGTAAAAGAACAGGAAAAGTCATAGCATTCAGACTCTAATCAGAGAAAACTAGGGAGGCTTACATCAAAGTAAACTTTAGAACAAGGACTATTTAAAGAATAAAAGGCATTTCACAGGAATAAAATGGTGGCTTCACCAAAAAAAGTTAAGAATTTCAAAAATAAGTGCATTTGATGAAGAAGCTTCAAAACACATAAAGCTAAATGGACTAGACTGAAAGGAGAAGTAAATAATTGCACCTGGAGATTTCAACACTTCTCTCAGTTAGAGACAGAACAAGCAGAGGAAATTAATAAGGATATTGTAATGGCTTTGCAATGTGTCACCTTCTCTAGGCTGAACTTCATCTCCCAGTATTTTCTTTCTTGCATGCTTCCAGTTCCCGCAGGCCACTGAGAAGACATTGATGATAGTTGAAGGATGGAAGGGGAGATACAGCTCTTTTGAAGCCCATTCACCATCACTGCTGATCTGCTAACCACTTCATTAGCATAAAGTATCTAGTCCTATGATGGTAATACGGTAGGTAACTAAGAAATATTTTCTGGTTCTTCCATGAGACAGCATAGAAGTTAATTCTTTGTACATAAGACTCAGTATTTTATAGAGCTTGAATTTGGAAAGCATTTGGATTTAGTCCCCAAATTCCTAAGAAATCACTATTTTAATTGTTCGAGTTCACTGAGTAAAGGCAAATATATGCTATTCAACAAGTAAGGAAATTACAAAATGTTCAAAAATTCTCATATGATCTAAAATCTGCAAAATGCTGTGCCCTAATTTATAGAAGTACAGAAATTGAAAGAAGGAGATGGACGAGACCTGGTAGATTCCTCAACTAGACCACAGAGAGTCTGAACTTAATGTTATACTTAGGTCTATAGTTCTAACCGAGATATGTCCCATTTCCAAATGGAAACAGTAGACTACATACATATACACATTTGGGGATGTTTTTTAGGAACCACTGACCTACTTGGTTTGGTCCTCTTATTATATACATAAGAACACTGGTCGAGATAAGTTAAATAAATCTGATGAGCAAAAAATAACTAGAATCATTTGGGTTTTTTTCTAAATTTCCAGTTCCTTATGTATAAATTTAGCTAGAGGTTTAAAGAAATGTCTCATTGGTATATTTTAATGTCTTAAATATATTATTTGACTTACACTTCCTGCAGAATTCTGCATTTTGTCAGGCTTCGTCCCACAAATAGTTTTAATCATGATCTTATATGCTGAATCTGTGACTTCTTTAGATATTTTTACTGTGAGGAAAATATTACAACTATATTAATTTCGCAAAGCCTATTCTTTTAGTTTTTCCTGGATGTGGTACCCAGAGAAGTGACAGGAGGAAGTTTTATTTAGCATAAAATATAATTGCCAATTGAAAAACAATATTGAAATTCTTTGACTTCTAACAAGTTTGAATCAGTGCTAAAAATCAAAATTGTTTCCCACAGTTTCAGCCAATACCAAGAAGCTTCCTAGATAGTGTGATAACATAAGTAATCTGGGTTCATTTTTCTTTCTCATCTTCTTCGATCTCACTATAATTATAAACTTTAGGGTCAGAAAATGCTCTTGTTCTTTTAAACTGTATTCCATATTACAGTATGTGAAAACTTTAAGCACATTTTAATTTCTTAAGTTAGTCTAATTAAGAAGTGTCAGCGGATTTCTCAAAAGAGACCTTACAAGCAAGAAGGGGCTGGAAAGAAGTATTCCAAGTCATGAAAGGCAAGGACCTACATCCAAGATTGCTCTATCCAGCAAAGGTTTCATTTAGAATGGAAGGACAGATAAAGTGCTTCTCAGATAAGGTCATATTCAAGGTATTCATTATCGCCTGCACTATATTGTTGTTGAGGGGATCACATGAGAAAAATGCTATAAAAATTACAATTTATAATAGAACTGATTGTTTTTGCAATACTGGTTTTGTTAAACCAGTATTGTAAACAAAAATGCCTTTTGACCACATGGAGTCCAGATTATAAACTTCAAAAACAAGGACTAGTTCCCTTTTAAGTGTATAACATTATATAAAAATATATAGTTAATAAATCCAGCATGACATCACACCCATGGGAACAAATGATAAGGAACGCTATAGCTACACATTTTTAAATATTTTTATGTATTGTGGAGTTATAAGATCAAACAATAAACATCCACTTTAACATTCAAACTTATTGGCCTATATATAATTTTATTATAAAATGCATGTTTATCTTCCCAAATTGGATAAATATTTTGAAGCAATCTGGCGAATGCATCAAAAAATAACCTGGAATGCATATGTTTAGTTAGTTCTTAGATGAATTTAATTACAAAGAAAATAATATGAATGATATGACCCGGAAGTAAGAATGTTATCATTTAAAAGCAAATATTTAAGAAATGCAAATTTATTCTCCAACCAGACATTCTTGTGGCTATAGTAATCCAAACTCAGTGCCCGGAAAGTATAAAAAGTCTCTAACACTGTTAACCTTCTGTAACCAGGAATCATTTACAACTCCAGAGTCAGTCATAAAACTTTCAATGCTTTACCAGATATGTCAAGTATAAAAATAAAAATACCTCAAAACAACTTTCAGAGTCCATGATCATTCCTCTCAAAATTAATTTTAAAGTATAATTTCTTTGTCAGTGTCAATTTTATCTCAAATTGACATATTATTTTACCATTAATAAAATAACCTTTGATAAATCATAAATAATTATATACAATTACAAATAACTCCATAGTAATTTAAACATAATTTCTACTTATAATAGTGATTTTGTTATTTTTATCAGGCAATATCTATCCACTTATGCAATCAAAACACATGGTATACACTTGGCGCCCCTGCTGTGCTGGGTGACAGTAACGCACGCCACTGCCCTCAGGAAGCTTATGTACGTGCTAGAAGTGCGACATCACATTAAGACACTTAATTTGGGCATTCTCAAATGTTATAAGATGCTATAACATTGTACAGGTTTTATCATCCTTGGAATAGTATTCGTAATGAGCCTTCATTTGCCTCCTGTTCTGCATCCTCAAAATCATTTTTTTCAGTTTTTATTTTCCACCATCCTCACTGCCTTATGTTAAAAAAAAATCAAGAATGAAATGGTTAAAAAACTAATTCCAGACACTGCCAAGGATGTGTCTAAGGACCTCACACAAGAATTGTCATGCACCCAGAACATTTAAAAAACAAAATGATAATCAAGCTTAAGATTATAAACTATTTTTTCACATTATTTTAAAAAACCTTTTCAAAACATATTTACTCTTTAAAGTATAGCTGCATAGCTATGGAGAGGGGAAATTATCAAAATGCATATATTTATTACATAAAAAGAAATAATCTGTATAATACCTGCATACTATAAACTCTCAGTAAAGTCATATACAGGGTGGGGCAAAAGTATGTTTATAGTTGTTTCTATGGAAAAATAATACAATAACTACTAAACAATAATACAAGAATAAACTCTGTGTACTTAAAACTGTAAACCTACTTTTGTCCCACCTTGCACATATATAAATGCAATTCTGCGTGCTAAATATCCAGAAGAGATTTTTGTCCCCAAACATTGTACATAATTGTCTAATTAATGGTGTTATGATATTTCATAGTAATTAAAGAGGAATGAGTAATCAGAATTCACTTGAACTCTTCAATTAGAAAACATAACAATGTAGTGACCTTAGGAACGAAAACCACAGTGATTGGAACCAAATTGCCATCTTTTTTGAAAGTTGGAGACTATATGCTGTTTTCCCATGACCTCATGGTGTCTTTCATTAAACATTGGCATTCTCTTTCTAACCGCTTCTACATCCAAATAATAATGTAGATTTTGTTATGTCTGTGGTACAGCCAAATGAAGGGTGGAAAAAAGAAAAGAAAAACTGCTGACTTCCATTATTAATATAGAATAATTCTAATAAAGATGCCCACAATAGTAAAGGGGATTTAAAATGATAGAGAGAAGGACTGGACAGATCAGCAAACCAGAGAATGATGTAGACACTGATAGAAATATAAATAGGTTAAATTTCAAAGAAAACTAGGCTGTCTGCAATCTAATTAGCAAAACTGCACTAGGCTTTATCTCAGAGAGTATCATGTCCAGTTTTAAAATTTGCTACTCATAAAATAAAATTAGTCTTACTCTTAGAACAAACATGTCATACATATGTATATTAGTTATATATAGTTATACTTGACTTCAGCCTTTACAAAACATTAGTAACCAATTTCTATTTTTCTTGGTAAAATGAATAACCAATTTAACTGTACAGATTGGAGACTATTGTACAATAATAGTGTATATTTTTAAGGCAACCTTTAAGAAAATTAAGTGCTTTTCTAGCTAATTCAGAATTATCTTATTATCAATACCTTTAATTTTTTCCTCTGAAATACAAAAACAGATATTTTCTCTCTTTTATTGCAAATAACTGCAATTCTTAAAATCAGGTCTATGACAGAGAGGGGAGATTGGCCTCAAACCACTATGGAAGCAATAAAAAACTGGGAATGGACTGTTGATAGAAAAGGAGTAACTGAGGAGAAAAGATTGATGGAAAATTCTATATTGGCAAGCCTATAATATGTTGTTTCAAAGAAGTTAATCATTGCATTTGTGAATTTTGCTTTTTTATCTCTGTTTCTCATGAAATACTGTTGCTTATTCTCTTATTAAATATTTTCTATATTTTATGCATACAAGATGCCAAATATTTTTTAAAGATAAACATGAATGACAAAACCTTTCTAAACTTCATCTTGTTTTAATTTTTAAAGCTATTTCAAAAGTATGGATATGAATGTGAGACTTTATATAGCCAAGAACTGTATAGCCACTTAAGAATATAAAACAATTTGTTATTTTAATTGAAATCATTAAAACCATAGTTGTTGACTACACTAAATCTTTTCTGGCTGCTTTATAGGGTTCAAAGAAATGATACTATTTATTAAAGATATGCTGAATAAGGAGATCCTCAAATAATATATAAGGCAATTTTATCAGTTTCTTAAAATTATACTAATACAAATTCCTAAGGTCTTAGATTCTCAGTAACAATTTATAGAAAATATAGCCATTGTTCACACTAATAACCAAGCAGTTTGGAGCCAAGACTGTTGGCCAGAATATTGGTGCCATATAGTTTCAAAAGCTTCTTAGACAGGATTCAAAATCTTGAAAGACTAGAATAACAAGTAGGCACGAATTCCCCAGTTATCAGAAAAATAGGTTACAGGACATTTTTTTAATACTGGTGAATGGAAAGTAGTGTGATGCAAGTTATGTTTGAACAATCAAAATGACTGAGTTTCTTCATGGATCTCTGAGTCCACAATTTCTCCAACATTTAAAAAATAAAGTGTTGCTAGGCTACTGCTTACTTTTACTCCTAATGCTAATGTGTAACTCACTCAATTTCCCAAATCATTGATGCCCTCTCTACATGAGTACAGATAACAGGAGATGAATATTAAGCTTGCCAGAGAGACATTCAGCTTTCATTTAGAATGGAAGAGCAGATAAAGTGCTTCTCAGATAAGATCAAATTCAAGGAGTTCATCACCAAGCCCTTATTACAGGAAATGTTAAAGGGACTTACCTAAGAAAAAGAAGATAAAAAAGATGAACAGTAAAAGGACAGCAAACTCACAGTTATTAACAACCACACCTAAAACAAAAGCAAACTAAGAGGCTAGCTAGACCAGGAGCAGAACCATAGAAATGAAGATCACATGGAGGGTTAGCAACAGGGGAGTGGGAGGAGGAGAAGGGGGGAGAAGATACAGAAAATAAGTAGCATAGATGGTAGGTAGAAAATAGATAGGGGGGAGGGCAAGAATAGTAGGAGAAATATAGAATCTAAAGAACTTGAGACACATGGTCATAAACTGAAAGGGGGAACAGTGGGGGAGGGGTGTGCAGGGTGGAGGGGAATGAAGGGGGGGAATAGAACAACTGTAATGGCATAATCAATCAAATATATTTAAAAAAAGAAATTTCAACTGGCGTGGAATAAGGAGAGTAGGTTTTTTATTACAGCTGAGTAAGTTCTAGCAGAATGAAAACTATAGATGTGGTTAAGAAGCTGAGGTCAGCATGCTAGAGGAAGGAATCTGGGTGGTTTACCAATGAAGGACCTTCCAAATCATAACCTGAGAGAAATAAGCTACACCTAGGGAATTAGAGTCAAAGGGGCGAAAACAAGGCATGGTGTGTTAGACTAGCCATGATTGATAAAAACCCACTCAGGACAAACCTTGGCGTGACTGTATGTTGAAAGGGCCAGATGGAGTGAAATTTCATCATTCCCAGTATAAGCCTTTCCTATCTCCATCAGAACACCCTTTCTATAGCTGATTTTTGACTAGCCCTTTTTACTTTGCTCCTTAAAATCATATTACAGCTAAACTCACCACTTCCTTCTCCTTATATTCTGGATCAGATTCAGCCTGTACGGCTCACCACTTCCTCCCATGGTTTTCACCAGGAAGACCTGCTGTCTTGGTTTCTTTAAAGAGGGACTAGTGTGCAGTGACCTCACAGTGACAGGGCCACAATGTCAACTCCGGTTTGTTTCCTTCTCTCTCTGGTCCCAGTGAGTTCAAATAAGGTACTGGGTACTGCATGTAATTAAAAGTATGATGATTTTAATAAGAAATAAAAAATATTACTGGATTCTTTACTAAGTACATTTTACCTAATCTGGAGGTTTAGCAAAGTTGACTCTTGAAAGCTGTCACTTCAAATGAGAAGTCAAGAATGAGCAGGAGTTGACTCAGTGAATAGAGCAAGAGAAAGAGAATAGGGGAAACAACAGTGTTTCCAAATGTCTTTTTAGTCCCTCGTTATTGAAATAAATAGAAAACAAAAAATTACCAACTATCTGAGGAAAACCTTTTACAAATGATAGAAACCAAACTTTACAAATTATCCAAGAAAAGCCTCTTACTATTAAAGGTAAATAACAAAAAATACCAAGGTATGGAGGACAAAGAGGAAACAGGAACTATGAAGAAAAAAGAAACCTTAAAAGAAAGAATCATGAGTATCTTCAAAGATATTGAGATACTGAAATGATTGTTAAATGAAAAAAGCATCCTGTGAAAGGGAGCATGCAAACAGATGATTATAAATGAGATGAAACTAAACTACAGTGAGAACACAATGGGATTGAAGGGGTAAAGAAAAGGAAGGGAAATTATCAGTGTGGAAGGTGAACTAGAAAAGAGGGAGAAGGATGGCTCAGGAACGTGGTGGAGAGGCTGAACCAGTTTAAGAAGACTTGTCTTCACTTTTAAAGCTCTCCATATTGGTACAGTGCTAATCAGTTTTATATCATCAAATATTCAGTTTATTGACCACACAGCCAACCTTCAGGACACACTTTTTATTTATCAATCAAGGAAAATAGCAGAGTCCCATGTATAGCTTTAGATCCAGCACCAAAATGGAGCATTGTCCTTTCTAAAAAAGAGCCACTACCAGAGAACTGAAGCCCTGAGCCTGAGTGGTCATGAGAAGTTAACCATGGCCTACATTTCTGGAAACAGTTTCCTTATTTTAAGGAGCAAGGGTATCATAAAAAAGAGAAAGATTAACAGCATTAATAAATTTAGACATTATCCAAGAGTTAATGGCAATTTGTTAAAGTAAAGTAACTTACTAACTTTTGGAATTTGGTGGTTTGTTTCAACAACCTGTCTTTAATGTTGTGCAGTGATTTGTTAGAGACAAGCCTATGGCTAGGCAACTGGTTAAGAGGCCACTTCAGTAGGAATAGAAGAAAAATAACATATCTGAAACTTTAAAAGCTGAAATCAATAAATGTGTGGCTGAGTACATGTGAGAAGTGAGAGCAGAGGAAGAACATGGACTTGCACACAGATTTCTCGCTCTTGAACTACATAGCAGGACTGCCAGCATTCCCGTGTTCATTCTATGACTTTGGAGCCATCTGTTCAGCTGGCTCATGACTACCTAGAAAAGCCACCACATTAACCGGTTTCCTTTGAAACTTCCTGTGAGCATGTGACCAAGTTCTGGGCAGTGGTCTAAAAGCAGGAGTGGTGTGTGCAACATACGGGGAGCATCCTTAAATGGAGCAAATGCAGTCTTCTTTCTTTTCCTTCTGTCTGGAGACTGGTATCACGATGTGTTCTTGGGAACGTCACTAGCTATCAGTGACAATGCTAACCGTGAGAACAACGTAAGAGTGGCAGAGGAATAATATAAAAGAAAATTATTTCTAAGAATGCATGAACCTGTCATGCAAGCCCAGAACTGCTAACTTCCAGGCTTTGTATATGATAGAATAGAATCTAAGATGGTTAAACCAACATCAGTTTGTGTTTTCTGTCATATCCATCATCTTAACTAATGCATCCATCTCAGACATTGTTCATTGTTAAGAAATACAAAAAGAGGTTTCTCAGGGAAAGGAAAAAAGTTCAGTTTCGAATGTATGGCATTTCAGTTGTTTGTGAAACATTGAGACAGATGTTGATTAGATGAGCAGGGGATCTAAGCCAGGGGTTGAAAGACAAATACCATATGATCTCACCTTTAACAGGAAGCTAAACAACAAAACAGACAAGCAAGCAAAATAAAAACAAAGACACTGAAATAAAGAACAAGGGGGACAGCGACCAGAGGGGAGAGAGGAGGGAATTTAAGGGAAGAGATGGGAGGGATTTAGAGGAACAAGTATAAAGGACACAGGGATGAGAACTAAGGGGGGTGGAAATGGGAGGGAGGTGGGGTGCATGGGGGAGGGATGGGCTGGGATGGGAGAAATAAATAGAAAACTGTACTTGAAAAATAACTAAATAAAAATTATTTTAAAAAACTAAAAAATAGGGGGAAAGTAAATAATAATCTCATACAGAATGAAAGCCAGGAGGGAGACTAAAATAATAGTAGCTAATAAACCATGAAGTTTGGCAGCACAAAAGCCAAGATGGGAGTTTGTTTCAAAAATCAGGTGGTCAACAGTGACAGATGTTGAAATGTTGAGAAAAGCGAGCACCAAAGCCTGTCTCTTGAATTAAGGGATAGGAAAGTTATGAGAAGCCTAGGCGAAAGTAGTTTTGTTAAGAACAGATGGTAGATGGCAGATTGCAAGTGGGCTGGGGTCTGGGTGACTGGGAACCAGTAGAGACAGGCAGCGCAGTGGCATGGCCCAGCCTCATCCTGTCTGTTACATGACACCACCCTTCCGGAGAATAAATCTGGTGCCCACCCCTCTGTAGCCATAACACAAACTCCTTGCTTATTCTTTTGTAGTTCAGTTCAGTTTTGTCCATTAGCTTCAAGACACACTACATTTTCAGCCCACCTCTTTCCATTGTGGGAGGGTCATCTTAAATGCTTGGTCATCTTAAGCCCTTCTGTCATTCTGCTCAGCAGCTATTCCAATTTTAGTCTATTTTCTCGAAGTTTCTACATAATCCTCAAGTCTCTAAATCTGAAAATAACATCCTCTGCTCACTCGTAAAGCACAGTTCTCAACTTCTGCACTCTTGGTATTTTGAGCTAAAATATCCTTTCTTATGGGGGTGGGGTGGGTGATATTGTATATTCTAGAGTGTTTAGCAACATCCCAGGTCTCTGCTCACTTATGGCAGTAGAAGCATCCTTAAATGGAGCAGGTTACCCTGGAAGTTATGACAACCAAAAATATCTCCAAATATCACCAACTATCCACTGGGGAGGCAAAATTGTCCCCAGTGTACAAGCACAATCCTAGGGTAAAAGGGGTAATTTGTCAAGAACTTTTTCAACTTTCTGCTCCCACAGCTACGGATCCAACACCCCGTTCACATTCTTTACCCAGAGACTCAAATGGTAGCAGTCCAGTCATTTTGAGAACTCGCTTTGCAAAATATTGTGTCTTTCCTCTTTTCCTCTTTACTGAATTGCTCTGCCAGTCTATAAGTAGGCAAGTTCACACTGATAAAATAGTGATCAATGTGAATCTCCTATAGCAATCAGAAGATTCTAACCTCCTCTAATAAACTCTTCTTAACCCTCTTTAAATGTCCCACCTTGTTTCTTACATCATAATTGTCCAAACCCTACATGGCAACCATGTTAAATAACTTAACAATTTACATTCTTGCCTCACTTTTTCAAAAAATTTTTTGCTCTTCCCTTTTTTCTATAAAATATATTAATTTCTTCTTGTTCATGTACCCAACCTCATGCATTCTTAAAAACTCAATCTAAAAAGTTTTCCTGGAGCTAATACAGATTGGGTTCCTTGCTGACATACTTTAGAACACCCTGGGTTTACTTTTGTCACTATATCTATCAACAATCCTTCACCTTCAGTTGACTCTTTCTGTCTCTGTTTTCACAGCTATGAGCTCCTTGAGGAGAGAGTCTGTCTTCTTTTTCTATTGTGCTTAGTTTTCCTGAATCCACAATGAGCATGACCTGTGCCATGTTCCCACACATAAGCAGGCTTTGTTCCTTTGACTCCATTTTACTCTACTGAGTAACACAATGGAAGCTGTTAGGAGTTTCATTTACACCTTGGTGCTTGGCAAATGCATCATCTTCAGCTCTATTTTGGTCAACTCATTTTCTTCTATCTATTTATCTGCTCATCAGGAGAGAGAATAGTAATGAAAATAACACATCCTGTTCAGAGGCTGGTTAATAACTGCTATATTGGACAATACAGTAGCAGCTTTCCAATTGGAGCCAAGCTGCTTATTCATTGATTGATGACTCAAACGGAAATTGTTTCCTTTCCTTTCCTAGAAAGGTTTGCCACAGTTCTAAAAAGAGGCTTTGCATAAAGTTAATCAAGGATAATGGATAAAGCATGCCTTCATGTCACTGCTGAATGTCCTGAATGACTTGTTTTCATTTTTGTTCATTTGAAGTTGTATGTGCTGGGTGGTATCAAAGTATAACAGTATTAAATGAATTTTAAACCAAGAGAGCATGCACTTTGCTATTTATTATTAACCTGGTAGGAAAATACGTACATGGTTTAGTTTTTATTTAAATCCAAGGGAGCAGAAAATTTCACAAATTTGCATTTTTTATAACAAAAACCTTGCAAAGTTAGAAAAATCCAGCCTCATGTAATAAGTGCAATGCATTCTTACTATTTATTGTCATAAAAATATATAATTTATCTAAAGATTGCTTTGTCCTAATGTTATCAGAATTTTATCAAAATAATTTAATCACGTTCCTCAAACAAATTTATTCTAAGTTATTTTAGGTTTATCTAGCCCAGAAATGTGTAACTCTGCTTCATTGCTTGATATCCTAGGACAAAAAACACTGGGTAAATAATAAGAATATTTTTATACCCAGACTAGCAATGTTGCCTCCTCTGTTCTACTTCCTTGAAACTAGAGAAATTTATTTCAAGATGTGTTTAGAAAATGTTTTGCTTAGGTAGATAGCCAGGGAGAGGAACTCAGTGAAGCAGTAAAACATTTCTCCATCTACCCACTATTTTCCTTTTTTCCTTCTTCCTCCATTTCACAATAACAATGACATCTGAGTCCAGGGATGCATGAAAAGGAGTAGATAAATTTCTAACACTGGGATAAATTTAGTCATTTTTTTCCAGAAGACCTGTTAAACCAATATGTTTTTTAATCTGTGGCTTTTGACCTACTACAAAATGTTACTTGAAATGTGTTAGAGTGTTTGTAGACTATTTTTATGATGAATTTATTCTTTGTTAATTTTTTGTTTGCATTATAACTCTCCCAACATAATGTCTATTACACCATGGCAGAAATTTGTGTAGGATTTTGGGAACTGGCACTATATTTTGAATCTATTTCCCCCAAATATTAACACTCATATGCACATCAGTGTGTGGTGCTATAGATATCATTAGCTCCACTCCAACCCTGACACCCATAGACACACACATATATAACCTGATTTTCCTGGCTAGGTAAGTAAGATTGGCTACAGAAGAGGTCTTCATTCCCTTCAACAAGGAAAGGAGGGAGAGGACATTCTACTTATATACAATCCATCACACTTCATACTAGTTGCCTGTTTTTACTTTGTTTGACAGATAATCATTAGTATTTTCTATATCTCTCCTGGAAAGGATTCAGTTATTTTAGAAATTTCTATTTTAAGATATAGACTTAAAAATCACTTTCCACAGATTTCCTTGTTTAAGTGTTTTCAGATCTGTCACTTGGAAAACTAAAATTTGTCAGTATTTAATTTATCTTCTCTTCCTTCTGAAAAATTGCCCTCTCTCTTCCCAGGACACTCAAAACATTACAGGGAATGACTTCAAATTTCTTCTCATTATACAACCATGGAAATTCCAAGTTAACCATGAATTCTGAGAGTCTGTCTCATCACTGACAATTCTTTCAAGTTATGGACAGTGATTCAAAATCCCTTTGCTTTCATTACTAGCCTATTTTTTATAACATTTACAAACATGAAATACATCCTTTTACATTATACATCTTTGTGCTTTTTCATATATTCTCAACACTCTTCAAACATCACAATGATCTAATTTGAGAATATTTCATCACTTCAAAAAGAAATTTATTAGCCATTAGTAATAAATCTACATTCCTCCCTGTTCCTTGCCCCTGGTGACCACTAATCCACTTTGTGTCTCTACAGATTTGCTTGTACTATTCATTTAAATAAAATCATAGGTAGTATTTTGTGACCAATTTCATAGATACTGATTTTTAATGTTCATTCATGTGGTAACATACATCAGTACATCATTCCCTTATAGTGCTAAATAATAATTTATTGTATATCACATTTTGTTCATTCATTATATCATTTAATGGATATTTTAGTTGCCCTCACCTTTTGGTCATTAGGAGTGATTCCACTGGAATCACTAACACCCAACTTTTTGTGAATATGTGTTTTCAGTGCTCATGGGTATGTACACAGGAATGGAATTGCTGGGTCATATGGCAACTCCATGTTAAACGTAAACAGTTTGAAGAACTGCGAAAATGTTTCCAAAGTGAATGCATCATTTTAAAATTTCATCAGCATTTATAGTTTCCAATTTTTTCACATTTTTGCCAACATTTGTTATTTTTCTGGTTTTTGAATTTTTGTCATCCCAATGAATATGAAATGGTATCACATTGTGGTTTTAATTTTTCTCTTGTGACTAATGATATTTAGCATCTTCTGTAGCATGAGGTTTATTCATATCTTTTGCCGATTTCTTAATTGCATTGTTTGCCTTTCTCTTGTTGAAGTGTAACCAAAAACATTGTTATGTAATAATTCAAGAGAAGGGTTTATCTTCAGCCTAGCAGACAGTGCAGAAAGATCGGAACACCCCAAAGAACCTCACATGCTACTATTGGCTTAGCATAGTGATGATCAGTGTTTTATTAGAAAATTTTCATCTTGGAAAAAGCAGTTCAAGAAGAGATATTGTACTAAATTTCATACTAAAATACATTTCCAAAAGAAGTGCAAGCATTTTAACTGAAGATAATGATTTTGCAAAAGTTGAGTGACTCTTTCTGTGGATATCACTTCTCTAATGATATTGATGAAATGGAAATTAACAGGTATTGTCTTAAAATAGATTAAACAACAGCAGTAGATTAATGAAAGATGATCTCTCATTTATGACGGAATAGCCACATCTGAATAGAATCTGAGGGACTATAGTTTGAGAATGCCTATGTTCACCCCTCATTTTTTAATAAATTATGACAGATAGCACTAGAGTTTGTTCTGCCATTGGCTTCTACTACATGCTGGTAACATAAAATTTTCACCACTTTTATACACAAAACAAAAGCCAGAAAGCCCTTTAAAATAGGAATGTTGGCATGAATATAGCTATTAAAAGTTTCTTTTTACTGAAACATCATTGAAGAAAGGTTAGAGGAGAAGAATTACTATGTAAATTTTATGTATATTTAACGTTGTGAAAGTAAAATAAAGTAAATTTGAAAACTTTAGGCTACAGCTTAATGTAAATGACTACATCCACTTTAAGAACAAGAGCAATAGACCAAATTTACAGGAAGAGAAACTATAGGCCTGATAATGAAATAATTTCTCAAGGTGATGGCATGAATTATTAACAGAAGAAGAAACAAATTCCAGATGTTCCTGACTGACTCCAAGTGCTGAACTTGCTTCCATCATAAACCAAACATCAGTGATAAACATCACTGCTTATTCAAACATCAGTGATAAATGAAGAATGGCATCCACAGTAGGAATTAAACAATGTAAAGCACTAACACACTCGTGGAATTTCTGTATTGATTGAAAGTTCTGATAGTACAATTTCATGTATTTTTTCCCAAAAAAGTAGCCAGAAATGAGTCTGCAACTGACTCCTCCAAGAAACTACAAAAGTCAATTTTTATTGTTCCCTATTTTCAAATTTACCCCAAAACAAGCAGATCCCCCAAATAATAATGATTTTAAGGAGGCATGCCCCTACATTACAGAAGGCATAATGATGATTCAATAAATGAAAAAGCTTAAGAAAATAGCCTAATGTTTTCTAAAATATAGAAGATTAAAGGCCTGTAAGTTGTCATCTAAAAAGGAGTTACATTTTCATATCACCAAATAACTGGGTTAATTACAAAGCATCATAAATGCTTAATATTATTCCTTCTAGCATTCATACTTTATCCTTATATAGTCTTGGTTATTATAAAATGTTGCTAAAGTTTTAATTATGTCTTAGTTTTCATAAGAAAGTTGGACAAGGAATGAGCTTAATATAAGAACACACCATGAATTCTCTCCATCACTCCCCAGGCGGACATAGTTAGAGTCTTGGGAGGTGTGTTGGAAGGCGGGCCACCACTCACTGCTGGTCATAGTTGCCGTCAGGGTAATTTGAGAAGCAGCACATGTTATGGCTATTGTCCAAAGAACAGAAGACTGTCCAAATAGGTAATCAATCTGTTGGTCCAGGCAGAGAGAAAGCTTCCAAGTAATTATGCCAGTAGCAGAGGAATCCGGGAGACCAGACTGAACTGTGTTCAAAGCAGATGGTGAGAGTTGTAGCCACCTGGAATAATCCTCTGAGTCAATTAACCAAAACCAGTGCTGGATTTTTGGATAATTCTTCAAGCCATGAAAGGGAAAATGCCTGCCTTCAAAACAAAGTTTGGATTTTAAAATACGGAGAGAGATTTTTTTAAATTTATTCTTTCTTTTGATCTTTTATACCAGCTCCCTTTTGTCATCAGCTCATTCCTCACTCAGCCTGGATGATTATCCTAATTTCTCCCTACAAGGAACCTTATCAAATTTGCCAATGTTTTGTTTTTGTTTTTGTTTTGTTTTTCATTACAGCCATAGCTCAAGTGCACACATTGACTCTATTTCTAAATGTAGGCTACCAAATACTCTACACAAAAAAGAGGAAACATAAGAATTGTTGTTAGTATGGATTTTAATATTCTAATCTAAACCTTTACCATAGTTTATTGTCTTTCCTGTCATTGACCAATTATCCCTACTAAGTAACAATTTAAAAACTTTGCCACTCTGTGAGTTCTACTACTACCACCCATCGTCTAAGCAAATGACCACAGGACTTGTAAAGAAGACTAAGGAGATTTCCTAGAATATTTAGGAAATCTTATGATGTAGGGTTACTCCCTAACAAAGCCCAGTTGTTCTCCTTCTTCAGAACATTCTGTGTCTCTGGGCACACTGAGGCTTTATCTCATATTGGGAGAAGGCCATATAATCTAGACCGCATCTTCTCAAGCCCCTCTCTTTCGTGAGTGTTGTGATCCTTGTATTAAAAGAGCTGGAGCACCATGAATGCACTAATGCACTAAAAGAAAAGAGCACTGAGTTGACCATCAATATCACTCCTAGATACCTTACCATCCATTAGCCAATGTGAAAGCTCAGCATGTCACACAAATCTGAGATATGTTTGTACTGTTAGTCCCACCTTCTGTTATGAAAACCACTTCTGCTTAGTCCTCAATGACAAACGTGCTCCCTACCCATCTCTGCCTCTCCGTGAACATCCGTCCCATCCTCACTGACCACAGGGGACCTGTGTCAGAGTCTGTAGAGTCCTCTCAACCTCAACTGTTTCCAGGGATGCTGACCACAGCAACCTCCACCAGGTCACAGCAGAAGTTACCCAGTCTGTTTGAGCTCTGACTAACTTCATACAAGTACAACCTAGCAGTGCCTTACCTCATGCCAACATCCCACTTCCTGCCCAAGGGCTTCCCTGTGCTACTGCAGATGTAAAACCATGCAAACAGTCTTAACTTTGAATGCAAAATGAAGGAGTATAAGGGAGACAGTTGTTAATGAACAAATTCTTCTTCCTTGATCCTCCTATCTTGGAATGACCTGAGATGTGGTTCATAAGACATTTTAACAGGTCCAGTTGTCAGTTTTATTTGATAGAAAACAGTGGCCAACTTGCTGTCAGATCCTGATATTGTTCTCCCTCCTTCCCTGCCAACTCGTGCTCTCTCAGTTTTGCATTCCTTAATATCAGTATTTGCCATATGCTCTTCTTTCTGGGATGAGGTACATGTGATTGATTTAATCCAGAATTAGAATAATTCTTTCTATATATGTCCACATCTTTCCGAACTCTCAATGTCTTTATAATAGATCAGAGTTAATTTTGTATTGTAAGGGACTACCACTCAATTCTTATGTACTTACTAAATAAAATGCCAGTCCTCACATACTCTGTCCTTTCAGGAGCTTCCCATTGTCTTTGAGACAAAAATCAATGCACTTTTTAATCTTATACACAGGATTCTCCCCATCTGGCATCTGTGTGTCTCTCTAGCTTTAACTTCTGCAACTCTCAACCCTGTACTTTACAAATTATTTTCAGTTTTCCACACACATCATCTACACATCTGCTAATGTAATTTTGTTCATGGTGTTCCTTATTCTAGGAACTTCAGCTGTACAATTGTTCTTTCTGTAAACTTTTCATTCATGAAGTCTCAGCGTAACTTCATTTTCCTCTAGGAAACATTTTCTGACTCCCCCCACCAATCAATGTCCCACTAAGAAATTATGTTACATAAAATTATATTGAAGTAAAATCATTTGCTTCCTTGATGTCTCTCCAAATAGATCAACTTATTTGAGATCAGGAACCAAGTTTTATTTTCGTATGTATTCCTAGGACTCTAAACAATGTTGATTATACAGAAGGTGTCAAATAAATAGTCATGAAATTGTCAAAATGCACAAGGGAGATTCAACGGAAGTCCATTAGCTGAAAGCACAATTGACCAAGTATACACTTGAAAAAAATGTTTAGATTTAGCTACAGAAGAAAAAAGTAGTGGTGTGGAAGACAGACAGTACAGATCTCAAAGAAACCGTAGGAGAAGGCAGACACCACAGTTCTTCCTAATCATTGGAGCTTTCCTAGCAAACACAGTCTCCCTCAACGTGTCTCTGTGATAAACTTGGCTTTATTATAAACACTGATGCCCAAAGCGATTCCACTTGAATGCATTCTCTAGTTTACAGGTGGCAAACACAAGGCCTTTGGGCCGAATCCAGCTCTCCACCTTGTTTTATCCAGCCCTCCACCTTGTTTCTACCCTGTGGCAACACAGAGCTCTGGCTTAACTGTTAAGGAGTAGTTGCATTTATACAGTCCTAAATTACATTTGGCCCTTTGGAGGCAACCCCAAGGCTGATGTGGCCCCCGGTGAAAATGAGTTTGACACCCCTGCTCTAGTCTATCACATAGACAGAGAAAATCTTTTTTCAATGGTTTCTTTATTGTGATTATGATTATATTATTGGCAAAAATTCTTTGTTTTGTAAAACTTTAGACACTTGAACTTAAAAACTCTATTTAGAAGAACTCACCACAAAGATGTTGGAAACAGCAAACCCCACAAAGATTAAAACAAATGATTATGCTAATTATCATAGTTGCTGCTATGTGTCAAGTGCCTACCACATAGGAAAGGTTCAGTGTAAGATCAATTATATTTAATTCTTGTAAATAAATGATAAATATCATTTTTCACTTTATATCTAAGGAAAATATATCTCAGAGAAATTAAAGAAGTTGATCAAAGCTGATATCTGTTTGAGGTGAAATCTGTGCTGTTTAAAGAACAAAGGGACTTGTCACAGGGGAACTAAACACAATATCAATGGCTAACTTTATAATTTATAACTTTTTAAATAAAAATAACAGATTTTCAACCTTTAGTCCCAAAAGACAAGATTTCTGAAGAACCTACTGAATGTATTTCTTCTTGCCATTTACTGCTGGCATTCATTTGTTTCATTTGCTTTAAGTCTTGTATTTCATTTCAAATGGCTTCCTCTGTTACTAAAAATGAATTTAGAGCATAAAGAAAAAAATACTGGCAAGTTATTTCCAGTTCTGTAGATGAGATTTCCAGGGCTTCTGTCATTTTAAAACAGAGTCTTTCTCTTTTCCACCCTTAGAAAATTACATCACTAATGATTAAAGTATAATTATGGTTTCTGTCATACGTTGGGAGATTGGTCCTCACGATCTTCTATTCCTCTCACCCCCACTGGTCTCTCGAAATATTCTTAACAGATTCTAACAGATAAAAATATCCAAGGGTTACATCTTTAATCTATTTAAAAATTAGATTTCTAAATGGAAAATTCAGTTTTTGTAAGGAGCTGAAGGTTTTGTTATTGCTCCTGAACGAAGACCGAGGTTTAATAACATATCACTCAGAACAAGAACTCCATCTGATAGATAGACAGAGATTGCTCCATCCTCAGTGGCAGAAAAGGATGTCAAAGTTCCCACAAAGGGAATTTTGGCATGAGGGAGGGGAGGTCAGGGCTGGTGACTCAAGTTGCCCGCCAAGACTGGCTCTGAGAAAATGAGCCACTGTGGCTGGAAGTCCAGGCTGAACAGGCCATCCTGGCTGAGAACCATGCTCTGGGAAAACGTCTGAACATGTGAGTATTAACCACGGAACCTGATCTGAGAAACCCAACCATAAGCCTCTCCGCATTCCAGGCAAGCAGGGTCTGTGCCGGCCTGAGCATGTTGTCCCCATCCTGGACTGCACGTGGACAGCTCGCAGGGGAGACAGGTTATGACAGCAACAACAGCACAAACAGGTGAACACCTGGTCTCCCTTGTGCACTGATCCAACTCTCTAGTTTGTCTTTAAATGGAACTGAGAAGCTGGAATGATATTGAGTGTCTCTGTGGTAACTTAACAATTCAGGCAGCGAGGGAATTTCTCTAGAAGGATGACAGGCTGCTTCCTATTTTAAATTAAAGAGATACATCCATACTTTCACTGTGATAATGGTAATGTGTGCCATACCAATATACATTTCTGATCATCAAGTATTCTGATAATCAGGCAGTGTTCTACTGGGTTAGATGTAAGTTACTTAAATCCATCATACTCTTTCTTTACTTTAGAATGGATGGAACCTCACTAACTGTTAAAAATCAAGATTACAGTGTCTAGAAGGAGCAAAAATCAAGTGCAAGTATCCTTACAGAGTGTGGTTTTAGAAAAATGTATTTTAGTTTGATTGTGTTACCCATTAGAAAACCATGATTTCCATGCTACTGAAAAGCTCTTATTTTAAGCTGACCACATGTCAATAACCTTAAACAAAATATTCTTTCCCTGAGTTAACTGTGATGAAATCCTAACGTCAGTGCCACATAGAATTATAAACAGCTTGGTTCTGAGACATATCATATTCCAAACTGATAATACAATTGTTTATAAGAACATGGGTTCACGAACTTGTGTTTTCTTAACTGTAATATTCTTTTGTAATGCCTAACGGTAGAGTTCTTTCAGGAATGTGTAGCAGTGTATCTGTATTTTGAACATAAAATTTCTGATTAAGGATTTATATTTAAATTTAGTATCTAAACTTTATTGAGGACTAGACTGACTCATTAATTGTATTTAATATTTATGTACCTCAGCTTTGATGAGAAGTATGAACTACATATTTGCAAACTATACTTCTCATTCATAAACTTATTAAATCTTATCATTGGTTAATTTTGAAAAAAGTGAACTTTATTCCCTAAGTTTAGGGATGACGAAACAGAAAAGAGTTTCCCCAAAGTCAGGTAGTTCTAAGCCCATCTTTGGAGGCTTTTGCTGAGCTAGGAAGACTAATTTTTACAATTATTCTGGCTTGACATTTAACCTAATGTGAAGCTCCAAGAGTTAAAAGACACTGGGATCTTCATCACAATAACCAGGTCATTAACCAACATGCCCACCAAAGTCCTCCTAGAATTAGTCCTTTGGCAGAGGTGCACACCAACCTCATTGCTATTAGAAAAGGAAGTACTAGGTGGGTTATCATGCATGATTCTTCCTGATAGAACCAGAATGCAATACTGTATTGGCTGGCCTTTGCTTGCTTAATGGAACAAGAAATATTTTCTTGGTGGAGCAAAAAATCAAGCTTTATGCCTAAAGAACAGGTTTCGAACACTGACAAGGACTAAGAAAGACCGCTACTGCAACTGCCCAGCCAAATTTGGAACAAAAAACACATCCTGACTTTTTGTTCCTCTATAAAGTATTAATTCTAAGTTTCTATAGAGCTATCTAGCAGTAAGCTAGGTATTTGTAAAAACTTTTCAAGAATCTTTAAGGCAAAAGCACCAATCTGAGCAGGTTTTCTGCCAGATGTTTTTGGGAACTGTCCAATCAACAGCAGTTTCCTAAACTTTGCCAACAGACATGTGAGTGTGATCATCTAGACACATGGCATTTCAACTTCTGTCTCCACATCGTAAGACACAGACTTCCACTGCCTCACCATCTCAAGACTTCTGGCTAGAGAAAGAATATTTCATCAAAGAAGCTCACTCCCCAGTGGCTTGACTTACCCTGAGGATGAGTTTGGGTAGGAAAGTATGATTCTGTAACTCATAATGTAGTGTTTGTTATTTTCACATAACAATATATTTTCTCTTGCCCATCCTCCTTTAGGGCTACATGGATGCCTGTGCTTCTTCAAAGTTTTGTTAGCATTTTCCAAAGTGTCAAGTAGTTCCAAATGTAGCTCTATTTGTCAAGTTAAATGTTCTACTCACATTGTCCCAAAAAGTAATCAGGGTTGTGTTTTGATCAAGAAAAAAAAATACTTGTTTCTACTTCATTGCAAAATTTATTTTCCTCAAATGCCAACATATACACTTATTTCTATGTAGTAAAGCACATAAACATTATTGCCTTGGAAGATAATTAAGAAACTAATAAAATTTTGTTTTTGTAATAGGTAAAGAAAAAATGTAAAATGCTTATCAGGAGAAAATTTTCTGCAGAGGAACTCTACATCAGAAGAAGATAATATTGGGGGTTAGTTCTCCAGGGACTTATCATTTCTGCACAGCTTTTGAGAAAAGGTCACTGACAACTTTATTTAAGGATGCTTGCAAAGCTCTTGCTGACCAGGGGGCAGGCTTGCTTAAATTCCCATCTCCTGACACATTTCAGGTAATGAAGAGATAGCAGCTCTGAGAGTTTAGGCAGATTTGCTGGCAATGTCCTTGGAAGACTGGGGCTTGATTAAAGTCAGCATATTTCGGGTATAGCAACAATTCACTGTGTGTGAAGCATCCATCTGGGCCCACCCATACCACCACCCTGGGCACTTGAGGTCAAGCGGAATCGATGCACGTAGAAAGCCCACGCTGTCCTCTGTGTCGTGAGTAATAACCTGTCTAAATCCATTTGGTCTCCTTGTCTCCTTACGCAGCAGCATGACAGGCCCACAGAGCAGCTTCAGTAGTAGGTACTAGTCAGAAACTGCTTGAGCACTTGACAGGTGGATATAGACAAGTAAACTTTGTAAACATTGAACTTAGAATTATACTCTTTGCTCAGTTAAAATGGGGGAAGCTGAAAAGTGTGTAACATGGCATAATGGTAAAAGCTGTGGAAATGAAGCTTTCATAGGAAAATATCTGTCTATGGGCACAGGATTGAAAAACACCCATGTTTGCCAATTTTAAATAGACTATCCAATGTGCGTGGGTGTTCATCTCAAACACCCGAGTTTTTCTCTTTGGGACAGTTGACTGGATAAAAGAGGTATTTTGAGTCAACAAATCTGAGATGTCCTACATGTAAATATAAGGAAAACTAAACTTTTGCTATGCATATCATCAAACACACAAATACAGACAGGCATTGATAAATTGGAAAAGACAGATTCCAAAAGTGCCTGTTGACGAAGGAGAGTTAAACTGAAAATTAATAGCATTACCTCCTATTAACATTATTTTATGATATATATAATTATGTTTAAATCCACTTAACTTTATGGCTTACTTTTTAATTTTATTTCCACATATATTTGTACATCTAGTCATTTCATTGATCTTCCAGCCCATTTTTCTAGCCCAGTTTAAGATCTTCAATGAGATTCCTGTAAGGACAGAACTGTAACTTCAGTACTGATAAAGGGTTAATATATTTCACACCAGAGGAAAAGGTGTGGATTGAAGTTCACCTTTGGCATTTGGTTTTACAGTTTTGTTTTTTGTTTTTGTGGGTTTTTCTAAATCTACATAACTCCAAAGCATCGAGTGCACCATCCTAATTCATTGTTTAGTAAATTACAAATGACTTACAAATTACTTTTTTGAAGTATGTACATTTCTACTGTTTCAGTCCAAGTGTTTTGGAGTTTGGTGAGAATGTAAAATTCCTATTTTGATTAACTTAAAAACACTAACTGTTATTTAACTACCTTTAAAGGCAATAATAATAATAATAACAATAGTCTATTTTAAAAACTTAAACTAAAGCCAAGGGTTTTGTTCTTTTAGTTATATTTTCAAAAAATACTTTCTTAAATCAAAGATAAAACTCAATTTAATAAAATTTGTTTGTTGTTTAATTTAACTTTATACTTCTGAAAGAAAGCAAGTAAAATGATTGTATCTAGGTTATATAGAGTTTCAATTATTTCTTCTAATGATTTCTATTTGAATCTGAATGATAAATCATTATCTCCCTCTCACCAATGTGTCATGTTCCAAAAACACCTTGAAGCTAAATGAGCTTCACATCATGTTTTCTCATGGAAATAAGAATCATAACTTATACTTTGAATTCTAGACCAGTAAACAAATCTTATTTCCTTCTTACATACAGACTTCATTGTAGGAAGGATACTGTCAATCATTTGCCTGTTAAGTATCGAGAAACTCCATGCCTTCGAAGAACATCACCTATCTAAATATCCATGTCCCAGTTCGTCTCTAAGTTCATCTGATTGGTGTTATAGAAGAAGTCTTACAAGGCCAAGGTCTTTCATTGCAATAGAGGCCTGATTACCCAGTAACTGGCCTACAAACTCCTTCCTTACTCTTCACAGCCATGTGTATAGTCACATGAAAGAGGAACCAAAGAGTAGAAAATGAAACAGTTCCGGGGTAATCTATTACCACTTCTCTGTATGCAATTCAAAATGCATACCTTATTCTACCTGCAGTGCTAAGAAAGAACACTGCTCAAAAATGATAATAATCTACTAGGCTAGCATCAACAAGTTACTATTAGTGTGTAGGTTTTGAGTTCTGTAAAATTCGACTATCCCTAAGAGGAACAAAAATTGTAATAATTATTGAAACTGATCATAATGAGTCGATTTCAGATTATTTGGTAATATTATTTGAGGGGGGAGCAAGGGAAAATATTATAATAAGCACTGAAATAGTTGACCAACTAAAATTCCAAATGGACGAATTGAAATGCAAGATCATCCTTCAGCATTATTGCTTTAGACAGAGTTAGATCTGGCAAAGCTGTGCCAGAAAGGTTCATTTCTAACTAATTCAGTCAAATTTCTAATTTGACTAAAGATTTTTAAGGAGCCAACATTTCAAATTAGTGACATATGGGTGTTTTCTTACTAAAAAAACAATCCTCCTTTTTTCCTGCCTATATCTCATTTGTTCATTTAAATATCCACCTTTGATTTCCACTGTTCCTCCTATTTGACCAATCATATCCACTGCTTAGAGTAATAGCAAACTAGATTCCCCAGAACAGTTACACCAAGCAAACAACTCAAAGACAGAACAGACATGGGCAAGTTATCTACAAAGAAAGTGAATGTATGGATTAGAATTAAACATACAAAATAGACATGTATTTATGTGACCTGCTTTTAAATTATTTATTTGTCACTTCTTAGTATTTATTATTATTTAGAATTAATTTTGCCTAATATTTTTATTAAGAGAATAAAAATTTCTCCATGAGGTCAGTGATTATGCATTACCAGTTTAGCTATCATGCAGACATGACCTATTCCTCTATATCTAAATGCTAATTATGTGATGACTGGCCGTGAAAATATTTTTGCTGCATATACATTTTTTTTCAGTGTGGTCTGACATTCTAAACTTTCATATAAAAAGAAAAGTTTTTTTTAATTCTCATATTTTTAATATAAACTTAATTCACTTAATAAATATATACATCAGACAAAAATTATGAATGTTAATAATATTTCTTGTCTAGTATCTATAAGGAAGCTTTTTTAGATAAAATAATTCAGTTTACCTTCTTCTCAAAGGAAAAAAATGAACCATTTTAGGTTATAAGTGAGTTCTGGAACATTGACAAATTGCTGGTATAAAATTGAGGAATAAATATTTGAAAGATACAAATGAAATTTAAACTACTACGAATCAAATTGTAGAATGAGGATATCAAAATTCTAAAACATTCATTTATTACTAGAGAGAGTATGTTTTATTTATACTTTTGCAAAGTTGAATAACTTTTAATCATTCAACGTTGAATGATTAAAATCTTATGTTATACTTAAATTAAATGTTCATCTGACACAATTGTTCATTCCTCTGCTTCTGAATTCTAATATATTTTCTCCTGTTTTATATGAATAACTTGCTTCTGATATATTAAAAATCAAATTGTTGACCAAGGGTTCCTATCACTAGCATTGTAGCAAAAGAAAATTCCCCTGCTCCAGCAGCAGACACGTGTGCTGCGGGGCAGCTTCTCCCCACAGCATCTACCGTTTCTTTAACTGCCCAGAGCGGGTGGACCGGGCTTTCAGTGAAAAACAGTGGAAAGGACTCCCAGCAATGTAGCCAGGCTCCAGAGGACACGCTCTCTCAAAGATCCCACGTGTAGGAAGGTATGGAGGACAGTTTCTGGGAGCCACCTCTGAGATGGAAAAACTGGTCCATAGCAGAGACAAGACGTGAATACTGGGGCACTTCTTCAGGTGAAGTCTGCTCACAGGAGGGCACCGGGGCAATAAGACTGAACTCCCAGTATTACCAAAACTGTGAATACCTGCTGTTTTAATTCTTACATAAGAGAGTTTCCTAGGTGCAAATCATTCCCAGCAGGACTTGATCAGAAACCCTCCTCCTTTCTTCTCTCCTCCAGTCTGCTTACCTAATCTAGCCCACTGGATGCTTCTTTTCCTGAAACATATGAGAATTTTATTTCAGGGCCTCCATTCACTTCCTTGTCTCTGTACCTTGGTTGGATCACCTAAATCCACTTTAAAAACATTTTCAAAATTATAAGTGTTGGTCACTTCCTCCCAAAAAATGAAAAGCCTTTAGACAAAGTGATTCCATCTGCTGTAAGCTTGGAAGAAGCCCAAGTACAAGACAAACAGATAGTTCTAAATGGTCCCAATATTTTCTATCTAGATGGATAGGCAAAGCAGGTTTACAGATGTAAGTATGCAAAACACAGAAATTATTCTTGTATTATTATTATTGTATTTTCCCCCATAAACAACTATAAACCTATTTTGTCCCACCCTGTATGTTCTGCCAGCCTTGCTTCTAAGAAAACTCCGCACCGCAGTCTATTCAAAATTATTTTCTAATTTTGTTCCTGAATTAAAGAAGAAAGAAATTTTTGGTAGATAAAAAAGAAAAATTTTTCATTTTGTGTTTCATTTCATCGTACAACTAAACACTAGACAAGAGTATGCAAGAACACCAAAGGCACTTTGTGGCCTCGAAAATCCATTAATTTAATGGATTTGTCAGTGATTCGTGTGGCACCTCCTAATTATTCCATATAATTTACAGATTTAGTATAAAAACTGTAGAAAAATTCAGATTTATTTAGCATTTCTCTGGCCTTTCTATGAACCCTAAAGCCAAAATTCGTAATTCTGGGTTTTCAACTTAAATGGGTCAAGTGGTTAATTGGAAGACAATTCAGAGAACAATCTGATTTCATTTTGTTTGTATGTTGTCTTCGTTTTTTAATGACCAGCATCAGTAATTCTCATCTCGTACTATTATTCTCTGAGATGATACAGATAGCCATGTGCCCTTTGGTGTTACAAAGGAGACATTTTGCTGTATTTGCCTCTTTTCTCTGGTAGTTTTATATCTTAAACTCATGCTTAAAATGTGTTAAATGATTATCTAAGTCATTGTGCATCCTTCTAGTCTCTATCTTTTTGAAACTCAAAGATAACATTTCTGAACGCAGTGTTTCATTTTCTCCACACTGTTCTTAATATAAGAGAAAATACTCAGGACTACTTAAGAATGTGGATGTGTTGCTTTTTAAATAGTTTCCATCTGGCAGCACCTCTTACTAAATAGTTAACCTATCACTTAGAAAAAAAAGAAAATTAAACATCATGGTTAGTTTTATATAGAGTTAAGGTATATATTATTATACAAGATTTTATGAGGTTCAAGAGAAACTTTGAGTGGTTAAATTTGTTTTAAATTATTCTTAGAGAATTGAAAATGATCTTAATATTCATAAACTGAAATTACTAAAGAATTCCATTGTAAACTCAAAATTTTTAGTTAACTTAAACTCAGCAAAATTAGCTTCCAAATTATTATGATTTGATTCGATGATTTCATGAGACTTGGTGTGTGTCTGTGTGTTGGTGTATGTCAGTGTTGTTGTGTATGTGTGTACTTACTGAAACCACTTACTCTTTCTTTTTCTAAGTGTATAAAATTTAATTTATGTGCATTTCCCATATTTGAAATAATATATTAATGAAAAATTAAAACTTGTTTTTATAGATGTTGTTTAAATGTGTTTTTACCAATTCATGTTCATAACACAGCTGTGTTGGGATGATAGAATTGCACTTAATTAGCACAGTAATATGGAGTATATATATGTTAACTACACTCATGAATAAAATATTCTATTTCAAAATATGGTGGCATATATGTACTTAGAAAAATATCTTGTAATAAATTTATGTTATCTGCCTAATATTAGTGACACCAAGCACTGAAATGAGATTTGTTCTTCTAGAATGAACTGTGACTTACCCTTCCTTACGCTAATTCATATGTTCTAATTTATATAAATCAATCTATGGCCCAAACTCTATTACATCGTAACTTAAATATTTCTACATAAGATTGAAACAACTAACAAAGAGTATCTTTAAAATAAACTCGACAATAAAACAATTACTCAAAATAAATACTATGAAATAGAGAAAATGGGACAGATTCCTCACATGTAAAATGAAAAAATACACTTATTATGTAGATTAGGTGAATGAAAGGGTTGAAAATTGTTGTATGTGAAAGAATAATATATAAATATAGAAAATAGGGGGTTACCATACAACTAGAAAGTATTGATTGTCACACAGTTCTATTCCATATTTATCCCTTTAGGTCTATTTTTTAACCTTCAAGTCTTACTGTCAAAGTGAGATCTTCTTAAATTAAACGTTAAATTACAGCAATTCATCTAGATACCACGCAGTTCCCCATATGGTCCTGTCATCACATTCCACACACTACTATCTCAGACTTTTGCACATATTCTGTTGCTATGGCCAAAAATGAATAAATTTAGCCTATGTGAAAATAAAGGACCCCTATCACCACAGGCAGGCATCCCACTCAACTAAGAGGCTTCCTTTCTTTCCCTGTCTCAAGGAGAGATCTGCAGAAGCAATCCTGTACCCTCTTGAGGCAGCATAGAAAGAAGTGACAGAAAGCTCCTGACAAGCAGAATAAGGAAGAATGGACATCACAAGCTGATCAGCTGCTAGGTCCCCTCACCAGAGTTCCCACCCCTGTGCATGATTAAAGGAGTTTATAGCAGGAAATTCCTGTGGTGGTCACAGAAGCCAATGACAAGAAGCGGCTAAAAATGGATCCATCCAGAATGGGGGAAACACTGATCAGAAAACGATCCCAAAGCATGTTACACCATCATTATAATGAAAATTGGCTGAGTGAAATAGGCCAGGCATTGAAGGACAAATACCATATGATCTCACCTTTGACAGGAAGCTAAAGAATAAAACAAACAAGCAAACAGAATAAAAACAAAGACGCTGAAATAGAGAACAAGTGGGCAGCGACCAGAGGAGAGAGGGAAGGGAACTTAAGGGGAAAAAGGGGGAGGGATTTTGAGGAACAAGTATGAAAGACACAGAGATGAGGACTGGGGGTAGGGGGGGAATGGGAGGGAGGGGGGAGACCGGGCGGGGGAGGAAGGGAAAAAAAATGTACTTGAAAAGTAACTAAATAAAATTAAAAAAAAAAAAGAAAATTGGCACAAGTACATGGGTGGCCCAGAAAGACTGAACACTGTACCACTTCTTCTATGGACCACATTAGGGACAAGACCCACTCTCAACCAGAAAGCACGGACAGAATCTGGCACCACAAAGTTCAGGAACAATCCACCCTTGGTGACACATAACATTTTGAGAACTGACTGACCCCACATGCAACTCGTTCATGAGTTCACCGGTGTCCATTGGGACATGTACTTGCACTTCATTCACAGAGGCATCCTGTGAGACTTGTAACTAGGGGTGGGGAATGGGCAGCAAGCAGCTCATTCCAGGCTCACCCCTGATCATGTCTCCAAAACCTGTGTCCTAACCTCTTTTTCTCAAACTGAATAAAACCTGCTTTCACTCTCAGGCTCAATCCTGAATTCTTTCCTGCATGAAGTCAGGAACCTGACAGTCCCAGAGCATAGTGAGAAACCTAGCCTCTTCCACTTCCAATGATGCTCTTAAGTTTGCATCCACAAAGTTGTGTAGATAAATTTTACATAAAGTTCTCCTAATCATTATAGTAATAAAGTTTTGCTAAGGAACAGAATTTTTATTTATTTAATTACTTTTTTATTGAGTGCCTATTATATGACATGCACTATAGGAGGCACTAGGAATATGATTGTGAATAAAAGATATAGCCTCTATCTCAGAAAACTCTGTATATGCAGAAGTAGATATTAAATAATCACAGGAATGAATTTATAATCATATAATTTATAATGATATATTAGTTTGTCTATTGCCATTTTTAAAAGGCCACCAATTGGGTGGCTTAAAGAACAGAAATTTATTATCTTATTGTTCTAAAGGCTAAAAGTCTGAAATCAAGGTATTGATAAGACTGGTTTCTGTTTTTGACTGTAAGGAAAAATCTGCTTCATGCTTCATTCCTACCATCCTCGTCTCTAATTGTGTATTTTTACATGGTGATCTGCATGTATTTGTATCTGTGTATGTATGTATGTATGTATGTACACTTATGGGTGCACATGTGCAAATTTCTCCTTCTTATAAGGACATAATTCATTTTAATTTAGGATCTCACCTAACTACTCCAGTATGATCTTATCTTAACAAATTAAATCTGCAATGACTCTATTTCCAAATAAAGTCACAATCTGAGTGAGGTACTGGGAGTTAGGACCATAACATATGAATAGTGTGGTGGGCAAGGATGCAATTCAGCCCATGACATATAATAAGTGCTTTTAAAGACAGGACCACAGTCCATTCATATAGAGCAACTTGGAGAAGGCTATGAGGGTTAGAGATTGGTTAGGGATAATTTGCCTAGAGAAAAAGAGTGACTCAATTGAGGAAATATAGAAAACAATAAATTGAAAATGAATGCAAAAAGAGAAAAAAAGATCATCCTAGACACTCCTTACTTTCCAGGTGATTTTGTTCAATGGTGCCCAATACCATCGGAAACCATCCCACTGAAACACTGCCCGGGCCAATCATACTCAGCGATAAATTGTTGGTGAGCTCTCTTCTACTGAAGGTGAGATGCATGTTTAAGGTATAGACTGCACTTACAAATAGAAAAATTATCACAAACTTGAAAGTAGCAAAAATAATTATGGATGCTCTCCTGAGACTGGAGAGGCAGAGTTCCTGGAGGAAATAAAAACAGAAATATACGAGGGCAAATTCAATGACGAGACCAAAACGTGCAGACCTTCAGGATGCACAGTTAAATGTTCACAGCATGCACTGGCATCACAGACAAGGGCTACGAAAGACAAACCAAACATCGGGTGAACTTCACAAGTTAAAAATTGGCTAAATGATCATAATTTAAATACCTTATAATAATTCAATATGGTATGGGGAAGATTGAGTAATTTTGTAGAGATATGATACAATTAAATTTGGGAGAAGGACTGAATGGGAAGAGAGAGAAGAATAATTTTGGAACTATTAACATATAGCAAAAATTTCTGATAAAATCTAAAGCATATCCAACTCAGATCTTTATATATAGTGACCTTATAACACATTTTTTTAGTTAATTGAGGAAATCTTGTAAGAAAGAATGCTGGTAAATGGTCAATAATGGGTTTTCTGATAAAAATGTCTGTATCCACCTATGTGTGTATAGCTATAGATATTCATATAGCTAGGAAACCTCTCTATTATAAATGTAACCAATCTAAAGGATATATAACATACATTTTATAAATAATAATATATACATTACTTTTTCATGTAAACTCCTTACAACGAAATGATTCTCACAAAATGCTTTCATTAATTTTGGTCAAATTGTTGTACAGCCCATCTATATTTTCAGTTAAATGATGGTAATTTCAACATGAACATTGGCTGATATGAATATTAGTTTATTAATTAGTAAGATAACATTGAGACAACATAGACATTTGTTGAAATTTCACTTATTCTTCAAGGATCTGAATGACTTCTTTGCTGGTTGAATAATAGTCTTGGGAATCAGAAGAGTATTTCTCTCTATTTGTGCTAGTCATAGTGTACAGCAGCAAGGTATTTTTAAACTTCAGTTGGCATTATTAATATTTTCTCCATTTCATCCTTCAGTCTGGACAATCAAAAATAAATTCAGAAACTTCCAGATTGGTGAACACATTGAGGTACTAGGGGGCTGGTGTGCCCAGGGAGGGCCTGGAAGCTTCATGTATCACTCCCTTCTCCCCACATACCTTGCCCTGTGCATTTCTTCCACTTGGCTGTTTCTAAGTTTTATTCTGTATGATAAACCAGTAATGATAGATGATGATAGATAGACGATGATAGATAGATAGATAGATAGATAGATAGATAGATAGATAGATAGATAGAATCAAACTCTGATCATCATTTACCAACATCCATAATGTAAACACTTCCTATAGCTGATTTCCAGCTATCAGCTTGACATCACTAAATGCAAAGCTGGGAAGAAATGTACAGAAGTGTCACATTACATATTTTACCATACAGATACAATTGACATTAATCAAGAACATAGATAGTAGTAAAATAATAAGTCATAAATGCTGAATATTTACAACTTTTAGAAATTCAATAATAACCATGTTTAACAACTGGCTCAATAATTCCTGAAAACTTGGCAATTCCCTTTCATGAGCCTGTGAGAGCCACCCTCAGTGTTTCACTCACTAGGAGAAACTCACGCTGAAAGTGGAGAGTATTTAGTCATCTAAATTTGGTTCAAGAATAAAAGAGAAAAAAGATTCTGGCAAAAAATAATGTCTGCCACTCAGAGCTTATGTTTTGCCAGAATAATCCATAGACATAGGCAAGAATGTGGAGACAGCCCTAAGGCAGGCAGGGTGAGGGCTGAGTGGAGGTGGGCAAAGTGCGGAGGGCAGGGGGGAATGGGAACATCTGTAATAGTGTCAACAATAAAAATAAAGATAAAATAACAGTACTGTCTCTCACTCTAATTAGTGCCAATACACAAACTCTGGACATTTTAGAATCAAAGAGTTACAATGACAGTAAAAACTAAGAGCTATTGCCTTAAAATAAGAATAATATTTTTATTAAAAATTTAAATCTGAAAATGGGGCCAGAATATAGAAATGCACAAAGGTGTCAGTATTTCTCCAAGAAAAACACACAGATTAAGTGTAGGTGAAACAGTTAACAGACTGTCAGTAAAACCCTAAGAAAAGCAAGGCGATAGCCATCACTCAAACACCAATAGTTTATCGGATTTGGAGAACTCCACATGTGACACCTAAAGCTGACATCCAAACATCTGCTTCTGTTAATGTCACCAGCGACCTTGAAATTGACCAATATAGTTGACAATTTTAGTCTTTAACTGACTTGAAGTTTCATCAGTATTCAACACCGATGTCTGGCTCCTTCTTCTTGATGACTCCCATCTCCTGTCTTCCCTGGTGCCATTTTTGTCATCGTTGCTCTATTTCCACCTGGCACTTCTCTCACACACCTTCACTGACACATTTTAATGCCAGCATTTCCCAGAAGTCCATCATCAACTCTCCTCTCTTCTTACTTTACAAAGTTTAGTGGCTCTCAATTGGGGAAATTTATTTTACTCCCAGGGGATATTTGGCAATATCCAAAGGCATATTTTTTTGGTGTGACAACTTGGGGTGTGCTGCTCATTCCTAGTTGGTAGTGGCAGGGAGGTTGTTAGTCATCCTCCAATGCATAGGACAACCCCCACCATGAAGAGCTACCCAGCCAAAATGTTACCTTCCACCTACACGTTGATAATTTTCAAACACGTGTCTCTAAGCCAGAACTGAGCTTGAAATGTGCCTCTCCTTTTTATGCACTGCATTTTGTTCAGTTTTGAGCCCTATAGGAATCTCGTGAAACATATGTAAGAAAAAAATGTATCATCTCCTAATATATGCTTCTCCCCATGCAGTCTCTAATTTTGCTGTGGATAGCAAAAATAAAACACATTTATCTTAGTCTATTCCATTTCTTTCACCCTTCATATTTAATCAGCCTCTAGGTCCCAGAGTTTCTGTCCCTTCTGCCTCACTCAAAGGCACTTTCTTGGCCTAAGTGCTAACTAATATTTTTCATATTATATTAAGGAGCTTTTAACTGATTACCTTTTTTCTAGCTAGCCCCATTTAAGCCAAGCTCCTACATAACATTCAGACATGTTTCTGAAATGAAAATCTCAGTATGGTCTTTATGAAGAACTTTGATGGTTTTCCAACCTCTCAACACTCAGCCCTCTTAATATGTACTCAGACATTTTATGACTCTCAACCTCACATTGACCTTCAACTCCATGCTCAATTCCAGCTCTTTTGAAAATATAGTATTTCCTAAGAACAGTATTTCCTCTGTGCTTCCATGCACTGGGCCATGATTTCACGTTACCCATTTTTCTCCCCTGCCCTCAGCCACACAGCTAACATTGATTCATCTACCATGACATAATAGAAATACCACCTGTTTTCTAATAGAATGGCAATTTTTAAAGATAATATTTAGTTGCTATAAGTATGAGTAAAAGAGCATTTTTATATACTATTGGTAGATATATAAGTTTGAACAACAATTTGAAGTACAATTTGACATTCAAAATGTTAATATTCTTACCTTTGGCAATTTTAAACATTCATTTCATATACAAGGTTTACATACAAGAATATATTTGAAAAGATGCCCTTTGCAGCATTATTTGTTAAGGAAAAAGAATAAAGTCAACTCAACAGAATGACTTTAAAATATGCAAGTCAGCATTATGGAATCACTTGTAGGCATTTTAAAAATAAAATAGATTTATGTGTATTGACCTGAAAGTCTACTGTTGGAGGAGAAGAGTGCAGTGTGTTAGTATGATCCTATAATCAGCAAAAGAAAAAAAGGGTTTTTTAAATCTTTTTAGAATGTACATGTTAGTTTGGAATAATTTTAAATTTACAGAAAATTTGTAAAGGTAAGACAGAGAGTTTCTGGACACCCTTTACCCATTTTTGCCTCAGGTTAATATCTTAAATTTTCATAATACATTTCTCAGAACTAAAAAAACTGACATTGACATATGACTATTAACTAAACTCCAAAGTTTATTTAGATTTCACTAATATTTTTCTTCTGCTCTAAGGTCCAACCCAGGGAACTACATTACATTTAGCGTTTTCCTCTTTGACTTTATATAATGATGTATTATTTGTATTTCTTTTTCGAAGTCCACATACATCTTTAGCAGTGTTAATAAACACTCATGTTACTCTCCGGAAGTTCCCCCTGTGTGAGTCCAATGGCTGTCTCCAGTTCCCCAGCCATCTCAAGCATCCTACTGAGATCGCACACATTATATCTTATTATAATCATTCATTTACTGTATTCAAAATCGGTTTTAATTAGGCAACTCTGAATAAAGATACTTCTCAGTGTTATTAGTTTATTTTGTTTATTCACATCACGATATCCTTGGAGACAATACAAAAGCACATTAATTTTAAAAAAACACAGTAACCTAAATAAATAATAAGTATCAAACATTTCAATAATAGAACCAAGATATAAAACTACATGAAATATTTATAGCTACATCTTCACACATGGTGATGAGACCACTGAGTGCTGAGCGGAAACGTACCAGCCTCCCCAGCAGAGGTTGAGAACCAGCTGACAAAATCTCCATTTAAAGCTAATTAGATTGTGAAATGCTTTCATAACCACATTTCAATGTCATATAAGGTATTGATGAAACCTGATTATGGGACGTGATGGCTAAAAGTAACAAGCTCACAGCTAGCACACTTACCATTTTCAATGAGTGACAAATATTAACACTAATCATTAAAAGGTCCTAGTTGAGAATTCGAAAATGTTCTTTCAAAGAATGATCCAGGAACAATTTTATTGATTAGGGCTTTTAGAAAAACCTTTCCAGAACATTATGCATCTGACCATTGAAGGAATTGAAATATCCCAAGGAATAGAATAACCTCCGCTTTTAGAATCCTGATGAGTTTTGTAAAGTTCATTGCAATTAGACCTTTTGTTTCAGCACAGTGTTACTAATCTATTGTAAACAAAACAGTTTGTAATAGTCCTACGAGTAATGAAAAGGAGGTAAGAGTTAGATAAAAAGTCAGTGGACTATGGTGAAAGCAAACAATTTAAATAATAACAACAAAAGTATTAAAACTTTCACAATAGCTAGTATTCCATTTCATTTAAAATTAAAGTAAATCTTTTATATGAAGGGGGTACATAAAGTCAATCTTCCTTAAACAATTCCAGAGAAATAGCTATGACTTCAACCAACTCTTTTTAAAGTGAGATGTGTTTTGTGAGTCAACATGTAATTAAAGTAAATTATTAAATATTACTGAGACTTAAAGTCTTAGAAGAGCCCTGTCTGGTATGGCTTGTGGGGGGCGGGGGGTGCTTGTCCCACAAGCTGAAAGGTCACTGGTTCCACTTCCGGTCAGGGCACATGTTAGGGTTGCAGACCAGGATCCTGGTTGGGGCCATGCAAGAGGCAGCCAAATGATGTTCCTCTCACACATCGATATTTCTCTCTTTCTCTTTCTCCCTCCCTTCACTTCTCTCTAAATATAAATAAAGAAAATATTTTTTTGAGTCTTAGAAGAAGGAAAGTAATATAATGTCATGGGGTTAGAAGAGAGGCATGGACTCCACCATGCAAGTAAATCATTGCTGGAACTTCCACAGTAAAACCCAGTCCAAATAATTTGACTGTAATGTAAATAGTAAAATTTCTCCAAAGTCTATGGAGACTCATACACCAATCCAAACAATTCAGTCATTCAGTTTTAAAGATAGGCTCAGTGAGAGTTTATGAGCAAAGTGGTACTTTTTCTCTGTATTGTAAAATGATCGCTTAAACAATAGCCATAGCATAACATAAATAAAGCCTCAAAATTTGTAACAGACCAAGCAAATGCCCTGTCATGGATAAACCGAGGCACATCATCACATCTCAAAGTCAAACCAGATGCACCTCTTGTCATAGTGCCCTTAAACTTCCTTTTCCTCTGACAAAATGCCACATTCTGAGGTTCTGTTTATCCCATCACTTCTGTCAAGAGCTCTGAAGGTCCTGAGGTTTTACTCTACTTGCATTATAACAAGTGAGCAGCTACAGTGTAATGGAAGATGACCAAGGACACAAAACACCTGGGACAAAAAACAAGGAATTTATTGCTCCTAGCACACAGGACACATGAGTCTCGTGGCTGTTTTGGTCCCTCTTGCTCTCTGGGTTTGTGGGAGTGACATAGAGATGCCCAAGTTGATACTGTGCATGCAATGGATTTGCATCCAAGCTGAAAGACCCCAAGTTTAGGAAACACCAGTCTTTGTATGTAAAGGTCTGCAAACAAACCAAACCTTTGCTCCAGAGGTAAAATTATCTCTGTCTCCTGAGGCTGATTGCTATACAAATATCCTAGAAAAGGCAGCCCAGAAGCAAGGTTGTCAGCGCCACTGCTCATGAGATGTGCAGAGCTGTGACAAATCCTTGGAGAATTGTTTCCCAGCAAAGATTCTCCTGGACTTAGCTCAACACCTTCATAATAATGAAGAATAGCCAGCTGCCTAATCTCAGAAACCTGAAATGGTAAAGGCAAGTAGTGTTTTCTCTAGCAGGAAAGAATTAAAACAAAGTGATTTACAGAGCTTCCAATTACAGATGGCACTGTATTAGGACTGTATGAAGGTAATCACCTGTTTAAAAAATGGTTTGTTCCCTACCTACTTCACCTTACATACATCAAGAGTAATGTTCTAGGGATATGTTTATTCACATTGCAATGAGAATACAATTCTGCTTTAAAAACCAGAGCCATTAGGCAGATTTAAACAGGAAACCTAGAAATAAAGAGATAAATGATAGATGAATGATTATTTTTTTTCCAAATTGTGCACTAATGCAAAGCATTTATTGAGTATTGACTGATGGCCTATTGTTGTACTATGTCCTTGGGGAGAGAGAGGGAGGAGAGATTGAATTAGGAGATATGATTGTTTTCAGCAAGGACTCAATTTCTCTATGTCAACAAACAAAATTGTGTTTACTCCTTCAGTCATGTTCACAGATTCAAATTGGAATGTCTTAACTTACCAGTAAGAGGATAAAAATGAATTTAATGAAAGAGAGCACAGACAGTTTTGTTTAAATTATGCATAAACAGCAACTTGGCTTTTCAATGAGATATTTGTGCATTTAGGCATTTAATCTATATTTTTCATAGGTGGTGTTTTGGGGGAAATATTAAGTTTCTGGCATTTCACATAATACAGTTTAGATATGCGTAAAATTGTGATTAAATGTCCAATGAGTATAGACTTTTCATGGACTATAAAGGCAATGCATTTAGAAATTTATAAATATAGATGAAAATATGGAGCCCAGCATTGACATTGCCATGGATGAGGCAGAAAGAGCAAAGCCATGAGACAAATAGCCTCTGAAGCTGCCACAATGCAAGGCTGCAGGGGGAGCCCTCCCCTTTCAACGTGGCCCACCGGTGTCAAAATGAATGGGGATAGCACAGAGATTTTCAGCCGCTGTGCAGAGGTGCACTGGTGTGCTGCGAGAACTTTTAAAACATGCAGTATCTATTTAGTCATGGGCACTGACCTCGTTTCCCTTAGGCTGTCAAAAAATGACAACAGCCAACATAAAAATAGTTGTCCACGGTGAATGAATCAAAATTCTACCTATTTTTTGGTCAGGTCAGCAAAAATATATTTTTTTTGGTGTGCCTCAGAATTTTAGTGATTATTTTATGTGTATCATGAGATGAAAAAGGTTGAAAATCACTGGAACAGTGTAAGGGGTCACATGCAACTGTGTTCTGATGGCTGAGCGAGAAAGAGGGTGAAACCTTTCTCTCTACTCAGCGGGACGTCATTTGTGCTGGGTCTCTGCTCTGAGCAGAAGCTCACAGTCCATCCACAAATGGATTCAAAGGACTCTCATCCTATTTCACTTCTGAGAGTATATTTTTACTTGGTCGTTCTACCCTTTAAATGGAACAATCAGTCAGAATCCAGCCATCACACACAGTTCTCTACATTTTATCATTTCACTGGTTACTTTCCAAAGTCTGTGTGTGAACTATGAAAGTAGATACCATCAAATGTTATCTTCTAAGTGATTAAAGTTGAATAAAAACATAGATTGGAATATTTAAAGCTGCATAAATTTTTATGGCACCAATAGTCTGCATTTGAGAAATTCAAGATATAAAAATCTTGCATTTCTTGGGAGTATGAGTGTGAATTTCTTGAGAGTATGAGTGTGAAAGTAATTACGTAGTCATTGAATGTAAACTCATGACATAAAGTAAAATCTAACAATTATTTCATTTTGTACAGTGTTCCTTGATACTAAAAACATGACCTTACTTCAGAGTCTCCTACATACATATACTCATTCTTAAAAAATACACACGAAAAACTAATACACTAGAAATGATTTGATTGGCCATTAGAACGAATGAAAAAAGTGCTTATTTGGTCATAGAATTTTCAAACAAGCATGTTGCTAAATTGCAGTCACTCCAGAAATACTTTTGTGAAACTTTATGTTCCTAAAGACTGAAAAAATGCCTCCAGCACAAAATATGGGAGTTTCTTGAGTTTACAAAGTCTAGGGATCAGGGTAATTGACAGCTAAGAGAATCCTCGTGATTGTCAGGAGACAGCAATACCCTGCCCCCAGGTGGATAGCTTGCACGCTGCCACTAAAAATGATGCCAGTCTCTCTCTCCTACCCCTTTTTCTAAAATCTTCTGTTAGCAAACTTCTCGTGCTATTCTGCCTGAGCCATTAGACACATTACAGGCTTGCTTTCCCAGAAAGGAGAAAATATTGTACTAGCTAAATTTCACTTTTCAACAGCAACACCTCAAAAACTGAACCACAGTGACATTTCAGAAATTCGGGTCAAGTTCTGCAGATGAATAAAGATTAAAATATTTTCACTTGCTCTTTATTTTTGAAAAGGTGCAAAATATTCTAAATTTCCCCCAAAATTGATGTTCTCCTCTTTCTTCAGTCTTCTCTGATATGAAATGGGTCTTGGACATGGTTGGTGTTCAAGAGAGGAAAGATATATGAAACATCCTCCCAATTCCAATTCTTTTTGGAACACAAAAATTTTGTGTTCAAAATTTTGAAAATAAAAAATATTAGCACTCATTCTTTGGAGAACACTTTATCTGGAACTATGGGACAAAGTGAGCCATGTTACCAAACTCATTTAAAGACAAAGGAAAGGAGTCTTGATGAGGCATCGGGCAACTATGTAGAGTCTGAATTTTAAGATTTATCGGTTCATTGCATTCAGTATGAATTGGAAGAGCTGGTTCCTAGGGGCAGGAAAAGCAATTGAAAGTCAAATTCTTTGGTCCAAGATGAACCATATGAAAGCCTAGACTCGGATAATGAGAGAAAAAGAAAAAGATTAAATTAATTCAGTAACCACAAAGGCAGCAATAATTAGACAAATAATTTATTAGGAATACAGAGGAAGGAAAAGGCTAACAGGTGTCTGATTTGAGTAGCCTAGAAACTGACATGAATAATATTCTTAATAAGACAACTCTTTTAATAACCTATTATCACCTCTACAAGGGCCAGGAATTGATTATTGGTTTTGCCACCTCCTAGGAAAAATTAGTTCAATCATAGTAAATAAAAAAAATTGGGGGAAGAGATTCATCAACAGACTCAATTTTTTTTCTTTGAAAATAATTATGTAAAAATTTGAACTATGAAAGAAATTTTGCTTACTCAGTTTTTTCCAGGTACAATTTACATTTAAGAAAGTTCACCTTTTTAAATATTGAATTCAAAGTGTTTTGAACAACATGGTCACATAACCTTTGACAAAATTAAAATATAGGTCATTTTCATTCTTCCAAAAATTTTTTTCAGACCATTTTGTAGTCAATCGCTTTCCCCATCCTTAGCCTTTAGTGTCTGATAATATAATTTCTGTCCCTATAGTTCTTGCATTTTCTACAATGTTGTATAAATGAAGTAATAGACCATGTAGCCCCCATGCCCTTGTCCCTTGATGTAGTGCTTTTGACCTACCTACTGTCATTGCTTGTATTGGTAGTTTTTCCTCTTTTATTGCCCTATCTAAGTACACCATAATTCATCTCTTCATAAGCTGATGGGTGTTTAAGCTGTCCCTAATTTGGGGGAATTATGAAAAGGCTGCTATAAACATTCATGCATTGGCTTTTTACAAACATATGTTTTCATTTCTTTTGCATAAATGCCTAGGAGTCAGACTGCTACGCCACACAGTAAAGATATATTTGACTTACCAGAAACTGCAAGATTGTTTTCCAAAGTGATTAAAATATTTCATAAACCTAACTCTAAAACTACAAAACTTCTAAAGTAGCGGATGAAAGAAAATCCATACAACTTCATGTTAGGCAATGATGTTTTTACATCTGATAAGCAAAGCACCAGCCATCAAAAAATTTATAAACTGGAGTTATCAAAACTTTTGTTCTTTGAATGATACTACTAAGAAATGGAAAGACAAGGCACAAGCTAGGGAGAAATATTTGTAAAACATATCTGATAAAGCATCTAGATTGCATTAGATACATCAAATATATCTACATTATATTAAAAAAAAAACTTTCACAACTCGATGGCAGACCAATAAAACTTAAGCAAAATGTTTGACTAAACACTCACCAGTGGAAAAAATAGAGATGACAAATAAGAACATGAAAAAAAAGTTCAACTAATTAGTCATTAATGTTTCCCTACTTAATCATTTAGAAAAATGCAAATTAAAGCCATAATTAAGGGGGTGGAGGGATTGAGCAAAGAAGGAAAAAGGACTCATGGACGTGGACAGCAGTGTGGAGATTGCTGTGGGGAGGCAGGTGTAAGGGGACTGAATGGTAATGAAAAAATAAGATTAAATTTAAAAACAAACATGATTGTATACTACACTATACATTTTAGAATATACACTTTTTTTAAAGTGCAGGTAAATGTAAAGAGCAACTGGAATATTCATAAGGCTTCCTGGCTTCTTCATATTTCATTTCTCATGGTGAACTGATACTCGTGATAGAACAGTCCTCACTTGAGAGAAAGGAAGTTTTCCTCCATAATATTGCTCAAAAAAGGTTTTTTGGAAATTCATAGACAAAGTGTTCTTATTTTTAGCAACATTGTTTGCATAAAACGTTGCCCTCAAGACATTCATTATAGTCTTTATTGGGAATCAAGGTCCTCCTAACTACTGTCTACAATATATAAATTCAGCTTAAAAGAAATAAGAGACAGAGAGAGAGAGAGAGAGAGAGGAAAGAAAGGAGTGGGGGGGGAGAGTAAGGAAAAAAGGGAAGGAATGAGAGAGAAAATAAATCTTATTCTAACACACAGGCTTGAATAAGATGGAGCTAAATGTGTCCATTGGAATTTTGAGTACATGTTCCTGAACTATCTAAATATGACAGGGAAATTTTTTTAATTTTGAAACTACTTTGCTGTTGTAGATTGCCTTAAAACCAGAATGATACCATTTGAAATGCCCCCATTTTCCGTTATCTTTCCTACGACATATATTTGGGTTTCAGATTATATCTTCATTGTCTCCACTCAGTGCATTGGACAATAATTCCATGCTCAAAAAGGCAGAAGTGGGGACTTTCTATTGCATATCATATCAAACCCTGAAGTACAAAATAAGAGCTCTGATCGAAAAACTTATTTTCCATATACCTGAAGCCACATTAAAATGGATGTTTCTGCCTGAACTAAATTTGGCAAAAGTTGTTTGGGTACTTATACAACCTTCCATTTGCTCTGCCTACGTATGTCTTCACTGAAACCTATTGCCAGCCTAAGCGAACTTATACACTAGGAATTTGCAGAGTCAGTACTAAAAAGCAGCAAGTGAACAGCAGGTTCAGTTCCTGATAAAGACTCAGGTCACAGGAGTTAGCAGGGGCAGCCAGGGGTCAAGGGAATCCAGAGCCAAGTGGGACAGATGCTAACTTCTATGGTCAAGAACTGGAGCCAAGGAGCCATCAGGGAGCCCAGGAAGTATTGACAAGGACACAAGATAGGCAATGGTTTCTGGAGACCAAATTCTAAAGGATGCTCCAGGAAACCTTTGTAGGTTATCATGTCTGAGCCAACTCCTATTCTGTGACATAGGAAACATACACAGGAAAGATACTACCTTAACTATAAAACCTTGGGCTTGGTGTGGATGTTTCTGTTATTGTTTTGGTTGTTTATAATAATTAATATTCCTGCCAGTGAACTGAGTCATATAAATAATTTTATATCTTCATTGCTTCTTTCTTTAACCCCATAATTGCATACTGTTCAGAGTCATATCACGTTTACACATGCAGGTCTTTCCTTGCCATATTGGTATATTGCAAGATTGCATAGTCATTACTAGTACACTGTTGGTGGGAATGCAGACTGGTGCAGCCACTGTGGGAAACAGTATGGAATTTCCTCAGAAAACTAAAAATCGAACTGTCTTTTGACCTGGCAATTCCACTACTGAGATTATACCCTGAGAACCCTGAAACACTAATTCAAAAGAACTTATGTACCCCAATGTTCATAGCAGCACAATCCACAACAGCCAAGTGCTAGAAGCAACCTAAATGCTTATCAATAAATGAGTAGATCAAAAAAGTATGGTACCTTTACAGGATAGAATACTACACAGCAGAAAAAAAAAGGAGTTTCTACCCTTCACAACAGCATGGATGGAACCAGAGAGTATTATGCTAAGTGAAATAAGCCAGGCGGTGAAAGACAAATACCACATAATCTCACCTATAAGTGGAACCTAATCAGCAAAACAAACAAGCAAGAAAAATATAACCAAAGACATTGAAATTAACAACAAACTGACAGTAACCAGAGGGGAAATGTGAGAGGATAATAGGGGGAGGGGGAAGGGTTTTCAGGAACATCTGTTAAGGACACATGGACAAAACCAAAGAGGGTAGGATTGAGGGTCAGAGGTGGAAATGGCTGGGGTGGAGGGAGTGGTAGGGGGGAATGGAGACAATTGTACTTGAACAACAATAAAAAAGATAAAAAATAAAATAAAAATGAAATATTTGTTAAAGTTTTTTTACTCATATTTAAACAGGTAATTCTATGCAGAAGAAGCATAACTATATTAGAGAAAAACTATTTGGATTCTAGTATTTTCTCAGTAGGTATTTTGGGAATTCTTTAAGTTTTATCAGACTCAGTTTCCATATCTGCAAAATATAGCTAAGTACAACTTCGGCTACCTGATCATAGAAGATAAGACCAAAACATCTGATAGCCACAAAATGGAACAGACTTTTTGGAACAATAAAAGAGAATTGCATTAGTTTTTGCAAAAATTGGATTCCAGGTGTCTTACAAGAAGATACTGAAGACAGAATGGATCCATACTGAATCTTCCAGTATGGGGCTGAGTAACTGAAGAAAATATAGAATGCATTTACATATAGTGTCATTCCCAGAGACTGGGCAAAAAAAGAAGAAAGGAAAAAGGGTATCAGAAGAACAGGACCATTAATCCAACCAATTTCAGTGAGATACCTAACAAATTCCTTTTCTATCACTATGAACCTAAAGATATTAGGCATACTTTGCTTTACCTCTATAACTTACTTGAAAATTGGCAAAGTGCATTCATGATCTTTGAGAGCTTAGTGTGTCCTGCAAGGTTGGAATAAGGAAATGGTTGGAATAAGGAGCATATAAAAATCAAATTATTTGCTAAAGGAACCCAATTTCACATTTCAGTTTCTTTCTTGATATGTTGATCTTGATTGATTTCTTCTTTCTTAACTTTAATCTTCAACAAATGATTACATGTAAGAAAAATGAGAAAGACATTGTACTATCAGTAAACAAGAAATTTAAAATATTTTTGATGATAGCAAGTGAATATTATTCATTACTTCACTCAAGTGGAGAAAGTTACCCCAAAGATTGAGTGTAATATATTTTCCGACAAAATAATCCAAATCAAGTCTGGGAAAAAAGTCATTGGGGAGGCCAAGAGGAAGATTACAGAGTTCTTCAAGAACTGCATCATTTCCACAGATACTGTCTCTAACATTTATAACTTTCTTGAATGTGGATTTGGCTGATGACCAAGAACTGTGAGAATTTTCCCAAACCAGAGTTTGATTATTGGTAATAGGAAAGAGAGAAAAAATAAATAGTCCTCCAGCTAACTTCTAACTGCCACACATGCAGGATAAAATGACTCAAACACAACAATAAAATCTCCAGAAACTTTAATTTCTACAGTAAATCCTTCCATACAACTCTTAACCCACGACAAGTAAAATTTAGAAAAGAAGCAGGCACTCCTAATATGTCGCCCTCAAAAGATGAAAGTTTGGTTTAAAAAGAAGACACTGGGGAGCAAGCCAAAGAACTTTGACAATTCTCCAACAACCGGGGGGAAAAATGGCTTCTCAATGTATTATGTCTTGTTTTCCCATAGTGAAGAAAATCAAAACAAAAGAAAAACCCAAAGTATTCGTATAGCTAAAAGACATGCCTATAGCAATGCAAATTAACTTTATAATAGAGGGAAGATACACATATTTTCCTCTTGACACAGCTACACAGACTCATAGCTCAGTGCTACGTGGAAGAAGTCCACTCCAGCTGCAGCATATGGATCTGCACCATCACTTAGTTCCAAAAATCGGTGTGATTGTTAGGTAATGTGATGTTGGAGGACACTCAATATCCTGAAAAGACGCTAAGACAAAGACAATAAATTCTTATAATGAAACAGGGTTAATACAGGAAAGAAAATCATCGTGTGCTCTAGAGAATGTTAGTATTCTCAGTGGAAATTGAGAACAAATTGCATCCATAAATCAAAAGCCAGATATTATTACAAATGAATCAAAAAGAATCAAAATTTTAAAACATTAAGTGCTGAGGTTTTAAAACATTCCACTGCAGCAGCAAAATACATAATAAATGTATGTACTTCTTATTTTTCTTCTTCAGTTGTTATGTTGTCTCTCATTCCAACATGCATTCCATAGTCAGTCTTCTCCCAAAGGGTGTTGAATGGCAATACAATAAAAGTAAAATATAAATATTTTAAGTAAGTATAATAGATGAAAACAAATAATCTTATGTGTTAGCATTATTTTTATTTTTACATAGGAATAGTATTCATAAAACCATTATTTTTATTGTATTTATTTTCATCTTCCTTTAAATAAATTTATTGGAGTACCACTGGTTAATAAAACCATACAGGTTTCAAGTGTAAACCAATAAAACATCATCTGCTTACTGCATCGTGTGCTCACCACCCAAACTCAAGTGTCTTTCTATCCCCATATACTACCCTTTTCCCATCTCCACCTCCCCCAGCCCTCTTTCCCTTTGACTATCCCATACTGTTGTCTGTGTCTTTGTGTTTAGGTATACATACTTTTTTCACTCAGACACCCAACCCTCATCCTCTCTAACAACTGTCAATCTGTTCTATGTATCTATGCTTCTGCTTCCATTGTGTTTGTTAAATTATTTTGTTGTTTAGATTCCACATATATGTGAGATCGCATGGCATTTTTTCTCTGACTGGCTTATTTCACTTAGCACAGTAATTTCTAGGTCCATTCATGTTGTTGCAAAAGGTAAAATTTTCTTCTTTTTTTTTTTTTTACAGCCAAGTAGTATTACATTGTGTAAATGGACCACATCTATTTTATCCACCCATCTAGTGGTAGACATTTGGGCTTTCTAGATCTTCCTGTTATAAATTAACACTGCTATGAACATAGGGGTGCCTATTTTCTTTCAAGTCAGTGTTTCAGGTTTCTTAGGATAAATTTCCAGAAGGAACTCACTGGGTCAAAAAGCAGTTCCATTTTTAATTTTTGGAGGAAACTCAGTACCGTTTTCCACAGTGGGTACACCAGTCTGCATTCTCACCAATAGTGCAAAGAAGTTTTGCTTATCTTTACTCCTTGCCAGCACTTGCTGTTTGTTGATTTATTGATGATAACCATTCTGAGAGGCATCAGGTAATATCTCATTGTGGTTTTAATTTGCATTTCTCTGATGATTAGTGATTGTGATTATCTTTTCATGTGCCTATTGGGCATCTGAATGTCCTCATTGGAGAAGTGTCTATTTAGATCTTTTGCCCATTTTTTATTTGGGTTGTTTGCCTTTTGGTGTTGAGTTGTATAAGTTTGTATGTATTTTGAATATTAATCCTATATCAGATGTATCACTGGCAAATATGTTCTCCCTTTCAGTATGTTCCATTTTCATTTTGTTGACAGTTTGTTTTGCTACACAAATCTTTTTAGTTTGCTGTAATCCCATTTGTTTATGTTTTCCTTTGTTTCCCTTGCCCAAGGAGATACATCAGCAAAAATATTAGTACAAGAGATGTCTGAGATTTTACTGCCTATGTTTTTTTCTAGAGTTTTTATGATTTTGCAATTTACATTTAGGTCTTCTATCCATTTTCAATTTGTTCTTGTGGATGGTATATAGATCAGTGGAATAGAACAGAGCCCCCAAATAAGCCCACACCTTTATGATTAATTAATTTTGACAAAGGAGGAAAGAATATACAATAGAGGAAAGACAGTCCCATCAATAAATAGTGTTGGGAAAATTGCACAGGTACATGCGAAAAAATGAGAGTAGACCACCAAGTTATTTTTATATTTTTGCAAATACAGTTTACTCTCAATATTATTTTATATTAGTTTCAGGTGTACAGCATATTGGTTAGGCAATCATATACATAAAAAATGTTATCTATTTATATATGTATATCTCAAGTGAAATTGTATATGGTATTTGTCTTTCCTTTACTGCCTTACTTCACTTATCATAATACCCTCTAGGTCCATCTATGCTATCCCAAATGCTTAAGATTTTATTTTTTTATGGCTGAGTAGTATTCCAGTGTGTGTGTGTGTGTGTGTGTGTGTGTGTGTGTGTCGCCACTTTTTAATACATTTGTCTATTGATGTGCACTTGGGTTGCCTCCATAGCTTGGCAATTGTAAATGAAGCTGTAATAAACATAGGGGTGCATATATCCTTCCTATAGTGTTTTGGATTTCTTTAGATATATACCCAGAAATGGAATTGCTGGGTCATAACACAGTTTCATTTTTAACATTTTGAGAAAACTCCATACTGCTTGCTGCAGGAGCTGCACCAGTCTGCTTTCCCATCAACAGTGCAAGTGTTCTCCTTTCTCCACATCCCTGTCAGCACTTGTAGTTTGTTGACTTACTGATGATGGCCATTCTCACAGGTGGGAGGTGATATCACATTGTGGTTTTAATTTATATTTCACTGATGATTAATGACAGTGAACATGTTTTCAAATGTTTATTGGCCATCCGTATGTCCTCTTTTGAGAATTGCCTATTTAGGTGTCTATGCTTATTTTTTATTTCAGTTAGGGGTGTTTGGGTGTTGAGTTGTATGAGTTCTTATAAATTTTGGACATTAACCTTTTATCAGATATGAACAAATTTTTTAGAAACTAATGAAATAGAAACCTTCTTGCAAACATTCTCAAGAATTAAGAAATAAGAAAAAATAACTCTAAAGACAAAGAGTTAAAATTTGTATAGAAATACAGCACAATATTACACCAATAAATTTATAATTACAAACACTTTATTGGTAAATACAAATGAATAACCTCCCCTAATAAAGGATTTAGAAAATATGAACAGACCAGTAATAACAAAGACATCAGATCCATAAGTCTTTATAGGTAGATTTTAGCAAAGAGTATAGTTCTGTATTTTGTTCCAGAGCATAGGGAAAAAACATTCAAATATTTTTATGAAGGTGATATAACTAATATACAATGAACAAGTTGACATAACATGAAGAAAGATCAATATTACATACAAATAGATGATTTGTTAATACTCTAAAGGTATTAGAAATATAGTCATGTAATTCATTGTGTTATACATTAATGAGGAATGTTAAACTAAGGTATTTAATAAAAACAGGCATCCATTATTAAAAATACTTACACTTATCATTTTAATATGAATTAATATTCGAAAGCCCTTGTCAGCATAATTTGTTAACAAAAAAGTTAGATGCATAAATATTGTTATCAAAGAATAAATATTATATGAAAAGCATTACCTGGAAAATCAAAAAGTATTAAAATGAAAAATATTTACATAAGGTTTGACCAGGTTGACAGTTTTTTTTAATATACAAAAATTGGCAGCCTATAATTTAAGTAACACTATCACTTATATAACATTAAAATAAATTTAAATTCTAAATAATACTTACATGAACTATACCTAAAAGACATAATCTTAAATGCACAATTCCAAAATAAAAGGTTAAAAATTTAAAACAAAATAAGGTTAGTTAAATGAAATGTTAGATTTTGTGCAGTTAGAAAGACTCAACATTGAAAAGACTTCATTTGCCAAACATTTGCATAAATTTAATGTGTGTTTAATCAAAATTGCTGCTTTATTTTCTGAAAAATAGCTTTATGTTTTTAGTTTAGAGTTCACTTCCAATAGTAAATCATTGGCATTAAGTAATAAAACAGTGATTTTTTTAAGTCATTTTTAAATCTATGTCAAATGATGGCATGTCTCTCTTGAAATGTTCCCATTACAGTGTTCTGGCTTAAACGCCAATTCTTTGCCATGGTAAACAAGACAAGGTTTTCCCATCACCTCATATTCACCTCAACGCTATGCACACACACGGTGCTCTAATCCCTTTCCTTCATGTAGGAGGCAGAATAGTGGGTCCCCAAAGATGTCCATTCCTGGAACCTGTGACTATCTTTGGTCATGTGACAAAAGAAAATGAAGGTTATAACTGAAATTAAGGTTGCTAAACTGTCCTCTTCCAAAAGTATCTTATCTAAATCAGCCTGGTGATACTCCATTAAATACCTTTATAGAATTCAGACCAATTTGTAATTACATTTTCTATTTGTTTACTTGTCATAATCTGTCTTCCTTACTAAGTTCCACACAAAAAAAAGGTTCTTATTTTTCTTGCTCCCTCCTATACTCCCATGTCCTTACATAGTGTTCAAGATACACAAAAAACTTGAGTAAATGAACAAGCATGCCCTGAAGTCACTATAATGAAATCATATAATAATGGCACAAAAATTATATTGATTAATAGGCAAGATAAGAGCCCAGAGGCAGGAGCAAAGACTTAAGAAATTCCATAATAAAATAGAGATTTTATTCCAAGTATATAAAATAAAAAGTTTACTAGCTAATATATTATATACAGAAATAAGAGTAACTATTTTTAACATTTTTATTGTTTATGCTATTACAGTAGTACCAATTATTCCCACATTGCCCCCCTCCCTCTAACCCTCCCTTTATTCCCACAAATCACCAAACCGTTGTTCATGTCCATGGGTCATATATGTTCTTTGTTTAATCTTTTCATCTTCTGTCAACCAGTCCCCACCTCTCCCGCTCCCCTCCTACAGCTGTCAGTCTGTTCCATGTTTCTGTGTCTCTGATTCTATTTTGCTTCTTAGTATATTTTGTTCATTAGACTCCAGTTATTAGTGAGATCATATGGTTTTTGTCTTTCATTCACTGTCTTATTTCACTTAGCATAATGCTCTCCAGATCCATCCATGCTGTCGCAAAAAGTAAAAAATTCCCTTTTCTTTTTTTTTACTGCTAAGTAGTATTACATCGGGTAAATGTACCACAGCTTTTTGATCCACTCATCCTCTGATGGGCACTTGCTATTTCCAAATCTTGGCTGTGTTAAATGACACTGCTATGAATATAGGGGTGCACATATTCTTTTGAATTGGTGTTAGATGAATTGGCTAATGATGCTAAGCATCTTTTTATATGTCTCTGAGCTCTTATAAAGGGTTAATATCCAAATTTTATAAAGAACTTACCAAACTCAGCACCAAAAAGACAAAAAATAATTTAAAAAATGGGCACAGGACCTCAATAGACACTTCTACAAAGAGGATAGAAATATGAAAAGATGCTTGATGTCACCAATCATCAAAGATGCAAATTAAAGGCACAATGACATATCATTTCATACCTGTCAGAATGGTTATCATCAATAAGTCAACAAAAAACAAGTGCTGGTGAGGATGTGAACAAAGGTGAACCCTTCTGCACTGTTGGTGGGAATACATACTGGTGCAGCCACTGTGGAAAGCAGTATGAAGATGACTCAAAAAATTAAAAATGGATCTGCCTTTGACCCAGCAATCCATTCTGATATATCCAGAATATATCTGAAGGAACTTAAGACGCTAACTCTAAAGAACATAAGCACCCCTAAGGTCATTGTAGCGTTCTTTAACAATTACCAAGATATTGAAGCAGCCTAACTGTCTATCAATAGATGAGTATATAAAACAACTATGAGACATTTATACAATGGAACCTACTCAGCCACAAAAAAATAAGAAAATTGTACCCTTTCCAACAGTATGGATGGATCTGGAAAACATGCTAAGTGAAAGCTAGTCAGAGAGAGACAGATACTATGTTATTTCACTCATATGTGGAATCTAATGAACAACTGAACTAACAAGGGAAATGGGAACAGACTCATAGATGGAGAGCAGAATGACAGCTAGTGAGTTGCAGGAAAAAAAGGAGTGGAGGAATTGAGAAAAGAGGAAAAAGGACTCATAGACATAATCGACAGTGTGGTGCTTGCTGGTGAGAGAGGAGTATAAAGGGACTAAATGGTAACGAAAAAAATACAATAAAGATTAAATTTTTAAAAAACTAAAAAATATAAAAACTAAAGAAAACATCATAAACAAAACTGAAAAACAGTGAAATAAATGTTCCAATGTACTTTATAGATAATAGGTTACTATACAAAAATATCAAAAATGCCTACCCATTAATACAATATATGTTAACAGCCCTTGTTTTAAAAACAAGAAAGAACAGGGACAAACATGAGAAGACTTTCCAATAAACATGAAAAGACTTGCAACAAGTAATTTATAGAACTGGTCAGTATACAAGTAATAAAATGATGAAACATCAAATGATAAACAAATAAATACAAATAAAAACAATGAGATATTTTTCATGTATCAGATTGACAAAAGTAAAAATATATATATATTTTAATACCTAATTAAATCTGGGAGGAACCAGACACTCTCAACTATTTAAAGAGGGTCAATTGGTATAGCATATTTTACAATACCTATCTTGACTACCCTTTGAAATTACCATTGTATTTTTAGTGATTAAATACAAATTTACTTAAGTTACTGAAATAGAATAATTATGGTAGTGTTTTTAATTGCAAGAAAGAAAGGACAGAGAGGAAAAACAAAGCTTAAGAGGCAAGACACATAGCAGTATATATGTTGAATAAACATCTGGAAGAATCTATATCAAATTTCGACCATGCTTATATCTGGAGATTTAGTAAGAAAATCAAAAAGACTTGACTAAACAATTTTATGTGTTTATTTTTCTGGGAATGCAAAAGTCCACTATAAAACACATTGAGTATACTATATTTCTGAGTAACAGAAATCAGTGAACAATAATTATCAAATTCAAGAACGTAAGAACAGTCTAGGTCTTCTAGATATAACAAAGAACAATCACCAAGGTTCTCTAAGATATCCTACAGACATTTCCACAAAAATGTTTTACAACTTGATACCTATTATTCAGGAAATTAAGGGACCTATGGAAAGTCCCCAAACTAAACTAATCTCCTTTAAGGTCAGGAACGGCTTCGTTCAAGCAAGCCAATATGTTCAGTCATTCGGTGGGACCAGCTTGGAGGAAGGATGCTCTCCCGTTGATGCCCCAGTGGACTCAAAGCTGTGACTATTGGAAGCTGGCAAACAGGTAGGCTTTTCCCATTTGGTCTTTGGAAGGTCACCCACATGACTACTACACTTGGGGAGACATCATAGATATTTTTAGTCTTACTAAAGAGCTCTAATATAGACAGTGGTCTAAATTTCCTCTACTTGACTTCAAAGTAGAGAAGTAGAATAGAGATGGGTATTACTCAGACTTCATGAAAATATGAAACACACGTAATAATTAGAATTCAGAAACAGAATGAACAGCTTTATAAGATATTGAGGCAAAACAAATTAAACCAGAAAGCCTGTGAACTCCTTTTTAATCTTGAATTCTGAGATTTAGCAATAAAGGCAGAAAGGATAGGAGAAACTCAAACTATCAAGAAATATGATTTGTTCAAATGATAACAAGGAGACTGGGTTTGGAAGCTTTGGGGGGTTTTTTTTGTAATAATGGTACATTTTGCATTTCAGCAAAAAAAGCAGTAAGGAATGTACTAAAAATCCACTGCCTCTTGTTAATATGAACCGCTTCCCCTGCATCGGATCAGAATCGAGGACTGTAAACTGTACGTAAATCATAACCTTCCCGAAGCTTAAAGTTCTGATAAACATCAATAATGTTTGTCTCCCTTTTAATTAGTTTTTTAATCAATCTTATTTACTCGCCTTATGGACACAGCACATGTCCCAGCAAAAGAATGATTTTAGATTTTAGTCATGTGATCTAGCTTCCGTTTTATTTGGAGGATAAAAATATGAAAGAGCTTTTACACGCTATATTTTCCCAGGCCAATGAAAGGGTTAAGTAAATTACAGTAGAGTCACTAATTTGAGAATTGAAAATCTGGCAGCCAGCCCAGAGTCCCGTTTCCAAAAAGAAGCAGCTACCCTGGGCCTGTACAAAGGAGGTGGTTGCCCTAGCAACGGTATCTGATAAAAGAAAAGATGGCCGACAGGTACACATTCAGATTGCTCCAGAGACAGGAAAGCTGCCTGCTGTTGATGCCCTTGGTGGAGCAATTATTTAGCAAATCTCAAGTTTTAAAGCTGAATCCTCTGATTTCTGGTTGCAGAGATTTTCCGTGTGATATTTATTTAGGTCAGGATCGATGGATTTTATAATTTGGCATTTTGTAGTGATTGCTGATAACAAATATGCCTTTTGACCTAAATCATCACAACTGATTGTCCAGATAAATCAGCTAACTCAAAATAGAAAGATTTGTGCAAAATAAACATTGCTTTTCCCCAAGGTTTTGAATTCAATTCTTTAATTATGTCCCAGTTTCTTTTATATTCATATGTGGAGCTATGGCTTTCATATGAAACATTTCACTGCTCAGAACCTTCATTATTTTATTTTATATGATTATTTGAAATTTAGGCTGTCATCCTTTTAATAAAAGACTAGACATTTGTCAGTTTCCTGTGTGTTCTGATTATCTTTTTTAATTGACTATTTTTGATAAAATGTTTTGTGAAAACAACTTTAGAGGGGTTTTTTGTTTGTTTTTTGGTTTTGGTTTTGTTTAGCACACACTCTTTGTTACTAGTTGGAATCAGAAAAACCTTGACAAAGGTTGAACTTGGTGAGCTGGCGTCTCCTGGAGGAAACTCTAAGACATCTTTTGTTGTCTGGAGTGGGCTCTAACTTCCCATGCCTGGGGGGCTTCCTGCTGGCTCCCTCCTTGTTTGCAGAAACTGACTCAAGGTTGTGGAGAGCATGTCCAGAATACACCAAGTGGAAGACAAGGGGCCCAGGGGCATTCTCAAGAGTGCCTGCCCCAGTCCAATTCTATTTTTAATCCAATTACTCTACCCAAAAGAAGCTTGATGTCTGGCTTTGGCATCCATTTTGCTCTTCATCCACTCTTGACTGGAAAGGAACTTGAGATGGGGGGACCAAGGCTGTGGGCTAGAATGTATAGCCAACACTGCCCCATGCACTGCCCTTCTTTAGTACAGCCACCTTCCTGAAATTAGTATGTCCAGGGTCCAGGCTCCCACTCTCAACTACCATACAGACTTTGTTGCACTTACAGAAGGCCTTGCATCACGAAAACTTAATCACTTTACATGGTGGGCAGTCCCAGTTCTGTGGACTGTAGTATGAAGCAGACATTTCCTGGGGCTGGGATTCAATGGCCCTTTTGGTTGCTTGGACTTCTGCCCCTGAGGCTGTTGCTTCTCTGGGCATTTTCTCACAGTACCACTCCTGCTGTCCCCCAGGGCTGACATCCCCTGGGATCTCGATGGACCTTCTTGGCTGTGGCCTTTAAGGATTTTTTTGTAAGAGGCTCTAAAACATGTATAGTTACTAATACCGTTTCCTTGATTATAAAGGATGAATGCATTCTTTTCTGAGAAGCTTAAAAAGATTGATTGATTGCTAGAGTGTCTGTTTCCCTAAATGTACACTTTTTAGGTTGATCTATTTATAGTTTTTACCACTATCAGTGTTGTGTTGACTTCTTCAGTTATAGAGTTATGAGAACCTGAGGGAGATGGACATAAGCCACGGCTTAGTGAACCAGTTTATAATACATATGCTTTAATTTCCCACTCCCATCCTCAAATAGCCAGTTCCTCTTTCAAAAAAGTACATGATACAAGGAAGACATTCAATAATCTCGTGAGATATCTATGTCCTAATTTTTATGTATCTTAGGAGATGTCCTTAGCCTTCCAAGGTCCTAGAGACAGGGTACACTCTATGGAAATAACCTTTAAGCTGCTTCTTCTCTGTGCTGTTCCATGAAAACAGGCCATGACCTACTGTGAGCACAAAGAAAAGGTTCTGTGTGACCTTACCCATTCGATTTTGATTAGAGATTATTTATCAAGAAACTTTTTTATAAGTTTTCTCTGCACAAACACTCCTGATTTTCCCCAGCAAACGATATACTATCAGCTTTAAAATTCTAGGTAAACAGTGCATTGTGTTCAATGAATGAACGTCTCCAGTAGATGCTACTCAGAGATATTGTAATGCTCTTCGATCTGTCATGTCCTTGGATTGAAGCACAAAATCTCTGGGACAAATCTAAAAATATGCAGGAAGAGTATATTGATTGCTTCTTAGAAATGTGGAATAGAAGAGCATAGGGGCTAGGGCAGAAGTAAGCATATCTAGTTTTCCTTGACATGGGGCAGACTAGGTTAATTTTAGGATTAAATTGAAGGGCTCTCTACTCCATTGTTTCCAAAATTTGAGCAGAATCCTTTTAAAAGAAAAATATATTAACCCATATATCCACGGTTCATTCTCATTCTTATTACTATACTTGTAAATGTGTATAAATATAAATCTAAGTATAAACATCTGTGCTCAGAGGACTTAGCTACAAAACAAATTTGCAAATTAAATATAAACTGAACTATAAAGCCAATAAAATTAAAATTAATGTTATTAATTTAGTGCAGTGAATCATCTTGATACACAACTTAAACTGTTCACAAATTGAATATTGTAACTGTCTGCCACATCATGATTGCAAAAGCATCTGGCGTACTTATGCTACTGTGTGCCATCTGTTACCTCAATTCACCGACAACTTTTCTCTACACAAACCATGTGAACCCTTTATCTGTGTAGTGCTCTATGACATCACTTGGCCTGCACTTCTGGGAAAGCAAGGTGTACTTCCTTAACAACGTTCTATTCTTTTCTTGGTAGCTGATGACTATCTGAACTGTACCTTTCATGCCAATTTGATCTACATATAAAAAGGAGGGGAAGTTCTTATGCAGTCATCTATGTGACCCAACAACATATGGTCTTATGATCCAGCATTAATTATTTTCTCTGTAGATCACAAAAACAACAACAGAATATCAAGAACCCATTGTTAGAAAATTCACAAAACCCCAATTAGAGAAACAGAATCTGAAGGGATAATCATGTCCAAAAGAAATTATGCTTTTTTTGTTTCCAAGGTAAGTTTGTTCATAGCCCATTTTCTTTTTTTAAACATTTTATTTAGTTATTTTTAGAGAGGAAGGGAGGGAGAAAGAAAAACATCAATGTGTGGTTGCCTGTTACAGGTCCCCAGATGGCCTGCAACCCAGGCATGTGTCCTGACTGGTCATCGCACCAGTGACCCTTTAGTTCACAGGCCAGAACACAATCCACTGAGCCACATCAGCCAGGGCTCATAACCCAATGTCTTCATGCATTTGCTCTGTTAATTGAATAAGCAAGTATCATTTCCCCTTGTTTCTTTCTTTCTGGTCTCTTCACAGAGTCTGAGAAAAGCAGAATTTTCACTTTCATAGACTCCCCTCAAGCAGGGTTGGCAATATGATTTTATTTGGGCTGATGAAACAAAAGTTGAGAACAGCTTTGGATTTGCTGGGAAAGTGTTTTGCTTTCCTGATAAAAGTGACAGAAACCAAATGTTCTACTCTTTCTTTCCCTTGGTTTCTACCTTGAACATAAATCATTTTTATTTATTTTTGTTTGAGTCCTGGAGACATATCAGACATCCCATAACTATGAGAAGCTAAGGCATTAAGTATATGAGAAAAGAACAGCTTATGGTGATTTCTAGATTTTTTTCTAGATTTCTTATTAGGTAAACAATACATATGCACATGGTTTAAGCCAATGTTAATCAGGAGTCTTGTCTCTCACAGCCAGAATTTTTTCTGATATAGAGATTCTATATCATCTTCCACCAAGCCTTAGATAGCAATTCTGTATTTTATGAATTACTGTGTACATGCCAGGAGCCCATGGCACTTTATAACAATTTGATTTATCTATAATTAGCTGCTACAGATAAAATTACAGAAAAGATGAAGACTATCATTCTTGCTATTAGGTCTAAATAGCATTCATGGTCCTCTGAAGTGTTTAATTAAATCATAGTTCCTTGAACCTAAAGTTGAAAGGGTATCTTAGACTCTGTCATCCATCTCCCTCATTTTTACAGAACAGAAATATTGGTGTGACCTTCCTGAAGACCCACAGGCCAAAGGTGACCAAGAAGCAGGGATGGTGACTGGTAGCACAGGAGCTGGCTTACTTTGAAGAGCAAGAAGTTAGGAGGAACTCATCTCAGTATGGGATTAATGTTGTTTCTAGTTGACTAAGAGCAGATCACTCAGTTGGCATCTTCTGCAACAACACAGTATGTATTTATTAGCTGAATCAGTGATTGGTTCCACATTATCTATGAACCTTTGTACAAAGCCCTGATAAAACCAGAGAAGCTGAAGAAATAACTGCATTCCTCACATATTTGAGTGATCATCATTCCACTTTGTGAAAACCAATTTGAGAGAAAATATATAGCAATGATAAATTTTCTTCTTTAAAGAAAGCATAGTTTTATTATTTTAACATAAAGGATGTTGAATAAATGCAATGTCACAAATGCTGTGGGCAGCTAAGAAAACAATGATATAATTATAAAGGAAATATCAAAGATAATATCAGAATATAGTGGTGCATTGCCACATAGATCAGTAGTTTTCAAATAGCTTATTAAAATCACTTGAGGGTTTTAGAAATATCAATATTTGGGTACAAACCCTAAAATTGAATCAGAACAGTTACAATAGGACTTTAGCCCTTAATACTTTATTTATGTATTTTGTATGAATGTTTGTTTGTATGTATTATCAAAACACCTCAAGAATTTTTAATATCCAGACAGGTTTAGGAACCACTGACATAAACTGAAGGCAAGACTATACATTTAAAAATGCTGCATCCTGTCTGGAAAAACATTTTCTTCCATTTATTTTAATTTCTCTCATCTTTGCTAAATAATAGGCTTCCTTTGTATCAAATTTCATGAGTTCTTATCCTCAGTCCTAGACTTTCAGAAGTTCAAGATGAATGAGACTGTATATCCATCTATAATCTTTATTTGACTTAAGACAAGGAAATTATTACAAATATAAATATTCCTTTGAAGGCTGTAACATCAGATGCAGAAGTAGATAAATACACCCAGCCCTCATTTTCTTTCTGCTCATGGTCTTAAGCTGCAATATTGTACATATCCCTTCAAATGGACATGATTCAAAGGTGATAACATAGTCATAAAGTTAGACTTGACCCTCTTCTTTTGAAAATGATTCTAAATCAGATTATTTAAAGGGGTACTGGGCATGCTTCCGAGGTAATAAAAACAGGGTTTTTCATGACATTCTCAGACAATATTCCAAAAGCTTTTCATCAAATAACGCCCTGACTAGAGGTGCCGCCAAATGGGGAAAGGGGCCAAACTTTTGAAACAAAGAAATAATTGAGCATCACAGCATGATGAGATTGTGGCCAAAGAACCAGAACACTTCCACAATAAAAAGCGAAATGACACCATTGAATCTCTGGATTCCAGGTGTGTTCTGAGTACCACCAAAATCCTGGGGTGCGTAATAATTTATACTGCATGGAATCACTGCCAGGGTTAGCCAAGTATTGCTTCTACATTGTTTGGGAGAGCTTTGAGGGATGAGAGAATAGAGGAAGCCTGAATCAATTTGGTGGCAATAACATGAGAAAAAGCTCAGAAATGTTTGTATATCATCTCTACATATCTGTGTTCCTCCTTGGAAACATGACTCGTAGTTAAAAGAATTCACTCAGTACCTCTTAATTCTTGATTAAATCCTTTGGAAGTGATGGGAATCCAAAAATCATTTTAAAAGATTTTGTGATCTTAAATAGCTCACATTCTTTCTGGTGAAGAATTGAGAGTCATGATCATGGAAGTATCTGTCTGACTAAACCTCGGAATAGAAGTGAGACTAGAGGTTTCTAAGTGTCCACCCCAGTAGAATGAGGAGACAAGCACAATAAAATACAAGTCTTGAAATTATCTCAACCATTTTTTGTGATGATATTTGACTTGAGTGATTCCAGGCATAGTTTGATTTTATGGCAAAGACATTTCTATAACAGAAGCCAAAGGTGGGGCAACTCTTCGCTTATGTTGTGTGAGTTTTCTCAACAAAATGCTGGTCACTATGATTGAAAAAAGAAAAAAATGTCTCGTGTGAGAGTTACTCTTTGGAGGCTGGAAGTTGAGCCACAGAATCTGGTTGCATGCCTTGCCTAAGAAGTCTGCCTCAAATTGATTTGCATTGTTATCACCATTATTTGGGAAAAGTCTTCTACCTTGGTTGTCCAGTTTGGAAAATTTATTTTCTCTTCAATTCTTGCAAAACACGAGTGATATATCTGTTGAAGACAAAAAGCAAATACAAAGGTAAACGTTGTTGTATTTGCAAGAGAAGGAATAGATTTTCTTGGAAAAGTAGACTTAGGGCAAGGATGAAAAGGAATAAAATTCTGTAAAACTTTACATCCTCTAGGGGATGCTAGCAAAGTTTTCTAATAGTGGAGATATCCCTGTAGAAGGAGGTCCATTCAGCAACTGTAAATGAGTGACTATTATTGAAACCTGAGCACTAAGATCCCAATTTTTTTTAAATGCTAAGAAAATTTTCTTTAGAGGGATTACAAGGTTGTGAAATCTTCATTATCATTATCATAACACCAGATTCACAGGCAGCCACAGCACAAAGCCCTAGATATGGGTCAAGAGCTGGAGGACCAGGCAATGGTTAAAAGACTGATAATTTATCAAGGTAACAAACACTTAGCAAAAATTTTCAAATCCAGGCTTGGCAACAGTACAGAAAAAAAAGGAATTACCTATTAAGCTATCGGCAGGAGTCTGGAAACACCTATCAGAGTGTTAACACTATACCTTAGACCAGGAACTTTATTTCAAAGAATGCACCCTAAGTAATTAATTAGCAAAAGCGTAAACATATTTGTAGGAATGTACCCATCCTGATTTTTCTTACATGTAATATTAAAAATTAGAGATACCTCAATGTCCATCAGGAGAAAATGAGAAATACAAATTACAGGAGTACTAACAGAATCCCAGGTGATTATTAAAAAGCATGATGAATATCTCAGCTACCTGTGTACATGAAAAGACATAAATAACATTTTTTACAGTCAACTCAAAATTCTGATAAAGAATGGCATGAATAAAATTCTATGTTTATTTTAAACATGTGTATACACAGAAAAATCTCTAAGATTATGAATTTAAAGGTTAAAGAATATACAATAAAAGATTAGCGATAATTATCCTTTTTATGCCCTTCATTATGCATTTTTATATTCATACTTGTATGGTTTCTGAAGTTTTACAATGATACAGGCTTTATTATTTTGAAAATATCAAACAATGACTCAAGTCCTATCATTTCTTAAATTAGTAGAGGTTAGAGGTTCGTGATTATCAGGGCTCAGGAACAAGACAAAGTTGGGGAATCCTGCCTGCCACATCAGTTAAGAAGCAGGGTCAGCAGGGTCAGAGGAAAGCTGCCTGCTTTGGCCCGGGGTCACATAAGTGTGTGGGGGGCAGGGAGCGGAGAAGCTAAATATATTATTACTTTCCAAGAGAGAAGCACCCAGAGGATTTGTTCAGTAATTGCCTGGGTCCACATGAATTATGCCTTATTCTGTTTGGCCTGTCTGTAACTTTAATAATGTTAACCAGACCCTCTTTTCCAGAAATCTTTTTCTCCTTAACATTCAATTCCTCACTCTCCTGCATGGTTAAAAATAAACTCCATGCTCTTTGAATTTTCTTGTAAATTTTGCTGGTTCATTTCTTGTTCTCGCCCTGTGAAAATACTTAATCCCTAGAGCTCTCTCATTAAGCTTCTTTTTTGTTTGCACCTTTCCCGAAAAATCCACTTCATACTCAGTCTCAGTCACACACGTCTCATTAGCTTTGCCACCAACATCAGGACCCAGACCCAGGCCCAGATCTTTGTCCTGGGTTCCCATCCCACATACACATCTGTTCTGTGAACATTTCCAATTAAATGTCACAAAGACTTCTGAAAGTCAATGTAACACAAAGTAAGTGTATCAACCCCCCCACACACACTTCAGCAACACATCATTTTTCTGTATTTTCTTTTTGCTGATGACACTGTCATGAACCCCTCCAAATACCAGAGACCGCCAGTGAGCCTCCACTCTTTCTCCCTCACTATTCCACAAAGTCTTCTAAATCCTGGCTCCTACGCAGCTCACATATTTGTTCTTCACTTTCCACTGCCACTGCCACCACCTTGGTTTAGAGCTTCTTTATATTTCTTTAGATTATTTTAATAATTCTTAAATTCCCTTCAAGTCTTACACCAAGCTTACATCAAACTTTCTCCTGATATGCCTATATAATCACGTCATTCTCTTATTTAAATTTTTCATGGGATCACCATTGCTTTCAAATTCTCCATCATCTTTTCTTACTGTTTCAGACTCAAATATCTTTGCATTCACACATATACTCTGCCAATAAGCTTCCCTTGAAGTAGTGTATATTCTTATGCCTCCAAACATCATTTTTATTCCCTTTACTTTCAAGATTCAATTTGACAAGGACCCACTCTCAAGCCACTGCAAAGTTAACTAGGAGTGCCCTAGACAGGAGACAATTCCATATCAGGAGAATTATTATTTGGGAAACCTAAGATCCTATAATGAGATAAGGAATCAGAATTATTTTCAAGAAAAATCAAGATCAGCGAAGTAATAAAAGTTCATGGCAAAATAATTGTCCGTAAGGGAAAAAAGGAGAGGAGAAAGACAAAAATAGGAGACGCTGATGTGTGGTTGTGTTATTTTAAAGGAAAGGAATAAGGTTCAGAAAAGAGACCTTGGCTAGTAGTTCAGATTTAGACAATAAATTGGCGGTCAATGCTGGCCAGCCACCATTATTTGGAAACTGGGAAATGAAGGGGAAAAAAGTATGATTATCATCTTCCTAGTAATCAATTCCACCATTCCCTTTGGCCATGGTTAACTGAGTCAAATGTAGATGCATATAACCCAAACTAGACCCCTAAGACTCTCCCTTAAGAAGTAGAACAGAGACGGTCAGAGACAAAAGACAGTGTGAGTTGAGTTACCGCATGACAATGGCCTGTTGAGTGCTGCTTCTGACCTCCCCAGAACACCCGCGGTTTCCTTCCTTCCAGGAGGTTTGGTTCAGACTACCCAGAGTCTGCCACTAACTTTCCTTTTGGACCAGAGTACACCAAAAGGACTTCAAATGATTTGGGAACAAAGTTGGATAACAACATGTTCAATTTGATTTCTTCTGTGTAAAAAAGAAGGGTGTTTACAATTTAGATTTAAAACAACAAAAATCTGAACACCAGCAATGTGTTGATTTCCGATGTTGGTAGAAGGTACCTGCTGGCTTTCGTGACTGTAAACCAGCTGCTCTCCTGGTTGGTATTGTGGCCTTTCGTTGGCATCACTCAACCTGATTGTAGGTGTTGCAAAAATACTCAACAGAGACAGGCAGACACCAGTGAAGAGAGGCATTCGAGTGAAGGCAGGGTGTGTTGTAGGTGACACTGTAGTACAAGCACCAGCCAAGGGAGGATCCCTCAGATAGAAATGTTTCCTGCATACCCATCCACTTGGAATTAATGGAGAGGTCAACAATTCAAAAGTTTGCCTTTTAGTTCATAAATAATTGAAAGGCAGTCTTGGAAAAACTGAGCCAGGATTAACCTAGTGAGAGAAGTAGTCACAAAATCATAACAAAATAAAATAACTTCAGAAGAGTCATTGTTGAAATTGACTTGTGTAGCACAAGCAAAGAGGAAAGCCAGAGTTGAGAGAAATCAAGGTTATACCTGGGGAAGATGTACTCTGACACATCCAAGTGCATCCCTGATGCACTCTAAGACTTAGGCAAAAAGAGGAAAGCCATGGTAGGGAGAGTAGTCAGCAGTATAAGATACTGAGGATGATTCAGACTGAGTATGTAGGTGCTAGAAGAATCTCCGTTTGGGACCACTTTACAGTATGTCCCTCAATCCCCAAGTTCATTACTTTATGACAGCATTTACTTTACTGAGATCATTGACTGTCTTGCAGATGTTCCCCCAAAAAACTGAATTCATGAAGAAGAGGGATTGATTGAATTCATTAATTCTTTTAACTTTCATGAAGAAGAGGAACTGCATGTTTACCTCTGGGTGCCCAGCATTTAACAGAGTATCTGGCACATGGGAGACCATAAATGGTTGCTGAAATCATGTTGCATGAATTAGGGCATTAGCAGACTGTTTGGAGCACAAAAGTAGCATTTTAATCTAATCTAGATAATTATGGAAGAGTAATAGAAGGAAATATATTTAAATAAAAGTATTTCTAAAAACCCAAATAGAATGCCTTTGTATAACATTATTTTTCAGATTATAAAGATTTTATTCTTCATAGAAACTTTTAAATATTAAACTGATGCTGGAGATAGGAGGGGAAAAAAACAAATCCATCTTACTTGCAGCAAATTAAAGTATGCATTTTCTTCTTTTGCCAAATCCCCATATTCTAGGAGAATAATATCTTTGTGCTTTCCCTGCATATTTATGATCATCTGGTGAAGTGTTTGTTAATCTTTAACCTAGCTGGGATCAATCACAATATGCTTTCACACCAAGTAAAATATTTGCACTGCTTTATTGGACACCGAGAACTGTACTTCTTAAAAACTATTTATTCATGGTGTGGTCACATCTTAAAATGTTTCTGTATCCATCAAAGAACTATTTATTTTAAAATATGAACTCCAACTTGAAACCTCAGAATGCAGAATTCAAACTGGTAGAAAAACTGATTACTCTGATCAGAAATCAGAATAAAGCTAATTGCATTAAGGTTTGTCCACAATCACATCATGAACCTAATCTCTCACAGAGGTTCTAGTCGTCCTATTATGTACATCAGGAGACTCCCTGTTCTTTCTCAATTGCAAAGAATGGCAGGTAAGATAGTTACAAGATAGGCACTAGAAGTTAAATTTTAATTAGCTTCTGTAGTATTTATAGGGAGATCTTAAAAAGAAGTGTCAAGGAATTACCATTTATGATGAAGGCATTCTTCTCAATATTTACAAAACCTTCAGCAGTATAGTGAATAAAGCAAAGCTTGGGATTGCTTTCTACTTGTGAAAAATCCAAAATAATAAAATGTGGAGGCTTTCAAGAGACTTATTTAAATATTTTAAGGTTTCATCTGGCTTTTTTGTCTGCCTAATGTTTCAAAATTTAGAAAGAATGTATCCTGTTAGTATTATTATTAAAAAAAGTTAGAGAGGAACAGACTCCATGGCATAGTGAAAAGCATTACTTTAGAATGAGCTAGAACTCAATGTGAATACCAGCCCCACTACTCCTAGCAAGTTATGTAGTCCACTGGAATCTCAGTCTATGCGGCTGAAAGGCAAGATGAATGATATCTATCTCATTGAGTAGACATGAGGAGTGAAGCAAATGGGATGACATGTAAAATTCCTGGTATAGGCAGGTGCTGGAAAAGTTTATCTCTTTGGGAGACCTACTGATTTTTGAAAAATACATGATATAGAATACAAAGGGAGAGTGTATATGCAAAGGTAGAAAGAAAAGTCAAATACAGATTAGAAACTTGAAGAAAACTAACATACTAAACTCTAAATGCCACTTGGGGATGAACAATCTGTTTTGATTTCTGAAGGCCTGATCACAGTGTGCACTCAGCAACCACCCCATGATTTCCCCAGCCCATGGGCACTCGGAAAATGATCCCTTAGCCATCAAACTTACAGTTTGATGGATCCAATAAAGCCTTTGCTAAGTCAATGCTCTTTCATGTTTCATTGTCTCTGTAAAGTGAGGAAAATTCTGATAGAATTCCTAGCTGAAATAATTCTGGGAAATTGCATGTTATTCACTGCCTTTTGGACTGAATTCAGAAAATCTCTGTTTTAACATATATTGCCTTTGAAAAAATGTTATTTAAGATTTAAAATATTCATAATTATTTTATTAGTTATCATCAGCATCTCTCCATTAGTTATTTGCCTTTATGGTTTGGATCTAAGTTTTTTAAACATTTGGAAAATATGCTGTCTCAATAAATAATACGGTGAGAGAAATCTGTTAAATTCTGTTAATCTCATCATCCATCATCTTGATCAAGAGTTTTTTTAAAAAAGAAATGTTCTCATGTTTCTGCCCAGAGGAGTACTAATGGGTTATGAACCCTTTCAGAGTCACAGAGCAGAGAGAAAAAAAATGGTTGCCTTGGTAACAAGGCAGACCAATCAGCTGCATACACTCTCCCCAGTTCTAATTTAGTCAGCAAATGCAGGCTAGAACAGGTGGCTAACCTAAATGATGCCAAAACGCCTTAGCTCTCAAGCATACACACCCTCCACATTTTCTTGTACCCAGAGTTTCATTCCTATCCTTTATAAAGGAAGAGATAAGAAGGAGCATTTCAGTGTGCCATGTATCATTATTAGTATTCAGAAACTGTCACTTTTGAAATTTATGACAAATAAATCAAATAGTATTGTTTTAATTGCAAGAGAGCTTGCCCCTACATTACACAACTGCTCTCAATAATAAAACATCACTGAAATTTCAATTTCTTCAACCCTCTGAAAGCACATAGGTATTGGTAAACAATTCTGTATTGTAAAAAAGGAAACACTGGGAGTCATACCAAGCTACTTAAATCCCTATTTATTATAGCATTGAATAATTCCATGTACTATATCTGAAGTTATAAAGGAAAAATCTGGAGAACTAACAGGAAAACATAAAATTCTTCATACTATATGAGTACTTTTATGTTCTAGGCCCAGTGTCCTTTTCCAACCTCATCTTCAAACCCACTTCCTTAGGTCAATCAACAGAACATCAGTGACATCTACTCTGCACATACCCGCACTTTGCATTTGCTATTGTCTGTGCCTCAAAATGTTCTTCCAGCACTGGACTCTCTGCTCAGTACTAATCCATCCCTCAAGGCTAAGATCAAACATTTTCTCTCCACGAAGCCTTGATTCACCTCTCCAGGAATAATTACAAACATCACACTGTGCTCCTTCTGCAAGTGATACTATCGTTTGTTTTATATCTGCCTTCTTCATCAGATTGAGCCCTCAGACCTTAAACGCAAGGACTGTCTTCTATTCACCTTTCATCTTCAGGATAGTACTGGGCTCACAGCATGACATCAGAAATATTTGATAGAAGGATGGATGGATGGATGGATGAATGAATGAACGAATGAAATTCTGTTTTATTGGCACAAAACCTGCACAATCCTAATGTATAACAAAATGTTTTTAGAAATTAAAATTTAAAAATCTTACTAACTTAGACAAAGTCCAGTGAAATGTGCTTGTATGAATAAAGAATCGGTATTTTTTAAATGAATGGAAACTTTCCTGCAAATGAAGTCTTAAATGCAGCTTCTCTTTTAAACCTGAATGTCACTCCATCATCCAGGCTGCTATTCCTGCTCATTCCTCCCTCAAAGCATTTCTAAACCACAGGCATCAAAGAGCAGAGCTTGAAAATACTGAGCTAGAGTTATTACACATTTATATTTGCCTTCCCACTTCCCAGTACATGGTCATCACATAAGCAAGTGTTTACTGAAAACGACATTAAAATAAGAGACAGCATTAGCTTGGAAGATCAGGTCCAGTCTTTTCTCTATTGATCTGCTTTTGAAGTCTTTCAATTAATTCCAAAGGTGACCCTTGCTGCCTTGGGATGTTTCCTTGGCAACAGGGATGACTGCTTCCACTATGTAGAGAAAAGTCATCTCTGTTTGTTTTATACCCGATTACCACCCAAAGATGTTATGTTGCATCAAAGAAAGCAAAAATTCCTCATTTTTAAGTAGCAGATTGGCTCTCCAGTTGATGACTGCACATTACTCTGGAAAACAAGAGGTGGTAGTCATCATCTGGCGATAGTTTCCGCATGTTGTGAAAAAAGACACAACCTCTGTATTGATGCATTTTTATTCTTCCTTAATTATCCCACATGCCTGCTTATGCACACAAACACACACATTGCTTTTTTCATTTCCTGAGTTCAAACTTTTTGCTTGCTTTCAATTATCTCCTTTCTGTATAGTGTCTATTTTATTTATTTTCTATTTCCAATAAAAGCTTCTTTGCAAATTTCTGTTTCCAACATCCACCAAGTTACAAATTGAAGTGAAGTATCGACCTATGAAGACAAAAAAAGACTTGGTTAGAGTAACTGGCATTTGATCAACTCATATAACCCCATATTATTGCAAGATTAGATGGGAAATAAAATAGGCCTTGAAATTAATGTTGTTTATGATCAATTCACCTTTAATTCTCATTTGGTTTCAAATGGTGTAGCAACATTTTATATGTTATGTTTATGCCTTCCAAAAGCAATCTGAGAACATTTCTCTTGCCGTCAATAAAACCTCTTTGTGCCAATTCCATACAATTGCACAGTCATTTTACAAAGTAGCTGGAAACCCTAGTGTTAGAGAAACCTCCATATCAGTGAAATTATTTTGTCTGGATTTATACTCACAAAAGGGGAGAAAATTAATGAGGTTGTATAAAGTATTGCTGGGGGAAAATATTCTTATAGGATGCCTCCAGATAACATTCTTGTGATAATTGCAGTAGTTAAGTAACTAAATAAACTAGATTTTTAGAGTGTATGAGTGACATATTAAAAGGTTCACATTCATAACCCCATTTTTTCAATGTAAATGCACAGAATCCTAAACAGAAATTTCAAAAATACAAAGACTTCTTTCATGTGCAAACTGTTCATGGAATACAACTTTAAAATATTATTCAATGTGGTGTTAAAAACCCATAGACCTAAAATTCAGAAGTGTAAATCTTCAATGGACCTTAGAAATGATGTAATTCCTTATTTTACATATGAGAAAATGAACACCAAAAAAACAGAAAGAAATGTGCCCCTGCAAATTGGCTTCAAATCCTGGATGAGTGTCAGAAAGTTTTTTATTGTTTTTGCTGATTATATTTTCTATATATATAAAACATGTATCATAAAGTTATTAAAGACAAGAATTATAGGTTACTCTTTGTTTTTAAATGTTTTATAATAAAATGCTCAACTTTCAACAATCTCTAGTATATCACATGGTATCAGTCAGGAATGCTTCTACCTCAAAGTAACAGAAAACACCACTTAGGGCGACTTAATAAATATTGACTTATTTTTCTGACATAACCAGGAGTTTTGAGAGAGGCAGCTGGCATGGGTTTAGTGGCTTTAGCATGTTAGCTTTGGCATTTCTGAAATCCTCCTGGGAATCCCTTCATATCTGCCTCAGAGTCACAACACAGCTACAGTAGCTTTCAGCTTGCCAGTCTGCCTTCAAAAAAAAAAGAGAGAAGTCATGCCAACCATGTCTATCCCTTATACCAGGTAAACAGAATCATTCATAAATCTCTTAGCAAGCTCATACTCACGTGTCTGTCCATGTCCAGAATTAAGGAATATGGCCACTGTCATTGCAAAGGATATTGGGAACAGGAGAACTTAGTCTTCCAACTGCTATAACAGAGGTGAAAATGGAGAAATGGATTTGAAATACCTGAAGGTGAGCTAAAAATAGATGCTTACTTTTAGAGAGGTAGATGAAGGATAGGTAGATAGATAGATGATGATGATACATAGATAGATAGATGATAGATAGAAGAAAGAACATTTAAAAAATCAGGAAAGGAAAAGAGAAAGAAACCAATAAATAGTTCAAAGGAGTAAACAGAAAAAATGTATTTCAGTGCAATCTTAAAATGGAAAAATGAGGTATTCAAGATAAGAAACAGGGGATATGACTCTGCAGCTAAATGGTTTCCAAATGCATCCCAGGGGGAGATCCCAGAGGCCTGCTCAGTGGACTAGTCTCACTAGTAACCAAAGCTGGCCCAGAGAGAGGGTGTAACAACCTCAGTGGGCATTGAGAACGTGCGTGTTTTGCCAGTTGGTAAATGAGTCAGTCAAGAGAAAGCTTAAGGAAGTTATTTGTTTAAAAAAAAGAAAAAAGAGAGAGAAAAAACCCTTAATCACTTGGAAGTGTCTAAAACTTAAAATCATTACCTTGTGTGGATAATTTAATTTTTGCATCCTCTTCTTAACACAGAATTTGAAAGAACAATATTACAAACTACTTGTCCTTTGACTTTAAAGTTACTTCCAACTATTCTGAAAGTGCTTATGAAGATTTATAGAAGCTATTTCTTTTCCTTTGGCTCGGCTTAGTCCCATATGAAAGCCAAATGGGCTGGACAAATTGCTATAGAATCAAGTCAGCAGGTTTAATTTCTCAGTCACCCTGGCCCACTTCCCTTCCTCAAAACAAATGTGAAGGATTATGCTGCCTCTTCATCCTCGGTTCCTGCTGAAATGCAGTGAGCTCACCGGTGCAGGCTCTGTTGTCTTGTTTACTGTTGTATCTCAAGTATCTGCAACCAGTGCCTGGTACAATACAGTCATTCAATAAACAGTTGTCGCCAAAGTAGGTAAAATTAATTCTTTGTAGACCAACTACGTATTTTGAGTTGAAATTCAAGAGATTCTGAAAAACTCTACATCAACATGAGTTGCACAGTGATAGTTAAATGTCAGATCCTTCTTCAGATATAGTTGTTATCAAAAATTTTTTACTATAAATGTCATAATGGTGAGAACCACATGCCTATCTTTCTGTCTCCATTGACGAGCCCAGTGCCTACCATATACTAAGTGTTTATAAAATGATTTCCTTATCAGGTTTTATATTGAGTGATCACTAAAGTGATGGCAATCAATATTTTGCTTCAAGCCTTAAAATAAAACTATTTTGACACATTTCCCATGAACACTCAACCCTTCAACTTCATTATTAATCATATTATTTATTTCAACCAGAAGGCTAAAGAAAATCAGAGAGGAAATCCATAAGACCCAAGTCAGAGTTAAAGGTACATTTACACATGCATGTACCAATACACATATCATGTAGCTCTTTTTTGTTCCATATTATTCTGGGCTTGTAAAATAAATGGTCCTCAAAGAAAAAAAAATGTAATTCAATTAAGAACCCTGATGGGTTTTTTTCTGAGAACACAAGACCAAATAACACTATGAAGAACAACATTCCATAAAATCACCTGTATTAATTTATATCTATGTGATTCCAAATACAATCTATAGCAAATATAAATGAACATAATATATTTCTTTATTGCTGGAGGACTAAAAGCATTGAATGGTTGAAATTAACTCCTTTTTTTTAAGTTCCCAAACCAGCCTTAAAGCCAAGCTCAGATTAACACCATTGCACACAGCATTCTGCAACAGAGCAACCGGTAAGGTACACATGTGCATTCCTAACAAACTAGATGTCTTGTTGTTTAAATACTTTTAAATCAGACTTACTCTTTCAGTTATAATATTTTTACAGTTGCATGCAAGCTTAGCTAGGTGAGCATGAGCCCATGTTAATAACCTGTGAGTATAAATGCACACATTTAAAAGAAAGCACTATAATTTCTACAATTCTTACTAATTTCGGCAAAGCCATGAGATCCCTCATGGGATCCCTCTCACATAACTGCAAGCTCAAAGGTATTTTTAGTGTAAACATTTTACTCCATAATGAAAAGGAACAACACAACAGAAAAGATCCAGAGTAAGACATACAAAGACAGAAATATGTCAGTAGGAAAATAGAAGGCTAACTGAAGTTCTGTTATTAGGTGCATGCATATTTAAGATTGCTCTGTTCGTTTGAAGAATAGATGAATTTATCATAATAAAATATCTCCATCCCTAATTTTTTTTTAAAAAGAAAGGAAACAGTCGCCTGGAGCATTAATTGAACATTACCTTTTTTGCATAGTGAGGAAAATGCATCATGGTCATTTCTGTCTTTTCTCACAGTGCTGATTTAAAACCCCCAGCTGAGAAGGCAGCTGTGTGGAGCAAGGAACTGGTGCGCTCAGCAGGAGTCCTGTACCCTAATGCTACTCCCAGAAATTCATGCTTTCTTGCAGTCACTGTGTTGTCATTAGTAATGCCAGAAATATGAAATGCTGTCCTCTCTTCTGCAGCAGTGGTACAAAGATCACAGCGACGTGTCTTTGAAGACTTCCAAAGCCTGAAGCACCCTGTTTTTATTATTTATTTTCTATGTAGCCTCCAAAGAGCAAGTATTGGCTACTTTTCAAAGCAACTGAAATTCTACAGAACTTTCATTAATCATAATGTTAATGGAATAAATGGCAAAAACGACAAGAAAATTGAAGCATAGGTAACAGGGAATGCTTAGGTTGCTTTTTTCCCCCTTCCTATGCAAAAAAAGAAAAAGAAAAAGACTTCACTGTTATACTGCATTTTTTTCTTGATTGCAACAATGGAACCCTTATCTTTTTTCAAAATTGTATCTTATGCCTCTGATAAAAGTAGCAATACAAAATTAACTGCCACCTAAAATCAAGCTACATTTCTTAAAAGCCTTGAAAATTGAATTAATTTATTATCTGTTTCCATGAGTGGTATTAAAAATGGTTTATGAAGTACTCTGGAAATGACTTAAAAATACAGAGAAACTAGTGAGCAACAGAAGGCCTGAGGTTGCTGGCTGTAACACATGATTTATGTGACAAGATTGTCATAATTGAATAAAGTGTGTCCCAATCAGAGCTAGAAATTTTGGTGGGGGTAACCTTCAAAATCAAAGGAAAATCGATTGCTTATGTTTCTGAAAGTATCATACATGTTAAATATATTTTTAAAGTATATATAAAAATACACATTTATACACATACATATGCCTAATGTATAAAATTATATTTATATGTACAAAATATGCATGTGTGTTACTATGTGTATTCAGGGACACTAGGCTTCAATAGCTAAAATAATATTTGCTATGGTTCAATATTTTAAGTGATTATAAAAATATTTAAAATAAAACTTGAACACTTCCAATTTATATATTCAATTTACATTAGATATTAAAACACAATGAATGAACAAAAACCCTTACTTGAAAAAAAGTTCAATGAAAAGAAAAAAAATATTCAGACATAATTTGGCTCAAAAAACTTCCATAGATACTAAGTAGTAAAATCAATATTTATGTTGTATTACTTAATAAAGATTTTATTTACAATACCTGAAAGCAACACTCAGATATTATAGTCAGTAAAAAGTCTGATAGAAAGGAATATATTTAAAAAATGTCTTTTACTTATGCTGTACTTAGTTAATTTTATAAGTCAATTTTGCAAAAGATAAAGAGCTGAAATAATAACATTCAGAATCAATTATCTACAGATTATGTCATCCAATAGGTAATTATGTCACTACACCTGGTGTGTAGAATTTTATTATGCTAACTTAAAACCAAGATCACATCAAGCAGTATTTCAGATGCATACATCATGAACATGTGCCCTGATTTCAGAAAGTCTCCTTTGTATTCCAAATGGAGTTCCAACTAAAAATACTTGGAAAAATGGAAAACGAATGTGTTTTAATTGTTGCATAAAAAATGGTCACAAACGAGCAACTTAAAACAAATCAACTCATGAAAACTTAAATGCACTAACTTTATGAATAACCATGCCATTAAAAATGTTGCTTTAGTGTACTGTTATATGGTTATCATAATTTATATTCATTATCCATTCATTTTTATTACTTATTATTTTGGCTTCTGCTAACAGGTGAAATTTTTGTCCTGAAGAAGTTAAGTATTTTGTCTACTGAAACACTATTTCTAAAGATATCAAATTTTCAGTTTTAGTATCAAAAAATATGTTCAAGGCCAACCAAAGATGCTACTCTGTATAGAAAAATGGAAAATGCACGATGAGAAGTTAAGTACAATATGTCTACAATATTAATATTCTAAAGATGCATTTTTCATCATTCTCCAAAATAATTTCAGATACCCACAAAACACTTGTAAAAAATACTGACCTCAAAAATAATTAATAGAAACTCAAGTCAGTTAAGATTGTATTCTATTCTTGCCTCTTAAATAATTTTTAAAATATGAAATTTACAATAACAATAGAGGTACAGTATTATATATCACTGTTGATAGTTCAAATGATGTATGAAAATTTGGCAGGAAAATAATGGCAATAGAGAAATCAAATTGATACTAATGACCATGTCTGAGATCTTATTTTATTTATAATGGTGCTCAGCTTATGACATCACATTGAAAAAGTGAAAATATTAACTGTCCAGCAGTACATAAATTATTATCTTCTCTGTTTTCCTAAGTTCCTTGAAGTTGAGTAAATTCTATTTCTAATAAAAGCAATATAATTAAAAATATGCAAAATGTGAATGTTTTAGTTCCTTTTTGCTGCTATAACAAAAATACTACAGACTGGGTAGCTTACAAACAACAGAAATCTCTTTTGTACAGTTCTGGAGACTGGGAAATCCAAGATCAAGGTGCTGAAAGATTCAGTGTCTGAGGAGAGCCCACTTCTTGCTTCACAGACTGTGGTCTTCTTGTTGTGTTCTCACATGGTAGAAAGGACAAGGAAGACTTCTTTGGATCTGTATTATATGGACACTAACCCCATTCATGAGGGCTCTGTTCTCACAACCTAATCACCTCCCAATAGCTTCACCTCCAGATATTGTCATATTGGGGATTAGACTTCAACATAAAAATTTTCAGAAGACACAAATATTTAGCCTACTCCAGTGAAGAAAATAAAATATTTTTCCTTAAATAGGGGAATTCAAATATGTATTTTATACATCCATCTTATCCTCTATTCAGCAAGAAAAATGAACACATATTCATTAATTAATGCTTATTATTAATTGACTTGATGGTCCTAAGTTTGATTGTTAATGATTGTTGATTGTAATGATTGTTAATCATGAACATAATTAGGTAATCGATAGTGTAATGGATTAATTTATATCTGCAGATACCTTTTGATACATTAATAGAAAAATAATTTATTTTTGTGCTCATTCTTTTATTTCATCAATTATGTATTGAGCTTCTTTGACTTTCCAGACCTAACGAGAGGTGTGGATGAGGCAGAGCAGAACATGACTGACTGCTTACTAGAAAGAAGTTCACTCTGCAGTGGGGAGGTAGAGAAGAGAAATGTGTTATTAAACAGAGGACTACATGCTCTGCTCTCATACAGACAATGCTATGGTAGCAGTGCCAAGAGAACACTTACTTCCTTTGGTGACAGAAGGTTAGACTGGTCAGGGATGATTTCAAGGAAGAGGCTATGCTTACAGTGAGTTCTTAATAGCAGTTATGTATTTGTTCAGGTGAAGGAGAGAAAGAAGAGTTTCCCAAACTCCATATACAAGTCTATAACTAAGAGCTAAAATAAGAAAGACAGTTAATGTTTCAAGAGATTGGAAAAGTTGATACCAATGGGGGTGTCACCAGTGAGGGATTTGCAAAGGAAGTGGTACTTGACCTTGACCTTAGATAATAGAGAATGTACAGAAGGAGAGAAGGAAGATTCAACTTGGAGTGACAGCATAAGCATTTGTTCCATTCTGTGACATGGTAGGTGACACAAATTGTGATAGGATATTTTTCATGTATTATAAAGAACCATCTGATAACTTAGGAAACCAAATTTTAGTTTTGGGGAAATCACTCTCAGGGTCATTCTCTGAATTACAAGTTAAATCAGAGCTCGCATGTGTCAAAACTTTCTTTTTATGGGAGTAAATGGTCACTTGTGTCAGTACCTTTCTTGAACCAAGGGAGGTTCACACCAAAAGCCAGCCAAAAAGCTTAGATGAGAACTTTCTAATCTAATCTAGTTATCCCACGAAGACACCACCTGTCTACTAGGATTGCCCTCATAAGGCCACAGAGAAATTTCTCTGACATGCTGCTACATTTTTATGTTCTCTGAACTCTGAGTCAGGCCAAAATGATAAAAGTAGGAGGAAATACTTCTTTGAAATTAACCAGCTTAAAAAAAATTAGAGGAAAAGAAGATCAGTCAGATTTTGATGGCAAAAACGTATGCCAAGTTCTAAAGGCATAAAAATGCAAAGTGCAGGAAAGGATATATTTCAAACTTTAAATTAGGTCTGGAAATGTTGCAGGGATGGATACATATGGCAGGCAAACAGAACACATGCCAAAAGAGGCAAAAAGAGTGTGAGAAGGTGTGAAGATTGATCTGTGCATATGGGGAGCATTAGCCAAAAAAATATATCTGTATGGAAATCGACCACATTTGCACAGAAAAGAGAGCCCAGTATAGGGAGAAGTTTTGAACATGTTGTGAACGAGAAATCAGAAAAATTATAGTTTGACATTTTAAATGGTCTTAGACTCTATTTGATTTTTATACCCCCCTCTGATTGTAAATGTCTTTCACTTTGTTATCTTAAAGCATCCCTTTCTTCTTTTCCATTTGATTAGAATAGAACATGTGAAAGAAGCCTGTTCCTCTCATAGAGTTAAAATGTAGGCGTAGGATAGAGTAGGGAAAAATTAAGACCAGTGATAGAATAAACTATAACTAGATAAATAAAGAATAAAGTATAAATAAAACTTAGACCCATCTAAGAGGAACCAGAGGACATGACCAAACATTTATTTGTGTTATTTCATGTTTAAAGGCACATTTTTTCTATTAAGGATTAGAGACTTGGCACAAACCGGGGGGAAGGGGGAGGTGATCATGAAAATGCAGTAAAATGAGTCATATGTTAAAGGAAGTTTTTTAAAAATATAACACATATTGAAAAGTAGTATTATTCTGATGGAATACTGTGCAGCAGAAAGAAAGAAGGAGCTCTTACCCTTTGCAACAGCATGGATAGCACTGGAGAACATTATTGTAAGTGAAATAAGTCATGGTGAAAAATAAATACCACATGATCTCACCTATAAGTGGAACCTAATCAACAAAACAAACAAGCAAGCAAAATATAACCAGAGGGATGGAAATAAAGAACAAACTGACAGTAACCAAAGGGGAGGTGGGAGGGGATATTGACAGGATTAGGGGGAAGGGTTGTCAAGGGACATGTATAAAGGACACACGTACAAATCCAAAGGGGGTAGGTTCAGGGATGGGAGGTGGAGATGGCTGGGGTTGGGGAAAGTGATGGGGGAAACTGGAGACGACTGTACTTGAACAAAAATTTTTAAAAGATAAAAAAGATTTTTATAGGTTTGTGATCATTATAATCTTTAAAAAAAGAAAAGTATTATCATGCTGAAAAGTTGAAGACACGGCATTCTTCTGTCTGGTTTCAAAGTGTCCTATTTACAGAAATAACTCCATCAACATGTACTGGTCCATGACAAAGCTATTTTCACAGCATTTGCATATCATCTTACCTTTTTAATGTCATCTTATTTAAAAGCAAAAGCTCTTTCAGTGTGTAGGTGAGTGGAGCAGCAGGTTGATGCTCTGTCTCTCTCTCTCTCTCTCTCTCTCTCTAAAATTAATAAATAAAAATTGTTTTTAATGTATATGGCTGTAATAACTATGTAATTCTGTATAACAAATTATCTCAAAATCTTACTGGCTTAAAATAACAAATATTTATTTTGTCGTAATTCCTGTGGGTCAGACACCTGCTAAGGCTGAACTGTCTTTAGGTTCATGGTCACTTACAAGGCTGCAGTCATGGATGGCAAGAATTGGCTAAGAGAAGATATACTTCCCTGACCACCCATGATTTGGCTTCTCTTCCCTTACTGCTTCCTATTCCAGAATCTTATATAAATAGAATTATAAAGTACCTAGTTTTCTAAGACTGGATTTTTTTCACCTGGTAATATTCATTCAAGATTCATCCATGTCTTTACAAGCCTTGATAGTGCATTTCTCTTCATTGGTGAGTAGAATTTCATTGTATGGATGTACCACAGTTTGTTTCTCCTTTCACCTTTTGAAATAAATAATGATCCCCTCCAGTCTGGGGCACTTATGAATGGAACTCCAAACGACATTCAGGTGCAGGTGTGCAGATGTTCGTGCAGTGACACGTTTTCAAGTCAACTGGGTAAATATCTGGAAGCACGGTTTGTGGCTTATAAAGTAAGTCTATATTTAGCTTTGGATCAACTTTTGAACCTAATGATATATATGTACACTAAGTTATACATTTTTAACATGATATGGTTTATATATTTTTATCATCCCCCCAAATGCACCTAGTGAACCATAAAAACATTGAGAAAGAATGAATTCAACATTACTGTAAGCCAGCATTTCCTGGATTGGCTTCCACTGGGGAGGGGAGAAGCAGGGCAGAAGGATTTTATTTATTTTTTTAAATTTATTTATTTATTTCAGAGAGAGGGGAAGGGAAGGAGAAAGAGAGGGAGAGAAACATCAGTGTGTGGTTGCCTCTCATGTGTCCCCCACTGGGAACTGGCCTGCAACCTAGGCATGTGCCCTGACTGGGAATCGAACCGCGATTGCATGGTTTGCAGGCCCGCGCTCAATCTACTGAGCTATACCAGCCAGGGCCAGAAGGATTTTAATGGAGACAGAAAATCTCACTGAACTTGTAAAGATGAAAGGAGTATTTGAGGAAGTAGCAGTCAGCAATGAAGGGAAAGCATTTCATATCTGAATTTGAGTATCAAAATGCACACTGGCAAGGAATAGCAGAAAGACTTTAAAAACATTAGTCCTGAAGAAAAAAAAAGGCACACAAGAAAAGAGAGAAACAAAGTCGCTAGGGAGACATAATGAAGAGCAGGGATAAGAGACAGGTGAGAGGATGAGCTGGATGTGCACCCAACTGACTGGGGAGGTGAACCCAGAATCATTAGAAGGATGTGGATTTTAGTGATGTGCTTCCCTGACGAAGAGCCTAACAGCAATCTCAATTTCTTTGATTGACACGAGACTTCCATGGATATGTTTAAGACTGTTGCTCCACAAGCCTTCACCCCTTTTTATGCCAATGTCTTTCACAAGAATGTTTAACAACTGCACTGCTTTTGTTAAACATGTGTCTCTAACATATTTTGTTAAAATATGTGCCTCTCACTACACCCTCTTCACTTCTCACATAGGAAGAGGTTTATTATAAAAGTCATAAAATAATAAAAATAATAAGGATCCATAAAGATACCTTATAATTCAATCTTTAATGCAGAAATATAATGTTTAAAATGTAATTTGTCATGACTTATGAAATGTTTCTTCTAGGAGCATGTGATTGAACAGGTGGTCACTAAATCAAATATAAAAAAATAGGGTGCAGAAATGCTTCGTCGACAAACGCCATCTCACACAGGGAAAAGCACACTTCACCAAGTCTTGTTGTGTACACTTGCTACAAGGAAACCTCTTGACTTTCCACTTTTTGATCTTCAAATAATTTGAGAACTATTTGCTTCTCAAAAACTTCTGACAGTCAGAAGGCCAAATTAAGAATCTCAAAATGGATGCATGGCCAAACAAAGACTAAGTACAGTCTTTGTTTCTAAAATACATGTTTTCCTTGTATACTTCTATAATATTCTCAAAAGGTTTGGATTCTGTTTTGAATTAGCCTCATTTAAATGAGATTATAATTCCCAGTTTTCAATAATATTTCTTCAGAACTCTAAAATACAAAGAGCAACAATTATCAACTGCAAAAATATGCATGATTGAGGTAATTTGGCATTAAAAGTATATAATGAGCTGTTTAACTTCATTTGTAATCCTATTAAATGTTAATAACCTTTTATAAAGATGATAATGAGTTCTTTTGAACTATTTCTTTACCTTCACTATGCCTACTCTGAGATTTTCTACATATACTAGTGTGGAGGAAACATAGAATGTGCATCCTGTTGTAATGGCTGTCTTGTATCAACCTGCCACAAGTTCTTGATTCTAACCTGTTAGTTTCATATACAAAAGTCTTCCAAAGTCATCACTGATGTGAGAGACACAAAAGCATCCATATCTAAATTAACCAAAATTCATGAGTAGCTGAGTCTAAAGGCAGTTCTCCACATGATCAAACAGTGAAAGATGTAGGGCCTTTAGTAGGTGGCCGTCCCTGGATTAGCAAGAATTCCTCTATTGTGTGAGGAAGTCACTAGATCACGGAACACAGGACCACACACTTGCAAGAACCCTCAGTACAAACTCATCAGTATTTTCAAAACACATCCCATTCCTCATGTGCTCCTTTGAGATACATTAGCAACCTTACTAGATTCCTTGTTTTGAATTATCTTCCTGTCTCAATCCTTGACCTACTAATGTCTCAAAATGCATTAAAACAATTAGTTTCTTCTCTGCTCTTTTCTTTATGCTGATCAGGCATTTGGTGCTCTCATAACCATAATAAGACTAATTCATTTTCCCCCTACCTGGTGTGATAAGGTTTTTGTTTAAAATAAGTGAATAGAAATTACTGTACAATGTTGAACAAGTTCAGTGAAAAGATGATGGAAGGAAAGATGGAAGAAAAGAGACAGAGGAAAAAATTTTTTAACTGGGAGAATATTGATGGTTCCAGATAATGTCATTTTTTAAACTTACTAAATAAAACAATTTTAACTATTTTACATTTGAAAAACTGAACTCTACAGTTTACCTAATTTCCAGTATTTTTTCTTCCACTTGACTTTCCTTTATTTCCTGATCTTTGTATTTTCTGCCACCACCCATAGATTTTGCGCCTTTATGTTTTATGTTCTTGATTATATAAATCATTACTTCTCTACATATTTGAATGTTCCAAAGACAGTGCCAAAAGTACATTCATGTGGATTTCCAAATTATCTCTTCATTATTGCCAAATTGTTTCTTAGTCCTGTGATAATTTTCTGGACCCCTCAAAACAGCCCTTCTACATCTTTGAGTCCTATGTAATACCAGTAACATTAACTTCTAAACAGAGATGCAGTTATTAACAACAAAAATTTTTCAGAAGAATTTGGGCTCATAATAGAATTTAACTGATTATTAAAAATGAGGTGTTTACTAATTCAGCTGAACCCGCAAAGCCTAAAGCGAAATGGTGCTACCAAGTACTTTCTCTTTAAAGCAAGCTGCTGGATTGTTCATGGACTACTTGCCATGATGGGGCACCACACAGAGCTGCCAACATTGCAAACGTTATGGGGAGTATTGAGGACATTGGTTTAGGCATGCGATGGCAGCCAACCAAGAGGCGCTTTGAGGGGCTACCAAAGGGCCTGACCCATGCTTCTGAAAGTTTGGGGACATGGATGGATTCAGTGGTGATATTCAAAATATTTAACAACTGCTACTACACTGATATTGACAGACACTGGAGCAGGATCCCAGGTGCTGTGTGCTGGACAATATTTTTCAGTTGCTGGATGGTGGAAAAGTGAGACCAGTAAAGGAAGGAGGGGTGCACTGACTTGATTGAAGAACTCAGGATAACCTACCTACCAAACTTGGAAAAGTATGTTCACATGTTAACCTGTGAGGTTCTCCTGCCATGGACAAAAGATCAGCCTTGATTAACACCTGATTGACATGGGCCAAACAGAAGGTCAAAAGTGAATGTGATGCTGTTGACCTGAGCCAATAGCAAAAAGAGGTGGAGACAAACAGAAACAGAGGTGGGGTTGGAGAGAGACAGACACAGGGGTGGGGGAAGAGAGGGAGAGAGAGAGAAATCCGAAATGTGCATCGTTTTCATGCTGGAGACAAGCAGAAAGAAGCATTAATTTCCAATCTTTGAATCTGAGTATTCGTCTGATCTAGACATTTTAATGACTGGAGTGAGAATGTTCCCGAGATTTTATTTGAGCCCTTTAGCATCTTAGTATAATTGAGTAAAAATCTGAGGCAAACCTGAGAGTGCATCCAGGGGCAAGAAGAAAACCATCCCACAGTTCAAATTTAAAAGGTGGGTAGCAGGAAATGTAGTTTGCTTTCTGTTTGCATCTTAACATTCATTTGGTAAAAGGATTACAATCACAAGACATCCAATTTGAACTTTAACTGCCATTTGGACAAGGCTGGGACTGTCAGATCAGCGAAGGGAAGGGGGGAGGGCATTGGCCTTGATGGTGTGTATTATAATATTTGGTTGGTTCGGGTTTCTTTGGGGAACAGCATGAGAGAAGACAAGAGTATAGCAAACCAGAACTGCTCCATGCTAAGTTACATGCGCTCCTAACTGGAGGCTTTAGGAGAACGCTTCAGACAGAAGCCTGAAATACTATTTTTATACATTCACCTGAGATGTGGAGTGTCCCCAGCATAGCTCCTGGGCAATGGACTAGCTATAACCCCATCAGGACAAGGGGAGGGTCTTTTCTTTACCCGGAGACTGTAGTCAGTTTTGGTAGAGTGAAGATTCAGCACCTCATGGGAACCTCAGACCTGGGCTTTGGGTAGCCTAGGGGAGGTATTCCTGTCCTGGACGAGGTGGGTCCAGCAGACTCTGGCAGCTGTCACTGTGAAATGTCACCCAAGTGACTCTAAAAGCACAAAGAGAGAGTGAACCAAGGATGGGCTAGATCGGCAATTCCTAAACTTGTAGGCCCTGGGACCTCATCACACTCTTTTTTTTTTTAATTTAAAAAAATTTTTATTTATTTATCTTTACATGGAAGGGAAGGAGAGAGGGAGAGAAACATCAGTGTATGGTTGCCTCCCATGTGTCCCCTGCTGGGAACTGGCCTGCAACCCAGACATGTGCCCTGACTGGGAACCGAACCTCGATACTCTGGTTCGCAGGCCCGCGCTCAATCCACTGAGCTGCACCAGTCAGGGCTTCTTCACACTCTTAAAAACAATGAAGATATCAAAGAACTTTTGTTTATGTAGATTTCATCTAGTGATACCACATTAGAAATAAAATTGTGTTTTAAATATTTTATAATGTTTTAAGTAATGATGAAAACATTGTGTTAATATAAATAACATTTTTCATGAAAAATAACTATATTTTCCAAAGAAAAATTTAAAAGTTAAGAGTGTCATTGTTTTACATTTTCACATATCTCTTTAACATGCAGCTTAATAGAGGGCAGCTGCATTTTTACATACAATTATGTGTTTAGTTTGTCATGATATGCTTCCTTGGTTGAAGTGTGTAAAGAAAATCTGGCCCTGCACAGTCATCTACATAAAAAATAATAGAATATTTTAATAACTGTTTTAGAAAATTGATATAGGTCATCTAAATTTAAATTATTATATTATACATTACCAAAAATTCACATTCTTTAATAACACCACTGTATTAGTCAGTTCAGGCTGCTATAACACACTATCACAGACTGGGTGATTAAACCACAGACATTTATTTCTCTCAGTTCTGAAGGTTAAGAAGCCCGAGATCAAGGTACCAATTAAGTCTGTTCACTGGTGAGACCTCTCTTACTGGCTCGCCAACAGCCCTCTTCTCACTGTGTCCTCACCTGAATGAGAAATAAAAAAGAGTGAGAGAAAGAACACTCTCATCTCTCTACCACTTCTGATAAGGGCTCTACTCCCCTCGTGGAAGCCCCATCGCTGTGACCTCATCTAAAGAGCCCCACCTGATGTGGACACCGCCAGCCCCCACCCCATGTCTGAGCCGTTATGGATGAAATGAGACATTCACATGGTCTACCGAGTCTGGTAGAGGAAAAGGGACAGCATGGCTTTTCTTTCAAGGGGAGCAAAATATGTGGCCCTTGCCATGTCCAGCCTTCACCGGGTTTCTCTGCACACTACTTGATGGTCCTCATTTACTATGCACAGGTTGCTTTAGGTGGTCACCTTTTACAGAAAACAAAGGAGCCAATGCCAATCACGTCACAGAAGAAGGATATTTGCGAATGAAAAGGGCAAAGTGGTTGAACCCGTTGCACTCATTCTTGGAAAGTTTTAGCGTGGATTTTAGGAAGTTACTTTGCAGTAAATGTTTGCCACACAAACTGATCTACACCCACCTCTAAATGCCTCCATATTGGTGGTGAGGTGAATTTTAAGGAGACAAACCTTCATCCATAACAACCACCAAGTTTATCAGATTAGCCTTTATGTGTTGTGGAGCTATCAAATAGTAGTGAAACAAGTCTTCCAAAATTCTTATCTTCATTTGAAATCTCCAATTTTATCTTTGCTACAAATACTGTCTTCTGTTTGCCTTGAAGTCACAGGCTCATTTAATTTATTTTTTGAGGAAATGTCTGCTGAATATTCAAGTCTGCAAATCATACTTTGTCAGCTGTTCTGACAAAGGTAGAATGACTGTTTCCTAAAAAAATAAAAATAAAAATTAAAAATTAAAAAAATAACTAGTTCAGCTCAGCTCACAACTGAAACAATGGTGTGTGTACTTTTTCTCAGAATCCATCCCACATCATCACCAACATATTAAAAATATGTGTACTCAAGATTAGAGAGCTTATAAAATTAATATTTTTCTTGCTTCATCAAAGACACTCTCAAGTCAAACTAGCAATTTTTTAAACTTTGTTTTTACATGGAGACTGTGCCATGGTGAGGAATTGAATGACGACCACTACAGTTTGCGGCCATTGCCTTGGTTCACGCTAAGGTGCCAGTTTTACACTCCACTGCTTTTATACCTTCACTGAAAAAGACATATTAAATCTTAATATCATTATTAAAGTAGTTTCTGACCCTGCAGTCCTCCTGAAAGAGTACTGACAATCTTTTAGGATCTACATACTACATTTAAGTTCTCCTGTGGGCTAGGTAATACGGCAGACGAGGGAGACAAATTTAGTGGCTTGTCTGAAGGAGAAAGCATCCTGGTATCTAGAAGTGAATTGGCATAAGTAAAGTCATGTGGCGAGAAGTGACAAGTCCAGAGCTAGAACCCAGGCACCTGGTTCCAGGTGCAGGGCTGAATCTTCGAGACCACATTACATTCACAATTAATTGCTCTAGTCCCTATCCGACTGAGCCTTAGTTAAAGCTATGTAGACATGTTCTAGCTCCTTAAAATTGTTCAATATCTTACCCCTAAAAGGCATGTCAGATAAGAATATTGTACTGATTTCGTCCATAGAGTAAGACACCTGTCCTGTGAGCTCCTATTTATAAGTACATTAAAAATGGAGAAATTAATATTCTTCGGGAGAGAATTTGTGCCATTACAACCACAGTTTGGAGATATAGTCTTATTAATAAAACATAATAGCCAAAAATACTGGAAATGCTCAGAAAAATGTAATTGGATTTTTGAAGACTAGATAAAAGAATAAAGTTGCTTTGCCTTACTAAACACATCCTCCTATGCCTGGAAGCACTGGTGTTTATTAAGAAACGTGTGTGCCATTTATGAACTGCCCCATTGTGCACTTTCCTATGGCTCCATTAAAACAAAAATACACCCTTCCCTCACTTCTTTTTGCTATAAAGAAAAAGTGGATGAAATCTAGATCAAGTGGGTACTAAGAATAGAAAATAGGGCAGAGATGTGGCGGCGGGTGAGGGGCAGAGTTGCAATAGATTTTTGAACTCAGGAGGTGTTTCATGTTAGGGTATTAAAACTTTGCTTACAAAATGTTGCATTAGACACCCTTAGTAAAGTTTAGTGAAGGAAGTGCCCCAAACATCTGGTGACAGCTTATGCGGAAGGAGACCTCCATTGGCCCGATGGCCTGCTGGGCAGATGAGGAGCGTGGCCCCAGGCCCTCGTCTAGGATACACGCTCCCCTTCTCACAGTGCCGGCTTTCTCATTATTTAGCAAATAAAACACTTTACACGAAAAATCACATGTCACGTTTTGCTTTCACCCCCACCTTATTGACAAAAGAGGAAACTAATCCTTAGAGAAATTATGACTTATCTAATATTCTATAATTGGTAAGTTTTAGATTCATAACTAGTTAGTAAAACTTTAAAGTCAGGACTATCTTCACCATACACCTAAGATTTTATTACCTAATGTCATCATTTGCCGAGACCATTTTAATTCAAAATTGTTATAAGTATGTCATTAAAATACTTTTGAAACACAGCCTCTCTTTTATTTCTCCTTAAACAAGAGTAATTCAAAATTGACGTGCCTACTGTAAGGATGTCATTGTCACTCATGGGCACATGGCAGAAAATACACTTCCTGTTTTGATTTGATGTGATGATTCATGAAATAACCATTGCAGAGCCCCCAGATATGAATTTCTGAAAGCAATGTAATTAACGATCTCAGCCAATTTATGGATAGGCAAGTTTATTAACTTCTCTCCACAACTCCTCATAGTGCAAGGAGATTTTTAGAATTGCTTTAAAACTGATATGTCACATGACTCGGAGGAGTGTGTCCAGCTTCAGTCTCCTCCAAGAATAATAAATATCTCTGCCACAAGGAAACTCTTTGAACTGGTCGATGAATACATAATGTCAGTAGTATGGCCTCAACTAGGGGGTCAATTGTAGTAATTCTTCTGCTATTGAAGCACTATGTTATTTTTAGCATTTTTTGTCAGTTTGACATTTTAAACAGCAAATTACAGACATTTCTCTACCACAGTGTAACATTAAAGCCACCAGAAATTCCTTTTGCTCCTCAGAGCCTGAAAAGGCTGACTGCCCTTTACAGCAAAGTCTCCTTGCTGGAGCACGATCAAATAGCAAAAGAAAACTTTTTGAAATTGTCGCTAATGGACCCCCTACTTTAACTCGTGCCAACTAAAGTGGCAGAATAAAAATATTTTATTATTACATTAAATACAATTCAAAATTGTATTAGGACTTTACACAATGTACAGAGAAATAACACCACTGATATCTGTGTGATAAAAGTGTAGCGCATAGACACTAGCAAAATAAAAACTAACTTTCTTCTTTAGATCTAACCATATATCTAGATCTATCTTAACAGACTATAGACCAAGGACAGCCAGTGAAGAACTCAACAGGGCTTTGTGGTGAGCTGTGCAACTTTGCCAAAATATTAAACCTAGATTCGGGGTGACAAATCACCGGTGTCTCCCACAGCCACCCTAAGGAGCACAGAAGGAGCTACAACCTCCACAACAGTCACACTGTTAAAATACATAAGCGGAAAAGTTTATAAATTCAGTAAATATTGCCTGCTATGGAAAAAAGCAGCAGGCTTCTGAAGTAAGAATGTTTCCAGGGTTTTGTCAACAATTATTTATTGAGCACTTACTATGTGCAGGCAATGTTCCTGACACTGGAGATACAGAAGTAACCAAAACAGTGAGCACACCTGCCCACAAGGAATTTGCATCCTCAAGGATGCGAGGGGAAAAACAGATTTATTTATTAGTTTCTGAGTGTGTTACCTTCTACACCTATGTGTTATCAGGCACTACTAAGAACTATTCTGAAGATAATCTTATACAATCACAAATGAAGTGACATCTAAGGTGAGACCTATATGTTAAGAAGGGGAATTCACAATGGGGCAGGGGCTGATAAACATCCCAAGAGAGGACAAGTTCAAAGGCAAGCCCTAAAACTGAAATGAGCATCCAAGTTTTTTTGTCAATAACTTAATCTCACCTCACCCCCTCTTTGTGTGAAATGCTTTTCTAGATAGAAATTAAGCAAATTCTCACAGCAACCCTGAGACATGCATCTGGTGCATCTGATCAACACTGTTTTGCCTGTGAGAGAATGGAAACTAAACAGGGATGTTTAGCAACTTTCTCAAGGTCACATGTATTTAACACAGTATAAATTTAAACCTGGTCTTTTAATCTCAAATTCTGTATAACATGTTACCTTTCATAGGTGCCAAAGTTTTAAGGAGTTGTTAAGGACTGTCTGAAAAAAAAAGTGTTAGACCTCCTTGATAAGAATAGTAAGACTTCCTTAATAACACTTCATTATTATTATCCAGGAAAATAAACATTTCCTTTAATATCTCTATCAAAGAAAAAATAATAAGTGTGCAGACACGTTAAGAAATCAGGTGTTACAGCTGAGTACCTGGGCTAAGGAGAAGTTCCTTTAAATATAAAGTATAGCCAAGACAGAGATTTCATTGTATTTATTACTCATTAAAAGATAGTTTAGATTCTCTCTATATAAAGGCAAAATGGGCAATAATGAAGAAGAGAGGGGCAGAAATACAGGAGCTCAGAGATCTAAATTTCAGATAATGTGGGGCATCATAGACCCCAAGAAAATGGGAACAATAGGCATTATTCAAAATTCTGAATCCTCCACAAAGATATTCTTTTTTTTTTAATATTAAATTTTATTTAGTTACTTTTCAAGTACATTTTTTTTATCTATTTCTCCCATCCCACCCCCCCCCACCCGGTCTCCCTTCTCTCTCCCATTCCCCCCCCCAGTCCTCATCTCTGTGTCTTTCATACTTGTTCCTCAAAATCCCTCCCCCTTTTTCCCCTTAAGTAGTGCTAATCAACACTTGTACTTGATGTAGCCGAAAAACTGAGCTCTTACTTTTTGTTTACTTTCACCATGGCTCAAAACCATGAAGATGGGACTGAAATAAATAAATAAAATTAGAGGAAAAATTCAAACACATAGAAAATTGTTATTCTTATAGCAAGACACTTAATTTGGAGTGAAAAGTACTATTTCCTGGAATCTTTTGGGTTTTATGCAAAAAATATTTCTAATTTGCTTTTTAGACATAAGTCTAAGGTAAGCACCAGAAGATATACCCTCTCTTTTCTATTAGTGGTCTCTGAAGGCAACCTACCCACACAACTGTCCCACCCTCATATGGTCTTACTTTCCACGTGGGAGCAGACCATGATGGTAAGATCATAGTGCCAGAGAAGAATGATAGCCTTTAAAATAAAAAAGGCCACTTCATTTTACATTTAAATTCTTCAAGTAAAATTGAAATTTAGTTCCCCAGTCATAGTAGACACATCGTAAGAACTCAGTAGCCATAGGTGGCTCATGGCTTCTGCACTGGGCCGCACAGAGCACCCATATCACAACCAGACAGACTGGTTTTGGTGCAGTGACACCAATCTCACCCAATCTCTCACATGCCCCATGTTTTTCACGCCAAAAATATGTTTGCCCTCATTCTGGTCTATTTTTGATTTGCTGTCTTTAATCTCTTTGCCATACTAATCATAGAATAAGGAGTTTAGATATAGATGTGAATTTAATTGCATTTATTCTAACACTATTGTTTTACACAGGAGAAAATGGCTATCTGTAGCAGTAAAATCAATCCTTTCATTCAATAACTGGTTAATTAGTGCCTGTATATTCTAGGCACTGAAGACAAACCAAACCCTGACCCTCATAAAGCTTAAAATTTAATGCATGGAACACACAATAAAAAGTCAACAAAAATGCACATCGTTAGAAAGGAAATTAATGCAGGACAAAGGGATAGAGGGAGCAGATGAGGGCAAAAATAGAGTGGAAGCTGTGGCTGCCCCACAGGTAGACTAAGAGAGCTTCCTCGCAGGGGTAGTAATTGACACAAGACCCAAAAATATGAAAGAACTGTTATGGGAAGGTATAGGGCAAGAGAATTTTACAAACAGGAAACAGCAAGCATGAAGTCTACAGAGTTGGAACAAGCTTCATGTGTCCAAGAGGAATAAGTAAGAGTGGAGTTGGAGGAGAACAGTAAGGAAGAAGGAAGTGAAGAGAGGTGAGGTCTGAGAGGTAGCCAAGGACCAGACCCAGCCTCACCAAGGTCTGGTGATCATGTATTAGTTGTCTATCACTGCACAACAAGTTACCCCAAGATTTAGTGGCTTGAAACATTTGTTGTTATCTCACAGGTGCTATAGGTCAGAAATCTGGGTGCAGCTTGTGTGGATCCTCTGCTTCAGGGTTTGTCATGGTCAAGGTGTTGGCCACCTGAAATCTCAAATGGGACCATCTGAAGCTACAACTCAGGAAGGACCCACTTTCAAGCTCACTCACAGAGAGAGAATCTAAACTATCTTTTAACAAGTGATAAATACAATGAAATCTCAACCGTCTTGGCTACACTTTATACTCAGGGGAACTCCTCCTTGGCCCAGGTACTCAGCTCTAACACCTGATTTCTTAATGTGTCGCCAAGATTCAGTTTCTTGGGAGCTATCGTACTGCAAGCTCCAGTATTTCACCTTGTGTTGGCCAAAGGCTTAGCTTGGTTCCTGGTCTTGTATGAGGCCTCTCCCATGTGGCAGCCTGCTTCAACATAATAAGCAAGCTGAGAAGAGTCTGCTAGCAAGATGGGAGCCAAAGTTTGTTTTCAATCTGCTCACACAAGTTCAGTCCCATCACTTTTTCCTTACTGTATTTGACAGAGCAAATGACTAGATCTAGGCCACACTCTGGGGAAGGAAATACCTCGGAGCGTAAGTACAAGGAGGCAGGAGTACTTTAGGGACATTTTAGAAGTCTGCTCAACAAAGGTCTCATGAACCAAGGTAATGGTAGGAAGTTTGCCTTGGGAATCGTTAGGAGGCATTGAGGAGTTTCAATCAGAAAATTGATAGGCTCTTATCTTCAACTCATCACTGGCTATTATATGAGGAAGAAATGTAGCAGACCAGCTGTGAAAATAAGGAGAGGATAAGAAGCAATTATAATTGCTCATGTAGAAAGTGATAGAGCCAAGAAGACAGGGAGACACTGTCAATTTTGTGATTTATATTCTAAATAGGACCTACAGTATTTGCTGATTGGCTACATGTAAAAGGTGAAAAAGAAAGAAACCATAACAAAAACAAAAAACAAAAAGCCTGAAATAAATGGACCAGTCCCCACAAAAAGATTTTTCTGGAAAATCCTCTGAGAGAGACCTCATGCTTCCTTGCACTTTGCTCTTTTGTTTTCCTTACATCTCCTTTAAAATTCCTTTGATGATATTCATGAGTCACTTCACAGTGTTGATGCTTAGAAAAAATCTAGAATTTCTACACTTTGAATATGTTGCAAGAGGAAGTCACAGGGCTAAGAGCTGTAGGGAAGATGGGGTATAAAAATAGTTGTCATTATTTATTCCTAAAAAGGTGACACTGTCTTTTTAAGTTTGTTACCCAGTTCCTCATATTCATCAGCAGATTTAACATGCCTTCATCATTCCTATTTTTATGTAAAAATAAAAATGTTTTATTCTTTTTAGCAAAAAAAGATAATAAAGAGAAAAAGAATTAATTTATCAAGGACATTAGGATGCTGCTATACATTTTGAAAGTTTCAAATTTAATAACAAATTGTTGTATTCCATAAAATCACAGTATGGATATTAGCTATCGTGGGGAGAGTCTGCCTTCCAGTGCCTATTTCCCTGGAATCAGGAAAGAGCCAACAGGTTAAACAAGGTAATGCACATATTCTATGGGCCTTCTTGTGTCACTCAACCTATTGTCTTATGCTAGCTCTGTGTGTGGCCAGATAGTAAGTAAAATTCAAATAGGTCATAGTTAATACTGAATAATACATTTTTTCTTTCTCTGGTTTCAATAGCTAACCCAGATTGCTTTGTGATTAACTAACAACTGATGATACCATCTTTGCCCTCAGCAAAATGATAAGGTTTCATTTTGGAATCTGCTTATTTTCACTTCATGCCCCTTTATGTTATTTCTCCTACCCACTCTTTGTACACAGAGTCCTATCTTAAGTGTGCATTTCTCAATGGGACTAGAAGCATCCAAAGATAGTGAATATCCACAGGAAGAAGTAGCGCATAGAGCCTGAGTGTCTCCCATCATTCATCCTTGGTGTTACCAGAAGGGTAATCTTGACAGATGACTGAAAGCATGACACCCTCTGTGTTACATGAAGTATGTGCACTCATCCAATCTCAGTTATAATACCTATGTATATTCTGTGAAAACTCACATTTAACCTAATAACAAGTGAACACATTTTCTTTATTTTCATATTATATCACTTTGTAAAAATAATGTTGGACTGATTCTTATAATCATTTCAAATAGTTTCAAAATGTCTTAACTTTTCTGGTGTGGTGGGAGGTGGGAAGAGAGAAAGAAGAAGAAAGAGAAGAAGAAGTTGGAGGAGGAGAAGGAAGAGAAAAAGGAAGAGGGGAAGGTAGAAAGGTGAGGGAGAGAGAGACAGAATATGAAAGAACAAGGCCAGGAACACTGAAGTAGAAAGAACAGCGACTCCAGATTTAGTCTTAAAAGGGATCATGGTGAGACCTGCTGAAAGGTTGAAAATTTGCCAACTCTGAAATTGCATACATACATGTTTGATTTTATGATACAGTTATGGACAAGTTGCTCAAACACAAACAGATTGGGTGATATGCCTAAAGCCACAGTTAGGGGAAAAAATATAAATGATAACACAGGCATTCTGATGGCCAGACTCATATTTCCAAGGCCCTGACAGAAACCCAGAACAATAGTAGAGGGGATGCTTCAGAGACAAACACCTTCCCATAAGTGCCAGAAAGGGCTCCTCAAACTATATGCATCCTTCTTTTTAAACAAAATTTCCTCCAAAGCATATAACTTATTTCTTTCATTTTTATTATCAATATTGATGGTGAGCAACTTGAAGTTTCCCTTAAGGAACACATCCAATGTTGGGCATGGATACACAAAAATTAATAAGGCACCTTGAACTCTCCTATTTCAAACACCGTCTGTGACTCCACTCTGTTCTCCGAGTGCCCACCGAGAGACACAACTGAGAGACCAGGTTCTCTGCCCTCATTTCGGTGCCATTGTTCTCCAGCCCCCTTCACACCAAGTCAGCTCAAATATGCAATTTTTCTTTGTCATATATTAAGATTTTTCTTCTTCTCATTTTCTGTATTTTCATCTCTCTTCTGCCTCTTTTCCATGTGAACCTAAAGAACTTATATTTCCTTCCCTTACCCCACACCTTCCTCTGGCCCTACTACTGAACAGTCTCTTCCTTTTGCATATAGAGACACTTTATGAAGGAGCTTCCTTAAAAAACTCCACTCATGCTTCTAGATTCAGGCCAAATTTCACCACTCAACAGGACTTCCTTAATACTTCCACTGATATTTAACATATTTACTTATCACATTATATTGTAATCAACAGTTTATATGTCTACCTTTCCCACTATATCCTGAACCCTGCAAGGGAAAAATAGACCCAAATTCATCTGCAATGCCTACACTCACAGTCTAGAACCTTGTAGACGCTCAACAGGTTGCTGCAAATGAAAGAATGCACTGTGTCAGTTAACAATGACAACACTGTTTATTGAGCACTTAGGTCACCATAGATACTGTTGTAAATACTCCTAATGATTTAATTAATCTCATTCTCATATCAGTCTTATGAAGTACTATTCCCATATAGCAAATAAAGAAATGGAAGAACAGAGTTAAATTGTCCAAGGTTACAAAGCTAGAAAATGGAAAAGGTAGGATTTGAAGCCAGGTGCTCTTAGTCATTGGGCAATATACGGGCTGGAGATTAGGGGTCAAAAATTTTCTTTTTTATAAGACCACATAGTAAAGAATTTTGACTGTGAACTGAACATAACTTCACCTTTGAAGTTGTAGCAGGCAAATAGCTAGAGATAATATGTAAATGAATATATGTGACTGTATTTCAATAAAGTTTTTCTTATAAAAGTGGACGATGACTTGATTTTGCCTAAGATATATGGTTTCTTGAATCTTACTGTAGACTCTGCCTTATATATCCCAATATTGTATACTTAGATAAGATCTAGAGAGCACAGGCAGGTACCCAAGTACTAAAAAATTAACGCAATGGATCAAACATGGAAAAACGAGAGGCACTCCTTGTCAGCAACAGAGGAAAACAGTGGCAGCTAAAGAACAGCAATGTTCACAGCAGGCTATGGTTCAGCTGTTTGGTCTTACTTTTGGGATATTAATCTATTACCGTCACTAAAACTTTCCTGGACTTCTTCAAAAGTGGTTGCAGAGGCTGCCATTGCTTCCCTTAGCATATCAAAGCCTATTTTTTACATCCATACCACAGTAAAATTTTCTGAAGTTTCGTCTTGGGTTCAGTGACTTGGCATGGCTAAGGAGAGGGCTCCAGTGTGATTGTTGCTCAGTGTTCAGTGGTCCATGCCTAGGAGATAAACTAGAATGCATCAGTCTATTATTAGGAAAAAAACTCAGCCTATTTTCTATCCACTCAGCAGTGACTTCTCCCAATGCTATTGTGAGTCACACCACATGCAAACCTGCAGGCCAGGCTGGCTGGGGCCTGAAACCCACTGTCACAAAACAAAATAAATGTAAAAATGTGTGTAACAGTAGTTTTGCCAGAGGTCTCCGTTTGTTTGGTTTGGAAACAGACACGGTAGCCCTAACAGATTCCCAGAATCCTGAGGAAAAGTAATCAACTCTGCTATTACTTTGTAACTGATGCATTCATTGTACCCACCAAATGATTAGTGTTTTTTTGCATAACGTTTAAATGAATCGGCCCTGCTTCCTAATTTCCTGAGCTGTGCTGCCTGTTGACATTTCCTGTTGCACCATGCTCTGTTCTACACAGTCCGGGCAACTGAAGCCCCTATTTTATTCTGATACCAAGCCTCCGCCTGTCCTCCGTTGGACCCAACAGGCTTCCTTTAAGCAGCTACCTCTGCATTTAAGGATTTCTGTATTACTCACCCACATGCCTCTCTGCACTTGTAGATTTAGTGCTGGGACTGATTGGATCAATGTGCAGCACGCCTTGTTCCTCCTCACTGTGTCCCAGTCTCCTTGATCGCCCGACCTTTGCTGCCTGACTTCCTTCTGCCCCACTGCCTTGCTCTTCCAATTTGACATAAAATCCATCCTAACTGAGCTCTTAGCTTTTACCCATGCTTTCCTTACTTGGCTTTTGTCTTTTCTTCTGGTTTTGGTATTTTTCTTTTTACTTATTATTTATTTATTTTTAGAGAGGAGGAAAGGGAAGGAGAAAGAGAGGGAGAGAAACATCAATGTGTGGTTGCCTCTCACATGCCCCCAACTGGTGACCTGGCCCACAACCCAGGCATGTGCCCTGACTGGGGACTGAACCTTCGACCTGTTGGATTGGAGGCCCGTGCTCAATCCACTGAGCTACACCAAATAGTGAACCGAATAGTCAAACCAAAGCCAGGCCTCATTTGGTGTTTTCATAACTGTGTTGACAGCCATGCTCTCATCTCAACCTGTGCCTCCCTCTTGCAGCAGGCTTCCCTGGCTGGGAGCCACTTTCCACCTACTAGCTCTGAACATGAGAGAAGGACCTGGATACACCCTCTGAATCGTCCCCCACAGCCTCTTACCTTTTAGGTGTGGTTTGATCCTCCGCTGGCCACATTCTGCTTCATCGTCATGTTTTTCTGTGCTTCACAACCTTCTGTGTGAATGGAAGACTCTTCAAACACCTTTTTTAAATCATTATTATTTTTATATTTTTGGTCTGAATTCTGACCAACAACAAACATCAAGTAACCCAGTTCACTCTATATTTAAGAAACCTTACTATATGAAATGTTAAAGGAACTTACCTAAGAAAAAGAAGATAAAAAATATGAACAGTGAAAGGACAGCAAACTCACAGTTACTAAGAACCACACCTAGAACAAAACAAACTAAGAGGACAGCTAGATCAGGAGCAGAACCATAGAAATGAAGATCACATGGAGGGTTAGCAACAGGGGAGTGGGAGAATGAGAAGGGGGAAAAAGGTACAGAAAATAAGTAGCATATACAGTAGATAGAAAATAGACGGAGGGAGGGCAATAGTAGTAAGGGAAATATAGAATCTAAAGAACTTGAGACACATGGACATAAACGAAAGGGGAGGGAATAGAGGGGGAGGGGTGTGCAGGGTGGAGAGGAATGAAGGGGGAAATAGGACAACTGAAATGGCATAATCAATAAAATATATATTTTAAATAAGTAAAAAAGAAAGAAAAAAAGAAAACCATTGGCTCAATTTTTGCAATTAAATATAAAGGAATACCTCAGTTTGCTGTCCATCACCATTTGCTGTCCCTCATTTCTTGCCTACACAGATAGAAAAAAATGGGGTTTTTTTTCTATAAAGAACACAGGTAAAATGGGTCAAATGATCCATTACAAGAAGACTTTGTTCAGTTACTTGCTTGAACATCAAGGAGGAGCTCCAGAAAGTCCAGATTTTATGCCCACTAAAATTAACCAAATATAGATTTCCCAAATATTATTTTATTTTTTGTTTGATTTATTTTCTATTTGTAACACAATCCAAAACCAATAAGAATATATTCATTCTCAGTTGCTTCTCAAATCACTTCAGAAAGTATCCAATATTATATTTCTTCCTGCATTGTTCAAAGGCTGCCCCAGTGGTATGAGAGACAAAAGACATCTAGTGAACACAGCTGCTCCTCTGGGGAAGAGCTCTACCCATCTAACAGCTATTTTAAGATGTTGAAGGTGCATTACCACAGGCTGCACTACTCTCTGAATCCCAATTGGAACAGAAGTATCATCTCTCAAGGGTGTAATCCTAGGGTCCCATTTCCTTTTCCAGGCAAAGTAAACCATCTCTGACTATTAAGGCCACTGCAGGCAATCTCACACAATCAAAGAACCTCTTCATCATTAAGTGAATAAAATTATCTTTAAAAACAAGCCATTTTAAATGTCCAAAAACAATAACCTACAGTGATAGAAAAAGCAAATCAGCCACAAGTAATCATTAAATATGGTCAAATGTTGAATAAAGATCACATTTACTCATGGAGGTCCTTTAAGCATCATATTTACATGGTACTGAATGAAATATTATATAAACATAGATATGATCTTTAGAACTGCCAATGAGATTTTATAAGCCAATAGTGACAGGACTTCATGCAATAATTATTATTGACTATATTTGTCTTCTTCCAAAATTAATCTCCCAAATGCCTTAATGCCTTTTTCAATCGAAAAGACAGTAGCTCCAGACCTGAGATGTTCTCTCAGCTTTTTGGCCCTTATTCACGGTCTTCATCCCTTTCAAAGGAGACCACAGAGGACCCTGGTCTGTTCAACCACATTATATTGAAAGGTCAGAGGGCACGTACGGTAAGCACAATCTGGCATTTTGTTGATTTTATTTTTAAGTTAAATAACAAACAGAAATTATCTCCTCTATTCACATTTCTTTTTTTGTTTATTCTATCTCTTGAACTGTAACAAACTTTAATCAATTTTGTTAAAGGGAAAAACTAAGCAACAGCTCTCAAAAATAAATTATTAAGAATAATCACCTTTACAAAAGGTGATGTAACTGACCTGCATAGAGACAGAATTTTTACCTGTGTCTTCTGATAGTGAACATTTATTCATTTGGATCTGTACATGTTCCTTCAGCCCCTTGGAACTAAGAGAGTTTTCTTGAATGATAACATCATCTGTCTAGTCCCACAGCCACTACCTAAGGTCAGGTGACCATCCTCTCTCACGTGGGTTACTGCACCTTTTCTAATTGGCCTCCCAGGCTCTAGTCTTGTCCCCTCTTCCCACGGTGGTAACACATGCTTTACACTTTACTCCTGATGTGAACTTCAAACTCTCTAACCAATTTATTGAACCTTTCAAGCTTTAGTCCCCACCCACACTGGCAGCCTCATTACTCCTTACTCCCTGCTTATTATAGAATATGTCATGTTCTCTTCTCCTATATTTCAGTCTGCCTAAACTCCCTGGACTCTTCTCATTTCTTGGCCAAGCCTTCAAACACCCTTGGGGTCTCAGCATAATTTTTATTTCCTTCACCATCCTTTTCTAAGCCTCTACTCTGAGAAGCATAGAGACATATCTTTCTATCACAGCATTTATCACATTTTATATCATATATTAATATTCCCTACACCACATGAAGGCAGGGCCACATTTGTCTTGCATGCCACTTTATAACCAATACACAACTTAATGCTTACAGAGTGAATGACTAATTGATTAGCTGAATTCAAGGACGGACAGATGGGTGGGTGGGTGGATGGATGGATGGATTTCTCTAATGTGTGGAGTTAGAGTGGCATCTGAGAAAAGTCGGATGCAAAGGAACTAACAGTACCCTTACTAACATCAGTACAGCCATTCTCCCTGATCCACAGTTTTGCTTTCCATGGTTCAGTTACCTACAGTGAGCTGTGGTCTGAAAATATTAAATGAAAAATTGCAGAAATAAACAATTCATAAGTTTTAAATTATGCAACACTCAGAGTAGCATGATGAAATTCCTTACAGCCCCTCTTTCTTCCACCCGGGACATGCATCATTTATTCGTCCAGCATTTCCACACCGTATACGCTACCTGACCATTAGTCATTTAGTAGTGGTCTAAGTTATCAGATCAACTGTGATGGTATCGCAGCACTTGTGTTCAAGTGACCCTTATTTCACCCTTAATAATGGCCCCTAAGCACAAGAGTAGTGATGCTGGCAATTCAGAAAAGCCAAAGTGCTTGTTATGTATTGTCAGAATGTCAGCCTTAATACTCCATCACAATGCTTCATCTCATCACATAGGCATTTTATTATCTTACATCATTCATTGCTATAAGAGTACAGCTGAATAAAATATTTTGAGCATGCGCACGTGAGAGGCCACATTCACATAATTTTCATTACAGTATATTGTTATAATTGTTCTATTTTATTAGTAGTTGTTGTTGTTAATCTCTTATTGTACCTAATTTATAAATTAAATTTTATTATAGGTGTGTATGTTAGGAGAAAATGTAGCCTATATTGGGTTTGGTACTATCCGCAGTTTCGGGCATCCACTGGGGGTCTTCGACAAATTTCCTACGCCTACAGGGGGACTTCTGTGTGGATAAATGCTTGATTACTTTCCAATTCCGAAAGTCATTCATGTCACTGACAAACTAATAAAATTCTGACATAAATATCAGTTGACATTTACATTTATTTAATAATTCAAAAAGGAAAAAATGAAGATGTACATGACAATTTCGCTCATTCATCACAGATGGGAGGATTTATTTGCTAAATCAAGTATTTCCTCAATTTTTGTGCTATTCCCAGTGCAATGGCTTATAGACATGATACCCCTACAAGTTTAACTTGCATTGAAATTTTCTCTATGACTTTCTTAAGTCTAGGGAATCAACAAAATAATAAATCCAATCTTGACGGGGTATAGTGTGGGAGCAGCTTTGCCAGTTTCTGTGGTGTAAACGTTTCCTTCATGACCAACAAAAGTCTTCACTTTCTATTTCTACCTCATCACCAACTCAGTTTAACAAAGGCCACCGTTTTGATATTAACTCACATTAGAGGAAGCTCATATAAATACTAATTAGGCGCTTTCTATTTATGGCTCACATTTGGTACTAACCTTAGCATATCATATTAAAACAGAAAGGAAGCTGTGAAGTTTCTCACTTGTTATTCTTTGGACCCACCCACCCTTAGTAAATCTGATGGTAACTGCCACAGTGGTCTACCCAGACCCGCCCTGTTCGGCACCAAAACATTCATTCCTGCAGTTACTAAGGGCCTTGGTAGCCAAAGGTTCTCAGGTGCCTCTCTCCCCAGGAATTGTCCTTATCCAAACAAAGCTACTTAGTCCCAGATTATGCTTTTTTCTCTATGATGCCCTTTAGGAAATGACTGGTCACTTCAGGGGCTTGTGGATCCCGTCCCTTTCGTTGACTTGGAACACTTCTGTGGGGCTATTCCAGTTTCAGTGCTCTCTGGGAGATCTGCTGAGGTTTCTAGTAACTTTTCCTTCTGCCCAGTTCTGTTTCTCAACTCTTCAATCACCTTAAGCACACAAAACTACAGCTCAGGGTCTGTTCCTTGGGGTTTCCAACACACTACAGCCCTCAACAGTGTGTAGTGTTTACCCGTGTATTAATTTTAATATAACCTCACACCAAAGAATGCATGTTGTGGGAAATATCAAAATTAAAATACTGAAGCATAACATAGTAAATAAAACAGTTAATCAATTGCAATAGTATTGACAATTGATTTAATAGGGCCATCTCAGCTCTAAAATTGTGATTTTAAATACATCTTTATAAAAAATAAAACTATACATTAATGTAAATGGATCTCTTCTGATAGCAATCGATTGTGTTTTCCAATAGAATTTTTTCAGTATGTTGAGCTTATGTTAAGGATTGCATGAAACAGAACATTCTAACCCAAATAACAGTGTTATAGTAAGAGTATTTCATCATTTGTATTGTTGATCTAGTGTCTAGAAGTTTTAGGTGAGTTGAAATTGGTCATACATATGAGAACTAGCTTAGCTAACATTAATAATCATTAAAGAATGGAAATGACCTTAATTTCCAAAAAGAAAGGGCATATTTAATGATTCCCTATTAGCTAACTACCATCTTAAATAATTACACAAAGCAGTTCCAGACACAGGAAATACTTGGCATGGTTGAACAATTAATTATTACTCTCAGGTGAAAAGCATTTGATGTTGCATGTTTCCTTTATTCAAGTAGCTCTTTAATTCCAAGCAATGAAAAGACAAAGCTAGATAGCATTCTTTTAAAATTCCACCCCAATTATATTAGAATGGCTAAATAAGCACATGCTATTCAATATAAAGCAATTAAACCTATTGTATTTACACAGCCATTTAACTCATGAAAAAAGCAGAGGATGAGTGACCCAAAACTGGGTTGTTTTTTTTTTTGTCCTGACCTTGCAGGCATTTTAATGGTTTTGTACTCTTTAGGCATCAACTGATGACAATTAAACATTTAGATAAGTGTTGATTACTTCATTCATATTCATCCCAATCAAAAATGGTTAAGGGGAATGCACTGAAATTTTTCCAGATATGAGAAGTTGCATTATGAGACCAAATGAAAATGTTAATCATCCCAAAGTAAATTTAAGACACTCTAAGAATAATTTCAAATAAAGTATCGAATTATGTTGTCATTCTTGACACAAATTATAAAAATACAGTCTTGAAATAGTTTTTCACAGGTTTTACACTTATCTGAATAATTTTTAGTCCAAAAAAAATGTTGTTAACCCAGTAAGTGAAGGCCCAATTCTTGCATCCCCCAATCCCTAAAAAGGATGGCATTAAGCAAGGGAGAAACCTGGGGAGCAAATGTCTCCTATTTATCAACATAGAAGACTGGAGGAAGAAAGAGGGGCTGTGCAAATAGGTGTGGGGTGGGAGATTATTAGACCAGGAGTGCATCTGAAGAGGAAGAGGGGATTGGAAAAGGTGAGGGATCTGTTGAAGGCCCAGGAAAAAAGAGGGGGGCTGGAGCTAGAGAGCCAAAGGATGTAGGGAGTGGGAGACCGGAGCCCAGAAGTGGGGTCCGTTCTGAGACAGGGTGCTGGACCCTTGGCACCCCTTCCTCATCGCCTGCTTGCCTCTGAGTTTCTTCCTCCTGCTGCTCCCCTCCATTACCCCGATGAACAGGCTGCTTGCAGATGGGACAGGTCTTCCGGGTCCGAGTGAGCCAGGGGTCCACACAGTGGCTGTGATAGGCATGAGCACATGGAAGTACCCTCAGCTTGTCCCCATGCACATATTCATCCAAGCAGATGGCACAGACATCAGGTTCGTCTCCACGCTGATAGTCACGTGTAGGAATCTGCTTCAGTTGCTCTTTGGTCAGTCGATTTTGCTGGAGCTCTTTCTGATACTGGATACAGCGAACTATCATCACTATTCCTGCCAAAATCAGCAGTACTCCAATCCCTAAGAAAGGAAGGAGGTAATAGCCCATGAGGAAGCTATCGTCTGGGACCAAGAGCACCTGAGCCCCCTTCTGGTAGAGGAAGAGGGCCCGCAGGTACTCAGAGCTCCTCTCCCCAATGAACACAGATGGGATCCAGATCTGCTGCTGGATTGCCACACTATTCCACATCATGTTCACCAGTTGATTGGAATTCACATTGTGCACCACAGCTGCATCATACCCAGCCTTCTGAGCATTTAGGACCTTGAGGTCAAAGGTGCAGTCGAATCTTCGCAGCAGCGCAATAAAGGCTGGCCCGCTGTCCAGGGCTAAGGGTGGTGGGGCAATGGGGCTGCAGGCATTGGCTGGGTGAGCCTCCACAAGGAACCCCTGAAGTCCCTCCTGCCTGAGAGTGGGCCCAAAGAGAGCTGGGAGGTCTGCAAAGACCATGCTGGCAGTGTGGTCCAAAGTCGCTCGAATGAGCCCCCAGATGGGAGCTGCTCCCCACAGCACGGTGGCCACCACCACAGGAAGCAGGCAGGCTGAAAGGCGCATGGCAGTGGGAGGGAGAGTCAAAGGGGCTCTTTCCCAGTAGCAGGAGCAGAAGCAGAGTTCTGTGCACTTTCTGCCCCTCCTTCAGGATCTCCGGGACCAATCACCTCGGGTTGCCACTTCCCAGCTACATAAGAGCAGGAGGAAGGAACTCCAACTTGGGGAATGAGATAGCCATCCCTTTCAGGGGCGCTGCAACTGAAACACTATTAGTATCCTTTTTTTTTTTTTTTTTTTTTTTTTTTTTTTTTGGTACAGGGATAAAACAGGGGAAGGAAATGGGAGCACGAACAGGTGACAAAAAAACTTTCAGAAAGGTGAGGAAATGAAGGAAGTGGGCCTTCCCTCCAGGTGGGCGTCTCCCCAACCCAAAACGGTCAGTAAAGAAATACCCCTCCCAGAACTGGTTGCTCAAGGAGAAGGACTTCCGGTCCTCTCCTCCTCCACCTGGTCACCGGTCACCTCAACGGAGGTGGTACCTTCCGGTCTCGCGAGAGTAGCAGCTGAAATCTCACGGGTCAGATGCGAGAGACCTCCTGACTCAGTCTAGCCTGGCTTATTCAATCTGGTGTGCAGGCAAAAGAAGGTGAAAATTTTCTAGATTATTGATTTTAATGTAGGTTTTGTGGCAGATCACTCTACTTTAAGAATGTAAACAACCATATTTGTAAGTGTGAGTCCTTTATTGTCCTACCTCCCAAACAAGCATCTGGAATCTGAGATAATTCACAAGTAAATGCCACCGTTATGATACGGATAAACAAGGATCATCTATTTTCAAAGAATTTAACATTTTAATAATTTCATCCTAGTGATCCAATACAATCTTTTAAACTAGTGTCTATTAACTTATTTTATATTATTTTATTTTTTAATTAATGATATTTTTTATTGTTCAAGTACAGTTGGTTCTGTTTTCTGCCCACCACTCCCCCCAGCCCCAGCCATCCCCACTTCCCACCCTTGTACCTACCTCCCTCCAGTTTTGCCCATGTGTCCTTTATAAATTTTACTAAAAACCCTTCCCTTTTCCCCCTATGATTACCACCCACCTTCTTTCTGGTTAGTCAGTTTGGTCTTAATTTCAATGCCTCTAGTTATATTTTGCTTGCTTGTTTGTTTGGTTAGTTAAGTTCCACTTATAGGCGAGATCATATGGTATTTGTCTTTCACTACCTGGCTTATATCATTTAGCATAATGCTCTCCAAGTCCATCCATGCTGCCACAAAGGGTTAACATTTCAAACACAATGTGGGGATGGGAATGAAATCTTACTTCTTCATGAGGACCAATTAACCTTCCAGGTGTTTGGACAGCAAATTTGTCTAAGCCGTTGTAGGAGTCCAGGGGTTTTTGCTGTAGAATTAGACCCACATGAGCAAGGAAATCGTCAGAATACAAAACTGTGGGAAACATTTTCTTGCGATCCCATTTACAGTAAGAAAAGTATCCATTAGTTCTTAGATTTTATATTTCAAACAGCTGCCCTCTTGCGGTCTTAAATATTATTCCTAGAGGTCAAAGCCTAGATTAGAGAAGGAAATTATAGATCACTTTAAATAAAGATGTAGCAGATTGGCCAGGTCACAAATGGAAAGGCTATATTCTAAGCACACTGTGCAAAATTGTCCCTCCAGACTTGGGTGGCCAGAATCTCACATTACAGGATTGCCTTGCCATTTTTTGCATCAGTTCTATTTGCTAAAATATTCTCCCTCACTTGCTTTCTCCCTGGTCCTGCATTTTCTGATTTGGGAGTGTCACAGGTTATTAAGTGCCACTCTGCCTGCTTCCACATAATTTCTCCAAGATTAAGCACAAAACAGTAAACTCCGAGTACACATAAGTTTGAAGACAATGCTAGTCTAAACCAGTCCTTCAGGATTTTCAAACCCGTGTGGAGGACAGGAGAGAGCAGTCTCAAAGTGATCTCGTCAGCATTGGCTAGTTGCTGACCTCAGCCTAAAATGATTGAAGAACTGGGGAGATTCTTTTGGAGTAAGTTGTCAGTGAACTATAGTGATCAACACACACACACCACCCCCCTTGGGGAAGCAGAGGTCATGCTTCTTTCATAGCCTCAGTCTAAGGGAAAGTGACTTAGAGAGACTTTTGAAAACTGAATCCCAGGGTAAAGGCTAGGGGAGTGCTTTGGTTCAAGCTGCATTTCCACAGCCAGAAAAGTTTTTCAGAGTCCAAACATGGATCTTGCTATGGGGAACCCTTAAAAGGGTCACCACAGAAGGTTTATTTGAAAAAGAAAGGGGTACCAAAACAGAGGAGTGAATACCGGAATCTAGAAATGGGAGGAGTCACAGGTGGCCAGCCCAGAAAAGATATTGTCCTCATCAGGTGAGCATCCAAGAAGACTCAAGAGAAAACATTGCCAAGAATTCACCAAAGTCCTGTGCAGGAGAAAATGATTCCACTTGGGCTTGTTTATTGCGCTGGCAGACACCCATGTCAGTTTGCTACTGCACCAAGGACCTGCGAGTTTCTAAGGCTGGTCCTTTTGAGATCAGCCTTAGAGAGGTCATGAGTAGGGGGTAACCAGGGTGGGAGGGGAGCAAAGATAAGGGAAGTCAGCAGAGTACCCCACCCCTCAAACATTCAACGCCTGATTTGGACCCATGGTGGAGGATGAGAAAGTGTTTAATGAGCCTAGGGTTTTACATTATATCAGACTACACTAGAACTATGCACTTGTCACACGGAACTGAATGTTTTGTGCTTAAAGTGGTCAAAGTTGGGAATGATGGACCCAGGGTTCTTTAGTCCTGGAGTTTGTCAGTTTGGCAGCCCTTTTGAAAAAAAATAAATCATAGTTCCAAAATCAAGAACAGAGCCTTGGAGCACCCTGAAACAGCCTCCCAGTTCAGGAGAGGAAGACTGTACTTTCCAACTCTGTTGTCTAGTGCAAGAATGTTTTTCTACCGAAAAATTAACCACCAAGAGGATATAGTCAACTATTTTATATATATATATATATGAATTTATGTTAAATATATATTTTGTGCATACATATGTTATCTATATAATTTGTTATACATGAATTTTGTAGCAATGATATATAATTATGTATTTATAACTATACATGTATGAATATATAATTTTAAAATAATTGTCTCTTAAATCAAATACAAATTCATTGCTAATTTGTCAAGCTATCTTCATTTCTGGTTAGATATTCCTGATCCAATCCTTATCAGTTGCCACTGATAATGAATAATTAACTCAGTCTAGAACATTTGGCTTGTAATGGCTATCAGAATGATCTGCCTTTGTATTTTTGCTGTTCTCCATTATTTGACACATTCAAGGATCTCCATAACTTCAGCAGCTTCCTAACTCCGTCTTTGACTTTCCCATAAGAATCCAAAGGTCTCTTCCCCTCTTGCCTATCTTATTTAGTAATGGTCTTCTCAGAAGACCGTATACAAAAGGTGTTTAATGTAGAAAGATAGGGTCTTTGATATGGTATCAGACTATCTGGGGTCCTGTGTAAGCCTGCAAACCCATATTGTGTCCTCCCAGTGAAAACGATTAGTCAGTTCAGCAGTGAAAAAAGGAGGGAAGTTGTTGGTCTAGACAATGGAGGTCATAAAGATTTTTCTCAGTTTTCAAAATCTCATGGTCCATGCTGCAGAGAGACATACCATTACCCATTATTTCTTTGTAATATAATTATCAATCAATCATTTAGTTTGCAAAATAAATGATTTTTAAGAGTTAAAAAATAAAAAATATTAAATGTGAAGTATCCCATCATCCCAGTTGCTCTATAAGCTCTACAACCACTTTTCATTGCAACCTCACCATCACCCCTTCCTCCCCTACTCCATTCCTCTGGGCAGGATTCAGCAGTTTCAAGTTCACCAGAGGTGATTTACATTTAGACAATTGTCTAAACCCTGTGCACCACGTCTTCCAGTTCCTATCATCAGCAGAAGAGCCCCCCATTGGACAGCAAACCTGTTCACAAAATGGTCTATGGTATTACGTGTTTCTGGTGATGGTGCTGAAGCAATGATGGCATGGGCCTCATCGCTGCACCGATCACAAAAGATTATACATTTGCCTGACCTGGTTCACTTCAACATTTGTACTCAAACTCCCCTTCTTAGTGAGACCTCCACAGGCCACCACCCTCTGCAACAGTCACCGTAGACTATCATGGCTTTTGGTTATCGTTTATAACTGCCTTGCATATTGTATATTTTGCTTATTTTCCTCTTTTATTATCTATTGCCCCCACTAGAATGAATGGCCAAGGATCATGAAGACGGAAGCTGCTTTTCTGTTTTATCCACTGATGTATCCTCATCATTCATCAGGAGTGGGCAGGGAAGGGGGCAACTGATTAATGTTTCTTTCTCACATTGATGTCTGTCTGTCTGTCTGTCTCTCTCTCTCTGCCCTCCCCATTCCTCTCTCACTAAAATCAATAAAGAAATATAAAATTATTCTTGCTCTTAAGCTTAATTCTTTTTGACCTCTGTGCAACCTTAACTCAGATTTTAACTCCTTTATCAGCTACTGTGAGAAATCCAATTGCATCCAGAATATAGAACTTGGATAGGATTATTGAAGGTTCATTTCAAAGGGACCCCTAGGATTCTACTAAAAATGAAATCTCACTCCACTGTCTCATTTCCCAAGCACATGTTTTCTGTCCCCGGCCACTGCCCATCCGTTCACAGCCGTGCCCTCTGCGACACTGCGTGTCCTTCCTGCTCTTCTTCCCTCCTTTATTATGACAAAAAAACACCCTCTGCCCCCTGAAACCTAGATGTAGAAAGCACGATTTTAGCAAAGTTGATCCCCCTACAATAAATACCTTTAAAGGCTGCTTAAAATATTTTTCTCTGTATGTTTACACTACAGAACAAGATCAGAAAAATTACTGATTGAAAAAATAAAAATAAAAACAATAAGCATCAACCTGCCCTAAAATCAACAATGAAATGAGTAACCCCTGTACTTTAGTGGTGCATTTTCTGTTTGTTTCTCAAAATGGGAGCCCAACTTTATGTATCATGTGTCTGTGTTCTTTCTATTTCTGCCTCTATTGCACCTCTTCTGTGATCTGGGTTTGAAACATAAGGCCTATGACACAGCACCGGATCCGCTGATTGGCTTGCTTACACCTGTAAACCATACAAACTTCAGTAGTCATCAAAAAATTAGAATAACATTTTTTACTGTCACTAAATTGTCTTTAAAAACTTGGCATTGAAACATACAATGTTAGGAATTTATAGGAATGTGTTCATTTACATTTGTAGAACTAATATAGAATGTGTTAAAATGATATTATTCAAAGAATGAAAATACAGTGAAAGATTAATTTAAAACATATTTATCTTTAGGAATTAGTCATTATAGGGGAAAAAGTGTTGGTCCTGAACCAAAAACTTAATCTAATGTACAAAAATTATGTGAATATCACTTATTATTAGGAAGAATAATCTCTGGGAAAGAAATAGCATTTCTTTAGTTTAAAATTTAAGTTCCTGCATTGATGAAAATTACAAACCTGAAATTGTAATACCAAAGCAAAAAGAAAATCAGCTGTTTACTAATAACAACCAACCTAACAGGTCATGCCTCAAAATAATTGTCTTTCAGTAAAGAAAGAAATGGAGATATAGAACATTGCAGATAATTTCTTAAGGGTAATAATACTGTTTCCTCTATGTTAAACTATAAAACTACCCTTCCACTTTTTCCTTTGATTTGGTGCTGTCAACATAGGACTTCCTGTATGGTTTCCAACATAATGGTAGCTTGTTGCCCTTGACTTAGAGACAATATGGTCTGTACCCTCTAGGATCTTAAACTTTCAGGTAACTAAAATAAATGAAAATACTTTCAATAAAATCCATGTATCCAAGCCATGTGTCAAAAACCTCCTCAAAGGAATTGGATAGGACGCAAAGCCAGTACGCCACACTGTGTGTCCCTGCCTCCACACTGATGCACTTCGCTGCATCTCCATCCAGAACTAGAAGATGTAAGTGGTAATGAGTGTGGCTTTTAATTTGAACTTAAGAGTCCAAATACAATCAAAAGGACAATACATATGAGCATAAATGGTTTTCAGGAAGCAATGAGATTAATCCCAACATAAGTAATGGTCTGCGAAGTGGAGCCTGAGTGTGCCAGACAGCCCTGAGCCAATATCAATTAGCTTGACCCAAAAGTAATGAAGATGTGGAAAAGAGCATGAATGAGCCAAACCTTCCAATCCTGAACATGACACAAAGTCTCTGTTAACCAGAAACTTTGGTTCCTTGGAAAGCAAGAAGCCTCTTCATGCTACTAAGGTGGCTCTGCATATTCATAGTCACCTAAATAGTGGCTCTGAGGCACACAGACATGCTGTTGAAGACGAACTCTGACTCTTGCCCAATTTAATAACTCCTTTCTTCTCTTTTTAGGAACAGCAATGGATAACTTCCTCTTGCCTCCTTCTGTTGGCCTGCCTAAGTAGAAAATCCTGGGCATAATCTCCATACTCTCGTATTTCATTAAAAAGCCCCAGCAGTAAATAGTCTCAGGAGAAGAGCTCCCACTGTTCAAGAAGGAGTTTGTCTCTTTCTGGACTCAGGAGGAGCCAGTCAGTATTTCTTTTTGTCTTTTAGATAGTAATTTCATTTTTTGCCACTCGTGTAGGTGGTGTTTTCTATGACTTAGTGATTCCACTTTATATGGCGATCCAACCAGTAGAAGCATTGGATGAATCACTCAGAAGTACGCTGAAAAAAATCTCTTAGTATTTGTGGAGGAATATCAAGGCTTCAGAGTCACAAAAAACCCTAAGTATGGGGCCAACAAGCATTTACAGAGGCATGGTTGCTACTGGCAGAAACATAAGCAGCTTAAGCAAAAAATAGGAAGGTATCAATTTATGGAATTGATGGAACAAATACAACAACAAGTGTGGATAGGAACTGGGGGTGTAGGTGCCAGTTCCATGGAGACCGTGTACAGTGCAGGATCCTACTGTACTTCATTTCTGCATCTCTCTGTGTGTTAGCCTCGTTCTCCCTGACTGAAAAATGGCTGTCTTCCCACAGAAAGAACCATGGCCCTTGACATGTCTCAAGTTCACCTTCCTTCTGTATACTCCCCAGTACCAGTTTAAGTGACAGACCTATTAATGCCAACCCTCATTAGTGGAGATTGCTGTAACAAGGTTTTTGGGATGTCTCATAGAGCATCTTCCTCGTACTTTGCTTAAGATTTCTGGTGCATGCATGAAATGCATTATACATTATTGCCCTTATTTGACTATTATGCTAGTTAATACAGGAACAAGATTTATTCTTATATTTGAATTTTACTCTTTTTAAAAAGCCTAAAATTTTATGAACCACATGTTTGATTATAAGTTGAATGCTTTTAGTTTCATTAGTTTTGTGTAATAATATCTTATTATTCATCTTTCCATAACATTATAATTTTAATTTTTACATATTACTGTAACATGTACCTATTTATTAACTGAAAAGCTTATTTATCAAATGTGAGATTCCAGCACTATGTAATTTTTTTCTAACATCATTACAAGCCAATCATTAAAGATAAATTTAATCATAACTAAGAAATTTTTTCAGTTTATATTTTCAATAGTAAAAAAGATTTTGTACAATACCCACAATCTGGTTTCCTCTTTGCTAACGAGTATTAAGTTAGATTTAAGTCAGTAGAACTTTTGGATTGGTGTTTAACTCAGTTGTACTCTTTAATTCCTGTATTCCAATTAAGATGTACTATAATCATGGTCACAAGAAAAGTTATATTCATGCGATATTAATAACAAATACACTCCTCAACTTACTCTTCATGGCTTCCGCCATCTGCAAGCTCCTATTCACCTCTCTCTGGCTGGAATTTACAGAAAATTGTTAAGAAACCTACAAATCATCATATGTCTGCTTCCAAAATTTTAATTTCTAAGGGAAAATAATGCATGTTTGTTCCTGTTCTTAAGGGAATTTTTCTGTTTATTAGTATCTCTAGTTATTTTTTAAAATAAGAAATTGTGGAGGAAGGAGCAGAGAAAATGGAGATTCACTCACATTAACATATTTAGAAGAGGATAATTCAATTAATTTCACAGATATTTCAATAAATTGTGGTTGGAGAATTGAATGCTGTCAAGGCACATTTTACAAACTGATTGTCTGCTGGACTCTCAAGAGGGTCAAGGGTCACCTGGAGAAAACAGACATATCGTCCCTGCTCCTTGCCTCAGAGATTGGTTTTACAGCTAGAGCTCTAGAAAAAATAATTTCTTGGCCAAATGCAGATAAACATTCAAGCATAGGCCATTTTTTTAATGCGTAGAATTTTCTTCTCCTCACATTCTATCTGCCTCCCTCACACATGGATGCTTCTCCATGATTCTTATGGAAACATGCATAATTCATGGAAAGTAATTGAAATAAATCTATATTACTTTGAAAGAAGACTTGAAAAAGTGTAATTCTTCATTTTTCCTTGTTTTAAATTTCAGCTTTATTGAGGTATAATTGAAAAATAGAATTGTAAGCTATTTAACATATAAATTGTGTATATCAAGTTACAATTTGCTATGCATATACTCTACGAAAGGATTCCCCATCTACTCAGTGAACACATCTAACCCCTTATGTTCATGGGGTATATTCTAGAGATACTAGTGGGCAAGAAGATACTAATGGGCAAGAGCTGCTGGGCAAACAATCTTACTTCACTGGTGCTCTCCACATCCTCTCAGTCAAGTCAAGCCAATGGACATTTATTAGGCACCTATTGTGTACCTAGAAGATGGAAAAATAACAGGAGAAGCTCCACTTTCAAAAGAAGACTATATAAGCTGAAAACCCAACCTTCATAGTACCAAAAAATCATCTTATGGATGGATTCTCTAATAATGAGAATAGACTACATTTTTCTGAAAGATGAACTAACAAAACAAAACAAAAACAAACTCATAGCTATAGACAACAGAATGGTGATTACCAGAACACAAGGGGGTGGGGGAAGGGCAAATTAGGTAAAGGGGGTCAAACATATGGTAATAGAAGGAAACTAGATTTTTGGTGATGAGCATGCAATAGAGCACATAGATATTTATTTATAATGTTGTACACCTGAAATTTATATAATATTAATCAATGTTACCTCAATACAATTTTTTTTAAAAATTAATCTGGGACCAGGGTCAGTATCAAGGGTATGCAACATGTGCAGTCAGTCACACAGGGCCCTGGACTCAGTAGAATCCTAAACATGGTTTAATATTTTGCTCTTGTCCTCTCGAAATTCTTAAAATTTTTTCAACAAGGGGTCCTGTATCCTCATTTTGCAATGGATCACTCAAATTAGGTAGCTAGTCTTGCCAGGGATAGGCTGGTGTCCTGTCCCTAGAAAAGCATAATATTTGTTAAATGGAAGAACAGGGTTTGGGTTTGTTTTTTAATGAATTGTGCAGAGGAAATTGAAAGGGAAGCTAGCAGAAACTAGGAGCCTTCTGTGCATATCCCAGTAAAAGGTGGTAGGCTTCACCACGTGCAGTAGTTGTCAAAGCGGAGCACTTAGAGTCACAAGACATGGGCTCTACACCCAAAGTCAAGTTTCTGAGGTTTGCCTTCCCCACAGGTTGCCATCACGACCTCCAGCTTCACTGCAGACTTTTCTAATAATATTTGAATATAAAGTTCTCCCCCAAAAAAGAAAAATATACCTGTGGGAAAAAATTTTTGTGTGTGTATATATATATATATGCAATTATATATATAGTGAATATATATATATAATCATTCAAAACCATATGGAATTTGAGAAATAAGAAAGTGAAGCCCACAAAAAGAGAAGAAGAAACTAAATTTGTCCCCCCAAAATTACTAAACCTTGGGGACTGGAACAAATTCTATCTAATGAACTATTGATCCAACCCAAGAAAAAATGTCCTGTTTATTGATTCGAGTGATTCCTTCTTCAAACATTTAACAAAAACTGTAGTTAGAGTTTTTGGTTGCAGTTAACCACATACTATCTTTCCCCCTTCCGTTTATAAATCCCAACTCTATTATCCATGCTTTTGGCTTATTTACATTCAACTCATCAAAATATTATTTATGAAGAGATATGTGAGCTCAAGATGATTTGTGAGCCTGCTAAAGACAATTTATTGTTAGAACACATGTACTTGGCAGTACGATGCCAAGTCTATAAACACCACAGACTTATAGCCTGAACTTAGCCTTAGGCTTCATTCCATTTTGAAATGGCCTTGAAATTGGCAAGGGATCCATTTCTCCCTTGAGTCTTTTTAATGTTCAAAATACCTTGAAGGGGATAATAAATATTAATGCATGTTTGGCAAAAGATATTACAGTTGAGTAGATACTGAATTTGGTCTTTGGAGCTGGAGCCATCTGCCCTACTGGAGCACTCTGAATATTGACTTTTGTGCCTCCTGCCCTAATTTGGTTACTCACTCCAGGGAAAGATTTCTGGCCATGTTAAATGCACTGCTATGGTGGAAACTCAAATACAAGCATATGATCCCTGGCCTGGCTATTTAATCGAATCCTGATATTCTTACATTTTGTTGGTCTCTAAATATACATTAGCAACTACCAATATATTGTTGATATTTCTGATCTTGTTAGTATATTTCATAACTGTTTCAGAAACCACCACCAAGTTATGCCTCAAACACTTTAATCTATCACTAAAATAAAATAAAATCTCTTGGCTTTATATAATCTTAAATCAAACCTCAAAAGTACAAAAGCATCCAGAATCTATTAAGTCCTAAATTAGGAAGTGTCTGAAGTAAACTGTATTTTTTTCTGCTTGTCAGTGAAATGTTATTTCCAGTTCTTTTATTTTTTTAGAAAATAAAAAAACTTTACATTTATTTAGACTTTCAGTCCAATATTAAACATCAGGCCATCTGTGTATATTTCTAAGGAACCTCACTGCTTTACTCATTTATTTCTGCCTATTTCTGCTCATTCTGTTCTTAATTTGATTTTTAAATAATTTTTTATTTTGGCACCACTTTAAAATGTCTTAATTAATTCTGTTTACTTCCACATCTTTATCATGAAAATGAATGTAAATGTGAGGGTCAAATTCAGGATTAGAGAATGCAGTTTGGCAAATAATTTTTCCCAAATTACAATTCCTTTTTGTCTGCCAAAGCATAAGGAGCTTCACCTCCCAATCTTGTCTGTCTGCTTCTGCTGGCCACACTTCCCAACTAAAGCCATGCCTTCCTTCCATTTTCTTGACATTACTTTTTGTGACAGTTCTCTCAGAAATGAAACCTGGTTTAGCAGATCTACCTCTTCTCCCAAATAACGTATTTGAGGGCTGAAAAACAGGTGTGTCAACAGAACGGTGAGTTCAGCGAGGCCAGGAAGCTTTCTAACCTCCTCTTTCATCACTGTCTAACTACAAATGTTGGCAATTGCTTCGATAAAAGGAAAAGTTTTTACTCAACATTTAGATAATAATTTACATTCAGCCCTGGTTGCTACTGAGACCCAGGCTCAGTAGATTGAGCCCGAACCTGTGAGCCAACAGGTCACTGATTCGGTTCCCAGTTGGGGCACATGCCTGGATTGTGGTCCAGGTCCCCAGTTGAGGGCGTGCAAGAGGCAGCCACACATTGATGTTTCTCTCCCTCTCTTTCTCCTTCCCTTCCCCTCTCTCTAAAAATAAATAAGTAAAATCTTTTTTTTATTTACATTCAACTAGGCCAGAAAGGGGTATCAGTATCTTCAACTGACAGTGCAGAAGTTATAAGATACTTTCTCATGTGCATCAGGTTAGGTTCCATCACTGCTGCATAATATGAAATGCACCCACCACAAAGGGGCTAAATGCTGCTTTATGTAGCAGAAAAATTGTAAGCTCCCTTAAAACTGACCAGTTTTGCCTAATGTCAGCCTTCAGGATGAATTTAAAATTCAGTCTGTGCCAAAATAAGTGGACATCTGTCATGGCTGTTGCACCCACTTTGGGGCCCAACTGCACCCCAGGAACAACTCATTCCTTCCCAGGAACTGCCAGATTGATCAAGCTCACCACCACAGGCCACCACTGAAAAGAATATTCTATATGTCACTTCTGCATCTTCCCTCCCAAGGGAGCAACAATATGATTTGGTGTTCCCTGCACCACTCTAAGTGTGAAGTCATTAAAAAAACAAAACCTTAGTGAAGCAGAAAACAGATGGCCTTCAATCTCGGCTTCGAAATCTAGTAGGGCATTTGCTCTCTGGAGTGAGGGATGCACCCCAGAACAGACAAAGTGACTGACTTAGGAGACTGAAAGAGAAAAACACTAAAACGCCCATTTTTATTTTTCTCTTCAGCTTTTAAAATTCTGTTACTTGTGTATTTGTAATGTACACAGTCATACATGCACAATTTATAGTTATATATAGAAATATGTATATGTGTACACATACATACACATAGGTGTATGATGAAAAGATTTTCAGTCCCAGGCTCAGTAGGGCAAGAGTTCTATACAAGGACAGTTTTTCTAGCATGCTTGAACCCAAACCTTTTTCCCCTCAAAATTCAAGATGCTTACAAACCCCTTCCCACTGCAATATCTCAGGGCATTCACATACTTTTGGGAGAAGTTTTCTACATTGATTCTTTTTCAAAGGAAATTTCAGGGAAGAACACTGTACATTAAAAAAGAATAACACTCTTATCTTCCCATAGGATCTTCAATTGGCAAATAAAAACAAAAATGGACCAGGACAAAACGTTATTGGACAGCCACATCCATAAGGAAGAGATGAAGGAACTAGATGGGTGAGAAAATGCAACCTTGGTGTCATTGCAACCAGAGACAAAATATGTTGCTATCACATAATGGTAATGCCAGGAATCTACCAGTCTCGAGTAGGATACACACACAGCCAAGGGATATGAGTAGGTGATTCACACAAGCAAAACAAAAGAAAAGAGGGCCTAGGTCGAACTCCATACAAAAAGTCCATTCTAGTCATTCTTTTCAGGAGTACTCGATGCTACCATTAATACTCCTATAACCATACCAGGCCGTACTTCCCTCGACACATCTACTGGGGTCAGTGTTGGTATTGTGAGGCCCATCATCCGTACCTCTTTTTTTTAGAAAATATCAATTCTTATAAAAAGTTTGGACAGATTTAGAAGAAATTTCAAGTTCAATTAAAAGATATCTGAAGCAGTTGGCTCCAAGTAATATTTGAAGTCATAGTCTCATATAGATAAGCTAAGTGGCAGCTTTTGATGAATAATTTCTGCAGAAGGTTCATTAATATGTGATTGAGTCACATATTGGAGAACAGCCACATATCCTGATGAAATATGATTTTTAAAAAAGATGTTTTGTCCCACTATGTCATCCTATCTCAGTGACGGTAGGCTAGTGTATGTAGTATTTATTTTTGTCGGATTTGGGCCACATGGAACCATAAATCTTAGTCATTTCATTTCATCATTTTTTCATTATTTCAACCAGCAGCTGACAAACGATAGCCCATGGGCTAAATATGGTTTGCTGCCTTTTTTTTTTTACAGCCTGTGAACTAAAAATGATTTTTACATTTTTAAATGGTTGAAAAAATTTTTAGAGAATATGACATGAGCCCTGGCTGGTGTGGCTCAGTGGACTGGGTGCTGGCCTGCAAATCAAAGGGTCACCCGTTCAATTCCCAGTCATGGCACATGCCTAGGTTTCAGGCCAGGTCCCCAGTAGGAGGAGCATAATGTGTATGTAACCACCCATTGATGTTTCTGTCCCTCTTTCTGCCCACTCTTCCCCTCTCTAAAAATTAAATAAATAAAATATTTTTTAAAAAGAACATGACATGATAGGTGAAAATTATATAAAATTCAAACTTCGGTGTCCATAAATAAACTTTTATTAAAATACAACCGTGCCCACTCCTTTAAATGTTGCCTGTGGATGCTTTTGCACTGCAAAGGCGGAGTTGGGTAGTCAGAACAGACTTATGGCCCCCAAGGCCTAAAATATTTACTCTCTGGTTCTTTACAAGAAAAGTCTGCTGATCCCTGACCTAAGTGGACCAAAATCTGGAATCGTTTTCCACCTTTTATATAAAGTGAGGCTACACTTGTCTTTTTAGAGTTTGATTCTTTTAATACTTTTTCAAAGGAGATAAATTCCAAATGGTTTTACTGTAATTAGGCAGTAAAGAAAAGGCAGGTTTATCTATGCATGTAGAACTATTCTAATTGCCCACATGGGTCATTTGTTCTAAGGCCCACCTTTACCTTAATTAATTTTACTGGGTAATTAATATTGCTCATTTTTTCCACAAGCGTACCATACCTTATCTGAACAGACACAACCACAGTTACACCTGAACCAGACGTCTTGATTTAAGTCTTATCAAAATGATCTTAAAGGCATGTTAAAATAGAATTAGGTTGGCAGAAGAGAAAAAATTTCCTCTACATGCTGGCATTTCTCCCCTTTCCTGAATAATACCCATGTAACAGCTTTCTCCATGGCAATCCTTGGTTGAGGGCAATTTCAGAAACACTGCTAGTGTGAAAAAATTCCAGAAATATGGTTCTTCACATTCAGAGTGAGCTAATGGGACATCTGGCTATTACGCAGCAACTTCATTGCTTTAAAAAAAAAAATCACAGGGGACATAAAATGACAACAAAACAAAGCAGACATTATAGCACCAATAGTTAGAACAGGCTTGAAATTGTACCTTTTTCTTTATCTTATGATCTTCCTTTTACCTTTGATTTTTCTCTGCCTGGAATGTTCTCTTCCCTTTCTTTCCTGGCCAAGTGCTGCTTCAGATCTGAGCTCACATCATCACCATAATTATGCTTTTTCTCTGTTATGCCAAAGCACTTTGCACGTGCCTTTATTAAAACACTTTTTATATGCCCTGACAGCTACTTTTTTCCTTTGCTTTATTTTGAACACGTCTGAATCTTTAGTTAAATGACTGGTAGCCTAGAGGAAGAACTCGTTCTTTGCATCTTTGACCTCTGTACCAGTCCAGTGCTGGGTGCAGAGGAAGTGCTCAGCGCCAAGTAGTTGAAGTGATTTAACTTCTTTCTGTTTTACCATTTGAAATGTCCTTCAAGAGTCATTCATTTCTCATTATCATCCCTACTCGTGACATATTCATTGCGATTGTACTCAAAACAAGTACTTAGCATAAAATTTAAAAACTGATCTAGTTCAATAAAGTAATTTATCATTAAAAATTAAAATTTTACTTACAGGGAATACCATAGTGGTTAACTGTTAGAGGGGAAAACCTCTCTCTCTCTCTCTCTCTCTCTCTCTCTCTCTCTTTCCTCTTTCTCTTTCAGCTCTTTGACTGCCCATCCTCTAAGCCTCCTCATCACTCCACCCGGCTCTGTTTAGAAATCACCTTTCCCCTAAGCGCAGTACAGCTCTGGGGAGAGACTGTGCCCACCAACCACAGAGGCCAAACAGGCAGGCCATTTGTCCCCCACCCCCAAGTAGTCGAGGGAGCTGAAAAGACCCCTCTCCAGAGCCCTTGGCTCTCCAGAGAGTAGCACAGGCTACTGAGCATGGTGACAGCATCCCCTCTGCTCGTGCTGGGTCATTTCTGGCATAGCTGCAGATCCCACACTGCTGGTTTCTCTTGATGTCTGACCATTTTCCAGACCCAGACCTCCAGCCCTGCTCTAATTGTCTAGTAGTATTTGTCCAAAAACTTCCTTTTTGTCTAAGATGAGAACTGTTGCTTACTCCAGCTTGCAAATAAAATTTGACTGATAAAGGTAGTATCAGACAAGACTTCTCAGTCTAAACTCATATTTATTTGAATGCGGAAAAAATGTCAATGTATTTGGTGAATAATTATCATCATTATTGTTATCATCATAATCATCATCAGTATTGTTTATAGTTAGTACCCCTTTACTGTGTGGCATTTAATCCTCACCAAAACTCAATGAGATGAGGCAGTTTCCATCATTACCATCTTCTAAGGATAAGAAAACTGAGGCAGAGAGGAGATAAGTCAATGTTGCCAGGTCATATGGCTCAGAAATGGAGCTTGGCTTCAACCTTGGCAGTCTATATTCATAATTTATATTTTGGTAACTATAGGAAGGATGGTATAATTCTTGTCATTATTGTTATTAATAATAATACCTAATATTTAGTATGCACATACTATACACAAGCAATGATCACCTATTCCTCATAATATCTTATAAAGTATCTTCAAACTTCATAATGTAAGAATCCTCATGTTACAGATAGAAAATGTTTAAAAATACTGAGATGTAACTACTGGGCCAGTTTCCCGAGGCTAGTAATTGGCAGGGCCAAGTTTTGAACACAAGCAGTCCCAAGCCACACACTCGCTCCTGACCATGACAGGAGCTTTGCAATCACAAGAGACTCAAGCTCTAAACCTATCGTTGCATAATCCAGCCAAATGACCTTAACTGTGACTTTGTTTCCTCACCTATATAATGGAAATACTATTTACAAGCCTCTAGTATAACTTATAAGGCTTTTAGGGGAAAAATGAAATGCAATTTTAAAATATTTTGAAAACCATTATCTACATGAACAGTTACTGGATTTTTCATGTTTTATATATATATATTTTAACATATTTTTTACTTTAATTGTTATTCAAGTACAGTTTTCTGTCTTTTACTCCCATCCCAGCCCACCTACCCAGCTCTCCCCTGCCCTCCCATTTCCACCACCCCCCCTAGTTTTTGTCCATGTGTCTTTTATACTTGTTCCTTTAAACCCTTCCCCCTTTCCCCTGAAATTCCCTCCCCTCTCCCCTCTGGACACTGTTATTTTTTATTCTCACCCAGGGACATGCTTATTTGTTTTAGAGAAGGGGAAGAGAGGCAGAGGGAGAAGAACATTGATTAGTTGCCTCTCATACATTTCCCAGCTACAGAACTGAACCCGCAACCTAAGCATGTGCCCTGACCAGGAATTGAACCCACCACTTTTTGGTTTTCACAGATGACACTCCAACCAACTGAGCCACACTAGCAAGGGCAGTTACTGGATTTTTTTAACCTGTACTTTTAGAAACTTAAAAACCATGCTGCTTATTGTCATTGAAGTGAACTATCTAAAAGAAATGCAGGCATGAATGAGGCTCGCTTAGGAAATGTTACTAATTATATTTTGGAGAGCTAGAACATTCCAGAATACATAGGATAGCTCTTAAAACCAAGAATTATCTTGCACAAATGTGAATTGTGCTGAGATTGAGAATCTCTGGTTTAGCCATTGTTATCTATTCTTTTTTTAAATAATCATTGCTTATTCTTTAAATACAGTTAACATGCAACAATATACTAGTTTCAGGTGTACACCCCAGTGACCAGACACCACATAACCCACCAAGTGATCATCTCAATAAATCCTGCGCCCATCTGACACCACATATACCTGCCATAATACCATTGACTGTGTCCCCTATGCTACACTCCACATCCCCATGAGCACTCCGACTGTTCCATAACAACCAACTCGTGCTTCTTAATCCTTGCACCTTTTTCACTCATCTCCCCAACCTCTTTCCCATCTGGAAACCATCAAAATGTTCTCTGTGATCATTGTTGTCTAGAACTTTGTCCCAGAGGAAACTTTTGGCAGAGAACAGTATATTTCTGTTTTGCTTTGTGCTTCTCCCTGAAATGGCATCTGGAGATTTTACAAGACACATATCCTTTCAGCTGCATGTCGATAGTTGGGAATTACCTAACATATTGCTTTTGTGCTGGTCTTCTTACCCAGATGACTGCACATAAACACTACCAATAAACCACTTGACACATGATTGTACATTTTAATCATGCACATTGAAAGGAAATTCAAACATAAATATTATTTTTTCTTTTTCAAACATAAAGACAAACACAAAAATATTTCGTAAGGACACTAAAATGAAGGGTGGAAAGTAAGATGAAGACAAAAGAATGAAAATATTTTTCCAACTTTAAAAAGCAGAGCCTCTGTCCCATTGTCAACCTTGATAAACTGTGGGGCTTGGTCAGTGACCAGACTCACGTAAATGCTGCCAAAAACAAGTCTGGAGCTGCTCCCATCACTGATTTGGTGTGATTGGGTTACTACAAAGTTCTGGGGAAGGGAAAGCTCCCAAAGCAGCTTTTCATTTTGAAGGCCAAAGTCTTCCGCAGAAGAGCTAAGGAGAAAACCAAGAGTGTTGGTGGGGCCTGTGTGCTAGTAACTGGAAGCCACATGGAGGGAAGTTCATGAAATTCTCACAAGTGGGAGAAAAAAGCAAATGAGAGGAAATAGAACTCAAAAATAAGATTCATCTTCTAAGCAAAGGGCAACCTTCTTAATCTAACTTCCAGTTTGTTCTCTCAGTACACATATTCCAAATGGCCAGCAGTGTGACTGCAGCACAAGGATATTGGGGTTCAAATTGACTCCCTGTTCTCCACCCTCGTATCCCACACAGAACTGTTGCTGGGATACTAATGAGTCTACTGCTGTCCTTGGTCCTGAGTCTTCATTTTCTAATCTTCATCCCCATTGACAGGGTTGGTCCCAAGGCCTCTTTCAAACCTAACATGCCATGATGCTATGTTAACACCTGCAGTTATTTAAACCACCACCTACTAAGGCTGGGCTTCCAGAGAAATGTCTGAGTGCACATAGAATAAGTTCACTGTTCACTTGGGTGCATATATCTGCAGTGAAAACATAAGGGATAAATAATTCTCCTTTCTTTGCCTTAAAATCTAAAACTGCCTCACATAATTGTCAAGGTAAGCCTCAACATAACTTGGAAGCTATGGTGGAGATGAATGTTGCAAAATTAACCATCTCATTTCCCTTCTGCATCATAATAGATGTCATATTTATATAAGTTTAAATATGCTAAAGAATTTATTGAGGCAAAATCATAATATTCTATTGAAAAAATTAAATAGTAATACTAACACATTTACAGTAAGAAAGACATTGCCCAAATATCTAAACTTTACTCATTTGGAAATAAGATAGCAAGTAAAGACTTAAAAAAAAAAAAAAGACTGCCAGCGTTATTGCCAGATAGTAGCTCTCATGTGACTATTCCTGAACTCTGTGGAATAATTCTGTAGAGTAATATGGCAATTAGGAACAGGAGTTCTGCAGAAAGATAACCTGTCTTTCTTAGCTGTGTGATCTTGGACTTCCCTTAATCTTCTGCATCTTAATGCTTTTATCTACAAAATGGGGTTAATAATAGTAAACCCAGAGACATGATTCATAGAAATGCTTAAAATAATGCAAAATCAAATATCTTAATAACTTCATTTAACTTCCACCAAGATGGAGGTGTAGGTGGAAGCACTGTGCCTTCTCACACAACCAAGTTTAAAAACAACAAAGTTTTAGCAACAAAAATGCAACTAAACCACAGAAAATTGAACTATTCAGAAGTCTAACAACAATGAACCCTTCAGCCAAACCAGTAAGAGGGGCAGAGCCAGCAGCAGATCAGGGTTAGGCAGGAAAGATCCACTGGACTGACCTGGGCACTAAACCCAGGCACACCGGCAGCCGTGGGTGGATCCCAGGTGTGGAGTAGTGGGTGGACCCACTGAGGGCACAAGGCATTGAACCCACTGAGGGCTGATCACGGTCACACATTCACACACAGATAAACCGGTGAAGGAGCAAGAGGTGAGACAAACTGTGCAGGCCCAGTGGTGGGAAGCCACAGAGGGGACTACCATTGTCCCTCTCTGACCCACCCCCACATACAGCATCACAAACCAGCGACCTGGGTGGCCCCTCCCTGGTGAACACCTAAGGCTCCGCTCCTCATACATAACAGGCAGGAACAGATCAAAACATGGCTCAAGAATAACTCAGAGCCCCAGAGCCAATAAATCTAAGTGATGAAGAAATAGCCAAACTTTCAGATGCACAGTTCAAAACACTGGTGATCAGGATGCTCAAGGAACTGGTTGATTTTAGTCACAAATTAGAGGAACATATGAAGGCTAAACTAATTGAAATGAAGGGAAATGCACAGGACACCAATAGTAATGGAAAGGAAACTGGGACTCAAATCAAAGGAGTGGACCAGAAAGAGGAAAAAAATGACCAAATGGAACAGGATGAATAAACAAGAATTCAAAAAAATGAGGAGAGGCTTAGGAACCTTCAGGACATCTTTAAACGTTCCAACATCCAAATTATAGGGGTACCAGAAGGGGAAGAGGAACAGCCATGAGTGGAAAACTTATTTGAACAAATAATAAAGGAGAATTTCCCCAATCTGGCAAAGGAAATAGACTTCCAGGAAATCCAGGAAGCTCAGAGAGTCCCAAAGAAGTTGGACCCAATAAGGGACACACTAAGGCACATCATCATTACATTAGCCAAGATTAAAATGGAGAGAATTCTAGAAGCAGCAAGAGATAAGAGGACAGTCACCTACAGAGGAGTTCCCATCAGACTGTCAGCGGATTTCTCAAAAGAGACCTTCCAGGCAAGAAGAGGCTGGAAAGAAGTATTCCAAGTCATGAAATCCAAAGACCTACGTCCAAGATTACTCTATCCAGCAAAGCTTTCACTTAGAATGGAAGGACAGATAAAGTGCTTCTCAGATAAGATCAAATTCAAGGAGTTCATCATCACCAAGCCCTTATTATATGAAATGTTAAAGGGAATTACCTAAGAAAAAGAAGATAAAAAAGATGGACAGTGAAAGGACAGCAAACTCACAGTTATTAACAACCACACCTAAAACAAAAGCAAACTAAGAGAACAGCTAGATCAGGAGCAGAACCATAGAAATGAAGATCACATGGAGGGTTAGCAACAGGGGAGTGGAAGAAGGAGAAGGGGGGAGAAGGTACAGAAAATAAGTAGCATAGATAGTAGGTAGAAATAGATAGGGGGAGGGCAAGAATAGTAGGGGAAATATAGAATCTAAAGAACTTGAGACACATGGTCATAAACTAAAGGGGAGAATGGTGGGGCAGGAAGTGTGCAGGGTGGAGGGGAATGAAGGGGGGAAATAGAACAACTGTAATGGCATAATCAATAAAATATATTTAAAAAATAACTTCATTTAATCATTTATTGTCATTAGCTTTATTAGCATCCATAGTAGCATTATTGTCTTCTGTTTTGGGTATCTTATTTTGTTTCCAGAACTTTGCCTCTGCTGCTGTACCTCTCTTAACATCATATTGTTCAAACATTGCTGTCTATACTCAGTGATTACTACAGAAATTCCTGTATCTAGTCTGGAAATAGGATATCACCCATATTGGTTTCAACCTGAATATGAAAACAGGATCCTTTTTAATTTTCTATGTACAAGTGAAATCAAATGACAAATATTAATAAGCTGTGTTGGAGGTTAGAGGTCATGGATAAGTTATAAAGAAAAATAATTTATGACTCTTTCATAAACCTAGACCCATCCTATATCTTTATCTTTTGACCACATCTCTCTCTGTCTCTCTCTCCCTTTTTCCCTCCTTCTCTCCCTCTCCCCTCCTTACACCTGGAAACCACTTCCACTTCAACAGTCATGTCATTATTCCCACCACATGTCTAACACTATCTTCAGTGGATTGTCATCTTTATGCTTTAAGTCTAGAAGCAAACTCACTCCTAATCCCCAAGGTAAAAAAAAAAAAAAGATGCTTTGTACCTGATCTCTCTTTAATGTCCTTCTCCCAAAACTTTCTTTCAAGGTGACCGATGATTTAAAAACAATTCAGTGTCTATGGAAACCCTGGAAGGGAAATGGTATAACTTTATAGACTCAAAAACACAGGTACTATTTTTTATTAAAACATTCATTCTTCAAACTTAGAAACAGAATAGATTCAGATAAAATTGATGATATAGTCCTTCTTTGGAAAGAAGGTTTATCTCTATTTCTGAAATCTTACTACTTTGCATCCAAAATTTAGGATATGAATACATTCAGAAAATTTACGATGGTCCTTATTACCTGAACCTTCTATTGGAACTCTTACATTCCAACTTAGACACTGGATAGATATGAACAGCAAAGGACTAACGTATTATAGTAGTTCTAAGTTGGTATGTTTTTCAGAATCTGGGTTGTTCATTCTTACCTGGTTCTCCTGATTAAGGTAGAAAGAGGATATACATATTTACTCCATGAAGCTAGCATACTCCAACATCAAAATCTGGAAAAGAAAACACACCAAAAAGAAGAAAAGAAAAACAAAGAAGATAAATGTAGAGAAATATAAAAGTAATAGATATCTAATGCTTATTGTCTGTGGTTAAGTAAACACGGTTTTGGATTGTCATTTCCCTGTAAATAAAAAGCTAAAATTAATCAAATATGATATATTTTAATGTATGTTCCTATGTTTTCAAAGCCTGTGTTTTCTTCTTATCCTAAGAGGACATAAATTAAAAGCTTGCTTCAATATCTGAGATAAAAACATTCTTAATTTTAAAATCTCTTAGTTAATTTTATGTTTTCAAATTATAGCTTTTGAATGCTCAAAGCAGGCTCTATCAAAATCAAAGTTTGGATTTATGACTTGTTTTGGATTTTTTGTAACTACAAAATTATATTACTGTAACAATAGTTATGAAAGGGCCCACAAATGTTGAAACTTGGAAAAATATACATCATTTAAATAATTTTAAACACTTTTTTCAATTGTTAAATAATAGAACTAATGTGGATTCACATGGGCATGAGTATGGGTCAAGAATAATCAGTAAGAGCAGCCAAAATTACACCCACTACAAACCTGCTCTTCCTTCCCTGAGCCAAGTGACTCTTAGAACTCAGTGCCTAAGCAAGTGGTCAGTTTAGAGAGAGTGAATCAGATGGGAAAGGAGGATTCGGATCCCGGGGAAGGAGCACAAAGCAAGTAGAACAGGTGCCCACGCAGATGGAGGAATAGGGGACAGCCAACAAACAAAGTATTTGAAGAGTTTGGGGTTTCTTGGATACAATAAGCTGATTGAACATAATGTTAGAGAAAGAAGAAAAGAAGAAGCATAAGATCCTTGTGACCACAGACAAGTCATTAACCTACACTGCCCTCACTTTCTCACCTGTTAAGTAAGAAAATTGGAGTAGATGAACTGTGAGTCTCCTGTTAGTTTTAAATTCAATAATTCTAACAAATTACTTTCTTTCACTCATTTGTACTTGAAAACTATCAATTATATTGACCAGTGGAGGAAAATAGTAAAATGCAAAGATAAAAAATTATGTATAATGAGTTCTGATTGTCATTGTATGGGGCATTTATGTCAATGACTTCCTATTATTTTGTAAATAATGTTTTACTTTGCAATTACAGTTGACATACAATATTATATTAGATTCAGGTGTATAACATAGTGATTAGCCACGCATATAACTTACAAAGTGATTGCCACAGTAAATCTAGTACTCATCTGACATCATGCATAGTTATTACAAATATGTTTCAGTTATACTCTTTTAAAAATGAATAACTGTAGCCCTAGCAAATATGGCTCAGTTGGTTTAAACAGCATCCTGTATATCAAAAGGCTAGTTCAATTCCCAGTAAGTGTACATACCTAGGTTACAGGTTTGACCCCCCCCCCCAATTGGGGCACATACGGAGGCAATCAATTGATGTTTCTCTCTCTCTTCTCTCTCTAAAATCTATAAACACATAAAATTAACCATTTTATATTAGGGTTCAAATGAAAAAGATGAAAGGTGACCTGTAGACAAAACAGTAAGAGAAACTAAACATAATTATTAAAACTGTGTTTTTATCACAATCCTCTCATAAGTCATTTCAAAAATCCATAAATCATAAACTATTTTATCTTGAGCCATTGACCTTCAGACCCATTCTGCACTGAATTTTTCTTAAAAATCATTCAATTATGAGTAAGCCATTATTTCTTGAACAATCTCACCATTACCATTTTATTAGAAGAAGTGGAAATAAAAACAATTGAAGCCCTGGATGGTATAGCTCAGTGGACTGAGCGTGAGCCTGTGAACCAAAAGATCACGGTTCTATTCCCAGTCAGGGCACATGGCTTGGTTGCAGGCCAGTTCCTAGCAGGGTCCAGTTCCCAGCAGGGGACACACCAGAAGCAACCATACATTGATGTTTCTCCTCCTCTCTCCTTCTCTTCCCTTCTAAAGATAAATAAATAAAATTAAAAAAAAACAAAACAATTGATAGAAGGCTTTGTAAAAAAAAGATGTATGGTATTTTTTCACTTCCCACAAATTTAAAGATATATGGTGCAAGATCATAAAATAAAGACAAATGTGACATCAATTTAGGTAAAATAAAGTTATAGAAATCATATCAATTTATTTAACCTCATTTATTACTTAACCAACATTTTATTAGTTTAGAGATTGTCCTGAGGTCATAGAATTTGCTTAAGTTTTCACCATTTAAAAAAACAAAGACTAGATTTTCCTCTTTCATAAATGGTTCCTGTGCGAGTATTTTTTTCTCTGAATCTCAATTTGTTACAAACTATTCAGAGCAAGCTAGACTGTACCAACTGCTGGTTTTCACTGGCCATATCCAAATCATTAAATAGAATCTGGACTCCTTAAAGTACACTGTAGTAAAAACCATTGTCTCCTTTGCCCTACATGTTTAGTATAAGTTTGCATATTGTTACTTGAACTACTTTCACTTTGTACTTTATGTTATTTAAACTCATCTTTTGGCAGGCAGTCTTCTCCTTTACTGGCTGGCTGTTTCCATTACTTCATTTTTATGAATGTTAGAATATCATTTTGTTAAAGGAAATCTCACTTTTATTAACTAGTTTCAACAAATGAAGTGGTTGAAAACATGTTATGTACAAGCTATGGTCACTAATAATTTTCATTTTCTAGAAGGAATGAAAGCACACATAAGACATTTTTCTTACCTGGTACTAGAGCAGCATACTCTAGCAAACAAAGAGAGTGCTGTAAGGCAAACCTGTTCCTGGAAGGAGACAGTGTTCCTTCTTAAAATATAAGCAAAAGGGCCAGAATTCTGAAAACTCAAATATGCCTTAACCACGCAATTTTCTTCTGTTCTTTTTTCAGAGTCTGTATTACTTAACTACTGTTTGCCTTTCTTGATCTGTTCTTGAGTGTTCCTATAGTGTTCATCTTAGAGTGTGCAAACGAAAGGTTCAGATTCTCATTAAGACAATAGAACATCATTTTACTTTGCCACTAAATAATTGTCTACTATGTATATTTACATCCTGAGAACTTTTTAGGTGATATTTTTAACATGTCCTTTACATAGGCATGGGGAAATCTATTTTCTATTTTTTTGCTTGACCTCACTCTCAACACCAAGCTTCTTCCACATGTAACTGCTTTTATAAATTGTGAATGTTCCCTTTAATCACAGCAACAGAATTTTCTTTCAAAATATCCTTCTTTGACATTGCTCCCAGAAAAAAAAGTATCATGGTAGATAAAGCATAAAAAGAATTTTTTTTGGAAAATTCTTCAAACACCAAATACCTCTTAGAAGTTCTATCTAAAGAAAAAAATAGAGATATACTGCTTATAACTAGTAAAATTATCCTCTCCATTTCCACATTCCCAAAAACTTCATGAAATGTTTGTTGACACAACAAACAGACTGATGGGAAATGACCAGATGCCATTTATGAATATCAGATTTGTTTTGACATTGTTGGTCACCAGTATAAAGAGGTAGATGAGGGCTACTGGGTTTCTCTCCTGCAAAGTCACAACCACAGTATAGCTTACAGTGCGAATAAAGCCTCAAGTGAACTTTAGCCATGGATACAACACGGAAAAATGGTTACAAATTCATTCACACATACAATCGTGTACCTATTCTGCAAACTGGATCAAGTTTTTACTTTTCTACCTGGAAGCACACTGATCCCACTTTGCCTAATAAGCTTATTCAAAGCAGATGTGACAATATCCTAGGAGCAGGATTAAGCTAGTAGGCAAGGCAGAATCAAACAACAACTGCCACAGAACTGGTGGGAAGTTTAAGCCCACAACGCTATCCAGAAAGGCTCTTAGCTTACTAAAAGAGTCTTACACCCTATTCACACAAGGTAGATCATGCCTGAAAAATACTCCTATAAAAAATCCAATGTCATAAATGAAAAGTCCTAAAATTTGTAAAGAACCACAAAAGTACTGAAAGCCAAAGTAATGCTGAAAAAAAGAACAAAGCTGAAGGCATCACATTTTCTGGTTTTTAATTATAGTGCAAAGCTATAGTAATCAAAATAGTATGCCACTGGCATGGAAATAGACACATAGACCAATGGAACCAAATCGAAACCTAAGAAATACATCTCCACTTGCATGATCAACTAATATTGGACAAAAGAACCAAGAATACTCATGAGGAAGAATAGTTTCTTTCTGGAACTCCAGAACTGACAGCTACCACATTGGAGTCTAAGTTATTGTTGATAAAGTTGACTTCCAAGGGCATAGCACCCCAAAATCAGGTTCGGGTAGGATATAAATTATCCCATGGGGGACTGTAAAGACAGGCCTTTTTTCAAGGCTCAAACTTTCTTTTAAATAAGATTTCAGGGTTTTTTTTAATGCCATCAAATGCTTTATGATTATAAGGCTTTAGATGCCATATATTTCCTCTGGTTTATTTTTTTCTCTGCTCCTTGAAAAATATGTTTTTAAAATTTTTCAGGATTCTTCTAAGAAGAAAAAAACAAAAGATGTTTTCCAAAGAGGAAAAAATAACTTATCACATTTGATAGTTCTTGCTATAACATTGTTCAAGACTTTGGTGATAAACACACAGTACAACACACCGAAGACCTATTATAGAATTGACCACTTAGAACCTATGTGATTTTACTGATCAGCGTCACCCCAATAATTTCAATAAGGATGAAGATAAATTTTAAAAGTTAAATAATTTTCCCACAAAATTTTATTACAATTAAAAGAAAATTGGAACGACCTCTCCCCAAAGCTCATTGACGTTTACTGCTGGCAGACGATTGAATGGCGGCAGATCCTGAGCTTGGTGGGACATTTCTCTTCAGCTCCCAAACTGCATGACTACTGGGAAACCTGCCAAACTGGAGTGGTTCCCGCCAGATCTGATCGATCTCACAACTAACTTCATCTTAATTGGAGCTCTATTTCTTATACCTGACTATTGGGCAGGGTCGTGTTTGGGGACAAAAACTTCTCTAGTTGCTCACAATCAGAAGAAAAAGACATTTCATTCAGCCTGTCTTCACAGTATTTAGCAGCAAAAGCAAGGTGATTTCAAAATCACTGTTCACGGTGCATGGTGCTTCAGTGTTACTATTGACATTTAGGTGTTAGACAGGGCCACCTAGCAGAACTGAGCGAACCTGTACCCACACCACTGGTTTGTGCTGCCAGCACCTTCCTTCCTATCTTGCTTGAAAAGATGACCTTAAACTCCTACTTCAGCTCATATAACTCTCTATGCAGAACACTAGCATTAAATAATAACATTGGAGTCAAATTATATGTTAACTGAAGGATTCATGATTGTATCCTTAGCACTTAGCACTGTGGTTGGCATGTTGTGAGGACCCCTGATAGGTCAAGGAGGTATTTAAATATCATGCACCTATCCACACTAGACAAGTTCTCAGTCCAACAGATTTACTCAGTCATTCCATAGATCTTAAGAATATAAAATTCACCCTGTGGAATAAATTCAGTAAGAAAAGAGAAGTATAATAAAAGGTTGGCTATTTCGAATGTTCTGTATTTAAAATGGCAAGGACAAGCCTAGGTAAACAAAAAATGGAATGTGTTTTCCTGCCAGACAGGCAAGGTCCCTAGCAATTTGAGGCAAAGGATCAATCACAGAGAGAATGGCACCAAAGCAGGCTTCCCCCAATCCTTCACCATGCCTGCTGTTGCCTCTGGCACAAAGATAACATTAGGGAATTTTGAAAGCAAAAGAAACAACCAATTAAAAAATGAAGAGTTAAAATGTAACAAAATAAGATTTCCCTGATGTACACTGAAAGTGTGAATAACTATGATTACAATCCAAGGAGGGTACAACAGGGGAGTGAGGAGAGTGGGGGAGAAGGTAGAAAACAATAAAACAGTAAAAAAATGGGGGGGGGCAAGAATAGCATGGGAAATATAGAACCTAAAGGACTTGAACACATGACAAAACAAAGGGGGGTAAGTTTGGGGGGCAGGGGAGGGGAAGAAGGGAGAAACTGAAAAAATAAATTAATTAAAAAAAAAACATAAGAGAATTTCCCTAACTCTTCTACTGTTTGAATACTGAGTTAGCTATCAGTCTACCTATTAATCATACTACAAATATGATAGGTAGATGATAGATAGATAGATGATAGGATAGATAGAGAATGATAGACAAATAATCTTTCATAACTTCAAAACACGTTGTAGAGTCAATACCATTATGTTGACCAGGAAAGAAAATTTGCTTGAATTAACTTCTTTAATGGATCATGCACAAGGGAACAAGCAACACTGAGTACCAATCTGCATGCTTGATTTCATATTTGGGTCTCAAGTGGCTTCTCTTTCAGTTCTTACTTGTCAAAGTAATGAGATGAAAAGACAAAGGCTAATCCCTGCCAATTCTGATGTGCTAAAAGTCCAAAGAAGGGAAGAAGTCACGGGGAAAGAGGAGCATACCCAAATGAAAGAAGTTATTTTATCCAAGGACATCAAAGTTAGCATACAAAGTTACTGTTTGAAAAATCATTTTGAATTCAAGGCATAAACATGTGACTTTCATCAAGGTGTGGAGGCCTATATATTTTAGAATGACAACCAAGACAAAGATGAGAATCCACCTGTACTAAACCATTGTACCTGAACATGGTGTAGGGTTGTCAGATAAAAAACAAGATACTCAGTTAATTTTGAACTTCAATAAATAATATTTTAGTCTACCATAATTATTTCATGGAAAATTCTTTTGCTAAGAAATTGTTTGTGCTCATTTAAAAATCAAATTTAACCAGGTGTGCTATTTTTTATTTGCTAAATCCAGCAAATTTCTAAACACAACAAAAATATCATTTTGTTTGTCATAGAGTAATAGTCAAATGCTCAAATTGTAAAAGATACTCAGAAACAAATACAGTTATTTATAATTTATGGCAAAAACTGAACTGTGAACTCTGTCTATATTTTAGATTCATAACGATAAAGAACATTAGGAAAAAGTAATCAGAATTCTCTCTCTAATACCTGGCTGTGCTAGTGCCCGTGCATTTTAGAGTGAATCAGCAGGTACACGTATCAAGTTGCCTTATGAAATTCTAGGGTAGGCAATAAGGTGAGGTCAATGTGTCACTTACCTGAGAACAAACTTCAGGAGAGGGTACAAAAAAACTCATCAAACTAAATACATTTTATTGCAATAGTTTTAGAAATCAAAATTAAGGCAGTAAAAAGTATGATAAAATATCCAAAACTGAAATGAAGATAAGATCTGATCATAGGAAAATTGTAACTTTCCCCATTGACTAGTAAGCTCACATTGAACTCTTTCAGCTTGCACAGTCATTTCTATGGCCATCCTACCATGCAGAAAGAGGACTGTCTGCTTAAGATGAGGTTTAGCAGACATCCCGTATTCCCATCTTAGAAGATAGCACTTTCTGGCTAAGAGAGGTTAAATATGCATTGCAGTTCAGGACTCAGTCATACAAGTCATGGAGTCACTGTTTATCCATAGAGCATTTTCATACAAATTAGAACAAAAGGAAACAGCCTTCAGCTATGATGGCTGTAATGGACATGGTGTCTCTTCCAATGTGGTGCTCCTGTGCACTGCACAGCTGGTGACATACGAGTGACCTGGGCTGGTTTCAGGGGAATCTCAGTTCAGCTTACAGAGATGACAACACAGGCAGCTGGACCAGAGGAGATGACAGGAGAGCCATGACTATCGAAGGAGCAGGCAGGTAATGTGTCAGCAGGGACATGAGTGTCCATCAGTGTCTTAAGGAAAAGGGCTGGATTAGGGAGAGGCAAGTGGGATAAAACTTTCTTACTGTCGGTTATAAATGTATACAAAAATAAAAATGGTAAAAACTAATATTTATTTAATGCACTGTAACTTAAAACATTAAAAACATGTAGAATTGTAATTTTTATTTCTTCATTAAAATATCATCAAGGGCAATTGGAAGAATGTTCGCTTTTCCTTCATCATATAGTTTATAATAGGGAGTGAGCATCATTTCTATGCCTTGGAAAATTGTCAGATTTCTTTCTTTTTTTCTGTCAGGGAAGAGAGCAAACACAGTTCCCCACTGTCACAAATTCTGCAGTTGAGTTCCCCACATTTGGGGAAATCGCAGGGGTCAGCCCATTTGGAGTGCAATAAATACGCCTTGCCCTGGAAAAACCACCTTCGTGGCCATGGTATCTCCCCTGCCAGGTAAGTATGTCTTATTTCTTTCTAAATTTCAACATTTGACTTTCAAAATTTTTTCCTTTTTGCTTTTATGTCATGAGATATCTCCAAGAATTCCTCTAATGTATTTTTCTTGCCAGAGTCACTTCCTCTGAGACATCTTCATTCTTTTTGTCACAACCTCATTCTTCGTTTTTGTCGGTAAGTCCTCCACCACGAAGCTCCTCTGGTTGGGTGTCCAGTATCTCTCAAACGGTGAGTGTGTCAAGGTCACTGTGGTCAGCTGAGGCTGTGACTCCACTTATTTTCTATGAAAATTTTACTCCCAACATAATCACTTCTCATTTCTCTGCTGGGCTTTCATCTTTTGTGGCCAATTTCCTCTCTTCCTGCTACCTGGTTTTATGAAATATCTTGTGGGTCTATCACTGATATCAAGAAGAAAAATACAACTGCATGCTTTGTTCTTGGTGCATGAACCAAACACGAACAGACTTTGAAGAGTGACATGATTTATCATTGATCAGGACACCCATCAGTCACTTATGTATTAATTTGTGGACTGAAGAGCTAATAGTAAAATGTACTCTTTAGGCAATTAGATACAGTTAATATACTCTGGTAACTGAAATTTGAACCATATTGTAGTAACTAAAATTTATGAATAGTCCAATTATGAAATGTAAGAATTGCCTATGTGTTAATCTCTCTCTTAATAATCCTGAAGTTAAAACAAGAATTGGCTGAATATAAAACAAGGTACATAATTAGACTTAACAGATTTTTCTCCTATTCCCATTCAAAGTATATTTTATTCAAAGTATATGTTCATAATTTTTCAGTTACCTTCTCCTTCCAAAATAATCTATAGTCTAATAAACTTGTCTATACTAACATACTCATAGAGTTGGACAAAGGGAACTCCTAGGTCCTATTCTCCCTCCCAGAAAACAAGCACAGGTATTGTCTAACTGCTCAGCAGCCACACTGAGGTCAAGCTCATCCCCACCTCTTTATAACACATTTCCCTACAGAAATTAGAGCCTGGAAGATTTCACAGTCTTTCCTGGAGTAAACTTTCTGCGGGTGACCCAACATCTATGAAGCAGATAAAGCCACTGAAACTTGGAAGATAGAAGTCAGCACCGAGTGCCCCAGGTTCACCTGTGTTCTTCTGAGGTGGTAGCAACAGAGGGTTCTTAAGGATCAGTCCCCGGTGTTATTGATGCTCAGAAGCAGTGATAGCAGCAGCAGTGAATTTCCACTGGAAGATTCCCATGTTGTGGTGTAGCATACAAGCTTGGTTACCTGGTACAAGCTGAGGTTTAGCCCTGGCTGGTGTGGCTCAGCGGATTGAGTGCCTGACTGCAAAACAAAGGGCTGTTGGTTCAATTCCCAGTCAGAATCCATGCCTGGGTTGCAGGCCAGGTCCCCAGTAGGGGTCACACAGGAGACAACCACACATTGATGTTCCTTTTTTTCTCCCTCCCTTCCCCTCTCTCTAAAAATAAGTAAATATAATCTTTTTTTAAAAAGCTCAGGGTTACTTTTTCAGTCTCAAATATTGAAAAGTGCTATATTCTTTACCATTTTCCCCCATCCATAAATAATATTTAGAGTTAGATCTATGGAGCTGAATGTCCTATGCAGTTATCCAAGTTCCTGGTCAAACTGCCTCCATGTGTCTTAGTCAGTCATGGAAACAGGAGTCTATACTTCCTAGTCTATTAAGATGGGAACTGTGTTCTAAATGTTCTCTAAGATTTCTTCCCATGCTAACCTGACTACTTTCTGATTTTGAATGTAAAACTTACATATTCCAGGGCCAAACAATGTTGTACCCATCCAGTGAGAGAAAACAGATGCCATGAGAACAGAAGCATTAAGTTCTCCACAGGATTTCTAAATAATAATAGTAATAGTAATAATAAATTATAATCTAATCCTGTTCTTTACTAATGGTATATTTTCAGCTAAGTAAGTTAGTTTTCTCCTATTTATTGAGTGATTATTATGTATCAAACATTCCAACACTTTATGTGTATGATCTAATTTGTCACAATATTATGAGGCATTGGTCATTTTTTACAAATGAAACAATGGAAGCAGAAAAAAATAACTAAGCTGACCCAGGAAATAAAATTTCTGAGAAATTCTGGTATTCAAACCTAGAAATCTGACTCCAGAGTCTGTGTATTTAATAACAGTACAATATTTTCATCTCTAGGAAACCAATCTTAATTTATTCCCGAAAGCCCTCCCACCAAATGAAAACAATTGGATAATAAAAATTAGTTCTGTTTATTTTAATGGGAAGAATTATGACATAGTCCATCCAACATAAGATAGTTGAACAATTTTATAGAGGAATGCATCAAAATTGAACGAGAACCAGTTTGCATAAGTTAATTAAAATGCAAATTGAAAAAAAAAGTTAATTTAGTATGTATTTACATAAAATATGGAAAGAAAACACAGAATAACTGACATGTAATATCATAAAATTTTGCAGCAGTCACCAAAGGAGAATGGTGGGCAATGGCCATAGGAGAAAAGGAGCAAGTTGGTGGACTTAACAAGATGCATTCTTCTTTCTGCACCATTTTGTTCACAAAAATAGGGGGTGTGGGGATCATTTTATCTCACATTAAAGTTAAGCTTAATATTATAACGTAGAAAAACAAATTTTAAAAAAAGCTAAGCATGACTTTCAGAAACACATAAAACCATCCATGCTTAGAGCATACTAAAGAATCAGCAAAGGTGCATCTTTTTCATTTCCTTGTTTGACCACACAACACAAAGGAAAACAGATTAGGTCTTTCTAACATTGGCACTTTTTCAAATCCACTTCATATGTTATTGTATCATTGGAGCCTGATGTATTGAATAATGACTGAATGTGTTTTGTCTTGAAATGTTAATGATGGAGTATAAACAACTTATAGCATATTTATTTAGTGTGTTTTGGAATGAAAGTGTCAAATAAAGACCAAATAAAAAGAGTTATCTAAAAAATGGTGTAGTTTTATAATAATTACCATAATGAAAACGAGTTAGCCTGGAGAGTGGTTATGTGGTCTACATCGCTTCAGTGCTAACATATAATTTCATCTCCAAGGTTACAGCTCATTGACCTCATAGATAACCATCTTCGAAGTAATAGTGTGATAGCTTTATAGTATGTAATCTTGGCTAGACTGAACTATAGTCCCTAGAATTCTCTTTCTAGTTTGTTTCTGCTTTGGATGAACTGCTGTGAATGGATTTTGCAAGATATACTTAAAGTCTCTTCTCAGTTGATTTTAAATTTATTAAAAGAGAGATTATCTTCGGTGGTCCTGACTTAATCGAATGGAAGTCCTTCAAAAGATGGCTCAGCCCTTCCCTGAGCCAAGAGGCCCAACCAGGTCTGCAGTCGCTCCCTGTTTTTCCCTGGATCTTCCTTCCTGACTGCTTGTCAATGACAAGCATGAACCCATGGAGGTTCATGGCCCAGCCTGCTCAAGACCTCCCCTTCCTCACTGCCTGCTCTGTGGCCTTTGGGCTTGTTTAGCTGGCTACACCACTAGGTAAGCCAATTCCTAATAATAACTGTCTTTTTGTTTTCATTTTAATTTTTTATTTTATTCAATTTTGGGAATAATTACACCGACTGGTTCTGCTTCTTGGTTGAACCCACACTGCTACATAGAATATACTTGTATTTGAAAATTGCAGTTGGAAAAACTGCCTTGATGGCTACACACATTCTAGATGTTGAACAAGTTGGTTTATGGGAATAGGATATTAGACAACTTCTATTTATTTTTTACCTCAAAGAATAAGACAAATCAAAAAGCTTGACTGATATTTATAATACAGATTAAATCGATTGTTCTCACTCAGCCCCTATGTGAGAGGGTCACTTGTTACCCTCAATCCTGAGATGTCCTGAGGGAAGACTGAAGACTTCTATAACATGAAGGACCTGACAGCGGAACCCTGTGCATCATTGCCCACGAATCAACACATGCTGGCATTTTGGGGTACAATAAAAGTCCTTGTTACAGATGTGGTGGAATGCATAATGTTAACTAGATTAATATCTACAAAATGGATACCAGGTTTACAGGGCTGTAGCACATTAATTGAATTGAGTAAATATCAATAATCCAAGCACATCTGCCTCATAGAAAAGTGACAAAACCAATTCTTCCATGCCTGGTACAAGTTCTTCTTCAGCCCCAAATCCAGGGAAAACAATCATGCAAAACTGACCTAACAGATATGACAGGGAATTCGCGGGGAGCAGGAGGCAGAATTTCACTGCCTGGACTTTACATGACAGAACAATAAATTCTATCTTGCTTATGCCACCATAATTTGAAATTTTCTGTCCCACGCAGTTTAACTTAGCTTTCACTATGTACATAAACATTTACCTAATGTTTTTAATATTTAAGTAGTATCATAAAATATTGTTCTATAGGATAATAACAAATATTGCCAATCTTCTCAGTACTAGAATTATAAAACCATTCTTTTTAATGGCCACATCTGTTTGATTAAAACATCATGTATAGAATGTGTACACCACATTTTATTGAATCATTCCCCACTGCTAAATGTTGTTTCTAGTTTTGACTATTATAAACCAAAGCCCTAATCGACATCCTTGGCTGTCTCTTTTTACACGTCAGACAGCATTTCTCTAGCCTTTATTTCCTATTGTAATTGCTGAGTCTGAAGGTATTCACGTTTCCATTACTCAGAGAAATTCCCTGTTCCTTCCTAAATATATTCTTAGTTTACTCCCCCAACCAGTTGTATGCCAGCTGTGTGTAGAAGTAATGTGTATGAACCAGATCTTAACTCCATAGTCCCCTGAAAACTTCTCTTTCTACAGACTAAAAATTCCCTGTATACTTTTCTTTATGTGACATAGCTTTCAGAATTGTCCTCATTGTAGTAGCTCACAACATTGTATTAATCCTTTCAAACTGTGCCAACCAAAACTGTTCAAAAGTTCTCAAACTTTTTCTATCAGGATTCAGATAGTAAATATTTTAGGCTTTGAAGGCTAGTTCCTCTTTGTCACAACTAATCAGCTCTGCCGTTGTACTTGGTACTATTGACATTTTAGCCAAATACTCCTTTGCTGTAGGCTGTCTTATACATTGGAAGATATTTAGCAGCACCCGGGCCTCTACCTACTAGGAGCCAATAACAGGAGATAGCTGACATACTCAAAATATCCAAATCAATGAAGTTATTGGTGAAAATGAAAAGTGTGTCTTCTATTTTACAGAAAAACACTAAATGGACTTTTTGGCTGACCCAACATAAATCTGAAATGAGAGGTAAAGGTAGGTAAAGTGGCTGAACCAATGTCATAAAGCAGATGTACTAGTCAGAGTAATTCCTACTGCTCAAAAAATGAAACCAAAGCTCTTTGGTGTTTATTAATAACCCCTTCATTTTTTTCTCATAGTCTTGTGAGTGAGATGGCTGGTGGGTCCTTCTGCTTTCCTGATTGCCACTGGGGCTGCAGTGATCTGAGGACGTGACTGAGTCACTCCTGCACATGCTGAAAACCGTCCTAGCTGTCAGCTTGGACCTATTTCCAGACAACCTCAGTTCTTCCCCATGTGATCCTCCATGAGGCATGAGTCTCTCCCTGTAAGGTGTCTAGGTTCAAGAAGCAGAAAGTAAAAGGTGTCAGAGTTCTTGCATCCTGAGCTGCAACATCTTTTCTGTCACAGTCTATTAGCCATAGCCAGCCAAGACCAATGCAGATTCAAGAAGGCAAATAAGTTCAGCCTCTTGATGTGACAGATGGGTACCAAGAATGAAGAAATGATTGGTAGCCATGTTTGCAAATCACCATCACACAACAATTCATCATAATATGCAAGCAAGAAATAAGCACAATACAAGTTACTTCTCATGTAAATGGCAGTCTGAAATGAAGGGCTTCTGCTCACCAGGCATCTCTTGTCCATGCAATAATTCAGGCACAAAGTTCATTCCACAGTTTGCAGGCTCACAGTCAGTTTCATCTTGCAAAGGGAGAGAAGGAAAACGTGAAGTAGTAACCCCATTTCTTAAAAGCCTCAGAAAAAATGATACACATTACTTCCACAGACAATCCATAATCAGTGATCACATAACCACATCCAGACATTCATAAGACTAGGAAATTTTTAGTCACTGACTAGAAAATCACTTCACACATCTTGCCCTCCTCTGCCTGAAAAACCCAACTTGGCTAATCATTGTGCCGAGGTTAGTAAGAGGAAAAGGTAGGACTGGAGCCTAGATCTATATAATTCTAGAGCAAGTTCTCTCCATTATGCCTAGAGTAAAAAGGAATGCCTACTGTAAAGACCTTGTGGGGGGAAGACAAGTGAACGAAGTACGGAATATGATATAATAATTACTACAGGTAGAATATGTGTTGGGCACTGTGGAAAAAATTGACATAGCAGAAAATGGAGAGTGGAAGAAGGCAGCATTAGACCAATTAGAAAGGAGTCAGGTGGGCAGAGATGTTATGTACAATGATGGAAAACCAGCCACTAACAAATTTTAATGAAGGAATGACAGGGTAAGACTCAGAAATATTATCCTGTTCATACAATTCAACATGAAGATAGAACAATGGATTAGCAATGATACCTGAAATTTCTTTATCATATCAATGGCTGTCTTTCTTGGGAATAAGAAATTTTCATGAAAAGGATTTAAATTGTTTTACTAGTGGTGTCTCTGACATTATTTTTCTCATAACCTGTCTATGCTATTCTCTCCAGTAGGGAGATCATTCTTCTCATTAAAAAGGACAAAAGAAAAATAGAACCTGAAAAGTGTTTTTTTCTGACAAAAGAGTTTATTCTTTTTTGTTTGAACATAGCTTTAGATATCTTTTTATATACCCATCAAAATTTTTGGCATTAATTCTAATTAAAAGGGCTAAGGAAGATATCACAAAGCATTTGAGATAGGCATGAAAGATGAAGCTAATGGGCTGATAGTGAAGTGAAGGGCATGCAATTATAAATGCCATGTTACCTTTTTTGGGAAGAGTGGGAAATAGATTTGTTCAAGGATAAGCTTCACAGGAATATAATAAAAACATGGCAAATATATTTTTAGGTCATATCTAAGAGTTCCAGGAATTACATAGAAAATGGATTGTGTTATTTTAAAAGTGCAGAAGCCATTAAACTAAAAAGCTCTGCACAGTAAAAGATGTAATCATCAAAATGAAAACTCAATCTACACATTGAGAAAAAATCATCTACCTAATAAGGCATAATATCCAAAATATGTAAAGAGCTCATACAACTCAATAGCAAAAAAATGAGCAGTTTGATTTAAAGTGGGCATAGGAACTGAATAGACATTTTTCCAAAGAAAACATACAAATGACCAGCAGGTACACGAAAAGATGTTCAACGTCACTAATCATCAGGCAAATGCAAAGCAAAACCACCATGACATACGACCTTTCGCACCTATCAAATGGCTATCATCAAAAACTAGGAGACAACGAGTGTTGGAAAGGACGTAAAGAAAAGGGAGCAATTGCACATTGTTGGTGGGACTGTACATTGGTACAGCCACTGTGGGAAACACTACCGATGTTTTTCAAAAAATTAAAAACAGAACTACCATGTGATCCAGCAATCCCACTTCGGGGTATATATTCAGAGGAAATGAAATTTCTCTTTTGAAGAGATATTTGTACTCCCTGTACCTAACAGCATTATTCACAAAGGCAAACACATAGAAATACTGAAATGTTCATTAGCAAATGACTGAATAAATAATATATGTAGCTGATAAACACACACACTAGAATTTTGTTCAGTCATAAAAAGAGGCAAATATTGCCTTTTGCAACAGTATGAAAGAATCTTGAGATTATTATGCTGAGCGAAATAAGTCAGACAAAGACAGACAAATACTGTGTGATTTCACTTAAAAATTGAACTTAATAAAGCCTAACTCATAGAAATGTAGAATATAATGGCAGTTGGCAAGGACTGGGGAAGGGGGAAATGTGGAGATGTTAATCAAAGAGTAAAAACTTCCAGCCATAAGATAAATAAGTTCTGGAGATCTACTGTATAGCATGATGACTATAATTAATAATATCTCTAATAAACTTGGAAGTTAAGAGAGTAAATCTTAAATAACATCACAACAACAAGCAAAGAAAGGTAATTATGTATAGAATGAAAGTAGAACTTATCTTTTCCCACCAGTCATTTCACAATATACGTGTATCAAAACATAGCATTGCACATCTTAAACTTACATGTGTTATATGTCACTAATATTTTTATAAAGCTGGAAAAACTGCAGAAGCATTGAAGGCTCTTTGCATTCGCCCTACCTAAGCAATGATTTTAAAAAGTTAACGAAAGTATGCTTTGGAAGAGTAAGAGAATTAAAATCAAAGCCCTGTCTTAGTCCACTTAGGATGCTGTAACAGAATACCACAGATTAGCTGGTATATAAATAACAGAAACTTACTTCTCACAGTTCTTGAGCCTGGGAAGTCCATGATTGAGACTCTGAAAGAATCAATACCTAGCAAGAGCCTGCATCCTGGTTCACCATGTCCTCACATGGTGGTTCGGATGAGGGGGCTCTCAGAGGCTTCATTTATAAGACTATGAATCCCATTCGTGTGGGCTCCACCTTCACGACACAATCACCTCCCAAAGGCCCCACCTCCTAGTGTAATAGGAATTAGGTTTCAACAAATTAATATGGTGGGGAGGCCATAAAAATGACTCTACAGCGGGTACCTGGATGAGTTGGGAGTTTATTACCATCACTTAGGTAGGAGATATGTATGAAGGGCTGGACTAAGCAGTGACCAAAGGGAGTAAAAAGGAGAAAAGTTGGGAAAGTAGAAGTCAATGCTGAGATTTCTCCTCAATGAAACTCAAAGGGTGGCCAGGCCTTGCACACAGATAGGTCATACTTGAGCTTGAGACATTTAGGAGATAATTTTTTTAAATGGTTGATGACATGGCATTAATATGCCATGTTAAACAAAAGACTGCAAATTCATAATTGGTGACCAAGAAAGTACATAAGTTTGAGGACAAGAATAGCTGGTCCTGGTGCCCTAGCTTTTGGTGCCTACAAACTTGTTCTTCACTCTGTCTTCTCAGCCCTAATCAATAAAGTTTCCCACATATATGTAGTTTATTTGCTTGGAATTTTAATGGTACAGCCAGTGTGTTTGTGCATGCATTTTTCTTGACTAATGTAAAAAAATCAGAAATAGAAATAATAAAATTATTGACTTAAAACTTGCCAAATTAGCAGTTTCATACCCCAGAACTTTTGACACAATACTGACTGAATTGTCTACAGCAAAAAGAATGTATTTTCTTTCACAGTAAAAAAAATTCTACCTAATAAATCTTTTTCTGCTGCTGTCACCTGGCATTTACTTGGACTCTAAAGATTACTTACTGCACAGCAGAAAAAGCACATAGTTATTGTGACTATATAAAATTAACTTTTTATATCCCCCAAATCACAAAGTCCTACAGATCAAAGCTGAAACTACTGAATAAAAAGTGGAATTTGTACATGGGCATAAAACTAAACTCTTTACAGTTCTTACCAAATTTGAAGCTACTAAAAGTCAGGTGAAATAATCCCCTGCATATAAAAATCTACTGATTTGCATTTAAATGAAAACCTAGTGTTACTTAGAAAAAGGTGACTTCTAAAAGCAGACAGAAAGAAATTCACTTTAGAACACAGGTCTGGACTTCTGAAACCTCTTCTGGTCTTTTAAAACACACATCCCCAGAGATTCTTCTGTGACCTAGAATTTGTAGACACACTTCATTCCTACTATGACTACCCCTCACCTTTCTTTTTTACCCTAATTTACAGCATTCACCAAGCCAGATAGAATGAAAGTAATGTAAATAGGCAGCTATGGGCAGATTTTGTTATAAAAATAGAAACCAAGAGCTCGGAGCTGTGTCTGAATCTCATTTGCTTGGCAGTGATGTAGATGTTCAGACAGGACACACTTTCACTGGAAGGTACGGCTATAAATAAAAATGTTCCCAAAGAGGAAGCGGAAAAAGGGCATCTCTTCCTATGTGAGCTCACGGATGAGTTAGATCTTTTCTTCCTCTGTTAAACAGACTTAAGTTGGGTTGCCTAATTTTTAGATGAGAGACATTTAAAGCCCCAGTTATAACCTAGAGCAAAATATCTCACTATTCATCTCAACCAACCCGTTTTATACCTACCTAGTCAGAATTTAAAGGGAGTTTAGCTAGTAGTCGGTGAGGTAAAGGATTAGAGTCCATTGCTGTCACTTCAAGCTCACATCAGATAAGACAGCTGCCCTGTTCTGTGTCCTAGGACTTTGCAGTCTCCTCTGAGGCAATAATCATTGAAACCCATTTTTATTGAGGTAAAAACTGGTTCGGATAAATGATCTGTCAAGCAATTTTTAGGGGCATCCTTGGCTGAAAGACACTATGAATTATAAAAAATGAATCATGATATCACTCTTCAAAGGGGAGAAGGCCATTCTTTTCTATCTGAAATGTATGTTATACATATAGTTTAAGAACTAGAAGGCTGAAAAATGATGGTGTTGACAGAGAAAAGGAGAAGTGGTATCAGAGGTTAAAACAGCAAAGTAAGAGGATGTGACCAAAAATTCACATTATCTAAATAAGCACCTTAAACAGCCGAGTGGCGATGAGGAAGTTGGTTGAGAAACAGCGACCTTGCTTCTGAGTCCAGCCTGGAAACTGAAAGCGATCTGAGATAAGCCTCCTGACCTAAAGCAGCATTCCCACCCTTTCGGAAGGCACCCCTCCCTTTTTAAAAGAGTTAAAAGATCTTATTTATTTGTTTGTTTGTTTGTTTGTTTATTTTAACAGAGAGGGCAAGGGAAAAAGAAAGAGAGGGAGAGAAACATCAATGTGTGGTTGCCTCTCATGCCTTCAACCAATGGGGACCTGGCCCACAACCCAGACATGTGCCCTGACTGGGAATCGAACCAGCAACCCTTTGGTTCATGGATCAGCACTCAATCCACTGAGCCAACCAGCCAGGGCCATCCCTCCCTTTTAATAAGCATTAAAGCTTTATATCCATTTTTAATACAGCATTGTATATAAACAGAGGCATTTCTTCATTTTAGAAATATGCAATTACCTATCAGATGCAATATTTCAAACTATGCATGCTACATTCAGATAGTTTGCTTTGTCCTTCTATGAAAGTCTTCAAAAATCTGATAGTCAATGAGTATATCTTTCTAGGTGACCAAAGGTGTTATTTTAATTAGCTGCTGTGCCATTACGTGTTGCCAGGAAATGTAGATTGGTAGGAATTGCTAGTGGTAGATTCTGGTTGAAGAACCAACTCCACAAACACCAGTTTCCCAGCAGCACCACTGCCAGAATTGTCGTCTCACCAAAAACAAGCCTGATGACATCACACACCCACAGCTAAAACCTCCATCGACTGCCTGTTGCTTTGGGGATGAATTCCTGACTTGATACAACCCTTCACAGTTAACGCTCATTTGCCATTTTGATATCACTTCCCATAATCCACATTTTTCTAACAAAATCTGAGATCCAGTGAAAATAACCCTTCTTTCCATTTATAACTTCATTTGTGCAGTCTTCTTATGTCACCAGAAATAAAATAACCCTCTCTGTTTCTTGTGGCAAAACACATGCTTCTTAATCATATCCTTGCTCAAGTTCATATTTTCTGTATGAACTTCCCAACTCTTCTAAGTGCAATGCATACCCTGTTCTCTAGTCCCACAATGTCTGTCTATAGCACAGTTAAGAAGTTGAAATGGGCCTCCACATTTCCTGACATTCAGAATTTAGTGTCTTCCCTTCCATTCTGTACAAAGTGTTGTGCTGAGTACAAAAGGAATACCAGGATAAGAAGGATACAGTGCCTTTCCTTAAGATGCTAAAAGGTGTATCTATAAATAGCTATTAATCTCAGGCAGAACAAAAATCCTCAAAAGATTAATTAACACATCACTGGGTTCAAAGGTTAATATAATTTCATTACATTGTGGAGATCAGAAAGAAACTAACAAGACATTTAACTTGAGGTGAACCATGAAGCTTAAGAAGAACTTTTTTAGGAGAGTTGGGCTAAGGGAGTGTAGGAAGTGTGTTTGGGAAAAGTGGCACCCTCTCAGTGGCCTGGTGCGTGGGGCAGTTGGGAAGACAGGGCCGCAGTCTCTGGATGAGGGCTTCCCTTCGACCACATGCATGCATTCCTGAGTGAGGGATTTATGCCACATTTTCACAGCAACCAGAAACCTTTAGAGTCCTTGGGGCAAGGAAATGTCGAAGCTGGGTCAGAGCCACCCTAAACTCAGTAAAAGGTCTGCTGAAACTTTCAGAGATTAGAAAGTTATCAATGCCAAGTATACCAAGCAGACGAAAGAGCATGAACACTAATTTGTATGGCTTAATTCAAAGCCAGTTCGTAGCTAAAAACAATGACCATCCCCAAATAATTCTACTGGCTTCAGCAGACAGAAGATGAAGAAAAAAATTAAAAGTCCATAAATTATACGACTTAGCCATTAAAATATGAATAAAGTAGCATAGGTGCCTGCTAGAATTAGGATAAACAGAGACAAAGGCTGTTATTATATTATACCAATAAAACTATGTCAGCATGATTATAAAATAATTCAAAATAAACCAATCTAACCAATTAACATCAAGTAAGTGAAGCAATGGGTACTGTGAAATTTTTTTTATTGAAATGTTTTGTTTTCTACAGGAAACCAGGGTTAGGGAGTCTCTTCAAGCTCCTAATGTTGGGAATAGTACAAAATCCAAATATTCAAAATATTATGCAGAAGTTAATATGGTAATTTATTATAATATACTTAAAAGAGTAATTTGATGCAGACCCAGCTCCTGGGGTCTGCCACATTGCGGATGAGATATGAGAAATTCACACAGACTACTGAATCCTGTGGAGGAAAAGGGACAACATGGCTTTTTCTCTCAAGATGAGAAAAAAGCCACGGCCCTTCACCACGATCGGCCTTTATTGGGTTTCTCAGCACATTACATGATGGTCCTCATTTACTATGCGCAGACTGGCTTTAGGTGGTTACCTTTTACAGAAAACAAAGGAGATGATGCTGCTAATCACATCACAGAAGAAGGATATTTATAAATGAAAGGGGAAAAATGGTTGAACCAGTTACAGTCATCCTTGGAAAGTTTTGCATGGATTTTGGGAAGTTACAGTAAGCACTTTCTGTCTCGATTCAGGGTGAAGGAGTTTTAGCAAAAGCAAGTCTCATGGCAGTCTAGGTATAATGCAGGCCTGATTCCCCACGGGAGAACCTATCCATGGGTGTGGGTCCTGTGCATCAGAACTTGCTTTTCACTGGGAGCTGGGCCCACGCCACACAGAATGGTCTTCTACAGTAATTCCCTTCTCAAAAGGACAAAGTAACAATTTTTAAGCTAATGGGGCAAATGTTTATATAGAAAATAAAGACTGAGCAGATAGACTTCATAGGAAGAAAGAAAGAAAAGGAAGGATGGAAGGAAGGAAGGAAGGAAGGAAGGAAGGAAGGAAGGAAGGAAGGAAGGAAGGAAGGGAGAGAAAAGAGCCTGAATGCATTAAGAACATTTCTCAGTAACCAGGAAACATTCTGCTTTTGCAAGTCATTAATGGTGATTTTACAGCTACACCGTAAGATACACTTAGTCATACATACATTTACAGCTACCGCATAAAATACATTTAGTCATAGGGTTCTGGAAAATAATGTATTTTTCATTTAATCAATTATACTTCAGACCTTAACCTATTTTGAACATTAACCACAGCTGCTTATGTTCATTGTAGATCTAGAAATAAACCTAGTTCTATGTCAGCTCTTTCAATTTATAAATATTGCTTTCTGCTAAATACAAGGGAAAATAATTTTGTTAAATTATCAGGGCTAAAGAGGACAGTTAAAATTCTATATCCCCACCCACCCCCCAAATTTCAGGAAGTGTGTTAATTATAACCAGGAATTAAGCTAGAAAATTTAAAAATTAACAAAACTTTTGTGATTGTATATCACATTATCCCCCCCCCACATCCCTCCCACACATATACACACTGAATCTTCTCTGGTTAAGAAGAGAAAAGTAACCATTTATATAGGAACGTGCATCTCTGAAAGGCATGACTAGCAGCCACTACACACACAAATACCATTAATTCAGGAAAGTCTGCAGAAAGTGTCCAAGAATATGGATGATGCATCCACACATAAACACATAAAAACCATATAAATAAACACTAAACCACATACTCAGAAATTTAAAGAAGTCATGCACAACCGAAATGGCCAAAAGCATCAACTTTACTAGTATTTCTGTAACAGATCTTCTTACAACAATGCTTGCAACATTAGTTGGATCTCTTATGCCCAAATCTTAATCAAAACTATTCTCAAGTGGACTGTTCAATGTGAAGTCATGTATACATAGCAAGATGATTGAGAACTGAATAAAACATATTGATGTGTTGTGTACACATTATTTAAGATATGCTGTTATTTTTAATTATAATGTGTGAGAATAACTACAGTCTGGTTCTGGTGTTCATGACCTCTTGCCCAAGGTCAAAGGTCAGGGACTTCGCCTGGAATGAGAGAGCATCATCTCAGTGCGGTCCTCTCCTATTCCAGGGACTGAGCCTGCCTGGCATCTGCTTACTGTGGCCTGTTTCCACACCCATCACTTCCTTGTATTAAAACAATATATTGACTGCATGTTGTTTTATCTGTCTGAATGTGCTCAAAGCCTGATTCTTAAAGGATATGTTTTCTGCCTCCACCACCAATAGCTCTTGCTTTCTATTTTTGCTCCCTTTGATACATTTTTTTTCTGTCTCTAATCACGGCCACCAGAAAATCTGTACAATGTTGGAACCACAGGAGGGATGACACTCCTGAGCAACTTCCTTCGAATGCAAGGTGTGTTGCTAATGTCTTCTGCTGTGACAGTCAAAGCAGGGATTCTGTGTTTTCTCAGAACTTCAAAATCAGAAAAAAATAATAATAGCTTTTGGAGGTAAGCTAGACAATATCTTTCCCATGGCCAAAAAAACTTTTCTTCTCTCAGTTGTGTTCTGCCTCAAGTCACAGAAGTAGCTGAACTTAAAACCTATTCCTTAAGATGTGTTTCCATGTTTCAAATACACCACCATGTATGAATTATATATTAATATATATATGTTTTCTTTGGAGAATATTTGAAAGTATAGAAATTACTTGTTAGAAAGCATCATTATCTATTCTGTATGTTACTGAACAAGTATTATACACTGAGCAACAATAATGTATAAGTCACTGGGAGGCTATACAAAGAATACAAGATGAGATCTTGGTGCACTCATGGAATGATCATCTGTTTATGAAGATAAGAAACAAATTAATGAAAAGATAAACAACATGAAGGCCAAATGAGGGGGTTTCAAGCCTTTTATCTACTTGACACTTTTAAAAGCCCTCATATCATTATCATACTTAATTCTCACATGTTAACTTCCATATTAAAAAAGAAAAGACTAAGGTTCAGAGAGGTAAAATTAGTTACTCCAAGACATGGTTAATAAACAGCAAAGGTGGAATTGTCTTTGAAGTTCCACTGATGCAAGAAATGTGCAATTTGCAAAGAACTTTTATAAGAATTTATTTGAGCCAAACTCATGACATATGCCAGGGAGGGAGATCTCAGATGCTCTGAAGAACAGTTTTGAACTCCTTTCGTGTATGTGAAATTAAGGAAGATCGCATGGAAGTGGAAGAAGCAAGGCAGGGATTGCATCACAGGAGAGTTCACAAGAGAGTTGTTCTGGTTTATTTCCAAGGTGTGTTAACCTAGATGCACAAGAACAGTGGTCAGGGCTTGCATAAGGCAAAGATAAACCTTTTACTAAAAAGTTATGTGTCTGGGCCATAACTACCCACCATAACATGCCCAGTTAGGAATTTATGATCAAATTACCCATGAACCTCTTTCTTTTGGTCCACAGTTCTTCCTTTGCTAAATATAAATTTTTGATACTATATTCCTCTATCAAGTATCAACTAGTCAGGAAAACAGAGATGATGCCAAGAAATTCCATAGAAGGAATTTGACTTGGGAAAGCTAAGTGTAGTTACTGTGTGCAAGAGTTTAAAGGTCAAACAGGAAGATGAGGTGTGCAAAAGAGTAGGGACAGCCAACACTCCCTTTAGGTCTGAAAGGACACAGAGTCATGTGATGATGTTACCAGTCCAGGTGGCTCAGCCCAGGGTCACCTGGGGAAAACTGTGTGAGAGATGCCTACAGGGCTTAGACCAGGAGGAATGCATGTCCTGGAGCAAGCTGAAACCAGAGAAGTCACCACCACCTGACCCGTGTGGGTGAGCATGCAGGGGGAACAAAGGAAAGTAAGGGACTGAAATCAAAGAATGAGCACTTAGTAAGTTTCCTTCCAGGCAGTGAACCCAATACAACACGAAGGTAATGGGAGGGGAACAATAGGGTGGGGGAGGTTTTACAGAAAGTAACCTCACAGGGTGATCTGATCATAAATTCCTAACTGGGCAGACCAGGAATATAACTTCTCTAGTAAAAGATTTTAAGCCAGCCCTATCCATTGGTCTTCTGCATCTAGGTTAAACATACCTTCAAAATAGCCCAAGTAATACCCCTTCAAGAGAGCACTAATCCTCAAGCCAGTACACAATCTTGTTAACTATCCTGTAATCCAACCCCTGCCTTGCTCTCTCCAGTCTTCCTTACACCCCCTCCTTATTTTTTAATTTAATCTGTATTTTATTTTTTCATTACCATTTAGTCCCCTTATGCCCCCTCCCCACCTCAGCAATCACCATACTATTGTCCATGTCCGTGAGTCCTTTTTCCTTCTTGCCCAATATTTCCACCCCCCCACCTTCTCCCCGACCTGCTCTCCACCTATGAGTCTGTCTCCATTTTCCTTGTAGTTCAGTTTGTTCATTAGATTCAACAAGTGAGTGAAATCATACGGTATTTGTCTTTCCCTAACTGATTTATTTCACTTAGCATAACATTATCCAGGTCCATCCATACCGTCTCAAAGGGTAAAATTTTCTTTTCTTTTTTTTTGTGTGTGTGTGTGTGTGGCCAAATAGTATTCCCTTGTGTAAATGTCTCATAGTTGTTTTATCCACTCCTCTACTGATGGACACTTGGGCTGCTTCCATATCTTGGTGATTGTAAATAACACTGCAATGAACATAGAGTTGTTTATGTTCTTTTGAATTAGTGTTTTGGGTTCCTTTGGATATATTCCCAGAAATGGGATAGCTGGGTGAAAAGGCAGATCCACTTTTAATTTATTGAGATATCTCCATATTGCCTTCCATAGTCTTCATTTCAAATGCATTAAAAAAGCTGCAATACTGTTACTCTGTGGAGTATTTGAGATCTTGCTTTCTGGCATATGTCCTCAGTTTGGCTCAAATAAACTCATAAAAATTCTCTCCAGTTTCTTACATCAACAATAGTATTTTACAAGCTAAGTCTTTGGATGAAAATGGTCATCCTTTTTCATAGCTGCAAAACACACATAATCTCAGTCCATTCTATAAAATTGTAATTTCTAAATACTATGGATTGGATGATTGATTAGGGCTAATTAGTTAGCCATTGAATCACCTCTGGGTGCCCTCTGAGGCCTTTTCAGGAAGTGGTGTCTGCTGTATTTTTGAGATTGTGGTTATGGTGCCCGACTTGTTTTCTCTGTGAGTATAGATGCCAGACTTGAGATGATGGTAGTACAGCAGCTCTTTCAGCAGAAGTAAGACCTTCTCCAAAATCAGCAGGCCATACAAGCATATCAGGATTTAGAACTCGCTTCCTACTTCCTCTCATCTTCCAGTCTCACTCTAGGGACTCCCGTTGGCCTCACATTGAAGAATGCCATTGAGCAAGGGAAACTGGGGGAACTTCTGGCAAAGGCCAGCTCTCTCAGACATAGGACAAGCAAAGGAAGTATGACGCCTGGATCTGAAAGTGAACAGGCAAATACATCACCGGCCCAGTTTCCTTGGAATTGAAAGAAAATTGGGACAATTGGAGTTTAGAGAAAGAAAAGGTCATTTAGTACTAAGATAATCGCGAATAATTTTAATGTAAAAGTGATCTTTGACGTTGGTCTTGAATAGTATTTTGTAAATATGGAAAGAAGGGAAGATATGGTAGAAAGGTAAACGCAATAAAAGTTACAGGATCCATTAAAAAAATCTGAAGATAATAACTTCAGAGAGTGGCAGAAATGTTGGGAGCTACTGGTAAAGGAGATTGAGATACAGGAGGCTCAAAATATAAATCAAGGTGCAGTTTTTAAGCCCAATCAACGTACAAAAGCAATAGCAGACAATCAGAAATCTTAAAATAGAATGAAACAATGGAAGTGGTGTGAAGCCCAAGCAAATACGTCAGATAAAAAAATTGAATTGCAGGTCAATTTAAGCATTCACACTGTAACCAAACACAGGTCCAGCTGCCGGCCACTTCAAACCCCAGTACTCAAGAGACAAGTACTAATGCAAAAAAAAAAAAAAAGAAGTGGTTTATTTTCGGGTGCTGGCCATCTGGAAGATGGGGGACTCTTGTCTCAAAGCCCATCTCCACATCTCAGTGCAGGCAGAGGTTTTCTATAACAAGAGAGAGGGAAAGTAGAGCAAAGAGACCAAGGGAGGGGGGTGAAAAGTTCTCTATGTGCAGAAGAGCGCAGTCCGTTCCGATAAGGCAAGTGATGGGCCTGTGTTTGTCATCCTGGTTTAGTCATTCTGGCTGCTCATCATCCTGGCTTTGTAACATCCTGGCTGCTGGTCATCCTAGCTCTGCAGTTGAAGGTCAGCAAATCTCCTGGAGCTGAGATGCCTGAAGGCTGGAGTCTGCATTTGTTGAGGTTAGCTCCTAAGATTCTTACACAAACATGCTGTTTATCTATAAGCTACAAGCAAGAGTCAGCATTTTCAGAAACAAGGTCAAAGGAATGATGGGTGGGTTACAATTCCGCACTGTTACAACATCTCCTGAATCTATCTACTTGTTTCTGTCCCCATGGCTTGGCCCCTAATCCAAACCACCACTGTACATCACCTAAGCAACTGCATTATATTTCCAGTCTCCCCACTGCTCCTTTTATATGCCACCTATATTTTACTCCACAGAGCAGCTAACATTATCTTTTAAAATTTCATCTAAATCTGGTCATTTTTCTGCTAAAATGCTTCACCACTTCCCTACTGTATTTAAGACAAGAAACTTGAACATGCCTTACTATGCTTCCTATGATATGATCCTGCTTCCCTCACCAGCTCTTCCCATGTTGCCCACACTATACTTTCTCCTGTCCTTCCTGCTCCAGCCACACACAATTCTGTTGAAAAAGTCACACCAGGCATCCGTGAAAGAGGAACTATGTAAGTCCTTAACACAACTACCATAAAGGCTTTCCTTGGGTGGCAACAGACAGCAGCCATGGGCTGGGTTTCCATACACTCACACACTGGTGATGGTCACAGGTCCCCCTCTCAGAAGACCCCCAGGTGTTTGCATACCCAAGAACCCACTGACATCTTGAAAAGCCAAATCCCATTGAATTCTCCTTCCTGCTTCCTGGATACTCTCACCCAGTCTCCTAGAAAGTAAGATTCTTGAGATCATCTCTATTCTTTTCTGATCCATTGTTATGACATGCAGTCTATACACTGCTTCCTTCAGTGATCTTTTCTTTTGATTCTCAAGAGCATTTCTTCTTTCAGCAAAATCTGACTGTTACAGATGTTGACTAATTCTTTCTCTTGCACTTCTGGTGATACAATCAGTTCAACTGAGGCAAAGTTGAAGCCTCCTTGATCAGGGGGAGAATCACACACAAGGAAATGCAGAAGAGAAAAAAACAACGATTACTAGATATCATTTCAAAACCTTTTCTCCCTGTGAATGTAAGTTCCAACCTTATTGACCCATCTTCAGAATGGAGATATCTTTCTTCTCTCATGGGTGATGCAGACACCAGTCCTCAGTCCACATGAATGAGATGAAACAAATTCACATAGACTACCAAATCCTATGGAGGAAAAGGGACAGTGCGACTTCTCTCTCAAGGGGAAAGCAAGCCTTGAAGTGCCTCAACCACCCTCTCAAGAGGAGAGTGCCCTGACCCTGGCCTTGACAGGCTTTTATTGTATTCAATTTGCATACAAATACAGGGTGTATACATAAAGCTCATCAATCATTACCAGGCAGTAAGGATCAAATTATAGATAACATACCAAGAACTCTGAGGGCCTATTTGGAGTCTGGGTCAGATAGCTAAATGGCCATAAACCTTTAGAAAACAAACTCATTTCCTGCTTGGCCCCTTATCATTTTAATTGAAAGCATTTGAAACAAGGTAGGTTTCACAGGATTTTACATATTCTTCCTTAGGCCTGATTACGCTAGGGGACCTGCCCTTTCCAGCACCCACCACCCGCGTAAGTCATTGTTTTGGGCTTAAGTCATTGTTTCAGGCTTAAATCAGGTAGGGGAAGTAAGGCAGGAAAGAGATTAGGAGATTTCTTGACAACAGAATGAGGACTCAGGCTGTGTCAAAGCCAAGGGACAAGGGTCCATGACCCCTTTTCTGCAGTCCCTAAGACCTTCCCTGGGGCCCCCTGTAATCATGCCTGTTTTATGTCATCCTTCCCTTAAGGAATCTTACCCAAAATTGGCTAACTGATCCAGCATTGGGAGCCAGACAGGGTGAAGTAAAAGAGGCTGAGGCGACGCCCCTGCCAGGGAGATAAGCTTTGTCTCCTTAGTGGCTTATGGTCTGAAGGTCACTCACTCAGCCCTTGCCATGGGAGGGTTACAGCTCCTAAAACCAGGCGGATAGTTCCCAACACATGGGACTGTTATGACAGTCACAAAAAAAAAAAAAATACATGAAAATATGTAAGTGAAGTCTTACCTTAGGCAGGGGTTTGACTCCTAAAGACCAAGGTAAAATTCCAAGAAAACTGAAATTGCCATACAAGGTTGCACCTAAAATCCTGTGCCATCATTCTTAGATACACTAAATATTGTGAATCACGGAGCTAGAGGAAAAGAAGAAACAAAAAGAAAGCCTATGTGCAGATTTTCAGGCACTCAACCCATTTTATAGTTAATAAAATGTTCAAGGCCCAGAGATTGATTTGAAAATGGGAGGAAAGTTTTAAGTGTATTCCTTTGCCTACCAGATTTAGTCCAGTTGGATTGAGAGTAAGTCATGATGGTATTAATAGGTTGGGAAGGGGGGACATTAAAGGAAATATTTTAACACAGTCCCTGAACTTCTGTTGTAGCCTCAGGTATATCAGGGAGACATCACTGCAGTGCCTTAAAGCAGTGTGCCAAAGAAGCCAGCTCACACAGCATCAGTGCTGACATGGACCTCAGCGACAGAATTTATATCAAACCCCATCGGAAGATATTTACACTCCTCTCAGAGGAGCCAAACCAAGGTCCTCTGCTCATAGATGCTGCTGTCAAGATCCGGTCCTCTCACTCTGGGCTGCATCTAAGACTTTGTGAAGACATTGATTGGCCCCAGCCATTTAACAACTTTCTAGTCTTAAGATCTAATTTTCTTTTAGATTTAGATACCGATAACTCACTTCTCCCTTCAGTGCCAGAACAACCGTGACAGCCCGTAGGAACCCCTAACAGTGTCGACACAGGTGGCAGGAATGTTCCTAGAATCACAACCACCTGATGCATAAGACCTATGGAATTTCCTGGTGCCTTTTATCTGGAATATTTGGGATAAGTGTGGGAGTGCTAGAGGTAAAACCTTTATAGATATTGTTTCTCAAATCACTGGCCAGACCTTTCAACACTAGAAATACCTCTTCCCATATCAGTGGGAAAACATGGAGATGCATGGCATACCTTTAGCAATCACTGACCTTCTATTGTGCTATGTAAACTGATATCCATGACATACAAATTAATGATTTCACTTTACCTTAAGTAGCATTAAATCCTGCTTACTGCAGTTCTGCTAGCCATTAGGAATAAGATTCCCCCAAATCTCTTAAATTTTATTTAGCCAGTACAAGAAAAATATGAGCTTTGAATAACAAGAAATACTACGTACACATTCCCAGGAATAAATGGCTAAGGGATTAGGAATAGGGACAAGGAGGCGAGATGTTGCTATAAGAAGTAAGAAAAACTCTTTGTGACAATGGAACTCTTCTGAGTCTTGTCATTGTGGCTCCACAAATCTACACATTATAAAATTACATGGAACTTTATATACACAAAACTGAATGTGTGTGTAACTAGTTAAAACCAAATAAATTCTTTGGATTGGACTAATCTCAATTTTCTAATTTTGTAATTGGCTATAGTCCGCAAGGTATTATCATGAAGGAAACTGAAGAAAAAAATGCATGGTCCCTTAAATCTAAACCTAAAGGCCTTTATTTTTGTGAATTAGTGGTCATAGATTACCATATTCAGATAAATTTCTACAATACCAGAAATGAAATGAACAGACTTCTTGTTATGTTAGCAGAAAAGCATTAGAATTTATGTCTTCTCACTTTTTGCATAAAGGCATATAAAAAGATGACTCTGATTGATTTATAAGCCTTGAACTATGTGTGTGAGTGATTATTAGTCCATCAGTACTCTACCAGTCATTCTCACAGTGAGGTTTCTGGACCACCAGTATTAGGAAGGGTGGGGGACCTGTGCTTTAGCAACAAACCCTCCAGATGCTTTCCATACACACTAAAGTTTGAGAACCACTGCTACCCACCACCATTGCTGTAAGGCATCCAGTAAACATTCACATTTCAGAAGAGAAAGCAAGCAAAAAAAAAAGCCAATTTTCAAGCGTTGGTGAAGCGTCCTCTCTGCTGCACTTTCCTCCATAACAGGTGAACTCCTGATGCTCCTTGAAGACCCCAGCCCATCGTGCCAGGTCGTAGAGCCTCAACTGGCTATTCTTGAGCTATTTCTAAAGGCTCCTTCAAGAATATTGAGTGTAAACAAAGTTTCTTTCACTGACATCCAATTCTGTTCAATTAACGTCAGAAAAATTGGTGTTTTGATGACTGGAGGTTCTTCCCACACACTTTGACCTGTCCTTATTTGACTCTAGAAGTTCTAAAGAAAAGGTGATGATTGGCAAGACTCATAAAATACTCTGTGGATTCAAATCAAATAAATAATCCCAAAGTCATTTCTATGTATCCTAGGGTCAAGCACATAATTCTTTATTTGTTTGTTTTAGCAGCAGTAGGGCTTTTCCTAATTGTACTCTTCTTAAGAAGCTATCACCAAGAGTTCACAGTGCCAGGAAGGTTATAGTTAGCCTGGAGCATTCTGAGTGCTGTTAACAAGAAAAGATGATCTTAAAGTTAGTTACAATTAACCCCCCAAATATATTTCTATATTTTCATTTAGCCAGTTTCCTACAAAGGGATTCACCTAGCTATTGGCTCCAATAGTCTTTAGTATTTGTGCCAGATGTGTGACTCTTCTCTGCAGATGCCACCTAAATTGATGTATCTTGCTTGGATAAATTGAATGTTGTTCACATTCTCTGACCAGATAATCATACTCCATTGTCCCAGATGCTTTGAAGTTAATGACTTAAAATCCAATATACTTAGAATGGTAAAATAGAAGCCTTGAAATTAGGACTTTCAGAAAATAAATGGAGTAAGCGCAGCTGTGAACCCAGACCCACACCTGTCATTGCTAATATTCAAACAAGACATAAAATTTTTGTCTCTGGAATCTTACGATCTAATGGGAAAGCTCGGAGGTGGATTTATCCTGAAGCTCAGGCTGCAAAATGTCAGGGCTCCTCGTTTGCATGGTTCTGACAAAGAGATCTTGTACCTAACTCGGAGCTCATGATTTGAAATTCTTTTCTTTAAATGAACCACTAAAATTGTGTAAGCTTCAGATTCCCACAACACTCAGGTTCACCCCTGTATTGCACAGACTGTGAGTGAGTAAACATATAAGCAAGATAATTTCAAGTGCCATGCAGAAGCTAGAAGCTGACTTGATAGAGAGTGACAAGACTATTTTAAACTGGGAGATCAGAAAACTCTCAGGAACTAAGACCTAGATGAAAATGCCTTAGAGGGATTTGGAAGAGGGATAACCAAAAGTTTTTTAACATTACTTCTCATTGAGTTGATTTTCATACTTACCATGTATTAGATAAAAACTTACTCTTGTAGTAGAATGATGTTAGATTTGAAGAGATTAATAACTTTGCAGAAGTTAAGCCCTGCTCATATTGAGTTTTTCACAGGTAGGTTCAGTAACACTCCTTTGTGACTTGCAGAATTTATTATCAATACATTAGTATTTGTCATATGTATTTTTATTCTACTATCTCATGATTCTCCTCCTAGAAATATTTGGATATTTAAAAACCAATATAGATAGATAGACTATAGATGATAGGTAGATAGGGAGACAGATAGATGATAGATAGGTAAGGGAAAAGAAAAAGAAGAGAGGAGAGAGAATATTTCAGCAAGCCTAGTAAACTAAATTATTTGGAATTAAACCATAATGTGTGTATTTGTATGTGTATGTATGTCAAGTCTTGGCTTTATCATTGATTTCATTATCTCTACATCATTCATCAAATAATGACTTTTCAATCAATGAACCACATATAGGACAAACTATATCTGATGGTGGTCCCACAAGTTTATAGTGGGGCTGAAATATTCCTAATGCCTAGTGACATTGTAGCCACCATAACATCATAGTACAACACGTTTCTCATGTGTTTGTAGTGATACCGGCATAAACAAACCTACTGTGATGCCATGTGTGTAACAGTATAACACGTACAATTACAGTAGTAGGCTATATCATCCGGGTTTGTGTAAACCTCTGATGTTTGCACAACAGTGAAACTGCCCAACGAGGCATTTCTCAGGTCATATCCCTGTTGTTATTCATATGACTGTATTGTCTAATACATGGAGAAATAAACAAAAAATGTATTAAAAGTAAAAGGTAGAATTAATGTTCGTGTAATCTGTAAATAGCTTTTATGTCTTATGTAAATGGGATAATTAGGAAGTAGGGACGGTTAGGTCCTAAACACCACTGTTCAGCTCATATAGCAATATAAAAATATTAATCGTGGTAATTTATATTTACTCACCTGGTAGCTCCTTTGTATCTTTTCATTTTAAAATTAGAGACACATAATGATGTCTTGGGTGATGAATATTAACTAGATTTATTATGGTGATCATTTTGGAATATATGCAAATACTGAATCATCGTGTTGTACACCTAAAACTAATATAAAGTTGCCATATTGGCAAAGTCATTAACACATTGACAATTAAAACCTGATCAATCTGGATAACCAAGATTATTTTCAATAGACAAAATTTCTTTTTAAATATATTTTATTGATTATGCTATTACAGTTGTTCCATTTTCCCCCTTCACTCCCCTCCACCCTGCACACACTCTATCACCCACATCCCCCCAAGAGATAACATTTCTTAGTGTCCAAATTTCACTGCTCTTGATTATACAACATAACATTCATAAACTTAAGTCAAAGATTCAATCTTTACACTCATTTAAACAAGTAGGTAATCTTATTTTTAACAATTTCTCAATATTCACTCTAAATATAGACATGCTCAATTATCTTTCAATAAGTTCATTTAAAAAAATCTAAACTAACATTGACAGCAAAGCTCAATCAAAAATGGCAGCTTAAATTCTCAAAACACTCTTAGTTAATGTCATAGGATTTAATCCCTAGTAATATGCTAGAGTTTATTATATTTTGTACCAGGTGGGGCAAAAGTCAGTTTATGGTTGTTAATATGGAAAGTAATACAATAATTAATAAATAATACAAGAATAAACTCTTGTGTTTCACATACTCACAACTGTAAACCTACTTTTGCCTCACCCGGTACAAAATATAATAAATAGTGTTCATTTAGTTCACAAATTTTTTATTATGAAATTTCATGATCTTTAAGACTTTGAAAACGACTTAACAGTTGCCATAAATTGCAGACAAATATCAGAAAGTCTATCACAACACATTAATTTCGAGTTTTCTTTTTCTCGGAGTATTTTAAGACTGGAGGCAGCAGCTTCGGCACAGATTCAACATCTCAGGAAGGTCAAGGTTGCCTTCTCCAGAATTGAAGGCACTTCCGCGCTGGGGGAAAGAAGGACAAATCACTCCAGGTACCATATCCATGCTCAAGATAGAGAGTACCAAGTTTTCTCTTTATGAAAAGTTGTCAAATGAACCAGACAATCATGGTTCGATTCCCAGTCAGGGCACATGCCTGCGTTGCAAACCAGTTCCCTGCAGGCCAGTTCCCAGCAGGGGACACAGGAAAGGCAACCATACATTGATGTTTCTCTCCCTCTCTCCTTCCCTTCCCCTCTAAAAATAAATAAAAAAATATTTAAAAAAAAAAAAAGAAAAGTTGTCAAATGACCATCACAACATGATCAAAAGCACAGACAGAGCGGGGATATTGAAGTTTCTGCATTTGCCTCTTTGTCCAGCGTGTTCTCCTAGAACCAGATGGAATAACTGCTAGTGAAGCAAAAAGGTTTGGTTTTCTTTTGTTTTGTTTTGAGAGCTAGGTCTTATTTATACTGCATAGGTTTCCCACAGTTACTACGATGAAATGTAAACTTGCAGGAACTGGGTAGCAACACAATTCTCGGAGACCACAAGGTTCCCACCTATTCCTGCGCTTCAGGCCTCGGTGCTTGCTCCTCCCCTAAGACGCGGGCGCGGTTGGTTCCCCTGATGGGATTAGGGATTAGGAGTCTGGTGACTAAAGAGATTATCCAAGTGGGTGTGTTCCCATCCCCTGAGCCCTATATAAGAGACTGGGCCTCCCTCAAATCCCGCAGATCACAGATTCTAGAGAGCTCTCCGGTCGCAGGTTGTCTGTTGGGATGTTGAAGACTGAAGGACTCGGACCAGACCGAGATTTGTGACCTACAGCCAGCAACTGGTAAATCGGTGGGGATGTCTGTGGGCACGGGCTAGAAACTGATAGAAAACACAGCAAACCTGACCCTAGCACTTTTCGGCATTCCCGGTGCAGGTCGCTGCTCAGACATCCCAGCACCAGGCCCGGTGTCCTCCAGCGCCGGGATGAATAAGGCGGGCTCGTCACCCAGCACCAAAGCTGAGGCCCCGGGTGTGTGCCGTCCGCGCGCCGTCGCTCGCCAGGGCCCCGGGCCCAGCGACGCCCGCAGAATCCCCGCGGACCGACTGGAACTGCAGAAAACCTCCGACCGCCAAGGCGGGGTCCGGAGTCCGGACGACTCGGACCCGCGGGCAGGTGCGAGGAAAGGGTCCCAGTCGTCTCCTCCCGCCGCCAAGAGACTGAAAAGAGACGCCACGGAGAAAGAGAGGAAACGCGAGGTGGACGAAGAGGACGTTCAGAAGATGAAAGTCCTGATGTTGTCTATGTCGGAGGAGCAGCTGCACCGCTACGAAGTGTATCGCCGCTCGGCCTTTCCCAGGGCGACGGTGAAACATCTGATTCAGAGAGCCTCCGGCACCTCGGCGTCGGTGCCGTCGAATGTGGTCATTGCGGTGGCCGGACTGGCCAAGGTCTTCGTCGGCGAGCTGGTGGAAGAGGCCCTGGATGTGTGCGAGAGGTGGGGGGAGACACCCCCGCTGCAACCCAAGCATCTCAGGGAGGCTGTTCGCAGGTTGCGCTCCAGCGGAAAAATCCCCAACGCCAAGCCCAGGAACATCCTGTTCTAGGCCAACGCCCCGGAGCGCCTGTTGCTGATGCAGCAAGACAGTTGTGCGTAGGAGATTCCAGGCAATGCCGCTTCTCTATCTCAGGCCATCAAGAATTCACCCAGGACATTATTATATTGAGGAATGCTCCCTCTATTCCCACTTTGCTGAGTGTTTTTTATCATAAATGGGTGTTGTACCTTATCAAAAGCTTTTTCCGCGTCTATTGATATGATCATGTGGTTTTTGTCTTTGCTTTTGTTTATGTGATGAATTACATTTACTATTTTGCGAATGTTGAACCATCCTTGCATCCCTGGGATGAATCCCACTTGGTCATGGTGTATAATGTTTTGGTGTATAATGTTGGGTGCGATTTGCCAATATTTTGCTGAGGATTTTAGCGTCTATGTTCATCAGCGATATTGGTCTGAAGTTTTCTTTCTTTGTTGTATCTCTATCTGGTTTTGGAATTAGGATGACACTCTAGGAAGACATTGAACCCAATTAAAAAATGGGAAAAGGACTTGAACAGACACTTCTCTAAAGAGGACGTACAGAATATCCAGAGACACATGAAGAGATGCTCAGTATCATTAGCTATCAGAGAGATGCAAATTAAAACCACAATGAGATACCACTTTACACCAGTCAGGATGGCTATAATAAACAAAGCAACAAACAACAAATGTTGGAGAGGTTGTGGGGAAAAGGGGACCTTAGTTCACTGTTGGTGGGATTGCAGACTGGTACAACCATTATGGAAAACAGTATGGAATTTTCTCAGAAAAATAAAAATCGACCTGCCTTTTGACCCAGCAATTCCACTGCTAGGATTATACCCCAAGAATCCTAAAACATCAATTTCAAAGAACCTATGCACCACAATGTTCATAGCAGCACAATTTACAATAGCCAAGAGCTGGAAGCAACCTAGGTGCCCATCAGTAAATGAATGGATCAAAAAATTGTGGTAAATATACACAATGGAATTCTATGCAGCAGAGAGAAAGAAGGAGCTACTACCCTTTGCAACAACATGGATGGAACTGGAAAGCATTATGCTGAGTGAAATAGGTCAGGCATTGAAAGACAAATACCATATGATCTCACCTTTTACAGGAAGCTAAAGAATAAAACAAACAAGCAAACAGAATAAAAACAAAGACACTGAAATAGAGAACAAGTGGGCAGCGACCAGAGGGGAGAGGGAAGGGAATTTAAGGGGAAAAAGGGGGAGGGATTTTGAGAACAAGTATGAAAGACACAGAGATGAGGACTGGGGGAGGGGAAATTGGAGGGAGGGGGGAGACAGGGTGGGGGGGTGGGATGGGAGAAATAGATAAAAAAATGTACTTGAAAAGTAACTAAATAAAATTTATTATTTAAAAAAAAAAAAAGAATTCACCCAGGACAGATGTTTAGCTCAGAACTCCAATATTGGTGGCAACGATATGAAGGCATTCAGCCTTGGCTAACCAGGAAAGCACCTTTTAGGGTGCCTGGAGGCGTTTAACTCGGGTTAGCTGGATGAACAACAGTGCAAGCAAGAAACCTGGCATCCTCTGGAAGGGAACTGCTTGGAAAGAGGAAAAAAGCAGCCTTGCAAGGCTGCTGCGGAGTTTCCTTTCGGAGCTGGGAGTGGCTATGACTTTGAAGGCTTCTTCCCTGTGACGTAACAACCAGGTTTCCTGTGCGAATCTCTACCCTGAACCGCAAGGGGGTAGCAGAAATGAAAACGTTTCTCCTTGTAAATAGTTAAGTTTATCCTGTGTTTTTATTTGAGTGACCAACCAGTAAACCGTTTCAAATTACAAAAATAAAAATAAAATCACAAAACCTTTTTGTCTCAAAAACCGTTGTTTTCCTTTTTCTTCCCAGTGTTTTGGGTCAGAGGGTGATCTCTGACCCACTTAGACAGCTAACATAGCCTGGGCCTCCTAAGACACTACAGGCAAAACCAAATCCCTCAAAACACTTGGATAACAGCTATTATATTTTTGTTATAAGTGCAGTTTTTAATATTTGGCCTACTGCGTGATAGGCCAATGTTTCCATAGGCAACAGAATTTATTTCAAAACAGTCTGAAAACACACTTGTTTTGCCAATTTATCCAGAATCACTAGAACCTCAAGACCTGAATCAATTACTGAATAATGGAAGTTGTCAATAGGAACTAAACAGGCTTATCAAGAGTTGCAACGTACGCTAATTTTTACTTGTGCATGTATTACAAAGTCTGAGATTTGTTTTCAAACGGTCATCACTGTTCACAGCATAACTCTGATGCCCGCAGAGCTGTGTGAGTCATGTGTCCTCTGAAACACCCAGTACAGGTAAAAGAATACAATAAGCCCCACTGTGCAGCTCTAATGCTAAAAAGACAGTATCTCCTGTTTTTCTCACCCTGAAGCCAAAAATAACCCCACACAAAATATTTTACTTCTCTTCACATTTCCTTTTTGCCTTTATATGGGGACCCATCATAGATAGAATCTATAATTATTCTGGTGTTTTGTTTACAGTAAATTTTGAGACTATAGCAAGAATAAGTGAGTTCTATTTAATACCATGATATTCTGTTACGCTCTCATTTACCAGCTCGCTTCCTGTATCAGTGGTTATAATGAGCTAGACCAGGAAACAAAAGGAGACATGGAGGTCACAGCTTCTTGGAAAGCCCATGGAGCTGAGAGGACTGTCTCAGGAAATAAAGTGATTGCGCATGAAAGAAGTAAGATGCAAGGGATTCCGCTTCTCTCCACCTTTGTATTGTTCGCAGCTCAGTCTCTCCCCTGGGTCAGTGAAGAAGGTTTGGGTGAATACATCATGCCTGTGGCTTCTGAACCATGGAGTGAGAGAACCTAGCCCAAGGCGGTAGGAGGGGGGAACAGCATTTGGCCTAAAGCAGTGACAGTGTCCGTTGGACACACAGCTGAAAGCTCTGATGGCCACCACCTGTAGGACTTAATGCTCTTACTGGGGTCTGAGTGTGACCTAACCACTGATGGCCAAAGCAAGTTCCCATTAAGGTCTCAGAGGTCAGATCAAACACAGGGCTTCAGAATTGTTCTCTCAGCTGGGAACAATGGAATGGCTGAAAAGACTCAGTATCTTTATGCATTCCAAGACTTTTTACTGTATAATATCAAATATCCAAGGTTCTCAAAAAGGAAATTATATATAATCTGGTACCATTCCAAGAGAAATCTCTGAAAGCTCTTGTGAATGATTTATTGTGTGCCATTAACAATATAGGTTTCTCCTCAGCTTCACTACCATTCCGAACTGCATCAAACAATATACAAATGGAGATCTCCTAGAAAAACGTGGTCTCCAGTTGGTGCTTTTTTGGTAAAATGATGTATAACAAAGAAAATAAACTTGACTGTATTTTTTCATACTTTAGTATCGCTCTGGGATAAGATCAATACTTTACCACCACCTCCTAAAAAAGGGAATCAGTATATGTCCAAACAAAATTTATCTAATCTAGTTACACTATACCAAAGGCATATTATCTAAGGAATAGGCTTCAAACGCACAAAGATCTGTGGCAACTAAACATAAAATGTACACAAAGTAAACAAGTGTAAACAATCAATGGGTAGGTTTATGTTTTCTATGAAGGAGGGCAAAATTAGGGGCCTAAGCGGATAATCACATATAATGAAGCAGGGGAAAGGCTTTCATAAAGTGAACTAAATACCGATCATATGTCAGTGTCATAAGTTACCCGAATACTGGAGGAGCCTTATAAAATTCCACCTTACTGTCAATTTATAAACAAAAGAGACGTAGTAGACTAGGTAACCCTCAAAAATGATAGATTTGTGGGGAAATAGGTAAGATAAACAATGGATAACTTACCTTTCATTTAACTCAAGAGTCATCACTCTGCCTTGGAGGCAAAAGGAAGTAGGAAAGTTCCTTGCTGTTCCAGATTTCTTACCCCACTCTTCTCCCACAGGCATTTCTTTGACTTACGCTGTATATCTTTACTAGCTGTATTTTCTGTCGCTCCCTTGAAGCAAGAACCAGATATTGCCTTTCAAAAGCTGTTCTCCATCTACTGTCTGGAAAACAGTAAAAAAGGGTAAGTAAGCATCAAGATCAGCCATTATAATTAAAAAATGACGCATGTATTTCCTAAGGGCAAAGACTATAGACTCCAAACACACAAAGCAAATACATGCTCAAAACTAAGCACAACAATTGAACCTTCACTATCGTCATGAGAAATTATGAGCCGGACACCAAGGAAAACAGCCACAGCAGTTTTTGCTGTAGTTCTGTATGTATCTATGATTTCCGTTGCAATTTAACACCGGCAGATGAAGCAACAAAGAAATAAATAAAAATATGAGACATGAGTTGAATGATAGTGATGAGAGAAATAGAATCTAGATTTCTTTCCTCACTCGGAAAATCCTTTTTATTTGGATTTAGTGAACATTCTATACCTCCAACTTTAACTTATCCTTAAATGCACCAAACCCATTGGCCATGTAATCTTTTCCTTTATTTGTACTGGTCCCTTTGCTGGAACACCTTCTTGCTTTTCTTCTAGAGCAGGGGTGTCAAATTCATTTTCACTGGGGGCCACATCAGCTTCACAGTTGCCTTCAAAAGGCCGAATGTAATTTCAAATCCTTAACAGTTGAAGAGTAGTTACATTTATACAACCCTAAAATTATTTCGGCCCTTCGAAGGCAACCGTGAGGCTGATGTGGCCCCCAGTGAAAATGAGTTGGACACCCCTGCTCTATGATTCATTCGTGGAGGCCCGGCCAACACCTGTCTTTCCTAGAAGGGCTTCCTGACTCCAATACCATTTCATTCTTCCTATAGCATGCCATCTCTAGCCGTGAGGTGGCACTGGATTATATTCTGCCTTGTTCTTTCCATAATTGGTTTTATGTCCCACATTATCCTGAAACCCCTCCTCAAGCTTGGAGCCAAGGCATTTTCTAGCACAACAGCAAACAGCGAGCATTGTAAAGTGCCATGGTTTTTTGACAGTCAAAATGTAACCTTTTTGTTTTTTGTCCAGGGATTAAGGTTGCTGAAGAGTTAATGCATTAAATTTAGGATTTCCCACTTCCCGGATTCTGTAAAGATAAAACATTGCACCAGGAGTATGACTCTTATCAAGATATGCCTTCATTCCTGTCTACCAAAACATATGAAAACTGAGGGATAAACGCAGGTGGAAAGCTCATTTTTCCCATGAACAAAGCTTGAGAATAACCACATGCCTAGAATTTTGTAGGTATTATCTACTCTGGAAGCAGAAAGAGGATATGTAAAGTTCATACTCAGTGGCCTACACCATTTAATTTTAACATTAAGTTTTAAATTGATTTATATTCTAAGTAACTTGCATCATTACTTCAGTAATGGTAAATATACTCCTACAAAATCCAGAATTGTATATTCTGACTAAATAACTTAGTACTACTTCTTATATAAAGACAATAGTCCCTACTTGAATCAAATAATTGAACCCATATTTTTAATGTTTTTTTTTTCATTTTTATAGTATTGGTCTCTAATCAATATTACACTGGATATTAAAGGGCCTATATTTTAGCCCTGGCTGGTGTGGGTCAGTGAACTGAGTGCCAGCCTGAGAACTGAAAGTTGCCAGTTTGATTCCCAGCTGGGGCATGTGCCTGGGTTGCAGGCCTGGTCCCCAGTTGGGGTATGTGTTTCTCTCCCTCAGTTTCCTCCCCCCTTCCCCTCTCTCTACAAATAAATAGGTAAATAATTTTTTTAAAACCTATGTAAGTAGAGGGGTTCTTTAAAAGACCTACATTTTACCTGGCTGGTGTAGCTCAGTGGATAAAGCGCGGGCCTGCGAATCAAAGGATCGCAGTGCGATTCCCAGTCAGGGCACATGCCTGGGTTGCAGCCTGCTCCCTGCAGGCCAGTTTCCAGCAGGGGATGCACAAAAGGCAAATACATTGATGTTTCTCTCCCTCTCTCCTTCCCCTCTATAAATAAATAAATAAATAAAATCTTTAAAAGACCTACATTTTAATACTTTAACATGAAATTGGTCAAATGCTTGGTGCTTCTTTGTCTTTCTCTCTGGGATTTCAATGAATACAGGACACTACAGCAAGATCTAGAGTTTATTTGACAATATGTATTAAACAAAAGTTCATGTAATGTGAAAATTTCTAAATATGTTCATTATTATAAATTTAAGAGTAATCTAATCACTTAAATTATTGGACCTTTGAACAATACAATTAATAAAAATAATAGTCCTCAAAAATAGAGTTTAATTTGAATTTATAATAGTCAATTAAAATATTCAAAGTCCTGAGCATTTAAGTAAAAATTATACTTCACTAACATGAAGGGGAGATGGAGGTGATAGAACTACACCCGTGAAATTCAAGCTTAACTCAGAATTTTTACTTCCCTCCTCCAGCAAGACATGTTTACACCAGAAGCTTTCGAAGTGACACCGGGGGTCCCTTTTCGACCCCCGGGATGTTCACTGTAATCGTGTAGGCAGATTCTGAGCAGAGCAGAATCCAAGTCAGGGGGTAAGAACCACCCACCAGTGGAGAATAAACCCCCGGAGGCAGGAAACAAGGGACGCGTGAGGTTTTGGTGCAGACTGACTGCATGATTGCCTCTCATTATGCTCTAACCAGAGTCTGGATCCGTCTTAGCTTTTTAAAAACTTTTTAAAAATATTTTATTTATATATTTTTAGAGGGGAAGGGAAGGAGAGAGGGAGAGAAATATCGATGTATGGTTGTCTCTCATGCACCCCCTACTGGGAACTGGCCTGCAACCCAGGCGTGAGCCCTGACGGGGAATCAAACCGCTGTTGTTCAGTTCGAAGGCCCGCGCTCAATACACTTAACTTTTTTCCTCTTAAAAACAATGTGGTTCTTTACCTGCAGACTAGAAAAAGGCCTAAATCAATGGTCGATAACATGGGTGGAATTGGAGGTCATGTACCCAAGGAGGTAGACAAGATAATCAATTGTCGTGTAGTGGGAAAAAATGTTAAAACTTTGATTTATGTTTATTTTGATCTAAAAAATTAAACATTTATTAATATTGAATACGCAAAATAACCATCACACATGAATAAAGACTATAGATAAGTATATTTATGTAGGGTTATTCAAAAATGTTTTAATGATCAGATACGCGCCATCTTCTACTAGGTATAACTCTGAAAAAGAGAAAAATAGAGACTATTGGCTATAATCTCTTATCACATGTTCACTGATCTGACATATTTTTCTCCTGTAGATTAAAATATGTATTCATCTCAGCATACTCTAATAGTCTATATTCTAGTTTCATCAATTGTCCCAGCACTGACCTAAATAGCACTTTTTTTCCTGGTATAGAACCAGTTCAAGATCACACATTGCATGTATATGTATGTCTCTTAAAAAAACAGTTACCTAATAGTAAATGAGTAACTCAGTCCTTCTCTCCCTCCCTCTCTCTCTCTCTCACACACATACACATACACACACACACACACACACACACAATGAAGACAAAGATTCCTACCAGAGTTCATACACTTGTGCCAAATAGGAGTTAGAAAAACAAAAGTGGATTATGTGAATTCCAAGACGTTGGAGCACTTATTTAAAAAAATATTGTCTTGGATCTCACCTAGAAACTGGCCAGAGAAGTGAGTACCTGCATAGTTAAAGCTATACAAAGACTGTAAAAAGTAAAGTAATATCTTGTATATGTAGCAAATCTGTAAATCAACTATCATTGGTCTTTTAATTACATTGTTATTGTTCAGATAGGGATCTCGAACTCAAAAATATTTTTCTTGAATATCCTTACAGAAATGCATGCTGTCACTTAGCTTTCTCATATCCTTCATTATTTTTATATATTTTCTAATTTTTCTATTTTGACTATAATGTTAGGTTATTCTTTTAAATATTTCAACTCATTGCATTTCAAATTCATCTTATGAAAGGTATCCTATCCCTTGATTCAATTTCTCAAAGCAAACCAATGCAGATACACATTGGCAAGATACATTTATCAAGATACTGAGGGATGAAAATGACATCACAAGGCCAATCAATAGCAAAACAGATACATTTAAGTACAAATACTTTTACATTTTAGTTCAAAGTTCTTCCCACTGAACCATGAGGCTCTGGTAGGACATCCAGTACGTCGTTACTGATCAGCAATTGCCAAATGCTTAACTACCAGTAAAAACAGCTTTGTGCTCAACCTGTGAATGATACCTAGATCAAAGCAAAACTGCTACCAAACATCACATTATTGTTTTGTCTACTGTTCCCAAATCCTAGGCTGTAGCCAGCCAACAAAATCAGCCTTTGTTGGTGGCTTAATTATCTTTTTATCACAGCCATAGTTCCCCCCGGTAAGAATAGCAACCCTGACTAAAGCAAATCACAGTGTTACCATTCTAGAAAGAAGCGCTTGAATGTGGGTGATGACTGGGGCCAGCATCGCTTGCCAGGTGAAAGTTCGGTGTATTGTCACTGGATTTCCCAACAATGACATGTTTGGTTCCCTCCTGACACAGAAGGTTAGATGTGACTCATCAAATATTTATTTAATTTCACCTCTGTTCCTTTTCTTTGCCTACATCAAGCCATATCCTTTACCCTCCAGGCCATCTGTCTATACAATAGGGATTATCCACAGAAATAGAAGCAGTTAAGCACATGTTCAAGCAATATACTTTTTTTACTTTTGATGCTTATAGGCCTTATTCTAGTAACTATTTTGTTCTGTCACAGCAAGCAAAGAAAGGGTACTTTGAGCAGGAAATTAATTTCATGTTCATAAAATTCTGGAGCCAGAAGAACCTCGATTCTAAACTTTATAGAGTAGAAACCCGAAGGCCAAGTTGTGAGCAGACTAATATCTGAACGGAGGTCCTCAGGCTTTCTGTTTAAACCCATCATCTTTCACAATGCACTTCTCCTTATTACACTATCAATATCAAGCATGCACTATCTACCAGTGCTCAAAAGACATCAGCAAGTAACACTACATGGGAGTATTAGCTTTTATTCTATTTATTGGCTGTTTGTTTTCCTTGTACTGATTAACAAAAATGAGAAATGTTGTAATAGTTCTTGGCATCTTACCCATTCTTAAACATAAAACAAGTGGACAAGTAGAAAGTTTTCATTGCAGGTTAGCTTAGTAGTTATAATCATAAACAGCATTGCTCATATAGGTGACAGGAACTAGAACCCTTAGTAATAGATTGGCTTTTATAAAACTAACAAATATTCAAGAAGACTTACTTTTATTGATAATCATCAGATATCTAAAAACTATATAGAATAAAGACTATTTTTTAAATGTTCACATCAGTTCAGACTGAATTTTCCACCAAAGTAATTAGAAAAAAACTGTTAGTTTCCTATAGTTCTTAGATTTTGAAATTGTAGATGAAAGATTGACACAAGAGGGACCAAATAAGAGTGAACTGGTGGATCAGTCCATTGTCCTGTTGGCTAAATCACACCAGAATCCCAGCACAGTACAATGTCCACGCCACCAATAACCCCCAGGAACCGAGGCTGACAAAGTGGTTTCTGTCCCCCATCTCATTCACACGGCAGGGCACACGGCCACCGAGTGGAACGACAGCCATGATCACTCCTATATGTAACTTATACTATTTTCCCTTAGTCAAATCATAGTTAAATTTTCATGTCTCATTTACATAACATGAATCTGTTATGTCAGCAGAAAGCTCATTCTTGTCATAACTTTCATGTTCACTGGGTCCTAGAAATCAGGAGAGGATTCATGTAGTTATAAAAGATTAAGGAAATTAACAACCAAGAGGATAAAATTAAATATTTATGTTTCTTTAAAAAAATTTTTTTCTTTTCTTCTTTACTCTGCACACCCAGAAAGGGTGTCATTTAAACAGAGAGTAAGCTCTCAAAACAAGTGTTTATGCTAAATTACCTCCTTCCAGTATAAAGGATTAAATAAATGGAAGGACACTGAAATTGATAGCACAAACAGTCCTGAAAAGTTAACTTAGGAAGAAGAGGCAACTTTGGCGGCACTCAGTTCCCAGGCAGACTCAGCATCCTCCTTTCACTTCCCTTTCTGACACCTTCTTGTCTCGCCTCCTATCTATGGTTCTCCTTATTGCCAATACTGTCATCTTGCCCACTGGTCACCCAAAGTCCCTCACCCTTACCAAAATAAAAAGCAAAATTTTTCTAAATCCCTACCTCACTTCCTTTCAAGAGCTTATAACTGATTAAAATAATTCTTAGAGTCTGCCCCTCCCCCCCAAAAAAAAGCATAAAACTTCCTGGAAATAATTGGTAATTTAAAATAATTTTCTACTTAAAATAATACTTGCCCTGCCCTTTATAGAGAAGCGCTCCTGAGTTCTTTGCCCATTCCCTGCTAGCCCACTGCATCCCATGCTGTGTTTCTATTCACACCCATGCACATGCTCACTCTGCCTTTAAAACAGAGCTAAATAAAAATAGCCATCCTTTCTGGGGAATACAATGGCTAGCTCAACAAACCACAAGTCACAAAAAGGAGGTGAGGAGAGCTTTTTAGACTTTATATCTGGCAAACAACTGGAGCCAATTCCTCTCCCATCCCTTAAAAAAAAAGGCCTTTAGAATGGTATTTCCTACTAAAAAATATCTCAAATAATAAATGTGAAAGAAGATACCAAATTATTTTTTCACCCCACTTAGGGGTTTTGATTAACTTCTCATCACTACACGAGTAATCGCAACTCCCATCCAGATGTCCAATTTTGCTATTATCATAGCTAAGTGGTTCAGTTAGTACATTCTCCAATCAATATTTTGTTCACAAACCCTCACCTCAGGCTTTATGATCTAATTTATTTCCTCCACTGTCATCAGTGTTTTCTGGTAAGTTTCATAATTCCCCAGAGCTTGGACTTACCTAAACAATCACTCTATTATTAATAGCTTTTAGAAAGATTAACTCCCCACTATCAAAAATCTAAACAAATAATGCAAGTTAGCAATTCAAGTTGATTTTATAAGATATTAAACACATTGACATGTGGTAGACATTTAGTAAATATTTGGTGAATGAGGGAATGAACTAATGAGTAAATTAACTGGCAAGTATTTCTAAGCTTCAACAGAAAGGACTGGTGTTTTGAACAGATTGTGCTTTTTTCTTACCTGAGCACCACGCTCTACTTTAAAAGTGTCCTTCCAGCTTTTTTTTATAATCACAAATATGTTCCAGTTTTCCACTATACATCAGGAAATGACTTCTGGCCATTTGCTCAAACACCCTGGCCAGGCTTTTTGCGCACCGAATGCTCAGGCTTTCTCAAAATCACGTATCAGTTCTGTGCACACACAGGAAAAAGATGCTGTGGCTCGTAGCTTAAGCTTGAAAATCAAGCTCCATTCTTGTACCTGCTACCACACAGCCCGGATCCTACGCTGAGAGCCTGATCCTTCTTTCCCAACCTTTAACCAGAGTTATTCATCCTTTCTATGCAGATCCATAGATCCCGGGCTCTTAGTTCTCCAGGCTTCCTCTCTGGATTTCCCATTGCTATTGTCTGACTTCCATGTTTCTTGCCTGCCTAGGCCCACTGTCTCCCCTGACTTCTCCATGACCAAGTTCTTTGGATCAGATCTTCACCTAGTCCAAATTTTAAGACCATCCCATTCAGCCTGTTGTGTCCTGTTGCTAATACCCACTTAGTTATTCTAGCTGGAAAAGCAGGGCAAATGTGCTCTCTAAATTTGGGTCCCTGAAGTTCGTCCCGGTGCTAGTCTTGATCTTATCTGCGACCCACTTGTGTCTGTCAGCCACACTACAATTCTCAGTCTTCTATGAGCTTTGTTTTCTCAGTCTAGTGAGCTGCTTGTTTGACTCTTTCTGGACCCCATCAACATGCTTCATTTGCCAGCTACAACTTTTCAAATTTGAATTGGTATAGCAGTGAAAACAAACAAACAATACATACACACATGTGTAAATAAGCAACAAAAAAGGTTTTTTCTCTTGGGTCAAAACACCCCATACTTATAAACTAATGGATAATACTGACCAAGAACAGTAGTTCAACAGACCTCTCAGATATGAAAAATAATAATGCTTCTGCTGAAAATAAGGGGAAATCGGATAATGTTCAGCCTCAGTCTACAGGCAGGTATAAGGGCCACCTACTCACCTAATGTTCTACTGGTACATACTGGACCTTTAGTGAAAATTAGAAAAGTTTCCCATGCAGGGGGATGATTCACAGGAAGATAACCACTTTGGGTGTTTGATGTATCAGAAACTGATCCAATCCTAACCAATAGAATGCCAGCTACCCCACCTTACTCTAGGCCCAGAACTACCTACTTATAGTGTTATTGCAGTGTGATACCTAGAGATTGAGAATGCAATAGAATCATGGTTTTCTTAAGTACAACACGGGTTACAGAATGTGTATGTGAGGAGCAAACCTCCTGAGACACTCACTTCCCTTAAATGCTGGTTACTGATTGCTCATTGTGGCAGATTATTATTAGAAAAGGCACAATAATTGCCCCATGTTGAATGCTGAAAAGGAATGGGGAGATACTGATTTGACTTTTTTACTGTTTTGTCTTGATCATCCTGTCCCTAACAAAAGACAGACATGGTTGCAAAATGGCAGGAAAGATACAGACAGACACGCAGAGAAAAAATGTTCATGTTGTGGGTTTTAACTGGCGTCTACCTGAGATTTCCAATCACAAAATGAGATAGATTGCAGACTAATCATGATGCTTTATTTTACATTTTTATAGTTGTTATGTATTTTACTCTCAAATTTGAAAAATTCCTCGCCAGTGAGAAGTGGGAGGTAGAGGAAGGAATGATATAAAAATTATCAATAACTGACTTCAAGTTCTCAATTATATAGTTTTCCAAACTGTTTGGACTATTTCTTCCTTTTTAGGTAGAACAGACTCTAATTTTCATACACATTTTTAAAAGTACTGTCTACCTTCCAAACTGGTTTAGGGAAGAAACCATTTGATAAATCAGAATATTTTGACAACTGGAACAATGTAACCAAAGACACTATTTAACTGTATTTCTTACTTGGAACTAGAACATGTAAGTGTCTTGTTTTTCACACACAACTATTGCTGTGGAAAAGTTGCTTTGTGAGCTCTGCTCACATGTCTTCAAAGGGTCTCAAGGCAAAGTGACTCATGTGACCTATTGTACATTGCCAAGAGCACCACACTACTCAAAATCTATCTTTGAATTTTGAGATATGATAATAAAGACTCAGATGAAAACAAATACTTGAGGAAATCTTCCCTGCAAAACATATCAATTATTGAGATAAGAAAAAACCTAAAATCAAACATCATAATTAATGTAAACAAAAAAGTATACGTTGTTTATATAAATTACTTAATTACAGAAATAATTTCAATTTCTCATTGTCTTCCTAATCAGTTGCCACACTCTAGGAAACTAATGCCCATCTTACTACTCCTGAGTGTGTTTTTTTCCTGCAAGCCATCTTAACCTTTCTGTGTTTCAGATTCATACTATTTATCCCACTTATATGTTCTGTTGAGAATATCATTTACTCTTCTCTTCCAAGGGATAGAAAAGAGAGGAACAGAATACACAGAGGAACCCTCAAAAGGAACACACAAGTCAAAGAAAATACCTACCAAATATTAATGTTAAAAATGATTGGGAAAGGAAATAAAACTGGAAAGTGGAACACATTCCTCAGTGGATATTAATCCTGAAATGTCCCAATGTAAAGGGTTATCACCAGTTACCAAAATTCCCTAAGGTTCAAGTGGGTGTAAGCAATGCTATAGGGATGATAAAAAAAGTCATCATTGACATTTTTTAAATCGACCAGTGATGGTCGATTTACAGGCATGTTCAACTGTCAGTGCTCACCACTCTATACACTTTAAATGGATACAGCCTACTGAACATAAATTATACATCAATAAAGTTCATGACAAAAAAAGTAAAACAATTATTTATGGTGTTTCGATGAGTTAAGTGTGCTAAAAATAAATGATCTGTAAACAATCATCAACGTCCACATTTCCATAAAACCTATTATTTTCAATGTACTATATATTCCATTATTCCCCAATAATATTTTTTAAATTATAATGTATAACATGCCCTGGTGGCATAGCTCAGTGGTTTGAGCACAGGCCCGCAAACCACACGATCTCGGTTCAATTCCCAGTCAGGGCACATGCCTGGGTTGCAGGCCAGTTCTCGGCAGGGGACTCATGAGAGGCAACCACACATTGATGTTTCTCTCCTTCTCTCCTTCCCTTCCTCTCTAAAGATAAATAAATAAAATCTTTATAATATATAACACATTATCACAGACATATTTTTTTGCAATCCCAAGAAAAAGTGGATGTTATAATGTTGTTATTTCATCTACAATGTAGAGTTCTAGTAATGTTAAAAACAGAAATGTCTCATGTTTCATGATAGAATCCAGAGTCTATGGACTGGAAGATAGTAATTTGAAATACGTAACTCTCAAGAACCATGAAGGATCTGAAGATTCACCCTCCTTACAAGCTAACAGATTAGTCTGCCTAAAGTTGCATGGTTGCTGGTAGAGGAAGCCCCCTCAGCCAGAAGCAAAGGACACTTCATTATGTGCACAAATAGCAGTAGCCAGAATACCAACATTTAGGGGGCCGGTAACCTGGGCCTCTATTTCAAAATGATGCAAAAGTCATATGATATTAGGGGTTTTTTTGCATTGATTTGAAAGAATAGGAACCCCGGGAGCAAGTCCTCTCCTATTAAAAATATTAATAAAGAGTATTTTAATGGAAAGATAAGATCCAGGCCTGTTATGGCAATTGTATCATTTTCATATAATGTACATAATAGTTTTTTTCAAATACGGATGCAACAGTATTTGCTGGAACAATGTGTAGCATAGGAAAAGGACTTGAGAGAGCATTTCAGGAAGGGCTTTTAGTAACTCAATCATACAGAATTAACCTTAGGTCTGACAGCATCTTCATAACGAGCATTCCCAATCTGCACTACAAAGCTTACTCTAAGGCAAGAAAAACACCAGGAAGGTTTTCAGGGCACAGGTAAGTCAAAATTACATCTAAAAAAATTAAGTAACTTTATATTTTAAAATTAACTTAACTATCTATAAATAAATCAGTTTATCCAATTCGCTTCTTGAGTGTTGATGTTTATTCTTCCAAGTGCCAAATGTAAAATTTTTTACAGTTCAAATAAGAAAAAAATGAAGTGCAATTAGAATTGGTAACTAACAGAAAACTATTCAGAAACTAGTTAGAGTCTTAATTCCAACCACACTGTCTCTGTCTGCTCGGGGTACCACGACCAGATACATAAACTGGGAGGCTCGAACAACAGCAATTTATTTCTCGCAATTCTGGAGGCTGGAAAGGCAAAGACTGAAGTCCTGGCTGGTTTAGTCTCAGGTAAAAGCCTTCTTTCTAACTTCTGGACTCTACTTCTCGCTGTGTGAGGACACAGGCAGTACTTTGGTGTTTCATCTAATAAAGACAAAAACCCTGTAGAGTGAGATGCCCACTGCTACGTCTCCTTTCACCTTACTTACCTCCTGACAACCTTGCCTTCAAACACAGTCACACTGTGGGTTTGAGGCATCAGCCTATGAATCTTAAGGAGACACAATTTTGTCATCAGCACATATCATAAGGTGGGGGGGGGGTTGGTTAATTTTTTAGGTTTTGGTTCAATTTTTAAAATGATAAATTTTCTATTTATATTTTAAACCACACAAGTCTTCCATAAACAGATTCTTATTCTGAAAAATTTAAATAAGCTTGTAGTCTATTCACCCTCTTTGCACAACTCTAAGCACTTTTTTCTTCCCATTTACCTAGAACACAATAGAATTATTAGAATGTCTACCATAAGCAGAACCAGTTTTTCAATATAGTGAGCCACCCAAGTGAAATGCCCTGCATTAGAAGAGATTAATATATCTGTTGCTGAAAGTTTTGAAGCAGGTGCTTCACTGTGATTTGGGAAGGGCATTAAAAAAGAAATTCAAAGTTTAGATGAATATGAGTTTTCATATGAGTTTTTGAGTTCATATTTCAAACTCATATGAAATATGAGTTTTCATATTTTGAGAATATGAGTTTTTAAGGAGCTCTCTTATACTACTTTACATGACTGGAACCCATAATTATCTCAAAGCTCTATCTCACACACACACTTCCTTGACTTCATTGAAACCCACTTTCCCCTAAGCACCCTGCTTCTCCTCTCTTTTTTAATTCAACCAGGTTTTGGGGGGGTGGTGATTCAATTTAATTTTATTTTCCAGCTTTACTGGGGCATAATTGAAAAGATGTGTTTTTTTTAAACATCAACTCTCTCAGGGTTGGAAGTGGCACTGTACAATGTCTCCCTGACTCCCCAATGTCACTTCCAGAAAAATGGTTGCTCTCCCCTTTGTAAGCTGCTCCGTTGAGCATCTGCCTATAATATATGAGCCTCTTTGCCTTACAATCATCATTTGACCATTCAGCCACTGTGGAAAATAGTATGGAAGTTCCTCAAAAAACTAAAAATGTAACTGCCTTTTGACCCAGCAATTCCACTACTGGAATTATACCCTAAAAATCCTGAAACACCGATTCAAAAGAACTTACACATCCCAATGTTCATAGCAGCATTATTTACACTAGCCAAGTTCTGGAAACAGGCTAAGTGCCCATCAGTAAATAAGTGAATCAAAAAGTTGTGGTGCATTTACACAATGGAATACTATGCAGCAAAAAGAAAGAAAAGAGCTCCTACCCTTTATGACAGCATGGGATGGAACTGGAGAGCATTATGCTGAGTGAAATAAGCCAGGTAGTAAAAGACAGATATCATATGGTATAAATGGAACCTAATCAACAAAACAGACAAACAAGCAAAATATAACCAGAGACATGGAAATAAAGAACAAACTGACAGTGACCAGAAAGGAGGAGGAAGGGAGACAAACGAAAAATAAGGGGAAGAGTCAAGTCAAAGAACATGTATGAAGGACCCAGAGACAAGACAACGGTGCAAGGGGAGCACTGAAAGTGTGAGGTGGGGGATGGGTAGGGCAGGGGAGAGTAATGAGGAAAAATGGGGACAAATGTAATTAAACAACAATTTAAAAATAAACAAATAAATAAATAAATGAAATAATTTAACGCTGACTCACAGTCTTCCTTTTATCTCAATCCAGCTGTCATGCTAGGCAAATTCAACATCATGTGGATGATCAACAACATCTTGGCCAGCATTGTCCTAAATCACTTGACACCCAATTTTTCCCACTACTCCACCTCAAGTACCAGCTTCCATAGTCAGCATGAATTCAGTCTTCATCAGAAACTGTTCTCCGGGTAATTCCACAATAACACATTCACCAGCACCACCACCTTTAACCTCCACTCTTTAGTTTCCTTGTTGCAATCCCCTAATTGCCACATTTCTTCCTGCATCAAGACCTGCAACCCAATGACACTCTCGCTTTCTCTACATCCATCAGCCCCCTCTACACTCCACGCCTCTTCATCAGTACAATCAGTACCTCCTCCCTCCCTCATTTCTACCCCAGCCCCTGGATCTGTAGTTCTGCCTTTTTGTTTCTACTCATCCTGATGGACTCATCTTAAATACCACTTTTTTTCCTTTTTTAAAAATTTATTTATTTTAATTGTTGTTCAAGTACAGTTTTCTGTTTTTTACTCCCATCACAGCTCACCCCCCCAGTGCTCCCCACCTCCCTCCCATTTCCACCCCCCTTAGTTTTTGTCCATGTGTCCTTTATACTAGTTTCTGTAAACCCCTCTGCCTCTTTTCCCCTGAAATTCCCTCTTCTCTCACCTCTGATCCCTGTCAGCCTGTTCTCTATTTCAGTGTCTTTGGTCATATTTTGCTTGCTTGTTTGTTTTGCTGTTTAGCTTCCTGTTAAAGGTGAGATCATATGGTATTTGTCTTTCACTGCCTGGTTTATTTCACTCAGCATAATGTTTTCCAGTTCCATCCATGCTGTTGCAAAGGGTAGGAGCTCCTTCTTTCTTTCTGCTGCATAGAATTCCATTGTGTAAATGTACCATAGTTTTTTGATCCATTCATTTACTGATGGGCACTTAGGTTGCTTCCAACTCTTGGCTATTGTAAATTATGCTGCTATGAACTTTAGGATGCATAAGTTCTTTTGGATTGGTGTTTCAGGGTTCTTAGGATATAATCCTAGCAGAGGAATTGCAGGGTCAAAAGGCAGATTCATTTTTAGTTTTCTGAGAAAATTCAATATAGTATTGGAAGTTTTACCCACAGTGATCAGACAAGAAAAGTAAATAAAAGGCATCTAAATCAGAAAGGAGGAAACAAAACTGTCACTGTTTGAAGATGACATGATAGTGTACATAGAAAATCCTATAGACTCCACCCCAAAACTGCTTGACCTAATAAATGAATTTGGCAAAACAGTGGGATACAAAGTAAATATCCAGAAATCAAAGGCGTTTTTGTATACCAACAATGAAACAACTGAAGCAGAAATCAAGAAAAAAATCCCATTTGATATAGCAGAAAAAAAACCTAGGAATAAACCTAACCAAGGAGGTAAAAGACCTGTATGCAGAAAACTACACAACACTGAAGAAATAAATCAAGGAAGACACAAACAAATGGAAAAATATACCTTGTTCATGGACTGGAAGAATTAACATAATCAAAATGTCCATACTACCCAAAGCAATTTACAGATTCAAATTAAATATCACTTTCTTAAGAAGGGTTATCCCAACTTCTGAGTGAGATGTAGATCAACCATTATACCATCTCAAGTTAGGTATACTTTTCTCTGCTTTCTTCAGATACAATCGTTATCATATTGTAAATATGCCATTATGGATTTGAACAGGGGAGGGCTGTTTTATCCTATATCATAAATTGTTTGGAGGCAGAGGCCATAGTTGGTTTATTCTCAACTATATGTTAACTAGCATCATACTTGGCACATAGAAGTTACACAAGAAATATGTATGGAACCCTGGCTGGTGTGGCTCAGTGGTCTAACCAGCAGCTTACAAACCAAAGGGTCTCTGGTTCAATTCCCAGTCAGGGCACATGCCTGGTTTACAGGCCAGGTCCCATTTGGGGGCATATGAAAGGCAACCACACGTTGATGTTTCTCTTCCTCTCTTTCTCCCTACTTTCCCCCTCTGTAAAAATAAAGAAAACTTTTAAGAAGAAAAAATATATATGGAATGGCACACACAGTTTTTCCAGTAAATGCATATCTGTATTATACAGGCAATGTTAAATTTAAAAAAAAAACTCAAAAACACATGTTGGTTTTTTCCCTACCTAACAGCAAAACTAATTGCAGCCAAATTTTTAAAATATGTTAACTTATAAATAGCCCTTTTTGATTTATGAGGTAGAACAATTCAAGTCTCCGCTGGATGTTCATTGGCTGTGACAGACACCCTACCAGGAGGCTCAGCTCCTCTGTAGCAGAAGCAGCAGGGAAAAGAATATGTGGAGGAAATAGAAAGTCAGAGGATCTTCACAATTACAGATGCTGTGTAAACTTGCAGAGCCTGTATAACACAGAAGAGAGGAAGATTCTAGTTTTATTGTAAAGAGCAGAATTTTTTAAAGACAGCCACATTGGTAATCAGAGCTGAAAGATGGTGGGGATGCTAAGTACCTCCTTCTCATTCAGGCTGTGGCTGCAGTATAATTTCCTTAGACTGGGAAAATGCAAGAGTCTCAACTCCTGACACTTCCAACTGCTACTCCCACCCAGTCCCTGACTCCCCAAGGAGGTCAACCCTATACCCAGCAACACACTACAAATCACAATTCACAGCATTTTTAACAGAGACCACCATCCCATTCTTGATGGCAATCTGAAAGAAAAGGAAGAAGAGCAGGAAAGAAAGAGTGAGAGTTCCAAAACATTTGCAATCCGCAAGAAAACAATGTCAGTTAACACCACTATACACGGAGAAATGAATAACAGAAATACCATAGCAGTGTGTTTCCTCATTATCCATCAACCGACCAGGCCCAAACCAAGCTATGTGAGCAACCTGGGCAGCCATATACTTTGACACACACTTGCTGTGTAAAGATATTTTCAACCCTTACTGAGAGAAGCAGCTGAGAATCACAGCAGCGAGAGGTGGGGAAGGGCCAAAAATAGAGATGACTGGTAGGGTGCTCAACTGTAGAGTTACTGTCCATGGACAATGTTGTGTGTCCTAGTCAGAAGCCCTACAAGTCTTAGCATGCATTCTCCCCAAGAGGCAGTTTAGCCCAATTCTTTGGCAACTCAGTCCCACCTCTCCAGTGATTTCAAAGCACCGCCCCCTCATTTACATATAGTGCTGTCCTTGAAAGAACACGTGATAGATTTTTATCCAATTTTCCAAACAGACAAACTAGAGTTCAAAGAACCATATTATTAGCAAAAGTAGCTGGTTCTACACACCTGCCAAAAAATAGAACAAAAAGAAGTCAAAATATACAATTATGTGAAAGTAAGGATTGATACAGGCCAAACTGCTAAATGATGTAAGCAAGTTGGATTTTTTTTAATCAGTCAATTAAGTCTTCTTAATTCAGTCACTTTGGCAAGATTCAGACAAAATCTTTGAAACTACAACACTTTGTAGAAACAGGAAATACCACAACTGCTCTCCTGACAAGGAAGGTGACAAATAAATCTCCTGATATCCCAGGTATAAAGAAATGTTCTGACAAGATCCATGTGTATAAAATCAAATCACTGGCCACAAGTGTATGATGTCTTACTACTATTGACTCAGAGCCACAGGCAGGAGAAAGACAGGGCTTTGAATTTATTTATAAAGGGCTCTGCCACAGGTAGGATGAATTTGAAACCAAAGAATTCTGAAAAAGAAAGATTTGTATGATCCAATGCTCACTGTTTGCTTTCGAAAGATAAGGTGAGGGAATGATGAACCTTTTTACTTTTTTATACTTTTGTTCTAAAAAATCAAATTAAAAAGAACAATATCCTCTCATCTTGAAAGTATTTTCACTGAAAACACCACTAAAGAACTTATAAAATACTTTATTCTTATAATTTCTTCCTTGAAAATAATGGTTTACAATAACTTGGCTTGCCTTTTATTGCTTACTGACTTTCTACACATGTATTTTGAAATGCCTACTGTGCTCGATTCGGCAGCACATATACTAAAAGTGGAATGATACAGAGAAGATTAGCATGGCCCCTGCGCAAGGATGACACGCAAATTCGTGAAGCGTTCCATATTTTTGGAACTGGAAAGCATCATGCTGAGTGAAATAGGCCAGGTGTTGAAAGACAAATACCATATGATCTCACCTTTAACAGAAAGCTAAACAACACAACAAACAAGCAAGCAGAATAAAAACAAAGACACTGAAATAGAGAACAAGGGGACAGTGACCAGAGTGGAGAGGGAAGGGAATTTAAGGGGAAAAAAGGGGCAGAGGGCTTTACAGGAACTAGTATAAATGAAACAGGGACAAGAACTAAGGGGGGTGGAAAGGGGAGGGAGGTGGGGAGCACAGGGCATGGTGGGCTGGGATGGGAGAAATAGACAGAAAACTGTGCTTGAAAAATAACTAGATAAAATTTTAAAAATGCCTACTTATGAGCAAGACATTACATACAAAGGGGAACCCCCCAAAACAGAAGTGTCTTCTTGAAGGTGGCCCCCTCATAATATACACTTCCCCCACTAAGTAAGTGTTCTAGGAACCCATCTGTATCCATGTACCAGCAGGTATTGTTGTGAGAGGCTGCATTTGACTTCGGTAAATTTTTTTGGAGATTCTTTCAACTCATTCGTCCATTTCATGATGGATGATTTACCAGCACACCTGCCCATAGTACACTGAGTGTTCATCAGTTTTTGAACAAAAAATGGCATGACCCCCATACTTTACCTTCCCTGTTCACCTGATTTCACCCCAAGTGACTTTCTTTTATTTCCCTGGATGAAAAAAAGTCCTCAAAGGGAAATGCTTTGCCAAGAGGTAAAACAAAAAAATGGCCAAAACACTAAAAGGCATCAAAACCAATGAGTTCAAAAACTGTTTTTAACAGTGGAAAAAACATCTCAGTAGGTGTATTGCATCAAATGGAGAGAACTTTGAAGGTGACTGAAGTTTAAACATGTAAGAATAAACATACAACGTTTCATAACTAAATTCCGAGTTATTTGGGGTCTCCACTCATACTTATCTTTCATCATTGATGAAACCTCATTCCTTCATCTCAAACTGGATGTCCTCTGTTTCCAGCAGCATGAAAGACTTTCCAATGAGGAACATCTTTTCCTAAAGACTATTTAAATCATAGCTAAATGTATTTTAAAATGCATAACTGAGTTCCCAAGAGAGAAAGGGAACTTAGATGACAGAAACAAGGTCAAGATTGAAAGCCAGACCTGGAAATGCGTTCACTGCCCCAGTGGCAGCTCTAAGTATAGCGAAATGCCAGTGTTATGCCACCAGTCCTTCTAATGACATCTTCATCAGTGGTTAGGGCACCCAGAGTAATCTTCCTGGAGCTGCAAGCGTCTGGTGAGTACGGAGCAAGCACCCCTTATCTGCGATTTCACATTCTGTGGTTTCAGTTACCAGTGGTTGGCCATGGCTTGAAAATATTAAATGGAAAATTCTAGAAGTAAATAATTCATGTTTTAAATGGTGTGCTGTTCTGAGTGGCGTGATGAAATCTCATGCTCCTCCACTGTGTTAGGAATCATTCCTCTGTCCAGCATCTCTTTGCTGTACATCGTATGGGCAACCTGCTTGTTGGTCACTTAGTAACAGTCTGGGTTATCAGATCAGTTATCAGAGAGAGTACATTCACATAACTTTTATTACAGTATACTGTTATAATTATTCTATTTTATTACTGTTAATCTTTTATTCTGCCTAATTTATAAATTAAACTTTATCATAGGTGTGTTTGTAGAGAAAAAAACATAATTTGCATAGGGTACAGTGCTAGCTACAGGTTCAGGCAACCACAGGTGTGGGAGCATATCTCCCACAGAGGAAGGGGGGGTTCCTGTATGATGGCTTCAAGTGAGGATGCAGTCATGACTGAGCATTTACTTATTGAAATATTAAGTTAGAGTTAGGGTACTGTATGTTCTAAAGTATGTATATCGATTAGATTGTCAAAGATTATTATTTCAGAACAGAAAAGAATTTTAAAGTACTGGTTCAAATCACATGAAATTGTTGATATTTGATCATTTTTAAGTTACAAAATTACCAAATGAGGACATAGAATGCAGTAAATTTGCTTTGCTCTATACAACTGCCTCTCTTCCTCAATGAGCTAGAAGTCCTCCATTCACCGCTCGGTTCTCCCATTCATTGTCTTTGCCTCAGGTTTTCAAAGCATCTCCCACAGGAAGATAGCCTCTCATGCCCACATGTTCCTCCTCTTCTCGCCTCAGTCCAGGCATCCAGTTATATGGTTTTGTCCAGTTTCCTCTGGACAGAGCAGGGAGGGTAGAGGTACCAAGTCCATGAGTGCAGCTGAGATTGAAGGAGAGCTAGGAAGGAACTCAGACCTTATTATTGAAATTCAATGTCAAGCCATCTCCAAGACCATCGAACTTCCATACTTCCAAAGATGTTCACCTCATGCTAGGTGATCCTGAGAGTCTCTATAACGTTTTCCCTTTCCTGCTTTGAGTTAAGTTACATAAGTCCCCTTTTTGTTACCTAAGCATGCTGAGTGCCAAGTCCCAGAAAAGAAGTTATGGCAGAGGGTAAAAAATCCCTACCACATTTATTTGTATGGAATCTTCGCTTTTCAACTCTACACCAGATGTAAAGAAGTGTTCTTGCTCTAGTGCCATCTGTCAGCTCAGAGCGAGGACTGATTCACATGATATAGTTGGGAAAAAAGAAGTAAAATGACCTGGCTTTAAATCTTGTCACTGCTGTTACTGGCTGTGCTCAATTTCTTGACCTACGGATTTCTTATCTATAAAGTGGAACTTAGCCCAAGTCTAGCCATGTAAGTTTATTGTACAGATCAAATAAAATAAAACCTGTTCAGTATTTCGAATTGCCTGGGTCCAACAACGTGGTCAGGGACATTTACATTGAGAGCAAAGTTGGGATATCACGATGGCAGAAAAATCAGAGGAGAAAACCAGAGTGGGCCAAAGTAAAGGATTCCAGAAACTTAGTTCCAAAAGGAATGTATATTTAGAACATGTAAAAGGTCTGTTGAAGTTGCAAATACAGCCACCATACTCAAGGATAATTACAGCTTTTTTAGGCAGGTCCACTGACTCAGAAGAAATTTTCCAGACCCAACACTCTTCTAAATTCACATCCAGATTAACATCACCTCTTGCACTGAGGCCTTCAAGGTACACTCTGGGGGCAGTGAGACAGCTCTCAGTAATCAGTGTTCTATCCAAAGAAGAGAAAAAGGAGATTCGAGCCTTTCATGTGGGTAAGGCTCATGCTATGACAAACAGAAGTAAATGAAAAATTCCAGAGAGCTGAGATCTGTACCAAGGTGAGCTGTCTTTCACAGGCTGTTTTTTCCCTGGGGCATCTGCTAATTCTGAGCACAGTCTGAAGATCGGACTTGGTGCATGCAGAACTGTAGGAGGAGGACAAAAACAAAGCAGCATAGTTTTTGGCATTCGTACAAAGGATCACCACAATTTGGAAACTAAAATATCTCTAAATGCTTGGCTGGATTTTCCCATAGAACCTTTGCTGAATTCTGGGGCTGGGTACAAGGTAGACTAAAATCTCTGGTAATCTCATAATAACCAGGAGGAAAAGTGCCACTGGAGGAAGAGGCCTGGCTCAGAGACATAGCTGGTCTCCCCAAGGCATCCATTTGGAAGTAACGTGTGGCAAGATGCTAAAGAACAAACCTAAGCTTCCACAGTCTTTCAGAGGTCTCCATCAAAAATGCAAGGAGTACCGGTCTGAGGGGAAAAGGCAGAACTAGGGGTTGAGAGAGTCTCACTGAAATTCCCATCCCTGATCTCACTCAGTCCCTGTGGTTCAGATGATCAGCTCTTCTGCCTCACAGAGGACAAATAGAGCCTTGTCTAATAGAAATAGGATTATGCAGAGCTTTGGCTCTTGCTCTGTACACAATATGTGAATGCAATAACACTACTAACATAAGAAGAAGCTGGAGCCCTGGCTGGCGTAGCTCAGTGGATTGAGCACGGGCCTGCGAACCAGAGTATCGCGGTTCGATTCCTAGTCAGGGCACATGCCTGGGTTGCAGGCCAGTTCCCAGCAGGGGATGCATGAGAGGCAACCATACATTGATATTTCTCTCCCACTCTTTCTCCTTCCCTTCCCCTCTCTCGAAAAATAAATAAATAAAATATTTTAAAAACAAGAAGCTGGAAAATATTACAAAAAACAAGTAGAACCAACAGTATAAGCAGATATAAGAAAAATGGCTATTGTAGTTAACATCTAAGACTTTGATACAATTATTAATATGTTAAATAAATCATAAGAAAATATAAACAAAAATGGTGAAGTGTAGAATTTCATCAAAGAATTGGAATCTTCCCTGGCTGGTGTAGCTCAGTGGATTGAGCATGGGCCTGTGAAGCAAAGGGTCGCTGGTTTGATTCCCAGTCAGGGCACACGCCTGGGTTGCAGGCCAGGTCCCCAGTAGGGGACACATGAGAGGCAACCATACAGTCACATTTCTCTCCCACTCTTTCTCCTTCCCTTCCCCTCTCTCTAAAAATAAATAAATAAAATATTTTTAAAAAGAATTGGAATCCATTAAAAATCATTCTAAGTCTGAAAAATACAATATCTGAGATGAAGTCCTCACTGGATGAGTTTAATAGCACAGCAGATTAATTGATTCCAAAGACAAATCAGTATAAACTATTTGTCTAAAGCTCAGAGAAGACAAAAGAATACATATATTGGTCATGTACAGGTCTTAGTCCCAAATTCTACATCTTTGGTATTAGAGTTAACTGAAGAAACCATATATCCATATGAAGCAAACATAATTAAGAATTTTTCAAACTTCTTAAAGACAGAAACCTTCATATCCAAGAATCTCAGCTAACTCCAAACAAGGTAAGTATAAAGAAAACTATAATGGGTCACATCACCATCCCACTACTGAAAACAAAAGGTTTTCCCTGACTCCCAAGGCTGGGAGGACACTGAGTCACAGTCCTTCTTCTAAACTCAAAAGGAATGTGTTGTACATTATTTTTCAATACTGCTCACTTTGTAAAGGAAATCAACTTCCATAACTTCAAAACAACACCAAATGAAAAATAAGTATATTGTGTTGGTTGTTTGAAGATTTTAGCTGCTCTTCACAGATAATAGAAACCATTTGTTTCAAACTGTCTAATAATCAAGATAATAAAACCAACTTCAAGAAGAATCCCCATGCCTGACTAATATGAGTACACTGGAACATTGAGAAAACAATTCCAGAGAAAGCAAGTTAAATATATGAGGTCTTGGCTCTTACATTGGGTATTTCCTTTAGAAAGCACAGATATACACTTTACAAATCTTGGCTGAAGTTGTTCATGACACCATAATAATATAGAATCAGGCACGAGTTGTGGCTTGTGTCTGAGGTAAAGAGTCAACACGGACTGAGCCCTTAGTAGGTGCCAGGCACTATTCTAAACTCTTTGCAGAGATCACTGTTTAGGTAAAGTGAACTTTATATGAATATGATCATACATGGATATGAAAATGAACTCATTCATCACCTGAACCTCCACAACATAAATCATGTCATTTCATCAGTCCACAATTTTCCAGTATTAATACACTTAAATTCCTTTTTCCTAGAGCAAAGGGACTGAGAAGTACATTTTTTTTTACTTCGCAATGATGTAAAATAGAGCATAGGAAATATCAATAATATTGTAATAAATATATATAGTTATTACATACATGCCAGGTGGGTACTAAAGACATCGGAGAGAAAACTTTGTAAAGTATGTGAATGTCTAACCACCTGAAACTAATGCAAAATAATATTGAATACAAACTATAATTGGAAAATAAAAATTTAAAAATTAAGCCCCCTCTTTTTTCTGTGTAGGGAAACCACTCATTCCAGCTGCCGGCTTCTGGACTTGGGCTGGAGAGGCGCAGACCTCGGGGGAATCAACTTCAGGTCTCACTAAGTCCGTTTCTCATGGACCAAGCCTGCTCTCTCCTATCTTCCCTTTTCCCCTCAGAAACTTCCAGCCCTTCCCTCTGCCTTCCTCCGATTACAACATCCTCTCCCTAACCACTAGCCTGGCTACAAAATGGGATATAGCCTTCAGACTTTTCCCTTCTTTCTAGCTCACACATCCATTTCCTCCTAAATTGTTTCAGCTAATCACTTTGGGAAACAGGGATAATTAAAGTTGCAAACATTAAGGAATTTAAAAACTCACAATATTCTTAGAGCAAGGTTCTCTGGCACACTTTTTCTTTTTATCTGCAATTATAACTAAGCTCAGTCTGTTATTTTTGGACTGTATACCTTGCTTCATTAAATCCTGCTGGTGTCATGAAAATATCTGGTGTCTCTGGGCTCCAAGTAATCAATTCACAGCACAAAGGCCCCTGAAAAGAAGTCTCTGCTCTTATGCTACAAGCAATTTTCTTCAAAACATGGAAATCCCCAAGGTAAGTGATCCAACATCACCTAGTACTTCTCAGTCCCCTGCCCCCTTAGAGGAAAAAGAAAAGGTAAATTTTGGAACAGAAAGGTTCTAAAATCTAATAAGGTGACATTTTTCCCTAACCTCTCTGGTTGACCCATGTGCCGTCTCTCTTAAGTAACCTATACAAAAGAATTTTGCAATCTATTAAGAAAGTCCTCCTGGCTGGCATAGCTCAGTGGATTGAGAGCGGGCCTGCGAACCAGAGTATGGCGGTTCGATTCCCAGTCAGGGCACATGCCTCGGTTGCAGGCCAGTTCCCATCAGGGGACAGACAGGAGGCAACCATACATTGATATTTCTCTCCCTCACTCCTTCCCTTCCCTTCTAAAGATAAATAAATAAAATATTTTTAAAAAGAAAGTCCTGAAGTCCCTAACATTCAAACCAACCATCTCCCCACATCACCCAGCTGAGTGATCTTTCCAAGCTAGACACCTAGGAGCTATCTTTCCCTCCCTCTTTATCCTCTTCACTGGCTGAGGTTATTTCTTCTTTTCTTATATATTCGATAGAGTTACTCTTTCATCGCTGCTCATTTTTTGTTGAATGTAAGTATTTCCTACTTACATGTAGTCACCCATAAAAGAGCTACGAGGAAACTGACACCAGTTGGCATTTGAAAGATTTACTTTCTATACTGGTTTCTCATTTCATTTTAATGATTTTTCATTCTATTGTTTTAGTTTAATACCTATTTTTTATTAAGCAGAGGTGGGTTGTTTGTGTTTTTTTTTTCAGCATTTCCTGCTTAACTCTGTATGAACACAATGAATTAGGAAAGGGAGGGTTGTTTTATATGTGCCTTCCACTATCCCATCTCTGATTCCTGGCATTTAGTATCCAAAGCAAGCACATACAACAGCGGAGCAGTTAGCCACTTTCATCCCTTGTCATCATTTCCTCCCCATTATTGGATCTGCCTACAGAACACATCACTCTGACTGCTGGGAGTTGTCAGTACTCAGAAAGGAAGTTTAAAATTATGTAAGAAATGAGCTCCATGACCTCCATTTCCTTGCCTATTTGGTAAATAATCTGTGGTTCCTGAGAGTGGAAGCATATTTTAGAGTTCAAGCAAGCTTGGCAATCAATTGTCCCAAGGCTCATAAAAATGTGCACACGGAGTTTGCATACACCAAACCGAAGAGCTGAAGTAAAGTGAAACTGAAACAAAATGTGCTCTGAAGTGCACGCTCACAGCACACTTCAGCCCTAGAACTGCAGACCCAGTGGTCTTCCCGCTCCCGTGCACCGCAAATCTTGTCATATTAAATACCTCAAGTATTAGGTAGGTCGTTTGAGCTGCCTTTTCTTTTTTTAATTTTTAAATATCTCTGCACTGAGTTCTGACTGTTTTAATGAAAAACATAGCTTATGGGTTGCAAGCTAGGACCCAGAATGTCTCAGGGTCTGGCCAAGCCATTCTCCACCACCTCTCGTTTTCCACATGTGCCAAGGTCAGGGAGGGAAGACAGAGCTGAGAGCTAAAGCTGAGAAGAGATATTTGTAATGACCATTTTTTGTCCCAATTAAGAAGTTAATGAAGAAATGGGAACTGACAAAAACAAGTCAGATGCACTGTATTATACTTAATTAAGGTTTTCTCTTTTAATTTAATAACTAGAGTTATGGCTTTCTCTTATGAAATAAATCATTTGGCAAAATGCAAGTCCTCTAGGGACCTAGAAATGTTGAAACATTCATCAGTATATCCTCTAGGTCTACCAGAAAATTGCTTGCTCAATGTTTGAGTGAATAAGTAACCAGCAGAAGTGGTCAATGATTGTAGAAAAATAAAAAACAGAAGACATTTCAGAATAAAGTCTGGCTGGTGTCAGAAACTGCGTATCTAGAAGTCATCTTTCTTGATCTGTAACTTTAAGGAAAAATGGACATTTTTTAAAAGGTACATGATGGTTCCTTTGTAGTTCAGCACAAGCCATTATGGACTGAGTGTGTCCTAGACACAGGGAACTTTGAGTGGGTTTGAGAAGAGTTGTGGGGTGGGGGAGTGGCAGGAAGTAATGCCCATCAGGGCGCTTTGTAATTACCGTTTGATGCAGCAGGTACTTTTTCAGAATCCTAAAAGGTTGACATTTCGTTGCCTGCTTAATCATTTAAATCCTCACGGGCATTTGACCTGTTCAACCTGAAATTTAAATCACAAAAAAAGGAGGGGAGGGGTTGATAAATGAGAATCTCTTCCTATGCTGCCTCAAAAAATAAAAAGGCAATAAAATTAAAATCAAACAAAATTACAGACTATTGAAAATTAACTCACTAATATTGACATTTCTCAAAAAAACATCCTCTTTAAAGAAAGTGAATAGGGAGTGGAGAGATCAAGTGTTCTTTCACTGATCTTTTGATCTTTTCACTCTCCAGCTTTACTTTAAAATATGTCCAAATACTGATTCAACCTCTCTCCCACTTTAATAAAGGTTCATTAGAGGATTAGGAGAGATTTGAAACTGAGCCCAGTGGAGTCAGCAGAGACAAGTTCCAAACGGCTACTCAGCTCATTTTGAAAAGTACCAGACTAGCAACCTGGAAAAGATCCACCTACAAAACTGGGTTGGACTTGCGATGTGCAGCCCCTTTGCACAGACTAACCATCTCCACTGTGGACCAGAATGGCAATGTGACCCGCTGACCCTAACAAGGCAAAGATTGCTGTGTTCAGTCTGAGCTCATTCCAGCAAAGTCAACACAGCCCATCAGCATGAAAAGTAACAATGAGAAAACTGACCAACCTGCATATATCATTGTGATAAAAGATAAAGAAGTAAGTGCTGCCACCTGGTCTCTGCTCCTTGGAGATCTCATTGGTCCCTTTGAAATCTGCAAAGTCTACTCAATAAAAGCATGTCCCACAGTTCCACCTGGTCTATGAAGTAATCAAACCAGAATGGAACTGGGAAATGAATCGTTGACTTCCTTTCTCCCATTTCCCTGGGCTTCTCAAAATTATTTCAAAACTAGTGACATATGACAAAAATACTACAACTTCTAAGAGTAACAAAAATGAGACTAATAATATCTAACATTGAAGCACTTGTTATGAATTTTTATAGCTTTTAGTTTATTTAATATTTAAAACCACACTATTAATAGGCTCTCTTGGTTGAATGATTCAACCTATACCTATAATCCACTTTTCTTCCCAAACTCAAGCAAGTGTGGCCATAAGATATAAATCAGGCCCATGAAACATAAGTGAAATTCTGCTTATTGAAACTATGAGAAAAGTTTTTGATAAAAGGGCAGACTTGGCTAAAATCCCTCCCATACTAGGCTCTTTCCCCCTCTTCCTGTGTGGAAAGAGGAACCGCACATAAAATGTGGCCAAAACAAAGGATAAAAAGAATTTCATTTCTCTGACACTACTGATCAGAAGCACCACCTCCTTGGACTTCTTTTTGTTATAAATCACAATTCTGTCACTTGCAGCCAAAGGTATTCCTAACTGTTATTATTCCCATTTACAGATGAGGAATCTGAAGCAAAAATGTTAAACAATTTGTCCAAGAGCATCAGGTGCTAAATGGAAAAGTTTGGATTTAAACCCATTTTACTCCAAAGGTTGTTCTCTTTGTCCAGAACCCTCATTATTAACCGTTAGGCTCCTGACAGAGATTTTCCCTCAAATTAAAAAAATAGCCATTGTTATTATTAATTTTACTCAAGCTTTACACAATTTACTCATCAGCTACAAGTACCCAAAGAAAAGCTCTGGACCACCTCCCCTCACCTTGCACCTCAGTTGCCATTTCTCCTAGGGAAAGAAACCACCCTGGGTCTAGCCAATGATTTCCTTTAGTTTTTTAATCTTAAATTATTTTAAACTGTAGAATATGCCAGTAAGTCCAAAGGACCCTCAATGTATTATTCTTCATCTGTATGATACAGAAGGAAGGGGGAAAAGGGGATAGGAGGAGGAAAAGGTAAGAAGAAGTAAGGGAAGAGGAAGAAAAATGAAAGAAGTCATGGAAAGAAAGGAAACATTGTTATTAACTAATTTTACCAGATTTAATACATTATATTATGGCTGTATTTTAAATGCTCTGTTTGAAAATAATTTCAGGGCAGGGTCTGATGAAGGAGCAGCAGGTGCCATGTCCGGCTGCGAAGGGGGCAAGAAGAAGCCCCTGAAACAGCCCAGGAAACAGGCCAAGGAGATGGATGAGGAAGATAAGGCATTCGATTAGAAGCAAAAAGAGGAGCAGAAGAAACTTGAGGAGCTAAAAGTGAAGGCCATGGGGAAGGGCCCCCTGGCCACAGGTGGAATTAAGAAATCTGGCAAAAAGTGAGCTGTTCTCATGACTGGGGCACTGGTGATCCTTCATTTCATTCCTGTTTTAACATCTGGATTCCCTGTTATAACATCTCTTGCCACCTATAGCTAGAATGAAGTGTTGTCTGGGAGCCCGTTGTACATTTAAAAATAAACTTTTTTTAAGAGGAAAAAAGGAGGGAGGGATTTGGAGGAACAAGTATAAAGGACACAGGGACAATAACTAAAGGGGGTGGAAATGGGAGGGAGGTGGGGAGCACGGGGCAGGGTGGGCTGGGATGGGAGAAATAGACAGAAAACAATACTTGAAAAATAACTAAATAAAATAATTTCAAAGTTACAAAAATATAAATAGGACCAAGATCACCCATTTAATTCTCATAAATTCTGCTGTTGTTAAAAGTTTACCCCATTTGGGAGAAAGTCATGGCCAGTAACCCATGAGGAAAGTGCCAAGAGAGGAAAAACTGTAGGACTTTTCTACAAAAGGCTGCAAGGAGAGCATGCTTAGCCAAGGCCATGGGCCCAAGGCTGAATGGCTGCACACAAGGAGCTAGGGTCTTTGTGAAAGAACATTGTGGCCATGGGCTGGTGTTAGACTGTAGCCAAGACCAATGTCTCCAAGATCTGCCCGTGTGTTTGCTTTTCCGGACATGCTTGTTTGGGGATTTATTTATGTAAACCCAGTGTCCCTGCTGCTGGCAGTTAACTAGGTACACTGAGACACATACATTACCCCATGGAAAGAAAAATTTACTCCAAATGCCTGTTATTTGCCACAGATAATAGAGAAATAGATGATAAGCAGATAGATGGATGATAGATAGAGAAATAGAGATAGATCATAGATAGATCATAGATAGGTAGATAATATAATGAGTATTTGTATTCCATTTAAAATTCATATATTGAAACTTTAATGCCAGTGAGATGGTATTTGGAGGTAATTGGGCTATGACAAGGGGCCCTCATGAATGGGATCAGTGCCCTTGTAAGAAGAAGTTGGAATATTTTTTTCTGAACATAGTTCTTTACTTCTAAATACTTCAGAGTGTACTTTCTGTTAAAGTATCCTCTTTATATAAAAGAGGATACTCTTTTATATAATCACTGTGTAGCTATCAACTTCACACATTTATATGGACACAATAAATTTTATCTAGTCTACCAACCGTACTCTAATTTTGTCAATTGACCTGATAATGTCATTTATAGCATTTTTTCCCTCCAGTGCAAACTTGTCGAGACTTCATTATAAGGGCTCTTTTTGTCATCATTGTTGTTTATATTGATCAAATTATGTGGTGAAATGCTTTCAGTTTCTTGAATAAGACTCAACCCATAGGGTATTTCTTCTCAGGACTCAGACCAGTAAAAACAGTTCATATTTACCCAATGCCCCCCATATCTACCCTCTGTTCTATTCTGTTCCCTCCTTTTTGCCACAGGAAGCAAATGTAAGACAGTGCAGACTTTAGACCCAGATAATCTGGGCTCTTGCATGGGTTTTCCTGTTTCAAGTGCCTCAAATTTCCCTGTGAAGGCCAGGAAATGTCTTTAGACTCCCCATGCCCACCCCTCTGGTTCTTAGGCCTCATTAGCACGAGTAGTGCTGTCTGGGCCAGTTCCCTCGCAGAGCCTGGGGAGAGCCACATGGATCCAGTCTTCATTTTTACTCTTTATGGTTCTCTCCAACCCTCTACGTTGTGCATGGGGTTGACCCAATGCCCCCCAAAAGCTCCAGAACTTGCAGGGTCATCCTGGGGCCCTGGAGCTGGGTTGCAGCAGCCTGGTGAGTGTATAAATTCTGCTGATAGACACAGTATTGCTTTCATGGAATGGCACGAGATTGGACTACTAGAATGATGCTGACACTTTGATTTCGAGTGATTCTCACTCACTGTGACATTAAATGAATTCAAGACTCTGGGTTCCCAACAGCCCGCACCCAGCCCTTGGGTTTGAGTTGCATCCTCACTCACCCATCACACTCCCATCACGGTGATGCCTCTGGGCTACAGAACCCAAAGAGAGAGGTGTCATTTTCCCTGGGCAGATTCTTCTCATCCCTATCCCACTGGCATCCTGCCCTGGATGCCAGTGGGACTTCACCTCTCCATGGGCTCTGCACAACATGTAATACAGTCCTCAGGGATGCCTCATCTATCTTTTCCAAGGGCTTTCTAGACTGTTGCTCTGTACCATCAATGTGTTCTCTGCCTTCAGTTGATGCAATGACTGTACTGCCCTGGGTTAAGTCAAGTCAGATGAAGGTCAGAGATTCCTTGCATGAATGGGATCACTTCTCTTACTCTTTTTACAGACCTGTCTCCTCTCCACCCCACTGGTGATGGTGGGTAGAAACCAGAGGTGCAGTCAACACGGAGAGACCTCACATTTTAGGGATGTTGTGATTATAACCTGAAGAGTTCAAGGGAAGACAGAGTTGGAAACTGTGTTCTGTATATTTACACCATAAATTTCCACATGATAAATTTAACATGACCCTAAAATAAATTGTTTACTTTTTCCTGTATGCTATATGTATTTGTGGTCATCTTCAAAGAAGCACAGGAACAACATTTGAAAGAGTCATCAGAAGACAGTACTCACCACAGCGGGACAAATGATGGACCATCATAAATAATGATATAACCAGCATGAAACAAATAGTATTAGGGCACTTTAAGTCAAGAAGAACCATACTGTTTCAACCCGCACAGTTTTGGATGAGCTATAGAATTCGAATAATAAAAGCATTATTGCCTTTTCCCCACAGTGGGATGAATGACATTACCCATTCAACAATGAAAAATGTGAAGAGATGATTCCTGAATCTAAACTGAAACAGATGGTGTCTGGATACTAGGAAGAATAAAGTGCTCTGATAGGGCAATAAAAAAACTACATCAGTACCTCTTCTCTACCCATTATTCTAAACCTTTAGTGATAAATCACTATGCCCCATAGAAGTTCACAAATTATGATAAGCATTTTTAAATGAAATTGATTATACAAACAAGACACTTACAAAATAATATCTATCCAGGGTTCCACATACCCTAGCTGGGGTATAGATAACCACCATGTCCCAATTCTAAAAAGTGCCTCACAAAGATGGTACATTCTTCCAGCATCTTGATCAATTTCCATTTTCTTTGACTACTTTGACTTTCTTTTGACTTTCTTTGACTACTTCCATGGGAAGTAGCCAACTTACAATTGGAGAATTTTTCTAGAATAGAAGTCTTAGATTCTGTAACAGACAAAAATGCTAGTTGAAGTTTAAAACCAGTGAAGGAGACATCGACCCAAAAGGTTGAAGTCACCAGGGCCACATAAACATGCTCTGACTGAAGAAGAAAAAATAGGGAAATCACATAGGTACTATACAACTTGAAGATGTAGCACATGAGGGACAGTCTTCCAGTCCAACTAGGGGATGAGGTTTTTCATAAAACTCCTGTAAGCTAAGCAGAGGAGGACAATTCATCACAACAAGAAGACTTCATGGCAATATCTAGGGTTTTAATCACTACCAGAACAAAACTTGAAGAGAAGTTGATCTGTTCTCACAACTGGTTGAGCCCTAGTCCTGTTCTTTGGCAACAGCTTCCTTTTCTTGCCACTCTTTTTGTACCTAGGCACGTGATTTATTCCCTGGATACCAAGTCCCCTGCTCTGCACTGTGGAGCTTAGCCAAACACAGTACACTCTGTTCCTCACTCACAGCACCACTTGCACACACAGAAGTACTAACCTGTGCACCGATTCATCTACTGTTAGTGCCATTGTTTCAAAACACAGTTATCCCCTCCTTTGTTTCATCATAACTACACCTATTGGTACCTCCACTCACTTTCCCAAAGAACAGTGAGAAGAGCATTATCACAGAGCAACAGAAATATAACCTACTGCTACTTTTCTTTTTGAAGTCCTTTTCTTAGGTCAAGCTACCACTCGCTGTATTAATATTCTGTTGAGAATAAGTACAAAAGCAAATACATTCTATTTATACTAGAACTTTAATCTCAGCCATTACTGGAAACCACAGTTTATTGAAACAAAAAGTATGTGCAACGACTCTAACATTTTGAGAAGTCAAGTTATGCTATCCTTCCTTTGTTTAGTAAAGCACACTCTCCTGATGTGTTACTGATCTCATCATTCTGTCATTATGTAGCCAAAACCCCCAGAGCATAAGCTTCTTTTGGCAAAGTTTAGATGTGACAGAGGAGGGGAAAAAATCAAAGAAAATAAAGAGTCTGATGCAAGAAAATGGTGAGCAGGACAGGGGTAAAAGGAAAAATAAAGGAAAAAGGTATATCTGATAGGAGAGAGTGGGATATCACCAGAAGTGGTCCATCTCTCACATAGAGGCACCATGGGACATGGTTACCTACCAGGTATTACATATGTGGTATAAACAACAGAAGAGCAATAGCAGAGGACATGTCTTGAAAATGAATTGACTAAGTAGGATTGCCTACCTTGTTCAGCATATACGTAAAATTTCAAGACTAATTGTTGCAGATCAGTATTATTTTTCATTGTTCCCACTGTTGTATTTCGTTTTCCTTCTGCAAATTAAAGTGAAAGTTATGATGTAATGAAAATGAACCCTGGGTTCACCCAGCACAAAACCCTTTGTTCCAGCAGTTCTACTAACGTAACAATAATTGTGCCAAGTGCTATAACACAAATGCCAAACAGAAGACTTTAAATACGTTGTTTTTATTCTGGCTTTACAAAAATTTTAGTACATGAGGCGATTTCCTTGCTTTGATTATTTTTCTAAAGTTTGTAAATAATAGCAGTTAATGTATTTATGATGTTCTGATATGGTACTTGAAGTTGCAATAATTATGGAAACCCCACAACAGCCCTACTCTCACTTTGAGAAGGAAACTGGGCTCAGAGAGACTAAGCAACCCTCCCAAAGTGTCACAGCTAATAAGTGATGGAGTGAGGTTGTAACTACAAAGCAGTGTATTCAAAGACATTTTTGAACTCTCAGACATTCCAAAGCATCAAATAAATTATTATCAGCCAGGAAAACAAATACAACTTCTTGATCTAGTTCTGCTTACTGCATCTGCAGTTAATGTCATGCATCTACAAAATAAATATGCTTCCTCACTCTTCTCATTTCTGTAGTACAGTATTCTCTGGATCTGAAGAAAGCTGAATATTCATTCAGGAAACAAACTGGTAAAATCCGTACTCACTATCATAAATAGATGAGTAATTGTTGAGAATTCATAATACTCCCAGATCATTATTCCTGCCCCACCTTCTAAAAGAAGTCAGAGGACTGCAAAATACTTTCTATTGCCTGTGTCACATCCTATGTTATTAGATATTTTCGTCTGAGCATGTGGCTTTTCATTTTTCATTTTTTAACCCAAAATGAAAACCAGTAGAGGTTTCTGAGTAGCTCCATACTACTTTAACAGGGGGACTAATGAGGTGTGGCGTGCTGTTCTTATTTAATTCTGGGAACTAGCACACATCACAGAAACCTGATCCTAAAAAACCATACCCCTGGGACAGCATCGCCTTTGAGTCTCACAACCTTTAATTACCTATATAATTCACACTTTTTAATGTAATTATGAGCTAATACCACATTTGCACACAAACTTCACGCAGGCATAAATCAATTACAGCAGCCTAAAAAAATCAAAGATACATTGCTCAGGTGGCTGCTTATACAATATGTGCCTATTCAGAAAAATTTCCCCTACATTTTTAGTTTGTTTTCAGGACTAATAGCCTAAATGAGTAGAGAGAGAGAGAGAGAGAGAGAGAGAGGGCGGGAGGAAGGAAGGAAGGAAGGAAGGAAGGAAGGAAGGAAGGAAGGAAGGAAGGAAGGAAGGAAGGAAGGATCCCTTTATTTTTTCCAAGGAGAGCTACAAACTTAGAACTTTTTCTTAAACAAGATTCTCTTATTGGTGGTATCTAAATATATCTAGAAGTATTTCAAAATTAATAATGAATTGCTAGTGGAGTTTTTAGTTTGCAAAGCACTATGTCATATGTTATTCTTAAAACACCCCAAACAATACTGTGAAAGGTCAGGTTATGGGATTATCAACACTTTACACATATGAAAAGTATGAAGTGAAAGAGGTGATGTAACGTGATTTCTAATCATATGACTCGTAGGAACCTAGTTTCCAAACCAGGTTTCCTGAGCCTGACATATTCAGCAAAAATACACTTTAATATAAACCAGTTTAGTTCAAATTCACACAAATTTTATTTTTAAGAAAATGAAGAAAATATTCCAAGGGTAGACAGTAAGCGTTCCCCCGAGGTATTTCCTATAAATTCAGGCCTACTCCAGCTTACCACCACATAAAAGACAAAGGAAAAAAACCAGACTCAAAATGAATGCCAACGTAGCTATTTTTACTGCCCACACTATATAAAAGGCAAGAGGAAGAAAAAGCCCGAAGATCAAATGACAAAGAACTTACTAAATCTGTCACTTAGTAACATATTGCCAAATTCTTGGTGTTTTTATCCCAAGAAGTTTAAATTCTGCATTCCCTTCTCTATCAGTCTCTCTCTCCCTCCCTCCACCACTTTCTTGGGCACAATGGGAGCATGAGAAGCTGACTGGTTAATACAGGTATAGTCAGAAAAGCAAATTAAAAAGAACTGTTTTCCTATCATTGACATTTTCTGTTTTCCTCCCAGTCTCACCCATTTTCTAGGGATGACAATGTCTAGAGAAGGACACAGGGTGAAACACCAAAGAATTTATGCTGGAGAGGCACGTATGTGCCCTCTAAAACCCACCGTGGGCTTTCTCCTTCTCTGTAGCTGCATTTCAGACCACCCGTAAAATATTTGTGGGCAACTGTTAATTCTCTCCAAACTCATATTTAACCTTCTGAGCTCACATTAGCTGACAGGGCTTTGGCATTTGTTGAACAGAAAACAGATCAATACATCCTATATTCTGAAGGGCATCAAATTCTCCCGTCAGGAGCAGAGAGGTTGTGGGGTCGAAGGGAAGCTGACAGCCATCAGATCGAGCTCCGTGAGGCACCGTACCTGGTGCAGGGGCCTTTCTGAGGCTTGTGGGGCATTACTGGTCAGGCAGAGGCTGAGAGGGGGTGCTTTTGCTAGGCTCTCAGAAATCCATCAGCTTAGGTCAAAACCCAAACTGATCACACTCTGGTCGGGGAGTGGGGACAGGCCATCAGAGCAATCCCCGCAACACCCCGTGATTAAACTGTGGGGGGTTCTGGAATGAAATGTCGGCAGGTAGAATTTCATTTCTGAAATGAAATGTCAGCAGCTGCCTCATCCCTGCAGCATCCAGGTCCTCAGCAGACTGCTGGGCGAGATTACAGGAGGGGCGCCCTTTCCATAGCATGGATCACTGTCACCGCAGAGGCTTTTTCCACAATAAGCAGATACATCTCTTGGGGAAAAATTGGAGGAAAATAAGAGGCTTAAAAATTAATTATGTCACAATGTTCTTCCCAGTTATTGGTATACCATGAATAACATGTACAAATGAAAAGCATCTTGCCTATGTTTAGAGTCATGACAATTCAGGTCTGAGATGTTTCTAAGCATTGGTAAGAAGAAAGTGAGTTTTAAATGGTGATCTCACTGTGAAAAATGAGTAGGCTTTGTTAGGGTCCTTGGATCTGACCCCGGGTTGGATATCACAAAGGCCGTGCCTGCCATTCACAACCTGGAGTAAAATGACAACATTCAAGTGAGTAAAATGTACAATGACACACTCTGGCGGGCTAAATTGTGTCTCCCAAGTGTCATATATTGAAGCCCTAGCCAGTGGGGCCTTAAAATACGTCTGTATTTGGAAATAAGGGATCCAAAAAGTAATTAAGGTAAGGTAAGGTCACATGGGTGGGCCGTAATTTAATCTGACTGATGTCCTGAAAAGAGAAGATTAGAACACAGAGAGAGGGAGGAAAGGCCACATGAAAACAGGGCGGAGACAGCCACGTACAAGCCAAAGGAAGACTTCAGAAGAAGCAACCCTGCCCACACCCAGTAAACTTCTAGCGTCCGAAAGTGTGAGTGAATACATTTCTGATGTTTAAACCACTCCGTCTGAAGCATTGTTATGGTAACCCTACCAAACTAATACACACACACACTGGAAGTTGAACCTTTCATAAGAAAAGCTGAAAATTCTGATTTAAATCTGGAATTGCCTTCAATAAAATGAGTTGAAAAAAATATCATCAAACACCACAGGGCACATCTAATCTGTCAAAAGTGCTCCAGGGTCTACCATCAAAGGCTCTTTAGCACCTACCCGCTGCTCTCCACTTCCATGGCTACAACACGAGCCCAAGCCATTATCTCTCCCCTGGGTTATTGCACTTTATGGATCCAATACACCCCCCACTAGAGTCTATTTGAAACACTTGAACCTTGGAAAACACGTAAGATCACATTACTCCTCTCTCTGTCCAATACCCACCATGGCTCCCTATTTTCCTCCTAGGAAAAGCCAAAGCCCACGGAGAGGGCTGCCATGCCCTACTTGAGTTGACCCCAGTTAGAACTGTCCCCTCTCACCCTTCTGTCCAGCACAGTGGTCATCCTCAACCACACCTCCGCTCTAGTTCTTCCCTCTGCCTAGAAGCCTCTCTTCCACACACCCACATAACTAAATCCCTCACCTCTTTACATTTTTGTTCAAATGACCCAGTTTCAAGGAGGCCTCCAGGGAGCATGTTATTTAAAGTTCTAACTACTCTCCTCTTTCCTCTCTCAAGATCCACCTCTACTGTTTCCTCTTTCCATAGAATTTAGTCTCTTCTGGATTATGATATAAACTACTAATGAGTTGTTTATGGTTTATTTTATGTCTTTGTTTCTTTGGTTCATTCACATATCTCAAATCACCCAGAACTTTGCCTGTCTGACCCATAATAGGGCCTCACTAAATATTTGATTAATGTATATTGAATGAAAGACTAGTTGGATATGGAAGTCAGAATTATCTTTTTAAGCACTATAACTTTTCAAACATTCCCTAATTTAGAAACCTTTATCGATACAAACCATTGGGAATATTAACAATTTCCTTTTTTCTTGCAGTTCTTAATGCTCACTCACTTCTCTAAGAAAATCTCCAAAGGAATGAAAGGAGTCTCAATCCCTTTCATTTAAATCCAAACGAAAGTGATCCTTTTGGGGATGGCAATTTCGAACGTAGGCCGCAGCAGCATGTGGACTTGAAAATTTTCACTTGTGTTTGCATGCTTGTATGTGTGCAGGTGCTGCTAGAATGACCTCATAAATTCTGACAGTAAGTCAGGCAAAACTGAGTGAGATATCCAAAATTCCACTGGGTTTTACTTTAAATGTCTACCAAAATCATAAGGTTTTAATACTATGAAAGAATAGAGACTCACACCAAGCAAGAAAAGAACTTCATCATTTAATTTAAGAAAAACATGTTCGAATATCTTGAGATTCCACTGTGCCAAGTTCAATGGTCTTAAGAAAGCAAAAGAAAATGTCATTTACAGATCTGATGAGTCAGAGTAATGGAAAGTCTCATCAACTGATTTACATGGCTGGAATCTGAAGACTTTTGTAAATAAAGAGAAAAATCAGAGAATGCACACCTAACTTGAAGCCCAAGACATGGGCTCCAGCACCAAAAAGCCCTATCCTTCAGAAACCTTCAAGCCCATGATGTAACAAACAGAACACAGGGCACGATGAGCTGCTGGTAGAATGGAACATCTGCAGATATAAATTTGAGAATATGAATTTTGGCAACATGAATTTGAAAATACCAGTATTATTACAGAAACATGAACAAAAAACATAAAGTAGGATTCCTCAGTCCTGAGCACACAGTAGAATCCCCTGAGGGCTTTGCCAGACATACAGATGTCTGGACGCACCCCCAATCTCCCACTCGGTAGGTCTTCAATACAGCTGGAAAATCTGCATTTCTTATAAGTTCCCAAACAATACTGATGCTTCTGGTCCAGGGACCGCACTTTGAAAACCAAGAAAATAGCAGTTGAGATAGTTCCACATTCAATTAATTTATAAAATAGGAATGATACATGTTCTTGAATCGTGAAGAAAAAGAAACCTATTGGTGGTACCTACTCGTTAAGATGCTCCTCCTCCCTCACTTAAAGGGGTATTCCTCCAGAAAAGATGATACATTTTCCAAGCCATTCTGGTACATCAGCTCCCCTGAGGGTAGGAAGGCGTCTGTGCAAGTGCCCTCCCCCTCTGCTATTGCTGAGGTGGCCTCCTCACAGAGTGGCTGCTGAACAGGGCACATGTCAGGAGGAAACAAGGGTGAAAAGGTTCCTAGCTGGCTGTAGGGAGTCAGGTTCTATTAACATGCCCAGATTGAGACAAAGCATTCAGGTCCTGGCTGTTGGGTGTGAGTGATGCTGGCCCAGAGAGAACCATGCTGGGGGTGTTCAGAGGCAGAAGATACTGGCTTCAGGCCCAAGCAGTGCTGGCTGCTTCATGTACAGGTCCCTCGGGACCCTGGTCCTATGTGGCTGCAGCTGGCTGTCCATCTGTCTGGTGTCAGTGCAGTTTGAATATCGGGTCACAGAATAATATGAAGGCCAAATCTAAATGATTCTGTTTTCTTTTCTTTTCTTTTCCCACCAGTTCCTGATGGCTGGCAAAGAGATCAAAATCCTAGCAGCAATGAATACAGAGAAAAAGGTATTTTATGGGAACTACAAATAGCTATCACATAATTACAGGCATTTAACTTGAACAATGAGCCTACTACATTTACTATGTGCTTCCAAGTATGTGTTCTGTAGGCATACTTGGTAGTACCTTTTAATTTTTGATCTGATAAAATTATTCCTTTATGAAATAACTGTCATATTTCTTTCACACGTTATTGTATTTTAGGGATGAAAGGAGTTTTAGAAATCACTGAGTCAGTTCATATATAAGATCCAATTTAATTTAAACAGGCTTTCAACAGTAAGTGATATTTCACCAGTAACTCCTACCCCAGATATTTTGGAACAGGGTCCCTGATTCTCTCTTCTGGGTCTTTCACCCAGAAACCAGACGCAGGTGCGATGGTTTGACCCTCTATATAGACTGCCCAGAGGAGTCCAGGATGGCTCTGATTTGGGCACAATTCTAGCAGAGGCCTATCTATGTTTGGCTTTGATACCCAGTGGATTTTCCTGGGTCTCCCCTAACTTCCAAGAAATGATCCTTCCTTATAGAATTCCCCCAAACTGTATCTATTTCTTGGAGATAAACTGAATTTATTCTTATCCTGTCTTGCAAATACTCATGACATTGTCCCTTTCCTTTCCTTTAAAATCTATCCTCGTATTATTTGTAGCCACACTGCTCTCAGGATAGCTCATATTAGTTTGAATGCTGTATTTTTTAAATAGCCCAGAGTACGCAGGCTTTCTAAATTCTGTGATCTTCTGAACTCGGCTGTAGGATTTTTCAAAACTGAGAAACCTGATTCAAATTGCCTAGAAAGCTTTGAATGGTGACTTGTTTCTAAGGCACTCTAACACCAATACATTCGATATTTTGTAATGAACACTGGAAAGCCTGTTTTTGCTTTTGGCACAGGAGAACTGCAACAATCAGATCATGAATTTAGTTGGCATTGCATCAGAACAGATATGCTTCCTTAACCTAGAAAAGAAATAAGACTATCACACTAATTGACCTGAAAGCTAGAACATGTGTTTACTTCCTACCTTAGATAGGATTCTCACTATTCACGTAAAGACACCTATTCACAGATTATTAAGTTTCAGGACAAAGGCAAGTCATTAAAAAAATCTATTACCCAGTACTCAGTTGTTTACTTGTCCATTTTAATCAAATATAATGACTTAACTTTGGACTTTTCCTTCATCCTACACTCATTTTTTTTCTTGAGATTTTTATGTTTTTCAAAAATACTGAGTACTTTCTTTTTTTTTTTTTGATTTTTTTTATTTTATTTAGTTATTTTTCAAGTACAGTTTTTTGTCTATTTTTCCCATCCCAGCCTCCCCTGCCCCTTGCTCTAACTACCAGTTACTGTCTGGTAGAGGGAAGGGAGGTTAGGGGACAGGTTGGAAGAGGCGAAGGGATGAAGAAGTACAGATCGGGCCTCAGATGGTATGACTCAGTGGATTCAGTGTTGGCCTGCGAACCAAAAGGTCGCAGTCAGGGCACATGCCTGGGTTGCGGGCCAGGTCCCCAGTACAGGGTGCATAAGAGGCAACCACACACTGATGTTTCTCTCCCTCTCTTTCTCCTTCCCTTCTCCACTACCTGGAAATAAATGAGTAAAATCTTAAAAATAAAAAAGAGAGAGAAGAAGAAGAAGAAGAAGAAGAAGAAGAAGAAGAAGAAGAAGAAGAAGAAGAAGAAGAAGTACAGGTTGGGAGTTACAAAATAGTCTTGGGGATATAGAGTAAAACACAGGGAACATAGTTAATAATATTGTAATAACTGTGTATGGTGCCAGGTGGGTGCTGGAAATATTGAGGGGAACACTATTTAAAGTATATGATTGTCTGACCAATAAGCTGTACACCTGAAACCAATACAAAATAAAATTGAAATTAAAAAATTAATTTGCTAATAAAAACTACTCTTAAATGTTCCTTAAGCTTTTAACATGTGTTTAAAACAATAAAACTATACATGTAAGAATCACAATTATAGTCTATAGGTCTTCACAGAATTTATAAAAATCCAGGGTTTCTCACACTAGGGTTCCTCTATACCATAATCAAAGCTATTATTAGTTTCATTTTTAAGACTTGTTATGGTTTTTCACTGTTACTTTTAAAATAAATCATTAGAGGAAATATATGAAAAAAATGTATATATATAGAAAAGCAATTTGGGGTGTAAAGTGAAATTTTTCTCATTTCAACTCAGACTGTTCACTGCTGTGGAGGAAATTAATACAAATTATCAAAATGGTAAATAGTTAATAAACTTGGTGTCTGCTGGGAATAATGAAAATCCTCTTATAAAGGAGAAAAGTGATGCACCTCTGGCAGGAGACATGAGGTGCTCAATATCCATGCAGAGATTGGCCTGCATAGTAACCATAGACCATTTGCGACAAAATATGAGCCCCCCCAAAAAAAATCAGAAAAGTGGGCACGAATTGTTAGTTGTATCAAACATCCAGGAAATATATGAGAAGAAAACTCAAAAAACCAAACAAAGTAATCCAAGGCCTTTGAATGCCATATTGCTTAGGGAACAGCGACTATGCTGCTAAAATATCTAATACATTCTAAGAATTAAAGAAGAAAAAGTAAGCAGGCTTGACTGTGCAGTGATTGACAATGACTAAGGATTAATGGTCACACATTGGGTACGGATTCATTTACACCTTGCACCACACATTAATCTTTTAGGATGATGCACTCTAAATGGCGCTGCGAAGAGTTGCTCGTTTTTCCACTGGCATGTTTAAAGGAAAGGTGTAAGTTAAGTGTTTTAAAAATCATACACTCCACACCTACTAGAACATAAGCCCCATTAGAAGAAGGACGGTTTCTAACCTGGTCCCTTTGAGACCTCCAGCACACAGCGCACCGTGCGCTCAGTATAGAGTATTGGTAAAATGAATGAGCCGATGCCCTTGAAATCACAGACACCAAAGTGCAGCTCACTTGAAGGCAAATTGATAGAAGTAAACTTTCAGTGATCAGATTAGACACACAAAGTAGTGAAAGAGATAAACAAGGCTGCAAATATCTCAGTCCAGGAAAAGAGCAAAAAGATGTTGAGTCATTAAGGTCTGGTTTTCCAGAGAACAGTCATTGCTCTTAATGCAACATTTAGTAACCATTTCCTGAGCAACTACTTACCTGATACTTTTAGAATCATTTAGGTGGAAAAAAAATCATAGATTCTCTTTCCTTGAACTTTGCCCTAACTCACCCTTCGCTCAACAGGACACAACAGGGCCTCCCACCCCCCATCACGAACACAGAATTTGGAGGGAGAGTCCCTGTTACCTTCTCATTGCTCCTCCAACCCACATTTCCCTGACCTGGGAGTAAAAACCCCAGTGTTGAGGCTTACATTTGTCAGCTCAATCAATCACCAATGTTGCTCCAAGCTTCAAACATGGTGCCCCTTTTGCCTCTCTTTTCCTTCTTCAGATCGCTCCAGCTCAGTCCCTCAAAACTGATCTTTACATATTTATTTATTCTTGTTCAAAGCCTTTCCATTCCCCACACTACACCTCCCACCCAATCTAGCGCATTTGCTCTTCCTCCTTGTTCTCAGAACATGCTTTGCATAACTCCAGCACACACTACCTGAGGCAGGGGGCAAGTTCGGCTCACACGTGTAACTGCAACAGCTAGGACAATGTTAGGAAGACAGCAGCTCATTCAAGCTTTCATGGTACTTTCCAGAAACACCAAGAACTGACTGCATTGCCAGAAAATATAGAGAAACTGAAAAATAGCAATAATTTCAAGTTTACTACCATGGTTTTATATTAATTTACCGATACCTCTAAGTGTTATTTCCCTCTTGATACTGATTGCATTTTACTCTCATTAAAGATAAACACTACATAGCTACTGCACAGTGGTGATGGGCAATATTTAATAGTTGACTGGAGGATGATCAAATGAGGCTAGGCGTCCAAGACAGAAGGGAAAATGGGAAAAAAGTAAGCATTTTTATAAACTTTAAAAGTCAACAAACACAAGTTATTTCTGTTTCTGAAGGAGTGTTCTGTAAAATGTGAAGAGGCTTGTCACTAGGTTAAAATTTTAGTTTTCAACTAAATTATTTAAAACAAATTTAAACTTGGTTCTATTTTTATACAAGAAGCAAGTCAACAAAATAGGTCTTTAGAATAATTACATAATAATAAAATAAGAAGAAATAATTTATCCATCTCATGAGACTGTACTATTATAGAGTAGATAATACACATAAAAACAAGTGATTACTAGCACATAAGCATTTGTACTTAAAATAAAATTATAGTTAGTGCATACAACATTTTTTCTCTGTACCCTAGGTTTTTTTAAATCACCACAAGTACCCCGATGGTCACAGGATTAGAGCTGTAACTCAATCTGGGCCATTAATCGTGGAATCCCGGGTTAGTCAATTAACCTCTCTGGGTCGCAGGTTCCTCATTTGTAAAATGAGACAAGATTAGATGAGTAATTTTTCAAACATTTTGTTAATGGACAGGCTCTTTTCTTTTTTCCCAAAGGAAATCTTACTGGGAATCCTAAGGTAGAAAATCTAAGACATAACAGAACTGGTAAAGGCAAGATGAAGATTCAGCCTCCCTCTTCTCCCTCCAAGCAATGCCCAGGGCTCTGGGACAAAGAGGAGGGAAATGCAGTTGGATCTTTAGCAACAATTTTGGTGGGTCCTTGGTGGTCCGGTGAGTAATGATGAAACCGAGGCTGGTCTGCTAAACTGAGCACCTAGCTTAGCCCAAGTAGAAAGTACACATTTTCCAAACTTCTGACTTAGAAATTAGAATGGGAGATTTGTCCTGAAGTGGCCTTAGAAGAATCTGTCCCCACCTCCTCAACTGTGAGGTTGACTTCTTGAAAGGCATTTCTGACTGCCTACCTGCCTTGCACCTCCATTTCTCCACCTCCTCCAAAAGGTCCTCCACTCTGTCCCCTAAGCCACTTGGCCTCATCCTTGTCCACTTGTGGCTCCAATCCTGCTGCGTGACCCCAACTCCCTCTATGACTGATGGCAAAGGAGGCCCCGATTCAAGAAACCTCAGGTAGATAAAACAGAACAACAATTAGAAAGCTATAGAATAACACTGTTAAAATTTTGATCTGATCTAAACACAACCCTTACACAGATGTGGGATATCAAAGATTGTACAGGTACATAGATTCTGCACAACCCTAGTCTCTCACCAAAATATATGCAACTGTGAGTCATTAACAAAAAGATAATTGCCTTCCCACATACCTGGATGATAAAAACACACTGAGGCCTGATTCATGGATTTATAGGAAAACTATAAACCTCTCTCTCTTTCTGTCCCTGGCTGTCTATGTTTGTCTCTCTCTGACCTTGTCACTGTGTCTCTGCCTCTCAGTCTTTGTTTCTGTCTCCTTACTCTCTCTATCTGCCCCTCTGTATTTCTCTCTGTCCTTCCGACTCTTTCTGTCTATCTACTCGTTGATATATTTTTCTGTAACATGCATATTATTTTGTGGATATACCATAAAGTGACTATTACAGGAGTCAGCCATTTAAAAAAAGAAGAAGAGAAATGAAATGAAATCAGGTTGTCATCATCGGGGGCTTCAGATTCCTCCAGGACAACAGGGGGAACTTAACAAATGCCTTCGTTGGCCCTTTACGACTGAACATCTCTCAATCTCTTACTGTCTTCCTCAATTAAAATAACTCAGGGCTTTGCTTTTCCTCTCACCCACATACAAAGATCCAGTGCAAATAATACTTAATTTTTTTCATTCTCAATCCCTAAGACAAAGTGAGAAAGTGCTTTCAAAACTAGCACTAAATTTGGCTCATTTTAAATCTCTGAAGGGGGGTAAAAGAGAAAATTTCACTTGGCAGTTTCTACAACTTATTTCAAAACTTGCAAAGTAATTCTCACAGAACTATTGCAGTCTCAAAAATGATCTATTAGCCCACAAAATGTCCACAATTTCTTCAGTACCCACAGCCCACTCAGTAGCTGGTGGCACACAGATTACCTATTATTCTCCCACCCAGGGCCTCACTTGCAAAATCCTCGCAGACACAAGTAAACAAATGTCAGAGAGGAAACACAGAGCTCTCTCCAAGATCAAGGATTTATCATTCTTGTGACTTTATCTGTCTACTGTCTAAATGTTTACCTGTCTCTTCAATGTTTGGGGCATCCCAGACATGTGCCTTAGAAGCCTATGCATATTTGAAAAGCGAAAAGACAAGCAATGCATTCCAGGTGTCTCCTAGGTTACTTCCTTCCATCCAGCCCTGTAGCAATGGCCTTGAGCCTTCTAACTGTCCCTTTCTACTCCTTCAAAACCATCTCCTGGGCTCAGGAATTTCTTCTCCCAAGGGGACCCGATAGAGGGGACATTAAACTCCAGATCCTGGACTTACTGTTCTAATGAGACCTGTTGGTGCCCACTGAATTAGTAAACAACAGACAGCGAGGTGGTGATCCTGCTCGCTCTGACAATGAAATAACAGACTCGTACTCACGACTTCCCCTCGTTATAAAGTGCTAGCTCACCACAGGATTCATGCAGTGCCCTGGGAGTTCAGAAAGGGATTGCTTGTCAATAATTCATGAGCAGAGAGAGCCCTACAAATGTGTGCTTAGAGCCACTTTAAAATGGGGGAGGGGAGAAAGCAGCATAAGTCACTTGGGGAGACGTAGCCCATAAAAGAGCTCGTGGAGCCTGCAATCTGCTAACAGTTTTTATTACACAAACTGACTTTTTTCTCCTACTAGTACATGCACCTTCTGGGTAGATCACATCCTTAGGGATCCTGAAACTAAGAGTAACGAATACAGCCCTCTCTGTAAAAAGACAAAGGGTGGGGAAGATGAAATCAAGCAGGATAGCACTGATCACGTGTGCCTAAGTGTCTATGTGTGGGTGGCTAAAATAATGGAAATTTATTATCTCACAGTTCTGGAGACTTGAAGTTCAAGATCAAGGTGTTGGCAGGCTTGGTTCCTTCTGGGTTCTGTGAAAACGAATCTGTTCCATACCTGTCACCTAATTTCTGGTGTGCTCTGGCAATCTTCAGCAGTGGGGTCTTGTAGAAACATTGCCCAAATCTCTGCCTGAATCTTCCGGTGTGTTTCCCTGCATATCCATCTCTGTGACCCAACTGATCCTTTTGTAAAGACAGCAGTCTTGTAGGCTGAAGGTCCGTCCACCTTAATGACATCATCTTACTAATTACATCTGCAGAGATTCTATTTCCAAACAAGGTCACGATCTAGAATACTGGGTGTTGGGGTTTCAATATATGAATTTGGAAGGGACACGATTCCATCCCTAATATCTGTTCTAGGGATGAATGCTAAGGTCCAAGGGAGAAGACAGTGATGCAAATCGGGATTGAAACCTACTCATCCGCGGGCCACTGAGTGAAGAAACAGTTGAAATTGAAACTGAGACATACAAATGTGGAGTTTATCATACCTCAACTTTGGCTTAAAATCAATGAGCTTAACATATTCTATTTTAGAATTTGGATACCTGAAGATGAAAATACATTCAAAATAATGTGCAAATATCACTCCACTTACTTCCACCGTAATCCTGCATAGGTCAGTGTGGTTGGGCATTTTAGAGAAAAGATTCAAGCGCATCCACTTCACACAGGCCATCTGTTCTTCATTCAGGACTGAGACAGTAATAAGGAGCTTGCACTGTAGCCTGTGTGCACAGCATTTCCTTTCTTTATGTGCACAAAGTACAGGTCCAATGAGGTCAAAATCCTTAGATTTGAAATATTATCAAAATACGGTTTTGAATCCTGGCTGGTGTGGCTCAGTGGACTGAGCACCAGCCTGAGAACCAAAGGGTCGCCGGTTCAATTCCCAGTCAGGGCACATGCCTGGGTTGTGATTGTGGTTTTCTGCCCCCAACCCATGACCAGTCTAACCACGAGGAACACACGAGACAAAGCCAAGCTGAGGAACCTGCTGTGAAATACCTGACCGATACTCTCAAAACTGTCAAGATCATGAAAAACAAGAAAAGACTGAAAAACCATCACCGAACAGAGGAAACTAAGGAGACGTGGCTGCTACATGCAATGTGGCCCCAGAGTGAGATCCTGGAACAGAAAAGGGACTTTGGGGAAAGACGGGTGAAGTCTAAGTAGAGCCTGGAGTGCAGGTATCGGGAAGTAGCAACGTTGGTCACTCAGGTTTGATGAATGCATCACAGTAACGTAAGATAATAACACGAGGGAAAGTTGAAGGCAGAGGAGAAGTGTATGGGACTCTCTATACTATCTTTGTAACTTCTCTGCAAACCTAAAAGCATTCCAAAATATAAAGTTTATTATGAAAATATACATATGTAGATATATGTCATGAAGCGGAACACCAAACTTTATTTCATACAATATTCATGAAACCTAAATATAAACCACATTTAAAATCCTATATATAACACAGAGTCTGAAATATAATACTTCAAATGTGAATGAAAAGGAACAAATTGTTGTTACTTATTTACCTTATCAAGGCCTAAAATTTTCCTGTGTTCCAGAATGTTAAAGGGTCATGAACCATGTCATGTAGGATTATTCATGACATAAAACATACTGAAACTCCCTGCTCATAAGACCACGGCTCTTATTCTCAAGATTCAAAAGATAACTTCTATCACATGTCAACATTACTCATCCTGAACCAAACAAAAAAATCCTCTTAGTTTTTTAAGTGCAGTTTTCTGTCCCCAATCATGAGAGAATCTCAACTGAATGGCTTATCATGAGAGTTAGCTTTGGGAGGAAGGAACCATATTTGAGTTTGTATGTGTTTTTCTTTGAATGTTTGGTACTCAATTTTCTCATAGTTATTCAAAATTTAAAGCTTAGGTTGTTTAGATTTAGTAAAACATTTTGTTTATACATATATATAAAGCACTAAATGAAAAGAATTTATTTTAAGATTCATGGAATTAAAAAATAAAGCAGATATCTACTGTTAAATTTGTGTATCATAAACTAACCTAGCATCACACTCAGACCAGAGGGGGAAATAGTATCTATGTTGAAAAAAATATAGAGAAGAAAAGTTGCTTATAGGAAAAATCTACCATGTAGCATGGGCCAGGCAACAAACCTTAAAAATCTTTTCAGCCAATTCTCACAGGCACTTCACCCTTTCCTAATTCCACACGTCAGTTGCACAACGAGGCCTTGAAGTTGTATCCTCAACCCAAATCACCATCACTCCCTATAACAAAATAGAAAGAAAAAAACCCTCTTTTTGACACCCTCAACACCATCGGACAGCTACCTCAAAAAACCATTTCTGACCTAGGCCACACATAATGCAAGTTAGGATTCAGATGTTCCACCTCCTCTTCTTTCCCAATTTGTATCACTCACAAGTTTCAAATTTCCTGGGGTAATGTTCATGTTTTCCCCTTTAAAAAATATTTGAAGAGCAAATATCTGAAAGCAAGACCTTATTGCACCGTGCCTTGCTCACAGAATGTCTCCAGAGAAACTTCTCCACATGCTCCTGAACCTTTATCTGTGTTTCTAGGACCTACAGACCTCCCGGGGTCCAAGTTTATTGCCTTCTATTTCTCTTCTTCAAACATCCAACAAAAAATGGTTTGCTGAACACCTAATATGTTCTAGATTCTGCCAACCTATAAGTGCCACCAAATCAAGAAGAAACTGTCTACTTTCTATTTTCCTAGAAGTGTGTTTCTTTTCAAAGTTTCTTAAAAATAGTAGACAAAATAATATCACCCTCCTGCCCACACACATCCATGTCCTAACCCTCAGAACCTGTTACATTCAGGTTCAGTGCAAGGAGGAATTACTGTTGCAGGTGAAATTAAGGTTGCTAATCAGCTGATCTTAAGGATTTACTCCTGTCGTACTTATTTAATGTCATTCCAATGGAATTTGTGTGAATGAAGTGTTACATAGACGTGTTCGGTCCAACTTCTTAAAACAGAATGAAAATATTAGAAATAATCATAATCATAATAACATGAATAGTCAATACTGGTGAAAAATTAGTAAAACTGGCTGGCACCTTTATATACTCCTGATAGAATTGCTACCTGATAAAGTAATACAATCACTGGTATGGACATAAATAACAGGGCACCTAGCTCACCTCAGTACTTCATTCTTTAGAAATGGGCCTGATAATGGACCTGAAACCAGCGTCTGTTGCAGGATCTTGCCTGCTTTGCTGTTATGGACTCATAACATCTCCTTCCCAAGCCAGGCCAGGATTAAGATAGTTCTCCAGAGCCTTTCCTCTTGGAACTAAATCCAATCCCTTGTTACTGTTACTGATAGAAGCCCAAAAGTTTGGGGATGCTGTGTTCCCCGTGGGGAAAAAAAGTAAAGTTGACCAGCAAATGAATGAAATGAGGCTGCACACTGGGCCCTGGAAAGAAATAGAATCAGAGACCACCCCTGGGGCATTTGAGTTCCTGGTTTCAGCCATCCAGATGCTCTGTCCCTTCCTGTAGTTACATGTTTCCAATAGTTTTCATCTAATATAGCCCCCTTTTATTTCTTTGTGTGTGTGTGTGATTTGAGAATATGTTTATTAAAGCCGGGGACAGTGAAACAAGAAAGGGCTGAGGGTAGAAGTAACAAGAGAGATCTTAGGAAGGGCTGCTTTGGCTCACTGAGAAGTCAGAGAAAATGGGGTCTTGGAGACAAGTTCAGGGGGTTAGACCAAGGTGAGCTACCACTGCCCATTGCTCACCTGGTTGCAAGTCTCATGGGGGCCCTTAGACTTTAGGGGGGCAAGCCTGAGAGGGAAGAAAAGGCATGGGTGTGCCCCCAAGAGGGAGAGTGTGCCCCCTTTTTATTCCTAAACTAGTTATTGTCACTTCAAAAAAAATCAGGTCCTAGGCTTTCAAGATGGCAATAAAGTAGGATGGAGCAGATACCAGTTCCTAGTACAAAAGGGAAAGAAACCTGTCCAATCGGAGGAGGAGAAGCCAGCAAGCCAGCAGTTGCCAAGCATATATGAAAATAAGGGACCAGAAACCTAGACGGTCACGGAGGACCCAGACAGTAGGGAGACAGCAGCTCTTCCTATTCTTCACAGACTATTCCAAAAAATCCAAAAGGATGGAAAACTCCCAAACTCCTTTTATGAAGCCAGCATCATCCTAATTCCAAAACCAAATAGAGATACAACAAAGAAAGAAAACTTCAGGCCAATATCGCTGATGAATATAGATGCTAAAATCCTCAACAAAGTATTGGCAAATCGCACCCAACAATATATCCAAAACATTATACACCATGACCAAGTAGGATTCATCCCAGGGGTGCAAGGATGGTTCAACATTCACAAATCAGTAAACGTAACTCGTCACATAAACAAAAGCAAAGACAAAACCACATGATCATATCAATAGATGCGGAAAAAGCTTTTGATAAGGTACAACACCCATTTATGATAAAAACACTCAGCAAAGTGGAAATAGAGGAAGCATTCCTCAATATAATAAAGGCCATATATGAGAGACCTACAGCCAATATCATATTCAATGGGCAAAAACTAAAAGCTTTTCCACTAAGATCAGGAACAAGATAAGGATATCCACTTTCACCACTTCTATTCAATATAGTATTGGAAGTTTTAGCCACAGTGATCAGGCAGGAAAAGGAAATAAAAGGCATCCAAATAGGAAAGGAAGAAACAAAACTGTCACTTTTTGCAAATGACATGATAGTGTACATGGAAAATCCTATAGACCCTACCAAAAAACTGCTCGAACTAATTAATGAATTTGGCAAAACAGCAGGATACAAAGTCAATATCCAGAAATCAAAGGCATTTTTGTATCCTAACAATGAATCAGCAGAAGCAGAAATCAGGAAAAAAATCCCATTCAATATAGCAAAAAGAAAAATAAAATATCTGGGAATAAACCTAACCAAGGAGGTAAAAGACCTGTATGCAGAAAACTACACAGCACTGAAGAAAGAAATCAGGGAAGACACAAACAAATGGAAACATATACCGTGTTCATGGATTGGAAGAATTAACATCATCAAAATGTCCATACTACCCAAAGCAATATACAGATTCAATGCAATACCTATTAAAATACCAATGGCATATTTCACAGACATAGAACAAACACTTCAAAATTTATATGGAACTATAAACGACCCCGAATAGCAGCTGCACTTTTGAGAAAGAAGAACAAAGTAGGAGGGATCACAATACCTAATACCAAACTGTATTACAAGGCCACTGTAATCAAAACAGCCTGGTACTGGCACAAAAACAGGCACATAGACCAATGGAACAGAACAGAGAGTCCAGAAATCAACCCAACTCTCTACAGTCAATTAATATTCGACAAAGGGGGCAGTAATATAAAATGGAGTAAAGATAGCCTCTTCAGCAAATGGTGTTGGGAGAACTGGACAGCTATGTGCAAAAACATGAAACTTGAGCACCAACTTACACCATACACCAAAATAAATTCAAGATGGATAAAAGACTTAAATATAAGCCGTGACACCATTAAAGTCCTAGAGGAGAGCATTGGCAAGAAAATCTCAGATATTCCACGCAGCAACATTTTTACTGATATGTCCCCCAGAGCAAGGAATGTAAAGGAAAGAATAAACAAATGGGATCTCATCAAAATAAAAAGCTTCTGCATGGCTAAAGAAAACAGTATTAAATTAAGAAGACAACCAACTGTATGGGAAAACATATTTGCCAATGATATCTCAGACAAGTGTTTAATCTCCAAAATATACAAAGAACTTACATGGCTCCACTCTAAGAAGACATCTAACCCAATTAAAAATAGGAAAAGGACTTGAACAGACACTTCTCCAAGGAGGATATACAGAATATCCAGAGACACATGAAGAGATGCTCAACATCGTTAGCTATCAGAGAGATGCAAATTAAAACCACAATGAAATACCACTTTACACCGGTCAGGATGGCTATCATAAACAAATCAACAAACAACAAATGTTGAAGAGGGTGTGGGGAAAAGGGGTCCTTAGTTCACTGTTGGTGGGACTGCAGACTGGTACAACCATTATGGAAAACAGTATGGAATTTTCTCAGAAAAATAAAAATCGACCTGCCTTTTGACCCAGCAATTCCACTGCTAGGATTATATCCTAAGAATCCTAAAACATCAATATCAAAGAACCTATGCACCACAATGTTCATAGCAGCACAATTTGCAATAGCCAAGAAGCAACCTAGGTGCCCATCAGTAAATGAATGGATCAAAAAATTGTGGTACATATACACAATGGAATTCTATGCAGCAGAGAGAAAGGAGCTACTACCCTTTGCAACAACATGGATGGAACTGGAAAGCATTATGCTGAGTGAAATAGGCCAGGTGTAGAAAGACAAATACCATATGATCTCACCTTTAACAGGAAGCTAAACAACAAAATGAATAAGCAAGTAAAGTAAAAACAAAGACACTGAAATAGAGAACAAGGAGACAGTAACCAGAGGGGAGAGGGTAGGGAATTTTAGGGGGAAAAAGGAAAGGGATTTGGAGCAACAAGTATTAAGGACACAGGGATGAGGACTAGGTGGGGAGGAAATGGGAGGGAGGTGGGGAGCACGGGATGGGGGGGGCTGGGATGGAAAAAATAGACAAAAAACTGTACTCGAAAAATAACTAAATAAATTTTTTTTAAAAAAGTCAGGTTCTGAAAAATATTTGCTTCAAGAGTCATTAAAAAGAGATTTATAAATTTTCACTCACTAATTTCTCTTATAAAATTTTCTCCTAAGAAAATATCAAAATCCTAAAAGAATCAATGTGCATTTTTTAAAAAGCTTGCATTACATTTGCCTCATTTGTAACAACGGAAATGAAAATTAGACTCTACATAACCAGTTGTATGAGGATTGTTAAATAATTTTATTTCCATAACCAGTACTTTTAAACGTGTCCATTATATATAATGCATATTAATTTTGTTTCTGTATTTTTGCTTTACAAACATAAGTAACACTTATTACACTAGATTTTAAAAAGTCACAGTAAATTATAAGTACAACATAACTATTAAAAAATATGCACTGAAAAAAGTCTAGAAGGAAATAAACCAAAATTATAGTGTGAATAATACATAAAAACCTTCTAGTACATTTTACATTTTTACAGCAAGCGATCATTGGAAAATTGTTACAAAATTAATGGTTATCAACTGCATAAGTGAAGAAAGTAGCTCTTTCTGTCTTTCTAGCCTCACAAGTTCAAGAAGTGGATATTTTGGCCATGTAGTGTTATAAATATTATATTCTAATCTCTTAAATTCTTAATCACCAGGCAAAGATGCAAATCATAGGCAGGTCACTGCTCTTTGGTATTCAGTTAATCTATTTGTGTTTTGCAGAACAAAAATGCAAATTGAGGTCACTGCTAGACAAGGGTCATGATATCCATGCCATTATTGTTTCTTAATTGTACAGTTTACCAGCTAAGGTGACAAGTTTTTCCATGTCCTGTAATGGCTCCATTGGGGTAGTTACGTGTTCTCCACTTTTATTTATTCTTAAATAGCTTTTCAGTGGAACCAGAAGCTCAACAACTTTAGTCAGTTGTCTTTTGCCATCTGCTTCCACTACTGAATAAAATCTCCCCTTTGTTCAACAATTGCTAATAACTTCCAAATTGTTGAAAAACTGGAAAAGTATTTCATATTAGTGTAACATGCTTATCATTGTCTTTAAAAAGGAGAAAAAATTACTCCCCACCCAGTAATTAATACTTGTGATTCATCTCTCCAGAACAGACTAACAAAGGAAAATGCTAGGCAACTTTTAAGGAGACTGAAATTACTGCTCTAGAATTAATAAGGTACTTATTACAAGTTAATTAAATATCTGTTGATTTTACAAAGGAACATTTACTGAGATTTTTCTGCATGTGAGGATAAAATTCAGCAAACAGCTATCTCTTCAGCTAGTATATATTTTTTTACTTCTACCTCCATGTCTAGCTGTCCTGCATATGACCCAGTTACTCAGCAAATACAAACCTATTTAATGCTTACTATATGCCATGTACACACGGAACATAGGAGATGAGTTTCCTGTCCAAATGGGCATGACTCTCTACTATCCTTGGAATTCCCCACATGTGTCGTGATGGGGCTTGTGTTACCTATTATGGGCCCATGCCCCTGGACCGGTCAGAAACATGTTTGTGGACTCAGCGCTTCTGATTTCTTTTGCTTCTAAAAGCACTAATGTTAAACATCGCTTCGGCCTTGAGCTGCAGGATACCATGGTCACCCAGAATAGGGTTGCCCCCAGTAAGCAAAGTGGCAAGTGACTAAAGTATGGCCAGCTTCCAAAACCACCAGCTCTTTTCCCCTATTCTTCTTTCGGGTCAACAATTAAATGCTGCATTTTCTAAAATGATCATTTCCTTCTCTCTCCAAGGAAATGGGTTGTGCCTAATCAATTCTTTAGGTCACCTAAATTAGAGTATTCAACTATGGTAAAGTTGGAAGACTGAAATTGGGAGCAAGGTAAAAAGAAGAAAGTCATATAAAACTAATAGCCAATTATAGAAAAACGAATACTAAGATACCTAATTGTATTCGTCAAATGTCGGGAGAAAGTTTTAACTCAGTGACCAAACTGGTTCTTAACTCTGCAAGTCCCATGGTCTGTGCCTGTGTCCATGAAGATGATGGAAAGGTGGAGATGCTGGTAGATGTTATTAGCCCCCTAAGTAAAGAACACACCTCAGAATAACACCAATAGAGACCAGGCACAAGACACGGTCCTAATGACAACATTTGCACTCCTGCTTCCTCACAGTGAACAAGTCGAAGAGAATGCAAGCAAGACAGAAGTCACATCCTTTTAAACCTAATCTTAAAAGTAGCAACCTATCACTTTTGCTATATTTTGCTCATTTGAAACAAGTCACTAAATCCAGGAACACGCTAAGTGATGGGACTGTGCAAGACCATGACACCAGGAGATGGGTGTCATTAGGGGCCAATTCAAAAGCTGCTTACATAGAACAAAGAAGCTCATACTGAGCTCACATGCAACAACGATTGATCTTGGAGGAAAAGGACCACTTCCTCCATCGCGATGGAGCAGAAGAGGAAAGCATGGGTGCAGATAGAGGTAGATCGTTATCATTGGTGTGACATGTAGCAGGATTAGGTCTGATGGCATTTTTTTAATGCCCCATGTAGAATGAGACAAGGTCATTTGTTGAAGGAGAAGCTATGGTGGCTTGGGATAAGAGGAAGGTATGAAACAGCAACCTCAGTGAATGCCAAAGAACACCTACTAAAGCAACACAGTAAAACTACCAAGCAATGCCAATTGGAAGTTTAAAATAACTTGAAAGTCAGAAACTAGTCAGCTCAATTGTGTGATTTTCTTCACCAACTTTCGGCTGCCAGGGTACTAGCTCAGAGAAAGTAGCAAGACATACATGCCAACTCTGGGTAGAAAAAACTTCTCACCCATGTATGAGTGCAGCCTAGAAGGAAGAGTCCGAATGATACTCATTTATATTTCTCTCCATCTGACTCTTCAACCCCACCCTACTCAGCAGGTGTCTCTCTGCTGAGCAAGCCAATGAGTTAAATAGCCTGGTGTGTGAGTTTTTGATACAGCTCTCTTGGACCTCTGGTGCATTTTGATTCCCTGGTTTTATTGCTCTCTGCACCCTCTGTAGCTGCTCAGTGGGCAAAACTTTCCAGGACTTCAAAGGAGTTCTGTAACATGGAAAAGACCCAGGGGCCCTGTCTGCACATCACAGATAAATATTGATGATAGTGACCTTCAAAGTACCGTTAGATCTTTAACTCTAAAAATGACTTTAAATCTAGCTAACATTTCTGGTGGAAAACATATACCACGTATTAAATAATAGGTGCTGACACACATTTAAGATATCCAGAATTTGGCTGGTTAGTCGGTTGGTTGGGTTGAAATTCACAGAAAGGGCAAGCCACATGAATGTACTAAAACAGCACCCCATCCCCACAAAAATGCATACTTGTCCCAGTTAGCTTGAGTTGCTATAACAAAATACTATAGACTGGGTGGCTTAAGCAACAGATATTTATTTCTCATGGTTCTGGAGGATGGAAGTCCCAGGTCAGGGTGCCAGCATAGCCGGGTTCTTGTAAGAGCCCTCTTCCTGGTTTGCAGACGGCCGTAAGCTCACTGCGTCTTCTCCTGGCAGGAGGAGAATGAGAACTCTGGTGTCCCCTCCTATAAGGGCACTAGTTTTCTGGAGCAGGTCCCCACTCTTATGACCTCATTTAACCTTAATTACTTCCTCACTCCCAATGCAGTCACTGTGGGGACTGGGATTCAACATATAAATGTGGGGAGAGGCACACATTCAGTCTTTAACAAGATTCCTTCTGAAATGACCGACTCATCCCAGTGTGTCCAGGACTTCCCTAGTTTTAGGACTGAAAATGCTGAGAATTCCCCCAATCCTGGGGGAAACTAGGGTGGTCCAGGAACAAGGCTGCTCCTGAGAGAACTCCCAGGGCTGATCTCCCGGTCACTTCTGATTCTCAGCATGGACAGAGCCAGAGCTCTTTCCTGAGAACAGGGTCCCTCATGCAGAGCTGACCTTACTGCCCAAGAGACACACTCTCTCAGTCTATTACTATTTTCATTTCAAAGGACGTCAAATCCATCCAAAAAGATTGATCAGATGCTTGTTATATGTATAGTACAGTACCAGAGATGGCTGGGGACACTAAAGTATAAAAAAGTAGTCCTGTCCTCAAGGAATTTATTTATGAATAAAAAATCTGTGAGATGAAAAGGTCAGACAGTAATAAAACTAACATGACAGGACAAGCATTTAAAAAAATCACAAGGCAAAATATGATTAGTTGCAAACATGCTCTTGGGAAAATAATGACTTTTAGAATCAGAAAGCTTTAGGTTTGGAGGTTATTTTTTTTTACAAAATAAAGGTAGCATTTTTAATAACCTACTACCACTGCTTGAACAAAGCAGAGGAGAAGAATGGGTGTCACTTTAGACAACTTTTCAAGTTTGAGAATTTTGAACTCAGACTTTGATGTCATTGTTGCCATGTGCCACTGGTTGGGAAATGTCAAAATGTCCTTTTCCTCAGCTGAAAAATCTGGATAATCTACCTCTATTTCAGAGCTGGTGAGATAAGGCCATGAAATGAGGTTCACAATCACTTAACACATTACCTAGCACATGTTAAGTGCTCAATAAATACTTGCTGCTATGACTTGTGTGCTTATTGATATGCTGATAGCATGTATTCCTTCCTCTTCTCTCCACATTCCACAACTGCTCGAACCTGGGCAGTCTGGTGCAAGTCAAATTTCATATTAAGTCACAAATGCTGCTTTGTTGTCCCTGTGAATTTAAAAGGAACAGAGGAGTTTTGCATGTTCTTGTCTGAACACATTTTCATTCAAAATGCTCTTCCTATTGAAATTGCCAAGCTAAGGTCATGTGTAAGGCAAAAATTAGTATGACCAGCGATACATTTAAATTTAATCTATATTCACAAACTTGAATTACCCCTTTTGTTATTATGTTCTCTGTTGTGGCATAACAAATTGTCCCCAAAATGTACCAACTTAAAACAATACATGTACATTATCTCACACCTTCTGTGGGCCACGGACCGAGCATGGCTTCACTATGTCTATTCATTTCAGGGTCCCTCATGGGCTGCAATAAAGGTGTGGACTGGGCTGCGCCCACCTTAGAGTTCAAGTGGGGAAAAAGTCATATTCAACCTCATATAATTGCTTTCAGGACCCAGTTCTTCCCGGACAGTTGAACTTAAGATCTCAGTTCCTCACTGCTGTTGGCTAGAGGGTGTGCTCAGCATCTTGTCCTGTTGGCATCTCCATCACGGCAGCTTGCTCCATCAACGTGTTCAAGCTGAGACGGCCACAAAGTCGGCCAGCAATGTAGAAGTCACAGTTGATTGGTATATCCATGGAAGTGATATCCCCTCCTCTTTGCCATAGTCTGCTGGTTGGGAGCAGGTCATTAGTTAGGCTCAGCTGAGCAAGAGAAAAGAATAACACAAGAACCAGGAGGTGGTGACCATTGTGGGCCACCTGAGAAGGCTGCCTACCACAGCCGTGTCTTAGAGGCTCTCTGTCATGATCAGACTGCAACGAAGCTGAACAGCACAGATACCAGTGAGTAACGAGCTGATGCTACAAAGTGCACAGGGTCATAGAAACAACTGGCAAGGCCACTCGCCTTCCTTCTGAGGGACATGCCCCAGTGATTTCTAGTGCTTGTCAGAATTAGACCACTTGCTGTTTCCTACAACATGACATTTTCTGCTTCTTTAAAACTATACTCTGTACCTTCTAGTATAATTTCAGTAAAGTTGGGTTTGCCTGAACCGAGTCTTAATGATTTGAAGAGTGTCACAATAGCTGTTAAAAGCACTACGATCAACAGAATACCCTACTAAGAAACTTCAGGAAACTTGCCCCAAGTAAAAGGAAGCAAATAAATTAAGCTGTATGTGTTGGGCCAAGTGACTTTTAACCTCTGAACCTCAGTTTCCTTTCAGAAATGTAAGTGCTATACCAGATAATCTGTCAGGATCCGTCTTCCAAAATGGTCTCAAAATTTGACAGTTAACTGTTAACCAGATGCTACTGGGTGCTAAGGAGCTTTTCTCCAAATCCAGGAACTAACCACCAAAGAAGGTACAGCCCTGGGAGTGACAGTGAGCCCTGGGAGGGTCATTTGCAACTCAGAGTTTTCCAAAGTTTCATCTTCAAAGCCGAGCTCAGTTTCTCCTTTCATTTTGCCACCCAGGAAGCTAATGAAAATTATCAAAGCTTTTCAGGGGTTGAATGAGCATCTGGCAACAGCAGTGCTACATCAAACACTGAGAAAGATTCAAATGGGCAGGGGACAGGAGAAAGGTTAGTAGGTATTTCCAATGGAAACGCCCTGAGCCAGCGGGGCCTCCCCAGCCCTCTCCCAAGAGGACTTACAGACTGGCATTAAGTAGTGGGTACACAATGAATACTCATTGAACAGACAAAACTTTTCCTTGCTGTCTGCTGGACACAAGATCTATCATCTTTCAGGAGCCGATTCACAAATAGCCAACCAAGTATATGAGGCTCACATAGTCCTTGACATGTGTCAACCTCCACTGACTCACTGAACTGAGAAACTCCATGCGAACTTACAAGAGAAAGAAATAATCGTCTTCTCTAAGTGGCCCGTTGAAGCTGGAATCAGAGCACAGTAAGACTGATAGGCTATTTAACGTTATTAGGCTACAACCGCTAGAAAGGGGACAGTGGCATCTTCTGGGGTCCTTAGTGCTTGCTTCTTGGCTAAACTCTCTTTGCCTGGAAAGTGCTTAGATGGGTAAACCCTGTCTGCCTGGTGACTCTGCCTTTGTTTAATCTTTTGAGTGGACTGAACCTCCCTGCAGAGAGACAGCCACAACACAGCTAATGAGGGAATGTTTTCACTGGGTCAGAGGGTCCTCAGAGCCATTTTGTCTTTTTGAAGGATCCTTTGTATGATACTATTCTAATTCCAGTTAGCCAATTTCAAAGTTTAACTCTCATCTCTTTTCCCCAAATTGTAGGGGAACAGGAAACAATAGTGCCCACATACTAAGTATAATACTGACAATTCAGCATCCACGGTGAGCTGGACTTTTGAGCAAGTCTACATTCTTTTCTGAGCCACGAAACCATATAACAAGAATCAAAGCACAGAGACCCTATAATGCAGCCCTTCTATCAGCTCTTAGACCATCTCTTTGATAAACTGCTTCATTTGGCAGCGAATGGGAAAAGGACAGGAAGGTGATCTTCAGGCTTAGAATGTACATAGAGTCAAAATGTCATGATTCATGTGTCCACGTGACCAAATGATCCCATACTTATTATTTGTCTATAACAGGAAAAATATGAAAAGGGTAGAAATATATTTTCCTCTGCAATTTAACTAAACCTATATCGTTACTTTTCTTAAAGGCACATAAGCAATAACAGCTAATACAAAGCGGACATTGTAATAAAATTTTCATAGTGTGTCCTTTTTGTCTACAAAATTATATTTTTAAAAATGTGTCTGGTCCCTTGTTGGGACCATTTGCAAGCCCGGGGGCAATTACACAGAGTGTATTGGAGTCACCAGCACAGGGCTTCTAATGGCAGCTTGGCTAAGAGCCAAGCTTTAAGTCAAGCCTCAGGGAATTCAAATTTAAAAGTCAGCTACATTAGAGGTAGTGATTCAGTTTGGAGAAGCGATCGTCTTTCGTGATTTATTACAGCCAGGGCGTTCAGTACATTTAAAAGATGATCTAGTTGAGTTACATCTTCGAGGAAGCAGGGCTACCTAAAATGAGAAACATCTGAACAGGAGTTACCAGAAAAAAGAGACTTGATTAGAGCTTGAATTATATGGAAAGCTCATAGCTTTTCTTGGAAATCAATCTCCAAAGACCCCAGAATCTGCAAAAATGAGCTGTGTTTTCAACCCCTGATATGTAACTTGGGACTGTTGGGCCTATTGTTGCAAGTGTTTTAAGTGACTGCAAAGTAATCATTTAATATTAAGAACAAACACATGATTTAAAATATTTGTCTTATTGGTGCTTATAATCTATGAGAAAGCTGTAGTTGTTCCCAGAGGAAACGAAATTTTCTTCCTCTCTATAACTCAGGAGAAGTTTCACAAAGACTTATGATCTTAGGAATTCTCTCTGGTTTCCTGCAATGGATGCCCCTGATGTCTTTTGTCTCAAGTAGAGCTATGAGTGAATCCAGTAAATATTTTCAAAAGATTTATGTTCTTTAGTACTCCATTCAGATTTCAGAAAAATAAAATCTATAGCTCTACTTAAAACAAAGTCACTTAGCAAAAATATTGTTTCTGTAAAAAAATAAATCCACCTATACATGTTTGTCCTTACTGGTGTATTTGGCAAGAAAAATCACCACCATGAGCTTCAAGTCCATTTTCCACTAGTGTCTTCATTTTTATATTTCATTGCATTCCACGGTGGTTTTGCAACCAGCTATATCAAGACTTTCCAAGAGGAATGTAAACAAGGTCCTCACAGTCACTCGGGCTAAAACCCACAAATATGGCTTGGAACAATAATTTCCATGCAGCTATCTGAAGAAAAAAACTCAGGCTACATCCAATTCCCTGTCAATTTTCTTCTGGTAAACACACCAAGAAATGAAATCTACCTACTAGAAGGGAATCAGAAAGAGTCTTCTACCACCTCCATCCTTGTAATAAACTTATAAGGGGTATAGTTACAATCTTGTGTCTATACGTAATGAGAGAACATTTTGTGACACAATCAAAGCTTTTTTCCTGGGATCTGTGGCATCCTAGCCCTCCCCACACCTGAGTTGTTGGTACTCACTTCTACTGCCTTGAGAAAGGGATAACTTGGGGCAAGGAACACAAGGGGCAACTTCACCCATCTATTCATCTCTTATTTTTTTCATAAATATTTATTGAGCACCATCTATATGAAAACACTGTCCCAGCTGCTGAAAATAATCTTTACCTTCAGAGGCCTTTACATTCTAGTGAGGAGAAGCCAAGGCACAAAATTTTTTAAAAGACTGGCTGATGAAAATACTGTGGACAGCAATAACACCAGATGATGGGTTACAGGACAGAGGAGCTTGAAGCAGGCTGATGTTCTCCGCTTTTGAATTTCAAAAGCCGAGGTACAAGCCTAAAAAACTTAGAAGCAATATTCAGGCAAAGGCTATTTCTTTCTGTCTCCAAGATGAGGTAAAGTTTGCTCGGGTGAGAAGGAGAGTGAAAGATAAAGAGGAAATGAGGAGAACTTGAAGCTGGTGTATAACTGAGAAGGTACACTAGGTCCTATGGCCCTGTCCTTCCTGTCCCCGAAGAAGACACAGGTTTGGGACTTAGAGCCACTTCCTGGAAGGGCTCCATAGGTCGCAGGAAAGCAAGAGGACCCCAGGTTTTACTGACCAGTGTGCCAGCACAGTGAAGGAGAAGCAGAAAAATAGGATGGTTGCACAGACAAGAGGTAGGTCCAGTCAGCCAATCGGATGGAGAGCCAGAGCACCGGGAAGGAGTAGGATCTGAATTAACCAGTGACCCAAAAGCAGGCAGGAATGAGTGTCCCCAGGAAAGGATGGATGATGGGGACAGCCAGACCCCTCCGACCCACACTGGGAAAGAAGGGAGGCTGAAGACCGAGTTCAACCACCAGCAGCCAATTGTTTAATCAGTCACGCCTATGCAATGAAACTTGGATTCAAACTCTTAAACGACAAAACTAAGGAAGTTTTAGATTATAGAAGGTGTGGTATTTGATCTTCCATTAACTTTCTGTCACACTTAGAATAAAACCCAGTCACCTCATTCTGGCATTCAAGGCCATGTGTGATATGGGCTTTGTCTACATATTGAACCTTGTTAAACACACTCTCTGCATCCATGTGCCAGGAGGATGGTGCATCCTGACTCCTTCACAATATTTTTAATCTTATCTGAGTTCTGTGAGTTATTTCAGCACATTATAGAACCTAAGAAAGCATTGCAGAAACACCCAGATTTGTAGTCAGCCAGACAGGAGTACAAGTAGCCTGGAGACCCCATGCACAGCTGGTGTCTAAAGTGGGGGGATCTTGTTGACTGAGCATTTAACCTGTGGGGTTTGCCCTGACTCTGGATAGTTAGTGGCACAATTGAATTGAATCAAATTGAATTAAATCCAATTGACTGGAATTGAATTCGGTTCCGTTCAATTCAATTCAATTCAATTCAATTCAATTGTTGGGCAAACAGTTGGTGTCAGTTGTTGTTAGGAAAAAACAACACAGGTCCATACTCCAGTTCCAACATTACTTTCCATCCCCACTGCTGTCACTGTCATCCAATCCGTCCTCTCTCCTGGACCTCCTTACCTACCGGGCTCCTCACTAGCCTTTTTGCTTCCTCTGTTGGTGCTACAAAACAGTTAACACCCAACCAGCATTTAAAAACACATATCACAGTATGTCACTTCTTGCTAAAACCCTCCATTAGCTTCCTGTCACACTGAGCATAAAACCTAGTCATCGCCTTCTGGCGTTCAAGGCCCTTTGTGATCTGGCCCCTGTGTACTTATCAAATACCACACCCTGTTACTCATTGAGTCCTTTCCAAGTGGCTAGCTTTCTGGTTTTCTGTTTATTAAATCCAGAAATCTTTTTCTTGCCTTGGGGCCTCTCCTTGGTGTGGTCTGACACTTGTAACATTCTTCTAAACAGCCTAATCTGACCTATTACTCAGAATTCAGCTCAGAGATGCCTTCCTGGACCACCCAAATGGGGATTCAGAAGTACCACCACAGCAGGCTGTTCTAATTCTCTGCATTCCTTATCAGCACCTGGCCCAGTTGGTGTTTATTTATCTGTTTATTGTCTGACTTCACCCACCAGAATGTTAGCTCCCCGAGAAATGGTACCTTGTCTGTCTCATCCATCCCTCCACCCCGCATCCAAAATGGTGTCTGACCCTCATGGCCAACTAATGAATATTTGAAGACTCAGTGGTTGAAGAAAACCTTCTTCACCCTGGAGGCAAAAAGTGGGGACTCCCTGGTGGCTGAATTGACTGACCAGAATACATCAGAGACCACAGCTGTTCTCTGCTAATTCTATGCAGTAGTGTCTGACTGGTGATAGGAACTCATGTTGAGAGTGAAACTATTTTAAGGATTCACTCCATGAAAGGGGCTGTTTACTAGAGCATCCGCAAATGTAAACAACTTCTATAAAACCAAACAGGAGGGCCAGGATCCAACAAGGTCACTGGTAGGTTTCCTTGTTCAGTACGTTTTCACTGCTGTTCCCATGAAAAACATTCATTCTGCAAGTCAGTCAGCCTCCTGTCTCCCTGGGCACTAATTGCTCTGCTTGGTTAGGCGATTTAGGCAAGCGCATCCCTCTCAACGTGGCATAGGGAAGGGAAGAGAGGGGTCTGGCTTTTCAAAAGTACAATGTCTTCTGATAAAAGGAAACCACAGGAAAAAACCCTCCAAGACAGGAGAAGGCTTCTACGTGGGAATAAATGCCCCATCTGAGACCAGGAAGGGGCGTCAGCCCTCTGGCCTTCAGGTTCTTCGAGAAACTCGGGGTCCTACAGCTCCTGTGGGAAATGGAGAATTATGGAATTTCTTGCATCTGGCATCTGATATAGTAAAGGCTTTCCCCTAAACAGATAGACTTTAACTGCCCTCCCCTGGGTCTGCTTGCTGTTTAAAAGCAAAGATGCTTTGTGCATACTGATAGTCAAAAGTGTGGTTTCTGTATAATGGCCAGCAGCTAATGCCAACAATTACCTCTGCATATTTTGTCTCTGCCCTAAATGTATTCATCTCACAAAAGACATCCTGAATTTCCAAAGGGAAATCCATGCACAGTGTGCAGTTAAAGCCCTTTAAACGGTCATAGCTTTTTATCCAGTAATTACACCACCAGAAATTCATCCTGAAAGGAAGCAACAAAGAATGCAGACACGAATTTATTTTTGGAAATGTACAAAACCCTGTGACTTCAATGGAAATCCAAAACTTCCACCAGTACGGAAATATTGAAGAATAATCATTGACTATGCCATGAGGGAATGTCAGAAAATCATTAAAAACTATTTTTATGGTGATCTTTTAGAAACACACTTGTTCATTAAAGAATTCTGCCATTCTTCCTAAGGTTCACAGAAATACCACTTAATCCCAAAGAATGTCTAGATCTCCTCATATATTTCCTTTTTGTCCCCTTGAAATCAGAGATGTTGATATACCATGGTGTGAAAACCCAAAGAAGATGGATGGAAAGGAGTGTTCTCGTATAAATTTATATCCACACACACAAAACGCTCTCCTGTCCTTGGAGGAGAGGAAGTGTGGTGGAGTCGGAGCTCTGAATGCTCCTTCCTGCCATCTGCTGATTCTACACTTTCAAGCTATTTCTTAAGCAGCTGCCAGACAGCTGTTTCAGCCTCCTGAGAGAGGCAGAGTGTAAAGAAATGGGGAAAAAAGAATAAAAACTCTATACAGCATCCAGATTCTAAGTAGAGTTATGCTAGCTAATATTATGCAGACACTCAAATTAATTTTCTTAGATAGAGCCCACCTGATGGGGGGAAGGCTCAGGCATGTCAGCTCGGTAGTGGGCCCTCTAGAGTCCGAGGGTCTGACTGACCTAAATCGCCTGCCTATGAAAGGGAAAGGCAGGCAGGGGGCGAGGTAGGAGCCATGTGGATAGAAGATTAGGAGAAGCCAGGAAGATAAAGGATTTTGAGAAACGGCAAAAATATCTCAACAATCTCCCAAACAGCCACCAGAAAAACCTGTTGTTCGAGCAAAGCTAAATTTACTAGACTTCCTGGAATAAAGAACAAACGATACTTGACAGGGCTTGGCAAGTATCTCAAATGGGGAAACTGGGGAGGCATACGTATGGAGTTTTGAGGCCTGGGTGATTTTAAGGTGGGTCTCGCAAGGTGGGGCACTGGCTGGGTCTGGTCAGAATTTGTAATGTAACAGCTGTGGGTGGATACAGCCAATGAGGTACAGATTTTTGAAAAAAGTGCTGGAGAGTAAGTTACCTAGTGGTTCACAGTCTTGTCTTCCAGAGCAACTGTTCTCTGAAGCCAGCAGCTAAGATTCTGTTACTGTGTTTTGTTTTGTTTTGTTTTGTTTTGTTTTGTTTTGTTTTGTTCTGTTCTGTTTTGTTTTGTTTTGTTTGTTTCATTGGACTGTTCTTTGTGTTGTTTCACACACAGACAAGAAAGAACACCTGACCCCAGTTAAGACAGGCCAGGAAGATACGTTTGGTCCTGGTGTTGTTTAACACATAATATTGGTTCCCGTCCGCACAGGAATTCAATGCCATTACTGGCTGTATAATTGACCTCCTCTCCTGCTTCCTCCCTGGAAATCAGTGGTAAAATCTACTTTGCTCACTAATGTTGGGCAAAGCACTTTCTTTGGTGGTATAAGGAACTGTGGTGCCCTGTTCCAGGTTTGTGTAGTTATCAGAGAGTGCCTTTTTAACCCTTGCTTTCCCGGGAAGGTAGACCATGTCTTCCATCACCATATGCCCAGTGCCTAACACAATACTCAAGATATCAGTAAATCAATGAGTGCACTTATAAGTGATACAAGCAATAAGAATGCAAAGAAAGTAATACTTACAGGGTTTCAAAGCAGTGAGAAAAGACAGCAAAAACTTTTTAAATCATCCTGGCAATAGGCAGAGTTAACGGTGAAGAAGAAAGGCAGTAAGGTAAGAACAAGCAACATTTGTCCCTATAGCCATAGGACCATTCTAACCTGAGTGAAGAGGTGATACTGCAAAAATAAGAATGCTTGAAACACCAATCCAAAAGAACCTATGCACACCAATGTTCATAGCAGCACAATTTACAATAGCCAAGAGTTGGAAGCAACCTAGGTGCCCATCGGTAAATGAATGGATCAAAAAACTATGGTACATTTACACAATGGAATTCTATGCAGCAAAAAGAAAGAAGGAGCTCCTACCCCTTGTAACAGCATGAATGGAACTGGAAAGCATTATGCCGAGTGAAGTAAGCCAGGTGGTAAAAGACAAATACCATATGATCTCACCTTTAACAGGAAGCTAAACAACAAAACAGACAAGCAAGCAAAATATAACCAAAGACACTGAAATACAGAACAGGCAGACAGTGCCCAGAGAGCAGAGGGGAGAAAATCTCAAGGGAAAAGGGGAAGGATTTACAGGAACAAGTATAAAGGACACATGGACAACAACTAAGGGGGGTGGAAATGGGAGGAGGTGGGGAGCACTGCGGGGGTGGGCTGCGTTGGAAGTAAAAGACAGAAAACTGTACTTGAACAACAATTAAATAAATAAAGTTTAAAAAAAGAATGCTTGGAGCATGTAGCTGGCCATGAGCGCTCTCTGGAAACCAGATGAATGGCTATAAACTGAGGGTTTTGGAATAGCTGTCCCAAGATCTGAGGAATTTCTTTTAAGAAAGCACATCTAGCCATACTATTCAGCTTGCAATAGAGAGGAAAGAGGAAGAAGCCCATTAGAAGGTTGTTGCACAAGGTAAATAAACCTTGGGTAAGGTCATTCACAAATGTCACGGAAAAGAGATTCTAGATACAAGACATGAAACACAGGCCAACGAGCTAAAGAACTGGAAGCAGACCAAATATGAGTTGTCAGACATAAAGGAGAGTCCAAGAGAACTGCAAGTTCCCAAGCCTCTTGATTGGGAAAAAATGATACCTTTGAGGATCAGGAACTGAGAGACAATGGAAGAGAGTTTGGGGCAGGCTGGGTACCTTCAAACACGGGGATATCTAAGTTCAACCTCCAGGAAGCAGTTAGAAATATGGGGGTGATGCTTCAGTGAAATGACAGAAGAAGAAAGATTAAAACAACCACGATGTCTCAAGGGCATCACACAGACCAGATTCTGTGCTACCTGGCCACAGGTAAGAGCTCTGTCAGCCGTGGGATGGCCAGGAGAGCATGGAGACTGTCCTTCCCAGGAAATAAACTGATGTTCACAAACAAGCAAAAAGTGAAGGACAGGTGAAAGCATTTTTGTCTTTGCCCAATAGCACCCTCAGTCTCTGGACAGTGGGGCATCAGGAAGGGTTCCCGGGACCATCTCATTCCCACTGTTTCTCTCCTTCTGATCTGCTTGAGACAGCCAGTGTGTCACCACATCTGCTCTAGACAGGGCCTCTAGGACCCAAGTCCCTAATTCCATCTCCGACGTCCACTTCTCTGTGTCAGGGTCCCCATCTGTCTCTCATAGGAGTACATGGAGGGCTTCCAGACTCCAGCACGAGGCAGTTACAACATCAGCAAAAACTTTTCTCTGGCTAATACTGAAGAATTCTCAACATAAGTTCATGCTTTATTATGATTTTAAAATGCTCTCTTCTTCATAAAAGGCAAGGGGGGATAGAGAGTGGAAAGTACAAAAAGTTGGGACTAGGAAATTTGTTTTTTCCATTCATGAAAACATTATTCCATGAATGAAAATGTTCTGCAAAGGCCTTTCTTAAAGGTCTCAAATTTCCTTCTGTAAATAAGAAAGCACAGGAGCAAGTTAGAGTGGAAGAAAGAGAGAATTCAGCAGGGTAAAGGAAGAAAAACGGAACAGGGAAAGGTAACGTCAGCAAGCAAGGTGCCAGAGGGCTAACTTAGGAGAAGCCTTGGGGAATAACGGCAGATGAAAAACCACCGGACCTGACAGTGAGAGAGATGGTGACCTTCAAAAGGGGCGTGTCAGCAGAAACAGGTCGATATGCTCTGCTTGATTCAAATCGCCCAAAAAGCCTCCCATCTAAGCCTGTATTTCTTTGACCTTAGCCAGCCTGACTTTGTGTAAATAATCATACGTCAGACTCCCCAGATTTTATTGGTTGACTCAAGAAGCAGAGTAACACTTTTTATGAGTAATAAAATTGTGGGTTTGGTGGAACTGGTGATCATTTTAAAACCACGTGTTCTAACACATGCACAGAAAACTCTCTTGCAAGAGGCACTTGTTGCCAGTGTTCTGCCCCATCACAGGAGGGCGCCAGGATGAGTTTCCTAAGATGGGACACTTGTGTCTGCACTTCTGGAAAACACCTAGGAACAAACTCTACACCCAGCACCTTCTCAGACAGATCTATTGATGGTAATTTGGATAAAGTCCCTTAGTTTGTACCCAGAACACATGGCTATTATCTAATTTAGCATCCTTTATCAAAAACTAAGCTACATCTCTCACCTGGTATTCCTTTTTATACTAGCTCAGGTTCTGGTATCTTTTTTTTAAGGTCCCGAAATAGCATGCAGTGTTCCTTACCATGTGCCATGAATGTCACCCATCTGACATGACAAATGGTTTCCAACCCCCTGTTTTTGGATGCTTCTGTTTGTAGAGGGACCCATGTAGTGGCTCATGATTTCAGGCACTGCCATTTCATTAGTCTATTTTTGTTACTAGAAGCTTAACTCTAAGGAATATTTGGCATTTTGTACTTTTAAGGTTGAATCCATAGCCAAACAAATTAATTTTATAAGATGATACTGTCCAGTTTAATAAACCCTACATTTAATCCAGCTTGCAAAAGGTTTTCCAAGTCATTAGCTATTATCAGTGAAGTAACTGTTTAGTTCATCCAAACAGGTGCACAGCACGTAGGCACTGATTTTTAACATACACTTTCCAAGTTTAATAAGCAAATGGATGAGTCGAACAAAACAGTATTAGTGTATCATTCAGCATTCTCCAGAGAAACAGAAGCAGTGGGAGATAAATGTATGTGAATATGTATGTGTGTGAATATATATTTTTTTCAGAGACTTATTTAAAGGAATTGGCTTACATGATTGTGGAGGCTGGCACGTCTGAAATTCATGGGGCAGGTGGGAGGCTGGGAACTCAAGTAAGATTATATTTTCTTTTTTTTGTCTTAACTAATATATCCAGAATATCAGAAATCTGTGACCTGAAACCACATATTCTTGTTCACTCCAAGATTTCCTTTCTCATACTTATGTTTTTGTTATGCCCTTAGCCTACATTGAGCAATGTATTAAAAACAGACAATGATATTTAAGCTGGATTGTACTTAAGTATAAAATGAAATACACCACTCAGTACCTTTGTGACTATTGCTTCTCCTGAAATATTAGCATCCTCTTTTTCTAGAGATGGCAAGCAATACAAGTCATATCACTGATTCTGCAGGGGGTTGTTTGTTTGTTTGCTTTTTTTTTGCCTTGGCAACTGGGAAGGTCAGAGCTATGCTTATCATTATATTGTAATAATCATTATTCTCCTAACCATGGTCCATGCTATCTCATTTTTACTCTCCACTTTTAGTTTTTAGAATCTTTTAAATTTGTATAGTATTTCTATTTTTAATTGATACTCTTGAGAACCACTTCAAATTTTTTGTGGAGCAAAGCAGTGAATGAATGAACAAATGGCAAATAAAGAAATAAGTAATTCCCCTTGGATAAGCTCTTGCCAAAAAAATTAGAGAAATTTCACTCCCAAATTCTACCCTCTGGTTCAAGAGATGTTTCACATGAATTTATGAAGACTTATGACTGCATCTTCCTCGACCTGACAAACAACAATCCAGTTTGCTGTGTTGACTCCTGGTAGTAACTTCTGCTTTAGTTATCGATATATCTCTTACATTACCATTATTTTAGGTTCCTTCGAAAATAAAATTTCAGTAGCCCTATTTTGATGGTTCTTTTGTCATTGTTTATAAATATCTAAAATATCGGTGGATTCATGACCAAGGTCTTCATTAAAAGACCTACCTTTCTCTTATTCTCTCTCTCTGCATATTTCCATGTTGTTGTGTGTACCAATGACATACTCCCTTATATTATTGAGCAGTGTTCTAAAATAAGGACCAACCACAGTTTTTAAAAAAATATTCACCAGTTGAAAGACATTTGGATTATTCTATTTTTGGCAGGCAGGATTTATTTGTTACTGTCTTGAGACACAACTTTTTCTTCATCTAGGAAACCTCAGTTCTTGTTCTTAGAGCCTCAACTGATTGGATAAGGCCCGTTTTCCTTTGTCAGAGGTAATCTCCTTTACTTACCATCAATTAACTATAGATATCAACCACATCTACAATATAGTTTCACAGAAAACCTTAGGTCAGCATTTGATTAAATAACTACTACTATAATCTAGCCAAGTGGACACATAAAACTGTCACTCCCTGGCCAGCCTTATGGGTCCACAGTATCAGTGTAGTTCCAGTATCAGCAAAGACTATATTAGATGAGGGAGACTGTTACTAAGACATGAAAGGCATGGCTTTGACTTTGCAAGTAAAAATCTTCTAGTGATGATAGCTGACAATCACAGAAAAGTGCATCAGGATACTTACGCTATAACCACACAAACGATGGAGAGACACTCGCTTGTCCAACACCCAATGCTGGTTGATTTATAACCTTTAGTCCTTTTATTGTCAAAGGCCTTCATCCTTTTTTCAAGCACAGCCTATCAAACTAATAAAAAATGTTAATTAGTTGAAAAAGTATCAAATTATGCAGATTTTAATTTTATGCAGGGTAGGTCACTGCTTTCTATTGTTCAAGTATGATTTTTTTAACTTAACAGCACTGTATAAATTAATTATGAAGCAAATTCTGATTCATCAACTTGCTGAATATGCTTCCCCAAAGGTTTTACCATATAAAATGTATAATTATGTTTTACTGTACATAAAAATTAAGGAAATGAAAAAATAAAGGACAAGAAAGTTGCTAGAATGATTAAAATCACTTTTATTCTACCTGTCTTATTTCTTTTACATCCTAATTTCACTTCTTTTTTATCCCCTCACATTAAAAAAAAAAGAAATTTAGAAAATTGGGACTATCAGAATCAAATTTCCTTTTTTATTTAATTATTGCTCAAGTACAGTTTTCTGTCTTTTACTCCCATCCCAGCCTACCCCCCCACTGCTCCCCACCTCCCTCCCATTTCCACCCCCCTTAGTTGTTGTCCATGTGTCCTTTATACTAGTTCCTGTAAATCCTTCCCCTTTTTCCCCTGAAATTCCTTCCCCTCTCCCCTCTGGTCGCTGTACCCCTGTTCTCTATTTCAGTGTCTTTGTTTTTATTTTCTTTCTCGTTTGTTTTGTTGTTTAGGTTCCTGTTAAAGGTGAGATCATATGGTATTTGTCTTTCAACACCTGGCTTATTTCAGTCAGCATAATGCTTTCCAGTCCCATCCATGCTGTTGCAAAGCTAGGAGCCTGTTTTGAGCTTCTCAATGGTTAGCTAATTTGGTTAAGCTGTAGTAACCAGTAGTTAGGTAAAACACCAGTGAAGATGTTGCTGTGAAGGTATTTGCAGGTGTGATTAATATTTAAATTAACAAATTTGAATACAACAGGTTATTCTCCATAACACAATGGGCCACATCCAGTCTGCTAGAGGTTTCCAGTAGAAGAAATTCTCAAGACTGTGGCATAGAAACCCTGCCTGGTTCTGGCCTGCCACTTTTCAGAGCTCAGACTCAGGACGGCACCAACTCTCACCTGGTTTTCCAGCCCACGGTCTGCCCTACCAATACTGGGCTTGGCAGCCCCAGATCACGTAAGCCAATTCAGTCAATTTATCAGTCAATCAATAAATAAATACATGCTGAAGATATAAATAAATATATATATGTATGTATGTACATGTATATATTTGTATGTGTATGTATTTGTACATATATATTTGTACAAATATATTTGTACAAATATTTGTATATATGCATGTGTGTATTTGTGTATGTATATGTGTTTATAAAATGTATGTATATGTATATATACAAATATATAAAAATATATTCTTGTACATATATATACAAATATACACAAATATATTTGTATATATTTGTATGTATGTACATGTATATATGTATATGTATATGTACTTATAAAGATATATAGGTATATACTGAGCCTCTGATCTAATACAAAGTTTCTTTCTTAAATGACTCATGTTTTAGACAACAAATACAACTATTGTCACAAAAAATCTTAGTGTATGTACTTGTTTTGCCATAAATTAAATAATTTATTTCACTGGTGTGAGGTCTCTTAAGTTTGTAACTGAAGGATTTGAGAAGTACGCGTTTTACTTTGTTCTGCCCCTCCTGGAACCCATGTACCTGCTAGTTCACAGACATGATTGACAAGACTGAACACACCCTTTCTCCCTCCAAGCTTTATTACTGTCCAAGGTTTGTGAGGTAACGGGTACTGGCCAGTCTAAATGGATGCCAGGTGTTCAGCATGGAACCTACATGTCTATGCCCAGAAGGATAAGAACTTGTCATGATGTGACTAGGAAACCAAAACAATATGGTAACTTGAGGTGGCCCCCTGTGACTGCCAAGTATCATTCTGCTATGATGCTTCCTTCGTGTCTTCTCTTGAGAAGCCATTGAGTTATTCGGCATTCACCTAATTAGCAATCTGAGAAGTGTCATGGTTTAGGAATGGAGAAAATGCACAGTGTACATTTAATGATGTGAACATTAGTCCCTTATGAGACTGCTTTATTGATAAGGTTTTACTGAAATGGGTAAGATTTTTCCCTGTTGCTAAGGCAACCTGTCTACAGGAATAACCAGTCTATACATCATTCCAGCAAGTGGTCCTTGCAATTTAATAAAGAGAAAAATAAATGTGGCTATAGAAGCACACTAGAGAGAACAAAGAAAAATGAAACACAAAAAGGAAAAAGATAATGTGTAGGGTAGCAAGTATTGGGTTCAAACATGAGAGTTAAATATGTTATCTTCCCATAAGGAAGTCAAATCTAAGAGGCACACAAAAAATATGTCTTACATGATCATTCGCCCATTCCCTCCCCTCTCTGATCCTATTTTTTACCGCCTTCCAGGTGCTTTTTTTCCCAGCTTCATTGGACTCCTTGACATTCCTCAAACCAGCTGTGTTAGGTCCTGCTTCAACCGTGTTTGCTGTGTGCTCTTCCCGGAAACCTCTGCCCTTAGATAAAATGTGGCCCCCTCTGTCTCACATCCTCCAGACCCTCTCATCACAGGACCCTTCCCTGGCCACCATCTGTACAATGGTCCCTCCCTATCCCCGCTGTTGTCCTCCATCTCTTTAACACATCTTGCTTTTCTTCATAGCATTTATTACAACAGAATATGAGGCATGCATTTATTGCTTCGTCCTGAGCCTGCATGGCCAAAACAGACGCCCCGTCAGAACAGATGAGGTGTGTCTTTTTGCTGCTCTGACATCAGCATCTTGAAGGGTATTTTGTTTCTTGTGCAGCAAATTAATATTTGTTAATGAATAAAGTTATGTTCCAAATCTTCAAAAATCCAGTTAGGAAGATACAACTAAGACATACATCGTATTTTGCCATGTATAACACACATCCATGTTTTTGTGCACATTATATATGGGATTATTACGCCCTTTATTGTACCTACGGTATGTAGTCATTATACCCATGTATAATCCACATCTTTATTTTTCTCTCAAAAATTTGGGCAGCCCTGGCTCCTGCGGCTCAGTGGACTGAGTGCCAGCCTGGGAACCAAAGTCTCACCAGCTTCATTCCCAGTCAGGGCACATCCCTTGGTTGCGGGCCAGGTCCCCAGTAGGGGGTGCTCGAGAGGCAACCGCACATTGATATTGCTCTCCCTCTCTCCCTCCCTTATCTAAAAGTAAATAAATAAAATCTTTAAAAATTTGGGGCCAAAAAAAGTACATACACAGCAAAACACAGCAATGTAAATATGATAGAAAATAATGAGATAAAAACCAGACCCAAAGATAGTGGCCGTGAGGTACAGTATGGGTTAGAAGAGATAAAACACAAAACAAAATATTACTGAGGACATGGAACTTCAGCCACAATCAGAGAAATCTTTCTAAAACATCGTGCAACTCCATAGCCAGTTGTCATCTGCTGGTTCCAAACAGGGCTAGAAGCCTAAAAACTCCACTTTACGGAGTCCTTTGCCAGCAGGCTCCTGGTCAAGTCCCGCCAGCAGGAGGCTCTCCCCTGAGATTAGAAGGCAGCCTGGCTGATGAGAAGGAACCTTTCTCTTCAGGCTGCAGCAAGGGCTACAGGCTCCTATGGCACCTTCAATGCACGGGGCTACGCTGAAGCCACACACAGCAGCAGTCTGGGGCTTAGGGAGAAATAAGAGAAAGGAAAAGGTCATCACAGAACTCCTGGGGGACCCTTGGTTTTGCCCGTGAAAACCAAGGTTTCAGTTCCCTAAAGGTGAATCCACCAACAACTGGAGACTCGTGGCCGTTTTGGGTTAAGTTTCACTTTTCTGAAGCTGCCGAAATGTCACGGTGCGCTGTCCAAACTTCCGGGAGGGCCGCGGACGGCCGGCTTCACCTCGACTACTTTGATTAGTAATTTCAACATTTGCTGTTTTTTTCGTTTTCTACTAGACTCAGACTTATGACATATCAAAAATCGGTCTCTTATTATCATTAAAGGCGTTATCTTCTGAATGTAGAGTTGGTTACATTGATAGTATGTTGTCAATTCAATTAAATGGATGTGGATAAAAGGCAAAAAATCTGTTAACAAGGAAAAAATCTGAGAAGAAGAGCGTGGAGCTAAACAAGCCAGGTGTCCTCTGAGAATTTCGGAGTAAACTGTCACAATGCCACATTCAGCCCTCAAAAGAAAAATGTGTTCAGTTAAGAAGCAGTGGGTAAGGCCTGCAAGTCTGGAACTGCAGACCATCTTACCCTTGCATTTGAATGCACAGATGGGGTGGGCTCGCATCAGAAAGAAGGGAATTTAAGGGGAAAAAGGGGGAGGGATTTGGAGGAACAAATAGGAAGGACACAGGGACAAGAACTAAGGGGGGTGGAAATGGGAGGGAGGTGGGGAGCAAGGGGTGGGGGAGGCTGGGATGGGAGAAATAGACCAAAACTGTACTTGAAAAATAGCTAAATAAAAGTTTTTTAAAAACGAAAAAAAAAAAAAAAGAAAGTACCTTCTAGCACTTCGTATATAATTCTAACAGGGATTGATTTGTTACTCAGTGAACAAGGAAAAAGTCAACATCTATTACTAATAAAGCCTCGAATAAGCTACCAATTCAGAACTGGGAAAGTAGCCAACTGAGGAACTGACAGGAAAGATTTTATTCTTAGATTCTGGAGAATATTAGGATAGGTTTTCAGATGAGGTATTCATGCTTTATTTACCTGCTTCAAACACCACCATGCAGGTCTTTAAACACGGTTACCTGTACTTTGGCTTGACCATCCCAAATTAGATGGTTCTTGTAATAAATCACATTATTCACATTTGTTAGCTGCTAACAATAGCAGATTGGCAATGTACACAGAAAAGGGATGTAGTCAAGAATAATAGGGAGCTCTCGGAATCTTCAGATGAGTTAGGGAATAGGTTGTCTAGACAACCAGGCACCAAACCTAGGTTACAGCATCCTGTGGCCCACAGGCTACTGACATTGTCCCAAAGCAAAGCAAAGCAGCCCATGCCTCTGAGACCAGCCACGCTCTCCACCTCTTCTCTCTCAGTTGACAGCTTCCTAACCGAGCCAGCGCAAAAACCACACACGCAGCTTCCGCTTTCTTTGGTTGTTCTTTCTGAAGCCAGTCCAGCACCGTATGGGGAGCACCTCTTCATTCAATTGCAGAGGATACTGCCACGCTGAGCCACTCTGGCGCAAAAGGAAAAAGGAAAAATCCATGATGTTGATCCTGCCTTTATTTCAAATTGTGTCCATCATTGATTTTTGAATGTTTTATTTTTTTAAATATTGTATTCAAGTATTATTTATGCTGAGGTGGGTTTTTGTTGTTAGTGGTGGTGGTGGTGTGTGTGTGTGTGTGTGTATGTGTGTGCACTCCCTTAAATCTTTCCCTGAGGTGAGCACCTTATGTCTCTCACCTTGTTCCCAGCCTCAACAATGAAAAGCACACTTCTGGACTGAAAGGTGACACACAGAACAATGGCCCTCAGAGGCTCCTGTGTTCTGTGCGTCACCTTATTTGGAAATGGTGGCAGATGTGATTAAGAATCTTAAGATGGGAAAGTTAGGCTGGATTATCCAGGTGGGCCACATCCGGTCACTAGAGTCTTTAGAGAGGAAGGCAGGAGGAGTCGGAGCAAAGAGGACGGAGAGATTTGAACGTTCCATGTGGCTGCCTTGGAAGAGGGGGCCTGGACATAAGGAACAGAGGCAGTCTCTAAACACTGAAAAAGACCAGGACACAGATTCTAGAAACTCCAGAAGAAAGGGTTTTCAGGAACAACTATAAAGACACACGGACAAAACCAAGGCAGGTGGAAGCAGGGAAGGGTCGTGGGGATGGCAGAGGTGAGGGCAGAGTGGTGGGGGGTAAATGCAGACAACTGTAACAGAGCAACAATAAAATAATTTTTAAAATTAACTCATTTAAAAAGAAAGAAATACAGCCTTGCCGGCACCTTGATTGTTTTTAACCCCGAGAGATTCATCTCAGAACTGTCAAATAATAAATTTGTGTCTGTTAAGCCACAGAGTTTGAGGTAACTTTTTCATGACAGCAATGGGAAACAAACTCAGGCATCATGTGAGTGCTCAAAATGCGAGAGGCAGTCAGGCAGGATGACAGCTGCCCAGCCCCTGAAGGCTTCGCATTTTTAACCTTTACTTCCACCTGTCTACTCCAACGTCGACCTGTTGCTGCGGTTCTTATCTTCGGGCTACAGGCAAATAGTATTTGTCAGGTAGAATGATGAATTCTCCACCTGGCTTTTAGTCATCAGTTCACCAGAAGTCTGGAGGCATTTTGTTTGTGTCTGTTCAATTTTCCTCAGCTGATTTTGAGTTGTTAAAGTGGTTTTATCTCTGCTGCTTTCCAAACTCACAAGACCGTCCCGAAGACCCCAAACCTAGTTTCCTCCTGAGAACAGAAATAGCAACAAAATGACAAAGTTGTTTTCCTTGTGCTTTAAAAAAATAAATACTGACTTTATGTCTTTATTAAAAATGTTTTTCAACTACTCTAATGTAAGTCTCCTTTTTGGAATAATACCAGCAAAACCTACTCTAACTCCTCGCCTTGTGCTTTGTTTTCCATGAAAAACTAAAAACATCCTAACATTATAAAAGATAATCTTCCTGTTTCCAAGGAAAAAAATTGTGTTCTTCAGGGTAAAGAGTCCACTGTGTTTTGAGCAACCAACTGAAGTCTACATTCTGCATTTAATAGATAAGGAAGGTCTGTAAGGTAAATACCAGATTCTTAAGTGATTCCACAAGTGATTTGTTAGTCAGCTATTTGGAATTCATTGCTTCATAGCAACAGCATGATTGCTACCACGTAACAATCATTGCAGTCTCATTGAAACAACATAGAGCAAGTTTTATCCCTGTGGAAGTTGGTACCTGAGTTCCATCAGTGACGGATTCACTCTTGTCTGGAAGATCATTTGAAGAGCACATGGCAGGATGCACTCCAGAAAAGGAAACAGATTTGTGCAACAGAAGAGGCTGTGCCAGTGGATCCAGGCTCCGGGCCGTGCGAGACAGTTTCTCTGAATGTCTAATGAAAGACAGTAGACTCAGGAAAGGACATGTATCTCTGGGACAACATTTTGTATCAGCTTAATATAGTTCACTAATGCTTTTGGTGGTTGACTTACCGGGGTCCAGGATTCGGGGAAGTCAGGATAGCAGGTATTATGTGTCTTTTCAAGCCTGGCACAAGGCAAAAGCAGATCACGTGGACATTGCCACACTGCAGGGTGACATTCTTTTATAACCACATTCAGTAAGAACAAATGAGAGCCCCAGTTCTCGGCTCCGAGTCCCACCTGAAATCCGCTTCTCACCCTTGAGACCTGAGCTGTCGGCCATGAAATGAGTTGTTAATCCCCGATTACTCCTCTGTTTTTATCATCTCAAGTAAAGACTCTCATTTGGGAGGCTGTGGGGAGAAAGGGGTGGGAAGGAATAGACCTGAACCAGAGTCACTCTACTAGAAAAGGCTCTCGAAGAGGACACACAGCACCTTTTCACTGTGTAACTCTGAACTGTTTGTTCTGAAGCACACCTTCCCAGAACACAGCTCCAGGGAAGGTAGTGTTAATTGTGGTCCCAGAATGGTACAAAGAGGAATGAAAAGAAATGTATTTCCTCTTGAGGAAATACAAATGTGAGCCACATTGTGTGAGAAAGAGGCAAGTAAACAAAAACCTGAGAACTGTTGTGCCCTCAGTCCCCAGATAAGAAAATGCTACAGGGCTGCAAGGCCCCCCGAGGGCTAGGCCCTCCCAGCCTTGAGCCACTTGCGTCCTCGTGGCCCCACACTGCATCTGGCACAACCCAGCTTGTCAACAGATCTTAATAATACTTTTGAACCTTTCTGCAAATGTATCTACTGCTCTGCATCTCCACCAAACTCAAATCACCCTCACCTGACACCTAGACCAGTGACCTCCAAAACTTTTGGACCATATACTCATCGATAAAATATTTTAAGCACACATGCCCTTATTATGCATGTTAGTTTATTTATGAGTAATAAATGAACTATGGTGTCCATGTGTTATGAATATTGTAATATGAAAACAGAACATTTAAAACATTTAATATATGCACACATGTATACATGTATGCATGCTTGTGTACATGTATGTATGTGTATAAACTGTATATACATATACACATGCACACAAACACACATCCCAAGTTTTTTGCCATGCTAAGAGATTATCCCACATACCCCCTGGGCTATGTTCACTCACATTAGAACCTCTGGTCTAGCTTACTATTATTCCCTTCTGATTGGCCTCCCTCTTTCCACTCTTGTTTACTATAATCCATTTTCCACAGAAAAATTAAACTGGGTCATGCCACTCTTCTCCTTAAAAAGCTCCAGTGGCTTTTCATTGCATTTAAAACCTAAATTCCTTCTCCTGCCCCACACAATTGTCCTTGACCCACCTAGACCCTGCCTACTTCTCTGAACCTCTACTTCTTGAGCTTTGTGAGAAGAAATTTTTTTTTTATTTCTCCGACATGCCAAGACCATTCCCAGCTTGGGGCCTTTGAATTGACTCCTCTCTCTGCCCTCAATGTTTTTTCCTAGATCTCCACAAGCCTAACTTCTTCTGGTTATATGGACCACAAAGTGTCTCTTTCTAAAAGGGACTACCGCTGGTCACCTCAGCCAAGGTGATGATTTGGTCGCTCTTCAGCCCTCACTTTGGGGGAATTCTCAGCCAGGAACTGGCCTGCCGTGCGATATTTATCTGTGTGTACATGTTCATATGTACTTGTCCACCTGTGTACTGTCAAATCAGAGCAGAGAACTTACCCATCTCGTCAACTGTGGTGTTTAACTCATAGTAAGCTGTCAATAAATAATTGTGAAATATGAGAATTAAAGCAATAGTTCATTAACAGAAATTTGTGAAACTCTTGATTTGAAGTTAGTTGAACTGGACAACGTTTTATTAAGTTTATTTTCATCTAATTCCTTTTCACAAAAAACCTACGAGGAATAAAAGTAGGTGGCTTGGTAGAAATAGCCTAATAGGGCTCAGATTTCTCTGAAACACCTACAAGCAAAGGAGTGTGAAGCTAACAAGAGAATCACAGATTTCCAAAAATAAAGATCCTTTTAAAAATAGGCAACCCACCACCATACTTTGTCGGGGAGGCCCAAAGCCCCATTACTGGGCCCTTTCTAGGAAACCTCAGTGATGTGTGTGTGTGTGTGTATTATTCAACAGTCTCTAATTGGCCGTGTTCTTAAAGGGCCTTAAATAAATAATAGGCCTTATCTGATTTGAACTGTATCCAAAAGTTGTATTTGAAGGGGATAATGCTCTAGTGACAGATACCACGTTGGGAAAGGAATGCTGAAATTTTCTCTACTATTTCAACAAGAAATTTGAGAGAAAAAAGTTAACTCATATGTGCTTGTTGGAAAGAATGAAGTTTTGAGAGAACTAGCCTCATAGAATGCTAATATGCAGACATATTGTTAAAATAAATAGCCAAAGTCATAAATATTCTGAGAGAGTCTAATGTCTGACTCTGTGTTATTACTTTGCAGACAGAATTCCCATTCAAACACATAAACTATATGTGGCATGAAGTAGAATTAGAATTAAGTACCATAATCAGCTCTAGGCAAAATTGTATATTAGGAAGAGTCTGAGGTTCATGTCCATAACTTAACTCCATCTCTCTCTTTCCCTCTCTCTCTCTCTCTCTCTCTCTCATGTACATGCACATTCTTTATACAATAAATTTTAAAAATCCAGGAAAGCATTTGAAATTATTAACATTTTAATATGAATTTACATAGTGCCCTATGTCTTCCAAAAATATTTTTAACTGTAGAATAAGATCTCTTGTTTCTCTGACAAAGGCATTTTGATATTGAACAATATTGAACATAAAGCTAAAGAGGTTATTTTGGAGTTAGAACCCTATATCTTCCCTGAAATCACACTATTTCAGTAACCATTTGCTTCTTCTAAGGGTCGCATTTTGAAAAAACAGCTCTCCTCACCCAGAAGAGTTTTGTCCTCACCGAACAGTTGGATGGGACCATTAACAGAAACATAGATTCAAGAACTTCCACCTGTCATCCAGAAACACAAACACACCCACACCCTCATCCACCTTCTTTGACTAACAGTGCAGATAATGATGCTGAATTCGGTATCAATATCTTAATTAGTCATTCTGACTGTGCTTCAGTGAAAACACAGGCATTTTTATCCTCCTTACTTTCCCACATTTTCCTTCAAAAAAGGATTCTGTCAGAAACTATTATGACTTGTTAGAAATCTAGTGCTTTTCAACAAGCTAGGTGCTCCTCAGAGGAGTTTCTTGTGCAAAGAACTGGCATCTTAAAGAAACAGCCCAGACAAAACTGGGTAGATCCAACTGAATAAAGTGATAGAGGAAAGAACAGAATTTTGAAATAGAACAGAACTGATACACAGCCCGCAATCTACAATCTACAGATGCACCCCTATCTCACTGTCCCCCGCTACTGTACAGAACAATATTTCTTCAAACTGCAGTTTTTCAGGCTTACAAATGAGCTTCCTAGCCCTCCTGCCCCTGCCATATTTTTAGCCAGGATTCTGCTATTTATTTTTGCTTTTGTTTTGTAACACCAGCACCCACCCTAACAGCTGCCACAGTATATCAATGCCTGATGAGTGTTGAACAAAAGAATGGAAGCTGATTGGTTCAGGAATCAGGCTGAACCAATCAGAGCCCTTCCTTTAAATTTTAGAATCTGGAGCTACAGGAAATTGTTACATAGTACAACCATAAGATGTACACCAAGAGCTGCCAGAAGGTTAATGGTTGCCATGTGAAAGAAGACAGTCTCCGTGAAATATTGCCAGTATAGAGAGAGTTACAGAAACAAGAAAAGGAGAAATGAGCCCTGGTGAGATCTGCGCCTTGCATCCAGCTGTGTTCACACCCCTGCTCTTCTTTTAGCCACACAGGCCTTTCAGGAAATCCCCATTTTTGTCTAAGCCGTTGCTGAGTTCCATTTCTATAGTTGCCATGAGCAGGATTATAAATACTCTAATGTGTGTTCTGTTTTCTACACTGTATCAAGATCTTAAAGGTCTTGAGGATAAGCGCTCACTTCCTATTGTTGCAGAATCCTCCAGGATATGCTCTGCAGCATTTGGTACACAAAAGTCATTCAGTCAACCCATTGATGCTTTCCAGAAAATGAGCTCAGTGTCTCGGTGTCTCAGTGTCATGTTGGAGCAAGACAGGTGCAGGAAGTACGTAAACAGGCATGGAGATAGTGCTGAACAATCAAACTGGGGTAAAGGTTCCTGTAGTGGCCAGTCTGCATGGTGCCCCCAATGATCCTCTCCTTCTGATATTCATATTTTTATAGTCCCCTCCTATTCGGGCCTGATTCGGGCCCCTATTCGGGCCAGGGTAGGTCTATGTGACAAATAATATACAGCAGAAGCAATGGGCTGTCACTTCTAATAATCATTTACAAAAGACTGCAGCTTCCATCTTTAGTGCTCTCCAGGTCACTAGTCCACTTTATGGGCTATCACCAGCTCTGCTGACACCCCAAGAGTGAGCTTGGACATGGGTCCTTTCACCCCAGTCAGGTCCTGAGGTGCCTATGGCCCTGGCTGACATCATAACTACAACCTCCTGAGCATCCCTGAGCTACAACCCCTGAGCTAATACACTTCCAGATTTCTGACCCTCGGAAACTGTGAAATCATAAATGACTTTTGTTTTAAACAGCTAGGTTTGGGGATAACTAATATGTGATACAGGTTCTATTGTTTTGTGAATAAGTCAACAGTCCACAGGGGTCCATGATGATAATGCAGTATCTAAGGATTTTATGGCCTCAGTGGTCAGAGCTGACACTCAGAGCCAGAAAATTTTAAAAAAATCATCAGGATAGAGAATTCATGGGAGCCAGAGGTCTTGAAAATGGAAAGAAATCTCAAAATCATTTTTGCTGTGAGCCCAACAAGGGTTTTGAAACCAATACATCAATAACAAAGTAGGAGAAAAGACCTCTTATATCTCGATGGCTCAACATGCCCCCAGAAGGGCAAGAACGATCAAAAGACAAAAGAATGCTTCCTCCTGCAAGGAGAATGGTTTGCTCTTGACCCCATTAAACTTCATATTAAACATGTGTGACTCTGTCTCCCAGAAACCATAGCAGAAAGTTGCAACTTAAAATCAGCACATCACTTACTGGTTGGGCAGATGCTGAGGACCTTCAAGGTTATTCTTTGAAATTTTTTTCGGGAACTTACATTTTCTACCTCTCTAGCATTTGATACCCTCCAAAACCCACCAACCCTGTATCTCCTCAGCACAGACACTTCACCCCAAAATCACCTGTTTCCTCTTTTTTAACTTCTTTAAATTCTAGTCATTGTCTTAGACTCAGTTTAAACCTCTTGTCACCCATGATGGTTTGACCAACCCCACACTGGCCATTAGGTCTCTAGTATTCAGAGTATAAACCACAGAATTTGATAGTTGTTTACATATTATATTATTGACTTTTCCCCAAATGTCTTGGGAGAAATGACTTTTCTCCCAAAACTGTAAGATATAGTTCCTTGATAGTATAAAGGTCATTGGTGCCCAAATCCAATCACATACTAAAATCACCTTTGATACCTTTAAAGGGCTTCTTTAAAAAGGCTTACTTCAAGTCCCTGTGTAGGATTTATCGACTAAGAATTTGGAAGAGTGAAGTCCAGGAGGATAACAAGTTAACAAGCTCCCCAGATGACTAATATGTTAAGCAATTCTGCACAGTTCCACAGAATCCTGTTGGAAACATCATTAAATGCTCAAAAAGAATTTTTGGATAAACTGAACTGACTCTTCTATCTGCCCCATTAGTCTTTCTTGGAAGTGACGGTAGATACAAGAGAAATAGGAACACAGTTCTAATCAACTAGAACTCTTACTGTAAAAAAACCAATTTGCTCATTCCTTGCATAGTCACGATTAAATTCTTTCCACATTTGGGGAAAAGGGATGGAAAGATGTGTGATAAGGCAAGAGTAATAAAGTGTTAATGATACAATGCAGTTGATGGGTTTATAGATGTTTACTTAAAATTCATTTAAATCTGTATGTTTAAAAATTATCATAATAAAATGTTGCAAATGAAAAATATAAATTCCTACACATTCAAAACACTGGGTCTACCCAAATTTAGTCTCATTGGATTAGATTTCCCTTTCCTTCTTTCCTTTATTATACTCAATCTTGACTGTGATCACTAAAAAAAATAAATCTTGAAAGAAGAAGCATTTTGTATCAAGACTATATCTTCCTGACCTGAGATTAGTTCACTAGTCTAATTAATGAAGTATTTTTAATCTTGCAAAACCACTTTGACACAAGGTATGTATGCTGCTTTTGGTGCTTTATTATAACAGCCAATCTTCATAAAAAAATTCATAAGAAAGTAGAAAATTATTTTAAGTATTTTGAGTTCAGTGAAAGATGTGACAAAGAATATATGAATTATTCAAGTTGTTCAATGCTATTTTAGCATCAGCACCCCCAAAAATGATAAGCTATGAAAATAGTAGATATGCTTTAAAAAAACAACTACATTTAATATGATATAAGTACTTATATATTGATCAAAGACTAAATATCTATTTTCAAATACCGGGACAATAGGTAATTGTCCATAGGCCTAAAATAGTGCCAAGAATTAAACATCTATCAAAATTAACTACTCTATCTTGTCTGATTAGCTTGGAGTGCCATTTAAAAAACTGAGCGAAGGTGTGAAGGGGTTCTCTGGGGGGGAGGGGGGCGTTAGCATATGTCCATGGCTTTATACTGTCCAAATTCTATTAATGAGTAGATTATATTAACAACCATATTAGTGAAGAATCAAATATAAACTCCCAACTAAAATGTCAGTTGTCATATTTTTAACCTCACAATATGGTTTTAAATATATATATATATATATATATATATATATATATATATATATATATAATATGTGTGTGTATTTATATATATATATACTGACAAGTTTTTCTACCCTAACATGAGTCTAACACTAAATATTCACCAGTTTAGTGGTTGCCTTTCAACAAACTAAGTTATTTACAATGTCTCAACACACCTCTCACTTTCTTGCCCCCATGCTTTTAGTCTTACAGTTCCCCCACCTGATATTCTAATAATCCTTAAGAACCCTGAAACACCAATCCAAAAGAACCTATGCACACCAATGTTCATAGCAACACAATTTACAACAACCAAGAGTTGGAAGCAACCTAGGTGCCCATCAGTAAATGAATGGGTCAAAAAAACTATGGTACATTTACATAATGGAATTCTATGCAGCAGAAAGAAAGAAGGAGCTACTACCCTTCGCAACAGCATGGATGAAACTGGAAAGCATTATGCTGAGTGAAATAAGCCAGGCGGTGAAAGACAAATACCATATAATCTCACATTTAACAGGAACATAAACAACAAAACAAACAAGCAAGCAAAATATGACCAAAGACACTGAAATACAGAACAGCCTGACAGGGACCAGAGGGGAGAGAATCGCAGGGGAAAAGGGGAAGGATTCACAGGAACAAGTATAAAGTACACGTGGATACAAACTAAGGTGGGGGGGAATGGGAGGGAGGTGGAGAGCACTGGGGGGTGGTGGGCAGGGTTGGGAGTATAAGACAGAACTGTACTTGAACAATACAGTTCTGTATTAAATAAATCTAAAAATAAAAATAAAGATAATAATAATAATCCTTGTCCATCTCCTCTGCACCTTCACTTCTACCAACACTTTTGCACCCACCCAAATGATTGCTCCCCGTGAAGCCGTGCAGACCACTTCACTCCAGAGTCATTTCCCCTCCTGAATTTCTTTGATGCACATGCTCTACAATACTGACTTGGGAATGAAGGAGAATTTCTTTCTAAGAAATATTTTCCATGTTATCATGTATTTATGATTTATTTGTCTTGTCAATGTCTTGGAATCCTTAGAGAGAGGACTGCCTTACCTGTCTTGGTGAGCTCAACAATGTCTTATAACTGGGAGGATAACAATGTTGCTTGTGCCTGATTATTTGTTGATTTATTAAAGAAAGAATAGGAAAGAGAGACATAAAAATAAAAGCTAATATTTACTAAGTGTTTACTATCTGCCAGGTACTTACTCTTTATGCTGTGGTTTATTATATCACTTAACCTTCTCGATATCTTATGAGATATATTCTATTAATCTCATTTTACAAAAGGAAACATTTCTCTAAGGGAAATGAACCACCGAACTCTCTCCCATCCTACTCACCCCCAGGGTTGAGCTCACCATTGCCTGGGGCATGGATGAATTCCTGGTAATTCTGTCCTACCAGAAAATCTGGTTCCACTGAAAATGGTTTTATCAGCCTTGTTTCTAAGCCAGAAGGCAAACACAAATAACTTGGCTTTCCCTGTTCTCATTTAAAGATTTGTGGTGAGAGACAATAAAAATATCAATGTTAACAATAGGTAGGCAAACAAATTCAACTTTCAAGAGAATGAAAATTATAATATATATAATATTTTGCATAAGGCAAAACACTTTGACCTACAGAATCCAATTTCTAGCATAACTTCAACTTTCAAAAAAGCAAACATTTATTTGATTGACAAATACTTGTATACTTTCCACAGTAACTGATTTTAAAACTACAAAGCAATCACAAGTTTTGGTCATCTTGCTTCCAGCTACAGCCTAAAAATGCTCCCACAGAACTAACTATTCTAAGAAGCATAGTAATAATCATTAACCATTTCCATCTTAAAAGCAGGGCAATTCTAAGCTTTGGAAAGCCACATTAAAAAGTACAACTCAATTGTAGCCATAAATATATGGTTATGAGAAAAGCCTCTTAAAAAAAAACTGCTTTAAATGAATTGCTCTATCCAGTCCTTCTTTAGGAAATATCTAGGATGTTCACAACATATACAGAAATTAATTATGAAACAATGCATCCAGGAATTTTTCTATATTCCAATAAAAAATTAACATTAATAATAACAGTGTTCCCTTGTACAGCCCTACCCCTGACTGCCCCAGTTAATTAAAGCTTACACAGCAGCTTTATCCTTGGGCAACCCTTTGAATCATTTTCTCTACCATGTCTTCTGTGCCCAGAGATGTTGTGCTGACAGTTTTATTTCCCTGATGAACTGAATTGACTGAACTGCAGAATGCAAAACAAGCCGTCCTCATCCTGTCCTTCTCCCTTAAATCTGTCCTTCGGTGGACATGGGACTACTGTCTCAGGTTGGCTTAGAAATTAAGAACCAGTAAAAACACAGATTAACAGGGATGCCACTGAAATGACAACTTGGAGAGGGGTCTTAAGAAATGATTTTGGAGACAAATTTAGTTTATGTTTAATTTATACATTATGTTGTTAAGGTTATATAATGGATAAATTGATTGCAAAGTTGTGGAAGAATGGAGAGGAGGGAGGGAGAGAAGAGGCAGGGAGAGTAAGGATTTCTGTTGATCCAAATTCTCAAACTTTGTTCTCATAGGGTTGTAGTCAACACATCAGGGCACCAGGCCTCTGAAGCCAAGTCTGCCCCTGCAATTGAAGGAGAAAGTCAGAAAAGTCATGTCTGCAACAGAATCTGAGAATTTTCATAGAGGGGTAGAGGAGAAGAGATAGATCAACCATATACCTGAGGAACCAAGTTAGAGATACTAAGTATGGCACCAATGAAGTTAGCCTAATTTCTAATTCTACTTGAGCAGACTAAAAATGACCACGGTAAACTGAGCCACGATGGCATCAGCTATATTGTGCCCAGTACTGTGAACCAACTTAAATCAATTTGACCGCTCAGCTACTACCAGGTTCTTTCAGGTAAAGTTAGGCAGTGCTATGGTAATCATTAGTGTTGCTTTTTTACACACACTCATTTATGCTCCTCTGGGACACAAGGTAGTATTGTGCTTCCTGGCACTCACATAGTGGGTGAGTCATGTGACCAGGTCTAGCCAATGAATTGTGAGGACTGGTTTAAGTGCCAGTGTGATACCTGCCAGAGCTCCTTCACATACATACCAAAAGCAGTCATGCTTCATCAACCTGGGTGTCAAAGTGAGATGAGCCGTGATGCAAAGCATAGCCTCCAACAAACCCACGTGGGCATGTAACGTGAGCAAGAAATAAACCTCTGTTGAATGAAGCCACAGCAGAACCTAGCCTACTGGGTCTCAAGCAGTAGTCCCCAACCAGTAGCAGCAGATTACCTGGGACCCTGTGAGAAAGGCAAATTCTCAACCTCCACCCAAGACCTACTGACTCAGAACTCAGTAGTTGGGGCCCAGCCCCCTGTGTTTTAGCCAGTTATCTGGGTGATACTGATGCTCACCCAGTATCTGGGTTAGAAAACCAAGGCCCTACCCACCCATCCCTTCAAACACAGAACTGTATGCCCCTTCCCCCAAAATCAGTATCAGGTGGGAGATGAAGCAAGTCTTAGTCCAATGTCTGATAAGTGTAGAAATATTTACTAGCAAGCAGGCACTAAACAGTCATGAGACCTATTTTCATACCTCAGGAGAGTCCCCTCCCTGCCCCCGGGCACTCTGACAAGAAGCTTGCACTAAGTTTCACTGTCAGGCCAATAAAAGATATTTTGCAAATAGAACCAGCCAGGTCCTGAGGAGGTATTAGCATCCTTCTCAAAGCAGGATGATTAAGGATGAAGGTGGCTCTTCATCTTGACCCCTCCACTGTTGGTGGCAGCCCACTGGGCTTGCTGGAGCCCACACCTTGTTCACTGAAGACACTGCGACCCAGCCAATGTTTCATTTATCTTTAAAATCACTCATTGCACCCGTGAAAAATTATGACCTGCATTTCAGTTGCTAATTAATAAATCTCAGCATAGATTTCTGTAGACTTGAACCTGTGAGTAAAAATAAGAGTCAGCTCCTCAATATGAGACTTCAAATGTTAACTCGTCACTCTAGAATGTGGACACTGACTAAGGCAGTCCGACTGCCTCAGAGATGTAGGCTAAAGTGAATCTTAACACAGATGCATTACAATATTTGTACGCTAGGAAATGTTATTATGATAGCAAGTCTTAGAATCCCATGGGATCTAGTGAGAGAAGAACAAAAAAGTCTGAGTTTGTCAGGTACCAAATTCAAGAACTACTCAAAAAAACATTCCTAACAGTCAATACTGACAAGCTGGGTAGACACATGTGTAAAGTACACAGGACAACCTGTCAAGTTACTGCGCTTTTTTGGCAATTACCATTGGGATATTTCTATACTCACCAAGCAAGCTCAAGTTATAAGCTTAACATTATAACTTGCAAAATTGCAATTAATCAGTGTGGTAGGCTCCATAATGCTCCTCCCTCACCTTGCCAAAGATATGTCCTAATCCCAGAACCTGGGGATATGTTCATTTACAGGGCAAAAGAGACTTTGTAGATGTGGTTAAATTAAGGATCTTGAAATGAAGAGATTATCCTGGATTATCTAGGTAGATTCAACCTAATCACCATGGTCATTACAAGAGCAAGCCAGGAGAGGGCCAACATCAGGGAAAAAGATGGGCTAATGGAAACAGAGGTCAGAAAGTCAGAGAGAGGACCAAAGATGCTACAAGGCTGACTTTGTTGATGGAGGCCGGGGCCATGAGCCAAGGAGTGCGGGTGGTCACTGAAAGCTGGAAAACGCAAGAAATTGGATTCTCCCCGAGATCTTCCAGAAGGAGCCAGTGCAGTAGACACCTCGACTTTAGCCCAGTGCGACCTATTTTGGACTTTTGACTTCCAGACTGTAAGAAAATAAATATATATGTTTTAAGCCACTACATTTGTGGTAATTTGTTGCAGCAACAATAAAATTAATACAGTTAGTGTGATCTATTTTACAGTATGATAACCTCTAGGGAACTAAATTTTAGATTTCTGAAAAAAATAGATCTCAAAAAAATTATATCTCTGAGCTTGTGAAGGACCCTTGTGAGGTTCATTCTCTCCCATGATCATCCTCACAGCTTGAAAAACAAATAACAAGTAGGGACTGATTCAAAATTTATATTCTCTACTTTGAACATTCAGATATAACAAAAGAACATACAACACTTCTATAGAGTCTACCTAGCTAATATTTTCAATTACCTATAAAAGAGAAGACACCCAGAACTTTAAAAACTAACCAAAACAGAGGTAACAGATTTCATTTACTAAATTTACTCCATTTGACCCCTGGGAGACTATCTCTGTGAATAATCACTCTTTTTAAGTTTTAGCAACCTTAGTGACCTATTGGTCTAGCCCAAGTAAGATCTGAGGCTGCACATTGGAAAAGGAGTATGGAGAGTGGATTGGTAAAAGAAGTCCAATTTTAGCAGAAAGAAGTGAGAGATCACAATGTGCCAGCATGAATGAGGCAGAAAAACTCTTCTTAGAAACAGACCCCAGAATTTAGGAAGAAAAAAAGGCAGCAGCCTGGGGGCATTCAGGGAAGGGTCAGCTAGACCTAGATGAGTCAACAGAGGCTCTGGGCGCATGAATACATCAACTCATAACATCCTATCTGGGGTTTCTTCTGATGAGCCTGAGTTATCAGTATGGCATTTCATTGTGGTTTTTATAAAATACTTAATAAGGTAGAGAAGTACATTCCATAGCTGTAAAGATAAATACATGTTTCAACTTTTAACAGGGTAAGATCACTTAAGACTTCCCTTAATCAGATGCCTCTCACTCCCCAACTATGCCAGGTAAACGAAGTGTGAAAGTATAACTAAATTAATTCCATGCTAATTAGTAATACTGAGAAATCAGAATTCTTTTTACTCCCTTTTTCCCTCACTCTCTCTCTCAACGGTTACAAAGATAGAGGAGAACTTAACACCAAAGGAGAGAACCTCCTCGATTCATCCTGTGCTTTGTGGTGTTGCCAACAGCCCCACAGGAGACGACTTGAAAGAGTGGCATCACCAGCAGGATTTTACTCATACTAGAATTTGGAGAATCTACCTGGCAAGCTCAATAAAAGCAGTCTGATCCTGCCCAAGGAGGAGGGAAGAAGAGTGTTTAAAAAAAGCATTTCACTCACCCCTTCTCCTTTCCTTAGGCACTCAAAGCCTGGAGCTCAAGTTGAGGTCCTCAAGACAGTATTCAGATGTTAAATGATATCTAAAGCCCAATTGTAAAAAGTCACTTAAAAAACTTCAGCCCTAATGCACAACTTCCTTTCCCAAGTGAAAGATAAGCCAATTTATGTGACCCTACAAGTTTGCAGATGACCTAACCCCTTTAAAAGGAGAATATGAAATCATAGTTTTGGCACATACAGGTCTCCACCACCCCAAGCCCTAAGTTTCCTCAGGCAAGAATTAGGTCCACGAACTGATTTGGTAATCATCTCTTTGCATATCACAGAAAACCGGTGTGTAAGTACGTAGTGTTCTCCCCCAACCTCCGGCCCTGGGCTTCTATTGAAATGAGGAAATCAGGTAACTAAAGGGCACTGCAATAATACAGAATGTTTCTCATCCCCAGGCTCCTGGTATTTCTCAATGACTATCTCCAGTAAACACAGATGCCAGGGAAAAAAAAATGCTAAGTGTTTCCAACCTTCAAACTCAGGAGAACTCGAGTGAAAATCAGAGATCAACTTTGTATTCAGATGGGATCTTATTACATCCTTTCAGCTCAGGTTTACTGACGCTTCACCATCTTGTCATTCCCTAAGATGGTGCTGTGAAGTTCCTTCAACCTCAATTTATTTGATTTAGCATCCAGTATTTGGGGGTTCTTCTATGCAACTGCAGAGGCTCTGGTCACCGAGAATACGCCAGTGAATAAGCTCCACATGGTCCTTGCCCCCAGAGAGCAGAGAAATTGAACAAGGAAAAAGGAAATTACAGTAAAATGTGAAGTGGGCTCTGACGAGAGTAACATGGGGTCCTGTGGGAGTTTATAGGAGGAGCTGCTGAGAAGGCGAAGTGGGAGACAGCAGCTGAAGGTGGCAGCTTGGGCAGGAGAACCCAGAGGAAGGTGAAACTGCAGAGAGCTGGTCCTGAGAATGTGAGCTGGACCTTGGCACAAATGAAAGGGGCCAGTTCCCCTCACTGGAGCATTTCAAGTTGAGCCAATGAGTAATGGGGGTCTTTGAAGGGCTTTGAGTTTCCAGCATCATCAGCAGGGCTGCATTCGGAAACCTACCTGTCCGAAGCATAAGGGACTCTGAAAGCCTGAGAAAAGAAGACATTACAGGCTGTGGAATCTCTCCCAGAAGATCCTCATCACATCAGATAGGAAAACACCCCGAGGTACAGGCTGACTTCTCCTGATGAGGCTCAGTGGCGGAGGGTCTGGTGTATGTCTATCAGGGGTGTCAATCCCACATTCCTGCAGTTTCAATCTAGCGGCAAATGAACTTCCTTGGCCTGAACAGTGATTAGTTTTAATCAACTTAGATGTCTTTTTAAAGTAGGACTTATCCTCTTCACCACTCTATTTTCCTGAAGTCGACCCAGTTTCTACATTTATGTTACTGGCATGGCAACTGTGGATATTTGAGTTTGTGAACCTATGAGATGAAGGATGAAACTTTTTTTACATTGAATCTATGAAATCACCGTCACCCATTTGGGCATTTGGGCTGTCATTATATGCCTGGCCTTATTGTGTGCCAGGCAGATATTTTGCCTTCAAAAAGTATAAAATAGTATTCCCAACCCCGAAGAGGGTTTACCATTTTTGGACAATGTAGAAAAAGATAATCAGCAAAAGACTTGAATAGACATTGTCAATAAAGTTATACATCAGGGAAAAGCTCAACAACTTAGTCAGAGGGGAAAGCACAATGAAATCCACTTGACACCCGCTGACAGCTGAATGGCTCTGCTCAGAAAGGTGCTAACGAGTCTGAAAGAGGAGAATGTGGAGGCACTGGCACTCTCACACGTCGCTGTAGGACGGGCATGGTGCAGCCACTTGGCAGAACAGTTTGGTTGCTGCTTTAAAAGTTGCACGTGAAGTTACCAGATGACCCAACAAATCCCTCTTAGGAAACGATCCAAGAGAAATAAAAACCTATGTCCTCAGGCATGTTTATTGCAGTTTATTCACAACAGACAAAAGAGTGGAACCAATCCATGCGATTATTCACGGGAGAAGCAGCAAATGGCGAAAGATCTGTAAAGTGAAACACTGTCCTGCAAGATCCGGAACTTACTAATCCTTACTACAACATGGATGACCTTAAAAATGCACACCGAGTGAAAGGAGCCAGTCACAAAAGGCCGCATACGATATGATTCCATTTATATGCCAAGTCCAGAAAAGGCAAATCTTCAGAGTAAAAAAACATTAGTTAGTTGCCTGGGGCTAGTGAATAGGAACAGGGAGTGACCGCAAATGAACTCACAGCATCTTTGGGGGGATAACAGAAATGTTCTAAAGTTGGACTGTGCTGATGACTACACAACTCTACAAATTCACTAAAAACTATTTAATTATATACCTAAAATGAGAGAATTTTTTGAAACCTAAATTATACCTCAATAAAGCTGTTTAAAACAAAATAATCGCATATTATAAAACATGGTAAATGTAAAACCAATGGCTTAAAAATGGTCTTCAAACTTTTAATGTCAAAGTATCCTGTACCACTCATTAAAAATACAAATGTGCATCTTTAATATAATGCATTTATTTCTTTACAAATAATATTATAAACTAATGTATGGGTATATTATATAGAGCAGTAAGTATATGCCAAAAGTCAAACAAAAAGAAGAGATTTAAAACACACAAATAGATAATATTTTAATTCAAAAGTATTGATTTGATCACAAGGTTTTGAAGAATAAATGAATCTAGGGGTTAGAAGTAGTGAACAAAATGAACTCCAGTGTGATAAACATGTAAATGTGGGAAGCTGCTGAAATTGACAGAGGATTCTGTTATGGACAAGACCACCCATGCATTATACCCTCAGAATATTCATCAGTTTGAAAATCATGTCTAGAGAGATGCTGTGCTTGCCTGATGAACAATGGAACATCCATCGGAATAAGCCCAGCTGCTCGGATAAAGACTCAGGAATACCAGACTGCAGACTTTGTCAATAATGATTGTCTAAGAGGAGAGTTCAAAGGAAGAGGACCAAGAAAGAGAATCTGCAGGATGAATTCACATGAAGAGGATGCTTTCTATACAACGTGAACTTTTGCTTCCAGGTGAGACAGATTTAGTCACATCACTCTGTCTAATCACCTATTATGATCAAGTGGTTAATTATAAGAAAGATTGTGCCAGATGTATGGGTGAGTTATAACAGCTATGATATTTTTAAGTAAGTTTCTACATCTATTGCTGTTTATCCTTAACCTTTTCCCCTGAGGTTTCACATTGCAAAAATAATGATTTCTGTTGACTTTAATATTTACAATGTGATACTTGCTGCAAGTTACAAATAATAAATGAATGTAACCGAGACAACAGGATGTTATTAGTGAGTTGTGAGCAACAGATAAGGTTGGAGGAGGAATTTAGGGCCCCATCCTGAAGAGCATTAATACAAAATTATGGCGTTTGGGCTTTGTCTACATAGTCATTATGGAGGCCACTAAGTGTTTTTGAGCACAGAATAGTCTGAACTGTGTGGCTTTTGGAGAAATTAACCAATCGCCACACACAATGGGGCCACGTGTGTGGGGAGATGAGAGGCAGTACTATAAGTGACCAGAAGTAGAATGATACATAGCCTAGTGCAGGCTGAAGTTGAGGGGCTAGACTGAGATGGTGGCCATGAAAACAGAAGGAAGAGAACAGCAGAGAGAATTTCTAGACGATTGATGGTGATGCAGAAGTTTACAAGTCTTGGTGCCAAAAAGTCTTTAACACCAGGCCAGAGGGCAAGTTCAACTGAAGTACACACAGATAATCTACAAGTAAATGTTCCACTGGGCTTCTCTGGGATAGATGTGTGGCCCAGGCACTTTGGAGCAGGCCCAAGACCAGAAGCTGCTCTATCTTTTTTAGTCTAAAAAATATCTGCCTCTCCTGTCCTACTTCATTGCTCCTCAATAGCTCTCTTAAAGAAGCAGAGGAAAGTATGGAAAAACATGTCATCGTTTTTTTTAAATGGTAAATAAAATCATCTTATTTTGGAAAGGGGAGACTTCTCCTCCATCCTCAAATATGAGGGATTTTACAAGGAGGAGTCAAGTGAGAATTAAAAGGTTCATAGACCCTTTATCCATTCATTTGAACTTGAGCGTGTTGTAGTTTACAGTTGTCTGCAGCCACTTTGGGAGAAACAAGGTTATGTTAATTTGGGGATCCTGTTGTCTATCTGTCTGTATGTGCATGGAACCTATAGCCAAGTAATAAAAAATAGACACAGTAATCCCTACATCTTGACAAAAAAAATTTTAAAAGCCAATCATCTATCCAGGTAATCATATTTTCACTATGGAGTCACTGTGGAGAGAATTTACTCGGAAGCTTGTCCTAATATCCCTTTTTGTTTTTTGCATACATAAAAACTCAAAGATTTAGACCTTATTAGTTAACCAAACTGAAAAAATATATATAAAGAAGATAATGTTTCCTATATTACCTACCCATATAATTCAATTTTTAAGATAAAATTATCTACCAGATTTATTCTTCCAACTCCCAACATCATTATATTTTCAGGTTGATTAATGGTGATGGTCACTCAGTCAAATTGGAGACCTTGGCTTCCTTTATCTGAGTAGTCATAGTTACAAGAATTTGGGCTTCCTGTAGAGTTTATCCTAGAAATCAGTAGCATAAAAATCACCTTCCCTTATGACTTGCCTGTTTGTAGATGTAAAGAAACATTTTCCTGCTTTGAAAACCAACAGAAGAAACTACATCTTCTGATTGTTAATCAGGTTAATCATTTGGTCTCTCTGGTTTGGAATGTGTAAAACATCCCTTTTTGGACAAAGTATAACCTCCACTACTGTAAGAAAAATGAGCATGCGGTACATGGTCAGACAAAGTCAATGTTTGTTTAACATTTATTGATAACCAAAAAAACCCAGAAAAGCTTGGCATTCAAGTCTGTATATCATCATTATGTAGAGGAATACACTGTTTTTGAAAAGATGCATGCTAAAATATTCATGAGTCAGGGTTTATGATGTCTGTAACTTATTTTCAAAAGGCTCTGAGAAGAGAAACAAGTTGAAAAGATAGATTCATGGATGAATGGATTGAAGGATGAGATGGATAAAGAGACAGAGAGATATAGAGACAACAAATGGTTAAGTGGACAGATAAATAGATTGATGGATAAAGAAAATATAGGGAAATGTTAAGAATTTGTTTAACTAATTTGGATGGATAGGTAGATGTTCACTAAACTATTCTTCCAACTCTTCTGCACCTCGAAATTTTTCATTACAAATGTCTCAAGAAATAGTAGTCTATATAAATCAAACAAAGCCCTGCTTCTCAGCCCTGGAGTCCTTTCTCCTTCCAGAACTCCCCATGCTTTTCCTGCTTCCATCTACTGCTTCTCTCCTTGTTCACCTTGTTCTTCTCTCCCCCAAGGAAGCAGGAAGCGTGGAAGAAAAGGCAGTTTCCTGCCTTCTCGGTGGGCACCTTGGAAAACTGCTCTCCATGGGAAAACAGAGCTAGGTTGCCTAAGATGAAACCTTTACTGATAATGAACCATGATTTTTATCAAAATGTAGACCCTCTTTGGTGTTTGCTCCTATTTGAAAAGCCTGTGGTGTTCCTCCTTCACACTTCAGTGCTGCCTCTGGAACTCAGCCGGCCTTTTCCTCCTTGTGAGAAGGCACACAGGCACACACACACACACACACACACACACACACACACACACACGCATACACTGTTCCCTCTGCTACCCTGAATCAGAGCCCCGCTGGCCCTATCAGAATCAAGCAGCGAGGTGATGAAGCAAACCACAGAAGTACACTCACACTGGATCCTAGGGAGAAAATGAAAATTCACTGACATCTCCCCAGGAAAAAGTAAAATTGTGTCATTTTCAAATACTCATATAATTAAAATCATGTAAAATTAAAACCAAAATGAAATATTCTTCTTCATATTAAATGTACTTCCCTCAGGTAGGCCGTGCACAACTAGCTGTTTCTGCAAAACATTACTCAATGATTTAAAAGATTCATTTTAACCCAAATCATAATTTTGGTGATTATTATGCCAGCATTAAGCAACGAGTACACTGCCTCGGAAGGCGGCTGATGGTTGCCAGGCAGAGGGGAAGCACAGAATCATCTTGTTCGCCAGAGGCAGTACAATGGTACTCCTATTCCCCGAGTCAGCTTGCAGTGTGCATGTGCGTCTCTAGCTCGTGAAATATTAAGAGAGGACTCTTTTAAGGAAGTGAGAGTCTGAACTTGACAGACATATAATCTCATCGAGAATGCCAACTGCCACACTCCTAAACCACAGGTATGCGTCTCCGCAATTTGTTATAATCGACCACGGGCAGGCCAAAGCATTCTCCACCGAACTCACAGCAGCAGACCCGTCTTCTGCTTCACAGCCTTTTCCGCTAAAACCAGATCCATAATCAAATGCTAAGAAAATATATGTCTCAAACCCTGTAACAAAAATATGAATGCAAACTATAGGGAAGTGATGTGCTCCTGGAGCAGCTATGTGTAAATCTAGTTTGCATATGGAAATTGAGGTGACTTGGCTTCCTTGCACAACAATATGTTAAAACAAAAGTTAACAACCTCTTTGACCCTGAGTTCCACCAGCAGAGAGCAGACCATCAGGGGCACTGAATGACTCAAGCTGGCCTCAGACCCGGTGAAAAGAGAAGATGGTGAAGCCAGTCAGAGAAAGACAAACACCATATGATTTCACTCATGTGTCGGATCTAATGAACAAACTGAACTAATATGCAAAACAGAGAGAGACTCATAGATAGAGAGCAGATGACAGCTGTGGGGAGTGGGTAGGGGGTGGAGGGATTAAGCAAAAAGGAGAAAGGACTCATGGACATGGACAATTGTGTGGTTATTGTAGGGGAGGGAGGTATAAGGGGACTGAATGGTAATGGAAACAACACAATAAAGGTTATTTTTAAGAGGATAAAGAAACAAAGGGTTTAGAGCAAGAATGAGCAAACTCTTTCTGGAAAGGGTCAGATAGTATAGTTTTAGGCTCAATATGCCATTGGTCTCTGTTGCAACTATCCAGCTCAGCCTTTGCAGTATGAAAGCAGCCACAGGCGATCCTTAAGTGAAGGGGTGTGACCATGTCAGGATAAAACTGTGTTTGTGGACAGATGGTGAAACTTGAAGCTTAGGCCATTTTATGTGTCACAAAATAGTGTTCACTTTTCAACCACTGAAGTGTATAAACCATTGTTTGTTCATCGGTTGTACATCAGGCAACAGGCCAGACCTGGCCCATGGGTCCTAGTTTGCATATGTCTGATTCACTGTGTTGTATTTTGTACTCGAGCAGTAAAAATGTCACCTGGAGGATGATTAAAACACTGATCCTTGGGCTTCACCCCAGAGTCTCTGATCCCCAAAACCTGGAGTGAGCCCGACCATATGCGTTTCCCCCACATTCCAGATGATGCTCAAGCTGCTGAGACCACCCATGGAGAACCACAGTTTGGAAACAGAGTGAACAAGAGAGACAAAGGGGGGACAGAAGTTCCCATGCTGGCCAGGTTAGGTCAGCAATAACCACTTTGATGTCACTTAGGTCATGTCTATATAAATTTTATATACAAATTAGGAGGCAGAAAATGATGAATATAATTGAGTTTGAATAATCAGTATCACCTCTGGGAAGTTCTACTACACTCAGCTATCTACAGGACTAAGTCCTCCTCTTCCTTCAAATCTTTGCGGAAATGATATATCCTCTGTGAGTCTATCATACCAATTACCTATTAACGTTGTGTATTAACACTGCCCCCACTCCCCACCTGCACCCCCAGCCCTCCTTCCTCCTTTCTCAAGCAAGCACTTGTCACCTCAACATACTGTGTAATTGATCTGCTTATTGTTTCAGTATTTACTCTCTGTCTTCCTCCAACTCTCCTCTCCACATTCTTCTATATCCCTGGAATAAAAGTTTCATTAGGGCAAGGAAAATGGGTGAGTATGTATTATGGACTGTTTGCATCTCCCCAAAATCCATGTGTTGAAACCTAATCCCCAATGTGATGGTATTAGGAAGTGGGGGCCTTTGGGGTGATTAGGTTATAAGGCAGAGCACTAATAAATTGGATTAGTGCCTTTATAAAAGAGAGTCCTCCAGCCCTCTTTCCACCATGTGAGAACACAATGAGAAGTCAATAACTCTATCAGGAAAGAGCCTCACCAGATCCCAGCCCTGCTGGCACCCTGACCTTGGACTTCCAGCCCCCAGGACTGTGGAAAATAAATTTCTGTTGTTTAGAAGCCAACCAGTCTATAGTGCTTTGTTATAGCAGCCCAAAAAGACTGAGACAATATGTCTGTATCCCAAGTATGGGAGAACCGTGCCTGGCACTTTATAAACACATATTCTTGAACAAACGAATGAATGAATGAATGATACTGATCTATTTGGATTTAAAATAAGAAAGATATGAAGATAGTCAGACACTCTGATACAGTACATCTCAATGATCACAAAAAGAAGTTGTGGATGTACCATTCTGTAAACTGTATAATCTTGGAGCTGCAAGTTTAGTGTCAAGAATCAAAATGTAGCATCAAAAAGAGCCTGGGCAACCCTCTCATTCAACGACTTCCTACTACAGAAGTTAGAATGACCTTGTCACTTCACTCCAACCCATCACAAAATCCTAATTTCAAGCCTTTCACTCATGACCACCACTGTCTTAGTCTCCTCAGGCTGCTGTAACAAAATACTACAGGCTGGAGGGCTTAAAAAGGAGAGATTTATTTTCTCACAGTTCTGGAGGCTGGAAGTCCAAGATCAGCGTGTCGGCACGGTCAGGGGATGGTAAGAACCCTCTTCCAGGCTCACAGATGGCTGCCAAAGGGTTTCAGGACAGGCCTCCCCAAGATGTGCCACTTTGGCATGAGAATTTTAAGCTGAAGCCAGTGAAGATCCTGAAGATTCACAAGAAACTTTTATCTCTCCCTTAAAGAATTTAAATTAGAGGCCCTGCCTATAATAAGAGTTATCACCAGAAATTGCTTTCTATGATCTATCTATAGGGCAGGGCAAGCTTCTAATTATTGGACATCTGCTCTTCTGATCATCCTGCCAATGACCTTCCTCCCTCTGAAGCCCCAAGGCACCTGACCTCATCCTTAGTTCAGAGTGTCACGTGCACCTCATTTTCCCTTTTTGTTTCTGAACCTCACGTGTGTGGGGTTCCTATACATATGCATGTAATTAAATGTGGTCATTTTCTCTTGTCTGATGTCTCTTTGATTATTAGACAAGCCAGAAAACCTAGGAGTGTAGAGAAACTTTCTTCTCCATTCTGTGGATGTGCCAACCATATTTTGAAGAAGCACCATGACACCAAATGCTTTGTGAATTCAGCCAAAATATAAATTTATTCATTATTTTTGTGCAGTAAATATTTTAAAATATAATTTAATAACTTAAAAATGTTTTTTAACATGTATAGATTAAAGCCCAAGATTTTTGAGAACTGTCAGCTCTCAAAGGTGACCTGTGCAAATGGTAAACTTGACATGCTTTCCTTCACATAGCATTTTATACATTGTAGGTGTTTCACAAATATTTACCAAAAAAAGGAAAGAAATCAGGAATGACAGAAGGACCCTTATCTAGTTCAGTAAAATGATTGTGAATGAAACGACTCTAATTTGGGATTACATGTGATTTAATCTACTCTGGTATAACCTTGTAAATAAAATTGTACATTGCCAATATCATATTTCCTTAAGTTGATTTGTCCCAAAATTAAAAAATTGTCAAGCAATATTTTCAGATTCTTTAAAATATCACAAATCTCTCAGGGAACTGTGATTCTGGGCTGTCTCCTTCTCCATCTCCCCCCCCCCCCCACACTCCTTCCCCAGGAACGCACCCATGTTCTCCCACTTTCTCCACTACACTACATCCAGCCTTGCATGGTACAAAGTCACATTTATACCCTAGTCTTCCAGTTAAAATACAACCAGACTATACCAGCTACATTAACTTTCCCAGAACACACTCTCCTTTATTACCTGAATCTTATTTATACAGACACATTTAATTTTTTATAAATGTTTTCAGGCCTGGTGACAGTGAAATTATAAATTACCTGCAAGGAAGGCTTGGCTCAGAATCACCTAGTAGCCAACTCTGGGGTTCTCTGGTCTTTCCCTCCCTTGGTTTCTTGTTTATTCTGGTTGTTAGTGGTTGTGTTTTCTAAACTGATAAAGGAGTTTTATTTACTTGTTTATTAATCTATCAGCTTCCATAGAAATTGACGGGAACTCTTGGAAAAACAAAAACTGCTCAAAATTCTATCACACAATTAAAAACCAACTTCTTTGAAGGGGTTTTTGATTATTGGCTGCCTTACATATGGCAGTGGTCCTGTGTAGGCATGCTTGGATATTGGGGGAAAAAGTCATTACACCTTCAGTATCTCACATTGTTTGGTCCAGGTAGAGCTGTGTCCTTAGTCCAAGGAAAAATCTCATTAAAAACAGCTTGCACTGTATAAGCATAAATGAATAGCACTTCCTTCAGAATTGATTCACTTTGACCCAGAAGCACAAAATAGCATACTCATGATGCTTTGCACAGACACACAGGAGCACTGAGTCAAACACACCACAGGATGGGGCACCGTCCTCTTATCAATCTTTAGAGTAGAAAAATTCCAGGTCAAGTGTATTCACTCCTCGCCTCCACCTGGGTAACACTTGCTTAGCTGGGAGTAAATTATAAAAGAATTAATTAGAAAGAGATTAACCTGGAGGAGGCCATTTCCCTCCAGGGCCTGTCAGTCGGTCCTTAGAAACGACACGGATGCCGTAAGAATGGACAACACAAGCAACCAGGTTTTCCTCCTGAGCTGGTGTAAGGTTCTCTGGGGACTGGTTTTTCTAGGGGGTAACCTGACACCTTTTTGAAGGAGCCGCCCCAACTCTGATGGCTTTCCACCAGTGTCTGCACTGCTTTCGTGGGCAATGTCAACCTCAGGTGCTACTTGTCACCACTCAGCTCCTAATCCTTCCCTTTTATTCAACTGCAACAGCTATTCAGTAGGAACTCTCTCATTTTTCTACTTCCAAGCTTCTCAAAAAACCATGCTTAGAAAAAATATGACTTCAATGAAGGTGTTCTTGCAGTTTCTTATTTTCTAACCTGTCTGGATTTCTGTTCAATATCATTCCAGATCTCCCAGTGCTGTGGCAGCTTTGTTTCAGAAGTCACATAGATGATGGCTGTAGTGTGGTCTCTAATTCAGTCTCTCGTAGAAATTATTCCCTTCTTCAATTTCCAAACAGATGTGGTTCATCCTCCTGGATTAGTCTAGTTCATCAGTTTATTCTTAAGGAGTATGCAACCTAGCGAGTAGGTATGTTTAACTCCTTTATTACTTGATAATATATAAAATACTGCCTGGTTAAACATTTTATCTTAAGCTATCTCAGACTTACAATTAATCTACAACCTCTATCACAATCATTTAGATACAGTTTGGGTGCTCATGCAACTAAGTAAGCCTTAATTTTATGCTAATTCAGGAGCAACTTAATAGACTTGCACCCATCAGCCACTTATGCCATATCGCCATTATGCTTCTTGACACGTATGAATTACGACTCAACCAGGGGTTCCAACAATGAATCTAAGAGGTTACTTTTCTGTATTTTACTGCCTATAAATTTGATAGGAAAGGAAATTGAGGCCTGGAGGATTTAACTGATTTGCACAACTGAACAGTAAGTACAAGAACTATAACCCAGTTCATAACTTTCTCTCTGCTTACTTGATCAAATTGAAGAACCATATCAAATATCCAGCCAGATTCCATGTAGGTGGGGGATGCAAGGGAGTGGGGAATAAATGCTAATCCTGGCAGAGAGGGAAAAATTATGTATATAATATATATGAGTAGTATGAAGCCAATTCTGAGAAAATGTTAAAGTATGGTGAAAATTATAATACATATTTTGAAGAATACAGAAAGAGGAAAGAAAATTACATTCTACATGAGAATAAGGCAAAAATGTCCCCCAAAGGAGAAAATAACTAAAAATAAGGAATTAATCATATGCTGGTCACATTTATACAATGATCTTTAGACTTTTTCAAAAAATTCAACCTCATTTTTGTTTTCACTGCAAAACAGTATGTACCCCAGAGTATGTACTCAATAAATGTTTGTTGAATTGAATTTAAATTACTTTAGCTTGGAAAGATTATTTCTTTTTCATAGTGCTCTGAGGAAGAAAATCATTAAATGGATTTTTATCCTGCCTTTCACAAAAGTCTCTACAGAGCTGCCCCAGTTGAGGTTTTTCTTTTGCAAGATTATTGTTTTGCTTCTTGTCTGTTTTAACTCTGTTCTCTGCTCTTGAACAAAAACTGAAAGTGAAGAAGAACTACCAGGTCCCTACTTCAAATTTCAAAATTTTCAGCAAACGTATGTTGAAGTCAACCAGGGTCTTAAAGGAGCCAGCTGAACCCTGGTTTTTATTTGCATAATAGTTTTGTTGCTATTCCACGGAAGCACCTGAGGGGGAGGAGAACAGAATATCTGCTTGGACTTCAGTTCTGTGGTTGTATTTATTTAGTGTTTGCCAATGCCTCGCACATTGTTATAAATGAGAGAAATCTTTGGGGAATGCTAGAACTCCAGTTGGAGAAATTATTGCAATGACAGCTTTCACTGCTGAGCAGGTGTAAAGATCCATTTAAGATCCTGTCGGCCGTGAGAATTCTTTTTAATGCAGGGTTAAATGTCCTGGCAAAGTTGACATCAGTGAGTCAAACTTCATGAACTCACTGCTTTTCCAAATAAAAGTTGTTGTTTCCAAAGGCTTAGAATATGTCTTAGAACTCATTGTCACTCACCTTTAACAAAATTATGCTAACAATACAATGCCACCTTGGGAAGAGCTTGTCTTCAGCTTTCTTCCATAGACCTGTCATGTGATCAGGGTGGGAGGAGAGTAGCTGACCTGATACCTGTCCCATTTCGGGCAATTATTCATTTACTTGAATGCAAAGAACTTGTTTCCTCTGCCCCCCACCCCCACCCAACACAAGCCCCCACACACAAAGTAACTAAAGTTTCGGGTCAGGGAGGCCATCTGACCCCACCTTCTACATTTGCTGACAAGAACACTGAGGCCCAGAGAGGTTAAAATTCTCTCCTGAAATAAGAAAAAGAATTAGAAATAAAATGTAATGACTCCCAGATAATGCTTTTGTCCACTCTAATATCATATTATGATTCTGCTTGTCATTTAGCTTTTTTTTACCTGTGTCTCACCCTGCCTACTGGATTGTTTTTAGTTCCAAAACTACTCCGTGAGCATCGTCTCTATTCTAGGCTTTGTCCTGGGTGTTGGAAGTGTAAGGTAAATGATACCTACCCTTCCCCCATGAATTTTATGCTTTTGTGGTGCCCAGGTGGAAGAAAATCATGACTCAATACTGATGTTAGTTCGTGCGTTTATTCACCAAATATGTATTATTTCTCTTTCAAATATGTGCTATTTCCACTTTTTTTTCCTGTGCCAGGTATTGTTTTAAGCACAACAGTGAATAAAAATAATAAAATTTCTGCTCTTATAGAGATGACATTCAGGTGAGGGGAGAAGTGGAAAAGTTAACAAATACATGTCAGTTGGTAATAAGTACTATATAGACAAACCAAGGGTAAAGGGGGCCAAAATGATGGGGACACCGTTACACAGGAACAGAAAGACCTTTCTGATTAGGTGGCCTGTGAACCAAGATCTGAAGTAGGCAAAACGAACCCAGCTGCTCAGCTCATTTCCACAGGGCCTGTCAGAAGTGCTGCAAGTTGGAAATGAAAAGGTGTAAGCAGAAGGGCTGTAGGAAATTAGATTCTTTGGGCTTTATTCTATTCAACAGGTTGAGTCTCTTGAAATTATTATTATTGGGTTGAAAGTCACATAACATAGAATTAATTGTGTTAACACGTACAATTGAGTGGTATTTTGTACATTCACGATGTTGTATAATCACCATTTTTATTTCTGAAAAACTGTCACCACTGCATAAGAAAACCCTACACCCAGTAACAGTCACTCTCCATCCCTGCTCCATCCCCACGTCGGGTAACCACTCACCTGCCCTTTGTTTCTGTGGTTTTATATCTGCTCTGAATGTTTCATAAAAATTAAATCATACATTTTGTGAGAACTTTTGTATTTGGTTTTCTTTCACTTAGCACATTTTCACAGTTCATCTACATTGTAGCAAGTATCAGTATTTCATTTTTTTATGGCTGAACAATGCCCTGTTGTTTGTATAAACCACAGTTTGCTGATTCGTCCATTGATCGACATTGGTTATGTCCACCTTTTGGCTATTACAAATAAATGCTCCTATGAAAATTGGTACAATTGTGTGAGGACCTGTTTTTAAACTTATTCTTTTTAATCCTCTTTATTAATCCATTTTTAAGTCTGTTCACAAGTCACACTTGAAACTTTGAAAAATGTTTTAAATAACCCCACAGCAATAAAGAATCAAATTTAGTTAAGCCCCTAAATGAATGCCTGTCACATAAGAAACCCTCAATAAATGATAGTTATTATTAGTAGTAATAATAATAATTAAAAGAACTTAATGCTAAGTAGCACACAGCTGAATACAAACTTCATAGTTCATTGGTCCAATCTGAGAGTCAGGGACGAGCGAGGGACCAGATCCTTGTGGAGAACCAAGCTTTTCACAGCCTGCCCTGTAACTCGTCATTCACCTCCTACCCTTCCCAGTGGCCAGAGAAGTTGGCTGGAATTGTTCCCAGCATTTGCATCTTTTATCTGCCATACTGTAAAATATTACTCACTAGTCCCCAGATTTGCCAGTGGACTTGCTCTGGGTTTTGCCCTGAAGTTACACAAACCTTGTTGTGAAAAGCAAATGGAAAGAGATTGTTGGTTCCACTTGTGTACTTGGCATTAAACAAATCTCTAATTTCTTTATGTAACATACAACTGCTGACATCACTGCCTGAAGCAATGTCAAGAAGGTCTGATCCCAGCTTGCTTGCCACCAAAAGTCAACACCCTTTCAATGAATTGTACCAATAAAAATTTCATTTTTATCTAGAGCCAAATATTTGAATATCTGACAATCATTTGAAGGGTTAGGGTTTTAGAGATGCACTGACCTGGAGTTTAGGAAAACTTGAGATATTTCCAGCCTTTCTGTGACTTGTTTTGTGGCCTCTGAGAGCACACTTCTGCATCATTCTACTTCCTCATTATATTAGAGATATTTTATCTGACCCATGGGCCTCACCAAAGGTTGTAAACTTATCCTATATTTATGCTTACTTAATCTGGCCAATTAGTTGAAGTGGTTACAAGTTGTACAAGACACTGCTCAATAAAGACCACGTTTACATTTCTAACATCAATCATGCCTTTTTTATTTCAGCTGAAGTTTTCTTCATGTATTTCAATATTAATCATGGTGAGAGAGAACTGTGGCAACCGGACTAATTCTGCGATTTGTGTTTCCTAGCCAATGCCAATTTAATATTAAATGCCAGATATAAGAAAGACATGTCTTCCTAAAGCAAATAAACAGTTATTTTCACAATCATCAAGATCTTTGTCCATATATTTGCACTTAGGGCTCCTCGACTCACAGAAACAAATCCTGTCTGCACGAAGCTTCCATCAAACTCTCCGGCACTGCTAAATCAGAAACACAGCCACTGCAGTCCCTCCCTGTCTCAGAGCTCAGTGACCCAACAGAGGTATCACTGCAGCTTAGGCCAAAGTCCGTGCAAACAAATACCACTTTAAGCAAAATTCCTCTATAGGAAAAATATTTCCAAACCTTGAAACCTCATTGCCATTGACTCAGTAAACCTCAGACAAACAAGAGGCCTTTGAGACATTGTCTGCGGTGCCCCAATCCCTCCCTCCCAGCCAGAAGGTCTTTAAGAGCAAAGTTGTACCTCTGGTGCCTGGTGATTCAAGTTGTGATGCCAATGACAGGGGAATTGAGTAGGTGATGTGTTAGCTGTTGAGCGAATAGGTTCAACAAATCCCCCTTCCTGGAACTTGAAAACTCAAGGAGCACGTACTTGCCAGTATTGCCAAGACCATTGGAGATATTTTAATCCCTTATTTGCAAATATCAAGTAAACTGTTCTGGAAAAAATGACTATCTGTAAGAAGTAGCCATTTTCACTTATTTCAAATCTGTTCTGATTGTCCAAACTATAAATTATTTCAAGGGGGGGAAAACACTATGTTCTACTCATTCATACAACGATACCAGCTAACAGAGTGCCTGGTTCCGTAATCATTTCTAAAACTGTTCTGTTGTTGTCAAACTGATTCTTTAGGGGGTTAATCATGAGATGAGTAAGTAAGGAGGTCTGGGAGCCCACTGCTGAAAGTGATTACCTCCTGACTCAGAATTTGGCACAGAAGCAACAGTGGTCCCACTGAATCTGTCATTGGAAACACTCTTTCCCATCCAGTATAAGGGAAACAGAGAGGGTGTGGGAGGTTTTGGCCACTTTGATTTAGAAAGGCCGAAATTTTTCCCAAGTTCTCTTCCCATGATATGCAGACTCAGAGACATAATGTCCCTCCCATGTTGGTTTCTCTATGGAACTGAGGGTTCCCAATGGACTTCCTGTGCTTCCCTTGAAATGAAAATCATCCCCTTTCCCTAAATGCAAGAGGATCTGGTAGGAATCTTTCACTCTGAAATGCCTTTGGGCATGTGCTACTATGTTTCTGGAAGATAAATGATTGAATTTTCCAAAAGTTGTTGTGTAGTAGAAAAAAACACTGTAGGGGGGAGAGGAGGAAGGAAGGAAGGAAGGAAGGAAGGAAGGAAGGAAGGAAGGAAGGAAGGAAGGAAGGAAGGAAGGAAGGAAGGGAGGAAGGGAGGGAGGGAGGAGGAGGGAGGGAAGGGAAAGAAGGGAAGGGAAGGGAAGGGAAGGGAAGGGAAGGGAAGGGAAGGGAAGGGAAGGGAAGGGAAGGGAAGGGAAGGGAAGGGAAGGGAAGGGAAGGGAAGGGAAGGAAAGGAAAGGAAAGGAAAGGAAAGGAAAGGAAAGGAAAGGAAAGGAAAGGAAAGGAAAGGAAAGGAAAGGAAAGGAAAGGAAAGGAAAGGAAAGGAAAGGAAAGGAAAGGAGGGAGGAGTGTTTATAGACCGAATGATCATTGAACCCTCATAAATAAGGCAAGGCAGGCTATACCTACTTAAAATTTCTGAGAAAGGTTTATATACCCATAGATGAAATGTCATGAGTATAGGGGCATTTGTTATAGCAATGTCTGATCCAAAAGTTTGGGAGTTCCTCAAGAGGGCAATGATTAAATAAATTATACTACGTATTCCTTCAAAGCACGAGACAACTCAACATGCTCTACTATGGCATAATCTCCAAGATATATTGTTCGGTGTAAGATAACAGTAACGAACATCTGCCTGCACAGAGTCCACCCAAGGTCTCCAAGGGAGAGAGCATCTCAAGACAAGACAGTTGTATTATCTCTGCTGTGACTCCCTGCAAGCCCATGTCTCTTCTGTCCCACCCTCCAGCCCAGCTAAATGACAGAGCAGTGACAGCCACTCATAGTGCTCTCAAAGCAGCTCTCTGTAAGAGTCTGAGCTGCATCTCCAGTGTGAGAAGCCATCTACATAGAACTATTACACAGGAGGAGCCCCAAAACAGTATGTTCCTCCAGGGGGCAGTTTACTCCAGGTAGATACCATAGGGCAGTAGAACAAGAAAAGTGGACTCCTCAGCATGAAGACCTATCTTAGTGCCTGCAACTCAGAAGTAGATGTACAAGTTTCAACAGAAACCCTGTGGCAGCAGTAGAAGTCAGAGACCACAGAGTGGGGTCTCAGAAGTGACAGTGCCAATGGGGACTTCAAGGCAACGCCTCAAACTAACAACTGGCTGCTCATCTCAGATCGCAGCAAATTTGCCACAGAGCCAACAGTGGATTCTTTGAAATACCCAGAGTTGGGAGGCTGGTGTAGACACGGAGATTTAAAGCTGAGAATGGTCTAGGAAATCGCAAAAGTAGGTCCAAGGTGAGCAAGGGCTGCGCTGGGGATGACCCTGGCCAGGTGCCAAGCGGTGGGACTCTGCTGACAGCAGTCACAGAGGTGATAAGAATCTCCAGGACAGCCTAGGGGTTGACATCTAAAAAACGAGGTGTTTTGGGTTTCTCCCCTCCCCCCAGTCTAGTTAAACAAGCTTTGGCATGAACCTTACGCCACAAAGCTAACTCCAAGCTGATCAACAAGCCCAAGTAATATCAGCCTGAGAATTTCGGTACTCAAGGCTAAATTTGAGGAAGTTGAGCATACATCAGAGGGGATAAAAGGAAGTTACTAGTAGCAGGGTGACTCTGTGACTAAAAAAAAAAGTTTTTATTTGAGGCAAAAACTTTACAAAGGGGTTTATATAAGAAACTGACAAATTTATATTTACCGACAGAAACTGTTGACAGAACAAATAAAAATGTAATAAAGTATTTCTCATAACTGACACAGCCCATTCTGTCCCTTCTATTTCTATGATTTGATTTAAATGTGTTTTTGTTGTACTGTGGACAGGACTGTAATTACATTTGACTTAATCTGAATTCTATTTTCATAATCCTAAACTTGCCCTAGGCTACATCTTTATAGTTTGGAGAGGTTTACGATCACTGAAGAATACTAACTAGAGCTTTCTTTTGTTCTATTATAAATTAAGTGTTTAAGAATACGTTATTTGTAAATGTTCTTTCCCTAATATGCCATCTATAACTGAAGAGCCAATATTTCCTTTTGGAAAATATATTGCGTCTGGGGTTACATATGATGTCCAGGCTTATACAATTATATACTAGAATTAAATCATTATACTATTACTATATTAGAGTATATATTACAACATAATTGTTACACAAGATTATACTTGTATCCTAGCTTGAAGTAGTGTCTTTATACACACTGCTGGTCCTTCATAGATATCTTATTAGCCACATGTTAGACATGAAGGAGACTTAGACAAGGTGAATTTCGGAAAATAAATGAGACTGGGATGACAAACTCTAATCCATGGGTTAGGTTTGTCCCATCAACTGTTATGTTGGTTCCACACCTTTTTAAACATTACATTAACTGACATACAAAATTCAGAAATATTACATAAAGATCCAAATTGGGAGCTTCTTTTGAAAGGTCTGGCCACTCTGGGCTCACATTTGCTTCCGGCAGCCCTCTGGGGGAGCTGAGCAGCAGCCAACCCACAGCAGCTTGCCCCAGTCCCCGTCTGGCCCCTCATGACCTCTGTAGGTCCTCGGGTTCACAGTCCCTGGGTTTGCAACTCCTGGGCTAGAGGATGACACTGTTAGGAAGCCAGAAAGGGTGAGGGTCATAGTAACCACTAAGAGGAGGGAAGAGCCACAGATAAAATTTGAAAGTTCTGTACTCTATCACGTATACATTGTGGAAAGTACACATAGCTCACAATTTGATGTGACATCAGAATCCAGATGCTCTGGTTCATGTCAGAAACTGCTTGGGGCTTTGCCCTGGTATCTAGAGACAGGAATAGGGCTCAGTGGAGCAGGAGGTAGGCACTCCTCATAACAGCATGACCAAGGAGAGCAAGAGCACCGATGGGTGAAATGAAAAGAAACCGACTGTGGAAAATCAATGAATATAAGGGACGCTTTTCTTTGTCTTTGGTTGTCTTTACACACGTCAGACATTTCACTGTGCATCATAGCTCAAGGACATTTTCAAGATTTCTTGAGACATATGTGCTGAGCTTCCTTAGATTCACTTTGAATTCTTCTGCCTCTATCACTTCAATATAATTCTCATAAACTTACATTTATTTTTAGTGAGGTATAATTGACATACAACATTACCTTCATTTCAGGTGTACACAGTGACTCAATGTGTTTATATAGTTATTTCCCAGTTTTTCAAAGGTTCTCATTACTCTACTTTTATAAAAAAGCTACGTAAGTATCTGTTTTCTCTAACTGAAAGACATTTGGAGAGGATTTTTACTTTCACAGAAAAAGACAAAAAGCAAATCTAGTTTCCAGCGTTTCTTCTGCAGAGCACACCCAGAGCACAAAGATCCGTGCCGCTTGTCCTGCTTCTTAGTGTTACTTTAGGTCTCATGTGTTTCTTGGTATGATTTGATAGGTTATTTTGAGTGTATGGGAAATATCAAAAATTCATCCATATAAATGAATGAAGGTTGCGAAGGTTTTCATAGGAACACTCTACTTTCAGATACTGGGAGAAACCGGTGTTGAGAAATGATCACCAAAATAAGTCTCCTTAACATCAGTCCCCATACATGGCTACAGATTTTTCTCCTCTTGGGAGGGGAGCTAAACTTACATTTTAAATTTTAAAAAAAGGAGTTCCTGAGACCTGCGGCACCCCTTGCCCCACACTTGATGGACTCAGGCTATGAGACTTCTGCCTGATTCTTGTGGTTTTTCCGCCCCTCTCTATGGACTACCATTACTTCACAATCACCCTCTCTCTCATCCACGCCCTTATTTACAGACTATATAGTCCAAGTGAAAGACTGGGAACTTCTGGAGGGCAATGCCTCGTAGGCTTCATAAGGGGAACTTTTTGGATTTCTGCTCATGGTTTTCTTTGGCTTATTTCTGGGTTTCCAACCCCTGAGTTTTCATTTGCCTGATACGTCCACTCCCAGAAAACAGGGATGTGCTAATGCGGACCATAGATTGCACTGTTGGATCTTCAAAACACAGACTTACAATATCTCTTTTGTTAAAAAAAATAAAAATAAAAAAGACAGCATTTCTTTCAAACAAAAAGCTAACTTTACCTTTGGAAGTGTGCATGGGTGTGGCTGCTAGAGTGCTTCAATTCTTCACTGTTAACAATTTTATCTCCAAAAGTCTACTTATAAAGGATGTTTCCCCCAGTTTATGAGTGATCCAAGATACCAAATGGGATTTTTTCAGCAGCTAGAAAATTGACATTAAAAATAACTTGGGAAGGGCTAATCTTATTACCATTCTCAGTTCTACTCCAGTTTTATTGGGGGGGGGGACGTAAACCCTTTGTTTCAAAAATTACCAGGAATGTAGCAAGAGATCTTATGCTCTGCCCTTTCAGAAGATGTCACTCTTCCAGAGCTGCAGTCGCTCACTCCTTTCACAGAGTCACTGGTGCTTTGGTTATGGCCCCTTCCTTCCTGTGTTTGCTTCCCACTTTATATGCACCTACATTCACAGGGAAACATACATATACACACACGCCCTCCTCCACTGTCCCCTGTTTGTCCACATACATATTTAAAATAATCTAAAGATTAAGTTTAAATCTACAATGTCTCCGTCGAATTTTTCTTTGTTCTTTCTAGCTCTAATAAACATGACGTATCAACCACACCCTTATCTGACCTCATTATCTATAAATAATAGCCCCTCCCAACCATGTTAGTACTTCTCTAGGAATGTAACCTTTTTAGAGGTCCGATTACCTAAACAAACAAGGCATGGAATGCCAGCCATATTTCCAACACAAAAACTAGCCTTCTGTTTCAAACAATGGGTTTTTTTTTCAGTTAAAACCGTGAATATATACTATATGATACCAAAGTATAATTCCTCAAGGCAATAATTGAGTAACATCTCTCTTTTTCTGAGAGTCAGATTTTTGAAAAACCTAACCATCTTGAACACAGATATGAAAGCAGAAATGTTAGGCATTAGGGTGGGAAAATCCAGACTAGCAAGTCAGAAACTGTGCCTGACACTGTGCTCATGTACCGGCTGCTGGCTGGGCACGCACCAGGTGTGTTGATGCCCAGCGCCCACCGCTTTCCCTTGCACTGATTCAGACAAGAGAAAACTCACTTCCAAATGAAGTGGTAACTCAGTCAAGGACCAGTAAGGTTTTAAGGCAGATTTAAACTAAAAATGCCAGCCATAAATCCATAGAAAGTTAGGATATTGGAAAATAGCATTATAAAAAACATATGGTTGCTACAAACATTCATTTAAAATTGAGATTTCTATACAGTAAAAAAAATAGCAAAAACATCAACAGCACTTACCAAGGGCCTGGTGCTATGAATTCATCCATCGTCACGAGACCCCCATGTTCCAGATGAGGCTGAGGGTAACTCAGGATTATTAGCACTGAGAGACCTCCACCTCAACACGGCAAGTGAAACCCCAATAACTATTATCCACCACTACATACACCATCTGCTTTCAGAGCAGGAAAAGCAGTCTTTTCCTTTTACCCGATGATGTGGCTTTTTTGAGAACTGTGAAATGTTAAAATATGGCATGTGGTACCTTTCTAAAAACACATCTGGCCTTCTGTCCAAGACTCTGCATTTCACGTGCAGGTCAGCAGCCCTCCTCTGGTGCTTGGCACATGAACTGAGGAATCACCATCCGACAAACACAACAGTCATCCCTGCAACGGGACTGGAGTGTGTCCACTTCCCAAAATATTTCTCCCGTTCGCCAATGACACTGCCTAAAACTGTACTCCCAGAAAACTTGTGCAAATGGCCACATGTTCACGGTTCAACTTGCCTGTGTCTGCAGATTGATTTTTCCCATCCCAATTACTCCCCAGCATGGGGCACTGGAATGACGAAATGTTGTGGTGGCCGCTGTGGACCACAGGTGGTTGTTTGATCGCCTCCTCTTTACCCCACAGCTAAAGGAGGGATTCCCACCCAAGTGTCACGGGTGGGCCACATACATGACACTCAGCACTGGACCGATGAGACAGACCCACAGCAGTGTCTTAGTCCCATGGAGTCACAGCCTAAGGGAGGAGGACACTGCTTTGCAGGGCCTCGCCAGAGTTGCCTTCAAACACAGAGGGAACAGCAGGAGCCGTGGGAGATAAGCTTTGTAGCAACAAGAGGATGCAGTGGTTGCCATGGAGGGATGTGATGGACTTGTTTGAACAGATCCGTGGGCTGGCAGGAAACTGAAGCTGCTACTGAGAGAGGAGCAGACCAGTGCCTGCTCCCCATGAGAAGAGGGGTAGAGCACCCTGCTCCTGGGAGCAGAGAGAGGAGGGAGACTCGCTCAAGCCATTACCCCCTGGACTCTGAGGCAACACATAATATCGGGCACATTTTACTTCCTTGCCTCAGTCTCAGCTGACCTCTCCTTCCACCTCCCAGGTGCTGCCGTGCATGTTCTGGAACTCCAATGTCACCTTTCTACCTGTGCTTTGCATCCTATCTGGCTGTCAAAATTGTCAAATAACCAATTCTCTCTTTAGGCTCCTTGGTATTCGCCTCATCTTCCTCAGTTGATTCCTTTATATCTATGTGCAGATTGGGTGGAATCTCTCCCAACTAAACAAACAAATAAAACGCTTCTTGTATTTCTTCACTCTCAGCCCCATTTCTCTTCCCCCAGTCAAACCCACACTTTCAAAAGTTTCTGGAACACGTGGCTCAGTCTCTTTGTGTCCAATTCCTCCCTGAGGCCCCTCAGATTCCAGCTCTGTCCTTCTGATCTGACAACTCCTATTTGGGTTGCCAGTGCCTAAGGTGGCATTTTCAAAGTCACTTTATTTGACATCTTAGCAACTTTTGACATTTTTTTCCCATTTTCTCTTCCTGAAACATGTTCCTTTTATTCTGTCCCACAGCACCCTCCCAGCGTCCCTCCTTCACTCGTGTGCAACTTCCCAGTCTCTGCAGGCTCAGGTTCCTTTCTCTGATCATCCAGAAAAGGCTCAGTCCTAGGCATACATCTCACTCCATTCTCTGTTTGGTCCCCTGCACAGGTGACATTAATCAGGCTCATGGTGTCAATTACCTTCTAAAGGACGTTGACTCCCATTTCTGGTCCAGTTCTATCCTTTGAGGTCCTTGTGGCTACTCAGACTGTCAACTTCTATGGCTCCAAAACACCTGAAATGAATGTATCCAAGTATAAAGTCTTCACTTCCCCCTCAGTCCTGATTATTTTTCTGGCACTGAGTGGGGGGGCAGGGTGGATGAATAAAGGCTGAGAAACATTAGGTTATAAAGCAGGCTTGAGAAAGTTTTGGACTCATGGAAATGAATGGGCAACCCTACCATTCACTTGTTATTCTTATAGATAAGAATATCAAGTGAATATTCGTTTGTTCAGAAAGAATATTTGTTCTTTCTGAACAAATGAATAGTAAAAGTTATGCAAAGTCAGAAAGAACAATACACTTAAAGTGTATTTAAGAACACATTAAAGTTGTATATAATTTTCATAGTTCCGGTTCAGTATAAGCATTTGCCTCCATGTGAAGGTCATGAAAGGAAGAAGGGGGGAAAAAGGAGGGAAGGGGGGAGGGAAGGAGAGTGGTTGTCACTTTAGAATTTAATTAGCTGACAAAAAGTAGAAGACTTGATGGGGAAGACAAAATGCAGAGGAAATAGAATGAGGAAGGGAGGAAATAAAAGACAAAAATGTTACAGTAAAATTTCCACTAGCATCAGAAATGCAAGCAGCTCTTTTCTGAGGTACTCTAATTTGTTTGTCTTCTAATTATATTATTTTTGGTTTTGTAATTTTACTATTTTGTGTGTGTTTTATTTTGACAAGGTAGAATTTGCTCTGAATGTCAAGACAAATTCGACTCCTGCAAGCAAAGGCAGCTGAATAGGTAGCAAGGAAAATATAGCCTCTATGCTCCTCAGAAAGAAAAAAAAAAAACAAACCACCAGCCCTCCGGGGAATTTGCATACTAGTCAGACTTGGCGTTGCAGTGGGCGGTTGCCACGAGAGCAGCTCTATTCTTAGATGTCTGTGCGGAGGCCTAGTGGGATGAAAAATGCGCCCTGCTGCCCTAGGACCCTCGCCTCGGTTCTTTTAATGGGGTTCACCTGTCAGATCCAATTGCCCAAACCTGCGTAAAAAGGCTCATAGAATCAGCCATGTTATCCCTTCTTTCATGGCAAATCTCAGAACAGGGGCTCTTTCTGTCAGTCACGTACTGAACTCAGTCTCTCCCTTCCATTAAGATGATTGCTTTCCTTTTAGGGGGTGGAGGGTTCTGTTTTGATTTTTTTTTCAATTTTCTTTCCCATTCTTCTTGTTGTCAAAAGCGTATTAAATTGAATATATTTCCCCAAGGTTAAAAAAGGGGGCCTTTTTCCTCTAAGTAACAATATCATGAACCTGACTTTCTGGTTGCGTGGCTCTTAAATACAATCCAATTGCCATTAAGGAATAATTTATTCAATTATAAGGCAAGAATCTTTGGTGCGTATTCAAACTCATTTTCTACATGAATAAATGCACAGCTTAAAAAGCCAAAAATTGTGAGTACGCCAATAACAAGGTTTTCTTTCCTGCCAGTGTTTGGAACCCCATCTTTTAGATAACTTTTAAAAAATGATTACCAGAGTATTTAAAAAGTAATTCAAAAGTAATTCAAAAGTAATTTTCTTCTTAAACTTTCATATACACTTCTATACCCACGACTTCAGAGAAGCCTGTGGCCCAATAATTTTTGGTTTTCATTATGTGAAACTGTGTTTCATAATTAGAGAAATATATGGAAAATCATATTCAAAATGAGATTTCCCCCAAACAGCCCTTTCTTGAGACTTTTTTACTCTTCTTTTTTTAAATCTTGGATTGCATATGCAAAAGCATACATGCGTAAGGAAAGTACATATGAAGATTCTCTAAATGATTCTAAATTTCTTTGTATCTCCATCACTTTGTCATTTGGCCATTTAACACGGTGACCTGAGAAAGTTAAAACAAAAAAGAGATACATTACATAAGACCAATTAACTTATCACTGAGTGATATTAAAGGTGAATTTTCCTGGTCTCAGAGGAAAACTCAGGGGAAACACAAAACAACCTTCAAAGAACACAAAGAACGAAGATGATATTTGGGCCTTGGGAAAACATAAATGTCAAGTATTTTCAGGGGATAGAGGTATACGGTATTTTCACTTAATTCTTCTATGTCCGTGTATACAGTTAAACTGGGTTTTCTTTTTTAAAGATCACAGGGATTTTTTTCCAAACAGATGTTCACTCTAGGCATTTGCTTAAATATGCATGTGAATGGAAGTACACAGCCTCAGAATCCGAGCTGCTCTGAAAGTAAAGAGACAACCTGGAGACCTGTATGGAAGCAATGGGTCCTGGACCTCGAGATTCCGTGCACTAGTACAGTTTCTATCAGTAAAAAGTCATGAGGCCTACGGGCATATAATAGAGAATCACTTTTTAAAAAATCAAACACATATACCCTCATGAAAAACTTTCTATAATCCCCTTTTTACATTCCTATTACCAAAGAGGGGAAAAATGACACCCTGTCCAAACACCAACCCCAGAGCTAAATATTTAAAATATGAAATACCCGGCAGACCAAAAATCAAGCAAATGTGGCCTCTTTTTATAAGGATGCATATAAAAATTCATCTGATGAGTCCTACAACTATTAGTGGTACTGCTATTTGATATATTCTTAAAATTACCTTCCAAACATCCAGTTTTCAACTTTGTATGAATCAGTTAAAAACAAAGCTTGAAATAACTACACTGTTCGCCTCAAAAAGCAAAAGACAAATCAAAAGGTTGGAGATTAACCTCATCAACCCTGTGATGTTGGATAACACCAAAACAGTAAATTTTAGAAATTTTACAAATTGATATTTTCCCATAAATGAAATGGCTGAAATTTGCTGTCTTCTATGCACAAAGGAACAACAAAAAAAAAATGGGTGGACCAGAGCCAGATCTAATAGTGGATGTGTTTCAGTGAAGACACTGTCAATATACCATGTTTCATTTAATAAAAATTAAGGTTTCAGGATGCTTTATGAAAATGAACTTTGTGTAGCTGCTGGCACCTAATAATTTACCCAACTTAGGCAGCTAAAAAATGTCTCTTCATCTTGCCAGCATTAGAGAGTGAACAACCAACTCCCTACTGTGCACTAGACCTGGGTCTGGACCCCATTAAAGAAACCCTCCAAGAATGGTGAATGGCATTCCTGGATTGTGGCCATGTACGACCTCTGCCTCAATGGCCAGGGACAACTGGAGACAGTCTTTTCTTAAGAGTTGAAGCCAGGGAGGTTCACCCTAGTATGCCTGGTGCACCCCAGCTCTTGAGGATCTGGATCCATTCCCATCATGCAGAGCCAGTGTCAGATACTGGACAGGACCTTCAAGGTCGAAAGACAAAGCTAACAACCTTGAACAAGTTCATTTTGATTCCTGCTAATTTCCTCCTCACAGCACACTCATAGGCACTCAACAAACAAGGGGACTCTGGGACCCCTTTATTTTTCATAAAGACTTGTACACACATGAGTCAGTGAGCCAGACATGTGGCATGTTCCCGAAGAGGGCTGACTTGCCTGTAAAGCACAGCCTATGTGTTGCCTGCCCTTCATTTTATACCACTCATGAAGAAGGAACAATCTAGGTTAAACCAAAATTAACTTAAATGCCCAACACTGTTCCCTCCCTGGCTAAACCAATCACTCCCACGCATATGACATTTCCTGCTGAATACACACACAATTTCAAACTACATCTTAAGTTTGTCTTAGGGGTGGTAAAATTAAATGTCACGAGCCATGGTTAGGTTAAAAATTCTGATTTAAATATTTTAGTGACCACATTTCTGTACTCTTTCATTGCTTGAAAACAATTCTAATAAAGTTAGAAAAGAGAAATATATATCTCAGATTTTAATTCTCTTACACCTGACCCCAAAATTTTAAGTGTAAATAAACTGAAAAAAAAGTCTTAGTTTCATTTATCCCTAAACAGTCATTTGTAGTAATCAATGGTAATCCAGGAGGTTGATTTGATTGTGTTAGTCACCAAAATGTATAATAATTTTAATTAAAAGAGAAAGAAAAGACAGCGTGTATATACAGCATAATACTTCCACCAAGCACATTTGTCTGCAAGAAGTACATGCTATTTAATGTTAGTAACTCTATAAATGTCCTTCATGGTTCACTGAATCTGTTGTTTCCCTACTACCACCACCAACTCGTCCCCAAGCTATTTTATATATTCTAGGACACATTGGTAATAATCCAGACAGCCTCTCTGCTGTTTTTCATACCTAAAACAGTAGCATGGTGGTTTTGTGTTTACATATTTCTTATATGCTGTGCTTTCAAGCATTAAGAGTTCAAATTCACTTCACTATAGAAACAAGAACCAAAACTGCCAAAAGGTGATCATAAACAAAAATTGAACTGAACAGGTATATCTGCCTAATATTGTTTCAGCACTTCTTCCCCAGTATTACCCACTGGCAATGTGTTAGGTCTGGTACAGACTACAGGGCACTCAGAAAGCAATTGAAGAGAAGTTTTGTTCCTCTTTATTTAACCATGTGTAACATAACACGTAAGCACAAAATCAGGTTCATCCCCACCTTCTATATTGCTATGTCCCCTTTGGGAATAAATTTCAGTATACTGGCCTTTCCCAAATTCTACAGGAAGTTCCCTATGTCCACATACAAAGTACTCCTGCATTAAAGTATAAATTGTTTGAATTTATCACTCTGAGCGATTATTACCTAATGCTGCTCTCCCCAAAACCCTAACTGATTTAGGCATGAGCAATCTTCACAGTGGCTAAGGTTAAGTTCATTTTTAAGTGTTTTATGTTTATCACCTATCCAATTAGAGAAGACCAAAATCGCTGCTGAGATCCAAGTGACAATTACTTCTTACGTTAGAGAATTGATGTGCATGCCTGACCACCCCATAAGTCACTGCTTACACCAATTCTCCTACCCCTCATCCACCCACAGAATATATGGAACCTGAACAAATGGGGGGGTGGGGGTTGGGCAAATCAAAGGATAGAGGTGACATCACATCTGTTAGTACATACATATCCACCACAACATACAACTGCCACCAGATATACACACAAACAACTGAATTTTCAGACGTTGAAAGGGGTCTTTCCATAGAGATTGGAGAGCCTGTCTTCACCCTCTTGTAGATAATGCAAGGAAGCCTGGGGGTTAGAAGTGACTAATAGCCACACAGATTGGCAATGGCTGGACGGGAACCTGGTCACCATCAAGGCCAGCTCCGTGCCTGCTTTCCTGCTGCTTCTCACTGCCTGCTCGCAACTGGGGTGCCCTTTCCAGGCTCTGCCATGAATGTGATGAACAAAGGGATAAACACAATGATTAGCAGTGGTTTCACAACTTGCAACATATGATGTTTCTCTAAGGTCTTATCATTCTCTTCTTCCCAACCTTCAAGATCGATCGAATCTATTGTCTTTCAATTGTTTTACTCAAAATGTTTTTTGAAGTAAATTAATCTGCCCACATATCTATAGGGTGCATAACCAAAGGCCTAGTAAATTTTCAGTTTAGTCTCTTCCAAGATAACCTACTGACACTGATCCAAGAAACTTTTTAAACAGATAATGTTCACAAAAACTTGATACGACCTTCTACTTCTATACAATGTATCCCAGAAAATGCCAGATACCTTGACCTGTTCCCCACTGAAGCTAATCACCAAGGGGGGGGGCAAAGAAAACCAACAGTCATTCATACTTCTTTTTCATTGTTTAACTTTATTACTGTTGCACCATTTATACAATTACATATAATTTCAATGCATCCATTGTACATTTTTTTGTTGTTTTTTATTTTTATTTTTTCCATTTTCCAATGAGTGGTGTGTTGGTGTCTGTGACACAGAATGGAGGAGAAACTGGAACTGCAATGAACGCAGACATTTTTTTTTTCATTTCCACTGACCAATAAACAGAACTACAGGTGCACCCAACCACGGACATGCATTAACTCGTCATGAGAAATCTAGGGAGGCCTAAGTCAGATGAGAATGTTTGCTACTCCCAAAAATACCTGGGGAGGAAGAATGGAGTATTGGCATGGAGATACATGTGGACAGGCTAAGTGGGCTGTCTGAAAGTTGGCATTCATCCACAAACATTAAAAAAATATCAAAATAAGAAAGGCTGCAAATTAAAAAGAAAACACAGAAAATACTGCTTTCATAAAGATCTGATTGCCTTGGAAACGGGCCCTGTGGGCAGAATCAAACGCATCACTCCCAACTCCCCTTGCAGAAGACAAGATATCGGATCTTAGTGGCGGAGTGCAAGTAACAGCAGTTCAGGTACAAAAGGTGTACTGTACTTTCAGACATTGACCTTTAACATCCGGGACTGATTGGTAAAGTTGACTGAAGGTATATTAGATATTTCCCCACAAAAATACTATTTGGATTCTCCCCACCCCCTCCCTCCCTTGATGGGACATCTTTTTTTTTTTTCTTTCCTTGGGCAATACACATCATTACTTCCAATTTGAAACAAGTTAGTATAGGAGAGAGACAGACAAGAGACAGAGAGAAACAGGTTGTTTTTAAGCTGTACTTTCTTTTTCATAGGCTGTCCTTGTTATTCCTTCACTGCTACGGTTTGATCGGAATTAGCTGCCGGGGCCTCAGCAGGTTTAACCTCCTCTGCTGGAGCTGCGGGGGCCTGAGCCTTGGGCGTGGAACTGGGGGCTTCCGTGCCTGCTGGGGTCTCCTTGGACGAGGGGGCAGCTTCAGTGCTGCTGGGTTTTGAGTCTGAAGCTGGGGCCCCGTCACTTTTCGTTTCCTGCGAAGCAGGAGCTGCGGGAGCCTCAGTCTTTGTGGGTTCCCCTCCCTCCTTGCTCTTGTCATCCACCTTGGTGGCTGCCACGGGTTCCGCGGGAGCCTCTGCCTCCGAAGCCTTGGGGGCATCGCCTGCAGCGGGGCCCGAGGTGGCCGCCTGCTCCACTTCCTTCGGGGGCTCCGGCTTCCCCTCGGCTGCTCCCTCCGTCTGCTCAGGCTCTGCCTTCGGAGCGTCTGCCTTGGCCGCTTCTGTGTCTTTCCCACCTTCCTTGTCTTCAGGTTTGTTGGCAGCATCCTGGGCATCCTTCTCCGGCTTCTCCTCCTTGCCCTCCTTCACCTCGGCGGTCTCCCCGGCCGCCTGGATTTCATTCTCCTTCGGGGTTCCCTCCTCTTCCGTCCCTGCTCCTTCGGCCTTCTTGTCTTTGTCCTTGGCCTTCTCATCATTCACATTGTACCCCTTCTTCTTCTTGCTCAGCTTGCCTCCCATCTTGGAGTTCTGTAACACAACACAAAAGAGAACAGAACAAAAAGGAGTTACTTGTCGTTCCAGACCGAATGTCTGTGCTCTGCCCAAAATTCATAGGCTGAAGCCCTACGCCGCAATGTGATGGCGTTTGGAAGTGGGGCCTTTGGCATGGGGACAGGGAGGCAGCACCCTCCTGACGGGGCAAGTACTGTCGTGGACACACCCTGCAGGGCTCCATCATCCCCTTCCCCACCTGAGGACACCGCCAGAGACCACCACCTGTGAGTCAGGCAGCAGGTCCTCTGCAGACTGAGACTGCTCACATTTTGATCTTGGACTTCCCAGCCTCCAGAACTGTGAGAAATAAACTTCTATTATGTATAAGCCACTCAATAGAAGGCAATTTGTTATAGCAGCCAGCCTGGACGAAGAAGCTTGTCAAGTGTGAAAACTAAAAGAGGCTTCCCTTTACAGAACACAGTAAAGAGTTCAGAAGAACACTACTGAACTGGATCCTTGCAAATGATCAGCCTGGTAGAGTTCTTACCTGCATTTTGCCACAATTAGCAATAAAAGTGAATCTTTTTTTTTAAAAGAGCTCAGTTATAGAGTGTCTAATCACAGCAAGTTGAGGAAATAAGCTGAGATCAAAGAATCGGTGATTAACGACTAAGCTTGTCCATACTAAAGAAAAGTAGAAGAGTGTTTGTTTCTTATCCGCCCTCCAATGTCCAGCTCAGGCACCCAATATGGAACAGTGTACAAAACAGCTCTAGCGGCCATGTTACATCTCAGTATAGCCAGTAAAGGACTTCATCATGGTTTCCAGAGAAACGGCACAGCTGTAATCAAGCACAAACCACAAGTTTCAAGAAAATACTTCTTTCGAACTCCATTATTCATTTATTCATTTATATAAGCACACACATCTTCAAAGACCAAAGTCAACCAGGATTTGGTCTATCTCAGTAAGTAGGAGCAATTAAAGAAAAACTACCCCCCAAGAAATGAAAAGCACAGTGTCCCCAGCTACATTCAGGTTGTTACTTGTGGCAGATTTGTATTCATTGCTTTTCAAGCAAGTTTTGGGCTTAAAACAAATAGTTCCACAGCAATATAAAAGTGTCCTTCATTACCAATTTTCTGATTAGGATTCAAACTAGACGTGCAAGCCCAATGATCATGAACAACCCTGTTCACTCAAAGTCAAGTCTGCAACTTACTACAGGCTGACATTTTGATTGGGCAACAGAACATGATTTCATATTTGAATTCTGAAATTTTTTTCCTCTGGTACCAAGCCATTAATTCAGATAAATAATTTACATTTATAAATAATAAATTCAGTCCAAAACCCTTGCCAGGGCTAAACAGGCACTGTGTTTTTTTTTAAACACATTTTATGGGATCATATATTAGTGGGAATCCACGGAAATGTTGCTCTTTAGAGGAAAATCAGTTGCTGTTTATTGCTGAAGCATGGTAGAAATAACATTCCCCACAAAGAGAGAGAGAGTAAGAGAGTGAGAGGCAGAGAAAGACAGCGCCTTGACCTGGGCCCAAGTGAAGGTCATAAAATATGGGTGGGGCCATCTGCTTTGGTCCCAGCTCAGGGTCCACTCCTGACAGAATTATAAAGTATACCTTGACCAATCATCTTCTAAAATATTATCCTCTGAAAGGAGAAATTTTGCTGTTTATTCATTATACTCCTTGAAATGATAATTCATGACAGTGAAATAACCTATATTTATTCTAAAAGCTGGGTGTCGTGTAGGAGAGCACTAATCTGAAGAATTCTGACTGAAGTCAAAATTTGTCTCCCCACTCCATATGCTAATTTCCTCTCTGGGGAGACTAAGATTTGGGAGAGAAAAAAGCAATAAACTGAAAGATGGCTAAAGTACTAGTTTCTATTCTCAAGAAAGACCTTTATAATGTTATCAAAGAAAGAATTTCTCTTACATATATTTTTTTAAAGGAGTGATTTTGGGTCATAACCTACTTCAGATATCCAGTGGGCTCTATGTGACTTAATTTTTGGTTATTTTTCCCTCAGAAGTGGGAGCAATCATACATGGTAAAAATAGAACCAAACATACTTTTATCCTATTAGCAATCACAAAGGCAATAAATCAAAATATAAAGAGATAAACTAGATTGGTATTTTTAAATTGTAGTTATAAATTTTCCACTGAATTCTTAATTAGCCAATATGGATAAATAGTGTTATGTCAAAATAACTTCCGTTCTTATACAATTTCTTAAATAATTTCAGCTCTTATTTTGAGATACCTAAGAAATAGAAAACCTGACAGGCCTGCCTTTAAGATCCCCTCCCAATTCTACAATAGAAACCCATACACAAACTTAGAAATCACAAAATAGAAGACAAAGTGTAAAGGTAGAGTTTGTCGTGAATATAACATAGGAGTGCCCCTTCCTGCCATGCACAGCATGAAATTCTATACAGCTATCTCCAGAGGCTTCAAGTCGCGCTGGTTCACAGACCTACAATCTATGTTGCTAAAACCGGCTTTCCGAAACACAGTTAGGGCCACTTTCTATTCTCTGCTTTAAGCCCAGCTGTGATTCTTTTCTGGGTAGGAAATGAAGGCACATAACCCAGTTGTAAGTAAGAAGGTGTGTCTTCATTCCTTCTGATTTTCAAACACAAAGTTAACCAACTCTCCTACCTTTTGATAGTCTTCTTGTGTTAGTTACAGTGAGATATCAGAAGGAGACTTATACAATTCACTAGAACCCTGGAAAAGCAAGGTAGCTGGTTATTTCCCAAAACAATACGGGTGAAAATCTTGCCTACACCCAAGAGTAAATTAAAATTACAACTCAAAATCTATTAACTGGGTATCAGGTACAATTCTAACCCTAAACACATTACTGAGTTATTTTATTCAATCTTCTCCATGGTACCATGTGGTAGTAAGTGTACCATTAGCATCCTCCTTTTACCCATATGGAAATTCTAGCCAAGTTCATGGAGCAGTAGAAGCAAGAGGCTGAGTCCAACAAAATTAGGTGAGGCAGAAAGGTACTATCTTGGAGGTCAAGGGGAACTTCCCTAAGAAGCTGGCAAGTGGGCAGAGCTCTCATCTCAGGAATGTCACCCACCCTGGGTCACAGGGCTCACACAGATCTGGGATGACTCAGAACTCACGATATTAACAAGGTAATGAAGAAAGGCAGAACTTCAGGTACTCTCTGTTCCTATTCTTTTCATCACCCCATTTGTTAGTGGAGCTTTGAATCGTGATCCTTAAGAAATCAGAGACAGTGCTGGGCATATATTTTAATGACTTTTCTCATTTCTATTACTTCTAATTTTGAACAAAATCAGTCAGTATAGAAAAGTGTAAGTTGGAACTTCTAAGATAAAAAAAAAAAGACACAGCAATTAGTAATCCACCCTGGAAACCACTTAAACCTAAACCTATGCTACGGTGAAACAACTACCTCTGCATATGTCCACATTTGGCTCATTTTCTAGCCATTGAGTGACCCAGCAATAAAACTGAGACCAATGCTGGTGCATTGAACTCTGCATTGTTACAATAACCAAACTAGGACATATCAGCAGTTTTATAGAGCAGTTGGAATGCAGCATTTTAGAAGATTTTTCCAGGAGTTTGTAGGTTGGGAAGTTCCAGGCCAGTTATAGGTTTTAAATGCCAACAGCTTTGCTTTGGGAATATCAGCACAAGGTCATGGTGACTTTTAAACACAGTAAGAACAAAGACTCATTACTCTCACATAAAAGAGTGAGAGAGAGAGAGAGCGCTTCTCATTTTTAATAGTCTCCCTTCACCTTCCCTATACTGTTTCTTCTCAAAATCTACTTCTCCACTGAATACAATCTTTTCTCTCTTTTTTTTTTGCATTTTTAATTTATGGAAACCGAAGCCTAATATTCTATCCCATAAGCTTGTTCCATATATCTTCAGAGGCACATAAGAATGAAAGTATTTGTAGTACAGGATTGAAACCTCAATCCCATTCTGCACCAAAGCCTAAGCAATTGTTTTTAAAACCAGGAAGCCCATTGGAATACTTTCCTCTTCTCCAGTGCTAAGAGGGGGTCCCAATGTGACAGACGCCCATGGCTACCAGTGATTGGAGTCACTGAGCTAAACTGATTCTAAGTAGTCTCCTTGGAGGACCATTCTACCCCTTCCAGGGACAGAGGTTCTTAAATCCTCTGACTGCTACCAAGTGAAAAGACATGGCCCAGGCCCACTGCCTTTGTTTCTGTCAAGAAAACTGTCAGTGCTTTCAGGCATTGAAGTCACAGTCCTACATACCCAGAGAGTGTCTAATCAATATTTTAGCCAATACGGGCATTATTTTTACGGCTTTCCAATGAAATGTGAGGTTCCTGGGAGCTGTGATTTACTGTTCCCTTTCTTTAGTCCTTGAAATATAACATTTACTGAACAGTCTAGTTGGGTGTAGGTGGGAGAGAAGAAGGGAAATACTGGATCAAAGGAGTTCAGTAAGAGAAACAACAATGGCATTGTCATTGCCAACTTTAAGATTTCAGCCCTCTGGGGCAGGGCTAAGTGTTAGCATCCCATCAGGCATCCCAGAGGCCAAGGTCATCCAAATAGCTTTAAAGAACCCTTCTGCATCTTGGTAGCAAGCAAAACTGTAGCAGGCCCACATACTGAATCTTAGATGTTTTAATATGTAGATGATCACCACTTGGACTTGTTTAATCTTCATTATGATAGCACTTTGTTGGTTATGTCGATTATTTAGGGTGACCCAAGTGTTCTGGATGAACATGCAAACCCCAGTTGCAGCACTGTCCCTCTTCAGAAGAATGCAACCTTGCATAATGACAGTTTCCAGGCATTAACTATCCCCAAACCGTGAGGGCTTATACGCACTGTATTCTCACTACAATTACTACATACTCTGTGGTACCTCCCCACTCCATTTCCCACTGACGTAGTTTTACATCTTTGTAACTGTCAATGATTCTGTGATAATAAAAATTATTGGCATGCATTAACTGGTGTATAAAACAAAACAAGAAAATGACTGATACAGAATTTCTCCATATGATCCAAAAGTTCCTATGTTTATGGCTTTACATTGTATTTTTATGTCTTCTGTCTCTCACTAACGAGATCTTGGTACTTCCTATGTAGGCCAATTTGAATTGCACCAAGGTCCCATCCATTGCCAAATTTCTACTTTGAAAATGCAAACCTGGATTAATTAACCATTCCATCTAGAACTAAGAGAATACAGTTCTTAAGGATGATATCAGACAGATGGCAATGAAAATGACTTCAAGTCTACAGCATCACCCAACATGAATATGCAACAGTGTGCCAGAGACCAGAATGTTATTTCTGGTTTGACTGCTGCTTCCTGATGTGCTCAAGACAAGAAATAGTCTTTTGATTCTTTTCCATCTTCAAATCACAAGAATGCTGAGAACAAATCAATGTTTCTTGACAGTTAAATATGTGATTGCAGCATATTAACTATACTCTTGAAAAAGCAATTTTCACTGTGAATTCAGGGCTACAAAGGTTCAACAGGTTTATATACAAGGCGATCTATGTTGATTTTTTACAGTAACATAAAGTTAGAACTGACTCACGAGTTTTACCTATAGACAAACTACATCACTAGACAAGTTGGGTTTATAATTACTCAGGATGAAAGAATCCAAGTTATAGATCAAACCCAGCTGAAACACATGTTGAGATAAGAGAAAGGAAAAACCATCTTTTTTTTAATCTTAAGGAAAGGATTTGCACATATTCTTTTCACAAAAAAACCACAACCAATTAAAAAAATATTTTCAATCAGAACAGAGGAAAATTAAAACATTTGGTTATGCCCAACAACTTCTATTTTCTACAAATGGCTGTCCTTTTCTTTCAAATGGTTGAGATTATTATTCTACAAAAAGAAAATGAAATAAAGATAATATAGCCTATGTGAATTTTTGGTATTTCTACCAGGGTATGCTTAGTCACTGTGATTTGCAGTCAGTTTTTATCAATGCCTGGTGATAATTTTCATCATTAGACTTATTGTTCCTGGAGTCTGATTCAGTCAAAGCTTCTACTCAGCTATTGTAACATCACCATTTAGGAGGTGAGAACATTCTTTGGGAAGAGGAAACTATAGTAATAATTGTCAACCCATGTCTACGTTTCTGAGGCACACCTATTAAATACCAGGAGTAAAACTGTAGAGAAAACATTTTCAAGACAATTGATTCTCTTGTCACAATAAAAATTTTCATTCAACATTGTAAAAATGTACTATAAAAATGTGTAAAAAATATTTGGAGAAAGGGGGCACACATACACTTCTGCAACCCAATTTTCTCAAAAAAAAAAAAAAGAAAGAAAAGAAAAGAAAACCACAAAAACTCCACTAAGGTGATTTGGATCATTCAAAGTCAGAAAGCCCTCCAATACAATGGAAGGTTAATCACAAGGGACCCCTCCATTTTTCTGTCATGAAAATCCAGGTCTTTGGGGCTCTCTCTTCAAAAACCCAATATGCAGAATGCTCTCAAGAACTCCATATGTTCAGAAATTATTCTAGAAAAATAGACTTGATCTTAGTGGGACAAGAACGTTTTTGAAGTGGGTCCTAAGTGTAAGCAATGACAGGGGACATAAGTGAGCAACAAGCCTACTCTAATCTACCAGGAGGGTTGGGATACACAGAGACAATTAAAATGAGGGTCAGGTAAGAATCTTAGTAGAGTGAAAAACAATAAAGTTTTCCCAGAAGATTTGACCTTTAGTTTGGATTCAGGGGGGACAGAAAAAAGGTTTGTGGTTTGTTTGTTTTTTTAATCCTCACCCAAGGATATTTTTTCATTGCTTTTTTAGAGAGAGAAGGAAGAGAGTCGGGGGAGAGAAACATCAACTGGTCATCTCCATACACGTGCAAATGGGGGTCAAACACACAACCTCTTGGTCCACAGAATGACGCTCCAATCAACTGAGTCACACCAGCCAGGACCAAAAAACTTTTTATAGAGAAGGTGGAGTTTGAGTTGATAAAAAATATCAAAAGTACTTATACACAGAACAGTTACTCTGTTTAGGTCTGTCTCACCATTTAGTCTTTACATTTTTGGCCCATTAACTGTCTCATCAGTCCTACGAGGAAGGAATTATCGCTATCTCCAGTTTACCATGAGAAAATTAAGGCATGTTGGAGGTAAATAATTTATCCAAGATCATTCATCTACTAGTCTGGAGATGCGGAGTGAACCAAGACACTCTGGCTCTTGAGGGAGGTCTGCTAACCATCACAGTAAAGTGCCTTAGAAGATGGCTAACCTGTCTATCAATGAAGATGGGGACATGGAAAGTGTTTATGTCAGAGCACACCCGTGACAGGAAGGGCCTGGTCAAGAGTGTAAGAAAATCCTGTTTACATGTAGGACATAGGTGAGGACACTCTGACCTGGAGGGAAAAATGATGGAAGTCATCTATAACGGTTGCCAGAGAAAATGTATTTAGGTGGCGGAAAGCAAAAAACCAGCCCTTAAAGGGGTTAACAAGGAAAAAAAATGTGTCTCTCTCAAGAAGAGAGAATTTTACAAAGCATCTTCAAGTTATATGCTGCTGCAAAAAGGTTAAGAAAGACAAGAACAGAAATTGTGTGGTTTGATCTGATGATGCATTGTCAACTACTGACCTGCAGTGATTCAGGTGCAGGAGTGAAGACATGTGCCTCTCTTTGGAAGGACTCAAGGAGCATATGAAGAACCAGAAGAACCCCACAATGGTCAACATAAAACAGTGTAGGCAAAGTGAAGGCAAAAGTCAAGATTCTGGAAGCCTCAGAAAGTACATCAAAATTAAGGTTGGTAAAGAGGGGCACTTACAAAATAGATGGGGGGAGAGGAAATATGAGCAAGGTCAATTCCAAAGTTGCTGGTTGTTCCCCAACTCCACATCAGTGTCACTCTCTTTCAAGTGAATATGGTCAAATCTGAATTATTCCACACCAAAGACTCTATAAGATCTTACTATAGTACGTGTTAGATCATGTGTCTTTGAAATAGTCCTTTATCTTTCAGTACTTTAGGTCTTTACTTATCAGTAGTTTATCTTCTAGTTCTTTCCAACACTTAGGACTTCTCAAGTCCTGAGAGGGAAAGGGCAGATAGTTCATAAACTTAAATGTTAGAGAATTAGCATAGTCACCACTAAGCCTGGAGAGGTCTTATTGTGAGACAATTTGGTGTGCACAAGTAAAGCAAATAGGCTCACTGCACTATTAAAGGGTTTCAGAGACAAGGGAATGCACAGGTGTCTATTGATTCTCAATGAACTAGAAAAAGAACCTTCTTAAGAACTCCTTTACTCTCCTTGTTACTTTCCTTGTTCAATCAAGCTTTGTCTTAGATAAGCCATCCATCTTTGGTTGTTTAGCTGTATCTTTATTGCTTAACCCTCTTACATCCCATTGTATTGCACTGAGAGTCTTAGCAGTAAAATTAATCTAGCTTCCCTTGAATATCAATCAAAAGCCTTTCTTCAGATTTACTCAACATATCTCTGATAACCTCAGAACAAAGATTTTATTTTATGAGTTGTAGTACACAGTGGGTTCTTGATAAATACTACATACTCTGAAACATGCCATTTCCAAAGTATAAACCTTAAGAGTCAATACAACAAAGACTGTACACTGAGTTTATAAACTCAGCTTTCACTGGGGAGTAGAAATAAGTGTGCTAAATTATGACTGAAATTTCCACTTCATCAAATGAGACATGGCCAAGTTTCAGGGCTCACCATGACAGCAAATTCTATGGCACAGAATTATGACACAGCACATAAAGATGAGAAGGCAGACGTCACTACTGTACTATTGACAGGATATTTTTCTTTAAAGTTATCACGTGCATATTGTAGAAACCCATTTTTGAAGTGTATCTCCTAATTGATTCTACAAGTTTTAACTATAAAGCTCTGAAGTGATGTTGCTCTAAATAGGACAAGTACTGGCTGAGCTTGTCTTTGAACATAAAGGTAGACTGGATGCAGATCTTTTGCAGAGAATTTGTTTCCCCATTTAAAATATCCTGCCGCATGAAGCAAACACTATCAGAAAACATGTATTATTCATCCTCATCAATAGTCTGATATGCCTTCAGAGTCTGCTGTGCATTCATATCACTATTTGTACTTAACGGGTAGTCTTTCAAAAGCCCTGGCTGCAGAATTCTAACATGGGACTTTATACGAATCACCTGCTCTTTTAATAAAGCTAGTAAGTGAACCACACCCAGCTCAGGAAATGCAGGCTGCTGAGGTCACTTCTCAACTGTCCTCTCTTCCACAGACCCAGGAAGCTAATATGTCTTTTTGCCTCAACTAATTCCAAACTCTCAAGACAGTGTTAAAGCACAGGGGAACAACTTCTAGCAGTGCAGGTGTTTTTGCTGCTTATTAACGGGCCAGACAGACCATCTCGGGCTTGGAGGCTTGGAGCTATACAAACTTGCAGCCCACCTGACAAAGCCAACTGGGTGGCCAGGAGAAGGGACGGCGCCCCCCGCCAGGAGGGCCCCCCCCATACCGGGAATCCCATACCGGGAATAACCGCAATTGTATTTTGAGGAATTTCTAACTCCAATCATAAAGGGCTATTCACACTTTTTATAGCCACCTAATATTGTCAGATATTGACATTTTAATGTATCTTTTTGGTATCAATAACAAATACAGTATTTTTAATCCTAAAGCCATTTCATAGCTTTATCATTTCCAAGGAAAACCATTCTGTAAGTCTTTAATCATGTCCTTGATTTTTTTAAAATGCATTTTTTCTCAGTGTTATGCTTAGCACAAATCAGGGTTCGGTAAGTATATGCTGAGTGACGAATATATTGAATCCCCAGGCAGTGGTATGTGCTGAGTCCGCCTTCAACAGACCCCTCACCACTATGCTGCTTCAGCAGCACGGTGTAACAGTGAATGTCCTCCCTCCTCATAAAGCTGAATATGGCCCTCAAAATTTCTCAACCGAACACTCCGCCCCTCAGCTGTCCCTACTCATACCTCCACACTTATGCCTTTTTCATGGCACAAGTAAGTATCCTGTCTACTCAACAAGGCATTTAGCAATGAGGAAACAGTGAAGGCGTGAGTTCTGGGGGGCTGTAAGACTTTAAAACATGACCGATGGCTATTCCTCCCTAACCTGAGAATTCCTAGAGAAGAATATGTTTTTTACCCCCAGATCCTACATGGTAAAAACATGATACATGTTTTTTTAATGAACAAATAGGAATGAATTCTAATTGAAGCAACGGGAATTCAATATCAATCTGCCCATTATTCATGTGACCTGGAGTAAAGTCACTCATATTCTCTTATTTGTCAACATTTTACTATAACGTGTTAAACAGCAGTGGTGTGTATAAGAATCATTGGAAGAGCTTATTAATAGCACAGAATCAGAGGTCTCTTTCCAGAGATTAATTAATGAGTCTACAGCAAGCCCTGAGAATCTGGTTTTTTGACAAGTCAACCACAGGTAAAGCTGAGGCCGTTGGCTCCAGAGCCAGTCTCAGAGAAATACAGACACATGGAGTTGGCAGTGACGTTAAGACAGCTAATGCTTTCACATTCTCTGTAACAACCACAGCATGAAAAAAACCCTAAAAACCAATGTGGTTACTCCAGGTGGTTGCAAAGTGAAGGCAAGCATGCGTGCACAAACCCATAGCTGCTTGAAACCCAAGGGAACAGCGAACAGAAATCCAGTGAGACCTCATAAACTCCGGGGCCATGTTACCTTTGAGTTCTCTTTGTTACCAGAACCACAAATATGTTAGAATTATCAGGGCCTGTTCTCCCTTCCAGATACTCCCCTGCAGAGAGTAGCCCCCTGGGCATCTCCCCACTAGGCCTATCAGCTGCAGAGAAGCTCCCACACCTACCCCAGGCCTTAGGTGACCTTGTTGCTCCAGCAACTTGGGCCACTGGTGCGGGAAACTGTGCAGTGGCTATTCGCCTCTGTAAACTGCCTTTGATTGAATTCAAGGTTTACAGCACGCTGTGCAAGACAATACTGTTTTCAGAAGCATCCATTTTATGTAATTAGAGTTCACATTTCAAAAAACAGGTTTTTCTCTTTTAGTTCAAATAGAACTTTGAAGTCTTGCCAATGAGTTTTGAGCCTGGATTCAATAGACTCTATGGGAGAAAGCATATGGGCAATGGGGCCAGCAGGCCAAGTTCAGCTATGTGAACTTGGGCAGGAAGTTAACCTCAGCAAACTCACCCATAAAAAGAAAAACTGGGGCGTGGGGGGTTGTTAATAGCATCACATAGAGTATTTGCAGGAAAGGCTACAGTTCAGCTCATGACACAGTATTCAATAAATTGTCACTGACTTTCCTTACCTGAAGCCATTTCTCTGTCCTGTTACCAGATAATAGAGAGTAAATCTGAATGTCAAGAATGCCTAAGTAAAGCACAGGTGGAACTAATTACCGTATTCAAAACAAACAAATAAATAGAAACTGATTTAATTATCACTTTCCCTAAATGTCCAAATCTTAGATTAGATTAAAGACTGAAAAATCCATTACATAATCTAGATTTTTACAGGGAAACAAATGTTATACTAAATGGGCACATTTTAGGAAAAGATGAATGACAATCATTCAACCAAATGTTGAATGAGCCCAGTGTATATGAAAAAAGCACTACACAAAAAATCAAAAAGGAAAATGGCCTTTACAGCAACATTCAGGAAAGAAAGGCTCTTTTCCAAACTATATTTCCATCTTATTTGCTTTAGGTAAATTGCCAGGTTGTGGCAAAGGCCATGCACAATACTCGGTTTTGCCTATTTCACCTGTTTGGAGTTCAATAATAGTTTTAAAATAGAAGTATCAATAGATCTTTCCCCTGACAATACTTTACCTTTAATCTACACCTACTAAATAGTGTGTTCAAACACAAAGTAAAGAATGAAGAGGTATCCTTCCTCAATTTTAGCATAAAATTCAAGGGAGAAGCCAGGCCCTTCTCTCTATTTTTCCTGTAGGCTTAGAAAAAGCAAGTCAAGAAAATCCAATTGTCCAAATCCACGAGCACTTCTCCGGGAATCAGAGAACCATCGACCACGGAATGTGACACGGCATTCCAGGCCACACCAGCAGCACCTTGGCACTCAGCTTGCTGACCCAGCGCTAAAGACCATGTCACGCGTGGAACTTAAAACGGGGTGCCGATTTAATTTCCCTCTCGGCGTGCTCAAGCCACACAGTAACTCACCTGAATCACTCTCCTTAAAAAAGAAACTAACACCATTCAATGTCCATTCTTTCGTGAACCTGACTCTTTCAACATCTGTTAAACTTGGACTTGAGTCTCACCATAGCCGCTATTAGTTGCTTATGTTAAACAAATCATTTTTTAACTCCCTGGGACTCGGTCTCTTCATTTGTTAGTTAAAAGGACTAGAGCTGCATTTCTTTGGTCTAAAATTTTTAGTCCTCACACAAATGTGTAGTAATAATGTATATATTTAACTATATGGCATTGAACACTCAGATTCACTTACACATTTATTTCAGGAAGACCACAAACGTCTAGGCACTGTGTTAGACTCAGGGGGACCGATGAAAAACAAGGTTGACTCTGACTTACCTACAGGCCTTTCATGTCCAGAGTGTAGGAAAACTACACCTAGAAAAAGTGTCAAAAGGAACAGCAAATAGCTGTTAGCCTGTGGCCGGGTTGTGACAGTGTGGCTTAAACAATTTTAACAAGTACACTGCAACAAAAAAGTCAACTTATTTTGCAAGACTAAAAACGGAAAATACATAGGCAGGGGCCCAAACCTTTCCTAATGAAGCTTCTGGGCTCTTGTTAATGTCCCCCCAGTCTTTCGTGCACTTTCCGAGGTGAGGACCCAGGGGGAAGCTGTTATAGGTGGGGTGCTGAATGGCAAGGGTGGAAAGTCATGCCGATACCAGACAAATAAGGAACAAGAGGAAGCTCTGATGTCAATAACAGACATCTCGAAATTCACTCAATCAGGTACAAATTCCTTCTGCGTAGTGGACCAAGTGTCCTTCCTATGCACTGAACCACGTGGGTGCCCAGAGTCCACTGTCTGTAAGGGGACTCTCAGCTACAGGGCATTGCTAAATAGCATATGCCATTACAGCGAGAGTCTTAAGTAATCCTGGAGTTGAGACAGACACAGTTGAGGAGAGGCGAACTGTCTTAATAAGAAAGGCAAAGGCAAACACATTGCTCATTTAAAACAGAAAGTGGGAATGAAAAATGTACTTAATACAATGAAGTTTATCTGACTTATCTAAGGTGGCAAAATTCAACCTCGGTGGAGATTCTGAGGGTTCCATTCCTCACTCCAGCCACCAGCCTTGCAGTCCCCCCACCTCCTACCCTATTAGAAATTACAACATTTCCTGCTTGACACGGCATCAGAGTGGGGCAAGAAATTTCAAAACACACAGCAGTCTCAGACTGGCAAAGGTATGAGAGATTCCACAGGACTCTTAGGTGTAAGGAGGGAATAGAATAAAAGTTTGGAAGGCAATATTAAGCTATGACTCATGAGTCTCTTTTAATGGGGAGAATCCCAGTGAACTTACTGCAGGGGTCCCCAACCCCTGGTCCTGTTAGGGACCCGGCTACACATCAGGAGGTGGTGGGCAGGCTGGCAGGTAAGTGAACTGGTCCCTGGTGCCAGAAAATTTGGGGACCACTGTGCTATTGTATCAAGTGTATACACTATTTTACTATGTCACTAGACCTAATAAAAACTAAGTTGAACCAAAGAGAAGGAGCATGTCTGTTAAAACAGCATCTCCTAGCTCTTATGACTATACATGTATCCCTCACACCTATGGACCTACAAGGTTTTTTCTATAAAATAAAGGAATTGAGAGCCCAGCCCTGGCTGGTATTGCTCAGTGGTTTGAGCGCGGGCCTGCGAACCAAAAGATCGCAGTTCAATTCCCAGTCAGGGCACATGTCTGGGTTACAGGCCAGTTCCTAGCAGGGGCCAGTTCCCAGCAGGGAACACATGAGAGGCAACCATACATTGATATTTCTCTTCCTCTCTCTTTCCCTTCCCTTTTAAAGATAAATAAATAAAAAAATTTTAAAAATAAAATAAAGGAATTGAACTATTTCATCTAAAAAATTCCACTTGTCTAAAACACTAGTACAATAAATACGAATAAAGAAAAATGTGCATGTCCCAAACTATTTACATGTTTGCAACAATGGGTTCAAATAAATAGACAGACAAATTGCTGGTTAGAACAAATTATGTAACATGAAAAAATCAAAGCTATACCTTCAGTCAGCTGGAAGGTTAAAAAGAAGCTGAGGGCAAACTGAAATTACCTAAGACCACCCAGAAAAGAGGGAGCATTTATTAAGATAAAGATCAGTGTCAGAACATTGTCACTTCCTTTGGTGTCAAGGTATTACCTAACAAAATGAGGACATCCAACATAGACAGTGCTTTCAGATTCTTTCCATGCTTTTATTCTTTCCATTTTTACATTGGACCTCTTACCAATTTAAGCCTAAAATGTCTTAGGGAACCCTACTAAGCACAGTGTATAGTAGAAACTCTTTATTCTAATCACTTGGGTTGTGATACCTTGAATATGGGATCTGCAATTCATACTGAATTAAAATCTGAGACATGAATATAGTACACAAAACTACTGAGTTCTTCATCACATACAGAAGATTCACGGCAAACTGAACATTTCATCAACTGGCCTCGCTTCCTGCAGGCACCCAGTTTTATTCCTTTTATAATGTAACTTTGGAATTAGATCATCCTAAAGTCTAAACCATCCTCTCAGTCAGGTGAAACTGTCCCTTCTTACTTGGGAATTCGTGAAACTTGCCTGTCGTAGGTGATTCTAAAGGAGTCACAGGATTCCCCAAACCTACTCAAGTCTTCTCAGCTCCTCTGGTCACTCTATCTTCAAAAGACCAATTCCTGGAGCAGACATAGTTTATTTCCTGGCAGTCATGAGGAAAGCTCAAGGTCAAACAGATAAACACTACTCATCAGCAGTTGAGAGGTCCATGTATTGGCTAAAGACGCATCCTGTATCAGAGCAATGCCGCAAGCGTCCCTGGGAGAGAAAGGGCACTTCAAAATGGGCACAGAAGAGTAATTATAATTATTTTAGCAAAAATCTGCTTTTTTAAATACAATTGTTAAAAATAAGACAGAGCCTGCTTATGATTCCTGTACAAATTAATTATGCTAATTTGTCCTCATAGGGACATTTTTGTACACAAGATGATTAAGTCCTCCCAGTTTCTTCCAGAAAGCCTCCTGAATGTGCTAGCTCTTATGGTTGAAGAGGAAAACGCATGAACCTTCTCTAATAACATAAGCATCTAAACTTTCTCTCAGCCACGGATTCCAGCCTTTACAGCAGACCGGTGTCGTGGTGCACACTCATGGTGACCAAAGCGAAATCCACGGCGCAGTTCGGAAGTCAAGGCTCTGTGATTTCAAGGGCTGACTGGAAAGATAGGGATTATTTCGAGATATTTCGGAAGAATCTTGATAAATAAAATAGAAATAGGAAATCAAATTCCATACTTTGCAACTGTTCTCCAAAAAGTGTCATTGCCCTTATAAAAGGTTATTACATAAAAAAGTCAATGTTAAAAACAGAATTAGCTAGGTGTCTTTAGTTCTGGAAATGAAAAAGAAAAGTTGACTATTTTCACCATTTTGTCGGATGATTTCACTAGTGAGATGAAAAGCAGAAATTATAGAACTGAGCTTCCTTCCAGAGCAGAGGTCAGCGAACTGGGCCACCTGTTTTCGAAAACAAAGTTTACTTGGAACACAGCCAGGCTCGTGTGTTTACAAAACGCAGCTGCTTCCATGCTGCAAAGGCAGAGTTGAGGAGCTGTGACAGACACTGGCTGGCAAAGCCCAGTGCAATTACTATCTAGTCCTAATGCAGTCCTTCAAGGAAAAGCATGCTGACCCCTATCTACAATCTTAGATGAACATACTTAGCCAGTGACTGAGTTTCTGCTGTCAGACAAGAGCGTAATCCAAATCTAAATGATGCTGCAAAGAGTAATCCGGCCTTGTTGATTTTCAATAATATCGTCAGGAAAAAAGAATGTTACATGGGAATGTTTTAAGATTATGAAGTATCAATGCAGCACTTCCCAGTTCAAAAAATCTGGACCAGTCATTGAACCTCTAAGGAGATATGATGCCATAGCACAAAATCCAGGCCAGAACCAAAGAAAAAAAATTGCCTGGGTTCCAAGCCAGGGTTCCATCCCTTGCTGCTTCATGGCAGAGAACTAGCTGCCTAACCTCTCTCTCTGTGAGCCTGTTTTTTTCATAAGCATAAAACGCGGGTAATGCTAATATGTAACAGTTGAATAAGATAACAAAGACTTCAATGCCTCTCTTGAGCCAAGGGCGTGGTCTGTGGCGCCCTTCAGATTGTATCACACCTGATATTCTCTGAAGTGGAGATGCTCATCTTTATGACACTTCCATAACATCAACAATAGTCAATGGTGAAAGTGAAGCTCTAGAAGACACAGCTGTCACTCCCCTTTCACTCTCCCCAGACCCGTCTCTCTCATTTTCAAGGCCCAACCTGTCCATGACTCCTGTCCATGACTTCCTTCACAGACTCACCCTCCTGTCCATGACTTCCTTCACAGACTCATGGGGGCACCATCCATCTTGGTTTTCCTGGGAGATACACTCACGTGCACAGTTTTAAGAGCCTCCAGGGTGTCTCAATATTCCTTTGTCTAATGCCCATAGCCTACTGATAGTCATTTCCTAAGCTTCAGACTTCTGCACCCAGTGTTATACCACTGACCAAACATGACGTCCCTTAGATTCTTCAAATTCAAGATTTTCTTAAGTGCACTCATTGCTACCTTTCCCACCTACCTAAGCCTATCCTTTTCCTGTGTTCCCATCCAAAAGACCAGACCCACCACCCACCCAACTGCCTAGGCAGAAATATGGGGACTCTGTGGACCAATCTGCACAGCCACCACCACCCCCACTCTCATCCAATTGCTTATGTCCTTCTCCCACTTAAAATCTGTTCATAATTCCACTGTTGGCTGCTGGCAAACAAATGACTTAATGTGTTGTATGTGCTTCTGAAGAAAGATGGCTTGGGGCTCCACCTGCCATTCTGAACCAGAAGGGGCAGAAATCAACACTGAGGATGGAAGAGCTAAAAGGTAGGAGTCTGGTGTCTGGATAACACCACCGAACCGCCACATCAGCCCTGGAGCCCATTTCTGGAATTCACGTAAAAGAGAATTCAACTTCTCTCTCATTTGAGTCGTTATAATTTTGGATATTCTGTTCTATCTATGCAGCAACATCAAATTCTAACAGAGTAAATTTCTCAAAACCACTCCTCAAGCACCAAAAATTCAAGTTAAAATATATCACCACATTTAGCAATGAGCCATTCTTATGAATTCCCCCAGTCCCACAACCCTCTCTCAAACACATATATTTCTCAATTATTCGTGTTTGCGGTATGATACTACTAGAAAATACAAAGTCTGCTCAGTGAATTTTCCAAATAAAATATTACTGATGATGTAAAAACTGAATAGTAACAAAGAATTAAGTTGATTTTTAATATTCACTATAAAGTTAATGCAGCTCATCTCACAAAATAATGAACAAGTTAATCAAAGAACACACTTTCTATGAGGTGCAACATTTTTATGAAGAACAAAGTACCATGTTTTTTGGACTATGAGATGCACCCTCCCCCATCCCGCACCAATTTGGGAGGAATAGTGGTTGTTAATGCTGCTGTTGAGTTCTGTTTACATTTACATTGGTGAAATATTATGTTATTTAAGTTATTGACTATCTTACCACATTTTTTGCTTCAAAACTTTTTGCCCTATTTTCCTCTGAAACCTAGGTGCATCTTATGGTCCAAAAAAATATGGTAGGTTTTTATAGCCAAGTAGAACACGGTCAAATTAAAAGAGGTGTATTTTAGCATAGGTGGACAAAACAGCTCTAGCAAGAATCTTAACAAATAAAAACAAAAAGGAACCTAAACCACAGTTGAATAAGAAGCCTTAGGGATGGTGCCAATGAGAAGACTTCACTCAAGTTGTGGGCTGAAGAAAAATTAACAAAGTAGGAAGCACAAAGCAAGCAAAGATACAGAAATGTTAGTATATGAAAAAGGAGCCATTCACAGAGAATCTGATAGAGTTTAAATTGAAGCTTAAACAGGGGAAGAGGCTGTGCATGGCAAGTAATTTAAAGTAGGGTCAGAAAAATGCGTGATGCAAAACTGCCTTAGCATTAACAGAATAAGATGCAAGGTCTTATGGAAGCAGTAAATGAATGTGGCCTTTCAAATTCTGACTCAGATAATCACATCCTCTGCCAGGGGTGTCCAACCTTTCGGCATCTATAGGCTACACTGGAAGAAGAGTTGTCTTGGGCCACACGTTAAATACACTGTGACACATAATCATTAAAAAAACCTTCATGATGTTTTAAGTAAATTTGCGATTTTGTGGTGGGCCGCATTCACAGCCACCCTGGGCAGCATGCGGCCGATGGGCCACGGGTTGCCCCCCCACACTGAGAGTCTAGACTTCTGCTAGCGAGCCCCATGGCTCCAGAGGGAAGTACCACATAGAAGGTCCTGGACAAGGAGATAACTGTGACTGACTGCTACAGGTGTGCACAGCAGGAGCAACTGGCTTCTCACCTCGGGCTATTTTTTTTCCTGAGTTAAAAACAAGGTTTAAGGAAGACTGCTACTTACTGCATCCCACCCAAGTCTGACCTATGCATCCAGAGCTGAATCAATGCAGCAACTGCAAGGGCTCCTGGCTCAGGCCTGACAGGGTGGGGGCAAAGGCGTCTGGGCTCTCAAGGGCCCTAGGAAGTCTAACAGTTTGAGATCTCAAAGAAAACACTGCCTCCAGAATACAGAATGAAGACCTCCATACCCTAGTTAACAAGTGTCTGTGTCGATATAAATTGAATGTTTGCACCACCTGTCCCTCAAATTTGTACGAGTAGGTTAAAACTTAATCCCCAGTATGATGGTATTTGGAGGCAGGGCCTTTGGAAGGTGTTAGCTCCTGAGGGCAGAGCCTATATGGATGGGATTAGAGTTTAAATACAACAGGGCCCAGAAGTCCCTCCCCTTTCTCCAGGTGAGATTACAGCAATACTCAGTCCCCCAGGAACAAGAAAGAGAGGCCTCACCGGACACCCAGTCTGCTGATGCCTTGATCCTGGACATCCTAGCCTCCAAATCTCAGGGAAATTAGTATTTATCATTTGAGCTACCCACTCTATGGTATTTTGTTAGAAGACCCTGAACGGACCAAGAGAAGTGTCCACAGTAGTTACCTGCAGTAGTACCTATGCCAATGAGCTTCTGCAACGCAACACCTATAGGTTTATAGTTATGCAAATTATCTTTAATTTGGGATTTTGGGGTTTTAATGTTTAATGTGATGAGGAGTAAGGCTTCCTCCATAATTAAGAGATGCTAAAGCCCACGCAATAGTGGTATGTGAATAAAAATATATGTATTCAAGGAGCCCTAGAACAAGAGCACCAATGAGCAAAAGTGCTTTAAAACCTATAAAATAGCACAACTACAATGTGACAGGTGTTTTTATCAATATCATGGTGTTCAGAGTCATCCAGCTCCCATAAGCATGCTTGGTTTAGGGTGCCCACTATAGTATAGGCTGGAAGCTATTCACACCCTGCCAGGGACATGCTGCCCCCTTCCAAGTTTAAAAGAATATTTCTGTGTCTGAACTTGGTCAGCAGCTGAACTTGGTTTTATTAATCCTCAAGTTTATGCAATGAGAATGTTCAATTATAGAATAAACACGAAACCGTCCTTATGGTAATGATTACCAAACACCACCATACCCCAGGGTAATGCCAGCTGGAGCTGAAGCAGATAATTTTGAACAGTTCCATTGAAGCGACCTCTCATTTCAGTTTAAGCAGCAGAGTCGACTACAGAATTAATGCCACATATGCACCAGTATTCAGAAATCATTTTTATGCAATATCTTTATCCAGCACACACAGCAAAAGTTTATGATGAAAACAACAAGCTTTTATTTTAAAGTATGACATAACTGTTTTCACATCAAATCAGTAGACATAGGTCATAAAAGAGGATGCCCTGATGTGCATACTTACTGGTCACTCTCTCCAGGTGACAGACACTGACATGAACTTGGTGCTTTCATTGCAATAAACAGTGGCTAAATTTAACTGTGTGCCAGAGAGAGGGTTACATTTATAGCTGATGTGAAAATTCTGACAAGATGACTACAAGCAACCATCTAAAACACACTTAATAGAATACTGACTAGCATGAAACCATCGTTCACTATCCTACATCTGGAATATCTGAGTGTTTGAACTGCAATCCTCATGAGCAAGACAGAAGAAGCCTCATGACCCAGGGGCTACTGACCAGCCAATGCCCAAGACCACTTCATGGTGGCCCAGATGTGAAGACGTCTCTGCTCACTAAAGCCCTTCCTCCAGGAATCAGTGGGAAACTGCTAAAAAGACCATAAAATGCTAGATATTTTCCAAATCCTCTGCAATGCTTTTATCCCCCAATTCCTACAGAACGAAACCACTGATTCTTTTAAGTTAAAACTGGAACCATCTGAAGTGCCAAACTCATATACTTCATTCCCGCCGCTGTCATATACAAAAAGAGATCCAATTTCTTACATTGGACTGAGGGGTTATTCCATCAAAGGCAGACCTAGTGCGGGCCCAGGAACCTCATATAGGCCACACCAGAGTAGATGCCCAACCCTCAAGAGAGAGAAACCCCACCACAGAATCGGTGCCAGCCCCCGGCACTGCAAACAGGGATACATACGAAAGTTTCTCCCTTTCCTTATTTTTCTATTAACTGAGTAATCAATAAAGTTTAGAAGAAAAGAGAAACTATGAATACACAGTGGTTGATCACAATTGCTAGAACTATTAATGGTGCCATCAAAGAACGCCTTCTTCCTCTTAGGGAGCCGCAGAGTAAGACAGCACCTTACTGCGGCAGACTGTGGAGTGAGGGAGGGAGGTGTGCTCGTCTGGGTAAATCACTCAGCCTTAGAATGCAGCGCACCTCCAGTTTTGTGGGGAAATCACAGTATGACTCAGTATGTCAGTCAAGAGCCCTCTGATTTAATATTTTTAAACAGCTTCAGTCTGAGCCACAGAAAACCCCAATTTTGCATGCTGTCTACACGTGCTAGTTTTGCAGCCTTGTCTGTCTCCAAATCTATCAGCTCCTGGAGGGTCAGTGGGTCAGAAGCCTTTGTTTTGTTTCAGTGAATTGACCCAAAAGCCTGACCCCCACCCAGTGCAGTCAAAGGGACTGGAGAAGAGGGCATCTGGGAGCCTGGTGGCTCACAGAAGTAGTGACCGCTGTCACACTGCCTCTGCTCCAGCCCTAGAACAGATCCTATGAAGATGTCAGAATCCCATTCATCTCCTACAAATGCAGCTATGTATGGCACTTACTTAAAGAAGCCACAGAAAAGTTACCCAAATGGCAAGCAGTAAATTGAGTTTTATTGCCTGAGAACAATTAGAGCAAGACAAGAGCATGGAATGTGGACCAAGAAAGGCTGAGTCACATTGGTTATGTGACCTGTTACTTATTTCTCTGTGCTACAGCTTCCTCATTTGTACCATGGGATAACAGCAGCACCTGCTACATCAAGGTGTTTTATCTTAAAATGTTAATCTTTGTGAAGCTTAGAACCACTGCCTGCTTAGCCCACAGTAAGTCTGCATTCTGGAAACTAAAAGGTGGTATTTTTTGCAATTTATAATTAAAAGAGATTACACAACGTTGTGAAATGTCATTTAAAAATGAATCTTTGCATAATTCTGCCTTCCTTGTGAAAATGGTTTTACATTACCAGTTTAGAATCAAAATCGTAACAATCCAAACTTTTATTTATAAAGTACAGTCTTTCAAAATACATGTCTCTTAACAGTTCCAAATGCAGGACTACAGATTGAAAAAGAAAAAGCAGCTCTGGCTGGTGTGGTTCAGTGGATTGAGCGCCAGCCTGAGAACCAAAGGGTAACTGGTTCATTTCCCAGTCAAGGCTCATGCCTCGGTTGCAAGCCAGTATCCAGTAGGGGGCACACAAGAAGCAACCACACACTCATGTTTCTCTCCATCTCTTTCTCTCCCCTCCCCCACTCTAAAAATAAATAAATAAAATCTTTAGAGAAAGAAAAAGCAAACACCACCAAACTACTGGGGTGATATTTCCAAAGACCCGACTACCACCATGATGGCTACCCATGAAAAGAATTTTGAGTTAAGTACAAATTCACAGATTTGGGAGAAATCCAGACGAAGAGTTTTGCTTCACTAATTGAAGCTTATGTTTTCAATCATAAGAGGACATTATCAGATTCAAATACGCCCCACATATCTGAATTCCTAACTGGATACCAACTAGAATTGACCCGACTTCGCAAGGCCCCGGGGAACAGATAACTGAAGCTGGACCAAGATCAATGGCATGGGCTATCTTAACACATCCTGCATCCTGCAGGACACAGGGGCCCAGATCCCAGGTGGAGGACAGGTCCAACAGTTATCACTGAATATACAACCATCTGTTACATGTACAGCAGCCTCCACTTATCCACAGTCACTGTTGTGGAAGTACTAAATGGGAAATTTCAGAAATGGTAAGGTTGACACTGTGCGCCATTCTGAGCAGTATAATGAAATCTCCCAGCCCAGCTCAGTTCAGCCCAGCACATCAGTCATCCCTTTGTCCAGCAGCCCCCCGCCCACTAGCCACTTAGTAGCCCTCTAGGTCATCAGACCAACCGTCAGAGTATCACAATGCTTGTGTGCAAGTAACCCTTATTTTAGTTAATAACAGCTGCAAAATGTAGAGTAGGGATGCTGGCACTTTGGATATGCCAAAGAGAAGGCATAAAGTGCTTCCTCAAGGTGAAAAGGTACATTTGTATAGGATAAACATAGTACATATAGCGTTTGGTACTGTTCGAGGTTGCAGGTGTCCACTGGTGGTCTTGGAACATATCCTCTGAGAATGGGGAAGGGGAGACGGCTACTGTACTAACACTGACCTATTTTATTTGGACCCTGAGTTCGGTGACTTCCAAAATGGTTTACCAAGAAGAAACGAAGATGAGGGGACTTTTCGTACACAGCGCACCTTCTCAGAAAGAGCTAAAGGCAATGTGCATTATTTAGTCAAGTCTGATTATTCAGGAAGGGGTAAGGAGCTGTGTAGCTTTACTCCCCAGCTCATTCATACATTTTATTGAATGAGCCAGCTAAATTGGCTTCTTACAAAGCTAAAGGAGCAAACACTAAATCAATACTACTTTCCCAGACACTTATCAGAGAGCTGGGCAGTCCTCATTTGAGTGGCAAGACGCTTCCAAGTTTACCGAATAGAAAGCAGGCAATTCATAGCGTACACTCAAAAAGAAATTCCCACATATTCCTTGAAAAGCCATTGTCGTATCAGTGTTTAAATACAATTCGTAACAAGTCACATTTAAATAGTCATATCATTCCACACTTCGGAAATTACAAACAGTGGATGGTGCTGGAAAGTAGGGTGACAGACTGAAGATGGTGTGCAAGGAAGAAGAGATGGCAGCAGATGACGAAAAGGCAGGTCGAGCTCAGTGGTGACATGGTCGTGGCTACACTTTAGTACATTCAGTCGAGACTATTAAGGGGCTGGTCGAGCACTGTTACTCCAAGTTTCCCTGGATTCTATAGAAACCCGTGACCACGGAATACTCAAGGCTCGCCACAGACTATTAAAGGTTTCTGCACATGCTTCTAAGGCTTGACATTAGTCTCCATTAACACTTAACTACATGTTTCATCAGATAAACATCAAATTATTTCTAAGATAAACATTGGTGGGTGTCAGTTGAAAGGGAGAGCAAGGACGCTCAAGCTTCTTCAGTTTCTTTGAAGTTTTATTTTGGTTTCAATAAAAACTCAGCTAGCCAGCTCTGTAAATTGAGCTGGTTGCAACTAGCGACCACTCTTCCTGGACAAGAAGACTGAGGTGATGAGGAGATCCGAACAAGCCCTGAAATGACTTTTAGGAGAAAGTCCAGTGCTGTTCTGAAAAAGAGAGAGCAATTGAAATAGAGAAGACATGGAAAGGCACCTAGATGATAGGACAGATATAACTCAAAAGTATCTTTCAAGTCACAGACCAAAGAAAGTGTCAGCAGGAGTGTGAAACTGTTTAGATCCATCCAAAACAGAATGTGACGGGGAAAAGACAATGATCTCCCAAGTAAGCACACACACACAATGAAGAAGCCTCCAAGTGTGTCACAGTTCGTACTATCTCGGCACTATAGGTACTCTGACTTTAGAAAGTGACACCAGGGAGCACCTAGTAAGGGCCAGGTGACCGAACCCTCATTTCCACCCCTCACTTCCAGAGGTCCACACCTGTCAGGGCTGCGAGTCCATTCAACCACAAACGGAGGCTGTTTTTTCCTTCAAAACTGAAACAGTCCAAGTCACTAATGTGAAGAACAGACCTTTAGTCTGTGTTTTAATTCCAACGGCATTCCATATGAGCTCAAGGAAGGTCCTGCTGTCGCTGTCGGACAAGCCTTCCTGACACCGCCGTGAAGAATTCTTGGTTGTTTACCACAGCGTGGGCTGGAAGAGTCCACCAACACGCTTTCAAAATATACAGAAAAATTCCAGCTTTTGAAAATTTCAGGGGAATTACAGAGCAGCATAAGCAGCTCCACTGATTCCCAGAGATACTGCCTATTGAGATTTCTTCCTTAGAACACGGATCTAATTAAACGTGTGCATTACTCACCACACTTGAACTTTCAGATATTAGGGTCTATGAGGACTTGACAGAAGTCTTTAATTCCTATTATTAAAATATTTCTGTTTCTATACACAGTGAATGAAAAATAAACTCTGAGGACATGCTCTCAGGATATGTTCAGTAGCCATTTACCTATTTAGGAGAGAACATTAACAACACAGAGTGCTCAAGTCTCTTTTGTCAACCAGGAAACTAGCTTTCTGAATGGTCTGCCCAAGATGTCCACAGATATATACCACGGTTTGAATACACCCAATAATAAATCATTTTTGCTTTTCTCACCCAAGGTAGAATAATCATTAATTCAGATTAATCAGATTAATCATTAATTCGCATTGAGCAATTTACTGTGGGCCTCCCGCACCTGAAGCTCTAGGAGAACCAACAGTCAAGCAGACGGGGTACCTACGTCTAGGGCATTTCCACATGGGGCTGAGAAGTAATCAACTGTCAATCAGCCATCACACATGACAGGCAGTACAAATCAGGATGGAAGGTGAAGGCTAGAGGAATGATAAGAGATGGATTACCAGCCTTACCCTAAGTTTGTTGAGACTTCAAACAAAACTCATGTTCAAGAGCCCCAGCTACCTCTGTAAGCTATTTGCAATTCAGAAATCAACAGCAACCACCATTTTATGACAGAAGGGAATAGCTATGTGGTGAAATATAATTTGTACGACAAAACATTAACAGAAAAATGATCTATTAACTTTAGCACTGGAGACTTACCCAATCCACAATGAAACCCTAGAATAAATATTTTCCAAAGCAGGTTTTAAATCAAGATAAAGTATTTTCTTCGTATAGAGACACCCTCCTTCGTCACATGTCCCATGCAATTTCAGAGTCATTTCCATGTAGCTTCAACTTGTTTCCTAAAGATCTCTCTGGAAGGAAGGACAAGCACCATTCATTCAAGTAATTTCCCTGAAAGAAAGATTTCAAGGATCCTGAAAACCACTGGGAGATTTTCTTGGCATCTTGAAGACAAGGGCAACAGCAGTTCATCCCTGTTCTTCAAGCTGAGTCAGGCTGAATGAGCACAGTTAGGAGGGCAGGAGGGTACAACCTGCTGGGGATGTCTCCCCACAGTCCTCCGTGGTCCCTCAGTTATTGTAAAGATGCTGCTCAGATCTAAAGCATATTCTTGCTGTGGTTGAAGATCTAACTATTCTTGGAAGGCTTTTCCCTCAATTCATAAACCCAAAGTACTTTGTTTTTTATAAAAATCTATGATATGTAAATGTCTTGTCTATCTAGTGATTAAGACCTTGGAATTAAATGAACTCAATCCTAAATTCCATATTCTCCAAAGTGATAGGTACATAAGACTCTTTGAATAATAGCCGATTGAACTTGGAATATCTCACAGGGCTTAATCAAGTCAAAGAGGAGGATCTGACAGCAGAATAGAGAAAGGACAGAGGTAATGATGGATCCAAGTAGTTACTTTAATGACTATCCACTGGTGGACACCTCTGTCCCACATTAACTACAGACTAACACTTGTCTCGCTATAATTACTGGTGTACTTGTTTGCCTCACTCACTATAAACTCCTTAAAAGGAAGGAAACAGACATCCGTCCCCCAGCTCATTGAATAAACAAACATTAATTATGCAATATTTTAATGTGGTTTGTATTTCCCCACATTGCATTTAGCAGGGTAGAAAAAACCCACACTGCTTGTTCATTTGAACTGCTTTTAAAAAGCTTAGTCTTAGAAATATATTTACAAAGCCACTGATCATTCAATAAAGAATGAATTCATCACAAAAGCAATACTTCTAACTACATGAAATAATTTTTTACTTATGACTTTTAAGTGAATAAGTGTACAGCAGAAATAGACATCAAAACCTACATTTCAACACCAGTCATGCCTTGGGTTTCCTTATTGCAGCCAGAGCAACTTCTCTGTTTATATTCTCCAACTTCAAAACCAAGATGATACCTTCACCCTGGCAGGTCTCATCAGAGAGTTTAAAAATAATAATAAAGGAAAATATCCTCTAGTAAACCGCTCAGAAATACACATAAAAAAGTGTATCAGTCACCTGGTTATTCATTTGTCATAAATTGCTGTTCAGCCATCAATGCCACGTCATTCCAGCAAATTACATTTTCCAGAGACACTATCTACAATGTTGGCCAAGGCTTCAAAGTAGAAGATGAAATTTGGTATGGAGGAGATCAGCAGTCAGTACGGCAAGTCAGGGAGGCTCAATAGTACATAAAATAAAAAAACTAATTGCAAAGAGCTCCCACAGAGGCCTTTCAATTCTACTACTCACCTTAAATCAAACCAACTTGACCCTGTGGAGTAGATGAGCCATGACCCATTAGCTGTGCCCTCCCCTCCTGCTGGCCAGCTCCTTCGGATCCTTATGGAAGTCTATCCTGTGTTTTGGGGGTGGGGCATCAGGGGGAGGGGGAGGAGCTAAAGGAGCCACAGCTGCAGACAATGCCATAAACTGAGTGTATTTAAAATGAGATCATTTTAGGACAAAGTACTGATTTAGCAATCAAAGTAGCAGGTGATTATGGTAGACATGGTATGAGTTTGTCTTAAACCTCTATGCAGCTCAGGGATGCAGACAATAAAGACCCTGCAATCCCCTCAATTATAACTAGTTTTGATATGTCAAAAAAACCTACTAAAATGAAAATTTTACAAATAAAATATCACTATCTAGAAATGTTCTAGAATGAGTCAATTGTATTGCCAGATTACACTTGCTTACCAGAATCCTGCATTATTATTTAACTACAGGTTACCTGAGAAATCAATTTCATGTTATTGTAAAAAAACTACATCTTTTAAATTTAATAAGAGTTCCCTTGATAAGAATTGGCTTTAGAAAGCTAGACACTGACCTGTAAAGGTCAGTGAAAGTCAGGGATGAGACAATGAAAGTTGAATGTGAACCATAAAGAAGTACCTGAAAACACAGGGACGTGGATGGGGGTGCAAATCCTAAATGTTGTCTGATGTTCCTCCTCTCCTCCCACAAAAGCACTGTGATGTCTGCACAAGGTTCATTTACTAGCTGGCTCCTGGACGTGACTTTAAAGCAAAGGACAATACTCTGACACATGCCTTATTTGTATAGCACAATGTCAACAGCCACCATGAAACATCCCATTCTGTGCCTTCAGCCCAATACTGGACCACAGGCTCTGTGCTGGCAACTGACATCCAAAGATGAATGAAGTCCTGGCTGGGAGGAACTCACAATGTAGAGTAAGTAGTCACTTACTCTACACTTACAGAACCAGGACTAGATTCATATTCATTTTGCTAGGTTTATATACAATCAACTAATGTGTAAATTAAGACTTTAAACCATATGCTCATCTGAGGGCCGAATACTCCTTACTTTACAAAGGCTTCCCAAAGGCTGTTACAGATGCACTGGCTAATAAGCATGTGGTGGAAGTGATACCACGTAACTTCCAAAACTAGCTCAAAAGATGCTGTGTAGCCTCTGCCTGGTTCTCTGAGAACATTTGCTTTTGGAGCCCTAAATGGCCAAGTTAGAAATCTGACCGTTCCGCCCCAGCTGGACAGCTCAGTTGGTTAGAACATCTTCCTGATATGCCAAGGTTCAGATCTGATTGTTGGTCAGGGCACATACAACAATCGACCAATGAATGCAACAGTAACATATCGATGCATTCTCTCCCCCCCAATCAATAAATAAAAAAGTTTTTAAATGAATGCATTGGTTGAGTCGGTTAACAGTAACAGACCTGGAGCAGACCCCTCGTGTGTAATGACTTGGAAGAGGGGATGAGGAGTGTAAGGACATGGGCCCGGTGTCAGTCCTGGTAGTTTACTTCTGCAAAGACTCCACAGTATTGTACTGTTTGTTTCCCACAAATAACATGCGATTTCATTCTTCCTTTGAGACTCTACCTTGCGAGGAAGCTTAGATGCATGAGCCATTAGTACTAATTACTCGTAATGTCTCAGAGATTTAGAACAATTACTACTAAGGTTACTGCCTGGAAACAGAATAATTACACTAATTGGAGTTCATCAGATATTCATCTTCATAGTAAGCACAACTGATGAGGTGAAATTTACTGTCCATAAATGAAAGTCATCTCAGCTGCCACAGGTGACTTCCCAAAGACATGTGCCCTCCATGAATATAACGTACTGCAGGCAACCTTTGACACTGAACAAATGTGGAGTGCTTGGTGTATATCAGCTCTATAACGGTCATAGAGCACTGTGATGGGTCAACAAAACCAACACAGTCCTGCCGCCTGGGTCTTTTCACCTAAAGACATTAAATAATCATATCAGTTTTTGATAAATGCAGGAGCAAAATGTATGGGGAAGGCATCTGAGAAAGCGGAATTGAAGCTGAGGAGTACTTGGGCAGTGGGACAAAGAATATTCCAGGCAGTAAGAAAGAGCTTGGAGCATTTGAAGAACTGGGAGGTGGGCCTTGTGGCTGGAGAACAAAGGGTGGGTGAGAGCTGAGAAACAAAGGGGGTCAAGAGGACAACAGCAGAACATGCAAGGCCTTGCAGATCAGCAAAGGGTTTTGTCATTTTATTCTAAGGGTAACAGAAAGTTGTACTTACAAGAATGCCATGCTTAGATTCAGAAGAGTACTGGGCAGTGGTCAACGACAGGGATAGAGGCTTTGACTGGATTCATGGCTTAGAGCAGGAAGTAAAATGGAGCAGTTTGCCTCCCCAAATGTGCCTGTTTGGGATATTGTTTTAGGCTGATTACTTTTAAGAAACAGCAGCCACGGAAGAAGATCTGAATATCAAGTAAAGTTATCCTTTTAAAAGGACCTTTACATCTGCAAAAATCTCCATTTGTCCAGGTGTTTCCCTCACTGTTATCAGGAAGATATCTAAATCCGTAAAACTGTTGTGAATGGGGAAGGAATGGACTTAAATCTGAGTAACAATTTTGCCCTTGTTACCTGTGCTCTTCCTGCTCTAACAAACTCTTTACCCCGACATCTTCTTTTCTCTTTAGTTGGAGGTGGCACACCTGTTATTAGTCTGTCTCAACTTGATTGTTAGATGAGCCAGAAGAACCTTGAAAGGTGGGGGGAAAAATTTCATCCCCGACAGGGAAAATGGACTTACGTGCGAGACAATTACAAGGTAGAGTTGATAGAGCTTTCCTACCAGGAAAAACTCCGCTTTCCGGAATGAATGGAAGAAGGTGTTATTGACCAAGACACTGAGCATTAAAAGAAGACCACAGACATTGGCTTGAAAATTGAGGCTATATAAATTAAAGAGTTAAAATAAAATATTCTACAGTAACTCATATCATATGTTTCACAAAGAAGATAATTTACTAGTAAAAATCTGTATTAAAGATATTGAACAGTACCAACTTTCAATTATTTTAGGGTCAGTAATTTTTCTGGTATGGTAAAATTGAATTGTTATATTCAACTAGACTGTGGATTAATGCAGTACTGATTGGGGACTAAATGTTGGAAAAATTTGTTTCAGGTGATACCTACTAAACTTAGTAATCAATGTATGTAGAAAGCTATTGTTCCAGGAACTGAATGTATGACCCCCCCTTGACTCCAGGAGACCATAAGCAGTTCCACCTTTGAGACTCAGGAGGTCTCAAGCAATCAAAATGGTATCTGAGCCACTGTTCTCCAGGGTAAGATGCCCACTGCCCAGGGCACAGATAAAGACCACCCCCGGGACACATATGAAAGAATGCTGCATCTTGTATCTAATTAACTTTTCCCTGAATTCTAATCCCCTTACCTACACTTTTCTTCTCCTTATAAAAATGGTCAGTTTATGGAATTTAAGATGGAATTTAAGATGGTCTGTTAGGGTACAAACCCACCATCTTCTCAGATCACCAGCCATGTGAATAAAGTGCCCATAAAGATTCAATTCCTGTCTCTCTGCTTATTGGGTCTGGTAGGTGACAGGCAGCATAAATACCAGCTTTTCCAGTTTCAGTAATATTTTTATTGCTGTAGTTAACACCGCGTAACATGATCTGAAATTCGAAAACAGGAAGCAATAATTACATCCCTTAAGAGAACACCCTCAAAAGTTGTAAACTGCTTTATAAAAAAGAGTCTCTCAAAAGAGTTTAAGTGTGTTGTAGTTGGTCAGGGTACATCAATCTTCCAGCTGTTTCCCGGTGAAGATCAACCTCTGCTGGTCACGGGGGATGCCCTCCTGTCTTGGATCTTGGCCTTGACATTCTCAATGGTATCACTGGACTTGACCTCCCAGGTCTTGACAGTCAAGGCTGAGCCCAGAGACACCATTGAGAATGTCAAGGCCAAGATCCAAGACAAGGAGGGCATCCCTCCTGACCAGCAGAGGTTGATCTTTACCAGGAAACAGCTGGAAGAAGGACACACCCTGTCTGACTACAACATCCAGAAAGAGTCCACTGTATACCTGGCCTTTAGCTTGAGGGGAGGTTAGTAAGTTTCCCCTTTAAGCTTTCCACACATTTAATTGCACTTTCTTTCAATAAAGTTGTTGCATTCCAAAAAAATAAAGGGGGTTAAGTATGGACACACCCACATCCACATTTGTTGGGAATTCCCCTCAAAGAATCCCTTAATTATCACTACTTATTTTATGGCCTGGAAATGCCCCAAAGTTCATTAGCCTTGACTTTTGTGTCATCCTAGACTTCATATGATTCCTGACACCTCTCACTTCCCACTGTGTAATGCCCCACTGTATAGAAACCTAGCAAAACTCTGGCCATTCTTCCCACATGTGCTTGTGTTACAGCCTCTATCTTCTGATGTCTTCAAGTCTCCATCCAGTAAGACTTGCCCCCGACTAACATTCCATATGGTGAATTCCTACCAATAAGCATGGATGCTAGAACAGGATTTTAAACAGGCCTACACATCTCGTCAATTCTTCCATCTAGCATAAGAAGGCCTGTTTGCCACTGCCACTATTGGTGGGAGACTCTGAAGTGGGCTTTCTCTGAATAACTCGAATTTACTCAAGACTAGCTAGTTCTTTACACGAGATGCACTAAGCAAATCCTTCTCTCTTCCTTTTCGCACTCCCCTGTAAAATTTGGATATATAAATCACCTAATGGAAAGGGTTTCAGGCAGAGGAAAAGCATGATGGTACACAATCGAGTGTTAGAATGGAAAAACAGGTTTTGCTTCATGTTAATGCCTATCGCTCGGTGGCAGCTGCCTAGAGCCCTGTGCTGGGAGGGGTCCCAAGGCCTCCTCTGCAAACCCATGTCCATCATGAGTACCACGGAGGGGATGCACCAGCACCCCTGAGGGACAATGGAGCCACAGAAACAATGCTTCGAATCCCACACCAGGCTCTAGCTTTTCTAGCAATGTGACTCTTAAGATAATTAACCTCCTGCATTTAATGTATCAGATGAGGACACCTCAAGCGTGCCCCACTGGATTTGTGAGCATTAACCAGGGGCTCAAGTGTTGCTGGTTTTCCGCACCCCCTACTAGAAGGCAGGAACGTGTGAAGGAGCACTTTGCAAGACACTCATTTGTTGAAGCCCTAACCTCCAGTACCTCAACGTGTGTCTGTATTTGGAAAGACAGCCTTGAAAGAGATGATTAAGTTAAAATGAAGCCATGAAGGTGAACCTTTCATCCAATAACACTGGTGTCCTTTATCAGAGAGATGAGGACTCCCTGGCAGAGACCCCAGGGATGCAGGCCCACAGATGCAAGATTCTGTGAGAACAGAGCAGACAGTTGGCCATCTGCAAGCCTCGGAGAGAGACCCCAGAACAAATCGAACCTGCCAATACCTTTGATTTGGACTTCGAGCCTCCACAACTGTGAGAACATCGATTTCTGTTGCACAGTCCACTCAGACTGTGCTATGTGTTAGGGCAGCGCCAACAGGCTAACAGGAACAAAGCCGTGCCTGCCACCACTTCTATCACCTTCTATCACCATATGCATCCCCACCCTCTCCTGTTCATGCTTCCTCCTCTGGAAGGCTACTTTCTTTTCACTCCTGTGGAACACCAGAAGGAGGGCGCCTGGGGCTCAGAAACAAAGGGGTAGCCTTGGCTGGTGTGGCTCAGCGGATTGAGCATGGGCCTGCAAACCAGAGGGCTGCTGGTTCGATTCCTGGTCAGGGCCCATGCCTGGGTTGCAGGACAGATCCCCAGTGCGGGGGGTGCGGGGGAGGCAACCACACACTGATGTTCTTCTCTCTCTCTCTTTCTCTTTCCCTTCCCCTCTATCTATAAATAAAGAAAATCTTTATTAAAAAAAAAGAAACAAGAGGTAACATTGACTTCTGACCTAGAACAATAGTTTTGCTTCCCGAATTGTACTTACCAGAAACCCCACTCCCAACACACACGCGCACACACGGGCATTCCTGGAAACAGAAAGGAATGGTGCTCCCTTCTCCATCCAGACGTCTCGCCGCAAAATTACCAAATATTCACTGTGCCGAACTTCCCCCCAGCACAGCCCTTTCCTCCTTTTCAGGAGGATCTTCAAAAACCTCAACGGTTAATAAGAAATGCTGTCGATCCCCTAGATTGAACTGTTTAATTAGGTAGGGAGGCAGTTAAATGTGTTATCAGAATCCAATTTAAATGGAAATGCGTCCAGGCCAATTAACCTCACACTAACCACAGTGCATAATAGTGCGCTGAAACATTTGTTCTAGCAGTTAGCTATTTCCTCTACCAGGTAAACTGTGCAAACAACTGCCAACCGGTCAGGGCCTGCTGGTTCTGCCAGGCTGCAAATGCTAACAACCGTTCAATACCCTAAGAGCTTGGGTGTTGTTTTGTTTTTTAGCTACATCTTCCCCTAGTTCACAGCCTCTCCCAACAGGAATCATGCCCAACTCAAAACTGGCTTCAGCTTTTTGGGGGGTTTTTGTTGCTGTTTTTTCACTTCCCTGAGAAACATAACTTAACGTTTTTTCTGCAGTATGACATCATCCCGGACTTCTTCGTCCTTTACTGAGATTCCTGGTTCTCACTCCAGAATGACAAAGGTCCCTCCTGTGGCTGTGTGTCTGGCCACCGGGGTCGGGACAAGAACGAGATGCACAGGGCTGCCTCTTGGTCCGCAGACAGCACGTGGAAGGGGCGGCGTGAGTGCATTTGTCCTGAGTTGCCGACTGCCCTCTCTAACCACTTCTCCCCCAAAACATTCTAATATTTGTTGCTGAACACAGTAAAAAAAAAAAAGGTGTTACTATAGACGGCATTAAAGTTTAAAGTGCAACTAAGTGACATTTTGGATGAGGGACCCAGAGGAGAAGACTGAGGAAAAAAATTTTTGTTAAATTCACTTTTTTATTACCTTCTTCGCATTCAGAGTAGTAATGAATTAAACACGATACCTTAGGAATAGTACTAGAATGCTGATTTTCCACGGAGAGTGTACTGTATTTAAAACTACAACTCTTACCTTGGTGAAATCTTGTAAATCCGCTGGGCAGTTGCCTCTCTCCACACTGTGGCCCGTGTGGTCCCCTCAAACACCCACCCACCCACCCACCCAGAAAACTCTAGTACAGCTGAAATCAAAGCTAAGCTCTCTGGGTGGCAGAAACCAAATGAGTTTGAATAGAAAAAGTAGAGGTAAATAAAGTGAGAGATTAATTTTTGTCTCTTATACCAGTGAAGCCTCCAGTGAGACTTTTCATTCATCAACCAGTGGACCGTATTCAGGAGAAGGGTAACGTTCAGTTGCCAGTCACATGAAGAAACACATACCTGGGAAACCATTATCCATCTTGTCTTAACAACCTTTCCGAGAACATCGGGACAAACACTAGTTGCTATTTGTCTGAAAATCAAACACTGAAACTTCTGGAGCCAGGTTTCTAAAGCCCAGTGGGGTGAGCCCTGGAAACCCAGAGCGTGAGGTCTCAGCAGCAGGTCACCAGGACTACCGGGGCAATGCTGGCGCCACAGTAAACCTCGTGTGGACAGGAGGCGCCCAGCAAGGCTGGGTTATCACGAGACCCAGGAACGCTTGTCACCATCATTGTTAACCAAGATTCTTTCTTTTTCCGTAGGAAAATGAGTCATTCAGAGAATATTCCAGAACACCTTGTTTAACCATACCATGTATTTCGTAAATGCCCCAGTGGTCACATAAAAAGTCACCCTACCTTCTTGATGAAATGCAGGATAAAGGGGGAAAATCACCTCAAAGCTCCCCACCTGTAAATCACTGATTTCTCTCCATTTTCCTTTCCCCCAATCATCTTAAATATCCCAAAGGCAAATACAGAAGCCGTTTACCCTCTATTGAAACAGCTGAGAACATCTGTAAAGGTTAAAGACAGCAAATATTCCTACAACCCCTAGAGTTTCCAAGACAAAGCTCAGGACAGTGTCCTGCGAAGACCCAACAATTCTGAGAACCTTCTATACGCAGGAATGGGCTCACAGCTACTAGGTGGTTGCTGTTGTTCTCCCTTTTCATGTGCTGTTTCCACAGTTGGATCTCGTTACTAGTTAACTTGGCTATTGCGCTGGCCTCGGTGGTGATGGTGTTTGGAATGGCTGTCAACGGGGAGATGTGGGTCTTTTCGAAGGCACTTTGCCAAGCAATTCAGGAAATTGATAATGTGGAACACTCAACCAGGAAAAACTATTCTCTAACATCTATTTCTTCAGAGACATATAAAAGAGGTTTTAATTCAAGCTTATTTTAGGAATACATTCTTTTTCTCAACTTGCAGAACTGTAAAAATTAAAAGCATTACAAAAACGGTGAAGTCATTTTTGCTGGTTTCCTTGGAGGGGAAAATGTAAATTAATCAAAGCTTATTCTCCATTTATTGCTATGTCTAAAGGTGATCATTTAAAAGTAAGAAATTATAATTGTGTCCTATCTAAAACTACCCCACTTTCACCAAATACAAATGTAAACTGTTAAACATCGCCAAAATTAAACATCTAAAAGTTAGGCTTTGTAAAATGTTTTAACATGTAACTCAGTTCTATATTTTAACAACTACTTCAGAAATTTAGAACCCTTTAAATCCTCTAAATCAACCCAAATGCTATAAATAATAATTCTAAAGAAAAAAGGTTAAACCTTGTGTTTTATGCAGCTCTCACACCAATAAGCCAGGGAACACTCACTTCCCCCAACACAGGGGGCTGGATTTCCCAAGAGTTTCCCAAGCATTTCTATGGCCCAGTGTTCCATATTCCACTTGCTCTGTGGCCCCCAAATTAGCCTAAAACCAACTGGCTTCTTTTCAAACGTGTGCCCTCCACCCACAGCTCTCCAACCTTGTACCACTGTAAATTTCAGAAGGAAAACAAAAGACGTGACACTAACATGTATTTTTGTGAACAAAGTTATTTTCATACACGCCGTAAGTTCTTTGGCCTGTGAAGGAAGTCACATGCCCGTAAGGTAAGAAGCAAAGAGAGGTCCGCCGAGGCGACAGTTGACCTGGAGATAAGGCAGTAGCAGGTAGGACCTGGAGAGTAGGGGGCCAATCACGTATCAAGTAGAAGAACAGTAGACGTTCCTTCCGCAGGAGACAGGAGATGGGGCAGCAGGGAGAGACACGCGGAATCAGGTCTGGATTTTCGAAAAGTGGTGGGAATTTTTTTCTTAAGCTGCAGACAGTGAGTAAGAGTTTGGCTCAGTCAGACAGCAGGGAGGGGCGGTAGGTGTGAGGCCTTCCTGGGAAATAACCTGGGTTTCCACTCAGCCACTAACCAGCTCGAGGGACCCTGGCTAACCCACTAACTTTTCTAAGATCCTTCTAAGTTTCTAAATAAGTGTTTTAGTCATGAGCTTTCAAACTTTTTGTCATGAGGACATGAGTATTTACAAAGGACTTCTGTTGTACTCAGGATAGTATTTAAAGCAGCCACCCAGTTTCTGCAAATGAACCCCGTACCCAGGGAGGCAGAATGAAAACCAGTTAATAAACTGAGGACTTGGCCAGCTTCTGGTCAGGCAGCCCCTACTACATAGTGGAAGAAGGCTGACTACTATCTGATTCATGTCTCAAAGGTGGAACCACAAGGAAGGTGTCTGAGGCCCCCCTGTGAAGGGTAAGGAGGAAGGGATGGGAGCCAACCAAATGCACCAGATTCATCCATAGTCTTTATTAACAGCAGCCGCCAGCACCATCCTGCTAGAAAAGGTTCGTCAGGGAATGAGCCCGTGTTCACTATGACAAGAAGCACTTCCAATCTGTAGTTCACGTCATGTACTTACTGATTAAATATTTCTTCCACACTGCATCTCTTCTGTGACACATAATTTTTCATTAAAGAGCTAAGCACGATTCTCTCTCAATAACATTTAATATGTTAGCACATTTGAAGGTTGTCCATGTCACAGAGGGTAAAAAGGCCAAGGCTTACAGCAAGTACAGTGTAGCGCCCTGGAGAGGAATGGGGCCATCAGACACAGATTTGAATTCTATCACCTCCTATTGGCTCTAGAATCTTATGTATATTACTTACCCCTAGTGGACCAAAAAGAGGCCACATACCGGACCTGCCAAACTCAGGGGGGGGCCTGCAGGCAGCCCCACAAACTCAGAGACCCAAAGAACCACATAGGAGGGTCTGAAGTTCAAATTCTCTAAGAGTAAGTCATGGCGGATAGTCATGTCCTAGGCCTGTATCTCCCCTGACAGAGATCACCCTTTACCGTAACTGAGCTTGTCTATTGTCTTTTTGCTTCTACGATAAATACCTTTGGAAGGTCAGGGTCCTTTCCTTTATCCGGACCCCTCACTGCACCAGAGCAGAGACTTCCAAACCCCTCATTATTATTGTTGTCATATTAATTGTTAACTGCTGACTATCCTACGCCCATGAATGTAAAAGAAGTGTCTCTTCACTTTACTTTTTACCCATGAGATTTCCCAGCTTTGGCTTCTCCTGCCTCCCCTGTTTATCACCATGCATTCCAGGTGACCCTTTATGCCTCCTCCTTTGACAGTAATGTATAAAATAAGGTACAAAACTGCCGTTCTCTGGAGTATTTTCTCAATCCATTGAGATTTTGTTTCCCAGCAATTGATAGTTTGGCTCAAATAAACCCATAAAAATTCTCTACAGGTTTAAACTTTTCTTATATTGACACCCTCTATTTTGTATTTGTTCACAGGTATAAAATAGGTCTTACAATTTGAGGGGATAAAATTCAATGACAGCATATGATGTACAATAAACAGCCAACAAATGTTGAATTTCATCCCTTAACTTCTCAGATGAAAAAAAAAAAAACCTCTGAGAGAAGGACTTTTTTAAAAGATACAACCACCTTGTTGGAAATGTCTTTCTCACAGTGAGCACTGGACAGAGAAGTAAAGGCAAGTTTAATTTCCCTCCCGAATCCATAAGATTCCAAACATGCTTAAAGAAACTATTAAAAACGATGCAACCGAAATAAGAATAACTTTACCTTCTCTCAACAGCAACAGGCAGTGTCCAGAACGCCAAAAACAAACCACATGGGGCAGATCCCTGAATTAAACGCCCGAAAGGCTGGGACTGGCTGGAGGATGGACCAATCCCAAATTGCTGAAATTCCAAAGAAACTTTTTTTGTTGTTGATGTTTTTAAGAGGCCACAGTGATTCAAGTCTCCATGCAGATATTTGCTTCAAAGAAAGGTGTTGACAACACCTTCACGTCCCTGCATAACACAGTCTTCCCTTTCCCACCCGGAATGGGTGGTGAGGGTGTGGGACAGTGAGGGGTGCACCACGCCAGTCCGTGGTATTTTAAATACATAACTAGACTGGCTTTTATCAGAGTACGAGTGACTAAGATACTCCTTTCAATTGCCAATCAATGCACCTTGATTCAAGACACAATAAAGCCAAGTACCTCCAGGAGTTGGAAGACATTCAGTCTACCCCCAACATCATATAGGGAGCCTTTCTCAGAAGGCCTCTCAAGTTCCAGGACTTTCACTTTTTTAAATTTTCATTTTAATGCCAATTCAGTATGGAGGCTGGGGTTGTATTAACCTACCCATTTTAAACTCTTGAAACCTGGACAAATATCCTGGCCACATACTGAATTGTGGCCAGGATTATTCTAAACCGCGGACTTTAATGTCCCACCAACTACTGTATTTTTGCCCTGTATAATGTGCACCCATGTGTTTCTGCACATTAAACATGGGATTATTATACCCATGGCATGGAATCATTATTCCTATGTATAATGTGCATCCATATTTTTCCTTCAAAAATTTGAGCAAAACAGTGCACATTATACACAGCAAAATACGGTACTCTTTGCAAAATACCATCATGGCCTGTCTGGAAACATGACCTCTCTGAAACAAGCAGATGAACAGCTACAGGTGGAGAGGGCAAAGTAGAAAAGGCTGAGCTTCTCCCTACTTTATGGTAAACGTGGTAAATTAAGGTGCTTAAGGTGCACTGCATATGCGTGAAGCATTGTCCTGCGAGTTTGAGGGTTTCACTTAATCCTTACAATAACTCTGTATTGTGACCCACATTTAACAGATGGGGACTGAGGCACGGAGAAGCTGAGCAACTGGCCCAAATTCAGAGCTAGAAAGAAAATGGCCGGGACAAGAGTCGCAACCCAGTGAATCTGGCCCCAGAGTCCAACCCCATTATACCTAGCCCTCCAAACCACGCTTTCTAAATATACTCCCTGCATATATAAGTGTGTTCAATGGCTGAAATATACATTTCAGAGAGAAGTGCAAAGAACAAACCAAACTAATGAACACAGCCCATCCTCCCTCATCTAAAATGAACAACCACCCCAACAACAAAATTAATTCAACCAAGTTCACAGAATGTTCAGGGGAGAAGGGGAAATACTGTGTCACTGCATGACCTTCCCACTGAACAGCGTCCTCCTATGTTACCTTGAAATGTTTCCTTGTGCCCCGTGTCCCTGTGGTGCTAACAGATGGTTTCTATGTCTCCATCTCTAAAGCTTTCAGGAATTTATTCCTAGACTTCCAAGCCTGCTCAGTTGCAACCTTAGCTCACTGATGGCCTTGGCTAGCCAAGAAATCTCTGCTTTCTTTGTGTTTGTTCAAAAAAAAACATCGACTGTCTGGAAAGCCTGATTGTTTTTTAAGTTATTTAAATCCTTAGGGTGCAGAGGGAAAACACAGTATGAGACGCAGGGCCTCCCACCTCATCCCATTTCTGATCTCCAGAGGGAAAAAGAGAATGTGTTTGATCACAGTGCTGCTTCTCAAACTTACAACTAAACTGTATCCTGGTAAGAATTTGCCTCTATGGTTGTCTTTTACTCTCGATAAAGTTCATTGGACAAGTTTTCTCACGTGACCCTTACGTAGATGTCTGTCTTAATAGCTGCAGAGGGAAAAGCATATAACAAAAAAAAAAAAAAACACCTTTCTTTGGCAGGCTTGGAACTTTCACGGTTTTAAGACTAGTCCTGTATTTTCTCAAAAGAACTCAAATGCCATCTCTTGAGTTACGTAAGTGGCTGTAGGGAATGGCCTCAATGAGAGAGGCTGTCCTGGCTTCATTGAGTCCACTTTTGGGCAAACCTCCATGCAGTGTCTCAGAATTTCAAAGGTATCCAAATGGACAGGAGTTTAGGATTATGATGGATTAGCATTTTTAAGAATGAAATATTCTATTTCTGACAAGAGTACACCCAGAGCCCTCAGATCTTGATTAATCAGCATAAAACAAAAACACAGCTCAATATACAGAAATGAGTGACATTGATCACACTGACAGTGTTGAAATGCAGACTGAGAAGTCCAGGGGCCCCTAAGAGCCAGCCGTGGTACCTATGCACTTTTACACACACATGTGGCCCTTACTACAGCTTGAAAGTAGGAATTATTATCCCAGTTTTATAACTGAAGAAAGTAAAATCCAGAAATGTTTGAAGTAATTTGCCCAAAGTGGCCCATCCAGTGCCTAGAGATTTTTTAAACACAAATGAATTTCTACTATACCCTAGGAAAACTTTTTTAAAAAATTCCCTAAAACACATCAAGAGTGTACTCTTTTAAAAATTCTGACAGTTCACAACCTCAGATTCATTTCTTGATATTTATCCACCATAATTAAGCCAAAAAGTAAAGTTCATGTTGCATTGGATTACCTTAAGTCTTAAGAGAGAGAATAAATAAGAAAGATTCAGTAAAATGAGAAAACGTGATAAAATGAAGAAGATTCCACACCATTTTCCCTTGTCTACATATGCAAGGTTTTTGCCTACTTTCCAGTTTACCAGCTATGAGGGTCATTAAGATGTTAATCTTTTACATAAAGTGAGTGTAAAATGAGCAGGTTAAAAACTACACATAAGAAAAACAGAGGCCTAAGCAAACCAAAGCCTGTCTTTCAACAGAAAGAGACACCAAAGGCAAGTGCTGTTAACAAATAATAGACAGGCCTTTCTGAATATTTTCAAAACAAAAACTTAAAAGAGATCACAAAAATAAGACAAAACAGTTTTATAAATCCTTTATTTAAAGAGCAATGATTATTGCAGCTTTTAAAATTTGGTAGGGCTTAAAGTAAGTTTTTAAGCCTCTAAATGAACATCTTAATTTAAGATGTTTAATGAAACCCGTTTGTTTTAGGGGTGTACTGGTAAATATTGAAAATAAGCTTCTTAGACTAGTTAGGCTCTCTCTTTTACATACATATTTAAAAATAAAATATTTTCCAAAGACTAATATGAAGCACTACAAATAATATTCTATGCCAATTAATTTCCTAACAGTAAGATTATTTTGTAGCATGTGTGTATATACATATATATATATATATATATAAACATGGTACCTTAATTCCTTTAAAAATGGTTTTGGGTTTTGCAATTTTTTCTGAAATACAGTGAAAAGCACAGACATCTATTTTACAGTGATCAAATCTCACCCAAACATAAGTTCTTCACACTCCACTTACTGTGACCATGGAATGAAAAAGGCTCCAAATTGTTCTTAATGTGAATTAAACACATACACGTAACTAATGATGATGCCTCCAAGAACAGGGAGCTTAGGCCTTTAAGCTGAGCTCTTCCATTGGACGTTTTAATTAGAGTGATGGGGCGGGGAGGGTTCTCTTCCATACGCCACAATGAAAGCACAGGCACCAGTTAAGGGGAAAATGCCACTGTCAATATAATCACTTTGGTGCATTTTTGTGAAAAGGCCTAATTAGCTCTGATTCTCACCTGCTAGGGCTTGGTAAAAATCCAGCTAGGTAAAAGATTAAGATAAATGATCTGTTTAAAAATTCTATTTAAAAGTTCTATTGCTCAAAAACCCGAGACTCATTGCTTTTGGGGTATATTGGTATATACTTGCTATTGAATTTGGTCTATATTCCAGCCCACCTCTCCCTCAAAAACTCAGTCTACAGGAAAAGCAAAAAGAGAAAAACTACATCTAGCCTTATAACACATAATAAACCACTCAATAATAAGAAATAGAACAGGTACCAGGCAGTTTTCCTACCAAGCATAGGCCCTTTTATATAGGGCTCAAGTTTTTATTGGAAGGAACAAAAGAGATGATTTCCCTTGTCCTGCCACATGTTGTCCTACCAGGGTGCACTGAGAATACTTAAGCCTAAAATTCTTATAAGTATATATACCTGCAAAAAATATATTTAGCTCCTACTTTATACACACAATGCCTCCTTTTGGCTGGTAGCTCAGAAAGAAATCTAAAAAACCAGAACCTGGATAATACATTATTGGAAAGAAAATCAGCCAAAGGTACATGTATTATGGCTTCTGTAAGATATTGAAAAAGAAAATGGAAAGGAGAGAAGAAAAAAATAAAAAAGGAAAGAAAGCGCAATAAACCACTATATTCATCCCCAGCAGCCAGAGGGACTGCTGTCTTCCTCCCCCATGAGTAGATTTCCATCTTCAGAGGGGGCTGCCTTTTGGGATTGCTAATGAAACAATAAGGTAGAAAGCAAGGACAAATGGAGGGGTTAGGATCCCCCTGACAAGGTAACCATTTTCTCCACTCTGCGTTTTGTAGGCCATCTTGTTCCTATAAACGCCAAGATGTCTCAATTTTAACCAAGTTGTGACAAACAGTAGGGCCAATACCCACTAACCGTTTTTGAAATCAGTGGCCTTTAATCAAATGACCAGCAGCAAAAAATCTGTCAGAGAACGTTAATTGATGCAAATTAAGAGTCACCATCTCTGCAGTGCAATGTTACAGGAAAAAGAACAATGGACAGTACTTTAAAGGCAAGTGACAGTGTTCGATTAAAAAATAGTTAATCCATAATTTGCTCTCATTGTAAAGGCTAATCTTATTTTTGGTCAATTGAAATCACTAAGAAAGCAAAAGATGAGAGAATAGCTTGATAAGGAAGCAGCACACACGAAGGGTGGGGGTGGGGGTGGGGTGGGGTAGGGAAGGGAAATTGTCATTTGTGTCCAAGGGTTTCAAGCAACATTTAGGGCAAAAGCCTTTGTTCCTCCGCCTCGGAAGGGAGTGGGTGGGTGGGTGATGGAGAGATCAGACACCGCTGCCCCGGCCCTCCACACCCAGCTCTCTCGCGCATGCGCGAGGCCAAGACAAAGGAATAGGTAATTACAGTCCCGATTCATTCATTTTGCCCACAGCACTGGGGCTCTGTTAGGCCAGGCTGCCATCCCGAGGGAAGGGGGGTGAGGGTGTTGGTCCACACCCCTTTGGTAGGAAGACCACCTCGATGCTAGTGTTTGATTTTAACCAGCCACGTATATGCTACTGGCCTTGAGGGAGACCGAGGTATGTCAATCCTGTTCAAGGTACTCAACACGCACCCGTGTGAACTGTGCTAATTTCAGCAGGGTGAAAATTACACAAGCAAAGGCTGTCCACGGAGTTCGTTTCAAGGCGGAAATATCTCTGGGGAAGCAGATAAGGAGCCCAGCCAAGCGTTCGATGAATATTCATGAAAAGAATGCGGTTTGCAGCCGCGCATTGTGTGTGTGATCTGATCCAGGGATTCTGCAATTTATATTTTTCGGAGCGGGGGTTGGGGGAGGAACAGGAACCTGGAGTCGGGTTTCATAGTTTGTGCTTTAGGCAAAACCTGCTAAACCCCAAACCTTCGCTCACAGCGGGGCTGGGCCGTTAGGGGTCCGCGAGTCCTCAGGTTCAAGCTCACACCCTCAGGGCTGGGGCCGCGAGTGGAAGCTCCTGGTGCATTCTCTGAACCGAAGACTCCAAAAATCGAAATGCTCAGAGGTGGCCCACAGGTTAGTGGGAAAGCAGTTCAGCCACGTCCGAGGCTGAGGCTTTGATCGGCTCGGATGTGCTTCTGGAGGCACGTTGTCGTGTGAACCTCGCATTCCTCGGCCACCCCAAGCCAAGATTCAGGAGTCCCACTGGTCAAGGAAATTCATTTGCTAAACCCCAAAGCCACCTCCCTTCTCCGATCAGACCAAATTCCCCATATTCTTCCTCCCGTCTCTCCCGCCCCACCCCACCCCCACCCTCCATCTTTCACTGCTGCGCCCCTCGCACCAAATGCTTTCTTCCCGGCCGTTGAAGGTTCCGATGACAGATACGCTCCCTTCAGGCCCACCAAACCGCTCTTTGGGCCTCAGTGCGTTTAAAGGCTTTCGCATTCGGCAGTTTACTCAACTAGCAGCTTCTCTCCCGCTCCCCACCACCCGCCCCAACTCCGTTTCTCAGGCTCGACATCCCCCGCATCCTCCCCACCCTGAGAGTGGCTGAAGCCTCCCACCTCGCCGCCCCCAACACCCCAGATCCCCGAAGTGCGATGGAGCCCTCGTGGAGGGACCCCACGCCCTGCGTCGTCTAACAGGGCCCTGCACCACCACCCCCCACCCACCCCGGCTGCAGCGCGGACAGAACGAGGGGCCTGCGGAGCAGGGCGCCGTGCAGTGGAGAAACGGAGGCCCCCCAAGGCTGCCGGCGTCCCTGTTCGGCGGCGGCGGCGGGGCCACCCGGACGCGCCTCCTTACCGGCTCTGGGTGCCTGCGCCGCCCCTGGGTGAATGCGGTGCCGCCGACGGGCCCGGATCGCTGGCGTCGTCCGGCCGGGTGTCTGGCCGCTGACGGAGACCCTTTCTCCGGCTCGACGGCGGAGCCCGGAGCGAGGAGCGAGTTGGAGCGCTGCCGCTACTGCCGCCGCCGCTGCAGCCTCTGCATTTCTTGCTCTCGCGCTCCCCCTCCCCTTCCTGCCCAGCACCTCCCCCGCCGCGTCCGCCCGCCCAGCCTCCCGCTCCGCCACCCCGCCCGCCTCCCTCCGCCTTTCCCTCCATTCCGGGGCCCCGCCCGCCTCCCCTCAACTCCGCTCCATCTCTGTGCACTCCCTAAACCCCCCACCTCTTTTTGCCATCCCGGTGGTCCCCCCGTTCTTCCTCCTGCTTCTGTAGCCCTCCTGCTTCTCTTTATCTGCCATCTATGCGGGTTTCCCACTCCGTTCCCACCGCCCTCCATTCCAGGGCCCCTGCCCCCATGCTTCCCCTCCCACGCTGCTCCAGGACTGTCTGTGGGTGGGTCTCTCTCTCTCTCTCTCTCTCATTCTCTCATTTGGAACGGTTGGTTAGAAGTGCTCCGGGTCAAGCTCAGATTTAAGGGGCTGCCTAGAGGTGATGAAGGACGCCCCCTGCCACCTGCTACCTTTCTCAGCACCCCAATCCCGACTACGGCTGAGATTCCTATGCCCAGGTCGGCAGTGAGGTTGGGAGTGACCTGGTGGCTTCCCCTCAGGCTCTAAGGATGGATGTCCGAGGGGTGGAATGGCCCCCAACAGCTGGCACCTCTGGGAGGCGCCCCGCGGACCTAGCGCGCTGGGTGGGCGGCTCCCGCGCGCGCTCTGGGTGGAACCAGGACGGCTGCGGCTTCAGACCAGCGCCACGGCTTAGGTCCAGCTGGCCGGGCAGGCAGTGTCGCCCTGCGGGGATGCTCTCGGGAATTGAGAGAGAAAGAAAAGACAAGAACCCGAGGAACGGACCCGTCGTGTGTGTGTGTGTGTGTGTGTGTGTGTGTGTGTGTGTGTGTGTGTGTGATTTAATGGAGGCAACCAGTTCTCGGAAACACTGGGTTAGCGGAGGCTACCCGCGCAGAAACGCACAAGTCAAAGCCAGCTGCAGCGTGTCGGGGAGTCCCGGGGACTGCCACTTTGTTGAACACCGGGACACAAAATACCCACCAGGGTAGGGAGATATGCTCACCTTGCTTATCTGTTGGCAAAAAGCAAATGCAAAAGAGAACGTAACAGGATATCGCTTACAACGGTAGTTCTTTCCTTAGACAAAAGCGAATGTTACCTTCCCGCAACCCTGGTGAACCTTTGGAACTTTTATTTGCGGCATTTTGGCGCCCTCTGGCTGTATTTGAGTTGCTTTCATGCTCGCCTATACCCATCCCGGCAAAGAAAATGAGTTGCCCGTTTTCTTCTAGGGCGGATCTGCCGTCTTCACCTGGTTGTCCATTGGATTCAGAGGCAAGGTTTCCCTCCAAAATCGGGATGACAACGTGTATCCACATTTAGGGCGACAGACGCTAAAGGCAAGTGCATCCGCATTCAACTGGGAAAAGGTAAGTCCATTTTTTATTAACAGGAAACAAAACTTACCCGAACTTAAATTAGGTGAGGTGGCCACGTCAACCCGGGGCTACGCCAAATGTTTTGCAATGGAAATACTCGTGTGCAAAACTGAACAGGTATTCACAGCCTACATGTGACCTCACCATTTTAACCAAAGGTCAGTAAGAAAAAAAGGAGGGATATTGTGAGTTTGTTTTTTCTTCTTTTTTCCCTCTCTCTTTAATGTCATTTAAATGAATAACAAGTAAATAGAATACAAAAACAGGAACGCAAATTACAACTAGGATTGCCTCCAAAACAATTTTATATGTTTGAACTCAAGTATTTATTCAATAATTTAATATCTTTGGTGTGTGTCCCTCGCCCCAGCACACCATCTGTGAGGCGCAGGGTTGATAATGTTCTGCTGCTGGGCGCTGTGCTGTGCACTCTGCAATGGTCAGCATCACTTTGGCCTCTACCCACTAGCTAGCAGGAACACGCATTGACACACACACCACCACCACCACATACGTTCCACTAGTTGTGACAAGCAAAAATGTCTCCTAACATTGCCAAATGTCCCCTGGGAGACAAAAATCACCCCATGTCGAAAAATACAGGACTGTAAAATTTTAAACCACTGGGAGCAAGTCTCTTAAGTTTTGACCCTGTCAAGTTAGATGAGTGTTTGCAATTTTACACCCGAGACATTTATTGAGTGTGTCTGTTAGGGTATCAGAGTAGTTAGTGTTTTTCAGTTCAGTTTTTAGCCCTGTGATTTCCCAGGCATATAAATCATCTCAAAATTAGTAAGTATATGGTCTTGTGTTTGCATAGTAAGCCTGTGGATGTTGTGGTCAGTTTTCTCCTGTCCCAGTTTTTTCAAAGGAAAAAAGACATACAAAAATCAATGTTAAGTGCCTTCAGTGCTTCCGACTAAATTTTCATGATAAAGAAAACAAGCCTTTCAAAGGTGTGATCGGAACACAGATCACAGGTTGCCATAGAAATGAGAGGCAAAATCTTACACCAGTGAGGCTCTGGGTTGCCTCGGTTTTGTCTTTCATCAGTTGTTCTCTTAAAATATTTTTAAGGCATTCCTTTTTAATGAAATAATGATGTAACTGGCTACAGGCCTATTAACCCAAAGAATGGAAGCTTTTCCAGAATTTATGAACACGTATCAAATGGTAGCCAAAATATTACATTTCCGTACACCACTAATAAAGTCCAATTTGGGGATATTTTTAGTTGTTCATCCAACATCTTTCGAAACACAAACTTAAGGACTCAGTGACTAAGTATTTGAAGCTCTGGAGTCTAGAGAACTGTTAATGTTAACTATTGTGCATGTCACTAGCTGTTTAGATTATAGACTAATGGACTTGGGAATTCACTTTAAAGGTGAAAATTTAATTACTTTTCAACATTACATCATCAAAATAAAAACTGCTACTCTCCAAACGAACAACATATATTTTTATTCCTGGGTTGTAAAATAAATTCCATTGCCATTTTCAACTCCTTACATAATCTGCTTCAGTCAATCAAACCTGCATTATGAAACTACTTATCAAAAGGATAAATACTGTTTGCGATATAATGGACTCATCATCCCCTAAATTACCAGTCAGTTTACAAACACTTTGGTGTATGTTCACCTTTTCAAATAGTCAACCGAGGGCCCACAATGATTCCACAGAGCTCTTCTCACCTCCAAAACTCACCCACTGCCCCCACTCTTTCCTCCTTTCCTCCTGAGGCCTGGCCTCTTCCTCAATTCCCCATCCTGCCCTCCTAGATAGAAGAAAGAGGAATAAAGTCCCAAATAAAAGACGCAGACCAACATGAATGAAGCCAAAGTACGGTGACAGCAGCATCGCCCCAGTGTTACCACAGCTGCCTCTGCTTGACATCGTTTTGGTAGTTCCTATTTAAGGCCACTGAGTTCGTGTGAACCCTCTGAGACCCCGTGGAGAAGACTTCATCTACAAATTGCAAGTTCAAGACCAGACAGCCAACATTATATATGAAAATGTACATATTTTTTCTCTGAATATATTATTATTTTTAATCAAAGGTAAATCATGAAATCTGTCTAGTATTTATTTCATTTTTCTCCCTACTACCTCCATATTATTACAACCTCACCATTCACATAGCCAAGTAAAAAGACTTCCTCAGTTTCACTCAGGTTCTCAAGCTGGGGCTCCTTTGCACCCCAGAGGGCATTGGGGGTATCTGGGGGCACTTGGGGGGATGGGATTGTAAAAAGACAAAGTACTACTGGCATCTGACAAATAAAGATCAGGGTTGCCACTCAACACCCCACGATGTGCACAGAATAGCCCCAGAACAGGCAATTATCCAAAGTCCAAAATGTCAACACATTATCCAGCCCAAAATGCAAAATGAGTTTGGGAAACTTTGGTTTCATATCACATGAAGTTGGAAAACACCTGATTTTTTGTTAAGATCCCGTGCTGCAAGGGGAACAAACAGCCTCTTACTGGGGTTCAGGGTATCTTGAGCAGGCAGCAAGTTTGGAGGTACAAAGATATAGCAGTTCTTCGAGCAGGAGCCTGCGACGCACCCTGAGCCCATCACTGACCACCTTCCTGCACTGCAGCACAGATCCAGGCAGTCCCTTCGAGAGCAGTGCCAAAGATGACCATCAGAGATCTTGAGTTCCCCTCTCTGTCACTACATGCTGAGCAACTGGAAGAAAACAGCTTGACTTCAGTTCCTTATTTCACTTTCCTCATGTGCTGTAAAAGGATAGCCAGGAAACCTGAGCAAACATGTGTTTACTACGAAGCGTTGGACTTGAACTGGAAGGAGCAACCTGGCCTTGGCACAACACTAGGAAGGTTTTTGCCCCAGATAAAAGGTGAATAAAAAGCAATCCTGTGCTCTACCTGAATCGTTATTCCCAACTCTCTTCTCCCTGACGTCGACTAATTTCCCTACCTAGGCTTTCAGTCCCAAAGTACTTTTTCTACTCTCTAGTATTTTCTATTAAGAAAGCACACAAAACCCACGATAAAAGGGTGTTTGCCCCACTGACCAGCAAGAGCTTTTTCCAAACAGTGCCTCCCTGTTTCCACAGACACGGGGCAGAGGATCAGAGCAGAGGACTTCAGTGTTGGGGAAACAAGCCTTAATTCTCTGGCAGCCCTTGCCCTGCAATCAGCCATTAAACCCTTCAGAGAACAAGTTACTTCATAATGGCACAAGGAATGTTGTGGAACAATTACTCAGTGGCTCTGCTCTTGAACCCATGAGACTGCAGAGGTCCCAGGGTTAGATAGCACCGTCTCACCCCATTCCTCGTTGCTGCCGGATTCTTCTCTCGGATCAGCCCTTCCTGGTCATTAAAATGTTTTCACCTCAACCCCAATGCGGAAAATGATGTCCACAATAAATTGGTTAAGTGCACAAGAAAGTTGCCAAAAGGAATGCAGAGGATGCACCTTGTTGCTATGGATTAATTTGGGGTGCTGTTCCCCCCACTTCTCCAAGTGCAAATGCAGTCCAAATTCCAACGTCTGCTTCACTCTGTCTGGGGACAGGCCCCCCAGCACTCACAGAAGCCACTACCTGATTGCGTCCCACACCCAGAAATCTCCTCAGGTAAGCTCAACTCAAGGTCAGAAAGAAAGGCCTCTCTCCAAAGCAAAAAAAGTAAGACAGTAAGAAATGAGAGAGCCAGACTTAAAGTGTATTCAGGTAAAAGCTGGCATAAACAGTGGAGGATATCTTTAAAAAATAAGCAAAAAATAAGCTATTGTGTCAGTAGTTCTAAGGCCAACCCACTGCCATCTGTGAAAATGAGGCAGCATGTCCAGGGAGGGACCAGGAAATCTGACACAAGAAGAAAATCACAGCTCTTGTCACTGTTCCTGGAGGACTTGGAAGAACGACAACAAAAGCAATTTCATTGTAACTAGAGTATTTATTTGATCAAAGTCCAACACAGGGAACGCGGTCAAAAACAACCTCGTAGGTACCTAAAGCAAGTTGCTGAACAGGAGGGATAGCGTTGCCCCATTAGGCTGCAAATCGATACACGGGAAAATGATCGCGGGATTTTAGCCAAAACCGGCACCTCATCACTCTCTCTGAGAACTTGGGTGATTTCAGAGGTGGGGTGGCAGTTGCTCGGCTCTCCAGCACCATCTTCCACACCATCTTCCGTGTCGAATGGATGTTTTTGCAATGACCACTCATTACCTTGGGAACTGCATAGGATTTTGTGTGTTAAAGAGATTGGTCCCAGGCCAAGGAATCCCTTCTTAGAGACTGCCCTCTCAGGAGCTCTCCCTGCACTCTGTATTTGAACTCTGCATTCTGTCTCTTGTATTTTTCTGCTTCGTCACCTTTAAATCAGGGGCTCAGTTTGGAGGAAGAATGTGGCCCCTGTCCCTGGCATCCTTTTGGCTGCTGGCCCAGGTCCCTGGGGTGTCCCACTCTCCTTCACCTCCAATGCAAAAGACCCCCCACCCCCAGCTTTTGAGGTGGTGGTAAGAGCAAGGAGACTTTGGCCTATACCTAGGACCTACTCTGCCGTCCATATATTAACTTCCTTTTGGCACTGACGGACCCATAATCAACACAAAGTTCTGTTTGCTCTGTAGCATTGGTTTTTATGTGTGTCTTCATCTATCCAAATGACCAAAAGTGATCAAAATCACTTAAGTATCTCATCCTATTGAAGGCCAATTATCTTCCTTTTTTGTTTTACTTTTAATCATGCTGCTGTGACAGCTTTAAACACATAGTTGTCATCTTTTAAAAATATTCCCTCAGTTTAAGAGTCTAGCAGTGGGACCCACCAACCATTCCCATGCTGGTTTTTATGGGGTTTTGTCCTCCAATGAGATTTAAAAGTCCTGTGTAACAAACAAATGACAAAAAAAAAACTTAAAAGAACCCATTTCCCCAGAGCTCCAACGCCAATACACTTCATAACTTTTCATGGGTGCAAAATGGTTTTAAGTTGCATACGTTTCATTACCAATAAAAATTGGCTTTGTTTTTCCAATAGCACTTCGCTGTTTGGGTTTCATCTGGGAAAAGTGATTCTCTTCTAACAGTTTCCTCTGACACCTGTTGAACTTCCTTGAAATGGGACTAGTGGGGATGCGTTGACCAGTCTGGTTTTTTAACTAGCATTGGTTTCAAGTCCTGACTTGGCCTCCACTCTCCAGCTTTTTGATTTTGAACACAATTCTTCGTGGTTTTTTCAGCCTCAGTCTCTTTCATCTGGAATATGGAAAAATTCCAACAGCACTGGGTTGCTCTGAGGATTCCGAGGGAAAAGGTATTTAAAGCCCTTAGCCAATTCATAAGACACATTCAGAAAAAGCGTCCTAAAGAACCTGGCTTTATAGCACCACCAATAGGACCATTAAGGAAAAGATAAAATAAGAGTTAAGCACTGTATCAGGGCTTACGGGAGGGCCTAGGTAGCTATAATGGAAAATCTGAACTATATAGCTACATTTGCATGAGAATTTAGCTCTAAGCATCCTGGCAGCCAAAAGAAAAAATTGAAATATTATGGACTATTAATTTTGCTAATAAAAGCAAACATTTTCAGAGTGTCAGGAGGGACAAATCTTCCTAGCAATCGACTTTTAAAGAAAGGAATGTGTTGCTATATCTCTTTATGTAAAGAATAGGAAATTTCACAAAGGACAATATTTCAATAATGATTTTACTGGAGATAAAGAAATGTTCTCCCAGGGCCATTTATTGTTTCAGCCTGCAAACTACAGAAACCATCGTATTATAATTCTGCTAAAGGGTTGTTACCAAAAGGTAAAAATCGGATGCCCCAGACAGGCAACTTTGTGCTGGTGCCTGTGGGAAGATTCCCCGTGGATGGAGGGTGCAGGGGAGAAGCAAGAAGCCCCTCCTGGGACTGGACAGAATGTCCTTTAGGTGAGCGAGGTGTGTTCGAAACCCACACCCACCCCACCCCCAGGCTCCGAAGCTGCCTTCCCCTGAGTCTCAAGCAGAGGCTTTCCCCCTGGGGACCCCAGACCGCTGGGGACACAGGGGGGCCACCACGCAGTTCTTCATCCTTCTCCTCCAGCTTCTCTTCCTAAATGCCAGACACTTTGGTGTGAACCTGAAATAAACCCTGCAGTGAAAACCTTGACTTCTTCAGTATTGTGTTGACAGAAAAATAGTGAGAAATATTTGTACTTTAAGGTTTTCTTCTTCTTCTTTTAAACCTACTGCAACGTGTGTTTTGGCCCGAGTGAAAGGGTTTCCCCATTTCTGCCTAAAGGCGCACTGTGGAGGTCTGGCAGCGGGGACCCCATGTCTTGTTGGCAGCTGCCTAAAACCGACCTGAGGCCTGCAGATTGCCGAGTGGAAGGCCCAGGAAACGGAAGAGGGAAGAGCTGACATTTATGGGAGCAGTGACTTTTCGCTCACAAGTAGCATAGGGAAGATGAGCACACTTGTAGGTAAGATATTAACACGCTGTGAAGGTGGACCACATTTCCAAACTTCAGCTTATGTACACAAGTCCTTATGCTATACACTGTAAGCTCCAGGAGACTGGAGATTCCTGTCCATTTCATTCCAGTGTTTGGTACACATTAGCTGCTCAAAACATATTTATAGAAGACAAAGTACAGAGCACGAGTTTTGCCCCATCTGGTTTTCCAAATAACCACTAGGTGGCAGGCTCGTTCAAGAAAACAGTGTCAACCTTGTTAGCTAATTTCTATGGTGCAATAAATTCTAAGTACAGAGAAGTGACTAATAATCTGATAAACTAGGAAACAAATTCATTATAGCTTTGGGGTTTATATGTACTTACTTGTCTTCTGACAGACAAGACATTGCAACCAGGAGAAAGGGGAAAATGCAAAGACTAGCTAGATATCCATGAGCTTAAGATATAGTACTAATGATGTGAAATTGCCTCTTAAAATTATCTCCCCTTTAAAGTAAGTAAGTAAACAAATAAATAATATAACTCTATCAAGTTAAATTTTGTAACCAAAAAAAGTCTCCCCCGAAAACAATCAGACTCACCACCACTCCCGAGCTGTGTCTCACATTTGGCAAGTTTCAGTCACATGAATGTAAAACATAAGCGAATCCCTGAGGTAAAACAGGATGTTTTTTAAGACCACCTGAACCTGAATTTCATTTGTATAAATAACCTTAAGATGGCCCTTTCATAAGGCATTCTCTGGGTGCTATTCCTCATAAGATAACATCTTACTATTTTTTCTTTTTCAACTGCACCCTGAAATAATAGCACACAGGTGAAAACTAATTCTTTCTTTTTTGAAAAAGTGGCGTACAGAGTTTGATTCTCACATCTCTGCATAATCAAGTCCTTGACACTGTTTTGGTTTGGTTTGGTTCGGTTTGGTTTTTGCTGGTTTTGCTTTGTTTGTGGTCAGTTGTATTATTCAAAATATCTGCTGCCCTCACTGGTGGAGGATTGTACTTCCCCACTTGCAGATACCAGGCCGGCAGCATGATTTGAGAGGAACCTCCATGAAATAGAATAAAACCTTCCTGGCTCATTGTGGTGAGGAGCGGCCATGTGACTGGCTTCGCCCATGGAATCAAAGAAAGAAATGACATGCATCGCTTCTCAACAGAAGCTTTAAAAGCCAGCTCACGGTTCACCATCTCTCCTGTCCCTTTACCTGAGACCACCAGTTCCCACCCAGGTGCCGCTCACCTCCTAGGTCCACTGTTGTGCAGCCCACAACAGACATGTCACATGGGAGAGGAATAAGTGTGTCTTGTTATTAGCCTCTGAGATCTGGGGGCTGTTTTTTCATGTCAGTAAAACTTAGGTTGACTGGCAGTACCTTATAGTGGTGGTTATAAAAATAAATGAACGAATACTTATAAAATAGTTAGCCCTCTGGGTGGTGTATGTAAAGCAACAGAAAGGGTCAAGTTAGTCATGTCCTGAGTCATTATTCACTCCTTCATTTTACCTGCCATATTCACAACCAACTACACTTAGGATTTGTCTAATTTGCATTACGAGGTGTTGGCATCACCGAGAGATTTAAAGTGAGACTTAGAGTCCAGTAAAGAGGTTAAGATATCATCTGCATGGGAAGCTGTAGAGAATGGGGATGACTAAGCATCATGATGGGGACACACACACTCGAGAACGTTTACTGAACAGTCCGTGTTCACATCTCTGATGCCACCACAGGCTTTTGCACCCTCTGTCATTCAGAAGGCACGATTTCTCTAACTGCTAAATACAACCAATAAAATTCCTTCCCTAAGATATTCTAATTTTTATATTCCAATTCCATTAAATAATTCTGTTCTCTCCACTGATGAGAGTGAGTTTTTGGAATCAAGGAGGAGCAAGAGTGCACCCCTCCTGCCTACCACCGAGGCCAGGACTATGCCGTACCAAAATGTACATAGGTTGGCCAAAGAGTCAGTTTAGTTTTCTCCATAAAGTGAAAGACACATGTTTCATTTTCACCAATAGCTTTGATTCGGATATTTTGAGTATGTCAGCTACCTCCCACATGTTATAACATTGATTGTTCTCAGTTATTGTCTCTATTTGATTGTTATCAACTTCAACTGGTCTACCTGACCTTGGAGCATCGTCCAGCAAGGAATCTCCAACACAAAACTTCACAAACCACTTTTAACACACTCGATCAGTCACAGCACCTTTTCCATGCACTGCGCAAATCTTTTTTCTTTCTGTGTTTCAATGGTGTTTTTACCTTTCTTGAAATAGTATGCCAAACATAATCTGTATTTTATTCCATCTTCAATATTAAAGTGGCTACACAAAAATTCACCAATTTTCATAAGTTTTTTTAGTGCACGCTGATATGACAGCTGTCACAATCTAAAAATTGTTTTGAATGAAGTTAAAGACACCTAAGCACTACTAGAGCCACCTTATGGGGGGAAAAAACCAAACAAACTTTTTAGCGAAACCAATAGAATTATTTCTACACCCCCTTGATGTTTCTGCAAGAATGCATTGTAATGTCCCAAAGAAGACAAATTCCCTTTCAAACTCATGACAACTTAGCGTTCTTCACACAGCTTTGAATATTCGCCTGTAATCAGCCAGCTTCGTGAGCAACATAGATTCTGACCTCCAGTTCCTGCTGATTCTTTCCACCCAGATCAGGCATCACAAATTCCATTCGTCAGACGATTCACAACAGTACTTCTTAGACTGGTCCACTTGATGAAAAAGAAAATGGCTTTAAACTGTAATTCTTTCCCAGACAGGTTTGAAAGCCAATTTTCCCTGCAGAACCTTCAGAGGTCCAGGACGTGGAGATAGGAGATGCCCAGAGGTAGAGGACAGTGCGGGGGATTGGTCTGAAGTTTCCACGTAGAGTGACTGTGCCCCCAGATTCTCTCCCAGCCATTCAACAGAGGCCGCCACCGCCATGCTCTCTGGCGCCACCCTCGGCTGGAAATGTGCCCTAGACAAACTGACTCCAACAGGCACCAGTCTAATTGTTGCTGATGAGCACAGAGAGGGCGAGGCACAGGCTTGAAAATGGGGAATTAACTGAAAGTCGGCCTAATGATGGTTGACTGCCTAGCGCATTTCCGAGAACCTGGTGCCAAAAGGCCTTGGCCAGGAAGTTACCCCCCACAACAGATTGGAGGCGTCTCCGGAGAAAGGGGTCCCGAACGAAAAGGCCGCCTGGCCCACCGACCAGAATTTTCGTCGGCACTTATTATGAAGCCCACTCGTCCACAGCTCTGCTCACACATGGAGAGCCTGCACATTTCTTTCAAGTATTTAAGTCTTAATTACAAAAGGACAACCAAGGAGCATCTGGTGTTGACAAAAACTTGCAACATGAGCTAAAGGAGGCTGGTGGGCAGGACTCCAGAGGCCGCAGAGGTGGTGTGGGACCAGCGCATGTGTTTGTGCCCTAAGAGCTATTAGAGAAGAAAGCGTATTAATAAAATAAGAACAGGGGGATAGACATGAAAGACACGTTTCTTGGGAATTAAAAACAGCATCACTGACATACAAATTTCAATAGAGGGATAGTTATAGACTATGGAATAAATCCTAGAAAGTAAGACAAAAATATCAAAAAATAAAAAAACAAGAGAGAAAAGGAAAGACTGAGGTCCGAAACAAGAGGACCAACATTTCTGGAATTCCAGAAAGAGACCAGAAAAGGAAAAAATTATCAGAGAGAATCTGGAACATTTTCCCCAGAACTGAGGACCACAAGGGTCCAGAGGAAAAAGACACACTGAGTGCCTAGAATGATGAATGAAAAGATCATCTTGAAATATCAGAACCCTAGAGATAAAGAAAAGATTCTAGAACCTTCCAGACAGAAAGCATGCAAGTGGAATCAGGAATAGGAAGGGAAATGCTAGAAGATAAACCATTTAAAGTTCTAAAGCATATTTGTTCTTAACCTAGGATTTTCTACCCAGCTAATCTATGCACCAAAAGTAAGGGTAGAATAGACCCATCAGAATAAGGGTTAAAACATGGGAGAGGAGCCGGACATGGAATCCAAAAGGAGGGTGTCCAACCCGGGAGAGCAGGGACGTTGCAGGATCACGACAGTGCCACTGAGGCAGACGAGGGCTGGTCCAGGTCAGAGCCCAGAATGCAGTCGTGGGCGAAGCTCTCCAGCAAAACCTGAACCAAAAGGTCGTATGATGCACCGGAGAATCTGGAAAATAATACTAACGGACACTCTCGAGAGCGTCTGGACACGAAACACAGTGATAGTTTCAGAGACAACAAAACAAGTGAGAAAGTGTGGCAACTGCAGAAAAAAAGTTTATAAAAAGAAACAAGCTCCTACCCCCTCGGGGCTCAGCAGTAAAGCATCTTTACATAGTTGTCATAAGAGTGTAAACACTGACTTATACCTGATGATGATGAATTGTGATGTGTTAGGAAAACGCAAGGATGAAAGGGGGAGGGGAGGATGGGAGGAAGAGCAACCGAGCACCTTAGCAGAAACGCAGAAAGTGACGTCTGCAAGTGACAATTCAAGACCTAGAACTAGAGGATGAGCAGCAAAATTTGGGGGAAACTGTCGGAGAACCAGCGCAGAATCAGAAAGGAATGCCTGTAAGGAAGCTGAAGGGAAAGATGGGAAGGAGCAAGGGGAAAGGTGGCTTTCACTCTTGAGCTTTTTACTACTGATAATGTTTTACATTATGTACAAAAAATACTTTTCGAAAAATTCTAAAATACAAGATGATGAAACACAGGCTCATGATCATCAAGGAAAAGTGAGCCCAGCTGGGGAGATAAGACACAAGCATGTGATAGGGAGTACAGTCAATTATGTTGTAATAACTATGTGTGGTGTCGGATGGGTATCCGGGCTTCCCGAAGCAATTGCTCTCTAAGTTATATAAATATCCAATCACTACATTCTACACCTAAAATTAATATAATATTGGAAATTGAAGAGTACATAAAAATTTTTAAAAGACACAAGCTTGGAAAAATAGAATAATAATACAAGTTTCAGTAGTAGTTAAAGACAGTCATAGAAGCTACCTCACCAGGCAACTGGACTAGTTGCGAAAGGACGATTCCCAGAGGCAGAGAGGAGGGCTCCTGGCAGCCTCCTCTTCACCAGGGGAGAGTAGGGAGGGCAGAGCTGCCCGCGTCTTCCTGGAAACAGTACAATTGTCCACTTGAATGTGGCGAGGGCAGTCCAAGGACTCGCAGTCACGTATTTTATTGTGTACGTATAACTGGTATATTGGTATTTGTGCATTATTTATGTACCATTAACATTTTCCCTTCAATCGTGTGCAGGATGGACAGAGCTGTGAGGCCACTGTCGTAGGTGATGGAAACTCCAGACGCTTTGGGGACTGCAGAATGCCGTGCTCAAAATTCCGCCGGAGGGAAAAGACATAATTAGTCATAGGGGGTTGGACTCCATGAATATTCACAATCAGGTAGGCGTGAAGCGATAATGAACTAGATGAGATTAATCTATCAGCCCTGGCATTGGAATGAAGGAATACATTTGAGAAATACTGCAAAGGATCAGGAAAAGAGACAGAGTGGCTGGTTTAATAGAATAGAGGGCATTTGTCACTTCACTACCTGCTAAACATGGCTATGAACAGCACAGAGCAGAATAATGAGCACCAGCTCTGTGAGTATGCTCTTGGTCGGCCGGTGATGGGTACATACGATTCTGCTAGAGCCTTACCTTCAGGGCCACACAGGACTATGTTCCCAGGAGCACTTTCCCGATGCTCTGACTGAATTATTAATAACCTCCCTAGGTCATCCCTCCCTATTTTTAAGGTGCTTGCAAACTACTGGGGTGTTTAAGGTACAACCGCATAAACAACAGTAAACACCTCTGTGGGGCTCAACATGTTCCCGCTGCCGCTCTCAGACCTGTATACACAGAGCCCCTTAATCCTCACCAAAAAATCCTGTGAGCTGGTGTAATGATTAGGACCATTTCACAGATGCGGAAAATGAGGCCCAGAGCAGGTAAAGAACTTGCCCACAGTTAATTGGCCACGCTAGGTTCCAACGCAGGGAGTCCAGCTCCGAACCACACACTAACTACTAGGACAGCGTAAGTAGTGTGATTGCTCTAAAACACCTTCGTGGGACTCACATTTCCCTTTGAGATGTCAAACTGTTCACTTGTAAAGAAACAGCTTCAATTCTAGACACAGCCCATAAATGGACAAGTATTTGTGATGATTGAAATATACTCAGTAACTGAGCTCATTGACCTCAAAAGGTGCAGCAGAAGGTTGACAAATGCATTCACTGTGGGACTCATGACCGAAGAGCCCTGTACAGGAAATGTGTTCAATGCAATCTTAGGGTATTGGAGACGATATCAGTTTTCTGTAGCTACCTTAACCCATTACCACAAATTTGGTGCCTTAAAACAACAAAAATGTCTTCTGCCCCAGTTCTGGAGACCAGAAGCTCAGAACCACGCAGTTGGTGAGCTGTTCCCCCTGGAAGCCCGAGGGGACAACCCTCCGGCACCTCTTCCAGCTCTTGGTGGCTGTCGGCCTTCACCGGCCTACCCCAGTCTCTGCTCCAACGTTGCGTCACCTCTCCTCTGTGTGTCTCTCCCCAGTGTCTGTGACGAGAACACTTGTCACCGGAGCTAGAGCCCCTGGAATGATCTAGCCCGAGCTCCCCATCTAGAGGTCTGGGATTTCATATATCTGCAAAGCCCCTCTTCCCCCCCAAATTCCATGTACACGTTCTGGGGATTAGGATGCATGGACGCAGCTTTCACAGGGCCCATCACCCCACTCACGACAGAGACACCATCAAAACCCGACACACTGAGTCACATAGTTGAAATGTGCAGCTGATGCAAAGGCTAGGAAGACACAAGGCAAACAGAAACACGCAGCAAACGGCACTGTGAGGAAGAGCGTGCAACATGCCAGTTCTCCCACTGCACAGGATAAGGGGCTGCGTTAGTTACACTGTGCGAATGTCCCATTATTGTGGCCTGTTTGGAACAGCACTTGTAAATAAGTTTGAAAACACATCAAATACGTGTGCAATAAGACCTTTCTAGAAAGGATAAGAAGTTTGAGTATGGCTAAGAGAAAGTTTAGAAGGTAGCATCACAGATCCCAGCCCAGCAGGTGAAGGCTTTTGAGAAGGGCTCTAATGTTGGCTTTTCTTCACTTCATGCAGTTACCAAGGTAAGGGAGCAACTCAGAGACTGGGGGTAGGTGTGAACCTACTTGGCTGTGATGTGAGTCCTGAGCCCTGGCCAGCCCAGTCCAGCGCCCCACCCCACCCCAGTCTGAGAGGTGCTAAGGAGCCGCAGGCCACAGTGTTGGCCTGTGTAGAGTATACGGGGAGTGTCAGACTCTCCAAAGACAATATTCATGCATCTCTGCTTGTCTTTTGCCTCTATCAAGTGAATTAGTGACTTTGTATCATGGGGAAATTCAACTATGTGATTTTAGGCTCATTCTGGCTCTAAAGGCCTGTGATCTTCCTTATTGAGAGTGAGCACACCTGGGTGTTGGAATGCAACGTCCAGAGACACCACGTGTGAGCACTTCCCCGCCTGCCAGGAACGATTCCCAAGCAGTCCGGCACGAGGCTGGCAGGATTCACCGACGACCATCCCTTTATTTAGGTCCTGTGTGTCCCCAAGAGTCTCCGAGGTCTGACCTTCTCACATGCTCTCCACAGCAAGCAGAGGCCAGCCGGCAACAAGTTCTGTAACCCTGGAGGGCAAACTCCCTCTCAGAGTTCATCTCTCCTCACACAACAGTGGCTGGCGGGCTGAGTCCTCCTTTCAAAGGAGTAACACAGAGGAGGTGACCCCCAGTTCCGGCAGGGGATGTCCGCTGTCCAAGTTCAGGGCAAAGTTCTCCCCCGCCCCGCAAGGCAGTCACAGACAGGTGCCAGTGCAAGACAGACTCTTCCCTCTTCCAGGGTGAAACGAAAGATGAGAAAGGACAATTGTCTGCGTGTGGATGTGTATAGGTGTGTATAAAACACATTTTTTCCTGGGAAGAAATGTGTTTTAATTATCTTTTGTATTATATGGTTCTTTCTTTTATGAACTGATAGTGATAGATACCAGGGATTGTTTTATTATTCATGAATTCATTTTCAGTGCCATTACACGGAAATATTTTTTACTTATAAACTTGTTTTTCTTATTTTTTTATTGTTCAAGTGAAGTTGTCTCCATTTTTCCACCCACCCCAGTCATCCCCACTTCCCACCCTTGACCCTAACCCCCTTTGGTTTTGTCCATGGTCCTTTATACATGTTTCTGAAAGCCCTTCCCTCTTTTCTCCCCATTATCCCCCCGCCACCCTCAGTCTGGTTACTGTCAGTTTTACTTATAAACTTTTAATCACCCATTAAAAGGTCTTCTCTCTCTCTCTTGGCTTGTTTTGTAAGGTCTAATAATCTGAGAGTTGCTATAGTAGATTTATAATTACTTTAGAGAAGCCTCGAGCACCCCCCAATCTGTGACCCGTACAAGACAGTCCTCACTGGAATCCCTGGACTTTGCTGCCCTGCGGTCTCCTGGAGGCTAAGGAGCAAGGGAGGGAGGCCAGGACCTTCACCTCCACCCCAATCAGGGACCAGGGTGAGAGAGAGAGCATGGCGGGGGGGGGGGGGGGGGGGGCGGAGGTCCAGGCCTTCGCTGAGGAAGCTGGGGATGAAGTCACAGGCAGGACATCCCTAGGCAAAATAGCAAGAAAGTGACCTTTGTCTGGGGACCTGCTGTTTCCTCCCCACCCACTTGTCACAAGCCCTCTGGCACCAAGTAAATGTCAGACTCGCACTGAATGAATTCATATCCTTATCCTACTTTAAAATGTTTTAAATCATAATAATCTCAGCTTCAAAGCTTCCCTCTAGTCGTGTTTGTAGCATTTTAGTTTCCTAGATACACCTAGCATGTTACCAACCACAATTCAGTGGCCCTTCCGGTGACTTCCTTCTGTCCCCTTTTTTTCTCACATGTGCCTTCTCTCCCCTTTCCTCATAAGAGGAAGAGCGGATGTGTGAAAACACTCACGAGAACAAGCGAGAATTGGACATAGACACAGTCTGGTCACGTGTTGAAGTGCACTTCAGTTGGAAGAAAAGTGAGAAGCAAAAATATGGGCCCTCTTTAGAAAACAATGAGTTTGTTAAAACGCTTTCTTCATTTCTGCGAAAATTGATAGAATACAAACACCTTGTATGGCATCAAGATGTCCACCAGGGGGCACTGCAGTCAAAGCGCACCAGAAGGGGCTCAAAGCCTTTACTCCATTGTGGGTAAACTAAGGTCATTTCATTAACATTATCAGAAGTGACTTGTTTTCAGAAAACGACAGGCCAACTACTTTTACTTTTTTGCTGAAGGGAAAAAAATCCATTTTCTGGCAGCGAAGTAGCTGACTCTTGGCATCCAGAATTGGCTCTTTACTGAGGTCAACATACATGTGCTCAGAAGCCTGAACCCACTTGAGATTGTGAACCAAGGCCAGGCCAGAGATAACATGCCGGTCTTTTGATTGTCCCATTGCTGAAAACATCCTCCCTCCCATCTTTCTCTCCCCCCTCCCCTGCTGACAGTCACAGACAACAAAATGTAGGTGATTCACAGACGCTTTAAAATAAGATTTAGGAGGGGAGGGTCTTGAATTTCATGATGCATCTGACATGACCAGCTGACTCTGGCTTAGTGGGGGCGTAATCTCCAAGAGCCATGGAAGGCCCAGAGCCAGCAGCACCGTGGCGGCAGCAAACGCAGAGGAGAAGACGTGGGGGAGCGTGCAAGCAGCTAGAAACACGTGTTCTGATCCATTTTTAAAATCCACTTTTGTATTAAAGGAACTCCATTTCTTAAAAACACGTATTTGTTAAACCAAAAATAAATCTCTTGGACTGTGAGGTGAAGAACAATGGAGGGTTAGGAGAGGGCACGGTGAGGACCCGGGAAAGGAGCGAAGGCGCCTACCGCACGATTCAGGCCCGGAGCTCGGTCCCCAGCTTTCTGCCTGCCCTGGGCGGCAACCGGCCAGGAGCCTCACCCACTCAGAGAAGTTCCGGAACCTGAGTCTCTCGGGCAAAGTGTAGATACTTTTTTACGTGGTCGGTGTTGTGGGTTGAATTATGACCCCCACAAAAATATACTGAAGTCTCAATCCCCTTTTATATGTGAATGTGACCTTATTTGGAAAGGTCTTCCCAGATGCAATCAAGATGAGCTCATTGGGGTGTCCCGACGTCCTGGTAAGAAGAGGAACCCTTGACACCGAGATGCACAGAATGCCATGTGACCGCAGCAGCTGCGGCTTTAAGCTCCCCCAGGCTGTGCTACTTTGTTAGTGCACTCCCAGGAAACTCGTTATCACCACCAGCTTCAGAAACAGTAGCATGGAGTTCTGGGAATGGCAATGAAGAAATACTTGACTGACTAGGCACAAACAAGGTTTTAAAGATTTTTTTTCTGCTTTTTCCTTTTCTCTCCCACTTTTCCTGTCTACCCAGTACCAGTGTTCCAACGTTCTAAACAGTAAATATCTTGATTTATCTTTAAATGCACAGCTCTTAGTGATTTCTAGAAATGTGGTCATTTTTTCTCCGATGCACTTTGTAAGTCTCCTCAGATATCCCCAAACTATACGGTCCAACTGGCATTTTTAAAGCACCTTGCTCCCTTGAGTTGCTCAAAATATTTGACATAAATTTTCCTGATTCTTCATGACATCTTAAGGAAAAAAATATAGAGCCAAATCAATCATATTGTCCAAATCACACAGTCTTTCAGTGGATGATCAGAATTTTGGAGACAGATCTCCAAATTCCTCGTATAGTGTGTTTTCTAAATGTCATGCAATTATATTTTATGCTTAATATCTACCTATAAGAAAACAGTGAATAAATCCTCCAAAATTATGGTCAAGCCAAAAGTCACCTTTTCAGTACCTTTTCTATATTTTGGATAGAAATGTCTATGATATTCTGGGAACTTATAAAACTTCAAACCAGATGACACAAATCCACTGTCCTGTTCTAATTTCTTTCCCAGTCTCCACAAGGATTTTTCCACCCTTCGTTCCCATTCCATTCTGAGACCCACGGCACCTCCTGGGTGATGGAAAGATCGGGCTGGAGCTAAGCCTTCTCCCCACCTTTCCCAGCTCCAACCGTCCCCGGGACAAGGGGTCGTGAGCGTGCTGACTCTGCGCCAAGGCCATTCAGGGTGATGTGGGGAGCCCTCGGTCTGCCTCCCTGTGGGTCCCCACACGCCTCCTCAAGAGGAGTGTCGTCTGGAAGGTCGGCATGCTAGGAAAAAACCCTGTTCCTGTTCTGACAGCGGGACTGATAGACTGGGACTTCCAAAACTACCAACCAAAAAATTCGTTTTTCAAAGAAAATCATGGAAACACAGAGACAGCAGAGTTAGTCCCACAGCTCAGAGTCTGTCCCATTCCTCATCAGGGCACATACCCCGAATTCGCATGACAAAGACCACCTGTGGCCTCCCAGGGTCCCAGCTCTGAGTCATGGCCACAAGAAAGGTGTTGTCTCACCCCCATGCCAGCCAGTTCCTGGATCATTTGTCCCCAGGAATCAGATTTGTTACTGGCCTAAGACCCAATCTCCAGGTAATTCTTCACGTGTGATCTGGCTAAAGAATTATGAAAATGTAACATGACATTAATAAACATGACATTCACACACAGTGAATGACGTGTGCGTCACAGCCTGGGTAGATGGCAGTGAAAATAAGCCATCTGACCAAGGTTGGGAGGTTCCAGTTAGTGCTACAAAAAAAATGAGGATGTGATGGGAAAGGAGGAAGAGACACAGCGGGGGGAGCACAGGGCGGGCTGGGGCTCCGGGACTGGTAGGCCGTCTTTAGAAAGTGGGACAGACATGCACTGGAGAGGCATGTCCTGAGTTAAGGAAGGCGTGGCCCTCTGCTGGGGACCAGGTTGTGAGGTCCCAAAGCACATTGAAGTCTCCCCAGATTATGGTGGGATTTGAGGAGGAAAGCAAACAGGCCAAACACGGTGCAGTTAACAGCTACTGAGTTGCGCCAGGAAAGTGCCAGGCACTTTACATGGATCTCCTCATAACATCCTCACAACAGCCCTGCACCGCTGTACTAGTACCCTCATTTTAGAGTGTTCGAAGTGCTAACGCTCTGAAAACTTGGCCACAGCCACACAACATAGTAAGTACAAAGCAGAAATTAGGATCTAAGACATCAGATATCGCAGCCAGCGTCTTGACACTGTGTATGTACACACACACCCACTTACACACGTAAACTCACAGCTTAATTTCACTGGAAAGATGGGAGGAAGCAACCACCAGGAGACTCCACGGGGGACAGCAAGGAGGAAGGAGTGGGGACAGGAATCACAAAATATCAACAGAGAGGCGATATTTTGCAAAAGGAAGAACAATAAATTGTAAGTGATCACAGAACATTGGTAGAATGCTGAATCCCCAAACCGGCTGATGAAATGTGGAAAACCAGGATACTCTGGAGAGAGCCAGATTTCAGTAGGGTTTGATCCTTCATAGACTCTGAAGAAACATAGGGACCACCCACCATGGAACCAGGACCCCCACAGCCCAGTGCAAAGGGTTGTCACGGGAACAGAAGAGGAGCCCTGAGTCCTCAGAAAAGGCCCAGGGAGCCCCGGGCACATGAGTATGGAAGGAAACGTTACCAGAGGGGCCAGAACTGGGTGATCGCTGGAGACACAGGATGCAGGGCAGGATGGGACTCGCCAGCCTCCAAGAGCCCACAAGTGTCTGCTTGCTTCCCGTCCTCTGAGCCTTCAGGACACTGGGGCCAGTGGTCAGCAGGTTGCTGCTTCAGTAGAAGAGGCCTCTTTGAAGCCACAGATACAGTGAAGGAGGAAGGAGCTCGGCTGCACCCAGCTAATGGCTGGGAGCTGCCAGTCCTGGCAGGAGAATTAGCTGGACTAGGAGGCTTACCCTGGCAGGACAGTGTGAAGGTAAATAATCGGCCTAATAGACATTCCTTTTTGCACTGGAAAATCTGGAATGGAGAGCAGTTTGCTCTAAGTGTGTACCTTCTGCTTGTCTGGAAGGGGTGGGGCAGGGAGTTACCCAACAGAGCAAGATTTGTAGTAATTATCATGATTAACAGCCTAAAAATGAAGCACCGGATTCCGGCCCCTGGGGAAAGTCGAAATACGTGGCAGATGCGTGACTGATGTCGGGTCCCTGGTTTCAGTCTATTTTCCTAGTCTTCCAGTCACGTTTCTGTTTGGGAACTGTCTCAAGCAGCCACCTACTATGTGTCAGAGCTTTCTCAGCCGTCTTGGACTCTTGTCATCTCTGGCCCCCGCCAGCCTGGAACGTGCTGAAACCGTTTCTGAGTATGTCTTTAAGGTTCCAGGAAAACACACACATGTACGAAGTCTCCTCGGAAAATGAGTTCGAACCAAATGTCATTCCTGCTTCTAGGTCGCTCAGTGGCTCTTGCAAACAGGGAACAGCTCCCTACCAGAGCCACAACCGTTTGTCTTGGCTTCTGCCCCCCCATTTCCTTTTTTTGTTGTTACAGAAAATTTCAAACACCCCACTTAAATGATCATCAACTCATTTTTGGCTGTTACATTCAATAGGCAATATTCCTTTAAAAGAAAGGGACAAAAATGTGTTAAAATGGTGCACAAAATTTGGAGCAATGCCTCATCCCCTCCTTATTTCCTCCCACATTGGAATCCACATTGACAAAGTTCTCCGTACGAATGGCATACAATCTGCTTTTGCAAACTCTTCCTAGATTCTGAATTTCAATTTCAGGTTAACGGAATTAGGAGCCTCCTTAAAAAGGAATTTATCTCATCATAACTGAGTGTTCTGAATGTGGCTCAGAAACAAAACTGATTATTTATGCCAAGCTCACATTTTACTTGTTGGGGATTTTAACCACATGCAGCGAATTCCAGTAAGAAGCTTAAGAAATTTCCCAGCTAAAGAAACACTGGTGGAGGTAGGACCCCGGGGGCGGGGGGGGGGATGGGCTGAGGAGTGGTACGAATAACATTTGATTCCTGAAAACGCCAGCCAAGTCATGCAAGTTCATGTTTCAGACCATTCAAAGAAAAAGCGTCCGTGAGAGGTCGTTTTAGGGTGAGTCAGTGGAGACCGTTCTAGAAGGACTGAGAACCGTCCACTCTTCTCCAGTCAGGACGAGATAGCCTGTCTCTTGAGAGTTTCTCAAAGGTAGTTTGTGATTTCCTTCCTTTACCCCCTTCTTCTTTTCGCAGCTTGTTTTGTTTTTCAGAGAGAGTGGCCTTATTGAGGAAAAAAGGATTTATAGTATCAATAGTAGCTGTCACACAGTCACTTGCCGAGATCTTCTGTCTTCTGTGAGCAGGGGCTAGTGAGAGAAAAAAACATATGAGCGGTAGGTACCAATTCTAGCTCAAGATCTAGCCATGTTCCTTGCTGCCAGAATCATCCAAAACCTCCCATTGTGGGATTTGGTGAACTCAAAAGACTTCCCCAAAACACTGACCACATGCATCCCAGCACACAAGAGGTCTGGCCGGGAATAGATCGGGGCCTGAAATCTCGGCTGAGGCATTTCCCCTCCCACGTGTGCTTCTCCCTGGAACAAAATGCTCAAAGCAGATATGTCCATAAAGTACATGCAGCCAGTCCCGTGGAGAAGGTGGGGAGGGGGGAGAGCCACAGCTTTCACGCACACACGCACCATATACAAACAGAAATGAGGAGACGCAGTCTCCTGGGGCATGACCGCCCCAGCAAGCACTTCACCATCCATCAAATACCCACCAAATGGACGAGTTTCCTTAAGGCCCCCCGAGGTGACCTGCATCTACCTGGGACAACTTTTCTTGTTCTTGACCATCTACACAAGTTCAATGGACAAGACCACCTTTGGGAGAGTTAGTGGCCTAGCTTTTATCTGCATTCCATCAGGGATGGGCAAGTTCTTGGGGTTTGGAGGCCTCAGTTCTTCCGCTCTGATGTGACAGGAAGGAGTGGGCCAGATGGCTTCTGAAGGTCTGAAGCACAGGCGGCAGACACAAGGCCCTGGAGCCGAATCCGGCCTCTACCTTGTTCTACCTGGTGGCAGCGCCAAGCTCTCACTTAACCGTTAAGGAATAGTTACATTTATACAGTCCTAAAATTTGAAGGCAACTGCTAGGCTGATGTGGCCCCCCCATGAAAATGAGTTTGACACCCCTGGTCTGAAGGCAGCTCTGAATTCCTCATGAACCAAGAACACGCAGGACTCGGCACCTGCCACATCAAACCCTAGTTCTAGGCATCTCAGCTGTGTGGCCATAGGAATGTCACTTGATTTCTTCCATCAACTGGAGAGAAAAATTCCTATGTCACAGGTTAGGACTGAATTTCTTAACCGTAAAGAGCGCCTGACTTATGGAACAGGTCCTAATGTTAGAACTCTCCTTTCTAAAATGCTGTGGTTTCAAACATGAAGGAATCTGGGACGTTTGCCCTTCTGGAACACAACTAGATAATTCAATCCAAATATTTCCCACTCTAACTTATTACTCACTGGAGGACCGAAATGACACAAATCTGGGTCAGTACTACTGGAAAACGCTCGTGAGATAAAAGTGTTGCCCAGTCCCCTGTCTTACGTGACATAGTTCACATATTTCTTTTTCCTTAGTTGTTCCAAGTCACTTGGAAATAGGAGAAACGGTGTACAGTAAACCAGGCTGGGAAAGTGAAGGCTTCACAGAGTCTATATCGCTAATTAAATTACGGTTCCTAGCAGATCAAGGACAAATGACTGAGTTCAACAGAACATTTCCTTTGATGTCAAGATTTTGTACTTCAAAGACTAGCCAGGCGTGCAGGCGGCTGCCAGGGGCCCCTCCTCTCCCTGCAAGGAGAGGCTGATGGTGAAAGAACTTTCCAGGATCTGCTTCAGAGCCGTGTGAACACCTGTGGTGGCTGGCCCTGCCCAGGCCAGACCGGCTGTGAGGGGTCTTAGGAGAAAATAAATGAGTCAGAAGATGTGAGTTCCAGGTTTGGGCCTGCCACTTACCCACATCCCCTGACCTCCCTATTTGACCTCCGTCTTCATGTTCTCCCATGTGACGTGGGAGTACAAAACCTCACCTATTTATCTCACAGGCTTACATATAGATAATATTGGGTCTTTGGTAGACCATGTACTAAGGAAAAAATAGAGAAATAAAACCCCAGCAGGATCCTATGGCAGGCTCTTTTCTCTCCCGGAAAGACGTTTGCCTCCACTGCATCTCTAGTTAGCGGTCAGTGTGCAATAATTCTTCGCTGAATGAGCGAAGGATAAATGAAGTGTGGCGAAGGATGGGCCCCCCTCCTGGGTCACCCCATTCATTCTGCCATTATAGTCCCAGCTCTACTTAACCTGGGGATGTAGTAAAAAGAAAAAATACCAGGGCTGGGGAGGGGGAAGGTGGGGCAGTGAGAAAGGGCCACCCAGCAGCACAGAAGGAAGGAGGGCGGCTCTGGGCTTAGAAGGGAATTTCCTGCAACACCTGCCAATAGGAGCCTGTGCTGACCCAGTTCAGTGTGCTGTGTGGTTTTGTGGACAAGAAATTTTCAGTATTTCCCACCCCCCCAAGTACATCCTTACTTCTGACTAAATGGATCGGACACTCATGTGTCATCAAATATTCATAAGCCAGAAAGGGCAAATACCCTGATTATCAGTGAAATACCACTTCAACTCGGCCTGAATTCTTAGTCACAAAGCAGAGCTCAGCAGACTGGGGAAACCCAGACATTGACTCCATGATGACAACTGAATGAATAAACCTTAAGAACACGCACTGCAGCCTTTCAGAGATGTTTTCCAAGTCTCCCCATCTTTCTGAGCTTCTCAGTCCCATAATGTCACTGGATAAACATCATTTATCAGAATCAGAGAGAAGGGGCAGATGCTGGAAGGCTGAGCTGGAGCGGACACCCCCGTGGGAGTCTCCGTCTCGGTGTCTCAACATCGGCATTCCCGTGCCTCAGATCGCCTTTCCTCTGTGATGGATGGTTTCCTAATCCATGAGTGCTGTGAATCAGCCCTTTTGGGGGGAGTGGCTCAGAGGACCGCATGGTTATATGCTCAGGATGAAAGGGACCCACTCATAGAGACTGTATCAGGTCAGATGTCTGAGGCTGCAAGTCATAAGAAACCCTCCAAAAGGGGCTTCAAACATAATGGCGTGGATTCATCTCACAAAAGAAGTCTAGAGATAGGTGGGCCCAGGGTTGTGCAGTTCTCCTGGTTATAGAAAGACAGTGCGGTGCAGTGAAGAGCGGCCCACCTCTGCCCTCGGCTCCCCTGGGTTCAACTCCCAGCTTTGGTGCTTCTTGGCTGTGGGACTTCGGGTGCGACTTAACCTCTCAGAGTCTCAGTTCCCTCCTCTGCGAAACCGGAGGTGACAATAACACCTCCCTCCCAAGGCGCTTGTGAGCAGTAAATTAGTGAGTATACGTAGACTTCTTAGCCAGGGCCTGGCACGCAATAAGAGCTATATCAGTGTTAGTTCCCCTCTTTATTTATTAATATCATCCTCTCATTGTCATGAGAGCATCCAAGGCACCGAGTGTCACACAATGTGCAGGACAGGAAGGAAAGTGTGGGAGGGGGACTGGGCCGAGAACAAGAATGACACAAACTTCTCTTGTGCATGTCTCTCCTTCCGCCACAAGAAAAGTCTCCCCAGACACCCCCTTGTCCTTTACACAGGAGCGTACAGGTGCGGACGCGGCCACGTGGGGGTGTCGGGCAATACTTGGCGGAGAGGACTGGAATGGCCATGGTTTAGTCTTCGTGCTATCTGACATGGAGGCCGCAGGCCACATGGAGTGATGTAGAGTTTCATTTATATTAATTAAAATTAGACAGTCAGCTGCTCAGTCACACAAGCCACATCTAAATACTTGGAAGTACTCAATAGCCACGTGGGGCTGGTGGTCTCCATGACAGACAGTGCAGCTAGAGGCGGATCCCATCCTCCCAGAAAGCGGCGCTGGACAGCACTGCAGTCCGAGTTCATACGTGAGGCACCCACGTTCCCCGAGCATATTTCCTCCAAGTGCCTGAACAGAAGTAGGGCTCAGTTCCCAAGAAAGAAGTGGAAGGAGCTACCGGAGTGGCAATCAACAGGGAAAGAGGGGCAGGAAGAAGGACCATCAGAGACCTCGTGAGATCAGAACAGGGGCAGCAGGGGGGCGGAGACTCGGAGAAGTCAAGTGGTGTCATTAGACTTCAGGTTTCCCGGGCTGGCTTCTCTAGGCTGCCTTACACACGGGGACCCAGGTACTTGACGGTGGTGGAAATTGGAATTATCAGGACAGATTCTTTTAGACCTCAATCTGAGTAGTTTCAGTTACTAATGGGCAAAAGTGAACCTCGGGCCCCCCAATCTGCCTGCATCCTGGACCCTAACTAAGGTCACAACACTCTGCAATCGCCACACTGACGTTGGCTATTTTTAGGATTGTCGTGTAAACGGGGTAATAAAAAACAGTTTCCACTTCACATAATCACCTTGAGCCCTCAAGAGAGTCCTGCCAACCTTCCTGCAAACCCTGCCCCGGGACCATCGTTGGCTCGCCCTGGGCCTTGGGGAGCAGTAGAGGTCCCCAGCACTCCTCTGCACCTTACAGAGGGTGTCAGCTGACTGAGGCAGGGATGCGGCTGGAGTAATAATAATAACTATCCTGCATGTACGCTGAACTGTATGCCAGGCATTTGTCTAAGGTCAGGGCAGAATGGGATTCACGCCCAGAAATCTTACTGCCAAAGCCAGGTACTCTGCTGTACTTTCTCCCCAGAACTGTAGACGACAAAGCCCTTCGGGGATCAGTCCAAGCAATGGTTCTCAGATTCTAGTGAGCCCGAGAATCATCCAGAAAGCCAGATAAAACCCAGGTTTCTGGGCCAGCAATGTGCTTAGTAGGTTGCGTTTATCAGTTAGGAAGAACTCGTGAGCCTCTCTTCAGAACTCCCCGTTCAATCACATCAGGTTAGTAGCTTGAAATCAGTCCCAATGGGAGAATTTAAACCACAGGAATCAGCAAACCCCGGAGAGTCTGTGGCTGAACCCTTATCAGCACACCGTTGACGAGTCCCCATCCTTAAATTCTCTGGTCAGTAAATCTTGCATAGGGCCTGAGAAGTCACATATCTAATAATTCCCCAGGTGATGCCAAGTCTACTGGTCTGCAGAGCACACTCTGAGAACCACCTAGAAAAAATCTTCAGAATCCTGAAACGGACAACAGATTTTTGTCCGGATGGAAGGCATCATTGGGAAGAAGAGTACGGGTGGTCTCACTGAGGAATGTTAGCTGCAGGTGAACCTATATCAAATTGATGCTAATGAGAGCTAATATTTACAGAGTGCTGGCTATAGTCAGCTACTCTTCTAATCACCAAGAATCACCAATAAATCTGAGTAACCCCTTCGCAGACACCAAGGAAAACTTCTCAGAAGGTCAACCATTTCTCTGGTTCTGATTTGGTTGTCGAAGTTCTTCTATATAGGTTTAGATTCTTATAGTGGCTTAGTTAGCTGGATAATCACGTTACTGAAATAACGGTTCCTCGTGACAATGCCACTCATCTTTAGTTCTCTTGATCAAGAGGGGAACAAGACTGGGAGGAGAGGACAACCTTTTTTGATCCCCTCAAGTACATTATGACTAGAATCCATTCAAAGTGCACCTTGTAAGTCAGCTGTGTTATCTTTCATAAGAAGATAAAATGTTTATTCCATTTTATAAACCAACAATAATGCCAAAGAATTCAATAATGGTCTATAAGGGTTTTGAAAACGTGTCCCATTTTCTCCTTCATATTGAGATTGTCACTGACTTGGCAAATGCCCCGTGACGGTCCTCCTGTCCCTAACCTGCTCTCCCTGCCTCAGAGTTCTCACTGCCCTGGTTCCTGTTCCTAACGCACATCCCTGGTCCTTTGGCACTCATGATGAAAAAACCCTCTCTGGATTACAACTGCATACTGATTTAAGGCCAAGCTCCTCAGCCTGGCCTCCGAGACCTAGTATGGCCTAGCCTCATCTTTCTCTCAGTGTATCTCATGTTTACCCAGTTTCTATACCACCTGATCATGTCTTGAAGGAAGTTCCAAGGACTTAGTCAAATGAGACAAGTGGTCCGACTAAAACAACAAAAGCCACACAGCCATGGGAGAACCATAACTGCAGCCAAGAGAAAGGCAAAGCTGGAGGCAGCAAGATAGTCCGAAATCAAAGGGTGAAACTTGGATGTTTCAGAAGTAAGACAGAGTAAGACATTTCCCTCCTCTGTGGTGTCTGAACAGATCTGGGGTCTTAAAAGAACAATAGAGCAGATGCCCTGGGTCATTGCTTTCCAAATTCACCTTTTCATTAGACACACTTGGGTAGCCTTTAACTGGAAATATTAATAGTCCCCATCCCAGTCCCAGGAAAAGGGCCAGGAAATCTGGATTTTAATAAATGCTTATGATAATTCTTATGATTGTTCAAGTCAGGGTAAATGCTGAGTTTACATTAGAATCACCTGGAGGCCATGCAGGGAGACCAAATGGAGAGACCACATGGAGGTGAGCTGGCTGACGACCCAGCTCAGATCCCAGCCCACGGCCAGGCCCCATCGCCAGGCCTGTGTGTGCGGATGCAGGCAGAGGCCCCTGGGATAGTCCAGCAGAGGCCCCAGACACTGCTGAACACAGACAGGTTATCCACTCTTTGCCCTCTGAATTCCTGACCAACAGAACCCAGGAGCCCAGTAACATGGCCATTTTATAGTTGTTTTTTTTAAAATAATCTGGAGAGCTTTTAAAAAATGCTGTAGCTTAGGTCCTGTCCCCAAGACATTGGGATTTATTTAGTCTAGAGTAAAATAGGATATTAATTTTCCACTACTTTTTGTTATAAAAATTTTAAACATCAAGAAGAGTTGAATGAATAATACGTGGAAATGTGTGGACCCATCACAATTTTGAATATTTTGCAATATTATGGATAGATAGACAGACAGATAGGTAGACAGACATTTATAGGGCTGAGCTGTTGGGAAAGAATTCACAGATCTGGCACTATGGAAGTATCCAAAAATAAGGACATTGTCTTACATAAACACAATACCAAGAAAATAATAGCAATTCTCTAATATCCCCAATTTTCTCAAAAATCTCTGTTTCTGCTTTTTATTTTAAAAAATAAGTGTCCAGTCAAATTGTATACAGTACATTCAGTAAGATTTTTTAGTCTATTATGTGTTTATTTATTTAATTACATTGACTTTTTAAAGCAACCTGGACTGCTACCTTGTAGACTAGTCTACAAAGTATATTAGTCTGATCGTCAATTCATTATGTCATTTAACTTATACGTCTATTCCCACTAGGTTCTAAACTGAAATATAAATCCAAAGAGGCTGGAGACAGACCCGGCGTTTGGAGCTGGCGTAATTCGTAGGAGATGTGTACATCACATCACACCAGGTGGCATATACTGTCAGGTGTCACGTTATTAGTAATGCTGACTTTGATCCCTTGATTAAGGGGATGACTGTTCTGTCCCTCCATTAAAACACATTTTTCGACTTGCAATTAGCAAGAAATCTGTGAGGTGCTATTCTGGCACCAACAAAATTCTACCAGTGGTGTTAGCATCCATTGATGACCCTTGCCAGAAAGAATTATTTGATGGGGAGTAACAAAATGGGGATTTCTTTCTTACTTTTGGATTAAGGCATAATTCACCTACAGTAAAAATTCACTCTTTCCCTTTTTTGTGCAGTGCAGCAGGTCCTGACAGATGTATGTATATGTTCCTGCAACCACCACAACCACTGAGACACAGAGCAGTCCCACCCCCTCCCCCTGGCATTCCCCCCCCCCAGGTCCTGTCATCCTCAGCCCCTCCCCCAACCCCAGCCCTTGGCAACCACTAATACGTTTCTGTGCTTTTAGAGTTACCTTTTCCAGAATGTCACACACCTGGAATCATACAGTGGATAGGCTTTTGAGTCTGGCTTCTTTCACTTAGTAAAATGGGTTTGAGGTCTATCCATGTGCTGATGTATCAGTAGTTCTTCCCTTTCTTATACTGAATACAAGTCCTTTTGGAGTGTGTTAACTACTTATTCACTCCCAAGTTGAGGGACACATTTAGGTTGTTTACAATTTGGGGAAATGCTGAATAAAGCCATAAAAGCATGCTTATCAAAGTCTTTGTCTTAAGTTTCCATTTCGCTTGGTTAAAATACTTAGGAATGGGATTTCTAGGTTGTTTAGTAAGTATATGTTTATTTTTAAAAACAGCTCAATTCTTTTTTCTCACAGTGGCTGCACCAGCTTTCATTCCAACTCTCAATGTGTGAGAGTTTACTGATCATTTCTAAAATTCTGTCACCCTTCATATTTCTAGACTGGCAATCTCCCACGGAAAAAGAACATTTTCTCATCAACTTGAGAACAACTATAGTTTGTATTATAAAGGTCAAGTAAGCCCTAATTCTTCTTGCTTAATTACCTATTTTCGGAGTAAAGAGTTTTCACGTTAGCCACCTCCCAGGGCGGGCAAGTAAGGTTTCCTTTTCTCCTCTTCTGTTTCTTGCCTTTTCCCCTGTATTTATAGACGTCTCGATTTTTATTTATCCCATATTTTATAACCAATAACATTTATCTTTTTAATTCTTAAAGCACCCCAAATTTACCAAATGGGAATGCTATCAAATTTGTCCTATGAACTTCGGACATAACTTCATTAGTCTTTGACCCTTTTCTTCTTCCTGGCACAATAAGATTCCCATTTTCACCTTGAACTTCCCTGAACTAGGCCTAGATTTAGCCATTTCTACAAGAGGACAGATTCCTTGGGATGATATTTAGACACTAGGACGTCTTGTGGTTCCTGGTGTATCATCACTTTGAGGTGCTTTAGGTGGGAACACACACACAGACACATACTTCCAATCAAGAAATAAAATAAGCCCTGGCTGGTGTAGCTCAGCAGATTAAGCATGGGCTTGAGAACCAAAGGATTGCGGTTTGATTCCCAGTCAGGGCACACGCCTGGGTTGCGGGCCAGTTCCCAGCAGGGGACGCATGAGAGGCAAACACACATTGATATTTCTCTCCCTCTCTCCTTCCCTTCCCCTCTAAAGATAAATAAATAAAATATTTTTAAAAAATAAATTAAAAATATATGCATATAAATCATGAACTCATATCAATATTTCTGATTAAAATTTCGCCTTCTTAACATCTTTACTTTTTAACTTATTTATCTGTTCCCTTCAAATGGAAATTGTGATTTTTAATAAAATTAAGATACTAATTTTCTTGATCTCATCATACAAATAAGATAGTGTCAAAACCGCCATACCAGTATTACTGTTAATAAAGTGGCTCACGAAAGCCTAAGATTGCTTTGCAATTTTTTAAGTTTTTATTTATTTATTTATTTTTAGAGACAGAGAAAGGAGGAGGGAGAGAGGGAGAGACACATCCACTGTCTGTGGGGCGTCCCCAGCCGAGGACCTGGCCCACAACCCAGGCATGTGTCCTGACCCCGAATCAAACCACAGCCTTTCAGGGGTTTTGCAGTTTTAAAAAATCCTTACAATATTACTCATTAGGGATGGCCAGTCAGAGTACTGAGTTCAAAAGTCACTTGAAATAATTCTTTCTCCGTGTGGTTGCACGTCCAACGTGATGCACAGTCAGGCGTATTTGTCCCCATTTGTTTTCAATTTGTTTTCAATATGTTTTAAAAGCTCCCCCGGGGATGGATTCCAGGGAGCAGCTACAGGGTGGACAAGCCGTGGCCCGGCTGTTGTTTTTCTCTCTCTTCTCCTCTCCCCCTCGGGCTTCTCTCCCAGTTCCTGTCACTGAAATACCACCTTTTCTTCAGACCGGCTGGTCCTAGTCCTCCTTTTGATCCCACTGGCCGACAGCAGCATTTCCCCCCTCGGACTCCTACAACCTTTTGACCACTCCTGACTGAATTTAAATGTTCTACTTGGATTACCGTGCTGGTGTCAAGGGTCAGCAACTTTTGCTGTAAAGGGTCAGACAGTAACCGTTTTAGGCCTGGCAAGTCACACAGCTTCCTGTCACATCCTCTTCTTCCTTTTTTTCACAGCCCTTCATACTCTTACCCTGCAGAACCAACAAAAACAGATGTGGCTCTCGGATAGTTTGCCAGCACTTTCCTTCTGTCCTGTAACTTCAAGCACCTACCTCGGAGTAGGAAAAGTCTGACTTATCCCCAGACGCCCAGCTTACAGCAGAGCACATGAGAAGAGATGCTCACTAAATGTTTGGTAAATTCATGAATATACAATATTATTATATGGCATTCTTACAAGAATTTGTTATTAATCCGGAAAGTTAAGCTGTACAGAGCTATAAAAACACTATGTATAAACAGACCGTTGGCTGCAGACAGCAGCCTGTAGGTAATACCACTCTGTGCGTGCAGTCACGAACCAGGCCCTCTCCCCAGGGTGAGAGGAGTGGGTGGTGTGGTGTGGGTGCTGAGGGTCAAGGACGTGGAGGATCTTGGGATGAAACAGGAGTGTCCAAGAGGGAGTTAACAGCTTCAGATGTGCGGGGACAGACAAGGTGGCAGAAGTGGTGCTACTGGTAGAAGCTGGGTTCTTGCGGTGTCTAAAGGAAAGGAACTTCCTGAGACCCACACGGGAGGACGTAGCTCTGTGGTATGGTTTCTTGATGACGTACAATTAAGAAATTGATTGTACCTCAATTTCTCCTGACTTCCCAATGTCCCATCTCCATCCATCCAGCCATGAAAAAAATCGAATCTTGTCTTCAGTAGGGCCAGGATGAAGGGCACTGCTCCGAGTCTATGCTCTTATTAAAATCAGTCCAGTCCAGCATCTGGCTAGTTCAGCGTGTTTCCAGCTGCGGCCCATTGCTGTGCTGTGGTATTCAGGCTTCTTCCTAGAGGCCATGGGCCAGGGGGCTGCTAGGGCCATGTGGCTGCTAGGCCCAAGTGGCCGTGGACAGAACCAGCGCACGCACCCTGTGAATGTGGGTCACAAGCAAGAGAGAGAGAGAGAGCCCTTCTTGGTTCCCCTGGGGTTATAACCAGGAGCTTGGGTTTGGGGCAGACCAGGTGCTTTCTCAAAATGACCAATCAGTCTCCCAAATTTTCACTGTCTTTGGATGCATTACACCTCCTAGATAGACTGACAGGCCTCTGTGGTCCAGCACCTCCCCTCTCCCCCCCCACCCTGGCCTGCACCAATAATTCTGTACTGGAGGGGGGAACGGAGGAGTGATAATCCTCTGGGTGGAGCTGAGATCCCCTGGGGAGTGAAGCTGTAGCTTCTTGGTGAAGCAAACAAGCTCCCGCTTCCCAGTTTATTAAACTCACTGTCTAGTCTCTCGCTCCCCTTCTCAATATCTAGCTAAACACCGACGGTAACATTGGGAGTAATTCAACTTCCTTTCTTCTGACCTAAAAGTAGCTCCCAGAGCCTGCAAATGTAAAACCCTCCTCCCCAGAAGGAGATGCCATTAAGAGGAGAAGGCAGCTTTGGTTTCTAAAAGCCTGACTCCATCCTCATCCACTTCTGAAGAAGAATAAAGATCAATAGCACTGGGAAGAAAATGGGAATAACCTGTTCATTTCCAGCTCTTAGGCCCTCTGAGCTCATTGGAGATCAGGCAAAGAAAATCAAACATGACGAACAGCATCAAGGAGGTCCAAGCACTGTGCCAAAATTTCCTCCCTGAGCACCTTCCTAAAACAATGCCTCAATTTGCACCATAGTGCAAACTGCTAATTTTATCAGAAGGAAATGCCTTTTGGAAATCTGCTGTCTTGGGTTCCAGGAAGTTTCTACGGACATGAAATCTCCACTCCTGACCTGAGCCCTGGTGTCGAGGTGAGGTTACTTCTTACTGCGGAGCTCTCTACCCAGAGTAACATGCATTAAAAAGTTGATGTCTTTGTGGTTTTTGCCAAGAAATTGAAGTCCATTTGATGCATTTTTATTCTCAGAAAATTGATTTCCATGTGTAGTTGGGGTGAAAACTGTATGCCATCCATTCAAAAAAGGTGCTTTACAATGACAATGTTTGAAGTTACAATTGTGTTTCTCCCCTTAGCTTGTCTTATCTTACGCCATGTGCTGCTGTAAATTAAGAGGAAAGGGCATTTAAACCAAACGGTTTCTCCAAATAGCATTAATCCTGTCAAGAGTAGTTTGTGACAAAAGCTAAAGGTTGTGCTCTTGCCTTTTAAGTGCAACCAAGTTAAACATCTGAACTATTTCTGCTGTCCCTTAAATATTAGGATGTAACACATTTGGATATTTGTTGACATTTGTTATACTTTTGATGAACAATTAGCCTGCAAGAATATTAACAGGAAATTCCATTCATGAGATAAGCAGCTGTTCGTGCAAAGCTTCAAGCCAGATCATGGGACCAAAAATCTTCTTTATGCGACTAATGTTAGTTGCATAGTCAGCATTCCTTAGGTATCCGAAAGGAAATGCTTTGAAAATAACTTTTATGACTAATTTTGACTCTTATATTTTAGAAAGAAAAAAATAAGTCTTATGATTCATTTGGACTCTGATACTTGTAGTTTATAAAATGTGAGTATTTAATATTGTCCCTAGTCACCATATAAATTTCAAATAGCAGGCATCAACAAAGGACCAGCCCCAGTTACTTCCAACCTCTAATACAGAATCATAAAGCCAGTTTTAACAATCCTAATTCCACAGCATGTTATGGTAGGCTCTTATTTCATTCTCGAAGCAAAGGCCTGGCATGCCGACCATTATATGGAACACTCTGTTATTCAAAAAAAAAGCTCTCTTTTCCATTTTTGAGCTGTTAAAACATTTAATGTAATATTCCCTTTGCAACATTTATTTAGGATCCATTAATTTCTCGGAATACAGCCTCAAAATAACGAGAGGCAAATGACTGGTTAGTAACTATTCAGTTTCCGATGCCGGAAGAGGAATGATGGCAATTCTGTGAAAGTCCTGGAAAGGCAACGCACTCTGCACTGAGGGGAAGGGTTTGATCAAAGATGCACTCTGGAGCCATCAATCACCAAACTCTAAATACCATTGCCATCCACCTCTTCCTCTTTCTTTCCAATAGCTTCATCTCCCCTCCTCCCTTATCCCATCATGAATAAAAAAGGAAATCTGAAAGGGCCTGGCATTTATTTTAAAGTCAAAGCAAAAGGCCATAATTGTGTCCCCATCAGTAAAATATTTCTGAGCACGCATTCCCATTGTGTGTGCCTTTATTTATAAATTATACACATGTCCTACTCTGAAGTAGCATATTAAATATCAGTGAAGTTTTGTCTCTTTTTTTTTTTGGATTGAAGACCACATCTGCATCCAATTTTCTTCTAATATTTTCTTGCATGCTTCTTAGGGTGCAAGCCTTCCCTGCAACTTGTGAGACCACTAAGATTCTCTGTAAAGTTCTGTAGTTTATGGTCTACAGCTTTTACTTGGTTTTATTTTAATAAATGAAAGGCCTTTCTGGATTTCCCTTTTTGCCCTTTATAGCCTCAGATCTGGCCGTAAGGGTAAACCGGCATCTGCCCAGATAAACAGAGCCCCACAATCCCTCATCCTGACCCTCATCTTTATCCCCCTCACATCCAGCTCCCTGCCCTGGTCCCGCTGAACTTTTGGCAACAGAGGAATTAAGATGGAAAAGGTGCTGCTTGCTCCTGGTGGTTCTTGACTGCCAGATGCCACCAGGTTTTCTAATTGAGAACACCCTGAGGTTTAATTGGCTCAAACTACAACTTTTTGGGGAGGAGTAAGAAGTGTCCCTTTTATCACCAGATCGATTCCCAGTCAGGGCACAACCTGGATGGCAGGCCAGGACCCTGAAGTCAGCACTCGAGAGACAACCACACGTTGATGTTTCCCTCTCTCTCTCCTCTCTTCCCCTCTCTAAAAATAAAATAAATAAAATCTTTTAAAAAAAAGCAAAGAAGTGTCCCTTCTAATAAAGGTAGCCAAAAGGTACAAACTTCCACTACTAAGTCCTGGAGAGGTAGTAGACAGCACAGTGACTACAGTTAATAATACCGTGTTATACATTTGAAAGCATTAAGAGACTAGATCTTAAAAGTTCTCACTCTAAGAAAAAAGTTGTAAATATGTGGTAATGGATGTTAACCGAGCTTATTGCAGTGACCATTTTGTAATATGTACATTCTTGTAAATTAAGTCATCATGTTGTACATAATTGAGTTATATCTCAGTTTTAAAAATAAATATTAAGTAATGGTAAATGATTAAAAATAAGAGTCCTTTTTAAAGCATTTAGCAATCCTGGAGTGTGAGGTGAGCCCCACTACATGATAACAAGTGGGCTCAGGTATGTTCTAACAGGCTTCACTTGGTGGTAACAGGGAACCACTTACACATAAAAGGTGATCCCACTGGGCACTTAAGACCTTCCCTACTGCACACTATTCACGTCATTTCAATCAATTTCTCTTAAATTCAAGACAACCAACGTAGACTCACATCTGAACCCCAGAAACCAGTGTCACCTCGGTAGGAATGTTCTCTCTCCATCAGTGTATCAGCATCAGCCGTGCGGCCCAGGCAGCAAACCCAACATTCTGCTGTCCGTTGCCCCTCCCCTGCATGCCCGCATCCTGCCCGCATCCTGCCCGCATCCAGCCGCCAAGGCCTCACCACCACCTCAGAGAAGTGCCTCACACCCAGCCTTTCTCCTCTGCCACTGATCAACCCAGGTCTCCGGCATTCACTGCTTGAATAATGACCATGATCTATTTTGTCCACAAACCTCCATATTCTCTGCCCACTGGTTTCAGCTCAACTGCCCGGTTATTTTTTTTTTTAAATCAGCTACCCTGTCTTCTGTAGCTCAGTCAGCTGGGCATCATCTTGCAATCCAAAAAGGCACCAGTTTGATTCCCGGTCATGACACATGCCTGAGTTATGGTCAGATTCCCAGTTGGGGGCATGCGAGAGGCAACCAGTTGATGTTCCTATCACACATCGATGTTTCTCTCACTCTCTTTCTCCCTCTCTTCCCCTCTCGCTAAAAATAAATAAAACGTTTCAAATAATTAAAAAATCTAAAATCAGCTGCCATTTTCCTAATTAATGACTTTTATTGCTGCTGTCTATAGAGTTTATCTCCAAATGCTTTTGTCTGCTTGACTATTAATAAAAAAATTGAGTGCACACCTCTAAAACACAATAACTTATTCCAAAGTTGTGAACATGCATTACTATGTTAATATGCATATTCTGAAAACACATGTAAAAATGTGACCTTGTTCCTTCCATCACATTTTGGGTGATGTTCCATGACCCGATCATTGTCATGGTCACACAAACCTGTACTTGTGTTAAAATCTAAACAGCTGTACACCAATAAATCATTTTACTACCAGTAAATTTACAAAATAACTTATAATATTTCACAATAACATATTTGCCCACTCCCAGCTGGACTCCTTTTTTTGCATCTTCTGAGTACACTTGCCCCGTTTGGGGACCACAGCATTAAATTCAAACACCCTGGATTGTCATTTTTGGCTGCTTGCGTAAAAGAAGCTGCAGGAAAGTCTTCAAATCACTGGGGGGCTTTTCTACTCACTTTGTATCGACTCCACCTCCAGTTGTGTGGTGTTGTGAAAACAGCGACAGGGACTAGGGATCATTGTGTGTCTGAATATTACAAAATCAGAGGTTATTTATGTTACTCTTCCAGCACGTACATTGGGTCTATGTTTGCCTTTGTGACCTGCCCAAAGTCATGACAGAGAAAGGCATCAGCTTGAGCTACAATGCAGGGAAGGAATATATACACCCCTAAGTAAAAATCACCTATCGAAGTAAAGGACGCAGAACACCAAAAATATGGGTTGGGAGAGGCTCCACTGTAGGAGATTAGGGAGGAAAGATGGTCATGGAACCTCTTCCAGGTAGGGTATCATTTTACATCAACCACCTAGTGGTTGGAAACGTTAAGAAAACTACCCCAATATGGAACAAAGTTGGACAACCCCTCCTCACATCTCACCAAGGCGAACCCATATGGTCAGCCAGTGTCCCAAACTGAAGACAACCTGCAGAAGACTCGAACGGAGAGACATCAGTAAATTCAGTGTCCTCTCTAGCTACCTTTTGAGGTTATATAATTTTTTTTAATCCTCACCCAAGGATATGTTTTTTGTTAATTTTTTTAGAGAGAAGGAGGGCTGGAAGTGCCCAAGACACATTTGAAGAATAGGGTGTCTGGGAGTCAATGTTAAAATGATCACGCTATGGTTCTGCAACGTGACCTTCCTTGTCATCAAATTGCCAGCAGAAATCCACTGCACACGGCCGCATCATGTGCGCTGCGTTTTAATGAAAGGAGCAAATGAAAAAAATGGAAGGCTCGTGTCCTGTATTTGAGCGGACGCCAAGGAAAAGATAAAGGAACAGCTGCAAGGCACAGAGAAGAGGACAAAAAGTCAGTAGAAGCTGGAAGCTGAAAGCAGAGGTGACTGGGAGTGTGATACAAGGGATGTCCAGGAGTTTTGGCAACAGCATTGAACTTCCTGTTGTCTGGGGAACAAGAGGTTTGAGCAGATCTGATCTAGACCTAAGAAGGGTGTGATAGGTAGCCCAGCGAATGCCTCGTTTACTCAAATATGCGACTCCACTGTGTCTGGCATAGTTGAGATCCGAAACTAGGAACTCTTCCAGGACAGGGGGATAAGGTATTTATTCGTTTTCTCCTAACAGAGCAACGTGCCTGCTGAAATAATGGGTGATGAAAGATTAGCGCATCACCTTACAGATTGAACTAGTTGATAAGTCCTGAGATGTCATTGATCATAATTGGTGATCTGAGATTCTGTGATTGCTAGCCTGAGCTATTTTTTACTTCAGGGCTGTTTGGGTTCTTCTATTTATTATATCATTATATTCATATTAGTATACTTTGGGAGGATGGAAACATCCTGTATTCTCTGGTGGTGTCAAGCAGGTTGCCAGCCCCTTGAGGCCACCATTGTCCTTCAGTGCAGTCATGAATCTCCTGAAGGTCAGTTCCCAAGCAACTACCAGGGGTCAGATGGTGCCCAGGCCTACAGGGACTCTTAGGAGCTTCATTGTGCCCTCCCCCAACTCACACGTCAAAGTCCTAACCCCAGGTACTTCAAAATGTGACTGTTTTGGAGACAGGGTCTTTAAAGAAGAAGATAAAATAAGGTTGTATGGTTGGGCCCTGAGCCAGCCCGACTGGTGCCTTTATTAAAAAAGGAAATTAAGACACAGACGTGTGCACACACAGAGGAAAGCCAGGGCAAAGACACAGGAAAAGACGGCCCTCCGTAAGGCACGGAGAGGGACTGCGGAAGAAACCAAGCCGCCAGCTCTTTGATTTTGGAGTTCCAGCCCCAGGAATTGTGAAGAAATCCATTTCCATTGTTCAAGTCACCCAGATGGTGATACTTTGTGTTGATAGCCCTAGAAAACAAATACAGGGACCATATTTTTCCAAACTAAAAATTATGACACATGACCTTACAAATACAAGTGATTTATAGAATCCGTTGACTGAAATGCCTTCTATTTGAAATCCAGCCATGCCCAGCCCATAGTCTTACTTCCAAATAGGACTTGAGTTAATTCTAGTCAAGAATTGAATAAATACTTTCATTCAATTCTTTTAAAAACCTTAGGAAGGGGGTTCTATTACCACCACTGGAAATGTACCAAATCCCAATTTTTAAACTGAAGTTTTACTACCATGCATTATTCTGGCACCATCAAAAAACCAAACCAAATGTAATTTAAAGAAAATTAAGGGCAGATATCCATAGACTTCTTGTTCTTAACATATAAATGTAGGCTAAATTACTGTAAGCAACCGCCATTCTATTTTTAGGAGAAAGGAAATCGAAAAACCCCGAATGCCTTCAGGAGGAAAAGTCCCGTAAGAGGAACGGCTCAGAACGGCACTGGCAGACTCTCAGCCCAACCAGCCACATAATTAGTAAACACCTGAGGGTTAAGGGTGGTGGGAAGTGGGACGGAAGCTTTGTAAACTAAATATTCTTTAAGATGTAAATCAAGTAATGAATTGAAATCTGCCCATAGTTGTTGATATAGTGCATATTAAACACAATGTCTGCTTTCTTCCTCAGAGCAAAAATAAAAAAAGCAAAGGTCTTATTTATTTATATGATCTACACAAAAATGTTAACTTATGTATGTTTAAAAGCCCATTGGGGATCCCGAGAACATAATGAAGCATATGGAATCCTTGTCAAATGCAAGCCAGGTGTGAATTCTTTTTGCTTTTACCAGAAAACTTCAGACTCACAGTCCTCGTAAGTCTGTATTTCTATTCTTTCCACAGGTTACAGAATACAACTAAGTGAAAAGGGAAAATTAAATTATGAATCTTTCTGGAACAAATACAATTTCTTGACTTCTCTCCTTAAACAAATGAGGAGGGAAAGCCCATATTAAATCACTGAAAAGTGTTCATCAGAGAAACCTGTGCATTTCCAAAGATGAAAAGGTAGCTCCAAGCCTCATTTCCCCAGAAGCAGTGTCAAAACCAACAGTACCAGTGGGGAAAATGTTGGGAGGAAAGCTCCCTGATTTCTCCCAGCCAGAGGGGTAGGTGGGCAATCCAGGAGATGTGAGTGGGAAGTCTCTCTAGAACAGAAGTTTCACCCTCTCTGCCCACTGCCTCCCCCACCAGGACTATTCGGGGGGCGGGGGGAAGAGAATGTGCATGATTGCCTCTACTCACAAACAGGAGTTTCTAATGGTGAAAGACAACAGAAAAAATAAGTAACACAAAATCAGTGAGCCCCAGGGGGCGGGGGGATGGGGGGCCAAGGCATGAGACTGCACAGAAGCCTCATTCAAAATCCTCAGCTGCTCTTCAGATTTGAACTGCCATCACAGTAGGTGGGGAATAGAAGATCCCTACTACTTCATAGCTGTGTGACCTTGGCCAGGTTACTTAATGTCTCTTAGCTTCCATTCCCTCATCTGTAAAATGAAACTTACTATCATAGCTAAATATAAGGATAAAATAAGTTACTATGTATAAGGCACTTAGAAAAGTGCCAGGCACATTGTAAGCACTGCACTAATGTTACTGTTACTGTTGCTGTCGAAGTCCACAAGCCTCCTTCTCCTTCTCTCCTTCTGGGTAGAGTGGGTATGGGAGACACCCATTGTGGTCCAGGCACCACCTAAGTTACTGCTGATCAGAATCAAAAGAGTCAATGCCTGGCTTAACGAAGTTCTCAGTCTGTTGGGGGAGGCAAAAGGCAAAAGTATCAACAAATGTGCCATCCAAGCTCGCTCAGTGCCTGCCCCCATCTGAGCGTGGCAGGGTCCTCAAGCCATGGGGAGAGACTTATTTGAGAGATCCCTACTATTAATACAAGTCATCGACTCCATGAAAATATGGGAAATCCCCCCTTCTCTTTCAGTGGCCAATTGTTTCATCATTTTAAAATAGTTTATGTTCTTCCAGGTCTCCCTGTTCTGGTGTTGTGCACAAAAATCACTACCCGGAGTCAGCCCCTTCTGGTCACGTCTCTTGCACAATTTGCCATGTAAGTATGGTACATCAAAGCGCAGCAAAACTTGTGCCTTAAACTCCTGCATTACAGGCACAAGCATCCTGACTCACCATGTACCCATGTCCTGTCCTTCATTCCTCTGGAGTTAACATAGCAATCCAGCACGTGTATATTCCACATACTACATTCTTAATCTTCTTTTTATCCCTTCTTCTCCATTCCTGTGGTCCTTAAGAACAAAGAATGGAAAAGCAGCTCACGAGCAGAGCCTTGGTGTATGACTGGGCTAATTGTGCACCATTTTGTGAACAAGAACACACAACCTGAACACTGTGCGGCAGCTCTGCCAACACACCTTCTAACAGCATGTGTACAAGGCATATACTGGGGAAACAGCAGACAGAATGTTCGGCTGTCTCTGGGAAGGTCAGAGAAGGCTGTGCAAAACAAGTGGTCGTTGACCTGGACCCTGAGGCAGGAGTAGGTGTTCTCCACTCTTCCAAAAGTCTGGGGAGGGTGTTGTAGGGAGAAGCAGCAGTAAGTGAAAAGGCACAGATGCATAAAACAGAGCAACATCCTGGCATGGCAAGATTAGTGGGGACTGGGGAGGAGAGGGAATAATGGGAGGAACAGCTGGAGGGGAAGCTGAAGATGCAGTCACATGAGGACTTGCATGCTATGCCAAAGCACTGAGAGTACAGTGAGCCTATGTGTATAAGAGGGGGTGGTCTTGGAACTAAGGGAATGGGTTACACATGACCAGACGTGCAGTTTAGAAAGATCGCTATAGCTGTATGAACACCACACTAAAGTGTTAGTCTGGTGTTAGCCTGTACGTACCAGGCTAACCTGGGTGACCACCTGGACCCTTGTCACCATAGTCCGAAGACTAAAGGCGAGTGTCAATACTGATTAATGCAGATTCCAGAAGCATTTAAGAAATATGTTAGATGAGACATATTGACCAATTGGGATCAAGAGTAAGTTGAAGAAGACTAAGATAACTACCAGAACCCTAGCTTTGTTAATTGAGTGAAGAATATTATTTTTGACCAGTGCTAAAAGAATAGGGAAAGAGCAGGCTTGAAAGGGTTGATATGGGTTCAAGTAGAAGAGCCCTTGAGACATGCAGGTAAATGTGTCATGTCACCAGTTGGTAATGTGGGTCTGAAGTTCAAGAGAAAGATTTGAGTTTTACTGCAAAGTCAGGACAGAAGATGTCAGCACATAAAAGTGAGAACTAGAGATTCAGGTGTAGGGTATGATTTGGGGGGTTTTATACAGAAAAAAGACAAAATGCAAGATTGAGAAGAGTATTTTTCCTAATGGTACTTAAAAATATTAATGAATGCAAGAAAGGAATAAGACAAAAGGGAGCAATTGAAATATGAGAAGAACAGAATGACTGGAACTAGATGGAGAAGAGCATTGATTAAGAGCACAGTTGCGGGGGGGGGTCATCTAAAAGAGACCTTTTGGAGACCACATGCTCATTAAGGTGTAGGTGGGAAAATGAGGGCTTTCACATCTAAGAACTCTATATTCTCTAGGCAATAGGAGAGTGGTCATTCACTAATTGTCCTCCTTCCAGTAACTATTTTCTGAGCGCCTACCAAGTACCTTGGCACCACCATAGGCATTATCCTTGTCCTCTTGGAGCTTTAAATCTGGTGGGGTGGCGGGTATTAATCAAAAAATCATATAAATAAATGTAAAATTGCAACTGCGATAGATGCTATAAAGGATTACATGGTACAGTAAAAGTTTATAATGAGAGGAACTGACCTAATAAGGTATCGCTGATGCCTTCCTTGCTGAGGTAACACAAATAGGACATGTCACTCGATGAAGAGATGTGACTCCAATCTACAAGTTGGAGTCAACTGGAGAAGAGACATTAGGAGGTTCAGCACAGGCAAAAGCCTGCACCAGGATAAAAGGAGAGTCAGTGCGGAGGGAGCAGAAAGAGTGAGGTGAAGTGTAGTGAGAGATGAAGCTGGAAACATAAATAGGACAGACCAGGTAGGACTGTCCAGGACACGACAGCAAGGCTCATTTTAATCTATGAAGTACTAGGAAGCCATTGAAGGATTTCCAGAAGGACCAGGGAGAGGGGAAGAGGTCACATGATCACATGTGTATTTCATAGTCAGTTTCAGCTGCAGGCCAGAGCAGGAGGAGTCAGGAAAGGAGGAGACAGACCCATTTCTGTGGTCCTGGGAAGAAATGACTGTTGCTCAGAAGAGGTGGTGACAGTGAAAATCGATAGGGAAGATGGTTTAAAAAGATATTTATGAAGTAAAATTCAATATTGTAAGGTTGAAAGAGTATCGAGGTCGGCTGCTAGATTTCCAGTCAGCACACATTTGGGTGGATTGCTATAATGAGGTGCACTGGAAGTGAGCTGTGTTTAGAGAAGGATGATGAGTTTTCTTCTAAATATGTTGATTCTAATGTGCCTTTGAGACATTCGAGAGTAATATCAAGTAGACTGCGGGACGTATGAGCCAAACCTCAAAAAAAAAAGTCTGAACGTAGATACAAAGGGGAGGCATCACTAGCGGGAGATTATTTACGAAAAGAATATAGAGGAGAAGACAGGGCCCAAGGTAGACCTTTGAGGAGTGTGAACACTGAGTGGACGGACAGAAGACGGTGAGACTGTGAAGAGGAAGAAGAAATGACCAGAAATCCAGAAACATAAGAAAAGAAATTCGGCTAGTGTCATGGCACAGAAAATAAGAGATGAGAAAGTTCCAGAAAGAGTAAATACCCAAGAGTGTTGCTGAGAAGAAAGACAGGAGTAGATATGTTTGTTAAGCTGACATGAAGAAAAACTCTATTCATGGGTAGTAAAACGAGAAAGCACACCAGGGCAGGTTAGGGGATGAGTGGGAGAAAGAAATGGAGAGTGAATGCAGACAAAGTCCCAAGAAATTTGTCCTGAGCCGCTGACTGAGAATAAAAGGAATAAAAACTAAGAAGGTGACTTGGGGAGAGAGGGCAACAGTTTAGACAAGCAGCTGAGAGTTATTAAAGAGAGAACTGACCTAGAACAAGTGAAAAAATATAACAAACGGGGAAGACAGACTTACCATTAATTTGTAGCGGCACCAGTTTGCCTGGGTGGGCAATTCTTTCTAGTTTCAAAGTCTGAATTTAGTTAGGAAATACCAAATTGTGGTTAAAAAAAAGAAAAAGAAAAGAGGAAAAAACCAACAATGAGGAGACAATGAGTTAGAGGCTTGAGAGAGTGAAGTTCAAATTGGCCATAGGACCCAGGCTCCATATGGAAGGAATTGAGGTTCCCACGAAAATGAATGAGTCAAGGGATCAGGGACCTCCGCAAAAACAAAAGACACATTTAGGGAAAGTGCAGGGATGAGGAAACTGAAATGGTAGGTGAAGCAGATGCTGCTGAAGAGCCCATCCCTTGTAGCCGTCCTTACTTCAATGCCCCTGCTCTGGCCAGACTGTTACTTTTGTCTCGGTGCCTTTTCAGGCCAGAAATACTGAGCAGGTAGGCCCCTAGAAGCAGCCATCAGCTGATGACTAATGGAACTACCCAGGTGAAAAACTACCCAGCTCCCCAGGGTGATCACTCTGAGGGTTGTTCCACTTCCTTCTCTGCCTTGTCTCAGCACCCCCGCCCCCTGCCCCGCACACACTGCCCTGCTGAGATTAGCTCCCAATATACCACTTGTACTGGAATCTCTCTTCAGGGTCTGCTGCTCGTGAGACTCAGAAATAGTAGGTGATTGCTGCTGAAGTTTTCAGAGGTGATGCTGTTTGAGGATAAAAAGGGTTCAGAATGTGCAGGTGAAAGAGGTCTGCTCAGATGCTGTGGAGGTGAACGCTATTGGTTCTGAGGTCAAGGAGTCTTATAGGCCACCATGTTGGGAATTAGGTATTGTACATAGATGTCCAGTTGACCCTAGATATTTTAGATGGTGCCTTACAGGAGACCACGAACAAAATACCAAAGTTTTTCATAACACGGGGGAGAGATCAGAAGGCCAATAGATGACAGTGATCCCCAGGGGTGCAGGGTGGGTCAGGTGGAAGGCATGACCCCAAACAAAGAGGATTTTTAGCCCAGGGAAATGGAGTCATGTCTAGGTCTGGGAGAGGAGAAGGAGAACAATGTTGACTCCCTCTCCCAGACTAAGCACGTGTCAACTGTAAGACAAAGAGCACCCCTCACTGCAGAGTCTAATTGAAGAAAAAGTGTCCCCATGGGAACACAACAGATTCCTCTGCCATGGGTGGAAGATACAGAGAAAGTCTTTACAGGAGCTTCCAGGGGGGCTTGGGATGGAGGTCACCAGGGAGGGAACAAACCAAAGGGGATGAAATACAGAAGGCATGCTGTTAAGGGGTGGAACAGAGGCTGTACATTTTGACCAGTGTCTTGGAGGAAACCCACCAGCCCCTTCTGATCAGGATCCCATGAACTTGAGACTCACAGTCATACACCTGTGTGGTGGAATTGGAGAAACTGAGCCAGGAATTTGGCCTCTAGAAACCACTGGCCAGTATTCAGTGCTGCCCCTGAGGGTTAGGGTTCCAAGGACGCCCTCAAAAACATGGGCAAGAGTTTGTACGTATATTGTGCAATACTTAAATTTTTAAAGAAATGGTGTGCAAAACATGATTGTGTGGAAATATGCAAAATACTAAAAAATCAGTAATAACTATGCCTGTACTCTGGCACTGTTGTCTTTTTATTATTTTTTTATCCAGGCTTCTGTTTTTACCACCAGCCTCTATCAAAGTAAACAGAATTAGCATCCAGAAGACTGGCCTTAAAAGAATTATTATCTGTTCAGGGTTCATTCCAAGAAGGGAATCTGCTATATAGCAACTTCTGAATGGGGTTCAAAGTGTGTTCTCTGATGCACTGCAGATGTTGGTGCTGAACAGCTAATCTAATAATCTCCTCCCCAGCAGGAAGCCGGACCCCTGGAAGACTGGGCTGAGTCACGTGGCTCAGAGCGCCCTCAGGAATGAAGGCTTTTCCCCAGCTGGTAGCGATGCTGCAGCTCCAACCCTCAGTGTGTTGCCCCCCGTGGCAATGGCCGTGGCTCAAAGGATTTTGTCCACCCAAGGTCACATCCTCTTCCCTGGATTGACCTGATGGGAGCGAATAGTGCACGTAAAGGCCACAGCCCAAGGTGGGTCAACTCTGAGGTGCCATTGCAGTTTCAGAGTTCCCAATGGGGTCAGCTGAAGCCTTTATCAGGACTGTGTCCCAGCTAGAATTCCTTTCCTTAATCTTGCTTCCTTCCTCTCTTTTTTATAGGTGTCAGTCTCAAAAACCCTCTCTAATAAACATTCTTCGTTGAATCTCCATCACAGAGTTCTGAGGAGCCACAAATGGTGTGATTCCTGAAAAAGTAAAATTTCAGGAAATCACCTCTGACAGTGTAGCACTGGTTTGTAGAGATTATAGTGCCATTTGCTGGGTAATGAAGGGGGGGAGAGCTTATGCTGTCATGTGAACTCAGAATGGAACTGCCACCTTATGTTTATTTTCTCAGGAGAAGTTTCTAAAATTCTTTGACTATAGAACTATTTCATGCTTGGTATTTCTTTTAAAATGAAAGGTAAGACAAATATCCTGATTTTCGCAGGTCTGAGGAGGGAGTCAGTGCCTGGGATGCATGACTTACTTTTAGGACTAAAACTAGAACAGCTCTGGACAAACCAGGATGTTGGTCAAGGTCAGTAATTTAGGGGATGCTTGAAATTGAGAAGCAAGGATTGCTGACCCTCTGAAGAGAGAGAAGGGCCGGAATCTGCTACTCCCCTCCCTGCTACCCCACCTCCACTGCTGATTTCTGTGTACGGGCTTGTCTTTAGTACAGCATCCATAAGTCAGACCAGGTCATGGTGGGCCTGTACTTGCCCTGTTGTGCAATACTGATGAGTTGCTATCAGAAGGAAATCCATACTTTTCCTCCAGAGAAACTGAGGTTTCAGAAATCCATGACCTACCCAAAGTTCTGAAAGGGTGCTAGAGTCAGATATCAACGTTAAATCAGAAGCATCCCTTACTCCTCTAGTAAACTTCCATCCACTATGATGACTAAAATATCTAGAAGAAAGCAAAAGACCAATGTAGGTAATAACTCTGTCTCAAACCACCCAAGGACGACCTCTGCACCCCTGTTCAGCTTCAGAAAGTGTCTCACTGTAAACTGGGATGACTTGACAGGCTGAGCCCCAAGACTGAGTCCACAGCGGTCCCTCCCACCTGTATTCGTTTCATGTTATCAGGTCTGGAACCTCCCGTTGGAATGCATTTGCAGCCAGGGTGGCCCTGAATTGTAACGTGCTTGCCTAAGTAGGGGCTTTTAAACTCATGTGCAGGTTTTGTGGCTTCAGACCAACAGGGCTTCCACTGAGGTGCCTGGGCACCTGCCTCTGTGTGTGCATGCCAGCAGGCACTGATGCAAAGGGCACCCGGGCTCCATGTGTGGAATGCAATGCCCACACTTTACATTCAGGACCCAGGACAAATCCTTTCATGCCACTGGCATACAACAATAAATACATTGCGAAATCAATGTAGCTGCATACTTTGTTCTCGGGCTTGCTGTAATGAACTTCATAGATGTTTATATGATCTGTGGCTAGCTACCAAGAGAGATTAAAAAGGAGAGATGCAGACAGATCAAAAAGGAACAGTGGATTGGGGAACCCTGTGCTCTGTTTAAAGCCCACCAAAACAGAAATCCTTCAGTAGCTGAGCAGGGGATCCCAGAAGCCCAGAGGAAACTCTTAGTGAAAAATCTCCCCAAATGAGTAATTATATCAGCAGCCAAATTCATTTCTCAAAGTCTTCAAATAGAATATTCCATCAGCCCTAGCAGATTCCTACACAGATTTGCAACAGGCACTGGTCGTAAAAGGGCAGCCTGGGACACTCTGCTCAAGTGGCTTTGTCCCAAACAGGGAAAGGTGTCACTTGGAAGGTGACACCTTGACCCTGGTGAATCTTGGAAAAATGAACATTGGCAGAAGTGTGCTGCACCATCCCTATTAAGTCGTGACACCGAATTTGTTGCACGTATTCCACCATCTGCTTACTGTGATCTGTCTAAACTGTGAGAAATTAAAACGTAGCGTGACAATGGGCACTCATTACTTTGAACATGTAGTATCTTACACACAGTGACCAGAGGCTTTTGCCAAGCAACGCTTAGCCAAAAGGATATAAAGACACAGACTGACAATACTTCTTGTTTTGTTTTATTTACTACCCAGAGGTGTAGTACCCCTGACTTACTATGCTGTTTGGGAAAGTGATCTCGCTCCCACGGGTGCTTAGGAAGCTATAGAATTCCCTGAGTGTCAGGTTTAGGAATAAGTCCTTAGTCGTAATGCACACATTCCAAAGAATAAGCCAATTGAAATAAGGATTAGAAGAACATTTACCTAAAGAACAAAAATTAAGAAAAACAAGCACCTGATAAAGTGGTTTGCTAATCTGACCATTGATGCTTAATAGTTTCATTGACACTGTTCCTGGTTCATTGTAAGATTTGGTTTAGTCCCCTCATTAAATGGCAGCATAAAAGCATGGTTTTTCAATGGAAGACTCTGGGATGTTTGTTACAAGGTGACAGATACACACATGCACACACACAAACACGCATGGTTAGGGTTGTCCCCACACCAACATAAAACGGGTTAGCATGAGTATCTCATGTGTTTCTGGTGAAACTGTGTTTTTGGTTGGCATTTCAAAACAGATTTTATTTCATGTTGTTTTATGATGAGAAGATTAATATTGCCTATGTGGAAACATTTTCGGCACTGGCCAACTTAAATTGTTTTAAAGTTCAAAAGAAAAGGGTGACATATTTTTCATTTTGCCTCCAGGTCTGATGAGAATTAAAAGCAGACTTTATAAGCAGATACAATGATTTCAGAATGGCGACAAAAGCACTCACAATGCAAAGAACCCCTTGAGAGCTCTTGCACTTTCTGAAACAATGGTTAGTTTGGAATTCCGTTTTTTGCACGTCTAATGTTTAAAAACAGCTGGTTTTTGTTTTGGGGTTTTTTTCCTAAAAGAATCTTGTTTCCCCCCCAACACACACAAAAAAATTTCCTGGCATTCATAATGGCTTTTGCCCGTGCCATTTGGGAAATGTACTTCTGATTTCCCAATTTTTAATAAATTTTACAAAATAAATGAAGCATTCATGTTCATTATTACTACGACCTGGGAGAAAGATGTTTCTAATCTTCATATTCTGACATAAGGAGCAATACCCTAAAATCGTCTTTTTTAATATTGTCCAACAGGGCCCTGAAAATATTCAGAATCACTTCTTTTAAGACTAATGAGAGAGAATTACGTTTAATGCTAAACCACTTAACCATTTGTAAGATAACATGTTTACACAGGTAGTAGGTGAAGCCCTATGGGCTATAAAATATATTTCTTCTTCCTGGTGACATTGAGATTTTCCTGCATTTGGAGTCTATAGATTAAAAGACTTCAAGAAACCAACCGTCACAATGTTGATTCAAGGGTTTGAAAATGTTAAGGGTTTGCCTTTGTGGTTCCTTTGTTTGGGGCTCTTGAAAACATAAACTTTTTGTCGCTGTGGCTCCTGAGGGCAACGCAGCGAAAACAACAAAACCTGCCCCCACCTGTGAGTTTGGGAGTTATGATCATTAAAAAGGTAAAAGACGTGAAGTTCGAAACTATAAAACAAGATAGTCTACGTGCACAACATTGCATTGAAAGAAATTTACACCTAATTAGCCAAATTAAAGAGAAATAAATTAAAGATGGTTATCTGTTGTTTTGGCTGCATAGCAAATTATCTAAAAATTTAGTGACATCCAGTCCCAATTGTTTATTTAGCTCATAATTGTGTGGTCAGCAACCTGGGTTGGGCTCAGTCCTGGGGGCTTCTCCTGTGTTCTCAGCTATAGTCACTCACTTATCTGTGATCAGCGGCTGGTGCTGAGGTCAGTTGGTGGGTGCCCTGGAGGCTGGCTCGTTCCTGGTGGCCTCATTTACATGTCTGGCCCTTGGCTGGTTGCTGACTGGGGCTCCTCGGTTGTCTGAAAGCCCAGCCTCACAGAGAGAGAAAGAGGAGATGAGATTGATTTTGCCGCACACTACTGATGAAACAAGGCACAGCTTCAGCCCAGATTCAGGGGATGGAAAAAGAGACTTCACCTCCTGATGGGAGGATCTTTACTGTCACATTACAAGGACACAAGTACAGGGAGAGACAGAATCGCTGGCCATTTTAATAATCTACCCCCGTATCTAATTGCTTGCTTGAATACAAGAAGAAGCAGGATTTAGAGTGTTTAGAAGCTATGGTTAGAACCATTAATTTTCACTTGACTTTAGCAAGTTAAGAAATGCACTATTGCTCTTAATTTCTCATTCTGAGTAGTAGTCCTTCTGCTAGCTGTCATCCATGGCTTCTGCTCAGACAAAGGATCCCACCCTGTGCAGTGAGGCAGAGCCTGTGTGTGCAGGAAACAGTGTCCCTTCTTTGGTTTCATGGAGCAAAAGGCTTACCTGGCAGAGTTGGGGCAGGGTGAGAAAGGAATTTGGGGTGGCTAAGGTTTTCAGCCTGAGAGTCTGGAAGGATGACACTGTCATCAACTGGGATGGGAAGGACTCTGAAGGCAGGTTTTAAGGAAGTCTGGAAATTCAGTGTTACATACCTTACCTCTGAAATATCTATTGGTGTTCGCATGGGGATGTCAAGTAGGGCCCTGAATATGTGAGCCTGGGGTAGAGGAGAGCAGTCCAGGCAGAAGGTATAAGTTTGGAGTCATCAGTTTACAGATGGTACTCAAGGGCTTGAGACTGGGTGGCATCACCAAGAGAGTGAGACAAGGAGAGGAGAAAAGAGGTCAAAGTTGTGGCTCTGTGTGCCTCCGATTTAACAGGTCAGAGAAAAATGATGACATTAGCAATGGAGGCTGAGCAGGGAGGAAACTGAAGAGAGTAGATGTCCCAGGAGGTGGAAGAAGAAATTCAGGCCCCGGTCAGGTGGCTCAGTTGGTTGGGGCGTTACCCCACGCACCAAAAGGTTGTGGATGTGATTCCCAGCCAGGGCTCAAACCCAGGTTGCAGGTTCCTTCCCTGACCCAGTGCCTGCGGAGGCAACTGATTAATGTTTCTCACATCAACATTTCTCTCTCTCCCAAAATCATAAAACATATCCTCTGATGAGGACTAAAAGAAGAAGAAGAAATTCAGGGAGAAGATATATAACATAAAATTAACTATTTTAAAGGTGTACAATTCAATGACATTTAGCATCTTCACAATGTTGCGTGACCATCACCTCTGTCTAGTTCCGAATAGTTTCATCAGCCGTGAAGAAAACGATATGCACTATGGAGTCCTTCCATTCTCCACCTCCAGCCCCTGGCAACCAACAGTCTGCTTTCTGTCTCTGTGGATCTGATTCTTTTGTGTCCTTTTTCTTTCCCTTAGCATAATATTTTTGAGGTTCATTCATATTGTAGTTTGTAGCAGAACTTCATTCCTTTCTGTGGTTGAAGAATAATGCATTGTATGTCTATGCCATGATTGTTTACTATTCATCATCGAGGAGCAAAATTTTTCCACCTTTTGGTACTGTGAGCAATACTGCAAGGCACACTCACGTACAGGTATTTGTTTTCTGTTCTTTGGAGTATACATCTGGGAGTGGATTTCCTGGGTCCCATCCCTATAGTCTTGAGAGCAAAAAACGAGGTTTGAAAGGGTGTGATTTTCTGAGAGTTTAGCTACAAGCTCCTAAAGCCAGGGGCCAGGCTCTACTCTCCTTGGGCATCCTCAGTACCTAGCCCAGTACCTAGTGCCCAGGAAATGGGTGCCCAGGAAATGCTTGTGGAACTCAATAGGACAACTGCCCTGGAAATAGACTGTTGTGTGAGGTACTAATGTATAGCATGAGAGAGGAGACTGTAACACCGTCTCTTCATATCCTGGCTCCTGGTCCATTGCATAGTTCTCCAAGCCATGGTATAAAAATCAAACATTTACAAATCCTGCATTATAATATGGACACACACACACACAGAGTGTATGTCCTGGGAAAGCACTTAAGTGAATTCAATAAACACTATCATAAGCACTTACTCCGAACATCTGGTGAGCATGGCTTAATGCTCCTGCCTGTGTATTTCCACTTCTATACACGTTAATGTCTTGTCAGAAATGAGGCAGGACTTTCGTCCCTGTACCTCCTGGTTGATTTGCCAACCCTTGTAAATACGGTACCACATCATGCATTCTACTCTTTCAAGTATTATAATGTTAGAATGAACTTTAATTTTATTTTTATGAAAAGATTGAATGTGTACATTTTCACAGATGAAAACCGTCCCTTGGCACTGCTTCTTGGGAGAGATTGCCTCCGAATTACCAAGTGTAAGGCACATGACAGTAGATGCTGTCGAGGCATTATCTGGTTCCCAGCCCCAGGAACAAAGACAGCAGAGGCAAACACGTGCCCCTTCACAAATTCCCCTCAGAAGGTTAGGGAACAGAGGAAGGAGACCCACAGCTCCAGACACATGCCCCTTCACAAATTCCCCTCACAAGGTTAGGGAACAGAGGAAGGAGACCCGCAGCTCTGAGCGGGGATGTGAGCATGCGTCCTGGAAAGGCAGGCAGAGGTAACAAGAAGAGAAGTCCGTTCAATATAAACACCCACAGGAAGCCCAGCCTTACAATGGAGCCGGAGAACAGAGGCCAGAAGAACGTGGCTGCCATACAGAAGGATTTGATAAACACCCTAGATATCAGTGAGAAAATACCAGTTTGGTTGAGCTAAAAATAAGAAAGCGGCATGACTGCTTGCTCCAGCTTTTACATGTTTTGCCTCGAGTGAGATCCAAAGGAAAACAGACCCACTGGCCTGGAAGAGAGTGTTAGAACGAGTGTCTTAATGACATGCTCTGGTGGCGTTTTTCGTCAGACCTCTTGATGGCCACTCCCATGCTTTCTTGGCCGCTTTCTGCAAACAGTTGGTCGCTATGACTTTTGAGAACCTGTTATGGATGTGAAATCCCTCCTCTTTAATTTAAGTCCCTGTCCACTAATTTGGCCCTCCACAAAACCGATGAAAAAGCTGGCCCGCCTTCCCCACATGCAAACCTTGTATTTATCTAAAGATGTCATTAGGCCTTGCCGAGCCTGCTTTTCTTTGAACCAAACAAAGAAAATATGCTTGAACTTTGTCTCATAAAACTAATTGTCATCCTTTTGTGCCTCTAGTTTCTTCCCATCATTTTGTAACAGCAGAAACAAACAAGCAAAAAACAAAATGTTTTCTAGCAAAATTTGGGCTGAGGAGGAATCCAAAGGGAGAAGGGTTTCCTAAAGCATTCCTATCTTCCTCTGGCATCTCAGTGTCCTGCTGGCTTTTTCCCACAGATCCGTGCATTTCTGAGGATTATTCATTCAGTCAACAGAGTCCACTCCACCCAGGTCATTTTGCCACTAAACTTGTACCATGCAATAACCTCCACGCCAGCAATAGTAAAAGCTGCATCTAACTGTCACTCTGCGTTAACGGCTCACAACCACACTAAGGGGTAGGTCCATCATTACCCATATTTCACAGTGAAGGACACAGGCTTGGGGAGGTTGGGGAACTCGCCTGAGATCATCTTGTTTCTGAGTGGTAAACCCTGCCTTGCCACCCAGCAGCTGGGTCTCTGGGTCCCCACTTTTGAGACTCAACCCTCTCAGTGTCCATCTATGGGTTGTAGTTAATGTTATGGGTTTTCTTTACCAACTTACTAAATTACTGTTCCTCAGCAAACAGTTCTCTCAACAACACTCCTGATTTATCAAGGTCATCTTCAAATGTATACTGGCTCTCAGTCTGGAGAGTTAGCAGCTCCATCTACCTAAGAAACTTGTACAATTTCGGTCAGTTTATTGTCATGAGCTTCATTCCTAATATGGAAGCTTTAAAGTTTAAACTTTGAGTTGTGCATGACAAAGGCAGTAAGAGCTAACACCAGGCCTGGTTGTTGGCATGCTACCACCTCAACTCCCTGACCCGCCTCTACAGCACCAAGAAGTGAGTGCTAGCGTTGCCTCCAGTGTTTCCAACTGAGGCCTAGAGAGCATTGGTAATTTGCCCAAGGTCACTCAGCCCCCACATCTTTACAAGCAGCTTTAAATTCAAAAATATTCTATGCATATCTCATCACCGATTTTCTTGTAAACGACCAATCCCTTTCTAAACAGGAGTTTTAGGGGGAAATTTGGATCATTTGCCAAACGCTATTATTCATCTTTCTGCTCATGGTAATTTAGGTTCCTAACACTTCGCTGTTTGGAAGAAAAGTTTCTCTAAAACTATTGGGTTTTTGTCGTTGTTGTTATTTCAGGAGATTTATAGGTGTAACTAACAAGGCTCTGACAAAAATCCAAACCAGGACAATGGTTCCCTGAAGGTGGTATTGGGGAGGGGACACAGGAAGATTAACCAGATTTGTGATTTTTCTCTTGGGCTTGGTGATAGTTCTATGTTGCTGATTTTTATCTTATTTTTACCTCTTCTTGAATTTTTAAAATTCTCACATTTTTTTAAAGGTGGGGAAAATTAAATATGACTAAGTATAATACAGTAGGGAAAATGCTGATGGTCAGGAGGTCTGGTTTCTAGACTTTATTCTGCAACAAGCCTGTAGTTGAAATTGACCAAGTTGCTATGTCCCCCTGTTTTTGTAAATAAACTTTCATTGGAACACATCCATGCCCGTTGTTTAATATCGTGTACGATCGCTTTCATTCTACCAGGGCACAGATGAGCAGTTGCAACAAAGACCGTATGACCTGCAGAGTCTGAAATATTTACCACGTGGGGCTTTACAGAAAACGTCTGCTGACCCCTACAAAAGAATGTCAGTCTCCTTTAGCTCTAATATTCGATCAACCCAGGATAAAGCAACACATGCAGGAGTGTGCCCCAAAGGTGCATCATGGACACCAGCCTTCCCTACACATAACCTGCTTTACGTAAGCATGTAAATCCTGATAAGGTTGAAGAAACTCCAGGACTTTGAAAATCACACAGCAAAGCCCTTCACCATTGCCCTGGTGTCTATGGGCACAGACCTCTTCCCCTGAAAGGAATACATCTGGAACAAAGGAAAGGAAAGGAAAGTCCATGGACACCAAGAACGATTTTCTAACACTGAAGAAAGGTGCGTATCGTGTGACTACTGTACAGTTTATAAATGGCTGTACTTTCTGGGTTTTACAAAGTTGTTTTAGAAAGTGAATACTTGATCTTCGAATAAATTTCTCCTGTGAACAGCAGATTCATTCCTTAATTAAGAGCAATTCACCCACTGAAAGAGCAATTCATAGTAGTGGTCAGGGGCAGGAATTCAGGGGTTGGAGAGTAAAGACTAGGACCTCTCTCAGCCTTTGTTTCCTCATCTATGAAATGGAACCACACTCGTATGTAGCTCATTTAGGTTCTCATGAGGACCAAATAATATGATTTATAGTACAACATTTAGCAAAACATTGAGAAAATAATAACCATTATTAACCAGACATATTTAGGACACAATACAAATTCCAAAATGGGTTTAAAAGCAAAGATCTAGTATCTGCTTTCAGGACTAATGAAAGACATGGGGGGAAAAGTTGAAGACAGAAGGTGGTTTAGACATACCTGTACTGCGTAGAACATGTGAAGAAAGGTTCCCTCTGGGTCGCCATACAGCCATGGCATCCAGGGGGCACCAAAAACCACCATCAGTGACACCCTGAAATGGAGCCCATCATCTGAAAGTGTTAGGACAGCCCCGATTATTCCATCAAGAGACACACATGGACCTCTTCCTGCCTTCACAAGTTTAACACAAAGTCACGGCATTGACACACGGCCCATTTGGTAGTCATGGGAACAATAACAAGTATTCACAGATGACATCCACTGTTTACAGTGTGACTTTGGATGAGTGACTTTGCTGCCCAAGTCCTTCATTTCCTCGCTGGACATCACCATCCAACAGACATAACACACAAGCTATGTGCACAATTCTAAACTTTGTACTAGTCACATTTTAAAAAAAGGAAATAAAACTAATTTTAATAACAGACTTTATTTAACCCAATATATCCAAAGCAATATTTGAACATGTAGTCAATATAAAAATACAGTAATGATATACATTGATGTAATGAATCCTTTTTTTTCATAGTAAGACTTCAACTTGGTGTGATTTTGCTTGAACAGCACATCTCAGTTAAAAATGCTGTGGGCTCAGCAGGCACACGTGCTGGCAGCTCCCACACTGGACCACATTGGTCCAGGGCCCACCTGCCTCTTAGAAAACTTCTGACCCTAACCCTTCACTTTAGGAGTGAGCACAATGGAAGGAAGAAAGCTGTGTGCCATTGTCCATATATGAAGATTTAAACTGCACCAATAAATGATATTTTATGTTGCCATTTTATAATAAAAGGATAAGAATTTCAGCTCAGAGACCAGGAGGACTTTTGTTCAGAGGAGACTTCCATAAAAAGTCCTCAAGGAGGCTAATATCCAATTAACAATTGTGACTTTCAGCTGGATCAATTGACTCGATTCTCCTTAAAAATGGGTTTATTAGGTTTCCTTTTATTTCTTTCATAAGCATTTTATAATTTAGCAAAAACCTGCAGGAGAATGTTCACGGCAGCTCTATTCATAATAGCCCAAGACCGGAAATAACGCGAAGGTTTTTCAATGTGTGAATGGCTAATTGAACTGTGCTGTGGCCACACCCATGGAAGACAACTCAGCAATGGAAAAGGACTCTCGAGACATGCTAGCTTTTGCAGAGATCTCAAGGGAAACAAACGTTGTAAAAAAGATCCACCTTCAAAAGGTTCTGTGTTGTATAATTCCACTCACACAACACAATTCAAATAACAAAATTATAGATGTGGAGAATGGATTAGTGGTTGCCATGAGCAGGGGATGGTGAAGGAGGAGTTGGGAGTAGGCACAAAGGGATGGCACAAGAAAGTCCTGTGGTAATGACATAATTCTGTACCCCAATCATGGCTGTGGTTACACAAATCCACAGACCTTTGCACAAAACACACACACACACACAAATGAATGTTTGTAAAGCTGGTGAACGCTGAATGGAGATCTATGGATCGTATGAATGTCGAGTTCCTGACTTCGATAGTGCACTGTGGAGGTTAGGTAAGATGGAACCATGGTGAGAGGCTAGGTGAAGAGTGCATGGGGCCTCCCTGCTCATTTTTTAATTTTTTGCAATTGCCTATGAATTCTTAATTATTTCATTATTGGGTTTTTTAAATCATAAATATATTCTATAATTTTTTTCTTAATTGCACTGTGGAGGAAAGGTTGTAGAGGACCAAGAGAAATGTCTATGCAGGAGGAAATAACGAACTGAGTAATGGCAATAGGAATGGAGAGAAGGAACCAGGTGTAAGAGCTGTTTCAAAGTTAGGAGAGACCAGAGTTGTTTGGGCAGGCCAGCATAGTAAGTGCTCAGACTGGTCGGGTTCAGGTCCCATCTCAGCCATTTTTAGAGGAAGTGACTTCATCCCTCTGTACCTTAGTTTCCCTTTCTGAAGAGGAGGAGCAATAAGAGTACCCATTCATGAGGTTATTAGGAAAGATAAACAAGTGAGTTCACAAAGTGCTTAGAACAGCTTCTGGAATGTGACAAGTGCTCAAAATGTATTGGTTATTGAATGTAATATCTCAAAACTAGAAACAAGACAGTTGTTCTTTAAAGAACAAACAAAATTGGGCACATGGAAAAGACAAGATCTTCAGAAAAAGCGAGAGCTGCTTTGGCAAAGCCAGGCCCTAACAGACAGCAACCAAGAACTGGCTTTTCAGAAGCCCAGTGAAAAATGAAAAGTGTCCCAAACACCTATTTCTTAAATCCAGAAATTGGCCCTGGCTGGTGTGGCTTAGTGGATTGAGTGCTGCCCTGTGAACCTCAAGGCTGCAGGTTCGATTCCCAGTCAGGGCACATATCTGGTTCTTAGGCCAGGTTCCCATTTTGGGGTGTGTGAGAAGCAACCAGTTGATATATCTCTCATCAATATTTCTCTCCCTCTCTTTCTCCATCCCTTCTCCTCTCTCTAAAAATAAATAAAATCTTTAAATATATAAATAAATAAATGCAGAGATGGACGCCAGGAGAGAAGCGATTGGTTTGGCGCACCAAACCAGTTCTGACCCCAGCCCCTGTGCCCCAGCTACAGGAGTTCCATCCATACATACTTTGTAAGTGTGCTTTACGGCCTTAAAGAGCCAAGTGTGTGCCGCTCATCGCACGATGACACAACACCTAATGTTTAGAACCCACAGTGAAGTCTTGGCAGGCAAGGGCAGTTCTGCAACCGACACAATGTGATTGTTTTCCTGCTTTCCCTAAAACTACAACGTAAAATGAATGGTTCCTTTTAGGCACTCCATTCTTCCTGACTCCATGTTAAAACATTGACTTTTTATTTGTGTTGTCTTTTTCCTAAGGGTAAGACGTTGGTAGAAACCGGAGTTGAGGTTCAGAATGTCAGTCTAGTTAAAACTAAACTCTGAAACTTGGCCCCAGTCAATCAGTTTGCTTTTTTGGTTTTGTTTTTGATCTGTGCACTTTCTGACCACGAGGGGGCTTCTTTCATTCTCACTTGTAAAAACCAGCCCAATGCTCTGCAATTTGGAATTTACAAACATCTTACAAGGGAAAAAGAATTAAAAACCCAGTGCCCTCTCCAAGTACCAAGACTTGACGGACTACACAGTTTTGTAAAATGTGGAATTCATTGAAGAACCTCTGTGATATGTACTTCAAAGCTCGCTTTCCTATTTTTAAATTTGGCATTCTACCTGATGGAAACTAGCCAGCCACTTCCACAGCATGTTCATGACTTCATTTCCCAGTTGGCGAATGAAGTGGGGCCAAGTGCCGTTCTTATTTTTGTTAGTTTTATTAGGAACATATAGAGCTCAGCATAATGCTGTGGTTCAATAAGAGCTCTACAGTCTATAGCTCCTTATTCATTATTTAAGATAATACTGTCAGGCTGGAAAATGAAGGTCCCTAAGTAGACCCTCACACCCTTGCCAACACATGTCAGTCCACTTTGTTGTAAAGCAAATGTTTGGGAAGAAAGGCTCCTTTTCCCCCTGAGGTGTAACCCAAAGCTTTAGGAGAGAGAGTGGAGAGTCCAGATTCCTGGAATGCAAGAAGCAGAAGCTCTTCTTAGCAGGCACAGAGGACTTTGCAGCACACCCTTGTTTTCAGGATTTTCCTGCTTTGTCCTCAGCCCTGTCTAGGGTTGCCCCCACTCCACACAGACCACTTCTGAAATTAAGGCTCCATTCCTCCATTATTTGAGTGTTGATGACAGCTTCTAGAGCTAAAACACCAGACCCCACTAAGCCAGAAGTTGCCATTACTTACTGACTTGTTGCTTAATTTGTGGAGCCCTCTGAATTCTATGAAGAATAGTTTTGGGAAGTGTATACAAAAGTGAAATAGAGAATACCTTTTCTTCCTTTTTTTTTTTTTTGGCTAGGCATCAATACCAAATTTGAGAGAGGTTTCCATTGACATGGTTTTTTTTTTAACTAGAAAATAAATTGAGAGCCAGATGAATGAATATTCTGCACTGTATCTTGTTTAGCAGGGACCTGGGATGAACTGTCTCTAACCCCACACTGGCCTTCCCTGTGAGCAAGGGGCATCACCCGGCATCTTCTCTGCCTCCCAAGTCCAAAGGAGAGAAGGTCAGAGGACAGAAGGGACACTGGACCTGGATGAGCCGTGGCTGGGGGTGCTGCCCTCCTGTGTGCTGTGCCTTGAGGCAGTCAGATGGGATTCCGGAAATCACAACCAAAATCTGCTCTGAGGAAGCATGGTCCTGTTAAAATGCAATTGCTAAAAACAAAATCTGTGGCCGCTGTGAAGGTCGGACAGCCAACAGGGCGTCCTGAGCTCCAGGTCTGAGGCCCTGGTCACCATCACATGGCTGCATGGCCTGACCTCCTTGCTATAGACCAGTCCCTTGCTGTGTAAAATAAAGCAAATGTATGAAATTATATATTGGCTAGATAACTTCTAAAGCTTGTCGCAGCACTACCTTCAATCTAAGACTCAGTTTGAAACGTTCACAGCCCAACGTTTATGGGGCATTCCTGGAAGAACAGCACCTTTAAGCTCAATTCTCTTCCCATGTGATTAAAAAGAATACTTTGTGGTAGAGATTAATCTGAGAACCTCTGCTAGAATCCACAGGATGTGATTTTTTTAAGCTCAAGCATATGACTAGCATAAATCCACCCACCCTCCACCACCATCCCCCAGGGTATACAGTTTGAGAGATGGGCCCAGAAAGCGCTGAGTGGGGGTAATTGATATTTCCAAGGGAACGTTCAAGTTTCCTGGTCAAGTCAGGCCCACATAATGAAAAAGCTCAGAGTGTGTTTCCCAGTTTGGCCTGGCTTTTGTGAGGATTAATGAGCATGTTTTGTGTGTTCCTGTGTACAATGGGCACCTGCTTAGAGCTGCAAGTGCTATCTCTGTCTTGAAATTAAAAGTAGCAGCCATTTGAGTGTCTGTGGCAGGAATGCTGCACAATCTATAAGCCACGTCTTTATACATAAAGTTAAATCTCTGTGGGCCAGTTCTATAGCTTCAGGGAACGCTTGCAGGATACTGGAGACAGTCTCTCTCACATGGCTTTCTCCATAGATGTGGCTTCTCTCCTTCCTGGCCTTGTCTGACTAACGAACCCTCTTGGCAAGACCTAGACCTTGTGTGGCGGGAAGTGAGGGCAGTTGGCCCATCCATCACTCAGGTTGGGACTGCTTGTTTTTCTCCCATGAGTCTACATTACCTTTTTTTCCTTTTTGCCATCTGTGCCAAGAGTGGGCTGATCAGCCTCTGAGGAGCTGTTCCCAGGTTGAAATCAATGGGGAGTGAAGCAGGAACAGAATGACGCAAAGCAAATGAGAAGGGGCTGCTGATGGGACCCAGGCACGTGATAAATGTGATAAATGCCTCACCGCCCAAATAGCAGGGGTCCCATTGGCCTCTTCACATAACAGGCTCTCGGCATTGGAATGTCCTCAAGGTCATCCAAGGGACCACATGACAGTCTGAATCAAGACCTCAAAATTTTCCTAAAAGGTATTTACGTCAAGAAAGTAATAATTATTTCTTCCTGAAGTTCTCAACTGTGCAAAAGAAAGAGCCGTTTTTATTTTGAGGAATTCTTAAACAGGCACAGGAAAGTGAAATGATTTGCCAAAGATGACAGTCAGTCTGCTAGACATTCAAATGTTTTTAGCTTTTCACATATTTTCTTTGAAGAAAAAAGATATCTTGTTTCTTTACAGTACACTGTAGTTTGTTGTGTTTATGAGATTATTTTCTTATTGGATCAGAGTTTGCTGGAGATGGGGATAGAGGCTTGGGGAATTTTTAAAACTCTACTTACACAGTTTGGGTTATTAATTCTCGTGAAGAGGAATATTTATTTAAATAGCTGATTCATTATATTACAGCCTGGTGAATAAACATACCAAGGGATTGAGTCTGGGTAGGAAGCACGGGGAATTAGTAATGAAAAGGACCGGAAGGAGGAGGAGCTGACAGCTGAGAAGCACCCAGGATTCACAGACATTATTCATTTGGTCCCAACCTAGGTAAATATTGTGTCTCCTTTTAACAGATGCAGAAACAGAGGCATGAACACAGGAAGTAAATTGGTTCGAGTTCATATGGGTAATAACTGATAGATACGTCAGGGACTGGACCCTGTTTTGGTCCAAGGAAAGACTCTTCCCTACATCACAGAGTATAATGGAAAGAAAACTGGTTAGAGGGAGGGGTGAGGGAGCCGGAGTTCAAAACCCAGTCCTGACACTGGTTGATCTTTTGGAGGTAGTACAGCCTTAAGAAAAATCGCTTAATTCACCTGAGCCTCAGTTTTCTGAGACATTAAGCTCCTTAACTTTAGGCAAGATACCAGACCACCACTTTTTTCCTGACAAACAACATTGTTCCTGCCTTAACATGGTTTTTGTGGTTTTTATTTTTATTTTTAAATTACAGTGTATTTTCAATTCTGCCCTAATGTTTTCGCAGTTTCCAAAACCTCTCTTCCCTCTGTATCAGCTTTGGAAGGTGGAGTCCAATGGGGCCCTGGGGTCTGTTCAGGGACAAAATAAGATCCAAAGGGGAACAAGTGTGCCTGGTGGAAACAGGCTTTAGCAGGCTCAGCTCAAGCACTGCCCACTAATTAACTGAGGTGTAACTTAAAGACCAGGAAATGCACACATCTCTGGGGTTCAATGGGGTTTGCCAATTGCATGCACATGTGTAAACCACCACCCATATCAAGTCGAAAAAAAGCCTTTCAATACCCCAGTAAGTTTTCTTGTGCCTATCTTAGTCAATTCCACCCCTTCCTTATCCAAGAAGCAACCACTGGTCTGATTTCTGTAACTGTGGATTAGTTTCACCTGTTTAAGAACTTGACCTATGTGGAATCATGCATGTGAGTCCATTTTCAATGCTAGAGGAACATCTCTGGCTCCAGGAAGTAGATGGCAAGTTCCTTTCCTATTGACTGTGGAATCGTGGTGCTGGGTGTATTCAGCAGGAGACTGAAGGCCAGAGGGGATATCAATATTTGTTTCTCTTCCAAGGAGCTTATAAATTCCTTGAAAATAGGACCTGGTTCTTTGATAGGGCCTACCAATACAGTGAAGACATTACTAAGTCATATTGATTTAATTCCATGATTCTTTTACATCCTCTGCGTTCACTTACACATTCATTCGTTCAACAGAAACGTATTATTGTCCAGTGCTACGTGCCTGAGTCTGCCCAGGGGGCAGGATCAGTTACAAATAAGGTTTTCAAAGTTTGTGTCCTCTAAGGTTCCCATTCTAGCTGGGGAGACAGACAGTAAATGCCTTATGGTGGGATAGATGAGATCATTTGTCGGGGTGGGAGATGCAATGAAGAAATGAGGGAGAGAGAGAGTGCCCCGCTGCACACAGCGCCTAGTTAGTAGGCAATTTCATGTCACAATTAACCTGCTAGCATTTGCAAGATGCAGGGTTAACATCACTCTTTTGACTAGAGCATGAACCAGAATTTGAGTCTCGAACCACATTTCACTACTCATTACTTTATTTATTCATGGCCTACTATGTGCCAAGCATGGTTCGATACTCAGACAATACAAAAATAAATGAGGCATGGATACTGTTCTCGTTTACTTTTTATGAGTTACTGATCTCTGGCAAGTCCTTGCTTTTAAAACGTCAACAACGCTTTCTCCGATGTCTTTGTGCATTGAAAAAAGTTAGTGCATCTAATCCACATTTTGTTAAGTTCTCATGAGTCACGCCTCAAGCTGCTCTGCACAGGGGTCACTGCACAGCTTTTAAGGAGGTGTAAGGCACTCACTCTGCTAGACAAAAGCTGAAAGACTGCTCTCCTGCCATGTTTCAGGACCTCACAGGTCTCTAGGTCAGTTTGCTGACAGCAGAGGCTTGAGAAAATAAACTGCACACTGGCAGGCTTACTTCTGGGATTTTGACAATTCCTCGAAAACACAGCATAACGTGTCCCAAGCTAATAAAATCAGTCCCCCCACACACCCGACACACACTCTCGCTCTTTCTCTCAAGGTTAACCACTGCAGCCACCAGGGGACAAAGGTTTCAGATGTGTTCCCCAGATGAATGTTTGATACCACGGGACAGGACAGCGAAAGAACAATCGGCTCCTCTCTGGCCAAAACTTTCCCATTAGTGGGAATCAGAAATGTGCAGGCTCTGATTGCAGAATAAGTAAACAGGACATAATGGGTTTTCAATAAATGCGGCCCAGCCAGACTCTGAGTCTGTTTGGGAAGGTTTATTTGACACGCAGAGCCAGCCGGGGGAATTGAGGACAGAAAGGTAAATGGAGTTGAAGTTCACGAGTGAAAACTGCTGGAAGGGTTGGGTTGCGACCACACCTGTGACTGCAGGCAGGTGAGACTATTCTGATTGCAACGGCCTGAGAATCTTTAACAACACCTCTGTCTGAAAAATCCCAGTTTAATTGTCAGAATAATTAGAAGGAAAGGGGATTTAGAAAGGTCATGTACTTCTTTTGTTGGTTGTTTTGTGAATGAAAGAAAGGAAAAGAAAAAAACCCTGAAGCTGAGTGTAGTAAAGGGCCTAAAATCCCACACCTGGTTGAATGAGAACTTGACCTCGGTTCAGTTCTGAAGCCACTGGATCCTTCATTTCTCTCCCATGTGTACAGCCATAGAGCGCAAACAGGGTACAAGCTGGAGGAAAGCATTTGGCATCTAGAAATAAAAAATGAATGGTTATGTTCTCATAGACCAAAATGAGTTTTAATCATTTCTTTCTGGTTTTAACCAGAAACAAATTCACTTGTGTACACTAAAACTTATTTTAACGTAGACTTAAAATAGTTGTAGACTCTAAAAAGTCATGAAAGGCTGAGCCACTGAGAAGAAGAGAGAGGCCCCAGTCCCAGATGAAACCCAGGGACCCCTCCCTCCTCTGAAGCCTGGACCAGCTCCAAGACAGTCTGACCTTGGGAGCCTCGGCTGGCCTTTCTGCTTCCTGGGTATTAACTCTCCACTAACAAGTTAATAAAATAATCAACAAAGGACTGATACATTTAGAATACAATCCAAACATTTTTTTCCTCAGCACTTTGGAGTCCCGGGTCATGTTCCCAAGCAGCAGAGCCTGAGACCAAGACCCCAGCTTGTGATTTATTGGGAGGAGTCCCCTTCAGGAAAATCGTGTTAAGGGAGCACGTTAGTCAGTTCAAGCTGCTATAACTGAATACCACAGACTGGGTGACTTTCACAACAGAAATTTCTTTTCTCACAGTTCTGGAGGCTGGAAGTCTGGAGATCAAGGTGTGGGCAAGGTTGGCTTCTCCTGAGGCCTGTCTCCTGGGTTTGCAGATGGCCGCATTCTCGCTGCCTCTTCCTGTGGTTGTCCCTCTGTGCACAGGTTCCCCCGGACTCTCCTCTTCTTGCAAGGACGACAATCAGAATGGATGAGGGCCCATTCTAACTGCTTCCCTGTAGCTCAGTGACCTCTGCAAAGGCCCTGTCTGCAAACACAGTCCATGCTGAGGTACCGGGGGCCAGGGCTTTGATGTGTGACCCTGAGGAGACACAGTCCAGTCTATACCAGGGAGAGAGGAGGGACAGGAAAGCAGAAGGAGGGAGACAGCCATGGCCCTGAGGAAAGCCTAGTCTCTGCTTGGTCCTTGGGGGAGGGGGACAGGGTGGCATTAGCCAAACCACAGAGCGGTCTCACCTGGAAGTAAGGAGGCCGCGTCTTCCTATCACCGAATCTGTTAGCTCACTGGCTGGACCCCAGTGTGTGGCTGGTTGCGAGGGGATGTTCGAGTGCCTGCCCAGGCATCATTACCAAGCGAGACAGCTCCTGTGAGTCAAGACCATTTTTCCAGAGGGGGTCACACATCCGTAAACCTCTAGCCATTCAAGCCCTGACACAGCTAGAGTGTGGCACCTGCACAAACGCAGGGCCTGGGCAAGGCACCGACATCATCCTCTGCACAGGTCTTCGGGGGTCCTCTGCTTATTACAGAAGCTGACAGGTCATCTGTCTCCATTAGTTAAAGCTCCGCACCCCCGGCCCAGGTTCCACATAGAACATGAGGGGGAAGGGAAGGAGAGGCCTGACCTGTCCCTTCCCTCAGCCCATAGCACCACCATCAGCCAGTTGCCCAGGCTGAATCCCTGACTTCCAGTCAACCACTAAAGCTGACAGCCATGCTTCCTTATTAGCTTTCAAATCCTTCTCTCCATTTCCATGGCCATTGCCCTAGTCCAAGGAACCATTTTTTTTCTCATCCCAATCACTGACGAATTTCATCTCAGATCTCCCTGCTTCCACTCCAAACCCCACCCAATTGTCCCACAGCAGCCAAACAGGAGCGATTCCCGTCCCCACTCAACACCCTGTGGTGGCCGCCCCTCACTTTGGATACAAAGTCAACTCTTGACAGTGAGTGAAGGAGACTTCCCAAATATGGCTGCTGCCTCTCGCCTCAAACCACAACCGCACCCCCACAACCGCACTCATTTTTAACACCCCGACCACATCAGCAGTGTCCTTCCTCAGCACACTATTTACCTGGCAATCCCTGACACCTACCGCCCCCACCAATCAGACGCAGCTCACATATTCTCTCTGCACAGCCGTGCCTGACCTTCCTATTTAGTTGGTTGCCTCTGCTACATGTTCCTTCTCTCTGGCACCAACCACACTTAATTGCAATTGAGTGTTTAATGGTCTGTCTCCCTTACTAGACTGTCAGCTTTCTGAAGGCAGGGTGTGATTCTCTGTCCTTGGTCATTATTCTCCTACCTTTGCATCCTTGCCCTGCTACTTCATCCTGTGTGACCTTGAGCAATTAATTGTAAACTTTCCATGTCTCAGTTTCCTTCTTCATGAAATATAAATAATACAACACATTTCTCATAGTTCAGAGAGTAGAATGATTATGTGTGTGGCGGGTGGTAGTTAGAACAGTGTTTGGTGCACAGCAGGCACGCGTGAGCTTTGGCCGTCACTATTTCTGTCACTAGGAGACACAGCAGTCACAGCAGTAGTATTAGTGTTTCCAGCCCCAAGCAGAGTGCTGGGCACACCAGATAAGAAAAACTGTCGGTACTAGAAGTGGCCTGGCAGCCAGCTTGGATTGATATCACCTTCATTATTTCTCCTAATAGTTTCGCACATGGTGAAACCAGGAGCTTGCGTGATCCCAGTTTCGGTCTTATCTCTGACTTTACTGGCCTCCAAGGCAAATATCTAATGCTAGCTTATAATTGACACTAACAGCTTACTTTAATAATAGATAAGGGCAAGGAAACAAAAATCTTCTCGTCAGAAGAGGTGGTTAGGTTACAACAGACCACAACGGTTGCACCTGAAGTTAATAATTTCACAGGGTGAAAACGCAGCATGGGAATATTGTCTAATTCTCATCAAATCCTTACTCGTCTAGCTGTTTTGTTAAATAAAGCACAGCCAACAGGAAATTGAGCCACATAACTGCATCTTTCCTGTGGCCCCAGGGAGCTCATCCATCACCTCGTCCTGCTCCAGCTGCCTGGGACCATCCTTAAACATCCAGTCCACTTGGACCCACAGCTGGTCTCTGCTGGCTCACCAGGCTTCTGACCTCCCTGGAGAACAACATCCCAGCAGAAGCACCTCGTCCTTCTCTGGGCCCCTCTTCCCTCCCCCACCCCACCCCCAGCCCACCCTACTGCACAGAGCTTACTGGGATACTCTTGGCCAAGATGCCTGCAGCTGACTAAAACATTTCTCACACCGAACATGTCTGGGCCCATAAGCTCAAAGCAGAGCGTTTTAGAGTTGAACATCACACCATCTCCTTCCCAGCCATGCAAAGGCAGGAATAACCAGAAAAAGAGTCAGTTTCTAAATGCAATTCCATATGCTTCACATTTTTCCTCAACGTTGTTTCTCGGCACCTCATTTCTTTCTCTGCTTCAATCACCTCCTTTCCCACTTTTTCCTTATTTTGTGTATTTATTTATGCTTAACCTAGTCTAGTCTATTTGCTGGAGTCCTGATCTCATTTCCTGTTTCCTCGGTAAGGTTATGATGCTATTTGAACACCTAGCCAGAATTAAGCGGAAAGCAATGAAAAAGAGAGCCATCAGACCCATTAAGGAAAACTGCCCACCCTGAGGACACTGTTCCGGTAAAGTCTGCCATCCATCCACCCGATGCTCCCAGACACAGGAACATGAGTCATCAATGAGACACTGTTGCCACCCGCCTTTCTTCCCCAAGCTATCCTAAAAAAAAGAGGAAGTGGCCTCTGACTCCGGGATGTATGAACAAGAGTTCCACACAGGGCACAGAGTGTGAGGACTCCTGCCGCGGACTTCCGCACTGGTTATAGGACGCCGGTCTCAGGTTTGGTTTGCAAACCTTGAATCTAAAGAAAAACGTCACTGGAAGTACGCTTTGTAGGGAGTAGAATAAAGCCTGATTCAGAAGGAAAAACGAAGACCAAATAGTACTACTATTATATGACTTCTATGATTTTTAAAATGATTATAGTTTTTAAAGGGAAGATTTGGCAGCGGAGAGAATGAAAATGAAAAGAGCTATAATTGCCTTTAAAATGCATAAAGCAATATTGGGGGGATCAATTAGTTACACTGGTCAATCAAGCTGGAAAAGATGCAATTAGGCTTCTTCAAAGAAAAGTATGATTAAAGATTACAAAAAGATCTCTAATTATGAGGAATGGAAAGAAGATTCTTAGGAGTCTGACAAAGGAGCTTACCAACTTGTTAACCCTCAGACTGAAATGGGAAACCCAACAATTAGGGATGCCCAGGACAAAACAACAGTATTGCTAAAATGGATAGTTAAAAGAATTATAGTTAAAAGAATGTACGAAGATTTCTTAACTCCTTAGCCCTGTTCTCTCCAGATAGCTCATCCCGTGGTGAAACCAGCCCCTCTGCATTTAGCTAGCTCATCAAAGAAAAAGACCCTGGAGCTCTTCTTCTTCAAGAGCTGATGCCAGGATTCCAAACAATACAGGCTAATAATTCGTTCAACATACACAAAGTCATCCTCTGAAAAAATGTGATTATGGGCAAATTGAAAATGGAAAGAACTAGAAATGATTAGAGAGTTCGTCGACAACTGTAAAACCCATCTATGGTGAAAACCTGTGTTTGCTGTTATTCCACCAGCAATCTCAAAAGAATTCATTCCCATCAGTTACTGAGGAAATGTTCATGTTCGGAATGGACACACGCAATCCTGTTTCTTTTTCTGGCTTCTCTGCTGAGGGGCGAGGACTCATAGCTGGTACTGACCACCTCCTGGCCAACACCTCATCCCCAGAACCACATCTCCTGCTTCCGGGAACTGCCATTCTCGCTTCCTCCCTTGACTAAAAAAAGCAGACTTTTCTGGAATTGGCAGTGAACTGGCATTTACTCTACTCGTATTCTGAACAAAAAGAAACAGGTTTTCTCCTGTCCCCCTCCCCCCGAAGTAATGAGAAGGCGTACCCATGCATGAATTGGCAGATCACCTGGTCTTGTAATTCTCACCAAACCGGCAGACTCAGCACACCAATTAACTAATTGAACCAATTAACCAAATGTGTAATTAACTTTAAGAACAGAGGTGTCAACAGAAGCACAACAAAGAAGTTACCCTCCTTCTGGAATAGCCTAGTAGCTTTAAGTCTTTTGTCTTTCTCTTACAGGCCTACCCACAGAGGGAAAATATTTTCTGGGCACAGGATTAGAGACCAAACAGTATCATCACACTGAGGGGGGAAGTCAAACCAAGGGCACCATTTTCCACTCCAGTTGCAGTCCACAGTCTAAAAGGAAATATACCAGAGTTTCGGAAGCTATCAGCCACAAAACACTGGCCAATTCAAGGTCATTTCTTTTACAAACATACATGTTCATTAAGAAGAACAGGGGAATAGCTAGTAATTTCCAAAACAGCCCCTACTAGAAGATAGTCAAGCAACTGATCATTGAAACAATTGTTTCTTGAAGAACAGGAACCAAGAAAGGGAGGACGAAATGTGGTAGAGGTTTCACCTGCGCACAGAAATCCCTGGGAAGGATGAACTCGTGTGACGGTAGTGGTACCTTGCTCTATGCAGTTCTGACATGTGGAAATTCACCTTTGCCAAAACAATAAATTAACTCCTTCGCATAATTACTTTTAAGTAGCTCACCTTATAAAATTTGGGTTTTCAAGTAGCTTCGGGAATGTTATTTAGAATAAATGACGTGAAAAACACTAAGGTAAGCCCATTGCCTTTAAGTAGCTTACACTTTAGGGGCATGAAACTCACTCAGAAAAAAGAAAGTAAGCCACAAAGAATTATATGTTAAACAGCGAATATGTAATACAGACTATAGTCAAATATCAAATGACTGAGTGAGGCAGATTGAGACTTAGACCATCTCTTACAGCATTTCAGGGAAACCCAAATCGTGCAGAAGAGTGCCCACAATCAACTCATTAACAAGCGGAGTGAGAGCTACAGCACTGGGAAATGTGAAGCTTATCAAGAGAATAAATATGTACCTGAAATCTCATACTGGATTTTCCTGTTCCTCTTTCATAAAAGATGCAGTTTTCAACGTTGACCTTGGGCAAGATCAAAGCTCACCTGTGCTAAGTCAGCACACACTTTCTAATCCTTAAGTAAAAAGATACACTTGTGAACAGTAACACTCCCCCAAGCTCACAGACCCTGCACATAATCAGGGACTTAAAGTGCATTTTATATAACCAGGCGAGGATGTTTAAGGAATCGTGTTTCATTCCCTAAACCAAGGATCCTGTTCCTGCCCCAAGTGCAGGGCAAGCACTTGGTATTCTTTCAGTTAACCCCTCTGGGCCCCCGTTTCCTCATCTGAAAAAAAATGAAGGGGTTTTGCAATAGAAAACATCGATGATCCCTCTCATGATTCAGATAGGTTGGGATTTTTCCCCCAAATGAAGGGACCACACTCTCTGACAGCAAAAACTTCTGCTCCTAACATTTAAGATCAACCAGAACACTGCAAATTTGGTATGAAAAGCTTTTCTTAAGATAAAGAGATAGCATTTCCTTGAGAATAATTGCCGGTCTCCTTGAAACTTTAGCCAGGGAACTTATCAAATAAAGAAACCCCCTAGTTCCAGACTGTGGGCTGAGACCCAGCAAGTCAAGCCCAAGGCCTCATGGGAATTTAGAATTACACAGTTGTTGGTCAAGTTGAGAATAAAGACTGTGAACTTGTTTTTTCCAAGATCCTCCAAGATCCTAAGAGCTGGGGCTCAGTGGCCTTTAAATCACATAACTGAAGAAAGCAAACTCCTACAGAGACGGATGTATGTTCTCTGCAAGGCCACATGCCAAGCGAGGAACTGGTCCCCACATAATGAGCTCTTGTTTCTGTCTGCCTGGAACCCCCAAACCAGCTGTTGTCCACACAGGCTGAGCCTTGGGGATGGAGATCGGAAGTGAGAGGCTGCATTCCAATTCTGAGTAAGGTGCTTTATACAAAAGTGGATTTCATCCTCTCCACCCCTGGGCACATTAGGTGCATCAGGACTGCCATGGCGTGGATTCGTTATTGATTGTAACATTCGATGCAGTGGTTTTCAGCTGGTGTGCTGCAAGAGGCACACTGGGGTGCACACGAACTTTTAAAACATGCAATGCCTGACTGTTTAGTCGGAGGCACTGACCTCTTTTCCCTTAGACTGTCAAATTAAAAAAATGACAACAGCTAATACAACAATAGCCATCTAGTGTGAATGAATCAAAACTATGCCTATTATTTTGTCAGATCAGCCCAAAATGTATTTTTTGGTGTGCCCTAGAATGTTAGTATAGAGTTTATGTGTGCTGTGAGATGGGAAAGGCTGAAAAATCACTGAGCCGATAGACTATATCACATGTAAAAGGTTTAAACATTTTCTTAATTCCATTGAATAAATCCCAAGACAGTCAAGAAAGAGACTAAAAGTAAGTCCAAGACAAATAGCACTTAAATATATAAAAACATGTCTTGCTCCATTCAGATTGCTATACAAAACGCTATCGAGTGGGCGGCTTTTAAACTACAGAAACTGCCCTGGCTGGTGTAGCTCAGTGGATGGAGCGCGGGCCTACAAACCAAAGCATCGTGGTTCCATTCCCAGTCAAGGTCCATGACTGGGTTGCAGGCCAGTTCCCAGCAGGGGACTCACGAGAGGCAACCATACATTGATATTTCTCTCCCTCTCTCCTTCCCTTCCCCTCTAGAAATAAATAAATAAAATAAACTACAGAAACTGATTTCTCACAGTTCTGGAAGCTGGGAAGTCCAAGATCAAGGCATCCCCGACTCGGTGTGTAGTGAGAGGCCGTTCTTTGTTCTTAGACCGCCAGCTTCTCCCTTTGTCCTCATGTGGTGGAGGGGACAGGGGAGCTCCTGGGGTCTCCTTACAATGCCACTGACCCCATTCAGGAGGGCTCCACCCTCACGGTCTGATCACCTCCTCAGAGCCTCACCTCCCAACACCGTCTCTCTGGGGGTTAACATGTCAGCACATGAATGTGGGTGGACATAAGCATTCAGCGTCTAACAAATATGCACACGTAAATGCCATTTCTCTTGGATTTACATTAATTACTGAAACGATGATATGTTGAACACTTGCCGAGTGTCTGCCTAGGGTCCCGAAATATGGATAGAGGTGGGGATAGACGAGTCAGTCGCATTTCATAAACTCAAGGATGTTGGGAACTAGAATTATGTAAAGATATTTATTTGGGTATATCATCTAAAGCTTCAGTATTGAATGCTACAAGAATCTTGACTTTACTATATTTCATTAATTATCTGGGGATTATGATTCTTTTTTAAAAAACAATGGATGACAGGAAATACAGATAAATTTGGTCCTGTCTTCGAGCATACTGTGATGTACACAATTTGTGAAAATCATTTGTAAAACAAACAGCAAACTGATGCTATTGATACTGAGCTTTGAGGACATCGAAGCATATTTGGGCTCGATATTAAATGTTCGTCACTACAAAATAAAATTATAGTAGTAGTTTTAAAGAGATTACACAGCTCTAATTTGCTTGTGTTTTACAGATTTTTTAAAGAAAATGCTAAGAGGTTCATTTATGAATCTCCCCAGTTGGCACTTTTTTGACACAGAGAATATAGAAACAAAAGCCAGAAAGGAACCATTCAGAGCCCTTGCAAATGGGGAGTCATCTCATCTCTAAAACTGACCAGCCACATGAAGGTCAAACTACTTCCTCAGGGCAGTCCAGAAGCTTGAGAAAATTCCCAGAAGTGCTGGACAAGAAAGCAGAGTTTCCCAGAGGGGGCAGCCAGGCCGCCTCCTGCCTGCCAGGGCCCCAAGGCCTCGTCCTTCCCTCCCAGTGCCCACCCCCGGGCTGCAGATTCCTTACGTGGGACATACATTTTCCATCCATTTATTGACACAAAGTAAGTAAACATCTTACCTTCCAATGAGAAAAGGCTGAAAGTTGTGGGATAATATGACTCTCCCTCCCAACCTCAACGAGTTTATAGATGGAATCGCCTTCCCACCTACTGACACAATGGTGAGCAGTTAGAGATCCGGTCAGCCTTTTTGGTAGGAACTGTGGTTTACTTGTCTTCCTCCCTCAATGCATAGATTGGAATGCATTTGCTCTAAAAAACAGTGATGAGAAACCTTTTCTTTTGACTCTGCAGAATGAGTTAGGGACAAAACTAACTGAGGTTAGCCATTCACCAGTTATGACAGGCACAATGAACAAAATGTGTGAAATGATGCAACCATTGTATTTTATGTTTTCAGACGAGCTCAGCTTTCTGCAAACAAAGGCCAGTTTTTTCGGAAATGACACTCGGGTCTCTTCCTGGAAGCTGTTTCAGGGCAGCTCACGCTGCACCTAAACTTAACCCCAACCATCACCAAAACTTCTGGAGAGGGTCTGTCCACAGACCCCACCACTGTGAATGTGCACCTGAAATACTGTTTCCTATGGCAACACACACACACACACACACACACACACACACACACGTGCTGTTAGAGTGCTTCAGAACGTGGTCTCTGTTCACAAATGACAATAAATTTCTGGGAATTTCCTTCAGAAAGGACCTCACTTCTGCACAAGATGCAGTGCATACATTCAGTGGTTAAGCAGTTTCCTTGAAAAATAACCCCCTTTATTCATAGGATTTGGGAACCAGTGTAAATAAAAGCACTGGCAAACAAAGCTTGAAATAATTTTTCCTCCATGTAATCTCTTTTAAATGGACTGGTTGATTTATAAATCGAATAATCATACTGCAAACTCTGTTCAGGAAGGAACATATGTTAATGATTAGAAGCTATTGGGGGTATCTTCATGGTGTATTAAGTGATGTGTGACGCATGCATAGTAGCTACCAGACTGTGTGGCTATTTCTGCTTCAGAGTCACTCTTTGCCTACTCAGCCAGCTCAATCAGTGGAGCTGAGGCATCTAGAGCTGAAATACAATGCACAGTGAAATCCTGATCTCTCGGTGACCGGCCACTTCGAGTGACGAGAGAGACGGTGAACACAAGGAGCAAGGACCACGACTCCTTCCACTGGCAGAATTCACAGTTAGGGAAATGCTTGCTGACTATCCTTTTTCTTCTTCTTAAATTAAAAAAAAAGGCCATTACAGCCATCTGTCAGTTAACAGAGCCAGTAAAGATTTTGGTAGCTAAAACACAAACTTCCCAGAGGGACTAAAGGCTTTGTCACACCGCAGACAGTCAGCATAAATAGCTTTTTGATGAAATCAGCTGGCTTGTGTAATAAGCTGACTACCTTGTTAGTGAGCACAGAATATTATTGATTCTCCAAAGAAAAGTAAGTAAAGTGAGTTTAATTCTAAAATCTTGCAAAAACTACCAACTTGTACCATTAAAGTTTCGACTCCAGATAAGATACAGCAGAACTGACCTGAATTGCTCAAGCTTTTAAAAATGTTTATAATTCTTTGTAGTCATTCTCACAGTCTTTGCGTGCATCGAGTCATTGCTAATTCAACTGCGAAGATAAAAATTTTGCCCAAGGTATAAGCTACATGCAGAAAAGTAGTAATTTTCTTGTTTCTCTATCTTTTTTGAACTTTCAGGGGGCAAATGTACTAGTTTTAGCTTAAATAATCCTTTAAAATATTTGAGGAAATGCATATGAACTGTAAAAAATTAACAATTAGGAAATAAGATTACAAAAAAAGGGAAGAAAAGAATTCACAGTTATCTAGGAGGAAAAACCCTCTCGAAGGTGTCTCAACACTTGTACTCCCTTTAAGGACAAATACGGAGCGAGGGATCAGAGTGTCACAGTCGCCAGAGGAGAAAATGTGGAAACAGAATTTGTCATCAATATCAGGACGCCGATGTCATCCGGTCCCTGGGAACCAACAGGGGCAGGGTGCAGGGGAGATTTATGTCTCACTAGAATGGAGACCACATCATGTCACACACATGCCACTTACTTCACCTGAACAAGGATTGGTGGTCACAGGTGAAGGGCGATATAACAATAATACTGTGACAACTTTGCCCAGTGACAGATGATTACTGGACTTACTGTGGTGAGCTGGTTGTAAGGTATGCAAATGTTGAATCACTATATTGTACACCTGAATTTAATATAATATTGTAATCCAACCATACTTAAATTTATAGAATAGGTAGTCTGCATTCGGAATTAAGTGGACAGGAATACATTTGATAGTCTTCCAAAATGAGGTTCTAAACTATCTAAACTATCTAAATGAGGTTCTGAACATGTTTTCCCCTTTCTTGCTTATTGCTTACATCCCCCAAAGATTTTTTCCTAGCTTGTATACCCGACACGGGTTGACACAGAACTCAGGTTCCTTGGCTGGGGTCTACTCCACTCTCTCACTTTTGAGAGAAGCAAAGTAACTCCCTGCCTTCACGCACGCTCCTTTCTGTGCTAGTCTGTCCGTGGGTCCCAAGTTATGGATGGATTAAACTGTGTAGGCAGGATCAAAGAACAGAGACATCTCCTATTTCCACCTCTTTCCATCTCCAGCCAGTTTATTATTAAATCATCATCTATAGACCATTCACCACTCGAATATCCATGAACAACCAGACTAGAGAAACAGCTCCCAGGTCAAGAGAATAACACAGACCGATGGTGAACGTACAGGCTTTCCTGCCAGGCCGTAGCAAGCCCAGCTTTCAGCCACAGCTAAAAGTTACCAACTTGGAAAACTGTTTTGATAGGAAACATTCACTTTGAAATTGTGATGCTTGACTGTCAACACCAGACTCACTGGCCTTCACCCCAGACGAACGTTTCACCCACAACTGTTGACTGTCTCTACTCTGGTAGTGGCCGTACTGATCATCACCACAGTTTCCTTGGATAGATGTAAACCGTACACGAGGTGCATTGTTGAACCCACAATTTAAACAAATAATCCGGCAAATCCTGTGGAAAATTAATGAAAGCATTTAGGGTAAAACCATGCCCTTCTAGTGCTTATTTTATAAATCTACTGTTTTGTTACTAGGTTTGCTAAAAATAGGGCTGGCATATCGGTTGTACTCATCTCCTCACACTACTCTAATACCTTGTTATTATTTTTCTTTCTGCACCGAGTGAGTAGCTCTCATATTAGTGCCAAATGTATGCCAACGTCTGTTAAAGGGAAGCCAATTAAGAATAAACTCTGCCACTACTTAGGCAATTTTTCAGGCAAGATATTGGCAAGTAACAATCAGAGACAGTGTGTGATTGTTTCGATGTACAGATAGGATTCTGATTCTCTGGCTTTGAATCCCAGTTCTTAGGAAAGTCTCTAAACTTGAGATCCTACTACTAAGAAGAAAATGTCGATGATAATAATAGCACCTTCCACACTGAGCTCTAGTGAAAATTTATAGTTAATAAGGTCGTGAATATGGTAAGTTTAGCACAGTACCTGGCACAGAGTAAATGCTGAGTAAGGGCTAGCCAGCATCACCGGCGTAAAGACCTACCAGTTTTTTAAAAAATGAAAAATGCTCAGAAATGGCTCCAGTGGGGTATTGGATGCCCACATAACATTTATTATGGCTGCCTCAGCACCTTCCCTTTAAGTCCTTTCCCCCTTGCTAGCTGCAGAAGTGTTGAACTGAATCAGAAAAAGTTTTCACTAGCTTGGAACAAAGGTTGGCAGCAGCCACAGGGCCTCCATCCACCCCACCCCCAGCCCCTGTCTTCATTGACTCCCATCCATATTGCACCAAGCAGATCATCAACAGGATATGCAGTCATCTTCCGTGGTCCCAGCTGGCTCTGACTGTGCTATGATGGCTTGGCTATTGCGCCTGCTAGACTGAAAGCATGTCTCAACGTCAGCCCTTGAATGCAATGTTGTTTATATTTGCCCAATACTCCCCCCTCCCCTTGGGTCACTTAAAGATCATGCCAAACGCCTCGTTTCTTTTATCTGGATAGAGTCTCCCATAAAAAATATTTGAAACAGTTACTTTCTTTGACAGTTTGCAGATCTGAAAGGGAGTTTTCATAGCTACATGGTGTTTCCCTCCCCAAAGCCTGGCTCCACGTACAGCAAAAGTGATCCTTCTAAAATAACTCTTTCGGGCCTGGCTGGTGTAGCTCAGTGGATTGAGCACGGGCCTGCGAAGCAGACGATCGAGGTTCAATTCCCAGTCAGGGCACATGCCTGGGTTGCAGGCTAGTTCCCAGCAGGGGATGCACCAGAAGCAACCATACATTGATGTTTCTCTCCCTCTCTCCTTCCCTTCCTCTCTAAAAAAAATAAATGAATAAAATCTTTAAAAAAATAAAATAACTCTTTTGGCCCTGGCTGGTGTGGCTCAATGGATTGACTGCCCATCTATAAACCAAAGAGTTGCTGGTTCAATGCCCAGTCTCAGCATCTGCCTGGGTTATGGGACCTCCCTTTCTTTCTCCCTCCCTACTCCTCTCTCTAAAAATAAATAAATAAAATATTAAAATCGCTCTTTTGTTCCAAACCACTCACTGCCTTCAACACATGGTAAAAACCGAAGTTCTCAGACGGCTTATGGAGCGCTACACAATCTCTATTTGCCTCCACCTTATCTTCCTCTACTGTCCTCTTTGCTCCTGTACTTGCTTTGAACACCCCCAAGCATTCTCGTACCTCAGGGCCTTTGCACCTGCTGTGCCTCCGCCTGAAATGCACTTTGCCCCAACTATCTGCACAGCTCAGTTCCTGGCCTCCTTCTAGTCTCAACTCAAATGTCACCTCGTCCGGCAGGCCTGTTACCGTTCTGTATAGAATAGAACTCTTCCTCACATCCTCTCTATTTCTTTAGTCTGTGGGCATCAACACCTTACATATCATATTGGCTCTTGCACTAAGAAGACCACTGCTTTGTTCACCACTTTATCACCAGCACTTGGACCCCGGAAACACTTAGTAAATGCTCAGTAAACAGTTACTGAATGTTGGCAGAACCACTCCCTAAGGGATTCAGCAGCAACTAGGCCTCTCGTTCTAGTCTGCACACTTACCCATCGAAATGGCACATTGCTAACATCCTCTTTATCAGCGAGATTACTGTTTTCAGTGTGTTCATGTTTTCACATTTTTTCTGTGCTTTCTGTATGATCCCACATTTCTTTTTCGCCAATAATTTGGGATAAATTATATCACTCTATTCCCTGATTCTTTTTACAAAAAGCTACAGAACTGAAATTGTGGCAGCTGATCATCTAGCTTCATAAATGCCTCTGTAAATCAAAATGTGTGTATGAGCTTAGCTTAAAGAATGTGTTTCACTCAAACTTAACACACTATCCCTACCTCATAGGGCTCCAGAACCACCCCATTCGTAACCGAGAACATATCAGTTTGCACGTTTGACAATCCCAGTGCACATGGGTAGCAGCCCCGCCTTGAAGTGCCCCCCTTGCCTCGGCACTTTGTGGGTGCTCTGGAGCCCTGAGGTAGCATGTGCTCCCAGCAAGACGCACCGTCTGTGCGCACATGGCAGATCCTTCTGGTGTAAAGCCAAGACTTTGGCTGTTTGAATCTAGTTGTATCTTGCTTTCCTGTTCCCTCTTAAAAGCATTGATGCAGCATAAGGTCGGGGGCTAATAAGGAATTTAAATTTCTATGGAAAGATAAGGAGAGAACAAAATGAAAGGGCTCACGAGGTTCCATTGTTAAAGGAAAGAATGCTGAGAAAGGCAAACTTGCCCTCACTACACTTTCAAATAAGAATGAGAAGGGACTAATCGGGAAGAATGACCACAAAGAGAACAGGGAAATCTGGAAGAAATGAAAAGAAGAGCATTAACTTTGGTTTGCTGGTTTCGATGCATAATGGGACGGAAAATTCTGGACATCAGTCTCATTTCTCTTACTTCTTCCATTGCTAAGACTGCCATCCTCTTTTAGAACCTTCTCCCACCCAGGGAAAGAAAGGAAAAGGGGAGAAGACGCTCATCACCTCCAGTGCCTCCGGGGCTCCTTACCCCAGAAAGATAAAGAGCTACTCTCCTGCTAGCTGTCCATCTGGAGCGAGTTACTCAACTTCCCTCTGCCTGATGGAAATAATACCAACAATACTTCTGCGTAGGAGCATGAGGAGGACTACATACGTTAGTGGATGCAGGGCACTTACAATAATGCTTGGCACAAATGGACATAAATGGTAGCTAGTGTTCCCCGCATCTCCGTAACGTCTTCCCTCGTCACACGTAAGGTCCAAGACGTGCTGTCGGCACCGCCCCCAGGAAACAGAAGCACTGTCTCCTCCAAACTCCGGCTCTGTGGCCCTCACCCAGAGGCGAAGCTGCCCAACCACACTCAAGACCAGGGATGGCCCTGCTCAAACGGAACCTCTCTTCTGGCACAACCAATTCGTCAGGGGAAGCGGGTCTGAATCCACATCGTATATATGTAAAGAGCAGCACTCTATTCAGAATCTTGGTAATGAGACAGTGCTGAAAGGGGTTGAACTTGGGGGTTTTCTTGGAGTTCATCGACTTGCTCCATTTTCCCTTCACCTACAATGAGCACGTGTAATGAAGATTCCATTCTAAAGGCTTAATACAGGTGTGTCTCTGTACCTAGATCCTCACTCATAAATACATAAAATTCCAGAAAGGACCTGTGTCAAGAAAGATCTTAGCTCAGTTCTTTCCTCCATAACGTGTTTTCCCCTGTCCCAGGTGGTCCTGAGTGGAATGAATGCATGGGCTTGGCTTTCTGTCCTTGAAGGCAAAGCAGGAAGAGGCAGGGTCCCGGCACCTGCAGATATCGATGCCGTTTAGTTAAAGCAGCCACAGAATGATCCACCATGGGGAACAACCACAAAGCCACATGATGTGTTTGTACAGTTCGTTAAACAGTCACCCATACATGAGTGTGTCTAAAAAGACTCAGGGAGTGGAGGGCTATCCAGTACCACCTCCAGCACCTGATCCTTGGAGGGCACAGGGGAGATGCTGGACCACAGAGCCCTGTAGTCTAACGAGGGGGTGTAAACCCATCAAAAAGCCCATGAAAGCTTGGGAAGTTGATTAGTCGGTTAGAAAAAGCACCTAACCCAAACTAATAGAACCCAGAGGAACAAAGAAACTCTCTTTCTTGCTCTCTCTCTCTCTCTCTCTCTTGCTCCATAACACACTTGCCTCCTGTATTCACATTCTCTCCCACTTGCAGTAATGCGACCATGTGGGTCTAGCAGCTACCAGGGCCCACAGCAGACTGCACATGCTCAGAATGACTAAGCTTTAATGTGAAACAGCCACTCTGGAGAATGGCTTTTGTTCTGATACTTGCTGAGGACATGGTTGGCCTTTTTCAGTGGCAGGACAAAGGGGGGGGGGGGACACAGAGGCAGCTTTCCTCACAAATAAACTATCTTGCCACGCCACAGTCTCCCGTGCGTGGGTCCTGAGAATGCGTTCCTCGTGATCCCATGGAAAAGCCTGGTTTCCACCGACAACAGAGGGAAGGCTATGCACTTCCAGGCAACATCCCTACAGAAAGAGTCATCCCCCCGGAGCAGCCACACTGCCTACGGGAGAAGGGGAGTGACTTTTATTGTGTACCATTATGTGCCGAGGCACCTACGGGAGTGCTATGTGTGTGATTCAGTCTTCAAACAATACTATAAATTAGCTATTCCTAGCTCCACCGCAGTAATGAGGACTCGGAGCTGAGACTGAACTGACCTGCCCGCGGATATAAAGTGAACGTATGAAAGACTGGCACTGGCGTTCTCCACTACGAACCCCGGGCCTCCCTGCGAGGCCTAGTGCCGCACTGGTCTTCACTCCATGTGCGGGTTTTGACCACATTGAAGGTGTCCGCAGCCTGACCAGTGCAACCTGGAAGTATGCGCTCACGGCAAAGGGAAACCAGAATAAGGGAGATCAGATTCAAGTGGTAGTAACCTGACTGTGAGATGGGATTATCCTGGACGATCTGTGCGGGCTCCATGTCAGAGAGGAAGAAGTGATAAGAGAAGCAGAGAGAGAATTACAGCTGCTCCACACAGTCGCTGAAGATGGAGGAAGCAGCCACAGTCCAGGAACGTGGGAGGCCTCTGGCAGCTGGGAAAAGCGCGCAGACAGACATTCCTCCAGAGCCACGAGAAGTAACACTGCCCTCGGACACCTTACATTAGCCTAGGGGCACCCCCTTTCAGCCCCCCAACTTCCAGAACTGTAAGTTCATGAATCTGGTTGTTTGGAACCTCTGAATTTGCTGTAATTTGTAACAGCAGCAATAAAAAAAACAATTTACTTTGTTTTACTACAAACGTTCCTGCTACATTAGTTATTACTACATTGCAATTTACATCAGGAGTCGGCAAATGTTTTCCATACAGGGCTAGGTAGTAAATATTTTAGGTTCTGTGTGCCAAGAGGCCACCATGTAATCTGCTATTGTAGTAGGTGACAGCCACAGACAACAGAATGTGAGTGGGCCTGGCCAAGGTGGCGGCAGTTACAAAACAGGCTGCACAGGGGCTCTTCTTGCAACCCCGAGGAATGGCACACCGTAGGAGGGGGCCTTTAGACACCTGACCTCTTAAAATTAAATAGCACTGTTAATGGTATTATCACAGTAATGCGGCGGTATAATGCTTAATGCACGGCTTCTTCTTCCAGAGTTTGGCATCTCTGGAATAGAGCATATTCCCAGGTGATAGAATGGGGGGAAAAAGCACTGGATTAGGAGTCTGGACCCCTGGTTCTAGTTCTGGTTTTGCTAACACCTGTGTACCTGTGTACCTGTGTGACCCTGGGTAGGTTGTTTTAACCCTGACATAATAGTTTTTTCAACTATAAAGTAAAGCCGCAAGGCTAGAAGGTGATGACCAACTGAGTGCCCTTCAGGCATCTTTTCTCATGATTTCTAGCAGTGTCGCTGACTGGGACAGGTCAGCCAGGAATGATGTGGGGTCTCGGGGTGACCCCGTTCATCTCCCCAAGTGGTATTTGTAGGGGTGCTAATCAACGTCACGGTCAGAGGAGGAGTCCAACCGAAGCAGAGAGCTCCTTCGGTTGTCTGACCACAATTAAATTTATAGACTTGGAGGTGAGAGAGAGCGGGGGAGACGGATGAGTAAAATTGCAGCTAAAGCAAACAATGAGAAGAAGCAGGAGCCTGGAGAATCTTGAATTCAGAAAATAAGCTCAGCTGGTTCTCAGCAATAAAAGCCTTGGGCAGGCGGGAGACCAGCCCAGTGTGCAGCCACTTAGAACAACGGATTTGGCCCTCGTTCCACAGGTAAACGGTGTACATCCCAAATCGCTTTGCGCTGGACTTTCTTACTGGCTCCCGAAACAAGTTGTTGACTGAAGCACGAGGAAAGGAATGGGGAAGAGAGGAGTGGTGCACATCACCACGGGGAAGGGCAAAGCCAGCCTCCTGAGAGCAGCAGCCCATGCTGCGTCATAAACAGATGCCTTTCCACTCTGGTGGGCAATCCCGTAGCCACTAACCATGTGTGGCTTTCCAAATTTAAGTTTAAATTCCGTAAAAGCAAATGAAACTAACAATTTTGTTCCTCAGTCACACTAGACACATTTCAAGTGCTCGGTAGTCGTGTGTGGCTGGTGGTTACCATGTCGGCCCGGAGAAATGCAGGTTCCCATCGTTGGGTCAAGTTCTGTTGCCCAGCACAGCTCCAGACCTGTGCTGTCCCAGTGTGGCAGCCGTGAATCCCATGGGGCTGCTTAAATTAATTAAAATTGGAAAGCATGTTCCTCGACCGCACTAGGCACATGTCAAGTGCGCGGTGGCCACATGAAACATCACCGATAGAGAACATTTCCAGCAACTGCAGAAAGTTTCTTTGGACAGCACTGCCTGTGAGCTAACTTCCTGGTCTCCTTCTGGAGCAACAGCACGGCTTTCAGATCAAACACCACAGCTGTCTCAGAAAATGGACAGGGCTAGATGTAGCTGGAGACTCAGGGCCCTGGCTCCATGATTTACGTGGCATTGACATCAAGGTTTTCTTTCTCTGTTTCTTTTTAAATTTTTTTTGTCTCCTCAGTTATAACAGTAACTCCCAGCTGCAGTAGGTATTGTGACAAGCACCCCCTGGCTCAAGTTTCAGATGCTGTTTCCAACTGGAAGAGAAATAGAGGTCACTCCCAGACCACCCTCCAAGTCTCAGGCCCCCTGTTCACCTTGAAACACTGTGTCAAAGGACTTTCCCAGGAAGGGAGTGGAGGAGGAGTTGGAGTTTAACGAGAGGTGGAAAGATCTCCCTGAGATTTATCATGGCCCTCAGATGCCCTTCACGCATGAGCACCCCCTTCTGTGGCGGAAGAAAGGGTCCTCAGTGCCGAAGGAGGAGGGGGGTGCTCAGACAGCACTGCAGCCCCGTCCTCTCCACGCCACACACATTGACATGCAAACCCTGGGCAGCTCCGTACAGAGAGAGAGAGAGAGAACTGTTTCTATGTGTGACAAATTGTTTTCCAATTATAAACATATGCCTTTCAAAGCCCTCTGATTCTCCACAAAGGTCACTGCCCACGGCCACTAAACATCCTCCCAACCGCTTCTAAACTGGGAGCTGGGTTAGTAGAAATATGTGATACCTCTCCGTATCTTGGCCTCCTCTCCTACTTAAGAAACACTTCCTCAAAGTCACCTGTTTGGCTTTAAACCACCAAGGTGGATGGCAGTTTTCGGAAGGGCAAGAGATACTCTACAGGAAAAGGCGAGGACACCCTGGATTTCACTCCACGGAGTGGATTTTCACTCGCACGTTTGCTCAGATTCATTAACCACATTTATTTAGAACTAACTACGGTTTGCAGAAGCACACGGGTGGGGCCGAGGGACACTGGGAAACGCACTTTCTACAAAACACTGTCCTGTGGACACAGGGGACAGAGGGAAGGCCCTGAATGGGGTTCATATAACCCGAAGGTAAGTAGCATCATCTAACCCAAATCTGCACTGCATGCAGGAATCCCCACCACGTTCCCAAAATGTAGCTCTGTAGCCTCTGCCTACACACGGCAGGAGACTCATTCGATTTTGTGAGTTCACACCGCCAGGGATCAGAACAGATCTGCCCCTTGTTATCTTCCCCTAAATTCAGACTCCTATGAATGAGAAAACATGCTTCTGTGTTCCCTGTCTCTTAACCCCTAACAACAAATCAGAGTGCAGACTCACCCCGTTGCTGGATTTGTAACAGTTGGATAAACCTCTCTCCATCTATCGGATGATTCTAGAGGCTGATTCCAGTTTCTCCCTGCTGCCCATTTTCAAGAGCAGAGTGGGTAGAAGTAAGTATATGCAGTGTCTCTGTAGTGGCCGTGACTGTAATTTGTATGTTAGAAGCCAACTCTTGTCATTTGATGCAGCCTCAGGGGCCAAACCTTAACCAAAGCTGATGAAGTGAGGTCAACAGCTCCAGCTCTGCCTTTTCCATGGACTGAAATAGGATGTTTGTGTCTCCTCCCAAGTCTGGTGAACTTGTAGGAGCTGGTTCACGGCCCCCTACGTGGGTGGCATGCATTTCACACAAATTCCCGTGTTCAAAACACGCTGGCTTTCCTTGGGAAACAATGAGGAAGACACCATGAACTCAAATGCCCCTGCTCCCAAAACAGGCACCAAACGTATATATAGTATGCCAACAAGGTTAATTTTTTTAATAATGAAAGTGAAAGAATTTGGAATGTGACCAAAGCTGTTCAGAATTAGGATTTATTCTAAAACTTAAGAATTAAAAAAAATTTAAACATCCAAATTAAATAACAATATGGACTCCCTGAATTAAAAAAAAAATAAAATAGCATCTAAATTTGTTTAAGGGTTATCCTTCAAAATAAGGAAGCAGCATATATTTAGCGACAGCTATTCTTAAGAGAAATGAGGAACCGCTCATGGATTGCTCTGTGTTTCCAATGATTGATGGGTATGGAGACATTTCGGATTCCCTTCTGATTGAGGCCTAGTGATTTTTTATAAAAGCCACAGTCATCCTTGTATTTGTATGATTCTATTTTCATACCTCCATGGTGAAAATAACCAAAGATCTTAGGTAAAAGATTCAACACTAGGGTTTGGGGGGGCATTTTTTAATCATTTTTTTGGTTTGGAGTTTCCTATTTTTAGTATCCCTGATGATTGGGACAAGATACCCCTCATTGCTCTAAACCCTTTTCAGCTCCCAGCCTCCTTCTCTGCTTCCTTCCTTCATCCCTCTCTCCCTCTCTCCACCCACTCTCCCCTTTTCCCCTCTGAACCTCCCCTCACAAGTGAACACCCTCGGAAAGTCCAGGATCCGTAAAAAGTCCCAGAGGCCCAACTCCATGGAAGATCAGAGTTCTGCTCCGGGCCAGCTCGGGGATTCGGGGCTCACTGAGGAAGACCACTAGCACAAGAAGCACGTCCACTTACACCACAGCCCGAGGTGCGTGGCAGAAAGCTCCTCCGAACAGAGCACAGTGGACACCCCACCTGCCATAACCCAGAAAATGCATTTGCTTCTCCACCTTCTGCTCACAAATCTGAGCTCTGTCCACCAAGGTGACTTAAATACAAACCTCCTAACTTGGCTCTTCTGTGAAAAGAGGGCAGAAACCAGTTTCGGATCCCTCAGGAACCCTCTGCCTCCTGATCCATTTCCATTTTTAAAAGTGGCTTGAAACACTAGACATTTGATCCACTAAATCAGGTGCAAGGAGTCCAAGGAACCGGTCTCAGGAGGTCGGTTTCCAGGCCACGTCCTACGCTTACCCTAGAAAACAGGAGGTGCTGTGCTGCCGAATTCACCCTGGGAGTGGATGTGAAGGCAGCAGACAACTTCTCTGCTGTAAATCCAGTCCGGACTCAGTCAGCAGTTCGTGCGTCTCTTCTGAGGGACAGGCCTTCTCATTACTTTTTTGAATCCTCACCCGAAGACATGCTTATTGATTTCAGAGAGATAGGAAGGGAGGGAGAGAGAGAAGGAGAGAAACATCATGTGAGAGAGAGAAACATCCACCGGTTCCCTCTCATACTCACCCAGAGTGGGGATTGAACCCACAACCTAGGCATGCGCTCTGATGAAGAATTGAACCCTGGACCTTTCAGTTTATAGAATGATGCTCCAACCAGCTGAGCCGCCCAGCCAAGGCAGGCTTCGGTGTCCTTTCATCACACCTGGGAATGACCCCACAAGGCGCACTTACAGAGCTCCTGCACGCGAATCCTCAATGCACTTGTTTGTTACGGGCCCTGGAACGCTGGGAGTTACAAAAACCGTTAACCTCAAAACCTTTCATCAGCACAGCACCAGACTTTTCTCAAAGGGCCCTCACAGACATGAGCTCATTGGGCTTTTACAAGGCCTCATGGTCAGGCAGCTGCAGAAAGATCACGAGACTTCAGTGGAGGTGTCCTCCAGGCTCTGGGGTCAGGCGGACATGAGTTCAAATCCTGCCCCTGCCATTCATGAGCCATGTGGCCTCAGGTAAATTACTCCACATCTCTAAGCCTCCGCTTCCTCATTTGTCAGCCTGAGACAGTAATAGTCCCTTCTTTAAAGAGTTGTTCCAGGTTTGAGGATGATGAAGAATCCATCTGATGGATTTAGCCTGGTACAGGGCACATGTACGCAGCTCAATGCCAGCTATTATTATTAATAAATATGCTCAGCTCACAGAAACAGTCTGCAATAGAATACCCAACATTAAAAGTCCATCTTTTCTATTCATTTGCCGGCAGAAACAAAATCCTGAGTTGACAGTGAAGCGCAAACATGCAGGCTGTAGCATCTGTACTCAGTCATGTTAGTACTTTGTGAGCAGCTGATGCTCTGAAACGCAGTGGCTCAGTGCTGCAAAGGGGGTGTATCGTTTGCTCTGGTGACTAAAACTACGCTTATTATTTATCAACCATCACTTAGAAATAGTTGCAGTATTGCCATTTCACTTTTAGCTGTGCATTTTCTATAAATACAAATCACATTTACAGTGATTGGTTGAGATCACTATTCTCTGGGTTTCCTGGACCATCAGCTGTTTGGACAACATTATCTTGATATGCATGCCTGCTCATTGTACTTTTCTAAAATTTCTTGCTTAGAACTCTAAGTAATATATGGCAAGATTTACCTCTTCTCTAAAATGAACTAACTTTGTAAGCAAAATAAGAAATGGCAGAATTATATATTTTAAAGTTTATTTATGCATTAAGATGTACTTCATTCTTTTGACCCATGCCTGCTCAGCTCAGAAGGGTGGACTAGACGGCCACAGCTCCCCTGGGGACACAGGTGTCTTTGTGTAATAGACAGCTTTTGTTCACGTCCTTGTAACCAAAGAAAAAATGTCATGGGCTTCTAAGAGCAAAGGTTTTATCCTCGCTCATTTCATGGGCCAGCTGAGAGTTGGTTGGGACTCTGCTCTGTGTGCCTTCATTCTGCAATCAGTCTCATCTAGGTCATGTTGATCTCGAAGAAAAAGGAGAAATCAGTGCCCGATCCACAGGCTGGGTCTTCGTTTTCTCCCAGAAAGAGGCAAAGCCACATTCCGACTCCTGTTTTATAGGCTCAGGCCACGTGGTCAAGCCTGCCATCCATGGGGGGGGGGGGGGGGGGGAGCACATTCAGTCACAGGCTGGAGCACTGCAAGCCACATGGCAGGAGTGGGCATGTACCCCTCCCACAAAAGGCAGCCGATGAGAGCAATACGACAGCGCATGCACTTGGAGTCTTGGTTAACTCTGAATGACGTTCCTATCTGAGATCTCTTTCGACGGCGTTAGGGACATTCCCAAGATTGAGAGAGCAGTATGGAAGGGATTTAAGATTCACTCTTGAACAGAATAGCTCTGCTGTTGGGACACTCTAGCCCCACTCCCACTTTTGTATGACCCAAGGGCTATGTATGTTTTTATACTTGTCAAGGGTCACAGAAAAAAAAAAGGCAAAAAGAAAGATATGTGACAAATACCAAATGCATCCTACAAGGCTTAAAATATTTATTATCTAACTTTTTACAAAAAGATTGTCAACCCTGGACTAAAACTAAATTTAGAATTGGCCCTGGAATGTTGATTTCATCTGCACTGGAAACAATCCAGATGAAATCAGCCTCTAAAAGTAACAAACATAACCCTTAATTCACTGACTGCTGACCAGTATAGAGTTACTCCTCTAGAATCTGGAGTCTAAACTCCAAAGATTGCCTGTCCATCCACACCTCTGGTGTTGCATGTAGCACATAGGACTGTAATTATTTTTTATGCATCTGTGCCCCATAAAGGGACCGTGATAATTTCCTGAGGGAAAAGACTGAAGTGTTCCATGCACTCAGCCCAGGGCTAGACAAAGGTGTTCACAAATGTTTTCAATAGACTTAAACTAAACTACTGGCATTGCAGAGAATCTTAAGACACCAGCTCTCAATTACATCATGAATCCTTTGCTCTTAAATAAATTCCTCTCCTCAGTGTATTTCTCTGAAAAATGGAAACTATTATGTTTGTCACTGTCAGGTCTCTTTAAATATTTACTCACAGATGACAGAAGAAAGTCCTGTTTGCTCCACCTCATTAACTGAAATTTTTAAAAATGACCAAAAAGATAAGGAAAGTTTGTTATTGCATCCAAAAAGTATTAATTGAGTTGTAAGTATGTGAAGTTCAGTTCCATCAACTTCCAATAGCACAAGAATTTGGTTAGCAAATAGTCCGCTAATTAATTATTAAAAGCAAATACTTGCTTTTCTATCCTTATTCAACTGAGATGTTAGCAACAGATAACAGCCAAATCCTTGGAACCTGCAGAAAGCCTGGGCTGTCGTCACAATCACCCCATTTGCTTCGATGCTCCCGCAGCTGTTTGGTTTTAAAGTGTGTCAATCTCCCAGCCAGCATTTCTCAGCCCTGATGCGCACTCGAGTCAGTGGGCGGGTCTTAAAAGTGCAGATGCTGGGACTCATCTCCTGAGATCCTCATGCTGTTGATGGGGAGGGATGGCGGGTTTCTTTTTCAAATCTCTTTCCCTTTTTTCAAATGCATCTTCTTCTCAGTTTTCATTCATCTATCTTTCTGGAGTTTCTCATACCTACTACCATCCCAGATATTTCATAATTTTATATTCTCTAATTCTTTGTTCTTTCCCAATGGTTAATTGTTGGTTGGTTGGTTTTCAGTTCCTGAATCTAAGCTTACACTTTATTAACTCATTCTTCAACTGTATTCATTCCACTGTGTGTTCTATCATTTCTCTTTTTATTGAAAATGTTTTCTAATATTTTTCCCAACATGTTGTTATTAAAAGTTCCAAACATGTCCAAAAATTAGAAGAACTTTATGGTGAACACACGCACACCCCAAACCTTGACTGTACCATTAGCATCTTAATATAGCACCTGCTTTATCACATACCCAGCCTTCTTTTATTGCCACATTTCGAAGTAAATGACAGACGTCTGTGTATTTCCCCCTGGCACATCACATCAGCATTTTTTCATAAGCTCTTTGAGTCATTGTCAAGTTCAGGTTGGAGGACCACGTGGATCTCAACTCCATCCTAGTACATAGTGTCCTGGCTTGAGGTGCACAAAGGTCTTAAGAAATTTCTTTCTCCTGCTCCTGAGAAATCCTCCTGAAAGTCTTTTTTAAAAGTCAGAAAAAAAATGAGAGAACGCCTAAGTCCAACAAAAATAAGTACAAGCTGAGTGGATCAATAACTGTGGGTAGGAAAAAAAGACAACATATGAAGACAGTGTCTCGCACCCTGCTTAGACTGGTAGTAAAAAGGGAAGGAAAATGTCACCTTGATTCAGTTTAGTATTTCTTTTAACCCATGGTTCCCCTCCAGATATTTTCTTGTGGCTAATAAGAGAAAGGTCCCCTGCCGGGCACTGACTGGCCTCTCCACCCACCTTTTGTTGCCTGTCAATCAGGCCAGCTATCACCTGCAGTCCCTGCCCAGCTTCCTTCGGACCCTAACCCTTTCCTAAGGGTTTACTGAGAGTGAATAACACCATATGAGGAGGCCCTCCTCCGACTTGGCTAAATAAACACCCACAATTACTTGTGAGGAGCAAATTGAGTTAATGATCTTGGCGCTAAAACAAAACACGAGTTTTGATGAGTTAACAACATTTAAGAGTTTGCTCTTATCATGGGTATGTTTAAAGTTAACTGCAGAGTAAAATGCCTGAGAATCTTATGCATATCCTCTGTTAATTAACCCTAAATGTTTGATCTGCTGCTGCTGGAAAAAAGCGATGAGAGAGACAAACTTGTGTTACTGAGCCGACCAGCCCCGGTCTTCTGAAAGGTCCCGCTTCCTCATCTGTGCACAGTCAGCTGAAGGCGTATTTGGATGAAAGTTTTCACCAGAGCTTCAGGTGTGTTATAAATATTACAATAAGTGACAGAGAATATTGTCATTCATGACATCAACTCACATCAAGATAATGCCCTTACTCTTTCGTCTCCTTGTTTTACTAGAATGCTATCTGTTCTAAATTTTCTTGGGTTTCCCAAGCAATCTAATTACATATTTTAAGTCAGTGTGTGCTAAATACTGACATTTCTGCTACTTTAGATGTAAGAATAACTTCCTTTCAAGAAATTAAAAAGTGGTCATGTGTAAGCACACATCTGTTCTCACCTGGTCATTACACAGTAGGCAACACACACGACTATTCTTTTTCCATCCTAAGCCAACACTGAGAGGAAAAGAAGCTCTTTGGGTGATGCACATGTATGTTCATTCTCCAGCAACCACCCCTACAAATGTCCGAACCAGATTTCTTCCTAGTAAATACAGATAAATCCTGTTCCTCTTCGTGACACAGGAAGTTGAGTGTAAACGCAGTTCTCGTGTAACTTCACACAGCATGGAAGAATGGTGCAGAAAACAGTGTTTCATGCCGTGGCAGGGTTGGAATGGCTCAGATGCTGCCTCCTGCATGTTTTGATCTTCTGAATACTGGGGGCTGGCCAGGTCAGTGGTGGAGAAGGAGTAGACGGTGTGTGTGAGCCAAGCTAGGGGTCCTGAGCTCTCGGGCCCCATCCCCCTGCCCTACACTCCTAGTCACAGAGGAAGAGGCTCAGTGTGTGGGAGTTATCCAAAAAGGGAAGGTACAAAGAGAAAGAAAAGAGGGAGGAGTCAGTCAAAAATATTTGAGGGCCCCATAAGGTAGTAATTATGAAATTGGGCTCCTTGTTTTCATGAAACGTGCCGATCTGTCAACACCACTGTTGCAACAGAATTCCCTGTGCTTGAGCCTACAAGATGCAAACAGCCATTTCCCAACCGGGAGATGTCAGGTTTTCCAGCCTTCTGAGGTAGCCATTTTACTGCAGAGTGAAGCTAAAACTCTTTCCAGTTAATTCGAAACATGTTATTAGAAATCTTTTGCAACGTGGCATCTTCTGGAAGCTTCGGGCTTTACAAGGGGATGACTCACATTCAGCCAGTGCCAGCTCACGTTCATTTTCTTAATTGATCCCACTTTACAAATGGGGATTTGCAGTGTGCAAAGAGTTCAGATGGCTTGTTTACACAGCAGAATCAAAGACCGAGGCTGTCTTCTATCTATCTGCACCCTTCCCACATCTTCTGAGTTTTACTGAATGGATAAAATAAAATTTTCTTACTGACACGAGGCAAGGTTATACCCAGGAACTCTTTTTATCTAAATGTAATAGCTTTCTTTTATGCTTAATGTACACAATCGTGATATTGATAGAACAGCCTGATTGAGCATAACTTAAGCTGCTTTATCTTTCCAAAATAGGGAAGAATTTCTTTTAAGGAACCGCACATTAAAATGGAAATACAGTCCTTTGTTTAGTCTAATGCCAAGGGGAATTCCACACAAAATGGATCTGGAGCTGAGAGCGTGCAGGGAATTTTGTGAAAGGTAACTCTGCGCTCTGGAGTCCAGGAGGACCTGGGGAGGAAGCCTTGGCTTCCTCTTTCTGCTGATTAAGAGTCTAGTGCTCCAGACACGGAAGGGAGATCTTATCGAGGCCCTTGGAAAAGCTGCATTGTTACAGCGCTCCTTGTTTCCTGAACGCCGGCAAGAAAAAAAGGAGTAACATTCAAAGTTCGTTCTGGCTTGTCAGCTGTTCAGATGCTTAAGTTAATTCCTTACCAAGACTTTCTGAACCTGTGGGAATAGTTCAAAGAATTGAAGTATGGCCTGGATTCTCTAAAGAATCTAGAACCCCCTCCCCAATAAGATTCTAGTCTCTCAATTACCTAGTACCATTGGTTGTACCTGTATTCACAAGTTCTCAGTTAATATAGGACCTCTATATCATTTGTTACTTCTGGCCAATGAAATATGATATTTAATAGGGGCCACTAGGTTAAGCAGAGCTTTCTTTAATTTGGGGTATTTATACATGCATTACCGATTTTCAGTTTTATTGGATTACAAGCAAAAAATATGGCCACTAATATAAAACTGTTTTTTGGAATTTATTATTTTCTTTCTGGCCAATTATATAATTGAGTTCTGTAAATTACCAGAGTCACAAATGAACATAGATTTCTGTAGGTTATCAAATATATATTTATGTATCAATTATGTTGAAGATGTTCTTTATATTTTTCAAACTCTATTTTTTTTCTTATTTTTATCTACTTAGACTATTAAACTCTGAAAGAGATATATTGAAACCTCCCAGAATAATTTTTTGTTTTTAAGCTTTCTTTTAAATATCTATGAGTTTTTGCTTTAATTCACCTTTATGTTACTTTGGCATAAAGGCTCATAACTGTAATAAATTCTTGTGGCTTATATATTTGTATCACTAAATAACACTTTTCTTTGCCCCATGTAATATATCCAGATGTATGTTTTTGTGAAATCTCTTCAGCTTCATATCTCATTTTAAACTATTTGGTTAAACAATATGAGAATTTTCAAATGTGAGAAAAGCACTATTTTCTCTGAATTATAACAAACAAAAACTAGAAAAAATACGAAAACTTTGGAGTTGTTAAGAAAGTGAATTATGAGTTCATTGTTCTTTGAATTCATTTCTCTTTATTATGGTTATAATTGTTTGTATGATTGACTGAAATAATCTTCAGATTAAGTGAATAATTCTTTAATTTCTAATCAATGTGGACAGGAATAAGGTAAACAAAACTGTCCCAGAAGAGACTACGCACCTATTGCCACCTCCGCCTGGTCTGCCATCTGCACAGCATTAAACAACTTCATTGTGAAAACAAAGTAGGTAAGTCTGATTACGCCGCTGGGCAATCACTTTGTTAGACCCGTACCTAGTCATCTGCTCTGTTTTTCAGAAGGGCAGGAGCCATCAAAATTCTCAGTGAGTGGGAGGAAGAAGCAGCACACAGTCCTTCTGGCTTCTTCTCAATGACTTCTTTCCTGCTTGAGGAAACGCCATGACTTGGGTTTAAAAAATTTAGAGCCAACTGGTACTTTTTTGTCTATATTGGAAATAGAATATTGACAAACACTTCATAGACTAGACGCTGCAAGGCATTCTTTCAGTTGATCCCGATAAATCTACACTGTTCTTCCATTTTGACTTGACTTGCTGAGAAACTGGATCATCTATAATGCTATTGCAAACAACAGAAGAATTTTGTCTATAGAAGAATTTGTCAGTACAAGGTCTTGGCCTCTCCCATCCACTAGACAAAGAACTGGTTTAAATTGGTGTAATAGTTCCAATAATCTACTGCCCTAGAAATGGCAAGGAATGCTTTTCAGCCCATTGTATACATAGGCGGGGGCAATCAAAGCAATTCTGTCAGTAAATGACCCTTCATCATTTTTGGTGACAGCTGGAAGGAAGTCTTTAAAAACTTCTCAGAGGGTGCAGCAGGATGTCCAAAAAAAATGTAACTTTTAGCAGGAATCTCAAGGGTGCCAAGTTCACACATGGCTGAAAGATGTTTAATCTCTAATCAGGCAAATGGGAACAAGATGGTCAGAGGGACTGCAGGGGGTACCCTTTCTATTACCCCAGACTAAACTCTACATCTCTCCAAAAAGTAGCCAGGCAGCTTGTTGTTAATTTTTTTTAACTCCATGCCAAATAAGAATGTTCTAGATATAGACCACCTAGGGAGGAATCGCCAGGAAAGAGAGACACTCCTGTTCAAGAAATGAGAACATTAATATATGTCCGTCCTCTTACATAAACCTATAGCAGGGAAAGGGCTGCCTTAAACCCTACACACATCAAGATGTTTTGTTCCATTATATGAAACTTCAAATTTTAGAGGCAAATATTTCCTTCAATTAAGTAAAAGTAGTTACTAATTCTTTTCCATCCATTTCCTTCTATATTGGATGATCAATCTGCTCCCAAAAGTGCAAAAAGTTAAGGAAAAAATATCAGGGGTGGTTGCTAATTACAGAGAGGGACATAGACCTCCTTAGCAAAGTGAGGAGGAGAGTACAATCAGTGATCAATGTCAGTGGCAGGAAACAGCTTCTAGTCAACCAGACAGGCCTCAGAAGTGGGGGAGGTGGTGAGGAGTCTGCAGTGTGTGTGTGTTTTTCATTTAAATTAAACTATGCCTTCCTGGGTTAAGCCAGGATCCAAAGCATTCAGAGAAAGTAGAACTTCATGTGATATTTTGAGTCCAAACAGAAACAGGAAATTCCAATGACCTCTGGAGAGAGAAGAGTTCCCTTGAGAAGTTCTCACTTAGTTTTCCATATTGAATGAGTTCTGGATGGTTCGAATGACATCCTGAAACACATGCGAACAATCTCAACATATCCTTAATGCTAAGTGAAATTCAAACAGCCTGGAGTTGTTTTAAGACTTGGCATATATTGTACTGCAAAAGGGCAAAGTTAAATTTTGAAATCAAAGAAGAGATAAAAGTGGTTATTCATATTATTTATGAGATCCAGCCTACCCAGAAAATTCAACGATTGAAATCGTGTTATTAAGCACAATACCTTGAAGTCCCATGTTCAACTAAACACACTGCAAGTCACATGAGACACACATGTTGTTACCATCCAGAACCAAGAACTGTGCAACAAGGTTGATTTCTACCACTTAAGAGAATGAAAATGTGAGAAGAGAACCAATATTTATTCAGCACTTTCTTTGTGCCTGCATCCCCCTAAGTTCTTTGTACAACTTTTCCTACTGAATCCTCATAACATTTTGATAAGGTACATATTGTTGTTTTCTAATTTTCTTAAGTTAAGAGGATTGAGACTTATTTTTAAGATTCCTAGTCAAGAGGATTGTGACTTTACAGCCAAGAAGAATCTGATTGTGAATCCGAATCTGACTCAAAAAAATTTTCCTAAAAATAGGAAAAATATATTTTCTTGTAGCCACACTGAGAAAAGTAAAAAGAAGCAGGTAAAATTAATGTTAATAACATTTTAACCTCAGTGAATAAAAAATGCTAGCATTTCAACAGATAATCAGTATAAAATTATTAATGAAATAAGTTATCTTTTTTTATACTAAGACTTCAAATCCAGTATATGTTTATACTTATAAGTCACCTGAATTCAGACTAACCACATTTCGCATGCTCAGCAGTCACATGTGACATATTGAACTGTGTCACCACAGAGGCCTGATTCCTCGCAGATTTATACTATTCAGAAAATGTGATCATTCTGAATTTTGTCTTCACTGACATTGCTTATTAAAATTTCAGTCAAGACAAGGTCCTCAAAAGGTTAAACTTAGAGTTACCATTTGTCCTAGAAATCTCACTCTTGAGTATATACCCAAGAGAAATGAAATAAAATGAAAACATTTCAGAGAGAAATGAAAGATACTTCCACACAAAAATTTGTACTCAAATGTTTATACCGGCATTATTCAAAATAGTTAAAAAGTGGAAAAAGTGCCAATGTCCATCAGTGAACAAATGGTTAAGTAAAACGTGGTATATTCATAAAAATATTACTCCACAATAAAAAATGAAATACTAATACATGGTATAACACAAATAAACCTTAAAAATATTATGCTAAGTGGAAAAAAGCCAGTCATGAAAAGGTACACATAGTCTGATTCCGTTGATGTGAAACACCCAAAATATGTAAATCTCTAGAAACCAAAAGGAAGTTAGTGTTGTCTGTGGGAGGGAGGCGGGTGGAGAAGATGTGGAGAGTGAGTGACTGATAATAGGTGTAAGGTTTCTTTTTGGAGTGGTAAGTGCTCTAAGATTGATCGTGGCAATGGTGGCTCATACAAAAAAGCATTGATTTGTACAAGGTGAAGGGGTAAATTGTGTGGTCTATGCATTATATCTCTATGAAGTTATATAAAAGGCATAAATAAACTCATCTGAACCATCAAAAAAATACTGAGCAAGGCAAAGGCTTAAAGAGAAGTTTCTAAATAGATATTTATGTGCTAATCAATCATCATTAGATATGTTTCTAAAGTTGCTAGTCCTCTTGCCTGTACCAACTCAGCCTATGTCCCTGGTCTTGTCTTCAAGGAGAAACTCTATCCAGCAAACCCCTAGGGAGGAGCCAAGCGCTTTGCTCATGGTAGAGATAGGGTCCCTCCGCACTAGAGCCCGAGATCTAGAAAAATCGACATGAAAAGGAACAAACATAAGCCACTAAGAACAGTCCTAAAATGGGGAACCTAAACAGCGAGCACCTCATGGGATCCTCACAGGAAAAGGTCAACATAACATTCCCTGGACCTACCAGTGCAATGGCTCTGCCAAAGGGATTAATTAAAATCGTTTGTCCTAGTGGTTTTTAGGCCCATTATAGTAATTCATGGGGCCCTCATTTTCTGGTTACGTACTCTTAACAAATCATATCTAATTGTCTCTTACAGAATTCTGCCAAGATTCCTCATCATGCTCATCATTCCAATATATTCCAGATTCCAACTCCCGACTTTTTAAAAATAGGAAAAAGGCTCGGCAGCTCCAGTCTTATGAATTCTTCTCATTTCCTGCTAACTCCCCCATGAAAGGGGTTTGTAAACAAAGAGCTGTCAACTTCACACGTGTGCACCCGGAACAAGGTCTGCACGTGCTCCTGGCAGTGCGCTGCATAAACGAAACCATGCAAACATCCCTCATAGTCAACTGATTAACAGTCATCTGTTGTCCATACCATGGAATATTGCACAGCAGTAAAAATGAGTGTATCAGGCTCCATGCATCAATGTGGCTGAACTTCAAAAACAACAATGAGCCCAAAAAGCAAATTAAACCCTTATTGCTTTCCTATGAAGTTCAAATACAAGCAAAACTAACTATGCTATTTACTGATACATTCACATTACAGGTACACACACACACACACACACACACAATAAAAAGCAAGGATGCAATTAACACAAAATTCAGGACAGTGATGATCTGAGGTGGGGAAGGATATGCAACGTAATTGGAGCACGTGGGAAGATTCTGGGATACTGGTGATGTTCCACTTCATGGCATAAAGGGTGGTTTAAAAGCTGTTCATTTATTTTGCTGTTTAAACTGCACGTATATGTTTTCATATACTGCTTGTATGCTTTACAGTGTTTCAAATGACAAAAACAAGCTATAACAAGACACCAACAATTTGTGCCATTGTACCAAAAGTGAAATAGTGGATCTGCATTCTGGCTGGTGAAGCAGGTTCTTAGAGGCCTTCACTATTTTATTGCACATATTATTCTGGTTTATTAGTCTGCAATAGATCCTGCCTTAGCTGGATTCTGAAATGCAATGCTACTTAAAATATATAGATTCCTTTGTCCACACAGAGCTTTAGAGTCTGGCAAGCTATTTGAGATCAAGAATTCCTGGAACCTCAGGAGGGCTGCCAGGGCGCCAGCACACTCCTCCTGCCTCATCCCTCACCTGGCTCACGGCCTGGTCAGACCACCCTCGGTGAAAGGGATGTCAGGAAAGCAAGTGGAAGATGAGCACTGAAACCTATACCTTCATTTATTACATCTTTATCCCTGGACATCAAAAACTCCCAGTTGCGGGGAGTGGGGTCGTATGGTCCCCTGGGTGAGCAATAATGGGAAAAGCCCTAATCTACCTACTCTCCATGCTCCACAGATGATGCTTCTAGACATTTGTCTGGACAGAGGCCCAAAAGAAACTTTGGGGCAAAAGTTGCCATCGCATTTAGTGAACTGGTTTATCGAAGTACACAAAATGCTGAAAGATGGACAGACATCGGCACTGACACGAAGACACTTCCTCTCCCTCTGGCAAACCAGCCAGAGAGATTCTAAATGCCAATTCCAAGTGTCAGTTCTAAACACAGCAGCAACCACCCAGTTGTGTCTCCAGCAATTCTCAGCTCTTCACTCTGCACGAAGTCATCTTCTTACACACTATTCACAAAACAAAGAACAACAAAGCATTTAAGCTATGCCACAGTCATTTATTCCCCCCAAAAAAGACATATTAGAAAAGATAGGGTAAAGAAGATATTTTAGGGACTCTACATTGTTTAAAACATAAAATTAAGGTTATCTTTTCTACACCCAAATTTGCACAGGTATGCATGTCAGCAGTCAGCCATCCTGAAATGGCTGTCCCAGAATGAACCCACAACTCGGTGGTCTTGTTAACCATGTAGTTTTCTGACCTTCTCCCTGGGCCTGCCTGAATTTGCTCAGCCCTCCCTCCATTCCTGCCGGTCTGGGACCGGCCCCAAGACCAGGACAGAGTTAGCAGAGGGGAAGTGGAAACATGTGCCTGCTTCTCCAGTCCCTTCTCCTGCCAGCTTCTGAGTGTCACCGCCTGACAACTCACCCTGAAGTCACCCTTCTCACCCCGTGGCATTCCTCTGCTTCTTGCACAACATACCCTGATGGCCTTGAGTCTGTCTTATTTTCCTCAGGGTGGGGAGAGGATATGACACCCCTGCCCATCAGGATCACGTGAGAGACATATTCAATTTAGTTAGCCTCTCCGGATTCTGGAGGGTGTGGTCTATCCTTCACTGAGGCTTGGGAACAGAAAAGGAATTAGGAATACTGTTTCCGATCTAGCTAAATGGCCGTGATCTTCGACCGTGTTTGACTATACCCTGTCCCATAGGTCAGTGGTTCCTAGGTCAATCTCACACTAGAATTGCCCAGACAGACTTTAAAAATAAAGACCACTGCCCTGGCCTCACCTGGAGAATCCGACAGAACTGACGCATTGGGAGTTCAGGACCTGCCCTTCTTCAAAGCCCTCCAGGAGTTTTCTGAAGAGTGACCAGAGTTGAAAAACACAGTGCAGGGCATTGGGAGGAAACACTGGAAGATTAAAGGGAGCCATAAACCAGAGATCTTTCTGAAGATATTTCTCTCTTTCTGTTTAAATGTTGGGAGAGGGAGTGAGGAAGAAGGGGCACCTGAGTGCATCTCAGAGGGATGGCCCATGGAGCCATGGACTTGTAGCAAGACCTGAATTGACCTTTGATCCCACCAGTTACTTAGCACTTGTGTGACTGGGAACCGAGAAAGGATGAAGTGACTGGGAAACCATGTTGGGACTAGGTGTCTCTGACCAGAGTGGGGAGGTCCCTTCCCTCTGCCAACACAGCAGAAAGTGAGAAATGATGACTAAGTTTTGGAATCTGTTGGACCTGGTACCAATTCAAATTCTGATCTTTAGCCACCATGACATTGGGTGCGCTACTTATTCTCATCTGCAAAACTGGAACCCTCATGGTAGTTACCATCCTAGGATCTTGTGAGAATAAAATGATATAATGCATATAAAGACATGAGACAGCCCAGGGCACATAGTAAATGCTCGGTTGACAGTAGCTTGTTAGTCCCCACAGAGCTGGACCATCCCAACCCACCCTGCTCCTCACTTCAAAGTCCCTGATAGTGAATGCAGGACTATCAAAATGAGGAGTTAGTTGAAAGTAGAACATACGTTCTTAGTTGGTAAGGACAAGGATCTCTGTATATTGATTGACAATATTCAACCAACATTTATTCAGCTTTAGGCACCACTTTAAATGTGTTCCCAGGGTACCATGTGATGCTGATATTGTTGTAACGACTTAGTACATTCAGGATGCTATTTAAAAATGCCGTAGACTAGTTAGCTTAAACAACAAACATTTATTTCTTACAGTTCTGGAGGCTGGGAAGTTCAAGATCAAGGTGTTGGCAGATTCCCTGCCTGGTGAGACTCCACTTCCTAGCTCATAGACAGTCACTTTCTCTGTGTTCTCACGTTGTGTAAGAGGGCGAGGGAGCTCTCTGGGAGTCTCTTTTATAGGGTACTAATCCCACTCGTGAGGGCCCCACCTTCATTGTCTAATCACCTCCCAAAGGCCCCACTTACTAATAGCATCACATTGAGGATTAGCATTTCAACACAAGAGCTTGCCTGGGGCCACAAACATCCAGATGAAGAAGTGAGGTTGGTTCCAGAGCCCTAAGTGCCAAAGCGAAGTGGAAATCTGGACTCAGACCTTATACTTCCAAGGCTCCGCTCCCTTCCTTGGTGAGCTCGTCGGGTCTCACTGCTTCAAACATCAGACTTTCCTGAACTTTCAATGCATATGTCCAACTGTGTCTCGGAGATTTCTAATGCAATGTGTGCTGATTGTTTCAAATTTAATGTATATAAAACTCAGTTCCTGATAACTATCCCTCCTCCTGAACCTAGCCAATTCCCCTCAGATTATTCATCAACTGTGGAAAATGGCAAAAGGTAGTACAACGTGTCACTCCACCCTGTGACTGTAGAAACTAAGAACATACCACCTGGAAAATATGCTGCTTTGGGATATATAATAGATAATCTGAGCTGTTGCTACTTGAAAAACAGCAAACGCAGGGAGAGCCTTTCTCTGATCTTCCCTCATCCACCTAAAGACAGATCCTCCAAAAGGAGGTCCATTGTCATAGATTCGCTCAGCAAGAGGGAAGGCAGACTTTTACACAGGAAAGGACACTGGAAGTCACACCCACCCAACTCTGTCACAAACTGTCATTCCTCCCATCTCTGCTTCTAAGGGCTCATTCACCGGTACTGAAAGTCATTCACTCTCCCCTAAGAGACTACCTCCCCCTTCCCTTTCCTTACTGAGATGGACTTTCATCCTACATTCTAACGCCGCTTCACTGAGTTACTCCCTTTTCCTGGGTTAGTCCAACTCCCTGGCCCAGAACACCGTCCCATCTTGCTTGTACCCCTTATAGTTTGGGGCTCCCACCCCCATCACCCAGCAGTGAATCTTCAGCCGCAAAGTCAGAGCAATCTTGTTAAGACATGTCGGGTCACACCCTCCTCGGTTCCAAACTGGCCAACAGCTGCCCTTCTCATCTCGTGACCTGCAGGTGACCTGTGCGTGCCCAGGCCTACCCTCCCTTCTCTGACTTCTCTCCTAACCCTCCGCCCTCACTCATCCCCTCCTCATTGGCTGCACCTTCCTTGAATGTGCCTGGCATTCTCCTGCCTTCTCTCTTTGTCTGCCTAGAAAGTTCTTGTCACTAGTGGGGCACCTAACGTTGTGTTCCCGGACCTGAGTAGCTTACACTTTCATGGGAGTCTTCTAGCTGTGCGCACTCTCGTGGCTTTGAAGTGCCCAACCCAGGCCCGCAGGGCTCAGCAATGAGAGAGAAAAAGAGACTGAGAGAGGGAGAGACCTTCAGTAAAACCAAATATGCGTGGGAGTCGGGTTCACGGATTGCCATTGACAACAACGTGACCCTGGGAAGACTCGGTAGAAGTCCATAGACAAATTAGGAATCCATGGTGAGTGACATAGAGAGAAGCAAGAGTCAGACAGAAGGTGCCCTGTTGGCCAAAGAAGAAGGCGAGGGCGGCCAGATTACCAGAGCAGCAATCCAAGTCATGGCCCCAGAAGATGTCACGGGATCAGTGGCAGTGCTCTGAAGACCTCTGATTCTGTCTCGTTGAAAGAAGAAATTCAGACGAGAGACGCAGAGAGCAAAGCAGGCAGCCATGTATGAGCAAAGGGAACGGATACATGGGAGATGTCCAAGAGGGAGACTCAGGCAGAACTGAGTGCCCACCTTGGTTACACAGCCAGGGCTTTTATGCGTGCTTGACCTTCCTCCTCCGTTCCTGGCTCCGCCTTCCCAGCCAATTTGTTCCTGACGGTCCCATGGGCACATCTCTGCCAGTCATGGGCAGTGGTAAGCTTGCACTGTTCATGTTTTGTGGCCATGCACAGGCTCTGTCTACCACTTTTTCCCCTTTCATGTATATGGTCTCCAGGGGAAGGTCACATAGCAGTCATTACCCTACTTGTTAGTCCCTCTGGGGCACGCGCTTCACAGTTGAGCCACTGCCCTAGACCATATCAGGAACTTACCAACTGCAGTCAGCCATCTGGTTATCAGCTGGTGACTGTGTACAAGGTTGATTATTCCTTTCTCCATCTGTTCCCTCACCTGGCACGTGTCTGACTAGCTACCCACTCTAACAGGAAGGCAGCCATGTGAAAACTCGAGTCCTGACATTAAGTAGACGATTTTACAGTGGTAAAAATATTCTTAATCATTAATGCAAGTAGCCAAGTGGTCAGAAGTATGGAAAATAATTCAGAACAGTGGCCTAGATGCCAGAAGGCATGTTTCTATTCGTGGCGTCATGCCACTGGGCAGAGCCTCAAGCTTCTTGAGAAATGGGGATAATAATTAAAGTTTGAGTAAGAATTAGTAAGTATAGAAAAAAAGTCTCTAAAAACTGGGTATTCCAAAAGTGTATACCAAAGAATGCGGTGAAGAAAACTTCGGTCACTTAGCTGAACTCAAATGGTAAGATGAGAAAATGTAAAGGAAATTCGGTCCAGGGCAAATTCAAGATGTCTGTGGCCCAAAGTGTCATCCTACTATGGTTAGAGGAATTCCCACACACTGCCAAGTCTGGGGCTCTGACCAGCAAGGTATTAGCTCAAGAAAGCGTTCATCCGCTACTCCATGGTGCATTCCGTAAACCCCAAGTGCCATCTTCTATTCGTGCCAGTTTTTATATATTTGAGAAATACTTTTGCTATACAGTTTAAAAAGAGGGGACAAAACTGACTTTGGGGAAGGAGCTCTCCTCCTTTCTGCTTCCTCCAGGGCTGTAAATTCTTGGTATCCGGACTGACTCTCAGGCCGTGGGTTCTGGATTTTTTGTTGCGAAACAAAGCAGAGAAGCGTTAGCTCCTGGCTGTTTGCAAATCTCTCCTATCTCTCCTGTAAAAGAATAGTTCATCCATGCTGTTCTTGGTGTTGTCTTCTCTCAGATTTACAGTTTTCTTCATGTAGAAGACATGATCTGCATGCAATATGGAACTTACGTTTTTGTGTTTCCCCCACTCGGGATGTTGCCTAGAATCACACTCCCATTTGCCCTTTTGTAACTTATCTGCACCATTCCCCTGAGGCTGAAATGTGAGCAGAGGCACAACCTCCAGTTTTTTCCTCACATTCACATTTGCTTCTTCCTCTCAGAGTGGAGCCTCATTCAAATCAAAATGACTCAGGAACCAGTTTAGCAAGTTACTCCCCCCTTTGGGGATTCCTGGCTGCCCTGTGCAGCTGATCAAACTTGAGTAGAGGTCAACTTAGTCAAGTTTGGATCTAGCTCTGGGTAGGATGTTACTTAATGAATGGAGACTGAGTAACAAGGGAAGGTGTCTGGAGATTGTCGAAACCCACTGAATGACCCTGAAGTTCTTCAGAGATCTGTCTGTTACTTCTCTGCTTTTATCATAATAGTTTTCCTCTGGCCCAGTCGGTTTCCAGAGGTAAAATTGACTAACTGACCTGCACTTTGGTGAAAATGAAGTTTTACTCCTTTCCCCACTGAGTTTAGCAGGAGGTTTGTACTAAACTTAATTTAACTAAATTAAACTAATCCCACTCAATGGCTGACTAGTGTTCTCAAAACTGCCAGGAAAATAGTATCATTTTAATATAGTAAAATAATAAATTTCTCCAGTTTTTTCTGCTTACCATTTCCCTTAACTACTGCAGAACCGCACATGTTTTAAAGAAACTTTCTCTTCGGGTGCATTTTTTTATTTTCTTGGAACTATTGCCAGGTGGCAAATGCTATGGAGTTAAATATTTATTTAAATATTATATAGTAAACTTCATTATAATAACCTGCTCAAGCGAATGACTCATTTCCTGTTATCCCAGTGGAAGTGGAGTTCTTGCAGTGTTGTGAGGAAAAAAATGTTCTGAGGCCTGCATGGAAGGTTGGGGTTCCCTGGTAAACTTTACTGATGATGTAAAATTAAGGGGGTATCCCATCTCCATGTATCTCGCCATGGAGGAAGTCCAACTGTGTCCTCAGCGAGGCCAGGGTAAAAGCCAGCGTCCAGAGCTTCTGCTGCACATTGAACTACAGTGCATCCAGCACAGGTGGCATGTGTCCCCACTGCAACCCACTGCTCTGCTGAGGCGTCCAGGCTCCCAGCTGGCGCCTGTGTGTGGGATCGGCTCAGCCATCAGCCACATGGCTGCGAAGGCCACATAGCTGTGGAGACAGGACTTGTAAGCGCGTGCAGTGAGTGTGGGTCACTCTCAGGCAAAAGGGAAAGAGAGCTTCTTTGCTCCCCTGAGATTGTATTAGCTTGGACTTGGGATGGACCAGGTGCTTTTTCAACATGACCAATCAATTTCCCAGGTTTTTGCAAGTTTTGAATGGGTCCATATCCCCTAGTTACACCGACAGGTATTCATGGTCCAGCAACCCCAGCAATCCAGTACCTGAGGGGGAAAAGGAGGGGTGCTGATCCTCTGTGTGCAGAAATGCTGTGATCCCCTGGGGTATGAAGCTATAGCTTCCTGGCTGAGCAAGCAAGTTCATGCTCCCCAGTTTATTAAGCTCATTGTCTAAGGCCCTTTACTCCCTCTTTAAAAATTAATAATTGATTAAATATCGATGAGAACATTATCAATATTATTGTGACCATTAAAAACATCATTCATTTAAAACATCCCCGGCATATAGAGGGACTTTTAACTTAACGAGTTCATGTTCTGGATGGGTATTGAGAAGAACCTAGAATTCTAGAACGATGAAGTGAAATTCTACTAGTTGATGTAAGAAGCAAAGAGGTCCGTACTGGATTTCAGTACAACCATGCCAGGAGTGAGGCTTGGGTCACTGGTGGAATTCAAGAGAGAGTTTTTCACCGCGGTGTTCCTTACATCAGGAAATTCCAAAGGGTTCTTTCAGGGCAGTAATCGTCTCCAATGTGGGAGACAAACACCGTTTCCTGGTTGAGCTCCACCTGCCCTAACTGGCCATGGGCTACAGACTGTTCTAAACAGAAGCTGTTTACAGGATGCTGTGTGTCTGCTTGTCTTACATCCAAGTGAGTAAGCTCTGCCTCTAATGAACTTTGAGGCTGAAGTCATAGGAAGGCTGAAGCTGACAGCAGTGAACATTTGAGAAGTTCTCCCAAATAATCAGGTGAAGCTATTCAGAATGCTCATCTTCCACAAGCATAATGCAAACTTGGGTGTAGCTCCAAGGCTTTTGCATAGATTTACCCAGATTGCATTGAATTTTTTTAATGTATATAAAAGTTCTGAAGTAAAGCCTGTTTTATAAAAGAGTTCTAACCTGCATCTGCCAAACAAATAAGAGAAAATATATTTAAGGAGTTCACAAGGAGCAAAGATAAAACAATTGAGTTAAAATTTCTCTGAGGCAAATACTGAGGTTGCTTACACAAACGTTTCCTATCTTTGTTTGCATGGTCACAAAACAACAACAGAAGAGGCCCAGGGAAGGTTTACTGTAGCTGGGTTTCCTGAAGGAGACAACCGAATCACATATGAGCTCCACCTGGAAACCAAAGAGCTGCCTCTCCAGCAGTGTCTGGCATCTATCCCCAGGGTCCCATCTATCCCTGGTTCTTAAGTCTATCCCTCCACCACTAGCCTTATGCTCTTGTTTTGATTTCATCCATATTTATTTGGTGCCAAGGCAAAACTCTACAGAGTTCTGCAAAAGTCTGTGGTTAGGTCCCTCAGACAGAATCCAGAATCAAGGTATCTGACATTTATAGAGCAATTCACTAGGGGGCCATGCTGTGCCAGACTGTATTCAAGGGTTTTGTCTGTATGGTAGGGGTTGATCCTCTTTATGACCCAAGGAGGTAAGCACAGAATGCCACCCCATTTTAAAGGTGAGTTCTCTGAGACAAATGCATGAGCACGTGCCCACACTCTCAGGACCTGACTGTCAGAGTCAGAAGAGCCAGCCTGTGAGCCATTCTGGGACTGTGCCTTTTGGTGGCAACACATCTACAAAAGTGCAATTAGACAGAAAAAAACTTTACATTCGGTCTTCAAATATTTCAGGTATCTATGTATTCACTCTTAAACTTATGAAAGCAATTAGATATTTATATTCTCTGGGTTGTCCTGTTGAGCAATTTATCAGCCACTTTATCTGAAAGATATATTATTTAGGAAAAAAGTAATTCCTGAATTTTCATTAGTAATCTATCCCTGTTAAATACATCGTTCAGCTCTGCACTTTGCTTTAAATGCTTAGAGTAGAATTCATTTACTCGGAGTTATGAAATTCCAGAAACTGAAAATACGTGAGCACATATTTTCATGTAACTTAATGAAAAATGTGAGTTGTTTCTGCCGTTGACAAATAATCATCTTTAGTTAAGAGCACAATATGATGTAGTAAAGCTTGAATAACACACAGACCCCAACGAAACACACAAAATAATTTCATGATTACTCACTTCATCATCAGATGAAAAATTGCATGGCAACGGAGTTTGTAGTTTGACCTTCACCTCCAGACAAGAATCTCAGCAGTGTTACAGTAACATATCAAATGGTGACAGAAATGTGCATGTCCTTGAGAAAAAGATTTCCAGCACTTTCTACATTAAAAGCTCCTTTGAAGGACAAGTGTTATTTCATGCAAGTATACGAAGTTTAACATTGGCGCCCCCTCGGACCAGGAACCACTAAACATAGAACTGAATTCTCATCTATAGCATTTCAGATGTGATAAACATCTCAGGTTTTCCCACTCCTTTCGGGGCTGACTTGTTTTCAGTAGTATTGTTGTGCAAGTTGCCACAAGAATGCAAAAGCTTTGAAACAAAACTTGGCACTCGTATCAATAATGTGAACCTGCGGTGGGAGGTCATGCTATTGTTGACAGTGTTGACTTCAGCAAACAGGAATTTGTATTCTGCATTGTTCTCCGAGCATCAACAAAACATGGAACGAGAAGTTTAAAAATCTGTGTTTAATCATTCAAATAAACTAAGTTCTTTAAATCCATCCGCTAATTTATACAATGCATAAGCTCCTTGAGGGCAAGAACCATATTTGCATTGCCATTCATCTCAATGTCTTTCACGGACTCGGCCGCGGACACAAATTCAAAGTGCACACACAGGCACACAGGTATGCAAACACTGTCTCCTTCAGTGTTCGTTCCAGGCCTCCCCCAGGCCTGGAGTTCTCTTCTCTGCCTAGCACAGTCACCTCAGGAGAACTTTCTGGCTCAGGACTCATTGTACTTCCTGAAGCTGATGTCTTTCATCAGTTCTGGAACGTTCCCTGCTGTTCCTTAACTATGACTCTCCCCTTTTTGCATTTGCCTCTTCTTCTCAAGACTATTACGGCTCATTTAGGCTTTCCTCCTCTTTCCTACTCCACAAGCAAGTTGCTTTATCATCGACTTGTCTTTCTGTGCTGCGTTCTGGATTAATGCCACAAATGAATTTTTCAGCTCTCAGATTCTCTCTTAAGTCCTGCCTAAGTAAGGCTTTGATCTGTCATTTAAGATTTTTAAAGATTTTTGCTTTCATATTTAGGGATTTTATTTCGTTCTTTTTAAACATTCCTGATCTTCTTGAGTATTGCTTTTTTTTCTCAGGTCTGCCGTTTATTTGCTTATATTGGTCTTTAATCAGTTTAAACATACTCCATGGTCTCCAGCCAGCTGTTCTATTGTCTAGAGTTCCTGGCCGTTTAGCTCTGCCGTTGGTTTCACTTGCTGACATCTGTTCGTGCGGAGGCTCCCCTGTGGGTTGTGGAATCTGGGGTGGTGAGCTCACGTTCAGAGGGGTTTGCCTGTGGGAACCCAGTGCCACCTGGGCTGAGGGCATATCACGCCCCGAGATTTACAGAAGCATTTCCTTCTCTCAGAGGTTCAAGGGGTATCACCAGCCAGAGACTGAGTCTTACGTTACTTTCTTGGCTTTGGGAGTCCCTTGAGCATGTAGGTAGTATAAATTCAGTCCCAAACCCACAAGACAGTAGGCCTCAGGAAACTCAGAGAACTTTTATTGTGGTAAACCATTTTTCAGTGTGCAGTTCAGCTGCCTTTAGTACATTCAAAGTGTTAGGCAACTTTCTGGTTCTAGAATATTTTCATCGCCCTGAAAGGAAACTCTGTACCCCATGAACAGTCACTCCCCATCCCCCTCCTCCCAGTCTCTGGCAAACACTGCCTTCTAGGAGACTGTGCCCAGCCAAGACAGACAAAATCCCTTCGGCCCGGGAGGAGTTTTCTTCGGGTTCTGAGATGTATGTTGGGGTCCTGTTTCCCGTCTCCCCTGTCCAAGCTGCTGGTATAAACCCTTGGGCAAAAATTTACTCTTAGTATAAATACTGAGTTCCAGGCTCTGAGCAGGTATCTGTGAATAACCCAGACAAAAAAAAATCCCTACTTACTTTTTAGAAGGAGGACACAGAAAATAATCAACAAATTATAAAGGAAGAAAAAAGTGAGGACCGAGCAACGGGGTGTAGAAGAAAATGAGTCAAAAGTTGGTGGCAGGAAGGAATGCGTGAATCAAGGAGTTCTGCGGGCCGCGGGGGCTCTTATTCTGAGAAAATGAATAGACTCTGGAGGCCTTTGTGTGAGGAGTCTTCCAGGCCATGATTACATTTTAAGAAAATCGTCCTGGTCAATATATTTAGGTAAGGCAGCAGGGACGGACATAGAGAGACACTATCAGAACACCACTGCGATGATGCTCATCCAAATGATGGTGGGTTGCACCCAGGAGAGTAGGAAAAAGCGGCAAGTTTTTTATTTATATTGAAAACTGAGCCCATGGGGTCTCCTAATAGATGGGTTTTATCCTAAGAAAGAAAAGTCATCAGGATGGTGATGTAGGCAGAGTAAGGGCTCCCCAAAGACATTTGCATCCTAATCTTCAGAATTCGTGAATATGTTGAGTTACATGGCAACGGGAAATGAATTTAGGCTGCAGATGGACTTAAGCTTGCGAATCAGATGGATCTTAAAATAGGAGATCATCCTGGATTATCTGAGTGGCCCCAAGATAATCACAAGTGTCCTTAAAAAGTGGAAGAGGGAGGCCCAGAGGGAGAACCAGAAACCGCAGCTTGCGAAAGACTCCGACCGCAGGTGCTGACTTTGAAGGCAGGGGCGTGGGGCCGCGAGCCTGGAACTGCAGGCGGCCCCTGGCAGACGGATAAAGCAAGGACACGGGGGTCTTCTGGAGCCTCCAGAAGGAGCGCAACCCTGCCTGCACTGGATGTCGGTCCAGCAAAACCCATGTTAGACTTCTACCCTAGAAAATACAAGGTAAATCTATGTTATTTTAAGCTACTGCATTTGTTCATTTTTTACAGCAGCAACAGGAAACTAACATGGTGCCAGAGTTTTGTCCTGAGCAAGTGAAAGGATGGAGTCGCCACTTGGAGATGTCTTGGGAAGACGGTAGGTGGAGCAAGTCTAGGGCAAGAATCATGAGCTCTGTTTTGAGTGTGTCTCCTTCCTAGAGGAAATGTGGCAAATGGCAGAACAGTCACACCATGAATATCACGCAGCCATGAAGTCAGTGAACTACATCCTGCAACAACATGGATGGATCTTAGTAGTACATTTGAAAAAATAATACTCTTTTGTATGTATCAAATACTAAGGTTTTAAAGGGTCCCCTGACTGATGGCTAGACTGCTCCATTCCTCCCCTCACCCCACCCTGTCACCAGGCGCAGCCGCAGAAGCAGCTCCTGGGCTCACCTGCCTGGTTTCCAATTTCTTCTGTGATTTCTGCCCAGAGGACTTTCGAGAGCTCAGTTACACATTTAAAAGGATGTTGTAACGTTTCGTCTGGCTTTTCTAGATATCAAACACTGGGAGGATGTTCTAATTGTCTATCTCTCTACAGTGCTTATTAAATATTCCTGGGCCTTAATCAATAAATAAGAATTTCTGGGTCAGGGCCCAAAGCATCCCTATGCTTTTAAAACTCTATGAGTGATTAGGAAGTCAAATCACTGCGGTAAGCACTTTGTGAGTCACTGACTGGCTACTTGGAGGGTGGGGGAAGGCTGTCCTATCTGGAACCTAAACTATGTCCAATCCTGGGACCGAGACCTCCCTGAGCACGTCTGGTGGCCCCTGAGGCAGACCTACCAGGTGTCTGTTTGCACAAGAGGCTAAAGGCTCCAGGAAGGTAATACAGCCCAAAGGAAGAAAGAAACGGGCACAGATTGATTCCACCTGCAGTTTGGTGTCTGTGACTCAGGCTTCTGTGGGGGAAAGATAAGAGTCAGACACACCAAGTTCAAATCCTCTCTGATCTCAGCGTTTACTTACTTCTCAGCTTCCTCACTAGTAGTACCTATCTCCTGGGGCTTCTGGGAATGCTAACTGAGGTCAAGTTCGAGTTTGCCCAAGTTGTTCTCACAGGACCTAGAACAGAGCAGATGCACTTAGTAAACATCAACTTTATAAGTCAAAATGGAAATTGCCCTTTGACTAAAACATCTGGTTCTCTGGTCGACATTGGAGTAGACTACAAAGGAGAAAGAGGCCAAAGGGGGCTAGAGGGACCCTCAGGCTGCTATTTCAGAGGAGACAAGTTCAGGCAGTAGGGCCTACCTTGAAGCTCTCTATTTTCCTAAATCCAGTAGTGAGCTGGTAAACCAGCTCTCAAAACATATTTTTTAAGTCCTCACTTAGAGCATCTGCCAGTCTCCACAGTGTCAACTCTCCTCCCACAGCTGATCCCAGTGCGGCGTTAATGAACGCCAAACAGGGGTGAGATGCGCTCACCTGCCTGTCACTCTCCCGGCACACCCTGCTCCATTCTGCAAGTAACAGGGCCTCCAACAGCCAGGTGCAGTGACAGACACCCTGTAGCATTTAAGTGACTGTGCTGGCCCTGGAAAAAGAACATTTTTACGCTGACTTAGCTCATCTTCACCCTGAGACAACCGTGTACAGAACATGCACTCTCAGGCTGAAAGGGATATTTACTGCCCACGAGGGAAATATTGTACATAATCCACCCATCAGCCTGTCTGCAGGCCATTCAATGGTACTTTGCTCTCCTTTATTGTAGCCCTCGTATCTTTTCGAAAATAGAATGACTGGAGAGAGAGTTTATAAGCCTATTAAGTTAAAGCATTGTTGTGACTTGGAGTTCCAGTTCTGGGAATTATATCCAAAAGTCAAACTATGTATTTTTTAAAAATTGGTCAGAGGGGCTTTTTACCAAGTCTTATGTAGAATAATGGTTCATTAAAATGAAACTGACTAAAAATGTTGAAATTCTGAAAAATATCCATCAGCGTGCATCAGAATCCCCATATGCCAGTTAAAAAACAGATTTCAGGGCTCTACTCCCTACGTTTCTGATTCAGTGGATCTGGGAGCTGAGAATGTGCATTTGTAACACATTCCCGGGTGATGCGGAAGCTGCTGGTCTGGGGACGATACTCAGAGAACCACTGCCCTGTGGTTATGTTAGGACCAGTCTTTCCCCTGAACCAGGTATTGCGAGCTAGTGCCTTCCAATGTGGTCGTTCACCATCCGCTGAAACAGAATTGGAGCTCCCGTTGGACAAGGGACGGTCACCTTGTGCTGCACTTTGTTCAACCATCCACCTGTGCTCATGCGACAGGCCACATTGACAACTTTATAGATTCTGTGTTGGGGCTGAAATGAGACTTCCAGGAGACTGATAACACGAGCATTAACTTTTAAAGGAAATCCATTTTAGGAGTTCCAAGGCTGTGTTTGGTTCTTTTGCTCCCCACTAGTAGCAGTGATTTTATACTGGGTCTCAGCAAACACAGGAGTCACTTGAGACGGCACAGCAAACAGTGGGCAGAGTCTCCGAAACGGAGCTCTCTCCTCTCTGCCTCTCTGCTGCCCTGCAGTGCGGAGAACACAGCACATGCGTGACAAACGCAGGCGACGTTGTGTCACTGTGGAAGGGAGGGAGGGAGGAGGAAGACGCAGTGCCAGCAGAATGAATCTTCACAGTTACCAGGGGAGTTCCGGGCGGCCATGTGCTTCTGTAACAATGTTCTTTAGCCACACTCTGAAGTCCCAGCTTCCCTCCTCTTAGGATGAAGCTGCTCTATGCACAAAGGTGGCTGGTGACCTAGCCTATACCCAGGAGAGGCTAAAACAAGATCCCCACGTGCTATTTTTAACAGTTGCTGTAAGCAGGATGCGAGGGTCATTGTTTGAACATCACATCTCCCAACAGAGAAAATCATCTTAACTGAGGTTGTTTGTTTTGGGGGGACAGTTTTCACATCTCACTCACAATACTCCTACCTCCTTTTCTAACCCGCCTGGAAACTGTTATTTCATCCTGAGTATTATGTTTGAGTTATTGTTTTTTTAAAAATAGCCTGGAGCTGAATTAAGAACCACTGCTTGCTTTTTAATCTGCACATATTAAGCATGACTGTCAAGTAGGGTTTTCCCGGTCAGGTGTCAAGGGTATTTTGCAAACACCGCCCCAGCTGTCCCCTCACTCCAACTTCCCTGTGACCACAACAGGGACACCTCAGGGAGTTGGGCCCAGGTCTGTGTACACAGCCCACGGCCTGTTCTGTGTAATATTTTATAAACACAGTCATTCCTGCCTTGATCCTTATAGGCTAGCCAGAAGTCACAGGTTTGGTTTTTTGTGTGTGGTTGTATTGTTCTTATTTTTCTCCTCCTTGTCTCATAGATTTTAAGGTTGGCAACCAACAGGCATTTTAGAAATGAGATGTGCTCAGTGGCAGGAGGGGTAACTCATTGAGAAGCCGTCACGCAGCCACTCAATCCCCTACACAGCTCCGGTGTGTGAGGCCCGGGTGGGCGGGCTGGCCTGGGGGGGGCGGGTTCTGGTTCTTCTCTCCTCTGTTGAAAGAGAGGCAGGTCCTCTTTCTGACACATTTGTTTCTAGAGCGTGGGATTCTATGTAGTAGCTAGTATTGCTGAGAACTACTACTTCTACAGCTGCCCTAATCTGACAATGTGTTAAAGGCTCTGCCAGTGACCCTGGAAGGTGCATAGTACCGCTTCATTTTACATAGTCATGCGCTGCATAAGGCCATTAAGCCAACCACAGATCACATACTTGACGGTGATTCCATAAGATTATAATGGAGCTGAAAATTTCCTATAGCCTGGTGACCTCACAACACATTCCTCCTCTGTTTGGGGTGAGGCTGGTGTGAAAAACTAGAACATCTGCAAATGTGTACAGCACATAATGCTTGATAATGATAGTAAACAACTATGTTACTGCTTTACGTATTTATTTACTATACTTTTTATCATTATTTTAGAGTGTACTCTTTCCACTTATAAATAAGGAGTGTTCTGTAAGCAGTGTGCTGTTACCCTTGAGGCAGTCTTACAGTGTTTACAGGTCACCTGGTTGCATCATTGTATCTTGTGCTTTATATAATCTGCTGTTTTTGTTCAGGCCTGAACAGGCTTGTAGCCTAGCACTGATAGGCTGTACCATACAACCTAGCGTGTAGCAGGCTGTACTGTCTAGGTTGTGTAAGTGCACTCCCTGATGTTTGCACGACAACGAAATCACCTAACGCCCCATTTGTAAGAACGTATCCCTCTCATTAAGGGGTACATGATTACACAGGAAACAATGGCTTAAAGAAGCTGGTAACTTGCTATGAAATAGTAAACCAGTTCTATTTGCCTCCAAATAGTAACAATTGGTGCTTATTGGCTTAGACAGTCAGCTGGGCTGCTGTTACAAAATACCACAGACTGGGGGGCTTCAACAACAGACACTTATTTCTCACTTCTAGAGATTGGGAAGTCCAAGATCAAAGTGCCGGCTGATTCAATTATCTGATGAGCTCCCGTTAACCGAACAAAAATGGGGGTTCAGCGGCCTATCACCACAAAAGCCAAACTCGTGAGTCAGATGTGGTGTAACAGGAAAGAGTTTTTATTCGGCTGCTGTGTGTGACCTGGGAGAATGGCAGACTTCTGTCTCAAAGACCATCTCATCTTTCCTTCACGCAAAAAGTCCAAAAGTCCTCAGCAAGACCAAGACAAAAGCCAGTGCCAGAGTTCCTGCTTCAGTTTGAAGTGCAGCACTTTGGGGCCCGCAGGCTACTAAGCAGTCACAGTCCCCACCCAGGTGGCATAGCTTGGTCCCCACTGCTGTTCATTTCAGGCTCCCTCCTGGGGCCTGTGTGTGGAACCCCGCACAGCCACTGGCCTTGCAGCTGCCAGGGCCACAGGGTCGTGTGCTTCCAGGAGAACGCACTGGCAAACACATTTACAGGTCGGCAAGAGAGAGCCGGAGAGGCTAACTCCCTAAGGCCTGTGGCCCTCGGAGAGAACAGGCTGGTGCGCCATGCAAGGGCCGGTCATGGGCCAGTGAGAGCAAGCCAGAGTGCCTTTGTCTGTCCCCGTGGTACTAGCTTGGGTGCGGGACAACCAGGCACTTTCCCATGCTTCAGGTGGGTCCACCTCTCAACCAGTCCCTTCTTTGGCCCAGCAGCTACCACTGCGTCATTTTGATTTCTTTGTTCCCACTCTGGTCCCACCCCTAATCTGGTACCAGAAGTTGGGGAGGGCTTTTTCTCTATCCAGTTATCTTACTAAACGTGTGCGTGGCTCAGTGTAAGAACCTCCCCTTGCCACCACCTTGGACAAAGGGCGGAGACTCCCCAGCACTCCACACCGTCTGCCAGTGACAGTCCCCCTTCCTGGTTTACAGATTACCAGCTTCCTGCAGCATCCAGAGGGGAAAACTAAAACTCAGAACTGTTCTACCTTCCTGTTCTGATAAGGACACTAAAGCTAGCAAGGAAAGCCCACTTTCGTGAGCTCATTCAAAACTAATTATCCCTGTGAAGCCCCTCACTATGTATATTCTAGGAGGGCACAAACATTTATCAAGTTCTTTATCTTAAACCCCCCATATGTGTTAATTCCTATGGTTCTCACAACAGCCCCAGGAGGAGAATAAGATTGTACAGATGATGGGATGACAGCACAGAGAGGTTGAGCAAACTGCTCCAGGTCACACAGCTAGACAAATGAGGAGACAGAAACCCAGACAGTCTGCTCCAGAGCCCACACCCGACCCCCGAATCCAGTGCCTTCAGCTGCAAATCAGCTCGTCCTGTGAAACTGTCATGATTTGTCCCTGGAACTCTAGCTTCAGGAGAAAAATGTGTCACAGACAAGAAAGACACAATGAACTGGAAGCTGGAGATTGGGTTCTAGCTCTAGTAATTTCTCTGTCTTCCTATGTAACTTGGACATAGTAGCTCTTCTGGGTCCTGCTTTCTTAGTGAAAGGAGGGAGTTGCAAATATCTCTCGGCTGGCTGTGAAGTTTAACTGTTTCTCTGCTTCTGACCTTGCAGTCAGCAAACCCTCCCTCAGGCACCCACTGCGGTCCCCCAGCCCAGTTTTCCAGGACGATAAGGATCTAGCTGAAACCTCCGGACCTGCCAAGAGCTGACTTGTCCCTTGATAAGGACTCTTCTCACGTCAGCTTCGGGATCCAGACTCTCTCAGCAGATACACTGCCACAGTTCCTGATGCGGATGGGACACACATGCGCGCGCACACACACACATGCCCCCTCCCCACAGGCCAGCTTCACAGTGACCCTGCAGGCACACGGGGCCCTGCTCAGAAAGTCTCTGCACCTGGCTGAGTGCTCTGCGATCTCCGCCTCCCCTTTTTTGTATTTTTTAATAAGGGGCCCTGCATTTCCATTTTGCTCTGGGCCCTCCCATCTGTGTAGCTGGCCCTCCCCTACCCAGCTACGCCTCTTGTTCTTTCAGTCTTCGGATTGGGTTCTCTCTTAATGGCGATCACTCATAACGCCCTATTTTACATAGAAAGTAGGGCACAGAAGAGCTATGGGGTGTGTCCAAGTCACATAGGAAGATAAAGAATTTGAATAAGAACCCAGAACTCCAGGTCCCAGGACATCTGTGTCTTTCTTGTCTGTGACACAAATTTTCCCCTGAACCTGGAGTTCTGGAAAAGAATTGTGGTGATGTCAGCAGAAGCCATCCTTAATAGGGGGGCACCGTGACTGCCCAGTTAGGTGCAGGCTCTGGAGCAGACTGCCTGGGTTTGTGTCCCAGCTCTGCACGTACCTAGCTGTGTGACTGGGAGCGGGTTGCTCAACCTCTCTGTGCTTCCATCTCACCATCTGTACAATGGAAATGATAACGATACACTCCTTATAGGGATGTTGTAAGGATCATTCTAGCAACATGGGACATTTTAATCAGCAATTATTATTTCTTGTCTGTATAGAAGAAAAGATGTAGTTAATTCTCCATTTTTTTTTCTATTCTGACCAAAAAAAGAACAAAGAGATGTCACAGGAGTGAATGTTCTGTTTTTTTTCTTACAAAGAAGGTGATGTGATTTCGGGTCACTAGTATTAGCTCAGGGAACAGGTAAGATACTAACTAAAGAAATGAGGGTAGACAGCTATTTGAAGATATGAGCCAGGGATCAGGTCACACCTGAAAACCTCCAATTCCCAGCACCCCCAAGGGTTCTGAATCTTCTGGAAACACCACCAGGACAGGACAGGCCAGAAGAAATCTAGCCTTAAGAAAAAAAAAAGTCAAATTGAAATGGAAGAGATTAACCATGTTGGGATTGATATGAACTAAAGTATTAATAACTAGGAAATTACATATGGGAGGCTTTAAGATAATGACTGATATAGACAAATGTCCTTTTCACAGTGACATGACACAGACTCAAGGGAATAACTTTAAAACCACAGTAGAGGATGGCAAGGATGTTTATGCAACATTGTGAATGTACTTAATGCCCACTTAAACATGGGTCCGATGATGTTTCAAAATTCAAGCCTTTCCTTGTCCCTTCATGTGCCTCCCTTCATTCAAGGGAGCTCACCCCTCAGCACGTGTTCCTCACATGCAAATGTCCAGCAAGCCCCAGACATGTCGGTCACCTATAGTCTGGTCCCAGCATCATGGCCTGTTAGCAATCAGGAATGAATCAAAAACACATCAAGAAGATCTTAGAGATTCAACTCTGAAACAAACACTCCCTGCCACTCCTTTTCCAAATTTCTGGATTGAATCTAACAGGAGAGCAGCCAAGACTGCAAGAGGCGGTGTTTTAACAACACCTCCTAGTTTACTCCATACCGTGCAGCCAAAACAAAACGAAGGAGTAAGCAGTCTGCCGAGGCTGACAAAAGGCTGCAGATGTAGTCCTGCGTCCCAAGTCCGCATCTGTGGGATCAAAATCTCCTCATTTTATTGTTCGCTGTTTTATATTAAGTTGTCCCAAATCTGAAAGTTTAACATTATATTCGTGCTAATAAAATGCCATTTTAATTATTTTTTAAAAACCACAGTAGGACAAATTATAGAGTAGTTATTTGCCTCTATTCTTCATTAATAATGATTATGTAGCCCTGGCTGATATAGCTCAGTAGATTGAGCTTGGTCTGCAAACCAAAGAGTCGCCAGTTTGATTCCCAGTCAGGGCACATGCCTGGGCTGTGGGCCAGGTTTCTATATGGGGCGCACAAGAGGCGACCACGTATTGGTGTTTCTCTCCCTCTCTTTCTCCCTCCCTTCCCCTGTCTCTAAATAAATAAATAAACTCTTTAAAAATAATGATTATTTAGCTAAAGAACTATGTGCACTGAACACCTGTTTTTAAACCCCCCAGGATAATTGTCCCCCCAAAACCTGAAGTGCGCCTGTTCCCAAAACTGCAGGAAAAGCGGCCCTGAGGAAGGCAGCTGCTTGCCCCCTGCCCCCTCACTGACCCAGAAACAAGCCAGGACTGCCCGCAGCCGTGCTGGGTGCTCCCTGGCCACGGAGGAGCTTGCTCAGGTTGGGTGTCTCCAAACCGTGCACTAATTCATCAGTGGGGACAAACAGTCCCCACTGGAGATGAGAGTTCTGTGGTTCCAGCTCACAGGAAATTTAAAAACAAGTGAGGGAGGTGGGTTGCCATTTAACTTCCACATGGAGAAAAATGAAACTTCTTTCTTTCCTTTATCTCTCTTTCTCTCTCTACCTCCTGTACCCCCTTCTTCCTTCCTTCCTTCCTTCCTTCCTTCCTTCCTTCCTTCCTTCCTTCCTTCCTTCCTTCCTTCCTTCCTTCCTTCCTTCTGTCTTCCAACTCTAAATTTTTTTGTGGTAATGAGGTGAGGCATATTTACTTTGGATGGTGCCATTTCTCTAGGGAACTAAGACATTCCCTGAATAATGGAAGATAATTCATATGGTTCGAGTTTTGCATTGCCAGGGCTGTATGATTTGCAGTTATTCTATAAGCCTATGTGTGTCATTTAGTTTTCCATAGTGGTTAGATTGACAGATAAAAGAAAGGTAATTTAATATGGGACGGGATGTTGGGAGCTAATTCTTAGTCTAGAATCAAGGCCTTTGAATGAACTCAATGCCCTGTCTGGCCCTATTCAGAAGCTTCTGAGAGAGGCATCAAAGGGGTACTTTCTGAAGCTCACTGGGGGTTCAGGGGATGGAATCACCCAATCTCCTTGCTCTGGGGAGGAGTCCCTGGGGAAGAGGAGAAGAGGACGTTGGGCCCTGCGAACCAGGAGGGGCACACTTTCCTGACATTGCACTGATCTCACCCCCGCCCTACTCAAGGAGGTGGCACAGGAGCCTGATTCTCGGGCTACTGAGTTACCAGGAAAAAGAAGATAAAGCTAGAGGGTACTGACCTAGAGGTGAAGAAAATCAAGTCCCTCTCTGCCCCTGCCCCACCCTGAACTCTCCCTACTCCTAGGTTGAACTTGGAAAAAGGAAAAGCCACTGAACTCCCAGGCAGGAGCGCTGATCGGGATGAGTCAAATTCTAGCAAATCAGATCTGTGCACGCCATCATTCTGCGACCTTTTAAAAGGATACAGGAGACAGTAGCTGTGGGCGTGGTTCCTCCCTTCCCTGAGGCTGCATTAGAAAGACACTTTGTAAACAAACTGGGCTGCCTGCTTTTTTTTTTTCTTAACTAGATCAACTTCTGTAGTATTATTTAACTCTCATTATGTAGGACACCACTTTAAGCAACCCATGGAGTAATTAGCACTGTTATCGCCTCCATTTACAAATGCAGACCTTGAGACAGAAAGATACTGAGTTGCCCAAGTCACTTGCCCGGGATGTAAACCCGTCTTCTGATTCCCAAGTCTGGGACCTTAACCACCTTGATAATGCAGCAGGGTGATGACACTTTATTAAAGCATCTGTAAAGTGTTTCCCCAATAGATTATAATTTCTGTGGGTCAGGGTCTTTGTCTTTTCACCTCTAAGTCCTCTATCATAACAGGTATTCAATACACGGTGGTCGGACGTACACGTAAGGTCTAGGGACTGAGACTCCACACACTGGGCAGGAAGTTCCGTGGCTGAATCTCACGGGCTCCTTCCTCAGCCACCCAAGGTTAAGAGTACTCCTCTTCAAATTAGTTCCAGAAAGTCAAGAACTTGAGTTCTGGCCTAAGAATGTAAGCAAAGTACACTTTGCCATCTGCCTGTGTCCTGGGCCTTTAGGACACACTCAGCTTAAAAGAGCTCTCCCGTGGGGTCCGGCCGGCTTCCACAGGTGGGCACCACGGCTGAGAGACAGGCCCCAGTGAACTCTGAAGTGCGTCTTAGTTTTGCCCTTTCAGGTTTATTTTCTGCATGCATGTGTCTCCCAGGATCTCATGGTGGGTGGGTAACAAAACTTACATATTCTATTTCTGATCAAAACGCCATCCTCTGAAGAGAAAATTTAATAATGTCCTTTAAGAAAATCTCATTTGGGGGGAGAAATGCATGAAGTTAATCAAAAAGTACACACTTCCAACTGTGAAATAAACAAGTCAGGGGATCTACTGAGCAGCCAGGTGGCTGAGTTAAGAGCACTGTGTTACATTCAAAGGATGCTAAGAGCGGAGTAAACCTCAAAAGTTCTCATCACAGGAAAAAAAGTGTAACTGTGTGCTGATGGACAACTAGACTTATTATGACAATTATTTTGCAATTTATACCTATAACATTATTATGTTATATAACTGAAACTAATATAATGTTACATGTTAGTTATACATCAATTAATAAATTTCAAATATAATTCCTTTCAAATAAATTTCTATGCTGGTATCAGTATTCAAAATAATGATAGCATGTCCCATTCCCCTTCCTTAATTAATATTTATAGCACTTATTTCCATGTACCATAAGATATATATTTTTAGTATTATAAAGTACATTGTTTATATCTTTCAAATAAATTTTAATACAGTATCAATATTTGAAATAATAACAGCACTTCCCCTTCCCTAATTAATTATTATAGCACTTATTTCCATGTAAGATATTTAACATATGTATTTTTATATCTGCCTTGCTTATCATTCCCTGCCCTCCAGACACACACACATTAGAATGTGTGTCGCACAGGGACAGAATGTGTGGAACAGTGCCCGGCACACTCAACTCATTTGACTCGTGTCTGTTCAATGAACGATCTGTGTGAATCCCTTAGCTCAGCCCTGCACTCACTACTGTGTGTGTTTATAGCCCTTACAACTGCAGCACAGCCCTTACTACTGTTTATATGTTTACAGTCCATTGCATATACTGTTTAATACTTTTAATAAATAACTTAAAAATTAAGGTGTTCAATAAACAGTGACCAAGATGAGTAACCCAAGTTGGGAATGGGAAGTGCCTACTGTCAGGCGTGGGGTTCTTACGGAGAGGGGACAAAATATCCTGGAATTGGGTAACCCCACGGATATAGTGAAAAACATTAAAATGTACGCTTTAAATGGGTGAAATGTGTGCATATTTGACAACAACTCTCTTAACAATTTTAATGCTAAGAATTGTTCAGTTCTGCCAACTTAAAAAAACAGTACATTTGTATCTACATTAACTCTTGTTTGCTAACAACTGAGGCTTCAGGCAAACAGCACAGGGTCAGCTGATCACTTCCAGCCCAATACTCAGTAGAGACCCCTTCATTGAGCGTGACCTCTGGCTTTAGCTAGACATGGTCATTATAATCCCTATTATTAGAAATTGACCCAAAAAAGCAGAGTAGATACCCAAACAAGAACCTGCTGAATGTCAAAAGCTAATTATGTCTCAAATTTGTTACCGAGGACATAAAAATACGCATTTTGTATGTAAAAATAATGTCTCTCTGGAATTACCACGAACATATTGCTGTCTCAGGGGACCAGTTAAGACCTGTTACTCCTTGCTGTTCCCCAGGCTCATGTATTAAACAAATAAGTGGAGAGCAAACCCTGGAGACAGGGACTAAGACTTTGATTTCTTTAGTGGAATGTTGAGTACCTAAGTAGATTCTTCGTGAAATTCACAGTTTATTTTAACAACCTCCCTTGCTATTTAATGCCTGCTCAGAGTTGATGAGTTGCCACATAGCTCTGTCCTAAAAAAGTCCAGCCATTATTAAATCATGAGAACGGTTTGCATGACATCATGTACCCTGACAGCCGAGGAGATTGGACTGGAATGTGCATGTGTGAACAATGACAGCATCGTTGTACTAGTCTGTGGGAGCAGTAGACGCCATCGAGAGAGCATGTGTACTACATGGCCATCACATTCAAAATGATTGAGTAGAGCAACGCATCTGCATCAAATTTTGCATTAAGCCTGAATACTTCTCCACAAAAAAGGCAACTGGTTATTGGCAGCTTCATCATGACAACGCGCCTACTCATGCATCTCATGCATGCAGAGTTTTTTGGTGAAACTTCTCATGCAAAGATTTTTGGTGAAACATCAAATCCCCCAGGTGACTCAGCATCCCTACAGTCCAGATTTGGCAGCCTGTACCTGCTGGTCTTTCCCAAGACTAAAATCACCTTTGAAAGGGTAGAGATTTCAGACTATCAATGGAGTTCAGGAAAATATGACAGGGCAGCGGATGGCAATTGGGAGAACTGTGTGAGGTTCCAAGGTGCCAACTTTGAAGGAGAGTGAGGTGCCATTGTCCTATGTACAATGTTTCTTGTGTCTTGTATCTTCTTCATTAAATGTCTCTATTTCTCATATTACATGGCTGGATACTTTCCACACAGACTGTTAATGGTATTAACACACAAAGAAACACACACACATAGCACATCCCACCACTGATATTTGAGAGACCATTAAATGGAAGACTCACTCAATAGTTTCTCAAAAGAAAAACTGAAGTCTAAAAGTGCTGAAACAGACTTTTCCAGACAACTCTTTTGGACAAAGATCTGTCAGGGTTATAATAAATTTTCCTTGATACACAGTGTCAGATCACTGTGGGTTTGACTTATGTCTTATGAATGTTCTGAAAAGAGTGCTGGCTTCTAATTAGTTCCACATAGACACCCGATGCTCCCGGAGAGGGTGGTACGGTGCAACCCATGACTTGGGCCCCAGGCTACAGCAAATTAAAAGCCTCAGCATTGTCCAGAACTCCTTTTTCGGGCTATTGATGTACACTGTTATTAAGGGTGTCGTTGTTTTAGAATCCTGGGAAGAGCCAAGTTTAATGTACTGGTCCTTTTCTTTCCTATTTATTTATTTATTTATTTATTTTAGAGGGAGAGATATGTCAATGTGTGGTTGCCTCTCACAAATACACAATGTGTGGTTGCCCCTACTGGGGACCTGGCCTGCAACCCAAGCATGTACCCTGACTGGGATTTGACCTGGCAACCTTTTGGTTCACAGACCCACACTCAATCCACTGAGCTACACCAGCCAGGGCCTCTTCTTTCCTTTTAGTGCCAAGGATTAACCATGGCAGAAATTGGACACGACTTCTAGACTTCCTATTTCATTTTTAGTGTTTGAATGTATACAGGTAACAACTGTTCATTTTTAAGTGTCTCACTGTTTTCCTTGTAAGTAGTGAGGTTATTTCAGCACACCATGGAAGGCTATCTCTCTCTGCTATTCTCCAAAGATATTCCACTGGCTTGTTTAAAAAGTGAGCATCGTATTCAAAGCTATGATTTAAATTGCATCACCTTTACCCCTAAAACATAACCACAGCCTCCAAATTAAGCACAATGGGAAGATCAATTACATTTGTTGATTCCTTGAGATTGACTGATGGATAATTTTCACCTCACCTTGTTCCAAACTGGAATCTGTGGTTTTGGAGAAATTCCTTGAGGAGCAGCCTCCGAGTTCCCCTGGCTTCCTTATTCACTGCAACATATGAACCACATACACTTAACCTCTGGGCCACGGATGGCCTATGTGCCCTAGAATTATGTACAAAATATTGTGTGATACCTTTTTCTGGAAATGGGGTCTATAGTTTTCATCAAACTCTGAAAAATCTCAGTAAACCGAAAAACTTAGGAACAAGTCTTACCGAGAGGGTTGCTACTCACACCTGGTCAAGAACAGCATCACTTCTTGAAATTTCATTTTGGATCTCATGACTCCAGACTGAAAAAAGGGTGGAAAATGACAGTGGAGCCAGATCACAGGTGTCTCACTGGTTGGCAGGTCCCTCCAGCCCCTTCACCCGTTTGAGCAAAATTTCTCTGTTCACGCGCAGTTCAAGAAAAAGAAGCCCTTTGAGAGCCCTGACTTGATGAACGGTTTCAGGTATTATGAGCTTCGTTTTGTGGAGTGTGGGTGCCCTCAGTCGGAAGTCACAAAAGAGAAGCCTGTTTCTCAATTAGAAAAGTCCAGGTGTCTGAGGGCCCAGCTTGGTTTCAGTTCCCGCCAGTCCCTGACTCAGAGCCACCTTCAGGGTAGTGGTATCCCCACCCTCTACCTCCACTGTGGACCCTCACTACACCTGGTCCCCACCCAGCAGCCTCGAACCCCAGGAGATGTCAAAGTCAATCTCGAAGAGGGGAAATGTCCCAGAAGACCTGCTCCAGAGACAGGCCTCAGCAGTGGAGATCAGGGATTTAGGAAGAGTGGTGGTTAGGGACTGGATGCTTGTGTCCCCCCCAAATTTGTATGTTGAAACCCTAGTTCCCAATGTGGTGGGATTTGGGGTGGGGGCCTTGGGAGGTGATTGGGCCATGAGGGTGAAGACCTCATAATAGAATTAGTACCCTTATCATGAGAGACACAAAAAAGCTTGCTTTTCTTTCTGCATTTTTAAAAAAATCCTCACTGAGGATATGTTTATTGATTTCAGAGAGAGAAACATTGATGTGAGAGAGAAACCTCAATTTGTTGCCTCTCGTACGCACCCCCACTAGGGATCAAAACCACAACCTTTCGTTGCAGGGGTGATGCTCCGACCAACTGAGCAGCTCAACCTGGCCATCTTCCTGCACCTCCCCATGTGAAGACACAGCAAGAAGAAAGTCATGTGAAATCCAGGAAGAGGGCTCTCACCAGACCCGACCTTGCTGGCACCCTAACCTCAAACTTCCCAGCCTCCAGAACTGTGAGAAATAAATTTCTGCTATGTAAGCCACTCTACCTGTGATACTCTGTTAGAGTAGCCCAATCTGAGAGTGTGGGTTAGACAAACATGGTAGTCTTCCTTTTAGCATCAGCTACTCGAGTCCCAGACTCCAGGAGTAAATGAACTTCATATGTGGCTGGACGAAGTCCACAAATGGGGCTGAGAAAAGACAGCCAGCGCTGACTGAGGTTAAGAATCCCCACCATCCCCTACTCTTCTTTGCCGAGTCTTTCTCTCTTTTAAATCTTATAAGTATTATGTGGACTTAAACCAATCCTCCCATTTACTGTCATTTAATTTCTCCAGGTCTTTTATTTCTTCAACAGGGAATAATATTGACCTCACAGAGTTGTTATAAAGGATTAAGTGTAGTAGTGTTCATAAAGCCCTTAGTGCACACCCTGGAACTTAGTGAGAGTTTATAAAAACAAGCCATTAAAATTTCCGCTAGTCAATACCATAAAAATTAGACAGCACGCTGTTCCTTGAGCTTGAACAGTTCCACCCTGATTCCTCCTACCAGCCCTTTTCCTAACTCAACTCACTTTCAGACCTGGGCTTACGTGTAACTTCACTGGGAAAGCTCCTCCTAAAACGCCGGTCTAGACTGGGTTGCTCATGGCGCAGATCTGTAGCCGTGTAAGATCTTGTCATATCTCTTCTGTAGAACTCTACAAAAAATATTTGTTTCCTGCTGTCTATTCCCTCTTTCCCCTCCTCCACTATAAGCTCCAGAAGGTAGAGATTAAATCTCCTGAATTGCCTCCCAGCAGTGACAGGGCGTCTGGCATTTATATTTGCACAATAACTTTTGTTTAAAAGGGAGGTCTCCCGGTCCTGCAGCCAATTCCCAGCAAAACCCCCCTCCCTTTCCTCTATAATAAATAAATTAAATAATAATATTTAGTGAATGAATCAATGAATCAGTTCTTAGAACTTGACAGCTGTGAGAACCTATACAGCCCATTTGTCTTACTCTTCCCTTACAATACCACCCTGATAGTATTCCGAGAATAGCATTATTTTCCCATTTAGAAATGGGATAGTTTACGCTGAACACATGCAAAAAAATCACATTCAACATGAATATTTGCTTCTCCTAAGTCAGTCCAATGTGTTTTATTTTATTTGTTCGTAGTAAAGGTGTTGTGGACTGTTATAAACAGACACAGGTGAGCAAAGGAGACCTTCCTGCCCTCAGCTCAGACTGTGCCTCTGGGAGCCCCAGGGAATCGGATGTGCCCTGGAGCGTGCCTGAAGGATGTTATGGCCCCCAACGTTCCCCCAGGGTGGGAATTTTCCCCCACTGCCACTGACCTTGTCCCATCTCAATGTGACCAAATGATCATTTGTCTTGTGAGGAAGTGCTTTTTCACTGGGTCTGACTCCCAGAGCTGTAACCAGGTTAGGAAAATGTAAATGACCCAGAGGTACAACTAAAAGCAGGCCAGAGCCTCGCGTAGACCATCAGCATTCTGCTTGGACAAAACAGTGAGTAAACCTCCGCTCCTCCCTTTTCCTACACTAACCTGGACTTTTCTCTTTTAAGAATGTACTTATTTTTTTACATAGAAACAACATGCTAAATGAATTACCCAAGTCCTCACCCTTCCAAAAACTGCATCATGATCCATCCCCAAACCTCTCAAGAAACAGCCCTCCTCTCTCCTACACAGAGAAGTTATTCTAAATTCTTGCCAGACAGTTGACACATTTAGTCTACGTAGGTACAATGGATGACATAGACATAAAGAACTCATCTTGCGCTAGAAATCATTTGGGCTCACTATCAACATCAATAAAAGTGAATGAGAACAGTCTGGCATCTCAGCAGTACTCGAGATGTGTAAGCTTAATCCAGGTTTAAAAGCCAGAAAGTCTCAGTTTATCCATCCATAAAATGAGGACAACAATTTAATGAACATAAAGCAACTTAGTTCAGTCAATAATTGATATAATAACTGGGTATCATAATTGTCATCATCCTAATCATTGCTAAAGACCTACAGCTCAAAGGACACAGCCCAGTTGAAGTATTTAGCTGTTATTCATTCTATAGTATAGAATGAACTTGCAGCTGCCTTAAGCTTTCAACTAAATAAACTATTGTACCTTATTAAAGTCCAAGTGTTCAAGCTGATCACCATTCATAGTGGGGAAATACTTCAATTTAGCTGGTTGTGTAATATTTGGCAAAAAGGCATGGATATTTGTGGGGAGGGGTGGGTGTTGGATTCCCAGAGCAGCTCAACAAATTAACGCATGATATGAAAATAGCCCTCAAATTGTCAGTGATTCATTCCAGCATAATTTTAGTTTTATAAATTTACTCCTACAAATATTACCAGATGGTACAAGTTGACACTAAGCCCCTAAACATCACATTTTTACAAAACATTTTAAAATTCTCAGTGAAAGTGCTGGCCACTTGAGACACCTTCACTGACCTGCGTGGTTCTGCTTGACAGCAGCTAACAGGCATTTGCAGACTTCCGACCCCAATGAGGCTGAGCAGCTCTAAGTTCAAGAGCACCATCCCACATTTTAAGTTCTATCATGACAGGAAAACAAATAAATAAAAAGACTTCACTTTGAACCTTAAGACCTCTGCGATGGCTAACTTTATGTGTCAACTTGACTGGGTCATAGGGTGCCCAGATAGTTGGTAAAATATTATTCTGAGTATTTCTATGAGGGTGTTCTTGAATGAGTTTAGCATTATTCACAGCGTTGAAGACACGGAAGCAACTCCTTTGATAAATGATTGGATAAAGGAGATGCAGTTCATAGAAATAATGGAATACTACTCAGGCATAAAAAAGAGGAAATACTGTCATTTGTGACAACATGGATAGACCTTGAGAATATCACACTAAGGAAAATAATTCAGATGGAAAATGTCAAGAATCATAAGATTTCACTCATGTGTGGGATGAACTACTGAAAGCAACAAGTGAGCTAACAAACCAAACTTTATAGACACAGACAACAGTGTAGTGGTTACCAGAGGGAAAGGGGTAGAGGACGGTAAATGGGAAGGAGGTCAAGTATATGGTGGTGGAAGTAGATTTCTCTCTGGGTGGTAAATAGTGCAATATACAGATGGTGAATTATATAACTGTACTCTTGAAACATATATAACTTTATTAACCAAGGTCACCCCAATAAATTTAATTTAAAATTTAAAAACATTTAAATTCATAAACCGAGTGAAGTAGATTGCCCTACTTCGTGCGGGTGGGCATCTCATCTAATCCACTGAAGACCTGAATAGAATGAAAGGAGGACACTCCCCTGAACAAGAGGAAATTCCTCCTGTTCCACAGTTTTCCAGCTGATACACCAGGTTTTTTTCCTGTCTTTGAATGAGAACTAAAACACTGGCTGTCCCTGGGTCTTGAGAATGCTGGCATTCGGACTGGATCTACAGCATCAGCTCTTCTGGTTTTCAGGCCTTCGGACTCAGACTGGGACAATCACATTAGCTCTCCTGAGCCTCTAGCTTGCCGGCTGAAGATCTTGAGACTCCATAATTATCCATATATGTACACAGATACACACACATACCTGCTACTGGTTCTGTTTCTCTGGAGAACCCAGACTAACACAATTTTACACCTTGTTTATCTGATAACCAGACGATTGCTCAAGCATGACATGTCTATTCATTGAAGTAGTCCATGCTGCCTGTCTGTGTGTCTGTCTGTCTGTCTCTCTATCTCTGCCTAGAGTGAGTTCCGCCATCTTCCTAGTCTGACAAGCATACTCGCCTTTCAAGACCCAGCTCAAATGTAAACTCCACAAGTGTCTCAGTGAACATCAGTTGCTCCATTCTTATTTTTGACAAGCATTGCATAAGTTCCTGTGTAATAAAACAGTAGTTACATGTATGCCTACCCTAAAACTCTGGGCATAAATATTTGCTGACAAATATTTACCACAAAGTTCATCCCTTTGTATTCCCTGAAGCTAACTCAATGCTAGAAAATGAAATGTGCTCAAAGCTTCTACATTGTTCTCATTTATTACTAAAATAGTCATGTTCAGGTTCAGCCTTTGGTAGGTTCATAAAGTAGAAAATGAAGTTGTCTTTGAAAAACTCTTCTTTTGGCACTATTTCTTTTCTTGAAACTTTTACTCTTCCTAAGGCTGTTTCTGGCAATGAAATTGATTCAGTAAACTGTGAACCCTGAGATGGAGTGGTGGGGGGAAGACATCTGTGAAGGACTCCTGATGGGCTCAATATTTGCGAGAAAAAAGAGTCTAGCAGTCATTTCTGCACAGGGGCCTCTCACGCAAACTGCACTTCACAGAGAAGCCTGCCCCTGGGCTGAACTGCCTGCTTTGCACTGTGTTTCTGCCATCTTGGCCAGCCCTTATAAAGGTTTCCTGGAATCCTATTTCAACCAATAGAACTGAGGCTTCTCCCATCCAATCAGAGCAGTGCAGCTCTAACCAATCAGAGTGGCTCTACTCTGATCAATCAGGACAGTGTCTTTTAGACCAATCAAACTACAAGGATTTGGCATCCTCATTTACATGAGGTCAGACCAATCAGAAACTAGGGGCAATGGACTTCTGTCCACATAAGCCAGCTGCCCGCTGGGTTGGGGAGCACATTTTTCCATGAAGTCTGTTGTCCACGTTTCCTCGGCGAGGGCTGAAACAGGGGAGATGTCTCAGGGGAGCAGGGAGCAGACCATGGTGGGAAGAGCGGAGCTGCCTGGCTGAGGAGAGGCCTAGCCCCATGGCAGCCTCACAGCCGTGCTGTTTTTACAGCTGTGCTACATCAAATTGAGCTATTGGAGGGGGAAAAGGGGGGAAACGGGGATTTATGATGGTGGTGATAGTACACAGCGGTGTAAATGTGCTTAGTGCCAGTGAAGTGTACCCCCGAAATTGTTAAAATGGTAAATTTTATGTATTTTACTATGATCTTAAAAATAGAAAAACTGATATTTAAAAACAAATAAAATAAAATTTAGCAAAATTAAAATGTAGAAAATGTTGAGCTGTTCGGCCGGCTGCTCTCACGGCCCCGCGGCAGCCGTATGGAGCTGCGCCACGTGGTGCTGCGCCCAGAGCCGTGCTCTACTCCTGCCCAACTAACTGTTCGCGCTGAATGAAGTTTCCTCCTTCACTGCCCGCCCCCCCCCCCCCCCGCATTGGGGATTCCTATTGGCGTGGGATTGGACCCAACAACCATGTTTAACAAAACCAATTCATAGAAGATATTCATGATAAAGCTAGGTGTTAGCAGTTTAAAATATACATTAGTTGAAAAGAGCATGTCTGTACAAGGCTATCCTTAATCCGAAATCACAAGAACTCAGCAGTGGAATTTCATGTTTGTATCACTGGGGTAGAAACAAGGGGCCCACAGGCGTTTTTACCAGAGGACCTGGAGTCACATAAAGTGGCCGTCTTCATGATGTGAAGACAGTGCCCGCAGTCTCGGATCTGGAATCCACAGTCAGCTCTCCAAACCAGACAGCAAAGCGGTTCTCGCGGTGGGCTGCCACTCAACCACCTCCTTGGCTGAATCGACCCTCTCAAATCCGCCTGATAAGCAGATTGACTGAGACTCACAGCAAGGGGAAAGCTCAGAGCTAGTCCGCTTCTCTCTGCACAGGTTCAGATGCAATCCCCTAGCCGTGTGCTTATCAAACGCAGCTGTGTTTATTCACAAGTCTTTTTTTTAATCTGAATTAGACTAATTTTATTAAGGATTTAATTAAATGAGTCAACTATTATGAAGACCAGTGAAACATTGAGTGTGAAAGGAAAGTTTTTTTATGAAAATAGCTGAATTCTATGCAAAAATGAGATAAAAGTGAGAAAATGACAACAACTACTGTTAAAATAAATATGAGCAAAACAACCATAAATGACTAGAAGCAGGGGGATCTCAAAAATCTAGAAGGACTATGTACTTTGTCTCACAAGTGCCCTTAAATTCTCCCTCTAATATATGAAGAAAACTGAGGTTAGAACTCATATATTATGAAATATCACTTACCTAAGAAAGATGACTCTATACTCTAATCAGTAGACCAAACTCAAAAACAAAAACAAAAAATCCTCGACCCTACATCAAAAGATTGGCAAAAAAATCCCCTGACTGGTGTGGTTCAGTGGGTTGGGCTTCGTCCTACAAAGCAAGACGTCACCAATTCAGCGCTCAGAGTACTTCCCTGGGTTGTGGGCCAGGTCCCCAGTTGGAGGCCTGTGGGAGGTGACTGATGAATGTTTCCTTCCTTCTCTTTCTCCCTCTCCTTCCCTCTTTCTAAAAATAAATAAAATCTTTTAAAAAAAAGAATGACAAAAAATTATATATGCATAGGTTTGAGGTCAAAGGAACTGTATCACTTTTTAAAGTGATGCCCTGCCTTAACCCATTTCTTCAGTCAAATGAACAGCCTCTTGTGTCATGTGACAGTCTCAGTCACTTTGAGGAAATGTCCTATTAACTTCTTAAACTTATCATTAACCCAATATTTATGAGAGCCGTTCTTCCAGCATCTGGCTCTAATCGCTGTCAGTTTTCTTCTCATCTTTCTCAAATTCCCAACCTTCAAAAGGAAGAAAGGAGAGGGGGTGCTTTTTGATCACTTCATTCCTCTCAGGTGTTGCCAGGTCATTCCACACAAACGAGGATGCTTCTGGAACTGAAGACCAAGGAAGAGGACATAACAGAACCAAAAGGCTGAGGAAGACAAGCTGGCTTGGCAGGAAGTGAGGAAAAGGATGCATGAAGATGTTTAAAAAAAAAAAAAAAGACCAGGCACACTTACCAAGATTTTAAACTAAGAAAGAAAATTGTTTGTCTTCTTAAGTCTCACTTCCAAGTATGCAATTTGGCTCCTGGTCTTGAAGAATCAAATATAAATGGATCCCAAATTGACACCACAGGCTTCCTGTAAGCTCTCAAACTTTTGCTTTTCCTCTCACTCAGTGTAGTTGATAAAATACCATACTTTTAATGGACCACAAATGTCCAAAAATAACAAGCCCCATTAATGCAATTCAGTATAAGAAATTTCATGAGAGAGGCCTTCAAAATAGAACCAAATGGGGAAAGCTCTTGACTGGGGAAAAAGTGAATGCAGAGCCATACTTTGACCTCTGACCCGGATGGAAAGACATGAACCAGTATCAGCTCTCCAGAGCTCACCCTTGTCCTTAGCCATCCATCATCTAGGTCACATCTTCTTAGAGTTTGGCAACGCTCCCAGGAGTCAGGTGGCACACACTATTAGCACCATTTGTCCATATGGAAGTTTTACAGTGTCCTCATCATCAAATACGAAAGAGCCCAGCAGATCAATAGGAACCAGGACATCAAGCAAGAACAGCCAGAGACCTGCCTCAGTTCGACAAATAACAGACTCTGGCCTGGGACCAGGCTGTGTCTTTTCATGATAACGTGTTTAGGGGACGGAAAAAAAGGTGCCTCTGAAAGTAATTATCCTTCATATTTTTTCCTCTTTGATATAGTCTTAGATGATATTTTAGACTGCAAATATTTTTTAAATTGTTGAGTAGTATCCATTGTATGACTATATCACAGTTTATGTTTTTGCTTATGAAAGAAGACCTAAGCTGTCTCAAGTTTTGGTTATGATGAATAGACATTCTGTGAATGTTTATATAAGTTTTTCATAGACATACTTTTTAATATTTTGGGGGTGAATAACCAGGCTTAAAATTTTTGTCAGTCTGTTTAGTTGTACAAGAAACTGTCAGATCTTTCCTTAGAGTACTTGTCCCATTTGACACTCCCTCCAACAATGCATGAGTTTGTTCCTGCATATTCTCACCCCAGCACTTGGTATTGTCCGTCTTTTTAATTTTAGCCTAAGTGGTGGGTGTGGAGCAGGACACGTGACTTTGTAAGTTGCCATTCTGTACTTCATGTGTGAATCTCTGTTACGACCGCAATTCCTCTTAGTTCCAGGTTTTTGTAAATTCATCACTGAAAGCACTGAGTAGGGGGGGAAAATGGTCCCATTAGGAGATAAGCTCCATGAAATCAGATATTTATGGACTGAGCACACACTAGGGGCTTAATGATCCTTGTTGAATAATATGAAGAAGTCAACGATTATGCATACTTACATTTACTGACATAAGGGCGCAGAAAGCCTGTGTCTGTGAGCACATCCCTTGCAGACTTCCCTGCCATGCTACCAGCTGCCCATCTTCTCCTTTCTGGTCCACTAAACCCCACGCTGCTCTGGCAAGTTTTTGTGACATCCAATAGGTGCTTACTGTATAAAGACCTTTTGTTGTTATTGTTGTTAATTCTGAACTAAAGTGTCTAGGGGACCCTGAGTAAGTACCTTCAACTACCCAGGCCTCAACATTTTCATGTGTAAAATGAGGAAGGAAGTAATCCTAAATTTCCCTAGCACTAAGGTTTAGTAGCTCTGACTTCTTTCTCGCCCTCTATGAGTCCCATAATAGCCTTGCTTGCTTTTGAACTCTCTCCTTTGAGGATCTGTGCTCTAGAGACTAGGGCTAGGAATTTCCTAAGAGGTGTAACAACTGGGAAATTTATGTCAGAAAACAAATGACCTGAGTGTACATATGACCAAAGGAACACTGGGGATGTGTTCAGCTACCAAATAGGCTTAACTCCTTATGTTTTCCTTTTGGGCTAAGCCCATTTATTTTTTGTTAAATTTTACAACTGAACAAAGGATGCCATCTACTAAATATAAATGAAAATAATTTCCTGTCTTCTCCTAAAATGATTATACATTGTTATTCTGGTGAGTATTAATGAAATAGAGATACACTTGGCTTTTATTTTAAATGTTCACAGTGCTGCACTTACGCCCCACGATTTGCTGCCTGATTCTAACTAGAGCAAAGTTTACAAATCCAAAGGCCTCATGGCAACCTATCATTGTAGGTTATCAGAAACCAACACAAAGGTTAAGTAAAAAACACTTTAGGCTCACAAGGTCGGGATAATATGAAGCGATAGAAGGGGCAGCTGATGGTTAAAAACTATTAGGAAAATGTATGTTCATCACTGCCATATGCAAATTACCTTTTAAATATGTCAACATACTGCCTTTAAATGCATTTTCTTTGCAAAGATGGCAGGCTGTGTCCTTGACGACTGGTTTGGAGTGAGAATACTCTGGTCGGAACGAACAGAGCCAGCGGGGCCATGCTTAACTTTATAATCAGAGAGCGTAGGCTGTATGGTACCAACACTGTGCAATGGATGAAAACTTGCTTTTTGGCCAAGTTTTGACCACTTTTGTAATATTTCTGAGTAATTAAGAAGAATGAGTGGTTTCTAATTCTTCATAGATCAATAGATTTTATTTGTATCCACTAAATCGAGCTTATTAATTAGGTCCTCAAATCTTTTGTATCTTTATTAATTGCTTTTGGTTACTCAGTCAATTGTTGAAAGGCTTAATTTTTAAAAATTTATACTTTACTGAATTTTTAATATAATTTAATAATTATCGAAAGGACTTTTTATTTTTAACAAATTATGGATGCCTAGTTATCTGCCAAAGCCTGGGCTTCCTTTCATGGTATAACTTTGTGGCTGGAAAGTGCTTGGCAGTTGCGCACTGGAGTCCCAGCCTTCCTTGAATCTAGGTGATGGCACATCAACCAGTGCTCACCCATGGAACGTGGGCAGAAGTAACTCATTTCTCGCCTAAATTGACCACAAGTGGTATGCCTTCTCCTCCTGCTACTTCCCAACCAGCCAGCTTGATGGAGCTAAGCACCATGATCTTGGAAGCCACATAAGAAAGATAGCAGAACCCCAAGATACAAGGAGTTTAGACCCCTGAATCATCTTTAGAAGAGCAACCCCCACCAGGAAAGCCCATTTGAACTTTACATGCCTGAGAAATAACCTTCTGTCATAGAAATGAGCCATTGCACATTTCGGGGGGTTGTCTGTTATGACAACTAGCATTATCCTTTCTGAAGCATTACTCCTAGTTTAAGCTGAAATACATTACTGTCCCTAATGGCATGAGCTTATTTTCTGATCCTAAAAGCAAACATTTCAGAACAACAGCAACAAAAATGCTGTTAATTACAAAAAGTAATACTAAATAAATATATATAATAAAAAGTATTTCTTTTTAATATAATAACCACACTGTCCTTCTTTAGTCATATGAGCCTCCAGAACATTCTGTTGTGCCCTCAAATTATTTTCGCATGACTTAATCTCACTTTTCCTTCACTCCTCTATCATGATCTCTTCCAATATTCATGTTCGTGCTAATGATGCTCCTAATACACAGGTCTCACAGTCCTCAATTTCTTCTTTAGAACTTTATTTTAAGATAGCAAATAAGACAGGCAATCATTTGAATCCATCAGTCACCAAGATATTATACCATGCTTTAATATTTCCTGTCTCTCTTTGTTCATCGAGTATAGTATGTTCAGTCATCATGAATTCTAGTCTTTCACCCACTTATCATTGTCCACATTTGTCCTTCCAACCATAAATGCTGATCTTCCATCTTGTTGCAATGGCTACTTTATTTAATTTAATGCTAAGGACATAGCTATAAGAGTGAACTACTCAATACCCTGAGCCGCCGGTCTCTAAGGAGGAAAAACGGTTGTGATACATGTCCAGGATGGAACAGAATTGGAGAAATGTCTCTGTTCCCTCCCTCCACCTCTCTCTTTGTACTTCACGGGGAAGGGGAGTACTTTATCCAGATGACCTCAGGTGGAGACACCACTCTCCACTCCTGTTCTCATGGGCATAGGACATGTGACTCAGTGGCAAGCCTGCCTGCTGTCTTTCTGGAAACAGACCTGGAGGTTCCTCTCTGTAACTCACTCTCTCCCATACTCAACCCAGAACGGAGCAGTTATTGCCCTCTATGGAATCAGCATTACACCAAATGTGTCTAAAGTCTAGACTTGAGAGGCTGTGTTTATACAGGTTTAGGGGACAGATAGAAGGGCTTATGGAGTAATTTTGTGGGTGGGTCTAATCTGCACACCTCAACAAAGCATACTAAAAGTCTTATAAGTGGTGGTAGAAGATGCATAGCCGTCTGTCTCACGTGAATCCTAGTCTGATTCGGACCCCAGGAACAAAGAAGGACAAAGTGCAAAGCATACACCACGGCCTGAATAAACAGGATCCAGCGGAAGTAGGGCCTGCTCGGGTGTGGTTGGTAGGATAATAATATGGGTATAATAATTTATATAATAAAATTATAGTATAAAGTTATAATATAATAATAATTTATAGTCTAAATTTGATCATTTCACCTAAAATGTCATATGGTATGCTTGAGTGTAATATTGTTATGTTACAAAGGTATATGCTTATGACTTCATAACAAAAAAGGGACATTATTTGTGTTGGACCCTATATAGTCTCAAAGGAGACAGACATAAAAATCAATGGTTATATTAGCACATGTGTATATGTTAAATAGGATAATAGTAAATGTGTTAGTTGCTATAGAAATCAAGAAAAGGGGAACAGAAGAGATAAATCTCCCTTTGCCCAGGGGTATGTAGAAAATAGAAAAGAAGAAAGGATCAAGGAAGTTTTCCAAGATAAATAAAGCCTGTGCTGAGTCTGCAAGACACAAAGAAGTCAGCGAGCAGAGCAGCGAGGAAGACTTATCAGGTAAAGGAACAGCATGTGCAAAATATTAAATCCAGAGAAATCCCAGCACTTCCAGGAGTTTTAGATGGTTTAGACTTGACAAGGGTGTTTGACAGGAAATGAGAAAAAAAATCAGGATAAAGAGATAGCTAGAGCCCAATTCATAGAAGCCCTTAGAACAATCTTTTTGCAGTTTTAGTCTTCAATCATAACTGGGTTGTAGAATGAGTTTAGTGACCTTTTTTAAATGGTAAACATCCGAGAGTATTTTGCACTTAGTGAATTTACATATTGTTTCACGTCTTGGGTAGGAAGGTTGGCACCTGTGCATGTCTACTGGCTCATTATGTGAAATGTATTACAGTGGTTGTTCTTTGGGGTACCCCCCAAAAGCTGGGCGTCCTCCCTGAAGATGCCCACCCGTCAACAAGTCCTGTTCCAGGACACACAGCTATTGTCAGCTTGTTTGGTGTCTCTCTCGCTCTGTATCTATCTAGCTAGCTATTTATCATATAAAAGTAATAATTCCAGAGTATTTTATATTTTTTTAAAGATTATTTATTTATTTATTTATTTATCTTTAGAGGGGAAGGGAAGGAGAGAGGGAGAGAAATATCAATGTATGGTTGCCTCTCTTGCATTCCCTGGGAACTGGCCCGAAACCCAGGCATGTGCCCTGACTGGAAATCGAGCCACAATCCTTTTATTTGCGTATATTTTATAATTAAAAAATAAGTCTGACCCTAATTCTGACTTATAACTCCAGGAGTGTCTTTGAGTCACAAATTGCTTAGCATCTCATCAATAATAATATCTTTTGATTTTTTTTATGATTACAACTATTCAATCAGTAGTTTAGCACAGGAAGTTATTCAGACATATTTTACTTAGGCACTTTTATAATTTCTGAGTCATTTTGCCTCATGATTACAAACATTTAAATAGCCAAAGATCAGATATTTGAAGAGAACCTCCGAGAAAAAAGACAAAGGCCAACATCAACAACAAAAAAACTGGGGAAAAAAAAGCAGAAATAATCCCGAAAACAGAATGACTTTTATAAACTGCAATTAATATCTTCAGGGAAAAAAAGAAAAAAGGTAATCAATTCATTATAAAAGGAACCATTAGAGAATAAAAAAGAGACTCTGGAAACTGAAAAAAAAAAGAGACTAGAAAAAAACTCAGGAGATGGGTTGGCAGATAAAGTTAAAAAATATCCCCAAATCATATTAACCATTCTGAAACCACTACGCATGTATAACTGGAACGGAGCAATTAAATTAATGAGTGACAGATGGTGAAGCCAGGTTTCACTCTGTTGAAGTGGGAACTTACAGACAAACAAAGGGCGGGAACAAGAACAATTTGTGTGGTGCTAGATTAGAGTTACAGACATCAGTATGAATTCATGTTTAGCTTGATATAAAGATAGATACACATAGACATATTCATAGATGTATGTCTATATAAGAATTAGTATATACACATACATTTCCTTGCTCTGTTGGCTGAGAGCCACCTAGAAGCAATGATAGCGGTAGCAACAAGCTCACCTCATGTCCAAGAATGGTTTCTAGTACCATTCTTCAATAAAAGAAGAAAAGGGCCAACTCCAGGACTGGTGCAGAGACTTTACAAGATGAAATTGGAGCATCCTATAGTGCCAGGAAGTAGGAAGTGCTTAAAAATGAACACAATAGGAATATGTCAAGAGGACACAGCAGATAACTGGAAGATGTCCCAACGGCCACAGCTGAAACAATTTAATCAACAAAACAATGTAGCATTGGATTATGATCCAAACTATAAAATAAATATCCACATGTTTATACTGTTATAGATAGATAATTGATAGGTAGATAGGTCCACAGACAATAGTAGACAAATCTCTCATGTAGAATTCAAAATCATTTACATACATATTTCACCCTTAAGAACATGGAGGAGCAAGATCACCCCTTAAATTTAGGTGGCACATAATGACTTTCTAACATGCCAGAGAGTAACTTTACTGTATGGAATCAAACATAAAAACCCCTATGTCCTTCCTGTCTTGTCATCTGCGGGTTTCTTGAACTATCTGCTGACAAACACTATCGAGGCCAGGTGAATAAGATTATACGACAGTGGTCAGTCGCATTGGCCATATGTACCCTCCATACAATGTGGTGAGAATGGCCCTCTAATTCAGTGGTCTCCCTTCCAAAATCTGTAACTGCAGCTTAACTATGAGAAAAACACCAGACAGATCCCAGTAGAGGGTCATTCTACAAAATACTTGACCAAGACTCCTTGAAACTGTCAAGGACACCAAAACAAAAGAAGGGTGTGTCCTGGATGGGATCCTGGTACAGAAGAGGGACATTAGAAACAAGAAAGTATGAATAACACACCAACTTTGGTTAGTAACACTGTATCGATATTGGTTAATTTTGAGAAATGTACCATAATAATGTAAAATGTTATTAATAGAACAAACTGCGTATGAAGTAGATGTAAACCCACACTACTGTCTTCGAAGCTTTTATGTAAATCTAAAATCACTTTTAAATTAAAAGTCTATCTTTTAAGTCCTAAAGAAGAACCACAAAAAGGGATAGATTTTTAAAAATATATAATTTTATTTTAAAAATTAATACATTGAATCAGACAAAGGGAACATCTGTTGTTGGTTGTCTAGCCCAATGCTAAGATATCATTCACTATTTCCAAGGTCATAAAATACAGGGACTCTATTTTAGAACTTAAGTGAAAATTCTACAATATACTTAGAGTTAGAGGATTAGAGAGAAATGACAAAAATATAGTTTTTCAAAATCTAAGTCTTTAATGTTATTCCACAGAGAAAGTATTATAACAAGAGCCTAGGAAAATATAAGAGAACACCGAGCCCTCTACGTTAGGTGAGGTGCCATGAGACAAAGCCCAGGGCCTGAATTCTAGTCTGTGTGATCTTGGCAAAAACACTAGATGCCTCCAGGCTTGAAGTTTCTTCATCTAAATAATAAGTAAGATTATCCTGAGCAATCCCTAATGTCTCTTGACCTTCTGATTCCCCATCATTTCATCAAGTGCAATGCAGAGAACCAGCAAATACCCTGACCTACTGTGCAAAGGAGTTAGGTTAGAAAGTGAAAAATAATCTACCAACAATAAAAGTTCATTGGCTTTTATTAAATATTTAATTGTTTGTTTGTTTGTTTTTATTCATTCATTCATTTTTAGAGAGAGGGTAAGGGAAGGAGAAAGAGAGGGAGAGAAACATCAATGTGAGAAAGAAACATCAGTTGATTGCCTCTCCTATGCAACCCAGACATGGGCCTGACCAGGAATCGAACCAGTGACTTTTCACTTAGTCGGATGATGCTCAACCAACTGAGCCATACCGATCAGGGCAAGTTCATTGGATTCAATGGGGCAATTTTTAAGTACCTTTGGTAATAATCTAGACATTTTATGATTTTTTATCTGAATGTTTTATCAGAAACAAAGAGGACTGGCTGACTACATACATTGTTTTGCACCTAAAAGCCCAAAAAGGACCTAGCAAAACCCACGAATACCAAAAGCTTTAGTTCTCAAGCAGCGTTTGGTATTAGCCTAAAAATTCTTAGCGTTTTCTGGAGTGCCCCGGGTCTCCGAGGAAAAGAGGGGTGTGATGCAGAGTAAGGCCCCTTTCTGATGTCTGAATGCTGACAGCTTTCGAGGCCCCCACCCCCTGGTGCCCCTGACCCTTCTGGTCCAGGACTGGGCCAGCTGGTAAGGAAGCCCAGGTGCCCTCCTCTGACACCACTGGGAGGTTAAAACTACCCAAGCTCTGGGACACGTGCAGAGATCTTCACCCCTGGCTGCCTCCTGATCATAGTAAAAACCACGCTGGTCTCCATCCCCTGCTCCCTCAAGCCAGTTTTGGCCCTGCCTGGGAGCCTGCCCGGCTCTCCCCAGAAAGGCTCAGTAGGTAAGTCATAAAACCGACACCCTCTTGGTGCTTATGTTCCAGCGTCTGTCTGGACATCCAAAACTAAGTTCACGTGGGAGTCATCATGCCCTCACAGGATGACCCCAAGGGGGGCTGCCCCCATTGCTCTCTTTGGTTTTCATGAAATGAACAAGAAAAACTCATCTGCCGGGGGATTTCCACTTAAAATCCTGTGCCATCTCAAAGATGATGCTTATAGGACTGTGCCTAGAGGTAAAGCAGGGCAGTAGTAAGTCGTGTCTTTCAGAAAGAAGAGACCCATCTGCTTGGAACACCCATTCGGGGGCGGGCATGTGTTTCCTTCCTTAGAACCAGAGTAAGATGGGAAGTGCCTTTCAACCTGATAATAAACAAACACACGGTCCACAGAGCAGCATGGACAGCCTGTTAATAATGTCAGCAGGATTCAAGACAACCTGTCAGTCTGACCTCAAAAGGTTTCTGAGGGTCTGATCGTTTGACAGAAACCCTGACAAAGAAAGGATTAGATTAGGCTTTAGCCCTCAGGATTTTTAAAATAGAAAAAAGATCAGCTGCATGTTCAGTTGTCAGGGAGTATACATTATTTAGCAACTCCTTTTATAACTGTTTGCACTACAGGTGCAATAGGAGAATGTTAATTTTATCTGCCAGGACATTTTCATTTTTGTGTCATATGATTCTTCCTTAAAAGCCTCGCTCAAAAGCCTCAGTTAAGATGTTTCTGTTGAGGTAAGAGTGGGCGAAATACTTTTAGGCTTGTCCATTGTGAGGGGCGTACGCTGACAAATAAAGCGGAGGATTTTCTCATTAATATTGCTCAGCTCTGTCGTGTTTCCCCTTCCAGCTGGTTTAAAAATATGAGACATCGTCGTAGCCCCAACTGAGCATTTTTATCAGGGTAAGAGCAGTAAGTGACTGGGGCAACTCCACGGGGATAATTGCATTGCATTTGTGGAAAACCACCAACACGACCCAGGCAACACTCAAGTTCACTGTTAAAAGTAATATATAGTTGTCTTGGGCTAAGGTCAGACTAATCTGGATAAGAAAGAAAAACGCTCTAAAAAATAAAATAAAGAATGAAAAGGAAGACAATATTCCCCTTGTTGGCTTGTTCCTCAAACTGGGGCTGGTCCAATGCACACCCTGCCGCTTCCTGCTGGCATGTTCCGGGGGTGGAAATCAATTCGCTCTTTGTCAATATTAAGAAATTGTGGAGGCATTAAAAAGGGAAACACTGAATAGATCTAATGTAGTTGGACACAAAGGATTTAAGTGATTTAGAGGGAGAAGGAAAGAGGGAAGCTGGTCGAGATCTGGGTCGACCAGTCTCCCATTGGAGGCAGTCAGGGACTCGGGGTCATTTGAGTTGGCGACTTGGGGTCACACAGGATTCCACCCAACAGCTCCTACTTTCCTCGTGTTTCTACTGTGTTAATGTTTTACGGCACCAACCAAATGGCTAAGAGCTGATTTCACTTGGAATGAACTTAAAAGGGACTTTTACAAAATATCTAAAACACGGTGCTTCTTAAATGTTCCGTTTTTCATTAGCCTGTATGTGTGTGTTTACTCATTCTGCATACAGGGGTGGGAACATGTTTGTCCTTCACTGAGGAAACACAGACTCTGTGTGCATCAATGCCAAGGTGTACATCTATTTTAGGTCCAAAGTACAAACCGGTTTTAATGATGACTTAACCTCAAGCCAATTTTGACTGTTAAGGGTTTCATTCCATACCAGAGAATAAAACCGAGAGGATGTTTTAAGTAAACGACCAAAGCATTATTTTGCTAATGCAATAAACCTCAACTATAATCATGCCACAAAGTAAGTAGGTCACTGAAAACTAAAATAATATCAGATGTAGTCTAGGATTTCAGTTCAACAAGATTATCTTTTTTGTAATTGCTGTTAAAAAAAACTATTTTTACTAAAAGCTTGGGGGAATGTTAGAGTGTTTTTAAAGCTATGCTACAAACAGGAAATTCTTCTCTCATGCCAAGTATTTATAATAACCCATAGGTTCACCTTCCTGCTTTAGTAAAGTGGTATGAATGCTGAATAGAACTTTGTCACCTTTCAAGGTTATGGGTCCTGTGGTGTCTTGGGGGTCCCTGTCAATACGGATCTTCGACCAGGCGCTCACCTTGCCCTTCCTGGACCACTGAACCACTGGGCGAGCATATAATAAATGAGGGGAAATGACCCTTCATAGGCTTCCAGCTAAAAAGGGAACGCTAGAATCAGAGTAGGGCCACTTCACAGCCCCAGGGAATGAATGGTCTAGCCACGGGTGGGCTGCGAACATCTAAAAAGGAGAGACAACCAGGCAATGTGTGCCCCCCCCCATAGAAACACACCGCACTGCCCGTGACATCGTCTCGGCCCACCTCCCCCCGCCCCCAAAAACCCGAACCTGAGTCTGAATAAACCTTTAAATCTAAGTACGTACTTATAGGAAATACAAGGATTAGAGAAAAATGCTCTATGACACTGTGGAGACACAATCGGCAAAACCCATTTATGGAAAACTCTGTAAGATAAACAGCCAGTTTTTCAGCAAATGAATTACAAGCAATTAAAAGAGAGCCAGGGAGAGATGAAGGGGGAACCTATATAGATTAAGGGGTAATTAAGAGATGTATACAAATAAAGGTAGGCCTTTATTTGAATCCTGATCATACAAACCAACTAAGAAATAAGGTGACATATGTGAGACTATTGATAATCAATCAGATATTTTATTAGAGCTAAGCAATCACTATCATGTAGTTTTAAGGGTAATAAGAATACTTTTATTATAAGAGAGAAAGAAAACCCTTTAGAGACATAGACTAAGACATTTAGAGATTTTTTTAAATCGATTTTTACTTGATAAATCCATATTTTCTGGAATTACTTCCTCCAGGAGTTTTCTCTGGGTAATGTTCCCACCCTCTCCCCCACACCTGGGCTCCCCTCCATTACATCTTACTGATACCTCAGTAATATTTTTGCACCTATATATTGCATAATAATTTTTTAAATTTTTATTTATTGATTTTTAGAGAGAAGAAAGGAAGAGAGAGGGAGGGAGGGAGGAAGAGGAAATATTGATCTGCTGTTTCACCTATTCGTGCATTCATTGGTTGCCTCTTGATTGCGCCCTGACTGGGGATGGAACCCGCAGCTTTGGCATATCAGGATGACGCTCCAACTGACCATGGCCATAGGAATGTCCTTATGTGAGTGCCCCCACCACTAGCCTGAGCCATGATAAATCATGCTATAGCTGACTCGGTATCCCCAATGCCTGGCACGTGGTAAATCAGTAAATGAGTAAATGCAGGAATGTTTCATTAAAGTCAGTATTTTATTTTCAGCTATACAAGTGCATAGCCGCCACAGAAGATAGTTTCCTTTTTTCATCATTCTTGAGGCGTAATTGACAAATAAAACAGTAATATATGTAATGTGCGCAACAGGATGATTTGACACAGTCGCTGAATTTTCAACTCTCCAGGGCAAACGCTCACGGTGTCTGACCCCCAGGTTGCAGAACAGCCACACCCGCTCTCACCCCACTGTTCTAGCCACCTCTCCCTCCACAGGGGCGGTGGTTAGTGGTGAGGACAGCTGGCTTTAACAGCCCACTTTCTACACACCAGACACTGTTCTGAGCATTTTACATGTTTTAAATCGTATTTTCATAGCAACCTAACCGTGTAAGACCTACTGCCATCCTCCTCCTCTCAGAGATGAGAAACCCTCAGAGGCACAGAGATGTGGGTAAACACTCAAGGTCTCACCTTTTAAGGCACAGTCAGGGTCATGTCCAGGAAGTCTGGCTCCAGAGTACCCTTGCCTGGCCACACTCAGCAACATCCCTAAGGTGACCGGATTCCTGCTCGCCCAGTGCTTGGACTTAACAGGAAACAGAAATTTGGGGCCATGCAGTTCTAAACACCTGGTTCATAAATTGTTACTTTATTCCCAGCCGGAAAACACTCAGAAATAAATGCAACCTTAGGCAGACAAAACAATTGGTCAATTTGTGTTGGTATAATTGTATCAGAGTAATTTAAGACTTTCTTTCAGGTGTTTAGCTGAATCAAAGTTGCTTCACACTTGATTCCAGATAATCTGTGGAGCTGGTGAAAGGGTGTCTTTGCTCAGGATGAGATTAGAAATGGCCCTGACCCCCTTGATAAGACATCCATCATCCTGGAACAAAAACAGATTCCCGATTTAGCTCTTTTCCTTTCCACCTCTTGCCCCCATATGGGTATACCTCCTTCTTTGAAATAATATCACAGTTAATCAAGGTTACAAAAACACTGAACATTCCTCCCTTGTTTGAGGAATTTGTGGTTGGTCAAAACAATTGCTGAACAAAATAGAGTGGAATAGAATTTACTTGACCCTCCCCCCCACCTCTCCCCAGAAAAGAAAGAGTAACTCACTCCAGGGATTCTTGGCTCGGCCATTACTCAAGCCACAAATACTTCAGTTACCCGATGAGTCAGCGACCTTCAACCACACTTTAAATAAAGACTTTCTATCATGATATTTTTCACGTGTTTTACTCCCAATTGTGTACCCTATAAATGCTCAGTTGTTCAGATGTCTTTCCTCATTTCTTTCTGCAGAGATATGCCCCAAAATAATTTCAGGCGGTCCACACTCAAACAACAAGAGGCCTAGTTAACTCAACTGGTTATTTCTTGCAGCCAATAATAAAATTACTCCTTGTTTTCTTTCTTTCTCTCCTCTGCCTTCCCTCTATCCCTCCCTCCCTTCCTTTCCTCCCTTCTTTTCTTCTTTCTTCCCCCTTCCCATTCTTTCTCTCTACATTTTGATTGTGGTAAAATATATATACATAAAATGTGCCGTTTTTAAGTGCATGGTTCAGCGACACCGAGCACATTCGGGTTGTTCTGTAACCGTCACCACCATCCATCTCCAGAGCATCTGCATCTTCCCAAACTGAAACTTCTGACCCGTTTCAGTGCAAGGCCAACTGCCCCTCGCCCTACCCCGTCCCTAGAGATCACCAGTCCTCTTTCTGTCTCTGTGAATTTGTCCTTTGTGATTTGGGTGGTTCCAACAACATGATAATCATTAGAAGGGCTGTTGATTACTAAAGCAAGAAACACTATATCTTTTCATACTTAACTTTCAACTTCTCAACATTTGATTGCTAAATTTCTAAATGACCATTGGTTCTTATTCTAATTGAGTCCACTTGCCTGCCAGACTGCTTTAGGTGCATTCTTGTGGTTCTTAATGTAACCAAATACTGGTCCAGAAAAGGGAAGGGGCTCTACTTTAAAAAAAAAAAGTTTGCTAGGAAAATAAGTTGCACCATTGGCTGACAGCAGTTTTTAAGTATGTGTGTTTCAGTGGCATCTCTCTTCGTGGACCCTGTTAGCCACGGACAATTAAGAATTTTCTAAGTTTGAGGCAGTTCATTGATTTCCTGTAAAACACTTTTACCCACATATTTATCAAGTTTGCAAATAAATAACCTTTTTTTTTTCTGATGACGCTGAGCTGACACATCAGAAAACAGGCAAAAGGCAACAAGAGAAGGGAACTTCAGAAGGGAGCCGGCAGAGTGAATGAAGTCAGTCAAAAGTGAGCAACCAGTAAAGCAACTTCTCATGGCCGGAGGGCAAACGGGAGGCAGAAAAAGACTATTGTTCCCACTGGCAGTCAGTGGGCAGGATGTGAACTAGGCGGGATACACACAGTCCTACTGGGGAGGCAGGTCTGGGAGATCCAGCAGGCGGGAGAGCCCAGCGCCGCGCCGAATGCGTGGCTCTGGGCTTGACTGCCAAATTCCTTCAGAGGCGTTTTTTATTCTCATACAAACAGGGGAAAATGGGATTGCAGAGTAAAATCTATCCCTATCCCCTCAGCTCTACAATAAAGAAAAAGAGAAGGAAGTAGCAGGGAATGAGATACGGCTCTTAGTGAATTCTCAAGAACCTAGTTTAACAAAATATCTTTGATTATTATTAGTCTCTTGTTTTAGAAATCTTTTCTCACCCCAAATCTCAATGAAGTAATTGTGCACACACTTTTAAGATCTTTACACAAGGTTTCTATGCCTTTTGCTTTATTAAACATGCATGGAACACAGTAAGTATAATTCATGCATGCTGTGTGGGGCTGTAAGTGTAGATAGACCTAAGAAGTGAATTAACAAGTGAACTACTGCTTTTTTCTTTTATTAATATGTTTATTTATTGGAGCCTGATTATATCAGTCTGTACGCAACAAATATTACAGTTTCTATATTTGTTAACATCCCAGTTACATCCTTGCAAATCTTTGTGGTTGTACTGATAAAAGTCAGATTACATAGTTTAAATTTCCATTTTACACAGTTGACAATTTTTTAATTGAAATATAGTTGGCATATATTAGTTTCATGTGCATAATATAGTGCTTCTACATTTATATACCGAACCATGGGGTCACCATACTAAGACTAGTACCCAACTGTCACCAGAGTCACCGCTTTTTGGAGATCATTCTCATGATAGGCAAAGCATGAAGAAAGTGCTGAAATTCTCCCTGGGATAAAAGGCCAACTATTGATCATTCAGCCCCTTTGAATTGGTCCCACACCCCTTTAATAAGGTCCTGAGGACATTTCTGGTAGGGTAATTACAAGGGATTTTTCTACCAGAACCGTCTGTGCTCCCCTTTCTTACACACTAATTATCTTTCTAAAGAGTTGGGTTTGCCCAGAGGTCGGTCCCGCTAGACCCCCGAGAGCTTCTCTCTGAGGAGAGCATTCATCTTTTCCTTCCAGCCCAGGCCTAAATGACTTTGAATTGTATTGCTAGAGGTTCTTGACAAGTCAGGAAAACAACCGAATTTGTGGCATGACTTTATCCCTTGAAGACAGAAACCAGAATAGATTTTATGGAGCTTTTAAACTCCCTTGCAGTGATAACCCAAAAGAGCCACTGTTCTTAAAAATGGATCAAAATCCAAAACAGTGTTACAGTAAATCCACCATCCAGGACCACCAAACACTGGCTGAAATAAAACAGAATCTTAAGGGAAAAAAGCTCACCGACCAAACCAAGAGTCTGAAAGGATGTGAGGATGCAGTGGACAGAGCCTGGAGCCGTTCCTCTTTTTAGACACAACAATCGTAAAGCTCACTTCAAACATTTCCATTTTCCCTGCGTGGACGGGGTACAGGCTACGCTGCCTCTGCCTTCTGGATGTGGTTTTCCCCGTCCTTATCTAAACACATACACGTAGCCTCAAAGAGATCATGTAGCATCCACCAACTCGAGCAACAAATGGTCGGAAACTTTCAGGAGTTTAAGATGGAACTTTATTGGCCAAAGCTTTACCTGCGCAGGGGTGAACTCTCGAGGTGTCCGGAGACACGGTGCCCAGAAAGGGCTGCAAATGAGAGTCGCGCCTGGCGCTTACAGCCTAGGGTTTTTATTGGGGTGAGCAAGTAAGCAAATACAGAAGCAGACGTAGCCATTAGCGATTGGCTATCTCGAGGGAACATACATGGCTATGCTTTCTGCTTACAGCAGTGGATACTTTTCTGCAAAGACAAGGTCATGCACAGGCGGTTATCTTGTTCAGCACTCTTTGTGCTTTCTGTATTTTCTATCTTCCTTGCTGAATCTGGAGCCTGCCTCGGGTTCCTTGTTCCTCTTGGCTACTTTTATCTAATTCCGGGCCTAACAATCACAACATCTCAAACCCAAAATGTTGTTTCCCCGCTCCATCCAGTTCTCTCCAGCTGAGAAGTTCATCATATCCCGATTTAGTACCTATTCTTTCACAAGTTGCAGTAAACATCATAATAGACACAAACACACAGCGCAGGTAGTGAGAACATTGCTGCCAAAAATATCACAAGCGCCCCACCGCACGCTTCCTCTCCCTGACTTCCTCCGGTACTTCAAGGACAGGCGGGGCCACGTTTGCCTGGCACACGACAAAGCACACTGCAGCCTTGTGGGGAGTCAAGTCCTTGCCGCTTTCCTGCTCAGACTACTGTGTGTGCTGCTGGAGGCGCTGACCTGGGCGAACACAAAGCCTCGTGGCTCAGAGATGAAGAGGGAAGAGGTCATTTGTAGAGGAATTCTGCTCAGGTCAGTGTCCTGTGCAGGGAGATGGAATGAGCATCCCACTCACCGCACGGAGATCAACTGTTACAATAGTTGACTGGAGAACAGGACGTTGACAGTTTGGGGAGGGAAGAAAAAATCTGTCCTTTCTTCCTCCCCACTCTCTAGCAGCAAAGGTTCTGACTTCTGGTTGGAGAGGATGGGGCACAGCCCAGTGATTTCCCCCCACGCCCTGGATGTCCACAAAGCCCCCAGCCCAGGCTGCAACACAGAAAAGGGATTTAGAAGCAACAAAGTACAGATTTTAGATTCTAAATTACTCCACTCCATTGAAGTTATTTACTAAAGAAGTGAAATATGTTTACTACTTCTATTTATTTTTTAAATTTTTATTGAATTTACTGGGGTGACACTGGTTAATAAAATTATATAGGTTTCAAGTGTGCAAGTCTATAATACATCATCTGTACATTGTATTGTGTGTCTACCACCCAAAGTCAAGTGTTCACTGCTCTTAAAAGCTCTGTTCATAGGAATCTCAGGAATCACAATAGCCAAAAACAAGTCTGTCTTCCCATATTTTTACATCTGATTTCTGCTCTTAATTGGACACTCTTGGGGATAGAGACTAAGACTAATGGATATGCATGATTCCCAGTGTCCTGACAGTCATTTTCAAAAAGTTGGTTCTGAATTAATCTTCTTCAATATTTTTTTAAAAAACACATTTAAAGCTTTTCCTTTTTTAAAAAAAAATTTATCTTCCTTCACTTTCATAGCTCTCCCCTATCTCTGTTTTCTATCTTTCTTCCTCTTTGCCCATATCCCCCATCTCTTCCCTTTTCCTTCCAATATTTATTTCACGAGGTGCCTGTCTTCTAGCATTAATTCAGGCTTTCAGGATGGGTCTTGCTTGTTACGACAGAATTGGCAGGTGCTGATTGAAGGAATTATGAATGAATTTGCCATTCATAATTCATCTGATCATCTGGATCTGCTCCTGAGACTCAGCACGGAAGAGTAAGGGAGAAATATAGTGGAAAAGTGAAAGAAAAATGACATTCGACAAGAAGAGAAATGGAACTCAGCTGAGAGAGAAGACTGCCCAATTCCCCTCTATCTTGTTCTTCTTGACTCAGGGGAAAGAAAGAGACTGGCTTGTTGAAATAATTAACAAGTCATGCCCAGCTGCAGGAAATGAGCAAGCACACCAGAAATGTCCCTAAAAGAATAATGATAGAAAAAAAAAGTCATAAGCCACACAAAAGTTACCCACTCTCCAGGAAAATCTCAATCATAAATTGGAAAAAATTATTGTTTATCCACTTAACAAAACAGAAAGCGCCTTCCATGGACAGCCAGCGCAACAAAGGCTGCTGTCAGGCAACAGACAAGGAAGGGGACTCCTGTGAAATGCCACAGCTGAGAATAAAATCACTTCCCACAGACAAGAGGCCACTGCCCAACAGATGCCTTCCGTATATGTTCAACTATCAGAATGGATGTCATAGTATTCTAGAATGAGAAACACGCATGGTTCACCAAGGGAACCGCATCCCATGCTGTCCAAGGAAGAACATCTATTTCTCATTTTACCTCGATTAACTTAATTTCATCTTCGAGTCTTCCCCTCCTGGGCAATTCCACACATGCATGCCACCAAGGTGTCAAGGTATCAGTGATGAGTCCTGCCAGTCCCCCCCGTGGTTTCAGCACCACACCCCAGATTAGTCATAGAGTTCCGCAGAACCCAGTCTGTGCCCAAGCTGACGGGCAAAATTCATTCCAGGAGGCTTGAACTTCCCTCCCACTGACTGCTAGACTCACTGTGGTTCAACTGGCAGTTAGGTCACTCCCTTCGTCCACATTTAAAATGAAGCCCCCTAGGATGCCAAGAGGCTGAGGTTAAGGGGGGGGGGGAAGAAAGGAGGGGGGAGAAAGATCACATACCTCCGTGTCTTTTTTAAAACGAAGAAATAAATGAGAGAAAAAATGAATAATGTAAGGTCTTTGTTTGAAATTTATTGGTAAACTTTTTTGGTAGAATAAAAATAAAATACTATTGATCACGTGCCATTATTCCCCACCTCCCCCCACCCCTTTCTTTCTTTTTATTTTCACCAGTGACTCTCCTGTCAGATCCAAGAGACGGAATTGTGGGTTCTGTGCAAGTCCTCAAATATTTTTTTCCAGACAGAACAGGGAATTGATTGCTGCTTTTAAAAAAATGTTTTCATCTAACTCAAATCATATAAGCCTCATAGGTTTTCCAATGGTGACAGTAACTTCCTAAAAACAAACTTTTATGGAAAGAATACACTTTTATCCACTACATTTGTACATGAGGTTCGACTTTTTACTGCTCTTGTTTCCTAGACTTTACTTTAAAGTAAATCTTGGAAAAAAGTTAAATATTCTCCAGAGTGAACCTTGCACTGTAGTTGGTAGTTAATTCACGCTTTCTAAAACCCAACTCTCCAAAGAGACACCAAAGGTAATAATCCGAAACTACTCTGACTTTATTTTAAATAATTCCATTTTAGGCCAGATTAAGTCCATTCATGGATTGTCCTCAGAATATCGAAGCACTCTATTATACTCTACAGAGATGTCCTAATTAAGCCTCATAAACCTTTTTGAAGGTGAAAAAATCACACATGTTTACAGAAAGACAACAGTTTGGGTTTCTGTTCCGTTTTCTTCCTTGTTTCTAGTGGTAAAGCAGAGGTGATGGGTAGCACAGAACCGTGCAACGTGTTGGAGAGAGATGGCGGAGAAGAGCGGTCTTCTCTGTTACCGAGAAATAAGCCAGACTGGTCCACTCCTCTCTGGGCATCAAGAGGAATGATTCGGGAGGTTTTCCAAGAAAACCACTCTGGCAGCCAGTGGGAGTCCCAGAGACATTGGACTCCTGGCCTGAAGCTCAATCCATTGAATCCTTGCAGGACTTGTTTCTTTAATTGCCCCAGTCTTAGCCTGCGTTTGGCAATTCAGGGCCTTTCTTGCTATCATGATTCAGGCAGATTCTATATTTTCTTGTAACTGTTGAGTTCCGGGCTTCCCCTGTCTTCCGATGCAATACAATGTATCCACGAGAAAGGGAACGACCCTTTCAGAGAATAGATTAGTTCTGTGACGCTTATTTCCTCTACCCCCGTCCTAAAATAATCCCATGTATTCTCTCAATATTTTAGTGTCTTTAAAGAAAATGCTGTCATGGGAAGGAGGAGGGAGGAATGGGGGCATTCTTCGAGAGGCACAAAGTCTTAGTTATGTAGGGCGAAGAAATTCTAGAGACCGGTCGTACACACAGGCTGTAGTTAGCAATACTGCATTGTACACTTAAACATTTGGTAAGGAGGTAGAGCTCATGTCATCTGTTCCTACTACAAAAAAAAAGGAAAAGGAATTAATACGAAATAAAAAAAATTTAAACAAGAAATACCCTCTGAGAAGGGTTAATATGCTTAAATGCCTGGGAACCCTGGGTAAAGGATCTAAAACAAAGGAAAACAGAGGGAAGGCGAGCACTTCCCGTAAACTGTTTCCACATCCCTGCTGAAAGACTAGGAGCGGGCGGAAGACAAAAGGTCCCTATGAAGGATTTAAGAGATAAATTGTATCCCCATCCACAACTGCGGCCTTGTTACACGGGGCTCTTTAAATATTTCTGATGGGAACGAAATGAATTATGGCCCCGGGGGGGCGGGGCTGAGATAGGGCAGGATGTCAGGCCAATGAAAATGCTGAGTTTCCCTGTCAGCCCTGTGTACCTGCCTCACCTCTTCACGGGGCTCTTTTTCTCTTTTTATGAAGCCATGGAAGTTGATTCTTTTTTTTTTTTGCATAATTTGTTCCTCACCACAATATAATGTAGTTCAGAACTGCTTGTGTTCTGATTGCCCCCCCGAATTCATTGTATTTTTAAAAGTATGAAAATGAGATTCTCATATATTTCTTATCTTTGGAAGTTTATCAGTAGCCCTCACCACTCATCATTCTTTGACCCAATTATTAAACAAGCTTTTATTCAGAACCCAGTATGTATCAGGCACTGTGCTATGGGCTGGATTTCCTCAACATCACCCAGTTACCTTGTAAACAATGTACTTTTTATGGAGGTGTGGGCCAAGTAAAACCACACTAAGAGTAAGATGTATTCAACACCTGCGCTCCCTCATGACTTCTTTCCGACTTGCAGCATCGTTAGTAACTACTAGCATTTCGTGAGAACTAACTACCTGCTGCATTTTATCAATTGATCTTCACAACAACTCTGGGAAAAATAAGCATCTGTTACTCTAGGCTACAAAAGAGGAAACAGGGACTGAGTGGCTGGATCATTTAGGTGAGGTTCCACTGGGCTTTCCTGCACTGCCACCAACCTCTTTTTGGAAAATAGTGGAGAAAGGCTGCGTTCTACATATTTAGCTGTCCCCTCCAACTTGAAGAATGTCCTTGAAAATACTCAGATAGTTTTAAATTTCTGGTTTTTAAATTGTTTAATGAACATGCCATAATTTGGCACTAGGTTTTTCTGAGTTTTGTTGATGGGGTGGGGGCAGGGCAAAAAACCCAGAATTGTTCTCTGGAGGGCAGGCTCCTTGTAACACAGGCTTCCCCCACTGGGTGAGTGTTGTAGGAACCCATCTGTATCCGTGTACCAGCTGGTGTTGTTGTGAGAGGCTGCATTCTGCTTCAGTGAATTTTTGGAAGACTTTTTCAACATGTTTGCTCATTCATGATGGTGATTTACAAGCACACCTATCCACACTGCACTGAATGTTCAGTATTTTTTGACCAAAAACAGCATGACCCCTCTGCCTCACCCTCCCTATTCACCCACTCGCACCCCAAGAAATTTTTTTGTTTCCCGAGATGAAAAAAGTCCTCAAAGGGAAACATTTTGCCAACGTGGAAGGGATGAAACAAAAAAACCAGCAGAACCCCTTAAAATGCATCAAAACTGACAAGTTCAAAACTCGTTTTGAGCAGTAGAAAAAATCATCTCGATAGGTATATGGCATCAAATGGAGAGTACTTTGAAGGTGACTGAAGTTTAAACAGGTAAGACTACACAATTTTTAATAGATAAATTCTGCAGGCTTTAGGGTTCCCCTCATATGTTTGCTTTCTTAATTTTTATTTTTATTGATTTTAGAGAGAGAGACATCAATTTGTTGTCCCCTTTATTTCTGCATTCTCTGGTTGCTTCCTGCATGTGCCCTGACTGGGGATCAAACCTGCAACCTCAGTGTACCGGGACAATGCTCTAACCAACTGACGCACCCAGCCAGGGTCTTTTATTCATTCCTTCAACCTGGAAAAGAAAAGACAATTTAAAATGTATAATCCCTTTTTATTTTATTTTATTTAAAAGGATGCCAACAGCAGAACACATGTTCAGAAAACCCACCGGCCTGAGCATTCTCGGAGCCTCCTCCTTGGTCCTGCTCCTGCTCGTTAATCCAGGAATCAGTAAGAATTTTCTCTAAATCACAGAAATGGAGATCACATGGAGGGTTATCAGCAGGGCGGGGGTGGGGGGAGAATGAGGGAAAGGGTACATGGAATAAGAAGCATAACTGGTAGGTACAAAATAGACAGGGGGAGGTAAAGAATAGTATGGGAAATGGAGAAGCCAAAGAACTTGTATGTGTGACCCATGGACATGAACTAAGGTGGGGGACTGCTGGAGGGAGGGGGGTGCAGGGGGGAGGGGAATAAAGGGGAGGAAAAATGGGACAACTATAATAGCATAATCAATAAAATATACTTTTGGCAATAAAATATGCTTTTTTAATGCAAAATAATTTTCAGCTAATTGCTGAGGGGAGGAGGGTATAAGGGGACCGAATGGTAAGGAGAAAAATACAATCAAGATTAAATCAAAAATTAAAAAAATAATAAAAAGCCAGTTAGAACCCCTTTGGGTGTTCCGGGCTGTTAAGTCTCTGTTGCAACTATTCCACGGTGTTTCTGTAGCCACAGAGCAGCACCCACTGCACAGCAACGAAGCACGTGGTTGTGTTCCAGCCACTGCACTTTTTAACGGCCCTCGGGCCTGATTTAATCCAGCCTCTGCCCCCAGTTCCTCTCCCTGCAGGACCGTCTTTAATGTCAGGTTTTTAACGTGGGGTCCTTAGGCTTCAGGTTGCTAAACTCCCTGAAATCCTGTGCAAAATGTTGTTTATATGTCTTGTTCGTGTGGGCATTGTTCAGGGGGTAGGGTCCATGGCTCCCATCTAAAGGTTCTATGACTCAAACACTGTTGACCCCGAGATCTCTCCCTGCCAGAGCCCTCACCTTGCTGTCCTGTTAGTTACTTTTCCCATGACTGCGAGCACCGCTCCCGCTGAACTGTTGCTCAGGTCCCAGAAATACCCTGGACAACTGTCAAGTCTCTCAGCCTGTACGAATGCAGCCTGTTTGATGTGGATCTTCAGCGTGATTCAGTTCAGTCCGTGAGCATCCATTTCTGAAAGAGTTCCCTACAGCTAGGCTGTGTGTCCTGGGAATAAGAAGTTAGACACCACACAAACATGCAACTACCGGTCATTGCGTCGGGGAGAGTGAACGGTGAGGCCAAGCAGGAGGTGCCTTACCCTGATTTGGGGGCACTCCCTGAGCAAGGGAGCATCCCTGAAAAGAGTCATTCACACATGTTTGTGTCTTTCTACAATGCCAGGGTCACAAAGAAGGGGAGCTTCAGTGATAGAAGTCAGCAGAGTGAGCCACCAGGCAACTGGCATGAAGCCCCGGTTGTTGGTGGTGTGGGCAGGTGGATAGGCAGGCCCGGGCCTCAGGCCAGGCCTCTGAGGTGGCAGCACACGTCCGGTGACGTGGAAGTCTGGCAGGTCTCCAAGCAAGGCCTGCAGTGCAGCCAAGCTTTACTCTCAGGTAGTCAGAGCTCTGACTTCTCATAGCCCACACGGGGCAGTGGTCCCACTCATATCGGTGTCCAGATGGAGTCCTTACCCAAGTGCCCAGACTGGTGGTTTGGGGTGTTCCAGGACCCTCCTAGGGCCATTCCTGTTATACCCCGTTACCTCAGTGTTGACACAGCACTTGACGTAACTGTCATGGCTGACAGTGACTCCATGTTGGATTGTCAAAGGTGTCCAAAAGGTCTGCACTGTTCTTGCTCAATGCAAGGCATTGGGCCATGTTTCCAGAAGGAAACTAAGGGGAAGCCTAAAAAATGCCCCAGAATAGAAATCTGGAACCAGAAGTTTGTTGAACAAAGAGAAAGAGGATGAGTAGAAGAGAAGATGTCTGCAATTATCTGTAGACAAAACACAGTTCAGTTTGTCAGAACAGAATATAGGATGGAATGGGCAATTAGACAGGAGAGGTGAGAGGCTGAGTCGTGAAGGATATGCGCTACAAGTCGTGTTTGTACTTTGTTGTAGAGACAGTGAGAAGTCTTGTGTGGTCTGCTGACCAGCAAGCATCCTTGGAATAAGAAGGAGCTAGTTAGAAATGGGATCACAGGTCCAACCCAGACCTACTGAGTCTAAGTCTGCATTTGAAAATGTCCCTGGGCAAATCATATGCACACAGGAAGTTGAGAAGCGCTTCTTTATTCTGAGTGAACCTTGTTTCCCACTTCACCTGACAAGCTCTTGGCCACCCCAGTTTCCCAAATGGCCCTCAGGTAACAGTCCCCCACGTATTTGGTAGGCATGCAGTTCCTGACCTCCTCTCTCCTGGACTTTCTCATTCACTGGCTCTGAGTTGAAATCCAGTAATCCGTTTATTTTTTAGCAAGAGTTCAAGGATGATTCTTACTCTAGGGAAGTTTGGGAAAACACATTTCCCAACCCCCAACTCAGCAAAGTCAATCACCTCTAGGTTCCTGCATCACTTTATCCTTTATTTTTAATTTTTATTTTATTGATTATGCCATTACAGTTGTTCTATTCCCCCCTTCATTCCCCTGCACCCCCCCACCCTACCATTCCCCCCCTTTAGTTTATGACCATGTGTCTCAAGTTCTTTGGATTCTGTATTTCCCATACTATTCTTTCCCTCCCCCCTATCTATTTTCTACCTACCGTCTATGCCACTTACTTTTTGTACCTTCTCCCCCCTTCTCCTCCCACTCCCCTGTTGCTAACCCTCTATGAGATCTTCATTTCTATGGTTCTGCTCCTGATCTAGCTGTCCTTCTAGCTTGCTTTTGTTTTAGATGTGGTTGTTAATAACTGTGAGTTTGCTGTTCTTTCACTGTTCATATTTTTTTATCTTCTTTTCCTTAGATAAGTCCCTTTAACATTTCATATAATAAGGGCTTGGTGATGATGAACTCCTTAAATTTGATCTTATCTGAGAAGCACTTTATCTGTCCTGCCATTCTAAATGAAACTTTTGCTGGATAGAGTAATCTTGGCTGTAGGTCTTTGGATTTCATGACCTGGAATACTTCTTTCCAGCCCCTTCTTGCCTGGAAGGTCTTTTTTGAGAAATCCACTGACAGTCTGATGGGAACTCCTTTGTAGGTGACTGTCCCCTTATCTGTTTCTGCTTCTAGGATTCTCTCCTTCATTTTAATCTTGGCTAATGTAATTATGATGTGCTTTGGTGTGTTTCTTCTTGGGTCCAACTTCTTTGGGACTCTCTGAGCTTCCTGGATTTCCCAGAAGTCTATTTCCTTTGCCAGATTGGGGAAATTCTCCTTTATTATTTGTTCAAATAAGTTTTCCACTTGTGGCTGTTCCTTTCCCCCTTCTGGTACCCCTATAATTCGGATGCTAGAGCGTTTAAAGATGTCCTGGAGGTTCCTAAGTCTCTCCTCATTTTTTTGAATTCTTGTTTCTTCATATTTTCCTTGGTCATTTTTTCCTTCTTTCTGGTCCACTCCCTTGATTTGAGTCCCAGTCTCCTTTTCATCACTATTGGTTTTCTGTGCAATTCCCTTCATTTCAATTAGTTTAGCCTTCATATGTTCCTCTAATTTGTAACTAAAATCAACCAGTTGTGTGAGCATCCTGATCACCAGTGTTTTGAACTGTGCATCTGAAAGTTTTGCTATTTCTTCGTCGCTTAGAGTTATGGGCTCTGGGGCTTTAAGATCTTCTTGAGTCATTTTTGGTCTGTTCGTGCCCATGAAGTATGAGGAGCAGAGCCTTAGGGGCGGGGCAGGGTCCTCCAGGGCAGGGTCGCTGGGTTGTGATGCTGTATGTGGGGGCGGGGTCAGAGCCGGGAAATGGCAGCCGTCTCTGCTGCCTCTCGCCTGGGACCCGCTCGGTCCCATCTCACTGCCCACTCCCTCGCCGGTCTATCTGCGCAGGAATGCGGCACCACAGTCAACCCACCGCCCTTCACCCTGGCCGGATCCGCCAGTCGCTCACTGGGTCGCGCTCACTGGGTCGCTCACTGGGTCGGCCCTTTGCAACCCTACGTCTGGGATCCTCGCACCTGAATCCTTCTGACTGAGTTTTCCTGTGCAACCCTGCTCCGCCAGCTGCTGGTTTCACCCCTCTTACTGGTCAGGCTGAAGAATTCGTTGTTATTGGACTTCCAAATAGTTCAATTGTCTGTGTTCTGGCTGTGTGTTTCTGTTGCTAATATTTCGTTGTCTCTGAACTTGGTTGTGTGAGAAAGCATGGCCTCTCCATCTTGGCGGAAGTCTCACTTTATCCTTAATTGTGACAGTGTTAATGGGTTGTTGTATAATTTTGCATTTATTGTACATATCTGTTTTCCTTGGTGGGCTTTGAACTCTTCCCTGTTGGCTGGCTGTTGCATTGCCAGTGCCTGGCACAGGGCCTTACACTCAGTCGATGCCCAAGTGCACCCATGAATAGCAACGACCGCCACGCAGCCTATTAGTGCGAGTCCAGGGGGCAGACCAAAGGCCAAATACGACCCTAAAACAGAAAGTAGCTTCAGTCTGAATGAGCAATTTATCAGTAGGGTCTTGTTCTGAATATTCAAATCGAGGTCAGGGAACGTTCCTGTTTACTAGTTCCGCTGAAACTCTTCTTCACCCTGAAACCGGACACCTCGGGCCCTCTGACCAGCTGATGGTGAGCTCGGCCCCTGCCTGCCTCCAGCCGTAGTGCCCTGAAAACGCCTTCACGTGATCCCACCACTGCATGGGACCATTTGACCTTCTGTGACAGCAAATTCCTTAAGCTGACCACAAGCCGCATGAAGTTATTTCCTTTTCTTTTTCCTTCTAAATTTCCTTCTTAGCCAGTTGGCCTCAATGAAGGGAGTAACTTTTGAAGGAGAAATTAACTCAGTTGTCATTTCATTGTAAAAGGAGGGAAGGGGATATAAATATTTTTTAAATCCTCTTCAGAACTTTGTATTTATTTACACATTATATTTTTTTCTGGATACATAAATCATATGCATCTATTTTGCAACTTTGTGGGGGGGGAGAAAAATGTAAAGGATATAAATCCTAACAGCTAGAATGTTATGGTTATATCTATTAATAGGATTTACTTTCAAATAGTCACGGGAGACTTGTGTCATATGCAAATGAAAAATGTAGCTGGAATCAAGCACAGTTCTGTGCAATGCTTTTGATACCTGAATGTTACCACCCGCCAAGCGGAAAAGTGAAGTCAGGGACACATGCAACCAACATTATCTGAGGATCCAAGAGAAGAGAAGAGATGGGGACTGAACTTCAATGAGGGATTCTGATGTTGGAAGGAAAGCAACTGGGAGAACTCAACTCTCAGCTGAGAGTCATCCCAACTCTCTCGGGGTTAAGGAGGAAGCTGAAACACCACTAGGACAATTTGAAAGATCTCTCTCCCTTCCTCAGATGTGCTTGTCCTTGAGAAAATTCTGCATAAGTACTTCTTTGGATCCTTTCTCGCCCTTTCCCTCACTAAAGAGTTTTCCTAACTCCTCAGGTCTCTGAAAGGTATAGGGTTAGATAAGCAAGAGTGGACTTCCTCTTCGCTCTTTGACCCAGAAGTGAGCTCACGAGGTGATGAGTCACTTGACTGAGTCCCTGGGAGAGCTGGTTTTTTATTGGTAAGGAGGGATCCTTGCTAATAAAAGGGGTCCTAGGGAAAAGCCAAAAAGAGCTTTCTCAGCCCTGGCCAGGTAACTGTTGGTTGAAGCATCACCCCAATACACCACCATTGTGGGGTCCATACCCAGTTAGGGCACATAAAAGAATGAACCAGTGAATGCTTAAACAAGTGGAACAACAAATTGATCTCTCTCTCTCTCATCAAAAAAAAAAGGCTTTCTCGAGATTGGGTTTTTTATGGGCTTCCTTCTTTTTATGTGCATGTAACTTTGTTGTTTTACTTTTTAAAGTCATGATTTATTACAAAACAATTACATGATGAGGAAGCATATAAATACAAAAATATAAAATCATCGGACACCAAACACCTGGGCTCCGTCTCCTGTCTGAGTTTATATAAAATTATCTGGCCAAGTTTGACTCCACCCAGTTGGGGATGTAGCCCCGATAGGACTCAGCTTGACCCTACAGCTCAGCAATGAGCCCTGGAAAATAAGAAAACCTGTGAGATCCTTTGCTCGATGCCAAATTCTGGAGTGATAAGGTGGGGCCTTTTGCTCCTACAACTTTTCCCATATCTTTTCCTTGGACCTATCCATTTGGTCCCCTTCTCCCAAAACTAGGGAGACTTGATGAGCATTCTTAGAGGCTGAGCAAAATCACTCCAGAATCTCCTGTTCCTCTTCTTAGCATCCAACCCCACCCTGAAAGTGTTAGGTAGCCGAGGTGGCCAAGAAAGGACCAGGAGCCAAAAAGTTCAGATGAAGGGCTTTTATCTGAGGCGGGACATTACCTACCATCAGCAAGGCTGAGTCCAAGCAGACAGCAGCTGCAAGAGAAAGGGCAGGAGGGTTTTTAAGGGTATGTAGCAAGCCCCCAGGGAGGGTACGTCACCCTGCTGACCTGCCCCAGGTGTCCTGGGTGTAGCTGTTTGTAGGACAACGTCCTCTGATCAGGGATGGCTGATTTGGGGGCACAAAGTCCGGGAGATTTACGGGCCTTGTTTCTGGGGAAGGCTTGAGGAATGGGGAGAGGCAGTGAAGACTCAGCAGGTTTCCAGCAGGATAACTACAGCTGTGTCTCAGCTGTGCCTGATAATGGTGACTCTCGTGGTCAGATGTCTAGCTGGTAACACACACCTTCTTTGTTCCAGCACAGGCGGTGGCTTAGGTCCTCCACGTCCCTGCACATTCCAACAGAAAGCAAGGGCATGCGGCTCGGCCTGTGTTGCTGGTCATTTTTTTTTGGCTGGTCTTTATTATTTATTATCCACGGCCTGAAGAAATAGATAAGAGAGAGATTCTGTGCTTTGAATTCACTACTTCCTCTTTTCCAAGACCAGGTTTTTCAGTTGCCATCGGAATGGTGGCAGTGCCCTGCAACTCCAGGCAGAAGCTTCTCTTCCTTTGACTCCTGTCTCAAGGGCCACGGCCTCCCACTGGGCACAGGAAGAGTCTTGTAAAACCGGGAGGAAGTTTCGGCAGTTGCATCCCCCAGTCTTAATTCATACTGATAGTCGTAGTTAATTGTTAACTATACTGAATAAGCACTTTCATCATCCCTTGTAATTATTCATAGCTTGGCCTTCTGTTGCTATGCTAGACTCTCTCTCAGGACAAGACTTAAAATGATTCTCTCTCATCAGATATAAAAATTTCTGGGAAAGGATAAGTCTTCAGATAAGATTTTAAAAATATGATCCAGTAATTCTCAGCTGTCCCAAGTATGGAAGGAGAAATAGAATAAATTTAATAAACTCCAGAGACTCAGGGAGAGCACCCAAAGGCAGCCTCCCTGACACCTTCCAGAGTAGAACCGCCCTGGGCATCTCCTCGAATCTGCTCTAATATTGATTAGTTCTGTCAATATTGATTTAGCAGCTAGTATGTAACAGGCTCTATGCTAGGCACTGGAAATGCAAAGATGAAAAAGACATGATCTCTTTTCTAAGAAGGTCATAATCTACTGTGGGGGCAGGGAGGAAGATACGTAGCTAATAGCTAACCCATGCAATATAACAGAGCCGTGAACAGATCAGATGCTGGGCGACCCAGAAGGCTCTGGGTAAGTATGCACGTCCTCTCTTAAGAACCTATTCAAGGGAGATGTTGCTTGAACTGGTCTTCAAGTGCCAGGCAAAGGAGGAGTGGGCCGTGAAGACAAAGGACTTCATGTTAAAGTCATGGAGGTGTCAAAGGGCGGCTTAGCGCAGAACCATGAGGGGCTCAATGTGACTGGGCTGGAAGGTCAACTCATGATTAGAGGAGGAGGGGAGAGCAAACCAGAATAGCCTAAAAACAGACTGTGAAGGGATTTTGCTCACCATCCTAGAAAATCCGGAAGTGAAAAAGGGGAGGGAACTGATGGGGTCAGATGCACTTTTAGTACGTTGATCCTTGTGACAGTGATGAAAATGGCTGGAATGAGAAGAGATTGGTAGCTGAAGGGTTAATCATGAGGCTCTTGAAGTTTTTGAGTCAACAAAAGATACCATTTGAGCTGAGGTAATCACAGTGGGGTAAAGAATAAGGACAAACTGGGGTAATATTGCAATAATAAAATGTGGGGTTACTGAGTACTGCAATGGGAATGGAGTAAGTAAAGGAAGGTTTCAAACTGCTTTCCTAGAAACACAGAGTAGATGGTGATCGTGCTAACTAGGGAAAAACTTGAAGAAGGGATAAGGGGAAGGGGATTCTAGAGAAAAGATAACGAGCTCAATTCTGCAAAATGTTAAGTTTGGGATACCTGTACAATGGGCAAATGGGCGTTTGATCTAGGGTTCAGGAGAGAGATGACCTAGAGATCTGATTTAAGGAGTCCCCATCAACACGAGGCAACAGATGAAGCTATAATTTAGATATTATTCTTTCGTTTTTTAAAATTTTTTATTTTATTTTATTTTTTAGAGAGAGGGGAAGGGAGGGAGAAAGAGAAAGAGAAACATCAATGTGTGGTTGCCTGAACTGGGAGACCAGACGTACAAACCAGGCATGTGCCCCAACGGGGAATCAAACTCCAGACCTTTCTGTTAGCAGGCCATCGATGCTCAACCACTCAACCCACTGAGTCACTCCATCCAGGGCAGATGATATTACTCTTTCATTTCACCAGTATTTTATCCACTACATACTAGGTAATGAGCTAGCAACAGCATAAAAATAAGAAGAGACATGTTATCAGGGTAGAATTTCAGTGAGTTCAATACTTAAAGCACTGGATATTAAACCTTAAGCAGGAAAGAAATCAAGTAGGAAGCTGGCTAAGAGTTGAGTTCTTAGGCTCCAGCTTTGTGACCCTGGCATTATTAACCAGCACCCCAGGTGATTATGGCGCAGGGGGCGCTCAAAGAAACATGATCTCAAGGGGTGGCTGGAGGACACGGTGTCAGTAAAAAAGAATGAGAAGGGATACAGAGATGAGTGTAACAGTGGGAAATTGTAACCCATCCCACATTTTTTTGACATCATTTCTGTAAGTGCTGACTTTGACTAACTTATAGCTTGTGGATGAACCGCATGTTTATACTACATAAGTATCCTAGGAACTAACTTCAAAATACGCAAACCCCAATCTTCAGGCAACCCACCTCTAGGGGACTTGCTGACCTTCAGCCATGGAGCCAGGATGATGTGAAGCTGAGATGATGTGAAGCCGGGATGACTGAACCAGGATGACGCACACCGGACCATCACTTGCCTTATCGGAATGGACTGTACTCATCTGAACATAGAGAACTCTGCCACCCGCTCCCATGATCTCTTTGTTCTTTTCTCCCCTCCCTCATTAAAACCTCTGCCAGCACTGAGATTTGGAGATGGGTTTTGTGACGTGAGTCCCCATCTTCCAGGTGGCCGGCACCTGCAATTCAACCACTTTGCTTTACATCTGCACCTGCCTCTCGAGTATTGGCTTTCGTAGCGCAGGCAGCTGGACCAGCATTCAGCTACAAAAGGAAGCCAGATTGTGAGGTCCCTTTAATGACCAGAATCTTTAAAAATACTATACATGGCAATATTCATGGGGTTTATTCCATAACTCACCGTCCTCCCCTTTTGACCAATTTCAGCTTCAGTTTATCTAGGGGGAAGCCTTATTCATGTGCACCATTCTCCATGCCTTCTGCCTAGCCAGTCCTGGATGTTCTGACTGGGCACCTTCTTGCCTCCGGACATCGAATTGACATCATCTAATCTGAGCTACACATATTCCCTTTGACCAATCCCCTTGCCAACCAGTGAGCCAACAATGAGCCCCCTGTTAACACAGCCTCAGGACCTCCCACACCTGTGAACCAGCCTGGGTGTTCTCCTCCAGGCAACTATCAGGACTGGATACAGGAGAAAAAACAATCATGGAAGGAAGCTGAGAAGTTATTTATCCCAATTTTCTACCCAGTGCAGGATTCTCTGACAATGTCCTTGAGCAGCGGTCACTTGGCATCTTGGTGCCTCCATCCGGCAGCACCAAGACAGTCTGTTCTAATGTTGAACAAGCTTCATTCTCGTCATGAACCAAACCCTGTAACTACCCCATTCACTGACCAAGTTCTGGCTTCTGTGCCCATGCAAAGCAGGCCTCACCCAAGTCTGCAGGCCAATCCTTATATATATTTATTATCTTTTATTTTATATATATGTATATACATACACATACATATATGTGTGTGTGTGTGTGTGTGTGTGTGTGTGTGAAAGCCTCCATTGTATTTTTCAGGTTAAACATCCCTAGCAGCTTCAACAACTCTGTTTATAATGAGCTATGGCTCATCATTGTTTCATCTGGAACTTAGTGGCTTAAAACAATGCAAATGTATTATCTTATATTTCATGAGTTTAGAAGTACAAAATAAATGTTGAAGGACTAAAATCAAGGTATCAACAAGGCTGGTCCCTTCTTTCATCTTCAAAGTTCATCACTTCAGTATCCCTCTGTGTTCGTCTTGTATAAGGACACTTGTGATTATATTCAAGGCCCACCCAGATAATCTATCCAGATGTCTTCCCATCTCAAAACCCTTAATGTAATCACAGACGTGGTGAAGTCCCTTTTGCCATAAAAGGCAACATTCACAGACTCTGGGCGCTAGGATGTGGATGTCTTTGGGGCTGTTACTCAACCTACCACGGCTGCTTCAATCAAGGGCCTCTAAGACGACACTCATCAACCGAGTCGTGCCATCAGCCGAAACCCCGTGCTGTTTTTCACATCCACAGCTGCTGTGCCTGGTCTGACCATTGGGACTTCCTCCTTCTGGGCACAGGATGGGAGCGCACTTACCTCCAGTTCCACGGTGAGATGTGGACCTGCGCCTTTCTTGGCCAGTGTGGTGTGAGATGACGTGTGTGACTTCGCCGAGAGCTTTAAGAGCTAATGAGAGATTTTTCTCTGACACGGTGAGCAGCAATGATCAGATGACAGCGTCTGCGTCAGCCCGGTTCCCAGAGGGAAGAAACCGTAGAGAATAGCTCCCCGTTGACTCACTGCAGATGTAAAAGGTGAGTAAGAAGTAAACCCTGTTGCCAAGTCGTGGAATTTTGGCAGCTGATTTGTTTCGGCCACATAATCTAGCCCATCCTGACTGACACAAACTCTTTCTATGGCTGAGTCTATTTTTGGAATCTGAACAGAGAATTTCTCATGTGTTCCCATTACACTTCATCTCTTCTACAGTGACCAAGTCTTCAAGACTTTCCCAATATCTAATAATCTTGACCCAATCATAATATATAATCCATATTTGATCATTAAAATCTGACAAACATGTATCCTGTGTCTTTGTCAAAATTACTGACTTGAAAAATTTATTAGGACAAACTCTAGTGCATCAATCTTTATAGTACATATAGATGCATTACCGTCAGAATATGTTTCTTCATCTTAGCCATTAGCCATAGAATTTTCAAAGTACTTAGTCGAGTTTGGCAGAATATTTTCATTTTAACTCTTGTATCCTTTTCATTCGATTGTTTTTTTTTTTACTTTTAAACACTTTTTTAAAGATGTTACTTATTAAATTTTAGGGAGACGGGAAGGGAAGGAGAAAGAGGGGGGAGAAACATCAATGTGCGGTTGCCTCTCACGTGACTTACACTGAGGCCCTGGCCTGCAACCCAGGTATGTGCCCTGACTGGGAATCAAACCAGCAATCTTTGGTTCGCAGGCCCATGCTCAATCCCCTGAGCTACATCTGCCAGGTATAATTATAGTAGCATTAAAAAAAATCAGTTTAGTGTGGCAATTTTGCACTTAGGGAATCCTAACCAATTCGTAGTGAACAATACATCCTTTTCTTAGCACTCCTAGATCATCTGATTATTAAAGATTCTAAAATTATACAGAGATTCATATAAATATTAATTTATATTTTCTACCTAAAACATTAGGCATTATTAGACCCTTTCTTTATATCTAGGACAGCAAAGGGAAATTACATTGCATTCTAGCTCTTGCCAACAGTTTTAGCTTGAGTATAAACATCCTGATTAGAGACAAATGACATTGGACTTGCCTTATCTTACAATATCACCCTTCTGGTAACCTACTTCTTAAAAATGCAATGTAGCAGGTGCCCAAGCATGCAGTCATCCTGTGAGGAGAAGGACAAGAGATTCATGCAGAAGTGTCTCTTTCTAATCTACTCTCTATATATTAACTGAACAAACTGTGCTACTTCAGTAGACTCTTTGAGGAGCAAGTATGGCATAGTTTGGTAGGCTATAGAATCAAAATACCACCGTTCAAATTTTATCTTTATCACTTACAAGTTTTGTGAGTTTGGATGAGTTTTTTAATCTCTAATCTTTGGTTTCTTCATCTGTAAAATGGAATAATAATAGGACTCACCTCAGTGTGTTATTGGGAGGATTAAATTAGACAATCCAGGTACAGGGCATTGAATAAAGTGCTCAATAAATGTATTTAATACCATGTAAGATTTCTTCTTGCAGGGCATAAAATAAATAGTTAGTAAATTAATATGCTCATTAATGGTACCTGAAAAAGGAGTACCTATATCTTACTAAACGGTTACATGAGATAAAAGAAATCATGAGGAGCTAAGTAGAGACCAGATATTGCCTGGTGCTCGGGGAATTTGACTGCAATTTCCTTTAAAATGTGAGGCTGCATGGCTTTGCGAGTCTTTCTCCTTGGCAGATGTCATTGACTCAACATGAGCTTGGTGGCAGAGCCTAGACACATCCGATTACTTTTTTAAATGTCACTTGGCTATTTGAATTGGTGGGAGACAAAAAGCAGCAGATCATCAGAGAAACTGGGGAAATAGCACTGTTTCTTTTAGTTCTCTCTCTCTTAAGAAACAGGTTTTCTAGAAATACATATTTAGAATTTCCAAAGAAAAAACCTTTATATCACTAATCCAAAATATTTGATTTTTTAGAGGACATTTTAAGAAAAACAAACTTTTCAAATATGCTAAAGGACAGCAGAACTATGGCTTCTGATTCATATATTATTTCTAATATTTATTGGCCTACTTTAATTTCCATAAAATGGTTATGTTAAAAAATATGAAAAAGAATAAGGCATGATAACTGAGTTTATTTTTATATTATTGACCAGTCAACCAAAATAAAGTCTTCTTAAATGTCCATCAGATCATCAGATTGATTTCGGATAAAAAAACATAAACTTTATTTTTATAACAATGTCAAAAATATAGAGCCTATCATTATTTTCACTTATAATTCTCTAAATTTATTCATGTGACATGTTATATTTACTGGAAAAGGAAGACCTTGGCCTTGTCCGTATGACTGTTTGCCTGTCTGTCTCTCTTTCCTCCTTTAAAGTAGCATACCTGTCATTCATTTGGGTCTGAGAAGGCTGAGAAACTATATCACGAAAGCCCGAGTCTCCAAGCTCTTTCATCTGTGTACTTATTTTCTCAAGTGCATTCCTTCACCAAATCATGGTCAGCTCCACCCTTCCTAAAATAACACGATCGCGCTTGAGATCTACCTCATCCCTCCCCCACTCCCCTAACTGCACATAAAACTACTGCTGTAGTATCTGAGAACAGGGGGTTGTCGGGATTGGCTACATAATTTATGGGGCCCAGTGTAAAATGAAAATGCACGACCCTTTGTTCAAAAAGAAAAAGAGAGAGAGAAATAGGGAGAGAAAGACAGAGAGAGAGAGAAGTGCTACTTAAAGCACTAGAATAAAATGTTTTTTCCTTTCTTCTGTGTTCTGTCTCTTGGCTTGTCATGGTGTTTGTTAGTTACTATTTAATGTCATTCTAAATAAAGGAAAATAAAATTTAAATTATTAGTGGGAATTTTACTGTCCATCTTTCTGTGGTTCGATGCCAATTTTAAATGAATATATCTATTTTGACCATGTTTGACTCATGCAGAATCCCTGGAATTACGCAATTCATATTTCATTGTTTGTACATGTAGCATATGTATTTTAGTCTTAGAAGAACAGGGGGGTGAGGCACAAGACACACTGAACCATTTTAAATTTCACTTCTGCTGCACACACACTTTACCACAATGTTACCTTTGAATTAATGATGAGTCAGGAAGGATTGAGATGAAAAGTGACTGTGCACCACACTCAGTTTCCCGTCCCTTCCACATCATCACTCTCAGCATAATCGGTTGGTGAACACAGGGAAGTAACATGAATAAGAAAAGATAGGGCAGAGTTCCTTGGTGGTTTATGCCTCTGAAAATAACATCACTTGCTTTCTGCCTTCAAAGCAAGTTTTGATTTGAACAGAAGTGAGTCCACTTGGGGTTAGCACTCCCCTCCCCCCTTTCCCTCAGCCACAGACAGATGACACGACCTTAAACTCACCTGGAGCCTCACTGAACTCCTGTGCATGCAGGGTCCTCCAGAAGCCTGCACTCACGGGCGTGTATGAACACTGCGTGCAAATGGGGCAGCAAGAAATGGCTGAGAACACACATGCTCCACTGTCACAAAACAGAAATTCAAAGCTAAGACTGTGTAGAGTTTCAAGATGGTGGCAGTGCAAATTAAACTGAGCATGGGGGCCTCCTGAGCACAGGGCCCAAGAAGTTGGCCCTAGGTGCTGTTATGTTGGAGTTCAGTGGCTGTTTGTGTACAACAGGTGGACTGTAAACAGTGCCCAGGGAGCTTGGCAGATCTTCAAAAAGCCAAACAGAATGACCATATGATTCAGCAATTCTACTTCTGGGTTTATAGCCAAAAGAATTGAAAACAGGGCTCACACAGATAACCTGTACACCAATGTCCTTTGCAGCATCCTTTACATTAGTTAAAAGGTGAAACGACCCAAGTGTCCGTTGATGAATGGGTAAACAAAAGAATGGAATATTAGTCAGCCATATGTAGGAATTTTGATATATACTAAAACATAGATAAAACCTTAAAAATATTATCCTAAGTGAAATAAGTCAGTTACAAAAAGGACAAATGATTTTCGATTCCAGTTATATGAAACATCTAAAATAGACAAGTTCACAGAGATAGTAAGTGGTCTAGAAGTCACCAGGGCTGAGGAGGGTGACTGGGAGTTATTGTCTAACGGTTACAGAATTCCTGTCTCAGGGAATGAAAACATTTTGGAAATGGTGACTTTTGGATAATGGTGATGGTTATCCAACATTGTACGTGTACTTAATGCCACTGAATTGTATGCTTAAAAATGGTTTAAATGGCAAATGTGGGGTTGTATATATATTTTACCATACTAAAAAAACTTAATAGGTAGGAACAAAAAATCAGATTAAAAATGGACAGAGGAAACAAATAAACATTTTTCCAAGGAAGACATACAAGTGTCCAACAGGTAATAAAAAATCTTCAACATCACTAATCATCAGGGAAATGCAAACAAAATTGCAATGAACTGTCACCTCACACCTGATAGAAAGGCAATCATCAGCAAGTCGAGATAACAACTGCAGGCCAGGATGCGGAGAAGAGGGAACTCGTGTGCACTGCTGGTGGGACTGCACATGGGTGCGGCCACGGTGGAAAACAGTGTGGAGGTTCCTCAAAGCCTTAAATATGGAACTCCCGTATGATCCAGCAATTCTACTGGGTATTTATCTGAGGGAAACAAAAACACTATGGTAAAGAGATAGCTATCTTCCCATGTTCACTGTAGCATTATTTACAAAAGCCAAGGCCTGGAAACAACCTAAGTGTCCATCAGTCGATGAATGAATAAAAAGATGTTACATATACATATATGTGTATAATGGAATGTACATATGAGAATATCATTCACTCATGAGAGAAAAAGGAAATCCTTCAGACACTCAGGTCCTATATAAAATAGCATAGATCAATGCATACAGTCAGCCCTCCACAGCTGTGGATTCCCAATTAAGAGTCAAAAACAGCACAGGTATTTATTGAAAAAAATTGCATTTAAGTGAACCTGCACAATTCAAACCCATTTGTTCAAGGGTCAACTGTATATGTATTACAGAAGAAGCTCCCAGGTAGCACTGCCAGATAAAATGCCAATATTGCATGGGACATACTCATACTAGACCCTTATTTGTGGTTTATCTGAAATTCAAGTTTACTGGGTCCTCTATATCCTAAGTTGCTAAATCTGGCAACATTATCCCTTAAGAATTCTGATGCAGATGGACACTTACAAACTCCCAGGTTTTCCTTTGAGGGAGCAGTTCACAACTCCCTGAAAGCCTTCTGATGAGCATGTGTGAGATTTTTAACAGTGATGTCTCTGAAGTACCAGAACATCCTACACAGCCTGCCACTGCCTTCTCTTGAATAGTCCCTTCTCTTGTTTCCATGAGTCCTCCTGGCTTCTCTCTCTCCTCAATGGCTTCTCCTCAGCAACCCCAGGGATCCTTCTTTAGGGGGACCCAGAGTCTATGCAATTTGGAGGACTCTCTTTTTAAAAATAATATATGATTACAGGTACATTAGCTCAAAAGTTAGCATCTTGTAGAACAAAGAAATTGTCACACATTGAAAAATTTAAAAAGCTTGTTATTAATGAACACTCTTCTTTAATAACATTTTCATACATTTTGGTGGGCTGCATAATCCTTAATCACTTATTCAAATGATAAAGCATGTTTTATAATAACAGTAATAGAAGGAATGAGAATGATAACTTAGTCTTGTTCTAGCATGATGAATAGAACTTTGCTTTTTATTATCAATAGTGCAGGAGTGTACTTTCCACTTTGCAAGGAATAATGGCAATGTCGTGTACATTTTTAGGATTGTTGGCAAGTTTGGGCAGACTTCATTCAAATTTCTTTTCTATATGAGCTGTCAGATTTGGAAGAACTTTCTGTAGACTTGTTTTGTTTATTTTAAACCCCAGTTTTCTCTCTTCTTCTGGAGCTGGAGCTGGGTCACGGTCATGTCTTCACCAGACCTCCCATTTCACATCTCTGGTTTCCACGCAGCACAGTCGGCAATGTACAAGGTGGGAATATGCACTGAAGCAACTCCAGCACTTGGGCAGGCAGCACTCGCTTAAAGACAAACAGAAAACATTGCCAAACACAAAAATATATACCCCACTTGCCTTGGTGAAGTTTATGTCAACTTGGCAGCAGCATGGTGCCCAGGTATCTGGTTGAACCTTATTCTCAGTGTTTCTGTGAAGGTGATTTTTGGAACAGATTAACATTTAAATCGCTGGACATTGAGTAAAGTAGATTACCCTCCATAATGGGGGTGGGGGTGGGGGCACATCCAATCAGTTAAACGACTTAATAAAACAAAGACGGACCTTCTCTGAGCCAGAAGAAACTCTGCCAGTAGACTGTCCTGGGACCCAGGCTGCAACTCTCCCCTGGATTTCCAGCCTGCCAGTTTACTTTGAAGATTTTGGACTACCAAACGTCCACAATCATGTGAACCAAATCACTAAAATCAACCAATCTCTCTCTCTCTCTCTCTCTCTCTCTCGATGGATGGATGGATGAATGGATGGGTGGATAGATATCTCCTGTCTCCCGTTGGCATGTCTCTCTGGAGAACACACTTATATACCACTGAATTCCCCCTTACACAGACTTACACAGATCCCCCAAAGGCTCCCATCCACCTGGATGTCAAGGCTGCAATACTCTGATTTCAAGATAATGAGTTAACCTGGGACATTTACCAGAGCAAATGCGCAAATCAGCTGATCTCCCAGTTTAGAAGGAGCTGAGCTGGCAGAGTGCATCGGTTTGAGACCCCCTCCCTCATCAGGGCCCCATCTCACAGTCTCCTCTCTCCCTGAGATATTGATCTTCCTCCTGTACCCCAAACATCACCCTCACTCCTCTCCTTGAAGGTTCCAGTTAACCCGACCTCTTCCACAGTGGTCCTCTGGAGAAGCTTCCTCCTCCTCCCATAATCCTCCACCTTCTTAGCAATTCCCTCCCAGGTTCCTTCTGAGTATATGTGTGTCATCTCTGAAAGCAGACCGTAAAATGTGCTATGTATCACCTTGTATTTTTAGTCCTAACCCTCCCCCAGGGCAAGCGCAATAATTTACAAAATAGTAGGTGTAAACAGCAGTGTGCGAGTACTGACTCATGAGGGCTGATTAAATTTTCGGAATTCTGTGAGTCCGTTGTTAAGCACAGCCGTTAGTCAAAATTGTTACATAAACTTACAGTTACGTAAATGACGTTGAAACCCAAAATAGAAAATATTCAACACTCATGGTTTACAAATTATTCTGGTGCTTTTTTACCCTTATCTATGCACTCGAGGTTAGTTATATCCATTGTACATATACTTATGGTAGAAATACTAACTAATGATGAGTTTCTGTGCAACTCTTCTCAATGCCATGTTCAGTGTGTCGTGGTGACAGCTTGAAATCAGGTGAGAGCATTTATACATGCCAGAGACATTGGCAAGTGCTGTGGTATAATTCAGGGCTATCCTCCCAGAGGGTCAGCTGTCAAACATCCTCCAGCACACTAGTCCTTGTAAACTACTTTGATAGAACTCGAGCAAACCTTCCAGGTTTGTCTCCTATAACTACATACACAATCTCTCTCTTCCTCCCCACCCCTCACTATTTTTGACATCCTTTCCTGAAAATACTTCTCATACCTCTGGGTCGTCCCATGTGTTCTTTGCCCAGCACGTGCTTTTTTCTCTTTTCCATCTGGTAGACTCCTGCTCACCCACTGTACCCTGGTTCAAGTGCAGCTCTCTGGGATTTCCCCGGTTCCAGTAGTAGCTGGACAGCACCGCCCAGCACTGCCATAACGAAGTATACTAGGCCGGTAGCTTAAACAGAAGACTGGTTTTTCTCACAGTTCCAGGGTGTAGAAGTCCAAGATCAAGGCATTGGCGGGTTTGGTTTCTCCTAAGGCCTTTCTCCTTGGCTTGCAGATGGCCGCCTTCTCACTGGGTTCTCACATGGCGTATCCTCTGTAAATGCTTCCCTGGTGTTTCCTTGTGTGTTCAAAATTTCTCTTCTTACAAGGAAAGATCAGAATGGATTGGGGCCTAGCTTAATGGCCTCATTTTAACTTTATCACCTTCTAAAGGCCCTATCTCCACATACAGTAACATGCCAGAGTACTCAGGTTGCAGGGAGAGTTCCATCCATCCATGCATTCATTGGTTGATGTTTGTAGGTGCCCTACCTGGGGATAGAACCAGCAACCTCGGTGTAGTGAGATGATGCTCTAACCAATGAGCTACCCAGCCAGGGCCCAAAAAGAACTTTTTAATTGTCTTTGTTCTTGTTATCTAGAGATTACAACTGTTTAACATTTTTGGTTTTTTCTTCAAAGCTTTCTACACAATTAATTTTATCACCTGGGAAGAGACAGACAGCTGTTCCATAGTACCTATCCTCTCCTTCCTGCAGGTAATTTTTCACTGGGTAAGGAAGAACCCAGAATGAATATTACATTTCTCAGTATTCCTTAGTTGATGACTAAGTTCTGGGAATCTGCCTTAAGAGACAGCAGCCCTGCTCTTTATCCCTTCCCTCCCAATACCTCCTGCCGCCAACACACACACACACACACACACACACACACACACACACACACCCTGGTCAGCCATCATTCCTCACCGCTTTCAGCTGCCCAGGAAGCTGAGACTTCCTTCTCCAACTGCAAGGCTGAGAGCCACTGTGGCCCAACCACAGAGAGAGAACTGGAAGAAGTCAGCATCCCTGAAGATGTTATGGAACATCCCAGGCCTCCAGGCCTTGTTTATGAGGGGAAAATAAACATGTCTGCCTTAAACCACTGTTTGTTTTAAATTTCTATGACATACGCATAAGACATATCATTCTGCAACTTTTATTTCTTCATATCTTCACATCGGTAATTATGGATAGAGTCAAAAATGGCCACAGAGGAGTGGTTTGCTGGTTCCTCAAAAAGCTAAACATAGAATTACCATGCGACCCAGAAATTCCACTCCTGGGTACGGATGCAAGAGAATGGAAGACAGGCACGTGAATGTTCACAGAGGCACTATTCACCATGGGCAAAAAGTGGAAGCAACCACACTGTCCATCAACTGACAAACAGATGAACAAAGGTGGTCCATCCATACAGTGGAATAGTATTTGGCCACAGAAAGGAATGCAGTACCAATACATTGAGAACATCACACTGAATTAAAGAAGCCAGTCAGCAAAGGTCTGTATGACTCCATTTGTATGAAATATCCAGAACAGGCAAATCCATAAAGACAGAAAGCAAATTAGCGGTTGCCAGAGGCTAGCGTTGGGCAGGAATCTGAGTGGCTGTTTAATGGGTATGAGGTTTACTTTGGGGGTGGTAAAAATAATCTGGAACTAGATAGATGGTTGCACAACGCCGTTAATGGACTAAATGCCCATGAACATGCTGTGAATGGAAACCCGAGACTTCCGCAGTGTGATGAGACGCGTGGAGAGAGCGTCCCAGCTGTCCCGGCTGCCCCAGCCCGGCTCCGGCCGTGTGGGGCAGGCCCTGTCCCATCACCAGCCACAGCTGAGGGCCCGCCCGCAGCTGCCCGAGACAGCCCGCTTGACATCAGCAGCCGTCAAGCCCAGTCAAGTCCAGTCAAGCCACAGAATTGTGAGGAATAATAAGCCATTGTTGTCTGAAGCCACTTTGTTTCAGGGGCTTGTACTCCAAAACAGAGAACCGACGCAGAGTGTGCCGCCACGCAGTTATCGCGATTCACTCAACCAGTGTCCTGCTGAGAGGCTCCGGTGCGTGTCCAGGCCCCTGACTACTGTAAACCACTCTGTCCTGCACATTCTTACAGAAGCTACTCTCTGCCTTCACCCGATTTTCCCTAACACTCCCAGCAGCTGCACACTTGCATTTAATGGAAACTTCAGGGAAAAAAACAATCCAAATATATTCCTAACACGTTAAAGAAGCAAAAGCAATAGTTGCAATTTCAGGCCACGTCAGCTGCAAAACCAAGGCCTTGCTGGGTTGCTGAGGCCGTTTGCATGTACTCGACCCCGTTCTCGTGAACAGGGTCTATTCCCAAGCTTCTCCCTTTTTGCCAGACTTTGGTGTTCCGTATTGTTCTTCAGGGCTTCCCACAGAGTGTGAGGGACCCCTGCGTATATAAATGATTTAATTAAAATATGTTACAAAATTCATGAGCCCACATGAGGCGACTCCTCCATGCGTATTTAAGAAGTCCTTGGGTGATTGTTTGTTCCAACCAGTGGAGATAAAAGTTCTTCTTAGGGTCTAGGTACCAGCTTTTCCTGGTCATGTTCAGGAAACATCTCAGGTTCTTTTTGTCAAATGTGACAGGTATGGCTACTTTCTATCTCACACATGAGGAAAAGGTAGGGAAACTGTCATTATTCACAGTGCCATGGCTCTTCAGAACCTGTTTGCATTAAGCAATACAGAAATTCATACCTCTGCAGTTTCTTTTTTTAAATTTATTTATCTTTAGAGGGGAAGGGAACAAGAGAGGGAGAGAAACATCAATGTATGGGTTGCCTCTCATGTGTCCCCTGCTGGGAACTGCTCTACAACCCAGGCATGTGCCCTGACTGGGAATCAAACCACGATTCTTTGGCTCGCAGGCCCATGCTCAATCCACTGAGCTATACCAGCCAGGGCCCTCTGCAGTTTCTTAATTCCATTTACTTCATGCTCACTGCATCGTTTATGACACTATGTTGTCCAGCGGGGGCCTAGGAAACTGGCTGCCAGTGACACTCTCAAAGGCAGTCACAGTGCTTGGTTAATGATGGCCACCAATGCAAGTCCAACCCACAACAGACAGGAAGATGTGAATGATAATTCATCTCTGGGCCAGATGAGTACCAGGCTACCCACATGGTCACTTCCTAAGGTATAAAAATGTTGAATCGCCATGTGATACACCTGAAACTAATATTGTATGCCCACAGTCATTGAAAAATAAACTTTTGAGAAATTCGCCGAGAATTTTGTAGCACCGCAGTTGAACAGCACATCTCCCCGTTACAGCATCTCTCGGACTCTGCAGGCTGCAGGCACGTGTTCTGAGCACGTGGATGATGTTGGCTGCGCCTGGCTTTCTGGCACCACCAGCTACGGGGAGGTGGGGAAGAGCTGTCCCCTTCATGAAAGACGTGCTCATTTCCCATCTGGCTGAGATTAAGGGCCAAAGCACAAGAATAAAGACTCCATATTCAATGGAGTCAAGAGAGGACATCACCTGGAAGGGCTGATTGACAGTGAAGAGCAAATGTCTCCAAAGAGGAGATGGGTGCCATTCAGCTGGGAAGATTGCCTGACATGAGTGAGGCTCGGAGCCAGTGAAGGGAGTGGGGTGACTGTCCTGTGTGCCTGGGGTGGGGGCTACACAGAGTAAAGATGCCTGTCACCTCCCCACAGCTCAAAGGCACCGTGGGTCCCGGCAGTACCACTGCTTGCCAGAACAGGCAGGTGAGGCATGGCGCAGGAGTCCACACACGTGGCTAAGCCTGACAGTCCCGCCATGGGGAGACTGCTGGTGGCAAAGAATACTGCCGTCTGCCTCTGTCAGAGGTGAGGGAAAGTCACTGAGAATCAGCTTGTCGGCATTGTTCTGGTGGCCCAATGTCTCACGATCCTGTGAAAAACACACTGCACTGGCAGCAGAAAAATCCGAGTGGCTGTCCTCCTGGGACCGAGGTCCCTTCATAAGCTCCATGAGGACTCCAGTAAATGCCATTCTGGACTTCTGGAAGACACACGTGCATGACAGAGGGTGAGCGACTGCCCCAAAGGGGAAAGACAGAGAACAAAGCCTGCACAAGACCTCATCTTGGTCTGGCATGGCCTCCCTGGATGACACTGCAAGTCCTAGCCAGTCCCAGCACCGAATGGGACTTGGGCCATTTTGAGGAATGCAGCCCCAAGCAGAGTAACCCAATTTCTTCATGCTGAGGGTGTCAGTCCTCCTACGGTATGGGCCAGCTGCAGACAACAAAATCAGAGAACTTAAATGAAAGGAGTTATGACTGGAAGAGGAGTATCATTGGAGGATGGGCTTCAGGCTAAGCTTCTAGAAACAATTCTTAGAACCACCGCACAGAGCGGGCCCGGTTAGGCAGAGGCTATTTTATCTACCAATCTAGGAAACCTGCTTTCTTTCCTGTAGCCTGGAAGTTGCTGCCCCATAGCTGACCACAAAAACACAGTGACTCTGCCATGACCCGGGCCACCAGCACTGATGCTCTGAGCCTCCCCTGTGTCCTCATGTAGTTTGTTTGCTAAGTTAAAGCTTAAGTGGGTACATCTAACTGGGAGAACTGAAGCTACATGTTTGGAGCCAGGAAAGTTCAAAGGTTCTCCGTTGGGTTGAAGAGATTCACAATGTGAGCACACTCTGGCATGTAGGTAGCATCTTCAGAAGATATGGGGCAGGTGTAAACGACAATGTCCACTCATCAAGATAACTGAATTATGATTATGTCATTAATAAATATGCAAAGTTGGTAGATGTTGATGAGGAGAGTAAAGGAGGTTTAGTCCAGGGGTATACAAAATGAGAAGAACCTCACAAGGAAAAATCCTCCAACACATGGTTGAAAATGCTGGGATGGTGACTTCATCAAGTTGAACCTGGATTCGGGCATCATTTATGAAGAGATGGCAGCGGAAATACTGGGCCTTATGTGAGAATATAAGAGTGGGGAAGAGAACGCATGCTTAGCACTGACCACACTGGAAATGAAGGAGCGAGAGGAGCCTGTGACAGGGGCAGAGAAAGAGGTGAAAGGGATGGGAGACCAGACAAAGACCGTATGAGAAAAGCTGGGTGGGAGCAGCGACATACTTTTTGGGATCCAGTGTAGAATAGAAGAGCAGGGCCCCTTGCCCAAAAGTCAGTAAGAATTTTAAGACAGCACAACAGAATGTTACACCAAGAATGGAGCCCCTTCCGAGCCTGTGCAACTACCTCTACAGTTTGCTCAGCCTTGAAGCTGGTCCTGGAACTAAGAAGTTGCAGTTTCACAATGGGGCAATGTCAAGGAGGAAGAAATCTGAGAAAAGGCTATTGAATTTGATTATTTTAAGGTCATGGCCATCTTCAAAAGTGTGGGATGAAGGGCCCAAATCTGATGGTGAGGAGTTTAAGAATTGATCGCTTGAAGATGAAGAGTAGACAGTGAAAAGTTAGGGGGTTGAGGAGAGATGACTCAACAGTTTAGGGAGCAATCGGGTTAAAAAACAGCTGTTTCCAAGTCAAATAGACAAAATCACATTTGTTGGGTTGGATAATGTGAGAGGGAAGATGAAGGAAGGGGGAGGAATAAGTAAGGGTACGAGGTTTGGAAGCAGTGAACACCATCAACAGTAACAGCAGCAGGAAGAGATGGTTGGTAACTTTGGAAAGTCAGCCTCACAGCCACTGGTATGAGAAGGGTGGGGGCATGGAGGTACAAAGACATTGAGAGAAAAGGGAGCTGTGGATCATAGTCCATCAGGGCAGAAAACCTCACTGCCGAGTGTCTCCAGGATGTATACCATTTATCACACTCAGCAAGACCGGCACCGACCGCTTTAAATGGGAATGGATTAATTCAAGAAAATGACATTCTGTGTTTGTGTCAGATCTCCATTTAGAAAGCATTCTTGTTGTAGTTTTGAAGTGACTGGGATTTAGTCCGAATCCACTGTCCGCTGAGTGCTCTCCGAGGAGGTAAATTCCCTCCTAGCCCTGGCCCATCTTGTTTAGAAAATGCCTGCTAGCAAATTAGTTTTTGGAGCATCTCGTTCTTGCTTTCTTTCTATACTTTTTTGTACTTGTTTAATTCCAGTACAACGTGAAGCATTTCTAATATCACTGCCCTCCCCAATTTTATTCTTTCTATAGAAATATTTCACAATTATTTGTAGCTTCACATGAAAACAACTTCCTTCAGGATTTTTGAATCACAAATTGTGAGAAAGAAAAGAAACCCTTGTCTAAAAAGTGAAAGACCATTTTAGAATTTTCTTAATTTTTGTTTGTTCAAAAGGCAAATGTGAATTTTTAAACATGCAGAACTACTAAGTGACCTGAAAGGATGAAATGTTCAGTTTAGCATGAAAAACAGCATATTATAGTTGTGTCAGTTATTAACTTCTAATTTGTGTGACAGAAACTTCCAGAGCTTTTCCTTCCCATAATTAGTAATTAAACCATCCCTCTGACTGGAGCAATTAAAGGTGAATATTTTATAAAGACAAAGGTAACGCAAAAGAGTCTGTGCACTAAACACACCCAGATTAGGAACTGCTAAAAAGGCAACAGAATAACAAAGGAACTCAATTTGAAATCACAAAGGAAGTTAAAACAACACATTTCAAGTAAAAAGAACACATGCTGGAAAACAAAAACAGGAAGATTGTAGTACTTCACTCAGATACATGCATCTATAATTCTCCCTTAAAGTGGCAAAACGGTCCCACCTGTACTAAATTTTTATCAATTGTTCATTAGTTTACGCAGTTGGATAAGAGAATCTAATTCTCTCGTCAAGCTTCTTTGATGTTTTAGTTAGAAAACATAACATTCCCTTTCCTTGAGAAATAAGTAGGAAAAGTGAGAAGGAACGTTGCATCAGGGCATTAACATTCTTGATCCCCTGTTACTTCTCAGAGGCAGGGTTTGACTGTTTTAGCCCCAGCAGCTTTGACCAGTAGGTTACACAGATCCTTGAAAGGAAGCACTTTTTAAAAAATGGTAACAAAAGTGGATATTCTTAGAAATCTATTGATTTAAAATGATTCCCCATCTTTGCCCAATTTTGTCAACACCCTGTTAAGTTTCATACAGTCCTTTTAAACAACTGACTCAACTCCAAATATGTGAAAGTTAGATGTCCTATTCAGAATGTTTAAAATAACATGCACTTTGCTATTTGTTCAGCCCATGGTCTTACTGCTCAGTTTATCTGTATACCTTCTTTGGGAATGTGCACTTGTAAGGAAAATCCAGTAAATTCTGACAACCTAAACAAGTGACTCTCACGCTCAGAATCACCTATTTGGGTGCTTATTAAAAATGCAGATTATTAAGCACTGAGCCCACACCCCTGGGATTAAGAATCATGCTTTGTTTTGCTTTTCTCTTTTAACAGTCCCAGGGGATTTTGAAAAGGTGGTATAAACTTTAAGAATGCATAACTTAGTAAAATTCCACCCTTATGTATTGGATCCGGCTCACAATTCTTCATATGAGCCAAGTTGGGGGTAATCAACTATACCTTCTTAATCAACAGGAAAGTGACTTTTAAAAAATTACTTTGAGTGGTTTTAGGTTTAGAAAAAAATTGAGGGCAAGTTGTTCCTTTACCCCCTCACTGCCTTCTCTCCATAGTTTCCTCTGTTACTAACATGTTGTATTAGTGCGGGAGCAGTTGCTATAATTGATGAGCCAACATTGGAAAGTGTCTTGGCCAAGGTGGCCCAATACACAATCACTACTGGGGCTGATGCTGGGAGCCATGCCACACCCACATACTCACTTGAACAAACTGCCTGGTAATTTCTCTAGAAAAATGTTCTGTATAGATTAATACTACAATGCCTGTAATTGTTCTGCTGCCCTATCTGAACACTGGTGGCAGCAGGACTCATTTGGCTGATGCCGAGGATTGCTGGTATTTATCCTGGCTCTATCCTAACTTTCCTTGCAATATGGGACAAAATCTTTAATGGCTTAAGCGTGTAAACCTGTGAAACAGTGAATGGCATAGCGCAATATCACTAATTTACATCTTGATTCTTCCCAGAGGGTGGTTGGAGTGAATACAAGATATTAATGCTGGAGGACCGCTCTGAGATAGGCTACAAACACGCTTGGATTTGCACACAAGGATTCATTTACTCTGAGAAAGCCTGGGAAAACAAACTTTAAAGCATTGTTCCCTCTCTTAAGGATCTTCCATATTCCCAACGGAAGATGGGTAGGACACCAATAAAAAGCCCCTCACAACATGTAGTTTCCTCAACAGTCTTAAGAATAAGCCACACCTGTTGTTAGGTGGAGCTGGAGGCGGGATGAGTGGCTTGGCATCTCTGGGTAGGCTTCTTCTGGAAGATGTGACTTTCTGGCTTGAGTTTTAAAGGATGCGTAGCAGTTGGCAAATCCTCTACAGAGCGCGTCTCAAACTACTCGTGGTGAAGAACCAGTCGTTTTTGTTTCCAATCTGCTAGGTGCCAATCCAAGATCCCTGCTGTGCCAGTTACGTGACTCACCACGACTCAGTCTGACAACACCCAAACTGGTTTATACCCGGTTCAAAGAGTCCACCGATCATGCGCTTGGATGTCGTGGCATTTTAAAATTGTTACAAAACTTTCTAAACCTTTGTTCTGCATTTCTCTACCTGTTACGGACAGGCTCCGAACAATATGCAGACCTGTACAGGGCCAGGTGCCACCCTTGAGGGATTATTAGAGATGCAGATTGTCAGCATTCGCCGCGCTGAATTCCAATTTGCATTTTAACAAGATTGCCGTGTTTCTCGTGAACGCTGAAGTTTGGGGACCTACCGTAGAGAAAAACCAGGATTCACTACCAGGTGGGTTTGATTCCTTATTCATCTGATTTTCTTATGTTTCCTTTAGGTCCAGAAAAAGGTTACATTTTAAAAGGTGCAATTGGCTACGCCCTCTTCCAGTTTATAAAACTAGTATTCCCCGCGGCTATAAAAACGTCTCTTAACCTGACGGCAGGAAAGAAACTCAACACGCGAAGGCAGCTTCCAGAAATTCTGATTAGACTCCATCCTCGGCTTTGATCTGGCCCAACAGCCGGGGCAGCTCCTCGGACCGCGCTTCCTTCCCCTGGGTCGCTCATCTGCCGAGCTGCATTAATGAGATCCGTGTTGAGCGGGTTCCAGGGTCGGCTAGAGATCAAAGGCACAAAACAATCCCCCCCAACCCCTCCTTTCCGGTGACTACTCCGTCTCTACCACCAGAGGAAAAAGTCAAATGCCTCGCGCAACCCTGGGTGGGGAGGCCAGGACTTAAGTGGAGCCGCTTGGACCCCGCCTTCCTCGCCCTCCGCAAAGCCCTGGGCTGCCCAGGCGTGGAGTGGGCCTGGCTGTGCGGTAGGTGAGGCTGAGCTGGACGGGGTAGGGTGGGGTGGGGCGGGGCGAGCCAGGCCGGCTGGGCGGCACCGGACCCTGCGGAAGTGCGGGGCGGGGTCTACTGAGGGCTGGGCTCTTGACGGGGCGGGGCAAGGCTGGCTAGTGGGCGTGGTCTGGCGAGCGGAGAGGGGCGGGGCGTGTTCTCGTGTCGGCGAGACTCTTAGCTGCGGTGAGCAGGCTGAGCCGGGGCGCCGGGTGTACTCAGCGCGGCGGCGCTCGCGCGGGGAGAGCGGCTCGGGACTCGCTTTGTGGCCGCTGTTCGCCTGCCGGCGCTCTGCGCCTCCGGCCCCAGCTCAGAGGGAGGGGGCACACTCCCAAGTCCCCAGCCGTGCCTCCCCACACCAGCCCGGGGGAAGAATGTGCCACCAGCTGTTCTCCGCTCGCTTGCGCTGCTCCCAGAAGTGAAAAACTTGGAGGAAGAGGAGACAAAGGCTGCGTTTGGGACGGATGAGTTGAGAATTGGGTTTGGGCAAACAAAAGGTGCGAAAGACGAGAAGGGGATAAGGCGATGGCAGCGGGGGAGCCTCGGGGGCTCGAGTTCCTGGGAGTCGCGCCGTGACACGCATGGTTTCCCCGGACCGTCTGCTGGGCTGACTTCCGCGAGCTGGACACCCGACTCGGGCAAGTTTGGGAACGCACTGGAACAATGGACAACTTCTTCCCCGAGGTGAGTGTGTTCGCGGCCCCGCTCTGGCTGCTTTCCGTGAACTCGGTGTGGGCTCTCTTCGTGCTCAGACCTCGCTGCCCCCCGGAGGGAGGGATCTGCCCACGGTGCCGCGCGCCTGCCTACTTAGTACCTTTCCCTAAATCCGAGAGGGCGAAACTTCACGGGAGTCGCCTGAAATCAACCCCCCTCACCCTGGGGGAGACTGTGGATGAGTAAGCCGAGGCAGGTTTAGTTTTGTCTCGCGCTTCCACTTTGTCCCAGGAGGTAGCGAAGGTGAGCTTCCTTTTGCGTGGGTGCCGGGCTCACCCTTGTCCCTGCGGCGCCCACGTGAGGCAGCGGGCTCCGGGGCCCGGCCAGGGCATCTGCTTGCCCGATTGCCTGGGTGTAGGAAGCTCAATAAAATGTTCAGCTGGGACGTGCCTTTCTTCAAGAAAGGTCTGGTATTTCCTTTGCAAAACGTGCTGGCTTCCTGTGAGAGGGGTGCAAACACTTCCAGAGGAGACGGCTTAATGAAGTGTGAGCGGGGAAGGCGAGGGTTTAATCATTCACCGAGTTCTCTGTCCGCCGGACCTTTGGAGTCTAGCTTCTAGTTCTCACCAAGAAGTGCTCTTTTTTAGGGTTTGAGTTAATTCTAGAAGGCGAGATCAAAGGATCATATATTCGTTGTCTTTGGCAGATTTTGAACTTGAATGTAGAGAGGATCGTTTGGGGCAAACAATGGCTTTTAAAAGACTAAACTGATGCCCCTTTTAGGGTCATTGAGGGCAGGCCATCAGTTACTTGAAATCGTTGAGTTGAGAACCACCCCCCCACTCAACCTACTTCCCCGCCCCCCCCCCCCCCGAGATCCAGAGTTACTGTGGTTTCTTGGTTCCCTTTCCTTTCTTGGTTGTGTTTATTTAATAAATTCTGTTTTAAGTTTGAGGTTTGAAGTGGCTCAAAGTAAACGTAGTTGACTTAAGGGAGTCTGATGTGACTTTCATTGAAAGCCATCGGGTGTATTTGTGAATCCAGGATGGTTTTGGAATGTTCCAGCAAATTAGATTGGTGAGGGTTTGCCTCTGTTTTCGCCAACTTGCTTTATCAGACTTCATTGGATATAATATTTCAAGTCATTCGGCTTTCTAGATGCCCACTTAAACAACTATTTATAATGGCCAAAGTGATAAACATATTCTTGTGTTAATACTAATACCCAGTTTTTTCAAAGTAGTGTCTCACATGTGATACCCACATTCTCTGTGATAAGTGGGCTGGAAAGGAATTAATCATGCATTAATATGTATTTTTACTTTTTTTTTAAAGAATGAAATCTATAATTGTGAGACCATCACATGTTCTAATCCTTCATGCCTAAAACTTCATGCAGGAGTTGCAAGTTAACCAATGATGGAAGACCAGTGGGCTGTGTTTAATGTCTTTATCTGTAAGAAAAACTAGGCTTTGCCTGCAGGACAGATTCTTAACTCTTTTTTGGCTTTACTTTGTTTTTGTGTGTTCTGGGTCCCCTGGGAAATACGATGAGACACAGAATTTGGGTTATGTTTGTTGAGTCCCTGTCCCGGCGAAGCCTGTCTGTGGAGTACAGGGGTCCCTGACCTCCCCTTGGGGAGAACTCTCCCCCCTAGTGCAAGTGGGAAGAACTGCAGGACAGCTGCAGCCTGCCCTCACATTCTCTGTCGGAAAACTTTTTCCTTACACTCTACCTGGGTTCAGTGTAAAATAAAGTAACAAAACACAAAAGACAAAAACCCTGGCTGTTGGATTTTATTTCAGTGATTAATATAATATTGAAGTTGGTCTTTAGCAATCATCTACTCCAGTACCTTCCATTTCCTAGTTGAAAATTTTTAATCCAAAGATGATGTTAAGTCATTTTGCCCAAGGTTGAAGAGCTTGTTATAGAATCCAGATTTTTTTTCCTGTGTTGTTAGTGGAAATGATCGTTTGGGGGAAACTTTTTCTTATTTAAAGTTATACTTTCAATCTTGTGATGTATTTCTAAATCAGCCCTCAAAGTTCTGCCTCTAAGGTGGAGACCAGCAGAGCCAGTCAGGGCGGCCAAACAGTGCTGTATTAAGTGAAGAAAAACTCCTAATGCAGACGCTGTCTCTCACATTAGTGTCTTATAACGGAGCATCCTTTTGTTACACTGTCCAGTGAAGAAAATCTTATGCCCTGGTAGAGTAAAAATAAGGTATAGAAGTGATACATTCCAAGGACAGCAAAATTTTAAGGCCTCCTCATCACTAAATGGCAGCCCGTTCAGTAACTTTTCCCATTGTGATTTAGGCATAATGACTTGTTGCTTATTGGATAACAATTTGGAGCTAAAAGCTAACAATTGAGGGATGAAAACATTGAATGAGATATTGTATGTATTAGCTTCCTATATGAGTGGCCAGATAATAATGAAATAGGAGTTACCTGAGAGTACTAGCCACTACTTAAGAATGGTGCCAGGGTTTCTCAAACTGGGTACCTTGTCATTTTTGGCCAGTTCATTCTTTGTTTTAAGGGGGAGCGGCTGTTTGGTGGCTTGTAGGATGTTGAGCAGCCTCTCTGGCCTCTACCCACTAGATGCTAGTAGAGCCCCCAAATGTGACAACTAAAATGTCTGTAGACATTGCCAAATGAGCCATGGGGAGCAAAGTCACTGCCCATTGAGGACCACTGAGGCAGTTGCCTTGGGAAATGAATTCCCTGGCTGCATTAACAGCCGTCTTGTCTGTGAGTGTCTGCTTTAAGTATTATAGCATCAGACATCTTCCTGCCCACCAGGCCAGCTGGGAGCTTGTGAGGCTTGTGTCCCTAAGCTGATGGTTACTGACTTCAAAATGTACCTCCGGATCGGAGCAACTGAGCATCCTACACTCCCCAGTGGAGTTTGTTTCTTCATGGCCTGCCTTAGATTTTAATGGATTCTCTAAGTAAATTGTATGTGCGCTTCTGGGAAACGTTGTTTTTTCAACATTTGGAGGTAAATTGTTAAAAACGTTTATTTCAGGCAGTAACTAAAGTTGTATCTGCAATCAAAGCAACTTTTTTTAAATCAGAAAAGTCTCATCAGCAAAGTGGCAAGACTACTGAGCAAACATGTTGTTGACATTTTGAAGTAGATACTGTTTCCATGTGTCCAAGGCCAAGTACAGTGCTTGGAACACTAGAGGGGCCATAAGTACCCACCAGTGGAACTCGTAAATGAGCTTGACTTTTCTGTTTTCTATTTTAGGAATAGGTGGGGCATAATGGCTGTTCAAGCAAAAGATCTTTTGAGGATTATTAATAGGACATTTATAAATGCTTTGCTTTTAAAGAATATGTAAAGTGTATAGAACTTTATTCATAAATACAGATATTAGAATCAGGTATTAATGTTTTAAGGGATACATCGTTAGGTACAGCGGGAATGTTTTCCACTATTTACAGCCTGGTTTGCTCTGAGTTGGAACAAACTCAGTTCGCAAGATGTTAAGTGGAAACACCTTCCTTTCCACGGTTTGGGACGGGATCTTGGATTTGGTTGTTACCTGAAGTTTCTCAGCTAGCTTTTTTTTAATTATTATTTTTTAAGATTTTACTTACTTATTTCTAGAGAGAGGGGAAGGGAGGGAGAACAATACTGATGTGAGGAAGAACCATCTGTTGGTTGCTTGTCGCAGATGCCCTGACTGACCAGGTACCGAACCTGCAGCCCAGGCATGTGCCTTGACTGGGAACTGAGTTAGTTACCCTTTGCTTTGTGGGATGATGCCCAACCAAGCCACACCAGTCAGGGCTCAACTAGCTTTTTAAACTGGGAAGAGTTCTTGGGTCTATTTTCTAATAGTGTTATATGTATATATATATATTTTTTGTTTTAGAGCTCATTGATATTGTCTTGGTTAAAAAAAAAAATAAGATTTGTTTTTGGCAACTCCTTCCCTTCCCCCAAATCATCTCTCCCAGGCAAAAGGGAAGAGCTGAGGACTTCCTCGTCCCACCAAATCCTGAAACCCACTTTTGATGACAGTAATAGAATCAGAGCATTTAGTTTTCTTCTCACAGTGGAGTTGTAATGACTTGCCTTTTCTGTACACTCTGCAAAAGATTTCTGTTGTCAAGTACGTTTTTTGGCCCCTGTCACATTGGGAACAGCAAAGCCCTGGGAGCAGCTGCGAGCAGGACAGTTGTTGCTAACAGGGCGCCCGGATCTCCCGGGCCAGGGCTCCCGGGCCAGGGCGGGCAGGGAGAGGCTGCTCCCCGTATCATGTGGCCTGATGCTCTTGCACTCATCTCTCCAAATCAGGCACAGACCAGTGTGGTGAATTCCATCTCTGCTCACTTTAATTTTAAGCGGGGTCACCTATAAGGTCATGCGCCCTGAATGTGCTCTTCAATTGAGATTGGTAGGGTAGCGTACCTTACTATTAATGGGTTTCAAAATTCTGCATTCAGGGCAACTGCTGTGTAACATTTTCATATCATTCATTTGCAGCAAACATTCAAGAATGAGCAATTCAGGAAGTCTACTTTAAGCTTTATAGCCTTCCCCTGCCTAAAGGACTTTAGGTAGAGGGACAAACAGTTATTCTGTAAAAGCATAGAAAAGCTGTGTCTGGTTGTACCCTCCCACCTGTGAAAGCTGGGCCAGATTACCTGACCTTCCTGGTTTTTATTTTTCTGTCTATAAGTAGGCATAATAGTGTTGGCCTTATGTGATTACTAAGTGAATTGGGGATAAGATTAACAAAACACTTGTCACGTTGTAGGTAGGTAAGGAAAAATAAGAGTCTTTGTTATAGTAACTCAGAAGTTAAAAATGAGTGGCCCTCAGTGGGTGAATGAAGTCCCAGTATTCAACGGTGCAGGGGAATCTTGGCATCAGAACTGCTCCCTGGTATCATTTCTTTGTGCTGGGTTGCATTTACTAATTTGCTCCCTTTCAGCCTGTACACTTCTGGTAGATTTTATATTTCCAGAACTTTATCTAAAGCATATCCATATTGCTTACAAAATCAGACTCACATTCATGAGTCGGGTTGTCCAGGCCTCTGATCTTGCAGCCCTCTTCATTCTTTCCCCGGCATGGATTTGACTCCAGAGGCTCTCTTACCAGCCCAGCTGCATACCAGTGTGCATGCTGCCCTCTCTGACTGGTCTAGTTCACGGTGCCCCTACCTCTCTTTACTCTGAACTTGGCTCTTTCTGTCCTGGTCATCTTGGGAATTTATTCCTGTTAGCTAGAGGCTTTACATACCTCCCTGCTCCCTTCTCAAATGAGTAAACAGTGTCTTGAGAGGTTAACTCTCCCATTTGTAGGTTTTAGAACCTTGTTTGCACTGAAAGGCCCTTAGGATGGGATTCTGCCCTTGTATATATAGCTGTTATTTTTTCCATAAGTACAGATTTTTTTTAATGGTGGAAGAGGAGATGCTCATAATCTTTCATTAATGACAAAGCATTTTAGAATTCTTTGAAGATAATAATAAATATGGCTAATGTTTATTGAGTGCTTGTTATGTGCCCCCTAATGTACCCGAGCACTTGACATTCAGTAACTCATTTAATCCATTTAACAACCCTGTACCGCTCTACAGATTAGGAAAGTAGGGCACAGAGAGGTTCAGTTTTAGTCCAGTGTCACACGGCTAGGAAATGACAGCCAGGATCTGAATCCAGACTGGCTGTCTCCAGAGCCTCTGTGCTCTTCACGGCCTGTTGGTGTCATTAATGTTACACTGGCGTCATTGTCATTGTTCCCAGGCACTTTGATGAGGTACCATATACAGTAGTAAATGATTTTTAAGTTGAAAACAGTGTGGGGATTTGGGGAAACAAGTGGTCCACACCCCAGAAGCATTGCAAACCCAGCAGGAAAATGCGAATCAGCTTTTGAACATGACACTAATTTTTAGTTGCTTTTTTTTTTAACTTACGAAAGAGGGGTGTCTTGTGTTTCTTTGTAAAATGTGGTTTCCACAGCTGCTGGTCCCAACCTCATGAGGACGGTGGGAAGAATGTATAAGAAGGCACTTAGAGAACTGGGTTTTTGAGAAATGTTTATTTTATTAAAAGAAAGGGTCGGACAACTCATTTTTCTCCCCAGTTCTGATGCTCAATTACTGGAGTATTCCTCTGTGAGATTTTCTGAGGGAATCTTGTCTTTCGAGTAACGACGTTGGCTGCATTCCCAGAGTTTTCCGTATCAGTCGGGTTGTCCTCGTTGGCTTACTAACACTCGTGCAGTGACCATGACAGCAGAGAGGAATGTTTTTCAAGGATCCTTCCTTGGGTACAATATTTTACTTCCTTGCTAATAGCCTTTTTGCAAATTGTCTCCACCAGGCTGAAAACAAGACACTTGAGTCCCCAATTTCAATCTGGCATCTCATGTCTCGTGACAGCGTATCCTCCCACCCTGTCAGTTGCAGGAAGAGGTGGTGGAGGTCTGGCGGCAGAGCCGGGGAGTAGCGGGGGGAGCTGTACACTTCATCCCTCTCTCTGCCTTCGCCCGGGCTTCTGTAGCTGCTGAAGGATTAGAGTTCCTTCTGTATAAAGGCATTTTATACATTGTGCTAGTTTAAACAGTGAGATATTCGTATTAGAAAAGCTAGGCAAGGTTGAATTTTCGCACTTTGGGGTAGGCACACTTATCTTGACTGTCTGATTTAGGGGCCAAGATAACACAAGATATGGGGCTATTGCAATGTCGCTTGTTTACTTGGTCTCTTACCCAGCATTGGGTTTTGAAATAATCCATAATTCTTTCAAATATCTTTTTTGGGGGATCGGTTAGTAGCATGTGAGCAGTATCCACTGACATGGTGGGGAGAGGTGGACCTCTCTCTGATGAGCCTGCACCCATGATATCTATTCAAACAAGGTTTCATCTAGTAGACTGTGTACTGATGAGTGTGGCTGACCGTGCATTTTGGGGTTTAGTAGCTTCATAGATACTTACATTAGGTTCCTAGGAATATATTTAGAATTAGAAGTGTTCTTGCTGGGGGGGAAAAAAGCTTTTGATAAGCATAGATTTTCTTTATTACTTTTCTTTGTCATTCTTAAACCATGTTCCCCTTGATTCTGCAAAGCCGCACCAAGTGTAGAAAATGCCCGGGAAGACAGAAACTCCGGGTCCAACTCTTGACATGTTGTGGTGTGTGCTTTCTGCGCCTCCGTAGCTGGTGGGGTAAAAGCACACCTGTGATGCTCCCTTTGAGTTGATTGAGAAAAGTCCTCAATGTCGGGAGGCTTGCCTGTGTACGGGAGCCCCTGTCATTTTCAGGGTCAGGGTGAGAGTTCAAATGCAGGGCCCCCCTGTCACATATCTAAATATTTACAAGTTAAGTTATAGGCAAGCTTACAAACGGCTGAATGAAATCTCTTCTATTCTCCTACCGTGACAAACATATCTTCCTCAGGACACAATCGAAGAAATTGTGAAGTTACGGGTTTTACTGCTGAAAGTCAGCAGACTGTCAAAGATGAATGAAGATGATTGATTATAGCTGCACATGGCTGGGGTCCTTTTCATGGGCCAGCAATGTTTGAATGAGTAATAGACATAAACTCCATGGCACATTTTCTATAAATCTCTTTTTTTAGCCCATGTTTCTGCAAAGTCACTAATTTTATGATGATTAGTCATGATTTTCACAACAATTTATGTTTTATTGGTAGTAACGCCAAAGTAGAAATCTTTTTTTAAGTCATTGAGGTTCTTAGATTTACTTTTTAAAAATTACTTTTTTTTGGAGAAGGTCTGCTTGCTGAGGCTGGACATTAGATACTGGCATTGTCAACAAAACGCACACAGTGATACTTAGATTTAAAAAGGAGTAGGACTGCAGGTGATAAATTCTCTATATCGTAGGATGTACACAGTTGTGTAATTTTATTATGTCACTGTCATTGATATTGTGAATCTCACTTAAAAAAAAGACTTTAAAATTCATTTTTGGAAAGAGGGGAGGGAGAAAGTGAGGGAAAGAAACACGAGTCAGCTGCCTCTTGCATGCCCCCAACTAGGGATCTGGCTTGCAACCCAAGCATGTTCCCCTCGTGGGGAATCGAACTTGTTACCTCTTGGTTCACAGGCCAGTGTTCTGTCCACTGAGCAACACCAGCCAGGGCATCATCGCTTCTTAAAACAACCTCTAGGCCCATTATGTATTTCTTAAGTTGTTTTTCAGACCTTTCAGCATTGTGTCTATTATAAAGAAAACAACACAGAAGTTAATTCATTAGAAATCTGGTTTCATATGAGGTTATATCTTAATGCACCTTTGCCATAAACTAATCTACATAAAAATGTGATTGGGGATTATGTGTGTGTGCATTTTTCCCTTCCTAGTCATATGAATGTTTTTATTTCCTTAATCTGATATTTAAATATTTTCCTAAAATTGCAGTTTTGGTTGCATGTTTCACTTTTGCTCCCTTTTGATTGAGGAACTTTCCCCCTAATGTTTTTAAACATTTTTTAAAGTGAAACGGCCAAAGTGTGTTTGGGTTTGGGGAAGCTTTTGCTAGTATTATTAATGGTAAGCAATAGTTCATAACAAATAACCGCCACTTGCTGCGAGTTCAAAATTAATAATTCTGTTTTCACCCAAGACCATGATTTGTTTTTTTGAGGAAATTCTGGGGGTTTTTGTTTGTTTGTTTTTGCTTTTGGGATCTACAGGGCACTCTAAAGTCCACAGCCCAAGGCAGAGTCCTGGGTGCATGCTTCTCAGAGTGGCCCTGCCCATTCCTCCGGGCCCTGCATCACCGTCTGGATGACCGCTTTAGGCTGTTTCTGCTGTGCTTTTGTAGAAGACAGCACACACACATTTTTGTACCTGTATCATTGTGTGGTTGTCTGACTATTTCTTAAGGATACCATTTTCTGGGTGTGACATTTGATCAGAGAAGGCTTCTGCACATTTTTACTTACTGCTCAGCAATAAGAGTTGTTTGGGATGTGTTAGTGCAGCTTGCTGCGGGCACAGCTGAGACACGCTGCCAGGATGTGTTTGCGATAAGAGGGCTTTCCTAACTCTTGGTAGACTACTAATGACATGCATCGTTTCACAGAGGATGTTAACATTTAGTCCTCAGTTTCTGGGTCCCCTGCTAGGTCTTCTCTGAGCCTGGGTTCGGGGGGAGAGGCGCTCTTCTCAGTGAATAGCAGGGCTGTTGATTTATGTCTGGCCCTCGGAAAATCCCAGTGTGGTTGCTAATGTTCATTTAAGGCCAAAGCACATACAAAGGATTCAGCCTTGTTCTGCCTGGGGAGCCACCGGCCATTTGTTCAGGGGATTGTGTGTATGGATTTTTTTTTTTAAGTTCTCATTCCTTTGCATTGTAAATATCCTTGGGAGTTAACCCAGGGCCATAGCAGTAATGTGGTGGTGTTCTAACCGTAGAGACTTGAGTGACATGCGGCACTGGTGTGTGTGTCTGCATGTTTGACTTTAAGACTTATTATTTTAATTTATTTCCCGCAGGAAATCTTTCCATGAAGTCTGAAATAAGTGTTGAATGCTGGGCACAAATATCACGGCATCGTTTATGATGGCGTCACTTTAGGCAAGTTTGCCTGTTTATTTCTGCCCACACTTCCAGTGGTGTGGGCTGAGGGCCAACGTGTTCAGCCCTTTGGTGGTTTTCAGCCTTGGATTTTCAGATGTGGACAGGTGTGCTTTCTGGGCCTTCTCAGCCTCTTCACTGTTGACACTTTTGGCTGGGTTAGTCTTCATAGGTGAGGGCTGTCCTGTGTGCCTTGGGACATAGGTGAGGGCTGTCCTGTGTGCCTTGGGACATAGGTGAGGGTTGTCCTGTGTGCCTTGTGCCTTGGCATCCTGGACTCTGATCGCTTGATGCCAGTGGCACTCACCTTCCTCAGTTGTGACAACTGAAAATGTCTCCAGATATTGTGTATGTCCCCTGGGAAGGAAGGGGGCGCAAAGTGACTCCAGAAGCCACTGCTATGGCCACAGCTTGAATTTGATCTCATTAGTACATTTTCCAGTCCTCGTTTATACCGATTCCTGATTGCTTTTCACCCCTGTGGGTGATGAGGAGCACACATTTATTAGTGTTGAAGTTTTATTTTGTTTAGGATCCAAACTCTAAGTCATGGTTTATCACCCAAGTTGTGTGTTAAGCTGTTCAGTGTGGTTAGAATACTTAACATCCAGCTGTATCCTCTGCCCAAGGCTTTTGTTGGTCTCCCATTCTGGCATTTGACTCCTCATTCCCTGGGGTCCCTTTCAGATCCTCTCCCTGGGGCATTAGAGAAACATACATGACACTGTACTGATGATGAAACTGACTTGTTCTCTAACAGGACAAAGAAGCTCATATTCTCTCCAAGTGGAGAACATGTTGAACTAAGTTGTATCTCCTGCCCTTTCTCCCACGTGTTTATTTTGTACAGTTTTTTTTCTGGGATACATTAAAAAAAAAAACCGCAATAGGCTCAGACGTTGCCAAAACATTTAGTATAGTGAGGCCTTGTGCACCTGCCACCCAGCTTCCTTGGTCACCATCTCATGTAAAAGTGGTACCATATCAAAGCCAGGAAATGGACATTGGTACAGTCTACAGACCTCATTCAGATTTCGCCTGCTTTTATGTACATGTCAGTGTTTCCACACGTGTAGGCTTGTGTAACCACCAGCATCATCCTCGTATAGTGCTTTCCATGCCCCAAGCTACCCCGTGAGAAATACTCCCACCTCCCCCCAGCCCTTAGTGACTACTGGTCTATTCTCTGTAAGTTTGCCTCTTCCGAGTGTTATGCGAGTGAATCAGACAACATGGAAACCTTCTGAGATGGAGCCGCAGCACTCGGCACCTTTCAGACCTGCCTGTGTTGTTGCATGCAGGGACCGTTTGTCCCATTTTATTGCTCAGTAGCGCCCATTCTTCCCGTGCTCATTTAAAACCTGTTGCTAACCTCCATTACCATTCTGAGGCTAATAGTCATTTGTGTAATAAAATACTCTTTTCTTGTCCCAGGGTAGTTAAGAGGCCAGATTCTCATGGCCCTCCTTGTCTACTCCTTGTAGTGAATTTAAGTGCTGTTGTCAAAATATTTTTTATGGTTTGTGACTCTGTCTGAAGTCTCTTTGAGGTAGATTCCCTGAGACCTGGTGCATTTGAATTTGCCCATCATGGTACCAACTCGCAGGTTTCTATTCCTGATCTCTTACTCAGAGATGGGTAATACCGCCTTGTGAATCACAGGCACTGCTGTCCCAAAAGACGGTCATTCTGTAGGGGTTCTGTCAAAAGTTGACACCAGTTTCAGCTTCAAGAATATGAAGTCAGGTGCAGACTATAAATTTTGACATTAATTTTTCAGACCTTGAGAACCACTGGAATTCTTGGATGTTTCTCGGTAACGTGGTTTTCCAGCTGTGTCTATTTCCTTCTTGCCGTTGGGCAGATTGATGGGTTAGATTACTGTGTTTTAGGCCCTAAAACCATGTTTACTTAAGGTTCTTGCTAAGGCCAGTGAGTCTTTTTCCAGAAATATTTCAAAAATGGGTTCTCTTCTTGTTTTTCAAAGTCAGTATCAGAAGAAAAAGACATGCTAGCCCTGGCTGGTGTAGCTCAGTAGATTGAGCACAGGCCTGGGAACCAAAGGATCACAGTTCGATTCTTAGTCAGGACACATACCTGTGTTGCAGGCCAGTTCCCAGCGGGGGACACATGAGAGGCAACCATACATTGATATTTCTCTCCTTCTCTCCTTCCCTTCCCCTCCAAAGATAAATTTTTAAAAGACATGATAAAATGAGCTCTTGATTGTGAAATTAGGAGGAGTAGATTCCGCCATATAGAATTTTGGAGAGGCAAGGGAGGGGCTGTTTTGCATGAGTTGTGAAGGGTCATTTGCACATCTATCTTTTTATTTCCTAGTATTTTATTAGTTATTTCCTAGTATTTTATTTAAAAAAATGAAAACATAAGTGATCAGTTTCAAGAGTAAGAGCGGGGAGCACTAGTCATTCTAGCTCGGCCTCCGTAGGACCTGCTCTTCTGTGGTTTGTATGCAGTGCTCAGAAATGTGCTTCCATAGGGCACACTCTTTCATGGGGTCCAGAGAGCTCTTAGCAGGACGGTGACATTATTCTCCTGTATTTCTGCAACATCAAGTAGATTCCTTTTATTTATCACGAGGCACCGAGATCTAGGTTACTTTACCCCAAATCTACCACAGATGGCGGGGTCAGCGATAAAACTTAGGTTGTGTCCTTCAAGTCTCTTAAAATCACCACGGGCTCTTAAACCTCCACCAGGTCCCTGAATGGGAATCTTTAACGTCGGCGTGCACCTGAGACAAGGAAATGGATATCCTCAGAAGAGTTAAAGGCCCTGGAGGGTTTTACTTTTGCATTTTTATAAAATGTTTGGTGAAATTGAATAGCTGTGCCCTTAAGGAAAGCCAAATTTTGGAAGTTTGTTTGTTTGTTTATTATTAATTTTTAAATAATGGGTATAGCGTACCTTTACCTTACCGAGCTTAAGACCAAATTACCTTTTAAAGAAAAAAAAATTTATTCCAGCAGTGTTCTCTAACTCAAGACAGTGGTTTATTTGTCCGAGAAGGAAACAGCGATGTGTAATTAGGATTTGATATCGTGGGGGCTTTGGTTACAGTGTGACTATAAATGGCACTCATCCTAGTGGCTGCGTCAATTCAGTCTCCCTGTCGTCTGCCTTTTCTTGTATCTGGTTTAAATTTATTGATCACTTACCGTGGGCTGGGTCTGTGTTAAATTCTTTACATGGATGAACTTATTTAATCTCTTCAAGTCTTACGCAGTTGGTACGGTTCTCCTCTCCATTTTATGTATGAGAATACCGGATCTTAGAAGTTAAGTAACTCCCCCAAGTTCACACAGCTGGGAAGTGGTAGGACTCGGACTCGGACCCGGATGTGGAGCTGGCTTGCGTGTGGAGGTGCTGGCAGCAGGTGTGTGGAAGGAGGTGCAAATGGCAGCTTGTGGAGACCCCTGGGCGTGTGTATTTGCTTCTCCCCAAAGAGCAGGCCTAGGGCATGTAAATCGAGCCGGGAAGAATGACCCATTTCTGCCAGCGACTGGAACGAGGAGAAATTTCCCTCTAACCCAACAAGGAAAATCACAATCCTCCCGGTCATTCATGTGACAGCAGCGAGTGACCATTCATCCTGAGTGAGAGGCCTAGTAGGTGTTCTTTGGGGAAGAAGAGTCAGAGACTGATTTCAGTGACATTTTTATAGGTGAGCATCTCTCCTGAAGGCGAAGGTCACGCTGAATCTCCCAAGTCATTTGTCATGGCTCTCGTCTGTTGGTGCTGAGCCCCAGATTCCCGTGAGGTGCTGTTGTGCGAGGCGTGTTTGCTTTGGACTCTGGGACATTTCCCGAACCTTGCTTGTCATCTGCAGAGCCGACAGCTGCCATCTGCCTGGTAGCTGTCAGTGGCCCTTGGCCGACTTGTCGTAGATTTGGGCATTTGGACTCTGCACATCCTTCTCAGCAGAGATGGATAAAAGTGCCATATCGTTCTAGTTCGAGGTGCATTTTCTTTTAGAAAGACTTTTTTTTTTATTAGAGAAGTTTAGATTCATAGCAAGTAATAAAATTTTAGGGAACCATTTGGGAGATTGACCTCCCTTCAAGTGATGGGAGATTTTTTTTTTATCCTCAGCCGAGGAAGGGAAAGAGAGAGAGAAACGTGGATGTAAGTGAGAAGTGTTGACGGGTTGCTGCCGGTAAACGCCCAGACCAGGGATTAAACCTGCAACCTAGGTATGTGACCTGACTGGGAATTGAACCCGCAACCTTCTGGTTACCAGACGATGCTGCAACCTAGTGAGCCACACCAGCCAGGGCAATGTGATGTGATATTTAAAAAATAATAATTAATGGTTTACATTTAAGTAGACTTTTCCAAGCTCTAATTCAGTTAAGATGGAGATATGGTAGCTGCTAATGTTTTTCATTCCTAACAAAGGCAGGTGTTGTAGTTTATGAAGAGAAGGGCTGCCATGGTTATAAAGTGTGCAGTCTGGACGTTGGTGAGGGCTGGGTAGATCTTTAGGAATGGAATTAGGATTATGTTTTATATACAGTAGTGCTTCTCAACTTGGGGTAGTTTTGCCTTCCTGGGGCTATTTAGCAATGTCTGAAGACGGTTTTGGTTTTTACCGCCAATGTGGGGAGGGCACTCCCAGCATCCACTGGGTAGAAGCTGGTAAACGTCTTAAAACGCACAGGAGAGCTCCTGAAACACAGATGGATTTAGTCCAGATGCCAGTAGGGCCGCGATTATTCCTGTGGTGTGTTTTTTAGGGGTATACATGCATGTGTGTGCGTGTGTGTACGTGATGCATTCTCCTGATTTCTAAAAAAATAATTTTAGAATCTGAATGATATTTTATAGCTTAATTGTGTATCTAGATCTGTAGTTATGTCTTACATTTATTCCAAAATTGATTTCTGTAATATTAGTGGAAAATGAATAAAATATACTTATTAGGTATAAGATATATATATATATATATATATATATATATTCATTGTAGAGGTATTTCTTTCCAGGCTTCCTTAACCGTGAGCTTGCACTCACCCTAAAACAGCAGGAGTAGACTGTGGACAGGTTCTGTCACAGAAGACCAGGAAACCGATGCGTGTTTCTGAGACGGAAGAAAGGCCAGCGTTAGAGACCTGCCCTCTGCCCTCTGGACCTTCCTTGTCACTTGATTGTTTTTAGTTAATTACCAAACACTCGGGTTACAGATCCTGATAATAAAGCAAGAGGCAGCTTCCTGGAACTGGGAATAATTGAAACTTGACCAACAAAACTCCACACCTTCTCTTTTCTTTTCCACTTCTGTGTTTTGATAAGTAAGTGATTTTTCTTTCTGCTTTAATTTTCACCTATCATGTTATTTTCTTGCAAGCCACAGTAATGAATCATGGGAAGCTTGATAAAGGCTATTGAATCAGCAAGCAGAACTCTCATTTGCTGAAAATCATTGGGAGAATACTCAACAGGACTTCATTGTTCTCCCCAAACATTCAGGTGGGAGGGGCATTAAGTTGGGTTTGTTTTCAAGTTCCTGGATTTAATCTATGGTTTAGGAGTGAGTTGTTTTTTTTTTTTTAAATTTCGGCTTCATTAAGATATAATTAGCATGTAAAGTTCTAAGATGTTTAAACTGTACATTGTGGTAGGAATGAGTCCTTCCCATGTTTCTCCTCACCTCTTTTCTTCCCTTCTGGCAGAAAGACAAATACAAAAATTAAATCTGATGTTCTTTTGACTTTGTTGCTTTTTCACATGTCAGGTGCTATAAATGAGACATCTTTCTAGATGAACTGTGGTGTCATGCATGCTTTGTTTATTGATTGGGAGTCATTTAAATAGACTCTGCAGGGCTCCAAATGGGATATTTAATCTGTTGGAATAAGGGTCTGTGCCACTATCTGTTGACCGGAAATTAATTTCAGTGGATAATTTGTTGGGTGTTAGCTGACCTTGACAAGGAATGAAGGTCCCCGGAGGTGGTTCATGATGGAAATCTGGGCTTAATAGGTGGGTAATGAGACTTCAGGGATGACACTGTCACCAGGGCTTGGGCTTAACTTAGCTCGTGACCAAGTCATTCAGTTGTAAGGGACTGGCACCAAGCTCTTACTCACCAGTTCAGTTAATTCAGATTAATAAGAAACTCGAGTGTGGTGAATGATTTCTTTGCTTCAGAGATCACTGCTTTTTAAAGGTCACTGTTGATGGAACTCAGCCTGGTTCTGTTGTGCCGATGGACCTGTGGTGTACCTGGCACATGTGAAACAAAGCTATGCTAAGGTCAACATCCAGGTTCCAGGGGAATTCCCACCCCTGCCTTACTGAGACCGCGATGTTATGAAGGGGGCACCAGGTGAAATGGAGGAAGTGTGGTTGTTTAACTGATGAACCTGAAACGTCCTTAATGTTTATCCAGACACTCTAAAACTAACAATAATAGAGGACACGTATGAGACACTTACTTGGTAGCATTTGCTGTGCCAAGCCCTTGTATATATCACGTCACTGAGTCACCTGCATGTTAGGAACTACTGTTAGTTCCATGTAGAGTTAATGAGTTGTAGCTTAGAGAAGCTAACTACACTAGTCAGGTCACACAGCTGGTAGATGGGATTCCAGGTTTTTCATCTGACTCCAGGACCCATGTTCATTTGTTTGTCTTCCAAGTTGATATCGCAAGAGCTTATCATAGCTCTCCCAGCCTGGTGGATGGCTGGTCTGGGAGATTGACTACAGACTTATCAAATGTTTGGGTTTTTCTTAGTGCTTATGGTCCCACACTGAGTAATGGTCGTATTTCAAGGTTAATTTCACGGTTTGTGTGCTCACTTTGAGGGTGTGTTTTGTCTAGGATGCCCTCAAATATAGGACATATCTGGGGCTAGAAACTCAATATTGCAAGTGGGCAAAACAAAAATAGCTACTTCAGCAAAAGTAACAGGTCTACAGAATTAACAGTGACACAGATGGGCCACCATAGGCTTCCTCAGATATCACTTGTCCCAACAAGATATTGTGGGACGTAGTAGTTCTTTTGCTGGCTTCTATCTGGTAGATGGATATCATGATGAGGTTTTTTTATAAATGGGTTCTGCAGGCTTCGTAGGGTGTTCCAGCAGAAGCTCATGGAAGTTGTCATGGAACTTGGGGAGGTTGTCGCCGGTCGGAACCATATCGAGGGTCTGTGTGGCCAGCAGGTGGGATCAGCAGTGCGGACTCCAGCAGTGGGTTCTTTCTGCCCAGCTGCCATACATGAAGCTCTTTATCGTTTTGTTGGGGTCAGACAGATGTTGCTGTGCCTTCCCTGATCTTTATTGCCCAAGTCCATGTTCCCAGCTGCCTTCCAGTGAGGAGCTCAGCTGGCTGGGTGTGGTATATTGTTTCTTGTCTTAACTGATGAGATGTAAAACATTCAACATTGAAGTGCAGAGAGTACCCTGCATTATGGAGATTCTTTCTTCTGCTGGTGCTGGTTTCTCATCAGGCTGTATCCCCATCCCCCCCACCTTCCTGTGCACCCCAAGTAGACGGCAGCTTGGCTTTGCCTGTTGGATGTAGGGCTATGATTTTTGCTGGCCTATTTCTGAACTTTAATACACATGGATGTGACGTAGTTCTTCTAACTGGTCACTTTGGTTCTGACTCCAGATCTTGTCTGCTGGCCATACCCACCCCCACGTCACGCATGTACCCCTGCCCAGGGCACTGCTCAGGGTTGATGATGCTTCTGTGCAGAACTGCCCCTCCCGGCCTCCATCCGGTCTCTGACTTGTTGCTGTTCTGGGGTCTCAGTTATGACAGGTCTCATCTACCATGTTTAGTGGGAGCCTCTACTCTGCAGATAACAGTTTCTCCAAAGACAGACCTGTGAAGGTGGAAATTTTCCAGTATCGGAGGGCAGACCTGAAGTTAATCATTCACTCTTAAGCTTCACATGGCCAGGTGAGGAGCAGCAGAACATTGCAGTTTGAAATGTTTACCTAGTTTATGGTGCATTGGCCTGTATTTTCTGCCCAAATTACCACGTATCCTGCTCCCAGCTTTACTGATAGTCAGAAAAGAGTTGATTATATCATCTAAGATTTTTTAAAGTAATTGGCAATACCCTGGCTGGGTAGCTCAGTTAGTTAGAATGTCATCCCCGTACTCCAAAGTTGCAGGTTTGATCCCTGGTCAGGGCACATACCAGAAACCACCAATGAATGCACAGGGACAGCAAATAGATGTGTCTCTGTCTCTGTCTGTCTCTCTCAACCCCTCGTCCCTCTCTCTGTCTTTAAAATCAGTTTAAAAAAACTAAATTGGGGAGTTATAAGAGAATGTTCATTGCTTCTCCTGACTTTTTTATTTGGTGAGTTGTTCGCACCTTTCAATTCTGAATAGGTAAGCATTTGTTTTATCACTGGAGACAAAGGAACAGTTTTTGATATCTGCGTTAGGTTATCAATCACGGAAGAATGGCAACTCTGTAAGAAATGTAAGCTCGTTTTTGGTGAACTTTGTAAACACCAAAGGGAAGATAGAGTCAATTATTTTTTTGAGGAATAAACAGAATTTCCTTGTGTTCCGGCACTCAGCTGGCAGCCAGCCAGGAAGTGTGCCTACAGGACACGGATTATCCCAAATGAAACTGATGGAAAACGTCTGACCTGCTGGAGGCTGAAATTCGATACCGAGGCGGTGACATGATGCTGTGTGTGTGTGTGTGTGTGTGTACATGCACACGCACGCATGCACGTGTTCATCGTGGAGCAGGGGGGCAGGTGAAAGATGTTGGAAGCCTTCACCCCTGGCAGCTATAAATGGAATCCTTACTCACTTGAGTGGCTAAATTCATGCTCTTAAAAAGGGCTTTATTCTGTCATTTGGTCAGAATTAAGATTTGATTCAATATATTATGTTCATGCCTGGCCTAAACTCATGCTCATTTTCCTTTTGATTTGAGCCAAGTTTAATTAAGAGCATTGCCTGACAAGCCCATTAAATAATTGAAACACTTCCCTTCAAAAGCTTACTCTGAATGGGGGCACTGTGTACAAAATCTACGAGCTGGCTTGTGGGTGGGAGGTGTGGTCCCCCGTGGGGCTGTGGCCCCCTGCAGCTCGCAGACCTGGGACAGTTAAGGCTCAGGTTGCCAAGCCTTCAAGGTTTTTTTTAATTAAAAAAAAATTTTAGAGGGAAAGAGTAAAAAACAAAATGTTCTGCATTACTTGTCAACATTTTATAAATTAAGACAATTGACATATGTCAACATACCTGGTTTTCCTTAAAAAACTAGAAGGCCTGACTTGGCTGGGTTGCTCATTTGGTTAGAGTGTGGTTCCAACATGCCAAGGTTAGAGGTTCAATCCTTGTTCGGGGTACATACGAGCATCAGCCAATGAATGCATAAATACGTGGAACAAGAAATTCTCTCTCTCTCTCTGAGCAGGCCAAACAGAACTCGACAGGCGCCTGTACTCTCCAAGTGGTGAAGACATGCTGCTCCTTAATTTTGGAGCGAAGGAGAATGGGTTGGCTTATGTTTTCTTTGGGTTAATTTTAGCCTGCTTCCAAAAACTATTGACTGTATCGTGAACTGTTTTGAGAGGGTAGTATCTAGGTTAAATTTCTTCATTTTCAGAAAGGGTCCTCATGTTGTTCAGTCTTTTTGGCCCATTCTGTATGTTTTAGTTGGGATAGAAGATGGATATTGTTGTCTTTTAAAAAAATATTTTATTTATTTATCTTTAGAGAGAAAGAGGAGGAGAGAAGGAGAGAAACATCAATGTGTGGTTGCTTCTCGTGAGTCCCCTGCTGGGAACTGGCCTGCAACCCAGGCATGTGCCCTGACTGGGAATCGAACCGCGATCATGTGGTTCGCAGGCCCAAGCTCAATCCACTGAGCTACACCAGCCAGGGCTATTGTCTTTTGATAGGACAAAGTGGTTAAAAGTTTACTCTGCCCTTTTCGCAGAGCTCTGAGGCTTGGAGAGTTGGGTGCCGTACTGAGATTCTGTCCCATCCCTCTCTGTCATCCGTGCATCATGACTGAGGACCTCCCCGGCAGAGTGTGGTTTAGAGGGGGGGTCTGGACGCTGTCCTCCCGCTGCCCAGTGTATGACTGCAGACAGGCTGGTCACCCTCCAGTGCCTCATGCTTCCATTTGTAAAATGGGTTTGGTCATAACTGTCCTGTCTTGGTCTGCTTGAGTCACCGCCACAGAACACCACAGACTGGTGGCTTAAACAAAACGTTTACTTTCTCACAGTCTGGAGGCTGGAAGTCCAAGATGAAGGTGCCGGCTGATTCAGTTTCTGGTGAGGGCTCTTTTCCTGGCTTGTGGCAGGAAAAGCTGCCTTGTGGTTGTATCTTCAACGCTGCAGGGGAGAGAGAGAGCGCATGTGGGTAGGGTCCCCCGTATCTCTTCTTAAAGACAGGGCTCCATCTTTCTGACTTAATTTAAACCCCAACCCCATTAAAGAATCCTTCCTCAGCCCCTGGCAACCACCAGTTCGCTTTCTGTCTCTATGGATTTTACCTATTCTGAGTAATTCGTATAAATGGAATCATATAGTATGACCTTTTGGGTCTGACTTTCAGCATGTTTTCAAGCTTCATTCATTTGGTAGCTTACAGTATTTCTTCTTTTTTTTTGGCTGAATAATATTCTAGTGTTGGCTCTTTTTATATAAATGTGTGTAAAACACTATATAAAATAACGTCTATATGTTTTTAATACACCTGATATATATAATGTACATACTGATTTCTCTCTGGTAAGAGGCCCACATTTAGAGAGACTAGAATGGATGTCTCTTTATTTGTGTGTTTTTTCAAAATTTATTTGTGTATAGAGTCATGGTCACTTGAACACAGCTCCCACTTTTTTACTTCTACTTTCTGTTGGTTTAATAAACGTATTTTGAATGATTCATCCATACCCCCCCCCACCACCTAAGTGTAGGGATGGGTGAGACTGCCCTGTGTCCTCAGGTTTTCCTTCTTTTAATAAACCTGTCAATGAGAGTGCTGTCAGCAGATGCAGCGATCGCTGGCCGCGCCTCTGGCCCTCTCTGCGGTGTGCGGTGCTTCTCCTGGGTCCCCCGGCCTGTGCCGTGCTTCCTGTGCGGGCGCCCCTCTTCCATGTCCTCTGTCTCTCATTGGACAGGCTGGGTGGTACTTGTGTGCCCCGGAATGACTGCTGTTTTGAATCCTGGCTCCACCATTTAATGAAGTTGCAAAGAATAGACAAGGAGGAAGTAAACTTTTTCGTGCGGTTATTAGAAAACATGACGATCTGGTTCCTTGAATGGACCTAGTCCTCGTCTTCTCCAAAGGATCCTTCACCGAAGGGTCTAGAGGAGAAAGGGCAAATGCGTGTGAGAGAGACACTGTTACCACTTTTGTGAAAACACCAAGTGTGGCAGTTTGCTGTTGCCTCTGACAGGGACTACAGCTGAGGATGTGGCATCTTCATGTAGGGGTGCTTTTCTTCCTTCCTTTTTTTATTCACCATGGAAGATATGGAACAGGAAATTAGACTCGACAATTGCCGGATTGTTCTGCCTCCTCGGTTGTCACTTTGTTAACAAACTGCTCTTGAGCCCCTACAGCTCTCAGCCTGGACCCATACGTTGTCCCCGTCCCCGTCCCCGTCCCCGCGTGGGTCAGTGCCAGGGTGATGTGTGCGTGGGGGTCCTTCTCCGCCAACTGGTGTATTCAAAATCGGGTTAAATTTTTTAGTTCTTCCCCAGGCACAGAGTTGATTCTTTAGAGCAAACAAATGACCAGTTGGTGTTGTGGGTTCCTGAGAACCTTGCGATGTATTTGGAAGTGGGTTGTGTTTAAGGTAATGTACCGCCTTTTGCTTTGGCAGAACTTTCTCACCTTGGGGCACGTGCAAATGGTGGAGCTGAAAGGGGCCGGTTGCCCGGCAGGCTGGGGGCTGCTCCTGCAGCCTGGGAAGGCTGGCTGTCAGGGAGGCGGCTCTGGCAGTGGGACTCTGCCTGCAAGGGGAGGGCTTCAGGGTCAGCGAAGGCGATTTCTCTCCTTGCAGACAGCAGTTAGCTTTGCAGAATGACACCAGACAGATGTCAGAGGTCAAGTACCCTGAATTTAATCTTGGACGTGAGTCCTCAGTTTGGAAGGCAAGTGTGTGTTGGTTTGCTTAAAGATGGTCATGAACCCCATCTGTAGAAAAAGGGGTTTAGACCGCTGGCCACGGCAAGTATGACTCTTGGCCTCAGGTTACATGGGTCACCTGTGCAAGACCCTCCCAACAGAGGCTCCAGACTCTTCTCAGCGGTTTGTGTTTTAAGCGATTGAGCTTGATGTCCAACCCAGTGTTCTCTCTCTTTTGCAAATACTTCAGCAAGAGAAACACACATCCTCACTCACTTAAACACACAACTGCCCTTTGCTTTTTGTCTACGCTTCTCGTGACATTTATCTCTCTCTGCATTTTATTACGGCTACTTTCTGTATTTACCAGGTCTGTCTCTGATTAGATTAAATTCTGGGAGTCGATTGTCTTTTGCCCATTTTCAGGCTGTGGAGTGGTTCTCCCGCCAGACATCAACATCTTTTTACTAATATTCACTTCCTTAATTTAACCCCTTCACTGCTCTGCTGACTAGAGTTTATTTGTAGTCTGTACGATACTGTGTTTCATCAAAGCTAAGTGATGGAGAGGCCGAATGATGTGGAATTAGGAGGATAGAGTTGCCTGGGTGTAAGTAATTTTAGGATATATGAGTTTTATATTAATTAAGCTAGTTTATTTTTTAAGAAAAAATGATAAGAACCAGTTCTCCTGCCTGTTAGCTCTGGGATTTGGGGCAAGTTCTTTAAGTGCTCTGTGCCTCATTTCTCACATCTGTGAAAGGGGGGCATTATGAGTTGCCCGCGGTAGCTGCTGGTGTTAGAATTAAACAAGTTAGCACATGTGGAGTGTTTGCAGCAGAGGCTGGCAGGCAGTCGACGCGTCTGCTGTTACTGCTATTCTCCAGGGTCATGTGGCCCGTCGGGGAACTGGAGTCTGGTCTGCTGGATTCTGAAACCCATGTCCTTGCCTTTTGAATTCTGTGTCTTTCTTGGCCCTGATACAGCCAAAAAGGGCTAAGTCAATATTTGCAGAATGAATGAGTGCATTTGGAATTTTGGATGGTGGTGCTTCTCTAGGTAAAATGAGTTAGCTAAAAGGTGAGAACCTATGTTGGGATTCATGAAGAAATAGAACACGAGGTCAGAGTTCTGGAAAGTCCTCCTGTATACCTCAGCCTGGGTTGAAAAAGCAAACAGTTTCTCAAATCAGTCATTTTAAATGAACTCCCACCCATCTGGAAAATATGGCCTCATGTTGGTCTGGCTCTGGAGGCTGCCAGGGAGCCAGGGCTCTTGGGGCTGGGGTGGTGGTGGAATTCCTGCGCCCTTTCTGCCGCCTGGAAAATGAGCCTGGCCCACGTTGGAGGTGGCACGGGGCAGGGGCGGGGCGGTGAGCGGACCAGCGCCTGCGTTCCGGGGTGAGCAGGGACTGACTCTCATTGGGACTCTAGAAGAGGGTGGGCATCGGTGGGTAATTCAGCATAACGAGGTGTTTTAGGGTGTAGTTATCACTCATTACTGGCTTCCACAAATGTGAACCCCAGAATCTGTAACACCCGTCTTCTCACCCATTTAAATGCTACAGCGGTAGGCTTAAGGAAGTGAGTCGGACACAAAAAGTCAAGGTCTTTGTTAATAGAACAGGGCTAATAAAAGACAGATGCACTCTCCTGGCAAAGTGTCCAGGTGGGTGGAGTTCATGGTGAAGTCCACAGTGTTCTTGGGCCTTTGTTACGAGTCTGTCCTTTGTCCTTCTGTCTCTCCTGTCAGAGGTGGTCCTGGCCCCCAGCTGGTAGGGAGGGCCAGTATTGCAGGAGCTATTTATTTACGTCAGGCGCCAGAGGTACAGGAGCAGAGGTGACTGATTTGGGGAGACAGGCTTGGGCCTGCCAGGGGAGGTGACGTTGATGCCCAGGCTAAAAGGGTGCATGGGTGTCACTGGCAGAGCAGCGGAGAGAGGCTCAGCCTGGCGGGGAGACCTGGGGAAAGTCCAGGTGAGGCCGGTGGGGGAGGCAGGGGCCAGTGTGTGCACAGTCCACAGGCCATGGGAAGGATTTTGTCCAAGTGAAAAAGGCGTAAGTAAGGCAGGGATGTGGGGTTACAGGGATCACTCTGGCCTCTTGGTGTCACATAAATTGAAGAGGAGCAGGGCTGGGTGTGGGAACTGGGGAGCAGCAGACAGGGGAAGGTGTTGAGGACAGATGGTCTGCCTGGGCCTTTGAAAAGCCAGTTCGCCTGTCTGAGCTCCTCACCTCCCTGCTGGGTCCTGGGGAGATGGACACGGTTGTCTGCAGTCCTTCTTCAGGCCCCTACACTCCGGGCTCCAGGGTAGGTATCCCTGCTGCTCAGTGCGTTTCTCTCTCTAACCCACAGCTCGCGGAAACCCCAATGAAAAACACATTGGCCTTAGACGGTGCATATGTGGCCCGCGAGACTCTTTCCCCTTCCTCTGTTGTCACATTAAAAATATCTGGTTATTGTTGGGAGGAGGAGAGGGCAGTTTTAGGGTGAAAGCACATGCTTTCTGCTGCTCGATGTATAATTAATTGTCTAGTTTTATTTGTCTTACCTCTAAACCACCAATAACTCAGCTAACGAGCTGACATGGGCAATTAAGAGTTCAAGAATTTATAAAACACTGCTGTTGAAATTGCTGTGAGTTTTGTGTTACAGGAAACAAGTACGTCTTTCTTCCTCCCTGTGGTAGAAAGTGTGGCGGGGGAGTTCATGCACCTAGTTTCCCAGGGATGCTGTGACCCTCTCATACCGGGGGCAGGTAGAAGTTGCACTCTTCCAGCAACTGCAGCTTATCACGTGCTTCTTTTGATTTCAGAGGTGGGGAAAAGGATAGTGCTTCTGTCACCCCAGGTGAATGTTGAACTAAGGCAGGTTAGGGCGGGGCAGGTGAAGTGATGCATGATTCATACATACCTTTGCTGATCGTCATGGGGGGAAGTTTGTTCCTAAAATGAGGAAAGAAGCTAAAAGAAGACACTTTGTACACCACCCCCCACGATAGCTCACATCATGTCTCCAGATTCTCGTGTGCAGAACTTCATGGTCCAGTTCAGTGAGCAATGGAAGTGCGGCCGTTCTGAAGTGAGGTGGATGCTCAGTGAGTCTAATACCCACTGGACTTTGTGAATTACTATGAAAAACACATGGAAAGTTCTCATGAATACATTTTTATAATGATTACTTGTGGAAGTGACAACATTTTGCTTCTCTAGGGTTAAGTAGCAGACAATATCCAAATTAATGTGACCTGGTTCTGAGAAAATGTGGGTACCAGGGAGTTTAAAATCCTGCACATGGCCTGTGTGAAGTCTGCTGTGAGCACCGGTCTGAAGATGTGCTTACCCAGGAGGTGAGAAGGCCCAGAGAGTGCTGGGTAGGAACCACGGAGCTGGAGCTACCGGTGGTTTTATCTCCGCAGTCTGAAAGCTGCTGGCAACCACTCTCGTTGCTCTTACCCCAGGAGAACGCATTGCTTCCTTGACTGCCCAGCTGCTCCCAGCCTCCCTCCTGCCAGCAGTGTTTCTCCGCAGAATTCTGCTTATCTGCTAGTCTGTGATTGATGACAGCAAGAGGGCACGCACGCTTGTAGGCCAGCTCTCTCTTAGAACAAAAAGAGTTCAAGGAGTTCTTGAGATTAGGAAAGTCTGTAGAGTTTTAGTGACACTCTTCAAGTGCTTGATAGCATTTGGTGGGTTGCCCGTGATCGTTCTGGATTCTCTGTTACCCACCAAGCACATGTTGTCCTTGTTGTTTTTGATGATCCACTTGCATTTAAACAAACCTCTGTTGGGGCAGGCTTTTGCCTTTTTGGCTCTGCCCATCTGAGTGATGCTAGATCTTGCGGCCCAGGCAGGATGTCCCCCTGGGGGAGCTGTCCCTGGAGCCTGTGAATAGAGGTGTAGTGGAGATGAATGGTTATGTCTCTGGATTTCCAGTGTCTGTCGACACCTCTGTGGCGTTTGTTGGGAGAACAAAGGAGTTTGGACTGAAGGACATGAGAGGCCTTCCAGCTGGCCCCGCGTTAGCAGGAGGGAGCAGCGCCGTAGACTTTCCGTGGGAGGTTGTAAAGATTTATTGCCATTTGAAAAGGCAAGTTTGGGGCTTAACCACAGATTTGCATGGGTTTGTCCAGGGGTGCCAGTGTCACACACCCGTGGGGCACTTTGCATGTGTCTTGGAATAGGATATTATGGTAGTCCATTGGAGTATTGGCAGTGGTATTGCAGAATCCCTGAATAATGCTCAAAAAGGACATTTTCTTTAAAAGGGTAAAATTTTAAGTGATACTTAGCAAATGAACTTTGTTATAATTTTGTGGGCACTTCTAAAATAATTTGTAAGTGACCGGTTTTAAAATAACTTTTGATTTCAAAACAAATGGGCGGATTGCAGTAACCATTGATTTTAAGTAAGTGTGGAGGTGTACGTCAGCATCATATACTAAATTTCTCAGGAGCAGTGCATTCAATTTCGTGACAGACTCTATGTGTAGCTAACGAGCCAACTTGCTTTTCTCCCTCCTGCTCTCCCTGCCTGGTTTTGCTGGGACCTAATGCCTTCCCCTGCAGGGCAGTCCTGTAGATTCATGGTTTTAAACCCAGTGCTTTTCGTTTCAGCTGGTGTTTACTTTGCGCAGGGGCCCCTTGTTTCCTAGGAATCACACCAGGGCTGGGAGTCACTGAACTGGGGGATGTGCAGGTGGAGGCAGGGGAAGGAGCCCCCGGCCTCCACCCCACCTGGGCCTAGAATCGGGGTGGAGCCACGGAAGACACAGCCCCTGGCCTCCCCGCTGTGCACCTCTGGAGTGGGTCTGAGGTCCAAGGGCCCTGGCACGTTTGATTCTGCTGTAAGGGCTGGGAGGAGAGCCTCCCTGCTGGGCGTTTCTATCCCTGGATAGTTTCCTGGCTGTGTGCTTGGCCTGGCATCTGAGCTATGACTTCCTCTGCCTGCAGTTACTTTCCTTCGGTGCGCCTGTCCTGTGGCGAAGGGCCCTGTTTTGCGGGGAGAAGCAGTGGGCCCTGCGGGAGGCTTAGGAGCAGAGTCCTGCCTCCTCAGTGGAGCGGAGCGCTCACCGGGCCCTGCCTGGCGGGCTTCATCCTTCATCCCGTCCCACCCTGTCCTAGAGGAGGAGCCCCTCTGCATTAGGGGTTCGCCTGGTGGCGTTCTATTGCAGGCGTGCCCTTGCTCCCAGCCAGGAGTCAGGCTTTATCCTGAGTAGGGGTGCGTTGGGGGGGGGGCTTTAATTGTGGCTGCAGTGGTAGGGGAAGGATACAGTGGGGCTGGGGGAGGACTGGCCTTCACCCCTAGGAAGTTCCCTTTGGTCTCGCTGGGGAAGCAGCTCCTTGGTAGGGTCCAGCCTATTGTTCTCACCATTGGTCCTTAGTAGTGAGAGGCCTTCTGGGAATGAGAAAGGGGAGCAGAGGGCCTTTGTGGATCAGGGCTGATGTGGTGTAGTTGGGGCTTGGCACCCAGGAGCCAGGAGGAACTGGGAGGAACTTTCTTTTAGCTTCGTGTTTCTTGTCCCGATGGGGCCCGACTACTTTTGGTTGGCAGGCCACAGACTTCAGCCCACTGGGCTCAGCTCATTCTCCTGGTCCACCCCTGTGGGATCTTAACGACATTCCCCAGTCCCCACTTCTGGACATTCTTGAGAATTTCCAAGTTTTGAGTGACCGAGGGTCTTCTGAGCTGAGATGGAATTCAAAGTTGATACCTGCAAATGATTTGGCTGCTGTGTTTTGCTTCTTGTTTTTGTAAAAACATAGTTAGAAAAAAGTCTTTTGCATTGCAAGACAATGTAATTTGACCCATAGTTATTGGTTGGTTAGAAGGGGGAGGCAATTTTAGACTTAGTGGTTTCTAGCCCTTGGTGGGTTCGAGGCGGAGACTTTTTTCTTTCTTGGACTGGACAAAGGTGAATGCCTTCATTGTTCAGTTGTGTGGAGCTGTTAATAGTTTACGGATGGTGATTAAGTCAAGCAGGTAAGGCAAGTTACTGTGTATCTTAGCCCAAGTGACGCTAAGCTCATTTGCAGAATCGGACCTTTCAGCTTGAGCTTCCACCTGCCCGTGGGGTTTGACCTACTCACTCATCCTTCAGAACCCAGATTTGAGAGGCCCGCTTCCTTCATCAGCACACCCAGGCACAGGTAGTCCGTACATGTGTATCCCTAGATGCATCCTGTGGCATCAAGTTCAAATGATCCAAACTTTGTTAGCCTGCAAGCTTCCGTGGTGTTGTTAGTCGCTGGGCTGTCTTTGACACAGGTCTCCCTTGCTCAGTCAGTCGGTGGCCACTTTTGCTCTCCACGAGGCATTTCTGCTTCTCCACTCACCGTCGTGTCACTAACCCCCAGCAGCTCTTCTGGGAGGTGGAGAGTGTTTATTTGTCCTCCTCTGCAGCTGAGGAAACTGAGGTCCACAGTGTTTCATGTGTTCCTGGCCGTGTTCAGATGCAAGAAAGCCAAGATTCCCATCCAGGTGGTTTGACTCCATGAATGGAGCCGTCGTTGAAAACCACCAGGAGCCGTCGTTGAAAACCACCATCCTCTAGTCTAACCTTGAGAAAAATCCCAGACAGTCACCACCTGAGGGACATTCTACAGATTACCTGATCCGTACCCCTCAAAACAGTTAAGGCCTGTAATCAAGGGAAGTCTGAGAGGCTGTCACAGACCAGAGAAGACCTAAGGAGGGATGATGATGGGACATAATGTCACGGAAAAAGGACCTTAGGGGGAAAGTGGTGAGATTCAAATGAAGTGTGGAGTTGAGTTCATTGTCATGTTACCCCTCAGTGTTCCTTAGTTGCCATGGCAATGCAAGATATTAACTGGGGGACGTGGGGGGGCTCTGTTATCTTTGCCACCTCTCTGCAGCACGGTTTTGGCAGATGCCACCATTGTTCCCTGGGCACTGAGCGGAGCTCTGAGGTAGGATTGGGGGTTGAGAGTGAGTTAATACTCAGCTGTCATCTAGGATGTCCAGCTCTGTCTCAGGTGCTGGAGTTTTGACAGCAAGTGAAACTAACCCAGCTTTGCCTCCTTTAATACAAGTGATATCAGTTCTATCATAATATCCATCACATAGGCAAAGCACTGAAATAACTGTTGCTTTGGTGTTCTAAGGAAAACACATAAAACCAGTTGGGGTCATTGGCAGAGATCTCTTGCATGGTATTTGTATGTGACAAATAATAGCCGATACTCCTTTGTAAGTAACAGAAGCACAACCCAGACCAGTGTAAGGTGAAAAGAAGACTTTCTTGGCATGTGGACTGTGGGAGGGCAGGGATGAAGGTGGCCTTTGGGGTAACCGGGTCCAGGGGCTGAATGAAGTCGGGCACGGATCTGCTTGTTTCTCTGAGCAGTCGTTTGCCTCTCTTCCCTTCCTTGTTCTCATTTGAGATTTCACACATCATAAAAGTTATCGTTTTAAAGTATACAATTGAGCATTTTTTAGTATATTCACTAGATACTGGGTTGGCCGTAGAGTTCATTTCGTTTTTTCCATACGATGGCTCTAGTAGTACTCAGTCATCTTTAACTTCATTAGAAACCATTTTGTTAGTATTGTGACAGCTGTCACATCAGCATGCATTAAAAAAACTTACCAAAGTTGGTGAATTTTTGTGCAGCCATTCTGACATTGAAGATAGAAGAAGATATGCAACATTTTCAGTGTATTACGCTTTATTATTTCAAGAAAGGTAAAACCAGAGCTAAAACACCAAAAGCTTTTTGCACTGTATGGAGAAGGTACTATGACTGATGGAATGTGTCGGAAGTGGTTCACAAAGTTTCTTAGTGTTATTGACATGTTGGCCAAAAAATTCTTTGCTGTAGGGCTGGCTGTCTTATGCATTGGAAGATGTTTAGCAGCACCCCTGGTTCTACCCACTAGAAGCCAATGGTGAGAGGTAGTCAACATACTCAGAATATCCAAATCAATCAAGTTATTGCTAAAAATGAAAAACGTGTCTTTTATTCTGTGGAAAAAAAACTAAAGAGACTTTTTGGCCAACCCAAAGTCTACTTCAATGCTCATACTAGTGTGTATTAATAGTTATGCAGCCATCACCACTGTCTAATTCCAGAACATTTCTATCATCCCATAAAGAAACCCCATACCTATTACCTGGTCACTCCTACACCAGCCCTAGGAAACCAGCAATCTCCTTTCTTCCTCTGTGGATACAGCTTCTGGACATTTCATGTCACTGGAATCATACAGAAGTCAGTTGTGACTGACGTCTTCCACTTAGCTTAATGTTTTCAGTGCTCATTCATGTTGTAGCACAGATCCGTTCTCATCCTGTTGGTCACTGAATAATGTTCCATCATGTAGACATACCACAGTTTAACATCCATTCACCAGTTGATGGGCGTTAGGATGGTTTCTGCTTTGGAACTGTAGTGAGCATTTGTGTACAGGTTTTGACGTGTGGACATGTGTTTCCATTCCTCTCGGGTATGAATCTGGGGGTGGAGTTGCCGGGTCACATGGTAACTCCGTGTGTAATCTTTCGGGGAACCGCCGGCCTTGAGCGCAGCAGGTGCTCCGTTGTGCGTTCTCACCAGTGTGGGGGCCTGATTCCTCTACTTGCTCACCAACACGTATCCGTGTTCTGATTGGACGGGATTATCTTTCAAGCACCTTTTAATTCAGGAAGTATGATTTTATGAAAAACACTAGTTGTTTTTGAAATTTAATAAATTTCTACAAAGGCATTTATTGGTGTGTGCGCGACAGCAATGGGAAATGCACGTTTTAAGTTTATTTATTTCCCGCTGTGTTCTTGGGTCATTCATTTTTACGAAGTACTGACAAGCTCCTCTTCTGAGGAAGTTTGTGTATTTTTTTTCTAAAAATAGATGGTAGCCAGAACACAGCCACAATTTCATTAAGTTAATATTACCAGTTTTTGTTTATTTGTGAGGGTTTTTAAAAAAATATTCATGTCAAGAATGGGAAAGGACAATGAACTCTAGGGAATTAGAGGTGAAGGCCGTCTGGTATTACATTCCGTGCAGAGTGCAAACATCTTGTGATAGTTTTTATTGCCCTTCTGTTCTGTATCTCCTACTGTTTCCACTGAAAGGAAGAATGGAATGCAGTTCTAAAACCAGCTATTTTGTGTCTCTTGGTGAAGATTTCCCACTAGTTTTAATAGTCCTTAGAATTGGAACAGTCCCATTCATTTGTTAAAGTTTGCATATCTTTTCTCCACTTATCTGCTTCTCTCTCTCGTCTTGTTCTACTGCTCCTTCCGTTACAGAATTGTTCCCTGTGAAAGAGACCACGTGGGGAAAGTTTTCGAATGGGCGTGGTTTACCGCTAATATATTGTAAGCTCTTAGAGCAGGAACAGTTTCATATGCTACTGAATCTTTTACAGTGCCTGATGCAGAACAGGAAGCTCAGAAGATATGTGCGGGAAGCATGGGCTTGTGGAAGCGTGGCCTGGTGGGTGGTGGGTGGGTGGGTGGGTGAATAGATGGACAGACAGATGAGGTCAAATGATATGGGTAATGAATGAATTTTAGAGGTGTTCCTGATTGTTTACGTCCGTTTTCTATGTTCTTTCAGACATAGATGGGTTGGCTATGTGACGGTTGGTTGGCCAATAGATGGAACCATTTAATTTTCGTTCCTTGGATTCTCACATTCCTACAGTGTTGAGATTGTCTTAGCAGCTTGGAGAAGTCTCATTTCTTTTGTTAAATTTTAGTATTAAATTGTTTCTTGGATTATATTTGGTCACTGTAGTTTAACTGAAAAGCTGTTTCAAGGAATTGCAAGGAAGCTAGGAAAAAATCAGAATTTGAAATCAGGACTGAATCATTTGGTAATAAACCATGGTAATAAACTCTTTACAGAATCATAATTTGGGCATCTTGCCATTCACCCTCATTTGTTTCTGTTTTGGTTTGATTTGGGAGTTGGGGGGTGCTGATGAGTCTTTGTTAGATATAAAGGTTAGTTTATTGTTGGTGATACCTTTTTCCATTTTCTTTCCTCTTTTTTCTCCCTTTCCACAATCTACTCTTCATGCAGTTTTCACAGTGTCCCCTGCGTGGAAGCCGCCCTTCTCAGTAGCTGGTAGTGGTAACAGAGTTTGACACCTTAGGGGCAGGACAGTGGGAAAGAACGTTGGAGCCGTGTGGTCCTTCTCACCGAGTGCCCTAGAGACTGGAACTGTCTGAAGACATGGGGTGAATTGTCTGTGAACTTACAGTGATACACACAGATAGGCCTCAGTTAACAGCCACATTATTGTTTAGGTGAGTTTGTGAGTTAGTTATTTGGGACACTATACATCTTTCTGTGAAAACAGTGCTATAAATGATCCTAGGCTCATAAGCAAGCCCAGGAAATAATTATACTGATGATGAAATAGCCCAAAGCTACAAATATATTGTAGATGCAGGTAGTTGAAAACATTTCTTATTTAAAAAGCAGTGCCATTAAAGATGGTCACTTTCTTCAATAGGCCATCATTGGGAATAACAACCCAATGCTTCTGCTACAGTTTTTGTGCGGGGAGCGATTTATGCTTCTGAGTCCTGAAGCAGAGAGTTGTCAACACGTTTTCCTCTGGAAGGTGGGGGTGGCATCATGTCTGGTGGGGGCAGCACTGTTGTTGGTGCAGTTGCCTACGTAGAAAACAAACACCATCGCAGTCCCGCAGTCCACGGTGAAATGGCACGGACTTGGGGCCCTCACACCACCTTTCCCACAGTGTGGGCTCTATGCCCGCAGTTTCTCTCTTGAGCCTCCCTTTATTACACCTTCCTCCCCAGCATTGGGGCGGCCTCATCACCTAGTTGAGTTCTGTATCCTGTGAGGACGGAGCCTGTACTGGCCCACGTTCCATTCAGAGCCTAAGAGTCCCTGGGCTGACCTGAAGCATTCCTCTTTGGAATCTGATACAGTTTGTTCAGTACTGATTGCTGGCTCAGATCTAAAAACCTGTAGTCACACACGCGGGAGGCAATGAGTCAGGAGATCACTCAGCATTGCGGGTGCGTACTTTTTTTGCATGCCTGCAGCAGGGGGAAAGGACACCCACTGCTGTGGGGAGGCTCCGGTGGAGTGGCGCCTGCCCTCTTCGCTTTATTTCTAGCCTCCACCCCACTAGCAGTGGCTGGCTCCATGGAGGAAAAGCTTAGGGTTGGGCCTTGCCCTTTAATTTCTAAACCTCCTGGTTCCGTCCCCAGCCAGCAGTACTCCCTTGTCCCCTCTGCTTGTGTTCACGCTGCATTTTTCATACTTACTTCGTAGTGTGATTATGTTGTCTCTTCATCCTCTCTGCACCTTTTCCAAGCTTTCTGAGTTTTGTGTTGGGGTTTGCAAGCACTTCAGGTTGAAAAAGCACAGTGGGCAGTTCAAATTATCTGCATAAAAACATGACAAGTCATTTCTTATGAACATTCAAGTTCATTGAACAAACAAACACACAAAAAGAACACAGCCCAGTGGACAGAGAGAAGGAAAAGGAGGGTCCCTCTGGCACCACCGTCAGACCAGGTGCCTCCAGGACATTTTTCCTTATGTTTGTCCAACGTTTTGAATCCTGTTGCCCAACTTTGTATTGCAGAGTTGCTCCCTCCCTTCCCTATACGCTCAGTTTAATGTCACTGAGAATTAGATCCGTCCCAAGTATACTGTGTCAGGGCTGATTCTACTTTGGGAGGTTGTGGACATTCCTAGAATTTACAACAAACTCTGCTTTCAATTAATTAGGTCTTCGACAGTGAATAGTTTTGAAAACTCCTTCAGAACTTAGTTTTACTCTAGATCGGCGGTTGTCAACTAGGACATCCTCTCTCCCCCAATGTAATTACTTTGTCCAGAATGTCAATAATGCCAAGGTTGAGAAGCCAGCTTTGGAACTTTGAATCTTATAAAAGCCATCTTCATGTCCTTTGAAGTAGATGTTAGTAATAAGGATTAGGAAAAAATAACATCTGCTAAGTTGGAAAGGTATTCCTACTTCCAATAGAAAAAAATGACAGTAAAAGAGGAGAGATCTCACCTACATGTGGAAGCTGGAAAAAAAAAGCCAAACTGCTAGGTGCAGAGGACAGAGATCGGTGGTTGCCAGAAGTGGGGGCGGGAGAAATGGGTGAAGAAGGTCAGAAGGTACAAGCTTCCCATTACAAGTCCAGGGATGTAATGTATGCCATGGTGACCATGGTTCCTAACACTGGACTGTGTATTTGAAAGCTGCTAAGAGAGTGGATCTTAAAAATTCTTATCACAAGGAAATAAATTAGTAACTGTGTGGCGATGGGTGTTAACTAGACGTTTAGTGGTGATCATTTCGCAATGTACACAAATATCGATTTGTTTTGTTGGATCCTTGGAACTAATATAATGTTATGTCATTTATATCTCAATTAAAAAGTAAACAGGAGAAAAAGGGCTATTTAAATCCTCAGTACTATAATGTATGATCCAAATCCAGTTTCTGGAATTCAGTGCCATTCACAACATACACCCCTCCCTCATCCCCCAGCCTTCTGCATGAGACATCTAAGCCAGGTTGCTTCTTTACTAAGTCACTACAGGCAAAAAGAGAAGAACTTGCTTGCCCTGGCCAGGTGGCTCAGTTGGTTGGAGCATCATCCCACGCACCAAAAGGTTGCAGGTTTGATTCCAGGTCAGGGCACGTACCTAGGTTGCAGATTTGATCCCTGGTCTGGGTGCATATGGGAGGCAACCACTGATATTTCTCTTTCACATTGGTGTCTCTCTGTGTCTGTCTGTCTGTCTTTCTCTCTCACACACACCTGTCTCTTTACCTCTCCCTTCCTGTTTCTGTAAAATCAACAAAAAATATACTTAGGTGAGGATTTAAGAAAGAAAAAGAATATGAACTTCCTTTTCGCTACTTGATTTACGCTAGATGTATGTAGTCTTTTTAATTTATCCTTTAGAAGATTATTTGGCCTTTTTGTCTTCAAGAAGAAGGCAGATGGCATTTCAGGCCCAAATTGTGACTTTATCACGTAGGTTGGAGAATCTGGGGCCATGGTGCTTAGCATAGGCCAGGGGAGCCGTGGTGGGACAAAAGTCGGAGTGGCACCCTCTTCTAGATCTGAGACTGAGTTGTGTGTTTGCTAAGGAATATTCTCTTTCCCATGAATCTGTAATTAGAACATGCCACACAGCGTGGTACTTAAAGTTCATTTTTTCTTTTAGGGTTATTTCCCTACCTTATTTATTTTTAAACTTAATTTTTTCCAAGTCCAGGAAAATCAATTTTAAAATCAGCAGGGAAATACAGTTTTTCAGAGGGCAAAAGGAGGTGGAAATCTCTATGGTGATTTTGGTTTTTACCTTCTTTACCTGAAAGTAGGTAATAGTAAGCATTTCTGTGCAAAGGGCCACTTTTGTATGAGTATTTTGGGCTTTGCGTAACTACTTCACATGGCCGTGGTAGGAGGAGGAGGCCAGGTGAACTTCCCCGCCCAGAGAGACACTGCAAGTCACGGGTGGTCGGCTGCAGGTTTATGATCGAGTCCGTGAGACAGTCATGCAGTCTACTCCTCACCTTTGGATTCCCTTGGGCGGGTCCCGTGTGGTGCCTGAGCTCCTTGGTCTGTGTGAGTGGAGAGCAGAGACTTAAAGAACTCAACGCAGAACTCTGAGTTTTAACACACCCTTCCAATTAATCGTTATGGGCTTATTTGTTTTGTATGTTTGGTGATGCCTCCGTCACTCAATTACAGAAACATGATTTTTTTTCCCCTACGGGGAATGGTTAAGAATGTTCATGTACAATGGAGATACTATAAGCGAAGAAATAAATTTTTTAAATGATTTGAAATTACCAAAATATAGTTACATGCAATGATATGCACCCATTATAGGGGCACAGTTGAGTGAGTTTTAGTGCATTTATACTGTTTAGAACAGTTCCGTCATCCCCAGCGTTCCATTTCCCACATTCACCATCCGTCCCACAGGGACGTAGCGCCCACCCCTAGCACCAGGCAGCTGTTCTACTTTCCAGTTTACAACTTTGCCTCTTCTGAAAACTTCATGTAAATGGAACCCTATGATATATACTCTTTTGTGTGTGGCCTCTTTCATTTAGCATGATGTTTTTGAGATATAGCTTTATTTGATGATTTTATCAGTGATTCATTTTTATTACTGGAGTTCCACTGTAGGGATTTATCACATTTTGTCCCTATACCAATTGGTGGACATTTGAGCGATTTCTAGTATTTGATTATTAAGAATAATGCTGCTATGAATATTTGCATGCAAGGCTGTTAAAAATTTTTCTGTTGAGTAGATAGATACCTAGCAGTTGAATTGTTGGGACATGTAGTAAGATTATGTGGCAGCATCTTTGTTTTACATCCTCACTGCTTTCTCCACAATGTCACCAACACTTGGTACAGCCGGTCTTTTTTATTGTAGCTAAGAAATCATTTGTTGGCAATGGAAAGTGGAAGCCCTGTGAACGTCACTTTTGAAGAAGGGATGGGACTTCTTGCCTCCCTATCTTACAGTGTTGCCGTGAAGATCAGAGGAGAAGGAAATCTACGTGCAAGAGCTTTACCGTGTAAAACTGTTCCTGGGAGTATGTGTGGAAAACCTCTTAGGGTTAAATTTAACACATGTCCATCTCCGACATTAAGATGAAAACTTGCCCAAGTCTTAAGAAAATATGTATGTCATGGTTGAACTTGTTCTATCGTCTTATAAAGGCATATTTTACTGAAATTGTGAGCTTTCTCCACATGCCTGCATTGTACATTAAATTATCAGGCTTATTTAACAATGACAGGATATAATGGTTTGCATATGGTGGGCAGATTTTTCTTTCCCACTCAAACTTGGATGGTCTGGTAAATGTCTGCTTGTGACTTCATTTTCAGATACCTGTGGGTGGCCTCTTGTCTGGATCTGGGCACATATGTTCTGTTCTAATGGAAGGGGAGTGGGTTTGGAGGATCGGAGGAATGACCAGGAAGCAGTCTGTAAAAAAATGTTCATTGCAACGGTTTTATTTTGCAATTCTGACTTTATGAAAATCGCCAGTTTAAACTTTGTCAAAGAACAAAGGGAATTTTTAATATTTCCCTTCCTACCTGCGGAAACCAGCTGCTGTAGGTAGGTCCAGGGGAACCGGCCCACGGGCTCTAGGTTTGCTCTTTGGGGCTGGATTTCATAAAACTTGCTTATCAGCAACTCTTCACACCTGTTGAAAAAGACCTTGGGACTAAGGAAGTTGAACTGTGTGTTTGATCATAGGCGACTGTGTCAACAAAGGGCTTTGTAGCACTTTCACATGAAGAGATAAAAAGAAACACAACAGAACTCAAGTAAAAGAAGCTGCATGCCTTACAGCCTCCGGGAGTCCCGAGGTTTATATTAATCCTGGTGACAGTTTATATTAATTCACTAATGTTTTATACTAAAATCTTAATTTACCCTTACTAAATAGATAATTTTAATAATTGGGAAATGAATATATGAAATCCTTTTTGATTGAAGTGACGCAGGTGGTGATCACAGAAACAATGCTTTGAGTGCAGGATTCTGGGATGGGGGTCCACTGAATTATTTCATGATAAGTCCTCGCCTTCCTCGACGTTGGACATTTCTGTTTGAATGTGGGTGTGTGCACATGCATGTGTGTGCATGCATGGGTGTAGGTCCTTCAAATGCTGCAGTCTCCAATGTGTGCATTAAAAAGAAGATGAAGAATGTAGCTGAGGCCCTTGGAAATCTTTCTCAAGCATTACTAATAGTGTGGTTGGTATGTAATGATATTTGAGAGAGCAGCCTTAGAGGAGGCCCGCAGTAAATGTTCTTTTTGGAAGCAGCTGTTTCCTAATAAAGAATCAGGACTGACAGATAGTTGGTCCTCACTATTTCTGGGTGTTTTCGGCATCTCAGCCTGAAGTGGCCCTCAGAGGTACCCACTCTTGTGGAGATGGGAACTCACCGCTTTTGCTGTTATATGTGTTCTTGAAATAAGCAGACTTCAGGATTTATGCAGAAACACTTCATATGCATTTCTGATGTTGTTTTCCACCTTAATCGTGTAGGATTTCAACCTCTCTCTGGAGGCAGTGGTAAGAGAAGGATGGGTTAACCACTTAAAATTCCCATATTAATGAGAAATGGGGTACCCTTGGGGAGGGCCTTGTGTGGGGGTAAAATAGGGGTTGCTAGGAGGGTTGCAGAACTCACACAGGGAATCAGTCATGTGAGTGAATTACAGGGAACATAAGCCCATGCCCTTTCAACCCGAGGCCTCAGTCACTTTGATCTTCTTGGAAGTGCTTGTAGAATCTCATGCACATGTGGAACCTGCCTCTGGGTTCTCCTCCTTCCAGAGACTCTGGGTCTAGCTGGCTGGCTCGGGATGCTTTCATTGAGCTAAAGTGACTTACTGGCCATGCTGAGTAACGGTATAAACAGCTCATAGCTTGTGTCCTGGCTGGAGTATTTTAAACAGGGTCAAAGATGGCATGGAGGGAATAACTTAATTTGGATTTTTATATTTTTCTTAAATTTTTCTTCCTAGGAAGGTGATAGAGAGCAGCACATGGTCGTATGTGACAAGTGGCCACTTAAAGGGACCTCTGTGTTATATTTGAGTGGTTCACTGACCTGTTAGTGCACTTAATTTATTTATGAATTACTTAAAGGAGAGAAACAGAGTTGGTGTGGTGTGTGGAGAGAGTATGTGAGCGGGGGTTGGAGAGGTTTGAGACCCGGCTCGGTCACTAACTGTGTTACCGCAGGCGAGGACCGAGGCTCTGAGCTTCAGTTTACTCTCAGAGAAGGAGGGTCCCGTCCCACTGAGCAGTAGTGTCAGCCACGAGTGTCACTGAGGCTTTTAGTGCGTGACCGGGACACCTACCTCTGGGCCCTCTAGTGCCAGAAGCTACTGTTTTTGCAAAAGTACCATGAAAAGATGAGTTTACTTCTGTTTTACTTATTCCCTGCTAGCTCTTGTTAATAGTGCAGTAGTAACCCCTTAACCTGCAAGTAGAACATACCATAACCAGTGTGTTGTAAATATTTCACTTAATATTTCAAGTCAAAGCAAAAATTAAGCAAGCCAATAAAATGAGGTTGAAAATTCTATAAAAAGTTGTTCAGTGTAAGTGCTATTTCAGGTGATAATTTGGGTATATTATTTCCAGTTTCATTTTTGTTGGCATTAATACAATGATAGAATTAATTTAATGAGATGCTGAAGCTGTCTGTCACTTGATATATGATCTATGATATATGATGCATCATATATCATAAAGTTAATTCTTTATGATTGGGATGACCAGTGTATACCCAGTAATTTCTTCAAACTTTTTTTTTTACCACTCATCCTTAGAGATAAATAGTTTTTATGTGGTGAAATCAAAGGGAGAGGATATTCAGCTTTGAAAGCTAAAAATATGTTTATCATTTCATTTGTCCAGCCGGGAATGAAAAGTGGTAATGAAATCAGTGCCACCCAGAATGCCCTTGGTTAAAACAGTGGGATCTGGAAGCTGTTACTGTTTGGGTCACAACCCCAGACTTTGGAGTGCAGTAGGTGTCTGGTGGGATGCGTACCGGTGGGCTGGGTTCTGATAGCTGCTAAAACTTAGTTCCTCTCTTGGAGAGTCCAGTTAACACATAGATTTGCTACAAGCAGGAAGTCAATGGAGTGTTCTGATGCCCTTCCAGGTCCAAATGGGCAAATGTGTCAGGCTCAGACCTGGGAAATGGGAGCTCCCAGGTCCCAAAGAGTTCTCAGCTTGGGGTGGAGCAGAGTAGTAACCTGGGCAAGTTTGTGGTTTCTAGAACCCCCCACCTGCCTGGAGTTGAGTTCTCAGTCTTGTGATACTGGGCAGTTGCTTTACCGTTAGGCCTCTGATTCACCTGTAAAACAGGTGTGGTAATAGTACCTGCCACAGTGGGTGTTTGTGAATGAAATGAGATAATTTCTATGTCAGTTGCACTCAGTAACATACAAACGTATGTGCTATAATTTCCTCAGCCCCTTCTTTGCTCTCTATCCAGTGACTCTCTCTCAGCCACACTTTTCTACAGTAAAGCCTATGGATGATGCCCTCCGATGAGTCATTCTTTGCTTGAGAAGAACATTTGGGTTTCACAACGTTTTTCTTTTAAAGGAATGTCGTAGTCCTAGTAACCTTGAAGGTGGTGTCTTGCCACAAAATGCAATCCAAACTCATCGTTCGATCCTGTCTGCTTTGTTCACAGGGAACACGGGTCTGGCTGAGAGAAAATGGCCAGCACTTTCCGAGTACTGTAAACTCCTGTGCCGAGGGCGTGGTCGTCTTCCGGACCGACTATGGGCAGGTGAGCACCAGTCCCGAGTCCCGTTGGCTTTGCGACATCTGGGATCCCCTTCCTTAGAGAGTTTAACACGAGGGTGTGTGTGCTCACTCCCCCGCTCCCCAAACCTTAAACATTTTTTCTAATTGGCAAAACAAAATTCCAAAAGGAATGTGTAGCGCTCACCTGGACTGTGTGAGAGAAGCAGTTGCATGCCCCTGAATGGGGCCCAGAAAGTGCTCCACCCAGCATGGGACAGGAGAGCACTCCACTTGGCCAGTCTCCTTCCTGGGGATCTTGTCTGAGAATCACAAGCGGGGAATGCAAGCGGCTTGAGGAAAAGTCTGAATGTATTGATACTTGCTAAGTGGCTTCATTACCACTTGCCCTTAAAAGTCTAACACCTGCGTAGGGTATTGGACAGACTGGCTTGCCGGTGAGGGTGTAGTGCGGTGGTGGCCTCATCCCTGTAGGAGTCAGGCTGACCAAACCCTCCACCTGAGCTTCTTTGTCCACCCTGTTAAGCAACCAGAGAAGTTGCTTCTGTCTCTGGGAATTCTGCTCCTGATTCTTTCTCCATTTGTTTAGTGTAAAACTAATGAAAGCCATATCACTGGAGACAGAAATATCCTGTTAATCCAGAAGCTGGCTCATCCATGGTACAGTTGACCCTTGAACAATATGGGTTTGAAATGCATGGATCCACTTACACATGGATTTTTTTCCCATAAATATTTTAATTGAATTTTCTCTTATGATTTAATAACACTTTTCTCTAGCTTACTTTATTGTAAGAACACAGTATATAATGCATATAAACATACAAAATATGTGTTAATGAACTATGTATGCTATTGATAAGGCTTCCGGTCAACAGTAGGCTGTTAGGAAAGTTTGGGGGGCTTCAAAAGTTAAATGCAGATTTGACCATGCAGGGGTTGGTGCCCCTAACATGTTGTTCAAGAGGTGACTATATTTGGTTAATTGTGAAAGGAGCCCATTTCTCCATTTTATTAAGGAAACTGAGTTTAATATTACAAATGGTTCTCTTCCTCAGAAGTACATATTGAAATTTAAAGCCTAAAGAAATAAGAGGATGTTATATGACCGTGTTTAAAACTGATGGTTTCTGACTCTCATTTGTAAGTTGTGCAGAGAACAGAAGCTGCAGCATCAGTGTTGTGAAGTTTGAGGCAGACAGGCTACTGGGTTCTCACAACCTCTTAGCCCCGATGGTCCCCTTGGTGGGTGCCTTGTTCATTCCTTGGCTTATTGAGGAGTGATTCACCAGGCTATTTATCTGGTGGTGAAGATACATCGGTGTTTTGAAAGGACAGATTGGGGACGGGGCGTTAGGGAGGAGGTGGTGAAGAGCTCAGGGGTCCGACAGCCTCCCTGGTGTGGGCTCTGCACTGATGCCCATCAGGTTCTCAGGTGGCACCGCCATGTGACCTGTGAACGAAGGGCTGGCTAAATGACTTCTGCCGAGCTTGAGGGTCAGGCCCTGCGCTAATGTTTTAAGTTCCCATGCAGACAGAGCTGGTCCGCATTTTTTGGTCTGGCCTTGACCCTTCCTGTGTTCCCTTCTCACTGTCTGCACGAGTTCAGTCCCTTTCAGGCCCTGTGTATACTTCTCAAGATGATATCAAAAAGGAAACAAGACTTAGTCAGTGTATCTGACTTGACATAACTATTCCTACAAGTATTGTAGAATAGATTTGTAATGGAATTACAATTCCATTTTGTGGATGTTGCTGACTTATCTTTTAACCCCAAAGGGGTTTTTTTTAAACTTTTTTGCAAAAAAAACCTGTGGTTAAAAAACCTCTATAACACTAAAATTCATCATGTTAACCACTTTAGGTGTGCAGTTCAGTCGTGCTGAGGAGATTCACATTGTTCTGCCACAGAGCTCTCGAACTGCTTCATCTCGTGACACTGGAACTCCGAACCCCTCGAACGCTCGTTCCCCACTTCTGCTCCCCCAGGCCTTGTTAACCCCCTTTCTGCCTGTTGTCTCTGTGACTTTGACTATTTCACATACTTCGTATGAGTGGAATCATACAGTACTGGCCATTTTTGATGACTGGCTTATTTTGCTTAATTGTCTAATGTTCTAAGATACTTTCTGTTTCGATCTATGCTTTGCTTGGCAGAGGTTTCTAATATGGCACCTTCAGCAGCATTTCAGTGCCTCGCCTGTGACAGTTTGTGCCAGCAGTCTGTGCCAAGCGAAGACACTGCCAGCCCCGGTCGATGGGTAGCTCTTGGCGAGGCCGGGGCAGTGGAATGGGGTGGTCAGGGCAGCAGGTCTGTTCACTCTTCACAGTAGTTTTGGATTGTGGGTTTAGAAATAATAAAACCAGAATAACGTGTACTTAAACATGAAAACAAATCTCGACTGGGACTCCTAATCTTCAACTGCTCTTCAAGTACTTGGTCTTTATGTTGTCCGCCCAGTCATTCCCAGGTCTAACAAGTGTAATTCTCTGGGTGATTTGTATAGGAATTGCAAGGCTACAGGGGTGTCCAACCTGTGGCCCTACACGAAATTGTAAATCTACTTAAAACATTGAGAGTTTTTTGGTTTTGTTAGTGTTTGTGCATTTTATGTGTGGCCCAAGACAACTCTTCTTCCAGTGTGGCCCAGAGACACCAAAAGGTTGGACACCACTGAGGAAAGAGGCGAAATTGAAAAAATCTGGCCCAGACTAGGATCGAACACTAGCAGTGGCCAAATGACTCTAGTTTATTTCTCCCCTGTCCTCGTTTTCCTCCTATGTCACAAGTTCACCATGGAGCACAGGGTCAAGGTCACCAAAGATCAGGAAAAATTCATGATCTGGTCCAGGACAGGAACGCCTGCTTTTTAACTGCCCCAGAATAAATTCTTGAAGCAATCAGGGTCAAAGATGCAGAACATGGCCTTGTCCTCGTCAAGCCCGTGTATGGTAACTTTTCAAGGCATTGGCTAATTTCAGTCCAATCTGGTATGTTATTAAAGCATGTTAAAAATCGGTATTTCTGGGGGCAGAGAGGAATGGGGGTTTGTTGTTTAATGGGTACCAAATTTCAGTTTTAGAAGCTGAGAAAGTTGTGGAGATGGAGGTGGTGAAGGTTGCAGAGCAATGTGAGTGGACTTAATGCCAGTGAATGGAGCTCTTAAGAAATGGGCCCTGGGCCAGGTTCCCCAGTAGGGGGCACGCGAGAGGCAACCACACATTGATGTTTCTCTCCCTTCTCTCTAAAAATAAATAAGTAAAATCTTTTTTAAAAAATGGGTAAGATGGTGAATTTTACATTTGTGTGTATATTTTAGCATACACACAAAAGATATTAGCGTTCAAGGTCAGATAGTCACCGGTAAAACCTGTCAAATGGGCATTTTTCTGTATCTTTAAAAAACCGTTTTGGTGAAATTTTTATGTTGCCAAAATATAACTTCTCCGAAACACTTTGGTTTAGAGGTCTCGAACCTTACTGTCCACAGATCACATGGGCATCTTGTTCAGGTGCCAGTTCTGATGGGCAAGTCCGGAGTTTGGCCTGGGGTCTTGCCTTTCTCACAAGCCCCCTGGTGATGTTGATGCAGCTGCTGCCGGTTCTCGGGCCCTGTTTGAGTCTCTCTCAAAAGTCACCTTAGGGTCATGGGTGCCTACAGTGAAGGTGGGGGACATACTCTCACACCTCCCACAGTCGTCACCAGGACTGTCCTTGCAGGAAACAAGGGTAAAGACCAGGAGGGCTTTACAGAAAGCTGGGGAATATTTCTTTGGCCTTTCAAGGCTTTTCTTTTCTTGGTGCCCTTCTTTCCAACAACCATTTTACCTTGAGCGTGGCCAGGGTGGTGCTGACTGCAGTGTAATAATCCTCAGGTGGATTAAGAAGCAGATTTAAAAACCCGGTTTAGCCCTGGTGGGTGAGGCTCAGTTGGAGCACCGTCCTGTGCGCCCAAAGGTGTGGGTTTGATTCCTGGTCAGGTCACATACCTGGGTTTCGGGTTCTGTCCTCGCTTGGTCAGGGTGCTCACGGGAGGTAGCTGATTGATATTTCTCTCTGAAATTAGCAAATATGAAAAGTAAATAAATAAAATCCTATTTAGTGTTAAGACCAAGCAGAGCCTTGTGTAACTAAAATCCTAGACTGGGGACCTCGGTGATCCTGGGAGATCATGGTGTGGTGTTTTTTGGTGACAGCACAGAAGGGTGTGTTTTCTTTCTTTCTTTTTTTTTTTTAATGGTACTCATTAGACACTTTTATTTTCTTATTTAATTCCCATAATAATCTTCATTTTTTAATTGTAATTGTTCAAGTACAGTTTTCTGCCTTTTACTCCCATCCCAGCCCACCTCCCTCCCCTTTCCCCCCCCCCCCCCGTTTTTGTCAGGGTGTGTTTCCTTATTTCATTCAGTCTCTGAAAATTTTGCACATTTACTCAAGCTGTTCTTTTGTGTGTGTGTGTGTGGTCAGGGAGATAGTTTTAAAATTCATTTAAAATTCCATTCTTCGTGAAAATTCTAATCACTGTAGGTTGGTCCTAGAAATATGGAGGACTGAAATAGTCCTCTTGGACTCATAATTTATGTTACGCTCACAGGAAAGTATTTGCAGACAGAAAAAGAAATGTGTGCCAGGCTGACACACTCGGTTGAGAAATCTGCATAGTTGTGGCCTCGGGAGGGTGGCGCCTGTGGGCAGGGCCAGCACGTGCCCGCAACGGGGGAATCACTGACTCACAGCTTAGATAACAGGATTTGGGCAGAGACTTAGAAGATCCGCATTAATAGACACCACGGTTCTGCAGGGTGCGGGTGCGGGTAAACGATCAACTCTTGTCCAGTGCCGTCGTCCAGTCTGACCCTTTCTTACCCGAGAATGTCTCTTCTGGAACATTCATAAGCGCACGGGTGATCATTATAGCACCTTTAGGTATATTGCAGACCTGAGTAATAAGTTCTAAATTAGATTTCTCACTTGAAGAGTGAACTATTATCTTTTCTGAAAAGAGACCAATTTGATTGCTCTGAAATAGTTTACAGAGGTATCAGTTTACCTAATTGTATTTTAAAGGGTAGTTATTTAACTTAGCCCATAAACTCAAGACAGTTACTGCATGCAGTGATTTTCGGTGGGTTTTCTTTGTGCACCGTCTCTGTATGAGGTCTTCTGAAATATTTTACTGGCAGGAGATTTAATCACCCCAGTCGGCAAGTGGATGCCCTCCTCCACGCCCTTTGCTTTTTCGTTTGCAGCAAGCATAGTTAGACTTTGTTTTCAAAGTTATTCTTGTCATTCTGTTAATCCACGGAAAGGCTATTAGATTGCCTGGCACTTTGAAGTCTTCCCCCAAGAAAGACCTTCTCCAGGCCACGTGGGAAACACAGTCCTAATTAATTATAATCACGTCTCCCATTGAAAGCTGGCTCTGACCTTTTCAATTTGACCTTCTGGTTTTGACTCGTTGGAAGTAATATAAGACGGACCCAATTTTGTGAAACTTGATAGTGGGTTAGTATAGTGATTTTTCATCACTTTTTTTTGTTGTTATTATTAATTTGCACACACTTTCTGCCCTGGCCAGTTGCTTTTCTTATGCTTCCCCTCCTCCCACCACTGCTCCTTTTTGCCTCCATTGGTTCTTTTTTGTGTCCCGTGAATGTCATGCGGATGTGGGCAGCCTTTTGACCTCTCCGCACCCTCCCTCCCCACACACCATGTGTGTCCACTCCGCTTCCTGGAGAAATCTCCCCCCTGGCCTGTTGAGTGCTGGGGACCGCCCAGCATGTCTGTCTGTCTCCCACCGTAGAGCTCCACCTAACACCGGGACCCACAAATTGTCAGGAATTGAACGACTCAGACTCCGTGATTTCAACCATAGCCAGGAACAAGTCAGATCTGACTGCTGAAGGGAAGTGGTGGATCCTGGGTATCCTAGCCAAGTGAAACATTGCGTCTGGGAGGAAGCTGAGTGCGCACACCCGCCCCACGGGCCCAGCAGTGCCCGCGCTTTTCAGCAGCCAGGGAGCTGCGTTCCAGGCTTCACAGGCAGAGGCAGCTGTTGGCAGAGGCAGCTGCCTGGGGGAAGCCATCTTTCCCACCCCCACCTCGTGGGATGTGAGCAGCAGTTGGCCCTGCCCTCAGGTGAGGGGGCCAGCAGGGAGGAAGCATCTGGGGCCCCGGGGACAGCTTACAGCCCAGGAAGAAGCCTCCAGGCTATGAATGGTGGTGGAGGGGAGACACCTAAAGGGATGAAGATGGAGAAGGAGGAGTATGGAGATGAAAAAGTAGTGCCATTAGGATTCTTGGACTCTCAGGGCTAAATTCCAAACTCTGGGACAACAGAACAGACTCTTTCTAGTCAACTATCCCGGACATAATTCTCTTGCTTGTTTTTTTTTTTTTCCTCAGTTTTATTCTGTATTGGTTTTGGATGTGCAGCTCAGTGGTTAGACAGTCATACTTTACATACACATCTGCTTGGTACTTCCAGCGCCCCATCCGGTGCCCCACCCAGTTGTTACAATACTGCCGACTGTACTTCCTGTGCGTTCATTACTTCCCCGTGGCTGTTCTCCTAACCACCGACTTGTACTTCCCAGTCCTTAACCCCTGACCTCTTGCTTTCACCCAGTCCCCCTTTGCTTTTTATCTTTTTTTATGTGTATTTTTATCCCCTTCTTAAACTTTTGAATTTCCTTTTCTCTTTGTGAAGGAAAATATTTTCATACTAATTGCACGCATTTGGGAGAAATCTTACCCGTTTTTCTGAAAGGGAAAGAAACTTGGATTATTTGTCTTTCAGCTCCTGTGGTCTCTCAAGCCGCAGGTGTCCCATGTTCTGCAGTTGCTGCTTCCAACCAAATTACTCAGCCGGGCCTGGTCGAACCATATGAAATTGCCATCTCTGTAGGATGAGAGAGTTGGATATTGGCAATGTCATGTGGTTCTGCCTAAGAGCATGTCAATAGTCCTTCTTTAATTTTGTATTTTAGTTTATCCATATGTTTATGTTTAGAGATAGAATGTTTGTGATGATGTAAAGTTTAACAAAGTAATGTTTTTGCAGACAAGTTGAGGGGTAAAATATATCCCTAAAACAGTATACAGCCCAGTGTTTGGAGTACCGCTGCCGTCTTTAATTCTGTTGTTGTGTCGGTTTTGTTTAACACCTGTGACGCTGCGTCCCCTTCATGGTTTTCCGTTCTGACGGCTGCCTGAGAGACTGGCCGTGATGTTGTCCCGGGCCGGTGCCCCAACGGGAACTGGAAGACGAGTGAATGAATGGATATGTAACGCATTTTTTTGACCTGGAGTTTGGGTTTTCCACTATTGTCATGGTTGTGTGTTTGTGTTTATTTATTATGGTAGATATAAATTACACAAAATTGACTATTTTAACCATTTTACATATCTACTTCAGTGGCATTAATTATATTTGCAATGTGTATAATCATCACCATTATCCATTTTCAAAACTTTTTCATCACCTTAAACTCTACACAGAAACTCTACAACCTTTTAGTACTAACTCCCTACGTAGTTTCTTTTGGGTTATTTTTCTCTCAGATGCCTTTTCTCGTGCTGATTTTAGAAATAAAAGCACATTAGAAATTCTGGTGTGTTGTTTTTCTTGAGGAATAGACAGCATCTGGGAAAAAAGTGCTTTAGACCTAGCTCCAGATTCCGGGGAAGGAGAGTCCATGGGGACCCCCGCGGCTGACCACCAGCACTGAGCATTTGGCGCCAGTTGTGTGGTGTGCGTGTGGGGTGGAAGGCCCTGCCCCCCTGGGGGGACAGAGGGCCCTTCCCAAGCGGAAGGTGGCTGGTCAGTCATTCAGAAATTAAGGGGAACGGGGCACAATGGTGACAAGTGGCAGTTTTTAACAATCAGATGCACTTGGCTCTTTTTTGTTGAAACTTCAGTATGGTCCATCTGTTACTCTTGGAATTCAGTTCAATCAAAACAGTGTGGCTGTATTAGCGGGAAGAAACTGAGCTGGCAGACTTCTGAATCCTCTGTTCTCTTCCCACAGTCTGCTATTTCATCCTGGAAATGCCTGTCCCGAGATGGACGGGAGACACCAGCACATGGAGTCTCTTAGAATCAGAACTCTGTGCTCAAGAGACTGAAGGCCACTGCCAGGGCTTCCAGTCTTGCTTCAAAGGCCAAATAAAATTTGGTCCAACTTACTTGGTTTTGTGTGGGGGAAAAAAAATGTTTTTGTGCTCCGAAAGCCACGTGATTGACTCTCCAGGCCTTTTCCAAGAATTTGATTTGGCATCGTATGGCTCAAAGATAGGAATTCGAGTGTGTCCATTAATTTTCACTCTGGGACCATAGTCTGATTGTTTATTAGCATACTTAACTCCAGAAAAAATATGTGGGTTTTTGCAAATCAAAGCGCTGTGTGGGATGCTCACTTATTGAAACCTGGGAAGAGGTTGTCAAACCTGGAAAGCGGTTGTCGCTCAGGCAGCCTGGGCGCTTGTCTTTTCCCCCTTTTGGGAACCTAGTTCCTGCAGAGATGTGCCTGGCTCGTCCCACTTTCACTTGGGGACAACCAGCCTATGGAGACCTCCTCAGAGAGGCCTTCTCGACCTCTCCATCCCAGAGAGCTGCCACCTTGACATTCTGTCATTTGTGCTTGCTTGGTTTTCTTTCTCTGTCCTCACCGAGCTCTCTGAGAGTGGGGGGTCTTCTCACTGTTGCGTCCTTAGCACCCAGGAGCCAAGCCTGGCTGGGAGGGACACTCGGTAAGTACAAACCCAGACTGGTCATTAGAATGCTGTGTGCTTTGCTGAGGCTGTTACAGAAGAGCTTATAAAGGAATGACAAGTCTGAAAGGACCACAAGTGACAGAAGAAAAAGCCAGATGTCACGAGGGTCATGGTGGGAGTTGCGCTGTGCCGTTCCTATCCTGGCAGTAAGCATATAAACCATGCTCGAACCGGAGGACCAGAGTGAAATAAAGGACACCAAAGATAATGAGAGTGTTCCCAAAGGAATTATTTCACTTGATAAATTTCAAAAATATAGGAATTGCATTTTCATTGTTTTTGAAGGGAAGTGGGTGGATATTGGATTTGGTTCAGACTATTTCCCCAAAGTTTGACATTCTGAAACTCGAGGTTGTTATTCCGTGTACTTCAGCATCTACACTGAAGCAGGAAGCAAATACGGTGACAAACACATTAGGAAATGTTGGTGTTCCGAGGCCCGTGGGCTCTGTCTTGTGTTGTGGACCTTAGCTTACGAGGGTGCGCTCTGTTTGTGTCCTGCTACCTGCCATCTGTCTTCTCAGCTCCTCTGAAAAATGCATTGGCACGACCTCAAGAGGCCTACCCCTGGTGTCTGGGGCCCATCTCTCTGTTTTTGTAATTGTATCCAGTTTACGTGGATTAGGAACCCAGTGTATTTCTGACCCTTTCTTTTAGACATGGCTTTTGCCTTCCAGCCCAGTGCAGCCCCCTTGACTGAACGGGGGGCCCCTCCCTGCCTGGCCCTTGCACTGGGTGGGTGGTTGAATGGGGAGGGGATTGGATCAGTATTAGCAGTATTTACTGGTTCCAGCGAGGCTGGAGCTGAACACATACATATTAAATGTTTTTGCAGGAGAGAGCAAATAGCCTCTGTCATGGTTCATGACCTTCTATGACTTCCTGTTCTCCTTTGGGCCAACTCGTTGACTTTCTTCGTTGTGGATACCTCTTGACATTGGCCTCTTTCTGAATCTGTGGAACAAGCCTCTTCCCAATCCTTAGGCTCAGTCCATTTCTTTGGACTCAAGGTTCCCTCTGACCTACCTAGACCTCTTATCTTTGGTTGACTCCTGGATTCCAGGCTTTGCTTCCGGAGCTGAGCCGACTTGAGCCCGTGTGAGCCAGTGGTGTATCCAGACCCTTCCGCCAGCCGGTGAGAATCCTGGTCTTGCAATGCTAGGATCCAGGGATGAAGAGAAAAATTGATGTTTGTGCCATTGGACCCCATTGTTGCCTTTCGTTCGCAGTTAGTAATTGTTCATACCTGAAGGTAAGCAGGGAACTGTCTTGCATTTTTGGTACCCATGAGTACGGAAAACACTAAATGCTAGGCTCAGGTTAAATCAAAACTTGATTTTTTTTTTGGAGGCTTCAATACTGTGCCTTTATTATAAGTATTACGTTGTGAAAAATGTGTGTGAAGACCTTGTTTGGAAACGACAAAAATTTAGAAATTATCCGTGGGAACCAGACATGGCACCACTTAATGCTGGGCGGGATTTCAGTAGAAAGAGCAGAGATGATTTGTTAAAACAAATTCACGCAGCTGTCAGTTTGTGACCGATTTGCGTTCCATTTCACAAATTTGTTTACGGCCACTTGTCCCGAAGACTCAGTGGTTTAGGTAGGAATGGTGTACCCAGCCCACCCACAGACACCGACGTGGGTGCCTACACCGCGGGATTGGCAGAAGCCCCTGTGGCCCGATTCCAACCTTAAACGTGCGCTCAGAGTTCCAGCCTCGGGTGCCACCACGCGGGGACTAGTGCGTTGCATTTCCCGGTGATTGCCTCCTTGAGAAGTGAATGCTGATGAAAAAGGGGGGGCACCCCACCTCTAAGCGATGTCTTTCTCATTAGAGTTGGCATTCACGATGGGTCAAGGGAAGAGATGACGTTTGCGGGGTGGCACCTCCCTGCCTGGCACCAGGCTGGTGCATCACATCTGTTTGTCCTCGTTAATCCTCGCGCACACCCTGTGTACGAGGAAGGCAGGATTGGCCGTGTTTTAATGATAATGGACACGGAGCTTTGGTGAAATGACGTGTACGAGCATCCACAATTGTCCGATGAGGAGTGCTGCAGCCAGATCACCTTTCCACTTTGTCACCTCCCTTTTGAGGGGGATGTGAAGTAGGACGAGGTGAGACTGGTGGTGGAGGTTGACCATGTCACCTCTCAGCCCTGTTCCTCCCCACAGGGGTTCTTTTCTTTTCTCTCTGTAGGCCCCAGGGACTCAGTGTCCTCATCTCGCTTCTTATCGTGACATTTGTGCTTTCTCTGGAACTTACTCCATGAGTTTGGTGGGTTCTCACATCACCTTCTCACCTTCCTCTTCCTTTGTGGTGGCTTTTTCCCCTTTATTTCATTGCTCTAGGGAAATACAAAGGTCAGCATAAGTCACATATTTCAAAGTGTTGCAACATCTTGTGTTCACAGCCTTGCTTTGCTGCTTCTGACGGTGCCGTTGTCAACCTGGCCACACACTACACTGCACTGGCAAGTGTCTACCAGGAGGCTTGGCCCTGCCCCCAAACAACGCAATCTGAATCTCAGCTGGACTCAGGCCAGAGTGTGTTTTTAAAAAGCTGCCTGGGCGCCCTTTAGGGAGCCGCCAAGCTCAGAACCATTTCAGAGACAGAATGAGCCTCACAGCAAAATATTACCTTAGAAGTGGCTGGAAAAGCACAACTTTCATGTACTGGACTCAGAAAGCACTAATGTTGCCCGTGGTTTCCGGGCCTTGGTTTTCCCCGGGCAGCCCCTTCTCCGGGCGCCTTTTCCTACCTGGTTGTGTGAAATGTCTCCTGGGTGCACACTTTTTGTGACCACAGCTCCCTCTGTCCACCTTTCTCTTCAGGGAATTGTACCTGCTTCTCGTCTTCCCAACTGCACCTCTAATCCTACTCACCCTCTCGCATCTGGGTTTAAATGTCCCAAACCCTAGCGCATGTTTTGGGCTCATCACGGAGGCCCTTGTGGGACGTGTAGGCTCCTCAGCCCTCCCCAGATCTGCCCGCGTGCACTGCTCGGTGAACTTGGGCCTGGGATCTGCTGTTTAACGAAGTTCCCAGGTGACACTGTTCACATTGGAATTGGAACATCATGGACACAGTGAGCATTTTGACCCAAGATAAATTGGGACTCGCGTTCCTTCCTCTACTCACCCCTTCCGGTTGCTCTTTATGTTGAGCTGGGCTGCTCCCTGCCTGGTAAGGCCAAGGGCTCCCTGGTGTTTGACATCTCCAGTCCTCTGGTGACGCACCTCACCTGCACTCCGAAAGACCCCACGTGGGCTGGATGAGGTGCAGGGTAAAGAAGGGGTGGGACCCTTCCAAGTGGCTCCCCAACACTGGGGAGAATGGGGCTCATTCCCAGTGGGTGCCTATTGGTAACTTCCACTTGAGGAGCTATGCGGCTTAGAACTGCCTCGAAAATATGAACTTTTGGGTTCTATTTCACACTCTCTGATTGTACTGTCATTTTAAAAGTGACAAAGATCCGAGGAATCATGCTAAATGGTTACTTCTGAGGAATGTGGACTGGGAAGAGAATGCAAGTGAACTCTCCAAGGTCAAGGAACTGTTCAGCATTTTGTTTCTGTATGGCTCATCAAGCTGTATATTTTGCCGTGTGCAAATTAAATCTCGTTGTTTTCTTAAAAGTAACATCCAGCTATTTTGAAGGCAGCTGCTTGCATCAAGGTACATGTATCAGGAGCACAGTGTTCCTGAACTCAAGCAAGTGCCTGTAATGACGCCAGTGTTTAACTCAGTGGCGGCCCTGGCTCGAGCCTGCTGCCTGTGTTTATCCTGACTGGGACCTCAGAACGGTTTTACATTTTTAAATGTTTGGAGAAAATGGAAAGCATAATATTTCAGGACACACGAAAATGATAAGAAATCCAGGTTTAATGAAGTTGTGTTGGCACGCAGCCATGCCCCCTTGTCTAAGACTGCACTCCAGCTCCGTGGCACCGAGTCGAGCAGCCTGGAGGGTTTGCCGTCTGGCCCTCGGCAGAAAAAGTCTGCCGACCCTGGTCTACAGGCTCATTTCCCCAGTTACTTCTGACACATGGTTTGGGGCTGCGGGGACCTTTAGTGGTAGTGGTTCCCAGTGCTGGCCACACACTGGGGTCACCTGAAGAGTTGCTGCTTGAGAATCCTGGGCCTCTGCCTCATGTCCGGTGGTACAGCCTCTCTGGAGGTGCACTCAGGTACCTGTATTTGTGACCAGCCTGCAGGACTCTGTGCTGTGACCCCACTCCCCCAACACACACACGATCGGTTAGTGAGGCCCCATTGTGGAGTTTTCCTTGTGAGGGCAAGGGACTCGCCGAGGCCCAGGGTGACTATGAATGTGACCCAGCACACAATCACAAATTGACTTAAAACCTTTTTTTTTTTGCTCATCAGTTTTCGTTAGTGTTTGTACATTTAATGTGTGGCCCAAGACAACTCCTCTTCTTCCAGTGTGGCCCAGAGACGCCGAAAGATTGGACACCCCTCCTAGAGGATAAAGCTCGTCAGTGGCAAAACCAGTGCTTCCTGCTTCTGGTCGGGCAGCGGCTCCCGGCCTGGAACGGGCACCATCACCCCCCGGAGGCCTCGCCCCAGCGTGTTTGCTTCAGCAAATCTCAGCTGGGGCCTGATAACGTGCATTTCTGCCCCCGAATGCTGCTGACGCTGCTGATCTAGAAGCCACACTTTGAGGACCAGTTTATGGGGTGGGGTAGGCTGTGTGTGCATGTTTACAATAAAAGTCCGTGTTCTAAAATAAATAAGTGCATCTGATACACAGTGTTCTCCTAAAGCATATTCTTTGGATACACAGATGGCCACTCACACAGTCCAAGAAGCGTTTGACCGCTACAGCTGTAGGCACATCATTCGTGAACAGTGTCCTGTCAGAAACAGGACATAGTCTAGCGATTCAAGTTCTAAACACTAACACCTGCCGCTGGTTTGGTCTGGAACCCAGTCTTTTTTGGGGGGTTAATGGAGAGTCCCAGGCACAGCAAAAATGAGATTAGCCTGTGGGTTCTGTGTTTGTTACGTCTTGACGCATCTCCAGGGAAGGATTTCAACAAGTGACCTGGTTGTGCTGTGCACTTTCAGAAGTTGCCGTTGAATGTTGACATCTCGTGTTTATGTTTAGTATTGAAGAGCAGTTAAATTGCGAACCCACTGTGTGCCGCACCATTTTCTAATGAGGTGCCAAACCTAGAGAAGGAAGGAGAGGTTCTGTATGTTCAGAAGCTGCTTTTAGGATTCCCAAGCTTTTGATAGTTACCCTGAGGTTAATGTGCTCTTTTATGCGATTGTCCGTGTCACCCTGCCATAGAGAACATTGTGATGATGACTGGAGAGGGGGCCAGGACTCCAGTTAGCAAGGGGGATGCATAGGATGCAGGAATGGAAAGAGGCGTCAGGGTCCTGCTGGCACAGACGCTGTGGTTACACGGCCTGCATCCAGAATTGGCTTCTCCTTACAGTGTGCACCTGGGCACCTGCCTCACCCTGGTCCTGGTCAGAACCTGGGAGTTTGAGCAAGACTCCCTAGGACGAGAGACCCGTCTGTCTATTCAGACATCCGTCTTCCCTTCTCTTTGCTTGAATAACATATGGTACCTTAAAAATACTCTGAGAAAGGACTCATTTTGAACAGTCTTTTCTTTGGTATTCGTGTTCAAGCGTGTGTGTCAATACATTTCAGTGACTTATTTAAGCTTAAATTATTGCAGCATGCAGTGCAGTGTATAATATGATGGTATTGATTATTCACATGAATTTTTGAGGGAAAAATTGTCCCCAAAGGGCTTCCTTGATGAAGGCTTTCTAGCAGGCTTGTGCAATCTCCTCTAACACTGTAACATCACATTTGTAAGTTCAGCACATGGACCGTATTAGAAGTTCGAAAGCTGGCAGTGGCTTCATTTCAGAGGTTCAAGTCGGTCTTCAGCTGCTGTTTGGTGTGTTCCAACTGGTTCTTGTATTGATTTTGAATTAATTACCAGTACTTCTAAGTCTTTCAGTGAGCATAACCAAGTAGCTAACAACCCTTGAGAATTCAGCGAGTATTTTTGTCTTCTGGAATGATCTTCTGTTCTGAAATGTATCCGTCTTCCTGCCGTGTCGGAGTTCACAGTGGCTTGCTCCGAGCATCTGCTCTCGCTCCCGGAGCCAGTGACAGATGTTCACTGGGTGATGTGGAGACCTGCTCGCTCCCGTGACAATGCGCTGGAGCATATGCTGTCCCCGCTTTCAGGAAGCTTGTATAACAAAGGCCTCAAAAGAGACCAGGCTACCGGGGAAAGTTGCCAGCAGGCCTTCGTACGGGGGCAGATCCTGTCCCACTGACCCGATTTCCTTCCCGGAGGGGTGATAAAGGTTTCAACAGCATTTTTCCCCTGATTAAAAAAAAAGTTCAGTATTACAATTTAAACATCTTTTTCATTTAACAAATGTATTCTGCTTCATCCCCCTGCCCCTTCAGCAACGGACTTAACTTGCCATAGAAGATAGTAATACATGGGCCTCAGGAACTTGCACCAGAGGCGTCACTATTGACAGGAGAAGTCAAACATCCAACCCCCTACTCGTATTTTGCAGATTCCCTGTTTGCAACAGTCTCTGCACTAGTGTAATGGGGAAAATGTCACGGAGAAAAGAATTCCTGCTTTTTGAGTTAGGCTGAGAAGTATGCATTGTTGGCTCATTATTATCTTTGATGAAGATTTTAAAATAGTCTGCAGGTGTTACTTTTAGCTAAAAGAGCTGAAGAGGTTGTAGCCATGTTTTAGCATATAGGACATGATTAGTCAGTTTTCATAAGTTTGGGCTTTGGTCTGAAATGAAAGGGAATGTTTTCTCTTTTAATTTAACAACTGTATTGTGATATAATTCACACCCCATACTATTTACTCATTTTAAGTATACAACTCAGTGGCTTTTATTATATTCAGAGTTTTGTAACCATCAGCACAATTAATTTTGGAACATTTTCATTACCCCCCAAAAGAAACCTTGTGCCCCTTAGCCATTTGACCACACCTCACCACCCACCACCCACCCCCAGCCCTAAGCAACTACTTTCTGTCATTATAGATCAGCTTGTTCTAGACATTTCATATAAATGAAATCAAATACTGTGTAATCTTGTGTGACTGGCTTCTTGCACTTAGCAATGTCTTTAAAGTTCATCCACGTTTTAGTATGTATTAGTACGTCATTCCTCTTTGTTGCCAAATAATATTCCATAGTATAGCTATGCCACATTTTATTTAACAGGATTGACCTTTTAAAGCTAACTAGAAGAGAAAAATGCAAAAGAAGGCCATTTTCATAATGTTTTTAATGGGTCACATACTTAATATTTCCAAAAGTGAGGGTGATAGTTTGATGTGTAGGCAGGCAATCAGGATAGTTAAGAGGAGATAGTTAAATTCTTATCTGCATTTAAGCAGCTTAGACTTTCTCTCAGGCAGTACTTATGGCCTCACATCTGAAAATGAGCTGGGGGGGGGGTTTGGTTGTTTTTTCTTTGGGTTTTTTTTTTTAATAGTTCTGGGAAGATTGAGAGATCAAAGGTTAGAGACTGGGTTCCCCAGAAGCAGGCCTGGAAGTGGGTTGTTTAGCCAGCGGAGGTTGGGAAGGGAGTTTAAGCAGATGGGACTCTTACCTAGTGCAGACCAGCTACTCTTTCCCGCTTAGAAAAGTGGACATCAGCCTGGACGGGATGCCCCGCCCTGTGCTCCCCTCGGTCCTGACGCTGAGGTCCACCAGGACAGGTCGGAGAACAGCAGAGAGGCTGCTTTACTCAGCTGTTGAAAATGAATAGTTGGCCTCTGTTCTGTTTGAAAGAATGGCAGTGCCGTAGGTTTTAGACCTGAGGATTGTGAGGGGTCATTTTCTTCCTGCCTCTTACGTACAGGCAGGTGAGAAAGCGTCATAAATGTGTCCTTGTACAGGTGAGACTGTGTGTTATCATCCTGACTCAGAGGGACAGATGATATTCCCTGCAGGTGGCCTGGACATTGGACAACACTGCAGAAGTGGAGCAGTTTTTAGAGAAGGTGTAGCTTTAAGAAATGAGGTAGAATGACGAAGTTTATCATATATTTTTGAGACTTTCTAAGTGCTATCTTGAACCATCACCATTTCATTTCCACTTCTGCCCTCACTGGTCCCCACAGATCCCCAGGGGTACAGCTTCCCGTTGTCATTCCTCAGCAGCTCCGCGGTTCCCTGGCAAGGGCTGTTAAGGAATTCCTGGAAGAAATTCCCAGGAGTTTTACACGGGTATTTTAGTTCTGGCTTTTTTTTTTTTAAGTATCTGCTAAACAGGGAACTTGGGGAGGGAAGGACGTAGGGGGATCACGTAGGTTTGTTGAGTTATTTTGCATGCGTGTGGACTGGGCGCGGATCTCTGGTTAAGGTCGCCTGAGAGGGAAAACAAGCCTTGGGAGCAAAGGGCATTTCTCAGGGTGGACTGGGCCTTGCTGGGCTCTGCTGGCCATCTCCTGCCGGAGGGTCAGGAGGGTCGGCCAGGCCAGGCCGGGAGAGTAACCACACACAAACTGAAAGGCGTGCTGCTGGTGAGGGAATCACAAGAAATCACAAAACTGCTAACAAAATTCAAATCATGTCTGAGAAAACCAGAGGCAAAAGAGTGAGTTAATTTTTTGGTACCTGCTATCGAATAAACCCTTGGGAATGAATACATTCAGCATAACTCTGAAAATAAGACCCTAAGTGATGGATGAGTTAATTTACATATGCATGAAGAGGAGGGCTGTTTGTGTGCACACCCATAATTAAGCCATTGTACAAAGTCATTCATGGATAGTAATAAACAAATGTGTTCTCTAACTCAGAGTCTGTACTTTTTATTACTTTGTGTCCTTTTTTAACCTATCCCCTTCACTGTGGTGCCCTCTTTTTTTTTTCTTTAAGGTTTTATGTATTTATTTTTAGGGGGGAAGGGAGGGAGAAGAGAGAAACATCAATGTGTGGTTGCCTCTTGTGTGCCCCCTACCAGGGAGCTGGCCCGCACTTGGGCCTGTGCCCTGAGAACTGAACCTGGCGACCTTTTATGGTGGGGTGACGTTCAGCCAACTGAGCCACAACAGTTAGGGCTCTTGTCTATATTTCTATTCCAATCCATCCTAAGCAATGGTTAGGAAATTGATTCCGACTTCTGCAACTAAATGATTCAGGAATATCATGTTCGTGTATTAACTGATACTTGTCGTTTTTTCTAAGTGTGTGTTATTTGGTTTGATCTTCCCAGAGGACCCAATTTGGCAAACACAAGCCATTGCGATCACCATTGTGCAATCTTCATCTCAGAAGGTCGCTACCCCCCACTGTCCCCCGAGCGGTGTGTGAAGTGTGTCACAGAAACCTGGTGTGTGTGCAGTCCTTCACTGCTCACAAGGTCCTTGCATTGGGTGGGTCTCACTTTCATCCTCATAACAACCATGTGGCCCAAATGGCCAATTTTTAAATGTCATTGATAAAGATCTCTTTATTACCACTCCCGATCCATTGGACCGTCAGTGCCATGGCCTGATTTTGCTACGTGTAAAACAAAGCCAGAAGCTGGGGAGAGGCCTAAGGCCACCTTACTAGGGAGGAGGAAAAAAAAAAACCCAACCAAAAACCAAATACCTGGACATAATGGCCCCTTTTTCATTCACTCCCTGAAAGACTTCAGCTTCAGAAATGTGCACTGGACCTCAGGGTAGAGATGCAGTCTCGATCTCTGTCTACCTTGTAGTTAAAGGCCATTGTACATGCAGGAAACCCCCAGGGTGAATTATTTTCTCCCGCCCCATCTCCTGCCAGCTTTTTAGGGAGCGGTCACCCTCAGGTGTGAGAGAGAGTTGCCTTAGCTCTCACTACCTACCCGTGGCCTCACCCTCCTCTCTCTCTCCCTGTGGTTGTCCATTCCGCTCACTAACAGCACTTAGGCTCTTTAAGTGAGAATTTTTTTATTGTGCTTTCCAAAAGTTCTTTAAAAAAAATCCACACGCAGTGTTTTGGACCGGAGTTGGACTGTCAGATTTAGTATGTGAAGCCAGTATAAACAAAACAGCATGGAATGAATTGATGGCGTTTTTTGATAAAAACATCATTCCTATGAGAGTACTGGGCTGGGCCGAATGACTAATACACTGAGGGATATCAGCGAAGACCAAATTAATTTTTTTACTCACCTAAAAGCATTCCTTTTTGTCTTATAGAAACACGGGCTTTAGAGCTTTTAGAAGTGCCATTAGGACCAGACTTGCTGGATAAACGGTTCAGGTGTCAGTCTGCTCAGTGACTCTGTGTTGAGAATGTCTAAGCCATCTGGGTCTTACGTGCTTTTTGTTACGCTAGCTCGAAAGACAGAGCACAGCGCTTTTTGATTTTAGGTTGAAGCCGATGTGTGCAGCCTGCCATCTTTATTTCTTCTGAGAGGGTTGCTATGTGTTTTAGCTACTTTGAAACGTTGGAAAGATTTCAAACCAAGTTAGGGAAGAGCATAATAAATAAGTGGATTTTTTTTTTCATGACCAAGTTTACTAGTTCAAATATTTTGTGAACAAGTGTTCTCTGGAATCAGTACATGTATTTTTAATACCCTTGAATGCTTCTCTGAATTTGTTGTTAGTGTTTTTTGTTTTTTAGGGGTTTTTTTGGTCCAGACGTTTTCACTTCTGTCTGAATTATGCAGCTATGATTTGGTTTAAGTGCACAGGGGATGAATGTCACATCCTGAAATGTTATGGTGTTGTGTTACAATGTCTTGGGTGATAATACTTTCCCCTCCCAGCCTCAAACTGCAAAAATCCCGAAATTTATCCTCCTGATTCAACTTTACTTTTTATCTTTGCTAATTTGTGCTTTTACAGGTGTGTACTTTATTTGAGTTGGCATAGATAGACTGTCATTAATAAAATTTTAGCCATAACTGGCTTTTAGGTTGATCAGTTTCTCTTAAGATTATGCCTAGAAGCCATGTTTTGGATTTATTTTTAGTTACCAGTGGAAAAGCCATTATGTTCCTTTAAGAGGGGGAGGGGATTAAATCCCCACTGCTGCAGATTAGGAAGGTGCAATCAGTAAATGCACGTAATATGCAGATTATGGACTGAAGGTATTTTTTGATCAGCAAAATGGAAGGAGAAAAATGCTTTAAAAAGAATTCATTTGAATAAAGAATTTAAGAGCTCCTTTTCTAGTTGTTATTATTTAACCTCCCTGAATAATATTCCTATTTCCAAACGGTAGAAAAAACTTCCATGCCCACAAGGTAAGCTGATGCCCAGGGCAGAATTGAAGAGCAAGCCATGGTCTCTTCCTTCTTGAAGTTTTTCCTAAGCAGCATTATCAGTTATGTCAACCAGAAGCAGTCACGTGGGTGACGATGCTGATGTAGACTCTGGGCGCTTGAGTCTGGTGGATAGACTGGTCCTTCTGTCTGTGGCTGATAGGTGTCAACTCCAGGTGTTTCACGAGTGGCCACATTACCTACTAATGTTTCCCGCCGACTTCACCAGGGCACAGCAGCCCTGACTGATGTTGGAGGAGCAGGTGGTTGGTGAGTTAAATCCAGTGTGGGAAAGCCTACATTATTTTTCAGGAGTTACGAGCATGTATGTGATCTTAATTTCTACACGTAAAGAAATGTGTTTCATGCTTTGCTTAAAATGCTTCTCAAACTGCAAGAGAAGCTGTTCATAAAATTAGTGCTCACCAACTGACACACATTCGCTTGGGGAAGTGCTGAGCCAGACACCACGTCCTTTGTTGTGGTTGCTCTTTTCACTCGGGCTCTCAGTGTCCCTGTTACTCAGCTCCTACCAACACTGTCTTCTCTAGGATGTGAGTCCCGTTTGGATGTTTTACTATTTTTAAGTAACATTTAGAAAATGTGTGTGCTTGTGCGTGTCTCCCTTTCTGGCCTCTGTGCTCCACGAGGGTGGACACCGCGTGTGTCTTGTCCCCCTGCATGGCCCCAGCACCTCCCAGAATATTGCCACATAGCAGATGTTCGATGAAACTGAATGGATGCAGGAACGGAGATGAACTTTTTGTCCTCAACTTAGTGACAGCTGTGTTGAGGGCACTGGAAACGATTATCTTAAATGGCCTGAAGAGGTGCCACCTAGAGATTGGATATGACTTTAGTGACAGAACAGAGTCCCAACTGTGACTCTGCCACTCACTGAATAATTTCGGACAATTACATAACATTAGCCCTTTGTTTTCTCATCTGTGATGATAACACTTTCTGAGTTGGCTTGAGGAAAAGGGCGGGGAGGCGCGAGGGCGCCGAGGGATGTGCCCACATCGTATGTACCTAGTGCCTGCCACATATTGAGAAGAGTCCTCCCAAAGGCAGGCTCTGCACGACGATGGTCTTCCCCACCGTGTAATACCAGCTGGCTAATTAGGAACCTGTTCGTCACCGTCCCGCCTCTCTTTATCCTCTCTCTGCTACAGGCCTACCTGTATTGCAGGTTCAGTTCTAGACCTCTGTAATAAACCGAGTATTGCAGTAAAGATTTTTACTGGTAGAGGGTCTTGCCTTCAGTTTGTGGAAAAAAATGCAACATCTGTGAAGTGCAGTAAAAATGAGGCATACCTGTACTTTTGACAGCAAAGAACCCAGATATTAAAGGCGTTGGAAAATGACCAGTGAAATCTGTGCTTTCAAGATGAGCAGAATCTAAGAGAATTTCTTTCTTTGCGAAGAGACTCTCTGGAGCCTTTGTGCTTGGGTGTGGGCAGGAAGGGAGACAAGGGGGTTGGCAGGTCCGTCCATTCTGGAAGAGTTTGTCTCACACCCAGAACTGGCCGTCACCCTTCCGTGACTTCAGGGTGGCTTTCAGTGTTGCGAAAAGCTTGCAATGAAGGAAACTTCATCTGAATCCTGGTTAGTCTTAGACACTTAAAGGTAGTAATGTTCTGATTGGCCCTTCAATAGCTTGTCTTTCTGCTTGGGCTCATTTTACTTTGAAAACAAAACTCAATAATACTCCCCAGGAAGATAGTTTGCCATGGTCAGTCTGCATTTGATGTTTCTCGGTGCCTGGGTGTGGAACTCATTGGTTCCCAGGTCTTGGCACTTCTCTCCAGAAATTCCCGGAGACCAGCAGAGGATTAGTTTATCCATCTTTTACATTGTCAGGTAAGGACACTCAATAACTCCTGGGCCATCGTGTTAATTTTAAAGACGATTTAACACACTGAAAGTGGGAAGGACATAGCTGCAACATAAAGGACAACCTTTTAAATGAAAGAAGTAAAAGCTTTAGGAAAAAATTTATTTCATTGTTGTTTGTTGATAATTAGTGACCCCACTTAAGTGTTTGGAAGTCTCTGCTCTAATTAATTCAACATTGGGGATCTTTTACTTAAGAGCAGAAAATGCACTTCCGACCCCACGCTTATAATTCCTGGGCCGTCTTTCAGTAAGTTTAGGTCTGTAGCAGGAGCTTGAAATTACTCTCTCTCTTTCTTTTTTTTTTTTGGGGGGGGGGGGGGGGGGGGTTTAAAGAAGGTTTTTGATTGTTTTTATGCAGCTAGTTATGGCTTAAGTTATAGGTTCTGGTAAGATAATTAAAAGTTATTCAAAAAAGGAAATGTATACTGGAGTTATTTTTATCAATAAATAAAATGTTAGTGGCGCGCTGACGGATTTTACAGACGATAAGGAGGGATGGACAAAGACACCCCCCTCGTTTCTTAGTTGTTTTCTGAGACCCTGGGAGCGCTGCAGAGCCCGATCTCAGCACCACTAACCCGGGATGGTCTGGTCAGTACGTGCTCTTAGTGCTGCTGTACGTCTCGCCTGGCTTCAGATTGGGGTGGACATACTTTTAAGGGAAAATCGGTACTCCAGTTGAAAGTTGGAACTAGCAGTTGAGTGTTGATCTGGTTCTGGAATTCCATTCATGCCAGTCTTGGGTTCCATATGCTGCAAGACCATTCATTCTTCATCTTCTGCTTTTCAGAAAGTAGCTAGACTTTCGGTTCGGGTAGATTAACTAGCAAAGAGTTAAACTGAGTATTGTTTCTTGCTTCATTTGTTCACATTCCTCTTTTTTTTTTTTTTAACCATAATTACTTTCACCACTACACATGTGCCCTTTTTGATTGTAACTATAAAAAAAGAGAGATACCAATAAGGCAGATTGTTGGAGAAAGTGTAGTGGATAAATCGTGGAGTCATCGGATATGATCGTTATTTTCAGGAATTACTGTTCTCTGCTCCACTTAACCTCACTGCTGTGCTCCTACAATGACAAGACTGTGAAAATCAAGGTCTTTGTTAATATGGTGTGGGCCCGGTGGCAGGGACATGTACTTTCTTCTGTGATGTCTGTAAAATACTCAGAGCCCAAATGGTCAATCCTAAATTGGGTAAGGAATTAAATTATTCAAAGGAAAAAAAGTGAATAAAATTGTTTGGAAGAAAATTTCTTTTCTAGTATTATGATTTGAAAGAATGATTGTAGGGACACACCAGGACGACTGGATAGAAACACGGAGCAGAGTTCTTTGGGTTGATTGAGGGGAGGAGAGAATGGGGGGAAGTGAGTCGATTGTGCTTTGCAGCGAGTCCGGTGGCTGACTCCCTGAGTGACTCAGGACAACCCACTTTTCCCTCTCGTGGCTCCGTCTTTTTGTCAGGCTCTTTGTTGGGAGAAATTATAATGAGTAATATGGGTTAAGTATGTACAGTTCTTATGTAACCATGTAATTATTATTTATTGGTGTCCTCTCTTAACCCTTCTAGCCTAACTTGTACAAACTAGTTTTGATGCTATTAGTGAAGCTCAGAAGGCTGAGAAGTTTGTTAGTTGTTAGCATCCCATATCCTGTGGCCGTTTTACTCTTTTAAAGAGAGGAAATCTGTAACTTTACTCATCACTATACACTTGATGTGCTCTGCTAATAGTCTAAGTGCTTAACATAGATACAGTTTTAAAATATTATTCTATTTTCTCCTGATTTTTAACAGTGCACAGGCAAGAGTGACCATTTTAATACTATTTAGAAAATTAGATATGATGGTTTTGGACCTTGTGGAAACAAATGAAACGATGTTTCAAAACAGGAACATACGGCACCCTCAGGCCTGAACTTCCAGCCCTGTCCTGGAACACGCTGGTGAGGTGGATGTTGGGCTCCCAGCCCTGCTGACCTTGGGCAGGTTATTTAAGCTGGCTGGGCCTCAGTTTTCTCATTTATTAAATTGAGGTTCGAACAGCACCTTTCCAGAGGGCTGGTGGTCAGAGAGAATATCGGTATTTGCTAGGTTATGCAGATAAGAATTACCATCATTATAACAGGGAAAGTCCAACCATTGTCAATATTTAAAAAATGGCTTGTGGGACTTGATGTGACCTGGCAGCTAGGGAGAGAGGACTGGACTGCACGTATATGAACAAGGACAGCTTCACTGCACTGGTCAGTGGGGGCAGTAGACTACCTTGAGGGAGCATGTGGACTGTGTGGCTGTCACACTCAAAATGACTGAGTGAGTAGAGCAGTGAGTCTGCGTCAGATTTTGTGTTAAGTTGAACATTCCTCCGTGGAAACTATTCGGGTCACTCAGAAGGACGCAGCTATGGGAAGCTGGTGATTGGGAACTTCATCAGGACAACGCGCCTGCCTGCTCAGGCATCACATCTTGTGCAGAGTTTCTTTGTGAAACATCAGATCACCCAGGTGACTCAGCCCCCCTCCATCCCAGATTTGGTGCCCTGTGACTTCTGGTTTTTCCCAAAACTAAAATCTCCTTTGAAAGGGAGGGGATTTCAGACCGTTGATGAGATTCAGGAAAATATGATGGGGTAGCTGATGGCAACTGGAAGAACTATGTGAGGGTCCAAGGTGCCTGCCTTGAAGGGGACCAAGGTGTCATTGTCCTGTGTACAGTGTTTTTGTATCTTGTATCTTCTTCAATAAATGCCTCTATTTTTCATAGTATGTGGCTGGATACTTCCTGGACAGACCGGTACATATGTCTGTATATACTTACATGTACTTAGGAATATACGTGTGTGTACAGAGGCACACACACATGATTTACAAAACTACTTGGAAGTAGGTCATTGCCGTAGACATCTGAGAGGTAAGGGTGGAGTGGGGACCTGATTTAAGCTGGAACATGTGGAAGCCCTGGTGGTGCTTGGGGCCCAGTGCTGAACTGGTCCAGCTGGGGGTGATTTCGGCCGACTGCCAGGAAGGCAGGAATTGGCTTTGTGAATGTGAGGCCATGGGCTCAGAGCACAAGAGGAGGGAGATAAAACGGGGCGAATGGAACCCAAATCTGTAACAGGATTTCCAGGAGAACAGGCCTTCGACCGTTTGACAACTGAGCCGGGAGCCCACTGCCAAGTGGTGGCAGGCATTTTATCTGGGTACCCGCGATGCCCATGCTTCCAGGTGCCTTACACCTGTGCGCTGTAACTACCTGTCTGATGTTCACAACAGCCTGCTGGCTGGGGCGGGAGGTATTTTTCCACCTTTGGACAGAACAGGAAGGTTTCGAGAAGGGGACTGACTCTTGTCAGGTCACCTCACTGAAGGTGACGGAACTGCTGTGAGGAGCTGGTTTTCCTGGCAGAGATGATCTCCCTCTGTGCGGAGCCCCTGCGCCTTCGTTACAGCACCTTTTAAGGTACTTTCAAGATCACTTTTCTCCTTGGCCCCTTCCCTTGACTGGCTCTCAGCACCCTTTCTCATCTGTCTTTATTTCCCCGGCTCCTTGAACAGTGCCAGGTACAGAGTCAGTACATTTTGAACAAAAGAGCGTTTGGCAAAGGGCAGGTGAGCAGACTTAAACCCCCGTCTCCTTCAACACACGCATCAGAAATTACACTTATTTAAACTTCGACAGGTGTGGGCCACATTTTCTAAAGTGCACAGAGGGTTTTCTCCAAGGCGCTATTTTCTAAGGGCCTGCTTCATACTTTGAAACCAAGGATCTCCTTGCCACCTGATTTTCTGTTATTGTGTAATACTATGCCCACTCTTCACAATCCCCCCCAGAAGATTAGTCTCATGGCTTCATTGATTCAATCCTCTTAGTCTAGGTATCAGATTTGTGCTAATCGCAGCAGGAAACAGGGCTGTGCCCGAGTGTGGGCTAATACGTGCCCAACCAGTTAAAAACCCTCCAGGCCCCCCGAGCTTGCCCGGGTCTGGAATAATGAGGCCAGGACAAAGAGATCGTGGGCTTTATTATTAGACACACTTACAAGAAAGCTTATTAATGAAAAGCAGTTTGCAAGACGAGCTGGCATAGAAGGCAGCTGCCATTGTTAGGAGTTCAAATAGAACTTGGCTTTGGTGAAGGGGAGCCTGAATTAGTTCTTAGTGTCTAAGGCCACAAGGCAGCTCCGTTTTGATGGGACTCAGGAAACATGAGCGTCCTGTCTGTCTTAAGAGAAATATGCAAGGTTAAAAACTTCAAATGAAAATTAATCAAGCTCTTCGTGTTTCATGCTCGTGCATAATTTAAAGGGGTGTTAAATTTGCAGAGGCAAATTTTGGCGTCAGTTCAAAGTAAAGACATTTTAAGCCATTTTCTAAAATCTGAAAAATCCACCGACTGTTGGGTGTTAGCCTGCTTAACAGAATTGTTCATGTTGTTAATAATTTGTTCTGACCTTTGGTGCAGAAATGTTGTCTCTATTTTTTAATAGGTTTAGCTCAATCCACAAAGTATTACCCATAATATCTCAATTCTTCTGATACGCAGTGAAAAGACCTTTAGAACGAATTCATTTGAAAGCATGCTTTGTTTCTGAATAATACTTTGCCTGGGTCTGTCTCTAGGGTTATGTAAGCAGCTTCTAAACATTTTAAATCGCCTCTTTTTTATTTTTTAAACAAAATTCTTCATTTGTTGAATTTTCTCCTCCCCCATATGTATTGCCTTTAACTTTCTTGGTAGCAGCCAGCCATTGGAAGTAAGGGCTTCAAGCCCGTTTTTTGCTGTGCCGTGTGGGCAATTATAACGCCTCCTCTGAAGACGTGTAGACACTTTGTGGGTTTCATTTGGTTGACAGTGTGGGAGGAGTTGCTCTCCTCCGGTAGTGGTGAGCCCTAGACCTGGTAAGCCCTAGACGTAGTCATTTTCAACAAGGGCTTCTAAGAGCAGAAAAAATCAAATGTTGCTAGTAAGATGTAAAGCAGAGAGTCTCTCAGGGCAGGTATGCTTAAGATCCTCTGCATTACTTATTTTTTTAATTACTATGTTACAGCCTGTTAGCGGGAAATCTGACTGGGGATCACCAGGGCCTACTGGATCCTGTTGGCCCTCAGCTCCTCATCCACAGTTCCACCCATCTTTCTCCGGGCTGCCCAGACTCCTGGTTTCTTCCTAGGCTTGGAATTAAAGCACACATGTTATAACTGCTAAGAAAGTGGTTCACCAAAGTGCAGGGCACAGGGGAACTGAGACTTGAATCCTAGACATAGAGGTCATGTTGAATGTGGTTTTTCTTTTTTAACCATATAGGCACTGAATTGCCACTGAAATCTCCGAAATCTTCCTCCCCTAGCTTTAGTTTCCTGAAATGACTGTGAAGTCATCCAATCACATAAATCCCGCCCCTTCTGCCTTGCTATTTAGTTGTTCAGTGTCCTGTGGATTCTGTCTTCAGGTGCTGACAGCTCCCTGAGTTCGGATCGGCATCGGTTTGTGCTGACTGTTCAAGGGCCCCTTTTCTGGATTCTCTTTCCCCACCTAGTCCCACCGGGATACATAGGAACACCACCAGTAGTAATGATGACAGACCACGGTCTCTGATGCTGCTCAGCAGTTCCCAGTTGTCACCTGCTTCATTGCCTTCATAGCTGATTCCAAAAACCTGGTTTATAGCTCCCCTCCAGACCGCTACCCAGTCACACCCCCGGAGGGGGACGGGGGTGGTAGCCCTGTCCGACAATTCTGCTGGCAATGCTCAGGTGCACAAAAGCCAGAGGGTGGCTCTCACCACCTCCAGCTTCAGCCTGGCCGGTGTTCTGGGTCTCCTACTGTAACCCAGGTCCCGTCCTCTGAGACTGCACACTGCTCCTGATTTACCGCATTGTTTGGACTACAAGACACCCCAGACCATAAGACCCACCTAGGTTTTAGAGGAGGAAAATAGGGGAAAAAATTTTGAAGCAAAACATGTGGTAAAATATTTAATAACCTGTGACCCTGCTCCACCGCTGCCCGCACGCCCCTTTCCTCTCAAATTTTGGGGGTGTGTCTTATAGTCCAAAAAATGCAGTAAGTGGGTATTCAGTGAAACTTCAGAAATGAACTCAAACAGCAAGGTACCAGTGTGGATTCTGGTTGCAAGTCCTGGTGGTGACCATGCTGCCAGGCACTGTGGAGTGTCTCCTGCTCAGACACAGGGAGACAGTGAAGCCCCCTGCCGCTTCTCCGAGTTTTCCTGGGACACGCTGCCCCCCACCCAGGCACTCACAGGGCCTGTGGCGGAAAGCCCCCGTGACGTTCCGTTTAGTGTGCTTGCCGGCGTTTGTCTCCACCTTTTGAAGGAGGGCATTTTTTGTAAAAACCCATTCAGCAAATCGTGGGTGCTTCCCGTTGCTCTCACAATTAATCATTTGGAGTGGCATGTCCCCCTAGGGAGGTTCGAGTCCCGAGCAGGATTCTTATCCTGGGAATTAGTTCAGCATTCTGTAATCCTCTGCAGAGTTAGCAGAAACAGCATGAAAGTTTCTAGGAGTTCTGGTTTTACCTCATTTCTGCTTGAATAAATACTGTCCTTGAGAGATTAGTTCAGTTGGGAAAAAACACTCTATGCTGTTTTTTTTCATGTAACATCTTACAGCCGTTGGAGAGAGAGAATGTCTAGCAGTAGAAGGTTGTGAGGAAAGGCTTATTGGCGTGTGTTTCAGAAACAAAATTCTCATTCAGCTCCATTTAACCATTTTCGAGGGCTTATCCATTAAGTATCTATTAGTTGTGTCTCTACTGGATTCAAGGAAGGTCTTCTTGCATCTGAAAGAAAACATTTTGCACTGCTGGCTGGATTCCTTTGCACAGTGCCTTTTTGCCTATCTTCACACGGTGGTCACGTGGAAAGTAAGAGTCCACGCTGCTGGGGGCATTTGAACGGAGGCCTTAGCAGCGGACACTCACTTTGCATTATGAATACACACCACCCTGTGCCACCTGTCACTTGATGTCAGGGGACCTTGCGCTGCACTTAGAGTGGAAAGTGGTAGACAGTTGCTGTAGCCTTGTGCCTGGGCATCAACAAGACAGCAGTAACCTGTGCTAATTTGCACTCATATGAAATGCCGGCCTGAATTATTATGAAGCTGAGGTGCATAACAGTTTTGTTTTGCTAAGATGATTATTATTTTATTTGATTCTTGTTAATGAAATGTGTTGTTTTGGAATATTCCAGTCACCTGAAATACAAGGGTTAATAAAGTGTGATTTTGAGCAGAGGCCTCCTGTGTCAGCTTTTTAAGGTATAACAAGCTCTCCTGGACGGAGGTCGTGCAGACCGCTTTTGCATAGGCCGAGGACCTTGGCGGCAGGGATAGTGGGTGTCTTGAGCATTTACCTGAGGGTTTGGCCCACCTAGGGTACTGTACATGTACAGCACCGCACAGTAGAGTACATGACTCGGCTCACAGCAGCCATGTGAGGGGGGTCCTCTTATTTTCCATGGTTTCCACTTAGGAAAGCGAGGCGCACAGTGGTGGGGCGTTATTCCTGAGGCCACACAGCCCTGGTGGTCCATGGCAGGGATGTGAGCCTGGGTTTGAACTGCAGTCAGTGAGAGCCAGAAACTATAACGACTCGTCACAGTTGCTGTACATACTGTGGCTGAAGCAAGTGATTGCTGGAGACTTCAGATTTTAAGCGTTCCACTTCACCCCCAGTGGAGCTCTGTGATTCCGAGGTGGCCACACCGGAGACGCCTTCCTCTGTGCAGCCTGGTGCTTTCCTGCCAGGGCCATCATGGCCTTTGCAAGTGTGTGGGTTTCAGTCCTGTTGTCACTGAAACTGAGGCCAGAGGCATTTAGGGGCTGGGGTCTGGGTGCCAAATGCCTGCTGGGGAAGGGTGAAGCGGTCTCCTGTCCGAATGTTGGAAATGCACTTCACCTTGGATGGGGCAGCTGTGCTGATGCCCCGTGTTAGTGTTGCAGTGCTTTAGCCAATGGATGTGAACCAGAAAGGGTGGGGTTGAGGCCAGGATGGTGGACATATTCGTGGAGAAGAGCAGGGGGAACCAGGGGGCAGAGCTGGGGTACACCCCAAATAAAGGGGCCCAGGGACAGTGACAGGCTGCTCCTGTTTGAGGGGTGCTTGGGCTCCTAAACCTGTGCCTTCTGAACTGCATGTGTTCCATCTCCCCTCTTCCTGGCCTTGTCCTCCCTGTATTGCCTTGGGGTCAGCTTTGCTTCTCTGTGGTCAGCCCTGGCCTTCTGATCTTTACCAGACGGGTCCACCTGTCATGCCAAGGCCGACCTTCCTCCTTCTGCCAGTGCTGGATTTTCCTGATTTCTGCCCTTGGTTTCCTCATGCCCCTTGGGCACCCGACTTTTAGTCAGCAGGTGGTGGTCAGCATGACGTCTCTGTGGGGCTCCCGGTGGTGAGCGGCAGTATCGGCGGCAGGCTTGGCGTGCCAGCGAGGGAGGGACACCCGAGGATGTCGGTATCTGCATGTGCCACCTTCCGGGCCAAGTGCCTGACTCGGCTATGTTTTAAAAACACAACAGCTTTATTGAGATATAATTCATACCCCGTAGAATTCCCTCATTGGAAATGTACAGTGCTATGGTTTTTAGTACATTCGTGCAGTTGTGCAGTCCTTACCACATCGATTTGAGAGCGTTTTTATCACCTCAGAAGGAAACCTTAGGCCATTAGCAGACACTCTTCCTCTCCCATCCCCACCCCCTAGTTCCTGGCAACCACTAATCTTCAGGGGTTTACCTACTTCGGACATTCAATATAAATGGAATCACACAATGTGTAGCCTTTTGTGTGTCACCTTTTTCATTTGGCATAATGCTCCCAAGGTTCACCCATGTCTCAGTACTTCATTCCTTTTCGTTGCTGAATAGTATTCCACTGTATGGGTATACCACATGATGTTTATCCATTCATCTGTTGATGGACACTTGGGTTATTTCCACTTCTGGCCTGCTGGGAATAATTCTAACACCACTCAGGTATAACTCTCTGCATGGAGGCATGTCTTCATTTCCCTGAGGGATGTACCTGGGCATGGAATTGGTGGGACATTTGGTAACTTTATGCTCCCCCTTTGGGGGACCTGCCTATCTTCCAAAGGAGCTGCACCACGTTATGTTCCCTCCAGGAGTGTATCAACTCACAGACTTTTAACAGGAGCATATGTAGCTATTAAGGGATTAAGAGAGCAGAGAATTTAAAAAATTATATAGTGATTTAAAACAATGTGGATCTATTCATCCATTTCTAATGCAAATCTGTGGGAACTGGCTGCTGTGAGTCCGCCACAACTTTTCTCAGTTGTCTGATGTCCACGAGATGGGAGGCGGTTGCTTGGCCCATTTTCCTCCTCGCGATCTCGGTCAGTTTCCATCCGCCTGTCTCCTGCGTGTGTGGGCCACCGAGTTTCTGCTTTCGGGTTTCTCCGTTGTGTCTGCCCCTGGAAAGCAGCGGAAGGAGGAGTGGCCTGGGTGGCTGATACCGAGAGCCAGGTAGGCGTGGGGACAGTGGAAGGAGGAGTGTGGATTCGCGCCCGCAGCATCAGGGTCTGCACCCCGGAGGAGGGGCTGCTTGACCGTTGGGTGCTGAGTGAGCGCGTGCCGGCTCCCTTTGTCTTTACGCCATGTTTTGATTCTGTAACATTCTGAAATGGAAATCTGAAGAGACCCCAGCTTATTAAGGATATTACCAGAAAGGAAGGATCTCCAGGCACCATTTTGGGGAAGCTCAGTGGTGGATGTGAGGAGTGATAGTGACAAAACCGTGGTCGTGTTTACCGCCCATAACCTTTGCCAAGACTAAGATTTCAACCAGATTTCCATCAGTTTCTCTAAACCTCAGCTACTCTGACTTTTAGATACTTGGACCAGATTTCTTACCGCCGGTGTGCAAAGCTTTTGTATCCTTTGCATTCACAGGGAAATTAAATTACATTTACAGGGAAACTGTAATTCCTGTTGACATTTTTCAGGGAGAAATAAACAAGCAATATGTTGCTTATGGTCCATACACTAGGAAAAGTATCCAGTGTATAGTATTAATTTTTCTTATTAAATATATTTTTTAAATAAAAATCCTTGTCATGACTTAGTGGCCCATGTTTTTTCACTCTTCTATCTTTCCCGCCTTTTGCCTCTTCTTAGTCCTTTCAGTAATTCAGGTAGTGCTTTCCTGACATTTCCTTGGCAGTGGGGGGCTGGGCTCGCACACAGGGAAAGTGTGCGAACTAACCATCGCAGGTTCCAAACCCTGGGCTTGCTTTACCGCCTTTCCTATTCTCTTCCGGGCAACTTGTTTCTCCTGCTGCTCGGACCATAGGTTTGTGCCATCCTGACCTCTTGTGCCTGCCCCCTGAATATTTTGCCAAACTAATAGTGAAAAAAGACTTTTGGTGTCAGTCTGGAATCTGGACTCATTCTGATTCTATTATTGTTCACTGGGTTACTAAACACCTTGTGTGGTGTCTCTTAGCTCTTCCTTGATACTTGGAAATAAGCAGCATGCAAAACACGTTTTACTTCAAGCTAGGATTCAGAAAATTGATTGTGACTTTGTTTTAAAACTCCAAGATAAGTGTACATTTGGTTCAAGGATGCCTTTTTCATTTCACTTAAGAGCAGCCAAGGAATCACCGTCATATTATTCAATTTCAGGCAGTTTCAAGACAGCTAGTAAATAAAGTGTTGATTGACAAGTCAGCTTTCGGTGCTAGGTGTTATGTGACAAATGCAAGGTGCTCATTATGTGCCCTCAGCACCACAAAAGGACAGCTCGTGCTCATCCTTCAGACAGTAAGCCACTGGTGCCAGACACGTGACTAAGGGTTGAGGACACAGCGGTCTTCACAGGACGCCATCTAGACCCTCCCACCTGGGTCCAGTTCAAGGACGGCAGCATGGCCCTGGCTGTTGCAGACATCACTGTACGGTCTTGCCCCCCTCCCCACTGCCCCTCTGGAGCCCCAGAGCTCTTCACGCCGCTCCAGGAAATCAGCCCTTCCCAGCAGGAGCCTGGAGCTCTGCCACCCCTGGTTCCTAGGAAGCTCTAAGGAAGAGATCGTGTATAGCTGTCGGCCATGTGTATGTCTTCTCGAGAGCAGTGTCTGTTCAGGTCCTCTCCCTGATTTTTAACTGGATTGTTTATCTTCTTTAAGTCGTATGAGTTCTTTATGTATTTTGGACATTAACCCTTTACACTTGAAACCAATATAATTTTATTAACCAGCATCATCCCGGTAAAGGTAATGACATTTTTAGAAAGAGATGACAGGAGAATGTGGTGACAGGAGAGGTTCTGTCGAAGGTGTCGTGGGAGAGAAGGGCACCCTGCTCAGGTGGGTGTGGTGGCAGGGGCTGGGAGGAGGGGAGACAGGGAGGAACAAAGGGCGGGCCCCAGGGGACTTGACCACAGTGTGGAATGCAGGACTGGTAGGAGAGGGGGCGAGAGACAGGGCTGGAGTCAGCTTGCCGGGGGAAGCAGCAGGGGCCCTGAGGAAAGCGTTGCAGGGAACCGCGTGGAGGGGATTATTCTTCACGCTGGGAGTGACTGGGAACAACCAGGGAGAGAATTTCCGTGAGGGCAAGGCCAGATTCACCCCGATCATTGTGACAGGGCTAGCAGCACAAATATTTGAGTTGCCTACTCTGCTTCAAGAACTATCTTATCTGTTCTCCCGACCACTCCAGGAGGCATCGGTGTTCTTATCATCCTTTTCTTGCAGATGAGAAAGTGGAAGGTTCCAGGACGAGTGAGTGGAGCAAGTTAAGATGGCTCGGCCCATAGGGAGCAGCGTGGGGTTCAGGCTTATCAAAGATCCCGCTGCTCAGACACGAGCTGTGTCCCCTGAAGGATCCTGGTCAGTTCCTGTTTGGGAAACGCCAGCCAAAGGAACCAGAGTTACATCTCTGAGAAAGTTTTTCAGTGCTAAGTTATCAATGCCATGCAAAAGTTGTCATTAAAACGAGTAAAACCAAACCAAACCTTTTTTAATCATTAAAACTCCAAATTAAATGTTTCTTGGACTCCAACTTGAGGAGTGTGGCTCCATCCTTCTCTGGGGCCCTGGAGGCAGAGAAACCAGTCAGGAAGCTGCTGTAAAGGGTCTGGACGAAAAGCGTGAAGAGCGAGCTGTGGCCGAGGCAGCACAGGGGACCGTGGATTCCAGGCCGTGCTGATCATCCGATCACCAGGACGTGGAACTCGGGTGCGGTGGCCAGCACAGTGGGCGGGTTTCAGGTCGATGCTGGTTTCTGACTTGGGAGCTGGTGCTGAAGGCGCAGTTCCTTGAGGAAGGGACACAGAAGTGGGCGTGGGGAGGAGGGATGTCGCGATCTGGGTTGGGTTTTTTTGAGGTGCTTGTGGAACATCAATGTGGTTCAGAGCTGTAGGGATGGAGGTTCAAGTTCATGTGGCTCAGAATGAAGGGCTCAGAAAGGAAGCATTAAAATTAGGAAGAAGACCAGGATGTTAAGAGAGGAACAAAGGGACCTCAGAAAGGAGAGCTTGTCAACCACTTGTCAATGATCTTTGGGCCAAGAATTGGGGTTCCTGGGCTTTTACCCCATTTCTGCTTCTTCTTAGAGTTTCTCTGGGCTGAAACTTACTATGCTTAAGACAAGTGGATTAGAAGGGTAGGCATTTTTCCTTCCCATAGTTTGTTATCCGTAGTGGAGGTTTATCACTTCATTTTGTTCTGTTTTTGTTGCTTTTTAAAAATTTTTTTAATTAATTGAATCCATTATATGTATCCATATGTGTTCATAGATAGTGGTATTAATTGGACTGATTTGTCTTTGTAAGTCTAGAAATGTTGAAAATTTTTAGAAAAGTCATAGAAAAGTATACAAAAATTAAAAACACCTATAAACTTGCAAACCAGGGCTGGAGTCCTGATATATTTTTCCAGTCTTTTCATCTGTATTTGTAAGCTCCATTGGTTTTGGGATCGTTGTGGACCTGGACGCACATGTGAGCAATAAGATGGACAGATCCCATGGACCCTTTCACCAGGTGCCCTCAGTGACCCCTCACAACCTCACAGCCAGGGTGTGGACACTGATACAGTCACGAGTCAGCAGCTGTCCCTCGGCACGAGGGTCCCACACGCTGCCCTTTTCTTTAAAGTCGTGACTTTCTAAGGTCTCATTCTGATGTGCATGCTTTTCCATGATCCCAAGGAAGTCGGTGCTAGCGGTGCTGGGTGGTGTCGGGCAGGTTTCCTAACTTTTCTGATCTTTCGTGAATTCATCCTTTGACAAATGAGCGCCATTACTTCCTTCCCTGCCGAGGATCAAGTGAGGGAGCAGAATCCACATACGGTTTCCTCTGCCCAGCCTGCTTCCCTGTTTTGGTTCTGTGCCCAAGTGCCGTGGGTGGTGCTACACTGGGCAGAGAAAACCTGGTGACAGTTTAAGTGACTTAATCTCACAGACAAGCTTGCGTCTTTGGAAAAGAAGATGCCAACCTTTGCTTTATCTGTATTTAGTAGTCAGTTATCTGACAAACTCACCCAAGGGAGGTCAGAGTAACAGATACCATATTCATTTGCATAAATGAATTTTAACCCCCGTGCCATGGTTATTAGGATGCCAAGTCTCTGAGAAGTTTGAGCTGAAAGCACCATGTTTACTTGCATTAGACGTGTACAATGTTGCGTTTCCTTAGGTTGTGGTGGAACTTTCTGGTGGACTCACATTTTCCTGCCCCACATCCGTCCGTCCTCTTCTCCTGAGGCAGCAGCCAAACAAGAGGCCGGGCAGATTTTCAGTTACGCGCATGGCTTCTTTCTCAGACTCGTCTGAAGCGCATAGCTGGAGCCAGTGAAGCTTAACATGAGGAAGCTCATTTTTAAAAATTTACGTGATTGCTCCTTTTAGCCACATGTGGGGAGATAAACATCTTAACCTTTGTCCCCGATCATACTTTAACTTCTGCGTGGATGAGCCAGTAAATGAATGAAAGGAGGAAAATGAATTGAGAGGCATCCCAGGGACAATGTAGAATTCCAGGGAAAATTGAAACAAGGCCACCCAGATTTGTGCAGAGTGATTAAAAATAGAAGAAGAAAGTGTTATGTCAAATAGTTGATCGTCAGCGGCCAAGTCAGGGGATTGTGATAAAATATGAAGAACTAAATGCGCGCCCCTCCCTCTTGCTCAGTCCCTCCCCGCACCCAGCTGGTGTTCAGGCCCTTGTCTGAGGACTGGGGGCTTCTCCATCTGTGTTGACCCTTGATTATTTCCTTATAGAACGTTCTGCATTGTTCCCAGGATGACGTCCTCCTCACAGAAATAGCTACTTTTACTGAGCTCTCATGGGTGCCAATTGCTGTGGCTTTTACCTACGTTATTTTCTTTAGTTTTCACAATAATCCTGTGAGTTAGGTATTATTATCACCTTTCTCATTTCACAGACTGGGGAGATGGTGGGCCAGTTGTGACAACCCAAACTGCTTACAGACATGACCACATGTTCCCGGGGGTGGCCGTGTGGGCAGGACAAATGAAGTGGAGAACCGCTCTGGAGGACAGTCCAGGCTAACTCGAAATGAAGTCGCCCTGGTTGAGAATGGCGTCTGTTTTCCACCTGCTCATCAGGAGAGGACATGAGATTTTTTTTCCTCTGTTTCTCTTCAACAGAGAAAGTTAGGTCTTATGACTGAGAGTTCCTAATGACTTGTAATAAGGGAAATACTGTATACGTCATTGTGTACTATAGAAAGTATTGTGTACTTGTGGTGGGGGTTGCCTTGCAGTGTGTACTATTCTAACGTTAAAAACAAAAGGGGATTGAGAACAGCTCAGCTGTTCCTGTCTAATTAATTGACTCCATGCCTTTGCATACAGAAGTGGGCAAGTGGACCCAGCCTTGGGCAAACCCACTTTGAGTTGTTTTTCCAACAGTGTTGATTGGTTTCCTTTGTTCTTGCTTAATCCAGTCCATCGTGTGACCAGTGACTTGCATTTCTATAACGGGAGCTGTTTGTTCTGAGGCCCCTTTGTCTCTGAATTGATTTCCTGTCTAATAATCTTCCATATTTTGCTCCATTTCTTAACTTTGCCACCTGTATCCTTGCTGTGCCCCGCTGAACTCAGTTTATTCTGAGTCGGGTTTTTAGGGATACATCTTGTTACCGTATTTTGGCAGTTCCTGAAAAAATTCTCTGAAAAGAATTTTATTCTTTAAACCTGGAGTTTTCTTTTCTGCTGTTTGGGAATAATCTTGTGCAGCTAATGCCCTGTTAACTGTTGCACATTGGAATGACTTTTTTTTTTAAGATTTTATTTATTTATCTTTAGAGGGGAAGGGAAGGAGATAGGGAGAGAAATATCATTGTATGGTTGCCTCTCATGAGTCCCCTGCTGGGAACTGGCCTGCAACCCAGGCATGTGCCCTGACTGGGAACCGAACTGCAGTACTCTGGTTCACAGGCCCGCGCTCAATCCACTGAGCCACACCAGCCGGGGCAGAAATGACTTTTGATAATTAGAAATTCTTGAATAAGATTATGTGTTTTATTAACTTGTTGAAATCTTTCAAATTTAATCAGGTGGTTTATTCAACCAATACAGGGTAGGGCAAAAGTAGGTATGTGGTTGTGAGTACGCAAAACACAGAGTTTATTCTTGCATTATTATTTACTGTTTATCGTATTATTTTCCGTATGGACAACTGTAAACCTACTTGTGTCTCACTCTATATGCGTGAACATCCTGAATGTCAGTGGCTGGTTCCATCCTACACTTCCTTAGGGTTTCTGCTCTAGTGTTATCTCACCTGTGAGGCTGTCCCCAAATACCTAATATAAAGTAAACCCGTCTTGGTACTTAGTCCCCTTATCTTCATGGTGTCTTCATGGACATTCCCTACCATCTGTGATGCTATAGGCTTCCTTGTATATTTGGGGGTTTTTTCTTCCCCTTAATGGAAGGTAAGCTATGTTCCCAGTGCTTAGAACACACCAGTAACTATTTGCTCCAAGGAATGGATTTTCTTAATTAATTTATCAGACACTTATTTAGTACCTCCAATGTGCCAGACATCATTCTAAGACCTTTACAGATATTAACCCATTTCTGAGCGGATGGTCATCCTGGCCTTGCCTTCACAACTCTGTTTTCCCTACCACTCCCCTCTTCTTCAAAGTAGCCATTGTTTTGAGCATCTGCGGTCCTGTACCTTCCCAGAATGTTTCTTTTTTTCTGTTCACATCCTCTTGTTTATGTAACTGTTATCTTCCATCATGCTTTCCTCTCTTTCAGGTCGTGAGGACTGTTCTAGTTCTCTTGACCTCCCCTCTGCCGGAATGGGCTTGGGCCCACGTTACGTTCTCAGTATGATCTCGAAGGTACCTGAGGAAGTCGGCGTACGATGGTGGGGAGCTCTGTCTCCAGGTCAGAGCCATTTTCTCAATGGCCATACGACCAGCTCTGATTGTTTTCCTGCGCTCACGAATCCCAGCGTGTTGAAAAACAATGAAATGTTTCCATATGATAAATATTTAATCCCTATTCATGTATCTTTCAAGTCTAACTGTTGTACAGTGTGCTTGATTATTTCCAAAAAGCAGAGTCAACATAAATACAGTCAACAGTTTTAATATTCTAAATTATTTCTGTTCTCAAATTCTGGAATTCTCCATCTGCTCTGACAGTTAGTGGGAAAAGTTGTTTGTTTCCCTGCTGGGGAGGTCGTGGTGGGGAGTTTGTAGGGGGTGAGCACGAGACAGTAGTTGTGCTGGCTTCCCTGTCGTGTCTCTGCTCCTGCGAGAAAAGTCTCCTGGGGCACTCGGGTAACCGGTCAGTTGTGTTGGCAGGAGCTCTGAGTGGGGACCTTCCCAGGAGTGCTGGGTGCTGAGAGGTGACACGCCATGTCTGTGCACACCTCAGCCAGCCAGACGGTCCCCAGGCCAGCCGGGTTCTGCTTCTGCGCCCACCTTCGTGGTCACTCCGATGGAAGGCCAAGTAACCTGCCCAGCTGTGGTGCTTCTGGAAAACCTGCCTCGTCCGACATCATGGGCATGTAGAAGAAAGCTGGGGAAGGCAGAGAGTTCCAGCTGTTTGCTTCTGGAATTTTCCAGGTTGCCCTAAAATTCCTTGTACTCTTCGCCTAAGTCTCGCTGTTTAACTTTCTTTCCACGGTATTTTAAGTGTTCCTACACTTCTGAACGTTCCTGTGAATTTTTCTTTAATATGTTGTTACCCTGCCCGTGGCACACCCCACCCTTCCCGTGCTCCTGCCCCCCCCCCGACTGCCCCAGCCTGCGGGCGCTGCCCCGTGGCAGGGCTGGCCATCCCACCCTGAGGTGGGGCCGCTGGGGCTGGCCCATCTCCTGCTCCTGGTGGGGGTCTGGGAGAGTGGCTGGTGCTCAGAAGACCTGCTGGGAGTCTGCCCTGCTTTGAGCAGAGTCTCAGGACAGCTTTCAACAACTCTTGTGGTTCACGTGGCAGAAATGCCACTGCTGAAGTTTAAATTTTTCCCTAGAAAAATAAAACATGCCATTTTCTGTGGTTTATGAAAACCATCGAATTGGTACTTTTGCTTTTTTTAGTGTGTCATTCTCTTCTGCAATAACATGCTATTTGTTCCCATGTAGGCAACTGGCCAATATTTAAAAACAGACTCCCCAGTCAAAAAGTTCTGCAAGTATTCCAGAGGTCGCACGTGTGTGTGTGTGTGCATGCGCATACGTATGCACACGTATGACGACTGCATATTTTTTGTGTCTTTTAGGTTCTTGTTTTTTACAACACATCCTGGTGTTTTTGTTTTGTTTTGAGGATGAATATAATAAAAGTGTAAAGCGAGTAAATACCAAGTAGACGCCATCATGAAATGATATGATATCTATATGAGTGTGTTTGTAAAGCTGGTCAAACTTTGGTCAACAAATGGAGCTAACTAGAAAGGGTTAATCCTAAACCAGGGCAGGTGTGAGGGAGAAATTGCCTGGTAGACGTGAGCAGTGCAGGCAAAGTCAGCGATCAGTCTCACGGTACCAGAGTTGCCTCAGCGTGCATGCCACAGCGTGTACCCGGCCCTCACCGCTGGAGTTTGGAATTTGGGGGGAGCCGGGCTGTCAAGCCAACAAACTGACTTCATTTTAAATCTGAAAGGGAGGGGACTTGTTTTGCCTAAGAATCACATGAGTGCTGTGCATCCTGATAGCGAGGGGATAGTGTCGAAGGATATTTTTCAAACATCCCTGTGCAGATGTGTTCTGATCTTTGAACAAATCTGTAGATATACAGTAGATTTATGTCACCCTTCCAGGGTTATCCAGCCTTTTGGCACCTCTGGGCCACACATTAAATACACTGCAACGCGTAAAATCACAGAAAAATGTCATAACGTTTTAAGTAAACGTATGGTTTTGTGTTGGGCCACATTCCCAGCCATCCTGGGTTACATGTGGCCTGCGGGCCTCAGGTTGGACACCCCTGAAATGGAAGAACATTATTATGAAGCTTTTAATATATGATTCCTTGTGAAACATTATGTAGTGAAACCAAATATCTTTCTAAAAGCTTGGTTAGCCAGTTTGTTAGCTGATTTACATCAGTTGGCGAAATAGGCAGAGAAACGAACTGTAAATTTACAACTTATGTGGTTCCTAAAGGATGGGGCGCCCTCGACAACGTCTTTTAAGAACACCTAGCAGCATTTGTCGAAATAATTGCTTCTTTAAAAAGAGACGGGCAGCGAAAAGAACGTGAAAAGTTCTCTACAGTTTATTTTTCAGTTGTCCAATTCATGATCTTGTTGCTGACACTGTACTGAGTTAGTATTGTCCATATTGTGTGTTCAGGAAACTTCTAGAAACACTTCATTGCTGGTAACTAAACATTTGAACTTGTCGCCCCCCGTCAGGTGTTCACGTACAAGCAGAGCACAATCACACACCAGAAGGTGACCGCCATGCAGCCTGGGAACGATGAGGGCGTGGAGGACATGGCCGCTCTGACGGAGCTGCACAGCGGGTCCATCATGCACAACCTCCACCAGCGGTACACGAGAGACCAGATTTACGTGAGTGCCACTGCACGTCTTGGGAAAAGCCCTCAAGTTCGACTGGATGTTTTGGGTTCTGTTTTTGATTTTTTTTTGAATTTTCAATAGCAGTTGACATTCAATATTAAATTAGTTTCATGTGTACAGCAGAGTGGTTAGACATTTGTATAACTGAAGAAGTGATCCCACCAAATGAATCTAGTACTGTTTTTCAAATTATTGTTCTCAAAGAGTATTTTCTGTTTTTTGACACTCTCTAGTCAATGTAAGTAAAACTGTGCATTCAGGCGTTTTACCAAATTAGAAACGTGGCTCAATAAATCACGTTCTGTGTTTACTGCCTTGATTTTATTGGAGGAATTACTTGAATTGGAGGATGATTTGACCTTCTCCGGTGCATGTGCTCTGTTGGAAGGTGTTCTGATGCACAAAGAGCAGCTCACAGCGGCCTGACTTCCTCAGTTGAGAGGGCTGGGGAAAATGTGGATTTGTAAACCAGTGGACCTGACCTTAAGCTTTTTTTTTCTCATTTTCTTCTCCTTTAATGGATTTTCTTTTTTTTTTTTCCTCTCCCCCTGGTTCTGGATCCCACCCGGGGGGGTATATGGATTCACAGGAACTCCCACCTTTCTTACTTGTGGGATCTGTTTAGAATGGAGACATGTCCATAAGAAGCAGACACTCACATGTCTCAACTTTTATGAAATGTGACTATTTCTATATTATAAAGTAATATTTAAAATTCTTATAATAACCATTTTTACATTAAAGTACATATATTACATTATCTTGTCAAGATTGGCCTGCAGATTCTATCCGTTTTTTATCTGGCTGCTTGCAGGTCTTTACAGTAAATGGGTCGACTGTTTAGTAAGTGTTTCTTTTTCTTGTCAAGTTCAAATTCATAGTTTTTTTTTAAATCTTGTAAAACCCTTCATCTTTGAATAATTTTTGCTCTTTCAGAGTTACACTCAACTGTGCTATTATCTTTGTGATTATGCTAAAGAGTAATATCAGCTTTTACAACAACTAGTAGGTGTGAACCGATGCTCGGGGCACCTTTGGAGTTGGGTTCCTCCGATTCATCTGTTGTCCCTTAGACCAGGAGAGAAGAGTTGGGACGCGGAGGAATGAGAGATTTGGGGGTTTTAGGCTTAATTTTGGTCATCTTCTTTTAAAAACATGTTTATTTGTCTTCTCTTTCCATTGTGAACGTGTCATTTTTGCCAGATCGACCTAATGTTTGCCAAATGTTTTCAAACGGCCCTGTCTAGAGAAATTTCATCATGTTGTAGTTCTCTGACTTGCTGAGTTTGCTTATATTGAGTCATCAGATTTAAAATGTTTTCCATATGTTCTTCAGAAAAGGTAATGTTCATACATGTTTATGTAAAAGTAGTCTGTGTAGTCTGTGTCTTGCATGTGCTGGTGAAACATGGTGTTCTTCCTCTGCTCCCATCTCAGCATCTCGTAGGTGACAGGGAACCCCCTGTTCCCAGCAGAGCCACACAGGCGCCCGGTCGCCACGCACCGTGCCTCTGGTTTTCCCACGGAGTGTGCCGCAGTTCCAGGTAGCTCTTTGTCTGCATGGCCCTCGCCACCCTCGGTCTGTCAGGGAGTTACTCACTTTGTCTTCCTGGAGCCAAGGCCACTGCCAGGCACCTGCTAGTTGTGCAATAAATGTGGTAAAATGTATGCCATACACATTAGAAATAACCGATTCTAGTTGATAATGAAATGTGACGCTGGAATGAAAAATGTTTTGTTGGTGTTATGTTTCTTGTAGGCGAGTATTTCCAAACTCATGTCTTTACATCTACTTACTATACATTTAGTAGTCAAGAAAAAGTCTGTCAATTAGGAGGAAAAAAAAACACCTAATGGATTTAAAAGCCAGCCTTTTAATAGTATTTTCCTCCTCCGTGACGATGACATTAAACCTGATAGCCAAATTATCCAGTGAACCCCGTGAATAGGATCTTGTTTTCTTTTTCCTGAAATGAAGATCTTTTTTCTCTCTTTTAAGGGAAAAACACAGGATTTTTGTACATGCAATTTGCAGTTCAATTCAGTTCATTTTGTCCTTACATGCCTTTCTTTAGACACTTGGGTAATTGTATTGTTATCCATAAAGCAGCCACCGTGATTTCCTTAACATCACTGAAGCTGTTGGCCAAGGGTGCCAGTACCCGTCAAACTGCCCCATCAAGACAGAACCGCCATCTGTCAGAAGAGCACAGCTTCCTGCCTTTTATCCCCACTCTAAGTAATGCCTGTCTACATGTTTAAAACAGGGAAGATGACGTGACTTGTAACGGGGTGCTATCTTTGCGGTAGCCTTTCTGGAGGTTCTAGTGGAGGATCCTGTTCCTGCTCCTTCCTGGGGCTGGGAGAGTTCAGCTGTTTGCAGTTGTAGGACTGAGGCCCTTGCTGTCCTGCTGGCTGGCAGCCAAGGCCCCCTTCCTTCACCTTCAAAGCCAGCAGTGGTAGATCAGCCCTTCTCAGGTTTCAGATCTCTGCTTCCTTCTCTGACTGTGGCTGAGAAAGGCTCTTAGCTTTTAAGGATTTGTGTGATTAGATTGGACCCACTATCTCAGAGTTTGCCACCTAGTCACATCTTCAAAGTCTTTTTGCTGTGCAGCATCACACAGTCACAGGTTCTGGAAATTCATTGTGGACATCTGGGGTGGGGACTGTTTTTCTGTCCTCAGAGGTGCCCTCCTTTGAGTCATGTTGTTGAGAACGAACTCCTGTGGATCTCTCCCCGACTCCGGGTGTTATTTGTTGGCTGTCTGGTTTGAATTTGCAGGTTACACAGCTCACTGATGAGAGGACCCATCTCCAGGTAGAGAAATCTGTTCTGTGCAGTGAAGGACCGTTAGCTGTATTCTCCTTGGGAACTGTTAGCTGTATTCTCCCTTATCTACCAGACTCCAGTAGAATCATTTCTCTAGCCCCTGGCAGCCTCTGAAAATTGAGGTAGAGAGTGATGGAGGGATAAAGCATTCCACAGACAAATCAGGGTTGGGCCCCCTTTTCTCCACTCACCTCCTCTTGGGCTCTGTATTAATTAATCTTTTGGGGTATTGGTTTTTTAACTTGGGTTTTTTTAAAAGGTCAGGTGTCATAACACCCATACCTGATAGAGCTCTTTTACAATGAAGTACGAGAGAAAGCTTTAGAACCTTTGTTAACCTTTGCACCTTTCTCCCTGTCTTATCTGATACCACCAAGTCTTTATTTCCAGAGCACCTGCCTCTCACTTGGGCACCCCGTCCCCGGGCATGGATGCCATGTGCACTGTTATGTCTGTGTCTGTAGGTCTGCCTGACTGGCCTGTTGCCGTCCTGACACGTCGATGAGAACAGACGTCCTGATGCTTGATTCCCTTCCTGGAACTCCAGGTTTCTCATGCTTCGAGGCCCACCTGGTCAGCCTTTCCCATCCTCTAGTGACTGCCCAGGTAGAAGCCCAGCTTAGTATTTCAGCTCCTCACCTGGGAGCCCATCCCAAAGTTCCACCCTGAATCTCTTGTCTCTGGGCTTTCTGCCACTGAGGCTTGCCCGTGATGGTCTCACCCATTGGAGATGGTCTGATAAGGGTCCCACCCTGCTGGTTCCACCCTCCCCTATCTCTTCCTACCACTGATGAGACCTGATAAAGACAGATACTCCCATCTGTAAGCTCCCGAAGACTCCTTGTGGAAGGGCAGGGTATGTTTGTGGTACAAGGAGATAAGAGGTGGACGAAAAGCCCTATGGAGCAGGGGACAGTAATGACACTACAAAGAGTTGGTTAGAAGGCAGGGCTAGTGAGTGAGCCACCATGCATGAAGATGGAGAGAGGAGAGTGAATTTGGTGAGGTGGCCTCACTAAATTGGGAGAAGGTTCTTTGCTTATGGAATCTGGTGTGTGTTGGGGAACTTGGAGCAATGAGATGCATTTAGGCAGGCTCGGGTCAGGGCTCCGGGAAGCAGTGGTTTTTAAGCAGGTCATGCTGCCCCCAGGGGACATTTGATATGGTCTGGGAGCACTTTTGGTTGTCATAGCTAGGGCAGAGGATGTTACTGGTGTCTGGTAGGTGGAGGCCAGGGATACTGCTAACCCCCCACGGTGTACAGGACAGCCCCATAACCGAGACTTACCTGGTCCCAGGTGTCACAAGTGCTGAAGCTGAGGAACCTTGCCTTCCTGAAGACTAGTCCGAAAAGTTCAGGCTCGGCGGCATACAGACTACACTGTCTTTGTTAAGTTTTGAAGAGAGAATTTCCCTGGGAAAAATTTAAAAGCGTTGATGGGGAAGTGACATGAGATAAGACTAGAGAGAGAGTAAGTTGGTTCAGTGAGTGTCGCAATGATTCGAGGGTGAGGAGCTGAGGGTTTTAGACCAGAGTACACATGGTTGTGAGCAAGACAAAAACAGATACGAGGAGTGTGGGGGAGGAGGCGAAGGGGTAAGGATTAGCTTTAATGACTGCCAGCCTTGTCAAGCCCAAATGGGCCTGAGAGCATGGCGCCGTCGGCCCCGGCAGCTCCTCGGGGAGAGCAGAGTGGGAAAGACAAGTTGGGTTTTGGATGCCTGGCATGCTGTGTTCTCTAGAGCCTGGATTATTTCAAATTGTCATGTACCCAGGACCTAAACACAGAGTCCTCATCTGTGGGACTCCCTCCTCCTGTAGGAGCAGATGAGGTTCCTATTGCATGGAAGATAAGCTCCACGTCCAGAAGGGAGGGACTGCCAAGCAAGGCTGTTGGGGCGGCTGGTTTCCTGCCGCATGGGAGAGAAGCCCATTCTCTGCATTATAGGGTTTGTTGCATTCTGGGCCAAGTGCGCAGAGAAGACTCCTGTCCTGCCCTGAAGGAACGGCTCCAAACCACACCAGGGAGGGAGCCGCGGGGAACTTAGAGCGCCCTGCAATTACGGGGTTGGAGACGGGGTTGGAGACGGCTCCAGAGGAAGCCGAGCTCTGTTCCACCCAGCCCTTCGGTTAGTTTGTCGGTCTTGTTGAACAAACAGTGCGGAGATCAGAATCAAACAAGCCCGTTTTAAGACATGGGGGCCGTGTGTCTAAAGATAAATGCTCGAGTCAGCACAAAAGACTCTTCACAGCTAATGTATTTTTAGGTGTTTCAAAAATACTCTCCTTTGGTTAGGTGGTGTTCCGGACTGAATCTGTGAGTGTGTTTGATGTTGTTCCTGAATTAACTTTGCAGCCTGCTTCTGTCGAGCCAGATGTCTTAGCATTTTAAAAATGCAGCAGCCCGTTGAAGACCTATTGATGGCAGGAGGCAGGTGAACCGAGTTCTCCCGTGGGGACCACGGGAGCCTGAGTGTTGGGACTGGACGTACCGCGCCGTGGAGTTTACCGTTTTGGACGTGCACATCGAAGTCTGCCTTTCATTTCCTTGAGTTGGGTTTTCCCAAAGTAGACTTTTTTCTTCAGTTTGTTTCTGCGCTTTTCCAAAGCCAGTGTCAAGTAACAGCGCGCCTCTCACGGATTCGGGGATGGCCTGATGGTCCGGATGATTAGCAGGCTTGGCATGTGTCTCATACCGGGAACAGCTGAATTCAGTGTGGTTTGTCAGGGTTTTTTTCCACATGAAATCAAGAACTGGTGTTGCCAAAAGATGATTGTAACCATCTGTTCGACTATGTATGTATTTTTAAACGTTGCCAACCATTTATGCTTTTGAGTGGCCACTTCCACATCAGCACATGATGGTGGCGATTACAAACTTTGTTTTTGTGATTTTTCTCTTCCCTGCCTCTCTTTGGGGTCATATTTCTTTCAGCAAGGAGGGAATTTTAGTCTGAAAGCCACTCAAATGAAATAGAAATGTCACCTCCTAATTTAGCCACTTGAGTTATCTGTTGTGACTGAGTTTTCTTTTCAGCAACCTTGAATGCCTAACAGGTTTTTAAAAAATTACTTTTAAATGTTTTTAATTGTTCAACTGGACAGTGATGGGAAATAGTTTGTGTTATGCAGAGGACAGAGCATGCAAACACAGTTAAAATGTGAGTTTGTTTGTTGGGTAGATGGTCAGGTCATGGGCTGCCAGTGTGTCTACATTGATTCAGCCCTGCCTCTGGCTCAGGATGAATGTTGGGCCCCAAGGATGCAAAATGACTCTTGCTCAAGTTAGTAGTTTCTTGAAAGATCGGATAAATGAAGACACTGCCTCTCTAGCACCTCCGAGTTTATTGGTGAAGACAGACACAGCACACCAATGACAGATAGCTCAGGGTGACAATGAGTGTGATCAAAACTACTTACTAGGAACACAGAAAGAATGACCCTTGGAAGGAGGACGTGAGGGGAGGGGTCAGAGTGATTCTCCGCTGAGGTGCTCTAGTTATGCTGAGTTTTAAAGTATTAGTTGGAGAATTTGGTCAAGGACAGTGGCTCTTTCCTGGCTAAAGGTGGGCATGGTATTGTGTGATGTGATGCCGATGTCCAGCTGCAGGACATCGAAGATGCAGGAACAAAGTTTGGGTGCAGCTGGCTGGCAAGGTGGTTCAAAGCAGGCGAGGAAGGGCCCTGTGTGTGCATGTTAGGGACCTGGAATTTATTCACAGGGGGCAACTTTGAACAGGAGTTCTTGGAAAGCTCACTCTGGCTGCCGGGTGATGAGGGAGTGCGGGAGGTATCCGGTCTAGGAGGAGAGGAGGCCAGCAGACCAGATGGGAAACGATGCGGTTCAGTTGGAACCGGTCCTGGGAAAGTTCTGAGTTCAGAAGATACTGAGAGGTAAAATCCTAAGTGACTGAGCCGAGGGGGCAGGTGGGATGATTTCTACAGGATGAGCCCTAGATCTCTGGATTAATCATTTGGACAGACATGGCGCCATTTGTCGTGATGTGACTATGAGAAGAAGCAGGTATTTGGGGAAACGAGCCCCGTCCGTGTTGAGTTGGAGCCGAGGGGCATTGGAGTGAAGATGTCCAGTGGGCCACTGAGTATACAGGTCTGTAATTTAAAACAAGCTGCGTTCAAGATAAAGATTCCGGAAGTAATTCGTTGCCGCATTTAGCTGAGATGAGGGAGAAGGAGGGCAAGAGGAGAATGGTCGGTGGCTAACAGCTTCGCTTCTTAGCAGGGCCTTCCCTTTGGGAAAGTCTACCGCGCACTCACTCGAATCAGTTTCCCTGGAGCGTTTCACACGACTTGGTCTGCATCCAGCTTTTCAGGACCACAGGATGAAAAGCAGTTGCGGTTTTATTTTCATTAACAAAATCAGTCATAAATACCTCCGATTTATGTAGCAGTTTCACATAGCAGTCATGTGGGATTACAGAGGATGTGTTGTTATTGCTGATCAGAACTTAGGCCCAGAGGGGTTGAGCAGTGTCCCAGGGACCCTCGCTCCAGGCTGAGGACCTCCAGTCTTCGGACTTGGCCAGGGCTTGCGGTCTCCATCATCTGCCCCTGTGTTGGGAGGGCGACTCCCCAGCAGTAGCTCGGGCCACGCCACATCCACGCGCAGCTCTGGGCTGAGGCCACTGGTCATTTTTTCTTATTTGTAGTTGATTTTTTTCCCCTTTGGTGGAGGGTTAGAGACTTCGTGTTATACCCTGGTGCCTCTTGAAAACCTTGAATTGGTAGATTTTGGATTGAAGAAATAGAGTGAGTTCCTCCCAGCATTTTGAAGCAATATGTGCTCCAGCTGTTCCAGATTATTAAAATGGGCAAGAAGTGTATTTTTTGGTGAGTTATATGGAACTTTTCTGACTAGAAAAAAGTTTTATGTGCTTCAAAATAGAATGTACTTTCTATTTCAGAAAAAGCCGTTAAAAGGATCAGGCTAGTCATTCTCGCGGGACTTAGAACCAGCATGGGAAAACCAGCACCTGGTCCCACCTTGTGCTGGAGAGTTGCACGTGTCCAGCATCTAACAGGAGAGTGTTATCAGGGCCGCTTTTAGAGCAGTTAAAAATGCCTAGAGGGGTGGGTGGTACAGGAGGGCAACAGATGTTGCCTCGTAGCTCTTCGCGTTTCTTAGTACCTTTTCTCTTTGCTCCCTTGGGACCTAATTTCAGTTGGGCCCTTCTCTCAGCCGCCTCTGTCCCCAGTTACCGTTTTGACTTTTTATCACCTGTTGAACTTTCCTTACTATTCAACACATCTGTTGCTCATTTAGTGACAAAAATCATTCTCGCGAAGTGGCATATTTCAGGTAGTGGGGAAAAAGGAGACGTCTCGGGCAGTGTCTATTTTTGCTGGTGGACCGACCTCTGAGGCTTGGGACAGTGTCCTTTGAGTAAAGCATTGGGAGCTATTGCTGTCATCACCCTGTTGTCTTCCACTTGGTTCTAGGCAGGTTCATAAGTACTCTTTGGTGTGTACAGGAGCCCAAGCAATAGGAACTCAGTGAGTATGTGAAGACCCCTCAGGGTACTGAAGCACCCCCTCCCCCCCACCTTCTGTCACTGTAATGAGAATAATTGATTAGGATGTGGGTGTGTCCCGTTACATTTTTGGAGCCTTGCAAACTGCCATCTTGAATATTCCCGTGGTTGACCCTAGAGGTCGTGGGAGCCGTTGAAGAGTTTTAAGTAGGAGAGTTTTGTCTTCAGAAGTTTGTTTGTCAAGTGTGGAGCTTGACCTGAGCACACAGGTTCGTGTGGGAAATTAGGGAGGAAGGAGGCTTTTGTGGACATTTAAGCAAGTGAGGTCAGGGCGGAGGACATGGAGGGGAAGGGGAATGATTCCGGAGCTGAGTGAAGGTGGAGCTTACAGGACGTGGAGACATTGGCCACTGACGACGAGGCTGCGCAGAGTCTGGGATGATTGCCATTCCGTACGTGGGTGGGTGGTGGAAGGGGTCACGCAGACCCACAGTGTGACACGCCAGGAACCCAGGATTCCATGCCCGTTCTGTCACTGGCTCTGCGACTGTCGCGCACTGGTTAGCATCCTTCACCTGTTTCTTCATCTGTCAAAGGAGGCAGACAGCAGCCTCTGCCCTGCCCACATCTCAAGGTTATATTGGAGCAGGCGAGGGCATGCGCCGAAGTGATTATGAAGGTAGTGTTGCCTCTGTGCCCACAGGTATGGAATGTCAGGTAGAGTTGTTGTGGGAGCATGTAGGATTACTTGTCCTGGGACAAGGCTCGTGACACGCCTTTAAAGAAATGACTTGGGTCATTAGTAAGAACGTAAAACTGTGAAACTTGAGCCTTCTTCTTTTAAGAGCCTAATTTACCCTGGTACTAAATGGAGTTTCTTATAGTAGAGAGGGATTTTTAACTTTAAATGAGGCAAGTGTTCTTGTAATCAGAAAAAAAAAAAACTGGGTTCTCTCTGCATACCAGCCAAACACATTTACACATTCTTTTATTTTTCCTTTCCTTCCCTTCCCTTTCCTCTCTTTTCTTTAAATCAGAGATTTTAGATGATTGCATTTGGCTCATGGTCTGGTTGTTTGCTCTCCCTGTTGATACATGGGAATCCATCTGTTGAGGTTATTATCAACGACGACATATATATTTATTATTTGAACTCTGATGAGATGATGTTGTCCCTGAATTCTAAATGCCTCCTGTTCCTCCCTTACCGAAAGGTCTGTAATTTGCCACCAGAGCCCTTTTCTTTCTCAGTTTGGGTTGAAACCTGAAGGTGTGTATTCCAAGACTTTGCATTAATGTTAAGGAGCATGATGCATCTTGTTATTTCTGGATATGTGAACTTGTGTGTCTGGCTCCTTTAATTCAGTACAGTGTCCTCAGGCTCATCTGCATTGTAGCATGTGTCAGTGCTTCAATCTTTTCTTGATGGAATATTCCATTGCATGGATCTAGCACATCTTGTCGACCTGTCTCTCTGGTGATTGACATTTAGGGTATCATGAATAATGCTGCTATATCTGTGTTAGAGTACCTGTTTTTAATTCGCTTGGGCATATACCTAGAGGAGGAATCATTGGGTCATATGGTAATATCTCTTTTACGTTTTTAACCTTTTTTGGTTCAGTATATTTCCAAAGCACATTACAGACCCCCTTACATTTTTGACCAGTTGTATGGAACATAGAATGCTTTGCTTGACGTTCCTGGCAGTCGCTATGAATATAAATGACTACAAATTGCTGTAATGTGCTGCAGATGCTCTCAGGATGTTTGGACTTTGTGCCGAGTGTTTCCTGCCTTTTTCTTGCTCTGCTGTGTCGCCCAGACTTGCCTGTGATGGAGAGAAGGCTCTGGCATCAGGGCGCCTGGGCTCAAAATCTCACCGCTACCACTTACTCGGTGTGTGACTGACTGTACATGGATTTTTCTCTTTATGCCTCAGTTTCCTCACCAGAAAAACAGGGTAGTGATGCTTTGACCCTCCCAGGGTTACTGTGAGTGTTAAAGGGGTCAGGCCCTCTGAATTAGTCTGCGAGGGCTGTCCTAACAAAATGTCACTGTCCCGGTTGCTTAACCCACAGAAATGAAATTTCTCACAATTTCTTTGATTTTAGAAGTCCAAAATCAAAACGCCTGGCAGGGTTGATTACTTCTGAGGGCTCTCGTCTTAGCTTACAGATGGCCACATTCTTGCTGTGTCCTCATGCTGGTTTTTTAAAAAATCTTCACCAGAGGACATGCTTATTGATTTTAGAGAGAGTAGAAGGGAGGGGGATAGGGAATGAGAGAGGAAGAGAAATATCTCTGTGAGAGAGAAACATCAATTGGTCGGCCCTCATACACACCCCAGCTGGGGACCAAGCCAGCAACCTAGGCCTATGTCCTGACCGGGAAGCAAACCCAAGACCTTGTGGTTTATGGTACAACACTCCAACTCACTGAGCCACACTGTCCAAGACCTCACATGGTCTTTATTTATGCACACTCATTCCTGATGTGTCTCTGGGTATCCAGATCTTTTTCTTACAAGAACAGCAGTCATGCTGGACTAGTGCCCACCCTAATAGTGAACTTAAACATTTCTTTAAAGGTCATCTGTCCATAGAGGGCATAGTCATATTTTTAGGTAGTGAGGATTTAGGGCTTCAGCGTAGGGATTTAGCCCCTAACCCCCCTGAAGCCCTTGGCATGGCACACATGTGCCATGGAAGCTGGCTGGTCGGTGGCGGCTGCAGGACTCTGCCTCCTCCCCTCCTGACTGGCTTCTTTGGTTGGGTCTGAGCGCAGGAACCAGCCAGCCGAGCTTCATTAGTGTTTCTTGCAGAAGTCCAGGTCCGTGTGGAGGAGACATAGGGCGTTCCATTTTAATAACTCAGTGGCCTCTGTCTTGCTGCTCTGAAGATGTTGCTTAATTTCTGGCCTGGCTTTTGTTCCAGAAAGGCAGGCTTGTCCATCTGCTAAGTTCCAGGTAAGTGATACAGAGTTTCAGGAGGTGTTTGAGATTGTTGAATACTGAGTATTCTCAGAATGGTGGTGTCACCTTTTAAATGTTGATGTTGAATACACATAACACCAAATTACCAGTTTGAGTATTTTTAAGTGTGCCACTGAGTGCATTAAATACATTTGCATTGTAGGGGCGATCACTTTGTAAGTTATACAAATGTCTAATCATGGGGTTGAACATCTGAAACTAATACAATGTATATCAACTGAAATTTAAAAGTAGAAAATATTTTTAAAATCACATTGGCAATGTTATGCAACCATAAGCCCTATCTCCAGGTCTTCACCATCCCGAACAGAAGCTCTGTCTCCATTAAACTGTAGCTCTCCCCATTCCTCTCTGTCCGCCAGCTGACAAGTCCAGGGTTAAGGGGCCCCAGGGGACAGGGATTCGGGCCTGGGCTGCTTCACCATCCTCTTTCTCTTATTTTCCCTTCATAGCAAGTCCTCTTTGAAACGGCTCATTCATTTGTACAGAATGACCAGAGTTTGTCCCAAAGAGTCATAGGAAAAGTGCACTCAGTGGGGAGCAGAAGTCCTCTTTCCCCTGAGGGGACACTCAGGTGGGTTTTTCTAGAGCTCAGGCTTTAGTGACATGTGGCAGCTCCTTCCGGTCTCAGCAGGCAGCTGCGTGGAGGAGCGCAGACTCTGTCCCTGTGCCTGTCCCAGCGTGGGTAGAGGTGCGAAGCCCTTGCTCGGTGACTCCTCCCTGCGCCGCGTGCAACTGGGTGTCCTTGTGCTTGCAGACCTACATCGGTTCCATCATTGCCTCCGTGAACCCCTACAAGACCATTCCCGGCTTGTACGAGCGTGCCACCATGGAGCGCTACAGCAAGAGCCACTTGGGCGAGCTGCCCCCACACGTCTTTGCCGTTGCTAACGAGTGTTACCGCTGCCTTTGGAAGCGCCATGACAACCAGTGTGTCCTCATCAGGTAACCAACCAACTAACCAGCCGGGAGGCTGGAGAGGGGACCTTGGGAGAGGCAGCAGCCTTGCAAACCCACCCGAGGAGTCACTACAGGCAGTGCTTTCCCAGCCAGCCCCCACCCCTACTCTGCTGAGCCCATGGCTGCAGAACCCTCCCGAGTGCCTCAATTTCTCAGATGAAGCTTTCGTTTTGAAAAGCTGGATAACCACAGCTTTCAGAAGACAGGAGGAGCTCATGTAGAAAAGGCAAGGTGTTCTACGTTGGTTGACATTTGTCCTCGGAATCATTATGCCGTTTGTTTGCCCTTTTTTATTTGCCTCGATTATTCTTTAGTTCATTCCATCCAGCTGTGAGGTGCGCTCTCACAGTGGATTTGAGGAAGTGTTGCCGCCTCCTTTCCATTGAAAATGTTTGGTGCTCCGGAGTGCTGGGCCAAATGCTTGTGTGGCTGAGCAAGGCTTCTCTTTTCTCTCATTCAATGCAATTACTCTGGAGATGGAATCTCCCCCAAATGGGAGAATTTTTTGTGGTTTTAATTAGATGCTCCTAAAGTGTGCCTTTGAGTTGGCTACAGCAAAGGGACTATTACGTATATGTTAAGGCAATGATAGAAGGGCCTGCTTATTGTATCTAATGTTTTTGGTGAGGGAGAAGGAGGGGGTCTCAACATTATCTGTTTCAGCGGACTCTAACTCATTTACTAAACCACCAGAAGCCCTACTCTCAAGGCCTTTATTACTAGGAACTGTCTGAAAAAGAAATAGAATCTCTTTCTTTAAAAATGCTTTAGTGATGGTAACTAATTCACAGTGCCTCGTCACCTATATTCTAGTGAAATCTGATTGGATCTTCCTGTGCACTGTTTATATTGGCACCTGTGCTGGGGGTCAGAACACCCCGGGAAGGCATCCAAGAACTGTGAGCCGAATGTCACTCTCAGTGCGGTTTCCATGGAGTCTCCAGACCCTTCACTCCCGCATCCTCCAGGCATCCACTCCTGGAGCACGGCTCTTACTGGGAACCAGGGGCGTATAAACAGGGCTGCGGAGGGAAAAAAGATTTTGACATCTGACTTATTAAATGGCTTTTTAGTCCCAACTTGTACCAAAATAATTATGGTTATTCAAGAGGAAAAGGGTGTTTGGATTTGGGGAGGATAATAAGTAAGACCCCACCTACCCTCCTGATTTCTGATTCAGTGGAAGTCAGGCACAGGACACAGATGGACGACCATATGGCAGCTTCAGACTTCCAGCCAGTCAGAGTCGCTAACATTGCAGCCCCAAATTAGACAGACTTACCTGGTCGTGGGTATAGGCAGGTAACTGGAGGCCATAGTCCCCGTGGGAAAGCAGTTCCCAGATGGTAAGGAACTGACCAGTCCTTCCCCCAGTTCACCTGTCAGAGAAGCCACTTCTGTTCCTGGGGCGGGAAAGGGGTCCTGGAGGGACAGACATTCCAGAGGAGGTCCTACATCGAAACCTCAGGGAAGGGAAATGGAGGGGACCCCCGCCAGGGACATTTGTGAGGGACTCGCCCTGCCCTGCGTGGTATCTGACTGAAGATGGGTAAGAAGTAAAAGCTGCCCTTCTTTGAAGGAGTAACTGTATCGGCCACTGTGCCAAGCACTTTACAGGAATGACTCACTGGAACCTTCCAACAGCCCTTTGATTCGGAAGCTGTGTATGACACCCACACACAGAAAACCATCGTCAGGGGTTGTGTTCTTCTTACTGGTGGTTTCTACCCACGCCCTTGTTCTTGGGTCCTTGCTTTTGTAACAACTCAGCATGATATGAACGAAAAATCAGTGCCTTGCTCATTCATGTCCTCTTCCCCCCTCCGCCCCCCCCACTTCTCTCTGCCTCCTCCTTTAAGAGGAGGGAAACATCTGGGCTGATAAATGCTCTTTTCTCCATCATCTTATTGGTGGGTGCAAATGCGCTTTGCTGTGGAAACCACTCGGACAGAGGGACTGTCAGTTTTTTCGGTTAAGTCAATATGAATGATTACAGCTCAAAGTTAACGAATTGCCTTGCGTCGTATTTATTATATTGTAACTTCCCTTCCGACCAGAAGCACTATTAGTGGTTCTTTCAGATGACTTCATGAAAGTTCAGAAGTTAGAATTGAAGATCATTATTTCAGCATCCAGAATCTAATTTAATAAGGTTAACGGAAATCTATTTTAGGAAGATCGAATTGTATTCCACACTTAGGTACTTGAATATTTATCGTTGATGATGGCCTGTGCTTTTACCACTTTGAGCAGGGAAAAATGGGAGCTTGACTTGCAAGACAGAGCAGCTTAAGAAGAAAGCCTAACATCAAATGAGATCACTGTGCGCATGTGTGCGTGTACAATAAAACAGAGAAAGGCAGCATTTTTGTGCCAAAGACTCCAGTCTTTAAAAGTCAGGTGGAGAAGGTTGGGGGGGGTGGACCCCAAACAGAAAGCTCCCACTGTGTCAGGCTGATGCGAAAAAACGAACTGCATTTATCCAAATTAACTCAGGAAACAGTCTTGAAAAACAGATTTCTCATTAAAGTGTGTTTTGGTTTTTAATAGCTCTCTACAGCAGGGTTTTTTTTTTTTTTAGTGGGGGTTGGGGCTGTGGGCATTAAGAGAAAATTGAGTAGAAAAATAAAAATTGCGGAATATAGGAGCCCTGTTTAGATTTCCTCAGGCATAATCTGCCCCCTGGTGGCTGCAGCGTGTTTTACTACTTTCAAAACACGCTGATCCCTGTTACGTTGGAAAATCAGCCTGCTTGGAATGAGACGGGACTCCTAGAGCAATTCTTCCCTCACTCTGTGAGCCTGCCTCAGCTACGGCCCGGCTGGCCGGTGCCAGCGCCGAGTCTCCAGGCTGCTAGTCCAAGCCAGCTTCGTCCACAGTCCTTTACCTCTCTCATGCTTATTTACCTTTTTGTGCCTATTTAAATGAATGCTGATGCTGTTATTGTTTTTAAAGTATAAATATATAAGTTTAAAACTTACTTGAGAATTGTTTCTTCATGTGCCTGACCAGGTCAGCATTTGGTCTTGGTTAATCTAGTACATTGTGCACTGATGTCAGTTTTTCATTCATTGTATTGGGCAGGCAGAGTTTGGTAGCATGACCTGTTAAGATAACATAGTGCAGGCCAGGCGTGAAGCTCATTCACCTTGGCCAGGGACAGCGTCTGGTAAGAGGGCCAGCCTTCAACAGCTGCCAGTCAAAGGATGGATAGAAGGAGCAACCGTGGTTTGGGACCTCTGCTTCCTTTGTGTCTTATGGTTTTCCAAAACCAAAGTGATTTCTTAACTATGTCTTTTATATTCTGGAATGCTAATTGGGTGTTTGGGTTTTTTTTTTCTTGGAACATATTTAGAAATGATTGAGCAACAGTGAACAAAACTTGCATCCTGGGTGAGAAAGGTACCAATGCTGAGGTCACACACCAGATTTCTGTGCTAGGCTTTAGGGGTTTAAAAAAAAGAGGAAGACCTGACCACCGCCCTTCAGAAACTTATATTCTGGTGGGAAGACACTAGTGTAAATGACTTTAATACAGCCTCCCAAATACTATAATAGAAGTAAGGCTGCCCAGAGAGGTAGTAGTAGATATTCCAGAAGGAGTCAAGAAGATGTTTCATAGAGAAAGTGACATGTGTCTGCGGCCCCACCACCCTGAATGTGCCCAGTCTCGTCTGATCTCGGAAGCTAAGCGGGGTCAGGCCTGGTTAGTACTTGGATGGGAAGAAGTGACACGTGATCACATAGGAATAGAGCCAGTGGAGAGGAGAGGAAGGGCACAGAGGCATTTGCTGAAACAGGTATCTAGCAAAACGAGGATAGTTGGGAAATGGAGACGTACGCCTGTGAGGCTGTGGGGTTTATCCAGTGGCATGAAGGAGCTGGGAAAGACCATGGAAGGGAAATGGCAGTAATTAAAAAGAAAAGAATTTAAGATAATTGAGAGGACAAGTTGTGTGTAATCCTCAGAGAAGCCCAACAGGCATTTTCTGCTGGGGAGCTGAAGCTGAGAGCTGTTGAGTCACTTGCTAAGGAGACCAGTAGTGAACAACAGACCCGGGATTTGAACTTGAGTCTCCCTGTGTTCATTTCAGAACAGAATCCTCATTCTTGAAGGGTTTTGTCCTGCTTGCCTAAGACTTGTGGACTGAATCCTCTAGACAGTAGTAGAGAAGTGTCCTTGGTCTTCTACAAGCAAGAGAGTGACCAGTGTGCACTTTGAGAAAATCACGTGAATTGGGAGGATTTGATCGACAGGATGGAGACGTCTGGGGGGGTGTCAGCAAAGAATTCTGGAAAGGGCAGAGCGTGTATATTTCAGGCTTTGTGTGATCTCTCAACCATTACAACCGTTCAGCTCCACTGTGGGTGTGCAAATGCATTTATAGATGGTGCACAAGTGAATGTCTAGGCTGTGTTCTGACAAAACCTTACTTACAGAAGCAGGCAGCGGAGCACGTTTGGACCACGGCTCGTGGACGCACCTGCGCTGGTCTGGGAGACCGGCCTGTGGGACGGAGAGAGGGCTGATCCCACCAGTGGCCCTTTCCTTCCTGCGTGGCATCGCCCCTCCTTTCCTGCAACTTTGCTCCCCCTTTGACGTCCCCCTGCCCTGATTCTTTGGCCTCTCCCTTTCTCCTGGGTATTTGGCATCATCATCAAAACTTTCTAGTTTGTTCCATATTTTTAAAAAGTAGACGCCTGGTTGCACAGTCCCTTCACCACGTGTGCCCCGGTCTCCTCCCTGGCCTCCACCACTCTGGGTTTCCTCCTCCTCTCCTAGGACACCTGCCTTTCCTCCCACCTTCATGACCTGCCCGCCCCCCGCCTTAAACACCCGTCCTGCCACTTTCTCCCCTGAGTTCCAGACGTGTCCACGTGCCCCCAGGGTGTCATCACAGAGATGTTCCATGGGCCTTTCGGGGAGCGGCATGTCCTAAATTCATCCTGTTTTTTCTCCCAGAAATGTGTTGCTCTTCTCATGCTTTGCCTTTTCAGCCAGTGAACTTTGTGATCTACCAGGTCCTAAGCCTGAGATCAAGAAGTTGTTCTTAGAGCTAGAATTCACCCCCCTCCCTGATTAAGGTAAAATTACGTGTAGCAGAGTGTACTGATTTCACGTGTACAGTTTGACGAACGTTGAGAAACGTGCACTCCTGTGTTACCAACACCCAGATCATCGTGCTCTTGAGCTCCCTGGGCTCTCAGGGTCATTCCCCACGCCTCCCTGTCACTTACCAACCACCCTCCCACCCAGGACCACCTGCTCTCCCTTGCCTTTGTCCCTCCACAGCCTGTCCTCTGCCTGTCACTTCTGATCTCCACTCGCACATTCGTCTCCCCGCTTCCTCTCTTCCTTCCCTCCACCCATTCTCCACACTCTGTGCTCTACACAGTGACTCTTTAAACCTTACGCCTGATCGTGGCCTTCTCCTGCTTAACAGCTGTCTCGTGACTTCCCATTCTGCCAGTAAAAAAATTCTCAAAATGTTTAAAATGGCCTGCGAGGCCCCACATCAGTAGTTTGGGTTGTTTTTCTTTCTCTTTTTCATATTCACCATCATCTTTACGTTAAGTGGAAGCTCATTGTGGTGGACGTGTTTCCTCCGGAGCCCGTGCTTGTGTTTGCAATCCTGTTGGCACCAGGAGTTGGGACTCTTAATTGCCCCGGACGAATGAGAAAAGCGTAGGGCTGGGTAGGTGAGTGATGTGTTTGCTCTCAGTGGAGGTGAAATAGCATCGTAATTGCTGCACGGGTTACTGTTCTACAGAGGCTGGAGTAAGGGAGGGTTGGAGTGAGTGCGTCACCACCCCGCCCTGGCAGAACACCTCACCAGGCTCCGGAGAGAAGCAGTAGGCAGTCAGAGTGCAAAGCGACCAAGACAGAATTAACAGAGGGTTTAATTAGCCTCGTTAATTTGGCTTTTTGGGGTGTTCTATTTTCTTTGATTTTAATTCTTTGATTTATTTTGGCTTCAAATTTCTATAATTATGATAAGCAAAGAGATGTACCTAATTTTACATATAGACACACACTATGTATATATATGCCGTGTATATATACACACTACACACACACATACACACACATATATTCTTCTTTCTTCCCCTGAAGAAGGTGCTTGAAGAAAATATGCTCCAATGAGAAAAAATGTAGCTGGAAATTGATGTCGATGATGTCCATGACTTGTTAACCACAGTGAGAGTCCAGGGTTGGCTTCTCCTCAACCAAAGTCTTTGCTGTTGAGCTTGAACAATACCTTCTTCGTGATTGTGTTTTTGCCATGTTGCGTTTGTCAGGGCAGGCGACTTGGCATAGCAAACAGCCCCCAACTCTCAGGGGTGGAACACAGGCGTGGTGTGTATCTTGCTCACTAGCGGCCTCTTGTGGAGAGCTGAGAGACTTGCCTTGACCCCACGTTACTTTGTCTTGGAGATGTGTGGTCCCTGAGGGCACCCAGATGGCAGGCACAGCAGACAGAGTCCAGAGGACCATGAAAGGGGGTTTCGGCCACCAGACCTGGAAATGGCACATACCTGTCTTGCTCGGTTGTCTGGCTGCCCTCTTGTTCAGTTGGCCACGTTCAGTCCCTGTCTGAATGCTGCCCTTACTCTGAGGGAGATTGAAATGTCCCCTCTGTGTCCTGGAGATCAGGAGGTAGGATTGGGGAACACGTAGTAGCATTTCTGCCTCACGTGTTCTAACTGGAGAACGTCTGCCTTTGAGTTTTGTTTGTTTGTTTCAACAATTTAATCAACAGCCACTAGGTAGGTGTGTTTTTGGAATATCAGGAATTTTTTAAATCTCTCCTTGCAATTTTCTCTTAGTTTCTTTCTGTGCTGCTCATTCTGTGCATTCCTGCTGATGCCTCTGGCGTGCCAGCTGCAGGGCTGGGCAGGTGCCCGTTACGGGAAGATGGACGCTAAGTCCTGTACTGGGAAGTTTCTGGTTCCTGGTAACAGAAAACCCAACCAAAGTTGGTCTAACCCGCAGAGGCCTTTATTATCTCAGGCAACACGGGACAGGCCAGTTTCAGGCTGGTGGATTCAGCCACTCCTGCTGGGCGCTTCTCTGATTTTCTTGGCTTTCCCTTTGTCATTTCAAGATAGGTGTGGACTCCAGGTATTTGTCGTCGGCAGAAAGGAAGGGGGGAGTTTCTGCCCTTTCTCTGTGGTGGGCACGCAGGCCTCCTCAGGAGCCCCTGGCACACTTGACTTTAGCTTTCTGGCTGAAATCCTGTCACCTGCCCATGGCCAGCTTGCAAAGGGATCAGAATTACTGCACTGGACCAGTGGAGATCCCCCATGGGCCAGTAGTATCCAGCAGGTCACAGAAAGTGTCATTTCTGAGTCATTTCCTCTCCTTTATTACAGGTGCTTAGTCATTCACCAAGTTTTCAGCAGGATTTCTTTTTTTTTTTTTTAAGATTTTATTTATTTATCTTTAGAGGGAAAGGGAAGGAGAGAAGGAGAGAAATATCAATGTATGGTTGCCTCTCGTGCATCCCCTGCTGGGAACTGGCCTGCAACCCAGGCATGTGCCCTGACTGGGAATCGAACCGCGATCGTGTGGTTCGCAGGCTCGCACTCAATCCACTGAGCTACACCAGCCAGGAGCAGGATTTCTTTTGTGTGATAACTTCCTAGGTCTTTTTACTCAACCAGCGCTGCTTCTTTACAACTTACGTGGAGCTCATCTGTTCATATCATCCATCAGCAATTACTAATACGCTGCCTTGGGATATTGCTGGTGTTGCTGTACTGTCCTCATGCCCTTGGTTTACTTTTCTTTTGTAAGTTCTCTCCCTTGTTACTACTCCTGTTCTCCACAGTACCAAGCACAGTGCTTTACACAAAACAGAATTTCTCCTTCCAGATCTCTTCCATCCCCCTATCTTCCCTTCCATCTCCGGCCAGACTGGACTTGCCCAGGTCCCACTACCATATGCCTGGATTATAGCAGCCAGTCTCCCTGAGGGGCCCTTGTCTCCTGGAGCATAAACTTCAGAGCCAAGTTCTTGACGGACGACTTTGATGAGCTGTCTTTGTCTTTTCCGTCCTCCAGATGCCTGTGCATGCCGACTTCAGCTGCCTCTCCTCTCTGTCCTGCTGGCCCAGTGAGAATCCCACTTCCTTGTAGACCTTGCTCAGCGGGCTTCTGTGCTTTCCCAGCCATTGTCATCTTAACGCAGTCCTTCCACTTTCCTGTTTGCCTGGCTAGTGTTTGCTAGTCCCTTAAGGCACAGCCTGTACCTTATTTACGTCACTCATGGTGCTCCCCCCGGACCCCCCCCATTGCATTGTTTTGTTCACTTTTCCTTAACAGCCTCAAAAGTGCATCTGTGCAGGACTTTGGACTCAGACAGACCTGGTGTTCAATTCTCACTGGATGCTTAGTGTGGGTTGAGTACCTGGATTTTCATTCCTTGTCCACTCAAGAGTATTTATGACTGACTGCGTTTCTATGTACATTTACCTGCGTGAAGTTCCCCAGGCAACGTGCTTATTCATTTAACAAACTATTCCCGACTGCCCGGAATGTCGAGGTGTCTGGGATATTCTCGTAGCCCTTCCCTCCAGGAAGGACACCGTCTCACGGCCTTACCTTGGTAAAGGTAGTTCTGTTCCCCACTCGTGTGCCCTCATTGGCACTCGTCACACCAGTGCGGCCACCTGAAAAAAGCACTTCTGTTAAAACTTTCATTTAACTCAGGTCTTGAAACAGGCATTTGGGGCTCTGTCTTCCCGCCTTTCAACAGTGGACGGATTGGTTTTTGTAACGGAAGTTATACCTAAAAGCACAAACGTTTGCATTTTGTCTTTCAGTGGTGAAAGCGGGGCGGGTAAAACGGAAAGCACAAAATTGATCCTCAAGTTTTTATCGGTCATCAGCCAACAGTCTTTGGAGCTCTCTTTGAAAGAGAAGACGTCCTGTGTTGAACAAGCCATCCTTGAAAGCAGGTATTTATTATGTTTCTTGTTTCCAGCTACTAGAATTCATTTTCCTCACTGTACGGCTTATTTAAAGAAAAGTTAAAATTAGTGGGCCTGCTTTCTCTTTTTCCTGCCGTGTTTTACAATTCCTCAGGGAAATATCTTGACATGCACACAGCAATTTCTAATAACCCAGGCAACAACAACTGATCCTCCGTGGCTGGGCCCGGTTTGAGCTGGTGAGGCCTCCTTCTGCCGGAGCCCTTGGCTAGTTATTTGGAGGCGTTGCTAGCAGCAGAAATTTCAGCCTCCCACTGCGGTGACCGAGGGCTCAGCAGGGAGATGACCGAGACTCTGTTGAGCACCCCGCCCTTCGGAAGTGCCCTGAGAGCAAATGGCATTTGTGCTCCTTCATGTGGCAGAGGGTCATTGATACAATATATTTGATGGCAGTGAGCTTTATGACTTTGAAAGAGTGCTGTGTGGTGATGTATCATCTGGAATTTTCTTTAAAATATACAATTGCCCAGTGTCTGATTGGTGCTTTATCATATCGGGTCAGCCACAGAGCCTTGTTACTTTTTTTGTACATGATGGCTCTAGTAGTGCTGAGTTGTCTTTATCTTCATGGAAAACTCTTTTGTTAGATTGTACTGTGACAGCTGTCATGTCACTGTACATTTTTTAAAAAACATTGAAATTGGTACATTTTTGTGCAGCCATTTTAATATTGAAGATGGGAGAAAATATGCAACATTTTTGGAGTATTATGTTTTATTATTTCAAGAAAGGTACAAATGCAAGTGAAACACAAAAAAGATTTGTGTAGTATATGGACAAGTTGCTGTGACTGATCTAATGTGTCAAAAGTGGTTTGCACAGTTTCTTGGTACTACTGACATTCTGGCCAAATGGTTCTTTGCTGTGGGGCTCTCATGCATTGGAAGATGTTTAGCAGCACCCCTGGCCTCTACCCACTGGAAGCCAATAGTGGGAGGTAGCTGACATACTCAAAATATCCAAATCAATAAAGTTATCAGTGAAAATTAAAAATGTCTTTCACTTTATGGAAGAAACTAAACAGACTTTTTGGGCGACCCAATATTTTAGAACCTGTTGGGACTTAGAGATCCTATCATTTAGGAATTACTCCTGGAGTTTGCAGACTTAGACCATATTAGTTCCTATCCTGCAGCTGGTTTTTGGTGTGTGTGTGTGTGTTTTTTATCACTCACACTTTATTTTTTAAATTGGAACAGAATATACATAACATAAAGTTGTAACTTGAAATATTCTCCAGTGTACAGCGTAGTGGTGCCAGGTACCTTCCCATTGCCGCGCGGCCATTTTGACCATCCATCTCTAGAATGTTTTTGTCTTCCACTTGCAGCCTGTTGTTATAAGTTAAATTGAATTGGAACACAGACACTCATTTGTTTACATAATCACTTATAGCTGCTTTCAAGCTATAGTGATAGAGCTGAGTGGTTGCAACAAAGGCGCCCGTGACTTCAAAGCCAAAAACATTTATCATCTGGTCCTTTGCAGACAGAGTTTGCTGAACCCTGATCTAGCCTGACCACAGGTAAAAGTTAGAAAAGACCCAAGGAAGTTAAATGAGTTGCCCTCAGGACCTGCAACAAATGGGTAGAATTTTCAGGACTGGACTTTCTCAGGTCCTAGAACTGGAAAAGGAGCCTTTTCCGTGTAGCCCATGGCTTGTGTGTATAAGCCCACACTAACTTGTGCAGGGACCTGAGCTCCGTGGAGCATCCCAGAGCGTCCCAGAGCATCGTGGAGCATCGTGGAGCATCGTGGAGCATCGTGGAGCATCCCAGCACAACCGGTGCTGTGATGAATATTCAGGATGGATATTCATGACAAACCCTCTTCAGCAAGTGCTTGGAAACCCTGGCTCTTCTGTAAAGAAACTTAATCACCATTGCTCCTTTCGATTTCAGATTTTTCCTGCCCTCGTACGGTCTGGCATTTGTGAGAATGTCCTTGCTGTGTTTGTATCTACCCTAATTAACGCTCGCTGCTGTCCTGATTTCTTTGCAGCCCCATCATGGAGGCTTTCGGGAACGCGAAGACGGTGTACAACAACAACTCCAGTCGCTTCGGGAAGTTCGTTCAGCTGAACATCTGCCAGAAGGGAAACATTCAGGGCGGGAGAATTGTAGATTGTATCCTGTTTCGTTTCGGGTTTTTTTTTTTTTTTTTTCTCTCTACAGTATTTGACTCTATAAGAAGAAACTGTTCTTATAAGGATGGTTGAGGAATGTGAATGGAATATTTCTGTCTGTTTTTCTACCTAGTTATTGCTATAATTTTTACTGTGATTGACCTATTAATTTTTTTAGGAGCTAAAGAACCATTTTTCTTTTGGAAATCTCTGGTGTCATGTCCATAATTTTTTAAAAAATGGATTTATCACCAACCATCAGCTATTTGTTTGGAATCAATTCTGTCAAACGTTTGGTTCCTCCCACAGCACCATGTGTCGTGTTCAAAATCGGATTCAGGTGAAAGAGTTTACACATCGAGGGCCTGTCTTTTGGCGCTGGGAATCTCAGTGTCAAAGGAATGGGGGATTGTAATTATTTGGGTAACAAATAATAGAAAATTAAAGACTCATTAAGCGGGTCATATCCTGGTTTTGTTCCTTGACTTGCCATTGCTTGTCCCATGAAGATTTATTAGAAAAAGTAAGTAAACATGATTCAATTCACATTTTCTTTCACAATCACAATTTTCGGAAATTGCCGCTTTGTGTTAATTAAGCAGGGGAAACATCTCTGAATAGGAATCTGATTGATTTATTTCCACAGAACCGAGTGGTAAGGCAGAATCCTGGGGAGAGGAATTACCACGTGTTCTATGCACTGCTGGCGGGGCTGGATCAGGGACAGAGAGGTGAGCGGATGGACGGGGCCGCGGGGCGTGTGCGCAGGGCATGTGCGCGGGCCACCCACTTCCTCCTCCAAAACCATCGGGCTGTGAGAAGGCATCTATTTGTCGATATTCCTCCAGCTGACTCAAAATGTACGAGAATACCAAACGGTGTGGAGTCCCTTTTAGAGCCGAAAATGTACATGGAAAGTCATCAGTAGGGAAATCTTAAATTTTATGTTTGTTTTGGACTCCTGGTACTACTTTTCTGATTTAAAGAATATTTATGAAAACACGTATATATAGTGTATTACAACTGGTTTTATTTTGAAGCCGCACCTGAATAAAGCAAATCTCTGAACATTTGACCTTTAAGAGAAAACTATCACAACAGGATCATCATTGCTTCTTAGCCTTTTGGCCAAGATCAACTGCGTGCAAAACAGGATCCTCATCGATGATTTTTTTCTACCATCCCGTTTACTTTCACTAAATTCTTTCTCTTTTCCCTGTTTGATGATTAAGAGAGAATTGTACCTGAATAGGGGATTATTAGCACAGAATCGTTTATGTATTTATTTTAATGCTACAAAGTGAAAAGTCGGATTTGGTCTTACCCTGTTCAGTGAGTATTAATGTTGTGTTTCTTTTCCTTTCTGTAGAAGAATTTTATTTATCTGTGCCAGAAAACTACCACTACTTGAACCAATCTGGATGTGTAGAAGACAAGACAATCAGTGACAAGGAATCCTTTAGGGAAGTTATTGTAAGTTACTTTCTTATTTTTTCCTTATTAAGAGTGACCAAGAAAGAAAAAAAAGCAACAGGTTTTATTTTATGTGCCCCCTGAATTAAATGAAAACAGAACTAATTACATTTGTACCACTGTCTGATGACAGTGTTTTTTCCTTGCCCAGTTTTCTTTTGGCTCCTAAACTTCTCTCATTACTCAAATTTTCTTCATACCCTTGTTGTTGAAAGGTCTTCTGTTAGATTAAAGAAGAAAACTTATTTTTATTTTTGATGAGTTGCAAAAATAGACTTGTCTCAGGATTTTTATCTATTTTGCTTTATTTTTGCTTTTTTCCTTTTAAAATTTATTTGTGTTTCAGTCTGGTTGATAAGCAATCTTACATTGGTGGTATTAGTTTCAGTACACATTGTAGTGACTCAACATTTGTGTGCCTTACGATGGGATCACCCCACTAACTCCAGTCATCATCTGTCACCGTGTAAACTAATCACAGTGCTGTGGACTGTATTCCTCTTCCCCTTTTCGCCCAGGCCCCCACCCTCTCCCTTCTGGTAATCATCCCTTTGGTCTCTGTTTCTGTGAGTCTGTTTTCATTTTGTTTTAGATTCCACATATAAGTGAAACCATATGGCATTTGTTTTCCTCTGTCTGACTTACTTCACTAACCATAATACCCCCTAGATCCATCAGGCTTGCCACAAATGGCAAGATATCATCTTTTTAAAAATTGTGTGTGTGTGTGTGTGTGTGTGTGTGTGTACCACATTTTCCTTATTCATCTGTCGATGGACACCTAGGTCGCTTCCATATCTTGGCTCTTCTGAATAAACCCAAAGTAAGCAGAAGGAAGGACATAATAAAGATCAAGGCAGAAATAAAAGAAATAGAAAATAAAAACTATAGAAAAGGTTAATGAAACTAAGAGCTGATTCTTTTAGGGGATAAGTGAAATTAATAAGTCTCTAGCCAGGCTCACCAAGCAGAAAAAGGCAAGAGCACAAACGAAGTCAGAAAATGAAAGAGGTTAGGTTACAACGGACACCATGGCAATACAAAGGATCGTTAAAGAATACTACGAACAACTTTATGCCAACAAAGTTGACAATCCATAAAGGATGGATTTTGAGAAACATACAATCTTCCAAGATGAAACCAGGAAGAAGCAGGGAATCTGAACAGACCAATGGCTAGCACTGAAATTGAAGCAGTTGTGAAAAATCTCCTGACAAACGAAAGCCCAGGACCAGACAGCTTCACAGGTGAATCGTACCAAACACTGAAAGAAGAATTAGTATGTATCCTTCTCAGACTATTGCAGAAAATTGAAGGGGAAGGAATGCTTTCAAACTCATTCTACAGGGCCAGCATTACCCTGATGCCAAAACCAGGTACAGACACTACAAAGAGAGAGACTTACGGGCCAATAACTCTGTGAACACAGAAGCCAAAATTCTCTATTTTGCATCTTTCTTGAAGCTGGCCAGCAATTCTTTGTGATAGAAGGATGGTGTTCTTGGTGATGGACAGACTCATCATCACCCCACTCATAGTTTCATTGCAGGTGGAACTGATTTGCTGGCTGACCACTAGGGTGCGCTGGACCTCCAGGCCGCCTCTGGCCCAGAGAAGGCACTGGGTCAGCTCTTCTCTTGGGACGTTGTTTTCTGACTCAGAATTGTTTGTTCTTTCTCTTAGCTACAAGTTTACTTTTGGAGCTTGGCTGGCTTTTATTTTTAAGTTGAAATAATAGGTTATGACACTTGAAATTTGGTCTCATGATGAAAGGCTTTGGTCATCTAGAAGGGAAGAAAATTGTGTGCATGAATTTGGCTTCATCAGTATGCCCGACAAACTTACAAGTATTGTATTGTTAGAGCCTTAATATTTACTTTACAATTACCTTTAGTGTGGACCCAGCAGAAATATCAATGACAGGTTCGCTGGTATTTCTTGAAATCAGGAACTGTAATCTTTGTTATTGTTTAAACTTCTACAAGTTCTGAGCAGTGTAGTCAGAAAAGAAACAAATATAAATGAACAACTTTTCAGAAAAGAGGAAAAATATTTTCTGTAGAAAAAATGATTCTCTCCTCCTTAACCTACAAAGTAACTAATTGGGGAATGGCTTAATTTGTATCCATAAAAATAAGATCCATTGTAGCAAGCAAAACACATGCTCAAATATATTTAATAATATGTAAAAACTTGCTTGTTACAGAAGTGAGGAGGGCAGGATGCAGCACTATAATCTTTTCATTTAAATAATCGTTATATATACAGGGTGGGGTAAAAGTAGGTTTACAGTTGGTAGTACGCATAACAGTTTATTTGTGTGTTATTTATTAATGTATTAGTTTTAATACAAACAACAGTAAATTGACTTTTACCCCACCCTGTATATATATAATGTATATATAACAGTTATATATGCAGAGAAATACTGTAACAAAGTATACCAAAAATGGCATCTCATTAAGCAGAACTCTAGGATTGTAGTTTATGCTTTACCATTCTTTCTGTTACAGTATTTTTCAACAGGTATATGTCAACTCTATAATGATTATTATGATTATACACCAAAAAATTATAACTCTATAATAAAGGAATAAAATCGTAAGCGTTGTTATCGGTACCAGCCAGCCCCTCCTTCTGCCTTGCACAGCCCTTACGACCAGGAGTGACCCAGAAATGGTTAAGGAGACCGAGACTCTCCGGCTGCAGTGGATGTGATCTGTTCGGTGTGTCCAGCACCCACTGCACGCCAGGCACTGAGCAGACTGCAGTGAGCAAACCACATAATCCCCGCTTTCTGCTGAAAATGACTGGAACAGATTATACTGTTGCTGGTTTTCTTATGCAATTCACCTCAATATTTCCCGCCAGCATCAAATACCACTTGAATTCATATCTTCATCCTTGAATTCCATGAAGCTCCTTTTCCCAGGGCTGCATTCTGTTGGGGCTCAACAATATTTGTTTGCTGAGTGTGGTAAAGTGAAAATGGAGAGAAATTGTTTCTGTGAACATGTGTGAACGTGTCACCGCTTATGTTAATTATTTATTTTATCAGCTTTAATGTCAGTATACTCTGTCAGTAGGATCTTTTAAGAATTTTGCTTATTTCACTGAGAATTTATATGTTTTTAGGATTCAACATTGGTATCAAATGATGCCCTTAATGTAAATACCATTTTGGCTGGTGTGGCTCAGTTGGTTGGAGCGCCATCCCATAACCAAAGGGCTGTGGGTTCACTTCCCAGTCAGGGCACTTACCTAGGCTGCAAGTTCAATCCCTGGTCTTGGTGCCTGTAATCCCCGGTCTGCCATGTATGAGAGGCAAAAGATTAATGCCTCTCACCCTTCCTCTCTCTAGAAGCAATGGAAAAATGCCCTCAGTTGAGGACTAAATAAATCAACAAACAAACAAATAAATAAATACATGCCTGTGAGGTATCCTGAGCTGTTTTAGGGGGGCAGGGACAGTGGCCTGTAAATTTCATGGCCATTTTCCCCCCCAGCCTTCCAGGTTACCTGTCAATTGTTCAGTCAGGGTGAAAAGCTATTTTAAATCAACTGTAACAACTAAGTTACTCTGTCTCCGGCACTCACCCACCAGGATGGTGGCCGATGAAGTGTGAGGGAGGCAAGTCTTTGGGCCATAATCTCCCATCCTCTTACTGTGCAGTATTGAGTGTTCAGTGGGCCTGGCCGAGGTTACTCTGGGATTTCCTCACCACACCGGCCTTACGGCGCACACGCGTGGGTCGTTAATCATGTGAGTACATGTAAATGTATGCACAGATTCATGCCTCATGAGTCCAATTGTATGAAAATTTAAAGGGGCGACCTGATTCCTCCATTTTGCCAAGCTTGGAAATATCAGTCTCTAATTTTAGTGTTGGAAAACTTGGTAGTATAAACAAACTTTATATTATAAAGTAACATATTATGGCCTTACTATAACATAACATTACACAATAAGTTATTAAATGGCTTGTAATAATTTACTGAGCCCAGCAAATGCTTCCTTCCACTGTCGCTGTCGTACCCTTTATTCAGGGATCACCCGTGGTCCCTTTGCCTTCCCGAATGGAGCCTTCCCACTCACAGCTCGCTTCTGAGACCCTGAGCAGATGGACCTTTTGGCAGTGGACCACCCTACACTCGCTGCTCTTCTCTGTATCTGGTGTGACAGCCTGGCTTCTTCAGGCCTTAATGGTTGGCACGGCACCACATACTGGGCACCCTCCTCCACCAGCCCCCACACAAACTTTCACCAACATTTAATTTTTTATGAGCTTAATAAAGACTTGATTGAAAGTATTTTGTAACTTTGTGGCAGTTTTATAACTAAATTGCTATTTAGTGTTTCTGAACTGTACCAAGAATTTCCCAGGTTTTTTTTTTTTTTTTAAAGTCTTGAGCTCTATTGTTGAGAAAATAAGATAATTATAATAAGCCGTAAAGCGCTACTCCTGCCAAAGGGGTGGAGACTGCTAAAAATACCGTAAATAGGACAGTGAGGGACAATGGACAGAGGCTCCGGCTAGCAGTTTCGGGGCCCACACCCACGCTGGTGATAATTGGTTGCAGCCCTGAATTACCCTGTGGTGTGATTAGTGCAATTACCACTTATCACCACACTCCTAATTAGTTAATTAACTTGGATCGGACTTGAAAGTGAAGAAGTCACAGATTTGTTAACAAAGTAAGCACATTTTATCTATCTGCTTTTATATCTCTAACCTTTGCATGTAATTTCAGAATGTAACCAGAGTTAAGTTCTTTCTTAATGAAGTAGGCACATTTTATCTATCTGCTTTCATATCTCTAACCTTTGCATGTAATTTCAGAACTTAACCAAAAATTTTTTCATAGGGCATTTCTTGATATTTTTCATTTGGCAGTTTGAAATTTTCTGATACTGTAAACTTATTTTTCAAAAATCTTGTTTCTGTTAGTGATGTCTAATTTCTGTTTGTACCCATGAATTGAGTCTTTTACGCTTGATTAAATCATGGTGTTTTTATTTTTTGTGATCAACTTTATTGAGATATAACATGCATAAAATACAGTGTTCCCATTAAAGCATACATTTTTTAAAAGATTTTATTTATTTTTAAAACAGAAGGGAAGGGAGGGAGAAAAGGAGAGAAACGTCAATGTGTGGTTGCCTCTCATGCGCCCCCTACTGGGGACCTGACCTGGTCCACAACTGAGGCATGTGCTCTGACTAGGAATGGAACCAGCGACCCTTTGGTTCACTGGCAGGTGCTCAATCCACAGAGCCACACCAGCCAGGTCTAAAGCATACATTTTGATGAATTTTGAATTTAGCACACCCATGTACTTACAACCACAATCAGTGTAAAGGACAGTTCTACACCCTAAGACTTCTTTGTGCCTTTACCCAGGCAATCCCAGCTCCCCTGCCCCAGCCCTACAAAACCACGGATCTTTCAGTCACTGTACGTAGGGTATAGATTTGTCCTTTCTAGAGTTTCATGTAAATGAAATCGCCCAGAACGCATTGTCCTGTGCCTGCCTTCGTTTACTCTTCCACATCCCTTAGGAGACACAGTTCATTCCTTTTTATGGTGAGTAGTAGCCCATCGAATAGAGAGCACTTCATTTATCCATCACTCGCTAATGGTTTAAAAGCATAGCAGCAGTAAAGGGCATGATAGAACGTGATAGTTATAAACCTACTGACACTAGTATACTTGTAATTTTGTAAATTTCCTTCCCATCCTGATTTTATTATAGTTTAAAAAATATAATGATGTTTAATTTTTGCATAAAGCAAAATATGCTCGTTTCCATATCATGTTTAGAAGTTCCTTTGAAAACTATACACTATCCTAACAACTTTATTTACTCTATTTGACTTGTCTAATTATAGGGCAGTTAGAATTCTTTTTTTCTGAAAGTGTTAATATTATAGTGAAATTTTACAAAACTTTATTGTGGCCATTTTCCTCAGGGCAAATTTTTGTTATTGAAGTTATGGGAGATTCCTTCCTTCCTTCCTTCCTTCCTTCCTTCCTCCCTTCCTTCCTTCCTTCCTTCCCTCCCTCCCTCCACCCATCCCTCCATCCATCCATCCATCCATCCATCCCTCCATCCTTGGAAAGTAAGAGTTGGATCACTAATGAGTTCCTGAACTTTGGATTTGTTGGGCCTGTCTTTTAAGCTTGGCTGTGCAACCCCAAGAAAGTTCCTTAACCTCTCTGAACGTGGTAAGATTGTGTCCACACGTGGCCCAGCACGGTGCTGCCACTCCCTCCAGTTTTCCAGAAAGATTGTAGTCATTCATAGTACCAATGACCAGTACATAAATATCTCAGTTTCACCGGTTTTAGGTTAATCCTTCGGAAATATTTCGCTAATTCAATCAGAGGGATCTCCAAGTTTCTTTAATTTGTGCATGTTTCGTTTCCACAAAGCAGAACATTTCTCTGTGGATTTGCACTTCCCTGGAAGAGGGGCCTGTTTTATTTCTGTTGCCTCTGTATCTCCTAGTATAGCTCTTGCTCCTTCCCTTACATTTTTTTCTTTTAATACTGTTTCCCTGCCTATTGTTTTTGCCCTTTGTTTCAACTTCATTGTTTTTTCCTTGTAAAGAAATTATATGTCTCACATTTAAAAATCTCCAGTTGTTTCCTTTTGCAGTTTCTATTGCTTCAAAGCGGCGCATGGCTTCCTTCTTCCCCGTCTCCTGTGGTCAGGGCAGTGATTTAAAGCCCAGTCCTCTTTGTGGGTCATTTTTAGCAGGGTTGTTACCAATTCTGTCCTCAGACGTTTGTATATGTGTGTGGGGGCGGGGCGCCCTTACTTCTCACACGAATGTGGCTCCTGAATCACAATAGAAAACAAGCAAATCTTAGATACGGTTCAGAAGAGCCCTGGATAAATTGAAGTTGTCTAGATACTTACTGGGAGCAAAGCTCCTGTAGGTAGGTGCCTGTTCATTTTCATTTTTCCCAGAACACTTATATTAAGTTTCATTTACTATCCAGAGGACAAGATAAGACCTTAAACCCCCTTTGCAGCAACGAAAACTAGAGAGGTAATGAATGCCTGGGGGCGGTAGGCCCAGATTTAGTCCCGCCCACCAGTCTCTGTCCTAAAAGGATCAGAAGACTCTCATCTGTCAGTTCCTGGCAGAGTTTTGTTCCACCTCCTTTGGTCCCCACTGCCTTGAACCATGAAGACAAGCCCCAGCATTTGCCAAGAAGGACTAAGATGAAGTCTTACATCCCCAGAGTGTTTGCCTCCCCCTATATTTTATGTGTAAGAAAACACGTGCCCCATTATGCTGTGGTATCTGTAGCAAAAAGTTCTTCTCTTCACCGCTGTTTGTGTGACTCCCAGGTGCTTGTGGCCTTACTCGGAGGCTCACACATCAGGCAGATCCATATTTTTCGGACCATAACACGCACCTAAGTTTTAGAGGAGGAAAATAGGAAAAAATATTCTGAAGCAAAAAATGTGCTAAAATATTTAATAACGTAATATTTCACCAATGTAAATGTAAACAGAACTCAACAGCAGCATTAACAACCATTATTCCTCCCAAATTTGGGGGGAGCAAAAGGTGCGTCTTACAGTCTGAAAAACACTATTTGTATTTATTTCATCACTGTTTTCTCTTTCAGCATTCCACAGTTCTCAGCGTCATGTTGTTTTGCGTGTACCTGCGTAAAGTCTTTATCATTTAAAAGTGGTCATGCACCTGTTCTTGACTTTCAGAACAATACCTAATAATTTTATTGAGTAATGAGCATTTTTTAAAATTTTCTTCCAGACGGCAATGGATGTAATGCAGTTTAGCAAGGAAGAAGTTCGGGAGGTTTTGAGGTTGCTTGCTGGCATATTACATCTCGGGAACATAGAGTTCATCACCGCTGGTGGGGCGCAGGTCTCCTTCAAAACGGGTGAGACTGCTCCCCTTCCCCTCCCCCGTCCTTCCTTTCTTCCTTGGCTTTTCCTTCATAGGAGATTTAGAACTGAAATACTCACTCTCTGGCCTTTATGGAATGCGCTTCCTGACTGCTGAAATACAGAGCTACAGAACTTTGTGTCTGATGTGAACTGTCAGCTATTAAAGGGTCAAGCATTTGAGACGTTACTGCAAAGTGAGGTGGTGGTTGTGTTCTTGTTCCAACTAAGAAAGAAGGAAAGGGGGCTGAATAAGAGGAAATTTGAGTGACGGGGATGAAATGTAGGACATGTGTCCCCATAGACTTCCGTAGTTACTGTGTGGCGGCACAATGTCCTGTTAGGAAGGACAGTTTTCAAGCCCGAGTGCTTGGTGTGCAGCCTGGGGCTGCCTCAGGCTCTTCCCCACGTTGTGTATCTCTCAGTACTGGTGGCCTCGGCAATGTGTTGTCGAGATTAAATGAGTTAATATGCACAGAGCAGTGTCCGATGTTTACCTGGAGTGGTTTCTGTGTTTATTTTTAAGCTATTCTGATGGAAGCAGTACAGGTGGGTGTGGAGGCTGGGGACTTGGGAAGTACCAAACAGCTCGAGAGGAGCCCAGAGCTGCAGGTCAGCAGTTTGCAAATGCCTCCCCTGGCTCCTGGGGTAACCGTAACGTCATGGACAACCCCACAGAGCTATTTTTTTTAAGTGAGTGATATCTGTTGATGTTTGCAACATTAGGAAATAAAACTGAGGCATTTGAAAATTTCATTACAAAATATCTAATAAACCCATTGTGTATGAAAATATTTTTATTTGACTTTTCAAAAAAATTAGTGCAAAGATAACACTGTCTTACATTTTTTGCAAATTTTTTTAAATATCTAATGTATTGGAGGACTGTGGAGATACCTCAGGTTGTGTAGCTGCTGGAAAACTCATCTGTATACTGGCCAGGGAATGAGAATAAAAAAGCACACAACAGCTAAATGTTATTACTGAAAATAGTTGACTGAACAAACCCCTCCGACAGGGTCTTGGGAACCCCCCCTCCTCCAGGGGTCTCTGGACTACACTTGGGCTAAGCACCAGGTTCTTTGCTACTAACCGAGGACTCTATGAAAGGGCAGGTAACTGACCGGTAATATCTGTGTCCCACAGACAGTGCCCAGGGATTCGGTGATATTTTTGCTTTCGTGGGTTGCTTGTGCGTGTTTAGCTTTGAAGCCATTTGGGGTCCCACGGCCCATTCCTTCCCGGACTGGGAACCCACGTCTGCCTTGTTCTTCATTTCCAGCCCTGGGCAGGTCTGCAGAGTTACTTGGGCTGGACCCAACGCAGCTCACGGACGCTCTGACCCAGAGATCGATGTTCCTCAGGGGGGAGGAGATCCTCACGCCTCTCAGTGTTCAGCAGGTACGTGTGCCTCACTATCCGAGCTCCTCTTAAGTGACACTCCTGGGGTTTCAGATCCATGGTGTTGATTCAGATAAGTTACAGCAGCAAACCATCCAGATGCATTTGGTTCACGATCAAAATAAAGACACCCACACTGTGGGGAGTAGGTTGTTGAACTGTGTCTAAGAGATGGTGTAGCGGAGTCTAGTAAGAAGGCTGGGCTGGTGCAGGTGGCCTGTGTGTGAGTCCCGACTTTCCCACCTTTACCGTCTGTCCTCGGGGAGTGTGTTTGCTGTGCCCAGCAGGGCCCTCTGGGAGACAAGGATCATTGTCATATCCAATTCAGAGGCTCCTTGTAAGGCTCATAATAAAAACTGCGTACTAAGTACTCAATGACGGGCAGAGAGTAAGAACCAAGTTCATGTTAAGTAGAGTACATTGTATCACTTATTTTTGCCTCTGCTACTGCCTTGAGCCAGGTATGTGCTGTAGCCCACAGAATGCCTGTTTCTTGATGAGATAAGTAAAGAATGCTAACCATATCTCATGAAGAAAACTTTCATTTGTACAAAGTAAAATAGGAGAAGATAAAAATGGAAAAAAACCCCTCAGTCTTAATTATTGTTTTAAACCTGATATATATAACTCAGATTCTTACCTGATATGACATTGACTTTGGAACCCGATATTTAAAGGCATTCTTGGTGAATCCTACTGTAAAAATAACTAGGCAAGCTCCAGCTTATCCTTCTTTTCAAGTCTGTGTTGTCCTAGATGGAACTGACTTACCTGACATTGGGTACACAGGTGTTACCCCTGTTCAGCACATCTCCCCCAAGGACTCCCAAGTGGGGTGGGGTGCACTTGCTAGCCTGGGCTGACCCTGGTCCACTGTAAACAGTGACCACATCTCCTGTCTCAGGCAGTAGACAGCAGAGACTCCCTGGCCATGGCACTTTATGCTCGCTGCTTCGAGTGGGTGATCAAGAAGATCAACAGCAGGATCAAAGGCAGAGATGACTTTAAATCTATCGGCATTCTTGACATCTTCGGATTTGAAAACTTTGAGGTATGCTTCCAAGGTGTAGGATACACAAATTCTTTTCTATCCACTTTTGGCTGCTCTTCAACAAAATTCTTGTAACAAACATTGGTATTTCTCTTTGCAGATTTTTTTCCCCATCTTTATGTGTAAAAGAACACTAAAAATACATTTCAAATGGTTTCTTCCCTTAGGTTAATCACTTTGAACAGTTCAATATAAACTATGCAAATGAGAAACTTCAGGAATATTTCAACAAGCATATTTTTTCTTTAGAACAACTAGAATATAGCAGGTGAGCACTCGGGGGATTCTATTTCAATTTTTCTAGAAATCAGCCACTGAATTAGGCCGTTTTAAAGCTACAGGTTACTGTGACTGAGCCCTGTTTTACCTTCCCACAGGGAAGGACTAGTGTGGGAAGATATCGACTGGATAGACAACGGAGAATGCCTGGACTTGATCGAGAAGGTAGCACATTGTTGAAGCGTTGCTTCAGTCCCAAGGGTGTCCAGCTGGGCTGATTCATATTTATGGGAACGAAGTAGCTTGTGTGAACACGCACATCAAAGATGTGAATGTTTCCAACACAATGGACCATTTGGAAACATAAATGTAAATGTGCAAGTTTGAATCTAAATACTTGGCTGCTTCAAGACTATTGTCTCGTGGAACCCAATATTTTAGAATCAGCAGTGTGCAAATCCGCTTCACTTCGATTTTAAGTCAACTTTAAAAGCTTTGCCAGTACCAGTAGCAGACTGGCCAACTGAAAAAGTTTTGTCCATGAATTTGTGGTGGGCTTTTTTTTTTTTATGTCCATGTGGAATTTGAATGTATTGCATTTTTTTCTTTATTCTGAATTTTCCAGTCTAAGAAATTACCACGCTTTCTTCTAACCCCTTACTTGACAGAGAGGAAACGTGCTCTAAAACATTTTGAAGCACTCATTCAACCTTTAATTCATTTGACCTTTTTTCCCCTCTTCTAGAAACTTGGCCTCCTAGCCCTTATCAATGAAGAAAGCCATTTTCCTCAAGCCACGGACAGCACCTTATTGGAGAAATTACACAATCAACATGCTGTATGTCAAGACCTTCGAATTTTTTATTACATTGGGATAGCAAATCCACAGATTAAGATCACACACGAGATCATTTCAGTGTTGTTGGCCCCGCTGTGCCTCCCACATTTATTTAATCTTTTCTCAAACCAGTGGCGCTCTTCCTGGATTGCTAGAACTAAATTAAAACAAGCCAAAGAGATAGATTTGTTAGAATATTCCCATGTTTCGTTGATCAGTACAGAATTTAGTGTTTTTAACTTCCTGTAATGGCAGGCGAGAGGGGCGGTGTGCTTGTCAGTGAGTGTATCATTTGCTACGTGTGATTCACTGCTGGTTCTGAAACTCTTCACTGTCGTCAGTTTTCTCTGGAAGTCAGTGGAAATCAGTTGGTAAAAGTAGGCCTTGGTGTTTGCTTTTTTTTACTAGAACAACCACTTTTACGTGAAGCCCAGAGTTGCAGTCAACAATTTTGGAGTGAAGCACTATGCTGGAGAGGTAACTTCTTAATTAAGCTCCTATTGACATTTGCCCATTGGGTATTTAGAGAAACAGTAATTTCAGAAGCCAATCTTAAGTATATTGAAATGACTTATTTTCACTGTCTGTCTTTAAAGGGAGATACTTATGAGTTGAGATGACTCTTTTGATTAATTCTACCTTCTCACATTTATTTTTTTAAAACCAGGTGCAGTATGATGTCCGGGGCATCTTGGAGAAGAACAGAGATACCTTTAGAGATGATCTTCTCAACCTGCTAAGGGAGAGCCGGTATGTCGGTCTGTGCCCTAAGACATCACTACCAAGCAAAGTAATGTTTGTGCAAATGCTTTTAATTCACAAATACAGAAAGAAATTAATAGGAAGCAACTTAATCTGTTCTCTTTTCCCCTGGGCAATATTTCATCAGTAAAATGACCAACAGAGAAAATACATGACTAGCAGTGACTGCCTCGTTATACAGATGAGGAAGCGGAGACTTGAAGCAGTCAGGTGGCTTGTGTGAGATCCCACCAGTCTTGACCTGGTGTGCTTGGTTCCAGGACCTGAGGTCTTAACCAGACCACCCACCTTGTCCATGGCAAGCTTGAAGCTGTGATTAAATCGATTTCAGCCCTGGGTTTGCAGGACCCCTCTGTCTCGAGTTAGTGTCAAAAAAATAAACAGGTACAATTCAGCTAAAATTTTTTAAAAATTTAGTGCACATTCATTTATCCATTTATGAATTTTGAATTCGCACCATTAAATCAGTTGTTGATTAGTTTAGCCATTTGTATATATTAAGCCAACAGGCTTTGTGAGAGAGAAAATAACCCTGTGTTAAAGGTTTCGATATCTGTGTCAGATCCAGAGTGAATCTAGAACAGAAGTAAATGTTTCATATCTGAGGAAGGAAAGTAGCACAATTATGTAAAGGTTGTAATACTTCTTGGAATGTCAAGGCCAGGTGGCTACCTGGTCTCCCTTGCATAGCTGTTAACTGTGGGAAGGGAACCCATCTGAGGTGTCAGTTTAGAAGCTCAGAATTGGAAGTGTTCAGTCTTCAGATGAGCTTTAAGTCTCCTCTCTGAAGAGTCCCTGCCATTTTTATGTCTAGATGAGGTTTTAGGCCTGTAAAAATGGAAGTGTTTTAAAAATACCATTGCATGTTGTCTGTCACAGCAGTTTCTTAGTTACTAAGACCTAGAATGATGCATTTTGGTAAAAGCAGGGTCTTGTGTTAAGTAGAAGTGTTTTGTTGTACCAACAGACTCACAGGCCAGGAGATCAGCAAGATGGCATTCACTGTCACGGGTACACTTTTTTGTGACTGGAGTAAAGAATTCCCTGTTTCTGCCCCAAGTTTCTGTCTGTGACCCAAAGGACTTGGGCTGTTTCTTCACTCTGCTTTCTCACCTTTGACACCTGTGACATTTTAATGGAATGAAGGCTTTTCTCCACAGTGCTCAAAGTACTGTCGGAGAACTTCAAAGGGTACACGTGAAATTGCACCCTGGAAGAAAATTGAACGAGGGTCGGGGCGCAGTGAGAAGTGACAGGGGAAGCGCTGGCGTTGTCATCTGGGAGGTGCCGCTGCTCAGATGTTGTCCCCACCTTTCCTGGTCTCAGTGAAGCCACCTAACTGCCCCCACCACCACCACCACTTTACAGCTAATCATGTCTTCTGTGCAAGAAAGATAAAAAATTATTGAGAACCCATTTACTTTATTAGCAGGGGCAATGAATTCTGTGCAACTTTTCAGTAAATAGTAACAACTACAGCATCAGCACTTACCATGTGCCAGGCATCTGCTCACTTTTTGTGTACATTTTCTCATTTTATTCTCACCCCCGAGTTATGGGATAAAATCTAAAATTAACCCCATTTTTTCGATGGAAATACTGAGGTCTAGCAAGCATCCTGCCCTAGTCAGACAGCTAGGAAGCAATAGAGGCAGGATTTGAACCCCAATCTGCCTCACTCCAGAGTTAACACCTTCCCATCTGTTAAGTGATTGGATGTTGCAACACTGTGAGGTGAGCAAAACAAATACGTCCCTTCTGTAGCCAGGAAAACCATGGCTGCGGGAGCTTAGGGGCTGCTCTGGGGAGCACAGTGCTCCTCGCTGGCCTGTCACCCTGGGTCGCCGGTCACTTGCATCACAATCCACTTTTCTTCTGCAAGTCTCCAGTGCTCTGAAGGTGGCTACTGTTTTTTTTTTCCCACCGTCTAACACTTTTGGCAGAGGTTGGTTTTAAATCTTTGGAAGCTGGCTTCAGCGTGTTACTGTCAGTGAGAAAATGCATTCTAGTTACAGTAACTCAGCACCTACTGATCGGGTGTGTGCCCCTCACGGTCCTCTGCTCTTTGCTGTCACAGATTCGACTTCATCTATGATCTCTTTGAACACGTTTCAAGCCGCAATAACCAGGATACTTTGAAATGTGGAAGCAAACACCGGCGGCCCACAGTCAGCTCCCAGTTCAAGGTTAGTCTGTGCTGTTGGCCTTGACGAGACCATCGCTTTGGTGATTTAAGAAATGGAAATAGGAATTAGGAACAAGAGCTCCATGTGTATGTGTTTTTCTTTTTTATCATTCTTTAAACCAGAAATAAAATACACTTCCTTCTGCTTTAGAGATAAAACACACCTTTTTTCCTGAGCCAGATGAAAATATGTAGATTTTTGTTGTTGTTAAAAATAAATAGCTACTTATTCTAAGTATATGAAATAGCAATTCTTCAGAATGACCTGTGGGATTACTCTGGTTTGTATTCAGATGATCATGTGAAAAATAGTGTACATTTCTCCCAATGTCTGGACTTTTGTATTTTTCTCAGGAATATTTACACTATAATGACTAGGAATAATAACCAAGTGCATGTTTAAATAACATCAGTGTTGGCCCGACTGGTGGTGTTCAGTTGGTGGAACATCAATCTGCAGAGTGAAAGGTCACCAGTGTGATTCCCGGTCAGGGCGCAGGCCTGGGTGGCAGGTTTGGTGCCTGGTCTGGGCGCATGTGCAAGGCAACCAGTTTGTTTCCCTCTCACATCGATGTGTCTCTCCCTCTCTTTCTTCCTCCCTTCCCCTCTCTCTAAAAACAAATAAATAAAATCTTGAAAAAAGATTTCAAAGAACAAAGCATTTAAAGATTATGAAATTTGTGGCCCTGGCTGAGTGGCTCAGTTGGTTGGAGCATTGTCCTGTACACCAAAAGGTTGCAGGTTCAATCCCCCGTCAGGGCATGTTGGGGAGGCAACTGATCGATCTTTCTCTCTCACATCAATGTCTCTCTCTTTGGTTCTGTCTCCCTCCCCTCCCCCTCCCCTCCCTCTCCTTTCCCCTCTCTCTCCCTCAAATCAATAAACATATCCTTGGGCAAGGATTTTTAAACAATTAAGAAATTGGTGACAGTGAATATTTCTACATAAAACTTGAGGCAGTTGGTAGTTCTTAATGTTAACATTAGTGAAATCCTTTTTGGGTGATGTCCCTGTGGTTATCTATATACATTTTAAAGTGATTACCCTTTAATGGTACATATTGAAATACTGAGGGATGAAATAATACAATGTCTTAGACTGGCTTTTCCAAGGGGTGGGTGCAGTATGTACCAGGACAGGCATCAGATGAAATGAGATTAGCCATGAACGGAAGCTGATGATGAGTATTCATTACATGCTGTCTGCTTTGGCAAATGTTACAAATTCACACACACAAAAAAACTTTAAAAAAAAAGAAAGCCGAATTACAGAAGATTGATCTTCCTGGTGATTGAAGGTAAGAGTGAAGGTTGTGGGTCAAAGACCAGTGAGGCGGTGGTAGAGGCTGTCGTTTTGATGGAAGTAATGAGCTGGGAGGAGTAAGTCCAGTGGGGAGTGCATGCTTCTCAGGTTTTCTCTGCCATCCATCGAAATATTCTATGCTTTTTTGCTGGTTGATAGAATAGTTTTTTTAATGGTACTGTTTTAAAGAAGTGACAGATGAATTTCAGTGACAATGGATTGTAATACTTTGACTTTATATTAGAATGATAGAATTAAAAATAAAAACTATTATTTCTATGATTTATATTTTCTAAGTTTGTTTCTGGTAAGTGCCAAGGGTGCTGAGAACTGAAGGACGACATACTAACAGCCGGCATCACCATATACTTTTTCTCTTATGTTAGGACTCACTGCATTCCTTGATGGCCACGCTGAGCTCCTCTAATCCTTTCTTTGTTCGCTGTGTCAAGCCAAACATGCAGAAGGTAAGAGTTAGGACAGTTCTAGAATGAGACCCCATCTTTAAGGACACTGCTTCTGGGGATGATTTGGTTACCCTCAGATTTAGTCTCTCCAAAGTCCTTTCATTGTAGATGGTTAGAGATGCATGTGGCATTATTATAACCTCACGGTACAAAATGGAAAAATTGCCTTTGTCTCTTGAGCCTGTTTGTCTGCTTTTGAGTGATGCTGTTAAGCTTTAGAGAAATCAAGTTAAAAAGAAACATTGTAGAGCATGTACCTTTTTTTAAGCAGTTGATGTGAAATTCTTGGGCAAGCTTCTATTTTACAAGAAGTTGTTGGTATGTTTTTTGTGGTTGATGTTTCTGTTTATTTCATCCTGCCTTGTGGTTGAATGGGCTGAAGAGCCCACATTCCGTAGTTTAAGGACTTCAGGTGGTTGTGACTGACTTCCAAATTCCTGCCAGGTTGTCCTGTGAGTTTTCAAGTTTAAGCTCCAAGATTTTTGGAGCTTAATGTCCTGATCAGAATAATGTGAATCGTAAAAGGAAAAGCAATTTAAGCAAAGAAATTTAGTAATAGAGGTAGATGTGTGCTGAGTCCAAGACATTTTAAAAGGGGCAACCCATCTTTAAAAAAAAATTGAAATTATCTTGATTTGGCAAATATCAGCTCTTAGAAAGCCCCGGGAAAACAGGAAAACCCTCACCAGAGAATAATGTCGAGGGCCCCCTCAGTGGAAAAAGTGACATCATCCTCATAAGGACCAAGAAAAGGCGTCGGACACAGGCCGTGTCCCGTGTAACTCAGTTACAGTCTGACAGACTGGCGGAGGCTCCGTCTTGCTTTGCATATTGTTTACCCACTGTCTTGACTTAATATTACAGTGATTCCTGATTTACAGTTTAAAATTGTTTACTTATGAAAACCACAGTATCGAATTCTCTGTCTTCTTGGAAGGCAGAAGTGCATGTGCTCTTTAATGAAGAACAACCTGTTTAGTTTGTTACCTTCCTGTGAGGTATGATGGTGAGAACTTGGCACATGTGTGGCATAAAGGTCATCGAGATTGGCCATGCATAGAAGGTCTGTGATGACTTCGTTGAGTGGGCACTTGTTCTGGTAGTTTACCTAGTATCTCATCCTTTCATGTTTCAAATTCATATTCAAGCGTTTATGTTGCCACAAAAATGACAATATAAGCAGTGCATAGCTTTTTGGACATTTTGTAGGAAATCAATAGTTAAGGCATAACCATGTGCTGTGTTAGCTGGTTTATATTTCACTTTCTAACCCCAACGAGCAGTGTGTACAAGACAGCGCAAATGGGCTTTGCATTTGGAGTCTACATTCGCAGGAGCTGTTTAACACCTGTCAGTGTTTTTGTTTTGTTTTGTTTTTATAACAGATGATAATACCATGTTTCAGCCTTAAACAGGCGTGTGTTTTCCAGCATAAGGACTTGGAGGTTGGGTGGGTTTGCAGCTCTGGGAAAGCCACAGTTTCACGGGCGCTCCTTCTCTTTCCTAGCGGGTGTGGGGCGCAGCCGAGCAGTGTTCTAGCAGTCGGCACCTTGGATCCCATGGCACAGGGGCCTACCGTCTCAGCATTATTATAAGGCTAGAAATTCCTCTACACTGTAATAGCTCTGGAAAGTAGGCCCTCTTGAAAACGATTCAGCTGCCAGAATAGTGACGAAATCACTTTTTCTTTGATGTTTATTTTTCCTTGCTCGTATGTGATCGTACCCAAATTCTTTCGCTTTGCATTTTTTAAAAATGATCCAGCCCAAGCTCATCTTTCCATCTGTGCTGGCTCGCAACCTTTTCTCCTCCTGACTGGGGCAGACAGTGATTCATGGCACACGAAGAGGTAGGCTGTAAAGACTTTGACAGAAATTCCTTGGTAACATTTTAAAGACACCTAGACAGTAGAGGCACAGACACAAGAACTGACTTGTCTGAGGCGATAGATGTAGGTGGGATTTTTAAGCGTGAAGATGTTAATTAGAATTTGGAGATATTAAATTATGACTCGCTCAGCCTTCATTTGGTTGCACTGAAAATATTGGAGTGTTACTAGTGATTATGTTACATGACATGGACGTAAACAGCCCCCCACTTGGAGTTTCTTATGAATACTCCTTTGTCCAAAGGTAGATGCTGCTAGAAACTTCACAGGGGAAGTACTGCCTTCCTTCACCCCAGAGGTGGGGAAGGTGCAAGGCCAGCACAGAAGGATAAGACCATTGCCTATCACTGCGTAGGAGGTATTTTGTGCATCATTCTGGAACATGGATCACAGGTTTTGGCAGATTCTGTGAGGTTTGTTTGGTTGGTTTTCGGGAATTCTGTGACCAGAAGGGATAAGAACAGCTGCTCCCGAGTTGGATGGAGGCCGAGGGAACTGTGGCCTTAGTGAAAGCCAAGTAGCCGTCCCACGCCCTTGGGAGCGTGTCCAGCAAGCCCGAGACTCCTGGCGAGTGAGCCTCCCCTTCCCGGCAAGTGTGCTTGAAGCCCGGAATGGGCACTGGGGCCTGAAGCATCGAGATCTCCTTAGTGTGGGAGTAGTGTGGGCTCTTTGTGTTTGCTTTGAAAGCAGGTATATGGAAGGAGAATATGACTGAAATGCTGGAACCATTATAAGCCTTCAAGTGTAGTAATATGTGGACTGTTTTTTTTACAAACAACTCATAGCTAGTATTGGGTGTTATATAACAGGCACTTGATTAGTGTCACAACTGGTGCTGAGATATAAAGTGAAATTTTTAAAAAACCATACATCTTGACATAGTCCTTTGTCTTAGCATGGACAGATACAATCTCCAGTCAACTTAGAATGTTCAGTTTACAAAGAGCAGACTTCTCCACCAGAAAAATTTTGGTTGCTATTGTGGCCAGTTAGCTTTTATCTTTTGCATTTGCTTAGGCAATAGTAGTTTCTGGCAGAAAGTGTCCAAACCAAGCCCGGAGATTTCTGTATAGAAGAAAGCTGCTTCGCCTCCCCAGATTCCGCCTCAGGGTATTCCAGGCTTGTGATCTTTCCTGGTCCCTCTGTGCCTGGTATTTTAGCACCTAAATTCTAGTCAGAAAAGTCTGTCATTAACATTCTTCAGAAAAACCCTGAGGAGGTGCAGGGCAGAATTAAAGAAGCGAACAGAAGATACGTATCAGGGAAACCTTCCCAGGTGTGAGAACTGGTTGTGTGAGTTCCCCACTCCTCACAGCGGGAGCCTCAGCGGCCCTGGGACTGGCGGCCCCTCCTCCCCACTCCTTCTGCAGGTTTGATGTGAGGAGCACGCAGGCTCCAGAAGGGACACACCCTTGATTCCAGCAGCATCTGAATTTCGGTCAGGTCTTCTTCAGAAAGGCAGGACTTGAGGCACCTGAATAGCCCTGGACTTGGAGCTGCTGGTGCAAGGCTTCTCGGAGATGAGGCTACTTGGAATAGAGCTTGTTTATAGGAAGAGGGGAAGAGAGAGCAGAGGGTGGCCCCGCTGAGGGGAAGCTGTAGTCCAGGCCCCAGAGGTGGGCTGCAGGCATATGTGCTGGAAAAGGGATGTCAAGGCCAAGGACGAAGCTGGGGACAATAGGTCTGCCCTTGTCTGAAGCACTGGGCCTGTGTCCCTGTCCTGCCTGCTGCCAGTGTTAGGTCAGAGACTTGGTCCCTCCTTTGGACAGCCCCCTGGACAGCCCCTACTCAGCCGTGACGACACGTGAAGTGCGAGCGATGTGCCTGTGTTGTGGAAACACGACCCACTTGTGTCCAGAGGCATGAAGACTTGGAGACTAGGTTATGGAATCGGCACATTTAACCTCCAGATTCCAACCTGTGTGACCCAGGTGCTGCCTGCCAGCGTCGTCTAGGTTTTTTTTTTCCCCTTTAACAAAGACCAAACATTTCTGTAAAAAGCTCTGATGATGTGGTATGTGAACTACTTTGAATTTTTGTCCTATTTTGTTCATCTGATTTCTCATTAGCTTTGCCGAACTGTATCCCCGCAACCCTTCGCATTTCGTCTTGGGCCCTGGTCTCTCTCCCCTCATCCCGTTTTCTGAACGGGATGTTTCCACAGACAGGGAAGACCGTGGCCGGCACGGCGATGCAGGGCCTTCCGCATGCACCTCTCCACCCTGCTGCCTGGCTCCCCCTTTCAGTAAATGTTGAGTCGAGTTGCGCATAAAAGGACACTGGAGAGATGCCCATAGTGTATGAGTGCTTCCCTTTGCGAAGATAAACTCCTGTGTGCTGTCTGCAGTCCTCGTCACAGGTCCTGTTCTAGTTGCTTTGTTTTGTTTTGGGCGTGCTTTTCACTTCTGGGTTGTCTGTTTGTAGTTGGAAGTTACTCTGGGGACATTTCTATAGGTCGCGGTATTAGGGTAATGTTCCTAACACGAACCCGCCTTTCTATGTCAGCATGTTACGTGTCCCTGTCTACCTCTCACAGCTACTCCTTCTCAGCCGGTCCCTCATAGGGTACCAAGCCTTTTTGGAACAGCCAAGCACAGCACCCGAGGCTGGTTCACAAACCCTTCTTCAAGCTGGGGCTGGGACTTCAAACTCGAATACTTAGATATCTAAACGGGTCACCCGGGACCTTTGTTAGCTGCCATGATTGGGCAAGAAATTCTGGAGTGTGAATCTGTCAAATAACAAGGGTTTAAATGGGAAGATTAGGCATTGGATTTTAGCCTTCTGATGGAACTTTCTGGAATTGCACATCGGTCAGTGTAGGCCTTGTCCATTACCATATGTTCCTGAACCTAAGACTCCCATGTGGTAAAATGCACCATTACTTACATTTCACGGTGAAAGCACCAGCTCTGCCTGCTAAACCAGAGCAGGGCACCACACGCACTTCTTGATTGTTGCTTTGTAAAACATACAAAAGCGCAGTATGGGCAAGGGGGAGAATTCCCCTCTCCCCGCTCTGGTTCTCTTGGCTGGCTGGATAATCAGCAAGAGGAGACAGGGTGACAAGAGAAAATAGAATTTCATCTCATGTGCACAGGAACTTGAGAGAGTCGGAGATCCCACTGGCAGGAGAGGGCCGGTTTGGGGGAGCTGGGGCTAGGGAGGGGGTACGGCACCTTGGGGGCCTCAAACAGGCATTGCAAGATGATGAGCAGAGCAGACCTTTTGTAAGTAGAAGTGTGCCCTCTCCTATAGAGAGGTCAAAAGAAGTTTTCTCTGATAATTTTTTACGGGCAGAGCCTCTCATTCAATGGTCTTCTAGGTAGTTAAGAGCACAGAAGTTTCTCTTGAGCCTGAAGCTATCTGTGTGCCACTGAGGCACAGCTGAGTGGCTTCTTCTGAACCCCCACGGAGGTCATCCCTCCACCACAAATATTCGTTTCACTAGTAACACAGTTACACTGTGCTACTCTGGTTCCAGACCTTACTGCAGATTTTTTAAAAAGCTATCCAGTGTATGAAACTGTAGTGTAATATGTTTTTTAAAGATTTTATTTATTTATTTTTAGAGGAAGGAAGGAAGGGAGGGAGGGAGAAGCATCGATGTGTGCTTGCTTCTTGTATGCACCCTGCTAGGGACCCGCCCCACACACAACCCAGGCACGGGGCCTGACCGGGAATTGAACCTGCAGCCCTTTGGTTCACAGGCCAAGATGGAGTGAAACGCTTGGAAGAAATTCACGCCCCCAGGTACTGAATTATGTGGGAATGGCTGTTGGTTGGGATGGCAGCAAGTCAGAAACACATCCCAGTTTCAGGCACATCAAGATGGAAACCTCTTTGCATTGGGAACTGATGAAATGTGTCTCACTAAGTAACACTCAGAGACAGAGGGTTTACTCTTTCCTTATACTTAAACAGCCTTTGCAATTTTTCAAGCCCTTGCTGTTTATGGGAAAGGTCCTACATGTACTGAAGGAGAAATCTGCGTTCCTGCATCTCCCGTTTACTGGTTTTCATCTAGTCATTTCAGATTAAAGAGACATGTCCGATACATACTCATGCCAAAGAGCGTGTCAAGTACTTTTAAATCCTTAATAATTAACACATTTCTGGCTCGAGTATACACCCTCCTGAGCAGAACTTCATCTCAGAATTTTTCTTCAGACATCAGCACACAACAGTACAGTGTCTCCAGGCGCTTGGGGCACCTGGGTTTTGCAGAGGTTCGGTTGTCTTATTTACTGCCTGTGCTCGTCTCATTCGTGTGTGTTTTTTCTGTTCCTTCCCCTGGGACCTTTTCCCCACGGCTCCCCCGCCCCCAGCGCCCCTCCCTCCGAGCGCTCGTGGGGTTGCCTGCAGAACCTGGGTAAAACTACATCGTTTGTGCTCCACGCCAGGGACATACTTCACTCTGCTCCATTGCCGCCGAGACGGGCATGACAAGGCGTCTTGGGTTGCCCGTTAGGATACATCCCCGTCCTGTGAGTGTGGGAGAGACGCACAGGTGCGGAGGCCCGTGAGGCAGCGGGGTGAATAGAAAAGGATCAAAGGTGTGCACCTGGGGCTCTGTCCGGCCTCTTGTCACTCTGCAGTGCGTGGCCTTGGGATTGCGTCCTCCTCTCTCAGGTGTGCGTGACAGTGCCTGCTTAGGGGAGCAGTGGTAAGTGTCAAGTCAGCTAGTGCAGCCAGCTCCTTTGTGAAGTAATTCACGCTGGAATTATATGTTTGAATGTGGCCAGGATGCCCGATAGTTTTACACCTCACTTCCTCCTCACGGGTTTACCCCTCGATTTCAGCCGAATCACAGAAAATCTTTCTAAGACTATTGCTGCACCTTTCCTTTTGGGGTTTACTTCTAAATCACATATTGTTGGCAGATTGTTGTAATTGGCTTGGATCCTTACCCAAGGATGTGTTTATTGATTTTAGAGAGAGAGAGACAGGTGGGAGGAGGGAGAAAGACATAGTTGCCTCCCATACACACCCCTACTGGGGATCAAACCTGCAACCTACTTATGTGCCCTGCCTGGGAATTGAACCCACAACCTTTTCGTGTATGGGGTGATGTTCCAAGTAACTGAGCCACCTAGCCAGGGCTTAGCTTTTTTTTTTTTTTTTTTTAAGATTTATTTAATCCTTACCATTGTTATGAGATGAGAGAAATAGAGAGAATTCGATTTGTCATTCCACTTATTTATGTACTTACTGGTTGATTCTTGTATGTGCCCTGGGCAGGGATTGAACCTGCAACTTTGACCTATCGGGATGATGCTCTAACAAACTGAGCCACCTGGCCAGGGCCTGGGCTGAACATTTTTATTCAGGTTTTTAAAATTAATAGACTTTATTTTTGAGAACATTTTTAAGGTTACAGAATTTTTTAGCATAGAGTTCCTATGTCCCTCTTCCGTCCAACCTGCACACAGAGTTTCTCCTATTACTGACGTCGCGAATTAGCGTGGTGCGTTGGTTATCGTTACTGAGCCAGTGTTAACGCAGAGGGAGCCCTGAGCTTCACTGTGTCACACGGCCCTTGACTTTTGACACATGCATACCATCATGATGTGTCTACACGCCCAGTGTTCATACTCTATTCTCTAATCAGATTAACATCTTTAAAGTAATGTTTTTTGTAAGAGTAGGATAGTTTATGATCGGCCAAAGGCGAAGCACTGAGAATGAAGTTTTATGGCATCCAATAAAATGTGAAGGATACGCTTTTATGCAGAAGAGACTAAATGGAGAAATGGGGAGGGCAAAAAGCATAGGGAGCTAGGACTTTTCAGAACTGTCTGGGGTTTCAGCCCTGTGACTCGTCCCTACAGCAGTCCGTCTGACAGCCGTTTGAGATGGTCCCATGTCCTCTGCCTACTTACTGAGAAGGCCCACTTGGCATCCTGTAAGCCTCCATGATTCCCCCTGTCTTTTTCTGATTGCCTGTCCTGTTGTCTGCTGTTCTGCTAACCGAAGCGGTCATAGCCAGCATCTTTGACTTTTGAGAATATCACTTACAGGAGACGTGTAAAAAGGCAGCTTTACCTTTTCAGGGAATCTCAGTAAAGGAAGCGTTAAAGCTACCATTCTTCTCCCTAAAGGAAACAATGCCGCCAAACCCCTCAGTGGTCACTTGAATCCTGTTTACTGAGTTGTCATAGCAACTATTCAGCAGTGCTGTGTAAAGAGCAGGATAAATAGCCATAAATGAAGCTCCAATCCAGGGAAGAGTGTTGTTTTCAGGGCAGACTTTCCGACGTTACCATTGGCTTGATTTTGTCCCGGAGCATTTTTTGTTTGTTTGTTTTACCTAATAGGTCGTCTTTTAAAATCAAGGTTCTTTGGCCCTTCAAATGTCTTTGCACGTTTGTTGGTGCAGAGAAGGTGGTTGGTGTGCTCCCCCAGTCGAAAGTGTCTTCAGCAGTTGCTACCCCACCAGCCTCGCCAGGCTGCAGTTCCTTTCAGTAGAATCGGGAATGAATTAAGCAAGCAGAGCCCAAAACCCCACATAAAAGACTGGGAACACCGGCCAGCCAAAGAAAGCCGGTTTTTGTGTCTGTGGGCTCAGAGGCTCCCAGTCCGCACTGCTAAAGATGCAGCCGTTGGCTGTGGGCAGAAACTGAAGCGGGAACAAGAGACACAAGGTAGGGCTTTTCCTCGTATTTGTGCTGCTTAAAAGTTGTGTGTACCTTGCGGGGAACACAATAGTATAAAGTTTTGCAGAGAGATTTTTGTAAGCCTTCGGAGAACAGTTTTTGCCATCTCTGAGCACCAGAAGCATTTATAGTTTCTAAACAAATAGATAAGTGCTGAGTTTGCTTGCATGTACGAATTCAAACTCCTGACGCTTTGCAGAAATTAAGGACGCATGGTGCCGTTTGTTTTTGAGAAGGAATTCACCTCTTACAAGGAAAAATCATTTTTCACATTAGGGTGCAAGGGGAAATTGCAGGTGGTGTTTTATTTTATTTCAAACAATTCTTCTTTAAAGGTTTACACGCTCCTGTCACGCAGTAATTCCTTGCTTGTGCTTTTATTACTATAAGAAATCTGCATACGAGAAATTATCTCTTTTAAATTGTATCATAAACTAGTTTCTTCACAAGTGTGGGGTTGGGGGAGAATACTGGAGCTGACTGGTCATCTGTTGAATGTTTTGTTTCACAAGAGTTTACATATGCTGGAATTTTGCAATCTGCCTGGAGAAACCTGATAAGGCACATTTTGTTGAGTTCCCTTATTCCCCGAAGTAGATGTCTCCAAAGAAAAGAACATAATAAAGAGAGACTGAAATGCTAATCTCTTCCTCTGGGGGACATATGAATGTGTTCATTTGATTTCTATTCAATTGCTAAAAGTGCCATTTAAGGGAGTAACAGTTTTAAATGAGAAGGTGGTCTTTCATATGAAAGTGAGTTACATTTAAAAGAAATGAATAATAATGTGTCTGACTGCTACTTAACTCAATCTGCTTTCATTGGGATAATGTGTAGTGCTGAGTGGAAACCAAATATTAGAGAGTTTCATGTGTACCATCAGTTTTTAGAATGCTATGAGTAATTAATTCAGAAAAAGGCTGAGGGTAAGTCATGGGAAAGTGCCACATTTTGCTTCCTCTCCCATAGAGGAGAGGAAGAAATTGGATCCCCAATTCCATAATCCCACTGTTACTTACAAAAGGGTTTGAGCTATGGATACACCCACTCTCTGGTGACAAATAGTTCATTCTCAGGTGAGTATCCTGGGTGTTAAAGGGAAAGGGCACATTCAGGAAGGCTGTGCAGTTAGAGACCGCTCCCCAGCCTGCCCTGCTTGCTCACCTCCTGGGAGGTGCCAGCTGGTAAAATGGGGTAAATGTCTGCCGCCGTGCCCACCGTGACGATAGCCAGGGCCTTCTCACTGCATCCCTGCGGCTGTGTGTTTTACTGGGGCCGGTCCTGATGAACCTTGTGGGTCGTGCCCAGCGTCCCAGGCCCAGCCTGTCTACCTGTCTTAGGCAGGCGGCTGATCTCGGGTATAAGTGGCCCTGTGTCAGCATTGTCACAGCCAGCCCCATTGCCTCCTTAAGGGGTGATTTCTGTTAGTGACTTCATTCTAAAAGCCACCCTGCTCACCTAGCCACTTTACAAAGGTTTGATTCCAAAGGCTGTGCTCCCCTTGGTCACTCTGGGACAAAGCGCTAGGTTTGAAATTGTTCTCAGGCTCGGAGTGTAAGCTCCCTGGGGCTTCTCTTAGCAGGGGGGTTGGTGGTGGGGGCACCTGGGCACCTTTGCCCTCTCCTCTGCATTCCGTGTGTTGGCCTTTGGCCCTGGGGGAGGCCCTGTTCTTTCCTCGGGTCGGCTCTTTCTGGTACTTGAAAATATTACTACAATAAATAGTAATAATAAAAACACCCACAAGACCTCCTGGGTTTTGCCTCTATCTCTCCCCAATAGCAAGGCAGTAGTCGTTGATTAGAAAATATTTGGAAAATTGGCAAAATTTCAAAACTTCAAAATTACAATTACTTATGATTTTACCACCCAGAGACACCCTGTGTTTACACTGTACTGTATATATACTTTTTTAAATTTAAATTTGGGTTATAGTCTACCTTAATATTATAACCTATTGTTTTAAAACTTTATGTTAGAATATTGCTGTATTTTTTCATGACTACAGAATTCTGCTAATAGCTATACTTTGAGTGAAATTTCTATTATTGGATTATTTTCTTTGTTTTAAAGAGTGTCACTTTTTATTCACATGTATAAATATCTGTACACATTCAAGACTGTTTCCTTAAGGTAAATTCTCAGAAGTGTATTTGCTCAGTCAGAGTATGCTCATTATAACTTTTATGTGTACATATACATGTGTAAGGCAACAACAACCAGGAAAAAGTGTTTGCAACATGTAAAGCAATGGATTTATAACCTTAACAAATAAAGAGCTCTAACAAATCAATAAGAAAATAACGCCTGTTTTGGTAGGAAAATAAGTAAAACATATCAATAAGAAGTTTCCAAATGGCGACGTACAAATGGAAAATAATCTGACAACTTCAGTGGTATAGTCAAAGGGATAAGACTTAAAATAGTGACATCACTTTGCCAATGTGAAGATTGAATGAGTTGTTTGGTTTCATGTTGCTTTTTAATAGCACTCCCCAGGGTCAGTGAATGGTTGCAGAAACGACCACTGATGTACTCTGCTGCTGTGAATTTAGATGGCTGCCGCCTTTCAGAAGGAGAATTGTATTCTACCTTCTTGCCTTCCTGGGACCGTATTCCGTCAATTTTTTTTTTCTTGTGCTGTTGAGAGTTCCTTCTCCCAGGATCTCATCTCCTTGCTCACACTGGCTTTGCATGAAGTAGATTTAAATACTCTAGTATATTTAATATAAAACTTATGCATACATAAAAGGGTGGGGAGGTGGGAGTAAGTAGGCCTCCCCTTTGAACAGTCTTCTTTTCACTACCAAACATTTCTTAAGAGTCCGTGCCCATTTTCTTGTTTCTAAGGCTAAGCCACCAAAACTGCCTTCGCCTGTCTTGCTGAAAGCTTCCAGGGGCCGGCTCCTCCGCCCTGCCCTCCAGATCTCCACCCCCAGGCCTGTGACATTAGCAGTCCCCGCCCCCTTCCTGGCACCTCTCGGAGGAGTCTTTCCCCTCCCCCTCTCACTCTTGAGTGGTTCCCTGGATGGAGGCATGGCCTCAGGGTTCTTCCCTCCCCGGACCGTTTCTGAAGGAATGCTCACTGCTCTCCTGCCCTCAGCCTAGGTGAGTGCCGGTCCACTGTGGTTTTCCTCCCAAAACCCTTGACTCAGCTGTGGCCTCATTGTCTGATTTTGTAACCTACTTTTTTTCTACTTCCCTGAAGTTTCTGGTTCTGTGCTGGTCTGCATCTCCTGGCCAGCACTTCAAACTGAAATGTGTTTATAATCCTATTTCGTATTCTTGCTTTTCCCCATTTCAGCATTTTCTTATTTCTCAGGTGACAGTAGACTGCCTCAGCCTGGGCACCGCTGATGTTTTGGACGGGTCCGTTCTTTGCTGGGGGCGTTGTCCTGTGCATTGCAGGATGTGGAGCAGAAGGCCACATGCCAGGAACAGTCCCCTCCCTGCTCTCTGTCCCCAGACCTGGCCACACACACACCCCAGGGAGCAAAAATCTCTGGGTTAAGGTGTCAGTGCGGATTGTTTCTTGTTGGGGTTTTTCCTTGTCCTTTGCTCTCAGTAAAACTGGCATGTATGTAATTTTTATTATTATCGTGCTTGTTAGGGCTTTGAACCTTGTGTTATATATGGTGAAAATAGAAATTAAGTAGTAGTTAACATTTTCCAGATGCCCTGAGTCATTAAATTAAACATACATTATTTCTTTTCCTAGTAAGTAGTACTAGGCATTTTTAATTGGGGCTGGGGGAGAGGGGGTGGGGGCTGGGCGCCCTTACTTACCGTGGGCATGCCTTGCAGGATTACGTAATTGCTCTGTGCTCTCCACTTTCTCAAATGAATGGCTGTCCTACTTTCAGCCACTCTGAAAGGACAAAACAGCTCATTAAAGGGTGCCAGATGCTTCATTTGTCAGTATTTCACTTAAAAGGGAATACTGTTTAGCTTTGGAATTACACTGTGGATATACTCAAAGTTTGCCTTCATGAAATGAAAGAAAAGTGTCCCTGTTAAAAATATTGTAGCATCTCTCCTCCCTCCCCCGACACCCAGGCTTCGGTGTGTTATGATGGTGAAACTTCACTAGCAACAAATGTTTTACATACTATTTACTGAAGCTTTTTAAAGTCTCTTCTTAAAATAAATTTGGGTAACTGGGGTTTCAGCTTTGGGCTAGGCAAAGGACAAGGGTTTGACTATGAAATCTTTGTAAGCGTATCTTGATACTGTTTTCCATGGGACTGTTTAAAGAAGCTTATTATAATACATAAGTAGAGAACTAAGACAAATTTTGCTGGGTTACATAAATAGTCCCACAACATCATCAGAGCTAAAGGTAAAGCTTCTTTAATACGCTAATTGTGGCTTGAGAAATGGCAGCGGGAAAATGGTCTGGCTCCTTTTCCTTTCATGTTCTCCTTTTCTCTTTCTCCTTTGTTGTTTGTTTTAGTATTAACTCTGAAACACTGGCCTGTATATTTGACTCATTGGCTTTATTACATCAATTCCAAAAGGGCTTGGACTATTCAATTTACATTGGACAACACAGTTGCAGCTCTTAGGGCCTTTTAATGGTGGGGTACTACGTTGCAAATTAGGGAAGTGGGTTCAGTTCTGTGTGGAGGAGGTGGGGGCAGGTTGGATCTGGCCGTGACTTCACTTGATTTGGATTTTCCGAAGATGAACAGGCTTCGTCTTCAGGGCCAGTGGTGTGAAAGGTGCAAAAAGATTTTAAAAACTGCAAAGCTGGATGTAACGCACCATCTCTCAGATCAACCATTGTTTGTAGCTTCCTTGCTCCACTTCTGCGGGGGGGGGGGGGGGCTGCTCTCTGGAGCTGCGCTGGAGGCAGATCCTGGTTTCCACAGACTTGGGGCTCTGCCAGTGTCGACAGGTAAAGCCTTCCCCTTCTGTACTGTTAACAAATTGACTGCCACACAATTGCCGCTTGTTCCTCATTACTCACCTGGCCTGCTCACAGCACATCCACTCTCCTTGTTACAACATGTTGATCTAAAGTATTTAAATGATTGAGAAGGCGGTTTGGGAATATTTGAAGGGCTTTTAGCAGTTGGCCTGGGTGCCTAAGCTTTTTTGTTCTTTGTTCTGGTCGTTTTGGTAAGCATGCCTAAAACACAGATTTTTGGATACAGCCCAGAGGCTGGGCACTGATGTGTAGGTATAAGTGAGCAGACCCTCTTAACGTCGAATGAGTATTAACGGTATTGAGGGGTAGGTGCGAATATCTAGGAAGGCGTGAAGAGATGAGCAGATCATGCCTGAATTATTTCCATTTCTATATCTTCCCCGGCCTCAGGTCATAGCTCCCAATGCCAGATTGTTGATGGGTCGGAGCAAACACAAAGATAGGTGGAAGGGGTGGCGTTTTTTTGTTTGTTTGTTTGATTTTTATTTGTTTGTTTCTTTAGAGTTCCCCAGTGCTCCTAAACAGCACAGGTCCCATGTGGTCTGCTCCTCTGGTTTTGTTGCCTAAACCACAGAATTTAAGCTCTAGTTCAACACTCACCCCTCCCTGTGATGCTGTAGTAGTCATTGACCTTGAGTCTGTTTTTCCACATATTCCAGGGCTAAAGCTGTAAAGCTTTCATAATTCTCAAAAAATTAACAAGTTGATTTTGTTGCTTTTGTGGTTGAATAAGGTGGTCTTTCCTTAAGGCAATGTCTGTGAACAGGATGGTCCTCCAACGTGCTAAGTGTTTCTGGATTAAAATGCCTGACTGATGGAGATGTCCTGGGAGACCGTGTCTCCCTGGGTGCAGGTGTGCAGGAAATGCTGTCCCCTTGCCTTTTGCCAGCCACAGGGCTGTCATCCAAGAACTCAGCTTTCTCCTTGACACAGTGAGGACAATACCCGATTTTAGGGTGATTACAAGGATTGACTGTGATGGTGTCTGTGAAACTCCTAGTTCAGGCTGTGGCACACAGCGGCCACCGCTGCTCCTGGTGGCTGATAAGTAATAATGATTCTATTCGTTGTGATGGGAAGAGCCAACACACAGATCACGGCAGAGATCACTGATGCTCACTGTGTGGCTGTCACAGCGTGAAGAGGTGTTCACTTCCTCCTGTGAGTTGCCATTTGAACTCACCACTGACTGAAGTCAGCACCGCATCCTCCACTAGAATTTCTGAGGGACATGGATTAATTCTGGGGCCGGTGTAGAGAAAGATGATTTTGTAGAAGTATTATCGGAACCCTGAAATCATTCTCGGCATCCAAGAATGGGGCTGTGGTGAAGGTTAGGTAAAGTCAAGGGGGTCACTGAAGATGGGGATGGAATATTCTGAGAGCGGGTGAGGAGCGTGTTTTATTGCACATTTGTGTTTCCTTGGTCTTGGATTTAGAAACACATCTGTCCTCTATCGTTTTTAAATTTTTTTTTTACTGTTTTGCTGAGTCATTTGAAATAGTCTTTAACTTAAAACTCTTTCTGACATACTGATTCTCGAGCACCACTGTCTTGAAGAAAAGTGCCCGGTTGCAGATGAGCAGGCATGGCACCTCACACCAGGGACCCTTTTCAGGCCTTTCTTACACGTGGGGGCAAAGGGGGCGTATTGATCTGAGCAGCTTGAGTCGCTCACACAAGCCTGGCCACCTCATTCTGGCTGCTGGGGTGCTGAGAGTACAGCATGCACCCATCTTTTCGAGGCCCCGGGGTGGGAATAACCTGGCCTCTGAGCATCGCCTGACCTCCCGTTCCCTAGCAACTCCCAGCTGCTCAGTGGAATATGTGGTGGTGCTCCTAATTTATACGTAACAGATATTGGCTGTGTCTAAGGCTGGCTAATTTCCCATTAGGACTTGCCGACATCCACTTGAGTACACAAATAAGCAAGAGAAGGGAATAGGAAGCTGCACCCACCAATACCCACCTGCCGCCAGGCCTCCATTTTCCTTCTGAAAGTAGAGACTCCCAAGGACTTGCCAGAGCCTCACGAGTTTTCTCAGGAGAGACCACATTGAACAGTGTTCAAGTAAAATTCTCCATTTGATTTTTTTCTGATATCCCAGCTTATATTCATGAATATTTGTAAATTGGCTATATCGGTTCTCAAAGAAGTAACTCTTTCCTTTGTTTTTCTTTGTTTGTTTTTTGGGGGGGGGGGTTTTTTTTTGGTTTTTTTTTTTTTTTAGCAAACAGAGGTCCGTCATTTCATCTCAGTTTCTTGCTGTACAAAGGGGCCGACAGGTGTGGCATTTCTCAAGCCCCCTTCAGGCTCTCAACTAACAAGAATCTGATGAACTTAGACTCTTTCTTATAACTGATGTCTCTGGTTTTCGGCTCAGGATTTTTCAAGGTGCTATTTTTATTTCCCACACTTTTAATGGCAGTTCAAACTACTCTGTCCTAATTTATCTTTTTTACCTATTTGTCTCTGAGCATTATTATTTTCTTCTGTATTCTAACAATTTTTTTTTCTGCCCCCGGAGTTCAAATGCCCTGGAGCAAGAAATCACACTGGTATATTCGCCTGGTTGTTGTCTGTAAACTGATTTGTGCCACCAGGATGGCTTGTCTCAGGGCTTAAGAAATGATCGCATCCACCCAGGAAGAAACTGAGAAGGAGTGTAGTGTTATAAAAGCAATAACTGGCCAAGCTTTGAAAATCGGAGTTGGACAGATTCTCCTGGCTGTGGATGAGGAAGAATGTTTGGCAGGCTGCTGGGCGTGGGGTGTCTTGACTGTCCATCTCAGCACCCTTGTCGCTCTGACCTAACCTTGGTGCTGGTATAGGTGACTGGGAACGTTCTACAGATTTTGGCATTTCAATGACTGGTGCGAGCCTCTTTGCCAACATCCTCAAAGAGAGACAGCTGCTTCGTCTGTATTTCTCAGCATGATTTTTCAGAGTCTGAGTAAAGGGACTGCGACCTGCTCGTGGGGAACTGAGAAGCAGAAATATATTAATAATGATGAAGAGAGTGAAGTTAATGTTTAGTTTAGCAAGATAAAAAGGGTTTAATCACATTCGTTAGATAAAATGGCAATAGATCATACCCCAGAGGGAGGCGGCTCTGCTGGTTGCTGGATGGGCTCTGCTGGGGCTGGACCTTCTCTTGTCTTTGCCGGGGCCTGTGTTTCGATTCGAAGCAAATCTGTAGTTCCCTCCCTCACTGCTCCCTTCTCTGTCTTTCTGAGAGTCTCTTTCACCACATACTCACCAACTCTCTTGGAGTAGTTATTTTTTAATATTTTGAACTATTAAACTCCAAGTTTTACATTTATATTACCTATCCAGAATTTAAATTTGTGTCTACAACCCAATCTCTCATCTTTTCATTGTTTTTATTCCATAATTGGGGTGAGTGTGTTCCTTTTCACGGCACAGACCTCCCGGACCCTTCATTTCTCATGGTCTCCCCACGCACCTCTTGTGGAATTGCATTATTTCCTTGCCTCACTTGGATTCGTTGGTGGGCCTTTTAAAAAAAAAACTTTAAAAAATTGGAACATAATATACATATTTTTAAGGTAATCAAATATCAAGTGTCCAGCTTTGAAGAAAGCCAGAGCGAGCCCCAGCATAAAACAACATCCCGGATTGGGATTGGCAGCGGTGAACCCTCTAGTCGTGAACTTGCAGCTTCTGTAAGACCTCTTGCCTCTCTGACCTCTCCTCCCTCCACATTGCCAGCCTTGCCTTGGATAATGTCCACATTGCCCTCTCTGTCACAGATCCTGGGGTGCTGCCAGACAGTCAGGGAGAAGTGCACTTTGATTGGTTCTAGATCACATTCGCCACCAGCCTGGGAGAAGGAGAAAACGCCCCTGCTCCACCCGCCCCTGCTTCCGCACACTGCCAAACCTGATGTCACCCTTCCCACTCCCGCATGAGCTCACCTGTGATCTACCAAAGGACTGAGAACCTCTGTCCTTGGCCAGTTTGCCTGCCCTCGTCCACAGCATCCTGTTTCTCATTGTCTTCCTTTGTCAGGTTTTCGCTGTATTCTGAGGGCCACGTTCCTAAAACCAGCTGCCCAGGCCACCTGACTATTTGACGGTTTCAAGTGAGACCCAGGCCTAGTGGTTCTCACTGTGGCCACAGAAGCTGGGTCCATGCATTCTGTCTTTGATTCTGACCTAGATTTGAACTTGACCACAACCCTGTGATATCCATCTGGCTTTGGCATAATATACCAGCTCCTGGTGCCACTGCTGACGTCTGCTTTGTTGTTGATTTGCTTTTTGAGACTTACAGTATTTATTGACTGCCATACCCCAACCTCAGATTATCACCATGGATCTTGATCTTTCGGGAGTCTCAGCCCATTCCCCACTAGTGTCCCCTTCTTCCCTTCATAGAATCTCTTACCTCATGTGCCACGCACACTTGCTACACCCTCAGTCTCCTTCTGGGTAGACTGACTGTTCAGCAACAAGACAGAATAAACTTGGCCACTGCTCTGGCCAGCAGAGCAGTCAACTGGAGCTTGACCACCTTCCGGGAACAAATGGGATGAGGGGACAAGAGGCGCGAAGAATGGCAGCAATCCAATAAATTCTGATCAAGCTGCAAATTTTATTTTTCCATACTGGGTATATATATAGGGAAGGAGGGAGAGGAAGGAGATTAGGTTGCTTGCTATTGGCTAGCTTAAGACAAAGGAGGGCCCACTTATTGGTTACTTGGGTGTAACTTGTACTCGTGGACACCTCATGTGCCTGTAGCCGATTGGCTTGTGGAGCGCATGCACACAGGCGCGAGCCGGAGGTTATTTGGAGAGTCCTTGTTGGTTAGAGGTTCGGATAGTCAACGGACTGTGCCTTGTGGCTAACCGCAATGTTCTTAGCTAAAGGCCAGGTGCTCATTTCGGGGAAGTACAAGACCTGGGGCAAGGTTCCCAGCAGGCCACCAGTGACCTACACACCTATACACATAAGTATTTCGTTTAATAAATAGTAAGTGCTTGTTTAAGAGGCTCCACAATGTCGGGGCTTTGCATAGGTACCTCTGGGTTCTCTTGGTGCTTCCTCAAGGTTGCAGAATGGCTGCCACAGTGGCTACCATCACACCCTCACAGAACATCTTTATTCACTTCTTTTAACAAATAGTTTTTGAGTACCTGTTGTGCCCTTGGGGTGCATTACTGAATAAAGCAAACAAACACCTTGCCCGCTTAGAGTCAACACTAACTCCTGAAAGGAATCTAGGCTGTGCCAAAATGGGTTACTTTCCTTTTATTAGGAAGGAACACATTGTTCCAGGAGCCCCTTAGTAGGTTTGCCTCCTATTTCCCTGGTTCTGGGGCCAGACTGGGGCCTGTGGCTGAGCCTCACCCTTCAGGCAGCTAGGAGAACGAATGTCTGGTGAAGGTGAATGGGTTTCCTTTTGCAGGGTTGGCTTGGAGTGACCTCATTCCAGGACAGCTGCCCTGAATCCAGTGGGAGCTCCATTAACAAGTGAGGGTTCAATAAAACTTGAGATGAGGGGTTGAGGAGGCGGACGAAGATGTAAAGGTAGAAGTACGAAAATGTTTGGATTTTTATCTTGTGCACCATTTGGACAACTTCTATTTAGGGATGTGCTATCAGATATTCTGGGTAGACATTTTACACTTGTGACAGTTATGAGGAAGGATTTAGATAAAATACACTTTTCCTATCTTTTGAGTCTGATTTGACATTTAACAATAGGAGGAACTAGTACTTTATGTAACGTTAATTAACATGTAATAATAGTAGGTGTATGTACATGAATATCAAGAAAAAAAATTTTGAGAGAGTTGGGGGGCGGGGAGAAAGAAAGGGAGGGAGAGAAACATCCATTGGTTGTTTCTTGTAGACAAGCCCCCACCAGGGACCGAACCTACAACCCAGGCATGTGCCCTGGCTGGGAATCAAATGGGTGACCCTTGGCTTTGTGGTACAACGCCCAACCCACTGAACCACCCAGCCAGGGCTCAAGAAATTTCATAAGCACGGTACTGAAAATTGACATTGGCACCTTCGAGAACAGCACTTCTTAAACTATGTCTGGTGAAAGAGCCATTCTTTTTTATTGTTGCCAATTAATTGTGGGCTGGTACTTTTGGGAAAATACAACAAAAATAATACAACTGCATCAAATTGCTGTAAAGTTCCTAAGTGCTTACTCCCAATTCTGGTGAACATCCTGTCACCCAGACCAGCACCCATCACAGGCCACACTTGGAGTCATGTTCTTCTGGGTTTCCTCCGAGGAGGAAGAGCAAGAACCTAGACAGACGTCCTAGTGCTTACTAGTCCCGTGACCTTGGACCAAGCACTCAGGTTGCATTTGCTTCACTTCCTCTGTGCGTCTAGTGGGATAATCCTGGCCTGCCCACCTGCCTCAGTAGGGTTCTTTTTGAGATTTAATTAAGGTGACAAAAATTCCTGGTATGGAGTAACCCATATTTAAATATTAGATACTATTCGTTCGCTCTTTGGCTTTTAATTCACGAAGGAAACCATAGCTTCCTTTCAATATTGAGGATTAAACGCAAGCCCTACTGTTGGCAGTCCAGGGGTCCCCTATTTACCGGAATGCACTGTGGCTGGGGGTGTCCACAGGAAAGCCCCAGGTGTCTCCGCCCCAAGAGGGGAGGTGCAGGTGTGGAGACTGGCAGCTTCTGCTGTTTCCTGGGGATTCGCAGGTGGGCGAGAGGCAGAATGGGGGCGTCTGCATCTGGTGCGTGCGAAGAGGAGGGAAGGAAACCCAGCCGTGCGACTGGCAGGCAGTGTTCTACCAGAGGAAGAGCAGGCAGGGCTGCAGGTGCAAGGGCGGCCCTTAAAATCGGGAAACCGGAAAGGAGGGAGAATGGAAGAAAGAAGCTGTGGAGGAGGGTGGGCTTGCATTCCTGTAGCTCGAGGAAGCGTTTGACCAAACATTAGATACTGCGGTTTTCAGGCCACTTGTGGGTTTTGGAAACAAGTATGTGACCGGGGCACAATGGTAGCTGGGATTCAAAGGAGTAAATGTCCCACAGATGCCATTAAAGAGAAAGTGCTTGAACTGTAGGCATAGCCTTTCCAAGCATATGCTTGCAAGGTCAGGGAGAATCAGAGTGTACGTGCTGCGCTCCCCGTTCGATCCATCTTTCTTACAGACACCCCACTGGGGCTCTTTTTCAATGTCCCCATAGGTGCCGAAGACTCAGGGTTCAGTGATTTGTGTAAAAACATGCACAAAAATACCTTAACGTCTAGAAGTCTGTTGGAGTGACTTCGGAAACTGAATATAAGTTTATTAGGAAAAGTGAAATGATTTCTTTTGCTTGCGAATCAAGTTCATGGAAATTCCGTGTCTAATATATTTGTCTGGAGTCTTTAGTCTCATGAAAACTATTCCTGAGGTCTCTTCTGTTTCACGTTTGTGTGAGTGTTTCTCATCTGTGAATAATAGATAATATTTTTTGTAAGAAGTAATTTATTTTAGTCTCTTTGTAAGCCTTATTTAAAATGGTCTCACGATCCATTGATATAAAACATACTCCAAGTATCATCACATGCCAGCGAAATTGCACTGCTAAGCCTTGCTGTTCTTTTCACTGTCCGGGTTGGCCAAGGACCCGGCCAGGACTCAGCTGAGTGCGGCACCACTGCCCACTAGAAAAACAGTGTGAGTCCGATAAGAAAATTAAAAATTTTCCAGTAGCCACATTTAAAAGTGTAAAAAAGGAATTCGTTCTGAAAATTTAGTTTTACTAATATATTTTAGCCTGCTATATATCCCAAGTGTTACTCAACATCATCAATTTCAAAATTATTAATAACATTTACGTGATTTTTTTATAGTGGTTTTTCTCACTCTGGTGTATAACTACCTTTAACATTCAGTTTGCCTGGCTTTCATTCTCTCATGCAGGTCAGCAGACTTTTCTGTAACTGGCAAGGCAGTAAATATTTTAGACTTCGCCCAATCACAGACAATGTCCTGTGAAAGCAGTCACAGACAATGCGTGGCTGCCGTCCAGAAACACTTTATTCACAAACACAGGTGGTGGGCTGGTGGGGCCTGCGGTTGTATTTTTTCCAACCCCCGCTCTAACTATATTAGTTAAATGTATTGTCTTATTCATGTTTTAATTCTCAGAAGTTGATTTCTGTTTTGGCTTAACGTGCACTACCAAGATAGCTATTGTGATGCATTTCATTCAAGAATACTCAGGGAAAATGTACCAGGAAACAGACTCCATTGTTAGATCATGAATACCTCGGAACTGCAGGCACTCTCCCTCCCCCTTTCCGGAGTGGCACCTAGGGAGACCCGCAGTTACCCAGTGATGCCAAGTGCTGACTGGGCATCGCTGTCATTCAGCCTGGATCTGAAAACTGGCTCTGTCAGGCATAGGCTTGGTGACCTCAGACCAGTTAATTAACCTCTTTGTGCCTCAGGCTATACACCTGTAAAGTGGGGGGGGGGGGTGATGGTAATACCTACCTGCTCCGGCCCGCGGAGCAGTCAACTGGGGCTCGACCACCTACCTAGAACAAATGAGTTGGGGGACAAGAGGCGCGAAGAATGGCAGCAAGACAAAAGATTCTGATCAAGCTGCAAACTTTATTTTTCCGAACTGGGAATATATATAGGGGGGGAGGGAGAGGAAGGAGATTAGGTTGCTTGCTATTGGCTAGCTTGAGACAAAGAAGGGCCCGCTTATTGATTACTTGGGTGCAACTGGTACTCGTGGACACCTCATGTGCCTGTAGCCGATTGGCTTGGGGAGTGCATGCACACCTCATAACAGCCAGAGTTGCCAACACTAAATAAAGGCTGGCATGGTAAAGCTAGCTTAGTGCCTGGCACACAGTAAGTACGAAGGTACACGTTAGTCTTTAGGATGACTGCTGCCGTCACTGCTGCAGCTACTATTAGTAGTACTGTTGCTACGGGTAATAATAGTACTGCTCCTGCTGCCACCCCCACCATAGAGGTTTGTGAGTAGAAGGCAGTCCATGCACCACAGCAGAAGCGCGTGGACTTGATCCACCACCCCCAGGTGATTCTAGCAGCTACTCACATGGGTGTGACTTTGGACTTCAACTTGTTGATGAGTAGTGGAGCCTCTGCCATTCTAGGGAAGCTTTGGCAGAATCTGCAGGCACTGTGCTGTTGGAGGTGGGTGTCTGTTACTCCTCCGGGTTGGTGACTGCTGAGAATGTGGCCCGGGTCACTCGCCTTCTTTGGACCTACTTAAGGAAAATACTCGTGTCCTGCCCACCTCTCAGGGTGGTAGAGATGAGCACGTGATATCTTGTGTGTGAAGGGCTTCGGGAGGTGTAACGTGCTGTGGAAATGTTGGTTGATGGCATTTCCTGAATGGTTGCTCAGTTTGCTGTAAACCACACGTGTAATTTGATCAGCATAGACTGATTTAATTCACAGGGTGATTATAAGGATTGGGATCATACATGCTGAGTGCTTAAGTCTACATTAATTGAAACACTTCCTGGTAAGGGGTAGGTAGTGCTACTTTTATTATCAAATTATCAGTTGAAGACATAGCTTTCTTAAAAATCATAATGTAGCCCTTTAGATTTCTGTCCATCATTTGGACTAAGAAATATTAAGTGACTTTATTATAGAATGTGACAGATAAAGTCCCAAATATTCATGGTCTAACCATACTAGAACATGGTAGGGAATTGGCAGAATCGAATGGCTAGAATCTTCTCATCGGTAATCACTTTCTAAGTGAAGGATTAAAATGCACTAATATTGACACTACATACGTGAGGGATGGAGGGAGGCTGGCAGTGGAATCTTCCTACAGAACAAAGCCTGTGTCGCACCTAAGGCACCTCACTAGTCATCACATTTACTTAAACATAGAGGCAGGACAGAGATGGAACAGGTTCTGAAGCTTCCCCCATCAGAGTAACCAGTCTGGTTTGCTGTGCTCCCGACTGGTGGCCAGCACAAGCATAGGATGCGTTCACTGAGAAAACCAGAGGATTCTGTGGGCGGCAGGGAGGGGGGTGTCTGCTGGTCTACCTTTTTATTTCCTCTCATTCAGTAACAGTTGGATAGAAAACAGAAAGGAGGATGGACAACCTAAATGGTCATCAGTAGGGAATGTCTGATCAAACACGCCCTGTTGGTGACGTACTGGCAGTTCTGAGAGGAACAGGAGAGTCCTGTCTCCGAGAACTCTCTGAGGCTCTGTTGGTGAAAAGAGCAAAGCGTGGAACGTGTTTTTATTTGCATTTTTAAAAAACGAAGTGTGTGTACGTGTGCTTATCTGTATGTGCATGTGGGCCCACCCACGCACGCATGCACACGCACGCATGCAGTTTAGAGGTGCATAGGATGCATCTGGGAGGAAACACAGGAAGCTGCTAAATGGTTTTCTCCAGGAGCGCTGTGGGGTTTTCATTGTATGTATTCTCTGTGTTTCTGAAAAACCAAAAATAAAACTTTGCATGACAACTGAATGGAGAAGATGAGATGGCTTTTATCTCCCGATTTCCCGTACATCCGTTTTTATTAAACTGTGTATTGAAAAGTAACTCATGACATCTTGTAGCTGGACCATTTCCCATAGCAACATATTCTGGTTTTGCTCTGTGAGTGGCTGTAGAAAGTGACTGGGCATTGAGCTGTGTTTGGGGCGTGTTCTCCAGAAACACGTCTCAGGGACTGCCTGGGCCCTGGGGTGGGCAGCCCTTAGAGAGTGACCGTGAAGCCAGTGTCAGAACCACAGTTTTCTGCTGCTGTTCTCATGCAACGAAACCAGATCTACTAGGATGGAATTCTTTTCATGAAGGTTTTCCTGCAGAATTCTCACTCCAGCAATGAGGAGCCTGGCCCTCGGCACCCGCCATTTCTTTAATTGTGCGGTGTTATCAGGGTTATTACCTGGTGCTATCGGTACACCGCTCTGCCAGCTGCATGCCGTGCTCCTGTGCGGCTCCTTCTGCCTTTGGTCTTACTGACTCCATTTCCCGAGTTACCTAATGTGCCCCTGTCCTCACCTCAGCCCTTGGGTGACATTCCATATAGTTGCTATGCATTTAGATTCTTCTGCGTCGATCTGCATTAATTCCTGGGGTGACCCTCCAAAGTTCTCTCCAATGTAGTAAAAGTTCTGCAGGTTGACAGATGTGTTAGGTCCTGTATCCACTGTCACAGTATCATATGGGATACTTTCACCAACCTGACATTTCCCTGTCCTCTGCATGGTCATCCCTCCGCCAAACCCTGGCCACCAGTCATCTTTCCACTGTCTGCAGCTTCGTCCTGTTCGGAGTGGCACTAACTGGAATCAAACAGTAGGTACCCATTTCGTTGTGGCTTCTTTTACCTAACACTGTGTATTTACGGTTCTTCCCTGCCTTTGGGGGGGCTTGAGAGCTTTTAAAAAAAAAAATCTGGCCCTGGCTCGTGTGGCTCATTGGTTGAGTGCCAGCCTGCAAACCAAAGGGTTGCCGGTTCGATTCCCAGTCAGGGCACATGCCTGGGTTGCTGGCCAGGTCCTCAGTGGGGGTGTTCAAGAGGCAACCACACATTGATGTTTCTTTCCCTCTCTTTCTCCCTCCCTTCCTCTCTCTAAAAATAAATAAATAAAATCTTTTAAAAAATATCTGAACACTGTTACATTCTAAGGATGTACTACCTTTTTGCCCATTCACCTGGCGAAGGACATCTTGATTGCTTCCAGTTTTATGGTTATAAATAAAGCTTTTATAAACATTTATGTGCATTTTTTTTCTCTGGACATAAGGGTTCAACTCATTTGTGTAAATATTATGTGTGGGTCATATGTTAAAATTATGTTTAGCTTTTTAAGAAACTGTGTTCACATTGGCTGTAGTCAGCCGAGTGTGAATTCGAGTTCCTTTTGTCCCACGTCTTTGCCAGCACTTGGTACTTTCAGTTTTGGGGTGTGAATCGTTCTGAGGGGTGTGTGGTGGCTTGTCATTGTTTTAGTTTGTAGTTTCCTTAGACCACAAATGTTGAGCCTAGTTTCCACAGGCTGTGTAGCCAACTCCGTGTATCTGTGAGTGGTGTGCCTACTCAGATCTTTTGCCTACTTTAAAAATTGGGTGTTTTTTTTTTTCATATTGTTGAGTTTTAAGTGTTCTTTGTATATTTCAGATACCATCTTTTTTCAGATTTGTATTTTTCAAATGTGTTTCCAGGGTGTTGCTTGTCTTTTCTTTGCTTAACAGGGTCTTTCCCAGAGAAGAAATTGTTAATTTTTATGAAATCCAACTTACCCATTTCCCTTTTATGCACAGTACTTTTGATATGTTTTCTAAGTCATTGCCAAACAAGTGCATTAGAAATAGCTGAGAGGACCACCGTTTTAGTTAAGCACTACAGTAGTATAAGTGTATGTATATGGTGTGTCAGTTCCAAGGCTGGGCAATTTAATGAGAAAGTCGTAAAAATTCAGCCTCTCCCCTAAGAGACTTTTATTATCTAATGGGGAGTTCACGAGGCTCTGTCTCCCGGATGTGCAAAAACAAGTGACCTGAGGGGAAGAGCGCAGGCCAGGTCAGGTCATGTGCCAGGAACCCAGGGAAGGCGGAGATTGTAGGTGCTGGTAATTGTCTGCATCAGGAACAGTGTGTGGAAGCAGGAGCATTTGGGAAATTTCTGAGACTCCACACAGTGAGAGACCGAGGGAGAACATTTCAGGTGAAGAGGCTAGTTCGGCTGCGGTGAGGTGGGGAGTGAAGGTTTCGGTCAAGAAACAGCTAGTTATCTATAATTTGACTTACACGTTAGGGTGTGCATGGGGGTGTATTGGCTGGAAAGGTAGATTGGGAATACACTATGGGGACCTTTATTGTGCACTGAATCCTTTGTCTTAATGTGGCGGGTGTTGGAAGTTTGTGAACAGTGGTGGGATATGGCCAAATCTGCCTGAGAAAGATTTGTGTGTGTGCAGGTGCATATGTGTATTTTTTATGTTCAAATTTACCTTTTCTCCTTAAGTAGTTGGGGTTCAGGTGGATCTGGTGAGCACAGCAGCTTCCAGATGTAACAGTTGGGGTTTTCTTGCTCAGGGTGAGAACTCTTGGCTTGCCCAGGGGTGTGGGGCGGGGGAGGCTGTGCTTGGTGAGCGAGAAATTTCCATACTTTGACCTTCAGGGCTGGCTCACCCAGGTTGCCCGGTTGCCGGTCATGTAACCTAGTTGCTTCCCGCTCCTCATCTTGGAGGGGATTGCCTCTTCTCCAGGGAAAATTGGTTTCTGCCTTTTATCAAAACTCGAGAATCAGCCAGGTGGCCACAAGTGTGTAAGCTGTTCCACAGCCCAGGAAAGGAATGACCACTGTGAGTACTGCGAACCTTTCTCCCCAGTTCAGTTGGCTTTTGTTTGCTGGTTGTTCAAGGTCAGGAAAAGCATATCGCTGCTTTAGTAAACCAAGCTTTTAGTAAGTGTTTGAAGCCTGATAATTTTCTTATCCAGTATTTATTCACCGCTTTTCAGAGTTTGATGTAGCAGAGAAAGCAAACAATGCTTGAGAAGCCTTACATTTTCATTAATTAGTTTCTTTGTTAATTAGACTTTCTTAGTGTGGGGCTGGGAATGATCATTTGATTAGTGCAACATAATCGACTTCTGGAATTTTTTACTTCTTAAAAGTTGAAGAAGGGTTATCCAAGGTAAGGTGGGTTTATTTCGCTTGTTTGTACCTAAAGTCAAAGCAGGGTAGAGGTACATTCTGTCACGGTGTGCAGATACCATGTACCGAATCTATTCAGTCCCCTTTTCCAAAGTATTCACTGATCAGCGTAAAGAATCCTGGATTCCAGCATAAGTTTTCCCCTGAAGAAGTTTCCAACTCATTCCTTTGAGAATTATATCCTGCGGAAATATGCTGCCAATTTGATAACATCACTAGGAAAATAGGTTTGCTGTGTATGAGTTTGATTCACATGTTTTCAGGAATGCAAAGCTCTTTGAGACTTACTAATTGTTTGATTTAGGCAAATATTGAAACAGGTCAGTGAGCCTTGCTCAGTTCCCACTTCCTCGTCTGCAGAATGGAGTGATGTTACCCCCCAGCCCACCCCATCGGGGTTTGGGGGTCAAGTGGTATGTGGATTGAAGTATAGCAGGTGGTACCTCACAGGTAAATGAGGCTGCTAAACACGAATTTGAAATTCTGTGTGTATCATCAACGGCAGGGCTTTGGATGTTGCATAATTTATTAATGTGTTTAACAGTTTATGGTTATTTTGGACTTTCAAAATATGTGCTTAATGGAACTGAGATTTCTTTGATTAACATCGATGACGAGCCATTCAAAAATTAAGGCAATAAATACCTAGTTAACGATAGTTATTAATGAGAATGAAATTTAACTTGAGCCTCCTGTCAGCCAGGGAAAAGGGGGACATACAGTGCATTTTCCCCTTTTTTTCTCTTTTAATCACTATGACTTCAGTTTATCTTGCCTTTAATTCCTTTGGCACAATGTAGGGCTTAATTAAATTACAGTGAGTTATATAGTTGTCAGTTTACAAATTTATAATCAAGTAAAGCATGGCATTTCTTCTAGAGAGATTCACTTTTCTCCCTTCAAACCCAATTTTTTTACAAAATTAATCTCATTTGTCCAGGCTCAGTGGTATTGTACAGCAGTGGACCACGTCCTTGTCTAGCTTGTCCTCTCTTAGAGTGACAAGTGGCATGTCATTCTCTGTCTCAGGCTCGCTGCAAGGCTGATTCCCCTACCATCACCGGCGTCCGTGTGTGCGACTTTTACCGTCATAGTAGAGAACAGCACCTTCTCCCTGAAGCCCTGGCTGTTGCCACCCTCTCCCTGGGTCCTCGGTTGGTTTCTGTGAGGTCTCTCAAATAGTTAGAACCTCCAGGGTCCGTAGGTAATAAACTTAGTCTGTTTTCTTAATTAAATAAGAACAGCTTGAATGTCCTTATACCATAGGCAGTGATTTCCAAGTCCACTGTCACACCTTTTATTTTCTTTATGTGGCATTTATGAAATTATGGAAGGTGAGGGTAATGTTCAGGGTAATCACATTCATTAACACATAAAAGAATTTTCTCAGTGTCCCTTTGTTGTAAATCACCTCCCCTGTCCTGTTGCCCTCTATTTAGATTTTAAGCTGCAGAAGGTAGAATTTACCTATAATTGAGTTTTGTGGAGAGCTTAGCGTGCTCTATTTGTTTTGTCTAGGCATTCTGAAATCTTATTTTTTGAGGTTGTTGTTGGGGGGGCGGTTCTAATTTTTTGTAGAATTAGATTACCTGAAACTAAATATATTTAATCCTGTCTCCAGGCTGCAGACTTACTCTTGTGTGTACCCCTTCTTGTTTATTTTAAGTGCCTCCATGTCTGGCTGGCTTTTAAAATACTTTCATGGAAAATACACACACAACAGCAGTAACAACAACCAACAAAGGCACCTTTATTGAGATGTAATTCACCTACCACGCAATTGACCACTCAAGAGTGTCTGATTCAGTGGTGGTTTGTATATTCACAGATGCATACGGCTGTCACCATAGTCATTTTCAGAAACATTGTCATCACCTCAAGAAGAAATCCCTGTCTACTGTCGCTGTGTCCACTCTCGGTCCCCATCTCTTTCACCAGCCTAATCAACCACCACTCTGTCGGCAGATTTTTTATTCTGGGCGTTTTATGTGAATGCTGTCAAATAACACGTGGTCTTTTGTGACTGGAGTTTTCACTTGGTGTAATGTCCCCCAGGCTCGTCCCTGTCGTAGTTGGCTACTTTTTATGGCCAGGTAATACTCTGTTGTGTGGATGCGTCCCACCTGGTGTATCTGTTCATTCATTGGTGGACACGTCTGAGTGGTTTTACTTTAAAGCAGCCTCACGGCAGCAGCTTCCCTGGTCTCCTGTTACTCTTTCTCTTTCTCACCGATCACGATCAGACTTTCTCATGCAGGACTTCTAGAGTCCGTTCTGGATCTGATCTTTACCTTGTAAACAATACTGCATTTTGTATGTTTTCAAAGGTATAGAGCAATATTGAAATTTTTTATATTCTATGTATGGAATTCTTTCCTTCTTTGCATTTAATACAGCCTAATATTTTTCTTCACCTTTTTCCTTAGCTGTCTCCTCTTTCCACCACCCATAGTCCACTCAGTGATGACTCGGTATATATCTGTCTGTACTTTGTTCCACATACTTAGACAAACTCACGTACACGTACACGAATAAAGGAGGTTTTTTGGTTGAGTTGTAGTTTGTTTTGCATAAATGAGATGATTGTAATTTGTGTTGTGTTTTCTCATCTGTGAAAGGCCTGAGAATCGACTGATGTATCTTTATTTTGGTCTCTCTTTTTTGTAATGGCTGAACATTTCATGATTTGCATGATATCAGAACAGTTTCTAGTTTCACCGTTGCCAGTGGGAAGATCTTTCTATGGCATAGGTCTGACCATGGTGATCTCCTGTCCAAGCCCTGATCTTGACACTCATCTTGAAAACAACAACCATGTAGGTTAAGTCCCGTGCCCACCCTCCACCCAGGCTCCTTCCTTCCTCCCCAAGTTCCCTCTCAGACTTAACTAATGAACATGCCAGGTTCCTTTCTGGCTCTTAGCACTTGTTCATGCTGTGTTCTCTGTGTGGAATGACCCACCCGCTCAATGACCCACTGGATAGTACTTGTAAGAGCTCAAACTCTGGGTCAGACTTGGGTTCAAGTTCATGAGCTGCCCATACCCCTCTTCAGTATTTTTCTCTATCCTATATTCCCAAGGAAGTTCATTTCAGTATTTATTATGTTTTGTGTTAGGCTTTCCTACCATAAGTAGTGGCGTTTGGTGTACCCAGCACCCCCCTAAATTTCAGGGCCCTTGGAAATAAAATCCAGTCCTTCCGAGTCGATTGTGTAGAGGTGAGGGGTTATGGGAAATCTGGACCTTTCACTCAGTTTTGCTGTGAACCTAAAACTACTGGGAAAAAGTAATTCTTTAAAAAAAAACTACGGGGACAATAAAACGATTAGTGTTTAGCAGCAGTGGGGGTTGTAGAGTTGAATAGGCAGAAAAATAGAGGGTTTTTAAGGCAGTGACACTACTCGGAATTTACGATGGGTAACACACCATTACATGGGCACCAAAACCTAGAATGTACAGGAGTGAGCCCTGGCATAGGCTATGGACTCTGGGTGACAGCGATGTGTCGGTGTAGATTCATCAGTTATAACAAATGTGCCGTGCTGGTGCGGGGTGTTGATCAATGAAAAAAAAAATCTAGCCCCCCCCCCTTTTTTAAATTTAATGCTCCCCAGAGCAGGAATCACAGAATGTTGCAAGAGTAGTTTCTTAATTTAGCATTCAGTACATGGATTAAGACCAGGTTCCTGTGTCTGTCATCGTGCCAGCGGGTGGCTGCTACTCCCAAACTCACCCAGTCACCACCAGAACTTCACTGTCAGTCCCCCGCAGGCAGTGACTGGAAAGCTCCTTGCCAGAGAAGAACTGTAGTGCATTCGCGAGTTTTAAAGGGCCAGGTGCCTTTCAGTTTGTGGCTTGTCGGGTCTCAGTTCACCAGGAAAGGACGTGAAAACTCAAAGGAGAACCACCAGTGGAAATAACAGGCTTACCCCCCTCACCATAGCGCTGAGGGTTGCCCCTGGTGACAATCTGCCTGTAGATCCCACTCCCCTGGTTCCATTTCTGTGAAAGGGCAGAAACACAATCTCAGTGGGCGCCTGGAGAGAGCGGCCGCTCCTGGTGGCTCCCTCCCTCCCCTCCCTGGGCTGTATGAAATCCTACAACCACACCACACTAATTAGCTGAGAATGGCAGGGGTTGTCATGGCAACCGAGCACTTTTTAAAGCACAGGAATGGTGTTCATTATTGTTCAGTGTCTTTAGCTGTGGCAAAAAGGTCAGTGCAGCAGTTGTTTTTCCATATGAATTTTGGCCCCAGAGCCAAACCGAAAGTGGAATGTTCCTCTCGGGGAGACTGAAGGATGGTAAGTGCAGCTGAACTTTCTGAATGGGGCAACGCTTGGGCGATATATTTCAGCATGTTTTAATAACTGGTGCCCAAACTAAGGAATTATATGGACTTGGTTAAATGGAGATTGGAAGAAACGTAGCAAGGAGAAGTATGGGACAGGAAGGGTGAAAGCTTGAAAGTTTTTTTATTTAAGAAGTTTTGCGAGCATTGATCAATCATGTACTGAATTTAGGAGGTTTCTCTGATGATGAATTTAACAGAGTTGACTGAGTCAGATGCTTTATTCCGTGTTTGTTGTGCATTAGCTCTGTTTTCATCTTGGCTGCTGCCAGGTCACATTCCCAAGGAAATGGAGCAGGCATTCTAACCAAATGCTTTCCGAGCGGTTGCCTCTCCATTTGTTACTCCAAATAGTGAGGTAGAACAGTAACCAAGGGTGATTTTGTTTGCGTATTTTTATGTTTCTCCTACCTTTCTAAGGCTGTTAGCAATAATCAAGACTAAAAACCCAGGAGCCAGAATTCGTGGAGCGTTTGCCCTAGTTATTGGCCACCCCACTGTCAGGTGCTGCTGAGTAAACACACACTGACCAGTGTTTGTGAGTAAGTCAAGTCTGAGTCAGCCTGCTGGAGATGGCGGCAGTTGATTCCATCAGAAGCTGTAAGGGGAGGCGGGCAAAGCATTCTTCACCTTTAGTTTTTGGTAATTTGGAGAGTGTACAGAGTAACATGGTTTTCAGCCCAATTTTGTGTTAACGACTGACTCTTTTTATGGCTTTCAAATTTGAGCTATTTTTCCTATTTTGCACTTTGCCACAATGTCCTTATGGCCTATGGCACTATTTTTTCAGTCGTTTTATACACAGTTGTGTAGGATAACAAATTCCAAATTAATTAAAGGGAATGGGTATTTGAATTAAAAAACAAATCACTGCCTGCAAAAAAAGTGAATGGGAAGTGGCCTACTTTGGGGCTTTTGCTCTGAAAGACTTATTGTCCTGTGAGCACTGCCAGTTTGTGGCAGCTGAGTGGGTGAGAGAACACACTTCAGAATGCTAAGTCTTGGTTTCCTTGGTCTTTAATTTGCACGATCTGGGATTAATTTATTTAGTGATCATTGTATGGCGCTCTCCTTAAATGGGGTATTTGACTAGAAATTGAGAAAAATTACAATTCTTTTTCATTTTTGTCTTTATCGTTCATTATTATCCTCTCCTCTGGCCCTCACTGGGTCACTGTATTCTTGTTGAAGTTTAAAAAGTAAATAAAGTGATATTTACATGGCACTTCAGATTCTTTGGAAAACAGTGTTAAATATGGTGGTCCATTCGTGATATTTATAAAGCAATCAGAATTGAAACATGGCTATTCGTATCAAGGAATTGTTGGTATCTTTTAAGCTATGATAATGGTGTTGTGATTATATTTAAAAATGACATTTGCAAATGAGGTCGCATAATATCTGGGACTTGGTTCCAAAAAAAAATCCCAGGGAGGGAAGTAAATGGGCTCACAAATAGGGCTGATTGGCAGGGTGACGGGGGTTGGAGCTAGGTGGTGAGTACCTGGGGGCCGGATTCACCTTCTGAGTTTTTGTGGGGGGGTTCGTGGTGCCTGCATGTGCGTGTGTGTACGTGGTGTACGTGTGTGCAGCAGTGGTGAGTGGCCTCGTTAACCTTATCTTCCCACCTTCCGCATGTTTTAGATGCCAGACCAGTTTGACCAGGCGGTGGTGCTCAACCAGCTGCGATACTCCGGGATGCTGGAGACGGTGAGGATCCGCAAAGCTGGGTATGCCGTCCGAAGACCCTTTCAGGATTTTTACCAAAGGCAAGACCGAACTGAATAAATCCTCTTTCACTTCAAAGGGATTGGCAAAAGAGGGAATGCTGGTGAAAGGTGATGCTGGGCCCTTTACCTTGCAGGTATAAAGTTCTGATGAGGAACGTGGTTGCACCCGAAGACGTCCGGGAGCAGTGTGCGGCCTTGCTGCAGCTCTGCGACTCCTCCCACAGCGAGTGGCAGCTGGGGAAGACGAAGGTAACGTCACAGAGAAAGAACAGCCCTCCAAGACCCTGAGGGGTGCTGGGGCGATACCATGGGCTCCATGTGGCAGCACTGACCACTTGTTTTTTAACATTGGAACCATGCTCTTGGGGTCACGCCCAGCGTCATCTTCTGTCTTCCAAACAGCATATTATTGGAAGTCCTTGAATTTTTAGGGGCTTTTTTTTTTGGTTGGGGCGCACATTGAAACAGATCCTAAGTGTTTCTGTCTGTGAGTTCATTCAGGCAGCCAACAAACGTTTGCTGGTGAGCAACTAAGTGCCAGGCAGCCTCCAGTGTCCAAGAAGATACCTGCTTTCTTTCTATGTTTGTGCTTGGTGGGGGCAGAGAGTGAGCTCTGGTCTCTCCTCCTTTTCTTACAGGGGCACTAATCCCATGGTGAGGCTCCACTTTCCTGGCCTCATCTCAGCTTAATTAGTTCTTAAAGTTCCTGCCTCCAGGTATACCATCACTTGGAGCCTTGGGGCTTCAACCTAAGGTTTCTGTGGGGACACAGACATTCAGTCCATAACATGGACCAATGTGAGATCAATGACAAGTATTTAGGCATCGCCTCAGGACCACTCAGCTAGGGAAAGTACATATGGAGATTTTCTTCTGCCCCTGAGTTATTCTAACTGGCCAGGGATTTAAGATACGAACATCCAATAGGGTAGAGAAGGCATGCAGAGGTTTTTGTATTAGTTATCTATTACTGTGTAACAAACTACCACAAATTTAGCAGCTTTAACAATACATGCTAATCATCTCACAGTATCTACAGTTCAGGGGTCCGGGCATGGTGTCCTGGATGCTTTCCCCAGGGTCCTCCAAGGCCACATCAGAATTTCACCCCAGGCTGCCTTTCCTTCTGGAGCTCAGGTCCTCTGCCAAGCTCATGTGGAGTTGGAATCCAGTTCTTTGCAGTTGTAGGACTGAGGTTCACTTCGATTTGCTTACTGACTGCTACCTGGAGTGCTCTCTGCTTCTGGTGACCTGCACGCCCCCTCCACCCCCAGTTCTTTACTGTATGTATCATTCTAGCAATGGTATTACTTACCAATGTATCACTGGTTGGAATCTGCACTTTCTTTCATGATGTCACCACTGGGCTTTCCTAAGATTTAACTTAGTTATTTTTTCTTTTAAACACTCAGCAGAGCAAAAAAAAAAAAGCATTATGTGTAAAATCCTTTAATACCAAGAAATAATCTCAAAGCAAAGTTTCAGTACTTTTTTAAAGTCCAGTTGTGATGAAAACTACCTATGATGCATGGTTTTGAAAAACAAATTCAGATTTCTGGAAACCTTTAATGATCAAATAACCTTTACCCATAGAGCTTCTGTTCTTCATGTTACTTTGTGTGTGTGCGCTAAAGATAACAGTGTCTTCATGTGTCACCGGCATGCTCATTGCAATTCTAGAGAGAAGACTGTAAGAAGAAAAGTTACTTATTTAAATAAAGATTTTATTTATTTATTTTTAGAGAGGGGAGGGAGGGAGAAAGGGAGGGTAGGAGAAAGGAAGGGTAATAAACATCAGTGTGTGGTTGTTTCTCATGCGCCCCCTGCTGGTGACCTGGCCCTCAGCCCAGGCATGTACCCTGACTGGGAATCAAACTGTGATCCTTTGGTTCCCAGGCCAACACTTAGTCCACTGAGCAGCCACACCAGCCAGGGTGAATAATTATTTAGGAGAATCATTAGTGGTAGTGTTACACATGTTGGGGAAACCAGAGCAGGAGTAGGTAAGGCTAGGAATGCCATCTGGTAGCACTCTGTATTTCCTTTATTTGCCCAAATGTCTCGGAGGAGACAAAGCAGGGAGTCTGGGGAAATGTTCCATTAAGAGAACACAGTGCATCACTATAGACCCAAATGAACCACAGGAGCATAAATGTAAAAATACACAGGAGAGGGAAGGTGTCATTTCTCTCCCTCATCCAACCCAGATGCCCTCATGCTGACTGTTAGTGGAAAAGCGTAGAACTTTTGGCACTGGGTTTTGTTTTGTTTTTAAGGGAATAATTTAGAATAGCTTATTCATGTATTAAATCTGGAATTGCATAATTAAAAGCTACCTCGATTGAGGGAGAGGCAAAGTTATTTTTTCAAAAAAAAATTTTTTCAGCCCTGACCAGTGTGGCTCAGTTATTTGGGTGTCGCCAGTTTGGTTAACAGCTAACAAGTCTGGTCACATGCCTGGGTTGCGGGTTAGGTCCCTTGTCAGGGTGTGTATGCGAAGCAACTGATCGATGTTTCTCTCCCTTTCTCCTTCCCTTACCCCCTCTCTAAAAATATATCAGTACGACAATCTTTGAAGAAATTATTTTTTTAAAAAATTGGAATACAAGCACCAGTTACCAGACACTTATTTGACAAGCATAGGATTAAGGAGCCCATCCCCTGAAACGAGCCAGTGAATGGCTGTGATCTGTTTCGTCCCAATTCTGGCATTCTCGTGTTGGCCAAATTGATATGCAGTTTACATGGTTCAGTTCTAAGTTCAAACTCAGTGTCCACATTTAACATTCCCGATGTTAGTTTTTTATGTACATTCAAGTTTTTGAAGCCAAGATGTTCTGATTGTAATCACTTCATGAGCACGAAGAGTAGGCTTTCATGTGACAGCACAGAGCATTTTATACATTTCTTAGATTTCTTTCCCTTCCTTCCTCCTCCCTCCCCCTCCCCTTTCTTTCTCTTCCCTTTCTTTTCCTTCCCCTTTCCTTTCCTTTCTTTCCTTTCCTTTTCTTTTTTCTTTTCTTCCTTTTCTTTCTAGTACTTTTGTGTCTCTCATTGTTTACACTCACTTTAGGACTAGTGCTGGTCCTCGGACTAGTTGTCCTGACTGGCAAGGAGATAAGTGTTCACAAACTTTGATAACAGTGTCACGATCCTTTTATGCCTGTTGCATTAACAACAACCATAAAATAAGGCTTTTTGTTTTTTCTTTCTAGCACCATATTTTTACTATATTTTACAAATATCTTAGTCTGTGACACATGGAAAGTTTTAAAAAACAGTAGGCGCACAGGCAAAATTAAAACAAATGGGATTACACTGAACTCCAAAGCTTCTGCACAGCAAAGGAAACCATCAAAATGAAAAGGCAACCTACTGAACAGGAGAAAACATTTGCCAATCGCATATCTGATAAGAGGTTAATTTCCAAAAAATTATATAAAGAATTAATACAACTCAATAGCAAAAGAAATAAACAATCCAATTTAAAAAAATGGGCAGGAGATCTGAGTAGACTTTTTTTGAAGAAGACTTATAGGTGGCCGACACATATATGAAAACAGATGCTCAATACCAGTAATTATCAGAGAATTGCCACAGTACAAAGCAAACCAAAACCCCCTGCAGTGAGGTACCACCTTCCACCAGTCAGAAAGGCTGTTATCAGACAGGGAGCAGACAACAAAGGGTGAGGATGCGGAGAATAGGGGACCCTTGGGCATTGTTCGTGAGAATGTGAATTGGTGTAGCTACTGTGAACATCAGTATGGAGTTTCCTCAAAAAAATTTAAAAATAGAATACATATAACCCAGCAGCTCCGCCTCTGGGTATTTATCTAAAGAAAACAAAACACTAACTTAAAAAGATACATGCAAAGTTCATTGCAGCGTTATTTACAATGACCGAGGCAGAGAAACAACCTGAGCATTCATCAGTGGGTGAGAGGACTGAGGAATTGTGGCGCAATGGAATATTATCCGTCCGTAAGAAAGAATAAAGATCTTGCTTTAGCCCAAAGCAAGATCGTGACATTTACAACAACGTGCATGAAGCTTGAGGACATTATGCTAAGTGAAATGAGTTACAGAGAGACAAATACCGTATGATCTTTTATACTTGGAATCTCAATCAAAGGGGTTTTTAAAAAGCTCGTAGAAATACAGAGAACACATTGGTGGTTGTCAGGTGGGGGAACCTGACAAAGTGGGTGAAAGGGTCAAAAGGTACAAACTTAAGGAAGAGGTCATGGGGATGTAATATGCAGTGTGGTGCCTGGTTAATAACACTGTATTCCATGAAGTTCTCATCATGAGAAAAAAAGTGTGTGTGTCTAGACTTGTTGTGGTGATCATTTTGTAATATACACTATTGTGGCTCAGGACAGGCCACCCCCAAGTATATCACAGGGGCATATTTAAATTCGAAGATCCTTGAGAAACGGCCCTGCAAAGAAGAGACACTCCGATTCCGCCCACACCTTTCCCCTGAAAGCAGGACATGAGTCTCCTGTGTGGAAGTGCCCTGCCTGTACCGGGAAGACCCAGCATCACCAGAGGCAGGGACTCAAGGCCGGGAAAGCTGCATGGAGAAGCTTCATTGCTTTGCTGTTTTGCTTCCCCAAAGACAAACCCCTTTGTTTTGTCTCATCTCCCCAAGTAATTTTTTTCTGTGTCTAAAAATGGCATCTAAGCAACCTGCTTTGGTCATTTGGGGGGCCCATCTCTGAGACCCCCATATATACTTAATTATAGTCATTTTTTCCTCCTGTTAATCTATCTTGTGTCAGTTTAATTGTTAGACCAGCCAAAAGAACCGAGAAGAGAGTATAGAGGAAAATTCTGCCCCGCCTCCCCCTTGAGAAAACAACTATCAAGTCGTGATAACCTGAAACTAAAACAATGTCATGTGTCAGTTATTCCTCTTAAAAATAATAACAACAATGGCCCTTTCTCACAGAAGCTTTGTGCTAGAAAGTATGGCTGTGTGTTTTTAGAGCAAACTTAAGGAGGAGCAGGGGGTGCCTAACCCCCCAAAATATCTGTGACTCCGAGATGCCCTCCTTCTCCAGCCACTGTCCTTGGTTCTAACTTGCCACTCCCTCCTGGGCAGGTCTTCCTTCGAGAATCATTGGAGCAGAAACTGGAGAAGCAGCGGGAGGAAGAAGTCACCCGGGCGGCCATGGTGATCCGGGCCCACATCCTGGGCTACTTGGCGCGGTAAGAAGCATCGAGGGCAGAAAGTGTTAACCTTCATGAGGCCTTGTCAGGCGGGGTAGTCTGGTCAATTGCTTTTCCTTAAAACAGAGTGGATGGAGGGTGAGGACCAGGCTAAAGAAAGACCCGGTTGTTGCTCCTAACTGGTGAAGCCAGGTACCTAAGTTAGCTTGACCTTGGCAGAAAGTAGAAAAGGGGACTCCTACCATGTCATTTAGAGGGAAGGTATCTACCATCTCATTTAGAGGGAAGGTATGCAGGGACTGTGCCAAGGTACTCACCATGCTTCTCGGGTTCATCTTCCTTGCCCACTGAAGACAGAGGTAGCCAGTTGTTAATTTTGATATTGTGGCTTGTGACCAGGGTATCCCATTAGGGCCACAATGGCCCACTCTCCAGTATTCACCAAATAAGGCAGCTTCTTTTCGTGTTCATTTGAGGTCTGTGCACCTCTGCGGGCCAGCATGACACTCGAAACCCCCACACTGCTACCTTTTTTGCAGTCTGACACCGTGCTCCTATAGTGAGTGCCCGCCCCCCGCCCACTGCATAAGAACAGAATATGAAGTCGCCTTTGGTCCTGTTTACAATCTAACTTCCTGCCAAAACATTTCAAAGTCTGCGTTAGGGATTATGTGTTTATGTTTTAGCCAAGATCATGATAGGGTTCCTGCTTTACTACTGTTTGTTGTTATTCTCTTGTTTTTCTTGTCTTTTGTTTTGCCCAAAGGGGCCCCGTTACTCCAGACTCTGTAATGAGAGTATCTTCCAAATGAGGTCCCATTCTTTTGTCTTAGGGCTTTAACGGAAACTCACTTGAGGAGTTCGAAGCCTCATTACCTCAACAGTTACTCTGTTGTGCTGTGTCTTTGTTTCCATTTTCAGAAAGCAGTACAGGAAGGTCCTTTATTGTGTGGTGGTGATACAGAAAAATTATAGAGCGTTCCTTCTGAGGAGAAGATTTCTGCACCTAAGAAAAGCAGCCCTGGTTTTCCAGAAGCAACTCAGAGGGCAGATGGCTCGGAGAGTTTACCAACAGCTGCTGGCGGCGAAGCGGGCGGAGGAAGAAAAGAGGCGACGAGAGGAAGAGGAGAGGAGGAGACGAGAGGAAGAGGAGAGGTACGGCACCTCGCTTGCTTGGATGAAACAGAAGGGCACCTTTTGAGTTTTAGACTCAGTATCCATCCTTGCAGCAAGAATTCCCAGGGGATGCTGCCGAACCTACTATTGGAAACAGTAGCTTCTTGTGGCTCAAACGTGAAATTCCTTGGCTGCACTGAAGAGTCGGTTCTGTATTTTTTACTTTATGCACAGAAAAAGTATATTGCCAAAGGAAGAGGCCTCATCCTTCATGCTTTTTAAGTTGTTTTTAGTAGAGCTTTTTTAAAGATAATTAGTTCTCTGAGGAGTGGGTCTGGGATTTATTTTTCATTGTGGCTGCTTATTTTCACTATCTTTATTTCTTTACTGTTTTAGAGAAAGAGAGAAGGCACAAAGAGAAGCTGAGCTCCGCGCCCAACAGGTGACAGATGGGGTTACAATGTAGTATCTCATCCATCCGTTTCCTCCCCACTTCAAACACTTTGACTCAGGATTCAGACCTCAAATAAAGTATAAAGATGTAGGAAGAACGATAGAGGAGGTTAGAGGTGATTATGGGGCAATTTCCAACCCATTACAATGGGGTAAAATTAGTGAATGTCCAAGATTTCAGTGTGAATCATGACAGCAGATTTCTCTAACCAACACAGCCACTGTGTTAGTCTGCTCAGGCTATGGTAACAAGGTCCCACAGCCCCGGTGGATTAACAATAGGAATTGATTTTTCTCTAGGATCTGAAAGATAAAGATGTTGGGAGGTTTAGTTTCTCCTGAGGCCTCTCTCCTTAGCTTGCGCCGGTGGCCACCTTGCCGTGTTATCAGGGGGTCTAGCCTCTGCGTGTATCCCTGGTGCCCCTCTGTATGTCCCATCTCCTCTTACAAGGACACAGGTCAGATTGGATTAGGGCCCCACCTTACTACCTCATTCTAACTTAATCACCTCTTGAATGGCTCAGTCTCCAAATTTAGACACAGTCTGCCTTACCGGGTTTAAGGCTTCCACACAGCTATTGGAGGGGGAGGGGTCACAATTTAGCCCAAAGCAAGATCTCCTTGTCCTTCCCTGCAAAGGAGGAGGGACTTGTCCTCTGTGTCTGACCTCTAGGGCCTGCCTTCCTCTCCTGTCCAGGAGGAGGCGGAGCGGAAGCAGCAGGAACTGGAGGCCCTGCAGAAGAGTCGGAGGGAAGCCGACCTCAACCGGGAACTGGAGAAGCAGAAGGAAAACAAACAGGTGGAAGAGATCCTGCGCCTGGAAAAAGAAATCGAGGACCTGCAGCGCATGAAGGAGCGGCAGGAGCTGTCCTTGACCGAGGCCTCCCTGCAGAAGCTGCAGCAGCTGCGGGACGAGGAGCTCAAGAGGCTGGAGGACGAGGCGTGCCGAGCTGCACAGGAGTTCCTGGAGTCCCTCAACTTCGACGAGATCGACGAGTGTGTCCGCAACATCGAGCGCTCGCTGTCGGTGGGGAGTGAGTTTTCCGGCGGCCTTGCCGAGAGTGCCAGTGCGGAGAAGCCCAGCTTCAACTTCAGCCAGCCCTACCCCGAGGAGGAGGTCGACGAGGGCTTTGAGGCTGACGACGACGCCTTCAAGGATTCGCCCAACCCCAGCGAGCACGGCCACTCGGACCAGCGGACAAGCGGCATCCGGACGAGCGACGAGTCCTCGGAGGAAGACCCCTACATGAACGACACGGTGGTGCCCACCAGCCCGAGTGCGGACAGCACCGTGCTCCTGGCCCCCTCGGAGCAGGGCTCCTCCGGCGGGGAGCCCACCTACTGCATGCCCCAGAGCAATGGCGGCCTCCCCGCCCCGGAGGGCGACTACGACTACGACCAGGACGACTACGAGGATGGCGCCATCACCTCCGGCAGCAGCGTGACCTTCTCTAACTCCTACAGTAGCCAGTGGTCCCCAGACTACCGCTGCTCCATGGGGACCTACAACAGCTCCGGGGCGTACCGGTTTAGTTCCGAAGGGGCACAGTCCTCGGTGAGTGCCCTCCCCCCTGGGGCGCAGGCTCCCTGACCCTGAGGTGGGCGTTGCCCTGGACCACTCCCCGCTGCACCTTTACTTGGATGAAGAATTCCCCATAACCCATGCCAGGATTTCAAAGTCAGGCTCTTAAAGAGGATCTAAAACCCTTTTCTTTCTCTTCTGTACAGCAATCCGATTAGTAAACGGAACTTTGATGTTTCTGTTGTAGGGTAAACACAAACCTCAGGGCTGCATTTTTCCCAAAGCTTAAGACAACTGGCCTATTCAGTGGAGGCTGTGGCTCCGGCTGTCACTGCTTCGCAGCCAAGTGGGACCTGAGACCTGCCCTGCCTGGAACTAGAATGGCTCCGGGGCATTTTGGGAAACTTTCCTTCCAGTGGCTTCACAGTCCACACCGCAGGGTGTTCCAGCTTGTTCTGGTTGTAAGGGAGGAATTGTTAAGGATTTAAACAAGCCCTTTCCAGCTTCTTCGTTCATTTATTGTTTGCTTTTATTTTTCCCCCATTGGCCACACATTAAATACTACCTTGACTTTCTTAAGACTTGAAGATATTTTTAGCTTAGTAATTTAAAGGGAATTAACTCTTGCATCATTTGATGGCAATTACAACTTGAAACAGTCTTATTTTTAGAATAGGTAGCCTTTGGATTAAATGATGTCTAGCAAGGGACCATTTGATCTTAAAAGCTGGAGTTTGTAGTTCTGAGTTTTTGATGAGCCCTCTGCTGTAATGTTATGAACGGGCATGTTGCATGTTTATCGGTTGTTTTCATTTGTTTTCAAAGTTGATAGATGAGGAAGCATGTTGTTTGCTTGGTCTCTGGTGCTTTTGCTCACCATGGGCTCTCTTCTTGTCGTCCAGTTTGAAGACAGTGAAGAGGATTTTGACTCGAGGTTCGACACGGATGATGAACTTTCTTACCGGCGGGACTCGGTGTACAGCTGTGTCACTCTGCCTTACTTCCACAGCTTCCTCCACATGAAAGGTACGACCGCAGCCCCGTGGCGCGTGGGTTTGGGGTAGAGTGGACGAACGCTGAGATCTGGTTCCACTGAGGCTGATGGAAGGACTGGGAATGCCACCCTCCCTACCCCTTACCTCGTGTTAGGTTCTCCAGGTGCATGGAGGGTGCCGTATTGGTATGACTTGGGTGACACGGTGGCACCAGGAAGCCTGTTGCCTTGACTGTCCTCACTCACTTGGTACAGGATTAGGGCAAAGAGTTTACAACCACTGCCACCAGTGATGAGCGTTGCCGTTGTATGTTTGGATTGAACTAATGAAGCTACTGAACTTGAACGAAGCTACTGAACTTGAACGTACTGTCTCGGGCCTTATTCCTTGAGGACCTTGGAGAATATTCATTTTGGAAAGTGTGTACATGTTTGGAAAGGACCTTGTATTCATACCTTATTCGTGTTTTTGACTCTAACTTCTGAATCAGTGAGGGAAGTCATGAGAAACCATAATTCTCACCTATTTCTGATAGTTTTACGTCGTTGAGCAAAGAGGGCTGTCGTGGTTCTCGCCTGACCCTAGACTGGATGAGGGGAAAGCGTCCAAATTTTGGGGACAGGGCAGGCATAACAGAACCAGGGTCCCCAGGTGGTGCCTTTCACTCACACCCCTTTCTTTTCTCCCCTTTTTCTGCTTCCCCAGAATCAAGTTTGTGTTCTCTGTCCCTTTTCTTCACTCTCTTTCTATGACTGCCTTTAATCATCTGCTTTTCCTTATCTTTCCCCATAAAATACTTTGTATTTATTTAGTTCTTTTTCTCTTTTTCTCCTGTTCTTTGCCTCTGCTTCTCTTTTACTGGCATATTTGTTTCGTATCTCTTTTGTTCTCCTTAATTTTTTTTGTTATGTTTTTCTTTTTTCTTGTGCTGTTCCTGCTCCCTGCCTTGAGCAGTGGCCTAGCTACTAGCATCAGTCATTCACTTTTCAAAGTTCAAAGATCCCTGTGGTGCTTGTGAAAATCACACCAGGTTTGTTTTAGGGGAGATCTGCCTGAAGTCACTTGCTGTTGGAAATTTTTATAGGGGCCCTAGAGAGATAAAGATTGAGAAATTCTAGCCACGTGACCTAATTAGCATTGGATCACTTGATAAAGGAAATCACGTAATCACAAATCAGGACCTAATGATTCAGTAAGTGTCTAATCATAGCTTTTAAGGTTTTTTCCCATGTATTTCTCATAATAAATATAACCTTTTTGTTATTAATATATTCTTTTTCCCTTAATTAATAGTCTCTAAGTTAGCTTGAAAATTCTCTATATTGCTATACCACTTTTACTTATAAAATATGGCATTGATTTATTATAGTTTTCTGATTAAGACAAATAATATTAAGAAAAAGTAAACATACATTCAAAGCATTAATTTCACCATTAAAGCATTAAAAGCTCAAGAAGTAAACAAGTGAATTTTTCTGGTAAACTTACCACTTACAAAAGTTATTGCATACATGTATCATTTAATCTTTAAAAAAGTCTTAAATAAAACTGTCAGGTAAGAGAAAACAATGATAAAGAAAATCCACCCACCAGATTGTTTGTCTGGTTCGTAGGCCCGCACTCAATCCACTGAGCTACAACAGCCAGGGCTACCAGATTGTTTTATAAGCCTAAATGAGTTTTTACTGGCCTAACAGCCTAGTAAAGGTATTTGTAGTTGGAAATCAATAGTGATTAGATTGTCTAAATGATGAACTATGGAGAAAGCACCCGGAATTGGGGGCTGAGAACAACTCTGCTGACAGTGTAAAAGCACCAGAGCGAATAAACTGGCGGAGATGGCTGTGGAGATGACGGCTGCTGTCCTCTGTGTCTTTGAAACACCTGTGAATGACTTCTGTCATTTGAAGACGATAAGATAACAGAATAGCTTTGAGTTACTGTTTCCTCTGGGCTTGTTGGAGAAACCCAGATGAAAGTCTCAAATCAGAGAGAAAAAAGGGTCTGGTGTTCTTGGCTAGTTTGCCGCGTGTCGGGAAGCAGCTCTGGAGAGCGGCGTGACCACAGTGACTGTCAGCTGGGTGAGCAGGCGGCACTTTCGCTGCAGTCCCTGGGGAAATTCATCCTCGAAGTTCTTTGATTTAAAGTTACGTCACATCTGTAAAGTAAAAGCATTTTTTTATACTTACTTTCAATTCCATGTTTACATGTCCCTTGTTTTTATTACTGGCTGACCAAAAAAAGTAACTTGTGGGCACTGTATAATTTTTTGAAGTAGGTCGTGTTCCTCGGTGGGTTCAGTAGAGCAGATTTTTAATGGCAATGATAAAACATCACTCTTGAGTGATCTTGAAAAATCTAGAATAAAATTATCCTGCTTGAAAGGCATTAGAAATATTTTTTTTATCTTGTGAAAGATGACGTCCGTACATCTTTGTCTTCTTTAAGTTCACTCAACAACAACAACAAAAAATTTGCCTGCTAAATAAATCTTAGCTAACTTGTCTTTTTTTTTTTAGGTCTAGTCACAATTCAGTTTGGAGTCTTTCTTTGTTTCACATTTGAAATCGTGTACCTTATACATGTGAACCATTTTCAGATGATGATGCTTTTAAAAACTGTGTCCATCCAAAAAAAGCATATTTTATTTTCCTGTGTTAAGTTAGGGTCTATTGCTAAACTACAAATTCTCTGACAAGTCATGTCTTGTTGACCAAATAAGGCAGGAACGTATAAACTTTGGCACTGTTTTATACTAATTTCCCCCCTGGAGCATATGAAGATAAACACACAGAAATGTGCCCCCCCCCCCCCCATGGCCCATGACTCATTTCAGGGGTAGAGTGTCAGTTTGATACAAGGAAGGACTCAGCATCCATGTGTCATCCAAGCAGCCTAGGGTGATATCCGCCCAGTGCCTCCCGAGCACAGGCCAGCAGTGCCGTCACCCTTCATTGAAGGGTGTCTGGTGGCAGGTCACTTGAGGCACAGTTAAGGACACATTGAACCTTAAGACCTCCTATTGATCTTGCCATCCGATTTGAATGACTTTCTTAAACGCCTCCCTCTCCAATCTTCCGGGGAACAGGTGGCCTAATGAACTCCTGGAAGCGCCGCTGGTGCGTCCTCAAGGACGAGACCTTCCTGTGGTTCCGCTCCAAGCAAGAGGCCCTCAAGCAAGGCTGGCTCCACAAAAAGGGCGGCGGCTCCTCCACGCTGTCCAGGCGAAACTGGAAGAAGCGCTGGTTCGTCCTCCGCCAGTCCAAGCTGATGTACTTTGAGAACGACAGCGAGGAGAAGCTCAAGGGCACCGTGGAAGTCCGGACCGCCAAGTAGGTTGACGCACCTTGGATGTGGCTGTTGGGTGGTGCTCTGGGGCCGCTTGGTCATCAGTCTCGGTGCCTTCAAAGCGAGCAGACGTGAGTTGTCTGAAGCAGTAGACTGGCTGCACTAGGTGCTGAGTGGGGGCTAATGAATTATCAGGAAACTAGGGAAACGACTTCGTCTGTAACAATTCGCTTTCTGTGTTCGCATTCAAACACTTGGCTCTCGTTTGTAAGATTTGGCTTGGACGCAATTAGCCCATTGGAGGTGTGGCTGGTCGTTTACAGGAATCGTGGTGTGAATGTTGAACGGTTGGTGGAGAATCTTTTTATCATCCTTTTATCGGTCAACATACCACTTTCAATTCCTGTGCACTCCCAACCGTGCCACTGGGCTGCTAAATTGAGAGCTGAGTGCCAGTTTGGAGGTATTAGGTTTTTGTTCCATTTTGCTTTTAGAGGCTTAATTGACATGTACTATTATGTTAGTTTCAGGTGTACAACACGGATTTGATATTTGTATACATTGCAAAATGACGATCAGCACACAGTTACACATTTTTTACGAAGAGAATTTTTAAGATCTACTTTCTCAGCAGATTTTGAGCATGCGAGAATACAGCATTATCGACTGTGGTCCCCACGCTGTATGTCACATCCCCGTGACTTATTTTATAATGGAGCATCTGTTCTTTTGACGCCCCCTCCACCCATATTTTGGTACCCTTTGATCGCCCTCTACTGTGAGGCGTTTTTTTTGAAATGCATCATCTGGATATATTGCCATCGTCATGGTCAGCAGTGAGAGAGGAACAGAACTGGCCCTTACCCAGCAGAGACCCTTTTTCTGTCACTCATAGAACCTAAGCATTTGAGGGCCGATTACTTTTGTTAAGAATTAAGTAAGTTTTTCAGAAAATCGTTGGAGTTAGGGACAGCTGGGTAACTAGATAACAAAGCGTAAAACTTGTTCTGCCATAGCTTATAGCCATACTCCACTCAACTTGAAACAAGCGCACGAATTAGAAAACTGGTGAAATAAACTTTGAGAGATCAGATTAACTCCTGACGTCATGAGACCTGAAAGTGATAGGATTCTAATCAGCCAGCATCATCCACTTGAGAAAATTACTCATTAAAAAGGGGGAAGTTGACAAGGAGAGGAAAGTGTTCCATGTATTTACAGCAGACAGCAGAGCATTGAGCTTTTCTGGGCTGCCTTTGGGGCGGGTTCCACAAGAGTGGGTTTGATTCTGAATCCCCCCCCAAAGTTCGCGCAGATGGCACAGCTCTTTGCCTCACTCAGTCTTCCTTCAGCTCTACCGACGATGGTGAGCCTCCTTATTCACCCCATAGGACTGGGGGCCACAGGCGCCAGGAAGCGGGAGGGGAATGAGTGAGGGGAGAGAGAGAGAGGGGCCATGTGAGTTGTGGACTTGAACTTCACCCGTGTAAGTTCATATGTGTTCCTTCCACGACTCAGCTGCTTAGCAGCACCCTAGTCTTTGGGTGCTTTGTCAAAATTCCACAGTTAAGGGATTGTTAGCTCTTATTCAGCCGTTTCTGTCATGGTCTCCTGAGGAAGGACAATGAGTTATTACAGTTTCGCCACATTTAAGATTTTTTTATTAAGATTAAGGCTTTTTACTTTATATTTTGAAATGTTTTGTTACAGAACATTTCACTCACATGCACGAGTAGGTAGAAGAACGTAGTGGAATCTGTGTGCCTGGTGCCCAGCAGTTATCCTGTGGCCATTGTTTCACCCCTCACCTCGCTCACACTCCGCCCACAAAGCAAGTCTCTGGCGTCATGTAATGTCATCTGTTACTATTTCCATGTGCACTTGAAGATGAAAACTGTTTTTACTATACAGTCACAATATTATTGTAACATTTAAAAAATAATGATACAATTTCCCCAGTTGCCTTATACATGAAGGTGATGGTGTTCTTACTGGTTTGAGTGGGTCTGTTTCTTCACATCAGAAACTCAATAAGGTTTATAATTTTTTGTCTGGACAGATCTCTCAAGTTCCTTAATTTATTCCCTCCATCTTTTCTTTCCCATATTCTCTCTTATTGAAGATGATGTCTCATTTATCCTGTAGCTTCTATACCACATTTGTTGTTCACGGTGGTTCTGATAACATCGTCATCACACCCCCACCTCCAAGGAAGCTTTCTACAGATCCATGCTCCCAGCTCCCCCTGCAGAGAGCTCCCCTCTGTGTCGACTGAATGTCCTGGGCTTCAGAACCATGGCCTTGCCACCTGATCCAGCCCTAACCCTTCAACACTCAGGGTTGCTGACCCGAGTTTCCAGGCGGCCAAGTGGCTGTTGCAGGGTGACCCAGTGTGGACAGTTTTACCTGGGAGTTATCATCCTGCTCCTGAGGCTCTGCTGCCAGGAGCTTGGCTGGTCCCTCCCCATTGCTCACCTATCCTGCCACTCCGAGAAGGCTTCCCAGACACTCTGTGAAGTCATATGTTGTTGTTGCTGTTTAATATCTTATCTCAGTGAGTCTATAAGGTTATACATTTATTTTTTTCTAACCAGTTAGTTAGACTGTTTAGTTTTGTAGATGTGAAAGAAATGTTTTACTGTGAACAGTTATACTATTTCAGCTGTCAAAGCAAGCCGGCTTTATCCTTGAGATCCTGCATCAAATGCAGTCATAGTGCCCTCTCTGGGCCAGGCCTAACTGGAGTTTTATCCTGATGTTGTCAACCCAGTCAGTCCACCAAGCTTAGGCTGTAGTTGTATAGGGAGTGCTGGTTTGGTGTTGAGATCCAAAAACACCCCAGTCCTGCTCTTCTCCAAAGCCCCCCAGTGGAAATAATGTGCCTGTATATCGGGGTGGGAATAGCAGGGGTCTTGGCCAAGGCCTTACCTGTGATGGGAAGCTGTGATGAATCAGGAAAGACCTCTGGCCAGACTGGCCCCCTATTGGGGGTCCTTCCACGGAAGGGCTGGGAGAAGGACCACAAGAAGGGCAGGTAGGCTGCAGTGAGGGCTGCTGCCCAAGCCTCCTGGGGTCTGAGCAGGCCGGGCCTCCTGTGGCCCGTTTGAGAACAGAGGGGCCCCTCCTTAGAGAAGTCAGGCGTCTGGCTCCCCCTAGAGGCCACAGTGGTCTTCATTATTTCTTAAAGAAACAGGCCAAAGTAGCCATCTGATCTTTCCATTCATTTCTGATTCAATCACCATTTGGTGAAAGTGCTTTTCTCACTTATTGTTAAGAATTCTGTGTTCCTGATTTGCATGGTGCTTCTCCCCCCCCCCCCCCCCCCCCAGAGAGATCATCGATAACACCAGCAAAGAGAACGGGATAGACATCATTATGGCCGATAGGACCTTCCACCTGATCGCCGAGTCCCCGGAAGATGCCAGGTGAGGTGCTGTGGCTGTCAACCTCAGTGTCACTACACGCTCCCTCCTGCGCAGGTCTGCATGTCACCCAGACCACTGCTTACTCGCTGGAAGAGATTTTCATTGATTTCTTAGTTGGATGGTTGAAGGGCTCTGAGTCGTAAGAAACTGATGTACTTGTGCCCTGGGGCATCCTCTGTGGGGGCAGATCTGTCCATGGACCGGATGTAGTTCAGGATTTCCAGCTTCAAGTGCCACCTGCTAGGCCCGCTGCCACCCCCACTCAGGCCTGCACTGTCATGCATGGTGTATGTAAACTGTGCAGCTGACACACAGCTGAAAGCCCACCCTCCAGAAGCTTCTGAGCTTTGAAAGGGAACAGCTTGTGTTTGCTGAAGGATTGCAAAGGCAGGAGCATTAAGCACTAGCTCTTTAAACCCGTGAGAGTGCTGGGACATTTGGGGAGGTGTTTCGGGTCTTGCTGTTGAAGAATTCAATCGGATAGAACAGATGGTTAACATTTACAGAACGTAAACGGTATTTCAGGCCACCTTCTAAAGCGTTCCCCACTGCTTCAGGTCTCTGTCGGGTTGTGCGGGTGGTCCCTGTCACCCAATTCTGAGCAGTGCCAGAGAACACTTTCCAGTTCATGAGAGGCATGTCCTTCGGCCTATATTCTTCCCTTTTCTGCTCAGAAATCTTCAGAATTTTGTAGTGAGTTCTCAGGGCCTTATGTCACCCCTGCCCTCGAAATGTTGGAGTGGACACAGTACCATGTTAGCAGCACTGAGGGCAGAGATAACAGTTCTTCCCGTGGGAACAGCCTGTAGCCCTGCTGAGGTCCATACGTTATGGCACAGACCGGGAAAACAAGCCAACCTGGCATCACGGCCCCATCATTCTGCCTGCGACTCCTAGAGGCGACATGTGGCTCTTTTTTTTTTTTTTTTTTTTTTTTTTTTTGTGGTCCAGGGAACACCTACCACTTTTTAGTTGAATTACAGGCTCAGCATTTGGCAGCTGCCCTGTGTGTTTTGCGCCATAATGAACCTGCTAAATTTAACATTTGGAATATTTTAGCCAAGGACTTTTTCCTCTGACAAGTGGAGAGCACACTTTCTAAAATTCTTTTTCAGATTCCAAGTTACTCTCTGCAGATTGAAAGTGCAGCCAGCGTGTGTGTGTGTGTGTGTGTGTGTGTGTACAGGGTGGCCTACATCTTGCATGTCTATGTTAGTGTTTAATTGGGAATATTTTTGAGCTTCCACATGAAGCAGTGACTAAAGTCTCGCCTTTAGGTTACCCAGAGTTAATGAAGCAAGTTCATGTTAGAAGTTTCCCTTGTCTCTGCCAGCATCTGTGTGTGTTGAGTATTTTCAAGCTCTAGGTGACATTTTTCTCTTTCAATAGGAGATGGATTTTAGTGCTCTGCTATAAGTAACTCACATGGCTTATTTCTACATATAATTATATTGTGTTGGTTTCAGGTGTGCAGCACAGTGGTTAGGCAGTTGTACACTTTACAAAGTAGCCCCCCCCAGTATTTCTAGTACGATCAGCCCCCTGCAGAAGGGGGATGTCCTGGCATCTCTCGCATTTTATAGTTGCTTAATAAACATTGGGTGGATGCATGGATGGACAGATGAATATTCAGGATCATTTTCTTTGAGCATGTATTGGGTTCCAAGTTACATCATGACTTTTTGCTGGGCTTGACTTTTCTGGGCTTGACACGTTTTCAGCTCTCTGATCAAAACAAGTTTCCTTTTTCTACGTCAAGCAATTGTTTTCTATTTCCTGCCCTCCTGTGGGTTTATTCACTTAGACATCCTTCCAGGTGGTTGGCAACCCCATCCTGGGAATGACTGGGGAAGTAGGCTTCCAGTGGCCTTTCTGAGAACGCCCTCCTACATTGTCGGCCTCCTTACCTTGCAGTCTACTTCTCAAACATGAAAAGGCATTTGAGTGCCCCCTAGTTTTAAGTCATACCTTTGGGTCAGTGTTCTGGGTAGAACCGAGGGTTTCATTTTTCCTGCCAGTTTCTTCAGGAGCTCATTGTCCTTATTACATGTCTACAAAGGTCTATGGACTTTGAGTAAAGATCTTCAAATGATCTGAAATTGCCACAGGTGGCAATTAAAGTACTTTGGCTGTTTCCTCTAACTTTGCTCCATGTTAGTAGGAAACTGCATTCACCCCCGAAGTGTCAGCCAAGTAAAAGCCAAGCGGGTGCGAGGAAAGGTCATTTTCCTCGTGGAGAAGGGCATTCCTGCTTGGCCGGTCCAGAGGTTGTCCACTGCTGACGGTCGCTCTCTCCTTCCCACAGCCAGTGGTTCAGCGTGCTGAGCCAGGTCCACACGTCCACGGACCAGGAGATTCGGGAGATGCACGACGAGCAGGCAAACCCACAGAACGCCGTGGTGCGTGCTCACTGGGCGTGGCGGGGTGGGGGGACCGGCGGGCGGGGAGCTGGGAATTTCTAAATGATCTTTCCAAGAGAAAGACAGGAATGTTTTGGTTTAAAAACCATACAGAAAAACAGAATGATAGAAGTAGTAGTAGGTTCCAATTCTCCTGCTCTAAGCCATCAAAAGATTTTTAATTTTTTTCAATTTCTGCCAAATCATGGGAGCACATTACACTTTTCTTTAAAGGACTTAGTGAATTCTAAATTGTATTCTGTCTTCACTTTATCCAAGACACATATACAGAGCCATAAAAGTTGTATTTTAGAAATAAAGTTTTATTTTCTCATAAGAAAGACTTAACACCAAGTAAAGTTTCTTAGCAGACAGAGTAAGTATGAAATGTAATGACGGATCATCGTGTAAATTAAAACATTTCTACTGTTTAAGAAAGTTTGGAAGCACTCCTCACTGAAGGTGTTTTAGGAAGAAGACAGAAAGATTAATTCACAACTGTTTGAGTGGCCTGCAGGTCTGGCCGGCCTGGACTCTGTCTGTGTTCACTGGGCACCTTTCTTGGGTAACTGGTTTTGCAGTGAACACAAAGGAGCCCGTTGGCTTGCCCGTTGAGAAGGCGGTGATGTGGGGGCATTAAGATAACACACACTGTACCGGAACGGCTCTCATGCTCTCGGCTTCTGCTCCATTCCAGGGCACTTTGGACGTCGGGTTGATTGATTCCGTGTGCGCCTCGGACAGCCCGGACAGGTGAGCTCCGATGCGACTCCAAACAATAGTTACCTGCCCACACTCACGGCTCTCCCTGCCTCTGGGCCGCTTTCTTCTTTCCTGGGCTGTGAAGAGTCTCTTGGCCACATATCTCTTCCGTGCCCCCCACCCCCACCCCCGGTCAGCCTCAGCAGCTCACAGTTGTCAGTTGTGGTGCCGTTTTTAAACCATCTGGGACTTGTTCTCTCCGGGTTTCTTTGGGGTCCTGGAGAAAACGGTGGAAACCTAATTTAGACAGGCAGTTAAAAAAAAATAAATAAAAAGCACATGTCACTGAAGTAGTCTTTACTTGGATACAGCACAAATTCGGGATTCATATAGGATGACAATGCCTGTTTGGGAAAAAGAACATTCTAGCACAGTAGTCCAGAAAGGGTGCAGTTCCCCTTTCTAGTAACGAACTGTAGAAATGATCCCTGGAAATAGAGTCGTCCCCGCTTTCTGAATTTAATAATGAATTCAAAGATTTTGATTGCAGTTCATATATACAGTATTCATTCATTAAATCATATGCATTTATTTTTCTTGACATTTCTACTTTATCTGTGCCCTTAAAGCAGCATGCTTTGGGGTTGTTTGTTTGGTTGGTTTGGGAAGCAAATTATCTTCAGAGACAGAGTCTGAAGAGTCCTTGTCCCCAGTGGTCTTTGTCTTCATCATCTCTTTTTCTCTGCTGCTTATGAATTCTGTGTAAGAATCACACTGGCTCCCACCTTCAGTAACAGGTTGACCAGATGACTAGAAATGCGCTCAAATAGAATGCAGCCAGATAGCAGCATTAGAGTTTTGGAGGCATTGCACTGTTGACAAAGGCTCCTCAGGACCACGGGTCCTGTGTTTGCGGCAGTCACCCTGCGCCGTCTTAGACATGGTTTGGGGACCTTTAACACGTGTGTGTGAGGTCAGTATCAAGGCCCAGATTCTTATTCTGATGGTCGAGTTCCTGCCTCATCTGTGTCTATCTTTTCTCCTGACCCTTCACTGCATCAGCCTCGGTGTGCGATGAACCACACTTAGAAATTTCCATCTCTGCTCAGACTTGCTTTTCCTCACTGCCCACCTTTCCTCCATCCCAACTAGAGGAAATTTTTTAATTTTTAGGGGCACCTGTCTTTTTATATCTATTAACTATATTCTTGTCAGACTTCCTTTTCCTTGAACTTTTGCTGTACTTAACTACAGTGAACTTAAAGAGATTGTTCATTCACTAGCTTAGCCGGTTAGATAGAAGAGTTAATATGAGCAAAGGCCTATGAGAGGCTCAGGATATTGAGGGAAAGAAAGTAAATTTCCATTATTATGTAACCACTCACTGGGAAATGAGCCCTTGTTAGTTTGCTTTGAAACATGGGCCCAGCTGGCTTTTTGTACCAGGTATAATCAAGTGTGTAAGACATTCCATTCACACCTGTTTACTGATCTTCTATTACTGGTGTCTGACATTTCATTACCGACCCACGAAATATTAATCCAAGGCAGCGCACCCAGAAGCAGAAAGAAATTTACTTTGGAGAGGCATCCCATCAAAAAATTTCCCCCACAGTCACCTTATTTTGCCTTCCCAGAAACGAGTTTCATCTGGAAAGTTTTGCATGAAGAAATGTTTTCCCTTTCAGAGCCTTCAGAATGTGTCACTCCAAGTTCAAACGTTAACGATGCAAAAAATAAATCCTGCAGAAATGAGCAAGGTTTGCCGTCCTTACCGTAAAATACAAATAAGTACGGCTGTTTTTATCCTCGTGGCCCCTGAGCCCCGGAGCAAGGCGCTCAGCCTTGGTTCAAACAGAGGTGATGCTCACACTTGGAGCTAAGAGGCTCTGCTTCCTTCTCGCCCTGTCGCTCAGGCCCAATTCATTCGTGATCATCACGGCCAACCGGGTTCTCCACTGCAACGCCGACACGCCGGAGGAGATGCATCACTGGATCACCCTGCTGCAGAGATCCAAGGGTGACACCAGGGTGGAGGGCCAGGAGTTCATCGTGAGAGGTGACTGTCGTCCACTCCTTCCTTTTTCATGGAGTCCTATTTTCATTTGCATGGGTGTCTGCAGTGTTCCCATTTTTAGCAGCTTTTCCCAAGTCATTCTGACTCTCGAGGTTGCCAAAAACATGAAATAAGAAGTGATTGTAGTCATTTTTAGCAAATCTGTAGGAGTACAACCCATGCAAATTCTTGGTGTTCAGTGTTTCTCTTCACAGTTTTCAATGTACATGTTAATCTTCCTTCTAGGCTGGTTGCACAAAGAAGTCAAAAACAGCCCGAAGATGTCTTCACTGAAACTGAAAAAGCGGTGGTTTGTGCTCACCCACAATTCCTTGGATTACTACAAGAGCTCGGAGAAGAGTGCTCTGAAATTGGGCACCCTGGTCCTCAATAGCCTCTGCTCAGTCGTTCCTCCTGATGAGAAGGTGTTCAAAGAGACAGGTAACGGCCGGGTGCTCACAGTGAGCCAGGCCCCGGTGGCGCGCATCAAATCAGTTCTGGGTCTGCAGGAGCAAAGGGCCGAGAGTCCTACCAAGAGGATGCACCTTTTTCCTCAAAAAGAAGTCTTTTCATTTTCAGGTCGATTTTCCTTCTGAGGCTGTCTGTGGTTAACTGTGTGAACAGTTGGCCTTTAAGCCTTAGCAGCGATTTTCAAATGGTGTGCTGCAAGAAATTTTAAAACATGTGATACCTGACTGTTTAGTCAAGGGGCACAGACCTCTCTTCCCTCAGATGTCAGATTACAAAGTGACAACCGCCAACACTAGTCATCAAAGTGAATAAGCCAGAATCATACATTTTTTTAATTTTGGCAGATTGGCAAAAGATATCTATTTTTTGGTGTGTTGCAGAATTTCAATAACTAGTTTACTAAAATTGAGGAAGAGAAAGCTATAAGATGAAAAAGGTTAAAAGTCACTGAACCATACGGGAGATCTGATTTATTGAGTTGTAGAAAGAGTCTTCCAAAGCCAAAATCATGTAAACAGATGAAGGTCATCCTAAGGAAGCTTAATTTTTATATGCATTTCTTTCATCCTTTTTATCATTGTACCATAAGTCATAATGCAACTCCAAAAAGATAAATCCTGTCAGTGAACATAACTTAAATAAAATAGTGTATAAGCTTAGGTTCTTTTTCCTTTCAGTATTATAAAACATGTTTCTAGATTTATTTCGATAATTGTTGCTGATTGTGATTTTGTGCTTTTTAAAAATATAGCTATTCCATTCAGAAGTGTTTGTATATGTTTAATACTCTTGCAAATTGCAGCTCGTTTTGAGCAGGCTGCTTGCTTAGTTAGCACAAGTGTTTTCAGGGGAGGGAGGGCGTAAGGGAGGAGGAGACAGAGAAAGCCGTGGGCAGCGTTTCACTCTAGTCCCAGCACCTCGGAAGGGACTTTCGTTTATGCCTGTTTTCCTTCCAGAGGAAATGGTACAGTTTATACAGTTAATTCTGGGCTTACTATTTTATGTTTGCCGTCCTCTCTACACTGTCAACTCCTTGTGTCTTGCACACCTAGATACCCAGTGCAGAGCAGGGCAGGTGTGTGAATTCAGCAAGTATTTATCGAATTCAGTCACTAACAGGACTCAGGTGGAGATGACACAGGCTCCAGATGGTGCTGGAGTCCTGAGGCTCTGCACAGGAGGGGCGCATTGGTCACCGAGCTTAAGCTGACTCATGTGCGACGCGTCTGTTGCAGGCTACTGGAACGTCACCGTGTACGGGCGCAAGCACTGTTATCGGCTCTATACCAAGCTGCTCAATGAGGCCACCAGGTGGTCCAGTGCCATTCAAAACGTGACTGACACCAAGGCCCCCATCGACACCCCCACCCAGCAGCTGATTCAGGACATCAAGGTAAGGTGGATCCGAGCTCGTCAGGGTGGTTCATAGTGAGTAGCTGGCATAGTCTCACCCTTCCAGCATCGATGCCTCGGCATTGGTCAAGCTCCGTTGTTACCCTGTAATCAGAACTAACTCCTGGTAAATCTTTTGTTTGCATATCCCTGCCTTTAGGAATCTAAGTGTGAGACTTGGACCAAATTTTATGCTAAAATATTTTATCTCCAGGGAGGTGTTTGATGTTGCTGCTGAGGCAGACCTGATTGTTGGGCTCCATGAGCAGAGGGATGGTGGGCTGTGGTTTGGATCGAGGTCCCGCATCACAGGGATGTGGCATGAATTGTGTTGGGGGTGACATGCTGTACCAAAGATCAGCCTCACCTCTGGGTTGTCTAGACCTAGGGCTAACTCAGTAATTCTACTCTAAACTATGTCCAGTTTCTAGGACTAACACAGTAATTCTACTCTAAACCATGTCCAGTTTCTAGACCACACAGGAGGCTTCACAGAGAACCCAGATTGGCCTAGAAGACTCGGAATCTGTCTCAGGGGCCTCCAGACTCACAAATCTGTCTCTGGACCAACACTGACCATGTTAAAGTGTGATTTCCTGTTTACAAAGATGAGTCACTCAGTAGTGTGTGTGTCAAATGAACAAACACACAAGTCAACAGTGGTCATGCACAAATTACGCACTCACTTTCCAGAAAGGAAAACAGACGTGAGAAAATATTTGGGTTCCATTGCTCACCTAGCTGGCCAGTCCCTCATGCGGGACCAGGTCAAAGGAAGTATGTTTGCTGCTGTTCCTCCACGTCACCCACACAGACAGATTCCCAGTACGAAGGGAAAAGCTGGAGATGATTCCAGAACAACAGTGAGGCAGGTGTTCACAGGTGGCGGGCATCAAAGGGACTTAGCTAATTGGATCCAGGAGGCAAATTCCACCTTTGCAGACATGGGAAGGGGGTCTTAACATATCAGTGGTGTGGCATGTCCCACCAAATTCAAGGTGGCCTTTTGATGCCAAGGTTACATGTCTTCAGGGTGTTTGAAGCTGAATTTCACCAAGTGAGTTATTCCCCAGGACGTTGCAGAGCTTCCATGAACCCAGGATGACAAATACTAATAATTTTATTTCTAAGCTTTTGAGACAGGGGTGAGAAATGCACATATCAGCTGAGCTCTGTTTTCTGTGCTGTGTCTGTTCTAACTTACATGCTCTAATAATCTGAAATCAGACATTTAAAAAGGAATAGAATTTTCTAAATATTAAAAAGTGCTTTTTAAGAAAGTAGACATGTTACCGTAATTAGGTCCATACATTGTTTAAGCAATTATTTTTCCTATTTTTACCTTTATGAAAAAGTTTTGTAGTGGAAATGAAATGACCAGGATACAGTGATTCATTATCTCTCCAGTTCACCTGTTTACTGAAAGTTACAAAAGTAACTGACTTTCTCATCCCATATTAATTCATATGTGATGAATTTCTTTGTGGACCTCTTAGATTTTAGGAGTGAAAGAAAAGACAGGCACATGGAAAAATAGCCTCACTATACCTGTAGCTTTCAGGTACAGAGAGAATACAGAAGACAAAACTAGCAAATGCATTTTAAATGATTATATAGATAAAGGTACGTGGCTTGGCTAAATGGCTAAATAATTAGAAAGAGCTTTAAATATATGCGTAAGAAACAGAAAGAGCTATGTCAGAACATGTAATTGTGCTTTGTGTTCAGATCCAGATTGCGGGTCTCTTTGTGCCTGAAATTATTAATGCTGGGTTTCCACCATCTTTCCTAAGTTTGTTGGGTGGTTTAGACTTCTGAAAAATAGTCATGTATAGTAGAAGACAGATGCATATATGTTTTTTACCATATGGGCACTTTCTGTAACGGCTCCTCTATTTTCCAGGAGAACTGCCTGAACTTGGACGTGGTGGAGCAGATTTACAAGCGGAACCCCATCCTGCGCCACACCCACCACCCGCTGCACTCCCCGCTCCTGCCCCTGCCCTACGGGGACATCAATCTGAACCGTGAGTCCCCAGTTCTGCCCAGACTCGAGACACTGGTTTTGTTCTTGTTACCTCTCCAGCTCCGGTGTGTTAGCAGTTGTTGCTTGTGGTGATACAAGGGTTGCTGTACTAAAAAAAAAAACAACACAAAACTTTAAAGGAAGTCAGAGCATGCCAGTATACCTGTGTACTCAGAGTCGCCTTCACATCCTAGAGAACAGGTCCTGAACAGTCATGGGTTCCAGTTATGGGACCAGTTGACAATGGGCCGGCATTGAAGTGAGAATTCTGTGCGCCAAAATGGTTGACTGCCATGACAAAACAGTGAATTACATGAAGTTTGAAATTACATAATATAACTTCCCCCTGTGTTTGGACAGCTGTTTCCAGCTGGTTCAGAAGCACAGGGACCATGGTGGGCACTGGGTTACGAGGTCGCTGTCTGTCCCCATTCCTTTCTTTCCTGCTGCACACAGTCACCTTCTTTGACCCCCTGTGTGACTTGTGTCGGTTTGCTTTTTCTAGTGCTCAAGGACAAAGGCTACACCACCCTCCAGGATGAAGCCATCAAGATCTTCAACTCCCTCCAGCAGCTGGAGTCCATGTCGGACCCCATCCCCATCATCCAGGGGATCCTGCAGACGGGGCACGACCTGCGCCCTCTGCGCGACGAGCTGTACTGCCAGCTCGTCAAGCAGACCAACAAGGTGCCGCAGCCGGGCAGCGCGGGCAACCTGTGCAGCTGGCAGATCCTCACCTGCTTGAGCTGCACCTTCCTGCCAAGTCGGGGGATCCTCAAGTACCTCAAGTTCCACCTGAAAAGGTGCGAGCTGAAGACAAATAGCAAATGCTTTCACTTACACGTGGAATCTGAAAAACAAAACAAACGACCCAATAGGGACAGACTCATAGACACAGAGACCAAACTGGCATTTGCCAGGGAGTAGAGGGTTGGAGTGTTGAGCGCCAGAGATGAAGGGATTGAGAGGTACAGATTGGTAGTTACAGAATAGCCCTGGGCTATAGAGTGCAGCACAGGGAAAGTAGTCCATGATGCTGTAGTGACTTCATACGGGGCCAGGAGGGCATTAGACTAATGGCAGGAGTAGGTGGAAGAGATGGCTTTGTAAGGTGCAGAGATGGCTGATCGCTATGCTGCACACCTGAAACTAATTTAATATTGATGCGCACTGGAATTAAAGATTTGCATATAAAATTTTTAAGCAAAGAAGAGGTGTGAGATGGCCCAGGCAGAGATGTCCCACAGGTGGTGCGGTGGACTGTCCTTTAAGGAGACCCGGACTGTGAGGCACCCACTGCGGGCCCGGCCTTATCGGGTCATACTTTCGTCAGTCGTTTAAGTGAGCTCAGGTGCAGACATCATTTTCCTCTCCGAGCCACGTGAGGCTGCTTCAGGGACAGGTCACTTTCAGTGTAGTGTTTTCAGTGCGCAGGACATTGGATGCATTTAATGACTGCAACCGAGCGTACATAGAAACACCCTCAAACTTACTTACTCCAGGTAAAACAGTAGTAGACACAGTGTGATTCAGATTCTGATTAAGTATGGAAAAACCATTTTCATAAGACAGCAGAAGGCAGGGCTCTTTCAAGTGTAAGAGTACCTCGGAGGGAAAAGCTGCAGGCAAGCATTGGCGTTTGTTTGTTTGTTTGTTTGTTTGTTTGTTTGTTTGAATTTGCGTGTGAACGGGGCCCTGCTGGGAAGGGGCTGGTGTGGGCTCCATCACCACTGGGTGCCTGCCCCCAAAGTTTGAGCCAACCAGCCATCCTCATTCCAGCAAATGACAGTTTGGTGTTTGTCTCCTAGGATACGAGAACAGTTTCCAGGAACCGAGATGGAAAAATACGCCCTCTTCATTTACGAATCTCTTAAGAAAACCAAATGCAGAGAGTTTGTGCCTTCCCGAGATGAAATAGAAGCTCTGATCCACAGACAGGAAATGACGTCCATGGTATACTGCCACGGCGGAGGCTCCTGCAAGATCACCATTAACTCCCACACCACGGCCGGCGAGGTGAGAGAGCAGCAGGCACCGCCTTCTGTCTGGTGCCCGTGCCTGTGCGCTTAAGTCCAGGGCAGTTGTGCACCGTTGAACCTGCTCTCACGCCCAGTTGTGATTTATACACAGTACAGCTGCGTGATAAACACAGACACAAACATAGCCTGCATCCACCCATGTGTAGAAAGAGATGAAAATACATAGTAAAGATGAGTAGAGACACCAAATCAAAGTTATGCCAAAGCACCCGAGACAATCCCAGCCCTGACTCGGGCTGCCCGCTACGACAAGGCTGTCGCAGTGAGGTGTTTAAGGTGTTTAGATTAGCCACACGTTATCTGGAATGTTGGGTCAGGGAAGTGCCTTTTTCAAAGTTTGAACTTAGTATTTCTAAAACCCACTAGCAAAAAGGAATAGAGTGTTCAAAACAAAACAAAAAATTTCTTGTGTGGAAGAGACATTGGTAGAAGTCACTGTTGTTTCTTGGAGTTCATGAATTTATTAGATAAAACTTAGGGCTTCAGATTTCATGCACTTTTCCTCCTTGTATGGGCTTGCAAGACACTGGCCCAACACCTGTGATCTTTTTGGCAAGAAAGTGATAAAACTGGTTTTAAGAGAATGAAAGAGAAACAACAGCACCTCTGAAATTCTGGGTGACCACACGTGACAATTAGAAGGCTGTTTGGACCCTCGCTTTTGCCGTCAGATGGAGACACATCCTGGAACCTTGTAGTCGAGCCACAGGTCTCGGAGCTGAAGACCTCATGGTGTGTCTTGCAGGTGGTGGAGAAGCTGATCAGAGGACTGGCCATGGAGGACAGCAGGAACATGTTCGCCTTGTTTGAGTCCAACGGACACGTGGACAAAGCCATCGAGAGCCGGACCATCGTAGCTGATGTGCTAGCCAAGTTTGAAAAGTAAGTTCCTTCTCCCTGAAGTGCTGGCCAACTAAGGAAAAGCAATTAAGAGCTGGAGTTGAGGATTTGAACTTCCACTGTTCAGCCTCCTTGTGTGCATCAGACTTTTATTTTACTTGTATTTAAGCTTAGTTAATATTTTATCTCTGCTGGCTGACTTTTGGATTCCTAGATAAAGCCACTGTCTCAGATATGATTCAGTTTGTCATTGTCCCTTTACCCCATTCTTTCATTCCCCTGATGACCCCACTACCGAGGGATTTCCTGGTGTGTTGGTGCTCACGTGTCCATTAGCTTTGAAATGGGGTTAGGATTTGCAGCCAACTCAGAAATACTTTCTCTCTGCTGGAACCCTAATTTGATTTGTGACTCTCATATCCCCTCGGTAGCACAAAAGATATTCTTGCTCAGAATAAAGCCAGCCTCCAAAATATTCATGTTAATTTTTATAAATATTGTGGTTTATTTGAGGGTTGGGAATTGAAGAAATAGCCTTTGTTTCTTTTCCTTCTTTAGATTCAACATAACGCTTAGCTAGTGCTAATTAGGCTGGGGCGCTGGGGAAATACTTGTTAGGACGTTTTCATTGGAGGCTGCCTGTTGGTTGTGTTAAAGTGAGACGTGAGAAAAGCCTGGCTTCTACCTCTGGTTAAATGACATTCACAAAGGGACTCTGAGAAGCTTCCTCCTGGCCCTGTCTCCTTGCTCCCTCCATCCCCATCTCCACCCACTAGGTTATCTGAGCTCGGACAGAAAGTCCGTCCAGAGACTAAGCCACACAAAGTCGAGTCCCCGAGGGGCACCAAAGACCCCCCTCGTTGTGCTTTCTGAGCATCTCGTGACTTCTCTCTGTAGGCTGGCTGCCACCTCCGAGGTGGGCGACCTGCCCTGGAAGTTCTACTTCAAGCTCTACTGCTTCCTGGACACAGACAATGTGCCAAAAGACAGCGTGGAATTTGCATTTATGTTTGAACAGGTAAAAGGAACTTTTGGACACAAATTCCTTTCTCAGAGGGGGGGTAGAACCCATTACTTCCCCCTGTCAGCTAACTGCTAGTCCTTAGAAAGTACCCCTGGCAGTCATTTCCCAGCACGGGCAGGGTCAGCTGCTTGTGCTATTTGTAGAATAAAATTCACGCACCTTGTATTGGAACTCCTGTGCCAGGAACTAACTGTTCTGGTTGGGCAGAGACAGAAGTAAGGAATAAAGCATGCACGTTAGCTGGTATCCATGCTAGGGAGAAAAGTCACGAACCGGGGGCCAGAGTACCATTTTTAGGAAGGTGACAATGGAGAGAATTCCTGATGAAGGAAGGGAGGGAGCCAGACGGGCTTCCTGTGTCTGCCCCTAAAGCCGTTGACCGCCCTCTTCCAGGCCCATGAAGCTGTAATCCACGGCCACTACCCGGCCCCTGAAGAAAACCTCCAGGTTCTTGCGGCCCTGCGGCTGCAGTACCTGCAGGGAGACTACTCGCTGCACACCGCCGTCCTGCCTCTCGAAGAGGTCTACTCCCTGCAGAGACTCAAGGCCCGCATCAGCCAGTCCACCAAAACCTTCACCCCGTGTGAGCGGCTGGAGAAGAGGCGGACGAGCTTCCTGGAGGGGACACTGAGGCGGAGCTTACGGACGGGCTCTGTGGTTCGGCAGAAGGCCGAGGAAGAGCAGATGTTGGACATGTGGATCAAGGAAGAAGTCTCCTCCGCTCGAGCCAGTATTGTCGACAAGTGGAAGAAATTTCAGGGAATGAGCCAGGAACAGGCCATGGCCAAGTATATGGCCTTGATCAAGGAGTGGCCTGGTTATGGGTCAACGCTCTTTGACGTGGAGGTGAGAACCAGCTACTGCTCACCTCGGGCAGGCGGGCTGCTACTTCAGGGACCGGGTTGGGTCCAGGAACATAAATCAGGGCCACTGTGGCCAGGCTCATAGGGAGGGAGGATGGGACCGAGCGCTGCTGGTTTTCCCTCATTCGTTAGCACCCTCCAAACTTTGCCCTTAGCACACCCGTCCACCAGAGCCTGCTTTCCTTCTTTGTAGCAAATACTTTTTTAATACTCGGAGTAAGTGAAAAATTAAGGTGTCAGCTATTTTGAAATAACCTCTCTTTCTTACGGAAATTATAGACCCAGTAAAAAGTGCTGTTAAAAATCTACATTTTACAAAAATTTTTCTTTAACTATAGTACTAGCACACAAAATTAGAAACTTTGGATATACTTTGATTTTACATTTTTGTTTTCTTCCCATGGTTGTTTTTAGGGAAGAATCTCTGTTTCAGAATTGGAATTTAGCCATTAATCTCAACCCCATGTAGATTTATACCTTTTTCACTTCTGTTAAAGTAGGTCATTCTTGAAAGGAAATCTTACCGGCGGTTCAGATCCAGGCTTGGCCAACCGCAGCAGGGGCCAGACCATGCCTGCCTCTTTTTTAAGTGGGGTTTTATTGGGGCGCGGCAGCGTTCATTCCTGTGTTTCTTCCCCGGCTACATGTGCGTGCAGGTGGCAGAACTGACCAGCACCTGGTGCACAAGCCTAAACAAGACATTTACTGCCTTATCCCTTAACATAAGCTACTGTCCCCCGGTCTAGGTGAGCTTTTGTTTTTCTTACCAAAATTATTTGTCCTGTATCTGAGGACCTTTAAATGGGGCTCTGTAAAAATCTAAATGTTGATTTTTGTATTCCAAGATCCTTCATGGCTTCTCCCTGGGTGCTGTCCTCGGTTCCTTTAGTTGGTTGATTCAGTTGTGCTGGTTTTCGTGTATAAATGAGATGCTTGGTCCAAGTGCCTCGTCTTGGCCTCGTGTGTGTGTGTGTGTGTGTGTGTGTGTGTGTGTGTGTGTGTGTGTGGTTTGTTTTGGTTCGGACCAGGCCTGCGTTGCCCCTGCGTCAGGGCCCTTACTTAGCTCCAGGGATCTGGGCGAGAAAGTCTGTCATTAAACCGGCAGGATCAGGTCGCCGCTGCTCCCTGTCGAGAGACACGTTGTTCACGGGGAGCCAGAACTGCTCAGCACTGAGCAACGTCAAGCCTTTTCCTCTGTGGTTCCAGATTTTGTATTTGAAGGGCAGTCATCAAAGGATTGGAGGCAAAACTCATGCTGGAAGAAGAGCAGACCCGACTCAGGCGCTCGGTTTGCTCGGGATTGTGGTCAGGTTCCTCAGCCGTGGCCACTGCCACGTGGCTTGTTTACATGACCCTGCAGTGTGGTGATGTCCGGAGTCAGAGCAAGGTGTTGGGATTTACCAGTTACAGGACAGCCAAAGAGATACCAAGTCTCACAGTTCAGGTCCCTGGCATTAATGTGTACTGAATGTGTTCACTGTCCCGTGCACAGTGCTTGCCGGGAAGCCTGTGTTTCCTGGGTTCTGGCTTCCAGTTGCTTCCTCGTCTAACCCTCACACTGACTCTTGCCCACAGTGCAAGGAAGGCGGCTTCCCCCAGGACCTCTGGCTGGGCGTCAGCGCGGATGCCGTCTCTGTCTACAAGCGAGGGGAGGGGAGGCCGCTGGAAGTCTTCCAGTACGAACACATCCTCTCATTTGGGGCCCCCCTGGCAAACACGTACAAGATCGTGGTGGATGAGAGGGAGCTGCTCTTTGAAACCAGTGAGGTAAGAGGCAAAATGTAGCCTTAAACAAACAGACAGACAGAAAAACAACATGCCATTTCCTGATGCCTTTGACCAAGTAATTTTGTTTGAATGATTGCATTAAGGTGTGAGACAATAACAGTATGACGGTCCCTACCCAGCACCAGGTTCCTCAGAGGCTGAAATCTGATAATCCTGAATTTCTTCTGTATACCTCTGCAACAGGGAAATATGGTTTCCTTATATCAGGGTCTTACCCATGGAGGAAAGAAGAAGAAAGGAATGATGTAGATGTTCAAGGCGCAATACATGGTTTGGCTCTCCAGCCTTGTGAAAATTAGTAGAGGCTCTGGCAGTGAGTAGCCACAGTGAGACTCAGATTTGCAGTGCCCACAGAGTGAGCACGGGATGCCAGGCAGAGCTGATTCTGGCTCACAAAAAATCACAACCCCACCCCCCAAAAAAGCCTTAAATATGAATGCCGTCTATTCCAAAGCTTAAAGCATAATAGTAATGGTGATAATGCCAGAAGCCTATTGAGGGAGCAGCCTGCAAGCAGAGGTGGGAAATGGAAATGAGTGCCCACTGCCGTCGGGCTTTAGGTACTGGACAGGAGGGAGTGGGGGGCCAACCTGAGACGGGCAGTGCTGGGGACCATTGCCTAGAGTGTCTCAGGTGCCAGGCTGCCCAGTTCGATGAACACTGATAGACAGACTGGAACTGCTCTGGGATCTGTGTGTGATGTAAGGACAGTGTGTTTACAAACAGTGATTTGGGGTGGGGTTGGCAGGAAACAGAGCACTGATATGTAGAAGCCAGTTAGGATGTCTTAGGGGTCCAGACCAGCCATAGGAAGTGATGGACCAAAGGCGATACAGGAGCTAATTCAGGATTGGAGCTGGCGCGGAGCAGAACTGGCTGTCTGCCACTCTGCCTGTCCCTTAGGGGCTCGGTACTTTTTTCTTAGTTGCATTGTGGGGAGTTAGCTAAAAGTATACGACCCAGTCTGTGATTGTGGGCTCTGTCACTTGCCCTTTTTTTTTTTTAAAATATTTTATTTATTTATCTTTAGAGGGAAAGGGAAGGAGAGAGGGAGAGAAACATCAATGTATGGTTGCCTTTCGTGCATCCCCTGCTGGGAACTGGCCTGCAGGGAACCGGTCTGCATCCCAGGAATGTGCCCTGACTGGGAATCGAACCGCGATTATCTGGTTCACAGGCCCGTGCTCAATCCACTGAGCTACACCAGCCAGGGCTATTTTTTGCCCTTATTTTAAGTGGGGGGAGAAACCCCAGGCCTAGTGATACTAAATATAGTGTCACTGGGTGTTTAACGTGCAGTCATGACAGTTTTACGTTACACATGAAAGAACCACTAGGTGGCGCACACTGTATTTGGAAAAGCCACAGTTCCCCCTTCTTTCGGACTTGGAATAAATGCAAAGCAGGTAAACTTTTGGCTTCACACAAAACTGGAGCTGTGGATTTATTTGCGTGGCAGGCTGGTGGCTTTTGCTGGGAGCACATGTAGTCGTGAGGCTAAGCCCCCTGCCCTGGCAGAGACTGACCGTGTGCTAATGCTGCTTCCCTGGCAGGTGGTGGATGTGGCCAAGCTCATGAAAGCCTACATCAGCATGATTGTGAAGAAGCGCTACAGCACCTCGCGCTCCATCAGCAGCCAGGGGAGCTCCAGGTGAACACAGGAGTGAGCCACGTGTCTGCAGTACCGGAACGCGCCCACCTCTGGCCTCCACCAGCTCCCGCGTGCGGAGCCCGAAGCAGAGCTGCCCAGGCCCTCTGGAAGCCTCCCGGAGGGAGGTGTCTGCGAGGGACCTTTCGTCCTGTCCACTTCAGTGCTCATGTATTAAGCTCTCAACTTTAACCCAGTTTCAAAGCTTTACTACTCTTAGATGACACATGCCTTAAAAAGAGAGAGAAGAAGAAAAAAATCCATGCTGCCGCCAAAGCAGCCAGAAGTGCCTTAACTTGCGGAACCAACACTAGTGGACCTTAATGTGCTACTGAAGGGAAATGCTCCCCCTGCCTTGTTGGGGAGACTGACAGAGCTTGGAAGGGGGACTTTGTCCATCAATTATGCACTAACCTCCCGGCCTGATTTCCCAATACGGGGAAGGTGAGGGAGCGGGGAGGGGACAGAGCAAGGGGGACAGTGTATTTTAGTCGGAGTGCTGCTGGCAGCCTTCCTCACAGACATGTAGTAACTTTTATTCTGTTTCCTCTTTTAAGTGTATGTGCTTGCCTGTGCATGCATGTGTTCATAAACTCATCACTTTAATCATTGTTTCAAGAGTATTAAAAGCAAAGGGAAAAAGGAAGTGCAATGGTGTAAACAATCTGTCTGTATATTTTAATAGTTCAGAGTTATAGTCTCCAGTTGTTTCTTTATAAGGTGGTGATATTAACAAACCAGAAGCCTGGGTTTTCTTGTTGTTGCTGTATTTCAGAAGCCACGTTCGGACTCAGTTTTGTTTTACGTGTAGCAGAGTCTGCATTCTGTGTCTGCTGTATTATAAACAGACATGCAGCCTACGAATAACTGTATTTATAAACCACTTTTAAACAGCTGGCTCCGGGGCTGTTTTTAGAACTATATGAAGTCATTTTGGAGTCTTTAGTTTCTAAAAGATTTAAGTTAAAAAAAAAAATGTTTCTTTGAAGGTTAGCTTCTATTGCTCCAGGTAGTTTACAACATAATCATGTTGAACGTGGGGGAAATGCTGTGCTCCCCAAAGGCGAAACACAGGAGGATCTCTAAAGGACCCTGCGGTTAAATGCTGAGTCTTTCATAAAGTACACGTATTTTAGCCCAAGATTATAATGGTGGTCTAAAAAAGGCACCTGTAAATAAATCGGCATTTATGACCAGGAGAAACATAATCTGGTCTTGGACTTCTATTTTCATATGGAAAAGTTGTAAAGACTTAGGCCAACTGAGTCTACCCACAGAGGAAAAAAATGCCTTACCCCTTACTGACAGCCATGTGAAGTCATTGTTGGTTGGCTCAAAGAAAGTCTGACAATAAAAAATATTAGCGAATGTGCAGTGTGTTTTCTTTATCGGGGTTGCTCAGTTTCTATGGGATTTTGTTTTTGTTGGTTTGGGGTTTTCATGCTTTGGGCTTTGGGGGGCCCAGTAGTGCATGTTCGTGTCCGTGGTTGCTGGTCTAGAAACACGTGCAGTTGCTCCAGCTGCTCTCCGAGGCCCAGAGCATGACACCAAGAGGCCGAAAAGGTGAAAGGCTGGGTTCGATGAAATCACAGAAATCCAAAGACTTGAAATGTGTGTTCATGCCGAGCAGTCTCCTGTCACCCAGTCCCAAAATGTGCCTGACGCCACATCATGATCCCGAGACCTGATTGCAGCCTCGATCACCGTGGAGCAGAAGACATGGGCAGGCCATTTCGCCACCAAGCTACCCGAAGAACCGGCTGGGCAACAGGGAGTCCCCTGCAGAGGCCCCTCAGCCAGACTTGGGCAGTGAGCAGCACCAGTTCCCCAAATGTCCCTTTCTCTTACTACTGCCCCCACCTCTGCTGTGCCCAGGAGTGTCCTAGAGGGACCAGAAGCAGAGTGAGCTGTGACTCAGATATGTTGTTCCTGTCTTGGTTCTTTCAGGCCCAGAGAGAAATTGGCAGGCCTGCCTTTCCACTGTTCACCTTTCAGGGTTTTCTCTGACTTCTTGTACCCCAAAAGGCCACATACACCCCCAGTTACATAAGAAAAAGGCAAGAAAGACACTGGGACTCAACTAAGGCGGTGCAGCAGCACCAAGGCTAGAACCTCGGTCTGCACACAGGCCTTGACACGTCAAGAGCTTTGTTGTCATCTTTAATTTGGAAACAATTATAGATTCAGAGGAACTGCAATAGAATATTCAGGGGCCTGTATACCCTTTACATGTCTCCCCAACGGTAGCGTCGTGGTATAACCACAGAGCAGCAGTGGCCCAGCTAAGAAACACTGAACTTCCTCCGTCCACAGAATGACCACAGGATTTGCACACGCTTGTCTGTGTTTTTAATAAGTTGGAACATGACCAATGGAGTAATTTCAGTGTTTGCTTATTACAGAGAAAGGTGTCGATGTGAAGGGTGGGATCACTGCAGACACTTGCACAACCTAGTTGTGTTTTCATTTTAAGTCTTCTGGAGAACACATGTAAGGGTTTTAAAACAAATGGTTGAAGTCAAGTTATTTTCCCTTCCCATCGTGGCCCCCTGCTACCCAGTTTTCTGCCCCAGAAATGGCTACTTTCATCCTTTTCTTGACTATCCTTCCCAGAAATATTTTAAGCATGTACTCACATGCATGTCACCACTACATTCTCTTTTAAGAAAACACGACAGCATAAATTCCCTGGCACCTTGCTTTTTCCCAGAATGATCCTTTAGATAGGACTCCACCTCTTACCCTGGAATTGAAATGTGTGTTCTTTTTGTATCCAGTGTTCTAGACAGCTCTGGGGGTGGGCGGGGAAGGCCACTTAATTTTTCTCTTAAGTATAGTTTAGAAAACTAAGACAAACACTTCAGTTTATGTTTTATTTAACACATCGTTGAGCTCATATGGTATATGTATGCTATATATTATATATAGATATGCTATAGTAAATATATTAGCTCATGCATTGGGATCTTTGACAAATTTTAGAAATACGCATTGGTATAAAAGTAAGTACTTCAGAGAATATGAAAGTTAATCCTCACTCGCCAAAAGCTTAATATCTATGTGGGGACACACTTATCCATAGAAGCTAAGTTTAACTTGTACATCCATACCTGGTCCATATAATTGGTGACGGAAGCACATTACGCTGGAAAATATTGGTCCCGGATTCCAGGTTGAGCATTACCATTTTTGAAATACATAATTTTAAACTTTTTAGTCAGGGTCAGCAAACTACAGCTCAGGCCAAATCTGTCCCTCCTCCTGCTTCTGTACGAACAGATCTCTACCTGTTCACACAGATCTCTACCTGCTGACATACGTGTTTTCTATGGGTACATTTGCCTTCCAGGAGCAGAAGTGACTAGGTGTGACAGAGATGCCCTGCAAAGCTGAAAATACTTACCCTCTGGTACTTCATAAAAGTTTGCAGACCTGTTATAAGTAACCGGCAGTATAACATTTGCTTTATAGCCAAATATTAGCTATAGTTAGAATATTGATTTCATGTGTTAGGATGCTAGGGATGTAGTCCCCAATTTTGAAACGGTTGCTGTATTTCTTGTCCACTACTTTGAGTGGCCTCCCTGATTTTTCTCCCTCCCTCCCTGCATTTCCTCATCAGCACAGGCTGGCTCAGCATCACCTCTGATTTCTACCCAATCAGTCAGAAAATTGATTAGAGCCTCTGGAGAAAGACAGAAACGACCTTTCCTCCACATGGCCCGAGAAACCCAGCATCGTGCCTGCCTGGGGATTGTAGGGGCTCGGCTGAGTCAGAAAGAGCGAACAGGTCACAGACAGCCCCAGCTCAAGAAGTTTATTACGGTGATCAGACCAAAGCAGGTGAAACTGCTCAACACCCACACAAGGTAACAGCAAGAGTTAAATGAGTCAGAAAGTGGTGATCCAGGTCAACACAGCAGGTAGGTCTGCGTGACTGGGATGGCCAGGGGAGGACCAGGGTGAAGGGTGCTGGACCGGGAGCTGGTCTGGCAGTATGGCAGAGGAGAAGGAGTTCCTTGGGGAGAAAGAGTGCCAGCACAGGTGTGGAGGTGGCCATGGCTGGAGCAAGTGTCGGGGCAAGGCTCTGAAGCCGTGCTCCAGGTCTGTGCCCTGGCCCCAGGTAGCATCTTCATTGATCTCACATGCGTCCACCTTTGTGCCCCACCCCGACCACTCCCTCTGCTTCCCATAAGTGCTTTCTCCACAGATCAGAAGTCCAAAGGGATCTTTATAAAACACAAATCAAAATACATGTCTCCCTTACTCAAAACTATCACTTTCTCACCAAAATAAGAAGTCTCTACTGCAACACCCTGTGTTTTCTGCCCACCTGTCTCTCCCCTTGTCTCGGGCCCTCTACCCAGCTCCTCCTTCAGCCGCACTAGCTCTGACTCAACAGCACGTCTCGGCCATGCTTTCACTGTATCCCCATCTGATCAGCCCACAGAAAAGGTATCTGCTGCCCAGCGGTAAATAAGGCAACCGATGTTTGCTGGAGAAACTCTCGTGTCTGTACTGAAGCAGGTGAGAGCTGTAATTCCTAGCCACCTGGAGCTCTGGCAGTGACGCGCTGGTAAGCATTCATCACAGGCTCCCCAGGGAAAAATGGTCCCGCTTCATGGTGTTTGCGGATTTGCACAGTGTCAGTGTTCCCACCATCGCCAGTCTCAACTCCAAGGACACGTCACTGTGTGACTGACTGTGTAGCAGACTTGTAACACGATGGGTGGTTGCACCCCAAAAGCTGGTAGGAGCCTGGCCCTGCACTGAAATGTGACATCAAAAACTAGTTTTTCAATAAAAAATGACATCTCATTCAGAAGAAAACAGCTTAAGTAAAACAAAAATCAGAAGTAAAAAAGATACTTATAAAGCTTTCAGTACTTTTTGAGTGGGGGGAAAGTTAAAGAAGTTTTTCAAAGTATATAATTATTCCTATCTTTAGTTTTCCCAGGGACCTTTGTTTTCTCTGTCAAGTAATAACAGGATTACAGCTGATTCGCAGTTTCAGACATAAACAAGGTCTGTTACCCCTGAGACATCCTGATGTTTGCTTGGTGGGAACCAGTGGCCTGATTAGAGTTCTCCTCAGTCCTTGTGACCTGCCAGAAAAGAAAATGAATAATTCTTACAACTTGATTCTCTTAGGGAAATTGTTCTCTATAAGTTTAGTTTGTAATTTGACGTTGACATTTAACAGGTCTCTTGATTAGAGATAACCCCAAGGATCAGCACCAACCGTAACATAATTTCATTGACTTTAATTTACTAAAATATTTATTAAATTCTTGCTGTTTAGATTTAAAAAAAAAAACAATCTCTGTGGGATTTGCAAAGGAAACACAAGAACTGTTCTAAGTAGCTCAGAGCCCAGTTGAGGGTAAAAGATGTAAATACATGAAACAAGAAGTTGATGGTAGCAAAGCAAGAGTGTGTGGACCGTCGCATCCATGTCGACGGGGTCCAGAAAGCAAGGGTACAAGGAGGAGAGTTTTCAGAGAATGTTGCACCCAAAATGCAGATGTGTAATGTATAGTGTGAGCACATGCCAGTGGCACAAATGAATGAAGAACATCCATGAGGCAAACATGAACAGAATGTTGCTTCTCACACTGCCTTCATGTTTTTCCTTTGACCGTCTCTCTGGCCTGGTCAGTGGCACAGGCACCATGGGCTCGGCACACACCGTGTTTCGGGCTTGTGCTGGTGCATCGCCATCATTGCCTCACTGCGTCCTCACAGTGAGGAGTTAACAGACCTAGTTTCTTTCATTGAGGATATTGAGATGTAGAAAGCAGTTTAACTTGCTGTAGCAACTTTGCTATTTAGCAAATCACTCTAAAATTCAGAGCATGAAGCAACAGTCGTGTATTTAGGTCGTGATTCTGTTCCTGTAGGTTATCACTTCGAGCCGGGCTTAGCCAGGCAGTCTTCCTGCACTCAGCTCTTCAGTTCCACCGTGACCAGGTCCACGGTGCAGATCTCACCTTGGCTTTCTCGGGTGTCTAGGGCCTCAGATGAGACGGTTGAGCTCTATTCCATGTGGTCTACCACCTTCCAGTTAGTTAGCCCTGGCGGATCCATTGGACTTTTGGCAAAGTCTCAAGAAGTCTAGAGGGGACAGGCAAGGTCTCTTGAGGCTGAGGTTCACACCTGGCATGTTGTTGATTCTGCGATATTCTATTGGCCAGAGCGGAACTAATACCAGACCAGATCCAGGAGGTGAGGAAACAGACTCCATGTCTTTATGGAAGTCACCGCAGTCACTCAACAGGAAGTTGGAGAATTGTGACCTTTTTTTATCCTCACCAGATGACATTTTTTTCTTCACGGCTTTTAGAGAGAAAGGAAGGGGAAAAGAAACATTGACACGTGAGAGAAGTATCAACGTGTTGCCTCCATTAGATCCCTGATGAGGGATCTGGTACCAGGAATTATATGCATCCAAACAGGGGTTGAATGTGCCTGCACCCAGACCAGGAATCCAACTTACAACCGAGGTATGTGCCCTGGCCAGGAATCGAATCTGCAAGCTATCATTTCCAGAGATGCTCCAACCATCTGAGCCACACCAGCCAGGGTGAATTGTGATCACTTTTAAAATCTACCACACTTGCTGAAAAATCAGAAAACGTCAATGGGCAGAGAAATAAAATCCATGTTCATGTCTGAAATCTTGCTCTTATCACAAAGCTATATTAAAATATGAAGACTTTTTCTTTATTCTGCCCCTTTTATCACTATCCCATCACCAGCTTCCTTAATTAAATGTATACCTTTAATGTAAACAGACACATACACTCACCTTATTATTCCCTTTTCCAAGTGTCTGCTTATATTTTTCTCTTGCTTAAAGTGACCTTACTCAATGTTCATATTCTCTTTTTCCATGACAGTCTGGTTTAGATTTTAATTTTTTCACAAAGCTGCCTGTGACAGGCACTGCTAGCCATCCCAGTCTCTGGGTGTGGTCATTTGTTCATTCTCTGCTTTCACCCTTTAATATAGAATTCCCTTAAGTTTTTGCTCATAATGGTTGCAAAGCTACGCTAAACATTCTCCAGCCTCCCTTGCAGCTTAGTCGGTGTGATAGTTTCCAACCATGTTGAGACTTTGTGATACCCTTCCATAAAAAGGTAAAGACTAATTCCTATGAACGTGGGCCAGCTGGAGTGACTACACTTGTAAAAGTCGAACGTAGCACAGGTGATCTTGCATAGCTCACGAGGCCAAGTCGTACGGGCAATGTCTCCTCTCTGCCTACCGTGTTTCTCTTAGGATACATACCTCATCAGCTCTGAGCTGACGTGAAAGAAATCTCACTAACCTGCAGCTGCTGTGCTAAAAAAGAGTATATAAGAAAGCCACAGAGATACAGACAAGCCCCAAGTGCTCCAGCTGCTAACAGCTGTTTGTCTTCTCAGCCTCAAATGCAAGGTGAGTGAGTGAGTGAGTAGATTATTCCAGCTGCCAGCCTTAAGCCAGCCTTTGTGCAATGCACACTCTCCCATCTCAAGAACCATCCAAATTTCACCTTTTAAGACACGGTGTTCAGGCTTGAGACCCAGGATCTTGCCATCTAAATGAAGTCCCTTTGTGAATGAGACTCCTTGATTAACCTTCTCACTTGGAAGATCGCTGTACTGAAGAGACAAGCTTTCTGCCCTCCACGTACAGTAGTGGGACTGGCATAGAAAACAGCTGTAGACACTCGAATTCAGGAACAGTACATACACAGTCACTTGTCCATGGCATTTATGGGAAAAGAAGGAAGACTCGGGATAGATCCAAGAACCCATGGAGAATGCTTTGCAGGTGGCAGAACTGAGGCCTAACCAGGGAACTGGCAGTGTGTGCTCAGATGGATTTCAGAAACGCATGAGGGAAAAATGTAAATAATTGGAGTCAGAGGACCAATTGGGGTGGCTTTAAACTTAGCTACAAATTTTTTGATAATCTTCCCATGAAAAAGTGGAATCTAATTCTCTTCTTCCAACATATAGAATGTGACTGAAGGGATGCTGGTGTGACTTCCAACAGTCAGTCATAAAACAGGTCACTGCAGCTTTTGCTTTGCTCTCGGGACACAAGCTTCTGGAGCCCTGTCATAGCCGCCAGGCTGAAGAGCCTGTGTGGACAAGCCGAGGGGCAAAGGTGCCTGAGGACCCCCAGCTGTGCCTGCCCCCAGCTGTTTGTCCTCCCAGCACCACCACTAGACGGGCCAGTGAACGGTTTCAGTCCCCATCCTGCCAGGTGCTGCAGCTGATGCCAAGGGGACAGAGATGCACTGTCCCCAATGAGGAGGTTCTAGCCACTTCACTAGGCCAGAAAGAGGAACAGGAGTATGAGGTGTGGGAAAGATTTAAAACTGTTATCATTTACAGCTGACAGGATGAAGCACTTACTTTATCAGTTGATCATGTTGGATTTTCTATTAGAATTAATAAGTGAAAGAAGCAAGATTACTAGAAAAAAGGTCAACCACTTAAAAACCAGAGTAAAGTATGGCACAGAGACAGAAAAAAAAGTATGTGCGTGTTGATTGTACCAACATCACCTTTTTCCCACGTCATTTTCAGCTGTGAAGGATGTCTGCCTAGCTCTGTGGAACATCCCGGGCCTCCCCAAGTGCATTTTATATAAGTCGCACACTCTGTACTCTAAGTCAGACCATTGAAAACACACCTTCAAATCGGGAAAAAAGTCTATTCAGACAGAAACTCTTTTATGTAGATTTGATGTAGAATTTATGGAGAACATATATTAGGGTAACTCTAGCTGCTTTAGCAAACTCCTACACTTGAACTACCTGCCATTTTAAAGATGTTTCATGCATACACAACGGACCAATAAAGATGGTTGTTCTGTTCCTGTGTTTATTCAGAGGTCTCGGCTGACAGACGCTCTGCCTTCTAATGGCAGAAAGGGAGCAGTTGATTGGATATGGACATTCATCTCAGCCTGGTCAGGATATCGCTTCTGCTTGCAATCCTCTAGCAAGATCTAGCCACACAGCATTGCTTAACATGCAGTGGATGCCAGGAAATGTAGCTCCAGGCTCAGCAACCACCTTTTCAGTCACAGCTCTACATTAGATAAAGGGGGGCAAGGGGAATGAATCTTGGCTGGGTGGCCAGCTGTCACTTGGTACAGTGTGCCCCTCTGGCCAAGAAATATTCATGAAGACTCTTCTCCCAGCCAAAAGCAATACTCAGTGGATTTAACTCAAAATCCTATTAGTTACTGACTGTATCCCTGCAGGCAAAACAGATGGTTAGCCAACAAGAGTGCTTAAGCTATACAATCAAAAGAAGGCTGGATGACCAGTAGGATGGGGGCCACCGCCCAGATAAAAAGTCATAATTCCTTGCCCAGTTTCCAGGCCTGAGCAAATATTTGGTCCCAGGCCCATTCATTGAAGAAGAGACTGTGTCCAGAGGACACGGAACCCTGCAACACCACACAAGTGGATGTGCTCCTGTGGCTTCCAGCCCTTCACCAAGGGGCTCTACTTGGGTAACTGAGCTCTGAGAAATACCCAACCAAGCACTTTGATGACTGCTGAACAAGACTTTAGGGGACATTAATACCTAGAGACACTAATCACTACAGCCTTGTTTGAATATGGGAATATTGGGGCAAGGTAATAAAAGGAGATCTGGCGAAGGTCCAACTTACAATGGGGTCTGCTGGGTCTGTGGTCCCAAATGTAAACAGACATGCTCGGTAGTTGCACAACCCCAGGTGGGTTCCTTGGCTTAGGGTAAGACTACCATAGTGCAGAGGGTCACGACTGCTGAAATGAGTCCACCTATGACCAAGACAGTGATACAGAATCTGTACGGCATACTGGGGAGTGGCAGAAATTAATGTCACCCCTGAAGAACTACAGGATTCAGGGCAAGGCTCCATCATGTTGCCTTTTCATGCACAAGTTTTGCCCCTGCCAAACCAGCCAAATCCAATGGGCTACGGCAGAGGGACCCAAGTGGTAGCACCAACTGCAAATGCTGGACTAGATGTGCTATTGTTGCTAGGTCAGAACAGCTTGGCTTTAGTGCATGTTGTATATGATTTAATACTCATTCTTCCACGGAATCCTGTTTTTTTAAACTAATTTCAGGAGAACTTCAATCAGAATCTGTAACTGCATGTCTGATGATACACAGAAATAGGGTTTATTTTTTTCAGAGAGTTATATAATTAAAGCTTAATAAATGGCATATAATAATTTATATAGGATACTTTAATATGGTATTTATAAGTATAATTTATACTTATTTAGCAAACTCAGTAAGCCAGATATGGCTGAGGATTTGCAAGGAAGCAAAACGTGGCTTCATGTGAGTAACTAATGATTGTTAAGTCCATATGAGCTTTGCTGCTTCTGCTTCTGCGCAAAGTGGGTCAGAAAGCTTATCTTCCCTTTGACACATACAACAGGTGCCCTGCTCTCTGCTCTGGCACTGTGCCCTTCGCAGCTCATCATCTGTCATCCGCAAACTGCCCATTGTCACCCCTCGGTTTTGCAGTTCCTCCGTTGGGTCCCCGACCCTCTACCCCTGGGCCCGCTGTGCAGCATCTGTCCCCTTGGTGCGTCCAGGCCACACCTCTGCCGTCTTCACTGAGAATCTTCCTGATCTTTAGAACAACGCCGTTGGGCCATGGCATCTGTTCTTCTTCCTCATCCAAGCGTCCAGGTCCTGGTCTCCCTCTGCACCATTACTCTGGAGACTCCCTTCCCATAAACAATCCATGCAGCACCCTGGCTTCTTGGTTCTTTGCCCTGCTCCCTTGTAATGATCCTCCTCCTCCGCTCTCTGACCTCTACCTACTCCATTTCCATGTTTTCTCAGCATTTCCCCTGAAGCAGCCCTTTCAGCAATGCTGTCTCCTCAGGACCTCCACGCCACAAGGTCGCCACCATCTTCAACACCCAGCACTTCTCTCATGCCTACACTTCTCTCCTTCCTCAGATTAGAATCCTGGCCCATCACTATAAACATTCAGTTATATATACCCTTAACTCCCTCCTCACCTGTTCCTCTTCTCCACTTGTCTTTAAAAACCCCATTCATAGATACACCGGATTCTCCAGTTTGTATTTGAGCAACTGAATGTTACTGGAGCAGCCCCTGGACATGTGACTCTCACTTGAAGTTTTGACCCCAGTCTTCAGAGGCTCCCCCCTCACCTTCAGGCTCCAAAATCTCCCCTACCTGGCTCCGTTGTTAGGGCTCATCCTTGGTTCCTCTCTGACGCCGACGGTCCACATCTCATCCACTCACAGTTCCTGTCAGCTCCACACCCCAGCCATTTCTCACCGTCTCCACCCATGACCCAGGTCGCTTTTTGTGACTAGAGCAGTAGCCCCTTCGCTGATCTCCTTGCTGCGATGCTTGTCCCCTTATCAGTGACTAGACAGTCTTTTCAAGATGAAAAGGGATGAAAAGGGACAGTCTTCACTTCTTGCACAATATTCTTCCTTGGCTTTTCACCATCACTCTTGAGGATAACAGCTCATCTCGCCACGTCTACAGAGCCCTTCAGGACCTTCTTCTCTGCCTTCCCTCCCTCCTGATCTCCCTTTGCTGCTCCACTCCAGCCTGGCTGGCTGGGTTCTCCACTGATAACCTTCTTCTCATTCCTTGTGTGCTTCAAACTAGTTCTGTCTATCCTCGCACTTACCATTCCTGCTCTCTGGCATGCCTTTGATTCCAGAACTTTCTGTGATGTCTTTCTTTATCTAGTTTCTTCTCAAAAGTCCCTTCCCTGGCCCTCCTGTGGATGAAAGTCCCTCTTTGGAAGCAATTCTCTATCTTTTTACCCTGTTTTGATATTCTTCATTGCACTTAACATGTGCTAGATTGTTGTGTTAATGGTCCCTAATGAATTCCAAGCTGTTGTGTTGTCCCTTTATACACTGACTCCAAGCTTGGCCATGTGATGTACTCTTGGCCATTGGGGCATCACAAAATGTGCCCTGAGCAGAGGCCTGATGAGTGCTTGCATATTAAGGGCTTGCCTTCCTGGAACCCTGCCTGCTAAGTGAGAGAGCCTGAGCTAACCTGCTAGACAGGCCACATAGAGCACAGCTGAGGTACATCAGCTGACAGTCCCAGCCCACTGCCGCCCAGCATCTGCCAGTTGGTAGTATACGTGAACCCAGCAACACCACATGGATCTGGGACACACCACTACATTTGCTCTCTCCCTAAATGCCAAACCCATGGAATCATGAGCAAATAACACTTGTTTCAAGCTACCAAATGTTGGGATGCAGTAGTATTACTGTCTAAAATTATATATCTACATGCATGTTTGTTCATTGCTACCAACCCTTCTAAAATGTAAGCTCCATGAGCATAGGAACTTGAGTACACTGTGGTCCCCCAGCCTCACTGCCTGGCTCAAAGAGCCGCGCAGAAAACACTTGTTGTCGAATGAATGAGAGCCCTCTTGTGGTGCAGCCTCATCTGGTCCCATGACTTCCCGTAAGATCTCTAGGCCTTGTAGGAAGACCTGTCCTCTGAGTGCCTGTTCCAATAGTCCATTGGCTATGACCAACTGAAATTCAACATCTTCCAAACTGACATTATATTTCCCCCCCAAATTTGTCCAAAACTTTTCTCCTCTATTTTATATTTTAGTAATGGCATAAATATACAGGCAATCTTTTAAAGGGTTGTGATGATGGTTACTTTTATTTGTCAACTTGTCTAGGCCACGGTGCTCAGGTGTTTGGTCAAACACCAGTCTGGATGTTGCTGTGACTTTATGTTTTAAGATGTGATTACAAAGTAAGTCAGTAGACTTTGAGCAACGCAGATTACTCTCCATAATATGAATAGGCCTTATGTAATTTGTTAAAGGCCTTAAGAGAAAAGACAAGTCCCCTAAGGAGGAAGGCATTTTGTCTCCAGATTGCTTTCAGACTCAAAACTGCAATATCAGCTCCCATCAGAACGTCCTGCCTCCCAGCCTCCCCTGCACGTTTCTGACTTCCCCTCACCCACAGTTGCATGATCCTTACAGTTCTCTTTCTCCCCCCCACCTTACACACACACACACACACACACACACACACACACACACACACACGTACTCCTATTGGTTCTGTTACTCTGGAGAACCCCAATACAGAGATTAGCCTTGATAATCCCTCTTCCTTACTTTCCAATATCCATGTGGTCACCAGTGCTCTGTGGATGTGGTATGCAAAATCTCCTGCAAATGCTTTGTCTTGGTTTAAGTTCTTAGCATCTCTCCCCTGGAGTATTACAAATGTCTGTTACCCAGTCTCTCTGCTTCACCCCCTTCCAATCCACTTGGCACTCCACCTCCAGGTTATCTGATTATGTACCTTATCTCCAAAGTCTCTTCATGGGGTACAAATTCTTTCTTATACAATGAAAGCTCTTTATCAGGTGGCCCATGTTATACTCCCAGCTCCATCTCTCTTACTCCTTTATAACACCCAAAGTTCTACCTGTACTCAACCACAGATTCCCAAATATGTCATGCCCATTTCATACCTACATGCTTTTGCACGTTTTGCTCCATTTGCTTGCAATGCCTACTAATTAGTCTTGAAAACGTCATGACCTACTCTTCAAGCCCTTCTGGACCTGTCCCTGGATGCTTGCTCATAATTTTTAGAAGCTGATAAAAATCTTCTCATAAATCTTGTCTTAGTATACTGATGAATCTGTATTTCACAGAAGACAAGGAATTCTTTGTTTGCAGGGACTGTGTTTTACACATAATTAGATTCCTGGTCCTGTCTTTTGTTTAGCTCATAACAGGCTCTCAAAAACTGTTCACTGCCTTCATTTTTGTTAGATTTAAGTCATTCAAGGCAAAAATCGTATTGTTCATCTATATATCACTCATGGTGCCCATCATGGGATCTTGTACGAGATGACGCTTGCTCTAAAAAGGTTGAATTAAAGAAATAAGTTTCTGTGATTTCCTGTTGCTATAACATTGCAGTTGTCATCGCATTCCCAGCTAAGTGGTATTACAATGATCTTAAACCAAGCAAGAGTTCACAGCAAGGAGAAATTTCTGAAAGTCACACAGTCTTGGGGAACAAGAAATTGAAGGAAGCTTTTAAAATATTTTTAATAGGAAATGTATTTCCTATTCTCTCATTCAGTCTTCTAAAAACATTCTTTGTTGTTTTAAAATTTTTCAAACCCATAGGATAGTTCACAGAACAATGCAATGCACATCCGGATACTCGTCTCACAGATTCGCCCACATCTCCCACACCCACTTCCTCTCTCTTTTTATTTCTCTATGTAAACACACTTCCCTTTTGCTGACAGCAGATGGCTGCACTTGTGGCATTTCACCCCTAAATGTTTCGTGTTGCATTGCACAGGAGAAGGGCGTTCTCTTCTGCCCCCTCAACATTGTTACCACACTTAAGAAATGTCCATTCAGCAAAATGATCTAACATACAGTCTGGATGCACATTTCTGTAACTGTCTCTCCAAACGTCCTTGGTATCTGTTTTTTGACCCAGAATTCAGTCACGTTTCACACTAATTTGGCTGTTACATCTCTTTATTCTCCTCAAACCCTGCCTCTGTTCTTGACATCACACACTTCGAAAATCCAGGCCAGTGGACCTGCAGAGTGTCCTGCACTCTGGATTCCTCTGTTTGGTCAGGATTTGGCTTTAGTCAAGTGTTCCCAACAAGTTTCACTGTGTCCCTCCCCTGGCGTCGGATCAGAGGGCTCGTGAGGGCCGAGTGGCCCATCCCTGGCAGTGCCGAGCATGACGAGATGCCAAGAAGGGGAGACTGACAGATCTCCCCACTGCAAAGGCTCCCTGTGAGGTGCGTGAGTAGCCGTGAGATCGTGTAACACCCTCTTCCCTGTAGTCTTTCCCCCAGTGAGTCATCTTACTCATCGAGTCTCTGGTTTTCCCCTCTTTCTAGAAATGAATAAATAAAATTTTAGAAAAAAGAAAGAAAGAAAGAAGAGGGCTTCTCACAAGAAAGGGCAATTTTCCAAGTGAACAATATTAAAACATCCAACTGACCCAATGCTTAAAAGAACCTACCTATGGAATTTTCACATAGAGTCAGCTTTTGAAGATTTCCTACTTCAGAAAAAATGAAGGACAAAGTTGCTTTTGTAGTTTTCTCCACACAAATAACGTTTCCAACAAAAAGCTTCTTGACCCATTGCCCCTGCAGAAACGTCCCATCTCACTAGTTCCGCTGCAGTATTTTCAGTGGGGTGCTGTGGTGAAACCACCCATGGGTGCGACTGGTTTCTCTTTCTGACTCTGCACACTGCAGAGCGTTTTTATGAAAGTCTATCTGTACACAAACTTTGGTATCTGTTGCAACAATTTTTCCATGTGGTACAGGCCTTCCCAAGAGATACCGGGCAATCGTTAGAAAACCCTGGGCAGAGCATCTGGATTCCTGCGGAGGTCTTATGCCCCCAGGTCTCAACTGCATTTATCTCAAGTAATCCCTACACCAGTCTTGAGAATCAGGTATTATTCCTGTTTTAAACGATGAGGAAACTGGGACTCAGAGAGACTCATAACACAAAGTCAAAGAGCTAGTATATTTTAGTGAGTCTAGGATGCTATAGATAGATGTTAAGGGACATTTCATTCACAGGTATGTTAATGTGGGGGAAACACATGTGCCTTAGGATCGATGGAACAGTGGTTAATGCCATACTGTAGAGTTAAGTTCACGTCTTCTTGGCTGTGAAACCCATGCTCTTTCCACCTGAGCAGCAGTTAGTGGAAGAAGAGAGAGCAGGCTGCAGACAGGAAAGCCAGGGTCGAGGAGATAGAGAAAATAGGCAGGGGTCTCAGGGCATGAGCAAAGGCGTGGACGTGAGAGTTTGCTTGGAGTGTGGACTCAGTGAAGAGCTGATCTGATTGCAGCCAACTGTTCAGATCGGAGTGGGGGGGGGGGGCAGGGGCAGCTAATCTGCCTAAAAAGAAATTGAGTTTTCAGAAGGAGATGAAGCAGAGCTGTCAAAGGTGGATTATGATTATTTAGGTTTAGCTGCTCCAGGTACCTGGGCATCGTTGGAAGCCCCTGGGTGGGTGTTACATGTTGAAAGCTGTGCTTCAGAGGAGGAGTGTGCAAGGCAGATGGGAAGGGAAGGAGGTATGAGGCTGCGGTTCACACAGGCACCGAGTGATGGAGCTTGAACAGCGATGGCAGCCCAGAGACTGGAGAACAGGGGTGTGGGCATGGGAGCATCGAAGAGGAAGGATTCTCAGCGGTTGCGGACGGATCGGGGATGGATGGGAAGTCCATATAATTTATCATCTGAAGCGGGACACCTCTGAGAAAGAAAGCATAGTGCTATGCAGAAGCGTGCCAGAGACCAGGACCGTGGTGCACAAACCCGACGTATGGTAACTGCAGGCAGGATAAAGGGGAGACCAGAAGCACAACTTCCTCCCCCATTTCTTGCCTTGGGGACTGTGGGTTACTGTAGTTGACAGGGAAGTTGTAGTGCCACTTTTTGTGCCAAGAGGGTCTCTTTTTGATCTATACGTGTCCTCCCCGCCCCCCATTGGCCTTGGGAGGAACCACACACCCCTGTATGATATGGATTAAGGCATAGGCTTAACTCATAAGGTGTGTGCGAGGGCCAGAAGGCTTTTGGGGCCCGCCCACTGCAGCAGACATTGCTGGGGAAGGAGCCCCTCCCCTCCAACTCTGTCACCTCTCTCTCCCTTATTGGGCAGGATCAAGAAGAGCGCCATCTATAGGAGAGCACACTGAGGTAGGTAGATGGATGTCGGCAGTTTGCAGAAATTGTCCGGGAATCCAGCTGCTCAGCATTTGGGGATTGGAGGGCCCAGGGGAAGCTGGCTTTGGAAGCAGGAGCTCTGAAGCTGTGGGACTCTGGATTCATGTGCATCTTCTCCTTGGAGAAGGAGAAACGCCTTCAGTCCCACTCAGAGCCTGGCCCAGGCAACCCAGAATAAGCTCCCAAGGCCTCTTTTGTTGTTGTTAGTTCTTCTCGTGGCACCGTGGGACCTGGTTTAGAACAGGAGTGAGTGCAAGTGGGATACAGAGAAACCATCCATTTTCAAAAAACTGGCCTACAGGCAAGTATAGCAGGTCCTCAGATAATGTCATTGCATTCAATGTCGTTTTGTTGTCATGTGGATGAGAAAAAAGTGGATTCCTGTCCAGGGCCGCTGTCTGTGTAGAGTTTGCACACACTCCCCATGTCTGTGGGCGTTTTCCCCACAGATTTCGGTTTCCTTCCACGTCCCAGAGACATGCACACGAGGGTGAACCTGTGTGTCTCCGTTGTCCCATCTGAGTGAGTGCGGGTGTGCGTCGCCCTGTGACAGAGGGGCGTCCTGTCCACTGTGGGTCTCGCCTTCCTCCCAGAGCTCCCAGGAGAGGCTTCCACCACCCTTGACCCTGAGATGCTTAGAACATAATCATCTTACTTGTTTTTATCTATCTTTCTTAAATGTAAGTATAGCTAGCATTTATTTCAATATTTAACATTAGAAGTGTTGTAGGTCTTTATTTAGAAATTTGGTGATGTCTTGTAACCAGAAATATGCCATAGGAGCTTAAATCTTGTGTATATCAATTAACCTATAGGAACATTGGTTTTGTTATGAATTGTTTTGCTTAAAGTTGCAGGTTCCAAGAACCTATGGACAATGTTAAGTGAGTTTCCTACTGTTGACTGAACTTTGGACTATATTACATATAACCTTAATATTCCTTTGAGGGTTCAGAAGGCACTTGAGTCTTGCAAAGCTGAAGGGCGCCCATGGACACCACCGGCTGTACCGTAACCCCCTGGCTGTGTCCATTTGTGCAGGGTCTTAGAGGGTAACACGTGACACAGCCCAAGTGCATGTTCCCAGCAGGGCCTGTGGCCACTAGCCCAGCCTAAAGGGTCACCAGGTTTTGTGTCTAATTTCTGGTGAACTAAAATTAGTAAGAGGTGACCAGCCAAATGCACACTTCGAAGCGGAGTCTGTGTGACATAAACTCACAGCTATTCCATTCTATTCCACTAATCTAATTTTAACTTAGAAAATACCCTTGAGGCTGGAGGCCTGATTCGGAGGCCTGGATTTAAAGACAGTCACACCACAGACTCACTCAGCGGTGGAAGTCAAGTGGGGCTGGTGGGCCCTCAAGGAGACTGGTGCTTGGAGTCTATCACTTCCTTGGTAAAAACAAGCAACAAAGGAAACCACAAACTTCAGGAACTCTCCAAGGCTCACGGCATTGTGTCTAAATCGGCGACTGATACTCAAAATCCCCTTCCACGGGATCTGTTTGTCTGAAAGTCTCATCATCTTCTCTGCTCTGTGCAGTCAGTCCGAGCTGGCCAGCGCCTCTGCACCCACCCTGGCCTTGCCCTCCACCAGTTCTTGTACAGGCCATTGTCACTCTGCCTGGATCCATCTTTGGTTCACAGCTCTTGCTGGTCTCTCAGCAGCAGACCCCCTGCACCAACTGCCTAACTGGCTTTTCCTAAGATGACCCTCCTCCTCCTCTCCCCATCTCAGTGAGTGATGAGGAAAAAGTTCCAGTGTCTCTGCCAGGCTCTATTTACTGTTCAGAGACACCTTCCTGAGTGTCTCTGAACACAAACCAGGCCATATCGCTCTCCTGCTGACAGCCCGCCAATGGCCCAAAGCTCAAACTCCTTAGCCGCACCAGGGAGGAGGCACTTTGGAGCACCTGCCTGCTCACCCACCGGCCACTAGCTCAGAACCGCTCCCGTTTTCTGCCAGGCTGGCTTCTCTCCTGCCCCTGCCGGTGCATACATTCCTGCTCCCTTCACCCAGCCACCTTCCTCAGGTTCCTTTTCCCTTGTCAGTGACCTAAGCGCCATGAGGGAAATGAGCAGTCCTGTTTGTCGTACTGTCAGCCCTACAAGCAGCCTTTAATGAATGTTTAATGATCAATGAATGAAGAAATAAGGAATGAATGAAACTAAAGTGCAGTGAACGGGGACCATAAAGGAAAAAAGAAGGGGCTGCAGATTAGGATGTTGGTTTGCAATCTCAGGAGTCCCCTGGGTGAAATTTGAAAGTGCCCCCCACTACACAGAAGGCAAGGAGATGCCCAAGAAAGAGGCAGACATCATCCAGAATCATAGGTGGCAGGGTTGATAAGCAAGGGAACTTACATACTAGGCTTGTCTTAAGCAGCTGCAAGAAGAGATCTCCGTACCTGCCCACCAGAATCTTAACAGGGTCTAGTCCAGATGGTCTCAGCAACACCTTCCTCTCTCAGCTGCTCCCACTGTGGAAATAGCAGGCAGAACGTACATTCCGAGGACGGGGGGAGGGGGCGAGGAGCCTCTGATTGCCTGGGTCCCACTGGTGGCTCCACGGGCAATCACGTCCTCTCTATGAACTCTTCCAACCTAGGACCAGAACGGTGGCTAGTCTGCTGATTGGACTGTGACTGCTGCCTGGTGGGAAGGGGTTGGAGGTTAATGCCCTGCAGTCACCTTGCTGATAGTGTGTGTGTGTGTGTGTGTGTGTGTGTGTGTGTGTGTTCTAGTGGATGGAAGGGCCTTTCAGGATACATTTTTATTGTAATATGACCTGAGTGCTCTCTAATCAGCCATTCTGAAGTCTTAAAAAAACCTTTTGTCCATTATTAGGGAGCGATACCTAAACTGGGCCCACGGCTGGTACATGGATGGCCGCCACCTTGGTGTGAGTGATTCGTTGCTGCTAAGCACCTCCCTTGCAGAATGCTTGTCAGATGTAGACTCAACTAGGTTGCATCTCCCAGTTCTCATAAGCATAATAGACAGTCAGCCCCAAACAGAAATAGCCAGTCCTTTCTGAGAGCTGGGCCTCGAAAACCAGGTGCAATCTTCCTTCCCAATTTCATCCAGGTTGCCGCTGTTGGGGGATGTTCCCACATATTTGTGCTTAGCGTGAACTATCTAGGTTCTCTAGGCTCAGTGGCAAGAAAATTAGGAAAGGAGTAGGGGATATGGTAAGAACAGGCAGGTAGAATTCCTTTTGTAAAATGATCAGCATAGAAATAATCTACCTGCAGGACCAATCAACAGTACTACATGTATGCATGACTCCTTTTATTTAAGGAGTCATGGACCTGCTAAAGAATTCTAACATGAAACAGTTTAAGGAGAAAAATAACATTGGGGCATTTCCCTCTCACTCTGAGGCTTAGCTTAATGCTGTCTATTTGGCCTCTTCAAGTGGGAATTAATTATTCATTATTTTTCTCTCCTATTACGAGCTTTCTAGCTCCTTTTGGAAGGTGAGTGGCCTCTTTTAAGAGTTCCTATGTGTATTCTGACTTTTTTTTTGCTGGAGCTGTGCTATTTTCCAAATCATCTTTTAGATTCAGTGGCTACCACAGACCCCTCCCAACATTCTGTTTCCTTGTTTTCCTCGGATCTCTGTTGTCAAATCTTCTAGCTCATTAGTAGTGTTCAACACTCTGTTGCCACTATATACAGAGATGCAAAATTCAGAAGAGAATCTTAAACAGCAACATTACCCACAGGAGTTTTAAACATGACTTGTTTCTGAAAGTAGGGGATATGGTTTATTTTAACCATCATAAGCATTACTTTTATGTACTCTTAGCACTGAATAAATTACTCAAGCATCACAAAGATAATTAGACAAAGAAAAAGCACTCAGTGGGATCCATTTATATGTCTACGCCAGTGTCAGCTCCTGTGACTTTATCCCTTTGTCAGTAATCGTTAGAGGTCAGAGGTGAAAGAGACAGATTAGAGCAATTAGTCCAGCTTTTTATGCAAACAGTTTTGTGTAGCATTTTTTTCCATAATCATTTTAACAGAGAAAGATTTCACAAAACACTGGGTAGGGAGACTTGTAATTAAATGGAGATAATGAGGGTTGCGAACCACATACAGAAAATGGGGTTTAGCTTTTACATGTCTCGGTTGTCAACAGCTTTTACTGTTTCAGCAGATGCTGACAATAATTAGAACTCGGGGTGGAGGGGGAGGAGGAACGTGAAGAGTCTTGCACACATGCTACTGGTTTGGACAATGGGGGTGTGTGCTGCCTCCTCTCTGCCCTGCATGCTCCCCTCCAGCTGCAGAGTCCGGGGACCCGTTGTAGAATATTGCCCCCGGCCCGGCTGTATCCAGAGCTCAATAAAGGCCAGATTACACAATAAAGCATCACTTTTCTTTTAAAAGCTCCTCCACCAGTACCAAGAGGAGGGACCAACACCTAGGAAAAGACGATTTTTCTTTTGTGAAAAACAAAAACAGAAACATGAATGGTTTCTACATAGCTTGCTTATTGTCTCCCTGGCCACTTTCTTTTGAGTGGTCAGAGGGACTCTCTTCCAAGGCAAGACAGAACCCCCAGGGACCCTGCATTGCCTTCACCTTAAAACCCAAACTTGCTGCCACTAGTGGGTCATTCAGGGCCTTGATGGTCTGCTGCAAACACGGGGAAGGAAATGTGCACCTTTCCACCATCCCTGTCATGCTGATGTCCCGGTGGAGATTACTGCCCCTCTCCCCTCAACCACTGCTTTACTTCTCCTCCTTACAGTGAATTCGGGGCAGATGCCATCTGTTCCAAAGAGCCTCCTTTCCTTCCTTAATTTTGGATGAATAATTGAAGTAAGGACCCTTAGCTCTAAGTGATTATGTCTATCTGCTGTTTTCACAATTACTAGTGGCCTCTCCTTGGACTGTGAGCTTCTGGTGGGTGGAAGCCATAGCCACAGAGCTTAACAATGGGCTGGGGACATAGTAAGTACTCACTAAACCCTAGAGTGAATTCGAGGAATATACTCCTCCCTAAAGTATTACATACATAGAGCAAAGTGCACACATTTGCAATGCACAGGTCAATGAAGTTTTACATAGGTATGCACAGATGGACAAACGTAGACAATGATGATCCAGATAAGCATTATAGAACTTCCTCCAGCGGCTCCCCTGATAACAGCTTTAAATGTTCTGAAGATGAGCCCCATTCAGCGTGTGGCAGCAGGCTGGTCATAGACAGTAGACTCCAAGAAGATGGAAGACACCCTGATTCATCACAGGATTTAGGATGGTGGGAGGGGGATTTTATTCCAGACAAAAGCAAGAACAGAAGGGGATTAGAGGATATGACATTTAAGAAATGCAAATAGTGAAAAGTGAGCATAAAGAATTACTCCTCTTCTCTCTGCACACACTCACCTAGAAGCACCAGTGCCAGTGTAAGGCCTGGTTTGGGAGGTTTCAGGATTTCCTGTCACCCCCTCTTGGCTGCCTTTACCCTGTCCCCAGGCGTGCTGTGACACAAAGGCCGGAGTGTCACGGAAGTACGCGCAGTCAGGGCTTGCCAAAGCTCGTCTGATGCACGCAAAGCATTCAGTCTCCACAAGGGTTCCGGTTTCCGAGCTCCCCGCTCACCTGTACCTCCCACGTGAACCTCGCCCCCCCGCCCCCAGACCTACGTGAATTTTGGACACAGATGACTTTGCCCACAGCCTGAGAGGGGATGCACTTCCCACACCCCTCCGCCCCAATCGCTGTGGTCTGGTGTTTCCTCAAATGTAAAACAAAAAAAAAAACAAAAAAAAAACAACAAAAAAAAAACCGAAAAAAAACCCAGGAGGGGAAGATGCTCTTTACTTGACCCACATGTTTTTTTTTTTCCCCCTTCCTTTCTCAATCCAACATTTACATCATCATGTTTTTCTGAGTCCTACAGACTTTTCTTACTGTGGTTGGGCAGGCTGTCCCTGCAAAGCGCACCGGGCCAGTGCCACGCTGGGGCTGAAATCCGCGGTCAAGGGAAGGGACGCTCCGTAAACCCTCTAAGGCTACAGTATGGGTGAGCGGTGGCCCTGGATTGAGAAAGTGAGAATATCCAATTCATTCTGCCCGTAGCTCTCAGTCCCTTTCAGATAAGTAACCGGGCAGCACTCCTGTCCTTCGCCCTTTCCACAGCTAGAAGGGAAAGGGGGTCACGCTCCCTTGGCCCCCGGGACCCCGCCCAGCTCGCTCCCACGGCGCGGGGGAGGCCGCCCAGCCCCTCGGCGTCTGCTGCTCCGCCCCTGCGCGAACTTGGCCGCACCCACTTCCCCCCGGGAGGCGCCCCTGCCGCGGCCAGGCTGACGTCACAAGGCACCCAGCGCCGGCGCCCCGCGGTGCGCGACCCGTGCGGGGACCCGCCGCCCTCTCGGCGCCGACACCCAGGCGCGCCCGCGCGCGTGCCCGTCCCCGCCTGGAAACGCCGCTGAAGATGGCGAGTCCGGCGCCCCTGGAGCACGCCGAGGAAGGATGCCCGGCTCTGGCTGCCGGGGAGCAGGAGCCGCCGCCGCCGCGGGCTCCCGGGGAGGAGCAGGGGGAGGAAGCGCCGGAGGAAGAGGAGGCGGCTGTGGCTGCGGAGCGGCAGGTGGAGGAGGCCGCCGCGGTGACCTGGCTGCTGGGGGAGCCCGTGCTGTGGCTGGGCTGCCGCGCCCACGAGCTCCTGAGCTGGAAAAGGCCGCTGCACACCTTGCTCGGCTTCGTCGGGGCTAATCTGCTGTTCTGGTGAGATCTCGGGGCCAGGGCGGGTGTGTGTGTGGTGGTGGGGGGGGCGCCTCGGAGGACAGGTGACCTTGGGGCGTCCAGGGAGGGGAGAGTGTGCGCTGGACACTGAGAAGTAAGAAGTGTCAGCCCTGCCCTACTTTCTTGGTCACCTTTCTGAACAGGTAGACACCCATTTCAACTTTCCTCCAGATGCACTTTCCTGTAAGCAGTTGTCATCCTCCTTTCGTGTGTTCAGCAGGTGAGGTGGTCGGCTCACCAGCCTGCACCTGGACCTACAGATGTGCCCAGCGTGCTCAGAAACTTGGGCTTTTGCTTTCTAAAACTTGCAGGCTTTGACCTGCTCCCCCAAAGCATGCCCGAGCAATCGTGTTTGAACTCGTACTCGTTCTTGCACCCCCCCAGCAGGCATATCTGGACCAGCTTGGGTACAAGCTCAAGACTGCGCCGCCCTCATCAGCTACCTGAGATGGGCACTGAATGATTTGTTTTTCCCTTCCCTGGAGGGTTGGGTTTACTGTCTTTACTCCCTGATGAGAAAACAGGAGGCAACCAGGTGGACTATGTACCTCATCCCCGCCCAGGTGTGCACAGTGAGGAAAACAGTCATATTTTTAGGTGAAGCACAGAGAGAACACATAGGAATGACTATGACAAGCCTCCAATCAACAGGTTTATCTCTCCTTATAGAGCCCTTCACCATTAAGGACAGGGGAAGTGTCCTGCTGCTTCCTTGAAGGACAGCCCTGTCACCTGCTACCAGTCTGAGGGAGGGCTGAGAAAAGTCTTCTTGGTTTGCAACCCTGTCCTGGTAGCAAGCACGACCCACACGGTGCAGAGGGAGAAGGGCTTTGGCAACAGAGATCTTTTTGTAGGACACAGATTTCTTAACCTTAAAGTTAGGAAATAAATGCAGGAGACGTACACAGCCTGCCATTGTGTAGGTTAATTGAGCAACTCAAAGAGGGTTTGGTTTGTTCCCCCTCCCCCACCCCCGACCTGTGCTAGTCCTGGTTTTCTCTAAAAACTGGCTGTATCTAACCCGGGCCCCTGAATGTGGATTATTTTTACTTTGGGTCTCTTGGCTGTCTGCGTCTCTAGAGCTTCTTCCAGATTTCTCATGCCTATTATGAAATTATGTGAACACTCAAATTAGGAGGCTATGTTGTATTGTGCTAGATGGGGCAACAGTTCAGTCATTCAGGGCTGAGACTCACTCATTTTACCAATATGGGGCATATTTTAAAATTATCTTTATTTTTATTTTTATTTATTAAAAATAGCTAATAGGCCTACAGTTGAAAAGTTTAAAGGTGCAAAAGGGTAACGTTTTGAAAATCGCTTTCCCATGTCTGTGTCTGGCTACCCAGTTTCCTTCCAGAGGCAGCCAACGCTACCAGTTCCTTGTCTCTTTCCAGTTCAGGAAATGCCCAATATATCACCCAAACTGTAGAACGGTGCCTGTGCGCTTCCTCCTCTTAGTGCATCTCGGCGATCACTTCCCTGTTCTTTTTCAGCTGTACAGAATTCCATGGAAAGGATGTCACAAATTACTTTACCTGTGACTAACTGATGGACGAAGGTTGTTTCCAAACTTGCTATCTCAGTGTTCTAGCTGATGGCTTTGTGCATACAAGCGCATCTGTAGGAGGAAATCCTGGAAATGGACTTGTCTGGTCAGGGGGGAGGGTGTGCACTTGTACTTTTGATGGCTATCACATGCCTTCCTTGGGGTTCTACCAATTTAAACTCCAGCAGGCAATGTGTGTGACTGCTTGTTTCTCTCTGCCCTTGCCAGTGGCATTTTATCAGACTTTTTGATCTTGCAAATCAGATAGGTGAAAAGAGTATCTCATTATGGTATTAATCTGTATTTCCCTGAGGTTGAGCATGTTTCCTATGTTCACTCAAGGACCATTAAAATGATCTTTTCTTTCCATTATCTGTTTATTAATAATTTTATCCATATTTCTAGTTGAGCCATTGGGCTTTTTTTCCCCCTGTCAATTTGTAGGAACTTTTTTTATATTAAGAACCTTAGCCTAATTTCTGTAATATGAGTTGCAAACACTTATTCTATGATGTACTCTTAATAGTGTATATTGAAAAAAATGACTTTGACATAAAATAATTGAAGGCATATTTGGTATTATTCAAGAGAGATGCCTTCTATTTTTTTAATGTATTCTATGGCGAGGCAAACGATGACCAGGCCGTTAGTCCATTTATATTTTTCTGTTTATCTGTTTTTCTTTCTTCTCCTATTTGCAGTGTCTATATTCCATGCATGTATTTTCTTTGACAGAAAAATAATAGTACTGCATTTTAAATTCTGAAATATTTGTCAAATGGAATTCTTGACTCACTCATTAATTTTATTAACATTTTGGACTTTTCCCCCTTTGTTGTTTTGGGGTTAAACACTTTTTGAGGACATCATTTTCTTTGTATAGTGTACTTCTTATTAAACGATCTTAATGATGATGTTTTCTCATTGTGTCCCAGTAACTCTAAAGCTCTGTATTTTTTATGAGAAAAACAAGATCAGTGTTAGAAATCTAAGGAACCCAAATCACGTCTTAAGCAATAGTGATGATATTTTCACTTTAATTGGTGTTATTTCCTGTGCGTGGAAATTCACTTTTCAAACATATATTTTTGAATGATTTAGTGCCTCATACCAGCTGTAGCTCTCAGGATTTTGGGATTGAGTTTAAAAGCTCTGACATGTATTACTGGCCCATTATTTGCAATATTTTAGTGCTGCGCAGGACAAGAACCAAGAGATAATAGATGTAGCTGTGACAGACGGTTGTAACTCAAGGCTTCCTGAAGCAGGTGTGGCGGGAGAGTCAGAAAAGGGTAGTTCATTCTCATGCAGTTTCCGGGGAGTGCTTGGCATTGCGGATGGAAGAGACTGTGGGGCTTCATAAGGAGATCATGCTCAGACCAGACCATGATGGACAGGCGTGTTTTGGGAAGATCTAGTCCATGGTCAACAGCCTTCCAGCCCTAAGGAATTGTACCTGATACCTCCATCGGCACGCTGAACTGATGCCCTGGCACATGGATTGGTAGAGAGAAGTGGAGAAGATGAGACCAGCGAGGTGTTTTGGAGGCACATGGGACAGTGGGTGCCTCGAATGTCATATTATGAGTATGAACTTGTTTTTTTCTTTAGGCAATGGGAACAAAAAAAGGCCTCTTTAATGTGCCCATAATATTTTAATGGATAAGTACATTGTGCTCCATTCATTCCTACCATAAGATACTATATAACACTGAAAATAAACCACAGTGATGGGCAATGGCATGGATGAGTTTTACAAATGTAATTTCGGACAGGAAAAGCACACAGTAAAATGTGCAAAATGATTCTGTGTTTTTTTAAAGGTTCAAAATGTGCAAAGTCAACAGTACTGATTCTGCATATACACATAGGAGATAAAGTAAAACATTCTTGTCCCTGAAATGGAGACAGTGGTTGTCCCTGGAAGGAGGGAAAGGTATGATTCCAGGGGGACCCCTGGGGTGCAGGCAGCATCGTATTTTCCGACTTGGGAGCAGGTACATGGTGTTCATGTTAGAATTATTTGAAAACTGTATGTATGCATTCTTCTATTACCTATATATCTTATGGAAAATGCTAAAATACTAAATAATGCTAAAACATAGTATTCACTCAGAGCGCAAAGTAAAATACAGACCGTGTACAGTGTTTGGGTCAAGAACAGGGTTCCCGCCACCTGAACTAGACTGGGTTATACTCGGTGGCCTTTGGGCTGTGTCTCCCTTATTTTACCAGGGAGGGACATGCTTTAAAAATTCTTTCTCTTGATTTTAAATGTCATTTATTTTTAAAAACTAAGTAATACGGCCTCGCAGTTCAAAAGTTTAAAAGTACAAAAGAGTGAACAGTTTTAAGGATCTCTTTCCCACGTCTGTCCCTGGGCACCCAGTTTCATTCCAGAGGCAACCAGTGGCACCCACTGGCACCCACTGGCAAGCACCACACAGAACAGAATGATGCTGCCCCGACTGGTGCGGCTCAGTTGTTTGGGCATCATCCTGCAAACCGGAAGGTCCCTGGTTCAATTCCTGGTCAGGGCACGGGCCTGGGTGGTAGGTTCGGTCTCTGGTGAGGGTGCGTACAAGAGGTAACTAACTGATCAACGCTTCTCTCCCTCTCTTTCTTCCTCCCTTCCCCTCTCTCTAAAAATGAATAAATAGAATCTTAAAAAAATATAGAATGAACCCAGCAAAACAAAATGCCCGTTTGGTTTTGTTTTTCAAGCATTCACTTTTTGCCGTGTACTGTCAATAAAGTGCGCACATTCTAGAATGTCCAGTCAGATGTCACACCTACGTAACCAAAAAGGCCATCAGGAGCTGGGCCACGCATTTCGTCACTCCAGCAGCTTTCTCTGAAACCTTCTCTGTCGGCACTCGCCCCTGGGGCCTCATCTGCTTCCCATCACTACAGATGCTATTTATCTCCCCTAAAATTTCGTGTACATGGCACCACATACCGTGATGTCTTCTGTGTCTGGCTTAGTTTACTCAACGTAAAGTTTGGAGGCTCACCCCGTTGTTTATACTAGTTATTCATTCCTTCTTACTGTTGACCAGCTTGACGCTTTAGGGATGTGCCGCAATTTGTCGATGCATTTGCTAGCTGATGTTCATTTGAGTTGTTTTGGGGGTTGGCTGTTATGAATAAAGTTATTAAAAAACTTTAGGCGGAAATCCTTGGGCAGAACGTTTGTTTTTGGTGAGAGGAGTGGCAGGCTCTGACTCATGTTTTGTGTGGCCACGTGACGGCTGCATTGGACAGGCAAGGGATGGAGCAAAATGCCCCTATTCTCTGTCTCCTGGCTGGTCACAGCACTGAAACTGGGTGCCTTCCAGTGCAGCCTCCCTCGTGGGGCTCGCTGTCTCTGCAGCCTAGAAAGTGCCCCGATGGGAGGCAGCGTGGGACCCACAGTTGGAGGCTGTGGCATATAGAAAAGTCCATGCCTTGGGCTTTTCCTTGGAGCGCCTGGCATCGCATGACATTACCCTCCACTGGTGTGACAGTGCAGCTGCAACCCAGTGCTGTGCTGGCGGTGACCGCACAAGGGCAGGAGACCTTGGGTACTGTGACAGGTTCTGTCACAGGCTGGGCACCCGTGTGGTCCAGAAGGCACAGGACCCCTTGGGAGTCCTTGGGGTGCTGTTCTCTGGAGTTGGTTTGGAAGGTTGCAGGGTCCAAGTCTCACTCGGCATCAAGAACCCCTCTAGACCATCGCCGATGGCTCCTGTGTTCAGGCTTGTGTTAGGGCAGCGACCTCAGAGAGTGCTCTCTCACTGGCAGCTCCTGGGCATTGCCTGGGCACCTGTTAGAGATGCAGATGCTGGGCTCCATCTATGGGACCAGAATCCCTGGACATGGGGATTTTCTCCAACTCCCCAGGTGACCCAATACTCCCACTTGAAAAGGACTGACTGTGTTTAAACACCTGCTGGGGTTCTCAGCTGTCTTCTCCATGAGGCAGCATTTCCACTGTCGGACAGCGCTAGGTAGCAGATCGTTTCCTTACACTGAGTTAAGCCCATCTCTTGATGATCTTGGCAGCAGCCCCTGGTCCAGGCCCCCTTCCCAGCAAGTCCTTTGTCTGTTTCAAGGTTCATTCTGTTTGTTCCTGCTGAGTCTTCTCCCCCAGATGAAAGATCCTGGGCTCCTTCTACTCAATCTTTTCCAGGCTCTTCTGGACATGCTTACGTTTATCTGTATTCCTCCTTGAAGACAGCGTTCCTGAGATGGTCTGACCCGTGTGTGGTCCCTCACCTCCTCCTGGACAGCATCCTTCTAGTCATGCAGCCTGATGTAGAATTTCTTTATTCCAGTTGCTAGTAACTCCACTCCCTCTGACAGCTGCCATTATTGACGGATGTTAGACTCGCATCAGACTAGACTTGTGTATATAACTGCGTAGCTATGTGTACACAGACCTAGGTTGTCAAACTCCAGTTACTAAGGATGTTCACATTTAGCATCTCAAATCTAACAGCAGCCTGATGAGGCAGGTACTGTTCCCTTAGTAGGTAAGAAAATGAGGCCAATGGAAGTTAATTCCGTTATCCCAGATGACTTCGACCTATTCTGTTCAGTCACAAATTTGCAGTGATATAAATATTTTTGTATTTGTACTGCCCAGTACATGGCTATTACTCCCTTTCCAGACCTCCACTCAAAAATTCAACAATTACTTATTGTCTACGACATGCTGACTCTGTTCTAATGCTAGCGATGTAAATAATACTAAGATCCGCTTTCTCTTGGGGAGTATATTCTAGTGGTGGAAATTGTGGAAAAAGACAATGCTAGGAGAATTTGGATGCCATGGAGATAACTAAAGCAGGGGCGGGCCAGGAGGAACAAGGAGGTACTATTTTGCTGGTGTTTGGTGCTGGACTCTCAGTGTTGGCTTTCTGTTGGCCCCTGGGTGAATTAGGGGAGTGAGACCCCTGGGGCTGGAGACCAGTAAGGGGAGGCAGTGGGGATGGGGAAGGGCAAGTGGACTCAGGAGGGGCTCTGGAAGGAAAATCAGGAGGATTTGTGGGTGGGAGAAGGGAGATAGGAAGGAGAATGAGGACTGACTGGAATGAACTGAGAAGAGGCTGCAGCATGTTGGGGTGGTAGGGGAGGAGGGTGACAAGCCCAGTTTTAGGGGTGTGGATTTGATGTGCCCATGGCCATCAAGCGAAGTTATCTAACAAGTCCCCACAGGGCCAGCACGTGGGTGGATGCTCGGGGGCAGGCTGGGTGGGAGTACAGATTTGGGTCTGTTGGGGGTGCAGGCTTGGACAGGTTGTGAAATTTCCTAGGGAGCACCTGTTGGGTAATAGGAGAGAGAGCCTGAGAGAGGGTGTTGAGGAAAATGACATTACCATGACAGGTGACCCCAAAAAGCACCTTTCTCAGGAAACTTAGAGCATGGTGAATCCCAGAGAGCGCAGCCTGGTGAGGTGGCAACTGAAGCCACCAGTTAGCACTGGGCTGGCGAGTGCCCCCTCCTGGCCTTCGTGAGGGCAGTGTGGGCGGGGCATGGCCTTCCCAATCGTACCGGATGCTCCATTCCCTGGAGGACAGGACTCTCTCTCTATCCTGCAGCCTCCTCCCACCCAAGGCCCTCTGGGTTTGATCTTCAGGCCAGCTCCTGACTTGGCAAATGTGAGTTCAAGCAGTTTAGGAAATCTGCTTTCTCTAAGGCCTGGTTTTCGGGCCTGTGGAGATACCCTGTTTTGAATGTCAGAAGCAGCATTGTACCTGTGTTTCTGTTGCACTCCCGTAGAGTCTCACTACCCTCTACCCATGCCCCCTCTACCCTGGTGGTGCTCTGAAGGACACTGGGACTTGTGGGGGTGGAGGTAATGCTATAGACGAGGCAGGACAGAGAGGGCTAGGCTTGGAAGGGCACTTCTTTCTCTAATACCTCACGACCCAGACATGACAGCACAGAGGGATCCCACATCCCCCTCCTGAAGCCCCACCCCACTCCACCTGTAGTGGGTGTGGCCAGGAGTCATGGACCAATGGTGACCCATTTCTCTTTGAAGGAGGAGGTTGTTCTGAGATTGAAGAGGTTGAGAGAGGAGGAGGCTGGCTGTGTCTTTCAAGGGGAAGGATAGCAGGAAATCACAAATAATTGCAGGGGAATACCAAGTGGCATTGTTTTCCTGGCTTTATTTACTTCACTATGGCCATTTCTACAGTGAATACAATTTTATCAGGCCTATATTTTCTTCTTTGTCCTCATAGATCATTTTTTTCCAAAATGAATCTTTTTTCATGGAATAGTGCTAAATTTAGTGTTGTGGTCACCCATATGCTGTATTACATTAGCAGTAAATATTGCACAAGAAATTTCCCGTTTGCTGAAGAAACAAGCTAAAAAATATCAATGGTGTCCACATCTCTTTACAACATGCTTTTAGAAGAATACAACTCTTAAGTGTTTTCAGAGATTTTTCAGAAAGATTTTCTACAGTGCTTTGTTCTCTGCTCACTTCAGTTTATTTGGGAAGGAAATCTTTTTCTCTCAGGGTTGAAGGTACCACTACTCAAGTGACAACACGTTGGGCAAGGTGTGGCCACGTGCATGCTCCAGATGGAGCCACAGACCTGGGAGACGGGGCCGGAGCCACCACGGGCCGGCTGGCTTCCCATCTCTGCCCAGACACTGCGTGAGCCTTTCATTGGAAAGATAAACTCAGAGGATGCCAAGCGCTCACTCAGGCTGTGGCTGCACAGGCCCCCCTGGGTTTCAGGATAAACTGAATTGGCTGCTGTTATAACAAGCTGGTGTTCTTTTGACAAATTTTGGGACACACTTTCGGCGACCTTTCATGATTTCACTTGGTGATACTTGCAGTGATCATTGACTTTAACGATGCCCATTGATTGGGGTCTTGCTTTGGGTCTCTTGGCCTAGTTTTATCTTATTTAATTCTCATACCACCCAGCAGGGGTCATTGCCCATTTTGTAGAGGGGGATGTTGAGGCTCAGAGCATTTAAGTCACGTACCCCAAGATGATAGTATGTGACAGAGCTCAGATTCCAACAAGGCTTCTGTACATCCTTCTCCCATCTACTAGACCCACCTGCAAAGGGGGAGGTTATGGCATAAAATGAATGTGATGTTATATGGGTTATCCCCTCTGTCTCCTCCAGGACAGAGTGAATTTACTTCTCAATCAAAACATGTGCTGCCTCCCATATAGCTGGTTGTCTCTGACCTGCTTTCGGGAAAGAAATCTATGTTTCCAAGTAAAATTTTGTCACCAACCACAGCTCCCCTCCACCACCTCTGTTGTCCATTTCCCAGTGTTAATTACCAAAACCCAAGATGCACCTCTCTCAGCTGTCACGTGGTCCAGCTTTGCCGTATTTCAGTTCCCTTTTGTGCCTGTGCTTTTGGCTGGAGGACGGCTCTTTCTCCTCAGGTGAAAGGTCGTGTGGACTCCTGCATCTCTCAGGGGGCTGCCCCGCATGGTAGTGTAGAGTAGTCCCTACAATATGTGTACTTTGGGGTGTGAGCCCAGGTGCATTTAGTGTTGGGGAGGACAGCTGGTCTTTAAGGAGCGTTTCTGCCTGCCCTGGGGGAGGGGAGCAGGCTGCTGCACTGGCCTTGGTGTTGGCTTTGATGGTGGGTTGAGGGTCGGGAGGATGTCAGGAGAGCTCAGACCATCCTGCTCCTCTTCTGGCTCATCTGCAAAGACTCCCTGCTGTGTGTGCACCTGTCCGGGCCCTGGCCTGCTCCTTCCGCCTCTGAGGCTCTGCCTGTCCCCACCACCTCTTCCACCGCCCCTCTGCTGTCATCGGTCTCCTAGTCACGTCAGTGGGACATCCCTGCCACCCTCTCTGGGTCTTGCCTGTTAATTGCAGTTTTTTAGATCTGCTTGTATCTTTCGTGGCATCTGGTACATTTTGAAGGTGTTTTATTTTTCTGTTGGTTTTTGTTTCTAACTTTGAGGAACTTAGTAAAAGTCTGTTGACTACCGCTTAAGAAAAAAAATCAAAGCTACAATTACAGAATATGTGATAAATGATGTGGAAAGTGCCACATATGAAAGTCAGTCACTCTTTCTCTACACATCCATGCTCTCTCCTCTTTCTCTCTTTCTCAGATTAATTAATCCCACCGGACTTTTAATAAAAACACAGCAAACTCTTGTCCCACCGCTTTCTACTCCCTGGTGCTATTTCTCAGAGCAATTATTGTAAATTTTCTGCTTTTAGCTGTATGTAGGCTTTTCTAAATAATGTCCTTAAAATGCCATTTTTTTTGTTTTACGTTTCTAATTTCTTTAAACATTTTTGAGGTGTAATTAACATATAACATCATATTAGGTATACAGCATAATGCTTTGATATTTATGTACGTACATTGCAAAGCAGTCACCACTGTAAGTCTAGTCAAATGTGTCACTGTATGTAGCTGCATTTTTTTAAATGCCATTTCTTGATTAAGCAGTCTGAGACATTTTTTTCCCTCCCACACCAGTTCACATACACACCCTGCTCCTCCTCCATCTGCTCTAATGAGGTCACAATTTGGGGGTTAATCGTCATGACCATGTAGGCATTGTTTATGCATGAACTAAGGAGAATGCCCCCTTTATAGTACCTTGCTCGTACAGCTTTATTTTGCTGTTGCTGTTAGCATTTTTTTCTATTTGATCTTTTTAACTCTACTATTTCTGGAAAACAACTTGCGATAAAAGTCAGACCTATCCAGCTGACACTTGCGTTTTTCTTTTTTACCCTAATCCTTGGAGCCTTTCCTCTAGGGGTCTTCACCCTCCTGTCCTGGTCCAGTGTGATGCCCCCTCGGCCTGCCGTTCTTTCCCACACCGCGTCCTCGGCCGTCCCGCCCCTCCTGGCCTGTGTGAGAGCCAGCGTTCCGGGGCCTCGCCGGAGCAGGCTCAGGGCGAAGTCTGCAGCCTCCAGGGGGCGGCCCCCTTTCCTTCTCCTTTAGAGTATTTATGACAGTTTACGGGGTTTTTTAATGTTTGTTCTGAGTGTCTCATTTCTGTTTGTTTTTTTACTGGACTCTTGAAAGACTTTCTTTTTGGACTCTCTTCCTGGACGCCTCCTGGGCGAGCCCCTCTGGCAGAGCACGTGCTCCAGCTCTGAGAGCACAGAGGAAATGCATGTTCGGAGAATCCGTGTGCAGAAAATATCTTTATCCCACCCTTCCGGCTGATCGCTAGTGCGGTTGGGTTTAGAATTCTGGGTTGGAAATCATTTTCCCCTAAAATTCTGAGGCGCTGCCCTGCCTGTCTCCTCTCTCGCCCACGGTTGCCTTTGAGCAGTGGGACACCTTTCTGAGGCCTTGCCGATCTCTTGCAGGTGATCGGTAGCTGGTCCAGCTATTGGTTTCTGATTGTTGGTACTTCGGTAAGCTGAGAATTGGCCAGACTGCTGTGTTAGTTACTGCTGCTGCTTCAGCACTTCAGGGCAAGCCGAAAGCGTCTCTCTGTGGCTTTTATACTTCCAGGACTCAGTGTTTGCCATATAAATGCTGCATGTAACTTTTGGTCCTACTGCATATGGTCCATCGTAGGACTGTGGACTTGAACCTGCGGACTTGAATACAGGGCTTCTGTGTGCATCCAAGGGGTACTCACACAGAACACATTCTGAGTGGAGCCCCCTGGAGTTGTGCAGGGAGGCTGCCCTGCCAAGTCATGCTCTGGGGGGTGGGTGTCAGGCCTGGCGCTGTAGGAACACGTGTTGTCCTAGAATAGCCTGCACCTAAATGCTAGATGAACCGAAAGATGGGGTGAATTTGTGCCTTAACCTTGTTTGCATGTGCTCATGACACATATCCTACCTTGTCATAGAGCAGGATGTGACCAAGATGTATGGAGTTGAAAGAGTGTGTCTGTTACTTAAGTTTTAGGTTTGGTTGGGAGCTTACGGCCACATAGGTGCCACTCTCTGCTGGTCAGCTTCCGAAAGCACCCTGGCCCTTCAGCTTGTGTTTTGCTGGTCTGTGTGACACTGAGGGAAATGTGCATCCACAGTAGCAGATTTCAGAAAGAGAATCGTAGAATGAACATACTGAAATCATCTAGGACCCCGAGCTCCGCAGTAGCTTGAAGGTATCGCACTAACCTGTTTTTCCGTATTTCCAGCAGCTGATGGAAGATACTTATTTCTGTGATCAAGTTACACCAGCCCTGACCTAGTAAACCAGGTTATTTGTTTGGTTAACAGCAGAACCCTTTCAAAAGGCAGCCTCTGTGTGATGAAACAGAATGTAGGGACTCTGCTCCAGCTTCCTCATCAGTTTTTAGATGAAGAAACTGAGGCCCAAGTCCTTACAGTGAGCTGGTGACTACGTGACCCATCTCAGAGCCTCCTGACCCCTTTTGTAAAACTGTACGCTTCTGAGTGTTGAGACGAGCATGATGAAACTTAGGTTGGGAAATAAAATAATCGTGTTCCCGGGTGCCAGGCGCCTGGGTCTGATTTGCAGGTCATCGTGGACACTGGACCCTGTTAATCCAACTGTGTCTGGTGGTCTTGAGTCTGGAGCAGGTGTATTGGCAGATCCCCCCATGAGTTGCTGGGACCCCCCCCAAGCTTCCACCTATGAGCTCTCACCTCACCCTCCCTCCACACCCCGTCAACAGAGCTGACATTTGTTTGAAGTCATTTTCGACAAAAGGAGACAGCTGAGAACTTTCTCTTGTTCTCAGTGGCCATGGCTTGGCTTGACCATGTCCACTTGAAACAAGATGTCTAGCATCCAGCTAGTGGTAATACAAACCTTTTTCTCACACGATAAGAGTAACTCCCTCTTGGAAACCTTTCATAGGGTGCAATTCTTGTCACTCGAACATTCACTTACTGTTCAGAGGAAGCATTTTTATACGTTCCTGAAATACAGATTGATACTTGTGTTTCCTAAAACAACTCCAGGACCCCTTAAAAAATGGACACAGCCACTTCAGTAGTTACATTGGGTACCAAATAAAACTTCGGGGCTCTGTTGTTGTTAATAAAGCCGCTCTGAAATAGCTGTTGACCTCTCCCTGCTCCCCTGTAGCTGGTACGCATACTACAGGATGTTTGCAAACAAAAACCAGGCATGCACTCAGTGTTTCAAAAAAGTCAAGGTTTGATGGGGAATAAAATGTGAAAGTCAGGACTAGAGTTGCCCATTAAAACAGCACAGTTTAGGAACCACAGTGCACGAGTCTGCACGTCAGCCACCAGATCCCGGGGAGGGGGTTTCACCACGGTCTGAAGGCGGCCTCGTGGCCTCTGGCCTGGGGCTCAGTTGCTCATGAGTTCCGTGCAGCCCTGGTCCATCTTTGGGTGGGGAAGAAAGCACATAGGAAGGGGAGGAGGGACAGTGTGTGAACCCACCATTTCCTACTGTTTGTTGTTTTCCTGCCCACCGAGTGGGTACATGTTGGGGTATTGACTCTGGAATGGAAACCTCTCTTTCTGTCCATTCACCTTTTTAGGAGTAAGTATATATTTTCGTAGTTTACCTTTTAAATTTAACTTCCAAAGACCTCCTGGGTAAATTCAAAACAACTTGCATTGTTATGTATGTTGTGTGCAATATTAGAAAGTTTTAGACTTTAACCAGTTTATTATCTTAGTTTATGCAAAATGGTACATTAAACTCTTAACCATTTCAAGATAAAAGATATCTAAAATTTAAGGATACTTAACACAATTTTACTTTTGGCTCAAGTTTTAAGTTCATTAGAGTACATTTAAAAATGCTTATCCCCCAAGGACATTTTTTTTTCATTGCTTTTAGAGAGACAGGAATGGAGGGAGGGAGGAAGTGAGGGACGGGGAGAGAGAGAAACCTTGATGTGAGAGAGACATTGAGTGGCTGCTGTCTCGTGTGTGCCCTGACTGGGGATCGAACGGCAGCCTGGATATGCGTCCTGAATGGAAAACCTGCAACCTTTGGGTCTGTAGGACGATGCCCCAACTGAGACAGGGACAAGAATACATTTTTTAAATATAACCCCATGGAAATAGAAAATATGATTTATAAATTGTTTTTCTGCCTTTTAAAAAATTCACTAGTATTAGTGAACAATAACTTTCATTCGTCAAGATGGAAATAGGTACTTTTATTAAAATTTGTACTTTTCATAATGTTATTAAATATAGCTGAACATTCAGCATGTTTAAATATCAGTGCCATGTATGACTAAGACTTTGCATTATGTACGTGCCAATTTTTAGCTCTAATGTTGCCCGTGGGATTTCTGCTATGTATGGAGTTTGCTTGGTGCAAACAGGTGCATGTCTTAAGGCTGAGGAGCCTGTGATTGCCATGGCAATGTGCCATTGCCATGTGGCGTTCAAGAGCTCGGCTGTTAGTAAAAGGACCAGTCTTGGGCTACAGTCACCAGAATGTCAGTGATGATCTTTGGCTTCTAGTTAGAGGGATTCCCGATGTCTAGAAAGAAGACCAGACACGTACTGTGTGTTGGTGTGGCTTTCGCTGTAAGTGTGGCTTCTTAGACTTGACGGGAGGTGTGTCTGCTGCCCCGCCTCCAGAGGTGAGGATGCGTGAGATGGCCTGGGTGCCGTCCTCCTTGACCTGACCAGCCACATCATTGCAACAGGGCTATAGCCCGGTGGCAGGTAAGAGAGCCAGACTAACTCCCGGTGGCCAATGAGAAGCCAGGTCTTCCTTTAAAGAGAAAAATTAATCGAAGCCAAGGTTCAGTGGCCACCCTTGTTCTCAGTTGCTTCCTAGAAGGTCTTCAGAAATTGTACAGAAATTTTTATGCTCCCTCATACCTTTCTCTTCCATTTTGGCAAAATGTTACTGTTATTATAGTGTGCTTTAGGGACTTCATGATGAATGATTATGTTGATTATATGCGTGATTATTTAATTACACTAACTGACTCAGTCATTCAACAAATACTGAATGACCAACAGTACAAAACGTGCCTATTGAACACCTGCTGTTGTCCAGGAGGTGACTTAGTGCTGGGGTGACCCCAGTGAAAAGGTAAGAGTGGGCCCTTCCCTCCTGCACTTTGTGGTGTGGTGTTAATGATAAACAGTGAACAGACAAGTAAATGAGCAAGTAGAAACCAAGATGAGTACTATGAAAGGAAAAAGTGTTACTCTGGGAAAGCAGTGGGTGGTCTAATTCGATCGCAGGCTGCCAGGGAGTCCGGTCTTTAGCCTTTGTCGCCACTGAGTGTGACAGCTGTATGGGATGGTATCTGGACTCACTGTGGTGCCTCTGCCAGGCTTTTGAAAACCAACACCTTTTGCCAAAGAACCCACCTTCTCCTTGATCAGAAAAGTCAGTTCGTTTTGGGGATAGGGGATTTGAAGTTACAATATAGCCAACTGCTTAGTTGGGTTATTTGTGAACGGCTGTTAACAACAGAAGGCATTTCTGTGTCATTTGCGAGCAGAATTTTATCTCTCATTGGCTTCCCTCATCTGATTGCAATGCAAACTTGTGATTGAAATGTGGATCCTACTCAGGCTCATGGTCTTTACTGATTCTGTTTGTGGTTCAACCGAGTGAAGCATTTTCTTTTATTGTTTGTGCTTGATGGCAAATGCTGTAAACACAGAAGCTAAGTCGCTCATTTGAAGAACTTAATGAGAAACTGTAATCTTTCCTTGTTAGGTCTTCTTTTCCTCTTCTCCCCCACATTGTTTTTCACGGGCGTTGTCCATCTTGTTTGGAGAGTTAACATGGGCCTGGAAATATCAGGTGCAATTATCAGCAGAGACATGCGTTTTCCGTTGGAGCTTGGGCAGGGCCGTGCTGAGGGACGGCTGTCTCCCTTGGTTAATTAGACAAAGTCGTTAGGGGTGTTTCCACCCCTGCACACTGCCGGTGTGTGCACACAGAGGGGACGACGGACAGGCCTGCTGGGTAAAGGCTGCATCTCTAGCCCCTGAGGGAGTCTTAGACCCTGTGGGCTAGGGGAGGTGGCTTTGTTCATCCTGGAACACTGCCAGTCGCTGCTTCTTGTCTTCCTGTTTCATAGCTCCTGTTTGGAAAACAATGAAAAGACCGAAAAGCAAACAAACAACCCCATGGAAGTCACTTTCAGCAGGTCAGGGTGGTGTTGTCGGAGATCATTATTGTGGCTGTGGGGCTCTTGGAGGGAGCCTGGGGTGGCCGCGTGGGACATTAGCTTTGTGGCTCGTTTCCCTTTGCTCTGTTCTAGGGATAGTACTTTCCATGTTGAGAAGGTGTGGAAGCGATTTCTGTGTTAGTTCATCTTCTCCTATTGGGGCAAAAAAGGGGATTCCTCATGATGAAGCATCGAATTCTCAGGCCGAAGAGGACGTCTCAGAACCAAAGTTGTGGCTTCTCACATCTCTACCAACGTCTTGAGTTCTTGTGGGTTAACCTCAGAATTGAGCAATCTTTTCTGTTTTGATTTGTTCTCCCTTTGCCAGTTTTTCTTATCTGTTGGTACTTATTCTGTGGGATTGTAGGTATTTAAGCTCTTTCCATGGCTTTTTGGACTGAAGTAGAACGGAAATAAATGCTCACGAAAGTGAGCAAGTGTATGCATGTGTGCATGTGCGTGTGTGTGTGTGTGTGTGTGTGTGTGTGTTGCTGGGAGCAGGGGCTCTGGAGTGAGGTGAGCTAGTGTCCAGCAGGGTGAATGTACAACTGGAAATTGTTACCAGCCAGACCTGATAAGCAGAGACAAGGACTGAGTCTTTATGGGCACCTTATTCCGAGGGCCGGTGGTCTGAGAAGATGGTGGGTTTGTTCCCTGACCGTCTTCCCTTTCAAGCCTTCCCTTTCTTATAAGGGGGCAAAAGTGTAGGTAAAGGGTCTGGAAATCAAGAGAAAAAACTGTAGGTAAGGGATTTGGGACTCAGGAAAGAGGTTAATCAGATAAAAGCAGCAGCCCAGAAATTTTCCTAATGTCCTTGCATCCGCTGACCAGTCATTTTCTTTATCTGTGTCCTGGGCTGTGGACTGCTGTCCCTGGAACACAATGGCTCGGACACCACCCTGACTGCTTAGGGTCTCTCCTGGAGCACAGAGGTCATCCGCTTGTGGCCTCTGGGAGTCTGGGTGGGTGTACCTGCAGTTCCTGAAACGATAGCTTTTTACATGCAGTAACTACTAGGCTTATTAACTATATTACCTGGAGCTAAAATTTTCCCACTCCTGACTCCCCCATCAGACCCAGTTAAGTGACGTAATCTTCCCGAGCTTCAGTTCCCTCATCTGTAAACAGTGGGTGCCTCAGAGAATAACCAGTAAGGATCAGGGAGAAAGCCCCCCTCCAGTCAGCAGCGTGCAGGCTGTGAGTTCACGCAGGCCAGTGCCTTGCCCTGTGGTTCTTTTCCAGAATCACAGTTTCCCACTTAAAAATGTTCCATTAGCTCTGGTGGGTGTGCTTCAGTGGATTGAGTGCTGGCCTGTGAACCAAAAGGTTGCTGGTTGTCGCGGTTTGATTCCCAGTCAGGGCTCATGCCTGGGTTGGGGGCCAGGTCCCCAGTTGGGGGCCTGTGAGAGGCAACTGATCGATGTCTTTTCCTCCTTCACTTCCCCTCTCTCTAGAAATAAATAAAATCTTTAAAAAAGGTCCCATGAAGTTTTGCATTGATATGTGCTTATGCTAGTGACCAAAACATTTTAAAAACCACCAACTATAGAAGAAGACACGAAAATATTCTTTTAAATAAAAATAACCTTATAGCTGGAGGGAGCCTGGTTTGTAAGTCCACTCGCCCTCCAGGGTCCTGAGCAGGTGTGACATGGGAGGACTCTGGGTTGTGGCAGCTCCATGCCCTCGGCTGCCCATGTGCTCTCCCCCTCAGTGTGGACAGGGTCACCACTGGGAGGAGCCGGGACTCTGCGAGAGGCCCCGAGGTCCCACGGTATCAGGGGCTGAAGTTGGGGGACCCCGAAGAATTGACAGCCATCAAGAGAGATCGTTCTCATCCCAGGTTCACTGTCAGTTTGGAATGTTCTAGGGACAGGGTGCAGGGCCTTCTGAAGACTGAGGTCCGTGAGGCAGCCAGCCCTCTCCGGCAAGCACACCGGTCCCCAGGCGCTCCCTGACTCTCCAGCTCCGCCTCCGTCTGCCTCTCCATTTATCTCTTTCTCTGTCTTCTTTTCCGATCAGACCTGTGGGAAAGGACCAGGAAGAGCTTTTCTACCCAGGATGACATGACACAGTGGGCTCCAGGTTGCCGTGTCCATCGAAACCCAGCTGGACAGTGTCTGTTGGTCGTGAGCCCAGAGTGGACATTCCTGGTAGATACGTTGGTGCCCAGACATTTGCAGCCACTTTCTCCTGAGCCTCAGGTCCGTCCACAGAGTGGCAGGGAGTCACAGTTCCCCGAGCACCGGAGTAGCAGCCATGGGTCTGTCCTTCTGTGCCAGCGACTAGAAGGCCATCCCTTGGACTCGCCGCAAACTCCTTTAAAAAAAAAAACCCAAGTTTTTAAAACATTTCCCACCCTGGTTAGCCAGGGCAGTTGCACCAAGTAGGATTGTAACCCCTTGCTTTGAATTCCCTACCCTTCTCTTGCCTTTCATGGGGACAGATGCCCAAGAGTGTCGTCACTGTCCTGTCACTTAAATGTATCTACAGAAACTCTTGTGACAAAAGTCCACACCTAGCTCTGAGTATCATGTGGTTTTTTGAACATATCATCATTGAGTAAGAGATAAACATGGGTGACGTGTTCCTGGGACGGCGACGGGATGTTCCCGATGTTAAAGGCATGTCGTGTGGGGAGGCCGTTCAGCTGTGTTCTTAGACAGGGGCGTGCCCATAAACGGGGGACCCTGGGTCAGCTCTGCGGGGACTGTAGCTTCAGTTACCCATAAGGGACCCCTGAATTTGGCCTTCAGATAAGTAGCCCTCCCAGGCGTGGCAGAATTACTAATTCAGTGCTCAGTCTATTTGATGTGTTGGATATTTGAAACAAATCAGACAGTTGTTTCTGTATGTCATGTGGTCATTTGGATCTTTATTAGGGTGACCATGTAACATTCATGTAATTTATTATCTAACCCTAAGTGCACCAGAACAAGGTATAACTTAGGATATTATGGTTTCTCCGAATGTAAGTAACCTGTTCTAATCCACATAGTTTGCTCAGACACAGTGTTGGTCTCATTGCTCACTGAGTGTAGCAGCCTGAGAAAACGTCTGGCTGTGCAGCAGGGAGTTGGGAGGAGACAGACCTGGTCCTCAGCTCCGTGGAGCTGACAGGGCCAACTGCAGGGCTTGTTAACCTTGACATGGAAGGAGAGACCTTGGAGCTGGCGGTTCCGTCCACACACTCGGCTCAGGTTGTAAAGGCCTCAGTTCTAGTTCTGGAACCTCATGGTCTCAGACAGGGCATGGGAGTTCTGGGCTGTGGGAAATCTTGTTGCCGAACTTAGGATCTTGATGGAATGGTGAGTCCAGGAGGCCCATCTGTGTGTGGATTTTAGACAATGTGTAATTAGGGTCATTCACCTGGAAAAGGATTGGCTGGAGCCAGAGAGGCAGAGCCCTGGCAGGGCTTCCTGTGAAAAGGGGAGCAAAGGGAGAAGGGTGGGGGTGAGCCGGAGAGCCAGCCCAGCAGAACCCCGGTGGGGCCGATGCCAGACAGGGGTGCAGGGGCTGAAGTCGAGTTCCTTATGTCTTGGTCTTTCAGTGTGAACACAGTAGAGGAGCCAGAGGAACTGATGGCCTTTTGCACAGCTGTGGCGATGCCGTCAGTATGGAACTGTGGGGTGGCGGGATTCCTCTTTGGGATCCTGGACCAGGCTGGGTACACTGAGGTCATCAGTGTGTATCTGCCCTTCCCCTGCCCCCAGAGCTGCTTTGAGAAACTCTTCAGCACCCGCCACTGTGTCTTGCACCCGGTATACACACGTGTTTATTTAGGAAGGAAGAGGTCCCGGAGTACAGCTCAATATTTGGGTCAGTTACCTGTGAGCCCGTAGGTTTATGGTGTTTGGACTCAGAGACTGTCAGAGTCTAGTGTTGGTAAAGCTGGCTGTGAGCACAGAGATTCCCGCACCTCAGCCCTGAGGACTCCGATTTCCCAGGTGCAGAGTGAGGCCCAGGGATCTGTGTTTTTGGAAAGTGCCCCAAGTAGTCGTGATGGTCAGCCAGATTGGGGAAGGTCTTACCTACCAGTACCCCCCTTCACAGATGAAGGCACAGAGGCACAGAGAGAAGGGTGTGGATGTCTGTCTCATTGGCCGAGCTGGCCTCTCTGCACAGCTGCGATTTGGTTGAAATTCAAGCTCTGGCAGGTGCCACTGGGCAGATACAGTATATTTCATTGCCATTTGCATAAAAACCCAAATAAACCCATCGGGCTGCTCATGACAACAGCTTCCTGAGCCTTGTGTATTTCCTTCTCCTTTCCTCTCTGCTTCTGGGTTTCACCCTCTTTCTTCCCTTTGTCCCTCTTGCCCTCCTGCTACAGTGCAACGTGTGACTTTGGTCAGATCTCTTCCTCTTTCTTTTTCTAGTTCCTTTCCGTGAGGGCACCTGACCGTTAATATTTAACTTACTGGTAACTCAGCTGGAGTGGGCTGCAGAGGCTGACTCCCACTCCAGGCTCGGAGACCTCTTCTCCTGAGATACAGTGGCCAACGTGGATAGGAGGCCCGAGGGTTTGTGGCTGGGCGAATATTATGCAGTAGGTGGACCCGAGGACCCCATTGCACTGTCCTGCTGCCCCCAACTGGATTTGCCCTTGGCTTTTCTCATAATTCTAATGCAAAGCAAGAGTAGAGCAGGCCGATTTCCTTTTCCCTTGACCTCAGATGGACTTGATTTCGCTCCAGTGGTGCCCTTGGCTTCTCCAGCCCTCTGGGCCCCAGAACGCAGACTCCCCGCGGCTCCTCCCCACTGCCTTGTGGGTTCTCCACTGCGCCCTGCTGAGCTGGGCGCATTCCCCGGATTAACCACGGCTGGTTTCTGCCAGAGCGGTCCTGTCTCGCTCTTCCACCGCTTGCTGGCGGCCACCACCCAGCGTTTGCCTGCCTGTGGGCGTCTCCCAAATTTCTCATCTCCCTGGACAAGCAGGCTCATCCCTTTACTTTTTTCTTTGTATTTCTCTCCTTTTTTGCCTCTAATTCACTTTTTTGGTCATCGTACCTGAGGAGGTACTTCTCTAGGAAAAAAAGCCTTCTGAGTTTTATCTCCCATTTGCAATTCATTGAGCCGTTACTTTTTCTTGCTTCATTTTGATTAACCTCTTCTTTACAAATTACTTAAGACTATATATTTTGTTGGTTTTTAATATAATCCCCCTTTCCCCAATATGCGTGTATGTTTAGACTGATCTCAAATTTGGGTGCATTTTACAATTCAGGGCATCATAGTTTGTTGGGCAGCTCCCCCCCCCCCAAATTATGTACCCACCAAAGGTACATAATTTAGTACACATAGCATCTTTAGACACTGTTTTTGCAGGACCTGTAAAAAGGCTAGGGAAAATGAAAGCCAGCTTTAACGGAGATTCAGAATTTTGCGATAATGAGGGAGATGCCTGCCAGTATGTCTAACTCTCAAGAAGATAACAAGATATTTTCCAGGAAAATGTGCTGATCTGGACTTGGAGAGATGTTGGGTGAATGACCAGGCCTCACGAAGCCCTTCTGTTACGACCAGAGCCGCTGTCACATTAAACAGTGCTGACCCCGTGAAGGGACTCTGCGTAGGGAAAGCCTGTGGTTCGGAACGTTTCAGTGAATGAAAGTGAAACCTCCATTTTTTGTCTCTATTTTGAAAGATTAGAAGCAAATAGTACAGATTAGTTCCCACATCAGAATATGGAGGTTTCCTGTGCCGTTGTCTATAGATTTTCTTTCTGAACACAAAAATGTATGTTTCAGCCATGGATGCCATTCATTTCGTAGCCCTGCGTGGGCTGTGCTGTGCCCAGAAATGAGGTCAGGTTTTTACACCGGGGTAAACTCATTTCCATCCATGACCAAAGCAGGTTTTTGTTTTCTTGCTTTACTTTTGTGAACTCTCCATTTCTTTGCTTTTTAAAAATTGGATCCTGTTGGGCCACTTAGTTATGAAGTCATGAAAAATTTAGGAGGTTTTCCTTGTCAAATGGATACACAATAACCCCCAGAATTTTTTAGACATTTGTATTTAGCCACTGAGTAGTTCCACAGAAGGTCCCTCTGCAGCCTCCCCCTCCCGCTCCACTGTGTACATTGTCCCCACAGCGCAGGGCCTGTCCTGGCACTCTGGCCAGCCTGGCCGCTGTGGGCAACTTCCTCCAGGTGCACACGAAGTGCTTGAAAACCCATAAAGGGACACGGAAGAGCCGTGGCCCTGAATGCTCGTGCAGGGAAAGCTGAGATGACGCGTCACCCGAGAGTAGTAATTTAGTCCCCACCTGCCCCTTTGGAGTGAGTGCCCAGTGTTCATGTATATGGCTCCTGAGCAGCAAATGCAGACTAATTTGATATTACTAGTCAAAGCCCGTGATTTGGTAGGAAAATTTTCTACTTAAAATCATGGTACTTTCAGAAATGGACATAATTTGGGGATTTCTCAGCCTCCTTGTTTTTTTTTTAACCCTAGGAAAGGGTTGACCCTTCCAGTCTTTTAGGCTGTCTCTCTGTCCTCTGGATCTTCACCTGTTTGCTCTCTGCTCTCCTTTGTCCTCGAACATATGGATTGAATCTTAGTTTTCAGCTGACCCAGATAACAGAGTAGAGGCTGGTCCAATAAACCATCCCAACAGTACCAGGCGGGCTGTTAGCAGCCGGCTACTTGAAAGCCAAGTTAAATTCAAAGTGAGGTAGCTGAACCAGAAAACGAAAGAGAAGAAAGTGAGTGAAAAATAAAAGGCAACAGGAAAGAGGCAAACAGACACATGTATCCGATGTACAGGTGAATCAGAGTGATGCTGTCTAGGCGTGGCCAGGGGTCATCTGTGGGCTGTCACAATCACAAGCCACTGATGCAGCCACAGGTCCTGACTGATTTGGTGAACACAGGGGTCAGTGGCCTTTTTTATTGAACTAAAAATTGTTTTAAGGGGAAGAAACTGCCTTTATTGATCACTGACGGGGCTTTCCCTCCAAGATGCACTGAGGGTGGGACCAGGGCAGTGGGTTCACAGAAGGCCCTGCGCTGGGGATTAATTCGCCGAGGTGGCCGTCTGGCAATTCTTAGTACTCTCACCTCTGAATCCATGTTTTTATAAGTGATATCTGATGGGACAGTGGGGCATGTGCTAAGGTTGTGGAGCCTTAGCTCACAGGTGGTCCCACCTCCTCAGGGTGGGGTCCTTGCCACTCCTTCCCTGCCTCTCGGTGGCAGTTCTTCCCAGCTGTCCCCTCCCCACCGTCCCTTGCGTGACTGCCCAGGGCAGTGGCCGAGCTGCATCAGTGCAGGGGGTGGGAGGGGGCCATGTTCCACTGTGGCTGCCTGCCCCTCCCTGGGGCCTGAGCACAGGTGTGAGGAAGGTTTTCCTGGGGCACATGCCCTGTGACTGCAGGATGAGGTGGCTGCGTCCTTCGTTCTGCCTGGCAGCACCTCGGTGCCTGGAGTGGCACCTGCCTGGAACCCACCCTGGATGAGGTCCCAAATGTCCCCAGAAGAGAGGTTCCAGTTATCTTGGGGATCTCCTGTTTGTCTTGTCATGAGCTGGGGCTGTGGACTGGTGGGATGGGGGTGTGAACTTCTCCATCCCCAGCAAGGTCTCTGCATTTTCACTCTGCAGGGGACCGCCCTGAGAGTGGTGCCTCTCCATAGACCCCTCCCTTCAAAGTCTCCCATCACTGCGCTTCTCATGGCTTCTCGGGCATCCTGCAGTTTCACCACAGCTGTCTGTTAATAATTATTCCGCAGCATCCCAGAATCCTCTGACTACCACAGGTGGCCATCTTTTCTCCAAATTCCTCCACGGGTGAAGTGCTCACCACAAATTGCTATGGATTCTGTGGGCAGGTAGCAAGGTCACCCTGGAGTTCAGATCAGGCTCAGGCTGTGCCACGTGACTCTCTTCGGCAGGTTCTGTTGGTGTTTAGTTCCTCTACTGAGAACCGCTCTTCACCTCAAAGTACTTCTCAGCAGTGGCCAGGCAGACCAACACTTACAGACACAGAGACCTTAGGAGTGCAGTCGTTTTCAGCAAGGTGTGAAAGAAAATCTCTTACATCTTTGCAGACGAGATGACGTATAGACAAGGATACAGTGGCAAACTGGATGGTCTGCTATATTCACAAAGTTCCAATTCATGAACCTCGGCCCCTCTGGGAGCAGTTGCTAGTGGGGACTAACGCAACCACAGGACTGATGGATGAAGACTCGTGACATGCAGGTACCAGTGTGTCCGTGTCATGGAGTTGGACAAGACAACAGACGTGGTTGATGCCACCATTAAGGTCTGTAGGTTTGAATGATGGGCCATGTCAAACAAGAACAAATTTAATAGGACATACTGAGATTCAAAAATTACATCTGAAAAATAGAATCCTTGCAGTTTTAAACTTCCTAGAAATTCAGAGTAAGCCAGCATGCTGTTGGAGCTATTGGAAAAAAAAGGTTGTGCTCAAATTATCTGAAAGCGTATGGCCACAAAGTCCTGCACACAAATTTTTAGAGCAGTTTTATTCATAATTGCCAAAAAGAAGCAACCCAGTTGCCCGGTGAATGGACAAACTGTGTACATCATACAGTAGAATACTCTTCAATAATAAAAAGGAATGAGCCATCAAACTATGAAGCAACACGGAGAAAACTTAAATGCTGCCCAGTGACAGAAGCCAGTCTGAAAGGGCTACATACTGTGGGATCCCCAGTGTACGACATTTGGAAAAGGCACAACTTATTTATTTATTTAGAGGCAAGGGAAGGGAGGGAGAAAGAGAGGGAGAGAAACATCAGTGTGTGGCTGCCTCTCACATGGTCCCCACTGGGGGTCTGCAACCCAGGGGATCCCAGACATGTGCCCTGACTGGGAGTTGAAACGGCAACTCTTTGGTTCGCAGCCTGAGCTCAATCCACTGCACTACACCAGCCAGGGAAAAGGCAAAACTTTGGAGAGAGTAAAAACACCAGTGGTCTCTAGGGTTTGGGGGTGAGGAAGAGGGATAAGTAGAGCGCAGGCGGTTTTTAGAGCAATGAAAATACTCAGTTCGATGCTCTGATGGTGGATACATGACCTTATACATTTGTCAAAATGCATAGAATTTACAACAGAAAGAGTCAAGCCCAATGAGAACTGTGGGCTTTAGTTGTATCAGTATGGGTTCATCGTTACAACAGTTCTATCACGGATGAAGATGGGAATACTAAGGGGAAATTTCGAGACTGTCTGCTTAATTTTTTTTATAAACTTGAAACTGCTCTAAAGAAAATAAAGTCTGTTAACTAAAAAATACCTGTATAAGTAGAGTTGTGGAGTCCAGAGCAAAGGGATTTAAGGTTCCTCCTGTTTTCCCTGCTCTGCAGGGACCAGAGGGCCCTGTGGGAGCGTTTGGTGGGAGAGGTCAGCACCTGGACCCCGGCCAGAGGAGGGGTGGGGAGCCGCAGGAAGAGTAAAGGAACCAGCATGTGTGTCTTGAAGACAAAAGTTGAAGAAGTTTTCAAAACCCTGCTGGGGACTGCTTGGCGTCTTTGAGGAGTACCCCTGGAATCTCTGAAGTCAGTTTGGCACACCGAGTAGACACACTCCCACAAACTGGTGAAGCCCTTCCCACTATCTTCATGTGACGACAGGCAGACGGAGGGGCAGGAACAGGCGACTGGGAGAGATGTAGCAGGGTGGTAAGAGAGCTGGCTCAGCGGCATGCCATCCTGGTCGTGGGGCCGTGGACAGGTTTCCTGACCTCTGTTTGCTCGTCTGTAAAATGGGGATAAGGGTAGGTCCCTCCTCATGGGATTGGTATAAGGATTAAATGAAGAGGCACATGTGAAGTCCTTAGAATAGTGCTGGCACCAGATACCAGCTTTATTATTCAGCCACAATTTGGTTCTGGGAGGCAGAACCAGCACCAATAGGCTGAAGGAGGCAAAGTGCCATGGAGAGCTTTCTCACTCTTGTGTTCTAGCCTCCCTGAACTCATGCAGTTCCCTCTGCTTATGCTGTTCCCCAACCCGGAACACATTTGTCTCTTTCCACCTGGCAAAGTCCGGCTTCTCTGGGCAGTCAAAGCTTGAAGACCACCTTCTCTCGAGCATTTTCTCTGACTTCCTTATATGCTTCTCAGCTCTCCTCTCTGCTCCCACAGCGTTTTGAATAGTCCTGAGGTTAACACAGCTGTTACCTGTCTGCGTCTGGCTCGGTGGGGCAGGCTGAGATCCGGTCGTCGGTGCGTTCCCCGCAGCCAGTCCGGCTCTGACTGATCCTCACTGTGGGATGAGAACAGAGTCACCCTTTCCCTCGTAACTGCAGGGAACGGGGTGCTGCGAGGCAGGCCGAGCTTCCTGATGGAAGGTGTATTTCAGGAGAGGCGGGCGATGCTAACTGAGGGGTTCACGGGGCTGCAGCGTCTGTCCGGGTGGCACCACAGAGGGCCAGCGTCAGAGCTCGGAGGGCCGGCAGCCAGGGGCACATTCGATGTCCTATAAGACAGTTTCATATAAAGAAAAGATTGGTTGGGAACAGTTTCACTTTTTTAAAAATAAATTTTGGTTTAGTAAGATCATATATTCAAAACCCATACTTGTCTTTGAGTGTTCCACTTTAGCTAGCATAATCTATTTTGTTTAACAACGATTTCCAAGATAGTCTTTGGTGGGTGATTGGTTTCATTAGAAAGGTTAGTCATACTCCTAAACATTTAAAATAAATTTGTAAAATTTGTATTTTCTCTGTTCGCTTGAAGCATGTCATCTTCAAAGATTACTAAGGGGGTAGGAGCCAACATGAGGACGTTCCACCGGCCGAGACAGGATGCCCGAGGGTCAATAGGGACAAGACTGCAGCCGACTAAAGCACGTCAGACACGTTGATAATGACACTGAAAACCCAAGAGGAATGAATCAAACCAACTTTGTAACCTTTAGGGGACACTAAAGAACCGCTTCATTATATTGAAAGCTGGTCAATGAAGAGAAAGAAGCAACTATTGATCCTGCCTCTCCGGTGAGACCCCTGTCTCCCAGGATCGAACACCCCCGAGGGGAAGTTTCTCTGTGTGGATGTGACTGGCTAACACCTGCAGCATGAAGGAAGGGGGTCGCCTGGGCGCCTCCTGGGAAAGGCGGCTAATGTCACAAAAATATGAACACCAGACAGTAGTGTCCGTATTTGAACACTCCGGGAGGCACGTACCCAGACAGTACGTGCCTCCTGATGGAGACACACACCACCACCTGTCTTGTCGTCGTACAGAAAAGAAAACGTGGGACCTAAATCTGGTCACTTCTCTAGATCCAGCTACCAATTTTTACAGCCTGTAGAAGGGACAGAGGAAATTTTTAAACTCGATCACAAGAACAACAGTGCATGATTCTTAGACAGTGGAAAACTTGACTGGACAAAGGAGTCTGTCTCTTCTGCAAACATAGTCAAGCCTAAAGGAGAGAGAGGGAGGGAGAGCTAGGTAGATAGCAGGAGACCTGCAAGCTACGGGAAACTTAAGGCGCACACCGCACAAATTCAGTGTGTGACTTTCTCGGATCCTGTCTCTGGCAGCGTTGTAGAGTGTGTGCGTGTGCATGCGTGTGTGCATGTGGGCGTGGGGTGGGCGTGGGGTATGCAGAAGGAGATGGGGAGATGAGAGCCTTCACAGGGCACCCGACGACCTTAAAGAGGTAAAACAGTTTTACTGTACAACGGTGGTGGTGTTAGTTTAAGAAGTACTTTGGGGGGAAGATAAATGGCAATATTTGCAAATTCACTTATATGATGTTTGGGATTTGCTTCAAATAATCTTGGGGTGGGGTGAGGGTAGAGCTTAGTGGGTGGGAATCTAGAAAAAGCAAATTATTCGTCAATGGTGAATTGTTGGAGCTTATTAGTTTATTACACCTTGGTCTTTCTTTTTGTGTATGTTTGAAGTTTACCAAAGTAGAAGTTTTTAAATTACGACTTTGTCTAACAACCCAAGCCCTCCCAAGTATTAAGCAGTTTCTATAAAATGAGTAAATTAAACTCAGAGTGTTCCTAAGATTTTAATTTCAAATCATAAGTCTAAATTATATAACTACATATTTTAAATTGGAGCCATAAGGTGAATCGTCTTGGTATCAATCATTAAAACACCAAAGGTGTGCAAGGTTTTCTAAATCCAAATTATTAATATTTGTGTTTCATTTTTTAGAAATTTCTATACTTAATTCTTGGGGTTCAGTTTGGCATTACCATCCCAAGACATTGTTGAAGTTGTCTTCTCATCTGCCTGAGGATTCTTAAGGACCACCGAGACCCTTGGCCAGGCTGCCACCTGGATCCTTGCCCAGGACACCCCAGGGCATCGCATCCCCAGTGCTCTTTGGAGTTACCATGGCCATGTCTTCAAATTAGGTCTTCTGGAAGCCAGGGCTGTGGGTTGAAGTCCTGCCATTACCTAATTTTTCCGTTCCTGGAAGATTGTGACTTCCACGAAGAAAATAAGTAATGACCTTCAGTGCTTCCATTGGTTTTGCATTTCTTTGATTTTTTAGAAAAATATTTACAAGGTTTCCAAGCCAGATCTAAAGACCTTTGCACATTTGGGAAGTTTTTCTTCTAGGGCTTTGCCTGACTCTACAAAGAAGGCCATTCAAATGAAACGCACTGGTCAAACATTTGCAGACCCTCTCTGATACAGAGTGACTCAAACTGTGAGTGACCCCTCATTTGTGGGCCTTGAGTCCATCAGTGAGTCACAGTCAACAATGTAATAGAATTCAGTGGAAAGCATGAGAAGGCATTACAGATTGTAAGGATAAATATTATTTTTTGAAACTATTTTTTGTATATACTTACATGCAAGTGAATTTCTTACTGTAGGTCACCATCAAAAATTTTGAAAGCTGCCACTTCACTATGAGGTGGGGAACCCCCCCAAGAGTCTGTCACATGCATGGTTAGCAAGGATTAATGATAAACCGATAGGGAGGAGTTAGGCTAAAAGAGAAAATAAATACCAAGAAACAACCTCGATTAAAAGGAACATCAGAGTTTTTTAAAAAAGCAAACACAGAGTAAGCAGCAGTTGTTTAGTAGAGGAAAAAATAGCATTACTAAAGACACAGGTATTTGCATTACGGGTTATCTTTTACGCCTGCTCCTTCACTCTGTGCTCTCGTTCACCATTCATTCCAAGTTGGTAGCACAGTGCCTGGCCCAGTAGGCAGTCCATAAATAAATACAAATTGAATATAACTACTAGGAGTTAGTCTGCTTGTTTCAGAGGACCTAGAGGAAGAGCCTGGGGTCTGGAAATCTGTATTTTAAGTAGCTTCCCAGGTGGTCCACCTGGCGGCAGTTGCAGGCCAGTATTTAAGAAGCACTGACCACTCGTTTTCCTGTCCTAGGTCACTCACATGGTTAACATTAGAACCAAAGCTAGAACTTGGCTTGCCCTCCTTCTGGTAAAGGAATCTACCCTCAGCTTCCCCAGCGTCTCACATTGATCCCTTCTTACTAAACATGACCTTGTAGTTAATGCCCAAGACTCCACTCTTCTATATTCACCTCATGCTCTCTGCTGCACTCCCCCCACATTTTCCTAAATCACCCCTGATTTCATTTTCCTGCTCTATATGTTTGGCTTTCTCTCTATTGCTGGTATAAAGACCAAAAGCCCTAACATTTCATTCAAGAGCCTGCCTCAGTCAGCCCCCCACTGTCTCCCTAATCTCCCCACTCCCTCTTTTACCCTTTTACTTCTGATGGGGCCGCCCCAGACACTTGCATGCCCTGGGCGTGCCTCACCCCTCCCTGACTCTGATATTCTGTTCATGTTGCATCCTCCAATAGGAACAGCCTCTCTTTTCCTCTGAATTGCATTTATCCTTCCAAAGTTCAGGTGCCACTTCTAGAAATTTTTTCCTGACTTAATTGTCTCCTCTTTGCTTCCCTCTGCTCTTTGTTCACGTTCAGTGGGCCCAAGACTCACTGCATTGGACTTCGTTAGCTCAGTCCGTATTACTCTCTCAGATGAGGAAGTTACTGTCTAGAAGACAGTATTCATGTGTTCTTTAATTCTCTGTATTCTCTATTATGCCTTGCAATTAGCATTAAATGACATATTTGTTAATTTGTCTATGAATTATGATTACATCAATGTTAATATTATTGGAAGCTTGGGCAATTACCATTGTGAAATGGGCTTTAGCCTCTAAGGGAAACCTTGAAGCTCCTTGTGACTTATTTTTTAAAAGCACTGTAGTGGCCTTATGCTGTTCGTGATAGAAGATTCTTTGTTTCTGGAGAGGAGGTGGGCAGATGGACAAAAGGGCAGTGGTCTTAAAGAGAAGGGGTTAGCAACTTGGGTCCTTAATAACTGTTACTTTTAAGGGCTTGGTGGGCAGGGTGTACTAGTGAAAGAAATGAATATGGTCTAAAAGAAAAACAGGACAGGACAGGGCATCTACTGTAGCTTCTCTGCGTGCATTAGAAGACCCAGCAGCCCTGCCTTCCAGCCTGTTGTAATCCTGTTTCAGGTCAGTCCCATTCTCCGCCTGTTAGCAGAGCGAGATTTGGGCCACGTCCAACAGAGCGGGTCCTCTGCCCAAAGTTAGAGGTGGGAGGAGAAAGCCCGGCACAGAGGTACACACGGCCCAAGCGCTTTTACTTTGTTGACCTGGATACCTATTAAATAACTTCTGTGTGGTGTAGTGGGGTGATTTGAGTAGTGAAATCGTTGTTGAAGGTACTTTTTGTTCCTGTGGCAGAACCTAAACCTAATTTCTTGAAAAAAGAAACAAATCCTGAAGCTGCAATGATTGGTCTGTTTTTGCTCCCATAGGTTCCTTGCATTGACTCCATGGAGAGTGTATTACCTGGTTGCCATGACAATACTTGGGCGTGTTATTATGCAAATCATAAAGGATATGGTTCTGTCCAGAAAGAGAGGTAAGAAAACTCAGAGTTCATTGTTATGGTATTTAATGTTTTTAGAGCCGGAATTTATGATCTTTGTGTAGGCATCTGAACTAACAAGTCCTTCGAAAAGGACCAAGAAGCCAGGTTATACAGGCATTGACTTTGCTATTTTTACTGTTGATTAAATATTTATTTATTCAACATTTATTTAATATTTGCTATTTATTTAATTGATGCTGTCCCTGGTCATAGCTACTGCTCTGGGGCAAAAGGTTTGTATGCATTGGTTTCCCTTTCAGCCTGAGGCACTATTTGGTATTTTAAATTACCATTTTGATATTTAAGTAGGCTGCAGTAAGAATAACAGTTAAATATTTATTACATCGTACAGATAGAAAACGGGCCATTGGAAAATGGACTGGTTTACGTATGTATTTTTCCTCCTTCAAAAACAAAAATAATTCAGTGCTTAAAAACAAGTGCTTAAATTATTTTTAACTAGTCGATGGTTAAGTTGATGACAAAAATGAGTTAATTTTCAACATTAAGTTTAAAAGTGAGAACTTAAATTATTTAACAATTTTTCTGAAGGTGTTTTCTAATTTATGACATAAATCAGAGGCTTTTCCATATTCAGGGTACTTCTCTGCCAAGGTTTGAGGTCGTTTTGGAACTGGGCAAAAATCCGTCCTTGGAATAATTGGGCCCGGTGCACATAACTGTGGTTTGATTTGATTTGATTAAAAGTAGCTAAGAGAAAGTTACAGTGAGGCATTTGATGTCACTGAGCGCAGTGCCAAACGGAGGGGTAATTCCGGTGGGGGTACACGTGGACAGATGTACGTAAGACCGCCCAGGCTTCCAGCGCTGGCAGGAGCACCAAGGCCTCGTTGTGGGGGACACGCTTCTCCTGACGCCAGCGCCAAGGCCAGGGGTAAAAGCTGTGACACATTTACCATCATGATGTCCTGTGGTGGACTTCTAAGTCTTTATGGATCTTAAACAAAATCATTTATATTTCTAAGCGTGTAAATCATTTGTAGAAAGGTTGTTTTATATTGGTATGGTTTGAGGTTTGTAATTTCTCCATTCTAGTGTCCTGGGAATATTTTTGTCCAGTTACATGCTTTTCACGCATCTGTAGATTTAGATGATATTTTTGCACAGGTTCTTCCTTCTCTCCCTTTCTCCTCTCTCCTCCCCTAACCTCCCTTTCTGTGTCGGAGACTGACTCCTAATGTTAAAGCCTAACAGGCCCCTGCCCTGATGCTCCGTCCGCCCCAGGTGTGTGCAGGCCTCCTGCGGGCAGCACCGCAGAGCTGGGGTTTTGTGCCGGGGCCGGTGGGGTCCGTGCATGGCCATTCCTGTGTTTCTGCTTTGACTCCAGACTGGCAGAGGACAGCCTGTTTTTCTCAGACAGACTCCGTAACATTTTTACCCTCTGGAACCTCCCTCATGGAAATCTTTGTAGAAATAGCCACTGACAAATTTTATCCATAGTCATTTTAGCTCAGTACAGGAAGTTGACTCACAGAGCAAGCTGAGCATCTCTGTATTTTCAGGGGTGTATCAGTTTGGTCCCAGCAAAAGTTACAAGGAACAGACCAATGTGGAAGGCCAAGGATGCAGTTAAGAGACCTCACGCCTGTCCTTTTCTCACTCCTGGCCCGTTACACAGAGATTGTTTGCAGCACTGACTTGATGGCTTCATGTTCCGGCAAATAGGGAACTTGCATATTCACAAATTGCAAGGAATGTCGGCCTTGCCGAAGATTGTCCTTTAAAAACAATTAAGGTGGTAGAGTTGGACAGTACTAGCCTAAAGTGTCTAGTTCTTGAGCTCACTGTCTCCATTTCCTACCTGTGCAGAGACCCCATCGCAGGCTGAATTGGTGCCCCACAGCCACTATAAAAATTGTCGCAAATGGGGTGGCTCCAAACAATAGAAACTTCTTCTCTCACGGTTCTGGAGGCCCCTCGTCCAAAATCGGTGTCACTGGGCCAAAGTCAAGGTGTCAGCAGGGCTGTATTCCCTCTGGAGGCTCTGGGGAGGGATCTGACTCCTTCCTTTTCTAGCTGGGATTACTGGTGTCCTTGGCTCATAGCCACATCACTCCCATCCCTGCCTCCACGGCCAGATCACCTACTCCTGTCTGAGTCAACGCTCTCTCTGCCTTCCTCTTACAAGGACACCTGTGATTGCATTCAGGGCCCCTCTGCAAAGGATAATCTCCACCTCAGGACCCTTAGCTTAATCACACCAGGTCAGTCCCTCTTTCCATAAAAGTGACATTTTGGGTCAGTCCCTCTTTCCATAAAAGTGACATTTTACCATTTCCAGGGACTAAAACTTGATGTCTTTGGGAGCCATTATTCAGCCTAGTGCCTAGTCCACTCTGTGAACCTCCTTGTCCTGGGACATGGGAGAAACCGACCCATCCTACAGGGCTGGGTAAGGGTCGAACGAGAGGGTAAAACAGAAGTGCCTTGGGCACAGTAACAGTCTGCTCTGTTCAGCCCTGCCACGTAATGGGAGTGATGTGGGTTCGCTCCTGGTCAGTCAGTCTGTGAACGCCTCTCTGTGCTGGGGCCGGTTGTGGGCACTGGGCTTTTACGGTCATACCCCTGGGCTCTCCATCCAAGTGCAGCTCTCGTGCTTTGCCCCGTAGGACAGACAGACATTTGTCCCTGGCCAGCCTTTCTGTCAGGGTTTTCACTGACATTATTATTCTGAGTACTGCGTTTTTGCTGATTGAAAAGAAAAAAAAGAGGAGAAATGGGATTGATAACTGTGCTTCCCCAGCACCCCAGTCTCAGACTGAAGAAACACTGGTTCCTGCTTCATGCTTTTTGTAAAATCTTTCAGGACAAAGACCCGTCTGGAGCCTGTAAATAGCTGGCAGGAGCCTTACTTCTCAGCCTTTCAGCCCAGTGCCTGGCTGTGATGAATAGTCTCTGGGAGGCACAGAATTGGATTGGCTTCAAATTAGATCCAGATGCAGTTTCTGGTAATGCCATGGCTTCGGTCAAAACTGCCAGCCGCTCTCATTAGGCTCCTTGGCCGACAGCCGCAGCCACGAGGAAAGGACGGCCCAGTCAGCAGGGGTCACGGGGCTCTTTTGTGACCTCCCAACTTTCCCATGCCTCATAATATTTTTGGCTAAACATATTAAACTTCTGTTGTTAAGAATTTAGTTGTAATCTTCCTCTCCCTCTATTGTTATTTTTTAACACCATCTTAGATGCTTTCCATGAAATGGTGAGCAAAGTGTAGAGATCCTTCCTGTGAATGACTCTTCCTGAAACCCACAGGAGCCCACGTCTGTGTTTTGAGTCACCACCGTGGGCAGTCTCCAGCCGCCATGGGTTTCTCTTGCTCTTATAGCGCTGAACCTTTCAATGTGCGCCCCCCCCCCCCCCCACACGCATTCACTGCCTCATCTGGGCTCTAGGGAGCTCTTCTGCAGTGTGGAAAACAGCTTCTGCACCCTTGGACTTTTCCTTGACCACCTCCTTCTCCCTCATTGCAAAGAACCAGAATGTCTGCCCCAGCTCTCTGTTAAGATGCTTTGGGCTCGCCAGGCTCCACATGGCCACCTGTGTAGCATTTTTACCCGCTGTCTCATCGTGCCTTTCTTGCCGTGAAATCTACACTACCCATTTGTGCCACGTGCTGATTGCAACTGCACATGGCCCACCAGGAGTTGTGACCTAGGAATTGTAGTTCTTTGTGCCCCCTCCATTCTCCGTCATTCCAGTTTGTACCCTCATGGCTTGAACAACAACCTATATTCAGTCACCTACTAGTGTGGCCTCATCTTTGACCTTACTTAGCCTTTGGAAATACAGCGTCTCCAACCCCTGCAGAGGCTGCAGGTCAGTTCTCAGCAGACCCCTCTGCCTGGGCTCCCATCCCTTGCTACTGCTAAACCAGCTCTTGGTGCTCAGTTCAAGTGTCTTCCTGCTCAGCCTCTTCCGTTGCACTGTCCCTCAGCCCTGTGCAGCCCCAGCCTGGTCTGTGCCCCGTGATTGCAGTGTGACTGTCCTTATATTCTACATGCCCTGTCCACTCAGCCAGCGACCATGCTCATTCTTTCAATGTTTAGTAACAAAACAACCCCCCAAATGGTTATCTCTTTTCTCCACCCCTGACCCCATGGTTGTCAGAGAAACATCATGGGGCAAGGTGGGTTGGTGTTCTAGGAGGTCGTCTCTCCAGCTTTCCAGCGTTAGCAGAGACCTCACTAATGCTTTTGCATTGTTCACGTGCTTTGTTTTGATATGCCATCTCACTCCACAATGTTTGAGGCAGCTTCCAAGGGACGTGAAGAGTAAGACTGCTTACGAGAGGTCTCGTAGAAAGGCCAGAGTCAACATGGTGACGATAATTGAGCAGCGGATTCCTCCCTGGGCTTGCTGGGAGCCACGCCCAGGAGGAAACCAGGTCAAATGCACAGTTCTACTGATCTGATGAAAGGCTGCAAGCAATTTTGGGAAACTTATTCCTGGGGTTAAATTTTAGGAACTTACCACCTAGATCTGTGATAGGGGATACTGAAGAACAAAAGACGACATCTATTTGATGGGAAATGCAGCCATTTCATTAAACTGCCTTCTAGCCGTTTCATCAAAGCTGGTAGTTGAAAATGTAATAATATGGCATAGTCCAATGAATAAAGTTACTGAGGACAAGAAAGCAAATGAGACCTTGGTATATATTTTTCTGCTGATTTCATTTGAGCCTGTATATAAGCTCAAAACACCTAAGGAATGAATAGGCAAAACTCTCCTTTCTCATATAAGATGTCTTACTTCTCCTCTTGTCAGCACTGTGTCAGAGCTCACATAGGTGCCACCTCTGTGATAGGTGCTTTCTCGGGCAGCCACATTTCTTTCTTCCTGGAATGCTCATGGTTTGTCTTGCACAGTTTCCACCCTGGTTTGTGTTTGCTTGAATGCAGGTTTTGCCTGCCCCACTGGACAGTCAAGTCCTCAAGGCAGGACCACGTGGTATATAGTTTTCCATCTCCCGTGGTACCTATCCAAGTGTTTCACAGGTAGTAGTAGCTCAGTAAATATTTGTGGACTAATTGCCCGAATTAGTTATCATATCAAAGGAATATACAGAGCGTGATGGGATAGTTATAGTTTAAAGACGTAAGCATTGCATTTTAGATAGGTCAGAGTGTTTCTAAGTTGGGAAATGCCTCCAGAAAAAAACACCTCAGTTGAGTTTCACCTTTCACTTCTCCTTATTGCAGGTGCACAGTTGTGGAGGAGCCTCAGTGAAAGGTAGGAAACTTTCTTTCTGGATTGTGGCTAATGGGGGAAAGGTGACCGAGCTGCCAAGATGGATCTCCAAAATAATATTTCAGTGACAGAGACCCAAACCCTAGAGTGATTTATAAGCATGGGAGAATAAAAGAAAATTCCAGCAAATGGAGGGCAAGGGTCCAGTTGGGACTCAGTGAAGAAGTAGCTTCACATCTCGCTGTGATGTTGGGTGACCCGAATGTGTGGCAGTCCCTGTGTGTGAGCCTGGAAGTGAAGAACAGGAGGCGTTTCCACCGGGGGGCTCCTTTCAGACCTTGGTTTGGGGAGTGAGCAGCACTGCTGGGGGAGAACCGGGCACCCCGGGTCCTGAAGCCCTGCTGGAACATTCCAGGGTTGACCATGCTGTTCTTCAGAGGACTTTGGGGTGGGAGGAGCGGGTGCCGGGCTGTTAGGGGTGAGGGTGCAGCAAGTGCTGAGTGACCTTGAGACTCCTTGCCCAGCCCCAGACGAGTCATCTCCCCTTTTCGTGTGGCCTCCCATGAAATGAACGCGCTGCTTCCAAGTGGGAGAGGAAGGAGCTGGGAAGTTGACAAGGGGAACATCATTCCCTTCACCAGCTGTGCTTTGGGAAGTGGGAAAATGAGGAAAATACAATGATAATATACCAGTAAAATGAGAGGCTGTCTCATGCTGGCCACTTATTTTTTTTAATTCTGCCTTTAAAAAATTCTCATATTACTTAGAGAGAGGTGCTTGGGGTGCTCGATTTGTATCAGAGTGGCCAGCATGAGATGGATATACAAAAAGGAAGACTAAATAGTGCCTTTAAATTCCCATGAAAAAAACACAACTTGGCATTTTATATAATGTACCTTGAAAAACTGTGCTCTTGGAAATAATGTTTATTTCAGGTATTAAATGCTCATTAAAGGGTAATTTCATGACCAGCTGGCTTCTGCTTGCTTGCTTGTCCATTTTGGGTCGCAAATTTCCATGGATGGAATGTAAATAGGTAAACTTGCCAGGAGACTGGGACACAGAAGGGGATATTGGCGATGAGAAGGAAAATTGGACCCCCAGTGGTTCTCAGGGAGGTGGGAGGGGCGAGGAACCAGCAAGACTGGTCATTTGTCTCCAGGTCTTTCCTGGGGTCCAGTGTTCCAGTCTGTGTGCACCTAAGGGCGGGGCTGGTTATCAGGGCAGCCGACCGTGTGATTAGAGGGATCGAACTTCCTGTCCCTGCTCCTGATCTCTGGGGAGAGGAGAGGGGCTGGAGATCCAGCCAGTCACTGGTGATCTCATCAACCGCACCTATGTAATGAAGTCTCCGTAAAACCCCAGAAGGACAGGGTTTGGAGGGCTTCTGGGCTGGTGGACATGTGGAGAGACCGCTGTCTCTGTGCCCTCCACCCATACTTTGTCCTGTGCACCTCTTCCCTGTGGCTGTCCCTGAGCTATGACCTTTGTGATAAATTGGTGATCTAGTACGTTTAACGTTTCTCTGCATTCTCTGAGCTGCTGCAGCAAATGAGTGGAACTCGCAGAGGGCATTGTTGGAGCCTCTGCAGTCTGTAGCTGATGAGTCAGAAGCACAGGTGACAGCAGGACTTGGGACTGGTGTCTGAAGTGAAGGGGATACTTTCTGATATTTTTCACTGCAGTTTCCCTTGTATAATTGTATTCCTAATCTAGTCGTCCCACCAAAGATGTGCACTTAAAATATTTATTCCTCACATTCCTTTGATGATAATGACTTGGTATGTTGTTTACAGTGATTCTTGGCCTTTATCTAGTACTGGGTAGTGCTTGTGTTTTTAACACTGAAAACATGTGATAGATAACAGTGGTGGAGAAGAGGTTCTTGGCGGCGGAGGGGGGCACAGTCTTGCTCCTGTGAGGTGTGTGGGGTCAGGGTCGTTCCACTTCCAGGGTCTCAGGCGCTGAGCTCAGAAACCTCCTTCTCACTGGGCCTTAGAAATCAACTCCCATCACCACCTCCGGCCTGCACGGCCCAGATTCCCAGGTCAGCACACTAGGGTTAGTTTGAACTCTAGCACCATGCAGGTAGTTTGTGTTCAGTCTCAGAATGAGCCAGAGCTTCTTTATGTGGGGCTCTCGTTGGCTTATTTAAGGGCTATGAAAGGCACTGTTAAAAAGGTGAATCAAATATCTGGAGCGTTCTCTCTTTATAAAGCCAGTGTGCAGTTTTTACATTAAAAAGGAGCACCTCAAAAAGGGAGCCCTTGTGCACTGTTGGTGGGAATGCAAACTGGCGCCACCACTGTGGAACACAGTATGGAGGTTCCTCAAAAATTAGAAACGGAACTACATACCATACGGTCCGGCCATTCCATTTCTGGGTGTATTATCTAAAGAAAATGAAGCAAGATTGAATGGGAGAGATCTGCACCCTCCCGTTCACTGCGGCATTATTCACGTAGAAAGGACCTAAAGTCTGTCGGCAGATGAAGGAATGAATACTCATCATAATATTCAGTTGGTACATATACACAACGGAATATTATTCAGCTATTGAAAAGGAGGGAAGTATGCCATTGGAGACAGCGTGCATGGACTGTGAGGGCGTCATGCTCAGTGACGTAAGTCAGACAGAGAGAGCCAGAATACAGTGTGATCTCGCATGCGGAGTCTAAAGGAGCCGAACTCATGAGAACAGTAGATGGGAGCTGCCAGGGCCTAAGGGGTGGGAGGTACGCGGAGAGGTTAGTCAAAGGGCACAGGCTTCCATTTAAAGGGGACGCATTTGGGGACCTAATGCACGGCACGGTGACTGTAGCTAACAATACAGTATTATATACTTGTAAGTTGCTAACAGAGTGCATTTTTAATACCCTCACCGTGACAACCAAATGGTAACCATGGGAGGTGAAGGATGTGTTAACTAACCTTATTATGCTAAACATTTTGCAATATATATGTGTGTCAGATCATCACATTGCTCACCTTAAACTTAGACAATGTTTTGCGTAAATTATGTCTCAATAAAGCTGGGGGTGGGGAAAGGAATGCCTTCCTTCTTTATCTCCATCTAGTGGCTTGTTATTTCACAGGCTGTTATTACTCTTTGGGAAAATTTGTCCTTGTCAGCTAAGCTAAGCTTAAAGTATTTCCTTCAAAACTGAGCAGAAGGACAGTGTGTGTGTATGTGGATGTACGTGGAGTGTTTCTGGGTATTCGAAGGGTTTTCGTGGTGTTTGTGCATATTACACACTGTACAACATAACAGCGAGGCCAGCGCCTAATTTTCAGTATTGTCGTCAGCAGTAGAAACTGGGTAATTTTAATCATATGCCATTCACATATTGACTTTTGTACCTGGAAAATTCATTTTTGTGCAAATGTGATTCTCAGTGGATAAATTCTGAGATGTGCTCATGCTTGACGTATATATTTTTTAATAACCAGGAAGCACTCACTCTACAATCTGTGAACAGGATTTATCCAGAGCTGCCTGTCCGCCTAACCAAATTAGCATCTTTTATGACTCATTCCTGGTATTGAAACGAAACCTGATCCACCGTGTAATAGCTCTTTATTTCTGCATGTGACTGGGGCAGAGCACTGAATAAAATCCTCTGTTAACAAAGGAAAAACTGTGCATCTCACCTGTTAAAAACAAAATTGTTTTTCGTGAGGCCAGGTTTTTCTAAGTAAGTGTAAACTAGAAAGAAATGCCTTTACTTACATAGGCACCAATCATTCAAAACTGTGTTACCTAGTTCTTTCATAGTTTTGTACATTATAACCCAGATGAAGGAGCTGTTCTCATCAGAACTCTTGTTTAATTGTTCAGTGTCCATCTACAGAAAATGCCGGGGGTTTTCATGGGAACTAACAATTTTGAAAGTTATGGCTGAGAACTCTGGGATTTTCTAACAGACTTGGCCAGAATCACCCTGCCTCTGGCAGGGTGTCCGTCATAGGAGGTGTGGGTGGCTTCCCAGTGGTGGAGAGAGGGCGTCAGATCTACTTGGCCTTACCGTGAGCTGACGACTCTCCAGGGGCACAGCAGAGGATGAACAGGCAGTCCTCTAGAACTGATGGGGATGAGCTACAGTTGTGAGCTTTTTGCCACTAGCTGAGTCAAGTTGCGGGATGACTCCTCCCAGCCCGATTCCCTCACCCACTCTCAGAACTAGCAGTTAGTTATGCAGCCCCACTCCACGGGATAAATGCCCCTTGCCTTGTCGGCATCCAGACTAACTGCTGAAGTGTTCTAGCTTTTTATCCTCCCCTCTGGGGAAAAGGGGCAAGCATCTTTGTCTGTAAAACCCGAGTCCTGAAATTGCCCCGGCTCATACGCCTAGAATGAATTGGAGCATTTAAGTAAGGAATGGCTAGTTGCATCCTTGAGTCCAATGTTATGTTTCTGCTAAAACTGAAGAGTCATCTAGCATTTGCTAAATTGTCTCCTCTGAGGAATAAAATTTAGTGTGTCAACTGTTTTCTGTATTTGTGAGTCATCACTTACTCATCAAAATCCCATAGACAGGGTGAATTATCAAGTAAAAGGCATTACATAGTCCTGCGTGCTAAATAACAAAAGTTCAACCAAGTGCATTTACAGGTCTAACTGGCTGTGTTGAACAACTTATGAATCCAGCAGCATCCCGTCCATCAAATGGAAAGGAGTTCTGAGACCTGTAGGCAATGGAAAGCCTCTATAGAGAGGAGGGGGGAGGGATCAGAGTGAACTGATTACCTCATCGCCCCGTGGAAAGCCTATGTGGCAGATGACCTCATAGGTGCTCACTGGAAAATTCCAGACCAACTGGTTAAGATTATATTGCTGGGGAAGGTGGAAACTGCAGCTAGGTGAGGCGTGAAGCCTTGGTTTGGTGCTGCGGGCTTGTCACTGGTGACTCCGTTTGGGCTAAGTTTACTTTCTTTGCTGTTGGGCACAGCAATAATTCTGACTCATGCTTTGAAATTGCTAGAATGTATAGTTTCAGATTTTTTAAAATATATTTTATTGATTATGCTATTACAGTTGTCCCATTTCCCCCCCTCATTCCCCTCCACCCTGCACACCCCCACCCACCCACATTTCCCCACTTTAGTTAATGTCCATGTAGCATAAGTTCTTTAGCTTCTACATTTCCCATACTATTCTTGCCCTCCCCCTGTCTATTTTCTACCTACCATCCTGGCTGCTTATTCCCTTCTCCTCCTCCTCCTCCCATTCCCCTGTTGCTAACCCTCCATGTGATCTCCATTTCTATGATTCTGTTCCTGTTCTAGTTGTTTGCTTAGCTGGCTTTTATTTTAGGTGTGGTTGTTAATAACTGTGAGCTTGCTGTCCTTTCACTGTTCATATTTTTTATGTTCTTTTTCTTAGATAAGTCCCTTTAACATTTCATATAATATGGGCTTTGTGATGATGAACTTGAATTTGATCTTATCTGAGAAGCACTGTATCTGCCCTTCCATTCTAAATGAAAGCTTTGCTGGATAGAGCAATCTTGGATGTAGGACCTTGCTTTTCATGATTTGGAATACTTCTTTCCAGCCCCTTCTTTATTGTAAGGTCTCTTTTGAGAAATCTGCTGACAGTCTGATGGGAACTCCTTTGTAGGTGACTGTCCCCTTATCTCTTGCTGCTTCTAGAATTCTCTCCTTCATTTTAATCTTGGCTGATGTAATTATGATGTGCCTTGGTGTGTCCCTCCTTGGGTCCACCTTCTTTGGGACTCTTTGAGCTTCCTGGATTTCCTGGACTTCCTGGAAGTCTATTTCCTTTGCCAGATTGGGGAAGTTCTCCTTTATTATTTGTTCAAATAAGTTTTCCACTTGTTGCTCTTTCTCTTCCCCTTTTGGTACCCTTATAAATTGGCTGTTGGAATGTTTAAAGATGTTCTGGAGGTTCCTAAGCCTTTCCTCATTTTTTTAAAATTCTTATTTCTTCCTTCTTTTCTATTTGGTCATTTTTTTCTTCCTTCTGGTCTACTCCATTGATTTGAGTCCCAGTTTCCTTTCCATCACTATTGGTTCCCTTTGCATTTTCCTTCATTTCACTTAGTGTAGTCTTCATTTGTTCATTTAATTTGTAACCCAAATCAACCAATTCTTTGAGCATCCTGATCACCAGTGCTTTGAATTGTGCATCTGATAGGTTGGCTATCTCTTGGTCACTTAAAAGTATTGGCTCTGGGGCTTTGATCTGTTCTTCTGTTTGAACCTTTGAGTCTTTTTTTTTTTTTTTTGGCCTGGTCATGCCTGTTATGGATGAGGGGAGGAGCCTTAGGTGTTCACCAGGGTGGGGCAACCCAGTTGCTGGGTTGGGGTGCTGTATGGTGGGGGCAGGGTCAGAGAGGGAACAATGGCGCTTGCTCCGCTCTCTCTCAGATTTTGGTCTCCTCTGCTGCTTCCCACAAGAAAATTGGGCCCTTCTGGTGCTGGTTCTCGGGTGGGTGGGCTTGTGTACATTTTAGGACCCTGTGGGTCTCTCCAACGAACTCTCCTGTGAGCCTCCTGTGAGGCTGGGAGTCTCTCCTGGCACCTCAGCCCCCACAAGTGTTTACAATCGGTGCTTTTAAGCTTTATTTCCCGGTGCCGGGGCCCTGGGTTGCACGGTCTGTCTCGCTGCCTGTTTTCACCTGGGGCCACCTTGCACGCTCTCACTGGGTCTGCCTGTGGCCTCCCCACACCTGGGATCTGCCACCTGCCACCTGTGTGCAGGGTCTGCCAGCCACCACTGTTTCCTGCGTCGACCCCTCTCTGCCGGCCTCCCACTCCGCCCCTCTTACCGGTCTGGATGAATGGTTGTCGGACTTCCATACAGTTCAGTTTTCTGTCCGTTCTGATTTTTTTTTGTTTCTAAATTTTTGTTGTCCTTAATTTTGGTTGTGCGAGCAAGTACAGTGTGTCTACCTACACCTCTCTCTTGGCTGGAAGTCCAGTTTTAGCATTTCTGAATGTGTCTAAAAGTCACCTTAGAACCTGTATTTTGAAACCCTGTGCTTGTACCTTTCTAATAAGCCATAATATTCGGAAACTTTTTTTTTTTTAGTTTACTTTCAGCCAGAACTCTAGACAGGGAGCCACAGCTGCATGAGTTTTAAAATAAAATCTTGCTAGGAAGGATGTATCTGATCAGATTAAATGAAAAATATTTTCCTCAAGAAACTAGTTCACCTAAACCCAGAAAATGCTGGATTTAAGCATAAGCACATCTGCGCTGGGGTGGCTTTTTGGCCACAGACGCCTGGGGAGCCCTGGGAGCTCAGCAGCACTGGGAAGTCTCTGCCCTGCCAAAATAAAAATCCGAATAGGCCTTTTATTCCTTTTTTAAAAAAAATAATAATTGAGCACTGTTTTATAGTCATGTATGCACAATGGAGGGTCAAAAAGCCCTTTTCCTCCTCTCCCAGGGAAGAAGAACAGACCCTTTCATTGAGGGAGAGATGGTGCGCTCTTAGCCAGAGCTGCCGAGGTGGGGTCTGAAGGTTTCTCAAAGTTCTCCATCCGGATTCCAGTCTGTTGTGTTCATTTTTAAAGTTGCATGTTGAAAATTACCCCATTTGAAGACAAGTATGGCACTAAGGACTACAAGCCGTTTTTAAAGCAGTTCTGGAAGACAGTGATGCGGAGAATCATGCTTAATTCTTCACTATCAGTGGTGTACCTATGTAAAACGTTATTTATGAGTTTTAGAAATGCCTTGTGCTGGACATTTAGGGAACATTCTTTTCTCTCAGGAGTCCGTCTAATTAAAATGTATACCTGGAATGTAGTTCAAGGGGAAAAACCCTTCCCGAAACTGATGTGGGTCTTCATGACAGCAGCTAATACATCTCCCAGAACATTAAAAATAAAACAAAAGAGGAAGCACAGTACCTTCCATAGCCCACCGATTTCATTGACAAGGGCGGTAAATGGTTAGACCTATTCCTTCATGTGCATTGCTTTCCTGAGGAGCGTATTCTCCTTACGTCCAAGCAGATTTATCGAGTGAAAACGTGGGGAGAAACACAGGGCTCGGGCTGGCTGTGGGTCTGGGAGCAGCAGCCCTTATGTGACCATAAATGACTTAATACTTAGGACTCCTTATGTGAAAAGCTCTCAGTATTATATTTTTACTATAATTTTGGGGTTTGATCATTTTTAACATTTCTTTAAAATGATGTAATTCCATAATAATCTGTTTTAACATTAGTTCTATCATCATTTTCCCCATTATTTTAGAACTGCTTCATCTTTGAATAATTCAAAGTGTGAGTACATTGTCATTCTCTGTGGTGGCCCCTTGGGTCTCTATGGCCACTTGATGACAAATGAAAATTACGACTCTGATCATTTTCATCTCTGTTTGCAGATTCTCTTAACCCCATGCAAACTGGGTTTCATTAGGTAGTAGATCCTGAATTATCAAGGATTCAAAAAATGTAGTTCACGTATAAACATATAAAATAATTAAGCTAAACGAATTGTTAACAAATAGCATTTTTTCTCTGTTTCAGTAAATTTAAATTACCAGAGAAGGAAGATTAGTAGTTAAAATTTCTCTTAACTTGCCTTAGCCTATGTTACAATCATTTGAATATAAAGACTTTACATGTGGTTAAAAATCTTTTCCTTTCCTTCCCTTCCCTCCCCTCCCTCCCTCCCCCCCCACATCCAAACCTGAACAGAGTTTGCGTCAGAGTTCATTTGAGCCAAACTGACTGCAGTGCTGAGAAACAAGATCTAAAATGCTCTGAGGGTGACGTTTCGCAGTTTCTTACGTGTATTTGGAACTAAAGAGGGAACCTAAGGAGGATTATAGGAAGGCAGGAGAAAGCAAGGCAGGGATTGGATTGGAGGATAATTAACTGGGTCATGAGTTCTTTTCAGGGTGGTTACTCTTCCCAGGGGTCTGAGGACAGCATTTCAAAGGTGGTAACCTAGATGTAAAAAGCAATAGGCAGGACCTGCCTAAGGCAAAGATGAACTTTTACTAAGTAAGTTACAGGCCTGGTGGGTGACTACGCCCCACCACCTGGGCAATTCCTGCCCAGTGAGGACTTTATGAACAGGTGACCCTGTGAGGTTACTTTTGGTTAGATTTAATACGGTGCCCTTTTTCGTTCCCTCTTTCTCTGTCTCTACTGTTCCCCAATATTTTTATTTGTATTCATATTTGCTTCACAGCATTTAAAAGGTATTCTTTCTGATTTTAAAAATAACATGTGCTGATTTAGAAAACTGAAAATATAGGACATTTATTAAAAAATGAAAACCCAAATCCCTTATAACCCCATCATCCAGAAACTAAACTCACTTTCAATTTTATTTCCTTCCAGTCTTTTTGTAAAATTACTTGTATATATTCATTCATTTATCTGTCCTTTCAATAAACATTTATTGACTGCCTTCTTGCCAGGCATTTGTGGAAGGGAAAAAAAGCAGCAGTAGACCAACAACTGTGTCTTCTTGGTGTTCTGGTGAGTGAGCCAGAAAAATCAATGTCACCGCAGCACAAAATGTTGGATGGGGTTTAAGAGAAATGGAAGCAGGAGAGGGATTAGAGAGTGTGAGGGTGGGCAGGGAGGGCCAAGCTGAGATAAAGTGTTCAGGAAAGGCCCCCCTGAAATAGATTTTTGAGCAAAGACTTGAAGGTGGTGAGGTTGTGAATCATGTCTGGAGGAAGAGCTTCTAGGCAGATGGAACAGCAGATGCAAAGGCCCTGAGGCAGAAACTGTGTACAAGGGTGATTTTTCCTTTATACTAGTAAGTTTTTCTATTTTAGATGCAGCTATAGTATCTGGAATAAATGGAATATTGTGTACCTCATTCAGATCATGTGTATAAGAATATTTAGGGCTATGAAAGTTTACCCTTTATTGCTAATTATAAAAAAATTATAGATTTACAGCAAGCACAGAGAGGTATAATGGACAAGTACATCAGGTGCTGGTACCTAAATGTGGTGTTTCTGTGTGAAGGTTGTTTTAGTTTTCTTGACTTTGTTTACTCTCATTACCATTTTTCCTGTAATGAACATGCACAGCCTTTATTGTGGGGAGACAAGATATTCAGTGAGGGGGTGGTACCATCAGGCAGGGCCGGGCCTGTGACCACGGGTGCGGGAGGTGGCACGGAACTCCGCAGGCAGCACCGCCTTGGGTATTCAGTCACCTAAGTGCCCAAGAGCCACTGCCCAGAGGCGGGGCTCCAGTTACGAGGAGAGAGATGGCTCGGCTCAGTCACTGGAAACAAAGGTCAGGGCCCACGTCCAGAGAAGCAACTGGGCTCAAAGGAGGGGACGGAGCCTCAGAAATAAGTCCAAGGTCCCTATGTCACTTAACACTAAGCATCGTAGGATAGGGTTACAGAAAATTATTAATGTATTATTAAGTAGTGAGTTGAAATCTTTAATTTCCGACGTCAAGTGGTTTCTGAGGGGTGGGGTAAAAGTTCCAAAATTCTTCCTTTCTGTGGCTTAGCGACAAGCCCAAAGATGAGCCTCCAGACACAGATGAGGGGGCTTAAGTGTCTGTCCTCCAAGGAGGTTGTACTGAAGTAAAACTCGGACACCCTCTGCGCCATCCAGAGTAGGACTGGTATTTCTAGCCTTATTCTCAAACTAGAGTCTTCGGGCCATTGAACGACACCAACCTGAGAAGACTCATGTTCTCTTCCGAACAACTCAGCCCTGGGTTCTGCTGGCCCGTCTGTCTGTCCATCTATCAGATACCAGCTGTCAATCTGCTGCCTACCATTCTCCCTACCTAGCTTTGCATGTTCTTTAATTGTATTTCAGTGATCATGTTTGATACATTGAAACATACGTGAAATATACATGTAAATTGTAAGACATTGTAATGAAACAGACAAACGGGCCTGGAGCTGCTGTGCGTCCCTCCTCCCCGTGGCCGCCTCCCCACGCCAAAGGCGAGCATGGCCTGGAATTTTGTGTTCTTTGTTCCTTTTTGCTTTTCAAAATATATACTTGTGTATGTGGGTGTATACATATAAATATACATATAAGTATGCCCCTATATTTAAATTACATATATGTCTCCCTAAATTAAACTTTTGGTTGGAAGTCTATAAAAATGGTGCTGTTATTTCCCCGGACCAAGGTCTGAGCACAAACAGCTCTCAAGATCCACCCCACGTTACTGCGTGGAGATGCAGTTCATTCATGGTTGCTGCTGTGTCGCAGTTCATCGTGTGACTAAACCACCATTTACTTAGACCTCTGCTTTCACTGGACTGTAGAGTTTTTGTTTTTACCAGGCTGTGCGTTGCTTCTGTGAGTGTGAGTGTGAGTGTGAGTGTGCTCTACGGCCGTTCCACAAACAGGAAATGCCTGGCTCGTAGTGTGAATGGCGTCCTGAACCAGGATACTGTTGTCAGCATAAGAAATGTCCAGACCAGTAAGAATTTTATGAGTTTATTTGAACCAAGCTGACGACAGGTGCCAGGGTACAAAATCTCAATGGATTGAGAAAATACTCCAGAAAATGGCAGTTTGACCCCTTATTTTATGTATCAGAATCGAAGGAGGAGACATAAGGGGTTACATGAAATTCCCTGGTAGTAGATTAGGGAGGTGGGAAAAAGCAAAGGAGGGAAACCACAGGGATTGGATACGGAGTAAAATGAATGGAGACTTCTTTTGCAGGCGGGTCCAGGTTAACAATCAACAGTGAATTTGGTCACGATAACAATGAGGGGTTTGGAGGTCTGCCCTGGTGCACTGAGGGTCCAGATAAAGGAAATTACCCTGACCTTCCAAAGGTGTGTTACCATAAATGCAAAAAGACAAGAGACAGGCTCAGTTAAAGTAAAGACTTGTACTGGCTTAAGACTTGACTACCTTCTATGACTTGCTTTTAGTTAGAAAGTTTGAATTTCATACCATCCTATGAGGTTACTTTAGGTCTCTGAGTTTGTAAGGACGCTATTCAGGCCTCCCCTGAGCTTATTAGGTCTGGTGTGTGGTCCCTTTTTTGTCCACACTGAGTATTTGAAAGCTTGTATAGAATCTGCACCGGTTCTTGCACTCTGACAGCTGTTGTAGAAACATTTCCTCGTGAGACTGTTGTGGTGCTGGCTGCCACTAGAGGGTGCCCAGGAGATGGAACATCAGCGAGTCCGGGAAGCTAAGAATAAGGTGGCTACTGTTGAAACCTAGCTGTGGGTCTGCAAAGTGCTCTTAGTTGTGGCCTATTTCAGCAGGACAAAAAGAGTGTTGCTCTAGTTACAAGAAGACAGTGCAGTTAAAGGGTATTCTGTACCCATACATATGTATGCGTGGGTACAGATATATTGTAATATAGTTAGGGGGAGTGAAGAAAATGAACAGGGAGCAAGACAGGTGACAGAAAGGTGCATCAGTGGACAATGAGACAGACCAGGTGGGGAGGAAGCCCACCAGTCAGTGACAGGTGATTGTGCCTCTTAGTTTAGGAACAAGCCGAGGACTGGTGAGGCTTCTCAGAGCTCTGGGGTGCTTTGAGTGCGTCCTCATTTTATTGCTTATTTCTATCCACTGTCTGATGAAACCTTTTGAATGTTGTTTATTATGTGCTCTCCAAAGCTTGTCGTTCCCTATGTGGGCCCTGACTTAGTACTTTTTTTTCTCTTGGAAACAAACAGAAACATGGATCCCCTCCCCGTACTCTCCCCTGCCCCAGAGCTCTAAATACTCTTGAATCATGCATCCCAGAAAATTGTTCAGTTTGCAGTTGTGTGGAGAGAGGACCTCTTAGTGAGTTGCTGGCCCCTGGGTATGAATTGACCTGTGAGCTACCAAAGGCAAAGGTCCTTGATTGTTAGAAAAGGGTACAAAAGAAAAGACTAAAGAGGCCTTTTCTCAGAACCTTGGAGTGTTTGTAGTGTACCGAGTTGCTCCACACCTGCCCCTACCACGAGAGATGCCTACCTCCTGGTGCCCAGAACTGGTTACTGTGCTCCTTCCCTGGCAAAGGGACTTTGCAGATGTCATTAAGTTAAGGCTCTTAAGACAGGGCCATGATCCTGGATGATCCCATGGCCCCATGTCAGCGTAAGAGGGAGGCAGGCGGTCGGGGGCAGAAGATGCTAAGCTGCTGGCTTTGATGATGGAGCATGTGCCCTTCACTTGTCATTTTAGTCATGTTTCCTTTTTATTTGTGAAAGAGGAGGGTATGTGCGAGAAGGGGAGAAATCTACATGAAAAACATTATTATTGAGAAGTACTTGGTAAAAGGAGGGAAAAATATGTATCATGTTGTACCTTTATTGGGTAGATTGCATGACTTGTGTGCTGTTTGTTAGGTTTTTTTTTTGAAGGCTATTCTTACTTGTACTTGTTTTTAATACCTGAACAACTGGGAGAGAGAACTTATAATCCTGCAGTCATTTGGCTTGTGTTCTTGGAGAGTATTTTTAAACTATAATTTCAGAGCCATCTAATGCCATTAAAGCATCAGAGGTGCCTTCAGTATTCAGTTCTGCTGAACGGCACACTTTAGATTTTGAAGAGTATTATGACTTCCACTGAAAACACATTTTTAAAAGATGTTTTCCTGGATGTCTGCCCTAATTTTGTTTGTTAAAAAGAGTGATGATATTTTCAGTCATGACTCAGGAGTCATCTGCCTGGGAAAGAAAACCATTTGAATTCCAACACTTATCAAGCGAAACATCCTCAAGTCAGAAATGGATATTTATTTTGAAAACACTGCACATTTAAATATTCTCCCTACCCACCTCCCCCCGTCAGGGCCAAGTTGGAATTAAATCATCTGGCTTTAAAGGGCTAATAATGGATGCACCATGCTTGGAATAAATCATGAAGACTCAGTAATCGAGAGAGGTTCAAAATGGAAAAGAAACTTGTATTTTTTTAATTGAGCAATGAATCTGAAACTGACCTGGGATCTGGACTGCACCGTCCTAATCCAAGTCCAAGTCCTCATTAAACTGGGATGGAGAAGACAGCCGTTCTTTGTGTCTCCCTCTTATGCGAGGTGTTCAGTGAATGCGGAGGTGACTGAGTTGGGCCCGTCCTGCTTGCCTCGTGGAGGGAGGAAGTGTTCCTGGGGTGGGGATCTATGTTCTGGGGGTGGGGGTGCAGGGAAAGTTAAAAATCAGCTTAGAAGCTTGTCTTCGGTCCTTGTCCCCCAACAGTGAAAAAATGCATGGCGGGTGATAAATGAATTTTCTTGTGCTGGTTAGAATATGGAATCTGTAATTTAATCAGTGGCGAGAAACAGTCAGCTAAAATCCTAGAGAAAGTTTTCCTCTCGATACCAGTAACTGGTTTCAGACTGGAAAACGAGATTCTCCGCTAAGCAGGTGATTTGGAGAAGTAGAGGGAGGCCAGCGGAAGTGGATGAGGCTGCTGGGACCCCAGTGCTGCATCAGGGACATTGCCTGGACTCACCAACTGCACTCGGCCCGACCTCCTGGCCTGGGGTTCTTTTCCTGCCCATCTCCCCACTTTGGATCTTAATGAGTATAAGTAGAAGAAATTAATTGGTTGATACAAGGCATAGAAATATAGAATTAAAGAGTAGGAGAAAACTACAGGTAATCCGAGCCTCTGAAAAAGATCTTAATGGAACAGATATAATCTGTCCAGCACTCAGGCTCCTGGAGGGAAGGACTGGTTGTCAGTGCCCTTGGCCAAGCAGTTGTAGCATCTCACGACCTGCTTAGATGCAAAGAAGAAATGCTCCCTTTCTCATTCCTTTTGGAAACTCTTTCCTGCCTATTACTGTAGAGCTCTGGGACTCCTGAGTTACAGGAGTTATTTCAAGGGATGTCCTAGATATTTTGGTGCGGACCATTCACATACTACCTTCCCCAGTTTGTATCGGACACCTTTGGTGGATAACTTTACAGCCACAAGCATGGGTCTGACTTTGTAGTCAGGGCTTGGGTGAGTGTGGGTCATGGGGCAAGGTCACCTAACATCAAGACAGGGTCAAGAGCAGAGCTGTTAACCAATCCTGACCACGCTCCCCTCCTCCAGCCCTGGAGTCTGATAGCTTTTGGCCCCTCATTCACGGAGCAGGAGAGAATCTGTACAAGATAGAAAAGTGGCTCCAATATAAATTTTTTTTGCTCCCAAAGGTTGCAATACAGTATTCTCAAGATCCTTTGAAGTTTTTAATCAGCAGTTCACGAGTAGAAACAGGATTGGCGATGAGCACATGACGACTTCCTGGTCTGCCACTCTTTTGTCACTGTGGGGTGGCGCTGCACAGTAGACAAGCGTCTGCCTTGGGCTGCACGAGCGTCCAACTTCTGGGCCTCCTCTAGGTCTGGTCCTCCCTCTTCAGTCTCGCTGGACCCTCGGCCATCGAAGGCATATGGTTATACTGGTTTTTGTTCCATGTTTACATCTTTTGATGTATGCATATAAATGTTTTCATTTATGGGATGGAACCTAACTATGAGTCCAGCCTCCCCATTTATGTTTGAAGATGGCTACTTTACTTTTTCCTTACCCTCAGTATTTTGCAGGTGCTTCTTAAATTTTTGGCCATAATTATCAGTTTTATCCAGTACTGATTTTCAGGAACTTACTCAATACCTTGTTCTTTTGTCGTTCAAAATCAGAACAGCTTTACCCAGTAATAATTTCAGGATTTGAAATTATTGGCAAATTTAACATTATGATGGCATGATTGTATATATCCATACATTCAGAGCTGAAGGGCTTTATGAAACTTGCTGTTACAAGGCCCTGGCTGGTGTGGCTCAGTGGATGGAGTGCCGGCTTGTGAACCAAAGGGTCACTGGTTTGATTCCCAGTCAGGGCACATGCCTGGGATGTGGGCCTGGTGCCCAGTTGGGAGCATGTGAGAAGCAACCACACATTCCTGTTTTTCTCCCTCTGTTTCTCTCCCCCTTTCTCTAAAAATAATAAAATAAAAAATATATACATACTACATACATATTTATAGAAGGGCCTCTTTGTACACTTTGAAAGGGGAACGTAGAAGAACCAAGAAGTATAGGGGTGGGCAAAAGGAGGTTTACAGTTGTGAGTATGTGAAATACAAGAGTTTTAAAGTCATAGTAATAATTAACAAAGCTATTATAATAACCATAACCTGTACCTCTTTTTCCATATCGACAACTGTAGACCTACTTTTACCCACCTTTATATGTGTTCATCTACCTATTTCTGTAGCCTAAATTAATGCTGCTGAAACAAGAGTTAAGTTTTTGTATCATAGATGAAATCCCCATTGTTAGAAACATTCATGGTCATTCAATTCAAGTTAGCAGAGAGCCAGCTCTGAACGAGGCTCTGCAGACTGTGTTGCAAAGTGAATGCAGAATGTTTTTAAAATGTTACTTTTATTCTGAAGAAACCCAATTTTTCCTGTTACCTGTGCAGGACTTCATTAGCCATCTGTTCTTTCCCTCCATAAAGTATCTTTTATCGTGGGCCCGACTCTGGAATTCTGCACTTGAACCTCTTGTGATATTTGTAGAGGGGTGAAGCACTTCACAAATGTGATATTTTGGGGCTGAGAAGAGAGAAAGGGAGGTGACAGTTTCCCTGGGCACCCAGTGGGTCTCTAACAACAGCTGCTATTTCGGATTCCTGTTTGAACTTTGGGGACACTTTTCCTGTTGGCACCTTGAGCTCGGTCAGTGGCTTCGTCCTTCCAACGTTTCATCAGTGCCTGCCACACACCAGGCGCTCTGCTGGGGATCCAGCCGGGTTCCTCCTCTCTTTTCAGGGTTTTGTTGTGTTTTCCTTGATGTGGGAACGAGGGGAGAAGGTCTCAATGTCAGCGAGGTGGTAGGAAGAACAAGAATTGTACCTTGTTCGGCAGAGTCGAAACTGTGTCATTCACTGTTCAAGTGATTCTAAAGAGATGCCGTTGCTATTTGTTCTACATAAAGAGAGGGAGCCTGTGGCCCAGAATAAAAATAGCTCTAAGTATTACATCATCAGGCAAAGTTTTCCTTCGTACAGCAGGCCTTCAGGGAAGGAAGTCCACAGTTGTATGTGGACTGATTCTGTTATGCTTACTGAAATAATTTTAAAACAAAAATAAGAAAAAGGGAAGGAATACTTGAAGAGGGCCACAGAGTTCACTTTGTACATATTGATTAATATTTCAAAATTGGGATTTGGTGTTCATTTTTACGTATATTGAATCAGCACCCTACTGATTCCTGTTTTTCAGTCACTTGTTATAATTGTGTCTTTTATTTAAACTATAAAAACATCTTTGAGGTAACATGTTGCTTCGGACAGTGTACGTCTTTCTAAATGTTGACTGTTTCTTTATCCAGACTGTGAAATTTTAGGATCTGTGCAGTGGAAAAGCAGAGATACCAAAGGAAATTTTCTTTTTGGGGTTTTTTATTTCTCGGGACTTTGGTAACCAAATCTCATAGCTTTACTTGTTAGGACCCGTGAAGACTGGACTTGCTGAGATTCTCCCACTGAGGGATAAAGGTTTCTAACTCACCACCCACACTGTGCATTTTGTCATAACCCTGCGGTGCCTCTGGAGGGACAATGGTGCCCAGACGTCCCAGAGCTACTTGGCGGACAGGGAGCACCGCAGGTCTGGGGGAGCTTCTGTTAGAACAGCAACCAGAACCCCTCAGTTTGGCATCAGTCAAGGAGGAATTGTTATTTGGACTCAGTGTCATATGGAAGCTAAGACCAAGAAATTCAAGGAGCCAGGAACAGAAGCAGCTTGCAATGCCCCCAGGAAGCCGAGGGAGGTGACAGTGAAGGGCAGCTGCAGAACGGGGAGGACCCTGGATGAGGAAGATGGTTAACTGTCCATAAATGTCATCCGTTCGTGCGTACGCTTTGCCAGGCACTGCACTGAATGCTTTCAGCATTACTTAGTTCATCTTCATGACAATTTACAAGGCTGGAAGTATTAGCCTCGTTTAAAAGACCAGGACACCAAAGCTTGGTTAAGTAACTTGACTAAGGGGATTTCAACTCAGGTCCTCCTCTCTCTTCAGAGCCAGTGGGCTGACCTCGATGTTCTGTCTCAGGCCCCACCAAACAGCTTGTACTTCCTTTTCTAGAACATAGCTTCTTAAACAGTATGTAGGCAAATAAAGTATAATATAAATAAAGTTAGAACTTTAAAACAAGAATTTGAAATGTTTTCATCACGTGGCAATTACGGAGGAAGCGAACAGATGGTTGGAGTCGTCAGTGTGCCTGGATTGAGTAGAGGTGACAAAGGCTTTGGTGGGGACCACAGTCGGGTCGAAATGAGGACCCAGGCAGTGCGGTGCTGGGGGTCCTTGAGTTATGTTTTTCTGTGGCTGCAATGTGTTTCTTTGCTATTGCTAAAAGCTTACCTTTAATAGGTTTAAAGCTTGCTTTCCCCACAAAAATACAAGTGCGTATTTAGTAAAAACATGTTGATCTATGACATGTCAACTGACTTTTTTCTTAGCGTAGAGTTTCTCTGTACACATAAGCTATTTAAATCTTGGGACATAATGTGGCACCAATGGAAGAAGGAACTTTGACCTTGCAGCAAAAACCAGTTCAATTCTCAGGCCTCAGTTTTCTTACAAGCTAAATGAAGTGGGCAGGCTTGTTTCAAAGCTGTGGTCATCAAGACAGTATGGTAAACAAATCAGTGGGACCGAGGAGAGTCCAGAAACAGACTCACACGTATATGACAGCTGATATTCAACAAAGGTCTAGAGGCAATTCAGCAGAGAAAGGATGGCTTTTTAACAAATAGTACTGGAAAAGTTGATAACAAGTGCAGAAATATAAACTTCAATCCATACCTTGTTCAGTATACAAAATTTAACTCAAAAGAGCATGAACCTAGGCCTACATCTATAAAACTTCTAGAAGAAAATGTAGGAGAAAGTCACCATTTCCTTAAGAAATCTTAAGGAAAGATTTCTTAGGCACAATGCGACAGGTATGATCATCAAAATTTTAGAAAAATTTGGCAAGTTGAATTTCATCAAGATTGAGCATTTTTGCTTTTAACAGGCACTATCGAGATAATAAAAAGTTAAGGCACAGATTGGGAGAAAATATTTGTAAATATGTAAATATAACTTATAAAAATTTGTATCCAGAGTTTATAAAGAACTCTTAAAATATAATAAAGAAGCAACCCAATAACATAAAGTTGGAATGATTGGGACAAGTACTTCGATAGAGATAAACACAGGGAAATATGCTCACCATCATTAGTCATCAGAATTGCTATTTAAAATCACTTTGAGATACCACTACACCTGTTTTAATGGCCAGTTTTAAAAGACTGGCCATACCAAGTGAAGCAATTGGAACTCTCCTGTTCTGCCTGTGGTCCAACCATTAGTTAAGAGTTGGGCAGGATCTTAAAGAGATAAGCATACCTACCATGTGATTCAGTCAGTCCATTCCTAAGTATTTACCCAAGAGAAATGAAAGCATATATCCACCCAAAGTCTTGTATGTGAATGTTCGTAATAGTGTTATTTGTTATAGCCAAAAACTGTCCATCAACAGGTGAGTAGATAAACTGTGGTATGTTCATGCAGTGGTATATACTGCAATAAAATAAAAGGCATGGATTATCGATACATTGATAAATGAAACAACATGGATGAATCTCAAAATAATTATGCTGAATGAAAGAAGCCAGACAAAAGTAGTATGATTTAATTTAATGCTGTATGATTTAATTTGTATAAAGTTTTTATAATCTTTTTAAAATAAGTTTTTTAGATTTTAGCGAGAGGGGAAAGGAGGGAGAAAGAAAGGGAGAGAAACATTGATGTGTGAGAGATACATCAATTAGTTGCCTCTTGCACTCCCCCAGCTGGGGGTTTGGCCCGTAATCCAGGCACGTGACCTGACTGGGAATCAAACTGGTGAGCTTTTGGCTCGCAGGTTGGCACTCATTCCAGTGAGTCACACCAGCCAGGTCCGTATAAAATTTTAAAGATGCAAACTAATCTATAGTTACAGAAAGCAGATTAACCCTTGCTTTGGAAGGGGAAAGGTAGTGCAGGGAATGGCAAGAGGGATTAAGGGACCAGAAAACTTTGGGAAGGTGATGGAATTGTTCACTGTGTTGATATTGGTGATCGTTTCACGGGTGTATGAATATGTCAAGAGAATAAACATGTCAAATCATGCACTTTAAATATGTGCAGTGTATTCTATGTCAATTACACTGACAAAACTCTTTAAAATTAAGTAGCAGTCAACACAACTACACGAATGAGAACACACACAGAAGTGTGCATGTGGAAGCCAGCAGGAATTTTGTCCCGCTTTTTATGAATGCTCCAGAACTAGTTCTGACACCCCTTTCTATTGCTGAGGTGTCCCTCTCCCGTGCACCGTGTTTTAAAAGGTCCTTTGACTTTTGAGTGTAATGTGTTCCCCACTCGAAAGCAGAAACGTGCTTTACGGCTTTGCCTGGTGCAAAGTCGGACAAGTACAGACCTGGATCTGGAGCCGAGTTTTCCCTGGGGACGGCTTCCCATTGTCTTGTTTGCCTGTTACAAAAAGCAAAACCATGGAGGGCAGAGCCCCTAGTCCCAGGCCTGTCTGCAGTTTTTCAAAAACCCACTCACCTGCTGCTGCTGTTTGTAGATGAGCTAAATGAAACTGACACCTGCTCCGACACCCCCGTACCCCCACGGACAAGCCTTCAGGTGGAAGTCAGGTGGGCGTTTTCTTTTCCGAGTGCCGTCGAAGCGTACTCCTTCCCTGATCCGTAGTGACAGAAAGCAGAGCATTGGTTTTTGGAGGCTGCATTGGGTTTCAAAGGAGTGTGACCCCTGAGGGTGGTGTTTTTCAGGTGGACATTGGAAATGTTCTGTGTTTTGCTTGTGGAGCTGGTTTCATGGATGCAAGCATTTGTCAAAACTCACCAGATTTTATGCTTTAAATGCATGCATTTTAATTTTGTAAATTATACTTCAATAAAGGTGTTATCTTAGAAACTCCACATGGCTCTTTCCTCAGCTCTTGGCTCTCAGCTTTAGAATACAGCGGTCCCTCCGACGGTGTGTCCCCACCTGTACACAACCCCCCTGATTATGCTTTCATGAAATAATCATGTCCTTGTCTCCCTGAGTAGTTTTTCTTAGGAAACGAGAGTAAAACCACCCCTTTAGTTGCTGTTTCAACCATAGGCACATAGATTAGTTTTACTGTTGAACTTGGATATTATTTCTTTACATCTGTGTTTCTGAGGACAAGCCAAGTGTGAAATTGAGACAGTTTTCTCTAATGAAATCTGAAAAATTTGATAATAATTGGTCAAGTCCCTGCTAATGTGTGAGCTCCAGGGCGGGGCAGGGCGCAAAACGATGTCATTCCTGGAGCCTCTCACACACAGTGGTGTCACATGGTACATACGTGTTCGCCTGTCAGTGGATGGAATCTATGCTTGTCTCCTGTGGTGGTTTTGAATCATCCACATGAAGCAGCTGCTTTACTCCCTGGTCTCCCCAAAAGACGCATAGGACGTATTAGCCAAGCACCCCCTTTTATGTGCTCAAAAAAGTCTCTGTTCGGTTGCTCGGAACATGGGTGAGCTGTTGGGGGTGGGGTGCCCAGACAGGCACACTGCTATCCCTCGCCTTTCCGAATTACTCATTAACGAGCCTAAATCTTCCCCGGCTTTGATTTTCCTACACACCCCGGTGAATCATTCACCGGGGTGCGTATGAATTTCCAGAAGGGTTCAGAATCAAAGGGTTTCAGATTCTCCGTTCTTAAGATCCTTTCTGTATCCTTGGACGTCGAGGGAGAGATGAAGCCACCCTTTAGCCCAGGCCTCTGCCCGCAGCGGGGTGCTTCTGTGACCCAGTGGTATAATCCTGGGCTCCCAGTCAAGCCTCGTTAGCGCTGCCCCTTCCTGCTACTTAGCAGGTACACTTTGTCCTCTCAAGTTTCATCAATTATTGACTTTATAAATGACTCTTCTGGATAAACCAGCGTAATAAGGCAATTGGCTTGCTCTTAAGAAGTTGCAAATATTTAAGAAACATCAGTAAGAGAGGTTGCGGCCATTGGAAAGCCGATTGTGTTGGTCATTTTTAGTTGGGGGACCCAGGCTGAAAGGAGAGAGCTGTTCACTTCGATGTCTAGGTCCCCCACTGAAGGGAAGTTGGGTTTTGGTAATTCTGCTCACCGAGCGTCTGTATTTTTTATCAGCAGCCAAATCCTTTGTCCTGATCAGAAACGCAGTCAAGAATATAAATAAGTTAATCATAAGTTTTATATCTAAGAAGTTATTTGAATGTGTACTTCCCTAGGGAAGAATTCTGTTCATTTAAAAGTGCCATTCACGTTTTCTTCTCCCAGCCAATGTTACTTTAAAAAGAGAAGTTATTTTAAAACATGTCATTCAGTATAGGCACATTTGAAAAGTAGAGAATCTGGTACCAGTAATTATTTGACATCTAAATGTCTGGTGAATAAACTGCTCATTACTTTTTGACAGTCACTCAAAACATGTTCAAAGCAAGTCAAGGACTCAGCGAGATGTGCCTTCAGTGACAATGAAGTGACACAGCCGGACATCCGTCCATACTGGGACAGCTGGCTTTCCTGGCGGTGGCCGGGGAGGGACCTGGGGGCTCAGGGACAGGACAGCGAGCAGGGAGCAGCGTGTGGGGCAGGAGGCGGCGAGGCCGGGTGCGGCAGGGCCAGGCGCTGCTGTTGACCTTTCCCATCTGGCTCTCGTAAGTCCCAGGCCTGTGTTACGAAACATGTTCTGGAAATTATATCCAGAGGGCACACGTCCCTTTGGTGACAGCTTATTTCTGGATTCCCAGTGCAAATGCCTGCACTCTGATGACATTCAGAGGTGTGTTTCACAGCCCATCATCTGATTAGTTACTGAATTGTAAGGACTGTCCCGCTGGCTTTGGGTCAGAGCACATGAGTGCAGGAGCAAAATAACTTGTTTATTTCCTCCAGTCTCATTCCGACAGACCATGAAGCCAGGACCTCCCTCCTTCCTCAGGTGTCCCCCCTTTGTGGAAATGAAATGCCTCGGTCTTTCCTTGGGAAGTGGTTTCTAATTCAGAGCTCTTTGAAGGCCCTTACAGTGACAGTTTCAAGAGATAACTACAATCCCCTATGAAAAATCCCAGGACACAGGGTGTCTGTAATAGACTCTGACAAGCAGTCAAGCACTTTTGTCCCTTATGAGTTCTCAGTTGAGGTCCACGAGCCCAGTGGCGGGTGAGGAGGTCAGCGGTTGCATGGAGTCAGCCATTGTGGCTGAGACAGACTTGAGTTCAGTGTCCTCATCTTTAAAATGGGTGTAATAATACAACCTCCTACTGGAGGTTATTATTATTCATCATTATTATTTATCTGCGTTGCATGCGACAAGTAGAAGGGCTCTTGATTTTAAGCCACTTCCATGCTCAGAACGAGAGTCCCAGGGGCACTGAGGGGGCACCTTAGTCCTCCAGCCGCCTGAGCAGTCACCTCACAGGCTCCTGCATCCAGTGTGGTGTCTTCATGTTTCCCTCAAGGTTGGTGGCTTGGTCTTCAGTGTGGAAGCCAGCTTCCGCCCACTCTGAGTTTTGGTTAAGGTGGGTGGAGCCTGGGAGTTAAGTTTCCTCCCAAGGCCGGGGGCTGTGCTGCAGTTCGGAAACCTTTTTGTGAGTTGAGGTCTCGCTCAGATGCAGTGCGTGACCTCATGCACATCAGTAGGCTGATCCCGAATTCCTTCCCTGAATGTCCTTGAGTATCCTGGAGGAATATCAAGTTCTTCTCTACAAGGTTAATAATCTATTATTGTATTATTTTTCGTATAAGTAACTGTAAACCCACTTTCGACTCTGTGTACTGTGTATATACTTGAGGCTGAGAATTCCTGCATTTTGTCTGCCCAGCAGTTGCCCCCAAAGCAGTGGCCCTGCCTGTGGGCTGAGAGCAGGCCTAGGCGGGGCTGGGCCTCCCTCCTTAGCGGATAAAAGGCCCCGTGCGTGTGAAAGCACCTGTCACCCCACGTCCATGCCTTGCACCGTCCTTTTCCTTTTAAAGAACTAAAGCCTGCCTTTGATTTGTGGTCATATCCACACACCACACATGACACACTCCCACACCCCACCCCCACGCCCCACCCTCTGAGCTGCTACAGATGTTGGCAGCTGGCAGCCTCGGAGGCCTGGATGCCGTGCCCTGCAGGCTCAGGCAGGTAGAAGAGCCGTTTACAGAATGTTCCTGCCTCTCTCTCAACAGGTACCTGCAGGTACCTGGCCTGGGCAAGTTCCAAAAGCTCAAAGCCTTGTTTCTCCATTTTTAATATGTAGAAAATGCTATTTAATTCAGTGGTCCTGGTGAGGAATAAAGCACACTGGGGCCTGCAGAGTGCCCAGGCCCTCGGTAAGGGCTCTGTGAACAAGCGGGTCCTTGGTTCACACAGCTGTTTGGGACAGGCGGGTCAGTCCCACTCTCATCTGAAGGGACAAGACAGGCCGAGTGGGGCTGGCGGGGGCTGTCAGGGGAGGGGAGGGAAGAGTCCAGAAGGCAGTAGTTTGCATTTGGCCCTTTGCCATCTTGGGACTCTCCTGGCATGACGTGCAATGAAGGGCCCTTCCTTGGACCAAGCATATGCCCCCCAACCCCCAGTCCAAGAGCTTAACTCGGGGACCTTTAAGCAAATCTGTAATTGAAAGAACATGGTTTTGTCTGCCAGCATGCTCCCCCAAAACACGAGTCTGAGATGAACTGGGAGCTCATTAGTGTGTAAGACATCCGACTCTAATTTCAATTTATAAAAAACCACGATCTTGGGCATCCTTTTGCTGTGGTGCCACCAGCGCTGTGCAGTGATCTGCAGTCTCTCGGCAGCGGCTGGGCCACATCACGGTGACTCATGGCTTTTCCAACCAGCACATCTGACTGGGTGCGCTGGCGTTTCCCCGGAGCGGGCTGAGGGGACATTGAGCTGGGAGACACACGTTTGCCCTGAGACCTGGTGTGTCTCGGTGGCACCTGGGGAGGGAAGTTAAAATGTGTTGAAGTGTTGACATGCCCAGGTCGCAGGGGTGAACCAGGTTGGCAATTTAATGTTTTGCGAGGTGATCCACTTCTGCTGACTCGTAATCCTTGTCAGTCTCCTTGCCACTGTGAGCAATGGGATTCTCCCTCATTGAAGACTTGTGGAGGGACTTTGGGTTTTAATCAACACTGTGCAGCCTCAGGGCATTTTGTGAGAGCCTCTCTCTGGGGTGAAGGAGAAGCCTCCCTGATTGTCACCTCCTTTGTGAAAGCTGGCTTGAAAATTCCCATCCATCCCAGCACTTGGGTGGTCCATTTCAAATAAGAAAAGTGGGATGGGCAGGAGGAGAAGGCGACTCCAAATGAGATAAAGGACTTGGAAACTCTGGCCTTGTTTGCTCCCACGGATTCTAGATTAGGTAGATATAGGCCAGGTAGGTAGATACGTTAGCAGTTAGCTCTCTGTCCACCCGGCACAGCCTGCATCCAAGACCACAGTGCCCATTTTGTATTGGGTGGGCCAAAAAGTTTGTTTGTTTGTTTTTTCTGTACGATGATGGCTCCAGTAACGCTTGTCTTTATCTTCATTCAAAGCAATTTTATTAGATTGTATTGTGACAGCTGTCATATCAGTGCATTTTTAAAAAACATCAAAATAGGCGATTTTGTGTAGCTATTTTAATATGGAAGATGAAAGACAACAAGCAACATTTTTGGCATATTATGCTCTATTATTTCAAGAAAGGTAAAAACGTAACTGAAACGCTAAAAAGATTTGTGCAGGTTAGGAAGAAGGTGCTCGAAGGTGTCACAAGTGGTTTGTGAAGTTTCATGCTGGAGATTTCCTGCTGGATGATGCTCCACGGTCGGGTAGACCAGTTGAAGTTGGTAGTGGTAAAACTGAGTCATGCATTGAGAACAATCAATCTTATGCCATGTGGAAGATAGCCGACACACTCAAAATATCCAAGTCAATAAAGTTATTGGTGAAAATGAAAACTGAGCAGACTTTTGGCCAACCCAATAGATGGTGCTTTCTGCCCTTGGCACCACTGAGAGCCGGTAAGAACACTCAGATCTCTCAAGGACTGAGGCTGGCCGAAAATGTGTTTGTATTTGAGAGGAGGGGTGGGGAATAGAGGGAGAAAGACAACAAAACCAATACAGGTGTCCTGGTTGAAAATTTACCCCATTACAACCCAGCTGCTCATAGCTCTTAACAAAATGCGCCTTTATATGCTTACATCTTCGCTTTTTTAGTATCCAGCATCTCTACCACCCTGGGAGCTCCAGGAAGCAGGGAACATGCCTCCTGTATTCATCCACGTATTGTGAATCTGTGGGACCTAGCACAGTGCCTGGCACTTAGTAAGTGCTCAGTTAAAAATACTTGCTGAATGAATGTGTGATCCTGTGCACATGATTTCCTGAGAAGAAAAAAATGATAGCGGAAGACACTCCCCTTCGGAAGTCTGGATATTTTATCGATGTAGCCACCCCTGGTACAGAGTATACTTTTGAGGGGGCTTCTACTTTTGGCAAATCAGGAAGATGGAGGTTCCGAGTTATGTGAAAAGTGCCCAGTAAAAACTCAGAAAAGGGAAATGAGAGCTGGCTGATATTGAAGTGTGAATGTTGATACGAGTGCAGGAATAACCGGGCTACCCCTTCTGATTCATTCACACATTATCACATGATGGCCTTGGCCTTGATAAGGTTGGCTGAAACAGGCAGGGTAATCTCTCCTTTCCACACGCTCTGTATGTCCTCACAGCCCAGTGGGGCTGGGCAGGTGTGGGGTGCCCTGCACTTCAGATGAGAACCTTAGGGAGCATCTCTTCATGGCTCCAAGCCAGTGGGTCCCCTGCGTCTTGGTTCTCAGCGTGCATGTAGACAGTGTTGTTCTCACACAGAATTAAAGTCTCGGCAACTCCAGCAATACTCCAGTTTTTTGGTTGATAAAATGCTCATTGTTGTAAATCAGTGGGTATAAGTAAAATGTCTCATTGCTTTTGGTTTTCCTGACCTTTTGAAAGGACTCTCCTGTGAAGGAATTTTCTGTCTTATGAGCCTGTGCTTTTCTGATGGAGAAGCCGGCCTTCACTTTCCCAGACTCCCCTGAAGCCAGGGTCACCTGGGCTCCACCAGGCAGATGTGTGGACGTCAGACTTGGAGTTGGAAGCTGGTAATGAAAGAAGCAGGCTTTGAGGCACCCATTCCGGTGAGGGCGGTGGTCTGTACATCTGTTTTCCAAGGTAGCAGTGACGAAGGGTCTCAGTATCCAGCGTTCTGGGAGCTGCCAGAGGATCCCACTGGCATTTCTGCTGGAGCTGTTCTGTGATGAGATTTGGGCTGCATTTTGACCCTTTCAAACCAACCAGAGTAAGCTTATTTTATTTGCCACCAGGAACCCTGGCTGATACTGTGAGTCATTAGGACCCATGTAGGTGTGAAGTATCATCACAATCACCATGTGGATCCTGTTGGATGTCTGCTGGTTACCATGAAAGTTCTCCCGCATTTCCGAGCATCAGTTAAGAAAGGCCTAATCTGGAGATGCCTGCACTGGGCTGCCTTGGACAGGGGTCCCCCTACTTGATATTTGGCATTTGTCCAGAGTTGGTACGGAGGAATGGTATAGTGATTCCAAAGTATCTATCTTCAGAGTTGTCCTCGTTTTAAATTTCACCCCAGTCTTTTCACAGTCACAGTATCAGCTCTGATAGTTTACGTAACAAAGGTGCTAATATGCACTGGGGGAACCTGGCTTGTTCTCTCAAGGCCTACTTAGTTGTTCAAACGATGGCTTTGTGCAGGAGTGCATGCAGTTAGCTCCATGTTCAGGTAATTTGTAAAAGTTTCTTCAGAAAGATGGAGATAATACAGGCCTTCTTTGTAAAAGAATTTTTATTAAAAAAAAATTTAAAGGTCTTATTTATTCTTAGAGAGAGGGGAAGTGAGGGAGAAAGAGAGGGAGAGAAACATCAATGTGTGGTTGCCTCTTGCACACCCCCTACTGGGGACCTGGCCCACAACCCAGGCATATGCCCTGACTGGGAATCGAACCAGGGACCCTTTGGTTCCCAGGCTCACGCTCAATCCATTGAGCCACACCAGCCAGGGCCATAGCGACTGTTTCTAATCATTGCCCTCCTAGTGCCTGGCCTGTGGTTAGCATCAGTGAGCAGCTATTAAATGAATGCTATTTAACAAAACTATTTAGTTAATAAATACCTAGGTGAGTCTGGAGCTGTGCTATGTATGAGCATGGATGATTCAAGAGAGGAAAAACATATCCCTTGCTCAGCCATTTGCAAGCTCCTGTGGCCTTGGGCAAGATACTTTGCCCCTCAGCCTCAGCCCCCTATCTGTGAAATGGGAGAAGAACGCCACCTTCCTCAAGACACTTGAAGCATTACCGGCAACAGTTAACTTAAAGCACTTGACACACGGGAAATACTCCTTAGCTGCTGTATTGTTATCTGTCATCTAGGGCTAACTTGGCAGCGGTAATGAGGGACCAAAAATGAAAGAATAGGGAATGTAAAAAATAGTTTTATTCCATCATTCTTTCCTCATGTTGATATTCTGATGAGAAGGGAAAGATGATTGCAATTGGAGAGAACCACATGGAAAATGTGAGATGGATTTCTTCTCTTGAGAGTTCTTTAAAGCAAACACTTAACTAGGACAGTCCAAATGCCAGCACTGTTCTCAGTAATTTGCATATGTTTACATTGTCATACAGTCTCAGTAATTTGCATATGTTCACACTGTCACTTAACTGAATGTAGTATATATTACAGTGTTTACAAATGCTTTGTCTTCACAACTGCATTTTACAGTTGAGGAAATAAGCACAGAGAGGTTAAGTAACTTGCCTGAGATCACACAGCCATTAGGTAGTAGAGCCAGCATCAGAACCCAGGTAGGCTGTCTCCAGGGGTCACTTGGCAAAATTGCCCCTTGGAGCACATGCTCTGTGCCCAGCGCAATGAGAAGCCTGGACACCAGAGATGTTGCCCTTCAGTGACTTACTGCTCAGGCCAGGAGTAGTAATTCTGTTGAGAAATAGACAAAATTGGGCAACAGAGTTGAGGATTAGAGCCAGGGTGGGTTTCCTGGAAAGGGTCTGTAACATAAAGATGAGCATGCAGCCTGTTGATTAGAATTTGCGCCTGGGAAGGGAAGACCAGGAGGGGTGGGCAGTGGGGGAGGGGCGCTGTCATACCCCTGGCCTCCTGGTGCAGGGAGGATGGGATCAAATGATGGAGAGAGTGCAGGGCACAGCTCTCTAGATGCAGATCAAGCTGCATAAGGCTTCACTTTGACTTGACTCTGATTGAAACGGATTGAAAACGAACCTGACCGTGATGCAGGGTAAATGTGAGTAGTGTCTTGAGGGTTGTGCCCATGCACCCGAAGGACGCCCAAGGTTAATTTCACTCTCTGCCCTGTTCCACATCTGGGTGAACTAACAAAATGCACAGTGATGCAATTAACGACATGAAAAAATGCGCTAAAATAGCTGAGCTAGCGGGGAACTTATCAAGATGTTTGATTTACTCTGAGGTTCAGCTTGCCATTGAACAAGGCTGCAGAATAACCCCGCTGGTGCCTTCGATGGGCTGGTGAAATATTCAATCAGATGGTGATGCATCAAGAGGAGCGTTTCTGGTTTGTTCAGTCACCACATTAACAGCAAGGGCTGCTGGTTTGATTTGCACCAGATATGCTAAGAAGCTAATTATACGACAGGGTGACCCACGTGGCAGGATGTTTCAGTCATAGCAACACAATATTTATCTGGACAGCAAACAGTCAAGCTGCTAATTCAAGATGCAACCTTTTCCAGAGACTCAGCCAATGCAGAAAAAACAACCCACCGTTCTCCACGCCTCACACGGACAGACCCACTCCAGCTCTAAGGGACACCATGAAAGTTATTTTCTTGTCAGCTACCAGTGTAGAATTTATTTCTTGATGACATTTTTGTTAAGTATTTTTATATTAAGTAATCTCCATTCAATGTATGGTCAATTACAGGGCACCAAAACAAAGAGTAACAGACTTGGTTTTTATTTGTGGAATTTTAAAGGTAGAATTCCAGACTTTACATATCTTTTTTTGTAGAGTTTATCTGATAACAAAAGGAATACATATGTGGAGAAATTTTTAAAAACACTGAAAGCACACAAAAGAAAGTAAGAATCATAGAGATAATGACTATCCATATTGGGGTGTATCATTCCTTACTGATGGTTTTCTCTAATCAGTTACAAATGGGCACATTTTTTTTTATAATTTGTGCTGTGTGTGTGTATACACGACAAGATCTGTCCAGAAAAAGTCCAACCATTGTGAACATAATGAGAACGGTTTGCGTGACATGGATATAACCTGACCGCCAAGGACAGTGGACTGGAATGAGCATGTGTGAACAACGACGACTTCACTGTACTGGTCAGTGTCGGTGGTGGATGCCATTGAGTGAGCATGTGTACGGTGTGGCCATGGCATTCAAAATGACTGAGCGAGTAAAGCAACAAATCTGCATCAAATTTTGCCTTAAAGCTCGAACATTCCTCCATGGAAACTATTCAGATGATTCAGAAGGCTGCAGCTCTGGGCAACTGGTGATTGGCAGCTTCACCATGACAACATGCTGGCTCATGCATCATATCTCATGCAGATTTTTTTTTTTTTTGGTGAAACATCAAACCAGGTGACTCAGGAGTCCTACAGCCCAGATTTGGTACCCTCTGACTTCTGGCTTTTCCCACAACTAAAATCACATTTGGAAGGGAAGAGATTTCAGACTGTCGATGAGACTCAGGAAAATATGATGGGGCAGCCGATGGCGACTGGGAGGACTGTGTGAGGTCCCAAGGTGCCTCTTTTGAAGGGGACTGAGGCGTATCTTCTTCAATGAATGTCTCTATTTTTCATATTATATGGCTGGATACCAGACCTCATATTATACAGGGGTTGCTGAGTATGGCTTGAGTTCATTCGTTTACTGTTGAGTAGTTCTGACAGATATTTACTGCCTGGTTATTTACAGAAAAGGTTTCCAACCTGTTTTAATATGGAAAACATCCCATCAGAAATGTGCTTTTAGGGACTCCGTGGTATTCAGTGGGTAGATTGCAGTCATCTTTGATTTCACTGTGTCCCTGTTCTGCATATTTAGCCTCTGGAATGTGTCCTAGATGCCACACTCCATCAGCCCCTGGACCTGGGCCGGGTCTCACCCCCAACTGGCCCCCGCACCTTCTCTGGACCCAAAAGAGCGGCTTCCACACACCAGCCAGCACTATTTCGATAACTTCCCATTCCGCTAGGAATGCAGCGTGTGTCGGACACAAGGGGACCGTGGATGGACAGCAGTGGCCCTCCTTTCCAAGGCTGTGGTCCAGGAAAGGCCTTTTGCCACCTTGGATATATAGGCTTCCTGGACGTAATTTAAAGGGTCAGATTTCCTACTCATGCCAATTGCAACTACTGTAAAAATCACTGTTTGAAATTTAGTTATATTAATATATCATATATAAAACATATCTTATTTGTATAACATATTAGTTTTAAAATGCTGCTTTTCATATTCCCCTCCACGTCAGTTTTATTGAAACGAGGGCCACTTTTTGAGCCAAAAACAATCCCCAGAACAAGTTTTCTTCACTCCTAAGTTGTGATAGGGAACTTTAAAAGAGTGGAGTCACTGGAAATTGTACCAAGCTATCAACAACTATTTCAATCTTTTTTCCTGGTTTTATTTTTTGTTCAGTTGTGCTGAGATATAATTGATGTAAAACATTATATAATTTCAGATGTACAGGGTAACGATTTTATATACATGGATGTTGGAAAGTGGTTACCACAGTAAGTCTAGTTAACATCCCTCACCTCCCGGAGTTACAAAGTTTCCCCCCCTTGACATGAGAACTTTTAAGATCTACTCTCTTAGCAAGTTTCAACTAAACAGTCCAGTGTTGGTAACTGTGGTCATCATGCTTTATACTACATTCCCAGACCTTATTTATCTCGTGACTGCAAGTTGGTATCTTCTGACCACCTTTACCCAATTGTTCACCTCCCGACCACCCTCTGGCAGCCACCAGTTGTTGCTCAGTGTCCATCCCGTGGCCACTCACTGTACCGCTGTCTGAAGAAAGTTTTGAAAAGCTTATTTATAACACTTAGCCCCTTCAGTGATGAGGTGAAATCCCCACAGATAATTATAAAATCTGTGATAAATGTCTTTGTCTTTAATTATACTGTAATTGTTATTAATGTTATTGATATACAAAATAATATTATAATAATGTACCACTTCTATCAGGGAACTTCTGTGACATCTAAAAGCTTCTCAGACTATCATTGATTGATGTCATTTCAGCCATTCTTCCTCCCCCAGTACTTTTCTAGGTAAAGAATTTGAATATACAGCCCTAGTGTATGGTAGATTGGGTAAGATCACATCCTCCTTCTGAGGGATAACTTTAAGTAAAGCAAAGCAAAGCATGCTCTTATTTAATTTTTTCTTTTATGGATTCTGGAGTGAGGGGAAGGGAAGGAGAAAGGGAGGGAGAGAAACATCAATGCGAGAGAGAAGCATCGATTGGTTGCCTCTTGCATGTGCCCCGACGGGAAACTGAACCTGCAGCCCAGGCACGTGCCCTGACTTTGAATGGAACCCACGACCTTTCACTTTGTGGGATGATGTCCAACCAACTGAGCCACACTGGCCAGGGTGCAAAGCATGTTTTTAGAGACAAGTAATGTAGGGACAGTTATTACCCCCATGGACTCTGTGAGGTCCTGCCAAGCCCCGCCTGGGGAAGGAACCCAGGGTCTGCCCTTTCTCCATCCCCTGGCTTTGCCTGGAGGGCTGCCTTGTTCATTTGAGGGCCTGGGAACACAAGGCCCAGAGAGGTACCCTCTTGTTCGCTGAAGCCTGTTTCTCAGCCTGAAGCCCCCACCAGGAGCTTTACTTTGCCTTTAAGGTTTGTAATTCTGTGTTATTTCGAAGCCCTTAGAAACAGCTATTTCTCACTATGGCTGACACCCCCTGTTTATCTCCTCACATAGAAACAGTTGCACTTTCACGGGGGGGAGAAGGGGACCATCATCCTGGAAGACATGTCTGAACACAGTGTCCCCTATTGCACATCCGTCCACAGATGGTGTGGAAACACATGATACCATGTGTCCCTTGCTCTTCACTTATATTTAGGACTGAGGTGATGTTTAAATTTTAACTGGGCACAGAAGCTGGATCAGGAGGAGTCTTAAATAGGTCATTCATTCCCTATCATGGTTTTCAGTACAACTTGTGGTTCTATCATCTAATTAAAAAATGCAAAGTCAAGTTTGACACAGAACATGCACATTGATTATAAATCAGCAGCTGGCGGCATGACTCCGCTGTGAGAGCCAGTGGTGAAGTGTGTGTAGGCATTGCCATGGTTTGATGCTAAAAGTGGGTTCAGGTTAAGAAGCCAAGTCTTGTTTCCATTTTTAACCTGCGGACTTCCTCTTGTACTCAAAATAGGAAAGAAACATGAAAGGCAAGGACGAACAGCACATGTGGAAAGGAAATTTGAACTTGGTTTTAATCTGGGTGTTTTTATCAGAGTGGGGTAAAGTGGCGGGTTGGCACGGCTCTCAGGGGAACGCGCTGGTGTGTAGCTCAGGTGTGCACACAGCTCATCTCTGGGGACACAACTCACAGCGTCGGAAACGCCATGGAGGAGCATGCGCAGTGCCCTGCCTCTCACACGTCCCTGGAGATGGAAGCAAGCCGGTGGAGCACAGGCTTTTGTTCCTCTGTGTCGGGCCACTTCCTCCAACTTCTGGGTTCAGACCTGCTGTTGCCCATTGGCTGGAGCTGATATAGGGTGGGAAGGATGGGAGACAGACAGTCTTCGAGGAGACCGGATGCCCTGTGGGTAACACCCAGCTCGGCTGGAGAATGCCGACTGTCCAGGGTTGGGCCGGTCTGGTGGAGCAGTGTCAGCGGGAGAGAAGTGGTCTCTCCCGGTTTCTTAAGGGGGTAGAGGAGGAGTCATCAGTGTGCTCAGCACCGACAGAGACGGGCTTGTGGCTGGAAAAGTTTGAGTAGCACAATCAGTAACATAGCACTGGATTATAGCCCCAACTGTAAGTTCTTATGAGTCCATTTAAGTCCTTACTGATATAAATGGTTCAGTAAATAAGTAAATGGGGGAGGGGGGAGGGATGAATCCTTCTCACAGAAGAATTCTGAATAATGTATGTGGCTACCCCCCCATTTGGGAGGCGGAGGGGTGTCCACACGTGCCACCTCCCTGCCCCCTGAGGTGGTTGCACTTAGACTTGTTTTCGAAGACTAGACTATGGAAGAGGAAATAATGACTTTGCCACGGAGGAACCTGGCAAATGCTACTTTATGCAAATGATCAACTTGACATGACCAGCAAGAAGTCATGTGGCTATCACGACCCCCCTGACCTGATGGGGTGAGGAGGATCCTTCAGCTCACACCCATGACCTCAGTCTCCTCGGAGAAAAACAAAGTGAATTCACGCCAAGGGACATGCTTAGAATACCTGATATCTACAAAATATGCCTCAAAACTGTCAAGGTCATGAAACCCAGGAAAGACTGAGCAAGCTCTCAAACCACAGTGGACTAAGGAGATGCGGTTACTGATTGCAGTGTGGTGCCCTGCATGGGATTCTGGAAGAGCAAGAGGACATTACTGGAAAAAACTAGTGAAACACCAAGTCTGGAGTTCAGTTCATCCTAACCTACCGATGTTGGTTTTAGTTTTCACACGTGTGGGGGTAATGCGAGATGCTAACCCAGGGGAAACTGGGTGAGGGGTGTACGGGAAGTCCTGTACTACCTTTGTGACTGTTTTATAAATCTAAAATTATTCCAGAACAAAAAGTGTATTAAAAATAAAGCAACTTTGCCCCAGTTGGTGTGGGTCAGTGGATTGAGCGCTGGCCTGTGAACCGAAAGGTTGCAAGTTCAATTCCCAGTCAGGGCACCTGCCTGGGTTGTGGGCCAGGTCCCCAGTGTGGGGCATTGGAGAGGCAACTGACTGGTGTTCTTCTCACACATCAGTGTCTCTCACTCTCTTTCTCTGTCCCTTCCCTACCCCTCTAAAAATAAATAAATAAAATCTTTAAAAATATAAAACAAGTTTGTTACGCTTATAGGAGGAAGATGCTGGATGCTGGAGGAAACTCCTCACGACGAATTATTGTGGAAATTGGGGATTAACCCCGCCTCAGAGTCTCATGGGCCCGGGTTCTTTCCTAAGTCCCTTCAGGCTTCATGTTTTGGATTTGCTTTGTTCTCATTTTAAAGCCATTGCTCTTTGCTGTTCATTGAAGGGGTTTTACCCTGGTGGGAATGAAGTCACTTAGGAAACACCTTTAAGTTGCTATTTGTGTATTACTTGGAACCCTGATGTGGCCCGTAAGAGATACACCACATTTGTGAGAAGCCAGATTTATTATCAGACAGACAGACAGACAGTGGTTGACGCCATAAGGAGTCCCAGCCCATTAGGTTATTGGAGGGATCTGCCCTTCTGCAAGGAGCAGTTATGAGGTCCCTGAAGTCAGGGCCCTCTTCTTTCCCACTTGTCTTGACATCAGCAGGTGCCCTGCTTGTCTTGTAGCAAATGCTTCTAAAGGGGCTGCTGCTTCTTCAAAAGTGCCCGGAGGCTGTAGGATACTGGCCTGGAGCTCATGTCCTCAAACTCCATTCCCGGGGGAGAGGTCCTTTCAGTGTCTGAGGAGATTTCGCATCCCCACCCAAGGCTGGGTCAGCAGGTGGAGCTCAGCCAGCCGAGACCACAGTGGGCTCACGTGGGGCAAAGGAAAAGGCCACCCAACCTGGAACTCAAAATGAATATGGAAATAATGATGAACTATGGAAGGCCTCTTCAGGTGCACAGTCTCCATTTCACTTTGGCTTCTCCACAAAATACTGGGTAAAAGTATAGCTGAGAAGCAATTGTTAGGTGCTATTTAGGAATGAAAAGTAATCTTTAACACTGACCTAAGCAACACATGAAAAAGAAAATCAACATAGAATAAAAGTATTGCGTAATCCATAATTAAATTGAAAGTTACCATTGCCATCTTTCTGTCTTGCATTGTATTTTTCAGCTCAAGAGATAAGATTTATCTTGAGCTGTGTGTCACTCTTAGTCACTCTAGGCTCTTTCCAGGATTTGTGGTCTTAGAAAATTTCCATTTCCTTGTGTTTGTTAAAAGCAGTGAAGTCTGCCAGACTTCTCCTCCTCCTATGGCTATTTGTTCTAAATTTCTTGGAACTGCAGAGTCTCTGTCAGAAGCCTTTACCACTGAACTACACAGAGAGCCTTAGGAGAGAGCTTTATATAAGAAAGCCAACAAGATTTTTCAGAAAGAGGTGTGTTCTGTGGAGGGAAGCTTGAACCAATGGTATAACATTTGGTCCCCTAGGGAATTTGATTTCAATAGAAGTGTCTATACTTCTGCTGGAGTTTTATAGATTTGAGGGGGAGGGGAGGGGTTGAAGGAAGAAGAGAAAGAAATTAGCTTGCTACAAAAGCATATCAACTGTGTTTTAGGGAGAGAAGGAATGATGAAGTAAGGGACGAAATCAGTCACAGGTGACAACAGGGCCAGGGGCAGGGAGGGGGGTGGTCACAGACAAGAGTTTGTAGGGACCACGTTTAGTGCGATGAAATGGGTCTCAATAAATGCTGGATACAATACAAGCAAGCCAGCAACGTGGGGCGGTGCACTGCTCAAAGGCCGAGCACCTGCCTCGTTTCACGTGGTCCTTAAGCGATTGGTACATGCTCCCTTTTCCTCTCCGAGTTTCCCGAGGCTACTCCTGTTCTCTGAATGTCCCTTCCTGCTCTTCTCTGTCACCATTACCCACCCTTCCTGCTGCAAACCTGCTGACCAAGTGGGCAGATGGGTTGTTTGTGGTGTTTGTACTTTGCTTCATGGATTCAAATGGTCATTAATTTCTAAATACCGTAATTTAAAAACTCCCAATGTAGAATGAACTTCTATTAGGAAACATATTTGATCAGAAAGTTAGGATATCAAATAGGCCCCCCCGGGAGATCAGCATGACCGGTGCCCCTGGCACAGGGTACGCCTCAGAGGCGACTGGGTGTTTTATGATGCTCCCTGACAGCCTCTCTCCCACCCAGCTCCTTCCACACCTTCACCCCCTTTCCCCTCCTGTCATTGTCCAACTCTTCGCCCATGTTTCTGCCCTTCCACTCCTGGACTTTTTACCTCCACCAGGCTTGCTGGCTTCTCCAGGGTCCCTTGGGCTGCACTCTGCTCTGTCCAAACCACACTTTAAAAACAGCTTTGCTTCAACAGCTCCCTCTGGGAGGTGGGGTGTGGGTGTAGCATGAACTGGAGGGGAAGGAATGGGAGGCACCCACTGGCCAAACTGAGTAGTCTGGGGCAAAGATTGGGTTCTAGTTGGTGGTCCCCACTGAGATCATTCACAAATTATGTGATAATCAAGACACGGCAGTCTAGGACATATTGACACAATACAAGCTCTGACAAATAGTGGAAAGAAAATAGTGCTCTATATATTGGGTTACCCTACAGTTTGTGAGCCAAACAGGTAGACCGATGAAAGGGATCTATTATTAATTTCACCAGGAGAAGAGGTGCAACTCCCTGGCTGGGAGGTAGGTGACTACAGTGATAAGGAAAAAGGAAGAAAAAGGTCGACCAGACAGTTGAGGGGTGGGGGACTTGCAGAGTCTCTGTGTTGATTTTAGCGTGCCAGCCAGTTTTGGATGGAAAGAAATTCGAGAAAAACATTCCATGTGCAAAGCTTTAAAAAGGCAAAAAGATAAAGTGGGTAACTGAGTTGAGTCTGTTTTAATTATCGTGAGAAGCAGCTGTGAAAAAAGGTCCCCACTTTTTCCTCTGGGCTGTTCAGATGATCAGGGTCACAGTTTTCCAACTGTGTCCTGAGCAACTCTGGATTCCAAGGACCCAGTGCAGGGGCTGCCCCCGTGGGGGAGGAAGGCCATGTTTCAGTGGTGTGCCCCCATTAAAACCGAGGACCTCTTTTTGATTGTTGGCGTCACATAGAATTTGGGGGTTGGGGGAAAGCTTTTATTACCTTGAAAGCCATCAATCTAGGACAAGTCTCAGTAGGATTCCACCCACTAGAAAGAAGAGCAAGGGGACTGTCTCTCAGTAGTGTAGCACATCCTGGTAATTCATTAGACTCGTCATTACCAAACACATCATTCACACCATGTACATACAGTTATTTGATCCTTTGATTTTTTAATTTATCTTTTAAATTTAAAAAATGTTCTTTTTCTATTTTGTTCCAGAAATATACTTCGATACTAGTTCCATACCCTTATTCTACTTTTGCAAAGTGGATAATGCATAATCTGAATTTTTGTGGGAAACACATTCTGTTTTGGCTATACTGGAAGTCATTGATGGGATATGAAAAGGTAGAGAGGATTCTTACATGCCTGAGGCAATGGATGGGGAGGGCTTGCTCTGGTTTTCTTTCTCTCATTCTTTCAGCCACTGCCTGTCTTCTACGGAACAGCCATCTCCCCAAAGGCAGTTCTCCTACTGATCTGGCTTGAGTGAAAAATTAGGAAGCCTGGTGCCCCCGAAGGCCTAGTTTCCCAGGTGAAAGCAGGGATTTTTTTCTTTCTGTAGTGACAGGAAGCCACAGAAAAAAGCTTCCCCTTTCATTTAGAAATAAACCTTATTTAGGCAAAGCAGCAGGATACAAAGTCAATATCCAGAAATCAAAGGGATTTTTTATACCAGCAGTGAAACATCAGAAGCAGAAATCAGGAAAAAAATCCCATTTGATATAGCAAAAAGAAAAATAGAATACCTAGGAATAAACCTAACCAAGGAGGTAAAAGATCTGTACTCAGAAAACTACACAACACTGAAGAAAGAAATCAAGGAAGACACAAACAAATGGAAACATATACTGTGTTCATGGATTGGAAGAATTAACATCATCAAAATGTCCATACTACCCAAAGCAGTTTATAGATTCAGTGGAATACCTATTAAAGTACCAATGGCATATTTCACAGATATAGAACAGGCACTTCAAAAATTTAAATGGAACCATAAATAACCCAGAATGGCTGCTACAATTCTGAGAAAGAAGAACAAAGTAGGAGGAATCACAATACCTGATACAAAACTGTATTATAAGGCCACTATAATCAAAAGAGGCTGGTAGTGGCATAAAAACAGACAGATAGACCAATGGAACAGAACAGAGAGCTCAGAAATAAACCCAAGTCTCTACAGTCAATTAATATTTGACAAAGGGGGCAGCAGCACAAAATGGAGTAAAAATAGCCTCTTCAACAAATGATGTTGGGAGATCTGGACAGCTACGTGCAAAAAAATGAAACTCAAGCACCAACTTACACCATATACAAAAATAAATTCAAGGTGGATAAAAGATTTAAATATAAGTCATGACACCATTAATGTCCTAGAGGAAAACATAGGCAGAAAAATCTCAGATATTTCACGTAGCACTATTTTCACTGATATGTCCCCTAGAGCAAGGGACATAAAGGAAAGGAAAACAAATGGGATCTCATCAAAATAAAAAGCTTCTGCACGGCTAAAGAAAACAGTATTAAAATTAAGAGAACCAACCATATGGGAAAACACATTTGCCAATGATACCTCAGACAAAGGTTTAATCTCCAAAATATATAAAGAACTCACACAACTCCACTCTAAGAAGACAACCAACCCAATTAAAAAATGGGCGAAGGACTTGAACAGGCACTTCCCCAAGGAGGACATACAGAGGATCCAGAGACACATGAAAAGATGTTCAGTATCGTTAGCCATCAGAGAGATGCAAATTAAAACCACAACGAGATACCACCTCACGCCAGTGAGAATGGCCATCATAAACAAAGCAACAAATAACAAGTGTTGGAGAGGTTGTGGAGAAAAGGGAACCCTAGTGCACTGTTGGTGGGATTGCAGACTGGTACAACCACATTGGAAAACAGTACGTAATTTCCTCAGAAAATTAAAAATGGAACTGCCTTTTGACCCAGCAATTCCACTGCTAAGATTATATCCTAAGAACCCTGAAACACCAATCCAAAAGAACCTATGTACCCCAATGTTCATAGCAGCACAATTTACAATAGCCAAGTGCTGGAAGCAACCTAAGTGCCCATCAGTAAATGAGTGGATCCAAAAACTATGGTACATTTACACAATGGAATTCTGTGTAGCAGAAAAAAAGAAAGAGAGAGAGAGAAAGAAAGGAAGGAAGGAAGGAAGGAAGGAAGGAAGGAAGGAAGGAAGGAAGGAAGGAAGGAAGGAAGGAAGGAAGGAAAGGAAAGAGAGAAAGAGAAAGAGAAAGAGAAAGAGAAAGAGAAAGAGAAAGAAAAAGAGCTCCTACCCTTTGTGACAGCATGGATGGAACTGGAGAGCATTATGCTAAGCGAAATAAGCCAGGATGTGCAAGACAGATGCCATATAATCTCACCTTTAACTGGAACCTAATCAACAAAACAAGCAAACAAGCAAAATATAACCAAAGACACTGAAATTGAGAACAGGATGACAGTGACCAGAGGGGAGAGGGGAGGGAATTTTAGGGGAAAAGGGTGAATGTTTGCAGGAGCAATTATAGAGGACACATGGACAGTAACCATGGGGGTGGGGGTGGAAGCAGGAAGGAGGCAGGGAGGGCTGCGGGTTGGGCTGGGGTGAGGGGAAAAGGCAGAAAACTGTACTTGAACAATAATTTTTAAAAAGCCTTTTTAAATTTCTATTTTAAGAAGTTTTTTCTTATCATAAGAACAGTTTGTGTTTGGTGCTCAAAAATAGAAAATACAGTGAGGCAAAAAGAATAAAATGGAAAATATTCATTGTTTCTTTAAGTCGGAGAGGAAGGACGATTAACACCTCAGGCCAGGTCCTTCATGATGCTCTTCTCTTGTCTTCTCTTCCTCCTCTCCCCTCCCTTTGTCCTCCTCTGGTCCTCTCCCCCTCCTAGCTTCCCTTTTTCAACATATCTTTCCAGATTTTTTTTCAATATATAAATATATATCTCTATGACCACGGACCTCTGGTTAGGACCTTTGGTTGTAAAGAAGACAGAGGTTAGGAAGGAGGAGCTGTGCGGTCACTTGTGGGTTTTCTGGGAGAAATATTTGTGGATATATCTGTGGTCTGAGGGGAAAAAGCCAGTAGGATTCCAGAGGGTCGTGACCTGGCAAGAAGAAGGTGGGGTCACTAGTGGTGCAAACTGGAGAAGAGAAGAGGGGAGAGCCTTGGCAAAGTTACTTATGGGGTCTTGCGCTTGTCCTCAGAGAGTGGAGGGAAGGGAGGATGAGAGTGGGTTTTGGGTGGCGCAAAGCAGAGGCCAAGCCATTGAGGGAATACACGTTCAGTGGGCTTTTCTCAGTACTGTCAGGTGGGGTGGCACATGTCACCTTTGACGTGCCACCCTGCAGAAGTGTGGACGTCAGAGGGGCAAAGGCCTCGGCCGTTAAAACCAGTCAGGAGAAGACACGTTTCACTGTTGTTCTAGCCTGTTGTGCAGATGCAACAAAACTACCACCTATGACCATCTGTAGAAGAAAAACGTTTCTGAAAGAAAAGATCCCAAGTGGAGCTACTGTCCACGTGCATGAAAAAGGGTGGATGGGTGAAAAAGGCATGAGAATCTGGTTTAACAATGTCTGGTCATGAAGGCCTGGAAGATTACTTAAAAAAACCCGCTTTGCTCATTTTGATCACTTCAAAGCCCACGTTACACAAAGTACAAAAGCAATCGCAGCAGACAGGAAAACCCAACTTGTTGTGATACCTGGTGAGCTAACCAGCCAGCTGCAACCTCTTCATGTGTCAGTAAACAAGCCCTAATGAAGAAAGGGTGGACATCGTGGATGCGGTCAGGTGGAAATGATAACACCTACTAGCAGGGTCAAGGAAGCGTCCTTCACCCAGGTTTGTGATTGGACCTTAAGACTGTGGACCGGTGTCATGAAGGAAGTGGCCGTGAAATCATTTAAAACACGTGGTTTCAGCAATGCTGTGGATGGAACTGAGGACGATGAAATTTACCAGGATAAGGAGAGTGACTCTTCAGAACACACTGGTAATGTAGAAATTGAAGAAGGTGATACTTCTGATACTGACAGTGACAGAGAGTTCTCAGCCTTCTATGGTGCATAAATATCATAAATTTGTTACTGATACATAAAGTATTGTGTACCTTGTGTTTTGTTCTTGTGTTTTGTAATTATTTGTTACATAAAATTTCATGTGCCATATATTTTCAAAATAAATGCTAAAATTCCTTTATAATACAAAGTGGAAGTATCTAAATATAAGTTAAAAAATTAAAATGAAAGATTTTTTCCCTGAAACTTTGGGCTGAAAACATGGGTGTACATTATACATGGCAAAATATGGTAATATAATTAAAAATTTCCACTAGCCAAGTGAAAAAAGGGGGAAACCAATGAAATTGATTTTAACAACATATTTTATTTAACCAGTATACCCAAACTATTATCATTTCAACATGTCAATATAAAAATGAGTAATGAGATATTTCACATACTTTTTTGAATAAAATGTCTGTTCTTAGGAGGTGACAGAGACTGTTTGGCCAAACTCAAGGCAGGCTCTTCTGAGCTCTTTTTCAACCTTGGGTATGTCCTAAAAAATCCTTCAATAAAATTTTGAAGGACTAGGGATATAAGAGCCTGAGTCTATGGAAGCGTCTGGCCACGTGTGCTTGGCCAGGCTGTGTGGGCTCCACTGTCTCTTTGGCTGGAGGAGTGGAAAGAGCTCTCAGCCCTGGAGGCAGACCCTGGTTTTGACACCAGCGTATCAGCTCACTGTCCGGGGCCTGGGTTTCAGCATCCGTGGCCTTCAGGGTCACTCCCTGTCTCTGTTCTTTAGGATGCCCAGTGGATTTCAGGTCAGCAATGACGAGGGAATCCTTGGTACTCCAATCTCCTGCTGTGCCAGTCCAGTCTGCTGTGTATTTTCCCTTGCTGCCTTGTGAATTTTAGTAATTAACACAAATATACCTAAAGGTGAATTCATGGTGCAAGCAACTTATTTTATTTTATTTTTATTATGTTTATTGGAGTGACATTGGTGCATAAGGTTATGTAGAGTGTACAATTTTCAAGTGTACAATTTTATGATACATCGTCTGTATGGTGTACTGTGTGCCCACCCCCCAAAGTCCAATCATCTTCTGTCACCATATATTTGGCTTCATTTACTCTTCTCCCATCCGTTTTCCTCGGGTAACCCACCATACTGTTGTCCATGTCTATGAGGTTTTGTTTTTTTTTCTTGTTTGAAGCAGTAATTTAAAAATGCTTGAAGGAGCGCTCAAAGGAAATATTTCAGTACATACAGTGTCTGGCACAAATAACGCCCCTTTTTAATTATAAAAGCATAAGTATGTATTTCTGTAACATAACAATATCACACTCAAGTACACCATATGACATTTTAGGTGAAATGTTCAACTTAAAACTATAAATTATTACACCAATATTATTATTCTGCCAGCCATGCTCAAGCAGGCGTTGCTTCTGCCGGACGCTGTATTTCATGGCAGTTAATGGGCAGTTCATCTGTTACAGCACCGACCAGGTAGCTGCCCTTTACAGCTGAGGGGCAGATTTCTGGGATGTATTCTGTTGTGTAGGAACCAGCCAGCAAGTTCAGCAACAGCTACACTCAGAGAATCAAGAAATAGGAAAATAGGAGCTTAGGAGAACAAAAGTTAAAATTAATGGGAAAGAATTGTCAGAAATGAGAGTTAGATCAGAGAATTAGCATTTTTGTTGATAAGAGTAAATAAAAGTACAGCAATATTCTCACTGATAATATTTTCAGTGTTTCAGCTTTTCAGTTCTTTAAACCAGAAATTTGTAACAACACAGCCCATTGCTTCAGGCCCCTGTACAACCTGATCTTCAGAACTCTACTCGTGACTGTTTTCTTTCAAGGTCAATGGTATTTGAGGTATGTGTTTGAGTATTTGGACTGCCTTAACCTTAGACTTCAAGGTTGAAAAGTTTAGATCTGGTATGAAATATTAAAGAAATGTCCCCAATTATGACATGCATGTATCACAAAATAGCTAGTACCATCAAAAGAAAGCAGACTATGTTGTTTCAACTTTTCAATTCTTTAATGCTCTAGAAATCACTTTGACACCTCCATGTAAAATATACATTGGCTATAGACATATTGCTGGGATTAGCTATATGAGAGTAGAGTACAGGCATTTTAAAAAAGAAAGATATATAGTTTCTTAATAACTAGATCTTGCCCTGGCTGGTGTAGCTCAGTGGATTGAGCACGGGCCTGCGAACCAGCCAATTGCGGTTCGATTCCCAGTCAGGGCACATACAGGGGTTGCAGGCCAGTTCCCTGCAGGCCAGTTCCCAGCAGGGGACTCATGAAGGCAACCATACACTGATGTTTCTCTCCCTCTCTCCTTCCCTTCCCCTCTAAAGATAAATAAATAAAAATCTTAAAAAAAAACAACAACAACTAGATCTTGTTTACTGCCTTAGTTAACGTTCCCAGTCAGGAGAACAAAATAGTTTCAAGTTTATATGTAAAGCTTTGAGGATTTATTCGTAAAGGTATCTCAGTAATATTTCTCTAAGCCTTTTTTTTCTTTAAATGAAGAGGGAGCTATATTTTCTACTTTTAAATTGCAGTGTGTTTTACATTGACACGTGACATTATGTTAGTTTTAGGTGCACAACATAATGATTCAATATTTGCAAATATTATGAAATGATCACCACGATGAGCCTCGTTAACATGTCACCACACAGTTAAATTTTTTTTCTGGTGATGAGAACGCTGGTGATGAGATCCATCTGGTGATGAGATCCACTCTCAGCAACTTTCGAATATACAATACAGTGTCGTTCACCGTTTCCATGACTTTTATTTGATAAATGGAAAAAGCCTTTTGGTAAAAGTAGAATTGAAGCGATTTTTGTCCTGCTTTTAGACGTTGCATTCAATGAGGGTACCTGGCGATTGATGACTCCTTCGCAGTGAGAGCCAAACTATGAAAACATCTCAGACTCAGCCCCGCTATGTCCAGCGTCAGGCTGCTCCCTGAGGACAGAGGGAAGTCCTGGGAGAGAGAGCAAGCTGCCCAAAGGAACACAAGGGCTCCTCTTTGTGTGTAACGTATTCTGAGTAGAGAAAGCTACATGACCCAAGGCAAGATTTCCATGCAAAACAGTATTCCTCAAGACACAATAGTTAATTGCTTTTTTTTTTTTTGAGTGAGAGCTCTTTTGCTGAGTGGCTGAGTGTTCTCAGAACAAACAAACCTCTCAGCTCTGGCACGTCCAGCCCACTTCGCTCTCTCTGCTCCAGCTCCCTCCTGTGAGCTAGAGATCCGATAGCCCAGGCTGAAGTTGCAAGCTCCCCGTGGCCACACGCCCACCCTTCAGTGGGGTGGCTGGTCCTGCCAGGAAAGAAAAGGAAAGAGAAAGGGTGGGAAGGCCTAGGCGAAGTCCTCCCAATAAAGGCTAATCACTGGTGGTGACAGCTTCTCACACGACTGGACAGAACACGCTGGGCAACTGGGCCGCGCCTGCTCCCAGCTGCCTGTCACGGTACTGAGAGTAAGAGGTGACCTCTTTATTTTTAGAAGGGCACAGTCATAATAACTCAGCGCTTAGCTTCATTCAAGGCAGGCAGGCGCTTTGGGAGTTTGTAAACACCTACTTTCTGAGTAAGGGAGGAGTGCTTTTTTTTTTTCTGAAAAGGAAAGAACTGGACTCCTGGGTGTTTCCCTCCAGATAGTCATTGCTGGAGTGGAGAGACGGCACTGTGGCACCCACTGCTGCCGCCTCCTCTGGTTTCTGTGTTTTTAAAGGGCAGAGATGCCTGAAGGGGAGGACTTGGGACCAGACAAAAGGTAATTACAATGAACATTTGCTTCCTTTGGAGTCCATTTCATTTTGCTAGTTATCTTTTTAAAAATGCTGTGACTAGTTTAAAGGAAAATTAAGAAAAAAAATAGAATGCAATATCTTAACTCCAGGAAACTGAATGTGTTGTTTTGTTTTGTTTTTGTATCATGGAGAAAGACAAAGTTAACTTAAAATACCCTTAGAAACATGAAAAGAAGTATTTTTCTTTAATGAGGAAATGATGGTGTGAAATTTTAAAAAGTATTTGTCCCTATATCGTGTTAAATCTACTTGAATTTTTTGGTGTTTGATTTTTAAGATGATGTTTGAGATGATAATTGTTAGAAACCTAAGCTAGAGAACATTTTGTAAAGTACTGGCATTTCAAAGACATGTTGAACATTTCTAAAAGTTAAACTGTTAGACCAATGTACCAATTTAGGTATTGGAACACTCTTTTTAACCACAGTTCTTATCCTTGAAGATGTGGTCAGTTTAAATCCTTACGCAGAACATTAATTGTATCAATGTTTTTATTAATATATCGCTCTAAGGAGAGGGCATAGAGATGGGGAAGGAAACAGTCCATTAATTCCTATAATATGATCATAACTTGTGTCCATGTTGAAGGCCTCCATTTCTAGCCCCATTGCTGTATTAAGAAAATTTGTATGAATCAGTTTCATTGGAATTCTAGTTAGGGTCATGGAAATTAAGATAAGTAGAAAGGAAACAAAACAGAAACAAATCTCCATCAGAGATACGGAGATCAAACTGATGGCTGCCAGAGGGGAGGGGGTTGCCCCGTGGATGAAAAAGGCGAAGGGATTAAGAAGTGCAAATTGGCAATTACCAGACAGTCATGGGACAGAAGGCCCAGCGCAGGGAGTGTGGGCAGTGATACTGTGGTGACTGCGTACGGTGCCAGGTGGTGCTGGACTTGTGGGGTGATCACTTCATAAGTTACATAAATGTCTAGCCACTGTGTTGTATGCGTGAAACTAATGTAATATTGACCTGTGGTTGAAAAAAATATTTCTTTTCCTGGTTAAAAGAGGAAAAGGGGCTATTGACAATTTTATTGTCAGAGAAGGTGGAAACTGGTAGGAACTGGAAGCTCTCTAGAAATAGGAGTTCCAGGTGTCGTTTTGTTGTCCGTCCCTTTAAGATGAGATGCCCCTTCTAGCTGGGATTGTATGATGTGTGTTTGTATGTGTGCGTGTTGATTATAATAAGTTGTAATTGGGCCCCTAGAAACTCCTCCTCTCTTCTCCAGTTTTCTCGTTTTCTTTCTGATTTCTCCCCAGTACGTCAAAGGGGGACATTAAGTTGACAATTAATTGAGTAATGAAACAGTTTCCTATATAAAATGAGGCATTAAATCAAGTACTTGAAGAAGGCATCACAGAAGTGCCTAGATTTAGGACATGGACTGACCGACTAGTTAAGAAGACAGTTTCGGAGAAATTTAAAGTCAGTCTTGGTTTTGAGATGATGGGGTTGATCTACCTCATGTATTGTGCGCACCGCTGTTGCCCATCACATTTTAATGTTTCCAACATCAAGTCTTTCTCTTTTTCTCTTAGCATTCTGGCATTCCCTCTGTAGCTCCCTGATAGACATTTGTACAGAATAGGCATTTCAATAAATAATTGTTCAATGAGATTTATGGATAGCTCATTTAATACTTGCAGTGAACGTGTGGGTGGACTGATCATTTGAGACTGAAGGGAAAGATTTGGCAGAAATGTAATAATCATCACAGTTAAGTAATTAATTGTGGATAATTATAAATGTTTTGAACGAACAGTTTGTGATGTACACAAAACGTAAGATGGTTTTCTAAGACTTCTTTACCGGTTGCAAAGGACAAACAGACAAGGAGAATGTGTATATATTGAATAAGAATTATTACTAAGGACCGATGAAGTGATGTACCCCTGCTCCCCTTTTTTATTTTGATGCGACTGCCCACTCTTAACAGTTTGTGGTCTCCTGCACAATAAACTTTGCTTTATAGGTTTTTTTTTTTCTCCCGGTCTGTGCAGAAAGTTAGAAAGGGCATCCTGGTGAACATTTGGGGCTCGGCTGGAAATAAAATACTACGTTTGAGAGGGAATTTTGCTCATGCTAAATCTGAGATGAAATGCCACTGGACGACTCTGTCGGTGCCGCATCTAAAAGAGAAATAACTTAAAAGTGACGGACCTGCTGACGACACTTGCTCTTCTGGCTGCCGTTGAGTCTCACATGCAGACTTTGTGTGACCTCAGTCCCGGTCTGGAGTTTGGTGACCTGAATTGCTCTGTAACGGGCAGTCAGCTAAATCTGAACGAAGTGTTTTAAACCAGTGGGCAGCTTCGTTAGTATGTCGGCATGTGTGCCGCAGGCCCCTGAGCACATTTGCTGTGTGCACGCATGGTCAATGGCTCGGAGGCTGCGTTTTATACTCATCAAATGCACAGGTGTGAACAGAACTGCCTGGGGCGGGAGGGAGCCAGAGGACAGACCCTCTTCCTCGCCATTTATCTCGTTGCTGGTAATAAACACTCTGGTATTAACCTCCAAAGACTCGGTCTGAGTCTGAGTTTCAAGGTCACGAGATGAGGGGAGAGGGTGTGAAGGGATGCCATTCTGAAGGAGGGTAAGGAAGGTGGAAAGCCAAGCAGGAAGCCAAAGAAGAAAAAGAGGTGGGAGAAGTGCCTGGGAAAGCTGGCAGGAGCAAGAAATACAAGGATAGTTAGACCCCAGCCAGAGGCCCAGCTCTGCATGGTCCCTCGTCCCACCTGATTTGGGGCCCCACCATAGAGGTCACCGTGCAGGCCCTCGATGTGGTCCGAGTCTGCGTGGAGGGGTGTGGACAGGTGAAACATTCCCTATCCCAGCAGCCGGCAAGGGGATGGACCTCAGGTTACCAGGACTGAGCTCGGCAGGAGTCTTAGAGAAGCGCCTCCCCACCAGGCCTTCGTGCCCACACATTCGCTGTGTGTGTGTGTTCATCAGCGCAGCCCCGGAGCCAGGAGCTATGCCACGTGGTGGGGTGAGGGGCGAGGCCCCTGCTCTCATGGAGCATGTGGCCCGAATGGGGGAGACAGACCACTTAAGTTAAAAAACAACCTTAGAATATTTCAAATAAGAGCTAAAGATACATTTAACATGGAAATGTGGGGGAGTACCTGGCATGTGTGTGGTAAGAAAGAGGCGTTCAGAAGGCCTCTCCAAGGAGGTGAGTGGAGAGGTGGAGAGGAGCCTGGGCTGCGCCTTCTAGGTGATGCGTGGTGTGCCGGGGGAGGGGAAGCCCTGGTCCTAGCATTTGTTGATGCCTTTTCAAGACGCCCACAGCAGGTCCCTGAAAGTGGAGCTGGGCACGATGCACAGAGTTGGTTCTGGAAAGCCTGTGGGGGTCAGCTCCAGCCCACAGCGACTGTGTGTGGACACAGGGCTGGCGTTTAATGCTGCTGCTGCCCCTTCTTCTTGGATATATCCCCACGCCGTGGGAGCCATACAGTTCTTGAAGGTCTGTTTTTCTTCCACCGTCCAACATAGTCTTGGAACACGTCTCTCCGCCATAGAAAATGTTTACCACTTTTGAAATCCTTTTTTGACCCAGCTGAGCTAATATTTGGAAGCGATTAAGAACTTCAAGAACAATACGGTCTGCCCTTGCTGCCGGAGCGTATTTGTGTGCGGCGTCTCAATCACCACCTACCAAGCCGCCTGCTTCCCAAACCCCCAGGGCTCCCCAAGTCCCTGTTAAAGCTGATGTTTGTTTTATGAACACAGGTGACTAATTTTTTGTTACCCCTCAAATGTGATGAAAGTCTCTTTGGCTTCCTCTACCAAAGGAGGGCGACAGCTGCTGTGTGTTGAGCCGTGGAAGGGGCTGTCCCTGGGCCGTCCCCGACCATCCCCCAGCTTCTATCCACAGAAGCTGACCCTGCAGAGGAAAAGTCACTGTGCGTGCCTGTACTCCCAGACTCGTGTCCCCTCGTGGGCAGCTCTGTGTCTGGATGGATCCGGTCTTGTCTCGTTCTTCTCCTTACTGTGTGCATCTGGGACCTGCAGAAGGTCCCAGAGCTCAAGGGCTTAACCCAGGGGCAGATCTCACACGCAGTATTGTGTTCCCACTGAAAGAAGTTAACGTGGCTCCTTTGGGGAAATAAAAACAGTATAGGGGAAAAATGGATGTAAAGAAGAAATGATCAGCCATTGTCTTACTGCCTCAAAATAATACTGGGATATTTTGCTTTCAAGCATTTCTTAGGTTTTTTTTTGTAAAGTTATAATTATATATGATACATACAATTTTATACACTGTTGCCTTTTTTTCCCCTCATGAGCATTGCTCAATAACCTCTAACATTTGGAAGCCTTTTTTTTTAATGCCTGCAAAACATTCTATCCTTTGGATTTTCCTGCATTTATTATTATTACTAAATTAACTGTTTTGCCATATAAATGAGAGTGGGATACACCACTTCATTGTTCTAATGAGGGGATGATTCAATAGTAGGTGTCAATATGAGCTGCCAGGTTCCTAAGCCATCTGTGGTCTGATCCTTGTGAGCATCCCAAATACGGCCATGACGTACGTGGACAGCACTCAGCGTGTGCCGTCCATCCACTCTCCCTAGGTGGTGGTCTGGACAAGAGTCGATGCGGAATCGCCCAGGGCGTTCCCGGTTGGTGTGGTCTGTGTGGGTTGCATGTTTTTCACGTTGGAGCAGGACCATGAGGGGCACGCGTTTGGTTCACATTATTTTTATCCTTTGTAGGACTGCTCTCACCCAAGTAAGTGTGGGTGTTAGGCCGCAGACCTGTGTTATATGAATTTACCTCTTCTAGCAGGACGCAAGGATGTCTGCCCAGTGCGGCTGACAGTGAGCTGAGTATCCACAGGAGCAAGTTCAAGTTCAGGACAAGTGTGCATCTCTTGTGCAATCGGTTTGTTCTAATTTATGAGTTCTAATTTATGAATCTTCTAAATGATCATATTTCCGTCTCTGATGCAGTCATTGGGAGGTGAAATGACAGCTCACCTCTAGCAGGTATACGGAGCTCTCCGAATGCACCTCTGTGCTCTTCTTCCCCTGGGCCATTTCCTTTCCCACCAGGCCCTTCAGTGGCCTTCCCTTGTAGGGCTACTCCCTTCCCCTCCCCCGCCTCTCAAAGGCTGTGATAGCTACATTCTAAGGCATCCAGCCGAGAGACCCTGTGCGGGGTGACACCCACCCCAGGCTCTGCCTCCAAGCCGTGGGCCCTGGGGGGGGGCGCTGCATCTCCTGGATGGAGGTGCACCATTTCTACAAATGCCTCTTGCAGACCAAGGGCTCTGCTCCCTCTGGTGCTTGTTTTATTCCTTGTTTTCTAAGTACTTTTAGAGGCCCCCTACAGGTCTTTATGGACTGGAGTGAGATAAAATAATTACCAAGAGAATAGCCCTTGTCATGTGCAAATTACATATATATCTCCATGTGAAGAAATAGAACATGAAGACTTCCGTTCGCCTAGTTTTTAACTGGGGACTACGGGACATAAGCAATTCTGTTCCAGAGGCGGTCAGTCCACTGAGGTTGGAGTTGGGGTGAGAGAAGCGCACGGTCTCGATTTTGGGTTTGGGAAGCATCAGCTTGTGATGGCGAAAAAATGTTGGCTGTGAAAATCAGTAGTTTTCTTCAGCAATCTAACTTCTCTTTCAGCTGAAATCTAGTGATGTCACAGTTCATTTCTGCGGCTGACTGGCCATGTTGCAGCCTAGGAAGAACATAAAAGAATCAGCCAAACTCAGAGGAAGGACCTTCAGGCAGAAGCGCGTTAAAGCTCTTGTTTTTGTGTGTGTGTGTGTTTTAGCTATTCTTTGCAATCACTGTAAACTCTCAGTGAAAAAATAAAAATGACCTCCTGTGGGAATATGGGCTTCTGGCTCTTTGGCCAGAGTTAATATGATTTCATCCAGTGCCTTCTGTGAGAATCAGGCAGAATGGTTGTAACCCTGATTTGTTCTTACCTGTATTTTTTTCTCTTTTCCCTCTCAGACTCATTCATCCACTCTCTCTCGGATTCCTTGGCTCCCCCGTGCCTCACACCATGGGGTTGCCTTCTCTCGCCATGGTACCTGTTGTCTGTGATTCCAACTTGGCAAAGATGAGAGGCAAAACATAGGTGGAGCAACATCAGGCAGCCCATCGAAGTCACAGAGTGTCCTGAGGCTGAAGTTGGGAAACAGGGGGAGGGTCCCAGCCGCCCCGGGAGACACGCACAAGTTGAGGTGGTGACCGAGAGGGCAGTGGTGTCATTCATTCTTAAAAGGAGGTTCCTGTCGGTCTTCCAGGCTGGCCACACTCCCCCCCCGCCCACTTCCTCAGATGCAGCCTCATTTTTGCAGGGTTGGGCAGCCCTGGGTGTGATTGTCACCCACAGGCTAAATGCCACCAAAGGCTATTAAAGATGTTGTTCTGTGGGTTTCCCAGAGTTTGGGGGAAATCCAGACTGGGGCTTCTTTGACTTAGACGGGGGGACCACAGTTGTGAGTGCCCCATGTTAGCCAAGGGGAGGGAGAGGCTCAGACCCCCAGAGGCCAGTGCCCTCTCTGTGGTAACTGATTTCTGAAGGCTGCTGTGTGTCAGGGCAGAGAGCTGCTCGGGCACCCACAGGAGGTGTTGCCTAAGGGGGAGTGTCACGCAGTCACTGACATCACCGTGCGGACTCTTCGCTGGCAGTAAACAGAACGGGCAGCCGTGGAGTTCTTTCTACTCTGTGAATCAGAAAGTGACATTTCGTGGTGCTGTTTCAGCTGAGCTCTAGGCAAGTGCTTTCTTCTGAAAAGAAAACAAACCCATCTATCATCTTCAAATGACACCTGTAAAGATTAAACCTACAAATCCTGTCTTTAGACAGTATTCTGGAGTGTCTTGTGATGTGAGGGGCAGAAATCTTTCCTTCCAAAGAGAGTAAACTGAACATGAATTCCAAATAGTCATACTTTCTCATAGTCATCGGTATCTTGAAGGCTTTCTTTTAGGAGTATGTTTGTTTTGTGAAGGAAGGCTTTGAGATGTAGCCTTTGTTATGAAAGGAATATTTATGTAGATTAGTTATAGACCTAGAATGAATCGACTTGCTTGCTGAAACAAGAAGAGGTTTGCTCAGTAGACGAGGGCACAAGCAGCAGCTCTGACGTCAGCGATGGAGGAGGGCGCTGACGACCCCCAATGGGCTTGGCAGAGGGGAGACTGGGAAGCTGTTGTGTTCCGTGGGCAGGGCTGTCGTGCCAGCTCCTGTCAACTGGAAATGGTGCCTGAAGTCCTGATAAGGATTGTGGGGCCTCGTTGGGAAGGTTCTGGAAAGAACTTATGGCAGATTACTGTGATCTGCCGTGCCTGGAGAGGGTGAGTGGGTATGTGAGTGAAGTGCACGGTGCCAGCTTGAGGACAGGGAGGGGTGGGGGGAGCAGTGGGAGAGTAATCTTTATTCATTTGATTTTGAAAGATTCTGAACTTTTCATTGATATTAGTGGCACCTTGACTCCCCCCTCCTCTGATATTCTGAGCTTGAGAGGGTAGAAACTTTACCTAGGAAAAGTCTGAAGTTTAGATGCCTCTTTGCTAAATCCTGGATGAACTCCTAGGGCAGTCTATTTTAAGATGAGAAGGAAACCTTTCTCCTTGTAATACTTTACAAGTCAAATCTGGCATATAACAACTTCACCCATATTACGTCAAGAAATTGTGTGCTTCTCTCTGTTATTAGCAACAGGACTGCTTTTTATCCAGACGCTGTACAACAGCTGAGGAAAGTTGGTGGATTGGAGTTGGAAAGATCTGGAGAGACCTGGTCCTGGTGCTGCCCCTCCTTGGCTGTATCTACAAATCCTGTAAAATGGGGGCATTTACCCACATTGTCAGGTTGTGGTAAGGGTTGCACCATATGATAAAGCTCCTAATGTAGTTCCCAGCACTCGGTACGTACGCAATACCTGGGTGGCGGTGTTATAGCAGAAGCTCCGTGAATGGTTCCTAGTCAGCTTGTTGGGTTAATCAGTGATCTCTGTCACTGCTGAATAGCCACATGTCTGAAGCCTAGGACACCTTGAACCTAGCAGGCCAGTGCAGCCTGGAGGCCAGATCCACCTTGCACCTGTTTTTGTAAATAAAATATTATTGGAACACAACTGTGCTCTTTCTTTCAGATAGCGTCTGTGACTGCCCTCCTCCTGTAATGGCAGAGTTGAGTACAGAGACTGGATGGTCAACAAGGGCTAAGTTATATTCTATCTGGCCCTTTTCAGAAGATGATTGTCTACCCTGACTCTAGTATAGAACTGCTCCCACCGTATGAGTTGTGTGCTTACCTGACTTTGTGTGTTATTCACAGATCTCTTTATGTCAATATTGTTGCTATTCTAATTACATCATTTTCATTATACGTTATGTAAACTGATGAAATAAGAGATCAGAAAGAATGTTGTGGGACATTCTGCTGTTTGTTCCCAAATTCCTAGTTTCTTCCCTTCCTTTGGTAATAGAATCTTAAGTTTCAGCTAGATGATGGCTACCAATGACTTACATTTCTAGGCTCTCTTGCTGCTAGGCATGGCCATGTGACTGTGTTCCAGCCAGTGGGAAGTGGGGGGAAGCTCTGCATGCAAGTCCGGGCCATGCCTCTGAGGGAAACAAAGTGCCCTCTGACTCCTTTTCCCAGCCCTGCTGTCTGCAGTGTGGATGGGGTGGCAGGAGCTGAGTACTTGTCTTGGTGATGTGGAGGGTTTCTGAGCAGCAAGATGGAAAGAGCCTGGTCCTCCAGCCTGTGGAGATCCCATGTAGCCTAGACCCACGCTGCTCTGCTGGACAAGGGAGAAAGATGAAGCGGTCTCTTGTTTAAACCACTGTCAGTGTGACATTTGAAACAATTGGTCAACTTACATCTTAATACGTAACAGCTGTTTACCTCTATGAAACCAAGTTGAATGCACTGGAATCGGTCATGGCAAGTTGCTAATAAACATTGCTTTCTTTAAAAAGTGGACAAAACAACTAAAAAGGTTGGTGGAGGGGTGAGCGTAAGAACGATCCTTTATGTGGGCTGTTTGATTTATAAATTCTTCCTCTTTAAATAAATGAGAAATCAGAGATAGTTCGTGGGACTTTATTTCATGCAAGGAGGCCAGTTTTTTTGGTCCCAGTGGGTAGTTTCGCAACGCTCACCGCCCGGAGACATAAGTGATGTTTTTCGGATTGAGTTGACTGCCCCGAGGGCGCACTGCTCGGTTTTGTTGGACCCGAGTCAGCATTCAGGTTGTTCCCCAAGTATCAGAACATTCATACCGATTCCTTGTTAATATGGTATGGAATCAATGGATAATCTGTACTGCCTTAGATAAAGGAAGAGGGAAGTTATTTGGTACTAAAAAGCAGCTTAAAATTGGCCATTGTTGGCAATCCATAAGGATGCGAAAGCCCTTTTTTAAATGCTGTGATGAAAATCTGAGAAAGGATTTACCTCCTCCCAGGCAGTTAGGCCCAGCGGCAGAGCAGCCCCCTCTGTTTTTTGGTAATTTACCTTTACGTCTAACCCCCATCTCTTTACATTCTAACCTCCAGCTCATGTTACCAGTGAAATCATAAGTCCTGGATTTGAGCAGACAGAGAAGTTCTAGTTTCTGTTTCACGGAAAGGGAGCAGAGCAGTGAAAGTTGTGGCAATGAGGCCACCCTCACAGATGGCAGGACACCTGCTCCGGCCTTGCACTCACCACAGGCCTGGAAGTCAGTGATCCATTGTAAAGAAAAGACGAAATTCCTTACCCAGCTCCGAGTTTCTGTTATGGGACTGCAGACATTGGCATAACCTTCATTTGACATCTTACATTTTCAGCATCCACACAGCCTCTGGAAATGGAAGTACCTGGGTTTTTCACAGCTTATTAGGAGGTCTGTTTGCCAGGAACCTTTTTCAGTCTGAGATCGGATACCTTGCCATTGGTACTCGAAGGGTAGCAAATAGCCACTAAGATTCTCTTTTAAGGGATATTGCCAGCTTTAAATATTTCTCTTTCATATTAACGTTGATTTTGAAATTTCCTCTTTCTATAAGAAAGTAAACGTTGCTTATTTCATTAAAGTGGAGGACGTTACTCAGTGTTTCCCTAAATTCTGCTTCTCAAGCAAAACATGTGCGTGAATAGCCGATTATGAAATCCTTGAGCAGAAGGTGCTGATTACCCCGTCCTCGGCCCACGGGCCCTCTGATTTGCTGAGATATTTCAGAAGTGGTGGGGCATGATCCAAAAAACGTTCAGTATCCAGTCTGGTCTGGCTGCTTATTGGCCAGACCCAGAAACCCAGGTTCCTCCCACGGGTTGGTCCGAGCCCCGAATGGAGTGACGTCTTTGGTCACGGTGCTGCTGACTGGCATATTTTTATAGCCCCACATTCTCTAGTGTAATTTGTTAAAAGAACATTACTTTTATTTGCTCTTCAGATTCCCAAGAGTCAATTTATAACAGATTTCACAGAGTCGATTCATTCCTGGCTTCTTTGGAGATATAATGCAGTGAAAGGGAACTTAATTTTTAAGTGAACCTAATCACACTTAGCCCCTGGGGTGTCTGCCGGCTGTGATGTATACAGGGCTCACTGAAATGCCACGATGGGAGTGAATAGTTTGGTTAAAGATCACGTCACCCAGAAGGTCTAAGGCTTTTTGTTTATGACAAGAGAAGTAATGGCATATATCTGACTTCAAAACAACTGTCTTTTATAGAACCCAACATGTTTTTCATTTCTTGAAAATGCATTGTGGTTAATGAACTAGAGAAAAAGAATATGCATGGTAGATTGAGCTCTGATAAAAATATAACTCAAGCATAGAATGTACTCAGAGGTAACAATTAAAGGGTGCGTAATATGTATAATATGCATAAATATATGTATTTCTATCTCCGTCTTTTCTTTTTTGCCTAAGTTTTTTATTTCCCAGCCACATAATCAGTCTCTCATTGCGTGTTTGTTTAAGATAGTCATTGTCGTCACATGGCTTAATAATAGGTGGATTGCTTTGGCCATCTGGCTCCATTGGTTCCATTTTGGCCGTGGTCAGTTCCCCGAAGGCTCACCTATGCTTGTGAGTGCCCCATGTAGCTCAGGATAAAATGTTTTAGCACCACGTAATCAATCTATTTAGTGGGGTGGACACAACTCTTAGAATATCTAGGCTCATTTCAATGCTATTTCACTGTAGTTCTGTCCTTGTGGTTCTGGATGGTTCTCACTTGGGAAAACTAAGTAACTGAGGTCCATCAAAGAGCTGTTTTATCTCACTAGAGGATCTTACCAAGTCTATTCCATGCAGCTGAATTAGAGTACAAGCAGAAAATGAATCAGTAGTAAACCATGTGTGTCACAAACAAGAAGGCATTTAAAATTTTACCGACTAGACTAGCGAATCCAGTAAACAGGGTCCTAGGTGAAGGGAGCGAGATGTATGGGTTTAATATGGTGCCAGAGGGAAGGGGTAGGTGTGAGCCACACAGCCCTTTCCTCGGTCTCTGGGTTAGGGAAGCTGACGTCCTGGAAGTGGCTAGGGTATTGGGCAAGCAGGTCTCCAATAGGCTTGGCGGTTTTCCACACATAAAGCACACGTGGCAGCTGTCAGATCCTCCTGAATACCACTGACCGGAACTTGAACTCGAGAGGCAGAGATGAATACCTGCGACAGGTTAAAGTGAAGGAGGATGTCGCAGGCGGGCAGACAGCTTTCTCCCTCGGCTGAGGTTCAGCCTGGATCATTCAGATCTCATTTATTTCTACTGAATGACATTTCACAGACGAATACTACCCTAATATTTAAGAATAAGGTTTTTGGAGCAAATGAATAATGTGAATGGAAATGAAATGTTGGAGGAACTTTTTGTTTAAAGATTTTATTTATTTATCTTTAGAGAGGGGAAGGGAAGGGAAAGAGCGGGAGAGAAACATCAATGTGTGAGAGAAACATGGATCGGTTGCCTCTCACACGCCCCCAACCGGGGAGCTAGCCCACAAAGCAAGCATGCGCCCTGACCGGGAATTGAACCAGACAACCTTTCAGTTTGCAGAATGATGCTCAATCCACTGAGCCACCCCACTCAGGGCAGAGAAGCTCTTTAAATATGTGTTTTCAAGAACTCTTTTAATCTTCAGATGTAAAGCACACAATGACTGTTATCATGGTAATTAGAAATGCATCGAAGGCCGACTCATTTCCGGTTCATTATTAGACAGACTCCTTCTTCCTTTCTGTGACTTTGAGAAAGTGGGGGAAATCGTGCCTGTGGAAACTCTCTTTAATCAGACAGACCGAACCGTGTATTAATACATCTGTATGACTTTATTTTCCTAAAGAACCTATTGCTAGGGGAAATAACTGGTTTTGAAATTCATCCTCATGACATAGTATCGAGCTCTGCCCTCCCTCCCTAAGCAAAAAGCTTCTTCGCTGTCACGCATTTCATGTGTCTGTACCCATTTCTCCCTGGACCGTCACTCGGCCCTTTCCAGTTCGTGCCCTGCGCTTTCCCAAGTCCACACCTGTCTCCCCTGCACACCATTATCGAGAGCTGCACTATACTTATTTACCGCTAACACATGCAGTATCCATCAGTAGTAGCTTATTGCTAAAACCCACTTTTGAGGGAGGCTGGTGGCAAGTTTAGCAAGCATTGAGACATCATGATGAGATTCATGTCTTTTCTATGACTGGCAAGGATGATCCTCTCAGGAAGGGTGTGTTCCTGTGCATGGCTGGCTTACAAATGAAAATGAATGAGAGACTCACTGTTACAAGAACTGAAGTGGGGATGCAGCCTATAATTTAACAGTCGAGCATCTTGAATGAACACCTCAGTAGCAGATGGCCACTAACTCCATGTTTGCAGTGTTCCAGGCTACCCCCCCCATCACAGACTGGCAGCCGCCCTGGCTGGGTGGCTCAGTAGGTTGGAGTGTCATCCCATACGCCCGAAGGTTGTGGTTTTGATCCCCAGTCAGGGCACATGTCTAAGTCCCAGTCTGACCCCCAGTCAGGGTGCTTCCGAGAAGCAGCAGGTCGATGTTTCTCTCTTACATCAGTGTTTCTCTCTCTCTCTCTCCCTCCCTCCCTTTCTCTCTAAAATCAATAAACATGTCCTTGGTCAAGGATTAAAAAATAAATAAAATAAAATAAAATAAATGATGTGTGTTAAGACAAGACTGATAACAGAGTCTTCAGACAAGATTGATTTTAATAGGCCTTAATAATAAAACACTTCGGAGGAACTTGATCATTCACTGTTCGGGTTGTTCAGGCCCAGTGAAATGGGTAAGGCCTCTGAGAAACAAAATTAGGAATTACGTTGTTGGTGAAATTTGTTCTGAAAGAAACATATCCTTGAGTGTTGTCACAGAAGTGTAAGTTTCATAAAACCAGGCCAAAGGGTAAAAAAGCGGGGAGGGGACACTCACTTTTGAGTCCAACTGCTGTTAAACCCTGGACTGTACTCTGTTGGAAATTGTGGGTCTCGAGGAGAATGCAAGGAAATGCTTATGTCCCAATGAGCCAGCTTGCTTCATGATAACAATTTCTGTTTTCCTTGAGAAATGTTCGATATTGTCCCTGACTCTCGATATGGTCCCTCCTTGAGGGACCAAGTAGAAAGCTTTTCTTCCCTCAGGGACAGTGGTTGAAGCAAATCTGGGCATTCACAAGTGGAAGGGTGTTTAATCTCCCGCAGGCCTCAAGTAGGTGCTTGTTCTGAGCTAGTAATGGAATTTAAATGGTTTGTGCCCTGAGTCACTGAAGTCTAGATGCTGAAAAGTTAACAAAATTGAAAACTCTAGACGAAAACTTCTAACCGGCACCTGTTCCTAGAAACTAGAGTAACATAAGGAGTAAGGTGATGGTGTCAGCTGAACGCCAGCCTCTCCCGTTCTCTTGACAGGTAAGTGATGGTCCGTGTGCCTGGGCAAGGGGCAGTGCAGAGGCTGAGATGAGGGCACGGAGGGGCAGCTTCACCGAGTGACTGGTCTCCGATTTGCTTAAAACGGCATAAAAAGAGAGAGCGAGCCCCACACAGAACCCCAAGTCACCCCGAGGGAGGTGGGTTCGGTTTCTGGGGGCAGAAGAAGCCGGCACTTAGCTGGCGCCTCCTGGTCCCTGGCGGCGGGTGGAGTTGCTCGCGTGGCTCATTGGTCTGAGGAAGCGAAAGCTGCCAGTGGAGAGCTATGTAACTTCTTAATCTTGGGTTTGCTTTTTTTAATCCTCCAGTTGACACATCTTATTTGCTTTGTCACGGTTCTAAGGCTGTGTTTGTGCAGAGACACATCCCTGTGTTTTCACTTTGTTTCTCTGCCCGCACACACATGCACAGGTACACACGGAGGAACACGTTATGTGTCCACAGGATTAAAAAAAATTCTAACACGTTGCACTAAGAAATGTTAAAATCTGTAACTGGATACAGACTGACCTTTCTAAGAAAAGTTCAGCAGGACTCAGCATCAGCAGAGGTCCGCCACCAGCGCGGAGCATGAGACCTTTAGTCACCGGTGGAGAACGCATGGGCCGCGGGCCCCGGGCCAGGCATATTTATAGGTGTGGGAGTCGAAGCAGCTGCTGGCCGCGGTTGCTGGGTGACCACTGAGGTTAGAACAAACCCCCCTTTTAAAAACTTTGTCCCTATGGGATGTTGGCATCATTCACTCACTGAAAAATACTGTTTGGCTTCCATTTCCAATCCCTGTCCATTAAAAATAAAATCAAGTAGTATAAAATGATGTACATTTTCTAGAGGCAGTTATAACAAAATCCTTTTAAACATCTTTGGAAATGATTATTGCAATATGAGTTCTTAGGGAGATGGAAGACCTAAAAAGTGACTAGAAATGGGTGTTTGTATATGTGTGTGTGTGTGTGTGTTTAAGAGGAGACCACAGTGTCTGAAAATGCTTTGCAGTGGATCAAGGTCGCCCAACAGAAACAAAAAAGGGCCTCCTTTTCCCCGTCTCACAGGAAGGTTGGGTCCTGGCTGATTTTCCCGATTGGGCCGACTCAGCCGCAGCCTCGGGCCTGCCCTCCGGGGCACCACGGAGACTTGGGGGTGCTGTGGGTTCCCATGGAGAAGTCAAGCACTGGGGCCCGCGTTTTGCCAGAAGGAATTTCACACGAACTATTCATTTCTAGTTAAGGAAACTTTTGGAATAAATGAGGGATAGTTTCTAGTTACCTAATTTTGAAAGCAGTTTAACTCTTCATTTCTAGGGGAAATTTTTTAAAAAACCTATTTTCTGTACATGAAAGTGAGTTTCCAAAATTTTCTGGAGCTTTTGTCCATTATTTTATACATATGTGTATTTATAGATATAAAGGAATTGCATAGTAATTATTGCCAATATTTGATGTATAGAAACATTCAGATTAGTGAATAAAAGTCATACATAATGTCATTAAATAACCACTGTTAGTTACTGATATTTTCTTCTTTGATATTTGTTCATTGTTTACATTCATTGTTATTATTCATTCATCTATTTATTATTTCATGTGCTTCGTACATGTCAAGCTCTGTTTGCTGCTGAAGCCAGAGCCATGGCTATGAACGCCTTCATGGAATTTAAATTCCGATAGGGGGTCAGCCTTACAAAGGTGCGCGGACCGCAGTTAGTAACTAGCCCAGAAGAGAGCGCTCTACTGATGGGGCGGAGGCAGCTCAGGTGGAGAGTCGGTGCGAAAGGCATGCACAGTGCTCACTTCGCTCAGTGCCGGCCCCTGTGGAGAGCCCGGTCTGTGGCAGTAGTGACCGTGGCTGCGGTTCGTGGTGTGGGGTCCTTTTGTGGGTGCTGACTCGGAAGCAGCAGAAGTGGTGGAGAGAGAAAATGGAAATCTCAGCTCCTGAGTTTCACCTGAGAACCGAAGCTGCATTTCAGGTAGTTCTGTTTCCATGGCTTGGCCTTCAAGGATTCTGTCTCTGTTCCCCTGTTACGGCTCCAATGCGCTTTCCTGTGCATCTTCGCAGTGATTCCCATGTTCCAGTGCAGAGAGGTCTCCCTGGCCCTGGTGTTCACTGTGGTGCTTACTTCTTGCTGCCTGAAACCTCCTTAACTTGAATTGTTAACCAACTGCCTTGACTTGAATTATTCACCCTACTTCCATTCTACTAAAAATTGTCACTTCGCTAAAACTGATACAAGTCCCTGTGTAATCTTATTCCATGACTCTTTAATAACAATTATTCCTACCTCCTGCTTTATGTTATACAACTAACTCTTCGTTGATTCCCACTGAAAGCACAGCACTTTATTTTGAGCTGCAAATGCCAGAAGCCAAACTGAAACGAACTCAAGGCCAGGAGGGGGAATTGGCTCCAGCAAAGGGGATGTCTGTGGCTGGCTTTGCCTCTTGGGGCTGGCAGGACCCAAGAACTGAAACCAGATGTCAGGATTCATTCGTAGTCTCCCCCCCCCCCCCTCACTGCTCCTATTCCCTCTTTCTCCATCAACCGACCACTGGTTACCTGTCTCTTGTTGGCAATTATCTCCTCAAATCTAAAGCTCAAGAAGTATGTGAAAGCATTTGAGCTTTTATACACTAAAAAAAAAAATCTGGTTGTGCTTTAAAAATAACTTTCCATTATAAAAATGCTTTTTGAATTTTAGGTTCGCTAGTATATTATGAAAAGATTTATTATCCTGTGTAGTGAACAGTAATGAAAAGGTTTCCCCCCCCCATATCCAATCCCCAACTTAGTTTTTAATTTTTTTCTCCCATAGCCCTAATTAAATGTCATTTTATAGAAGTGAGCTCCATGTATAATGAAGGACAGAAGAGAGGGAGGAAGAGATCAGTCAGCTGGGGTCCTGTGCAAACTTTCACTGACTGGCGGGATGGTGCCCCAGTCATCTCCAAATCCCGGAGCCGGGAATGATGAATGACAGTCACAGACTGCCCTCAAGGCGTTTGTCAAAATGAACGGAAGGGAAGTGGTCCTGAGGGACATGGTTTGTTCTGTGCGAAGATTCGTTTGTTTCAGCATTATTTCTGGTGGATCTGAAAGACACTGGGAGCAAAAGGGATGAAACTGGCTGCCAACCCATGTTCTCTTACAGAATTAGTTTATTTTTAATGAGCAGTGTCAGACTCATTAGTCTTACAGCACCCCCTAATGGAAGGTACTGTGTACTGCAGTCTGAAACTAAAGTGCATTCCTGGATGTAAGCCATTAAACAATAGAGACGAACTTGTCTTTTAATGTAAAATGTAAACAGTGCTTTTGTTAAGTATCTTTTATAAAGAAAAAACGTACACAGTAATTTAAAAGGAAGCAGGAAAGAAAATAAAATCATTCGGATTCCAGTTGGACCCATGAGTTATTTGGTTCATTCCAAAACTTACCTTTTCTTATTTCTACATCTGCCACAGTTAAATGACTTTAAATCTGATTCTCTCAGAGCTTGCGTTGAGGACTTGTTAGGACCAGAGCAGCATTTAGTCTAGGATTCAGTTACTTTGTAAATGAAGCAAAACCCTTCTGAGTACCCGATGTCCTTGAATTTGAGGTTTTCCAGTCTGGTCCGTAGGACCAGCTGTCACACTGTCCTGGTGTGAGCACAGGGCTCTATTCCCTCTTGTCCTTCCTGTGGCTTGTTCCTGCCCCAGGTTCCTCACACAGGCACTGGTCAGGCGGAGACCCCAGGGGTCCCCTCTGGTGGTCAGCATCCTCTCTGCAGGCTCCCGTGCCCAGCACACTCAGTCCTGCCAACTCGGGCCTCCTTGGTCCTCTCTTTGGACTCGGAGTTCCAGCTGCTCCTCCCAGGTGGTCACCACGATGCATCCTTCCTGCTCCGCCGCTGGAAACCCACAGCAGTGAGTGCTCACTCCTCTCGGGATCGCCGGCCTGCCCTGCATAGCACCAGGGTCTTGAAAACCAGTGTTTCGTATATTTTGCGTTTTCTTTTTCTCCCCTCCCCTCCCCTCCCCTCCCTCCCCTCCCCTCCCCTCCCCTCCCCTCCCCTCCCCTCCCCTCCCCTCCCCTCCCCTCCCCTCCCCTCCCCTCCCCTCCCCTCCCCTCCCCTCCCCTCCCCTCCCCTCCCCTCCCCTCCCCTCCCCTCCCCTCCCCTCCCCTCCCCTCCCCTCCCCTCAGTTGTTTCAGATGGGAGGGCAAGTTGGGTCCCTGATAGACTATCTTGCCCCCAACCAATTCTCCTTTTGTCTTTATTTTTGAAGTGGGGAATTCTCCATAACTTTCTCACAGGGTGTTTCTTGAGGTCACTCAGCGTAAGAAACACCTGCCTCAGAAACGCGTGGGACACTTATTAAAAATGCAGATTTCTGAGCTGCCCCTCAGCTCTGCTCCACCGGACTCTCTGGAGTGAGGCCCAGATGGCTGCTGTTGAAACAGTGCCCACGGTTAACTCGAGGATTTTCTAGAACAGCAGCTTTGAATCCGTGTGGCCCGGCACCCTGATGCACCACTAGAATTTTGAAAACATGCAGTACCTGACTGTTTAGTCAAGGGCACTGACCTCTTTCCCCTTAGATTGTCAAATTAAAAAATGACCGCAGCCAACTCAACAACAGCCATCCAGTGTGAATGAGTCAAAATTATACCTATTTTTTTTGGTCAGATTGGCAAAAAATGTATTTTTGGGTGTGTCACAGAATTTTAGTAATTACTTTGTGTGTGCCATGAGGTGAAACAGGTTGAAAATTGCTCCCCTAGAAGGTTTGGGGCCAGGCCACCTAATGTGTGTACCTAAGTGTATTCATTCTAATAGGAACACCACGGAGGCAGAAAGCAGGGGCGTGGGGACCAAGTTCTGCTGGGAGGCCAGAGCGCCCTTCTGCGGGGCGCGGTGGGGCTGCTCGTCCCCGGCGTCTTCCTAATCTGTATTCCCTTAGGCAGGACTGTTTAACCCGCGGTCCAGGGTGGCTGTGAGTGCGTCCAACCCAAAATTGTAAATTTACTTTAAACCTTTTTTTAGCTCATCAGTTCTAATTAGTGTTTGTGTATTTAATGTGTGGCCCAAGAAAACCCTACTTCTTCCAGTGCGGCCCAGAGACACCAAAAGGTTGGACACCCCTGTGTGGAGTTTCTCAGGCAGGTGAAACCCTAAATTGGTTCTTTGGTAAATAAATGTGTATCTTGATCATGCAGAATGTCTTTTGTAACACATCTGTCCTTCAGGGTCTCTTTCCCTTCCTTCCTTCCTTCCTTCCTTCCTTCCTTCCTTCCTTCCTTCCTTCCTTCCTTCCTTCCTTCCTTCCTTCCTTCTCTTTCTTTCTTTCTTTCTTTCTTTCTTTCTTTCTTTCTTTCTTTCTCCTTCCTCCCTTCCTCCCTTCCTCCCTTCCTTTTTAAAGAAGGATAACATAACTAAACGAATCTGTCAGGGCCATAGTTTTGGTGCCTTATTTTTGAAAGTACCACACAGCTGCAAATGCTTGGGCAAAGCCCATTTGAAAGATAGCGTGACCATGAGGGACTTGCGTCTTCCTGCTCGGGGCCACTTCAGCTGGATTCATCACGGGCGCCGGGGGTGATGATCACAAGGTGGGGACTCCAGGGGGTCCTTTTCTTGGCTGGAGTGTGCAGCAGTTTCACTCTGTAGTGAAGATGTGAGTGAAAGAGAAAGGTGAAGGGAGGAAGAAAGCAAACAGATGGGGAAGGAAAGAAGGATGGATAGTAAGAAGGACAGACAGATGAACCAAAGAATTTTACTTCTCCTTACCTGGCAAATGCATGTTCTCTCTGCTGCTAAGGAGGGAAAAAATGAACTGTGGACTATTAACACTAAAGCCACCATAACCACTTTTCTAGTAACCACTGGATGACCTTCAGTCATACAAGAGTTGTATACTGTTTGGTTAAGGACTTGGTAAAGCTTCCCACTGTTTTTAAGTCCCCTTTTATGTTCATTGGACCTCATGGTGCAGGTTGATCAGCGTCAAGGATGGTGGGAAGACAGCCGCACACCATGTAAAAGATATCTTGTCCCAGCATCGCCCGGGATTCACAGGAGAGCCTTTCTGAAAGCTGTCTAGGAAAGCCTAGAATTGCATTCTGGAACAACTCAGTGTGTGTGTGTGTGTGTGTGTGTGTGTGTGTGTGTGTAGATGTCACCTGTATGAAACGTCAGCCAGCCACCGAGCATGACTCTCAGTTTCCACTGAGCGTTTGGATCCCGTGCACACGGGGCTCCTTTTTGCCCAGAGAGGCACGTCCTACAAGAGGCTGAGTGGATATGGGTCAGCCACACCTTATTCCTTCTGATTCTGGAAAGGAGCAGGGAGGCACGTGGAGTGCTCTTTCTCATGCTAAATTACAATATTGGGTCTCTTCAAAGACTGTCCTTGAATTTATTCATCCTTTAGAGGGCTCATGTTTAAAGGAAAAAGAACTGCTTCGGAAATTACAAGTCTTGCCTCAGGTCATGGCTCTGCCTCAAATTAGCTGAGGAAAGTTGGGTGTCACTTTCCTCGTCTGTAATAATGAGGGAATTTGAAAAGATGGCATCACCTGCTCTATCTCATTCTATATTAAATCGCTATATTAATTATAGTATGCATTACATACCTTTCCTACCTGATTGAATTGTGGCGTCATAAGCTCATGGCAGACTGTATATAATGGAGGATGATAGAAATGTACACTCCAGCGGAACTCGGGGTTAATCACTGGTCGGTGTAAAGCTATTATGAGCCCCCCAGAGAGTGTGACTCGTCAGGGTCCAGGGTTCGTGTGAAGGAGTGTAGAGTGATATCTCTTCTTTGCCCCTCGAGTTCAGATTTTCTTTTTAAATCATACGTATTTCTATTAAGTTTTATTCAGCACCATCTATATATTTATTGTTAATCACCTACTACTCTTTCAAAGTCTATTTGGTTAGAAAATACCTTCAATTTGTACACAATGAATTTCTCATTTCTGCTGCTGATTGTAATAATAATCCAAATACCCATTAGAATTATTCCTAGTTCTTATGTTAATATAAATGTTAGTAACAATGGAATTTATTGTCCCAAAATACTTTCACAGGAAGCTTTTTCTAAAGGGGAGAGGTTTAATATAAATGAAAGTGTCTTCTTATGGCTGTGGAAATTACTCACACATTGAATATTGTCTTGTCTCTTTTTCCCCACCACGTGATGGTACCTGTAGACACAGGAAGGCTACAGGTATTCAGTTTTTGCTGGTTTGAAACAGGAATCCTAACACACTGAGTAGAATGTAGGACACAATGGGGGGACTTGGTAACTTTTTATTGAATAGAGGAGTAAGGTAATGGATGGATACTGAGGTTTTTTTCATATTCATTTGAAGTTCACTGTGAACATAGGTATGGTCCTTACGTACAAAACAAATTTTAGTTATTTTATTGTATTAAATGCCTTCAGTTGTATGTCGACGTTGCCATAGACATTATCTCCATGCAGATAAGTTAGGTGATGTTAGGGGTTTAGTAATAGACTAGGCTCCTTTTCAATTTTAGGGCATTTCCTTATTGGAGTGTGCAAATGTGGTGTTACTTCTGAGACGTACATCCTGAAACCAGTATTAGCAGGGCCCTGAGAAATGCGGGCTTGAACTGACATATTCTCATGATGAGTTAGGATGGCAAGAATGGGAGTTGAACTTCATGTCATTGTTATTGTAAGCAATGCCCTCTATTTGCTTGTGCCTTCCTCCTGCGATGACCATCACTAGTTTTTAGCTCACCGAGCGTCCTGGGGGGGGAAATGAGGGCTGGGACACAGTATGTGCTTGGGACGTGCATCGCACTCAAAAAATGTTGTGACGAGGACTGGGAAAATACGAGGTATTGTGAGATCCTGGTGAATTTAACAATTTTCTGTAGAGTTGACCAATCGTAGTATATATTGAAAATTCACTGTTGGTATTGATGATGATGATAATGATGATAAGGTTAATGCCAAGGTTTCTTCTAAAACAGCGTGGCCTCCCCAGTGTTAAGGTTCAAAGTGTTTCTAACGAGTCCCACAGAGCCTCGTCCGACCTAGTCCACTCGCTACTTCCCCAGCTTTGTGTGATGACGCTCCTCAGGTTCACGTTGCTGCAGTCGCACCAGCGGTTCAGAACACTGCTGCCAGCTCCTTCACACTGTGGAGCCTTTGTGTGCGTCGTATGTTGTTCTTTCAGGAACTCTCTGAGCCCTTACGATAAACCCCTGCTTATCCAGATTTTAGCTTCAAGTGACTTTTTCAGAGATGTCCAAACCCGATACCTCTCCCTCAGCCCGTCCCTTGTTGTGCCCTGGTGATTGTGTAGCTGGCCGTTGGGCCTGTGTCTCTGCTCTTGGCATTTGAGCTTTGTGGGGCAGGTGCCGGCTTGCTTACCCCTGCGCAGGCTGTACCAGAGAGCGTGGCCTAAGGATGTGCTCGGTAACTATCTGCTGAAGCAAATGAGCGTCAGATCATCCGAAATTCAACTAAATTTTTTTGTTTTCTGTTTCTCTCTCTTTAGCTGGGAAGTTATCAATTCCAAACCAGATGAAAGACCCAGGCTCAGCCACTGTATTGCAGAATCATGGATGAATTTCAGCATATTTCTTCAAGAAATGTCTCTTTTCAAACAGCAGAGCCCCGGCAAGGCAAGTGCTGCCCTATAGGAGAATTACTGTGCACTTTAAAACGTGTAGTAAACTTAGAAACAAATGAATTAACTTATTGTATCAGCTTGTGAGTGTTTTCCAATTCAGCTTATAATTTTCTGCAACACATGCCACAGCAGTTGGCATTAGCAAGGTTCAGAAATAGTAGGGCATCAGCATGAGGAAAACATCAACCTCATATTTTGAAATTGGATTTGGTTTTCTATTTTTTTACATATTTTTCTAGCTCCTTAACTAAATTGAGTAGCGACTGGTCTTGTCATCCAGACCGAGAAGAAAAAACATCCTACGAAGAATTTCAGTTTCTGGTATTTAGCCTGGTCCCGAAGTTGAAGGGTGAGGAAATGAACACATAGTCCTAGGGGGGGGCTTTCGGAGACAACTGAGTCTCACTTTTAATCTAAAAAGTAGAGTTTCTTACATTGCTTGTGTAAGAAATAAACTTTGACAAAAAATTGCAGTGATTATATAAATGGAATGAGTAGTTTTCCAAGTAGGATGAACCCCCAGGGAGAGAGGAGTCCTAAGTGGTTTGAAAGGGAGCCCACTGAGAAGCACGCACACTTGTGTTACCTTCGTGCACAGAGGCAGCTTCCGCTGCGACCTGAGAGCAGGGGGAGGTGCGGAGCCATCGGCGGGCGGGCCCTGGCCTCCCTGTGTCCTGTGTGAGTGTCTCGACCACCCACCTGTAGTTGCAAAGGAGAGCCTAGGAGTATCGGCGTTTGTGGTCCCTCTCGTTGTACCAACTGCAGGCACACTCTCAACTTCAGTACTGGTGCTAAGTAGTAGAACTATCCTTGGACACATTTTGAATATATTAAAGTAGCAAGGTTGTGTATGGATAGGTTTTTTTAGAGCAGATATCCTTTGGGGGGAGTGCGTTTTTTGCCCACTTTATCAAAATGATTGAACATTTTTAGGAGGTTCTGACCTTAAAGCTTCATTGGATTGCCTTAATAGGCTCCAAGTTAATTAGCTTGAGAGGATGATGCTACAGATTCAGAGGATAATATGAAATCTCTTTGCAAGACTGAATTCTGAGTACATTAATGTTTTTGTAGACTTACTTGTTCTTTCAAGTTTTAAAATCTTTTCTCCTCCATTTTACTAGTAGAATGCCATATTCTTCAAGGGCTCCTGCTACTTCAGAAATAGCTGTTAATTTAGTTTCTCAAGTTCATCTTTTTGACCCATTAGTTAATAAACTAATTCTCCTTTTGATGAGTTAGTTTATTAACTCCATGCCAAAGAATGAAACATCAAAGTTCATCTGAATTGCAGACCTTCTTGCTCTTCCTCTTATCAGTTATTGATCCGTTACAAACCCCTTATTTGTGTGGTCTTCCTCAGATTTCCTTATTTTCTTGCTCACCAGTTTAAATGTAATACTATAATTAAAGCAAAAGAAGATAGTTTATTTTTATGACTAGAGTGTGGAAAATACATGAAGACTTTATGAGAGAATTTTGCTATCTTCATGTTTAAAAATTTTTAAACAATCTAGAATTTTGGGGGGGTTGTGACTGACAGGAGAAACATAATCGCATTTCACTGTAGGAATTTCATTTCATTGGCAGTTGGTTTCTAGGTGACGTAGCCGGGAGTAGATCTCCTACAGTTACCAGGGAGATAGTGATGGCCAGAAGGGTGATCCCCAGCAGCCCATCTGCTGTGCAAATTACCGTTAACATTTGCAGGAATGCCTCTAATTTCTGTAATGTGTTTTGCTGTGTTTATGAATTTCGGTGGGCTCACAGAAGTAAATAGTTTGAACCCGCAGATGTAGCTACCAGGCTGCTTTATATTCAGTGAGTGATCCTGAATAAAGGAAGTTTCCGGGGGCACGTAAATCTTCAGTCTCCTGCATCTGGCAGTAATGCAGCCCCAGACATGATTAATGGAAGACAGTGTGCTCTGTGCCAAAATGAGCTTCTGGAACGTCAAAATGATTATTGCCAAGTGTGAAAATGGACCACGGCTGGTTGAGCACTGCAGTCGTTAGTCAGAACTAAGAGCAAGAGAACACCGAAAACCACTGGGCATGATGTAACAGATCGCATACAGATGAGTACCTGGGTGTGCACCCTGTGCTCTGGACTGTCTTGGTGTTATGCATAACTGTCTCGTATTATTTCTCTGGTTTCTAGTTTTGTCTCCTGGTCTGCAGTGTGTGCACCTTTTTCATGATCTTGGGAAGTTACATTCCTGGGGTTATACTCAGCTATCTCCTCCGTAAGTATGGAACGTCTGGCTACTTTGTGTGGTGCATGTGGTATCATTTAATGGTCAACGAGACCTTCCACAGTTTGGGAGATGAGGGATGAGTACTTAATTACAAACAAAGTTGATTATTCTTTCATTTCCCTATGTACACATTTTCTCCTTTTCCTAGAGATCTGTTTATATTTTAAAATCAGAGGGATACTTGCCAAAAGGCAGGATTATAAAGTGGTTGACTATATTTTAAATTACGTTTTAAAATGATAAGTAAGCTATACTCCCCACTCCCACAGATGCACAAATAGTTTTGCCCTTGTGCATGTTCTGTGGCTCAAAAAAATCATTAAAACCACAACGAGATGCCATTAACCAGAATAGTTAAAATTAAAAAGACCGATCACATCATGCTCATTAGCAAGGCTGTGGAGCGACTGGGATTCTCATACTGTGGGTGGGCGTGTAGCATGCATGGTACAGCCACTCTGGACATCAGCTTGGCAGTGTCTTAAAAACGACTGTATGTCCCAGCCATTCCACAGTGAAGTGTGTACCCAGGAACAGTGAAAGCATTGGTCTCAAAAGACTCATACACAGATGTTCACAGCAGCTTTCTCTGTAGTAGCCCCAAACAGAACACAGTCCATATATCTATCAACAGATACATGGATAAAGAAACCGTGGTCTATCCATTCAATGGATTGCTACTCAGCACTAAAAAATTAATACATGCAGCAATATGGATAAATGTCAGAATAATTAGATTGAGTGGGAGAGGCCAGATTTTTTAAAAGTATATGAGGTCTGTCCAGAAAAAATCCAGCCACTGTTAATATAACAAGAACAGTTTGTGAGACATTGATGTAGCCAGGCAGCCGAGGAATGTGGACTGGAATGTGCATGTGTGAACAATGGTGACTTCACTGTTTTAGCTGGTGGGGGTGGTAGACAGCATTCAGTGAGCATGTGTACTCTGTGGCTGTCACATTTAAAATGACCAAGCAAGTAGAGCAATGAATCGGTACCATATTTTGCATTAAGCTTGAACATTCCTCCGTGGAAAGTATTTGGATGGTTCAGAAGGCTGCAGCTATGGGCAACTGGTGGTCAACACATATCAAATTGTACACTTTATATATGTGCATTTATTGCACATCAACTGTAACTCCAAAATGCTGCAAAAAAGTGTAGATTTCCTGCTTCTCCTGAAAAATACGATTTAGGGCTGCCACCTTTGGATGGTGTGTACGTGCCCCATTTCACGAACCCTCCTATTTTCCTGTTTTTCTCACACCAGCGTTTAAAGTTTACATATACCACCTTGGCTTCTAGAGGTATTTGAGTTTGCAGCTCCTGATTAAAAGGTAACTAGACACGTTTCCTAACCACAACAAAGAAGTAAATACGAGGAAGACAATACAAGCTTCATTTCTTTCTGTATTGCTGATGCATGACAGATGGCAAACGGTCCGAGCTCACATCTGTTCTCCCCAGTAGAACCCATGTAGCATATCAGCCTCTGGATCTGCCTTGCTCCGCAGGCAAAGGGGAAGAGAGCCCGAGAAGGAGAGTGTAATGTGGGCAAGGTGTGATTCAGGTGGCTTGCGTCATCTCATCTGTCCTTCACAACGGTCCTGAAATTGTTATTATCCCAATATATCCCGAAGTGAGAGGCAAATAAATAGTAACTTTCCCACAATGCAGTGGCATTTAACAGATAAGTTAGACAGTCCCTCTAGGGCTGTTTGGAAATCGTGGAATCTTTGTGTACATTGTGAGGGCCAAAGGATTAAAGGGAGGGAGTTGATCTGATTGCAAGTCTTTGAAAACAATGACTATAAACATGGGGGGGGGTGGGTATGCAAGTATGCCCGATTAAATGTGTTTATTACAGGGGGAAGAATTGAAATTATGAGCGTATTTTATAGAAGCATTTCCCTAAGAAAAATCCTATTTGTCAGTAAAAGAACTGAAATATTTTAACAGCATACAAAGATGTAGCCTTTTGAAGTAAAGATCATCTTACCCAAACTCTCTTCCTCCTTGTATTTCAGTACTGTGTGCCTTTTTGTGTCCCTTGTTTAAGTGTAATGATATGGGACAAAAGATGTACAGCAAAATCAAGTCAGTTCTGCTGAAACTGGATTTTGGAATTGGAGAATATATTAACCAGAAGAAACGTGAGAGATCTGGTAGGTAAAGTTCGACTTCTAGATTCCACCTGGGAAATGAGACATCAACAAGCTATTATTATGAAATCACCTTCAGTACATTTCAGGGCGTTAAAACGCCTTTTTACAGCACATTACTACTGAAGTTAGTCCCCCCCCCCCCCAAGTAACATAGTCTTTTCCTGTTTAGATTTTTATTCTTTTCTGAGACTTACAGTGAATTGACTTTTTAATTAAATTGTCAGGGGAGGGAGAAAAAGATTCAACCATTCTGTACATGCTACTCATGATTTACTCACTTCAATTTGCTTTATTTGGGGCTGGGCTATTGCAAAATAAAAATGACACAGGTAAGGACTGAGAGTATGGGCACTATCGGAGAAGAATCAAAAGAATGGAAAGGAGAAGAAAACACATAGAGGAAGAACCCATGTGATCAACTTTCACTTTTTCACTTGTCCTGACCTTATAGATTCTCAGACTACAGCAAGCAACCCAGTGGCTAGGAAGGCTTATTACAGCATAGATTGCCGGGCCCTGCTCTGAGCTTCTGGTTCAGCTGGTCTAGGGTAGGGCTTGAGAATGTGCATTTCCAACAAGTTCCCAGGGGGGCAGAAGCTGCTGGTTCAGGGACCGCACTGTGAGAACCACTGATGTGGACCATTTCCCTTGGAAATCAGACCCTTGCCAATATGTGAAGCTTGAACCTTTAATTCCATGGAAGCTCTGGAGGAAATGAGGAATGTGGGTAAGGGTATGTAATGGATAAAATACACTCTGTCTAAGCTGGCTGGGAAACTGAAAGCTTCCAAATTTTTTCTCAACAGAAGCAGACAAAGAAAAAAGTCACAAAGATGACAGTGAATTAGACTTTTCAGCTCTTTGTCCTAAGGTATTTTTTTTGTTGTTTAGTTTTCAATTTGTTCCTGTGTAGTTTGACTGTAAATTTATTTACATGCACTAAAGCGGAATGATTTTCCTAATAGACTCCTCCTATTTCTCTAAGATGATCAAACAGTTCTGAAAGGAAAATACTCATATGGTTTTTATTATTCTGACATTTTTGGTGTTAGTAGGGAGTTTTCAGAGTATTTGCCACAGGAGTTTACAGCACGCTGCTGGCCTTTATGTTGACACAGATTAGCCTGAGGGCGGCCGCCAAGGAGTTGTCCGTGTCTGACACAGATGTGTCCGAGGTCTCCTGGACTGACAACGGGACCTTCAACCTTTCAGAAGGGTACACACCGCAGACAGACACTTCCGATGGTGGGTTCACATTTCTCCTTTTCCTGTTGTTCTGAGTGCATGCCGAAATGTTTAACTCTGTCCACTGCTGGGTGGGTAAACAAAGTGGGGTGTGTTTGCAGTGGACTACACTTGGCTATCAATATGAGGTTCTGACACTTGCTACAATGTAGATGAGCCTTGAACACTAAGGCGAAATGAAAGAAGCCAGACACACAAGTCTGTGTGAGTCTGTTTATGTGACATGTGCAGAATAGGCAAGGCCACACAGATGGAAAGTGGCCATGTGGCTGCCGTGGGGCCTGGGGTGAAGGGAAAGGTAGCTGGTAATTACTGTGGGTTCCCCCTTCCTCCCTCCCTTCCTTCCAGTTTCTGTTTGGAATGATGAAGATGTTCTAGAATTAGATACAGGCGATGATTGTACAGCTTTGTAAATATGTATATTACAAACCACTGAATTGTACACTTTAAAGGAGTAAATTTTACAGCGTATGAATTATACCTCAAAAGCCACAACTTTTTGATGAGAAAAAAATCTAAGCAAGTCCATATCCAAAATCTGCCTTTATTTTGAAAACAATAAATATCGACAGTGAACAAAATGAACGTCTTGATATATCTAGTGACATACAGCAAGCTTATATCAACTGTGGGAAGAGGGGAAGAGAGAAGCTAATCAGAAATATCCAGGGCTGGTTCTTGCTAACAGAGATGGAATCATGGAGCGCAGACTCCCTGAGTCCAAAGCTGACTCCAGGTTTCTCATGTTTTTCTTCAAAGTTAGTTTAAAATTAAAAAAAAAACAACTTATTTTTAATAATAAGGTTAAATGCAAGAACATTTTTCTAGAGGAAGGAGGGAAGTGGTGCGGGGTTTGAAAGGAGACAGGTCGGGGGACTAGGAGACCCTAGTGTTAGCTCCCTTTGTAATTAGCTAACTGTATGTCCTTAAGCAGGTGACAGAATTTGTGTGGACCTCAGTTTCTTCATCTTTAAAGTGCATTGGAACACGAGGATCTTTGAGATCCATGGAAGCTCTATAAACTCTCAATATCCACAAGACCTGGAGAACAAAACACTTTGTTTTTAAGCATCTCATCCCAGACTTACACAATGAAAGGGCAATAATAACCCAGCCCACAGATGAGACTTCCATAATTAGATTGAATATTTCAGATCACTGTTGTAAGGAGTTAACCATTATACTGAAAGATTTTCTATGAAAAGTGAAAAACAATAAAATCACTGTTTGCCTATGGAGCAGGCATTGCTTTCAAATGTCCTGAATCTTAAAAGTGTCTCTATGTATATATATTCAGGACATGAGTTTGGTTAAAATGATGTGGTCAATTTCAGCTATATTTATGGGAAGTCAGATGTTTCCATATGTTCTGAGGTTGGACATGGGAGAGAAGGAGCAATAGCTTCTTCTAACTCATCGCTTTGAACAAACACAGGTTACAGACACATAGATGGATCTTGATGGATGAAAATGCTAAGATTGGGGAATATTCCACACCTGCTGTTGCAGATACCACGAAACCTCCAGTTGAAATATTTTTTATTTTGTGCTCATACGTATCTACATTGGCTTAAGCTAATTTCCTCCCCCGGAAACAGGATGAAATTTTTGTTTATGGTGAATGTTTAAACTTCAGTCAAAAAGCTTCAAGCTAACATTAGGTTAAATGTTGTCATTGCGTACACTGCTTTGTGCTTCCAAGGAAAGTTAAAGATGGGGGGGCACGTGGTGTTTGTGTGCTTATGGATAGGCAGTGTCCCAGATTCGGGAGGGGTCCAGCGTGTGTGGTTGAGTTGATTTCAACTTTTACTTCAGCTCTTGCATTTCAAATTCATGCACGTGCTTAAACATGAACTTCTGTTACGCATTTCACAGATCTTGACCGACCGAGCGAGGAAGTCTTCTCTCGAGGCCTTTCAGATTTTCCATCTCTAGAAAATGGCATGGGAACAAACGATGAAGAGGAACTAAGCTTCGGCTTGCCCACGGAGCTCCAGAGAAAGAAGGAACAGTTGGGCAGCGGTCCCAGACCCAGCAGAGAGAGGCAGTCAGCAGCTGGTCTCACTCTTGCTCTGAGCAGTGACCAAACCTTTCAACTGATGAGCAACCTGGCGGGGGATGTCATCACAGCGGCAGTGTCTGCCGCTATCAAAGACCAGATGGAGGGCGTGCAGCAAGCCCTTTCTCAGCCTGCGCCCAGCCCAGGGGAGGATGCAGACACTGAAGAAGGGGATGACTTTGAACTCCTCGACCAGTCAGAGCTTGATCAGATCGAGAGTGAATTGGGACTTTCACAAGACCAGGAAGAAGCGCAGCAAACTAAGAAGTCTTCAGGCTTCCTTTCGAATCTACTCGGGGGCCATTAGTCTGGAATCGGCTTGTACGACAGAGCACAGATAAACTACCCAAAAATTTCAAACAAGGAAAAAAAAAAGGAAAATATGTTTTTGAACTGTGAGCTTTACTGATTACTTTAGATTATTTTGTCTTATTTTCCCTTCTGCAGTGAATTAATTGGATATGTATCAGCTGACACTGATGGATTGATATCTCTGGTAGTTATTTTTATGTAATGAGCATGGAAATGAAAAAATATATATACATACATATATATATATATACACACACATATATATATATACATGTATATATACAGTTGACCCTTGAACAAACGGGTTTGAACTGTACAGGTCCACTTTTTTGTGGATTATTTTCAATAAATACTATAAATGTATTTTCTCTTATAATTTTCTTAGACATTTTTGTTTTTTTTAGCTTTCTTTTAAGAATATAGTATATAATACATATACAGTATGTGTTGATCAACTGTTTATGTTATCAGTAAGGCTTCTGATCAATGGTAGGCTATTAGTAGTTAAGTTTTGGGGGGAGACAAAGATATATGTGGAGTTTTGACTATGCCCCTGACCCCCGCATTGTTCAAGGGTCAATTGTGTGTGTATATATACACACATGCAAACATATACATACATCTATAAACATATACATACATATTATGCTTTCAGAGATGACTATTAGGGGGTGTTTTTAAAGCAAAACGAAAGCACCAAATTATTGACATCCTTCCATAAAACTACTCCTTATGTTTTCTTCACAATTACTTTTTCAAGCATGCAAAAACAGTTTATTGTAACGCACTGAAATATTAATAATTAATCGTGAATACATGCTGTATCAGCTCCTTTGTTCCTAATACTTAGAAACAGATAAACCTTTTTGATATTTTGTTGTAAAAAGACAAAAAATATCAGACAGGGCATTTTTAGTTGAAGGACTTGGGAAAGAATATCAAAATTAATTTCCTAGGAAAAATTCTTAAAATGTATTCAACTCCTTGGGATAAGCTGGTACATTTCCATGTTATTTCGGTAGTTGTAGACTTAGGCTTCCTTCTCCATGACGTGCTGTATACACTGCCAGCTGTGGTCCTGCCGTGGGTGATAGTAACCCATCAAGAGCAGTTAATTATGTATCACGTAGACAGTGGTTTTGATGTAAACAGATTGGGCTATGTTTTTGTGGTTAAATTGTTTAGCATTTGTAATAGGGTTCTTGTGAGTGCAGATCTGTTCTGTCTGCTCAGATGTAGGTTAAGCCCTCGTGTTTGATATAGTGTCATGGAAAATGTCTCTTAAAATCCTGAAACTAGTTCCCAGCCTGTTCTGTGAGTGATGTGGTCAGCAGCAGTAGAGCAGCAATAACTGCTTTTGTAGTTTGTCTAGGCTCTCCTACAGGAGAAAAATTAGCTTGGCTTTAAGGTGTATTTATTTACTATTGAAGTCTAAATATTTAATCTATTTCTCATTGGGAAGCTAGAATATATTTTTCCATTCTTTTTAGATCACCTTTAAATAACCAGATTTGACTTCGGTTTTTTAACAAAGGACTAAAGAGCAGAAATCGAGCTAATTTTGTTTTTGTGATCCAACTTTTACTGATGTCGAGGGACCATGCCAGCAATAGCAACCAACAATCTCTTCAATCTTCAGGTTCAGCTGGCATTTCTACAGATGCCTACAGACATCTGAGACCCTCAGAAAGGAAGGATAATCCAAGAATCTAGGAAATCTGTGGTCCCCTCTGTTTGTTTTATCCCTTTCCTTATATTTCTAAAGACTACTTGTAGGTAATCTGACATTTTATTGTAGCGTATCTTATTTATTTTTTCTTTCTGAGGTATTAAAATATCTAGACTGAATTTTGCCAAATGTTAAAGGGGGAGAGGTTACTGAAGACTTTGAACACCTGCTTTTCGTGATTGACTGTGCTATGTCATTGGTGCCTCATGACTGTGTTTGATGTCCTTTACTGACACAAAGTGAGCCTGTGCCTTCATTATCTTGCCCATTTTGGAACAAATGAAAACTTGGTGTTAGATCTATGAACTGTGTGCTTTTGGGAAGAACATACCTGAATTCTATCCAATAAGTTTCTGGACATGAAGAAAAATACAGTCACATATTTATAAAATAGTTGTGACCAGGGTTCTTTTTTTTTTTATGTGTTTGCTTCTTTTTTAAAAAAAATTTTAATTTATTTATCTTTAGAGGGGAAGGGAAGGAGAGAGGGAGGGAAATATCAATGTATGGTTGCCTCTTGTGCATCCCTGCTGGGAACTGGCCTGCAACTCAGGCATGTGCATTGACTGGAAATCGAACCACAATCCTCTGGTTCACAGGCCTGCACTCAATCCACTGAGCTACACCAGCCAGGGCTATGTGTATGCTTGTTCGTTTAAAAAACATTTTTGGCCATGAAGTAAAAAAGCTTAAAGGTCATTTCAGTTTCTTTACTGAAGGGAAAACAAGAACTTAATCCAGGTAATTAAAGGATGTGTTACAAGTCAGTGGACAAGCTTACAAGAGAAGATAAACTCAAGAGCTGAGAGTGTGAACAATGTACTAGAATCAGTTGTTATTAACTACATATTAGAAGGGACCTGGGGAGGGGGAGGGCATGAGGATAGGGGAGGGAAGAAAAATGTGTTATACTAGCAGAATGGGGGAGACACACTAGCTCGCTAGGACAGCAGCATTATAACCATATACGCATTCAGTTTTATTGGTTCAAGATACAATTACAAATTTACACAACGCAGTAATGGTATTCTTAATTCAAACAATTGGGGATGGCGAGGGTTTTTGTTTTGTGTGTGTCTATGCCTGTTGTTTGTTTGTTTTGGTGGGGGACCATTATATATAACCTTGCTTCTGATTTTAAGATTTAGTAACAATAAACCCTGTGATTGATCCCATATAATAGGGGACTGTATATCCCTTACCATGAGGACTTACGCAGTCATTAAAATTTGAAGCATGGATTTTTTAAAAATTGTAGAGCTGTAGAGAAATGGTTTTGCTCATTTCTGGTAGAAGATGCTCAGCAGAACCATACGATGGGAATAGCAAACATTGATCATGCATTTTGATCCAAAACAGTAGAGCAGGGCCCAAGAAGGTCATGCCGGCTCTGGAAGATCAACTCAGGGTTAAAGCAGTGTGCATATTCTTATTCTGAAACATCTTTGCTTTTTTCTGACCCCCAAAATCTTCAAAAGTGATTTTTTAAAAAACCGATCTCCCCAGTTTAGTATTCTCTTAGGAAAAGACATTTGTACAAGGTGTTGCAACTGGCAAACATCCTCAACACATTTAGGCATCTCTCTCCAACATCTGACATAAGTGCAACTTTCTTCCTTTTAAAAAGGTGCATGCCAGCATCCTGATTTTAGGCAGGAAGCAAATCTACATTTAAGAAAAAGTGATTGAAATGTTTTCCTTTTCTGTTTATAACTTAGGTTGATGTAGTCTTTACACTGCTCCAACTATATTAGTTATAAGATAGAATTATTCTGAAAACCATCTCTAAACTGTTGTCAGAGGTCATTTGTTACCATGATGAAGTTAGTCCCAGGACTATATTTTGTGTGTTATCTCCCTATTTCCACCAAAACATTTCGGTTGGTATGGAATGTCAGAAGGACACGTTCTGGTTCTGATGTTAATAGTACGACCCTAAGGCACAATGTCAAAGTCACCTCACATCCCCAGACCACCACCTTATTTTCTCTAAGCATACAATTGGAAAGCTAATTCTTATCTTTTCACACAGGGGTGTTTTGAGAGTGAATAGGAGGAAAAAACATTTGAAACACCTTCAGGGGATGAAAAAAGCTATAGAAAACATAAAACCAAGATAGTGATTTTTTTTCCTGCCTGTGTTTCAACTAAGCCATCGACAGGTGCCTAACACAGGAAAACTCTTAGTTTTTCTTAGTGGGCTTCCCACTTTCTTGGCCTCAACCCAGTAAGCGCTGTGGAATGAAGGGTGAACAGTTTTGCAAAAATGCCTATTTCAGTTGAGACTGGACCATGGGTAAGATTCTACACAAGTTATTTTAAGTGGTTCTAACACTTACTGCTTGTGACTCTACATCACCTAACATCTCTGAACCTATTTGCTTGATCTGTAAAATTAGGGTATAACACCTACCTCACAGTATGCTATGAGAATTCAGTTTGTAAGGCAGATTGGCAAACTACGGGCCTGCCACCTGTTTTTGTGTGAAGTACCAATGAAGGTGATTTTTTTACACTTTTAAATAGTTGGAAAAATCAGAAGAATATTTCATGACATGAAAAATACATAAACTCAAAATGCAGCATTCATAAATAAAGTTTCATTAGAATAGGCTACATTCATTTCTGTACGCCTGTGACTGCGTTCATGCTATAATAAACTGAATAGTTTGACAGAGAACACAGGCCTACAAAGCCTAAAATACTTACTGTCTGGTCTATTATAGGAGAAGTTTGCCAACCCTTGGTTTAATACATAGAAAACACTCAATTCCAGTTAGGATTGTGTGTAATCTTCATGACTACCGTTACGTGCGACTAAGAGCATTTTTATTGTAGAAGGATGGGTTTAAATTGCCCAAGGCCACAGAGCTAGTAAGTGGAAAAGCCAGTTTGACCCCAATGCCTATTCTCTTTCTAATGTCATATTATCAAATGTTTAACAATATAAGTGATCATAATTTCAAATAGTTTAACAAAATTTTACTAAACATGAATTATTTTAATTTTTTCTTTTTTTAAAGAATCCAGAAACCACCTGATTAATATATTTTAAATGCTGTAATAACCAGGTTTTTCTGCACATTCCAGTTCCTCATTAATTTAAAAACAAAACTTTGCATTTCTAGAAACCTAAGACTAAGAAGTAGTAAAATGTCTTCAAATTTTTTATTGGAAAAATCACAGTACTTACCGTTTTTTATGAACACAGAATTCACAGTAACTGTAAACCACTTATTCAATGCATGTCAGTTTTATATTCTGTATTTGTCACCCCCGGAAGGTAACCTCAGCCACCCTCCCTCCTTTACAGTGTTCCTTTTAAAAACCAAGTTGCTGCTACAATACAGGAAGTGAAGAGTAGTAGACCTGAGACAAGCAAATATTGTGATCACTCTATTAACTGACTTGAAGGTGACCTTGCTAACTTTCCAAAATGTTGCGATAATCAAAAATCCACACCCCAACGCCTCCCGAGACTGAAAAGGAACCAGCCACATCGTCACGGGCGCTGTCACGACTACAGCACACACCGTAACCTCAGCAGTTTGTAATGAGTCACCTAAAGTGAACTGACGGTGTCTGGGAGGAATTTGACTTTTCAATATTTTCAAATTAATTTCTCCATGGGTGGTCTCAGTTTAAATTATTCAGTAGGGTGATAAATTGGTAATAAGTATTCTTGATAATACTGTGAGCAGAGATGAGACACAGTACTCTACTACTCAGGACGTGTTGTGGAAAATTTAACTCAAAGATCCCTCACTGATTGGCTTGCGTTTGCCAGACAGCTGTTCCGGGATTTTTTTTGTCCCCCCCTTGTGTGTATTGCTCTAGCACTGCTCTAGTATACGGCAGTGAAAGGCATCCCTGCTCTCACCTGGCTTATAGTCCAGATGTGGGTGATGAACATATAATGTGACTAAATCATTCTTGTTTTCCCAGGTGGAGGGGTTTCCTGGGACACAAGATGTTCAGTGCTAACACTGGGAGATCAGTCACAAATAGCAAGTGCTAGTGGTGGCCAGTTTCCCAAAATGGTCCCCAAAGACAATCTACTCGTGCCCCTATTGGACCCCTCCCACACTGAATATGGCCGACCTTTGTTAGTCATGTACTGAATAATGTTTTGCTAAAAAATGGACCACATATATGAGGGTGGTCACATAAGATAATAATGGAGTTGAAAAATTTTACAGCCTAATGACATCGCAACACATTACATGTTTGTGGTGAGGCTGGTGTGAACCTGTGCTGCCAGTCATGTAAAAGTATAGCACGTACAGTTATGTACAGTACAATACATAATACTTGATAATAATAAGACACGGTCACTGGTTTACTTTTTGTGAGAGTGTTCACTTTCCAATGATAAAAAGTTTGCTGTAAAACATTATCCCGTGTTCTGCCAGCAGCATCCTCATACATCTCCTCTTTACCACACCTTGACTGCATCATTTTTCTCATACTTGATTTAGTCTCACATTGTTTTGTGTATTAACCTGCTGTACTGGCTTGTAGCCTAGGAGCAGTGGGCTCTACCCTATAGTTTGGTTGTGTGGTAGGCCAGGCCATGCAGGTTTGTGTAAGTGCATCTATGATGTTCACATAACAAGACCGCCTATGTATGTTTCAGGATTTTCCCTGCACGTAAGCAGCACATGCCTGTGATAGCCATTGTGAGAACAACTGTGTGACTTCCCAGGCCAGGTCATAACAGACACTATGGCTTCCACTTTGCTCTTTTGGGAGGAAGCCAATTGTCACGAGGACACTGAAGCAGCCCTGTGGAGCAGTCAGCTCTGTGAGGAACGGAAACTTCTGGCCGTCAGCCTGTAAATGAGCCATCTTCCATGGAGACCCTTCAGCCACAGTCAAACCTTCACATGCCTTCGGCCCTGGACCACATGTTCACAATAATGCCCTGGTATCATGAGATACCCATATTCCTAATTTACAGAAGCTCAGATCATCAAAGTTTGTTCCTTTAAGCTGCTAAATTTGGGCTAATTTGATAGAGTAGTAAATAATATAGTGCTATAGAGAAAAGTTACGCTTAGTAAAAACAAGAATTGGGTGGGGGGTAGGCACTATATTTGACAAGAGGGTATGGATAGGACTTTCTTATAAAGGCATTTGGGCAGAAAACTTGAAGGAAGCAATCCAGCAAAAGAAGGTTCCAAACAGAGCTTAAAGGGTCTCTGAGACTCAGTACCAGCAAAAGATGTTGGCTTATCCATGTCAGAGCAACAACAGTTTCAATGTGACCGAAGTGGAGTGAGCAGAGTGGGGAAGAGGCTGTAGCAGGAGGGCAGAAGTAGGGGAAACAGTGGTGGCAAATCACATGGGACCTCCTGGAATAAAGTTGCTCATTCCAAACAAGCTGGTATAACAAAATACCATAGACTGGGTGGCTTATAAGCAACAAGTTTATTTCTAATAGTTCTGGAGGCTGGAAGTTTATGGTCAGGGTGCCAGCATGATCTGGTGAGGGCCCTCTTTCTGGTCACAGACTATTGTATTCTCTCCTGGGTATCTTAGGAAAAAAGCACTAATCCTATCATGAAGGCTCTGCCCTTATCACCTAATCACCTCCCAAGCCCGAACACCCTGAAACACCACCCCCTTGGGCATTAGGTTTTCTTTCGACATAGGCATTTGGAGATGGAGGGAGGCACAAACATTCAGATCGTAGTGGTAAGATGCTTCAATTTTATTGTGTCAAGGGAAGAAGACACTGGAATGTTTTGAGTAAGAAGGGCAACATTGCCTTGACCTTGATTTTTGAAAACATCTCTATCTTCTTTGGTGTTAAGGGCCACTTGGATTTTGCACATGTGATCTTCAGCCTGTAACTGTGATGGCTGGTTCAGTTAGGCTGTGCAGATGAGTCCAAGCACCCCTTAAACCCTTAACATTCATGTTTCCTACAGGACTGCGCTGCTACATCCAAGGGCAGAGTTAAGTGAGCACGTGAAATGAGGCTAGTTCGAATGGAGAGGAGCTGCTAATTGTAACATACAGGCGGGAGTTCCAAGGTTTAGTACCAACAAACGAATGCAAAATTTCACTACATCTTTTGGATAATGACATGTTGAAATAACATTTTGGATATACTGGGTTAAATAAAACATGTCGACCTTACCTCCTTTTTTTTTCTTTTTAAAATCGTGGCTACTATTCGATTTAATATGGCATATGTGGCTTGGCTTAGATTTCTGTTGGGCAGCGATTTGGTTGGCTCTTTACTCCTAGTTGGCATTTTTTCATTTGTGCCTTTTCCCTTGAAGGGCCTGGGCTTTCACTCCTGCGCTTTTCCCTTGAAGGCCCTCCTGAGAAGGGCTGGGCTTAGGCCTGGGTTCTAGGTTTTCCTGTGCATTCCCTCAGCCTCAGGCTTGAGTGTCCCGGGTCTCCGGACTCTAGCCGGCCGGCGAAGGCTCGGGTGGGCAGATCTGAGGGCTTGCAACCCTCGCTTTCGTGACACCAGTTCACGGGGAGGCAGAGGCGCAGGGGGTGGTCCTCGGGTTGCGGGGACCTCAGAACCACTCTCAGGGGAGCCGCCTGGGCCGCCTTCTCCTTCTGTCGCAGTGATCATATAAACCATCTCACGTCGCTCTCAAAATCAAGAAGGAAAGTAAAGTCCCTGAAGCCTTGGATCATCAGTCAAATTTCAGCTCTGAGCACACAATCAATACCCAGGTTGATCCAATCAACACCCGCCTTAGGACGGGTAGGCGGGGCATGGTTGGCCAATAGCATCTCTTGCCTCTCCCGGCTTCTCATTGGAAGAGATGCAGGTCGAGAGGAGGGACTTCCTATCCAGCCGAAAATGACTTCCCACGTGTACGGTCTCCGCCCTCGGGTTCGCTGCGGAAGTCGGCGTCAAGTCTACCTCTTGGCCCCAGTGAAGGGAGTTAAGGTTTGAGCGTCTCCTGGGGTCAGGACGCTGATCACTAGATTTCTGCCTCTGTCGCCACTTATTTCCTGCCCGAGCATGGCGACGTACACCTGTATCACCTGCCGGGTGGCGTTCGAAGACCCGGAGATTCAGCGGGCTCACTACAAAACGGATTGGCACCGCTACAACTTGAAGCGAAAAGTGGCCGACATGGCCCCGGTCACTGCTGAGGGCTTCCAGGAGCGCGTGCGGGCCCAGCGGGCCGTGGCAGAGCAGGAGAGCAAGGGCACGGCCACCTACTGCACCGTCTGCAGTAAGAAGTTCGCCTGTTTGAACGCCTACGAAAACCACCTCAAGTCCCGGCGGCATGTGGAGCTGGAGAGGAAGGCGGTGAATCGCAAGGTGGAGATGATGAATGAGAAGAACTTGGAGAAAGGGTTGGGCTTGGACAGTATGGACAAGGATGCCATGAACGCGGCCATCCAGCAGGTCATTAAGGCTCAGCCATCTCCCAAGAAGGGCCCCATAGCACCTAATAAAGAGTCCGGGAGTCCCGGGAGTCCCGTGGCGGCGGCCGATGGAGGACGTGTGAGTAACGACCGAGACCCGGCGGAGAAACCTCCCCGGTTGCAGTGGTTTGAACGGCAAGCGAAGAAGTTGGCGAAGCAGCAGGGGGAGGAAGGGAGTGAGGAGGAAGACCTGGATGGAGACGGTAAGGGCCCTGGGGCGGGTGCGTGGGGGAGGGATGTAGGAAATTGGTCGCCTTTGGTATCCACAAGGTTACTCAAGGTTGAATTCCGATTTTAAGGGGAGGTTTCGCTGGTTTATGAGGTCGCTTGTCTGTCCAGCATCTCTGCGGGAATATTGTCTGTTTCCTTCACTGTCGGAGATTCAGGGCCTGAAACCTTCCTTGGAGGAAAATAGGTCTTTAATAAACACTTGTAGGATGAGTTGATGCCTTCTCTGTTTTGAATTAGGAGGCTTTAAAAAAAATATGCCTAGAAGGGCATGCTGTAATTCTCTTGGGTTTCTACTTATGGATTCACACTTAATTTAGTTGACCGAAACAATCAAATGAGGGGTTCAGAATCAGGGAGCTAACCTGAAATGAGCTGGAGCCAGCATTCTGGCCTTCTTGACTTAGAGTTATTTATTCCTTCTTTCCTTCATCACACATCCTATTGACACTGATGGTATGTGTACATACAGACACAGGAAGGAGACAAAGACCCCTTCAGGAGCTTACTGTGGCCTGGAGGAGAAGGTTTAAGGTCTTCCTCGGCCATACAGATTGGTCTGTGGCAGAGGAATAATTAAAATTGAGATCTTGAAAGAGGGCTTGTCCTGGGAGGTAAATCAGCACCCTCCCCTCCACCCCAACACTGGACACTACCACCTCCTGTTTGTGGATCTGTGTGGGTTCTAGATTGTGATGACCACTTTACTTAAACTAACTTTATGTTTCAAATCTCTGGCTTGAAGATTGGGAAGATCTTGATTCTGATGAAGAACTGGAAGGTGAGGATGCTGAATCCATGGATGAGTTGGAGGAGCAGGATGCAGAGGAGAAAGAGGCCAGAGGAAGTGCCCCGCTTGGTGCCATCTCTATAAAGGACTGCTTATTTTGTCCCCATCATTCAAGCTCTCTTATGAAGAATGTGGCTCATATGACTAAAATCCATAGCTTCTTTATTCCTGATATAGAATACCTTTCGGATCTGAAGGGACTGATTCAGTATTTGGGTAAGTACAGTAGCTTTTCTATGAGGAAAGAGCATATTATTGGGGGGCAGGTCTTAAGGAAACCTTAGTTTTATGTTTCTTATCCGTCTGATTTAATTACATGTTTATTTTGTGAAGAGAGAAACTTGATGCATCTTTTTTGAATCGTGCAGATAGATGGTGAGATTTAATCTGGCTACAAAAGCTTTCTTCATACCTTTTTTCCTCAAATTATTTTTTCAGGAGAGAAGGTTGGTGTGGGGAAGATTTGCTTGTGGTGCAACGAAAAAGGAAAGTCCTTCTACTCCACAGAAGCTGTACAAGCGCATATGAATGACAAAAGCCACTGTAAGCTCTTCACAGATGGTGATGCTGTTTTGGAATTTGCAGACTTCTATGACTTTAGGTAAGTCTGCGGTTTGTAATGTGAAGCAGAGCGAAGGCATCCTCTTTGATGTGACATTAGATGTGCCAGTGCCTGACGTGTCTGGCACCGTATAGTAAGTATATTCTTTGTAACTCTTACAGCACTTCCATATGGGTGGTTATTCCCTCTCGTTTTGTAGATAAGAACCTGAGTGTAACAGTTACACACACACACACACACACACACACACACACACGATAAAGAAGTCTGATAAGAAGATCTCAGACCCCACACTGAAATTTTTCTGACTTGAAAACTTGGGGGCTTTTTGGTGGTTTAATGGCCGAGAGTTCAGTTTTGCCCGTTAACCTTAAGAACAGAGGCAGGAATTAGGTTTTGGTTTCCCTAGAACAGTGTCCTTGAAGCACAAGCTGTCTCCTGGGGGGATTGAGGTGGTTGCCGAACTAGACCGGTCCTAGGCATTTGATGGTGAGATTATCCCAAAGGGGTTCACTCTTTACTAGAAACTTGTATAATTGATATATTATGCACCGAATCTATGCTTGGAACTCTTGAACAGCTAATTGCTAGTGTCAGGATGCCTGTGACCTAGCACAGGTATGCTACACAGGTGCGTGTAATTACCATGCCACGTGTTCATAATCCATGTGATACGAGTGTTTAGAAAACTCATCTTTTCAGTTGTCCTTTTTCATTTTCTTCCTCATTTCTCTTAGAGTGAGGATTTTTCATTTTTGTTACTTTGGTGGCGGTGTAGTCGCATCTTACTGTGGTTTTAGTTTGCATTTTCCTAATGATGACCACTGTAGATGAGAACCTTTCATGTATTAATTAGCCGTTTAGACGTCTCTTGCGAAGTGTTTTATCAAGTCTTTTGTCCGTTTTTCTTTTGAGTTATCTGTCTACTGTTAACATTTTATGTGTATCTGTCCAGTTATTTTTTATATATTTAATGTGGACATTTCCAGGAACACTGACATTCTTCCAGACCTACACTGTCTGATATGGCAATTACTGGGTGCTCATGTGGCTATTTAAGTTAATTAGAAATTAAGATATAAATTTTAAAATGTAGTTTTTCACTTGCACAGCTACATGTCAAAGCTCATTGCTTAAAAGCACATAGATTAGTAGCTGCCATTTCAGACACACAAACAATCACAGTATTCTATTGGACAACACTGTTCTAGACCATTAATTTTTTAAAAAATTTTTAGTTACTGTTGATGTATAATACTATGTTTTAGCTGTATAGGATAGTGATTAGACATATGTATAACTTACCAGGTGATCACCCTGAGAAGTTCCGCACTCATCGGACACCATGCGTAGTTATTGCAGTGTTATTGACTATATTCCCTGTGCTGTACCTTATGTCTCCATTACGGTTCCTCCCCACCCCCCACTGCCCCCTTCTGCTCAGCCCTGCTCCCATCTGGCAACCATCGGTTTACAGAACTTTTTATTGTAATGGGCAAATTGATGAGAACTGTATTGCCAGCTCTGCCTTTTCTTCCTTTCTGACTTCTTTCCTAGAGAGAAACAAATAGGTTAAAAAATTCAATATTGGGTCATTCGTTCATTCTTTTTTAGTATAATTTTAGGTTCATAGCAAATTGAGCTGCAGAGACAGAGATTTTTCCATATACCCCCTGCCCCCACACACTTGCATGGCCTCCCCGTTATCAGCATCTTCCACTAGATGTTCATTTGCTACAGTTGATGAACCTACACTGACTCATTATTATCCAACTCCACAGTTTGCATTAGAGTTCACTCTTGGTGGTGTTCGCTGGACAGATGTGTAATGACATGGATCCACCACTATAATGTCATGCAGAGTAGTTTCACTGCCTTAAAAATCCTGTGTGTTCCCTCCCTCCACTGTAAACCCTGAAAACCAGCGGTCTTTATGTTCTCTGTAGATTTGCTTTTTCCATAACTTCAAGTAATTTGAATTACCTGAAGACTGGCTTCTTTCACTTAGTAATATGCATTTAAGGTTCCTCCACGTCTTTATGGCTTGACAGCTCCTTTCTTTTTGGTCTGAATAGTATTCCACTGTCTGTGTATATCACCATTTATCCATTCACCTAGTGAAGAACATGTTGGTTACTTCCAAGTTTCAGCAATTATGGATAAAGCTGCCATAAACATCTATGTGCAGGGTTTTGTGTTCACTATAGTTCTTAGCTCCTTTGGGAGTATACCAAGCAGCAAGATTTCTGGACCATATGGTAGCAGAATGACCATATATCCTTAGCTTTGTAAAAAAGTGCCACACTGTCATTCAGAGTGGATTTACCATAACACTTTTCATTCTTACCAGCAAGGAATGAGACTTTCTGTCAGGCCACATTCTCATGAGCATTGGTGTTAGTGTTCTGGATTTTGGCCAGATTTAAACATTTCGTTGTTTTAATCTGCATTTCCCTGATAATATGATGTGGAGCAGTGAAGTGTCTGTAGGTCTTTGGTCCATTTTTTACTTGGATATTTGTTTTCTTACTGAATTTTAAAAAATATTTTTGATAACAGTATTTTATCAGATGTGTCTTCTGAAAATATTTTCTTTTTTAAAATTTATTTATTTATCTTTAGAAGGGAAGGGAAGGAGAGAGTAGAGAAATATCAATGTATGGTTGCTTCTGGTGCATCCCCTGCTGGGAACTGGCCCCTGCTGGGAACTGGCCTGCAACCCAGGCATGTGCCCTGACTGGGAATTGAACCGCGGTCTTTTGGTTCACAGGCCCGTGCTCAATCCACTGAGATATACCAGTCAGGGCCTGAAAATATTTTCTTTTGTCTGTGGCTTGTATTTTAATAATCTTGACATTATTTTCTGCAGAGGAGACATTTTTAACTTGAACATAGTCCAGTTTATCCATTGTTTTCTTTCATGGATATCATGCCTTTGTTGTGGAACCTATAAAGTCATCCCCACACCCCAGATCATCTGGGTTTTTCTTGTGTTATCTTCTAGGTGTTTTTATAGTTTCATGTTTGTCATTTAGTTCTGTGACCTATTTTGAGTTCACAAGTCATTTGCACACTTTTACTTCAGAGAAAATGCTAAAAAAAAGTTGGTTGCCCTCAAACCTCTCAGTTCGCAGGCCCTGCACTCTGCTTCTCCCCTGTGGGTACCTAGTGGGTTTGCCACGTTCACAAATACAGTTTATGTCTTTAGTTAAATTCGAGGTATCAGTCTGTTTATTAATGCCTTTCACTGGGTTCCAGGAGTAGCTACCCGGATCGTAAGGAAGGGGAGGACCCTGAGGAGGCCGAGCTGTTGCCCTCAGAAAAGACCTTGGATTATGATGATGAAACCATGGAGCTCATTCTACCTTCTGGTACGTGCATTTGTCAAAAATAAATAGCTTAATGCCTGTGAGACTGTCGGAGAGGCATGTTTCCATCCATTCTTTTCCATATTGAGGGGGAAAGAACATAAAACTTAAAATGTGTTTGTTTCCGGTATGCGATACCCTCTGAAGGTGGCCTCTTAGCTCTGTGTTGGCTGTTTTGTTTAAATTGCATCACTGTTTTTGTTTGCAAATACGTAGACCTGTTCTATTTCATTTATCAGTTTTTTGTGCCACATTAACATTTTTCTTGTTAATCTTGGCATTGCTTTTATTTTTTGAACTGATTCCCGGTTCCTTATATTGCTGAGACTTCCAAACTGATGGTCAGACATGGGGTGTCTCTGATTAACAGCACCCAGATTGTCTGTTTCTAATTCTAGGGGGCGGGTTAGAGTTTGAGTTCTGTCTTGTTCTGTGGGAACAGTATTCACAGTGGTGGGAATTTAACCGAGGTATGTTAAAGGTGGCGGAAAGGCCTGAATACGAGAGGCACCGCTATTCACAGTGTGACCATTAGCTGATGAGAGTAGGAGAAGCTACTGGAGAAACGTGAGAAAAAGAAGGGAATGGTAGAGATAATAAGATGCTGAAAATACCTGGCATTTCCTGAGAGGTTAGCATGGTCAGGCCGATATATTATTTTATTTTTACAACAAGCCTGAGGGACTTGGACTGTATTTACCTGCAGTACAGGGAACAGGTTGCTTTGCCTCTGTATCATTAGGTAGTGAAAGAGAGGGGCAGGAGGTGAGCTGAAAGTCCAATATCCCTGGTTTTTAAAGCCTGGGTTTTCTTGCTCACAGCTGCAGGTCACCTGCAGCCATGTTATTTGAAAGTATTGGCTATTAAACCTCAAGACGGCTACATGACTTAGGCTTAGAAGTGGTGACATCACTGATTTTTTTGATGTTAAGAGTGCTGCAAAATATACTTTTAGACAGACTTAGGAAAGACCTATCTATTAGCCAGGTACTACCTTATCCCAGAGATTCCTGACTAGGCCATACATGTGTTTTTTTTATTTTCCCCCCCGTGGATGTTAGAATGAAGCTAATTTGAGAGGGAGTCTAATGTGTAGAGCTTAGTGCTATTTTATCCCCACAGTTCATAGATTTGGCTTTAATTTGTCTTCAAAAACAGTGGTTGTGATACGGTAAATCTAGGCCTTCAGATCCCAAAACCAGTGACAAAAAGCATCCAGTAGAGGGCACTGTGAGCATTATTTTGGAAACTGGTCTGGCTCAGTTGCTTCAAGTCTTTGCTCTTCAGTTCCTTTGGAGTGAGTAGGTTTGAAAAACACACATACTGAGCTGCTGACTAGCCAGGTGAAACTGTTGGTGGATCCACAAGAGATAACGTAGGCAACCCTAGGAAAATCACAGCTGGAGATATTTTTCTTTTCTACTGTCCAGTGTCATTGATTGTGAAGCTGTTTGTTAAGTAGGCGTGGGCAGTTCTGTGAGTGGTTATTGCTGTGGCGACAGATAGATGGACCAGTTGTGACTTCACCATAACTCACCATATACTCACTGACAGTATAACCCATCTGTTACATATTGGGCAGGCACAGTGTGTTCTCAAGATGATTTTCCTCGAGGAGCCTCCAAGTTGAGCTGTTCTCAGCACATTACACTCGGTGCTTTAGTGTCATGTGCTCACTGTCCTTGACACAGGGCAGGTGAACTGGAAGGTAAACTCTAAACACTGTGGGTTTTCATTTCTCCTGCTGGCTGTTGGACACCTTGGCATGGAGTAATGAATGCCAAACACCCTTTTCAAGGGTGTTTTAAAAAGTCACACTTCAATAAATACGTTTCCAAATGCTGCTTAAGAATATAAGTATATCGATGCATTATGTACTAGTGACCAGCATTGTCATTTAATGATTCTGAGGTAGTCATTGTTACAAATCATGGAGCATTCGGACTCAACATTACACACAGAAAATCACGGGGAACAGTCCCGGGGATTCCTGCCGCAGTCTGCATGTACGTTGGGTCCATACCCCTCCGCTGTGTCTCACTTATTCTTTGGGTCTCGGAGGTGTGGCAGCTGTTAAGCTGCCAGAACAGTCAGGTTCAGGGAAACTGTTTTCATCCATGTTGGTATTCAAAGACCATGTTCTCTGGTTTGGATGTTTCTTTTTGTCATCCCTTGAGTCTGATGACAATTAGTCGGAAGTAACTGCTTTTCCATACCTGTGTAGCAAGTAAACTGCTTTCAGGTAGCTAGCCAGGTAGATGGACTTAAAACAAAATGGCCTACCTGACAGAATGTTTTTTCCTGTACATTAAAGATCTAGATCCTAGAAGCAAATACAGCCATTGCCATATTTATAGTATCCTGTTCATGGTCTTTCTACACAGAAGACTCTGAAAGAAATGGTTTTATATGTGTGAATTTCAGACTTTTATGTATAAAAATGTCAGACTTTCCTAGAAGCTGTCCACCTGTGGCTAGGTTATCTGGCCATATTTCCTTTATTTATTTTCAGTGGAAATAGCTGTTTTATGCCTTGTGTATATGCTGTTGTTAAATTCTACATGTGTATGTCTGTCTGGAAAGGTGTTTGATTGCTTATTTCCTGATTAATACTCTTTGGAAACACAACTTGTATTGAGCAACGCCCAGGTGATGCTGACACCATTGGCCCAGAACCATGGTTTGTGAGCCGCTGCTCTGATGGAGCCTGGCGTTAGTCCTCACAGAGGCCTACCCCGTTCCCATGAAGAATCAGGTAGTCAGTAGGAATTCACCTCTGAAAGCGTGGTTGACTCGCATAGTTTTATCAGGGCCTTCTAAATAAGCAAAAGCTGTAGAGAGAATACAACTTAATCTATCTTTTAAAATCCTAGTTTACCTGGTAACTAGGTGAACTAGGCTTTTCTCATTATTTAGGAAGCAGTAGGGCATTGTTTCTCAACCCAGGCATTACTGACAGTTTGGGCCAGGTAACTCTTTGACGTGGAGGGTTATTCAGTGCATTGCAGGATGTGTAACTATGTCCCTGACCTCTATCCACTAAAGGCCGTGTCCGCCCTCTAGCTCTGGGCCTTGCCAAGTGCCCTCAGGGTAAAATCACCCTGTTTCAGAACCAGTGTTACAGAGGATTTAAGTGAAGGGAAGGTGGGCTGATTTCTGTTCTAGACTCAGACTGTGGCTTGTAAGCCTAAACAGCAAGACTGTCTGTCCTCTGTACTTAATCTTCTTTCTATTAAAATAAAAAAATAGGACCCTTACCCTCCAGGGTCCTGTGATCCGTGTTAGTAGCTGTTGCTGTGTGAGTTCTAGGGAGGCATATTGTATGAAAGTACAAGATGCACAGTTTTTCACTTAAAGGTGACTTACCATTCTCTTTTTAAAAATCTTATTTTGTTTTTTTCATTTTTTAATAAGCTGCTTCATCTTTTTTCAGCAGATAGAGCAAATTTTAGTCTGGCATATCCATTTTCCAGCTCGATACCTGTAAAGTCTGATGGGGAAAGCTCTTGCTTTATTGCTCTGTCTTAGAAAACTATCTAACTCAGTGATTGAATATTGGTTGTTTTTTCTTTTTGGAAAAACAGGCGCCAGAGTGGGCCATCGCTCCTTGATGAGATACTACAAACAGCGATTTGGCTTGTCAAGAACTGTGGCAGTTGCCAAGAATCAAAAGGCCGTGGGCCGGGTCCTGCAGCAGTACAGAGCCCTGGGGTGGAACGGCAGCACAGGTGTGTCGGCGTGGACGGCCCCGGACCGGCCCACGAACTCGTTGTACAGTGAGGGGCTGGCGCGAAGTCGCTTCCATCTATGCTGTCTTCGTGGAGTGTCACTTCTTGGCGCTTTGGCTTCCTTTACCACTTGATATGTTTATGGCAGTTCGCCCAAAGTTCTCTGACTTAAAAAGTTTGTATTCCTGTCACAGTAACTTCCTAAAACTGTATATACACCATTAACTTTTTCAGAAGATAACAATTCCCAGAAAAAGTATTTAGTAATCATCAAAGTTTGAAATTGTTCTGAGGTTACACAGAAGAATTAAATAGTATCCTTGTGGCAAATAGCCTGAGCTGTGGAGTGAAATGTAACCTATCTGCTAAACTTGTGAGTTCTTGAATGATGAGCGTAATTTAAGTCACTCACACCTCTTTGTCCTCATTTGTAAAATGGTGATAATAATAAGAGGACCTACCTCATAGAGTTGGGCAGATTGAACATCCTAGTGCATGTGTGATACAGTGCGTGCACACGATCAGGGCTAGCTGTCACTCCTTTTTGTAACTTTCCCACAGAAAATTTAGTGAGAGCCAGAGGAATGAAGCAGGCCGCTGAAACTGTCAGTCTTTGACACATCATCATTGTGCAATTATTTAAAGCCATTCTGATGTGTCTGCTGTGTACGAAGCTCTGTCCTTAGCTCTTCTGGGAAAGCATCAGTCCATTAGAGGACCGTGGAGACGATAAGAGAGCTCTTTTTTAATAACCTGGAAAGCCGTGTCCAACTAAAATCCATTTTCAGTGCCACTGTGTTTAAACACACTTCATTTCCTTTACTGTGGCTGCTGGCGAGCTTTACTGTTAGGTCAGAACAGATGAAGTACAGGGAGAACTAGCAGCAAAAAGGCTCTGTCACGTAATCTGGCTTCCCCTGGCCCTCAGGCAAGGAGGGCGCCGGTGCTGGAGACGATGACTCGATCAGCTGCAGACCCTTAGAACATCAGTCGGGCCCTAAAGTGCATCTGCTTGGTGGCATTGTGACCTGCGGCCACTTAAATCTAGCAGACAGTGACTTTAATCTTACATGTCTGAAGATTGTGTAACTCAGTTTATAGTCTGCTTTTTCTCTGTCCCCTTAGATGAATAGGACTTTACCTTTGGGCTTATAGACCCTTTCCAGATGATGAAAAATGAAGGTTATCCCAGAGGGAAGTATATATAGAGAGAAGTTCTGGTATGCAATTCCAGGTCCACATAAACCCCACGGAGATCCTAAGTTAGTAGCTTTCCTTTAAATACGAGAGCCCTCAGCTGAGTTTGAGAGTCTCCACAAAGGTTGGGTTTTCTCTGATCACAAATAACAGACATTTGCCTCATTTCTTACCTCCTTTCCAACCACAGGAGCAGCTCTTATGAACAAGCGAGACATGCAGTATGTTCAAAGGATGAAGTCCAAATGGTTGCTGAAGACGGCCATGAAGAACAATGCCACCAAGCAGATGCACTTTAGGCCCCAAGTGGTGTTCTAAGGGTCTCCTGCCGGTCGAGTCATCGTCTCCTGCACGGGTACCGGCCTTGCCTGGGGACCAGCGGAAGCCGCACTGTGTGACGGAGCCCATATGCTGCTACACTTCACCCTGCACTTCATCTGTTCTGACCCAATAATAAAAGGCAGAATCATATTGGCTTTCAAATGTCATTTCTATACAGGGTTTAAAGGTTATATTTTCACAGAGTGAGTGGTGTGTCTACTGAACTCAGCTTGCATTACTACTAGGTGGTATCTTTATTGTCTCAGCTTTTATCTGACTTATGGCTGTCAGAATAATATGGGAACTCAAGAGTGACTTGTTCATCCCAAAGTTTAACTTTCAGAAGAATAACTTCCAGAGCCTGGCACCGGAACCTCTCTCTGTAAGGGGACTCATTTCAGTGTCACTCATTTCAATGTATAGCGGCTCATGCAGCAGTGAGAGTCTCTGGGCACGCTCGTTAAATCCCAGCAGATCAGGAGCATGTCAGCGGCTTGCTGTAAGGCTGCTCATTTCTAAACGTGGACACGTAAGAATGATCATGCGGTGCAGTCCGCTCCCCGTGCTGCTGTTTCCTGAGCAGCTAGTTTGGGGAGGAAATAATGTAAAAGGTTTAGATCCCATTTTAAAAACAAATTACCTCAGGGTGAAATCTGTGGAGAGATTCTCAGTTTAGCTGGTTGAGAGGAAACAGTGTTACATTGGAAATGAAACATGAAGTTCAAATCCATTGAGCTAGCTTTGTGACTGCAAAACTGACTTGGTTTTTTTCAGTCTAAGACGAGGTGTTTACTACCTCACAGGTTGCTGGGGTTGAAATCTACTAGAGGACCCACTACTCACTGAGGCCCTTGCGTACGGTAAGTTCTCACTAAGTTCTCACGTTCTCCTTGGCTGATCGCCCCAGTGCCACGCTGGGTGGCCTGTGTGCTGGTCAGCCGTGTTCCGTCTGAGTGCTGGGTGTGAGGGTGCCAGGGGACCACGCTGGGCCTTGGCATGTGTTCGCCGGCTCTCGTTGGCTAGGTGACACGCCTTTTCTTTCAGTGAGGATGCAGAGTTGAGTTGATTTCATTTCCTCTGGACACCAGCCCATTATCGTCCACAGGGGAGGGTCCCCTCCCCTGGCTTGCATTTTGCTCTGTCGTCCTGTTTTCAGGCATCCTCCTTGCACAAGTGCCTGGTCTCTTGTGTTTGACACATTTTCACTCTGCATCCTGGGAAAATGATGTAGTGCTTCGCACAAGGTAGGTTTTCCTTTTACAGTTCACTGAAAGTTCACCACACACTGCGCTGGGACCTTCGTCAGGCCGCCTTTCCATTCACTCAGCGTGGTCAGCCTAGTTCATTGCTCCTGGCTGCTGCGAGGTGTCCACAGAACGTGTCCCTACATGGCACTCGCCTCTCCCTGGAGCTGACCTGCTTGTCTCTTCCCCGCCGTTAACCACACCAGCCCAGCGCTGGGTGCACCTTGTTTGTATCCGTACCCTTTTCATTGTGAGCTTGTTCACCTGTGCGGCCCAGTGAGGATAGTGTGCTTGCTGATCTATAGAAGACTCCATTTACTTAATTTCTTCTACTTCCAGGCTTCAGGAGGAGATACCTTAGTTGATTCTGGGATTGTGAAACAATATCTCACCTCTATCTACATCACAATTTTATAAAATTTAGTCCTATTGGGAAGGTAAAAGATTTAAATATCTAGTTGAGTGAACAAATCAAGAAGTGTGACAAATGTAGTATTTTGGCTTCTGTGCGGCATAGGGATGAATGGGGATTTCTGATAGTTCATTTCCTGGTGGTCTTGAATATTTGTTATCCTCAGTGCACTGTTTCCCATTCTGTCTTATGTACTTGGGGTCCCTTGGGCTTCCGGGCCCATTCCCACCCAGTGATTTGCCACCAGCTCACCTCACTGTGTTCCTTTCATAGCCGCATGTTCTTTTCCTGATGTCTCTTGCTTACCGCTTTGGAGAAGCGGCTGGAACCTGCCCAGCAAAGATACATTCCTTCAGGCCTAGGGAATGCTGGTGTCCTTAACTTCACGCTTGGTTTCTTTAAATTTCCCTACTTACAATATATTTTTTCAGATGTTTATTGTTCATAACTTTTTATTATATCTAAAGTTAGTCCAAATTAACCCAAAAGTAATTGTTTTTGCCAGATATAAATTTGTAATCCCATCCCTGTGGGTATTTCCACCCGTTGCCTGTGGTCTCTTGAGACAGCTGGTTGTCTGCCTTTCCAGTGGGGACCAGAGTAGTGGCACGAGAGGCTGTTCATCAGCACCGAGTTGGCGCTGGCTGCCCCGCTGGCTGGCCATGACTTCGTGGACTTGGCTCCTGGGAGTAAGGTCAGGACCCCGTGGCCCTTGCTCGTGCATGTGTCTTCAGCTTCAGACATCCACACTGGGACCAAAACTGGTTCTGGTGATGGTAGCACAGCCGCGGATCTAAGAGCCAGTGAGTTGTGCACTGGAAAGCTGTGAAGTGTATGGTATGTGAATTATGTCACAATACAGGGTTTTTGTTTCTTTATTTAAAAACGGTCTAAAAGTGAGAGAACATAATCTATTTCCTCGTCATGCATGGGACTGATGCCCCGGCAGCTGTGCTGGTGGTTGGCACCGAGTGTCTACAGACTGAATGCGGGCTTGGTTTATTCCTCCTGTGGTGCTGGGTGTGCACCTGTGTTTCAGTGAGGGTCAGGGGCTTTCACGCACCTTTTTTTCCTCCACTGTGAGGTGTAGGGAACATTCTGATTTTACAGATGAGGAAGTAGATTTTTGAAGTCTTGAAACCAGAGATGGTGATTTCTGGTCCAATGTTCAAAATACTGGAACACACTTGAACAGAACCCTGGGCATCATCTCCTCCTAAAGCATGTACTCAGTGGGCTGTAAAGATTTACTCAACTCCATGAAATTTACAGCATTTCTGAAAGAATCTTGTTCTAAATCTAGAAATACACGGGCTCTAGTGTTTACATTAATGTTACATACATGATACACATGAGTAACATGTTATACACATGAAAGGAGATAGCACCTTTTCTTGCCTGGAATGTGGATGAATTTTGCCCCCTGCCAACTTTGGTTATTTGTGGATTCACAATTGCTAAGCTGCCCTCCTCCACCTCAGTTATTTATAAACTCTTTTAAGATCTCATTGGACAATCTTAATTTGGATTAAGATTGGATAATCTATATTGGATCATGTAGATTATCTCATTGGATAATCTCTAATTTTATAATTCATATGCAGGAGCCCTGCTGTGTTGCCAACTCAGTGTGCAAACTTTTTTGCAAGATCATTTTTGTAAGTCTAGAGAAATTTGTAAGTGCTTTGAGAAATATGCATTTCATTTAGCCTCATTTGTAATCACTACGTTATGACATCAAAGTTGATGGAGATTGAGAAGATTTGGTTAGGCTGTTACTACTGCTGCAAGTTGAATGTTCAAATAATAATTTCTTGATCATTTGTGGGCAGGACCTGGTGCTCAGGGTGATATGATGTGAATCCTCTGTGGTATACATCAATAACCGAGAGGCAAGGAAAAACCTTTCTCCTAGGAGTACATGCTGGTCACAACTATGCTGCAAAGTCAAACTTTCAACTTCAAAAAACCTTCTAGTATAAACTATTTGCTGAGTAAACATGATACGTTTCTTTTGAAGAAAGAATCCCTTTATATTTAGCATATGCCTAAAACTATAGGAAGAGCATTCAAGCTACTTAACATTAAATCTGTTTCCTAAATGTTTAATGTTGATTTCATTGAATATGATCTTTAAATCCTGAATTCAAGACATTTGTTATATTGCTCCTTTATCTTTTATTATTGACCACATCTGGTGTTCCATCCTCAAGTACCGTTTTCACCTGGGGAAAGGTATCTCAGATATGTTGCCCTACCCAGGCTTACCTGTCTTCTAAAACAGCAACTGTAAATGTGGAAAATAAGACTCTATAAAGGTGAGGGATTTGAGGTTTTTTTTTTTTTTAAATCTCAGCTGAGGATATGAACATTGATTTTAGAGGGAAAGAGAATGTTGATGTAAGAGAAACATCAATCAGTTGCCTCCCACACGTCTCCCGACAGGGGATCCAGCCTGCAACCCAGGCATGTGCCCCGACAGGGGATGGAACCCGCCACCTTCTGGTGTACAGGACGATGACGTTCCAAGCCACTGAGCCACCCAGCCAGCGCTTGAATTTTTTCTGAAGAGATTTTTATAATGCTTAGTGCCAGACTAACAGAATATTAAATTGACAGTAAATGGAAACTGCAGTGAGAAGAATGAGTTGATTTTACAGTTTTGTGATTATCTTTCATATCCAGCTTCACAAAAGATGACTGGGTTGTCATTCTCTGCCTCAGATATGACACGGGTCATGCAGGTACCAGAAACACCACTGACACTTAATGGGAGGGAGAGCAAGGCTGAAAAGTGTAGACACCACTATAATATTATCATAAAAATAGCTTTGACTTGGCAACCCCCCTGCAGGGGTCTCTGGACACCCAGGGGTTCCCAGATCACACCTTGAGAACTAGTGCATTACCGTCCCTCAGTACCCAGGGTTTAAGTGTCTTGGCTGAATACTGAGTGCTCCTTAAAAAATAGTGTTTGCTCAAGGAAACCCAGCCTGGTGTGTAGAAGGAGCAGCGACTGTGTGGTCAGAGACTGGGGTACCCTTTTGCTTCCACTCTGGTAGTAGTTCTTCACCTTTGCCAAGTTTGTTTTTCTCAAGTTCCTCACCTATAATAGGGCTAGTTACAAATCCCTTGCAGAGACATTGTAGGAACTGCACAAAATATGAGACAGGGTGCTGAACAGATGCCGACGCCCAGAAGATAGGACACCTGATCAAGGGTATCGGTTAGTCTGGGTTGGCCAGTGACGGCCAGGGACGGAAGGAGAGGGGCCATGAAAAGGGAAGGAAAAGAGAGCCAACAGGGCCAATCCACAAACACTGATCTGAGAGCTAGATAGATGTTGAAAGGCAGATGTGTTCAGAGGTACATAAACTTGGGGTTTTAAAATGTCAATACTGCGCCTGTACTGTACATGACACTAGACCTCCATGGGTCCTAGAGAGCCACCTGACAATCATATTACTCTTTCTGGGGAGGAACATACTCCACTCACACCCAGGCCTAGAAATAGCCTTGGGTCTGTTTGGGCCAGGTTTGGGTACCACATGATTTACAATCTTTCAGTGTTCAGAGCTCTGGCGATTTTTGGACAGTGGTGGGTAAGGGATTGTAGGTCTTATCAGACACTACTGTGACAACACCAAGCGAGAAATGTCCCCATGCAACTCCATGAGCAAAAAGCAGGCATCACAGGATCCAGAAACATCTTGGCTAGCTTCGGCCTTTCGGCCAGCTTTATAGGATCTCAGGGTTAGAACAGGGTTAGAACAGTGTCCCCACCCACGTATGTGGAGCGTGTGTGTGTTTCAAAGTGAATCCAATGACAAATTTCCTTTTTACTTTCTTTTTAAGCAGATGTTATACTGAATGCACAGGATGTTTGTCTTCAGTTCTTTGAAAGCCCATCCAGACAGCAGTCTACCTTTCTGAGGGATTAAGATAGGTGAGATGATATGTTTTAGATACGAATGAAATCAATTACCCGCCACATTCACAGGGATAGAAATGGAACGCATTTAACAGTGTGTAAACAAGAGCCCACATTCATTGTTTCATGCTTATAATCTCCATTTTACAGAATTTCGCAGAGAAATAAACCCTGAATTGGTTTGAAGACAAAAGTCTTGCAATAAATTAATGTTAGTAATGTGAAAGGCTCGCAGGCCACACAGTAAACTTATGAAGAATTCATCAGAATTGGAAATGACTCAACATTATGACAAAGCTTGTGGATCTTGAGAAACCACTTCAGCTACTGGTTTTTGTGGGATTTAAAATTATTTGCAGCTACAAAGATAAAATAATTTTAAATGATCTTTTCTGCCTCTACCTACACTATTAATAGAGGAGCACAAGTTACATTTATTTGGACACCTATATGTGCTACATACATTACTAGGCACTTTATTTTGTTGATTCCAACTTAAATACCTGTGTATTTTTAATTTTAGTAGGCCCCTTTAATTCAGCATCATGGTATTAAAAATGTCCCTTCTCAGCCATGGCCAAAAGCAACAAATGTTTGTTAAAAGGCAGGGAAGTAGGAAGAGGAACTTTTTATGATACAAATCTTAAGTTAAATAGAAATGGCTACTTCAGTGGGTTGGGATTAAGCCAAGTCTTCCCAACCCTTCCTTTTTCCTTTTCTCCCTTTCTTCCTATCTCTTCCTACTTCCCTCTTTTACATGTTCTTTTTCTTGCTCTTCTTCCTTTCTTCCTTGCGTCCCTCTTTTATCTCTTCCTCTTTTTCCCTCCCTCCCTCCCTCCCTCCCTCCCTCCCTCCCCCCTCCATCCCTCCTTTCTTTCTTTCTTTCTTTCTTTCTTTCTTTCTTTCTTTCTTTCTTTCTTTCTTTCTTTCTTTCTTTCTTTCTTTCTTTCTCTCTCTCTCTCTCTCTCTCTTTCTTTCTTTCTTTCTTTCTTTCTTTCTTTCTTTCTTTCTTTCTTTCTTTCTTTCTTTCTTTCTTTCTTTCTTTCTTTCCTTCTTTCTTTCTCCTTCCCTCCCTCCTTCCCTCCCTCCCTCCCTTCCTCCTTCCTTTTTCCCTTTCCCTTTCCTTCCTTCCTTCCTTCCTTCCTTCCTTCCTTCCTTCCTTCCTTCCTTCCTTCCTTCCTTCCTTCCTTCCTTCCTTCCTTCCATTTTACCTGTGGAAAGTAGATTTTAATGTTTCTATAGACAATAAATCACTGCTACATTAGTGCCTTCATTATCTGGAATTCCTCTGGAAACAACATTATTGTACAATCACAATCAGCTGAACCCAGGGCATTTACTGAGATCCCTAGTAACTAGGGTAGGACAGTTAAAAGCAGACTCGTGGATACCTATTTGATCTCCTTACTGTGGATACACAAATTCCACAACTCAATAGGTACATGCATCTCCCCTCCAGGACTGAGGCCCTCATTCCCCCAGCTGCCAGGAGTGCTGGCTTTTGGTGTCTCACACATGAGTCCCTTGCTAGGAATGGCCCTCAGCCGAAGGAAGCCCCTCTGCCCAAGGTCTAGCCACACGCTGCAGGGACAGCCTGCATCCAGTGGTTGCCCCCTCACCTTGATTAAGTTAACTATGAAGGCTTTTCCAGGTCCAGAACTCTCGATGGGATTGTCTAAGGCCTTTATTGCCACTGTATCCTTATACAACTCCCAGTGTAGAATCATTTTTTCTTTTACTTCTTTTAGTCCTACAAATCCTGTGTATAGATCTCCACCTCAGTTTTTCTGGGGTGCAGAACTACAACCATTGGTACCCGAAATGGTCCAAGGAAGGAGGCTTTTACAAGACCTCTGGAACTGGGTCACCAGCTGGCCTGTGGCCAATGAGGACACCGTCACGCAGGGTGGGTAGAATACCAGTGGCCTTGGGCAGGCTGTAGCCCTGCAATTGTCAAAACCTTCACCTTGGTGAGACACCTGGGAGGGAGTGCACTGGTGGGTGCAGATTCTGGCTCTTTGAGAGGTTCAAGGAAAGTGGTAAATTCAAGTAGAGTAAGTCCTCAATGTCATCAATAGTTTCTTGGAAACTGCAATTTTTAGCAAAACAACATATAACAAAACTGATTTTTATCATAGGCTAGTTGACGTAAACTAGAGTTAAGTTCCTGTGTCCTCTTATGGTCACATAAACCACCAAAATCCCAAATACAGACCCCAAACCCTTCTAATATTAAACATCGAAATAAATATGAGCTAGATGTACATTTAAGAAAGATTAATAGAAGCAAGATAATGACTTTCCAGCCTGCTGATTCCAGCTCAGGTCCACCACCTTTAACACACTCAGTACTGCAAGGTGGGGGTCCCCATCATGTTCCCATTCAGTTTACTGTTCTGCCCCCGCGAAAACCAGGGGGTCCCGATCACTGAGAGCAGACTGCCATAAAGTCAACCCATTGCCTAATGTATCTGTCGCCGCTACCGAATAGCCAACCTGCCAGCAGCAGGAACCAACACTGAGGCCCCACAGCATCCTTCCCTGAGACCAACCAGTCACTTGTTAGCAGCTTAATTACATTAGACCCCTTTCAGTCTGGAAGTGGCATTGATGCATCTTGACTGGAATTGGCACATATTTGAGAAGTGGCTTTGCTTTTTCGGCCCACAGGGACTTAGCCGCTGCCATCAACTATGAGCTTATATGTAGTTTATAAAGTGACATGAGATTCTACATGATGTAGCCCTGGACTGAAGAACCCATTATAAATAGCAAAGGAAGAGCAACAATGGGCATTCATGTCCAGGGACCCACTGGATTCCACCCACCCTCGCCACACACCCAGAAGCTGCCTGCCCAGTAGAGCCTTTTGAAAAACAGCTCAGGTGACAGCCAGGCGATGACACCCTTGAGGATGAGGCGGCATTAAATCAGTGTCCATTATATAATGCTGTGCTCCCAGGAGATGCGGCTGATGGGTCCATTCAACAAGAATTGGAAGTGATTAAGAGTGAGTGATTTTTTCCTCACAAATTGAGAATTAAAATATTCAGTAGCTTCATTCAGCAGAAGACATTTTGCTGAACACAGAGGGCTTTGTTTCTCGGGGAAGGTGTCTCTACCCAGCATCTTTTTTAGTGAGCTTTTTTGATGTCTCAATTATTTATTTTTCAACCGAGGTCTAATCCATTGTTTACATAGATGTTTCTGAAGTGTTTGGAAAATGTGGTGTGTTTTTAAAATTAGATCACCAGCTGTCATTATACGGAATGTGTGTGGGCAGGTGGTGAATGAACTTATTTTTAACCCCCGGACACTGTTGGCTTCACCAATAGCCCTGGAAAAGCTGAGCTGTTCTTCTCCTCACCCTGCTCACTCACAACCGTGTTTCCCTTTGTTATCCATAGCACCTTAACTTCTTTAAAGATCACAGACAATTGATCTGCAGAATTTATGCTCTCTTTCCATCCCCAAATTACTTCTTTGTGACAAGAAAGACATATTCATTGAGCGTATCCTAGATCTTTTAATTCACTGAAGTTGTTTCTTAAATGGATAGTTTTCATGCTCTTTCTGTTTAAATTAGCGGTAGTGTTGGGTACCAAAGGAACACAGAAGATGATTTATCTTTTTTTTTTTTGAATCATCAATTTCAAAACTAGTCAGATAATATGTGCAGTGTTCCATTTCAAATACAGATAAGAAATCAGCAAAAAGCATACAGAGCAGCCTTTTCTGACATTTTTCTCATATTATTTATGAAATATTCTCAAACCACAAAGGCAGACAGACTGTTATAATGAACCTTCATATATCCACCCCTCAGCTTCAACAGTTCCCAACACTTTGCAAATCTTTTTTCACTTACCCATCTCCATGTCCCGTCACTTCCCATGACACACACGCGCACACATGTGGGGGTGACTTTGCCAGCAAGTCTCCCCATCTGCCACGGATGAAAGTAACACTACCAAAACATGATCTGCTTGGGGAGGAGAGGTGGCCAGTCTCTTAGAGGAGAAGGACCGGGAGCCCCTTCCCCAACGTCTTTTATTGGGTTGTAATACACAGGAATACAGGCGGCAAGGATCAAACAGTAGATAACATTTCAAAGAAATCTGAGGGCTTAGTCTGAGTCAGTGTCTGTCAGGAAAGGGGGTTGCAGAAACTTTGGGAGACATACTCATTTCTTGCTTGGTCCCTTATCGTATGAATGAAAACACTCTTGGCAAAGCAGGCTTCACAGGACTTTTAGGAACTCTTTCTCATGCCCGATCACCCCAGATCCCACTGTAGCTAGCAAGGGGTTGTACCGCCTTCTCCATCATAGGTTTTCAAACTTAAGTGGATTAGAGGCTCTTCTCTCAGACAGAAATGGGGACTCAGGCTATGTCAGAATAGCCAGGGTGCAGGAGTCCATCACTCCCTTTTGCTGCAGCCTCCCCAAGTCCTTCCTTGAGGGCCTCCCAAGTGATCATGTCTGGCTTAGGTTGTCCCTTCTCTAAGGGTTCTTACCTGTCACTGACTAACCTACCAAGCACTGGGGGCTGGGGAGAAGCAGAAGCAGCACTTGCTGCCAGAGACAAGCTTTGTCTCCTTTGTGGCTCACATTCCAGAGGTCGCTCACTCAGTCTTAGCCATGGGGGGCAGTTAGAACTCCTGAAACCAGGCAGAGCAGTTTCCAACACACACACATACACACACACTGGAATATTAGAATGCCTGGCATCATGTTGTTTTTTTCATAAAGTACTTTATATGCATTTAAGCCGTAGGACTTTAAAAAAATAACCACCTAGGTATTATCATACCCAACAAATTATCTTAAAATTCTAATACCCAATACATACTCAAATGTCCCCAGTTGTCTCCAATTTGGTCTTTACTGTTGATTATTCAATTAGCAATAATAGCGCCTTAAATAAACCTCATTGGCTACGATACTGCCACTGCGCAAAGCTCCGTTGGTTATTCAAATAGTAAGAACCAGTGAAGTCCATAAGCAGCATGGCCACCACATCTCTTCAGAATTGTAGTCTGCTCAGTTCCTCCTCCCTCTCATGCTGTTGACTTTGTGGGAGAAATCGGATTATTTATCCTTTATGTCCCTTATTGTAGAATTACATCATGTTCTCTGTATTTCCTGTAAACATGGCTAGATCTGAGGATTGATTCAATTGAAGTTCAAATGTTTTTTGATGTCATAATGTGTCTTATCCTGTGAACTTTCAGTTCAACCATATCAGGAGGTCCTGCTGTCTGGTTGCTCACTTTCAGTGAGTCAGAAGTAGTCCAGGTGACATCAGAGTGCTCTACCCTCCAGGAGCTTCTTGTAAACATTTCACTGACAGCCATGGCCTCGACTCAGTGTCTCATTAAGGACCGACATGGCAATTTCCTTCTTGTCATCATCCCTTCTACCTTAGTCAGCTGTCACTCTTCCATAAGGAAGAATTTATCCTCGCCAATTGTTAGGCTGCTCGGCAGTACAATTTGAATAGCAAAGGCAGGAAAAATTCTTGATTCTTTCTATATATTTGTCAATTTTCAGAATAATGAGTTGGTGGCCTAACAACCTAAAAAGTTTTTTAAAAGTATCATTATGAACTCATGAATTTGTACCTATTTAACAGTTTAATTGAATCTGATTATTATTCTTTTTGATAGCCATACTGTGCCATTTTAACTGATGGGATATATCTTTTGAGTTGGTTGTTTGTGGCATGATCTATTTAGTTTTTAATTTTTCTTGATTTTCTGCATTTCAAAATATCCCAGACTTTTTATGTACACTTCAAATTTCATATAGATTCCCAAAAGTTATTTACTGAGTCAAAAAGAATGACTCTTTTAAAGGTGGTTGGGCCTAGTGGGGAGATTATGGGTTTCGAAGGAGGGTTAGGGTCGTAGCTCAATTGCTTACTAGCCCTAGGGACTTAGAGAAACTCTACATCCAGAGTGAGGATCAGGAAAAGGACATTACAATAATACAGGCAATTATTTTATTATAGTGTTAGGTGGGAAAGTGGGATTTATAATTATATAAAAATGCATAGAGAAATGACTGTAAGCAAATATGCTAACATGTTCATAGTTGTGTCTTTTGGTGGTGGGACTCACAGGTCATTTTTCTCTTCTTTATGATGCATACTGTATTTTTCCACATAACCTAGAATGGAAAGAAAGAAGATAACTGTATTCAAAGAAAAATAGTCCACCATCACAAATACTGTAGTGTTGATTAAATTCACTTGGGATATGATTCATCTCATACTCTTTTTGTATCTCTCATGGTCAATTTAATCCTCTTGTAACAGAATTTAATGCAAATTATGCAATCAAGAAAAATATTGATGTAACTGTACTCCACCACCTGCTTCCTTTCTCTGCACCATGTCATATTGATTTCAATAGGCCAGGTCAAAGCTGAGTGTTTCCTGCTTTCAAGGGTGACCTCTGAAGGCCTCAGACTATTCTGCCTCCCTGCTCTCAGGGGAGAGCCTCTCAGTTCTGGCTTGACAGCTGAAGGCAGAACAGTAAAAATAGGAAGTAAAAGAAAATCTCCATTTGACACACTTATAAATCAGTTTTCCAAGGGGACAGAATTGTTGGTGTTGGCACTCATTGAAAATAACCTTATTGATTAGAAAACCAAACCAATTGGTTCTTTATTCACATATGGATTCAGATGACTTGTCAAAAAATGAATTAATCTTGTAATCCTGTAATCCTTCAATCCTTGGAAATGATACTTTTGTGAAAGATGTCTGCAGAAGTTTCTAACCTAGGATTTAGTCTGATTTTCAGGAATGGTATTTTGATTCTGGAGCTGAGGGCCATAATTTCTTTTTTTAAAAACAGAGGATGAAATTTTACAGACATTTGGGACCTAATTGAGGGTGATAATCACAGATAACATTTTTATTTATATTTTATTCTATTTAAATATACTTTATTTCAAAAGAGAATTGTTGATTTTAATTTTTAAAACAGTGCAGGCTAAGTCTCACATTGTGGAAAGTTCACTACTGGGCCTGCCTAATTAACTGCGAACAATGAATTGCCTTCGACAGGTCTTTAGGTGGCTGTGTAAGAAGAAATGTGTAAAATAAGGTGTCCTAGTAATTGAAAACAACTGGTAAGGGCTGTTTTTTCTCTCTTCTTTTCCTTCCTGTTCCTCCTCTTTGATGAGCTGACTTGGATGCTGATCTGTAGATTAACCACACTTGAGCATTTAACATCAGAACTTGCTGTCACTAAAAGCACTGCTTCATTCAACAACACATCTTTACTGGGCTCTTGTTCCTGGTGTAAGTTCTCAGCTGGATGTTGGAAGCGTGTCGATGATGGAGACGTAGTGCCTGTTAACAAAGGCCTTACAGCCTAGCTCACTGGACTGGGCATATACACACTGGTAAATAAAAGATTAGCAGAGGCTACACCAACAGTGCTGTGTGCTAAGTGATGTGTGATGACAGGAGCCATCCCTGTGCCGGTGTATTAAACAGGGTTCTGCAGACAGACAGAACCAGTGCATCTCTCTCTCATCTCTCTCTCACTATTTTGAGGAATTGGTTCATGCAATTGTAGGAGGCTGGTAAGTCTGAAATTGGCAGGGTAGGCAGGCAGGCTGGAGACCCAGGGAAGAGCTGATGTTGCAGTCTGGAGTCTGAAGGCAGTCCTGAGACAGGATTCCCTCTTTTTTGGAGTGGGGTGGGGAACCTCAATCCTTTTCTCTTAAAGCCTTCAAATGATTGAATGAAGCTCACCTTCCACGGGTTGAATGTTGAATAGGCCCATCTAATTCATTTGTATGGCACAAGTTTAATATTTAAAAAGGGATTTACGCAGAGAAAATAAGTATTCCTTTCACTCCTGACTTCAAGCCTCCTTAAGTCCTTCCCCAGAGGCAGTAACTATTACCAAATTGTTGACTGCCTTGTAGATATTCTATGATATATGAGCAAATGGGTATAGATGCTTCTAAAAAATATGAGTAACATCCTGCTTTTTTTTCAGTTAACAAAATATCTCAGAGATTGTTCCATTAAATTTAGTTAAAGCTGCCTTTATTTTTTAAAGTTACGTAGTATTCCACTGCACAAATATACCATAATTTATTTACTAAGTTCCCCAACTAGATTGTTTTCAGTCTTATGTTGGTACAGATATAATGACCATGAATAGTCTTGTACACACACTTCTGCCTCATTCAAAATATATTTTATTGATTATGCTATTATAGCTGTCCCATTTTTTCTCTCCTTTATACCCCTCCACCCTGTACCACCTTCCCACCCTCATTCCCCCACCTTAGTTCATATCCATGGGTCATACATATAGGTTCTTTGGCTTCTCCATTTCCCATACTATTCTTAATCTCCCCCTGTCTATTTTGTACCTACCATGTATGCTTTTTATTCCGTGTACCTTTTCCCCCATTCTCCCCCTCCCCCTCCCTGCCAATAACCCTCCATGTGATCAATATTTCTGTGAATCTGTTCCTGTTCTAGTTGTTTGCTTAGTTCACTTTTGTTTTATTTTATTAGGTTCATTTGTTGATAGTTGTGAATTCATCATCATTTTACTGTTCATATTTTTGATCTTCTTTTTCTTAAGTAAGTCTCTTTAACATTTCATATAATAAGGGCCCGGTGATAATGAACTCCTTTAACTTGACCTTATCTGGAAAGTACTTTATCTGCCTTTCTATTCTAAATGATAGCTTTGCTGGATAGAGTACTCTAACTTGTAGGTCCTTGCCTTCATGGCTTTCAATACTACTTTCCAGCTCCTTCTTGCCTTCAAGTTTTCTTTTGAGAAATCAGCTGATAGCCTTATGGAAACTCCTTTGTAGGTAACTGTCTCATTTTCACTTGCAGTTTTTAAGATTCTCTCCTTCTCTTTAATCTTGGGTAATGTAATTATGATGTGCCTTGGTGTGTGCTTCCTTGGTTCCAACTTACTTGGGACTCTATGAGCTTCCTCCTGGAAGTCTATTTCCTTTGCCAGATTAGGGAAGTTCTCCTTCATTATGTTTTCAAATAAGTTTTCAATTTCTTGCTCTTCTTCTTCTCCTTCTGGCACCCTTCTGATTCTGATGTTGGAACATTTAAAGTTGTCCTAGAGGTTCCTAAGACTCTCCTCATTTTTAAAAATTCTTGTTTCTTCATTCTGTTCTGGTTGAATGTTTATTTCTTCCTTCTGCTCTAAACCACTGATTTGAGTCCCAGTTTCCTTCTCTTCACTGTTGGTTCCCTGTACATTTTCCTTTATTTCTCTTTTCATAGCTTTCATGTTTTTCTCTATTTTGCAACCATACTCAACCATTTCTGTGAGCAAGTTGATTACCACTGTTTTGAAATCTGCGTCTGATAAGTTGGCTATCTGTTCATTGTTTAGTTGTATTTTTTCTGGAGCTTTGATCTGTCTTTCATTTGGGCCATATTTCTTTGTTTTGGCACAGCTGTTACATTGCAAAGTGTGGAGCCTTAGGTGTTTGCCAGGGTGTGGCAACCCAGGTTGCTGTGTTGTGGTGCTGTATGTGGGTGAGGGGTCTGAAAAGGAACAACGCTACTTGCTCAGTGCTCAGTTATTTTTCAGTCACTCCTGCTGCTACCTACAAGCAAATTGGGCCCTTCTGGTGCTGATTTCTGGGTAGGAGGGTTTGTGCATATTCTAGGACCCTGTGGATCTCTCCAATGAACTCTCTTGTGAGGCTGGGAGTTTCTCTTTCCGCCTCAACCCCCACAGGTTTTTTCAGTCAGAGGTTTTGAAGCTTTATTTCCCTGGGCTGGAACCCTGGGTCGTGTGGTCTGTCTCCCTCCCCAGTTGTTCCTCCCAGTTTATCCCCATGTGAATGTGAACTGCCTGCTCCACCAGCCACCGCCTCATTCACTCCACCAGCCACAGCCTTATCTGGTCCACCAGCTGCCGCCTTGCGTGAGTCCTCTTCATCCTGGCTGTCCATCTCCACCCCTCCTACTAGTCTGGATGAATGTTTCTTCTTTAATTCCTTGGTTGTCGGACTTCCACACAGTTCGATTTTCTGGAAGTTCTGGTTATTTCTTATTTTTAAATCTTTTGTTGTCCTTCTTTTGGTTGTTTGAGGAGGCAATGTATGTCTTCCTAAGCCTCCATCTTGGCCAGAAGTCCTCTGCCTCATTCTTTAGGATATATCCCTAGAAGTAGAATTGCTGGGTTAACACATATGGGCGTTTGAAATTTTGACATACTAACAAATTGTCCTACATAAAGGACTGCCAGTTAACATTCCCTACAATTGGTTATTTTTAGCTCCAATTTACAGGTGTACAAACATGACATCACAGGCGTTATTTTCAAGGATGATGATAGGAGGTTTGGGCTGATCCTTTTTTCTTTGTTTTCACTTTCTTCATGCCCCTGGTGACCAACCACCAGCATTTGGGAGTCAGCTGCCTGGGTGTAGTCTGAGGAAAGGGAGCACAGTGAAGGGAACTCCCCCATGGAGACCTCTACCTGAGCACTTTACCTTGTTACTATGGGCCTTTGATCAAGTACCAACATATCTCAGAGATATCGTGGGTTTGATTCCAAACCACCACATTAAAGTGGGCCATTATCTTTTTTCTTGTGGAGGGTCTTGCTTTCAATTTATAAAAAATGCAACACCTGTGAAGTGCAATAAAGCAAAGTACAGTAAAATGAGGTATGCCTGAACAAGAACGTGCTCTCTGCTTGGTGACTTACCCAAGGTCACTCAGCTTATAGATTTCAGGAGTAGACTTGAACTCATACTCAAGTTTTTGTTGGTTTTTGGGACCCTCAAAGTCATAGACTTGTGACCAACCTAAATGAGCAGACTTATCTACATCTTGCATGAGCTAGTTCATGCTCATCCTTTAAGAGCTAATTTGTGTGTGTCATTTATGAGCAGGTTCCTGTGTATGTTTAGGACAGTGCCTGGGACAGAGTAAGCACTGAGTGGACATTATTTATTATCTTTCTTCTTGTTCCATAGGATGCTAGTGTGGTTAGAGGTGGTGGTAGGTACCAGGAAGTGGTACCAGGTGGGTACCAGGAGGGGTCTGGACATTGTCAGGGCAGGGGCTAAAGCTCCAGAGTTGGCTATGATGACCTGCCTGGTCCTTCCAGCTATGTGATTCACACAGCTTGGGAGCAGAGTTTGAGTCATGGGGGCAGATGTGCATTTTTCTTAATTGAGCAGGAGCTAATGGGAGCTGTATTTCTTGGAATCTGCCCATTGGATGAGAGCAAGCATTAATTACCTCTGGGCTGGAAAGGCCAGATACAATTTACTGAACAGGAGTGCATCTTCCCCCGTCAGTTATAAAACAGTGCGCAGGACTGGTGCACACTTTCCCACAGCGGAAGTCCATCACTGGCTGTGGTGTTAAATACGGACTGAAGGCCCCATAAACCAGCATCCATGTGTGAAGCAATTAAATGTGGCACTGCCCCCTTAGCCACGCTCCAGCAGCTGCCCTTTGGGTCTTTCAAGGCTCGGCAACTTGTAGGATGACAGGAGAATAATAACGCATTCGTTTTCTTTGGGGACACAAAGAAGGCCAAAGTGGGAGCTGGCCTCTCACAATTAAAGCAATATTCAAAAGGTGTTGTCACCCAGGTCCCCAGGGAGGGGTGGGGCTGTCTTTCTCCTGGTGGCACCTCCCACCAGTGATCTTTGCCAAAACAGCCTCTGTGGTCTGCTGATGGCCACAAGTAGGCATGTTTGCCACACCAGTGGGAAACCCAGGCTGCAGGGGAAGAACTAGTGATTTGGCTTCTTCTTTTTAATAATAAGTACAACCCACCACTACATGTTTTATGTCTCCCATTCCATCCAGTGCCCGCTTTCCCACTCCAGTTTGGTAGCCCAGAGAGTATGATTTCTGGGCTCCATGAGGTTGATGGTTATTTTAAGCATGTTTCGAAGATAATGCAGTTAGCGCAGTTTTTAATAACTACTTAAGATTCTCAAATGAAGGCCAGTCCAGAGGGCAAATCTGAACCTGAGTTAGCCTGTACTTACAGGAAACACGTGTCAAGGAAACCTAACACACTGATTACAGGCCTCTAACTCAGCTCTAGCTCGCTCACCTTGAACTCAGGACATAGGACCTGCCAGCCTCATAAGGAAATCCCCAGCCTCCCAGCCAATACTGCCCTGTTTCCATGTTGCCTCTTCTAACACTTTACAAAACTCATTGTTGCCCCAAATCCCATAGGAAATATCTCCACTGATTATGAGGCACTGCTTCCCCATTCACAGATTGTTCTCCCTTGAATAAAGGACTTTAAACTTGCTACTAGATGATTTTAGTTTTGTCATTTGGTTTTAGTTTTGTCATTTGGAAGAATAAAGGAGAGAACTATATAGGGGTCTCTTTTCATTTTGACTTTTTTTTTTGTTCAAGAGCGGGGAGCCTGAGTGGGTCCCGTTGACACCAACACACATGTCTTCAGAGCATGCTGTGGAGGGAAATTGCCATGTGCCATTAACATCAAGTGAACTAAAATTGGACCTGGGTGACCATAAAGAAGTTTGCCTGGGTATGTCCCACCCATGAACTCTTGAACTTTTAATAAGCTCACCATGGCATCCAGACCATCTATCTTTTTCACTCTGAAAGAAGACAATCTGTTTCAAAGGCCAGCATCCTTCATTTAAATAAAGAACCTAACCAATCTCTGTTAACCTAGCCAACATCCTTCATTTATGTAGAGGACCTAAGTGGAGACAGTATGTGGGGACAGTAAGTGGGACAGTTTTTACCTTTATAAACCCTGTTTTCTGTGTTTCCTTTGGAGCATATTTTAGGTTGTTACTTGAATCTGTGAATCCCCAGTTGCAGCCCTCCTTTGAGCAAATGAATGTGTGTGGGTGTGTTTTTATCACAGCCTGAACCTTTATCTTTGCTTGACAACACCCAGGTGCCTGCTTGACCCTGGGTGCGTGGTATGGGTCTATCTCAGTGTGTCTCAGTGTGAGGCATCTTCTTGGCTCACCCCATCTGCTCTGTGCTTCTGCTCAAGTGGCCTCTGCAGACCCTGCTCCCAGGCTTATTCCATATCCCCTCCGTTCCACTTCCCCAGGTTTCTGGGAAGATCAGGGCAAGTTGTCTTAGGTTACCCAGGCCCCAGGAGTGCTGGTGCCAGTGTAGCTGAGACAGGGTCACTCAGCAGTTGAGAGTTTGACCACCTCTTTTAGAATCTTGGTGCCACCTCTTGCTGTGTGTTTTGGGGGAACTGCTTACCTTCTCTATGACTCAATTTCTTTATCTGCAAATCATAGATAATAATAGTACCTACCTCATAGGTTAGCTGCAAAATGAAATGAGATCCTGTATATAAAATAATTAGAACGGTGCCTTCTCTATAAGAAGTTCCCAAGTCCCTGAGCACATCAGCTTCATGCTTTGACCGAAGACCACCCCCCTCTCTCTCAATTACTCTCTCTGTCTCTCTCACACAAAATAATTGATGGACAGATGTTAATTTGTGATTTTTTTCCATCTGAACTGGGGTTCTAGGGTAGCGATAAAAATACCACCTATGGGAATCCTAATATTTGGTCTGGAAGTACTCACTAGCAATGCATCCCTGAGGAATCTATTGTACTTAGTCACTCTGAGACCTTGTTTCCTCATCTTTAAAAATAAGACTCCTTATTCTATACAATCACTTTCTGTCCTATATCCCACAAGCTCACAACTCTGGATTCAGAAGAGCTACAATTTAGAGTGGAGATTAACACCCAAGCAAGGAAGGCCAAGTGCTTATTTGCATACAAATAGAATGCTAATCATGAGTGTAGATAAAGCACGTCAGAATCAAGATAAGGTGTCAGGAAACCCTTCTTCCAGAGGTGCCCGGACAGAGCAAGCTGAGGCAGGAGTAATTAAATTTAACAGGACCAGTAGAGTGCTATCAGTTATCCACGTCCCCAGGCACACTAAATGGCGTCTGCTCTGAGTGCTTAGCTTGGGGGATGCCTTATCTCACTAGTCCTGGAATTTGGGACCATTATCTACCAGAGCAGAGGGATTAAAAATAATGTTGGGCCTGATGGGCAGTGACTAACAGTCAGCATGGTGACATATTGTTCATAGAAACGAGTTTGGCAGAGGAAGTCCGGAGGTCAAGGTGAGTGATTTAGGACCACTAGCAGATTGCTGGGGTCACCTCTGGAAAAGTTTACTTGATTTCTCTGCAACTGAGGTTTAGTTTTATTTTGTAGTTATTTGATTCCTCTTCTCACAAAGAATAAAATTCCTTCCTATCTCACTGTGCTGTTATATGATATATATTTCACTTATTTGAGTATTATCTTGACATATATTTAAGCTAATATTATGTAAGCACATTCCCATGTCTCAAAAAACTATTCCTAGACATAATTGACAGGTGCATATCATTATATAAGGGTGGGCAAAAGTCAGTTTGCAGTTGTGAGTACACAAAACAGTTTATTATTATTTATTAATTATTGTATTACTTTCCATAGGAATAACTGTAAACCTACTTTTGCCCCCCCTTATGTTGAAAGAAATTACTATAGTATACTTAACCCGTGTTTTGACATTTAGTGTCCTTCTATTATAAGTAATCTTAAAAGAAACGTCTTTGCCTATCATTTGTACCATGACTCAAACATGGAATTATTGTGTAAAGAGTATATGTGGGTTTTTATTTTAATAATTTTAATGCAAATTTTCAAATGTATATATAAAAGTAGGGAGAATGATCTTATGAACACAGCACGCCCACCCCCAGCTTCTGCAGAATAATATTGAGACCCAGCCAATTTTGTTCCATCTATGCACCATCCCACAATTATTTCTAAGCAAGTCCCAGATGTTATCTCACATGTGTAATTTCAGTATGAATTTTCTGAACTTATTAATATTGTCAAATACCCTGTCGGTTTATACTTCCTTCGTTGTTTTCTTATATTTGAATCAGTATCCAAGTAAGTTGCACACACTGTAATTAATAGGCTTTTTTAGAACTCTTCATAGGTTCTCTCTTCTGTTTTCTTCTGGGGACAACGAGGTCATTTTTTCCTAGAGTCTCACAGTTGCTAATTGCATCCCTGAGTAGTTAATATGTTCTTTTCTTTCTCATGTGTCTTATAGATCGATAACTAGTTCTAGAAATCTGATCATGCTCCAATCCTCCCAGATTGAAGTCTTCCTTCCCAGTTCTCTTCTCAAGTTGGAAGATGCATTCTGCTTGAACAAAGCAAAGTGAGGTGTTCATATTGACCAATCAAACATGGTGACCAAAAAGATGAAATTATTCTAATTGAATTGCAGGGGCCAGGAGCAGTCCTGTAAACCCATCAGGACTACTAATGGTGTGTTGTGGGGGCCGTGAGGTCCTCAAACAAATGAGGCCTTTTATTTTTTATTATAGTTTATTGATTATGCTATGACAGTCGCTCTGATCGTCCCTGCTTTGTCCCTTCCACCCAGCACTCCCGACTCCGACTCCCTTAGACAATCCCTCCACCATTGTTCATGTCCATGGGTCATGCATATAAGTTCTTTGGCTACTCCATTTTCTGCACTGTACATTTCTGTAAGTACCTGTTTGTACTTCTTAACCCCTTCTCCGCTTCACCCATTCCCCCACACCACCATCCCATCTGGCAAACAAGAAAACACTCTGTTTCCATGATTCTGTCTCTGTTCTTCTTATTTGCTTAGTTTGTTTTTTTAGATTCAATTGCTGATAGATATATATTTTTTGCCATTTTATTATTCATAGTTTTTATCTTTTTCTTAAATATGTCCCTTTAACATTTCATATAATTATGGTTTGCTGATGATGAATTTCTTTAGGGTTTTTGTGTGTGTGTGTGTGTGTCTGTGTGTGAAGCTCTTTATCTGTCCTTCAATTTTAAATAAAAGCTTTGCTAGGTAGAGCAATCTTGGCTGTAGGTGCCTGCTTTTCATGACTTGGAATATTTCTTGACAATCCCTTCTAGCCTGTAAAGTATCTTTTGAGAAATCAGCTGACAGTCTTATGGGAACTCTTATATAGGTAATTGACTGCTTTTCTCTTGCTGCATTTAATACTTTCTGTTTATCTTTAACCTTTGGCATTTTAATTATGATATGTCTTAGAGTGGGCTTTTTGCATCCATCTTGTTTGGGACTCTCTGTGCTTCCTGAACTTGCATATCTATTTCTTTCACCAAATACTGAAGTTTTCTTTCATTATTTTTTCAAATACATTTTCAATTCCTTGCTCTTTCTCTTCTCCTTCTGGCACCCCTGTAATGCAAATGTTGAACCTCTTGAAGTTGCCCCAGAGGTTTTTATGCTATCTTTATTTTTTTAGATTCTTTTTTCTTCTTGTTTTTCAGATTGATTGTTTTTTTGTTCCTTATGTTCCAAATTATTGATTTGATTCTCAACTTCACTTTACTGCTGTTTCCCTATAAAGTGGTTCTTTATTTCAATTACTGTATCCTTCATTTCTGATTTTTTTATGCTATTGAGGTCCTCACTAAGTTCCCTGAGCATCCTTATAACCAGTGTTTTGAACTCTGCATGTAATAGCTTGCTTATCTCCAATTCATTCAGTCTTTTTATGGAGTTTTGATCTGTTCTTTCATTTGGGCAATGTTTTTTTTTTTTTTTTTTTTTGTCTCCTTATTTTGGCAGCGTCCCTACATTTGTTTCTATTTATTATTGCTTTGACTCTGTGTCTTGGTTGTATGGCCTAAATTAATAGGTGTCTTGTATGGTCCAGTGGCACGGCCTCCCTCATCACCCAAGCTGGGTGTTTGAGGTGCACTCTAGTACACCTTCTTCTTGTAGTTGAGCCTTGGTTGCTTTTGGCAGGTCAATGGGAAGGATTTACCAGAGTCAGCTGCAAGGATTGGCTGTGACCACTGACCACAAACCTCCACCCTATGCTTTCTATGAAGGATCAGCTGTGTAGGGAAAGGGTGGTGGTGCTCCAGTGTGGTTTGTAGCTATCCACTGGGTGTGCAGGCCCTGGAGTTTCCCATGCAGTGCAGGCCAAGCTCATCCCCTACTTGTGTTTTGCCCGGGGCCACCCTGCCTGAGCTATAAAGCAATTTGAGATGGCTACTACTTGTTCTGGGTGTGGAGATCCCCAAGTGAAGCCAAGCTGTAAATCTAGGCTGGCTGTTTCTAGTGCTGGTCCTGAGGCTCACTGAGGCCAGCTGTTGCTTGTTTGACAGGATTTAGAAAGTTGTAAAGTGTGAGCCAAGACCATCCATTCATATGAAAAAGCAGTTTTGCTGGGCCCCTAAGTTGGGTGTGGGGCATCGCTGGTGATCTACAAGGCAGGTCAAACAGTGTTAGCCATGTTGATGGAGTCTCAGATATGGTACCAGCTTGTCAATTCTACATGGGGAGCGTTTAGAGAAGGGACAGTGGCTTCTTTTTGCCTTGATTCCAGATACTTCAGTTCCTCTGTTTATACCACTGGTGCCTTTCAATTTGCTACTCCAGTGCTGGAGCTCAGAGGGAGTGAGTCTGAGTAGGTGAGTCTATGTGTGGGTTCTTTATGAGGAAGTGCTTGAGGGACCAGCAGTTTCTTCCATCCACTCAATCTCTGCTGCTTTTTGCAGACAGAAGTTGTGGGGACCTTGGACTGGGGTGCCTGGTGTGGGGCTGGTTCTCCTCACTCCCAAGATATTCCTCCCAAATTCTTATCCAACACACATGGATGAAGGACCAGCTCATTTTGTGTCTCTACCCCTTCTACCAGTCTGTATGGATGTGGTATCTTTAATTCCATAGTTGTCAGACTTCCATTCACCTTGATTTCTGATGGTTCTTAGTGATGGTTGGTCTATATTTTAGTTGTAATTTTGATGTGGTAGTGAGAAGAGGCAAGCCATGCCTGCCTACACTGCCATCTTGACTGAAAGTCCCAAAATGGGGCTTTTAAATAGAGATTATTAAACATAGTGTGAATGTAGGCTGTGATGATTAATTTTATGTGTTCTCTTGACTGGGCTCAGGCACGCCCAAACAGCTGGTAAAACATTATTTCTGAGTGTGTCTGTGAAGGTGTTTCTGGAAGAGACTGGTATCTGAATCATCAGACTGAGTAGAAAAGATGGCTCTTAGCAAAGCAGATGGGCATTACCCAATCCACTGAGGGCTGAAGTAGTACAAAAATGCCAAAGTAGGACAAATTTTGCTTCATTTGAGCTAGGATATTCATTCTCCTGCCTTAGGATAGCAGAGCTTCAGGTTCCCAGGCCTTTAGACTGAGATTGTGTTATACATTCAGCTATCCTGGTTCTTCAGTTGTAGATGGCAGATCATGGAACTCCTTTGCTTCCAAAGGTGCATGAGCCAAGTCCTGTAATACATCTCATCCTATTGGTTCTGGTTCTCTGGAGAGCTCTGACTAATATAGATGCTAAAATGCCAAAACCAACAAATGCTCCCTGTACTTACCTTGAGGTGCACAGCATAGATCTCTCATATCTGAGAGGTCAGCCAACAACAAAAGAAAGAACCTATTTCTGATGCAGGGAAAATGTGGGTTACGTGATCCAGAAGGGACTTCAAGAGTATTTTGGCCAAATTTTCTAGAGAGCCAAGGACAATGGACTTCTACAGAGGCTAAGTGACATGCCAAGATCATATTCCTAGTCACTTGTGGGCCTGGAATGTGGATTTTCGATTCTCATCCAGGGTTTCTTCCTATGAGTCATTGCCGTTCTTATCTTAAGGTAAGTAAATAAGGGCTGACAAAAAATGAGAAAAGTCTTGATCAGGAACTTACAATGTTCTCAGTGCCATATTTCTTACGAATGATTTAGTCTCCTAAGTAACCCTATCTCTGCAAGAAAATCATAGGCAATTAAAAAAATAAAAGCAAATCATATATGTTCGTGTGTATTTTTACTTTATTTGTTCAGTAACTTTCCACACCTATTCTCCTAACAGCTCAAGTGTAATTTACCTTCATATTCCCTTCTCCCTTTCACCCCCCAAATAATAAAGTGTCCATTGCACTGTTTCATTTCAGTTCCATTTTTCTTCTAGGGGACACATATACTTTCCAAATTATTTCTCTACAAAGGAGTTCACCTTGATGCTAATGGAACCCCTGGGCAGCTACCAAGTGATGAAAAAACAGGCAGAATTCATTCCATCTGGCTGATTGATGCCATGAGTTGAGTTAATGAAAAATTCGGCATGTTTTCATCTCATGTTCATTCCTTTCTCCTTTCGTTGTTTGTTTATTCTTTATTATCACCCAGAATTTGTCACTGATATGAGCACAGGGCAGACAAATCTCTCGGGTATCTGAGCAGGGTAGGTTGTAGTGGGTAAGGACAGGGAGGTGCGAGAGGCTTTGGGGGGAAGATATTTCACATGGGTCTCTCTTCAGCTCAGGCACTGAAACTTCTGAATGTACTGACAAACTGAGGGGGTGGGGTTGATTTAAGGAGTTGTCTCAAAGTTAAAAACTCAACTTTTTAAGGGAGGTGAGAAAATAAAAATCAGCCCCTGACAGCCAGGAGCTGGCCCTGTTGCTCTGCTCCTGTGCACAAGCTCGGAGAACACAACCTCAGATGAGGTTACTCTGAGACCATGATGAAATGAGACCACTGTGTTGCCCACGAAGTACCAAATATCCTCTCTCTCAGCTAAAATGAGTGACTGCTGCTTCATTACCAGTTACAGCTCTATCCTTGCTCTACTCTGCCCTTCTTATCCATAAGTTTCCTTAATAGATCCAGCCACATAATTTCCCCACTTTCTGACAGCACCCAGTCTAGACCAAACCCCTGCTTCCTTAGAACTGGTTTCCCTTCCCTCCCCACCTCCTCTGTCTGCTGATTGCCCAACCAAAGCCCAAGCCTAGAATAGACTCCCAACATCCTCTTACTGAGGTACTTTATGATTCCTCTTGACAGGTATACTCGCTCCTTGCTGTGAATAATAATCCAACTTGTTTGATGATGGTGTGTTCCTGATGGTCTTTAGCTGGAGGGCATTGTCAGAGAGTAAATGTATAAAACTTATCACTTACTAAACCTAATCACCACCCAAAGACCTTACTTTCAAATACCTTCACATTGGAGGTTAAGGCTTCAACAGATGAATAGGGTGGGGGAAGGACACAAACATTCAGTCCATAATGCTCATTGAATTCTCACATCAATCCAATGAGATATTTACTGTAATCCTTTCCCCCTTTTCTCTGTCTTTGTCCTTTTCTCTCTCCTGTGATAATTAGGGAATAGAGATGTTAAATAACTTGTCCAAGTTAATGCAGTTGAACCAGAATTTGAACCCCACTCTTTCCCCGGAACTCTGGTCATAGTGCCCCTAAAGCACAGCAGCAAACACAAGGCCCGAGGGCCGAATCCGACCCACCACCTTGTTTTACCTGGCCCAGCACCTCGTTTCTACCTGGCGGCAGCACTGAGCTCCTTGCCCCTAGTTAAGGAGTAGTTACGTGTATACAGTCCTAAAATGACATTCAGTCCTCTGAAGGCAACTGTGAGGCTATGTGGCCTCAAGTGAAAATGAGTTTGACAGCCCTGCTCTAAAGCAAAAGAATATTTTCTCAAGAGAAATCTTATCTCAGCTACAGGCAAAACAAGGTAATGGTTTCAGGGACAGTACAAATCGCCCTGTGGTTTAATTTCCAGCATGTGGACATTGAAAAATGCTGTAAAGTGAAAATACCAAGTGGAAAGTGAGAAAAGAAGAGGGTAGGAGGCAGTTCTTGGCCCTAAATCAACTAGTAGGGCCTAGCTTGAGTCAGTTCCGCAAGTAACGGTGTGTAGGGGAGGTAAGTTTTGATAAAATGCAAGGAGTAAAGAAGGACAGCTGAGCTTACAGTCTCAAGAAGGTGAATGTTTCAGAGATGAGGGGGCAAGTTTGGACAGCTGCTGGCACCATAAAGCACCAGATACACGAGTGCTGAGGGGTGGGGAGGGGGAAGGACTAAGTGGGCACATAAGGCGGGCCAGGAAGGAGGTGTGGAAGGCCCCCTTTTCCTCTGCACAGGAGTGGCACTGCCACAAAAGTTTATAGAATTGCCAAATGCTGTAGAGTCTTGCCCAGTGTTCACTGGTGTCAATGAGTGTGATAGTTCTAACTTTTGTGCTGCCTGATTTGCCAAGTACCCTGTTTGGGAATAATCTACGTTTCCTCTCCCTGCTGACTCAGAACATGCCACGTGTTGTTTAAATGATGTCCTGGTGGCCCCACGCTGCCTGGAGCGCCTTATTCAAGGTTGCGCCATGATGCACGGCCAGGATTTGGCTTCCAGCCCAGATTCTGACCTGTGAGCCACTGCTTCAGCCTTTACACACTGACGGTCTTCCTTGTTAATTCTCCTTAGCCACAAATTTTCAGGCTTCACAAGTTCTAGAGCGAAACTAACTTCTGTAATTGTGTCTTTATTCATTTTCTCTTAGTTCAGCACCCTCTCTGGAAACCCTGGTGAGCCTCAGCAGTCATTCAGTGCACTTGGTGGGCTCTGCTCCCCATTAACCAGAATTGAGCTGGGAGTCTAGGTGCTGGAAGGCTCCTGTTTCTTGTATTTTCACTTTGGACTTGCTATGTTTTGAACGTTTGTGTGCCTGTAGGTCCACCCATAATTTACCTATTGAAATCCTAACCCTCAGTATGATGGTGTTAGGAGATGGGGCCTTTGGAGGGTAATTAGTTCACGAGGGTTGAGCCTGCATGAGTGGGATTAGTGCCCATAGAAGACACGAAAGAGCTTGCTTTTTCTCTCTCTGCTTCTGCCATGTGAGGACATAGCAAGAATCTGGCCATCCGCACACCTGGAAAAGGGCTGTACCAGATCCTGGCCATGCTGGCACTCTGAGCTGGTGCTTCCCAGTCTCCAGAACTGTGAGAAATAAATTTCAGTTGCTTAAGCTACTGAGCCTATGACATTTTTGTTACAGAAGCCTGAGCTGACTAAGACAGGCCTCTACAAAATTTGTGGTTCTATGTAGTCTATGAACTTAAGAATACAATGAGTTTCAGGTTTCCCCTGGTGACTAGAAAGATGCGAAATGCTTTATTGATGTCTTTAAGTAGTGGCCACAAATGGTGATGCCTGAGTATCAGGACATTTTCCTCTCAGGTATGCCTAGATATGTGGAGACTATAATTTTCAAAGTGGTACCAGGCGGGACCATCCAATGTTCAGGCAGGAAACATTCTTCTATTTTTCTGCTCATTCAGTCCTAAGCCCCTGGGACAGCCAGTGTTAGCTGTTTACCCTACGGCCATTCCAGCCCTGCAACATCCCATGGTTCCTATTTCCTGGCAGACCCAGCATCCCACTGAGGCATACACATGCCAGATGTGTTCCTAGGTTCTCTTGATGCTGGTCCTGGCTAAGGGGACCTAAGAGGACAGGATGCTCTATGTATGTGTATCTATAGCAGATGTTAAGGAAAGGTGGGATCCCTAATAAAAAGAGACTCAGAGGAGGAAACACTGCTATTTTTCACTAGATGCTTCATGTCTGTGGCGATGTCTGGACTGTGGCAGCTAAATCTTGCAGCCCCAAGGGTAGACATCACAACACCGTGAAGTGCAGAGGAAGAAGATGGGAAGAGACTTGGATGCTATACTTGAACAGTTGTACCAGTCTGGGAACCACCTTTCCTCTGGTCTTCTTGGTTTATGAGATAAATGCCCTTATGTTCGAACTACTTTTAATGGAATACTTAGAAGTATGCAGATGAAAACATTCTGATACACTCTTTACCCCGACTTCCCTTGCACACTAACTCTTGGAGCTGTGCCCAAGGCAGCTGCCTCCTCACAACACTGACATAGTTCAGAGCTGCAGGCACATTCCTTTTAGCACCAGGCTTAAGACTGCGTATGTGCGCACCCACACAACCTTGGTTCGCTTCCTTCTAATTCAGTGCGTGTGATGTACTTTAAGTGCCCAGGGACTATTGATGAGAAGAGCAAAATGGACAAATGTAAAGCGGCAGTGACAAGGACTGGCTCTGAGTCATGGCTGGGTCTGGGTAATGAATGAGATGCTCCACAGCTAGTGTGTGGGCGACTGCCTGTCCTCTTTGTTCAGCGGTTGCTCATGCTTTTCTCAAGGCTCTCGCCAAAGAAACATTTGTATTCCATTGACTCAGCACTAGCAGGAAAATCCCAAACAAGCTGGATTTGCTTTTCAGGGCTAAAGATGCCTGAATTGTGGGCTCCTGATAAGGGATGAAAGGCATTTATAGTGGGGTCAGGAAAGAGAACCTGCTGTTCATGTGACTGATTAGAAGGCCTGTTTGACATGGTGCAAAGGATGAAGCCTTGGGAAGAAGGAGCCCTATAATTTAGGAGTAAGAGCTAAGCATGGGACCAGTACACATAGTCAGATATGTTCCCTGGATGTGAGAAAATCAGGTGTCTAAGTTCCAGTGGAAAGAATATGTAAGAGGCTAAGGTCATCTTGGCTTATGGGAAAGCTGGTCTGGGGACAGTCATCGCAGAGGATGGAACAGTCCAGGAGGGGCGGGGTTAAGAGCAGGTGTGAGGCAGTGTGATGGGGAGGAGAAGGACTCAGTCAAGTCCTCGTGGAGGAAAACCACCGGAGTGGGCTTCTAGCACATACAGGTCACCTTACAGTACAGCCACATAGAACAGGCATTGCTTTGGGCTAATGCTCCTTACAAGGAAATAGAATTTGAATGGGGTTTAAGTCTGATAACACATAACAATTATTAAATGAAGAAATTTGTAAAAATGCATGCAGAGCCTCTGATTCTCAGCTATTGGAGGAGGTCATGAAGTTGATGTGACCTCATTTGACCCTGAGGCTGGACTGGGGGTGTTGGTGGCTTCTCACCTCCTCCCCCATCCTTGGAATGTACATTCTGTCCACCATTCCCATAACCAGAGCCATTTCATGGACACATCCCTGAGACAACAAAGTGTTGTTGAGACCATCTGGATGGTGCATGTGACTAAACCCCCTCTGGGACCTCTATGTAAACTCTTAAGATTCTGGTGGGCAGTGTGAGGATGTACTTGACTTGCAGCCACTGAAGATAGGCCTTGTAGGTAAGTCTATTACTGCAAGGACTCATGGCAGGGGGGCCGAGATACTGTTACTAAAACAAGCCCCTCCCCCGGGGTCCCTTTATTCTAGTTTTATCCTTGCCCACTGCCAGGTGTTGGGAATTACGGCCCTCAAGGCCAGGGTTTGGTGAAAAGGAAAGGAACTATTTATACAAAGTTACACAGATTTAGAGTAACGGCAAAATGTCACTGTGAAAAATCCCAAAGTTCCTCTGAAACACCCAGCAGCACAGAGTCCTGCCTTCCCTCCTTTGCCCAGTCCGGCAGGTCAGGGGTGCCATATCTCAGGAAAAGAAATAGACGTCCACAGCTCGGCTAGCGCCCAGTTCTTCCCAGGAATCCATGCTTGGCTGGGCCCGCCTCACGCTCCCACCACCAGCAGCTGTGCCGCTGCCGTGATCTCCAGCTCTTAATCCAAAGCCACGAGGCACCCTATCATGGCCCACCAGTGAGGGTCCTTTCACCCCTTTCCTTCCTGCATGGTCTCGAAGTGTCCTCCCGTCTAGTCCTGCACTGTCTCTCCTGCATTCTTTCAAACTGCTGCGAGCTCTGCATGGGTGCTACATCTGGTTTTCCTTCTTCTTAAGCCACATGGTCAAAGTAACCCTCTCTTTGCTCCCAAAACCGTATGCTCCCAGCTTTGCTGCCGGGCCTGGGTTTAAAGCCTGGCATGAATCTTTTTCTGTAACCCCATTTCCAACTCCTCCCACAATCGGCTACACCTGCCAGCATTCCTGTATTTTTCAGCCTTTCCTGGCTGCAATAGTTAGTCAGGGCAGGTGTGGGCGTGCCGCATGGAGTGAACCATCTCCATGCAGGCGCTGTAACCAGGGGGAGCTGCCTCCCAGTTACATCACTGGTTTAAATCACACCCATCTCCAAAGCTAGACTTGTTGATATGCAAAATAACCACGTTTGCATATCAGGTGTGAAGCTATCCTGCTGTTATTGATATGCAAAATAACTCTCCTTGGTTCCGATCCATGTTGTCCCATTCCCCCAGCCAGGCCTATTCTCTTATATTCCTGGACACCCCAGGTTCTGGACCCTGTTACAAATCCCCTCTTTGGGAGGGGGCCCTGGCTGCACCCCGTTAGGAGTTCCTTGCTTAAAACCACCACCTACCAATCTGGATGATGTCTGCCTCTTTCTTTGGTCTCTGCTTGCCCTCTGGTGTGGGGACCCATTTATGAACCAGCTCTACCCTACTTCCGCCCCTGGGGTTCTGATTCAGTCATTTTAGAACATCTAATTTAATTGGCCCCTGGAATTTTTATTTTGAGAAAGATTTTCAGGTGATTCTGATAATCAGTCAAATTTGGGACCTTCAGGAATTGGCAGTAATAGTGTTGACAAGGAGGTTTAGAGCGGATGGTGGATCTGCTCATGGAGTGAGCAGGCCGTCAGGCTGTGGGGACCAGGCCTGGGTCGAGGATATAAACTCCCTGTCCCTGAGAAATTACAGAATTGCACAGCAGCGGGCTTGACATCAGCAATCCTGGGGAAAGTCTTCCGTGTGCCCGCTGTTTGAGGTTAGTATGCTCATGTGCTTGTTTTATCCCTGATTGAGTGAGGTTCAGAGAGGGTAATAGATTTGCCCCAGACACCCAGTCCAGTGAGCGGTTGTAATGGGAGGTGGATTAGGTGTGTCCTCCAGCCAGTGACTGTGGGAGGCCGACTTCAAAAGCAAAGCGGGAATCGGTCAGGTGCACACAAGAGAAACATAACCTGGAGAGGAGAAAAGGAAGGAAGAAGGAACATGCTGGAGTTGATTAGAAAGAGAGCAAGGAGTGGGAAAGAAAGGCATTTACAATGACAGAAAGACGCCTTCCTTTCCAAATTTGGCTTCTTTTTTTTGGGTATTATTATTGGGTTGGCCAAAAAGTTCATTTAGTTTTTTCTGTAAAATAAAAGATACATTTTTCATTTTCACCAATAACTTCATTGGTGTGGATATTTTGAGTGTGTCGCTCTCTGCCGCATGGTATAATGTTGATTGTTCTCAATTCATGTCTTGATTTGATTTCTATGAACTTCAATTGGTCTACCTGACAGTGGGGCATCATCCACTGAGAAATCTCCACCAGAAAACTTCACAAACCACTTTTGACACGACCCATCAGTCACAGCACCTTCTCCATACACTGCACAAATCTATTTTTGCATTTCAGTTGTGTTGTTACCTTTCTTGAAATAATAAAACACAGTATGCCAAAAAGGTTGCATATTTTCTTCTATCTTTAATATTAAAATGGCTACACAAAAATTCACTAATTTTGTTAAGGTTTTTTTCAATGCATGCTGACATGACAGCTGTCACAATATAATCAAACGAATTTGTTTTGAATGAAGTTAAAGAAAACTAAGTGCTACTAGAGCGATTTTACAGGGGAAAAAAAACCCAAACTTTTTGCCCAGCACAGCATTTTCTTAATTACAGCTTACTTCCTTAACTCTGATTCTAGCTTCCCAGCTTTATGAAGTGCTTCCCCTTGTCCCAAAACCCTGAGTGGTTTTTCTTTTTATGCCCTTTCATGAGCATCTTCTGGTCACCGTGTGCTGTGGCAGCGCCTCAGCCCTTTTCACACAGGCTTCTTTGCTACCTGATCCCGCTGGTCGTGGAGGAAGTGGGGTGGACTGTCTGCTTCTAGAAGTTCTGAGTCATTCTGTGGGGAATTTTCTTCTGTTTTGTAAACAATGCCTTCTTAGCAGCCAAAAATAAAATCAACTCACTTATCTAAAATTAGGTAAAAGAAATCCAGAACCAATTCGTTTTTAGGCTTCTTTTTGGACCTCCTGATACTTTGTACTAAGAACTATGGGAACATTTAGGGCTTTGAATAAAGAAGATCCAACATATGACTGTGTATTCACAAGAGCCAACGCACCATCTGGAGCAGCTTCCTTTCTAACCAGGAATAATGCAGACACCAGGTCACCTGGGCTCAGTGAGCTCTGCAGGGAAGGATGAAATGCCATTCGTACTGGATAGTTCAGGGCAGCCTTGAGAATCCTCTAATTCTCAAGCAGAGGAAAGCAGAGGAAAAATGAATGCTGTGGCTAGTTTTCTTTCTATGGTTTACCAGTCAATGGTAAAAACTATGTTTTTAGTTTTTGCAATAGACATTTTGCAATAGACCTTCAGTTAAATTAATATAGCAATTAAAATATTATGCAAAGTATTTCCTTATTTCTAACATACCAATTTATTGTAAAGCAGTTTATTTTCTTCTATGGTTGAGTTTAATGAGTTTCTTTCAAAAGAACTGTAAAAAACTTGCTTGGAGAAAGGAGACTGTTTTTTTTTTTTTAATAAGCAGTGTAGCTGTCACCAGATGTTATGAAGATTGATTACTGATGCATTTTTAATGCAGATTATTTATTAGATAATAGGATATTTTCTTCTCTAAATTTCCAGTAGGAAGAAAGCATTGAGTTTTTCCATTTCAAATTCAAGGCTTTCTACAATGGTTTTTCTCTAAGCCTTAAAATGGATGATCAAATTCAGTTATGTAACAACACACGTAGGAAGAAGCCTGCTGCTGATGCCTTTTACGTCTGCTCGAATCCCAACAAACCCCTTGAAAACAAGGACCGAATGCTATCCATACACCAACCAACGTGCCTCGCACAATGCTAACACACAGTAAGTGTTCCATAAGTGTTTGTCGGGTGAATAAACGTTATATGCTGTTGTTTTATTGGAAACACTCATTCAGAAGTTCCCTGCTAAATGCACTCTGTCCTAAGCTTGTTTATCAGTGATGGATTGCTACACGGGACACACACTTCTTTGTGTGTCTCTCTGTCATCTTCCAGTGGCTGGGAAGGGAGCAGGGTGCAGAGCCCACCTTGGACTAAGGTCTCTGTGCTCTGCAGACACAGTTAAGTCCTTTGGCTACTTGGGTTGATTGTTAATAAGCTCACCTCTGTACCTGTCTTCTTTGCCAAAGGAAGTTGAAAGTGTTCTATCCTAATAATACTAACTGGTCAGGCTGCGGTTCAACTTCACTGAAACAACCAGTTTCTGATCCAAGGCGTTCAGATCCTAGAGTTTAACGTGACCAAGGTGAGGCTCTCCCAGCAATTTCCTTCAGCTTTTACATCTAATGGCACAGAAATGTAAGGTTAAGAAGAATTATCTCTGGGAGAGACTGAGGCACACAGCACAAAAAGGTGTATGGAGGGAAAAACTTTCGTTGGGGTCTTGGTTATTTTAAAAGTGTGTGCGAGTTTACATTGTAAACTATAATAGACCTTTCTGTTACAATAAAGTAAAGCAAAATCAACACAGCACAAGTTTCTTACATCTTCGGTTAATATGGAATTAGTATAATTTCTAAAAGAGTAGCTTGATTTGAAAGAACTGCCAAGGTAATCACTGAGGACAGCTGTTTGTTCAGAACCCAGCTGCGAAGCGCTCACGAGGCCACGTCGTTAGCCAGTGCGTGAAACCTTGGGTAAGTGTGGTTTACTGAGAATGACACTTGGACCATGTGTTGGTCAGTTGTCTGTGTTAACTTGGCTAGGCCGTGGGACTCAGATGTTTCATCAGACACTGTCCTAGATGTTTCTGTGAAGTTACTTTTTAGAAGAGATTAACATTTTAATCAGTAGGCTTTAAGTAAAACCAGTAACCCGCCTCCCCCCCCCCCCCCCCCATGTGCACGGGTATCCAATCAGCTGAAAGCCTTCTCTCTGGAGAAGGAGAAATTCTGCCAGCAAATGGCTTTCAGACTTTTGCAAATTGCAACAGCTCTTCCCTGAGTCTCCCGCCTGCCAGCCTTCCCTGCAGATTTTGGACCTGCCAGTCTCCACAATCACGAAAGCCAATTCTGTAAAGTTAATCCCTTTCTCTATACCTCCACATGTCCTGCTGGTTCTGTTTTTCTGGTGAGCCCTGACTCATACGGATGGACTGAAAGCTAACTGACTCATTGGTCATCAGTCAAGGGAATAGTCACCAAAACTGTTTTCAGAGGAACAAAAAGACCTACAATGCTATTCTCTACCAATGCTGGAATTGCAACCCGGCATTGTATATATGAACGCAGTCACAGAGCCTCATCATCTCCCCCACGGCAAACTCCTCGTCAATTTTCAAACCACATTTTTCAATGTGGCAACTTCATCATAGGTGGTATGACAGGGCTCTGCCTTGATAAGATGTTTGAGAGAAGTCATTCTCCCCCGTTCACTGAGTAAGCTGATAAATGAACACTGAATTCATTTAACGAATCCAGTTTCTTACCTTTTGTAAAGATACCTTTTTATTTACTTCAAGAGAAAAATGTTATCAATCCAACCTTCTTTTTTTTTAGTTGACACACCATTAATAATGTCTCACTTTTTTCTGTGACTGAATACTAAGAAATGAAAGGAACTACTTCTTTTACCGAGTGGCACACAGTGGACTCAGGCGTGTGGATCCTGCATCTGGGTGGACCGGCGCCAGCCCCGTGTTCCAGGCACATTCACACAGTTGATTCCATCTCCAGGATGGCTCCTGAAGCAACGATGATCTCACCGGTAATGCAAAGGAACCAAATTACCCAATCGCTCTCAGCACACTGACGTTTTCTATTCCAGCCTCACAAAAATCAGTGTGCTTTCCAAAATGGAAAATGGGATTCTTCATGTTTCACTTGACATGTTCCTCAGAACATACCTCAGAACGTATGACTGTAGAGCCCTGGAAGTGTCTTTTGGGGGTGGAGATACATTTCTACCACCAAGACAAAATTGGGCAGCCCGTGGGGCTTGGGAGTAAAGGGGAAGGAGGAGTCTAGTATGACAGCAAGGTTGTAAGCAATGGTAGTAGTCAGTACGACGTGGGGGTGAAGAATTGATTGGCAAGTTGGGAAATGCGTGCAGAGGGCTTCAGCGGTGTGACAACACCTTTTGAGGGCAAAAATTTCAAAGTGTTCCCTTAAGTAGTTGGCAAGATCAATGTCCCCGAAAATGTGTGATGGACTTAAGGAGATCAGGGAAGCACTGGGGTTATTCTCAAGGACAGTGGCTTGTGCTGTCTGTTCTGTAATCCGCAAGGTCAGGGATGAGATGAAACAAAATAACTTTTGAGCTAGGATTCAAAAATGACTATGTTTGTGGCTAAGATTTATAAAGTGGGTATGTGTAGTCCATTAGTGGGTCCAGTTAATTAAAGGGCTAAAGGCTAGAAAAAGAATAGAGGACTTAAAATTTTGACTATTTGTAAATGTAAGAAAGATTTCAAATAGTCATCATTACAACCAATGGACTTGACAATGTGAACTGGACTACATTCTCGTTTGTACATCTTTATAGCCCCCTCAGCTCCTCACCCAGTGCCCTGCACAAGGAGGTGATCAATAATAATGGTTGACCTGCTGCCAGCAGCTCTAATTTGTGCAAATTAATGAAAAGAAATGTGAGGTCACGTTTCCTTTGTGTGTGCTGTTCATACCTGAGAGAACGAGGCTAGTTATCTCACTGCTCAAGCTGTTCTTTTACAAAAACAAAACCATAGTGAAGATTTATTTAATTAGCAAAATGTGAATAAAAGAAACTTAGCCTGTATAGAGGGTGAATGCAATCATTTGGAAGGAGTAATGGGAGATGAAAACACAGTCATGGATCACGTAATGACATTTAGGTCAATTACAGACCACACACATGATGGTGATCCCATAAGACTATATACCGAGTCCAGGTGTGCAGTAGGCTATACCATCCAGGCTCATGCATGTGCACTCTGTCAAGTTCACACAATGTCACAGTCACCTAATGACGGCTTCCTCAGAAGTCTAACATGACAGCAAGGGTGGAAGCAATTATACTGTTATTATAATCTCGTAGCATAGAATTGGGAGGCAATTTGGGAAAATGCATATAGAAGACTTCTAAGACTCAGAAATATTCTATTTAGCTGAATCTTGACTGTTTATTATAGCATTTTTCTTTAAATAATAAATACGTAATATTTATTATACATACCCTTAATGTGATATATTTTGTAATTCTTTTTTAAGGTTCTACATGGAAACATTCACTCCAACGTTAGTTAATTTACAGTATATTGTGAGCACATTTAATGTGAAAGGCACTGAGCTTAGTGTATAGAAAATAATCATTGTATTTGGGGAGCTCAAAACTTAGTGACAGAATTCTTGCCACCAGAATTCTGGGCTGTGTTTGGTAAAACAGGATTTTCTTAGGGGTAGAATGGCATCCAAATATATGTGTTGTTTGTGGTTCCCAGAATTGGACTTGGGCCCAGACCAGAGCTTCCCTTTATTTGCTGCGATCACCCTCATTGCCCAGCATTGTCTGGCATACATTAGGTACTCAGTGGAATTGGTTACAGGAAGGGAGTGAAGAGGGAGGCTGGTGTGGGGCAGCACACCCTCGGGAAACCATAGAAGTGTTCGGGCGTCTGTAAGATGGCCCTGCAGGTCCCGTTCCAGCAGCAGCTGGCTTTCCTCTGTCCTTGGCACTTTATTTACTGTCTTCTAGTTTCTCCACCCTTGGGATGTGGAGAGCCTCTTTCTTCCCTCACAGCTCTCTCCACACCTGTGGAAACGACAGTGGCCTTCTCAGAGACCAAGAAGTGCTGAGCCTTTTTCTCCTTTTCTCTTCTCTACCCTCGGGTAGTATTTTCTTTTCAAAACCCTTTGATACCCTCCACATTCCAGTGCACCTAAGTTTGGGCAGTGGGCAAAGACTCTTTTTCTTTCTTAGAGAGCTTTAGTTAATAAATTAATTTAGAAATCAGCCAAAGAAAATTAATGTTGGCGAATAACAAACATGGGCTTCATTTCAATTGTTACCAGAGCCCAAATGTTGAATTTGACATTTTACATCCGTATTTGACTTAAAATCAAATACTCAGTGTTTGGGGGGGGTGTTGCTAAATTAAGAAGTGTGTATCTGCTTCCTACATAGGTAAAGGTGATCCAGTGACTAAGCTGGTTTTAGACTACAGAGTAGGTCACGTGTCCTTGAACCAACAGTCTGGTGATGACACAATTCTGATGCAAAAACGTGATTAAAAACACTGAAGCTCTTCCAGCCATTTGGAAAATATGCTTATGCTCCAGCAAGCTCTTGGACTGTAAGTTCCCATTAGCTTGTTTTCGCTTGTATCTGTTGCCAAGTAAGGAGTGATTTAAGCAAGAAAATAAGGGCATGATTTTATCCCTAAATATCTGTACTCAGAAAGGGACAGCTGTAAATAGACTAAGTTCATTTTACCTGTTCTAAGTACTTGCTTTATTTGAAAACACATTTCAACACTTAGAAATTCTTTCCTTTCCCTCCTTATTTTTAAAGATTTTATTCACTTATTTTTAAAGAGAGAGAGGGTAAGGGAGAGAGAAAGAGAGGGAGAGAAGCATTAATGTGTGTTTGCCTCTTGTGTGCCCCCAACTGGGGACCTGGCCTGCAACCCAGGTGTGTGCCCTGACTGGGAATTGAACCAGTGACCCCCTGGTTCACAGGCCAGCGCTCAATCCACTGAGCCACACCAGCCACGGCCCTTTCCCTCTTTCCTGAATGGACAACCATCTACCTCTTTGGTCTACTCTGTTCAAAATTGAAATTGGCAGAACACACTCATTTGCATGAAATCTAGTCACTCTACTGGTAGGTCTTCCCACTTGGCTGCCTTCAAAAAATCATGAAAAATTTCCATGGTATCTATACTGCAAACATCACTGTTGTTCTTTCTTTTTTGATAATTTTACTACCAAAGTATGTGTTTTATTGATTTCATAATAAAAATATTTATTATTTATTACATGTCAGATACTGTAGTAGGTGTTTTATTTTAATTTCAATATAATAAATTTCTACTTAATATTGTCAGTAAGCTCTGTAGCTTTAAGCAAATGACAAAACCAATTTACCATAGGCTAATTGATATAATAAACAAGAGTTAAGTTCCTAAGACATCTCATTGACATCTAACAACATTGAATGAAGTGTTATTCAAGGAGCTGCTGTATTTGATTTGTATATTTTTATTTCATCCTCCAAAACATTCTGCAATGTATTGTTTACCTGGTTTTACCAAGGAGGAAGCAGAAACTCCGAGAGCTGGAGTAACTTGCCCAAAGTCATGATGTTATTAAGTGTCCGGACTACTATTCAAGTTTTGCCTCTGAATTCATAGAATCTGTTCATTCTTCACCATGCTGGTACCCAAGTCAACTGTTTCCTTAGTCATTTCGCTTAGTCCCTGGCTTGATCTCAGACAAATCAATCCTTAATCTAACGATTTAACTGGGTAAGCAGATATAGGCTTTGCCCATTAAAAAAAATGGCTAGCAATGTTTGAGCTTCTGTATGTACCGGGCACTGAGCAATGCATATACAGTCATGCACTGCTTAGCAACAGGGATGTGCTCTGAGAAATGCATCCTTAGGCCATCTCATGGTTGTGCAAACATCATAGAGTGTACTAACACACACCTAGATGCTATAGCCTACCACATACCTTGGCTAATGGTAGAGCCTATTGTTCCCTATCTACAAGCTTGTACAGCATGCTACTGTACCGAATACTGTGACACAACTGAAACGCGATGGTAAATATTTGTGTATCTAAATGTAGAGGAGTTACAGTAAAAAATGTAGTATAAAAGACATAAATGGTACAGCTGTTTAGGGCAATTACCATGAATGGAGCCTGCAGAACTGGAAATTGCTCTGTGTGAGTCTGTGAGTGAGTCGAGAGTGAATGTGAAGGCCTAGAACTTGAGTACACTACTGTAGACCTTACACACACTGTACGCTTAAGCTACACTAAATTCATATAGAAACACCAAATTAAATCAAGTACAAAGAATATAAGGCAGTCAGGTGATACAGTAAACTTGAGGTGCACAAGGCCGCTGCCAGTGTAACACAGCACACTGTTTTACAGGAACTTATTTTTATAAGTAGAAAGAGTACTGTCTAAAATGGCAATAAAAAGTAGAGTAAATACATAGACCAGTGATATAGTTTATTATCATTATCATGTATTATGTCCAGCACATAACTGCACGCGCTGTACTTTTATATGACTGGCAGCACAGCAGGCTTGTTTACACCACAGGACCACAAACACGTGAGTGGCGTGTTGTGCTACCACACTTTATCATGGGTGCGGCATCACGGGGCGACAGGGACTTTTCAGCTCCGTTATAGCCTTATGGGACTGCTGTTGTATATACAGTCCCTTGTTGACTGAAATAGTTTGCAGTTGAAAAGTCCTGATGCAGTGCATCGCTGCACAGACATCTTCACAACTGGGCACGCATATGCGGGAGGGCTGGGAAGAAAGAGCAATAAATATAAGAAGTTTCTGTTAAATATAAATGTTGAAGTGTTGGTAGATAGACAATAGAAACTTAAAATTGTCAAACCATTTTCTCTGCATTTCTGAACATAGAGCCTGGAAAGAAAGGGCATCACTCTATGAAAGACACGTTCACTTCAGTGTCATTGGTATGTGGCACCGCCGACGAAAACAGTGGGACTCCGGTGGTTTATGTCCGAGATCCGACAAAGATCTTTAAACAAGAACCCGTTGCTGCTCTGGAATATTCATTTTCTTCCTGAGCACTTTCAGTTAATAGAGTGAAAGTTAAAAGCATCAAACTCATGCAAAAGCTTTTATGAAAATGAATGTATCAAACAAATGGATCTCTAAAAAAATATGAAAGTTGATGCACACTAATAATATTAGCTTCAATTATATTTAGCCTTTTCAAACAAAGCCCTTGTGCATAGATAAGTGAGGACTGCTTCCATTTCCTATCCTCCCTGCAGCCCTTCTCTAAGCTGCATGACTCATGGCCAAGTCTGAGGCCCGAACAGAAATAAAGGGTCAACAAATGAACAGGAGGAGGCTGGTGCCTCTTCTCTTCTCTGTAAGTGCTGACACAAAAGTCTCCCGGGAGAGGCTGAAATTGGTCAGGATGCTGAATTCTCTGTAGCTGGCACATTTCTTTCCTTTATGCTTATTGTCTTCCTCTCCCAGTTGTCACTTTCTGTGATTAGGTAAAAATAAATGTTAGTACCATTAGGAGGCTGAGGTAATTCCAAAGCACATCCTAATTCTCCCTTGTCTGTCTGCCGTGCGTTTTCAAATGCCAAGCCCAGCTCGTTTTGCTTCTGGATCTTTAGAAAACGCTATTTATAACATGAGTTTTCACTCCATTGGAGACATTTTCTAGAAGTGATAATAAACCTCGTGGCATTTGTAAAGAGGATATGTCTCAGTAAGTGACAGCTGACCCTTTGCACACCATTATTGTTATGAAGCCAGCCCCAAATACCTGTAGATTGGGTGGAAGAAGAAAAAATAGTTTGCAGGTGTCTGATCACTAACTAATCAATCCAGAGGCTTCATAATTTTTGTTTTTCTTAGAATGAGTCACTTGTCAGAGGCAATTATGTTTAACCCTCCTGCAGTTGCATGGCTAACAAACTAACACTCCCAGTCACTGTACGCATAAATTTGTGGAGCTGTGAGGCCACTTTCCTGCTGCTCCTTAATGCCCATCTGGGTAATAACAATTTCCATCACTGAGCAGAAACAGTGAGGAGGCCCCTCTCACCCATCTGGAAGCTGACACTTTTATTTCCCTGTTTTCATTTCTAGTCCCATCCTGAGATTGTTGGTGGCAGGATGTCATAGCAGTTTATGACACTACTGATTACAATGCAGGGATTCCCCAGTGATTAAATGTGGTTTACCTGAGGTTGGCAAAGGTGGACCAGGAGGCATGCAAAAAAAAGCCGTAACTGCTAATGAATGGTAGGCCTACGGCTACCTCTCTGGGAGGCAAAGGCAGGGTACAGAATGGCAATTTAAGTCCCACACACAGAGCTAACTTATTCGTTTTCTAAAATAAATTAGCAGTCAGTTCTGCAAAAGAACTGGTTTGATGAATTTTAAAGTTCACATCAGCTAATCTAATCAACTGAGTCTGCAAATCATCAAGTTTATTCTTTATGTAACCATAAGCCCAAGAATGTTCTTCTAGTGATGGCTTTATCATTCTGGTTTTATGCACTCATCAAAATGATGGTTACTTTGACAATGGTAAACTCAATTAACAGCTTGGCAAAGAAACCCTGTCTTTTGATTCTATTCATAAATCTGCCATCAGCACTCAGCTAGTAATTGTATGTATACCAAAGCAACTGTACTACTCAGAATATTCCTAGTTAACAGTTTAACTCCAACCCCACCCCCTCTGGCTATGACTCACTGATGCAGGATGAAGGCAAGCCTGAAAATGGTTTTTAGACGCTTACTTGAAATAACTCATGACAGGAAGTGTTATTTGGGGCAATTTACTATCTTATTAACTAACATGGAGAGGAGAAAAGGTTTTCGTTTGTGATCAAAGTTTGGTATATGCATAATGAATTAACACACTGAATTAGACTAAATTACAGAAAATCACTCACAGACTAAGAAGTTGGTTCAATTCCTGGAAGACAGTTTTTGTAAATTTCTGGGGCAATCTTCTTGGTCATTGAGGTGGTCTATGAGCAAGGACAGGCAATGAGACAAAGAGTGTCTAAGAATTCAGTTATCTGATGTAATAAATATGGAATATATGTTCATCTATTCGGTCCAGAGGCTGGGTTAAAGTTGATCTTCATCTATTAATCACAAGGTATTTAACTAAGACGTGGAACAACATATAACTGTCTAAGTTGTCAAAATGAGAAAAGATTTTTAAATGACTCATATACAAATACAGTTGACTCTTTTTTTTAAAGTTTAATGTTGATTGTATTTTTCCACTATTATTTAGTCCCCTTATACCCCCTCCGCATGCAATCAGCACACTGTTGTCCACGTCCATGAGTCCTTTTTCCTTTATGCTCAATCCCTCCACCCCTTAATCACTTCCAGTAGCTGTCATCTGCTCTCCATCTATGAGTCTGTTTTGGTTTTGCTTGTTAGTTCAGTTTGTTCATTAGATTCCACTTATGAGTTCAATCATATGGTATTTGTCTTTCTCTGACTGGCTTACTTCACTTAACATAATGTTCCCCAGGTCCATTCATACTGCTGCAAAGGGTAAAACTTTCTTCTTTTTTACAGCTGAGTAGAATTCCATTATGTAAATGTCCCGTAGTTGTTTTATCCACTCATCTACTGATGGACACTTGGGCTGCTTCCATATCTTGGCTACTGTAAATAATGCTGCCATGAACATAGGGGTGGTGCTGCTGCCTGTTAAGGCCTGGCAAGTCCACTGTAGATTTGAGGAGATGGAAGAAAATGCACAGAGCCGTGGAGATGCTTAACATGCCTTTATTCACAAGTGGGCAAGCCATGCACGCTGCAAGCTGTGTGTCTCCCTGCGTGTCTCTGCAAGTCTCTGCATGTCCCCTGTCCCCTCTGTGAGGCATGCAGTATGGTCCTTGCTCCCCAGCATGGCACCTAGCAGGGAACCCCTACTGCCATAAGTATTAGAGGCAAACAAAGCCAGCTTCAAGCCAGAAAATTATATAAGATAGCAAAATTCTGCACATGTGAGCCCATTCCATGTTATGGGAACCGTTTATTGGACCCAGTCTCAAGGCTTTGAGACCACTGCTTATCAGACCCACTCAAGGCTGTGGGAACACTGCTTCCCTTAGTTATCCAGACACCTGGGCGAGGAAGCCAGACTGCCTCCACTTACCCTACAGGGGTGCTTATGTTCTTTCAAATTTGTGTTTTGGGTTCCTTTGGGTATATTCCCAGAAGTGGGGATTCAGGGTGAAAAGGCAGGTCCATTTTTAATGTTTTGAGGTATCTCCATACTGCTTTCCATAGTGACTGAACCAATTGGCATTGCCACCAACAATGCAAAAGGATTCCCCTTTCTCCACATCCTCACCAGCATTTGTTGTTTTTGAGAGCTGACTCTTGAACAAGATAGGTTTGAACTGTGAGGGACCACTTACATATGGATTTATTTCAATAAATACAGTCAGCACTCTGTGTCGGTGGATATATGTGGGTTCAAGCAACCACTAATAGAAAACCTATTTTCAATTAGAGATTGGAAGTCTATGGATGTGGAGGGCTGACTGTATGTGTTGTTTTATACAATCTCATTCATTTATTTTAATCTATTTTATTGATTATGCTATTACAGTTGTCACAAGCTTTCCCCTTTTGCCTCCCTCCACACAGTAACCCCATTCATTCTGGCCATTCCCCCTCTTTTAGTTCATGTCCGTGGGTCATGCAAATAAGTTCTTTAGCTTCTCCATTTCCTATACTATTCTTAATATCCTCCCATCTATCCTGTACCTACTAATTTGTACTTCTTAATTCCCGCAGCATTTCCCCATCCTTCTCCTTTTCCTTCCAAATGATAACCCTCCAAGTGATCTCATATTTATAATTATGTTTCTGTTCTGCTTGTTTGCTTCATTTGTTTATTAGATTCATTTGTTGAATAGCTGTAAATTTATTGCCATTTTAATGTTCATAGTTTTGATGTTCTTTTTAAAAATAAGCCCCTTTAACATATCATATAATAATGACCTAGTGATGATGATGATGAAACTCTTTGGGAAGCACTTTATCTGCCCTTTGATTCTAAACGATAGCTTTGTTGGGTATAGTAATCTAGGTTGTGGGTCCTGGCTTTTCATCAGTTTGAATACTTCTTCTTGCCAGTCCCTTCTAGCCTGCAAAGTCTCTTTTGAGAAACCAACTGACAGTATTATGGGAGTGCCTTTGTAGATGACTCTCTGCTTTTCTCTTGCTGCTTTTAAGATTCTCTCCTTATCTTTAAACTTTGGTGTTTTAATTATGATGTGTCTCGGTGTGGTCCTCTTTGGGTCCATCTTGTTCAGGACAGTCTGTGCTTCCTGGACTGGTATGTCTATTTCCTTCACCAAATTAGAGAAGTTTTCTTTTATTATTTTTTGAAATAAATGTTCAAATTCTTGCTCTTCTTTTCTCCTTCCAGCATCCCTATGATTCAAATGTTGGTACATTTGAAGTTCTCCCAGAGGCTCCTTAGCCTATCCTTTTTTTTCTTGCTGTTCTGACTGAATTTTTTTCTTCTTTATGTTTCAGATCATTGATTTGATCCTCAGCTTTATCCACTCCACAGTTGGTTCCCTGTAACTTTTTCTTTATTTCACTTAGTTAGTGTAACCTTCATTTTTGCCTGGCTCTTTTTTATGCTGTTGAAGTACCCAATGAGTTCCTTCAGCATCCTAATAACCAGTATTTTGAATTCTGCATCTGATAAATTGCTTATCTCCATTTTGTTTAGTTCTTTTCTGGAGTTTGTTCTTTTCTTTCATTTGGGCCATATTTCTTTGTCTCCTCACTTTGGCAGCCTCCCTATGTTTGTTTCAATGTATTAGGTAGAGCTGCTTTGAATCCCTGTCTTAGTAGCATGGACTATTGTAGAAAAGCATACCGGTAAGCTGGATGGGGCAGAGCCTTAGGTAATCACCAACATGGAGCAACCCCTGGGAACTAGGTCGATGGAGTCTCAGATGTGGTATGGCTGCCACTCTGTGGCTTCATGTGGGGGAGGGCTCCGAAAATGGACAATGCTGCTGCCTGTCCTTTGGGGTTTTGCCTGGGAGGAAACTTTCCCTTGGCACTTGACCTGATGCCAGACTCTTCATTTTCTCCCCATATGCCACTGATGCTTTTCCAGCTGCTGCCCCAGTGCTGAAGCTCAGAGGGAGCGAGTCTGCATAAGTCCTAAGTTCATTGCAGGCCCTTTAAGAGGAGATGCCTGAGAATCCCACAGTTTCTTCCCCTGCCCCAAACCCTGCTGGTTTTTATAGCCAGAAGTTACTGGGACGTATCTTCCTGGCGCTGCAACCATGGGCTGAGTAGTCTGATGTGGGCTGAGATCCCTCAGTCCTGAAGTACCCCTCCAAATTTTTATTCAATACATGGGGTGTGGGATCACTTGTTCCATGTCTTTGTGTGTCAGCGTCCACCCCTCCTAACCATCTGGATAAATGTGACTTCTTTAATTCCTTAGTGGTCGGACTTCCATACAGCTTGGTTTTCTGAAGGTTCTGGGTGATAGTTGTTTTGTAGCTTAGTTGTAATTGTTGCTTTGGTTGTGTGAGGAGGTGAGCCATAATTACCCTTCACATCCATCTTGATCAGCTTATACCACTTTAATAAGGGATTTGAGAATCTTCAAATTTTGGTATCCAAGAGGCATCCTGGAACCAATCCTCTAAGGGTACTGAGGATCAACTATAGTTGAGTGTTTGGGGAGTCAAAAGTAATATACAGATTTTCAATTGTGTGGAAATCTGTTGGTGTCCCTAACCCTTGTGTTTTTCAAAGGCCAATTTTACATCATATGTTCTAATAATATGTGATTCTTAAGTAGTTATTAAAGCAAAGTCATTTGGAATCCCACTAACTTATATTTTGTCAGTCTATTTCAAGTTCCTGCATATCCCTGACATACAGAAAATGAGCTTCTGAAATCCAAATGTTATTTTTTCCCCATTAATATATAGTATTAAATTTTACCTTAGTAATTCTCCTCTGGTCCAGGACTGGAGTAGAGCTCCGCACATCTGTTGCAGGGGAACTTCTGTGGAGTCCTGGCTTCCACTGCACGTGGTCTTTACCCAGGACCACAGGAAGAATTATGAAGGAATTTCCTTCCAAGATCACTTTACTGAGTGACCCCTTCACCATCACCATAGGAAGTTCCCAGTTTTTCTAGGATTGCCTTAGATGATCTGTTTCTCTGTTATTCCTACATATTGATGCTAAAATCACTCCACCAAACATGCTCATTTATCATCATATCATAACGTACAATAAATTTCTCAAGTCACCACCAGGGGCTCAATGTCTCTGTCTTATCTTCACTCCCTGCCCCATCCAGGCAAATTTACTGGCTGCTCTCCTTGTTTCTTTTCCGCCTCTCCCAGAACCAATCTTTTATTCCAGCTGTCTTTATCTCCCACTGAAGTAGTTTCTTTTGACAGTGCTTAAAAATTTATATCCAGCTTCCTACCACTGTAAGTAAAGAGGTTAGGGCATCGAGGGGATCATCTCATTTATGTGCCTGACAGACAATAGCATAAATTCCCCTTGATGAGGCTAAATGAATCCTTTTCATTCCTCAGATGACAGTTTTCTCATGTGCTGATCAAAAACTACACATAGCTGCCACTCATAATACAGGGTGACACTTTCTTCCAAATTTGCAAACAGGGTGAACCATCCACAGTTAATATTTATTTTTAAAAGAATTTTTATTTCATTTAAATTTTTTATTGTTGTTCAATTATAGTTGTCCCCATTTTTCCCCTGTTGCTCTCCCCTGCCCTACCCAACCCCCTTCCCACATTCAATGCTCCTCCACATTGTCCTTGTCCACGGGCCCTTTACACTTGTTCCTTGATGACCCTTCCCCTTCTTTTCCTGGTTGTCCCCCTCTCCTCCCCTCTGGTCACTGTCAGTTTGTTCTTTATTTCCATGTCTCTAGTTCTGTGTTGCACACTTGTTTGTTTTGTTGATTAGGTAAAATTTTTATTTTAAAATTAGAGTTAACATTCAATATTATATTAGTTTCAGGTGTACAATGCCATAATTAGGCACTTATATAACTTACTAAGTGATCACCCTGGTAAGTTTAGTATTCCTCTAACCCCATATGTAGTTATTAAAATATTATTGACTGTATTTCTTATGCTGTACTTTATATCCTCATAGTTAATATTTAAAATCAAATCTAAAATTATGGTCAGAATAACATTCTATTCTCATTGAGCACATCTTGATTTTTTTAACAATAAAAATGCACAGTAAGTGCACCGGGCTTTGCTGTTAGAGATGAGATATATAGTAAGCAGTCAGGAAATGCTGACCACTATTATGACTTTACATTATTTTATTTTATCCTCACAACTACCCTATGATGTGGATTTAATACAATTCCACTTAGCAAGATGTATTATTAGTTTTCTAGGGCTCTCACAACAAAATACAACCGATTGGGTGGCTTAAGCAACAGAAATTTATTTTCTCACAGTTCTGGAGGCTGGAAGTCCAAGACCAATGAGTCAGTTGGGTTGGTTTCTTCTGAGGCCTCTTTCTTTGGCTTGTGGATAGTGGCTTCCTTGCCATGTCCTCACATGGTCTTCCCTCTGCAGGTGCCCATGTTCTAATCTTGTCTTCTTACAAAGACAACACATCATCTTAGATCAGGGCCCACATTACTTACCTTGTTTAACTTTAACTATCTTTGTAAATACCATATCTCCAAATATAGTCACCACACCTGGGGGTGAGCATAGAGTTCAGCTCATAATAGCAAATGAGAGAACTGAGGCAGGTACAGAGCCAAGCTGCGGTTCTACTGCTCTGGGTCTGGGGCTGTGCTCTCAACTACTGCCCCGTGGCATATGGGATGAAATGTAAAGATAAGTGCTTTCAGACCCTCAACTGCTGATAACTAAATGTTTTAATTTCTATGTAATTGGTATTGATTAAAATCATCAGGATATTAGATGCCTGAGTTCATTTTTTTCCTGGTTCATTAAGTATTAAGCATAAATATTTTGACTTCATACTTGTTCAAAAATCTTCTAGGCTGCATGTCTTCTTTCTTCCTTTACTGCAAACTGTGACAATGACTGCAACCTTGTTTTGTGATGCGGGCTTTGTTTTATGCTTTGTGAACAAGGGGATTTTTCTGAGTATAAGTTTGAATTTACAGACATTGCTGCAGAAAGTGGCAGAGACTGAACTGACCCCAGGACATGAGGTTTTCTTGTCATTGCCTCTTTCTCACCAAATCAATGTGTGGTTGATCGAGGCTGTTGGTCAGTTCATCCTAATTTGAGGATTTGAGTTCTAGCTAAAAAAAAAAAAGACTTTAAATATTTGGTTTTACAAATGACTACACAGTTTTCTTGATGATATTTTCTTTTGCCAAAAAAAAAGAAATCCCCTACTCCCAGGAAACAACTAATTATTCTGTAGCCACAGTAAAATGTAGTCACACAGATGGATTTTAGGACTGCTTATTTTTTATATAAGCAGTCATGGAGTCATCAGAAGCAGTTTTAAATCCATTTCATCAACCAACAATTCATCCCAGTGAAGGGTTTCTGAAAACCAATTAATCAGTGCTGGCCTTTTGCTTTAGAAAGTGAGCCAGAAGGGACTAGTATACTTGCTCTGGCAAACGGGCTTCTGAAACTGAACCTACCAACATGTCTCATCTGAGTAACTTGTGCCTCTCCAGCTGACGCCACCCCACTCCTGCTTCTGAGAGCCCTTCAATTTCTGAGGTCCACAGTTTCCAGATACCCTCTATCAGGTCAGTTACCTATTCTTTCCAGGGACACTGTGCCCATCCAACATAACTCTCCTTTCCTTAAGGCAGTAATAACTCAGTTTTGTAATTTGTCATCATTGTGTGATCATTTAAGACATTGAACAATGGTTTCACCCATTCTTTGACACTTTATTGCTTCCTAATAACACAAAACTGTTGACTTGTCTCAAGCCCTTCTGGCTTCCTTTAGATCCTCTTGTGGTAGACCATGTAGGACAAATGGCAGATTGGCCTTTATTCCACCTGTCTTCTGTCTCGACTGATCATCTCAACATGAAGCATAAATGAATGACTTTTTTACTTTGTGGCATGATACAAGACAATAGCTCTAACTTCCAATTACTGCAAATGGTGGATCATATGTTCAAAAACCTCTCCCAGTACAGCACACCTAAAAATGCTGTAGAAAAATTCAGCTTCTCACAGCTTTTATCATGTGTGGTTAAGCTAGAGAAAATAGGAGAATTTCTCAGGGGTTTTCTAAAAGCCTCACGGAAGTACAAATCCAAAAGAGCAAGGTGTGCTGGAGCCAGTGCTTGTCCTGGGGGTACCTGGTGGAACTTGGTGTCTATTGTCTGGGATTTAATGGGACAAATGCACGCGGACAGAAGTCAGAACCTGGGCCTCAGACAGGGAAAGGGGGTCAAGTCAGAGAATTCCTGCATACATCTAGCACCTCTGCAGTGGACAAATAGGGAAAATTTGCCCTGTTGATGGAGATGTTGGAGACACATGCTGAGTAAGGATACATCCTGTCTCATGCTTGGTTCTCTATGAATGGAAGGAAATTGCCACATATATTTTCTGCAATCACAAGGGTTTGGGCCACATTTCCCTTGCCTGTTGGGTTGTAGAAATTTTAGTTGAGAGTAGTCTTGCGTTGGTAGTGCCCCCAGTAGGCTGACATAGGCCAGTGCAAACACTCCTTAGAGAAACTCAATTTCTTTCAATGCTGGCCTCAAAGAGTCCCCTTCAATAAACTTCCATGTAAGTTTTTAACTTTAAAAAGATAAAGCCAAAACAAGCCATTCTAAACAAAAGTCAGTAGCAAAAAGTGAAGCATGAACTCAAGCTAAGAGCTACTTGCAAAGCAAGTAGATATGAAAATGACCAGAAACAGAACGTGAAGTATGTTATATATATTTTAATAAAGTAAGATGGGAAAACAAGAGATCAAAATGTCTTAGGTGGATGGGAAAGAACCAAACAGAACTTTGTGATATAAAAAATACAACTGGAAGGCTGGAACGCCATGCTCAGAGGAGGGATGGGGGGCACCTCTCTACGTGCAGCCTGCCGGGCCTCCCAGTGCACGTTTACATTGCTGGCTCTTCCCCAGACGAAGCAGGGAAATCAGGGAAGCCCAGATGAAAGAAAGGTCCTGATGCTTTATTTACATTGAAAGTCAAAAATCCATGGCAATCCATTGCTGTCCTGTGGTTTGTTTTTTATTGTCAGGCAGTCCTTCTTTCCTCTTATTGTGTGATCCATCAGAAGTTTAGGTGGTCATAACTGGGCCCTTTCCTTCCAGATACGTAGGTTAGCAAGCTGGGAGCGCTGCAGTGGAAGTGCCTGTCTCTTGAAGATCCCATGTCTTGCCCTTGGAATGCAGGTCCGCAAAATAATTTCCTTTACTTAACTTTACCTTACTATCTTTTACTTTACTACTACAAAAGGTGCCTGTTGTCTTTTGTTGGACTCCCCCAAATCTGCATGTATTACTGATTGACAGATATGTCTTTTAATCTCTCACCCTATTGCTGTTGTCTTTGTTCTGGTCCCCATTGTGCCATTTGCATCTTCAGCACATGTTTTCTAATTGGTCTGAATCTCTGTCACCTTGTTTGCTCCAATTCTTCCTATGTTAAAGCACTGGGATGATCTACCAAAAATGCAAATGTGACCATGCCCCTCTTTGCCTGTTATTTAAGAAACTCAACTCCTTAAACATGGCACGTTTAGGACCACAGTGTGGTCCTCCATGATGGCTCTGCCTGCTTCTCCAATTCTGTGTCCTGCAGATTCCCACTTTTCTCGTCAGCACTCCCAACCTATTCCCTTACACACTCCATGCCTTTTCTCACCTTTGTAGCTTTCCTCCTGCTGTCTTCTCTGGACCGAATTTCTAGATAGTCATTAGATGGGATCATTTTATTCTTTAAGACTAATGTTAGCCCACTTCTTCCAGGAAGCTTTTTCTGACATTCACCCTTTACCCTACTTGGTTAATAGGTCCCTTCAATCCTCCTGTGTGTGATGCATGTATTCCTAACAGTATACTCATCGTACTATACTGTAGTTATGTGTTCACATGCTTGAGGTAAAGAAGAAAAGCACTACTGTCAATGGCTCACCATTGACAACAGATAGAGGATTTAGATAGTCTGTAGACACATGAGAGTTTTCCTTCAAAGACACTTCTGGAATGAATTAGAAAGGTGTATTAATGAAATCAAAGCCAAGGCCCCTATGAACCCAAGGATGAAAGTGTGTGTAATCCTTCCCCCATTTCTACTCCAAATTGTCTTCAACCATGATGTCTAATTCTGTTCATTCTGGTCTCTCCAGTCCCAAGATCTGAGATGAAATTAAAGGACAATATTAATAACAAAAGTATAATAAGACAATATAACAACATAGATATCTGAATTTGATATCCAAATCTTTCCCTATTATAAATTTCGCAGCAGGAAATTAGAGTCTAAAGATTAAATCTTCTTGCTGGTTGAATTTCAAATATATGTGAGAATTAATATCTGAAAGTAAGTTTTGTTTTATGTGTAAGTTAAATATTCAAAGATCTTATAATCCCTTCATCCCTCAGTTTCTTATTCTGGCTGTTTTAGCCAGAGAGTTTGCATTGTCTAGGTCGGTAGTTTGCACACTTTCCATCTCAGTACACCCTTAAGCTCTGAAGAATTGTTGAGAACCCCAAATTACCGATTGATGTTTATTATATTAGAAGTTAAAACCAAAGCATTCAAAAATACTTATCAATTTACTTAAACATAACAAAATAAACTCATTACAATTTAACATAAAACCATATTTATTAAAACTAATGATATTTTTCAAAACAAAAATATAGTGAAAAAGAGTAGCCTTTTCACCCTACATGTTTGCAAATATTTTTCACATTTGGTTTAAGAGACATCTGAATGCTCATATCCACTGCTGCATTTAACATGTCACAATATGTTCCTTTGGTTGAAGAATCTGAAAAAACTCCAGCTTCATACAGCTATTCAGTTAAAAAAGGAAGGTGCATTTTCAAATCTGTTTCACATGTGAACTTTCTTCCTTGATATTACACTTAACACTTAACAAGTGCTAGTTTCTTAAAGATTAGTTTCCTGTGGAATCTAAAACCCTACCAGTGTTCTTTTTATACTTTGTTACAATGCATTAAAATTCATTGATTCAATTAATTAAAATTCATTGAAATAAGTTACATTTGAAAAGATCTTTTACCCATGTATAATTCTGTTAGTATTTTGTTTCATATTTTGATTATTTAGAAGTACAGTTTCACTGAGTTAGGCACATCTCCTGAATGTTGACATATTTCACTAAACAATGTCAAAATATCACATTTCTTAATATCTCCACCCATCTCATCAAGACGTCTTTAAGATAGGGAAATGATCAAGCTCACGGAATTCCTACATTTGTAGGAATTCTAATTTTGGCTGGAAAGCTTGAACTTCATCTTTGATGACGATTATCATCTGCTGTTCTGTTTGAACGGCCATGCTCCTTGTTCATTTTTGAGCAAATAGTTCCCAAATACCCAAGTTTAAATAACCATTGTGTCTCCTTTAAGTAAAAAAGATGTTTATTTTTTTAAAAAGAAGAAAGGTTCATTAGGCCAGAACTCAGACAGCGGCACAGTGCCTGCCCTCAAGACCCCCTTCACATGGTGGCGCAGGGTGAAAGGATCCCATGTGGACTTCTCTTTTCGTCACATAGAATGTTAAAAGAACATGCACTCAAGAGATAAGGTTTAATGACATGACTATTTTTTTACAGTTTTGTCAAGGTCATTTGGAAGGGAAAGTGGATTTAAAAACTTTGTATCGAGTGTGGGGTGGCAAAGAATGTGGTGACTGCTAGTGCAGCTGTGGTCATGCTGCTAAGATGCCAGCTCTTTAGGGACCTTCACCTTGGCACCATCAGCGCACACCAACAAATGGAACGACCCATCTGATCTTTTTTTTAAATACATTTTATTAATTATGCCATTACAGTTGTTCTATTTCCCCCTTCATTCCCCTCCACCCTGCACACCCTCTCCCCCACCATTCCCCCCTTTAGTTTATGACCACGTGTCTCAAGTTCTTTAGATTCTATATTTCCCATACTATTCTTGCCCCCCATCTATTTTCTACCTACCATCTATGCTACTTACTCTCTGTACCTTCTCCAACCTTTTCCTTCTCCCACTCTCCTGTTGCTAACCCTCCATGTGATCTTCATTTCTATGGTTCACTCCTGATCTAGTTGTCCTCTTAGTTTGCTTTTGTTTTAGGTGTGGTTGTTAATAACTGTGAGTTTGCTGTCCTTTCACTGTTCATCTTTTTTTATCTTCTTTTTCTTAGGTAAGTCCCTTTAACATTTCATATAATAAGGGCTTGGTGATGATGAACTCCTTGAATTTGATCTTATCTGAGAAGCACTTTATCTGTCCTTCCATTCTAAATGAAAGCTTTGCTGGATAGATCAATCTTGGATGTAGGTCTTTGGATTTCATGACTTGGGATACTTCTTTCCAGCCCCTTCTTGCCTGTAAGGTCTCTTTTGAGAAATCTGCTGACAGTCTGATGGGAACTCCTTTGTAGGTGACTGTCCCCTTATCTCTTGCTGCTTCTAGGATTCTCTCCTTCATTTTAATCTTGGCTAATGTAATGATGATGTGCCTTGGTGTGTTTCTTCTTGGGTTCAACTTCTTTGGGACTCTCTGAGCTTCCTGGATTTCCTGGAAGTCTATTTCCTTTGTCAGATTGGAGAAGTTCTCCTTTATTATTTGTTCAAATAAGTTTTCCACTTGTGGCTGTTTCTCTTCCCCTTCTGGTACCCCTATAATTTGGATGTTGGAACATTTAAAGATGTCCTGAAGGTTCCAAAGCCTCTCCTCATTTTTTTGAATTCTTGTTTCTTCATCCTTTTCTGTTTGGTCATTTTTTCCCTCCTTCTGGTCCACTCCTTTGATTTGAGTCCCAGTTTCCTTTCCATTACTATTGGTTTCCTGTGCATTTTCATTCATTTCAATTAGTTTAGCCTTCATATGTTCCTCTAATTTGTGACTAAAAACAACCAGTTCTATGAGCATCCTGATCACCAGTGTTTTAAACTGTGTATCTGAAAGTTTGGCTATTTCTTCATCGCTTAGAGTTATTGGCTCAGGGGCTCTGAGTTGTTCTTGAGCCATGTTTTGATCTGTTCGTGCCTGTTACATATGAGGAGCGAAACCTTAGTTGTTCACTAGGGCGGGGCCACCCAGGTCGCTGGTTTGTGATGCTGTATGTGGGGGCAGGGTCGGAGAGGGACAATGGCAGTTCCCTCTGCTGCTTCCCACCACTGGGGCCTGTGCGGTCTGTCTCACTGCTTGCTCCTTCACTGGTTTATCTGCACGAGAATGTGCAACCGCAATCAGCCCTCAGTGGGTCCACCGCCTTGCCCCCTCAGTGGGTCCACCCATTTCTGCCCACGGCTGCTGGCGCATCTGGATTGCATGCCCGGGTGTGTCCAGTGGATCTTTCCTGCCCGACCCTGCTCTGCTGCTGGCTCTGCCCCTCTTACCGGTTTGGCTGAAGGGTTCGTTGTTGTCAGACTTCCGTGCAGTTCAATTTTCTGTGGTTTGGCTGTGTTTTTGTTGCTAAAACTTTGTTGTTTTTAAACTTGGTTGTGCCAGAAGGTGCAGTGCTTCCACCTATGCCTCCATCTTGGCGGAAGTCTCTGACCCATCTGACCTTACTCTTCCTCATTAACCAGTTTTGACCTGGCAGACCCCCTGCAAGGGTTGTGAGCCATTCTGTGAGGTCTGTGGGCTGGGCCAGTGGGCCATTCTACCTAGAATGGGCATCGCTCCTTTTAGGATTGAGCAGTGGTATTAGTATAACAGTAAGTCCCTCTCTTTTTAAAAAGAGTTGAAAGAGTTAGTTGGACAAACACAAGTTTCACAGCTCTGACTCCACACTCACCAAATGGAGGAAAACAGCCAATGCTCAACATCAAGGGCAGCCCTTCTGGCAAACCTAGTTTCTAGGACTCAGGAAGGTAGAGCACCACTGGGAACGACAGAAAACCAGGCAAGTGTGGGAGAAGGTAGCTGGAAAAAATCATTCAGCTTCTGCCTTTTCCAGACTATGCTGGTTGTCTGGACTTCATGAGCTTTGAACTTAAACTTTCTTGAGAAAAAATTTCTCCAAGCAAAAACATTTATTCTCCTGTCTGGGTAAATCCACAGATCCATATCTCCACTCTCAGACAGCAGTATTGGAGGCATTGCTGCCTCTCATGAAGCTTAGGAATTTGAAATTATTTTGTAACCTTCATCACCAGTAGTTGATGTTTCTGTCTTTGCCACCCAGTAGATCCATAACCTGTCAATCTGCATTTCCCATTTGCCTTACCTGCTAGGGCCTGACACTAGCATTTGAAATCTAGAACCTCACTCAGTACTCTGTGGCACAGATGGAATTCTCTAGCACTGTCATTTAAAAAGAGCAAACATGTCCTGCCCTTCCAATATCTAAGAGGCTCTTTTCTCCATGGTTGAGTCATTGACTTAGCCATGTCTGTTTAGAAAACCTGCACCGGTGTAGGTCAAGGACAAGCTGTAGCACCTGTATGCAGATGCTGCCTTCCCCTGCTAATGGCCCACAGCTTTTCTGAGGCCTGCAGGGCCAGGGTTGACTTGCAAAGGTCCCCTGAGGCACCAGTGTGAATTGTTTGGCTGAGGTGCCCTTGCTGGCACCATTGGAGCCCTTGTTAATCTCTGCACTGCCCTGTTTTTTTTGCTGAGGCCTATGAACCTTCTCAGCTGTGCAAGTGACCCTGACTGTCAGTGGCCTGTGGACAAAGCTGGCATAAGCAGAAGTCACTTACCAAGGTCAAAATACTATGTAGTCTAAACATAAAGCTTTCGCCCTGCCTGCAGCACTTACATTCCAACTGCACAACTGAGTTCACCATTGTGTATAGAAGCCTCTACAGAGTTTGAGGTCAAAATACCTGCTCATACAATCTGAGTCTCAGAGCTACTTCCTGGGCTCAATCACTCTACCATACTTCATTCCTTCAGAATTTTACTCCTCGTCTTTCCCCTAAGATCACTGACTTATTATGCCAGATATTGGTACATTTAAGGTTATCCCCAATTACAACCTCCTCATGCCTTAGGCCATAGGAATTGGGGCTACTTCTCAAAGACTAACAATGGGAAGGAGCAGAGCTCAGTGTTCTCTGCACAGGAGGAATGGAAGGGAGAGAGAGGAGAGAGAAGCAGAAAGATTGTCCAGATTCTCCTTCCAAACTAAACCATTGCATATAGATGCCCTATGTCCTCTGGTGGGGAGGAAGTAAGGGGACAGAGAAAAGCCTGGAGTGTTTCACTAGTAGACTTCCCTTTTCTCAAAAGAAAATGCCAGAATGGAGCAGAAGTATTATCTTGCAAACATCTTAGCTTAGCTTCTTACTCCCCATTTATTACTTTAATTTCTATAAGGTATGGTTTTCTGGTCTTTAAAATGGAGGTAGTAATAGCTGCATGGAACTATCACTACAAGGATTAGAGATAAGGCATGTAAAGCTAGCAGAGGTGCACACAGTTGGCCCAGAGGAGACAGGAACATGAAAAACTGGATATATTAGAAGACAGTGTGTGTGGTAAGTACTACAATAAAAGGAAAAAGTCAAGTGCTCTACAAGTCCAAGCGAAGAGAAATTTAATTTTCATATGGGCCTAGGTGGGTGATTGATGTCACAAGAGGGGTGGCTCTGGAATTGAGTTTTAAGATTTTCTAAGAGTCGCTTCATTATTCAGTTCACCTGATGATCACACGATCTTGATCATCTACTGTTTTAAAGGCCCTAGGCTTCTAAACAGAGATATAAAAGATAAATACAGAATTCCTGAATCTGTCGACCTAGGTGGAGAAATATCCACATAGGTCGCACAGGCACAAGAGAAATTCAAAGTGTATATCTGCAGAATCATGCAAAGCGTACATGCTTGGTTAGGGCAGAGACTGCAGGAGAGTTTAGTCCAGGAGTGCTCATCTGAAATGTTCTCCTAGGAGCTGAAAATATGAAGAATATATCAGAAAAAGATGTGAGAATGGGAGAAATGTTTGGAGAAAAGATTATTTAAGACCTCTGCACAAGATAGAAAACCAGTGAATGTAATCAGAACAAGGAAGGCTTACTGAAGGAGGCTCCTTTGGAGAGGTTTGTCTCGGGGAGGTACCCAGGTTGGGTTGAAGAATTCACATGGGAATCAAAGAGCAGTAGGGAGCATGTGGTTTGAGAACAAGCTGTTTCCTAACTGCGGGGAGCCATGTTCCTTCATCCAGGATATTCCTCCTCATATCCAAAATCTTTAAGATCATAGTTTTATCACAATTGTTAAGTCCATTTAGTAAGTCTGATAATGACCCAGGATCCATTTCATTTAGAGATAGAAAGAGACCATGACATGATGTTTCTATAATATATAATTTATGTTTGAATATGAACATGTTCTAAAGTAGATAAAATGAAGTTGGAAAATCAACATTATTTCATAATCTACACTTATGCTTATTTTGTATTTCAATTCATGTAGGAATAATTCAATGAAAGAAATAAGCAATTTCTTGGCCCATTTAATGGATGGAAATATATTTAATGACATCTTGGCTTTAGTTAGGTTTCTTGCGTGAAAGACAGCAAATGGCACCATCTCAACTCAGCAAAGGGCGGCCCATGGTCTGTGCCATCCAGAATGAAGCTGTTGACCAGGGTCTGGGAGTGGGAAAAGATGTCTTGCCCAGTGAGAGAGGAGCCCCACCCTCAGCTGGCCATGCTGCCCAGCAGAGTTTGTGTCATTGAACAGAAATGTCAGCTTATTCACTATTGAATGCTTAGTCTCACTGAAGCACAAATAAATTAATTCATATCTTCAAAGTTTGTAACAGGAAAAGGAAGTAGGGTGTAGCCACAGAAAAATAGTGCTCTAAGGTATAGTGGTTTGGATAATACAAGGGTTGAATCAGGTCTTCCCCTGCCCAGGTGTGCCCCTCAAAGTCGCATGCAGCCTGCATGCAGACACTCACTCCAACGACCCACCAACATGGGGGAAGGAGATAATCAGGAGGCATTTTTGCCACTTTTTAAAAATAATTCTCTTATGCTACAAAAGTGGAAATGTAGAGAGAATTGACTGGGGTGTGGGTTGCCTCCTATGGCCTCAGGACAGAGGAGAGCCGAGGACTCCCCTTAGGCCTGGTCTTGTGCCACTGTCCTTACTGGTGCCTCGGAAGGGCTAGTCCCGTAGATTCCAGGGTGGGATCGTACATCAGCTAAACCAGACTCACTGCAATTTGCCTCCCCAAAGCAGTATGGGTCTATGCCCGGGAGTGTTTCACTACTGAGCTCCACTCCCAAAACCTCCAAATTGGTACTGCGTGACGTTAGAACTAGTAGACTTTTTTCTCTCCCACTATGAGAGTAGGTTTCTATTCAATGTTCTAAATGCTACCTCATTAGCTTGATAGGGTTGTAGCGACCTCCATAGGTGTTCTATTGAAACCTAGTGTATCCTAGAAAATGTACATTTCTCTCTTTTTTATGAAATAGTGCCTAGGGATGAGTTCATCATCATCCTGATTTGACAGCAGATTTGTTTGTGTAATGAATTACCCTGCCTTTATCCCTATTTGCCCATCCTCGCTCCTGTGCTCCACTCCGCCCATCAAATGGCAAAACTTCTGCTGTAAGACAGAAAACAAGTCAGTAGGAAAGTGTCTAATGGGGCATCTGAGGGAGGCTCACTTTTATACACCAATTTCTTTCACTTGAGAAGTGATACCATGAAACAAAGTGGCTTGTAGCCGACGCCGTGGTCTAGTTATTTCTGTTACGCAGATGTGCAGCCAGAGACCACATGGAGCCAAACAACTTGGCTGGGTTGGTTCTTCCCTGTTGGGAAAATTTCCCCCCATGATTTGAATAATGGAAGAGCTGAATTTTCAGAGAACCATCTCTCACAAGGCATTGGGCTGAGGAAGAACCGTAGGGACTGCTGTACGAACCCTGCTTGGAGGTGTGTGTTCCCTATGCTTTGGGATGCACAGATTCTTCTGCTAGTATGGCTATCAACAGGTGTGATCAGAAAGGGCTTCCCAGCAAGATGGGTGGAATGTGGAAACACAATGCCACTGATCCAGCAAATCCCCATCTTCCTGGGCGCCTTCGCTGGATGCTGTAAACCACTGCCTCAGATCCCTGTGGGCAGAAGGCCAGCGTAACAGATGGTGAGGCGGGCCAGCAGCTGCCCAGAGATGGAGGCTGTATCTGGAGGGCTGCACTGGGGAAGGGCAGGCTGCACTAAGCTGTTTTTCAGGCTGAGCTCTTTTGCAGAAGTTGGAGGAGGCATAGCAGAAGCAGCTGGTCACTAACTGAACATGTCAGTAGAGAGGATGCAGGCATTCTGGCACTGTGTTTTGACCTTGCTTAATTCCAAGAGGTGGCAGGCAATGCAGTCAAATGATTCTGATCTTCATTGAGATTCTTGTCCTCATTAGGGATGGGGGTGAGGTTCTAGGCAGGAGGACTAGGCACAGAGGAAAAGGATGAAGGTGAATTAAAGCGAATGTCAAAACAGGTTGTGTGTCCTGGTGGATTAACTGAGATGGAGCAGGAGCATGGCTTTCTGTCTGGCGTCCTGGGGGAGAGGCTTAGGGAGCAGGGCCTGAGTGCAGGTGCATGTCTCTGAGGCCAAGCACTGTGGAGTCCAGGCACAGAAAAGGAGATGGAAGCTGAAACATGTGTCTCAGAAGCAGCCGTTGCTGTCAGGTTCAGTTTGTGAAGCTGAGAGGAGCTGTACCAGGCTGCACATGAGCGCCTGGCCTCTGCCCGGGCCCTTCCAAGCTTTGTGGCATTGGAAAAGAGCCTCAGCCCCTTTGCACGTCTTGCATCACTATTTTGCATGTCTTGCATCCTTGGCACTTACTGTCGTGCTCTTGGCCTTTGGGTCATATGGAAAAAAATTTGTTCTAGTATTCTCTTGGATGTTTCCTCCTGAGCAGGGCACTGGGGGAATATGGCTAGGAAAATGTGCCATTAAGGATTTACGTCATGTTAAAGAATAATTACTAGGTATTTAACACATGTGCAGGCATAGACCAGAGGCTAAGACAGGAATTTTAAATGTATGTTAGTTAGTTAACCAATTAATTAATTAGATAAATATCTATTAGACACCTACTATGGGTCAGGCACTGTGCTGAGCACTGAGGATACAGCAAGGAAAAAAAGAAAAAATTCTTGGAGCTTACACTATAGTGGGGGAGGGTCAAACTAAACAAAGTAAATGGGTTAAGTAATGAAAGCATGAACTCCAGCCACACCATGCTGCGTGAAGTTCAAATCCCGGTGATCAAAAGCACTTGGTCATTAAGTGATGTTAGGCAAGCTACCTAATTTTTCTGTACCTCGGTTTCCTTATCTGTAAAACGGGATCAACAGAGAACCCACATTGCATTGCTGCCATGAGAGTTAAAGGAGAGAGTATGTGTGGAGCTCTTAGAACAAGCTCAGCATATGAGTCCTATGGAGGGTTTGGTACTATGGTGTCAGCATTAGATGGTGGCAAGTTCCCTAGAGAAAAATGAAACTGGACAGCTTCACACAGAGCCATCAGAAAGGTCTCACTGAGAAGGGACATTGGAGCAAAGACCTGAGGAGGGGAGGGAGAGAGGTATGAAACCACCTGGAGGGAGAGTTCAGTAGGGAGAGAAGGCTGCAAGGTCAGAAGTTCTTGTTCAGAGGGAGTCAGGCATATTTGAAAAAAGCAGGAAGAGGCCACCCCTTTTTGTGACTGCGAAGGGGGTGGTGGAGACAGGCCATGTAGGGTCCTATAAGTCACTGTAAAAATAAATATTGCTTTCCTAGCAAAGGCGACTTCCTGGAGGTGATCGTTGACAGCTGTGAGGTTTTATTACAGGGTCCAGCACAAATCATGCCCCTTGTTTTTATTACAAAATCTTTTATTACAAAATCATAAGCATGTAGTTCTGTGACATAACAATATCACACTTAGGCACAGCATATAACATTTTAGGTGAAATGTTCAAATTAAAACTATATATTATTACACCTATATTATCACCCTACCAACCACATTCAAGCAGGCCTTACTTCTGCCAGATCCTGTATATTCAGAATCTGTGGATTACAATAAATAAATTTCTCCTCTATGTGTTTAGTATTTGGTCTGCTATTCTGTGGTATACGCATAAGTCCTTGAGTTTCCTACGGAGTCTATTCCTTTATATGAGCAAATAATAATTTAACATCAATAGAGGAAAAGTGAAAGAAAAAAGTGACCCATGATTCCGACACCTTAGCAAAATAACTCCTGATTTTATCACATTTATTCTGGAAACTTTTAAATAAAAAATAGGGACAGTACCATCTCCTGTCAACATTGCTGATAATGGAACAAATATAATTTGACTATGAATGAGGGGGTGGATCTTGGCAACAAAGCCCCTTCCCAGAATCTACACATCCAGAGGCTGGGGGCCCTCGTGTAGAAAGATGCACACTCGAGTCCATGGTTGGATTCAGGGATAAATAATGCTTCCCACGAGGAAGGTCCAGATGCAGCCAGGTTGCTGAGGGGGAGTGGGGAGGACAAGCCACCGAGGGAGAAAAAGTCAGTGGATGATAAAAGAAAATCAGGAGTCCCCATTTTATAGAAGAGCAAACAGAGATTTTGAGAGTGATTTAAACACTGTTTCCTTTCACCCTTGTTTGTGGTCACCACTGCCCAGATAACACTGAAGGAGAGATTGCTGAGTACCTGTGGGAGGTAAGAGAAGGCCAGAGGCCTGGGAAGTGGAGTCAGCCCCTGCAGTGTGGTGTCCATGTGTCTTTGAGCCTCACAGGACACCAGAGGCCACCCCAACAGACCTGAGAGAGGCCTGGCTCACAGTGACCAACCCCACTGTCACTCCCTGAAATCAATGGGTGCAGGGAGTGAACTTTGCTAGGCACTGGAATGCCTGTGTAAGCCAGAGAGGCTTGTTTGAGGCTTATTTAGTCGACACTTGGGGATTCCAACTAAATAATGATTAGAAATAATCCATACAATAGGTGCCTGACGCACAAAAGATGCTCAATAGAATGGAAGCCATTATTTCTATGTTCTGCTTCTTATGTTTTCATTTAGACACAAGCCAATGCCATTGCCAAGACTCTGGATATATGTGACAATTCACAGGAACAAAGTTTTATTGTGCTCTAGCTGGGCTCCCTACAGGGCAGGGGCTGACATTTAATTAGAGTGATATCTAATTTGTGGGGATGTATAAAAGTGTCCCCTTATGAATAGAATTGAAGGCTACGTTAAGTGGCAAAAGGGCATGCTGTCGTGGTGAGTGGCCCAGTCTGATTTTTCCTCAACATGCCTTTGGCAGTAGAAACCTTTCTTAGTTCCTGTGGGATGTCCAGCTGCTCTGGTGATTCTTTGAGCTACTCAGTAGCCTTCTTAAAAAAATACTTCATTTGTTGTTGAAAATAGCCAGAGTAGTTTCTGTTGGTAGCAATCAAGCAGGCTGACCAATGTCTTATACTACTACAGTTACCAGCTTCTCAAGGATACAAACCGTGTCTTCTTCATCCTTTACTACTCCAGGGTATGGTCCATGATGCATTTGCAATAAATATTAAACCCAAATGAGCAAAGTTCAGTCTAATTCTCATGACCCTTAAGAAATCATTTATGAGAACTTGTGTAGATCAGATGTAGCATTTTCTAATGATGCATAATACATCTTCCATTTCATAATATGCCATTCTCTCATATAGGATATATTAATTAGACTGTCAACATAATATTTGTGGATACAGTTATCCTCTTAAAGGTACTGAAGAGAAACATCTTTAAAGTCTGATGTCATCTACCCCCAGACCAAGCCAAGTTTTCCGTGGCGAGATGCACTGAGCTTGATGCAAATACTGTCAGAGCCAAACTCAGGTGCCCTTTCTCTTCCTCATTAATTCCCTCTCCTGCTCTCTGCATCTCGCCTCTCCCTTTCCCTGCCCCTCCTCTTCTACTTGCTTTGACAGATTGCTGACTTCATGGAAACCAGTGTGGAGTCCCAGACTCCTGGCTCCCCGAAGGCACCACATCCTGCTGGACTGCACACTCATTACAGGATGTGCTGAGTCTAGACATCCACCATCCACATCAAGTCTTATGCCCACAAGACCCACAATGCACATCATCTCAATGAAAAGCTCTTGGACCAGGAACAAGGGGAAGCAGAGAAAGTAAATGCACAACAGACACTCCCTGCTCCTACTTGTATTGCTCTGTGTCTACCGGACAAGGCTCACCTCCTTTCCCTGTTTCTCCCTTCCTCCCACGTTCCATCCCTTCTACCTTCCCTCCCTCCCCATTCTCTCTTTCTCTTTTATTTCAGGTAGGGGAAATAACCATCGTATGATAGCAGAAAAGGAAAAGGAGAGGTGGGGGTTAAAGAGAGGAATGATGAAGAAAATAGTAGCAAGAAGGAAGTAAAGGCAGAGCATACCCACCAGATCAAGACTTTTTGATGTTAAGGGAAAGGTCTGAAGTCTGTCAGGAGATGCACTAGGAAACAAGGGACCACCTGGCAGAATCTTCTCTCAGAGAATTCACCGACCAGCAGTTAAACCATAATTTCCATATTCCACTTGATTTTCTCCTCATCTGCTTCTGGTTTTGAACAAGTGCTACCAATTACTTGGACCCCTTATGCTAGCAACCAGTGGAAATGCACCCCTCTCTTCTAAGCCTTGGTTTTTACTTACCACTGGGTGATTTCTCAAATCTTCATTCAGAGAAGCAGCTGGATTGTACTGGGGGAAAAGAATTACCCCTACTAAATCTTGATGTAAAAATGACAAACTATCCAAACTGACAGGCCACGATATCACTTAAGTCAATGCTTCCCTTTACAGATAAAAAGAGAGAGAGAGAGATTCAAACACCTGGAATATCCAGCCCTGTGACAGAAGAGCCCAGAACAGAGAATTTTCCACTGAGTCATGATAAGAGTGGCAAGGAGGATAAAGTCAAAGAGGAAGAGAAGATGATTAGGTTGGGAAGACTGTGTTAATAATTCATTCTGTATTTGTGTTGTTCAGAATTTGAGAATGCTTTTTGATCAATTATTCATGGCGGAAGAAGGTAAAGAAAACATCAGATGCCATAGGACATCTGATCCGACCTTTTTGAGAACCATTTCCTGGGTCTAGCATAGTGCAATGAAATTAGTCCATCAAGGGTCTTTGAATATATTCCGTGAGCATCTTTCATAAACATCTTGAAATATCCTAGAATATAAAGGCAGCATCCGCCTCAAGGGAATATTATGCATAATAAGCACGAAGAATGTTTGCTACTTAAAGTTAGGTGATGACCCCTCTCTGAGAGGGTCACTAGGTGAATGTGAAAACTGGGTTTCTGCAAATCACAAAGGCCAAGACCTGCCTCCCAGTGTGTGAGAGACATTAATGAAAACAAGATAGGAAATCGTTATTGATGAGCTGTACTGTTTTAACACCTAGTTCACCTCCATCTAACTGGTAGGTGCTTACAAAAAGGCTTGAAGAGCAAAGGGTGGATGAATGAGTGAATTAATGGAAGAAAACTGGTGCGCACTTTCAAGGAACAGAAGATAAATCTCAGCGTGTAAGGCAGGATTATCTGAAATGCTAGACACTCATTCCACCTTTTCTTGTTTGTGTGTTTTAAGGCCCCTGGTCCAGGGAGATTGTGGACTGAATTTGAGACTAAAAACAGTCACCCTCAAGTCCTATCAGATTGCAGTTGCATATATAACCCCTCTGCTACATGGGTAAGGTACACGCCACACACCCAGGGCTGTGTGTCAAACAAAGTACATTAAAATTTTGATGGCGAGTAATGTTGTTTAGAAATAGAAATCTTTATGGAAGGGAAAAATCATTTAACTTGGGCTGGGCATAGTGTCTAGAACAGATGTGAATATTTTTTTCTTTCTGACTTTTAGGTTACTCAGACTAAAGAAAATAAGTTCAAAAGAGCATGTGTAGATTTCTGCTTACATAGTGCTCAAGGCTCCAGAAGAAAAGAATGAAAAAAAATCTTGGGGTTGAGTGAATTATATATAATATATATTTAAAAATGAATAGACCAGGAGAGGCTTTTTTTGGAAAATAAAATGGAAAACAAACAGCAGGGTAGTAGTGTGGTTTCTGAAACCGAACTATAGTTCTCTTTTATTTGTCAGTCTGCACAGGAAATGCAAGTAGTCGTCCAGCTAGCTTGCACTGGCTTCTGTGTCCACATTCCCCCCCATCCACACCAGCCTCCTCCCTCATTCCCCCAACCAAATCAATACCTTTGTGAATACTGTGTTGGAATTCAGCCAGGAATATCTGAAAATGCCATCTCACGTTGCCTTCAACTACAAGGAGGAAATTATTCAGACGACTGATGCTCCAGAGGGCAGCATGTTAAATTGATCCTTTGGCAAGAAATACCTCATGTAACTTAACACAGCAATTCCCATAAATACCAATGTGATTATCAACCAGAAGTTAATTTACCTATTTCTCAAAACTAGACAAGTAGCTCCATCTACATTTTTGTGTCATTGTTATATTTAATATGTGTGTATCTTGGAGTGTTCAAACCAACCATGATATAAATTACACTAATGAAAGTACTTTGTCAAGCTTGCAATGTTCTTGATGAAACACCTCCATTGTAAAATTTCGTTTTGAGTACTTACCTTTCAAGTAAAATTATCCTCTGAATTGACTTTTTCTTTCTTTTTCTTGGCTAAGTGGAATTCTCTTCTCAACAGAAAGATTTACAATATTCCCTTCTGTGATCTGACTATATTTTAATGCTTTAAAATTGTGGAAAGTATATTTTGAACTATTGTTTTCTTATTTACTGAAAACATCTGTAAAGTTTTCTCTCTCTGGGATGGTGTTTCTTGTATTCCTCTGTTCATTCATACCTTCATCTGTTTATTCATTCAATAGATATTTCTTGAATGCCTGCTTTGTGCAAGAGGAAGCTTCTAGGCAATGGGTGTCTACCAGGAACCAAAACAAACCCTAGGTAATGATAAAGGTCCCAAGTGATGATAAAGAGGGTAGTTCAGTAGATGAGAGGTATTGGGTAACAGTGCCAACTTAGAGAGGGTTGTCAAGGAGGGTTTCTCTGGGGACATAACACTTGAACAGAGACCAGAATGAAGTGGGCAATGAACCAAGCAGATGTCAGAGGGAAGAAGGCTTAAAGTGAACAGAACATGTGCAGGAAAGCCCTTGACCAGAGAACACGATGGATGTTTCTGAAGAAAGTGTGTATGGGCTCCTCTTTACCTTTCAGGAATGCTTTCTTTTAAGAACAACTATCTGAGTTATTGGCCATGTGGAATTAATTGCTTCCTGATTTTGAATAGAATGCCTGTTCCATTGACCATTTATTTTGGTAAATGTGGCTGTTTCAGGATGTGAGAAATAGTTATTTAAAATTTGGAGAGAGAAGCGGTGGACGAGAGCATTGGCACGGACTTGCCCTGGCAGCAGTGATGACTGAAACAAAGAGATGAATAATTAATGCCTACGCGATGATTGCATGAGGAGGTTTTTGAAACATCTCATACAAAAATAATTAAAATAACACTTTTCTCTGATCACTGTCGAGCATGTAAAGATCTGGCTATAAAGGCTTCACTGGGTTTGGGGAATGGCAGTCCTCTGCCTCACCCCAATAATAATTGGTCGAGCTGTATAGGCTTTGTGTATGTTTTTGGTGAACTAAATAGAAGGCAGTTATCATAGCTTGCTTTTAGCGGTCAGAATTTTATAGGTTTTTTGCTGCTCTTTATAGATATGCCATAGCTAGAATGCCTGATGGATTCAGATTTTTTCTATCCACTACATCAAGTTCATACAACTGGCTGCAGTGTGGTTGAATCAAGCAGTTGGGTTTGTCAGATCCCATCCATTCTAACTTTGAATGAAGTTAGATCCAATCCATTCTAAGTCTAATTACACATGTAGCAGCTGAACCAATCCAGCTGTACTCCTTTCAGGGTACTTATCCGTATGTCTCCTTCCTCATCGCCATGGCAACTCCTTTGCCTTTCTTAAAGATCTGAGCTCCTGGAGTTCCAGTCAAGGTGGTGAAGTAGTACATGCATTAAAAAAAGAAAGAAGGAAAGAAAGAAAAGAAGATCTGAGCTGACTCATTCTCTCCCATACTGCTCCGGCCTTGAGTGTTGGGCATTTCAGGGCGCATGTAGCCTCACAGTCCCTTGACATTCTCATGCTAATGATCTTATTCTCCTTCATTTCAGCTTCTCATTCCTTTGTCATTCAGAAACTAGAAACTCTGCATCTCTCCTACATCTTACTTTTAACACTCTTTCTCGCTAGCACCCTGATTCTGACAATCCAATAACTCTGCTACCCTGTAAGAGTCCTACTATCTTCTAACTCCCTGTCCCTCACTTCCCCATGTCCTAATTTCCATCTGTATCTTCAACCCACTTGTTCCTCTTTTGATTAGCAGCTTTTCATTGTCTCTGTGACTATAGCTGGAGAAAAACCATGATGCAAATTGGTGGCACTCCAAATTCACATTCACTAACATCAAGTAGGCCCAGATATGTGGCTTGACAGTTACACAGTTTCCATAGATCGTTTGCATCTCTTACTCTCCAGGTGACAATTTTATCATCCATTCTCCTCCTTCCTGGGACCTCCTCACCTCAGCTGATAACATTGTTCCTATTGCACTGAAAAGATTAAAGGAATCAGAAGAGAAATGTTACAGTCCTCACCACTACCTGTAGCTGTGCTCACATAATCTTACTTCTCTTATTATGGGTGAACCAACTGTCTATGAATATCCCATCCACTGGTGTCTCCTCATGGATATTGCTCCAGTAATTAGAACCCTCTCTAATGCATCAGCAACTTCCCCCAATCTGGATCATAACTGTCAACATATAAGCATGATCTCATTTCTTCATTTCTAGAAAAGAAAATCCTCTGTGAACCCATTTCATCTTCTAGCTATTGTCCATTTCTTCTCCTTCCCTCGATAGCAAAACTTCTTGAAAATGTTGTCTATGTTCTCTGTCTCCAATTTTCTTCTCCAGTTGAATGGACTTTGGACAATTTTTCATCCCTGTAGGGCCACTAAAATTACTGCTATCAAGATCATGACTGCCATCAACAATGGCACATCCAGTGATCCTTTCTTGGTAGTTAGCTAACTTGACCTTCGGCATTTGACATAGCTGATTTCTCTCTCCTCTTGAAATGCTTCCTTCACTTGGCTTCCAGGACACCTCATTTGCCTAGGTTCCTTGTTCTCAGGCTCTTTTTCTCATTCTTCATCTCTCATCTTTGGATATTGAAGTTCCCTCAACCTCATCACAATTTGTATAAGAATTTGATAGCTACAGGGGGATAGTGGCTACTGTGATGGACAGTACAAATCCAGAGGGATCCTGATATGTTTAGTGTAGTTGATTGAGTAGGTTCTGGGTCAGGCTCTCTGGATTTGGATTTAGGTCACTGCCCATCCACACACACACACACATACCTGTACTAGCAGAGTGTTTTGTTTTTGTTTTTTGTTTTTGCTCTAAGTCAGTTGGAAATAATATTAGTCACTACTTCATAAGGATAATACTGAATTAAAAGAAATAATTGAGGTAAAGAGGTTAGCACATAGTAAGAACCCAATAACCACGAGCTATTATGAATATGGTCGAAATAGTGGGCTTTCAATCTCTTACACCATGAGTGCTTTATGGTCCTGGTAAACCACGTACTTGGCCTACTTTTGTGTGCTACAGGAATGCAACAATTGCTATACAAACACTTTATTGAAATTAATAAAATGATAAGTGCTGCTTCTGATAAGAAACTAGTGGGGTAATTACATATTGTAAGTGGATCTCCAATTATATCAAAAAGCCCAAATGCGGATGAGGATAAACACGGATGCTACAAAAGTACTTACTGCTCTTCAGCGTCCTTACTGCTCTTCCCTAGACTGCGACCTCAGAAACTCGTTTCACACTGGACTGGTTGCTCTGGACTCTGGTGTGTGCTTGTTTACAATTGCACTATCTCGAAAAGTATACTCCAAAGAATATTTTGCCAAAGAGTAGGTTCAAGGTATGTTGTTGGGACTTTTATAGTGAACTATAAATCTGAAAAATTTTGGATTTTGATTGCTTTTAAATGACAGGTCTCCTCAAAGCCTCTTCCATTTTTACCTTTGTGATAAAGCTTCACAGAAAAATGTAGTCTTCAGGGTTTCCCAAACCTCTCTGACGATGGAAAACTTCAACATAAATGAAGTATCTTTGTAGTAGGATGCCCAGAATATTTTTTGAAAAATCTTGGCATAGAGAATGCCATAATTTATACTCTGTTTGTTTTGCTTTATCATTTTATTTTGGGGGCCTAATAATAGGTGTTTAATAAATATTTGTTAAAGAAATGAAATGTAAGCATCATGTTCCAATCTTCAAAGCTATACGTCAACCAATATATGATTCGTGAATATTCATGATGGGTGGTCACTGCTCTCGGGTAGTCACTGATATGAGCAAGTCCTAAGGTCCCAAACTTAAGCTAATCATTATAAAGCCATCCCCGCAGGAGGGTTCAATATGTAAACGTAGGAAGAAGAAAGACTTTAATAATCAATTTGTATTTAAAAGAAACTTTCTGGAACTTATGTGTGAACATTATCACTTTAAGTAAATGGCTTTGAAAAAAATTGCATGATTTATTTCTCAGAGAAGTTTACATTACGTGGCCATGAAGCGTGTCATCCATTTATTCATTTAGTAACTGTGCACCTACTGTGTGCCAGGCACTGTTCCAGGTGTTGGCAATCCAGGAGAGATCTAAGCTTGAGGAAGTTTGTTTTCCCAGGGGGTTCCTGATGTAGCAGAGGAAAAGGAAGCAGTCATCTACTTTTAAAAGTAAACAAATTTTAAAATGAAGTAATTGCAGACTGAGATAAGTCATGTTAGGGCGATGGCAAAGAAATAAAGGGGAAGTGAACCAGGGGCCAGGAAACCATCAGGGTGTCAGAGAAAACACAGGGACAGGGACAGAGCCCAGGCAGGAGATAGCATCAGCGATAAAGCAAAAATCTGAGCGTCCTAACTCCAGTCTCCACGGAGAGCCAGGGAGACCTAGGCTAGTAGAGGGTGGGCTGGTATTGCTACACGGAGCCGGTCAGCACCTGGGAGGACACAGATGAGTGCCGGGCAGGAAGTGCTGCTCCGCAGAGAGAGGGCGGGTAAGGAAGAGATGGGATGTACGAATGAGCCGCAGATGGCCTCTGCATTGGACCCCTCGACTGTTTCTTCATGGCAGGCTCGGACCTGTTAGCTGAAAAGCCTGTTGGAGTCAAACTCAACTTTTTACACACCCAGTTGTTTTAAACACAACCCAAATAAGCAGGTTTACATTTTCTTCCACTTAGAGCGTGCCTCGTTTTCAGACCTTGTGAACCCGCCCAGCACGTGCTAGCCATGTAAAATAAACCCCAGAGGTTATAAAGACCCCAAGTCATTGCTGCTGCCTCTGAGAGCCCCCTACCCAGAGACGCTGTGCTGGCCTGCTGAGTAACATCACTTAGATGCGAAGGACCCTCTCTGCTCCCTGTCTCCCCTGGGAGTTCCCTTGCCCTCCTCCTCTTCTCCATGGTGGTCCCAGTGTCCTGGCCTCTGGACAGTCTCGTGCCCACAGGTGCTTCTCTGCATGTAAACTTGTCAGAGCCATCACCCAAGTGCAGCTCGTATGTGCTACTGCCACCTCATGGTCATATCTTCTTCCTTGATCCTCCCAGAAGTCTGTCCTATTCTCTGTGGATGGGAAAGCCAGTCACAGTGGGTCTGGTCCAGGAGTGCGAGGGGGCCCTTCCCACCTGTGGGCAGATGGAGGGACCTTGAACCAGAGTAATAAAGGAGCTTGTACACATTCAAACACTATATTCATTGGAAGGGCTGGAGAAACTCTATTTTTGAAAATCATTTTCCACTTTTAATATTCTGGATAAACTTGCTAATTATATAAAAATCTACAATCCAGGTATATTTCAGGAGTGGGTCTAAAGCTTTCTGATCTTGTGGAATGAGCTATTCCTGTATTATTGAGTGCTTTAATTTTTGCCACAGTTGGAAAAAGTAGTCATGCTCCCTGCTACCTGTCTCAATAAGTGAATGTGTGCATACAGCTGCATTAAACTTCACTTATTGTGAACTTGGGGCCATTGCATTTTGTAAGATATAACCACTCACACTTTTAATATAAAGACATGAGAATAGTTTATTCAGCTGGGAGCAGAGCTGGCACATTTAAGTTTGTTAGGTCAGTTCCTGGAATCAAGGACAAAATTGTTGATGTTATCGAGTTCTGTTTTCCTTGCTCTTGACCCTCCTGTTAGGATATAGAACATGAGTTTGCTGTAGAGTTGACCCAAAGTATTTCTTGGTGTTCTGCGAAACACTTAAACATAATTGTGCCCAGGAGCAAGTCTTACTTACACCTGGTCATCTGATATGCTTTCCTTTCTTTTTGCTCCCATCCTTTCTCTGCTGTGCAGGGAACGTTGTCAGGTCAGGCTAATATAGCAAAATGTCATAGACTGGGTGGCTTAAACAATAGACACTTATTTCTCACAGTTTTGGGAGCTGAGGCATCCAAGATAAAGGTCCTGGCTGCTATGGCAGAGAGGGATTACTCTCTCTCTTCCTCTTCTAATAAAGCCACAAATTCCAACATAAGGACCCCAAGGTTATGATCTCATCTAACACTAATTAACTTTGAAAATTTATATCTCCAAATACAGTCACATTGAGGGGTGGGGCTTCAACATATAAGTCTGGGGGAGGGCACACTTCACTTCAATGCATAGCCCCAAGTAGTTACATGTTGTGCGGCTTCTGCTAGTATGTGGGCTCCTGCTGGTAGGGCTGGTACCTGATGGCTGCTGCCACCTCTGCTGGAAGACTCGCATCTGCCCGGTCTTGTTGTCCAGCCAAGAGCCACAATGTGAGGTCTGTGTCTATGTTCATTTTTTTGCATGTGGTTGTCTAGTTGTTCCACTTGTTGAAAAGATTGTCTTTGCCACGTTGTGTTGCTATTGCTCATTTGTCGAAGATTAGTTGGGTGTATTTGTGTGAGTATATTCATGTGGCTCATGTTCTGGACTTTCTATTCTGTTGCACTTAGTTACTTGTCTGTTCTTTCACCAATATCATACTTTCTTGATTACTGTAGCTTTGTAGTAACTCTTGAAGTTAGGGAATGTCAGTCCTTCAACTTTATTCTTCTGTTTCAGTATTGAGGTAGATATTTTTGGTCTTTTGTTGCTCCTTAATTTTAGAATCAATTTATCCATGTCTATATAAGAACTTTCTAGAATTTTGATTGAAAAAAAAGTGAATCTAAGATCAAGTTAAGAAGAATCGATATCTCGGCAATCTTGAGTCTTCCTATTTATGAATGTGAAATATCTATTTATTTAATTATTCTTTAATATCTTTCATCAGAGTTTTGTAGCTTTCCTCACATAAATCTTGTACATATTTTGTTCAATTTAAATGTAAGTATTTTATTTTGGAGAGTAAAATGATCATTTAAAATTTTAAATTACATTTATGTATTGCTAGTATATAGGGAAATGTTTCAGTTTTGTATAATAACCTTGAATCTTATAACTTGTTAAATTAATTGCCTATTAGTTACAGAAATTTTTTGTCAATTCTTTCAGGTTTTCTTTTTATTTTTTAATGTACTTTATTGATTATGCAATTACAGTTGTCCCATTCACCCCCCACCCTTCCCCTCCACCCTGCGCCCCCCTCCCATCTACATTCCCCCCCTTTAGTTCATTTCCTTGTGTCATAAGTTCTTTAGCTTCTACATTTCTCATACTATTCTTGCCCTCCCTCTGTCTATTTTTTCCCCACTGTCTATGCTACTTAATCTCTGTACCTTCTCCCCACCCTTCTCCTTCCACTCCCCTGTTGCTCACCTTCCATGTGATCTTCATTTCTGTGGCTCCATTCCTGTTTTAGGTGTCCACTTAGTTTGCTTTTGTTTTAGGTGTGGTTCTTAATAACTGTGAGTTTGCTGTCTTTTCACTGTTCATATTTTCTATCTTCTTTTTTTTAGATAAGTTCCTTTAAGATTTCATATAATAAGGGTTTGGCGATGATGAACTCCTTGAACTTGACCTTATTTGAGAAGCACTTTATTTGCCCTTCCATTCTAAATGAAAGCTTTGCTGGATAGAGCAATCTTGACTTGGAATCATGACTTGGAATACTTCTTTCCAGCCCCTTCTTGCCTATACGGTCTCTTTTGAGAAATCCGCTGACAGTCTGATGGGAACTCCTTTGCAGGTGACTGTCCCCTTCTGTCTTGCTGCTTCTAGGATTCTCTCCTTCATTTTAATCTTGGCTAATGTAATGATGATGTGCCTTGGTGTATTCCTTCTTGGGTCCAACTTCTTTGGGACTCTCTGAGCTTCCTGGATTTCCTGGAAGTCTATTTCCTTTGCCAGATTGAGGAGGTTCTCCTTTATTATTTGTTCAAACAGTTTTCCACTTGTGGTTGTTCCTCTTCCCCTTCTGGTACCCCTATAATTCAGATGTTGCAATGTTTAAAGATGTCCTGAAGGTTCCTAAGCCTCTCCTCATTTTTTTGAATTCTTGTTTCTTCCTTCTTTTCTGTTTGGTTGTTTCTTTCTTCCTTCTGGTCCACTCCATTGATTTGAGTCCCAGTTTCCTTCCCATCACTATTGGTTCCCTGTGCATTTTCCTTCATTTCACTTAGTATAGCTTTCATTTGTTTATCTAATTTGTGACCAAAATCAACCAGTTCTGTGAGCATCCTGATCACCAGTGTTTTGAACTGTGCATCTGATAGGCTGGCTATCTCTTCATCGCTTAAAAGCATTGGCTCTGGGGCTTTGATCTGTTCTTCTGTTTGAGCCATTTTTTTGGCCTGGTCATGCCTGTTATGTATGAGGGGGCGGAGCCTTAGGTGTTCACCAGGGTGGGGCAACCCAATCTCTGGGTTGTGACGCTACAAGTGGGGGCGCGGTCAGAGAGGGAACAATGGTGCTCGCTCCGCTCTCTTTCAGATTTCAGTCCCTTCTGCTGCTTCCCACAAGCAAATTGGGCCCTTCTGGTGCTGGTTCCCAGGTGGGTGGGCTTGTGTACATTCTAGGACCCCATGGGTCTCTCCAATGAACTCTCCTGTGGGTTTCTCCAACAAACTCTCCTGTGAAGCCGGAAGTCTCTCCCAGCACCTTTTTTTATTGGTGCTTTTATTTCCCATTGCTGGGGCCCTGGGTTGCGTGTTCTGTCTTGCTGCCAGTTTTTGCCTGGTTTATCTGCATATGAATGTGTGACCGCAGTCAGCCCTGCACTGCCTGAGCATCAGATCTGGCTGCCTTTTCCTGTAGCAATCCCTCTCTGCAGGCCGCCAACTTTGCCCCTCTTACTGGTCTGGTTGAATGGTTGTTAGACTTCCATACAGTTCAATTTTCTTTCTGTTCTGGTTGTGTTTTTGTCTCTAAATCTTTGTTGTCCTTAATTTTGGTTGTGCGAGGAGGCACAGTATTTCCACCTATGCCTCCATCTTGGCTGGAAGTCCTGAGGTTTTCTATGTAGATGATGATGTCATCTGCAAGAGAAGAGTTTAATTTCTTCTTTCCCAGTCTCTATACCTTTTATAACCTTTTCTTGTCTTATTACATTAGCTAAGACCTGCAGTATGATCTTGAAAGGCAGTGGCAAGAGAGGAGATTCTTCTCTTTTCCTGATCTTAGCAGGAAATCTTCATGTTTCTCATGATGTCTTCATGACATTAGCTATAGGTTTTGTAGATGTTTTTTACCAAGTTAGAAAGTCCCCTTCTATTTCTAGTTTGCTGAGACTTTAAAAAAAATGGGTATTGAATTTTGTCAACTGTTTTTGTTGTGTGGTGGAAAGGTCATTCTATAGTCCTATGATTAGGTCTCAGTCTTGTGGTTAGCCCATCTCTGTGGATTATGAACTTCATTAGTCATTCTCGATCCCCTTCCCTCCTCCTTTAGCTGGGACAGAATAGCCAGAGGGGGCGGGAGTTGGGCATTTGCCTTCCACATTGTGAAAGATTTTAGTCGGGTATTTCTCTTCCCTCAGGTAGTTCAGGTCCTGGTTCACTAGTTTCCCTAATAGCAGGCCTTGTTAAAAACAAAAAACAAACAAACAAAAAAAACCCCAAACCAGAATGCTCTGGAGTATTTTAAATGGGTTACTTTTTACCTCTCCCTTTCAGAAGCATGAGAATTTTTCTCCAATATTTACTCACAAAAAATGTTGTGCCCTTACCTCTCTACTGCCAAGACTGTATCCTCCTGGAGTTTTTAACCCATAGGCTTGTCTAATCCGAGACTTCTGCAATCAGGCCATCAGCTATATTTCAGGCACTCCTGGCCCAGCACAGGTTCTTATAGTGGTTTTTATGCATAGGTTTCTGAGTCAGTAAATTGTGATTCTTGGTGGCTGCATGTCTGTCTCTCCCATTTGGGGGACAGTGGTTAGCCCTGTGATCTCCCTTCTCTGACAAATCTAAGAAGAGTTGTTGATTTTTTCTAGTTTGTTCAGTTGTTTACTTGTTAGAGCAGCCTGGTTACATCTGCACTCCTTACATGCTGCACTAGAAAACTCTGAATTTGTTTTTAGGTGTTTTGATAATCCTATTTTAGAATTAATGGTTTCCTCTATAATAGCGTTTATTCTATGTTATGGTTTTTAGCTCCACTGGACAAAAAATTTTTTTAAAACTCCTAATCTGAATGAATAGGGAATGATAAAATTTATAGTTTATTTCATTGTGCTATACACAAGTGGGGGTTTTCAAGTTTGGTGGAGATTCTATGGAGTTTTAGGACAATGGGTGGTAATCACATAAAGTAGCTTCTCAATTCATCCTGTGGCAACAGACACTTGCTAAGTCTTTTGTGCATAGAGCTCATCCTCCACCTGTGCCGAGGCCTAGCTCGGAGCTGCTGTGGCCTCCCCTTGGCTCCTCTTAACAATAATTGGAGCATTAATGAGAATGGAAAGGGAAATCGATGAAAGCATGAAAATATGATAAAATCTCTCAAAGAACTTAGTCCCCTGTAGAGGCCTGGTTTGTGAGCCGTTCAACAACAGTTTCCCCATAAAGAACAGCACACTGACTCTTCCTGCGTGAGCCGCTGTGGTCATAATGCAGAGCAGAGTCTCACTTGATATGGTCTCCGACCCAGTGCAATGTTTCAAGCAATTAAAAATAAACAAATAACTCACTGCCAACAGCTGCTCCCAGCTCATGGGGAAGTGAGCATCTCATGCCAACTGGGGTCTGGAGAGGGACACACGATGGAGAAAGGGCGTGCTCATCATCTGGAAGCCAGGTATTCTCTGCAGCGACCACTGCTGCTGGGAAGAACCTGATGGCTCGCCGCTGGGCCGTCACCCCATGCAGGCTACTGGCAGAAGCTGGAGTAACGATGGTTCTCCAGAAAGGGCAGAACAAATTAAACATCCTGCAGGGAAGACTGTGTCCCGAGCCCATTTTTCAAAGTGGAAATTGAAGCTGGGCTTTTGGAGGATATAGACACGGATCACTGAAATAAAGTTTAGTATAGAGGGAAAAAAAGTAACAAAAGGCCGCACTCCATTTCTTGCTTCAGCTCCCTTATCTCTAAAAAAAACTAATACGAGGCTACCGTCTAAGGAGATAGCTTAGTTCTCACCCACCCCCAACTACACATAAGTTTTATAACACTGAAGTTTGTATCTTTTGTTAAAAAGAAGTTGCCAAAGGATTCCATGATTTCTTTTTTTTTAAAAGATTTTAAAATTTATTTATTTATCTTTAGAGAGGAAGGAGAGAGGGAGAAAAACATCAATGTATGGTTGCTTCTAGTGCGTCCCCTGCTGGGAACTGGCCTGCAGGGAACTGGCCTGCAACCCAGGCATGTGCCCTGACTGGGGATCGAACCCACGATCCTCTTGTTCGCAGACCTGCACTCAATCTACTGAGCTACACCAGCCAGGGCCATGATTTCTTTATTCAAACTATATTCTCATTCAAATGGTTGGATGAAAAATTTTCGAGGGTATTTCTAATGAACAAGTTAAAGAATCTTGAATGATCTCTCAGCTCTTCATTCCCATTTACCAGAGAGATTATTAAGATAGGATTTCATGGCGAACAGAGCCAAAAATTTTCAAATAAGTCTCAGATCCTGTAGAAAACTCTCACTCCATGATGAAAAGAATATTCCATATATGAACCTGCATATCCTAAAGAGAGAGAAGAGAAAAACTGGGGAACTCATGATGCAGGAGTGATTTAAAAAACTGTCCGTAGAGTTTAGTTTCAAGATTCAGCTGTGTGAGTTAAGCAGCTTTGTTAAGGAGTGAAAAACCAATCAGTTGCTCCAAACAGAGAGTAACATTTCGGTTCATCTTTGTGTTCCTCGTTACAAACATTGTGGCTGATGAGGAGAAGAGGAGGAGGAACATTGTGGCTGATAAGGAGGAGAAAGACATGGAACCTTGTATGCTCATCAGCTTTGTTTTCCCCTTTACCTGCACAGGGGAGTTCTGGCTAGTGTTATCAGTCTGGGGAAGAAGCCATATGAAATTAGTTAAAATGAATTATTTATAGAGGACATCTATTGTCAAAATGTTTGGAAGAGTAGAGGGATTGCAAGACAGGCAAAATAAATGCAATAAATCTGGCATAATGTTTTAAAAATGGAGCCAGAATAAAGAGAGAATATTGCCTTCTTTGTGGGCATAACATACATATTTTAGATGGATTTCATTAGGGCTTCTTTACCTGATGTTTGTGTATTGTAGAATTCATGGAGTTTGCAGAAATGAATGGAAAAATTATAGTCTTTTTTTTAAACCTCTAACTAAAATTGAACCTTGCCTTTAATTATGAATATAGGTCTCATTAGACTGTCAAAGAGATTCATGGGACAAGAAAAGGTTAAAACCTCTGGAATAACAGTATCTTCATCAATAAATTGGAAAATAAGAATTTCTCATTTTGTTTGAACCAAAATATGACTGTATTCAACAAGTAAATATATGAATTTAGTAAGAAATGTTTTAGATCTAAGGATACTGATAATATTACCCAGAGCACTCTAAATATAGATCATTTTAGTCCCGACAATTGATATTTTCAATTAATTTTTACTTGTTTATTATCTATTATGAAACAGATATTATGGGCTCTGGGGGCTACAGTGACTGCAGAAGCTTCCAGTGTTTTGGAGGAGTCTTCTAGGTACATGATGACTATAATAAAAAGAATGGTGTGGTAATTTTTACGTTGGGAAATAAGAAGCAATTATTCAGTAACTCACTTGGACTCTGTATTTATTGACAAGGAGGATAGGTCTTCAGAGCCTTTACATATACTTCTATCCATTCCTTTGTGAACCCAGTTTGTTGAGCATCCACCTTGGCAAAGCATGAAGTCAAAGTAGAGAAGTGTTGATGGTCAATTGGAGACACCTACTCACTCGCTCACTCACTCGCTCACTCACACGAAACTAACACTGTTCTTCGTGGTGATCTCCTGCAACACTGACTTCTCTCATTTTCAGGTCATGTGCATCACTGGACAGAAGACTGTAGAGAGATTATCACAAACTCACTCATTCTGCTGAACCACAAATGAAAGCTTGTTTCCCCAAAATGATGGTCCAGAAATCATTGTGTTTTCAATATATGCTTCTCTGAAATATCGAGATTTTGTTGGGTTTAGGTAAAGTTGACTCATTTCACTTATACTCCTTATTCAAAAAAAAGATAATTAATGGGAAGGTATTCGATGTTTCAGTGGAAATGCTGAGTCTCTTGATTTATTGCTGAAACAGCTACTTTAATTTTCAAAAGAAATTATAAAAATTGACTCTTTTAAGTGCCAATTCAATTATAACAATATTTTAAGAATTGGCTGAGCACAATAGAAAAGTGAGATCAAATTTCATTTAAGCCTTATGTAAACTAAGATAATTTCATGTTACACTTGTTAGCAAATACCAGAAGTAGTCAAATCCCTGTTGCTTTGGTTCTTGGGTGATTCATGGTGACGAGTCCATTTCTATCTCTGGATAGCACACACTCTCAGATGCTTACATTTAATTTGTAATTCTTAGACTAATTTTTCTAACAAAGTCAACACATTTTTTCATTGTAAAAGAATACTGCTTCAGATATAGTATATATAATCAATTTGGAATTTAAGTAAAGACTTCATTAACTAACAGATTTCTTTAAAAAAAATGTTGCATGTCTTGATGATTTATTTAGCTTTGGAACTTCCTCCAACATTAACACCTAATCCACACTGTTGACCAGTGATTCCACCTGGGCTTGTTGGCAGGTCACCCCCCCCCTCCACCGTCACAACCCTGCTCCACTGTAATATGCTAAACTCGGACCCCTACCTAGACCATTAAGTCACTTGAAGATAGGAATCATGTCTTATGATCTTTTAAAAATCCCTCTAACCTTGGATTTTATTAATATGGTACATGGCCAGAATAATTGCTGGTCTCTCTTGACCTTAGGTTAGCTAAGAAAAGAATACGGTCATAGGCCATCAACAGAGCCTTTTTCTTGGCAGCATTTAAGGATAGAATAGGTATTTTTCTGTTTATAGTCTTCCAGGGACTCAAAGAAATGGACTGGGAAGATCATGGCCATGTCTAACAGTTCCTTGGCCTGTGTATGTGGCAAAAGATAATAGGCAAATCACTGTTTGGCTTACCCAGTACCAGACAACTCATCTGACTTTTTTTTAAAGAAAAAAAACAACATTGACTAAATTGTTTTGTCTTTTTGTAGACAGAGCCTTGGATCCTATTGATGAAACCATATTTCATGCCCGTGCTCTGAAGCAGCTGTAGTTCACTGATTTGAAATAACTTAATGAGGTATTGATTTTGCTGCTCACTGTGCTCTGAAACAACTACTACAATCATGCAAAGCAACATCATAGGGAGAGGGCAGAAGGAAAGGGGCATTTCTAATGAATATGCGAGATGAGTTTCTGTCCACTTGATGATTTGGATTGGATGCTTTAGCATCAGAGAAATGCATTATTTAATTGGAGATGAATAATAGCAGTTCATGTTGCTCATTTGGAATTCGGAATTGGAGCCGAAACACATGCACTTCAGGAAACATAAAAGTTTTTAAAAAGCTAGCATGCGAATTAATTATCTTTTAAGCCAATTTTTAGTTGTTCAAACTAGAAGAAATGGAGAAAACCTTAGAGTGGAAATCAGACCCCGGGGAAAGGAAATAAGGGAACTGTTCCTTTTGCATTTCCTAAACACTCCCACGTGGCTTTTAATGAGCTGCATTATTGCATTTTGGCCCTGGAGTTGGAAGGAGCTTTGCCATAAATTAGCAAGACGGAGGAAATTTAAATGAGGGTATTGCACAGACTAAAAACCTCTTCCCCACAGTGCACTTAGCTAAGATTCTAATTGCATGGATAAAAGGTTGGCATTTTGAGGGCTACCCAAGTTGGATAGCGTCAAGCCACCCAACTTTGCAAAGAACTTTCCGGAATCATTGGGTCGACAACTATGATAATCAGGTAAATTCACACAGAGCAGGTAGATTATCCTAAGCCACTTTCCCCCCCTCCCTCTTTCCAATCACCCCATGCATGTCCTTTCATTTAAAAAGCCAACCGTTGATTGCCTGAACACAATAAATTCGGTGTTCCCCGTGAACAGATTAGAACCGGACAGAATGGTGCAGTTTATCAAAAGAGGAAATGGCCCTGTAGAAAAGCAGTGGAAGTGAGAGGGTCAGAGGAAGAATTTCCAGTGGATTACATGGGGAAAGGTCTCTTGGGTCAAGAAAACCATTGGGAAGAAAATAAGTAAGCTCCTACAGCGCCAGAGGAGTCCTCTTAGGGCTAGTTAACTTTCAGATGTTTTCTCGAATATAAATTTGATCTGTCTTTTTAGTTTCAGGCAGATTCCTTTAAAGCAGTAGTTCTCAACATAGGGCGAGGAGGATTTTGCCTCCCAGAGGATATTTGGTGATTGATGTCTGGATATATTTTGGTTGTCACAACTGGGGAGTGAGGAGGTACTACTGGCAGCTAGTGATTAGAGTCCAGGGATGTTGCCTCAAATGTCAAGAGTGATAAAGTTGAGAAATCCCGGAAAAACAAATTTCTATGGTCATAGAATAAAGAACTAATAAGAATTATGAAAGCCTTGAATTCTGCTGACTAATGGAGGGAGAGAAATACTAGCCAGCAGAGGCAAAGATGTGACAAGATGATTTAATGCCCTTGTCAGGTGTATGAGGTTACATGACAGTGTGTCTGGACAGTGTGGCTTAGAATCACTTTGGCTACTTGCCCGGAGCCTCAGGATTGTATCTGATTTGCTTATAATGAAATGTTTACATGAAGTATGTAATTATAATAAATGCAAACACCAGTGGATGGGTAGGTTTTTTTTAAAATGTATCTCTTTCATAGTCAAATAATAATCATTTGTTGAGAATCTGCTGGGCCCCAGAACTGTGTTCAAAATATTTTTTAAGCTGTTCACATTTCGTTTCTTTTTTTCCCAGGTTCATAATTTATTGTACAAATTGAGTATCATATGATGAGTGTACATTAGCTTCTCCAGGCATGGGAAACTAACAGATGAGGTATAGTCTAGAGCCCTTTTAGGTTGCTTTCACAGCTGGATTTTTTTTTTTTTAGATCTTCAAGTATAAAACCAGCAAAGCAATACTTCCATATGTGGCCAGTATACAATTCATTCTACCTGTGAGTGTAAGAGCTGAAATATTTTCTGATACCAATGAATTGGGATTAGAGGTGAGTTTCTGGATCTGCCAAAATTTCACTCTTGCAAACAGCACAAAGTCCACAGGCTGTGTCCCTCAATGTACGGAGCTACCCCCTCTTTTTGTTTTAAAACAGCAACCCACATCAGTTATCCCCCTGAGGATAGTTTAATTGTTCCAGAAACAAAAGGAACTTCTTTTGAATCCCTTGCTTTTCCACATGTATTGCAGAGTGACTTAGGGCAGAGGAAACAGAGCTTTGGGGTTGAAGGGCTTTCAGGATTTTTGCAAATAAGAAAATAGGCCTCAAGCATTAAAACAGTAAAAGAGAAAATAGGTCTCATGCATTAAAATAGTAACAATTCTAAGGAGCTTAAAGGGATTTGTATGCCACAAACTCAATGACGTTATTCTAGGTCTGTTTCCTTTTGGCTCTGATGAGCTTTAAAAGCCTACTCTTTGTAAGAGTCAAGGATTCTGTCCTTCTCTGCCAGCCAGTTAGAAATGACAGTGGAGTCTTGTACTCATCTGAATGTGCTGCAGGATTTGCAACCGTTTATTTCAGAGCTTTAGGAAGCTGGTAAAATTGGATGCCCAGCTTTTTGAATATGTGCATTTTTCTGGAGTGACTTCCATGTCTAAATGATAATCTAAATGGTGTATGGCCCTGGAAAGTGACGATCATCTGCAGTAGGGTAGGATGCTAATAAATTAAGGATTATAAACTTTCAATTTCCATGGCTGCTATAATTCTAGACATCACAAATGACCCTGGGGAACTACATGCAAATGGGTGCTATTAGTCGCAGAGATGCAAAAAAAAAAGCACATATGGTTGGGACCCCTCACCATCTTTACTTAACATGGTAGTCACCAATAACTTGTTATGAAACTTGCATGTGGGATTTTGGAGGACCAGGAAATGAGTCATCTTTCTCTCTAGACTTTGGAGCCAGTGAATAGACAAGTCAGAAAAAGCAAACAAACAGATGGGGAGGGAAACAAAAGGCTTTTTATTGATTAAGCTGATAGAAAAACATGGTTTTAATCAGAGATATGCAAATTAAAACCACAGCGAGATACCACCTCGCACCAGTCAGAACGGTCATCATAAATAAATCAATAAACAAGTGTTAGAATGCAGAGAAAAGGGAACCCTAGTGCACTGTTGGTGGGAACGCATCCTGATGGGAATGACTGGTGCAGCCACTGTGGAAAACAGTATGGAATTTCCTCAGGAAAATAAAAATGAAACTGCCTTTTGACCCAGCAATTCCACTGCTAGGATTATATCCTAAGAACACTGAAACACCAATCCAAAAGAACATATGCACCCCAATGTTCATAGCAGCACAGTTTACAACAGCCAAGTGCTGGAAGCAACCTAAGTGCCCATCAGTAAATGAATGAATCAAAAAACTGTGGTACATTTACCCAATGGAATTCTATGCAGCAGAAAGAAAGAAGGAGCTCCTACCCTCTGCAACAACATGGATGGACTGCAGAGCATTCAGCTAAGTGAAATAAGCCAGCTGGTGAGGGTAAGATCAAATACCATATGATCTCACCTTTGACTGGAACATAATCAACAAAAGAAAAAAGCAAATAAAATATAACCAGAGACATTGAAATAAAAAGCAATCTAACAGTAACCAGAGGGGAGCAGGGAGGGGACAGTGGGGAGAAGGGTTTTCAGGAACTACTATAAGGGCACATGGACAAAACCAAGGGGGAGGGTGGAAGCAAGGTAGGGAGGTGGGTTTGGCTGGGGTGGTGGGGAATAAATGCAGATAACTGTAACTGAACAATAATAAAGTCATTAATAAAAAGGAAAACATGGCTTTAAATGCTGGCCAAATAGGCTTAGTAATACACTCCTGATTTCAAAATGTTTACTCCAGGTGTCCCTGGACCAGTCTGACAACCATAGGTGACTCTCTCCTCCATCTAAACAGGGTACCTGGTCTGCAGAAGGCCATGGTCTCTCTGAAGGGGCTTCACCTGGCTCTGTTCAGCTCTGTCTCCTGACCACCAGTCCAGTATGTCTCTCCTTCCCAAGAGAGCAATGAGTGAAGGGCAGAGAGAAGTTTTTTCCCAATAACTTACCCATCTAGGATGTTGAATGCATATTATTGTCTGTTTCCTTTAGAACACGAGAAGATAAATGAGTATTTTTCCTCCAAATTTAAGTGCATTTCTATGTAAACTGCAGATTGAAATTGGTTGGGAGATAATCTTGAGTGGCTTATTACAAAAAAATTAAAGAAAAGCTCTTTACGGCCATGTACAGCATAGAAAGAATTGTCAGAGAAGTTTCTGAGAGACTATCCATAGTAAGGAATCTCTTTTGTCGATGTCTCTTAAAACCAGCTGGTAAGAGTTAGACCTTTCTACATAGAGCTGTAATGTGCTGGGAGGAGGGGCTTCAGAACAGCAAGTGTGGGAGTGGACATCAGAGAAGTGATCCTCCAGGTTAACTGTGAGCTAAAGATGTGTCACCTTCTGGGACAGACTTTTCTTTCCATTTTTAAAAATGTAAGGCTACCTTCCTTGACTCCACAAAAATGTCTCTGACTTTCTATCAAACATTGTCTAAATTCTAAGTGCTTTCAAGTTGTCACTCTTCTGAAATAATAACCGTACTTTGGGAACGGTCAAAGATCTTTGAGGGGAGGCTGGGTGTTCTCAGGGGTCTTTGTTCTCTGTATGGTGACCCAATGTCTCAATTTGTCTATGGGTCTCTGTTTATACCTAGTATCCCGCACACCCCCACTTCCAGTTTAACTATTAAATACTCTTCCATTCACACTGAAGAGTGTCCTGGTTTGGAAACAAAATTATATAGCCACTTCAGTTTTCTTTAATATTTAGTTTTTTTCCTTTTGTAAAAAAGGAATGTATTTATTGTTACTTGATGGTTAAAATCAGTTTTATAAAAGGCTATGGCATGATGCCTTCAAGGAAGGCTAGCTGAGTATAGTAATAAAGCAGCCATTGATATGGTGCTTTTTGCCTTACAAAACACTTTAGCAAGTTTATGTAGTGGGTTGAATTGTCAGGGTTTCGTATACTTTAGGTAGATGAATAATAAGTGAAGCTGAAGGGACAGGTGTAGCAGGCATTAATGGACTTGTTACGCGTACATTGTCAGTGCCACCTCATACTTGTGTACTTTTGTCTCTACCCATCCTAGTGACTCTATTGTGTGAAACATATTTCTTTCTTTGTCTAGAAGGCCAATGGTACTTGAAATTGTGCTGGTCTTTCAAAAAGTTAGAGTTTCTCTCCAATTCCTAATTCACACTTTCTTTAATCTCTAATTAGAACTCTTTATTTTTCTAGCCTCCATCAAGCTACTAATTATGTATGAGGACAAAACTGGTAAGTGCATGAACATTACTGGTCTCAAAACAAACTCCTGGGGGGACTTGTTTCCCAGTTTCTTCTGACCTACCTGCATGACCCTCCAGCCAGGTCTTCCCTCCTGTGCTGTGAAATCCAGCCTGGCATACTCCCTTTATTAATGGCTGTGTCACACAGAGGAGGACAACCCTAGGTAAATCAAGACAGATCGTCCCTCTCTTTTTCTTTCCTGCAAACTTGCTGTTGGTGAGGAGGCTTGATGTGGCATTGGCAGTAGCTGGATTCACACAAATGATTGTTCCCAGAACTGATAGCAAACCCATGGTCCCCTAGTATGGTGGTACTGCTTGTTAAAGTAGGAAAGTGTTTCTGAACGAGTTAATAAATAGCCACTATTCCAAAGGCTCCATCCAAGCTGTTCTGCCCCCAGTTTCCTTGACTTTCCCATCAGGTACCCTTGGATGTCCTCAGATCTACCAAATAAGGGCACAGCAAAAGGCTACGGGGACCTTGCTCCAACCCATTCTGATTAGCTGGTCCCTGGGCCACATGAGTTGTACCTCTTCAGGACGCTTCATGAATTTGAAATGACTTTCCACAATTTAAAAAGTAGAAATCAAAACTAATACTTTGGAATTGAGCTTAATTCTTTCTTGAGTGTGTGTGTGCGTGTGTGCAAGTGTGCTCACCCATAGCAATGGCCCTGGCTTATTTTTATCTTTTAAGGCATCTATATTACCATTGCTGCTCAACAGTTTGACCAACTGTTTTGTTTCCACAGAAAATATGCTTTTGAAATACAATTTTTTGAATAAAATATGGGACTTTCATCTATTATCCACCTGAAAAATGGTCATTTGGTTTTTGGATAACTTTGGTAATGGCGGACCCACTGTCCCTGAGAGTCATTTTCCCTTCTGAGGTAAATTACACAGGAAGACTTACCCCATTTCACAGAATTTTTTATGACAAAAAGCCACATCTGATAGTCAGCAGCAGGATTAGTCTCTTATTGTGGGTAGAAATGATCCTCTGGGTGGTCTTCTTTTAGCCATTCTCTACATATACAGATTCACAAACACTTCATAACACTTGAGAAATGTCACAAACCTAAAGAAAGCAGACAGTCCTGATTCCTGTCTTTTTGCTCAGAAATATGCCTTGTACATATTTTGGTAATCAGTCATTATATAATCAATCATTACTATCAAATGAATGAATGAATGACCAAAGGCACAAAAATTTTTTTTAGGTTTTATAGAAAATCCCCAAAGATAGAAATTTCATAACTTCTGATTGGCCTATTTCAGTATTTTATCATAGCAAGATCAAGAGTTTTCCCTTATGCCTAACTAAAATCTCTACCTTTATTTTAAGCTAATTTCTTTGTCTTCTTCAGTACTCTGGGTGTATTTCCTTTGTCTGGCTCCATTCCCATATCATCTTTCATGTAGACAGGGCAGAGGGAAGAGGGAGAAAGGTCAAATATATATTATAAAAGTGTGGTATTCTAGAGAACTTTATTACCAAATTTATTTCCCCTTGTACTAATCATTTACTGTAGGGAGCATTTTTTCTTTATCATTCTAGATATCTAATTATGTTAAAATGTAAAAAAATGCTTCTCACTTTGCTCTAGAAGTTAGGCCAACTCTTTTTGCATAGCAGGTCATAGTTGAGTTTTGGATACTCAGAGAAAAGAACAGGCTGTCATTGAAAACATGTAGGGGAAGCACCTTTCCTTAAAATTTCTAGAAAAACTATGTATTCTAGTCTATGCTCAAATCTAAATGTAAAAATTATGTATTTTGCCTATTGAGGTTGACTTTCTGACTTCTAGTAAGGACAAGGAAGGTGCCCTCCCTGACCTTTCTAGAGTATAATCAAGAAAGCACAGATAGAGTTTAAGTATAAAATTCTCAGTTCTAGGACTTTTAGTTCTGGTTCTGTACAGAAATGTGTCAATGGGTCCTTCAATGGCAAAACTCATGGTTTCATTTGCCTTTTAGTTTCTATGACTTTTGAAAGGATGCAATGACTAAAAGGAACTTTAGAGAGCTTACAGTTTAATACTCGTTCTCTGCAGAGGAGGAAACTGTTGCTCAAGCAACAGTTTGTTTATAGTAATGTTGAACATAAACAAATATCCTTTCTGAAAGGATTGAGCATTGAAGAGCAGTGTAGAACATTATATTTCTCCTTAGATAAATCTGGATCAGATCATTCCCCTGGCACCTCACCACCATGATCTCTGTTAGTAGAAATATGTAGAGAGGAGGAATACAATGCATCCAGTGTCCTTGGTCTGGTTGAGGTGTCTCCTTAAGACCTCTAACCATTTTTAAATGAGTTCTATGGTTATGGAAAACCTCTTGATCTCTGAGCAGTCTTTCCTGTTAGAAGGGAGTTCCCTGATCAAAGAACAAATATACAAAAGTTGAACATTTCCCTGATGTAGAATAATAAATAATCACCATTCTGATTTTTAAATGTTTCCCATGAGTTTGATTGTTTTAAGCTGTGTGTCCTTGAGTTTCCTTCATGGATTCTTTTAAATATGCATTTTTTGAGTGCCTACCATTCATTTGTTTATTCAACAAGAATGTGTTTAGTGTTTGCTATTTTCAGAATTGCTCTAGGTGCTGGGGATATAATAAAAACAAACAAACAAAAAATGCCTACACTCATGGAGGTTTTGTTCTCATTGTAGACACAGGTAGATTAGTGAGACTCTGTCCTTGTGTCTCTGAACTTGGAGCTCAGCAGGAAAGACAATTTTAAAATTGGTTGCTACAATTAGTATGATGGATATTTATTACAGAAATACACAGGAACTATAGGTTATTAAGGGTGCAGAAAATGGGGTGGAACCAAGTCCTGAAGTCAAGGGTGTTTTTTTGAGAAAAGTAGAAAGACACATTTAAATTGGTATCTAAAGGCTGAGGAGGACTTCAGTGAACAGAAGAGTTGGGAGAGAGAATGCTTCACCAAAGGGAACAACACTGAAGGAAGAAACAACACATCTGAAAAACTGGAATAAGTTTGGTATGATGAGCAGAAAATGTATGATGGGAAATGAGGCTCTATTGTTGAAGATTTTGCAAAGCACTATAAGAAGACTGTACTGATGGAACAAAACAGAGAGCCCAGAAATAAACCCAAAGTCTCTATGGTCAATTAATATTTGACAATGGGGAAAGAAGCATAAAATGCAGTAAAAATAGCCTCTTCAACAAATGGTGTTGGGAGAGCTGGACAGCTACATGCAAAAAAATTGAAACTCGATCACCAACTTACACCATACACAAAAATAAATTCAAGGTGGATAAAAGACTTAAATATAAGTTGTGACACCATAAAAGTCCTAGAGGAGAACATAGGCAGGAAAATCTCAGATATTTCACGCAGCAACATCTTCACTGATACATTCCCTAAAGCAAGGGACATTAAGGAAAGAATAAACAAATGGGACCTCATCAAATTAAAAATCTTCTGTATGGCTAACGAAAACAGTATTAAAATGAAAAGAGAACCAACTACATGAGAAAACATATTTGCCGATGATACCTCAGACAAGGGTTTGATCTCCAAAATACATAAAGAACTCACATGACTCTACTTCAGGAAGACAAAAAACCCAATTAAAAAAATGGGCAAAAGACTCGAAGAGACACTTCTCTAAAAAGGACATATAGAGGATCCAGAGACACATGAAAGGATGCTCAGCATCACTAGCCATCAGAGAGATGTAAATTAAAACCACAATGAGATACCACTTCACACTGGTCAGAGTGGCCATCATAAACAAATCAACAAACAACAAGTGCTGGCAAGGATGTGGAGAAAAGAGGACCCTAGTGCACTGTTGGTGGGAATGCAGACTGGTGCAGCCACTGTGGAAAACAGTATGGAATTTCCTAGTAAAACTAAAAATGAAACTGCCTTGTGACCCAGCAATTCCGCTGCTAGGATTATATCCTAAGAACACTGAAACACCAATCCAAAAGAACATATGCACCCCAATGTTCATAGCAGCACAATTTACAATAGCCAAGTGCTGGAAGCAACCTAAGTGCCCATCAGTAAATGAGTGGATCAAAACACTATGGTACATTTACACAATGGAATTCTATGCAGCAGAAAGAAAGAAGGAGCTCCTACCCTCTGCAACAGCATGGATGGAACTGGAGAGCATTAAGCTAAGAGAAATAAGCCAGCTGGTGAGGGACAAATACCATATGATCTCACCTTTAACTGGAACATAATCAACAAAAGAAAAAAGCAAACAAAATATAACCAGAGACATTGAAATAAAAAACAATCTAACAATAGCTAGAGGGAAGGGGGAAGGGGACAGTGGGGAGAAGGGTTTTCAGGAACTACTATAAAGGACACATAGACAAAACCAAGGGGGAGGGTAGAAGCAAGGGAGGGAGGTCAGTTTGGCTGAGGCTGTGAGGGAGTGGGGGGAATTCAGATGACTGTAACTGAACGACAATAAAGTAATTTTTTAAAAAGACTGTACTGTATTTGAAGGGTAATGGGTAGCTATTGAGGGTTTTAAGGCCTATTTGCATTTATTCTAAGGATCCCTTTTGCAGCAATAGAGTTATATAAGGATGGAAGGAAACAAAACTAGATTAAAGGAGTTACAAGACACTCATCATAATCCAGGTGGGGAATGGTGGTGATCAGAACCAGAGTGGTGGCAGAAGGAATGGAGTAAAATGGATGGACTTGAGTAACATTTGGGAAGTAGAGTGATTAAAGATGAAAAGAAAAATTTAAGTGAATGATCATATGTGCATGAGAAGAACAATTCGAGGTTGACTTCTAGTATTTTGATTTCTGGGTTCAGTCAACTACAAAAGGCCAGACCCGGGACTGTGCAATTTCCCATCCCTTTGTTTCTTCCTTTATTCAAGGGCCTACCTGTATATACACTGAGCCAGTAGCCAGCATCTCTTACAGGTTTCTCAGCCAAGAAGAGCCCCCATGTCACAGGCTCCAGTGAGACCTTTTGTTAATAAAGACATTGAACCTTCTATATAGTTTTTAAGCATGGCCAACCTTCTGAATTCTACTCGACAGTGAGTTTTGCTAAACTGAACATCTAAGACTGGTTATGCCAGAATTATCTCTGGCTCTGTCCACTTCATGCTACCAATTGATCATTAACTCACTCAAGTCTTTCATGCAAATAGTAGGCTGGAAATTCTGTTTTTCTTTTCTGAATTGACTGTTGTCTGAGGCTGAACTGAGCATCATCCATTGCTTTTGTATTGTGGAAACTCAATATATCTACTCCCCTGCCGGGTCAGAAGGGGGCAATTTGGATGAATATTTTATTATTTTAAAATGCCTTCAAGATACTCTGATTCATTCTCATAACAATTTGGGGAGACAGAAAGGAAGCAGGTATACACATAGTTTTTACTTAATGGCCAATTTAGTGCTGTTTGGTTGAAGATAAAAAATGAAGAAATTATTCATGTGGAATCTAATTTAAGATCATCATTCTTGATGACATTTATGACTTGCTTCTGGCAGGAATTTTGTTTGTTGTAGCAACTTGAGGAATGTTCTACTTTTTGCATTTGAAGGTGACACCTCTGTCCCTCCATTAGAGGCACATGTGTTGTGAGATGCCTTTCTGATGGAAGGGACAGATTTTCATTAAGCCATTGGCACTTTCTCTTAACACCGTGATGACTGACACACATTTCTGATGTCTGACTTGGGATAGGTATTATAGCCATCACCACAAGCAGAGAAAAACAAATTGCCTGCCTGGGAATTTGAACTTTTGCCACTGGCCTCATTAGTACAATGTGCTAACCAACTAGGGTAGCCAGGGGAATGTAATTATAAAACAGCATGAGTCAATCCTGGTCTAGGACCCTCAAAATTTAACCTTTGACTAGTTAGTTCCATTAGCTTTGACTTATTTCCATGGAGGAATGTAGCCTTTCTCTAGAAGCATAAACTGCAACATGGTTTACTATTATCTTTTGTAGAAGTTTGTTTTTCAGATTTAATAAAGATAGAAACATTAGTGAGTCTTGAAATAAAATGTAGTGTTTCTATAGTACTAGGTATTTATTTTTGAACGCTATTTATAAATATGTCACTCCAATGTGATAACTGCTTGCAATAAATTCTGCTAAATAATAAGGGCATACTTAAACCACATCGAAATTTATGTTTATCCACATATGGGAGAAAATACACTTCAGAATTAGATCACAAATGTGAGAACACTACTTGTAGTGGAAGCCTCACAGAAATGTCAGCATATATAAGGAGATTCATGAAGGCATTACAAAAAACAAAAAAGCAAATTCTTTGTAGGCAACATATTCCTGCAAACTGTTTTGAAAATGAAGCACTTAATTACATTATAGTTATTAATGACTTGAAACAAGTTGAGATTACATGGATAAAAAACCATTCAAGGAAGTGAACATGGGAATGAATGTTACATTTATAAACTGTCTTAGTTTGATTGGGTCGGTGTAACGATGGACATACACTGCTCACAATTTTGGAGTCTGGAGAATCCAACTCAAGGTTAGACCTGCAGATTCAGTTCCTAATGAGGATGCCCTCCTGGACTGCAGACTGCTGTCCTTTTGTTATGTCTTCACATAGTGAAGAAAAATAGCCCTCCAGTTTCTTTCCCTTTTTAAAAGGACACTCATTCATTCTGCCATGAGGGCCCCATCCTCATGACTTCACTGAAACCTAATTACCACCCTAAGGCCCCACTCTGAAATAACATCACATTGGGGGCTAGGGCTTCAACATATGGATATTGGGAGGACATAAACATTCAATCTCTAAAATGAGCTGAAAGTAACTTGATTATTTTGATTGGCAAACAATTTTCTCTGTCTCCTTCACTTCTCTTACTCAGTCAGCCATAAAGTCCTGCTGGTCTACCATCCAAATATTTCTCTGATCAAAATCTCACAGCAGCACTCAATTAACATTTGACAAAAGAGCTAAGAACATACCATAGGATAAAGACAATCTATTCAGTAAATTGTGCTTGGAAAATTGAACAGATACATGCAAACAAAGGAAACTAGACCACCTTCTTGCACTATATACAAAAATAAACTCAAAATGAATTAAAGACTTAAATGTAAGGTTCAAAACCATAAAACTCCTAGAAGAAAACATAGGCAGTAAAGTCTCTGACATTTCTCTTAACAATATTTTTTTCTGATATATCTCTTTGGGCAAGGGAAATAAACACAAAAATAAACAAATAGGACTATATCAAACTAAAATGTTTTTGCACAGTAAAGAAATCTATCAGCAACAAAAAAAACCCTATTGAATGGGAGAAGATATTCACCAATGATACATCTGATAAAGGGTTAATATCCAAAATTTACTAAGAGCTCAGACAACTCAACATCATAAAAACAAAAAACCCAATTAGAAATTGAACAGAAGACCTGAAAAAACACTTCTTCAAAGAGGACATATAGATGGTCTGTAGACATATGAGAAGTTGCTCAACATCACTAATTATCAGAGAAATGCAAATCAAAACCACAATGAGATACAACCTCACATCTATCAGAATGTCTATCATCAATAAATCAACAAATGATAAATGTTGGAGAAGATGTGGAGAAAAGGGAACCCTTCTGCACTGTTGGTGGGAATGCAGACTGGTACAACCACAACGGGAAAAAGTGTGGTTTCCTCAAAAAATTAAAAATAGAATTGCTTTATGAACCCACTTCTGTGGGCATATGCAAAGAAACCTGAAACAGTAATTTGAAAAAATTTGCAACTTTATGTTCTTTGCAGCAGTATTTATAATAGCCAAGATATTGAAGCAACCCACGTGCCCATCAATAAATGTGTGGATAACGAAGTGGAGGTACATATCACAATGAAATAGTACTCAGTCATGAAAAAGAATAAAATCTTACCTTTTGTGACAGCATGAATGTACCTAGGTACCTAGAGTACCTGAAGGGTATTATGTTAAATGAAATAAGTCAGACAGAGAAAGGCAAATACCATATGATTTCATTTATACGTGGAATCAAAAGAACAAATAAACAAATAAAATAGAAACAGACTCATAGATACAGAGAAGAGACTGACAGTGGAGAGAGGGGAGGGAGATTGGGGGGCCAAGCATGAAAGGTGAAGGGATTAAGGAGTACAAATTGGTAATTACAGAAGTCACAGAGATACAAATTACAGCATGGAGACTCCAGTCAATGACGGTGTAATAACTCTGTATGGGGCCTGGTGGGCGCTTGAGACACCTGGGGACCCCTCTATAAAGTACATGATTTCTAACACTATGCTGATAATAATAATTTAATAATATTATATATTATTTATTCCATAAACATTCTTATATAGGTTTTTGTGTAGACAGATCAAGCAGCAGGAGCACTGGGTATCACAGTAAGAGTATATTTGGTTTTGCAAAAAACCACCGAACTATCTTGTAAAATGGCTGTACCATTTTTATTCTCATCAGCAAGGAACAGGGGTTCCTATTGCTTCACATTTTGCCAGCATTGGAGTTTTCAGTGTTCTGGATTTTGGACATTCTAAGAGATGTGTACTGCTCAGTAAACATTTATATTAGGTGAATGTGATAACCACTACACTACGGAAACAGTGCTAAGTAAACATTTATGAATGTGTCCCACCTACATAATGGTACTGGTATGACACACTGAAGTAGCTAAGGTTTTTAGTGCTATGTTTTCCTATTGTAAAGATGGACTAGGGGCTAGCCAACCATTTCTCTGATTTACTTCTATGGCTCATCAGTAGATTTTTAAAAAGAAGTTTATTCATTCTTTGAGAGAGGGGAAGGAGAAAGTCAGCAAGAGAAATACTGATGTGTGAGAGAAATATCGATCGGTTGCCTATTGTATGCACCCAGACTGAGAACCAGGCCCGAAACCTAGGCATGTGCCTTGATGGGGAATCAAACCAGCCGCCTCTCACTTTGCAGGACAACATCCAACCAACTGAGCCACTGGTCAGGGCTTATCAACAGTTTATTTTCAGAGAGCAGGAAGCCATGCTTGTCAGTCTCCAATTTTTTTGAACATTTTTTTCCTTTTTAATGAAATCAAAGTAACTTGCTTCAGTGGGAAGAAAATAATTAATGACAATTATTTAAAAAATAGATTGTCTGTAAATTTTCCCAATGAAGTCTTAACCGCATGTTTCCCCCTAGATAACAACAGGTTCAAATTATTGAAAAGATTTCAGACTCTAATTAGTTAAGAATGCCAGTGAAGCTTCATGTTAAAATTCTTTTCCACAGCTCTAAGTTCATAAATATGAAAAGAGTAATTTGAACCACATGGTTTTTAATGGAAAGAAATTCAAATAATAGTCAAATGTTTACAATGTTTTCTGAGGTTTGGTAGTCTAAGATCTGTGTTTATGATCTGTAAAATTAAGAAATAAATCAAAATGGCTTTCTGTGAAAGAGTACAAGAGGCTTTCCATAAAGGCTGACCAAATTCTCAGGCATTAAGATCCTTTTATTTTTAGATAAATATTTACTAGGAATAATAACTTATAATAACTACTAAAATTGCATCTGTTTTCAATTTATTTTTATTTCTACATATATAAAAATAATTTAATCCTCACATTATTTTGTAAGCCAAATACGATTATTTAAATATAGGGGACTGAAGATCAGAATGATTGAGTGACACACAGGATAACATAGTAGTGAAGTCCAGGGTCCCTAACCTAGTTCGACCCCTTCCTCTGAGCGTGTCTTGAATTCCAGTTAATGACTTTTGAAGAGCTGTCTAAATTATTGTTGTTTAAATATAATTTTGCTGCACCTGATATTCCTAGAGGTAAAAGGAAGTTTTCTTTCAGAGGAGTCTATACTCAACTATTTTCAGTTTCTTCTATTTCCGCTATTGAGCTTCCGCTCAACATTCTCTCTAGTCTTATAATCGACATCCGGATTGGCAAATCTGATGGGGCCTTTGGCTTTCTTTCCACTATTTGAAATTTCCAAATCATTTTCATTAAAAAAAAAAAAACTTTCCCTTCCTATTGGCTCAATCCAAACGCAACCCTGTGATCTGTTCCAGATCCATCTATGAAACTGCTTCCCCAACAACTTGTTTCATGGTTCCCCAGGCGTGTCCACCTTAACGTGTCTGACATTGAACTCAGTTTTCTGCTCAGAGGCTTTTCTTCCTGTCTTCTTAAACTTAATGATCAGTGCCACTGTTGTGCTAGTAGTTGCCTGTGACAGTTAATTTTATGTGTCGATTTTGCTATTTTGTTTAGTTGTTTGGTCCAACATCAGTGAAGATGTTGCTATGAAAGTATCCTGTAGGGGTGATTATATTTACAATCATTTGACTTTCGGTAAAGCAGATCATCCTCCATTATGCAGGTGGGCCTCATCCACTTAGTTGAAGATCTTACGAATAAAGCTGATCTTTCCTGCAGGATTCTACTTCAAAACTGTAACATAGAAAGCCTGCATGAGTTTCCAGTCTGCTGGTCTACCCCATGGATTTCTGACTCAACACTGAACAGCTATTCTTACCTGAGTTTCCAGCTTGCTGCCCTGCCCTATAAATTTCAGACATGCCAGACTCCATAATACTGTGAACCAGTTCTTTAAAATCAATCAATCCAGCAATCAGTTGATCAAATTTCTCTGCTATTTGTTTCGTTTCCCTGGAGAATACTAATATATTGCCTAAATCAGAAACCAAACACTCTCCTAGACTTCCCTAGCTCATTAACGCCGTCACCCCCTTGCTATCCATTCAAGTACCAAGCCCCGTAGATACCCCCTTCCTAGAGTCTCCCAAATCTTCTTCCTCCACCCTCTTCCCTTCTTGCTTGGAGGTCTGGGGAGGCCTTCTAAGGGACTTCCGTGCCTCCAGTTTGATCCCTCTCAAGCCAATCTGCTGGAAATGTCACTCTGCTATTTTAAATTCCCTTCACCTTTAGGAAAACCTGAACTCGAGGTATGTGCATAGCTCTCCTTGATGCAACTCTTCTTTATTTCCAGACCCTCATTTTCTCTACTGCCCCACATTAATTTTTGATCCATGTATAAGAACTAGTTGTTTCATACCTCTAGGTTTTTTCATATTATAGTCATTTCTGAATGTCATCTCTCTCTTCAGAAAGACATCACCTACTCACCTTTCAAGACTCAGTCCAGGGCTACTAATTCTAGCCTGTTCCCTTATCACCCCTTGCACACACTATCAAGTGCTAAGCCCTCTGACCTGGCATATTGGTTTATCTGCTATCTCCTATACCAGAAAGCAAAGAGCAGAGACTGTTTTTATTGTAATGCATCAAAAAGTATTATTTTGTAGGCACTTAATAAAGGCATGTAGGAAGAATTAATCAATAAACAGATGAATAAATTGGTTTGGAAGCCCTTGTTATATGAAGAGTCCTCCAAATGGTAAGGATCATACTGTAAGTTCATCTGTGAAGCACCAATGAGGAGGGGAAATTTTTACTTTGCATACAGCTGTTTGGCTGGATGGAGCCAAAGGTGCTGCTGGCTGTCTAAGCAGAGACAGGACTGAAGGTGAAAAGTGAAGAAGAAAGGAACCAAATCTTACAATTAAAATGAAGGAGTTAGAAAATAGAAAAACAAAGGGGAGAGAAAGCAAGGGAGGAAGCAAGGAAGAAATCCAGTGGAAAAAGTAGAGGCCCAGGGAGCTGTGATTAGAAGCTCCTGTGTTCTCGGCAGCAGGAGGAGCAGGCTGGTCCTGTCACTTGCCCTGGCTGGAGCCTGTGTCAGTACCTGGGATCCCACCACCCTTCGACTCTGGTTCCCTGCACCTTGCCTAAGATGGTTCCACTCTGACCTTTGACTGTGTGCACCCCTTCCCTGGGGCAAGAAACACGGAGACATGGGAAGGGTTGGGGGGAGGTGGGCTGGGATGGGAGCAAAAGGCAGAAAACTGTACTTGAATGACAATTAAAGTTTTAAAAAAAAAAGAAGCACCAAGACACACCCACCTGGAATCCCCGTCTGGGCCCTGGAACCCTAGAATGCTCTGCCCACGTGGTCCTAAGCCTGCCTCTGTGGCCTACACAGGCCTCCTGGTCTATCTTCCTGAAGGCTGGCAGCTGGGCATGGATGCTCATGTTGGCACAGGGACACTCCAAATGAAGTCACAGCTAAAGCTTTCCACCTGGGTCTTGACACCCATTTTGGAGGCCCTGGACAGGCAGAGTGGGTCTAGAGTGGCCTTGAGATGTCATTGTATTGATGGAGGAGACGAGTCCTAGGAGGTCCTAACATCCTTCTGACTCCAAAATCCCCACTACATCTCCCCTTAGCCTGGACCTTACTGGAGCTCCTATAAATCCTCCAGATTTTTCTTTATCTTCTTAGATATTTGAAAAGCATAAAAAATAATGAATAAAATATCTAAAAATCCAATTACATACTCTCACTACCAAGAATTAACCTTTCCCACATTTTGGTATATTTGCTTCTAATCTTTTTTTTCTGTGTAGATACTAAACACAATTATGGTGGTAAGATATGAACATGTATTAGTAAGTCTTTAAAATAATTTAAAACTTAATGGGAAGTTACAAGATATAACACAAAGAATTTCTTTATATCTTATACCCAGATACATCAATTGTTATATTCAAACTTAGTTATATATTAAGAGGTAAACCTCACTATCAGAATCAGGAACTTTAATATTGATACCATACTATTATTTAAGTCATAGTCCATTCAAAATTTTCCAATTGTCCCAATAATGACATTCATGGCTATTTCGTTTCTCACTCAGAATTCAGTGCAAACTCATGCATTGCCCTGAGCTGTCATGTTTCTTTAGTCAATTCCTCATCTCCTTTTTGTCTTTTATGACCTTGACATTTCTGAACAGTATAGGCTAGTTATTTTGTAAAATATCCCTTAATTTAGATTTTTCTGATGTTCCCTTATGATTAGATTCAGTTTTTTTTTTGGCAGGAACACAACTGATTTTGGTTATTTCCCAGAACACTGTAATAAGTAGATTGGAAGCCTACAAATAAGATTCTTTTGACCATCCTGATTGTGTTCTTCATCTCCCCTACCCCTCACCCAAACCTGGGGAAAAAAAGCAATATTAATTATGCATCCTGCAATACTTTAAAATATGTTTATAAACCTATTTATATAGTAAGAGGCAATCTATAGTATTGTTTTATACTTTTAGAGGAATGCACTTAGCTATACATAGAAAACATTTGTAATGCATTTGAAACTCACCCTGGATGATACACACAGGCTCATGAGATTCCTTTTACCATTCCCCAGATTCTTTAGTGTAATGGATCAGGGACCTTTTTCCAGGGGGCTGGCATATAGATTCCACAAGATCATATCTAACATGTTTACTACCCTATTTCCAATCTAAGGTCTTTCCACCCTAGGTGCTCAATTAATGTCTGCCGGGAGGACTGAGAGAGGGAGAACGCCAGGATCAGAACAATCTTCCAGGCCAGCTCCAGGGCAGTTCCCATATGTGGCTCTGTTGCAGGAAAAACTTGGTTCTTCTTGCTGATGCAGTAAAGAATGATAGATCAGCAAGTTATTAGTGAGTAGGCAGGGTTTATCAGTGATATGTTCTCATTGAAGAGAATGGGCCTTGCCAAGGTCAGGGAGAAAGGCTTAGGTAAAGGGCAATGCAAGGGCAGCAAAAGCATACATAGTTCGCCGGATGAGGGTGAGGGAGTTGCTTGTAGATTGGTGGGTAAAGGTGGTACCAGCTTCCCTTTACCCAAACATAGTAATGTGTGGGGGTCTGTTTCCCAGAATTCTTATCTTGCTCCTGACCACATTTTGTCATCTTGTTGGGAAACAGATTCATGACAAGAGGCAGTTAATTAAAGTTGGGGCAGTTACCCAAAGTCATTTATGGGCTCTTTCTGTAGGGCCCCCCTTATAAAACAGATAGTTACCACAGGCAGGCAATTAACGAAAGTTGTTTTATGGGCTTTTTCTTTGGGCACTGGGGACACCATCCTCTTCCCCCTTCTAGACCTTGGGATGAACACAGTTTCAAAGGCTTTCCTCCCAGAGAGTGGAAACGATACATACAGAACCTCAAGGGCTCTCCTCCTCCTGCATTGTCATGGTGTTTCTTGTAAGGTTGGAACACCTGGCAATCTTACCGCACCAGGCTGAGGACTGCTGAGTGAGACATGTCTCCCTCCTCCTCCCTGCTTAGTTTACTATCTGTGCTTCCTACCAGGTCTGCAGCACCAAGAGAACTTACTGATTCCCAAAACTGTGACACTTGGCATTTGGGTCAGAAAGTTCTAACACATAAAATCTCATTTTTCTGGAAGTTTTCTTAAAATTTTCTTTTCGAATTCATTGTAAGAGAATGAAACTGGTAATCAGGATTAATGATAGACATTGGATATACACACTTCCATGCTGTTCATAAAAGAACATCATTAGTATCTGAGGATAGCAAGTCTCCATATATTGCTGCTATTAAAACTCCAACACAAAGCTCTTTCAGGATGTTTTAATGATCAGTGAATGACTTAATGAATTTTGAGCTGCAGGCTATTAACCCTGACTGTGACCTCTATTAGCTATGAATTAAGACAGAGATGTAGGCTGCTAAGGACGGATCAGAGTAAATATGGAGAGTAATTAAGCTTCAGTGGGTCCCTAGATTTTTGCATTTCCCATTGTAGTGACCTGTGTAATTGCCAAAGAGAGTTGATCACTCTGAAGCTTAAAAACAAAAGGGTTTCTTACGCTTTGATTCTGGATTTGCATGCAGATAAAATGGTGTGCATTCTTCTTCCTCACTTTGAAGAGAGGAGTGGGAAAAGAAGCTTTAGTAGAAGTAATACAGATGATAGAAAAAAGTAACTCCTGAGCTTCTTACTATCTAATACAATTGTTTAGGGGAAATAGCTTAGTATTCATGTTTTCACCCAAACAGATTTCTACAATTGGCCGAGTGCCAACATAGAGGCTTTCTCCTCCCGAAAAACAAGGCAAAGCACATTTCTTCCAATCAACAGAATGTCTGATTAGGCAGTGTATTGCTCAACTCTGATTTATCAAATTCAGTGCTTTTTGAATATTTATGACTCATACAGAATTCTGTAGGTCAACATATTTACCTTATAAGATTTTATGTTTGTTTTTTAATTCATAGCTTTTGAATAGGTGATGACTTGAAAGGTGATTTCTCTTACATGACCTAAATTGGGTCAAAATATATTTTATTTTTAATCAGGTTTTCTAGTATAGAACTTTAAAATTCTGTAGACTTTTTACTTTACTTTTTATTAGGAAGAAAGGAAGGATAAAAGGGAGGAAGGAAAGAAGGGAGGGAGGAAGGAAGGGAAAGAGGGAGGAAGCGAGAGAGGGAGGAAGGAAAAAAGAAAGATAGAAAAGGGGGGAAAATAGGCCATTTAATAAAATTAAATTATTCTTTTAAAGGGCAATACAGAAGCATATAGATTACCCTAGGTTTCCCTGAACTATGAATATGAAAATTCACGTATGGGGTTGATTGTTAGAGATTTGGGGAGTCCTTAGGCAGAAAAAGGGGCCCCATGATTACTGGTCAATGCATAGAACGTATAACGATACCAAACTTTTGGGTTTAGTTCCAGTGTGCACCCCACGTAAAACTAAATGGTAGGGCATTGCAAGAGAGGCGCAGTTCTTTGACAGGAATGCTCAGAGTCCTTCACCTTTCTCTCTCCCACCAGGAAAGAGGATTTCCTCCAAAGTACATATCATCTGAGAATGGTTCTTGAAGAAGAAAATAATAAGATAAATAAAACATATGTATATTTATATATACCTATCATATGTATACGTGTACACACACAAATATTTAAACATTTCCAAAGACTGTAAAGATGTTTATTCATTTTTCTTGTGGAAGCAGGACCACTCTGCCATGTTCAGCCCCATTAAGGCAAGTAGTCTTGGAAAAATATGTCAGATCTATGCTATCAAATCTAAGATATATAAACCTGGAAAAAGTACTGTATGCTTAATTAACAGCAAGTGAGGAAAATACTGACTTATTTTGTTGCTGGCAGTGTCTTTGATTTTGTAGAATTTTTCCAGCATGGGTAAAACATCACATATCTTAGAAGTACAAAAGTCTCTGATTGTTTTGACTCAAGAAACTGAAGTGTCCCACTGATTGTGTTTGTTTTCCCCCAAAATGAAATACGTTAAACAATCAGCAACAGACTTGTAACTGTAGGGTTTTTTCCCTCCCCCCATATTTACTCAAATTTCCTTCTCCTTTATTCCCTAAGAAATAAAAACTGATGCCTATGGTAGATTTTGCAGGCCTTCCCAGTCCTGTAATCCTTCCTCCCTCTCTAGTTAAGTACTCTTCTGAACTTGCTGTTTATCCTCCCCATGGTTGTTTTGTACTTTTGTTAATATGTATGTATTCACAAACAATTTATAGTTGCTTTGCAGATTTTTAAAATTTTATATAAATTTTAGCCTATTTTATATATATCCATCTGAAACTTTTTTTTGTTAAACATTATGTTTTTAAGATTCATCCTTGCCTGTGGTTTTAGCTACTGTAGTATTACATTGTATAAATATGGCTTTCTAGCACTATAAACAGTGCTGTACACATCATTTCTTGTAAATCTCTCCCTATGTTTGCAGCTGAGAGTTCTGTAGCTGGTGGCTCTGTTGGAGTAGATCCATGTATCTTCAGCTTCGACGGAAATCGATCAATTGTTCTCCAAAGTAGTTAATGCCAATAACACGAATTTTCCATTAGGTGGCATATGTTCCACGAACTTGTTTTTTTGACAAAAATATCTCCTAATCTGACCACTCACCTCAAATGCCATTGTTCTTTCGGAGTGACTTCGGACTTTACCCAGAGAGCTCATCGATACTTACAGGTTCAAGTTCTGTGGCACACTGAGCAGTCGCTACAGGATTTGCCACAGGGCCCAAGAGCAGTATCAAGAAAGGAGTCCTCCAAATATTTTAAGCAACAGTATCATCACTGAAATCAGCACTTCATCTATCTTCCCAGACTTACAACTTTGCAGAGCTATTTCTCATGCTAATGTGTAACTGTATTGTTCATTCTGTTGCAGGCAGGAATTAGGCTTTTTTATGATATCATGAGGGAAGCATTCCAAGGACCCACACACAAGGGATGGAAGTGTGGTAAATGGTTATTTGTGTGGAAATAGAAACTGCCCCCTGGGTTTCCAATGTCCCATCTCCCTCTGTCTCATCACGGGAAAAATCCAACCTTGTCCTCAGCAAGACCAAAGCAAAAACCAGTGTCCGGGGGTTTTGCTTCATTTTAAAATACAGTCCAACCCAGCACTCAGGTAGCTGGGCATTGTTTCCAGTGGCAGCCCATTGCTGTGCTGCGGTATTTTAGGTCCCCCAGATCCTGCGTGTAGAGTCGCCATGGCCAAGGGCCTCATGGCTGCTAAGGCCACCTGGCTATGTTGAGAGGATGTGCAAGTAAATGGGACAAGTACAGGTCACCTGGGCAAGAGGGAGGGGTGGCTCTTTGTTCCTGTGGGATTATATTAGCTCAGTTTTGGGACAGACCAGGTGTCTTTTCAAAATGACAAATGAACTTCCCAAGCTTTCATGGGCTTTGATGGGTCCACTCCCTAGTTAAACTGACAGGTCTCTTGGTCCAGCACCTCCCCTTGCGCCCTCTACCCTCGGCCCCCACAGTCTGGTACTGAACAGGGGAAGGGAGGAGTGTGAATCCCCTTGGCAGAGCACAGTGCTCTGATCCTCCAAAGTGTGAAAAACTCGCTTCCTGGTGAAGCCAGCAGGCATACGCTCCCCAGTTTATTAGCTCAGTGTCTAGTTCCCATTGTTCCCCTTTTCTTTATTAATATCTACTTAAATACCAACTTCAACAATTCTAAAAATATTACTTAATAGATATGTTAGTAGAGAAAACTGCAAAAGAAAGTAGAGAAGTTAGAGAAATAAATATATTATAAAATCAATTTAATCAGCAGCACCTGTGGATTTTTCTTTCTATCCCAAAGATCATGAATCTGAAAAGAGGAAGAAAAGGATCTTGCTACTCCAGTTAGAGCCGGTTTATGGGACGAATTCTGGGGAAGGTGGTCAAAGCAGTGTGTTCACCGAGCAGGCCCATCTGTATTGCCTCCCGCCACCTTCCGCAGCCCCTCAGGTCACCCATTCAGCAACATTTGGGGTGGAGACAGGGAGGGGGAAATAAGACTCTGCAGGGCTCTCTTTTGGCAGCTTCTATGATATTGTTTTACTTCAATCAAAAGTAAATCTCATCTCCTCCTCTCTCTAGCCTCCCATTTGCCACTCCTACTGTTCTCCGATTCTATCACCTTTCCCTTCTTTTAATTTTTCCTCTGTCCTCAAAGTGGAAAGACATGCTCAGATGGAGAGAATATGTCCACACTCATGCTTGGATGAGGCTGGGGGAAGAATAGTGGCTTTTCCTCCATCCCAACTTCTGCCTCCACTTGAGGGCTGAAACATTCTTTATCTCATGCCCTTCAAACAGGTAGGCTTTATTTTCCCCACAGCCCTTTTGGGTTAAGCAATCACTGATGTTCTCCAGATCTCCTTCACCACCTACCAGAGTACCTTATATTTCCTTTTATGCCTTACTGCAGTGGGGAGAGAACATGTGGTTAGGCAGCCAATTAAAAATAATCCAAAGAATTTGTCCATAACATTAAAATCCTATTAGTGAAAAAGTTTTGGTAAAAATGCCACTTTAATTCAAGACAACATAGTCCAGCTGTCAACCTACAACTGCTGCTCTTTCCTAGTCCAAGAACGAAGTTTCCGGAGGTCATTTGGTAGAAAATAACTTTGTCAATACCGAGCTTAGTACCACCACTGTGGCTGTGTTCTTCTCCCATTCTGAAGCACAAATAGACTCTGTAAAAATGCTTGGGTGGATAGAAGTTCACATTTTTCAGAACCTTAATGAAATTCCTGAACTTGCTTTTCTCAGGGTAATGGCTCTTCAATGGAAGAGCCATTTAGAAAAATGCATGCAGGCGTCCTGGCTCGGCAAACGTTAATGGGGAGGAATAGGGTAAATTGAAGGATTTATTTTCATGTGTCCAGGTGACTGAAACAATGTTGCTCAACTTTTAGGTCACTGACATAACATGTGTTAGAGTGACAAAATGACTTTAAATAGCTCTGATTTTTTTTTGTATGTGGACAGCTTAAGGGTATGAGAAGTTTTGTACTTGTAGACGTTAGAAGAAGTTGGGTGAATTCAAAATACATTTATTACCAGCTGACGATATGTCTAGCATGCCATGACTCTCAGATAGAATATAATTCAGGAGCCCTGGTCCCTTTCTCCAAGTGTATTAATGTCCTTCAGCTACCATGACAACTTAGCACAAACTGGATGGTTAAAACAATAGAAGTTTGTTCTTCCACAGTTCAGGAGATTGGAATTCCAAAATCAAGAGATCTGCAGCACCGCTTTCTTCTGGAGCATCTAAGGGAGAAACTGGCCACGCCCCTCTCCCTGCTCCTGGTGTCTGCCTGCAGTCCTTGGTGTGTTTTGGGTGGTGGAGACATTACTCCAATCTCTGTCACCATCTTCACGTCACCTTCTGTGTCCTCTCATCTTATAAAGGATAGCGATCTTTGGATCTGGAGCTCATCCAAAATCTAGGATGATTTTATCTCTTGATTTTGCTAATGACATCTGCAAATACCCTTTTTCCAAGTAAGGTTACCTCCTGAAGTTCTGATGGGCATGAATTTGGGCCAGCTAGACAGTGTTCAGCCCACTATACCAAGCAGATATGTAAGAAATGACACTTATTCCTCACAGCTGACTGCTGCTGGAGAAAACACATGACCACGGAATCTCCAGTGGGACCTCAGAACTGCCTTGAAATATACTGCGTTTTCTTAACCAATGAATTCTCTTTCCTCTCTCTTCTTTGATTATCTCATCCCTTGTTTCACTTAGAAAATAGAAGTTATCAGCGGAGAAGAACCTCATTTTGCTCCAGCAAATCTATCAACTGAACAGCATTTAAACCCTTCTATTCTGCCTATTGTTCTATTGCCATGATGGAAGGGACCTTTTCCCATCTCAGGCCAACCTCTCTTCCTGTGCTTGGATCCTCTTCTAACTCAGTGACTCAAGGACTTTACCCCTGCAGCTACGGCTTCCTGTTCCCACATGGTCAAGTTGGTGCCTCTTCACTGGATCCACCCCGCCCGTATACACAAATGCTACAATGCATCACAAATTAAAAAAAAAACACTTCCTTGATCTTAGAATTTCCAGGGACTGCCCCACTTCTCTGTTTACCCTTTAGATAAAATTCCTTTAAGAGTTGTCTATATTTCCTATATCTAATTCTGTGCCTCAAATTTTCTTTTTAATCCCCACTACATAGGCTTATTCCTTTACCCCACCCACCAAACATTCTAATGTTAATTCACTAATGACTTCCATCTTGCCAGATTCAATGTACAATTCTTGATACTCATTTTATCTGAACATTCACACAGCCACTCTATCCTTCCTGAAGTACTTTATTTGCCTTGTATGACTTAGCACTCTTCTTGTTTTCCACTTATCTCATAGGTTTCTTTCATTTTCTTGATGAATCCATTATCTCCCCCCTTCTCTTGGTGTTGCAGGGTCCCACAGCTCAGTTCTCAAAATTCTTCTCTCTAACTGATCTCATCAGATCTCATAGCTTTAAATATGTCTACATGAGGATGTCCCAGCAGTTATGTCTCTTTCTGAACTCTCTCTTGGACTCCAGACTTTTATAGCCAACCACTGTACCAACATCTTCTCCTTGAGGTCTGAAAGGTATCTCAAACTTAACATTTCTAACTCAAAATTGATTCTACCTTCTCCAAACCATTCCTCCTCCAGTTATTCACGTCAAAAATCTGTGATTGGACACCCAATTCCTTATTTTCCTTCATACACCATTGCTTACCCATCAGTATGACCTATTTTTAAAACATATATGAATCCAACCCCAATTCTTATCACTTCCCCTTTCTTCGTCCACCCTAGCCCAAGTCACCATTGTCTTCCTACTCTATCTCCATAACTCCCACAAAGTGTATCTTTAAAGTATAAGTCAGTATATTTCCACCCTGACCTGCGGCTTTCTATCACACATAGAACAAAACACTAATACCTCGATGTAGCTATAGACTCCTACATGATCAGGCCCCTGCCCATCTCATCACCCACCATTTTTCTCCTTTGATTATTCCTGTCCATCTGCTCTAGCTCTCATGCTGATCTCTGCATACACCCAGGGATCTGCACCTCTTCTTCCCTACCACTGGAACACTCTCCTAAAAATGTCTTTAAAGAGCTTGTTCCTAAGGGTTTTCGTGGGTCTCTTCTCCAATGTCATTTAATCACCTTAGCTAAAATGGCTATTTTCTGTATAATTTCTTTCTTTTAATCTTGGATTATTTTGATTCATAACACTTATTGGTTCCTGAGATTACATTATACATTTATTTCCTTACTTGTTTGTGTTCAGGATTTTCCTTAGAATTTTAATTACATGAATATAAAAACTTAGTCTAGTTAGTTTACTGATATCTCCTTAGGACCTTAACAAGACCCCAATGAGACCTTAATGCTTGGAATATAACAGGTGCTCAGTAAGAAATTGCTGAATGAATGAATGAGGAGTCTAAGACCCATTCCTCTTAGCACTTCATTATTCCATAAATTGTCACTGTATGGTATAATGTGAATTTACATGTCAAATCATATCTTACAAATTACAATTCTATAAGGCTAAAACTTGCTATAAAAAGGTTAGCAAATAATATAGGTATTACTCTTTGCTGCAATCCAATCTAAAAATCTGAATTCTACTCAGATTAATGCTTTTAATGTGACAGTACCCATGTTTTGGTTTATGACCTAAAAGAACAATAGACCTGAGATATTCCTTATTTAAAAACTTGATTTAGGTAATTTTTTGTCTTGCTATGTAACCTCATCCAAAGGGAGAAGTTGAACTTAAATGGAAACAAAAAAATTGCACCCAAAGGAGAAAATTGCATTATGATGGTAAAATTTCTCAGAGGCAAAAGAAGTGAAAGCTGTGTGACTAATGAATTTAAGAGCTTGTCCTGGTTGGAAAGAAGAAGCTCTTATAAGAAGTCACAAATGGTGAAAATTCTTTCATAAAAGCAGTCAGATAGAACACTATTAGGCAACTGAGAGCTCAATGGGTCCTTGAGGGGACGCAGAGACATGAAGAACATGGCATTGGAGACCCATGACCCTGAAAGCTATATGCAGGAAGGACTAATGGACAGCGAATGAACTTGGAGATTCATATCGGGATCTACACACCCCGAAGGGGTCTGGATAATGGCAGGGGACTGACCTACCCCTCCTAAAGTGAAATTTTGAACCTCTGATTTATACAGTGTAAGAATTCACACTTTTTAGAACAGAGCATGAAAGTGAACTCCATATATTTTTAAAAGGTACTGATGTAGCATTATTCTTTCCTAATGGCATTTGAGAAACTGGTAGAATTTCCAGGATTGACAGGAGGAAAGTTAAGTAATTTATCACATTGGAATTTATTCAGGAGGCAGAAAAGAGTCAGCGAGGGAGAAAAGTACATTAATAATTTGTCCTCTTGATGAGTAGGACCCAAACAGCGCTTTCTGCAAGGAACATAAGAAATAGTGTCATTGTAAGCTAAAATTTACTTTCTATTTTTTTGTTACACTGATACACTGAAATATTTCTGTACGACGTTATATGACTGCCTAAGATTTGCTTTAAAATTATCCAGGCACCGTGTGGGTGGTGGTAGTTACAGATGAAGCAAAAGTGCTGAAACTGGAACTCTGTCATGCTATGTTCTCTACTTTTGTGTATCTCTGAAAGTTTCCACACTGAACCTAAGTAAAAAACCCAAAACATATGTGGAACTTACGCCGAGTTTTCATGATGCCACAAAATAAATGAACAAAAATGAATAAGTAAAACCTCCAAAATTATAAAAACAAAACAAATAAAAATACCACCAAACTCCTACTATTGTCCATCATAGTTTCCCTTGGTCCCCCCTCCCAGGGGATGTTAATTCATGACGGGGCAGGACTGGGGAAAGGACGGTCCTTCAAAATTAATGACGGAGAAAAAGGAGGAGGAGAGAGCCTTAGACATGCGCTGAGTGGGCTTTCTCTGGTCCCCATGGGATCCTGAAAACCTGGACCTGGAAGTGTTTGCAGCCAACTCCCCGATTCCATCTTTATGTTCCGGCTTCTGATTTGTTCTTCCTCTTTTATTCACTGACTCTTTTTCTCCAGTGTGTACGTGTACCTTTTCTCCTAGGCTATTTCATCCTCAGAAAACTACTTCGTTATGGTTTAGCCCTAATCTTCTTCTGAGTTGACAGGCGATTCCTCCCTAATCAATGCTTGTTTGACAGCTGATTCCTACCTGAGTCACTCTTAGTTTGATAGATGATATAACCTTACCCAGCCTGCTTCTCTCCCATGTTTGCTACCTAATGTAGAAGGGGAATATTCGTCTGAGGGCTTCTGGTCATTCACTCTACTTCTCCAGTGGCTAGGACAGGACCAACACCCCCATGGGCAACTGCAGATATAGGAGGCACTCAAAATACCTCATTGCCCAGCAAGGACACCAATCAGTACTTAATTCTGGAACAGATGCTATCAGCTCCTGGCCAGGGCTGACCACTGATGACTCCCTTAATATCAGCCTTGCAGCTGGGCTCCCCAGATTTTCAAATAGTAAATTCTTCCTGGAAATTGGAATTCCACTTTTGACTGATTAAACAGCAAGCCAGAAGAAGATACTATAAACAATCAAAATCACTTATGAGAAGATAAAGATCGCTTACCTTCTAGTAGGTTTAGCAGTGTATGCAGGCTTGATACATTCTAATGAAACATTTAAGAGACTTCATGTGATTGTAAGGAAAGTTCAGAAATTCCTTACTTACCAATCAAGTGGAGATGAGTTGAACTGCTACCTGGCTTATGAGGCGATGACAGGTGTTCTAAAGCAGGTAAGATCAGACATGTATCATGCTGTTGACTTTCATTTGCTCAGAGGTGTAATTATATAATAACCCTTCCATAATTAAAAAGTAATTCAACTGATTCTTTTTAAACACACACTTGATATGGACCTTTGCACACAATGACTACTGGACAGCACAGTTCAGTGGTTGAGCCACATTCTGCAACTTGGAGAACTGCTTTGTGTAGATCCTTTGGAAAGTTTGTGATCATAGGTGCAGGTTGTTTCACTGTGAGGATAGATTTAAAACATTTTTAAATGACTCCGTTAGTTAGGAGTTCCATTTGCCCTTAAATGACTTGGATCCAAAGTGGCAATATCTAAGACAAAATGGTTGGATTTCCTCTCTTAGGAATCTTCACTGTGGTTCCATTCTCCAGTCTCTAGGGGCCCAGGCTCTTTCTATTGGTCAGATTGCTGTCCCTGTAATACCATTGGCTATTCCAAGATGGCTCAGTATCCAGTAATGAAGGAGGAGGAGAGAAGGTAGAGTGTATCACTTGCCTTGAAGGCACTCACCTGGAAGTTGCCTACATTATCTCCACTAATAAAACACTGGGCAGAATCTGGCCATATGACCATGTCTAGCTAGCTGTGTGGGAAGCAGAGAAATCCATCTTTCATCCCTGTGGTCATATACTTACAATATAAGTTAAATATCAGGAGGGATTATTCTTGAATGAAATGAGGTGAGCTACTATTGAGTGATGATAGGAAACTTGGATAATGTATATATAATATATGATATATAATATAGATATTTATAAATTTATATATATAAATATATACATTTAGTAAAAAAAAAACAAACCCAAAACCAGAAGGATGTTGTTATAATAAGCTGGCTGTCGCGTGTATGTGTATATATTTGCATGTGTGCGTGCAGATTTGTGTATCTATGAGAGAGAGATAAGCTATGGAAAGGCTGATAAACTCCCCCAAAGACAAGCTCGAAAGTTCTGAAGCACATACTTGGAACAAGTCCATAACCACCCAAGGCAATGGATTTTAGAGAGGACATCAATAATTTGAATTCTTAGTGCCTGCTGTGTTTGTGCTTTGTACAGATTATGTGAGAATGAATCTCATACTCTGTGTACTGGGAACATGACATGATTTATACCTGCACAACTAGATACGTGGCATAACAAAGAACTTTTTAATTTCCTCATTAGAATAAGTAATCACGACTGTAAACAACTATCGGTGTGATTACAGGGTTTAGTGACACCTATGGATGATAACAAGTTTGATTTGGGGATGATGGTCCCGCCTTCCTTCCCCCCCTTCGCCTTGCCTTGACTGCTGTTTAATGCTATCCTTTTAATCAGCCTTGATTGCTTTGCTTTGCTCAGAGACTTGCTTAGGGACTCCTCAGAGGCACATTGTTGGTGGGAAACAGCTGTTCTTCCCAGCTCAGAAGACTGGAGTTATATATAGTGACGATAATAATAAATCGTCTATGCATATGCACACAGAGCATGGGGACCCACTGGTGAAAATTAGTGTTTTATGTGTGTGTGGTACTTTTCTTTGATTGCATTTACAAACATTCAGCTCCCTCCCCCCTCCAGCTGCTGCGGTGGACCTCCTCGGCTCACAGAGGGATCCAAAGATGCACCCCCCCTCTCCACACCACCACCCCTCTCCTGGCTCCAAGACTTGCTTGCAATTTACTACTTAACACATTTACTGTTTAAGTTGCCCCTTCCAGTTCTATTGTGATAGAAAACCATTCAGACCTCTGAGCTTTTCATTCTGCTTCTATTCTGTGAATATAAAGTGATTTCTAGATAAAGTCTACTTACAAAAATGCAGTATGTGTGAAATTCATATGTTTGTAAAATTCAGCCATATTTTTTCTTCCTATGAGGTACCAGTCACCGTAAAAAATGGTGTAAAAATATTGCTTACCACTGGGGAGAAATATTGAACTGGATCCTTATTAATATGTTTGATAATAGTTCTTTGTTTAAAGTAGCAATACAAGCTTCTTCACTGATCATATAAAATATGAAATGATCACATATTAAAATGAAGTCCACCTATTCAAAATAACATATAGTATTATTTTAAAGTGCACTCCCAAGTGCCATGTATTTGCTTGTGGTGTCAGCCTAATTCAGTCTTATACACTCAGTGACAAACAGCCCCTCTCACTGCCAAATGAAACATCTCTAAAGCAGAAAATACAATCGTGCACCACACTGGCCTTTTAATAACCATCTATTTTGAAGTTGACAGTTATATTAAAGGGCATGATATTTATACTCTAGCAAGCTTCAGTTTCTGGTTTTTATTTACTCCTTGGTCTTCGTGTTAATGTTATTTTTTTTAGTTTTGTATATCCTTATGCAAACTTTTCATGGGTATAGAAAATCTTGTTATTTTTTCCTTGTTTTTTTCATTTTGGACATCACGATCTCGTCTTTACTGCGATGATCACACATTGATCACAGCAGCACAAATCTGGGCCACAGTGTCTCTGTTTTCTATTTGGCTTTCACTGGGACCGTATCACTGCAGAGTAAACTAGATGGACAGGGAATCTGGAGAAGGGCATACTGTGTCCGAAGCCAAAGTGACAGCATTTCTAGCAGGAATGACCCGATATAACCCAGAGATGAAGATTTTCTATAATCTAAAATGGCATGGGATTTGAGGAGAAGAACTTGAGAATCGGGGTATCCCTGTGTAAATGAGTACAACGTTCCTCTCCTTTTTCTGGTCCTTCATGACAGTAGAATACAGAAGGCAAGATGGTGAGGGAGGTCCACCCTGGGTGCAGGCAGTGAGGGGATGCATTGTTTTCAGAGCACTGGTAAACAATAACAACACTGGATTAAAACTTGGTCTCTTTATTATTGGCACGCATCACCAATCCCAAACTCTCAGTAATCATCAACTGTTCCTTCCCCCAAATGTGGTGTTGGCATAAGATCTAAACACTTGCTGCATTTATTATTGGTTTTGGAAAAATAGATGTGTGAGCTTCCAATTAGTGCATTTAAATTCCGTATCCTTTAATGGAAAATGTATCCTGCATGGAAGTTAATTGGGGAATTCATAGTTACACACTCGGCCTGAGCCACGGGCAGGTTCAGCTACTCACATTGCTTTCAGAGCCAAGTTTTGGAATTCTGGAGCTCTTGAGTTGTGTGACGTTGGTGTCTTCCATCCCTCTGATACTACGCAGTCCTGTGTTTAAAGAGTAGATGCAAAGTAAACAGTGATGGTGCTGTCTGTGGCTGTCAGACAAAACTGGAGTTACTTTAATGCTGTCTCCCTATGTGGCCACTTGGAGCTGTGGTGTCTGTTTATAATTTCTCGATGAGGGAAGAAATTTTAAAGCCACTAGAAAGCAAAACAAAGACACAGGTAATATTGTGATTCCTGGAATTGATTGTGAGAACAGATTTTTGTGACCGTCTACCAAACTCAGTCTTGAAGTTAGGACTATTTTCCAATTACTATAGGTCTGCAACTTCATGTGAAAGAAACTCTCCTAAAATAAAATAAATAAAAAGTATGATTCAGCTGACTGTGATTGAGAATAGGTGGGCAAATGTGATATATTTGTGTAATGAATATGAATATGTACAGATCAATGTTGATGAAGTCATTGAGAACTTGGCAAAGGTACAGTTTGAAAAGAGACAGTTACATTCATTCATTTCTTTATTCATTACTGTGATAGACCAAATGTAGGTAAAACTCTTTTGTTTGTTTTCAGAAAATACATTTTTGTACTAAAAAGTACTAATGCATTACTGTGTCTGTTTCCTACCTCAAATTGGGTGGCTTAAAACAACCAAAATATGTTTTCTCACAGTTCTGGGGGCCAGAAGTCTGAGATCGAGGCATTGGTAGGTTGGTTCCTTTTGGAGGCCCTGAGTTCTCTCAGGGACTCCTAGACTCTCCTAGACTCTCCAAGCTGCCGGTGATCATAATTACTGCCTCCTTCTCCTCATGACCTCTGCCTTGTGTCTGTGTCTTTCTCCTCTTCTGATGAGACACTTATTCTTGGATTTCAAGATCACCAGTTAGTTCAAGAGCTTTCATCTCGATCACTTAATTACCTCTTCAAAGACACTGATCCATGGGTTAGGACTTGGATAAATTTTGGGGGCAGCCCAATTCAATCCAAAACACTGAACTTTTCCCTATTGTATACTGTAATACTTATTTTATTGTTTTATGATTTTCGTTTTTGGCATGCATTTTATATGCAATATGTTATTAAGAAAAAAAATTTACTGTCTCGATTTCTTTTCTGGCCTTTATCATTATTAGTTTCATATTGTGATTTTTCCTAAAAGTACTAAAAAAGATCTGTGATATGTGAAGAGAGAGGAGCATTAAAAAATGAACCGCTCCAAGTGTCAAACAGCTAGATGTGGCCTGCTCATGGCTAAGACGTCAAAGGGGCAAGTCAGAAAGAGGAGCGCAGGCTGCAAAAGGGAAGATTGGGAGAAGAACTGAAGAATTCATCAGTATCATGACCTGTGGAGCCTAACAGTGTGAGCTTCACAGCCTGAAAGGATTCGGAACCACAACCTGATGCCCTTACAATGATATCTGACCTTAGCCTGAGTTCAGAGAAGTACAGACTTTTCAGGAGAGGGTGCAGGGAGGGAAAGCCACTGTCATTTCAAAACTGTTGTGTGCGTAGAGGGGTACAAATGCAGGGCCTGGGGGCAGTCCTGGAGAGCCAGCAAGAGCAAAGCAGACCCTGGCTGCTCAGGGCAGAGGGGTAGCAGGTTTGGGAAGAGAGGCTTTGGGCCAATGAAGAGGGGATAACAAGGGCCCTGGCAGTGGAAGGGAAGGAGCCAGCTACCCTGTATTTGCTGCCTGTGTTAGTTCTTTCACCTGTAATGGAAAAATGGAAAAGTGAAATGAATGAGATACACCATTAGTAAGCCAAGGCATATCAGCTCTAAATGGGCCTTTAGAGGAAAAGTCATCCAAACGCCTTCATTTTTAACGAGGAAATGGGAAGTTCCCGAAGGTCTACCGTGTTATCACAGAACACTCAGTGTGTTGGTGCGGAAGCCACTGTTCCTGCCTCAGTACCGGCAGCACCTGCGCAGTGAGTTCTCATGGCCTGACCCACGGACTTCTTTTAACTCTCCACTACGTACTTATGTGGAATACCCGGCACCGAGCAAATGTGCCTATAAAAGTTTTCTAGCTACAGTCTTAAATTTATTATAGGAAGTAAATCAAAGTAAAATAAAATAATAAAATAATAAGCCCAAGGAAACACAGTCACACACTTTCTAACACACAGTAGAACAAGCCTGCTAGTTCCTGAAAACCAAACAAATACATGGAGGAAGGTCAGGGATCTTGGGAAAGCTGCTACTGAAGCCTGCCCACCCTCCGTATCCCCTATAAGTCTTGCCACTACACTTACATTTCAATAGAATGAAATTAATAAGATAGAATAAAATAAAATAGTTGAGTCAAATAATATACCTTATTGAAAAATAGTTACCTTGTGTAAATTTAGTCTCAGATATGTTAAATGACAACCACTTAGAAATGCATTACAGAATTCCTTTAATAAAATGTAAAATCCAGAGTTAATAGCGATATATATATTTTTAATGACACACATTTATTGCTGCCCATAACTCATTGCATACATTAAGTATAAAATTTCCTGTGGGCAATAATAAATGTGATTTATAGGTCACAAATTTGCAGGCAATCTATTTCTTATTCTGTTGAGGACAGTTCCAAATAGCACCAAATATTAGAAAAAAGTCTAAAATAGTTGGAGATTTGTGGAGTCAGTTTTGTTTTAATTCATTCTACAAAATATATTTTAAAATGAAAGGAGCTTATTTATATATTTACTATAAAGTTATATGAAAAATAAAAGATGAAATTTTAAGGCTTTCTTCATTTTAGTCACCCAGAGAACATACTAATTTTCAAAGATTTTGAGTAATTGTTTTTGCATTTTTAAAATAAAAATGAACTTTCATTATTACAAAATCAATGAATATAAATTATAAAAAATTTAGAAGTAAAAAATAAGAAAATTAAAACACTACACACCCAACACTAATAGCACTTTTAAGATACAGCTTGAAATTTTTATCTGTACACATTTCTTAACAAATTAAACACTATGGTATGTATATGTACTGAGCGATCTCCTTTTGTCGGCAGATGTTGTCTCTTCTTCTGTGTAAACAAAGCTCTCCTAGCTCATGTCCAAGTCATGCATGCAGAGACATGCATGTACCCTGCATGTCTCTGCAGGTGGTTTGTTCCAGTAAAACCTACCCCAGGCCTGTAGAGAGCATTGTGTTGTTACCTAAGTCTTTCACCCAGAACAAGGGCTGTGGGACGAATCCGTCAGGCTGCCTGATTTTGTAAATAAAGTTTCATGGGAACAGACTAGCATTGATTTAAGTTCTGTCTGTGGCCGCTTGCACCCTATACAGGCAGATCTGAGCAGAGGCCATCTGGTGCACAGTTTAAAATATTCACGACCTGGGCTTTGTAGAATAGAGTTGTTGATCTCTGACCTGGAATAGTCCTCTTCTTTCGTGAAACTGAGTTGTTGGTGTGTCTGGGCCAGTTGTCCTCCAGAATGTCACAGTTGGGTCTATCCAGTTGCTTCCTGTAGTATCTTTGCTTATTCTTCTATTGGATAACTGTGTCCATTTCACTACAATAATCTCAGTTACCGTAGTGTCAGTATAACTGGGCTTTCCTACAGACTAAAAGGACCCATTAAATGGAATAAGTGTAAGGAATTTTCTTGTCCTGAAAAAAATTTTTTAGTATTCTGAAATTTATCCCAGTTATCGATTGGGACCTTGCTTCCCTTTCATCTTATCGATAGGGGGAAAAGGATTTCAAATGAAAATACCTTGGGAGAAAGCGTAATGGAGGAGACAACACAAGTGAATGATGGGATTTTAGGGCAGGGGTGAGGGGAGGGGGGAAGATAATGCATTGTTGGAAACCCAATCTTAGCACTGTGTGAATGACTGATAAGGTCCAGGCCTGTAAGCAATAAAAGAAAGGGGCCTACAGGAAGGTTTTGGTTTCCTAAAAGAGTGCATAGAAGAAAAAGTATAGAAAAGAAAATGGGAATTTCAAAGACAAACCGTTTATTCCAAAAATTCACCGGGAATGAATTCTGAACAGTGAATGTCGAGTGCCCAACAATTTCAAACCTGATTCATGGTTTCGCCTTCTCTGTGGGTGCCATGGAACAGTCAGAGAAGAATGAGGAAGACACACCACTTGCCCAGGGCAGTTTGGGTTATGTTTCTCTAACATTGTTATCCGTAAACTGCAAGTATCTACAGATGTCTAACTCTATCTTTAACATGCAGTTCTAGGTATAAGCCAATGAATACTGCAGAATAATTTGAAAGCTATCCTAAAGCTTGCTACAACAGTAGATTTTCAGTACGTACTAGATAATTCTTTGATTATAGCATATTGACAAACTCCTGCCCAAGGGCTTTTTGATAGCAAAGCTGAATTTACTAAACTTTCTGCAGCAAAGATTATCACCTTATTTTCAAAGGAAGAAGCTAGGGAAGGATTATTTATCTATTTTTTAAATAGGGTTTTGAGGTCTGGGCCAAGTGTTTAAGATGAGTTTTTCAAAGCAGAGACTGAGTAGTATTGGCTAAGGCCCATGAAATAAAAATAATAGGTTTGGTGAGCATAGCAAAGCAAGGTTCTGAGGAGCAGGCTCTTTGCATATGTGAGCAAGTCGCTGTTCTGATTGGAGAGCTGTTTGCCCACAGGAGCAAACTGTTTGCCTTGATAAATTGGCTTGTAAGAATTTCCTGAAGCAAATGGTAAAGTTAATTATTGGTTTAGAGTCTTATCTTCCAAGGCATGAATTAGCTGGAGTAATCAGGTCATATTAACATAGGAGGTCTCAGTTCTTAAGAATTTCATGTAAAGTAAACTAAAGAAAAAACAACAACTAACACATACAGTTATTGCCTTAATTGTTTTATACATTAATCAGATATTTTTAATACCAAAATGATGTTGAGAATTTTCTACTTCACTTTCAATAGTTATTTATTATGTCCATTTACTTTGAGCGACATAATTTGTTATTTATAAGAACAAATACTAAAAATATGGTACCGAAGATACTGGAGCTTTTTCCCTTAGTGGTAATTATAGCTCCTTAGTCAACTTTTTCAAATTAAAAGAATGTCTCAAAGATAGTATTGCTCATTGAGAGCTTCTAAAGTACTATTTCTGGTGAAATAGGAGAAAGGAACCTATGTTTTTAAGTAGATATTTTAAAACAAACTTTTCCAATTAAAATTGCAGAGAAAAAGAGAAGAAACATTATGCAGAAGTGAAGTTCTAGTGCACCTGGAGAGTGACCCCAGGGGTCCAGGGAAGGCGAGGCATTGAGGAGCCCTCCTTGGACACCACAGTTTAATTGGTTCTGGCGCAGGAGGCCGCTTGGACATCTTGGAGCACCTCTAAAGCAAAGCCTGATTTTTTGGACAGTTTAAAACATTATCCTTCTTCAGTTATAGAATGAGCAAAGTAAAAAGTTGTATTCTTAATTAATGAGGGAACCAGCAGGATCACAAGGCTGATTCAAAGAAAAATTCATGAAGGAGATTTATATAATGAGAAAGCCAAAGGAATGCAGGAAAAATTCTAATAGATACAAAATTGGTTAGTGTGCTATGAGACCATACAAGTGCAATAAATAGAGTTCTCTTCTACTGGATGCAAATCTACAAGGAAACTTCCGATTTCATAATGTCTATGCTTTAATAAAATAATTAAGAGTGAAGTCCCACACAGGTGGAATTTTCTAAATAATTAATTATGACATGTGGGACCTTGAAGGCTTTGAATTTTAGGGTTTTACCAAAAGTGCAATGTTTTTAGGAGAGTGACATTGGTGGCTTGGATTAGGGCAATATCAAGGGAAACTGAGAATGCTTTGTGGATTCTAGGTATATTTTAAGGAGGAAGATCTCCAAGGTGATTATCAAATTACTGGCAAGAGCAACTTGGGGGGATCTGGTGTCATTTACTGAAATAGAACTGGAGGGAGAGTAGATGGAGAAAGAGGGTGGGAAATTTAAGTTGGGAAATGTCTGTGAGGTTACTAAGTGGTTATTTTAGTAGACAGGTGGATACTTGGGTTGGGGCTCAGAGACGAGGTCAGAATAAGAGATAACTGGCCATTTGGGGATGGTGCAGTTTGGGGCATGATGGCTCTAACAAGGAGGGGTTGCAGAGGGAGATGTGTGCTCAGAACAGAGGCTTCCGTGCTCTATCATTGAGGGGTCGAGTAGCAGAAGAGGAGTCAGCAAAGGAGACAGGCTGAGCGGCCATGGAAGTAGGAGGAAAATCTGGAGAATCAAGAGAAGCGAATGGGTTTTCAGGGTTTAACAAAGAAAACTGTGAGACTTGGTCACTGTTTGGATGGAATTGTGCACACCTCCCCCCACCACCTCAAATATGTTGAAGTTCTAACCCTCAGTGTCTTAGAATATGACCTTATTTGGAAATAGTGTTGTTGAAGGTATAATTACTTAAGATAAGGTCATACTTGACTAAGGTGGGCTTTTAATTCAATATAACTAGTGTCCATTGGATCAATAATGTGCCCAACATTGGCGACTTGGGCAAGAGTGCGTTTGTTGGTGATAAGGTAGTTCAGACTGGAGTGGGTGGTAGAATGGACCATGGGAGATGAACAAGCAGAAGTAGCCTGTGTAGAGCTGTGATCTCCAAACTTTGTGTGCTCACAGAAGCTCTGAAGGGTTTTGGGGAATGGTGGACTGCCAGCACAGTTGTACATTGATAACATATTTCACCATAATTGTGAGTAATTTCAGAAAAACATATATTGGCCTCTCTTGGGTTTTGCACCAATTTTAACCTGTGTGTGTGGCGGGGGTGGGGTTCCTCCAAACCAACAAGCAATTCTCAGACACTAGCAGGGTGTCCTACAATTCATCTGAATTCTGACATTATTTACCTGGCATTAGCATCAGATCCCACAGGTTAAGGACTCATTCCAACAATATCAAATGCCACCCTCCTTCCAATGCCAATCACAAGTTCAGGTTGTCACCTGTGCTCCTGAGCGACTAGCTATAAATCAGAGGTTCCCCTGACTTCCTCCTTGGGTTCAATTAATTTGCTAAAGATGCTCATAGAACTCAGAGAAACATTTTACTCATTAGATCTACCAGTTTATTATAAAAAGATAAAATTCAGAAACAGCCTGGTAGAAGAAATGCATAGGGCAAGGTATACAGGAAAGGCTTTGGAGCTTCCATGTCCTCTAAAAATGGGCCATTCTACCCAAATCTCCATGTGTTCACCAACCCAGCAGTTCTTTAAACCCTGTCTTTTGGGGTTTTATGGAATCTTAATTACCTACCCATGATTGATTAAATCATTGGCTATTGGCAATTGAACTCAATCTCCATCTTTCCTTCCCTCCCAGGAGGTTACAGTTGTGGGGCTGAGACTTCAACCCTCTAACCACCTGGTTGGTTCTCCTTGTAACCAATGTCCATCTTCAGTGGGGTCCAAAACTGACATCTTTAACCTAACAAAAGACACCTCTATCACTCTCTCACTGAGGATACTCCAAGAATTTTAGGAGCTCTGTGCCAGAACTGGGACCAAATACATATTTCTAATTATAAATCACAATATCACAGGCATATTGTAATTATTGAAATTTTAATATGAAACTACTATATGGCCCTTTAAAATATACCTAGTGGAATCAACAATCACAATTTAATATTCAGCAATTCACTCAAAATATTCATGAACAGTATGGAAATTCTGTGCCAGTCTTTTCCCCCTGTAATCTTATTTCCATTTGATTTCTTCTACAGAATTTTATCATAATACATCTTTTTGCTTGGTAATATTTTTTTAGCAATATTTGCATTAAAATATGAACTTTGATATTTAAGTTTAAGTAAGTCCTAAGAACATAAACTTCTAAGTATTAAATACTTTTCTTCTAAATGAATTTTTACAATTAATATTTGCATTAAAATGGTGAAAAACAATATAATGCATTATCAAATTTGATAACAATTGTTAAACATATAAAAGATACTGAAAATGTGTCTGTTAATGAGACTAATGGAGAGTTTTTCCCCAAGGAGTTTAAGTATCCATTGTTCAACAGTATTTTTTTGTGAGAATGAGACAGAGTTCTATATCTATACTTCCTCTACTTTTTACTTTTATTAATAGAATCCCTGAGAAACCTTTTCACTGAAATAACTAGATGAGAATGGAAGGACTTTTTTCCGGTAATACCATCCAATTTCATAAACATCTTCTGAGTTATACAGCAAAAATGAGAGTTTGATTATCAAAAATAATTTTGAATAACCTATTGGTTGGCAAAATGATTAGGTTCTCTTTCAGTTATGTTTAGGGTAAGAATTAGAAAAGGATTTTTCACTTAGTTGCCAGAGTTATTCAGTTTCTCAATACCTATACCAACATTTTGACTTCCTCCTTTGTACCCTGGCCAGGTAGCTCAGTTTGCTGACGCATTGTCCCATTTCCCAAAGGCTGCGGGTTTGATCCCTGTTCAGGGCACATATCTAAGTTGTGGTTTTGATCCCTGGTCCAGTGCATGTGGGAGGCTTCCTTGAGGTTGGTGATACCAATTTAATTGGCTGTGGGATTTTTTTTGTTTTGTTTTTTTAGCAGCACCTGGTGTTAAACAGGGAGATGGTGGGTGGGGGCATTTTTCCTGCATAAAAGATTAATGGGGCATATGAAAGAGATGAAGGAGAGGGTCTGGAAGATTGAAGTGGTGTCTCTCATTTTATTCTCATGATATCCTTATGACATATGAAGACATATATATGATCACTGTTTTAGAGCTGAAGAAACTAAGATTTGGTCAAATGACTTTCTAAAATGCTACATTGTCCCTGACTCAACTTATCACCTCTCTAGATTTAGTTAGCTTTGCCTGTCTCTTGCAACTTAGCCATTTGCTCAGTGCACAGACCCACCAACACTCTAAGTCTGGTAGGCTGGGTGCCCTGAGGGTGTTGGCCTTTGGCACAGTCTCCTTGATGTTTCTGAAGAGCTGCTCTGAGGGTGAAGCTCAGCCTGGCTTAGCCACAGGTTCCACCTATTTGCACCACTTCTGGTCTTAGATGACACAATTTGGTGTGGCTTTTCTGGCAGCTACCCAGCAGGGCCAGATAACACCACTCAGGTTTGTGGGCATCAGGACATCACATGGTAAATTGAGAGGAGACATAAATAGGGGCTGGCAAACAAATTCTTCTCCACTGAAGAGTGATTCTGAGAGCCAGGGGCTCTACATGGTCCATTTGGATGACATGCTGTTGCTGTGTGGGGAACTATACTGTCCTTCTTGGCATTTGCCACTGGCTCAGTAAGAGTGCACACTACCTTCAATTTGCTTTCTGTTCTTTCTGCTTCATTCTTAATGCCTTGGGGTTGTACTGCAAAAGCAGAGATCCAAGGACACAGCTCTACCTCAGTTTTGCTTCCCAAAATGTCCTGAACCAGGAGAGCCAGCATAGAAGTCCTCATTGCCAAGCACTTAGTATATATATGCCATGCACCAAGCTAAATTTTAGGAATATGAAGTATAACAAGATCTTCTCAGAATTCATTCATTTTATTTTCTGAATGAATTTTATGTGAAAGTATAGCTTGCTCTTTCTGTATATATAAAACAGAAAAAAAGCAGCAAACAATTTGCCCCACAGAAATCACTGACCTTAAATGGGAAAGTTATTTTTTTCCCTAGAAGACATGCTTTTCACTCACTCCAGTGATATACCTGACACATCTTATGGTGATCTAGGTTATCAGTCATTCTCACAGTTGAGGAATACATATCCAGCCTTCTCATTCCCCTACACATGTCATTGTTTCTACTCCACTCATTTATTCTCTCATTTATTTATTTATTCACCAGGAAAGGATTTCGACACTGAATTTAACAAAATACAATAATGACTTTTGGTGTAACCTTAGCCTTAAGTGAAGGACTCACAAAGTTAGACATTAGGAGGATTTGGAGTTGACATAGAATGGCCCACAGGGGTCATCATTTTCTACTGGAGGAAATGAGTCCCAGGGAGCGTAGAGATTCGCCAACATTAGTCAGTAAGAGAGCTGAGACTCAAGCACAGTCAGGCCCTCTTATTGTCGTGATGTTTGGGAGCTATTCTCTTTATCAGAAAGAACAATTTCTATTTTGATACTCGAGTTTGCATCCACCTACTGCAATCCTTTCTTAAGAGTGAGCAACTGGGATAAAGTCTAGTTCTTAAAGAAAGGGCCTTGGAGTTAGACATTTATGGGGAAAGCATTCCTATTTGCAACTGACGCACAAGAATTTGGGAACAGCTGTAGCATGAGGCTGTGGTACATAATGCTTCCTCCCCAACTCCAGCGGCAAAGCCAAGACTGTTTTCGCTAAATTTTCTAGGCAATTTCTTTCACGCCTCATATTTTGTCTAGGTTTAAAATGTCTAGAACACCCTACAATGTAATTTTGCGGAATTGACAGTATTTAATGATGCCCACACCTTGGTAATCATTACTTTGAAAATGTGCACCTAACTGCCTGGCCTGAGTAAGGAAAAATATTTGCCTCATCAAGCTGTTTAGGAGATTTTAAAGTGGATTGATCTACTGGAAAAGAGTTTATAGGAGAATCTCCTGGGTTTTTTTCCTTTAAGTTAATTTTTTGAAATTTGCTGCATAAGAATAATAAAATGAACTCCCATAAGATTAATTTAGTATAAGGACTTCTGTAATTAAATTCCAACTTAAGACCAGTATTGCAAATATGAATAAGCAACTGAATTAAATATGTTTTAACTAGGCATTCAGAGTCTGATAGAAAATATATGTTGGAACCCAAAATTCAGGTATTATGCAAATGAAATCTCTCACATGACATCAAACTATAAAATGGAAATCTGTTAAAATTTTGATAAAAATCTAAATACTTTGCCTCCCTACATTTTAAACATATTTTCTTATCACCCCCTGCAATTGAAAAAAATTGCTGTTTCAGTATGAAAATTTAGGAGAGTATTTTGATGGTTAGTGTGGAATAGCTCATTAAAACAGCTTTACATCTTGATTTGGGGGATTTGGGTTTTTGTCCCAATTCTACAACAAAACAGCTTCTTGACAAAATCACTTAACCTGTTTCCTGTCTGTTAACTGAGAGGTCTGTCTACCCAATGGAGGGTGTCTGTGTTTGCTGCCTGGTCCAGCGCCTCCACATGAACACTAGTCTTTGCTACAGCATGTACATGAGTATTTAGCCCTAGCCATGATGCTAATCATCACACATTTGGGGAGCTTATACTGACTTATGTAACTTTGAGAGATAATGCTATGCAAGGAAATAATTTTATAGATACTCAGGATATTTAGTAATCAATAGCGGTCCTTTAAATTACTCAAGTCAATCTTATTTTAAACCCTCCAGAAACATCATATTCTCAAATTCTGCTAATAATAGCTTCCTAGGGGGCATTTTCTAAGTGAAAGGAAATATTGACTGTAAATAATCATTTTCAATTAGTGAGGAAGGACATCAGGCCTCTTGTGGTTTACCGCACTCAGGTGAAAAGCTTAGTTATATAAATTGTTTATTTGAGACACACTTCAAGATACAGCTTTCTAAGCTGGCATTTAGTCAAAGAGTTTGCAGTCAAAGATTCCCCTCCCCAGAGCAAATAGTTTCCTGTCATATAAAAAATGGAAGAAATATTACATTTGATCATTGACTAGCTGCATGAATCAGACAAGATGCATATTTATATTCCAATTTTACAGAACAAGTAACTGAGTTTCCCAGAGTTTAAGAACTCCGGCCAGTTTCACACAGTTATTGATTGATTGAAGTTATTGATTGAAGTAGGACCGGAATCTAAGACTTTCATTCAGTTACTCTTTCTCTCACATCACAGGTTCCTTTGAGTTGCCTAAAAGGAGAGAAAAAAATTCACATACATGGTAAGAAATGCCACTTGAAATGGAATAAAGAGGTTAACAAAACAAAAGCAAACTGCCCAAAGAATCCCAAGGGAAGTTAAAAATATTCAAGTGATTTTTCTCATATATAATTAATGGCTCTTATTAGAGATAAAATTTATTTGTTGAAAAAAAAGTCTGAAAAATACTTTTTAATAAGGAATGTTAGGCATAAAGTAGTCAGTGCCAGGAGAACACACCACGGTGAAGAAAAATGCTTCTCGCCTTCACACCTAGAATGTGAGAAGGGGGTCAGCATCATCAGCGAGTGAAGGTACCAGTGCAGGTGGCTGTCCTCTGCGGAAGAGCAACAGAATAAAACCTGAATACGAATTGATTCAAGCTTATGTAGATTACAAAATACAGGGTCGCTAGATATTTAATCATGAATTGCAAGTCAGAAAAATTATCAATAACTATTAATAATTGATCGCAGACCAAATACAAATAGTCTGTTTGTTATAGTAAAATTTCTCCAGATAAGAAAAAACAAGTGTACAATTGAATCATCAGTGAACTGATTATCTTAAAATAAATGCAAAGACTCTGTTTTTTTGTTCCTCTATTTTGCTTTTTGGGACCTTTCCTTGAGATTGTGTCTCTGGACTTGTTAACTCTGTGTTCACCTGTAAGAAGTGTTAACCGAGGTAGGGTAGTGCAGTGATTCTCATCCCTGTAGGCTCATCAGGTGAGTCAAGAGTGCAAGGAGGGTGGAGAACTCCTGTTATAGAAGACTTGATTGTAAGAACCAGTTCTGAAATTTATTAATTAAATTGAGTGAGTTAAAATATTAGATTAATTTGATTAATCTATTGTCTGTAACATTTGCATTATAGTCCTTATCTAGTAGTGGTGAAGGTTAACTGTAGCTCCTATAATTTGGGGGACTTCTTTGAAAAAATATAAAAACATCATCTCTGCAAATATGAGAAACTGTACATTCAAATGAACACATAGCTCAGTGCTGATAGGTTCAGAATAAATTCCATTCCTATTTTTACCATCAGATTATTGACAGTGTGTTATTAAGGAGTGAATGTGAATTTGTGTTACAGTTTCAAAAAACTTTGAGTGTCATGTTATTATGACATTGGAAGAGCAGAAGGATGAGGTTTGGGGATATCATATATAGAGGACAGGGAATCTATTGATAAGTTAGTAGACTGAAGAATTGATCATTGCACAACGTACGGTGCCACCAACATTAGTACACATATATTTAATGAATTTCCCTAATATTATATAATCAAGAGATAATCACTGTCAGCTCTTTTTACTGTTGTTGTTCAAATGTTTTTCTTTATGATTAAAACAAATCATTCTTGAAATCACCATCAAAAGTTAAAAATGTACAACTTGGACCTGGAACAGGGAACATTGTTTCCTTACACAGAATTATATATTCAGAAATATAATATGAAAATCTCCCTTTAACTGTAATTATGCAATCTCTTCTTCTGTATCCTAGAGATCTCACCTATTCCCATAACTTCGACAGCCACATGTACCTTTCTTCTCATTTTATGTACGTCATGCTTGCACATTCCATTTATGTACTGATGAAACTCCAATATTGGTCTCTAGTCTTCCCTCCTGAGTGTGTGATACATACAAAAATGGCTACTGAACCTCCACATTTCACTTCAAACCTCATCTGTTCACAAGTGTAAGCATAGCAACTACTTGGTTTCTTAACAGCACCCCTGTCTTAGTGAAGGCCACACTGTCCACACAGCCATCAAGGCGGGAAGTTTGGAATCAGCTAAACTCCCTCCTCTTCCTGATCTCTGACATTTGACCAGTCACCAAGTCCCATGGAATGTGTCTCTGTGTGCACTAACCTCTTTTCTGTCTCTCCACTGTCCCAACTTTGGACTAGGCCCTCATTGTCATATTGCACTGAAGTATTGCAATACCTGATGAAAAAGTCTACCCTCCCTCCCATGCATTATTATGTGTTCTTTCTACAGTGCAAATTTAATCATATATGCATTCCTCCAATAGCACCCCATTTTTAAAAATAAAATCCTCAAGCGTATGTCACACTCAGGATATGACTTTAACCTGACTCCCCCCATTGCTATTTGGTCCAATATGGAAGAGCTTCTTGTAGTTCTTTAACATGCCAGCTTTCTCATAACTGTGTCTCTAGCCACACTGCCTTTCCAAGCTTGTCTACTTCTGCATACAACCCATGTGCATCCCTTAGGACCCAGCATAGACATCACCTTCCCATAGAAGCTTCACTGGCCTCTCCTCACATCCAGGCCAAATTAGATGCTTCTGTTGGGAATAGGAGAAGAGGAAGTAGAAACAGCAAGTTTAGACAACTCAAATAAAAAAGAACAGAAAAGTGAGGCAGTAACTAGAATTACATAGCTATGCCACATAATTGTGGCAGAGAATGGTAAACATATCTGAGCTCTTCGGGAAGCTAAATCAAACTTAGTTTTATGAGGACTGACCATGTTGCTGTAGTTGTGATACATACAAAAATGTGCAAGAGAAGGTTCTTGCCTGTTGTACCTGAAAGTTTGGTAGTAATAAAAGACATGCAAACAAAAATGTGTATTAGTACAATAGGTCCTGGCTTGATAAATATTGTAATAAGACGGTAGGAAAGTGGTAGGAATTGAAGCTAGACAGAGAAGGCAGTGACAGTAGGGATAGGAAGAAGGACAGAGACTTGTGAGATACTTAAGAACAATGAGAAGTGGTAACTAAATGGAGATGGTAGAAAAGGGATAAGAGGCATCAAAGATGACAGGAGTTTGTTTGGGTCAGTGGTTATAGGATGCTTCTAGCAAGCAATAGAGAGAATACTAAAGAGTTGGAAAACGTGTGGCATGGGGGGTAGGAAAATGAGTTTCATTTTTTGTCATGTTGACTTTGAGATGTCTGTGGAAAATCCTGGTGGAAATGCCAGGAAGACCTTTGGATATACATAACTTAGCTAAGAAAGAGGCTTAGCTTAGAGAAAATTGTTTGGGGACTTATAATGCAACCAGTGGACATGAATGAAGCTATCTGGGAAAAGAATGTAGAAAAAATATTAGTCTAGAAATGAAATCCTGGAGAAAACAAAAATTTAAGGGGCTAATTCGAGTAAGAGGACATAATGAAGAAGACTGAGAACAGTCAGAAAGAGAGAAATCAGCAGCATCCTCTTGCCTCCATGGCTGAAAGAGCCCTGTGTACTGAAGAATAAAGCCCAACCATTATCCCAGAGAGAGTGGATATTGATTAGACTGAGTTATTACCTGGAAATTCCCTATTCCTAGTGAGCATGTGCAGTAGTTCTGGTCAGGAAGAAATAAGGGGAAGTCTGAGGGCTGCTATTACTTTTTTGCTCCTAAAAATAAACCCAGCACATATATTTGCCTGTTTTCAGCCCCTAAGAGAAGCTGTCTAAGGGTGAGATAATTATAACCGCAGCATCCATCTTGGACAGTGAAGTAACAGGCACAGAAATGAAAGCCAACAACTCACGGAGGGCTCCAAGCAAACCTGGAAATGTGTGCCTCTGCCTACTTTTTATATGGCAGATTACACTGTTATGGACTGAACTGTGCCTCCCCCACACTCCTCAAATTCATGTGTTGAGGCCCTAACTGTCAAGGTGACTGTATTTGGAGATAGGATCTTTAGCAGGTAATTGATGTTAAATGAGGTTATAAGGGTGAGGCCCTAATCCGATATGACTGGTGTTCTTATAAGACAGAGAGAGAGAGAGAAGATTTCTCTCTCCACAGATACAAAGGCAAGTTCCTGAGAGGATATAGCAATAAGGTTGCCATCTGAAAGCCAGAAGGAGAAACTTCACCAGAAAGAAAAACTCCACCAGGACCTATACTGGCTGGCACCTCGATCTAGAACTCCTAGCCTCTAAGATAATGTTTTCTGTTATAAGACACCCAATCTGTAATATTCTGTTATGGCAGCCTGAGCTGAATAATAGAAGATTCTATATATTCTTGAGAGAGAGAAAGAAAGAAGAAAAGAGGGAAGGAGTAAAGAAAGGGAGAGAGAAAGACAAGGAGAGAGGGAGGGAAGATAAGTCATATTAGGAGAGGGTTACATGAAAATCAAGGACATTAGATTATTTTCAAAGGTTCGAATGGTCAAAAATCTCTGAAGACTTACAAAGATCAAGTTTAATAAGTTTGAAAATACTTTCAGAAGCTCATTGTTGAACCAAGCAATTCAAATGATGTGGACAATACCCACATGACACCAGAAGAAGGAATGGATAGGAATTGAGCAAGGGAGAAGAATATTGCCAACGTCTTCAAGAAGGCTGGTTGAAAAGGGAAGATAAGGAAGTCTCTAAAGAAATGAAAGAACAAGGAAGAGTTCATCTTTAGAATAGGATTTTAAAAACATTTTATAGGCAGATGGTCAAGAGTCAAGAAAGAGGGAGAAGGTGTAGAAGACACAGGAAAGAGAGAATTGTTTATGCAGAAAGTCTCTAAGATATTGGCAAGGAGTAGGCTCAAGAAGAAAGATGAAGATTTTGACTTGAACAATAGCAAGGACACATCATTCTCAGATCACGATGAGAAAAAAAGAGTGTGGTCATACAAATTAGAGGAAGGAATGAGCAGCAGAAGCCAGAGGGGAGATGATATTCTTTGCCCTAAAGTGGGACAAGATTTGTTTGCTGAGAATGAAGGGAGAGGATGGTGGTTTGGGAGTAGAAGTGGCCATATTCTACATTCTTGGATGTGCTCAAGCAGCTGCCTTTTGGTGGACTGAAGAGTGGAATTAGCCCAAGAATGTGACCCTGTTAAGTCATGCATCTCATCGCATCCAAGTGAATGAAAGACCATTGGAGTTGCTGCTATAATTAAGTTAAAGTACATGCCACAGGGCCTTATCCAGATTTGTAGTGATCCCAGGTGATATGTGACTACATCAGTAGAAAAAATAAAAGATGAGTTAATACATTGAAAATAAGAAGATAAATTTTGCAAGGTTACTCTTAAAAATACATTGTATTCTATCAGCCTAGTATCTTTGGAATGATGAGTAATTTAAAAAAATTCAATACATGGATTGTAATTTGAGCATAATGCATATTTTCCTAACCTGCTGGCTCATGTAAGCTACTTGCCTTGGAGAAAGCAGGATCTTGTCAATCTTGATAGCATACTTGAGAAAGGTAGGCAATATGGTGGTTCTTAAAAGAGATCTTGGGCCACTCATTCAAAATATTTAAAAAACTAGACATGAAATTATTAACTATTATTTCTCCTGGTTTATGAAAGGAACCTGGGCTACTTCTTGTTTTGTACCCATGGTACTTCCTGGTTATCTATTGGCATGTAACAAATCATACCAAAACAACAAGAATCACTATGATTTTCCACCATTGTTCCACCATAGTTTACACTGGGGTTCATTCACTCTGGGTGTTGTGCATTCTATGGATTTTGACAAATGTATGAGACACATCCACCATTAAGATATCATCCCAACTAGTGTTACTGCATTAAAAATCCTGTGATCTGTCTATTCACCTCTCCCTTCCCATCAGGCAATCAGTGAGACCTTTTAACTAAAGCACACTGGCTCTTCTTCCTACTTTGTCTGTAGTGTACATTTTTATCACAATTATATTTCCTTAAATTCTGGACACATTTCTCTCTGATTAAAAAGCTTTGATGATTATCTACTGTACATAGATTAAGTTAAAAATGCTTCATTTTTTGTTTCCATATTACATTAATTAGAGAAAAATCAATAAATTGACAAACAATAGGCACTCAATAACTAAGTTTGGGAATTACAAATATAGCGACACAGTATTTTTTATCTCCCATCCTTCTACTTTTGATTGACTATCTTCCTAGGATATAGCGCACACCTAGTTCCATTTTCATGCCCTGTCCCCAAAAAGCTAAATTAGAAGAAAAATTTCTTTAGTAAAACTAGAAATAAGAGAGACACTTCAGGTACCTTAGCACCCTAGAGTCATGCTAAAAATTTGTCTTCTAAGATGTCTCCTTCATCTTAAGGACTGGATAAGAAAAGATCTATTTTTTATTTTTTCATCCTTACCTCCAAAATTAGGTCCTGCCCCAGTTCATCAAGGCAGGAAATCTGATGGGTTCATACAACTAAAGTTATTTGGAGCAAAGACAAAGAGGGGGAACAAACAAGACTCTTTGGAGAAGACTGAGGTGTTGGTGGCATAGAACAAGGGCCTATAACTACAACCAATGGTCTAAATCTGGTCTGCCACCTACAGTTTAAAACATTTATTATTTTCATTTTTCAAAAATTAATGCCTTTGTATGCATTACATAAAAATACAATATGGTATTTCATCAAAGTCAGAGTACAATCAAAATAAAATATTGCTGGCCAACAGAGCAATAAAACAAAGACAACAATTACCTTAAGTAGAATAAATTGTGCTCCAATAAGTGTTAGTACCACTGGCAAAGCATTAAATAAAGCTTTATTTAAACACAGCCATACTGATTTTTTATGTATTTTTGATGGCTGTTGTCATGCTACAACAGCTGTGTTGAGTAGTTGTGACAAAGACTATTGGACCTGTGCAACCTAAAATATTACCATCTGCCCCCTTTTTGGAAATGTTTGTTGGCCCCTGTTGTAGAAAACCATGGTGAAGAGAAGGGGTACCAAAAACTGGAGAGGGCAGATTGACTTGGGAATCCTGAGATGGGCTCATTATAAGATGAAGGATTGTCAAGGTGAAATACATGAACTGTTTGGCATCAAATTCTGGATTCTGAATAATGTTGTGGTCGTGTGGACACATTCTGGAAATAGACTGTATGTTTATGCCCTTGCAAATCGAAATAGTGAAAGGGGTTATGAAAGGATAAGTAAGCCATTCCATCCTGTTACAGTTTCGTCTCCCACTTCATCCCTTCGCAGCCTCTATACTTCCCTCATTTCAGCCTCTTCTTAGAATGGAATCTGAGCCCTCAATTTCCTGTGCAAATTCTTTTCTGGGTCCATAATATTCCTCCACCTTGTTGAAGATCTTGAAGCTTCAACTGAATTGCACCACTTCAAAACACTTTCCCAAATACCTGCATCCTTCTCCCATCCCCCCCACGAGTCTGGGCTTCCTTCGTACCATTTAGCACAACTCAGTTTGTACCAGATTATTAAGCATGTCTATGTCTGCCTTTCCAGATACTTGTGACCGGAAGACACAAGTATGGTGATATGAGGTGATATCATGTCAATAAAGCAATGGTTACATGGAGATTATATCTGGAGAAGGAAGTTACTGTAGAAGGTATCCTCCTTCTACCCCAAGAAAAGACCAGATGCTCCCCCTTTATGGACATCTACTCTGTGATTATCCCCTTCAGTCAAGATTAAATCAGAGGCAAAGCAGAGTGCAGGAAGCCTGAATGGGATATTTTTATCCCAGCAAGTACATTTTGTACTAAGACAGCAGAGAGTACTGATTTTGTACTTGAAAAAAAGAAAAGGGTCCCATTCAAATATAGATTAATTTCATTCTTCAGTGATGGTTGCCATCACCTCATTACTGATACATCATTCTTATAGTCATTTTGGGATTTTGATTAGCACAGAACAAAGTGACCAAATTAACTATATCAAAAAAAATCTTTAATACATCATTTTAGACCTGGGCAGATAATAGAAAGTTTAAATCTAAGACTCTTTTTTATTAGTAAGCCTAATAGAAATTTTAAAAAGAGCATTTATATCACAAAATGTGTTTCTACTGACCTGTATACTCTCTGTTGTTCTAAATGCCACATAGCTTATTTTCCTTCCTTGAGTTTAGTCTAATATTGAATGAGTGAACGAGGGTTAAAATGATAGCGTGCAGAGGGTGGATTTGAAGGGGTAGCAGCAGTGAGGGTAGTTATAGTAGCAACATCAAGCGCATTTTAATTGTTTTTTTTTCTGAAAAGGTGAGTAAATGAATTTTATTTAAAGAAATTTTAATATTTAATACAATATTTACTTACAAGCTTTGGGAAAATGTTTCTTTTATAAAACACATTTTGGTCTTAGGAGGTTACTATTTCAACACCGTTTTTTCTGGTCATTGATTATACCTTAGAATATCCTCTATAATTATTCTAGCAAAGAATTACAATGCTCATTTTGATACAAAGAAAAGAAAAAAGCAAATTCTATGCCAAAACAAACCCCTGAATATACTCTATTGAAGACCATCATGTTGATTTATAAATCAGTGTTTGCCTGCCTCAGCCCTACGAAGGGAAAGGCTCGGTGTCTGGGTCTCAGCCAAGTACTCTTCAAGAGCCTTGAAGTACAAACATAAATTTCCCTTCGCTCAAATATAAACCCACCGCCTAATGTTAAGCAGTCTTCATGGAATTAATGTTCTTCCTCTCAACTTATTTTACTTAATCATATTTATTAGAGAAGCTCAGCCCATCAAAAGCACATTTAAAAATAATTCCATGGTTAACCTTAGGGCAAAAAAGTTAATGCCATGTATATTGCCAAGTTTATTAACTACCTTCTTGATGGGCTAACAGCTGTGTGATGAAGACAGTAGCCATCAATTAAATGAGCAGTGATCTTGAGACCAGAGTTTTCAGCAGGGAATAGTCAGCTAAGTTTTGGGCATTGAGAAGCAACCGCTGGACAGAAATATTTCCAAGCATTCCTTAGTTCTCTGCTTTATATTTGTGAAAAGTCTATGCAAATTGGTCAATTTGGAAAGTGAAAACACATTTACATGGTTTGGAAAGATTTGAACAAAAACTGATTTCTAGAAGAGCAATTAAATATATCATAATTATGTATTCACACTGAAAAGTTGTTATTCACTTAAGGCATAATCAGATGAACATAAAAAGAAGTATAAATTATTAAGCTTGCCATTGTCTTTATTCCTTTACATACTGATGTCATTAAATGCAGTAACTTAGCATTTTTGAGGGTGGGAGTCTTTGCAAGAAAGGAAATTGGAATCCTACCTCTTGTCTCAGAACTTGCTCATAGAGGCTCAGAGACCCACCCCTTGCTACTACTAGAGAAAAGGATAGTACTTGGAGTATCTGGGCTTTGGGTGGCAAAGAATCTGTTGTCCAAATTTTGTCTGGAGAAATCTGAAAATAGGAAGCTGGCTGGGGAAACTGTCAATGGTAGGGTGAAGGGAGGGGCCTGGTGGGTGGAGCACCAGTGCAGGGGACGTGCCCGAGGACCTTGTGGGCTTGGCAGAATGAAACAGGGCCTGAGACTTAGAAGGGGACCCCACCGAAAGGCTGCCTGCTGAAGGAGGGGATCCCAGGACGTTCCGCAGTGTGGAGGGGTTGTGCAGGCAGGTCAGGGAGTGCATGGCTCACAGTGGGGGACAGTGCGATGTTGTGGTCATGGTAGTGGGGGTGTCTCTGAAGAATATATGATGTACTCTACAGGGAAAGGCTAACACTTGGGTGTCAGCCATGACGGAGGGCATTTGAAAGCAAGAGACAAATCAAGGCAAATCAAGACACAGATGTGTAAACCAGCCATTGCTTCTTTCTGCTAACCCTTCCTCACCCTGTTTCTGACCAGAGGAGCCAGATCTTGAAGAGGAGAAGATGAAATGAAGAGGGAGAGGGAATGAAGGGGCTCAAGCTTCCCCTCCTGTTGGTTCCCAAGCAAAAGACTAGACCTGAGATGGGGGAGGCAAAGGCTCTACACTGGGGGGTGGTTGTCTGTTGGGAACCATCCTGCTTGGTTTCAGAAGCTGTACCCCCCACCCCCCATGGCTAAGGCTGAGTGAGCGACCTTTGGACCATAAGCCCCTAAGGAGACAAAGCTTATCTCTCTGGCAGGGGCGTTGCCTCTGCTTCTTTTACTTCACCCTGCCTGGCCCCCAATCCTTGATCGGTTAGCCAATTTTGGGTAAGATTCCCCAAGGGGGTAACTACCTAACACAGGCATGATCATGTGGAGGCCCCAGGGAAGGACTTGGGGGGCTACGGAGAAAGGAAGTGATGGACCCTCACCCCCCGACTTTGACATAGCCTGAGTCCTTATTCTGAGTGCAACAAGTCTCCTAATCTCTTGGCTGCCTTGCTTCCCCTGCCTGACTTAAGCCTGAAACAATGACAGAGAGCACTGCAGCCCTGTGCTGGAAAGGGTGGGTTCCCTGGGTGATCAGTCCTGAGAAAGAATACTGTGAAACCTGCCTTGCTAAGAATGCTCTCAGTTAAATGATAAGAGTCTGAACAGCAAATGAGTTTGTTTCCCAAAGTTTTGTAGCCTTTTAGCTGATAGACCCTGACTCAGAAGAAGCCGTAATAGTTCTTTGTATGCTATCTCCTATTTGATCCTTACTGCCTGACAATGATTAATGAGCTGTACCTGTATTCCTGTGAAAATTAAACCCAATAAAAGCCTGTCTAGGCAAGGGTGTGCGCACTCTCTCCTTGAGAGAGTGGCCTGACCCTTTTCCTCCACAGGACTCAGTAGTCTGTGTGAATTTGTCTCGAATCCCATCCTTAAGGCCTCGGACACTGAGGGCTGGTGCACACAGCAGTTGTTGTTGCTGCTGTTTGGGGAGTGAGTAGAGAGCTGAGAGCACTGTCTGACAAAGGTTTCATGAGAAGGGAAGAGCAGTTCGACAGAGAATTTTGCAGAACATTGGTGGGAGAAGAATTAAGCTCTTTTCTGATCACACCCTCCCAAGGTTAGCCCATTCTGTGACAAGATCAAAAGCCATAAGGGAGAAACTAGTTTTTTAATTCTGAGGATCTAAAAGAAGGCATCTGTGGCAGGAAAGTGACGAGCAGAACGCGACGGGGTGGCTGGTGTGATATGAGGTTGGAGAGGACAAGTGGGCAAAGGTTGGATCTGCTCTGATTTGCAGTCTTGGATGGTGTTTTGAATTTCACTCTGAGCGTTTTAGAAAGCCAGAGTTTCAGCAGAAAAGTAAGAACATCTATTTTCACTTTTCAAAACAAACAAACATACAAACTACAAACTAAGCCCTGCGCCTGCTCTTTGGGGACCAGGGTGCAGGGATAAGAGTGGGAGCAGGGAAACGCCTGAGGAAGCTGTTGGAGGAGGGACAGTGATGGGGAGGAGACGTTGATGAGAATGCTGATAGACTGGGGGTTTTAATCTTTACAGCTCTTGTCACTCCTCTTGGAGAGAGGAGTGACAGGTATATTTGTTTGTTTATTTGACAAATTAAAGACCATGTAGACAGTTAGGGGTCGGGTCAGGGTTACTTATGAGTGCTTTGGACAGAATATATAAGCAGTTCTCAGCCTCCAATAGGCTGAGAACTCCATAATTGCGTAACCTGGGCAGTGGTTAACATGCACATTTCTGGGTCTCTCCGTAGCCCTCCCGACACAGCAGGAGTGGTGTGAGGCCCCAGAACCTGCACTAGTAAAGCGCCCGCATTCTCCTGCAGATGGTTCAGGAAGCCTGCATGTCCCTGTGATTCTGGTTTTCTCAGAGGTCCAGTTAGCTCTGCATTCTGAAGTTCAACACTTACTGAACATATCTTTTCATTGCTTTCTATTTCTTTACCTCATATTTTTCCCCAACCCTTGTACTTTAAACATTTGGAGAGCTAGCTTGTTTTCCTTCCTTTTTCTTTCTCTTGTTTTAATTTTCCTCCTTAAGGAACAGAATTTCAGGTGCATAAATACTTTTTAACTGTTTTGAAAACAATATAGTGCTCATAGTGTAAAAATCATTTAAAGAACAATGTATCAATTTCCACTAGGATGACTTAGAGACAGAACACATGGCTTAGTGACAGGAAATGAAAGATCTGGTTTTTTTTTTTTTTAGGAAGCAACAGAGACACGATCTCTAACCATTCCCTCCCATAACTGAAAACATTTTGAGAGAACAGAATTCCAAGTCATAGGCAATAAGTGGTAAATGACAATATATAATGTCTTTGTCAGGTATTTTAATCTAAGAAGTGAAGAGCATCCCTCAGGTAGCACGCATTTAATACTGTGCTATTGAACTTCAGATAGGACAGCTTGCTTTTATGTACGATTAGATGGAATTTGCTGCAGATATCTAGATAAACTTGATGTAGCAGGAAATACATGATTCAATCACAGGGGGCGTGATAACTCATATTGGTACAGGCCGAGTTAGCAAATGTCCCAAATTGTCCCAGACAAGATCATCCGGAGTGGATGGGGGTATCTCCTTGATACTGATGAAAGTGTGAAATCATTCAAGCTGTTGATGGAGACAGAAGCAAAACCTGGGTGTTACAAGAAGTCTGTTATTTTTCCAAGTAAGTAGCTTTTATTCCCTACCACCAAAGGAAGTCCAAATGACACTCTAAACACAAAATATTTTTTGAACAACAGTTGTATAGGCAAAGTCAAGAATTCATTTTATCTACTCGAAGCACGTGATAGAAAGAGAGACATGGACCTCACAAGTGAAAAACGAATTTTCGTTCTCCTTAAGATTGCCTTCCTATACCCAAAGAGACTACTAGCCAATGCACACAAATTATCAGAGAAAACTTACCCCTAACTGAGGCCAGGTCCACAGGAAACAACTAAATGTGACATTCAGCAGACCTGGAGAGCAGGTGGGGTGCTTGGTCAAAGCCATGTGCAGTATCCAATAGTCTGTTCTACACCACTGTGCTTCAGACAGGGAGACATGTGAAGTACGTGTCCCAAGCTGAAAACAATTCAATGCGCCTTGTGTAATTGCTTATTTGCTTGTTACACATAGCATACAAGTGGAAAACAAATTGGCATTCTGTCATTTCTGTTTCAATGATCTAAGGTAACATTCATCTGAAAGAAATAAAATGAGTTACCTTGCAGATGTAGGTCAAGAACTGGATGGTCGATACACATCTGGAATACAGTATTAGCAACTTTTATGTAGGGGAACATACTTCCCTAGATAATAAAGTACTCTTAATGTGACTGTATTCTATAGCAGAATGTGGGCATTTTTGATGTTATATCTACAGAAAGGGAGAATACTAATTTTTCCCTTTTTTGAGGAAGACACATCCTTTAAGCAAAAATGAATGTCTGATAAAAAGTATTATAAATGTGAAAATATTGTATCTGGTGTTTTACGGAGACACAACATTAAGGGAAGAAGTGAGACATTTGTGGAGCTAGTCAAGTTTAAAAAAATTAAAATTCTTTATAAATTTTTTTTTATTTTTAAAATATATTTATTAATTATGCCATTACAGTTGTTCTATTTCCCTCCTTCATTCCCCTTCACCCTGTACACCCCCCCACCATCCCCCCTTTAGTTTATGACCATGTGTCTCAAGTTCTTTAGATTCTTTATTTCCCATACTATTCTTGCCCTCCCCCCTATTTTCTACCTACTGTCTATGCTACTTATTTTCTGTACCTTCTCCCCCCTTCTCCTCCTCCCACTCTCCTGTTGCTAACCCTCCATGTGATCTTCATTTCTATGGTTCTGCTCCTGATCTAGCTTTCCTCTTAGTTTGCTTTTGTTTTAGGTGTGGTTGTTACTAACTGTGAGTTTGCTGTTCTTTCACTGTTCATCTTTTTATTTTCTTTTTCTTAGGTAAGTCCCTTTAACATTTCATATAATAAGGGCTTGGTGATGATGAACTTCTTGAATTTGATCTTATCTGAGAAGCACTTTATCTGTCCTTCCATTCTAAATGAAAGCTTTGCTGGATAGATCAATCTTGGATGTAGGTCTTTGGATTTCATGACTTGGAATACTTCTTTCTAGCCCCTTCTTGCCTGTAAGGTCTCTTTTGAGAAATCTGCTGACAGTCTGATGGGAACTTCTTTGTAGGTGACTGTCCCCTTATCTCTTGCTGCTTCTGGGATTCTCTCATTCATTTTAATCTTGACTAATGTAATGATGATGTGCCTTGGTGTGTTCCTTCTTGGGTCCAAGTTCTTTGGGACTCTCTGAGCTTCCTGGATTTCCTGGAAGTCTATTTCCTTTGTCAGATTGGGGAAGTTCTCCTTTATTATTTGTTCAAATAAGTTTTCCACTTGTGGCTGTTCCTCTTCCCCTTCTGGTACCCCTATAATTCAGATGTTGGAATGTTTATAGATGTCCTGAAGTTTCCTAAACCTCTCCTTATTTTTTTGAATTCTTGTTTCTTCATTCTTTTCTGTTTGGTCATTTTGTTCCTCCTTCTGGTCCACTCCTTTGATTTGAGTCCAAGTTTCCTTTCCATCACTATTGGTTTCCTGTGTATTTCCCTTCATTTCAATTAGTTTAGCTTCCATATGTTCCTCTAATTTGTTACTAAAATCAACCAGTTCTGTGAGCATCCTGATCACCAGTGTTTTGAACTGTGCATCAGAAAGTTTGGCTATTTCTTCATCACTTAGATTTATTGGCTCAGGGGCTCTGAGTTGTTCTTGAGCCATGTTTTGATCTTTTTGTGCCTGTTACATGTGAGGAGCAGAGCCTTAGGTGTTCACCAGGGCAGGACTACCCAGGTCGCTGGTTTGTGATGCTGTATGTGGGGGCGTGGTCAGAGAGGGACAATGGCAGTTCCCTCTGCCGCTTCCTGCCGCTGGGGTCCTTGAGGTCCATCTCACCACCGCTAGCTCCTTCACTGGTTTATCTGAGTGCAAATGTGTGACTGTAATCAGCCCTCAGTGGGTCCGCCCACTTCTCCACACCTGGGATCCGCCCACAGCTGCTGGCGCACCTGGGTAGTGTGCCCGGGTTGGTCCAGTGGATCTTTCCTGCCCGACCCCACTCTGCTGCTGGCTCTGCCCCTCTTACCAGTTTGGCTGAAGGGTTCGTTGTTGTCAGACTTCCATGTAGTTCAATTTTCTGTGGTTTGGCTGTGTTTTTGTGGCTAAAACTTTGTTGTTTTTAAACTTGGTTGTGTGAGAAGGTGCAGTGCTTCCACCTACACCTCCATCTTGGCGGAAGTCTCTTTATAAAATTTTTTTGATGCTTGAGTGGAAATATCCTAAAATACAGTAAATTATTTTAGTGGCATTAAAATTCAAGGTGACACAAAGCTGTGAGATGATTGATCTATTCTCTCAAAGTAATATTCCTGCCAGAATCTACTTGATAGTTTTTACAGACTCTGGGAAATTTCCAATTTGGAAAAAGAAATGGGCATGTCTGGATTATGTGTGGAAGTATTATGTCATTTCTTTTCTCAAAAGAAAGCCTTTGGGGCCACGGTGGTTTTTACATGCATTATCAGATTGATCAAGCCATTGATCAATGGAGCACACATTTTCAATTGAGAAAGGAATGTGTTCAGTCCTGTTAATTAATACATGAGGCTTTAGAGGACAAGGGGGCAAGCCCAGCTCTAACCTCAGAGAAGAACATTTATGTGAATACACTTCATTGCCTTCATTTCTCTGGAAAGCCTATAAATCAGCATGGAAGCCCGGAGAAGGCAACTTTAACCTGGACATTTACATAAATTTCCTGAAGGGGATTATCACACGGTCCATACCTGTTCTCCTTAGCTCATATGAAATTTCCTTCAAATATTTACCTTTTAAAAAAGAACTTCTCCCTTTACCCATCAGCTTAAAACCACACACACACACACACACACACACACAAGACCTGATTCAGGAAAAGGAGGCAACTATATGATGTGACTTTTTAAAATGCACTTCTCTTACATTCCAGGGCTTGAAATGATACACTAATGCCACATAATGAGTGGATGGAAATTTTTTGTCATCTAAAAAAGTTCAAGGAGATATCTGACCAGGGAAACCAATGTATAAAAAGGAGAAACCACTATTTAATTTTGTTTGTTTTTGTAGCTAAATAAGGTGATTGTCCTAGATATGTTCAAATTTACCATCTGGCTCTTCATTCGTATTCTCTTGGTATAAAAAAAAATCACTAGATCCAGGACTGCCTATTAGGCTATTCTGATTAAGAAGAGATGGGAGGACAGATGGTGGAATTATGCGGTAGAGAAAGTGATAGGGGATAATGAACTACTTAAAATTAATACCATGCCAGCACAGAGGCTGACGAATTGTTGGGTGGGAACTCTAAGTTGAATGTCAGATCTAGAAAAAAAATCCTGTGCAAAATTTTTTACCTTGTCTGAACACAAGGTAAACAATTCCTGACAAAAGCGTAAGTACTTAGTGTGAAAAACCTAATTATGTGTGGATTACTATTATTATTATTATTATTATTATTATTATTATTAATGTTTGCTGTAGTTAGCACTTATTGAGAATTAACAAATCAGGGACTGTACAAATTTCTCACACGCACGATCTCATTCACTCCTCAAAGAGTCCTAAGAATCAAATATTCCCACCACTTCACTTTTTCAGGCCAACACACTGAGACTCCAAGGGTTCCACAACTTGCCCAAGGTCAAACAACATGTAAGGGGCTGATGAGAGACTCAAAACCAGTCTGAGGTTGAAGTTCTTAACCTACTACGCTACACTGCTTTCTGTCATCTTGAAGAATTGCTAATGTGGCCAGTTCGTACTTATCTGCTTTAATCCTCCATTCCGCATGCATTCCCCAATGCCAGTCCTCTCCTTCCACTCTTCCTTTGATATATGCCTTCATCTGTGATTGAGGGAGTTTCTCAGTAATAACACATCCAATATAACATCGCATTCTAGATGTCATCTTACCAATCCTTCACTTTTTTCCTTCCCAACAGTCCCTCCCCACTCGCTGTACAAAGCAGCATTGATCATTTCCTAGCCTATCTCGGTTCTGCTGGCATGCATGATTAACTTCGCCATTACCCTCAGGCCTTTTAGGACATTAATATTTGTCTGACTTCACTCATCCATTGGCAGTTCATGTTTTGAATTCATTTTCAGTTTTCAGATATATTGGATTGTAACTTACCAAGTTAAATTTCAGTTACTCTGTGGTTTTCTCAATTTATTCCTGTCATTGCAGCAACTTCCAATTTGGAATCAGATTTTATTACTGTGGCATTTTCACATTCTTCCAGGTTGGCATTAAAGATGTTAAACCAGAACTTCAAAGTGACCCCTGGGTTTCTATCTGCACACTCTTTCAGGGAGCCCATCCGGGAACAGCCTAGATGGAACACAATCTGTGAAATCAGGTTGCTAGAATCTTCTAAACTTGTTATCAAGGATCAAAATAGTTCTTCATGTGGTAACCAAATAGAAAATGGCTTGGAATAGTAGGACTAGAGCATGAAGTAAGTAAGAAGAAGGAAACAGTAAAGAGGAGGAAATCATTTTAGTTCATGTTGCTAGAGATGACATGAGGAACAATGTCTAGAGTGTCTAGGACATTGTTACTAGGTTTAGAAAGAAATTATATGTCCCCTATATTAAGAAATAGTTAATATCACATTACTTTCACAGCACAGGTTAGTTTTTATCTCTTCAAAATCACCATACCAGAAGGTGAATGCTATTTCCGTTCAAGGCATAGTAATGGGGAAGCACATGGTTACTCAGCAATGCCATTCTCTCTTCGGCGTCAGGCCAAGGTCCACTGATCTCCCCTGGAACCTAAGAGATGTCTGATATTTAGTGATGCAACTGGTGACTGGAACATAATAAGCACACAATAAATATCTGTTTAATAAACATTTTAATAGATGAAATCAGAAACTCTCATGACAATCTGAGGTGTGTTTCTACAGGTACACCACACCACGATCTCCATCCCTTACCTCCCCTTTGTGTCTGTCGGGCATTTGATGTTCATTATACCTAAAGTGACGACTTGCTGTCTTAGTCTGCTTGGGCTTCCACAGCAAAGTTCTGCAGACGGAGAGGTGTAAACAAGAGACACTTATGTTCTCACAGTTATGGAGGCTGATCATCCAAAATCAAGGTGCTGTCAGAGCAGGTTTCTGGTGAGAGGTCTCTTCTTGGTTTGTAGATGGCTGCCTTCTCTTTGAATCCTCACATGGAGAGAGAGCAGATCGCTGGAGTCTCTTTCTCTTCTTATGAAGACACCAGTCCTGCTGGATTAAGGTCCGACCTTTAGGGCTTCATTTAACCTTAATTACCCCCTAGAGGCCTTATCTTCAAATGCAATCACATTGAAGGTTAGGGCCTTAATATAGGAATTCGAAGGGGGGGGGGGGGACACAATTCAGGCTACAGTACTTGCTGATGCTGCCTGTCACCTCCATAGCTGAGATAGAATTCTGATATAGTGGGTTACACGTCTCCTTTACCCACCTCTCCCTAGTGCTCCAATCACAAGCCCACTGCCCCAGGGCTAAGGGTTAGAGTATCTGTGTATTTCACACTCATTGCCATCACACCGCAATGCCAAGCTTTAGAAGGCAACGAGGCAGTTCATAGCCTCGGGAGACTGTCTGAGCTTGTTTCTCCATGACACTGGTTACTTGAGAGTAGTCCTTTGAAGAGTCCCTTGGCTACTGTACTGGGTTGTAGAGTGTCTCTCTGTGTTCTTGTCTACCCAGAGTAAATAAACTAAAATGGGGTCATTCTGGATTAGGGAGGGCTGGCTGTAATTCCCACAACTGGTGATTTTATAAGGAAAGGGAGGACCACTTCGTGAAGACAGAGGCAGATAGTAGAGTCATGCAGCTACAAGCCAAAGATACCAAAGATTTCTGACACATACCATCAGAAAATTCATGAGCATTTCCTTTCCTTCCACATGTTTCCATCCATTTCAAATACAACATCCATTGAGGGCACTTCTAAGATGTGTCTTGAACCTGACCAGTTGTTGCTGCCTCTATGCCTGTCGACCTCATCTGAGCCATTGTCAACTTCCATGAGCTATTGTGATAGTTTCTTAATTTGTCTCTCTGCATTGACTCTGGACACTTTATGATCCATCCTGTGCACAGTGGCCAGTGTGATATTTAAATATTTAAATCAGGATAAAATGTGATCCCTCCTATACACCCCAATGTTCATAGCAGCACAATTTACAATAGCCAAGTGCTGGAAGCAGCCTAGGTGCCCATCAGTAAATGAATGGATCCAAAAATTATGGTACATTTACACAATGGAATTCTATGCAGCAGAAAGAAAGAAGGAGCTCCTACCCTTTGCAACAACATGGATGGAACTGGAAAGCATTATGCTGAGTGAGACAAGCCAGGCAGTAAAAGACAAATACCATATGATCTCATCTTTAACAGGAACCTAAACAACAAAATAAACAAACAAGCAAAATATAACCAAAGACACTGAAATAGAGAACAGGCTGACAGCGACCAGAGGGGTGAGGGGAGGGGAATTTCAGGGGTAAAGGGAATGGTTTACAGGAACTTGTATAAAGGACATGTGGACAACAACTAAGGGGGTGGAAATGGGAGGGAGGTGGGGAGCACTGGGGGGGGGGGTGGGCTGGGATGAGAGTAAAAGACAGAAAACTGTCCTTGAACAACAATTAAAATAAAATAAATTTAAAAGAAAGAGAATAATCTGATGAACTATTAAAAAATGTGATCTCTCATTCCTATTTACACTGCCCACTTTCTTTAATCTGGCACCTGTCTGCATTTCCCATTTCACCTTACACACTCCCTGCTCATCCACCTCATTCCAGCCACATCCACTTCCTCCATGCATAGAACAATATTTCCTCTGCTTGGAGTGTCTTTCTCCCAGGTCTTCACTTTAATCTGTTTCTTACCGTCATGCATACTTGCTTAATTTAAATATCTCCTTCTTGGTGAAACAGCCTCTGGCCACCCCAATTTGAAATAGCCTTGATTTATTACGCTGGGTCTCGATAGAGCCCTTGGTCACTGTCTGACATTTTTCTTGTGTATTCCTGTGCCTGTTCTCCCCCTTTACTGGAATGTCAGACCCATGAGAGCAGGTACTGTTCCTCCTGTTCTGCAAAAAAAAACAAATGATGCAAACTTGACTTGACACACAGGGGCTTCCCGGTAAGTATTCGTCGAATGAAAAAAATGTGCAGCCAAAGAAATTACTGTCACGACAGAGATTTCCAAGGATCACCAAATCGCACCAGGGAAGTCTCCTTTCCTTTTGCTGAGAAGTTCTCTGGAGCCCTAAGCATTGCCAGTGGCCATTATCACATCATCCGGTTTTGGAAATATGTGTATTCTTTTATCACCTTGAATGTTTCAGTACTCAACTCTAATATGGGTAAGTTACCAGTATTGTCGAGTTATATATTTTTGCCTGCCTCGAGGGCTGCAAGATAATTAAAAATATGTAAATATACAAGGGATAGTATGTGATAGATGCCATGCAATTGAGCAAAAAACTTAGCTTGACTGCTTAATGATGCCTGACATTCCTTTACCTAGGTAACGCTTTTCATTCTAAGTCATAGGTAAAGTTTAAAGATAAGAGACCTGGAAGGAGGCTGTGTAGCAAGTTGCCATTTAGCACCGGGAAGCAGGATTTCCCTTTCCCCCACCTGTAAGGGAAAGAATTGAAGATCAGTTCCTGCCTGTTGGCTCTTCAGCAATTTTTACTCCAGTGTGGAAGTGAAAATGTGGGTCATGAAAGCTTATATTCTGAACTGTTGGCAAATAAACTTATAATACTCCAGTATGCATTATAACTGCTCACTGGTCCCTTCCTTTGTTTTGGTCAGATTTCACTCTTCTTTTGCCCATGTATATTCTTTTATTTTTTTTTCACTTTCTCCAGGTCTTGGTATTTTCCTTCATCCCATAAATTTTCTTAGCCTGTTCCTTAAGTTGTGAAAAACATATTTCTTTTAGACCTTTCTCAGCAAAATTCCTCTCCTGCAAATTTATGTTCAGAATTATATTTCACCAAATCTTTCTAATCCAGTTCCCTAGTAAAATTTTCCTCCTAGAAGGGAAAGCATGAGAGAGGGCTCAGGGAAGAAATGAGACTGAAAGCCACTAATGTATCATTTGTGGAATCCACCTTCCTTCCAACTTGCCTTTCTGACTGATTGACTTGGTCTGTTTCTTGTCCCTTCCTTGATGTTCTCAAAAGAACTTATAAATATAACAAAAACACCTGCTATGCAGTAGTTTTCTAAATAGTACCTGAATTACTTAACTTCAGCTTAATTTTTTTTACAGTGATAAAATATCCACACCGTCTTGATCCAACATCTAATTTCAGTGAAGGACACAGTTAATGTTACTTCAAGTGTTCAAAACACGGAGCAAAAAGCTGAAGATACGGATCTAAATGTAGTAGCATCCTTACACTTTATTCCGAATTGAAACTCAGGCCACATTTATCAGAGAGCCTCTGTTTTATGTGTGTGCAAAGGGAAGAGGCCCAACGAGAGCTGCACTGGGGCTGTAATGCAAAAATAGACAAGGCACCTGGATTCACTTTGTAAAACGTATTTGTACACAAATAAAAAGTAATAACGTATTATACCGATACATTATTATATAGTGTACAATAATACGATTATATACTGATGGCTTTTTTTTACCTTCAGACTTGATGATTGTTTTAATCTTTCAGAGAAAAACTGTTTGAACCGCCTACTGAGTAGAAGAGCAAGGAAGGGAGGGGCAGTAAAAGGTGACTGTTTTCTCTGCTCTGGGACTGTCGTTGGGGCTGGTGACAATTTGCTCAAGCAAATGGTGGAGGATCTATTCACTTATTCTCAGAATATGTTCTGAATATTATTTTGTTATCTTTATCTTTATTTCCTCAAGTTATGAATAAGCCAGTCAAGATTATATACACCCAGTCTACGGCCTGTTCTCAGGAAAGTACTTACTCCTTAAACAATGTGTCATCAATCATTCAAGTTGTTAATTGAATTAATTGAAAGTACCTGATACATATTTTCCAAAGTTACTGAATATTTCAATAGTTTAAAATCTTTGTTTTCTTTATCTTGATTGAACCCCAACATCTCTTAGAAGTAAGAAAACCAGAAATGTTACACTCAGTGTGGGCAGGGGCAAACTGAGGGCCGGGGAAATTTACAACTAGAATTACAATTGGTGGTTAAAAGTTGAAGAGCCAGCTCTCCTGGGGAGAAGGGAGGAGCTCCCCAAACCCCGACATGTAGCATTTGCCAATTCTTACCGTGAAAAGACTCTCACCCTGACTGACCTCAAGATATCACTGTGAAGTCATTGAACAAGAAGTTGGGAAGAGATGCCCATAATTGGTTCTTGCAACAGCAGCTCAGCACTCTGCTGTTTCATGGCAACTGTGTGTAGCACCTTTAAGAATGCATTTCATTCTTCTAGGTTGTTTTGAGTGAAGTTACAGTAACCAAGAGCCAGTCTAAGTGAAAAAAAGAAAATAACTCACAGTATGGATGTGGTATATGGTGGTTTTTCATTGAACACAAAGAGGAACTGACTCACTGGGCCTCATGATGTACGGGAACAATGTTATGTCTGGGGGCTTGTGGAGAACAGGACTGATAAAATGACATTGGTCCAGTCAAGATAGCATAAAGCATATAAAACAAAGTGGAGTCACTCATGTCAACAAAAATGGCTGTTAGTCAGCCACGACACTTAGGTTCAAGAGTGAAACTACTAAGTCAGAGCAGACACATCTGGCAAAGAGACATACCTAAAATACCTGTACATGTGACCAGAACAGTCACGTGTGTAGTGCAGGGCCACCCATAGATAGGCTCTTGGGTAAATTCCCCACTTGACATCAGGGGTGCATTTATGAAAAAGACCCAGAAGGTTCGGTATACCACTCTCAAGGTATAACTGAGGCAGGCTCCAGACCACTGCTGAGACAGCTGAGCTCCACACACTGGGTGCTGCTCCACGCCATGCTGATCTACCTTGGCATCGGCCACCAGAGGCTCTGCCCTGCCGGACTGAGGACTTCATCTGCCCTGCTGCCCACCTGGCTCTGAAGGTCCTTCCCTGCAAGACGCTGATGGCTCCCTTTCCCACTGTGCTGTCTCCTGAACCCGCAGACTGAGACTCTGGGACTCGGGTTCATTATTCCCCAATTCTCTTGTGTGATGTTACTACTGATTGTTTCTGAGTGATTACTATTGTTATTAGGTTAGTATAGATCTGGATTAAATCTGCATTAATAAAATCTGAGTGAACAGCACAGCCACCTGTGTTGGCTCCCTGTTATTTCTCAGTGTAGGTGTCACCCGTAGGACCGGGGGTTGTACAGGTGGCTCTGCACTTTCGCTTCTTAAGGCTTGGATGAGACAACCCAAGCAGGAATTGAGGGCAGGCTTATAGGAAAGATTATACATGAATATAGCTCATGAGAGGGCTTCAGCAATGCACTTCGAGGGTTGCTATCATTTATTTACTTCAGTTATTAATAGCTCCTAATTCTACCACATTGGCTCAATGTCCAAATTCCAAGGGGAGATCATATGATTGTCCCATTTTTGGTACATTGTCAAGGGCAGGGGTGATCTTGTCATAGATGCAACTACTGGGGCCTCATCCTCATGGACAGAGGCAGTTTCTGCAGAAACAGGGATCACGTGCCCTTCGGTTAGGAATGAGGCATCTAATTTGTGCTCGCATTGGGCTGTCCACCACCCATGCACCCTTTTCTAGACAATACGGGGTTAACATGTCCTCCCTATGTGAGTCGAGACTTCTCAGGGTCTTGTGTTCTTAGCCTCAACTGTGAGTACAAGCACTGCCAGTACCCACACTATACGACAATCGGGGAAGAGTAGAAAAGAGACAGAGAACTTCTATTCTAAATGGGGGAAGAAATTAAAAAAGAGATGCTTTCAGTTAAATGTGTAGAGTTGGTTACAGGTGCACAAACAATTTTGCTGCTTCCCCAAACCTCAGTAAGTTGACAATTACAGAGATTTTGAAAAGTCAGAGGCTTTATAAGACTAGAAAGAATAAGAACATAATTTGGAAGCTAGAAAGGAAATGGGCAAGTGAGTGGTAACTGAATTAACGATGCAGAGGAAATTGAAATGTGGGCAGGAAAGGGAAAGTCAAGGCATATCACTGAAGTCCAGAAATGGAAGTTTTTGGAAATGGAAATACCACACATCTGAAAATCAGGGTCTGTCTGGGGCTGAGGAGAGGGAATGTTTACAAGTATTTGTAGAGAAGCAGTTACCGCTGGTTCCCTTCCTACTTCCATTTCAGTCCAGATTCTAGCTCTCTCCTCCCTGGTGGAAGACCACAAAGTTACTGTATGGAGAATCTGAAACAGAGGAAATCCAGGTTCGTACCTTCCCAGAACAGGTTCGCCTGAGTCCTCCATGTCCCTCCCTCAAAGCCGGTGCTGTGGTCCTCCCAGGTCTGAATCCCATGATCTCAGCTGGGAGAGGCTGCCTTCCAACACAGCAGGGCCTGCCTGGCACAGCTGTGAGGAGGGCTGGGGTCAGCACAGGACCCTTGCTGGCAGTGCCCAGGCGAGTCTGCCTGCAACTGCAGAACCTCTTACCTTCTCCCTATCTCGGTGCCAGCACAGAGGTGCAGTCAATTGTGTGTGTGTGTGTGTGTGTGTGTGTGTGTGTGTGTGTGTGTGTTTGGAGAGTCTGCTGTAGATTGTGCCTTGCTTTCTTATTACTGACTATAATTTTATTTTTCTTTGGGAATTGTAAAAGAAAATTGGAATATGAGATAAAGGAAGGTTTCTCCAGGCAAATTTTGTTGTGCTTTTTCAGATCCTTAGGAATAGCTGCCCACCTACTTTAAGTCAGTGTTTCTCAAGGAATGTGCTATTAATATCTTGGGTGGAACATTTCTTCATTATGGAGGTTTCATGTCCCTGTTTTTACCTGAAAAATGCTTTGGGTATACCCGGTAATTGTGAGAACTTAAAAAAAAATATCCCTAAACAATTCCTAGTAGTTCTTATTTCAGGTGGTTCATCCTTACTGGATGAAAACCCTTATTCTAAATAAAAATATTGTCTTCAAGCTTATCGGATCTCACAGGTAGTTTGAATTAGGGCTTCACATCTTCCCAGGGACCAACTGGTAGGTCCTAATTTTCAGGAGCCTCCTTCTCCTATAATCTGCTCAGAGCCAAGGGTTGAGACAGTACCCCAAATCCGACCTCTTTTTTGTTTTCCCTTATGTTCCCTTATGTTTTCCCTTATGTTTGGTTGTAGCCTTTTGGAACCTCATCTTCATCTGGACCATCACCTATTAGATTCCCACCAGGGGCTAACCCCAGACATTACGTTCTGTTCCCTGTATCACAGACGAGGATGTGAAAGTTCAAACTCAAGTGCTTCTGTACTGGCAGGCAGACCTCAGTGCAAAAGCTGCATCTGGTGCTCTCCTGACCTCCGTGTCTGGCTCAGAACTCATTTCTTACTTTTTTTTTTACAGTTATCCAAGATTTCTAGTCATTTTCAGAGGCTGGCAATCTAACTTACTTTATGGAAACCTTTTAAAGGAATCGGTAGTTACAAATTTCCTAGCTTGATTAGAAAAAATGTTATAAAAATAAGTAGCTTTATGATAAAGGTAAAAAGAAACCACAGGACTTGGGAATGACACAAATAGCTGGTTATAATGAAAGAACCAGAGTGTTGGGAGCCAGATGGACTTTTGTGGGAATCTCTGTGTGGCATCGACTATTTGCATGGCTTTGGACAAATAACTAAAAACGTTTTTAAAGCTAAGTTTCTTCCTCTGTAAATGGGGCAGAAATAATAGGGTGACTGAGAGGAGTAAAGAGATGACATGTGGTAGCCATTGCCCCTTCCTCTCCGCCTCCGTTGTCAGGGCTCCGCAAATCCTCTCGCTCGTGCTCCTTCTCTTTAAAAGAAAATTTCTTGTCCTTTGGTCTTTGCACTGGGACTCTCAATGAGAGTGGGACACATATAATTAAATTTTAATTAAATTTGTAAGTAAACGCTCAGGGAGCAAGTTAAAGCATATCCTCAGACATAGAACTTAGAATTGTTTTTTTCATTACAAAAATTTTATTTACACTTTTTATTGTTAGGAATCTCAACTCTAAGCTCAACTACAGATCTCAGGCTCTTCAGAGAAGCCCCAGTTGTAAGTAAACAGTCCACTTCCCACATCTCAAGGACCCAACATACGTCCTTGGATGTGTACTATAGTGGACATGACAGGTTAGTTAAGAAAATTTTCTGAAAATAGAACCAAAGACAAAGGCATCAGAACTCCCTCCCATGTTCACTGAAATATGTTAGAAATAGACATATCTAGGGAAGTTCAGAGCTCCAGCAATCAGAGGTGTGATGATTAGAAATGGAAAAGTGTTGGAGTACACTGAGCAGACAAACTGTTGGTTTGGTTGGAGTTGTAATAAGCTATTGTGAACAGTTTTTAAAACTTCCAGTGTGGACACAGAACATGCACATTTAACTTCTATGACTTATCACTGAGAGAGAGAGGGAGAGAGAACAGAAAGTGTGGCGATTCTGCCTGCTACTCACTCCACCAAAAAGCATGTACTCTTAGGTGAGGATGAAATCGCATGTTGATCCTTGGGGCCTCTGCTTGCCTGATCCTCTCACACCACTAAAAAATAATTCTTGCTTTAGAGATATGTGTTATTCACACAAAATGGCCCTTAAATGCAAGCCAGTAACTTCACTTGGTGTGGGGCTGATGAAACAGCGATGTGTGGTAATGAGAGGAGAGATTCGGCTGCATTGAACTTGGGAGAGAAGGAATCTCTGCCTTCTTTTGGGGGATCATCAAGGGTAGCTTTTTTACACATGTTTTTTTTCCAAATAGGCTGTCTTCCGAATCTAACCTGGTACAGTGCAACTCTACTATGATTGAAATTCACATGCTCCACACAATAACCAATATGTTAACACTTGGACTTGTAAAAGTGAACATGTTTTTATATACATTAGGAGCTATAAAAGATTAAACATAATTTGGATGAAATTAACCAACAGCTGAAGCAATCTACCCTCAAAATTATGTGAAAACCCACTTTTCTTTTCAAATCTCAATCAAGGTGCTGCCAGAGTGTTTACCAAATATTGAGGAAATTAAGTTACAGCCACCATAAAATAGATGCTGATGCATCTCATTATAGCCCCTCAGAGGTAATGTTCTAAAAATATGTGAAATTTCATAAATGGAGATTTAGAATCAGAATTTTCCAGGGCTAGGTAGACACTGTCCAGCAGGCAAAGCAGGGAGTTTTGTATTTCCCATCATCCCGCAGATAATGACGCTCAGGCAGATAATGACCCTTAGGCTCGGAGAGCAGGCGCTGCCACCAAAGGGAGCCAAACCATTCTGTGGGTTATTTCATCCAGGTTGTGGTCGATTGGACAGTTTGGCTGTAAGAATTATCTTTCTAGGAGGTCCTGATGGAAGACAGTGGGTGCTTTAGTACAAAATCCTAATAGAATCAATGCAAACTATTAAGTATTGAGCAGATGCCAAAGGTTCCACGGCCCTTTGTTTCAAAGGATGTATTCCATGGATCTATACAGAACAAACCATCGGTTTCAATATCATGGCATCATGTTGTTGGTCAGCACTGTAAAAAGAACATCTTGTTTTCGATGAGCACCAATGAGGTGAACCTGAACGTATGAAACACTAATGGCAATTTAATTCAACACTTACTGTGTGCCTAAATTGTAGACAGCTTGGTAGAAGACAGTGGAAGAAAGATTGGGAAAATAGTTAGTTTTTTCAAAGTGTTGACCGGCCAGCAAAAGAGACAAAGGAATGCATGCAGATGTCTCTCATAGAAGGTGTGATCAGATTATTTATTTAGGACATTTATTGAACACCCATTATATGCCTGGCACTATACATAGAGCTACACACACAGGCATGAGAGAGAAGTCTGTGCTTTCAAGGAGATGATGGTGAGGTTGGAGGGGCAGTGAGTGGAGACAAGACTACAGAGACATTATACTGTTCTAAGTGTTGCAATAGAGGAAAATTTAGGGTATGCTGGATCACACAGCAGGATGATCCTACTCTATTCTCCTTTGGGGGGCCTGGGGAAACTCTACCCCAAAAGGTGACAATTTGGATGAGTTTTTCAAGATGGAGTGTATTTAGCCAACTAAGAAAGGGGTAATGTGGTACCAGGATATGACAGAAAGAAGAAAAAATAACAGAGCAAACTATCACATTGACAAATCACAGACAGGAGAGAGAATGATGTATTCAAAGACTGGCAAATATAATTAGTGTGCCAGTGTACAGGGGCCAATGTAGCAAGAAGGGAGCTGGAAAGGCAAGCAGGAACCAGACCATGACGCTCATTGGTTGATTTCTGTATGTGCCCTGACTGGAGATCGGAGCAGCCACCTTGGTGTATCAGGATGATGCTCCAATCAACTGAGCTACCCAGCCAGGGCACCTCTTACTGATTCTTAGGTCAAGAGTTAACCAAAACTAAAAGTATTGATTATTCAGGAAAAAAGAGAAATAAAAAATCATAAATTAAACATATAGGTGAGCTTTTACTTTTGACCTCATGGGTGTAGTTTTTAGCAGAGTAATAACTCAGTGAGAACAACTAGAAGAGCTGAATACATTGTAAAAAGATTCTGTTTGAAGGCTTCAGGCCTTGCTAAAACATCTTGGACTTGAGGCACAAGCTCCTGGAGAGAAGAGAGCTCATTGGGTTAGATTTCTGCCAAGGTTGGGAATTCAGGGACTAAATTCTCAGAGGGAAGAAGAAGATGAAAGCTGGTGGAGAAAGCATTTTCCCTTCCCAGGCCTCCCCTTCCCTGAAAGACCATGTAGAGGTGGGGCAGTTTACAGTAGCCTCCGGGGCAGTCCCCGTGATGAGCAAGCGCACTTGCAGGCAACCATCTCACGTGACTCCCCCATCTGCCCATCGTCACTCCACTTGTCCTCATTCTTCCTCTGGAAAATGGTGATTCCTAGTAAAGTAATAGCTCCTAAGCCCCCTGCCTGAAGCTATGCTCGGTATTGAAACTAGATTCAAAATAAATAAATAGAAATGAAAACATTTTTAAGGTACCGGTGATAGCTAATTAAGAAACATAATGGAAAAAACACGCCATAAGTTTTATTATGTTTTATTTTCATTATCAGTTCAAAATGTTTTCTAATTTCTATTGGGATTTCTCCTTTGGAAATATAGGTTATATATGTGAAGTGCTTAAAAGGTACATGGTAAGCACCATGTAGGTGCTAGTTTTTGTTATTGAAAAGTACAGAGATACATTCATATTCCTCTATCTATATCCATATAGATACACAACATTACAAGATAAAGACAACTTTTATAATATGTATGACAGACAAAGTAATAACAACAGCTTAACAACAGGTGGTATTTACATAGTATCCTATACATGGTCTCTGTATGACAATGCTATGTACTATTGTCTACAGTTCACAAATGAGGAAACTGAGGCACAGTATTATGTCCAGGTCATACAGTTGGAAAGTGATGAAGTCTAATTTTGAACGCAAACAATCTTGCTACATAATGATAACAATCTTCTGAATTATGGCCCACTTTACATACAGAGGCATAGTAAATCAGTTTCCCTTCTCAAACCCTGTTCAAATAAAATAAGAAATCTCTTAAATAAATCCATAAGATATTGAAAAACCAGTGGGAGTGCCAATGGCACTGTAAAACAAAATTCTGGAACATATAATGCAGCTGGTAATCAATGGATAATAAATGCTAACAGAGCTGAGAAACTACAACCCAACTACCTTGTAACTTGAGCTCCACAAGCTTGCAGGACCAGGAAAAAGCACTGCCTACGGTGGCTGCCAGATACTGCAAAGGCAGCATCTCCACCTCGGAAGCCAAGGTGCCTCTGGAATTGACTCCCTGCTGCTGGTGTAAAGTGAAAGTTCCAGGATGGGCCCTGGGCTGGAGACGAAAGGTTCCTTAGGATCCAAGTTCCCAGGGCCATCGTGAGGGGCATGGAAACCTCACACCCACAATGTAGAAAGTCAACATGCTCCACCCATCTTTAGATAACTACGTAGTTTTGGGCAATGCCAAGATCAAGGACCCATCTCAGCAAGCACAGCTAGCAGCTGCTGAGAAATTCAAAGTTCAAGGTGAAGCCATTCGAACCATTCAATAAAAATACAGACTCTTACTACTGAAGAGAAGAGTGAAGAGGGGAAGTTAATGAGACAGATGTGGAATTAAGGACATGGAATTGGTCATGTCACAAGCAAATGTGTCATGAGCAAAGGCAGTCAGAACAACAGTAATGACACTATAAATTCACCATAGTGCAATTAGGGAATTAACAATGTACCATCTGAAAATCAGAACTCTTGTTTGTTTTTGTGTTCTAAAAGAGTGGCTGCAGCTTGGTTTTAAATTTGTGGTTTTTATCATTAATAGCATTACAGTTTTTGGTTCATATTTCTTGGCCCATCAATACTACTTTAAGGGAAATAATAAGGAAAATGCAAAGACAAATTTCTGTTTTGCTGCTCATACAAACATTATCAATAATAGCCTCGCCCCTCTCTTTTTACCATAAAATAAAACAAAACAAACAAAAAGCAACCCCCCATAACCAAACAGAAAGAAAAGGGTTAATGACTTAAATGTCCTAGGACAGAGTAGATGATACATCTGTGTCGTGTATGCTATCTCACTGTCAAAAAGTATATTTTGGAAGGGTATGAGAAAATGATCAAAATATTCTTCTCTATGGAGAATTCCGTTAGTAGAGCCATAATGTTTGGAAAGACTAGAGGGCTTAGTGAATACACTAAAAGAATTTTTTCTCAGTATGCATTCCTAAAGACTAGGTGGAGAAGTCTTACTACGTTAATCATGTTCTTGGTCCTTAAGTCTCCTATTCTCTGGTCTCACCCCACAGAACCTATCCTAAGGTTTCCTTTTTTGTTTTCACTGCAGTCTACCGCTAGTTAGTTGGTACCTTCCAGTTTGCCCCCCAGGTGGAGTGCAAAGGGCTGGGGAAGGCAGAGTCTCCTGGTCCATCGGAATGAAGCAAACAAAAGCAAAATAAAAAAGGAAGCACTTGCACAACATATGGTTCCCTCCTCATGGAGACAAGTCTTAGACTCGACCTTTGCTGCGCGATTGGTCCAGCAGAGACTGTGGCTCTTTCCCTCCTCTCACCTGAGTCCCCTCCTAGCAAAGGGGCTCTGCAGGGAAGCGAGAAGACCCCTGGCTACAAATGCATGTTTATTACTCCTAGATGGCCGAATTAGGAGTCCCTGGTTTCATTTTCTATACTTTTCAAAATTTCAACAAATTACCCTGTCTGGTATAGCTCAGTGAATTGAGCACAGGCCTCTGAACCAAAGGGTCGCTGGTTCAATTCCCAGTCAGGGCACAGGCCCGGGTTGCAGGCCAGGTCTCCGATTTGGAGCATGTGAAAGGCAACCACACATTGATGTTTCTCTCCCTCTGTTTCTCCTTCCCTTCCCCTCTCTAAAAACAAATAAATAAAATCTTTAAAAATGTTTCAACAAATAGCATATACATAGGGAAGGAAAAAAGAATTTCCCCTTGACCTTTGTGATTTCTTGGCTGGTATCCCCCTGTAATAAGAATAGGTTAATAGAAGAAAAGTAAGCAGAAGTTTAATAACATGTATACCTCCTGCATGTGTGGGAGTTTTACTCAGGAAAACTGGGCAACTAGTCAAAATGGCCCAAGCCAGCACCTTAACCGCCTGCTGAGGACAAAGGAGAGATGTTGGGGGAGGGGCACACATGGCAGGTGGCGGGAAAAGCCCAGTGAACAAGGAAAAGGTTACTATGCAGATTTAGGGCATCTCCTTCCCCGCTGAGGAGAATTTCTACAGATTTGGAGTTATCCTTTCTGTTCCTGGTACAGAGGTGGGGACACCCTTACAAACAGAGATTTCCTTGTCAATGTAAATGTCCTTTTACAAAGAGTAACTTGATTTTCAGAGCTTTTCTTGTATCTGCTGTTACTGAAAAATAATCAGTTCCATATCATCCTTATGCTAAAGAGGCCATATGCTAAACTCGGGGTGCCATATTCTGCTTTTCTTTATATACAAATAATAATATTTGAAAAAATGAAATTTATGTCATATTAAAGATTTTCTTCTTGTCTATTTAAGAGTTACTAACATGATCTCTTTGAAAATTGGGGATTTCTTTTATGTGTTCTTGGTTTTAAAACACACTTTATTAGGATGACATTTTTTCTTATTTTTTCTTACTACCACTATTTCTGGGTATCATTCTCATTAATGTCATCAAAATATTTCTTGTTTAGTGCATTGATTTCAGCATAAATTATGTAACGTATCCCTTTATTTTAGAAGTTTTAAAATCTAAGTTCTTGGGAGTTTATAATTTTTCAAGTATAATTTTTAGCTTCTATAAAGGTAATCTTAAAACCAAAATATCCTTTAAAATGGGGGGAAGTCTGTTCACTGAGCACTGGAAAAGATGAAAAACAAGCTGAAAGGAAGTGACTCTCTCCTGTTATGCTTTACCTCTTGCACATACATTACTTTTAATCTATTTTAAATTAGCTTTTTATTCTGAGCATATGTTCTTGCATTATGCATCGCTGTCCAATGGTTGGTGGCAATGTGGGCTCTTGGTTCTTGACTTTGTGCAGGAAAGATTTCGCAACACAAGTCCAGGTGATTTTGAAAGTGTGTTTATTAAAGCTGGGGACAGTGAAACAAAAGAAGGGCGTAAGATAAAAGAGGCAAGATCACAGCAACAGAAGTGAGCCTGGGTGGAGCTGCCTTGGCCCTTTAGAAAGTCACAGATGCAGAAGTGGGCTAGCTGAGCTGTGTGCACTCAGGAAACAAGTTCCCTAGGAAAAAGTAGGGCCTTTGGAGAGAGGAAGCGAAGATACACGCCTTAGGAAAGAAGGACAAGAAAGCATAGGTGTGCGCACCAGAGAGAGAGAGACAGATAGACAGACAGACAGAGAAGGGAAGGGGACAGGTGGGTAGGAGATGAATGGGTTCAGGAGCTCACACACTGGGTCCTTTGCCTAAAGGGTTTTTATCTGTTTTCCAAAGGCAGGAATTTTAGGGGAGATCTCAGGGAAGGATTTTAATATAATATTCATAAGCTTTCTAGGTGTGTCCTTTCAAGGTTCTGGTCTCTACTAATTGGTTGGGGCTAGAGTAGAGAGTCATTGGTCATTGTATCTGGTGCCAGTGTCAGCCACAGCATCGCTTCATTTGGCGGGGGTTTTTTTTTTTAAATTCTGGGCCTGGGTTTGTTTTTTTTTTTTAAATTCTGGGCCTAATTTTTTTTAAAATTCTGAGCTAATTTGATCAGAACCACATTGTGTTAATGCTTAAGAGAAAGGTCTTGTAAGGGGAAAGGAGACAGGTGAGTCAGGAGCTGAGTAGGGCCTGTTTGAGTCAGCCATTTGTCCCAGTTTCCCCATTCCATTTACCAAGGAATGTTCTTTGCTCCTTATTATCCTGCTTCACAATTATTCTTTGGACACTGTCCTCCCCCCCCTAATTATTTCTCTTAAGCTTTTAAAAAACAGTCTACTATTTCACTTCTTTTTTTAAAATTTTCACTCCTGAGACTTTATTTCTGTGCAATTAATCATTTCCTTTTCAGTGTTGCTTTTAGAATTGTGGCTATTTCTCTTGTACTCAGATCTTGGAAAGACTTTTACGATTACTGAGGGCAGGTGATCTCTGTCTTGGCACTATTGAAGTTTGGGGTCAACTCTTTATTGTGGGTGGCTGTTCTGGCATCGTAAGATCTTCAGCAGCATCCCTGGCCTACACCCAACTCCACTGCAGAAGCACCACCCACTAGATGTGACAACCAAAACTCGTTTCCGACATGGACAGCTGCCCCCAAGGAATGGGGACTAGGGACTGGGAGTGGCCAAGTTGCTCCCTTTTGAGAGAGAACCACAGAGCTAGAATGAGTTTTAGGCCTGAGGTACCATTTTTAGTCATAATTTATAAATGAATTATCCTCTGAAACGTCTAAGCAGGATATTGTATTCAGACAGTCCACAGATAAGAGCCTAGGAAATACCACACTCACTCAACTCAGTGCCCCTTCGCTCCTGTTGTTTTCTCTCTGCCAGTGGCATCAGGGACAACTTTGGAGGGGTGTGGCTATGGTACTCATGCTGTCAGTCTCAAAGGTCAGACAGGTGACACCTGCACTCTGACCTCCCCATCCTAACTTTCGCTGCTGGTCAGGAGCAGAAATGTAAAAATAAAATGAAATTTAAGTTTACCTCTGTTAAAAGCAAGACAACAGGCCCTAAGTGGAGTCACTTATGCTAAGCCCCACATCACCAAACTGAGATTTAATTACAGTTTCTCTCCCAGAAATGGGATTTTAAACCAACCAATCAGGAATCACCTGATGAATTCTCATTAGGTAACCTGACAGACAGGTCCCTGCCTCCCCCTGGAGCAGTGATTTTTAACCTTTTTCATGCAATGGCCCACATAAATGACTAAAATTCTGCAGCACACCAAAAATTTTACTTTTTGCTGATCTAACAACAACAAAAAGTGGGGTATCATTTTGGTTAATCCTCACAGGAAAGCCACTGTTGCATTGTCATTTTTCACTTGACAGTCTAAGGGAAAAGGGGTCAGTGCCCCTGACCAAAGGATCAGGTTCTGCACTTTCTGAGTATTCCTGCAGCACACCAGTGCGCCTGCTGCTGCGCACCGGTTGGACCGGTTGGAAATTGGAAATCGCTGCCCCGAAGGAAAGCAACCTTGTAGCAACCAACCTCGTTCTTTGCCTGCTGTAACGTTCTTGTTCCACTCCATCTTCCTGTAAAAGCCTTTCATTGTTCTAGCTCTTTGGAGCTCCTTTGTTTTTGTTGGATTGAATGCTGCCAGATTCAATTTCTACCCAAACTCTCAAAAATGTTACTATGCATCCATTTATATTTTAACAGTGCACTCTCCTGCTCATTGCAGCACGATTCACAATAGCCAGTATATGGAAGTCACCTCAGCGTCCATCAGTGGATGAAGAGGTAAGGAAAATGTGGTGTATATGCAATGGAATATTGCTTGGCCCTAAAAAAGAAGGAAATCCTGCCATTTGCAACAGTGTGGATGAACCTTGAACACATTTTATTAAGTGAATAAAGTCAGACAGAGAAGGACAGATAACTAATTTTCCCTTATTTGTGGAATCTAAACAAGTTGAACACACAGAAGCAGAAGATAGAAGGGTGGTTAAAAAACTAAGTTTTTTGTCTTGTTTTTAAACTGGAGGAGCTACATTGATGATCTCAGCCACCTTTAGCAGCTCAGGTTTCTTTTTCTTTTTATCAATGACTTTTAAAAAGTACATGGTAGTTCTTTTGAAAATGAAGATTTCAGTTAATATTTACTCTCTTAATCCACATTTATTGAGGTTAGTATTAATGTCAGTCATCACAGTATATGCTTCAGAGAGAGGGTTTGTTAAACAGACAGACTCTAACTCCAAGTAACTTATAATCTCTCATGGGGCAGGGTGGGGTGAACCCAGATGAGCACCTGCCAAACCCCACAGCAGGGTGCACTGTGACAAAGGTCACAGAACTCACATTCAGTGTTTGAGCTTGGTGTTAGAAATAGATGGTTTTCAGCTGAGGGGCATCAGCGCCAGCTTTATGTGAGATCCTTCTAAAGCCAGGGTGGCCCTATCATGTCACACTGACTCAATTGCTTTCCAGATGTCAGTCAGGTTAAAGATATAAAGTGTACATAGCAATTCAACATATTTCTACAGCTTCAGCCTGTCAGTAAAAAGTCAGCATTTTCAAGGTTCGAGGCAGAGAGACCAAGGGAGAAAATAACACTTTTTTCTTTGTAATTTGTAAAATGTACAGTAGGATCCTTTCTAAATCAGACATGCTCTTAAGATATTTTATTGTTTTGAAGGTCTGAAAGCATTTTTTGGTAGAAATTAGGACACTAATTATCTCATAGCAGTTTAGATGTCTGTGAACTTTCAGAGAAGATACCAGGTTCTTGGGGAAAAGTCAGTTCAAAGTTGGTGAGCATCACACCATTTAGTAAGGGTGGAGATGGGATTGGTGGGCTGGGTTAGATTTGGAAGCTTTCATGAGCAAAAGAGACAACAAGGTCAGGGAATAATGAAGAGATGCCAGAGACAAAGACAAAGAGTGAAGAAAAGAACTGTACCACACTCACAGGTAGAAATGACAAATGAAGGATGCGGTAGAGGGTGAAGTCCGATGAGGAACCTGATGGGTGATCAAACAGAATGGCCAGATATGGAGACCACAGGTCCGCACACCTTCACTTTCCCTTAACGCCAATACACGTACTTTCAAATTTCTTACGTCTCTCTTGCGTTTTCAGATTTCTGATGTCTTTGCTGAATGTGAGATTAAGGTCAGCCGGAACTTTGACTTCACTTGTACATGGCAGCAAACGACTAATTCGGAAGCAGCTATGAATCGCTAAGAGAACAGAATGACTTCAGTTCACTTGGTTAAGCAATAAGAAAATTGATTATATTGCACATGGAGCACGCCAAAAATGCCATGGCTGCATTCTTCACTGTCGTACCGATTGCATTCCCACCTGGAAACTGTAGTTTAACCAGTTGCACAGTGACTTAAACAGAGAGACTGAAGAATGATTACCAGCCTGGTCACCGGGGTTATTCAAATATTTGTTCAGTAAGTTCTGGCTGAGCACTAGTATGATCAGGCACTGTTCTAGGCAATGGTAACAGAGGAGTGAAAATATAGAGTCTTTGATGAAGCCAGTATTCCAGTCAAGATATTAGATTAGAAAAGAAGCAAACAAAAATACATACAAAATGTGAATATATATTGTTGATAGTAAAGTGATATAAAAAAGTAAAATTGATGCCCTGGCTGGTGTAGCTCAGTGGATTGAGCGCGGGCCTGTGAACCAAAGGACTGCAGTTTGATTCCCAGTCAGGGCACATGCCTGGGTTGTAGGCCAGTTCCCAGCAGAGGACGCAAAAGAGGCAACCATACACTGATGTTTCTCTCCCTTTCTCCTTCCCTTCCCCTCTAAAGATAAATAAAATCTTTAAAATAAAAAAAAGTAAAATTGGGAAATGGTTATAGTTAAAATCAAAATGGAGGACCTATTCAGATGGCAGGGTTGAGAAAAGTCTTTTTGATGAGAGGTCTCTGAGCAGAGACCTAAGTGAGGTGAGGGAGTGAGACATAACACAGGGAGGAAGGGTGACGAGGGAGTGTACGGGGGAGTATCCAAGGTCAGCCTGGGGTAGGAAGGAACAGCAGGGACAGGAGACAAGGTCACGAGGGGGGTGTGGAGACGTCTTCAGAGATGTAGTTGGGAGCTAGTGAAGACTTTCAGGGTGTGCTGAGATTTCTGATGTGGCATGAAGTGTGATGGGCAGTCACTGGTGTGTGTGGGCAGCCAGAGGGGTGACATAACTGGACTTACACTTGAATAGTGTCATCCTGGCCGCTGTCGGAGATGGACTCAGAAGGAGAAGCAGGGTGAAATAAGGTCTAGGATAATTCCAAGGATTTTGGCATAAGCAACTGGGTAAATGAACACCTGGTTTATTGGTATGACATGTATTGGGAAACTAGCAAGTTTGGGGGTGTTGTTTGCTTTCAGACTGGGTTAGTTTGAAATGAGTGTTGGGTAGCTAAGCAGAGCAGCCAAGGAGACAATGTGTTGCCAGAAGCACACACTGCGGCCTTGTCTGCACAGGGAATTGTGTGGTGCGGTGTTGATACCACTGCAGTTCTTGTGTACAGCGGAGTTCATGCTGGGTCGAGTTTTCACAACACACAGGCTGTGCTTTGCTAGCCTCTCTGAAAATCACCCTCCCACCCACCCAATATGACCTGTTGCTCTGTGACATACTTAAGACTTCTTCATTTCTTTTCTGATATTTGGAAACAACTGAGAATTCAGTGTATTGTACTCAGTGGCCACAAGGACAAATTCATGCATTGCAAAGGTGCCGACTGAACAATTATGGAGCATCTGTAAGGGCTAAAGTTAGTAGAATTGAAAAGCAATTCTAAAGAGCTCTCTAAGCTAAATGTCCTCTTGTTCGGAGGATTTATCAAGGTCATCATACCTAATTTAGCTTCAAGGTCATTCTGAAACCATTCTGACCTAGTGTAGCCTGGGTTGTTTTCTATCTACCAACCCTGATGTGACTCCAGGGGAGAGGTAAGGGATGTGGTCACTAGGAAAGTTCAAAGAAAATATCGGCTAACATCATTAAATAACTTTTTGGCCATACTTGCCTGACTGGGCCCCTCCCTTTGCTCACCTATGCTTGGACTTGACTCAAAAAAATCCAGGTTTTGGTGAAGGGTATATTTTACTCTGTGTGTGTGGTGGTGGGGAGACATGGGAGTGGAGAATTTTCAAGCATTTGCTGTATTTTTTTATATCTTTCTTCTCACTTATGTAGGTTCAGGTAGGTTGGATGTGCGTTTCAGTATTTGCCCACACCGACAGAATTGTCTCTCCCTCCTTGATTTTGTAGTTGGTGGATGCACATTGGCTATGGGATGGCTGTCCCCATCCGAGGGTACCCTGTTCTTCATCCCGTGTCTGTGCTTTATCATTTCTTCCACTTAGGTGACAGCAGGCTGAGTGTGATTCATCCTTTCCGTGTTCTCTATTGTTGTCTATTTTTACAGCAGAAGATGAAGTCAGTTATAGACATGTTTTTTTCTTGATCTACTGAAGATCCACCAAGTTAACTGAAGATAATGAACACGATTCTTTTTTAGGGAGTGATCACCTCTGGAGATTCTAGAAGCTGGAAAATGTTTTTATGTGGCTACTCACCAAGGAGAGTTCATTTTTTCTTACCAGAATTATGCTTCAGAAACAAGCAACTATGAGGGACACATCTAGTGTTGTGGCTGTTGCCTCCTTTACCCACGTGTCTTTGCTGCCTGAGTCATTCTGCATTGTTTATCTACAGCCACAGCTTTCATGCCGTCCTTCAAATAATACGATGTACTTCATTACACCTGGTAGAAAGTAGTCACAAATTGACTTAGGGGATTTTTACAAAACCAATTTAGACACCTTTAATTCACACACTTAGGATCAAGGCTTATGACTATCCTAAGGCTTATGATTATCTTAAGACTGGCAATATGCAGACTTGTGCAATGTCGTTTTGACAGGTGAAGTCTGAAAATGAAAGCGTGTCTACAACCACATTTCTTCAATGTGATAAGTTCCTAGGGCATTCCGGGATTATTTTAAAAATGTGCTTGCTGTCTGCCACTCTGCTACCAAAAATAAGCTAGTCTCAGGGAGCTAAGTGTTAGAGGACATTCCTGGGAACTACTTCATCTGGGACCAATTGTGACAGCATTCTTGACTTTTTTCAGTACTTTGTTTTCCAACCAAACCAATTTCTGTCAAAAGAGCTGGGGCTTTGTTGTTGTTTTGGTACGTTTGTTTTTAGCAAGTGTACTTCTTACTGCCAAAATAAATAATGGAAAAACTAATTTAAGTTGGTAGTTTTATCTTGAGCATTTCACAATATCTAACTACCAGGAGGAGTCAGCACTATCAGACACATGTACTACAATACTGTTTTAGGAGGCAGGAGAGAGGATTGGAAAAAAAAAATCATTGTATTCGAGCCAGAAAAATCTGCAGTTAGGGAACTCAAAAGTTCTTTGTTAACAGTCCTCTGGCCTTGAACAAGTTTCTTTGCCCATCTGGCTCGGGGTCTTCAGCTGTGAACTGTAGCCAAAACTGAGTGTCCAATGCCAGTTTGTTGTGCCCAAGGCGTTACAATGTTACACTGGTGAAAATCACCATGGCTATGTATGGACACTGCCGTACACAAATGTGGAAGCCCCTGCAAGTGCATGGGTCTCCTCTAGTTCCCTGTAGGGAAAGTCTTTTCCGAGAACAGGAGGGGACTATGGCCCCACCAGATGAGTCCCAGAGAGGTTCTACCAATGCAGGTGCAGACAAACTGGCTTCGGGGCGCGTAAAACTGGGATCCTAGGTTGGAGCCACTTGACCGGAGGGGAGTCCTTTTATACAACAAGGATGAAAGTGACCGTGGCACTAGGAGGCACCTCTCCAGGAAATGACTCAAGATACTTACAATGTCATCAAGATACAAACAAATAGTTCCGGACACTCACTGCAGGAACGAGGGAGGAGAGGCGGTCAGGAGGACACGGGCTCCAGAGGCTTCTGTTTTTAGGACGCCGGTGGCCCGGGGAGCGCGCTCTCGAGGGGGAGGACAAGGAGGGCCCGGAGCGGCCGCAGGGAAGAGGGGGTTTTCCGACCCCAGGGCCCCGCGCCCTTCCCCGCGCCCCTTCTCAGCGGTTCGGGCTCGACCAGGGCAGACTCGCGCGCCTCTAAACCCACGCGGGCGGGTCTCGGGTCCACCGTCCCGGCTGCACCTCGGCCGGCGCCGCCGCACCCCACTGACCCGCCCACTAACTGTTTCGGTCCCGGCGGCCCGCGACCCCTCCCCCCGCCCCGCTCCCCGGAGCCGCAGCGCGGAGCCCCTCGCGGAGGGGTTACCCGCCCCGGAACCGACGTGCGCGGCCCGGGGTGGGGTCGGCAGCGGCGCAGGGACCCCCCGCCCCGAGTTCGGGCCGCACCCGCGCGCTGCCCGGAACGCCCCCTCCGCCCGCGCGCCCCGCGCCCGCTCCCCCCGCGGCTCCTCCCCGCTCCGGCCCCGCCCCCGGCGGCTCGCGCGCGCCGCCGAATTCCGCGCTGCCTCCGTCAGAGCCGAGCCGGCGGCTCCGCGGAGCAGCAGCCTCAGCCGCCAGCGCCGGGACCCCGCGTCCCTCCCCGTCCCGCCCCCCAGCCCGCGGAGCCCCGGTCCTCGCCCCCCCCCGCCCCCCTTCCCTCCCCCTCGTCCTCCCCGCGGCTGCAGCCCGAGTCCGGCCCTCCAGCCGGGCTGCCGGGAGGGCGGCGGCGGCCCCACCATGAGCTCGGAGGACCGTTACGGCGGCGGTCGGCGCCGCGGGGCGGGGAGCGGGGACACGGAGCCGCCCCCGCCGCCCGGGGAGCCGCCCTCGGTCCCCGCGCCCCCGCGCTACCTGCCGCCGCTGCCCGTGCCGCCCGCGTCCCCCGAGCGCCTCGCGGGGTCGGACGAGCTGCCGGCGGGGGTGGTCCCGCGGCGCAGGGGCGAGGACGAGCTGCCGCCGCTGCCCCTGCCGCCCCCCGGCCAGGAGGCGTCGGTGGCTGGCGACTCCGGGGACGGTCCGAGGCGCCTGCCGGAGGCGGCGGTCCCCGAAGCGGCGGCAGGGAAGGGCGGCCCCAGGGAGCCCGAGGCCGGCGCAAGCCGGGAGGGCGAGCGGCGTGGCGCCGGCGACCAGCCCGAGACGCGCTCGGTGTGTAGCAGCCGCAGCAGCAGCAGCGGCGGCGGCGGCGGGGACCCGCGTGCGGGACACCAGCACCAGCACCACCAGCCCATCTGCAAGATCTGCTTCCAGGGCTCGGAGCAGGTGAGGCCCGGGGATCCCGGAGCAGGTGGCGCGGGCTCGGGCTGGACCCGCGGGTCCTCGCCCGGGACGGCCGACCTTTCAGCACCACGGACAGCGCTCGGCTCCGAGAGGCTCCGCGGCGCGGCTGCTCTGGTCCCGCCCTGAGAGGCGGCTACTTCGTGTGGCCTTTCCAGTTCTGTGAGGACACCGGCACGTGTCCCGGTGGCGAGTACAGGCTTCCATTTGATCTACCCCCGTCCCCCATATCTGGTATTGCAGTGACACGTTCTTCAGGTGCTTTAATAATAATGCCATAAGTATCTCTTACTTACTAAGTGGATTTTGGTTTGTACTTAGAAACAAACCTATATCCTTTTTTCTACAATTGTGTCCTGAGTCACATCGTCTCAGACAGAATGCAAACTGGAGTGAGTCATGTAGAAACCAAAAGGGCAACATGCTTCTTTACTGCAGATTGTGGTGACTTATTCTCAGTGATTTGACAAGCGTGTTACACTTTTACAAGAGAAATAGAAATGTACTTTTGCCCCTGCTAAGGAAAGGCTATTGAGGCACCCATGCAGTTTATATTTTGTTAGAAACAATTCTAAAATGTAAACTCCGTTAGAGGTGCATGCACACTTACATGAGAAGACTCATGGAGACAACAGGATAATGTATCACTCTCACAAATTGTGGGTTTGAGAAAGCATTAGGTTCCCTTTTAAAAATATTTTTATGTAATTATTTTTCAAGTACAGTTTTCTGTCTTTTACTCCCATCCCAGCCCCCCCCCCCCGTGCTCCCCACCTCCCTCCCATTTCCACCCCCTTAGTTGTTGTCCATGTGTCCTTTATACTAGTTCCTGTAAATCTTTCCCCTTTTTCCTATTTTTAAAAGTAAGGATGTTGCGTAAGAATATGCAGGCTTTCAGGAATATAGTGCCCTAAGTCAATATTTATGATGCTACATTTAGAAAAAAGTAAAAGCATGATGCTATTGCAAGCTACTTTCTGGGCTGCCGTGCATTTCTTCTTTAGCAATGATTAAGAATAACTGCAGAGGAAATGCATCTGACCATCCACTTACAAGTTATTAAAGAGATTTAATAGTACAGCTTTCCCCCCAGAGCATTAGGAGCTGCATCTCCCAACCATTTTGTATGTTGGTAGAACATTTATGTCATAACTCTAAGCAATATCTTTGAAATAGTTTTAAGACTTTAGTTTCATTCTCATCAGAGGTATAAAAATTTAATTTCATTTTCTAGGATAGAGTTTGATGCTGATATCTTCTGGGTAAATGGCTTTGAAAGAAGAGAAAGCAAGTGTTAGATTTTAAAAATAGAGACGTGAGCATACATATTCACACCCAGCTGTTTCCTTCTCAGGGGGAGCTGTTGAACCCCTGTCGGTGTGACGGGTCAGTTCGGTACACACATCAGCTGTGCCTGCTCAAGTGGATCAGCGAGAGGGGCTCCTGGACCTGTGAACTCTGCTGTTACAGATACCATGTCATAGCCATTAAAATGAAACAGCCCTGCCAGGTAAACATTTGTGACATTTTTTTTTCCCTGAAATAACTTTGCTAAATGTAAGTACACTTGAGTTGTTACTGGGGATACTTACAAATGCTACTTAACAACATTTTATGCAAATCACGGTAAAATCAAGATTTAGAATTTGTAGAGATGTGTTTTGAGATATCTGTGACATTTTTATCTGAGAAACTCAAAATACATTTTATTCAAATGGTTTCCTTTATTAATTTGTTATTTAGCGATGAAATTTTACCATCTTTTTTCCTAAAATGATAAGCTGGTAAAATGTCATATACTCCAGTTAGATCAATTTTATTAGAAATTTCATAATTTATTTTAGTAATACTTTGTTAATTTAAGCATTGAAACCCTGGTTGAGCTCAGTTTATGGGAAACAAATATAAGTAAAGCAAAACTTCACTCATCTGGAAACTTTGGTTGACCCTTTATTCAAAGAATAATTATTAGAACTTAGTTCTGATCTGAATACTTTTAAAAATTCACTAGGCTTTTTCATATGAGTTTTTTCACAGTTAAATTTTGATTACTTTCATTCTTTGCTGTGGTCAAGTACATAGTGGACACAGAAGTATTCCCAACAGTTAACTTCAATAATACTACTGAAATTGTAAATATATATATATTTTTACATTTTTTATTGATTATGCCATTACATTTGTTCTATTCCCCCCCCTCCGTTCCTCTCCACCCTTCACACCCCTCCCCCACTATTCTCCCCCCTTTAGTTCATGAACACGTGTCTCAAGTTTAGATTCTGTATTTCCCCTACTATTCTTACCCTCCCCCTATCTATTTTCTATCTACTGTCTGTGCTACTTATTTTCTGTACCTTCTCCCCCCTTCTCCTTCTCCCACTCCCCTGTTGCTAATCCTCCACGTGATCTTCATTTCTATGGTTCACTCCTGATCTAGATGTCCTCTTAATTTGCTTTTGTTTTAGGTGTGGTTGTTGATAACTGTGAGTTTGCTCTCCTTTCACTGTTCATCTTTTTTATCTTCTTTTTCTTAGGTAAGTCCCTTTAACATTTCATATAATAAGGTGACGATGAACTCCTTGAATTTGGTCTTATCTGAGAAGCACTTTATCTGTCCTTCCATTCTAAATGAAAACTTTGCTGGATAGAGCAATCTTGGTTGTAGGTCTTTGGTTTTCATGACTTGGAATACCTCTTTCCAGCCCCTTCTTGCCTATAAGGTCTCTTTTGAGAAATCAGCTGACAGTCTGATGGGAACTCCTTTGTAGGTGACAGTCCCCTTATCTCTTGCTGCTTCTAGGATTCTCTCCTTCATTTTAATCTTAATATAATGATGATGTGCCTTGGTGTGTTCTTTCTTGGGTCCAATTTCTTTGGGACTCTCTGAGCTTCCTGGATTTCCTGGAAGTCTATTTCCTTTGCCAGAACAGGGAAGTTCTCTTTTATTATTTGTTCAAATAAGTTTTTCACTCGTGACTGTTCCTCTTCCCCTTATGGTACTCCTATAATTCGAATGTTGGAATGTTTAAAGATGTCCTGGAGGTTTCTAAGCCTCTCCTCACTTTTCTGAATTCTTATTTCTTCATTCTTTTCTGTTTGGTCATTTTTTCCTTCCTTCTGGTCTACTCCCTTGATTTGAGTCCCAGTTTCCTTTCCATTACTATTGGTTTCCTGTGCATTACCATTCATTGCAATTAGTTTAGCTTTCATATGTTTCTCTAATTTGTGACTAAAATCAACCAGTTCTGTGAGCATCCTGATCACCAGTGTTTTGAACTGTGCATTAGAAAGTTTGGCTATTTCTTCATCGCTTAGATTTATTGGCTCTGGGGCTCTGAGTTGTTCTCCAGCCATTTTTGGTCTGTTCGCACTCGTTAAGTAAGAGGAACGGAGCCTTAGTTTACCAGGGCGGGGCCACCCAGGTCACTGGTTTGTGACGCTGTATGTGGGGGCGGGGTCAGAGAGGGAGCACTGGTGGTCTTCTCTGCTCTCCCAGTCCGTCCCACCCCTTGCCCCCGCTCGTTTATCCAGCGGAAATGTGCGGGCCTGCCGCCCAGTGCCATGCAGTCTCAATGCTCGCCTCTTCACTGGTTTATCTGCACGCAAATGCGCGACTCACCACAGACAGCCAGCCGAGCCTCTTCCCTGTGTCCGCCCGTTGCTAGCCCGCATCTGGGATCCACGCCTTGGCTGCTTGCGCATCACCCAGGTCAGGGATCGTTTTGGCCAACCTGCTCCGCTGCTGGCTTCGCTCCTCTTACCGGTTTAGCTGAGCATTTTGTTGTTTTCGGACTCAGTATTGTCGATTTTCTGTGTGGTTTGGTTGCGTTTATTGTTGTTAAATCTTTATTGTTTTTAGATTTGGTTGTGCGCAGACGCACGGTGTTTCCACCTACGCCTCCATCTTGGCGGAAGTCTGAAATTGTAAATATTCTTAAGCTTTTTTTGTGTATAATCACATAATAACATAGTACCCAAAAGCCTACAAATGCCCCTGAAAAAATAAAGCCTTTTTTTTTGTCATGATGAAACTGATTCAGTCCATTGAAAAGACTGATGTAATGTAAAATACAAAGTAGTAAGAATAACATTTCCAACTAAAGCGAAGTAACGTGTAATCGACAACACTTGGTAGTGACAGAGGGCTGAAGAGAAGCAGATATAAAAGAGTAAGGGTCATAGCACAGAGACAGAGGAGGCAATGGAAGGGAAAGGAAGAGGGAATTAAACAGTTAGGAGGGAAAGAAAGTCATGAAATCTAGTATTCCCATTTCATTTGAAATACCACCCCCCACATTTAGTTTGCATTGAGCAGTATAAAATAGTTGAAATTGTTAGTGTTTGCAGAAGATATCTGGCAGCTGAATTACTGCTGCATTACTCATTTGCACTTCACAGTTTTTAATTTGTGCTCCCTTCACATAATTTGCACCTCTGATAGTCATCATTTAAGGCATGATTATCAGGCATGAAATGAAAATATTAATTTTCTCAAACTGACCTAAGGCTTATAAATAATTTGAAAAGAAGAAGAATAACTAATGTGGTCGAGTGATGCTATCATGCTGAAGACAGGCATGGACCTGGTACATTTTCCCAGAACCTCTAATTGAGTGAGCTCTTTGGATATAAATTTATGGATCCATCATAGTTGTCCTGAAAAACAGTTAAAACCATATCCAAAGACCAGGATAGGAGTAGTATAATGGAATCCACAATAATTTTGTGAATAAAAACATGTGGAGATGACAAATGGAGAGCTTTGGGACTCCAGTGAACAGTTTCACAAGAACTGCTGGAGCGGGTTGGGTGTTTGAGAGCTGAAACGGAATGCCAAGGGTTTGAAAAACTTACACTTACGCTCCTATATATTAATCCATTTGAGATGATTGCTTTCGAAGTAGGTACTGATTTTTTATATAATTTTAAAGTATAAAGAAGACAAAATGCTGGGGTAAAAATACAATTGACTTGTAATTCTAATCCCATAGCAAGATGAATTAAGTACCACTATGTTTTTCTTCATTAAGAGACATGTAATAATAATTTTAGCAAGAGCAACATCCCAAAGTATGTATATGGCCAAAAAATCAAAACACAAACAACCAAAACAATAAATTAACCCAGTATTACTAAACATTTGCATTAATTTCATAACCTATGCAAATGCTACCATGATCTGTAACCTGATTTGCTTGTTGCAGTGAACCAGAAAATTGTCTTTAAAAGCCAAGTTGACAGGCATGTAGTAACGATAGCATAGATCATGCCAGAGGAAATCACTTTCTAGGACTATGTAGTATGCACTGGAAAGCTCAGTCCTCTTAGTGAACAGAGATCAGTTAAAAGGTTCCCGAAGTGTAGATCCCTATACCTAGGAGTAGTTTATTCTCAGATAAAGTTGGACTAATTGTATGACATTTCTGTTATGGATGTCCCATAAACTTAGCATTTAGTCTGATATTTGGTTTTGTCCTGTGCTGGCGTGAGGCCTATTAGATTTAGCATTTATTGCATTCATCACGGTGCGGCAGAGAGCCATTTTCTCATGGTGCAGAACCAAATAAGAAGCAGGTCAGGGCCCTCACCTTCACCTTCCATACCCCTCTGTCCTAAGTATAGAGCCATCACATAATTTTGAGCTGGTGGTTCTTTGGATGTGGAAGAGAATAGAGAAGATATATAATAATATTGAGAGAACATTTTCTGAATACTTACTCTGTGTTGGGCACTGGTCTAAGTGCTTTGTATATACTGATACTGATATTTAATCTTCATTACAAACCTATGAAGTAGGGAATGTTATTATCTTTATTTTACACAAAGGGAAACTGAGGCACAGAAGGGTGAAGTACCTTCTACTAGGTACCTATCTAGTAAAAGGCAAAATCAGAATTCAAACGCAGTCTGGCTCCCAGGTTCATGGTCTCAGTCACTGTCAGAAAGTGTTCTTCTCAACCCCATTGTAGCCAACCTGATGTTTTTGGTCAAATAGCAGCTGTTTTCAGCCTGGTCTGTAAGATGGACCAGAAAGGCCTTTACTATTTATTGCTGCATAATGAAACATCTCAAATACTTAGTAGTTTAAACATTTATTATCTCTGAAGACTGTGGGGCGATTGGGGCCAGGTGGGAGGTTCTCCATGTATGGCATCAGTGTGGAGCTGCAGTCATCCAGGGCTTTGACTGGATGGGAACGTCCACGGTGGCACTGGCTCTTGGTTGGCAGCTCGGGTGGGGCTGTCAGCTGGGCCTCAGTTCTCTTTCCACGTGGCTTGGACCTTTCACAATATTGGGTTGAGCTCCAAGAAAGCAGAAGTCACAGATCTCTTCAAGGCTCAGCCTTGCTAGTGACAGTTTCACCTCTGCTGCATTCTCTTGATTAATTAAGCCACAGGACCACCTCAAACTCAGGAGCAGGGAAGATGGACGAATGGACTCCACTTCCGGAGTCGGCCCTTTTTTTTAAGAATAGCCATCTTTAGTTTACCACAGGAGCCAGCTTCTAAAATGGCTGTGTTTACCTCCCCTGGTCTCTGCATTTGGTCCTCCTCAGGTCCAGATCGGTCAGCGGGCAGTCACCACAGTTTCCCTCCCAAGGCTCAGAAACCAAAAAGGTTAAAAAAATGAGTGGGAGGTTGACTCCATTAGAGCTGCTTCACGCAGAGAGGAGAGGAGCAGTCAGCCAGGAGCCAGGTATGTGTGAAGTAAATATGCTGTGTGAGTCTAACACCTTAGTTTGACTCATTTTTCTCATTGAGATTAGACATTTTTGAACATGTGGGGCTGAACTTCCCCATTCACTGAATTTCAGTGACGTTCCTAACAGGACCCAGCAGAAAACTGAGGGATCTTCTGTAACATGTTTAAACCTTAATTGCTGTATCATTAGCAGTAGGAGTTAATTAAGACATTGGAAGTAATTAACATGCATTTATCCATCTACCTACTTCTACAATGTATTTTATTGATTAACATAGTCAAGATGATGCATTAACGATTAAGAATAAAAGCCAATTCTGTTCTGAATCTCATAGTAGGTGTAAAACTTGTGAAATGTAACAACATGAAGGTCAACTATATTTTTAGATGTGAATGACATTTTAAACTAATTAAGCCATGTTTAAATTTGTGAATGCTTTCATTACTTTGTCAAAAAATATAAATGCTTGAAGAAGTAACATTTATAGGAGGAAGTGTTGTATGAGAAACTTCAAACTTGTAAGAACTGAACTGTATTTCTTTTACATAGAAAAATACAATGTAAGTGGACGGTAACAGCGCTATTACCTTGGACAAGTTACCTTAACTCTTTGTGCCTCTGTTAATTCATCTTTGAAAGATAATAATGTCACCCATTTCATATAAAATTTTGAGGATTAAAGATACAAATATACGTAAGGTGCTGAGAATAGTGCCCAGCATGTTTTAATGTTGGCTTTGATAATTACTACATGTTCAAACAGACGGGCACCTTCAGCCGCTCACTACCGTGGTGCTCACAGGGCTGTGTGGTTCTTAAGTCTTGTCACCTATGTGAAGTTAATGACTCTTTTCATTTCATTCTTTATCCCTAGATTTTACTCCCTTTTTCTGGGAGAGCCCATCTCAGTGTTTGGCTAAATGTGTTACAGTAAATAATGAACGAATCAGCATTTAAAAAATCAGGTGTAATAAGATACAGTGATCTCAGCACACAGGAGTGTATTTATTCTCCAGTTGTCCCTCTCTGGGGGACTTTGCTGGAGTTATGAGATGCTTTTATATGTGGCCAAGCATAGGACAGTGTTATTTAGGGCACCCAGGCACCCATTGTTTGATTATATTTTGGGAGGAGGCGGGGAAGCTCCCAAGATTGGGAGGGGGAGGGTTGTGGGGGGCGGAGGGGGGCACTAATCTCAAAGAGGCACAGGCAGGTGACCAAGCATCAGTGCTGACTTCTGGTGTCTTAGATTTCCTTCCCCCTCCTCTGTCACTCAGCACCAGAGGAAAGGACTAGGAACGGATTTCCCTGGGAAGGGTTGGAGACCTACATGTTGGCCCTATACCTTGCAGATATTAGGCTCCTGGCCATTTTTTACTATCATTTAACATGTTAATAGCCTTCTTACTGCTTTTCCTTTCAACACTTATAATGTGCAATCAGCAGCAGGTCTTCTATAACAGTAAGAATGATGGAGAGTCTCCTAGGAAGGAGAATGCGTTGAGTATTTTTCACTTTTATCCATATTCTTAAAACGCTGGGACTCATCATTATACTTTTGAATTAGAGAGGAAGTTGGCACCAGGTTGGTTCATCTTGGCAAATGTTCTAAGGTACAGCTTCTGAATGTATTTGTCAAGTCTTTATAGGACTTTAATTGACTTCTTGAGGACCCTGGGGTCATTATTTTTCTAAACGGGACTCTGTCATGAAAGAGATATTTTCACCTGCAGAAGTGATTAAGTCATTCTCATGATGGAGCCAATGCACTAGGAGAGGCTGACAAATTATCGTTGAAAATTGACTATGATTTGAAAGTGTGTTAAGAAAACATCAGAGCATGAACCTTATCAGCATGCATGCTGTCATTTGAAACACTTCAAGGCATTTGCATTTTTCGGATTAAAATGTCTGCATACGTACAACCTGGTTGACAGAGAAAGTCACTACTTTTCTTCTACTTTTTCTGTTACTAACATTCTCTGTAGGTTTAGGAGAAAATGACAGGCTGAGGGGAAGCTTTTCCTTGCCATATCTGAACAACTGAGAAACAGTGTTAAATGTAATATTTAAATGCATATAGTGGCAGATTTCACGGATAATTAAAAATGTCAAAATAAAGAACATATCACAAGGCACATCGCTCACCTTTGAAATTGTTTTTGTTTCATTTGCTTGCATAATGAATTCAAAACATAAATGTTTGTTTTCCTCACTAAAACAGATGAATGATTCTCTACTGAATAAAATACATAAATTGTACTCTATCTACTCCTTACAGCTGTCCTATGTACTGTGTAGGCACATGATTTTACAGTTTGTCTCAGAGTCAGCTGGTTCTGAACTGGTAGTAAAAAGAGCTGGAGTCCATGCAGGTCTCTGTGTGTGTGTGAGAGACCTCTTACTCCCTTTAGAGTAAGAGGATTGGGGATGATATCCCAGGAGATGATACTCCCCAGAACTTTCTCTTCCACATCTATCTGCTTTTCCACAGTTTTTTTCTAGCTCTTTTAAGTGTACTTCTCTTTTGATGCCATTTTCTTTGCTCTTTTGGCCCCACCCTTCAGCTGCCTGTAGAAGGAAGAACCCTTTCTTGGGCCGAACTGGGTAGACTTACTGGTCAGAGCACATTACCAGGGCAAGATTTTTCAGCAGTCCGGTAGAAGAACCTTGTTGTGGCTTCAGAATGTCTTCACTTGATAATATCTATCTTGTTATTTAAACCAGAGGGCAGCAGATCTTTTCCCTGGCCAGACAGTAAGTATTTTAGGTTTTAAGGGCCACCCTAACTGCTGTCCCAGTAGGAAATCAGTCACAGACACTACAAGTGAATGACAGGGCTGTGTTCCAGGAACACCTTATCTGTACACCTGATTTGAACTCATACAACCGCAGTGCATCAGGAAATAGTGTCCTCCTTTTGATTCCCCCCTTCCCCAACCATTTAAAATTTTAAAACTGGTAGGCAAACAAAAACAGGGTGAACTGGATTGGCCTACCTGGATTTGATGATATTGTGCCAACCTCTGATTTAAATGAATGGTGTATTGATATGGATGTAGTTGTTTTCTAGACTTATAGTTAATGGATGAAGTGTTTGAAAAATTCTACATGTTTCTTTATAATTTTGAATGAAGTCTTTATAAACTTATATCATTTAGAAGATGGCAGTAATGTAGCTCCATAGCAAAATGCTATTAACTCCTTAATATAAAATATTAAAAGCATTGTGTCTTCTAAACAGTTTCTTGATTGTCTCAGACTGACATCTTAAACTTTCAGTAGTTTTAGTTGAGTCACAAGAGGAAGGCAGGGCCATTGCAGAATAAGCCCTCAGTGTCCCTGAAACAGTCCAGTCCCTCCTCTCAGTGAGTTTTCGGAGGCGTTCATGTCCATCCCTAAAACAGATCCTCCCAGGTTTTCTACACCCCCGTGGGTATGAGTAGAGTATCCTTTTTTGAATGTATTAAAATGATACTGTTTTAGTTATCTTGGGGTTTCCAAGTTTGCCTTCCAGAAGGGCATAGTCATGAGTGGGACAGATTTTAGAACAAATTATGTAGCATAGGTCAGTAAAGCTTGAGATTTACTTTCGTTGTTCACTTGGTGGGCATTCAATGAATATGGGCTGTGCATGAATGAATGAATAAATGAATGAATGAATTAGTGTTTTAGTAAGGTAGAAAGGTAGTAAGGTAGAACACTCATCATGTTCATATTTCTGTAGTGAGAAAAAGACTTGAAGAAATCAGGTTACATTCATTGCTTACACATTTGCCATTTACTGGATGTCAATTTTCAACTTGCTTCTAAGTGGCTCTTCTAAATAATCCTATTACGACTTTCCCTGGACAAATATATTCTGGTCTTCGACCACAGGAAAAAACCTTAAGAGTGGTATCTGTCTTTAAAAATCTAGAATTAAAAAAGAAAGTTTCCAGTGAGACATGTCTGCTTTTTTTAAAAAAATTAAATGTCATGGGAAAAGACTCAGTAAATGTGAAGTTACCCATGTGTGACACACTTGCTTTCTTGAGGTTGTCACTGGTTGAAGGATTTCCTTTACCATTTGTTCAGAGAATTCAAATGATCTGTTGGAAATTTTACTGCATTGTCATGGGTATGGATGAGCTGCTAAGAATGTCTGCTGGGTGTAATTTGTTTTGGGGGGTGTGTGAAATCTGCCACCAGGTTAAAAACAAGGTGATGCATTGTTTTGATGAGTGGTTTGTACATTTATAACATACTTTCCAAAATGATTTTCCGCTGGCGAATGCAATGCTCTGACACAGGGGGATGTAGCCAGAGAAATACACTGTTTCCTCCCTGCTCATTTCCTGCTCTGCCTTGACGTGTGGCTTTGCCGTGATGTGACTGATGTTTGCTGATGAAGAGATTGGAGCAAAGGAAACTCAGCTTTCTTCTATTTTTGGACCTTCTAAAAGTGGAATAGGATGACTTGGAGAGCAAAGCAAGAGCACTTCCAATCCTTTTGAGCATCAGGGAGTGGACTGATGAGGAAATAATCACCTGCAATTACAAGTAAATGGATGGCAGACACCGAGGACTTGGCCAAGAAAAATGTCATGTGACTTGTGTTCTCTGTATCCCAGGATATTTGACAGCATCTTCCCTGTGAACATAACTCACCAACAGGTGTTCTAGGTGATTTAGCTAAGCGAAATCCTGCATAAGTAAAGGTAGACTGGAAGCAGTCACGTGGGAAGACATGAAGAAACCTGGAAGCATTATTATTTGGACGAAGTCAATAAGGAAACTTATTTCTTATTCCATTCTTTAGGTGTGGTATGCTCTGAAAATTACTGTCTAAAAATCCTGCTCTTTCTCCACTTTTTATCTCTTCAGAATAGTTCATTTTGACTGATCACACCTGGGCTATATCTCCTTATCATGGTAACAAAGGTCCATTGCCTTAATATGCCTTTTAGTTTTGCTTCTCATTCTGGTGTGCTAAGTATGTGCAAGTGGCCAAGGTTTAGTCTGGGCACAGGGGGCCCTCCCTGTGTGCACGAGTTCTTGCCTCTCCACCTGCAGCACGCCGTTGTTGTATGTGGATGCACAGTTGTGCCGCAACACTGATTCGTGTCATCACTCGGAGGTACAGAATCATTCTGAGAAACCAGGGGCTGTTTCAAGAAAGTCAGATGCCCTGGGTTATTCAGCCTGTTCAAAAAAAGATGTTAAAAAGGATTACATTTCTCACAAATATCAGTAGATTTTACTTAACTTGTGTGGAAGAACATTCCAGAAGTAGCAGAAAATAGTTTTTCTCTGTTCTCTCCCCACCTCCATCTCCAATATTAATATCTTTTGTCCATCCCATTTGCAGATTTCTAACATAAATATGATGTAAGTAGACTCTGTATTAATTTAAAGGAAAAATACAGAAAATAAAAAGCTTGTAGAGTAGCAAAGAGCACAGGGTTTGCCAGGCATATATCGAGCAGCACTCAGTAAATCCCTGTCTTGTCCTCCTCCTTCCATCTCTCCCTTTTCTTGGCAACATCGCACTCTTACACTTTTTGGCGAGGGGAAGGTGGGGGGGGTTCCAGGGGAAACTTGTCCTCTGGAGAGAAAGAAACAGTAAATAAGGGTGACAGTCTCTACCCACATTGTTTTTTTCTAGGACTCAACATGCCTTGGCTCAAATCTGGAAGTTGAAAGAAAATTTTGAGTGTAAAACCCCCCCCACCAAACTGTCTTCTTCTTACTTTTCATGATAGACACTTGGTCACATTGCCATTGCTTCTATTAAAGTCACTTTCACATCAAGACAAGACTTTTTGGAAATTTAAGAAGTAGCAGTAAGTGAAAAAAAAGCAAAGCCAACTAGATTGAAACCTGTTTTACCAAAATTTGTTGGGTAGCTTTGGGCTACTCATGGTTCTGAGGCAGTGGAGGGAGGCTTTGAAACCTCTTTGAGTAGTTTAGTGAAACATGCACGGGTGGGGGGTGCATCTCACTACTGTTGCAGAACAGATACACCAGGGCCCAGACTCTGGAGGATGGTATACTAATACCGTCCGGACCACCTATGGGCTCGATTGTCTGCTGCCAATTGGAAAGACATCTCTCAATGCCAGAGATTTGTGAAAAGGAAAGGAAATGTTTATTTAATGCTATACAGACTTAAAGTAGTAACATAATGTCTTCATTAAAAATATCAAAGTCCTTTGAGATATCCACCTACACACACACACACACACACACACACACACACACAGCACGCTCCCTTCTCCCCCTGCCCTAATTCAGGGTACCGTAACTCAGGAAAAGAGCACATGTCCATGTTTCCAGGCCGCTGGCACCATCAGCTGTATCTCCATACAGGCAGGATCTCTAATTAATCCAAAGTCATGTGGCACCTTCTCACGGTTGACTGGCAAGAGTTCTTTGTACCCATTTTTCCAGGAAAAGTCTCTCCTGCTCCCTAGGCCACATGGCCAAAGGGAGCACCCCAAAGCTGTGTGGGCCTCTTCTACCAAAGCCGCAGGGGTCTGTACTCTGCCAAAAGTGTGTGGCTCTCTCCTTCACCTGGCTTCAGGGGTCCCCACTCTGGCAAAGCTGCGTGGTTCTCTTTTCAATGGCTGCTGTGTCTGGGTTTAAATCTTCATGCCAATCTTCCTCTGTACCCCCATTTTTGACTCCCATAATCAGTTACAACTGCCAGCATTCCTGTATTATTTCAAGTTTACTGGGCTGCCATTGTGAGTCTGGGCATGTATGGCCTCATGTCCTGGAGCCAATCTTCTCCAAACTCCCACGCAGGCTCTGTAACTGGGGGACCTGCCCCCCAGTTACATCTTGGGGGGAAGTGACTTCCATCCCCATGGCTCCACGCCTGGCCACAGCCATTTAACATATCCAAGTGACCCATCAAAGGTTATAGACATGTTAAACGACCATGCCATGGATTAGCTGCAAGGCTGTGGCTGTACAAAACAGCCCTGCATGTTCCTGCTCCATGTGTCCCTTCCTCCAACTCACACCTGTGGGGGAAGGGGTGAGGACATCTTATATGTCTCTCTAATATTTCCTATATACCTTGAGTTCTGGACACCATTCCAAATCCCTTTTTGGGGCCCCCCTCTTGGCTGCACCCTGTATCACTACCTCCTGCCTGTCTGTTTTCTCTGTCTGGAACCCTACTAAGATGAAAGGTAGTATCTGTTGCAGAGAAGAAAATCTGAGATAGAAATATGTTACTTCATTTTGGACACGATTAAGGCCTCCCATAGTAAACTGCAGGAGAAAAATGTCAGCCATTCTTTGAATTGCCTGTGGGAAAAGTTTCCATGTAAGTGATGATGAATGCATGGGGATGAGTAATGTAACAGGGCGTAGTGATGGATTAATATGTGTTTATTTTTGGTGTAGAAAATGATTTTACCCACATCAAGGCATAGCCTCAAAATATTTTATCCTTGTTTTTTTCTTACTATTTTTTCACTCATTCAACAAATTAATCACTACTATGCAGCAGACACTGTTCTAGGACCTATAGCTACAGAGTTTGTTAAAATAGGTAAGACCTTTACTTCCTAATTTAAATTCTTGCTGGTGAGGGATAGACAGTAGATACATAAATGATGTCAGTAACTGGATGATTAACAAAGTGTATGCTAGAATGAACCATGTGACACTGGATTAGAACTTGAAACATTAGTGTAAACTCATATTTTGCTTATTACAGATTCAAACAGTTACATATGGAGATATTTGTGTATATGTGCTTGTGCGTGGGTTCCTGTGTAAACACCCATTTCCCAGCTCTGTCTGTTGAGAGGGTCTGAGATAACAAAAAGCTTGCCTAGCACCAGCTCTTGGTTTCCAACACCATTCTCAATGAAAGGGATCAGTCTCACACAAGACAGCATTCTTGTACAATATGAAACTGGAGTACCTTCTACCAGAGTGTAAAGAAGTGCTCAGAAAACACAGGATGAGGGTGTAGCATGGACTTCAGCAGTATGTAGGTCAGGGGCCAAATTTTAGCTCAGACAAATACTAAGCCATGTGAGCAATGGTGATACCATATGTATTAATTCCTTAATGTTGTTGGGAAGTTAAATCAAATAACATCTTCAAAGTTATTGGCATGTGATGGCATTTGATTAGTTCCTGACTCCTAACCTTGTTAGAACAAGTTTTAACAAATGCAATTCTGCCAGCTTTTGGATTTGTTATTTATTGACTTATTCCCTTAATAACATAGTACATACTAATCACTTACTAGGTGCCAGACACCATTCTAGAGATTGGCGAAAAACAAAAGAGTAAGCAGAAGACATAAAATCCCTGTCCCGGCTCGGTGTGGCTCTGTTGGTTGGGTGTCATCCCACAAAGAGAAAGGTCACCAGTTGATTTCTGGTTGGGGCACATACCTGGGTTGCAGGTTCGGTCCTGGGTTACAGGTTCGGTGGGGACACGTACAAGAGGCAACTGATTGATGTCTCTCTCCCTTTCTTTCTCCCTCCTTTCCTCCTCTCTAAAATAAAATAAATAGAACATAGAATCCCTGCCCTTTGGGAATATCTATTCTAGAGGGGGAGACTGACAATGTGTAAGTAAAAATTTCAAGTACTGTCCCTCCTTTAGAGGCAGTTTTGCCTCATGCAGCTTCAGTTACCCATGGTCAACTGCTCTCCAAAAATACAACATAGAAAGTTCCAGAGATATATGTCTCATAACTTTCAAATTCTAAGTAACATGACGAAATCTCCAGCTATCTCTCTCCATCCTACCAGGACCCGCATCATTGCTTTGTCCACATACCCACCTGTATACATCACCCACCCGTTATTAATAGCCGTCTTGGTTATCAGATTGGTTGAGGAGGGAGACCACATTCACATAATTTTTATTTCTGTATATTGTTATGATTGTTCTATTTTACTATTACTTATGGTGGTTAATCTTTTACTGTGCCTAATTTATAAGTTAGGCTTCACCATAGGTTATGTGTGTGTGTCTAGGGAAAAAGTACATATAGGGTTTGGTGCTATCTTCTCTTTTAGGCATCCACTGGGTTCTTGGAACATGTCTCCTGAAGATAAGGAGAAACAACTGTAAAAGAGTTAGTAAATTAATTAGTAGTAAATGTTAAGGAAAAAACAGTGGGCAAAGAAGGGGGATAGGAAATATCAAGAAGGGTGGGTAATTTTAAATATGGATGGTTAGGGAAGGTGGCCAGTTTATGATCTTTGACTTTGACAGAAGTTTTTCATATATGGCTTTCTAGAAATAAGGTATGCATGCTAGTGAATGTTCACCACGAGTGGTTCTTCAACTGAAGGATATTTTATTCTGAGTTTTGGTTTTCTGTGAGTGTTGGAGAGGTCAATATTTATAGCCTATAGTTTTATAATTTGCATCAATATATTAATAGCCTTGATAGGGGATGTGATATCTTTAACCCATTTGTATATTCTGGATATTATGCTGAATTGGTTTTTAAGAGCAAGAATAAAAGGAGTACAATCAGAAAATTAAGAGAAAGAGAACAGTGAAAAATGTACTCTGTATTCTAAGAATCACAGATGCTCAATTTGCTCTTCCTGAATTATTTAAATTATTTATGCTGCTACATTCACTCTTCAATCTACAGAATTACCAAGGGGTTAGGATTTAAACAAAAGCCACCATCTATGAGAAATTCAACCTAGTTTGGATTATAATTATTTTTATGTTCATTTTTGTTATTATACTGATAATAAAACAAGTAAAAACCTAATATTGGGGTTACTATTTCTTGGACCAGTACATTTTTTTCCATTAAAAACACACACATTTTATAAGATGGATTGTTTTGAAGAGAAACTCTAACATCTTATTGATTGTTGTCAAAAAAACTTGGCTGCTTGGAGAATGAATGTTTGAGGCTGTAATTTTCAAGGTCATGTAACTGGGCGACACAGTGGTCACGTACACGACATGGCCACTGTGAAAGCCGTGCACCGTGAGAGGAAAGGGCTTATGTTGTTTCTGTAGCTACAGAAACGGACATTTGGGCTTCTAAAATCTATTTGAAACAAATGGCTCCCATTAGTCAGTGCACCGAGATTCTGGGCAACACTTCTTTTGTGCATTTCCACCACTGGCAGAGAATATGAATGCAGAGGACTTTTGAAGGGTAAAGATTCCTTCCTTCTGTTAAATTTTTAAATAATATGGAGACATTTTGCTTGACTTTATGGTTCTTAGTCAACCAAAATGGAATCACCAGTTCCCCAAATTTGATGGGAAATGTCATTTGTAACTTAAAACCTTTGACTTTTAAAGCCCATAAGCACAAGTAGGTTATTAAGAATCTCTTATTTGGGAGAAAAGTGATGATCGTTTTATAGGAAGTGAGATGTTATGTTGATGAATACATGCAGGAAAGAAGAGTGTTCACTCCCAGGGTAAGCAATCTCCATGGAACCCTTGTTTCGGTCTCCTGTTTGCTCGAGTGTCTTGAGTGGACTGGATTAAATTTACTGTTAGAAGTTTAAAACCTTTCAAAGTAAATCAGTAGTGACAGATCCTGGGGGTTTCTATGAGCAAGCATCCCGAGAATGGTGTCCCTTTCCCTCATTATGGGTCAGAAGAGCTTCACTATGTGACTCTGCCCTCTAGTGTTTCCTGTTAACCAGAGTGATGTTCTTGAAATTGGATGCATGGTACACAGAATTCCGCTAGGTTAGAGATATTTCTATGTGTTTTTTAAATCTTGTTTGAAAATAAACCTGGACCAGGTTCCACTTACTTAAAAGGGTTTGACATCTGTTATTATTTACCCAATTTGTTTCAGAAAAGGTGCCTGTTTTTCTGTCTGCTTAGCTTTTGATGAAATCAAACATTTTCTGTTTTCTATATTGAACTTTGCAGTCTTTGGAGGGTTTAGTTTTCATCTGTTTAGAGAGCAGGAAGAGCTACTTCTTAAATAGTTTAAGGATATAAAGTATGTGAACTTAAGCAGAATGCGAAATCCATTTCAAGTTATTTTAGGGAGTGCATTCACATTTTGAATGCCCATTGAATATCTGGGAGCAACAAGTTTAAAAAGAAGACAATTGTAACATCTAGTGTTTTCTGCCAAAACTTTTGTCATGTGTTGATGATTTAGTATTTTAGACATTTTTGTCAAATAAAACAAGAAAAGTATTCCTTATCTGAATTCATGTAACTAAAAGCAACCATTGAACAAATATTGGGGCAGTTTTGTTATTTGAAACAGAAATGGTGATTGCATTTTGGTTTTTGTTCTGATTTAGTTTTCTTAAAGAGGGACTTTTAGTTTGCTTAGGACAACGTTTTAAAGGGAATTAGATGGGAAGCAATTTTTATGATGTAAAACTTATGAACTGTATTTGAAAATGAGGATTTTAATTACTCCTGATTGTTTTACTAATGGCAAGCCATCTTGCTTGAGGGAGAACAATTTTCCAAGCAGCTTGTTCTTAGTTAACAGCCAGAGGAACCTTAATTAAGTGCTAACTATTGAGGCACACCATCTCCTGAGGTTCAGGTGGGTGGGAGGCGGGGCAAACAGTCTCTCCCCTGGTCATGAATCCCAGGGGAAAGCTCTGTACTTGGAAATAACTGGGAATAACAAAGAAAGAAAGGGACAAGGAGAGACAAATGGAATTTTCTTTTTCTAAATGGGAAATACAGTTTTACTTCAGAGGTGCAAAGCATTTCAAAAATACAATAGTGGGTATCAGACAGATTATGTGCTTGGAAGACATGCACACCCATTCCAGATCAACGAGGCCACAATTATCTTGGTTCGATGCACAGAAAATATGATATAGTAGTTATTGGAAATAAACAATGTGCATGTAACTTTAAAAACTTGGTTTTTCACACTGTCCCTGTCATCTTGGCAGAATAACTCACGTATCAAGAAGCGCAAGGTAGCATGGCAGAAGGTACAAGGAATGCTGTGCTCTAGCAGGGAAAACCATGTCAGTTCTGTGATTTTCAGAAATCACAGGTGGAGCCGGGGCTTCTAGGATTATGAAGCTTCTGTTAGTTGATGACTTGGTCATAACATTCATTAAACATATTTTAAATAGGGACAAAGTGTGGTGTTGAGTTTTAAGTGAATAAATATATAAAATAAACATGCCATCTTCTACATAAAGATGTACATATAATATTGGCTTGGCCAAAAAGTCCACTTACTTTTTTCATAAAATAAAAAACACATTTTTTATTTTCAGCAATAACTTTACTGATTTGGATATTTTGATATATAAGCTCTCTCCCACGTGGTATAATGTTGACTGTTCTCAGTGTCTTGATTTGATCACCATCACCTTTAACTGGTCTACCCAACCATGGAGCATCTTCCAGTGAGAAATGTCCAGCACGAAACTTCACAAACCACTTTTGACACGTTTGATTGGTCACAGCACCTTCCCCATACACTGCAAAAATCTTTTTTTTTTTTTTGCATTTTAGCTGCATTTTTACTTTTCTTGAAATGATAAAGCATAGTATACTAAAAATGTTGCATATTTTCTCCCGTCTTCAATATTTAAATGGCTACACAAAAATTCACCAACTTTGATAAGTTTTTAAAAATGCACACTGGTATGACAGCTCACACAATATCATGTAATGAAATTGTTTTGAGTGAAGTTAAAGACAGCTAAGCATATTGAAGCTATCTTATGGAAAAAAAATGTACAAACTTTTGACCAACCCAATACTTTGGCCTTACCAAACATTGAAATGTATTTCTAGTACAACATGGGTTTCAGAGAATATTTAAAACTAAATATGACAAGAATTGAATACATTATTATGGTTAATTTATAAATTGAATGTCTTGGTTGCACATACTTTAGTTTGGAGAACTGGAAAGATATTCTTCATCAGATATTAATACAGTAAGAAAAGTGACCTGTGTTACTTAGTGACTTTTTCTCCCAGCAGCAAACCCTAGGGTACTAAATGATATAAATACATAGTAAATTAAACTTGTTATTATTTTCTATTATCTTATTTTTAAAATTAATTTATTTTAATTGCTGTTCAAGTACAGTTTTCTGTCTTTTACTCCCATTCCAGCCCACCCCCCCAGTGCTCCCCACTTCCCTCCCATTTCCACGCCCCACCCTAGTTTTTATTCATGTGTCCTTTATACTTGTTCCTGTAAACCCTTCCCCTTTTCCTCTGAAATTCCCCTTACCCTCTGGTCACTGTCAGCCTGTTCTCTATTTCAGTGTATTTGGTTATATTTTGCTTTCTTGTTTGTTTTGTTGTTTAGATTCCTGTTAAAGATGAGATCATGTGGTATTTGTCTTTCACCACCTGGCTTATCTCACTCAGCATAATGCTTTCCATTTCCATCCATGAGTTGCAAAGGGTAGGAGATCCTTCTTTCTTTCTGCTGCATAGAATTCCGTTGTGTAAATGTAGCATAGTTTTTTGATCCATTCATTTACCGATGGGCACCTAGGTTGCTTCCAACTCTTGGCTATTGTAAATTGCGTCACTATGAACATTGGGGTGCATAGGTTCTTTTGGATCGGTGTTTGAGGTTTTGAAGGATATAATCCTAGTAGTGGAATTGCTGGGTCAAAAGGCAGATCCATTTTTAGTTTTATTAGAAAATTTCATACTGTTTTCCATAACAGATGTACCAGTCTGCAATCCCACCAACAGTGAACTAGGGTCCCCTTTTCTCCACAACCTCTCCAACACTTGTTGTTTGTTGCTTTGTTTATGATGGCCATTCTGACTGGTATAAAGTGGTATCTTATTGTGGTTTTAATTTGCATCTCTCTGATAGCTAGCGATATTGAGCATCTTTTCATGTGTCTCTGGATCCTCTGTATGTCCTCCTTGGAGAAGTGTCAGTTCAGGTCCTTTGCCCATTTTGTAATTGGGTTGCCTGTCTTCTTAGCGTGGAATCGTGTAAATTCTTTGTATATTTTGGAGATTAAACCGTTGTCAGAGGTATCATTGGCAAATATGTTTTCCCATACAGTTGGTTCTCTTTTTTAAAAATTTTAATACTGTTTTCTTTAGCCATGCAGAAGCTTTTGATTTTGACGAGATCCCATTTGTTTATTCTTTCCTTTATGTCCCTTGCTCTAGGGGACATATCAGTAAAAATGTTGCTGCGTGAAATATCTGAGATTTTCCTGCCAATGTTCTTCTCTAGGACTTTAATGGTGTCACGGCTTATATTTAAGTCTTTCACCCACCTTGAATTTATTTTTGTATATGGTGTAAGTTGGTGCTCGAGTTTCGTTTTTTTGCACATAGTTGTCCAGTTCTCCCAACACCATTTGTTGAAGAGGCTATTTTTACTCCATTTTATGCTGCTGCCCCCTTTGTCAACTATTAATTGACTGTAGAGACTTGGGTTTATGTCTGGGCTCTCTGTTCTGTTCCACTGGTCTATGTGCCTGTGTTTATGCCACTACCAGGCTGTTTTGATTACAGTGGCCTTGTAATGCAGTTTAGTATCAGGTATTTTGATCCCTCCTACTTTGTTCTTCTTTCTCAAAATTGCAGCTGCTATTTGGGGTCATTTATGGTTCCATATAAATTTTTGAAGTGTTTGTTCTATGTCTGTGAAGAATGTCATTGGTACTTTAATAGATATTGCATTGAATCTGTAAATTGCTTTGGGTAGTATGGACATTTTGATGATGTTAATTCTTCTAGTCCATGAACAAGGTATATGTTTCCATTTGTTTGTGTCTTCCTTGATTTCCTTCTTCAGTGCTGTGTAGTTTTCTGCATACAGGTCTTTTACCTCCTTGGTTAGGTTTATTTGTAGGTATTTTATTTTACTTTTTGCTATATTGATTGGGATTTTTTCTTTATTTCTGCTTCTGCTGTTTCATTGTTGGTATACAAAAATGCCTTTAATTTCTGGATATCGACTTTGTATCCTGCTGTTTTTCCAAATTAATTTATTAGGTCGAGAAGTTTTTGGGTAGAGTCTATAGGATTTTCCATGTGCTTTATCATGTCATCTGCAAACATTGACAGTTTTGTTTCCTCCTTTCCGATTTGGATGCCTTTTATTTCCTTTTCTTGTCTGATTGCTGTGGCTAAAACTTCCAATACTATATTGAATAGAAGTGGTGAAAGTGGACATCCTTGTCTTGTTCCTGATCTTAGTGGAAAATATTTTAGTTTTTGCCAATTGAGAATGATGTTGGCTGTAAGTCTTTCATATATGACCTTTATTATATTGAGGAACGCTCCCTCTATTCTCACTTTGCTGGGTGTTTTCATCATAAATGGGTTCTGTACCTTATCAAAAGCTTTTCCCGCATCTATTGATAGGATCATGTGATTTTTGTCTTTGCTTTTGTTTATGTGATGTATTACATTTACTGATTTGCGAATATTGAACCATCCTTGCATCCCTGGGATGAATCCCACTTGGTCATGGTGTGTGATCTTTTTAATGTATTGTTGGATGTGGTTTGCCAGTATTTTGTTGAGGATTTTAGCATCTATGTTCATCAGCGATATTGGCCTGAAGTTTTCTTTCTTTGTTGTGTCTTTATCTGGTTTTGGGATTAGGATGTTGCTGGCTTCATAATAAGAGCTTGGGAGTCTTTTATCATTTTGGAATTTTTGGAATAGTCTGTGAAGAATAGGGGTTAACTCTTCTTTAAATGCTTTTTAGAATTCTCCTGTGAAACCATCTGGTCTAGGGCTTTTGTGTGTTGGGAGTTTTTTGATTACTGCTGCAATTTCATCTGCTGTTATTGGTCTGTTCAGGCTCTCTGCTTCATCTTCATTGGAAGATTATATTTTTTTAGAAATGTGTCCATTTCCCCTAGGTTTTCAAATTTCTTGGCATACATACAGTTCTTTGTAGTAATTTCTTATAATCCTTTCAATTTCTGTGGTGTCAGTTGTAATCTCTCCTCTTTCATTTCTGATTGTGTTTGTGTCCTCTCTGTTCTTTTCTTGATGAGCCTGCTTAAAGGCTTGTCTATTTTGTTTATCTTTTCAAAGAACCAACTCCTGGATTCATTGATCCTTAGAATTGTGCTTTTCATCTCTATGTCATTTAATTCTGCTCTAATCTTGGTTATTTCCTTCCTTCTACTTGCTCTGGGCTGTCTTTGTTGTTGTTCCTTGAGTTCTTGAGGCATAGGGTTAGGTTGTTTGTTTCAAGATAGAAGAAATGTTTCTATCTTCTTTAGGTAGGCCTGTATTGCTATGAACTTCCCTCTCAGGACTACCTTTGCTGTGTCCCATAAGTTTTGGGTTGTTGTGAGTTCATTTTCATTTGTTTCCAGAGACTTTTTGATTTCTTCCCTGATTTCATTCTTGACCCATTCATTGTTTAATAGCATGCTATTCAGTCTCCATGATTTTGAGTGTTTTGGGTTTTTTTCCTTTGGGGTTGATTTCCAGTTTCAGTTCCTTGTGGTGGGAGAAAATGCTTGATATGATTTCAATTTTCTTGAATTTGTTGAGGCCTTTTTTGTGCCTTATCATGTGCTCTATCTTTGAAAGTGTTCCGTGTGCATTTGAAAAGAATGTGTATTTAGCTTCTTTGGGATGAAGGGCTCTATATATATCAGTTAAGTCCATTTCATCTAGGATATTGTTCAATGCCACAATATCTTTGTTGATATTTTGTTTGGAAGTTCTGTCCATTTTTGACAGTGGGGTGTTAACATACCCTACTATAATTGTGTTGCTGTCAATATCTTTCTTGAAGTCCTCTAAGATTTTCTTTATATATTTGGGTGCTCCTATGTTGGGTGCATATATATTTACAATGTTTATGTCTTCTTGGTGGATTTTTCCCTTGAGTATTATGAAGTGACCTTTTGGATCTCTTTTTATGGCCCCTTTTTTGAAGCCTATTTTGTCTGATACAAGTATTGCTACCCTGGCTTTTTGTTCCTGTCCATTTGCTTGGAAAATTTGTTTCCAGCCCTTCACTTTTAGTCTGTGTAGGTCTTTTGTCCCGAGGTGGGTCTCTTGTAGGCAGCACATATGTGGGTCATGTTTTCTTATCCATTAAGCTATTCTATGTCTTTTGATTAGAGCATTTAATCCATTTACATTTAAGGTTATTATTGATAGGTACTTATTCATTGCCATTTTTGTACCCATGTTACTCTCTGTCTCTCTCTTTTCCTTTCTTTCCTCAAAGCAGTCCTTTTAGCATCTCTTTCAGAGCTGGTTTGGTGGAAGTGTATTCTTTTATACCTCTTTTGTCTTGGAAGCTCTTTATTTGGCCTTCTATCTTGACTGAGAGCCTTGCTGGGGAAAGTAGCCTTGGTTGCAGGCCTCTGGTTTTCATTACTTGGAATATTTCTTGCCATTCTCTTCTTGCTTAGAGTCTTTCCATTGAGAAGTCAGCAGCTAACCTTATTGGGGCTCCCTTTTATGTTACTTCCTGTTTGTCTCTTGCTCCTTTAAGATTCTGTCTTTGTCTTGGAATTTTGCCATTTTAATAATGATGTGTCTTGAAGTGGGCCTCTTTGGGTTCCTCTTGATTGGGACTCTCTGTGTTTCCCGGATTTGTGTGACTTTTTCTCTCATCAAATTAGGGAAGTTTTCCATCATTACTTTTTCAAATAGGTTTTCTATCCCTTGTTCTTCTTCTCCTTCAGGTATTTCTATTACACGAATATTATTACTTTTCATATTGTCTTGCATTTCTCTTAATCCTTTTTCATTCTTTCTGAGTCTCTTTTCCTTTTCTTGCTTTTTCTGGGTGTTTTTTTCTACTTTGTCCTCCAACTCGCTGATCCGATCTTCTGCTTCATTGATCCTGCTTTTGATTCCTTCTACTGTGTTATTCAGTTCAGAAATTGTATTCTTTATTTCCTCTTGGCCCTTGCTGATAGTTTCTATTTCCTTTTTCATGTTGATATAGTTTGTAGTGAGTTCATTATAGTTCACCTATAGTTTCTGGTTAGCTCACTGTGAGCTCATTAAACTGCCTGAGAACCAATATCTGATAGCTGACTTGCCTCTTTCATCTGGCATTCTTTCTGAGGCTTTCTCCTTTCCTTTCATTTGGGGACTGTTTCTTTGTCTTCCAATTGTTTGTGAGATTTTTCTTGTTAGCCTCAGCTTCTTAAATTGATTTGTTCTGGCTTCCTGGGCTTATGGTGTGAACTTCTGTGGTAAAATACCTGTGAGATTTAGTAGTGTAGTCTCCTTGATCTCCCAAGCTCACTGGTCTTGGGCTGTCCCAAGTTTGACTCTGTGTTTGGCTTTGGTTTTGATTATTTTGGGGTCTTTTCTTTGTGGGTCCTTCCTCCCAGCTGGTGGTCCCTCTGTCTACCACTTGTAATTTGTTGTGCTGGTGAGGGAAGGTTGTGTTGAAGCTAGTTCTTGCATGTGTACAAGGTTTTCAGGATTCTCTTTTGCTCTTGTTCAGTTGTTTGCACTGGGTAGTTTCTCCACTATTTAGTTGTATTTCCAGATGGGTCTTGGATTGAGGTTTGTGTGGTTTCCACTCCCCCCTTCACCTTCTTCTGTTATCTTCAGGTGGTTCCTTTGTTGTTGGGTTTCCTTTTCCAGTGGTATCCTGGTGTTCACTGCTTCCACCGTCTGGTTTTTCAGTGTCCACTACAATTTCTGGTCTCTCATTTTCATATATGCTGGGGTACTGTTGGCTGTTTGCTTTGTTCCTCTGCAGATTGGCCAGGTGTTTCTCCCATGTGTAGGGGGAAGTGGAATCTGCTCCCTCCTACTCTGTCACCATCTTCCCAATCCAATCAAATTAAAATTATTTTTGCCTGGACAATAACATTCTTCCAGCAGTTAAAATCTTTAGCAAAATAGAGCATATTAATTTTAATGGCAGTGTTGCAGCAAATGATTGATATAAAACTGGAACATTTTTCAATGAAATAGCATTAAAGTTTCATTGAGAGTTAGGAGAGAAATGCTAACATTAATAACATATCCACATTGCATGTTCTACATTAAAATATATTCATTTAATTTTTTCCTAGCAGCTCCACAATGACATAAGATTACTATTCTCATAAAGAACTAAAAGAATATTGGCCATCGTTGAAGTCACTTTTAGTTTATAGTCTGAAGACAAGGCTCTTACTTTAAATAAGGTGCTAGGTGTATGTGGCTGACAGATGTGTGATATGAAAAGTAACACAGAGCTCCTTATCAATGTGAGTCATGATTTGGCCAGCACTTCAAAAGTTAGAGCACTCATTTCTCCTATGGAGTCAGTATGCAAATGGATTCCTTCTAGATGTCTGACCAAGAAAGAAAAAAAAAAAAAACCCAAACAAAACCCAAACCAAATAATGCCAGCAAAGTGATTTTATAGAGATTAAACTATTATTTAAATTATTATCTTTCAAGCATCTGTTAAATCCATTCAGAACCCAATACAATGAATATATTGTTTGTTATGTATTTAGAGATATTTATAGGTTAAAAATAACCTGATTGCTTAGCAAATAGAAGTAGAAAGTGGTATAGATTAGATAAATGCTTACTTTAAGCAAATCCCAACATGCTATTTCCAGGATTGAAAAGTGCAGCTGAGAATCATCTGGATTAGGAATTTAAGGGTATGTCTGGGTGTCTCCGGGCTGACTGGCTGAATCTTTCTTTGATGAGCTCTGAAAGGCTGCACGCTTGTTAGAAGTTTGTGTTGCACTGCAGTGGCTGCTTCTAGAGATATAACAACAATAGCTGCTGTTTATTGACTCTTCTGTGCCAGGTACCTTCCAAAGTGCCTAAGAGGCATATCTACAATTCTCAGAAATGCTGTTACATGAGTGGTCTAGAAAAATGTATCGTACTTTGAGGTGTTTCAGTTTAAGTTGTGCCAACATTTAATAAGATCAGTCAAAATCTCTGGAATTCAGAAAGTTTACATAGGTTTGGAAAATGGAAAAACACTTTCCAATCAGTTAGGGAGCCTAAATGTTAGTTTATGAGTCACCACATATTGCTGAGGGACTTGGGGTAAATCTAATATTTTACTGAACAATACCATGAATATGTATGTTAAATTTAAATAATTGAGATAATGCAACAAGCAGGAGTGTAAAGTGAATAATCCCTCCTTTTACTTACCTCCCAGAGCCCACCCCTATTCATCACCCCACTCTTAAGTAGTCCCTATCAAATGATTGGTCTGTACAGCCTTTTGGACTTTTTGAAGAATGCTGGCTGCATTGGAAGTGACCAAACGTGTGCCCACTTTCTGTATGTATATCTTATAACCTGTGAACCTGCTAAAAAGTTACTGAGTTTTTCCAGCGTAAGCCATGAATACAGCCTTAGTTCCTGTGCCACTGACCTCCTTTCTATTTTCTACATGGAGGCATCTCCTCTTGCTTTCCAAGTCCAACCCAAGAGCCACTTACCCACTGAGATGTCTCTGATTACACACCTGTAATCAGAGACCTGTGTGTAATCTCTTTCCCCTGGGGACTACCATGGAATTTTATCTTTTTTGAGTTTCTGCAGTTGTGCATACACTTTTGTCTCTCCACCACCCTGGGAGGAACTCAAGGGCACCCGGCCATGTGTATAACATTGGACAGTACTTCAATAAAGGAAGTTTATTAAAGTAAATGATTGTATATAAAATGTGTGCATTTCGTGCCATCATATTTACTTTTTCACATTGCCTCACTGTAATTTATTCTCTGTGTGGTCCAAGTGACGTTGTTGGTTCTTGGTCTTAGTAGTAGGCAGAGAGGTGCATTTAGTTCAGATAGCACAACTAGCTGCAGGCGGGGAGAAGAGGCACGATACCACTTATTGGCATATCTTAATATTTTAAGAGATTTAGTCTTAGCCAAGTAAAGGAAGCAGAATTTAAAAACAATGCTTGGGTCTCCCAGTCGGATTTCTCAGGGGGCTTTTCATGTCGGAAACTTTGGGGAGGAGTGATGAAATACCTTGGGCTCCATTTGTGTCTGGTTGAGGGTAAAACACGGATGTCTGCTTCTGCCGTGAAAGTTCTTTGTAGGTGACCTTATTCTGTGGTCTTACACTGAATAAGACCACAGAATAAATATGTTGTCTTAATCAGGATTTCTTTGCACAAGGCTGAATTCTGCCAAGATTTGCCTTCGTTTTTCTAAGATGTATTAATGAGTAGGCCTTAAAATGCCTTATGACATGGATTTTTTAAAAAAAATATTTGATTTATCTTTAGAGGGTAAGGGAAGGAGAGAGGGAGAGAAATACCAATGTATGGCTGCCTCTTGTGCATCCCCTGCTGGGAACCGGCCTGCAACTCAGGCATGCGCCCGACTGGGAACCGAACCTCGATCCTTTGGTTCGCAGGCCCATGCTCAATCCACTGAGCCACACCAGCCAGGGCGTGACATGAATTTTTGATAATAGTTATTACTTTGATGCCATGTGTATAATCAGAGCATGTATTTTAACTATATTTTTGCATGCCAGTCCAGAAACTTTGAACAAAACTCAAGTTTGGACAGAAAGTGAAAAGGTCTTTATTAGACAACTAGGTAGGTAGGTAGAAATTGTCTGGTTTATATCACACAGTTGTAATGTATCAATCACTGTGTATTTATACTGATGGATGCACAGAAATCCATTTGGTAGAAGTCATTTTATCATAATATAGTTGTGAATAAAATGTAAATAAAAATATAAAGCTCAACAAAAACCTTTTCATGATTAATGACCCAGTTACTGGAAATGTAGCCATTAATTCTGATTAATCAAAGCATGAGTGCCTGCTGTTACCACTTGCATTTGAGATTGTTCTGGAAGCACGAGCTAAAGCATCTAGGAAAGGGAACGGAAAACAGGGTACGTGCCACTTCCACATACTTGCATCAACATGAAATGTTACTCTTTGCTTTCACCCCCCAAAGGACAACAGGATGAAAGCAAAACCAAACAAGCCATTTTTCTTTTATTCACATTTTCCTTGTGAGTAGGGAGATTAGACCCTTTTGAAGATGTTTATTGGCAACGGGAAGGGTGAGGTGAAACATGCACTTGCAGCAGTAACTGGAGGGGTTCTGATTGACGTCGCCTTTCAACAGCTCCCACCACATACATTCTTAAGGCAAAGATGTGAGGCTGCCCGCTGCATGTCTTTGTCCTCCTGGGAAACAAAATAACGAGTCCGGCTCAAAAATCTGGAAAAGGGACTTGGAATGTACAAATGGACACAGTGTTTTTGCAGAGTGGATCTAGGACCATTTTTCTGAATACAAAATCTTCCACTCCTTGACTGGCAGCCACACCTTAAGAGGTTTATTCTAAGGATATAATTCCATCTGAAGTGATGTGTGTACGCGGATATTGTTTGTCTTGTTTGTGATGGAGGAATGTTGGGGAAGACCTGAATGCTTATACGGAAGGGCTGGTGAACAGTTATGTAAATTATGTCCCCTCAGTACTGGGGAGCATTCTGAAGCCAATGGCATTTATTGACTTGGGAAGTTTTACAACCTACCATTGAGGACAAAAAAAAAACCAGTTTATAGAACATGTGTATGCTCTGATTTCACTTAGCGATATATAGATCCATAGCTGTATGTCAACATTTCTATAAGTATAGAAGAATAGTTAGAAACAAATCATTCAAATATTGACACTGATAACTAAAATATACCAGAGGAGGAACATGCAGACATGAGGCTGTTGGGGAGAAACAGGAGATGTTAGCAGTGAGCCCTCCAGGCCGCAGGGTTTCAGAGAACGGAAGGCCAGACAGCGAGGGAGGTCAGAGAGGGTTCTGTGCAGTGGGAAGCATGTGAGTTGATTCATTTTCTAGCTGTCGGGTTTGAATGGGTGCAGAGGCAGGACCAGCATCCCAGGCAGGTATAAAGCACTCCTCCTCAGGGTTTGTGTTAAGCAGTGAGGCAGGTGCTGAGAATCACATGCAAGTGATGGCCTTTAGACTCCAGGAGCTTAGGGCTCACTGGAGAATAGGAGTGCATGCGTTACAATCCAGCATGGAAAGTGCCTAGGGCACTCCGAGGGCACTGAAAGCACCTCCTAAGCCTTGAATGTGTGGACCGGGGTAGAGGGCGAAGGGCTGCGTGGGGGAGGTTTTTGGAAGAGGTGAGTATGGGTTGCAGTAGCTCTGTGGAGAAACATCAACGATTGTTTATCTCAGACTTGACCATTACCCCGATACAAAAGGCCATTTCCAACTCCCTAACAGATAATGTTCCTTTTTGGAAATTGCAACACTTATTTCACTCACAGAGACAGTGTGGGCTCCTCAGCCTTTCCCATGGAGGCCATTTAGCCCAAGTGCTCTTTATTGTGGGTAAATAGATTTCTGGATTTGGGGAGGCAGGAAACAGTTTCTTCTTAACTTCAGTGTCTCCAAGTTCACGACTGGCTTTCAGGGCCCAGGAAATCAAACTTCCCCACTCTGTACCAGTTCTGAGCAATGAAGCTTTCTTCTCGGTAGATTGCAGCCAGAATTGGTTCCTACAGCTTCCTGCTACCCCTGAGGCAGACATGGGACCCCTCAGGAGTCTAAGGGTTGTGTAATTTATTTTTAACAATGTACTCTTTCATCGAGGAATGACTCCTAGAGCATAAAGTGCATACATCTAAAGTTGATGAATTTTACATGTATCCACACTTGTATAACCACTACTCAAATCAGTCCCCAGCAGGCTCACTTATGCTCCCTGTAGATGAACCAATCAGCACTGGTCCTGTTGTGGCTGGCTGTGCGCCAGCTCTAAACACAGCCCCCTCATGCATGACATCTCCCGTGACAGCAAATGAAAGAGAGCTCTTGGGAAAGTCCCTCCTTTGAGAAAATGAATCTAAGATCCTTTGAGATACTTCCAGTATTTTCACTCTGGGAAACTCGAAAGCTGTTAGCTCAGCATCTTAGTGTCTCTGTTTCTGTCTTTTAAAGATTTTTAGCACAGAATAGGTACTTCTAGAATTTCCAGTTTTACCCTTGATAAGTATTCTTCTACAAAGTACTACAGGGGAAGGTAAGAGTTGTACTGCCTAAGAAATATATCTGCCTGTATGGGAAGACCTCTGGGAGAGGCCATAGGGACCCTACCTGCCCCTTTAACAAACTAGAAACAAGTTGGGTCTTGGCCTTTAAACAGGTGTATTATCAAGATCACTCACCTATGACTGAGAAGGCTGACCTTATGTCCCAATTGTTTTATTTACAAAAGCAATCAGTTTTATGCTATCCTTAAAAATTATTATGAACTTTACATGCGTATGTCCAGTAGCTAAATGCAATTAGATGATACACCCCATTTATGAAATTTGGGGGAAGTATTACTGAATTAGATAAGAGATTTGAAATGCTTCCACACAAAACCATCTTAAAGATCCAGTACATAAAAAAGGTAAAAGTTTATCTACTTATTTCCCTGGACAAATATGGACAAAACTTACCCAGAAATGGAAGGAACTTTACCACAAGGGCACTGATCTGAGGGCCATGTATTACATGAATATTGAAACATGGAGGGAGTGATTCTGTGAAAAGTAGCACCAGTGACATTCATCAGGAAGAGAAAAGCATCTTTATGCATTTGATCCCACAAAAGCATGTGCCAGAATGAGACAAAAAAGACATGGTTTATATTTTTCCCAAAATATACTTCTTTTTTTCTGTTTTGTTTTGATTTCTGGTTCCACGTATACATATGTCCCATGGTATTTGTCTTTTTCTGTCTGACTTATTTCACTTAGCACAATACCCTCTGGGTCCATCAATGTTGTCACAAATGGCAGGATTTTTATTCTTTTTACGGCTGGAAACTATTCCATTGTATATATGTACCACACCTTTTTTATCCATTCATCTGTTGATGGATGCTTAGGCTGCTTCCGTATCTTGGTTATTATAAATAATGCTGCTATTAATATAGGGATGCATATGTCATTTTGAATTAGTGTTTTGGTTTTTTTTTCCAAAGTGGAACTGGGTGGGGAGTCCTTCATTGTCTCTTGTTGCAGCGTTTCTTTTAAGGTTTATTTTGTCTAATAGAAAGAAGTATTGCAACCCCAGATTTGTTTTTATTCTCATTTGCTTGAAATACCCTTTCCCCATCCCTTTACTTTCGGTCTCTGTGTGCACGTCAGTCTGAAATGGTCTCTTGAAAGTGCCATATGCGTGGGTTTTGTTTTCTTATCCATTTGGCTGCACCATGTTTTTTTTTATTAGAGAATTTATTCCACTTATATTTAATGTAATTATTGATAGATACGTAGTTTTTCCCATTTTATTCACATTTTGGGGCTTTTTTTTTAAAAAAAAAAGAAGTCCCTTTCACATTTTTTGTAGTATTGGTTTGGTGGTGATGAACTCCTTTAGCTTTCTCTTCTCTGGGACAAAATACAATTCTGTCGGTATCAGCAAAATGATCTTTTCATACATATGCCATTGTATGTAGAATAAGTATATTTGGTCCTGTGTTCTAACTCCACTTTTTCTTTCATAAAGAACTATATTAATCTGCTTGGGCTGCTATAGCAAAGTCACACAGAATGGGCAGCTTAAGCGACAAAAATTTATTTCTCACAGTTCTGGAGTCTGGGTGCAAGATCAAGGCGCTGGCCGGTTGATTCCTGGTGTGGGTCTCTTCCTGGCTGGAGAGTTCTGCCTTCTTTTGCATCTTCACATTGAGGACTCTCTTCTTCTCAGACCATTGTTCTATCAGATTAGCTCCTGGCTAATGATCTCATTCAGCACAATTACCTTCAGAAATTCCTATTTCCAGGTATAGTGATATGGGGATTAGGATTTGAACATATGAATTTTGCCAGAGACATACTCAGTTCATAGCAAAACATAACTCTGGACTTATGTAGACGACTACAAAACAAAAGCATTTTAGATGTGATTTTATTTACAGTCTGGGATGGACACAGATTTAGTTGATAAATTATGTCCAACTGTCTTAGTGAAGAATGGACCCTTTTGCATTGCCTTACTTAGCATGATGGAAGAATCCAGAAAAGCTCATATTGCCCCCCAATTTATGGGCCTTTCCAATTAAATTTACTTCTTTTCCTTTAAACATTACTCCAGAGGGCCTGTAGATTATTTAAGAGCTGTTGATGACATTAACATCAGTGAATGGATCAGTTTCTCCTAGAGAACAGAGGGTAGAGGTCATGGTAGGGGTCAGGAAAGGGAGTGAGTTTCTGGCCCTGTGGGGCGGAGCTGGCTAGAGATGAAGGCCTGTCATTGGACGTCTGGGGGCAGATACCTAGCACCAGGACACAAAGGAACACAGACAATGGTGAGGTGGAAGCCCGATCTGGAAACCGAGGGTATAGAAACAACAAAATATAACTGCCGCTTTATTATGCTAGCACTACAGAATGCTTGCAATAAAGGTCATTAATTTATTTAGTTTTTGCAGTTAGTGAGTGGTGTTAGACATGTTGATAAACTTTTAATTTTAGAATAGTTTTGCATTTACAAGAGAGTCGTGAAGGTGATGCGCAGAGTTTTAGTTTATCCCACACCCAGTTTTTCTGGTCTTACTATGGTGGTCTTGTCTCAGTGGAGAAGCATTGACACATCATCATTGACGAGCTTCGCACTCTATTGAACTTTTACTAATTTCCTCTTGATATTCTTTTTCTGATTGAGGATCCTCTCCAGGATATCATATTACATTTAGTTGTCATGTCTTCTTAGGCTCCTGTTGGCTGTGACTGGACTATCCTTGTTTTTGACCTTGACAGATTTGAGGAGTATTGGCCAGGTGTCTTTTAGAATGTTTCTCAGTTTGGGTTTGCTGATATTTTTATCTTAGGTAGACTGGAATGGTTTTTTTGGAGCAAGACCTGTCGAGTTGAGGTGCCATTCTCATCCTGTTGTATTAAGGGTACATCCTATCCACATGGGTTATTACTGTTGCTGTTGACCTTGATCACCTGATTTGAGGTAGTGTTTGTCAGGTTACGCCCCTGCAAGGCTACTCCCTCCTTCCTCCACAGTCTACTCTTTGAAAACAAGTCGAAGGGTGGAATATCTTTGATTTTATTAAGTGAACGGATCCAGCTCTTTTCTACTAATCTGTAACATTTAAATGACTTCCAACTGTGATCCTTATTTTAACTCTAATGGGAAGATTTTGCCTAGAGATGGTGCCATGAGCTCCATGTACTATGTCTTTTTCTCATTTCTGCTGTCAGCTGTCACTCTTAATTTTGCTTTTTTTTTTTTTTTCTGTTGTGGGCACATGGCATTTAAAATCAAGATTAAGATTGAAAAAATTAATCAGCTATCCTCATGTCTCCATTTAATTTAAATGTTTGCCTAATAGCCTAAAATTCAGATAATGAACTGAAAATTATTTTTTAATCACAGTGTTTGGCACTGCTAAATGATATGCTTGCTCTGGTACCATGAATTTCTCACTTTGTTATCAAATTGAAATACAATTTCACTGGCGGCGGGGCCATGTGACTCATATCTGAGCAGTCCTCTATGTGCTTCATCAACAGAGTGCAATATGTTGCTTTGATTAAGAATCAGAATGCACACTTTAACAAAAAGTGAAACCCCCCAAATCAGTCCAACTGGCTGATGGAAGAACAAGAGGTAGGATGATGGGGTAAAGCAGGGAGAAAGTCAGGGAGCACAGGTGTAATAGTTAATGGTAGAGAAAGAGGGAGAGTAAGAGTGAGCAGGGGGGTGCTGTTGGAAAGCGCTCTGTTACAGAGAGGGCAGCAGGGACCTGCTGCTTATTCTGCCTCAAGATGAGTACCATTTTTGATGAATCCCATTTTAAAGGGCATTAAGTCATCTTGATGAATATTTAGAGAGTGCTCAAGAACATATCCTTAACTTTACTAAATTTATTTTACATCATTCATTCTGATTTTCTCTGAGAAAAAAATAATTAGCGTTTTCTTGTTTTTCCATGTCTAAAGTTATTTTGCATTCAAAAATCCCTTAAGAAAAATCTGTGATATTGATTTTATAAATAGTCCATTTTACAGGTGGGTACAGTGAGACTAAGGGAGGTTAATCAGTTTATTCTGGATCACTTGTTCTGAAATAAAGAACCAGGGACTTCTGTCTGTTTCAGTTCAAGTCCGTTGGTTTCAGATGACGCGGAGTGAGCTGCCTCCGCTGCTGGGGACCACTGAGCCAGAGGGAGCCTGCACTCGGGTCTCCAGACTGCAGCTCCCTCTCTCACACCACAGCATCCATTTAAATCCCACTCCCTCTGCAGTCCTGCCAGTGTTTTGAAGAGATTTCATCATTTGGATGTCTAAGCTAGGTCTATTTTGGGGGGGGCTCACCAAACTCAGACCGGAGGATTATGACTGTAGCCCCACTTCATGCCCATGTTCCTAGATGGACCTGGGTGAAATTCTCTCAAACACCTGCCTCCCTCTCTTTGACCTGTTCTATTTTACAATTAATCTCTCTAGTTTAGGCAAACAGACTGAATTAGAGCTGTAGAGAAATGCCCGTGTTCCTTGGAACACTAACAGGGCCTGCTTTTGCTTCGGAGAATTCTCCTCCACAGGCACTTTATTGTTGATGAGTGTATCAGATTAGCTGCTCGAGAGATCATGGGAACTCTAAAGATGTAGGGCAAGGCTGGTCCATTTTAAAGGGGGAGAATACCAATATTCAGTGGCATGGGGAGCCAGCTCCTCCTGAGAGAGAATGGGAGGAGGAACAGCCTAGCCAGGGTGGACCAGGGCAGCCAGATTGCCTTGGCTCAGGGCACCGGACAGAGTGTTAGAGGGAGAGGGAATGTCTGGGGAACAGGAGCAGAGGGCAGGAAGTGTCTCCCCACCAGCTGTCCCCTCTCACCCCACCTTACCTCCCTGGCTCCAACATGTTCGATGGTGGTCTCTTACCTTCTACCTCCCTAGGTTATGTGAAGTGTCAGAAACAGAACAAAGTCATCAGCTAGAGAGGTTGTCATAGAATGATGAGCCAAGGACAGGCAAAGAAACTAAGGAATAGAAAAAGGAGAAGGGAGGAGATACGGGCACAGGGTATGTTGCCCTTCTTAACGTCTAGCGAAGTTTGCTTTTATACATTAAAAGGTAAAATGCACAAAATGTGAACAAGGCTTTCCTTTCAGTGGAGCTAACACAGTAGAGAAAGACAGTAGAAGCAGTAACGATAAACTTGACCTGGGTCTCTAGATTGCACACACACCGTGCTCCCTTGAAATGCTGGCATCCAGAACTTATAGGCAGTTTGAACCCGCTGGGCAAAGCTAGGCTGCATTGTAGTCCTCTAGAAATATACATTTTTTTATCTGGTTGCTTTATGAGCCATCTACTTGGCTTCAGACGCTGTTGGGCTCAGAAGAGACATTTTGGAATCTGTTCCAACAGCCCTGGAGTGGAATTACTTTTAATGCTATTTTAACAAGGTAAGTGAGCTTGAGTGGGGTAGATGATGACTTAGGTACCAAAATTTCTCAAAAAAAGTCATGTTATGACTCTAAGTTCTTGGATGCTTTTGTCTCTTAAAATCTCACCTTAGAAATGACTTGCCTTTGCAAAATAGAGTGCAATTTAATAATTTTTACCCATTTCAATTACTTGTTAGCTATTTTAGTTTTAGAAAGCATTATGCCAACTCTTCGAGTGAAGTAAAATTTTTAGTCATTTTGGCTTGTGACGAAGATAGAATCTGCTGTTTTTCCTTTTGAAAATGCTCACAAGGCTGCTTTCTCAATTTTTGGCAGTGAGTCAGTCATTTGGAAATCATGGGGTGGCTTTGTTTTGCCTTTTAAAATCTTTATATTAAAGTGATTTGCCAGGATAAAGGAAAAGAAATCTCCTGAAAAATCAACCAACATTCTGATTGCTGAAGGTCTTGAGTGGGGGTGGTGGTGGGGGGATGGGCGGTCCTTGTGTTGTGAGGTAATGAACTTGAAGTACCCAGAGAACAGAAAGTACTTTCCACAGTATTGATGTTTTGGAGGTAGTGTTACTTTTTTTGCTTAAGGTCAGAATATATTGTTCTCATGTTTCTTGGCTCTTGAGTTTCAATTCACATTTTCAAGGTAATTGGAAAGTAGGTTTTCATGGTTTTAAAACATGTCCATTTTCATCAAACTATTAAAGTGAACGTGCTGTGTAGTTGATGGTGCCCCGTGCTGTTTAGCCTCCAGTGGATATGTCTCCCCCACATTTTTGTTTGAAGACTTCCCCCTGACTTCTTGCTTTTATTTTTTCCATGGAAAGCAATTGGGGTGTTTACAGGTCCTTGGTTTCCAGGTGGCCTTCATGTCCTAGTGGATGCCATGGACTCCTTAAAAAAGGGCCACGTTTTGGTTTTCTTTTACTCAGTACCTGAGATTTGGGGAGTGTTTACTGCCAACAAAGAGGACTTTGTGCTGCTAAACTCTTCCTGCTTTTAGATTTAGGACCAGAAAGTGTGCTGGAGGAGGATGGTTTATCTCTACTGGTAAACCTCTAAAACCCAGGGCAGTGTCTGGCCCCCAGTGGGCATGCCAGGAAAATGTGCCTGCATCTGATGTACATCAACTATTGGGTAAAGCAGAGTGCTTCACACATGGTCAGGTGTCCTGTCCAGAACTCCGGGAAGATCTTTGAAGGTTCTCTTCTGTTGGTTTGGCAACTAGATGATTCTTCCAACTTTCAGAATAAACCAAGAGTCCTGCAGCGTTGGCTGTGCGCCTCTCCCCACACCCCTGTATCCCCACTACCATTGCCTTGCTTCACCGTTACTATAGGAAAAGAGTAAAGAACAATTTTGAATAGGTAACTGTTCCCTTAGAACCACACCAGGCACATAATAAGCACTATATAAAGGGTAGGCATTATTATGATATTAGTGATGTTTCAATATTTTTTGACTGAGTTTAAAAAAATTAAGAATAGATAAATTTTAAATTTTAAAATTTAAATTGTGTTCAATTCCCCCTCAGCATTAATGAAGAATGTAAGATTTCTCTCTTTTAACTTCTATGTAACATGAAGAATTATGTTGACTTATTTTCTAACATCGAACAGCTCCTGCACACCTGGCATGAGCCCCATTCTGTTGCACACTTGGGCTTGCACATGTATACTTTGAGATTTTTGCACTGGGATTGCAGGGGCATCTTCCTGGGGTCTCTGTCTGTGTGGGTGTGCTGGCTAGAAAGGTGTTGGCGTGGATGGTATGCTGGTTTCCCAGAAAGAACCAGGAGCTTCACTTACTTTTCCTTGTGCGTTATAAATAGCACTGAAATTAACCGTTTCTCTAACGATTTGTGGGATTCACAAGTCTGGTGTATTTTGGGAAGGGTTATTCTTTGAAAATGTACATCAATTTTATTTTTGGTCATTGATAATGTACAATATCACCCACTCATTTCAGTTTTTACATTTATTATAATATTTTCAGCCAAGAAGTTTTTCTGATTCATATATTCCATAAATAATTTGTGGTTATTTCTATTTTCTTTCCTTCTTGATTTTGTTTAGTTAAGGATTTATGTCACTTATTGTCCTTAGATTTTTTGACTTTACAAACTCTTTGTTTCTAATCTATTAATGTGAGAATTTTAGGCTGTGAACTTTTCTCTGAGCACATCACAGCTCTATCCTAGAGATTGTGGTAGAATATTCCATTTTCACTATTTTCTGCATATTCTGTATTCTTGGTTTTGAGTTTAATTTTGACATGAAGTTTATTTTAGAGAATTAAAAATTTCAGATGGTAAGGTCACTTGATTTTCTGGTTTTTGACCTAGGCTTTTATTTTTATTGCATTATGAACAGAAATTATTTCATATTTGTTTTTGTAATTGACTGAGGCTTTATTTATTTATTTTACCTATTTAGTGGTCAATAGATTCCATGGGGATTTGTAAAGAAGTCACATTCTCCATTTTAAAATATGGAATTCCATTATTAGAACAGCTTTATGATTGTATGTTTATCGCTCGTTTAAGTGGTTCTTTGTTAGAAAGAGATATTGTACATTTCAGTACTTAGAGGTACTTATACTTTTGTATTTCACATAGGTTTTGCCATATAAATGATGATGCCATGTTTATAATTCTTAGATGTTCATTGTGGATGGCACTGGCATAATTTTCAAGTAGCTTTTCTTATTGGATGCCAATTGCTGTAAATTCATTGTACCCGAAATTAACGTAAATGCCCCCAGAGTGTTCATTGGTGCTTACTTGGCATGCCTTTGCCCAACCTTGTTTCCACTTTTCTGAGTCACTTTACGTGTTTTTTTACATAAAGCATACCCTTTTTTCCCTCTGGGAACCAGTCTATAGGTCTTTTTGTTTTGATATTTAATATAGTACAAATGTATCTATTTATATAATAGATGTATTTAGTCTTAAATCTGTAATCATATTTTATGTTTTTCTTTATTTCTCAACTTTTATTATATGGTCTTGGTTTAATTGTTTTTTTATTTTTTGTTATTTGGAAAGTTCTTGTCTTTCATGTTGTAACTCTTTTAGTGATAACCTTTATGACTGTAGCTTCATAGTTCTGTTTAGCTAATTATATTTATTTAGGCAGTATATTTCTGCCCCAAAACCTATCAAGAAATAAACATAATTCTACTTATTTCTACCTCTTATTACTTCCTTTTTCTACCTAATTTAAGTTGACTATACCGTATATTTTTAGCTATCCTCTATTTACTTCTATATTTTAGTACACTTACATTGCTTTTCCTTTTCCTCTACCAGATTTGAATTTTCTGTGTTTACCCTCTCATTGCATGCACCTCATCACTTCTCTGCTTCTCTTCCTGTCTGCAAAGTGCAGTTAGTCAACCGTCTCTACATTGTCATAGTTCGTACTGTTTTCATTCTGTTCTACAGCCATAGCTTTCAGTGGCTTTAATTCTCAGTCTTTGGTTAAATGCACTGAGCAGTCACTATTAGTCGTTTTGCTAAGGTTTTTTATTTGTCTCAACTTTCTTTGCCTGAGGTCTTGGGAGGTCTTCTGCCATGTTTTAATATTGAATGTTGCTGGGGAGAAGCCCAGGGTCAGCTGATGTGTTGAAGCCCTTCAACATAAATTTATCCCTTTGCCTTAGCTGGACGCCCACAGGATTTTTCGTTGTTGTTGTTGAAGTCCGTTAACTTCATGTTTATTGTTATGTCCAACTTATTTCTAGTACCTGACAAACACTTTCAATCTGATGTATTTCCCAAACATTTTCTTGTATTACCTATGCTTCCCCCCCACTTGCTCTCTCTCTCTCTCTCTCTCTCTCTCTCGTCCTTGTTTGCTGTTTTCTTGTTTTGGTCACCATTTAGGCACACAGTAGTACCTCCTTGTCAACTGCTACCACTTTCTCCCTGAGTTTTTTAAAGAGCATGTCTTATTTATCATCTTCCTTAATTTATAGAGGAGGAACTGAAGCACAGTAAGAGACAGTGCTGGTTAGAATTCAGAACCAGGCCTGGTTCCCTCTGTCTTTTCAGGAGTGTCCCCTTCTTTTCCTACAGAATGTGTTTCCCAGATTGACCTCCCTCCCTCTCTTTTAACTTCCCTCATTCCTTCTTTCTCTATCCCCCTCACTGCTCTAACTCCTCTCTCCCTCTTTGTTTTTTAAAATATTTTATTTATTTATTTTTAGAGAGAAGGGAAGAGAGAGAAAGAGGGAGAGAAACATCAATGTGTGGTTGCATCTTACATGTGCCCTACTGAAAACTTAGTCTGCAACCCAGGCATGTGCCCTGACTGGGAATTGAACCGGGACCCTTTGGTTGACAGGCCAGCACTTAATCCACTGAGCCATACCAGCCAGGGCATGGTTTCTCTCTCTGTCTTTCCTTCCTTCTTTCTTACTGTCTTGGATATGTTTTCCCACATCTTTGCACTGAGGAACAGGTGCCATATAGAACTGTGGTTAATTGGGGGCAGGAGGTGGTAAGTTGGGGGTCAGGGAGGGAGATGACATGTTATCATATGATTCACTCATATTTTTTGGTATTTTTTAGTAGACACGGAGACCCCCAGACCATTGCCAACTATGTAATAATTACTTTTCATCGACTCCAAGATTTAAATCTTTTCAGCAATGTTTTCTCTTTGATCTCATTTCTAAAGTGATACTAGTATTCATAATGTTTTCCTTTGAACCCTTCTTCTTAAACTGTGGATCCAAAAACTGTAGGTGATATTTATAAAACACTGTATACATGGCCAGCAGGATGGGGAGGAATCAATCTCATGTTTTATTTGTCAATTTAGGTTTCAATAGTGTACTTGATTTTACATACAGCTTTCTAATTCATGTTCAGTTTCTGGTCCACTAACTCCGAGATCTGTTTCAGACACACCTGCCCTCATTCTCCATGTTACACCGTGTAATTAGTTTATCCTCTGTAAATGCTCCAGCAGAGGTCCCTTTTGAATCTCATCCTGTTTGTCTCTGATTGCCTCAGCATTTGACAATATCATCCAAATTCATGCCGTCTCCAGTTTGTGTGAGGGCTCAAAGCTGTTAAGTTTATGTACTGTGCCAAAGTGTAGTCACTGATGGAAAGGTTGGAAAATGTACTGAACCAGGAAATAATCTCTAAATTCACCCAAAGCTATAACAAATAGATTAGAAAGTGAATTTATTGGTTGTAGTTACAAAATTAATGTGTACTCAGAGTAGGAAATTTGAAAATTATGTGTGCGTATTTGTATGTTAGAGATATTTGTATCTGCAGAATACAAAGATTATGTAACATAACCTTGATTTTCCTTAAGTATATACACACAGAGAACTTTATTAAATTGTAGTCATGCTTAATATACCTGGAATTTAATACCAAGTTTATCTTTTTGTATTGTTCTTATTTTATTTTTGTAAGTATTTATCATATATATTTTTTGTAATGGTTACATGACTCTTAATTAAAAGGATATACCAGAATATATATGTGTGTGTGTGTGTGTGTGTGTGTGTACACATAGTCACTCCATTATTTTTTGAATTCTTGTGTCATCAAATTTTTGTCCACATTTATAACCATTTCATTAAGATAAGGTCTGAGTAGAGTTAATCGGTGAAAGAGCGTGAGGATTTTTTGGTACCAGTTTTTGGTTTGTTTTTGAAGTGTTTTATTATGCAGTGCTCTATGGATAAAACATGAGCATGAGCATTTTTCAGACTCATGTACAATCTGAGCTTAGTTGTGAGAACGGCTGTGCTGCTTAGACTCTTACCAGGAGTGGCTTGGGTTTGCCTCCTCATGCCAGCTTCAGTGTTTATTAAATTTTGCTGCTTATTTGTTTATCAACCGAGTTGAGTAGATTGCGATGTCTGTTAGTTAACCATTTGTGGTTTTTTGTGAATTGTCTAAAGAGATTATTTTGCCTGATTGGCTGTTGGAGTATTCACATTTTGCTTATTTCCATTGGGGATATTTTGAATATTTTGACATTTCTCATGTTTTTGCAAATATGAATGTGCGTGTCTATACATGTTACAATGTGTTGTTCCTATTTAGGTAAATTAGTGCTGGGTAACAAAGCCCTCAAATGCAGTGGCTTACAACGATGATCCTTTGTTATTGTTTGTCAATCTTTGGGTTGTCTCCGTGGTCTTCTGGTCTCGGCTAGATGCTCTCACGCTTCTGTGGTCAGCTCCAGGGGAGAGAGATGCTCCTGTGGACCTTAGGAGAGACCTCTCGCGTTGTGAGTATTGGCTGAGCTCTGACCTGGACTAGGACACCAGACTCTCTCCCTCCAGGCTAGCTTGGCGTACTCAAATGGCAGGGATCTAAGAAAGGCTTGGAACTCGTAGACAGCCATTTCCGACATCTTTTCCTGGTAAAAGCAAGTCACAGAATCAGACCAGATTCAAGGGATGGCAAAACAAACTCACTTCTCAATGGAAAGAACTGCAAAACACAAAAGACATGGATATAGGAAGACTGATTAATCACGGCCATTCTACTGATTTTTTCCATAGGCAGTAACTAGTTCTATTTTTTTAAAACTTGGATTCTTTTAGGATATTTCTTCATGTTCTTATTTCAATATTTTTTTCTAGGATGTAGCTAAGAGACATTTCAAAAATTAATTTATTCTTCTTAAATACAGGAAAGTTTTCTTAGCATGTCTTTGATTATTGCATTTGTTCCTGTTGCCCATGTCAATACCATTGCTCACTCCAATGTGAAGTTTGGTTCTCCTTTTATATTTTATTATATCCTTGCAATTATTTATCATTATCTCTGTTGCAGCTGCTTGTATTTCTGTGTGTTCCTGCTGACTTTTCATCTGAGGATTTTCTCTCCTTGTTAACTTTCTACTTCTAGTTCTTACAGGGCATACCTTTTTTCATATTTCAGAGTCTTTGAAGAAGTCTTTTAAAATTTTCTTTGGGTTCTGTTAATAAAACATCAGCTGTCTTCCTTTTGGTCTCCAGGCTAACACTCCATACTGTCTTGTTCCCTTACACTGCATATAAATCATCCATATCCAAATAAAACTCTTTATTTGCTTGTCATTTAAACTTTTCAATATCCTAGTACTTTACTTATAAAAAAAATCCTGTCCTTCTATAAGTAGATTTCCATACACAAATTGTCCCTAATTGACTGTCATTGGTTCTGGCGATCCAGGCACTGTAAGAGGGTTCTGAGGACCACTTTAAGGAGGAAGAAGCCAAAGACAGGTGTGAAGTAGGGGCCCCTAGGCCAGTAAGGATGGGGCCCTGAAACAGGTGCTCGGTTGGACTGGGGAGGCACACACAACTGGCCTGAAGATTGATAACGCGAGAGCAAAAGGAATGTATTTAGGTGGCTGCGCATCATACTTTGTCTCTTCTTCTCACCTATTTAATAATTTCTGCCGTTTGGCCATTTAAACACCTGAGGAATAACTCATTTTATACTTGGTCTGAACACAGCAACAAACTTGCTGTGTAGGCAAGAGGAAGAGCTGCCCCTGCTGCGTCCTCTCGCGTCTGCTGGGCACCCTCCCCAGCCGCAGTTCAGGATGCTGGAGCTCTTGCCTGAGGCTCTGGATCACAGATGAAAGGAGTCCTCTGGCTGGCTCTGGGCTACACGTGAGGACTGCAGACAGTGGCTTGTCTTGGCTTCTGTTTTCTGCTCTTTCTGGTGAACTTTACCCTACCTCAGAACATCTGTGACTTAATTATTGTCCTTTTTAAAGAAATGATGCCACATCACCACTAATTAATATCTCATACCAGAAGTTGGCAGAAGTTAGAACTGAGTAGATATTTAGAGAAAAAAAAGGATACATATTTCAATTCCTAAGCAGAAAGTAAATTAATCTTTCTTTTTGAGCTGTCCTTTGTGAAATGGCAATGTTCCCAGAGTATGTGAGCTGGAAAGGATCTGAAAGAACACGTAGTTCAACTGGTGGAAACTGACCCCAGAGAGTTTGGACTGACTCATTCATGATTCCAGAATGGGCAGCTGAAGGAAAGAATTCATACCCACACCCCACAACCTGCTGCCTTTTTGTTCTTCATCGTTCCCTAGTTCTTCACACTGCCTTGCTGTCGTTACATTTTGGTTTAGGTTGTGTTTTTTCCTCCCTTTCTTCAAAAAGGTCCAGTTTTTTCACCCTTGTGTTAATGTTATTACGCAGCTACATATTTATTATATTTTAAAATTGAAAATAACAAATAAACTGAATTTTACTACTTTCTGCTTCCATTTCTCCAAAGAAGGTAATTCTAATGGGATTGCGTTGCTGCTTGCTGAACCAGCTACATCACAGCGTGTCTTTTCTTTTATAATGATTGCTCTCTTCCTTACAAGTGAATTAGGAGTTATGGGCATTGAGATTGGATTTCTGAGCTTTTGAAAAAGAATGACTTTCAACTCTTGTAGCACTTACCTTTATATTATGTGTAAATTCAAGTAACTTTACTCCTCCCTTCTATCTACTTCATGCTATCCTGTGTTAAATGGAATAGTCAAGGTACTGCTGGTTTTAAAATATATATTAAAGTGTATAAATATTCAATGTTGCATTGTGCCCCGAATCACAGTAGGGGCAACACCTCACCTGATAGTGCTGCTGTGTGTATTGGTGTCTTACAGATATTTCAGTAAAGATAGTTGTAGCTTTATTATATATGTGTAGCCTCTGTCAGGTCTTGTATGGAACAGATGGAACACTCAACAGGTTTTATAGGTGGTGTGAGCAGAATGGAGAGAACTAACAGGTGTTAGACACTTTGGTGTGAGGGGGCAGTGGAGGGTTCCTGAACACTGTCTGTTCAGAGCTGTAACTGTGGCAAAGGCGGTAAATTAGGCTGTAGAAGAATGTAGCCACTGCCAAGTTAATAAGAAGGGAGGGAACAGGGGGGCAGATGCCCCCACTTTCCTTTTCTTTCTCCCTCTGACCTGCAAGCCCCTCCCACTGGCCCATCCAACCAGAAGCCAAGAGGGCAGTGAAGCTAATGCGATGGTTTCATAAAAAACATGACAAGAAAAGACAGGCTTAGACCCACAGGGCCAAAGGCCAAAGGAAGAGTATTTGACACACCACCTTTCTCTCTCTCCCCTCCGTCACACTGCACTGGACAGGAGTCCTTGGAGCTGGGTCAGGGCAGAGATCTGCAAAGCATATGCATTGCCACATTTGGAGCAGTTCCTCTTCTCTGTGGAACAATTGTGGCGCTTGAGTCCCTGTCCAGAGACTGTGTAATCCTACAAATAAACTCCTGCTATGTTGACCCAGACATCGCCAAGACACCAAACTGCTCAGACATACCCTGTATTATTAGTCAGAGAAGGTTGGGCTCTGCTCTGGAGCAAACCCCAAAATCTTAGTGGCTCAACCCAACTGAGGGTGCCGCTTGCTCACATTCTAGTCCAACATGGGTCAAGCCCATCCTCCATTGGGAATACACTGCCTGCAACACAGGGTCTTCAGGAACTGGAGGAAGAGACAGGATCACCCAAAATGACCTTACGGCCTGGCCTGGGGTAGCTGACATCTGGTCACTCACATCCTATGGATCACTTGGTCACATGGCCCCAACTTATACTCAGAGAAAGGCAGGGTGTTTGAAGAGCATGAACAGTCACTGTTTGGTGCCTGGACGCCGTCAGTGAACATGGCTGAGAGTGAACTGGACCCCTTAGCACGTGCTACCTGAATGCTCAGCCCCATGTTTGTACATGTCCAAATTATTCCTATTGTCCTACGAATTTCCGTCCTACTCTGTGAATCTTGGATGCTTAACCAGTCACTCTTAGATATGCTACTCTAATGATCTAATTATTTAATTATGTGAGACTTTAATTACCTCATCATTTGGCAGAACCATGGGAGATACTATTTATTTATTTTTCAACTGAGTTGAGATGATATAAGTAGATAGATTTATGATGTAACTAAAGATTTACAGCCCTTCAAAATGTTCCTTCAACTTTAGTGCTTTAATCAAGTTACTAACCTGATTCTTTATGAAATGCTTATGCCTATTAAAAGTAGATGCTAACCAAAGGAGGACTTTTAAAGATGCGGTATCTTAAGGTTAGAAAAATGAATTGTATTATAGTGAACAGTTAAGATAGTGAATCGATTTAATGTCGGTATTTACTAGAATCTTAACTCTGAAATTAGAATCATAACTCTGTATGTCCCTTTAGATGAGATATTTTGAGATATTTGAAACCAAATATTTAAGACCAAAGACAGAGGTTCAGGGAAAGAATATATCATTTAGCTTTTCTTGCCTTGAGACAATAAGAACAGTATTTATGGAACTTGAACCGTGTGCCATCCCAGTTCTAGGATTTACATGTATCACCCTCAGTCTACGCACTGGAGGCTTTACCTGTGTTTAATGTCCAGGTTGGCTTTTGTGTCCAGTGCTCAGGTTGAACATCAGACGGTTGTGAATATGCTATCAGCGGTGTTCCAAAGAATAAGTGATTGGCAGCGCCACTCTCTCTCACATTGCATTTCAGCTTCATGTGACATATCACAGTTACCAGGCCTTTGGAGTAGGGAGTATGGATTATAATGCTTGGTTTAAATTCCATTTTACCATCACATAATTGACAAGAGGCTGAAAAATATTCCTGCAAAGAAACCTCAGATCGAAGGCAATCAGTAATGGGAACATAATCACACAGTAGGAACATTTTTCATACTAGTGCAGCCATGTTTCCAGAAAAAAACTGACAAATACCAGCTCTGCCAAAAAGCCAGCCAAAACCTTAGAAATGATTAAGAGATTATCATCAGAAATGTAGATTTTCACCTTCTGTTGTTAATTACAAACCTTGCCCCAAAGTGTATTATAATATCCTAGAATAAACTAATGCTTGTATAAATCCCTGCTCAGAAATTTATGCCTGAAGATTTCCCCGAGGGCACCAATGAATATTGTACATTTTCAAGGAAAATACAGTGCCATCAGGAGGGTGGAGGGTGAATTGCTAGCTCGAGGTAGCTCAGCGTCTCCGGTTTCAGCATTAGATCTCAAATGTTCCTTTTGACATTGTACTTTTATGAAGCCAGGTTTTTCAGTGATTGTTCTGATAAAATAAAGTGCCCTGAAGATCATGCTGGAACAGGGAATGGAGATGATAGCGTCTTATTTGAGTCCAAAATTTGAGAAGCTGTTTGGTGTCCAATAGGGTCATATGTCCCATTACAAGTAATTGTGGTCATTTAATAACGACATTTATCTACATTATGGTTTTTAAATAGCTGCTAATTTGTTAGGAAATAAGTATTCGTGAAGTTATCTGAATCCAACTACGTGATAAACAGAACCGTAAGTTGTTTTTTTGTTTGTTTGGCCTAGGTGTGAGAAAATTTACTTTGACACTAAGGGCTCCATGAACCAAGGAAATCTGGAACCTCAGCTGTAAACCCATAAATACCAAGACCTTTTCAAAACATTATGCAAACTATGGAGACAGATCTCCTACATTGTTTATGAAAGATAGTCTCAAAACACATTTGATCCCTGGCTGGTGTAGCTCAGTGGATTGAGTATGGGTCTGCGAACCAAAGGGTCACTGGTTCGGTTCCCAGTCAGCCCATGGCATATGGCACATTCCCCGGGCACATGCCTGGGTTGTGACAAAAGAATTGTTCCTTGTGGGAAAGAATTGTTTCATTTTGTATAGCGTCCTCAGCATTGGACGTGGCTGGCACTTGGTAGATGTCAGTACGTGTGTGTTGAATGAATGAATGAGTAAATGAATCTGTTGTACTTGAGATTTACAAGGTGAACATTCAGAAACCACTCAGAACCCCATTCCAGAAACTCCACAGGGCCCTGCTGGCTCATGGCATGATATGCAGATTGCAAGCCTCTGCTTACAGGATTGGTGATGGAGCCCCTTGTCCTTGGACCTGCTGCTGGGGTGGGAGTGTCCTTGAGTTACACACTTAGCAGCATATGTACAGATGGAAAGCCTAGGGGACCATTCGTGAGGGGTTACTTAATAATGCATTTTAAGCTAGTTTATTTTACTTCATTGCGTTCTGCATGTTTGTTTTAATCTGTGGGTTGACTTTTTATTACTATAAATAGAAGTAATGAAACACAGAGCCTTGGGTAGTTCTGCCTTAGAAGAGTAATTGGTGGAATCAACTCAGAATTTGAGTGTTCGTAAATGGCACTGTCAGCAAGTCAGTAAGCACAATAGTTTTTTTGGCCGATAGGACTTCAGTATCCCAAATGTGTAATGTTCATGAATAAGCATCCTTTAACATTTTTAAATCCTCAAGGCTTCCAATCATCACACGCCTGGGAATTTGGAAAAATTAAAATCATTTTTTTTCAAGTTCTGTGTGGAATGCCCCAGTGATGCTTCCCATGTGACCTCTTTTCCTGGTCCCATGCTCAGCAGCTCAAGGTTTTGTTCCCCAGTTTCTCAGCGTTCCTGACTCTTTGGTGTCTCTTCTCTGTTGGATTATTCCCAAGAGCAGCTGTATAGAGTTCAGTAGTCCACTCCCCCAATCTAACAAGCAGAAGAGAAGAGGCAAAAGCTAACAAACAAAAGTCCCTCGAGCACCCCCCACCAAGCCATTGCTCTTTTCTTTTCTTTTTCTGAGCTATTCTCCTATGACCCATGAACAACGTGGGTTTGAACTTACAGGTCCTTTTATACACACATTTTGTGTGTATAAAATTAAAAAATTAATTTTGTAAATGCATTTTTTCTTTCTTATGATATTCTTAGTGACATTTTCTCTAAATTATTTTATTATAAGAGTAGAGCACATTAATACATGTAACGTAAGAGACATGTGTTAATCAACCTATTTAATGTTATCAGTAAGGCTTTCTGTCAGTGGTAGGCTGTTAGTAGTTAAGTTCTGGGGGAGTCAAATGTTATGTGCAGATTTTCAATTGAGCGGGGTGTTGGCACCCCTAAGCCTCCTTTTCAAGAGTGAACTATATTGCCTGTGCTTAACTGTTTCCACCTTCTTAATCCCCGTCCTTTTCAACCCACTCTACGCTGGCTTCTTTCTGCCTATTACTCTGCTGAAACTGTTCTTGCTAAAGCTGGCCGTGGCCTGGAAGAGGGGTCTTCAGGCATCCCCGACAGGATGCAGCGGGCAGTGCCCTCATCTTGATTCCTGTCACCAGGTTCCCCTGAATTCTGACTGTTCTGCTTTGTTTTTATTTTTTTATCCTGTTTCTTCCTTCTCTGTGGAATACGGCACTTCTTTCCTGTTCATAAATCCAACAACCTGCCTGGTCATCTTCACTTGAATGTTTAATGGGAATTTCAAACTAACTATCGAGCCCTGGCCATGTGGCTCAGTTGGTTGGAGCGTCATCCCTTACACCAAAAGGTTGTGGGTTTGATTCCTGATCAGGGCACATCAGGGAGGCAACCAATCAATGTTTGTCTCTAACATTGATGTTGCTCTTTCTCTTTCCCCTCCTCTCTCTCTAAACTCAATAAAAAGATATCCTTGGGTGAAGATTGAACAAAACAAAAAGCCTAAGTGCCTATGGCAGAACTCTCGGTTTTTCCCTCGCACCTCACCCTCCTCTTATTTCCTCATCTCAGTGGGCCTCCTCCCATCCACTTACCTTCCTAGCACCATCTGGCCAAAGTTGGCTAACTTTTATTTGAGCCAGTTGAACGACTTGCCAAGTGGACTTTTTACTTCTCCCCTGATCAGATCCATTATTTATACAGCAGAGAAGGAAATATCACCTCCTGCCTTTAGTGGCTGGTTCCCCAAGTAAGCCTGGGAGAAAACTTCAATCCTTAAATGGATACACGGGCTCTGCTAATTAACCCAGGCCATGCCTGTGCCTTTGAGCTCAGGTCCTGTCACTGCCTCTTTCTCCTGCCACGTTCCATCTGCAGTTCGACACATTCCTCAGAATCGGCACAGTGCTCTTCCCTTTGCCGGGTGGTACACCTGTTGCCCTACTTTTTGCTCCTGCGCACCCCTCCCTCAGGTCTCAGGATCAAGAGTCTTCCTTGAGTGCCCAGGCTTCAGGGAGCTTCTCTGTTCTCCTTCTCCAAGCAGCCAGTGCTTTCTCACAGTGCTCGTCACAACACACACCATCCTCCTCAAGCCGTTTTGGTCTAACGTTCATGTCTTCTGCTGGCTTGTAAGTTCTATGTGAGGAGGAACTTGCCAGCTTTTTACCAACACCTGCCCAGCGCCAGGCGCACATTGAGCTCTAAGTTACAGGACGGGCAAGTGAAGTCTATGTCTTTATTTCAGAAAGTGATTGAGTTAAAGGGAGCAGTCAGCCAATCTCTGTGGGCCTATGGCTTTCTTGAGGAACCAAGTCCAAGTGTGGGCGTGGCTGTCCTCTGCTGCTGTGCGGAGAGCACTTTCCACGCGGATGCTGTGTTTTCCAGATGTAGAGATGAAAGTTAGCTCAGGAGTGGGAAAGGAAGAAGCCAGTCATGAAGCAGCTTTATGCAAATGAACCAGTTTAAGAAAAATTTGCACCATTTTATCAGATGGCTTTAAAAAGTTAGTGAATAAATATACCAAATGGGTACGTACTCTGGAATAAATAATTCACCGCCTCCCAAGTGAGCCATATTATAGTACAGCTGATTCAGTCATATTTTATTCATCTCCGTATGGAAAAAAATCAATTTGAGAAAATTTCCAGAGCAATCCCGGGGCTCAGCTACCCCCTCCTCTGCATGTTAAGTTAGGTGTTTTTTTTTTTTCTTTTTCAGATGGCACAGTTGCTAAGCTCCTCCTTTCTCTTGCTCTTTTTCTCCTCTGGTCAGTTCTTCACTGCTGCTACTACTGCAGCCTTTATGCCATCTGCCCTCCCGACTCAGTGGCTTTCTTCCTGGGAATTTAAATAATCCCTTTGAGGTTCTAATTGCCAGAATGATATTAGGTTAGAGTTTATTCTTTCCCATTATCTCTGTCCTCAAATGTCCTGACTGGGCAATGTCAGCTCTTCCCCTTGAGCTTTTATCCCTGTGCCCGAAGAGTCTTAACCCCTTCCATCCACTGGCAGCCCCTGCAGGAGGTGGGAGCATTGTGTCTGAGAAAGCACTTTCTGTGGGAATTGTACCCAAATCCAGTCTCTTAAACATTTGTCTCTAGGTCCAGGTATTTTTGTGCAACTGTTCATTGTATGAGGTTATAGCTCCATACAAAAGAAATATATAAACTGAAACTCTTTCCACAGATTTCAAAATGTGATGTCATTGCACAGGATGATGGCAGCTTTTATTAAGTATTCCAGTAGCCCAAGTAGCAGCTTTCACTTACTATTCCAAATAGCAGCTTTTACTTACGATTCCAGTAGCCTGAGAATAATTTTTCTCAAGTTGCTACACGGGCCTTTTAGATAAGTTACAATCAATAGCTTAACACTTCTTTCTTTCAGAAGTTCATAGGGTAGCAGGAACTATTCTCTAAATCACGTGTAATAACAGTCCTGTGCAATTGGGGGCAGGGGTCGTGCTGAACTAAGTGCTTTGAGATGCTGAGAATTGTTGGATGAAATCATAAGCAGGGAAACGTGGGCATCCCAAAGTCCCATTAGTTGGGGCACGTGTGTGGAGGCGGTGAGTGGCTGCCTTGTACCCCCTGGTGGGGGCGGGTCCCAGGCCCCAGCACAGAAGTCTATCAGTTTCATTTGCTGCAGACAGATTTCTTCTGGTTGTTACAGACAGACAGGCAGTAAGCTTCCCATGTTGGGAGAGCTCCCTTTGAGGATGCTAACCTCAAGAGCACTATTCATGGACTTCGTAAATAAATGTAAAGGGATAATTTTTTTTGTCGCTTGCTGTGCCTTCTGATAGTCATTCGTTAACACCTGCCTATTCCAAAGGCTGCAGTCATAGCATTAAATTGCCATCTCACTCCAAGAGGTTTTCTGCCTCATGAAATGCACATCATCCTGTGCTCATGAGGCTGGTTAGCTGTTCCGAGGAGCGTGCAAAACCATGTCAAAGCTTCCAGTTCAATTTAACTGGCACAGAACTTTAACATAAATCTTTTTATTCCTTCCCTTTTACCCAATACGTGGAAATACTAGGTGACTACTAACATACATGCTTTCTGAAAGTGCTTTTTGAAGGAAAAAAATACTTTCCTTTCATGCCTTACTTCTATCCTCTCTCCTACCTTCAAGCCTCTTGGTTCAGATTTACTGATGAGTTTGTCCTTTTCTCCTAAACTGACGAGGCTGTGACATCCAGTCTCCACAGCCGAGGAGAGAGCTGGCTGCACTGAACACGCAGTCAGAGAAGCATGGGAGGAGGGTGTGAGCGCCCGTCAAATGTCAGTGGTAGGGTGGCCATCAAATCAGGGAACAAGAGGGCACTCCTTCTAAAATAGTGGTTAAAATTAGACTCACGGATTTTATCTTAGTAAGTAGATGGACTAAATACTTCCTTTTAAGTTATGTTTGTTGGGAAATTTCCCTTCCAAAGATGCATCTCAGCCTCCATTAAAAATGTTCCTGCAGAATCAAGATTCATAATCTTATTCATGAGCCTCACTGATGACGGGAATTCAGTCACTGCCAAAGGATGAAATAATCTCGGCAGTGTGAGCCATGGGGTGCAGATAAATGCTATGGGTAAATGTCAACAACTAGAAAAGCTTCGATAAATGGTTTTGATTCCACAGCACAGGTTTTTCTTCTTAAAACAGCAATCCAAACAATCAAAATAAATTTAATCGAGGGGAAGCGTGAGAAACCACGCTGTATTTCATTTTCATATTAATAATCTAGGCAGTCATTTTTCTTGATTATAAAAGGAAAACTTCCAAGGACATCAACCCTTTCAAGAATGTACACATGCCATGAGGTCCCCCGAATCTACCGGTTGGGCAGTGTGGCAGTTCTGGACAAAGAGGGAAGACAGCCGCTCTGCCGAGAGAAAGGATGCTTTCTGGGAGATCAACAAGCTGGAAGTGAGAAAAACAGGGCATGTAAGCCATTGTTCCTCATATGTAATCACTGCAAAAATGAGACACAAATTTTTTTCAGATTTTAAGACTCGCTCTGTATTCTTTAGTTGTATAATTTCAGTTTACAGCCTAAAGCCAAGATTTCTGTTGCCTTTAATTCTGGCATTATAAACCAGCTCTATGGAAAGGTAATAGCTTTCCTTCAAAAACAAAAATATTCCTTTGATATCAAATATTGAAATTAGGAGGGTGGATTGTATTGTTAACAATTTCTCAGTACAGCATGGTGTTGAGACTGATGTCATTCTTCAGTTATGCCCTCTTTGTCCTCCTCATTCAAGTACATGCAGGGCAGAGCAAAAGTAGGTTTACGGTTGTGAGTATGTGAAACCAAAGTTGATTCTTGTATTCTTACTTAGTAATTATTGTACTGTTTTCCATATGAACAACTGTGAACCTGTTTTTGCCCAACCCCGTATATACTTGAAGTGGAGAAATAGCCTCTAATCTAAAAGGACTCTCTTTCTAAAATTTTGTTTGTTTTAAAGTCAAGGCCTAATAACATATTGAGTTTTCAGTATGCTTAGGAATATTCTTCCAAATTTTAATCATGCTTTTCATTTGATCACTACGCAACATTAATTGTGGTTCTTGTATTAAAATGATAAACTGTATGTTGGATTCCTTTGTAATGGAAATTTCCATTCTCCACCATCAAGAAAAGAAGTTATACCTTGAATATTGCCAACCCATTGCATAAAGAGCTTTCTGTAAATCATGTTAAGCTACTAATAATTTTGAGGAAAAATAGTATATCTACCAGAGGCAATTTTACTTTAAATTCATCATATATTGCCTAGACTCAAGTTTGCCAGTAGTATTGGCTGTGCATTAGCGATTTCCTGTCATGAATACCATAAAAAAAGCCTGCTTTCTGGCTGTGTCATTCTTTAATTTGTTAGATTTTGGTATTTAATTATATTCTTGTTAAACCTCAAGGAATACAGTAGTTATTAATTCACAGGCTGGAGATTAAAAATATAAATTCACATCATTTTCGAGTTTGCTGTTACTAGTAGTAATGTAAAGATCTGTAACGTTTATGATGTTGATCACCAGCTGTGTGACCTTGGGTAAGTCAACTTACCTTCATCTTCAGCTTTGATGAAATGGGAGTCTGGACTAGAATATTTCTAAGCATTTTTTAACCTCTAATATTCTGTAGTTCAAATAAATATCCATTTTACATTGTATGTCATAGTATAGTGTATTATGATTGCCACTTCATATATGAAGATGCTGTCCTTCACACATAACTGGTAGCCCATATTACAAACAGCACAATAGTGAGAACATGAAACAGCAGATGGATAGTCTTCCTCATTTCATCCAGTCTCCGAAGTCCAGTGACATGATTTAATGGCCCATTTGTGCAGAATAATCTTACAAATACAGAAACTGAATTATGTGATCTTGGTCTCAGTATTCTAACCAATAATTCTTTGCATTATTATTTTTGTCTTTTAAGGGAGGCCTTTAGAATTACACATGTTATAATATTTTCTAAATCAATGAAAAATATGTAAATATAATTTGCCAAGTCTTTCTAGAGAAAACTGGGAAGACGATGTGTTCCCCAAGTGGGGCTTCACTGATGTGCTCCACTCGTGGTCCTGGAAAAAAAGTTGCTCACTTGACAACATTCTCGGATTTGCTTTTGCGCACTGCTCTGGTGGTGAATTTGGGGAACTCCACCGTCTTAACATTGAATAGCTAGATGCTGTTCTTTGAATGTTTATGTTTTAGAGATGCTACTAAGCCTCTCATGAAATTTTTCTCCTCAGATGCTCATAGCGGCCCTCTGGGGTAGGTATCGTTATTCTGTGTTGCAAATGAGGCAACTGAGATTTTGGAAGGTCAAGTAAATTTCCTGGGTTATACAGGAAACAGCAAATTCGGGACTCTCACTGAAGTCTGACCACACTGAGGGTTGTGATGTTAACCATTATCAACACCAGGCAGAATACACAGGTGCATAATCAGAAACATGCATGCACACACATGAACACATGTGCACATGCACTCACACAGATACCGTCTCCATAAAGGAGAAGCACAGCCCAGAGCACACTCTGTTACGTGCCTCCACGACCCGGAGGTGTGCCAGCCTCGTCTGTGTTGCTCATTCTCCCACCCCCCAGCCATGTAATGTCAGTGAGAGCAGCTTCCAAAGATTCCCCACTGTGGGCCACCTCTATTGGCTTCACCTCCCATTGCACTCTCTCTGAACCTTTTGCCTTGCAGCCCCCTCTCTGCCCACCTTCCCAGCCCCAAGCTGGGTTGAGTCTTCCACAAGTGAGCAGATGTGACACTCAGCTCCTTTTCACCATCTGGAATTTGTCCTGGCTTGGGAACAGTTGGACACCGGCAGGTCCCCTTTCTCCTCCCAGGACCTTCCGAGTTCTGAACCCCCACTGCACCCCATGCCTGCCCTTCCTCTTCCCTCTCTTAACTCTAAAATGGCAAGATATAGGCTTTATTTATTTTAGTGAGGGGCACACTTTGTCTTATAGCTATTTAATAATTAATTGATTATTTGGGGGTACAAGTTTCCTGCTGCAAAGCATGCTTAGCTCTAGTTGTGCATTTCTAATTCCAATTACAAAACTTTTGTCAACAAAATTTGTTGAAGAATCAGTTGTCTTTTACTAGGGACATAATCTTCTAAAAAGCAATAATACAGGATCTGATTACCGAAAGAATCAATAGTGCTTCCCTCAGGCCCTCCTCTTTTCTCCAAACCACTTAGTTTATTTTTTCATTCTAAACATCTCTTGGGGAAAAGAAAACTCTAGAAAATTTTCTTTCACATCTTTTATTAGATTATGTCTTGTTCATAGGTAGTTTAAAAGCTAGTTCAGCTGTCATGTGGATAAGTTCATAGTTATCCCTTCTGAAATGTTCACTGTTTTGGAATGGTTTTTAAGATTGACAGAAATTTCATAACTGTAGAACAGCTCACCTGCAGCCAGGGTCCCAGCCATGGTCAAGGTCCTAGGCTCTCCCCCCAGTCACCTCTTACATTATAGGTCATGGGGCAGGAGGTCTCTGCCACTGTCATAAATGATGGGCTGACTGCCTTGGATTGGCAAGACAGACTTGAGAGTGAATAGCACGTGAGCCCATAGGACTGAGAAGATGACCCAGGTGAAGAAAAGAATGAGGTTTTGGGGTAAACTCAGAGGATCGTGGCAGAGTAACAGGAACACTGGACCAAATCCAGTGGCCATGTTGTGTCCCGACAGCCAGCTTGGTGTCCTTAACCACTCTTTTCCTAAAAATGAAGGGCCTTTGAGGAGCTTTCTGTCTCCTTCCAAACGTGTTTATAGGAGGGCACTTCTAAACCGTGTATGTTCAGATGAGGACTAGGCTGAATTTGGTCAGGGGACACGTTTTTTGTCCCTGCCCTCTGTGTCTTACTACCAGCTTGCTTTTGCTCTTCTCTCCTATCTGATGAGCCATCTCTGCTCCAGATCCACCAGTCGTTTAGTCTGTAGGGTAGTTTCTCCTGCCCAAGACCTGCTGCAGAAGTCGTTTGGCACCAGAATATTAGCATCCTCCTAACCTTTTCGGATAGCTTTTTTCCATTCCCCAACCAAAACCAGAGAAGGCCAACCATTTTTAAAAATTTGGGTGATTATAGTGTATGAAGACACAATGTAGGATGGCCATACTGCATTATAAATGTTACAGTGACCTTAACTGTGGGCTTGGATGAAGGCAGGTTAGTCTCTTTGTCCATCCACCTATTCATTCACTTGTTCATCCATTCATTTGTCTATTCATCTGTCTGTACATCTATCTATCAATCATCTATCATCCATCCATCATCTATCCATCTGTTTGTCCATATATACTTCTTCCCTCCCTTCTCCCCTCCTTCCTATTCATCAATTTATTCTTCTGTTCATCTCTATCTTCTCATGTTATAAAGAAATCTTTCCTTAAGGAACATGCTTTTTCCTTACTCATCTAAGTGCATTGAAACATCTGTCATTCATTTAACAAATTAGCATGCTATAATAATATATGCATGTAGGTTATTGCAGGCAGAACCACAAAGAATTTGAACTCGTTTTTAACTAGGCACCTTGAATACATCAGTATATTAGTCACTATTTGACATTGTCCTCTCTGCACCATCCATTTTCATGCAGTTTTCTGGCCATGGTCACCATGTAATGCAGTTTTCTGGATGGTGAGATGACCGATGACACACTTTGGACATTGTTGCTATTAAATTTCCCAGGAAACTAAGAGTTAATTATGTTGAAAAGAATCAGGCTCTTTCCCCTTCATTTCTTTAAAAAAGATAAGCTTGCTTTAAATTCAGAAGAGAACACAACTAAAATACCTCAAAATCCTAAACATGGCATCTATTTTAGTCTTAAGTATAATGGATTAGAATAAGGTTCATCATTCTCCCAGGGTGTCCAGCCTGTGGCCTGCAGGCTGTATTTGGGTCAGGATGACTGTGAATGTGGCCCAACCCCAAATCGTAAATTTACTTTATATGTTATGAGAGACTTTTTGTGATTACTTGTTGCAGTTTATTTAATGTGTGGCCCAAGACGATTCTTGTTCTTCCAGTGTGGCACAGACTCCAAAAGGTCGAACACCCCTGCTACACAATTGACATTTTGGGCCAGTTTTTTTGTTGTGGTGGCTGAGTTGTGCATTGTAGGATATTTAGCAGCATCCCTGGCTTCTCCCTGCTAGATGCTAGTAGGACCATCTCCAGTAATGACAAGTAAAGAGTTCTCCAGAGATTGTCAGATGTCTCCTGAGAAGGGCATGGGGCAAAATTAGCTGTGGTTGAGAACCACAGACCTAGAATGAGAAAGTTAAAGTGACTTTTGGGATCCCTTCATGCTGTCAAAACAAGTCATGTGAAGAGACAAATTGACCTAATGTTTCTTAAGTTCTGCGAACGTGCCATGGTGCTGTGCCAAGTAACAAAGACTCAGACATCAAAAAGGTTCAGTTCCTGCCTATAGCGAGCTCACAGTGAGATCGGGGAAGCAGATGTGTAAACAGATAATCATATGTACACAGTCCTTACAGGGAGGAAATTAGTCATATTGTTAGATGGTATATAGCCAAATCTGTCAGATACTTACCACATGCTTTACTTCTCAAATGGTTCCTCTGGGGTCCTGCAGACACAGCTTTATTTTAAATTTGGTGCCACAGAAAGAGCATCCTTGGTCATTTCCCCTCCTTGGACCTTGCTAAGGTTGTTCCTGCCTGAAAGGCCTATCTCAGATTTTAACATCTCCACATTCTTCATGCCATTGACAGGAAGCCTGTCCCCTCCAGAAAGCCACTCTGGATTGCGTTGGCTTGCTTTGGTGTCTACCCACCTGACTCCCATTATGAAACTCCCATCTCTTTTGCACAGCTATGGCTTACACTTTGGTCCCCCCCGCCCCGCCCCATTTCCCATGTATTGGTCTAATCCTGCCGTAGATTATAGGTTATTTGAAGGTAAAAACCTGTTGTGTCCCTGTTCATGGGCGCCAGATGTTGCATCCCTGTTTGGACGCCACATGTTGCAGACCCTGTCCAGCAGAGTCCGCCTGTTGTGGTTTACCACAAGAATCAGTGCACAGGCAACAACAACCCTGTGTGAAAAAAGGGAACAGGCACAACTACTCTCTCAAGGGGAGACTGCCTATGGTGCCTCGGCCACTCCCTCAAGAGGGGAGCGCCCAACCCTTAACTAGACAGGCTTTTATTATTTTCCTGGGGTCTTACATCATAGAAAGATTTATTATCTATCACATAGAATATCATTGTCTACATTCTAGGTACAATCAAGGAAATAAAAATAACATGCAGAGGGGAATGACGATGAGCTCATTAGCTCTGTCCTTGGGAGAATTCATACAGGCTTTGAAAGTTACCTTGAAGATAGACAATACACATTTGTTGTTTTAGACCAGGGCGATGGAGTTTTAGCAAGAGCAAGCCATAACAGTCTGTATGCATTTTCTAGGCCTGATTCCCACGGGAAAACTTGGTTTGAAGGTCTGGCTCCTGCCCACCACTTTGCATCTGTAGGTTTTCCATACAGAGCTGAGTCACATTTGCCAGTCCAAGACCAACCGGTCCCCTACAATTCCCCCCTTTTTTGTTTTTTGTTTTTTGTTAAGGCTGTTGTGGTGATACATCCCACAAGACTTGCTACTTGATGGTCTCTTTTGCTACCCTGGGAAAATAATTTGTAAGTGCATTGTAATATACAAAACATTATTAAAATCAGTCTCCTGCTTAGTTAAGTGTTGAATGTCCTGCAACTGTTGGTGTAACTCCAGTTGCAATTTATTGATTTTTCCCTCTAAATTAGTAGAAAAAGCTCCTCTTAGGTGATGTTGAATATCACTCCAAGAGTATTGGCTGGAGTTCTGTTGTAGTGGGTGACACAGTTTGGAGAAACCAGGATCACTCTCTAGTGACAAAAATTTCACAGCCTCCCAAACATACTACCTTCTCTGATCATGCTCTTTTCCGTAAATTGACATTTGATGTAGTTATCTCAGAATGATTGCCTTCCTGCCCGTTCTCCTTCCTTAATGGGGTTCTGGGAACTGGCCAGTAGCTGTAAGACTATCAAGTGGATAAGTCAGGAACTGGACCTCAGTGTTTTTCTCTATAAAGTGACATTTGATATCTCAGAATAAGCTGGTACCGAGGCCCATAGGAAGAATAACTTGTTTGGTAGTAGAGCCAGTTTACAGCTCTCTGTCTCAACACATTATGCTGCCTCCCCATCACTAAGAGAAAGCCGCTTTGTAAAGGTGCTGCCTAAATCCCCTGGAGGTGGTGGTATGTCTTATGCTGTGGTCCCTAGTTACCAAGGGTGCTGTTCTCACCAACAGGAGAATAACAGTGTTCGGTCTATGTGAAGTGAGGTATTACAAATGGGAAGGTAGCTGCTTTCCAAGATCAAGGCTGAAAACAGTAACAGTCCATTGAGAGTTATAATAAACTCCTTCAGCAAAGAAAGCTTTTAACTCCTCATGGAGAGAACAAGTGAATAGGATTATGACCACCTACTAATTACTAGATATAGATCCCCTGTGATCCCTGTGTTTAAACATAATTAATAACAGATATTGAGGAGAGTAATGAAACAAAAATGCATTATACACAGACACACATTTAATTCATATGGGGCAAAGTCTAGTTACTAAGACTAACTCTATTAGACAGTTGTACTTGGGCCAAATGTCCTTGATTTGGAATAATGGACAGCACCTGCTTTTGTTACAAGAAATAATTAACACGCAGAAAGAAAAAGGCCACACAAGCTCTTGAGCACTGAAGACCTACAATGTCTTTATAGGTCAGCTTTGGACTGCTGAGTGTTGACCAGAAAGTCCTTGACAAGTATGAAAATCTATCATAATCAATACATTTGAACAAGAAATTACATTGAGAAACAAGACATGATAGTCCTGGAGAAATAAATGGAGGAATAAATATGCCTTTTCTGAACTGAGATACAGGCCCTTCGGTGTTCTTTATGTAGACTCCATATGCCATAGTTGCTGAATTAATCTTGCTTACTAATCAGTTTGAAAAGTAGTTTTTTTGTTAATATTCAGTCATTTGAGAGGTTTTTGTTAATACTCAGTCATTTGAGAGTTATAAGAGATGACTATCCTTCTAAGTAAGGATAGTCATTTTTTATAAGAAACAGTTGCACCTGTCTGCCATTGACCCACTACTTCCTGTGAATCGGGAACTACCCAGATAGGGTAGTCTTCAGGACTCAGCCTCCTATCTCCACAGACAGAGCATCTGGGTAATAAAGGACAGCTTCCGTTTGAAGGGGTTTTCTGGACAGATGCTTCTTCACAAGGCCCACCTCACTCTTTCGGTTAGTGTCCTGGTTCCTGGCCATCCACAGAGGCCTCACCCAGTTAGCATCGCTCCTACTCCTTGTGTCTGGGCTCTGCTTGTCTTGCTTCTCACTGAGTAATCAAACCTTCACTTTGGATCAAATTTTTCCCCTGCTGGAACTGCATTTCCAAACTTTACAGGCTTGTCTGGTCACTCCAGCTTATGCCTGGATTCTCAGTCCCTTTGCTGCCCAAGTGACTCAAGCCAGTTTCACCTTCGTCTGAATTCCTCTAGGATTTTATTTTTCAGGCTCTAAAGTCAGAGATTATTCATGTGCCCACCCCAGTTGAACCTGTCGTCATGGGGAAAGCTGGGAAGCATCTCAGTGATGGAATGAAATGTTCTAAGAGCTCCTCTCCTCCCAGGGACTTCCTTTCTGGAGGAAGACAATTTCTCTCTTTTAATCCTAGGGCCCAGGTCAACAGTCCCGGAAACTAATCCTATAAGATGACCCTCACCTTGAGGTACAAACCTTTGAAAATATTGAACACGTTTTCAAAGTTATGAAACATGGCTTGTGAAACCTCTTAGAATTTCCAGGTTTCTGGAGAAAAAAATTGTTGATGTTCTGAGTTCTGTACAATGGTGTGAATCCCTCATAGCTTTCCTTAGCACACAAGGGGAGCTGCCCACCCACCTCTCTTCATTTCTGTTAGTCCCAGGCATTTTAACTAAATGAAGCAGTGATCTGTGACCAAGACACTGTCCTTCAAAGGATGTGCATTCCCAATGGCGAAGGGAGCTCTGGTAAAGATTGTTCCACACAAGGAAGCGATGCACAGGGCTTTCTTCTCCCTAATTCTTCTGGAAATTGCAATCAGTAGGAGTTGAACTTGAATTGGTAATATCAACTAACTGATGGTTACTCTAAAGGAGTAGTTTTTTTTTCAATAATGTAAGCCACTCTGGATTGTGACTGATATGAAACCTTTGTTTTTTTGATACTATTTTCTATTTTAAGGGTAGAAATTAAATTTGGGGAGAACGGTTATCTGGACAGTATTGAATCTTCAAATCCTTAAGTGTCAATTTAGGTCTGCTTTAGTTTTTTTTAGCGATGGTTTGTAGATGATTTTTTTTGAAAAATTTAGCCCTATGTAATTTCAGATTTACACTGTTTTTTATATATCGATAGTATTGTTTTGTAATTTTATCTTTCATCTTTTTGCTGCTGGCATTTAAATACAGTTGACATTTGTTTATTGACCTTATATTTTGAGGTTTTGCTAAATTCTCTAATTTGTTAGGTTTTATTGTCAATTTCATAAGATTTTCTACATAGATTATTATGTCATCTCCAAATAGAGACAATTTTATACTTCTTCCTTTACAAACTTTGTACTTGTTATTATTTTATTTTTGCCTTCTTCCATTGAGTAGGACATCCAGTTCAGTATTGAATAGAAAGCATAAGGCTAGATGTCTTTGTCTAGTTCCTGATCCTGAGTATGGTGCGGGGGTATTTTTTTCCAAGGTAATTATGCATTATTTTAGCTGTGAGTATTTTGTAGACACTTTTTTTTAGGGTTAAAAAGTTTTTTTCTGTTTGAAGTTTTATCATGAATGGATGCTTGTCATAATTTTACCAAACCTATTGAGAGACTCTTTTTTAAAAAATCTGGTTGATAAGGTCAATTTAATTGTTTGACACTTGAATGTTACAGTCACCTTGCACTGCCAGGATCAGCTCCACTCCTTTGTATATTGCTGGGTTTGATTTTGCTAATGTTCCATAGAGGTTTTTTAAAAATCTGTGCTCATAAAGGGTATTGGTCTAGAATTTTTATTTTCTCATTATGTTTTGTTAGGTTTGGTATCAGGTTTATGCTGGCCTCATAAAATGAATTGGGAAATTTTCTGCCCTTTATTTTCTGAAAGAGTTTACATAAGATTAATATTGAATATTCTAAATGTTTCATAAGATTCTCCAGTGACACCATCTTGTCCTGGAAGTGTTTGTTTATTTGTTTGCAAAAGGCTTTTGATTAAAAATTTAATTTATTTTATATAGGGTTTTGCATATATTTTGTTTCCTCTTGAGTCAGTTTTGATAAGTTATATTTTCAAAAATGTCTGTTTTATCAATAATATTGAATTAATTGTGATTAAGTTGTGCATGAAATTTCCTTACTATTTTTATCTGTAGGATCAGTGATTGTTTCTCCTTTTTCATTTCTTGGTTAGTTTTGCTAGAATTTTATCAATTTTAGTAATATTTTAAAGAAGTGGTTTTATGTTTTCCTAATTATTTTCTTTAGGCTGTTTAGATTTCGCCTTTCTCAGAGGCAAAGTAAATTTCTAACATCTGACATTTATCTCAGCTGTGGTAAGTTTATGAAGATATTTTTCTTTTCTTTTTTAAGATTATATTTATTTAATTTTAGAGAGAGGGGAAGGCAGGGAGAAAGAGAAGGAGAGAAACATCAATGTGTGGCTGCCTCTGAAACACCCCCCACTGGGAGCCTGGCCCAAACCCAGGCATGTGCCCTGACTGGGAATCGAACTAGTGACCCTTTGGCTCAGTCCGGCTCAATCCACTGAGCGACACCAGCCAGGCTGAAGGTATTTTTCTCTCAGAGAAGACCCATGCCAAACCATAAAATTACTTTTAACATGCAGCCTATGAATACAATTCTACAAAGAATGGGAATATAATTAATTGAAAGTTGTAGCCACATGTCAAATTGATTATACATTGAGATCTTTCTAGCCAGCATTTCAGATCCCAACTTTAGTGGTTCAATTTAAAAACCATCTAAAGATGATTGAAAATAGGTTTTAGTTAAATTCATTTTACTGAAGAGGAAGGACACTTGTTCAGAACAGGTGTTCTTTCCCGTGACACTGGTGAGTAATCCCATCTGTCACCTGCGTACTATAAATCATCGTACTACAAATCTATTAGTTTATGATTCATATCTGGCCTTTCTCGTACAAACAAAGATGAAACAGTACTTTAGACTGAATGATTTAATGCACACTGAATGAAACTACCTTCTGAGTTCCATCTTGTTCTCTCTGAGCATTTTTTATGTTCAGGAGGAAACTGAATTCTAAACTGAGAAGGTATATTAACTCTTTTAGATGAAGGGATGGCAGGTACAGCTTCTAAATAGCTTGCAGGAGGCCTCATTGAGTTAGGCCTTTCTTCAGTTTTTAACTTGCTGCTTAAAATAGATTTTTACAAGGGTTTTCTCTCGGTCTCCCCTTGGCTTAAGCTCCCATTATTTCTTTGAAGAAAATTCTTAGCTTTTTCTTCCCTTCTATTCCTTTTACTCTGAAGGCAGTAATAGACCCGTGTTGATTAGTAGGATTTCAGTGGTAAGGGCAATATGTGGCAATGCTATGGTTTCGGAGCAGCCTGGGTAAATGCTGGAGCGGTCAGCTCGCTTCCCGTGAGAGTGCCATGACAGCATCGCCCCTTACACAGAACGATGCTTGACTCCAGGCCACGCGCCTTGTTTGTATCTTTTTATGACTGGTGGCCCTTACTTGGTGCATCTGTGACCAGTATAAAGAGAATATTAAATAATTTCCAATGTGAATTTATTTAATTCTTTACAAACGTCATTAAAATTTAAAAGAAATAATGCTTTGAGATTCTCTTCTCTATGTTTATACTCATTTAACAAACTGCAACTTTCAGATCCAAGAAATATTTGAGGTTGCCATTTGAAAAGCTACATAGGTCAGATTTACTTGGCACTTCTGCTGAGCTGCTTTTTTCGTATTTGACTATTTTCCACCCCCAGAAATACCTTTCAGATAGGTATAATAATGTCTGGACAGAGAGAAAGGCGTTTTAGAAAGAACTTATGCTTTGGAAACAGATCTAAGTTTAAATTCTCACTTCTCTACTTACTGGTGCTTTGGACACAGGGGTAGCTTTATCCGGTAGGTAGTAATAGAATGGAGGCAGGGAGAATGTTACTCTGGCAGTCAGAGAGGTGATGGAACTAAAGTCAGGATTCTGTGTATTTAAAGCAGTTATTGGTGTTGTCGGGGAGGGGGAGAGTTCTCCCCTTCTGCCTCTTTCGAGTTCTTATGGGTGGACTAACAAAATTGAAAAAGACCAGATTAACAGTAGAAAAACTAACTTAATATGTGCACACAGGAGATCAAAAATGATACTTTCAGAATGATGAATGAGCAGCTTTTTATACTTTGTAGGCCAAGAAACAATAAATTTGTGAAGAAGTGACAAAACAAAGACACTTAAGTTTGGGTTGCTTATTCGTGAGGAATCTAAACAAAGTTTGGGCTTGGATAGTAAAGGAGTAACAAGGTTTGTTATGTCAGGTTTTTGGTTGTGGATTCCTTAACTCGAGTGATAAGGGTGTCTCTCTTAGGACCCTCCCCCTATCCCCCTTGACCCCACTGGAGCATGGAGTGCACCTTTCACAGTGGAGATTTTATATCTTGCATTCAAGGCAAGAAACTGTAATTCAAGGTAATCATGGTACCATCTGGGTCTCTTTGGGCCGTCTTCCCTGAGCACCAGCAGTGTATTCAGCAGTTTGGGGTGCGTGAAGGGAGATGAGACTCCATTTCTGCCATTTGAGCCCTGTAGTCCGTGGACAGCAGGGAGATAAACACTTGCCCGGGGTCCAAGTGAGAGAGAAATCTAAACTAAACAGCAGTATAAACATTGGATTACGGGGACCAGAAAGGGGGGTTCTGCTTAGAAGAGGAGCAGCACGAGGTGGATGGCTTCAGAGGGCATTAGGGCCTTTTAGGGATACACGGGAGATTTCATCTGGTGAAAAAAGGGAAGAAGGGCATTGCATGCTGAGGAGGGAACATGCTCCAAAGCAGAGAGGGACCAAAGTTAAAAGCACATAGCATTTGAGAGAACGCAAAGAAGTCAGATGAAGCAACATGAGGAGTGTGCCTCTCCTCTCTCCTCCTACCCTTTTCCCTCCCTTCCTTTCTTTCAACTTCCTTCACCCATCTTTTCTCTCTTTTTGGTAATACTCCCCTATCCTTTCTTCCATCTTTCCTGCGACAGTTATGTGCCAGGCACTGGGTACATGTGCTGGACCAAACACTTACCTTCCTTGACAGAGTTTAGAGTCCATCCCAGCAGAGGCGGTTCTTTTTCCATTAGGAATGTGGCCTTGGGAGTTACATAAAGGATCAGGGAATGATTCATAGCTAGAAGTCCAGCTGGAAAGCTATTTGAGTAGATTCAGGGAGGAAAGACTCAAAGCTTTTATCAGGGGAATTGCTGTGGCACCGAAATGACAGGGAGTATGCAATTAATTAGAGCTCAGTAGTGTTATTATACAGTGTAGTGTAAGGATTAAGAGCATGGACCTAGGAGCCAGACTACCTGCGTTTGCATCTCAGTTTCTAGTTCTCACTGGGTGTTTCACCTTGGGCAAATTGTTTAACCTCTCTACTCAATTTACTTATTTATGAAATGGGAATTATAATAGTACCTTTCTGATAGAATTATCATGGGGCTTAAGTTAGTTAATATGTGTAACCTCTTAGAAAAGTACCTAGTACATATTAGCCCTATATAAATATAGGCTAGGGTTATTAAATTCCAGTCCACTAAATGAAGACAAACTTCCAAAAGAGGAGCCGGCTGGTCTAACTTTGCTAGATCCCATAGGCTGTATAAAATTGGATTTTTCAGGAGTATAAAAGTGTAAACACATACCTAAAATGTTATGGAAAAAAATAAAATAATAGCAATTATTTAGAACCAATCTGGTTATTTTTCTATTACTTACCTTTCCAATCTTGGCAAGAAATTTAAGTGAAAAAAGTATTGTATACATGCATTCATATATATCAAATTTTAGAAGAGAAAGTGTGTTCAGCAGTTGACAAATCTTGTTTAGGATTCAGAAATATGTTACAAACTGAAATTCAGGCCTTGGACGCCATCGGTTAAAGACAGAAGTCCCGAGAGACTTATCTTCTAGTTTTATTGCCCAAGCTAATGGTCCACTGGCACAGCTCCTGGAGGCTGAGCCTGTAGGTCACGTGTGCCTTCCGGGGCAAGGATGCCAGGTGGGCGTGGCCTAGTGGTGGAAGGGCACGCTGTCTTCCTGGGGGAAGAGTGTGAACACATTCCACTTATCACACATAATGGCAAAAAGAAGAAAGATCAGTATCTAGTGGGCAAAGAAATTACCGAGGTACTATCAGTGTTCAAAGGGAAATGCCTATGTTCATAATTGGTTTAATAATTCCGGTTTCAATAATGGTTGGTTCTTATTAGGTATTCAGGGAAATGGTGTTGATTTTAAGGTTCGCTGGTTTATGAAGAACATCGATGCACTTTCAGGCAGATGTGCACTGTTAGTAAAGAGATACAAAATGAAAAATTTCAGTAAGCTCATTACAGACTTGAACAGTTTATCCTTCTTTAAAAATAAGCTTCAAAAAATCTCAAATTCTTATATCTGCAAAGAAAAATTATGTTTATGATAATAGTACATAATTAAGCTTCCCAGTGTACTGTAATTGCATTTTTAATTGCTCTGTTTTCTGACATAATTCTGACCACATTTATTCCAAACTGCCAAGTGTTTGAATTTTAAACCATTTTAAATTTGCTGTCACACTAACAAGTGGGAAGCATCAATGCTGTTTATTCCTAGGAAGTCTGTCCCTTTAGTCATTCACTTTTTCTGCTAAGGAACAGTTAAGCCTCATGTGTCAAAAGGCTGCCACCTGAGTGTCCCTCCCACCCGCCTTCCACCCCCTCATGCTAACTCTGAGTCATGCTACTTCTGAGAGCCACCACAATTTCCTGTGTCTCAGGAGACATCACCGCCACATCAAACGATCCCCACCGGTTCACCCAAATCCAAGAGTCTAGTAGGGCCTCTGGCCACCACTTGTTACTGAATTGGCCTGCAGGCAGTCTTGTGTCAGTTAATTAGTAAGACTAATTGAAGCTAAGTATACTTAACCATACAGTATTGAGCTGTCCATATTTAACTACACTAAAATTATGTGATGAATCTGAAACATAAAGGATTACTGGCAAACATCATTGCTTCGTGGATTTAAAAGTATGCTTTGTTTTCATCCGATGTGATTAATAAATCGATGGAGAGTGTTCTAATGCGTGCAGACATGGTAGCACCCGTCTAGAATGGATGCTAGTTGAAAGTTGTTTCCTATTTGTGAACCATGTAGTTGTACTTACTGCAGATTTTAGTCAGTGTCAACACTAAGCTAGAACAACAGACAGTGGTACTTCACACTTGTTTGGTGACTCCAGTTTGAAATGGTTTGAAGTTCAGATGCCTAGTGAAATTCATGTGTTTAAAATTATGTCAGGAAGTTAGTGAAAAGCCAACTTGAAATACAACATTGATTGATTCGTAATGATAAAATAATGTTGACTAGTTTAGTTATTATTTATCCAGGATTGTGAAAGCAGGAACCATTTTTCAGTAAGTGAATCTTTGTATTAAAAAATTAGAACTATCTTTCTTATTGAATTTCCAACAAACTTTTTCATTTGGTTCTATTATTAAAAGAAAAATAAATGACTCTAGAGAATGAAATATTTCAAATGCATTTTGATATTTAGTCTTTCATAAATGTAGAATTTAAGGTTGTCCATGAATATGCAGGGCCAAATGCATGCTTAAATATTATATGTAAGTTACTTATGATGAAAAAGACTGAGTGACAATGAGAGGGAGAGAGGGCATTGTGGGTAATGATAGACTAGCCATTTGTGGGTGCACATATTCAGACTTCAGGTAAGTAAAGAGCTTAAGAGAATTCCAGATTCACCCAGGAGACGCTGGTCCGTTTCAGCTCATTTGTTTTTAAAGGTTATTTAGACTGTTTAGGAATTCTTCTGACAAGCCATATGTTGCAACAGTTGGAACTCTTTCACACAGACCGAGATTCTACAGGTGGTTTTGAGTTTCATTGTTTGCTGGCATACCATACAGCAATTTCAGTTTTGTTTCACCAGGCAAAAGTGTGAACCTGACTAACTAATGCTCTCAAGTTGATAGCACCCTTGGAAGGTTTTTGATCATTTGTACCGGACATTGTCTCAGATTACTTTCCCCACTGACTAGAGTGTGCTTTATACAGTTTGTGAGTTTCAAAGGTGCTCCATTTGTGTACAAATTCTAAATCTTGACAAAAATGGCCTTGTGGATTACCTTATAGATAATTAAAAGTCAGTATCATCTGAATACATGAGATGTACCAATAACAGATGATATGTAATTTTATAGTTCCCTTCTAATTATTCTAGTATTTTACCTTAAATAGCTTTTTCACTTTTGTTCTTATAGAACCTAATTATTTGTCTTTTACGTTTTCTCACAAAAATAAGGATTTCCCTCTTTTGCAGTAGCCATATCTGTTAAGAGCAAAATAAAATTCCGAATAAAGGAGTCCTCACCATGTTTCTTCAGAATGTGTCTAATTCTGTGCATGTGGAAAGATGATGTGTGATCCCCGGGTACTAAATAATCCTCAGCCATTCACGCTCAGTACTGTGTTCTGGAATAAAACTAGAGGAAATTTGTAGAATGGTGAATCACTGAAAAGAATAAACTTAAGGCAATTCATTAATATTTATCTCCTCATCTGTTTTGTATAGCCTGGATGAAATGGAAAAACTCATTTGGGGGCCAGATTGAAAAGGGTCTAAAATTACAAAGAGAAACATGGAGATAGAAATGTTTTTTTTTTCTTTTTAAAATTAAACACAGCACCTTTTTTCTTACATGCCTCTGTTTTTCTTGTAGTGGCAAAGCATTTCTATAACACTGGTTGAGAAAGTTCAGATGGTTGCTGTAATCCTAGGATCCCTGTTCTTAATAGCGAGTGTGACCTGGCTCCTCTGGTCAGCCTTCAGCCCCTATGCAGTGTGGCAGAGGAAGGACATCCTTTTTCAAATCTGCTATGGAATGTATGGTTTTATGGATCTAGTGTGCATAGGTAAGACCATGATGTTCAACATTCACAAACTGTCAGTAATGCGTTTCTTGCAGCAATTATATTTTCATCAGATGGATGTAACATAGAATGTTGTGATTCACATGATCTTGATTCTCCAGCTCATTAACTGTCCAGGGCATCACAATCTGGCCATTTTTCTCAAAAAGTGTAACATCTATATTCTTGAGTAGTCTGAAAAAATGAACAGAATAATGCCCATTTTAAGTGATATATTTTGCAATGCAAAGGAAGGGAGGACTCAAAGATTATTTGGGGTGGGCGATGGAAGGACAGTCATTTATTTCTAAGGAATAAGAACAAACCAGTCACCTTTCACGAAGCTGGGATAGCACTGATGGACACTAACGGTGATATTTTGCATTTGGGGAGAGGACAGGAAGTTGGGGACAGTTTTACTTACTGTCCTGTGCCTCTGTGTTTCACATATTAAATTCAGCGGCTTAGAAGAGAAAAAGGATCAAACTGACTCTACACAAAAAGGTTTCTTATTTGTGCATTTTACTTCAGTGATCTGTTTCCTTAATATTGTACCATGAGACAAACAGAAGCTGACTCTTTCAATGTGCTCCAGGCGCCTTGATTGGAACCAGCTGGCCGTGAGAGACAGGGCTGAGGAGGGCAGTCCCATATCAAGGAGACTTTCCCTGCTCTGATGTGCTTTATGTCTCTGGGAGGTGGAGAGAGCTGAGGGGAGCAGCTGTTGTTCTCAAACTGTGGTTTGGGGACCACCGGCAGCAGGAGCAGCATCTGTCACACCTTTTTTAAGGAATGCACGTTCCCAGGCTCTGCCCCAGGCCTGCCAAATCAGAAACTTCAGCCCCATCTGGGTTTTACAAGCCTCCTAAGGTCCGATACATGCCAGTTTCAGGGGAATGGGTGCTCAACTTGGATCAAATGACTTGGCCTCTAATCCTGGCCTCTGCCTGGACAGATCAACTTCGTTCATATTCCTGTTTTCTCACCTATAAAAATGTGAATAATACCCTGGTTCACAGGCCTAAATGAAGGAAATAATGATTATAAAATAATGTTATCAATTGCAAGTTGTAAGTTAAGGGTATTTGAGTAAATAACAAACATTGAAATAATTTAAATTACTTAAATGCCTTTACTCTGAAAGCCTTAATTTAGCTAGCAGTTTTAATATTCTGTTATTTTTTCTAAAAGACCTATATAAATTTTAAAATATGATCAGCCTGAATTTCCCCTCATCTTCTTTTCTTTTTTGTCACTAGTACAAAGCTAGTGAGAAAAAAAAGTAATCAAATTTCAAGCCAGAAAGAAAAAAGAAGGCAGGGAAATGTCATGGGTAATATGTAAACCAAGCAGATGTTGCCTGAATAATTGAGCTAATCATGTATATGAACAATTTGCATTAAATGTGAAAATGCCTATGCATGCTTTTATAAATTCAGAATCTCTATACAAATGTAATCTTGAGGGTAGTGTTCTAAATGAAGAAGAATTACAAAATTGTTCTACAAGTCCCTCGACAAGTTCAGAGATAGTGTTTCTTCTGTCTTTCAACAAAAGTGTTGTGAAGTGTGATTTTCCATTAATATTCAAAGGGGAGGTGAAAAGCAAAAGAGCCATTAGGTTCCCAATCCAACCTAGAGGGGAAAAAATCCAGTTGACTTTCTTGATATTAACCAAAAGGAGCCATATATTTCCTGGTCAGGAAGCCATTGTCCTGAATTTCACAGTTTGCATTTAGTGGTGAGTAATTATATCTCAAATTTTGATTACGAATGTCAGGTTTTTAATCAAGATTATGAGAATTTTGCTTTAAAAAGCACATACATGTGAAGTAATGATATTTCAACAATATATGACGTATTTGGGGTTCCCTTTTGAAATCTAGGTGTTTGCCCTTTTTATAAAGTTGAGTTTCTTAGGAACAAAAACCAACTGACATTTTCTTGGAAATACTTTAGAGAGTGAATTTTTATCTAAGTTTTAAATGTTGACAGTGCTGTTGTCTTTTGGCTCATTAAATCTCATTATTCAGTGATTTATTTGTATACTTTGAAAAATATTGAAGAATTTGGATTCTCTAGCAGCATTCTTGATTTCACTTGGAAAACTCATTAACTAGCGTGGGGCCAAAGAAAATCTTTCTTTTCCCCCCAAGAAATCAGGAAGCTACTAGTCAAGAAAGTAAATAGAGATAAGCTTCTAGTAGCCAAATAGATCATAGCCTATAATAGCTTTCACCAACATTTGAAATTAATTTAAATGTCTCGTAATTAAGAGTAGACTGTGACAAAAGTAGATTACATTGATTACACCTCAGATATCCCCAACAGCAAGACTTTGAAGTCAGAGTAGAGTGAAAAGCATGTTTGAGCCCTATTTGCTCAGCTCAGTTTAATACATATTTATAGAAGGCATTCTATGTGTCAGTCACAGTGCTGGGTGCTGCAAATAAAAATCAAAGTCCATTTCTTTTTTGCGCTCAAGGAGCTTCCAGCCCTACAGGCAGGGTAGACATGCAGTAGGTGACTAGAAGGTAGAGATGGGCACAGTGTGCAAGTATGCAGAGGAGATGGTAGTTGGACAAAGTGGGAAGAGATTAACGCTGGGCTGTTGTACGCAGGGAGTGGATGATTTCAGGCAGATTTCGTGGGGAAGTGAGAGCCAGGCTGGCTGGGGGGTGAGTAGAAGCTTGGCACGCGGGAAAATGGCCCCCTTGTCACTGTTGGAGGATGTAAGATTGGCTGGCCATTCAGAGGACTTTAAAGCAGTTGAAACCATTCTTACATCTCTGTTCATCCAAGCTTTTCAACTTGTTTATAATTAAATGAGGAGTAAGTTGGCAGCTTCATAAGTGTTCCTTTTAAAGAATGATTTTAAAAATCTATAGATTACTCCAGAATCAAAAAATGTTATAATCCAGCCAGCATATGTAATGTTTAGGAAGAGATTTTTACTGGATTGTTAAATAGAAATGTAAAGATTTATAGAAAATTTATTTACTTGGGAAATTTATTTATTTATTTTTAGACATGGTTAATTTGTTGGTACTTTTATTTATTATTAATATGTTTTCTGCTTTTTCCATGATCTTGGTTTTTCTTTTTTCCTGTTTTTTTAGAATTATGTTTTATTTTTTAGAATTATATTTATGCTACTACAGTTGTTCCAGTTTTTCGTCCTTTGCCACCCTCCACCCAGAACCCCCCACTCCCTCAGGCAGTCCCCACACCATGATTCATGTCCATGGGTCATGCATACACGTTCTTTGGCTACTCCATTTCCTACACTGTATTTTACATCCCTATAGTTATTCTGTGACTGTCAGTTTGTATTTTTTAATCCCCTTAGCTCTTCACCCATTCTCCCTCTCCCTCTTCCCACTGGAAACCATCAAAACACTCTCCATATCCATGATTCTGTCTCTGTCTTCTCGTTTGCTTAGTTTGTTTTTTAGATTCAGTTGTTGATAGGTGTATGTTTATTGCCATTTTATTGTTCATAGTTTTGATCTCCTTTTTCTTAAACAAGTTTAACATTTCATGTAATAATGGTTTGATGGTGATGAACGCCTTTAGTTTTTTTCTTGTCTGGGAAGCTTTTCATCTGCCCTTCAATTCTAAATGATAGCTTTCCTGGGTAGAACAATCTTGGCTACAGGTCCCTGCTTTTCATGACTTTGAATATTTCTTCCCAGTCTCTTCTAGCCTGCAAAGTTTCTTTTGAGAAATCAGCTGACAACCTTGTAGGAACTCCCCTGTAGGTAACCAACTTCTTTTCCCTTGCTGCATTTAAGATTCTCTCTTCATCTTTAACCTTTGGCATTTTAATTATGATGTATCTTGGAGTGGGCCTCTATGCATCTATCTTGTTTGGGACTCTCTGTGCATCCTGGAATTGTATGTCTATTTCCTTCACTAGATAAGGAAAGTGTTCTTTCATTTTTTAAAAACAGATTTCCAATTTACTGCTCTTTCTCTTCTCCTTCTGGCAGCCCTATAATGTGAATGTTTATACTTTGAACTTGGAAACTCTTGAAGTTGTCCCAGAGGTTGCTTATGCTATCCTCATTTGGGGGAATTCTTTCTGATTGGTTATTTATTTATTTTTTTGGTTCCTTACGCTCCAAATCATTGATTTGATTCTCAGCTTCATTCACTTTACTGTTGTTTCCCTGTAAATTGTTCTTTATTGCAATTATTGTACCTTTGTTTCTGACTATTTTTTTATGCTGTTGGGTCCTCACTAAGTTCCTTAAGCATCCTTATAACCAGTGTCTTGAACTTTGCATCTGATATATTGCTTCTCTCCATTTTGTTTATCTCTTTTTCTGGAGTTTTGATCTGTTCTTTCATTTGGGCCATGTTTCTTTTTCTCCTCATTTTGGTAGCCCCCCTGTGTTTGTTTCTGTGTATTAGGTAGAGCTGCTATGACTCCCTGTCTTGGTAGTATGACCTAATGTAATAGGTGTCCTGTAGGGTCCAGTGGCATAGCCTTCCCTGTCACCTAAGTTGGGTACTCGAAGTGCACCCTTTGTGTGGACTGAGTATACCCTCCTCTTATAGTTGAGCCTTGATTGCTGTTAGCAGGTCAATGGGAAGGAATTACCCAGGCCAGTCAGCTGCAAGGACTGACTGTGACCACTGCCCACCAACCCCACCCCCACCCCACCATGGACGATCAGCCTCTGCAGGGTGTTGGTATTCCAGTGTGGTCTGTAGCTGTCCACTGGGTGCACAGGCCCTGGAGTTTCCTAGGGAATGCAGCCCAAGGTCAGCCCCTACCTGTGTTCTGCCCAAGGTCACCTGCATGAGATATAAAGCAGTCTGAGATGGCTGCTACTTTTGATGGGCTTGGAGATTCCCAGGTGAAGTCAAGCTGTGATTCTAGGCTGGCTGCTGCTAGTGTCAGGCCTGGGGCCACTTAGCAAGTGGTGGGGCTGGAGGTTTACTGAGGCTGGCTGTTGCTTGTCTGATAAGATTTAGGAAGAGGCAAAGCATGAGCCAAGACAAGCCATTCATACAGAAAAGTCATGGTTAACAGTTTGGGCCTATAAGTTGAGAGGGACAGGGTTTCAAAGGATCTCTAAGATGGGCTAAACCTTGTTAGCTAAGTTGACAGAGCCTCAGATGTGGCAGCAACCTGCCAATTCTGTGGCTCTGTGGCTCTCTGGGGGAAGGGCTGAGAAAAGAGACAATGGCCTCTGCCTACTTTCCGTCTGGGAGAAAATGTCTTTCCTGCCTTAATGTCAGACACTTCAGTTCCTCCTTGTATACCACTGGCGCCTTTTGAGCTGCTACCCCAGTGTTGGAGCTCACAAGGAGTGAATCTGAGTAACTCTGTGTGTGGGTTCTTAAAGAGGAGCTGCTTGGGACTCCAGAAGTTTCTTTTACCGACTCAATCCCCATTGGTTTTTGTAGACAGAAATTACGGGGACTTATCTTCCTGGCACTGGAATCCTCAGCGGGGGGGCAGGACAGATGTGGTTTCTTTAATCCCATAGTTATCAGACTTCTATTCAACCTGATTTCTGATGGTTCTGAGTGATGGTTCTATATTTTAGTTGTAATTTTGATGGGGCTGTGTGAAGGCAAGCTATGTTTACCTATGCCCCTAGTTTTTGTCTGCTATTAAACTTTTGCATTTTCTCAAGGGTCTGTGTACTGCTAGAGTTGAATCAAGACCTACATCAGGGCTGTCCAGCAGTGATGTAAACATTGTATGTCTGTGCTGTCCAGCACCATAGACACTGGCTATACTTGGCTATAGAGCATTTGAAATGTGGTTAGTGAGAAACAGAAACTGCGTACTAAGCTAATTTTATTTAAATTAATTTAAATTTATCTTACATAGCCATATGTGGCTAGTGGCTACCATATTGGACAGATTTCTAGGTGATCAAATGGCAGATGCATAAGGTTTTGATTAACAAGTTTCACCAGGTCTATATAAATAGGTGTGTTTCCTCAATGGTAAAAAAAAACAAAACAAACACTGTTTCTGAGTGATGAATACAGTGAGAATGAGTTTAAAAGGATGAAGAGAAGGAAGGGTACTACAGGTGAGAGGGTGGGGTCAAGAGGTAGACAGAGAGCCATAGAGGCAGATATGTTTTAAGGAAGTGGAGGTATATATAAAGAGATAGAATTTTTATATTATATTTGGGAGATCTTTTAAACTTTTGAATTTTAAATAGGTGGCATTCAGACTCTTTTTGCACCAGGAAAACTAATATAAAGGATTTAAACCACCCAGACGGTATAGCCCAGGGCAGTAATTTATGGAGAAGTAATAACCAAAGTAGACTCAGGTAGGCTCCCTCCTAAGAGCATTTGCACAGTGGACAAAGGAAGGTTAGCAAACTCAGGAATGAAGAGCAAATGCATGGCCAGTGGCACAGGGTACAGTATCTAGTTCCTAACTCTGTACTTTGCGCACTGAGAAAATAGAAGGCTCTTACTTCCATTGGTGATGTGATTCAAGGCAAGTTTGGGCCACAGGAAGAATATGTTTATTAATGACTAAAAGATTGTGGGACTAATATGGCCATAAAAACAGGGAGTCATCTGATTCACTTGCATCTGAAAAGGAAGGGCAGGTACCAAGTCATTTAGTGTAGAGCAGAATAGGAGTGATATCAGTTTCTTGCAGAAGCAACAAACTAAAACTGAAACCTTATTTTTTTAGTGGAATTCCTGAAATAGAGTTAGCAGTTCTTATACCTAATCTCATTAACACTGTAAAGTGGTATCAAATCCCTGAATGGAAAAATGGTTTGATCTTCCCTAAGATACTAAGGGAATGAACTAATTAAGGTTACAAAATTTAAAAGCTTGGATTACTCGTGTTCTTTTTAAAAATGTCTTAATTGTCCTCATAAATATATGCATATTCAAATTTAAAAACACCTTTGTATTTATAATAATGAAATACATCAAGTTTTAAAAGGACTATTTCACTCACTCGGCTCTGTTACGTCACCCCATTTGAAGGAACACCCCCTCTCGACATTCTGGTGCACGTCCTCCAGATTGTTTTCCTTCAGTTAATGTGCACACAGGCACCAAGACATGTACATGTTTTATTTTTCATGCAAATAGTTGTCTTCATTCAACAATATGATCTTGAGCTCTTTTCACATTAGAACAGATGTACGTGATTTACTTAAACTTTCTTCTGTTGATGGATATTTTTGCCATTAGGAACAATGCTGTGAAGGACATCCTTTTATGTATTTCTCTAGGCCAGATTCCAAGAAGTGGAAAGTCTGGTTCGAGTAATAAGCACATGGTAATATTTTGTTCCCTAAAAAGGCTTTACCAATTTGTATTTTCCTCAACCTCCCACTACTATAAGAGTTTTGGTTTTCCCACACCTTGACAAGCATGGATATCAGGTTTTGATATTGTAGTTGGTAGTTTGAACTGTATTTAACATCATTAGAATGTTTTTGGGTTTTTTAAATCCATTTTATAACTATGTAAGCCTGTGAGGCAATTTTATCCAAGAATATAACGGGTAGCCCCACCGGGCCATGCAAACATGCAGCTCGTGCCCTCTGGTGTCTTTAGGATGCAAGGGATGTGATGTGCAAGGACGGAGACTGACGGACGATCTGTGTTGTAGACACTCCATTGCTTCTTTCTGAAAAATGAAACCCAGCAGAGGTGATTGGAATCAAAGATCACCACCCCTCAAAAACCCTGTGCACTTAGGAGCTCAGGGGACAGTTTTTTCTATTACACTGTTGACACTGAAGGAACTTCACTCCTCACTCTGTCTTTTTTTTTTTGTGCTCCCTGAAATTGCTTTAAGAAAAATTTCTCCTATTGGTGCTTGGCTCTGTGGCTACAGCACTGATTTTGTTACTGCTTGTTTTCAGCATTTTTCTAGTTCCCAAATTAAAGCACAAGCATGCAGATTGGGGGAGACACACACACACACAGTCTTCCCCTTAGGAACCCCAAACCAGAGCATTATTGCAGTGTTCTCTTGAAATAATGAAATAAAGTAAGATAGGACCGTTTATGCTTTCTTGCTTCTGAAACCTGCAGAGATTAAGGAATTTTAAAAATAACCTGAGATGTCCTAAAATGAGCATCAGGGCAAAATGTCTTTTCTTTACTGTACCAGTTATAGTCAACACCAAAAAAACAAAAGCAAAAACAAAAAAACCCCTGTTTCTCTGCAGAAATGCCATACTCTCCAAAATATTTATTTTCCTATATGTTGAATCTAAAATAACATTTTAAAAAATTCATGCAAATTTTATCAATATTATTATAGCCCTTTTGAAACTCTGTTTTTTCATAATTGGTAATATATGTAACTAAAGCAACTAAAAAACTTGTACACACAGGAAAACTATTTAGAGTTCCCAGTTGGTAACTCGTATTCACATTTCATTATAGAACTTCAGATCCATAAATAAACACAACATATTCCTACGGTTTTAGACTGATGATATCAGATGTATGTTTACATTTTTAAGAGCCAAGGTAATATTTCTCTCTTGCTTTTGTTATTGCTTCACTTTGCTATTTTTCCCTCTGAGCAGTGCAACTGAAAGTACTACATTACTTAACATTTTATTGATATGAAATTTAAAATGTACATTTTGTAATTCTTTGATAGTAACGAGGAAAGGTGAGGAAGTTTGACAAAGAATTTTAGGATAGCAAAGTCTCAGTTACCACAAATGAGGGCTTGCAGTTGAGAAGGATCAGTCTTCTGTGTATTTAATGCCTGCATTGTTTCCTCCTCAGATGGAGCTTTTAGGTCACCTTCCTTCCTGTGGCTCACTTTCAACAAGTATAAAGCAATTAGCATAAGCAAAGCATAATTAAAAAAGTAAATCAACTAAGGAAAAAAATTCTAATGCATTCCAAGCAAAATATAAATGATTTTAGACTCTCTCCTCTTTAAGATTTTCTATGCTATCTGGCACTTCTCAATCAGCATGATTCAGAAATTGACAATACTTTAAATGAAAAACATATTTACTGAAAGGGTTTGAAAGAAATTAGCATTGGAGTTGAAATGCCATAATGCAGAATAGAAAAAAGCGAAGCCGGCTGGAGAGAGCAGAAGAGCCTCCAGCTCCTATGTAACCACACAGGGTCGCCAACCACGTAGAAGAAGGTGCTTGAAAGAGCCATGGTCAGAAAAGTTGCCAGAAAGTACAGCCCTTGGGTCATTGTAGAGAGAGCATTTGTTTAACCTGCAAAATATTTATAGATAAATATAAAATTATATATATAAAATATAAAATTATCAAGTAGTTCCAAGTGAAAAATGTGAAAGTACCAAGAGAACACCCACGTGGACCGCACTGTTCAGGGCCCGCCCAGGCGCTGTCCCGCACCGAGGGTTTGCAGATGTCCGATGCAGTAAGCTCTTCCCTCGAGTTCCCTGAGGAGCACCGAGACCCCGGCATCCAGTGTGATTGGACACAGGCCATCTCCACATTGAAAGTACTTTCCCTGTGGGGAGCGGAGACAATAGCTGCCAGCTGCCTATGTCCCACACCTGCCTCACCCCATTCCAGATTGTCAGCAAGCTTGATTTTAAGACTTCAAATCTGTGTAGATTTTTTTTTTATCACGAAACACTGGAAACCCAGATCCAAACTTCCATCACACCACTTCCACCCACTCCAATAACCACCCCCACTCCCACCAAGTCTGGGGTCTGAGCACTGAGGTGACTCAGGAAAACATCCTTGAATGTCAGTAGGTCAGCATTCAGCCCCAGAGGGGGATGCAGAGAGCTGCCTAAGTGGGAGGTTGGCATTTTGCATTGCAGTGTAAGAGGGTACATTGCCAAGGGTCTTGCCCTTGTTTCATTCTGAAGTTCATGGGAAGCTATTAACCTGGATAAGTCTGCCTGAATTTTAGGCATGTGAAACTAACTAACTAACTAACTAACTAACTAACTAACTAACTAACTAACTAACTCAAACACTGGTAAAGTAACTAGAAAAGTTGATTCTCCCAGTTACCTTGTTGAGTCTTCATATCACAATTTTCCTCCAGACAGACTATCAGCCACCCCTCCTCCGCTTCCCGATCTTTAAGTTGATCAGGGATCTAAACCATTCAGTGCAGCCATTTGGCTACCGAGGAGACCTCTGCGCAGCTGCTGGCTAGTGCAGGGCAGACAGAAACCTTCTTCCGCTTTGGCCTGAGCCCCTCTGGGTTTCCCGTCCAAGTCCCTCCTGTGCCAAGGACTGGGTTGTGAGGTTGACCATGCCTGCAGCCAGGACTGTTACCAGAGTTGCATGCTCTGCCAGCTCGTTTGGAAGGATTTCTTGGAGTCGAATTCCTTTACAAGCAGAGATTATATTTCCTGACTTCAGAATATTTTAGTGTGCTTCTTGCCCCAGGAAATGCCACAACTTCATTTATGAAAAGATTCTGATACAGGGCAAGCAGGAGGGTGTTCTCCAACAGCAGCCCCAGCCTCTGGCCCTTTACGTTTCAGTTTCTGAGCTCATCCTGGTCAGGCCCTGTGGAAGGAGAGGCAGAGTGGCCCTTTGTAATCCATAATTCTTAGAGGTGAAACAAATTTTTATCCTGTTTAGAAAGTAGGCTGTTATTATCTCTTTACTCTGGAGGTACAAATTACAGGCTTTTCGTATGCCTTAGTCATACTGATATTTACCAATTTCTCTAAAGATTATTACCATAGTTAGTTATTAGTGATACTGCTGCCTTTAAAAAATGCCAGGAAATAAAATAGAAAGGAATTCGCTTTGCTACTTGCCCTTCATGGTCTCTCGACACTAATGAACTCCTCAGGCCTCCTCTGGAGATAAAACCCAAACCAGCATCTTTCTTTCATTTGATCTTGTAAGGTTCATGTTCTTTTAGAGAAATATTGGCATAGTTAGCAGAGCAGCTGACCAAATACATTGTTATTGTGGACTTCCATTCCCTCCATAAGACATGGTGTGTCTCTTTGAGCCATCTCTCTCTCAGTTGGGGACAGTTTGGCCAAAGAGATTGTCAGTCATTGATTGACTATTCACTGTGTCCAGAGCCTGGAGTGCAGAGTGGAAGTATGACTAGCACAGGGATGTCCTTGTACAGGCCATGACCTAAGAATGGTTTACATAGTGAAATAGTTGAAAAACATCAAAACAGTAATATTTTGTGACATAGGAAAATTATATCAAATATAAATTTTAGTGTCCATAAATAAAGTTTTATTGGAATACACACATACCCATTCATGTATTGTCAATGAGTAGTTGGAACCTTTGAGAGACCATAATGTCATATAACTTAAAATACTTAGTATCTGGCCCTTTGCAGAAATGGTTGTCTAGCCCTGGAACATAACATGCCCCCTCGTCTGCAGCTGCTGGAGAGGGCTGGGGAAATAAGCAATTCAATTACAACTTGCAGATTTCGGGGAGAGAAATACGTGTGGGAGCAGATGGGAGAAGGTTAACCATACTTTGGATCAGCAAAGTCTATGGGAAGGAAGAAGTCTTGAGCTAACTTTTAAAGGAGATCAACAGAGGGCACCAGAGAAAGGCAACTGCTTGAACTTGTCAACCCATGAAAACATATAATATTTTGAAGGATTCATATAATTTTGTGTGGTAGGAGCAAAAGACGGTTGTTGACAAGTTGCAATGAGGGAATAAGTCTTGATCAGCTAGAGGGCCTTTGTGATGGAGTTTGGGAATGGGAGCAAACTGTGAAAGCTCGGCATCCCTTAGGGTGGTTAACTGTGCAAGACTGATCAGCTTGATGTTGAAGAGAGGGCCTTGATACCCAGGGGACATTGAAGAGGAGGGGGCGAGAGGGCCTTGCTGAAGAAGTTAAAGATATTATAAAGTTGTGACTAGACCTGCATTAAGGCTGGCGGTGGGCAGCTGCTACACTATCAGAATATTAAAAGTCTGCTGGAAGGTAAGGGGATCAATGCGATGGCACTAGGGCAGAGTTGGGGGAGTCATGGAGAGGGGCCGTGTGATGTGATTCGTAGAGGCTGATGGGTAGGAAAGATAAGTTCCTTTGAACATTTTCTTTCCTGGGGAGTCTGTGTGATTATGGCTGGTAAGCAGCTAGATTTAGGAGTCTGGCACTCAGGATAGAAATTTGAGCTGGAGATTTACGGTATATGTGGTAGTTGAAACCAGTGTGTCGGCAAAGGAAAGTGATTCCGATGAGAAGATCAGCAGTTTGAGGAACACAGAGAGATGCGACAAGAAGGCAGAGAGAAGCATGACCAGTGCAGAAAAGAGTGGGGTCAGTGAGGAGAGGAAGAACTTCAGGGAGGAGGGGCAAGTGACCCACAGTTCCAGATGCCGTGTCAAGAGTAGGTGAAATAAAACCAAAGCGTGTTCAGTGAATTTGGCAGCATGGGGGTTGGATGAATAGATACAGGATTACAGTAGGCTGAGAATAGCAGGGATAGGCAGAAGGGGGCTCAGACTATGTCACAGACCTCAGCTGAATGAGGGCAGAATCTAGAGGGGGCTGTGGAATTGAGAAAGGCTCCATGTCTTAATGGTAGAGTTAGGCATGGGCAAATGCTGAGAAGATAGACCCAGAAGAAATCGGAAGATTCAAGGTCCAGGTGGGAAGAGATAGTTTGATGCCCCTGAGAACACAGAGAAAGGACCCAGCATGCAGGGGTGGGGGGTGCCTTGTGTAGGAGGGACCTGGTGCCCCTGAGGTGGGCAGGTGGGAGCAGACGGTGGCACGGCTGGAGATGGCTGCATTTGCTCCTCAGGAAGAATAAACTGAAGGGACTCCTTGCAAAATACTGCTGTCAAGTAGGCAGTATGGCCATCTGCTGAGACAGAAGCACATTGAGGAGAAGGGAGTCCCAGGAGAGCCGTGGAGGGCGTTGGGGAGGAAGCTGAGCCAAGAGACGTTACTGGGCATGCCTGAGAGCCTTCCTGAGGTGGGAGTGGCCCCAATGAACAGGGCTTTGTGGCCTTTCTTTTTTACCCAATAGGGATGAAGAGTAAGTGCAAGGATGAAATGGTGAGACTGGCTGCGATGGGTTTTGTATGCAGTTGCTGGACGACAGCGGCAAGTTCAACCTGGCCTTTCGCCTTCGGCAGTGGGAGAGTGATTAAGCAAGGGTGTGCAACCTGTGGCCCAACACGAAATTGTAAATTTACTTAAAAAAGTACAAGATTTTTTTGTGATTACGTGTCACAATGTATTTAATGTGTGGCCCAAGACAATTGTTCTTCCAGTGTGGCCTAGAGACTCCAAAAGGTTGGACACCCTGGTACAGGATGGATTACGCTCTCTCAGTTCTTACAGAAGGGACCACAGCCAGAAAGAAACTGGAGGATTGGGCAGAGACTGCGCCGTCCAGGGCCTCAAAGTCTTCAGGGGGTGGGACAGGGCACATTGAAATCAAGAAAGTGAGTGGGTGAGAAGCCCTGGAGGTAGTTATTATCAGCAGTGGGTGGTAGTTTTAGTTTGTAATTGGAACAATTTCTGAAAGGGCAAGTTCCCAGCTGGAGTGAGGGAGGAGCACAAGAAGGCAGGGGTCAGGCACAGCAGGTTGTGGCTGTCACTCACATGGAGCTGAAGTGCATGGGTCTAGGAAGCCGAGGACATCTGAGAGTCAGAGGACACACCAGCCACAGTTGCGGAGGGCGGCTGAGCGATCAGCGCCGACTCTGTGTGCAGGCAGGAACGGATGTGTGTGCGGGCAACTTGACTCTGTGACTTCACTATTTTCCAGAAGAGTGGTTATGCGAATTCTAAACACATGAGGCTTGGGAACAACTGCAACATTAGAGAGAGCAGAGTGTGTTCCTAAGCCACTTCGAAAAGAGGTTATTAAAGAGACCAACCCAACTTTGAAAAGAGAAGTTTCCCTGGGAAGAGAGAGCAAAGTAGATTGTGTGGTAATGGGAACCATAATGAGAAGAGACACCTTTGTGGACCTGCTGACCTGAGATCATTCCTCAGAACCAGCACCCCCTCTTTCGGGATCTTCTGATTTCGTTCTTTTTGCGGCAACATTTTTTTTTGTTTTACTGAAGGGAATGTGAAATGATTATTCTTCTAACTGATGCTTTTATGTATAATGCAGAGGATGAGGGACTGGGTGTGTGCTGACGGGGGGGGGGACAATCTCTTCTGTCGGGAGGAACCACAGAGATGATCATAGATACGAGGTCCGTGTATGTTTTCAAGTGCTTCCAAAGCGGTGTCTCTAGTGATAGCTGAGGCCATGTTTTTATGATCCAGGCCACATTCTAAGCACTGTTATTCAGTTTTCACACTTAATCCTCACCCTATGAAGTGTACAGCCCTATGAAGTGTAGGTACTTTTATTATTCTCATTACCAGGTTTCCCCAAGGTCACACAGATTGGAGGCACCCAAGACTGGAATCTGGACCCTATTGCTCCAGAGCCCGTGTATTTATGGGTCAGTTAATTCTGTTTATTATGCGGTAAAAACTGCTGCTTATGTGCTGAGCTTGAATGGCTAATTTACAAAATGTCTAGTCAATAAAGTGAAGCTACTTCTTTACTTGCTGCCTCAAACAACTGAGGCAGGATGTCAAGGAGAAACATTTTAACTACGAAAGAGCTGATTTTAGGTCAGAAATGGAGAAAAAAAATTTTCTAAAAACCCAAAGTAATGTAGCCATTTTATGAAGTCTTTACTCATGCTAAATTAATAAACCCCAAAACATATAGAAACATTAGCAAAGAGAATGGAAAATGTTTAGTGCATTCTACCAAAGCTATCTCTCTCTTTCCATTGGTCTAAGAGAAACAGTCTCTTAGTGAGAATTGTTTATATAAGGAACCACATTTCAACCTTGAATTCTGTTGCTACGTCACACAATAAAATATTAAGGAAACAGAGGTTTGAGCATTTTTTTTATAGTCAGCTTAAAATCCTCTTAATATTTGCCGTTACACAAACTTGACAAGATGTGAATGAAAGGGAAGAGTTAGAAACTACTTATGCTGGGATGATAGCTTCTGTTCTGAATTTTTTACCCACTGCCTGTATGACTTAAGAGAAATGAAACATAAGGGCAAGAAAAGTGAAATAGCCTATTATAGGTCGCAAAGATAAAATGGTTTTTGTTAGATATTTAAATTTAGATTTTTAAAAATATTACTCTCACCCTGAAAGGTGAAACAGCCAATGCGCACATGGTTTCCCCTGAAAATCAGTAACACTGTGTTCTGTGAGTTTGCAGTAGACAGTTTGTCCAATGCAGAAAAAAAGGGGAAAATTACTTGTGTTTATTTCCCATGAGGAAGTCCACCGATAGTCTTCTAAGAACTGGCTTTGGTCCACACACTAGAGTGTGGGAAACAAATGGACATATATCATAGTTGATTACTGATTCCAAAGGGTATAATTAACACAGAAGATGGATTTTGATCAGTTTTTAAAACCATGTACCATTACATCAGCCTTGCAGAGCGATTTATTGTTACAAATTGTAAGGGTCACTGTACTTCTCCCATCTCCTATCCAAATGCTGCCATGTACCCTTGAGGCTAACGGCCAGAGAACTTACACCCAGCCTCTGGTTTACCTGAAAAGAGAGTTTGATTTTATCTACTTCATAGTCAGTTGATTGCCCCTTGGGCCAAACAGGCACAGTGAGGGCTGGCTTTGTCCAAGGTCACGGCTCCTGAGTCTGCATTCCTGCAGAGTGAGCACACTGGCCTGGCGTTCAGCATCTGGTTCTGGTTCTGACCAACCACGGAGGCCTTGTCAAGCCATGTTGTTTCTCAGGTCCTCAGGGCCCTCACACCCCAAAATGCGGGGGTTGGATTAAGTCATGCTCCACATTTTCTAATTTGGAAATTTGGTAACCACGTCTATCCTCTTAGTCTAGTGATACACAATATTAACCCTTAGCTATAAGATGTTTCATCTGTTCACGAATTGAGGACAGGATCAAAGTTGCATTCAACTGAAACTGGGAGTGTAGATTCTAATCCATGCTCCCAGTTTTATGAGAATGCTAGGATATCTTTTTTATCTATAAAAGTATTGGGCTCATTCCTTTATTTCTTTTATTGAATTAATCATATCTATAGGCTTTTTTTTCTGTTTTCTTACCTCAGGCACTTTTTGGTAGAAACTTAGCTGATATAACAGTTCTTCTCTCCAGTGAATTCTTTGAATCCTTTTACAAAGAAAAATTTAACACCATGTTTTTTATAATGTATAACAAAGTTTGCAGCTTTTGAGGACTGCTCTGTGGATATAGCAATGGTATGTTAATGCTCCAGGGCTAGTAATCAGAAGGAAAGGAGTCTCCTATCTAATGAAATAATTAAAATAATGAATTGAGAGATTGGCTTCTTAGGCAAGCAAGTAGTCAGATGGATGGATAACATCTTCTTTATTCTCCTATTTGCCTGGAATCCCTTCCTGTCTCTTAGGCTTTGGGCCTGGGCACAATCATTTTGTAACTGTCTGGCTTCATGATTGATTGATGCAGGCAAACATTTGATGACCAGGCCAACAGAACAGTGGAGGAGGCTGCTATGGTTTATTGTGGCTGAAAACAAATCCTTGTAGAGAATGTTGCAACTGTTCTCCTCCTATTGGACCCTCTGTGTGTGTGACTGTGTGTGTGTGTCTTCATGGTCACCCACCCAAATGGCCCAGAATCCACTGTCGTAAAATATGGGCCCTTTTCATCTGCGGTCTAAGAGATTTGTCTCTGATACCAAGATATTGCCCTAATGCCTCAAAGAACAAAACTTGAGATCTCTTTCTGTTTTAATAGCAGTCATAACTAGAATGTGAGTTTTTATCAACCTCTGAATTCCAATGTTGGGTACTTTCTCATTTCCTCACATGTAGTAAAGATTTATTGAATTCCTACCGAGTATCAGGCACTGAAGTAGGAATAGGATTCCCGTCCTCAGAGAACACACAGATGATTAGGGTCACAGGCATATAAACAAATCGTTCCAGTACAGGTAATAAGAAAAACAGTGCAGGTATTTTTTGTGTGGAGTGGTAGAAGGTAGGAGGAAGTGATTAATTTTGAGTGAGTCAATGAAAAAATTTATGAGAGCATCTGGATCTTGAAGTATGTTTAATACTTCATCATGCAAATGTAGGAGAGTGTTCCTTTCAGAGAATTCTCTGATTTATGTTTTTATCTGAGATTTGCTAAGGAGACAGAATTAGCAGAATTTCGTGCAAGGGGATAGAGGAGTCTAGGTGATTTGCAGGCTTCAGCTGACTTGATTTGGGAGATGGTCATTAACCGAGTAAGGGTGGCCAGTCAATAAGCCCTTCAGCCTACGTCAGGACCTTCCAGGAAAGGGCGTGCTTCTCTCACTGCCAGCTGGGAAGAGACTACTCTGTCCTGGCATTGGCTGCGCCGTCTAGTTCTATTCCCAGTCAGTGATGTCACCGGCATTGCAGATGCAGGACTAATGTGCTCTTTGCATCCAGGCTGATGACTGCAGGTTTTATTGAGCAGAGAGGAGGACAGAGAGTGTCGCAGGACAGCGACCATGAGTTTTCTTTTGTGTGTGCTCAGAGAAAAAGTCGCTTAGGGCCTTTACTACTCAACAATCATTTCTTCATGTGCATTGTGATCTACTTTGGGGGTTGGGTAGATTAGGTCGCCAATATTTGGAAGTTAGCCAGCCTCTAATGTCAGAGGTTTTCAGGTCATGGGGTGTTTCTGAATAAGTTGTCCTCAACATGGTTTTTGCAGAGATTTTGTTTTCACTGGTTTCAGTGTTGAGAGTTTAAGCTTTAAGCTCTTGTGAGCAGTCTGCCATTAACAACCTGGTTCTGTGAATGTGTATCTACAGTTTGTATTCAACAATAGAAAATTCAACCTATCTTTTATGGATATAAGTGCATTTTATGTGGGACTCCTCTACAATGTTTGTTCTGATATGGGCAAGTTTGGAAATATGTATTCACAGAAATTCCCGAGTATATTCAGGACATTATAGTTCCAGAGACTTGCCTGTGAAGTTGTTGTTTACTATAGCTTTGTTTTGTGAGCTTAGTGATTTCTATGATGACACATGTGTGGCTTTCTGTTCTATCTAAGTTTCATATTTTTTCATTGCCATTTTTTTAAGCTCCATCCCTCGTTTAGTCTAGCAAAAAGCATTCAGAGCAATGGTGACTTATGCTTATCTCAGGATTACATCAACAAGATTCAACAACGGAGGTGTGACTTTTAAAGTCATCACCTCTGCACTCACATCTAAATTTCCATGACTGTTGGGCATTTAAATTGGGGGCAGGTTGGGAAAATGAGTCAGAAGGATTAATGCATTTTATTACATTCTAGCAAAAATCATCGCAACAAAGGATATCTTGAACCGAAGTCTCGTTTAGTTAACACTCTTTGATCTAAACATTCCCTGGTCTTCCAAGTAAGGATGAAAATAAGACGTTAAAAGTCAGGCTACTTTATGAGATTGACTAAAATGTTCTTAAACGGGATCAGATGGGACCCAGAGTCACTGTTCTTTCGCTGCACAACTGACTTCTTAGAATGACACAGGATTACATTTATAAAGGTTGGTTATGTACAGTTTTCAGAGAGAGAAAGAAAGAAAGGAAATAATCTTGGCAAGGGAGAAGAGTAAAATTGAATCTAGAAACCTTGGACATTTTCACAACCAAGAGCCCAATCCAGCCACCTAGCTGTCGTGAGTTGCAAGCTCTTTAGCTTTCCCAGGGGTTGGTTTTGATTGAACAGCACACAGGGCCTTAGCCTGTGTCTCTGTGTGGTTTCCTCAGGGCCTTGCACTGCTTTGGAAGGTTCGGGGTGTGTGCAGCTTACCAGATGAAGCTCTGACCACATAGTGTTGCCTTCAAATAAGGGTTTCATCCCCCTTCTCTCGCATGGGGGGTGAGGCAGGGAAGAAAGGGGCTGGTTGTTGCCTTGGCAGTGACACTGAAAGACATTAAAAGTGGCAACTAATTGTATAACTTTGCTGCAACCACAGTCTCCAGGACTTAATTTACTTATATTTTAAATGAGAGTGTTGTAGTGTATCTGCAAGATCTGTCTTAGCTTGTTCAGGATACTAAAATAAAATACCATAGACTGAGTGGCTTAAACAATAAACATTTATTGCTTACAGTTCTGGAGGCTTGGGAGTCCAGGGTGAAGGTGCTGGCCCATTCAGTGACTGCTTAGGGCTCTCATCTTGATTTGCAGACAACTGTTCTCTCATTGGTCCTCATATGGCAGTTTTTATAAGGGCATTAATCCCATCACAAGGTCCCCACCCTTATGACTTCCTATAACCCTCATTACCTCCCAGAAGTTCCACCTCCAAATATTGTCACATTAGAAATGTGACAATAGTCCCTAGGGGCTGGGGACTTCAACCGGAGTTTTAGGGAGATACATACCTTCAGCTGACAGCAGGCCTTCTAGCTGGTAACCGTTCTGTGACTGGGAGAGTCTGCCTTACATTCAGCATTTCCCATGAGGGGACTGTAGGACTCAAGGTTCGTTTGTAGACCAATTTGAGTTTTAGTCTCGGCTCTGATTCTTTTATCTTCACGATGTTGGACAGGTTCTCTGTAAGTCTCCATTTCCCCACCCGTGAAACTGTTCAGTAACAGTGTCTATTTGTAAATTTGCCGTCAAGATTAAATGAAAAGCGTGCATGTAAAGCACATAGCACAGTGCCTGGCTATCAAAATATATCCTTGATAAAAACCTGGTTTTTAAATTATGAAAATAACCAACTAATTTGGGCAAAAGCTGAGTGGTAACATAAGAAATAGAATGGTTTGAGCAGACTTTGTCATTAATATCAAAATTTGTACTCAATTGTGAATTTTGGGAGCCTCTTCCCATTGTAACACCCATTTGTGTTGACATAATAGACATATGGTGTGTTTGTGTATGTGTGCATACATGTGTGTGAACATGCGTATCTGATAGCCTGCCCCATGAACTTTTTTAGTAACTAGTTCATTTTCTACGACTATAAAAGAACTTCAACTAATATGCCACTTCCAAATTTCAGTTATATTTTACCTACACAAACAAATTGCTTTTATTTCAACAAAATAAGAAAGTATTTAACCTGGCTTTGTTTTTAAAGATGATTCTCTAACAAAAATGCTCTTGTGCTCCTCAGTAAAGGGGTGCTCCAATTAAATGTTACAGCAAGAAGATGCTAAAAAGCAGCCACACACAAAGAGCTCAACTCTTAAAATCCCAAATTCCCATGAATCACCCCTTGTTGACATCCATGCCATTAATAATGGAGCAAGTATCCTAAAATATTTAATACTCACATTTTACTGAAATTATTGATTTTCCATTCAAGTTTAATGACTCAGATGGAAAAGTAGAGTTAACCCTGTTCTCCTACGACCCAAATGTCAAGGTGATCAGTTCTTTTTAAAGCTTAACTTGTATTGCTCAGAGAGTAACAGCCGCCTGAGAGAGTGAGCATCTCCGCTAGGAGGCTAGAGGAGACCAGTCACCAGTAAGAAAGGTCAGCAGTAAGATTTTAATGGCTGGATTTTTCAGCACAGAAACTAGAGTTGAATGAGTTCTGACCTCTGGATTTCAACAATCACGGGAGTCTTGTCTTCTCATAACCACTCATACAGAAGGCATTTGCTACAAGTCCAGAACATCTGAGGAAGGAAGGAAGGGGAAAATGCACATGACAGAGCCCAGCATTGGGGATGGGGCGGGGTTCCTTGTGTTTCAGCAACATTTAAGCTTCTGGAGGGCAAGGAGGAATTCCAGAAGCTTGTGGGGAATAAAACACAATCTCAGCATTATTCATAATGTGAAATGCAATGAACAAACAGCACTTGGAGCTGGAAATTTGAGAGGCTGCGTCTTCATGAAAACGTCAAGTAGCTCTCCTTGAATTCAGTTCAAGTGCGCCATGAAGACCTGCGGGGTTTATCTCTGCACACTGAGTAGTTTTATGTATTTACAAGAGGGCTACCAGGAGTGTATGCATGGAAAATGACTTTAAGCTCCAGCAAATTATTTGATTTCTGGCCTTTCAAAGGAAATCAATAAAAAAAGAATAGGATCCTGCAAAATGAGTGCTTTTCCCTGGTGAAGCTGTCCCCCTATCCTGGCACTTATCTGCAATGAACCTGTCACAAGCTGTAATGGTTTTGTGATTAGTGCAAATGAATGTTCCTCACCACATAGATTTGCTATTGATTTTTAAATTAATAATAATATCTTGTATTCATATAGTTACCATCTCTGAGGAAATCTGAATGCTTTATAGTTGATGAATTCCAATTTATCTTCATACTGTTGAACATATAGATTAGGTATTGCAATTGTATTTTAAGGAGGAAAAATAGAACCAGAAAAATTGAATTATTGGCTACTGAGCTTTCAGAAAGCTGATAATAGAATCATCCATTAAAATCTGGTAGTTTTGACTTCTAATTCTGGCTGTTCCCCAAATCATCTCATCAGTTGGGTCGACTCAGAATATTCCTTAGGAAAAAGAAATTGACCATAACAATTACTTGGAATTGTTGTAATTGACAGACATTTCCATATCTCCTTGTTAAGTTGGTGATGTACAATAGTTGAGTTGAAGCCATTTTTATTTATTAGACCATATGCATTTTTAGTGGCCTTTGACAATATCTTTGAAATGCTGATAAGTCACATGTGCCTGAAGTTGATCTCCAGGTAAGAGAGCAATGTACAACTGCAATTCTGCTATTAGGTAGGTGTGGTGTTCCAAGGGCTGGGTGTCTCACTCACCTATGGCATTGCTTTAGCTGACAAAACTGCGAAATAATCTCCCAGCAAAAACATGTTCTAAACTCTCTTACTCATTGTACTCACCCTCTCGGTCACCCATTTCTCCAGCCTTTAAAATGTGGGACACTGATTTACCCCTTCTCCGTATTACAATCGCTGTTCAATTTCCTCTGACAAGTTCATTACTTGGTCCCTCTGTTTTCTCCTTACTACTGCCCCTCTGCTCCTACATTTATATGGGTAACCTCCTTACTCTCCTGCTTCACCTGTCGATTCCTCCATCCGGCTTCAATCAGTTTTTCTCATTCTCTGTGATTTTTGAAATTATGAATTATTGAGGCATACAAAAAAGGACACAGAATGACATGTTGAACACCCATTTTTCCAGCACCCTCTTAAAAAATGCAGCATTAGAGATACAGTTGAAGTCACCACTGAAACTCTCCCTGGTCTTCCTTCATTTTTTCTCTCCCTGCTATTTTGAGTTTAATGGTACTTATTCTCATGCATGCTTTAATCTTTTATTTATCATGATGTGTATTCATAAAAACATGTTATTTCTTTAATTATTTCTGATACTTTTATATTTTTTTCATGGTGGCTTTGAGGTTTCCACTACTGTTTTCAGGTTTATCCATGTTAGCATCTGTGACTGTATTCCTTTCTGTTTCATTGCCAAAGTCTTTGGATCCACACACCACACGCTTCTGTTCTTCTAAGGATTGACACTGAGGTTGTGCTGATACTTTTTTCTAAAAAAACAAACAAATATGTAAACAATCATTTTGAACATGCATCCTTGTTCACATTTATGAGAGTGTCATGAGGACATATGCCCAGGGTTCTAAATGCAGGAGAGAGAAGATCGACTTGTTTTCAAATTTATTGTTAAAAAATGGTTGTCATCTGACGCATTCTACTAAAAAAAGTACTTCATTGGCTTCTCCAACAACCATCAGTGGAATTGCAAACTCCTGAAAGAGGAGAGCCCCTCCTCACTCTCCTATCTGAAGGACTGCCCCTGCCCAGGACTCTTCTTGGTGAGGAGCTCGCAAATTCAAAAGTTTGGGGACTCTCTGCTAAAATAGAAGTTTATGAAAAATGCAGGGTGCGGTGGGACCTTAGGACACGAAGCCATGTATCAGGGCACTGTATCTGTTCACTGACTACTAGTTTGTGGTCTCTGAGGTTCTTGCATTACCCAGTTTATTTTCCCAAGATGCTATCTCAGAAATGTGTGATCATCCAATTCACTGTGGAGCAGCCAAGAGCAAGGGTCCCAGAACTGGCCAGCCGGGGTGTAAATTCCTGCTCTACAGCAACTAGTTGCTGCTCTTGAGCGAGTTTCTAAATGTGCCAGGGGCTGGGTGTGTTTGCTTGTGAAATGGGGGACATGCCCATAATTATTACTTCATAAGGCTGTAATAAGAACCAAATGAGATACCACATGTAAAACTCTCAAATAGGCATTTAATAAATTTTTGTTGAATTATTGGGGAAAGTAAAAATAACAAAAAATTATATCGTACTTCCTTTGTGTCAAGCATCGTTCTAGGAACTGGGGAGATGGTATCAATCTTAATACCTGTCTCCTTCGCGAAGTAAGTTACCAGCTGGGACCAACCCCTTAGCACATTGTCGGGCTCAAGAAATATATGTTGAATGAATCAATGAACCTAATGTATCTCCTAAGGCAATGAAATGCCCAATGTCCTGAGCTATAATGGAGCAAGTAAATTATATCCATGGTAACTGTGCTTTCTGTGTAGTGTAGTGGGTTCTTAATCACTTAATGTTGATTATTCCCATGTAATATGGTTCATTTTTGCTATGAGCCAAAATATTTGAGTAGTCGGAATACCATATTTGTAATGATGAGTAACAGATTTGACCAAATCCTCAATTCCTTAATTGCATACAAAATAACATTCCCAACTTTTAATTATGACCAGTCTTTTTAACTTTATTTTTTTCTTGAATTTTAGGTCTCATTGTGCATGAAGGAGCTGCAGTTTACAGAGTGTTTAAGCGCTGGCGAGCTGTTAACTTACACTGGGATGTCTTAAATTACGACAAAGCCACAGATATTGAAGAAAGTAGTCGGGGGGAGTCCTCCACAAGCAGGACTTTGTGGTTGCCGCTGACGGCACTGCGGAACAGGAACTTGGTCCACCCGACGCAGCTGACCTCCCCCAGGTTCCAGTGTGGCTACGTGCTGTTGCATCTGTTCAGTCGAATGAGGGCCCATGAAGACCTGTCAGAAGACAACAGCTCAGGGGAAGTTGTGATGAGAGTGACGTCCGTGTGACAACAGGCAGTGACGGTGCAGTGCGGACCGCCCTGCACATTTCGGAATGTAATTGCAATGAATGGAAAACCCATAACACTTCCAAAAAACACATCTATAAACTTTTTAAAATTTATGCTTTTTATATGAACATTTGAATTGCAAATACATTTTTCTGAAAAAAAGAGTGCTGGTGGTTTGCTTTCTGATTATCACACATTTTATCAGTTGATACTTGAAATCACGATACGTATAGTTTAACTCAACTACGTTAAAAGAATGATGAAAGTTATCCTTAGGGCCCAAGCTATTTTTTTCTCGCTCACTTTAAATGTATTTTTAGCAGACCTGGTGCTCCATGTGTAACTTTCCCGACTTGCTGTGAATGGGGAGCAGTTTAGAATTTTGTGGGCAGGCTCCAAAGTGCCCATCAGCTGAGCAGCCCAGAAGGGCTGCCATGGGCCTCCTCGTACCTCATGCTGGTTGGCAAACTTGACCATGACTTTAAAATTTTTTTGTTGGGATGAAAAAACCTGTCACCAGGAAAGCAAATTCTAGGAATTATGGCTTGTTTTCTAACTGTGAAACAGTTCAGAGAGCTTATGAAAAGATACATAGTTTCCTACAGTACACATCACATAGCAGGCGGGGCATCCTGCACACTTGCAGCCCTGAGTACTCCTAAAGCATCGCATCCTTCCGTGTGTGATGATAATAGTGCCTCGCATTTGCATGAGCCTCTCATGGACCTATCAGAATCATTCTGGTTAATTATTAGTGTCTTGATTTCTGTGAGCACCTTCTTAATTAGATTTTCTTTTTGCAGAAGCTTGGATATCTACTTAATCATTTGAACACCAATCTTATTACTTGTTTTAATGGAATCCTAAGGAAACACGTTTCACCAGCAGCGAGAAAGTGTTTCTCTTTCACTAGATGAGTTTGTTTTTAAGTGAAAAGAGGAGAAGAGAAATGAGGCTATTGACTCCCCAGGATCAGGCTGCTAACTAGTGTTACCTGGAGATTTCCACCTTTTAATCCTCCTAATGGAAGTAAATGGCACATTTTAATCACAGTGACAGAATAGATGAGGCAGTTGGTCATGCTTTCCCTAGAAACATGAGTTAAATAATGTAGGTCATTGGAAGTAATTGATCAGATTTTAAAGCATATGAAATGCTTTACATTCTAATTTCTAACAATAACCTTTGAAAAATTGGTGATAGGACAGTGAGTGTTTACAGGCAGCATTGTGAGTCCTACACAGCAAATTTTACCAACACTTGAAATATTTTCCCAGTTGAAAGATTGCCACAGATGAGTTAAGGATATGATAGGTAATGTTCGGAAATGGGAACAAATCAGGAAATCATGAAAGAAGGAGAATGTAGCCATCATATAGGGGCGGATCTAGGATGCAAGCGTGTTTAACATTCTTACTCCAAATGCCTGTTGTAATCAGACACTACAGGAGCACAAGCTTGGGTGAGGCCAGTTCTGTGAAGCTGGTCTGTTTCTCAGAATCTTGCCACCTGGGACAGGAAGGCAGATTGTTTAATAGACACACTAGGGATGCAAATCTGTCAAAGCAACAATCCATTATTTATACCTCACAGGTAGTCATATTTGTCCTGGACAGTTTAACCACTAATAAATTGCACCACATTTAACAGAGTAATTGTGGGTACTGTTTGTAGGGCTCTGTATTAACAGTACTGGGTAGAGAGATTTTAGATACAGATTAGACTAGCACTACTATAGTATTCAGCAAACCCACCCTTCTGATCAACGGACACTTTGTATTCCTGTCAACTCATCCGGAAACACAAAGAGGCAGAGGATGAGGACCCGTGTCTGCCATGTCTGTGTGGGGCGCCTGGGGTGGAGATGGCTGGGGTGCCAAGTGCAGCGTGGGTTTGTCAAACTGAAGGGAATGTGCACCCATTGACTCTCATTCTTCCCAGCACCTTGCCCTTCGGATGGACCTTTTGTCTATACCTATTATTTCCCCTCAGTGTCTTGTCAGCCACCACCTCTTAGCACACCCCACGCCCCCCCCCCACACACACACGAGGCTCCAGTCAGTGTGGGTATATGGATCTGACAGTTTCCACTCAACAACATGTATCACCAGTGAAATTATTGTGTGAAAACTCAAGCACTCATTGGGTTGTGGAGGGACCACATTTAGAGAACTGAATTCACTGCTTAAATATGAAGCTCTAATATCTTGCAAGGTGAGTTATAAACAATTAACTTTCAATTCTGAATGGTGTAATTCAGATTTGGGCCACCTTAAAGTTCAAAAACATTTTCGGTCAGGAAAGAGGTTGGAAATATTTTAAATTCTTTAAAAAACTTGCAAACATAAAAACGTCTGAATGCAGTCTGCCTGTTTGCAAGCACCGATGCGCAGCACACGTATTTGTGGAGCTCCTCCCGTGTGGGTGGGTCAGACGCCGTTAGCAGCAGGCTGCGGAATGCCCCAGGCTCTCTGGGAGACGGTGTGTCGGGGTACAGGTGAGCCAAAGGAAGGGGCAGTCCAGAGGAGTGATCCGTTTTCCCCGGGGCAGGTGCAGAACTCACTGAGGCGCTGTCAAGACTCGAACCTTAAAGCATGAGTAGAGGTTGCCAGTCAGACAAGTAGAGAAGAACATTCTAGAAACAGCTTGGGAGTAACAGAGGCATGTTCCCATAATGGTGAAAGTTTTCACGTGGGGAAGCATAGGATACGTGAAGACATGATCCAACCCTGTGGGGCTGGCTGGGTAGCTGGGACTGAATTCTACATGGAACCATAAGAAGTTCATTCAAGCAGCACGTGGGAGGGGTTGGCAAGGTCATCTCAGAGGGACGGTGTACTCTCTCCACCCCACACCTATGGGTAACAGCACTCCTACTTCGTAAGGTCGGGGTAAAGCAGTGTAGTGAATCGTGATCATATCCTCAAGAGTTTAGAGAAATCCCGTCTAACGAAGCAGGTGGAAGTCACACGCAGGTGCTGTTGCTGTAAATGACGTAACAGAAACACTGGGCCGAATGGCCTTTCCTCCTCGCTCTCAGAGGCAGCCAAGCCTGTAGGTCTGGGGAGGAAAGCTCATCACAGCTCGTGTGAAGTAGAAGATAGTTTCTCCATCATTTAAAACATGCCCAAACACATCCCAGGGTAAACGAAAAGTTCATATAAGTTTTTAAAATACCATTAAAATTATTTTCTTCTATTTTTCTCATTATCTAAAAATATACCAGAATAAAGCAAGCTCTCTCTGTCGCGTCTGCTTCCGTGTGGAACTGCCATTCTTTCCCTCCCATTTTTCTCTCACCGGTTAACAGTGTTAGCACCACCCAGCCTTTTGATGGTGCGCTAATGCTCGCTTCTCCTTTCTCTGGGGCGGGGAACAGCAGCGGTCCTTCGTCCTTGGTAATCTAGAATTAGATTGGTTGTCGTCTAGCCATTGATGTCATTTTAAACAGAGATGATTCTCTGTCCATATTTTCCTTTATAGTTTATTTGTTTGACTTACAAATTTTAATGGCAGTAGGTTGCATATAGCTGACATTTTAAAATTTTCTGCCCACGTTCATCCTTCACCACACTTCCGTGACAAAGTTTGTTTTTTATTTTCAGTATATATATATTTGCATAAATGACATAACCATATAAAAATCATTTGATTTTTGATATATTAAGAAATAGTTGTTTAAAGACCTTAAGAAGATTCTTTCGGCAAGTACTCCAGTCCCTAGTTTATCAGTCCAGAAGAAAAATGTTCCCATCATGTGTGTGAGGTACAGCAGTAGAACAGGTACCATAGTTTGTAGCAAAGCTCCGAGTTTAGGCCCTGGCGGAAACTAGAGATTAATTCGCTGCATTCATAAAGATGCCATTTTATTTGCTGCGGATTTATCTGGTAAATTAGTCAGAGACTTCAAAGTTATTTTAAGAGATTTTCCCCCCTAGGAAATACAGGACACTGGGAGCCAATAGGAGAATGAAAACCATGCAAAATTCCCTGTAAAGTTTTGGTGGAATGATTTTTAAAAACACATCACAAACCTCACCCAATGCATTTTATATTGATTTTCTAAAACAAGTTAGCAGTCACTTAATTTTCTTGTAATGTTTTTATATATTTTTAGAAGCTTTATATGACTTTTCATGGAAAATGATCTTTTTCTAGTGTTACAAGTAGAAAAAAGGTTTATTCTAAGGTGCCCAGGAAATGGAGCCTCAAGGGTGTAGGTGGATGTGGTGACCTGCGCATTTTAAAACCCTGCTTTCTGGAGCCATCACGTAGGAGTATTCACCCAGCAGCAGGACCACAGGATGGATCACTGCATAGCTGGAATTGGTCTAGCAGCTTTTGAATAACCAGTCTTTCATCATCTCAGCTTCCCAAGGACTCTACATGCTACTAAAATGCCTGTGTGATTAATGTCTAAATGCCCTCTGTAGCATTTTGGTGAGCAGCAGAGTCCAACACAATTAGTCTTCTAGTTACATAGAGGTCTTCCCACCCGGAGAAAGAGTGGGGATCTAGAAAGAGTCAAGTTGAGTGAGTGGTCCAATGTCAAGTTAGAAAGGACCACTTGATGCAGGAGGTGGCCAGAGTTCTTCCATGTGGGGTAGCTTCTCAGACTGTCAGCTGAACAGACACTGGATGCTCCGGAGACAGTGTTTAATTACTTTTCCCTAAATCTTTTAAACTAATAAGGCACGCGTCAGAAGTTTGGATTTGGCCACTGTAGCTTATTGAAACAATGTGTCAAGTAAATCCCATGGAGTCAGGCTGGATTTTCACAGCCTCATTTTGGGTTGGCTTTCAGGCAACTTCGAACAGTTCCCATTTCCCAGTGTTCAGTGGAATTCTACTGCTATAAACCTACTCCTGGTCTTCCCGGTGCATCCGGAGATGCTCCACCAACTAGACCCAGTGCCTGCAGAAGAGAGTCGTGTGTGTCTGTCTGTGTGGGGGTGTGTAGGGGCTGAGCAGAGGGACATGAGCTGGAGGAAGGACCCGAGCTGTGGCAGTTCATGTCTGTGTTACTTACTAAGTACCTTTCAGCCTGGCCTCTTCTCTAAGAGACTGAATAATTCATGAGAATGGAGGTGTTGAGACACATGATCATGAAAACAGCAAATGCTATGGTCTTGTATTAATTTCCTGTTGCTGCTGAAACTAATGATCATGTACCACAAATGGCTTAAAACAACACAAACATATTACAGTATATCTCTGGAGATCAGAAGTCTAATAGATCGAAAGGAACTAAAAACAACAGGACTGGTTCCTTCTGGAAAGGCTCTAGGGAAGAATTTCTTGCCTTGTTTTTCCCACCTTCCAGAGGCCGCCCACATTCCTTGATTTGTGGTCTCTTTCATCTTCAAAGTGCCTCACTCTAACCTCTGTCTCTGTCTCACAAGGACCCTTGTGATTACACTTGGTTCCAGGATAATCTTTCCATTTCAAGATCCTTAAGGGAAGCATATATGCCAAGTCCATTCTGATGGGGAAGGTATTTACGGGTTTGGGGAAGTGGGATATCTTTGTGGGGACATTATTCTGCCTATCACAGGTGTGAAGTTCAGTCCATGCTCTTGTGCAAGCACATTATCCGGAGCCTCTCCCAAGCCTGGGTCCCAGCTGGGTGTGGGTACCGCAGAGTGAAATTTTCTGCAGGAACCAAATGTGTTTTCAGAGATGTCTTCATATTCAAGTCATCAATTTTTTTTTGCTGTTGAATCTCAGAACCGTGTGGAATCTAGGTAACTACCTAGCTCAACCGGGAAGGCTGGGAGAGGAAAGGGACTGTTCTGCTCTTGCCTCCAGGATCCAGCGCTGCTCTACTAAGATGAGCTCTGGTTTCACCAGGCCTATTGAAGTTGCAAGTTGCTCACCTGCTCAGCTTCCAAGAAGACTGCCATCACAGAGCAATCTGCTGTAGTTTCTTAGTCATCCCTCTACGAGAAAATGCCCCCACACCCCAGGACTTCCTCTTGAATTAGAAAGCCCAGTGGAATTGGCTGGCAATGAAATGGAGTCAGACAGACCTACAAGCTGCATCATGTCCCCCTCCCAATGTCCCTTGCTTTTATTTATTTATTTGTTACTGTTATTTAACCTGAGAATTACTTTAAACATACAATTTCACTCGGAAATTATGGGTGAGAATGGTTTTCAGAGGGCACCGCTTTAGACTATGTATAAATTGACTACCTCTTTAAATGTAATTTTTCATTATAGTAATTAAATATAATGATGTGTTTGAAGACCTTCAGAGTGCAGGACTTAATAAAAACAGCTAACATTAATGAGTCTTTGCTCCATGCTACAAAGGGTTTGGGATGTTTATTTCTGTTTTACAGATGAAGAGACTCTGGTGTCAGAGGCTAAATGACATGTGGCGGGCTACCCGGTTGGCGAGGAGCGGAGCTGACTGCAAACTCAAGCAGCTGGATTGACATTCCTTTATCTTCAACTCAACAACACCCCCACCTTCCACTTAGTTAGTTTAGTGCCATATAAAGATAAATCTATATACATCTCTCTCTTTTTTCTTTTCCCTAAATATTCAAAGGAAGGGGTTTTAAAAATCTAGTAAGCCAAGGTATTAGAGCTCTGCATAATGTCCTATGTAGATTTCCTCAACTTTACTTGCCACCAACACCTGTGCATTGCAAACACTGTTGCTTGGCCAACCCAACACCCATCCCCTACTACCTTATATCCTGCCTCTTGCAACTATAATTAAACCTTTATAAATATACTCATGTTTCCAGTTTGTTTGGCTAAGGATGGCTACGTGACCCCATTCTGGGCAAAGAGACACAGGCAGAAGCTAGGTCGGTTAGCTCTTTTAACTCCCCTTTGCCTCGCAAGGTAACATAGTCACCTGTTTCATGGATTTGGGCATATTTGAGGGACCATTCTTTGGCCTACCATACAACTGTTCCCTGCACTTCTCACCTCCCAACTCTTCCAGGACCCAGAACAATTATCCTCAGGGAAAGTAATAATAAATGATAACAATACAACAAAACAGAAAACTGTCTGCAACAGGATAAAGAGGCAAACACAGCCTTGGGGATAGATGAAGGAGAAATACCCTTTTACATTTTAGTTTCCTGTGCATATAGAGGGGAAGATAATCTAATAGTTAATAATTAATAAATTACTTCCCCACAGTTTACTTTCACCTCCATCAAATTCATGAAACTGTCTAAAAAAATCTCTAAAGGTGAAAGTACCACTAAAACATCAATTTATATAATTCTTGGCTATCGTCTATGCCCAGAGCACCACTCACGAATTCAGGTGAAGATGGATTTCCTGGAGCTGAGGGGCGTTTTAAATGTCAGAAGGGGGTTTAGAAAGGGAGTGTGATGTTCATTTCTCATAGGCTTAATCTTCGTGCTGGCCTTAGGAGTGATACAGCCTTACCGAAGATGGAATTCTAAGTGCACTTATGAATTACACCCTAGGAGAAGCACACGCCAACAACCTGTTTCACTGGAGATCTTCAGTCAGCCATGTTTACGCAGAATTTGCATTGACCCTCTTCTAAATAAAAGTAAATTCGATTTATTGACCAGACTGCAAGTGAAAATTTTTTATTTTTCTTTTCACTTTTCTTAAAATTTCTTGGGTTATAACTTATATTGGTCTTTTTCTGAGGCTAGTAGAACTCAGTTTTATCAAAATGACAGGCAAACTTTTTTAAATGAAAAATAGAGACATTTATTGAAGAAGATACAAGATACAAGAAACATGGTACAAAGGACAATGACGCCTCAGTTTCCTTCAAGGTAGGCACCTTGGGACCTCACACAGTTCTCCCACATCAGCTGCCCCATCGTATTTGCCTGAATCTCACTGATGGTCTGAAATCTCTTCCCTTTCAAAGGTGATTTTAGTTTTGGAAAAGCCAGAAGCCACAGGGCACCTAATCTCGGCTCTAGGGGGCTGAGTCATCTGGGAGATTTGAAGTTTCACCAAAATATCTGCACAGGACGTGATGCCTTGTTGGGAACCGCTCTGCCTGGTTTCAGGAGCTATAACTGCCCCCCATGGATAAGACCGAGTGAGTGACCTCTGAACTGCGAACCACTAAGGAGACAAAGCTTGTCTCTGGCAGAAGCGCTGCTTCTGCTTCATCCCCTGACCCAACACTTGGTTGGTTAGTCAGAGACAGGTAAGAGCCCTCAGAGGAGGGGCAACCTAAGCCAGACACAATCACTTGGGAGGCCATAATGGAAGGACTTGGGGGGCTGCAGCAAAGAGGGAGTGATGGACCCTCACCCCTCGGCTATTCTGACTTAGCCTGAGTCCCCATTTTTGTCTGGGAGAAGCGCTTCCTGGCTCTAATCCACTTAAGCCTTAAAAAGCCTATGACTGGGAAGGCGGTGCCGCTCTTTGCTGGCTAGAGCGGGTTTCGGGTGATCAAGCCTAAGAAAGCATATGTAAAATCCTGTGAAACCTGCTTTGTTTAGAATGTTCTCACTTAAATGATAAGGGTCCAAGAAAGAAGTTTGTTCCTCAAAGTTTTATGGCTCTTTAGCTATCTGACCTTGACTGAGAATAAGCTCTCATAGTTCTTTGAATGCTATCTATTGTTTGATCCTTACCTGTACTCTTGTGCAAATGAACCCAATAAAAGCTATTGAAGAAGAGGTTCTTGGTCCTTCTTCTGTGAGAGATTGACCACCTCTCCTCCCCAACCAGATCATGTCTTGGTAGTTTCATTTTCATCTTGGCAGATGGGGGAACTTGTGGGCAAAGTTGCCCCCACAATGCCTGAGCAAGTGGGTTGTCTTGATGAAGCTGCCAATCACCAGTTGCTTACAGCTGCAGCCTTCTGAGGAGAGTCTCCATGGATGAATGTTCAAAATCTGATGAAGAGTCATTGCTGTATATGCTCAGTCACTTTGAGTGTGATAGCCACACAGTACACGCGCTCACTCAATGGCATCTACTGCCCCCACTGACTAGTACAGTGCAGTTATCATTGTTCACACATGCACATTCCAGTCCACTCTCTTTGGCTACCAGGTTACATCAATGTTGTATAAAACTTTCTCCTTATATAAAAATGGCTGGACTTTTTCCAGACAGACCTCATACATACATGACAGAATTTAAGGGAAAATCAAGCAGAATAATTAATACAAAAGTTAAAATAGTAAAAATGTAATTAAAGGAACAAAAATGTGCTAAGGAGCTAATGTTTCTATGTTTTTAAAATAATGGTGGTGAGAATATAAGCAAATTTTTTTAAATAAGATTTTTTGGCTCAAGTTCTTTAGGTTTGGACTAGCTCCGATGAACACCTGTACCTCCATGGGTAATGATTTTCTGGGTATGGCAGTAAACAGAGCAGTAAAACAACAAGTGGATTTCAGTCTGTGACACACACAAGTTTAGAAGGTCTGTGACTTACAAGTTGGTGAGTAATAGTTTGCTGCTACTACCATTATTGGTGTTGGACATGGAAGGTTCTGTGGTTCTGCAGGGGCTTCTCTGAAGATACAATCAGGATGAGTCATTCTTTTTAAATAAATTCCCTAAATACACAGTTGTTATAGTCTACAGAGCAGCAAAGTAACCTTTACCTCCAGTCACTTCCACCTGACCTGGTTGTCATTACCAGAAGAATATGTACCTCGGGAAGGGAGAGGGACAGTCTCAGCAGGGTGCAGGTGTGGGGGAGAGACGACAGCAGTTTGTCAGTGTCAATGGAAAATGTATTTTCAGGACGAAAGGTTGGGATAAGCAGTGCTCGAGGTTTCATTCTCAGATGTCTGGTGTTTGCTTTGTGTCACCATTCATTGAGACAAATCAAATTGTCCTCCACCGTGCTTGCTCTTTGGAGTCACTTTACAATCAATTTTCCAGCCATGCTCAGAGGTGTTTGCAAACCTGGCTCCCATCTCAGTTTGTGACCTCACTCAGGGCTGATCATCTTAGACCCCAGCAGCACTCAAGACTGAAAATGTAAACATTGCCTTTGGGAATATGGACAATTTATCTAGTAAATATTTACTGATCCTCAATTATGTGCCAGACACTATGAAGGATGGTGAGGGAGAGGGTTTAGAGAGAAACACCAAGTGGGAGGTGGAAGAAGTCCCACAGGGTGCTGCTTTACTGCCCTCTAGCTGCACAACTCCTGTGGCACAAGGAGACTGTGGACCAAAGGTACATGCCCACCCAGAGTCCTCCCAGAACCCACCTCTTCTTCACGAAGAGCCTTAGGCACTGCCCAAATGCCACAAGTCTACTTCCTGAGCCCACATGACCTCTTCCCTGAGTTCATTCTGCTGGGGCTAACCACTGTCCAGTACGGCCATCCCTAGGACCTGAGGCCGGGCTAGAGACAGCTGATAGGGCAACAGGAAGTGTGAATGAACTTGGATGTGTAGATTGTAGGTTACACATATGTGACCAAAGACCCTGTAATGGGGAGAGGATCCAGAAGTAGAGTGAGAAATGGCAACACCATGGAGTCCAAGAACTCAGACCGACCATTTCATAAAGTATTTGTAAAGTTAAGAGGATAAAACTTATTTTAATTAAAAGTTTTTAATTTTAAGTATTGAACTTCTGGCATTAATTTGTACTCTGGCCTTGGACCCTGTAAATATGAAGAGCTTATTTATAAGCATGGAGTTAAAAAATCAAACCAAATTGTTAAGGTTCTTCTCAATTTATTTTCAGGGATATAGCAATATATTGAATAGTTCTAAAGTCATAGGTTCCTGAGTTCACAGCTAGGCTTTGTCTTTTAATTCTGTAATATTAAGAAAATTTCAGGGAAAGTTTACTTAACAGAGCTACTGGTTGATGTATGTTCTCAATTTCCTCTGTGAAACACATTGGTTGCACCCAAAGCACTTATCCCAGTTGTCTACTGCTACATAAGAAACCACCTAAACTTAGTGGCTTAAAATAACTATTTTCTATTTTGCTTACTAATACGTACTTGGGAAGTGCTCAGCAGGGACGGCTCATCTCCACAGTAGAGTGGCTTGACTGGGACTGGAGGATCTACTTTCAAGATAGTTCATTCACATGGTTGGCAAGTTGGTGTTGGTATCAGCTGGGAGCTCAGTCAGGGATGTGGACTCTGAGCTATGGGCTACGGGCTAGGGGCTGAGGGAATTATTTTTGGATTAGCTTGAAATTCAGATAGCATCAATTTCACCATACTCTTTAATGTGGTCACCATGTCCCCTTCAGCTTTGGGAGAGAATCATTTAGCATAGATTCTAAAAGAGCATGTGAGATGGTGCATGTAGTTTCAACCATCTTGGACTATAGAATCCTCTCTAATAGACTTAACACTTTTGCTTTTAGCAGGTGATTTGTCTGAGTTACTTCTCAAATCTCTTAATACCAGTTGCCATCACATACTTTAATTAAATATAACTAATGATGAAATCTGAATGTGAAAAGAAAAGTGCTTTTTTTCCCCTGTGAAAACTAGGCTGGATATTTTGGAAGGACTGGGTAAGAATGAGCCATGCCAGTTGGATGTTGGAAGAATAACTATAGAAGATTATTAAAAAATAAAAGAGAAGTCTAGAAGGATTCTGCATTGGATTGGTTCACACATTGCTCCAGGTTTATTTTGCATCAAAGAAACTGAAACTAGGAAATGTCGAACATATGTTTTGTGTGTGGTTTCTGCCAGAAAAACAGTGCCGAATTCCATTTAGCAATTTCGACTGAAGGGAAAAGCTTTGTCAAATTGATCTACATCAATGTTTTAAAGAAAGTAAAGTGTTTAAGGTATGCACAAATAAGTTTTTAACAATTCCTTGTTTCAATTTGCATTTTTAATTAACTGACTGATTACTTACTGCATCCAATAGGAAGGCATCCATTGTTCCCAACCCTCTTTTGTCTCAGTTTTCTCATCTGTAAAATGGATATTATAATTATAATATTTATTTCACAATGCTTTTGAAATATTTAAAACATAAAATTTACTTAAAACATTTAGCATTTAGTAAGCATTCGATCATTATAATTATTATTATTATAATTACTTTGACTCACAAGGAGAAGAGACATGATTGAGATACTTCAAGTGATGAGGAGCTAGCAAAGAAAACCTGGTGAACTGAGGAGGGCCAGGAAACACCTCCGCTTTCCCACAGTAGGTGTCCTAGGAATGAAGCATCAATCCAGATCCTTAGGAGCTCCAGTGTCCTGTTGTTCTGTCTGTCAATAGCATCTGTTGGGACCTTCTCTAGTGAGTTTGCCCTTCTCAACATTCAGCTTTCTTCCTAGCTGTTTCTTTCTCTACTCTTGGGTTCTCTCTATGGCTGGCCTGCCTCTATTTCCTATTTCTGCTTTTGGTATCACTCATTCAGTTACTCCAGAGAGTTCTCTCTCAGTTGGCTGCCCTTGATCCCAAAGATAGCACACTTCTCTAGTAGTTGACTGCCTTATAAGCCACTGGGCTACTATTTATGTCATGTGGCTTTTAGGTGAGGAGTCAATTTGTAGTTATTCTGTTATGGCCCAGATATCTGTGTCTGAGGGCACAGAGCAAGACAACACATGCACTTCCACCCTGGCCGGAGGTGCAGCAAGGGTGCAGAGCCTCTGGAATATCAGTTCATGGCTGATGTTTACCCAAAGCACAGTTACAGCCCATCTAAAAGTTTACAGCTGGCTTTCATTCTGTTTGAACAGTGCTGGGGTTGCACCAATACCCTTGAGTCTCGCCTTTGCATGGTGATTATTTGATGATAACCATTTACAAATAGAACATGGGTGGGAATCAAATCCTGGTTTTAATACTGGCCTCTTCACTAGAATCTCTCTTTCTGCCTCTCCTTTCTCCTTATCACACATACACCTCCCCATTCTCATTACAATTGCTCTTAAAACTACCTTGAAATAAAAGTTTTTCTTTATTATTGCAAAATACCCTAAAAGTATGCCTATGAGTAGATTCTGCAAATTCATATGGTGAGGCTTACCCTGCCAGGGTTATTGTATTAGACACATCACTGAAGCATTAAGGAGAAAAATGAGAATTGAAGCCAATTTCCCAAAGTGCAAATACAGCTAGATTTGCCATTCTAGTTGCTTAATATTTCAGCATCCTTCAGTCTTTGGTGAGTATGTACATTCTATCTTTAGGATTCATTTAGAGAAAACAGTTCCAAAAATGATACAAAGAAAGTCCACCTGGAATCAATTTTTAAAAATATTCAGCAAAACTCGCCTCCTCTTTGGAAGACTCCAATGTCCTAAATGGAGTTAAAATTAAAATAAGTCTCCCATCTTACCCCTGGTCATAAAGTGGGGCAAAGAGATGTTCCATCATTATAGAGTAAAAAGTCCCACAAAAGTATCCTGTATATTATTAACCAGTGTGATATCTAACTGATTTCATCTGTCCTTACACCTCCCTATACTCACTCTTAGCTTGCACGAACCTAGCAGTTCATTTATTTTCTAAATAGAATAAAGGAATAGTGAGTTCACCCAAAGAAAGAGAAGTTAGCAGCAGGAGGTACAAATAAAATGATCAATAATCAAGTGTGTTATCTTGGCATCACACCATCCTCAGCTGAAAGCATCCAGACCGTTGTTCAGTGGTCTGCATTTTATAGCTTGGGACCAAAGAAAAACTATCTTTCCATACTGGCTAGGAACATAAGGTCCATTGTTTAGTAGGGAGTCCAACATACTCATCCTTCCCAGTTTGGACCCTCCGGCCCCTTCAGATTAGATTTCCTGGAATGTAGTTTTATCAGAAATATTCTTGGTTCTCAGTACATGCAAACTTCAGGGCATAGATGATGGATCAGACACTATATGATGTGTTTTTCCAAAACACCAGGAAGAATCGGTTTCCAACCATCAAGCGACTTTCACTACCCATAATCCTAAGCTTTACATCTCCCCGTGTCTCTTTCTATTCGCCCTAATTAACAGTAAGTGAATCCAGTCATGTTCTGTGGTCAGCCAACTTACAATTGGATTTTCTGTGCACTTTAGACTCTGCACCCTGCTGTTACCCAGCTCCAGGCACTGCCTCATGCGTGGTCAAGGGAAGTGTCTGCTTTTGATTTATTTCTACCAGAAATCAAAAGCTAGATTCTGGGTGCATATCCAACACATTGCTACCATGCTCGTTTTATATATTTCTCATTTTTGAGAAGTTTAAAGATTTAATAGGCAGTGACTGATCTGTGCTGCTGTGCTTAGTGTACAAGGATTCGTTTCATAAAGAAAAGCTATCCAAGGTCACAGTGGTGGTGCAGAGGCTGGTGGATGTCAGATGGCAGAAAAGGACAAGCCTGTTGTCGACTCGGAGTGGGCTTTCCAAGCATGGATTCAAGCACAGTCCTCTTTGGTACAAGCCCACCTGAATGGTAACCTATTTGGGAATGTTCTCTGTATCCCCTTCTGTCCATCCCCTCCCCCACCCTCATCTTAGTGATGGGCGCTCTACAGAACAAAGAGGAAGAAATGAACTCAGCATGTGCCATCCAGCTGAGGACAAAAAGACCCTCCCAACATCAATGGTTTGCTATCCAAGCCTCACAGACCATTTTCTAATAACGCAACACAGACCCAGCTGTCTTTAGGGAATTCTGGTTTATCCCATCCTGGCTGTAGGCTGGGCCTGCTGGGAGATCTTAGCTGCTTCTTAGAGTGAGAGGGAACCACTTGTAATTTCAAAACATCCCCATGGAGTAGACCCAAGAGCTGTGGCAAAAAATCTCACCAGCATCTCAAAGTGCCAATCTTCTAAGCTCTTATTGCCTGGCAAAGCCCAATTGCATCCTTGAAATCTCTCAGTGTCCCTTTTTATTCATTTTGATGAACCATGAGTGACTCCCACCTAGGGTCATGCCCTTGGTAGGGTTTGGGGAAGAAAAATTTCCCTGTGGACTGGCCAGGGTTTGACCTGAAAAAGCAAACCTCTGTTCCACAGCCAGTTGGGGACAGTAGCCCAAGTATTATGACTGCACGGCAAGTCCATCTGGTTCATGCTTCTGGTGGCCAGTGTGGTCCTCCCAGTCTTGAGGAAGGTGCTTCATACTGTCCTCGGTTCCACATGAAAGTCATGACCTAGAGCACCCTCGGACAGAGACTGGCCGAAGACACCACCACCTTCACTGACCACTCACCCCGCATGCCCAAAGAGCTGCTTTAACAGATTGGGGGGGGGGGAGGGGAGGGCTCCTGGGACCGACCTGTGACATGCTTTTCATACTAGCCCCTCTAGGGGAGCTCTCGTGCAGCCTCACTCAAATCTCTTCTCACAAGAGACTGTTACCACCAATTACACAGTCTAAGCTTGTCATTCCCAAGTCATCTGTGCTTGCAAATATATTCAGTGGAGGAGGGGAGGAGCTAGATACAGAACCATGCATTCATTCGTCCTAAAATTATTTACTGAACACCCATCATGGACAAGAAATGATGGTTGCATGAATTCCAATAAGGAAGACACAGTCTCTGAGCACAAGGACAGGACCGATCTAGCCAGTGTGCAACAGTGACTATGATAAGGCCTGGAGACAGTCAGCCTGGGGAGCCGTGAAGTCGAAGAAGCAGGGCCTGACCATGCACTGCCGGGGCAAGGAGTCTGTCCATCACAACCTCCCCACACACACACACACACTGCTTCCAGTGCTGCTTATGCGTTGAATGTGCAGACAAATGATTTTCTCAGCCGCATGACATTAAGACAAAAGTGATACCGGATGTACGGAATATTTCCGTCCTCATGCGGCTCCTTTAGTGGAAGCACACCTCCCATCAGGAGAAAGCATAGTAGAATTTTTCATTGTGTGGCTCTGAAACCTATCTCACCTCTGAACCACAACTCAGCTCCCCCTTTCTGGTGGTCCGGTGGTTTTGGGCAAGCTACTCTAACTCCCCTGTGCCTTGGCTTTCTCATCTGGGAAATGGCCTGATACTACTTACCTCGTTGAGATGGAATGAATATTAATGAAATCAGTATACAGAAAACACTTAAATGGGGTGGACATATGATAGTTCTCTTAAAACATTAGCTATAATTATAACCGTGAAAGAGGGCATAAAATATTTTGTAGTTAAAAATGGGTTGTTGGCCCTGGGAAGTTCAGAATAAAACCTCTTTTCCAGAGGCCTAGCTGGGAAGAACTGAACCAGTTCCACCATTGGTTTTAAATTCTGCAAACTGTTGTCAGGAGTCCCATAGTTAGCAACACATACTATGACCACTCTGTTCAGCCGGTCATGTCCAATTCTTGCCTGTGTCCTTGCACACCAGTCATGGTCAGGGCGGACAGCACTGCCTGGGACTCTTCCGTGCTTGAGGTGTAGGAGACGTGTGCAATTATTTCAGGACATGTGATCTTAATGGACTCTGCCCCCCCGATGCCCTTTCTTCCAAGAACCTGCCCCCCGCAGCCTTCACTTCTCTTCCTCAGAGGGAATCTTCTTACTCCTGGGCTCCACGTAAACCTCCCAGCTACACAGTGAAAGCCGAGGTCAGAGACATGTTTGGCAGGAAGAGGAGGTGAGGGAGTGAGGCATTTATTGGAGTCCTGATGGAGCTGGAGGTTGAAAACATGTAATTAGTACGGGAAAAGTATACGGTCTCTGCTCTCCCGTTTTCCCTTAATCCCATTTTTAGTATCTGAGTAGGTTTAAATTTTTCTTTCTTGTCCATGACCTCCATTTTCCTCGGATGTCTCATTACTCAGTAATAAGAAAGAAATCCAAATAATTAGGACGTGCAGTGAAACCTCCTAAAGCCAAATGTTACTTGCAATTACGAAGGCTTTGGATTCGGGCAGATTAAATGGTGATGTCCCCTGGGGGTGTGGGGGTCAGCGACAGTGCTTCAGTCCTCTCTCCCTGTCTCTGCATTAGTCAATCTCTCTCGCTCTTTCTCTGTTTCTGTCTCTCTATGTATGTATGAATGTATCACACATTTCTCTCTCCATGTCTCTCTACCTATCTATCTAATGTATTTTGTCTCCAGACTAAAGAAATGTTGACAAGAGTGTTTCCAAGAAATCTGGACTTTGGGTGTCAAGACAATTGTTGGAAATGTGCATGTTTGGTATAAGAGAAGGGAGTGTCTGAAAACCCACCCAGAAAATAGATCACTAGGCTACGGCTTGGTGACAAGCAGTGTCCTAGATGGCCTTCATAGATCATTTTATTTTATCTCCCAACGATGCTGTATGGCAGGTCTAAATCCCTCCATTTCCCAAAAGTGGAAATACAAGCCTCAGAGAAATTAGAAACTCTTCGCTGTGGTACATGGCTGAGAAGTGGTAAATTTGTCTCCGTTTAACCTCCTGACATGCAGGAGAATGGATTCAGGAGAAAATCATTTTAAATCAATTAAAAATAGATTAAATTAAAAATAACACCTAAATGCATGTTTTGGGGACCCAAATGTTCCCGCAGGCGCACATAGCAATTAAGTTTCCTGCCTCAGCCGTTAATCTGACAGCCCTCCCTCAGTTCTGTCTCTGCCACACCTGCTGTCTTTCTCCATCTGAACATCCTGTCGCCCACCACTCCATCCTGGATGAACTTCCTCATCTCTCCAAACGCAGCACCTTGGCCATGAGCTGCCGACCAGTCTGGATGCCCTGCCCCCCATGCTGGTTTTTCTCAGGCTGATTTTGGCAATAGAGTCCTTCCTCACCAGCACAGTCTTTGATAAGATTTCAGTGAGTTTGGATTTTTAAAAATATTAAATATTTCCAGTCTTGATTTATTCATAACAAATTTATGCTTTCACAAGTCCTTCAAGGTTAGTGAGTTAAAGGCAAGTGCATACTGTTGGGAGCTATGGCCAAGTTATCAGTAACGGTAGTGCAGTGCTGGAACTGAGTTGTTGGTGTTCAGCCTTTGCTCTGAGGGCGGAAGCAAGGTCATTCAACAATTGAAGAAGAGATTGGTGGTCCAGGGAAAAGAACATGGGGTGTGTATCTGACACTTACTAGCTTAACTAGCTATGTGACCCTGGTTGAGTGACCTTTACCTCCCCGTCAGATAAGACTCAAGTGGTACATCCTGCTGGCCCTAGAAGATGCTGTAGATCAAATGAGATAGCGGCTGTGGGAGAGCTCCTAAAATTTATTTTATATACAAATATATTATGTAAAATTATATCTATAAATACATATGATATTATATACACTATAAACACCACTCTCGTTAAGCCAGGAGCTGAGACACTCAGACTGGCAATGAACAAATGATGAAGGAGAAAAGGTCAGGAAAGATCTACATGTGATCCTGAGCTGAGTCATTCTCCTCGGGTCCTCATTACATTGTGGCGAGTCAACAGAGGGTGACACAGTGGAGGGCAAATCAGGTGAGGAGGAGGAGGAGAAGGAGGACGAAGGTAGAACTTTTGTTTGGGAAGTGATTCAGGTACCAGAAGATGAATGAAAAGAGAGGAATAGATCAGCAGCTGTGGACACCCCATCAGTGAGCTATCATCTATTCATTCATTCATTCATTCATTCATTCATTCATTCATTCATTCAATCCATCAGTCACTCCACTCATAATACTGAGCATCCACTATGTATAAGTTACAGGGCTAAACCCCAGGGGGGATTCAGTTTACATGACATAGTTCTTGCCCTTAGTCATGTAAGTGACAAAGCCTAGTGAATTGAAAGGTGAAACAAATGTCGTAAGTGAGGTATGGTAGTCCCTCTCGAGTCATGTCTCATTTCCTGTGTACATTTTAGGCAATCTCAACACACCGCCCCAAGAAAGTATGTAGGACTAGCTCTTCCTACGTATACAGAGACTTAGGTATTCCCATTTAGGGGCTGGGCATGTGAAGGGGAGGTAAACCAAATGACAGTGTAGAAGTAGAGGCGACAGAGGATAGTGAGAAGCTGGGAAAACTCCTCAGCAAGTGCAGTAGGGAAATTGAGACAGACATCTGAGCACCGTGGCCGAGCAATTTTCAGCCAGAGGCAGAAGGTCACCAGGGCAAAGGCAAAACTGGGAAACAAGGACCTTGTTCCCAGGGTAACTTTTTCACCCCTGGCCTTTCCTCCTTGGAAATAACATCTAGGCCTCAGTTGTGTTTCAGTTCCAAGCCCAAAAGAGCAGCAGAACCAGGTGGGTGATGCCAAAACCAACTGTAGTGACTAAAGACCCTCTGCCCTGGCACTGACCAATCAGAGGAGACCATGACCCAGAAAGGGCACAGCTGGAGAGCCGATGAGACCTCCCCAAAGATTCCTGCCTGCAAGAGAGATAAATGCCTCAAGACAAAGGACCCAGCAGAGCGCTCTTTCTCAATGGAACATCCCACAGCATTCCCTTTGCCTTCTTCTTCCCTCACTTCTTTCCCCACAGGCAGGCATCTCCTAACCTCTAAAGCAACTGGCAGCTGGCGGCTTGTCCCAGGTTAATCCCCTGAACCTGTCCCTAGAGCCCCCTTTTCTCTGACTTCCCAGTGAGCTAAGGCAGCCCAGCCTAACCTCTCCTGTTGCTTCCTCTATGCTAAGCCCTTCTTTGTTTCACTGTCCCCAGCTTTAATAAATGGATCCTCGGGTCACCTGGACTCGTGTTGTGAACTCTTTCCTACACAAAGTCAAGAACCTACACACTCCAGTTGGCCCTTGGCAGACCAGCTCAGGGTCGGGCCCCCTATGGGAATAGAGATTGGTTGTTTTGAAAACAGAACTTCAAAAAGTTATTATGCTGAGGCATCTGACATGGTCACCAAATACGGGATAGGACAGTTTTCAGGTTGGCCCAGGGGAACAGAGTGAAGGGGCAGTTCAAGTCTCGCTTCCGGGGCACTGGATGACTTCAGTGTACTTAAGCTCTCAGTGTCTCTGTGCCCTATATATAACATTTAGATCACAATGTCTACCCTTGGAGTGCTGTGACAATTAATATAATGGTAAATGTCAATCACTGATCACCACACAGGGCAGATAGATGCTCAGTAAAATTATAGCTCCTTGTGTCAGCTTTTGCCTAAGTAAATCCTGCCTCAGTTATTCTGGAGCCCATATTGCCTCGGGTAATATGGTTGGAAGGGTGAATTTTAATAATATTTTTCTTCTGACTAAACAACTTCTTAAAAATGCCATGTCAGTATCAAATTCTACACCCTCCCCCAGTTTTTGTATATTCTTAATATATAGGAAGGATTCTGTCCTACGAAATCGAATGCCATTCTGTTTGGCAGGATGCATGAGAGGTTGGAATAATGAATAGGAAGCCTGTGCCTTGTTGCCTTTGCATTTGTCCCAACAGGGGCCACATTCTTTGGAAATGTGATTTTCAAGGGGACGGTGATACTTTTTTTCTGGGTCTGCAGTAGGCTGCCGTGTATGGAAATCATTTCACCTGCAATATTTAGAGCTGGGACTAATGAATCTTCATATCTTTTCAAACCCATCTATTCTTATTTAAAAGCAATGAAAAGTGGCAGTTTGGGAAGATGTACTTGTTCGATGGCGCAATAAAAAATAGATGACATTACAGCACAAAGTTCTTAATGTCCTTCCCCAAGGGGGGAAAATAATTGCTACAAGGAATTAGAATTTAACTCCTTACTCTTATTCCTTCACAAAAGTTCAATAACATTTTTTTACCTTTTTCAAAACATTTTCCCTCTATAACTTGCTTAATTCAAGTGCAGAATATTTTATGTTTATATACACTTTAATATTTTCTCATCTCTCTTTGGCATATTGATAACAAAAGAAACTTTATTTGAAATCTTTTTCTAAAAAACTCGAAGGGCTCCAGAGACTTAAATTCAACACAAAGAATTTAGACTTTGGTTATCACTTTCCCAATTTACAGATGAGTAAATAGTACTGAGAGGCAACCTGTATCTCAAAATTCCTAACATAAAAAAAGTCTCCAGAGAAAACTCTAAGAAAATGCAGAGTAAATGTCCTTGAGGGAAGATAGACAAATGGATGTGAGGGAAGAGAGGCTTTTAACACTGCTTCCTGGATTACACTTTCATAGGAGTCTGAAAGACCAGGGTTAACATCTGGAGGACAGAGTTAAGCTATAGTCATGCTACTTAAGATTTTGTCAATGGTGTAGTAGAAAGGGAGTCAGGATATATTGATTCTGACTGTAATGTTTTTGTTAACTAATTATGCGATCTTAAGAACATCATTTAATGTTTTCTGCAGCTCAGTTTCCCCATCTATAAGAAGAAGGAGTTACAACAGACATTAATATCAATTCGATCTTGGCATTATTTCCAGGTGAGCCCACATTTGGCCTTGGCACACTTTCAACATCATGCTCTAGGTAGCGATAATCAATTAACGAGAGTTAACAAAGTAAAATCTCTTTGCCACCCCTGCACTGAAAGATTTCAAAGGTACCGTCTAAAACCCCAGGCTTCTCTTTCTTACATAGCTTGCCTGCATTTAATAACAATGATTTAAAACAATGGGAATATTTGGAATGCACCCATTATACCTTTTGTCAGATGGAAACCCCAGGGAACAAAGCCCCAGACTAATGAAGTATTTAAAACATCACATGCATTGCCCATGGCAACAACAGCGCAGTGCTAACTCATGGGCTCTTGGGGGCCAACCTCAGGATGTAGAGAAATCATCTGGCTTCTCCTAAACATAAACTGCACTAGTGATTTAAAACTATGCCACAAGCAAAAGAAAGAGAGCACTTAGCAATAAAAGATCCAGCTATTGGCAGCAATATACTATTAGATCTCTGTGAATTTTTGTTGCTGTTGAGATGACCCTGAAAAGGCATACAACTCTGAGACCTATTTCCCGTAGCCTCCTGGGCCCAGCCGGGATTGACATAGATTAGCAGGCTAGGTCTGTAGTAAGAAATTACACGTTTGCATACATCACCCTAGGTAAGTGAAGTCCCAGAACATGTTGTGTAATGATTGCACTGATTAGGTCCCTAGGAGCTGATGCTGATGCATCTTGTCCCAGCTTGTTTTATCTTATTCTGGACTCTAAGTGTCTTTGACCTGGAGAAATCAAGACATTTATAAAAGAAGCAAGACATTTTGAACCTCACTATTGATTTATACTTGCAAATGGCGAATAGCCTTGGGAAGAATGAGGGCTTTGCTTTTATTTGTGGTATGATTTGAAGCTCAGTGTCCTTCCAAAATGAGTCTATAAATTGATACTGATGAGGACACTGTGTTTTCCTCTGTCTGCAAGTAGCTGCAATTCTTCCCAGAATTTCCTTGCTGACTTAGGAAGAGAATCCAGTGATACTGCTCTGGGGCCAGAAAGACGGATCTACTTGAGGGAGTTTAAGGAGGTCAACACAAGGGGGAAGCTGTAATCCAGTCAATTCTTCCGTATTGTTCTTTGGACACCTTCATTTTCCCCTCCCCGCCCTTCCCATCTCTGAATAGCAAACATATATTGAGTAGTTACATTAGTTTCTTTGGGCCGCCATAGCAAAACACTACAGACTGGAAAGCTTAGGGACCAGAACTTTATTTTCTTGCAGTTCAAGATCAAAGTGCTAGCAGGCTGGTTACTTCTGATGGTTCTAACAGAAGGTCTGTTCTAGGTACCTCTCCTTGGCTCCATGTCTCGGTTTCTTCTGCAGTCACTTTTATCCATTAAAAAGATCTGTCAGGTTGGACAGTGTTTCCTGATGCTTGCGAAGATATCACATATGTGGAAAGGCCCATGACAACTCTAAATAGAGACCATTTATACAGAGAATGTGCAACTGTTATTCTGTTAGCTCCAACCTGTGGCCACCATCAGCTGTACTATTTATTCATGCACAATCCTGTAACAGGGTGCAGCCAAGAGGGGGGGCTCAAAAAGGAATTTGGAATGGGATCCAGAACTCAAGGTGTCCAGGAAATATATTAGAAAGACAAATGAGATGTCCTCACTTCAACCCTCATCACAGGTGTCAGTTGGGGGAAGGGACAAATGGAGCCGGGCCTTTGAGAGCTGTTTTGTACAGCAACAGTTTTGGAGCTAACCTCTGGCATGGTCATTTAACATATCTATAACCTTTAAGTGATTACATAAATATGTTAAATAGCTGTGGCCATGCTCTGAGCCAGGGGGGATGGAAGTGACTTCTACCCAAGACTTTACTGGGGGCAGGTCCCCTGAGTTACAGCACTTGGGTGAGAGCTTGGAGATGATTGGCTCCACGCCATGGGGCCGCACCTGCCCAGCTTCACTATAGCAGCCCAGTAAACTCGGAATATACGGGGATGCTGGCAGGTGTAGCTGGTTGTGGGAGGAGTCAGAAATGGGGCTGCAAAGGAGGACTGGTGCAGGGATTTAAACGCAGACGTGGTGGCCATTGAGAGGGAGAATCATGCGCTTTTGGCCAGAATGGGGACTCCCACAGCCATGTGAGAGAGAATCACCATGCAGCTTTAGCAGAAAGTACCACGCAGCTTTGCCAGAGTGGGAGACCCCAGCAGCCATGTGAGAAGGAGAGGGAACTATGTGGCTGTGGCAGTGCAGACAGAGAGAGAGCCACATGCTCTGGCAGAGTGGGGACCCCTCCAGCCACGTGAAGGAAAGAACCATGTGGCTTTGCCAGAGTGGGGACCCTACCCTCTCTGCAGCTCTGGTGAAGGAAAGAAGAGACTTTGCCTGGAAGAAGGGTGAAAGAACTCTTTGCCAGTAGACCATGAGAAGGTGCCACATGGCTTTGGAGTAATTAGAGATCCTGCCTGGATGGCGACCCACCAGACAGTGCCAGCCGCCTGAAACACGGATGTGTGCTTCTTTTCCTGAGTTACGGTACCCCAAATTAGGGTAAGGGGAGAAGGAAGGACTGTGGGCATCTGTGGTTATCCTAAAGGACTTTAATATTTTAATGGGGGGACATTGGGTCGCTACTTTAAGTCTGTATAGCTTTAAAAAAACCTTTCCTTTCCTTTTCACAAATCTCTGGCATTGAGAGATGTCTTTCCTCTGACAGTGGACAGACAAGCCCAGTAGGCGGTCAGGACGGTATTAGTATACTGTCCTTGGTGGGGGCTCCAGTTGCTGTGTAACAGTTTTGACATCCTTGGGTGGGCCAAATACTGTGCCCCCTTGGGCCTCTGTTCTGTAACAATTCTACAGTGAAATCTTTTTCTGTCTTCATCACCACAGCCATCACAAACTTAACCTAAGTTCATTTCAAAGACAGAATTAGCTTAGCCATAATCGAAGATTTTCCTTTGTTTCAAATCTACATCCACAGGACAATGATCCCATAATGTCACTCCCTGGATTTTCTTTGTTCTTATCTTGCCTCCCTTGTAATACACCCCCCAGCACCATGAGGAATACCATGATTATTTTTTATTCATATTTTTGTATGCTTGAAACCTATATAATTTTATAAACCAATGCCACCCCAGTAAATGTAGTAGAAAGTTCTTACTAGAGGTGCAATTCCTTGGAAGACAAAGGCTTAGGAAGTATGGTGGTCCACTCCCAGACTTGGAGTAGACTCAGAGCTCACTGCTAGGGAAAAGAGGAAAAAAAGAACCCAAAGTGGAGTTTTGAACCCCAGTCTCTGCTATCCAGACATTCTGTATGGTGAGATCCAAAATGACTGGTGATCAAACAACCCACTATAAAGAACCAGATGGGAAGAGGAGCTTTGGCATCACACGGGGTATTCTGTGGCTGGAAGACTTGGCGTACCCTTGACATTACCCAAACTTTAATGGATATAAGCCAGACACTTAACCTGCTTTCCATGTGGTTTTGAGCCTGAGACACATACTTACATATTGTGTACAGCTGCGGCTGCTTGCAAAAGCAAACCTCTGTGATGAAGATTTTGTTTTGTTTTGGAAAGAAATATCATACTCGTATTCCTCAATAAACCTCTCAACTTTTCCTCTCAATGAAACCAGCAGTTTTATTTGGCCTTTGGTATCTAATTTACGTCTCTAGTTTGGCTTTGATTCCAGGTGAGTGGCTTCTTCAAATGTTATTTCCCTTGAAGACATCATTTGTCTTGTCCTACTGTCAAGAAATAGCTTATCTTGCATATGTTATGCTCAAAAATCTATTTGTGGGTCAAAACCCCAAGTCTATTTGTCTTAAGAACACAGGGAATTATGGAGTAACTATCACCGAAATCTCCTTTATGGCTATGGACAACCAGAGTTGAATGAGAATATTTCTCAGTGTAGTGGGTAGAAAAAACATGGCTGGTCTATACATCAATGTCACTTTAAGAAACCTAACTGAGAAGCAATATGGAGGCATAATTTTCCTCCAGATACAAAGTTCATCAGTCTTTGGTTGTGGCTACGTCTGTCTTGTGTTTCAAAAAAAAAGCCAACACATATAACTATTATATTGAAAACTGTCAGTTAGCAGGATAATGCTTTGGAGTATCATTGTATTTCCCCTTTGGATAAGACAGCCTTTTCCTCATTAACTCTAGGTCAGGAGACTGAGGTTTACTGTTTAGGAGAAGAGGGGGGCTAACGCTTAAAGTAGTAAATGGTGATAATAATAGTAATTAATGCTTATAAAGTGCTCATTGGGTTCTTGCCTGGTATTGTTCTGTGCAGTTTGCATTAGACTTGTCTTATAAGCAGGCAAATATGTACCTCTAGGCTCACATGTGAACCATCTTAGGCCACTGAGATAGGAAATAATCTGGTAGCTTGGTGTCAAAGCCTAATTTACAAATATTAATGCAATGTAGTTCCATGACAGTTTCTCTATGTACATAAAGAAATTCCAGAAATTTGCATTTAGAGTGCTCTAGCAATGTGGTTGGGGAGTGGGAATCTGGCCTTTTGTTTTTCTTCAGAAGATTGGTCATTTCATGGGACATAGGTGTGTCCCATGAGGGCTGTCCCACACCCTGGGTAGGTAAGCTCAACTGCATCCTCTTCTGCCGCATCGTCAGGTATCTGTGTCCATGTAAAATATAGGCACAGGCCACTCAAGATAGCTCTAGGAGAGTTAGGCAACCCTGTCATTTCCATAAAATGCACATTTTCTTCACAGAGTACCTTAATGTCTGACAAGTATTCTGGCCTAAAATTTGTGCATCTCGCATTCAGACTGAGCAAACACTGCCAGCATGACAAGGACACACTTTTTTCACAATGTATGTTTACAACAAATCATCACACTGCACACTTTCAAGTAGCTTTACTCTTTATGTACTTTAAGTAGCTTTCACTTTTAAAAATAAAATGAAGTAAAAATAATTTAAATAATCTAAATTCAATTCCATGATTTAAATACTCCTTTCAGATCATGCTCAATCTTACTAGAAAATTGCTGAGTCATTCAGAAACCTCTTTCTCTGGATGCTCCCTGGAATCGGATGTAAGTGTGTGCAGGAAGGCGGCACTTTATGCACACGTCTGGCCACAGGAAGAGCAAAAGGTCCTCTCTCGTCATGTCCTCCGGCTTTACCCCAGGACCATGTCCCTTGTCCACACCTTGCTTGTTTCCCAGTGGGCACAATATGTGGCTGGCATGACTCAACATTTTATTCTTCTCTTTGTTTTTGTTTGGTCTATGTTACCAGATATCCTTTTATTGTAAGTAGAAAATATGAAAGATACAAAAAATAACTTACAGACTACATGTAATTCAATATATATGAGAAAATGGATAATTAATATTATTAAAATCATATTCTATACACATCCTCCTCCAAAAAAGTAAAAATATAAATACTGAAATTTAAAAAGAGACTTTTGAGAACATCTAATATGCTGGGATATACTACAGATGTATATTTCTTCATCCAAGAAATGAATATTATCTCTGGGAAGAAGCATGCCATGGTTGGGCGTGGTCATGTGCCCCACAGGTGAGGGTGGGGAACACAGGTGTGGGGTGGGGTGAGTGCTGGCGACATCTTCAAGGAGCTCTGTCTTTCTTCGTAGGTCCCTAGGTTGTAAATGAGCACCTGCCCTCATGTCCAATCCCTGGAGAGGCTTGTGGGGAGAAAATGGCTGTGCTGAGACCAGCAGGCAGGAACCAGAGCCAGGTCTCCTATATATCACTGTCTGGGGGGCCTGCATTGCCCACTGAAGGCCAGCTGTTACCGGAAGCATCAGAATCCAAATTCTCGGGTATCTGTACTAAAATATTATTTAGTCGTTAAAAAAGAAACTTCTGTCATTTGTGACAGCACGGATGAACCCTAAGGGCATTATGCTAAGGAAAGAGAAAGACTAAAACTATATGACCTCACTCTACAGGTAGAATGTATGAAAGCCTAATTCATAGAAAGAGAGTAGAACCGTGGTTGACAGGGGCCAGGGGTGGGGTGTGAAAGAAGTGATGAGATATTTGTTAAGGGTGCAAACTTATAATATGAGTAGGTTCTGGGGATGAACGGGCAGCATGGTGATGCCAGCTGACAACACTGTATTATCAGATACTTGAAAGTTGCTGGTAGAGTAGATCCTAAATGTTTCCACCACCATGACCATAACAACAAAAAATGGTAATTGTGGGAGGTGAAGGATGTGTTAACTACCCTTATTTTGGTAATCGTTTCACGATATTTACATGTATCAGAGTATCACATTGTATACTTTAAACTTACACTATGTGAAATGTTTGTTAAAGCTGGGGACAGAGCTTCAGAGCTGGATGCAGCTGCACAGGCTTCCTCCCATTCTGCAGGCGCCAGTGCACCCCAGCGACTGCTTGGTTTAGCTTCACCATGGTTTATCCTGCATTCACAAAGAATGAGGGGTTCAACTCAGAACTTTTCTCAAAACATGTGCATCAATCCTTTAAGAATGAAAAGTTGTTTTGTTTTAATTATTTTGAATAAAAATGTCTAAAACATACCATAAATTAGTCTAATTAAAAAAACCCTACGGGAAAGAAATGTTGTTTCGATTGCTTAGGGTTATAATTACGAATGGTGAACACATACAGCGTATGTGTCATGGTGTCGTAGAAGCAAGTTCGGCACACCTGCCGGGGTCAGCCAGTCCTGGCTTCAAACCCTGACTTTGCCACACGTAGTATCTTCATCTAAAGATGCAGTTAATAATTCCCTGCTCTGTAAAAAAGATAATGTGCATAAAGTGTATTGTGTTATCTGGCACATATTAGGCACTCAGGAGGTGTCCGCTTCTCTCTTACTTCCCTCCGTTCTCCCTGACTGGTCTTCCCTGCAGTTTCCTCAGAATGGAGACAACACATACAACTATCCCTTACCTTCCTCATGACAACTGTGATGAGCGGCTGATGTCTAATGCTCCAATATTCTCCAAGTGGGAGGGTCCTTATGGAGTGAAGAGCGAAGTCTTTTTCTGCCCCCACCCCCAGTGAGAATCTGACCAAAGACCCAGGGTCTTGTGACAGGGGCCTGTTCCATGCCACCAGATGTACCCAGGTTTCAGTCTGAGGGCTGGCCGAGCTCCCACTTCCAATCTGTAGATGGAGGAGTCGAGTTCATTATTTGTCGTTCCGTTTTAAGGAAAAGAACAATGATACAGGGCAGGAAGTTCTTTTTTTAAAAGTCACACTTCATTACACATCTAAAAGGAATAGAATAATAAAAGCTAACCCATACTAGGTGCTTACTATTCCCCAAGCTCTGTGTTTTTTTTAAAGATCTTATTTATTTATTTATTTATTTATTTATTTATTTATTTATTTATTTATTCTTACAGAGAGGGGCAGGGAGGGAGAAAGAGAGGGAGAGAAAAATCAATGTGTGGTTGCCTCTAGTACGCCCCCTACTGGGGACCTGGCCGGAAACCCAGACATGTGCCCTGGCTGGGAATTGAAAGAGCGACCCTTTGGTTTGCAGGCCCGTGCTCAATCCACTGAGCCGCACCAGCCAGACCCCGAGCTCTGTTTTGTGCACCTCATAAATACTAGCTCACTTCACTCTCACAGTGGCCCTATAAAGTAGTTTCCACAGATGAGAACACTGAGATACCAAGACACGAAGTCCAAGGTCACAAGCTGACAAGTGGTAGGGCCAGGATTTAAACTCCGAATGTCTAGGTCCAAAGTCATTAGATATACTTCATATATATGTGTGTCATCAAGTAAAATTTGGAAAACACTTTACATTTACTGGCAGTAATAACTTTTTTAATGTATACAACCTGTGTCTTAATGCAGGAATTGCTTAACAGGAAAAACAAGAAAATTTGCAGAAAGTAGAATATATTCAAGCATTATGAACCAAGTACCATACTTAAGGGAGAAAAACATGATTTCAAATTACAAAGGTAAAATTTGGGGGATTCTATATGGAAGTCACACCCCCTTCTGCACCCCTTACAGGTACCACCTGTCTCTGGAGTGCTCCTGTGGAGTCGGGGCTCCTTGAAGCAGCCAGATCAAACACACTGTGTCTGGAAAACAATGGACAACACATGGCAAAAGCAGGCCGCCTTCATATCCGTGTAAACTGTCACTCCCCACACTTGCCTTCTGCAAAGAGATTTCCTGGATGAAGGAGAGAAGCAGGTCAGGCAGAGAGGTGACCTTCAGCAAGAATCTTGCCTCAACCGTGGAGGCCGTTTACAGCCAAAGGCAGGTGAGCTGGTCCAGCCTGGCGTGGAGGCGTGGGTGGGTGCCAGGGAGTTTAGGGACTACGCTTGATGTGTGTCTGGATTGGAGCCCAGTACCTGTATGTTTAGAAGGCTTCCCCATTGGTAATGTTTTTCTGCCAAAGATGTCTAAATCCATTCAAAAGCCTTGGGATTCCTGTTTGCTTTATACATGCAGGCTTTTTAGAGTCACACACACAGCTCTGGAAAGTTCAGTGCTTGTGTTTTTAGCACATTGAAAATCCTAACACATTAACAAGGGCAAGGTTTCAAGTGAGCATTTTGCCTGATCTTAGTGTAGAGAAGCATGGTGGAGCCAATCATTTCCGCAAACAGACAGTTCCTCCTGTCTCACCACTGGCCTTGAGCTCTGTTCGCTCACGGTTTCTGGCTCTGCTTCTTGAGTGAGGACACTCTCAGGCCCCACCCAGACCAGAGCAGCAGAGGAGTCCTAACGTTTCATTGGTCAGTAGTGACATCATACCTTAAATATTTGACTCTGGGGATTAGAGTAATTGAAAACATGCCTTTACTCTCCAAACATGAAGGTTACACTGACCGTCTCTTACACCTGTAAATTTCTTGTCTCTTATATCTGTAAATTTTTTCTCCAAGTACAATTGCCAGTGCATCGATACTTTCCCAGATATAAGTTTTAGTTGACTCATTTACAGAATTCTGTTTATTCTCCATTTGAAAAGGAGAATGTTCAGTAGCTAACAGACTAACCAATCTCTCTCCCTATTTCTCAGTCCCCAAATGTCCTTGATCTCTATTCACTGGATATTTCAGGAAAACATACATGTGTCAGCACATGAACATGTGTATGTGTTGCATGTGTGTTTGTGCACATTTTGGTGAGTCTGTCAGTATAAATGTTTCAGCTCAGTTACAGGATGCAGAGTGGTCTGTTGGTGGGACAATTCATTACTTTCAAAACCGTACACCACTGCATCGCCGCTTTGGACTTCAGAGACTCAGAAGAAATATGAAAAACCTTCTAGTTCCAAATGTACATGACTTTTCATGTTATAAGATGTAAAGCAATTTTTGAGATCCGAAATCACAAGTTCATGGTATCTTCTTTGGAAAAGAACCTGCACTTCTGGCTGGTGCTCTGAGTTTTTCTCTTGCTCCATTTTATTAGGCTTTGGAAACCTTACCTGCATATATTGTATTTTGCACGTCCTTACTTTCTCTGCTTTGGCCGATGCTGCATCTGGCGACAGTTCCTACAGTTGGATGGTCGGTATGTGGATGTGCACACAGGCCTACAGGCACATGTCTATGTGTGGCACGTGAACATGTGTTCTTAGACCAGGGCCTAGACCCCTGTGCTGTGTAAGTATTTGTTATTATTATGGTAAAGACAAAGGAAGTACAGTGTGCTGTGAAATTGCATAGCAAATTATGTTTTAAGCAGATACCAGAAGATGGGATGGAAGGTGGGCGATCAAAAGTGAGAGATATGAACAGGTGAAGGAGAACACACAAAATCTCTGGGAGAGGCAGGAGGAGCACAGTGTTTCGCAGGTACAAGATGTTCATTGTGGCTGCAGCAACGTGTAAAGGGAAAACGGAGAGGCAGGAATTGAAACTAGAGAGGTAAGCAGAGGCCAAGGGCAGGACAAAAACCACATGGCGCTTACTCGGGCCATTCATAATCTCTAAGATTGATATGCTAGCCATGAAAGTGACTTTTGTTTGTAAAATAATGGTAATTGATAAACCAGTAATTTCATAATTGTTATATGGAACAATGTGTATATTATTTTAGAGAAGCGTTGGTGGGTTCAAATGAACTGAGTTTATCTTTCTGGTTTGTTGCCAACATTTATAAAGGAACCATAATAAACTTTAAGTTACTAAAAAAAAAAAGAAGAGCAAAGCCAGCCGCCTCAGCATTTCACTTCCCCACCACCACCCGGGCGGGTGTGAGGGGCCGGTCCTCCTTTTCTGACGGGTCGGCTCAGTTGCTGACAGTCCCGGGCCAGGAGACAGCTGTCTCTAAGGTCCTGCAAACAGGGAAGCTTTGGCTCATGTCAATTCATGTGTCCTTGAGCCTCCTGTCTCTTTGGAGACTTCTTGAAGCATCAGTCACGGGACACATCTTTGGCTGTCGACATGAGCTGACCCAACACTGTAAAGGGCAGAAGTCATTTTATGGCATCTCACCAGTTCCGTGTGGCCAAGGTATACTATCATGCCATACAGAGTGGCACCTGAGAGGCTGGTCTTGTTTTTCTCTCTAATGGGAGGTAAGTCACCTCCATAGTATTTTCCCTGTTTAGGTACAGCGGCAGTAATTGACTCTGAACTCACGTGGTTGCCAAGCTTGCTTCCTGTTTCATAGCCAGAGATTAGAAGCATCAGGTGTTCTTTCAATATGGGGAGCCCATACTTTGCTTGAAAACAAATCAACGCATTCAGTTTTCATGGCATCCCCGTTGTGTAGTCTAGTCTGTTCAACCCACCTTTCTGAGTCATTTGATTTTTATCAAACATACCTGGAGCTATTTTCTTCTTCTTTCTTTAATACCAGCTGCTGAACTTTTTTACTGAGACCACTGCAGGATGATTTTTAAAAATTTTTCCTGTTCAAGAAAACTAAGGCAGTAAACATTATTTGCTCAGGGTTGGCATTTTGGCTGGATTGAAGTTGTGTTGGGAGATTCAGGCTATTAACTTTTAATAATTTACGTAAAAACATTTTGTAATTGCCCGAGTGTTTTGCAAAAGTTATTGTTATTTCTGTTGCTCTTTTTATGGTTATTCATCACTCCTTCCCCACACTGAGGATGATATAATTACTGAGATGTGAAAAGAGCTGAACTCTTACAAGATAACCTTGACTAATGTTGAAGGGAAAGAAACACCCTTTATGTGTTTGAAGAGGTGGGAGGCCTGCCCCTCAAAATGATAGATATTGTGGAGATTCCATAGCTTAAAATAATTATTTTCAGGATCTGAAGGAGGAGAAGATAATTAAAAGTTAAGGAGCCTGTTCTGGTTATAGGAGAGCATCAGTAATAAACCTGCTCACAAAGGACTTTTTATAATTACCATGTATCTGCACTGGCACAAGAGAGAGGGACGTATCCCATTACAAGATGCTAGTCACTAACATGAATATCACTGATTACATCTGCTGGTATGAATTGGCAATAAGCAGGCAAATGAAGAAAGAGTTGAAGATGATCAATGAAGCCACTAGTAGATAAAATCTTGGCTTTGAGAGATGTTAAATAATCTCCTTAGTACAGGAGAGCCTTTATTTTTCTTGGGAGTTTTGCAGATACTGAATACAGAATAATTTCTGATGATTTCAAGAGGAACCAAGGCCAAGACAGTCAGAATTCATCATGCACTTAAGATTTACAATGCAATCGTTTTATATACTCAGATTGAATTTGGCTGGAAAAGTTCAAGATAAAAGCCTCCGTTTCCTGGCACTGCAGCATCTGTGCCCAATGCTCGCCATCTGTGCCCAGAGGCATATTCGAGTTGCATGCCACTTAGAGACAGGACTTTGTTTTTGCCTTGGCTTTGTAACTTGAACTGAGAGTTGACATTGCCTCTCCAAGATCATTCACCCACCGTCGGTGCTGGGTGGGTCAGAACTGCACAGTCAGTGCTACCTGAGTCCAGAGATATCTGCTCTGTAGCCTTGACACCCACCTGCCACAAGAGCCATACTGAGTCTGTGTGAACCAAGAACAGTGTTCACGCAAAATGTCGGCATTGGTGCTGCTATGGACTGAATGTTTCTGTCCCTTCAAAATGTAAATGTCAAAGCCCTAACGCCCAAAGTGGTGGTATTAGAATGTGGGGTGTTGGAGATATAATTAGGTTTAGATAAGGTCATAGGGCTAAGAAGAAGAGACTGGAACTCACTTTCTCTCTCTGCCAGTGAGGACGCAGCAAGAGGGCCACATCTGCAAACAAGGAAGCAAGTTCTCACCAGGCATCGTATTGGTGGGTGGCTCTTGGCCCTCGCAGCCTCCAGAACTGTGAGAAAAGTTTGCTGTTTCATTTATCCAGCCTATGGTATTTATTATAGCAGCCTGAGGGAGAATTCTAGCAAGTGTCTGCATAGTTCTTCTTCTTCTTTTTTTTTTTTTTTTCCCAAAAAATGGCTGGGTAGGAAACACTTTAGTTTCTGTAAGCCATCTGTCTACAAGAAGATAATAACTACAAACATACTTTAAGTGTGAAGGAAAAATGAGAGGGAAGGAGCCTGCATCTCCCACAGCCTACAGCACCCCTCTAGTGTATGTAAGAAACAAATATACTTCTAGCTTATTTAAGCTGTTGATAGTATGAGTTAGGTTGCTCTCTGCCTAACCTAACCATTTCTCACTACTACAGACACTTAAACTGTTACTCACAATGTGTTGAGTGAAACTGACCCTATATGCTACCCTTTTATGGCATTTCCCAGGAGAAGGGAGAGAATAGGATTAGAAGTGTTACTAGCATAACAAGAGCAAGGTTTATGCCCCTTAATCGCATAGAGCAACTGGAAGTTGCATGGCCCACATCTAAGCTCTGCCACAAGACCTACTGAGTGCTTGTCTCCTATTAGTCAGTGGTTCACCTATTAGTCAGCATTTTTAGTTGCAAGAAACTAAAAAGCAAACCCCAAACAACACAAAATGCAAAACCTTTGGTTGATCTAGGCAGGTACGTGTTAAGTATTGTATTGAGAAGACCTGGGGTAACTCTCCAAACAACCAGGAAGGCCACAGAGGCAGGCTTGCTCAGGAGCATGGGATGTGGGCAGCAGCTGGGACCATGCGACAAAACCAGCCAGGACAGCATCGCTGCCTCTAGGACGAACAAGAACTGCAAGAGCATGGAGCCTTCACTTCTGACAAGGCCACCTCCACCGCCCACTGCCAGAATGGAATCTCCCGGCTTCATCACACCCCCCAGTTCCCAATTCAGAATCTGGAATGAATGCATCTGATTCGGAGAGCCTTGGACCCACACCTGTGCCTTAGCTGCAAGAAAGGATAAGAATGTAAAAGTCCGGCGTTTTTAGTGTCTTTAGTGAGAGTCGAACTTCACCTTCCACTGAGACTCATGAACTGAGGGATCATCCATTTGTAAGATGGTTTCAAGTGACCAACATCCAGAGATGGAGAGACAGAGAGACCGTCCACAGCAGGACTCCCTTTGCTCTTCTGCACGCTGAGCAGTTTGGCTTAACTGCTATCTGAGGTTTTAACTTTTCTGGTGTTCTGAGTCTAGAAAAGTAACCCCTGAAATCTTATGCATATTATAATATGTTCCTTGGCATTTAAAAATTATTGGAGGACACAGCACATAAAATATCTGCTTACTGAGCTACTTGGAGCTGGCTAAGTGTCTTGATGGCAAATCTTTCATCCTGCATGCTAACTTCTATTGATTGATTGCTGCGTTCAAAACTCTTATGTAAGAAGTAATTCAGAGAATGACCTTGAATTCATCAGGAAAGAGAGTTGGGGCCAAGTATGAGGAACTTCCACACAGGGACAGAAATGGAGAGGGGTAGCGTCTGTGTGAGCCACCTACCAATTCTAGACTAAGCTGAGAATAGGGGCCAGAGCTTCCCCTGTGCATACACAATGCCAATGTTCCCCAAAGAGGGAGCTTTAAAAGGGAACCAGTCTTTTAGGAAAACTTCAGGTCATGGCTAAAAATAGCCAGGATATGAGGGTTAATGTTATGTGTCAACTTGACTAGGTCACAATGTGTCCAGACCTTCGGTCAAACATTGTTCTGGCTGTGTCTATGATGATGTATTTGGATAAAGTTAACATTTGAATTGTAGACTGAGTAAAGCAGCTGGCCCTCTCTTGTGTGAGTTGCCCTCATCTAATCAATGAAGACCTGAATAGAATGAAAAGGTTGAGTAGGAGGTAACTGCCTGCTTTACTGTGGAGCTGGAACCCCACTGGTCTTCTGCCCTTGGACTAGAACTTACAACATTGACTCTCCTGGCGCTCATGACTTTGGACTCATACTGGAAGCATGCACCCTGCACACTATTGTTCCAGACAAGGGGAGGTGAAGAAATAAAGCTCAAATTTAATAGGAAGTGGACTATGTTTTACAAGGAATCACTTAGGAGAGATGGTGACCAATCCAGAGCTCATTTCCAGCTGTCAGGACAAAAGCAAACGTTCCCTGTAGCTAAAGCATATTGCTAAGGAATGAAGATGCCAGTGTTAGTGAGGAGATGGAGCAGCTTTGGGGCTTGTCACTCCTTAGACAGCTGCACTGTTAACACCACGACCAACCAAAGAGTTGCCTTGGCCATGGCAGGAGCAAATGTCTCAAGGGTTTGGGGGACAGTTTTTAGGTTAGCCAAGGGACATAGCACCCAGACTGAAACTCTCAAATAGTCCTCGCAAACCCTCATTATTTATATTCTAAATGTCTCCTTGCCCTAATTGCTTCTCCTCATGTTCAGTAAACCCCCAGGGGGTTCCTCACCAGCTGGGCTGCTGATGGCTTGCCAATGACAACAGATGCAGGAGGGTGACATCCTGGCCAGACTGGCTTCATACTTATATCAAAACAACTTTTTTTGGTCTTCGTCATGAACAAGTGGATTAAAACAACTTCACTTATGTCATAAAGAAATGGATTTGAAACCTTATTGAACCTATACACAACAAAGTTATTTTTATGTCGATGTGGTCATATGGTCTAGAACTCATGAAGACAAACATCAGTGAGAGTGCTTGGACCATGAAAGATTTTGTGTCTCATTGTTTAGTCACCTCCCTTCACTGGCTCTGAGTGACTTTTGGTTGTGCTTACACTGCATCAGCCCTCCTAAGATGACAACAGCCCTTTTCAAAGGGATGGCAAGGGAGTGTGTTACATTCTCTGAAGACTCTTTTTGTGATGATGTGCCAAAGAGCATTTGCCCGAAAGTAGTATCGTTGGAATCAGTATAAAATTCCCAGAGTGTTAGCTTTTATACAATGACAATCACTCGACTATATAAATTCCTGAAAGGCCAGAAACTTCTGTCGTACAATTTTATAGTCAGGTTATTTTCAAAGGCCTCCATGGGAGAGTTTCCATAAATTTTCACAGTAAGATTTGTAACCTTTTTTTCTGGGAAGCTCCTTTTTATGTCAAACTTAAACCTCTTCCCTGGCTGATTACATTTTTCTTGACCCTGAATCATGATAACCACAGATACTAAATGTCTCTCTGCCTATGCAGGGGCTATTATTATAGCCCCTGTGTATGGATTAATAATATTAGGTTTAGTGGGATTAAGTACTTTACCCCAAATCACACAGTTATGCTGGAGGAGATCTGGGGTTCACAGTCATTCAAATCTGAGACCCTTCACCATTGCTTTCAGATTCTCACTAGAGAAGATGCTCCCCAGACACAGGAGCTCATTTTTCCTAAAGGTGGAAGCAGATGGACACAGATTTCACAACAGATAAAGAGGACCCACCTTAGAACAGGTTGTTTTATCTGAATTACCCAAGTCTTATAAATCTGATAAAAGTGAGTGGCCTAGCTTTGAGCTGTACTTAGGAGAAGTTGTCTCCAAAGTTTCTCCAGAGAAGCTTAATTTCTTTGCAAGAAGATTGACCTGACTCCTTTGCATTGGTTGATGGGTAACTCACTTCATCTGCCAACCAGAATTATGATGCAAGGGAGAACATAAGAAGAAGTCTAAAAGTAATCCTCTCCTTGAAATCCTTCAAGGATCCATTTTCAGCATGTCCCTGGGCCTTTGGGAGACGCTATCACAATAATACATGCCACCACCATCTAAAAGAAAGCAGAAGATGCTCCTTTACAAATCTTGGACCATAGTCATGCACTCCATATCATTCCTGGGTTTTCTGCTTTGAACATTTAGAATCTACCTTGTGAAACACAAACATACATTCATAAATTGATGAGAAAATCTCAAGGGGCAAACTATACGAAGCTGAATAACCAATGGAGTCTTAGCCTGTTGTGGAGTCTGCCCAGAATATTAATCTTCAAGTGCTCATTTCTATTCCCCACTAAACAGTCTCTTGCTTCTTGGGAAAATGTACAAGCTGCCCCCACCTATTTCAGGTCAAAGTAACTTTTTCCAAAAATCACTTGACGACTTCTCTGGCTTAACAACTTATTTAAAATATTTCTTTTCTCTGAGCTATTGTATCCTGGGAGAAGATTTTTTCCATAGCATCCTGACCTCCCAATAATTTTATCTAAACTTTCTCCAGACAAGCTGATGCTCTTCTTCACCTCAGTCCTATTGGAGAAGTTTAAAATATTGGCTCCACTTTTTCACTGTCCTGTTGCATTACATTTAAGTTTGACCACAGCCATATGATAGAGAGAATAGCCTTCCTTGACCTTTGACTTTGAACTTGGCTACTGGACTATCATTGGCTGTGGTTGTTTCTATTGCTATCATGTCAAATCACCACAAAGCTACTGACTTTGAAGAAACTTCCATTTATTATCTCACAGTTTCTGTAAGTCAGAAGTTCAGTGGACTTCACTGGTCCTTTGCTTGGGGTCTCACAAGGCCTCAATCAAGGTTATGGAAGGGCTACAGCCTTACATGGAAGTTCTAGGGATGAGTGTGCTTCCAAGCTCATTCACGTTGTTGGTCAAATTTAGTTCCTTGTGAATGTAAGATGGAGAGTTTCATTTCCTTGTGGGCTGACAGCTGGGGACCAGGCTGCTCCTAGAGGCTCTCTGCCTTGCTTCTCACATGTTCTGTGTGGGCCCCTCCAGCAACGGTGGGCTGAGTTCCCCTCATGCCTCAAAGCTCTCCAACTTTTTATTTTGATGCGTCTCTCACTCCAGCTGGAGAGAGCTCTCTGCTTTTCAGGACCCATATGATTAGATCAGGCTTATCCAGATAATCTTGGAAAGCCTCTCTATTTTAAGGCTCACAATCTTAATTACACCTCTAAAGACCTTTTTTTTTAATGTGTAATATAACACATTGACAAGCTCCAGGGACTGGGGCATAGGCACCTTTGAGGTCCGATCTGACTACGGTATTGGTTAGCAGGATATTAGCAGTGAAGATGCCAGCAGAGTCTCAAAACGTACCTGCAAAAAGTGGTTTTATCTCTGGTTCTTCCATATTCACTAAGAGAACTAATCTGTGTAGCCAATGGCCCTTCTGCCTGGGCCCCAGAGTGAATACTCTTGGAAGAGCCTAAAGCCTAGTGAAATCCAAGCTCAGCCCAACCTGAAACTTGAAGCAGAGCCACAACCCGATCTCAGCCAGGATCAGTCCATCTGTAGCTAGTTGACCTTCAGACCCACTGTGCTGAGAATAAACTCGTATTTTCATCTGCCACTGAGTTTGAGGGAATTTTTATAAAACAAAATTATTGTTATGATCACTGACATATAGCAACTGACCTTAAATATAAAAGAAAGCCCATCTATTTTTCCTTTATTTCCATCGCTGACATTATTACAGGTGTTTCCATTTATACCATGTTACCCAGCTCACCTGGTCCCCGACCCTCTTTCCTCTGGCCATCACCACATGGTTACCTGTGTCTATGGGTTACGTGTATATGTTCTTTGGCTAATCCCTTCAACCTTTCTAAACCCAAGTCTGAACTTCATTTTAAAACCTATACTTCACCCTAGAATCTGAGCTTTATTGCCGTATAATGGCTTTGGTCAAGGACAGAAAACTTGGTCTGGAACTCTGGCTCAACCTATGACTCCTGTGACCTTGGACAAGTCATTTTATGTCCATATGTTTTGAGTTTGTCATACATAAATCAAGAAAATAAATCCAAACTTATAGGATTATAGCAAAAATTACATAAAATAGCAAGTTCTTTCATTAACTGTTCTTTGGTATATTCATGAAGTTAATACTTATTGAGTTCCTAAGCAGAGCCAGACATTTTGTGAAGGATTGAGCAATCAAAGGTTAGTTAAGACAAATTTCTTGTTTTTAAGAAGGCTACATTTCATTGAGAAAAATATTCTTTAAATGCTCAAGCAATCTACAAATCCAAGACGTGATTGTTATATTGCTTATTATTTTTCTTATCCCTTCTCTGTTGACACAAACTGCCTTTCCATATTTCCTGTCTTATTTTTCTCTAACCTGTCAATCAATAGCTCTCATTCCTTCACATTCTTTACCTGAAATAAAAGGTAGTTACACTTATTCACTGTGGAAAAATAATTTACTTCAGAGAGACCCAAATTCACTAAGCCCTGTAGGCAAGCATAAGTACTTGTCAGTTGAAAAGAATTAACCTTTCTTAAGTCTATTGACAATTATTTTATTTATTTGTTTTTCTCATACAATGAACCTCAGGATATATATGTCTCAGTACCAAAATCCAACACCAACATTAATAAATTACATGCACTTCCAAATAAAAGCTTATCATGGATATTTGTCTGACTTTATGTTTTGCTACAATCCTCCAAAGCCCCATCTATTCATTTTTTCTTCAGCATGGGATCATTTCTATAAATGCTCACAGCCTTAAAGGTTCTCTTTCCCAGACACAGTCATTATTCAAAGTGTAACCCAATAGAATATTTTCGGAACATTGTGCTACTGTCATTCGCCATGCTATTTTAGCTGCTGGTCCTCCTCTGCCTCTCCTTCTCCCCTTGTACCATGTCCCTGGACCAGAGCAAACGTTCTTTTCCTTGGGTTTTCCCAATAAGAAGAAATAATGCTAAGTGTGCATAGTTTTACTCGTTTTGCAACAATTTATCAACAATACAAATGGCAGCATATTGGCATGGAGAATCACCTCAGGGACACATCCACACCCACAACTGCCAGGAGGGCTGCTGCCCCGTGGTAGGTAGGCTTCACCTGCCCTCCAGTGCCGACCTTGGCAATGCCTCTGGGGAGCTATCTTCACTGTGCCTTGTGGAGGGCCTCTGGTCTTGGTCCCAAGATCATATGAAAGCTACTGGATTGGTCACTCAGGTCTCCTCCATGCTCTTGAAGACTTTCTTAACTTGAAGATATTTTCACATTGAATGAATGATTAAGTGCCTATGGCCAGTACCATTACGCTGTCAAAGGAGGCAACCAGCAGGGTGGAATCGGCAGCCACAGCCAGTTAAAGGGCAGGTCACTTACTGGTCAGGTGCAGTGCATTTTTGTTATTTTGGTCATCATGTGCACCTGAACATGATATCCAACATTTGGGCATAAGAGCCAGAGAAGATGTGATGCACTCTGGGAATGGGAGATGCTGTCTACTAGTGCTGGCCTTGGGGGGCGTGTGGGGAGGTGTGCCAGAGAGTCCTGTCAATGGAAGAGTACAAAGCACCCTGGGTAAAGAAAAGAAGACACTCTTCGTACAAGGCAGGAAAAACATGAAGGTCAGATCTGGAGGGATAGGTAAACAAACAAAAAACAGGAAATAAAAGGAAGGCTACAAGATATCAGAGGTTAAGGACAAGGCACAGAAAAAGCAGAGATGGAATGAAATTTGAATTAAAAAATTATTTTTGTTCAATTAGACTTGTCCCAGTTTTTTCCCAATTGCTCTCCCCTGCTGTGCCTACCCCCTCCCATGTCCTTGTGCATGGGTCCTTTATACATCTTCCTTGACTTGACCCTTAATCCCCCACTCTTACTGGTTCATCTGTCGGGAAGCTTAGTATACAGTGTGGGTTAAAAGGGGAGGTCTTAAATTAGCAGGCAGCAAACATATTCCACGTCTTAATTCTGCAACTTAAACAAGTGGGTTCAGTAAAAGCCTGCTTCTGCTTCCTCCTCCCCCAAGTGTGTGAGAAAACTTTAGGGGATTGGCTTGTCTGTTGATGCCTTATGACATTCTGATTAAAAGAGAATTCAGAGGCTATTTGGGTTACTCTCTTGCTTTTAGGCAGATCTCTCTAAACCATCCAAGATTGCTCTTCATGTTAATATGCTGATATTATTACATAAGTAAAAGCAGACAAGTTAAGGCCCCAACAGACATGTGGTGAGGGCATTATCTCTTCTTGAGAATGTCTTATCAGCAAAGTTTCTGGGGCTTGTCTATCCATTTTGATAACATAGATCCTACGATAGACTCTCTGAGACGGATGACACTTATTCTTACCTCCGTCCTCCCCTGGGCTTTCCAACGCTCAGTACATAGCAGGTACTTCAGAAATGTTTGTGGCACAGAGGAAAGACTCAGATGCAGATCCTTGGTGCTCCTGCAGCTGAATAGGTCTGTTAAGAATTGTAACGACACTAGCCATGGAAATCCTCATTGCGCAGGCTCTGCTCTTGGAAAATGGAATCCAGAATGTCCCTTATGAGGAGGGAAAGTGGTTTGCACTTTAAAAATATTACATAGATGTGGGCTGTGGTGAATGAGCAGGTGGAAAAGAAAGAAACAAAGGCTTCTTGGTCAAATCAAACATATTCTGAAGAATGAAAATTAGCAAATTGTGCCTATGACAATGAGTTAATATACAACAATGTTACGGGACAATTTCTATGCTGCTCTACAGCAGAAAGGAGCCTGGACACAGGACGCTGGCTTTTTGCACTAAGTTCCGATGCCAAGTGACTCAGGAGGGAGGGTGGAGACTGTGAATGAGATGAGCTGGACTTTTAAAATTGTTTTTGTTTTTTTCTAGTTTTATTGAGATATACTTTACATATGGTATGCAATGTAATGATTTGATATATGTATATATTATGCAAAGATCACCATGAGAAATTTAGTTAACACTTATCATTTTTCATGTCATTACACCTTTTTTCCCTTGTGATGAAAACTTAAGATCTGCTCTCTTAGCAACTTTCAGATATACAACACCATATCAATAACCATCACCACTATGCCATACATTATATCTCCAGAACTTACTTATCTTACAGCTGGAAGCTTGTACCTTTTGACCACCTATACCCACTTTCCTCATTTACCCACACCCCCATTCCTGCAACCACTAATCTGTTACCTGTTTCTATAAAGTGAAATTCTTTCAGATTCCACATGTAAAGAGTCACAAAGTACAGTAGTCCCCTATTATCTGTGGGGGTATGTTCCAAGACTCTCGGTTGATACCTGAAATGAGGAAATTTTATTGTTTTTCCTATACATATATACATACTCATGATTAAGTTTAATTGATCAGTTAAGCACAGTGAGACATTAACAACCGCCAGTGATAAAATAGATGATTATAACAATATACTGTAATAAGAGTTACGTGAATATAGCCTCTTTCTTTGATGACAGATTTGATAACTGAGATGGCTATTAAGTAGGGAGATGCTGGACAAAGGTATGGTTCATATTCCAGGTGGGACAGAGTGGCCCAGTATGAGACTTTATCGAATTACCCAGGATGGCATGGAGTTTAATACTCAACGATAGTTTAATTCTGGAATTTCCCATTTATTATTTCTGGATGCAGCGGACTATGGGTAACTGGAACCTCAGAAGGTGAAACGCCAGATGGTGGACTCAGGGCAGTTACTATATTGCTCTTCCTCTGTCTGGCTTATTTCACTTAGCATAATGCAGTCAAGACTCATCCATATTACTGCAAGTGATAGGACTTCCTTCCTTTGTATGGCTGAATAATATTCCATTGTGTAGTCTGACAGTTTTTCCGTATCCATTCATTTGTCAATGGACACTTAGGTTGCTTTCATGTCCTGGTTATTGTGAATAATGCTGCAGAAACCTGGGAATACTCCCAAAGAGATACAGAGATCTCTTTGAGATAGTGTTTTCACTTCCTTTAGATAAACACCATGAAGTGGAATTGCTGGCTTGTATGGTAGTTGTATTTTTATTTTTTGAAGCAACTCCATACTCTTTTACATAGTGGTTGTACCATTTATATTCCACCAACAGTGTATAAGGGCACCTTTTCTCCATACCCTCAGCAGAACTTTCACCTCTCGTATTTTCAGAATAGCCACTCTAACAGGTATGAAATGATATCTCATAGTTTTGATTTTCAATCCCCTGATGATTAATGACTAGTTTCATGTACCTTCTGGCCTTTTGTATGTTTTCACTGGGGAAAAAAGTCACCTCAGGCCCTTTGTTCATTTTTAATTGGATTATTTATTTATTTTGCTAAAGAGTTGCATGAGTTTCTTATATAGTTTGGGTATCAACCCTTTATCAGATATGTGGTTTGGAAATATTTTTTCTATCATTTTGTTGGCCATTTCCTTTGCTGTGTGTAAGCGTTTTTAGTGTGATGTAGTCCCACTTGTTTATTTTTGCTTTTATTACTTGGGCTTTAGGTGTAATATCCAAAAAAAAAAAATCCACTGCTAAGACCAATGTCAAGGAGATTTTCCCTTATGCTTTTTTAGGAGTTTTTATGCCTTCAGGTTTTGTATTTAAGTCTTTAATCTACTTCAAGGTAAATTTCGTGAGGAACTGGCTGGTGCTTTTTGATTTTGTGGCGAGGGGATCTTTCTCTGTAAGTCAGGGCAATTGTGCTGGATGTGTGCACATACCAGGCTATAGGAGGTCATGCAAGACACTGACCGGCCCATATCCAAACATCTTTGTATTAGGAAAAGGTGCCCACTCACGGTGGAGGCAGCCCAGTGCTGAGGTGCACAGTCAGGGAAGCAGGGCATGAGCTGTATTTCAGTCCTCACCACTTTGGTCAGTCTCACTTGCACAGGGCCAAACCCGCACTTCCGAGTCTGGTGACCTTGGGGATGGAGCTTACACTTCCCAGGGTTCATCCTGGAGGTCAAGGAGATGGAGGGATGAAAGATTTCTGGGTGTCTGTTTTCTGGTGTTTCCCTGGATACAAGAGAAGAATTTGAGCTTATGTAACTAAACTTAAAAAAATAATTTCTTTAGATTCTTGAATATCCACAGGCAGAATCTTTTAGGGCTTCCCTAAATTTTTGAAAATTTAGATAGCCTTAATAAGCATATGAATATAGAATTCTTTTTAAGAAAAAGATTTCATATTTTCCACCAGTCTCAAAGAAATCTGTAACTCCCAAAGGTTAGAATTACGGGTCCAATTATCTTTTGTAATTTAAAGATTAAACCAATAAACATGAAAGAGAAGAAAAAATCTGACAAGAACCTTTTCTTCACTTTGCTTTAACTGTTATGGTCCAATGAAGGTGATATAAACATGATATGAACTTCACGAACAGCTGTCCACTCAAGGAAACTTGCTCTCCCTACCTGCTTCACACAGTCTGGATGGCAACTCAGGGCCACTTTAATGAATAAGTTATTAAATGAATAAATCTGAAATTCTTCCAAACAGAACAAAAACATTTAAAATATGCAGTTCTGTAGAGATGCTGGCAATTGACCATGTGCCCTGGGCAGACAAAAGGAAGAGCAGCTGCTCTTTGGAGTCAAATGTAGTTCCTGCCCTTGCCATTAATGAACTGGGGGCTGTGGTGGGGGTGCCTCAATGTATCCAATTTCTCATTGGGAAATGGGGTGAACCAAAGGGTCTGCTCACCTCACAGGATCCTTTGACTGGGGAAAAAGTGATACTACATGGCAAGTGCTTTATACAATCTTTGACACATAAGAGCTCTATAAATGTGAGTTGTTTGATAATTTTATTATTATTTTTACTGCAAAAAACAAAGCTATTGGAATCAGATTTGGGAGTTTTATAGTGTTTGGTGGAAGTTCCTTTTCTCAGGGCTAGTGCCATTCTTTGTAATTTTTGAAACAAATGCCCAGATTTCTAAGGTAAGATGTACATCCCCCTTATCACACCTTTGAGATCTGTTAAAATTAATTTAACCTTTAAATCACTTAATAGCTATTAATGAAGTCCAGTAAATGGAATTTAGAAGAACAAATTTTGACAAATGGGGAGAAAGAATAAGGATAAGTTGGCAGAAGGAATAAATCCATTTGGTAAACGAATGCACAAAGATTAAAAGCAATTTTATTTCCGTTGGATTTGGCATTAGGGCCAACTTTAAACTCCTTAGGTTTGGGAAATCCTTTTGAATTTAGAAAGGCGCAGCCAGTGCATTGATATCTGAGTGTCAGAGAAGATGACGCCTGGCTTGGTCCTAAAACTCCCTTCGGGCCCCGGCTGACTCAGTGTGGACCGCATCCTCACAAGGTCCAGGACACTCGTAAGCTCACTGTCCTAGTCATTTTGCTAGTGCTAGTTGAGAGATTGTGCCTAGGTCCTGGATGCATTTATTTTAAAATCTTCTGAGATGTAATTCAGTTACACTCTGGGGAAAGGAATGGAGGTCAGAGTTTACAATAATAATTAGTCAGGTGGCACCAGCAGGCAGTAAGACACTTGTTCTTCCCATGCTGTGCATCATGACCGATGGGCACACGTCTGCTAACAGATATCCACGGGCCTGACCCGAGCCGAGGCTGTATGGTAAGTCTGGGTGAGGTGGATTTCCTTTTGGAGATGTTCCCCAAAAAGAAGAGAAAAAAATATGTATTGCTTTACTAGGAAAATATAATCAAGATAAAATTGGTGTACCTTTTGAACAATAGCCAATACATAGACACTCACAAGCCTCAGTGGTAATATGCAGGCACTAGTACAAGCAACATGAGCTAGAGAACACAGGGGCATGACCGCCTGAACTCTGCATAGGATAGGACTCAAAACTGGAATATGGTGATGGAAGGCACATCTCTTTAACAGGAACAGAGGTGTCAAAGGGAGGCAGAAGAATGTCAGGTTCCCATGGGTCTTCCCAGTGCTATTTCTATTCTATTCTGCTCATTTATTTATGCAAATTATTTATCCCTGTTCCACTGTTGAGATCCAAACGTGACATATATATAATCTTGTCTCACTGCCCAAAAGACGTAAGTATAAGGGTACACACCTACCTCAGAGTGGTCCTCACATTTCAGGCCCCAGGCCACTGTGACTGGTGCAGAGCTGTGCTATCCAATATGGTTGCCCTGGGCAGTCCTGGCCGCACAATTGGACAGTCCTGGATCTCAACAACAGTCTTTTTTTACATTTTTTGAAACAGAGTTGGCAAATAGAGGTCCTTTCTTCATATATGCCAAAGATGGAAGCTATTGAGTACCCTGGGAAATAGATCCTGAAACAGAGATTAGTTTGCTGGAAGGGTTTTTTTGTTTTGTTTTGTTGTGTTTTTCAAGGAAGTGCTCTTGAGATCAATAGCTGTGCAGGAGAAGGGAAAGAAGCATCACTTGGAAAGTAAGCAGTTGGAAATGCTTGGCTGAAATGTACTGTCTGTGAAGGACTTGGCTGACCACGTGGAAGCTCTTTAGTCAAGGCAATTCATGAAGACGGCTGACAGTCAAGGCACCTGGGGGCATAAGTATTCTAGGCATGGAGACAGCATATCACAGAGTTCATACAGAGTCTTAGCACTGCTGAGAGAGAAAGAGGGAAAAACCGAGGAGATCCTGATGGCATTGAGTTCACAATTCTACCCATGTTTGTACTTGCGGAGCTGTCTACAAAAGCCAGTCAGGCTCTTTGTTATATCTGACCTAGTTCAGATCGGGTTTTCTTCATCTTCTGCTAAAGGAATTATGTTTAAGACTATTAAAAATATATCTGCTGGGAAATCCATAAAACAAAGAATGGAAGCATGTCAGAAAATTTAGCCATGGGAATGGGTAAAGGAAGAAAGTAGTAAAATTATTACCGACTGAGCAGACCATGGAGGGTGTTTTATAGACACGGTATAGTTCCAGTTTAGTAACTTGGGCCAGAGGAGGGTTCTTCTTCTTTTTTAAACAATATTTAAAATTTTTATTCTGAAATCTTTCAGACACAAAAGGAATAAAGAATAATATAAAAAGCCCATGCACTGACCACTCGGTTTAAAAAATAAACCGTAAAGAACAGTGCCTAACTGAAAGCTCCCTCTTCCCAATCCTAGTTCTCACTTTTTGCCAAAGGAGATCACTCTCATGTTCGCTGTTCTCATTTTTGTGCATCTTTGTCGACAGACATGTATAGATCCCTACATAATTTTTACTAACCCATTGGTGCTTTTAGGCTTTCAGTTTGTCAAAACACATCTTTCTACAACTTGCTACTTTCAACATAACTCCCCAAAACTCATTGAATTTTCTTTTACTTTATTTTTTGCTTTTTCCCATGCTGGTTTTGTTGGGTATGCAGGTAGTGGTTAGATGATCATATACATTGGATAGTGTTCCCCTTGATATTTCCAGAACCCAAGTGGTACCACACATAGTTATCACAATATTATTGACTATATTTCTTATGCTTTAATTACTTCCCTGTGACTATGTTGTAACTACCAATTTATGCTTCTTAGTTCCTTCACCTCTTTCACTTAGCCCTCAAACCTTGCCCCTCTGGCAACCACCAGTTCTTTCTTAGTACCTACGAATTTGTTTCAATTTAGTTTGTTTGTTTATTTTGTTCTTTAGATCCCACGTATAAGTGAAATCATATGGTATTTGTCTTACTCTGACTGATTTACTTCACTGGGCATACCACCCTCTAGATCTATCCATGCTGTCACGAATGGTAAGATTTAATCCTTTTTCATGGCTAAATAACACTCCATTATATATATATATATATATATATATATATATATATATATATATATATATATATATATATATAATGGAATGCTCCATTACAGTTGTCCCCATTTCCCCCATGATATATATACACACACACATATATATATATAATGTGTGCATACATATAATGTGTGTGTATGTGTGTGTGTGTGTGTGTGTGTGTATATATTTTATATATATATATACACACACTTTTTTTTAGCCACTCATCTATTGATGGGCACTTGGGTTGCTTCCACAGCTTGGCTATTGTAAATGATGCTGCAATGAACGTAGGGGTGCATATATTCTTTTGAATTAGTGTTTGGGGTTTCTTCAGATAAATCCTCAGAAGTGGAATCACAGGGTCATTGGGCAGGTCCATTGTTAATCGTCTGAGGAAAGTCCATACTGTTTTCCATGGTGGCTGTGCCAGGTTCACTAAGGTTCTGGAGGAGGATTCTTTGAGGGAATGCAGTCTCATGACCACCTGTTGGAGTAATATTGGCCTGAAAGTAGAATGGTATTATTGACCAGCTTCTCTTACAAGTTGCTTTTCCCAACAGTGGAAGAAATAATTCAGAGAATTTATCTTATGGCTTCAATTCTGATGAACAAGGGGATTTGATTGCAGAGGAAGAAGTTAGAGAAATCATTGAAGAACGTGCCTTTATTGCTTAGGGGATATTTTGAAAGGTTGGAAAGATAAGATTTGGTAGGACTGGGATAAAACTTTAAAGAAATAGATAATTGCATGTTATGAGAATTGGTCAGGGAAAGGGCTCAAGAGAATTGGGATGCTACCAAAACTCAAACTCTGAGTATGCAGCCCCGACAGCAGGAAATACAGAGGAAGCAACGTTATATTCCCAAGATGAATAGAACCTTTAAGAACTGTGCCAGTGGAACTCAAACCCTTGCCTTTGACTGAATGTTTGTGCCCCTCTCCCCAAGCCATATGCTGAAATCCAATTTTCTCTCTTTTTTTGATGGCTGACTTTAAATATTTTTTATTGTTGCTCCTGTTTTTCCCCAATCACTCTCCCCTGCCTACCCACCCCCCACTCCCACATTCAATCTTCCCTCCCTGTTGTATTTGTCCATGGGTCCTTTATACACATTCCATGACTTTAACCTTCCCCTTCCCCTCTGCTGTCAGTTGTTCTTTATTTCCATGTCTCTGGTTATATTTTGCTTGCTTCTTTGGTTTGTTGATTAGGTTCCATCTATAGATGAGATCATATGGTATTTGTCTTTCACCTCCTGGCTTATTTCACTTAGCATAATGCTCTCCAGTTCCATTCATGCTGTCACTAAGGGTAGGAGCTCCTTCTTTCTTTCTGCTGCATAGTATTCCATTGTATAAATATACCACAGCTTTTTGATCCACTTATTTACTGATGGGCACTTAGGCTGTTTCCAGCACTTGGCTATTGTAAATGACATTGCTATGAACACTGGGGTGCATAGGTTTTTTTGAATTGGTGTTTCCAGATTCTTATGGTATATTCCCAGCAGTGGAATCACCAGGTCAAAAGGCAGTTCAATCTTTAGCTATTTGAGGAAATTCCATACATTTTTCCACAATGTCTGCACTAGTCTGCATTCCCACCAACAGTGCACCAGGGTACCATTTTCTCCACAACGTCACCAGCACTTGCTGTTCGTAGTGAAATCTAATTCTCAATGCGATCATATTTTAAGGTAGGGCCTTTGGGAAATCATTAAGTCATGAAGCTAGAACCCTCCTGAAAGGGATTAGCACCCATAAAAAAGAGGCTTCAGACAGCTCCCTTGTTCATTCTTTCTGGTGAGGACACAGCAAGAAGAACCAGGAAGTGGGTCCTCACTAGACGTGAGATCTACCCACACCTTGATCTTGGGCTGCCCAGCCTCCAGAACTGTTAGAAGTAAATTTCTGTTGTTATAAACTATACAATCTATGACATCTTTGTCATAGTAACCTGAACAGACTAAAAAATACCCCTAAAGACAGTAATAGTGTCCTTCTGATTTCTCTTCAGAAGAGAATGATTACAAAGGGATGGTTTTGTAGTTTGAACATGCACCTGATATAATTGCATTATATTCTGGATGACAATCTAGTTGTAATATCACAATTCTCAATGACTATTTTCTTTTTTATTTGTAGTTTAAGCATAAAGAACCTTCACTGGTATGTGGAGGCTGAAATACAAGATGTATGAATAAATGAAAATGAAACTTTGGCTGTTGTACTTTCTTGGCTCAGACCCTTGCCTTCCAAGGACCAGAAGTAATAATAGCTATGATTTATTGGATACTTACAAAGTTCCAGGCATTGTGCTAAGTTCTTTATGTGACTTATCTCATGTAATCATTACTCAAATTCTCTGCAAGTAGGTATTCATTAATATGGTAAAAATCAGGCCTGGGAAGGTTGGATGACCTGTTCCATGAGGGTAAAAATGAAAGTTATGATGAAGCCAGTGTTCCAGACTGCTGGACCGAAAGCTTGCAAATGAAAAAGGTAAATCATTTTTCATGATCGTTAAAGTACTGTGAAAGAAAGAAATGGTGCTCTTTAGGATAAGAATAGAGTGCAAGGCTGCCAGAACAAAGGTGTCCAGTATGGGCTAAAATGTAACCAACTCTGTGTGTGTGGGCAGGTCTCACTCCTGCAGTGGGACTGCGAGAGCCCAGAGCAAGTGGTTCTTCTTTCTGGTCTACCACAGGGGGTCTGTTTACAACTCCTCTGCCTAGAAGTGAAAACACCCTCATGTACACAAAAGTACTTTGTGCTCTAGAGGTCCAGAATAAAGAAGAGAATCAATCAATAAAGGAATGAATGTGAGAAAACTGTTAATGTAGTTTGCAACAAGATGAGCACTGCATATTTGGAGAATTAGCAGACTTCCATTAGCAATTAGAAGACTTTCATCCTGGGAAGATTCCTAGAAGGGCTTATGATGTGAATGATTTGTCCTCTACTGCTTAGCTTGTCCAAGGTCTTTTTAAAAAAGTTGAGAGCAGGGATTACATTAGGGTGGATATACACCTACCCCAGCAGAGGAGGTCTTAGGTGGTCTTAGCATGTGTGTTTAAGATATGTATCTGTGTATGTTTGTATTTATTTATTTTAAGATAATAGATGCTCAATAAATATTTTTGTTGAAGAATAGGTAAATGTACACTCTGAGAATAAGGTCAAAATGAGTTCCCATATTGATATATCTCCTTTGAAAATTAATTTAGTCATAGAATCCATTAATTGTTATAGTAACAGCCATGATCTCATTCAATGTCCCTTCCTTTAAAAAGCCTTCCTTGATTTCAAAATCTCAGTCAGATCCCTCCTATTTAGTGTTCGTTAAAGCACCCAAACTGTTTGTCTTCATTTTACTTCTCACACTGTGTCATTTATTTCTATTCACTTGAAACCCATATCTGAGCACTGCAGTGGCTGTATCTTGCTGTTCACTATTGTACTTCCAACACCCAGCACAGTGTCCAGCACATAGTAGCTGCCCAATAAAATTATGTTGAGTTATTTCATTCATATATGGAATCTAATGAACAAATAGAACTAACAAGGAAAATGGGGAGAGATTCATTGGAGAGCAGGATGACAGCTAGCGGTGGGGGGTGGAGGGACTGAGCAAAAAGGAAAAGGCTCATGGGCATGGACAACAGTTTGGTGATTGCTGGGGGGTGGGGGGTATGAGGAGACTAAATTGTAATGGAAAAATACAATAAAGAGTAAAATTTAAAAGATAAGAATAGAATAAAAGAGGAGGTAACATCTTTGCTTGGTAGGTCAGATGACAGTGGTTATTGCTGCTGTTCTGGATGTCACAGTTTAAGTGCTTATGGACAAAGAGGAGTATGTTGAGAACAGAAGAATAACCCATTATCAAAGTTAATCCTGAGCTACAGAGGAGACTTAATTCTAAGTTATGTAAAAATGAAATCATTTAGCCCATTGATAAAAGTCTCAGGTCTTGGACAATGACAGCTGTCTGTCTGTCTTCAGATATCATAAAGGTGGTCTCTGAAGAAGTAGATATTCACACACACATATGCACACACTTTTAATGTGGCCTCAGGAGTTTGCCTGAAACCCATGCTGACCTCAGTGATTACTAGAAGGTGAACATTAGAGTTTAGTGTAAAAAATTATTTTTAGTAATTACATGTGCTCCCAAATAGATTGGACTGTTTTTGAAAGTCTTAAAATCTTCAATTAGACAAACATATTAGAGTGAAGATAATTAAGGAATGGTATGAGAGTCAGAAAAGCAGGATACGGCACCAGAGAGTTCTGGCTTGTTGCGGCTTCTCTGAATGTGTGGACTGCTTAGATGGTCTCTGGATTTTTCTAACCCCCACATTCATAAATGATAAATTCATAGAGGAAAACCCATAACTTCTTGGAACCTTTATCATCCGTGTTGCTCTTAAATGGGCTGGGTAGAAAATCTGGCCTTTTATGTCTGACGTACATAGGGTATATCACTGAAACTATGGTGCTCTCTAAACTCGAATGAATAAAAATCTAATAACTTCACTTTTTCAAATGAAAGATGAGAAGTCTAAGCAATTGCCCCACACTTCTAAGTATTTACCTGGATTTATTGGTAACAAAAGCAATTACATATTCTTGGTAACATAAGCCCTATCTAGACACAGTATTAGTATTTATGAAAACAATTTTTTTCTGTATAGCAAAAAAGAAAGTGAACTATTTTTCCCCAGCAAACCAAAATTCAGCAGCTTTTTGACTAGCAAATAATACTGTTACACAGAACTATGAGTATGTAATTCACATTTGTCATCTTGTCCAAACCCCATAAACCTTGATTGAATGGCTGTAAACAGATCTCCTAGGAATAGATGCAGTCCCGGCCAGTTGTCTTGTTCTTTCTCTTTGTTTACTAAGTTTAGGTCATAGCATGAGTGTTTCAATAGACTGAAAAGTTCTTGTCCTTGTCAACATGTAAGATGATAAAATGTTTCAATAATTTATTTTATCATTCATGTGCATGCACATTTATTTTCCTCCAACATCCCACATTCCTCCAACCATCTCACCAAGTCCTAGTGGGAAAGAGAACAACCTAACACCTTTTAGAATCTATGGTGTTTGTGGCGATCACATTATTATTCTTCTACCTTTTATGCGTTCTTTTATAATTACCGAGAATATTGTGTAAGCAGTCACTACGCGTCAGATCCGTTTGACTGAAAGCCACGACCAGACATCAGACAGTCTGGGAGACACTTGTCTTATGCGCATGATGAATAAACATGGCCTAGATTTGGAAGGGATGTCTTCTTCTCAATTACAATCAATACTGCACAAACTCCGTTGCCAATTTTTCTGAACTCATTTTTTTCCCCTTCACATTTCTTTTTAATCTTATTTCTTTCCCACAAATTATGAGGCAAACTGGCTGTGCTGAGGCAATCTTCAGTACCAATAAATCAGGGGTCCCCATAAAACTGTACAATTTCTTGCTGTTGGCTCTTGAAGAAGAAAGTTATTAAATCATTACTCATTTAATATGAATTTTAGGATGCTCTAATACTTCTCACTACATGCTTTGCCTAGTATCGTCATAGTGTAGAAATGTAGATATTGCATAGGAAATCCAGGCAATTTCTTAGTGATTTTCAGGTTTAATACTTGGCCTGCAGTTGCTAATGACAGAATAAATGAGCAGATAATTTTTAAGAATGCTCGTTTTCCTTTAACCGCATCAGCCAGAACCAGGTACCATGCCGCATGGAAAAATACACTGGAGTCCGGGAGTGCAGGTATGCCACACTTGCTGGGGTATCTTACAAACTAGGATTTTCCAGTGCTCATCCCTGCATTCCCATGGCTTGGTGCCACACACAGCACATTGCAAGAGTTTGGTGGTTGATGAGTTTAATGCTTGGTCATTAGCTAGGAGAGGAGAGACACAAAACCATATAGATGAAGGGAGAGCTTCATTTTCTTTGCAAGTGGGTTGACCCTTTGCTTTTTTGAAAGTGATGTGGCTAGTGTGGTGTTGTGGACCACTCTGCCTGGTTTCAGGAGTTGTAACTACTTAGCCCCATGGCTAAGGATGAGTGAGAGACCTCTGGAATGCGAGCCACAGGAGACAAAGCTTAATTAAAGTAGTGAATGGTAATGAATGCTGCCTCAGTTTCCTCCTGGCCCCCAAAGCATGGTCGGAAGTCAATGACAGGTAAGTCTCCTCACAGAGAGAGGGGCAATCTAAGCCACACTGGATCACTTGGGAGGCCATCATGGAAGGACTCGGGGGGGTGGTGTGGGCTGCACAAAGAGCAAGCAATGGACCCTTGCCCCTCGGCTAAGTGTCATAGGCCGAGTCGCCATGTCCTCTGGGAGAAGCACTTCCTGGCTCTAATCCATTGAAGCCTGAAAACCTGATGGGGAGAGGTGCAGCTCCTTGCCTTGCTAGAGTGGATCCAGGGAGAAATCTGGCATCACAAAGAATTCCTAAAAATCCTGTGAAATCTGCTTTGCTAAGGGTGCTTTCATTCATATGTTAAGGGACCAAGCAAGAAATGAGTATGTCTCCCAAAGTTTCTGCAAACCCCCTTTCCAGACAGACTCTGACTCAGACTAAGCCCTCAGATTTATTTGAAATGTTATCTACTATTTGATCCTTGCCACCCTGTATTCCTGTGTATTATAACCCAATAAAGGCTCCTGAAGGAAGGGGCTCGCCACCTTTTTCCTCTGAGAAACCGGCCACCGCTCAAGTCCTTTTTTTCCTCGGAGAAACTGGCCACCTCTCTTCCCCAAGCAGATCATGTCTTGGTAGTGTTTTCTTTCATCCATGGCAGATGGGGGGACTTGCGGGAAAAGCCGCCCCCACAGAGTGGGGTTCCCTGGAGTGGGGTACCTCTAGGCTCTGCAGCTGGGACACAGACTCCCCTGCATGGGAGAGGACACGGTCCTGAGAGCACCTGAGGTGTGATTACCTGACCGCAAGACTTCAAAGTTTTATTGACAGTTCACAGTCAGGAGGACTTAAAGGACAAAAAACACCTGCTCAAGGCTATATTTTTATAAAAATCTTCTCTACCATAAGCTCCAGGGTACATGTGCTTCTCTGTAGACAGCAAGAAAATTTTTCAAAAGTTGACTTTTAGTCTTTAGTCCTCCACAATCCCACTTAGTAAATTGCCGCCCAGAAAACTGCCTGGTGACCTCCTGCATGACTTGTGTTGAGTGGAGAGTCCAAGAAAGCTGAACATTTTCACAGCATTGTGTCCATAGCATGAGGACTTTTACAGCTATAATGTCAACTACATTGATTTGAACATTAAGTAATGTAGTTTAACCAGCTGCACAGCTAGAACCAACCTGTTGGAAGGCTGCAAGGAAAACATTTGAACCCCAAGTATCTCTTGCATTTAGGAACCAGTCCTTAAAAAGCTACTGTTAAGAATTAATTTCTTTGCCTTAAATGTAGTCCTTGTCCTCCAGCTCCCTTTATCAAATAACCCACTCGTATATTAATGTATTAAGTCACTAACACCTTAGGGTTAAAGAGTTGGTTAAATCTATGGACAACAGAAAAAGTAGGGAGATGAGAAACTTAAAGCATGGTAGGAGAACACAAAAACAGTCATATCAAAAACTGATATTTTGCCTGGAATGGCAGCACAAAAACTCATGTCTAAGCAAAAGTTTCAGGTTCTCTTGTTCTCAAAGCTGAATTCCTCTACCTTGTCATTAGGGTGGGAAAATTCTTTGTTGCATAGGTCTGTGTTGTGCATTGAAGGATGTTTAACAATGTCCCAGCCCCCTACTCACCAGATGTCAGCTGCAACTCTCAACCTGGCTGTGACAAGAAAAAATGTCTCCAGAAGTTGCCAAATGTCCCCTGGGGGTGGAGGGGCTCACCTCCAGTTGAAAACCACTGGTCTAGTGTAAATGATCAACTTCTAAATGTTAAGGGTAGAAGTCTGTGTAACTGATTTCTCCCATAGGTGGAGCTCTTGTTCAAGTAAGTGCTTCATTAAAAGGGCAATGGCGACTCTCATAACCAGAAGGAATAACACAGTTCACTGGCAGCTCAATCAACTGCAAAGTGTCCCTTGGTTTTGCCCTACTTCTGAATCAGCAGGAAATGGACAGCATTGGAAAATTCTGGTTTGTAATGTCTGTCATGACCCTCAATGGGCCCGTGAGAAAGGCTGATTTTGAAGGTGCAAGGTGCTAGCTCTCCAGACTTCATCCAGAGAGGCTCCCAGGCTGGGCTGGAGGAATGCCCTGGTTAGCTGAGCATTGCCCAAAGCAGCAGGTCACTGACATGCTTTTCATATTGCAAAACTGTCCTTGTTCCCCTATATAGTTTGTCTCTAAATTGCTTCCATGGTTTTTTTATGTGGTCTGTGGTAGACACCTCATTTCTCTCAGCTTGCAGACATGATATGTCCAGCATTTAGCTCATTTAACAAAAGTTCCCTGTATTTTTAGGCCAATGAGTTGACATTAAGTTAAAGAGTGAAGGTGAGGGGTGTGGAATATGAAGCCCTGTGGTGGGTGGCAACTAACCACTTCTTATAAAACATGTTGTTACCCCAAAAGAGAAGGAATATTCTTTAAGCACACAAAGTGTTGCTAAGCAAGTCTTAAAACTCTCTTTGACATTTTGATGAGATTCCATGGGACTGGTTATACAAATTTCAGTTACCATTTACCAGGTCATGGCAAGGTCACACTACTCAGAAGTAACAAGGATGCACCTTCCAGATGCATGCACATGGCAACCCTAACATTCCCTCCTACCTGTTGAGTGGGTTGACAGGTACAGGGTACAGTGCAGAGTCAGAGCTGACATTATCCTTGTCACTTGCAGCAAAGTGTATAGTGTTAGGACTGGGATGCATTGTAACTGGGAGGTGTTGCCCAGGCCCATTTATTATTTATCATCTTTAACAAATTCCACAAGGACTCCAGTTGGTCAGATAAATGTCCCAAAGGCCAGAGATTTGGGCCTGTAGGAAATTTCTTTAGATTCATTAATTTAACAAGTACTTTTTTGAGGGTCTACTATATATAGATATAAACTTTATTCCATCTTAGGCAATGATGTCGCTCCTAAACACCAGTGCTAAGCATAGCCTTGCCTGGAAGCATGTAAACCCATATGCAGGACACCACCTGGGCCAAGTCTTCTTGTCAACACTCCAGCGTCTCCTCAGAGCCTCTGTGGGACTTATGCCTTTGTCCATAGCAGCAGTGGAGGGCCATGGGCTGGGATGCTCCACCGTTCATTGGGTGAAGAGTTCAAAAAAGCAAGTCATATGTGGTCTTCCCTCATTAACAGCATCCTCCATCAACAGCAGCGACAGAAGTGGGAGTTTTGCAAACTAAGGAGACTGATTCAGGCTGAGGGGCTTCTTTCTGTTTCTATTCTTCCCTGGATGTCTCCCGTAGGCGCTGCTGGCGTGGACCCCTTCTTTTGAGACAGAGATTCTCAGCCCTGGCTGCACATCAGAACTGCATGGGAGAGCTTAAGAAACATTGTTGTCTGGACCCTGTTTTTCAAGATTTCTGATTTCATTAGTCTGGGGTGGGGTTTTCTCCATGGAAAAGAACTAACATTTACATCAGTGGTTCAAAATCCTGGCTGTACATTAAAATCAGCTGGGGACCCTTTAAATATCTTGATGCATGAATCCCATCCCAGAACAATTAAAAATAAATCTATAGGCTAGAGCCCCAGCATCTGTACTTTTTAAGTTCCTCAATGCATCCCAGTGCGTAGGTAAATTTGGGTCCACTGATGCGAGTTCTTTTACTTTCATGTGGAGACAGCCTATACCAACAATGAAAAGGGCAGAAAGGGTCAGTGAAAAAACAGTCTGACTGGGATGGTCCTATGTGCATAAGGTATTTTTTTTCTTTTTTTAAATTTTATTTAGTTATTTTTCAAGTATAGTTTTTTGTCTATTTCTCCCATCCCAGCCCCCCCCCCCCGCCCCGTGCTCCCCACCTTCCCTCCCATTTCCTCCCCACCTCCCGGTCCTCATCTCTGTGTCTTTCATACTTGTTCCTCAAAATCCCTCCCCTTTTTCCCCCTTAAATTCCCTTCCCTCTCCCCTCTGGTCACTGCCCACTTGTTCTCTATTTCAGTGTCTTTGTTTTTATTCTGCTTGCTTGTTTGTTTTCTTGTTTAGCTTCCTGTTAAAGGTGAGATCATATGGCATTTGTCTTTTACCACCTGGCTTATTTCACTCAGCATAATGCTTTCCAGTTCCATCCATGCTGTTGCAAAGGGTAGTAGCTCCTTCTTTCTTTCTGCTGCATAGAATTCCATTGTGTAAATGTACCATAGTTTTTTGACCCATTCATTTACTGATGGGCACCTAGGTTGCTTCCAGCTCTTGGCTATTGTAAATTGTGCTGCTATGAACATTGTGGAATCAAAAGCTAAACACATCTTCTGGAACTCTTGAAAAGAATGTGTGTGTGCATGTACTTGTGTGCATGCATGTTAATATAAGATTGTGCATATGTATATGCCTAGGTGTGTTTGTGAATCTGTGTACATGTATATACATGTCATTTATGCACATACATGTTTGTGTATGTGTATGTGCATGAATGCACACAAGTACATACGTGTGCATGTGTGTAAGTATATATTAAGTTCTGTCTGGAAAAAGTCCAGCAATTGTTAACATAATGAGAACATCCTGTGTGACATCAGTGTAACCCAGCAGACAAGGACAGAGGACTGGAATGCACACGTGTGAACAATGATGACTTTAGTGTACTAGTCAGTGGGTAGATGTCATTGAGTGAACATGAGTACTGTGTGGCTGTCATATTCAAAATGACTGAGCTAGCAGAGTAATGAATTAGCATCATATTTTGCATTAAGCTTGAACATTCCTCTGTGCCAACTGTTCAGATGATTCAGAAGGCCGCAGCTATGGGCAACTGGTGATTGGCGGCTTCGTCACTGCAGTGCACCCACTCCTGCACCACGTCTTGTCCAGAGTTTTTTTGTGAAACTAATGTCTATTAATGCCTCCTCCATGCCAGGGCTGCCAGGGAAAGTAAGGCATGACTGAATCTCTCCTCCTGATTCAGAAACTTGCAATCTCTGGAGGAAATATTGCTTTGAAAGGCCTACCAGAGTCAGGACAAGGAAGAGAAAGGAATGAATTCAGGTTCATGTACCAAAACTTGTCACTTGAGTGACCTTGGAGGAAGTTCAATTCCTTTCTAAGCCCTTGTTGCTCACCTGCTGAAGGTCTCATTTAGATGGGAGAGCCTGTCCTACTGCATTCTCTTCTTCTGTATAATCTCCTCTCTTCTAGAAAATCTTCCCACTGCCTGACCCCATATAATATGCACTTACCTGTGTCCTGAGGATGTGGATTATTTCAGAGCTGACCCTTTTCTGCACCAAATGATACACCCTGTCTTTCTATGCTCTGACCCCTAAGGATCTTATACTTGGAAGTCTCCATTGACAATTGATTTGGCCATGCAACTCTTCACGGGTAAAATGCTAATGAATAATAATGATATATTTTGTTTCCTCCCTAAGCATTAGTGATTGGGAACAAAATGTTCAGAAAATATATTTTCTGGTGGAGGTTGGCAAAACTTTGGGGAAAACCATGGACTCCTCTGTGAAGCTCCTTAACTGACTCCTGCAAGAGAGTTGCCTGTTCTGCCTTTGATGGGCCTGGGTACATTGTCACCTCACTCAGGAAGCTTAGGCCCCACTGCAAGGACTCATGAGTCTTTTTCACACTGCCAGGATTTGTTAATGTAAGAAATTCACTAAGGTCAAAGCCCCAGAATTTTATTCCTCTGAGAATAGTAACTCCTGCATGGGCCAAAAAGTCCCTTCAGTTTTTCCAATAAAATGAAAGACCCATTTTTTCATTTTCACCAATAACTACTGACTTGGATACTTTGAGTATGTCAGCTATCTCCCATGTAGTATAATATTAATTGTTCTCAATTAATGTCTCGATTTGATCACTATCAACTTAAACTGGTCTATCCAACCCTGGACAGCATTGTCCAGTGAGAAATCTCCAGCACGAAACTTCTCAAACCACTTGTGACATGTTTGATCAATCACAGCATCTTCTCTGTATACTGCATGAATCTTTTTTTGCATTCCAGTTATTTTTGTATCTTTCTTGAAACAATAAAGAATAATATGCCAAAAATGTTACATATTTTCTTTCATATTCAATATTAAAATGGCTACACAAAAATTCACCAATTTTAATGTTTCTTTTAAATGCATGCTGATATGACAGCTGTCATAATACAATCTAAAAAAATTGTTTTAATGAAGTTAAAGACAACTAAGTGCCACTAGAACTATCTTACAAAAAAACCACCAAATAAACTTTTTGGCCAACACAATAAATAATTTCCAAAAAAGCCTTTTTTTTTCAGTTGAACTGATTCCAGGGCACTCTGTAAGAAAATAACATTTTTAGAAGCAAACAGCGATATCTCATCTTTTTACTAAGGTGATGGAAAAATACTACTTACCTTAGTTCGTACATCAGACCAGGATCTTGTACCATCTTTTTGATAAAACCTGTGTTATTCCAGCAAGAAATGATTACTCCTTTCTCTGAAATTTCTATCTAAATTTACACCTGAAATTAAGTTTCATTTTAAATAATATATAACTCATCTCATATGAAAGTTATTTGGGTTCTTAATGTATTGTTTTGAAGGAAACTATAAACCCTTAAGGGGAAATCCCATTTCCAGAATGGTGGTGTGCTCCAATGTTGAGCAGATCCAAATGAAGGCAAGAAATGTTTATGTTTGCATGTTAATGTAAGAAGATAGAAATAAACCCCATCACACATATAAAGGGGGAATATTCACACAAAAATGAATTGAATTTGCCATTCATGTCATAACATTTTAAGTGACTGAATCTTTGGGCATTTACAGCAAGGCTTTCTGTGATGTAAAGAAAGCTTTTGTGTTCATTGGAGCAAAAATCAAGGTGTCAGCCAAGCCAAGTTTTTGTCTGGAAGCTTTGAGGGAAAAATCTAATTCCAACTTAGAGTTCTTATTGGTGGCAGAATTCAGTTCCTGTGGTTGAAGGACTGAAGTCCCCATTTCCCTGCTGGCTGTTCACTGGAAACTGCTTTCAGCTACTATAGGCTACCAAGGCTCTTGTCACATGACCCCTTTCACCTTAAGCCAACTGTGGCACGTCTCATACTTCTCATACTTCAAATCACTGACTTCTTTGTCTCCGACCTGAAACTCAGATTTAAAGGGCTCGTGTGATTTAGATCAGGTCTGCCTGGATAATCTCCCATGTTCAAAGTCAATTGTGCCACATAAGATGACTTAATCATGGATGGAAGATCCATCACATTCGCAGACCCTGGGGATTATACAGGGTGTGGACACTAGTGTTGGACATCTTGGGATTTTGCCTACCTTAGATTTCTGCCTATCACATCACTCCTTTGAGAAGCTTTGCTATGAATAAAAAATACTGAGAAAGATAATCTAGAAGGAAGTGGAATTAAGTTTTTGGAAACCATAGTCGAGAACAAACCTTGAAGCCCTGGCTGGTGTAGCTCAGTGGATTGAGCGTGGGCCTGCGAACCAGACAATCAGGGTTCGATTCCCAGTCAGGGCATATACCAGGGTTGCAGGCTGGTTCCCTGCAGGCCAGTTCCCAGCAGGGGACGCACGAAAGGCAACCATACATTGATGTTTCTCTCCCTCTCTCCTTCCCTTCCCCTCTAAAGATAAATAAATAAAATAAAATAAATAAAATTAAATTAAAAAAAAGAACAAACCTTGAGAATATTTACATGCTGGAAAAAAGAGAAGGGCTATAGAAAAGGGATTAAATCTCCAGGAGAGGGAATAACTACAAGAGGAATTGAGAAGATGGGCTCCCAACACAGGATTCAGCTTCAAGGAAGGACAACCTTTGCCTCAGAGGATGGACGAGAGACTCTAAGGGTGGACACAGAGGTGGGAAATGGTAATTGTAGGGGCAGGAATTTGATGGAATATTGTCAGATCACCTTGATGCTTTCTCTTAGAAGTAAGAGACAGAGGAAAAGCAGGGATAGAGATAATAGATAGCACATGGAGGAGGTTGAGAGAGAGGATGTTAGAAATGTGACTTGAGAGGGATGCTCCAGGACACCCATGAATGCTTGAAGGATTAGTAAAGTCATCTAATAAGCAGAGAGATGTTGGAGCTGCCTCACACCTGCCTGTGCGTGCTTATTATGTGCATCTTTTCCCAAACCTGCGTTCAGTGGCATGTCAGTACTTTGCAACTGGCCACAGTGGGGCTATTTATACCTTGGATATTGGCAAACACTACAATTAGGGCTTTTTAAATAGAGCTGATTCTTAAATATGTACTAGTGCTACAAGTGCTATAGAAACTGCCCTTTCGGTTCCAAAGGCATCAGCCTACACTAAATTTCATCTGACTGTAAACTCTAGTTCATTCCACAAACAGGTCATAGGAGCATCTGGACAAGGGACACAGGGAGCATAGCTTACAAAGAGGTGTCCGAGGTTGCTAAAGATTTCATCTCTCAAACCAACTGTATGTGCACTAATAGTGAGGGGGATAATACTAAGGGGGGGGCCTTAGGATCAGGTCTTTTATCTCCACAGAACACTGATTATAGATTCACAAATCCAAATAGGACATTCAACCGGGCTTGACGATACCAGCAGTTCTTAGATGTTGAGATAAATAGAAACATTTCCTTCCTTCCTTCCTTCTCTTCTCCCTCCTTTTTTTTTTCTTCCTCTTTCACAAATGTGAGTTTGTAAGAGGAATGTGGTATTGGGACTTCCCTAAGAAAAGTAGAAAAAAGGCAAAAGAAAAAACTGAAGTAGAAATGGAGCAAGGTGAGCTGCAAAAAAAAAGCAAAGAAAGGTACAAAGGTACTGTCAGAGTTATTAATATAACATGCAAAAAATAGAATAATTTCCAATGATGAAATTAATTAAAGTCTATTTCTTTTACTAATTTCTAAATAGCCAATGGTCTTCCTAAGATCAATAAGGTTAATACACTCTTTGATTCTTTGGTTGATCAGTCATACTCTCAGCGCCTTCAAATACTCACAGGGCAATCTGTAGTATGAACGCTTCTTCAGGAAGAAGCACAGAAAGATCTCTTGATCAGTAACAAGAGACTCTTGTCACACACCCTGCCCACCCTGCAAAACATCCTCTGTAATTCACATTATTCTCTGCTTCAAGCAGCTCTCTAAAAAGAAAATACTGAGTCCAGGGAAAGCCAAAGCAGGCAGAACATTACAGAATTTTGACTTCTGTACAATATTTTAGCCCAATGTTATTTGTGATGAAAGAGGGTACTAGAAAAGTACAACAATAAAAAATGGGGTTTATCACTGACACCCACACTGTTCAAAAGATTCAGGGCCTTTATTTGTTTTTAATCTGAGACAGTTGCCCTTTACCGATTCTTAAAGTCTCACTAAAAAAGGCAACATGAAAAAACCAATTGTAATAATACGAGAATGAATTTTATGTTTTTATAAGTCTACTCAGTGAGATCAGCCTAAAAGTCACACTTAACTAGACTCTTAGAGAGTAAGAAGCTAAAGGAAAGGCTGAATGGCAGAGGGGAGGCTATGTCTTGATTTTCCCCTGTGCCACGATAGTTGGCCTTGGCCTCCCTTGCTCAAGGGACTTTGAGTAACTCAGAAGTATCATGAAGAGTAATTTGGATTCTGTTCTTTCCTTCACATGTCTTATGTGATGGGCTCTCCCCTCCTCTGCTTTATTAAATAATTCACCAATGTTCTCAAAGGTTGCTATGTGTATCCAAGTGGGATGTTTCAGTGGTTGTACAAATTGAAGTTCATTCAGGAGTCTAGACAAATTTAAAAAATGAAGATTGCTTTTTCTGTAGGGCTGTGATTTTATGCAATAGGATCTCTACAGTAGAAACTTATTATACCAGTTTTATGACATTTTAAAAGAAATGTATATATCCTCCCAAAGGTAGACTACCAATCACTGATTCCTCAATTTGCTCTTTTAAAAAGTCTAAGGAGATTATTTAACTTCTGACAGTTAAAGTCATGGGAGGAGTTGAATTGTAAAATTAACTTTGAGTAAATGTTGAATGACATATTATATCAAAATATCCAGATCGGAATAATTTAGAAATTTCTGTATATAAATATAAACATATAACATAAATGTGAAAGTAATTATTGACTTTATCTAAAGATATGTTAAGACCATTTGTTGAAGAGGCTATTTTTACTCTGTTTTGTGCTTCTTCCTCCTTTGTCAAATATTAATTGACCATGGAGACTTGGGTTTATTTCTGGGCTCTCTGTTCTGTTCCATTGGTCTATGTGTCTGTCTTTATGCCAGTACCAGGCTGTTTAGATTACAGTGGCCTTGTAATACAGTTTGATATCAGGCATTGTGATCCCTCTTACTTTGTTCTTCTTTCTCAAAATTGTTACAGTTATTCTGGCTCACTTATGGTTCCATATAAATTTCTGAAATGTTTGTTCTATATCTGTGAAATATGTCATTTGGTACTTTAATAGGGATTGCATTGAATCCATAAATCGCTTTGGCTAGTATGGCCATTTTGATGATGTTAATTCTTCTAATCTATGAGCATGGTACATGCTTCCATTTGTTTGTGTCTTCCTTAATTCTTTCTTCAGTGTCGTGTTGGGGGCTGGGATAAGCCTGAAACAGGCTGATACAATCAGACCTGAAGGTTGCGCCTGAATAACAGGATGCTGCGGTTAGGAGCCATAGAACTCCCCCTCCTGGACATGCGGGTGGCACACCAATCAGTGCCTTGATCACGCGCCCGCCATGCACCCCCCCCGGCCAATCGCAGGCTAGAGCACGCCTTGAAGCCCCCTATCCACTGCACTTCCTCCACTGCCCTCCTCTATATAACTCCCTCCATTTTGAAATAAATTTGCAGCTTGATCAGAATCCTTTGTCTTGCTGCCATTCTTCGCGCCTCCTGTCCCATCCCCCTTCATCCGTTACAGGTATATCGGCGGACCTCGTTGACTGCCTCGCGGGCCGAGGCAGTGTCGTATAGTTTTCTGAGTATAGGTCTTTTACCTCCTTGCTTAGGTTTATTCCTAGGTACTTTATTTTCTTGTTGCTGTATCAAATGGTATTTTTACCGATTTCTATTTCTGATATTTCATTGTTGCTGTACAAAAATGCCTTTGTTTTCTGAATATTGACTTTGTATCCTGCTGTTTTACCAAATTCATTTATTAGGTAGAGTAGTTTTTTGGTGGAGTCTATAGGATTTTCTATGTACACTATCATGTCATCTGCAAACAATGGAATTCTATGCAGCAGAGAGAAAGAAGAAGCTCCTATCCTTTGTGACACACGGATGGAACTAGAGAGCATTATGCTGAGTGAAATAAGCCAGGTGGTGAGGGACAAATACCGTATGACCTCACCTTTAAGTGAAACCCAATCAACAAAACAAACAAGCAAGCAAAACATAACCAGAGACATTGAAATTAAGAACAATCTAACAATAGCCAGAGGGAAGGGGGGAGGGGATGGTGGGGGAAAGTGTTTTCAGGAACTAGTATAAAGGGCACATGGACAAAACCAAGGGGGAGGGTGGGAGCAACAGAAGGAGGTGGGATTGGCTGGGGTGTGGGGGGAGTGGGGAGGCATGCTCGTGACTGTAATTGAACAACAATAAAGTAATTGAAAAATAAAATAAAATTATCTTTAAAGCAGGAAAAAATAAAGATGTTAAGAATCAAAACAAATAATAGATACTAATTTTAGTCATTAATTAAGAGTAAAGAAGATACAAACACTTGGTTTATACTGCTGGAGTACATCCTGACCCAACTTCTAAGAAAGACTTTATGGAAGATAAACTTGGTGAATTCATGTATGTCTAAAAATGTTTTATTAGACACTCTGGTTAAGAATTCTACCTTAGACACTGAAATACAGAACAGGTAGTCAGGGATCAATAGGGAGAGGGGAGGGAATTTCAGGGGAAAATTTTCAGGGGAAAATGGGAGGGAGGTGGGGAGAACTGGGGGCATGGGCTGGGATGGGAGCGAAAGACAGAAAACTGTACTTGAACAACAATTAAATAAAAAAATAAAAATAAATAAAAAAGAATTCTACCTTAAATTCTTCATATTTTATTTTGTATCTTGTGTATATTACTTATTTTTTAAGATGATCTTTTTATTCTTATATAAAATATGGACACTTCTCATTAATTATTCTAGCACTTAGGAGGCCTTTCCAAATGTAAGCCACTTATATTCCTTCATCTTTTGTAATTTTTTTTCTTTGAAAATTCCTCAGCTCTATTTTTGGCCTTACCACCTCTTTTTCTTCCCTTTTCTTTTTTCTCTTTACTGAGTTCTTATTGTTATTAAGTTGATATTGTATTCTATAGCATTATTTTCAGATATTATCTGAATGTTATAAATGAATGACATTGTGTCATTCATGAGTAAAATGATACTATCCTAATGTTAAATTATATTAGATAAAGTTACATGTTTTCAGGTAAATAGAAATCTGGCTGATGTGGTTCATTCAACAAAATACAGTTCTGAATTTTTCTATTAAGTCCTCTGGAGGTAAGAGGTCTGAGAGAGCAATTCCACAATGACACAGAGACCCAGGGTCATTCTCTTTCCCCTAGTGCACACCTGAACACGTACCAATTCCCCTCAGCCTCCAAGGTGGCTGCTCCATCTGCAGGCATTCCTTCCTGTGGGCAGGTCGAGAGTGGAGGGAGGAGTGGAGGAGAAAGGGAAAAGCCATCAAGGGTGCCCTCTACTCTAAATGTTAATAGGGAAGAAATAGAAAATGATGTCGAGTAGGCAATTATCAGTGTTTGCTAGACTTCCCGATTTAATCTCTAAGTCCCCTATGATATCTCCCATAACTATGGTCTCTATTTCTTTTTGTTCTTATAGATTTCCTTAAAAGTATTTTCCAACCCTCTATTGAATTATTTAAAGATCTGAGGAATCATGATTTTAATTTGTTAAAGTTCATCTATACTGGTTTTATGAATGCAAAAATCTTTTTACATTTCTCTGAGGGACTACTGGAAGGATTTATTGATAAAAAGTGTCTTTAGCTATTTGAAATATCTCTCTTTGTTATGGGCCACAATGTTGTATCCTGACCCTTCTCCTTCACGTCTCATGTTTTCCCAAATGTGTGGTTGGGAACTCTGCACGCAGCTGGGGCAGTCAACCAGTAGACTATTGTAAATACAGAACGACAGCCCAGCAGTCCAGTCCCTTCTCCACAAGCCTTGCACCCAGCACACCCCTGCTTAGGCACAGACCCCTGGAGTCCATTCTCTTTTGCTGCACATGGCATTTACTGGAGTGCAGGGCCCTGTGTAAGCAGGATCGGACAGTGAAGAAATGTAATGCTACTTGGAAAATACTATATTTGAGTTCCCTTTTAAAACACAGAATCGTATCCTCCTTGATCATTGGGATCTTTTTGATCAAACTCTTTCAGAAATAAATTAGAGGTAATTCAACTTAGGAAATCAGTGAACTAAAAAGAAAAAAAAAAGGAATGACATTTTGCAACTCCTAATGAAGGCATTTAGAATGAGAGCCAGATTCTGGAAGTGCTTGAGACCCACTTGAAGTTCATTTGGGTATAAATTATGGGGTAGCTGGCTCAGGCAGCACCTCTCATGGACCTAATTTGTACCATCTCAGCATTTGTTGTAATTTGTTTTTCTGAAAGAAGTAGTACTGCTGGAAAAGGAAATGCAACAGAGTTTGATGAAGTCTCTTTTGCAAGTAAAAATGATACTTTCCTATAAAAAAAGAACTATCACATTTTTAAATTACTTGTACATTTAGGTGGCCACATATATATTGTGCTACATATTGTGTTTGATTGCAGCATGATTATGAATAAGAAGGTGACATTGGGGTTGATTTATAATATTAAATAATAAAATCTTTCTGTGCTGGTTTGTTATTTTCTTTTTGTTTGCTCATTTTGTTTTTTGTTTTTGTCTATTGCAAAGTATCTCATGAAAATCTCTTCTGACAACATCATTCCGAATGGACTTCAAAGCTTTTCAGCAATGATAGGAAACCACTTTCTCTCAAGAGTGACTGATCTCACACATGCTATATCAATTTAAGGTTTACATGGAAGAACAATCACCATAACACAGCTTTGGCTTTTTATTTCAAAAGCAGAGAAACTTTTAAAAAGCTTAAGTACAGAAGCTATAAAACCTGATAATATCAGTTATTTAAAATACACTTGAGTTTTATGCTAAGTATTAGCATAATGCAGAAGAAGGGTGGGAGAAGGTGGGGGAAGAGGGAACAGGAGAGACAGATGGGAAGAGGAGACAAAACAACAGAGTTGGAGACCGGTGGGAACAGAGAGGAGATCAATAGATTAGCAAGTGTGAAATTATTTTTGTTACAGGATACTGTCTCCTGGGGCTGAGTTGTGTATGAACAGCATCTTCTGAAGCATTCATTTATTAGCATCTGTTCACACATCCATAATTATTCTTGATTCTTAAATGCAGTGAAGAGTCACAGTAGCATTAGGGCAACTAAGGGAATTTTATTAAAGAGCCGGCACCTAGATCCTTACTTTCTTTTTTTTTTTTAAATAAACTAAACTGCAGACTTAATGAGATATTATTAGTCTTCCCACTAATGTTCTTCTGTGGCCTGTGACACAGCTCACAACTCCACACTGCACTTAGTGTCAATGCGTCCATATTTTCTCCCTGCCCATGATAGTTTCTCTCTCTCTCTGCTTCCAGAAGCCTGATACTTTTGAAGTGTACTTTGCAGACTGTCCTGCCATTTGGATTTTTTGCACGTTTTTTCATGAACAGAATAAGTTTGTGACTTTTTGGTAAGCACACCACAAAGACCATGGCCATTCATAGCGCCCTGTGTCGGGGGGGCAAGATGTCAATATGTCTGCTCACCTCGATCCCTTGGCTAAGGTGGCATCTGCCAAGTCTTTCCATTTTGCAAAAACTCTTTTTGGTAACTAATAAATATCTTGGGGGAGATAATTTGAGACTAGGCAAATACTGTGTTTCTTCTTAAAGTTTTTGCCCATTAGTTTTTAGCATTCACCAGTAGACATTGTTACTGTGGTGTTCTTCTATCCCCACCATCATTTCTGCATTTATCAATTGGAAGAACTTCTCTCATTTATTTATGTATTCAATTGTTTATTTATGTCATTGTGGGCTCAGTGATGCTTATTATATTTCACTTGTTATAATCCAACCTATTATGACTTATTTTGTTGCTAAACTTGTTCCAGCTTTGGACACGGGGACCCCTTTCATTTGGGCTCCTGTGACTTCTGACACACTCCAATCTTTTTTGTGTGTGCACTTCCTTACTTTCTGATACCACAAGATGCTCCAAGTTAATCTTACATTTTCCCTTCCTCATACTTGGAATTGACTACATCAGCAAGGAGTTCTGGCTTCTTTTATAGGAAAATAACATTTAGAATAAAAAATCTGGTCTCCAGGAGTGTTCATTAGTACTGGGAGGTCACTGATTCTGCACTCCATCAGTGGTCCATGCTTTTACCCATAAAATGTTGTCCTGGTTTGTGTGGCTTAACATTAAGTCTTAAAATTATATAGTAAATGTTCCAGCTTTGTTTTCAAAATTATTTTTGTTTTTCTAGTTGCTTTCCCTTTACATGTAAGTTTTAGAATCAGCTTGTCATTATCTATAAAAAAACTCTTGGGGCTTGCATCAGGTTTGCATAGATCAATTTGGAGTGAACTGACAGCTTAAGAATATTGAGTCTTCCAGATTTTCTCTTTTAAAACTTTTATTTCTGTATAAGATTCAAGCCAATGTATGGAAAGCTATTTAAGGAAGCTGAGGTCAGGAAGCAAGCCTATGTACTAAAAACAGACCATAATGTTAGGCAATCCAAGAGTTGGGTAGGAAGTAGTTCACAAACTCATTTTTAAAAAATATGGAGTACTTCAAAAATTTGAGTGTCACAAATTCATTTTTAATTGGATTGAAAAAAAGATTCCATATGGTAGAAGAGTAAAGGAACTAATAGCAGAATTTTGCTCCTCTAATGCCCTTGATAACACCCTTACCAGATGTCCTGCCAAATATGAAATATTTAAAAAATATTCTCCATTCACATAACTAAAACATTTCTCTTTTGCTTTGTAAACATTGAAAGCAGGCTTCCTGATTCTTTTCATTTGTATACTCCCGCCATATATTTTTTGAAGGGAAAAAACTGTAGGATAAGAAAACAAATGAGTAAAATTATTTGACACCAGAAATTCACCATTTGTTTAACCACCTTGGATTTCATTTATCACAGGAATTTTAGAATAATCATTCCCAGTGCATTCATTATGGTTTGGAAACTAAGGAAGGCTAGCATATGGGTTTTTAATCCTGTTTATATATTTGAGATTTTCTAAAATTAATATTTTCAGCTGACATTTTCTTTCAGCTTCATCTTATTACACACAGTTTGGAAGGATGCTTGATGGGGAGATTCTAAGTAAGTTTCTGTGGTGGTTTAGAAATTAGTCTTATGAAGGCAGAGGTCATTCAGAAAAGTTTAACAGTGAAACTCCAAGAAGCGATACACTGAGAAATTCATTTCCAGAAGCCATATTTCCAATGATGACTTTGTAGAAAATTTGTGATGGAGCAAATCATGTTGTGATGTCGTATGTATGTCCTTGTGATTTTGGCTGCTGGTACCTTGGGCCAAAAAATAAAAGGAATATGATTAGCTTTTGAAGGAAAGACACTTTTTTGATAGTGCACTTTACTATTAGTTCATAAAGAATTGCTTATTTAATTTTTCATTTTGGTAAAACACACATAGCATACGATTTACAATCTTAACCATATTCAAGTGTATGGTTCAGTGGTAACAAGTACAGACTATTGTGCTGCCATTACCATCCTGCATTTTCAGGACTCTTTTCGTCTTGAAAAAATGAAGCTTTGTACTACTCACTCAAAAAGTATCTCTTCTTTCCTCCTTCTCCCAGTCCGTGGCAACCATCAGCCTCTCTGTCTCATGCATCTGATCACTTCAGATACCTCATATTAGCGGAATCATGTAGTAGTTGTCTTTTTTAACTGGCTTGTTTTACTTAGCATGATGTTCTTGAGGTTCATCTGCATTGTAGCATGTGTCAGAATTTTCTTTCCTCTTTATGACTGAATAATAGTTCAATGTATGTGTATCACATTCTATTTATGTATCCGTTCATCCATTGATGGATACTTGGGTTGTTTCCATGTTTTAGCTATCAGAAAAATCTTTCAATGAGCATGGGTATACCAATATTTTTTTTGAGATCCTGCTTTCAATTCTTTTGGGTATATACCCAGAAGTGGAATTGCTGCATGGTAATTCTATTTTTAATTTTTTAAGAATTACCATATTATTTTCTACAGTGGCTGTGCCAGTTTACATTTCTACTGAGGAGTTTCAGTTTTTTGGAAAGTGTCCCGTGGGTACCTGAGAAGAATGTATATTCTGTTGTAGAGTATACTCTACACATCTGCTGGATCTAGTTGATTTATTGTGTTGTTCATGCTTCATATTTCCTTAATCATCCTTTGTCTGTTCTTCTATTCATTATTGGAAGTCAGGTACCGAAGTCTCCAACTACTACTGTAGAACTGTCTACTTTTTCTTTCAGTTTTGATAAATTTGCTTCTCATGTTTTGATGATATGTCATTAGGTGTGTAGATGTTTGTAATGGTTATATCGTCTTGATGAATTGAACCTTTTATTAATGTACATCTTTCTTTGTCTCTAGTAAACTTCTACAATTTAAGGTCTATTTTGTCAGATAGCATAGCCACACTTGTTTTCTTATGGTTTCTATTTACATGGAATACCTTTTTCTATTCTTTAAGTTTCAGCCTATTTGTGTCTTCAGATTTAAAGTAGGGGTATAGCAGATGGTAATTAGTTTTATTTATAAAATTAAAAGTCAATAGTATCTCCCTCAGTTTTGAAATTTTACTGCTGCGTGAATTTATAATGATGGATAAATTAATTTCCCTCACTGCTTTAACAAATTAGTGCAAACTTGGTGACTTAAAACGAACACTTTGCCCTGGCTGGTGTAGCTCAGTGGATTGAGCACAGGCCTGTGAACCAAAGGGTTGTGGTTCGATTCTCAGTCAGGGCACATGCCTGGGTTGCAGGCCAGGTCCCCAGTGGGGGGGCCAATGAGAGGCAAACACACGTTGATGTTTCTCTCCTTCTCTTTCTCCTTCCCTTCCCCTCTCTCTAAAAATAATAAAATAAAATATAATAAGAATATTTCATGATGTATAAAAACAGTTTAATAATTAAAAAAAATGAACACTCTTATTAAACACCTTTAAAAGTCCAAAGGACAAAATAGGTCTCATCAGACTAAAATCAAGACGTTAGCCAAGTTGCTTTCCTTCAGGAGGTTCAGTGCAAAGATCTGTTTCTTGCCTTTCCAGTGTCTAGAGTCTGCCTTTATTTCTTTGGTCATGGCCTCCTTCTTCCATCATCATAGCTAACATTGTAGCAATTCAAATCTGTCTCAGACTTTCCTGCTTTCCTCTCTCACTAATAAGCATACTTGTGATATCACTGGGCACACTCAGATAATTCAGGATAATCATCCCACCTGAAAATCAGCAGGTTAGCAACCTTAATTCCCTAAGCAATTTTAATTCAACCTTGAAATATAACATGACTTGCTCAGAGGTTCCAAAGACTAAAATGTGACATCTTTAGAGAACTGTTACCCTGCTTACCATGTAGGGAATATCCGCAGAACATTTCAAGCCTCTGGGTGGCAGTGAAAAAGTACAACTTGGTGTGAAGGGACAGTGGAGTGGAGGGAAGGAGCCAGGTAGTACAGAAACTTTAAGGGCAGGTCAAGGGCCTGGCACTTGACCTACTGGGAAACCACAGAACTCAGGTTCACCAGGTACATCTCTTTTGAAAAAACATAAGGCAACTGATTATGGACTCTAATTACATGTTAAAAATCAGTTCACAGCAGCACCTAGAACAGCATTTGATTGAATACTGGGGAGATGGGGTATGCACGCTATCACTTTGTAGCTCCCTTTGTTCCTCCCTCTCACTCTTAGGAGAGATATCCTTGTAGCTCATCTGAACCACAAATATACTAGAAAGGAAATTCTGAAGATCATAGTTCAGCCTGGCCAAGCTGACTTATTGCAAAGCTATCACAAGGAGAGAGGAGTGAAGGACATATGAAGATTCTTGTTTGAGTGACTGGGATGGATTTGGGGGAGGCAATCATGCCATGAGGTACAGCAAATTACATAGGTAAGACATCCTTTTCTATTTTTTATCCTTAGTTGCTACATGATCCCACAAAGAAAAGTTGGGGGTAAGGGAGGGTAAGAGAATAGAAGGCACACCACTTCAAGATCCATAAGCCTCATTATTGGATGTTGCCTCTTTCCCACTGTTTGCAGTGACTCAACCAGGAGTCCTAGGCAGTAGCCCGGGGTAGCTGAGTGATGACATAATGACAAAGACTTGTAGATTTTGTCTGGAATTATACTGCCTGGTAATAATATTCACACTTCTTGAATTCTTGGCCTCTTGAACACTATAAAAATGGCATCTTCTCTACTCATCTCTCTGGGGTGCATTCCCAGGAAGCTGGAGCTTGTTTTTGAAGAGGGTGGTGGTAGAGGGGATTTAAAGCTGCCGCCTTGGTGTCCTGTTGCATTAGAGGGCACAGATGGGTGCTCCCAGGAGTCATCTACTCACTCCAGACCACAGACAAAGCTTGTATAGTGTGAGAGGGCACGGCTTTGCTTTCCGATGTCATCAGTAGACAGCTAGAAATATACCTGCCCAAAGCACCCCTTTCTTCCTAGCACCCATGCAATTTAATATCTTATATCTTAGGGTAAACAGTGCTTCACAATGCTTCCTCATACATTTGCTCTAAATTATTAAATTTCATGATTTTTAAAACTTTGATTCTGAAATTTAGAAAAATGCTTAAAACCACCATGCATGGAGCATGAACTGGGTGATGTTTTTGGTATACATCTAATTTTTTTTCTCTACAGTCAATCCAGAAGATAGGCATTATCACTCACATTTTGGAAATAAGGAAACTGTCCAGAGTCACACTCTAAGTTAATGGCAGAGTAAGGATTTGCATCGATGTCAGTCTGAATCGGTGAGCATATTTTATCTCCATGACAAACTTTGCATCTAACCCCCAATGTCAGTTCAATGGCTTCACTTTAAAATCAGGTAATGCATACTGATAGCAGTGATAAACTTGCAAATTAATAGACTGTCGTCCTCAAGTACTCTGTTATTGAAAATTGTCATTGAATGTAAGAAAAAAAAACATCACAAACTACTGATGAAAACTAGTGATAAATGGCTAGGAAAGTAATCAGATCCAATTGTCAAGTAATGACAAGGTCTGAAAACCTATTTATTTAATAATTTATTAATTTGCATAAATAAATACATTTATTTAATGAAAAGACAATTTCTTTTGATTTAAATGAAAAGACAATTCTGATATAAACTCTGAGCAAAAAGAATTTTGTGTCTGAGTGGGGGAAAAATATAGGACATAGATTTCATAGTGTATTGTAGGAAATGCCTTTATTCCAAGGGAAAAGCGGGTAAGGTTTTTTGGTAAGATGGAGATTTATAGAATAGGCACCAAGTGGCATAATGTTGACACTTCCAGCCAATCTACTGCACTGTGAATTTCTACAGTTGGAAATGTGGTCTCCCCAGATTTGAGCTGGACAAGCATATGATCCTCTTAGTTTATACTGTATGGCTGGCATACAGTGGTAGAAGCACATGTAATATATAGTAAATTAAAGTCTCATAATGGCCTTATAAAGGCAGGGCACTTTCAAACAGTGCTTTTAGGTTACCAGCATGTAGGTTAGCCAATGCTTGGTATGGTCTGGGTTTGTTGGATAACTTATTCTATTCTCAGACTTTACGCCAGCATTTAAATGATGATGTTGATGATGATGATGATGATGATGATGACAGAGAGAAAGGACAGAAAAGACAGAGGTATGAAAGGGGATTTTATTTACAATAGTAGGCTCTAGGGACAGTATCAGCAAAATAAATTCAGACTTCTGTGCCTTATCTGAATTCCAAATTATACCCATATTTTGACCTCTCATTTTCTTAGTTGATATTCATACTTCTCTTGCTTCTGCGATTCTGAGTATGAACTCATAGCCACACACTTCTAATAATAACCTTCCTGAATATTCGTGCTCTGTGAGCTGGTTGTTTCTCCAGAGCTGGTTTTAGGTCTCCCCGATCAGTTCTAGCTCTATGTCTGGCAGGGTGAAGGGTTGTGAACATTCTTAGGGATCTGATTCTCTGAGGCATGGCAGCTTCTACCAGAACTGGTCCCATCCCTAAAGACATAGTGGCTTGTGCCTTGAATTCACTTAGAAGTTCATTTTAAAAGACAGGAATCCTTTTTCCTTCCTATTGATAAGAGCAATGTTATACATGGCGTTGACACACCCAGGGAAGCTCAGGGAAAATAACAGAAGGCACAGTATAAGCATGTTGACCCCACCCTCATAAGTTTAAGTGTTTTGTTTATTTCTAGAGAAAGTGCTACCTTCCTAAGTTTCAGTACTTTTCTTAATTAAACCTTGCAGGGTAACACAATAACAATAATGAGGCTTCGAGCACCCAAAGGACTAGAAGAAATATCTCTTCATCTTTCAGAGGAAAGCTCAAAGTTAAGGCAAACCACCCGGGGCATTTGCTCTTGGGAACAGAATACAGGATCATTAGAAAAGGCTGTAGGACACCGACCAAGGCTGGAATGTTGTAGGTAAAAAGAATTATGCAAGTGTGTGGACTGAGGGACAGTGGAAAAGCATCGGCATGTGCTGTGTCAGCTTGGTTAGGCAAAACCATACTTCCCTTGTTTCACATTCCCTGGATGGTCTGGGGCTGCACTTGGCCAGACATGAACTGATGCTCTCTTTGAAAGGCAGCAGTTTGAAGGCTCAGGCATTATGCCTGAAGTTGTTGTGACTTCCACATCCTTGCCCTGAGCTTCCCCTTTATAGACCCACACTGATGTCTAGACACACTTGGCTTCACAGGTTGACTGGCTGGTGACTCTCTTCATCATCCAAGTTCTCTCTTTAACCTTCACTTCCCATCTCTTTTCACAGTTGTATAACATCCAATCCCTACAGTAAATACTTAGTCCCACAATGTAAGAGTTTTTCTACATGCTTGGGTGAGCCCTGACTGTTACAGGAAGTGACAAGGGGACTAGATGTTACCATCGGGAGAACTAACCCTACAGAAATTATTCAAGGAAAGCTTTTGCTTATCACTGGGAAAAACAAAAAATAAAACTGGAACATGAGTTCCTAGGTGGTAGTGGGTTTTCATTCATTCATTCATTCGTTCATTCATTCATTTGGTATGTTAGCAGCTCTCAAAAGGTGTCAGGTACTCTAGGTAGTGAAGACACAATTAAACTAAAAGAGGGTCACCGTACAATTCATTGTCCAAACCAGAGCTGTTTGGGAGTGAAGGGACATTATTAATAAGTATACCAGAAAAAAAACAGGCACAAACTGGTACTGTGCCACACAAACCAGTATACAGATAAAAGAAACCTGATACTAGTCTTCATGGTGCTGAGGGTCAAGTCCAAAAAACAAATAATTTAAAAATAATCTCAAACATAAAATGTAAACTTATGAGGATGAGAAGGGCTAAAAAAAGAGGTCGACAGAACAACACATCATAAAGTGACTGACCTATACCAGGTCAGGAAATGCTGTGGATTGCACTGATATTCTGGGTGCTCTCACCTCCTCCTCCTGTTCTTCCTCCTCCTCCTCCTCCTCCTCTTCCTTCTTCTCTTCCCGTCCCTTTTCTCCTCTCTTCCCTCTCTCTTCTCTCTCTCTCTGCCCCCGGTGGATATTATGCAAAAACTAATAGAAAACCAGGTTTGCCAGGCATGTGGGTCATTCACATGGGGAGTCAGCATGCAGGTAAAAATTGACAGAATAAAAATGAGATGTTCACGAGTTGGGGGGTGTCTGGAGAGAAAGAGAGCCCTTCTCTGGAAGTTTATCTGGTGCAAGTAAACATGACCTGACCCCGGGTGATTTTTATCTTTATTCTTTTGTTTTTCGAACAAAGGTTTTGATCTAAATGCCCATCTTAGTCTTTGCTGGCGTTTAGACAAGTTTACTTACTGGTTTTTATTCCCTTTTAGCCTTAGAATACTCATCTGTAAAGCAGTTACCATAATAATACATCTCAACATTGTTTCAAAGATAAAATAGTACAAAGAATGGACATTCTCTGAGAGTGCGTGACACATAATGGGCTTCATATAAATATTACTTCTTGTTGATATTATGATCTTTATTATTATTGGGTCATAAAAGTCCTCAGTGAAATTTTTATACAGTTATTCCTTAAAGATAAATCATTGTTAAAATGCTTTCGTGTTTTTTCATTAATCCCTTATAGATCTAAAACATAGTTATCATCAGAATGTCTAAAATATCATGAAAATGAAGAAAGTAAATTTCCCATATTTCTACATCTTAGAGATAAATACTGTTAACACTTTGATTTATATTCCTTCCATCTTTGTTATGAATTTTTTATGTGGTTGAGTTAAAGTATATAACATATTGTATACACTGAATTTTTAAAGTTTGTTTTTTTCTGACTTAAAAATTATACATGTTTATTATAGAAAAATTAGAAATGCTTACACAATTTATACTGGAAACAAGGAAAATATACAGCTGCTAGTTAATATTTTGAGTATATTTTCTTATAGCCTTCTTTTAATCCTTACCCAAGGACATGTTTTCATTGCCTTTACAGAGAAAGGAAGGGAGAGAGAGGAACAATGATATGAAAGGGAAACATGGATTGGTTGCTTTCTGTATGTTCCCCGACCGGGAATCGTATGCATTCTGATGGGGAATCCAAGCCACAGCACAGGTGTGTGCCCTGACTGGGAATTCAACCCATAAACTTTTGGCTACAGGACAATACTCCTGCTAACAGAGCCACAACGGCCAGGGCTCTCACTGCCTTTCTCTATGTGTTTAAAGAAACATACTTGAAATCATACTGTGTACACGGATATTTAAGCTTCAACAGGGGGCCCTTTATAGGGACTTCATATGAGAAATGTTGTGAAGAACTATTCAGTAACATGTAATATCAGCGCCTCGGTGGGTTTGTTAGATTTTTCCTAATTAAAAATCTCTAATCACTGCTGTCTTCACATGAATTTTAAAGAGGCCCCAAATTATTACTGAAGTAACTTGCATTATACTGTGTATGCATCCCTAATTTTATGAATAAAGAAAATTTTTAGAGCTCTCAACTTAGTGCCCCCAAATAAGCAAGAATTTAGCTAGGGTTAACAAGGGTAGGTACATCATTTGTTCAGATGCCATCAGCCGTGACTGTGGGGTGATTATTAAAAAAACAGATTACCTGTTACTGAGGTAAAGCCGAGGGCAACACTCCAGGGTCAGTTTTCACCCCTGCATTGCAGAATAGATGATAACAGGGGAGCCTTCTCAATTTTAGGTTTGGGATGATTGGTGCAGAAGGGACAACTTGGCAAATCTTTTATACCCTTTACCTCTACTCTCACTGGTCTAAAATAATAAGATAAAAAGATGGTCAGGCAGATGTGGCTGGGTTACTTTCTAGAAAGCATTGTATTTATGTTATGTTCACATAAGTTATGTTGTATTAAGTTATGCTACGTAGACTATATGTTAGATTTACATTTTGATTTACCTCTCATCTATTGAAACTGTTCAAAATGCTTTCTGGGCTGTTTCCATGGCTGCATCCAGAGTACATTTAGTTGGGTAACCTCTCCTTCTATAATGTTCTTATTCAAGCCTCCTTCTTATTGTTGATGAGTTTCCTGGAAGTTTCTGTCCCCAGTAAATTTAATCATAAAGGTACTGCCCCATTTTCAAAATCACATGTAATACCTCAATTGGCATTTCCATGTAGATAAGAAACTATGGTCCAATTTTCTGACTGGTGCCATCCTTACCTTTTTGAGTCAGAAGCAGAAAGTATGTAAGTTTCCATCAGCTTTTCAGTCATTGAAAATTCCCTCATTTTGGAAACATTTGCCCATCAGTTCTGCTTTGCAGATCCACATGAGTCATTACTAATTCATCGATTGACTGATGGATGGATTGATCTTCAGCCAAAAAGATCAGAAAGTGAAGAAAAATGAGGAAGCTGGGAGATGTTTTTCAGGAACTGTTAGCCAGATGTCATTTTAACACTTGAAATCTGAACCCATCCTGCATGATAAGGGGATGGGCTTCAATCCCACTTGTATAAGCTAAGCCTGCCTACTAAAGCAGACACTTGATTGAATCAAAGTGAGCATCTTTTTATTTTCTCCTTGGATGCTCTGGCTAATTGCCTCAGTTCTCCATTCAGTGCATATATTTTGCAGAAATGGTGTTCAAGGTAGTGGATGATGGTAGACCTAATTATCGAGTCTGGTTTTATAAGCAAGCTTCTTTCATCTTGTTCTTCCTTGGAAATCACAAGGTTTGTAAAATTACTGGAAATACATGTCTGAACATGTAACCCTCCCCACCTCTCTCCTCATGATTTCATAAGCAGCTGGTGTTGCCGTGGTAGTTTAACAGAATAAACTTGCTCTTTTGGGGACATCTGTATCCAATATAGACTATCTCTGGCATGCTTGTGTCCCTTCTCTGTGTGTAACATGATGGAAAGCAGGCTCGGAGTCTTGGGCCCTTGCCCCGTGTACTTCTTTGTATCATGAAGTGAACAGCCACTTCCTCTCCAAGTCTCATAAATGCTAGGGGGATTTTCATTTTCCATCAAGAGGATGAGATTTTCTTTTTCCTGTGATCTCAGAAGTCACTGCAGCTGGCACTTTACAGAAAGTGAAGAAAAGGTCTTTAGGCCCTTGATTGTATCATTTGCTCTGCGGCCTCATGATTGTGAAAGCACAGTGAGTCCCAGCTTTTCATTTTGGTTTTCTAAATAAAAACCATAGACATAAAACAGGCCATAATTGATATCCAAAGCTGTACCAGTCTGGGTGATGCCTACAAGATCAAATCAATATCCATGTTCTAGATTTGTCCTCTATTTTCTTTTTTTGAATTTTCCATTCAGAGAAATCAACTTGTAAAAGAGTCTTGGAAGTATAGCTCTGCTTATAAATTCTGATAAGTTATTTGAAATAAGTCACAAATAGATTAACGTATTTTTAACCTGAGCTTATTCCATTTAGAACAAAGGAGTTCACTTAACAGAGAAAGTATTTACCAAAGCCAATGGTCTGTAACAATGGTTCTCAGTGTGGTCCTCAAGCCAGCAGTATGAGCATTCTCTTAAAGTTGGTTACGGATGAAAAGTCTCAGGTCCCGACAAAATCAGAAGATCCAGGCATGGGACCCATCTGTCAGTGTTCTAACAGGCATTCCAGGTTATTGCAATGCAATTTAAAGTTTGAGAACCCCCAATCCCTAAAGACTAATTGATGAAGTGGAATTGAAAATAAAACTAATATGTCTACAGTGTGTTTGTTTAGTGGCAAAATAATTTTAGGGCTGTTTTACTTTTCTTGTGAAGAGTAAGTTGAGTGCTCTTCTGCTTTACCTGTATTGATTTAATTAATTCTCCCAACAATCCCACGTGGTAGGCACTGCTATTCTTACTTTCAAGACCAGGAGGCTAAGATTAAGTACCTGCAGCACAGTCACGCAGCTTAATCAGCATCCAAGTTGGGAAACCTGGTGCTAAGAAATGCTTATCCTACCCTGGATTTGCTAGATCTGGGAAGGGGCTGGACTTTTCATAAGGAACCCAGGGGCCCCCTCTAGGAACCTCAGGAGAGTCTGAGGTTGCACCTATTCCTCACAGGACAAAGAATGCTTCTCAGAAAGCCTAGGATAGAACTTTATGTAGCAAACAGCTATTGCTATCAGATGTTTAGGCAGCTCTGTCTCTGGAATTACACTCAGGTATAGCATAGATTTGTATAGGTAAGTCCATTTCTCAATGTTACAGCTCAGTCTCAGAGGAAACATCTCATATTTTACTTCTGAAGGAACACTTTCCATAAATTTCAATTTCCAAGTCCAGTGTTACTGAGGGCTAGAAAGTTCTGCATCCTTGTGGGGAATAAAGCTCCTGGTCGATTGGATCTCCTGGGGATTATTTCAAGTGTGTAAGCTAAACCTCCTTGTGAGTGTTCAAAAGTGTCTACTTATACTTTTTAAATTAGAGTTTAGCTTCTTTATGCTCTGACCATGTGATAGAAACCTCTGTAAGAAAATAAACTTCCATTTGTCTAGAATAAAACAGATGAAAATTCGAACTTTAAAATTCCTCCTTGATTGTCACCATAAAGCACCATTACAGTGTTTGTGTATTATTGGTAAGAACATTTTATTGTATTATGGATGTATGGTTGAGAAAAAAAATCAGGAAATCAAGTTCACTGTGGGAAAAGCGTGCAGTTGTGATAGAATGAACATTACTCTGTGCTTCCTTCTGTTGTTGCAAATCCATCGTTTGGATGGCTCCTTCTCAGTGGCACCCTTGGACAGCCCAATCACAAAGGCTCTTCTAGCCTTTCAAAAGCTAGTTAGCAGAACCCATGAGCCTGGTCTCACCTTTCTGCCCAACACACACTGAGTAGGTGTTCACCATCTCCTCCACAAGCCCTCGTTAGTTTTGGTCACCTCTCCCACCTTCGGCTGTGGCCTACACCTACTCACCACAGCTGGAGCTGCTCAAATGCCCAGAGCTGCGGACTGAGCACAACCCCTCAGTGTGGCCGGCAGGTCCCTTCTGTCCTCACCGGCAAATATGGCCAGAACCATCAGCAGTGGTTAGAACCTCCATCAGGGTTGCCTGGGCCTCTCACTCCACTGCCACTTCCACCTGCTCTGGGCTTTTCTGTCACCACCATGACATTGCTCTCTTCCATGCTTTTTCCCCATCAGAGGCCAAATCAAAATAGAACAGAAGAGAACACATAGAACAGGAAAAGACTGGAGGTAGCTTCTCAGGGCCAAGAAGACCAAAGCACCTGGTGCCCAATCTTCCCATCCTCCACACAAAGCCCTTACTGACATTAAAGTGCCTCTTTACTGACAGCTTCTTTGAGTAGGAAAGTGATATGTTAATAGTATGGAAAGAAAGGCAAGATTTAAAACATACTGGTAGCTTTATGAACTAAATCGCAAAAGATTAAGTTAACTCTACATTTTCAAGCTGCACTAAGCTAATTGCTTACTCAGTAGGTGAAGAATTACCATTTACCAAGACATACAAGTAGTCAGCAAAGCCTATTCTCGAGCCCAAAGCATGTTAAAATCAAACTTAAGGATTTTTGAAAAAGAGCATCATTTTGGTATGCAGAGATATAGATTATAGATTACTTTAGAATTAAAAGAAAATTCCCACTGGAAGTGGGAGAGATGAGACTACTGAGGAATGAAAGACTAAGCGACCTACCAAGGTCATATAGCTAAGAAAGCATAAAGATAGCATTTCTGATCCGAAGCCTGTTGGTGTCTCCATGATTCCAAGCCATCTCAGGAGATGACAGTAAATGCCTCACTTTGGCCACTGACTTTTGTTCCAATAAAATGATGAAGGAAGCAGTGACAGGAAGCAGCCAGTCACAGGAGATGAGTGTTGATGACAAAGATAGCATTTTCATTGCCACCACTTATACTTGCTTATTGCCCCATCTAAGAAATGGTAGTTGATGAACTATGCTTATCAGTCCTGCTATAATTAAAGAAGACTGATAAAGGGATACACCACCATTGATATTTCTAATGTACATATGTCTGGCACCTGTGTACTTGAGTCAGCAGTTACACACCCTACTCTCAAAGGCTTGCATCCTTGCATGGAGGGGTTCAGCTGACACGTTGTGGAAAAACTTCGCCATGTACATTTAGCAGAGATCAGAAGACAATGGATCCAGGCCCTCACTTATCAAGGTTGGCCACGAGAACATGAAAATATCTGGAATAGCTGTGTCTGTATCACATTCTGAAGATGATAATAGAAGCTCAGTGTCACCAGCAATGCCATCTTTGGATGCATAAATATTTACATCCTCTTTCTTTAAGGCAAATACTATTGTAGTTTTTTTTTTTTAAAGGAAGAGGGGAAGAAAAGGAAATATCTGTGTGCCTTTCAGCTTATCTACAGGGGGCAACTTTTTCCTGGTTCTGAATTTTTACTCATAAACTCTCCCCTCCCTCTTCCCAACAGTCCTCACTTTACTAGACTGGAAGATCAAAGTAGATGCTGAAAATGCTCTCCAGCCATGATTTTAGCAGACTTGTGCTACTGCAAAATATCCTCTGGGCCTGGAAGTGCTCTTCTGTCTCTCTCCTTGAGAAGCAACAATGTGTCAATGGGATTTTAATGTGAATATTGATCTGTGAATCCCACATTTCAAGATCTCTCCCCCAGACCTAGGATAAAGTCTTATGCCTTCCTGCCTATCTTCATGTTTAACACAGGCAGGGATTTAAGACATTTCTAAAGATGAATAGAAAGTGGTCATTGGTAGGTTTGCCATAAGAGGATATTGCCAATGATGGTACTTAAGAACCAAATGGGAAAGCACGACCTTTAGGCCAAAGAGGAAACAATGTTCTCTTTGATACCCCCTTCCTTTTATTAGCATTACCTTACCCTGGAGAGTTCATCGAAGTGAGTTTTTGATTAGACTGATCCTGCTTTAACTATTTCCCAAGAAGTTCACTTGGGACGTAGTTGATACCTGAAAGCATGGTTGGTTTCCGGCTCTATTTCCTGTGCTCAGACTCTACACTGATTTCATATCCTGAAACCAATTGTGGCCAGTTATGGTTTGACCCTATTTATGAAATCATTGGAGGCTCCAGGTTTTACTCCTCTGCAGGAAGACATAATAGTGTAATGGTTTACTGGGCCCGCCGCAACAAAGTACCACACACTGGGTGACTTCGATAACAAAAGTGGATTTTCTTACCATTCCGAATGTTAGAAGTACAGGATCAAGGTGTCCGTCGTTTTTTTTTTAACTCTCTCCAGAGCCGTTTTCTCCTTGTATCTTTAGATGGTGTTCCTTATGCACATGTCTATGTCCCAATTTTCTCTTCTGATAAGGACAGCGGTCATGTCAGATTAGGGCCTGTCCGAATGAACCTGTTTTAACTTAATCACCAGAGTAAATATCCTGAACCAAATACAGTTCATTCTGAGTCACTGGTGGTTGGGACTTCAACACATGAATTTTGTTAAGGAGGATACAATTCAGATAGAACAAGTGGTGTTTGGGTTGAGTCAGAGGAAGGACGATTCTGAATCATCTCTTGCTAACTCCATGATTTTCAAGAAAGAACTCATATAAAAGAGTGCATATTTCTCAGGATGCTAGAGGGATCCGAGAAGAGTTCTTCTATTTCAGTAGCACCACTGGAACTGAGTGATGGTGACAAGATTTGGAGCTTGAGTCGAGAATCATTTACTCTTAGCAGAAGTTGGTATAATTTACTATTATTTGGAATATAAATCCTGTGTACTGCAAAAGGATTGGAGATGGTGTATAACTTCAAACATAATGAAAAAAAAAGAGAAAACAAATAATCATATAAAACTTCAAGAGTGAATAAATGTTACCAGTTACCTGGAGAAAACTAAAGATTGATCCTTAATTATTTTCTGGATTTCCTGGAAACAAACAAAGACAGAGAAATACACTGATATATGTCATTTTCATGGGCTGTTAAAAGAAAGCAGGCAAGCTTGCCTGGAGAGTGAATTTTTTTCTCTGAAACAAAACCCAAGGAAAAAATTTATTGCATGAGACATTTCACAGCAACTTGAGTGAATTAAGAGTGTCAGATGTTGAACAGGGAAAGTGGATTAGAAAATAGATGTCTTCAGATAGGTTTAATGAAATTGATTATTTATAACAAAAAAGCCCTATCACATTTTAATGTTATAAGGGGAACATTTGTCATAATTCATATCTTTTGGGAAATAAAAATTTTAGGAAACCCTCATTTCTTTGCAATGTTTGGAGTACCTGACGGTGTGAGAAAGAAAGGCTGAGATACTAAGTGAGCTACCTTTTCACAGCAGAGGCCAGAGAGGAGTCTTCGGAAGTGAGATCGCCTGTTTAGAGGCGATCTGGTTTGAGAGATGAGAACCATTAAAGTGACTTTTCAATAGAAAATGCAGAGGTTTATCTTTCTTTGCACTTAACTGGTTTTCTTCTCTTCCTCTATTTCCTCCTTCTCCTCCACCCTCTCCTCCTCCTCTTCCTTCCTTCTTCTCTTGGCTCCTGGGAGTTGGATCGGAAGAGGTGGTCAATGACATGACCAAAAACACAAGGGCTGAGCAGCTCCCAGCCTCCAAGATGGGCTCCCAATGAACCCGGACTCCAGGCATTCATGGCTTTTGTAGTTTCCTTCCACCCTGTATCAGAGTCCATCTGTGTGACTAATAGGGTATAGCAGGAGTGACAGTATGTCACTTCGAGGAAAGGTCATTAAAGACACATGGCTTCTGGCTTGCTATCCCTTATCTTCTTTCTGGGGTCACTCACGCTGGGGGGAAATCAGCTGCCAGGTCATGAGCAGCCCCATGGAGAGGCCCATGTGGCAGGGCTTCCTGCCAGTCGTCACTGAACGCAATGGAAAGTGGGTTCTCCAGCCTGGCAAGCCCTCAGATGACTGCAGCGTGGGCTGATATCTTACTGAGAGAACTTGAGCCAGAACCACTCAGCTCAACTACTCTCAAGTTAAGTGAGATAAAGAAGTTGTGATACAGTTCTATGACCCACAGAAACTGTGAGATAATAAATGTTAGTGGCTTTAAGTTGCCAAGTTGGGGGTTGATTTGTGATCTTTAATAGGAAACTAATAATAACATTCAATTGCAAATTGTTTACATTGCTATCTAAAATAGAGCTCTCCACCTCCTTGGGCATTCACTTTCCCCTTTATCTACTTTAGTTTTCTTCATAGTCCTTATCACTACATGATAGCATGTTACGTTTTATTTGTTCATTGTTTGTCTTCCTTTAGGCAAAGAAAGTTCGACAAGGGTAGGGAATTGTCTGTTCATATTGTCAGCACCTAAGAAAGTGCTTGGCCCATGTTGACGTTCAGTCATAATGGTTGAACAGTTTAAGTGGTTAACTAAGTCTTTGATAACTGGTGGCTCACAATGACTGAATTTTGGGAAGAGCAGTGCCACTGGGAGGAACCACAGAAGAGATGGCCAAAGGGGCCTTGCTGAGGGCAGGATCAGCCAGAGTCCAAAGCAGGTTGGTAACGGGAAGTATCAAGCAGTCTCTGTGGCTTTCCAGAAATTTCTTTGGGAAGAAAACTAATAGTGGCGACTCCAGCATTTCTATAAAGAGGTTTTATTGGGAGGCAGATCTGGTCGAAGATGAGTTCCCATTGCCTCTCATGAAAGACTGAGAAAAACTGAGGTGTCCATGAGAAGAGAGTGTCTTGGTGGAGGGTTGGCTGGAGCCGTTCTGTGTACGATCTGCTCAGATTGCCAATGTGGGTAGATGAATGGACTTCCCCTCATGAATGTGACCGATTTTGAGGTTTTTGTCATGCAGATAGCACAGCAAATAATGTCTGACTTTATTTTGTTGTCCCTCCCAATAAAACCAGAGCTTGTTTCAGTTAGCGTGGAGTCCTCTTTGGATTGCTCTGTCTCTCAGTCTGCATCCAATCTGCAAGCTAAGCCTTTTAGTGTTATCTTCAAAACACCCAGAATCTCACCACTTTCCCCAAACCGGATTCAAGCTACTCTCATCTCTCACTTAGACTGTTGCAGTAGTTTTCTAGCAGGTCTCCCTGCTTGTGTCTTGTCACTTAAGTCTTCTTCCTTACAAAACCTGAAGTTACTCTTTAAAATATATAACAAATCGTATCATCCCTTCTGTTTCATAACCTCCAGTCTTCCTTGGAGTAAAAGCCAAATTCTTTGCTATGGCACCAGCTTCCCACGGCTGTCCCATTATCCCTGTCACCCCATCTTCCACTTTTTTTTTTTTGCCCCAGACAATTTGTTCTCCTTTCAGTTTGTGGAACAAACTAGCAGGGTCTTTGCTCCTGCCTCAGGGTCTTTGGACTTACTGTTCCAGCTGCTATTCCTCTCTGAACATTTGCCTGGCTATCCACATCATCTGTTCCCTCACCTCTTCAAGTCTTTTCTATAATATCACCATTTCAGTGAAGACTTTTCCATTACATATTGAAACCTCTCCACTCTGTACTCCCTATTCCCTCTCCCTGTTTTATTCTGCACCATAGAATTTCTCATCTTCATCTAGACATACATTCTCTTCATACACACACACATATGTATACACACATACACAATTCATTTTATTATTTATCTGCCTCCAACACATAAGTGCTTCTCCAAATTTCATTTGAGGATCCTATTAAAATGCAGAGTCTGAATTTTTAATATCCCAAGGGTTGTTGATGCTGCTGGTCTAGGGACCATAATTTGAGAAACAAGTTTCTAGAACTGTGCTCTCCAATATAGCAGTCACTAGTCACATATGCTCATTTCAATGTAAATTTATGAAAATTTATTACAATATAATACTCAGTTCTTCAGTCACAATAGCCACATATCAGAAGCTCACGAACCACAGGTGACCGGTGGTTGCCCTGTCAGCACAGATACAAAACATTTCACTACCACTGGAATTTCAGCTAGATAGCCCTGCTCTAGAACCACTCTGTTCAATATGGTAGTCACTGGCCACAAGGGGTTGTTTAAATTTAAACTAATCAAAATTCAGTAAAATTGAAAAGTCAGTTCTTTATCCACACTAGCCACACATCAGTACTGAATAACCACACATGGCCAGCGGCTGCTGGACAACAGAGATATAGAACATGTCTATCATTGCAGAAAGTCCTGTGGGATAGGACACAGAATATAAGCTCCATAAGAGCAGGGACTTCTGCGTGTCTCGTTCACTGCTCTATCTTCGGTGCTCAAAACAATAGGACCCACAGGTGGGCCTTCAAAAAAACCTTTATACTTTGGTCCTCCCTCAGGAGACGATGTTATCTTGAGGAAGTAATTGTGATCCCTCTTTGCTATGTGTCCAACTGTTACTGCTGGAAGACCATTAATAAACATTCCCTAGACTGACTGTTTAGAGCACTTCCCACTGTCCAGGTCCTGAGGAATGAATGTGCAGCAGGACAGGAAGGTATGCAAGCTGGAAACTGGGCACAGGCGGCCGTTAGCCTCTAGCTTTGTGACTCTAGGCCTCCTTCTTGGTCAGAGACTGCTCAGGGATGCTGCCTTTCACATTTTCACAGAAGAACTGCACAAGTCAGCTTTTGAAGCCAATGCCCCTGGTGTCCCTGAGCTCGTGCAAACTCTAATCTGAACAAATATACATTACAGTCCTTTCTGTCTTCTTAGACATGGCTCCACACTTCCAGACAGGCCACTTTCTAAAAAAAAAATATGCCCTTCATTCTGAAATAATAGCTAAGTATGACCTACATAACCAAGACTTACTTCGACGTCTTTAGAATATATGCCCCCTCCTCAGCCCTTTTATTGCGCCTTCACAGTCAGATCTAACTGCTCTGCAGCGAAGAAAACACTAAGAACACGCACACACAAAAATGTAGCTGTGTTCTTTGGAGATCGTTTCCCTAGAATTCTAGCTGGCTACTTCTGATTATCAATGGTATTCATCCTGCTGTATTTTTCCAGGAAAATAAATCTGGCTAGGGAATTTTAAAAATCAGTACAAAAGACACATTTCACTACTACCACATTGGAAAAAATATTGTGTTTGGCAAAGGAGAGACTTTTGGATGCCATTAATAAATACCCTCATCGTTGGTCCCAGGAACCTGAACTGAGAGAAGAATCTAGGCCATGAAGTCTTGTCTGCATCCTAATTCAGATGGGTTACTTACCCCCTTGGCTTTCTCCTCCAGCGTTTCAATTTCATTGGCTGAGTCAGACATCTTTTTCTGTCCTTATTCCAACATCAGTAGAGTATCTGTGTGCTCTTTTATTCTTTTTAGTTGGCCAGACTGGCAGGATTTAGAATGATTTTGATGAAAACTGAGGGAAGATGCAATATTCAATATTTTTGATAGATGTGACTCCACTGTTGTTTTGCTTTGTTTTTTGCCTTGAAGCTAATGTGTCTCCCAGAGCTAAATCCAATACTTAGCAAGTGAGAATCTCAAGAATGCCAGTAACTTTAATGAGTTGGCATCAATGCCGGGTAGTCCCCGACCAAATGTATGTGTGTCTGTCTATTTAACATCTGTCTACCTACCTATCATCTATCTGTAATATGAGAACTAGGTCACCATTTAAAATATGAATAATGACAATACTTCTAAAGAGCATGGCCCCTTGAGCATTGCTGTTGTCCTATCTTCTAATATACAGCTAAATTGATACTTCCAAACAGGAAGGGAAAAACAGCGGCAGAACCAAACAGTAAATTTGGGACTGTGAAATCCTAACCTAACCTGACCATGTCATGAAAAGTTAAAGGCAGCTCTTTCTCTTTATATCTACAACATGGGCTGGGCAGTTGGTCAGTGTTTCTGAGTTTGGGGTCTGAGGGAGGGGCATTCTCTTTGTACAGAACCACATTGAAGTTCTACTCCCATGGCCTCCTGGTGTTGAGAGGAGGGCTACTATGGACTGATATTACTTTAGAAAGCCCCTTGGAGATGTCCTGAATGCTGGACCAAGGCACATTCAGGGCCACTTGGACATTTTTAATAAAGAAAATGAGAATGAATGAGCTGCCCCTGGGCTAAGTCTTTTGGCAGTCCTCTCTGCCTGGAGGTTAGAGGGGTGGGAGAGATTCTAGGAAGCCTGGCATAGGGCCTGCAGGGTGTTCTACTCTGTGCTCCGACTGTGCGAAGTCAGAAGGACAGTGGCGTAAAGTTTTCCGGAGGTGTCCAGATGGGTGGAAACCTTACCGAAGCTAGCTGCTTGATCCAAACTCCAAGCAGACTCAAACTTATTCAAATACTAACAATGTTTTGAAATAAAATCAGTATCTAGAGGTCTTCTACTGCATGATCTATGTGTTTGGACTCATTACAAGCCCCAGAGGAACAGTATTTATGTAAAGCAGTGGCACTAGCAGGTATACGCATGGCACAGGCAACTTGAGTGTGAAATACCCAATTACAGTCCTTTCCACCGGAGTCGGCACACTTCCCAAATGAAACTTAGTGTTTTAAAAAGTCAACTCTTTGTATTTCTAGTCTATTCCTGGACCTATGGAAACAACGTATTTGGGCGTTAGAAACAAAACAGAATCCATACAAACCCCCGATTCCTGTCCTGTTCTACCCGGGAATAAACACTGGAAAGAACCTTGACACATTTCTCTAACGTGGCTTTTTGAAGTTGCTCAACCACCTGTGCTGAAGTGCTTACCTTCAGTTTTATAATGGTTTTCAAGAGGCTTGCTGATAGCTACTGATCCTTCTCATGAGGGGCTCTGGATGTGAACAGAAACAAAATGTACCTTTGGAGATGAGGCTAAAACAGAACCATGCAGGAAAATGGGGAGGAAGTGGTGAGGGACCAGTGAACAGGTACAAATAGATCAGGGAGTAAAAGGCCCCACTTTGCTTACGGTGATGGGGTAATTAAGACTCTGAGATGGTTTGGGTTCACCTGCCAGCAGTGAGCGGGCTAGCTCAGCAGTCTTTCAGACTGAAGCTTGTTAAACGACCAGTATCCTCTCCCCCAAATCTCCATGTCTCCAGAAAATGCACTCTCACATTCTGACAGTGATATATTCTGGTGGGCATTAGGTTATCCCCTCCAGCAACGTCGTCTGAAAAGCTCTTTTAAATCACCACAGACTTGCCCGCCCCCTGCCTGTGGCACTTCTCCTGAAAATAGGTACCACACAAAAGCGGCCCATCCCCCTAGTGCAACTAAAAAATACAGAGGAAAGAAACACGCAGGACCCAAACCTGGATTTGTATTTCATCAGTGGCGGCAGAGAACCTAATGGGCAATACTCTACAAAAGGAGTTGGGTACATGAAATTTCTCGCTGAAGTCCAGAAAGAGTAACCTTAAAAAAAAAGGTTTAAATGTTGCATTTGCTGTTACCATAAGAATTACCAAGTGTTTCCTCCTTTCAGCCAAAGGAGACGTTCGGTCTCATTTTCCCAAGGCCTTGGTTGGATTCCAGTTCCCACAAAGTGTGACTCTGGGTTCCAAGGCCTGCAGAGCACTGTGCAAAGAGCAGAATAGGTTGCATTGTTTAGAAAATCAGATAAGAAAGGTCCGGTTTCTTCCTGGCCAGAACAAGCTATTGGCTGTGAAGTAGGCATTAGAGCCCCGAGGCCACAGGCCCAGGAAGTTAGGTGAGGGAGGTTAAAGAAACAGGAGCACACCTGAGACAGTGTGGCTTCCCTTTTCATAAAAGCACAAGGAGCCGGCACATCGCAGGATCACCCTGGAGGTTATTTGGCCACCTGCATTTGGGATGGAGCACAGGTTTCAAAAGGGAGGGAGACTCTCCTGTGGCTGTGTGTGTATTTCCTGTGTGCACTATTTTAAAAAGAAACATTACACACAAAAGGCCTCAGGCGATGGTACTGGGGGAAACAATAGCTGCTTGAAAATCGGAGGGGACTCTGGTTTTCATTATGTGAGTGAGAGGTCATTATTTGAATCCTTCTCTCTTTTTCTTTAGATCCACAGCCTCTTGGTCTCCAACCCTCCAGTGGGCCCATGGTCCATTATTCTTTGGGTGTTTTGATATTATAAACGTGGTGGAGGAGAGCCAACCAGAGTCTCCCCGTCCAACTAGCTGACGGCAAGCCTTTGCTGCGTCATTCATAAAGATCAAGTGAATCACCTATTGGCCTGTGGTTGTAAGGAGAGCAAGAGAAATGGTCTGAATCCTGCCCCTATGCTTCTTCTACTGCGACAAGGATCGATTCAGCAAACTGATCTTTTCAGGGGCTTTTCCTAACTGGCAAGGGAGCATGAAAAACCATTTCTCACATTTCTCGATCATCAGGGGGTGGCATTGCATCTGGAGGAATTAATTGTAGAGTTGTAATCCAAAGCATTTGTGCAGGTATCTGGAAGTATGGAAACTGTAATGTTTTACAAAGGCGGTTACATCTACTTTGGTCTCCAGCTCCAAAAGAACGGCTTCAGGGTAAAGTGAAGGCTGTTTACCAGTTGTGACAGTGTTGTCCCTTTACATAGCTTCTCATAAATGAAAAAGCCTATGACAGATCTGTTAAAATTCTCAGTGGAAGCACCCATGAAGAATCCCTTCATGATGTGAAACCTATATTTCTTAAAATTGTTGTTCAGTTACAGTTGTCCCCATTTCTACCCCCAGGGTTCTCCCCCCACCTTGTTGTCTTTGTCCATGTGTCCTTAATACTTACTCCTTGACTTGGGTCAAGTCACGGAATTTTTTTGTTAAACTCCATTTGTAGAGGGAGGCTGCATTCTTTAGCAGTTGGTGGTAAGACTGGAGAAGAAAGAAGTACCAATTAGTGGTTATTCTTTCTAATTGGACATCCTCTCTCCTGTATCTTTTGTGTGATTATCTGGAAGGGAGCTTAATAAGTGTACTGTGACTTGGGGAGACATTTGGGGCTCCGAGGATAATAATGAAAAATAATGAGGATAGTTACCTTTGACTGCAGCCAAACAGGGATTAAGAGCCTTCCTGCTACACTTTCTAATAGCTTTCATTGTTTAGTTTATTGTCACTGTGGGCAGATAATTTCATATTCACAACCCTGATAATATCTGAGGTTTCAAAGAACCCGTCCTCAGTGGGTTTACAAGTACAATCAATTTCTTGGTCATTTTAATGGCTACCTAATCAATCTTACTTGGGCTATGTACTATTTTGCAAATTATTAACATAGTCTAGTTTTTAATAATCAGACAAGGTAAGTTGAGATACCTCAATTATTCTGTTACCATCCTAAGTTCATAACAATTAGAATGATAGAAAAGAGCACCCACGTTGGCTGAAGAATCCGAGGATCACTGAGGGAGGGAGCTGCGGCCATCCTCACCGTGAGCCCGATTCAGGGGAAACCGTGATTCAGGTTCAAAGGCGTGTGGTGTGTTTGGACAGTGGCTATTGCATATGCTGTTTGAGAGGACGGTCAAGCTACTTTGAGGTCCTTAGAGCTTGTCCAGGAAATAATGTTTTGTTGTTATTTTCAGAGAATGTCCTCATCCTTTAAAAATATTATGTGAGTGTGAGTGTGTGTGTGTGTGTGTGTGAGAGAGAGAGAGAAAATATAAGGATTGAACATGAGTCTTAATCTATGGAATAACAGAACCTGCTATTTCCATATGACTAACTCAAGGCCATGACGAGGTTAACTTATAATTAATATTATGATACTGCAAAGCTATGGTAGAAATTGCCTCCTGAACTGTATCAAACATCTCCCTGAGTGTGCTCCCTGTATGCTGGTTTGAATGTGTCAGTGCATCACAGCTTGTGATGCTCACCTGGTTGGAGTTACAAAGTCCAGCTCAGGGGTCTTCTCTGAGAGGAGACCCCAAGCTTCATCCCTCTCTGTACGGTGATGAAAGTGGTTTCTTTGGTAAATGCCACCAGAGGAAGATTCATGGAACCAGCACAGCGCCAGGCACACAGTAGGTTCTTAGTCATTACTTGTCGGATGAGTGAATGAATGTTGTCACTGTTTTTATATTCTTTTTCCCGCCCTCTGACTCATCACTTGATGCCAGTTGATCCGAGTTCGATTGAGAATATCTTTCTTTTTCATCCAGATTCTGTCATCATACCTTGTCAATGAACCTTTGTTAAAGGAGTTGAGGGTTGCTGAGTACCATCTACTCCTTCAGAAGAAAAATGATTGGTATTCCTTGGGAATTCTTTGTTCATGAATATTGATTTCAATTTCAGTCTCTATCATATGTTCATCATCACATGGGCCAGGATGGGTTTCAGGCATGTTGATTTCATCAGTATAAAATTCAGTAGCTCCTCCCTTGACTGTAACGAGAAACATTCCACAATATGGAAATGGCTAGTCTTGGAAATACTTAGGTCAAGATTGTTGTGGTTGTTGTTTTTAATGATTCTTCAAGGCCGTCTTTTAGTACCTAGACGCTGCTGTTCGCTGATACCTGAGCAACAATTTAAACTTCATGGTAGCCTCCATGGGTGGTCCGTGAGACCGGCATCCTCTTTGCAGATATTTCCTGGGATATTTCTGGAGAAGCCACAGGTGTGCCGTTAACAGGCAGGGACTGTTTCATATCTAGTTCTCTAATGGAGAGGTTCTGTTCATCACATGTGATTTCTTTTTTTCTTTCTTTTTGCATTTTTTAAAATATATTTTATTGATCATGCCATTACAGTTGTTCTATTTCGCCCCCTTCATTCCCCTCCACCCTGCACACCCCTCCCCCACCATTCCCCCCTTTTGTTTATGTCCATGTGTCTCAAGTTCTTTAGATTCTATATTTCCCCTATTTTTCTTGCCCTCCCCCTATTTTCTACCTACCATCTATGCTACTTATTTTCTGTACCCTCTCCCCCCTTCTCCTTCTCCCACTCCCCTGTTGCTAACCCTCCATGTGATCTCCATTTCTATGGTTCGCTTCTGATCTAGCTGTCCTCTTAGTTTGTTTTTGTTTTAGGTGTGGTTGTTAATAACTGTGTTTGCTGCCCTTTCACTGTTCATCTTTTTATCTTCTTTTTCTTAGATAAGTCCCTTTAACATTTCATATAATAAGGGCTTGGTGATGATGAACTCCTTGAATTTGATCTTATCTGAGAATCACTTTATCTGTCCTTCCATTCTAAATGAAAGCTTTGCTGGATAGAGCAATCTTGGATATAGATCTTTGCCTTTCATGACTTGGAATACTTCTTTCCAGCCCCTTCTTGCCTGGAAGGTCTCTTTTGAGACATCCACTGACAGTCTGATGGGAACTCCTTTGTAGGTGACTGTCCCCTTATCACATGTGGTTTCAAATGCAAGCTGATCTGCTGACTTGAAACAAAAAAAACAAAGCTTTAAAAAATGGACCTGTGGCTTTGGGAGATGGCGATGCACTCAGGGGAAAGGAGTGATCACAAGGGTGCGTTCCTGGGTGGCGTGTTCCCAATATGAGTGTCTCTGGAAGTGTCTCCTCCCTCACAGCAACGGCTCTGCACACCTGGTGGACACCTTAATGAAATCCGCCTGAGTTGCTGTTGGGCAACCGGAGCTGTGTTTCCGCAAGTGCCAGTGACAGCACCAGCATCCACTGCACACAGCCGGTGACAGGCGCTCCCTTCCCCCTGCCCCGCTCCTCCCTGGAATGTAAGGACAGCTTCTGGTGTAGGGGTCAAGAAGAAGAAACCATTCGGCTCACAGCACGAGGAAAACCAATTTGTTTCACAGATTTTCCAGGTAAATATTTTCACTGCAATATTTACCTAGTCTTTATTCTGTCTCCTTCTACTGTCTATTCAGCATTTTATCAGAATAACTCCTCTTTCAACTAATCATGATTGTCAGCTGTTGAACAAATGAACCGCATTTGGTGACTTCTCTGTGAAAATTTAGAACTGGTAAGCAATGTATTGTATAACTTTCCCCTTAAAAATACTCCATATTTTTGGTTTCATGTTGCATGCTCTTGGACACCAAACTTCTTGAAACTTGTCCTAATTCTGAACACATGTAAAGGAAAAATAAATTTAATTTACTGCTAGCCTTATTCTGAGATCTTGACAGGATGCAGGGGACCACCTCAGGTTAATGTTCCAAGGAAGTTAGCAGCCCTAGTGGTTTATATGAGGGCAATTAAGCAGCTCACATAGGGTGAGGAGAAGGTTGAGCACAAATAGACTTAAAATCGATATATCTTAAAGCCTTTTTACTTGCTAAAGATGAAATTTGCCTTTCATCTGTCAGTACTTGCTTTCTGTCATATTGATTTCTCAGAGCTAAAGGTCTAAGTGAGTAGAGATTTGTCATTTCTCTTTTTCCAACGGACTGATAATTTTTCCTTTTAGGTCAAGTTGCTATATTATTCTTTCAGGTTTTAATGCTCTAAGACTTTTTAATTTTTTAAACTTGTAATAACTAATGGTCAACATAATTTTGAAGATTTCTCCAGTGTCTGTAATCAGTGCCAGGAGAAGTATAATTAGGTGCATAGTTATTTATCCATAATTCTGAAATCCAGAAAGATCTGAAAAAAACAGAAGTTTTAAAAAATGTATGTTTCACACAAATTAATTTGGTGACAGAACCTGACTTAAAGGGATGCAAGCTATGTACAGTTTTCAATAATCTTATGCAGAAATATTAATACATTTAATAAAGGGTGCCATGCCAGACTCTACTAGGTGTGTTACAAAGTACACCCCTGACAGCTTCCTAAAATGTGAAACAATATGAATTCCAAAATATATCTGGCAAGTATAGAATTGAAGGCCTGAACTAAACTGTGATGATAAAGACTTTTCACTTACTTGTTCATTTCCAGCCAAAGTCACTGAGCCAAGGGAAGTGACAAAACCAAGGATGCAACTTTACAGGGACGACGGCCGCAGTGATCTGACTTGCTCTTGACTTTAACATAAGGCAAGTTTCTTGCCCACTTTTCTGTGTCTCGTCTGAACACCAAGCTCCTATGGCCAGGATATTAAATGAGGCTTGACCCAATTACCAACATATTGCTTTATTTCTTGGTGGTAGTAAATTAAGGCTTTCTAGATTCATACAGCACGCAGTGATTTGAACATTAGGATAAAAAAAACAATGAGCATTCAATTTAGCAGAGGCAGGAAGGAAGCAATGTTTTAAAACAGATAAATTTTCTACTGAGGCCTTTTGTTTGGTCTCTAAAAATCTGCTGAGCTATTTCCCCAGTTCCCTCTGTCAGAAATTCACAGCCCAAGGGGAAGCAGAATAGAAAGGAAGACTGGGGGGACGGGGAAAGTGGGAAAGACGGTATGTACTGGGCAGTAAGGATGGCAGTTGTCTTTGTCTCCCAGTTGGAAGACAGTGTAGATGTTGTAGTCAAATGGCGGTGATCGAAATATCTGCACTAGGACTCCCTTTCTCTGATTTGGGGAACCATTTTGGACCTCCCTTCTCATTCTGGGAGTATGAAAACAGCTCACTGGGAAGACCCCAGTGCCAAGGGTTAGGAACAGTCCTTTGTGACTCTCAAATTCTAAAGCTTTAGACAAGGTCACAAGTCACAGAGCAGGGGAATGCTACCTTGAAACCCTTTCATGATTCTAAACTCTATGGCTATCACTAGATATTATCTCCAGCCAGACATTTTATCTATCCACACACCTGGGCCCCTGCCCTATGGCCCTGATTGCACATCTGATTTGTTGATTGTGTTGACTGGAAAGAAGACCGTATTTCCCATGATGCATGAAAGAAATCTCCTGGGCAGGCACCACCTCACTCTATCTCCTTCACAACAGAAGACAAAGGAACGCAGGGAGCCTACAGTGGGAGTGCAGTTGTCGAGCGTTGTGCAAGCTTGGTCTGAAACTGATTCCACATGCTTGCCTTGGAGATGCAGAGGTTCTGGGTTTGGATGGTGGATGCTTTGAGAAAGGAAGGATGGGTGATTTGAACACTGATGAAGGAGGGGCGTGGCCACAGAATAATTTGGGAGAGGTCATGTGTTTATCGACAAAAGGCAACTCAATTTGATGAAAATAAGCAATGGAATTTCTTCTGGCATCCTGATTTCACATGAATGAGGCTAGCAAATGGGTTGCTATCCAAATAGGACCTTTAAAATTCATACTTGGCAATGACTTTAAGGCTCTATTCCAGGGCTCTGGCTGGTAAACCAGCGTCTAAGCTCTATCAATGTGTTCCCTCGTCCATTTGTCTGGCATTTTCAAGCGAACAGTATTGGAACACCTGGAAGACTGCCCTGCATTCTTTGACAGAGAACACGCAGACAGCCACAGGGGAAGGCACACGAAGTGGCAGTCTGCACAATTTAACGTTATGACTTAACCCCAACAGGCTTCATGTGATGAAGTCTGGATGCACACAAAAATAAATAGATGAGAAAAGTAGACATGTGATCGGAATGACAACGAACCGAGGTATCTGTTCCCGTCAGCTGCAGGGCAGATGTGCCTGCTGCAGGCCTTGTGTGCAGGCAGAGGAGTCAGAAAAACCTTACAGGACTGTGCTGCCTGGGGCCTTGTTTCCTAGTTAAAAATCATGAGGGTTTTCCCTCCATTTGAAAGATCAGCTTGACGGGGGGATATGGGCTTTGCTGTGATTAGGGATTTCATGGTGCCACGAAGGGGCTGCTCTAGCAGAGTGGGAGAAGATGCCCAAGAGACCCACTCACCCAAACAACCAGGGGTGGGAGTGATGCTCAGGTTGGAGTGAAGGACTCGCGGGACACTGGTGTTGGCACTTCTGAATCTCCTGAAAGCATCCCTAGAATCTGCACCCTTGGAGGAGGTGGTAGATCATCCGTGTGCTCTATGCCAAGGCACTTTTGTGTATTGACATCTCAGTCCCCTCAGTTCTGAAATGGGCATCAAGCCAAAACTCTTGGGCTGGACGGGCTCTGATTCAGTGCTGGAAACTAAAGCCCAGAGTGGTCAAATGTTTTGTTCAAAATCACAGAGCTGGTCAGTGGCAGAATGCAAATCTCCTCTCTACTGTGTGGCTTGTTGAAAGAGATTCTTTTAAAAGGTTTCAAGGTACTTTGTGTCTACCAGGTGCTGTGACATGAATTTAATAAGAATTTGCTTGGATGTAGGATGGAGGCGTGTGGCTTAGGCCAATTGAGCAGAAGGAGGAGGAGGAGGTATGAGTGGAATTATTATTCTGATAAGTTGATGTAGCTGCTGTTGGAGACAGAGGGCTGGGGGATTGAGGGATGGGGTACAGAATCCCAGAAATGTGATCAGGAAGAGAGAGAAACAGAACCGGGCATCTCCAATGACAAGAAATCAGCTTTCTGAGGTACATCTGTGGTGAGAACAGAAACTGCCTGCAAATGACCTGAACAGCAACACCATTTAGTGTAATAGAACTTGACCCTGCCCACCCCAGCCCCTTCCATGACCTCTGCTGCCCCGGGCAATTAGAAAAAAATAAAAGCCAGATGCCTAAGAACCTTCCTGGGAGAAAGAGCTGTTATGAGTGGGTGTCGGTGCTTACATATGCTGCTTTAGAAAAACACATTTCGCTTTGTTCATGTTTGTCCGAAAACAGCGCCGGATAGGAGCTGTCCCTTCAGAAGAAGGCGGGGTTGGTGTGCTCGATGACGCAGCGCTTGCAGTGGCGCTTCACAAACCGCAAGGCCTCCACGGACACCTCGCAGTCCTGGACGTTGAGCAGCTGGAGGTCGAAGCAGTTGGCCGCCACGATCTGCAGGCCCTGGCCCGTGATGCTCTCGCAGGACTTGAGGCTGAGCCGCTTGAGATTGAAGCAGTTCAGGGCCAGGCACTCCAGGCCCGTGTCAGAGACCAGAGGGCACTTGCCGATGTCCAGGGACTTGAGTTTGGTGCAGTTCTTGGCGAGGTACTCCACGCCGTGGTCCGTTATGCCCTCGCAGCCCCTCGCGTTGAGGTAGCGCAGCTTGCTGCAGTACTTGGCGACATAGCGGATGCCCACGTCGGTGACCCGGCCACAGTGCGCGATGCTGAGGTACCGCAGGCGGGACTCCAGCTTGGCGATCTCCCGCAGGCCGAAGTCGCTGACGAAGCGACAGTCGCTGACGCTCAGCTCCTTGATGGACGTGCAGTAGATCATCAGGTAGCGGAGGCCCTCGTCGGTGAGGCGGACACAACGGCGCAGGTACAGGTGGGTCAGCTGCGTGCAGTGCGCCGCGATGGTGTGCAGGCCTTCGTCCTCCAGCACAAAGCAGTCGGTCATGTCCAGGTAGCGGATGGAAATCTGTTTACCATGCAAGGGGGACAGTTTAATGGAGGCCTCCCGGGTCAAGCTGATGCAGGTCACTTTGGAGCACCCTACACAGAGAGACAGAACACACGTTCAGAGCAACCGCCGGAATAGGGTGGTGGGCTCACCCCTGGATGAGGCAAGACAGATTCCTGCCTTCCTCCCAAGCCAGGTTCCCCATGTTACCCCTTTTTTAATTAACCTTTACAAAGAAGGAGAGCAAGAATGGGTTCTTGTGTTCATTGATTTTTTTAAAGTACTTTGGGGCTTTAGGGGATTCACAGGCTTTAGAATCAGAAAGACGATGGCTCCAGTTCCAGACCATCACTAGTTGCCACACACGAGGCAAATCGAGCCTTTGTCTTAAAATGGGGACAATGACATTCCCTGAAAGGTGACTGTGAAGAAGAAATGAGACATTTGTGTAAATATCTTGCCTTTGTCCTGGAATGTTCTAGAAGGTCAATAAAAGCTGGTTTTCCCCTGCAATGGTCTGCTGCAATGGCTTGGGCACTCTCTGGTCCAAAGAAGTATCATATGTAAAAGAAGCCTTGGCCTTGGCCTTGGTTTGGCAGAAGGAGCTCTGATTGGGAGTCACAGATGTTTCAAGTCTATTTTTATGGCCTCAGGCAAGAGGCTTAACTTTTCTGTCTCAAGACTTTCCTTATAACATGGGACTCAACAGGAGGTGTGCCTCTAGCTTTTGGAAGAGATGAGGTTGCAAAACCAGATAATGGGTGGGGATATGCTCCAAAAACTCTCTGGGAAACGCCTGTAGTTATTAGTCTAACAAGGTGACCATCTGGGGATTCAATTCAACTCTCCTGTGTAGAGAAAGGGTAACTGTGTCATCTGCATTGTTCTAGCCCCTCTGCCAGTCTCCCTGCCCTGCCTTGCCCCTAACCTTCTGGGCTCCTCACAGCTGCCAGAGAGATAGAAAGAACTGCAAACCTGCCACTCTGCTCACAGCCTTCAGATGGCACCCATTTCACTCCCAGTGTAAAATACAAAGCCTCAGAGGCCCGGAAGGACCGGCAGCCTGGGCACCCGACCATATCTCTTTCCTCACTCCTGGGACCCCACCGGCCTTCTTGCTACTTTGCACACTCCTCACACATCTTCCTGCCTCAGGGTCGTGCACTGGACAGGGCTGTCCAAGATCTCCATGGACCCACCCCCACTTTCTTTGGTCTCTGAGCACAGGTCAGTTTACTGGACAATTCCTCCCTCCCCTGCCTGACTCCCTTTCATTTTCAGCACTCTCTATCACTTTGTGACATCCTATATTTATTTGTTCACTTTGGTATTTGCTGTCCCCACTCTGGAATGTCGGCTTCTGAGAAAAAGGACTCGGCTGTTCCCTGCTCTGTCCTTCACACCTGGGTCCTAGCTGGTGCTCACTAGATACCTGCAGAATGAAAGAGTGAATGGCCTGTGGAGTGAACACGGTCTTCTACAGGAAGATCAGACAGGATAATCCAATTTCCAACATTTAAGTGTCCTCAGGACTGCGACCCTGGCTGAGGTATATCTATGCCGAAAAACAGTTGTCTACTTTATTATAATGCATTTCATTTATGTGGAATTATGAAGTCTTCAAAGTGTTTTTATAAACATTTTTTTACCATATTTTAAAAATAATCCATTTTACAGATAAGGAAATTAAGTTCAGGAAGGTATCTTTGGATGCCTCTCTAAACATTGTTTTTAACCCTTCTTCCCCTAAGAACATGTGTGTGTATAAATTATATACACACGTACACTACATATTATATAATTACATATTTATATACCATATGAAACATTTTGTTGTATAATTCAGTTCACTATATATTACCATGTGAAATGTACACAGTATATTTTTAGTATGTGAAGATTAATATGCACAGTCCATATAGTGTATAAACAAATGCATATGTATACATAGTTCATTTCACTACACAGACTGCTCACTTTCTCTCTGCCCTGTCCAAGTCCCTCTGGCAGATCTTAAGCTAGGTGCCTCACCCCCGGCACCTCTGTGCCTTGTTGCTTAAGTATTATCCAAGGCTTCCAAGCAGCTGCACAATAGCACTAACTGGGACTTTCCTCCCACTTCCTGGCAGGCTGCCCAGGAAACTCATGTAAAATTCAGGTCCTGGGAGAAACGAGATTCAAAAGCCACGTGCTACCAACTCAAAAAATTTCAGGAAGGAGTAAAGCATACAATGCAGCATTGGAGAACAAAGATGCAACTCATCGGAGGCTCCCCACACAGTGGGCTCCCTGGTTTTGTAGAAGGTGGTTGGTACTTCTCAACTTTGGCTTTGAAATCTTCCTTCGTTTTGCATTTCTTTTTCTAGATGAACTCTGATCCTGCTTCCACTGAATTTGTATGTCCATAGTGTTGGTTGCCCGTCTATGGTGCCTGTGAAGGCATTATTTCTCAAGAATGTATGATAAACTTTGTTCCTGAATACTTAGTTTTGTTTTGCTATTTTTATACATGTATATTTTAAATACCAAGCAAAATTTGTTGCCCTACAGAAAAATACTAGCTATACTGTATTCGGGCAGAGGAAATACATGCGTTGTTTTTGAAAATTAGTTCCAAATTTAATGAAATCCTAGTTTAGCTCAGTTTTCGTAAAGAAACTATTTTCACATGTTTATTTTCAATAATAATTTAAAATTTTAACTTTAGCTTTAATACTTAAGGATTGGTTGAGTTTGGGTTAAAAAGACATTGGTCCATGACTCAGCAGGTAATACCTGTGGCTAGCTCATGCATTCATACATTACAGGCATAGAGAGAACCTTAAGAAGTCATCCAATTTAACCTTTGTTTTTTAAAGACGAGACGTCCCAGGCTCAGTGAGACCAGGGCAGAGTTTCTCGACTCTTGATCCACTGTTGCTTACATTTCTCTGGAGAACCCCGACTAAACATTTATAAAAGGTAAAATGTGATCATTAAAAAAAACACTATTGCTAGTTATAGTAATTTTTACTGACTTGAAAAGATAGCTTTTGAGGTGGGCATTTTCTGCATTGCTGGAGACCGAAGAGGCAGCCTCATGTCCTCTGGGGCAATTAAGATCCAGACCAGCAATGAGTCTCTAGAGTCAAGCCTATTGCCTTTGAGAAGGTGGCCAGTATCAGAGTCCAGCTGGAAAAACCAAGGAGAACAAGTCACAAGTGAAATCACCTGCGTTGGCCTTCTGGCTGCTCCCTGTATCAATATAACAATTTCCAGATTCCCTCAGAAATGAGGGCGCCTTTCAGAGGTAGTGTTACGTTCATCCTTATGGCTTATTGGATCTTTTAAGTCCATCTACCTGAAAATCCTGCCCCCACCCCATATCTGAAATTTTGTGCTCTTGGTGAGTTACAGGGTCCCCTTGTTTTGTTTTTTATGTGTATATATCACAGGAAGGGTTCTGGGAGACATGTGAGGACCTATACAAATACAGGGTTCAGCACAAATAATGCCTTTTTAAATTACAAAGTCTTTTATTACAAAATCATAAGCATGTAATTCTATAATATAACAATATCACACTGAAGCACACCATATGACATTTTAGGTGAAATATTTAAATTAAAACGATAAATTATCACACCCATATTATTACCTTACCAAACATGCTCAAGCAGGCGTTACTTCTGCTAGACCCTGTATATTTGGATCTGCAAATTAGTCCGATTGGTATCAAGGAAGGGCATCGAATCTTCCATAATGGTTAGTCAAAGAGGCTCCCATTGAGTGAGTGAGGTCCCACTCACTCAAGCTAGAAGCCCAGGAATTTCCATTCTCAAGTAGCCAAAGTAGTTTTTGCATTGAATTTCAACAGGACTCCAAACGACAGGGCACAATTACTTGCAGCCTGTGCTAAGGTTGTATGGGGAGTCCTTTATATGAAGATGGGGATTCCGAAAATAAATAATTTCCTCATCAGAGAAAAGAAAAGAAAATGAGGTGTTTATAAAAGAGGCCCATGATGTCCAGAATCTTAGAATGTTACAGAGTCCAACCTCCTGCTCCCCCTTTTTTAAAAAAACTGAAGATGAAACATATCTAGAGAAAGCTGCAAATTGTCCCAGATCACAAGGTTTTGAAATAAGTTTCCACCACATCACAGTGCTTTCTCTTTCCAGAATTCCTTGGAGGAAAAATGTAAGAAAATCTCTTCGTTTCCTGCTTCTTTATGCCAATGGCTGCTCGCAACTGAACATATGGTTACTATGGTTTTGTACTGAAGCCAGCTGAGGAGGGGAGCAAGGAGTTGCTTGCCAGCGAGGGAAAGAATCTGCACAAAATAATTGACTGTCATCTGAAATATTTTCAGATGTCGGCTTTCGAAAGAGAGAGCAAGCTGAGAGAGCTGGCTTTTACCTCGGGTTTTTTTCAGAGGGTGTCATGTACCTCAAGTGCTTGTAAAGCCCGAATTCTGTTTATTTGCCCATCACCGTGGTTCTTACTTCTTGACCCTCCCCCAACTCTCCCTGCCGCCGCGGCACACGCTGCTCATTTCTTGAACTCCCTGATGCATTTTACACATCTCAGCCCCTCAAATGCTCATCTGTTCACCGGGCAGCAGAGGAGATAAAGGGAGGCTGTGAGTCTGGCCGGATCCACGTCTGGCGCCAAAGTGTGAGTCTGGGTTTTAATTCTTCCTGCCTGAGAGGGGTTTTCGAGCAAAGCAGCCACGCTGGGATTTCCCTCCATGTTTAAAAGAACTAAAAGCCTCACTCAATAGGCCTTACCTTTGGCCTATGTAGTTGAAAGTGTTGCTTAAGAAAAGATACAGAATCAACCCATGGGGGAGGCAAGTGCAGTGAGATATAAGGAGACACTCACCTTCAGCACTGCTCTCAGGCTCGTGGAACATAAACCCAGGGATGTGGGGTGGGTTTAAACTCCCTGTGCCTCTGAGTGAGACACTTGGTCCTTATTTACCTCTGATAGGGTACTCGGTTCCCATTATCTATGGTTGCTCAACTGACTGTGAGAGTACCGGGAGGAAAGATGTTTAAAAGTCATGCTAACTTAAAGTGCCAGATAAAGAGATGCCTCTAAATTCTTCTAAGAAGTTGACATCATTTGATGGAAGAGACAGCTCTGGCCTCCGGGGTCCTGATTACACAGAGCCAGCTTCTCTGGAAGTCGGCTCCTTTCACACCCACCCTCCATCTTTGATGGTTAACCAGAGGCGGCCGCTCCCAAGTGGCAACGGCATCTACTGCCTTGGGAAGGCCTCACTGGTCGGAGATTGCCCTTTACCTGACACATCCAGGTGCTCCAGGTTGGGGCAGAGGGACACCACGTCAAAGACAGCCTCGTTGGAGATATTGTAGCAGCCTGAGACTTCCAGGCGCCTCAGTTCTGGGCAGCGCTGGGCAATGGTGTAAAGCCCTCTGTCCGTGAGCCGCCGGCAGCCACTGACAGTTACGGTTTCCAGCATGAGACAGACGTTGGGTGTGTCCTGGCACAGCCTGCGGGTCAGCACCTTGAGGGCGCGGTCCACGTTGATGGTCTCGCCCGTCAGGCGGATAGTCCTCCAGAGGCGCGGGTCCCAGGCCAGGTTGTACCAGCGGCGGCACACGCGGGCGCAGCGGCACAGCTGGTTGGTGGGCAGGAAGGAGAAGATCTGCACCATGGAGTGGTCCGGGAGCCGCTCTATGCTGGCCTGCTCCTTCTGGGGCTTGGAGGCCAGCCGGATGAGCGGGTGCGTGAGGCGGGTCGGGGGCGGGGAGTGGACCAGGGCCACGGTCTCCCCTGTGATGGAGGACGAGGAGGTGGACGAACCCCTTCCATTCTGAAAGCCGGGCAAGTTCGGTGGACATATCAGGGCTGGGCTGGGCGTGCTCAGTGTGCGCATGCTCAGGTCGGAGTCTGGCAAAGGACAGAGAGCAAAGGGTTAATGGTGGTCCCAGCCCAGCCTCGGAAGGAGGCCGGTGCCCAGTGACACTCTCATTCCACTGATACCCATCCTGGGCAGACCCTGCGGAACCCGTCACCAGAGGCGGGAACTCATGCAAGTTTCACCAGTTCCGGAAAGGGGCTTATCCTCTGTACCGGGGGCGAGGGGTGCTGGGTGGGGGGTGGAGGGAGGTAGGCAAACTTTTCTGTAAGGGGCCAGATATGAAATACTGCAGGCACCGCAGGCCATACGGGCTCCGGCTCTGTGGCAATTACTCAACCCTGCCAGTTGTGCATAAAGCTGCCGTGAACAATATGTAAAAAACAGGAGTGGGAGTTGCAATAAAATTTGTTTTATGAGAACGAACCAGCTGGATTTGGCCTGAGAGTCAGTTCACTGACCTCTGATCTGCACGAAAGGTGATTATCTAAAGGGCACAACTTCAAAGTTTCATTATTTCTATTCTGGGAGTAGCCTTCATATATTATGAACACAAACTGATTTAATTTTTTAATTATATTTTAGTGAGGCAAAAAATATGCTTCATGTATAAACGAGGAGAATGAGTTTCACAGAGGAACTCAGGCCAATGGGGGTAAAACAGTTCCTGTCTTTGCCCTTACCGGGGTCCCTAGTGTCCAGCCCCCCACCTTTTGGTAACTGCATCCCCAACTGTGGGGCCCAGGGTCTGTGGAGAACCCCCTTTTTGGCTAGATTTCAGATGGTGCTTCCAAGCCCTGGATATCTGTGACAATATTTATTTTTCCTTCTTAGTAACAACCCCTTTCCTTTGCACTTGAATAATTTGAGTCATATTTTGTTCCTTGGAACGAGACAGCTCACTTGATGAGGACACAGTGGTGTTTAAGATTATGGGGGGTTATTTTTTTCAGAAAACTATTATAGGGAGTCTGCCATTTCGTATCCCCCCACCTCTCTATGTATGTGTGGGGAAGAATGTGTATCTATAAATATATATTTTACATCATTGGTGGATATATTTATCTAGGAAGTCATTTATTCTCTCTAAATATGTGTATATATCTTACACATCTTACACACACACACACACACACACACATACACAGACAAAAGGACAGTTGTTTTCTCCAAAATATGGATTTTTTCATCTGTGAAGCAGTGAGTTGGACTAGATGATTTCTAAGTCATTTCCAGTTCCAATTATAGCTCTAAAGACTTAAAAATTCTATCCTTGTGTGTTTTTCCACATTTCATACCTTGGGGATTTTCTAACACTTGTTTTTTTCAGAGAACTTCCAGTAATAACATATAACATAAAATTCTAACACCTAAATTTCCACTGATTGCCTATTTGTAGTTTTCATACCCAAATACTTTTTTAATGCAATAATTTTTCCTTTGAATGTACTGCTTTATAACCTAACACTGCAAATGTCCTTCACATGTCCACAACTTTGCTCACGGAGCCTCTTTGAATTATTGTCCGCCTCTACCCACTCTGTCTTCCTCTTGAAACGCAAACACCTTTTGCAACTGAGCACAAAGGCCTCCTTCTCTAAGAACATCCTCCTGATATCTTTGAGAAATAATTAATTCCTTCATTCTTGAATCCCCACCCATTGTTATACAGGCATTTGTAAATGTATCTTTCCCTAATGAGCTTGACTGTACTATTTTGATCAAGGTTGCACCCCTCCCTGTACCCCCACACCCTTTGTCACATGACTTTGCAGCTTCTCCTGGTGATATTGGGCTTGGCCCTCTGACTTGCTTTGGCCAGTGGATTCCAGGGAATGTGATTTTCCCAAAGCCATTGGTATGGTTGGGCTTGCCCTCCGGTGCTTTTCTACCACTATGAGAAAATAAAACATCCTTGGCTAGTCCGCTGATATTAGGATGAGGAGAGTCCCAAGGAGCAGGCAGAATTGGCCCCAACCTGCTGCTGAGAGCCAAGCTCCACCAAGCCCAGCTGGGGGCAACCAATGATGGCACACAGATACATGTGCTAAAATACTGAGTTGGGGACTGATTTGTTACAGAGCATTACTACCTTTTATTACATTAAAAATGTCTTTAAACAAGGACTAAATCCCCTTTTATATGTGCGCTGGCAATATCTGACACGGCTTACGGTACAAACTAGGCGCACATAAATGTCTTTAATTGAATGAAAATACATATTTAAAAACAAATAATTTATAGCTCAGCATGTATTTTTCTTTGGCAGGTAGTATACATACTGCATTTTAAATCATTCACTAGAAAAGAAACATGTACTTTTCCCTTTTGCAATCAGCTCAAATGAATAGTAAAATTTCAAGGAAAAACATAAGTTAGGGATTTCAGAACTGCCATCCAAGCTACCATGGTAGTTGTGAACTCCAAGAACTGCCTCTGAAGTTGAGTTTTTGTCAGGCAGGGACCATTTATTTTGGGCCAGGAGGGAAAGGCAATCTTGGACTTTGAGCTCTGACATTTTAGCAGTCGTGAGGGCTCTGAAATCTCCCCCTCTCCTCCTTAAATTCCATTCATCTTGAAAGAGAAGACATTCGACGGTGCTCCAAGGGGACCAGTATAGCTTGAGTTAGGCCCTGAGGGATGAAATCTATTTATGGAGGAAGTAGAGGTGGAGGCCTAGAACCTGCCTCTTTCAGGGATTCGCTCATCTTCACTCTTTGACGCTCCTGGCCCTAACGGGATAATGGGGGTGCACCCTCAGTGCCTAGCACTGCTGAGAATGCAGTCGTGCTTTCTGCTTTTCTTTTCTTTGTCAACAACCATAGCTTAGTAGTCCTGGAATTCACACTCAGAGAGCAATGGCGGCCCGACACATCTATGAGGAACACTCTGTGCTCGGGAGGACTCAGGAGCACGACAAGAGCTCTGTTGCTCTCCTGGCCAGAGCGCAGTAGCAGGATTCTCAGCAGTCATTCCTGGCTGCTCCACACTCTCACTGAAGTGGGGACACCAGCAGCGGAGGCAGGGGATTTCCACCAGGAGAGCTGCATGTCTCATTTACTAGAGAATACACCAAGATTGTTTTGTTCTTTTCTTCTTACTCTTTAGCAGATCAACAACCCTTAGGGAATTTTTGAAAGGATATGATTTGTCATCATTGAATAAATAGCATTTGAAAATTAAAATTAATAAAGAGTGATGAATCATGTGATGGTCTGAATGTTTATAACCCATGCAAATTCTTACGGAAGTCCTAACCCCTGTGGTGTTACTGGTGGATGGTCGGTTGGGGCCCGGGGAGTCTCCCTGCCTGGCCAAGATGGTCGCAGGGGGAAGCTCTTACACTGAACATATGTAAGGCTAACAAGATAATTGGTAGAGGGAAAAGCGCTCCTCCTCACCTTCCAGAACCAATGGTGTGTGGGACCAGGGAAAGGCAGGCACTTGTGCCATAGAAGTTAAAATGACAGCAGGGGGAGGTTGTGGACCAAAGAGGCCTCTCAGCCTAACCTGGGGAAAGATGGGATTGGTTGGGAGGAGGACCCACCCAGAGCATGAGAAGGCACCTGGACTGTCCCACATCCAAGCTAATATGGTTCCAGGGGAACAAAAAAATGCCCTCTGGCTCTTGCTTGCTCGTGGCTTGCTGCCTAAAGTCTTGCTCTGGAACGGTGCACTGACATGGGCCTTAGCAGCCACGTGGCCCACGGCTTCCAGAAAGGGGTCTCTCTCTCTCCCTGCTCCTCCCACCTGGTTTGCATGCTCTCTGGCCTGGGGGTATGTGACCTTGAGGCCCTAGCAGCTGCATAGCCCATGGCTTCTGGGAAGGAGCCTGAAATGGACAGCAATCGGAACCGACTAAGCTAAGTGGATGCCCACTTAGTGGCCACCGGCCTGCTCCAAAGCACTACACTTTGATTTGGAGCAGAAACTCTGGATACTGGTTTGTGTGTTGGTGTTGCCGAGGAGGTGAGCTTTTAGACAGGAGTCCGCCCGTCTCCCAGGCTGCACAGCACCTGGGTAAAAGCTCTTTCCTTTTGCACCAACATCTGCCTCACAAGTTTGGCTTTTGGGGCGACGGGCAGCCAAGCCTCTGTGTTTTCTGTTTGGTAACAAGGGTGATGGTATCAGAAGGTGGGGCTTTGGGGAGCTGATTAGGTTTACGAGGGTGGGGTCCTCCTCAAGGTGATTAGTGTCCTAATGAAAGAGACCCAGGGAGCTCCCTGTCCCTTCTTCCCTGAGAGAACGCAGTGAGAAGACCGCTGACCGAGGAATCAAGTGTCTCCAGACATCAGGGCTGCCAGCATTTTGATACTGAGCTTCCAGCAACCGGAACTGTGAGAAATAAATTTCTGTTGTTTATAAGCCACCCAGTCTGTGGTATTTTGCTATAGCAGCCCAAATGGACTCAGACAAGTAACAATAATTTACCTAAATATATAATATAAATATTTATATAATATAAAAATTTAATGAGTCTTATGTATATTTGTATTATATATATTTAATATTATATATTTAGTATATATTTATATAAATATAAACATATATATTTACTCCAAATACACACACATATATTTTAATTTAGAAATAAACAGTATTATGAATAAAATATGCATGTCTGCCACACAGCCTTTCTTTGATACTAGGAGCTATTTATTGCCACTAGGTACGATAGATAAAAACAGAAGTGTCTCATATAGAACTATCAAGAGCCCCAGAATATGAATGTCTTTATAGTAGGTAAATAGAGTATGGCTTCACATTCAAAACAAGGATCGCATCCACCTTCCAAGTAGGAGGTTTCATTTGCGCAGGGCATTGCAGAAAGGCCTAGTGCACCCTTTGCACATGTTTTTTTCTCCTACGTCTCTTTCAGAGTGCCGGCAGCTAAGTGGACATTGGCAACAGCTGCTTTTTCTGATAGAGTTTAGAAACAAGGATGCTGATGCTTGATTAGTGGCTATACCCTTGGAGAAGACAGGGTCTAAGACAAGTACTAAAATGATAGAAGAAAGCTGGGGCCCTCCTCCTGGCCTTATCACATTGCAATATAAACAGAAGCAGAAAGAAAAAATACGTATTTAGAATATTTTGGAGGCATGGACTTATTTTCATACCTGAATGCTTATTCCAAGCAGATCTCTAACTCTGTAATTTTTTAGGGCAACATCAGCCTGCATCACTTAGGTGATACATGTTGGGCTAAAAGATGATTTGATTAAAATGCTGAGGGATATTACTGCTGATTTTAATACATTATGTACATTTGTACACATTTATGTAAAACTTGGCCATTATACTACATCTTTCTAGCTCTTCCCCTAGGCAATGGTGAGATGAAAGTCTGTGGCAGGTCCCCACACTGCCAGACGTTATTTTGAGCAGGAAGAGTAACAGGACTTGCAAAATGTGCCAAATGCCTCTATCAAGGACCGAATTCTCTGATGCCACATCAGTGTCCTTAAATCCTGAGAAGGCCTTTTGATAACTGGAGGTGGGAATCGTGATGAGATGGCACAAAGCAGTTTGTTGAGCAGCTTTCCTTGCCTACACCTTCCGTGGTATCCACGTGGCTACAAGGAGAGGTACCACTCGCAAAGCATCCTGGGCAAGACACATTGCTAAGAGGTGCACAAACACGCTCTCAGTCATTTATTTGAAGATAAGATGTCCCTGGAAATGTCAAGAAAAGGAATGCTCAAACTGTTAGGAGAGGAATGTACCTTCATAACTTATAAAATATTTCCAAAAAGGGAAAAGCAAGAGGCCGTTTTATCTACCAGACCACGGTTTTCCCTACAGATAGTCTTTGAGCAAGCTTTTTTCCACAAGAATAAGTACATGAATTCATAATGTAATCTTGTAAAAGGTAGGCTCTAAAAATTTGGTGGTGAAATGGATGGGTGCGTGGAGGGATGGATAGAGACAGACACAGGCGTTAGAGAAAAAAACCTGCAAAATAGGACATGTCTAGGTAACTACAAAGATAAGAACTAGAAAAGAAGTTGCTAGTTATGAATATGTAAGACTCACGGAAGGATAGAGATAAACATGTAAGAATCACAAGGCAGAATGGGAGAATTTAAAGGAGAAATGATCACATAATTTGTCAATAGGATGCAAATTTTGTGGCCTATGTCACTTATTGATATCAAGAAGCTGGGTATATTCAAAAGGCTCAAATAAAACAAATAACATACATACCACTGATATTCGCAGAAAAAAATACAGATGGACTACAAGGAATACACAGGGACACACACTGGGTGGTAAAACTCTGCAATTTGGACTGTTACAGACGCTCTCTACAGTAACAATTTCTTCATTCGTTGGGACATTTAACACACATTGTTACTACTGCTTGAGTGCCCAGTGGGATCTAGGAAGGGAGGAGTGTTTGCATTTGACTGGATTACAAAGCAAATTTCTAGCCCACCTTGCTTTGGCCTCCACCACAGCCCCATTCGAGTACCGCCCCCTAGACTCTGATCTCCAATTTCTTTTTTTTCCTTTAGGGAAAGAGAAGAATGACTCTGTTGACAATGCACTAAAATCACACAAAATCCAGGAGGTAAAAAATAGAAAACCAAAGTGAGGTAGGATCAAGGGTGGCAAGCGGGGATGGCTGGGGTTGGGGAGTGGGCTGGTAAAATGGAGACAACTGTACTTGGACAACAATTAAATACAAAAAATTAAAAAAAGAATAGGAAAGTTTGTACAAGTCTAGGGGGGAAGTCAGTTTTCATTAAGTCTAAGGTGAAGACAATGAATAGAGAATCTCACAGGACTGAAAAACATTTGAACTAAACAGTATTTTTGTTGAGCTTTTGGATTTTCTCGAATCTTTGTTCCACACCACAGAGATATGAAGTCAAATAAACATCATTATACTTTATATTGATATTTTCAACTGCTGTCTAAACGAAGAGAGAGTTGATTCTTTAAAGTAAGAGCTTGTGGCTCCATTAATATTTCAATAATTGAAAACATTTCCAAGTATGTAATCTACACAAAGCCACTATGTTTTGTGTTCTTAAATTACTTTAAATATGCAAACAATACCAAAAAATAGCTGTCTTTTTCTGGGGGAAAACCCTAAAAACTCTTTTTCTCATGGTTTCAGAAGTCCTGGAAATTGTACATCGTTAGTAATTACAGTGCAGTTTAAAAATATTCGAGGCATCTTAGGCACACATGCTCATTAGACACATTTTCTTCTAACTAGACAGCTGCCTGTTTTGTACAAGTTTTTATTTTCAAACCACTGCTGTTTACACTCTAGGAAGTCATATTTACATTACGCTGGCTTTTCAAAGTCAAAATTTGCAAAGCTACTTTGCATGTTCCCTCTCTGATTACCAAAACTTTGGTGCAAGATGCTTTCCATTATAAGTGGTCTTTCTACTCAAGAACTCTTGCCATAAAAAGCAAGGTTTCTTTTCTTAGCTTGAACTCAAGCTTAAAAAAATACATCTATAAAACCCAGCTTGGGAAAAAATACCATCTGAAGGATCTTTTTTCTTTTTGTTTTATTTCAAAATATTTTTTCTTAATGTGGTTCACATTATATACGCACCTAGACCTTATTTAAGGAATTGGTTGCAATAGAGTGGGCATTAACAGAGCCAGGTTATCCCGCATTTTGCCTGGAGGAGTACATTTCAGGACTCCGGGGTTCTTGTTGGCAATGCCATCCAGAAGGTGACAACCACCAGGATCAGATCCTAGACAGGACTCTCTCCAAGAACAAACACCCACTTTGTCAGTCACTTGGACTAGTCCCATGAGGGCAGAGCCATGGCACGTGATCCCTGAGATCTTGAGGACGATGATGATGCTCCTGTAACATCAGAGTACTTGGTCCTGCCCAGTGACTGACTTCATTTATGCCTGACCATCAGATCCTCAGTGCTATCCCATTTCTGACTCTGAACTGAACCAAGGGCATGGATTCTCTTTTGCCCTTTAGCTCCTTTAGCTCACAGAAGTGAACTAGTTATTGCTAAGGAAGCTGTTAAACCACATTTTTCTAAAAGTCATAAATGTAATCAATGAAATGTTTAAATGGCCTGTGTTTGCCACATGCATATGTAGAAAGAAGCTTTCAGGAAATTTATGCCCGATGAACTATCAAGTGGCCTCAGAAACTATATGTAATTCATCAGCCTCCTTCTGGTTTTCTTTTATGTTGAAAGGATAACTTCTCAGCGCCCTCCTTTTGCTCATATGTAACATGGCAAAGGGAGATGATCTTATACTATTTACTTTTTTAATGGAGAGCAGGACGTTTTACCCCTGACACTGAGAGACCCCTCTCTTCCGTGTCACCCTTCTCAAAATGCAAGAGTTGAGCACGTTTTTGGAATCTCTTTCAACATTTATTAACTTTTTTTTTTTAAAGAAAGCAGGCCTTAGGTTCAAGGTCATTTACAGACAGCAGCATTTAGCTAGCATTTAATAACACTATTGTTGCCTGAGGTTTTATTTTTCACTATAATTTATTTTTATTTTAAAAAACCACCCTCTATTTCTGGCAAGTAATACTGGCTTTCCAAGTAAGGCAATGTTGGAATATTTGGTTTCTAAACAGTGATTGAAGTTTACTTTAGAAAAATACTGAGTGAATGAAAATCAGGATGGCCTCCGTAAGTGTCTTAAGTCCAGGAGACGCTGTTCAGGTGGAAAGAACATGGAAGAAGACGTGTGAGCTGGACTCCTGTCTCTGCTCTAGCATGTGCAGTTGCATCCCCTGAGGCAAGCTGATGAGCCCTCCCGAGCCACAGGCTCCCCTTTTGTAAACGGGAAACAGCTCTACGTACTTCTCAGAGTAGTTAGGTGAAATCTGTAAAAGTGGCACTGTCGGTGGAGGCATTCAAGAACAATCGTGCAGTCTCGCTGCGAACGTCGTGGGCCAGAAATTCTGGGCTCTCCTGCTACGGGGCTATGTTTTTAGGGGCATGGCATTGTGGGCTCCCTGGGATAGTCCCGTCTTTATAAGTTTCTTACCGTTGTCCCCAAAACCCTCTGCAATGTTTTTCACATCAGCAGGAGGGGTTGGGGGGAAGGAGGTGGTGGAATAAAAATAAAAATCCATCATGACAGCACAGTGTAGTAACTCTGGGTGAACAATATATGGTCATTGCCCCTACTGGTAAATGGACGTTGTAACTGTGAAAGCCTTTTCTCGTAGTTTATTTAACAAAATCTGTTTCTTTCTACAATGCGGTGCACTGCTCTCTCTTTGGAGTTTCCACTGTTCCTTTCGCAGAACCATTCTTTCTTCTGCTTTTCCTTTCTCCTTCTGGGGTGTTGCTAGCTCACCTTCGCTGTGGTGCATCACTTACTCACACGCTGAAGTCCCCAGGGGTTTCATCCTTCACTCTTCTCTGTTAGCCTCTGGCCTCCCCCTGGGTGGCTCGTGCCCTCACGTGGCTTCCACAACTGCTTATACGTTAATGACTCCCAAATCTTGATTTTCAGTACAGACCACTCTCTCCCCCCATTTTTGTAAGTCTCACAGACATTGAACACATGTATCCAAGTGCCTGCTGGACCAGTGCTGTCTGCTAGGGTAGCCCCTGGTTAGGTGTGGCTATTGGAAATTAGATGTATTACAATGAAATCAACAATTCAGATCCCCAGGTGCACTGGCCACATTTCGGGAGCTCATTGCCACAGGTGGCCAGTGCCTGCTGCGCTAGACAGCACATATAGACAGATTCCACCTCTGTAAAGATCCTACTGGACAATCCTATGCCAGCCCTTCTCCCACAGTTGTATGGGATGTATCTCCAATACAATATATCCAAGGCTGGATGTATCCATATCTTTTGCAAAACAATCTTCTTTCTTACATTCTGTGTTAGTTACTGTTACCAGTATTGCCATTCGTCAAGTCTGCCTGTCTAAGCTACACAACCTGGGAATCATCTTGAATCCTGTGTATTTCTGACCAGTTGCCAAGTCCTTTATTTTGATTAGCTTATTGATCTAATGTTTCCCTCCCTTCTCTGTCTCTGTTGTTACCACTCCAGTTCAAGTTACCATCATCTCTCTCTTTCAACCACTTAACTGAACTGAGACCCCCAACTTTGACTTTCCTTCCCAACCCTCTACCACTCTAATGCAGCCTCTGTCCTGCATTTAGAGAACACTTTCTAAATTATGGTCCAATTTCCCTGCACCAACACCTGGAGTGGCTCATTGGTTTTGTTGTGGGTTGAATTGTGTCCATCACAACAATCTGTTCAAGTCCTAATCCCTGGTGCCTGTGAACGTGACCTTATTTAGAAAGAGGGTCTTTGAAAATGTAATTAAGTTAAATTGAAGTCATATTTGATTCAGGTGGTCCCTAATCCACTCTGTCTGGTGTCCGTATGGGAGGAGAAGGCAGAAACACAGAAACACCCACACCGAGGTTGGAAGGTAGTTCAAGGATGGAGGCAGAGACTGGACTTATGTTGCCGTAAGGCAAGGAATGTCTGGGGTCACCAGGAGCTGAAAGAGGCAAGATAGTATCCTCACGTCCCTACCCCCACTTTCATTTCAGGCCATTAGCCTCCAAAGCTGTGAGACAATAAACTGTTATTTTAAGTGACCTGATTTGTGTTACTTTATAACAGTAGCCCCAGAAGCCAATACACTTCATTTCACACTTTTTTCTTGAATGCTTCCTATATGCCATACATTGTACCTAGGGAATAAAACCCAACTTTTTAGAGTGTGTAGGAGACCTTCCCCCACAATTCACAATCAGAGCACCTGCTGATGCTGTTCCCCTGGCCTAGGATGTCTATTCCTCCAGACTAACTGGTCGATGCTCAGTCCTTTTGCAGGTCCCAGGTAGGAGGTCAGCTTCTGTCAGGACTTCCCAGGGACACCCGGGCTGAGTTATTCTGTTACTATTACTGTTTGCATTGAATTCAATTATGTCAGCATCATAGCCCTTTTCACATAGTGTCTCTACCCCCACTAGACTGCGACTTGAGGCCAGGTTCTGTCTCATTTGTGTTTCATCAGCCCAGAGTCTTACCTGGACTCGGCCACCCAGAGAGCGTTCAACTTTGCTGCGGGACCAAGAATGCATGATGCTTGGTCCTGCAGCAAATCCTTTTCAGGAGCCACTTTGAGGAACCACTTGGAAGAACCAGATGCTTCACGTTGAAGGATTTGAAACATCTCAGTGCTTCATCAACATTTTATTTTTAGGTCTTTTTTTCTCTCTTCCCCTGCACTTAATTTAGGCTGAAAGTAGTACATACACTTAGTTCAATAAGATTGGTCTCCTCAGAGGGTATTTGAAAAACACATGCACACACAAAAACCATCTCTTGCAGCAATATCATCAGCCAAAGGGGCTCAGAGCCAACTTCCTGGTGCTTCTGCTCTCATTACACCTGCTGTTGTAGATTACCTACATCACTGTTCACTCTCAATAACAATAAAACGCAAAAATGCACAATAAATAAAAAGAATAGCGCTTTTACATTGGCCTAGACTTTTAAGACTCTTCCTGTCTAAATTTATACCTAAGATGGAACAGGAACTGTTTCTCCCCCTCCCCAGAACTGATTCATGCATCAGTTGTGGCGGTCAGAACGGGCTTTTCTATCACGGTGCAGGAGAGACAGCAGTGTTTACTCACTGTCCTCCAGAGAGCGCACAGACGGCTTTGCAAAACGAGGGATGTGAGCCAGCTCTTGTCTTGACCAGAGAAGAAACATAGATTTTCGCAAAAAGACTTGCAATCTATAATTTCCAACCTTCACGTTGCACTTTACATGGCAGCCTTAATTATTTTCTATCTTTAATTGTCAGATAGAGCTTTTGCCTCAATTCCCCACAAATAGTTAGGAAACTCCAGCTTTGTATCTTTCAAAGCACAATACCTAGGACAGTATTGAATTCAGATTCTGTAAAGAGAAAGTTGTAAATTTTCAGTTCACTGCAGAAGCAGGCCCCTCAGGGAGTGGCAGTCTATCTCACAAATTCAGCTTTCTAGTAAGAAAAAAAGAAATTGCAGTAAACTTATAAACATGTAAAAGATCAATAATTAATCAGAGTGTTCTTAAAGCAAGCAAATCCTTGATTTCCTTAGCTATTTGAAAATGTAATCCACCATTGTTTAAATAATTTACAATAATTTCTTTTAATGTAAAATATGTATAAAGCATTTATTATCTACCAGACACTGTTCTAAGTACTGTATAAATATTGACTCATAAATACAATACCCTATTGTCATTTTTAAATACTTGAAAAAGCCAACGACCAAATGATGTGGGGGACATTTTATTGTCTCTATATTACCAAAAAGAAAAGGTAACAACTAAAGGAACTTAGTACATTTAAAATTGCTTTATTTACCTGCTGAGAATCTTGGTATCCTGGTGGGTGGATGGACCCCTTTCACTGACCTGGCACACATTTTGCATGGGGAGTCCTCTAGGCCTATTACAGTCCAAGTTCATGATCTCTTCTTGAGAGACCCCGGGGCCACCCCAGACCCTCTATTCAGAAGCATGAAAACTGACTTTCTCAGGCTGCCAGAACTTTACACGGCCAGCTCACATGGCCCCAGTTTGGACGATTTCATTTTCCAAAACTTAAATCACATTCTTTAAAGGAGGCCATCATTTTAAAGGAAAATTAATAATAATGACCTTTCAGAAATTCAGCTGCAGAATAGAATTCAAGCAAAGTGAAATACTTCTGGGGAAGCCTCCTATACCGACTGCATAATTATGTCTCCGTAGAATTAGGGCCTTTCGTCACCTTGCCAGTTTACCCATGTCTCAACCAGTCCTAATTTCTGTGTCATGTATTCTCTTAAGGAAGATATCCATACATTCATATTTATTGAATATATGTCTTAACAACATTTGGATCAAGATTCTGAAAAAGGAAATCTAAAACTCATCTCCTAATCAGAGCATGTGGCACTACTCAGTACTTAAAGCTCTCACTTAGTCCCGAAGTCATTCAAAAAGTGATTCTTGGAATGGAGGGGATGAAGTCTACATGTGATACATTGGAGATCATCTCTACTTAGGATTGTTTTCTGGGCCATCTGTGCTTTTAGTTCCCTTTTTACCCAAAATTTGAGTAAATTTATACTTAGTCCTAAAACAAAGAAAATAGTAGATTCTGGTTCATCATTTATATAGATACACTTGACTCCCCTCATCCCTGGGGGATGTGTTCCAAGACCCCCAGTGGATGTCTAAAACCAAGGATAGCACCGAACTCTCTCCATACTGTGTTTTTCTTAAACATACGTGATAAAGTTCAATTTATAAATGAGGCACAGTAAGAGATGAACAACGATAACTGAGAGTAAGATAAAACAACTATTATAATGTTGTGGACTGCTCTGCCTGGTTTCAGGAATTGTAACTCTACCTCCTCCAATACCCCGTGGCTAAGGATGAGTGAGTGACCTCCGGAATGTGACCACAGGAGACAAAACTTGTCTCTGGTAGCAAATGCTGCGTCAGTTTCCTCCCTGTCCCCAAAGCATGGTCTATGTTGTTGACGGGCAAGTTTCCTCACAGCAAGGAGCAACCTAAGCCAGACATGACCACTTGGGAGGCCATCATGGAAGGACTTGGGGGGGCTGCAACAAAGAGTGAGCAATAGACCCATGCCCCCCGGCTGTGTGACATAGCCTGAGTTCCCAAGTCCCCTGGGAGAAGTGCTACCTGGCTCTAATCCACTTAAGCCTGAATACCTGATGGGGAGAGGTGCAGCTCCTTGCCTTGCCAGAGCGGATCCTGGGGGGGAAAAATCTTGCATCACAAAGAATTCCTGAAAAATCTGTGAAACCTGCTCTACTAAGAGTGCTTTCACTCATATGTTAAGGGTCCAAGCAGGAAACCCTAAAGTTTCTGCAAAACCCCCTTCCTGACAGACAGGGACTCAGACTAAGCCCTCAGATTTCTCTGAAATGCTATCTACTGTTTGATCCTTGCCACCCTGTATTGCTGTGTATTACAACCCAATAAAAGGCTATGAAGGAGGGGGCTCGAGGCCCTTCCCCTTTGAGGGATTGGCCACCTACCTCTCCTCCCCAAGCAGATCACGTCTTGTTTGCTTTCATCCGTGGTGGACGGGGGGGACTTGCGGGAAAAGTCGCCCCCACATTAGAACAACATACTGTTCCAAAAGTTACATAAATGTGGTTTCTCTTTCTGGCAACCAATCTGATAACTGAGATGAGTGTACTCTGCGTGGAGACGCTGGGCAAAGCGATGATTCCCGTACCAGGTGGGATGCAGCAGGACTGCATGAGCTTTCATCCTGCTACCCAGGTTGGCGCACCATTTACAAACACGTATTGCTTATTTCTGAAATTTTCCATTTAGTATTTTTGGACCATGATTGAGCATGGGTAACGGAAAATGTGGAAATGGAAAGTGTGCATTAGGGGACGCTGCTGTGTACCATTCACTAGAATGTTTACCATTGAGTAGGTAACAGATCTGGGAAGCTGTAGTTTGATCTTGCGACTTGGGTCAGGCAGGGTTTGGGGGCTGATGAGCACCTGAGGAGGGCAGCGCATCCCCGCCACCCTCTCATCCCTCCCTCGGCTTCCCCAGCCCTGCTCTCCTCGGTGGGACACTTTGTTTACCTTCATGAATTTAGAGCTGAATTTAAAATACTCCATTTTTCCAGAAAATGTTAACACTCTGACATTTATATTCTGGGCTGGTGGCCTGAGTTTTTCTTAAATTTTTTTGTTGTTGTATTTTTCATTTGGTTTTAGAATATCTCTATTAAATTAGTGAAATCAAAGATTACCAAAGATGAAAAAAACATTTTCAGTTCAGTCTTCAAAGGTTGACTAGATAGAAGCCTTGGGGCAGAAACTGCTTTGGTTCATTCAATATAAACTGTCTTAATAGATATTCCGTAATCTGGGCCAGATTATTTGCAGACTGGCCTCAAAGCAGAAAGTCAGTCCTTTCTGATTAAAAAAAAAAAAATCAGATCTCTTATAATGTTTCAAGAAGGGAAAATAAGATGAAAGCAGCACCCTAGTTTTCAATTTTAAAGAGAAATTTCAATGCCTTATTGTTTTGGAATTAATTGTGGGTCACTTTGAACAACAAAAAAAGCATGATTTATAGCTAAAGAATTGCTTCGTTTGCTTCATGGATCAGGCAAATAAAAAGATGATTATAACAGCATTTTTCAAAATGGTCATTTAGCTTTTTTGGCCATATCAAGAGCCTTATGAAATAATACAGCCCAACATCCAGCGATTGATTGACTGTTACAATACATCGGTACAGCGCAGAGTAGCATAAGCCGCAAAGATGTGGTAGATATTTGTATTTCACATTCCTCTTTGGCCAGTCATGTTAACTAAAGGACATTCCTTTTCTCATTATTAAGAAAGTACTCCACATAAGTATAGTCAAATAGTTATGAAATAGAGATTTTATTTTCTTGGGGAATATTTAGGAACGTCTTGACCAAGATTAATGTGCAAGAGAGCAAATGTGTAGCTGTTAATGAACTTCCTTTTTGTACCTTACATTCCTGAAAATAGTTTTGAACTTTCACCAGAGCTATCCTTTATCCCTGGAAATAGTTTTACTTCTTACAGTTTTAGTGTGTGAAGATCAGAATAAAATTAGAAGTAACCCATTGCAACCATAATCCAACTAAGAGTTAATCATAGCAAGGAACCTCGTTTTTGCTACAAAATCCACAAAGTCTTGGTTTATCATCATTTCTCTCAGACTTTGGCGTTGATGCATAATGAAGATAGTGAACAAAGAGCATTGTGTCTTCACACCAGCACTATGAGTTTTGTATGTTTTAATTGTGAACAAGTACACAGAATACGAGAAAACTGTTGGCTGCAATTTACATTAGATTGATAGATTACCCAGGATGAATAAGATGGCTCAAACCTTAGAACACATATATCAAAACACAAGAATACATGTTTAAAGCAAAGTAGCCATGAAAAATAATGCCTGAAGTAGTTCCATGACTTTAATAATAAAAATTTAAATTATAACTACAATAGAAAACTATGAAAATTTAGAGATATTAATGTATTGTACCTTGAAATATAGGATATACCAAGGGTGTTGTATTTCACAGTGCCAACCTTAAACAAAAAAAATTGTTCCAATGCTTCCCTTCTTTTTTCATAGACTGTAAAAATATAGTCTCCAAAAGTTAAAGAGAAAGCCATTATCCAGACTTCTGATTCCTAAATTCTGAAAAGGTAGAGGATAGCAGTATTTATTCTACTGCTCCTGTACTGGACTTCCTTGAATGAATTAGAAGCACTTTGACCTCTAACCTGTTTTTAAAAAAATTGAATTCGATAGGAAATTTTTAAAAAATTAAAAAACCACTAAGGCAGTTGCTTCATCGTGAAGTTTTATAATAACCTTTAAAGGAGGTTCCCCCAACATATCTATTAATGTTTCTATCTTTCTAAATTAAGGGCTAAAATCATATATAAATAAGCCATATGAATAAATTCTGGGTTACCCTACCCTCTTTGTATTTTTTCTTAAAGATAAGGAAGAATTCTTGCTGGTCAGCAATAACCTGTTTCCATGTGGACAGAAAAGGATAAAACCACATCAACTAAGAAGGTGTTATTTATTGTTCTGAAGAGAAGTGTGTCGGAATATCGAAGGACGAGGAGAGCCTAGTCAGATTTTTCGGTGTTTACACCTAAGCACCCTGCTCCCAACTCCTGTGTTTAGCAGTCTGTGCCCAGTGTGTAAATCTGCAGAGAGAGCGTGAAGGGGGTGGAAAATCAGAGAACAGCCTCAGGTAGGCATCCTTTGTCGGAATCCTTCAACTAAAGAGTTGAGTCAGATCTTTAAAAAAAAAGCATTTCCTTTCCATGATGGGTCCCGTTTTTCACTCATTTATTTCTGAAATGTGGTTAACACATCATTTGAAATGGCCTCTATCCCTCAGCGTATTCATAAAGCTTACCTGGCTTTTAGCCTGCTTGGTTTTCTTCGGGGGCTACCACCCCTGCTCAGAGGGCTACTGCTGTGCCTTTTCTCCCAGCACGTCTGGCGAAAAGCTTTCCAGCCTGGACGTTTGGTGGGCCAGACACTAGTCAATCCCGCAGGACTTGCTCTGCCCTGGTCGCCCAGACAGACCACAGGTGGCAAACACAAGGCCTGCAAGCCGAATCCAGCCCCCACCTTGTTTTATCCTGTCAGGTACCTTGTTTCTACCCCGAGGCAGCACCGAGCTCTCACTTAACTGTTAAGGAGTAGTTACACGTATGCTGTCCTAAAATTACATTCGGCCCTTTGAAGGCAACTGCAAGGCTGACATGGCCCCTGGTGAAAATGAGTTTGACGCTCCTGGCCTAGACCTACCACTTGAAACCTTCTCAATCAACTTTATCACAACTTTGCTGAGGGGCTATACTGTGCCCACCTAGAGATCAGAAGGGCAAGGCACTGATGCAATTCCTGAAGGACTAGCAATGACAACATGGTGTGGATTTCTGAAGACAGCTCCAATAACTTCTCCAAGTTCGGGGGACTTGGTGAAAGAGCTGTACTGAATTGCTGCCTCCCGAACTGTACCAAGCCAACCTGAAAACATTCTGGGGTGGGGAGCAGGGGCACTAAAAAGAAAGCTAGCAAATTCTCGTTTAAAAAGTAAGCGCTCCTGTAATTATGATGTGCCTTGGTGTGTTCCTTCTTGGGTCCAACTTCTTTGGTACTCTCTGAGCTTCCTGGATTTCCTGGAAGTCAATTTCCTTTGCCAGATTGGGGAAATTTTCCTTTATTATTTGTGCAAATAAGTTTTCCACTGGTGGCTGTGCCTTTCCCCCTTCTGGTACCCCTATAATTCGGATATTGGAGCGTTTAAAGATGTCCTGGAGGTTCCTAAGTCTCTCCTCATTTCTTTGAATTCTTGCTTCCTGACTCTTTTCTGTTTGGCCATTATTTGCTTTCTTCTGGTCCACTCCATTGATTTGAGTCCCAGTTTCCACACCTAAAATGAAAGCAAACTAAAAGGACAGCTAGATCAGGAGTGGAAACATAGAAATGAAGATCTCAAGGAGGGTTAGCAACAGGGGAGTGGGAGGAGGAGATGGGGGGAGAAGGTACAGAAAATAAGTAGCATAGACAGTAGATAGAAAATAGATGGGGGGGCAAGAATAGCATGGGAAATATAGAATCTAAAGGACTTGAGACACATGGTCATAAACTAAAGGAGGGTAATGGTAGGGATGGGGGGGTAGGGTGGAGGGGAATGAAGGGGGGAATAGAACAACTGTAACAGCAAAATCAATTAAAAAAAAAAAGTAAGCGCTCCACTCCAGCATGGGATGCTGTGAGTACCCACATTGCTAATTACGGCATAGTTTGGGATTATAAAAGCAGATGGAAGTAGTATATCTCGTGTGGAAAGCTGGGTTGGAGCAACTTCCTCAAGTCATCTGGACACATTTTTCTTTTAATCAAAGCATTGACTTCTTCCTTGTATATTATTCAGTTGTCTTCTGTCAACATAACAGCAGCAAATGGTGAAAATGTGCTGGCTCAAAACATTCAGCCATTTAGATAATAACTGTGTAAACACAGATGCAATGGTGGGCACTTTCTGCAGTGAGGACATTAAGAGCTCTGGGACTTTGCATGTTGGGGCATCTGTGCCTTCTAAGGAAAACAAACTGATAACTTCGTAACTTTAAACATCCTGTACTGTCCCAAATATTAAACATATGCTCTAAGGGGGAGAAAAGCACATGTGGGAGCAAGACAACCGATATAAAACTGTCACTGTGTACTCTACAGGCACAGAGAGGCGGCTAGGAGTGACAAGATGGGAGGCAGCTGCACGGGACTTTTCCCATTCAGAAAACTGGACAAGAGTAGAGAAGCAGGGTCCCTGGGAGTAGGAGTAATTTGGGGTCCGAATTAAATGAAGTTTTCTGGTCATCCTGCAATTACATTCCTTTGATAGTCTACACAAGGCAAGTGAACTCTTTACCGAAGGGTGAGGTTCAGTCCCCCACGCATTTGCATTCTACAACGAGTGAGAGAGGAACCCTAAACAATAAGCCTCTACAATACACAGCGAGGCACGGCAATCACGTGCAGCTTCCGTGTCATTCAGAATGCAAAGCTAATCGTTTACAAAGTCATGGCTGAGTAGTCGGTACCTGGGGCTGGGTAGGACTGAAAAATCCTTCTAGAGGTGGGAGAATGATCTAGGCCTTGGTTCTACTCAAACAGGGTAACACATTGTGTGAAATTTTGTGATATGACCTAACTGAACTCATCAGCTTCTTCCTTGTTCTAACATTCCGTAATTCACTTAGGAAAAATATTGTGGGGAAATAAATTATGACTTACTAATTAAAAGCAGCAACAACAACAAAACAGTAAGAGAGGGAATACTGGTATTTCTGGCCCCATTATGCAGTGAACTGTGTGGCAGAGTACACGGCTTTTAGAAACTGAAGTTGCTAAACTTCACCAAAAACTCTATTTCTGGAGTGGCAACTACGGAACCTGTTCCTGAGTTTTATGATTTTTTTCAACACAGGATTTTGAGGTTAAGTGGGTTTCTACTTGATACTTTATGAAAGGATTTGGATTTTAACTAGAATCCAGGGGTTTCTCCCTTGTAAAGATTCTTAATTTCAATTGAGCCCTTTCCACAAGTTATTCACCTAATTTACCTTTGGATCGTGAAGTAAAATTGTTCTAAAGAAAATTGGAAATCTAATTGGGCCCACGGGTGCAGATGCTGATAAATATTATGAGAAGTTATTGTAAGAGTGATTTTCTCCTTCTTTGAACCAAATTGTTTACATTTTCATGCTTCAATTTCTATAGTCACCGGCTTGTGTTTTTAATTGGTTCATTTATTATTTGATTGGGAATATGCATGGTATATTCCAATGTTTTCTCATAAGATTCTAGAGTTTATACATTTGATTTATTTTCATATGTTGCCTTGACTCCAATAGAGGAACCACAATAACGAGTTTTCTGGGAATTCTGAAGTATTTCACCTAGAAGGTGATAGAATTCTTATTCAGAGGAAGTGATGCTCTTGCTTACTGTCTCCACCTGTCTGTTCTCTCACCCAGGCTGGCTTGGCTGCTAGCACCATGAACAGACCTGATGGGCCCGAACACCAAAAAACTAAGAATTCCCTTCTTTCTTTGCAATTCTTCAGTACAGATCTTAATACAGTGATGCAGGGCCCGCTGTATGAGAAAGGACTGTGTTTGTGATTTAGGAACATGATGAGGATGGCTTCCCTTTTCTGTCCTCAGTAATGGGTTTCTGTCTTTAGAGATGCCCTTCAGTGACCTCAAGTTAAATGACAATGTCTCTGAAACAAGTAAATGCAAAATACTAACAATCACTTATTGCTTCATGTGAATAAATTGATTATATTCTTGTGGGCATAGATGATATAACGTTTACTGTGAGAAGAGTCACTCTTCAAAAGTTCTAATAGCCAGTTAATGTTTCCATCCCCACAGGAAAGTGGCTTTTGAGTTCATACATCACACTTTATACCATTTTCTGTAATTCTCAGTACCGGGGCAAATTCCTACATAAAAGGCCCTGAAACAACATTTGGCGACATTTCCTTAGATATGTATCTTTAAAATAGAATTAAAGATTCATTTTTATCCTCAGTCATTACCATCAATGTTCTTACAATAATAAGCCCATTCAAAGTTCCATCCCTTACCAATTACAATTGTAGGAAGATTCTTACGGGCTCTTGCTAGTTTTTCTTTCTATAAATAAGCTCTTGCTTATTTATCTTGTTGTGTTTTGTTCCTCTTTCTCTTTAGGTCTCTCAGTATCTACTGACAGCGCTGGACTGCATGGCTTCCTCTTCCAGGTCTCTCTCTCTAATACACTGATATGGCTGCTTTCTGGGTCCTCGGAATTGCAGGAGCAAAATCGGGGTTTTTGCACTTTTTGTTTCCTGTATTTTAGCAGGTTATTCAGATCAAAATTTTAAGCTTATAAAAAGTTTATTTTTCAAATCTTTTTATCTGAATGACAATGCCCATGTAAATGATCTTACCTGCTATCGTTTTAATAAGCAGAACCCTCGAAACATGAGTATTTTGGAACATTTAAATTAAAATTACTGTATGGTTGATAGCATGATTGATACATTACGTATGTATATGTATCTTACATACGTTTATATATATCCTACCCAATTTATGTGTATAAAGATATATACATACTCTCATATACTTAAGAAATACATGTGTTCTTACTTTTGAATGTGCTATGAATTATTCATTCCTCTTCAAAAATAAAATCAAACAAAAAATCCCTATAAGAAACAGAAATAGCTGGCTGAAAATAAATACTTGGTAGGAGATGAGCAGGTGCAGTGCAGTGACTTCCCGGCCGAGAAGGAAAGTAAACAGAGGACCTGCCCTGCAGATGCACGTGACATTGGCAGGTTCACAGTAACTGCCGAGCTGCAGCTCCTCTGCAGGTATAATGCAGTGGGAGAGCCGAGAATACACTGAGTTGTATCCAGGAGTCTGCGGAAACTATTTCAGGGGGGGAGTTAAATCCACTGACACATATTTTTAGCCTGAGGCCGAGATCTAAATTTTAACTATGAAAATACTTTTCACATAGCTTCGCCCAGGGACAATTTTGTTGGAATCAATGCATAAATGTTCTTTGAGAATGGTGAGTGCTCAAATCGGACTCCTCATTTCTCTCTTCTTCTGACTGACGCGCAGGGTCTCTTCCTCTTTTCCTCTCTCTGTCGCACACATAAACCTTACGGATCTGTCAATCAGTCTGGCTGCTGGCTGGCATGGCTCTACAACCAGAAATAATGGCTGGCTTTACAGATTACTGTTGCTTATGGCTTCGCCTTCATGTCTTCAAGTAAATCAACAGAATTTCCTAAGTGGTTGGGGAGAAAAAAGGCCAAGCCATTTCTCCTCCACCGGAATTCGGCTGCCGATAGGTTCACTGCTGCCTGAGCAAAAATGTTCTAGCTTGTGAGGTTCCTGGCTGTGGCTGCAACACAGGTTTCAGTCTTTTTTGCTCATACTTCCCATGGTGTGGCCCACCTTCAGAAAACTGGACTATTCACTGTTTCTGGGAGCATGATCTAAACTCTCCCCCACCCAGGTTGTCCCCTCTTCCTTCATGTGAATTTATGTTGTTTTAAAATCTTTTCAGGCTTGATTCAAGTACTGTCTATTTCAGGAACTACTGCCTGGGTCCATCAACATATGATGCAGCATTATAGCACTTTCCATCTTGATTAAGGTATTTTTTTACCTTCCTATTTATTAGGCTGTAACCTCCATGATGATTGGTACCCTGATTATCTTCCTCACAACTATTTTCCTAGCATCTTACAGCAGTGCCTCATTCTTAATAGGTATTCAATAAGTATTTGCTGAATAATAAATACTTATTATTTGCTTAATAAATGGGATGAGTAAAGGCTTTAGGTTTAGCTGAAGTCTTTCTTTTTATCTCTTGCAAGATGAGCGATTGCATAGAAGACTTTAATATATATATTTGTTGAATTTAGAAGTCCCTCAGAAATATTTGTTAAATCAGAAAAAAACTGCATTTTCACATGATAGTGTATAAAGCACTTTTAGGTATAGTATTGTTATGCAGACTTAGTGCCTTGCTGTGGGCAAGTTAGGTGTTTTTCATTTTTCACATTGAGTTACTGAGGCCTACAGAGAAACAGCAAATAGCAGCCCTGGGATAGGACAATGTCTTCTGGTGTTTGTCAACAACAGCAGATGGCAGAGTGAGCTGTCCAGGAAATCTGTGTTTCAAAGGGTCAGAGGAGGAAGCCACTGGCAGGAGTTGTTGCTCCATTAGTCGGCAGGCGCACGGCTGCAGAACTGGGGTCACACGCCTCTCTTGATTTTCCATAGCCAGGGTAAACAGACTGGCTTAAAGGTCTGTTATCTTCACAATAGGTGAGATTCTCCCATCCTGTCAGTGGAACTATGAGATAGGTAATTTCAGAGACGATTTTGCCCACCTTAGGCTCTCCGGACACTCAGATGGTTTAAATCCCAACTTTACAATTAGCCTGGGGCTTCAAAATATGAAAAAGTACCCTAAACACCAGAACTGGATGATCATTTGTTTAGACCACGAAATTTCAAGGATCACAGGTAGCTAAGTTGCAATGTTTGCAAATGAAACATCCCCTAAAGTACAGTGCATCTTTCCATTGTACTTCCAGCTTATATCTAGCACCTTCCTTACTTACTACACTTTAACTTGACATTGTTTTTTTCTGGACAAAAGTTTAAGGATTTTTAAAAGCTTTCTGTGAGAGTTTCAACGTGTGTGTGTGTGTGTGTGTGTGTGTGTGTTTAACTGTGTGCCAACCTCTGCTAGACTGCAAGCTTAAAGGACTTCATCTAACTTTGGTTTCCTGATGGGTCCCCAGCTCCTACAACAGATTGAGCTGACACAAAATATGTGCTCAAAATATGTGTTGAGTGGATGGATTCTAAAATATAGAAAACTATATGCAGGATTTTTCTGTCTTTCCAAGACTTTAAATGGTAAAGGCAGTGACTTAACATCAACAGAGACCACTCTGATCTGTGCAGTCAGGGGCAAAGCAGACATTCGGTCCTTAGTTCCTTCTAGCTTGATACCTGTGTTGGTGGCCAGAGAGCTGTTTCATGCCTGGGGCACATACAATTTAAAAAAATTAAAAAATTTAAAAAAAGTAATTGGTATGTCTCTGACATGAGCAAGAACTTGAAGACACTTAAAAGATTCTACTTTTCTGATGTGGCTGAATGCATGTGGTCAAATTGGGAAGTGATGAATTACTCAATGCTATTGCAGGTCTTTTCAAATGCACTACATCTCAGCTGAAGTATCTAAATGGTAATAGGTTATAGCAAAACCATATAAAAAAGGGTAGATTATGCAGACAAAATAGTAGTAATAATATGGCTGCAATTCGGCTTGATTTCTTTCCCCACAGTTTATAGGTTTTAGCAGTTCTTAGATTCTTCTAATAGTGGAGATTATTTCTAAATATACCTCTAGCAAGTGATTTTATTTTCTCTAAAGTATTACCAAATTTTGTATAAGAAATAAGTTAATAAACCCCTGATCTCCTTATGAATGTGTTTATAGCACATTGTTTATATATTGAAAGGTAAGGTGAATAAGCCAAAATTCTTGTTGAAGTCTCATGTGGATTTCCATTTTCAGATCATCTTCAGAGGATACTGAAGTTGAGCTCTGTCAATGTTCTCTTTCCTTGAAAAGAGATAATGAAGTCTGATACTCCCAAGAATTTTGTCCATTATAAAGTAATGAGAAATCTTCCTCAGATTATGATTGGTCCACCTTCCTCCCACTTCATTTCTTAAATTGGCATGGTTGGATTTTTGTTTATTGTTTGACTTTGCAAATCTTACCCTTGGTTTTTATGCGGGGGAGGCTAATGAATAATCATGTGTTTGTGGAAGGAAAGACTAAATGCACCCTGGAGGTTGAGATGCTCTCGGTAGGGAGCTGTGCACCTGCAGAAATTTACAGGTGCTCTGTTTAGTGCGGGGATTCTCACACTTGACTGTGCAGTGGAATTACTTGGGGAGTTTTAAAAAATGACAGTGATGCCTGGATCGCACCTCTTGAGACTATGATTTAATTGGTTTGGGATACATCCTAGGCACTAGAGGCTTTCAAATCTCCTGGGTGTTCTAACATGGGAAGGGGTTGAAGAAACAGTGATTTAGAGAATGTGAACATCACCCACATGTATTTAATGCAGGTTTCAGCTGCTTCAGGTCACATGTGGCTTCTGCTGCCTTAACTCTAAAAATACCACTGGTGCTCTCATATTCCCTCACTTTGGATCATTAGAAAAATTCCCGTTGCTCAGTGTTTTTTTTAAGAAACATGAGCTCCTGCTTTGCAATGAAGAGGACAAGCCTCCTGATCAACTTCACAAGGAAGGATCTTATCTTAATCTCAGGTGGGGCTATTTGGGGCCACATCAAGATGGTTGGACCGAACACCTTGAGGAATAAATGCTTGGCCTGTTAGTCTTCAACCACTAACACCCACAGGGAAGGGTTTTCATTGGCTTGTAGCCCTCTATTGATAAAGTCCATAGTGTCTGGTACCACCTACTGTCCCTGGGAGGGTGCTGATACACCCTTTACACCCACTTTTCTCTTCTGCTTGTTTGTCATGACTGCCTGTCATGTAGAGAAAGCAGGCCACATGCACACACAGGCATGGACAAAGAAGGAGGTCTAACCAAGGGAAGGAGCTTTGGTATTGCCTGGACTCTAGGCTCCAGAAAAGATCAAAACCAAGTTCGTCCTTTTGCATGAAATAGAGGGAAATTTTCATAAGTGGTAAAATGAACACCAAGAATAAGTTGCAGAAGGTTATTTGTCTTGGACTTCATCTTTTTATTAAGAATTTTCCAAACCTGACCAAGTAGTTCTCTTAAGAACTTAATAGTTTAAAAATGTCACCATGCTAAAGTTAAAATAATGGCCAAAACTCAATGGTTTCAGGAAGGACATTTGTATTAGCAATTTTAGGTGGAATTTATAGGCGGGTCACAGTAACCACTTCAGCAGAATTTGGAAGGCAATATTAATAGGTATGAGTAAGTTCTCGGATGATAACGCAACATAGATTAGATTTAGTTACTATGAATGCACTTTATGAAATCCTTTTAAATTGGCCTCTTGGATTGTCCAGACATGGGGTTTTGATTTAGGAAAAGAGTTCAGGGACATCTGGAGCTGTGGCACCATAATGATGTCAGACACGAGGAGGTTCAACTGTAGAGTTTGGTGTTCGGGTGGCTGGAGAAGCAGGTGGGTGCTCAGTGGGACAGCATGGCGGCCATCGAGGACACAGAATCTCAGAATATGTCACCATTTGCTTTTCGACATTGGCATTCCCCCTCTTTCCACTGGAAAAACACATAAGTATTTCAAATAGTTTCACAGACACTAACACACAGTCGATCCTTCTGAGTTTACCAAAATAACCACGAGCCATCCATCTGAATTCCCACAAAAGTGCTATTTTATGCATGATTATAAGCAGATTCCAGAGTGACAACCGTCATGAGAGGCAGAGTTAGTGTCATACTGAGTGTGTTTAGTATGGTACTTATTAGCTCACTACTTTCAGGGAGACCCCTAAACAAAAGCTAGGAAATGCACGTGGTCAATATTTACATTTGCTAGACACATCGGGCTGGGCTGGAGTCATTTCCAACAACAGCTGTGCAAACGGTTGATGTTGTGGTACATTCTCAGACTTAACTCTCCATTTGGCAATTCCTACATATGTCCAAACACTGAGAATATTTTCGCTTTTAATATGTAGGAGAATCCAATTTGGGATTTAAATGCCAAGGGAAGAGAAATCGTCCCTTCTGCTTTCTGTTTCACATGCTACTTTGTTTTCCTCCTGCGCTGTCCTTCTCAGTGACGGCGTGCTCAGCCACGACTTCCCCTGGAGAAATTCCCAGAGCCAGCTCTTTTGTGCTGTCATAAACAGAAGGGGTGAGGCACTGGCTGGAAATGTAAACTTGGATCAGGCTTCCAAAACACAACAGAACAATTGGTGGTCTTGTCGGGCCCAGTCCTTTAATTGGAAAAAACCATAGCCTTGACTCCGAGGTACTGTTTATAAGGCTTATCCCCACATATAAACGATTTTTAAAAATTATGGGAGACCCACGTTTATAAATGCAATGAGTCTTTGTTTTTTAAAAAAGCAATTTATCTGTCTCTTGAATTGTTAACCATTTTCTTTTTCCTTTTTCCAGCCCAAAGCAAACAAGGAACAGTTTAGCCTTTCCCCCCTCTTTTTAGCAGTGGAGTTTCCCACATTTGTGGAAATTGCAGGAGTCAGTGCATTGAGAGTGCAATGGGTAATCTCACCCTGGGACAACCACCTTCGTGGTCATGGTAACTCCCCGGCCAGGTACGTATAGTTGGGTCTTTTAACTGAAGGTGAGCCACAGGGAAATTGCTGAAGGCAAAGAGGTCTTCATGACACTTTAAATCACTCTGGGGAGAGTGTAATGTTAGATCAGTTAAGTTGCTTTATGAGCCCTGACTCTTGGAAAATGTGTGCTCATGAGTTGGAGGTGCAAGGGGTCCGTGCAGGAGCACATACACGGGCAAACACACATGCAGCTTCCAAAACTTGACTCTATTTGATTAGAAAAGGATTGTCACCTGGGCTCTGTGTACACGGCTTGTACCCTGCGAATTAAGGGATGTGGAGGATCTTTGGTTTATGGGGTGAAAAACCCTACTGGCAGGATGGCCATCCAAAAAGCAGCATCATGAAGGGGCCGAGGAGAAACAACTGAAATTGGGCTCCATCCGAAGACAGCTATAACTTGGGAAATGCACGAGTAACATCCACTGGGAATGCCAGCAGAGAAAAAAGAAAACAGCACACTTTAGGGACAGAAAATGCCCTTTGGACACTGGACTAATGCAGGCCTCTCCAACTTAGTCGCTCTGCCCAGTTTTGCGGCCCTACAGAAAAAGGAGCAAGGTGAATATACACAAGGTCACCCACTTTTCCCTGCACGTGTTCTCACTGTAACAATCCCCATGGCCGCACACGCCTGTGAATGAATACACACATGCGCGCATGGACACACACAAACACATGGAGCTCAAAATGATTTGTTGACAGTCCTTTCGGCTGAGCCCTAGAAACAGTAACCAGGGCCCATATCCAGGCTGCAGTTACTACAGGCTCTTCCCGCTGTTTGCCTGAGTCCTTTGCCTCTCCTTTCGGGCTTGCCTCTGGTAATTAACTTACCCACATTTTAAACAAAAAAAATGTCATTTTTAAGTGTATAACAAATGATAATAGGATTGTTAACTTGCCCAGTTTGGGCTGTATATATGGTCATAGGAAATGAATCAGGTCCTAGAAACACCATGATGTGCATGTATTTTTAACATTTTTGAGGAAAGTCATTGTGGGAACTTGAATATTTCTTTGATCTTCTACCTTTCATTTTGTCACCACTGAAGTGGAAACCGATCTCTGGGTGTGGCAGGTACCCTCTGACATGGGTTCCATGATTTTACCTCCTGTGTAATCACTTCCTCTGAAATTACACCTCCTTTTGAGTATGGACTGGTCCTAGTTATAGCCTCTAATAAATAAAGCTTGGAAAAAGTGACAAGATGTCACTTCTGAGATGGTTATAAGAGACTGTGACATCCCTCTTACTTGTACTTTCTTCCTTTCTTGCATGCTCACACTAATGAAGCAACATGCTATGTGTGAGCTGCCTGATGAAGAGGCCCAAGAAAATGCAGGAGGCCTCTGGCTAACAGCTTGTGAGGAGCTGAACTCTCAGCCCACCACCTGCAAGGAACTGATCCTGCCAACAAGCGTGTGAGTGAGTGCGCAGTGGAACCGTGTCTGCCCAGGTTTGAGATGGCTGAGGCCCAGCTGACACCTCCATAGCTATCTTATGAGTTAAGCAGTGCTTGATTCTTGACACGCAGACACTGTGAGGTAATAAAAGCTGTTGCTTAAGCCATCAAATTTGGGGGTAATTTGTTACACAGCAATCAGTAGCCGATACACCATTCTAAAAAGAGTTTCCATCATTCATTGGTAGACTGAATTTTTTAAAGGTAAACACACACTTGTACAAATTATTACAAGTTTCCTTCCACATTTTTTCTTGCGATGAGAAGTATTATTTTGAATCTCACTACTTTTCTTTTTCTAAAGGAATCTGTTAGATTAACTGTATTTAAAATGGTAAGAATGCTCCCAATGAAATAAGACCGTTTACCCACTGAATTCTGTCTTTTCTCTAGTAACATCTTGAATTTGATATTTTAACTACCTATGTTGAATTCACTTACAAGTAAATTGTGATTTTAGCCCAGTTTTGTTTATTTTTTTAGCAACAAAGTAATAGATAATCAAGAAAAATAATGAGTGATTATTGCCTTCTTTGCGCAAAACTAATTCCGTAAACATTTATTAGGTAGTTAATTCTATTTGAATCTGTATTATACATGTTAGGGGATAACTTGGTATTTATAAACAAAACAGATGATCTTTACTTGAAATAGTCTCTCAAAAATAGATGGGTCTTAGCATTTAATTAGTTTTAAGATTTTAGCCACATACTCTTGTCCTCCGCCACCCACTAAAAAATTGTCTCCAGATGTTCAAGAAATAACCAACAGAAGTGGCAATTTGGCTAGCATTGATCTAGGACTTAAGGAAATATACCCAAGACCACATCTTGGATTGTTGCCAAAATCATTCCAACAAAAGGATGCCTGTCCCCCCACCTAGACAGTGGCGAGTGAGTTCACAGTGCCCAGTTTAGGGTTACAAAAGCCATTTCTTGCAGCACCAAAAACTGGTATGCATATAACTTGTGATGCGAAACCAACCCGTGGGAAACCTTGTTTGGTGAATAATAGCTTTTCTATAGATGGGTTTAAAAACCATTGAGTATCTCATGATCTATGTCAAATAAGAGGGGAACACACTGGTAGTATTTTCTCTTCTGGGAAATACCAAAAACTAAATAAAAGCAGATTAAACCTTAAAACTGTCCAGTTGGGAATCAATACTTGGGAATGTGCATTCTTCTGAATTTCCTGCCCTGTCACAGTGCACTCCATCAGCATCGACCAGGACAGTCACTATGCCAACACTGGCAATGTAGATAAGTACATGCTAACATGTGAATGATAAATGTGAGAAGGATGGTTTTAATTACACTGAAGAAGTTTCCACATGCATCTTATTTCTGCTCTAGAAACCTACCAGCTTCCCCTCAAGGCTTTGATCAAGGAGAAAAAACAGTTCTGGAACCACTGAGTAAGGTTTTCCTCTCATGGGGAGTAGACAGAGACGGATGGACGGCATTAAGTGCCATTTGACTTCACAGGATTCATTGCTAACATCACCTTCCTCAGAGCATTCATATTTTTCTGGTTCTGCATGGAGACTTCTACAAGGCCTGAAATGTGGGTGTTCTAGAAATCTTGGCTGTTTATGAAGAATGGGAAGCTGGTTTGCTTCCTGGTCATGAGAGCAGGCACTTCCTGCCTGGTGTGGCCGCACCTTTCACAAGTCAGATGCCCAGGGAAAGCTCTGCATTCGGACAAGACACCAGTCTGGGGCCCGCAAAGGTGCTTCGTGCCACTCCTGGCCCTGACCCTTCGGGCACGGATGTACTCATCTTTCCCAGGTCACTGAGACCAGCAGCACAGGTGACCTGCAGTGAACACTTCTTGCCTGCCTCGTGGCACCTAATGCTCAATAGCTCCACTTTCTAGAAGAGGCAGAACAGAGACATGCCTGGAATTTAAGTCTCAGTGAAGAATTCTATATAATTTGACAGAGAGTCACATGATCTCTGCAAAAAAGTAAAGGACTGACAAAATGAACTTGCTTGCATTTGGAAACAACGATAACAAATCTGGCAAAAACAATAAAATCATCCTTTTTTGCAAACCATTGTCTTTTTAAAATGGTTTTTAGCTTACTCAGAAAAATAGTGAATCTGGCCCTCAAAAGAACAACTTTTGACAGTGAATATTACTATTAAGTTACCACCTGGCAGCCCTTAGTTAGGGGCTTCCATGCAAAAAGGTAGTGTGGCTTGGTGGTAAAAGTAAAGTTTCTGAAAAACAGATTGCTTGGAAAGTTACTTAACCTCTCTGCTTATTTTATCATCTTAATAATTGGAATAGAAATAGTACCAGCCTCATAAGGATAGTAAGGCGTCAATGCTCATGCAATAGAGATAGGATAGAATAAGTACTCAGTATATGTATTATTTTTATTATTAATGGAAAATATAAAACTTTCCCTGGCATACATGACTTGAAATTTATTTTACTAAGTGAAAATTACAAACCAATCTATTTATATGGTAAGAAATAGTGCTTTTCAAATTCTATGTTGAAGAGCATTTTTTTCCTTCCAATCCATCACAGACCAATACTTCTGCAAAATTAATAAAAATGAATTACTAGAAAAATAACATAAACGTGGGACAAAGATATATTAAAACCTAAGCCTAAATTTCAGAGTCAAATGTTTCGGAGAGCTTCCTCTGGATCTCTGTGCCCGTCTCTTTGCCATCTGGTCACACAGTTCGTAGATGAACACCTGTCTGCTGACCCCACTGGGAGCCACACTGCTGTAAAAGACAGCTGGTTTTCATTGGGACTGCACCTGTTTCTCTGTGAGGGAATTCTTTTCCTCTTCAGGGGGCAGTCCCCTCTAACACAGAGATGCCCAGACTTGGATGGGAAGCTAGATAGGAGAAGAAGCAGAGGAAGCACAGAGTCGATTCTGGGAAATGGTGCCGACAACAACAGCAGTGCCCTGAGCCTCCAGAAGCAGTGGTAGCAGTGATGCCAGAAGCAGCCTGGGAGGCGTAGGCCAGGATCCTGCCGTGACTGAGGTCCACTGCACTTGGCGGGGAGCTCCTGGGATTTGCTCTCAGATTCTCCTGAAGAGTTAGTGATCTATTTAATGTTCTCTTAATGAGTTCTTTCTGCTTAAATTACTCGATACATTTGTACTTCTCAAAACCAAGCACCATGAGTAGTTCACAAGGACTTGAACAACACAGTCAAGAAGATGGGCTGTCCTGACACTTAGCATCCCGTTGACTCTGGCCACCCTGTCTGTGGCTGTTTACAGACACATTTTAGTATTATCTCACTACTAACCCTAGCCCTGCTGATTTCTTTTTCATCTTGTTCCCTATGCAGTAGTCATACATATAAAGACACCCTTCAGTTTAGCTCCAGAACCACACCGAAAATCAATGAACATTTTGTACTGGCAAGTTGATGTGACATGGGCCAGGAGGTAGGCCACCTGTCACATTTCTGAAATAAATTGGACTTCCTGGGGTGTCGCAGAATTTATACTGGGAATTCACTCTTCTGTGGTCTTAAGCAAAAAATGTAGCCCTGCAAAGCTGACTTCCCATGTGGGAGACAGTTCAAGTGACCCTAAAAGATGACAGAGGTCATTTTCTGCTCAGTCCATCAAGACCTTCTTAACCCCTGAGGAGGCACAGCCTGGTGTGAGCTCACTTCAGGCTGTGGACCCTCCAGAGAGTGGCCCAGGGCTTGCGAATGCTCTCTGTCTAGACTCCTTTTAGGGAAGTTTCAGATTTATAAAAGGAGGAGATAAGGTCTGAGGCTTCCTTTCCCCTTCTTAATCCTGGGAAGCTCATTGCTATTCTTAGAGTTTTCCTCTGGCCACTGAGCTTCCCATTTGATTAGCTAGCACATCAGAGTGTTTCCTCTTGTGTGATCTGACAGAAAGTCAAGGATTAAAACATGAACTGCCTGAGATTACGAAGATATGATTTGCATGGTGGTATGGATTCCATATCAAAATGCAATAATTATTAAGAGAGGAAACACCTATTACTGGGAAAAAGCAGGGATCCATGTTTCCACTCAATCTTTGGGTAGGTAGCTAGCTGACAAACAAGTTCTTTTGAGAATGAAGGAGTTCAGGGCAACGGTTCTTGACCGTGGCTGCATATTAAAAGAACACAAGTACCTTGAAAAATGAACCATGTTTAGTCCCACTTCCTAGAGAGTCTGATACTGTAGAGAGTTTTCAATGGATAATCCTTGAAACATAGAACCCTCACCAGTTTCTGCACATGAACCTCAAAATAACAAACTTCTTTCATTCTTTTTTTAATTTTTAAATTATTTTATTGTTGTTCAATTACACTTGTCTGCATTTGCCCCTCCCCACTTCTTCCCCCACCCAAGCCAAATATTATCCTGCATCATTGCTTGAACCTTTATGCTTTAAAGTCAGGTATAGCTGTAGTTCAAATTCCACTTATGTTTGATAAATGTCAGCTTCTATTTCAATTTCCTTAAAATACATAATTCTTTAAAATAAATAATTACAAAATCAAACACAGGTAACACTTTTATTAAGCCAGAAACAAGTTAATTGATTAATGTGAGGCACAAAACCCTGTCCACAGGAGATACATATTTAATGAATTGATGGATGAAAGACTGAGAAGACAGCCTAAACATAATTTCATTTGGTAAACCTTTATGTTCAACAGCAGAGATTTACAATATTTAACCTCTCTGCAAATTTGCTTCCCTAGAGAAAACTAAACTTCTTATAGATAACTGCATATTTCAACTACCTTTTTTCCAAAATTCTGAAAGGTCAATTGTCTTGTGTTAGATCACACAGTCCTCTTGAACTTCCAACTTACAGTAATCCACTCCTACTGAAAGCCACCACTGGGTTCGTCTGACACCAGAGACTGTGCTCATTCATAGTGGCTTCTCTTTAATAACATGTAGACATTGTGCCAAGTATCCAAAAGTTCCCTACTTATTCTATGATTATATTTTGATTATGAAAAGAGAAAGATTTAAAGATTTGAATGAACAATTTTGCTTAGTTTCTTTGCAGAGTTTGTATTGACTTTAAAATATTCAAAGAAAAAATTAGAATAATGTGAATAGTAACAGAGATATTAATTTCCTTCATGTTGCTTGTTAATTTATGTGAAGGGTCCATTTAATCATTTTAAAATTCCATAGAGATTAAAGAGATGCAATAGCAAAAGATGAATAACCTATCTTTGTCATTCTAATTCCTTGTTGTATAGGTCTGTGTAGTTGGCAAGGTAAATAACACTGAATAATAAAATAATTTAAAAAATATTACTTTAGAGCCATCTCATGGTGGGTACTAAAAGATAGATTCTGTAATAGAGGAAATTAACAAGCCAAACAGAAAATTAATTAACATTAATGTCTAGTCTGCAATGATTTCTACATTGTTGAGCCCATCTGCAGTGCTGGTTTTAAAAAAATTTGGAGCTCTTCCTTAACTCCTGTTGATCTAATCACATGGTTGCTGGAGAAGTTGCTGTTTTTTTAATATATCTGCAAAATAGAAGCATTACCATTATAACTAGTTAAGTCTCTGAAAGAATATCAATCTTTCACTCCCATTCATCTCTAAAGGTTCATCCTGCTCTGTGTCTTCACATATGTTCTTGCATGACCTCTTGGCAGACTTTCAGTCCTGGTCCTAAAAAGGGTTTCAGCCTCAAGCAATTGTAGCTTGACCCCCCAGATGCAGACCACAGCCCACTAGCTCCCCAAAGTGCCTGACCACAAGGACAATATGAGCATGAAAGGACCATGTGAATCCTTTAGTTGTTCTTGCAGACAAAATAGAATACTCCACCCTTGAGATTAGCCACATCTTTTTGAGTAAGTTCCAGGGAGATGGCTTTCTTATGGAGTATGAGGAACTGAAGCCATAACTACAATGAAAGCTGTTTATGTAGATGCCATTATTTCCGTAAATAAAATCCCTATACATGTACATGTGGAACCACATGATAAACTTAAAGTGATGTTCTTTAGATGATGTCTATTTGAGCATTTAACCAAAGAAGGAGCCCACTGATGGTGTCTTCTCTCCCAAATCTCCATGTTTCCACACACTCCTCCTGAAGATGGAAGATTTAGCAGCTGCCTGAGACAGCTGCGGTTCAGAACTTAATCCCTAACCTGCAGAGCCTGAAAGTGATCTTCAAATTGTTTATAATTCATTCTCAGATAGTACTCTAACTTCCACATCTTCAAGTCCTTGAGGAATTCTCTAATGCTTAGACCTACTCATTTCCTGTAGGAACCCCATTTCTCCTGGTTGTCTTCCTATTGACCACATGGACATCTGTCCCAACCAAAGCGCCATGCATGCAGGCAACCAAGGTGTGAAGGCAGCCAGGCTGAGCTGTTCTGACCCATTAAATTTGGGAGGAGGTAAAATGTACCTCTCTTTTAGACGAGATTGGGCACGTTCAGGGTGGTATGGCTGTAGACTGTACCTCCCTTTTAATACAGCCATTGAAACCAGTGGTGGTCCTATCCTCCACCTCCTTCCTCTTCAAACTTCCTGTAGCTGATTGATCTTTTTTTCCCCAAGCTGGACAACGTAGAGCTTATTCATCAGTCTGCTGAACTGGTCCTTTTGCAGAAGCACAGATATTATCCAAAAATTTTCTCATATCCTTGTCTTCAACTGTTGTGTCTTGCTAAATCAAAGCAGCTGAATTTGATACAAGTTCAATGTCATTTCCTTCAAGAATATACTCATCTTTCTGGGTGTGAGATACTGAACAAACAACATCTGACCTAATCTCGACCATACAGTTATGTTTTTTGCCCAAGAAATTTCTAATTTCAACAAGAGAACAGTTCTCCTGGAAAATTGTGATGGAGAACTGAGGGTCCATGGACCTCACCTTGTAATGGAAGCCCAGTGTGACACCCTTGATCACTTTCTGTGACTGTACATTGTACAAAATAGGTGTCCAGTGCCTTTCTATTTCCCCACCATCTGTCAACCTGGAGCCTTATTTTTCTTTCCAAAGAAACTGAACTCTATGTTGATGTGTTTGAAGTCTCTCCACAGGGTGCCTCTGGGGCCCTTCACTATAGCTGTTGACATTTTCTGGAATGTCAGCAGTCTGATGGTTGAGAATGGTATTCATCCTCACAGTAGATGCCTGTCCTAGGTATTCTTAATGCCTCCTGACTGACCTGAACCTGGCTACACCAGCTCCAAGAAGTAAAAGCAGAACCTGGGATCCCCACCAGAAACCAGAAAATGTCAATACTTCCAAAAAGCTTCCCAGGTGATTCTAATGAGAGCCAAAGACATGGCCCCCGAGCACCTCTGCTTCCTGTATTCACCCCTCCTCTAATTGCCTCCCCTCGGGTATGGGCCAGGCCTGGTTGACTGCCTTCTGAGAAACAGAATTTAGAGAAAGTGATGGGATGTAGCTTCTGAGATTCAGTTATAAAAGCATGTGACTTCTGTCTTGTCATTCTGTCTTTCCTTCTAGGCCTGCTCTTTCTGATGAAAAGCCCATATGGCAAGAATCTGAGGTCAGCCTCCAGCCCACAGCCAGTGAGGAACTGGGGCCCTCATGCCAACAACCCATGCATGATGAACGGACTATAGTCAACAACCGCCTGAGCAAGGTGGGAAGTGGCCGTGTCTCCAGCTGAGCTTTCAGATGACCAAAGTTCCAGCTGGCACTTTGCAGTCTTGTGAGGGACCCTGAAGCTTAAAAACCCAGCTGACCTGTGCCAGGACCCTGACCCCAGAGACAGTGAAAGAAAAATATGTATTTTTATCTTTACTTGACAAATAAAAAGTATATATTTAAGGTGTTCAACACGATGTTTTAATGTACCAATACATTGTGAAATAATTACGACTATTAACCTAATTAACGTATCTCTCCCCTCTCCTGGCCATGATATTTTTTTGTTGTGGTGCAAACACTTAAGGTCAACCCAATGTGTACTGGTTTAAGTCAGTAGGCCTTGGAGTAATTTGTCACACAGCAATAGATAACTAAAACACACAGTCACTAGTGATAAATGTTTTGGGAAAAAATAAAGCATAAAAGAGCTCTAGAAAGTGATGGGAATGGGAGCGAAGGAAGGAACTGAAATTGTAAATAGTGTTACCAAGGAAGGCCTCATTGAGAAGGTGCCATTAAATAGAGACTTGAGGGAGGTTGGGGAGTGAGTCATGCAGACACCTGCAGGCAGATCCTTCCAGACAGAGGGGCACAGATGTGCAGTGGGGTAGAAGGAAAGATTCTCATGGGTTGGCCCTATGTTGAGTGCTTTACTTGTATTTTCTCAGGCTACCCACACAGAAGCCTAAGAGATAGACATGAGATTATACCCATTTTCAGATGAGAGCTGTCAGGCTTAATACCCCAGGAATACACTACCACAAGATTGGGGGTGGGCATTAAACATGGGGCAGTTGAGCCCATATCTATGCCAGAGAATGCGTATTAGTTTCCTATTGCTGTTATAACAAATTACCACAGACTTAGGGGCTTAAATAATGCAAATTTATTATCCAACAGTCTTGTAGATCAGAAGTTCAACACGATTTCTCACAAGGAGAAGATCAAGGTGTTGGTGGGGCTGCATTCCTTTCTGGAGGTTCAAGGGGAAATCTATTTCTTTGCTTGTTTAGGTTGACAGAATTCAGTTCTTTAGGGTTGTAGGACTTTGTTTTATACAATAGGTTGGAGGTTCCAGCATAATTATGATTATTAAGAGATGATCAAACCTTTTATTTTAGGTGTTATTTCCAAATTTTTTCATTTTTAGCTTAAAATCTCAAGAAATTTCCTTTTGCCATTCTGCTTGCTTCCTTTTCCTGTTCTTATCTCTTAGCAAAGAAGTCCAATGTGACCAGGTTACCAGTGAGGAATTCTGATTAAGTGTTGCACATCATATTGGGATAACCTAGTGTTAGTGATAATATTTGACTCTTCGGGAAGCTGAGTTTGATTTACTTTCAGATGAGCTTATTCAACGAAGGAGAATGCTAAAACGGGCCACCCTGCCACACTGAACAGGGGTGTGCCTCTGAAGCAGCTGAATGAGATGGGAACGTGCAACAGGAAAGGGAGCGACCTTGAGCAGGAATTGCAGCTGGGGAGTGCTGACCTGCAGCAGAAAAAAACCCCGATTCCATGAGTCCATGTGCTTACTCACATGATACAAATGGAACCTCTCCCCTCACTCTCTTCTCTATGTCATGTCCAAGGTGAGGCTGACATGGCTGCTCATTCCCATCTGAGAAAGCTGCTGGGGGACTCCAGCATTTTCTTGTACATGCATGTCAGTGTGTGTTGAGGGAGTGAACTTCTGTATGGTTGTGTGTACACATCTCACAGACATATCTAAAGTGTCTCTATTCCCACGTGCTATATATGGCAGAAAGTTTACACAGTGACCTGCTCTACTAAAATTTCCCGGAGGCGCTGCCAAGTGGCAGACCATCCACTCTCAATTACATCTCATTGTATCTGCTCTCTCGTTCCAGTGCCAATAAGTAGTAAAAACCCAAGAGTGGAAAGCCATTAAAGGGCTGAGAAAAATCCCTAATAATTAAGGATTTCCAGTATTAATCTTTTCCACTTGGAGCATGTGCTTTCCAGCCATCACTTTATTTTTAGGGCCCGTTTTTATTTAAGAAGATGGAGTGTTGATATCTTTTCTTTTACCAGAGAGTATAGAGTTTTAGTCACATAAATCAAGGCAGAAATTTGATGAGTGCCAGGCTAGTCTGATCCGCACGGACTTGGTTTTAAAAATATTTACATGGGAACCTTGGAGAGTGGTGGCTGTGGTCTGTCTTTGCTGACAAAATTCCCCTTACTGCCCACCACTGCTTCTCTGCTGCTCTTACTGTTTCTGGAAGCCCCGTCACTGATCTTCCGAGGCTGGAGTGAGGGCAGGAGCCACTGCTGTGTTATGCTCTAGACCTTAGGGCTGGGTGTTGAGGGCTCAGAAGTGATTACAATGGACAAAATTATAGGATTAGCCCTCAGGTCTTCTGGGGGATGGGGGAGGAACAAACCTTGGCAGAAATAAGGTATCATAAATATCACAGAGCAAGTAGAGAAACTTGATGAGAGAAGCCAGAATGCAGAAATGTAGCCAAAGAACATGGGTTACGTTTCAGTTGGACCAAATCAGTGGATTTGGCAGAACCAGTAGGTTTTTATTTCTTATCACAATCAGACTTCTAGAACATATTAAAGAAAATATTTCCACTATAAGAAATAGAGAGCCACCTTCAACTAGTCTTCAGGTAAGATGGAATCTCCTGGCTGATGTAATGACAACGTTCTTGGTGGCTTAACTTTAGGCTGGCCAAATTCAGGTGTTCTATGAATGGTCTCGGAGAACTGACTGTTCTCCCAGGACCTGGCTCTGATTTCTACAGTGTTGTTTTCAACCACTGAAGGATTCTCTTTACGTGATGGGGAGGATTAACATTTTAAAGTCATGAGATCCTAATAATTCCAAATCTCCTCAGAAAGGAAACCATTTCTGGCTCCAAGCATCCATTCCAGTCCCCAGAAGGCCTCTACTGGGCTAGCAAGCATCATTTGTCCAGCTTCTGTGGAAGAGGTAGAAGCCCCTGATTGGCAGCTCCATCCCACTCCCTTGAGTGGGGATGAGCGGGTCCCGAGAGGAAGGGTCCAAGGAGGGCCAATAGGAACCACAGCCTCCCCTGGAGGCCTGTAGGAGATCCTGGTCCCACAGCAGGAAGACCACCTAGAAAGGAAATGGGAGCTGACCTGGATATAGAACAAGGGCATTCCCTGGAGTGCAGCCTCTCATAGAACCAAAGGGAGAAACATTTGGATTGGTATCAGATTTATTAGAGAGATACAGAAGCAAAGATGATTCTGCAACTGTAACTCCTATACTGCATAGAGCCGAACTCTCCATCAGCACTTCACAAATCTATGGAGGAAGCTAGGAATTGATGACAGGCCTCGAAATCTCAAAATATCTTCTCTCATAAACCCTCACATCCTCACTCAGCATTTTGCTTACCCTATTCTTGGTTTCTGGGTCTCCCTCTCCCTTCTCCCTCCCCACTATGCTCCCACCCCACCAATACATTCTCTCTTTAAAATAGCTCTTTGAAAACAATACACAATAGTACTATTTGGGGAGGACAATTACTTTCAATCCACTTTTACTTAGAGCTGTTTTCACCATAATTGTTGCTGAGATGAAATACCGATCTTTCCATGTTGAGAAAATTAAAAGTGCCTCAAGGGTCAGAGAAAACAATCCTCTAAATACTAGCTTCAGGGAAAATGCCCACATAAATTGACTGCTCCCTTCCTGACACCACAACATGTAATTCTCTAGTTTTCCCAGAAGAATAGATTCCGACCCATTCTTATTATCTTCAAAGATGCCAGCAGTGGGACCCCTCAGCCCAGAAGGCCCACAGTGGCCAAACGATTCTTACAAACAAACAATTGTGTGGATTTTTTTTCTAAGACAAAATCTACATGACCAAGGATGTTATGGGAGAAAAGGCTCCCTTTTCCCAGAAATGGGGCACAAATGGGAGAAATGTAGGTCTTCTTTCAGTTATACAGGGCACGGTGGCAATTCTAAATTTTGTCATATGCGGACACAACGGTGAAGCGCAAAACAGCAATTACAAGGTGAGTGAAGCTGGTGAGTGGTGCAGAGACAAGACGTTTTCCTAACCATTGGTGGAATTAGTTAAATGACTGAAGTCAAGGCCTAATACATGATATGCCTAGCAGAGTAAACAGTAATACATTTATAAGTTAGAAATATATACTTATTGACACATGTGTATACACATATGTGCACATATTCATGCACAGAGCTGTATGTGATCAGCAATATCCAGATGTCAATTTAATGAGAAATGGTTCCTGCATTTGTAAATTTATCTGTGACCTATCTGTTCTGTAGGAAAGACCCAATTTTTGTCTAAACCTAACCTGAGAGTTCAGTTAGAAACTTTAGAAAGATACATTATGGTAAGAAAATATATTCAGAGTGTGTTAAGGCATAGAGAAACACGTATTTTCCAATTCACATATAAATCATATTTAAATCTTACTTAAGTTGAAGATCTTGTAAATTTACATCTGTACCTTTCAGGATAAACTGCCAGTACAAACTGCACACTAAAGCCCCTTCTCTCAGACCTGCAACTTCTCATTCCCTCCCCTTTCTGAAGGCAGGTGGTGTGAGTTATTAACATGTAGCTTTGAATCGAGGGTGCTGTTTATCAACTCAACGACTTTACTTAGGTTCCTCTCTCTGGAAGGACCTGCCCATCAGCTCTGCCCTTCTCCTGACTATCCTGCAAGACTTAACTCAAGTCTACCTCCTACAGAAAGCTTTTCTTGACCGTTACCCAGTCTAAGGAAGATGGTGGCTGGTCCCATAGATAACATTTATCATGTAGACTGATCACACAGACCAATCATAGCAGTGACTGATTACTTGTTGTTCAGCTCCAGCATAGCATCTGTGTACCTTCAGTAATTCTGACAGCATTTCCCCAGACATCCCTCTGTGGTAAGCAGAATAATTGCCCTCAATATATCCACAGGTCAGCCCCTGGAACCTGTGAGTGTTACATTTCATGGCAAGAGGACTTTGCAGATGGAATATGCATATCAAGAAAATGTCTTGACAGTCTCCAAATATTCAAAACTGTCTATAATTGAATGTTGATCTATATGTTCTGATTTTCTCACTTAGTACCTGAGAAGAACTGAGTCTCATTAATGAATATCATCACTCTATGAGTCTTTCACAAACTGTGGGACAGGCTTTCTATACCTAGTGCTATTGAAATTTTGAGTATAATAATCTAGGCAGCATCCCAAGTTTCTTCCCAGTAGATACTAATAACAGCTTTTAGTTATGACAACAGAAAATATTCCAGGCACTGTTCAACATGCCCCGTGGGGCAAGATTCCCCCGGTGGAGGATCTCTGAATTGGGGTATGTATGCTTTCATGTGTCACAGGCAGGATGGAATGAAAGAAGGCTAAGAAGCTCCTGGAATGGCCTAGGCCCAGTGGTTGCCTGTATACTGTGCCTCTAGTCCTGGTGGAGACACTGGGACCTTCGCAGACTCGACCCCTCCACTTCTGGAGTCACTGCGCCCCCTACTCAACATGGGCATTTGGGCTTCTGTGATTTCTGCTCAGCAGCTGACCATGCTCACTGGCTTTCAAAACCTAACTTTAAATGACATTGATGAGGAAGAAGAGGAAAAGGGTCCGTGGTATGTTTTTTAAATCCCAGCATATTAAAAAAAAACATTATATGGAAATATTTCTTAAGCTACATTAGTGGACATTTTACTGGGCCATGTTGTGTATTAATCATATTCTAGTTCATAGCCATAAACAGTATTTTATTACACTAAGTTTCCAGCAACCCACCATATACCCATAAGTATAGTAAGGATGGGCCTATAAAACAATCCCCTAGATAATTTAAAAGTAAAAAAATAGTAAAATCTGAAAAATAGTTCTACTTTAGATTTGATCAAAAGGGTAATCAAGCTACAATATAAAAATGATGTAGCTCTTTTAAAAAGAAAGAAAACAAATGATAAATAATAAGCTAACACTTGGCAGAGGGATCTTGCTCCCTTAGGAGCTGGCTGTTGGAAGTTACTAAAGACAAAGTAGCACAAATGATACATTGGACACTTCCCTGCATCTTTGCAAAGGAAACTAACGGACACGTGAAGGTATGGCCTGTCCTGTATGGACACAAGTACTTCCTAATAAATGCCCTCAGAGAACCCTGCAATTCTGCGATCCCTTGGAGCTACCCACAACTGAAAGGCTTAGGCCGCAAAACCAATGGTTTTCTCCTAAAAACCTTTCTTTCACCCATTGATTCCCCCAAAAGAACCAAAATGCCAGCTAAATGGTTTAGTGTAGAATAATCCTTTATTTTTGCTATCAGTGATGATGTGTTACTTCTGGTTATTTTAACTGAGTATCTAACTCATCTTCAACAAGTTTTATATAGATTTATTTCTATATATCAATACACACGCATATATTTTCTTCGTTTTTCATCTTCTAAGAGTTGTAACGTTGAAATTTGCTATAATTCTCTCAGGGTGTAGTAGAATTTTAATGAGAAAATAGAAATAAAATAAGTCTGGAATATGAAGCCATGAACTTGGAAAGAAATCCAAACTGCCATATTGATGAACACTACATTTTCTTGAGCCCGTGTGCCAGCTTGGAACAATAGTTTAACTTGTCTATTTCCTCAATTTATGGCTTTTGGTCCTTGAAACAGAAACATTTAGAATATATGCATCAAATAATTATATATATATATACAGACATACATCAGAAATTATACGTTATATATTAAAACCCACCCTTTGTAAGCCATCTTTGCATATGTCTGTTAGCAGTTAAAAAAACGTTCAGAACTTTATTGGAGGAAAAAGGAAATCATCCATTTCTGCATAATTAAAACTAAGCTCGAATATGTTTTCTGGTCACAATGCAGTTGTGTTGGTTTCTCACTTTGCTTTGGACCACAAGAAAATAGTCATCACTTTTACCGACTTACTCCTTTGCTAATCACTTTAAACACAGCTCCTTGTTTCTAGAACAAGGTTTGTAAACTGTGTTCCTAAGAGCTCCAGGTTCCCACGCACCACTGCGGGCACAGGGGCTTCCTGTGGAACGAAGGAGAACCTTTGTAGCTGGTTCAGGACTTCTCTATCCAGCAGTGCAGCTTTGAATCAATCTGAATAACAAATGGAATATTTATATTCTTTAGATTTTCCATCAAAGAAATTTCAAAGAAGGACCCACCCCAAGAACCAAGAATTACCAGAGCTTTCAAGTGCCTTGTGGAATGACAGCTTGGACCACAGAATGTGAATTCATTTCACTAAAATCTTCTTCAACCTGGGTCCATATTAAGCCTGATTTTAGGAAAGGATGAGAGAAGAGCAAAAGGGGAGGAAAAAAGGAGAAGAAGGAGAGTTTAAAAAAAAAACAGAACTTGTAGAATGTGAGTGGAACAAGGCATGTGCTTCCTCCGTCACTAAGTCCTGTGGCAACTGGCGAAGGAAGCCTGGTGGATCATTCTCTGGCTGCGGTTCGCAGAGCATCAGGACTGGAAGACATGCCAGGGCACCAGGAGATATTGGAGGAAAATGGTCCCGAGCTGGCAGAGCACTGGAGGGAACCACTGGGATTCCCAGGGATGCTCCGGGAAAGGAAAAGAATCCCAGAAATGTTGTGGGCCTGCCTGTGGAGACACAGAGAGCAGGTGCTGGTGGGCTTCAGCAGGATGTGCATTTTGTTTAACATAAAGGGGAAGGCACGGCTCCCCCTAAAGAAGGCAGGCAGATAACGTCTATCTAAGTTTTCAAGAGGGGGCCACGCACCTTGAAAGAGCTATGAAGGAATGAAATCCCTGTACACTCACAGGATAGACATAGAAAACACACATTGAGCTGTGTAACCAATTTGAGTGGAGAGTCTCAACTGATTGAGGAATAAAGTTGGAACACATTTCTCCCATAGGAAACACCCTGCTGATACCTCATTTTTAGTAGCTTTCAGTCGTGAAGATTTTTCCAGTCCCATTTGTACCCCAGTCTCATGTTCAATTCAAAGCCTTTCCTACCTGTCGCATTCGAGTCTCGAGTGGCTCGCACAGAGGGGGGTCTGCAGTCTCTGCTCTCCCTCCCAGGAAATCCCAGATGGAGTTCAACACTCAGAACCGAAGGCACATCCTCCTCTGATTACCCAAGGTGACTTACAAACGTTTCCCAACACACACAGACACACCCACAGTTTGGGTTGTTTTAGACTCAGAATCCATGATTCTGCTGCTCTTCCTCTACGTTTGATAATACATATGAATTTTTATACTCATGATTTTTTAATAGACTTGGGCAACTTGGTTGGAATAACTCCTAGAAACAATGTACTTTTTAGAAAAAAAACGTATAAAATAGAAATGCAGTGTGCAGGTTAAGAGCACGGGCTCTTGGGCCCTGTTGTCCAGTTCTACCGGGTCGGTCTGAGGGAGAAGCCACTGAGCCCCTCAGGCCTCAGTTTCCTTATCTGCAATCTGGGCATAGTGCTTACACATAATTCAGACGATTGTTGTGAGGGTTAAATAATTTTATAAGTGTTTTGAACAGCAGTTGGCATTCTGAAGTGTTTGTTGCCTGCCATCATTACTATATTTTATGTGTTAATATTTGTTGCCATAATCCTTGCTGGGTTTGAACCCAATTACCACTACGCTTAAGACGACGGGCAAACCTTTAGCACCCCTTTGGCTCAGCAGTACTCTGGTAGGTAAACGAGAGGGATGACTGTCCCTTCTCTCCCTTCTCTGGTTAGGGTTTACAGACCGTGGCTGGGGCAGTGGAAAAAGGGGCACTCATACAGGACATCATGGGAGTGAAACTGGTGAAACCTTTTTTGCAAGGTCACATTGTAACACTGTTTACAATGTAATGTTTGCATGCTTTTAGTCTCAGGAATTTTTATTTTTTGTGATTTATCTGACAAAAATATTTGTATACATGAAAAAACATAAATATACAAGAATGTGTATTGAAGCACTGCTTGTAAAGACCCAAAGCATGCATTCATTAGAAATTGGTTAATTATAAATAATGCTATATTAATTTACAGTAATTAAAAAAGGTGTTTGATACTCACGGAAGTAAACGGCCAAATGAACAAAAGGGTAAGTTGTAAAGCAGTATGTATATTATGACCCCATCATTTAAAAAAAAGGACATAAAAGAAAAGAATGAAAGCAATAAAAATGCATGTGTGTCTTTGTATCTGCACAGACTACGAGTTATAAAACTATTTGGCGGAATTACCAGTGCTTTTATCTTCCTGTGTCGTATTTTAGCAGTGTGACTGTGGGCAAACTATTGAGAATCTCTGAATCTTTGTTCCCTTAACTGTCAAATGGATAATACTGAATTTTCCTTATTATTGTAAGGATTAAGTAAGATAGCGGATTTAAATTCCTTGCCCTAAAGCCAGGCATACTGTAAATGTTTCATAAATGCCAGGTCTCTTCTCTCCACTCCCTGGTAAATTGTTTATTGTAAAAAAGGTAGAAATAAAGTTTCTTGACAATGATTTCCATTTAGCTATGTGAGTAATACAAATTTAATATTGTAAAATAAATTTTTGACAACTCTTACGTTAAATGCATAATTTTTCCTGGGATTATTTTTATTTTAGATGGAATAAAAATGCATGTAACTTAAGGTGGGGAAAAGTGGTTAACTACTTGTAGTATTTTGTAGTTGGCTGGCCCTCTCAGGACAAAGAATACACAAAATTTTTGTGTCCCAACCCATTTATAATCCAGTAATGTAGTGTAAAGTAAGACTGTTACTGTACTCTAAATGCTTATATATTTATATGTTTATTTGCATGAACATATAAATATATACATATGTAGATAAAACTTCTTTTTACCTTAATAGTGGCTATCTTTAAGATGCAAAATTACAGGCAAAATTCTTTCTGTTTTTTGAACTCCTCTATATTTTCTATATTTAAGAAACTTAAAATGTATATTTTGAAATAAAAACGCACAAAAATGTTGCAAATTTTTATTGACTTATATCTAAACTATGTAGAATTCAGCAATAATAAAAAAATAAACCAAGGTCTTTGATAATACTTTTGTTTTTATTTTCTATTAAAATTATGGGGGCAAACTATCCAGCTAAGTGTTTCCCTAATTTGGATGAGGTCAATTGAACTCTGCAAAGGAAGAGAGAACAATGGATTTCGACTTGTTTCTAATATTAGGAAATGCACTGGTCTTATCGCAACAGCGGACTAGTACCCTGGTTTCACTGCAAACAGTTAAACAAAACATGAGTCAAGAAGTTGCTAAGTATTATTTAGAGAAGACGATCTGCTTTTTGTTTTGAGACTTGTCTGGATTTGTTATGATCAGATTAACTAGTGTATTTGTGAGAAACAAATATCTATCACAGTGCTGACTCCAGATGGAACTCAACTAAAAAGTGTGGGAAAATTAACATAATGGGCAATTCTTATAAGAAGCAGGGGCAGTTTGTTGCTACTTTTGTCCAGAATGACCTACTCCATGCTGAAAGCACAAATGTGTAGCAGGTGGATAAGCATGTGGGAAAAATACAGTATTATACTCTTAGCATGTTCAAATTCAAAAGGATTAAAAAATCGTCCAGCTCAAAGTCTCTTTTATAGAAAATACCTGATTTAAACCAGAACTTTTTCTTGAACTTGAACCTGAACCAGATATCCCAGAGTCAAACTTCTTCCTTTTTCCCTTCTCACTAAAGCATGCTAATATAATTAACATTCACAGAAGGTCACATGGCCAACAGGCCTGAGTTTACCTACACAGATTCCACATTCCATTGAATGGGACAGTTAACACAACGGGTAACAGGATGTTTATTAACAAAATGCTTTGGGCATTTGGTTTTTTCATGTTTAAGTTGACCTATTCATTATAGTCAACTCTTAAACATACACACTTATGAGGACAAACACTTGTGAGTGTTGCATGTCTAAATGAGCCTAGCACGCCTGGGCTCCCTATAAATACTTGTCAGATAAATTGATAACAGATGGTTATTTGCTATGTGGATTTCACAGCTCTTCTACCTCTCTCTCTCTTATTTCTGATTCATATTGTGGTGCCAGAACCATTTCTCTCTAAAAGCAGAAAGATGAAATCAGAGTAAGGAGTCTCTCAAGTAGTCCAATTTATCTTATTGAATATTTTGGTCCAATGGTTTGGCAGTGAGGAACTCAGTAAATGTTGATGAAAACAATCTGTTACATCTTTGTCACTGTTCATTAAGAGAATTGAAAGGATCATATATCTGTACGTCATTCAAGAAGATAGCCAATGCTACAGTTGATGTGGAATTTAGAGTTGTGTCCTTAACAAATGCAAGCTCCATACAGCTGCCACATTGATTTTCCTAAAAACCATCACTATAGGAGACATTTCAAGTTCCTGATCATAAACACAAAACCCTCGTGATCGCACCCCTGCTGATACCCTTGATACCCTTAACTTTGTGCCCTGCCCTTTCCTGCTGTGTATTTAAGAATCCAGGGCTCCGAAAGCCTTTACTCTGAAGTGAGCACAAATATAGATGAATGTGGCCAAGGATGTAAAGGGCTCAGACTGCAGGAAGACAGTGTGATATGTTCCTCCAGGAGGTCTTCTCTCAGATACTCCACTTGACCATTTCTATTGCCTCCCTAGGACCAGGACTGAGTCCCACTGCTCTATCCCTCCTACCAGCCCCACCAGCTCCCACTATCCCCTCCCACCAGCCCCCAAAGGTCTCAACTCAAAACCTTTGCCATGTGGCGCCCTTTTCTTGGTAGGCTCTTGGGTCTCTTCCTTCAGCTGGCAACCACTTTCTCATCCTTTAAATCTCCATTCAAGTCATGACCTCCCTAAAAAGACAGAAGTACAGATAGAGACTACACCCTGAGTCCAACCTCCCCAAACCTGCCATGTGCTAGGCCAGATGTCTCTTCTCTATTCTCCGTAGTGCCCAGTGGCTCCACGTGTAACCCCTCATTCACTGTGTTGTCTCGGAGCATAGCACTTCTGAACAGAGTCTGAAACCAGTGCTCCTAGGCTCAGATCCTGTCTCCTTCCCTTGCCAGTGGGTTCAGTGCCTTCATTTGTAAAACAGACGTGATAGCAGAAATTCACTCAGAGAGAGGAGGATGAAGTAAACCAATATACAAAAACCTTTACACCAGTAAGTCCTCATTGAGTATGAGCTATTAATGGTGTTTATTTGTATTTGTTCTTCAGCCTTGATATCTTGGTTCATATTCTCAGGGGAAAATACCTTAATTGTTGTACAGCTCTCCCTGCTCATATCATGCTTGGCTAGTAAGTTCTGTATACGCTGAACTTCTAAGTTACCAGAGTGCAAGAGGGAGTGGAGGGAGGTAGAAGAGGATGAAGGAGGTCAAATATATAGTGACAGAAGGAGACCTGATTTTGGGTGGTGAACACACAATACAATATACAGAGGATGTATTATATAACGACACACTTGAAACCTATACAATTTTATTAAACAATGTCATACCAATAGATTTAATAAAACTTATTTGAAAAATAAGAGAATAATTTTAGAATCATGGAATCCTGGAATTCAAAGTGTGTAAGCATCAACACTTAGTTCCAAGTTCATGGAGCAAGGAAGCACCATGTAGGCGTGGAGAGCCATTTTCCCAGAGAGGGAACAATTAAGCATTTCAGATGATTTTATCCTTGAGTGTAAACATGGCCTCCTTCATCGACACAGTCCTCATAGAGCTTCTGATTAATACTCAAAGGCTTCAAGACCACGCAAGGTATTCACTTGTAGTTTTCAACAGCAAGTGTCAATTACAGGATGTCTGATAAATTCATCCAGAAACGTGAAGAAAAACAGATGTTATTTTCCAAATCTTATCAAACGATTCCCTTTCTCTTTACTCACTAGGGTAGTTTTGGGCCAAATATGATGGAAAAGTCATTTGCCTGCCCCCCAATCATATGCACGCTCCAGAGGGAGGGGCTGTCAGAGTAAGTAAGATATTTGGATTTCCCACACTCTGAGCTCTTCCTTCTCTGGGTGGTTAAAACAAACAAAGTATTTGATTTCCCCATTTTTCTACTGATGAAAGATGACAGATCCAATAGTTGAGCTCATGAATGGAAATCTTGATATTGTATAATTACAATCTTTCTTTCTATTTCCACTGTGACTAATCCAATGTCAGAGAGATGTTCCAAAGTCTACAAAGACAGAGCTAAGGGAGAGAGAGTCTAGCACCAGGACGTTACCTGCCTGCACCCTCGAAGTCCTAGCTGGCTTTGACCTGGAAGAAACAGACCATGTGAGCAGAGGAGAGAGGATGGATCGTGTGTACTTAGCTATTTGTATTCTAGATAACTGTTCATTGTATTTTAGACATATTCTTCACTAGAGAAGAGGGAACTGGTTATATGTCTATCTGTGAATCAAAAATCTTCCTTAGAAGGAGACCACTGGATAGCTTCAGGTAGGAAAAACTGCTGTTTTTTTAGATTATTTATGCATTTATGAAGTTTGCAGGCTCATTTTTTCTATTTTGCTATTTATTTCCTTGACTATAACAATATGCAAGCTCAGATTTGTCCTTAGCTCCCCAAATTCCATCAACTACCTGACTGTTTGAAGGAATTAAGAAGACATGGAAACTATAAGCTGAGGTGCATGACAAGGAACATTTATTCAATTCGTGTAGATTTGACCTGGAGAATTACTGTACACTAAGAGACCCCTGTTGACTAAAATTCTCACTCTTAAAACAAGACAGAAGAGGTGTCATTGTGCTGAAAAGCAGGTTTTAAATGACTGGAATGATCCATTATTCCATCAATTCAAACAGATTTCTGTTGCCGATAAAATGAGTTTTACCCTCATGGAGGTCAGGGGAAGAAGTTCCTAACAGGGGTCCTTCCCATGCTTAGGTGCCAAGTGCGTGCTGCGAGTGATTCTGACTCTGGGCAAGCCTGCACTCCGCTCCGACTCCATTTTCCTTGTAGGCTAAAGCAGGAAAAGAGGCCACTGAGGCGTCATTTCCAAATGGGAAGTACTTGATGGACGAAAAATTCTCTGAGCAGTGGTAAGACTCTCCAAATAGACAAGGGAATGCCAAAAAAAAAAAGGAGCGATCGTGCATTGAGCTGGCAACATGTTCTCCAGGAAATGGCTGGGTGTGTGTGTCCTTGCTGATTACACATATAATAGCTACACAGCAATGCTCTCTATCAAGAAAGACTGCATTTCAAAGCTGTGTTTTCAAAAGGAAAAAGAAAGAGCCCTCTCGTTGAGCCCTTGGAAAGAGGTAGAGCGGTTTCAGACACAGAGAAGAAATGGGGAGTCCCACGGGATGGCCTCAGTCAAACCAGAGGCGAGGAAAGATGCGCAGGCGCACAGGACAGGTTCCAAAGGAAAACCCAGTGCTGACTCACTAGCACTACAACACTTTAAAAAGTGATTCAAGCAAATCAAAAACGCCTCCCTGTTTGGGAGGTTCATCTCTTTTTCTCATTTTGTGAATGGGATCTCTGAGGGGAAACACAAGGTAAGGGTAAGGAATGTAGGTACAGGTAAGACATGCAGATTTTAAGTCACAACCACCGTATCTGAATGCTGAAAGATAATAGAAATGAACTGCCTGCCATCCCTAGCCAACTGCGGAAAAAAGGGTGTGAGAATTAACTGAGAACATGTGTGAAATAACTTGCTAACGGCCCAGCAGTTAAGTTCTGTAAACAGTTAATGATTCCTAATGATAACAATAATTATAACAAATGTCTGGGTTTCAAGAGGCCCTTCTACCTCCTTTATTCTGAAGATGAGGTAGAAACAGTCACAGTATGTACAACTGTGTAAGTGGTCTCCCTGTGGTCTCCTTGTCCCAGGGCTCACTTGCCTGATTGGAAGGTCCTTTCAAAGAGATGTTTCCTCCTCTACAGAAGTTGTGGTCCAAAGGAACCATCGGATACACACCACCCTGCAAGGAAGGACACCAGGGGCCTGGAACATGAGCTTGGTTCTTAGAGTCCGAATGGAGAATCATAGTGCACAGTTTCTTTTCAAAACGACTGCTTTTGACCTGGAATCACATTTGCACACCTCCCTTGAATTTATCAATACAAAAGTTTCAAATATACATGCCTATTGTAACCTGTATTACCTTAATCTCCTTCCATGCTTCTCACCACCCCTCAACATTTATGTAAAGTTTTTCTACATTAAAAAGGAATCATTACTGGTTTAATATAAAACTGTACAACAGTGTTAATTGGTGACACCCTTTTATGACTTAACATATATGAGTATCTAGAAGTCTAAACTTATGAATATCTAAACTGTAATGTCTCAGTGTGGGATTGCTTCTGCTTGAGAAGAGAGGTCCTGAACCAGCCTGCTGGGGTTGGAATCCTCACTCCAGCTCTACTGACCTAGCATGTCAGGCAAGCTGAGCAATCACTCTGTGCCTCAGTATTCTCATCTGGACCATACGAGTACTTCATTCCTGGGAGAACTGACTGAGTTAATACTTACAAGTTTTGAGAACAGGTAAGGCAGAAGCAGGAAGATTTTAAGGGACTTCAAGGTTTTACAGGTAGACTGAATTCAGGGAAGCTGTCTTAATATCAACAGCGTTAATAGTCTCATTACAAGATATAAAAAATTAACACAGAAAAAGTTTGGGTGTTGAGTTAGTAGTGATTTGTTTCTTCTCATTCATTCATCTATTCATATATTGACCAACTGTTTATTAAGCTTCCTCTGAATAGAAGGTCTCTTGCAGATAGCAATGAAAAGAACAAAAGAAAAAAAATTGATACTAAATTTTACTAGGCAGATCAAAGGAGAAATCGTACACTGCATTCATGGTAAAATCAGGTGCGTTTTTGTAAATATTTAAATCACAATCCAAAGGATAAACTATGGGAGGAGGTCAAAGCTAAGGAAGGGTTTTAAATCCATGGAAGAATCACTTCCGTAAACCATATCATCAGTGAAGTTCACTGAACTGCCCGCTACCAGAGCAATAATTTACACTTTGAACCTTAAGAATACCCAAAAATATATTTCATTTTTGCAGCTGCCATCTTGGATTTATATTTCCAGAAGAGGGAATCATGTCAGGAAACATTAAAGCATTAACTTTGGCTTAGTTTCCTTTTAAACAGCGGATTCAGTGTTCCTGAAAGTACCATTTGAAATGACAATGAAATCTCTGGATTTTCTGGAGCAGCAACTCCTCTTTCATGAAACGAGTTTTGGGTTCTCAGCCTCAATAAAATCCTGCAGTTACCTTGGTTGTATTAGAAATCTTAACTTTTGAAGTTCTCCCTTAGTTTAAGCAATTCCATTAAAACAGGCATGCATGCATGCATACTTCATTCACTTTTTGTACCCTTTCTTTTAATTTTGCAATAAGTTATCTTTGATTTCATATTTGAAAAGAAAATAAGTGATGATGTACTGATGTTTAATCCAATTTCAATATGGCCCTTTGCATTTTACTTTATCTGAGTTATTTCAATATTGTTAAGTAATGTTTTATATTTGAGGAATATTCATTGGGCAATATAAACTCTCTCCATTCCTTCAGATGAAGGGTGTTAGCCCTAATTTCCCCAGTGGGCAAGAGGAGATAACTAGGTCTTAGTGAGTCTGCTACTTGGCCAGCAGTCAGAGAGCTGGTTAGCACAGAAAATGGAACTGTAAACACATGTTCAAAATTGTATCAGAATATTGAGTCTACGCTGTCACCCACAATGGGAGCGTACTGTGTTCATGTAACATCAGACTGGGGTAGTATGTGCAGAAAGATGAATTAGAAGCGCTGGGTCAACTCACTGCACCAGGAGAGCACAGAGGTACCTGCTAAGAAGACAAAGGAAATCATCCACACATTTTCCCCCTCAAGTTGAAAAAAATCATTTCTCAGAAGCACCGATTTTTGTGAGTTCACGCAGTGGTTAACTCACAGGAATTAGCACAATGAGGTGCCAAATTGCACAGAGGAGGAGGCAAGAGGCTGCCCATCTTGCAGGATGGCTTTGTGTTTGGAAGCATAGCATAGAAGGCTGGTGGCTAACCTGGACGTCAGGTGCATCCTACTCAAGGGAAGGAGGGAAAAAGAGGGATTCGGAGACCAAGGAAAAAGACATTTTCCTACAGGGTCCCTAGCAATCTGGAGATTCTTATGTTCATGACTCTATTATTTCTAAAGTCGTTTTTTGTTTTTTGGGGGGTGGGGGTTGGAGGTATAAGTGATGGTGTGCAGAAGGTAAAGACACCAGAGGAACTGCTCCCCTTCTGCAGCCCTGATGATTTCTCTTCATTTAGCCCAATTTGTATGCACACTCATGCAAGTAATGCATGCTCATGCACACTGTTGGCTGCCTTCTAGCAGTAGGAGGAGATGGCTGCACCCCACCTGGCATTATCTCGCTGTTCTCAGGCCAGGATTGGGAAGAACCCTGGAGGAGTTGCCCCAAGCCGTCCCAAGGGCTCTGTAGCAGACTCAGAGCAGAACTGACTCCTGAGATGTTACTGCTGGAGTTTGGAGTCTCTTTAACTCATCTCTCAGTGGATTTTCTGGGGTAGCTGCTCTAGAAAGAAGGCAAGACTCCCTACGGCAGCTAAGTGGAAGCAGACCTCCGGTTGAAGCAGTTGAGGTAATACTTCCCCTTCCCTGGCACTTGAACTGAAAGGACTGAAGCAAAATAAAAGGGCAATCTGTATGCAATTAGAAGCTTCTACTGGCAATTGCTTTTTTCCCCTTGTTAAAACAGTAGAAATCCAAATTTTCCACCTTCTTGGGCTGTCCCCCCTTCAGCTCTAAACTGCCACAGTTGGGAGCAATGTCTCTAAGCAGTGCTGGCAAGGGTAGATCCATCAAAGAAAGGTAGGTTTTTAAAATTAAAAAAAAAATTAACATATGGCATTTCTCCAAAGCAGTAGTTACTAAACTTTTTAGCCTAACCTTTGGAAAGTGTGTGTGTGTGTGTGTGTGTGTGTGTGTGTGTGTGTGTATTTGTTGCCCCTGTGCATGCATTCTTCTTTTAAAATTACTGATCTGATACCCTTTGGAAATTTTAACTAAGTTTAAGATTTTAAATCTTAGACTGCTCTTCCCAAAAGAAAATAAACTACATCAATTATTCAGCAATTTGTAATCTCCTGAAATTCTTAAAATCCAGAGGCCCTGCAATCCTCTTCTCCCATTCAGTGTACAGAAAGTTGAAGGGAGCAACGGTGCACATTCATTTGTCCTCTAAGCACTTGCTCTTTGACTCCTTGGGACATGGGACTTGACGCACGGTTTTAGTTCTATGACCAATCAACCCCACAAGAGGAGAAACTCATTTCATTTTATTCATTCAAATGTTTTCTGAATTCCCACTATGTGGTAGGGATACATAAGGAAAAAAGAGGGACAAAATTTCTACCTTTAGCGGACTTTCATCTAGTAGGACAAGATGGTCAGGCAGACAATAAGCCAAGAAACCCATAGATGGTGAGTGTATGTGCACTGAAAGTTAGTTTCAAGGAAGATGCATTGCGTTCTGGGTCTTTGACCAACTTGACTTCTAGCCATACTTAGCTCTGACAACACTAATCATCATAATAATATTAACCAAATAAAAAAAGATTAGGTAATAGATTATCTACAGAGGGTGGTCTTAGTCAGCTCTATCTAAAATTGGCTCAGTTTTCCTTTGCTGGATTCCATCTCAACATGCTTGTCTTGAATGTCAATTGTAAGCAAACATAAATGTCTTGTTAAAACAAGTTTATCTTCATTCAATTTAACTGTGTCCTCTGATTAGCTGTTTGGGACTTAACTAAAGCATATTTATGGCTGTTTTTCCCCTTGATGGTACATTGGCTATATGTGATCAAACCATGTGTCTCTGACTCTTTAAAATGTCCCAGACTTTCTTCTGTGAACTTTGAAAGCACAGGTGCCACACTTCATTTTATCCAATGCATATTGTTAAAGATAAATTCAGTGTTTACTCATTGATGAAAGGATTTTTTTCTGAAAGGATTTACTATTGAGTTTCTAATAAGAACAACTACCTAGTTTTATAAAATAATATTATTTAAAGTCTTTTCATTTAAGTTGAATTTTTATATTTGATTGCATGATGGCTTTAGTCAAGTTGGGCAAGTGCTCTGGACTTGTGCTCTAGATCGAAAGTCTACGTGCTCCCCCAAATTCATATGTTTAAACCTAGTCCCCAATGTTGGTGGGTATTAAGAGGTGATTCGCCTTTGGAAGATGACAAGGTCATGAGAGTGGAACCCTCATGAATGGAATTAGTGCCTTTGCACAAGAATTGCCCAGAGCTCCCTCAGCTCTGCCTCCATGTGTGGACACAGTGAGAAGACGGTATCTATGGTCCAGGGAGTGGGCCCTCACCAGACACTGACTTTTCCAGTGCCTTGCTCTTGGGCTTCCCAGCCTTAGAACTATGAGAAATTTCTGTAGTTTACAAGCTCCCCAGCTTATAGAATATTTGTTATAGCAACCCAAACGAACAAGACAACTTTCATCAAAGAATCAGGGATCTTGTGGCATAAATTAGTGAGTGACATGTTTTAGCCCTAGGCTACTTAATCCTATGTAATTCTGGGCATTTGTTAGAAGACAGGGATGTAAACCAGCAAAGTCTGGAGACTCCAGTGCTTTCTTCTAATGAAGTAGCAGAAGACGCCAAGAGCTCACAAGATGTCCAAGAGGGCGTCCTGCCTAGACAAAGGATGAAGCTTCAGATGACTGCTAGTTTATCTCAATTCTCTTACAGCCACGGTGTTGGTTGACAATAGGCTGAAACTGGACAGAAGCCAGGTCACATCACCCTCTGCTCCATACCTTGCAGGGTTCCTCAGACTAATTGGGACATAATATGTCATATACTGTGACCTCCTATGACCCAGTTCTTACGACTCTTCCTCTTTTCCATTCCAGGCTCCAATGCATCACTTGCCATTGTTCCTGGAAGATGTCAACCACACGCCTGCTTAGAAGCCTGGCACTACCTGTTACCTTCGTTGAAATGCTCTCATCGTGAACATGTACATGGCTTATTCCCTGCCATAGTCCTTTCATGCTGCTATAACAGAATAAAATAGACCAAGTGGCTTATAAACAAGAGAAATTTATTTCTGACAGTTCTAGGGCCTAGAACCCCAAGATCAAGATTTAGTGTCTGGTGAGAGCCTAATTCCTGGCTCAGAGATGGCTCCCTTCTTTTTGTGACCTCACACAGAGGAAGCTGCCAGGGAGCTCTCTGGAGTCCCTTTTCTAAGGATACTAATCTCATTCCTGAGGGCTCCATCTTCATGATGCAGTTACCTTCCAAAGTCCCCCTTCTAATGCCATCACATGAGGGGTTAGGATTTTAATATGTAAATTTGGGGAAGATATAAACATTCAATCTATAGCATTCTTCGTCACCTCATGCAAATATGCTCAAGTGTCACCTTCTTGATGAGGTTTGCCTATGACATCTTAGTAAAAATTGCAGTCTGCTTCCCTCCCACCTTGATCATCCCAATCTCCCTGAGCATGGACTATTTTTGTTTTCCTTTTCTCTCTAGAGTAATCATTGCCTTTCAAAGTACTATATAATGTTCCTTACTTATCATGTCTATTGAGTGTTTTCTACTTTCCTTTGCCAGAATTCATGTCCCAGAATAGCAGGCATATTTATTTTCTTCTCATAGCTGTATCGTACCCCAAAGCTCTGAAAATAATTTCTGGCACATAGTGAGTGTGCAATAAATATTTTATGCATAACTGAATAAATGAAGAAATGAATGAATGAAAAGTTTAGAACATTGTACAGTGATAAGCTATCAGGGCAGAGACTCCCTGGATTTTGTTCACCATGACATCCTCAGCACCTACAACAGTTCCCAGCAACATGTTTTTATGGAGAACAGTGAATGAATGAACATTATTGGGTGGGAGGAGGGGGCTCATAAATCCTACATAAATATTAGTGAGAAAGAAAGGCCTTTGGGCCAGGATTGAGGTACTTTCATGCCCCCAGTTCTTCCCCAAATTCTTTAGCTGGATGCAGGTCATAAAATTACCCAATCCTCTTCTGCAAAAACATCATTCTTTTTAGCCATTGGAGAACTCCAATGGCTTGCCACTCACTACTAAAGAGAAAGTCCTCACAGATGCGGCAGCATGTATTACATGAAGAAACAGCACATGAAAATGATCCATCCAGACAGGATTCTGTTGCTGTACGGGCCCTCTCTGTTCAGGGCGGCTTTCTTCTGTGATTGGAGATCATGGGCTGCGGAGTCAGATTTCCACTCTCAGAAGGTCACTTAGTGTAGACCTCCATTTCTCATAGTTTAAAACAATACCTTGGCTATCATAAACAAAGCAACAAACAACAAATGTTGGAGAGGTTGTGGGGAAAAGGGGACTCTAGTTCACTGTTGGTGGGATTGCAGACTGGTACAACCATTATGGAAAACAGTATGGAATTTTCTCAGAAAAATAAAAATCGACCTGCCTTTTGACCCAGCAATTCCACTGCTAGGATTATATCCTAAGAATCCTAAAACATCAATTTCAAAGAACCTATGCACCACAATGTTCATAGCAGCACAATTTACAATAGCCAAGAGTTGGAGGCAGTCTAGGTGCCCATCAGTAAATGAATGGATCAAAAAATTGTGGTACATATACACAATGGAATTCTATGCTGCAGAGAGAAAGAAGGAGCTACTACCTTTTGCAACAACATGGATGGAACTGGAAAGCATTATGCTGAGTGAAATAGGCCAGGTGCTGAAAGACAAATACCATATGATCTCACCTTTAACAGGAAGCTAAACAAGAAAACAAACAAGCAATCAGAATAAAAACAAAGACACTGAAATAGAGAACAAGGGGACAGTGACCAGAGGGGAGAGGGAAGGGAATTTAAGGGGAAAAAGGGGGAGGAATTTGGAGGAACAAATAGGAAGGACACAGGGACAAGAACTAAGGGGGATGGAAATGGGAGGGAGGTGGGGAACACGGGGTGGGGGGGGTGGGCTGGGATGGGAGAAATAGACAAAAAACTGTACTTGAAAAAAACTAAATAAAATTTAAAAAACAAACAAAAAAACACCTACTTTTCAGGACTGTCATGAAGCTACAAAGGATGTGTCAAATAAAATGCTTAGTAGACATCCCCAAATCCATCACTATAACTTCTATGTCTTTCCAATGCATAACTCTAACATTTCTATTGCGTAGTAATTACATCATATGCATAATAACACGTGGTTACATATTAGGATTTTAAATAAGATTTTGTGTTTTCATCCAAGGTCTAACCATTGCACCACTTTCTTTATTTATTTTATTCCTTCATTTTACGCTGAAACTATAGTAGAAAAATACCATGAGAAATTGGAATTAACACCGAGGCCATTTCATTTCTTTCCTTGGTGCAAATCTAGCTGGTGATAGCCATGAGTGGTTATTAATGCTGGATTCCTTAAAATTTATAGCATTGCATCAGAATATTTACTAAAAGGGCAAAGCAATGACTCATAGGTTACCCACTATTTACATCTGAAAGAAGCTGGTGGTGTATATATCTCTGATACTTGATGACTTATTACCAAGCCAAAGTGACCATTAAAAGATAAAACTGTAGTGTACAATGCGTGGCAGAGTTCCATTACTTGGACATATTTCCTATTGAAATGTGATTAACATTTAGCTTCTGAAATGGAATAAGCAAATTAGTAGCCCAGGAATTTGCAAAATTTTTTCTGTGGCCTACTTAGGTCTTCATAGATACCCCTTGTGTGATGTAAATCTTACTGAGAAAGCACTTCTGTAATCTGCGTACTTCCAAATGCCAGGTTTTCAGCTTCAAGGCTATAAAACATACACACTGTAAGAAGAGGAGGTGGAAGTATGGAAGAACGGGAGACTTTTATACGTCCACGCAGCTTCTCTCTGGCAGAGCTGTGATGGGAACTTCTTGAAAAAGGAGCCAGATGAGGCCGAAGTATACGTGATCGGAGAGCAGTGCACTAGGGTTTTCTGGAGGGTTTCCCGTCCCTCAGATTCAGAGTTAGCAGTACTCATACCCACTTTATGTTGTGTTTTATGGGAAACAAAGATCCTACTTAAAATCAATAAACCACTTATGCTATTTTCAAAAACCAAAAAACACTCCTTTCATATCCATAATGAACAAAACATAAACATTGTCTTTATCTCTTTAGTGAGGGAACTGATACAGTACAGAAGAGAAGGAGAACATACGCATAATGGAGAAGAAATTTCGTAGTAAGATTTCTGGATCAGACGCGCAACTGAGTAATGGCCTACAGGGTGGGTCATTTTTCTGAAAACAGAGGTCATTTGACTTTTACTGGAGAAAAATCTACATGTTAGCATATAACTTCATGGAATCGAGATGTTTAGTCAGTAGTACTTAGCAAGTCAAACGAAGTCACACTTCCTAGGTAAGCACAGCATCCTTGGGTGGGCCTGTTAGAGGACGCTCTTGTAGGACGTCACAATGGCATGTTGCCTTGCTTTGCCTGTTTTCTGAATTTCAGATGACTTTTCTTAACTTTTAGTGTCTTGCTGGGAATTGAAAATAGATTAATAACTACAATGAAGACGATGTTTAACTTACAGATGGCTGTACAGTTTACCATTTTATAATTTATAAAATTACTTAGATGGTGGAAATGATACCTGGATATGTCTGATGCAAGAGGGCATGACTGCTACCTTCTAAGAGGAGATACCAGATCCTACCTATAAGAAGTGTTACCAAAATACATTATTTCAAAGGAAAATGATTATTTTGCTCAAAGTAGTAAATAACATCATGAAAATTTGAGAATGCCCATGAGTTCCTCTCAGACAGCACTGAGAAGTCAATGCAAAGGAGGACAAGTGAAAAATTGAGAGTGATTTCTGGGAAGATAAACAAATAGTCTTTTCAGCGGTACAGCCTTCTTTAGCTTGACCACCGGTCTCTGTGCATTCATAGGGAAAAGTGACGAAACCTGGCCCGACACACTGCAAGCGAAGGCAAAGGTAGGACTGAAAAACCTTGTCTCGTGTGGCCATTGCTTTAGAGAAGAAGCCTGGATCCAGGTTCGCTGAATGAAATTCAGAGGAAAGGTACTGGTTGGTCTAGGACAGCAAAGCCGAATGGAGAATTCACCAGACTCCAAGTTTCTGAACCGGCCACGCCGATGCTCCTGACAGCTCTTTGCCTGGGTCCCTCTCTGGATCCGGAGAGAATTTCTAGAAATACAGGGTGTTGTGCGTCACCCCAGTGTCTGTATTCTTTCACTCTTCTACCTGCAAAAACTTCCTTCGTTGGACTAGCTGTTCTCACGAAGGTTCATCTAAATACCCTGTAGGATAAATTGGCCCAACATGGAATCAAGACGTTTTTAATTATACTTGTGAGAATTAGTCAAAACTCCACTACTTTTGAATTCGTAACTTCCCACTGAGGTATAACAAATGTATTTATTAAGGAACAAGTGATGTTCTTGCTTGATTTATTCTCCAGTAAGTATGATTTCTAGAAACATCCTGTAGACAGATGTAGAGAAATCATATTTTATGATATGACAAGGCTGCTGTTCCCTGACGTTGGTTCCTTGTTCTATGATCCTTTTCTCCACTATTTAGGCTGCATGAAAAGCTTCTTCTATGAACTGCCCTCAGGGAAAGTTATGCAAGAAGAGCTTCAAAATAGGCTTCATAGCAGAGACAACTGTTTTGAAAGTAGGAATAATTTAAATTTGCAAGAAAGGTATGGGACTTTCCTGGGAAAGGAAAAGGTATGGGTTCCACCAACCAGAGCCTGGAGCATAGAGTTTGTACTATGGTTCTGGAGCAGGGAGGGCTGTGTTGACACTGATGGCTGCTTTCTTACCTTGAAGCTGAGAGGGTGCGATGGGAAGGATGGTGGAGGTCCTGACCATGGACCATCTTTTACAAGTCACAATATGGGGCTGCCGTGTTTACAGATAAGTAAATGTTCCTTATCTCCTTCCCTAATGAGAGATGTTACGTATGTCTCTGCCACACCCCCTCTCCCACTGCCACCCCAGGCCCACTTATCCTGCCACGTCACCCACTATCCCCTCAGAGCTTAAGTCATTTTCTGCAAAGGGGAATATCCTTTCTTCCCTCCGTGACAGCAGCCTGGCGTGACAGTGGAACAAGGTTTCTTAGGGTGAGTTCCAGAGAAGACAATTTGGAAAACAGACTTCTAGACTCACCCTGGACATGTAGCCTCCTAGAAATTTTACGAGCTCCGTGTGGGACAGGAGAACGTCTTAGTGTTTCCCTAGAGTATCTGACCAGAGAAAATCCATGAAAACACAGATACCTCCTTCCCTGGAATTACACTGGTGTCCTGTGAGGCTACTGGCTCGTGATTGTACTGTGCAGGGTACCGAACCAGCTCTCTGGCTGTGGGCTCAGTGGATCCTGGGCTTGCCTTCTGATGTGGGTTTTCTCAGAACAGGTATAACGCCACTTAGTCTGGTGGGCAGTATCAGATGAGGGGTGCCATGCAAATTGTTCAGAATCTGGTCCTGTCTGGGTAAAGCACCCTGTCCCTTTCCTCTCCTTCCCTTTTTTATATACAGACTGCCAAGAGCATTTTGACTTGTATCCCCTCCGGTCTGCCTATGTCCTCTTCTGCTGTCACCTTGAGAGGACACCGTTAAACTCCAGGAAGAGTTTAGCGAGTCCTCTGACATGCAGTCTCCCTTAAGCTTCCAAAGCACTTGGTTTCATTGAAGTTAGAAGAATCCTGGAGGTCTTTAGTATAACGAACTACTCCTTTGATTGCTGGCACTGAAAACATTCCTCTCTATATTATCATTATCTGGGTATAAGTCTATATTCTCCATAGACAGAAATTTCCTTGAAGACTGAGACTTTAGATGCATTTACGGTATCCTTGAATTTTATGCATCTAGATTCTACTGGGATCCTGGCCTGAGAACTTTGTGTTTGGGTTTCTCCAGGTATAACGATTGGAGAAAAATATGCCCTGTGAACAAAGGAGTGAGGTAGAGGAGGTGAACAGCAGGGGAAGGGCCCTCTCCTCACATCCCCACTCCCCTACCATCCCACTTGCCCTTGAGGCAAAGTTCATAGGGACCCAAAGCTGGCTCTAAGAACATGTGACTGCTAAATGTAACTTAAAAAAATATTCAGCCTCGCTTGTAATCCAGGACATTTAATTAACCCAATTAGCTATATCTTAGCAGCAGGAATGGAGCCTGGTTTAGTGTGGTCTGGGGCTTTTACATTTGGGTGGCGGGGATGGGGGGTAGGGGGGAGGGGAATGAAAGGGGGGAATAGAACAACTGTAACAGCATAATCAATAAAAAATTTTTAAAAAAATGGAGAGGAGAGCTGGGAAGAGATTGCGGTCTTACTCGATTGTGATGAAGTATCTTCTGCAATTGCTTTGAAGTCTACATAAATGCATTTATAAATGTCTCCTAGGACCTTGGAAGAACCCAGGCGAGTGGGGGCCTTGAAGTGGAAGCCTTATGGGCCTCAGGATAAATCCAGCATTTCTGGGGAGGGTTTTAAACAGGGACAGATGTGGCCAGCGAATATGCTGAATGAGTTCACCTTTGTTCGTTTACCCAATATGTAATTCCCTGGGTATGTCTCCAGATATCAATGATTCAGATTTCGATTTTACTGTAAATTACCAAAATAACAGTATTGTACTAACAGAAGATGGAAAATCTGAGGGCTATCACTTTTCAGGTTCTTTGCATGGAAAATACCCAAGTGCCACATATTCTCATTTTGCTAATAAAACATTAATATTTCAGAAGCAAACCTTGATGTTCAACTTTCCAAAGTTATAATCCCACTGCAGAATAGTAATTCATATCCCTACTTTCAGGAGCACTTCTATGAAAATACAGACCGAGCACGGACTGGCGACCTTATATGCCGACTGGTGAATTTTAAAACAAAGACAGCCAGTGCTATTACGATGAAAATAATTGCATATGATCTGGAATCCTAAATCATTACCATATGTTACTTGGGTGACTCCCAACTTAGAAAATATGTAAAAATGAAGAAAAAACCTTCCATGTTTTATTTTTAACCATTTATTTCTTGAGATGGCATTGAAACCTGAATTTTAAATGCACTTAGAGGTTCAAACTTTCCAAAAATATGAGAAAACTTTTTAAGAGTCTATAAATGTAGTAATTTTTGGCATTAAAAATTTTCATGAATAAATAGCATAGCAAACAAACAAATAAACAAAAAAAATTGCCACTAATAAGCTGCGTTAAAGAAATCAAAGGCAATTATTGTACCACAGAGGGCAAGAGTAGGAAGAAAGGCTTAGGCTGGCTCTAAAGTCTGAAAGGTTAATTTAAGGTTCCTATTAAATAACAATATAAAAATTCACTGTTACTTAATTAGTTGACTAAGGAAACTTGGTAGAGCAGGCTGTATTAAAACCTAATAATCCAGGGCAGTGGCCCAGGCTTCTGAAGGTCATAAATTACCATTTAAATGAAGGGTTTGTTATTAACACAGATCTTTCTCCTACTTCACTTCCGCTATTTCCTTAAAAAGTTGAATACCCAAGGCAAGATACATTCTCAGAAATTGCAACGGATTAGCAAGGTAGGGAAGCTGGCAGGCACAGGCTCCCTCTGCACTGTTCCCGCTGTCTCCACGCCCCGTCTCAGACCCTGCCGAGCTGTTTTCGACTTGGCTGACACATCATTTGGTAAACACGGTGCACAACTCTATCACTCTGTCTAAGATTTATACTCCACCTTCAGCTCGGCATGGTGGGGTTAGGGAGAGACTGACCCGAACACCATGGTTGGCACTGAAGGCCACTGAATACCTCAGAACTTTGAATCTGTGGTTCGCCCAGAACTCCTGACTCCATTTGAGGCACCTTCCTCACTACCTGAGCCTATAGTACAGCGGGTAGAGAAGCCATCTCAACGTGTCCCATCAGTTAGAGAAGGTCCCTGTGGGCGGGGCTTCATATAGTCTGTTCAGGTGATTAAAAACTACCCTTGAAAGCTATACTCCTAAACTGCAACTAAGTTTGTTTCATTTATTCAACCCAACCAGATTACATACAGGACACCAGTTAAAATTAAATTTCAGATAGTAACTCCTTTCTCAGCACTGGTATTTCCTGGATATTCGCACGGAACGTATGTGTAATAAACACATAATGCGTTGTTTTCTTAAGAGTCAGACTTACCTGGGAATCCCATATTTTTATTTCTAAATGTGGAAGACTAACTCAATCTGCCGTTAACATCCTGCTGCAGCAACACGGCACCCACTGCACCAGGTACTCCACCTGTTTTTATCTCCTGCAGTGGCCCCACGAGGCCGTTACTGCCTCCCTTCGACAGGTGTGAAAATGGAAGCACAGAGAAATAAACATTCACTTAAGAAATTAAATATCCTAAACCTGAACACTGCAAGCTTAGGTGGCTTCTCGTCTTGTGGAGGTTTTCCAGAGAAAACAGTTCTGAGCTGCTTGAACACAAGGACAACCGCTTCATCCAGATCCTTAATGATCTTTGGCATGGAGTATTGTTATATACTTTCAGTTTGGAAAATATCCACAGCAGGTGTTACCAATTGCCAGCCGCAAGCCAAAAAACTCACAGAACCCTGAATTTTAAACAAATTCTGGGTGAGCCTTCCAAGATAAACTGGGTACAATGCATGCCGCTTAATATCCAAATTATTTGACTTGCTATTTGTTTAATATAAACTATTTAAACGAGTACCAAAAACAGCCAAAATAAAGATTTCTATTCTAACACAATTCCCGTTACTATGCACCTCTGATGTGTCAGATCTTGTAGAAAGACACATAAAGAAATACTTATTTAAATGCAATATGAGGATGGAGGCAAAAACCAAATATAGTTATAAAAATTGTGTATTTACTCTTACACATTTAAACTTCAGTCATCTTCAAAGTACTCTCCATTTGATGCAGTATTTTCCACTTCTCAAACAGTTTTTAAACTTGTCAATTTTGATGTCTTCTAGTGCTGTCATTTTTTGTTTCACCTCTTCCACATTAGCAAAATGTTTCCCTTTGAGAACTTTTTTCATCCGAGGAAACAAAAACAAAAAAACAGTCACTTGGGGCAAGATCAGGTGAAAAGGGAGGGTTGGGCACTGGGCTTATGCCATTTTTGGTCAAAAACTGCTGAACACTCAGCAGGGTGTGGGCAGGTGCTCTTGTAAATCACCCACCATGAAATGGGCAAATGTGTTAAAGGAGTCTCCAAAAAAATTCACTGAAGCAGAACGCAGCCTCTCATAGCAATGCCAGCTGGTACACCGATACAGATGGGTTCCTGGAACACTCACTTAGCAGGGGAAACCTGTACTACAAGGGGTCTGCCCTCCAGAAGATAATTCCAGTATTTATAGGGTCCTCCCTTGTATACTGAATGCTAGTGTGGGGATGTACACAGCAGCAATATAAATGCAGAGCAGAGCAGAGCTCTCCATCCCATGATGAGGGAATAGCCACAAGCTTTTCATGGAGATGTGACTACACTGAATCTTCAAAAATAAGGAAGTGCTCATGGAGTAGGAAGTTGGAAAAGTTGCTGTAGGTGAAGGTGATGGAATGAAATGGAGACTACCTTGGCTTTCGTCATCATCAAGAGCCAGATCCATCATTCCTTGGGCAAATTCCCAATATTTTTTAAAAAATGAGGCTGTAGGGACAGTATAGAAGGAAGTATTTGATTCTTTGTAATATCAGGAGACTACCAGAAGGAATATTCTCTGCTATCTCAGGTTCTCCACTTTTTAACATTGTTTCCGATGCTGAAATAGACTAGGAACATGATCAGGTTTCAGTGCATGTACAATAGAGCAAGAGAAGTTCATAGAGAACATTGGTGCTACATTTCCTTACTTTGTACTTAGACTGAAATACACAACTCTTAACTACTTTCTGAAAGCATTAAAATCTTTTTTAAAATATTTTTTATTGTTCAATTACAATTGTCCCCATTTTACCCCATTACGTTCCCCTGCTCTACCCACTGCCCACCTTCCACTTTTAAAGCACTGAAGTCTTAAAGCTCATATATTCTCCTATGTTTTCTGAGTTTCTCAACTGGAGACATTCAGTATTAGATGAAAGGTCTTTAAAATATTTTGAAATGTGAATTCTTTCTAGAATTTTCAAATTGTATGTTTGTAGCTAAGGAGTGGAAAAATAAAGATTTTTGCAGAAGTATGAACTAATACAGATATTGGTTTGTCTGACCAAAAATACCACACAATGTTGGCTTTGGTACCATTAATTTTGCATTCAAGAGAAGTCTTATTCTAAGCCTGACTCCATATTAACTAGAAACAAAATGTGAACTGTCTTCAAGCTCCTGTAAAATTTCTCTGGTCACTTTGAAGTTCACCAAAAGCTCCATAAAGAGGCTCAGGTGATGTATCCTAGGCAGACGGTATGAGAACTGGCCCAGGAGTCAACAGAATCTGAACTTGCTTTTGGTTTTGTTTCTTACTTAGGCAAGTCATCCAACCACTGGGTTTCTCCTTTTTTTGCATCTTTATAAAAGGACAATTGAGATCAGCAACTGCTAGGATCCCTTTTAGCTCTAAGAATTCTATGTCTATAACTGAAGTCATTAGAAGAAATTACTTTTACCAATTTGCATTTCAAGTTTTTGGAATAATAAGATTTAGCAAAATTGCAAGTGACCCAGGATAGTATCCAGAGAAAAGGTGATAATTCCTCCTCTGATCCAAAGGCATACGAATTCAGAAATGAGGTAACATGCTGTTCATTAGAATCCCCATATGAGTGCAATCATATGGTATTTGGCTTTCTCTGACTGGCTTATTTCACTTAGCATAATGTTCTCCAGCTCCATGCATGCTGTTGCAAGGGGTGGGGGAGAACCAAACATAAACAATTAGGTAACTTTTAAAATAGAATCTCCAAAGCTTTACATTTGCAATAGGAGCTGGAATAATTGCCACTTCTGACAGAAATATGATGGGCACTCCAAATGTGTGTGTATTCCTTCCTCCTGTTGGCTAACAACCAGTGAAAACCTCATGTAATTCTAAATAAGGAAATGGAAAAGTTGCTCTAGTTAGCACTATAAGATCTATTCAGTATTTTACAACATATGTCGTGTTTTACTGGATGAAGACCTTATACACCCTATACAGTCATATTTTTAACCAAATAAAGATGATTTTACTGGATCAAATTCAGATAATATTAACATTTACAAACAAATTCCAAACTTTCTTTGGTTTCTAATAATCATAGATGAGTGGCTATGACAGTTCTATCAATGTATTTACTCCTGTCAGCAGCCACATTAGCAAGAATAACAATAAAACACAAGAAAACAAACACCGAAAATTGGACTTTCAAGGAATCCATGATAGCCAATGAATTTTAGTTAATAAATGCCAAAATAATTAAATTACTGCAAACTTTCAACTAAATGTTTAGCATTAATTTTGGCTTAAAATAAAAACCTGGGAAGTTGATAATATCTCATGTTCCAAAATTAATACTTGTGATTTCCTAAAATGAAAACATATCACAATGAATTAGGTTCACACTGGAAACTTGCTGACTGGCTCCGACACTTGGAAATTCTTCTAACTTCTCGAAACCTCAGTTTCTCACTTCTACAAACCCTGGCCTATTAATTTTAAAAGTGTCTTCACACTCTGCAAGTTTATGATTCAACATAACAGCTTTCGAAAGAGTAGGGAAAGGATCCTGAAACCATCTTGTTAGTTCGAGTCCAAAGATCTAATGTAGAAAACACCCTGTGTTTCCAACATCAGCCTACGTTACTGGGAACAAGCAATGCTGGTTTTGGGGCGAGCAGTGTTTGTCACCCACGAGGAAGACAATTATTCCTGTTTTAAATCAGCAGATGTTTTATTCTCCTTTGAGTTGCAGTTAGCTGTTTCTTGGAAAATGCAAACATAACTCTGAGGAACAGCAGAGGGCGGCACAATCACAACCAAACCACACAAAGGAAAACCTGGGCATCAGATGGACCCAGTGCCAGCAAGTCCTAGGCCTGCGACTGAGCAAGTGAGCCACAGCCAGGTGAGAGCCAAACATTGCCAAAGTGGATTTGAGGATCTGCCAGCGAAAACGGTTTACATTTCATCTCAGTCCCATTCTCTGCCTTGGGTACCTCAGGAGCATTTCATCACTCTGGGGCACTGAGTTAGACAGAGGCGGCAATATCAGGATAGAGCATTGCCAGCGCAAAAGGCAGGACGGGGGCTGTGTTGGACAGGGAGTCCCTGGAGAGGAGGCAGGCACAGTGTGAGGTTAGACTCTTTGGGGTGGCTCATTTGTTTATGAAAAGGTCTCAGGGGAAGCACAGAAAAGTCTAGTGTGTCACTGGAGGGCGCAGGTCTAGGACCACGAAGGGAGTTCACAGCTGGGCTGGGCTGGGCTGGAGAAACTGAGGGGAGGAGCCTGGAAACATGTGGAGCTGCCCAGGGCTGAGCAGGATGACTTGGGGCATCTCCAGGCAGGCCCCGCTGACTGTGCTTCTTTCCCAGATCGTGAAGATTTACAAGTCTGGTGAGAGGTTGGAGCTGATAACTAAGCATCTACAGTTCTAATGCATTAATTACACTTATAACTATGTCAAGTCGTGTAGAGTCTGATTTACTTCTAGGAAATTAGTATGCGATTATACATGCTTTTAAAACACAAGCTCATTATTTCCATATAGTAGGTTATAATGACTGTGATGAACTCAGAGATCTGTTATTAAAACAAACAGTTATAGTTGTTCCATGTGTGAGAACGGTTAAGGAATTTAAACAGGTTAAAGAACTTGCTAGTGGTTATTCTCTGTTGACACACAGTTGGATTCAGTGAGGTGTCTGGTTGTAGACACCTGTATATTCATCCACTCAAACGCGCAGGGGCCCATGTAGACAAGCATATTTGTGTGCAGAAAAGTAGAAGCTGCCTTACAGGAAACACAGGCATTCTTCTTGTGCAGGTGTATTGGTCCCGTCCAATTATTATGCAGGCAACACAAAGGGTTCCTTGTCAGAGTCGCTTGCCTGGGTTCAAATCTAGCCTCTACCTCTTATTAACTGTGGGGCCTGGGCAACTCACACCATCTCAGTGGCTCTCGAATGTTTCCAGGAAAAGTAGCATTAACATCAGCATCCTCTGGGAACTTGCTAGAAATGCAAATTCTCAGACCCCATCCAGCCCTCCAGAATGAGGGACTCTGGGGGTAGGACCCAGAAATCTTTCTTAATGAGGCCTCTAGGTAACTTCTGATGCACATTAACACCTGAGAACCCTTGTTCTACCTCCATGTGTCTCAGTCTCCTCATGTATGAAAAGTGTATTGTGAGAAATAAATGAAATGGGACAACTGTAATGGCACAATCAAGAAACTATATTAAAAACAAACAAACAAATAAATACAATAATAAAAATACCTGCAGTGTTTAGAACAGGGCATGGTACATGCTAAGCAGTATTAAGTGTTGTCTCATTAACATACAAATCTCAATAGCCATTAATACAATAAAAGAGTAACATCAACTACAGTGTTAATGCTATTAGGAAGTTGAAACAATGGAAGCACTTTGATTTTGCTGAGAGCAAAAGTTAAAATAATTAAACCCACGGAAACACACAATAGAGAAGTATCTAGGCTTTGCAAATGCCAGTAAAACTGTGCTCATCAGAAAGCAGCCAATCACACTCGCTGCCTGGGCCGAGCATGACCTGATGGACATTACTGGGGCAAAATTACTCACACCCCAGACAGGATGACTTTTACTGAGGTAGCCAAAGGAGCTGGCCTTAAGATATCACACCTTCATGATCATTATTAAGATACATGTTCATCAGCTCTGCACTTCTTCATAATTGAGAAGTTAGAGATGAGCTAGTCCAGGGGCTAAAGGACAGGGAAAAATGAAGACCTTCTCAGGCACTTTTCAGCTCATGCCCGCAAATCTCGGAAAAGTTTGTCCTGACTTTGGTGGTTATGAATTTCTTTTAAGTGTGGGAGGTCTTTAATCCTGTTTCCAAATATATAAAACAGGATGGTGATAATGATGATGATGGTGATGATGATGATGATGAAAATATGTTAATGCTCTTTTCCTCATAGGGCTGTGAGGGTCAGATAAGAGGACAAAATGGCAACCACCTGGCAAGTGTCCCCTATGTATTGGTCATTACAGAATTATTCATTTTCATAGCTAATAAAATGACATTTTGAGAAGTTAAGTAGATCGCCCAACATCCCACAGCCAGTAAGGGGCAGAGTGGACTTCCCAGCCTGGTACATGGGCTCCTAGAATGAATGTTCTCCCGGCACAAGGTCTTCCTGAGGGCTTCCATGTTAGAGCAACTTGGGACTGGTCTCCCTTAGGAATTACTAGAGATGTAATTTGCACACAATTATGAAATCAGACAAAAATCTTGACAACAGTTTAGGGAAAGGTGTATCTAGGTAATATAAAGAAAATTATGATTCTAATCGATGAAACTGCCAATGAATTCTTACCTTTGGAAATTAATTCACAATGAAGCTACCTAATTGGAAACCATTTACCCAGGAAATACCACATGCCAGGTCCTATTCAGTGGATGGGAAAGCAAAGTTGAAGGGGCTTCCTTGTCATCAGGGACCTGGCCATTCAGTAAGACAGCAGTTCATTTCTATTATAGCATTTACTACTCCAGACCAACTATATCAAGATTTGGGGGTCTTGGGAGAGAAAGGGATAGTTGTGGTACAGGCATTAGCATTTTCTAAAATTTCCTTAGATGATACTACAGTGCAGCCGGAGCGGAGAACCATGGTAGGGGAAGGGAGCTGTTTTGTTCCTGGACCCCAGGCCAGTCCTGGATGCATTCTCTCTTCAGTGCCCTGTGTGTGGGTTAGGTGCCCCTTCCTGACTGATAATCATTCCTGATGGGAAGGAATCTGGAACTATGACTAGGTATTGTGGAGTGATTCAGTCCTCAAAAATGAAAGCATAAGACTGGGAATTCAGTTGACTGAAAATGGGATAACTCAAATTGCATGCCATGGAAACCCATACATGTCCAGGAGACTAGAAGAACCGAGATCTAAGAGAGCTTTCTTATGAAGAGCTTGGACCTGAAGGTGAGGCGAAGGGCAAAAAATGGCACCTGAACTGTAAGCAGGAGGGAAGGTGGGCAGGGGAATGGAGAGAAAGAGAATTGAGAAACTTGAATGAATTTTTGTGATTCAATACGAAAGTAGAAAAGGTAAGTTAGAATGAAGCCAAGGCAAGTGTAACCAACGGAGTACTCTCAGAGAAGAGAGGAAGGGACGGAATCCAGACTCGGGTGCAGCAGATGCTTCTTTCACTAGAATCAATGAGAGTACCTGAGAGCAGACAGGAGCAGGGCCAGAGAGAGCAGGGGCAGTTCAGTGTGAGCGCAGCCCCATGAGTGCTGGTGCCAACCGGAGACCTGGGCAGTCAACAGCGTTTCTTACATGGTGAAATAACAGTAAAGGTGCTTCTAACATGAAGTATGAGGGACCTTCCAGATATAGGCTGCAGTTCATTCCACAGACAAATACACAAACCGACAAAGACTTTGTTTTCCAGCATTTGTAAGAAATACAAAAAAGATCCTAACATCCTTTGCTCTAGAATAATGTTTATTTTCGCTAAATATCCAGATCTGGTCTATTTCATTCTGGAATTCAATACGGCGCCCAGTTTTACCTTCCAATAAGATTTTGAAAAGGCAAAGCCACAGTTAGGGTTTATCACACATATTTTCCTCATGCTATCATTTAAAACGAACAGCCACAACAAAACCCAGGAGAGCATGATTCTGCATCATTCCTCTTTCTGAAGTAAGGGCTCCCTTTGAAGGTTGCCTTTCCAGAGCTAGAACTGAGATAGGGGTCAAGTGGAGAGTATGTGGGCGGCGGCTGAATGTCTGGTATCCTGGGGCTGGTCAGACCTCCTAACAAAGAATTTTCAGTTTGTGACCTGGTGAATATCAACAAACTCAGTGCTATTGTGGCTTTAACCATGGTGGTTATAAGAGAGTGTCTGACATTCAAAAATGTATTATCTTTTACTAGAGACATCTTTGCCTCCATTGGCCTTTGCTTTACAAAACATCAGATTAGAAGTGAAAAGAAAAAAGGTACAATTTTACTTTGTTTCCAGCTTTTAAATACGTTGAGATCACTCTTGGAATGAAGTACACAAAAGCTTAGCAATAATCATAATGATAACGTAATAGGTGTTTTTTAAACTTTAGATTTCCAAACACCCAGATGTTTGGCCTTTGCTAAAGGTATCCAGATGACTGATCGGGGCTTTTCTGTTTTTATACAGCTACAAGACTTCTTGGAGCCACAAGCTTTTTAGTTGCAACAATGTAATTAGAAATCAAAATTATCCTGCTATCACGTAGGACCCCTGTGAGCAAACTGCGGTCTGCAGGCCAAAGCCAGCCCCCGCCATTGCTTTTAACGCCTCGTCTCTGGCGCCTTTCATGCTGCAGAGGAGACCCCACGGCCGCCACGCTGAAAATATTTACAACCTGGCCCTCCCCAGGAAGAGTTTGCCAATCCTTTTTGTAGGTCGTCTCCTTTCCTTAGCTAATTGGCTTTCTACGATTGCCTTTAGGAAGTTCCCATAAATCGGTATACTTTATGTGTCTATGAATGATACACTCTTCGAGAAACTGCACTGATGATTTTTGGCCATTGTTCGGAAGTGAGCTTCATGGGATTTAATGTTCAGGAGGTCACAGGTTAACTGCTCTTCTCCTTGGAAATCATTACGCATTCGGTTGACAAAATGGCTAACTTTAGTTGCACAGGTAAAGTAATAGCTAATATGTTCTTCACAGCTTCCGTTTTTATATTTCACCCCATGGAAGTTTCAAATGATATATACTGCAATAAATAATCTAAGGAACATTCAAATTCACTTCCATGTCAGGATTTAAGTCTTACTGCATTTTATTATGTATGTAATAATTATTACTAACATGCTTGTTTAATAACGAGTATTAAATTGACATTTAGATACAGAAAGCTCAAGAATAAAGAAGGCATTTTAAATGATGAATTAGATTACTATTTTTCTATATCGTTTAGAAGTTAGTTTTGTAAAAATCCGTTTTTTGGCTTATTATTTAGTAATTTTTTAAAAGAAAGAATTAATTTAGCCATTTTAGTACTCACAATTTATAATAAATCTAAATTAATGAGTATTTACTTAAAGCATATAAATAAGCTTCTCCTGCAAGACATATTACAAAGAAAAAACACAATGTTTTGCCTTCTATTTCAATGTCTAGCTATGAAAAAAATTTAAAGTGATCCTTTCTTTTCATTGGTTTGAAAAACAGGGAAAAAAAGCCAAAGCATATTTCCTGTCTATCAAGTCTTAGATTCTCCTTTAAACATGATCTTGGAGTCTGTTCTAGTATAGGCAGTGCTTTGTCAGAATTTACCTCTCCATACATACTACACACAGGATTTACTGTAGTAATATATAATGCTAGCATTATATATATGTGTATGTATATACATACATATACATATATACATACATACATATATACATACATATATATACATACACATATATATGATGTCTGTCCAGAAAAAGTCCAGCCAATATAATGAGAACTGTGTGTGTGACACTGATGCAACCTGGCAGCCAAGGACTAGCATGCATGAGCAGTGGTGACTTCACTGTTCTAGTCAGTGGGGGCAGTAGATGCTGTTGAGTGAACATGTGTACTGTGTGGCTGTCACATTCAAAATGACTGTGCAAGTTGACAATGGATCTGTATCAAATTTTGTGTTAAGTTTGAACATTCCTCTGTGGAAATTATTTGTGTGAATCAGAAGGCCACAGCTATGGGCAACTGGTGGTTGGCAGCTTCATCACAACAATATGCCCACTCATGCATCATGTTTCCTGCAGTTTTTTAGAGAAACTTCAAATCACCCAGGTGACTCAGCCCGGTTATAGCCCAGATTTGGTGCCCTGAGACTCCTGGCTTTTCCCAAAACTAAAATCACCTTTGAAAGGGAAGAAATTTCAGACCATTGATGAAATTCAAGAAAATACAATGGGGCAGCTGATGGCGATGGGACTGAGGTGTCATTGTCCTGTGTACAATGTTTCTTGCATCTTGTATCTTCTTCAATAAATGTCTCTATTTCTCATATTCCATGGCCGGATACTTCCTAACAGACTTTGCATGCATACACACACACATATACATGTGTATACTAAGTGTGTGCATAAATTATTGAAGATGAGGAACAGTATTAATGCCTGCCACGGCACCAGCTGCTATCACGCAGACCTTCTCTCTGGCTTCTGAGTGCTAGTTTGCTATGAAGGGCGTACAAACACTTGAAGCCACATTGTAAAGACACATACCTTCTTTTGCCCTTATTTCCCAAGTTCAATCTGCTAGTATCCAGTTTCTAAATTCCATTCTCTACTTATTTTTTCATTTATTTAATCCTTACACTAATATACTTACCCTAAACTCGACTTATCCATTACGAACCTAGAAAATTTTACCAGCTGGTCAGGTACTGTGATCCAGACAAAAATATAAATATTTATTTTTTTAAGTTAGCAGAAGTCATGCATTTAGGAAAGAAGGTCTCTCTAACATCACTTGTCCTTTAAAAGCATTTCTGTCTGCTCCCTATTACACATGCTTCCAGCATCAGCAAGGCCTCAGGCACCTGCCTCAGGCACCTCCTCCCATCACTTTTGACCTGAGGAAGGGAGGCCATTCCCAGTTCACAGAGGAGAGCCCTGGGGTGCGGTCAGAGTAAGTAGCTTTGCCTAAAGTTCACAGCAGAATCCAGGACCTGATCGCAGGTCTTTGAGATCTAAGCCCATCAAACTTACCATTACTTCATATTCAATCTTAGACTTCTCTAGAGAACCAAAACCCTACACACAAATTAGAATTTTCTTCTTTCAAACTCTGGTTTTTTGATAAAGATTGATTTGCAATGGAATTACATTTTATTTTCTGACTAGACTGTCAAACATAATTATTTTGTATACAATAACATAATAAAATTATCAACACTTTCAATAGATCACAAACTTCATTGCTTTTATCATTTAAAAAAACGATAGTGGAATGCAAATTCTTTAAATCAGTTTTGAGTTTAAGGGTAACACCTAAAATGAGTCAAATATTTGTGTTGCAGTAGTATAAACAATATTAAACAAAAATTGGGATGAGGATGCTAATACATGGCAGCAAGGAAGATGAGGTATCATTGAGGCACAGTCTTAGATAATTTCTCATTTTACAGATGAGGGAAACGTGGCCGGGAAAGGTCAGAACTACACTCACAGCCTTTAAATCAGATCCAGTGCCCTTGCCATTAAATTGTGCTGCTTTACTGCCATGTTTCTGTCAGGGTTTGGCCATCAAATTAACTACGTAGAAAGGCAAGGCTCTTCCAGGTACCCGAGCCGTAGGACAGTCACAGCACGAGAAAGACCATCGGTCTCCAACAAGAAGAGAAACCCTTCTGCTGATGGGTTTACCGTATCATGGGCTCTCACACACTCACAGCTTCCTCAAATCCACAGTGAAGAAAGGGAAAATAAATTAAACACTTGGTATTTGTGTACCTAAGAACAGAACAGAGTAGTGGATGAATTAAAAGGAAAACAAGTTATTTCGGTAGTGTATTTTTACCAGTTAATTTCTGAGTGTTTTCTGTCAGAGTGATAAGGTCAAGTATAAGAAAATTCTACTAACAGCTTTTATTACAATAACATTTTTGAATATCCAAACGTATTTTAATTCTGCTTTATATCTAAAAGTCTTGAGATAGATGTAGAAAATGTGCATCGGACTGGTGAGAATCCAATAGCACTTTTCACGTACAAACATCTTTTTATACTCTCCCTAGACAGTTTGAAATGAAACATATATTACGAATTAATCTCAAATAAATTACTTTTCTCAACTGCAGCCATTGGCTGTCACCTTACTAAAAACACCATTTAGCCAAAACTCAATATCTAGCTATTTGATTTAGTGCAGGCCGCTGAGGTTTGATGAAAGCAAGAAAGTGTGAAAATTTAAAACCCTTAAAGCAAATACAGAACATTTTATAAGTGATGAAAATCATTGAGTATGAATCTGTATTTTATTGCAATTTTTCACAAAATTGCCCTGTCCTAAACAGTCAAGTGTCTTGACTGAATGGACTTTAATATTCCAAAAATGACCTATCAAGGCAGAGTTTTCCCATCAGCAGCACACAGTTCTCATCACCTTCAAAGACTTCCCACTTCACAGGGATCAATTAGTTCACGGGGCCCTTAATGCTGAGGTTCCACTGTCAATACCCAGTAAGTTCAGGGAAAGCTGCTAACATTGTTATCAAAGGCGCCGATGTCCTAAAACGCTTAATCAGTTTGTCTGTGTAATGAGTCCATGAAGAATTTGGTTTCCGGGGAGGCTGGACAGCTATTCTGCATTGGAACCTTGTTCAAAGTTGCACTTTTACGTTTCCTTCCCTTCGAGGGGCATGTCATTGCATCTCTTCCTTTCCTCATCCCTTTTAAACAATGAGGTAATAGGAGGTAACAATGTTATCAAATGCCAGTTGTTAGAGAGAAAGATTCGAGCACAACCTCCAAACCTGGAGTGAGGAAACGGGTGAAAACACTGGTTGATGGAAACCAAAGGGAAAATCGTAATTTATGAAGAATTCTTACATGTCTAACAAAAAGTCCTGTGTCAGATGAACTATGTATCTGAGAAAGAGTCCAGAGTTGGGAATGACAGGCTCATCAGAAACTGGACTCCTCCGGGGTTGCTTAAGGTCAGGGAAATCAGCAGCCCTTTTAACAGCACCACCAAAAAAGCAGGGCTGCCAGCCCAGTGCTGGGTCGCCACGGTGACATGCCCAGTGGGTGACCCCGGGAGGGTCTTCAGGGGTGTTAACAGAGTATCCTACTGACACAGGCTTCCCCTCCCAAAGTCAGCATCCTCAAGTCTTCTCTTGAAGATCCCTTGTGTATGGTAGCATATTAAAATAATCTTTTATTTTAAAAACATTTTATTTACTTATTTTTGGAGAGAGGGGAAGGAAGAGGGAATGAGAGTGAGAGAAACATCAGTGTGTGGTTGCCTCTCGTGTGGCCCCAGCTGGGGACCTGGGCCACAGCCCAATCATGTGCCCTGACTGGGAATCAAACTGGTGACCCTTTGGTTTGCAGGCTGGTACTCAATCCACTGAGCCACACCAACCAGGGCTAAAGGAATCTTTTATATTTGGTCTTACCAAGTATTTGTTAAACCAATCCAGTCACGGGAGATTTTCATGACTGTATTGTTATGAGCTGAATTGTGTCGCTAGGTTGAAATGCTAACCCTCGGTAGCCCAGAATGTGACTGATTTGAAAGGAGGGTCTTTAAAGAGATGATCAAGTTAAAACGAGTTCTGGCAGAGGTGGGAGTGGAGGGCTCTAATCCAACACTACCAGTGCCTTTTTAAGAAGAAGTCAGGACACAGCCGTGCGCAGAAGGAAAACCATGTGAGGACACAAGGAGAAGGTGGCCACCTGCAAGCCAGGGACAGACGTCTCAGAAGAAACCAACCCTCCTGACACTTGCACCTTACACTCCCAGCCTGCAGAATCATGAGGTTACAAATTCCCGTTGCTTAAGCTACTAAGTCTGTGGTACTTTGTTATGACCAAACTAATCAGTTGCCAGAGCAAACTAATAGCACTGTCAAGATTGTCAATGAATTGTCAAGATTCACTGAACAGAATACCATCGTACAGCAAAAATGTCCCTACACTTGTAGGAGAGTGTGGAAGGTCCACGGCCTATGTCATGGTTGCCTCCTACCATGTCATCAACGGCTACAAACACATGATTAGTAACTGTGAGGATCATTGTTTTTGTATGCTTGTGCATGGAGGTTTAGAGACGCCTTTGCAGTTTGTTTTAATTTTGTTCAAGGATCTTTTCATTGTTGTTGTTAGGAAAAATAGAAAGGGTAAAAATGCAGATGTAATGTCTCCACATCTGCAAGTGCCTACACACTCCGAGAACTATGCTGCACATGGCAAAGTAAAGTAAGGCCTGCTTCTTGATTGCACAGTTGGGAGGAGAGGGAGACGTATTAAATAAATATTGCTGCAATTTATTATTTCATTTCAGTTTTGATAAGTGTTATAAAAGAAAAATATAGTGGCAGCTGAACTATAATTACGTATGACAGCTTTTACTGAACAAATCCAAGGCAGATAAAATAATGTTGGAAATAAAACTTGCAATCTTGCTATTCACATTAATATATTAAAACCTATATTATTCTTTTTAATTTCAAATAAGCTTCATTAATAATCATCATTTAGTGGTACATGTTTATTCACCTTCTTATTTTTGATGAGAGAAAGATCTAGAAAACATTAGGAAATAAGAAATACACTTCAATATAAAATATTTTCCTCTATTATTTTTTCACATAAAATAGAAGTGTGGATCATTATTATCTGATTTCATTACTAATATGTATTTAAATTTAAAGAATCATACCAGAATAGATTGCTATTTGCTAAACTATCCAAAAAACTGTCCTGTGTTTCCAAAGAAATGCTGGGAATCCAGATTCCCATGTGTATGCTGCACATTGGAATGGCATGTCATTTATGACACTGGGGAAAATAGGATTGCAGCTTGGCTAATAAAATATTGTAACAGTCAGATACTCTGTTTCAAATGGGCATGCTAACATTTCTTCATTTATGCAAAATAAAAGTTACTCTCAAGTCATCTGTTTCCACTTTTGCCTTCCCATTTCAGCTTTGTGCCTCAGCTCTCTTTGCTGCCCAGCCGAGTAATCCTGGTCTCCCTCCTCTTTTGTTGCAGCCTGGCTATTGCTCTTCAATGAAACATATAAAGCTGTTTTTATCTTTAAAATGATTTGTGTTCTAGGAGTATAATGCATTTATGTGCATAAATAATTATTTTAATAATACTATTAGTTCTTTGACATAGCAGCACAATTTACAACAGCCAAGAGTTGGAAGCAACCTAGGTGCCCATCAGTAAATGAATGGATCAAAAAATTGTGGTACATATACACAATGGAATTCTATGCAGCAGAGAGAAAGAAGGAGCTACTACCCTTTGCAACAACATGGATGGAACTGGAAAGCATTATGCTGAGTGAAATAAGCCAGGGGTTGAAAGACAAATACCATATGATCTCACCTTTAACAGGAAGCTAAACAACAAAACAAACATGAAGCAGAAAAAAAAGACACTGAAATAGAGAACAAGGGGACAGTGACCAGAGGTGAGAGGGAAGGGAATTTAAGGGGAAAAAAGGGGAGAGATTTGGAGGAACAAATAGGAAGGACACAGGGACGAGAACTAAGGGGGATGGAAATGGGAGGGAGGTGGGGAGCAAGGGGCGGGGGAGGCTGGGATGGGAGAAATAGACAAAAAACTGTACTTGAAAAATAACTAAATAAAATTAAAAAATAATACTATTAGTTCTTTGAGAATCCAGTGATCATGCATCACATAATGTTGATGGCTAATAATTATCAAGGGTTCATTCTGTATGAGGTCCCATGCTAAAATCTTTACATACCTTATTACATTGAACCCACCTAATATCCCTGGATATCAGTGGTCATTGATTCTATTAGTGGCTGTTTTGCTTTTTTTTTTTAGTAGGAAATACATTGTAGGGAGGTAAACAATGAAGATTCTAATCCAGTCCCATTGGATCCCTGATCCCACATCCTGAGTTCCAAGATCACTGACTGATGGAGTGAGTGAGAGGTTCAGTCTAGGAAGAGGCTACAAGCTCTGAAGGACGGTGATTTTCCACAAGAAATTCTCAAGCTCAACATTCAAATAACAATGTGCATAAATTATGCAAGATATATGCACACATCAGCCAGCTTTAAAATACACAGTTCTACAGAAGTCTGTGATATGGAGTCACTGACAGACATTTTTGTTAAATTTACCACTTCACATGATGATGATTATGGGTTGACCACTAGCAAGAAAACATTTGTGCATAGTTAAATCCACAATGGTGGCTTAATATTAAAAAGAGGACAATTCTCTTTTTGAGTTCCACTTAAGGAAAACAGCGGGGTTTGGATTGTTCATTAGGGTAAAATATACCCAATTTTCTTCAGAAATCCAGGGTGGGCAAAATGATATAGTTAATGCAATTAATGCAATGAATTCTGCAGGGCAGCAGTTTTCAGGACAAAACACACCTACACAAGCTCACCAGGTGTGCTGTAATTACAGTGTTCACCGTGAGTCCCCATGATGGGCCAGGCACTACCCAAGCTTTGGCAACACAGCAGAGTTCAAAACCACCCCAGCCCTCGCTCATGTGGAGCATCCAAGGTTTCACTTAACAAAGGAAACATAAGCAAAGGGGGTCACCAGTGGGAACTGGCCACTTGGGAGAAACGTCTCTTAAGTCATAATTTATCAAGCTTAATTTTTTCTTTATGTGTTGGGTATGAATAGAGAAAGAAAATGGACAGAGGCTGTGTCATGTTCCTCATCACTCGCAGGGCTCAGCCACCAACCTTCACTCCAGTGGTTACTGAAGCACTGACTCAGACACCCCATGGGTACCTGGTGGGAAGTTTGCAGGTACAACACAGCACCAGGTGAAGACAGGGAAGGGGCTGGTCCAGGCTGAGTGTGAGGAAAGGACTCCGGAGGAAAGTCCCTGACCATCAGAAGTCCATGGTCACATATGGAAGGATTTACAACTGAAAATATAGTTGAAATAAATTCAGGAGTCCATTTTATTCCACTTAAATAGAAGACAGACGAGTGTAAATGGAACACTTGGCCTAGAGATCTTCAGAATCTGATACTACTTTAAGAAAGCCAATAAAGGAAATCTAAAGACAGATGCCCAGTGTGGACACAACGGGAAGCAGGAACACTTCCACACACAAATTTTAGCTTATTTGGAAAAAGTAAAACAGTAAATTATCCGGTCCTCAGAAGTGCATGAGTAATTTCCAGCACAGATGTGCCCCCTGCAGCTGATAGGCCTGGAGTGGCTGTCTTGTCTCAACAGCCAAATCCTGGGCTGTGGTCACAGACAGAACTGTGAATGGTCTGAGGCCTCTGCACCTAGTAGCCAAGTCTTCACTGTCACCCAGCTGAGGAGCCAAAACGTGATCAGCTCTGGACGAGCTGTGCATCCAGAGTGGAGTGAGTTATAATATCATTTTGCCCAGCCGGGCCCAGCCTCAGACACTACTTCCAAACACTGGCCAAAATACTCTCCCCGAACTCCTGCTAGAAATCTGTCATATTTTGTGATTTCAAGGAGTAAGTGGGAGCTATTTCTAGGAATGATGTTTCAGAGTTTGGAAGCTGCATTTAGGATACCGCTCCAGAAATGTAAAAGAATAATAAAAAAATAAACACCGGTAGTTAGGGACAATGTGATTAAAACCAGTTTGCCACTTAACCTTCTAATCAGGAATGCTGAGTTTTAGTATTATCAGACGGCTCCATTTAAATCCTCTGGCTTATGTTTCATCAGGACGTGCAGGACTCTGCCCACTGGAGACGGCAGAGGCTTTTTCCTCTCCAGCCGGGCTACTTCCTGTTTCCCGTGGGAGCTCACGGGTCCTCCCTCTGCGTGGCCCTCTCCTTCCTGGAACATGCAGGGCGATGGCTGAAGCATAAGCAAGTAGGGACTCTGATGGCAGGGTGAACTCCTCATGCCAACTCTGTGTGTCTCACCGCATCCAAGCGTTCATTTTTTTGTTTCTTATCATGGTATGTACATTTTACTGTTTAGAAAGGGAATCGTGCCATGGCTTTAGAAATGTTTAGAAATGCAAGGTGCTTCCCGGGGCAGTACACACTGAACAGATGGATCCAGACAGGTGGACTCAGGAGGCCACAAGGCAGATCACTGTGCACCGTGCTCTGGGCTGCTTCAGCCCCTTGTGCAAGGGAAGAGCTGCTTCTGGTCAAGCCTGCGCCCCTACTCTTTTTAGTTGTGGCACTGAGAGACGCACTTACCAATCTATGATTGGTTCAGTCTGTCCCAGAGTTCTCCGCTGGGTCAACTTTCTTGAAGAATAGGGGGAGCCTATGTCCAAGTCTGGGGGAAAAGCCTTGTTTTAAACTTGACGTCTCAACTTGGTAATTATCAAAACACCTACACTCTCACATGAGCCCCAGTGTAGAAGATCAGTGCGTGGTGCAGCTCTAATGGTACTTCCCCACTCAAAATCTTCTACTCCTGCTCATCCACTGCTAACTCCCTAATTTTGCAAACTGTTTTAAAACAATGATTGATTAGCATCAGCACTTCCAGCCAAGATGGAGGCATAGGTGGAAATACTGTGCCTTCTTGCACAACCAAAATTAAGGACAACAAAGATTTAGAAACAAAAACACAACCAGAACAGACAGAAAATTGAACTATATGGAAGGAAGTCTGACAAGCATTCAATCGGACCAGTAAGAGGGGCGGAGTTAGTGGCCTGTGAAGAAAGAGGCGGTGGCTGCCAGACCCAGGAGCGCAGGTGGTGCGGGGCTGACCTCGGTCACAAATTCCCTCGCAGATAACTAGACAAAAATGGGCAGTGAGACCAGGCAACTTAGGGCTCTAGTGCCAGGAAATGAAGCCTGAAAGCACCGATTGAAAAGGTGCCAGGAGACACTCCCAACCTCACAGGAGAATTTGTTGGAGAGACCCACAGAATCCTAGAACGTACACCAGCCCACCCACCCGGGAACCAGCATCAGAAGGGCCCAATTTGCTTGTGGGAAGTGGCAGAGGGGACTGAAATCCGAGAGAGAGCTGAACAAACGCCATTGCTTCCTCTTTGACCCTGCCCCCAGTAACAACCCAGCAACTGAGCTGACCTGCCCCAGTAAACACCTAAGCTTCACCCCTCATATATGTAATAGGTGTGAAGAGACCAAAACATTATGGCTCAAGCAAAACAGCTCAAAGCCCCAGAGCCAATACTTCTAAGCGACTCAGAGATAGCCAACCTATCGGATGCACAGTTCAAAACACTGGTGATCAGGACGCTCACAGAACTGTTTGATTTTAGTTGCAAATTAGATTAAAAAATTAAGGCTACACTAAGCGAAATGAAGCAAAATGCACAGGGAACTAACACTGATGGGAAGGAAACTGGGACTCAAATCAATGGAGTGGACCAGAAGGAAGAAAGAAACATCCAACCAGAAAGGAATGAAGAAACAAGAACTCAAAAAAATGAGAAGGAGAGGCTTAGGAACCTCCAGGACATCTTTAAACGTTCCAACATCTGAATTATAGGGGTACCAGAAGGGGAAGAGGAAGAGCAATAAGTGGAAAACTTATTTGAACAAATAATAAAGGAGAACTTGCCCAATATGGCAAAGGAAATATACTTCCAGAAAGTCCAGGAAGCTCAGAGAGTCCCAAAGAAGTTGCACCCAAAGAGGAACACACCAAGGCACATCATCATTACATTAGCCAAGATTAAAATGAAGAAGAGAATCCTAGAAGCAGCAAGAGAAAAGGGGACAGTCACCTACAAAGGAGTGCCCATCAGACTGTCAGCTGATTTCTCAAAAGAGACCTTGCAGGCAAGAAGGGGCTGGAAGAATTATTCCAAGTCATGAAAGACAAGGACCTACAAGATTGCTCTATCCAGCAAAGCTTTTATTTAGAATGGAAGGGCAGATAAAGTGCTTCTCAGATAAGGACAAGTTCAAGAAGTTAATCATCTCCAAGCCCTTATTATATGAAATGTTAAAGGAACTTACCTAAGAAAAAGAAGATAAAAAAGATGAACAGTGAAAGGACAGCAAACTCACAGTTATTAACAACCACACCTAAAACAAAAGCAAACTAAGAGGATAGCTAAAACAGCAGTGGAGCCACAGAAATGGAGATCTAGGAGGTTAGCGACAGGGGAGTGGAGGGGGGAAGGTACAGAGAATAAGTAGCATAGGTGGTGGGAAGAAAATAGATAGGGGGAGGGCGAGAGTAGTGTGGGAAATGTAGAAGCTAAAGAACTTATGACACATGGACATGAACTAAAGGGGGAAATGTGGGTGGGAGGGGGTGCGCAGGGTGGAGGGGAATGAAGGGGGGAAATAGGACAACTGTAATGGCATAATCAGTAAAATAGGTTATTAAAAAATCCAATGATTAATTTATAACTTATTTACACTTTTTCCCAGGCTGTGCCAGAAATTTATGTATTTATTTACTTTTGTATTTACATTTGTCAAAGCTAATTTAACCAGATACATAGGAAGGAGATTTTGAGATGAATTCGCTGCAAATCAGCACATTGAGTGCAAGGGTTTGGGGAGTTAATCTTTCTGCTTTGACTAAAGAAGCAACACACACCAAAGTGGCAGACTTTACATACATTGCAGACTTTACATTACAAAGGTTGGAGACTACAACCTTTGTAGCCTATAAACAAGCAAACTAAATAATTGTTGTAACAAATTAAACTGGTGTGGTTTAAAATTTTAAATATTTTGTTAAATTGTTTGATCTATTGTTAAGTCAATATGTTTTTCTTGGGTTTTGGTTACTACACCTATAGAATATAGGATTGGATCAGATGTCTTAAAGAACTTAATTACTTGTACAATTTGGTTCTGTGATTGCAAAGTTTTAGGCAGGTCAACCTGACAAACAAACGTAAAAGGTTCTACGACAAAAATCAACCTTCACCTTTCTCTCTATTTACTCACAGCCTTCAAAAGTAAGGTGAGTATCTCTCTATCTCCTTCAATACCCAAGTGATTTTTCAATTAAAATATAAATTAATAAAAGTGAAGAAACCTTTTTATATCCATCACATTTAAATGATTAAGTAAATCCCATCAAACAGTCGTTATCATAAAGAACTTAGCTTTTAAAAAAGTCCTATGATTAAATAACCTCTTTTCCCCCTAAATGGATTATTTTTCTCCTGGAATTGATTATGGCTGATACACTCAGTGACCTTAGAAGTCAGATAGGGGCTTTGGGGCCTTGTGTCAACTATTTATAAAGCTTCTCAGTTTTTATAGTGATACAGTTTCTCAAAGACTTTGTGAGTAGGAGTTATGATATGAATCCACAGTGATGACTTTGCCCTTAGACCGCAAGTTAAATCCACAAAAAATTAAAAATCCATAAAAAATAAAGTTATGTCTTAATATGATATTCTAGTATATTTAATAATATATTTTCTTTTAACTCCAGACTGTGGAGTATATGTCACCAAATTCAAAGAGTGGGTTTCTACTCAGGAAGGGTAAAGTTTCAGGATCTAAAAGATACCATCTCTCCTCACTGCCTGCAGATGGTGGCTATGCTGAGGGATTCAGCTGAGCATGCTTCTGTTTAGTTTCTCTCTATGAAGTCATTATGGGTCGATTTGTGTCCCCCCCAGACTCAATTCATATATTGAAGTCCTAACCCCCAGTACCTCAGGATGTGATTGTATTTTTAGATAGGGCCTGTAAAGAGGTCTTAAGGTTAAATGAGGTCAAGGTTAAATACGGTCATTAATGAGGTCATGAATAAGGTTAAGGTCAAATGAGGTCATTAGGGTGAGCCTTACCACAGCATGATTGATGTTCTTGTAATAAGAGATGAGGGCACATACAGGCACAAAAGGGAGACCAAGTGAAAGGGCAGAAGGCGGCCACCTTCCAGCCAAGGTGAGAGACATCAGAACAAAGCACCACTGGCAGCACCTTGACCGAGGACTGCTAGATTCCAGAGTTATGAGAAAATATGTTTCTGTTATTTAAGCCACCTAGTCTGTGGTACTTTGTTAGGGTGGCCTAGCAAACTGATACAGCAAGCAACTGTAAGATTTTCCTTTACACGTGGAGTAGGATAAAAATAATTCAGTGGAAATAAACTATAAGACACACATATCCTGGTATTCACAGACAATACTGAAATGTAAGATCAATTATTTTGCTATTTGGGTTGGAAAAAAGTCACAGATACCGACAAATAATGATGAGAATCTCGTGATGTCTGCTTCAAAAAGAAGAGTTGCCACCATTCTACTGCAGGGCTGACTGTTTCTTCTTTGAGTGATGTAAGAGGTGGGTGTGGAAAATTCTGGTGGGCTGCTGTGAAATGTCAGGTCCTGTCCCCACAGGTGGTGACTCCCACCTGTGTGAGTGCCTGCACCTCTCCTGGAGTGCCAGACTTCCCCCTCACAAAGTGCCCTTCCAATGGTCCAGGGACAAGCATCTGGATATAGGTAATGAAGTGAGAGGCAGGAGCGTGAGAAACTGATGCTGTTAAAAGTCGTTCCCCCTGTTTATGTCTAGGGGAAATAATGGAGCCTTTGGTGAAAGGTAGAGACCACCTGATGAACTTTCCCATCTGAGGCTGCATGGAATGTGCCAAATCCTGAAACAATGGGGGGGTGGGTGCAGAGAGAGGAAAAGAGGGAGAGGGAGGAGAAGGGAGAGAGGGAGGGAAAGAAATATGAGAAGCAAAGAATACACAACTTGGGGTGACATGCAACTGTAGTCCCCAAATTCAGTATGAAATGTGTGGCAAGATAATTTATGCTTGGTTTCATGAAAATTGACTGACTGCCCTTCAACCATTCATCTGCTGAAGCTTTTCTTTTCTTTTAAATATATGGAGAAGATGTCATTTGCAAGAAGAGGGCAACATGATTACGGGAGACACTAAAATAGGGTTTTATCTGACTCAGACCCACTGTTTTGAAGATAAGTATCCATGGAATTGGGGGGGATCAATGCTATCTTTAGTATATTTATAGATAAATATACTAAAATATTTACCAAATATTTTTAAGTGGCTTGTTTTCAAAGTCTGAGCATAAAACTGCTAAGAATCAGTCAGTCCACAGGCATTCAACAAATATCTATTTTGGTTACATATAGGTCAAGGCTCCGAGGATACAGCAAGAACCAGAAGAAGTCTGTGTCTTCAAGGGTCTTACTTTCTCCCAAGGAGTGACAAATAGATCTGAAATCCATCAACAGACTGAACTGTATGATTTCAGATACAGAAAAGGAAGAACTAAAAGGAAAACCTGCAAATACAGGAATTGGTGAAGAATGACTCAGTGGTTCTGTCTGCAGCGCTAATTTAGCTAGGAGGGCTGAAGAAGGCACTTGGAGGAGATATTTAAGCTGAGATGGACAGGGGAGAGCCAAGTAAAACTCTGGGGGAGAGATATTCAAGAAAAAGGAAGAGCCAGTGCAAATACCCTGAGCCAAGGCCAACCTTGTGGCATGACCAGGGAGAAACATGAATGGCTGGGTGGCATTGAACAAATGGAAAGTCAAACATAAGTGTGGACATCTGGACTCAGGTGGGTGAGATCATACAGATCCCCCTTGGCCAGGCAGAGGAACATGGGTTTTACCTTAATTGCATTTGATTTTAAGCAGGATTTGACTTGATCTGGTTCATACTTCTAACACACCCCTCTGGCTGCTGGGTGAAAAATGGACTGTGTCAGGTTAGAGGATAGGGTGGGAGATTCAAAGGGGTGAATCTGACCACCTCTCAGAGTAGGTCATCACAGAGGTGGGGAGCAGTACTCAAATTCAGGGTAGAGTGTGGAGGTAGAGCCAAGTGGACTCATTGACGAATTAAATAGGGAGTGTTAGGGTAAGGTGGGAATTGGAGAAACTTAATCACATGCATGTGGACTTCTGTCATCTTGAAAGCTTTCTTTTTTCTGTTGAGGTAAAATATATACCATCAGCCCTGAGCAGTGTGGCTCAGTTGATTTGGAGCATTGTCCTATAATTGAAAGGACTGTGGTTTCGATTCTTGGTCAGGGCGCATATCCAGGTTGTGGACTCAATCCCTGATCCATACAGGAGGCAACTAATCTTTCTCTTTCACATTGATATTTTTCTCTTTCCCTTCCTCTCTCTCTAAAAGTAATGAAAAAATGTCCTCAAGTGAGGATAAAAAAAGAAAAAAATAATAATACCAGCAGGCTAAGCCTTCTTAATTTGAAATGCTAAACATCTTTGAATTTCATGGGTAGAATGGAAATAAACCTTCTCTTAAAAAGTTGACCAAATGCTTCAACTATATCCAATGTATTAGTAATACCTGGAAAACTAAGCTCTTGCAGGAATATGGAATGGGGTTATTACGGTGATCATGTGTACTGAGAATCGTCTGCACTGTTAAGTAGATACAACAAAAGACAATTTCAGAGGAGACAGTCAAAAACAGAAGGACACCCCTTTCCCACCTTTATCCACACACACTCCAACCCTCCCTTCAATAAACACTTCTAATGCCAGGAAAGAATGCCTAAAACTCTGACTTGCTTTTTTCCACTATAATTCAAGGAGGACTCTGTATCCATTAGTAAACAAAAACCTACAGTGAAGAAAATTCCTTCTACTCTTTTAGAAATGACATGTTTTGTTTTATCTCATCAGAATGGAAGGGACCCAGTAATGTTCTTTCTTGTATGGCACTGAGCACGTCAGCCATGACAACACATTGATGCTGTGTGTATAGACTGCTCATTTACACTGGGGGCTCCTCTGCGCTGAGTGAAGGTCTTGTTCACTCCTGTATTTAACTGGTTGACCAGTGCTGTGAATGTATCAACCATTTATTGCTTATTTTATGAATGAGTCCTAAATACACTGGATTTCCACTAAATAAGAAAACATGTGATCATCTGCAATAAACTCTGGCAAAAGGTACTGTCTCACATGCCATGTTATGCCACAGAGTCCTGTATATGATCACATTGGATTTTCTGTCTAGGAGAGAATGCTCATTTGCAGGCAGGAATGTTAGTCTCCGTCAAGCTGAGCAGGCAAAGTTAGAGGGGAAGTATCTTTAGATCTCTGACACAACCATGTCAGTCTCGTTCTGTCAGAAGATGGGTATCCTTCCAAAATGCTACCAAGCAAGAGAGTGTGGACGAAGCATTTGTTCAAGTTTCTGCTGTTGTTTTGCCTGTGATTTAAAAAATATTTTACCTTAAATTTTTTGAATAGGTAACAATGTCACATATACTGTCAGTGAAAAAAACAAAACAAGATACCCAGCAAAAAGTCTTCTTCCAACACCATCTCCTGTCCAGCAAACGTTTCTCAACATCACTATGGTTGTTGGTTTTTGAGATCCCAGTAACTTTTTCACATGTGCAAATATAAATGATTATTTCCCACTTTTTTTCACAAAATGGTACTTCATTATTAAAAAGTTAATTCACTAGTGCTGAAGGAAGTTTAAGACAACGTAGAGGAATGATCGGATTCATAAATGGAAGAAATTAAATTGGCCCAAAGGAAAAAGGGGAACTGGAGGAAAAGAAAATCATAAAGTGCTTAAGTGATTTTTATTTCCTCTCCACCATCCTTGAGCAGAAGAGAGAGTCTCCACGCAGCACACTGTGAGGGTTCTTGGCAAGCCTGTGGGTGTCTGTGTGCTTGAAGGCATACATGTTTGGTCATCAATCTTTCCAAATAAAAAGCTTAGGGACTGCCAGGAACTTGAAAACAATAGCAGACTGGTGGTTTGCTGTAGCTTGTGGTCAGAAGAATTACATGAAATGGCACCCATGCTCTCTATAGGATGGCCACTTTGCTTTACTCCTCCATCTCAAAGTTCCTATTTTTCTTTGCTACCTCTTTTCTGTCATCTGGGCTCTATTAATGAAGAAATGGGGAGGAACCACAGCAATTATCTGGAAAATTAAATGGAAAAAGTCCAAATTACTTTCCCCTGAAAGTTCCAGGCAAATCTAAAAGCCAATATTCCTATGATTGAGATGACTTGAAGTCTCAGAGCATATAGCTTCTTTCAGAAGCATGAAGCTATATTTTTTAAAACACAGACATCACAAATTTCTTATCTAAATTGCAGGCTATTCTTAAGAACTCTCTTAATTTGTTTTTATTAAAATATAATCTTTTCCAAGTATCCAAAATATAAAAGTTCCACAAATACAGATTTTTAGATCAAGGCTGAAGGGTTGCATGTACTGAACAGGATAAATCCCCGTGAACTTATTTTCACTACTGTTACCTTGTCCAATGCCAAAGTATATGGTTGCACTCTGACAGGCATTTGGCCAGGGGTCCCAGCTTGGGGCTGAAATTCAGTATGCTATTCAGTGTATGCTTGGAGCAAGGCTGTATCAGCTCAGAGAAAAGAAAGTCTATCTTTAACTGGCCACAGGAAGTAATGTCTTTTTGTAATTCTCATAAAGGCTCTGCATGATCTAGCTCAGCCAGGAAGTGAAGCATTTTCAAACCATTTGCAGAAACAAGAGCCATCAACAATCATGTTTATATGGAAGACTAGACATCAGGTTTGTCCTGGATAGTCCTAATTATATCTGTTGATCAACTTAATTATTTCTAGTGTCCCCTCACTCTTAAAAGTGTTTGGAACTAGATGACCTATTATACTGGCCACCCTAGTCTTGTATGTTCTATAACACCTCTGTTTTCACAGAAGGAAGCTTACCAGGCAAAACTGAATCCCTTTAAAAGCTACACTCATGGCAACAGCCAAGATAATCTCTTAGCTGAGTTGTTTGTCTTTTTGAATCTACTTTGTAGTTTAGATTCCTACAAATAATTGTATTCTTAAAAAACCGGCTAACAGAGCATACTGCTTCATAACTGTGATAGTTGTGTTCTCTCTCTGGCTACCAAATATATACAAGAAAATATATAGTCAATGAGAGTAAACAACCATTCTTCAGTGCCTCTCTGAGTCTCTCACTGAGTAATTCTGGATCTCATTATGCACGTTTTAAATCTGTTCTGGGCCACTTTGTGTCTAATTTGGTACTGACTTGGCCAACCTGATCAGTATCTCAAGCAACTGAGGAAATTCCATAATCCTCACTGTTGTAGCCCAGTGGATCACAGTGAATACTGAAATGTGCCAGTAAGAGGAAAAATATTTATTGCAGAGGTGCTTAAGGTATGGATCTTCTTTGAAAATCATATAAGAAGAAATGGATATCACGGCAGGGTATAAATCCCGACTGCTTGGAAGCTTTTTTCTTATGCTATCACCAGTGTCTGTATCTAGGACTATTTTCATTTGCTAGTTTGGGTCAGGAATTGGTGCATATTCTAAATAGACACGCTGATAGCAAGGGTTGGTAAACTTTCCTGTAAAGCTACAGAGAGTAAATACTTGAGGCTTTGCATGCCAAAATCTATTGCCAGTACTCAACTCTATACTACAGTGCAAAAGTGGCTGTAGACAGAGTGTAAACAATTAAATGTGACTGTGTTCCTATAAAACTTTATTTACAAAAGCAATTGGCAGGCTGAATTTGGCCTGTAGGCCAAAGTTAGGAGACATTTCTGCCCTGTGGTGTGCCCCACTGGCAATTTATTGGAAGATATGTTCTTATCATCATTATGCTTCATAGCAAAGTCCCTACACCTTGCCTTTTCTTAGCTAACAAGACATTCTTAGTTTCTGTGGCAGAAGACCATTCAGAGATGTTCAGAGTTGATTTTGACCATCCTATTACATCTCATTTTGTCATAATAATTTAACAATTTATTCTACAGGCAATCTATTTGTGGAAAAATTCACATCACTGAAACATTATGAATAATACAATGGCTTAGCATCAAAGGACACACTATATTAGTCTTAGTTACCTAGGATAAACACTCTGTAAATTCATAAAAAGAGATTGGGGATTATGTATTATCTAGATAAATAGATTACAGATGATCATGAAGACATTTGAGAATAAGAAATTTGGTATTTGGGGTCATGCTATTATCCCAGTTTTAAGATGTGACTGTCTCTCCGTTCACCTGTTGTGTTTATGGTAGTAATTGAATGAATGTGCCTTTGAAATCAAGGAGATGTTGATGGTGTTCAATCACCATCAGCGAGATTGAGGTGTTCAATCTCAGAACAGGGAAAAATATTAAGATGTGTGCTCACTTCCTTCTAACTTAAAATAAAAAATATATTGCTCTCCTCTTTTTCGCACTTTCCCCAAATGGTCCCCCAAAAAGAACAATAAAAGTTCTTGAAAAATATATATAAAGCAAAACCTTGAGCTGATTTCAATGATCAAATACACCATTTGTGGATAATTAGCAATGGTTAAAGGACATGGATTTAAAGTTATCACCACAGAAAGGTAAATGGATGATAATTGTACTAACTGGCTTTTAGGTATACCTTCATTAGAATTCTATACAGGCTTGCAGACTGCTTTAGATTTTGATAATTATATTGAGCTTCCCAAACAAATAAACATTAAAAAACTCTCATGTGAAAAACAGAATCATTTTTTACTATATCCCTCTGAACTCCAGACAGTTACATGTTTAGAAAAATGTTAGTCAAATTATCAGAAGAAAGTCTTTCTAGTTCTGTGTGTTACTACCTTGTTATTCCACTTCATCCCCCCATCGTTTTTCAGAGGCCTACTCTTCATCACAGCCATGGATTTTCTAGGCCCCAAGTTGGATTCCTGGAGGTATAGAAGGCTATTGAAAAACCAAACACAAAACCAAGACCAGACTGGTATGATCTTACCAGCAACAAGGACTCACAGAAGCACACATAAGCCTTCCTTTGGCAAAGCTGTTATCCACCAGCCTTAACCTTAAACTGTCTTTTAAAGTTTCATGAGCACCTCATGTTAAGGCATCACACTAAGAAAGGAAGCTAGAAAAGGTTGAAAAATATTTCCCACAGGAAATGCGCTCTAGCCTGTACTGAAGCCAAGTGTCTATCTATGGAGGAAGGATCTTTTCTGTTGCTTTTTTTTCATCCCCTCTCCTTTTGTACATTATTATTAGGTTGCAAACAATAGCTTTTTTGTTGCAAATCAGGAATAAAGGAGCCTAAAATCAGCATACAATTGTGTGATCATTGGTTAGCTTTGTATCCCAAAGTCGTTAAGAAAAAAAAAACAAAGATATACTATTCACAAAGCTAGTCATTCAATTCACACTAAAAGATAAGAGAAGGCCAGGGAATCTGTGAGCAAAAACCTACACTACCCTGTTTATTAGGCTCTGGAAATGTTTTCCACAAGGGCCTGCCAATTTTAAAACACTTTTCCTTGCTTAATTTACCCATGTTTAGTCAAGGGAGACTTTAGTTCTGATCAGTCATTCATTCTTATGAACACGAGGAGCAAAACAATAAGAACCTATAAAATACCCACTGTCTTAAAAGAAAGCATTTGGCTAGCATCTCTTATTTATTTATTTTAAATCTTATTCATAATTTCCTATCATTTTTCAACCAGTTATCTCTGACCTTGGCCAGGAGATGTCACTGTAGCTAGATTAAATAATTAACAGAGAGGTCTGAGTATTGCCAATGTTCTGTGGAACTGTCATAAATGTGTAGAAAGTCATTCTGGAATAAAAGTGGACTGTGCATACACAATTCTGCTGTTAACTAACAGATAAACAACAGAAGAGAATGCTCATCCCCTCCCTCCTTGCTAAAATGCAAGCATACTAGATAGAACAAGAAAGCATCCCAAATGCAATGATTTATTCTGGGTGAGCAAAGGTTTTAGTGAATACAGGCATGAGAAAGTTTTGTTTCTGTTTTTCACAGAAATAGAAAAAAAATCCAAAAATGTGTATGAAACCAGAAAATATCCCCAATTGCCAGAAGAGTCCTAAGAAAGGAGAACAATACGGGATGCATTATACTCCTAATTTCAAACTATACAAGGTATAGTAATTCAAACATTACAATATTGATGTAAAGATAGAAGCGTAGGCCAATGGAACAAAACCCCAAAATAAAACCTTGCATATATGGTCAACCAATATTTCACAAGAGTACAAAGGATACTTAATGGGGAAAGGATAGTCTCTTCGATAAATGTTGCTGGGAAACTGGATAACCCCGTACAGAAAAAATGGAACTAGACTCTTATGTTACACCATACACAATAATCAACTCAAAATGGATTAAAACTTGAATGTAAGACTTGAAACCATAAACCACATAGAAGAAAATATAGATGGTAAGCTCCTTGACATTGATTTTGGCAAGAATTTCTTAAATTTGACACCAACAGCAGAGTCAATAAAAACAAATATAAACTGAGACTACATCAAACTAAAAGGTTTTTCTGCACAGCAAAGGAAACCATCACAAAATGAAAAGGCATCCTATGGAATGGGAGAAAACATTTGCAAACTGCATATCCAGTAAGGGTCTATCTAAAGTATATACAAAGAACTCATGCAAATCAATAGCAAAGAACCAAATAACCTAGTTTAAAAGTGGGCCAAGGACCCAAATAGACCCTTTTCCCAAAGAAGACCTACAAATATTCAACAGGTACATGAAAAGATGCTTAGTATCACTATCAGGGAAACACAATCAAAACCACCATAAAATATCAACTCACACCTGCTAAAATGGCTGTCTTCAAAAGGTCAAGAGATAACAAGTGTTGGCAAAAATGTTGATAGGAATGTAACTGGTGCAGCCAGGATGGAAAACAGTATGGAGGCTCCTCCAGAAATGAAAAGAGAACTACCATATGGTCCAGCAATTCTATTTCACGTGCTGGTACATGATCCAGCAAAGTCAGTTTTTCCTTATGACAGTCCATCCTTCAGAAAGGTAAGACTGTAGCCCACTTATGTCCATAATGCATTCTGGAAAACATCCGAAAGTTGAATGTCTGAAAGTCAAGCGATAGATTTCATGCCATTTAGTGTGGAATATGAGAAAAAAGTACTTTTATCTCTTTTTCCAGATTTATTGAGGTATAGTTGACCAGCACGTGGCTATCTTGGTATGTAATGAATGCGTGCTAAGTCAAACTGAAAGAAAAAAGTAGAGTGAAAATACCCTAGTTATTGCTTTCTCCCAACTAGATACTTGAAGAGCATCATTTACTCATGAGGTCAAGGATATGACAGAAAATGCTTGACAGCTAAGCAATCATATGTATTATAGTTTCTCTTTTCTGTTATTTTCCCGGCCTTTATGAATACACAGAATCAAGCCAGATCTTGCCATTTATTATTATAATATCACAATGGTTAGCTATTAGCGATTAGTAAAGCTCCAGAAGACAAAATAATTCTCTCTTTAATTACTAACCAAAAATACCTATTGTTCTTGCAAAGTAGTTAGCAATTGATTTTTTTTCATGGGACACTCTTTGGAATCATGTTCTACATTTGTTCTACCAGATGCGCTCTGAAATCTTCCATACCCTGCTCTGTGCCCAGGATTCTAAGGATTACCTCTAGACAACAAGGCTCCTTTGTTCTCTGGCTCCTGGTTGCAAAAGAACAGAAAGGTCATGGCATTTACCTGACACCTTCCACAGTCAGCCATTCCTCTACCCATCAAAAGATGCTCCTTTGGCTTAGCTCCAGCTCCCTCCCAGTTCTGGCAAGTACCCCCGGGGAATGTCTGCTTTTGTGCTGTCAGGCCTAGGATCTAGGCCAGGGTACCACCCATCTTTGTAGGGTCCCTTTTAATCTTGTCTTCAACTTTGTAGTGATCTCTGTAGTAAATCTTCTCTAATCATTTTATTTGAATGTTCTACATACATACACATCATTTCTGGAACCTAGGTGGCACCTGAAGCATTACTCTTCAGATATACAAGTAGGGGTACATCTTGATAGGTGCCTCTCATCAGGAATACAATAGTTTTTATTTGAATTATCAAGTCCAAGTTCTTCATGGAGAGAAGAAAGTGAAATAAGACAACAGAATATTTGAAACAAAGAACCCCAGAACTAAACTTGTTAGATCCAGTCATAGGTTTATTTTAAATGCTGATTTCATTTTATAATACTAAAAGTGAAGTCCAGAAGAGGACACTGACTACAGAGCCTGCACTCCGTCCACTGTACTGCTCTGCCCTGTCACAAGGCACATTGAATTCTCAGGGACTTCCCATGGCTGAAAGGACTTGAAGAAGTCTGGAGCTCAATTAACACAAGCCTGTTTAATTTTACTTACTCTAATTTTCCAAACAGATGCCCCCACAGAACCATTCACACAGAAGACTTATGAACAGCTCACTCATGAATCACAGTTTGGAAAGAAGGTGTTTTACTTCTGTGCGTCTACCTCCTGCATTTCTTCTCCTGGAGTCGGGTCTATGCCCACCATTCCTTCCGGGGTCAGTGATAAACTTTGGAAAGACTGCTCACACTTCAGGTGCGCTGCAGAATTCCAACCCCGGTGTTGTTTTCAAAAAGGATGTATTACGTCTGTGAGATTTTCAAAGCAACTCATAATTTAATGATGATAAGGAAAAGGAAAGAGGAATCTTCGTAAGAGGAAGTTTTCTTTAGCGCTTAATGATTTGGGCAGTGACTAGGCTAGCGGTCATCTGATAAAATGATTTGCTGAGAAAAATGCTAGTGTGGGAAACTTTCATAATAAATGGGCACAGAAATAATAGCTAACATTTCAATCAGCACAGAAAAAGTGCTAGGCAACACGTTCAGCTCTGCATGTGAGCTACTTCATTTAAAGCTGATGGTCTGCTTTGAGGCAGGTACGATTATTAGTCCCTGATGTTGCCGTTGAGAAACTGAGGCACAGACAGGTTGGACAAGTCGCCACTGTCAGCTTAGAGGAGACAAAGCGCCCTTCGGCTGTGGGTAGTCAAACTCCAGGTTCTACACTCAGAGGAAAGGCTTCATCTGCTTAAGTCAACTTACTACAAGAATGAATTGACTTTAACAACATAAAATGTGGTCAGGTTAAACTTTAAAATCAGGTCTGATATTGAAAAAAGCTAGCTTGATGAGTTCAGAGAGTTAAAATTTGGCATCATCATAGAAGTGACCTAGAGATTTCCTCAAAGTAATCTAAATAGAAACAAACAGTGTCAGAAGGTGGACAATGGGGTCTCATACAGCATCAGAGGAAGTTCAAAGTTTAGAATCTGCCCTTCATGAATTCTCCAAGGCATGTCACATTACAAAAAGCATTATTTTATTTTGAGTGTTACATTTTAGAAGGTCTTTGTTGAGAGGCAAGTCATCAGTATAGCGAAGCAATTCATAGCCTCATGTCATGGTCTTTGTACAGCAGCTCTGTCCACTCTACCTCTCGCTTACTGCCCCAGAGCTGGCCACAAGCCATGGAGCTAGAGCCAGGGAGCTGGCTTCGAATGGAAGTTAAGGAGAGATGCCGAGAGCTGAGGGGTCTGCAGAGGACGGGAGAGACCCATGTGATGGGAAAAACACAGCCAACACGCACATAGAGGCCACACCAGGACAAGAGGTTATGATCCCAAAGCTAAATTTGGAGTTTGTTAGTGATGGAATCAGGACATAAACAGCTTGGAAAACTGCCAAGGTTGTGGTGGCTGATGGCCCTGAACATCATCACTCTGTGCTTCACCTATATGCTCAGCAAATATGGGGCCGAGGAGAGCACTGGCTGCCTTAAGGTGCAGAGTAAATTCCCTACAGGACAAAGGTAGTCTGTTTAGGTGCAAAAAGCCATAGGTTGGGCATGATGATAGTTTTAAAATACCTGAGAAGCTGTCATATAGAAGGACCTATAAAGCACTCTAGATGCTGAGGATACTTCTGTGAGTATATTAGGCAAGCTATTGTCTCCATGCAGCTCCTGGTCTAGGGGAGGCAATATACATTAAACAATGATTATATTCAACCCTACCCTACCCAGCCCCCACCTTCCACGTTCAATCTTTCCTTGTTGTCTTTATCCAGGGGTCCTTTATAAATGTTCCTTGAGTTGACCCTTCCCCTTTTCTTCTCCCATTATCCTCCTCCTCTCTGGTCACTGTCAGTTTGTTCTTTATTTCCATGTTTCTGGTTCTATTTTGCTGGCTTGTTTGTTAGTTGATTAGGTTCCACTTATAGGTGAGATCATATGGTACCTGTCTTTCACTGCCTGGCTTATTTCATTTAGCATAATCTCTCCAGTTCCATCCATGCTGTGGCAAAGGGTAGCAGTTCCTTCTTTCTTTCTGCTGCATAGTATTCCATTGTGTAAATGTACCATAGTTTTTTGATCGACTCATTTACTGATGAACAATTAGGCTATTTCCAGCACTTGGCTATTGTAAATTGTGCTGCTATGAACACTGGGGTACACAGGTTCTTTTGAACTGATGTTTCAGGATTCTTAGGGTATAATCCCAGCAGTGCAATTTCCGGGTCAAAAGTAAGTTCCATTTTTAGTTTTTTAAGGAAATTCTATACTGTTTCCACAGTGACTATACCAGTCTGCATTCCCACTGACACAGTGCACTAGGGTTCCCTTTTCCTCACAACCTCACTGGCACTTGTTTTTTGATTTGGTTATGAGGGCCACTCTGACTGGTGTGAAGTGGTATCTTATTGTGGTTTTAATTTGCATCTTTCTGATGGCTAGTGATGATGAGCATCTTTTCATGTGTCTCTGGGCCCACTGTATGTCCTCCCTGGAGAAGTGTCTGTTCAGGTCCTTCGCCCATTTTTTAATTGGACTGTTTGTCTTCTCGGAGTGGAGTTCATGTGAGTTCTTTATGTACAGAGCAGGGGAGAATAATGGGGGAAAATAGGGACAACTGTAGTTGCAACAACAGCAAATATTAAAGAATAAAATGACTTTATTGTTAAAAATGTGGTTCCAGTTTGTGACAACAGTGAACAAAGGGTGGCCATCACTCCTGTGAGGGCATTTAGAGAGATGTCGCCTTTTTGAAGAAGTGCCATTTAGGCTAAGAGCTAAGGGTATGGCATTAATTAGGTGGGCAGTAGAGAGAGGAATGTTTCAGATAAATTTGACCTGGAGAGGTTGGAAGAAGGCTGGGGCCCAGGGGACAGGCTTGCCTGGGCTAATCTTCCAGGGCCTTGTAGGCCCTGAGACAAATTTTCCATGTATACCTCTAAGCAACACTTCTCTCTTCCAACTCCCTCTTTTCCTGTTTTCCTTCCCATGTTTTATTTTTTTTAGCAATATCACAGAATTAATGAACACGACAGGTCTATTTCCTTAGTCGACACAAATTCAACGGTTACCGATTTTACATCAAACACAGGGCTGGCCCTATGCATCAGATACATGGTGAGTTGAAGAGTGTTCCCCAAAACTTGTGCCTACCAAGAACCTCCGAATGTGAAACATATTTGGAAATACAGATTTCTGCAAATGTAAGTAGTTAAGATGAGGTTATGTTGGATCGGTTTGAGGACTGAATCTAATAACCAGTAACCTTACAGGGGAGGAGGGTACCCAGAGGCACAGAGAAGGCCATGTGATTAGGGAGACAGAGAATGGTGTGACGTGGCCACAAGTTAAGGAACTCAAGGCCTGCCAGGGTCACCAGAGCCAGGAAGAGACCAGGACGGATTCTTCCCTAGAGCCCTCACAGGGAGGCTGGCCCTGCTGACAGCTGGATTTCAGACTTCTGGCCTCCAGGAGTGTGAGACGATATATTTCAACTGGTGTAAGCCACCCGGTTTGTGGTAGGTTGTTGTGGCAGCCCAGGAAACTGATGTAGGCTGCACCTCCCTGATCAGGTAGGCAAATGAATGAAGGAGACAGCTGTAGAAATCAGTGCTTGCTAAACACTTTATAATAGTGAATATCTAAAGGTATTATAGAACTCAGGACCCGATGATCGTATCAAACTCATGCTAAACCACAAACTTCATCCTGGTGTATAATTATATTTCTTCTGCCAATTAACTTTATCATCGTATTCTTCAGATCATAAGACGCACCTAGGTTTAGAGAAGGAAAATAGGGGGAAATTTTTTGAAGCAAAAAATGTGGTAAAATGTTTAATAACATAAATAATATTTCACCAATGTAAATGTAAATATAATTCAACAGCAGCATTAACAACCATTATTCCTCCCAAATTTGGGGATGGGTGCGTCTTATAGTCCAAAAATAAGGTAGATATTGAATGACTTTTCCAGTATCAAAGAGACAGTTGACATTGTAACTGACAGTCTTGAATATTGTCATGACATTTAAAGAACATTATCTGACAGAAAGGCAACTTAAGAAAATGGGAAATATCAGAAACAATGCTGATACACAAAACTTTGAAATCTTGGTAGTGATAGACCTAATTTGAATTCCACTTCTACTTACTGGTTGCCCAGTCATGGCAAGTTCTATAATATTTCACTTTTATTTTATTCTTAGGGTAAGGAAGGGAAGAAGGAGAAAGGGAGCGAGGAAACAAACAAAAAAACACCACACCAAACCTCCTAATGTATTTACCTTTAAACAGTATTGCAATTCACCTGTGTGAATGTCTGTCAAAAGCCTAGAACTGGGGAGGACTCCAAAGTTAGTAGCATTTGTACTAGGAGAAAACAAGTTATAGAAAATTAGGTTACAAGCCAAAGCTATTTTTGCATGTTGCTTTTTTTCTGCTTACTTTATAGTGACAGTCTAGCTTAATTAGTCAGATAAATAAATTCCAATATTGAATAGTTTTGTATAAAGTAGTTTCTGTTCCTCATGAAAATTAAGAAGTGTCATTGTTTCACAGATGCCACCAGAGTCACACGCTGCTCCAGCCAAAGCTGGGAATTTCACACTGTTGCAAAGTTAGAGCAAAAGTCCACAATACATACCAGACGCAGCTGGGCTGAGATATGGCTTAAAAGGATTAATTGAAAAAGTCTTGAATCTACTTTGCCCAGGAATTGTCACTGGGACCGTGTGCTCTTTGATATGGTAATACAGGCAGCTGCTAGTTCATGTATGTTTCCAATATGGTGTTCCACGCTGCTTTTCATCTTCTTTCCATCAAGCATGTGACTTTCAGTATTAGGAGGACTCATGATTCCACGAATGAGGCTCACTTCTGTCCTCTAACTGGGAGTGGGGAAGCAACGCGTAGCTTATACTCTTGGAAGCACAGAGAGAGGAAGGCACCGTTCTCATCTACTGTTTCTCTTGTTCTGTGTATCAAACACTCCAGAGTAACTTGTCTGAGTTTATAACCAACCGCTGCAGAGGGGATAAGGTTGTTTCTGGAAGCCTGCCTCATAGTAGTGTCTGAGTGCGTGTGTGCCATGCACGTGTCAATGTGGAGCTCACCCGGTGCTGCAGAAGGCCACCCCGCAGGTGGCCTCCACTCTTTCTTCCTGAGTGCTGCCACAGCTGCTGGGTGAGAGCAGTGGGAGCACCCGGATGCTTTCTCGCATGTGCTGATGGGCGGTCATGAAGGCCAAGCAGTGAGCCTTTGAAAACTCATGATCAGAATCTGTTTTTCGGAAATGATGCTAATTGCATAGCTCTCGTGCTGGTGAGATAGAAGTTTGTTTTACCATGCCCAAGGCTGTGTTATGAACTGATTTGTGCAAATAGGCACACCTACTCTTCAGATGCACAAAGGGACAAAGGGGAAGGAATATAAAAACATAAAAGAAAATGATGATGATGATCGACAGATGCGTTTAATGCATTTATGCATAAATGTGTATTCTTATATCTTTCAATTACAAATGGCAGAGTAATACATATACCCCAAAAGGAAGCCCATCCACTGTGTTTCTTTATAAATCTAATATTCTTGAGTACTTCTGTTTGATACAATAACTCAAAATCCTGAATTTTAAAATGCTACAAGCATACTTTCGTGTGTTTAACATTATAATCACAAAAACTTAAACCAGGACTACCTACTTTCCTTCTTTAATGGAGAACCTGAGACTCACAGAATTACATGATTTACCCAGGTTACCAGTGACAGTGGGGACAGAGTCACACTTGCCCCACGAGGCTCTCCTCTCATGGCTACAAGGCATCACACTATTACATTCTTTAAGGTGACCTTTACCAAAGGGATGGCAGTGACTATCGTGGGAGGTGGGGTACGGCCACCAAGAACGGCTGCAACATCTGCTGTGGGAGGGACATTCACTGCCATGGTACCAAGCTAAGTGTCAGGGGCACCGTGCCAGAGCTGAGTGCCCATCTGCAGATAAGCACAACAGGACTGCTTCATCATTTACCTTGGCCATTGTTTACTTTGGCCATTGTTTATCTTGGCCATTTTCAAAAGTTCAAGCTTCCTGTGAAATCTGATAACCCTCATCCCTGTTCCCATACATCCCTCACGTGACCAAAAACTTCACTCATCCGTTCCCTGCTAACCCTTCCCGATATATCCACTGGTGCTCTCAGCCAATAACCCAGCACACACCCTCCCCTCCTCAACTCCTCTGAGTGCTCCCTTCACTGCAGGTTTTAGCCTGAGAGCTGTCCTCTGAGCCCCCTCCCTTCTCTGCAGCCCTCTTCAGTGAGCTAGGTATTTTCTCCAGTAGTCCCTGGGCTGCAGGGCTTGGACTTGCTCTTATCGCTACTCCTTTCAACCACTCACCATCAACCCCTTGTTCTTGCAGCATAGTGCTCCTTGAGGCTTGCACCAACCAGTGACACCACACTGCCCCCTCCTGGCTGTCAGGATGGGTATCTATCTCATTCATGCATGACTCACGATGATCATTCTGGGAAACCTCAGCATCCAGTATCCTGGCCTTTTAGTTCTCGAACCTCACCTCTAAGGGCCTTTTCTCCCACCCTGCCGTAGTCATGTCCCAACATCTCCAGGGCCTTCTCATGTCCAAGAGCTGCACTGACTCCTGGCTTCCTAATACTCCTCTTCTCTTCCAGCTCATTGCTGGAAGTGATGACAGGTCCATGATTCCATTTGTTCACCATCACCGACGCTCCAGTTTACTAATTGCACCACTTTCTCACTACTCCTCGGCCATCTTCTGTTTTCCTTCCTCCTTTGCCCGGCCTAGATTCCCTGATCCACCACCAGTTTCACTACCATGCAAAAACCTTCACTCTCCTGCTTCTCTGTTTGCTGTTGGATGCATGTGTCAAATCCCAAATCTCATTGCTCTTACGTTCCATCCTCTCTCTGCCTGCACACTAGTTGATTTATGTTGCTGGGGAAAAATTATATAGCTATTTGGTTCCGCTTTAAATTTATGATTGCATATGTTAAATAAAGTCTCGATATTGCCTGGCAACTCTACTACATTTCCTTCCTCATTTTGCTTTTTCTACTCTATGCATCATTTCTTCGTAAACATCTCCCGCCCCCTGGCCACACGCCCAGTAGTAACCCCTATCTTAGAATGGAGACAATACCCCTTATCCTTTCACAGGCAAATGCTTTCACTTTGGATACAGATCATATCCCCCTTCCATTCTCAAGAATTGTGTTCTCTGATCTTTCTCTGTTTCTCCTATGTTACTAATGTCCCCTTCTCAACTCTTTAATCCAATAAATAAGAAACACAAACACCAATCCCTCCATCCAAACAAAAGGTCTTCCCTCATCTCAGCGGGCCCATCTTTGCGTTCTCCTTTACAACAAGACTACATAGATGGTCTCCACTTCCTAGTCTCTCAATTACACTTACATTTCTTACTGTTTTTAAATCAAAGTAAGGTAATTACATTATTTTAAAAGTTCAAAGCTTTCTTCCCAGAGGCAGCCACTTGAAACTTTTTTAACTGACTCTCCCAAGATTTACCTTAAACAAAGGAATTTACAAAGTACATCTGTTTCTCAATATTAGACACATTGTCTCCCTATTACTGAACGAGCCATTTTACTCCTTTATAAACACTCCCAACACACATGCACATGTGTGTGCACACACTTCTTTCTCCACCCTCCCAATGTGGTTATTATGTCATAGTTTTTTTTGATAAGCTAGTTTTAATAACATGGCAATACTGTTCAGAAATGAGACTGTGGCTTACTGTGACTGCATGTGAGTTTTTGAACTTTTTAATTTCTCTACAGTTATCAATAGCTTCAATTTTCTGATTATTTTTCTATTTATCACAAATAGAGATTTGTAGAACTTCACTTAACAGATTCAAATATAACAGATTTACTATCTGTACTGATTTCTGATAGTGAAATCCTTCCTGTAGTCCTTTACCCTCTGACTCAAATGAGGCCACAGGGATACAGGGGAGAGATATATTCCCAGAAGCCCTTGGGAACCATGGTTACGACCACATGTGCAGCAAACCTTAGAAAGAGGGTTTGGCCATGAAGTGTGAGGAGGTAGTAATGAGATCATGAACAGTAGCAGCTTCAGGACACACAGAATCAGAGAGCTAATCCTTTTTACAGCCAAAAGGAGTTATTGTACCTGAAATAACAACAACAACAAAAATCTTTCCTAACTTTTTGGCAGAGGCAAACTCAGTTTCTGGTGGTTAAAAAAAATCTGACTAAATGACTGCTCTTGCTTATTGATTTGTGTACTGAATTCCAGTTCACCCATTTCTATACTAAGCTCTTCAGAATATTAACACTGTTAGTATAGATTCAAGGGCAATGTTTTATGAAAAGTCTGAAGAGAAAAATCACTGTCTTAATCTTTGGTACAGTGATTCCAACTACAATTCCCTGAATTTTTACTCCCTTCGAACTCAGAAGCCTCCTGTGATGGAGGTGCCTACTGAATAAACAGTGCAGGTGGGTCCAGCCTCAAACCCACTCCTGTCTCCATGTAACTCTGGGTTAGTTTATGGGATCAATATACTTAATGATTTTGTTTTCCCTAGAGAGTAAGGCAGGTAACCATTGGGCAGTTTTATATCAAATTATGGCATGTTCTGAATTAGTGGAGTGTGAATGATATGCAATGTAAAAATATATACATATTATATATCCATATATATATATATTAATACATGGAAAACTGAAAATGTGTATTGTAGATTCTACCTCAGATTCTTTCTAGTAACACAAATATGGCTTCCTTCAATTCAGTAAATACAAACAAGTTACCACAGCTAAACTTTGCCTTTTTTTGAATATAGTTAGATACTGAAAATTTACCATTAATCTCGCTATTTATTTAGTGAAACAAACCAGAATTTTTTTTGTTTTCATCAGAGAAATATAGACACATATTGGAAATTGTGACCCAGCCACACATCCTGCCCACCCTCCTTCACGGATCCAGGCTTCCCGTGCCCGCCTCGTGTTCCAAAGGATAACTGCACAAAGGCAAACCATTTCTCATTTTCAAGCCCACGCGATGTGGTAATCGGTTTTCAAATACATTTTGACAGACACAAGCAGGATATCTGGAATGATGGAGGGATGATTAGGCTTGAAAAGAAAAGAACAATAAGTGGAGATTTCAGAAATCTTTACCAAAGAAACAAGTATTCCAAGAGTAAGTGGCTCTGTCTCTAAAATAAATTGCTTTTTAAAATAAGAAGAAGCTTATTGAGTTTTGCCACAAAATAGATTTTCCATGATTACTCTTGGGCAAAAGCTATAAATCAATAGCTTAAGCCATTTTGAAAAAGACCACGTAATGTCTATTGTATATTCTTATTATACTGCTATTAGTTTGTTGACTATATCTACAAGAATTTAAAAATCTCAGATAAATGTTCAAATTTATTTTGCATAATTTAATTCAAATACTAATTTGATTAGTATTCAAATACTAAAAATTAGTTTAAATACTAAAAATTAGTATTTTTAGTTCAAATACTAAAAATTAGTTTAAAGCCATGTAAATTTTTATCTTAGTCAGCTGAAAAATTTTTAAAAAATATTTTAAATTATGGTTGACATACAATATGATGTTACTGTTATGTGTAAAACATAGTGATTCAGCATTTACATGCCTTGCAGAGGTATATGCCATAATAAGTCTGGTAATAACTATCTTTGTAGATAATTATTACCATACTATGAACTATATTCTCTGCACTGTACATTACATCCCCATGACTTGTTTTATAACTGGAAGTTTATATTTCCTAATCCCCTTCCCCTCTTCTGCCCATCCTCCCACCCACCCCGGTAGCCATCACTTTGTTTTCTGTATCCCTAAGTTTGTGTCTGATGAAACAGCTTTTTAATGGGCCATGGATGATTTTCCTTACAGCTCAGAATGGCACAGAAACCAACAATTGTAAAGGTACATTACTCAAAAAGGCACTCCCTGTGAAAGACAAAAGAACAGTTGATCCTAAGGCACCCTTTCCCATGCTTAATGACATGGCTTTTATACTCTGCTTCAGATGTAGTAATAAAATCCACTATGATAGTATATGCCATTAACTGCACTGATAATTTTCAACACATAATGATCTTACCCATGAGCTGGGAGAAAAACAAAAGGCCAGTTAAATGTAATCTCTTTCCTTGACCAGTGTAGCTCAGGTGGTTGGGCGTTCTCCCTGAAAATGAAAGGTCACTGGTTCGATTCCTGGTCAGAGCACATGTCTGGATTGTGAGTTTGGCCCTTGGGGCATGTTGGAGAGGCAACTGATCAATGTTTCTCTTTCACATCAGTGTTTCTCTCCCTCTCCCTCTTTCTAAAAATAAAGAAATAACTCTCATAGTGAACTTTATATCACTTAGACAGTAGCAAACACATCCCTTTGATCTTGGGAAGAGGGGCTCTGCAATCATAAGACATTATCGCCGGTGAGATCATCCTTTCATTTGTACCTTCAGGCAGGTTCCATTTTCACTTTTGGCCAAAATCTCTTACTGCTTCTTTGGGTTTTGAAAGTATAACCTTCTTAAGCCATTTCAACTGGGCTGGAAAGCTGACTACAGGGCCTGCAGATTTCTATACATTTTGTGTCTGTGGGGGCGGGGTACGGGGACTTTGGGGCTAATGTGGGGAGATGTGAAAAACTGAGCTGCTTGGGCAGGATAAGAGAAATAAACCACTGGCAAAGAAGAATGATGGCAGTGAGAAAGAGAGGTGACTCAGGGAGCCGTGCCCTTGAGAAGGAGGCCACACGGTCTTGACCTCAGGTGAAGACCTTGTTTTGACAAAGCAGAGGGACATTCCTTCCCAGGAGAAAGGATCAGTGGTTCTCAATCCAGATTTTTAACTTATCGGTCCAGGGTAGGCCCAGTGTGCACTCAGGGGTGATAACTACTAAGAAAGGAAGAGTAAAATAAAGGGGTGTTGAGTCGAGAAGCTGAGATGGAAAAGGTAGTAGAATCTATTCCCTCAGTAAAGGAAGAGATGTAGTCATCATTTTAGTCGGGACCTGTGTTGGTGGTTTGAAGAAAGTGAGAGATATTTGAAAGAGAGAAGGTTAAAAATGCAATAGGACTTTACAGAAATATCTTTCAAACAACCTAAATATATATTACAATGAATAAAAGTTATATAATGACCCTTTACAGTTGAGAAAGGATACATGCATTTTCTAAGCATCTTAGATACCCATAAGTTTACATCATAATTACTTAATATTAGTTATAGAATATGGGAAATATATTTTAGTTATCTCCTGCTTGCACTTGCAAACTTTGACAAATTTCATATAAGATATTATAAGATATTACATCTTTTCTCAAAATATTTCCCATGTACATGAGTAGTTGGTGTGGGGGGCAGAACTATGTGCCTTGTTTTCCACATCGCCCCAATGTGGCTACGGGAAGATAACTGATGCAATCCTACGCTGAAGGTGATAAAAGTGCTTCTTGCACAGAGGGATACCATACCAATATAAAAAGTCATTCAACCTTGGAATTCACTTTGAAAAACATAACAGGGTGTTAGCATACTGTATACCCCATTTCCTTAAAAGATAAATTCTAGATGTCTCCTAAGATCCCAAAGATCTGTGTTAAGCTTTAACATTTTGATTAAACCATATGTATTTGTAGTTTTATGTCGGGCAATCTCACAACAAAATTTGAACACAGCCACTGTGTATCATTTCTTGCTAATTGAATGTGGTCCCCACCATTGTCAGTTTTACTCTTTGAACTTCCAATCACTTACATACAAATAAGAGAAAGACGCAGGCAGACTACAAGGAGTATCATATATGTATATTGCTAACTGATGAGTTTTACCGATAAGCCCTTTTTGAAGTAAAGATTCAAAAGCTACACTGTTTGATGTATTAGTGGTCAAGATCTAGGTGCATTTAATTGTAAGGTAGCTGGAAAGCCATACTGTAGAGTGAAAATAATGCTAGGTCTAGAGGTACAAGATTGAGGTTTGCCCCTAATTCTACTACTAACCACAAAGTGTGATGTCAAGCAAGTCCCTGAACCTTTTATCGAATATATCTCAGTTTCTTGACATGCTAAATGAAAATACAAATCATCCTTCTTCACTAGGTTGTGAAGAAGATGAATAGGATAATACATGTAAAATACATTTTAATGCGAATTATCTTCAATTTAATTCTCTATTTTGGAAATGTGTTATCTTTGCATATTGAGCTTCCTGAAAACAAAGCACACAGATACAGAGCAATTAGGAGATTAAAATTAAGATACACCTGTAATTAGAGTTCCCCTGGTGTACAAGGATTAAACATCAAAACTCCAAATTAATGGTCCACATATTTCATTTAAGCTCTATAATTCTAATTTTCCTAAACATAAGCATTATGCATTGTTATATATAAACAATAAACATAGGAATATTTAAAAGACAACTTATGAATACACTTCTGAACTTAGAGTTAGCTCGCTTAAAGTTCTTTTCCTTCTCTTGTGTTGCTGTTGGTGCCATGTCATTATAAAAAACATATGAGAGAAATTATCCTAAAAAAAGTGAGAATTTTTTCCTGCCTCACCATCACATATGTGGAGGCCCAGACACAATTATCCTTTTAGAATGCATTACAGATGCAGCACTTAGCAAATGGCTGCAAGATGTTTGTTCAGATCTAAACTTGCAGGCCAGTGCTAGGAGAAGCTGGCAAAAGCTTTTAGCAGGCAATGTTTCTCGTAGGTTGCCAATCTAGGTCGATTTTTTCCTTTCTCCCTGAGACTTTTGGCAGCTGTCTTCCATCTCTTCAGTTACACATCTAATTGGTTGTTTCCATGGAAACACGAACTTTAAATTTTATTCTTCTTTATTAACTAGCTATAAAATAGAGCTGTGCCCTAAGCAAAACTGGAATTTTGGGGCAACAGTAATTAGGATAAAAACCTACTGCATTTTTTTTGTATGATGCTAATTCTGCAACCAAGAGTAGTACACTCACAATTTTTTAACCTGAGTGTTTGTGGACTTTTATCCTGACTTCCTTCTATAATGTTTCACTTAACAAAGGGCTCTGGATTCAGACTTATTTATTTATGAGCCCACTTATTATTACTATTATCATAAAAACAAAACTTCGGCTCACACTTTACATTAAGAAAACTCACAACATGTCACAGGTGTCTATTTTTAATCCTAAGAAATGAAAACAGAAATCTGTTTTAAGTTTTTCTAGTTTAAGTCCCAGTGGGGAATTTCAGGTGGAAAATTACATAATCAAACTATTGTTGCATCCATATGTCTAAAGTCTCTGGTGTGTCCAAGTAAAATCTACAATTAATATAGAGTGTGGGAGAAAAAGCAGATGTTTTCATAATGCAAATACAATAAGGTTGCTTTGACAGGTCTTATCAATGTGTAAAAAGACTGCGATTGTTGGTTTTTATTATCAAAATGTATGTGAAGCACACATGCCTTGCCCATGCTCCATGTCTGCATCTTAGCAAAGTACTGAATTAGTGGAAAAATGTGTAATTGCTGTTTTTTGTGATCAAATAATGTGAGTTGTAGACATCCAGCACCCCAAATCCATTCCTAATTTCCATTCTATTCCTAAAGGTTGGAGGTTTGCAAGATCAGGAGGTAAATGTAAATGAGTCTCCCAGACAAGGTCAAGAATCAAAAGTATAGTTTGTGTTTGGTGGGGTGGGCATGGATGTGAGGGAGATTCCTGAAATGGTGTTATCTTACCATGATGTGCAATGTTTGTGTATCTGGGAGAGAGGGGGTAGGGCAGACGAGGAATTCCAGAAACATGACAGAGCTGTCACAAACATGACATAAAAATGCAGGTAATAAGCTATACAAGGTAGTGTTTTCTATCACAATGCAAATGGAAAACATGACAATTTTGAATATTTTTGTGCAACTCAACTAATAATCACTATGTTTTTACCTCTGCTGTTTGATGTATGTACCTTTTACACCGTTCAATACACAAATGTCCTAACCCCATTTAGTTATTTGATATTTAAACAATGGTCAATTGTAGTATCTTTTTGTAGTTATAATTATCTGAAAATTGTGTCGTAAATGATTTTCTGTTTATCTGACAACTTACTAACGGTATGCCTGTCCACCAGCCTCTGCCCATTTTATACTCTCTCACTAAGCTCCCTTCACAGCCTGCATCATTTCCTTCCTCAACTACACCAGAATTTTTGGGATAGACAGAGAAACTGGACAGAGTCCTTCGTGTCTCAAGGGTCAAGAGAAACAACTGAATCCTAGCATGCACGTGGTTCAGGACCCTGGACAGCAACCGTGAGGCACCTGCCTTCACCTCCAAATTCAACCCCTCAGGATCTGACAAGGTAAGGACAAATGGGTGTTCAGATTAGTTGGTAATTAGTCAAGGATTATTGTCAAATTTTTATTTTTTTTTATTTCTAGGCTGTCAAAATTTCCTCTACAGCCAGGTTAACACGACTTTTGTTAAAGTGTCACCTCGTTTGAAAACAACAGGCTAGCTAAATTTATCAGGGCAGGCCAGAAATGTGATCTCTCCATTATGGGAGAGGGTATGCCAAGCTCAGAGGCTGAATTTACAAAAGCGATAACAGATTCTGAAGTCATAGCCAAGTGAACTTGTACACAGAAACTCATAAAGGAATAGTAAGATCTAAACACACACACACACACACACACACACACACACACAACTAGGTCTATACATGTGGTAGGCTGAATAATGATGCCCCCTCAGAGACACAGGTCCTTATCCATAGAGAGTGGTAAATGGAATGTGCAGATTGAACTAAGGTTATTAAGAAGAGGACTATCCTGGATTATCTGGGAGGGCCCAATTTGATCGCCAGGGTCCTTATAAGAGGGAGGCAAGAGGGTTGGAGTTAGTAGAAGGAAATGTGATGAGGAAGGGACCATCAGTCAATGTGGCTTGTCTCTAGAAACTAAAGAATACAGAGAAAAGATTCTCCCCTCAGGGCCTCAGGAGGGTCCCAGTGCTGCCATCACCTTGATTTAGACTTCTGACCTCCAGATCTCTCAGAGAATAATTTGAATTTTTTAAGCCATTAAGTTAATGGTAATTTTCTACAGCAAACATAAAAACTAATATGATATGCACAAGAAGAATCTATGTGCAAAGAGAAGGCAGGGGAATCAAGCAACATGGGCATATTCAGGAGTGGTAGGGTTTCCAGATCATTATTTTCTTTTGTTCACTTCCTTAAACTGACTGCGACATCCAATAGGCACACACTTCCTTTACTCCTCCATCCCATTTCCCCAAGTAGAATAGATTAGAATCATATATGTTTTGCCCTCACTAGCCTATGTAACAAGCAATGACAATCAGCATGGAACTCAGTAGATTATATTCTACACCACTGATAATTTCTTTCATTATTTAAAAATTCTCTAAGTTTCAGGAAAATGTGCTTAAAGTAAAACATTTAAAGTGAAGCCCACGTCAATAAAGTTGGGTGGGACTGAATGAATGCAATGCAAATAAAGAAACATATTTTATGAATCTGGTCTTTCCTTTCCATTTAAATTCAAACATTTTATACCTTGATAAAATGGTCACATTATTTTTCATACCTCCAGTCACTACTGAGATCTTCAGGGAACTGAAGAGGCTCTAAAAGGCTGGAGATAGAACCAATATGGAAATAAGAAGAGAAGCAGTGAAAGGTATTTGGGGTGAGGACAAGTGGTGAGTAGAAGATTGGTGTGGTGGGCACTAGCTCTTTCCTCTGCTACTTCCAACCACTTATCAAATCTAAATAGACACTGCTCTAATTTATGTCAATATTTTTTAAGTTCATGAAATCAAACCATGAAGAGGGTATTACTACTCTCCTTTTAATTGGCATAAAGGTCTAAGTAACTGGCTCAAGTTGACATAGCTTTTGTGGCTGAGCCATGGGTTCTAATTAAAAAATATCTGACTCCAAAGCCTGGCTTTTTCAATCATGCCTTTTAGTGATGAGCATACATAAAGCCTTTTAATGAACTCTTTGTCTCCCATGCCTCGGAAAGATAGGATCTGGTCTGCTTCCTCGCCAAGGGAGGAGGGCTTTCACCAAAGTTGAACAATGATTCAGAAGCCTCTAAGCCACCAACTGCCTCCCCACTTCTTGCTGATATAGCCAGTATTCCACAGATCAGCCTCCCAAAATATAAATGCAGTTACCATCTGTAAATTTGTGTGCATAGTATCTTCCTTGGGTTTAACTATCCTGTACCATTAACTGGAGGAGAAGAAATGGAGACTACTAGAAAAATAGGAGTATAGAACATGTGTGTTAATATTATTCTTATTATTTTCACACATGACTTATCAATTTATGATACTTTTAGTTCATTTATGGATAGTTTCTTTTTTAAAAACTAGTTTATCCTTTGACCTTCTTCTATTAGTCCAGATAATTATAGTTATGGAACCGAGGGTCTGGTTGGGATGGGTCGCAGATAATTTTTGAGCAATAATACTCCAGACTCCCCTTCAATATTGACTTCCATTGTTATAGCGACCAGCCTTTTAAAAGCAGAGCTGGCTTGGAATAAGATCGCCTAATTCCCAGTCAGCTTCTACCATTTAGAGCATACTGATATTTGTCCTCCTCCCAAACTTCAATATAACCCCCAGGGTACTGATGACCACCTCTCAGATCCCGTATACATATCCTTAGTGCACAGACACATTAAGTATGTACCCAATGAAGTGTCATCACATATGAAAGTGTGTTGGACATTATTTTTCTAATTGGAAAGAATATTGAACTAAAACCCAACTAAAATATTCAGAACTGAATTTCTCCTCTATTATAAGTCATTTGATTTCCATTTCATTGTAGGCAAGACCATTTTTATCAATGGTGTCTGTGAAAGGTATTGTTTAGGGGAAAGTTTGCAGGAATTTAAGATGAAAGTAAACGTCATGCATTAGAGCAGACTAGCAGGGTGACAGGAAGCCAACATCCCCTATTAGGTCTACTGATGACCACCCTGGACTGGGCATACAGCTTTGTTGCAGAGAAGTCTTCATTATTAATTCTGGAGAAGAAAGCTAGTTCTATTCCACAGGGGAGTGCAATGATAAAACCATATCAGAGATGTGGAAACCTTTTGTATGCATTACTTGTCAAATTATACAAAAATAAAGCCAGGTTTTGAGGAAGTGTGGAGTCTTGTCCTGATATAACCTTTACTACTTGGGTAACTCTGGACAAGTATCTTAATCTAGCATTTCCACCTTCATGTAATGTGTTAGAAGTAACCATGTAGAAGCAGTGTGGTATGGTGAAAAGGGACGAAGCTCAGAGCCAGGCACATTTAGATTCCAAGTACAGATCCACTCATACTTGTATGACTGTGGATAAGCTAATTAATCTCCATAAACCTCAGTTTTCCAATGTGTATAATGGGAAGAATGATAATAATGCCTATATCAAAGGATGGTTGTGAACATGAAATGAAATAGTTCATGTAAACCTTTTGGATCCATTAAAAGTGTTTTCAGCTCCAAAAACACATCACTGGACCAAACTAATAAGGATTTAATTTCACCCCACATCGAAAATGTCTGGAGGTAGGGAGCTGCTGGTTCATCACCCTGGTGTCGGCACCTCTAGTTTTCTTGGGCTTTGCCTCTTGGCCACAAGTTGGTTGCCAGAACTCCATTCATCAAAGCTACATTCAAGGTAGGTAAAAATAAGGGTAAGGGAGGAATCGGATGTGTCTGTTTCTTTTATCAGGAAAGAAAAATTTTCCTAGAGTTTTTTCCTGCATCTTCTCATTTTATCTTATTGGCCAGCACTGGCTCCCATGGGCCATCCCAGTGTCATGGGAGATTGGACACACATGGCCCTGAATGAAGTCAGGGTTTGGATGTCAAGATAGAACAGGCAAGCAGATTCTGGGCAACAGCTAACAGAGCAGGTTACAACCTGGCACCTAGTAAACTAGTTGTTAAATATTGCTTTCTTTATCCTTCCTCCATCAATAAACTAAATAAATCCTTCCAGGTTTAACTGTCTATGATTCCATATGGATTATTAAATTATAATTAGTGATCAATACTGTAGGAAATATTCTTTAAAATTTATTTCACTGTCATGTTTATTTGAAGATAAACATGACAGTGAAAAATCTGATTCACGGAATATTTTAACTCTTTATTTTGAGATAATTTCAGATTTGCAAAAAAGTTGCAAACAATAGCACAACAGGGTCTCACACACCTTGGTTCTGTTCCCCAAAATGTTAACATATTATATGAGCACAGTATGATGACCAAAACCAGGAAAATAACAGCGACCCAGTGTTACTAACTAATCTACAAGTCTTGATTCAAATTCCATTAATTGCTCCACTAATGTTCTTTTCTTGTGTAGGATCCAGTACAGGATCCCACTACATTTACTGGTCATGCCTCCTTAAGCCTCCTCCAATATGAGTAAGAAATATTTTTAAAGAAGGGCATATTTATTATTTCAATAGTGACAACAACAGAACTATTTGTTTTAAAGTATTTTGAATGTGTCATATTGAATTTTAAAATTACATAACTATATGGTGCCTGGAAGATTAAATGGTTGATTTGCTATTGCTGATTTGTTTAATAATCTTTTACAAAGAGAATAAACACACATTTCAGAATCGAAAGTATAGATGATGAAGCCACAGCTGAGTACCATATAGATGCCTGGGGGCTTTCTGCATCTCGTTCTGGGTCGTACTGAATTTCTCCTTGGACCATTCTCTTACCCATGACATACACATTCATCATGTCATAGTGGGTCGATATTGAAGGTTCCAGATGGATGCATTCAAAATATACCCTCAAATAGTGATAATTAGCTAAATAGCTACAGTACCACTTATTAGAGGATTTTAATACCAAGTGCTTGGCGATGCCTGGAATAGCAGGCGTCTCACATTCCTCTGTGAGGTGGCAGCTGGCAGCAGGGCAGGTCGGGTGCCAGAGGCCATGTGGCAAGGCAGCAGGGACTGAGCCAGGGCTCCCCACACAGCCTCCTCCATTCTCTGCCCCACCGCCTGCCTGCTCATGGAATTAGAATGATTTATGATCTTGGCAAAGAAATTTAAATATTATGCCAATATTTTGGATCAATTCCTGGGGGCATTTCCCTAAACAATGCATCTTATTGACTTTTTCACCAGTTTGCTGTTTTGATAAATTGTGCCTTGTCTGCCTTGAAATGGGAGTCAAATAAATCAAAATGCCCAAATTTCTGGGCTTTGATGTATATTTACATCTCTATGTTTAGTCCATACTGACACCCCCTGGTTGATGCCTCCAGCACCACTGTAGCCACAGTGCACAGCGATGCAAGGCTGAGTGGAGCCTCACCTGGCTCAGCACTACCAGTGAAATGCAACATGCTGAGAGCGCACCTCCATGCCTACACCATCACCGCTGACCACGCAGCCTTAGGAGGAGACAGTTCACCATCATTCAGAACTCTAAATGTTGGGGGCTTTGTTTCCACTAGTGTTCTGTGCCAAATTTCTGTCTTGGATATTAAGAATGAGCAAATCTGAGATAGTGTAGAAGACCTCAAGCACACACAAAAAAGGACAACCTTGTTTAACGTTATTCTTTTTCCTCTACATCAGTGGAAAAAACAAAGACAACAGATTTCTGACTCTGATAATGGCTAAACTGTGGACTTGTTAACCAAAGGAATGGGACATGCATGTCTTGAATATTTTTGTTATGAAGTTGAAGAGGTAAAAAGGGAACAACTGTTCTTGAGGCAAACATGGCCCAGAGTACTAAAAACGTGTGAATGGGCAGCATTCCTGGCCATATGAACACTTATTATTCCTTTTTTAGATTAAAAAAGCTATTTTACAAATAAGCATATAGTATATTTCAATATAACCTCTGTGCTTGCTTTCTCTAGTGGCATTTACTTTTGTTATGAAATATTTATCTTCTGTGTTGCATGATATTGGAGCCTGATAGTTACACATGACTAATAAAAAATGTTGAAAATCATAGTAAATTAATTAGCAAAGGTGAGCAGTAAAGAATAAAAACACAACTTCTCCAAGAAATTGTCTCCTTTTTTTTTAACTCAATGAATCCTCTCCAAATTTTTCACCTGGTATTTACATATGTGCTTGCTGGTTTTACTGTCTCAGTTTTTCCTCATCCCTAGAGTAGCCTGATACATTCACAACCGAGTTTAGGACAACATACGCTAAACATCCATGTGGTTCTTGGGTTTAGGGAAACAGTTTCCCAGAGCTGTAGTCGTAGCCTACACACACTGGGAGGGTTGCAATTTTGGTGGCACTTACAACTCTCAGAATAGCAAATCTGAGCCCAGTCTTAACTTCCGTCCTGCTGTGTGCTATGGCTTGTAGTAAATCAGTGCTAAATTGCTTCATAGTAATTTAAGGCAACCTCCTGAGTGAAAATTGTAGATTTTTAACACAGAAGACAAAACAAGGCTGTTTAGAGGAAAACTACCCTCTTCTCAGACTGCCCCGCCCATCATGGTAGAATACAGCGGTGTGCTTACAGTGTATTGAGTTTCTTCATTGGTGTCTATCAACTAGAAAAGTTTAGTTCTTTTTCCTACAATTTCTTTGTTTTGATGAGGGCAAAGGGAAAATACAAAATAAAACGCGAGACAATAGTTTGCTTCCAGACTTCACCAAGGTCAAGGCTGTGAAGAACCAGGAAGCCCAGGCACAGGGCTTGAGCAGACAGATCCCTCTGCAGCCCGGGAAGAGCAGAGATGCGTGGGCACGAAACTCCAGGTCCCGTCTACGCGCGGGAACATCTTTGGGAGTGCGGAGTTCCTGTTCACGGAGTTCTGCTTCCTGAAACCAGACTGTGATGTTTTTGGCACCAAGACAAGCCATAAACAATTATTTTTAAAGGGAGGGAAAAGGAAATTACCCACTGAAAAAATTAATGCTCTAGATTACTCAGAGCAACGCTGAAGCAATGGAAAGGAAATGGAAGAAACAGATTGCTTCCAACGTCAACATAATCCTGCCTCTTAAAGACTTCTTCTGTCCACACGCTCACACGTTGTCCCTGCCCAAGACAATGGACAAAGCAGCCGGGCTAGGGAGGTGGTGGTCCAGAGGAAAGATGAATGATTTTCATGCTTCCTACCTTTCGTTTTCCCATTCATGTACAAGTCTTGTAACTGTCTAATAGCTCTGGTTGCACTGAAACACAAACGACTGGTTATTTTTTCTGCTTCATTCCCTAGCTATTTCTAGCCCATTTCAGGTTTCTAAAATACTTCTCATTTGACAATTTGCTATGTGGGAGTTAGTTTTTTTGTTGTTGTTCAATGAGCTTGCTGTACTATATAATCTATGATTTAGAAGATTGTCCTCATTGTCCTCATTACTACCACTTTTACCATCCCATTCTCTCCACCATTCATTCCAGCAGACCATGATTCTTGCAGTGAAAACCCAGTTAATGCCCAGGCCCCTGCCTTCCTGGCTCAATGCTGGCTGTGGGGATAACCGGATGGCATCTGTGCTCCATAAAATAGTAGGTTCCTGGGTCCAGAGAGCCTTATCCCTTAGTTTTTGCATCACATCACTAATTATTCAACCCCCACAGCTCCCAAAAAACCAGCTTGGAAATCCCAGTCTATTTAGTGATGATGAGCCTGGGAAAAACCTCAGCAGAAATACAGTTGAAACCTGGTGAATCCTAATAATTTCATCCAGGACTCTCATCTCCTCACATTATTTTTCTGCTTCTACAAAATGCAGACCATTCAACTGCACTGTGACAAAAAACAACACACATGTTCCTAAAAATGAATACATAGTTAAGCATTCTAAGGTAAAATATATTTCAATACCCCATAGAAGGAAATGCCACAGCCAATGGTTTTTCTGTGAGATGGATAATCAGAAAGACTGGCTGTGGCCCATACATGCCTTGGAAGTGTGCGTAACTTGGTGTCAAACCACCCAGACAATTAATTAAGGAGAGCGGCTCACTCCAGGCCTGCAGGAGACCAGTGGGGCCTCCCATCTCTGCCCTGTATCTACTTTGTGACGTTCTGGACCTTAGTTTCTTTGTCTTTAAAAATCAAATGTTTGGGGCAAATAGTCCCAAAGATCTCTTCTGGCTCTGCAGTTACACTTCCATGGCAGTCACTGCCTCATTTACTGGCGTCACAGAGTAAAACGCTCTGTACCTTGTTCTACTCGTCTTCCATTTTCCAAGAGAAAGGCCAGTTCCTCCTTGGGCACAGCACAGCACTGCTGATGCCAAGCTCTGTCCTGCTGGCTCCGCGTTCCCATAATTTTTCCCATGGGAAGTGTCTACTTTTCTTTTTTACCATGCAGCATTCACTGGCTTTGCTGCTCTCTGGTTGGCTTAGGTCTCCCGCTGCAGTGCTGATGACGGCCTGCGCAAACCTTTATATGGGAGGTACCACATTGCACTTGAGGTCATTTGTTTCAATCTGCCTCTTCCCCAGCTAGATCCTCAGCTCCTCATGAGAAGCCACCAGTCTTCATCAGAATTCAAGTTCCGTGGGGGCAGGGACATTGTTTTTTTCCCTGTCATATTCCTGATTCCCTGGCATGCACTGGTAGTTAGATAAACATTTTCTGAACAGGAGAATGAATGAACGAATGTGTTCATTAATATCTAATTAATATCTATATACATTCATGTCATCAGTACTCTTCTGAGACTAGCATTTTATAAACACTGCACAAATAATTGGGGTTAATGTGAAATAATTTACATTTCTAGAACACATACTACTAAGTCCAGAAAAAAATTTTATTTTAATTTTTTAGAGAGAGAGCCTTAAAATGTTTTTAATTTTTTGATTACAAGTTACATTCAATATTATATTAGTTTTAGGTATACAGCATAGTGTTTAGACATTTATATGACTTACAAAGTGATCCCCCGATAAGTCCACTAACCCCATGACATCACACATAGTTATTACAATATTATTGACCATATTCTTTTTTATTATTTTCTATTACAGTTGTCCCAATTTCCCCTGTTGCTCTCTCCTGTTCCACAGACTCCCCAGCACTCAATCCACTCAGCCACGCCAGCCAGGGCCCAGAAAAAATATTTTTCATAAAGCCTAACGTCAAAGCGTAATTATTTTGTGAGTAAGTACCAATAAAAATGTTTCTTCAACTTTAGAAGCTTGTCAGCATCATATACTAAGTTATTTCAAAGGTGGCCAATGGAATCTAGGAAAAATCCCATCTAAGAAAGATGAAAAGTAATTTCATTATCACATTTTCCTTTCATGACCCTGGTTGAGTTTTAGTAAAGTGACAGCCATGAGCGATTTTATGAAATCATTTGATAGTGCTGGAGTCCATAATATTTGTGGATTCCATACTATTTATACTTTACTTTTCATGTTTAACAGGCTTTAAAAATGTGGTCTGCCATTAATAGAATTATATTAACACAGGATTAAACCAATTACTTTAGTGTCTGACAACCTTATTACAATTTTATAGGCAGGAAAAGCCTAAGAAAATAACTACTAGTGTACAGAATGTAGCTTCACTTTTGTAAACATCTATGCATAGATCAGGGGTGAAAGGGCCCACTTCATGCTTACATGTGGGCCACAACTATCGTAACAAGTCCAGAAATGATAGTAACCTGTGAGCAAATGTGTGCATTGTTGTACTTCAAATATGCTATTCTAATAATATATATATTTTAAAGACTTCATAAAATAATAATAGCAGTCTCTCATGTGTTATCTCAATCAATAAATTCTAAAATTATAACTCATGTATAAACCTATCATATGATTTTAAAATTTACCAGGGTTAGTTTTATTATTTTTTCTTAATTTAAGAGCAATTCAAATTAATTATGCTATAAAACATATTTTAAAAAATAATTCGCTCACACACAACTAGATAGGGACAACCCGTGTCAATATCTGGCAATGGATACATTTTATTAAGTCTATGTTTCACCCCCAAATGGGATCATACTACTTGTGACTGGCTTTTTCTAATGTACGTTTTCCATATCATTACATATATTTTGGTTACACTTTAATTGCTGCAAAACTGTCCATCATATAAAAGCACCATAATGTATTTAGCTAGCCCTTTGTTTTTGGATATGTAGCACATTAGTAAACATTCATGTACACCAGGATTTGCCACCTTGCATATATGGAACACCGTGGGCTGGATAATTCTTAGTTTTGAGGGTCTGCCCAGGGCGCTGAGGATGTTTGGCAGCACGGGGGTCTCTACCCACTCTGTGCAGTAGCACCGCCTTCCCCAAGTTGTGACAACCCAAAATGTCTCTAGACATTGCCAAATATTCCCCGAGGAACAGAATTTTCCTCAGTTGGGAAGCACTCCATGGAAAAATAATTGCATATATAGTCAATTATTTCCATCAAATGTTTCCCAGAAGCAGAGTTGCTGGACCAAATCATGAGCCCTGTAAAGGGTTTGCATGTGTGTGGCCAAATGGCTGCTTTTTGAAGACAGATCATGTCAAAATCCCATCCGACTGCAGTGAGATGTTGTGTTTCTCCCTCTCACCAGTTACTTTTTCAAAAAACCTAAGTTAATCAGAAAGTATCCCATTGCTGTTGAAAATGCATTTTTTAAACTATTGGGAAAATGAACATTCTAAAGTATGTGTAGTCCTTTCCGTCCTCAAAATAATATAAATATTAAACTATAGTTTCTTATTGTACTTTAATCTTTTTCCTGTTTTTAACAATATTTAAATAGTTTAAGCATTTGCCTGTTTAATTTTTTAACTAATGGGGTGATTTTCAAAATATTTTGATGTTGAAGGGGGTTGTGATTTTTGGATGAATGAGATCCGGGACCAGCTCATTCACTACCTTTCACCCTGTTAGCTTTACTTGGCTTGTTTGAGTCTCCGATTCTTCCTTGCTACTTTTTTCCAATAACATTTGATCAAGAAAGAGGTACTGGCTGAGCCAAACAGAAGTAACTGGAGAAAACAGAAAGAAACAGAAACCATCTGACTTATCTGTTCACTCGAAAACAGGAATCAACGAGTTGTGGGCAGAAAGGAACCGGCACAAGAAAGGGGTTGATTGAGAGATTACTGGAGCTTGGCTGAATTAAGCCTTATTCCCACTTGGCTCCATCCTTCAGCCCTTGGAGATTTGCAGAGTGCCTTAAGTACACAAAGCGTTTCCACATATGTAACCTTCTTAACATCCTCAAAAGAGCCTGAGTGGAAATTCTGGTCACTCTCAGTTTACTAATGAGAGCACAGCAGTTCTGTGGCTCCGAGCCACTGCTCGGCTACTGGGCGTCAGGGCTGGAATGCAAAGAAAATCCTTCATTCCTCGGGGTCGTACCACCTCTGTGTCTACTGCAACGCGGGTCATCTTGTCACAAAGGGTTTTTGTTGTTGTTGATGCTGAGGAAATAAATCTATACAGGGCTTTGGCAGGAATGTAATTCAGCTTTCTGTTTGTCACAGTGAACTGATGTCTTCCGGACTTGGTGACTGTACTTGGGATTAGTGTCTGAAGTCTGAGAGCCTCCTAGGAGGTTAGCAAGAATTTGAAACCTTCTTCAAAAAATGTAAAGGCATTTAAGCGCCCAGGTCGCAGAGCTGCACAGCTTTAGTCAATTTCCTCCTAATGGCCTTGGAGTTACTTCACCATCACTTTGATAACTTTTCCTAACCACAAAACCTACTTTTCAAGGAAAAAAAAATCCACACTCTTCTAGGAAAGGATTCTAAGCAGGAGAAAGATGTAGAATTTGAAATGACAAGGCAGCCATTGTTCATTTATCCCTGATTCCCAAGTCTACACACACCGATTTACTTTCTGAGCTTCACAGAAATACCAGTTAATCTATTCTCTGTAGGCACTACTGCCAACTAAAGGAGAACTTCCAGCCTCCAGCTCTCTTTCCAGGCAAAAAATACTTAGAAACCTTCCTATTTACCCTTCTGCTCAAACTACTGAACTTAGTGCTATATGGAGAATAAAAAATTAGGCAGCCAATTTCTTTTTCTTAAATTGGTAATTTGCAAAACATTTTGCCCTTTTCTTTCTCATTATTTGCCTATCAAGGCTATTTCTAGTATCAGATAATATTCAAGAATACGGTTAGTTCACACTTGAGAATTAGAAAAGAATTGACTAAAAATGAATCTAACGACTTCTATTATACATTTTTACAAGTGGCTCTTGGCAAGTCATTAGAAATGACCCACTTGACACCCAGAGCCCCCTTTTTATTGTGGGGAATCGATCTTTGAAGTCTTTCTTTTCCCTCATTAGTAATGGTGCAGCTAGTAAAACTGTGCCATTATTGGCATCCAATGCTGATATTTCACAAATGAGCCATTTGTCTCACCAGAGAGGGACTTACTCTGCAAGACTTCACACTGCTACGACAGGACAAGGCTATTAGGACTGTCCAACTCAAACCTGTGTTTTCCTTGGGGACACTGTGGACTGAGAACAATTTGGGTATAAGAAATATAATCAGAATGCACAGTTCATTATTTGTAGCCCTTTGCTATCCCACATTTTTTTGCCATCTGGAAGCATCATTACTGACCACACCAAATATTTCCAAATGGGTAACAATTGATTATTAAAATGAAGAGAAGACAAAGAGTAATATGCTTTCAGCTAATACTGAAGTTCTTACAAGGAGGGGATGAGATTGAAAATAATAAGTTATTATACAACTATATAAAATAATTCCATTTTATATGAGGATAGAAAGAAGTGTTTAAAAACATGTTTTTTGAGAGGGTTGGTCTTTTTTACTTTCTCTTGATGTGAGGAATTGTTAAAAGTTATGTATGGAGCTTACATTTTTGGAATGAAATACACATGAGTAAAATATTTGAAAACTCCACCTAGACTTGTGACAACAAAGAAAAGAATCTGAGCCAGGTCTTGGGACAATCCTTTGAGATTTCAGAAAAAGGCAAATCAGTAGCTAGACTGGAGGGCTTCAGGGCTCACCCTGGAACTATGGAAATTCTCAGGATACCTGGAGATAACAATGATTTGTTCTGAGACAAATTCCCACGAAGTAGATGTCTTTCATGTAACTGGCTAGTAAGGGAGTCTAGAAGCTGACTATTCACATTCATTCATTCACTCATTCATTCATATTATCTTCCTTCCCCCCTTTTTACCTTCCTCTCCCCCCTCTCATCTCCCCCTATACTACTATAGAAAATCAGAATGCAGTTGATTCAACAAATGTAATAAGTTTTTTTCTGGCTCAGGCATTGGAATGCAACAGGTTCCTTCTGTGATAATCTTTCTCAGTTTATGTCAGCAATTATCCCTGCAACAATCTGTAAACTGTCCATAAAATTTTATAGTGTTCTGATTGGCTAATACTATGTGTCTGGTTATTTCTTATTGATTAAGAATTTGTATTGGCTCAGTGATGCTTATTGACAATTTCCAGCCCAGTGATACTTAACGACAATTTCCAGATATAATGGGAAATGTTCACCTTGGCAGAGAAAGAAAGGTAAGAGGCCAAGGCTATTTCTCCAGGATACATCTTCTGAAAATTGTCTTTGCTTAAATTGTAAAGTGAGGCTTCCTAGGCTTGGCTGATCAGGCAAAGTACAGATATTTGCTGAGAGCTTTATGCTTCCTGAACTGCCTTCTTGTGATATGGGTGGGACAATGTAATTTTTATTTGTATCTGTCAGAAAGAGAGAAAGAGAAAAATTCCCCCCTCAACACACACACACACACCCAGCAGAACTAGTCAGATCTTGGAAAATCCATTTTTATGCCTTCTCCTTCATGTTTTTTACTCCTTCATCCTTTCCTCCCTTTGTTCTTGCTTTTTTCTCTTTTCTTGGCTGGGATTTACTGAAAATCCTCAATCACATATCACATTTTTTATTGTTGCCAGTACACACAGGTCCACTTTTACCTATTAAATTATAAAATTAAATTCAGCAGCAGATGAGATTTTGTAAATACTAAGAAATAAACTTAAGCTATTCCCCTTTATTTTCCCATCATTGACCATTCAAGAAAGAAAAAAATTATGTATCTATGAATTGGGTTAACCAGTTCCTTTGTCATTCCCCTATTTGCATCTAGAAGTCATGTACTTTGGCCCCTGCAGTGAACAAGGGTTTTCCTAATAGCAGGAAGTGAAATGTACTTGAAAACAACTTCATAATATTGAGGGCAACTGTGAAAAAGCCAAGGGTTTAATCCTTTCCAGAATCACTAATAGAGCCTGTTGAGTCCAAACAACAGAGAAGAAAGGCAACACTCTCTGGAGTTGATACTGTTTGTGTCGGTGCACGTGTTTTTATTTCACTGCTTTATTTAGCAGTTTATTTCACTGCTAAAGGATAGCAGTGCTACAGACACAGCTCCGCGTTGTTTCTCTTAATTTATGGAACAGTATAATTTTCTCATTCATATTAAGTTACATTAATGGTAGAAGTTCAAAAGCACTGGTTGCTTAGTTGCAGACTTGTGAATTAATCAAATTATTTTTAATCCAATATGTACATAAACTTATTGAAACCTATTGCATCACTTACACTGAATTCACCACTTCAGTGGCGTGTCCACCTCCCCACAGCCATCACTGTGTGTTCTTCCTGCCACTAAACTCTCATATACCAACTTTTGCAGTTTTTCAGCACTAAGTTCAGGGCTACTATTAATATCTTGGGCTTTCCCACTGTCAAACTGATCCAAGTTTCTGCCCTTATTAAAGTCTACTGGTAGCATGTCCCCAATTGTACCTGCAAGACAATGCATTCAGAAACTCCATTTAGGCTACAGTGTGCAGCCACGGGGCATGAGATAGCCACCTAAAGTAAATGCTGGAAGAGGTGAGAGAAATGGCCAATCCAGTGATTCTCAAAGTATGGTCCTTGCAAAGCCAGTAGCAACATCACCTGGGACCATGCTAGACAGGCGACTTCTCAGACCCCCACCCCAACCCTGCTGAATCTGGGAGGCCCACTGGTTTGCATTTCAACAAGCCCTCTAGTAGATTCTGTTGCTCATTCATGTTGGAGACCCACTGATCTATTATATCCTACCTATCTTACTGGTGAGAATGCTGAGACTCATGAAAGTTAAATGAGTTTACCCACAACTTTAAACTGCACTGGTTAGAGATAGTAAGAATTGAAGGCTGTTGCTCTAAAGCAGTATTGTCCTTCCCTGACCCTGCTATTTTTATTCCCCCTGCAGATAGCTACAACTTCTAGGAAACAACATATGCACAGTGAGAAAGAGATCAAATCACTTAACTAAGTCTGATTAATAGTGTGCAATGAGAACACAAGTAATAAATTTGTACTAATTAAAGTTCTGAAGGGGGGAAAGCAATACAGTGTAGATCTGTAGATTTGATCTCTAGAACAAAAGAGCTGTGAGAATCTCCTGTCCACACCTCCTTATCTGCAAATTTAAAAAAAGTCACAGAATTTCGACAAGGAGGAGGGCTTTTCAGACTTGTTTTATGTGTGCACTTTAGAACTGACGAGTGCTCACAGAAAGCCAGTTGCGATCAATCGCTCTGCTAAGTCACACATTCTAACATTAAAAATGTGTATCATCTAAAGTTGAGGTCAAATATTCCCGTTGATTGCCCTTGAGCTTGTTCAGATAGCTGATTATTTCTGGCACTTGCCAAAATAAGCTCTCAAATAAACAAATGGCCTGCTGAAAGAACAAAGTAGGAGATAGTCAAGTGCTTGGTGAATTCATCAGTCACAAACACTAGAAGGGGAAAGCAAAGATAGAGAGCGTGTCCTAGAGAGCTTGCGCCTGGCAGCGCCCGGCCCACGTCTACTCCCGAGGCTCTGTCCTCTGTGCAGGCGGGACTGCAGCCCTCAGAGTCTGGCAGCTTTCTGACAGCCCAGTGCAACTTGAACTGCAGTAACAGAAATCTTCAAAGTCTTATCACAACAGAAACAGCTTTGCCCTAAAGTTAACATTTTGCTGAAGAAAAAGATTGATTAAACCAAGGACAAATCCCTGGACACATCATTCTGAAACAAGAATGATGGTGAGTGAAAGCACAGTCATCTCTGGAGCGGTTTACAGTTCCCCAAGAAACTTCTAGAAGGATAATTTATTGTTGGTGAAGTTGGACATGATTGTAAAAGAAGGATTGGGGGCTGGGGTTAGGGGTGAATTTATACAAGTCTCTATCAATATAAGTACATTTATGAAAATGAAGCAATAAACAAGTACAGTAAATGATGTACTGTGTGTTTTAGTACATAATAAATCAGCAATCATAACACCATGCTGCTGAATTCCATTTATCATTCCTCGATCACATCTATTTTTTAAGATCTTCCTCTATAGATTCAATGTCTGCAAATTATTTTGTTGCATAGTAAGATGCACATTTTTCCAGGTTTTAAAAAAATCTAAACTCCTAATGCTTTTGACATTCTCAAGTCTCACTTCCTGTTACTTGCCTTGGTACAGACGGGTTGTAGAAATGCAATGGTATGAGATTTAGATAAAAGAAAACAACCAGCTCTGTTAATTATTTCTTAAACTACATTGCCTTTTCCTGACATTTTCTTCCCCTGAAAACTTCATGACAAAGCTCAAGCCAACAGCCCTCCCATCCATCTCAGCAACTTTGTGTCTCCGGAGAACACCACCACAGCACGTATCTCCTTTCATCCCCCCCCCCACTCCAAGATCTTATTTCAAAAACCTCCAGCTCATTCCTGTGATTAAAAAAATATTCTACTTTCTATTCTTAACCCCAGGTGCATTTTCCATGAGGAGTGATTGTGTGCTCCAGAAACGAAAATTCTGCAGATTAACAAGAAATAAAACTAAGGTATTAAAAATTTTTGCAGGGCAACTCACTCTGACTCTAAACCTTAAAGTTACTTACTGAGGTGACGTGATTTGTCTGTTTCTCCATCTCTGGTGTGTCCAGAGTGACACTGCGGATTGGCAGCTCTGCTGCACGTATCCTGAGTGACCGTGTGGGTTATCCACTTTTAATCCTTTACCAGTTTCCTGACTTCGGAGCTGCAAGCTCCTGGATTGCCCTCCTGCTCCTGGGCAGTCATTATGCACCCAGGGAACACATACCTGCTTAGGTATTAATCTGATAAAAGAATATGACCTCCCATATAGGCCCATACAAAAATGAGAACAAATACCCCAAACACTAAACACAAAGGCATTTTAAGAGAAGCCATTGTCGCAGACCATGCCCACTGCACTCCTCTCCTCCTTGACACATGTTATTAAAAACTGACACCAAACTCTGAATTCCACCTACTTTTGCCTATTATAATACTCACTCTCCAACATAACAGGAAGAAACATGCTTTTACTTAATTTTCATAGGAATCTTGTGGTTTATACTACTCTCAAGGTTTGAAAACAAGTCAAAATTCACCTAGAAGACACCAAAAATTCTTAGTAGATTCCAAAACAAACATAGCCAAGGGCTTCCTGGGCCAGCCCATAGCTATGGATGGTTTCCTTGTATAACGGGAAGTCTGGTCTGTCTCAAGTCATGTGAGTCCCAATCAGACCCTCAAAATCATATGAGAACCCTTTTTTTAAGTTCGTGTATCATAGTATGAACATTCTTCAGTCTCCTAGTGGTCTCCTTTCTGTACTCCAAATACTAGTTACCACCTAGCAACTGATCAAGAAAAGGTGAAAAGGGAAAGAGCTTTAAGGGAACAATAGGCAAGTTTTCAATAATAGTTACGCTGGTTTGGTTCTATACAAGGCTAGTTTTACTGAATAGCATGCAGATATCTCCCTAAAAGCACACAATCTTCAGAAATTATAGCACCTCAGAATCAAAAGACAGAAAGAGAAATGTGTTTGAATGACAGCATCTGAATGAAATCTTTTTTGAAAAAAAATGCATTCATAGTCTTCTTTTTTATTGATTTTGAGAGATTAATTTATTGTTCCATGTATTTACGCATTCGTTGGTTACTTATTGTATATGTCTCGACTGAAGATCAAACTCACAACCTTGACCTATTGGGGCAATGTTCTAACCAACTGAGTTACGTGGCCAGGGTCTCATTTTCCTCTCTCAGTGTAATAGGTATAAATTGACATATTTTAGAACAGACATGACTGAGCTCAGTAATTTACATCATGTAGATGTGGGCATTGTTTTCTTCTAGATTTTAAAGGAAGACAGAGGGTAATTCATACTCTGGCAACCACATTTGCATCTGTATTCCACTTCCATGAGCTGCTCACTGCTGCCTGCTTTATCAGCTCTATCTTTAGGTTTTAGTTCCTTTACTTGCTTTGCTCTGGGACTACGGGTAAAAGGATGGTGGTGTATAGAAACTGAAGTAAAGCAGCCACTTATAACATTGGGCCAACAGAAACCTCAAAACCCTAAAATAGAAAACACACACACACACACACACACACACACACACACAATCTTTGAATCAATATGGCCCAAGACACAGGCTTTAGGTGCCCAAGGGCCAAAAAGCAAACAAAAAGCAGGAAATGTCTCATAAATTCAGAATGGCCCTTTTAGGTAAAATGTTCAAATAGAGACTTGCCAGGAACTGCATGCGAAGCTGCTGGAAGTGTTCAGAGTCATGCAGGAGTAGAATGCTTCCTTCATCACTAAACCAGGCCATTAGGAAAAGCTCGAGGTGAGAGAACTGTGTTATAGCCAGTGCTGCAAGAAACCAGCTGCCCTGAACCTCAGGATGAGGTCAGTGGGTACATTCTGCAGCAAGAAGAAAGCCCAGTTCAAGGCAGTGGTAAGATTTAAACCAAGTCACTACTCTCTGCACCTAACAATTAAATTCCACAGCAATTTATTATTTTTCACCTTGAGTATACAGTTATTATGAGCTTTATATCATACACTTTTAAAATGTAACCTCCATGACACTGTAACCCCCAACCCCCTGCAATATAAGTGCTACAGGGCAGGGATCTTTACCTACTTTACTTACTGGTGTGCTCAAGTGCTTACAATAGACACATAGCAGACAGTTAACAAATATTTATGCAGTAAATAAAGAACCCCAAAATAATAATAACCTTTATCACAAAGATATTGCTACAGCAGAACTGTTGCATACCCTTCTGCAGGCCCATTCTACATAAAAGTGCCTGGCTCAGCTGGCAAAGTGATGCTGGATCCCATCCAGTACATACCACCAAAATCTGGCTCACAAGTGGAAAGCTCAGAAAGGAGTATCTTTTTGCAATTTATCTGCCCAATGTGATCCTTTTTTTTAAATAGAGATCCCTGGGCTCTGCCAAGGAAATCTTCAAGTAAGTACTTTGGTAAGCTGTGTAGGTCAAAGCACAGAGGCACTCAGAAGTAATTGTGTGCCCTTCATTGAAACTATCCTCCAATTCAGACATTTCCTCAGTTCCTTTCATTCCAAGGTCCTTTTGCATCAACATCGATGTGCAATGATGGAGGGTCTACTTTTAACAAAACTGTCAAGTCCTTACAAACTTAACTCACAAATTGAATTTGAAGTCTTGAAATGATAAAGACATGTTTGCTTGATACCTCACAGAATTATATTAATTAGACAACATGCTACTCTGTGCATTTGGATCATTTTTGTCCCTTTTTATTATACAATCAGATATAATTAGTAACTGAAAGCATCGTGGTATTAAGGGAAAAGAAATATTACCATGGAGAATAAAATGGTAAATGAATTAATAGCGAGGTATACAGCAAGATTTCTCACTTCAGCACTACTGGCATCTGGGGGCAGGTAATTGTTGTCAGGGGCTGTCCTGTGCATTGTAAAATATTTAGAAGCATCTTTGATCTCCATCCACTAGATGCCAGTAGCATTCCACCCCCCAGCTGTGCCAATCAAAATGTCTCCAGAAATTTCCAAATGTTCCCTGGGGAAAAAAAGTCCCCCCTGGCTGAGAACCACTGACATAGGTAACACTGTCATATTGGGATTGGGGTAAGCCAGAAGACATTTAAGTTTTCATGGGTAATTAAGAAGAATTACAGCAGTGTACTAGAATGGGCTTCAGCCCTAACATCAAGCTGGGAAATGGTCCAGGTTCAGCTACAGAGAGGGATGTAAGATAGTGGAGGGATGAGCAGAGACAAGCACCAGGCTAAGCCAGAAGTGCGGGGCAATATTTATAAATGAATGCAGAAGTTATAGATGGAAAACCCAGACTGCAATTCCATTTCGGCTCCATACCAGGTAGAAAGCTAATGTTAGAGCTACATGTGTGCATTTGAACCAACTAACCGTTGTCCATAGATACATTTTTTCTTTGCCTGATAAACAATTTTAGCTTAGAAATCAAGAGTGCCACTAGAGTGTTGACCTGATTCAGAGAACATGTTGACTGAGATAATATCTACTGCTAATAATACATAAGAATGACCTGAATAAACACAAATGATTGATTTAATAATGACTACGATGGCCATGTTGACCTCCCAGCCTCCAATCTAAGAGTTAGCCCACTTGGTTTATGTTTTTTTGGAGAAGATGTGTAAAAGTTGGATCTAATTTTAACCTTGGGGATCCTATTTCTCTCTTTTTGAGCTTCTTCATTCAGGCTTGTCCCCAACCCATCCTACAACAGACCATGCATAGACAAAGTTAAGACCGGTAGAACTGTATCCTCATGAAAGCTTATGGGGGAAGAAAGGAGTAAAAGCACCTTAACAATAGCAACAGTAAAAAAGTGAAAAAAAAAAAACAAAAACAGAAAAGAGTAAAAGCAAAATAACACCTTTGCATCCATTCTGGCCTATTTTACTATTATACTTGATAGCTAGGAACAGTTATTTTGCATATACTAAGTTTTGCATATATATGTGTGCGCATATATATATATATGCGCACACATACATATGAAGTCTGTCTGGAAAAAAGTCAAGCCATTGTTGATATAATAAGAACAGTTTGTGAGGCACTGATGTAACCCGGCAGCCAAGGAGAGTGGACTGGAATGCGCATGTGTGAACAATGGTGACTTCACTGTACTAGTCAGTGGGGATGGCAGACGCTGTCGAGGGAGCATGTCTGCTGTGTGACCTTCTCATTCACAATGACTGAGCAAATAGAGCAATGAGTGTGCATCATATTTTGTGTTAAACTTGAACATTCCTTCACAGAAACTATTTGAACGATTCAGGCCACAGTTATGGGCTACCGGTGATTGGCAGCTTCATCCCCACTATATGCCTGCTCATGAATCACATTTCATGCAGAGTTTTTTGGTGAAACACCAAATTAATGAGGTGATCCAGCCCCCCCACAGCCCAGATTTGACACCCTGTAACTTGAGCTTTTCCCAAAACTAAAATCACCTTTGAAAGGGCAGAGATTTCAGACCAATGATAAGATTCAGAGTAGCTGATGGTGATTGGGAGAACTGTATGAGGTCCTAAGGTGCCTACTTTGAAGGAGACTGAGGTGTCACTGTCCTATGTCCATTGTTTCTTGTATCTTGTATCTCCTTCAATACTTGTCTCTATTTTTCATAGTACATGGCTGGATACCTCCCGGATAGACCTCGGTGTATGTGTGTTTGTATTTGCCCCATTTTTCTTGAAATAACATCTTCATCTGGATTCTAGGAACCAGTCTGATGACTTCCCCTTTCCCCCCTCATCTTGCTGAGGGCTACAGTTGGAGGCCCAGGGCCCCTTCTCTCCTCATACATCCAAGTGAGCCTCTGTTTATCAGTCCAGGGCAACATAAGGACAGAATGCCAGAATAGATGTTTAGAAACTTTTACAGCTATTTGTAAGGACAATTTTATACCTTTTATATTTAATAGCATAAAAGCTCCACCACCACCAACACCACCACAAATGCGTATTTTGCATGTCTTTATTGCACTTATACTTCATTTTTTTATGTTTTATTCTTGACTCTAGTATAGATGTCTCACTTTTCTACCCCTTAAACTTTAATTTCATTTTCTCTTTAATTTGCTTTTACTGTATTCAACAAAGTATTAAGTCCACAGCAAACTGGAAAAACAGAGAGCTCCTTCAGCCGAGATCAGAGATATTTTGAGGAAAAAAAATCTTGAGATGATCTTATTGAATCCCACGGTTTTAATAAAGTTATCTATATGTTCCTGGCATTCACTTTTATTTCTTTAGTCTCAATGTCCTGAGATTCATTTGTCCAACTGCCTTACATCTCCACTTGGAAGTCTAAAGTGTGTCTCAAAGTTTTCATGCTCAGAAGTGAAGTCTTATGCCCCTAAGTCCTGATGTCGTACTCATTAAATGGCACTAGTATCTACCCAGTGTTTCAGGTCAAACACATAGGGATCCATTGGACTAGTATCCTTCTACTTTATCCTATGCAGCAGAAGTACTACAGGCTCTCAAACTGGACCACTTCTCGCCAGTTAAAATCATCACCTGGGAGCATTTCTCCCTGTTTCTACTCACCCTTTACAGTGATTTGCCCCAGCAGACACACTTGTTTTTTGAAAGTATAAACCTGATCAAGTTCTCTAATTCCAAAGTCTCTGGTGAACTTCCATCATGCGTAGAACACAGCTCAGCATGACCACAATCCCGGAGACCGCACACAATCTGCCTCTCCATGATTCTGCTGTCACCTGGGCCCGGCCTCCTGCTGGCTCGCTCTGCTCCAAATGCTGGGCTCTCCTCTAGTTTTGTAAACAAATTGAGCACATTGCTCTCTCAGGAGGTTTTGCATTTTGCTTCCTTTTGTCTGAAACATCTTTTTTCCTAGACATTTGCAAAGCTTACTCTCTTGCTTCCCTGAAAACATTTTTCAAGTAGCACTATTACCATGCTTCATCTTAATCACTCTATTTTATTTCAGTTTACTACATCATGACTAATTAATAACATATTTTAGTTACTTTAAAATTTGTTCATTCGTCTGTCACTTTCTCCTAGATTGCAAACCTCATGAGAGCAAAGAATTAAATTTATTCATTGATATCTCTCCTGTATCCAGAATACTTGACACAGAACAGAGGCCTCAAAATATATTAGGATAAATTAGTTTACTTCAAAACTGTTCACGAATACATAAAGTAGTAAAAACACTGTATTAGTTAGCCCAAGGGTTTGCTATGTAGGTTTAGCACTCATCCATTAATTTTATTCCATATGTATGTAGTTGTTAGTTTATTTTTATTGTATTTTTTCCATTACCATTAAGTACCCTTATACTATACACCCCCTGCAATCACCACACTGTTGTCCATGTCCATGCGTCCTTTTTCCATTTTGCTCAACCCCTCCCTGCCTTAGCTGTCATCCTGCTCTCCTATAATATTTTTTTTGTTAAGAAACTATGCACCTCACAGTCACAGTTTCCAGAAAAATAAATATTTGTAACTAAATATTTAGACTATTCAGCAATAAGCCACAGACATGTCAACCATGGAAAAATGTATTCATTCAGACTCACTTGACTTATTTCGTGACAGCAGTTGGAGTTTTGTTCAGGAAACCATGGAAAATTCAATATAACAGTGTATATAAGACTGAAAAGAAATGCTTTCAAATTTTCAGGGATGCCAACTCAAATGTCAGGGAAGAAGTCATAGAGGTGCAAATAATCTCGATGCTAAATACGATGTTGTCTCTTCCATTCATTAGCACCGGTCACCCACGGCTCTACTAGATAACATTCATTCCTTCATACACTTTGCTACTTAAGCTTATCTCTCATTCATTCATGTCACAGGTGCTCACTGAAAACTCCTAAGTGCTGGTCACTGTTCCAGGAGGTGAGGAGGGAATAACATAGCCGTCAACAAAGCAGACGAAGGCTTTTCCAGGGAAGCGCTGTTATTTCACACGCCTGTTTTTGAAAGCAGCCTGACTACTTCTCATCAGCCAAATTCCGTAATTCAATGGCTTCAGGGAGTTTGAGAGTCCTCTTACTTAGAGATGGGTTTGCTCTTTTCTCCAGACTTGATATTTTAAGATGTCTGAATAGCTTCAAAATTAAGATCTATTATTCTCTCACCACCGCAGGGAAAAACATTTAGGAAATGTTTTTCAGATTTTGACTCATTAAAGTCAAAACCATTTGTATTTTTCACGAGGGAGTATTTATAAAAATATCCCCTTTAGGTAATCTCATTAAGTAATTTTGAATGAAAACATGTTAAAAACAGATGAAAGTGTCCATGAAGTAGAAGCAGACTTAAGAAATCTGTGTGCACAATTAATAATTCACTTCTCTTCTTCTGAGCTGTGGTCAGCACCAATGTATTGCTCATTCTGGCCTCAGTAAACCACTGCCTCTAATTTGTATTCAAACCTGACTGTAACCACAATGAGGCAGAGGGCTTGGTGTATTTGTCACCTGACCATGGTGCCCTTGAGCATCCAGTGGATTCGCTTTATATCTGTGAGGTAATCCTCCAGCTGAGCTGCTGTTTTTTTCAGGAGGGGAAATCTTATTTTAACTCGTGTAAGTGGTGTTACAACTCTTAAGAATGGTTCCATTTTCCTTATACGATATCTTCCATCCTTCTTTTCCTCATCTTGCTTTTTCAACAAGACAGCCCTGAGAGCACACACGTTAGTTAATATCCACTGCACAGAGCCAGATGCATTTTAAAAATTTTTTATTTTTTATTATTTTTTAATACCTGAGAACAGCATTTCAGGGAAAGAAGAAAAACAAGACCAAGGGAGAAGATTTAAATATCCTACAAAATGTAGTGAATGCCAAAGAATGACTTCCTGTATATAATTTCACCCTACAGATAACCCCGGTTTTTAAAGGAAAATTTAAAAAAAATTTAACATTGATGTGAAAACTATATGAGAAAAAAGTTACAAGGCAGAACTTGTCATAATTGAAGATATCTACTTATAGACTTAAATTGGGCCTGTGTTCCTGTGAAGGGCCACAACAAGGCGATGTCTACAGCAACACTAATAATTAATATCATGTTTCTATTCACCAGAACAACAGTCCTTGGCTTGTGCCTTCTGTTAGTATCGGGGGAAGCTCCAAGAAAGAGCGTGGGTGTGTCTGCAGCTGACGCGGGCGGTGCGGCCTTTCAGTCTTCCTCTCCTTCCCCATTCCCGTTATGGACACACACAGGTGACAGGTCTCTCTTAGAAAAATGCATGAATGTCCCCAGCAGCTACATTCTTTATGTCTTACAAATATATCAGACTGTGACACTGTACACCCCTCTGTTTGGGCAGTCAGGGAATTCAGCCATACCTGTGACCAACTTGGACAAATGTGCCAAGCATTTGTGAATGTTACTGATTCATCGTTTTTTCCCCGTCTTTACTTTCCTTTTGCCCAATTTCTTCTGTACTGATTTTATTGCTCTGTGGGTTAGCGACCTCAAATTTACTTTATCCGAAACGTAAGGATTGTAGAGGATATAAGAAGACAGAGAAATATACACATATTTGCCAGCAAGAGTAATTTCTCACTAGAGATAGAAATACTCTCACTTGTGATTCATGACTATTTTCAGGAGTCTATTTTTTTCAGGGAAGCCAGTCATATAAAATGTAATTCATTTTAAGGGTAAAATAGAGAGGGTAACACATTCTAGTGAAGTCTGAGAAGGTCTGTGCCCATAATAGGGAGCTGTGGAGAGAGAGTAAATAGAAGATCCGTGGATCTAAAGGTAATTCATTTGTAATCTGATGTTAAATGGACATTTCAGCTGAGGCCTGAAGAGCCTACACCCAACACGAGAAAATAAAGGGTCAGATCCCAGCGTGTGGAGCTTGTGGAAAGGAAATTGGGGAAAACCAGAAAGGTGGCTCTTAAATCCCTCGTCCTTGTTGAGAGAAGGTTGGAGGCTGTCATGAAAGATAATAAAGAGTTCTGGTGAGGAGGTGGAGGAATTGGAACCCTTATACAGTGTTAGTGAGGATATCAATTGAGCACCCACTGTGCACAACGGTCTGGCAGTTCCTCAGAAGGTTAAATAGAAGAGTCACCAGGTAACCCGGAATTCTCCTTCTAGGTGCGTACCCAAGAAAAGTGAAAACATATGTCCACACAAAAAGCTTGCAGCATTATTCGTAAAAGCCAAAAATTAGGGATAACCCAAATGTCCATCAACTGATGAATGGGTAAATAAAATGTGGTAAATCTATAAATAAAATATTACTTGACAATAAAGATAGAACGTATTGATATATGTTGCAACATGGACGAACCTTGTAAATACTATGCGAAATGAAAAAGGCCTGTCACAAAAGACTACATATTATATGATTCCCTTTATATGAAATATCCAGAAAGGCAAACCTATAGAGGCAGAAGGGAGATGGATTAGAGATTGCTGAGGGCTGCGGGGAAGGGGAAAGGAGGAGTTAATTCTAATGAACATGGTGTTTCTTGTGTGAATGATGACAATATTCTAACACTAGATTGTGGTGATGGTTGCCCAATTCTGTGAGTAATGTCAAAAACATTGGAGGACATGGGTGGATCATATAGTATATGATTGTATCTGAATAAATATGTTATAAAAATAGACCTTCTGAAGAGCTAAATGTCTAATTGGGGCAACAGCTGATGAGTTCCAGTTGGAAGCATCCCAAGGGCAATACCCTGAAGCCGACCCAAGTACAGCGCAGTGGTTTGGAAAATAAAGGTACTTCATGCATATTTCCTGCGGCCCAGAGATAGTCAATGGGCAAGTGAGAGTCTAAAATCGAGACTCTAAATCCTGACCCTGAGGCCCAGCTGGACATGTGAAGAGGCCGTAGTGGATGCCAAGAGGCTAGGGAAAAGCAGACCAACAAATCCTGTATAATGGTATTTCTCATTGGACAGAAGTATGTCAAGTGGCCCCCTGTGGCTGCAAGAGAGGCTGAGAATTTGAATGTTTCACTTCCAGTTTTTAAGCTGGATGAAGACTAAAGGAATGGTTACTGAGGAGACTTTGAGGGGTACGCTTGTTTAGCTGTTAGTCTAGCGTATGAATTTTTTTAAACCAGCCAAGGTTAGAATCAGGGACAAAGCTGATGAGGCAAAACCCAACCAGTGTACTTACATTTTTGTGCTTAGAAATAATTTGTATATATTTGCTGTTTTATGTTTTATCAAATTTAAGATTGGGTAATTTATTTAGATGTCATTTTAATTATAAACAAGAAAAATTTACTAGTTTATAAAACAATATTACAATATTTATGGAAACTTAAGGGTTACCATTCTTATAATTCAATATATTATATTTATGTGGATTACTCCAGAACTTATGACTGTTCAGTTTGTTAGACCTTTGAAAAGCTGAAGAAATAAAAATGAGTATATTAAATTTATGAATGCTATTTAAATATTTAATGAAATTTAATTTCCAGGTCCCCCAAAAAGTGATTACTAAACTGTATTAGATTTATAAATAGAATAAGGAGAGCTTGAGCTGAACTTAAGAACTTAACTAGGTTTTGGAATTTGCAACTTTCACACAATGAATACTAATTTTAAAAAACCAGAAGAGGTACAAATAAATTCTTCTTTGGACGTAACACCCAGAAAGCTGGCGAATCTTACATTGATACCACTGGTAGGAAATGAGCCTTGATTTAAAATCCTGACATCAAATTCTAGAGTTTATATTACCCTGTCCTGCGTAGTCAGGCTCCTCTTCTGATTTCTCTGGATCATTGTTCACCATTCGGAAAATCAGTCTCACCATTCCTCAGAGCATCTCATCTCCGCCTTTTTCTCCTGACACTTACTATCCTTGGACATTTTTTACCTCAAATTCCACGGTTTATATTCATCATCACGTTGGAAACACAACTTCCCAAATTGCCAGCTGGCACCTTAACCTCCTTGAAAGCCCCCTTCGTCGATGTGTTGCATCTCCATGACCATGGCAATTCCATCCCTCCGGTCACCGAGCCTACCACCTCCATCACCTCTACTACCATGACATGTGTTGCTCGCTCTACGCAATTAGCTGGAGATCACAGTTCCTGTTTCAACAGCTCTTTCCATTTCATGTGTCACTATTCCGATTCAAACCCTCTGAAATGGGTCCTTGGCCCACCCACAGTCTTTTCTACCTATTCAGTTAATCACAAAAGCCATTTTCAATTATCACCTCCCTGGAATATACGTAGGACATTATTTTTAAAAATCTTCCAAGAGCCCACAATTCCTAACACAAGACGAACACTGTAACCGAGGACGCAAGGCCTTCATCTTTCTGTCTTTTCCACTTCTGTTCAGACTTCAAGACCTACATCAAATGCTCTTCTGGAATATTTCTTTCATGCCTCCGATGGTCAGAAATCTCTTTTTTTTTTTGAATTTTGCCCAACACATCATGGAGCCTTCTTACACTTCAAAAATGAAATGAAGTAAAATAAAATAATATATCATAAAACAAAGAATGAAAACAAGTGGAGCAAAAGGAAAACAAGCAAGTAGAAGAGAAAAAAGGAGGGAGGGAGGCAGGAGGGAAGTGAAGGTCAGCGGATGTGACTGAATGGGATTCTGCTCTGGGACAGGCCCTGGCAGGATCTTGCTCACCTGTTACCCACTGGATACTTAACAACTACCAGTCCTATAAAATCTTATAATGATCCATATTTCTCAGAAGGGGATACAGATCCGAGAAATTAAGTACTTTGCCAAAGTCTAACTGGCTGGGAACATTTAGTGCAGGGATCTAAGTCCATGACAGTGGCTGGCAGCCCCAAGTACATGGTAGAGGGAACCGAGTCAAGAGGGCATGTGTTCTCTCTCAGGGCCCATGGAGAAGCAACCACGTGGAGTGTCAGAAACATATGGATGACAACCATGAGGAACTGTCGTGGCCATGTCCTTCCTAGTCAGCTTTCTTGGGGAAATTGACAATGGTGGGTCACTCAGCCCAGCCCAGAGGCAGGTTCCTTTGGGAGGGAAACCAGAGGAAGCTCCTGTAGCCTGTAGCCTGCAGCTGCAGGAAGGCGTGGGTTCAGCCGCACTGGAGGCGGCAAGCCCAGGCACTGTGCCGCAGCAAGGGCATCAGCAAGTTACTGGATGGAAATACATATATAAAATAATATGCTTGAAAACCCCTAACCTGCAGTTTGGCACAGTCTTTTTTTCTTACTGTCGTCACTGTCTACCCGTGGAGGGGCGTTGCTGCCTCTGCTCTACCCACCCTCGACAACAAACGTTTCAGCCTCATTAAATCTGCGCCAAACCCCAAATTCTGGCCTCTGCCCCTTCCACAGACAGACAGACAGGTGGTGTCATGACAACTATGTCTGAGTCATCTTTGCAGCATTAATTCTCCCCAGTACAGCGCTCATTAACATGGCAAAACTCATTAAATATTTTGTTAGATTCACAAGTTTTATTCAGCTATTATCAATCGCTTTATAAAAAATATACCAATATATCGATTTCTTTATTCTGTCATTGTAGTCACATTAAATATAAGTTCTAATATTCTTTCTTGGTCCACGTCAATGAGCACTGTCATAGACAGCACTCACTCTCCTCCTTGTCAGAATGAGACTATTTCTATAATTTTTTTGAGTTTTACCTCTTTTAAGCATAATAGTTCTGTACAAAATTATGTTATGATACCAAAGAGAATCACCTAATAATTAGAATTATTAGGTGATTCTCTTATTAGGCCGACATCACCTAATTCCCAAAGAGAGGGAAGTCAGCAGGTGCAAAGCTCCTTTGTTCTTTCTGCAGTCAAGTCCAAGGGCAACGCCACTACTCTGGATGGCATTTTGTTCTCTGTACTTAACTTTTGGAAGCTGGAGGAGGAAATTGCAGGTGAGAGGAAATCCTTTTTGACAAAAACTTGTGGTTCCAAATACACAAGTTTTGCAGTTTAGACAAAGTGGGGTTGCTATAAATTGTGATCTTAAAATATATAAACCATTGACTATAAATCTGACCTTCAGCCATGCTACTTCTAAAACAGAATTGTTTAAATTAGGCTCACACATGACTCTTCAAATTAATAAATACAGGAAGACTATGTATTTGACATGGCAGGGTTTATTACTCTTACCTAATACATATTATTAAAAATATAAAAGAGAAAAATAAGAATAAACATTAAAGGCTACATTTAATTTACTATTAATAGTTTCATTGCTATTGTATTATTTAGTACATCAATTAATACAAATTTTAAAACATTAATACTCCTTTCATATTAGTCAAACTTCTCTCTTTTTTTTGTTTTTATATTTTGCTTGTTCATTTAACAGAGTGGCTCTTAAATCTAGAAAAAAGGACTAATTATTGACATGTCCTGGTTATCAAGAACAATAATTTGAGTATTCAAGACATGAATAAATAAACACATCTGTGGAATTAACATAAGAACCATCTGGTTAACTTTGCCAGAATCAACTTTCAAATACTGAGTTTTCTATCTGGAGGAAAAAGTATTAAAGCATGGAAAAGACATACCATGGGCAAAAGAGCTTGTAAGATGCACCAGAGGGGAATGGAACAAGTAAGTTCGTCCATCTGTTCATACCTCTTTTTCATTGCACTTGGAAACATGCTGGACAGAGATAACTTTGTTCGATCCTGAAGTGCGACTTGACATGACTGTTGTTTCTGGCACCCGACGCAGCACACAGGACCCATGAAGTGCAAGGAGCAGGCCAGCAAAAGGCAGCTGCCAGTGACTACAAGGGAATCGGAGCCTCCAGCTCAGCTGCCCCCAGCTCTCTCCTCCCAAGCACACTCCAGAACTCAATCCAGCAAGAAAATCCATCATCTGCAATTCCTAGCAGTGAAACTGTCGCAATGAAAAGGTGATCGTGTGCTGCGTGACATGCCACACCTCCCCAAGATGATTCACCAGGGGCTGTCAGGAGGCTCATGCTCTGCGCTGACTTATTTTGGTCGTCTGTGTCCTGTGCCCATTAATTTTTTCATCCAGAAGCAATATTTTTTCCTCCCCCGCCCTACCCCATGGATCCTTTCTCTTCTCTCCTCCCAAGGATTCTATGGAGCAATGTTTTTTTTTCTTTTCAGCCACTTTCTCTATAGTAAACAGGAATCGATTCAGCAGGCTGTCTCCCAGGGTCAATGCTGCCTAGAGAACCCACGCCCCTCCCCCCTGCCACATGGATAATGACGTGCTCCAGGTATGGCTACCACGAAAGCTGAGCAACCTGGTTTAAAATGGGATCTCAACTGTCTCTGAATAATCAGCATGGAGTTTCCATCTCCGAATTGTTCAAGCAATCAATTCTGAGGTCACTGAAAAGTTCTAGGGATCAGGTTTGTTACTAACTAGGTCATCCAAAATAATACTATTTTATAAGCCACGCAGTACTCTGGAGAAATTCACCTTTAATCGTTATTACCAAGGCACCAGAAAACCGTCCCCTTTTTGTCACACAACTAATTAAGAATGAAAAAAATATCATCTAGAAATAGCTTTATCAAAGCAGGACAAAATTTATTATTACAGTAGGGTACATGGTACAAGGTTTTGTGTAATAACATTGTCAACTCTAGGATCTGTCCCTAAAAGAAACCAAACTAAACTAACCCTCTCTCTCTAATTTAACAGTTACGAAATCTCAGTAATGTATATTTATTATTCTTTTTTAAATAAAATAAGTTATTTAGTAATGGTATATTGCATATTTTAGTTTTGATGCATTTAGTCCACACCTCAGTAAGATTCTGAGAACTGCCTTGAAGGCATTTTTATAATACCACAGAATGAAGAGTAAATGGCTCAAGAAATGAGAGCTCAAGAAAAATCAGGCAGGGAAACAATAGGAAGCCAACATATGATTATTACCAGGATGTGCTAAAATCTTATACAATTCTTCCAGGTTCTGCACTTTTTGGTAGCCACAGAAATAGGAAAACATGACCAATGATTAAAGTTCCTAGTACATACTGTGCAAGAGAAAAATACATGAAAGTTTGAGAGAAATTTCTTCCCAGTTTCTCTGCCCATATAAAGTGGAGACTACGTGAAACAGGAAAAAGTTTATAATTTATTTTATTTCATTAATGTGCATACCTCTTCCTGGCCACTGAACTTGTGAACCTGAGGAGGCGAGAGTAGTGGTCTAGTTGTTTTGCAGTTTGTGAGGCGTATTGTTGTTTCTCACGGAAACTGTTATTGATTGTATGTCATATAACAGGATATCATACAGTTAGGAACGGAATCTGGAATGGACACGGTTATCGAGCAGGGTGAACTGGTCGACCTGCTTCGTTATCTGCACATCATTTCTCTCATCTGTAAAATGGTGATAATGCTAGCACCAACACTTTAGGTTTATCATGAGGATCAAGTTAACTCACTTCCAATACTCCCTGCAGCAGAATAAGCACAGAAAATGTGACTTATGATTAACATGATTATTATTTATTAGCAATATTTATGTCTGTGTACTACATGTAATATATATTACCACTTAACTATTAATGCTTATGTCCACATAAGCATTTAATAATGTACAACCATAGTGATAACTCTGCCTTAAAAGATAAACACCATTACCAATAGATTATGCAATAGCATCTATCCCAAATGAAGTTTCTATGTTTATTAAATTCATTTAGTGCTGGTTTAGAATAACTGTATTTTTTCTTTTTACTGTATTAGGTAGTCATAGTCCAAGAAAGAGGCTAATAACAAATATTTTACATGTCCCCCACCATTTGGAACACAGGTCATTGCAAAAGCTGTCATTGGGCAAAGGCCCCCATAATAGCATCATCAAAGGACCCTTGGCTCTCTGCTGGTGTTAAAAGAAAAAAAAATGCTAGAGTATCCAAAACAATGAATTCAGGAACTGAAAAATAAACTTTCCACAATTGGCACTATCTGTAGGCACAGTTGATGTAAAAATAGTCCATAAAGAAGTATCCGCGAACATTTTTGTCATTCTTCCTGGTGTGTTATGTCCAGTGGAGAAATGGCTTCTTTAATTATATATGTTCTAGTTCCCGCCTCACTGCATTTCTGTTATGCATTAGTTCTGTAGAGATTCCTTTGTTCATTTAACTAAATTAGGTCCATACACACAATAAATATTGCAGTCCTCTGTGACACTAATAAGTCACTCATCATCCAGTCCCGAGTGCTACAACACTGAGCAAAAGCAGATGAGGTAAGGGGCAAATCATGTGGTTGTTTCAGGCAGGGATTCATGAAATGCCTGATCTATGCTGTATTGGAAAAGAGCTCTACAAGGAGAAAGAGAAGACTTTTGTTTATAGCTGAGCTTCACCATGACAGATTTGTGATTTTTGACTAGATACTTAAATCTCCCAGCCTCAATCGACTTAACTCTGAAATGGGAAAAATAATGATCACTAATTTAAGACATGTTGTGAAGATAACATGAAGTATTTGTAAAAAGCTTTTAAAAATTAGAAAACATTATATGTAAGAAGAATCATAGTTCATAATCTGACCCTCGCTTATAATAGTTTCATTCAGAAACACAATCCTAGTGGTTTAGGCGAGGATCAAACTCAGGGAAAATGAATCACAAATTAGAATCCTAGTTTTTACATGTAAATTGTAGGACATAATTGGTCCAGGCTTTCTTCAGAGAGTACTTTTTTCTGATAGCCCCGTCTTCTTATGCATTAAAAGCCCCCAAGTTATGCATTAAAAGCTTGCTTTATGAGCAGAGAATTAGAGAAAAAGTAGCAGAGGACTTTTCCAGAAGGTAAGGGTGAAACTGTGGGATCAAACTGCTTGAGTTTGGAATCCAGTGTTTGTTTGTTTTCTATGCCCATTAATATCTTCATGTCTCAGGTTCTTTATCTGAAAATATGGAGGGAATAATAGGACCTAGTAAAATAGTTGTGAAGACTAAATGAGGTAATAGGAACGAAATGTGTAGTGGGGTGCTTGGCATATACCAAATAAATGTTCAGATAATGCTTGCTCTCATTATCTAGTAACAGATCAAAATCCTTCAACATGGAATGAAGAATAATCTATAGTGAAAAAGATGAACTACTTCATTTGAGCATGCAGTTTAAGAAAGGACACAGCATATAGCAATGAGGAACAACCAGGTGGAGAAATGACCTAATGTTTGTAAATCAGTCAAATTATTTGTGGTTAAATGGATCACAGAGATGATGGAATCATTTACTTCATTGTGTTAAAGGTTTTGTTTTAAAAAATACAAAGACAAACATTTCAAGATTGATCACAAAAGAAGACAAAATCTCAAACAAAAATGTATTGTTTTTAAAAAAGGAATAAAATAAAATAAAAGAGAACTAAAATAACAGTTGGAAAATAAAATTTAAAAGAAGTGAAATGGAGAAAATACTAAATGTATTTGTAATGTAATACAAAATGTAACTTAACAAAACTGACTCAAGAAAACCTGGAGGGTATACATAGTGCTAGTGTCTTGAAAATATTTGAATCTGTTTTACTGAAAGGAGTAAGCAAAGTACAGTCTGAGAGCTAAGCTGCCAATTTTTTGTAAATAAAGTTTTATTGGAACACAGTTGTGCCTATTTGTTTACATGTTATCTATGGCTGCTTTCATACTACAGCAGCAGACTCGAGTAGTTGTAATGGAGAAAGTGCATGATCTGGGAACCAAAAATATTTATCATCCGACTCGAAGAAAAAGGTTGGCATCTGCTCTATGAAGCCAAACTCACTTATGAACATATACACAAAAAGAACATTAAAGGAAAAATTGATTACCAATAGCTACAGTAAAAAGCATTCAATAAAGTCAAACTTGCAATAAAAAGAAATTTCCTTATCCTAATAAAATCTTTTTACATAACATGTATGGAAACCATTAAACTTAATGATGAAATATGGAGACATACTCCCTTTAAAGGTAAGAGAAACGTAATTACTATTATAATTTCAATTAAACACAATATTCTGGCTAGTATAATAAGACAAATAAATAAAGTATATAAGGGCTGGAAAGGAAGGAATCCACTATGTCTTTATCTACAGATTCTATTATTACTCACATTAAAAAAAACAAAAGTGTCTCAAATACATTATTGGTTTTAACAAAGGGTTTAACAATAACTGTGAGTAAGATAATTTTCAGAAAACATACATGTTACTGACATATACCAGCAAGTCCATCAGTGTAATTTTTGAGAAAGAACATTATGCTGAGCAAAAGGAGAAAATGAGCATACTGCGTGATTCCAGAAAATTCCCCAACAGGCAGAATGAATCTATAAAAACAGAAAATGAATCAGTGGTTTTCTGAGGCTTGGAAGGGAGAAAGGATTTGACTGACATGGGCGATAAGCAACTTTTCTAGGATGACAGGAATGCTTTACATGCTGACTGTGCAGGTGGCGAGGTAAGTATATACACGTACAAAATACAATGGAAAGTTAAGCATTCCATTGTGTGTGACTTAAAAAGAAAATTGAAAGGTAAAAGTCTTTATAGCCACAAAAAATACAAAGTATGAAAATGAATCTAAAAAATTTTAAACATTTTAAGGTTATAGTAAAGATGTAAAAGAGGTCTGAAAATGGAGTTATGCAGTATTAAGGCGTAAGAAAACTCAACATCATATAGATCTCTGTGCTCACCAAACTGACCTGTCATTCAATGCAATTTCATTAAAAGTTTCCAACTTGCTTGTGAAATTCACAAAATAATTGTAAAGTACGCATAGGAGAGGGAAGTGGCAAGAGATCCCTCAAAAAGAACAGCCAGTTTTCGTTTGAAAACGAAAACTCTAAAGGGCTTGTTCTTTCAGATATTGTGTTGAATTTCAAAAATGAATTAATACAGTGTTGTATTAGAGCAGAAATGAACAAACAGCAAATAGAATAAAAGAATAGCAATCCCAGAAACGATCCAATACAGTATTTAGTTCATGGTGTTGGGCAACACTGTGTGGAAGCTCGTTTCAACCAGCTCACAATAGTTCACTGTTAAATTTTTTAAAAATTACGAGCTATTTGTTAATATGGCCATTATTAAAAAGTAAATTGTATAATCAAGTACCTGACATTATAATAAAAGAAATAAATACTCAAAACTCATCAATCAATTATTTTATTACATTTTATTAAACTCCCTATTTTGAGCTCATTTATGGCTTTAATTTCTATGGTGTGAACAGTATGTAATGTGTACATATTTCTTAACCTTGTGTTCAGTAATGCCAATGCAATGGCTTGAAACTAGCAATTTTTGGAGTATTTTTACCCTCCCAAATTTTTAGTTTTACAAATCATGGCTTAATTTATTGTTTTGTGGATTGTCTTAGACTTAAGAGCACAACAGAAAAATATTAATAATGCATTCAAACTTAAAAGTAAGTTATGTCTATAGCCATTATATTGTAAGTAGTATAAAATTTAAGAAAAATTTTTTTCTGTATTTAAATATTATTATCTGAGTCAACCAAAAAGTCACTAATGTCACTGACAAATAGTGAATTTTCAACACATCGTGTTTCTCTTTTGTATGAGTTGTTAACATAAACAAAGATATCCAACAATCAGTACTGAATTCCTTTACCAATTGCAATGATAGGTTGGCTACAGATCCAACAGAATCAGTAACAGTATTCTGTGATAATCAGTTATATAAAATTTACCATGAATAACTGTTTATATTTATAATATGAACATATTTATTTTCTCTGCTTTATTATATTGCATTACATAACACATATTATCTCACCTCCTGTCAACCAATAACTGAATTGCTCACAGATTAAAAAAGAAAGGTTGGTATGAACATTCCTAGTACATATGTGCAAAAAGTCGTCCAGCCAAAGGGGTGTGTCTACCTAAAGCTTGCACCTTGTTCTTGCCCACACTCAGATGCCATGGACCTGCCCAGAGGCCCTCGCCCAATTCCAGGGATGATGTGAATCGATTCCCTGGCTTTCCTCTCCCAGCAGCAAACAGTATCATTGCTGCATATGTAAGCACTTCCAAGCTGAGGGATAGTCAAGAGCAAATTATCTGTGGGGATTTGGGTGGAGCTTGGAATTGCAGGTTGTGTGATGTCCAAGTGTACACATCGAAGTCTCCAGTTAGCATTGGACAAAGTGGCGGGGGTGGGTGGGTGGGAGAGCAGTCTCTGAGTATAAATGAGACAGCAAGAACCCTAATTTCTAAATTTGAAAGCTAATATTCCAGGTGGCTCTGAAGATATATTTCTCAAGGTTGGAACACACACTTCATAAGCGTGACATATGTCTGTTACATACCTAGCAAATGGTAAGTAGGCTTAAATTTGTACTCATGCTGTGGTCTCTGTAAGCCTACCATCAAAGGTGTTACTAATAAAATACTTCATAATAAAATATGTCCTATAAAAAGAAAAAATATGCTAAGTACAAAATAATATACATTCTTAGTCAATACTAGCAGTTTTTATAATAAAAATCCAGTATCAATAATTTTATGATATACTTTTGAATGATCTGGCTAGACAAATATGTGTATAGTACAAATCCTACTTATAAGAGTATCTTTATCTGGGCGAAAAGATGCCTGGGAAACATCACTGCAATGCTAATAACTAAAACACTGACACAAAATATGAGCAGTGAGGAAATGAATGAAATATGAAAAAATATTTGAGAATTATAACTATAAGGAAGAGCTGAGAATTGGCACAGTTAGAAGGGTCTTAGAGTTAAAAAAAGATTAGCTCCCTTTTCTAAGTTGGAAAATATTTATTTTTGCTTCTTCATGGAATAAAGAGAGATAACCAAATTGTAGATGGTACACAGAAAGGAGGAAGAAAGAATATAAATGATTTTATTTAGAATGAAAATAACAAGATAGGTCCTATAATGAATAATTTTCCCTGTATGTTTTGTTCTTTGTTTGCTGTAATTTCAGAAATGTTTGCTGTAATTTTCTAGATTTTGTGGGTGACCTTTCTGATTCTATAACTTCAGAAGCTTGGAACTCTTTCATCAATGTTCACAGGTCTTTTAAAATCAGATGCCTAAAGGAATTTAGAGAGAGATTGTTTTGTTTGATAGTGTAGATTTCACACTGAGAAACAGGTCTTTGAAAATCTAAGATACAGTCTAAGAGCAGAAAATACTGTAAAAATGTACTTAGTCCCCACCGTAAAGTAAAATATTGCACTTCAAAAACATGTGAATGAGCATTACATACACTACCTCCATTAGTTACATTTTTCATAAATATTCTATCATAAAAACAAACCTGTATATTTGAAATTTAAGAAAAGGACTTTTTAAAGACTAAAAATAGTCCAGAATTAACAACAGATATTGTTCAAGGGCATGATTACGAGGGAGAGTCTGGCTGCTGGGTCACCCTCTAGGGGAACTTTGACCTGGTCCAGTTAAAAGGCTCCACCCTGAAGAAGGAAGGCCCTTGAGCAAAATGGACACCCGACGGCCAGTCCACTGAGAGTTCCGGTGGCAGGTGGAGTTCCCCTGGTGTGTGATCTACTCAAAAACCCGGGGACAGAGGGGTCAGACTTGAAGTTCTTTGCCCCTGGTGTCGAATGTCCAGTTATGAGGCCCTGAGAACAGATGAAATATATAAGGTGGTCCTCGAGAGTTTCCTTGCCAATGGTGGATGGAGATGGATGGACACCAGGTGATAAAAGAAGAGGTATTACAGCATAACTCAAGTGGCCAAGATAGTACTGTCGTTTCTCAGTACATCACAAAAATGAAAGTAATTTATCCAGTAGATGAAAGTCGGATCACGTTTTTGGCAAGAAGTTGTTGCTATCATGTAAACTTTTCTCTAATATTTCTCTCAGTTTTAGCAACTGTCACTGTTTTCTACTAATAGCCCAAAACTCTCCTTGCCATTCATGTGTGAAACTGCATTTTTTTCTCAAATAAGATTCAGGTTTGCCTTTCAGGAACTGTCTTCGTAATGGCATATACCATCCTCCCGGGCTCCTAGAAACTGAGCTTAGGGGATTACAAATGGAAAGACACAGACAGCATCACTCAGGACAGACAACTCCGTGAACACACAGGAAAAGAATTTAAAATGAGCCTTATGAGGGGAAGGCTGAGCATTTTTAGTTTACATATGTAAATTTTAAGCTGTTCAGAATGATACTTAATGGTTTCCTCTCTTCATAATTATCAACAGCCCCAAGTTGGTGGATGTCAACTCTCTGGTCTCTACCTTTTTCCCTTTTTTTTTAGCAACTGTTGTTACAGTAAGTTTAACAGACTAAACACAGGGTACTATTCTCTCTTGTGCGTTTGATGATTCAGCAGGTAATGGGACAGGCCAAGTCAAGGGGCTCATTCACACAGAAAGGGAAGAACAGGGCACCCAGGTCTGATTTACATTTTAGAAGAGAAAACGCTAAAGGACATGCAGATTTCCGAAATAGATATTTGCTAAGGAGTAGCAGCCTGGTGCCTCCTACATGGTATTAGCTGTTTATCATTTGACGAGATTCCACCAGTTCTGACTTTATGCTCTTCCCTCCCTTTTCAACTTGAAGGTATCATGAGAAAAGGACATTCTAAGACAAGGTGTAATTCTAAACTTGCACCTGCCCGACACCCACCCCCCAGCAAGTGTCAGCACTGTACTTATTTGAGGCACATCACAAACCCACCTGCAGAGTTCCTCCCCTGACTATGGAAAACCTAGCAGGAGACAAGGGTTGATTTTTAAATGGTATACAACAGAAGTTTGAAGTCAACTTCATCTCCAAATCTGAGCTATCACTCATAAATCATTCTCAAGTCTAGATAGGAGACCTCTTTTCTACCTGAGAGAGAACCTCTCTGAGTGGGTTTTCACACCCGCCTGATGTGGGGATATACGCCCAGAGAACAAAAAGTTCTTACGATGGTAGTGGGCCCGTGTGAACCTGCTGCATAAATGGTCCATTCAGAAATGGAAACCTTCACCTTAAAGAATAGTGAACACCCTCCAACAAAGAGAGCAGGGGAGAGAGAAATAGGGCACACCTACAATGACCACAAAATAAAACCAAACCAAACAGAGACTTGTGTGGACCATAGGGAGGGAGGGAGGAGTTTCTGGGTGTTTGGCTATTCTACGTCTAGGTCTCGTGCTTGGTCACTCAGGCTTGTTCAGTGTGTGAAATCCACTGAGCTGTATGTTTATGCTACATACATATTTCCAAATATATTTATGCATAATCAAAAGTTAAAATAATAAAAAATAGTGAGCAAACAGCTAGAGGTTTGGAGAAAGAACATGTTTATTTCTTAATGTTTATAAATATTTAGTACTGTTGATACAAAATATAGTTTTTCATTTCACAACCTCTGTGTAAAGGTTGTTGTTGTGGTAAAATAATATCCTCAGTTCTATGTGCATATACATTAGCTATAAATGAATAAATGTCTCAGATTTTAAGGAAAATCAGAGAAAGGTGCATTGGGGGTAAATTTTTAATGCTTGGCCTAGTGAAACAGGATAAATCCTACTGGAGCACAAACTTTAGAGAACATTTTTGTAAGTTTTCTAAATAAGTGCACTTGTATTGTGCAGTGGTTTAAGTAATGACCTCAAAACACTGCAATTGTAGGTTCCGAACAATAAGGTTTAAGATAGGCTCTTAAAAAATTAAAAAAGTAAAACAGATATTCTTCTTCAAGGAAAGTTACACCACAAATATAACTTAATTAAGAAAGAAAATACTATATTTAAAAATTATTACTTTTAAATATATTTTCCATGTGACTCATTGTTACCTTTATTTAACAAATAACTTCACTGTCAAACTTTCAAAACACCCAATTTTTTCTAGAACGAGCCCATTCTCTGAGCCTACTATGTAAGGTTTTAGAATTTTGGCACTTTTCTCCCAGGTTTTTATGACTTTTTCAGAGAAGCAGGGGCAACTACTAATTTGGGTCAAAGAACTCATATTAATCTGTTATATACATTGCATGATTATATGATATTCTACTCTTTCCAACAGACCAGTTTGAAATAAAATAGCTAGAAACACATGGTATTGGATGAAGCCACTGTTGCCAAAGCTGATGTCTTGCTGTTTAAAATAATGGGCCGTTTTATAAGAAATAATGGTGGTCCAACACACTTCAGGCGTGAGGATGGCTGAATTTATTAAATGGAAGAAAAATAAAATAGGCTAGGTATAAAAACCAAATCAGACTTGGGATTTAAAACAATGAAGTTTTAATGAATTATTAAAAGTTTCCCCAACATTTGTAATCTATATTCATGCTTCCAATGGTTCTCAATAGAAATCCTGTAACCAGGCACAATGTGGTTTTATAAGACCATTTTAGACATGGAGAAGGGTCAAAAATTTACTCAACCATCCAAAGTAAACATAATCAAAGCTTAATGTTTACCACATGAAAGTTTCCAATTGGTTATCTTTAACCTTAATCCTGAAAGTTGTCTGGGAAAGATCCAAGGAAAGGCTGCAAGAAAAATGTCCTTGGGGCATCTATAATGTGGGATCCTTATTACTATACATGGAAGATAGTGCTAACAGTCATGATTGCTGAAAAGGACTGTATTGGTGTTGGTATTATGGTTTATTGCTAATACCCTACTTTATACAGGCAATTCAACCGAGATTGCAAAGTTAGGCTTGTAGGCAACTGTGATGCTTCTTCTGAGTGACTTCAGTACAGACTCCAGTGCCTGGCACAGAACCGGTGATCATGTTTATTGAATAAACTTGAAGCAGTAGCTACTGATGCTGAATATGTACTCAACTTTTCACCTGCCAAGTTTTTTTTAGTCAGTGAATGGATATCTGTTGATAAGCCTTATTACTTCAGTATCTCGTGCCACTGTTCTCTCCTTTCCAAAAAGGATTCTTGCAAATTCGACTGAATTATTTCACCATCTTTGGCCAAAATCGAGGCAAGCTACCTTGACATAATCACTCCTGTAGAGTGTCTGGTATTTCCTTTGGTCAGTGGTACAGATTTCAATTGACGAACAGATTTCCATCCTTGTTGACACTTTAGAAAGATAAACACATTTCCAAAAGACCTAAGTGAGCAGCTGGTAGAAAAAAAGTAATATAATTGCCACCTTAAAAGAACTTGTTTTGATCTATTTGATTACGTATTTGTATGTGGTAACAAGTTTTAAATGAATGACGGAATAAAACAAAACAAATGTCCTTAGCTTTTAGGAAGCAGTCTATTGTTGCAGTGAGAGAAAGACTTTATTATCAGACCAACTCCCATTTACTAACTTAGGTGCAAAATTTTCCTTCTCTGCAAATTAAGATAACATTTCCTGTTCTACAGGGCTCTTGTGGTGTTTGTATAAAATAATTGTAGGTAGTTTACCTAGCACAATGTCAGAAACATTATAGCTACTCAAATAATGATGTTCACTATAACTCTCAATTTTGTTAGTTAACGAAAAAAGAAAAGGTGGGAGCAGAATTTAGGGTGACAACAGAAAAATTATCTCTTCTTCTTGTTTAAAGATTTATCATGTCAGATTGTGGGACTTTTCAGGAATAAAGCCTGAACTCATTACTATTTCTTCATAAGGAAAAAAATGAGGGTGTAAAACCCACCCAAAAGATGTCCTCAAACCTTGTGCTATTCCCTGGAGAAATGTGTGGGTCTTTTTAAACCCCATCTCGGGAAATTTATAAAGGCAACTGCATCGCTCAGAACAACCTGGTTTGAGGCAATTCCTAGGAAGTAAGCGATGGCATCCCCTGAGCTTACAAGTCCATTCTGAATTGTGTTCAACACAGAAAATCAGGATTTTAGCAGAAAAATGTAGCCAACATGCTTGGATAAAATTCTGGGCTTATCCTTGGGTGAAGGCCATGAATGAGAAGGGTCTCAGTGCTGTTTAAAATGATGGTGAAGCCCTTTTGTAACCATCTTTGTAATCACCTCTCACAGAAGTGAAATTCTGTCTCCCCAATACATATTCATGAATCCTTTGGTTGATTTTATTGTTTAAAGAAAAAAATAAAGGTCACTTATGTTTGCTCAACATGGCAAAATTGTACTGATGATATTTATTTTAAACACCACCATGTATTTTTCCTGTAGCAGAAAAACCCGTTATTATTACAGCTGAAAGCAATAACTCCCCAACTGGGAAACATTTCCAAATCAGGATGCCTGGCTGTGTCATTTTATTTGTTTGCTTATTTAACAGGCATCCCTTAAAGGGTCAAATATATGTGAAGACTTATTTATTTGGCTAGTCTTCAGCTGCCCTGTCTATAAGTACAAAAATATCCAAATATTATAAAAGATTAGAACAGATTATTTATTTTAGTAGCTTGCAAATTTTCCACATTAGTTTATCTGAACCTTAACAAAAGCCGGAGGGAAAGACCTTTGGAGATTTGTTGTCTTTTTCTTCCTAAATTATTATTTTGAAAAATGTCAATCTTATGGAAAAATTAAAAGGAGAGCATAAAATTTAACAATTGCTAACATTTACTATATTCTCTCTCTCATTTACATTTACAAATACATGTAAGTATGTATGTATGGGTATAAACACACGTACATAGTCTCTTGTTCTAAATCACCTGAGAGTTAGCTGCAGATGATGTGACTCTGAATCCCTAAAATACTGCAGAATGTACCTGCTAGGAAGAATATTATCCCACATCTTATCAATACAATTATCACACGTAGGAATTTCGTAATGACTTGATACTTTTATTAATATATACTCCACATGTAAATTTTCTTCATTGATTCAATAATGGCCTGTAAAGCTAGAAATTTTTATTTTACTTTATTTTATTTTATTTATTTCTTTTTCCAGTGGTCTGCTCTTTTTGTCATATGGAGCTTGACATTCACTTGCCCAATGTTTAGCCTTGCCACACAGTGGGCAGGATTCACTGGGGGGATTTTTTTATTCTATTCTGTTGTCTGTTCTAGCAGTCCTGACGGGTGTGCCCCAATTTATTTTTGAATGCAGGATCTAATCAAGGATCCTGTATTGCAGAACATCTCCTGACTTCAATGACATTGGCATTTGTTAGGAGCCCAGGGCAATTATTTTGCATAACATTTCTCCATTTGGATCTACCTATTTTCTCACACTTAAATTCAGGTTATACATCTTTGGCAGGTATACATAAGCGGCACTATTATGGAGCCAGGTCTTATGTCTATTTTTACCTAATTATTTGATCTCAACTTTTTTATGTACCGTTTCTCACTCATCCCAATATTACAATACACAAGAGGGCAAGCAAGCCCTTTTAGTGTATTTTCCTATTATTCATATGTCCTGACCAGTGATCTGCAATCTTTCTGGGCATCAAAGATTTATTTCATAATAAATCATGGTAACCTTTTCAGTGGAGTGGATGCACAGGGAATTTAAAACAGTTATGTTTAAGTATTCAGCACTTACTCGAATGGACATCCTCAGAGCAGTCTGTGATGAAGTCTTGGTGGAATTCTACTTTTTCTACCTGCGGGGTGGCTGAGAGTATACACTGTCACACCAGAACAACGGCACAGTCATTATACCTACAAGATACCAGAGTGCGAGGAGCAGGAGTTTCTGGTTACTGGAAAGAAAACAGATATACACTGCCAAGCACAGCTCTCATACTAAGTGGTATATTTATTGAGGCCTAGCAAATGGGTCGGATCTTAATGGCAGATTATTTAGACTAGAATCAATCCATGTCAGGAGACCATGGCGTTGCTTTCTCTGTCATTCTTTGAAGATAATAAAAATCCCTAATCATCTGGAATAGTTTAGGTGAAGTCATGCCAAAGTTGAAAATATTCAGGACTACCTCTTAATTATCCTATGTTTCCAAGACACAAAGTGCTATCATGAAATGTAATTTTTAACATAAATGACAGCTGCTAAGCAAAGATGGAAATAAGAGTAATTGCTTTCTTTAAGATATTCGGGGAGGAGGTGAACATGCTGTAACTTAAAAGGTATAATAAAAACAAGAATTCCATCATAAACCACTAACACATTTCTCAATATAATGTAATATACCTATATTTAAAATCCAAAGAAAATCCCTTTCTCAGAAATGGGAAAATCAGTAAGAACATAGTTGAATTCCATAACACCATCAATCAATTAGATATAATTGACATCTACATGCTACTTTATCCAACAACAGCAGAATACACATTTTTGAAGCTCACATGGAACATTCACCAAGATAGACGATATTCGAGGACATAAAATACCCTCTAAGAAACCTCAAGCAATGTAAAAGTACAGAAACCACACAATGTCTGCTCTTAGACCACAATGGAATTAAACTACAAATCAGTAACAGAAATATAACTGGAACATCCCCAAATATGTGAGATTGAACAGCATACTTCTAACTAACACATGGGCCAAAGAAGAAATCTCAAGAGAAATTTAAAAACATTTTGAACTAAATGAAAATAAAAACACAACTTATCAAAGTCTATGGGATGAAACAAAATTGGTGCTCAAAGAGAAAACGACAGTTTTGAATGGGTAGGATAGAGAAGAAAGATCTCAAATCAATAATCCCTGTTTCTGTCTTGAGAAACTAGACAAAGAAAAAATTAAGTCCAAAGTAAGCCAAATTTTAAAAAAAGAATTAGAGCAGAAATCAATGAAATTGAAAACAAAAAATCAGTAGAGAAAATCGATGAAACTGAAAGCTGGTTCTTCAAAAAATAAATAAAATTCACAAGTCCTTAGCAAGGCTAAGAAAAAAAGAGAGAGAAACAAATGAATAATATTAGAAATGAGAAAAGTAATATCATGACATATCTCATGGAAATTAACAGCATAATAAAAGAATACTATAAACAACTTCTATGCCCACAAATCTGATAAGCTAGATAAAATGGAGCAATTTCTTCAAAGACAAATTCTGCCAAAATGCACATAAAGAAGAAATAGAGGATCTGAACAGGGCTGTATCTATGTAAAAATTAAATCAATAATTGATAACCTCACAAAATAAAAAGCATCTGTTCATTTGGGTTCATGGATGAGTTCTAAAAAAAGTAATTATAACAATTCTGTAATCTCTTTCAGAGAACAGAAGCAGAGGCAATACTTCCTGATTCAAATATATGGCCAGCAATATCCCAAACTAGATAAAAATATTATAAGAAAACAAATTATAGACCAATATTTATCTCATGAACATAGATGCAAAAACTTCAACCAAGTATTAGCAAATCAAATCCAAAACTGTATAAAAAAGTATATACCAAGGTTAAATGGGATTTAACCCAGCTATGCAAGGCTGGTTCAACATTTGGAAATCAACTAATATAATCCATCACATCAACAGACTAAAAAAAAAAAAGGAAAAAACCTCATATGATTATATAAATAAATACAGGAAAAGGATTTGACAAAATCACATACTCATTCATGATAAAAACACTCAATAATTAGGAATAGAGGGAAACTTTCTCAACTAGATAAAGACTATCTACAAAAACCCTGTAGCTAACATTATTTATAATGTTGAGAAACTTGAAGATTTCTTATTCACACCAGGTACAACAAAGCAAGGGTGTCCCTTCTCACCACTCCTTTTCCGAATCACACAGGAAGTCCTAGCTTCCTGTACAGATAATGTACAGAGATTTGGGAAGAAGAATTAAAACCGTCTTTATTTGCTGAGGACATGATTGTCTATATAGAAACTGAAAAAAATCAACAAAAAACCCCTCCTGAAATTAATAAGTGATTATGGCAAGGTTGCAGAATGCAAGATTAATATATGAATTTAAATTGTTTTCCTATATACCAATAATAAACAAATGAAATTTGAAATTAAAAATGCAATGTCAATTAATTAGCAACTCCCCCAACCAAATGAAAAACTTAAGTATAAGTCTAACAAAATACGTACAAGATTTGTGTGAGGAAAACTACAGGGTGAGCAAAATCAAATGAGAGCTAAATAAATACATAATCTTGATTCACAGACAGAAAGACTCAATATTGCCAAGATGTCATTTCTTCCCAATTTGATCTATAGACTCGATACAATCTCAGTAAAAAAAAAACCCAGCATTATCAGCTCTGGTTGGTGTAGCTCAGTGGACTGAGCGCAGGCTTGTGAACCAAAGCATTACTGATTTAATTCCCAGTCAGGGCACATGCCTGGGTTGCAGGCCAGGTCCACAGTATGGGGTGTGCTAGAGGCAACCATACACTGATGTTTCATTCCCTCTTTTTCTCCCTCCCTTCCCCATCTCTCTAAAATAAATAAATAAAATCTTTTTTAAAAACCCAGCATTATTTTATGATAGCAACAAACTGATTTTTAAAGTTTATATGAAAAGGCAAGAATCCAGAATAGCCAATATAATGTTGGAAAGAAATGAATTAGTAACAGTGACAGTACCTTACTTCCATACTTAATATAAGGCTACTGTAATCAAGATAATGTGGTACTAATGAAAATGTAAATAACAGACTAATGGAACAATACAGAGATCCCAGAAATAGACTCCCACAAATATAGGCAACTGATCTTTGACAAAGGAGTAAAGGCAATACAACAGGAAGAGAAACAGTCTCTTCAACAAATGGTGCCAGAACAACTGGGTATTTAAAATATGAATCTAGACACAGACCTGACTTCCTTCACAAAAACGAACTCAAAAGGTGTCATAACCCTAAGTGAAAAAACAAAACTGTAAAACTCCTAGAAGATAACATAGAAGAAAACCTAGATGACATTGGTACGGCAGTAACCTTTCAAATCCATCACCAAAGGCAAGATACAGGAAAAAATATTGATAGGCTGGACTTTTAAAAATGAAAACCTTTTGTTCTGAAAAAGACAACATAAAGAGAATAAGAAGACAAGCCACAGATTTGTAGTAAACATCTGTGAGGCTCCTCTGAGTGAAGACTGTTACCCAACACGCAGAGGACTCTTCAAATGCTACAATAAGAAAATTACCCAGTTAAGAAAACAGACACCTCACCAAAGAAGATACACAAATTCATAAAACGTATGAAAAGATGCTCCATATCATATGTCATCAGAGAAATGCAAATTAAAATGACAATTAAATAGTAACACACCCTGTTAGAATGGCCAAAATCAAGTAAACTTACAACACCAAATGCTGACAGGGATGTGAAATGTCATGCACTCTAATATATTCCTGATGGGAATGCAAAATGGGACACCAACTTTGGAAGATAGTTTGGCAATTTCTTACAAAACTAAACATACTGTTTACCCTACGATCCAGCAATCATGCTCCTTGGTATTTCTCCAAAGGAGGTGAAAACTCACGTCCATGAAGAAACTATGGATGCTTATGGCAGCTTTATGCATAATTGCCCAAAATCTGGATGCAACCAAGACATTCATTGCTCAGTCGATAAATGAGTAAATAAATTGTGCTAAATCCAGACAATGGAATATTATTAAGCGCTAAAACAAAATGAGCTATCAAGCCACGAGAAGACATAGAGGAAACTTAAATGCACATTAATAAGTAAAAGAAGCCAATCTGAAAAGGTTGCATGCTGTATGATTCCAACTATGTGACATGCTGGAAAAGTCAAAAATATGGAGACAGTAAAAAGATCAGTGGCTGTATGTATGGAATGGTGGGGAGGGAAGGTGAATGGGCAGAGCACAGAGAAATTTTAGGGCAGTGAAAACACTCTGTAAGACATTATGATGGGTATATGTCATTACATACTTGTCCTACTCCATAGAAGGCACAACATCAAGAACAAATCCTTAGGTAGACTATTAACTTTGGGTAGTAAGGGTGCATCGGTGTACATTGAAAATGTACTATTCCGGTGAGGGTGTGAGTAATGGGGGAGACTATGCACGTGTGGGAAAAGGTATATGGGAAATCTTTGTACCTTCCTCTCAATTTTTCTGCAATCCTAAAAGTTTTCTAAAAAGATAAAGTCTTTAAAAAATCCAAAAATGAATCAAAATAAGTAAACCTAGTGAAAAATAAGCTAGGAAAGATTTATTGAGTATTATACTTAAGTATTATAAACTATAAAAAATTTAAGCTAGCTTCTGAATATGGGCATCGGTAATTTAGTAGGATACATGCAAAAATCATGGAAACAGTGAAGTTCCATGTGACAGTAATGAAGTAATCTACATGTAGACCAAAGTGATGTTAGGAGGAATGGCAGAAGAAGCAATGATGATGCAGGTCTGATCGCAGAGAGGGCAGGGCTGAGTCGGAGCGATTACGGTTGGAAGTTAGAGTGATGGGCAAGGAGGAAGGGAGAAGGAAGCCAGCAGGCATGGGAAGGGGGCAGATGCCACATAATCCTGATTTACACTCGATGAGGACAGAACTGTATTTGGCAAGACGGGGGTAAACAGGCTGTTTTCACTGGTGACACCTGCGCAGATGGTTGGGGTCAGGTTCACAAAGCAGAGAGACTCTAGTACGAACCCAGCCTAATAAGCATCCCTGCGTGCAGCGATTTCTCTGGCTAAAAATCACACTGTCTGTACAGCACCTTCTCTGCTGAGAGAACATGTGCCTCAAGAGAGATGTCCCAGGGAGAAATTATAAACAAAACAGTGCTAGCAATCCTGAAAGCTCTACACAAAAATGTGGTCTTACAGTTTAGGTTAATCCTCTGAGGACAGTGCTTGATGAAATACATTTTTATGAGCCGTGCATATACTTAGCATTAAAAATGCTGGCAGCTCCCTGAAAATACAGTATGATCTTCTCACTGGAGCAAATCAAGCTGGGGAAATTTACTACCACTATTGACAGCTTAGGAAACACCTTTTACAGGTATAAATGCTGAGAAGTTATAGGTAACTGTGGAGTGTTAATAATGAGCTTGATCTTTACAGATAAATGTCTAATGTTTCTGGTTGGAGAACCAACTATGGACCATTGGCAAATGTTCTATACCTAGTTCAGTGGGTCATGAAACACACTTAAATAAAAATCAGATGAACTACAAATTAAGACAATAAATAATTATGAGACACAAGTTTATACCATTTATCAACAAGCTAGAGCCTATGGGCCAAATCCAGTCTATTGCTTATTTTTGTAAATAAAGTTTTACTGGAACACAGCCACATACATTTATTTCATATTGTCTCTGGCTGTTTTCACGGCAGAGTTGAGTAATTTTGACAGAAACCATATGACCCACAAAGCCTAAAATACTTACTATCTGGTCTTTTACAGAAAAGATTGTGAACTCTTGGCCTCTGTTTTTTTAAATTTATTTATTTTAATTGTTGTTCATCCTGGCCTCTGTTTTTCATTGTCAGAGCCTTAATTTCTCTTCCTTAGAATGTGTGTGCCAGCTTCCTGTTACCACTGTAGCAAATTATCACCAATTAAGTGGTTTGAAACAACACAAGTTTATTATCTCACAGTTCTGGTAGTCTGCAGCCTGCATCACGGTGTGAGCAGGTCTGTATTCCTTCTGGGGACCCAAGGGGAGGATTCATTTCTTTGTTTTATCTAAGGCCACCTGTAGTCTTTGGCTTGTGGCCCCGCGCTCCACCTACGAAGCCAGGATTTTAGTCTCTGTTTGTTCCAGTCACCATGATGCCCCTTTCCCCCTCTTTGCTATTTTGTCATTTCATCTCCTTCTCAGGGTCTAACTCTCTTCTGAGGACCCTTGTTATCCACCACATTGAATCCAGCCAGATAGTCCAGAAAAATCTCTACATCTCCAGCTCCTTGAACTTAATCATATCTGCAAAGTCCCTTTTGCTGTATAAATTAACATGTAGGTTAAGGGACCACTTTCAGTGGGGGAACAAGGTTTACGCTCGCTCTCCTTAAGTTAATCTGTTTAAGTTAATCTCATTAAGTTACTCTTGGCATCCTTGGGTACCAAGCATTGTCAAAAGGAATAAACAATAAACAAAATCCCTGTCCTGGTGAGCTCATGTTCTTGCAGACAGGAGCTTAAACGTGTATGTTTCAGTGTTCAGCTTTTCTCATTGAGATTGTCAATCTGTATCCATGAATTTGACATCAAAAACAAAGTATTATGTGTTTGTGAAAATCCGAAGCAACATTCCTTCAGATCACAGAGGGCTGGGAGGATGCAAAATTAAAGGCTGAGGCAGCTTTGAAGATCCGGGTGTCATAATTCTTTTAACTGACTTAAACCAGGTAAAAATTGCCCCCCCAATTTTTTTTATCTAATCCACCCTACCAATCTGAATGAACTGCCTATGCATAGAAACCTGCTTTATGCCCAGGATAATTACTGGGATTCAAGAGAGAGAGACAGGAAAAGAATGCCCGGGGTGAAGGAACGAGGTCAGACAAAGGAGACTGACTAAGCCGAGCCCTGCCCTTCCAGCGCTCTAGTAACTTACACCACATTTCAGACAAGTGAGTTCATTCCCGAAGTATTTTAAGTAGTTTAATATGTTGCACTTTCAAATGACAAAGAATTCGGGTTTTAAAAAATAAATAAAAACATACCGCCTAGTCTCCAGCAGAATTCAACCCCAACTAAGGGATAAAACAGCAGAAATGCTGTATATCCTGACTCAGACACTGCTGATGGCGGATGAGCAACTTTCACGGGGTTTAAAACTAATTGTGGGATTGCAATCACCACATTGAACTCTGCATCCTAGTTCTTTCCTGAAATCATCTTTCAGAATCTCTATGTTGAATGCTAAGGTGGTACCTCACTAATCTCAGAAAAAAATTTAACCTCCAAAATTGCCTCATATTCAAAGGTCATAATAAATAGACTGTACTTTAAGTGATTAACACAAGAAGAAAGGAAGGGAAAAAAGACTTCTACCATTGAATTATAGAACCCAGAGTCTGAGTATCAAAGTTGAAAGATGTCATTTTGCCAATTCCTCATTTTACAGGTAAGAGAACTGAGATTCTGAGAGGCTGAGCAATTTCCCTATGTCACCATGCCAATGAGCAGCACAAGCAAGGTTTAAATTTGATGACTTGAAAAGCGACCACTTCCCTCTTCCAGAAAAACCTGCTGTCTTTCTCACCTTCCTCCTCCACAATGATCCCCGACTCTCCTTCCATTCTGCAATTCCACCCTGAACCACCAGGAGCAGCAGAAGGAGCAGAAAACCAGGCATGGAGAGAACAAATGTGAAGCCAAAGGGCTCAATGCGATGCCAGCCTACTAGACAGGGCAGAAGGACCCACCACCATTGAGTGTGACCTTGTTTATCTGCTCACCACAATATAGGTTCGCCGCATTTCTGTGTTCTGGGGAAGACACAATTGTGTTTGTTATTACATGTTGCTATTTCCACGTTAGCCCATGTTAGTCCATGTTATTACATGTTGCTATGTCATTAATGCTATGCATATTTCAAGTTATGCTCTGGTCATTTTTACTTAGGAGACTGAAATTGACATTAATTATATTATTAAAAAATAAAATCCCAAGACTCCACTGTTGAATCAAAGTGGTCACACCCTTTAAAATCGGCACCTACTTGCTGTCATTTTGCTCTGGGTTCACTGCCAAAGGTTTCCTGACCTCGTGGAATCCATGTGGCATGGGACCTGTTGAAGAAGCATTAATTACTGGCCCCAAAAGTTAGAAGATATTTTTGGAAGGCTGTGCCTAAAATTTCCAATTTATCGTATGTGGCTGTAAAATGCACATTTACATAGCAGTCAATGACCCATGACTTTTTAATCTATCAATCAGTGCTCTGCAGAGCTAATTTTACTTGTTCTCAGTTCCAAGTTGCTTTATGCATATAAAGGGTCAAGCAATAACTGTCATTGTGTTAGCTCCCTGAGCAGAAGAACTTCACACAAAGTTAAAGGATGCAAATTTTAGGTCAATATCATCAGATTCTTTCAATGAAAAATAAAGTTAAGTCAGGTGATAATTTGGTTTTCTTCATCCAATTTTTAGAATCAAAGTAAACTTTGGAAATCCATTCTCTTGAAAGTGAAACATCTGACATTTTTGTGAATTACTACTGCAAATTTAATTAAAAATTTTAGTACTGTAAATAAAATGTAAAGGTATTCAAGCTAAAATAGTTACATATTTTCATACCAAACTTAAAATTAAGACTAAACACTGTCTTTGCTTTTCACTCATTGGGTGCCTAACCAGTTCAAAAGAAGATTTTCTTAAGTAAAAATAGTTTTATCACCCTAACTGGTGTGGCTCAGTGGATTGAGTGCTGGCCTGCAAACCAAAGGCCACTGATCTGATTCTCAGTCGGGGCACATGCCTGGGTTGTGGGCCAGGTCCCTAGTTAGGGGTGCACGAGAGGCAACCACACACTGATGCTTCTCTCCTTCTCTTTCTCCCCCCTTCTCTCTAAAAGTAAACAAATAAATAAATACTTTAATATACAAAGAAGAGTCAGTTGGAAGTGTCAACAATTTGCAATTTGTTAACCATAGAATACAATGTGGAAGATGAATGCAGGCCATTTTATAAAAAGAAAAAAAATGGCCCTATTTAAGAAAACACAGGATCCAGCAGAAGAAAGGCCTGCTTGACTGTGGTTGACAGGGTAATAACATGGGCATAAAAATTTGTACTTTTGATTCGAACATGTCACCTAAAATGACATACAGTGTGCTTGATAGTGTGATACTGTTTTGCTACAGAATTACATGCTTATGATTTTGTAATAAAAGATTTTGTAATTAAATAGGGCGTTACTTGTGCCGCGCCCTGTATATTGTTCAGTAATGTACTAACAGCTGAATACTGGGGGAAGCCTATGTAAGAGGAAGCAGAGTGAAAGCATGGAGAGTCCCAGAGACTGAGATGAACTCAGAGTGGCTGCTGACGGTCTGTTCTCAGACACCAGACACTCCGTGTTATGTTTCTATGAGAAGCTCTCATGCCTTCCAGTGGTCTCATTTTTATTTGAGCTTTTTGAGTGGAGGGTCTTTACAAACCAAAGAACCTCACTTTATTTACATCTCCAGTGCTCCGGCCTCTCTGTGCCATAACAGCCTTCAGTTCTCAAGGCAGCTCTCTTCACGAAGCCGTGGTCATTCACTTACCCGTCTTCCTCTCAGCCTGGACACTTTTGGGGTAAAAATTAGGTTCCAGTCATTGTTACCACATGCCCAGTATGTGGTATAAAAATCAATAATATCCCCCTCAACTAGGAGATTGTCCATTTCACAAGGAGTGTCTTCCTACCCATGGGTTTCTTATATTCTTCCTTACACATGTTTTACTGCATTTTGCTCAGGTCATTTATCATGTTCTGACATCGGAATTTTTCCTCATAGATCTAGCTCCTCAATGATACTGAGAGCTCTTCTTAAGTTGTGCAACCCTCATGCATGCAAGCAGCAAATATCTGGAAACTAGTTAAGAATTAACTGATCAAAGCACAATGAAAGAACTGAACCCTGACAATGAACATGTGCCGCGGCCAGAAAGAAACCACGACGACCGAGGGACAAAACCCAGGGACTCGATGGTCAGCAGCCGAGGCATCTGGAAACTGAACTGCACACTCTCTTCGCTTAAAGATGTCGCTTCCCACTGAAGGTCTGAATATTTATGAGGAATGCTGTCGACAGTCTCTGGGCGACATGGAGTGTTATTTCAGCTGGGATTTCCCTGCTTCTCTTTGATAACTTTTGACCCGGACACACAGAGAATAGCAGATCTGTCACAAGATACAGCTAACACTTCTCGAAGACTCTGGACAATCAGGGTTATCGTCTCATCGGAGACTAGATGAACCAGAAAGATGTTAGGAATAGAACATTTTTTTCTCTAATTGTATCTCCGAACTTGACCCTGAGAAAAGTTCACAGGCTTCATCTGCATTGTCACACTCTTCCTAAATCTGTACGTACGTACGCTGTATAGGAACAGATTAAACATTTAACTAATTAACACTAAAAACACTTTCTATGAAACAATAATTGAAGAAAAATGCTTTATGTGCCAGACTTATGCAAGGAATCATCAGAAGTCTGTTCCTCACTTCATCTGCAATATCACCAGGAAAGCAAACAGACTGGGGGAAACTTTACCATCTACATTCACATCAGTAACAATGGCTCTGTAGAAAAATAAAACACACAAGTCTAACTAAAAACTAATCAAACAGAACTATGACTCTAAGTTGTTCAACTACTGCATGCTTGTCTTTTCAAAACACGGTATTCGAAACCACGCAACTACATAATACAAGTTATAAAATTCACTCAACATGCAACTCAGTGAATCCGAGGGACAGTTGTTAACACTAAAGTTGATTCCTCTTGCTGAGAAATGGGCCAAATGCAAAAGTATAGTTTGTAAAACACTTAAAGAGCCAATCCTTTGCTCCAGCATGGCCACTTCATGCAAGCAGCCACTGGTAGACTCCACTTAATCTCATACTTAAGGACGTGCAGTGTGAATTATCTTAGTCTCCAAAATCAGCAATTGGTTCCACAAATAAGCCTGCAATTACTCGAAAACAGACAGGGATGAACAATGTATGAACAGTTAGTTGAGTGCGTCTGCTACAAAGAGCACTTTTGGCTTCAGTCTATCTACATTATATCTGCATTCTCTCTTGAAAAGAGGGTTTTTAAACATGTCATTTTGATCAAATATTTGACCTCTTTAAGTCCTGAGAGACTTGGATGAACTCATCCTCACATTTTGGTTGCATTTCAAGAAGAGCCTTTGCCACTATTAAAAAACAATAGTGAAAATGGGAGTGAATGACCCAATTTTCATTATCCCTTTGATAATTAAAATAGTGGGAAAATGAAAACATTGAAAATGCATTTAATTTGGTAAGAGATCATTCTTCAGAGTAGCTTTAATTTTACTTAAAAGCATGGGACGAACAGTTAAACAAGCATAATCTGTGAACACCGCTTCCCTGCCCCTACCAAAGAGGATGAATGCATGGTGGCAGAGCATCTGAAGAGGTTGTTGCGTAAGTTTTACGAAATTACAATGTATCATTTATCCAGTATGTTCTGTAAAACATCAATGAAACATACGCTTCCAGTAGGCTTCCTCAGAGTGGAAATTTCCTTCTGATCGGTCATATCATAAAAATTCTAGGTATATTCTCATATTTTCTAAGTCAGAATCTTCAGGTCAGGTGAGAGGAACCTGTAATTTCAGTCTGCTCTTTAAGAGACCTTTAAACAGTCACACTGAACTAGTTACTGACTCTCGTGTGGGAACCACTGACCTGTTCCAGCCACATCACCTTTCTCCCTCTGCTACGGATTAATTTGTGTTTTCCAAAGATACATGGAAGTCCCTGCCTCCAGTACCTCAGAATGAGACCCTTATTTGGTTGTATATGTGATCAGTTTAGTAAAGATGAGGTCACACAGAAGTAGGGTGGGCCCTTAACCCAATGTGACCGGTGTTCCTGCAGGAAAAAGAAGGAAACGCACAGGAAGAACATGACGGGGTAACAGAGACAGACACGGAGTGACTGCAGCTACAAGCCAAGAAAGGCCAAGGCCGGGTGGCCACCAGCAGGACGGAGGAAGAGACAAACAAGCACTCTATCCAGTCTCGGATGGGGAATAACCCTCCTGACACCTTAATCTTGCACTTCCAGGCTCCAGGGCTATGAGACATTACATTTCTGTTGCTTTAAGCCACCTAGTTTATAGGATTGGATTGGACAAAAAGTTGATTTTTTTTTTCGGTAAGATGGCTCTAGTAGTGCTCAGTTGTCTTGAACTTCATTCAAAAACAATTTTGTCAGATTCTATTGTGACAGCTGTCATATCAGCATGCATTAAAAAAACTTATCGAAGTTGGTGAATTTTTGTGTGGTCATTCTAATATTGAAGATGGATGAGAATATATGTAATTCTATCTATGAGAATATATGAAGATGGAAGAAAATACCCAACATATTTTGGCACATTTTGCTTTTTTGTGCCGTGAAAAGTAAAAATGCAACTGAAATGCAAAGAAAATTTTGTGCAGTGCACGGAGAAGGTGCTGTGACTGATCAAATCTGTGAAAGTCATTTGCAAAGTTCTGTGCTGGGGACTTCTCACTGGATGATACTCCACAGTCAGATAGACCAGCTGAAGGTGGTAGTGATCAGATCGAGGCATTAACTGAGAACAGACAACGTTCTACCATGTGAGAGATAGCCGTCCAAATCAATAAAGTTATTGATGAATATGAAAAACGTGTCTTCTATTTTACAGAAAAAACTAAAAGGACTTTTTGGCCAATCCAGTACTTTGTTTACACCACCCCCAAAACTCATATACCCCCAGTTACATACCAGGAAGAAGATTCAGGTAGTGAATTGTAGAAGGAGACTTTCAACCATCATCAACTTTGCACTAGAGGATCCTTCCCAAACCTTGCACAGACCTGGATGTTTATTCTCTATCACCTGGACCACGACAGTGACCTGCTCATCATCAAAGAGTGCTGCTCTAGGACACCTATCTCTGAATCAGTCTGGGATCAGCTTAATACAATAAATGCATGTTGCTGAGTTCCATCTATGACCCAGTGTCTCTGAGCCTCCCACGGATTGGGTATAAGAATCCACAGAGTTAAACGTCTAGGTTATTCCAATAATCATAAGTAGTTTGCAAACCCTGTCTAAAAGAATCAGGTTTCTGGAGATTAATTTGACTTAGAGTTAATTGAGTGTTATTCCAGCCAGGCTTTGATTTTAACCTTGGTTATGGAAAATTGTTGTACACTTTCACTCTAAAAATCTTTCTTAAGTGACTGAACCCAATCATGCTAATTGAAAGTCCTTGTATAACAAACACACTTGAGATGTTTGGATTTTACAGAGGAAGAAACAGAGAGAAAGAGAGAGTGAGAGAGAAAGAGGAAGAAGGAAGCAATATATTTTTTAATTTATCACCAGTTTTTAAAGTTAAATTATGAACAAAAATGAAGAGTTCCGTGTTTACAAAACAGAGCATATCACCCTTATTCTTCTCATTTCACTATTGTCTAGCAAAGATAAAAAGGTTAGTTCCTAAGAATCACTACTCTAGCTCCATACTCAACCTTTTAAAGCACCACGGCTTCTGGGGTAAGCTAATGAAACTTTTGTCAATATATTCCATAAGTGCATTTGCAAAATTAGTACGCAGTGCCATGCTGGAGGTTCAAGATGCAAGTTAGATTCAGGCAACGGCTACCAGGTTGGATAGATAGGGACTTTACCACATTCTGAAAGTTATTCCTTCATAAAAATCCTGTATAGTCATTAAAAACCCCAACCACTAGTTGTTATTTTTTAAGAGATTACAGGTGATCTGCAGTGGGTTTTTTGTGTGTGTGTGTGTGTGATTTTTCTAAAAGGATTCCCTCCCTATTGTTTTTTGCTAGGCTTATTGCTGCTTATCTCTCAGCTTTTGGAAGACACATTAAAAATTAGAAAGAAACATTTTCCTTTCACATGGCAACTCCCCCTGTTACTTAATGTAAGGGGTGTGAATCGTCACCAATTTTCCCTCTAAAATATCAGTGAGTAGGTACATCTCAAGAGAAAACTGCTACAGTTAACGTCTGGACAAAACAAGGTTTAGGGGTGTGATATCCCCCTGATGTACTGTAAAAAAATCCACACATAACTTTTGACTCCCCCAAAACTTAACTACTAATAGCCTACAGTTGACGGGAAGTTTTATCAGTAATATAAACTTCCTATGAACACATTTTGGTATGTTTTATGTACTATGCACCATATTTTTACAATTAAGTAAGCAAGAAAAATATTATTAAGAAAATTAGAAGGTTCATCTGTGAGTTTTTCCAAATCTTTAAAAAAATTCTCTACTGTATTTAATGAAAAAACATTCCACACCTGTGTGGACCCTCACAATTCAAACCCATGTCGCTAAGGGTCAGCTGTATCTGACCCTCATAGCAAGTTTGAAGCATTTTATTTTGTAAAATAGCATTTTTAGTACTTTGCTTGAGGATGCTTATTGGTTTTAGTAAAGTACAAAACAGCACTGGCTTGAAAGTTGAAAGTTGAGTTTCCTTGTTCATATTTAAACACACTATGGAGAAAAACAAAAAAATTCAATTTTGCCTTTCAGGGAAGTTTTAAAATATGTAAGACAGAGAAGCAAGTGAGTTCCTTTGATAGCTTAATTAAGCCTTGTGTGTATAGATGGTCTGCCAACTTGAGAAAAACGTGTTCGCCACCTCAGCCATCTGTCTCCACTCCCCTACTCCCGGTTTACATCTCCTTACTTCAAACCCGGAATGCTAAAACAGACTGTTCACTTATAATCCTTAGATACGCTACACACTATGGTCACATTAATCTCATGGTACTTCTTCAATCTTATCATTTTTTGGCTCAAAATCCTACATTTGCTCTCCAATTGCCTTTAAAATTAAATATAGCTCCTTGGTCAGACATTGAAGAGCCTTGAAAATGTGTCACCGAAATGTGTCATTTTCTCACTCTTCCTGTACAAGTTTCTATCTTCTACTCACATTCTATTCTTGAGTGTGACTTGTGTGTCTAGGCTTTCTCTGGAATTCCACTCTATCAATCTCACCTAACCAGAGATGATCTATTCCTTAAGGCCCAACAGAAATACCAAACTGCCCTGGAAATCATTCCAGTTCTCGAGAAGACGTGACCTCGCACTTACACGTACCTTGACGGCATGGTGCCTGAGGCCCGAGGAACTTCCCACAGTCTTCCTGGTGTTGAGAGACCAGTGAACTTCTCTTAACCACCTTGCTTTTTTTGGTAAAAGCATGTGTATTCATTCCTTCACTCAACACAAACAGTTATTGATCATCTACTACAACTGGGGCATAACATTACTTAAACAAATCTTTACATAAGAAACGTACACAGCTGGTGTGGAAAAGGTTTAGGAGGGGCATTCAAGCCACACGGGATGAGAGAAAATGCTCCCAAAGACGAACTGGAAGTGGGCGTGTGTCCTGTGAATGAATAACTATGGGACCTGGATGAGACTCCAGGAAAAGGAAAGTGATCCACAGATTCTCAGTGCCCACGTGGGAGATAATCCAGATCTTACTCTCATAGAAATCAGTACTGAAGTCATTCTGAAAAGAAAAATCTGCTGTAGGTAACAAGGCCATGTTAACAAGGTAGACGGAGCATTTATTTAATAGAAGGTTCCCTCTGAAACTCCACCAAGGCTAAACCCTGACTATAAGCAATATCCTGAGGAAGCTGGAGACGGTCGCATGGGATGATTCTGACGGCAGAGGTGGCTCAGGACAGAGTCTTAAATAAAGAGAATATACACGGAAGTTCAATGTTTGAAATTATGAGTCACTGACAACAGAACTAGTTCCTATCATGTCTTTATTTATTTTAAACTCTAGGATGGTCTGGACACTCTTCAAATTCAAAACAATCCCTTTCCTCCCCTTCAAGCCCAATGTATAACACAACAGGGAGAAAATGGGTGTATAGAAAGACAACTGCAACTTTAAAGCATGACAAGGATTACTTGTTTAAAAAACAGTAAATTGCACTCATTTAATTTCTGGGCCAGTAAAATGTACTGGCGCTTTTCGGAATAACAGAAAACCCTGAAGCTGCAGTTAACCGCACTACACCGTACACATTGCAGTAAAGCAGCCATTCACTCCCAGACAGCAAGAGCTTTGAGGCACATGCACTTGAGGACAAGGATGAGCAAGAGAGGCATGAAGGACGAGGGTTGGCAAAAAAAAGCAAAGAGAACCTCACGTTTGGCCTGGGGACTCAGTCGGTACACTTCTTACCCAAGGAAGCAAACTTCTTGAAGATTTCTGCCCAGCAATTGCAATCAGGCTTAAGCACAGAATAGAAGCAGACCTGGTATCGGGCAGGACGGAAAAAGCCACTGCCCCCAAACTGATTGAGCTCGATTCTTCATCCGTGGGGCCTTCGTTAAACTCTAAAAGCAAGTGCTGTCACATTGGTTTTTTTTTTAATAGGGGTTAGGAGCTTGACTTCTGGATTCAGACCCACCAAAGTTGATCCCATCTCCGACTTTTACCTGTTATATGATAATCTGGATATGACCCCCCCATCTGTAAAGTGCAGATAATAAAACCCTACACGTGGTTGGGGGATGAGGGGGCAGTCCATACACGGTACTTTGTACGATGACTGGCCCCGTGAGAAATCCATAGGTCACGGCTGTTGTGATGAGTTACTGAGAAATCATCCTGGTGCTTGACTTACCTGTGCAAGCATTTTCACAAAGGTCTCATATTCATATTCAACCATGGACCTCTTCAGATTAACTTATAAAAGCCTCTTGGTTTTTATTTTGTTTTTAATTTTATTAAATTTAATGGGGTGACACTGGCTGGTAAAATTATACAGGCTTCAAGTGTACAGTTCTATAACACATCATCTGTATATTGTAGTGTGTGTTCACCACCCAAAGTTAAATTTCCTTCTGTCAAGCCTTTTGTATACAAAAGTACTGTCATTTGGAACTGATTCATCCTCTGGCTAAAGATCTTCCCTGCGAGGTAGGGCTGAATCACAGACTTGCTACAAAGTAAGCAAAGAGCCCTGGGGCTTAGAGACTCCAGCTTTACACACTCTCCCCTTCTGAGGCCCTGGACGCTCCCACTGACTTCCACTTCCTCCAGCCCAGGTGTCCTGGAGGGTCTCAAGTGGGGAGCCGTTCTCTGCAAGGACTCCTACTTAGGCTTCGGGACTGTGCAGACCTCAAATTTAAAAAGTCACAGATGAAAGCAGATTGAAGTTATTTGTCAAGTTCAAGGTCATCTTTTCCTTTCCTTTCTTTAGACTCTAAAAGCAAAACAAGTTATTAATTACACCACAATCCTGGGAGAGAACCCTCCTAACCCCGATCAGTATGGAGTTCGGTCAGACGCTCAGGCAGCAGTTTCTGTTTTTGTTTATTTTTGAGCAGGTCTGTTGCCTATGTTTAAATTCTTTTGTTAAATCTCTCTGTTTTATAGCTAATCACATTTTTATAGCAGGCATGAAGCTCTCTACAAGGCCATTGCTGAGCTGTTCCTGTAAATCAAAACCTTACTCGGCTGCTCTTGGAGCTGGCAGGGGAACAGGGTTAGTTTTACCATTTATGGTTGCAAAGTCCATCCAGCCTTTTTTTTCCCCTTGAGCGTTTTGCTTTTTTTCCACTCAACCCCTCCCCTCCTCCTGCCCTAGAAATGTATATTCCAGGCTTAGCTATAACAGCATGAATAGGTTATTTCATTCCTTACCATGGCACATTAATAAAGGTGTCAAAATGACAGAGGATGCGTGGCCTGCATTCCGATGTCCCGGTCCTGGTCCTTGAGAGCAGGGGCAGTGACGTGGGAGAAGGGGGTCCACTGGGCTCCTGGAAGCTGACTTGCGATGTTTATTTGAGGTGTTAGAACACTTTCTAGGAAAATGCATTGACAGAGTGGACAGGGCACTTCAATGCACCTTGTCTTCCTGGGTCACTCACTCCTGTACATTGTCATTACTCTCCCGCCTGGGCCCTGGGGACAAGGGGAGCCTGGCACTGAACCCGAGATCGCCCAGAGGAAGGACTCTGGCTGTAGGTGGCCCATCTGTGTTAAATCTTGTGTTAACACTTGTGTGAACATGTGTCCCACTGCTTTGCTAGTTACGGTGAGGCTGACATGAAAGAAAGGTGTGAAGCTTCATGAAAAAGGTTGAAAAGACATATATAAGTAAGGCGGGATTATTTTTGGATAGCAAGTTAAAAGAAAGGTAGGGAATTAGGGAATAATGATCCCATCCAATATTTCTTAAGAAAACAAAAAAGACCCCTCCCACACTCCAGGGGGAAACTGTCCTTGTAGGAATAAGAGAAGGGAAAAATGATGACTTCGGCCTGTCAGTAAATCCCACACCTGTTGGCATCCACTGTCACCCATTCCAGGTGGAAACCTCAGCTGGTCCTGCTCACAAGAGACAAGAAGATTATTTCTGGTTGTAGTGATTTGCCAAAACAGGAACAGCATAACATCAGAAGGAGCAAGACACCAGCAAGTCAGCCCTTCGCAGGGAGGCTGGGGAAGCAACTACACAAACATGTTTATGCTCTAGCTGGAAAGGTCAGAATATGGTAATCAGTCAGTCCTCACTCATGGTTATAATATGTAAAACATCCAATGGGTTGATGACTTTCCTTGTAGAAGTAAATAACACCCCTGGATGAGGCCCCTTGCTGGGCAAACCCCTGGTGTGCCTGCCCTATGAAATCCAGAGGAAAAATGGCTGGGCAAACCTGTCCTCCTAGGCCTTTGTCCTGAGCATCCTGCACAGGAAAAGGGTGACACGATCGACCAAGGAAGCCTGGAGGAGGATGAGAAGGGTATGTGGCTCATGGGAAAGGTCCCACTTCTGAAAACTTTTTAAAATGAAGTATTCTAAACAAAGATAAAGAGGTATCCCTTCCCTGAAGAGGGCCAATAACCTCAGGCAAGCTGACAACACTTGGTGCACAGAAAGCCCCCCTCACTCCCCTCCAGCCCCTCACCTGCTCGCACTGGCAGCACTCAGCGCCCCTGCAGCCCCTGGTGAAAGACCCCCGCGATACCTGCTCAGCACTGCTTGCACTCCCACACTGGGAGCTGGGGAGTTCTGAAGAACAAAGTATATTTATTCTAATCACGGACCACAGGAACAGTTTCCTAGCTGTGTGTCATTATTTATTTTAATTGAATTGGGTTTTGATTATAGCTGCAAAGCTGATTATTTAAAGGAATAACATAGTTTGAAAGCTGGAAACCAAAACTTCTTTTCCAAAGTGAAGAAATGCCTCATCACTTAGTTCATTTGTTTAAAAAAATATGGAAGAGGATTTTCCTTCATGCTGGGCATCAGGAAAAGCACAGAGAACCATTGCTTCCATCAGTGGTTCTCAACCAGAGGCAAATCTGCACGTAACCTCTATCCCTGGAGACGTATGGCACTGAATGTCTGGACACATTTCTGGGTTGTCACTGCTTGAGATAACTGGCATCTAGAGGATAGGAGCCAAAGATACTGCAGAATGTCCTCCAATGCACAGAATGGCCCCACAACAAAGAATCACACAGACCAAAATGTCAGCAGTGCCAAGGTTGAGAAGCCCTGGCTCAGATACACCTGGATCTACCCACTGTTAGCTGAATGGCTCTTCATGGACCAGTCACCTAAAATCTGTGAGAGTCCCCTCATCTGCAAAGTGATGTTAAGACTGTTGTGAACAGATATGGCTAATCTGCTTTTAAAACCATTACCCTACTGAATTTAGTGAGCACCTACTATGTGTTACATACTGTTCTATGAGGTTTTGTGTATTTTCAGTTAATCGGTTAAACTGCCTTATTATTGCTCCATTTTACAGATCAGAAACTGAGGCACGAAGAGGTAAGTATCTTGCTCAAGGTAAGTAAAAGCTGGTAGAGGGCCACAGGGCCTGGAATATAATATGCGCATCATTAAAGGTCATGTCATTCCTCATCTTAGATGCTAAATAAAATATTATACTTAAAAGACAGAGAAAAAGGACACCCCAGAAGCCTTGTGTCAAGACCTACTGATCAGAGGAGGCAGCAATCGCTCAGAAAGCCAGGTCTTTCTCTCCCATTTGCTCCTTCTATCGCATTGGAAAACACTGTTTTGAGGGTTTTTCTAAAATATATAATAATTTGAAAATGTCAACCCGAGAGCAAGCAATAGTAATATCACTTAGGAGACAAAGGAAGTGAGTAGGAGAAAAGAAAGAGACAAAAGTCTCTTTTGTATGATGTCGGTGACACACAGCTATTCAGGCTCGTGGCAACAGTGCCTGTCACACTGCCCGTCCTGGCCGGTGCTGGGGTTCCTGCTGGGAGCCTGGGGAGCAGGACGTGACGGTGGTGATGTCCTGGGAGATGGAAGACAAGGCCTGAGTCCCTAGTTCTGCCCTTGAAAGTTGGGTATGGAGAAGACCTTCCTTTCTAGTCCCATTACCCAGTGCGGATTCTAGAATGTTCTGCTCCCATTACTCCGTATGTCAGTCTTCCTGAGCCTTTTCAGTCCCATCACTACCTCACCAAACAAAACTGCCAGGTGGTCCCTATGTATGTAAACTTCCTCATTCCGGGGTCAGCCCCACTGTTGTCAGACTCTGAGTATTATCAGAAGTGGAAACCAAGGGGGTTCTGGTCTTGCTGATGGTTGGAAACCTTTAGTCTCAGGAACACTACACTGTTCCCCAAGTTCACCATGCACATTTCCCAAACAAGACAATGCACAGGCGGAGCTCTTGGGTACAGTCTGGGGGTCATTACAGGGCACAAGAATGAGGCCTTGTTTTAAAGCAGTGGCAGAGCCTCTGGCTGGAGGCAAACTGTGGGGCAGCTGTGAGCATCATCTAAGTCACTGGATCTATACAAGTTCAACTACCAGTTCCCAACTACAAGCACTTTTCGGACCCACACCAAGCAGGCCGCAGTCTTCTAATATGTAACTTGAGATAATATTGCCTAGCACTTAGGGTGGCTACATATAATCACAGCACCTACATCATAGCACTGGAGGACCGATAAGCACTAGGCCAGTGGCTCCCACCCTCAGTGCAATCCAGCACCCCTCCCTGTACAATGTTTTGGTTGTGTCCCTTTGTTATCCTTCCAAAGAAATAACATAATGCCCTAACTACATAACGAAGAAGAAATAGAAGGAAAGCAAATTATAAAAATGTTATGCATGTAAATGTGTGATTGGTTGAGCACTTCTGCACGGGAAGATTAAAAATCAGTGGCACACTTCACCTTGAATGCAACAGCTGCAAATGCAGATGCAAGTGTGAGAAGTTGGTATTGTTATATCACCAACAGCATGGCCACAGGGACGGGGCTGTCTGAAATAGTGAACAACTTCTGGGAAAGGCCTGACTCTATAGACATGGTAGTTTCATTCTTGGGAAGTTCAACATATATTCACACTGCATAAAAAATACTTCATGATTACACATGGGAGTCAGATCCTAGACCCAAATCCTTATTAACAATTGCTTCTAACTTTTGCGAATGTCCAATAAGCTGACCAACACTTCTTTGTCTTTGCTATGCAAGACTCTTCTACACACGGTAGGCTACCGGCACCCCTGTCCCCTCCCCCTGGGTTCCAGCAGCACCCCTCCAATCACGATGACAGCCAGCTACATGCTCAGAGCCTTGAGAGGGGCACCACACAGTGGTCTCCGCTAAGAAGCCATTACCCCAGAGCAATGGTATCACAACTGCAACAAACACAGAAGGTCCTCCAGGTCCATAAAATGATCATTATCTACTTGTTTTCCCACGTGGCATTAACTGCATTTAGAGTTAGAACCAACTGGTGAAAATCAAGCCTGCGCAGGCCTGTTGATGGAGCATGAAGGGCTGTGAAGAGCGAGGGCAGTCCTGAGTGGGGTCGAACCACTGACGGCCCACAGGCCGGGCTCCTGTCCTCTGAGTGTTTTTCTCTGCTGCCACACTTTGGGTTCACTAAGACTAATTCCAGGACAGCCAGAGTTAAGTTCAGACATCTGAAAAGGAAAAGGCAGTAGTTATATGTAGGGCTTTTGAATTCTCATCAGCCATGTGGATTTATTTCCGATGATTTTTCAAATACAGGGTTTCCTGTGAAAGGGTTCTGTTATTATGATAGCCACCTATACTAATCCAGGGTGGCCTTGGATTGTAATTCCCTCTACTGCTGCCGCTTGTTATGCTTTCAGTGGGGGCAAGAGAGAATTTTATTATGGAGGCAAGGCAGCGTGGTATTCTAACTCATTCATCAAACATGGAAGATCTACAACCTGCCAGGCCTTGAATTCAGATATTAGGACTGGCTCGCTTGAAATACTACATAGGTGCTAAATCGACATGACTGGTTCTAGCATTTCTCTGGCCCAGATAGAAATTGTCTTCACTTAATTTTAACTAGCCTAGGCCTGGAGTTTAACAATCACAAATCCAGGTTTGAAGCCCCAATGGGTGGTCACCAAGCTCCTTGGCTCAGTGGTGCAATCCATTAAAAGTTAAGTAGGTCACAATTTCCGAAACTTTTTCCTTCCAAAAATTTACATTTTCAAGCATCGCTGCACTTCCAAGCTATTAAAAATCTAGCAACTAAAGATTCAAGTCCAAAAAAGTTCATTTCACCTTCTAAATTACATTGAAAATTATATACAGTGAGGTTTTTCTAATTCTGTATGTTTAAGTCTTGGATAAAATACAGCAATTAAAGTAATATCCCTAGAGATCAATATACTTTGTTCATTGCTACACAGGGAGAGGTAGGGAGAGAAAAAGAACACAAATCGTATAGGAATAAGACCCCCAAACCTAGATAATATGGCTTTCAAAGGAGGAGGGGTCTAGACGGAGGGGCTGCGGAGGTGTTGTGTGGTCTGACGCTGAGGGTATTTGCTGTGCAGCTAGAAAGGAATTTAAATACTATCAAGTGTATCTCACATCAGTTCATTACGTACATGCACTGAACCTGTCCAATGTGGGGTTTTAAGCACTGCCAAGGTACCGAAAAGGTAAGCTCGGTTCTTTATGATCTTGAAGGATATCAGTGAAGAATTGATCTCCCTCACACATCAAGGGCAGGAGAGGAAGTCGTTTCGAAGCTGCCTGCATCTCGAGCACTTGGAATGAACAGGTGGCCCAGTGAACAAAGCCATTCAGACAGTGAGATGAATGCATTTGGAACTACTGTAAAACCCCAGTTTGGGTTCGTGGAATCCATAACCCACATATATGGGCTTTTCTGAAAAACATCTATTCACTGTCTCTGGCAAGCGATCAACAGTCATTGTTAAAAACTTTGCATATCTGCTCTGCTTTCAGCTACCTAACTCCAATGCCAGGTTGATGACTATGGATTGGAGAATAGATCATGATAAGAAATTTGCCAGATCTAATGCACAATATTCTATAACAATAACTACATTTATCGAGTGCTTCCTGTGTGCCAGGCATAGTGCTAAGCCCTAAATATATATTCTTTCATTGATTCTTGGTAACAACACTGTAAAGAGAGTATTGGTACCCCATTGTATAGATGAGCACTCTGAGTCACAGGGCAGTTCAGTGGCCTAGGTCATACACATAATAAATAGCAGAGCTGGGACTTGAGCCCAAGTCTGACTGTCTTAAAAGCCCACACTTTGCTCTGTAGCTGGAGCAGCTTATGTTTTGCTAGCATTGTAGAAATAGATGGAATATTCTATCACCCACATATTTCTTTCTGATATCTGAGCTGTACTAGACACCATTCCTTTTACCTGAACTATTCTCCCAGGTCTTTCAGAAATTATTTCCATTCTGTGCTTCAAGGTGCTACAATCGTTCCTCTCCCTCGTGTTACCCTGAGACCCTCCATCCCATTCAGCTGCATCCCATTCAGTAGCTCTGGTTGCTTACAAATTTTTTATCCTCCCACATACAAATCCATAAATGACTTGCAAGATGCATTTGTACATTTTAGGTACTTAATATCATGTTCATAGTGTGCATTCCAGGTTATAGTCACACTATGAACGTAATTAAAAATTTGGAAAAATTAGTTCTCCAACTGCATTCATGAGTTTTATTATTTGTCAGTATTCAAGAGAAAGGATTTTTGTTGTTGAAGTCATACTTCTGTCTGGATCAACACTTTTTCTACCTAACATACTGTTGCCTCCCTCTTATGAGGGCCTGCATGATGACATCAGACCCACCCAGATAATTCGGGATAATCTCTCCACTTTAAGGTCTTCAATCACATCAGTAAAGTCCCTTGTCCCTTCCATGTAAGATAATACATTCAGAGGGGAGTAGGACACGAATGTCTTTGGGGGCCATTATTCTGCCTACCACGTTTGCCCATTGTCAATTTTTTATTTTTAACTCTCTCTGCTGTAATACTGCTATTTATCCTGTGGTCACCCACCCTAACCTGACCCATACACAGCCCATGTAAGATGAATCACCCATGTCTTCTCTATACTACCTTGCATACATCTTTCTCATAGCACATATTATAATACCATACCAGACCACAAGACCACTGGACATCTTACCAGTGCCTAAGTTCCCTGGAAGTAGGTACTTAGGTTTATTCATTCGCTCACCCTACCAGTTGTCACAATGATTTTGAGGACAGTATGAGAAATAACTGTTTCGGATATAACTGCATTGGTGAAGGGAGGGCTGGATGAATGGGTAAAGAGTATCAACTCATAGTATTGGGTTGGCCAAAAGGTCCATCTAGACTGTTCCTCAAATAAAAGACACATTTTTCATTTTCACCAATAACTATTGATTTGGATATTTTGAGTATGTCAGCTACCTCCTGCTATAAGCTTCTAGTGGGTAGAGGCCAGGGGTGCTGCTAAACACCTTCCAATGCTAAGACAGCCTAATAGCAAAAAATTATCTGGCCAAAATGTCAGTAGTACCAAGAAACTTCACAAACCACTTTTGACAAATTTGATCAGTCACAGCACCTTCTCCAAACACAGCACAAAATTTGTCTTTGCATTTCAGTTGCATTTTTACTTTTCTTGAAATAATAAAGCATAGTATGCCAAAAATGTTCTTCCATCTTCAATATTAAAATGGCTGCATAAAAACTCACCCATTTTGATAGGTATTTATTAAATGCATGGTGACGTGACAGCTGTCACAACACAATCTAACAAAACTGCCTCAAATGAAATTAAAGACAGAGAAGCCCTAGTCGAGCCATTGTCTGGAAAAAACCAAACAACGTTTTCGCCAACCCAATAGCATATCACGAATAAAATTTAAACGATATCATATATATCGAATCATTATGTTGTACACGTACAATGAATATAATGTTATATGTCAGTTATATCTCAATTTTAAAATACTTAAACTATATTGAAAGTTGTCCAAAACATCTCAATGTGGAAAAATTAATAAAGTGTTTTATTAACTTTTCATCATTTCACATTTTAAACGGGCTTTGTGTTCTTAAATTGTGCTCAGCATACAGCACTTGGGAGGTCCTACAGGCCTCTCCACACAAACACAAGTGAAGAGATCCAAACGCGTATAAAGAAAGTGAGAGAAGTGATGGACTTCCACTTCCCAGCTCTGAACTCGAAGTCTTTCAAGGGGAGGAGTCCAGTAAAATTATGTGCTAAGCAATTTTTGCTTTAACTGGGATGAATGAAGTAAAGGATCATTTTCCTAAGTCTACAATGACTCAGCTCTCCGAGAAGCCACGCCCCTACACCTGTCACTGCCAAGCTGCCCAGTTACGCCTGTGCTTTCAGGAGGACCTCTGCTGGGAAGCAAGTTTCCTTCCTTTCCAAACACACTAAAACTCCCAGGCTCGTTATGCTGCCCCGGAATTCATGTTTTCTATCTCCTTGAAAAGGGACTCATTCGTTGTCCCTGGAGAGTAGATGCAAAGTATCAGAAAGCTTCAGACGTGTCCAGTGTCCAGCCATTTGGCATCTCAGGGCCACACTGGAAGAAGAAGAGCTGTCTTGGGCCAAACATTAAAACACTCAAACACTAACGAAAATCGATAAGCAAAAAAAAGGGTATTAAGTAATTTACCATTTTGTGTTAGACCTCATTCATAGCTCTCCCGGGCTGCATGCGACCTGCGACCTGCGGGCTGCGGGTTGGACACCCCTGATCCATGGAAGTTCCCACAGAGTCTAGGCTCGGGGTGACAGTGGGCATGGCCCTTGCAGTGTTAGGTGGTTCCCTGAAGTTGTTCAACTCTGACACAGCCCAGCCTCACTTTCACACACAGTTAAAGCCACATGACCTAAAAAGTGCCTCACCATAGTAACAACACTTGAACAGAAGCATTTTTAGCTGATTAATTAAAAATGGCAATAAACCACTCTGAGCTGAGAGCCACAAGAAAAGACTCATGTTAGTTCTCTAAAGACTACTTCCAGAAGCTCCTGAGGCAGTGGCTAATTAATTCCACCTTGGAAACAGAAACTTTCTGTGTTTCAGATGAGTAAGCACTATCAGCAGTAATACCTTCACCCTTTATTTTGCTCTCTTAGTTCTATTTACACCCCGCCCTCAGGTTTTATAAACATTACAGGAAGGATAATTAGGGCTACAGTTTATTTATGACGACCAGACATTGCCTGAAGCTCTGGATCTGAAAAATGGAACCAGGTGATTCCATTTGCTCAAAACTTATTTCACTGCCATCTTCAACTAATAGAATATCTCAGACGGTAAAGTGTTTTTCCAGCGTCTGATACAAGCTGAAGAGTTTCCAATCAGACATAAACACTTCGGAAGCCAGGGCTAACAGACTGTATCCATCAGTTCAGCTGTCACATGTCAAACAGGTAGTTACTAAACAGCTTTGCTCTTAACCAACAGCCATTTGGGAGCCGTGTGGAGGAAATGTGTTATGTTCTGGGGCACCAATTACTACTCCCTGATAAATAAAATTAGATTTTCTCAGCTGGATGTAAAGATTTCACCACAACGTACTATAAAAAAGAAGGTATTAAACGAGTTACAAAATCTCCCATTGATGAATATTTATATTATTCCAAATGTTGTGTTTAGCAGAAGCAATGATACAGTGAATAAACATGTAGAGAACTCTTTGCTGCCTCTCTAATTACACATCTTGGATAAAATCCCGACACTGAGCTGATGAATCTGAGAATATGGTCTTTTAAAAATATAAAGCTTTAGAGACAAATTGCCAAATTATCCTCCAGAAAGGTTGTACCAATTTGCATTTCTACCAGCTTGTCATGTTTATCACATTGCTCCCTAGGTAACTTGACAAATTTATTTTTTTTAATATTTTATTCATTTATTTTTAGAGAGAGGGGAAGGGAGGGAGAAGGAGAGGGAGAGAAACATCAGTGTGTGGTTGCCTCTCACTCACCCCCTACTGGGGACCTGGGCCACACCCCAGGCATGTGCTCTGACTGGGAATCAAACCAGCAACCTTTTGGTTCTCAGGCCAACACTCAATCCGTTGAGCCACACCAGCCAGGGAGAGAAATTTATTCTTAAATGCTATGCATACCCATTTGTTTGTACTCTTTAATAATCACATTTTCCCAAGTGATTCTTGCTGGCAATAAGAGAGGTATTAATTACTTTTTTCATTTACTATCTCATTAACAGCATGGACTTTGGGGTGCACATAAAGTACTCTCTCTACTCTACCCTAAACTTCAATTTCCTCATTTAAACAATGGGAATAACTAAAGCGGTAACCCTCATGGAATTATTACAGCCACTCACTAAGAGAAAGCATTCAGCCTGGTATCAAAGAACCTGTTAAGCAATTAATAAAAGTCAGTAAAGTGATACACTGACCGAGCAGCCTCAGACATTTTCAGAAGTCCATGTTTGGGTCAATGTCATTGGCAGAGATTAGAGCTTGCTCCCACTCAGCATGTCAATGGCTTCAGCACACATATAGCACAAAGTATCTGCTTAAATATTTCTAGAGGCCATCTCATCTTTACAATTGTTCCCCCTTTCTTTCCACGTGTTAATTGGAAGTCTAGTGAAAGCCAACCAAAGCCAACAGAAGGCCATGTGATCACTGTAAGTCTGGTTCTTCTCTCTCCACTTGACTGTGGGTCAGAGAAGTAACACTACAGCTGTGTGATGCATGAGTTGAGCCGTGTGGTGCAGAGTCGGCCTCAGTCAACAACAGAGGGAGCATGTGAGGGTGGCCCTATAGGGTTAGCATGTGGCTGAAAAGTCCCTATGATCACAGCCATCACAGGAATTTAACACATAACATCCTACACAACACATTCCTCACATGTCCGTGGTGATGCTGGTGTGAACAAACCTACTGCACTGCTGCTGGTATAAAAGCGTAACAAGTGCAATTATACACAGTGTATAATACCTCATAATGGTAATAAATGACTACGTGTTTATGTACTTACTATAATAGACTTCTATCATTATTTCAGAGTGTACTCTTTCTGCTTCTCAATAAACTAGTTTCTGTGAAACACTGTGCTGTGATACCCTGTATGTATGTGGGGCCCCATTCGTCTTGTGTTGACTGTGTCTCTTGACTGTATCACTTCCCGTTCTGCTTGATTTAATCTCATGCCACTTTGTACAGTAACCTGCTGCACAGGATTGCAGCCGAGGGGCAACAGGCCCTCCCACGAGCCCGAGGTGTGCAGTAGGCTATCCCATCTGGCTTTGTGTAAGCATACTCTGTGATGTCTGCACAATGACGAAACCGCCTCACAATGCATTTTTCAGAACATATCCTCCTCATTAAGCAGCGCATGAATATAGATGGAGTTCTGACTCCCAGAGTAATTTATGCCCTGAAAGAGCTGCCTGGTGCATTTGCTCAGGTTGCGTATTACACAAGGGCACCGTGTCTAACGGGTTATAATTCACATCTAAGCCATCTGTTTTTCATTATAACTTCATTGCCTCCAGAGATGAGTGTTTATTTATTAAGACAATTTTCTAAAAAAAAAAGGTAGTGCATTTTTTTTTACTAATGAACTTAGTAGAACACTTTTCTGACACCTGGAAATAAAACATTTGAGTTTTTCTTTTTAAAATGCACATGAAGGCACCATGTGTCAGTAGGACTTGTCTTCGGGGCCCTCAGTGGTCTGCAGCAGTGGACGTCCGAAGCACTGAATAAAGCTGGATTCAATCACGACCATGAATACTCATTCTGTGGAACTGCACACAGTTCTCCAAGGCCTCACCAAAACCAGGGAAGCCAGAAGCTGTTAACACCTAAACATTTCAGTCCACGCTCAAGTGTCCGATAGACATTGGCACTCTAGTAATTGCTATTTTTGTTTTAAAAAGTTTAATTTAAAAATATTTTATTTATTTATTTTTAGAGAGAGGGGAAAGGAAGGAGAAAGAGTGGGAGGGAAACATCAATGTGTGGTCGCCTCTCATGTGTCCTCTACTGGGGACCTGGCCTGCAACCCAGGCATGTGCCCTGACTGGGAATCAAACCAGCGACCCTTTGCTTCACAGGCTCGTGCTCAATCCACTGAGCTACGCCAGCCATGGCAAAAAAGTGTAATTTTTCACAAATGTGTTTGTAAAACACATTTTAGCTTTTGTATTTGAGTGTGACAGCAACAGTGTTATAAAAATATGACATAGCTTGTGGGCACTGATATTTTCCAGTCATGAGTAATACAGACACACCTCACTTTGTGGTGCTTCCCTTCACTGTGCTTTGCAGATATCATCTTATTTTACAAGTTAAAGGTAAGACCCTACACCAGCAGAAAAGATCATGACTTGCTGAAGGCTCAGATGATGTTAGTATTTTTTAGTGATAAAGTAGTTTTAAATTAAGGTATATACAGTTTGGGCCATAATGCTATTTCACACTCAGCAGACTACAGTGAAGTGTAAACATAACTTTTCTGTGTCTGGGAAACAAAGAACTTGGGATTTACTTTATTGTGAGGTTCACTGTACTGCCGTGATCTGGAGCCCAGCCCACAATATCTCTGCAGTATGCCCGTAGAGAGACAGTTCCAGCAAAATCACCAGAATGGGGTGCAACTTATTCAAAAAACAAACCAGAAAACTGTAACCAGGCGTTGCAGTCACATCTGAAACAGGTAAGCTACGAAGCACTGCAGCAGACTGGCTAAAGTACAACCCACTGTTAACTTAGACGTTTAGCATAATTAAATGAGGTTTTCTTTGGTCTTATCTTTCAGTGAACATTGATAAAAAATAAATAAGATTTTCAATTAATCTGGTACCAAGTCACTCAGCGTTTGCACACAGTTTTGTAGGTAGCTGTGTTTTTTTTTTTTTCCAGAGCTGCCTGCCAGAAAACCGTTGGTCAGAAGAAAACTGGAGTCAAGGGGTTTAGTCAAAATCACTTCATGTGGCATCGACATCGAAAGAGAGAACAGAATTTTCAGCAGTATGGTAACACGGAGTGTGAAGAAAGAAGAGGACCACGCCCCAGCTCAATTTTCTCAGTTTATAAAAATGAAGACCAGAAGTTCAAAGCCATTTGAATCTGCCTGCGATTGTGTGAATCCCAAATGCCATTTTCCCCTTGCATGTTAATATGCTCAGAGAAAGAGCTGGGGTCTTCTCCTCTTAAGGTGCAATGACTGTTTCCCAGGATGGCTTTCTGTTGCTAACTCACAGGCCCCATCTTGAAGATGTGTTCAACTATCAACGACTGAGGCATATTTCTTTCATATATAAACATTAGCAAGGAAACCAGATTTCTGTAGGTTTGTGTCTCTGCTCTTCCCTGTGCTGAACCATTAAGAATCTGAACCCGTCTCATCAAAGCCCAGGCAAGAGGGTTTTGCATGCTTCCATCTTCTATGCTCAAGAGCAACACATCCACGCTTTATTTATCCTTGGAGAGGATTAATTTAATTTTGATTTCCTTTCTTGGTGTTTGCTTTGGAGGTGTTCACATATACTGCTGAAATGGACGAGAACTTGGCAGTGAGGAGGCTGCAGTGTGATGTATATCCCTTCAGCCTCGCTCCGCCGACTTGGCGAGGCTGTCCGTGGAGTCAGGAGGACAGCCGCATCTCCCAAACAGGAGGCAGAAAAGTGGGTGAGAAAACAAAGTCAAAGTCCTCTATCAACGATCACAGACAGCATTGCAGGAAGGTTGGCACACTCAATGTTTCAGGCGAACAGTGTCCCCCATGCTACTACCTTTCTTAAGACAGGAAGCTAATCAGACTGCAAGAGAAGTAAAAATTCAGAATTCCCCACTGTCCTTTTCTCCCACTGCCCAGGTGTTGGTATTTAAAAAATGGCCAGTCAGGGTGATAGTTCAGAAACTAAATCCACGCGTAACTTGAGATACAGATCCCGAGACATGCCGTTCCACCAAAAAACTGTTTCTGACTTTGATCAATGACTTTTAATAAAATTCTCTCCAAACGAGGTTATTTCCACATCTTGGCTATTGTGAGTAATGGTGCAATGAACATGGGGTGTAAATACCTCTTTGAGACTCTGATTTTAATTTTTTTGGATAAATACCCAGAAGTGGAATTGCTGGATCACATGGTAGCTCTATTTTTAATTCTTTGAGGAGCTTCATACAAGTTTTCCGCAGCGCCTGCCCCAGGCACACTCCCACCGGCGGTGGGCGAGGGTTCCAAGTCTCTCCACACCCTCGCCAGCACTGGCTATCGTGTGTTTCGTGATCATGGCTGTCCTAACAGATGTGAGGTACTATTTCATCGTGGTTTTATTTTGCATTTCCTGGATAAATATTTGCATCTCCTGAAGCAAAAGTGGTATATACTATATACTAACAATACAATGTTATTCAGTTTTTAAAAAGAAATTCTGTCACATGTGATAACATGTATGAACCTGGAAGACATGATGCTAAATGAGGTAAGTTAGTCACTGGAGGACAACTACTGGGTGATTCCACTCGTGCGGGATCTCGAACAGTCAAACTCATAGAAGCAGAGAGTGGAATGGTGGTTGCCAGGGGCTGGGGTTGGAGGGAAATGGGTAGTTACTACACAAAGGTTATGAAGTTTCAGTTAAGCAAGATGATTAAGTCTAGTATTGCACACTTTAAAAAAGTTCTCCCTAAGCTAAGAAAAGATTTCATTGAGAAACAGATGAGAATTAAAGCTCACACGTTTTAAAAATATCTATTGACGCATTCAATAGCTCCCCTACACAGAAATATCTTAAGGACAGTAACTATATTCCATAAGCACTGAATACCTCCAAAATAATAGTATGGTACTGATGAGCCATAAATCATATTGCTATTGATAAAGATAATAAAAATTATGATAATGTAGCTAACATCACCAAGCCCTTATTATATGAAATGTTAAAGGGACTTATCTAAGAAAAAGAAGTTAAAGAAACATGAACAGTGAAAGGACAACAAACTCACAGTTATTAACAACCACACCTAAAATGAAAGCAAAGTAAAAGGACAGCTAGATCAGGAGTGGAAACATAGAAATGAAGATCTCAAGGAGGGTTAGCAACAGGGGAGTGGGAGGAGGAGAAGGGGAGAGAAGGTACAGAAAATAAGTAGCATAGACAGTAGATAGAAAATAGATGGGGGGGCAAGAATAGCATGGGAAATATAGAATCTAAAGGACTTGAGACACATGGTCATAAACTAAAGGGGGGGTAATGGTGGGGATGGGGAGGTAGGGTGGAGGGGAATAAAGGGGGGAATAGAACAACTGTAACAGCATAATCAATAAAAAATTTTAAAAAAAAGAAAAAAACTTTTAAAACGTTCATTTTCACAAGAACTTAACAGTTCGACATCAAAGGTTGCTACTTTTAAAGTTAGAGACCATATTTAATTTTCAACTTTGCAAGAAAAGAGTATCAAATGGCAGGTGTGCAGTGCTAGGCCAGAGGTTCCCCAGGTAGGATGCTTAGTGAGAAGCTGCTCTGCTGCCAGCAGGATTTATCATGTGGAACATGTTCTTGGGGGCCAGTTCATGAGCTCTTTCTTAGCTGAAACGCATTTGTTTCATCTTCTGTTTCAAATGTCAAGCCAGCGTTTCCCTTGGCCAGCCCCTCCTGAGGAGCAGTGCCCTGCGGTGCGGTGACCCCCGGTCTCACTGCTGTAATCGGAGCCTTAAGCCAGAAAGAAGCGTCCTCAACACACAGATGAGCACTTGCAGAAAATCAGAGAGGATGAAACATTTAACTGAGTAGGAGGGTTTTTCCATCTCTATAAGAAAATTCAAGGAGTTCATCATCACCAAACCCTTATTATATGAAATGTTAAAGGGACTTATCTAAGAAAAAGAAGTTAAAAAAAAACATGAACGGTGAAAGGACAGCAAACTCACAGTTACTAAGAACCACACCTAAAACAAAAGCAAACTAAAAGGACAACTAGATCAGGAGTGGAAACATAGAAATGAAGATGTCAAGGAGGGTTAGCAACAAGGGAGTGGGAGGAGGAGAAGGGGGGAGAAAGTACAGAAAATAAGTAGCATAAACAGTAGATAGAAAATAGATGGGGGGGCAAGAATAGTATGGGAAATATAGAATCTAAAGAATTTGAGACACATGGTCATAAACTAAAGGGGGGATTATGGTGGGGACGGGGGGTAGGGTGGAGGGGAATGAAGGGGGGAATAGAACAACTGTAATGGCATAATCAATAAAAAAATAAATTAAAAAATATATTTCTTATAACCAAAAAAAAAGAAATATTATCAATAGGACTATCTGAGATAGACATTAAGACCAGAAAAAGTGTTGCTTTGAAAACTCTGAGTGAGTCTTAAAAAACCCACTAAAACAGAAACCTTTATAGTTGTTTTCTAAAAACACTGCCATATTTCTGCTTCCCAACTTAAAAAGTCTAGTGAAAACCTTGGCATCCACTACTGCATTTTAAGGATCAAAGAGCAAGGTCGAGAAAGAATCTGAGACCAATCAGATACGAGAGCAGGGGGTGAAGAAGAAAAATATCTCAAAGTCTTCCCTAGTTCACTTGCAAACCAACTCATTACCTAAAGGTCATCTGCAAAGGTGTTTAGAGTCACAGAATTTTGGAGCTGGAAAGCACCCGCAGAGATGGTTTTGGTCTAATTTTATGAATAAGCAGACTAAGGCTCTAGGAAGTTAGACATCACGGTCAAGATTAAGTAGAAAAATGAGCAATCTTAAACTTTCTGACTTATTTCTTTCCCTTTATACAATATTAGGTAAAAATGTAAACACAGTTAAAAGTGTAAAAGTTGTAATTTCAGAGATCATAGCACAACCCTTGACAGCCATTCGTGGGCTGTGCATTTAGCCATTGCACACTGATGGCCTGCTCTGGGCAGGCCAAAGCCTGGGTAAGTACCTGACAGACAGCAGGGCTCAAACTGCCTTTATGTTGAATAAGAGAATATTCCAGACACTAGGGAAGCACTGAACATTGAGTGCTGAGCACTGGTTGGGATTGTCAGAGAAGACTCTCAGAGGTAGGTAGGGATGCTCCAGTTGCATCTTAAAGAATTTGTAGACCTGAGCCCTGGCTAGTGTGGCTCAGTGGTTGAGTCCAGACCTGCAAATCAAATGGTCACTGGTTCAATTCCCAGTGAGGGCACATACCTGGGCTGCAGGCCAGGTCCCCAGTAGGGGGCACATGAGAGACAACTACACCACGATGTTTCTCTCCTTTCTTTCTCTCCCTCCCCCTCTCTAAAAAATAAATAAATAAAATCTTTTTTAAAAAGTGAGTAGACCTGAAACAAATACAAAACAATATTTAGTGTAAACAGTAATTGAACAATAAAACAAAAAAATTAAAAATAAAAACTTCTTGCAATAAAAAGTTAACAAAAAGAATGAATGGAAGTTTGCTTACAGGGTGGGGAGGAAAGAATAATTTAGAAAGGTGGGAACATCATGTGATCAACCAGCACAGTGGTATTTTGGGGAGAGTTTAGGTCGGTTGGTCTGGCTAATATGTGTTGTACAGAGCAGAATGATAGAAGGTGAATTTCAAAGCGAGGCAGGGGCGTTGTATCACATACAAAGGAGCTACAGCTTTATCTTAGAACCTATCATTTTCCAAAATATAGGGTGTGACCAAAGAAGGCTTGTAGTTGTTCGTATGGAAAATAATATGATAATTGATAAATAATGATAGACAGTAAACTCTGTACTGCACATACTCACAACTGGAAGCCCACTTTGCTCAGTCCTGTGTATGTCCCAAAGTACTAGTCTGAGATGGTGATCTACGGAAAAACAAGCAAACAAAAAACATCACCCACCCCTGAAAGATCACAACTCCTAATACTGTATTTACAGTTTGAACTATCCAGCAAAAAAGAATGATTCTCGATTTTGGTTTTTCCTAGCACTGAGACAAAGACCATGTTTTGAATAAACAGCTAAATAACTGCTACTCAGAACACAGTTTGGGAAAGGCTGCTGTACATGATGAAGAGTCAGTGGAAGGTATTAACAAGGGGAGTCTTTCAGTTGGACTTGCGATGAAGAACACCAGGTGCAGTTGAGAATTAAGAAAGACAAAATGAGAACTAAGTGGAGCCATTGAATTTCAGATGGAGAGGGGAGATCCAGGAAGCTGGAGCAACATGATTTAGAGATAGTATGTGGAGTACATGATTTATGGAGAGTACACACAGCCAGTTGGAAGCAGTGAAAACTCTCCTTAACAACAGCCCTGTCTCCAGTGTCCCTTGTGTTCTTAGTCTTGTAATGTTGCCATTACTCTAGATTCCATTCTGATGTCCAAGTTCTATCATCCCAAAGTCATGAAAAAAATAATAAAGGAATAAAACAACTGTATACTTCTTCTGTTTGATGGTCTCCCAAATCTAGCTCCAAACCAGGGAGTGAGCATTCACACAATAAAAGGAATGGTCCTATTAAAAGCAATCAAATACTCTCAGAATCCTTCAAATTGCAACAGGAAAGACTGCCCAGGACCTACAGAATGGGGAATTTACGGACTGCAGGGTAGCAGGAGTTTCACCCCGCAAATCTGTGGGGATGAGAGCCCACTGAGAGAGGCAGCCGCAGTGGGCGCCGAGGGCTGAGCAACAGAAGTGGCATCCTGCTGTGTGTCTCCTTCCAGTGGATAATCCACACAGAAAAAGACCTTATATGTGGGCTCAGGAAGGAACTACTTTTTTCGAGCACTTATATAAGCTAACCTGAAACAGTGAATAGAAGTGATGAAATAGACTTTTTCAGCCTTTAGAGGCCAAAACTTTAATCCAAAATATCCAGGAAATTGAGATGATAGGAGATTGCTTTATTTGTTAAAATTTTCCAGATAATGAGTTGTCCATCTTTTATTATTTATTTCAGATAACGCCTAAATTCAGGAGAAAACCTTGCATATACAATATTTTTAACAATCAGAAGACATAAATATAGGCGTCGTAAAATCTGGTCCTTAAAATTGAATTATAATAAAAATACTTTCAATTAGTATCTAGGTAATATAATACAACATTTTGAATATAATGCATATTTTGGCTCAATTGTTGTTTTAGGGAGTTAACATTCCATTGCAGGCACTGCAACTGATGCGGTATTCACATGATTGCTGATTTATTTTGTGTTTCAATATAAATGCAGATAATCTCCCTGAACCGGAATGCTGCAGTTTGAACAGTTCTTTGGGGCAAGCCCGCTGAGGGCAGGTTCGTTCACACAGCCAAGACTGGAGACCGACATGGACACACTGCTCTGAACTCCAGGGATCCTTCTAGAAGTCACTTTGGGAATCTTAATGATCTTTCTGAATGAAATGCTGTCAGTCCGTCAGAGCAAGCAAAAACCTTCCAGTTAACTAAGAAAACTTAACATTTTTCAATAACATAGCAACACTAAAACCTCCTACAGATGGCAAAATATCAGAATCACCTGGATAATTATCAATTTTGTTTTTGTGGTCAAGAGAGATTGGGTTGAACTGTAACCCAATGGTGGGGGGGGCGTTGCTGTAACCTTGAAATGTAATAATTTCCCTCTTCCTACCCCTCTTTGGTAAACCTAAAAATTCTTAAGGAGAACAGTGAAATTCCAAACTATGTGCATTACAATCATAAACATTATAGATTAGAGTTATTCTCTCAAGTGATGGAGTAGTTCATACAGCAAGCTCCTCTTCTGAAAAAACCCTTCAGACCCAATCTGGTTATCTTTGCTATGCATAATTCAACTGTCTCTAAATATCCTTTTAAATGTGAGAGCCGTTTTTGGCAGTTTTCTTTAATAACCTTTAATAACCTTGATCTTCGTGAAATACAACTTTTAAGCAGTCAATAACTGGGTCTGATCCTTCTTAACAACTTTACAAAAAACCCTCATCATATATAAGAGCTGGTATTCAATAAAATAGCTATACCAGCAAGAAGCTATGTGAAGTACTTGAGTTATGCACAGACTGTCTGATGCCAGTAACACCTTTTATGATGTTAATCATAAAATCGTATGATGTTAAGGCCCTACTGCGCCCGCAGTGTCTGGGGCCATTGCAGTGGGTCACTACCAGACCTTACCCTAGTTTGCAAGGTAGATCCTCACAATTCCACTTCACGGCTGAGGAAATGGTAGTTCAGGAAGAAGCTTGCTATTACACAGCAAGCAGCAGAACTGCCTTTGAACTAATCTGCAGAACTCTTTAAAGCCTGTACTTATTTTCCTCTCCATAACATCACAGTGCAGTGGGACTGATTTCTCCATCACACCTGACTTACAGCCAAATGCATGTTCACACGTGAAGATAATTTGCTCAGGAAATTCCCTGCTTTGTCCAGTGTGCTTCTACTTATTCACGTATTTTTTGAACTCTTCCTTTTGGAATTTCAGAGTTTAAAACATAAATGACAACAAACCTCTGTTCTTTAAATATATGGTTAGTAAATACTACAAACACAAGATGTATAAATAATACGGGTTATTAGGCTCAGGATGCTATTCTGGGTTAAAAATGAGCTATACATAGACGCAGAGGATTAATTACCTTCTGTGGTTGATAGAAGACAATTCCAAGGAGACCCGAAAATGTTTAAGCAGTGGTAACATTGTTGGACTTGGTGCATGTTCTTACCATGTGACCACTCCAAAGGACAAAATTCATTTTCAAGAATAATGGCGACTTTAAAACATTGCTGGAATCGGCGCATGCTGTTACCATGTGGCCCAAAAGGAAAAAATCACCTTCAACAATAGTGTCTACTTAAAACTTTATTTCTGTTTCATGGTCAGTGTTTACTATAAGTTAGCCACAAAGACTCATTCCTGGACCTGACTCTGAGAACTAAGGGATTAACACATGTCTACCTTTCTAGAGTATTATAAGCCATCAGCAAAGATGAGAGTTGCTTTCAGTGTGATTATTTAGCATTTTTCTCTAACTTCAATGCCTTTTAAAGGTTTAAGGAAATTCCATTCAATATCTTTTTCAGCATCTCTCTAAAATCATACTTTGGAACATCTGGAAAATCTGGTAGGAGCTTAAAAAGAGGCTAAAAATAGCAATAAAATACATTTTCAAAATAGAAAGGAAAAGGACAGGTGGACAACTGACAAGGATTAAATTTAGGAAAATAAATTACAAAGTCACTTTTAAATCTACAACTTCAGATTTTAAAAGACCTCCTAGAATATTATTTCCACCATAAAATCTCTCTATGAAAAGAGAATCAATTTTAGAAACTAAATGAAAACACTATTAATATATCTAATTTTAAACATAAGGAAAGAGATGTAATACTGGCCAAAGGTGTTTCAACCACATAAAACAAACTCCAAGGATGTTTTAAAGACTTAGAGTTCTTTAAAATAATACCTGTTTGAAGTTGTTTAAAAGGTATTACTTGCTAATGTTCCTGGAATACATCCATGTAGAGACATTAAGAATCTTGAAAATATACCTCTTTTTTTTTGGTATTCTTATATTGCCAAGAAATAAAGACACAGGGGCTAAGTACCATGGTTTTCTCTTTCCTGGAAAAGCAGGAAAAAAAGAAGTGGAGATCCCTGTCATGGACAGAACCTAGAATTTAGCATGGCATAAATGCAGGGTTTTTTTTCCTAATTTTAAAATTATTTGTATAGCAGCTAACATTATCCACATTAGTAGCTCCTGTCAAAAGGGGCAGTTTCAAACCTACTATAGATGCTTATAGCAAAAGAGACTTTTGTTAATAAGACTTTTCTTTGACCCAAGACACTTAAAATTCCTTATAAAGGTAATATATGTTTCTGTGTCTGTATTTCCATTCATAAAGCCCAAACCTTCAAGACAACCCTAGAAATCAAAGCTGGGTCTTCTCATTATTGAATGAACTAAGTCATCTAAATACTTGTTTTGGTTTTTATTCAACAGTAAGCCTCTAAATTGTACCACAGTTGACACAACTCTTGGACTTTGCTACACCACTCATGTATTTGGTGGTCACTGAACCTAAAAAGAGCCATTCAGAGGGCCCTGGCCGGTGTGGCTCAGTGAATTGTGCATGGGCCTGCGAACCAGATGGTTGCTGGTTTGGTTCCTAGTCAGGGCACATGCCTGGGCTGTGGGCCAAGTACCCAGTGGGAAATGTGCGAGAGGCAACCACACATTGATGTTTCTCTTCCTCTCTTTCTGTCTGGAAATAAATCAATAAAATCGTTTTTTAAAAAGCAAAAAAAAAAAACTCATTCAGAGTCAGACAAGAGTCAGTTTTATCTCAAACCCCAAATCTGAGTTAGGAACATTCTAACCTCAAGTCCTAAAAATTAGAAATATTTATTAGCCCAAGCCTCAGCATGGCTAATTATTAACCTAGAATTAGTGTGAGTACCCATTTATTTTCTAAACTTCTAATATTATGAACCAGAGACTAGAATTTACTATGGTCCATCAATATGTCCCCAGAAACTTTCTTTTACTTGTTAAAAAAAGAGAAAAATGTATTGGAGGTTTCCAATTTTCACCACAGAGTAATAGCACAAGCAAGGTCATAATGTACCTTGTAATGACTGCTGATGTTAAAATCAAAGACTTGGTGTCAGATTAATAAATGGCCAATTAAGGTCAAGCCAGAGATAAAAGCTCTGCTTAGAGCCAACAGATAATATGAAAGGACAAAGAGAGAGCTCCCAGTTTACTTTTTGTTTTCCTGGTAATACATATGAGATACTATTTAAAAACAGTGAAAATAGGTAAATGTATATGAATCAAAAATAAGAATAAAGAAACCTAGAGAATAGTTACTATATGATCCAAGAGTTCCTTTTCAGCTTCAGGTTAAATAATTCCCAGATTACCAGTAGAATATGCACCTAAAAATCACTGAACATAATATTTAAATAAGTATAGAAAATGCAAATGATGCCAGAAGAAGATAATATATGCATAAGTTTTAGGATTTTCAAAAAATGAGCCAGTGCGCTCCCCAAACCAATATAGTAGACACTACAATGGAGTATTACAGGATAGTGTGGAAGTAGCTCTAAGCTGAAGCAGTAATCACTAATAGTAAGCATGGCTTTACTATGGATAACTAGCTCAAATTTATTCTTGGGTAACTACACCTATATATATATATATAGTTTGTAAATCTAGTAAACAGTGTATGTGGACTTCTGAGAAAGCAACTCAGAACTATCTATCATGTGCTCAATTTTATGACCAAGAACAACAAAGGATAAAAACAAGGTTATTTAGGTGGATTTTATCAAGTTGAATATACCAATCCAGGAATCATTGTCAAATTTGGGAGGACTTATTTCTGGCAGATCTGTCTTCAGACTCCACTGTGACCTACTCAATAGTCCATCAGTAACTCACTGAAAGAACAGCAACTCTGTTGAATGAAAGAGCAGTATCTCTCAAATATGGATGGTCTGAAATATTACATTAATCCCCAAACTATAATTTAAAACAGCAATTTTTAAACCTTGCTCAAGGACTCAAACACTGAGTTCCGAGTGCAGGGTTGGGAAGAAATGGTTAGCAATGGCAGGATACATGAACAGACTCTACAGATATTTTGACAGTAAACACATTATGATTCAATGATCATAAGTTGAATCGACACTGAAAAGTATCTGAAAAATTATTTTTATTTGGGTGTAATTTAAGTAAGTGGTAAACAAATTATAATCTGTTCATAAAACAGCATCTAGAATGATGAACAGCCTCAGAACCACAGCAAATTTCGATGCAGAAAGTTGCAAGATAATGTTGTTCCCACTGTAGCAATGAGGAAAAGACAGACAATTGTGATTCTTATCTGAAAGTTCAGCTCATAAAGCAACTGATTCCCAGGGGAGACTGGAGACAACCTTGGGCGGGATGCCAATAGTAAATGCCTACAGCCATGGTCACCATACAAATAAGAAGAAGAACGCTAAAAGGTCAACGGATTATTAAAGACCACATTTGGGCCAAGGGGCGAGCTTAAAATAGCTGGAAGTCCAAGAGACAGGGAGATTTTTACTCATTAATATGTTTTTGTACTGGTTTCCAGGAGGCATCACAGTAAAAATTTGGGGGCAGTCAGTGGTGCTGGTGTATGAGAGGTAATCGGCTACTTCTGGGGACAGGCATCAAACAAACATTCTTTCTTTTCCTGAATCTTTATTTTATTAAAAGTATACACTGTAAGCCACAAAGGAGAAAAGTACCTTAACATGCTGAGGAATGAAGATAGAAATAGCAGCCAACTTCTTGTCAGACTCCATGCAAGTCAGAAGACACTAAAGTAACATCTTTAGTGGACTAAAAATAAACAAGCGAACAAAGAAACTGCAACTAACACTGCACTTGATGGTAGGTACACTCATCTCAGAATCCTACACCCTGTGAAAACATCTGTCAAAAATGAAGTAACAGTTAACACTTTTTTAGACAAAGAAAAGCTGAATTTATTACCAAAAACCAAAGAGAAAATGTTAAAGGAATTTCCTCAGAAAGGAGTATGCTACCAGATTAAAATTTGAATCTTCAAGATGTAACAGTGAACTCCAGAAAAGATAAAAGTGAAGGTGAATATTAAAGGCGTTTTTATCTTTCTAAAGATAATTGAACATCTAATAAACAGGGTTACATGAGTTATAGGGTTTATATAATAAGTACAAATAAAATCCCTGGCCATAGTAGCACAAAAATTGGTAGATTTGCACTGTTACAAGGCTCTTACACTACATGTAAAAACCTATGGTATTCTTTGAAGTAGACCGCAATAAGTTAATGATGTATCTATACTGTGAACCCGAGAGAGAGAATGCCCTCAAATAAAGAATTAAGAAAACAGAGATAACAGAAAAACAAGAGTATGATAAGGTGGGATTATAAAAAGCATAACAAAGCAACACAAAAGAAGGCAGGAAAAGAGGAAGAAAATCATAATAGAATAAAAAGAAGACACCTAGTAAGATAATAGATCTGAAGCCAATCACATTGATAACTACATTAAATATACAGAATTTGAACACCCCAATTATTAAAAAATAAACTGAAGAGGTAATAAATGGACTTTAAGAACAAGATCCAATGATCTCAACAGATGATCTATAATGGCAAACAAAGCAATTAACAAAATCCAACACCTATTAATAATAAAACCTCTTATCAAACTAGGATTTTAAAAGTAAATTTTCGTCAACTGGATAAAGGATGTCTACAAAAAAACATACAACTAACACTAAATGGTAAAAGACTGAGTGTTTTCCCCAATGATCAGTAAGGATATATGCTGTTATCTCCTCTATTCAATATTGTACAGGGTCCTACTAATAAGGCAAGGCAAACGAATGAAATGCACACAGGTTAGAACAAAGTAAAACTGCCTTATTTACAGATAACAATCACCTACCTGAAAAATTCCAAAGAACTGACAAAACAAGCTATAAGAACTTGTAAGTGACCTTAGCACTAGTAATTTTAAGTTATATTTGTGTCATCCTAATGACCAAAAGGTGAAAGGTAGAAAGAATTAAATGACTATTCAACATACCAGATTGCACCTAACAGTCAGACACATGGAAAAATCACATAAACTACTCAGGGGCTTCAAGAAACTATAATTGCTCCATCCTACAATGGCATCTGAAAGGAATTTGAAAAAAAAGAAGTAAAGTTCTCAATCCTGGACGCTGCCACAATATGTCATAGGAAGTACAGCAAAAATAAAGAAAATGGAATGAGAATCACTTCAAAATCATTACATTACACTTCGAGTTCTACAAAACGGACATAGATGCGTATAAGACTGTGAGGAGCCTAACGCACTATCAAGTGTATGCACATCATCTAACAGCCCAGCTCAGCTGCATCATAAATTTGATCTCAAGCGAATGTGTGGGCAATCATATACATTAAACTAACAATAAATTTGTTTGCTTTCATGTGACGGGAGTTTGGCAAAATACAGTGGATGGCTACACATCCTTAGGAAAGCTACAGGGAGGTTTGAGCAGGTCACTCCCCCACCCTCCCAGTAAATTTCTCTTCTTCAAATCCCAGCATCCAGCCCTTTCCTTGGAACTTTGATCTACTTCAGTGATTGGTAGTAATGGCAATGGTTCTGTTTCTGGTGAAAACTGAGAAAGCAAGAGAGTGAGGGAGTAAGAAATGTGCTCTTCAGAAGAAATGGACTGGGAAGAATCAAAATGCTTCCATCAGAGCTCCGCCTACCACTGAGCACCCGTGCCTAACGGGGACACTCTTGCTGACTCGTTCTTCAGGGAGTTACTCCAGGGAAAATAAAGTGGGTAACAGGACCTCTCAATTGTACAAATAATATCCTGCTGGGTAGAAACTGTGATGGTAATACGAAATTCACTATCATGTATTTTTCGTAGTCATTTTGATTATAAAATCAACTGTGTCAAATATAAACTATACAGAATCATCTAAAGTTTAGAGTTTCTCTCTTCCATATCCAATATCTCCTCCAAATTAGAAGCCCAATTTGGTGTATATTTTCAATATTCCAGGCATACCTTGAATTATTGAACTTTGTGTATTGTGCCTTGCAGATACTGCATTTTTTTTTACAAATTGAAGGTTGCAGCAACCCTGCATAAATCAAATTTATAGGTGCCATTTGCTCACTTTGTGCCTGTGCTACATTTGGGTAATACACGCAATGTTTCAAAGTTTTCCATTATTAGTATATGATATTTCATTAACATTATTATATTATGGTGATCTGTGATTAATGATCTTTGATGTTACTAGTGTAATTGTTTACAGTCAAAAACCATGCCCGTATGAGACTTCGAACTTAAATGATAAATGTTGTATGTGCCGACTTGCTCCACCGTTTCCCCCCCCGCCCCTCCATGGGCCTCTCCACTCCCTGACACACAAAAGTATTGAAATTAGGTCAATTAATAGCCCTACAATGTCCTCTAAGTGTTCAAGGGAAAGGAAGGGTCACATGTCTCTCACTTTACATCGAAAGCTGGAAATGATTAAGCTCAGTGAAGAAGGCACCTTGAAAGCTGAGAGAGGCCAAAAGCTAGGCCTCTTGCGCCAAACAGTTGGCCAAGTTGTGAACATTCTTGAAGAAACTTAGAAGTGCAACTCAGTGAACACTCAGATGGCAAGAATGCAAACCAGTCTTACTGTTGATGTGGAGAAAGTTTCAGTGGTCTAGCCAGAAGATTTAACCAGCCACAATACTCCTGTTAAACCAAAGACTAACCCGGAGCAAGGCCCTGACTCTCTCCAATTCTGTGAAAGCTGAGAGAGGTGAGGAAGCTGCAGAAAAAAAGCTGAAGCTGGCAGAGGCTGGTTCATGAGGTATAAGGAACTTAGCTGATGAAATAGGAGGCAGGGTTTGAGAACGTTGGCCCCAATTTTGAAAGAAGTTCTAGTGTGGGTAAGATGCTATCAAGCACTATTACATGCTTCACAGAAGTCCTTTGTGAAAGGAAGGGCCGATTGATGTGGCGAGCATCACTGTTGTCTCATGTTAAGGAACTGCCACAGCCACACAGCCTTCAGCACCCACGCCCCCACCCCACCCCGATCGTCAGCAGCCACTGACATGAAGGCACAACCCTCTGCCATCAAAATGGGTATGGCTCACTGAAGTCTCGGCTGATGGATAGTATTTTTTAACAATAAAATATTGTTTTTAGACATATGCTATTGCATACTTAATAGACTAAAGTATAATAAAAACATAACTTTTATATGCATGGAAAGACCAAAATAAAAAACCTTGTGTGACTTGTGTTATTGAGATACTCACTTTATTACAGTGGGCTGGAACCAAATCTGCAATATATCCAAGGTATTAACTTTTCTTATAAAGTGTTTATATCTATGATCTTTTGTATTGTAATGAGATTATACTTTCATGTTTGCATTTTATAAAAATCAGAAACCTTTAACAGGAAGCTAAACAACAAAACAAACAAACAAGCAGAAAAAAAAAACAAAGACACTGAATAGAAACAAGGGAGCCAGGGGAGAAGGAAGGGAAGAAGGGGAAAATGGGGGAGGGATTTGGAGGAACAAATAGGAAGGACACAGGGAAAACTAAGGGGGTGGAAATGGAGAGGGGGAGCAAGGGGCGGGGGAGGCTGGGATGGGAAAAATAGACAAAAAACTGTACTTGAAAAATAACTAAATAAAACAAATTAAAAAAAAAAAAAAAAGAAACAGTCTTCCAAGGTGATACATAGAGACCAGCTTTAACAGCACCGTAGAACTCCAGACAATGGATATAACCCTCCTTACGCCATCACTCTCCTTCCGATGACCATTTCATGGTTCCCATATTTCCTATTCCAAAGAAGCCTGTGAGAAACATCCCTGTTTGCAGTTATGTGTGCTTGTGTTTGTATATCTTAGAAATCAAGTGCATATTTTTTGGATGAATCTCTGTAAATGAATGCCAACGTTTTAACTGTACAAAGTATTGCCATTTCACAAAGCCTCATGCTTATACAGTTCTGCCAACAGGGTATAAGAGCATTTTCCTACATACTTACAAGCCCTGAATTTTAACTGTATTTTCAGTTTTAACAAATATGATGGCTGAAACCTGTGATTTTATGATTGTTTCTCTAATTATCCAGGGATTATGTAGCTTCTATTTGCATGGGTTTTTTTTTTAGTGGATTGTCAGTTATATAACATGTATTTTTTTCCTCCTCAGTTGTTTTGACCCTTTGTTTGTTTGGATTGTAATTACCTTCTCCCAGCCTATGATTTATCTTTTGAACTTGTATGTGGGTGACTCAGCCAGATTTTTAGTTGCAAATGTAACTTACTCTTCCTAGTATAAGTAGAAAAGGTCTTTACTGAAAGGTACAAGGTAGATTACAGAAGTTCCAGGGAGAAACATACAGCCAATCTCTGAGGTTACAAAGCTAAGGAAATTAAGCCGCTGCACTGTTCCACCAGGTACTTGTTCTGCCCTCTCCCAAATCCCAATGTGCAGAATGTCTCTGCCATTGCTTATTCCAACAGGTAGATGTTTCTCTGTTGCTCTCAACATTTGTCCCTTGAAGCACCTCCTTCTTTGCATCATGCTTTTCTGAATCAGAATTTACAAGAGGTGCATCTTATTGTAAGGACAAAATCTCAACACTAGCTGCAAGGGAGCCTGGAAAAGTGGATTTCTGGCTTCTACCTAAGTAAATAGAATTTATAAAGACTATAATTCTTCAACCATCAAAATGACACTCAAAAGTTGCTAGTCAGACAGTAAACATTGAAGGATGATGTCCATTAATGAAGTTTTGGCTTCACAAATGTTTAAATTTCTTGAAATCAGTGTCATATTTTTTCTTTATATAAATTTATGGTTTTAGTCTTGCTTTAAAAAAAAGACCATCAGCACATGATAATTACACAGATTTTTTTGTGTCTTCTAATACTTATTTTTAGTATTCATGTTTTTCATCTAGCTGTAATTTTTGTTGTATAATAAAATATGAATAAAAATTTAATCTCTTCCAAAACCACAGCTCTTTTTTCCAATTGTATTAATTAAATAACACGTAATTTACTCATTGACTAAAGCCATCTTTAATATGTTAAATAATCTATTTGTTTTATAGAATTGTTTATTTATTGCAGTCCAGTAATGTAGTATTGTGTTTAAAGTAGCTTTAGTTAGGGTTTCATATCTAGTAGGGAAAGTTTCTTTACTGTTCCTCCATTTCAAAATTTTCTTGGCAATTTTCATGTTTATTCTTCCATATACACATTAGAATCACTTCTGTGTTCCAAAAGAGGGAAAAAATGAATTCTGATTGGAACTGCATTAAATTTATTTTAATTTCAAAAGGAGTGACATTTTTATGATATTAAGTCTTCCGATCCAAAACATGGTCTGTCTTTCCATTTATCTGGGTTTTGTTTTATATCCTTCAATATAATTTTATAGTTTTCTTCGTAGAGTCTTTCTCATTAAATTCATTCCTAGGTATTTCATGGCTTTATTCCTACAATATTATGAATGGGATTTCTCTCATTTCCATTTTTATAGTGTCAATTTGGACTGCTTTTCTAACTCCATCTGATTCTATAGTATATAAAATACATAGTCTACCTTTCATGCAATTCCCAGGTAATTTAATCTTTTTAATATAAAATAAGTTTGATTGGATACATGACCATCTCCTAATTGAAATGACTGCTTCCTTCAAAGAATTTATTATTCCTTCAAATCAGCACATTTATTAGGTATTCACCTTCTAGAGCCTATAGTTTCCATTTGTTTTCACTGTAGTAACAGCTGTGTACATGTGGATTCTTACTGTTTACACTGGACACTTACATACGTACATGTACGCTGTTTACAAAAACAGCGTTACCTTTCAATTGCACATGATCATAAATACTGTGATTCACATGAACTTACGCATTCACAACTTCTCAAAGTTCATTTCTAATCTGACCTACATATTTAGCAAATATTGCAAAAGAATCTGTCTCTCTTTATAGAACCTATAGTTGCCATTTCCAAATAATTGTGAAATCGGGGGTCACAACATAAACAAAGAAGTTTTGTTTTTTTCCTAAAATGCTCATAGTGTTTTAAACAAACAAAAAAAGATTACAAACACATATTTACAGAAAAAATAATTCTTCTCCTCCGCACAAAATGATCGAGGTTGGGGGCCCTGGCAAGTGCCGGGTTCTGGAGATGATGCGGGAAAAGCACCGGACGGCAGAGTGATGGCACTTCCGGCTGCAACGGTGACCTGGGGCCAACAATCCAAGTCACGGGCAAGTCTTCGTGTGTCTCCAAGTTGTATAACTCACTTATCTTCTCCATGTGCAGTTGTACATCATCTATTAAATAAATGAACTATTTTAATTCTCACTGGGGTCTCTCTCTCCATTTTCACGTTCCAAAATACCAAGTTTTAGAAGTGGACCCTGTTGCTCCTCCAAAATCATGGGAAATGGTTGACACATCTGAATCCATGGAAACAACAATTTCAGAAGCATTGAAGCCACAAGTTTTATACAAACTGATCAATAGAGTTTGTTGGTAAAGGCACTGTACCATAGCCTGGATTGTGGCTGATTATGGCAGCATACACAGGGAAGCGCTGATTAATTTAGTCAAAAGCTTTATTTCTATATCAATTCGAACACCACAGAAAGAAATATAGCCTTTGCTTATTTGCACACCTTGGAATGGCTGACACAGGATGTTTAAATGTGACTTGGACTAAAATGTGTGTGGAAATTAGAAGCCATCTTGCTGTGCCTACTTCAGGAGCACGCGTGTTTCTGAAGCCAAGCACTCTGCATGTGCCATGGCCAATTAGCCATCCCCAGTTTACAGTCAGATCCGCTTGAGCCATATTCTGAGAAATTTTTGAGCATGTGCATAGTATGCAAACATAAAAATGAACATAGACAATTTTCAACATGTAGTTTATATTCTACAGACTTGTAATTACAAAACCCACATGTATATGTCTAAATAAAGTAAGGCTTATGGTAGAATCCTGTTACATGACTTTTAAAATCTAAAATGAAATTTTAAGCTCTCCTCTTCCAAAATTTATCCAATACACACAGAGAAAAACCACCAAAAATGTTAGACAATATTTCTTATGCTTCAGTGTTTCAAGAGGCCAAAGCAGGAGTCTGTTTTTCTAATCAGGAAGTTTCTCTGTTTCAGAGATTAGAGCTTTGGGGAATAGTCAAAAGTTTTAAATCCTTTAAATAACCTTGAATCCTTCAGGTATTAAATTCAAGACAAAAATGAGCCATAAGTAATAGACACCAAGAATTTTAAAATTGAGAGGTGGCTACCAAACATGTTTTGGGCACTCAAACAATTATGAAGTCTATGGCTTGGCAATAAGTAAACTGCTAAACAACAGTTTGGGGAATTTGTTCTTGTTTCATAAATTTCCCTTATATCTAAAATTAAGAGGCAGACCATCATCCTTTTTTAATCTCATCTTTGAACAAATGGATTCCCAGGTTCCTTTCTCAATTTTGTAAATGAGTCTCAGCTAAGACTCTGCTATTTACACACCAAAGTAACCATATGTGAATTACTGTTTTCATTTAACCTAATTTGAAAACCATTCAGGGGTATTCAAGGAGTTACAGACCCTTGCCCTAGAGTAAAAATAAACAAACCCTTCTCTAAGAAATCATTGGTTCCACTGTCTGTGGGAATAAAACCAGTTTAACTAAGTCTAATCAGTTCACTGTTTGGTGTATTTGACTCAGATGTAGTAAAATGGACATTTGCATGGCCATGAACCTGATTTCCATGTGCTGACAGGTTTGCAGCTGCTACATGCTGTTTACTGGTTCTCCAAGTTTGTGTCAAAGTCATTCATGTTTCCAGTAAAATTCCAGAGCAAGTTTCTGTAAATAAATACCACACTGAGGAAAAGCGAACTCAGTTTGGTCATACAGAGTCAGGACAACTGAAGGAGCATGTCATTTCTGGTAGCTTCTGTGCAGAACTCCCCAGAGGGAAATGACAGCATCACTATAGATAAAAGTAGAAAGGACCAACGGGTGCAACAAGCCCATTTTATTTCATTAACTTTTCCCACTAAGGGTGACTTTTTTGAGAATTGAAATCAGCTTCACATTTCATCTTGCTCTTTCTATTGGCCAATGGCTCCTTCATTGTTAATTCTGCTCCTCAAGAGCTTCAGTGGACCTACAACACTGTTCCAGATGGATGAATGGCAGAGGACTTGGGAAATTTTGATAAACTTTCTCTCAGAAACATAATCCCTATCAGGGAAATCAAGCTCAGAGGTCACGAGTTCTTTGACAGTGGACCCGAACAAAGGTTTTTCCAGACAAGCTGTGAAATGAAATTAGAAGGCCTTTCTTTCCTCTGGGTAATAGCACAAACTTCCACAGTCTGAATGAAATCTGCTTACAAATTGTGCATGAATGAAGCTAGAGGCTGAGGTGTTGGCCAACGGTTTGAGAAAAATCCTTTATACTCAACAAAAGGTGCTAGAAAGGAAGAGAAGAGAGAAGCCCAGACAGAATGTAGAAGGTACTTTTGAGTAGAGACGTTTCCAAGTAGAAGTAAATCTCCAAGACTGAAAAACAGCTGATGAGAGAGGGACAGAACTCTTCACTTGAAAGACAACCGCGCTTCATAGACACAGTGCTGCGTTAGATCACACAGGGAAAAACTTGCCATGTGCAGTGCATGGGTTATCACGTTCCATACAGCCATCTGGAAATGCAGGAGCTGTTTTTATCCTATTCAAATGAAGTAAAGAAAATCGAAAGCAAGGGAAAGGGGAGGGAGGCTCATGAGCAAGGAGTGAACAAGTGAAAACAGAAACACAGGTGTGAGTGTGAGCACTGAGGTGCACAGAGCAAGGTGTAAAAAGAAAAGATTAGCAGAAAAGTCAGATGTGAAAAGAAGATATGTTGGCATTTATATTTCAGATTAATGTGAGGGAAAGAAGAAATACACAAATGAAGAAAAATGAAGCCAAATAGAGCTTAGGAACAAGAGAAGAAAACAAAGCAAGTATAAAAAATTCACACCCGATACCTTATAAAACAAAAATCCAGGTCTGTGTTCAATCTTAAATAATAAATATCAAAGGAAATTTGAGGTGATTCCTCCCCTACTTGAAGAGTATCCATGGATCTACAGCATTTCAGCACCAGTTAGCAAAATGGTCTGTTACTGCAGCATGTCCTTCGATTTTGATCACAGCCATGTCACAGACAACAACTAGGCAAGTTTTAGAGGTTAATGTCAGGAAAAGATTTAGCAACTGATGAAGGGCAAACTTCGGGGTGGGCAGGACAAGCAATGGGAGCATCTTAGGCTCAACAAATGAAATAAAGGGTGGTCTGGAAAATACTGGTTTAGGGAGCAAGGGGACAGTACCCTGCTCTTTGGGTGCATTGTCATGGCTAACAAAGGGCAAGACAAAATGATAGTGCAGCCCAACGGGGGGTGTGTGGGGGGAAGCACACCAGGAAGAATTCAGTGGTAGGCAATACTCAAAAACAGAAACAGGCAGGTGAAAGCAAAATTGGAAAGAAAGTATCAGACCATGTAACCTGTGGGCCGGCTGAAGCAGGTCCTGTAGGTAGCAGGTGTCACATACGATGCTAAGAGAGGAACTCAGGAGGGGGACACATGTTTCCTAGAAATGAGATGCCAGGAAGAAAGGGCATCACAATCCACTTTCTTTTTTCTTAAACTGTCATCAGTAGGATACATTAGCACTTAGTTGATGGTTAAGTAAATTTTTACTTTGCTTTATTGAAGTATACCTGATATCCAATAAAGGCACATGTTTAAAATATACAGTTGGGTGAGCTTTAATACATGTATACAGCCTTGAAATCATTGCCACAATCAGGTAAATGGACATAACCATCAGCTGCCAAAAGTCTCCTTCTCTCTCCTCCCTCCCACACTCCTCAATGTCCCAGGCAATCGATGATTTACTTTTTTGGTCATTAAGATTCATTCACATTCTCTAGAACTTTATAGAGTCATACAGTATGCTTTTGTCTCGGTTCTTTCTATCAATATGATTATTCTGAGATCCATCCATGTTGGCGTGTGCTTCAATAGTTTATTCTTTCTTTATTTGTGAATAACAGCATTCTATACTATGGATATGTCGTAACCTGTTTATCCATTGAACTACTGATGAACATTTGCATTATTTCCAGTTCTATGCTATTATAAACAAAGCTGCTATGAACATTTGTATAAAAGTCTTTGTATAGAACATGCATTTTGTTTCATTTAAGTTAAGTGCTTAGGAGCCAAATGGCTGGATCATATGGTTGGTGTATGTTCAACTTGCTAAGAAACGGCCAAATCGTTTTTTAAATTGTGTATAGCATTATACATCACCCCCAGCAATGAGTGGAAGTTCCAGTTGCTCCACATCCTCACCTACACTTCATATATTCAGTCTTTTCAATCCTTTGAGCCATTCTCATAGGTCTGTAGTGATGTCTCATTGTGGTTTTAATTAGCATTTCTTTAATGACTAATGATTTTGAGCAAGTCCTCATGTACTTTCCTGAAATTCACATGTCTTCTTTAGTGAAGCATCTGTTGAAACATTTACCCTTGTTTTATTGAGTTTTACAACTGAGTTATAAAAATTTTTGCATATTCTAGATTCAAGCACTTGTCTGATCTATACTTTGCAGATATCTTCTTCCAGGCTGAGGCTGACCTTTTTTTCTTAACAGTGTATTTTAAAAAGCAAAAGATTTTAAGTTTAACCAAGTCCAATTTACTGATTGTTTTTCTTTTATCATTTAGACTTTTGTGTCTTATTTAATAAGTCTTGGCAAACCCAAGATCACTTGCAAAAATTTTGTATTGTCTGTTTGTCGCTGCTGTTAGTCTTAGCTTTTTACATTTTGGTCTAGAATAAATTTTGAGTTATTTTTGTATACAGTGTAAAATAAGGATCAGGATTAATTTTGTTGCATATGACTATCCGATTGTTCCAGCACCATGTGTTAGAAAGATTACTCTTTCTCCATTGAATTGACTTGGCACATTTGTCAAAAATCAATTGTGTAAGTCTATTTCTGGACTCTGTTCTATTCTACTGATTTATTAGTCTACCTCAGCATTAATACGGTCTTGTTTCTTGTAGCTTTACAGTCTTGTGATCAGGCAGCAGTCCACTTCCAACAACTGAACACAAGGTCAATACCAGATAAAAATAGGTGTCATTTGGTGAAGAGGCCTATGGAACTCAGTCAGAATTCCTTATATCTCTCCAGCCAAACCCAGGGCTGGCTCTGGAGACCGAGTAAAGCCAACATTACTGGGAGGACCTCAGCAGTCTCGACCACAAAGTGGAAGCGCATGAAGAGATTACATAAGACTGTGTAAGGCCTATAAATGTTTGACTTCAGACCCTCAGGCGTAGATTGAGAAGATATTGGAATAACCAATTCAGCATTTTTTTCCATGCAGTGACGCCTAGATGATGCATGGACAATCCGCTGTAGTTCTGTGCCTCTGTAAGGTAAATATCTAAACAACCAAGATGTGAGAATACCTTTGAATGTCTCTATACACCACCAAAGATGAACACACTTGTCTGATCACAGGAACAGGACAATTGAGAGAAGTTTAATTAGTTAACTTAGAGTTATCTTGCCAAAAGGCAATGACTTCTTTTCTTTCTTTTTATTCTCAGGATCTTATAACATAAATTTTCCTTAGCTGTTCTATTGTTCCCCAGGTCTAAACATAGCTTTTATAACTATAAGACTTGTTCATATCAATAACTCGAACCAGTAATATACTCATTGAACAACCAATAAGAAAGGTTTGTTAGATTTGCAATGTCAAAGTACACATGTATTGTAATAAAAAGAAAATAAGTATATCAAAAAAAGGAAATGAAAATATATCCATTTTCTTAAAAGCATAAGAACAATTCTGGCTCAAAAAAAAGTTAAAATTAACTTGGCTGGAACTCTGATGAGCACACTCTAGGCCAATAAAACAGTTACAGAGTCTGAGTTTAAGTGGTCATTTCTCCATAGTTTCTAGGGAAGATCATTTCAGCTGTAGTTCATTGTACAATAGAAGTCTTCAACAGAGCGTAAGGCTAGAGGATGGGACACATGGAAAAGTACTGTGGCTAAGAGAGTTGGAATAAAAAAATAAGATTCCCACGAATGCACATGGAAGTCGGTCACAGAGACCTTATCTTATAGGAATGTGGTTCCTTCAATCAGCCAGGTTCGAGCCATCCTGGGGCCTGATCAGCTTGGCTCCATGGGTACTGAACAGTTAAGCTGGGTTTTAGTTCAGACAGAATAAAATGATCACCAGGAACAGGAATGTTCCAGAGACTTTAAAACTGTACAAATGGCCATGTTACAAGAGAAGACCCTGCACAGAAAGCCTAAAGTCAGAGTTCGCTGCCCCTTCATGTGTGTCTAATTATAGATCTCTTGATTTTATGCATCGCAGAGGGTTTTATATCCATTCTTTCCCCTGTATTTAAAAATGTGGACTTCAGTGACAAGCAGGTGCCTTCATTCCCAATTCATATGTAAAAAACAAGGCACAATATTGAAAAGAGCACCACATTGGATCCTTCAGAACTAATAAATTCACCACCCCGACTTTAATTCCTGGATGACTTAAATATTAGTGAAAATGCACTTCAACATATATTGTAGGAACATCAATAATGAATGCATTTAAGGCAAACTAAATTCAGGAGTGGGTAGTAGCAGGAACATGAAGAAGTACACATTCAAAACGTGGCCATTCATTCATTCTGTCTACTCCGGGTTCTTGTTTTTTCATTAAAGTTTTCATTAAAAACGTGTGCTGTGGCAAGGGTTAATAACACATTGATACACACTGATACTTCTTATCACCAACTCTCAAGTCCAGGTTTCAGAGAGCTAGCACGAGACAGTAGACACAAGACACAAATTCTAGAACAGATATTGTCAGCTGCATGAGCTGCGCAAAGTACTTTCCCTTCTTATCCTCAGTTTATTCATCTGTAAAATGGAGGAACCATTGCCTACCTGGTTTGTGGTGAAGACAAAAAAATACCACCTTTCTATAGCCTCCAGTGAGATGCCAAAACACTCCAATATATGTTATTGTCCCTCTGTTCCCTCCTACTCTATTACTGGTAAAAATAAGTTGGATATCAAAGTGTTTTTCCTCGGGTTGTTACCATTGCCTACTCTATAATACTGAAAAGGAATAAGCATGAAAGGGCACACTAGATGAATTCACTGTATCCACCCTGAATTCTTCGTCAACACTCATTTTTCAGGTCCCCATTTTTCCAGCCACTTACTTCTCTGCCTCCTGGATTTCTGACTTTACTGTGTTCTATTTGGATTCGGGAGGTAACATATTAGGAGACAGCATGGAAAACTGACAGTTGTTTTTAAGTATTGACAGATAGCAAGAAATAACAGAGATGCTGTATAAGGCAGTAAAAATGTTTGGTGCCTGAGGCTTGCATTTAAGTCCACAGCAGAACATTTATTGCTTTGGTTTTTCTGAGTCTTACCTCCCACATTAGAAATGTGGCTAGTAATGCTTATCTTGTGTAAATCATGAGAATTGGGAGGATCGGATACAACCTTTTGTGAAATTTCTTTATAAGTGCTAAATAACATTCAGAGATGGACACTGTCCTTGTTATTACAAGGTTACACAGACAGCCTGGGACGATTTCTTCCCACTGTCATCTTGCTCCCAGGCTGAAGTTAGTCCAAGCAAACTGAATGCAGAACTTCCACAGACTCTGAGCTTGCCAGAAATGGCCTTGGAGAACTTCAACTAGTGCCACTTAATACCCAAATACCAGACTAAATGTGTGACTGTTTTGTGATTTGGGCCAACGGGCAGAGTGAGCACATTGTCTCTGGTCAGTCTGGTTCCTCAAAAAGTGATCTGAACCCTCAGCAAATTCTAGAACCAACCAGGCTACTTCAGGTCCTTGAATTTTCTCGGGGCATTGCTTGATCACGTGCTACCCAGGGGACTGTCAGCTGGGCTCACCATAACACAACCTCAATTTCCGAGACTCATGGTCCACAATGTCTCAGCATGTGGGGATAACAGTTGTTCATTAGAATCACATGGTAACACACCATTAACATTATAACAGAGAGAGAATTTTAGGGGACTGCAAAACAACAAAATAAGTTAAATCAACAATGTGGTGTTTAAACATTTCCAGCAATTCCAAGGCTCTGACACAGCTGAAAATGATTTGAGGAATAAGATCGGCCAAGGAGAATGTCTAATTTCCATTAATGCAGGAGTATCTATGCAGCCCCTGCCATAGCCAGAGAGGCAGCGTTTAAGACAGTTTTTGAGCCTGGTTCCAACTAAACGGTGAAAATTATTTCCTGGCATGGCTTCAAGTTCTTCATTCTGGAGCCAGACTGTCTGGGTTCAATTCAAAAGCTGACCACTTACTAGCAATTTAACCTTAGGCAAGATCCTTATCCACTTGAACTCAGTTTCTTCATCTATAAAATGGGGGTAATAATAAAGCTACCTGAGTATGAGGGTTAAATGGGAAGTAACGACAATAATTCCAGACAAAAAGCTGTTCTTAAGTATTAGTTATTACTACCTTAAGTGGTATGTAAGTGCTCAATAAGAAATAACTTTTAGATGCTCCTTTATACTGTACCAAACTGATGCCTTCAAATGTCTGAGATGTGAGGCATGTGCCATTCTCTTCGACTTTTAAAGGAAGAGAGCGAGTGTCAGGAAGGCTGGATCCCTGACATCACCCGGCAAGTCCGTGGGTTAATCGTGATTTTCTAACATTTCCCCTCCCCCTAGGTCCCCCACCCCCATTAAAATTCAATGCTTCCAAGAGTTTTAAACTTTCTTAGAAACACGAATGAAGTAATCACTGCGGGTGACTGTTAGAACAGAGAGCGAACACTAAACAAGCCAAAATTCCACGTTTGAAAGGAAGGCTAAGCAATTACATTGTCATTTTCAAGTGAGCAATACAGCCAAGTTATTTTGTTATTGGACAGAACTTTCAATCTGTAAATTTTCATATAGAATTGAACCAAGTAAACCCTGTTGCAAAGAGGACAAAGAGCTAGAGGGATACTTTTTTTAAAACAATCTAAGTATGAAAACATGAGATAGCTGCCATATTCTGGAGGTCTGTACTGAGGGGAGGGCCCCTTGATGTCAGGGTGTAACTATATATGTGCTGCCTTAATGAAAAGGAAACAAGAAAACCAGCAAATGAATGTCCAAGAATCCACATACAGAAACATGTCCAGATTGTGGTAAAAACTGCCTGACCCAAAACGACTTCGTATGCCACTTTGTCGTTGAGGATTGGTTATTATCAGAGTAGATCAGCACCTTAGCTGGGAAAGGAGCAAGGCAAATATAGAATCCCAGGACTTTGAGCTCCAGATTGGCACAGAGGTGCTTGGCTTCCGGTATCTTCTGCTCTGCCATTGCCCTGGGTCCATCCAAAAATAAAGGCGCTCTGACCACATGTTCCGTCACACAACCAGAGCACACCTGGGCACTGCTGCCCTCCTTCCTTGAGGCGGCCAAGGGCTTTACTGCCGCAGGAGCACATGCGGTTCTGTACACCCAAAAACCAGACACTGAGGAGCACTTCAAAGATACCGTTAATTCCGTTGAAACAGCAGGACCTATTAAGACTTCAAGCTTCTCCCACACCTCTAATGCACTCAAATCCAAAGCAAGTGTCCAACTGAAGTCATCTTCAGACTGAGGGAGTGTGAAGCATTACTCAAGTAATCAAATATGATGGGTAAGTTCTCTTTCTCTCTCTGCTTCCCTCACACTCTTGGTGGATGTGTCAAGAAAGAAGGAATAATTGATATTTTAACATTGCCGTTGTATCATTTCCCATGTAAAAAAAAATAAAACAACTATTCTTGAACTCCCCCCTCCAAATCATCAGCATAACCAGCAAAATATCAATGAGGACAGATTTGCAAAGGAAAACTCTAGGGAGGTTATTATGGCCTGACAAGTTCATTGTCCTTTCTAATGAATGAAAGTACAAATTGTCAAAAAAAGTTTAATTTCAAAAGTCATTGCTTTTGGTTTTATGATGGTGGAAAACATTGAGTTAGACACAGATACAAAAACTAATTGGAATATAATTTCTCTCTGTATTTGTGAGGTCACAATATGGCCTAAGGTCAAATCCAGGTAGCCACGTGTACAGTCAAGAACCAGATTATCCACTCACAACAGATTATTCACTCACAGATGATCATTGTTTCCAAACAACAGACACTTGACGCACATTACATCAACTGTACGTGAGGGAACTACTTCCTCTTTCTTGACCAAACCCGTCTTCATCTCCACTAGTCTTATATTGTAGGAAAGCAATAGCTTCCTTTAAACTCTCTGAGCTCAGCATTCAACTCTTGCTTTATCCAGGATAAGCAAGCAAAATTTGAAGTTCCCCACAATATTCCAAAGAAGTTAAACACTTCATCCACCCACCTTTCAAACCCTGGCAGTGCAAGATGTAAAGAAAGTAAAAAAGAAAGAGAGATAGAGAGTGAGAGAGAGGGAATAATAAAGGTTTTCCCATGTCGCTCCATCCAAGATCTGTCTGTATATCCACCTTTCATGTATGAGTTTTTATAGGCATACACTACAGGGAACATGGTGATTCTTGGCTACATTTGCTGGCTCTCAAAAATCAGAATTCATACAAACTTCTAGCTAGATTTAGCTGGTTCCTCTCTCCTAAAATGCTGCAAGGGGGAAAAATGGGGTTGGCTAGACTAATAATAAAAATATATTGAAAAAGGGAGCTCCATAAGCAAGCCTGAGGATGGCAACCTTGTTGCTAGAGAGTTCATTTAGGGGTAATAAAACGTGAACTGTCTTTGTATGGTTCATAAAATTTATTACATGCAAAATTTGCCTACTCACTGTACCATCCTTTGCAGACCTATTCTTCTTAACAGTTCTTCTAAAACAAAGAACTGTTCAACACATAAAGGGGTTCATGTATGAAGCAGGAAAAAGCAAATGAAACCCATTAAAGAAATTATAATTGAGATGAGTAACATGGTACCCTGTTTACAAGAAGAAAGGTGGAAGGTGCTCAGAGTTTTGCACTTCATTTATGAAAGACAAAAGCAAGTTTTTTCCCTTAAATGAAGTCACAAAATCAATCAAACATGTGAGCAAGTTGTCCTTGTGGGGTACAGGGATTTGAGAAGGACTGGACGTGCCAGATGGCCAGCGGATGAAGGCTCTGACAGGCACTGTCTCTCCTAGTCCATCCCTCCCGCCTTGCCACATGGAAGCCTGCCTCGGTCTGTCTTGTTCGAAGGGTCCAAAGGCTAATCTGGTTTGCACCATGGCATCAGTTGAGTTGATAGCAAACCAAATTCCTTTCATTTAGAACCACCCGAAAGGCTCAGCTCACACCACCTGAGGGTTTGGATTTAGGTAAGGAAGAGCAGGTTTCACAAGCCACGGGCATGTCCCTGATGCCAATGTCTGTGTGTCAGAAGTGCAGTGGTAGGCAGGGCACTCTCCCTCCAGTTTTGAGTTGAACAGGCGCACAAGCCCTGAGATCTGTGACCCTCAGAGGCTTGTTAGCACTGAAACTGGCTATGGGGGGGGGGTGAGACAGGAGGGGGCATTACACAACCTGACCACTTTCAAAAGGGATTTGAGTGATTTTCTTTTTCTTCTCATAACAAACAGAAAGCACTGGGGAAACACATAAAATCCATCCTCGTGTGAATTTTTCTGCACAGCAAAACATAAAAGCAGCCCAGAGGCGTGGAAAGAGCTCACTGGGCAAAGGTTGGGTAGAACATCTCTAAGATCTCATCTAAGCTATCAAATACCAATTATTTTAACTGCTAAGTTGTTGAAATCACATAACAGAAAGTGACGCTCCTTCAAAGTCTCATTTAGTCCCCAAATATGCCAACAAAGATCACATTTTAGTTGGGGTTCTCAGACAAATACAATCAACAGGAGATAATACATATAAGCAGATTTATTATTAGGAACTAGATCATGCAGTTAGAGAGGCCGAGGAGACCTGAGACCTGAGACCTGCAGTTGGAAAGCTGGAGACCCAGGAGGGCAGGTGGGATGGTTCCAGTGCGAGTCCACAGGCCTGAGAACCAGGAGGGCTGATGGGGTAAGTTACAGTCCAAGTCCAAGTCCTTGTCCAAAGGAATGAGAAGATGGATGTCTGAGCCTGAAGACAATTAGGCAGAGAGAGTTCCTTCTTACTCTGCCTGTCATTCCGCTCAGGCCTTTAATGGGTTGGATGGTGCCCACCCACACTGGGGAGGGCGATCTGCTTCCCCGAGTCCACCAGTTCCGAAGTTCGCCTGGCCCACCTGCACTCTCACACACCCAGAACAATGTTTAGCTGAACGTCTGGGCACTCCGTGTGGCCTAGTCAACTTGACACATGGAATTAACTGTCCCAACTAAAATGGTAGTTGTGACGGACTGGTAGAGATGACACTTACTCCCCCTTCCTCCTATTTCCCTGTGAAGGGATTTCCATGCAACCAGAACTTCCTGCCCTCCCTGACATCTCCCACTCCCTCTGAGGGGAGAGGTGAATTAACTGGCAGTAGAGTTTGGAAGGAACAGGTGGCCTTAAGTGGCTTCAACTCTAAGGTGGGGTACATTACCAAACTCAGACCGTGAAGCCTCAGCAAGCACCAGCCATGGAAGCCTCGGCGATCTCACTGGACCGTTCCAGGTATAACATGTGAAATGCTGCAGTTCATTCTTAAACTACTCCGTCTCCACTTGGCCTGGTGACACAGGGAAGACAGAGGATACAGAAGAGAGCAGACTAGCCTCCTAAGACTCTATGATGGGTAACACTGCAAGCTCCAAAAGATATGTTGAAGCCCTAACCCCCCATGGCTTGGAATGTGACCCTATTTGGAGTGGGGTCACTGAAACTGTAATTAGTTAAGATGAGGTCATAGTGGAGTAGAGAGGATCCCTAATCCAATGTGACGTGTCCTTATAGAAGAGAAGAGATGGGGAGGCACAGACACGTAGGGAGGATGCGATGTGACGACTGAGGCAAAGACTGAGATTCTGCAGCTGCAGGTCGAGGAACCCCAGGGTCTGCAAGGAAGGATTCTTCCCTACAGATTTCAGAGCTAGTGTGGTCCTGCCAATACTGTGACCTCTGGTCTTCTAGACTCCAGAACCACGAGACAATAAGTTTCTGTTGTTTTAAGCCACCAGGTTTGTGGTATTTTGTTACAGCAGCCCTAGGAAATTAATATAGAGTAACATAACATCATTCCTTACAACTCTAGACAAACACTGAGACATACAGAAAGGTTCCTTATGGTGCTGTAAAATGCAATCCAAGGCAATATCGGCCTTTTGCTAAACATCCTAGGATAAGTGCACATGCCTCAGTTAGGGGGCAAGGTGCCTACATGGCCCTCGGTTGGGTGCAGCAGGCCAGGCACAGCCAGGCAGAAGCAGCAAGAACGTCCGAATGCACCCACCCAGCACTCAGCACTCCACTGCCAGGGGCTGGGTGCTACTGTCTGCTGACCTGGTCTATCTGTTCATTATTAAAACTAATGACAACTGTTCACAAAGCATTTTCCATGTGTCAGGAAGCAATTCAGCAATCTTTACAGAGATTTTATTCTGAGACTTGAAATAACTTGAGAGGTAAGCATCTGTATCTTTATTTTTAGGAGAGACTAAATCTTGTATGGGACCAGCAGATCATGGGGCCTGATTTTGAGGACAGGCTGTCCTGAGCCCAAAGCCCAGCTCAGTCATTTTTGGACATGAAAACACTTCTGGACACGAAGAAGCAGGTGAATTCTGCAATTTGAGCACTGAAGGATAAATTATTAGAGTGTTAGGGATAACACAATACAAGCCTCCCTCAATATTATTCATGAACACATTTTTCAAGACATGAGGGATCTTCAATGATCAAAGTAAGAAATCACTGTTCTTACTGAGAGACTACACTGAAGCAGCGTTATCTGAATGGGCCAAGAAAAGTAAGACTAGGCAGAGAAGTCAGGCATTGGTTTCTATAGCTCGCATTGTATTTTAAGGTCCAGAGCGGTGAGAAGGAGAGTGCCACAGGACTGGTTTTATGCTCAACCTGTTATCCAGTATCACAGATTTGGGAACATTACCTTCTACAAACACTGTGGAAACACGGCTTTTGGGAACTACAAACAGGTTAGTATGCAGACTGCCTTGCAAGGAGCAGGCATATAAACTACTGTGCAACTGCACTTAGATTTCTCAATAGGTCATCACCGCCCTTGGGATACAGTCTGAAGTCAGCCTGACACGTGAGACATATTTGTCCGTCCCCTCTGTCCCCCACACTCCAGCACTCCACCCACCACCCACAGGCATTACTTCCCACATGTACTCAAGCCTGGAACCACACACTCTGCAACAGTGTTTTCTCAAACTTTAATGTGCCTGGGAAGCCCCCGGAAAACTTGTTAAAATGCAGGTCAGAAGGTCTGGGGTAAAGCCTGAAATTCTGCTTCTCTAACAAGTTCACAGGGATTCCTGCTGCTGGTCCTAGATCCTAGGCTGGGTGATTCAGTAGCCCAGGGCTGGATGACCAACCAATGTTCACAAGCTTCCTGGCACTTTAACACCCTGAGCATTTCCCCACATGTGGGTAGGACTCCTTCTTCCAACTCCCACTGTGCAACTCCCATCAAGCAAAGCCTAGATCAAACATCAGCTCCTCTGTGGGGCTTCAGTAAGATCTGCTTCCCCAGGCACCGCTGAGCCTTCCTCCCTCTGAGTCTATCTTGGTTTCTTGAGCAACACATGAAAGAGAATTAGAGATCTCCTTCATTCCTTTGTCTTTGCCATAGATTGTATTTCTGGAGGGCAAGGATGATGGCACTAGTCGGCAACTTCTTATCCTTGCCAGTCTACACAGTGCCTGACACAAAGCAGGGGGTAAATTGAGTTAGCTGAATAAATGAAACAGATGGAACAGGCTATGATTTAAAGAGTTTACACTGTCCCCATCCTTCAAAGTCAGATCACTGTTTTATCTCCAATTCTTTTAGTCCTTTGCGCTGTGTTTGATTCAGTCTTATTGACTTGTACTCATTTTTTACAGATTCTTTTAAAAACTGTGTCATTACTTTGGGTTGGCTGTAATTTTAAATCATAGAGCCTTACTGTGAAGAATGGCATCCAGAAAAAAAAATGTGGCTTAATTCAAGTCACTTAAGAGCTGTGTCATGCTAACCAAACTGGGTTTGCTTGCTGGCCCGGTATGCTTACTTCGAAAATGGTTACAATACTGGCACCTGCCCCATCGGTTCCGAGGTTAAATGAATTAATATATACATGCAACACATTTAGAACTGTGCAGTGTAGAATGATTCTGATATCCTTTATACCTTTCAGTATTTATAAAGTCATGCTCCTCGCTACTGAAAGTATTGAAGACTAGGTCTGTACCATTCTGCTTTTCATCATGTGCTAAATGATAGGATCTTCACTTTCCTGCATAACTTCAAACAACATGCTGTTGTGTAGTTTTCTGCTTTTGCAATCTTGCCTGTCTCAGCCCATTTGTGATGTTTCTCCTATTGATACTATTCTTATATTGCAGTCTTGCCTGTCTCAGCCCATTTGTGATGTTTCTCCTATTGATAATATTCTTATAGATTTCACATTACTTTCCCCTTGATTCTGCACCTGTCTTTATCCCCTTTATTTGGGGTTTAGAAATCTGAGCTCATAAGAGATCCATTCACACTGGCTTCAATTTCTGCTCATTGGAAATAGTCTCAATTAAATTATTAGAATTTCAGTTTTTAGTTTTTTATTTTATAACCTTTCCCATCATTATGTTTTCTAACTTCTGAGAGATAAAAACTGTCAGCAAAGAATGTCTGAATTTATCAGAGGCTCTCTGTTAGCAGAATGAAAATGAACATATTTGAGGAAGTAGGTGGCCCACCATTCATCCTTTCTCACTGCTACAACACAAGGCTGTGTCACTCATACATCTAATACTTGCAGATAATTACTATTTTGGCTTTTTCTCCTTTTATTACAATAAACATGAGTTACTTCTAATAGATAGGTTAGAAATCTATTTCAATAGATAGATTGAATATCTATTATTCTAATAGATAATCTACTTCAACAGATAAATTTCTAATTAAGTATGTAAAATATCACTTTGATATTGTATCCCTCCCAATTCTTTCTCTTGGTCTGTTACTTTTGAAAAAATAAAAGTGTATTTCATCCCACCAAGTTTAAAAATATCAAAACAGATCATTACTAAGGATACATTGCTGTATTACCTATGTAAGAAAAACTCTGCAGAACTCCAATGTGTTGCCATATATTCAAAGAGAAGGTTTTAAGCTAACTTCAAAAGACTAAGAAATGAAAATGCCTTGAGTTAAAAGAAAACATTTACAGTTTACATATTAATTTGTAAATGATTCCCTGTTTTAATCTATTTTTTCTAATATTTGCCAATCACAAATCTGGCCCTGTCGCTTGTGAGCAAGAAGCCTTCCTGCATGGTTAACACACCCAGGGAACACAACACACCTGTGCAAAGACACAAGACATGATGAACAAATACTGGCAAGATTGTTATGAAATAGCAGTCACATCAGGAACTTTAACAGATTATTAAAAATGGCTATATTCACCAGGGCAGGGCCACCGAACACCTAAGGCTCCCCTCCTCTTACATAACAGGCTCGAACAGATCAAAACATGGCTCAAGAAGAACTCAAACCCCCAGAGCCCATAACTCTAAGCGACCAAGAAATTTCCAACCTATCAGATGCACAGTTGAAAACACTGGTGATCAGGATGCTCACAGAACTGGTTGATTTTAGTCACAAATCAGAGGAACAAATGAAGGCTAAACTAATTGAAATGAAGGGAAATGCACAGGAAAACAATAGTGACAGAAAGGAAACTGGGACTCAAATTAAGGGAGTGGACCAGAAGGAAGGAAAAAATGACAAAACAGAAAAGAATGAAGAAACAAGAATTCAAAAAATGAGGAGAGGCTTAGGAACCTCCAGGACATCTTTAAACTCTCCAACATCCAAATTATAGGGGTATCAGAAGGGGAAGAGAAAGAGCAATAAGTGGAAAACTTATTTGAATAAATAATAAAAGAGAACCTTCCCAATCTGGCAAAGGCTATAGACTTCCAGGAAATCCAGGAAGCTCAGAGAGTTCCAAAGAAGTTGGACCCAAGAAGGAACACACCAAGGCACATCATCATTACATCCCCAAGATTAAAATGAAGGAGAAAATTCTAGAAGCAGCAAGAGATAAGGGGACAGTCACCTACGAAGGAGTTCCCATCAGACTGTCAGTGGATTTCTCAAAAGAGACCTTACAGGCAAGAAGGGGCTGGAAAGAAGTATTCCAAATCATGAAATCCAAAGACCTACAACCAAGATTGCTCTATCCAGCAAAGCTTTCATTTAGAATGGAAGGACAGATAAAGTGCTTCTCAGATAAGATCAAATTCAAGGAGTTCATCATCACCAAGCCCTTATTATATGAAATGTTAAAGGGACTTATCTAAGAAAAAGAAGATAAAAAAGATGAACAGCGAAAGGACAGCAAACTCACAGTTATTAACAACCACAACTAAAACAAAAGCAAACTAAGAGGACAGCTAGATCAGGAGTGAACCATAGAAATGAAGATCACATGGAGGGTTAGCAACAGGGGAGTAGGAGAAGGATAAGGGGGGAGAAGGTACAGAAAATAAGTAGCATAGACAGTAGGTAGAAAATAGATGGGGGGAGGGCAAGAATAGTATGGGAAATATAGAATCTAAAGAACTTGAGACACGTGGTCATAAACTAAAGGGGGGAATGGTGGGGGAGGGGTGTGCAGGGTGGAGGGGAATGAAGGGGGGAAATAGAACAACTGTAATGGCATAATCAATAAAATATATTTAAAAAATTTTTAAATGCATAAACTAAAAAATGGCTATATTCAGGACCTCAACCACCACATATTAATTGAGCAAACTGGAACAAGTCTGACCTCTAGTTCAGTCTGAGGAACCCAGCATGTGTAGACGTAAGAGTTCCTTTTCTATAAGAAGAGTCCAGGGCACCCAAGGGAGGTGAGGATATGTGCTAAGGTAACAGACTGTTCTCTAGAAGGGCTGCTTCTCAGTCTATGAGTTGGGAAAAAAACCAAATTTTTTCAAATTCCTAATTCGTATGAATATTTTGTAAAATGCAACAAAATAGAAAAAAGTAAAAGCTAAAAAACCAAAAACACACATCATAAAAGTCCACACTCACCTCTTCAGGTGTCACAGCATGGTAAATTGTTATACAGGGTGCTGATGGCCTGTGACTTCTGCATTTACCTTGATATAGACAAAGAGTTCACAGACTATCACAGACCACACTTTGATTATCACTCCTGTATCATAAACTACTAGAAAAAAATCTGCCTGAAAATGAGTCAGAACCATATCCACCCCAAGTACTGTTATTTCTCACCTGGCCTACAACAGACTTTCTTCCAGTGGGCTTCCCTCAATGCCCATTCCATGGCCACACAGCATCCAGAGCAGGTCTGTCCCTGCTCAGGGCTCCTCCTTGCTCTTAGAATAAATCCATAACACACATGTGGGGTAGAAGCTCCTACAAGAACTGTCCTGCTTCCTAGTCCAGAGTCATCAGTTCTCTCTTTTGTTACTTGTTCCAAATATACACAGGACATTGCTCAGAAAAGCCCCGAACTCCCTCCAGGTCCAGGGTCTTCCCACACATTCATCGTGGAATTCTGCACCAACACTCCTCCACCCCATAGGTTCAAAACAGCTGCAACTACATCACCATTCATTCCACAGAGTGCTGGAGTCGATGCCCCCATGCCCAAATCTGGGTGGTTCTGTGACTCTTGTGACTAACAGAACAAGGCAGATGTGATGGTGTGCCAATATCTGAAGCCAGGCATCAACACACTGGAAGCTTCCACTTCCTGCCTCTTAAAACACTCTTCCTGGAAACTTCAGCAACCTCAGCAACCACATAAGGAGTCTAATTACTCTGAAACCATCATGTGAGAGGGGTCACGTGCAGGGTCTCCAATAGACAGCCCAGCCATCCAAGGCTAGGACCAGGCACACGCTGTTGACCTTCTATCAGAGGTGTTCAACTGTTCGGCGTCTCTGGGTCACACTAGAAAAGAGGAGTAGTCTTGAGGCACACATTAAATACAAGGTGACACACAGTCACAAAATAATGTCATACTGTTTTAAGTAAATTTATGATTTTGGGTTGGGCTGCATTCACAGCCATCCCGGGCTGCCTGTGGCCCATGGGCCTCAGGTTGGACACCTGTAGACCATCTTATCCACCAGCCGAATATTACCTGTGTCCACAGTCCATTCCACATGGAGCCACAGAAATACAGTCAAGCCCCTATTTCTGACTGAAAATAAATTGTGAGATATGATACAATAGCTGTTAAGTCACTCAATGTCAAAGGCAGAATAATGGCTTTCCCAAAGATGCCCAGGTCCTGATCCCCAGATCAGTGACCATGTTCATTTGCATGGTAATAGGGACTCTGTGGATGTGATTACATTCAAGATTTTGAAATGTGAGATTCTCCTGGATTATCCCAATGGGCTGAAAGTAATTACAAAGGTCTTTACAAAAGGAAAGCAGAAGGAGCGGAGTCAAAGGGAGACAGATTTGGAGATGTTATGCTGCTGGCTTTGAAGATGAAGAATCAGACCATGAATCAAGCCAGGAAATGCAAGTAATGGATCCTCCCCTAGAGACTTTGGAAGAAACATGACCCTGCCAAGACCGTGATTTCAGCTTTCCGAGACTCAGGTAGGTCTTCTGACCATCGGAACTATAAGTTAAGAGATTGGTGTTGTATTAAGCCACTAAGTTAGTAGTAATTTGTTACCATATCAACAGGACATGAAGGCACTCAATTTTAGGGTAATTTGTTATACAGTAATAGACAACCAGGATATAACTTTCCCACTCCATCACACTTCCCCAAACACAGACGTTTGCTTAAATAATTACCTGGCTAATTCCTGTTCATCATTCAGACGTCAGCTGAAATATTTACTTCTAGGCATGTATTGAAGGATATATTCTTAGTGTGTAATTTATTTTTGAGATCAGAGAATATCTGTGTCCCTACAAAATGAAAAGTTCCAGAAAGTCAGGTCTGTGTCTACTTGGCTCACAAAGGAGTCCCCATTCCCTAGGCATGATACTTTCAGTAAATAGATCATGAGTCGGCAAATGACTGAGTAAATGAATACAGAATACATCAGAATACATGCAATGTAGTGGAACCTTAGTTTGCAAATGAATATAAAGGAGAAAAATTGTGTTGGAAAAAGAAATGTCCTTTAAATAAATTATTTTTTTAAAAATCACGTAAGCCAGTGACCACCACATAGATGGTACTGAGCACATATCTGAGTACCCGGGAGGCGAAATAGCAAAGGGGATCTTTATTCAAAAATCTTAACCAATAATGAAAAAATCCAATAGTTGAATTTTGGGTCATATTATACTCAATAAAATTCCAAAGACAATTAGTCAAAGAGACATTTTCATCCCTTAAATAAGAACCAACTTGAATTTTCTATAAATTGTTTTGTAACAACAAGGAAAGTTGGACAATACCGGGGAAAAAATCTATAATTATGTAAGTCAGTGATAATTGTTGATAACATCTTGAAATATATCCCCTCAAATATTTTCTTTTTCTGATATAATCCTATGCACAATTGGGATCACCTAGGAAATGCTGCTTAATAATCTGCATTTCTCATAAATATTTCCTCACATCATTAAAAATTGCTAATACACTGTATGTTTTTAATAGCTAAATAGGGCTTTGACATCCTACTATCTCAATATTTTACCAACATTTTTATAACACGAAAATTAAGAAGCATAAATTTACAAATAAATTTGTGTTTTTAAGGTGATTTCCTACTGTGAAACTTCTAGGTCAAAGTATGTACACATTTGTCAAGACTTTCGATTCACATATGTTAGCATTTCCTGGTTGTGCAAAATAACAGCTGTTTGAGAAATAAAATATACTATCTGAAGATTAACAACATACACTAACACATCAAAGCTCTAAGAAACGGAGCAATAAAAAAGAAACTTGTGTTGAACTTTGCTAAATGGAAAGACACACGTTTTTGACAACGGAAAGCTCTTTCCAGCCGCCAGAGCTTGCGCTGTGCGGGCACGTGCTGGGGACTTCTTTAGCTTTCTGGCACCTTTGTTTTCATGCTTTGAAAGGTTCTTCTACCTCAAGAATATATATATAAAAATCCATCATATTTAATCAGAGCACTTAAATCTTTCATCCAACAAGAATTTTACTTTGGCATCAGAAACACATTACCGTCCTCATGTTCCTTTTTAAAATGAGAAGCTGATCTTCCTGTTAGTGTTAGGATGTATCTCCCAAGCTTACCTCCCTTATCCATTCATAAGGCCATCCTTCTCATACGCTGAATTCCCATTTGTAACTAAGTCTACCATGAGCCCTCTGAGTCATTACACTGAAGTCTACCCTACCATATTCCTTAAGTATTTATAATATATATTTTTATGACATCAAGAAAATGTTACTCTCATTACTCATTTCCCAAAATTTTCTGGATATCCTCATATGTAGATGGATTCACTCAACAAATGGGTTCAATGTACTTAAGTAATTCAACATACATAATGTCATACATATGTAATTAAATTGAATTCCATGTCCACATACGGTAGATTTATTCTTCCAGGTAAAGAAAGTAGAATTTGGTCCAGTTTTCAAATTAAAATCTTAGTGGGTTTCCACGGGAATTATGTTGAATTCATTTAAGAGAGACTTTTCCATACAAAGTCTTCCTGTCCCAGAAGAAGGTAGGATATGGAACTTACATAAAGTGGCTGTGATTAAGCTGATGAAACTAAACCAACTAATATGCAAGGGCTTCATAATATAAATATAGATATAGATATAGATATATCTTTTAAATTCAATCCTCAATGACACATGAAATTAATATTATTACTCCAAGTTTACAGAGAAGAAAACTAAAGCTACGTAACTTGTATTACACATAAATAGAAAGTAAAAAAAAATTAGAAAATTTTCTTTCACAGCTTTTGTCCTCCTCTCATTTAAATTAACAGTTCACTGTCTTACTTCATCTTCCAAATGGATCCCTTAACCAAACCTTAACTCTTTGTAAATCTCTGAGATTGGATGAATTTTTTTCCAATCTCTGTTGACTAGCCCTAATCCAGCTAAACCAACCATATGAACTTTCTCCAGCTAAGCAAAACATACAACTTTATAGTTCCCCAGTTTTTAGGAAATAGCATGTAGCTAGCAAGAGATAAGCTGAGGTCAAGGTTGGTTCCAGGTTAATTTCTTTCTTAACAAGATATTATTTTCTCCTTTAGGAATACTTTTTCTAACATTTTCTTCATAACAACCAGTGAACCCAAAAGAACCTAAACACGTTTGTTAGCTGGACAGCCATATTTTGTGCCAATTTAATGAAACTTACTTCTCCAATTTCATTAGTTAAAGAACCACAGGTTCTAATTTAGTACTTTAAGATATCAGTAAATGAAGAATTGAAACAATTCAATGCATTGAGGTTAAGAGATTAAAAAAGGATTTGATAAAATTAAATAGGTGCAGGGAAAAGAATACTATTGTTTTGCCCTTAAAATTAAGGCCCGGAGGCTGAAAAGGCCTAAAATTCTAAATTTCTAAGTTTATCTCCTTTGGCGATCTCAAAAAAATTCTCTGAGAGAAAATGGTTATTTATAGAGTAAGTATTCATAGACAACTTCTTTCTGTATAAAATTATTAACACAAATGAAAACATAGAAACTAGAACTCTTCCTTCCAATGTATCTATTCTCCGTACAGAAGTTATTTGTTTCCTAACACAGAATGCAACCAAAAGTAAATTTATGGGACTGTTCCCACAATGTGACTTCAGTTTCCCTAATAATAGCATTCCTCTTTATTTTTCTGAAAAGGAACTATGCTTCTGATATATTACCTTGGTTTTGCAGAGCTTTTAAGAATCACAGTCTTTATGACTACAGTTGGAAAACTCAAGAGGGCTACTCCTTCTCAAAATCTCAAATAAGAACCCATTCATTTATTCAATAAACAGTTACCAAGTGCTTATTATATATCATATATGGTGAAGGCCACTGGATATACAAGCCTGGATAAAACACAGTTCCTTCCTCAAAGAAGTCCAAGCAATTGCAGAAATGACACAATGGAAGTCTCAGCGGAAATCATGCACAAAACTCTTACACGGTAGATACCACGATGGAGCTGTAGCCTATGACTTGTCTCTACTGCAGATGATGCATGTCTGGGAGCATTTGGGGGCCTGATGGGGAAGGCCCTACAGAAGTCACACCTTTTGTTGCTGAATAATTGAAACTCTTACTGGCAAATGAAACCTCATACTATAAGAATATAATTAAAGTACAAGAATTTATAATATATGATACCGTAAATTGATAAAATCAGTGTGTACTGGTTCCTTAAAAATGCATTTTTCTCCATCTCTAACATCACTAAAAGCCAGCCCTCAACAGGAACCCTTTGCTTGATTCCAAGATTTATGTCTTGAAGACATTTCTCCACTAAAAGGTCCCAGACTCTTTGGGCATGACTGATTTTGTGCCTCGGGCAGAAAAAAAAATTGAGTGGATCTGGAACATTCTTTTGTGGTCAGAAAGTAAGGATTGTTTTACAGCATGACTGTCTGTGCTGGGAGGACAAAGGAGATTCTTAAAGGTTTTCCAGAGAAGAAGTTGTGAAAGTCAAGTATCAAAGAAAAGAGTAACTATTAATAATTTAAATAATATGTTTGTAATTAGACTCAAAAGAGAAAAGTTAATATAAATACTAAGTTAATTTAAGTTATATAGAATACTGTTATATACAATAAAATATAAGCATCATAGAATGCTTAAATCTGTGTTAACTGTAATTGTAGGGGAATGTTAATTGACAAATTGCTCAGAAGCTTGCTTTTGTTGTATCTTTTTAAGTTGGGTGATGACAAAAAAAGGCAAGTGAAGTCTTGAAATCCAGCCCTTCAGTGACTTCCACAGGAAATGCACCCCTGCCAAGCATTTTGTGAGTTTAGGAAAGATTGACTAAAGATTTTAGGGGACGCAGGAAGGTGTCACCTTAGGAGCTCTACTCCCCACGATGTTGAAACATCTCTTCAGCTCTACCACCCCCCATCTTCCCAACCATGTCCCCCTTCAGTCTCCTGGGTACCCCCTGACTCTCCTTCCTTTGCAGCCCAGAATCTCTCTACTGTGGAGAGAAATCTGTTTTTCTAAAGCCCACGTCTAAAAACTCAAAACACATGCAGATACTTGTAAGAACAAGTGCCCTTCAGTGCACAGACTGCTCACCCCACCCTGGAGGGCAGTCCCCATTAGACAGTAGAAATCCTCCCAATTCCATTCACAAGTAACTGCATTACTATCTGCTTCCTACGGACTATTCTTAGAACAATCCTTCACTCGTCTCTTAATGATGACAAATAATGCCTAAGTTACTTGTACACTATTCCCTCCATAATGTGGATTTGCTATGCTTAGTAAATATATGGGACGTAGAGGGACGTGCTTTACAACTAAAGTGTTTTTCTCCTATTACTTGTTAATTAGCCCCACAGCCTTGGGAAGTGAGGACTTCCTGAGGAAGTTAGTTTATCCTCAGCGAGCTATTTCCTAGTCAAAGAGGAAGTAAACAGACATGTTAACCTGATTTTTAAGGTCAGACTGTGTCCGAGACTGTAAAGGTCAAATATTTCCAGTATCAGGACATTTATTCTAAAACACAGCTACACAATCCCCTCCACATGCCCCCTTTGCCTTAGATGAGTTCAGAAGCCTTCCCGCTAGTGTAAATCCTTCCAAAGGGCCCAGAGAAAGGTGGAGGAGTGCCGAGTGTCATAGAGTGATGGCTATTTGTCACTGACGTCTCCAACTTCGTGTGGTCCACTGAAAACCTAGTGCAAAGACTGCGCAGCCGCTTTATACTACATGGTTGGGTGAAAACTGGATGTTCAAAGCACTTGTAAACCTATTCAATGTCTCCGGCAGGTGAGAGGGGGTCTGTTTAAAAGCCTTCACTGTCCCCCATGTGAACCCAGATGACTTTTTCCAAACTCCTCATATCCTTACACATCACACAATATCCTCTCCACCCTTCCACCTTCTACTCACACAGCAAAATGCCAAGTCCAAGGCTGCCAGGAGGCCTATCCCAACTCCCCTGCTTCAGGCTTATCCTTCTTCCTCTCCAATAACAGCACTTGCTGGGATGCAGTTTCATACCAAATTACTATTACTGTTTAGCTGTTTTATAAATAGTTACATCCCCCAGCAATTACTAAAGTTCTGGAAGCAGTAGATTCTGCCCTAAAATCAAATCCCATAGGGAACCAAATCACAAACAGCATTATAGCATGAAGGATGCTTGTTTAAGACAAGAGGCAAGGATGGGGACTCAGAAACTACAGGGTGGATGTTCCACCTAAATCCGTTCGAGTAAACCCAAAGGCAGTTCTGAAAATTCTTCCAGGAAGAGAAAACACAAGTGGAAGTCGGCATCATTTTCTGGGCTGCCGGTCTGTGAGTGACACACTGTGTACCCTGTAAGTGCCAAACACGTATTTGAACCTGGATTACATCCCTTAATCCATTCCCATTGAATTAAATTACTAAAGGTCTCAATAAGAAATCTTAGGAATAATCTAAGCCTTCATTACGAACAGACTTAGCAGTACTGGCATGAATCAGAATGCCTATCGCTGGAATATTTTATTTATTGAATGCTTTTTGGCAAATGGCAAAATGTAGGTGAGAGAAATAGACAGAGTAATTTGGCCATGAGATTAGAATATTAAAGCGCCAACTTTTTTCTCTCTCCCAGCTATACATAAAGACACTGAGAGATTCTAGGTATCTCAAGTAATACTTTAAGACGTCCTTAACTGAATCTCCTTCTGAGCATATTAAATAAAATTTTTGCCATTCTGGATGGTTCATTTTGGAAGGTAATTCCCTCAAGAAACTAAACTTAGTTCTTGAGTCTAAGGGGGTATTCAGGATTTTATTGTATATTTGTAGGCTTATATAACAATTTTGTGGATACTGAGCTGATAAACTTTCCACTGCTTCAACTAATCATCAGATGCAACTTCGACTTCTTTACTAAACTGGGTAGACTGCATCTGTAACATGTTCAAACCACCAGATGTAACTGGTGCCATTTTTCAAAAATCACCTAACTTGCAACTAGGCAGTAGCTTAAACAACAAAAGAAGCTTGGTGACCAAGGATGAGTTGCTAATTACCAAAACACATTCAGCTTCAGCTAAAGCCTCTCAAAAGTTTTCCTCAAAGATCCTGAAATGTTCAGCAATAGTTTAAAGTTTACATGTTAATTTTTAAAGGCAAAGCAAGTCTTTACATCAATCAGTCATCCCCCTCCTCATGCGAAGACTAAAGGCTCCTAACACTATATTTCATATCTTAGAATCTCTCTCTCCCCTGAGGTGCCCCACCCAAATTTCCAATTAAAATAGGTGTCATTTTATAAGTATTTTAAAAGATACTTCTTTAATGTCATTTTCTTTTCCCAGTTCTTTGTTTTTGTTTCCCTTTCCTGTGTTATCTGTTTTCACTCTATCTTCTTTTGCATCACACATAGAACGTCTGATTGTAATAGACTGGTTCCAGGTACACACCAGTCGTCCAAGGCTCATGCTCTGAGATTGCCATCTTCCACTTGTGTACATTTCAAATTAAAGAATAATTCCCTGGCTCGGTTTTAAAAGGAAACAAGCAATGCAACCATGCAGTACTCTTGTATTACATACACTACAGACCCTACATTATGATTAACTTACATATCAATTTCAAACCCCAAGTCTATCTGGTGTCGTGTGTTAAGGACACTGTTATGGTACCTCCAAAACTAACCCCCAACATAAAACCAGCTTGGAATATTGACTTTTGCTTTTGATAACTAAGGATTAAAAGTCAATTTATAAACTATGCATAGGTCATGAAAGTGTATGCTTGTATATACTGTTGGAAATCTAGACACAATTATGAGTTGGCATTTGAAAAGGAACTTCTCTAAGTATTTTCAAGATATACTTTTATATAAACTTATAAAAATAATTAGTATAAAATTCTCAGTAGACTTGCATGCTATTTATAAGGCAAGCATTAAAAATTAATCTTAGAAATCACAGCTCATAGCCTATCTTTGCTCCTTGCTAAGTTCATATGACTTTGGGTCACCCTGATTCTTTCTGAGTCTTCTTGTTGTCGTGTGCCGAATGGAAACTTTTATATCTGCATCTCAAAAAAAGTGTGAGGATGGCTGAAACAAAGTCAAATGCGATAATGCTTTTATAAGAGCATGAAATAACGCACTCAGAAAAAAGTTGAATTTGTTGAACAGTCAAAGAGGCTTTTTGGAAAACGGAATACACCTTGAGTTAAAAGCATCATCCTTTTCTTCCCGAGTGACTCCTGTGAATTTTGTCTGAAGAGTACACTTAAGAAATAGAAAGAAGATGATGCCAGGAAGACAAAGAGAATAAAAACAAAGCCAGATGGCTAAGCATTTTCCAAATAAGTCTATTTAAAATTGCTCTAATTTGGGCACTGAAAACATGAGAACCCATGACTATATAAATAAACTGGTGATTTTAGCTCCCATGAAAAGCATATTCCCACATATTTTTCACAAATCAACTCATTTCACATGGGTCAAATGGAATATTTTTAAATGAACTCCTTTCAAGGAGTTAATTAAATGGGCAATTTCACAAAGTACTATTAAGTGAATCTATGGAAAGGTATTTTAAAACCATGAGCTGTCTTCAAAGTAGTTTTTCCATCTCTAGCTAAGAAGCTAATCTACTCAAGTAGGTTAAGATCCTTTTACCATTAAAGAAGTAGTTCCCATTGGAACAACTGATCTCCTTGGGCTCAACAATCTTTCTCAAACGTTTCAGAACAGCCTGCCCCAGCTCCGTAAACAGGTCAAAAAGACAGTTAGAAATCAGGTGGACAAAGGAGAATTAACCAGTTTCATGCTCAGAAGGGAACCACTCTTTTAAAGGCTGTGCTTTTTCCTGATTTGACCATCTTTCACCAGAACACTCCAATGTCAAATTCCTGCTTGACGATTTTTTAGATGTATCATCTTGAGCAAATGTTTTTGTTTCTCTGTGTCACATGTATTTCTTTGCACAATAACTATATTAGATCAGAAAATAGTCTTTTTGTAGCTCTAAAAACCCTATGATTCTATGGTTGTCTTGATAAGCAACCTTTATACTCAGCCATCACATCTATAAACTATGTCGTCATTGAATTCAATATCTGAACTTGAATATGGCTAAAGAGCAACTGGACGAAGCTGACTTTTCATTAGCCAATTACAGTTTGTCTTTGAAATAACCGCTTCACCTTCCTCCAGCTGGAGAGAAGACTGAGTTGCTGGGATGCTGCCTTTAAAGCCACATCCACACACCCTCTCTTCCGTGAGAGAAGTCCAGGCACAGCTCACTGTCTCTAGGAAGAGTTGTCATAATTTAACCCAACCCAGCTGCTCCTGCTCAAGGCTGGCTGTTGTGTTCTCAGTTCCAGCCATGGGCTGGATGTGACTTTCAGAGCTGAAGGTCAAAGCCCATTCTTTCCAGTACAAGAGAGAACGCTGTGTGGATAAATATGACTGAAAAAAAAGGGGGAAGGAAAACAATACTAACACAACTGTAAAGAATTATGCTGCGGCTTATGATGTTGGAATGGAGATTCTGCCTGGAAAAATGGAAAGTTTACAACTTTCCACATTTAAACCCATGCCCCCTATAGTGTCAGGATACCAGGAACTTAAACAGTCACAAGAAAGCCTGTGCCACTTATTAGGGACAAAGCACCACAGGCTACCAATTCCTTTAAAAGGGGTATGGTTTTAGAGTCACGAAATTAGGATATGCAGAATTTGTGCATGAAACTTTGGACCAGAACACTATTATCGGGTCAAAAATGCCATTCTCTCTTGTATTAAAACCAAATTGTGCCTTGGCTGCTGTGGCTCAGTGGATTGAGTGTTGGCCTGTAAGCCAAAAGGTCACTGGTTCGATTCCCAGTCAGGGCATATGCCAGAGTTGCGGGCCAGGTCCCCAGTAGGGGGCACGTGAAAGGAAACGACACACTGGTGTTTCTCTCCCTCTCTTTCCTCCTCTCTTCCCCTCTCTCTAAAAATAAATAAATAAAATATTTTAAAAACTAAAAATAAAACCAAATTGTATCACCATCTGTGCCCACCATCCTAGGGAAACAGCTTTATGACCTCAAGTGGGTTAGTTGGAACACTGGATAGACAGCAGGGACACGAGTCCTTAGGAAAGAAACAGACTTGCTAGAGCACAGGTGGCAGACACAAGGCCCGCGGGCCGAATCCGGCCTCCTCCTTGTTTCATCCAGCCCGGCACCTTGTTTCTACCCAGCAGCACCGAGCTCCTTGCCCTTAGTTGAGGAGTAGTTACATTTACACAGTCCGAAAATTACATTTGACCCTTTGAGGCAACCACAATGCCAATGTGGCCCCTGGTGAAAATGACTTTGACACCCTTGTGCTAGAGTGACTGAATGGGATGCCTCAACCACTACGGCTGGGTGCTAGAATACTTAAAATATGAGCCAAGGTTAGATGTTATCCAGGAAAAGCTAAAAAAATGTTTGGAGAACCTGTGGATCTATAATCTCTCATGTTTTCAGATATGTACTATGATAAGTCAACTCTGAGTAGGTACCACGCACAGGGCTATAAACACTAATCCCAAGACTCATTACTCTGGCTGCCAGGCTAGTTCTGGCCCCAAAGTCAGAGTATCTCAGGGAGTCTTTCAGATGGCAGCCCTGCACTTTGTACTCACCCTCTTAACAGGTCATCTTGCTGTTGCTCATGACCTCATTCCAAAGGGCAGCAGCATTTGCAAAGTATAGTTTATGATGATTTGGGTACAAGTCTGAAGGTCCTGCAGAAGCAGCAGCTCCCCTAACACTCTTTCTCATGCATACAATTCAATGATTTTCAGTAAACTTTCTGAGTTGGCAACTATCACCACAATCCAATTTTAGAACACTGTCGTCTTCCCAATAAGATCCTTCGTGTCTGTTTACAGTTAATCTCCATTCCTACCAGCAGCCCCAGGTTCAGCAAAGGCTCTGTGAGTGCCACCCCCTTCCCTCAGCTCCCACATCCTCATTGTATGTGCCAACATATATTGCGCAGAGCAGTTACCTACACCTTCCCTGGTAAGAAACAAAGCTTGTGCCATTAGCCATCTTGTGGAGTCTGGGAGATGTTCCACACCACTGCACGATGCGATGCTTCCGACTCAGCTATTACAGGTATGGGCACAGTATTCAAAGGGTACAGGAAAATTGAATAGCATCCTTCACAATAGATACCATTCTTAGAAATCAATATCACTCAGACCTTGAAGCTGGGGATGCTGCCTATGCGTCCTTGCCTCCTGCAGATGATATTGATGAATTCAGAGGTGGAAAATCGTAAGAGGATCAAGGAACTGAAGAAAATAACCATAATTAAATAGCTTCCACAAGTACACCACTCACTCAATATTTTCTTAACATCAAAAGTTAAACATAGTTCTAGAAAACAGCGGGGAGTGAATCAGAGAAGCATTTTTAGGTTTACTCCTCTGTAGCATCTGTAAGAAATCAAAGTACACCGTCTGTTTCTTTGCCAGCATTTTGCATAGACATATTTTTCAATAGGAGGAAATGTGCCTGCCGTCAAGGAAATTTGCTCTGTGGAGGCTGGAGGATGTGATACCCCAATAGCTCGTCCGCAAGGTGGACCATGACTCTGTCGTCTGTGCACTGAGACAGCCTTCGCGACTGTGCTCCCATCATGCAAACCCAGGATTCTCAGCCCAATTACGCAGCAAACATCTCTGAAACACATTCTGATGTAACTAATACCAAATTTATTATTAATGGTTTTACAATTTCATTGACTAACAACAGTAAACAATTCATACAAATAGAAAATCAATTCTTGTATAGGTTTTCAGATATACAAAAATATGGAGAGCATCTTTTGCAGGGATAGGGTTTTTTGACTTACAAATTGTAAAAAATTTCATAGTAACTTAGGCCAGTAGCTAAAAATCCTGTTTCATGGGAACACAACATTTTCCCATTTTTCCTCTCCTGATCTCACCCACAGGGTGACAGAAATGTACAGAGCATTGGCTGGGCCTGCACCAAAGAAATCGTTTGAAGGAAAAGCAGAATAAGATAACAATTTTACATCTCTATAGTGTATTTTTTGAAACATAAAAAGCAGACTTTTTAAATGCATTAAATCCCACAGTCCCTTCCCCTAACCCTTTAAATACAGCGCATATACTTTTGTATTTTCTCTTTTTGAAAAGGAGAATAAAACATCAAGAGAACTTAAATCAGGATAGGGAAGCACAGAGGGGATCTTTAATGCACTTTTAACTTTCTATTTTCACAGCCACTCAAATTAGACAAAGGACTATGACAAAAGTGACTAAAATAATGGTGGAAAAAGGTAATAATCTTACAAAACACAGCTTTCTGAGTGCAGAGGGCCATGAATACATTAAATTGATTTCCTCTCTGGCTTCAAAGAATGAAAACCTCAAAGGTGAATGTTTGGAATCAATTTACCTGATTTGCACATTACCTTAACTGAATTTTGAGAATGATCTAATGCCCACATTTGAATTAACAGGCAGAAAATGAAAATTGGATTGCTACCTGGTGCTTCACTGCACAGAGGAGAACACCCCGATCTGCTTGCCGTACAATGTGAGCAAAACAACGCTAAGGCATTAAACACAAGAGGCTATAACCCATTATAAAAGGTATGTATGTTTCAGCCTGGGGATAATTTACCCAGGGAAGGGAACCTGTGCTACTTGAAACTCACGCAGCCAAACAATAACCAAAGAGAAGACAAACACAGAGAAGAACACCACCATTATTAATGCACGAACTGCAACGCAGAGCAAGAGCGGTCACTCAGCTGAGATGACCAGCTTCAGGCCAGGAGTACGCTTCCCTGTATCCCAAACAGCAGAAATTCAGCCTCTGAAACAAAGACTGAAAATGTGCTTCCATAACACGCTGTACTCTTTAGGAAAGCAGGCTTTACACAGTGTCACGAAAATCAGGTGACATCTCCCAATCTTTCATTCTAAATGGCAGTAATGTCTCAACATTGGACCTTCATTCAACATTTAGTTTAAAAGTACTCTCCAGAAAAGAAGCCATTTAATTGTGTTTAACATTAAAATAAAAGACGCTGATTCCACCCTGGGGTCAACTTTCCTCTAAATAACTAACACAGAAACAATTATTTCCACACTCAAACAAGTAGGCAATTATTCAAAAGCTTCTCAACTATTTATTGGGAAGCAGTGGAATTTCAACATGTACTACGTACAGTCAGATTCTTCATCAAGAATACCAGTGTGACCAGTCCCTGTCCTGATTGGCAGGATTTCTCAGTTTTTCTGTAAATAGTCCAACGAACCTCTTTCCTACTCTCAAACACTGGTTATCAGTTCAAGGTCTACAAATCACATGACTAGGACCTGGCCATTGTCACAATCCTGAACTCCAGTGGGCCTATTCTGAAAGTTCTTGCACAACTTTCAACCTCAGCACAAGGATTTTTTTTTCTATACCAAAAAAAAGAGACGGGTGGTATCATAAATGCTTCTCCGAAGTCAGCCTACTGTATCGTGACAAAATAACAGCAATTGCCTTAGAATCCAGACGCTTCAACGCCACTGAAACAACTGTAGTGGACAGTGACGCAGCACAACAGAAAAAGAAACCTGGGAAAACCTTTGCCTTCTCATTTTTAAGACCCTCCTATGCTCCCATTCAGTACAACAGAACTCAAACTCACACATTTCATTTGTCTTCCAAAAATAGCCAGCACTGTGAAGAGAGGGCAGGAGATAATGAAGACCAGGTGCCTACCTTCACTGGTAGCCACATTCTTCTGGGCTTGGGTTGGTGTGTGATCTGTACTTGAACTCACGTCGGATGAGATGCTTGAGCTGCCTTTGCCTAGAAAAAACAGGAACGAGCAGCTTTTGAGTTTTGTAATTTCAGAACTAACCGTGACTTTCACCCTGTCCCATACCAAGCCGCATCGCTTGTTTCCAAGAAAGGAGCCATAATACCAAGGAAGGACTTTATTGGGTTTCTTGCCTTATGTATTCAGTATCTTCGGGGAAATGCCTGAGCCATGCAGCGCAGAACTGAAGCCCTATTATCATCTCGCTTGACTATAAACTCAGACAAGATTATAAAACACAGTCAAATGCGATAACATCATTTAATTTTGATGTCCACGTGACTAAGAAAGTGCATGCATGAAACACATCTATAGCATTAATTTTTTATTTGCAGCTACAAACCATACATTTTCCAGCAAATGACAAATGCAAAGCTAAGAATGAGGCCTTATCCAAGAAGGAAGAACCTACTGGTTCCAAAAAACTGCCTCGCCTTAAAAAAAATAAAATCCCCTGTTTTAATAGGTTTTCTTTATTTAAAAAACCTGCTTCATTTTTCTAATGCAGTAATTCTGGGGGGCGCTTCTCCACGCCAGAGGACATTTGGCAACATCTGGTATAATTTTTAGTTGTCACAACTGGAGAGCATAGACTCCTGGCACTGGCGGGTGGGGGCAAGGATGCTGCTTGAACACCTTAAAATACACAGGACAGCTACCCCACCAATCAAGAATGATCCAGCCCCAAACATCCATAGTGCCAAGGTTAAGAACCCTGGGTCTAAATAATCTTACCTGAGCTGACAGCTCAGTTTCCATTGCTCTGACCTTCTGACTTTTAACAAGAACATATAGAATGATATTGCTAAACACTCTCTAAACGTCACACGAAAACCTACAAATATGCACCACGTGCAGTGCCTCGTGAGGGAGGTGCCAATAAGGACGGTGGTGGGCAGAATTCTAAGATGACTCCCGTGGTACCTGCTACAGACTAAATGTTCGTGTCCCCCAAAATTCATATTCAAAACCTAATCACCAAAGAGATGGCATCAGGAGGTGGCTAGCCTTGGGGAGGTGACTAGTTCACACCTGTGGCAACCTCATTAACGACACTGTAGAAGAGAGCCCCCAGGGAGCTCCCTGCCCAGGTGAGGAATCGGGAAACCATGGCGGTCTGTGAATCAGGAGGCAGGCCCTCACCAGACACTTTGATCTCAAACCTCTCAGCCTCTGGAAACGAGAGGATCAAACTCCTGTTGTGATAAACCACCCAGTCTATACAGTATTTTGCTGTAGCAGCCCAGCAGGTCTAAGACAGTGCCCATGCCCTCGGTAATCTGCTCCCCATGATTATGGGCAGAATCTGCCATTTGCCACTAAGCTATAGAATATGATGACGGTAAGAGGATTTTGCAGATGCAATTAAATTTCCTAATGAGTAGAATTTAGTCAAAGGAGAAATTATTCTCGGTGGGTCTGACCCAGGTAGATAAGCCATTTACAGGAGTCTAGAAGAGACTTCCTGCTGGTCTCGAAGAAGCAAGTTATCATGACTTCTACAGCTGCAAGGCTATGAATTCTGCAATGCCCACATGTGCATGGAAGAGGCCTTGAGTCCCTGATGAAAGCCCAGGCCTTGCCCATGCCTTGACCTCAGCTTTGTAAGACCCTGAACAAAAGTCCAGCCCAGAGTTCTGACCCAAGAAAAATGAGCTAATGAATGCATCTAATAGTAAGCTGCTGCTAAATTGGTGGTAATTTGTTATGTGGCAATAGGAAACTAATATAATGACCAACCATATGAACTCTTCTTGTCCCACAGGTTATGATGAAAATTCTTACATGCAGCTGAGAAACACTGTTTTCCAATAGTCCTCCCTACTCAGTGGTAAACACCTCACTTAGGTGGCACAAGCTTACAGTCTGAAAACAGAGTAGAAAAGCACAAACGGGAGATTTAAAGAGTTTCAGGGATTTGCTCACTAATGTTGACAGTAATGGAACAATCCAAGTACATGAGTGTCATAACCTAAACAGGGAAGCTCACTGTGATTTATGATCTGAAACAAGTTTGTACTCCCATCACCCCACCCATTTGTCACCCGCCTCCCTCACAGGTAGCCAATATGGTGCAGAAACTCCCATTAGTTCATGCTTAGCCTGCTTCTGTAGTCACCACTTACCTGCCTTGGTTCACCTTTGGAGGGTGTTGACAGGTTGGACTGGGTACCTAATCAGAAATATGTCAAACCCATCTCTGACCTCAGTCTGCTGCTCCCTTGCTTTTTGACCTTGGACAGTGTCCACCTCTGATAGGGGAGATGGACTAAATCATATCTAGCAAGTCTAACAGTTTATGATTCTATGAGTCCATTACAGAACTCTACAAACCTACAAACATTCCTTTTAACTTGGAAAAAAATTGTTATTGTGTACCACAAATACACAGAATTAGATTATTTTTAGTATATTGTTAATTAGCAATGCACAAATGAAAACTAGAAATAAACTCCCTATGTATTAGCTGTGACTCAACAAGACCAAAACAAAATAACCAATTACACACAAAACAATAAAACCCATTAAAATTCCAATTAGCACCATTAATTTCATGTGGCAGATGATGTTATTTTGCTGACATTAAAATGCCTTTCAAAATATAAATATAGTACTAGCTGCTAATGCCTATGTTCTCTGGGTTCTCACATGTCCGCGCCACCTTGGGCTATATGAGGACTCGGCCTGCCCACCACGGTCCTCCTCTAGAACTCAGACCGTCCTTCCTGCCACGGCAGGCCCTATCAGCCGACCTTCACTTGGTCTGACTGTGTTATTCGCGTTTTATTGTCTGCTCCCCTTTTCTGCTCATTGGCCCAAACCACTGAAGCACAGCTCCTTCCTCAGAAAACAAAACCGCAGGTCAGAACCTGGCCAGGTGGCTCAGTTGGTTGGAAGGTCATCCCGAACACCAAAAAGTTGCATGTTCAACCGCCGGTAAGGGTACATACCTAGGTTGTGGGTTCAATCCCTAGCCGATTGATGTTTTTCTGTCATATCAATGTCTCTCTCTCTCTCTCTCTCCCCTCCACCTTACTCTCTCTAAAATCAATAAGAGCCTCAGATGAGAGTTAAAAAAAGAAAACCAGGTAGCAGGACTCTGTTATGAAAAGGAACCAGCAGAACCAGTATACAATCATTTATTATTTTTAAGATTATCACCAGAAGGAAAGCACAGCCCTGGCCGATGTGGCTCAGCTGGTTGGAGTGTCTGTCATCTCATAACTGAAAGGTTGTGGGTTTGATTCCCAGTCTGGGTGCATACGATCCCCTGTCTGGGCACGTTCATATTCGAGGCAACCAATCAATGCTTCTCTCTCAAATCAATGTTTCTCTCTCTTCCTTCCCCCTTGTTAAGAAAGCAATGAAAAATATGTTCTTGGATAAGGATTAGGGGGGAAAAAAGGAAATCACAAAATAAACAAATTTCAGAAGATGTTCTCAGTCAGGTCTGAGAATGTGCATGCACACCCTTCAAAGGACCACAAACTCCACTTTAGAAATGCTGGTGAGTGCAGAAAGGAGAGATTGAAGACATGTGTCATAACACATTACACGGAGAGTGTATGCTGTGTTGTGTGGTCTAGTAAACACCTCAGGTGCATCATCATATTTGCATTGTGCCTTACGGTTTTGTTTTTCAGTCAGATCTTGTTATTGCTCTCTCCCCAAAGAAAGGCTGTAAATATTTTTCTGTAATCACTCCCACAAATAAAATTGCACTATCACAGATATACTGTGTATCGTATTATGTGCACTGTGTATATCTCTATTTTTTATATAAAAAGCATAAAAGTTTTCGACCCCCCATTTTTGTCCCTTTCAGGGTAATATTGCCCCCCACTGAACATGTATACCCTTTGATAAGTACAGTTTTAAATGCCTGACCAACGAATGGAGTGATTATGGACAGCGAGATAACAGAGACTCAAATACAGTCCATTCCTGTTATTCACGGTAGTTACATTCCATCAAGTCACTGCAAACTCAGAACTAACACTACTGGATCGTTGCTCTAAGGGGAAACACAGGGTTAGGATTCTGCATCTTTCTGGTCAATTTTGTCACCAATGCATGTGTTTCTGTTTGAAGACACCTTACTCAATACATTTTGTTGATTCACTAACATTCAACCGCAGGCCAGCAGCACTGGAAGTCGTGCCTAAATGAAGTTTATCTAGCACAAGTAAGGCCCATCACAGCCTCCCTGCAACTGTGGAACAGCAGACAATTCTTACGCACGCTACTTGGGGGGCATTTTAATAAGTGAAATCATCAATAAACAAGCACCACAATGTGAAAAATGTGGTACGAAATAGGTCACAGTAAGGACGCTCATTTCCAGTGGGAGAGCTGACCAAGGAGGTGGAGTGCTGCCTGTTTAACCTCAGCTTGGCCCGCGCACGTCGGATGGCTCAGAAATTCTCACTGCTCTGCACGGGTCTACAGATGATGACCAAGGGATAAAAGCTACTGATTTGGGGGTTGCAGTTAAATTTTAGTAACTGTGCAAATTCACAAACACAGAGTCCACGAATAGTCGGGATTGACTGCACATGATCTGGTATTAAATAAGGCTTCACAGTCCATCACCAGCTTTCAGGGGGCTGCACATCTAGAGCGAGGAAGCTGGGTTTATGTCTGACTCCGTCACTTACTAGTGTTGGCACAATCATTAAATCCCTCTCTGCTTTACTTTTGGAAGCTGTAATCAGAGTAGAGAAAACCAATTCCTGCCTCACAGGGCTGCTTTGGGCATAAAATAATGCTAGGATAATACCTTTAGGAAATGCTAAAAAATCTTAGTATAATGGGATTCATATTTTGGATACTATCAACATGCTCTATTCTTCTGCCTTGTTTCTTGAAGCAAAACCACCACTTCGGGAAGTTCGGGCAGACAGGGAAAAGGTGTGCGTATGGTGGTGGTGGGGTGCTTATAGATTAAATGTTAGAGAAGGAACTCAGGGGTGATATTTGGCTTTCAATAGCCAAAACCACATGTGTGCAGTATGACAATATTCTTACAACACAAGCTACTGCATTAAGAAGAGCCTGCCTACGTGTCTCAACTTCAAATAGTGTCTGATTAAATGACCAGGTCCTACACCTTGGCCCAGGTGACACACGAGACGGTTCATCAGAGTGTCAGACTCACAGCAGTTTAAATTCCATATTCACCACTCGTAAACATGTGGTCAGAGGCAACCTGTCAAATTCTCTAAGCATCATTGTTTTCATCTATAAGATAGAAATGAAAACAAACAACAAACAATTACTTATATCCTACTAAAAGTGGCAGACTTGTACCCATTTATCAGGGCTTGTTGGCGGTTATTATGAGCAAGGAATAGTTTATGGCTTCGTAAGTGTTCAATTACATGCCAGGCCAGCAGGACCCCACGCCGCACTGTTTACTGCTGACCCTTTTATCACAGTCCAGTTTGTGTCAGGGGTCAGAAATGGCATTTAAAACCCTAATCGTTGCTTTACTATTCCATGCACACAGAATAGTAAGCAAATATTATGCGTGCATATAAATTAAATTACACAAACCTTATCTATCCGGCAGAAATCGGTCAGGTAAAAGCAAAGTTGACAATTCTGCTCTCTATCTAAGTGCCTTACTCAAATGAAAGCGTATTTGTTTATTGGTCATTAGGGGGTTTTAGCCCATCAGAAATGTGCCCGTTAGATTTGATAAAGTAAAATTTTGCATTTTATTAATTTCCTCCCAAGTGGATTAAAAGACCCAAATGAGGACAACTGAACAATTAGGCATCAAATACAAATAGCTATCAAAGCAAATGAAGACTAACTGACACACTGATGCTGGTAAACACAATCTGTAACACATTAGTTAACACAGGCGTATAATTCTGATCACAGTACATGAAATTAGTGATGGTCGAGCATCGAGGTCACGTGGGACACGGGGGTAGCCCAGCAATGCCAGCGGAAGAATGTGCTGGTCTTCCATTCCCCTCACACTTCCTGTGGGCTTGCTGTTAGAGTGTGCCATGTTTTCCCAAGGCTTGAAGAGAAAGAAAATGTTCATTAAATGGGGATTTTCAGTCTCTTTTAATTAAAAAATTCCCACAGGTAAAATAAGTTTCTTCTCTCCTCTCATTACCAGTGCCCAGGCTGATTGTGCAAATGCAGATATTTAAAACAAGACAGTCACACATTCCATGTTGATTTACTGACAACATGAAGAATATAAGCAGAGAAATAGAAGAGATCAATCAATACATGACAAAAAAATCAATCAACGGGCCCTATGATTTCTAACATTCTGAAGAGTCCAAGAAACCACCGGCAAACTTGATTCCCTGTATCGATTCCAGATTAAATGCACTGAATGAATTCCTGTGACTTTCAACCACAGACTTCTGATATGAAATCCAGAACTCCACCCCTGGACTCATGTGGCAGGTGCTTAGGCACCTAGTTCCTGTTTCTTTCAGTTACCTTGTTTTCAAGTTGCTGTTGGAGCACCGTGGTGGCCTGACTTCATGTTAAATGTCCACACCAAAGGAAAGAGAATTTTTCAATATCTCAGAATTAGATTAAGAAAATAGCTGGTTATATTATTTTCCTGATTGTAGGGAGTCGGCCAGCAACTGTCCCTTGACAAGGTCAGGAGGTTGAGATGCATCTGCAAGGCAGAGGCAACTGTGGCTGGAATTCCTGTCTATCTCTGCTTACATGTTTGTTTTGGTGATTAAAAGGTGCTGGGATTGTTAGACACTTGTATTTCAGGTTCATTGATTAGTTCATTATTCCAATGAACTCGTATAAAATAATTTCTTGACCAGAGAACAAAGTCCCTGTATGTCTAAAAGTTGTTGGAGTAACAGCCCCTCCTTTACCTTGAATAAGAATATATATCAATTAGACAGGCAAAGAAATAACAAAAGCTGGCTAGTTATTACAAACTAAACACATAGAAACAGTTACTAAAGAGTCAGAGTTTATAGTACACAGAGAAACATTTTAGACAGAAAAGGCTAGATAGCTAAATTAGATATCACAAAGGCCTTATCATAAATTTCCTACTACCTCTACTCAATCTAGCATATCCTTTTGACCCATGACAAATTCTGAGAAACTTTAATATACAATAAGACATTCAAATTCTGTACATACAGCTATTTCCAATTGTCTGATTTATGGCTCTCCTGGTCAAAATAATCTTTGTTTATTATAACTGAATCTATGGGAACTTTTGTATTTTTCCTGGTTACCTCTGTATTAATTTTTTCTGCTTAACTGATCATGCTATACTGCAAATGTTAATCACTACCTAAAATGAAAATATAAAAACCTGCTTGTACTTGCAATAAACAGAACAGAGCTTCGCTGTCTTTTGAGGCGTGTTGTCGTCTGTTACCCATCGCCGACGCCTTACCCCCCTTCGGGAACCCCTGGACCCTGCTGTGGCTGGTCCGAGGCACCTGATTATTATCTTATGTAACAGTTTCTTACCTTCTTTGATCCAGACTTCAATGTCTGTACATACATAAAAATAATATTAACTATCTCAAAGGATTATCTGGCTTAATCCCTGACCCAGGTGCATATTAGTTTTTGGAAAAAAAAAAAAGAAAGCTGAACACACATTGTGAAAGCACATTAGCTCTTTCAGGCTGACCAACAGGGAGGAATTTAGTAGATGAATGCCCAGACTCAGAGACTTCGCAACAGAGGGAGAGGAGGAGACATCGAACCCTGAGCTTCTCTGCCTTGTCTCATTGAGTGCAAAACCCAGAAGATGGTGTCCTACGCTTTTGCTTCTCTTATTCTTTTTCCTCTCCTGGTAAAGACTGGAAGTATGGGCTAAAAAGGACAAGAGGAAGAAAGGAAATGAAAGAGAGAAAATCGTTAGGAGTTCTTTCTTCCTTTGAAGACATCTGATGTCCTAACTGGAACTTTCTTTACACCAGTTTCCCAAAACTGTAGTAAACCAAACTACCAAACAAGTGATCTCATGGCCACCGAGCAGGATACTCGCTTCTGTAACTGGGGGATGGAGAGGGGATGACAGGGGCAAGGTCTAGGGGATAAGTTATTCCCTTCCCCTGAGAAGCTGCCATTGTGATGAGCTTATGTCCAGCCTGAGAAAAGCCAGGGACCCTTTGTAGCATTTGCCTCATTGCTGAGAGATGCAGTCCCTCTTCAAATGCAACACCTGGTGCAGATTGCTGGCATATTTTTCTTTACTTTAAAAATATACATAACATAAAATTTGCCATTTGAACTATTTCTTAAGTATTTAATGCAGTGGCATTAATTACATGTACAATGTTGTGAGAACGTCAGTATTATTCCTAGAAATTTTCATTACTTGACACAGAAATTCTGTACACATTAAGAGATATCTCCTCACTCCTCTCTCCCTCAGCCCCTGGTAACCTTGAATCTGCTTTCCATTTCTATGAATTAGCTTATTCTACATATTTCTGGGTGGAATCGTACAATTAGTGGTTCTTTTGTGTCTGGCTTTTTTTCAGTTATTACAATGTTTTAGGGTTCATTGAAGTTTTGGAGCATGTCAATCAGAGCATGTCAATCTTCGTTCCTTTTTATGGCTGAATAATACTCTATTGTGTGTATGTGTATACCATGCTTTGTTTACTCATTCATCTACCGATGGGCATTGGGGTGGTTCCAACCTTTTGCTACTGTGAGTAATGCTGCAACAACAGGGTGGTGGCTTTGACTGCTTGTGGTTCTGAACTTTCAAACCTCTAGTGCTCCTTTCCAGCAGAAATCAGATCCTGAGAGCTGTGGCTGGAGCAGATGAACAAAGTACACAGAGTTCTTCCAGGAGAGAAACTGGGACAACCCCACTGCTGGGTCAGCAATTCCTCGAGAGCCATTAAAACCCTGCTGTATCCCTGGGGTGGGTGGAGTGCTGGGGGTATGGAATGCAACACATGATACCTCTGTGGGTTGTATTACCTCCAGGCAGGGCTCTGTAGCTGGTGCTGCGGGCAGCTTGAATCTAGACGAGCTAAACAGCCCACAATGCACATACTCACAGAGCAGACACAGGGCTTCAGGTTCCAAACACACACCTGCTGCAAAGTTCTGCTCTGCAGAAGCCTGGGGGGCTTTGACTGGAACAGGACAGCAAGGGGACTTGAGGCTTCTGCTTCCTCCCCTACATGGGGGCTGTTTTTTAAAAATATATTTTATTGATTTTGCTATTAAAATTGTCCCAATTTTTCTCCTTTTGCCCACCTCCACCCAGTACCCCCACTCTCCCAAGTAATTCCTGCTTCGGTTAATGTCCATGGGTCATGCATATAAGTTCTTTGGCTTTTCCATTTCCTATACTGCTCTTAACATCCCCTGTCTATTCTGTACATAGGTAATTTGTACTTCTTAATCCCTGCACATTCTCCCCCTCCCTTTCCAAATGATCTCCATATCTATGATTCCGTTCCTGTTCTGCTTGTGTGCTTAGTTTGTTTTTTAGATTCACTTAAAAGTTAAAGATAGAGAGAGAATCTTAAAAGCAGCAAGAGAAATGGAGACAGTTACCTACAAAGGCATTCTCATAAGACTGTCAGCTGATTTCTCAAAAGAAACTTTGCAGGCTAGAAGAGACTGGCTCAAGAAGCATTCAAAGTGGTAAAAAGAGAAGATCTACAGCCAAGATTACTCTATCCAGCAAAGCTATCATTTACATTGTAGCGCAGATAAAGTGCTTCCCAGACAAGGTAAAACTAAAGGAGCTCATCATCACTGTGGTATTATTATATGAAATGTGAAAGGAAAATATATAAGAAGATCAAAACTATGAACATTAAAATGGCAACAAACTCACAACCACATGGGGACTGTTCATGTTCGGTCCAGGACAGGTAAGAACTTTGGATTCCACTCAGAGAGCCCAGGAGGGGATATCCCACTCTCAAATCATACAAGCAAAACCTTGATGTGAAATGCAAGGATGGCTATCATAAACAAAGCAACAAACAACAAATGTTGGAGAGGTTGTGGGGAAAAGGGGACCCTAGTTCACTGTTGGTGGCCCCTTTGCAGACTGGTACAACCATTATGGAAAACAGTATGGAATTTTCTCAGAAAAATAAAAATCGACCTGCCTTTTGACCCAGCAATTCCACTGCTAGGATTATATCCTAAGAATCCTAAAACATCAATTTCAAAGAACCTATGCACCACAATGTTCATAGTAGCACAATTTACAAGTCAAGAGCAGGAAACAACCTAGGTGCCCGTCAGTAAATGAATGGATCAAAAAATTATAGTACATATACACAATGGAATTCTATGCAGCAGAGAGAAAGAAGGAGCTACCACCCTTTGCAACAGCATGGATGGAACTGGAAAGCATTATGCTGAGTGAAATAAGCCAGGGGTTGAAAGACAAATACCACATGATCTCACCTTTAACAGGAAGCTGAACAACAAAACAAACAAACAAGCAAAATAAAAACATTGAAATAGAGAACTGGGGACAGTGACCAGAGGGGAGAGGGGAGGGAATTTCAGGGGGAAAAAGGGAGGGATTCAGAGGAACAAGTATTAAGGACACAGGGACAATAACTAAGGAGGGTGGAAATGGGAGGGAGGTGGGGAGCACTGCGGGGGGGGGCTGGGATGGGAGAAATAGAGAGAAAACTGTACTTGAAAAATAATTAAATAAAAAAAACAAGAAATGCAAGTCCATGGCTGAAACGCCAGCAACCCTGAAGTAAGTTAGCTAATCATTTCGGTAGCATTAACTTAGAAGCTGAAGGGTAGAAAGAGAAAGAATTAAATAGAAATAATTTGAGTTGATCAATAATCATTCTATATCCTAGCATCACTCTCTTTTTCTTGGTACAAGAAGAAAGCATCCTTAAACAGAAATCTCAACTAAAACCACTCTTTTCTGTATTACTCTTAGAGGCTGTGATCACTAAAAGGAAAAAAGGGGAAGAGGGTGTGATTTCGACACAGCCCTCTTCCATCCACAGAAGGGAGCAGACGGCGGCAGTCTGTGGGAAGCATGACGTGCCGCCTTGGAGGACATGGAGCCTGACGCGGGACTGCATGGGCTGGCATCTCGGCTCTGCCGCTCAACTAGCTGGATGAACTTGAGGGTTACCTTACTTTCTGAATACTCGCTTTCTCCACCTGCAAAATGGAGTATTGTTAAATATAAACCAATTGAATAGTTATGGAAATAAAATGAGGTTAATAAGTCAATTGCTTATGATAGCATATATGTAATAGATACTTAATAGATGTTATAATAGATTATTAATCATCCTCCCTATTAATATTCTTTTTTTATAGATTTTATCTATTTATCTTTAGAGAAGAAGGGAAGGAGAAAAGGAGAGAAATATCAATGTATGGTTGCCTCTCGTGAGTCCCCTGCTGGGAACTGGCCTGCAACCCAGGCATGTGCCCTGACTGGGAATCGAACTGCGATCGTGTGGTACACAGGCCCGCATTCAATACACTGAGCTAGACCAGCCAGGCCTATTAATTTTCGTAATCAGTAACTCAGTTTATGCAACACTGCAGCCACCCTGAGTCCACTGTGTGCAAAGGATTATGATTAGCACTAGAAAAACAAGACTGTGCATATCAGGTTGGGGAGATAAATCACAGACACGTGAATAGAAGTATTGACAAAGTTTTTAAGTAGGACCATTAGGTGATATTTCCAAATACTATTTGATTCCCACAGTTTTAATACTGTTCTGTGTAACTGCTTTTTATTCTTGCAATGATGTGAAAAATACATAGGTTGACCACAAACAAACACCATGTCCGTCTCTTCCACTGGTTCCTCAGTTTCATGCAGGTAAGGTTCCGTACCTGCTCTGCTCACAGCTCTATGTCCCCACACAAACACTGCTTGGTTTACCACGGGCACTCAGTACACACGTGTTAAAGGAGTTGGAATGAGAGTGAGGGTCTGGTTCAGTACATAAACTGGAAATTTCTTCCTAATGGAAGAGCCTTGCTCCCACAATATCTCCTAATAACTGCTGTCCCTTTCTTACAGGCAACACTCAGTCCATGTTTACCCCAAAGAGTCCTTACACAAGCATGGCGTGCTCAGAGTGCAAAACACAACTGAGAAAGTTCACACAGACTCTCAGGGGTGACGTGCGGCACGGTGCTCTGTTAGTTTCCTCCGGCTGCTGTAACAAACGGCCTCTAGCTGGATGGCTTAAAACAACAGAAGCTTACTGTCTCACAGCCTTGGAAGCCAGGAGTCTGAAATCAGGAGAGTCTTCTCCGGGCACCTCTCCTGGCTCCTGGTGGTTGCCATCGGTCCTTGGCATTCTTTTGTTTATGGAAGCCTAACTCCGGTCTCGGCCTCAGGCACCACATGGCCATCTTCCCTCTGGGTTTCTCTGTGACTCTTCTCCTAGGGACACCAGTCATACTGGAATAAGGGCCCACCCCATTCCTGTGTGCCCTCGTCTTAACAATTACATCTGCAATGACTCGATTTCCAAATAAGGTCACATTCTAATGTTCCAGGAAGGACACGAATGGGACAGGGTGGGGTGTCTCACTGTTTAGCTCAGTAGATACTTCCACACCACTTTCTACAAAATTAAACAGAAAGCAGAAAATTGCACCCCAGTGCTATCGTACAAACATTTACTCAAGTCACATTTCAGGGCAGTATTATTATGGATTATTATTATAATCCTAAAACAAGGATTAGCAGTAAGATTTAATGCATCGTGGAAAGCAAGAAGTCTTGGAAAGGCCTTCCCGCTTGTGAAAAAGGAAGCACTTGGCATGCCATCACAGGTGATCTCAGGCTGAAAAGGCTAGGAGGTATGTCACTAACAGTACCAAGGCAGAGCCTGCGTCCCCAGCCTCATGGCCACCTACGGACCAGCAGACAGTTCCACAAGAGTTAACACAGATGTCAGCTGACACAAAGACAGATGCTGCTGCTGCTGACAGATGGTGCGTCACAGCTGGGTTTCTGAGCAGAGCAATGAGAGGATCAGACCACAGACAGGATAAAGGGTACGTGCATCAGCAGAATTTCCACTGTACCGTAAGTCATCTGAAAGACAGTTTTATGCTAATAACAATAGCACTACCATTTTTACCAGTCATTTTCCTCTGAAGTTCTGATGGACCGCTGTGACCCAAAGATCAGGAGAAGGCCATGCTTTGCTTAACCCAGATGCACAAGGAAAGACAAGAGGGGTTCTTTTTTAAGTTCAGTGTTGTTTCAGCATGATCTGAGCCAACTTCAGAGCCATGTGTTCATTTCCTGACATCAAGAGCCTCTGGTGTCAATAAACTCATTACTGGCTCTTCTGATTCACTCATTCATTCATTCAACATCCCATATGCCAGACACAGACACTGTGTTAGACACAATTCCATGACCAGGCTGTCTTAGTAATAGAGGTTGCTTTTCTCCAGGGTCTTAAAGGTAGAGAAAGGGTGTAGGAAACAACTCCACCTTCCAAAAGAGAACATAGTAAGGGGACAGGCAGTGACGTCCTTTGAATTTTTGTGACTTCACATGACTCAACCCCAGTAAAGTCTTACAAAGTTCAGACCTTTATATCCAACTGCCAGTCATTGATTTCAGGGTTGTTATACATAGTGTGTTTACCACAATTATCAGAGATGATCAATCTCAATTAATGGAAATTCTGAATAATAAATAATTCGTAAAAGGGTATGATTCTCCTCCTTTCACACATAAGCCTTAAACCTAACAAAATGGAAAGGGCTCTGTGTTTTAAATCTTAATCTTATTTAATACAAAAAAACTCTTGGGCTCTAATTATGTTTCCTACCCACATCACCCATTTATGAAAGAGTCATATGCCAAATTCTGTATAAGGAAAAGAAAAAGATCCAAGACCCCCTACTTGGTAAAGTGGATTATAATGAACAAGTTTTTCTACCATAGAGAAGACACAGGCAGCTAATACTGTTAAGAAAGCACTGAAAAGGAGAAACAGAAGTTCAGAACTCTGACCCACACTTACTCCTTGACGAGCTGGGAAGTGCAGAGCAAGCTACCGAGACTTTTCAACCACAAGCCTAGCACCTCTGATTGAGGGAGAGGGACACTGAAGGAGGGCATCTTCAAATCCCTCTCCGCTCCCACACTCTTTACTCTAATCAGTGCAAAAAGTTATTGACCCTCTACCACAACTACAGACCACTTTGTAACCACAACCTAAGATCCAAAGAGAGTTAAACATTGTAAGTCAAGGGGAAGAGACAGAGTTGTTAAACTTCCTCCTTCTCCTACTGATTGAAATTATATATATATATATATATATATATATATATATATATATAAAATTTCCTATAATTAAGAAAATATACTTATATATTTACATATGCACATAGATACATATACAAATATATCTGCAAAAACACACGCATATTCATGTCACCAAATAACAGCTGCATCATGCCAGTGCTGTGTTTTGAGTGTAACTTCTGACCCTGCCTGTCCAGTTTGATCTTCTTAGTCTCCAAATGACAAACCCAATTTTATTGTCTGCCATGCTCTCTAAGAGTATAATTATTCTTTTCTTATATCTCTTCTATTTTCGTTCTGTTGAGAGGAGGTTTCCTTGTAACCACAAAGGGAAGCTACAGTCTATCTCACAGGAGTAATTATCCCACCAACAGGCATATCCAATCACAGGGCAGCTGAGGAAGTATAAATGGCAGCATCAGTGTGCCTCAAGATGGGCGGAATTCTTCTAAATCAGAACTTGAACAAAGGAGAGGCTAAAGCGGTGCACTGAGTCCAATGATTGCCCCCACGTTTGAATCCACCCCTTTCCCTGATTTTGTGTAGCTGTCACATGATTGGCTGAGAGTAGATTCACCATTATCTCCAGCAAGGAGCTCTGCCTGTCCTAAGCCTACCAACAGGAGGCCATCCTTATTGGCAGTGACTGGCCAGGTAGTGAGGGGCAGTCAAATGGTCAAGGTTGTTCAATAGTAGGAGAAGACATGCTCTTTCTCTTTGGATTATAACCATAGAGTTATTAGCAACCATGTTATACCAAAAAGCAAAAGATGCATGAAGATGCACAGAGCAAGATGGAAAAATAGAAAGAAGTTAAATAATGGTACCACTAAGACATTACCCAGTTCACATCGGTGCTGATGCCCATCCTACTACCAGATTTCTGGTCTGTGAACTAATAAGGGACAGAGGAAGTGTTCTGCCTCCTGCATCTGCTGCTGCACACTGGAACTGCAGCAGAAACTGTATGCTTAGAGATACAAGTTGGAGTTCAAGAAAAAAATGTCATCCTGAAGATATTTTTTATGTGAAAACAGCACTTTCTAACTGTAGAGACTGCTTCTAAAAAAGGTTGGGTAAATACGAAGTAATAATTTAAAAGTGATTAATTGTAATGTTTTCAAAAAGCACAACCAAGTAGAAATAAGAAGCAGTATATAGAGAGCCACATGTAAATCTGATAAGGTTTCCAGACCCTGGGAAAGAGCAGAATATGCTCTGAGCAATGAACAGATGACTTGATAGGTCTTTCTTCTTTTACAAACTTTAATTCATCTTCCACCTATAATCTAGGTTGTATTTTACAAAGGTCTATGCATTAAAAAAATTACTCTCCCTAAATTTTGCATTTGCAACCCTTTTATCACATAAACTGAGGTCATAACCTAACTTAAGGCCTGCAGGGGCCACTGAAGGGAAAGGTATGGTTTCTATAAAACAAGATACACTAAGCAAAATAAATCTTTCCTGGAACTGGAATAGTTCTTGGATACAGCAATTTAGAAGCTAATCTCTCTCCCCTTTTGAAAATATAATAGCTTTGCATTTTGGCCAAAATAGATCAAATACTCCAACCATAGCTGTTGTTCCTCTCCTCGTTCTCTTTCTCAAAGGACCGATACTCAGTCAATAATTTTAAAACTCTGTAGACTTCGTCTCCCAAACTCTTCTAGCACAAAGGCATGGCTTCATCCAGAAAAGTGACAGGGACATTCTGGCTGTCCCATCTGGTCTGAAGGAAGAACAGGGCATTAATGTCTTCCTCTTACTCCAGAGGAAGTAAGAGGTAACTTCATCACTTACCCTCCTGTATAACTCATTACATTCATCTCAAAAAGCAAGCTGCATTGGAGAGGTACATTTTGTGGAACCCAGATGGAAATTCTAGAGTATGTTTATGCTATGAGTATGTTCATAAACACTTTGGAATGCAATTTACAGGACTTTAACTTGTTTAAATAAAACGTAAAAATTTCAGGCATTTGTAATGCTGTTTTTTCTCAATTGACGCTAGTATCTAGGGAGACGCTTTCAGATGTATGATTTGGAACGGGCAGAATAATCTTGCTTGTCTCAAGATGTCTATCTTTTATAACACAGAGATGAAATTTAATATGTTGACCCAAATACTTTCCCTCCCGCCCTCATTACCCTCTTTCCACATCCTTTCACAATGTCACCCAGCAACACTGATGCTTGCCTCAACAGATCATGTCGCCAGCCACATTTAAAACTCCCTAACAGTTCCCTACCGGGGTCTGACTTAAGCCTCACTCTCCACTGTGGACGGCAAGGCTGTGTGTGATAAACACCCTCTGCCGTCCTCTCAGCACACCCCGCAAGGATCCCCAGAGAAGGAGCCCGTCCAGCCAGATCACTGCTGTCCACAGTGCCAGGAGCTCTCGGAGAAATTCAATAAATACTTGCTGAGTGAACTAGGTAATACTTACCATGTAAATACAGACTTGTTTTTTTTAACTTACCCAAATTACAAAACTAGCCATTGTTTTAAAACACAAAGAATCTTCAAGGACAGAAAAATAAGCAATTAATGCAGATCAATATGAGACAACAGTTTAGTGGAAAGTCTGAATGTGACACTGGAAGGAAAGGCCACTCATATCGCTCTAGGTCACAGCCAAATTACTAAAAGTAGCTTATGGCCAAGCAGAAATCTGATAGGGACTAAGAAGAAAAGAAACTCAGAATAGATCAGAAAATAGATTCGTTGGAGGTAAGGGAGGAAGATGCTGGGAGGAGAGGGGTAAGAACCCAGAGGTGCGGCCCCTGAGTAGAAGCTGGTGCCCACGCCTGGACATTGACTTGGGCAGCCCCTAATATTTTCATTTTTGCTTAGAAGTCAGATAGGGAACTTGGCCAGCTTTGCTCACGCCCAGCCTAGCCCCGCCCTGCCATTGGATGAGAAGGAACACAGGGCAGCAGACGGATGCCCCACTCCTGGGGTCCAATTTCTCAATGTCTCTGAGATCAGGGAGAGCCCAGAAAAGGGACATGAGATCGTGGATAACAGTCAGGGCTGCATGTACATTGTGGGATAAATCAGGCATATAAAAGACAGTGTGAGAATAGTAATGCAGAAAACTTTATATTTGAAAGTTGACATTCATCTTTATTTTAATGCAGGAAGAAACATTAAAAATACAGAAGTGAAGAATTTGTAACTAACTCTGAAAACTTAGAAACAAAACAAAATAAACTCTCGCTGCACACAAACATGTATCTTCATATTACACATTAAATTTTATCATGATTTCTCCACCGAAAGCAGAAATTACTTTAAGATGCGTTTTTCTTGGTTATTTCAAAAGCAGGCTTTAGTCCATTTGGCGGGACCATACATTCTGACTTAGCAGGTTGCATGCTGTGGAGAAAAGGGCCCTTGTTTGTACAGACAAGAGCACTTTATCCTAATCCTAACTTTGTACTTGAACAAACCACTTACTATCTCTGAGCCTTCACTGTTTCTTTTGTGATGCAAGATCAGGGTGTGAGGTCCCCCAAGCTCTCAGAGCAGCCAGTCCCCACCGAGTGTGTACTCCCACCTGGCTATCCCATGCCGTGGGATAGGGCCCACGAGGTACCCACAGAGAGAACCAGGGCACCGACGGTGTTACCTGCCCAAAGCTTGTAAGTGAAAGTACCAGGCATTGCAGGCCTGGGTCACCACACTACAGCATCTTCTTGGATTTTTATTATAATCTCTTGGGGAAATGCCCAAGTGCACTGGAACGAGGGCGCTTGGATTTGAATCCTTTGTCACTGATCATACCTCCTTGACCTTGAAAAGATACTTAACTCTGCCTTGGTGTCCTAACTTACCACATGGGGATCAGAGTGGTGGGCTTTCTGTGAATTAATGTATGTGAAGGACCTAGTTCTATGCTTTGGCATATAGAATGCACTTATTTAGTAAATGTTACTTATTAATACTGTTCTCAGAGTATGAATTAATCCAGTTGTATTCTACTGTGAAATTAAGGTCCTAGACCAGCACTTTAATCCAAATAACTTATTCTTCAACAATAATCAAATTAAAAAATTCAGACCAGGTTTCTTTTTCTAGGTGGTTCTGTTGCCCCCGTATTGGCCATTCTGGTCTGTCGACGGTTCCCCTAACTCACCTCAAACTTTCTTCTAACACTTTTGCCAGTTTAGCAAGGCATCTTGTCCCCTCCTAAATATGACTCTAATCCATTATAAACTCCTCCGCAACAACCTTTCCTGAGTTTCAGGGACCCTTCCCCAACTGAAATGCTTGTACCATTTACAGTCATTCAGTACTTAAAATTATACCAATTATAATTGACATTTATAGCCTTCATGGGATTATAGCAATTGGGTTTTGCATTTGTTTTTTCACTGTGCTGGCCTCCTTGCCTTCTTGCGTGCCCTTGGATCATAGCTTCTTGTGCAATGCAGGAGGCAAAGAGACCACACCCTCAGGAAAAGTTTACTGCTGATAATGACAACGCTCTGGAAGGCAGGAAGTGAAAACGAGAAAGTCACAGTGGACTTCTTCTCACATACAGGTATCATTTTAAAATGCAAAGAGTAACCAAGATTCTACATCGGGGTGCACAGAACCATGGAGAAGCATCACAAAGTAACTGCCGTTAGCAATGCAGATGGGCACAGAGAATTAGTGGACAGGCCCAGCATGTCCACTGCAATACAGAACATTTCAATATTCAAAGAAGAAGGCTGGTGCTGGCATTTTTGTCAGCAGCAGCTGGAATCTAGTGTGTCACAGGGACAGGTAGTTATGGGAAAGGCCAGTCTACAATTCTGAAAGCCTGAACCCTGGATCAGGTCCAAGGCCATCCAGAAATCTCCATTTTCGGCCACTTTAGTAGCATCACTCTCTTTAGGTACCTTAAGCTCATCTTCATCTTTATTATCTCAGGCACAGTCCAAAGGCACACTACACATTCATCTCCATCCCCAGTGGAAGCTGGGAATAAGAAAGCACGCTCCTGTTCCTATCCCTGAATTACAGGCATCAGGAATTGAGACTGCCTGGTGAGTTGCTAATGAGCATTCCCATTCATCATGCAGAATATACCTCCTTCACCACCCAGGAAGGAACAGAAATACTATTTCAAAGGGTAGCTAAGTTTACTGGCCAAGACCGCCCAAGATCAAAACAGATACACTTTTAACCTTTTCAACTGTTTACTTTTCAAATGCCTTACCAAATTCTTGACCTCCTTGACCTACCATATGTCCTCCCCTCATATACTATGAAAAGGCTGGACAACCAAGACATTAAATCTCCTGTTCAGCCATCTCAGCCTCACGATATTTAACTCCCAATCAACTGCATGGTGTAGACAGCAATGGAAGCTAATGCCTTAAATTCTACCTAATCAGTATCACTGAGATCAACTCCAGGCCCATTATCCAATCAACAAAAAATATTAAGTGCCTCCTGTACATGGAACATACTATGAGCATGGGAGAAAGTAATTTACACAAGAAAGAAATCAATGGACTAGATTTTTTATTACCATGTAAAATCCAAAAAAAAAGCCATTCTGTAGGTAAAAAAGGTCAACTATTTCACTTGGTTCAGCCTAATAATAAACATTTCTTGAAAGTTACAGGATAAGGTTGGTGGTGAGTATGACGCAACTAGGGTCCATTGGATGGTGCTCAAGATACAGTCCCTTACACCGAGTTCTTCTCTACAGCCTATGGTGTCATAGTGAGTTACCAATAAGCTTATTTATAAAAATAACACCTATTCAGCACGAAAACAGAAAACAAACTTCCAATAACAAGCATGAAAAAAATCTGTCATATTAATTAAACAAATAAATAATAACAAAACCTGTACCTTTTTATATCAGTCTTTTATGCTGCCTAACTTCTTACAAAACTCTTGGGAAAATCAGCTTATTAATTTCTAGTCTAAATCTGTGCGCCAGAATACTGAATGAGAATTTCACACTGAGCAGACAAAGTTCTGCTAATTTCCAAAGAAAAGGCAAGTGAAAGCAGCATCTGGAGGAAGTGAGAAAGAGGAAGGACCACATGAGGGAACGAAAAGTGAGCAAACGTTCACCAGCTCTTGTGCTGCAGTGAAGCTACCTGGCCTTCAGGCAGCCAATCCTCATTTGAAGGATTCTAGCATTTCAAACGTTAGCTAGGAGTGTTGTTCGGTTATGAGAATGGTTTTACTGCTTATCCTTAAACACTTCCCAGTGCCCAACTACATTGTGTCCATGTAGCAGCATAAGAAAGATGACACTTCACCTGCATTTGAATATGCAAATTTTATCCTGGACTCTGATTCATTCTTTCTGTTCATTTTCAAACACAAAATTTTAGTTCTATGCTAAAATGCAATATAAGCATTGCATCAGTTGTAAATTTCTCCAAATAATGAAAATCATCTCTTGGTAATAAAATTTCTTTGCTCTCTGTATGGCTAAAAGGTTTCCTTTCCCTCCCCTATGTGAGCTAAATGTTGTGAGAAAAATTCAGGTTTTTTTCTATTGTAGAAAACCTGCTTGAAGGGCTTGGACTACCTGTATAGACACACAAATGTCCTCCCCTCTCTGATGGTCCAGGCCTCCAAATCAGACACCAGAAAACACACAGTCAGGAGCAAATGATACATCATTACTACAAGCTTTCAGGGGGACCCTCATTCTAAATGGGAGCGGGAACTGAAATGGCTAACAGTGTGGATTTCAGGTATTCCAAACAAGAGGAAAGAATGAATATCTATGACGGTGTCTGGCAGTATGTTAGGGGCTTTATGTGCACAATCTAATTGAATTCTTCCTAACAACCTTATGAACCAAGTGTTCTTCTCTCCATTTTCAAGGTAAAGAATTAGAGCATGGAAGTCTAACTGACCCAAGGTCACAGTACAAGTCCCTCGCAGAGCAGAACGAGAGCCATCTGATTTCATTATCTTGTGTCACCATAAACGACATGGATAACTATCAAGTGTGGAGAAGAAGAATATCAAATTGGAGTGGAGGAAGAACAGAAAAAGACCCTAGATTCCAGTCCAATTTTTAGAATTTTCTAGTTAAGGCATTTACCATATTTTGCCATGTATTATGCACACTCACATATTTGGACCCAACTTTCAGGGAAAAAAAAGATTTCATTTTTATTTTTTATTTAATTATCGATTTATTTATATTTAGATATTTGTTTTTTGAATGACAAAGGTATTTTAGCATTTATTTTGGAACATATGGATATTGTTATTGCTTTCTAGAGTTACGCTTTTAACACATAAGTATAAATAAAAGAATTAAAAACATTTATGTAGATATGGAATTAGTACTACCCACATATAATGCTCATCCTTATTTTTCCCTCAAAAATTAGGGCAAAAATGTGCACATTATACACGGCAAAATAGAGGTTAAGTTCTCCGAGCCACAGTTTCCTCCGAGCATGAACATGGCGTTCAACGAGCACTCAGTGAGCCCAAAGATTTCTGGGAGTCTCCGAAATGACTTCAATGCGGTGGCCTTCAAATGGCCTTTTACCACAATGGGCAGATGACTAAATGTGAGGCCAATCTCGTTTCTCACAAATTTCAAAACTCAAATCACAGGACCCAAGGCAGAGGGGATGGATGCCATTGAGATCTCCTGGCTCTTCTAAGTGTGAGAGTAAAATGAAATCTGACATGTCCAGAGTCCAGCTTTGGTCTAAGTTTAGGCATCCTGGCTACTTCTGAGATTCCCGCTTTGTCCTCTCCTTTAACGAGGAAATTATTTCCATTGCAAAAGGAGAAATCTGCACTTCAGGGCATGCCCCATGACCTGTAAAGTTCTCCAGTCTTATCTGAGAGCCATCACAACCCACTACTGCCCAGGGCCAAACGGTGTTGTGATCATTTAGGCCTGGGGAGATGCTGAACTCCAGGAAAACCAGATTTGAATCTCCAAAACACCAAGGGAATAAACAGGACAAGCTGTGGTCAATGTGGTCAAAGACTCATTCACACAATTTAAAAATGTGCCTCTTTTACACAGAACTTTTCACACTACAAAGACAGAAGAGAAATGAGTCAAGAAGCAAAACAATACAACTGTTAATTAGAAGCATTTCCTCAAACACAGCTACCTGACTCATCAATTTATACGACAGATACTGATTTACTCCCTGTTTTACAAGTAGGCATTAGGAGCTGGGAACCTACCAGCAGCATCATCTCTGCTCTCAAGACATGTACCATCCAGAGGAGGACTAACCTGGCAAACACAACCATCTCCACAAGTGCCATGAATAAAGGCAGGGCACTCTGGAAGTCACTGCTGGGCCACCTGCTGCAGACTTGGCTGAGGGAACAAGATGATCTGGAAATTTAGACAAAGGTGGATGCACGTCCCAAGCAGAGTAAAGTCCAGAAAGAAAAGAAAACGTGGAGCGATTGGGAAACACATAATTTAGTGGAGCTGGAGAAGATGGAAAAAGGAAGGAAAGAGGTAGGAGATAGTTGCGAAGCAGAGTCTCACAGATCCTGGTAGGGAACTCGGACTCTATTCAGAGAGCAGTGAGGCACCGTTCAGGGGTTTGAACCAGAAGGCGGGCACATCCAGTTGCAAAGAGGCTGACTGAGCTGCATTGAACAGAATGGACCAGAGAGGGTATAATTGGAGGCAGTGAGACTGCTTAGAGAGATATTACTGGAAGTAGCAGTGGTGAGTGGAGAGAAATGAATAATTTCAGAGACGTGAGCCCATCAGAAACACCAGGAATGTGTGATTGGAAAGTTGGGGTGAGGCAGGCAGAAAAGTCACAGGTGGCACCTAAGATCATCTTCTCGTGTTCAAAGGAGTAAATGTCACCTGGCATGTTACATATGGACACGTGAAGATGGGAGGTTCTCTGAATCACGCCTGCACCCAGAGGCAACCAGAGAACAGACTTTAGATGGTACCACACACACACACCTTGTGAGGACTCCCCTCACGCTCCCCGTGCTGGTGCAGTTCTCACACTCCAATACAGGCCCGTCCTCTTCACCTTTAGAGCAAGCCCAACTAGGACTCAATGGCTCCCCTCTCTTCAACTTGCTTCTTCCACGCCATTTTCATACCAATGTTGATTCTTAAAGTCAAAGATATCTTATGACATGTTATTAAAAAAATCACTCTCTTAAGAAAAAACATGGCATGGTCTTGAGATGATAAATGAAGTACCAATTGTAGTTGCTTTAAAAAAAACAGAGGATTAGGTGTCAGCCAATTTTTCACTGCAACATTCATTAGCTGTAGAGCAGATGGAGAAGCCACTGAAACATGTGGGCAAAGTGTCCACAACCGCCAACTGAATCTCACTGCGCCTCTGACTGCAGCACCAAGGACTTGTGGGCGGAGCCCACAGCTGGCTCGGGAAACCCAGCAAAAAACCAAAGCAGCTCCACGGGCCACATGTTGGCCTGACACTACCACCACCAGAAGGCGTCTTCAAGGACAGCTTCCAAAGCCAGTCCGTCCGACTTAGAGATTTACCAGCAAATTAAATAACACAATCCATCGAGCCTTTTTGATCACGAATATGCTATTTGATGATCCCTCTCACGACCGCATGCATTGTGTCCACGTAGGTGCAAGCGGGCTGCCTACTAATACCCAAGGGAACACAGGCTGCTTGGGTCAAGGACTGGATATTTTTCCTCTTCCATAATCATCCTTCTTTCTCACCTAATATATTTTGTAGGTAATTCCATTAGTTACAACAAGAAACCCTCTGACATTCCTATTAGGAAAAGGATTTTTGTGTTTCACTCGATCGAGTTCACTGGTTCCCATACGAAGAATCATGAAGCAGCAGATGAGTGATGTCAAAAGAAGCAGAAAAATGACTTGAGTTTAAAAAAAGAAAGAGATTGGACTAAAATCTTCAAAGTTTGTGCAAAGCAAGTTTCTGATGGCAGTGGCCTTCAAAAACTCATATTTTAGTAATTATTCCATAATTTGCATGAAAATGGAATATGGACAGAGAGGTCAGAGTAACATTTTAAAACTGGGGGAAAATCAGCCCTGCCTGCGGGGTTCGGCTGGTTGGAGTGTGAATCTGAGGCCAAAGGGTCACGGGCTTGACCCCCGGTCCGGGCACACACAGGGCAACCAGTGGAGGATGCTCTCACATCAGTGTTTCTCTCTCTCCCTTTCCCTCCGCCTTCCCCGCTCCCTAAAAGCAATGAAAAAAATGTCCTTGGGTAAGGATAAAAACCTGAAGAAAGTTCACATATAGTGTATATATGTACATGTATGTATATCCCAGCTGCACATAAACTATTATTGAACTGAGATTATAACATTACTTTGGCCTCGGGCCACAGTTTTTCTAGGTGATGACCAAAGTCATGGATTTACACACCAGTACTTTAAAATGTGTAGTCAAATAAGCCTAAAATATTTTTAAAGTGATAACTTATTTTGGGAATAATAGCACAGCACTCACTTTAAAAATTTTGACCATTTCGTTCTGACAGTAAATAAATCCTACAACAGTCTCTCCGAAACCTACCAACACTAAGTAGTAAATCTCTGAGTTCGACATTATACCAGACATAATGCTGTAAAGTAAAAGTCTAGCTTTTACTCAGTGACCTCAGTTTTGCCTCTGCTGGACAGTAAATCTGATGCAAAATGAGCAAATATGGGTGGCTGAGTTTCAACCTGGCATAACAGTGAGGCTTTGTCAAGGATCCCAGAATTTAGAGAGTTTTTACGAACAAAAAAAAACAGTTCGAAAAACAAAAACATATGCTAAACAGCTGGGGATCCGGGAAGCAAAGAACGAGAAGGGCTTTCGCTTTAACTTGGAGACATTCATTTCATGACAGTCCCTTTAAACTGGCCCATTTTAAAGTTTTCCTTTCTTTTTTAAAGATTTTATTTCTTTATTTTTAGAGAGGGGAAGGGAAGGAGAAAGAGAGGAAGAGAAACATCAATGTGTGTCTTACTTGCCCCTCTCACTCGCCCCTACTGGGGACCTGACTAGGCCCGGGACCCAGGCATGTGTCCTGACTGGGAATCAAACCAGGGATGGCAGGCTGGTGCTCAACCCACTAATCTATACCAGCCAGGACTCTAAAGTCTTCTTTATTAAACTCTAAAACTGTTCTCTCTAGAAGGCACATGTCAGATTAATAAAGATGCATTCATTCAATTAAGATATATCAAAGAGTGTTTTCATTTATTACTAGCTTTGGGGCCCTGAAAAAAATAATACTTAACTTCGCTGCACTTCAGTTGCTCCCTCTGCAAAATGGGGACAACACTGGTACCTAACTTACAGAACACTTTAACCTTGCATCCTCTGTATCAGACACCATGCCAAAGCTGAGATTTATAATGATGAGTAGAGCCAACGAGATCCCGTTCTTTAGGGAGGCAGAAGACATAATTAGGAAACAAAAAGAAATATAGAATTTCAAATTCGACAAGTACCTGGAGGAAATGCAGAGGGTACTACTGAATAAAATGGGGGAGCCTATGTAGATGGGGATCATGGAAGGATCTGATGTTGGGGGACCTCTGAGTTGAAATCTAGAAGATGAGAAAGTCAATCGTGCAAAGAGAAGAGTCAAGTACATTCCAGGCCAAAGATTTGGGATCTGCCCTGGTGCTGGAATTTGCCGGGATATACGAGGAACTCAGAAGAGGAAGGGAGGGAGCAAACCATGCAGTACCTGGAGGCAATAATAGAGGATTTGGTTTTAGTGAACCTGTCTGGTTTTCTATGGGGAGAATGACAGGTTTTTTGCTCTGAAAGATGGTGCTAGCTGCTGAATAGTGAATGGACCGGTGGGGTTCAGAATGAAAGCACCAGGGAGGCTACAGAACTCATTCCAGGGGAAAGTGATGACTATTTGGCACAGAAGTGACAGGGAAAGTGAAGAGAAATGGATAGAAATGAACAAGCCTCCTGAAATCCCAAAATGTCTACCTTGGCATTCTCTTCTCAGATAGCCCAATGACAAGAGAAATGGCTCAAAAGAAAGTTTAAATAGACCCTATTTTACTGAAGTTCTTCAAATGGCTCTCCTTGTGGAAGCCAGTGGCCAGTGAAGTGAACAGAGTTTTTCACAAGATAACTTATAGCCATCAAATGACTTGACAGGTCTGGCTGACTTCTTGGTGTAGGTTAGATTGAGAGCTGTAAGACCCATTATTTGGAAAGTAAAATCAAGATGTATAATGGCACTAAATCCACACTGTAGACAATTCTTCATTGTGCTCACTGTAGATTGAATTGTAAGTTGTCTTTTGAAACAGGAGCTGGAGGTTTGGTGCCGTCCAAGACTCATAAAGATTGGTTTCCCCATCATCGCTTCCTGGTAAAGTGTCAAAAGCAATAACTTTGTTTTCAGCTTTCCATTCACAAGTTCGCATAGGGAATACTTCTTGAAAAGTATGTGCTTCATTCCAAACTATCACTTTGTGCTTTGGAAAAGAATAGAGAGAAGGGAGGGGGGAGAAGGGAGGAAGAGAGAAAGAGATGGAAGAAGACAGGGAGGGAGGGAGAAAGAGAAGGTGGGAGGAAGGGCGAGAAAGGGGAAGGGAGGGAAGGAGGAGCAATGAAGGATGGGAGACAGAATATGAATATTAAAAAAGGGAAGAGCTAAGGCATGATTTGTCATCACCCAGAAGTGCTAACGCTGGCTCCCAACCTCACGCTTTGACTCCTTCATCAATCTTAATACCCCCCAGATTCTGTGTAGAGCAAATATGGAAAGAAAAAAAAGTTCTTAGCCAAATATTAGCATCTAGCTTGGAAAAATGAGCTTCGAAATGACAGCACGTATTTTTAAGGGCTTATTGGGATCTAACTAAGGGGACTGGCTTCAGGCCTTGCAGTTCCACATGAAAATGATTCCTAAGTAATCATTTTTACGTCATCTGCTTTAAAATAAACCAAAGGGAAGCTTCCTCCAGGAATAGCCATTCACTGGCACTTCACAATTAAAAATAAGATCACATTTGTGCAACTATCCTTGAACAGGAATTTGATTTAGATTTAACAAGATACATGCTCATGTGTAATGCATACCAATGAGTCTGACAAGAAATATTTAATATAATATGACTCTAGCATAAAACTAAATCAGTTCTAACAACTCATCAGGATTTACTAGGCACAATTTAAGCAATGTGACAGAGTTACAGTTAATGGTATCTAAGCCTTCCAGGGAAGAAAAATGAGGATAAATTTTTCCTCTTCCTAGCAACATATCTTAAGCACACAATCCATGCTTTTCTCCATTAATAACACCCCAAAGAAAAACAAGATTAAAAATCCAACTTATACAACGACATTTAGAGTATCGGGAAGTTTGTTAACAATGACAATTGAGATTCCTAAAATTTAATGTTTAATTTTGAACATTTAATCTCTGCTTTGAAAATTATCTTCCAGGTGTTTTAAGAGGGCAGACTTTCCATGTGGTTCCTTTATCCCTTGGAAAATAACATGAAATAACAGTAACCAAGGCTATTCTTATTCTTCATCATTTCTAAATTGTATCATTGATGTAACTCATTCGGTTGGTCTCACCTTTCTCTCTCTACCAGCAAAGGCAATAAGTAACCACGTGGTGCAACCAGGTTCATGGTTTTGCCTCAGGATAGTTCTTTTGGTCTTTCTTCTTTTGTCTAATGTAAATTACAAATGTGCCCCCTTCCTTCCGATGTGTTGCAGGGCATCAAATTTCCCATATGGCAACCTTTCTCTACCTTCATGCTCCACTACTAAACACAGATACACACTTTAAACTAAAAGGAACAGTAATAATATAATTTGTTAATGATAAATCGTAGGATAGAAATGCATTCGATTGTTTAATACCCTACAGCAGAATAGCTGAAAGGGGTTCCAATTAAAAGCTTTGCTGAACCAGTATTCACAACACCACAAAACTAATTGGCATAGTAGCTTATGATTGCGGGCAAATGAGACCTGTCTGTATTTTTGACGGAAATCCTTTTCTCAGGGGCATTCATCATGCTCCCAGGAGCCTCCTTTCCAGCCCAGATTTTCCAATCCAATGATTTCCAATCAGATCAACTGTACTTATAGTCCATCACAGTTTGGTGTCAGGACATGCCTACCTGAATCTTCTGATGATTTTTCTTCCTCTTCCCACTGCTTCCCCTCAAAAAGGAAAGAAACCTGGAAGTTCACTACTTCAGGCTAAGGGCAGCATCATGGGCAACTAGAACATCTGTTGTGGGATTCACGGACCAGCATAAAGACCCTCAAGAACCACACGAGTATCAGGCAAAACGAGATGAGCTCCTGCTGGTGACTCCCATGTGCTATGACCAACCAATCCCAAAGCATCATCGACTCCAGGAAACCTCATTATCATGTCTGGTTCAGGGGGCAGAACAAGGTCAGGAATTACATGCGTCTGACTCCGGCTTGTAAACCAAAGGAGGCTCCAGACCCAGGACAACCTGCCGCCACATCTCTCCTTCAGAGGTGCGTCCCAGGATTAAATGCAGCCCACCCTTTTTTATTATGTCATACATGCTCAGGTAGTACAGCCTAGTATCCAAAAAAAGTAAAAGAAAGAATGTCCATTCATTTATTCATCTGCATCCAATAAATATCTATTAAGGGCAACCTCATGGCTGGTGATGGGGATATAACTACAAGCAAAATCAAGCTTATACCTGATTTCGTCCTGGAAATGTAGAATTTCCAGAGGACTGAGGGAGGGAGATACCAATCCAACTATCACACGTACAAATACGTGTAATTATAAAGAAAGTAAATGTAGTTCTGTGAAAGTCACTTAAAAAAGCAAAGCTATGCTTGGAAGTCAAAGAGGACTTCCCTTGATAATTAAGACGTAAGCTGAAGAGGAGTTTGGGGACAAAAAGGGTGTCAGGCAGAGGGAACGGCCTGTGCAGAGGGTCCGAGCGAGGAGGATGCCGTGTCGCAGAGCTCCGGAGAGCTCACCGCTGATGACCAGATGGCAGTGACAGGTATGGGCAGGGAAGGATCATGCAACACGCACAGGCACGTTCAGAGGGCTCTGTCCCCAAAGCAATGAGAAATGCCCAAGTGTTAAGAAATATACTCGAGTTACATGAAAGATCAGTCCACTGTATGAGTGGTGTGTCAAATTAATAAGTGGAAGGACAGACGCTTCAATAAATATTTTGGGACAACTGGTTAACAATTTAAAATAACACAAGACTAGACCCGGCCTCACTCCTTCCACTAAAATATATCACCAACGGGCAGACAGCCCCAGAATATTACAACCCTTTTAGAATAGGGAACTATACATTCAATGTCATATAAAGGCTAATGGAGGCAATACTTCAGATAAACGAGTAAGTAAAATGCGCACACTGAAAACTGAAGGGTCACTGGAATTACATAAAAGTTTTTCTACTCTGGATGAAAGAAATTTGTTTAATCCTATTAGGAAGGGCTAAAATCACATAGGAAATGATGCATAAATGTGATCCAACAATAAAGCAAAACTTCTATGTAATTAGGAAAAAAAGAAAAACACTTAGAATAAAGCACACAAACACACACAAATAAAGTAGGAGGAAAAGAAGGAAATAAAATCACCCCAAAACAATGACGCAGAACGTTGAGAGATTTTTAAAACTGCCAAAAACATTAATAATACAATTTATGGGCAAAGAAGAGTTAACAATACAGAATCAAATCCCCAACAGAAGAATGAGCAGTGGATGAGAGTGGGCTATTCATCAAAGAAAACACAGAAGCAGTCAGAGAACATGTGAAATATTGCATCTTATTAGTATTAATAAAAATGAAATTAGAAATAAGAGGACATTTGGCGTGTGGCCGCTGGGGAGACTACACGAGATCTGAAAAGCCTGACCGAACCCACACGGTCAGGGCCCCAGGCACTGGGCAGCGCTCGGCGTGAACTGCTCCACGGTGTGAAGGCGATTGCAAATAGGTGTCGAGATTGGAAGTGGGCACAGACTTGGTCCCAGTGAGACTTCTCAGAGTGTAGGCTGAGAAACTGCACAAGTTCAAAAGATTCATCCCTAAGGCTATATATTCACCTAAACACTTGTAAGAGTGAAAAAGTGGGAAGAGGCCCTGGCTGGTGTAGCTCAGTGGATTGAGCGCGGGCCTGCGAACCAGACAATCGCGGTTCGATTCCCAGTCAGGGCACATGCCTGGGTTGTAGGCCAGTTCCCAGCAGGGGACACACAAAAGGCAACCATACATTGATGTTTCTCTCCCTCTCTCCTTCCCTTCCCTTCTAAAGATAAATAAATAAAATCTTTTAAAAAAAGTGGGAAGAATACAAAACTGGTTGAGGAACCTGCCACTTACATCCAAAGGAAGATGACACACACATTAAAATTCGAGGCATTTATTGACACAGAAAGGTGGCTATGACACAGTTGAATGGAACAAGGTTAGAGGGTAGCATGTGTGACATCGTTTTGCATGTACAGCGTGACACGTATGTGGTGACTTTTGTAGGAACAGACAAGGGCGTTATCCTTTTTTTCATACATAGGACACAGAAAAGTTCCAATTGAACACTGCCTGTATGCTTTCCTTATATTATTAAATTATATCTCTCTAACCCAGAATATTTAAAAATATATATGCTTATGCTCTTCTAGTACTGCTTCAAATTTCAGTTTATGCCTTTCAATCCTTCATCTATCTGGAATACGTTTTAGTACAAGGAGTGAGGTCGGAGCAAGCCCGTGTTCAGAAGGATTAGGTCTGGATTGTGGGACTGGGCTTCCGGGAGGGAGCCGTCAGGAACTACCCTGCTTTCTCACCCCCCACCTCTCCTGGGCCCACAAACACTCACACAAACCTATAAACAAAGGGAGGAAAGGAGGAAGACATGCAGAAAAAGAGAGGCTTTTATTTTTTAATAATTTTTTATTGTTGTTCAATTACAGTTGTTCCCATTTTTTTAATGGGGGAGTTGGGGAGTGGGTAGGGCAGCGGAGAGAAAAACAGATTCCCATTTATCAGAGCACGTCTGAGAGTCTTCGGGCTACAAAGGGACAGCCTGTTGAGCAGGCCTGAATGTTTCAGCTCTGAGAGAAACTCCACAAGGTGCCATGAAGCAATGGCTACATTGTTACCCCCACTCCTGTGGTTCAGGACAAGCCCTATAGGTTCTTCCTCCAAATGCAGGGTCCTGGACACGGCAGGGAGGGAAACTGGTGGGTCCCCCAACTTCAACAACGGCACCACCGTCTGGTGCACCCAGGGCTGAGCAGGAGGGTCGATGGAGGGTGGGCATGGGCATCAGCTCACTGTTATATGAATTAGGTCCTTCAGGCATCCTCTAGCTCATGGTAAAGGGTTAATCTGAAGTTAATTTATAAGAATTACATAAAGAATAGCTAGTGAATCTGTCAGTAGCGGGGAATTGTGATGCTGATCATTACAAATGATACTTGTATGTCCAATGTTATACTCATACACATCAAGGTAAAATTAATATATTGAACTTGGCCCCTAATATGATTTTTGAGGAGTTTTAAAACATGATACCCCTTAAAATGTGAACTTGGTTTTATGTGAGGAAGCAAATGGGCTCTAGCCATCAGCTGGTGACACGTGTATGTGAATGATGGAACTGTTTCCACCATGACTGGTGGTTCACAGACTCACAATCTGGGATCTAGAGAGGGGTCTTCGCTGGGTCACCTTGGGAGCCCAGAGTGGGACTGATGCAAGTTCCTACCTCCTGTGTGCCATTTTTCCTTCTACCACGCACTGAAATACATCGCTGCATCAGTCCGTGTCACAAGACGTCCTGCCAGGCCGGTGGCTGCTTGCCTTGGACAGCTGAGATCAACCACGAACAGCCAGGAGACTCTCCACGGCCTCACAACATGTGCCAGTAACAGCCTCACATGTGTGAGCAGGGCAGTCTGTGAGATTCTTCAGGATCGTCACCTCCCCTTCCTGTTCTCGCAGCTCCCACATTCCCTGGCCATGAAGTTTATGTTCAGGTTGACCTCAGTATTTTCCCCCGGGTGAGCATGGCCTGGGCACCTGACCTGGGCACATGAGAAAGAATGAGTTAAACATTCCAAGCCTTATTCGAAGACAAAAGATGGTCTTTAAGTTTGTTCATTCAGAACAGAAACTACAAACCTGTTTTTAAGTAATTATAAAGCAAAGCGTGGTAGACTGTATTTTTCCCAAGATGACCACCCATCATTATCTGCTATTCCACTGCCCTCTGGACCTGCCGTGACCCTATCAAGACATGAAGTCTAATTTCCCTCGTCTTGAACCCAGGTGGAAAAGGACACTGCATGACCTCTGACATAGTCCTAACAGGCAATGCTGTCCCCACCTTGGACACTGGAATAAACCACTCTTGAAATCTTTTTATGGTGTGTAGGCAGATGGACTCCATGAGACGGCCATTTTGTGAGGAAGCCCAAAGCAGCCTTTGTGGAGGGACCACAGGAGAGGTCTTGGGATGGGGGTGTCGGGGGGAGAGAGGGAGACAGACCAGCCATACCCAGAACTGCTCCAGCCTGGTGTTCCAGCTTCGGCCACTGCCAGGTCCCAGAATCACCCCACCCAGGCCCTGCTGAGTTCCTGATCCACAGAAAGTGAAACAGGTCACAAAAGGATGGCTGTTGCTGCAAGCCATTGAGTTTTCAGATGCTTTGTTATGGCAGCATCAGTAACTAGAATGCACTGTGACATAAAATAAAGAGACTAGAATTGGTTTATTTGCAATGTAATTTGCACTATTGTGATGCGTTTTTTTACCTTAGAAAAGCATCTGTGTTTTATAACTTCAATTATTTTTCTTTAGATACATTGTGGGGTTTTTTTGGTCTGGATAAGGAATTCTGAGCTATATTCTAGAGCTATGTACTAGTAGACAAATTTTGCCCTGTGGGAGAAGCAGCATCCTGGGGTCTCATGTCCCGCTAAGATGCCAAATATTCAGAGTCCAACAGCAATATACCTCGACTTCCCCTAAGGGATCTACTTCCCACAGTGCTTACGGCCAAATACTGCTCCGGAGCAACTCCTCACTTAAATGTGGTTATACACTAGGGATGGGGTAGAAAACCTCTTCCTGTCTGTTTTCATGGACAGTGAGGAATATCGCTGCTTCCTTCTCTCATATAGTCAATCTCCCATGTCGTAGGGTCCTGTAAGCCTACAGATGCTTACACCCAGAAATCTGAAGAGATGAAAATGCCAAAGAACATGACATGACACTATTTCATTTCACCACACAAACATACTGGCATTTACCAAAAGGCAACGGACTTGTGGGCCACAGCTGTACATCTACATGTATCTGTTTGATGTCGACTCACTTGCAAACAGGGAATGACTAAAGCAGCTTAATGATTTTCTTCCCATTGAGATGTTCTACGTCATGTACGATCAATGTAAACATTTAGCCTGTCTTGAACATTCCATCTCAAGTTAATGAAACCACCAACATTTTAACAGTTTTTTGGAAGGGAAGGGGAGGGGGCAAGAAAAGTTGAACATATCCGTTTTGTAGACTAGTACACCTGTGTTTGCTTTATATTGGATTGGAATTGTATCAATTTTAAACATATGGTGATTGTGCTGTTTCCTGCTTAAATTATTAAAGTAGTTTGGATCTCTCATAGCATCGAGGTGGGGAGGCAGGAAAGTCTCACGAGGGGTCAAGATGCATTCACTGCACTCAGGCTTTCCAGAACAACGTCTGAGGCCATGGCGGTGGGGCGGTTTGTTTAGACTTGACTAGGAAGATACAGAAGTTCCAAATCCAATGGGCTTACACAAAACCACCCAAAAGGCCAACCAACCAGTCAGACTCACTGACGTCCTTTGATATTTGGTATCACGCCAGGAACAACACTGTTTTTCTCTGAGATCAGGTCTCTCACTTCTGGCAACCACATCCCCATCACTGCTCTGCGGGGACTTTTTTCAAAGCACGGTTGTATCTTGTCTTGAGAAATGCATTCGTTATTTCAAAACATGGCCAATATGCTATATTCTCCACTTCTCTGTTTTATATGAGGACTTATTTTTTTGGCAGAAAGTTTCAGAAATTTCTCTATTCTCACAAGAATAGCTCGAGGCACTTTCCCAGTATAATAAAGAAGCATTTTATGTTATGGGTGATGGCCAGTTAACATTTGTGTTTCCCTGACGAGCAACAGCATTCCTATCAGCCAAGGGAAACACCTGCGTAGCCCTGTGTTCCTAAATCACACCCACGACCCCACATCCCATAAACAAGGAATCAGAATCCAAAGGAAAAATCACAGGTGCTGGGGAAAAACAGCTCCTCACAAATCTGCAGTATGCAACAATCTCCTCAAAACAAACAAGATTGTAAGGTGTAACTATAGTTGGGAAATATGGACATCAGCCCCAATAACGTGCAATTATTTTTATAATGCGTAAGGTTTGGACTACACATGACCACAGATGAAAGCATGAAGGCAGAGTTCCTTGGAGACATATGGTGGCTGACAAACACAACAGACTGTTTTTGTAAAATAATTAGCCAGACCCTCTAGCTTCTTTTTCTTATTTTAAAACACAAATCTGACCAAAGGATATGTGTAGAGCTCAACACCTCTAAACTACTACATCCTTAGCCTCTCAATACACACACACACAATGTTTTCTCTATTAATGCTTCACACAGGAATTAGGACAACACAATACCCAGAAACTGTTTTAACTTACTTGGAAATGATTATGCATCTGTCTTTCAGAAGTCTTACTGCATGACATGCAATACCGCTCACTAGTAGGGAACCAGTTACTTTTTGTCATGTATTGAATTATTTCCATTTTACCTGACTTTCAGGAGAACATAAGTGACAGCCACAGAAGCTCACACACACCAAAGGAAGAAAATAATTCCCCTCATTCCACTGAGGATGATGGAAGCCAGCCTTTTAAAGAACCTAGATATTGTGACGTATACGAAAAACGACAAACGAGGCATTAGAAACCACGTTAAAATGATGTCATCAGGCACCACGTTAAGCCAGAAGGTCTGGGATGAGATGAGGCTCATGACTAGACTAGAGAGAATAAGTGAACAGGCTACGCTTGTCAAAAGTAGTTTCATGGTGGGCAGGTTAAAAGAAAACAAGTCTCTTAGGAGGCACTGTCAACAAGGCGGCTTCTCAAAATATTTTTCCATAAAATCTCATAACTTGGGAGTCTACATTTAATAAACATAGACTTTGAGATTACATTTATGGCCAAAGAACTGATACTGTTTTCTTTCAATTCAGCTTTTACTGTAAAAAAAAAAAATAAATGATTGTATCTCTGTTATATTCACATCACTATGTCAGGAAAGGCCCAGGATACAAAGATAACCAGAAAAATCTCCTGTCTTTTGAACAGTTATAAAATAATAGGAAAAACAAACCAACAGATCATCTGTGTATCAGAAATTAGTGATGACTGCTGTAATAAGATGTACAAACATCTGGGGGGTGACTTTTCAGACTGATGCCCTGCACCCCAGACAGCGAGCTACCTCCTCTAAACTTTATGGTTCCAATGAGTTATTAAGAACAAAAAAAAAATCAGTCTTTTTAAAGGTACCTTAAATGTCAGTGATGTACACCAGCTGTTCTGCAAACCCTCTGGATGAACCGTTTCTTTGCCTGGTGAATTCTGCCATACCCTGAGCACTAACAACATAAATACTATTCTTAAGTCCAAAGCCATAATGTCTTGCTCATTTATAAAGTCTAGCTACTTAAATGTTACCATCCTACTATAAAAGTTTAACTGTTACATTTTAGAAGTCACATCTTTCATAAGGCTATGAAAGGGGTATGCTATAAACCCAGCATGATAACTTAAAAAATGATAGAATATTAAGAATTTTTCTGACAAACGTTATTTTTGACATTATTTAATGTTCCAGTTCTTATTTAAAATATAAGTAAAACTCAAAACATTATAGGGCAGAGTAAAGCAGGGGATGGAGAATGTATTGTTGAGGACCAGAAATGTGAGTTGCCAGTAACTTAACTCCAGGTTTATAGGTCTCTAGTTGTTCCTTTGTAGAAAACTGCAGCTACTCACTCCCTACTCTAGTGAGCAACGAGACAGGCATATTGCATGTGCTAAAACAAAAAAAGAACAAGTAGCTAGGGATTGTACCTTATTTCCCCAGAGATGTAAACAAACACTTAATGCATTTATTTCAACTCATATTATTGCATACCAGCTTGAAAATAATTGAAGTGTATTTGAAAAAGATAACTACTATTACCAGCCATCCGTCACCGAGAATGAAATGTCCTGCTAAGCAGCCCAAATACTAAGGAGAAAGAAACACAAACTATATTTAAAGCAAAGCAATACTTACTTATTATCACAGACTTAAAATATAAAGCCACCAAGAAAGAAACATCTAATCTGAAATAATAAGACCAGCATTTGTTCCTCGAACACAAAAGGATAGTCTTTTCTGGTCACTAAAACAGAAAGCTATTATAACTGAAAAACCAAAACAAGAAAATACCAAGAAACCCTGTTTCAAGTGATTTTAAATTCCCCCATGTGGATCACCCAAGAATCGAATTCCAGATTTGTTTCATATTTTAAGAAAAGACAAAGCACACGCACAGATGATAAAAGCACATTAATAAAAGCCCAAGGAGGAGCTTGTACATGAAACCACATCCCCATGTCAGGATAAGAGAGGCAAGCCTTGCACACTGCGTAACTCAAGCTGAGAGAGATTCAATGTGGTTTTGGAAAGTTGGCTTTTGTAAACCCAGGGCTTTTCAGTCACAGCACTGTACCTTTTTTAAAAAATCCTCATCTGAGGATATATTTACTGCTTTTAGAGAGAGAGAAAAAACATTGATGCTAGAGAAACACCGACACAGGCCCCAACCAAGGATTAAACCCACAACCCAGGTACATGCCCTGCCCAGGAATCAAACCCACAGCCTTCTGGTGTACAGGACAATGTCCCAACCAACTGAGCCACCAGGCTGGGAAGGCAGCGTACATACCATTATGATCTGAGCCAGATCATTCTTTGTTTTGAAAGGCTCTCCTGTGCACACTGAGGGGTGTTCAGCAGCCTCCCTGACTCCTACCAGCTAGATGCCAGAAGCACCTCCTCCAATATGTGACAGCCAGCAATGTCTCCAGATCATCAAATGTTACCTGGGGAGCAAAACTGACTCCACTGAGAGCTACTATCCTAACCCAGTGATGACAAAGTAAATCCCATTTGAGCCAGGTACCCTTCGATTGTTTTATATCGCAGGTGCAATTAGCCTATCTCTGTCCAAGGTGCTCAAGTGAACCCACTATGTTCCTTACTTAAAGAGACAGTGTCTGGGACAAGAAAAAGTGGGAGCTACCTATATGAGTAAATCCTACTGAGCACACATCTAGATGATACAGAATCTTTGGAAACGAAGAAAGAGAAGGAGAGGAAACACATCTCACCGTCATAAAAAATGATCAGAAAACTGAAAGTTCTAAAAAATACTGAAAGACACATTTGCAAGATGCCCCATGTTTTTTAAAAGACAAATGATCGATTCACTTAATAAATATGCATTGGAAACATACCATGATTCACAGCATGAGATGCAAAGATGAAAGAGAAGTGTATCCTGCCATTTTAGGGAGTTGAGGGGCCTGGGAGATCTGAGTCATGCAGACTAGTGCCATTCTGAAACCCAGCTGTATATGCAAATCACCTGAGGGAGCTTCTTCAAATTACCAATGACCAGGCTTGCACGAAGGCCAAGTTCATAAGCATCTGGACCCTGGACAATTCTTAACACCTTTGGGTTAGACCATGAAAGCTGGTCTGGGACTTGGACACAGATGGGGTGTGGGGTGGGGATGGTATTTCTAGTTCGAGAAATGACAAGAGAAAGATCACATGATGAAAAATCAAGGACATATTACAGCGAAAGAATAAAAGCAAGTCACTCAATGGCCTCCATTCACAGGCTCTGACAGGGCAGTAAAAAAGCGTAAGGTAGATGGAAATCAGAACCTGGGGGATGTTAAACTTTGTAGAGAATGGAAACCTCTGAATATTTCTGAGAAAAGAATAAAACCATACTTCAAAAAGTTATCTTCCAAAATCTCTAATAATAGAGGATACAGATATGACGAGATGGAGGGCAGGAAGCCAAGTTTCACGTCTGAAGCGATAGCCCAAACTAAAGCCTGGGCTTCCCTGTGTGTCCATGAGAATTGTCCTGGTTGACTCCTCTTCAGGTAGTCTTCCTACTCTGGTTTTTCTCCCCAGTTGATCCTATGTTTGTGCATTCGATTTTCATCTGTATGTACACAATGTGAAAATTCTCCACCAGACTCACCTCACACTCAGAATGGTAGCATGAACTGCCCATTTCCCATTTCCCCTGAGATTTGCTGAAGTAACCTCACACTCACCATGTCCAAAACTGAACTTAGGATGTGCCTCACGAAGCCCAGTGTTCTGTATATCCCTTTTCTCTGGAAATAGTACCACATTCTATCCAGTCATATAGGCTGGTCACTCTCGATACTGTCCCTTCACCCCATACCCAATCTACCATCAGGTTTTCAGGATCTTACCTTGCCTACCTTTCTCAGATTCTGCCTGCTCTCTTCTCCTTTACCAGCATCTTTGAAGCCCAACCTGCCACCCTTCTTCAGTTGACTATTTCCATAAAAGTCTTGACTAACTGGTTCAAATTCAGGTCTTGCTTTCCTATTGCCAACAAAAAGTCAGTACTTCAAATTCTAAAACTAACCACATCACCACCACTTTACTTAAAATTCTCCAATAACTCCCCACTGATCATATAATATGTGCAAAGTCTTCAGCAAGGCCTGCCTGTCATCTCAAACCAGCCACTAATGTTTTAGTTCTGCATATTCACTTGCTTGCTCCAGCTTCAGAGCCACTGTACTTACAGTTCCATCATCCAAACTTGGTCTCCCTGTTTGGACTATTAAACTTTTTTTTTACTCACCCTTCAGGTCTCAGTAAAATCATCACTTCCGCCAGGCCTCCTTCCCCGATCTCCCTGACTTGGCACAGTCTCTTACAGCACACACACATTGCCTTTTAAAGCATTCGACCTGGGTGCATCCTACCTTTGGTTGACTAACACTTGATGAAAGCATTTGGCTCATACCTGTTCCCCACCAGTCTTACCAATAAGTTGTCCCAGTAGAAGGTAGGAAGGAACAAAAAACGTATAGGAAAGAGTGTGAAGGCGATAGATTCAAGAAAACTTCTAATGTAGATGTACTAAATTTAAAAGGAAAGAGAAGAATAAAAGGTGACTGCAAAGGTTTCACATCTGGATGACTAAGAAACATGAGCAACTATCACAAGAACTGGTTGATTTTAGTCACAAATTAGAGGAACATATGAAGGCTAAACTAATTGGAATGAATGGAAATGCACAGGAAACCAATAGTAATGGGAGGGAAACTGGGACACAAATCAAAGGAGTGGACCAGAAAGAGGGAAAAAATGACCAAACAGAAAAGGATGAAGAAACAAGAATTCAAAAAAAATGAGGAGAGGCTTAGGAACCTTCAGGACATCTTTAAACGTTCCAACATCCGAATTATAGGGGTACCAGAAGGGGAAGAGGAACAGCCAAGAGTGGAAAACTTACATGAACAAATAATAAAGGAGAACTTCCCCAATCCGGCAAAGGAAATTGACTTCCAGGAAATCCAGGAAGCTCAGAGAGTCCCAAAGAAGGTGGACCCAAGAAGGAACACACCAAGGCACATCATAATTACATTACCCAAGATTAAAATGAAGGAGAGAATTCTAGAAGCAGCAAGAGATAAGGGGACAGTCACCTACCTACAAAGGAGTTCCCATCAGACTGTCAGTGGATTTCTCAAAAGAGACCTTACAGGCAAGAAGGGGCTGGAAAGAGGTATTCCAAATCATGAAATCCAAAGACCTACAACCAAGATTGCTCTATCCAGCAAAGCTTTCATTTAGAATGGAAGGGCAGATAAAGTGCTTCTCAGATAAGATCAAATTCAAGGAGTTCATCATCACCAAGCCCTTACTATATGAAATGTTAAAGGGACTTAACTAAGAAAAAGAAGATTAAAAAGATGAACAGCGAAAGGACAGCAAACTCACAGTTATTAACAACCACAGCTAAACCAAAAGCAAACTAAGAGGACAGCTAGATCAGGAGCAGAACCATAGAAATGAAGATCACATGGAGGGTTAGCAACAGGGGAGTGGGAGAAGGAGAAGTGGGGAGAAGGTACAGAACATAAGTTACATAGACGGGAGGGCAAGAATAGTAGGGGAAATACAGAATCTAAAGAACTTGAGACACGTGGTCATAAACTAAAGGGGGGAGAATGGTGGGGGAGGGGTGTGCAGGGTGGAGGGGAATAAAGGGGAAAATAAAACAACTGTAATGGCATAATCAATAAAATATATTTAAAAAAAGAAACATGAGCAGCTAGTTTAGTATCCACATTGATTCCAACTGATTTATTTCATTTTTATGCTATTTTTCTTTTTTCCCACCATTCCAATTCCCACAACAAAAAGCTCCAATATGTTATTTAAAGCAAACGACCAAAGGGTGGCTGCTACCAGAACATTCCACCCAAAAGCCCAAGTGCAATAATTAGTACTCCCACAGTTAGACACACTCTCTTGTTCTCCTGGCATTAAATATTAAACACCAACATATACTGAAACTTTACCTTAGGGCAAACAGAACTTTCTTCATGTAGAAATGTACAGTGCACGCATGAGTAATGAAGGTACTGTCTTCCTTCAATCTTTCATAGTTCATTTTTAGTCTTAATCTAATTCTAATCATACCAAAATATTAACACTAGTGTCTACTATATCCCAAGACATTTCTTCACAAAATAATTAAGCACATATCAAAAGACTGCTTAGATTTGAATATGTTTCACCCTAAAAGACGCCCTTCTCTTTATGCTAGAAAATATTAGGTTGAACCTGTATTAGTTTCATGGAAACTGGTAAGTTCCTGCTCAGTATTTCTGTTGTTAAACCATATTTTATCCAGTTGTACTTTTATGGTGAAGGCATTCAAACCTTTTTAAGACAAAGCTGTTATATATAATAAACCATTCTGGAGATAGTACAATTTATGCATTCATAAAATGTTTCTGAATTTAAAAAGATATATATTGTTATGGAGTTACTGCACCTACCAGTGTTGCCAAATATTTGCAATATTTTCCCAAAAATAAAAAGGACAGATACAGGCAATAAAAAGCTACCAAAGGATTTCTGGGGAAAAAAACCTGCAGTCAGAAATCTTAAGGAGTTTCCTAGAGGAAACCAGGGGCTTCGTCTGTCTCAGGAAGGCACTGAGTGCAAGGCTAACACTCAAATCTATCTATCACTTTTATGATATGTCAATACGACTCCAAAGTTTCCAGCTCCATTATTTTTTCTCTGGTGGCAGAGCTGAGGATAGTGGTACAAAGGTTTGCTAATGCTTACCTACATTTATGATGGCATAAATCAAGGACACGTAATAAATCTTATACTCATGGACTCCAGACACGTGAGACCCACTGCCATGACTCCTAATGGCTGACCGGCTGAAGCAGGGCATCCACGAGGTGGACAGGACATCCCCCAGCAACATAAGTGATCTGATTTATGTTGGCAGAGTTTGTACAAGATGATGTAGTTTTGGAGGGAAACAAAGAAAATTCCAGCACGAAACAGTAAGGCTGCCTTCCTGTGCAGTGTGGAGGGATCGCCACTGCACGATTCCACTCTGATCAACGTCACCTGCGCTAAAAAATAAAATAAAATAAAATAGAACATTGTTACTGCCCTCTTCCTTCTTCATACCAAGCAAACTGACACTACCATTTCACTGTGACTTTTTTAATGGAGGAAAACACCTTTTCCTTTTTCTGAGCTAGGGTGACTACCTTATTGGCAAGGCTGAGAAACTTTCCTTGAAAGTTCCTCCTGTAAGACTCCTTGCCACCCCCTAGTTCTCTCTGTTTAGAGTAAACGAGAATGCGTGTCCTTTTGTAAACAGTATGCATTCTTCACAAACTCGAAGACATGGGAGGGCCCAGAGTCACTTCATGCAATTAAGAAAACGTGTATTGACTGACTGCATTGCTCACTGGGACTCAGAATAAAAAGTAAATAACATCTGAGCCGTCTCCTTTCAAAGACTTCACAGTCTATTATAGCAGACAAATACCTGCTGTAAACACAAACGGCGAAATACCAGAGGTGTGTCCAAGTGCTACAGGACACAACAGAGGGATGGGAAATGCTCAGTTTCGTCTGATGAATTTTGGACCCGGCAGGGTTTGTTCAGGATATATTCACTGCATCCGTTCCAGAGCCTTCCCTAACAACAACAACAAATCCATGTTTATATCACTAAACTCACATTAATATAAATTAAGAGAGTATTCCTTAAAGGTGGAAATGTAGAAAATAGAGTTAAAATATATTCGGGCTGGATTGGGAGGGCTTCGCCATGAAAAAAAATCAAGGCTGATTTCAGGATTCCAGTGTCCATGCCCCTTTCTTTAAGCCATCTGCTTTCTGAGTTCATGGTCAGTGACATCCAGCCAGCTGACAGCAGCCCATTTCCATGCTCAAAGCTGGGAACCGAAGCCATCGCCCCGAATTCCCACACCCCAGGGACACAGCTCTCCTGAAATCTATAGACTGTAATCTGGACTATCCTTTCTCAAAGTCAAAAATGACACTCCATAAACAGGGCTGCTGGCTACCATCTCTGTCTGCTATTTCAGTATGAGAGCTGGGTCGGCTCCTGACCGTCGGAGCTGAGTTCCCTCTCAGTGAGAGGAATGCGGCCCTGAAACAGCTGGCAGGGGGTGGGGCCGCAGCTGGTGGTTCTGCTGAAGCCGCTCTGAATGCTAGTGGATTCTGTCCTTGCATGTCACGTGTAAGGCCACTAAAAAAACTCTGCAATTACATACTGTTTCCACTTGCCCTTTCTGATTGTATTCTCATCATTTTCTAAAGCAAGCATTATTGTTTCCACCCTAAAAACTGAAAACTAGGCCTTAGAAGATTAAATGGGAATGTCAAATTTCTTCCAATGGTAAATGTTAAAAACATTTGGAGGGACCGAGGAGCCCTGACACCCAAGGTCGCAAACGGGTGAGTCACAGACATTTTTGGTTTGGCCCATGTGGTGTTTTTTAAAATGAATACTAAAATTCTTTCTAAAGTATTTAAAAGTTAGATATTTCATATAAAAACACAGATTTCTCAGATCCCTTGGAAAATTGGAACCCAGAAATTCCTGACAATTCTGGGATAATTTTCTGCACTAGTACCAGAGTTGGAGATGGGGCATTTGCAGTGGCCACAGTCTGATCTCCACCCACTCCACCCACTCCACCGCAGATGATCTACTCATCCACCTTATTTGCCTGGCCCATGAGACAAGCTTGAGTTTGCCACTCCACTGCTAAGCTCTGTTGCAATGGGAGAAAGCATTAAGGAAGACAGAGACCTACAGTCACAGAGGGTGCCTCACCCAAAAGGCTGTACGTATTCTCTTTTATGTCACTGATGCGGTCCCAGGGTAATCCCACACCCACCACACACTTCATCTAAACGTCGTCTGCTCAACAACTCAATGCTACCACCTCTTTGGATCTACACAGTGATAGAAAAATGGAAACACTTCCTCTGAAAAAGTCTGCCTATACTCTGGTCAAATCATCTTATTGTTATAAACTATTTACGTATTTGCGGAGGGGAAAAGCCATTGAATTCAAGTCACTTTCTCTAGCCCTACTTCTACCTCCTTATTTTAAATCAAACGACTTCATCTTCTGGCATCCTGCACCTGTTCATTCTCCGATGACTACTTGACAGGTCAAGGTTAAGAGGTCTTAGAAGATTCCCCCAAAGTCACTTCCATTGTTACTAGTATAATTTTAAAGAGATGATGGCCAAGCTAGGACACTTACCACAGCTTCTTTCCTACTAGTTAAAAGACGTTGTTCAAAAAGAAAAAACTGAAAGCCCCATTGATTTAATTGACGGAGTGAAACTCTTGGTCAGGTTTTATGATTTCAATTCCACTTTGGGACTTGAATCTGCTGTAGAAAACAGATGTTTAGCTGGTAACACAATGACATTTGTAAGTTCCATTTCATAAAAAATTACAGCACAGCTATAAACCAGAAGCGCCACAGGAACCGGCCCACACAGTGATGGTCAGATGAAGGACAACTGGTCTCCCAGGTCTTAGTTGAGGAGCCGGCGGAGCTGCAGAAAACACACACCCCACAACCTGACACTTTTTTTCTCACAAGCTGGAAAACACCCAGGGACTGCCCGAAGCAAGAAGTGGACGGCCCACGATCTCGAGTATTGCTGGATGGCCGCCGGCCCTGGCCACCTTCTTTATCTTGCAGGCGCGCACACTGAATTCAGCAGAATTGAACAACTCAAATGACAAGGAAGACACAGGCTTCAGAAAAGGAGGGGGTCTCAGCGTAGATCATCTAATTCCCCAAGTAATGGCCACTGAATGTCAACCTGTGGGACAGACACTCACATTTCCTAATTAATTCAATTCAACTAATATAGTTTTATTGAGAAAAAAATAAACCTCAGGGATTTTGTTTTCCAGCAGACCAGGGACGTTTTTAGACATATTTCATTTATATTTGGACAAACCAACTAATGTTTTCTGGCCTGTTTTCTAATGTGTAAGATGAAAGGATTTAATTCAGTACCTTTCACTTTCCTTCCAATCTAGTTGTATGAGTCTATGGATCTCTATTTAGTTCATATATTTTAGAAATAGCAAAAATGAGGTTTTTTTCTCCCAAATGTTTGAAATATTTACTATTCTTATCTACAGTTTGGGAGAAAAAACCCAACCCCACTTTTACGAATGGATAAAATGTATCTGCCATGTAAAAACCACAGCAGTCATTAATTATCCATAGGAATAAAGTCCCAAAGATGGGGTACAGGGTGGGATGAATAGGAGGAGCACAGAGGATGTTTCGGGCAGTGAAACTACTCGGTATGATACTGTGTGTGTGGATACATGTCATTCTACATATGGCTGAGGTCACAGAACGTACAGCAGCAAGAGTGAACCCTAACGTAAACTGTGGACTCTGGGTAGTGGCGTGTCGGTGCAGGTTCATCCACTGTAACAAGTGGCCCACTCTGATGGGTGATGTTGATGATGGGGGAGGCTGAGCCTGTGTGGGGGCAGGGGGCCTAGGGGAAACCTCTGGGCCTTCCTCTCAGTTTTGCTGTGAACCTCAAACTGATCTAAAAAATAAAGTCTTAAAAAAAACAAGAAAGGAAAGACATAAAGCCCCAAAAGTGATACTGATGAGCTGCTAAAGTAGTGAAATTAGTGTCTGGGAGCCCTGATGGTCAATAGGTTTAAAACTGTTACATGTGCGGCAATGAAACAGATCAGCAGTAAATGCGAAATCACTCACACAAAAATGGCCATTCTCTTAGCTCCCCCACTGGAAGAGGCCTGTGTGACTCAGTGCCTAAATTGGGGGAGAAAACAGTTCTGCAACCTTTCTCTGACAACCTTTCCACACATTTAAATACAGCATCTATTTCAAAAGCGATTTGCAGGTTTCCAGGAGAAAGGCGAGTCACTACAGATAAGTCACCAAAGGCAGGAAGTAGTATGGGGCACCAGTACGGAGAAGCCCCTGCCATTTGAACCACTTTTGGAGACAGCAGTAAAGCAGTCATTTGCTTTTTTCAAGTGCTTGTAATATTTGTTCATTTGCGATAAAATATATCTCTTGAAAACTTGCTTCTTGTAAAAATGTGGGGCTTATGGGGCTGCAACTAAGTGTCTGAGTCCTGAAATTCACGTTCACATTTAAAAAGCCAGGGTCCCTTCTACCCCAGAGTGTTTGCTCTGAGTCACGTCCCACATAACCGTACCTAGCTCGGAGCTGAGCATGTGGTAGTTACTCAAGTTTGCCAAGTTGAATTAAATGCTTTGCAGACATCCTTGGGGAAAATTACTCAACTATTGTTTGGCATTCCAAAATTGGCCTGCCCAAATAAAACAAGAGAAGCCAACTGCACTTATAATTGAAATGCTGGTGGTTCGTTTTTACTACTTAAACTCAAATTTTTTTTTAAAAAAAAGGGATACTGGAGCCCAGGTTCTGGGAAACCTGCTCAATTTAAGTCTTATTCCCATCCAAATTCTCTTCTAATATAGTTGTGAACTTGGACCCTGAACTCTTCTATCACTATAACATAAAAATGTCTACATCCTGAAGCATTTTACTCCATCTTTAATCTATTTTCAACACAGGACATGGAAGAGATATGAATTTTCCAGGATGGATTTCTGTAAATGTCTTAAGTCTCCAGTCTTCCATGTCTTTTTTCTTTCTATCCTTTAAAAATAATATATTTTTTGACATGTGGATTGGTCAATTTTATGTGTCAATTTGGCTGAGTCACAGGGTGCCCTGTTATTTGGTCAAACATTATTCCAAACGTGCCTGTGAAATATTTTGAATGAGATTAACATTTAAATAGATAGACTGAACAAAGTAGATGACCTTCTCTAATGAGGGTGGGCCTTATCCAATCAGTTGAAGACCAGAATTGAACAAAAAGGTTATCTTCCACCCTGACCTGGTGGCTCAGTTGGTTGGACCATAGACCCTTACACCAAAAAGATTGTGGGTTTGATTGCTAGTCAGGGCACATACCTAGGCTGTGGGTTTGATCTCCGGTTGGGGGTGAGGATGGGAGGGAACTGATCTATATTTCTCTCACATCTGTTTCTCTCTCTCTCCCACCCTTTCAAGCTCTCTCCTCCCTGCTTGCTCCCCTTTCCTCTACCTCTAAAGTCAATAAATACATTCTAGGGTGAAGAGGAATTTAAAAAAAGAAAACGAGGCTACTCTTCCTGCAAATAAAAGGGAATTCCTCCTGCCTGACCATCTGGAACTTGAACTTCAGTTCTTTCCTGACTCTGAACTTGAGCTGAATCATCAGCACTTTCTCAGCCTGACACCAGCTCTTAGTCGTGGCGAGTGAGGGAGGTCTCAGGCCTTCGGACTCAGACTCAAGCTCCGTCACTGGTTCCTAAGGGTGTCCATCCAGCTCACCCACTGCAGACCTTGGAACCTGTCAGTCCTCACAGTCATGTGAGCCAGTTCCTAGGGTGTGCGTGCATATGTGTGTATAGTATAATATATATAAAATATATATACACATGCATGTGTGTGTATGTATGTATACATATATATAATAATTCACCCTTAGCTGAAGTTTAGCTTTCCATGGTTACATATGCATGTGTGTGTGTATTAATTCATCCTTATCTGAAGTTTTGCTTTCCATGAGCAAGTTTCCAAAACTTTACAACCATGATGGTTGTACAGTTATCATCAGTCAACTTCAGTTGAAAATAGTAAATTGAAAACTCCAGAAATAAACAATTCGAAAGCTTTAAATCATGCACCATTCTAGGTAACATGGTAAAACCTGTGTCCACCCACTCTGTGCACATAGGATATGAATCATCCCTGTGTCCCCGTATGTGCCACCTGCCCATTGGTCACTCAGCAGCTGTCTAGGTTATCCATCAATTATCGGGGAAGGAGACCACATTCACATAACTTTTATTATAGTATATAGTTATGTCTCTATTTTATTAGTTATTGTTGTTAATCTCTTATCATGCCTCTTAAACTGTATCATAGGTATGTATGCATAGAAAAAAGTAGTATCAAATAGGCCAGGTTTGGTACCCATAATTTTAGGCATCCACTGGGAAGCTGGAAACACATTCCCCATGAATTTATTGGCTATGTTTCTCTTGAGATGTACAACCTCCATAATCATCATGGGTAGAAAGACAGATATATAGATATATAGACAGATATATAGATGATATAGATACACACACACAGTTGAGCCTTGAACAATGCAGGAGTCAGGAGCACCAAACCTACGCACTATCAAAAATCCATGCGTAGGGCCCTGGCTGGCATAGCTCAGTGGATTGAGCGCGGGCCTGTGAACCAGAGTATCGCGGTTCGATTCCCAGTCAGGGTACATGCCTGGGTTGCAGGCCAGTTCCCAGCAGGGGACGCATGAGAGGCAACCATACATTGATATTTCTCTCCCACTCTTTCTCCTTCCCTTCCCCTCTCTCGAAAAATAAATAAATAAGATATTTTAAAAAAATCCATGTGTAACTTCTGATTTCCCTGAAGCTTAGTTGTCCCTCAGTATCCACAGGGGGTTGGTCCCAGGAACTCCTGCAGATACCAAAATCTGTGGATGCTCAAGTTCCCTATAGAATGGTGAAGTCACTGCGTACAGTCAACCCTCCAGTCAATCAATCCATGGACACCAAACTTCAGTCAAAAACAGCACAGGCACTTACTGAAAAAAATCTGCATATATGAGGATGTGAGCAGTTCAAGTCTCTGCTGTCCAAGGGCCAATTGTACACATAACACACACACCTGTATATATACAGCTACAAATACAAACATCCTATTGGCTCTTCTCTCTGGAGAACCCTGAATATTACAACAGGACATGAAGGGTCTTGAATAAAGACCACATTTGTTGCTTTTCTCCTCTCACAAATACGTATAAGCAAAGCATAAGCTCATTTTGCTGAATGAAAATGAAGGTTTCCTTTCATTTAAATATTACTTTTCCTCAGCTTCATATTTTTACTGTAAAAACATGGTGTCATGTTAAAAACAGCCTAAGTTTCAACAGATATTTCCTTCATGGAAGCTTGACAGACTTTTCTTAAGCACAAGCTAATCATTGTTTTATGGCTGGAAAAATCATATCAGAAAGACAGGAAAATGTAGCCAACTGCCATTCACCTGAATGCCATTTTTCACTCTAAAATAGGAAAATCTACTATTCCTATTCCCATTACTTTCAGTAGTTGCACACTGGAAGCAGCCATAAATGCTTAGTTTTATTTAGTGTTATCTTTATTTCAAAAAGAAGCCATATATAAAAATACATCATGTTTTTATGCATTGAAGGACTTAAAATGCTCACATTTTTTTACAAAGGCCATGGAGCTGTTAACAGGTCTTTTTAACATCGGTGCTGTGCCTCATCACTACAGAGCCAAACGAGCAAACCTCGTAACTCGTGGATGTATTTCAGGAATATTGGGCACCAAACTGCAATTCCATCTGTGCAATTCCCGCTAAACGGACGTCCGTGGATTTAGTGTCCTAACGTTCCTGGATACTGGACCACATTGAATGTAAGAGGGGAGAAGAAGAAAGTGCTCACAGAAGAGTTAAGTGGTAAACAAGACACATTTTCTGTATTGAATTGAGGTTCATGCTTGTTTCAGTTCCTTTTTCATTCCTTGCTATAACCAATGTTGAGAGTGTGCGTAACCATTATTTATTTATTCAATAAATCTCATGAACACTGGCATTTACTTTATGGAAATGTTTCAAAATGTATTTTATTTTACTTTTCTATTGAATTAATTGGGGTGACACTGGTTAAAAATTATACAGATATCAGGGGTACAATTTACTTTTAGGGTGCTCTATGAGAACACTTAGCAGAAGGCCCACTAAGTACATCAGATGCGCCCACCCATCCATGAGCACATCAGATACTACTGATGCTGTGATTTTCTGACCTAGACTGAGGTTGAAAATTACTTTTAAAGTCTAAGGCCAGAATTTAAGGATGATGACCATTTATACCAAAATGGCAAAAAAGAAAACAACCCCCACAGCCCACAACATTCTGTTGTTTTGTAGGCACATGACAAAAATGCACCTTGTGTACCATGCATGCTGAAAACCCTTCCATAGCAAGAACACTTTATCCCAAGTTTTAATGAAGACAAGTAAGTCGGTCACTAAATGGTTCTATAGATCAGGAAAAAAATCTAAGCAATTCCTAAGTAAAAAATTAAAAAACCACTCCCAATTTATCTGTTAAACGATTCCCAATGACCACATCTAACATGGCTTTATGAGAAATGAATTTATTTATTTTAAATGCTGAGCCTGGACATTTTAAAACATGATGAGACTTTCATACACAGAACGTATGGATACAACCACCCAGTTTTATTTTAAATATTTAGAAAGTAAAGGCACAACTCTGGGGCTTGTCATATTTCAAGAGTATTTCAGCCCAGAACTTCATTTTATGAGGCACCAAGCCTTCCCAAGCCCAAATAATTCCCCAAGTACCTTAGATTCATTTTCCACAAGCAAGAAAGGATCAATTTTAAAGTGCAACATTCTGCTTGCCAAAACATCAGCCAGTCAGGAATGTTCAAAGGGGCAAGTTCAAGTGGAGACTTCTGATTCCACACGGGGAGCTGGAGAGCACTGTCTTCCGGCAAGCTCCAGAAGCCAGGAGCATAGAGGCAAAGGGGACGACATCCCATAAAGAGAACTTGGCTTCTTCAAAGGTTGTTTCGAACAAGGAGAGTAAGAAATACTTGCAATAAACAGCTGCAATCGACTCACGGTGCTGCTTTTTTGTTAAAGAGGCCTTAGCAACTCCAGTTGTCACAGCCAAAGGGAACAGAGCAAAGCTGGGAAGGCATTCTCAGAATAGTCTGGCCCAGAAAATAAATGGAAGGCTTGTTTCTGCTTTACCTGCAGGGCCCAGTGCATAACAGCACAGCACACTCACTATGACAAAGGGGGTTTCAAGGATCAGCTCCTGTTCTTGTTTGTATAATAAAGTTCTACTGGGTCAAGTAGAAACATGAGCCCAACTCTGTGCCATGCACTATGCTAGGTACTGAAGATGCAGAGAGGAATGAATCATTATCCATGGAAAACCATTTGACATATATAGAAAATCCGGAAGTCCCACCCCCAGGAATATACACTTGGGAGATACCTCTGCGCCTCTGTAGCAGAAGACACATAAAGCATTGTTCAAAATGGCAGGAATATGGGTAAACAAGCTGTGCCATCCTTTTCAATGCCGAAAATCATCCCTGCAAACCAGTCTCCCTGCGCCTTTCATGCCTTACTTTTTTGAAGAACAATTGTTGATAGCTAATATATGAGCGCTGTAACCATTTATTTTGTTTAGCACCTGTGTGTCCACCTGAAACTTCATCTCCATGTGGACAAGGAGCCTGTCCTCCACACATATTTACCAAATTCTTTCCACGTGCCCATGTTTGATTTATTGCTGTTTCTGGCCATGGAGCCAAGAACAATGTCTGGCACGTGGAAAGAATTCAATAAATATGTGTGGAAGGAAGGGAGGGAGGAAGGAAGAGAGGGAGGAGCAGAGAGCACAGACAGATAAGAAATTGCTAAAAACAGTGAAAATAAAAGAATTGTGTGTAGCTACAAGCTTCAACATGGGCAAATATGACAACTATAAATCTAATGGGAAAAAAGCAAGATATAAAAGAATACATACAGTATTATTTCACTTACATTAGATTCCAAACATGCAACATTATTATTATGATATGTACATAAGTGGAAAAACTGTGCCTAACAGAGGTGTGATAAAGACAAATGAGGAGGCAGATGGCCCGGAGGGGCGATGGGGCTGCAGAGGGCACAGAGAGGACTTGCACGGGCTGGTAATATTCCATCCCTTAAACTGGAAACATTATTATTATTCACCATGCCACATATGTAGTAAACATGCTCATGAATTTCATAACTGATGTAAAAATACCATGTCACCTACGGAGCCCATATTTAGTGAGAAAGTCACACCGGACAAGATATACATTCCAGAGAGGGTGAGGTCTTAGAACGGCGAGCAGGCGGCTGGTCAGGCTGGAGCCACTATAGTTCTAAATGCTTTCTTCCGTGGTACCACAGTGGGGAGGTGGGCCCCCGTGCTCACTCGATGTATATTTCTTAAACCCATAGTTCATTGGCTACTATCACTTATCAAGATAAGCATTTTAAATAACTGTTCATAATATTTTAAAGAAGAAACCTCTTTAACCCAGCTTAAGGAGCATTTGGAAGGTTAAAGCAAATACACATGGCAATATTTTACTAGGTATTCTTAAGGTCACTTGGGTAGGTGCTATTAAGAACTGATGGATTTACCTTAAACAACAATAAAAAAAGAACCGACTGACTTAATTGCATGCACAGACTTGTTCCACTGTATGTTCATTCATTACTCGTTCAGAAACTGTGCCTGAGTATCAGCCATGTGCAAGATACTTGCTAGGTACACAGGGACACACAAACGTCTGAAGGCTGTCTTCAATGAGCTTACATGCTAGTGTTGACGTGTACCTAACAAGCATATCGTGTATGCAGGTACCAAGGATACCCCCAAACTATGAAAGTGACTGTGGTGATGGGGTTCTATGTGAAGTCACAAGGGTAGAAGCAGTTCGTTCTCATGCAAAGAAAAAAACCACTTCATGCAAAGAAAAAAAAAGCTGAATGCCGCCTTGGCGTGCATGTTCGGTATCAGTTGTAATCTTACCATCAGTGTAAACAGTAATCGTTCACGCTTCCCAGTGTTTTGCTGCTGAAGCAATCTGCATATGCTCCAATCTTGGCCCTAACACCACTAATCTTCTTCTTTCTTCTAATTTTTGTCAAATATTTTGCTTTATCACATACTTGGTACATTTTGAACACTTAGGTGTTTGGCAAAACAGCTTTTTGCCCCTTGTTCGTGAGATACATGGAAAACTTCCCCACAGAATAATGAAAAACATCTTCTACACGATATCTCTGAGTCATTTTTAGTGAATGTTACTTAGGTAAGTCACTTAAGTTCTGTGATGGCCTTTTTATTTACAAATTAAGAGAGTTAGACTACATATACAGAGACCTTTATGAAACCCACACACATCCATATACAGGCACACACATGATATTTTTGCTGTCAGTTTCTTGACTCTGTGGTCTTTAAGTGGTTATGATATATACGCATGACCCGCAGCTCTTTCAGAATCTCACATTAGATTAAACTGAATGGCAAGCGTTGATGGGCTTCCGGCTGTTTCAAACACGCGCCTCCTACCAACAACATCACGACTCCTAATGTGTCCTCAACTTCCACCTTTTACCTTCCTATGAATTCTCCTTCCTGAGGCACAGCTTGCTCCTTCTGGAGTGTCCAAACGAGCAAACATACTGCCACAAAGACCACCTCTAGGACTACTGCTGAGAATGGCCCATGTGGATGGAGCACTTGTGCCAGGCACTGCCTTGACAGCTTTCCCTCTATCAACTCATTGACTCATTTCACTCCCGTGACAACCTACAGGAGTTATGCACCTTGCGGAGGTGACGGGGCCCCTGTGTGAAGAACGGAGGATCTGAATCCCGCTCCAGGACATCTGCGCCTCACTCACCACTGTCCATGTCAGAAGTGTGGATTTGTGCCAACGTACACACACATTTGATTCACGTATGAGACTCAAAAGGATAAAAAAGCAAACTCAGGATAAGACAGAAGAAAATAATTATTGGTATAAAACCAATCCGACTTAAACATCATACACTGTGGGTTTAATTCCTCCTCCATGGCCTCACCCACAAGAGGTTGCCATTGCTTGGAACTAGATGCAAGGCCCCAGGTTACTGAGGAGATGTGGGTTTATTTTTGGAATCCAGATGCAGAGAATGGGCTATTTCCACATTCAATCCCTTGGGCCTAGAGAACAGGGTACTTAGAGACCACATATGCCATTTAGAGTCGAACCCAGCCTGGCACCTGTGTGACTGATTCCCTTGGCAGGCTCCCTTTGGCCTGGCAGCAGTAAATAGCAGGGCAGGAGCCAGAATCCGAGCTCTGTGTTCTGAAGGGAAGTGAGGATTTATCCCCTTGGAAAGCAAAGGAAAAACCCGCCCAACCTCTTCTGGCTTCTGAAGGGAGCAGCTGAGGCCCTGCTACCCACCGCTGCCGCTGTTAATAAGATCTTCGCTGTGCAAAATAACCCACTTCATGGTTGTTTTCTTTCCTTTTTTCACTTTTGAAAAATGTTTTATATTTAAATACAAACTGTATATAATATGTAAAATTGGGTAAAATCTGTAAAACAAACAATTGCCATATATGTACATCTATCTTGTTGGTTCCATTTCTCTGGAGATCCCTGACAAATACACCTGGACATTACACCTTTTTAGTATATGAAGTAAAATGACATTTCTCTTTCTATGGGCAACTGGGAGACCATCCCTCTGCTCTTCTCTGCTAGCCAGGCCCCAATATTGCTAAAGTCCTGGGCAGAGAGCTGCGACCTGGCTGTCACCAGCTTTCACGAATGGACTGTAATGATTGCGGGGTGGGGGTAGGCTTCTGGGAACAACAATTTCTCCCTGACAAGAGAGGCCATAAGAAGAAATTTCCTTTCCTGGTTCTTCCTCCTGGACACTGCTGTGCGACAGCAGCCATGTCTGTGGGGAAGGCCAAGGAGGACAGAGAGAGCCCTACATCCTCCGCCGTCCATACTCCAGCTAAACCAATCTCACCCCGGGCCACCTGCAGAGGCCTGATGAGCCCCCACATCAGCCCCTGTCTGATAGAGACTCTGCCAGACAGACGGCCACGTGCGGCTGAAGGGACCCTAACTGCCACACAGCCGCTGCCTCTGGCTGCTGCGTCTCACGTGAACCCCGCCATCAGCTCTCTCCCCTTTGGCTGGACAGCTAAGCCTACAACATAAGTCTTTAATTTGTAAGAAACACGGGTCGGGGGGAACTCTGTCACAGAAGTGAAAATTTAGTTTTTCTGCTTTAACCAGATAATGTGTGTGTGTGCATGCATGTATACACACGTGTGCCTGTGCGCACACAAATGAACATATGTACATATTTGTGTGTTTAACTTTAAGAAGAATTGGGGGAAAGTTTGTTGATTATAAGTTAAATTTGGATCAACAGAAAATGGAGGGATGGCACCGTTGAAAGCAAGGATAGGAGGAAAACGTATTTTGGACATGCCTGCACTGCATAATCACTTCAAGTCGTATTCAATCTGGGGGACAAGAGCAAGCAATGTGTTCTCCAAGAATAACAAATTTCACAGGGGGGCTCTGGTTTTTGTTCTGAAAGTACTTTATTGATTCAACTCATCTTTTAAGAATGCTCACATGGCACCAGACATTTTCACATGTATTTGTGTATCCTCATTGTCACCACTCTGCAGAGGAGCAAAGAGGGGACATGGGACATCAACTACCTTCCACAGTGGGAGCCTTACTCGGAGCAAAATTAGAACTGGATCCTAGGAATTCTAAACCAGTGCTTTCCCCCTGAATATGCACATGAACCAGCTAGGGATCTGGGGATATGCCCGTCCTGACCCACTGCTGAGATGAGGCCTGGGGTCTGCGTTTCTAACAGGGTCCAAACGGGCCCGAAGCTGCCTGTCTGCAGACCACCCCTCAAGTATCCAAACTCTACAAGAACAGCCCATGGAAGATCTTTGTAAGCACAAGATTTCAAGTGCCCTATTTTTCATCACAGTATCTAACTTCCCTTATTCTCAGTTTTCTCATCCAACAAAAGAGGTATAAATACAGTGCCCCTCACTGGGCTGTTACGAAGTTTAATGAGAGAAAGCATTTAAGATGCCTTAAGATGCATTAAGATATGGGACACTCACAACTGGCAGATATGCCTGTCATACATCAAAGCACAAGTTTTACTGAAGATTTCAAAGTTCACAGATGAATTAGTCAGGTTCTGCTTGGGTTAGGGGACCATGCTGGGAAGTTGGATGCAAAGAGCTACGCTGGGATGGAAGATGTTTTGGGGGATAAGGGGAGTGTCTGACCATCCCCACCCATCAGCTCTTACAACCTGTTCTCAGGACGGGAACCAGGTAGCTCTGACCCACCCAGAGCAGTGTGGGTGTAGAGTGGGCAGAAAAGATTCGGAGGCAAGGCCCAGCCAATCTGACCTCTTTCCCAGGGACTTAACAGGACAATAATTGTTTCACATTTTTCCCTGTGAGTCTGCTGTTCACAGACCTCAAATGTGGTTGAAATCGGGGGTTCTGTGGCCATCTCCACCAAACAGAACAATAAGATGAACAGAGAGAAGCAAGGATGAAAACTGCACACGGTGAGGGTAAGAGCCTGAGAAAAGGGGCAGGAAGAAAGGACAGAGACACAGCGCACCGCCCTCCTGGTTGCTTATGGCTTCCTCTCGTTGGTTCAAATCCGACACCTGTATTCTACGTAATTACCCTGTGCCCCACTTTTGCCCTTTGCTTCAGCCAATGTGTGAGGAGCTCTGGTGCTTACAACTAAACAATGCAAGTGTAAGCAACTTAAGACAGTTTCCAACTAACCTCTTTAAGTCTCAGTTTCTTCATTTATATTTATTCAGTAAATATTAAGTGTCTACTATGTGCCATGTACCAGCTCGGTAGTGGGAAAGTGATGGTTAGAAATTTCAGGGAATATCCCTATCTTTGTAGACTTGATGACAGAGTAGAAAAATAAGTCTTAATAGATAAATTGGTAAGAATAAAAAGAATTGCAACTAGAGAAGTACATGACATACTAACATATTCATAAGGGGCTCACTTATTCCAAGATACTTATTCTGAGATTCTAAAATTAACCACTATTAATTTTAAATAAGGTGTTAAGTCAAATCTGCCTTTGAAAATGTTCCGGCCACAGGGTGAAGAACATATTGGAGGAGGTAGGAGTGCACATGAGTGGACCAGGTAGGAGGCTGCTTGAAAGGTCCAAGGCAGAGAACCAGTTACAGAGGCAAGAATCATGAGTTTGACTTAGGATGTATTGAGCTGAGTGATCTGTGAAATAGCCTAGACAAAAGTGACACTGCATGTCGCTAAGCTACTATATATATGAGTAGATCCTGGTGGGAACATCTAAACAGGACAGAAAGTTGTGTGAGTCAATGAGACCCATGTGTAGCTTTAATGGAACACATGGGTACAGGTGACTTTGCCAAGGGGCAGATGATGGTGTGAGGGAAGGACAGGGCCTGCAGGGTGACCGGGGGCACTAATTACCATACGAGGGGATGGTCAAGGCAAGACCAGGAGACTGCTGTGTCATAGGTCAAGGATGACAGTGTCTCCACCACAGCAGGAAGCAGTAGCCAATGGTGTTCATCAAATGACATGATGGCTAACGGCCTTAAACTAAATAATTTATTTCAGTGTGCCTGAGAAAAAGGCAATTACCATTCTGGATGGCTGGCGACTTTATGAGCATCACTCTAGACAATCATATGTCAGAGGACCTGACGAGGAAGGCCTTCAACAGATGTCAGCGGCAACCCGCTTCCCTTTTGAAATTCAGATGATGTTTTTATTCCATAAATTCCTCCAAGAACGAGGGATACCACAGAACAGGTATGAGGATGAGATGGACACTGAAGAAACAAGAAGAAATAGGGAGGGATGAGAGTCTTTAAACAAGAGAAGCAAGGAGGCCTACTGGAGACGTAGTGGGGATGAAATCGGCTTCCCGGCTTTTCCCAGTGCCAGCCCAGGACAGAAGCAGAGGGCTGCGTTCACAGCCACGCACTGAAACGCGCACACACAAAATACGGCATCACCGTCAAATCCAGAAAGATAATATGTAGGCACTAAATGCATTTCTTCAGAAAAATCCTTAACATGTTTCTTGAAGTTGCTAATCACTTATTCCATATCAAAAGAAATATGTTAAAACTGCTTTAAAAGCAGGGTAAAGATCAACAGGCAACACAGCCAGGGGCAGCGTGTGACTGGGCAACCACTTAACTACTCGGGGCAATGGCTCATTCTTGTGTCTGCTAAAATTCCTTCCAAGTCCAAATGGTAAAATTCTTGCTCTTATATCCCTTTAATACAGACAGGACAGACCCCTGGTGTTACTACCAGTTGGATAATTATGCAGGAATGAAGCACTGTTCCCAAGCTTTGTAGAGAAACTTAAAAAACCCTGAGGCTTTCTGTCTTGAAAGGGAAACCATTCAAATGTTGGTGCCTAACAGCTAAAGAAAAGGAGTTCCATGGCAACATAGATGCTCCGGGGTCAAGTGCATGTTCTGAGAAAGCAAGGGACATGCAAACGCACACAAATTGATAGACCAAGGCCTGCACTGCCCACGTCCTGTCTAATCAAGTCCCTGTCATGATGTAAGGTGACGACTCTGTGGCAGCACCGAGTTAAACCCAAACCCTGCAGGGGGAGAGGCGGGGGCATCCTGGTAAGAGGTTTTCTGCCTCATTTGCCCAATCCAAAAAAGTGGATGTTCGTTTTACTTAAAATTGGCAGAAAATAATAACTCCCACCCTGTTTTGTATGGCTAAAAGCCCAGATTTAAATTTTAACATTTGCTCGTATGCTACTGTTTAAGTCAAGGCTTGAACCGTTTCAGCTGCCTGGAAGGGAAGGTCAGAAATGGTGGGTGGGCAAACTCACAGCATGGGGGGCTCCCCCTGAGTCAGGATCCAGGCAGGGTGTAAGGTGACGGCGGTCTCATTACCTGTGAGCCACTCCCAGAACAGAGCGTGAGGCGCTTTCATAATTGTTACCATGAAGAGATCTGAACTTGTTTTAAATATTAAGCAAATTTCAGAAACAAAAGGTGTAAAGCTGTTAGATGGCAAACTATATAAAGATGCTTGCATGAAGCCCAGGGTCCACCTCTTGGCCTCCATCCAGCTTGGGCAAGACACTCTTCAAGCCTTCGGGGTCCCCATGTCTGCATCTGTGAACTGAAAGTCGACAACCCGAACGTCTCAATGGAGGTGCCTTCCAGGCCTCAGTGGCACCCTCTAGCATTCCATCCCTTTGGTCTGTTTTTATTTGGTAAAACCAAAATTGCCATGGACTCCTCATCACTGATCACACCATCTCAGCTACCAGGGCCTGTTAAACACGTTACAGAAGCCATTTGTTACATGACTTTTATTCCAGGCACCAGCTATCTCCCAGCAGCTTAGTGGTGTAAATGAGTTTTCCAAGCCTTCTTCAAGGGAAAATAAAAATACTTGAAGTTGCTTTTGAAAAGTCTTGCCAAGCTTCTAGGCTTACATCTTTTGAGGACATTTTTTATTTAGAGCACCCCTGAGAGGTGGGAAGAAAAGCGTAATCTTGGAGAACGTTTCTATTACGACAAACTCAGCCGATGCGCCCGAGCAGAAGAGTGCTCTGGACGTGTACCTGCCTGGGCCTTGGCACAGGGGCTCCTGCTGGTCACAGGCTCCGGCCCAAGTCTCTGTGGCTATGTTACAGGTGGCAGCACTGTGAGGGCTCACAGCCCTGCTCCTGGAAGCTTCCTCCTCCTTGTCTGCTTGGCTTCTGTGCCCTGCACCCGATTTGTAATGACCAGGTCTCTGGTTTTGAAAACTTCCTCCCACAGGGACCACCCCAGTAGCTAATAAAAAGGGAGGCGGTGACGGAGTGATCACGGCAGCTCCAGCAAACATTTTCTGGGAAGAACCAGAAAGGAGTCTCTTAGGCTTTATGCCTAGTGTCAAAATCAAGGTCACTAGGTAAATATGTATAAAACAAGAGGGAAAATGCATCACGTTTTTTACTCATGAAATCTAAAATGCAATAATAATAATTGAGTACAACAGTTTGTAGAATACAAATCTACTAATGAGAGATTGGAATGATTTGGGAGCAGCAAGGATGACATTTCCTTTCATTTGGGTTCAAAGGTAATGTTTCCAATCATCCGCTCAATCGCAGTGTCCCCCGCCCCCGACCCCGTGAGAGCCATCCTGAGCGCCGGAACTCACAAAGGCCGAATCTGGCCCGTTCTCTGTGCTGCACTGCGTCAGGGTGGTTCAGGGCACAAGCCTGAGATTCTGGTCAAGTTCAGCCTGAATACTGGTCCTACAACTGATTTCCAGCTTCCTACTTCCTTCCCCAACGCATCATTTTCTCATCTTTATAAAGAAGCCAAGACAAATGTAAGCATTCCATGAACTAATGGCTAACATTAGTCAAATTCCTACTATGCCTTAGAAATTATTCCATGGGCCTTGTGTCCCTCATATATTACCTTGGTCAGTGATCAAAACATTCCTACAAGGCAGGTATAATTCTTATGCCCATTTTACAGGCGAGGAGACTTAGGAGCAGAGTAAAATGCCCATGGTTACCACCTGGGTCCAAACAGACAGACAGAGTACTCTTCACCACCCTGCACCCACAAGCTGTGTTTGATGAGTATTAGCTATCATCACTTTTCTTTCTGTTAATGAAATATGTCAATGATATAATTAGGATAAATTTTTAATGTAGATTTCAGAACATAACAGTTCAAGATGAATTTTGGCTTTCCAAGGAGTTCACCTTTGGAAGCCTTCGATATTCCAAATAAACCATCATTCAAAATGTTCCAAGTGTTCCTGGTTTTACCTTCAAAACTAGTTTTCAAAGGTCCATGGGCATTCACTCTCACTATCCCTTTTTCTGAAATTTCCTTTCTAAACTGTAAACTAATACATCAGTTAATGAAATACTAGACTGTCTCGTAAGATAGTGACTAGTGTTGGCTTAGGAAAAAAAGCATCCTTTCATGGTTAAACAGAAAACTAAAATGCCAGCCTAGGATGTTTCCCAATTTGTCATTTTCTGTCATTCTGACCCCCTCACCAGGATTACCCCTCACCTATCCTCCTGCACCTCTAGGCAGTCCAGGCAGGGGACCAGCATGCACAGCCTGACTCATACCCCCCTTTGCTGCTGCACGTGGGTCTGTCATTCATCTCTCATGAGTTCCCGCTCTTCACACCCTTCACACAAGCTGCAGACATCCCTCCCCAAACATCCGCTTAGTCCCCTGTCAGTCCTTAGAAACTAAACTGAAGAGGAACATTTCTCAGGAGGGAATCAGCTTTCTCCATTTTTGTTAAACATCACAAGCAGAATAAGAGGCTCGGGGCAGAGGCTGCAAATCTTTCGGGGAAGCTGCTCATAAACAAAGCCCCAGGGGTCACTGCAAGGCACCTTTCCCCTCTGAGAACCGCAGGTACTCTCCATAATTTTAAATGCAAAATGACATCCATATCTGTAACCTAAATCTCCCCTCCAAGTCAAAGACCCCTCTATTCTGCTAGACCACGCCCACTGGATTTCCCACTCACCCGAGAAACTCGATGTGTCAACTATGAAGTGCTCAAAAAGCTTCCTTCTTCTGGCTTTCAACTTGATTTGTGATCACATCCTTGCAGCACCAGATTTGGTCCACCTGCTTCCCCTTCCCTGCCCCCCCCACGCCGTTCAATTTGCAATGCCCCCTCCTATCTGTACGCATCGACCCAACAGACAGAAGATGTGAGCAAAAACTGTGAGCTTTATATGCAATTTTGAATATTCTAGAAGCCACATGTAAAAGATTTTAAAAGGTAAAACCAGTGTTAATATATTTTATTTAATGCAGTACATCCATAATGTTATGATTTCAATATGTAATCAATATAAGTTATTAGAAGAGAGTTTACATTTTTGACATACTAAGTTTATATAATACAATGTACATTTTATGCTTACAAGTCTTGATTAAAATTAGCCATATTTCTAGTGCTCAGTAGCCACATGTAGCTATTAATCACCCTAGTGGGCGGTGCAGATCTAAATTCTACCCAGCACTCAGGACTGGCTCAATTCCTTCCACCCTGCAAGATTTCTCTAGTTTCTGTAACCCTTAAGCACCTTTTCCTTCTTTGAGTTGCCTCTATACTGAAAAACAATACACACTGTTGGACACTTTTCCCCATGTATTTCAGGACTATAAGTTTTGTCTTCACAACCAGGCTCCAAAAATCTTAATAATTACATCTGTTTCATCCCTAGAGTATCAGTCATAATCCTAGACATAACCACTCAATAAATATATATTAATTTGTTGATGAGAAATCAATATATTACTTGTGAGTGGTAAATAAAGGGGAAATTAAGGGTAGACTTATTTTAAATTAAAAGAGGTAAAAACAGTGACATTAAGTTGATGAAAATGACAAATACATATGAAAATACATAATTATCCTTCTATAGCACTATTATTCAACTTAATATGTATTGTGTATATATATATATGTATACATTTCAAATGCTGGCATATTAAAACTGTGCCTTTAGTTTTACCTTATCTGGGAAGTACTTTATCTGCCCTTTAAATCTAAATGATAGCTTTGCAGGATAGAGTAATCTAGGTTGTAGGTCCTTGCTTTTCATCACTTTGAATGCTTCTTGCCAGTCCTTTCTAGCCTGTAAAATTTCTTTTGAGAAATCATCTGACAGTGTTATGGGAACTCCTTTGTGGGAAGTAGCTATCTGTGTTTCTGAACAGCAGATAACGTGTTTCCAAGTAAAGTAAAACTAAAGGAGTTCATCATCACCAAGCCATTATTACATGAAAAAGTAACAGGGAACTATATAAGAAAAAGAAGATCAAAATTATGAACATTAAAATGGCGACAAATTCACAATTATCAACTGAATCTAAAAACAAGCTAAGCAAACCAGCACAACAAGAACGGAATCATAGGTATGGAGAACATCTGCAGGGTTATCAGCTGGGAGCAGGAAGAGAGAGAATGGGGGAAAGGGTGCAGGCCTTATGTACAAATCGTAGGTACAAAATTAACAAGGGGATGTTGAGAACAGTATAGGAAATGGAGTGGCGACAGAACTTACATGCATGACCCATGGACATGAACTAAGGTGGGGGACTGCTAGACGGAATGAGGTAATGGGCGGAGGGGGATAATGGAATAATTGAGATGACTGTAATAGCATAATCAATAAAATATGGGGTCTGGCACAAATATCTCCCCTTTTTATTACAAAATCTTTTATTACAAAATCCTAAGCATGTAATTCTGTAACCTAACAATATCACACTCAAGCACACCATATGACATGTTAGGTGAAATGTTCAAATTGAAACTATAAATTATTACACCCATATTACAACCACACTCAAGCAGGCATTACTTCTGTGGGACCCTGTATATTAAAATTAAAAAACAAAAACTGTGCCTGCAATCCTCAGTGAATATGAGAAATCCCTGGAGAAAAGGTAGAAATGATAACATAAATACAAAGATTGATTGGGAAGAAGCTCTTTATGTCACTGTTCTGGGGCTTCCCCGATTACTGGGAGAGGTCATCACTAGACAGTGGTGTCCACTAGGGACTGCCTGTCTTGTTCATGTTGCATCTTCAGCTCTTGGGACACTCAGTCTCATTTTGCAACTATTCCTAATTTCCCTTTCTAAATTATAAAATAATATATCAGCTAATAAAACATTACACCACCTCACAAAATATTGCTAACTTAGGGGGGAAATGGTGAAGTGCCTGGCACAGGGCCCATGTTCAGTAAAGGTTTGTTGACTGAATTAGTAAGAGAGAGAACTGGTACCCAAACCACGGTGATAAAAATTAGCATGGCATGTGTGATGGGAAAGACGGAACCAGTGTGAGCAGAGAGGACAGCATAAGAAGAAGGAAACTTGTCTCCCTAATCGTTGTAAGGCTATTCCCATGAATCAGAATCAGAAGCACCTCTACCTACAAAAGCTGTGCAGAAGGTGGGAGCTGTGTCTTCAGGCAGGTCCTTCCTTTCCCTCCTCTGTATATAGAAAAATCTCAATAATCCTTCATAGTAAAGCAATGGTAGATTTTACCTCGGCACACTAATGGGGATATATAATGAGCCTCTGAGTCAAAAATTTAACAACTAAAAAAATAAGATGGGCTAAAACAAATGAGGTCAGATGAAGGTGAAGTTCACATGATTCATGGAGAAAGACAAAGTTCGCTGAGTAGTTAATAGGACATTATGTTGTACTCTTAAGCAATAAAGGGGTTCGATAAGCATTTCAAGTGACCTCCAGTGGGATGTTTAATTTCCCTAATCACAAGCAAATTCTGTATCCACATCCCACTCTGAAATGAATCATGAACATAAGCCTAGGCCCCAAACTTGAAGTAAATATAATATATTCTTCCTTCTTTGCTACTTATTGTTTGTGTCATTTAAGGTGTGTGTGGAGGGGAGATATGTCCATATGTGTGTCTTTGTGTGCTGTAGAGGTTGCACCAAAAAAATGCCTCAGTTGGAGGCATACTGGATGCTTTAATGACATATTAGATGCTAGAGACAGCTGTCCACTGTCAGTCAAATCAAACCAAGGAAAATAGTAATCGTCAAAACTGGCTTACAAAATAGCTAATTCTTAAGAGAACACTTTGACTGTCACATTTAAGAATTAAGTGTATTTCCAGGGAGTGTTCATTTGGAGTCCCCTTGACCTACTAATATAGGCAAGAGGCACGGACGGATAAGCAAGGGCGATCTAATTGCTGACAAAGGACATAGCAAATGCAAGTTTGGCAGACCTAGTACATTTATTTCCTGGGTCCATTAGTTTTGAAAACTATTTCAAAACAGTTGGAAAACTTTAAAGAAATAGGCCTCTCTTCCACAGTTCAATGATCCAGTAACTGTCACTACTCAATGGCCCTCCCACTGAGCTTGACCCTTGGCTCTTTACCCTTCTGTACATGTGACTGATAACCAGACCCTGGCTTGTCAGATTCCCACTGACCCACCAGCTGTTTATCTCTGCACGTTTCCAGTGTCATGAAGATACAAATCTGCGTAAGTAAGCTGGCTTTTGCTACACTAGTTTTAAGAGTAGCAAATGTGCTTTATTCATCAGTTTATCCCCAAAGCCTAGCTCCAAGTCTGTTAAAAACAGTATAAATGGCTGTTGGATGAAATTGGGATTGCTGATTTTCTTTCAGAAATATTGAAAGAAGATGATTCTCTTCCAAGGCCAAGTCTCCTCTGTATTATTGACAAATGGGCATCCATTAAACCTATATTTAGACATTCACCGCTCAGGAACCTCAAATTTCCTGTTAGTACGAAAAGAGCGTCTGGCAGATCACCCCATTCACTGCACTTTTTCTAGTTTGGGAAACCAGAAATTCTGTATTCTGAAAGCCAATCGCCGTTATTATTTGGGTAAAGGGTCATTAAAATCATGGGGATATTAACATAAAACAGAGTAAACTTGTTCACATTTTAGTGAATTGTATGATTCAAAACAAAACAAAAGGACTCTTCGGTTTGGAACATTTTAGATGTGTCTCAATCAAAATGTGCCAAAGGACTGGTGTATATCTCTGTGCCGTGGCTACACACAACACACAGGGTCGTTTATGACTAGGACAATAAAAAATCAGGAGTGTGGAACTTCTGACTCTTCAGAAATACTGAAATTGTGCCAAAGGAATAATGATGGTTATAGATCTAAGTGTCTGGAATATGTAATCAGACTCCCCATAGTTGAGATAGTTATGATTACATTAGGAAAAATTAAGTTGTAGAATGTACTAATATTATAACTAAAAATAACATGTCATTACAGGGTTGTAGAAGAATGTTCACAGGTAAGCTGATAGGTCTCATAAAAGAAAAGTCTCCTATACTTTGTGTTCCTGCATTTGTTCATCAGTGAAAATGGGAGAAGCAAGAAAACACAGACATATGCACGTAATCTCACTTAATGCCGTTCATAAAATTAGATGAAAAAATATGCATGAAAGTTATCTGAAAATACATAAGTAACAATGCTGTTATATTATTAGCCAAAGATATATATTTACAGGACTGCTATTTTTTTCTTTAAATAAAGTAAGGTCAATGGTATAAAGTATAATGATGCATTGATTCTGATATTTAATTCAATTATGTTATTTCTTAAAGAGGATTATCTGTCAATTAACAAGTCCTTAATTAGAGAAGATCTCTAGGCAGTTATAGAAAATTATATCCAGAATACATTGTCAAACACACACACAAGAAGAAAGCTCCATCTAAAGAATATACAGCTTGTTGTCTTTTGTGTGACTAAGAAAGGAGAAAGGAAAGCCACACTCAAACACTACTTATCTTTACAAAAAGGAACAGAGGAAGACCACACTAAGGAGTATGAAAACAGCATCCTATCCAGATAAATGAGAGCAGGGGAGGAGGTAGGGGGATGCACATGAGAGCAATGGTCCTCCCGCTGCCAGTGCAAGGGCACGTTCTTGCAGTGTCACAAGGGAAGCTTTCCAGGAGACCCATGATATGGGAGATTGGGGCACAGTAAGATCTATTTGTGGTACCAGATACAAAATCAAAGGAGGGCTTCACTGCCCCCAGACTCCCAGTGTTCTATCCCTATCCATCCTGCAATCAAAAAGTCCAATCTTGCCTTCATCGGGCCCAGAAATAGGTCTAATGTCCAGATATTTTGCGCCATTGGCTCAGTCCGGCTAACAGCGTTTGTTCCTTGCTGGTGCTGTGTTGAGGCCCATGCACTCTGCCACAAGTCCAAGGAAGCTGCTGGGGTCACACAGCTGCTATGGAGAGAACATGTGAATGAATGGGGTGAGTGCATGTTACAAAGAGAGAGACACAGAGAGAGTCAGGGACAGAGACAAAGAGAGAGAGAGCGCGCTCTTTGTTAACCTGATTGCATTATCTCAGGCTTGGGAAGGACCAGGCCCTTTTACAAAATAACCAGTAAACTTTCTGAACTTTCTTGGGCTTCTGATGGGTCCAACCACTAGCAAATCTATTTCCTAGATCTTTGCAGGGTTATGTCTCTCATCCAATACAACCCCTTTTTGAGGCTAGACAGGCCTCCATGGTCGCCATCTTGGCTGCTACAGTGCCTGTGCTTACCTCCCCCCTTTACTGTTCTATCCCACCTGTGGCTCCCTGCAGAATGTGTGAGGCTGGAACTTCCTGGGGAAGCAAGCAGGCTTCTGCTCCCTAGTTTATTACACTTAATAATGTCTGATTCCCTTCGCTCCTTTCTTTTATTACTATCTAGCTACCTAAGCTGACACTCTGACTATAAACACTTTTCTATATATACAGTGTTTTGAATTTTGAACCATGTAACCACTTCCCATATTTAAAAATACAATTAAATTAAAAAAAACAATGAGAAAAATAAGCTCTGTATTTGAATATAAACAGTATTGGGTGGGACATTGGCACTGTGATTAGCTAAAAGACTTTAGATTATCTAAAAGCCTTTATTCTCATGCTGAACTATTTGGAGGTGAGGTGACATTATAGCTGCAACTTACTTGCACATAATTCAGCCCAAAAGAAAAGTGTATATGCAGGTGCAGTCTCACATGGAAGCGGGCGCACACCTACACATGCACACAGAGGGAAACACATAAAGTCAATGAGACAAAAATCTTATAATTCAATGAACCCAGGGAAGCTTACCAAAAACATTTTACCTTTATTCTTTGTCTCCCACAGTTGGACAGAATTCTCCCAGGAGCCCAGGAAAGCAGCTAAGGGCTGGCTGGTTGCCTTGGTAGAGGTTGGAGGGATGGGGGATCAGGGAGGCAAGAAAATTGCTCCTTGGAAGATGAAACTGGGCTGTGGAGACTTTAATGCTATGTAGAAATATTTGGACCTAGTCCTATATGGTTGAGGAAAACAAAAATAAAAATCATGGAACAAGTCTTCCTGCCTGTCGGAGTCCTGGAAGTCAAATGGCTCAGTAAAAGTTATGCAAATTATACATTTTCATTGTCAATAGCAAATTGCCTTACGAAAGGACTATATAACCACCCAGTAAAATGTATTTTGGGCATTTTATTTTAAAAAGGGTTCCTTCACTTAAACAAATACTTGATTAGAAGGGCAAGAAAAGAAAGTTAACATTGAGCCTGATTCCTGAGCTTTTTAAAGGTAACATCCCTGCCAATCAAGACAAAGTGTTCTGCTCAAGGCTTCTCATCCCCTCAAACCAATTCTTCTGTTTTCTGCTTTTAAAACAAGCAGAATGCATTATTTGCATCTTTACCTGGAGAAAATGAATAATCAAGTCATTCTGGGGAAAAAAACTATTATCTTAAAATAATAAGAAACATAACCAGGAAAACAGATTTTCACTCAACTTTGTATTTCCTAAAAACTCATAAACAGAGTAAAATGAAGGTTCTTTATTAGGAATTGTTTTATTTTTTAAACAAATTTTAAAAAGAATAACTTTGAGTTAGAAATCTGCTGTTTTGTAAAATAATCAAAGTATTATTTACATAATATTCTTCATTTTTTCAAAAGGAAGCCTGGAAGATACATATTGGAAAAATGACCTTATATGGGGTCAAAGGAGAGGGGTGAACTCCAGGAGAAATAGCTGCCCGCACAGTTTTAAAACAATTTTACAGAGTATCCAGTAAAATCTCTCTTTGAGGACACCAAGGGTCCTCAGTCTGTCTCCCTCATCCATAGAAACTTTTACTGTTTTTTTAAAAAGCGACACAGCACAAAAGATAAATTCACAGATGACTTATAGTCAGCTCTAAAAAAGGTGGCCAGTAAGCAAAGTACTGTGTAGACTAGCAAGAATAATCCAGTTTGGGAAAACCTTTCTGTGAAATCCAAGGAGATTTTCCAACGTATCTGTCCTCCTATTTTAGAAGCTGTGCTTTTTTCGCTGTGGTTCCCTGTTTACAATGTCACTCATCACATGTCTGCTGAGATGTGGTTGCCATCAGTCATCTGAGCTCAACCCTACAAAGCAATCTAAGACACCATATAAGTCATTTGCTATTGGGCATAAGGAGGTGATGCTGTTGCATTTTTATTACCATTAGAATAAATTGTTCACAAGAGAAAGATGCTTCGGCTATTAAAATAAGTGAAGGGGAAAAAAGCCCAGGTATATAAAATATATTTTATGTGAAATGCTCAGCTGAACATCTGCAAATCATTTTAGTTCTGTAAGCTAATAAAAAAATGTATGTGCTTTTTCCTCCTGTTTATCCTTCGGATTTTTTTCTGTCTACCACTCATAAGAATACATTTTTATTTTCTCCATCATCAACATTTTTTTTTACTGGCTCCTCTAATATGCGCTGTCTAAATCTGTTCAGAAGAATTGCTCAAACATGCTTTCCGAGTTTGTGTAAACCCACAAGTAAGCAAACAAACTGATTCTCCCCCACATTTCAGCTGGAATCACACCAATACAATGCCAGTGACCCCCTGCTTCCCACTGGTCCCTCCAAGCGCACACTGGCTTGCGTGGGGCCTTTCATAATCAGAGGAGATGCATTTAAATAGATTTAAATAACAGGCTCTGCCAGGATGCATGGAAGAGAGAGTATCAGATTCCCTAAGCACATTTGCCATTAATATTCTGAACTCATGAATGCCAGTAATTTCTTGCAAACTTGACTTTCAATGTCAACTTGAATCTGTTGATTTCTGGCCTATGATTTAGCAAAAACCAATTATTCTACCTCCTCCAATTGTATAAATTCAACTGCACTGAGAAAGGCACAAAAGGGGGTTCTAGCATCTTCGGTCGGCCCCCCTGAAGATATAAGCTTTAGTTTGAATTTTTAATGAAAAACAAACCCCACTGAAAAGCAAATTTGGGGTATTTCTATTCTGTATTAGCAGATAGGGAATGCAGAGTATTAGTGATTGCTTCTAAAAGAAAAATCATATTCTCAGCACTAAATCAGATCAAGAATTTTTTTCCTGTGGGTAGTTCCAACCTTCCAACTACTTTTCACACAGTACCACCTTTCATATGAAACTGGCACACTGAATAAGCAGGACTCACAAGGTGCAATTTATTTTGGTCCTTCACTACCAATTTAGAATCTATTCAATATGGAAAATTTTTCCCCTTGCTCCTGGATAAAAACTCAGGGGACTGAGTCCTATGGGAAGGAGAAACAAGATAAGCAGAAAAGATTTTACTTCACTGGCGCTGACAGAACCTGGGTCTGGCTAATACGTACTTCATTTTTCTGAATTCTATGGGCTACCCCTCCTCGCCGTAGCTCCATATATCTCATGGCAGTTCCCTTGATATGGAAGAGCCTATTTCTCTAGCTGACCACTTACCCCATCTATAGCCCAAAGTAACATGATAGCCCTGGCTTCCCTCTACTGAAAGCTAGTCGCCCCCAGGAGAACCTATTTGACAGTATCTAAGACCATCTGTCCCTTAGCTCCCACTCGTGGGGGCTCACATCCTTGGGAAATACTCAAGCATCCTTCTGCCAATGAAATTACTCTGCTTTGTACACTGAAGTAGCTAGCCAGGGAGATTTTCCAGGCAGGAGAAAACCCTGTACCTCAGTCAATCCTCCAAATTCAGGGAACAGTGCATGCTGTCTGGCTGAACCTTTCTCAGTGACCTTGAGGGAAGAGCAGGCAACCTGCCTGTGCCCGACAAGGCTCGAGAACAGGACCCACGGAGCACCAGTAGCTCTCTGTAAAAATATTCGCTTTCATTATCTTCTCTTTTAATCTTCAATAGTCCAACCCTTTTTAGTGTCTGTGCAATGACTGATTCAAGGGTTTAAAACTGGTGTTTGAAAATTCATTTAAATATTTGGATTTGGTCTGGAGTCTTTGGTGTGTCCTATCTACTGTGCTTTCATGACTCAAACAAAACTTAAGAACTTTTAAGAACTTAACATGTTCTTAAAAATGCTGCTCTCCAAAGAAGATATACAAGTGGAAAACAAGCCTATAGCTCCACATCACATGTCATTAGGGAAACACAAATTAAATCAAGATTGAGATATCACTGCACATGTATTAGAATGGCCAAAATCCAGAACACTGAAAACACCAAATCCTGGCAAGGATGTGGAACAATAGAAATTATTGTTCATTTCTGGTGGGAATGAAAATGGTACAACCACTGTGGGATGTAATTTGACAGTTTCTCACAAGACCAAAAATACCATCTGAGCCAGCAAGCACAGTCCTTGGTATTTACGCAAATGAACTGAAAGAGTATGTTCACACAAAAACCTGAACATGGATGTTTATGGCAGCTTTATTCATAATTTTCAAAACTTGGAAGCAGCCAAGATATCACTGACTAGGTTAATGGGTAAACTGGTATACCTGACAATGGAATATTATTCAGCACTGAAAAGCAATGAACTATCAATCTTTGAAAAGACATGGAAAGACCTTACTAAGTGCAAGAAGCCAATATGAAAAGGGTACATATTGGATGACTCCATTATATCACATTGTGGAAAAGGTGGAACTATGGAGACACCTAAAAGAACAGCAGTGGCTAGGGGTTAGTGGGGAGGGAAGGAAAAACACACAGGGTACAGACTACATTCAGGCAGTAAAACTATTCTGCATGACACTATTGGAAATACATGTCATTATACCTTTTTCAAAACCCACAGAGTGTACAATACCAAGAACGAACTGTACTGTGAACTATGGACTTTGGGTAGTAATGTGTCGATGGAGGTTCATCCACTGTAACAGCTATACCACGCTGATGGGAGACACTGATAATGAAGGAGGCTGTGAGCGTGCGAATAGGAGGTGTATGGAAACTCTGGACCTTCCTCTCAGTTTTGCCGTGAACCTAAAACTGTCCTTTAAAAAAACAGTCCTTTTGAGAGGAAAACAAAAGGAAAAAACACTACCCCTACAGTAAATAATAAGAAATACTTTGTTGAATATTCTCAAAAGTACCTTCCTAGTCTCATTATGTATAGTAAACAAGAGTGAATATTCTGGCTAAAAAAGTAGCCAGCTTTTCGAAATAACCTCTAATCCTTCTTACATTCCTTATCCTTCCAAAATTTCCACACCTCGAATTAATCATATTTTGGCCTTTGATTCTGCCAATGCACCCCATGAAACTCCTGACCCCCAAATTCCTCCAACATGATGCAACCCTGGCACAGTTCAAAAATGTATAGCCTGGAGGAACTGGGCTATACATCGTTTAAGTGATTTTCCTGGCCTTCTGAGTTCTTCTGGCATGATCTTTGTTCTCTTCCTTTACCTCCAAAATAGCAGGCGTTTATTCAAACATTTCTGACTCTTTGAGGATCTGATAAAAATTATGGCCCCTTTACCCATTTCTGTATATAATTTCAAGTCTCTGGGCTCTCCTACACTCATTCATAAATACCCTCAGCTTCCTACATGTAAGCAATGCTTAATAGTACTCATAACCACATGCCATACCCTCTTTATCCTACCACAAAAATGTTTTGTCATGTCTCTGGAGCCAAAATGAGAAAACAATTTATCCCCATGAGCCAATCAGTTGTTCATCATTTTAACAAAATGTTTATAGAGCAGCCACAGTATGCAGAACATTAAGACAAGAGTATGGTTTATACTCAACTCACAGTGTGATTCTCTAAGAAATGCTCTCCTGGGCCAACCTCATGCTCGTTAGTTATTTCAACTACAGGACCATGCTCCCAAATCTCTCACTCAGATTTTTCCCCAAGCTTTAAGCTTGAATGTTCATTGACCATCCCCATATGGGCACCCCACATTCACCCCAACTCAGCAGATGCAGAACATGCTGTCTTGGCCCCAAATCGTGCTTCTTTTGCTGCATTTCCTCTCTCTGTGAATGGCACCCCCATTCAACCATTCGACCATGTCAGAATTGCAGAGGACTCCTTTACTTTCTTCATTCTGACATCCAGTCAATCAGCACACTTCTGTCGATGTTAAGCCTTAAGTGGTTGTTGAATCCACTCACATTTAGAACCACTGGTCTGGTTGCATCTGACTTAAAACATTGAGTTTAACTCTGATAAGTCCCCCGCTAAAGGCACAGATGCCAAACCTCTTCAGTCTCGGGCTAGAGGTCTAGAAGGTACAGTCAAAGGATAAGTAGATGCTAGAGAACAATGATGGGAAAGGAGCTCATGAGAGAGGACATTGGTCACTGAAATTTTATTTCCGAAGACAAGATAATTGGGATCCCCATTGGTCAGTAAGGTCTTTAAAAGGATGATATTTTAGTTGCCCTTAATTATATCAATTAAATTCCAACTTACCCAAGGAAATATCTGACTGGTACAAACAATTATCTGTCCCTTAGAATATACCCTCAAGGAATTATCTTAGCAATGTGGTCTTTATCCAAGTGCGAGGTCCAGGAAAATGAAGAGACTGTTGAAGAAACACTGTCACAGCTTCTTCCCCTTAACAGTCTTAACTATTGTCTGAGCCATATTACTTGAAGAGTGTTACCTCTCACTTCAAAGTATTTTTTAAATCATGGATGGCAATAGAGAAATCTATTAATATGCTAAGAATTTTCAGGGAACCAAAGCTCTTCTTCATTTTAGTGTCTACTAGAGATAGATATTGCAAGAATACATATTTGACTATGCAAATACTTAATGGATTTATTCACCAAGTATATTTGGATACACATGATTTAGTTTGAATAACAACCAGCCATGAAAAATGTTTATCTAACACTCATTATATATCAAACAGCATGTTAGCATTTCATTACAAAACATGTCATTGTCACAGAACCCTACGATACTCATAATGACACCATCTCTGTTTCATAGTTGAGGACATCAAGGCTTAGAGAGATTAGTAATTTATCAAAGATCACACACTTTTGACCCCAAGGCAATACTACCAACAAAGGGTTTCTTTGAACATAACACTGTATTGCAGAGAAATGGCCAAAAGACGAGGCATGTAAATTAAATGCTATAGTTCATGTCCTAGAAAAGGAGGGAGAGGGCAGGGGCAGGACTATGGCAGTGTACAAAGACGAACTTGGTGCTAGGTACACAGGAGGCTTCAATAAACTATGACTAGGTTGAACGTGTAAGTAATTAAAGATAATCACAGTACATTCGGGGAAGTCCCCAAGATGTCCTGCCCGGCATCTGCCATGTGCCCTGGAGTGTCAAAGTGAAAGATTCTCTCCTTGACCGAATTCTAGTTAGGAAAGGAAAACAGTTATCTAGAGAAGATAGCAAGAAGAATGTTGCTTCTGGAGATCAACAGGCAGAACTCGAAAGAAAACAGATTTTGTGCTGACATACAAAGCATCTTGAAACAAGGTTAATTTGACAGTCAAGACACTGGCGTACGCAGTGACGGTGGGATGGGAGACGCTCCTTCCTGGATCAGAGGTTGTACCACGTGATCCCCTGCAATGCTGTGATTCCATGATGTTCCTTAAAAACAGTTCTATGAATAGTTTATGAACCACATAACTGGAATGAAATGGATTAAAATGTTAATGGTGATTATCTCTGGGTAGTGAAACTATGGTGACTGTAATTTTCCACTTTTTGCTTACTTATAGTCTCTAAACGTTTTTGTAATGGACATTTTAGACCATTTTAGAGCATGCCCTTCAAGGTGAAAGGATGAATTCTGTCTACCTATACTTGAGAGGTAGCCGTAGATAAGCCACTAGCATTTTAAGTCACAGTGGCTTCAATTCCTGATGAAGTGAATTTAAAATATCATTGTGGCAAAATAACATTGAGAAAGTAATTTCTAGTATTGGTTAACACACAAAGACAAATATTTCATCATGTGTCATGTTGATAACAAGAAAAAATAACCATCTTGCATACTTCGTTTACCTCCTCAGTTCACTCTTGCGGTATTAAAGGAAGTTCAGGCACTCTGACACTGGACTAGAGTGATTTAAGGTGGGACAGTGTGCAGGCCTCAGTGTGCAGTGAGATACAAGAGGAAGGCTTATATCTCACATTCCTGATGAAGGCTTCTTTTCCAAGACTCTGACCTCACTTATGAGTTGCTGTAGACTCAAAGCAGATTAAAGGCAAAGTGAAAAAAACCTGAAAATGGAAAAAATTCACAATTTTTCAATGTGTATTCCAATGGGTACCTCGTCTGAAAAAAACGAATCAACATGTGTCAAGGTCAATAATCCAACTGAATTACTGCAATGCGAACAGTAAGCAAGATTTAGCCCAGCTCCACCCGACTCTGAAAGCATGCAGATTCCTTCTGAAACAAACCCAGGAATGATGCTGAGAGCCCAGGCACCCTATGCACTGCGGGAAAATTTACAACAGCTTCAGGTACTTTCTCGAAAGGCTACACTCATTTCTTGGCAGAGATGATCCTCACAGGCACTGGAAGGCCACTGGGCCAGGACGGTCTAAGTGAAGTATGCATTCGTATGCCCCTTAACTCTCTCAGATTAGATTTGCTTAGGAGGTTCCTCATTCCCGGTGATGACGTGCTCCTGCACTCCTCACTTAGTTGGGGTTGGATTTATGCAGGAATGTTCCTCTTCTATTTGTGGATGTATTGTTTTTATTTGTTTGTTTGTTTTCCTTTTTTTAAGCAGGCCTCCCTCTAGTGGAACAGCAAGCTTTAGCCCTATTCCTTTGAGTGGCCAGGGTCTGTTTTGAATAAAGGCTCTAATTGTTTTGAGATTTCGACATGAGATACTCATTGTTTTACACTGATTAAATGGCTTCTTGATCATTCCTCCCAGGGTTGGATGTTAACCAAACCTTTAAGGGCAACCAAAAGCACCTTCGGAATTCCTGTTCCCACAAATGAGCACTCTGCTTTTCTCCCCAGATGAGGTATAAGCCAATGAGTTAACATAACAGAATCCTTGGGAGAGTTTTTGCTAAGTGAATTGGGTATTCTATGTCAACACTTCTTGTACACTTCGTGCCCAGGATCCCCGGTCCAGCCCACAACCCTGCCTGCTATTCCCCAGGTGGAACTTATTCCCAAATGTCCACCCCATCACACATTCCATCCCACACATCACTCCCTTCGACCCTCTGCATTAACTTGAAATCCAGGTTCCCCTTGCAGGAGTCCTCCTTCACCCCACCCATTGCCGATGACCTCATTCACTATCCAGTTTCTTTCACCACTTCTACCTCATTTCCAACCAGCACACAGAACACCCTTTCACTTGTTGGTGGGTGACTTCATACTAGGAACTGTTCACTGTGTGTGTGTGTGTCCTCTACTCTAGAAAACCCAAAACCCAAGCATTCAGTCTCCTAAACATCATGCGGCATATGTTCTCGTGCCTCTGTGGCCTTTCAAATAGCATCGTGCGGTACTTTGCAGGCAGGAGGCTGCTTATTTCCAGAGGTGAGTCAGGGAGATGCTAATGAGGTAGAATCTTTAAAGTGGGATCCAGGTTGGCAAATCTCAAAACATTCAAAAGTCTCTTCCCATCACATTCTGTGGGCTCCTCCTATGTCTATGCATATTATGATTTCTCTCTCCTTTACCTTCTCTTATATTGATACAGAGCCCTTGGCTACAAATGTATATATGAATGGACGTATATGTAGGTACATACACACAAACACAACTAAGAGCAATGCAGACACACACAGGCCAAAACACACTACTGGAAAGCAAGAGAACGCGGCTACGGTACCATCCAACACCTCTGTACCTTTGCACTACACTTCTTCACCTTCAATGACCTCATTTGCTGAATGGAAGGATACAGCCAAGGCATTATAGAGCAGGTAGAGTCTTATTCTAAACTACCAAGATAAAAAGGCAGCACTGTTATGATTTTTTAAATGGATGCGGTCAGAATCATTCATCAGCGACAACAAAAGTAAAAGAGGTTTGAAGAGACGTGCCTGTCCAAGCATTCTCCAAAAGCAACAGTTTCTCTACTGAAAGATGTGCCTACATTGAATAAATACAGAGAATAGCTGCCACTTACAGAGGGCTTACAGTGTTCTAGGAGCTTTCAATTCACTTTAAGAATTTTTAACCTATGCAAAAGGTGAAAGGGATTAAGAAGTACAAATTGCCAGTTCTAAAATTAGTCACAGGGCTGTAAAGTACAGCATTAGGAATGCAGTCAATAACACTGAATAACTATGTAGGGTGTCAGAACCCAGACTTACAAGGGTGATCACTTCATAGGGGATAGAAATGACTAGTCACCGTGTTGTATACCTGAAATTAAAATATTACATGTCAATGTTAATTGAAAACAAGTTTAAAAAAATAATCTGAAATAGATTTTCAAAAACCTCACTTTTGCCCTAAGAGTGAGGCACTACGATTCTCATTTTAAAGACAGGGACACTGAGGCACTAGAAGGTTATTTTTCTGGCTCAAGGTCAGCAGCAGAGCAGTATTTCAAACTGCGTGATGACGGGCATACATGTTACATAGAATGGTTTCTGTTGAGATCTAAACACTAGAAATTCCTGACACTCTAAAAAATGTGAAGCTAATGGGAAGATGATGAAAATCACAGGCTGGGGGACCTGGGGAATCTGGCGACATGGGTCCGCCAATCCTCTCACTCGGACATCTTCGAGGTCCATAGGCCCCTGGCTGTTCTCTGACCCTCCCCCTGGGACGGGACCCAAGTTACGATGTAATAATACAGCTGCAGAAAGATTAATACAGGCAAGTTAACTATATTATTACTCAATCTCCTATGGTACAAGAATAAAACAGAGTCTAGAACCATCTAGGAAGAGATAAAATTCAACATGTTAACAGGAAAACAGGGAACTTCCTGACCCACAGTAATTAATGCAATTGCACGAATTATTGTCCCAAGCTCTAACCAATATATAATCCCAACTCTGCACAGTACAGTCTAACACTTGATACTCCTACCAGGTTTGGGTTAACAGAGGGAAGGGTAAGCAGCACATAATTGAAAAACCAACACAGATGTAGAAAGAGAATTATCATTTTGAGAAAGAGGAAAGTAAAATATAATTCTACTACTTGAAAAGAATACCTTCAGTTTCTCTAGAAGAGGTTTATCGGTTCATTATAGAAACGAACCTCTCAAGCAGAAAGTGTCATTTACTCACACTAATAGACTATAAAATTTACTCCTTTAAAGTGTATTTCCCTGCCTCAGGCAAGCAAGCCTTTCACGTAGAGTAGCAAGACTGTCAGTGTCTTCAATCTCCCAATGGACCTGGCACTGAGAGCCCTGGGAAATCACGGCCCTGTGGTTCTGGTTCCACCTGAGACACAGAAGTGAGCCACTGCCCACACTCAGGTTCTCTGCAGGTGGAAGAACAAAACCTGGTGCATAAAATGTTCCACTTTACATCACTAGAACCGCATGTCCACACTTACTTAGAAGATAACATGAAAGAGCTGCAAGCCAACCACTACTGAAATTAAATACACATGTCTCCTAACACGCAAATTAACTGTAGCAAATAAACTGTCACCTTAAATATCATATTTTTATATAGAATATTAGCTTACATGGTAAAAAGTCCACTCTCCTCTTCTTCCACATTAATAGACTAAGCTGCTCGCATGCTGCCAAACTAATTGCAATATTTCCCAGCCTCACACGCACCTCTGTGTGGATATGAGCTCCACGTAGGTCAACAGGATGTGAACAAGTGATGTCTACAATGTCTCAGTCATTCTCAATCTGTAAGAAAGCCACTTGCCCCAAGTTCCTCTTGTTCTCTCTGTAGATGGGAGCTCACTTGGGCAGGTACACCATGGGAAAGGTGGGCCAGAAAGACAGAAGGAACCAGATCATGGTATGACTTAGGGAGAAGAGCACCACGTGTGATCTAGATGGCTCATGGCTTGGATAGTGATAAAACTTAAAAAAAAATTTCATGTACCTATTTTGCAGTCTCTTGTGGAAGCATCTTAGTTCTAGCCTAACTAATCAATCAACTCTATGAAATCTACGCAGCGTCATTTAGCCTGACTTAGATCCTCCCTGGCAGCGCAACCCAAGAGGACCTTCTCAGTGGTGGCACATGCATTGGCCAATACGGTAGCCACATGTAGACACTGGGCCCCTGCCAGGGGCTAGTGTACCTGAGGAAGTGAATATTGAATTTTAGTTCATTGAAGTTAAAAATTTAAAAACCACAGATGGCTACTTGCTGGTCACTTCTTTACTGGGCAACACAAGCGTCTGGGACATCAAAAATTGTGACGGCGCAACCACTGGGAAGACCCATTATCATCACAGAGACACCCATGTGCTAAAGCTCAGCATTTTTGCTAGAATGTTACCAAGTATTAGAGGGCCTCAAACCACAGTTTCTCAAAGTAGAAATAAACTGTGAGCTAAGACTGTAGTATGACGTGTTTAAGGTTGTTATCGTCATTTTAAAGCTGACACTAGCTTATATTTCAACATGAAGGACACCTGGGATTCTTTTATAATGTCATCAATGAATTTATCTTCCATAAAACTAAACTCAGCAGATTATTTCTGCTGAGGAGACAAATGCAAAGCAGTTAGCAACAATCAGGCTAACCAATGAGTCGCTATCTTTCTGCCATTACACAGAGGTCTGGGACAGTAAATTAATGTAGGGATCTCTGGAATGCCTCCTGATCCATCTGGGTATTCATTTAGTGAAACCCTGTGTTGGAAAGGTCAAGTTTGCATTTAGACTTTAAAACTCTACAAAACTCCAGGAAACAAATGACATTTCAAACATCCATCTAAAACATGTAACTGAGTCACTGAATACAATGATGAGAAACAAATAAACCAAACTGGGCAGTCTGCCCAGAGGCCACAGTAAAATATAAACTTTGGAAAGAGATAGCAACGAAGGGAGGGTTTGAGGTCTATGGGGGGGGCAGGGGGGATAAGGGCAAGAGAGAAGGTGAAACCATGGATGGATGAGGAAGGAGGGCAGGGAGGGAGGGCAGGCAATAAAACAGTAGTGAAGGAGCAAATCAGACAGAGAAGTCTGGCCCGAAGCGCTAAATGTATTCACAAAAGCCCTCCTTTGGGCACTCCAGTGGGAGGTTTACAAAGGCATATATACATGCCATTTACACGGTTTTTGCCCCAGAGTGAGTTTATTAGTAATCTTAACAAATGGACACTCCAGCCTCCTTTGTTGGGTGAATTTTAACGGCAGTGAACACAGCATTGTCTAATTACTATGAAAAGCTTCAGATGAATCTCAAAAAACTGTATCATTCCTTGAAGATTTAATCCATGCAACTATAAAGCAACAACAGCAAATGGAACAAAACATGCGAGGGTCTCACACCCTCTTTGCCGGCAAGCGGAGCGAGGAGGCGCATTCTTTCATGGGAACTTGGATGTTTCTTTATGGTCCTGTCCCCAGTAAGATAGGGCATCAACTTCGATGTTTTCCGGGACTTGGAAATATGAAACTTAAGTGTCACAGTAGTTTTAAGTCAAATGATATCCTCCACAGAGGCGCAGTCTCTGTGTGCTCAGAATAAACAGCTGAGCTTTTTATTGCCCAAAGTGAAAGTGTCTGGAGCTGCAGTTCATAAACATTACCCAGATGTACAATGTAGAACAATGGACTGAGGGGTGGACTGGGAGATGTAGCTCCCAACTCCAATTCTGTCTTAGGTCAGCCTGATGATGATGATGATGATGGTGATAGTGGTAATAGCACCCTTTCCAACTGATTCTAAACCCCACCCTCTTAACATCACCTTACAATCAATATGATCTTAAAATCACTGTGGCAAACTGTACTGTAATTTTGTGAAATCTCCCACAAAACTGTGAGATGGAGAAAGCAGCAGCCTGGTTCTATCTTAGATTTAATGAAATGCAGACTATAGTAGACCAGTCAGCAGCTACCGTTACGTGTGTGCACTATAGCTCTTTTTAACTTTGTTTTTATTGCTGGCACTATTACAGATGTCCCCATTTTCTCCCCTTTGCTCACCTCCACCCAGTCCCCATCCCCCTTTTCTCTGGCTGTCACCACACTCTCCCAACAGCTCTTGCTGGAAAAAAAATTGTTATCAATTTCCTTTCCCAGATGCAGAACTGACGCACGGAGAGGTTAAGTAACTTGCACAAGATCACACAACTAGGAACTAGCTGAGGCAGTTTGAAACCCAGCAAGCCCAGCACTGGGTCTTTGCTCCTGTCCCTCAAGCTCATGGTTGCACTTCATGTGGGACTTTACACAAGTCTTTTCAAGCAACCAGTACCTCAGATTCCTCTTAGGCCCCAAAGTAAAAGCACTGGACCAAGTCATCTCCAGAATCCCACCTGGTTTTCAAACTTACGGATCCGGGGCATAAAATAAAACCCCTCACATCCCTTTACAAGACAGATACCATGTTATTAAAGAAACTAATAACACATTCATTTTAATTATATTTCTTTACAGAAGAATAATGTATTTCACTCTGGCTACAGGACACAATAAACTTATAGAACAAAACCGAGACATTTTTGTCACCAGTTAAATGATGGTAGTTTTAAATAGAGCAAATCCTATCCTTTAGGAAATCTGATCAGTGTCTTTGTACCGCCTCCTGTCTAAGTAAGCTATTTTCTTCAGTTTCTGTAACACTGGGGGGCAAACTAAAATCAGAGCAAAATGAATGTGCCAAAATTGGGCAAGCACATGGCATCTAATTTGATCTCGTGAATACTGAAATAAGAATAGAGTATGCATATACATACATGTCACACACATGCATGCACACAGTTTCTGTGTGTGAATACTATTGTACAGTGAATTGAGGGGTCTTGAAGCAAAGGAATTTTTGCCACCAATTTTAAAGTCATTAAGAAATTTCTTATTATATGAAATGGCATAGAACACTACAAATCAGAGTGTTCCACCCTATTATACTACGTCTGTCTTCAAATCACACTAACACCTAACTTCTCTACTTCTTAGGAATGCCCAAGTTTGCCATAATAAAAAAAATAGTTCAAACTCTTTTTGAGATCTTTCATGCAATAGGAACTCAGAATAAGAACTTCACAAAAAATAAGCTGCATTCTAACATCCCTCCATTGAGTGCTGATGTGAAGGGGTTGTCCAGAAGAGCAAGAAATAGAGCATAACTCAGGATGCTCATGTGATAACGGCTCTTAGCTATGGACAAGAATTTCCTGTTTTAAAAATGAATTCCAAAAACAATTTCCTCAGTTTCTGGCAGAATTTGTTGATAGCCAATCCACCAGTTTACTGGGCCAAGTCAGGAGAATTTAGAAACCATGAGACATAGCATTGAGATGAACACCGACACAGTGACCTCGAAAATGAGACTATGATTTGACCTGCATTCAAACGTGGGCCACTGGTCTCTAGAGCTGCCTCACTGACACCTACTCCCCCAACTCCCACTGGGTGCTTTTCTGCCCCCCTCACGAGACTCAGAGTCCATAGAACATAAACTAACATTTTCTTCATCCCTGTGTCTCATGGGCAGGCACAGCAGAGTGCCGACACCCAGAAGGAGATTAACAAGTATCTGCTGGCTCAATGAATTACTAAAAGAATGACCAATTTAGATGAACAAATGCCCAAGTGTATCAGTCCTGAAAAAAGTCTCTCAGATCCTGGGCGGTGGTGACGGGGCAGATGAGAAGGCAAACTAACTGTCTTGACCTCAAGAACCAACTCAGTGGACACTCCCAGGTCAATCAGAAAGTTAAGGTGTATGAACCAACGAGACACCCAACCACCCAACCAACGTGACACCCAACCATCTTTCTGGCCTTCTGTCACATGCATCCCCTTCAGCCAATCAGTCACCAAGTCCTCTACCTTCTTTTCATCGCTGAAACCCACACCCTCTTCCTGCTGTCACTCAGCCTGCTCCCACCACGCCCCACTGGTAGTATCTCGGTGAGGTTCAATGATTAGCACCTTATTTTCCCACCCAGCTGCAAAAAAAATGAGGAAATAGTAAGGGAGGTGTGGCAGATAGAGAGAAAAATGGCACCTCTATTACTAGGATCTTCAGTTCACAGGTTGTGGTTTCAGGTCTACAGTCCAGCGGCTAATACTGAACCCAAGTGTTGACATGGAGTCCAAAGCTGGTCTAATCGTCCGCCAAAGAGCTTTGTCCAAAGGGCAACTCCCTCCCAAGAGGAAAATAGAATGGAGTTGAGATGTCAATTTGAATTCCTCCAAATTTGCCAACTCCTGGCCAGGAGTAATATTAGTGAGTAGAAAGAGTAGTCCACACACAGCTCCAGGGATCTCTCTAAATCTTTCCAAGGCTGCCCTGCTCGATACATGCTGCTAGCTCCCTCCTGCCATCTACCTGCCTACACCCCACTTTCATAACCATGTGACCCTGCCTACCTCTCCAGGTGTGAGGCTCAACTCAGATCATCCTCTCCTCCCATGCAGCTTACCCACTGGCCTCGGCCCCCTTGTCTGATCTTCTGTTACTCCCTCTTACTCACCTTTCCAGACTCTATTCAAAGTCATCCCAGATAATTAGTCTCTGTGAACATCCCCAGTGAAGCTCAGCACTGCCAGATTGGTGTCTCCCATCATGTACTTGGTGTGCCACCCATGGTCACTCTAATATTTTATTATAGTTTATATTTTTTAACCTCCCAATACCTAGTACAGATCCTGGTATCGAACACCTACAAATACTTATTAGGTTAGAGAGATGCAAATAGCTAAATGCAAAGTAGGACATAACAATTCCATGGAAATAAAATGTCACAGTGGTTCCAGGGAAGAGAGAACAAATGCATGTGAGAGAACCTGACATGTTTTCTCGAAGAGGTTACGCATTGTAAACAAAGATATAGCTAGATACATCTTTGGGAAATCAGAGAAAATTTCGTTTTAAAAAGTTAAAATTGAATTGAATGAGATTCAATGGATAAACATATGAAAAAAGTATTCTAAGGGAAAAAAGGCAAAAGACACCAATCTGGAAAAGCAAAAGATATACTTAAGGGACACCTGAGTCTCCCAATTTGTCTGTGTTTAGAGAGCAACCTGAAAGAAAAATGGAGTCAGAATCTGGCCAGAGCATTCACGAGGCCTTGAGTACGCAAATAAAATAACTTTCGACATAATTTACAGACAATGGGAATCAAAGAATGTTTCCTGAAAGAGTAGCTTTTAATTATGCCAAGGAAACTATAAAATCTGGATCCTTGTAGTGGTGATAATAATCAACCAATAATTTGTTTTTTCAGTTACTTCCAAATTTTTCAGGAACATAGTGACTGAGAGCTTATAATAGTTTGATCAATCTCAGTGGAATAGTATCAGAGCATAATAAAAGGAATAATAAACTATTTAGGATGATGATCAGACTACATAGTAATTTGTAGTCATTTTTCATTTTGTTTATGATTCTTTCAACCCATCCCTGCATGCCTCATCTATCTAATGACTGTACTTGACACTGGTCTATCCTGTAATAAGCATTGCCTATTTCCCAATTCTCTTAATAGCCAGGAAAACAAAAGTGCTTATTCCAGGTGATAACAACTATAACCATGTTTCTACTTCTCTATTTTTTCTTCCCTAGTCTGTACTAACCATGGTGAGCTTCAGAGATCACTCTTCAAAGAACACTAGACAATCAGGAAAACGGGACCACGTAGGAATCATTGAGATGCCTGATTTCAGTGCTAGAGTTGAACACATGGATCAGACAGATAAATGGTCTCTAGACCCATCTGCAGTCAGTTCTGAACTACAGCAGCAGAACAGCTCTGAACAAATTCCAAGATGGCTCTTCAAAAAATGGCACCAATAGCAGCAGCTGGGGACTGTAAGCTCCTCTACCAACTAATTACGTGCTATTGGTCAAGTCACTTTAGCCTATTGGGCTTGATCTCCTAATCTCTGCAATAAAAGGAATAAACAATGTTCCCAAGCAGAAAACCAGTGCATGTCAATTAACTTTCAGCTGAAGACTCCGTTTTAAGGACAGCCAGGACTCCCAGGAAGAAGCCGATTTTCCAGCAGTGGCGTCCTGCCTTTGACAGCTGCCAGAACAGCATTCCAGTCCAACTTCTCCACTGTCTTATTTCGGGTTCCCCAGTAAACACTCTCAGAGACGATCTAAAATGCAAGCAGTTTCTAGGGAAGTACCCTCACTTTTAAAGGGGATCACACTTATGAAAGGCAAGGGACGAGGTGGACTGGACAGAGACAGCAGTTGGTCTATGATTTTTTTGTTAAAAAGGACTCAGCCAACTCCTCAGGGAGTTCTGGACTAACAACGGTCCTTCGGAGTGATCTCAAATTGTACCCCTGCCTCGTCCAGTCATTGGGTGGGGCTGCTCCCCCGCCTCGAGTAAGAGGAATTTCTGGGAGCTGTTAGTCATCCATGACAAGTCTTCATTCAGCTCGGGGTACGAGGGAGTCATTCCTGGAGGGGCTAACTGGACAGAGAAGTGGCAGAGCCACTACATCCACCCCAAATGTTCTGAAAGTAAGAAAAAGAAAAGCAGGGTGAAGAAGAGAAATGGATTGGAAAGAAACGGCTGGACTGAAGAAATCAATTTTTCTATCGTAAAGCTCTGGTATCTGCACGGCCTTGGCAAGGCTGTTTCATTTCTTCATGCTTCAATCTCTTCCTCTGTAAGGTGGTCCAAGGTCACTTTCCCCACTCAGATATCCAGGATTCTGCTCCACAAGTCATTCTTGGTCAATTTCCAAAGCCCTTCCGTTACCTGCCTCAGGCTCATAAATACCACTAAGGAAGAAAAAAAAGCCCACACATACCAAAAATTTCCAGTAGCATTTGAATCCATCCTTGTTAAGTGTGAAGAGATGACCAGCAGTAGCAGCAAATGCAAATCTACGCACGACAGTGGGCACACAGCAATCCCCGATTAAATTAGATTTGCAGGCAGCAGCTTGGGGATTTTGACATTAGACTGAATACGATTATTCAGTTGGTTCTATCTTTATTACCCATGCTCCCCCTTGTGAGGCAATTTTCCTTATTGGAAGTAAAGCAACCCCAACAAATGCATTTAAAAATGAGACTTTCCTGTTCTTATTAGCCTGTATTAAAAAAAAAGACTATTTGAAGCACAACCAGGGGGAAGGAATTGGCTCCTTATTGCAGTTCATGTTGTTACTGCTTTAAAAGTGAAGAAAGACTCCCCAAGGAAATACTGTCTCTCAGAACAAGCTCACGGGGTCATCAACAGGAGAGGTCTTTCAAGAGAGATAGGAAATAGGGAAAATTATTAAAATGTAATAAAATAAGCAAAATGGACACAAAACAAGAGTGAAACATAAGCTGTTCGGGACAGAAACGCCACATCTTGAGATTCACTTTCACAGTAATATTAATAATATTGTTCAAATAGGGTTTTACAGAAACCTTTCCAACCAACACAGCAGCTCTCAGTCCTTGAGATAAAAAACCCCAACCAAAAGGAGCACAGAAATGTGGCCTATACATGTGAATTTACACTCTAGCACTTTAAAATAAATGTCCACCAGGCTCAGTATCACGCAGAGTGGAACTCCCACCAATGAGATATTGTAATAGCTATTCCTCTGAGCTAAACACAGATTCAAGTAAACAAACTAAAATCTACAGTTCCAAGTGGATGGATAGCATGTCACGGAACCATTACTAGTTCTTCGTTCATAAACACGGCGACCTCTATCCCAAGCTCCAAGCAGCCCACGTGTTGGGCTCTGGGCTTCCTTTGCTTGATTCTTATGGTGACCCTTTGTCTGAAACTGTTCCTCTAACAGATACCAAATTACTAAAGAAACAAATGACACTCTCATTTTTAATGTATTTCTTAAATTCCTTACAGGAGATGTATTTCTCTCCATTTACAAAAATAGACATGAGGAATAATGGAGTTTGCTTAATTTACAGCAAAGGGTTAGTTAAATACAGTCTCATGTATGTTACATATCCACATACCCTACAGCTCAATAATATTTTTCTTTTCTCATTTTAGTAATGTGGGAAGTCACACAGAAGCTCTACTAGAAATCATTCCAAACATACCAGATGTGTATGATAATTTTTATATTTTATATAACAGAAAAGAGATTATTAGAGATGTGATAAAGTAGCTCAATATATGAATTTTAAAGGAGTCATAATCGTATGACCCTTTATTCCCAAAAGAGAACACAGACCCCAAAAAAGATTAATTAACTTAAATAAAAATTTTTAATGTTTTCCAGATTAATGATTTACTTAAAATTGTTGTATAAACCCAACTTTCAATCGATTAAACAAATATTACTGAGCAATATGATTTTCAATAAAAAATAAACAGTAGCATTCTACTCAGTACTAATTGAAAATAAGTTGACAGTATTGTAAATAATTAAAGCTGAAAAGTCTTTAGCAATGCTTAAAGTACATATTTTATTTTTCCTTAAATACAAAAGTTAAACTATTTTCATCCATAAGGGTGAAACCAAAACATCAAAAATAACAGTCCAAGTTAGGAGATCCTCAGAAGAAAAGATGCCCAGAGAAACACTTTTTAAAGAGTAAAATGTCAAAGTTTAGGGAAAAAGTTCACTGAAAACACAGTAGGGTTTTCATAAGTCTTTTTTAGACCAATAAAGATCGTAGTTTCAGATTCATCTTCATTTAGTTGTTTAACAAAAGATGGAGGACCTACTGTGGGAACTGGGTTACATTTACGTCATGGTGAGCATGTGATAGGATTAGCAATGGAGAATGTACAAACAAACAGAAAAATCAGAAATTAAAATACAAGATAGAGAATAAAAAGGAAAGCAATTAAAGCTAAACGAACAAGATGGATTTCTAGCACAACCATGAAGGAACCTCAATGACTTTTTTTTTCATTGTTGGCACGATTGCAAATATGCCCATTTCTCCCCTCCCGCCTCACTTTGCCCTTCTCCACCCAGCCCCACCCCCAGGCCCTCACCACCGGTGTCAGGGGCCATGGGCCACGCCTACACGCTCATTGACTAATCGCTTCCAGTGCCCTCCCCGCCCCTTACCCTCACCTCTGCGATCTGTCAGTCTGCTCCGAGTGCTGATGCCTCTATTTTTATTTTGTTTATCAGTCTATTTTGCTCATTAAATTCCACATAATAGCAGCACTATTTACAACTGCCAAGATCTGGCAGCAGCCCAAGTGCCCATCGTAGATGAGTGGATAAAAAAGCCATGGTACATTCACACAGTGAAATACTACCTGGCTGTAAAAAAGGAACTCTCACCCTTTGCAACAGCATGAATGGACCTCTCTGTCTTTTGCTATCAACTCATCCTAAAGGGCTTGCCCTTTAGGAGACAGGCCCTTCCAAAGACCTCTGAGAACTGTGGCTGCTCAACAGCAGAGCACACGAGAGTGAAGAGACTCAGGACTCCTGTGATGCCGAGGGTTCTGATTTTAGAGTTGATCCTCTGACCTTCCCGGTGCTAAAATAACCATCGACGCCAGTGAAGGTTTTCAGAGGAGGATACACCTCCTCAAAGCCCCAGCTGAGTTTACGGACCAGCAAGTGCACTCTAATGAACAACGCTAATTTGTCAGGAACATTTATCTAACAACAATTCACTCCGCAGTCTCACTGTAATACGTTTATCACTGTGCAGCTGCTGCCCCGTGCCGTGGCATAGCTCTGTGGCCACCACTTCAGGGAGAGATACAAAAGCAACTAAAGGACATGTGTCTGCAGACCCCAACTTTCACCCTGGGGTGTGAGCAACTTAAAATACTCTAGAATACCTGGTGATAATCTTCTAGCCTGACTATATCCTTGTTTTCCTATAGCACTTAAAATGATGGCATCATGGAAACTGTACTAAATTCAGAATCAGAACGACTTCATCTAATCTTCACTAGAAAATCAAGGCAAATCATTTAATCTTCCAAGGCCTCAGTTTCCTCACCTTTAAACTGGGGACAGTATGGTCACCCTTCCCAGAGTCCCTCTGATGATAAATGAGATTAACTTTTGAAATGCTTTATAGTTTCCCAAGCAATTTCATGTACAAACCCATGAAGAAGTCTCCCAGGAACAGGTCAAAGAAAAGGGCAAATTCTCAAGTAGATATTGGAATAATTCCCCAGATTAATGGCTGTCTCAAATCCATAGATTTGAAACCAGAGGAAATACAAGATAGGAATTATAAACTATTTACCAAAGAAAGAAAATGGATGCACCTTTCTCTATCTTCCATTAGCTCTGATATGTGGGCACGTACCAAGGCTATCCCAGAACAAAGATAATTAAAAGTCTATCACCCTCTGCAGAATTGGGAGGAGAGTCTCTCAGGTCTACCTTGGGCTCTGTAGACTCTAAAAAATATGCTGATTATTTTATGCACTAAAGTTATTATAGACATTAGCTAGCCTGCCAATTTATAAGTAGATTGTTGCCTAATGAACAGTTAATTTGTCCTTGGGAAAACAAGTAATAGGAGTTAAATGTTTCCTTCAAAAGATGTCATTTTGGTCACCTAAACCATAAAACTTTTTTGTGTGCTGGTTGGTTAGGCTGCTTCTCCATCACTGCCAGTCTTTGAAGCACACAAAACAAAGACTGGGAGAACGTTGGCTGCAGCAATGACAAGAGAGGCAGGGTCACGGGCCCAGTGGAGAGGGCACAGACTGCAGCACAACCATGGGGATCTCCGGCATGACTGGGCCACCCACCAGCTGTGTGCCCTGGGCACGGGTTAGGCTGTCTCTATGCTGTCATGCCGACATTTTTAAAATCGGATCATCAACTTCCGGTCAAGATGTCGGCACAGGCAGACGTGGCCCACCTCTTCACACAACCACATCAAAATTACAACTAAAAAACAGAACAACCATCACTCAGAACTGTTACAAATTGAGTTGAATGGAAATCAGACAACTACAGAATTAAAGAAACCACTTCTATCCAGACTGGTAGGAAGGGTGCAGATGTGAAACAGGCTGGTCCTTCACACGTGTGGTAGATAAAAATTCGGAAGTGATATCTTGGGAGTAAGGAGTCCCAGTCCCTCACCAGGCCCCCCCAGCCCAGGATATCAGCACCAAGAAGACAATTCCCCACAACTTCTGGATGCAAAAATTAGTTGAGATTAAGTTGATGGAAGAAACTTCTGGAGCCCCAAGCAGTTCCTCTTAAAGGGCCCACATATGGACACACCTACTCAGACCCACTCCCTCTAAGCTCCAGCACCCAGGTAGCAGCTTGAAAGGTACCAGTGGCATAAAGGGAGGAATTGAAGTGTCTGGCATCAAGGTGAGCAGAGGCCATTGTCTATTTTCTAGGCCCTCTCCCCACAGAGCTGGCAAGTAGGTACCATACCTGAGACTCCATCAACCTGGCTAACGCTGTTTGACCCACCTAAGAGACCCCCAGAAAACCCGCCCCACCCAATTTATGAGCCCAGCCAAGCTGTTTTTCCACATGAATGGATGGTCTTGGCTTATGCTTCACAATTTTCTAAATCCTCTCAAACAGGCAATTGCTGGCCTCAAGAAGCCCCAGGCCCAGCACTACCAGCAGCCAGCCTAGATTCACAGCTTGGCTTTGCCTGGGACTCTTCACCCCAACACAAGTAGCAACCATCTCAGATTGCTTCATAGCTCAGGCAGGGTGGCCCCACACAAACCATAGGTGGGGGGGCTAACCTTGGTCTAAACCACCTGGAGAATCCCCAGGGCCAGCACACCCAGTGGACAGCCACAAACCACATGAGAGCCCCATCACCCTGCTCCTACACAAGTGACCCTCCACGGAAGGCAGAGGCTGGTGGTCAGTGGTCACAGCCAATCATTGTACCTGACTAGCCTGGGTAACTTCCTCCCATTGCTCTGCCAACAGTAATTAAGGCTCAACTACAGGAGGATGTACTCAGCCTAAACGGAGAGTGCACCTGGAGTACCAGCTTGAGTGACAGGGAAGGCCGTGCCACTGGACCCTACAGGACACCTACTACATTAGGCCATGTTACCAAGACACGGAGTCAAAGCAACTCTACCTAATACATAGAAACAAACACAGTGAAGCTGCCAAAATGAGAAGACAAAGAAATAGGGTCCAAATGAAAGAACAGATCAAAACTCCAGGAAAAAAAAACCCTAAATGAAATGAAGATAAGCAATCTATCAGACGCAGAGTTCAAAACACTGGTTGTAAGGATGCTCAAGGAACTTAGTGAGGACATCAGCAGCATAAAAAAGATCCTCCTCCAATTTACCTGCTTTGTCATGGTGGTCGTATTAGAACACACGCGCATCCTTTAGGAACTCTGAGAACTGCAGACACCATCCAGCACTGTCGTTATTCAGAGAGTAGCTCCATTCTTCCGTACACTCTCGCCTTATCACTGACAACTCCACTTAGCACATCAGAGGAGAAGCGGGCTCTTTCTGTGAGTGTGCTGCTCGTCTCGTCCTGAAATCTCAGGCCTCCCCGCCCGGCTTCTCAGTTAGACACTGAACTTTTAGAGCAAGTCTTATTCTACCTAGAGATTTAATGCAGTGAGCAAATGGAAGAAGTCGTCTACATTTCTATAACCAGAAGAAAAAGCATAACTACATCCTGGGAAAGGTCAGCTGATGTGGACTTCATTACCATGTGCTGCTCTGGCTCACTCTGTGGTTCTGGTCGATTTGTAGCTTTGGTTCAAAGATCACTAACCAATAATACCAAATAAATGTCTTAACATGCAAAGTTGAAACATTTATTCAAGATGTGGAACATAAACACAATTAAAAGTTCTTGCTTCAAATTTAGTAGAGCTTACTTGTTTTAGGGCAATCATAAAAGTAACAGTAATGCTAGAGATAGAGTCTGTATCCATTACTGCACTGAAAAGGGTTTCCCATCTTTCTCTTGTTTTAAACATGCAAAAGGTTCCTCAAATCTCTGCAAATACCTTCTCATTGTCAGACCACAGATGGTATTGTTAGCTACACTAACACTTGGATTCGAATGGAACAGTGGAATCAGTGTTGCTTATCTTCTGATTTTCATCAGAATAAAATTATTTATTGAAGACAAGAGACAAAAACACACTTCTAGATAAGAATTACAGAGACCTCTGGAGGTTACGTGTCCTGTAAATCAGCCAACATCTGCCCATCGCAGAAAGAAGAGCATGTCCTAGGCTCCCCTTTTCTCCCCCCAAAAGCAGCCGCAATGTATCTCATATAACTGGATAAAATATATTTGCAAAGGCTCTAGGCAAATACACACACACCACATACACCCAGTAGCCAGACTGACTGTCCCATCCCAACTGACTGCAGAGGACTGAGGATGCCACCCTTGTATAAAATGATTGTACCCTCCAGCATAAAAGCACATTCACCTCAGTATAACACAGCAGTTCACAGTAACAGTCACCTGGCCCCTGGATCCTTGAAGGTCAGTCCTTCACACCCATTAAGTCTTAGTGTACATGCCAACTTTTCAATAAGGCTAATTAAAATCACAAAACCCTTTTCCTCCCAACTCCCAATAACCTTAACTTGATGATTTTCTTTATTCAGAAAATTTAGCCACTTGGAATGTATCACATGGTTTACTGAATCATTGTGTGTGTGTGTACACATGTTAATCCTTTTACTTCGCCTGCTGACACACACACACACACACAAAGGTAAGACTGATGAGGGCAGGATCTTTATCTGTTTACTAATATATCCCAAGAATCTAGAAGAATCCCCAGCACATAGTAGAGAATAAATCAACATGTAGTAGTTGAATGAATGAATAAAGGACTCGGCTTAGACTGACCTGGCCCTGAGTCCCAATTCCACCTACACTTGGTTGCAGGACCCTGGGAAATGGCCATCCGCTCTGCAGCTGTATTTCCCCAGCTGTAAAATGGGGACCTGAGGAGCCCCTGCCCATGGGATCCTCGTGCAGACTGGGTGAGTCAGTGAATGTCGAGGGCTTAGAATCATGCTTGGACATAGTGAGCTTTTAATAAATGCTAGCTGCCATCATTATTATTATTTCAAGATATGTTTCCCAAGGCAGTGATAGATTTGTGATGATTTACATGCTCAGGCCACTGGCTCTCTTCATACCTGATATCACAGATCTGAGATTGTGCAAAGGGACCCAAGGCTCCTGATAGAGCAGCAGAGCTACCAAGGGTCAGACACCATCCTTGTGACCTCATCAGCTGCAATTCAGTAACTGGCGGGATTCTGCAAGGAGCTGTTCACAGTGGAAGTATAGTTACTGTCTCAGACCTGCTGGAGTAGAGTCAACATAACAATGAAACCAATGAGTAAGTGAGGGTGAGGCTCAGAGACCTTAAAAGGCAGGGAAGGCAGCCCTTCTCTTCCTACTTGAACAGACAGATTTGTTTATTTGGCTTAGCAGGGGCTGAAACTCACACTTTATGATAGAAGATAAAGGAAAAAAGAAACAGCCCTGTTAAAAAATTTACTTGAACATAAAACTCTAGAAAGCTCACAATCAGGATTGTTACTGTAACTTATTCCTGGAGCAAAATCCTAGTTTGTGTAAAAGTTGAAAACTGAATCATTAACTTAAATGTTCACTAAATATTTAGGAAAACAAAACACTTCGGAAACACTATTGATTTACAAAGAAAAAAGCAGGGAGGTGGGGGGTCAGAACTGACTAAGTGAGGAGAAGGGGCGAAATTGAGTGATGAAGATAGAGGTGAGGGATAAACAGGAGGACAAAAGTGAGGGGGGCATCGGCTGACTTCCTGGCGATCAGAGTCTTAACTTCCCTATTTATTATAACTTGTCTCCCCACAAGGCTAATCTCCTCCCATAAATTGTCCCTTAAGAGCAAAATAAAGTGAATGACTACATGCTCAAGGATTAGATCATGACAAATCAGGCCAAAAAGGAATTTCTCTCCTCACTCTAGAGAAGACCCTAAGATTTTGGGGAATTGAGCGAGGTCACGGTAGCTAACTTGAAGCTGGAATCAAATTTCCAGACTCCCGAGTCAATGCTCTGAGCTCCACACATGAACGTCCCCAAACTCCAATGTGCACGTGATAAATGATCCGGTAGTTCCAGGAGGAACCCATGATTCTGCACTTCCGACCGTCCCGGGTGGTGCTGAGGCCACTGGACTACACTGAGCAGCAGGTCTCTGCCCGTTTCACCTGCCAAGGTAAGTTTAGTAAGAATTTTTTGTTGTTGTTTTAATTTAAAAAGAGGTGTTTTCCAGGAGCAGGAGAAAGCAGCTTACATATGAAATGCTGAACTTTTAAACTTTCTAATAACTCTACACTATTAGTAAAATTGAAGGGGGTTCATATTTACATGGCGATGTCAACTGTAAGATATAATAATAAAATTGCAGGTTTTTCATGTTGAGCCCTCTCACTGCACTCTATGGATATGCATTTATTGATAATTTCCCCTTTATGTTTGAAATACGCTGTCTAAAGTGCACTCAACCTACTAAACCTGTCTTAACTCTGTCTCCTGTGATAATAGAGATGCTATGTCGAGGGGGTGCTTCCACTTGCTTTGAGACTGGACATTTTAGGTAAGAAAATGCGGCATGGACGCAGCCAGTTCCAACAGGCACAAGTGGGCACAGATTTTACCTGCCACTAACGCAGCGTCACAAAACCGACCACACCCACTCACGTGTGTCACAGCCTTGTTGAGGGGACACACAGCGTAACGGGGGGAGAAGAGATCTGTCTGAACTCATCACTCCTGTTTCTCTATTTTCTCTTGTCTATCAGAGGAGAGCCCATGCTTTTGAAGAGAGTTGATGCAAACTAAGCACAGTATGTCCTCTCCAGCCAAAACTCCGTTAATCTCCCCGACGTTCCTATTGGTCCCCTTGGATCAGCTGAGCCCAGGAGATGTTTCCTATAAAACGTCCACAGTGCATCTCAATCTGATCCCAGTAAAATTTCACTTCAGCTGAAGTGAAAATGCAGAGGTAGCATTTACGGATAACAGCTGGAGAACATTAGTTCTCTGTCTCTCCTTTTCTCTCCCAAGGGTTGAAAACTCCACTGTTCAGACAGGAAGTCGTCACACACCACACACTGTACGATATGAGAACACTGGGATATAAGAACAAGTTGCAAAGGATTAGGGGGAGTGTGCAGGGGTTTTGTTCAGGAACACAGAACAGCAACTCTGCGAACCTCTCAGGGTCTCCTCTTCCCCCACAGTGTTCAAGCAGCATGATGTATGCACACCCAGAATTGTCATGCACACACTTCATTCCCTGAAAGCTTTTTAATAACTCAGAGGAAGAAGGATTACTCTTTCATTTTTAAAACACAAACTCCAAGAAGTCTGGGGGAGTGGCTAAGCTTCTCCAATAATCTTTTCTGGCATACTTTCATATTTGCTATCTAAAAAAAGACAAACATTTATCTTTTTACAAATGAAAATTGTCTCTCACACACACAAAACTCTCACATAAGTGCCCAAAATAAGGAAATATATATGTATCTCACATACATGTGGAATTCAAAACATGATGATCTGGGAGAGAATGATTTAAACAAAAGGTTCTTGTGGGTATGGTTTTTAGAGTTGGTTTCTGCTATAATTTCACAAAGCTGCTGAGGACCAACACAGCCGCAAAAAAGGAGCGAGGCATCCACATTCTGTGGCCACAGCTCAAAGTTTCGAGTAGGATGATAGGAGTTTCCCAAACGCCACAGGCTGAATAGCCATTCTGCATTGGACCCGGTTTGTAACAGCCTGTCCTCTGGGGGCAGACTGTAAAACCAACCCTGTCTCTTCCACGCACGCCCCTCCGGCCAAGTTCAGGACAGACAACCTTCCTAACTTTTGATCTACGAAAATGCCTTTGCCATATGCATATCAGGGGCATGCTGTTAATCAACGTGGTGACAACACTACGGTTTTATGCAAAGAAGGGGAGGAGGGGCGAGGGGGAAGCCAACCCACACATCCATCATCCTTTTAGAAGGAGGTGGAGTTTAAAGTTTCTCCAACTTCCAAGTTCCCACTTGACAGGCAATATTTCTGTGCAATTTCCAACCCCATGGAACAGATGGTCCTTTGCCCGTCTTGAGCCCCGAGAGAGCCCAGACAAAGCCCCAGCCACTGCTCCCCTCATGGGGCCGATAGGTGGTCAGTTTCACGAAGCTGTCAGCCCAGGGGCAGTGAGTAAGGAGAATGGAAACATAACTATATCTTCCAGAAGTTTTTCCTCGTACAGGAGAGCAGAGGGGACTGGGACACAAAGGCCTGAGAAAGTTTTCACTGCGTTATTTTTGAAAATCGTCTTCCACCATCTACCAAACCATCGTCCTAAAAGCCCAGATGCCCGGGGTGGGAAAGTTGAGGCACACGCGTTCAGAAACACGGCAGCAATGCAACCTGAGCCGTCCGGAAGACAACCTGGAAAGTTGCTTAAAGAGACCCCCACGGCGGGAAAGCATCCTCGGGCGACCGACCCACTCAGTGCCAAAGGGGAAGGTGACGGACGGCCCAGACAGATTGCCAAATGGGTGTGTGCCATCGCAGTGGCAAGAACCTTCCTTCCCAAACCAGAGGGCGAGGGGAAGGGAGGGGGCGCGATCCGGGAGTGTGAGGACTGTCGGCCCACTCACCCTCACTGCCGTACTGTTTGCCATTGTTCGCGCCCATCCTGCCGCCGTCATGCCCGCCGTCTCCTGGGACACTCCATAGCTGGGGCGCACCGATGCGCGCTCCGCCCGAGGAAAGCCCGCCCGACGGGACCGTTAGCTTCGCATACCCCGCGCTCGAGGGCCGTGGTCCAGCCGGGAGCGTCCCCTGCACTCCGTTGGGAGGGGGCGCTCGGTTCCCTCCTGGCACCCCCGAGGGCTCCGGGTGGGGTTAGGGGCAGCCACAGCTCTCAGAATCCGCGTTCACGGCCGGCGGGCGCAGCGCCGGGGAGAGCCCGCGCCCCGGGGCCGCCCAGAGGCTCGCCGCGCCGCCGCCGCCGGGTCCCCATCCGCCCGCCCGGTCCCCCTGCGGTGGGCGCAGAGCCACACGGGTGGCCGGGGCTCCCTGGCTCGGCCACCTCTTCCCGGCGCCCTTGCGCGCCCGCGGCTTCCTCGGGGATGGGCGCGGCGGCCACTTGTTGCGAATGTCCCGACCGAGCAGAGTCCCGCGGCCCGGCTCAGCTCGCCCGCGGGCCGGACTTTTGTTAGCGCCAGGCGCCTCCTCTCGCCTCCCAGCGTCAATCACAGCTGGAGCCCGGGGGAGGAAGGCCGGCCCGGAGATGCGCGGCCTTTTAAAGGGGCAGCGCTCCTTTTCGGGGCTCTGGCTCCCAGCCCCAGCCTCCGCTCAGGCCCTCGCGCCACCCGCGAACTACTCTGAGCGAAGGAACGTGCTCTTGGCTGCATTTTACTATTGTTCTTTTACGGCCTTGGCCCCCTATTTGTAAGATGAGCTTCCAGGCGTCGTTTGGAATCCCTTGGCTTTGCCTGCAAATGTGGCCTAGTTTAGGTGTGGGGGCGTTTAAAGTAAACATGCCTCAGAATCTCATTGTGTCTGGGAATTTCAGGTATATATGCTGGCATTCTTCTGTGGTCCCACGTTTGGGAACTGAGGCGGAGAATGGAAGGGCGAGACAAGGAAAACTTGAGGGGAAATTAGCAGAGGGTCTCTGGAGGCTTCCCCCCCCCCCCCCCCGCCCTGGTGCGGGAGGTTTCCTGGCTCAGAACTTTTAAGAGCTTCCCAGCCAGGAAGTGTATTTTCTCCCTGGTCGTACAACTTTTTTCCTTGTGGTTGGTGTACCCTTTGTTTAATACATTACTACCTCTTTTGGAGATTTATATGGTACTTCTAGAGTCTTAAAATGACCCTATGGTGTTCCCTCCGTTAAATGGAAAAAGAAAATTCTTCTTAATGTTTTATTTCCTTTCCATGTAAATACCTAGAATTTTATAACATTGCATCTTAGTAAAGACCCAGACAGTCCCAGTGCGAATTTCTTTGTACTGAGGCAAGCACACAAAAGTTTCTCCTTTGATGCTTTGAATTCAACATATATAATGATTCTTGTGTGTATAATGTATAAGAATGTATGATAACTGCATGGAGAACGAGGGTTCTTGCAATTGCCTCTTTCTTAAAAGGTTTGCAATCATATACAGAGATTGTTAGTGATGTGACTTCCATCAAATTCTATTTTGGTAACTTCCTTTTTCTGGCACGAGTTTCTTTCTTAAAGGTAAGATACAACATCATGTATCAAACATTTAAAATCCAGTTTTCTTGTGCAGGAGAGGTTATGTATTGAAAGAAAAAAATTGTAAACTTACCTATTGTCCTGGACAGGATTAAATAGTTTTGTGTTGCACTGGTGACATTTCAACTGTCCCAGTGCAAAGAGATGAAGGACTGAATTGCAGTTTGTCTTTTGGTATCTAGAATCTAGTTCACTGCCTGGCCAACAATATGTGCTTCCCTTATCTGCTGAGTTAAATTAAAATCTCACGGTATGGGCCCTAAATAGGAGATATGGGTGTCACAAATTTGGAAGGGTTAAATGAGTTTTCAGAGATTCCACCTAAAGGAATAAACCCAACCTAGAAATGAGCCAATATCTACATTATCTTCACCCAAAGTAGGTTTCTGTTTATCTGACCCTTGTGGTTTTCCATCAACTCTTTGTTTTTAATTTTATTTTAATTGTTCAAGTACAGTTTTCCATCTTTTATTCCCATCCCAGGCCACCCCACCTCCCTCCCATTTCCATGCCCCCCAGTTTTTGTCCATGTGTCCTGTATACTTATTCCTATAATTCCCCTGAAACTCCCCTTTCCCCCTTTCCCCCCTTCCCCCTTTCCCCCTGAAATTTCCTCCCCTCTTTCATCACCTTTTAAGGAGGTGTACTTAGTCAAAGAGCAGCCCTCCATAAAGTAGTGGGCAAAGGAGCTCATCTCACGACCTTTGGTGTCACCTTGGCAACGTGCTTGTTTGTGTGTAATCTCCCTGATGCTTTCGGATGGAGGTCTACAAGTCAGGAAACTGACAACAGAAGAAACACGGTCAGACTGTTTAGTGTATACAGTCACTCAGTTAGTTAGTGCCTGACTGACGGACTCAGGTTCTCAAACCCTCTCTTCCCAGCTCCACAACCTGTCTTGACCTGGTTATTAGTCATCTTTGGGTCACTCTTTCCTTTTTAAGGGGTTTGAGTCACCTTCCAGGATTTCTAATGTCAAAGCAAAGCTGATGGTGAAAAGTAAATTGTAGTGAGGGACTGCATCTATCTCCTATGAAATTAAAGTCTGTGGTGTGCAAATAGGGGGAGGGGTGGGGACATCCGTAATAGTGTCAACAATAAAAATAAAGTTAAAATGTTTTTAAATATAAAGTCTGTAATATGTTCAAGGCTCAACCACCTGCTATAAAAGGAGATAATGACACATCAGTTTAAGAAATTACAGTTTAAAGCAAAATACAAAAAGAAACTTAAATCTTCCTTCCGATTATAAAATATAAATACAATTTGTCATAGTCACTGTAAACGCTTATGTAAGAAGCATGGGTCAACAAAAAGAAAGAAAGGCACTATCTCTTTTTAAAATAAAGGTGTATTGACGTTTTAATTTTAATATTAAGATATTGTACAAGTAGATAATTTTAACTAAATTCCCATCTTCTTACCCAGCTTCCAAACCAAACCCTTCAATTTCAATACAGATTTGCAGAATTCTTGAGGGAAAAAATACAGTTTCACCAATGGGCTCCCAATATCTAGCATAATTCCTAACACAGTTGTCACTCAATAAATACTCACAGAATGAATGAATATTGAACAAAGGGATAAAATGATTTGAATGTTACTCTACTTTCTCTTTCTGCCCTTTGTAAAAGGCTGCAGTCCCGGAAGGGATCAAAAATCAGTAATGCATTCTAAGTCACCCAGAAACTGAATAATAATGTATTAAGCAATTGATGTTTTTCTCCACACAATACCTGTTCCTCCTGGTTCTGGGAGCACCAGTTTCTGTATTTGGGGAAATTGTTTCACCCAAATTCTAACTGTGGGCTTCCTGTGGGAGCTTATTAATTGTGGTCATTGTGGTCAGCATCCTGGGCAAGTGAGGGCCCACAATCAGCCTGACCCAACTACAAACCACCTGCCCCAGTAATGGGAAAGTGAGCAAGTGTCTCTCTCCCTCCCTGCTAGGCTGGCATCAGAGAAGGACTGGTGAAGGGTCAGGAGCATAACTATCGGATTGGCCAAAACACCTGTTTCATTTGTTCCATAAAATAAAAGACATATTTTTCATTTTCACCAATAACTTTATTGATCTGGATATTGAGTATGTTGGCTATCTCCCATGTAGTATAATATTAATCATTCTCAATTCATGTCTGGATTTGATCACTATCAAGTTTTATGGGTCTACCCAACCTTGGAGCATCGTCCAGCGAGAAATCTTCAGCACAAAACTTGGCAAACCACTTTTGACAGATTTAATCAGCCTCAGCACCTTCTCCATACACAGCACAAACCTTTTTTTGTGTTCCAGTTGTGGCTGTACCTTTCTTGAAACAATAGAGTATAGTGTGCCAAAAATGTTGCTTATTTTTCCATCTTCAATATTAAAATAGCTACACAAAAATTTACCACTTTTAATGATTTTTAAATGCATGCTGATAAAACAACTGTCACAATACAATCTAACAAAATTATTCTGAATGAAGTTAAAGACAACTAAGTACTACTAGAGCCATCTTTTGGGAAAAAAAAACAATGAATTGTTTGGTCAACCTAGTATTGTTCAGGATCGCAGAAACACCCTTACCACAGCAACAAGGGAGGCGAAGTGGGTGGGGAACCAGCCGTAGGGCGCAGGTTACAGAAAGTGGAGAAACTGGGTTGCTAATGTCACCTAGGAGTTGTAAGTTGGCATATTTAAAATACATGCTTTAAATATGATCCATCATCTCACAAAATAATATGAAAATGTTTAGGTTTCAATAAGAAAAATCACTCACCGGACCAAGAATCAGGAAGATTTCGAACTATGCCAGAAAAGACAAGCAATGGATGCCAACACCAAGATGGCCAAGATGGCAAGGGCTTAAGAATTATCAGAGATTTAAAGCAGCCATGGGGCAAAAAATGCTTCAACAAGCAATCTCAAAAGTGTTTTAATAATAATTTTAAAAAACAGAAAGCCTCATCAAAGAAAAGAAAAAGAAAAATAACCCAATGGGAACTTCAGCGCTGAAAATTATAATAACTGAAATAGCAAAGCTCGCTGGATGGGCTGAACAATGGATGAAAGAGACAGAGGAGAGAATCGGGGGATTGGAAGACAGAACAATAGAAACTACTTAATCTGTATAACAAGGAGAAAACCGACTGAAAAGAAAGAAAACATGACAGAGCCTCAGAGACATGTGGGACTATAATGAAAAACCTCACATTTGTCTCATCACAGTCCCTCGGAGAGAGGAGAAAGGAGGAAGAGCTAAAAAAACCCCACTTGAATACATAATGCTTCCCAAATTCTGGAAATGACAAGAGATAAAGCTGGAGAACAGAATCGCGGGTGCACATGTGAAGGAGGGTCTCAGATGGAAGTGAGTGTGGTTATTGAAAGGCAACAGGAGGGATTTTCACGGTGAAGGAAATGTCTGGACCTTGACAGGATCAATGTCAGTGTTCTGGCTGTGACAGCTACCAGTTTTCCTTGTGACCATTGAATAAGCTGGGTCAAGGGGAAACAGGGTCCCCTGGAGTCATTTCCTCTTACAAGGGCAAATGAATCTATAATTATTTCAATATCAGAGGTTCAATTTGACAAAAGAAGCCTTTTTCTCACCAGAAGAAGCAGTTCTCCGTATCCTTTCTGTACCATCAGTTACGATGCCTCCCACATTCTCTTCACACACATACATTCATCTGAGAGGTCAAAAATCGTAATGGTAAATGGTTCCCAGTGTTGGTCACACTTACACCTGTGTCGACTCAGCATGGAGTGATTTAGACGAAGTTGCGTAAAATTGTCCATACCCAAAACATTGGATTTTGGGTTATCAAAATTAACAGACTTACATCGATTAACTGGCCAGCTGCTAAAGTAAAGTCAATTGCCCAGTTACTTTGTACTGTGTGAACCTGATGTAAAAAAGAACAACATAAAAAGTAGAAAAATCTAAGTTTGAATTGATATTCTATTTGTCAGGGACTAACTCGGTGGTTTTTCAGCTCCTTTAATAACTATATCCACCCTCTGAGTACTGAGCACATGTTTTCCTGGTGATGAACGGGCTGCTAGAATGGCTTTAATGGAGCCATAAGCCCAGGAACCAATCAGCATCTCTCTTTTCTTCAAATGGATGGTAGGTTGGCTGCCCGGCCTGTCTGGGAGCCAATGATTAACCACACGCTCCCCTATACAGGGCTGTCCAACCTGCGGCCCACGGGCCCCATGCAGCCCAGGATGGTTGTGAATGCAGCCCAACACAAGATTGTAAACTTACTTCAAACATTATGAGATTTTTTGTGTGGACAATTATGTGCTGCAATGTATTTAGTGTGTGGCCCAAGACAACTCTTCTTTCAGTGTGGCCCAGAGACTATGAATGGTTGGACACCACTGCTATAGACCAAATTAACTCTCCCGTGAAACTAATTTGGGGAAACATTCAAAGCTAATTTACAAAAAAATCATAATTTTTAAAAATCACAAAAATATTAGTTTGCAAAGGAATGAATAAATAGACCAATCTTAGGTCATACAGATTTATGTTGACTATTTTCCTTCTTAAACACACTACGTTGTCTTAAAAAAATCTGAATCACTTTATCTTTAGTTATTTTCACATATCAGAATATGATTGGATTTGCATATTTTGTTCTAGAGTAGACTTCTGTTGAAAGATATATGCTATATAAAAAGGAAATATTGTTTTTACGTAATATCGATTTGTTATCAAAATATACAGTTGGGTTCTTGACAACACATATGTATAGAGAAAATGAGGCTGTAAATGATTATTGTGTTCCCGAGAACATTTAGTATATTATTAATCATCAGTAAAATTAGAGAATAAAAGAACATGGACTAACTTTATTTTATTATGGCCACAGTACTGTTTTGAATTAAGTGTTTTGCATGTCTCAGTTAATGCTCAAAACTTAATGAGGCAGTGCTACTTGACCCAACTTTATGGATGAAGATACTGAAGCTCAAAAAACTGAGTAAATCCTGTAATGATGTGCAGCAAGATTGGCACCAAGAGCTATTTGCAAAGTCTATGAAATTTCTCACTATTTTCTGCCACCAATATCATGCCATTGCACATCAGCCTCCTTTTGGACCAAGCCCAGTTTTCAGCGGAAATAGTCTTTGATTTAATAAAGACTGAAATATTTTTTTTACATCTGTGAAGTTTAATTAGATTTCAAAACAAATATTTATTCTGCAATGTGAATCTTCATCACATCTGTAATGAGTGGCTAAATGTTTTAGATATTTAATTTAGATGTTTTAATAATTATAAAGTAAACACTTAGCTTGATAGAATGCTTATATTATACAGGATTCTTGAAACTGTTTCCTCACAAATGTTTCCATTCCAGCTCTGAGAAACTAAGTAGCCATTTTCTCTAATTCCAAATATTACAGTACTCACGCCCTCTGCCAAACAGTTGCAATTCATCTTTGATTCTACATTTAACATGTAACTCCATATTGCTTTCTCATTGGTACTTTATCAGGCAACTATCTTATATCAGAGGGCTACCTGAGACCCCACAATAGCCCAAAATGGCATCACAAAGTTTATGTGCTTAGCTCAGAGTATTGTAATATTCATTCTGAGTCCTACCATACTTAATTATCTGGTTTCTTAGAACACAGCCAATAAGAAGCAAGGGTTTAGAAGGAATATTGCTCAACATATCTGAGAAACTGAAAAAGTCTTACAGCTAGATATAGGGAAGGTGACGAGAAGAATTATCTATAGGGAAAATGGAAGAACCAAACAAAGCAAAACAGAAACAAAAACAAATGAAAAATTCGGGGCAATGTCAGCATGTGTTACTGCCTCAGATAAGGTACTGATAGTGTTTACAACACATAAACCTCTGGATTTTAGTGATCTGTACTAATACAATAGAGATCTGTTTCTGGCTCACGGGACAGTCCAAGCACATGTTACTAATCCGCTGGAGATTGTTCTCCACTCTGTGACTCTGGAATCCAGGCTTCTTTTCTTACCCGCCTACAATTGGCAGAAGGCACACGGAGTGAGTGAGAATCTTACCACATCGAATCTGCTCCCATCCCACTAGTGAGAACAAGTTCAATGGCCACATGTGGGTGCAGAAGAGTCTGGAAAATATAGTCTATGGCTGGCATACTGCGCCCAGCAACAACCCACACCGAGGAGGGGTGGTCATACCGGTGCATGTAGCTTAACATTCCTTATGTCCTCCTGAACAGTAGCTTCTGGAGATAACACGTTATTGCTCCACAGTTCATACACATAACTGTTGTATTTCACACACTGTTGGCTGCCACCCATGACACACATTTCCCCCTCTTGTCTCCCTTGACTTGCCCTTCCCTCTAGGCCAAAAGTTTAATACTTATTTTCCCAGAATCCCCAGAATTTCTAAGAATGTCCAAATGGCCATGTTCCAGACAAGGAAATGTAGGCAAAATTCACTAGGAGCAACTGGAACGGATTTGGCTATTGAAATAAAATTCAGAGGTAGCTCTGCCACTATTTCTTCTCTCTTGTCTCTGTCTTCACTCCACTGTATTTTTGAAACTGTGGTGGCCATTTTGTAAACTTAAAGGGAAAGCCAAGAGAATTGGGATGATGGTGACCCAGAGATGTAAAGCCACCAGGACGTCACCAGAGACCTCCTTCCCCCGAACCCCCTGTGGCAGAAGGGCAGGTACTACCTTTAGTGCACCATTACCTGGCTTTTCTGTTACTTAAAGCCAACTGCAGACCCGAGAGATGCACGTTTTGTTCACTGAAGGAAGAAGAAAAAACAAATAATATAATAATATTTCCATTCATAATCATTAAACTGTATTAAATACACTGTTACTTACATGGGAAATTTTTAGTTATGTAGAAAATATACATACACAAAACAGCATATTTTCCACAATACTGACCCCTTAAAATGGCTCTCCCTTCACTTTCTATCACAACTAAACATATTGCATATGTGAGTAACACACCTTTATTCACCATGAAGAAATTATGATTTCAAGGTCTTTATCAAGACTCAGTCAGTACATATAGCCAAAATCTTAGGTCATATAGGGAAAATGTAAAATAACAAAAGACTGTAACAGCACATTTTCTCTCTCAATTATGGACAATATAAAACTTTCCTGGAATTCATTTAAGATTTATTTGAGTTTATAATTTGTTTTTAGGGATAACTTGTATATTTGTTCTCTGGTAGCAATAAATTAACTCCCTGCTGTAAGTAGTTTTCACATGCATGTCACCTTTCTCTGCAAAACTCAAAGACTTTTGGTACTGAACCAACTACCTCCATTTCCAGCTATAAGTGGGCACAGAAAAGGTTGTGTATCTTCAGCCTTGTGGTCTTTGAGAGCCACAAAAATTAGGGTAAAAGCCAATGGTCTTGTAACTGGCAATTGCAGCCAGCTTCACAAGGTTCCAGGATGGTCCAACATCCACAGCAGAATAAATTCATCTATTCAACACTGTTCCAAGCCCTGCAGGCACAGCAGTCACTAAGGTACCAATCTCTGCTCTCAGGGACATGCAATCCTTCATGGTGGAGACAGGCAGCAAACAGTTTAACATATAAATAAATAATTTCAGGTAGTGGAAAAATGCTATGTAGAAAATAAAGCAAGATAATGGTGTACAGGAGATGATTTTGTAGCAATGGCTAATGTGGTTGGAGTTATCAGAGAATGAGATTTTGTGGATGTGATATTTATGCTGAGACTTGAACAATGAAAGAATATAGACTTGGAGAGATTTGGAGGAAGGAATGTTCCAAACAGAGGAAATAGCAAATATAAACCCCTAGGACTGGAAGGAGCTGGGCGTATTTCAAGGCCAGTGATCAGTGTATCAGTCAGCTATTGCTATGATAATGTTACATAACAGATTATTCCCCATACACAGTGTATTTCTCATATGTCTTGCTTACTGGTTTGCAGGTCACTTGGGGCCATTTAAGTTCAAGCATGTGGGTGAGCTGGGCTTGGTGCCAAATTTCTGGACAAGTTTAAGTTTCCCCCGCAAGTCCCTTTGGAGCCGAGACCAAAGGGGCTGAAGCTCAATAGTGTGTGTTCTTCTTATGGTGTGTCACAGGGCTCGAGCCAAATCCTGAAAGCTTGTTTTAAATCTTTGCAAGTATCACACACACACAAAAATCAAAGTCACTAGGCCAGGTTCAAGTCCAATGGATAAGGGAACTACTTGGCCCACTGTAATGCATTTCAAGGTCTCATGATAAAAGGAGGGACTGAAGGATTAGGAAAATAATCTATTGAAGCCAGTATGGACAGAATGTTGTAGATAAATGGAACCTTTCAGGTTTGCCAGAGAAGGGATAAAAAGCCAGGTTATGTAGGGTTTTGTGAGCATGACAATCATTTTGAACTTCATTTTAATTATAATGCAAAACAGGTAGGTTTTAAGTTGGGAACTGATCTGATGTGACTGACATAGTTCAGATCAGCAGGCTGTCGTGTGGAGAGCTGACAGACTCTTCAGAGCCAAGAGACCTGTCCAGAGGACTCTGCTCCTAGAAAAGGTGAGAGAAGTTTGACTTCAATTACCACAATAGTAGAGAAGGTAAACACTGGTCAGATTCCAGGTGTATTTTGGAGGCAGAGCCAGCAAAACCTCTTGACTGTGTGTTTTATGAGAAAAGAGGAAAGGGAAAGATGGCATCTAGATTTCTGCTTGAGCAAAAGGGTGGAGGAGGGTGGTTGGAAAATGTGGCGGAAAGTACTTTAGGACTGGTTGTCAGGAGGGAGGTTTTGGTGACTGGAAACTTGTTTTGGAAATGTTCAACTTGAGAGCAATTAGACACACAAATGAGATGTCAGGTAGCAGTTGAGTCCATGAGTCAGGCATCATGACAGGGAACATCATTGGATATATCTATCTGGAGGCTTCAGCACATAGACATTATTTAATGGCATGGATCTGGATGAGGGGGAGTAGGAAGAAAAGTAGCTGTTGTATACACTAAGGTCAGAGCCTAAATACATGTCAACATTTTACCATCTCACAGAAGAAAAGTAACTGGCAAAGGAGATTGAGGAGTGGGTAACAAGGTGGATGAAAATACAGGAGAGTGTAGTGTTAGGAAAAGAAAGAGGAAAATGTTTCAGGACCAAGAAAGCAGCCCTGTATGCCAAAATCTGCCAACTGATCAAATTCAGTGACAGATCTTGGATTTAGCAGGTGCCCATGGTGAGTTCATATGGAGCTACTTCTCTGGACTGGTAGGAGAAAAGGCTGTGTCATATTGAGGAAGAACAGCCCTGGCTGGTGTGGCAGAGAAAAGGGTTTTGTTTGTTTGCATGGGCTCTATTAGGTGATATTTGTATACTGATTGGAATAATCCAGTGTAGAAATGTATAATGAGAAAGAAACAAAATCCTTGAGCTGAAGAGAGGGATTGGGACCTAGAACATAAGAGCAAGGTTTGGTCTTGGCTAAAAGCAGGAATAAGCGCTCCATCCAAAGAGAAGGAAGATGGGTTCTGGAATCTGACATAGGTAAGTGGTTGGATCTAGGGGTGGCGATGTAGATTGTGCTGGTCTAATGACTTTCCTAAGACAGCACCTACCAGTGGAGAGAACATCACTGCATACATCCATGTCGGAAGCTCCAGTATAGAGAAACATGGCACTTTGCTAGGCAGTCAGGCTTATTGCCAGAAGAACATCTTGCCTGGTGCTCACACTGTCCCTGTCAGCCCAGACCAGCTGCCTGTATGCTGGTCCAGCAAGGAGACTAGTCAAAAGAATTCCACTTGGGATGGATTTCCAGGGCTCAGCTGCTGCTAAGCAGCATCACAGTCCCAACAGCCAGTGGAAGTCCTGGCCGACTGCTCAACCTTTTGCCATTATTTCCACCTCTCTGGTCTAAGCCACTATCATCTTGTACAGGAATTATTACTATTATAGTCTCCCTACTGGGCTTTTTGCTTCTCCATTTTAGTATATATATTTTTCAGACTACATTCCCTAAAAATGTCATCCATAATTATGCTTTTTTAAAAAAAGTTTAGACCATGCTCCTCCACTGTCTCAAACTCTCCTGTGTTCTCCCTTCTTATTCAGAGTAGCAGCCAAGTCCTTATACATGCCACATCTGTACTTCCCTAATCATCCTGACACCTGATATGGACTTACGACCTGCTCTTTCCCCAGACTTTCAACCTGGATTCCTGACTTTGCTCCCTAAACTTGCAGACTGGTCATTGCTTACATCCCCAGACCCAGAGTGCCTGCTGGTCACCTCCCTCCAGCTCTCCACCCCATCTCTGTGTCCTTTATGACTTAGCCCCTTTTTTTGCCTGGAGCCACCTTCTTTCTCTGTGCCTGTTCTGATTTTTTTAAACCTTTAATAATAATTACTTTTAACCTCTGTGGTTTGGGCAGGGGTACCAGCCCCAACCCTCTCTCACTATGCTTCCGATTTTTGTCTTGACCTTCTGCTGCCAGTTTCTGCTTTACTTCTTACTCTGATGTAACTGTGATGATACTCGTAGGAAGGTACCTCTGTATTCTCAGGGACAAACAACCAGCGTAGTAGGGTGGTTTTGTTTATTGGATCGCTTATCACACCTTCCTGCAGACTTGCAAACCCCAGGAAGACAATGCCTCCTGGATATTTATCAAGGCCACAAGTTTAAAAGGGTAAGACATTTCTCAGGAACTCCTTCATTATAATGCTTTTTGGGTTGCCAAGAGTTGGAAATTAATGCTTTCATCCTCCAGTTCTCCACAGGTTTATCCCCAGGCTCTTGGCTTAATTGTCCTGCCCAATTGCCTGTGCATCCCTGGGATGGGCTTTGTCAATTACCAAGTCAATTACTTAGTATATATGTGAAAATTTACAAAGCCAGTCATTGAACCTTCTAGTTTAATTATGATTGCACTTGGCGCATCTGCAGAAACTCCTAAGTTTTTGGCAATTTGTTCACGTGAATTCATTAGTAAAGTATTTGTGATAATATATACAAGACAAGTTTGATTAAATATCTCTTAACACCTTCAAAACCTCACCAGTCTTGAAGTGAGTACAGTTACTGGTTTTAAACCAAAAATGCATCCCATTTTCACAACATTCCTGTTTCCACCCATCCCACCAACATTTGTTGCTATTTTCTAGTATACAATACACTGCACTTTTGCATTCTATAAACAACATTTTAAAGCTCCAATTAAAGTTCCAGCATATCCTGGCTCCAATGGAGCAGTGGGCATCATGCTTCAGCAAAACTGTGAAAACAACGACAGGGTAATTCTGATGAACCAACCAGCTGGTTAAAAAGAGATACTACTTGCATTTTCTTTGGGAAATGGGTGCTTTGAGTTTTACTATCTTCTGTGATGTAAAGGGATTTTCTTTTATTTCTTTCTGTCTTTCCTTCTGAACCCATTATACAATGACAAGGCAATTCAGAAGGATTTGGAGGTAAAGAAGAATCAATATGTTAGGAAAGACTTCTACGGATTCTATTTTCTCTATTAATACTGTCTAGATTAGTAAGCAGTATAGATTATAACCTGAACCAACCCTTGCCCCTGGCCTCATTCCTACCCCCTAAGTACCTGCAAACCCATATATCTTTTTACTTGAAGAGTATCCACTTCTTTTTCAACAAATATTTCTCATATTTTCTTCATGTTGAAGGTGTGAGTAACTTTTCTCCATCTGGCCACTTACTTTCCTGTTCACACTGTATTTTCCACATACCACTACTTATTATTGTTGGTCATTTACATATATCCCTTCTGGACTCAAAAAGAAGATTCTCAAGGGCAAAGGCCATGATTTCTCTTTGATATTAAGTGCATTATATTCAATAAGCAATAAATGATAAATAAATTGATGACAAACTGCATGAATGGAATAGATTTTATTACCTAATGAACAAGAAAAAATAAAATTGGTAAAAGAGAAAATAGACTTCTAGATATACTAGATAAACTAGAACAATTGACTCTGGGATGAAGGGGAAATCCTGTATTAGTTCTATCCTCTTAACATATGAGTATTTATTTGTTTCCCTAATTGTAGAGGTTGATGGACAAAACATACAACATCAACATTTTTTATAATCTCTTTTTGAGAAGACCTTGGGTCAGAATGGCCTTAATTTTCACCTGGACAAGCAAAAGAAACTATGACCATAAGCCAACAGAGAATATACATGGGATCATTCTTCTTATTCTCAGTGAGAAAAGCTAACTTTGGAAATACAAAAGCTAACTATTGTATTGCCAACAATACAATATTGGCACCAAAAGAGAAGAAAAGGGAAGCAGTAAGGTGAAAGTGAAGCAAGCTATCATGGGAGAATAAATCTGTTGTTATCCTAAGGAAGATAGGGAACTACAATTCAAGAGGTCAGGAGATGGACTCAGATGAAGGTCAAGATCATGACTTGGCACCAGTATGTAGTACGTTTTGGTGCTGACTTTCAATCATAGATGAGAAATGTAACCTGTACCCCTACAATACAGGTGGCAACCACAAGGCCAATGGGCTGAATCCAGCCCTCCACCTTGTTTTATCCGGCCTGGCACCTTGTTTCTACCCAGTAGCGGCACCGATCTCCTTGCTCTTAGTTAAGGAGTAGTTACATTTATGCAATCCTAAAATTACATTCAGTCCTTTGAAGGCAACCATGAGACTGATGCAGTCCCCAGTGAAAATGAGTTTGACACCCCTTCCATAGAAGGATTAGAGCCCATCTGTGGCTCAGTAAGAATTGTCTAAAGATCAGCTTGAAGATAGTTGAAGCAGAACAGGGGATCAGGGCACACTGGGAGGGATACGAGCCCTGCTGGTTCAAGGAGAAGAGCGAGAGTAGAATGAACAGAACCACATTTTCCAAAGGGTGTTCTCTAGACCCCAATCCAGTTATGTGTTCCATGAAGAAGGGTTCCTCAGACAAACAGCCAAACAAATGCTGCCCAGCACTGACTCTGCTTGGTACTTGGTACTTTCTAAATGATTTCTTATTCTCAAGGGATAAAATATGAAAAAGATATAATCCCAACATGACCGTTGATTCTCCCCCTGAGCAAGGAGGGTCTGCATTGCTTGGGCCCCCCTCACCACACTCCACACTGGCCCCAAGTCATCCAATGCTCTCTCTAAAATGATTTGCTTGTCTTCCTCAGGAGATATCTATCTGCCAACCTCAGCAGAGAAAAATGTTTTCTTTCTGAACTGACTGATTCAGGCTGTTGCAATAACCTGGAAGTGACCACTTGATTAGTAGCTAGAACTTATCCTATTTCTTACCTCTACAAATTGCCTTCAAGCATTTTCTAGGGTGAATCCCATGGAATGTTTATTCATGTTTGAGTAGGAAGAAAAAGTCTGTGGAAAAACAAAACAAAAACAAAAAAGTATTGGGCAAACTTTGAGTTAGAGAGAATTTTGTTCTGTAGGGCCTCTCAGTACTTTTTGTGAACTGTTACTGTCCAAATACCATCCTCATCCTCCTCCTAAACAAGGCCTTTGACCTTTCTTTGTTCCAACCAAGCAGCCATTAAATTAAATAGTGAAACAGACAGCTCTCAAATGTCATCTGTGGGGCAGGGCCCCAAAGACCTTACTCATTCAGTTCATCTGAAATCCACTGAAAAGCACCCACCAGAATGGAACTCACCATCCAGTGCCAAACTGCAACCACTCTGGGGCTGACTCCTTATTGCGGGTCGGGAAAAGGGTCTGGAAAGGCTATGGAAAGTCGGAAAGAGTTTTGATTCAGTTAAGCCACCAAGGAAAATGCTTTCAGAGCTGCCAGTCACCTTTTCCCTTGTGTAGGCCAGCAGCAGAATTTTCTCCCACACGCCTTATCATTTCCTTGCAAAACATTAGAAATCTGCCAAACACTACCAACTTCTTTGGTCCCAGACATTATTTTTATTGTTTTATTTAAAACTTTTTTAAGTTTTAAATAAACTTAAAAACAGAAACAATTTTTAACAATTGTTTTTGTTTTTTATTGAATTGACTGAGGTGACATTGATGAATAAAATTATATATAAGTTTCAAGTGTACATTTCTATAATACATCACCTATATATTGTATTGTGTGTTCACCACCCAAAGTGGAGTCTCCTTCCATTTACCATTTGCCCACCTTTACCCTTTTCTACCTCCCCCAGGCCCCTTTCCCTTGGTAATCACCGTGCTGTTGTCCGTGTCTGTGCCTGTGAGTGTTTGCCTGTACTTAATCCCCTCACCTTTTCCGCCCTGCTCCCTCCCCATCTACTTCCCCACCCCACTGACATACAGATATCAGTCTCTTCTCTGTATCTGTGGGTTTTTTTCTATTTTGTTTGTTAGGTCATTCCTTTCATTAGATTCCACACATGAGTGAAACTATATGGTATTTATCTTTCTCTGATTGGTTTTTTCCTCTTAACAACTTCTAAAACCAAAGTTCTTGAGAATCCAGTAGTTCTTGGGCCCAGCACTGTCTGGTTTTCATGGACAGGAGACCTTAGCAACAGTTCCTGGTCCTGAATTCTCATTGTTTTGCTAGTACTTTCACTCCGAGTAGTAACACCTTGCAGCTCTTGAGAAGAATTTGGATAAGCTCATATAGCTGTTTTACTAATTTATTCACAGGATATTACTGTTAGGGAAAATTTAGAAATGTAAACTTTCAGGATTTGAGGTGACTTTAGAGATTATCTTTTCAATGACTTCCTTTCTGATAATAAGAAAAGTGATGCCTATAGAAGTTATGAGCTTTTGTAAGGACCCTAGCAATAAGCAGTTTTAAAAATCATTAACCTGGCTAATGCATTCTGAAGGAAAACTTCATGCAATGTCTAAATACATATTTTGAGTAAAAAATTTGGTCTACTTTCATTTTTCTAATGTTAAGTTTTATTCTGAACGGGGAATTAACTGCTAATAACCAACATTAAAGGTTAATAGTAGTCCATAAATTAAAAAATACCCCCTAAAAAGTGTCTTTGTCTTGAAAAGTACAATCATTTTACACTTAAATGTTTTTATTTTTAATGGTATTCTAAACAGAAAATTAAGATAATTAATAATATGCTTAAAATTGTTAAAATTTACCAGAAAGGTAAAATATTCTTTTTGAATTATCAAAATCTGAAATTTCTAATTCTTGAAAAACAGAGCATAGATGAAATGGGCATTAGCTCTATAGTGTGATCTCATCAACTGAAATAACAATATGAGGTTGGTCCTATCGTCTCCCAAATGGCTCCAAAATCCAGAAATTTCTTTACATTTAATTCATTCCCTTGAATCACACAAAATGGAGGGGGATCATGAGTCCAGAGTGTCACTTCCTTCTCCTCCTCTCACCTACAAATCTATGTCCCCCCTCTTCCTAAGCTTTCTTCATTTGTCCATCTCCCAGTCAGTTTTGAACTCCTTGAGGGCAAGAACCAAGAGCCATGCCTGGCACATAGAGGAGAACCTACCATTGCTTCCCCAACAAATAAATGTGGGTAGAGGCTAGGGAAATCACAATAGAGTACTTCTATGTAATTGACATAATGCAGCCATTGAAAATAACATTTCCAAAGAGGTTCATATTGTTGGAGAAGGATTAAATATTTCTAACCGAAATCCAGTGGGTATATAGCAAACACAAATTTACAGATAGTTAAGAACAGGATAGGTTATGGGGTTTATACAACTGTTGCATACTTCACTTACACTGATGTTAGACAATTAGGTGTTTCTCAGTCCACCATGGATGTCTGAACATTTTCATACTTTTCCTTGTCTTTATGGAGTCTCAAGTTAAAGAACCTCCTGCTTGCTCTCTGCAATTGTTCTTGCACATAGAGGATTCAGGTGAACCTCAAATAGTAGTTCCACCCAAGACCTAGGACGGATAGGACAGCTAGGCAGCAGGCCTTGGCAAATGCAGTTTCAGCGTTGTTCTTCTTGCTTGGGTGAGTTGCACGTTACATGAGACCACTTAAATTTCCAAAATTAGGTCTTAAGAGTTGAAAAGAAAAGGAGGAGAAGAAAAATATTTATTAATGAGCATTAAATATTAGTTTTACCTCTCCAGTCTCTTAGTAGAGAGCCCTAGAATATCTGATTTTCTATTAAAATGCAAATCTCTGTATAAAATAAACCACAATTTCATACTTATGTCTATAGTCCTACTGACAGAACAGCAATAATTAATTGAATGCCTCTACACAACTTCCTTTTTTTCTTTCAAGAATAACTCAAAAGCACCATTTGTATGGCAAATGCTGACACTAGACAAAGGTCAATGGGATACTAGATTATTATAGTCTTCAATCAATAAAATCTACTATTGTTCTCTTTCCCTTTGCCTGATTCTCATTCTAATTTGCTGCTCACAGTGTTTTCTTTGGGTGTTTATAAAATTCTCTGTCCTCAATGAGGTGTAGAATTAGATATTTTACTTTAGGGAAGTGTGCTATAAATATTTGCAGTGGGTGATTATTTAAATTTTGTCTGAAAACTCAGTAGTTTGCAGGGAATAGAGACTGTTGCAACAATTAAGCTTAAATCTTTTTGCAACCTGAATGCACATAGAAAAAGAATCTCCTTCAGTTCTTTCCCTTCTTTCATGCTTCCTCCCTTCTGTTCTTCCCAGAAATGTTTTGTGTGGTTCCATTGAAGATCACTGTTTGCAAAGATATGCAAACACCTGGACCATGGCTGGCTTGACTTGACCTCCTCACCTGTGCTCACCTTAGCTGCCTTCCACCAGTGACTGATCTACTTAGGGTAGAAGGCTCTCGGACCAAAAGCACATTCCACTAACTGTAAAACTCTTCTTAAGAGGAAAAAATAAGGAGATATGTTTTTTGAAATTTAATGTGAGAATTTGACTTTGTATAATTTCTTCTGTAAATCATTTCTATTCTTAATTAATCTCCAGTTTAGTCATGTTTGTTAGTCTTTGCTTCTACAGGGCCATTGGTGACTTATCTTGATGCCATACTGACTCCCATAGCTTTTGCTTGATTCTGTGGCCACTCAGTTACATAGGCCTGCCCCTGAAGAGACTATGATAAATTAGCCCTCTTACTTTGGAACCCTTTTCTTGTATCGTCATCATGCCTAAGTTATATGTGCTATTTATACCTATGCAGACTCTGGTCATATTACATAAGTGTCTAACTTATTATGCATCCTTCCTGACACGTTACTTCTGTAATAATGTTCATCTTTTCAGCTGTTAGCCTTGATGAAAGGGAATGTAATCAGAGTGTCTGACGTGTTAATCACTAATAAATCTGAAAAACATGTGTTAGATCAAGACCATCTTTTCCCTTCATGTAATTCTTACTCTTTTTTTAACATCAGCAAGTTCTTCTGATACTCTTGATTTTCTCTCTGACATTTCTAAATAACCAGTGTTGATTTCAAAACAAGCACTGGCTAACATTTTATTTATAGTAAATTTGTGGTTGGCATTTGCATTAATAATCGATCTTTGTTTATTGCTTGATTTATTCAGAGTTTCTCTGTTTTCAGGAATTCTGAATAAATCAAGCAATAAACAAAGATCGATTATTAATGCAAATGCCAATATATATATTATAAACATATATAATTTCATTGAATAGAAGATACTGAAATGCAAATAAGTGTATTTCAGTTACAGAAAGCAGCTGTCAGAATGCATTTATATTCTAGCAGCAGAAAAGAAATTAATCTTACAGTGGCTTCAATTCAAATTGGTATGATATTCCTATAATAAATTCCCTGCCCAGATGGAATCATTTTCTCTATCATAAATATTTTAAAGCACTTGATCTGTATTAAAGTTGTACAGGACTGAAACTGATTTTAAATATTTTAAATCAAGCCCCAAATAGGAAAAAAACATTTTGGTTACATAGAATCCATTTACAAAATAGTTTCAAATTTTATAGAAGTTTGCCATCATGTAAATTATTTAACCAAAAAGAAAAGCTCATCAAATGCTAATTTTGTCTGACTTAGAGCATACAAAAAAGTGTACCTGCATTAAAAGTATAGTCTGCATTAATTGCATGTCTGTCATGTGTTTTAATGACACCAAGGCATTCTTTTACCATTAAAACAAATTCTGAAAATAGCTACAGTATAACTCTATCCCTTTGTTTACAGGCTAAGTAGAATTATGTTTCTAGTTGGTTTACTGGTTTGCCTTTTAAAGATAAATTTTTTCTTAATGTTAAAATAAGGGTTTTTGTAGTGAGGAATCCCTACTGTCACATACAAAAAAATCTTCTCCACCCCCAACCCCCGCTGTAATGATCTCAGTATGCTCAGGATCGTGACCTTAAAGAGAGCAGACATTGGCTTCATCAGACCAATGGGGAGAAGCCAATTCCTGAGTTAAAGTTAATCAGTTAGGAATTGCCAGCTTGCAGGAGGTAAAATTCAGGACCCATTGGCTTGCATCAACCATCAAGATGGTATGTAGAGGGGGAAGCTGTCTTCAGGATTGCCAAAATCCAAATCACATGTGCTTTTACAGATTAACATCAGCCCCGAAATTATATCTGGAAGTAAACTGGAAAGTAGCCTGGTGTATTCAGTGAAAGTATTACATAACCAAACGGGCAATCCAGAAATCAATGAAAGGTTTCAGGCACTAGCAGATGTTTTGAACTATCTGTAAAAATAATCAGTCCCATGCATAAAACAGGAAAACTGCTCCCGTGACATTGACATACAAGTTTGTCCTTGTTTCATAGGCTGTGCACCAATTCCACCTCAGGTTTTGGTTCTCACACCTTGAAAGACTGTGAAGGCAAAGAAGCACTTTCTCCAATGATCTCTGGGCGTGCAGCGCATTCTCAAGTGGGGGCTATGATTCATCTCACGAGAATTCATTGGTGGGATGGTTTCAGTGAGATGAAAATGCCCACAAAATTATCAGTTTCAGGTAGCTCTAGAATTTCAGATCACTGATGTCAATCATAAAAACTGTACTCAAGAAATTTAATCTTGGGAAAAAGCCAGATATTAGTTTAAAATTTTAAATAGAATTGAAAATGAAAACTGAAACCCTGGCTATGTTAGTGTTCAAATAAAGCTATAGTTTCTTTGTTGCCCTCGATATTAATTCAAACTATGGGTCAGGACCATTTGAGACTTAGAATTAGTCATTTTAAAGTAACCTAGACAAAGCTTAAGTCATGATGCAGAACAACCCAGGCAGAAGAGAAGAATGAAAATAAATTATTGTTCTCACTTGTTTCATGCCAATCTCTTATCAATGGAAAACACTTATCCTCATTTAACAGGCCTTCAGAAAGGGATAGAAGATCCCACAACCTTTCCAGGAGACATCTTCTGACACATACTGCTGGTTATTGAACAATACAGGTTTGAACTGTGCTGTTCCACCTATAGTCAATTTTTTTTGGTAAATACATAAAAGAAAATCGCACTTCCATATGATTTTAATAATGTTTTATCTAGCTACTTTATTGTAAGAATACAGTATACAAAACAAGTAACATATAAAACACATGTTAATCAACTATTTATATTATCAGTAAGGCTTCCAGGCAACAATAGGTTATAGTAAGGTTTGGGGGAGTCAAAAGTTATACACAGATCTTCAACTGCTTGGGGGTCAGTCACATCCCTAACCTCTGTGTTGTTCAAGGGTCAACCTTACCTCACAAGGGACCCGATGCACATTCTCAGTCTGTCTACTCAGAGTAGCTGGTCACTCTCTTGTGCATTTTGTACATTATTCATGCATCTGTCAGCTAGAAGATTATGTCTCCCTTTCATCCTTTATTTAATTGCAATATTCCCTGTGCATGTTAATGATGATATCAAGAAAATTGTAATACTTATCAGTTGTGGGCCTGAAACTTCAGAACATGTACCAAGCAAGAATCACCACCAACTCTTCACCTCATGTACATTCTAGATTAAAGAAAAACTACATCAGTTCAAGATGAAAGCCTGTTGGGTATCCTGAAGATGATGAGGCTGTGGCTATGTTTAACTTCTAAAGCTCAGGTTAATGGGTTTGACGTTTCACACCAAGGTACTTCTAATTTAGTGCTACGTGCTGCCCCTAGGTGGGGTGGATAATTTGGTATTTTTCCACTAACCACAGTGCATAGATTTCTTTGATACCTATGAGTCTGTTTCTATTTTGTTTGTTAGTTTATTTTGTTCATTAGATTCCACATGTAAGTGAACTCATACGACACTTGCCTTTCTCTGACATGCTTATTTCACTTAGCATTATACCCTGCGGGTCCATCCATGCTGTTGCAAAAGGTACTCCTAGATATGGAGAAGAGAATGACGGCTGCCAGAGGGGAGGGGAGTTAAGGAGCTGGGTTAAAATGAAGAAGAGATGAAGCCAAAAAACAAAAACAAAAAAAACCCCACTTGATAGACACAGACAACAGGATGGTGGTCACCAGTAGGAAAAGTGGGTAGAAGAGAGTAAACAGGAGATAAAAGGTGGTGAGAGGAGACATGACTTGGGGTGGTGAATGCACAATACAATACAGATAATATATTATTATAGAATTATATACCTGGAACCTATAAAATTTTATTAACAAATATCACCTCAATAAATTTAATTTAAAAAAGAAAAACTGCACACAAAACATGAAATCTGTTTTATGAAAAAAATTTTCTTTGCTATCAAAGAAATACAGTAGAAACAAAAGTCGTGAACCAACTTAGAAGGAGGATTGAATGCAAGATACATGGAAATGTTCCTCCAAGCCTGATGGAAATTGTGGAACAAGAAGAGGGTAGCAATGATCACAGAATATAAATGTTAAGAAGAATTGTTCTGCCCTGGCTGGTGTAGCTCAGTGGATTGAGCACGGGCCTGCGAATCAGACAATCGCGGTTCGATTCCCAGTCAGGGCACATGCCTGGGTTGCAGGCTAGTTCCCTGCAGGCCAGTTCCCAGCAGGGGACGCATGAAAGGCAGCAACCATACATTGATGTTTCTCCTCCTCTCTCCTTCCCTTCTCCTCTAAAGATAAATTTAAAAAAATCTTTAAAAAAAAAAAGAATTGTTCTTACTATTAGATTGCAGAAAAGGAAACTGTGGCTCCACAGAGCCACAAAGTAAGTAAAGCAGCTAACAGCAGGGAAGGGATGGTAATATCCAATGCCTTACACAGAGTTTAGTACACTGTTCAATGGTTTTCACAGTTTCAGGCGAACAGTCTTAGTATGATTATATGTATATAACTTGGATTTATTATATATAATTGGGTGACAATTCCTTCTGTCTAGTTATTACCTTGAGAGTCTTTGCAGCCATAAGTGTCCCACAAGCATCATAAGACAACAGGAGAAGCAGGAGACATGCAGGCCCGTAGAAACGACTGTTCATACCTTTTGGCTTCCCTGGTATGTGGATCAGGAATTGGCGCCTTGAGATACTCTGACTGGCTCTAGCCATCGCCAGAGCAGGTCTAGACTGCCCGGAGACTGGTGGCTCTCATGAAGCACCACAGCTCCGTCTGTTTTCCAAACCAATACTCTGAAATCCTCTAGGTGGTAGGTAGCCCAGAAAACAAACACACACCGCTGTGAGTGTATGTCTTAGAATCCTCTCTTGACTTTGATTATCAAGCCAACTGGACATGCAGATTTGGACTTTTTAGTCCACTGTGACAATCATATGGCTCAATTTAGGAGACATTTGATGAGATCACTAAAGCTATGTTGGTCAAACAATGAGTTTCCTGAAGCTGGATGTTGAGTAACCTCCCAACCACTGCTGCTGTTCCTCCTACTGAAACCCAGCAGGTTTCATCACTGAAGAACATACCAGAAGTTGAAGAGCAGAGTTCAAACTCTGAATTCCATCTCCAAGCATAAACTCCAAGATAAGGTCCTTGCTGAATACCACACAAGAGGAGAAATGAACTGAGCATGTATTGAAACAAGGAGGAATGGACAAGAATTTCTCAACTCAATCTCTCAGTCTCTCAACAAACAACTCTTCCTCACTATAGGTTTAAAACAAATTGATATTTCACTTGCTAAGCAGCCCATGTTTAGCCTACATCTCAGATGACAGCATATTCGTTTGTAAAACTGATAACTGGAAAATCCATCCATTTTTGGAAAATGATACCAAATTTTTAAAAGATCTGAGTCATACAAAGTTCTATGTTTTCCAGACTGTAAACTATTAGGAAGGATGAGCTATGTCAGATAAACCTATTTGGAACAGGACCCATATCGGCTTATATATAGGTACTTAAAGATTTCTGGGCAATTGAAGACAGCACTGAAGGACTTCTGCACCTTTGTCTTTTCTTTGACATTGGCTGCATGTGTCTTTGGCCAAGTTACTTTACCTTTACCTCTCTGTGATTTGATTTCTTCATTGGGAAAAAAAGGATCCAGTAATTCAATCATCCAAAAGGTATCTCAGAGCACTGATTGCCTTCCTGGCTTTTCATACACTACAGAGTTGTGTGAGAAAGGAAAATGACTTTCTATTTATGGGAAGCCTTTTGAGCAGCAAGAATCATTGAATAAATAAGTTACCAAAATTACCTACCTTCTGCTAAAATGATCCCTAGAGGAGAGTAGGCCTAAATATTGGTAGATCATACAGAAACCAAAAGTGAAATCTGCAAATAGTGGACTTATAGATTAATGTAGAATTTTGAAGAAACCTAGATAATGTTTCAAATTTAAAGTTCAGTCCAAAGTTTGTGCTGATTCTGCCAGTATGTAATAGTGCAAGTAATCACTTCTTGACAGTCTACTGTGTGCCAGTTAAGGGCTAGGTACATTATGTATATATGTAGCACAATCCCATTAAGTAGATATTATTTTAATTACCAGTGAGGATATGAGGCACAGATAAATTGAGCTGGTCGCTTGGATTCCCACTCCTAATAAGTAGCAGAACTGGGACTTAAACCTCCAAGAGTCAGATTGCAAGACCATAGTCTTGTCCACTGCTCTACATGGCACTGACCTGAAAAGAAACAACTACAATGAAATGTACTATAACTTTAAAAGTCCATATGAGACCCCTGGTCAATGGGCTTTGTTACTGTGAGGTCTATAATTGAGTCAAAAAATGTCTTTCTATTTCACATCTATTCCCTTTGTGCATCTAGAGGATAACAGGGCAGCATTTAAATCCACATTTTGAAAAAAAATGAGTATTATTTATGTAACAATCCTATTTTAAACTTTCTAACACTGTGCTCAAGAATAAAGGCTTTCAAGGCCAAACATTATGGCAAATTTTAACTTGACAGTGAATGTCTTAAAACTCTGCACAGTCATATTTGAAAAGAAGCCAAATTTGTTGAAAAAAATGTCCACTTCAAAAACTTAATGAAGGCAATTTGTCAACAATTTCACACATCATTTGCTCACAACCTTTGAATAAAAGGTTTCCCATTTACCTTTTTCCCATGTGAACTTCTGATGAAATGCATTTAGTGATTCATTAATCATATCTTCCCCAGAAACTGAGATGCAAGGAGAATATAATCCAAGAGATCTATGGAAATATATTCATTGTGATATGCTTAGTGTTTTGTTTTGTTTTTTTTTTACATAATGTCAGAGAAATATCCATGGAGTAACATGAGTTTTTCAGATGATAGACTGGTCTGAGACTTGGGGTGAATTTTTATATAAAAGGTTAAAACAACTTAATGCATCTCTTAGCGTGTCTGGATCTTAGACTTCTAAAAATTCTATGGAGAGGTAGAGAGAGGAGATATGAGGAGAAAAATAGTTATAGATAATGAATATGACTTACATGAGAACAAGGAAAGCCTCCCTGTGGCACTGATTCTTTAAATAATTAACAAGAAACTCTGCAAAGGGACCTACTTACCAAATAACGAACCTGAAGCCATTACTGTCGATTGTCTGCATGCTTTTGTAACCAAAATGCCTGAGGAATAAGTTGATGGAAAGTAATTAATACAACCAAGAATAGGTTTACTGCATGAAACTGATACTATTTTGTAAATCTGGGACTCATAAAGTGTTATACTGATTGAGGGAGGAGATGCAGATGTTTCTGCTATTTTAGTAAAGGGAATAAGTGTACAGCACTCCAGCCAACAGGAAAGGGGGTGCAAAGCATGTGAGCCGTAGTACTTACCGCAGAAAATATTTTCTGTTCCATTTTTACCGTTAGGTACAACTTCCCTATCTCATACTTGGGAGCCCACATATGGAACTCAGGTGTGACATCTACAATGGCAAATAAAGCAGTTTTATAAAACAAAGTGACATACACCATTGACCCAGATGTCTAGATAACTTGGCAAAAAGGAAATAAATGGAAAGACTGGTGGAGGATGTGGGATGATTATCCAGATGATTTTTGCCCTTTGGTCTACTTCTTTCACCATAAAGAAAAATTGGTGCTGGTGTTGAATTTTGCATGTGTTTGTGTGTGTATTTCTGTGCACACATATTTATGTTTATGCTTATGGGTGCTGTGTCAGAATAAAATGTTTGGGCTACACTAACTCCCACCTGATTTTATTTAGTTTTTCCAGATACTTACTGAAATCATTAGAGTCCTTGATTTAGAGATGATTTGGCAAAGGGCAAGTTGTTGCTAGCTACATTTAGACGGATGTGAAAATATGCATAGGTGTTGGGGCAGACAGACCCTTGGGGAGCTCTCCTGTTCATCACGGGGGAACCTGCTTCCCTTGTGTGGGGGAAGGATGTATTATTTAGTTGTTCCCAACCAACAGAATATGAATAGCAACAGCGGTGGACTGTCACTGCCATGATTATATCACCACGCATGTGTATGGCTTTGCCTTGGACCATCTGCGGGTGGGAGCTTGAACCACACAGAAATCGTCATCACTGAGTTTGAGAATGTACCAATTATTATTGCTTCAGTGCTAAGCAAAGACCCATCGTTGGGTCAAAATGAGATACACAAGACAATCTCAACAAGGAAAAACAAAGCAGGAGGACTCATTCTTCCCAATTTCAAAACTTACCCGAAAGCATCAGTAAAGAAGACAGAGTCGCACTGGCACACAGACAGCCGGGCCGCAGAGACCGAAGGAATGAAGTGGACGTTTCAGGAAGGCACCCACACATCTGTGGTCCACTGATTTTCAGTGCCGGTGCCAAGACCATCCAATCAGGGAAAAATAGTCTCTACAACAAAGAGTGCTAACTCACTGAATAATCACATGAGGAAGAGTAAAGTTGGACCTCCACATCACACCGTATACAAAAATTAACTCATAATGGGTCAAAAACCTAAACCTAAGAACTAGAACACTAAAACTCTTAAAAGAAAACAGTGATAAATCTTCATGATGCTGGATTTAACAAAAGATTCTTGGGTATGGTAACAAAAACACAAACAACAAAACAAAGAATAAAAAGAAAAATTGGACTTCATCAAAATTAAAAATCTTTGTGTTCCAAAGGACATCAACAGAAAGTAAAAAACCAATTTATAGAATGGGAGACTGCATATAAAAATCAAATCTCTTGTAAGGGACTTGTATCAGAATTTGTAAAGAACACTTAATAACTTAAAAAAAAAGACATCTCGGTGTTTAAAAAACTAAATCTGAATAGACATTTCTCCAAGGAAATTATACAAATGACCAATAACCACATGAAAAGATGCCTTGACATCATGCAGTCATCAGGGAATCCAAATTAAAATCACAGTAAGATACAACTTTACACCCTCCAGAGTGGTTAGGATACAAAAAGGCAGACAATAGCGTGTGTTGGAAATGACATGGAGAAATCAAAACTCTCACACTGTTCCTGGGAACATAAGATGGCAGTGTCACTCTTGGAAAGATTCTGGCGGTTGTACAAAAGATAAAACATGGATGACCCAGCAATTCTACTCCTGGGTATATCTCCAGGAGAAATGATAATGTATGCCCACACAAACATCCGTGCACCAATGCTTATGGCAGCATTATTTGTGAAAGCCAACAGGTGGAAACAACCTTAATCTCATCAACCAATAAACAAAATATTGTATATTCATACACTGGAATGTTATGTAGCCATATGAAGGGATAAAGTACTGGTACATGTGCAATATGGAAGAATCTTGAACACATTATGCTAAGTAAGAGGAGCCAGTCACTCTAGACCACATATTATGTGATTCCATTCATATACAATGTCTAGGACAGAAAATACACAAAGAGAGAAAGTAGATTAGTAGTTGCCTAAGGCTAGGAGAAGGGATGGGGCAAAAGGGGAGTCATAGCTAAAGGTTATACAGATTCTCTTTGTGATAAACATGTTTCAAGTGGGCTCTGCTGATAATTGCACATATCAGTGAACCTACTCAAAATCATTCAACTATACACTTTAAATGAGTGAATGTATGTTGTATAAATTATATCTCAATAAAGCTGTTTAAAGTGAGATAAAGTAACCAAAATATATACACCTTTTTATATCAAAAGTGTAAGTGAAGACAGTTAAGACACATCTTGAGACACTGCTCTGTCATTATCTTGGCACAATTGACTTCTGTTAATATACAAAGAAGTATAATGAACACAGGAAAGAAATCTAACTTGAGGATAATGAAGTGAAATAATGATAGGTCACTTAAGGTTCTTGTTGCAAAGTTCCTGAAACCCAGATGAGGCAGTTGGTGACCATTTTCAGGATGAATAAGTAGGGTGACACAATCCCTGAGTTAATACACAATTGGCAGAGACATATGGTCATCAGGATTTGAGATCATCTGAGCTCTCTAGAGTAGCTCTAGTATTAATCCTGACTGTTGGCTTTTCTTTTTGTAGCACAAGTGTGCAAATTATCCTTTGACTGCCAATAGGTAACCACTCCTGGGAAGTTCACCTCAAAGATGGCTATTTCCATAAATACATAACCAGCCACTGGACTAGACTAAGAGCCAGCCAGTCCATGCCCACTCCTTCCCCAACTTCCTTTGTTTAGAGGTGAATAACTGACCATTTTAGCCACTTGTTTTTCTCTCTTCCTGCACTTTAAATTTTCACTTATGTTTCAAATTCGCCAATGAAGATTGAGCCCATGAGACTCTAGGACCCTACCCTCAACCCCAGTGAAGATGAGAAGCCCAGGCTTGCTCACACACTGTCTCTCTTTCTCTCTGGTCACGACCTCTCTGTGTGGCCTCAGCTATGCTATGTAATTTTCAGGGCGTGTGAGTAGTAACCCTCTTTTCCCCTCTCAAAGTTTTCTGGTGGTTATTGTTGGGGGCATCTTGCAATCATAAAAAGAACCACAAGGGTCAGTCTAGCCACAAGAGTAGCCATTCACAATCATGAAACCTTTCCTCCACCATGTGATGTTTGTGTACATTTGATGTGTTGTCTTGGCCAAAACTTTAATCTGTTCCAAGACACACATGGACTGCACTGGCATTTACTATTATTTTTCCAGTCATTGGGAAAACCATGCAAATCTAAAAAGTGAAAGAAAGGAACTAGCATGGTCTACATGGTGACATAATTAGGCGTGTTTTTACTCTTACAAGATCATTCAAGACTATTCTAATCAATAATTTTTTACTTCCATGGTTAGCTCTGCTAAGTTGTGTGAAGTCTGTTCATTAATGGGATCACTCAGAACTGGTTGTTAATTAATACAGTTCTAAAGCATTCTACCATTGTCATTGCTATTTGATATTGTGTGGGTCAGCATTAACATAACATCTTAGATGAAGAGTCAGTGGTTAAGAAAGAAGAATTTTGTTTACAGAAACATCCCACCATAGGCTTGGAAGCCTATACTATTTGATCGTCAGATAATAACCTGATGTAGACAAGTTCAAAGACACAACCTGCCTTTCTCTTGCACATCTGAAGAGGCTCAGCAATGATCATCTTGTTGGAAATAACAAAGATGCATGAAAAATCTGGGGTAGTTTGAAGGTATTTTTGTTGTTGTTGTTGTTATTGTGAGCATTTGCATTATGCTTGGGACACACTTGTATGGAGTGAACATCAGTAGCGTTGTGCCCTTGAAGTTTTATGGCTATTCCTAAACAGAATTAATTATTCACTATACTCTTAATTCAGTCAAGCAAGTTGTTCTTGAAAAATTGGAAAATTCTAAATAGAACTTTCCAATTTGATCTCCTTCTCCATAAGTAACATTACTTATAAATATATCTGTGATAACAATAGTCACCTTGCTGTTGAGAAGCCAGGACAATGACAGGTCCTGACAGGATCTTTTCTCTGAGAATAAATTACACAGAGACTATGGGCACTGCTTTGTTCACTGAGCACTTTAAAGCTTCATCCAGCCCACGTTTATTTAAGAACTGGTGCAAAGGAGTGCCTTTAGGAGCCACCAACTGTAACTGTTGAGTGAGAAATATTTTCTTGATCCAGTGCTATTGCTCTCCTTCGCTCATAGAAAGCAACTGATCAGTGACAGGAGGTAGACACGTGCTCTTACCCTGTAAACACCCAGGTCTCTGGGGAAGCTTGTTTGACAGCTTAGTCTGGGTGACTTTGCTGAGCTTGAGAATTCTTGGATGAGTATATTATTTTGTTGTCTCTCTGCACTCCATGCTGCTTATGAGCAGTCACATGACATTCTCCTCCTTTCCAGCTTCATAATTGATATGCAGCATTGGGTTAAGTTTAAGGTGTACAATGTTTGAGCTGATACACTAATATATTGCAAAATGATTACCACCATAGCGTTAGCTAACACCTCCATCACGTGCCATAGTTAGCTTTTGTGTGTGTGTGGTAAGACCATTTAAGATTTACTTCCCTGGCAACTCTGAAGTACATAAGACAGTTTTTTTAATCTATAATCACCATGCTAAAGACATGTATGCTTTCAGCAACAGTCCAGTATAGAGACAACAGGTACTTTGCTCCACACTGTTACTGACTGAACGCTCGTGTCCCCTCAAAATTCGTGTGTTGAAATCCTAACCCCCAATGAGATGGTATTAAGTAGTAAGGCCTTTGGAAGGTGATTAGATTGGGAGGATAGAACCCTCATTAATAGAATTAGTGCCCTCATTAATAGAATTAGGGCACCTATGAGAAATAGAATTCTCATAGGTGCCCTGATAAGAAGAGACAAGAGAGTCCTCTATGAACCAGAAAGAGGCTCTCGCCAGACATTGGATCTGTCAGTACCTTGATCTCGGACATTTCAGCCTCTAAAAATGTAAGAAATAAATGCTTGTTTAAACCACCAAGTCTGTGATGTTTATGTTATAGCAGCCGGAATGGACTAAGACAAGCACCATTCTATTTTGCGTAGCACTCAGACACAAACTTTTAAAAAGAGAACAGTCATTTGTTAATCTTTAATGATGTTAATATAATATTTCAGTGGTTAATGGTGGGTGTATTTCATGGCAGAAAGCTAAGCTGCAGTTGGAAAAACTTTGAGCCTTGCAAACAAGTTTGGGGAATTCTAGAATTAGAACAAAACAAGCAGTTATTTTAAAGTATGTTTATCAAAGCTTACCCTTGAGTTTCAGTTACTGCTCCTGGCTATTGTTTGTGGTGGTGCTAATTGCCATTTCCACTTGCCAGTCCTATTCTTTCAGCTTTAAAAAATGCCCAGTTCCCCAAATATGATGCTTCAGAAAAAGACTCATTTTGATGAAATTCTAGATTAAAAAATCAACTAGTCCAATTGTTTCATTTAAATACAAGGAAACTGATTCCTAAGATTTTAAGGGGTGTAGCCAACGTCTTCTAACTTTTTAAAAGCAGAGGACAGCCTTTTTTCTAAACTCTCCATTCTGGGAAGTAGCACAGAACTTCATTGCCAGCACAGAGATAATTCCTGGGAGGAAACCTGGAAAATAAAATGAATTGCTTTTGTAAGCAGATTTCTGAATAATCCTCCTCATTTTTATTTTTTTACTGTTATTATAATATGTTGTTACAATAAACAGAAACATGAAAAAATAAAAATGAAACAAACTGCAAACAATTAGGTTTACCAGTTCTTCACAAAAGAACATATTTAACATATGTTTCTCTAGATTACAGTAGCCCAGAGGAAAAACTGTTTTGAAATAACAGTTGTAAGGAAGTCTTTTTCTGACTCAGGCCTTGCCCACAGGATTGTGAGAAATTTAGCCTCCCTCCAATTCCCTCAGCTAGTTCAGAAAGCCTTCATCTGGGGTGTCTGGCACAAGCACCTATTCTCATTCCTGAAGCTCCCATGCGAAGCCTACCAGCTCTTATTATTCTCCGTTCCCTGCTGTGTCTTCTCTGGGTCAGGTATTCGGACACCCCCTGCCTTCTTCTATCAAGAGACAGATTTGGGAATCAGAAGGAATTCATGGAGATGGTGCCACAGATCCTGGATGGCTGTGTCTAGAATTTTCTCTGTTAATGCAGTGGCTTTTGTTAATGATGAAAACAGTTATGTCAAGGAGTTACTTGCTTTGGGCCCAGAACACCTTGAGATATTTCCCTGAGAAGTGGGGTCTGTGTCCTGGCAGTGGGAAGACTTTGCCGTACATGATTTGAGATGAAGCATTCTTCAGGTGAAAAATGATGCTGCACCATGGTATATTTGCTTGTAGGTCAACAGGCGTTCGACTGATCTTATTCTGTTTTCAGTGAGACCAAAACAGACACAGAGAATCCACTCCCCTTTCCACTGGGGTGACAGTCCATGCCTGCTTCTCTTGGAGCAATATCGAGGAAAGATCTGAACTACCTCCTAAAGAATAAGTTTGAAAATCTCAGGTCGAGGGAGCAAGCCAGGTAGGTTTAGAGGGGTTTTTGAGGGAGAGGGTTAGGTCATCAGACTGAGAAGGTCAGTAGGTTTGGGAGTGAAGGAAGTTCCCCTGAAACACTCTGAAGACACACTGAGGTTGTCCCCCTCCTAGCAGGAACCAAGGACATTCTGTGAGGTCCCTACTTCTTGTCTTCCCATCTGGCACTGTTTCTGGTGGATTTCCTGCCTCTTCAGTAAAACAAGAGCTTTGCCTCCCTCTGGGTCAGTGTGTGTGAAGGTGGAAAAGATGGTGTGGAGGTATTTGGGAGGGACCCAATGCCTGGATGGGGAAGAGGAAGGAAGAGACAGGGTGAAGGGGCCCTTCCTTTGCGAAATAATCCATGGAAGAAGGAAGGGACTGCCAAGTGCACACAATTTGAGTCCTTGAATCACTCAGCACAAAACAGTTTCCCTGACCTTTTCCCCACACTGCCCAGTTCTCAGCAGCAGCCGTTCAGATCAGCATCCACGAGAATGGCGTCCCCTGGAGGCGTGACATATCGATTTGTATTGCTGTATAACTGATGACCACAGATTTCGTACTTTAAAACAACAGGTTTAAACATACTGTTAAATTACAGTTCTGTAGCTCAGAAGTCCAAAGTCATTTTTAGTAGGCTAAACTCAAGGTGTCAGCAAGCCTGTGTTCCTTTTGAAGGCCGTAGGGGAGAATGCTTTTCCAGCTTCTGGGAGCTTCCTGCATTCCTTGACTCAACGCCACTTCTTTCATCTTCAAAGCCAGCCGCGTAGCATCTTCTCTCTGACCTCTGCTTCCCTCTCTGTATCTTCTCACTCTGATTCTGATCTTCCTATCTCTTTCTTATAAGAACCCTATGGGACTTCGTGGGAACCATCCAAATAATTCAGGATAATCACATCATCTCAAGATTCTTACTTTAATCACTTCCACAAAGTCCCTTCACCATGTAAGGTGAAGGGGATTTGGATGTGGGCATTTATGGAGGGGGCATTATTCATTATACCACATGATGCACATTCTCTGCAGACACATGTGAAGGTCCTGGATAGGTCCTCCCTCAAACCTTGTTGGGACAGAGAAGCACCAGGCTGGCTCTGGACTTTGGTCATTATGACACTGCTTCTCATGTGTGGGTCTCCCAGGCTCCCAGCGTCTCTACCCATTGAACTGAAGGCTACATCCCTGTCCATTTTGTCTGATCATTATCGTGTGGATCCCAAAATGGTACACCTTCTGCTTTTTCACAAAAAAATCTGAGTGGTATAGTCAGACTGCCTTTTTTCTCCATTGACAAATCAATACTTGTAGACAAATTTCACACTCCGTGACATATCCTTCCCCAGGATGACCGTTTCTGCTGGGCTCTTCCCTGTGCAAAGACAGCCCTTTCAGGTCTGAGAGCCTCTCTGTGTCTGAATGCTCACGGTGCACACAGGGCAGACCTTGGAGATAAAATCCTGCTGCCACCATGGATCAAGTTAAAATTTCTCAGGCTGAAAATACATACCAATACAGCAGCCTGGGGATATTATTTTCAATAAAGTAACTAATAATTTTTAGGGGTAAAGTTGAAACAAAACCTACTTGATATCAATTGAAATAAATTAACTATGCAATTTGGAAAATTTGCATTTGGTATCAGTAAATAAAGCTTTTTTTCAATAGCACTATAAAAAGTTGATTCTGTTCAAAGTTTATCACTGTAAGAGAAATAGAAAGCAGATTTGTCAAGAACAGATCAGCCTCCATACTGGTGCTGCTACTAGTAAATAGTAATAAGATCCTCATCATGTTGTGCTCCAGTCTCTTAGCCCCATTGGCTCACACACAAACCAGGAATAATGAGTGGCATCCACATCCATCCTGCTTCATATGCCAATTCCTGACTGTCCAGGGTTAGAATGAAGTAGTTGAATAGACATTAACTTGCAGTGCTGCTTTTAAAAACAATATAATATAAGAAGTGTCATGAGGATGTACGATTGGCACATCAATTTCAAGTCTGGACCCCGCAGTACACACGCACACAGGGTCGTTGTAGGACTCAGCAGCCGTGATCTTGCAAAGAGGACAAATCTGACAGAGATTGGAGACACACACAAAAAATACCAAGAGGAGAGAAACAGAAAACTGCAGCTCAAGTGCCTGAGATTAAAAACAAAAGACTATAAAACAGCTCTGATTAGTAATGTCAACCCATGGTCCTTGGCACCAATTCAGTGCCAACCGGAATCCCCAGTTTGGGGTGTGGTGAAGGAGGGAACTTTATTCAGTGCAAAACAGCTCAGTTGTAACACAGCATGGTTGTGAGGCAGCCCTGGGGCCAGATGACCCTGGGGCCAGGACACTCTCCAGCTTGTCAGCTCTGCTCTGCACAATGGTCTCTGCTCTGTGCAGTTCCACTTTGCACTGAGTAGTTCAGCTCTGCTCTGGTAAGACAGCTTTGGTGTTTCAGCTCAGCCAGGGAGATGAAGTTTTCAGCCTTCAGTGAAAAGGGGAAGGACACACCCTGAGCCGTAGGGAAGCTGGCTTACATGTACAGGAGTCTTCACAACTCGACCCTGATCTGGCCTCGTGTAAGTGAGGCCGCCCAGTCCTCACAGTTTGGTCCAAAAGCACTGTCCTAATTATTCAGAATAGAGTTGCTCTGATTGGCCGGAGCTGTGCAGCTCCAACTGGATGGGGAAAGCCTCAGTCCTATTGGTTGAAATAGGATTCCAGGACCTTTTTTTTACAAGGGTTGGCTGAGGTGGCAGAAACAGAGTGTAGGCAGGCAGTTAGTTCAGCACAGAGGCCGGCAGTCCATGGCAGACTTCTTCACGAAGTACAGTTTGCATGAGAAGCCCCTGTGCAGAAATGGCTGCTAGGTTGTCTTTTTAAAAAGCTGAGCCCAGTTAGCCACCAGGAGCCCTTATTAGTAAATGTCTTTCTCCAGCCCCCCAGGGCTCACAGTAATAAGTGAGGACCAGTTTAAGAAAAGGTCTTCTCCATGAAAACCATGTTTGAGAGACAAAAAGAACTTGAGCCACCCAGAAAAGAATGGAAACCAGAGCAGACCTATTATCCTTTCATCTTTCATGTGAAGAAACCAAGGCTGATATCATTGACCTCAATGTATCTTTTCATGTCACTCACATGTAACAAGTTCTCATTCTAAAGGAGGGTGTGGTTACTCCTAACATAAGGGACACAAGTAGCTACACATCTCTAAAGATTAAGAGAGGGAGGTCTCTTAATCTTTAGTCTGGGAGGTCTACTCTCGGTATTTTTTGTGTGTGTCTCCAATCTCTGTCAGATTTGTCCTCTTTGCAAGATCACGGCTGCTGAGTCCTACAACGACCCTGTGTGCGTGTGTACTGCGGGGTCCAGACTTGAAATTGATGTGCCAATCGTACATCCTCATGACACTTCTTATATTATATTGTTTTTAAAAGCAGCACTGCAAGTTAATGTCTATTCAACTACTTCATTCTAACCCTGGACAGTAAAGAAATTCCAGTGTATTTCCTTTTCAATATTCAATTCACTGCTTCTGAGCCCTTTTCACAAAGGTGAGCAAATCAGCAATCTGAAATCTTTAGTCAATTAATTACATCCAAGTGTATAAGATTTTCTGTGGGTATTATGATATAAAGATCAGGATCAGGTGAACATTGTCCATCTAGTAGAATCTTACTTCTTGTACCCAACCTGGAGAAAGACATGGAAATACCTTCATGTGCCACAGAATTCGGCCTCAGTGATATTGACCGTTCTGTTTAGGTTGCATTAGATATCTCCTCTCTAGATAGACAAGACAGCCCCGACCTGACCGGGGGCATTTCGAGCTGACTATTTTGCTTAGTAAAATGAAGGGAGAAGAGCTTGCTGGAGTCCCTCAGATGCTGAGATCTAGGAAAAAAGAGAGAAAGGGAAAATGTGAGGGGAGTTTGGAATGAGTAAGATGGTAATATGAAACCTCTCCTTAGGCAGGACCTGCTTACATATTTAAATACTAGGTGTGAGTGCCTTTATTGGGGTGAAAGGGGTAGCAGAAAATGAGTCATGTTCCACATTCAAGTCAGTGTGGAGCAGAGCAGTAAGAGAAATTCTGGGAGGTCAGAACAAGAGCTTGGTAGGAGCCAAAGGTGACCAGGGGAACACGAGGCCCCTGGGAAGTATACACTGAGGGAAGCTTTGACTTCCCACTATGTGTGGGTTAAAGCCAGTTTGCATTTCTTCATTTCAAGAGATTGGATGGCCTCAATGGACATCTTAATTACATTCATTTGAGGAAAATTAGTCTCTACTTTGGAAAGAAAGCATATTTTATAAACCTCATGAAGCAAAAGCAGGTTACGAATCCATTGCACTGGTATCTTGAGCTAGAGAAGAATAGGGGGTTGAGTACACCGAGGACAATTCTGCGGTCAAGACTGGGGAAAAATGTGGACACGGCAGCAGAAAGGAAAACAAGAGTAGTGAGGGTAAGAAGGGAGAAGGAACGGACAATGCCAGAATGTGGTAAAGGAGGTAGCAGGCAAGGGACACCCCGACACTCACCACGGCAGTGGTAACAGTGTGAGGGTTCCTTTTGCAGAGCAATGATGAAACAGAGAAGGAGGTAGAGTTATTGGGCGTTCCTCCATAATCACACTGACAAATTTTGAAGGGGAGGAAGGTCTAAGATTTAACAATCATTTTGAAAACTCAACTGAGTTTTGGCTATCATTTTGGTCAATTGTGGCAATTCAAGTTTGTTGATCTTTCTAAACGTTACAATATGTGGCAAAGTGGAAGAAATTTTCAGACAGATTGAGTTACTTTTATACTGAGTAACATGGGAAATCTGTCAGTGAAGGTAGTAAGTTTCAGACTTCTGAATGAAAGACAATTAATAACTTTTCTAGCACATGAATGAAGTTAGCCAATATAATTACAGTAGATCTTGAGGAATTGGCCAAAAACATTCCAGCACACTGTTTGGGGAAAGAAAAGCTTCCTCACTCCAAGCCAACCTAATCAACAATAAAAACTTACTTAAAAAAACCCTCTTTTTAAATGGAAGCAAATTACAACCAGGAGGATCTGTTTTAATGATCTATTTGGGTAGTCATTGAAGTAAACCTTAATATGTTTTCTTGATCAATTAATCCCTTTAATATTATATGTACCTTTCTTTATTCTTCACAACATTCCATGTTTGGAAATCTACCCTGCGTGATACTAATACAGTCACTGCAACTTTCTTTTTTAAAAAAATATTTTATTTACTTACTTTCAGAGAGAGGGGAAAGGAAGGAGAGAGGGAGAGAAATATCAATGTGTGGTTGCCTCTCATGTGTCCTCCATTGGGAACTGACCCGCAACCCAGGCATATGCCCTGACTAGGAATCGAACTGCGATCCTTTGTTTCACAGGCTTGCGCTCAATCCACTGAGCTACACCAGCCAGGGCTAATTGTTTATTTTTTGTGATGTTATAACATTTACAATACATGTCTTTAACATACTACACATTTGCCTCAAACACTGCATCACTATATATTGAGTAAGTCTTGCAGCATTATTCTTTTACTTCTGTCTCTGATCTTTGTGACATTTTTACCATGCATTTTATTTCTGCATGTTATAAACCCCACAAAACACTGTTTTTTATTTTTGTTTTAATATATTTTATTCTAAAAAGACTAAAATGAGAAAACCATTTTATATTTGCCCACTTATTTACAATCTGTAAGTCTCTTCAACCTTTTGTGCAGATTCAGATTTCTTTTTTTTTTTTATTTTCTCCTCTGTAAAATTTCCCTGAGAATTCTTATAGTACAGGCTTAATGACAATAATGTCTCTAATTTTGTCTTCTCCAAAAAGTTTCTATTTTTTCTTTATTTCTCGAAGATATTTTTGCTAAATACAGAATTTTGAGGTGACATTTGCCTGTAACTGTTCTTTAAATATATCAGTCCACTGTTTCCTGGGTTGCATTTTTCCTGACAAGAAGTATGCTGTTATTCTTATCTTTGCTCCTCTAGTCTTAATGTCTCTCTCTCTCTTTCTGCTTTTAAAATGATCTCTTAATCACTCATTTCCAAAAATTTAGTTATGGTACAATCAAATATTTTTATTTATGTTTTCTTGATTAAGAATTTGTTAGAATGCTTGAATTTGTGGGTTCAACAAATTTGTAAAACTTTGGCCATTATTTCCTTAAACTTTTTTTGTGTGTTTCTCCTCTCCTTCTGGAACTTTAGTTACATATTTATCAAACTGTTTGCAGTGTGCCTCACTGATTTTGATAGTTTTCTCTCTGTAATTTGAGTGCTTCTATTGTTATGTCTGCAAATTTAAAAAATACCATCTTCTTCATCTAATTTTATCCTGTGTAATAACTATTTATTTATTTATTTACTTACTCACTTATTTATTTTCTTCCTGGTAGGTTGTATTTATTTTTTAAGTACATTTTTTTCATTGTTGTTCAATTATAGTTGTCCTCATTTCCCCCATTACTTTCCCCTGCCCAACCCACCCTCTACCTCCTGCATTTAATACCCACATTGTCTTTGTCCATGGGTCATTTACACATGTTCCTTGACAATCCTCCCCCTGTATAATATCCATTTTAGATATTACATGTTCAATTTATAAGTTCTCTTTTGTTTAAATTTCTTTATTTTTGTCTTTATCATAATCGTGTTTATTCTCTACTTTTTTGAACATATGGAGCATAAACAATAGCTGTTTTAATGTTCTTGTTGGCCAGTCCCATTATCACTGTCATTTCTGAGTTCTTTCTACTGCACTATTTTTTTTATGGTTACACATTTTATTTTCCTGTTTTCTCTCACGCCTAATGATTTTTTTGGATGTCGGATATCATGAAATTTGTAATTTGGTTTTGATTGCTATTTTTTATATAGCCTTGAACTGTTTCTAGTTTATACATTATTATTTGCAATAAGCATGATCCTTGTGAGGGATGTATTTGTGTTTTGTTAAGGTATGCCAGAGCACCCTATAGTTTAAGACTAATTTAATCTCACTGCTAAAATGATACCCTTTTGTGGACTCTACTTGATGAATCATTTCTTACAGAAAGTTTCTACTCTGGTTGATGGGCACACGAACTATTCTCAGTTCTTTGTGAACTCTGGGAATTGCTCTGCCTGTACATTTTGTGTGGGTTTTTCCCTCTGGTCTTGGGTATTTTTCATACCTATATATAGAGATCAATACTTAGTGAAATACTTAAGGTATCATTTCCATGAATACCCAGACCTATCTTTATGGTGATCCCTCCTGTCTGGCATTCTTTCCTGAACATTCCAGCCATATCTTCCTCCATGAAAGGGACAAAGCCTCCAAACTGGGTCTGTGAAACTCCGTGAAGATATTTGGCTCTGACTGTGTTCCTTCTTCTTTCACCACAGCCTAGAATTGCAACCAGATAGTGAGCTTTTGCCATCATAGGGAACACCTCATTTGTTTTTAATTTTCTCAGAAATCACATAGTGTCCAATGTCTGAAAACCATTGTTTCATATATTTTGTCCACTTTTGTAAGTGATCAAAGGAAAGCCATTATTCTATCATGAGAAAAATCAAAAGCAGCATCTCTTCATAAAGAGCTTTGGTAAAGGTCATAGGGAAACTTAACTTTATCTTGAATGTAAAGATAAGCCCCTATAAGATATTGAGAAGGAACATGTCATAATCAAAGCAAAATGAGAAGAACTTCCTAGGACTCTCTTGGTACCCATCCTTTGAGAAGATGCAGAGCTGGCATCAGTCCCAGAGAGGGACTTTGATGCTGGAAGAAAAAAACTTTATTTGGCATTGGAATGCTGAAAGTGAGTGAGTTCTGATTATGCCAGCTACTAATTACATTACCTTGGAAAGTTTATGAAGTAGTTACTTAACAGGTGACACTAGTCAATGATTTTGTTTCTTTACCAGCAAAATTGTGGTGAACCTATATATTTTATAGGGTACTTTGGAGAAGTAGCTGGGCATAAGAATGATCAGGTATGTAGATGTTGAGATATGAGAGTTTCAATTCCATTTCAGCCATTAACATACTTTATTGACTAAACTTTAGAAAAGTTAACCATTGGGAGATATCTTGTATTTCATCTTTTTTAAATTACTTTTTAAGATTTTATTTATTTTCATAGACAAAGGAGAAGGGAGGGAGAAGGAGAGGGAAAGAAACATCTATGTGTGGTTGCCTCTTGTGAGCCCCCTACTGGAAACCTGGCCTGCAACCCAGGCATATTCCCTGACTGGGAATCAAACCAGTGACCCTTTGGTTCATAGGCTTGTACTCAATCCACTAAGCTACACCAGTCAGGGCCTTGTATTTAATCTTAGTATATTTAATTTGTAAATAAAAATTCAGAATTTGAACATGTCTACATAATTTATCATTTTTATACTATTAAAATTGTATCAAGATTCTAGAACTAGGAAATAAAAACATTTTTAGACTTCAGGTTTTGACAGACAAAATATGAATATTTATTAATATTTTTAAAATGTTAAGAAGGCAAAAGAGAGGTTTTTTGTATGGCTATGAGTTTATTAAAAATGTATATTCAAAATGTCCATAAATTTTCTTATGATTGCAAGTGATAAAGTTGGAAATTAGATAAGAATGTGAAGGGAAGGCATATGACTCACTTTACTCAGAGAAAGTATGAACTGGGAATAAGATATATAGTGCTAAATATTATCCATATTGTATACCAAAATTTGGAACAAATAAATTCAAATGTGACCATAAATGAAAGATACAGCTACTATAAAACACTTAAAATATTTGTAAGGGAGAAAACTTGAGATGGGAATTCAGTGGAATCTCAAAGTAAAAATAAAACTCTAGTAAGAAGACCTAGCTAGGAGTCATGTTTTATGACTTCTTGCTTAGTGGTGAGCCATAATCCCATTGTAGTCACAATATTAAATTATTTTAAAATCATTTGTCTTCTTACTTTTTTACTAAAAATGAGTTTTTGTTATTTCTCCTTCCACAAATATATAATAGGTATACTTCCCCCTATTTCTCCTGCTAAGTAAAACTAAAAAAACTGGACATTACATATAAAACAAACAGAAGAATACTTTGAAATTTAGAGAGAAGGCAGTAAGTAGTCAAGCTCAGATCTGAGAATTCAAAGAACATAAATGTGAATTTCCTGAGTCTTTTTTTTTTTTGTCTTCAATATCCTGCTTGGAAGTAAAGAAGCCAGCAGTATGGAAATACCAAAAGATGCAAACAAAAAAAGCCCCAACAAAATTCACTCTCTCTAGCCAAAAGTCCAGAAAGTGGGGAAATTCTCACCAACAAAAACAGAGTGGACAGCCTGAATTCCATTCTCACCAGTCCATAATGAAATGCCCCAAACTCCTGCTGGAGTGATGTCAGAGAAGGCTGAGCAGGACACAGGATTTTATGCAACTGAGCAGTAATGAGAGGCCCTCCACCAACCTGGTGGACTGATGTCAGAGGAGACTGAGTGGAGAGTCAGGACTTTCAATTCTGCTCAGCAGCAACAAGGCCACCCACTGGTGTCACTGGAAGCCAAGTGGGGAACAACAATGAGGCACTTGTATCCTCCAGCCCATTTAGGACATTTAGTTGGGCATGGAAATTCCCATAGTGCCCAACACTAACAAGGGTTACCTCCTTTCAACCTCAAAAGAGGCTGAGAAGGGAAACTTGAAGTAATAAACCACTCTCCCCCACATTTCTCCTGCCAGAGTGGTGCCAAAGAGGAGGTTTAAATAAACCAAATTCTCATAGCATAATTCTCCAAATGTCTAGGTTCAATAGAAAATCACTCATCATACCAAGAATCAGGAAGAGAGTAAGCTGATTTTTTAAAAAAGATAATACCAAAATAACAGATGTTGGAATTATCTGTCAAATATTTAAAGCAGTTATCAGAAAAATGTTTCAGTGAGCAATTATGAACATGTTTGAAACAAATGGAAAATAGAGATCCTACGCCAAGACGTAGAAAATGTAAAGAAAAAATTAATGGAAACTTTACAGCTAAAAATATAATAACTGAATTAAAAACTCAGTGGACAGTATCAGGAACAGAATGGAAGGAACTGAGAAAAAAGTGTAATGGGAATACAAAACAATAGGAATTACTCAATATGTACAACAATATGGACAAAATACACTGAGAAATAATATGAACAGAGCATCAGACCTGTGGGACAGTGATGATTAATTTTATGAGTCAACTTTGCTAGACCATAGTATCCAAATATTTTGTCAAACCTTATTCTAGATGTTTCTGTGAAAGTATATTTTAAATAAGATTAACATTTACATCAGCAGACTTTGAGTGACATATATTATTCTCTATAATGTGAGTGGGCTACATCCAATCATTTGAAGTTCTTAGTCAAAAAAGAATTACCTTCCCAGATAAAGGTGGTTCTGCCAGCAGATGACCTTTGGACTTGAACTGCAACTCTTTCCTGGGTCTACACCCTGATGACATACTCTGCAAATTTTGGACTTGCCAAACCTCCACAATTATGTGAGCCTACTCCTTGAAAATCTATGTATTGTATAGATATAAATGATTGTTATAAAAATAGGTCAATAGAGCTACAGGTAGGCATGTAAGAAGGCTGAAAATGAACTAAAAAATGCTGGCTGAAAAGTTTACAAATTGAGTGAAAGATGTAAAATACAGATTCAAGAAGTTGAGTGATACCCAAACAGGATAAACTCAATGAAACACACACCAAGACATGTTACAGTCCAAATTCTGCAAACTAAAGACAGAGAAAACATCTGTAAAGTAATGAATAAAGAAACAGCACCTTATTAATAGGTGAAATATAATTCAAATTACAGTGGATTTTTCTGAGCAGTATCATGAAGAGCAGAAAAAAGTGGCACCGTATTTTTCAAGGAGAAAAACAAAATAAAACAAACAAACAAATGAATGGTCCACCAGAAACCTACCATCCTGGCACCTTGACTTTGGACTTCTGATCTCTGAAACCATAACAGAGCAAATTTCTGTCATTTAAACCACTATTTGGTTATGGGAGAAGCTGAGTAGGACAGGGATAAATTGGGTAAACGGTTCATAAGTTTTCTCTCTGCATTATTTCTAACAACTGAGTGTGAATTTAGAAGCATCTCAAAACAAAAATTTTAATTAAAAAGTAATTTTTACTGATATTTGAAAATTAATCTTATTTTAGAACTGCTTTTAGAATGTCTTAGTGTACTATAAAATCAATACTTTCCATCTATATGGTACTTCGACCTTGTTCTTGGTGTTTTTACACAATCTCTCTCACCAGAAATTTGTTACATGCTGGGGAGCAATTGAAGTCCTTTTAGAGATGAGAAAATTGAACTTCCAGAGGTAAACTAGCTTGAATATAATTGTATAACTAATAAGAGATTGAAGCTTTGATAACTACTCAGGAATTTTTTTCTATTTCAACAAACCTACTGTGGGAATTATTAGTTCACCCAGCCATAGATGAACTGTTTATATAGTATTAAAAATAAAATGAAAATCATTGAAGAATTGCATAATAACACATTAGGGCCAGGCTGATAATATCAAGAGCAGTATGACCCCATCTTCTGGGAATCAATCAAAGTTGATTTGATTGGCCCTTGATTGGAAATGCTTCTGAACTGGATGCCTCTGAGAAGGCAGAGGAGGTACAGATCCAAGGGCTTCAAGAGCACACAGGGTTAACTTCCAGTTAGTTATTCTAGCCCCAGCCCTCCAGATGAGGCTTTCCTGTGCACACCCTCTGAATGCAGAACTTGCAGGAAAAAAAACTGTCTCTACAGAATACGTTCAAGTATAAATATGTAAGGAATGCATGGGGGAAAGTAGTGATTCTCTGTTTGCTTTTCATTAGGAATGGATTCCTGATATTCACTGTCCCAAGCAGAAAATCAAGGCTAGTTTCTAAAACCCAACTGTCTTTTCTTTGTAGGCTTCTGTTAACTTTATAGAAAACATTATTCAATGCAAAAATAATGGAGCTGGGCTTTGTGTTCTCTCATTCCAGCTGGTTTCCCTGTGTTGGAAATGAAATAGTAGGTTCTGCCTTTCAGCGAAGAGACCAAGGTTTTATTGTGCATTCGAGAATTCAGAACAGAAAGAACTTCTCTAGTAGTTGTTATTTTGTGAAAACACACAGTGAGCTAAATTTATTGTAAAAAGAGCCCACTTGAATTTAGAGATTGGTGTGTATGTGTGCGTGTGCATGTGACCAGCCACAGCATTTGGCCCACTGCTATTACTTTAATTTCCTTTTTCAGGATATAAACCACCAACATGCTTTGACAAGAGGCTTATTAAATGTAGAATGGAACTAAGTTATTCACCATGTTGAGTACATCTATGCAAAGCAAAATTGATCATTCAGTTAGTGTGATGTCTCACTTGGACATTTCAGATAACAAGAGGACCAAGTAGTGAGAAGATTACAAATGTTAACCTGAATGTTTTACCTGATGGCAGTGTCACAAGCCACAGACAACTATCTTTGAAGTAGTGCCTCTTGGGGCATCACAGTTAACACAATCTTTCTCCAGATCTACTATCAAGACCTATAAATCTAGTATTATCATCACCATACTTTAGAAGTCCACTTAAATAGAAGGCAGGGGCTTTGCTCAAGGCATATATTTCATCTAGATCTGACAGTTTCTTAATTCTTGGGTAAAAACCATAGTTAACTAAATTGCAATTATTCACCAGGCACAGGGGTAGGTATTGTGCATGTATTATCTCATTTAATCCTCATGAAAACTGAAGAGGTGGCTCAATTAGCATGATGTTACAGAGGAGGAAACAGAGTAAGTAACTACCTGTCCTGGGACTGAAAATCTGACAAATACAGAGATTGGACTTGAATACAAAACTGGTTCTCAAGACTGATGCTTTTGTTTTTTAAATTCAATTCAACATAGTAGTTAGCCCTATAACTCTTCAAGAGCTAAATCCTTGAGTGATCTAAAAATGATCATGTTGCAACAGTGTCCGAGTATTGAATTCTGATTCTTACTCTTGACAAATCTTAAAACCTCAAAAGCTGCTCTGACATCTCCATGTGTGGCAAAGAAAAATTCATTATACTGATTTAATTACCTTTGAACAGTTTTTTCAGGGTTACCTCTATTGGTTGGTGGCATTTTATTCTTCTAAATTAAGGCCTGGATATTTGACTGGTCAATATTTAGTGACTTCAGAAACCCAGTGTGTTTTAGTGGCAGCAGCACAGGGTCATATAAGCTAGGGCACCTGGGTTTTCATTTCATTTTCACACTACTTTTACAGTTACGACACAAAATAACTCAGTCTAGCAATCTGTGCTGTAGTTCTCTTATATATCAAAGGAACAAATATCTGCATTACTTTACCAGTTAGGAATGTTTTCAGACGCAAGTAACAAAATACATGAATAACAGTAGTTAAGGGCGTAAGAATATTTATCCTAAATAAAATGTTTGGTAGTTGGAGGCCTCAGGATAGGTCAGCAACTCAACAATGGTATCATGGACCCTTTTATAAAAAATATCCATTGCACTCCACTATTTGCTGGTTTTTCATCATGTTTATTGTCTTATGGTTGCAAAGTGGCTGCTGCAGTGCCAGTATCATATCCATACTCAACAAAAGACAATTAAGGGAGAAACAGAATCAATAAATTCTCCCTTGTAGCTCTTCTTTTCATCAAGTAAGCTGTATTTCTCAGAAATCCCATGCCACACTTACCTTTACGACCTCATTATCAAAATTTAGGTCACTTGACCATCCACCCACAACCAAGAAGCCAAGAAATCAAGTGTCTGGCTTTTTGGTTCCTCTATTGGAAAGCAGAAAGAGAGAAAATGGTTCAGAATGGCTTTTGTATGTAATCATCATTGTCTTCCATATTCATGACATCAAAGGATTTGTTTCATCAAACAAATCAAACAAAACTGTCCCCCTTTGTCCCTCTCCATTCTAAATCATTTGTAAACAGTGTTTTAGATATTGTATATACCCAACCATTTTAATGTAATATTTCATATATTTGAAGTACAGAAATACTAAGTGAATACCATAGGTATTTAAGAAATGAATGATTTTAATGCCAGAAAATGTTCACTTGTGATCTAGTGCCCAATACATTTTTCATGTCATTTGAAGTCACCTCTTATGCTTGTATTCTCTTCCTATGTCAATGAATAGTAAACTTGACATGAGCTATGTATAAATAATGCCAGAACATCTGGATGAAAAGAAAAAAAATCAATTATCTGGATGTTTTGTCTATATAACATCACAACATGTAGCATTGTGTAGACAAAACATCCAGATGATTGAATATTTTCTTCTTCATCCAGACATTTTGTTGTCATGTGGACAAAAAGGATTGCCAAATTAGGGACATACGAGTAAAAAACAAGAGTATAGTAAAACTTGCCTTATTTGTACAGTTCAAGAATTGTTGCTAAGTTTATCATGGGAAAGGAGGATAATTAATGGGATACTATGCCAAATTAATTTTCAGAATTTCTAGGCTATATTGGAAGAAGCTTCTTACTATGGGTTTATAGTGACCATAGTAAATGATTCTTCCATTACAAGACACCTAATGGAAAACACACAAACCACTTTTTTATTTGACATTGTATTTATTTTACAAATGAAGCAATGCATTCACAGAAAAGAACAATGACTACCAGAACACTCCTTTATATTCTGAGAGAACAAAGAGAGAATCCCATTCCAGTTGTTGAATCAGAAGTCAGCTTATTGGGCCAGTTGCTGTTCAAATTTTACAATTATTTAATGTTGGTGTTCCAGGTACTGGGCTGGTCACCATTTAATTTAGTCTACATTAATTCTATTTGCTTGTTATTGTTGTTCCCATTTTATGAAGTGGGAATGTGGATCTTAAACATGAAGGAAAATCTCCCAAATCCCACATGTTGCTTATTTCCACAAGTAACGTGATGCTATTTTTTTAGCATGCTGTTTTTTTAGCTTTTCTATGTAAAAAGAAGGGTGATAAAATACCAAACCCAAAGTTTGGGTATCATGATTGCAAAAAAAGCTGAAAAATATGGCTAATGCACTCAGATATGCTATTTTATTTTGTGTATTTTCTATATATATATTTGATGTTCTAAATTAAATACACTTAACTGAGAACTTAACTTGAGAAAGAAGGATATCAGTATTTGACAGGAATCTTTCATACTTGAAGAACCTGATAAGACAATATCCTTAAATATTGGGCCTTGCTAAGATAACAAACTGTTTTATGACTTATCATCCCCATTCCTTCTTAAGCAGATAGTTCCATATTCAGTACACAGAGGTCACTAGGGAGATAGTCTGTCTTCAAAGTCGGCCTTATATAGTCTCTCATTCTTCTGGCAGTAGCTTGGCTGGGCAGGGTAGTAAGGGAGAGCTAGAACATTGTTTGGTACCCAAAATTGTGTGATCAGGACCCAATGGTAGGGATTTTCCAGGTCAAAAAACTCATAAATAACACCAAGGGAAAAAAAAGAGGAATGGATCTGATCAGGGAAGGAGTAAAATTTTCAACTTTGACCATAGTGGTATATTACTCACAACAGAGAAACTCATTCTTGTGATAACCCCTGAGCTTTGCAGCTACTTTGTTAAATATAGGGTTCTCTGATTTATTACTGTGGTGTGGGGGCTGGAACAAGTCTCTTTGCTACAGCAAACACTCACATCGAGTTCCAGACCAGGAGCTTCAAGGTGAACCCCTTATGCCGCTCATGCATACATTTTCTAGTGTTAAAATCCAACATTTTCTAATACGATGTGCTTTAAACCTGTACTGGCTTCCAAAATTAGATAGTGAGAATGGTTGCACATCTCTGAGCAGATACACAAGTTACTGAATGGCGCACATTAAAAGGGTAAATTTTATGGCATGTGAATTATATCTCAGTTTTAAAGCTCTGTATTAGACTAATTCAGATGTCTTCTTGGACATCAAACAGATCTCACAAAGCAATATTTTGGTGATTTAAATGTAAATGAAACAGAAACATATGGAGTAAATTTCTGCAAAATTGCACATGATTTCAAAAATTAAGGGGGAAACGTTCTTGGCAAAACTTAGTTCGGTTTTATCTAATCCAAAATACTTGAAAAATAAATTGAGACATTTCATAAACCAAAATACAGCTGGTTTCTCCATGCAGCATGCATTTGTTACGTGCTGTCCTTCTCGCTAAGTACGTTTCCACTTATATTGGAAAAGTACAGGTAGTTCAGGTATCCAGGTAAAAAACCACGAATACCTACAGCATCATACAGCATAAAGCAAGGTCATGTTGTGGAAATTTTGCTACAGTCTATTAGACACTATTTTCAAGGAAATATTTCTTATTGAAACAATTAGGAGATAAGACCTTTTAACAGTCTCCGAGTTAAGTTGAAAAGCACAGATTAACTGAAATCCCTGAGGCTATTGTTCAGAGTCCACCCTACCCTCCATTATGTGTGAACAATCTCTGGGCATATCAGTACTGTTGTTACAGAAAATGTAGTCTTTTATATAGCTTCATAAAACCCAGTCACAAAATAAATGGTAGACATTTACTTATATGTCAAATTTTTCAGGTCTTCACACAAAACTTTGAAGTCCTTTTTAATCCATACATCTTTTAATTTCCTTGCTTTTCTTTTGTTACAACTTACACTGTAAACTCCTAAGCAGCAACTGTGGGTGTCCTTTCCACAGCTGATTTTCAGTGCCCGATGGATCCTTTGTGCCCACAACAATGTGTTGGATAAATGCTCTTGATAGAGTAAAATTTTAACTTCCTCACTTCTGCTCAAATGTAACATCTCTAAGAGACCTTCCCCGACTACTAATGACAACCAGCTCCCACTCTATCCACAACCATTCTTTCCTTCCAAACAGGCCATAACCTGCTGTTACATCGTTATATGTTTACTGTCTGATTCTCTCAGTGGAATAGTATTCTATCAGGCAAGCCGCTTAGTTCTGTTCACTGCTGTCTAATAATCTGAGGACAAACTATCAGAAGATACCAAGAAGCTGGAGTCTAAATCAATCGTTCAGTGGACATTGGTCATGAGACCACAGGAAGACATATTGAAGGAGCACCGTCCTTGTCACAAATAGCCATTTCTAAATTACCAGACTTACAAAGGGAAATCTCCACATAAGACCACTGGACACAGAGTATACCCCTGACAATTCTGCTCAGATATGGCTGTCCCATGGGCCTTGGGAACACACCCTGCTACTTCATGTTTTTGCTGTGATGGTCCAGCCCTGCTATGATGCTCCTACATATCTTAACATCATTGATTTTAACAGTGTTTACCAGGGGCAAGGGCCTTTAACAGTGGGAGATTCAGGAACTCTAACTTCTACATCCTACCCAATCGGACTCACAGAGGCCCTGGCTTCTTCAGCAGTTACACAGGCAGACTGATGCTAACGCCCCAGGGAGGGATATTTGAACATTTAAAGATGAAGAAAATCAGGCAGATCTCTATCCCTCCAGACCTCCCCCACGGAGTCTCCTGAGAGGTAAGAGCTCCATATGAGCTGTTAGTGAAGATAGTTCACAAGTTCATATGATCGGCTATGTGTTCTTGTGAGGCTGTGACCAGCTTGGGAATGCACAAACTTGAATTCGTCTTCTTCTTTCCCCTCCTTGTTGCTTTACTGGATGAGACTTGAAACATCACTCTACACTAACTCCAGGTATTTAGGCTAAGAGGACCAGTCATAGAACGCAGCATTGGCATAGGATTTTGGAATTTGATTTCCCACCTGGCTGAAAGTAATGCAGTGCACAAATGGGGCAACAACAATTACTAAAGCTTTCACTTATTGATAACTGAGTTGGTGTGCAGGTGGAAACCAGGGCACTGGGAGAGAATGTGGCTGCTGTTCTTGATTAGTGTGGGGGATGCAGTAACACTGAGGACTGGTGTGGGGAGTGGATGCTTGTGTTAGCAGTGGAAGCTTGTAAGAAAAAGACCACATTCACATAACTTTTATTACAGTATATTGAATAATTGTTCTATTTTATTTTTAGTTTTTGTTGTTAATATCTTAGTGTGCTAATTTATAAATTAAGCTTTATTATATATATGAAAAAGCAGAATCTATATAGGGTACTATCCATGATTTTAGGCTTCTTGGGATGTTTTGGAGTATACCTCCTGCAGATAAGGGGGACTCCTGCAACTGAGGAAATTAAAGAATAGACTGTATCTATAACACTGTTAGAGTAGTCCACAACCCACCTACTTTCATAAGCAGGGTCTAGTTTTGTAATCATTTCTGAATTTTTAGTTATGCAGAAATGTCTCTACTAAAATTTTCAAGCAATTTCCCTGAAAAAGATTTTGATGGAAAAGAATCTCCCGTGACCACATGTAGAGCCTTAGCAAACTATCTTCAGATGGTCAATAGATTTGGTTTTCAAGAAAATAGTGTATCTTCTGTGATGAGCTATAAGCAGAACCATTTCAAAGCTGTCTCTAGGTTCTTGGTGAGGCATCTCTCTGGCGTGCCTAAACTTCATCATTGAGCAACCCGAATAAGTTTATTGTTTTCTTAATTCTCCCTCACATGGCACCGGCATTCTCCTGGCCACTCTCCACTGGGACTTCTGTCCCACTCGGTGGCCCTTCAGGACTTCACAGAGCTTTATGCAACACAAGACTGTTGCAGTTGGAAGTCACTGTTGTATTAACAAGATTTATGGCTTTGACATATATACAGACACAGAGATTTAAGTCATTAATACAGACCATTTATGTTTAAGTCACATGAAATTAACAGCCTACCTGCCTGAGCTTCATTATTGGTACAAGTGTTTGCCAGTCTGTTGTAGAGTAGGCACCAGCACCAGCTGTTGCTTCTTGCTTTCCACCAAGAAACTGGGTCTGATTTGCTTGATAAAGTTGAGCACTTTTCAAAAAGATATTTTTTAAATAGCTGGTAAATCATAGACTTGAAATATATTTTCAGTTTACCAAATTTTTTCTACAACCTAAATGGAGAGTCATGCAATATTTTTCTAACCAAAATACTATAGCATTTTAACTTTAAGAGAATCTCTCTAAACAGTGTATAAAATTTTTAGCGTACATAAAAAGAACTAGTTTGAGAGTCATTTTAAATATCTTCAAACTGTTGGTCACCTACTACACCTACCTGTGTGAGAAATTCCAATAATGCACTGTATATATACTCATAATAAACACACTATTATGGTCTGGGTCTGTGGAAGTTTTTCTCAGCTGAATACAGTGGAAAGTGAAAATTACTTATTCAGTGAAAATGTCCCATTTTGTGAGTAATTAATTCAAGAGTGTTTGGTTAATTTGATTGGGAAGGGGGGTGCATTTTTACAAATCCATTATATTTACCCAGAGGATTTTTGGCACTGACAGCACATTAAAATCAGCAAATAAATAAATAAATAAATAAATAAATAAATAAATAAATAACACAACTATCTAGCCTAAGATTGGGAAGACTCAATTGCATCCAGATGAGAAACAAATCCACTCCATATTTTCAAAGCAGAGTATTAATTTCAGAATCCTCCATAGGTTCAGGGTAGTTCTGAGAGTACAATTAGATGACAGTATTTACATGATGACATTTAAAAATACATTTTTTTGTCTCTTTTGGGTCAAATAAGTAAATGTGGATATGTTATTTTAGTTTAATCATTCAAACAGATCTTTATTTGAAAATAAACCCATTTTTACTAGTTACATAAACTCAGGAAGCGATTTTAAATAATTTTATATTAATTATTTTTTAAACCATAGTAAAAACATAGACAAATTTCTATCCTGACTGAATAGAGTCTTCCTATTTCTTTGGATCTCTTTAGCAATGTCCATTTACTGTGTACCATGCTGTTTTAGTACCAAAAAGTACCCTAATATGCCTTATGCAAATAATATCTTGAAGAAATATATTTTATTTTTAAAATTCTATTAGGTATTAATCTGTTATACAATGCTCTATACAAGATGCCAAAATAAAATTCACATAGTTCTGATGCATACACCCTTAAAATAAATCCAAGACTGTCTCTACACAATGCCAAATAGCTAGAAAGAAAGACACCTGAAATGATATAAGTTAATATCACTGCTATGAACCAATACTTATGAGGTATATACGTCAGACAAATAGATCAAAATTTTCAATTTTCATTCAAATATTATATTTGGTATAGTATCATGTAGACAGATTCTATACCTTAAGTATTTCAGACACTAATCAAGGACATTACATTTATCCATTTATCTGGTGTCAGTCTGTTCAGGCCACTATAACAAAATGCCATAGGCTGAGTGGTTTATAAACAACAGAAATGTGTCTCTCATAGTTCTGGAGGTTGAGAAGTCAAACATTAAGATTCAGTCATAATTGGTGTTTGGTATAGGCCAATTTCGTGGCTCATAATCTTCTCATATGCCAATGGGGGCAAGGGGAGCTCCTGGGGTCTCTTACAGAGTATGAATCCCATTCATAAGGGCAGAGACCTAATCACCTGACAACAGCTCCCACCTCCAAATTCCATCACATTGTGAATTAGGTTTTAACATAATGTAGAAAGACACAAATATTTGGTCTATAGAAGCTAGCAAGTGTTTACATTGTACCATCAACTCTGGGCAAAGCACTGTGCTAATTTGTGAAAGCAACTTAGCTTTCTTATATTGGGTTGGTCTGAATAGTCTCTAAGGTGTCTTCCTAATATAAGATTCCATGATTTAAGTCTACAACAAAATTCTGTAAAAATTATTTAAAGTAGAATTTTAAAAATAAACATTGTTGAACATCTACTCTGTGTCAGTAACCCTTGTGATATCACCTCATTATAGCAGATGCTGTGGAGCACTGCTCAGAGCCCCCCCCTCAGGACTGGTACTCATTGTCCATCTTCTGGGAGTGTTGGCAGCTATACTGATGGCCAGTTCTTTCTCTAGAAATTGCCCTTGACCAAAGCGGGCTGTCCCACTCAAGGCTATGCCTCCTTCCTGGGGGAGCCTAATCTAATAGATAGATGAGATCTGCCCCTTTGCCTCATTTTCTGATAATACTACCCATCTCAGTTCTGTAGACACCTCATGGGATCAGCTGGGGCCTCTGTTGCATCGCAGTTCAATGTCTCTCTCTACCCTACACTGTCTCCCTCACTTCCTGACAAGCATTGTTGCCAGTGAAGTCCCTGATCAGCCTCCTGCACACAACACAGACTCTCATTGTCTCTTCCAGGAAAGCTGACCCAAGACCCTCATTAAGTATGAAGCATATCATTTGATGTCTTATGGCAAGTTAAGCACTTCATTTTTTAAAAATTGTTGGGATGAAGCTAATACTTCAGCAAGGAAAATCTTTTTAAGGAGAGTGAGCCAACACTCACTGGGCAGTGAAAATGGAGTTTTTAACCAGTAGTATTGTGGGCATGTGTAGACTGTACTCTCTAGAAAGCTCCATGTTCCAGATGGTCCCTGTATGGCTCCAATCCAATGTGAAAGTGACTGTCTACCAAAATGAGTAGCGATTGACAGAGCTCCCCAGTTTCAGATGAAAATAGAAAACAGAAGTTAAGAAAGAGAAAACTCAGATTAATGATGCTAAGAAATACAGCACTATCCACAGAGACAGTACTAGAAGACATTTCCAATTAAGGAGTTAAGGTTTGGTAGGTATTTTGCAGAAGCAATGTCTCTAGAGACAACAGATGTTATATTAACAGTGAGTTTTCAGTAACTGTACCTGTAGAGACTGAGAACAAAGATGGTTAAACAAGAGAAAGACTCTCCAGGGTGACAGGAGCACAAATAGCTTGGAACACAGAGAAAGGACCCACAGAACCTGAATTATACAGGCAAATCAGATATCTCCCCTTTCAAAGCAAGTCAGAGACAATTCTATTTAATTCACTCTTAGAAAAGGTATCCTGCTCCTTCAAAGAGAAGTATTTGACATTAATACTAGACAACCCTTTCACTTTATATATAAATTCACTGAACAAGAGATTGTCTTCTTTTACAGTGGAGTTTTCAGTCATGTTCTGTTCATTGTTCTGTTGTCTAAAGCCCCATGTCAAAGAACATTTTCAGATGTTTTTATAAAGAAATTATTTGTAATTATGCGGCCTTCACCAAGATTCTGGTACCTCAACTGAGAAGGTTAGTAGGGTCTTTGAATAACTGCGCCTTTGGCGGTCATTATTCCTGCCTGGGATCACTACCCATTGCATTTTCAGAGCCCTGTTCTTTCTTCTTTGTTGGCTGATTATCTCATTATTAGAATAATAAGAGGCATGAGGAGGCAGAGAACCCAGATCTTCTGGTGCTCCCTGGGGTTTATAGTGGGACACTCCACCATGAGACATCAGTTTGTTTGTTTGTTTGTTTAATCTGCATCTGCATAATCTAGGTTACTACTAACCAATAAACTCATACCATGATGGAACTATTCTATATTCTATACTCTCCATATGGCAGCTCTAAGCCACGTGTATCTATTGAGCACCTGAAACATGGGTAATGTGATTGAGAAACTTAATATGAAATTTTATGTGATTCTACTAATTTACATATATGTAATATGGTTACACATAGCTGGTGACTACATTATTGGAAAGTACAGATGTCGGTTGACATTTAAGTGCTAAAATTCTATTTGCCATCATTCTAAGAAGTTTAGAGAGTCTGCCATTCACATAAACAGTTATGAAATTCTGTGCCAGGTAAATGCTGCTATGTCATTTCCTCTTGATCTGATTTTGCTAACAACCAAGACTTCTCATGACCTAAAACCCTAGTTAGCAAACTATCATCCTAAGGCCAAATCCAGCCTGATGTGCCTTTACCGGGTAAAAAAGGGAAACTATATCAGCTGTGTTGGACACTGTGCTGCCATTTGTCTCAGTGCTGTCTGTGACTGCTTTTGTGCTACAATAGCAGAACAGAGTATTTGTGACAGAGACTGTGTGGCTGTCAAAGCCAAAAATATTGCTATCTGGCCTCTTTACAAAAACAAAACAGTGTACCTTTGACTTACAATAAGGGAAATTTGCTCTTTCCTTGTATATTGTAATGATTAAATGCTTATTCTTTCTCTATCTTTTTACTCTGTTTTAAAGGATAAGACCTTTGTACTAGAATTTTGAGTGCCTTTTTATTTTTCTCCTCCAGTTTTTCATTGGACACCAGTGAAGTGCCATTGGTGCAGTTGAATTAGCACTTCTTGTCTCACTTTAAATTTTGACCTTCTGATGCTCTGCGTTAGGCAGTATCTGTTCCAGTAAGTTGACCAGACATTGTACTAACCTAGTAATGATTTCAGGGGACTTTAAAATCTTTCTAGATGATGTTCTCTTTATTTGTAAGAATATCAGATCCAATTCAAGTCATTGATTTTCGAAATTTTGCAAGATGAATTTATTCACTGAGAAAACTTTGTTAAGTGTTGTTCAAAATGCCAGTATAATTTTACTTTCTCATTAGTACCAAGCTTGGGACTTGCATAAAAATGTTCATTTCATCTTTGTATTTTTTTACCCAACCCAAAGTCATTATGCTTCTCAATCCAAAGTAGGGCAACCTGGTTGCTACTTCAAGGAAAGATGTGATTATTTACATAGCAATTCACAAGCTAATAGCTAATATCTATTAATGTATTTATAATTCATTAATATATTTATTGTATCATTATACATTAATATATTGATATGCTTATGAATAATACCTAAGATACCTTAATAGTAGGTAAATGTCTGTGCTATCATTTTGGTTCTCACTTTTGTGACTGTAATTTCTGTTTGCTATCTAGAATCTTGAAAAATCAGTCATTGTTCAGAATAAATGAGTCCGTGTACTTGTGGTTGGGCTTTCTGCCGTACTTCCCAACCATGGCCTGACCTAATAGAGGCATTGCCTCCAGTGAAGGCAAAAAGAAGGCCATGCCCAAGGTGCTAAATAATTGGCAACACAGTCATCTAATTCATTGACAGTCAGCATATTACATTAAAACTTATTGCCATAACTGTTGGTCACATTGCTGTCTTATGTTATTTTAAAAGTGTGAGACTTTCTTTTTAAAAACACTGTCCTGTCTCTCATCTAACATAATGTTTAGGACAGTGTGATATTGCAGCTCTAATCTCCTTCATATAGACTCTATTTTGGGAAGAAAAATGGATTCTTCATCATTATAATTACAGTTTAAAACAAATCTTATAATACCTTAGTCTATTTGGGCTGCTGTAACAAAAATACTGTTGACTGGGTGGCTCATATACAAAATAAATTTATTTCTTACAATTCTGGAGGCTGGAAATTCCAAGATCAAAATGCATGCAGATCTGATGTCTAGTGAGAGCTGAATTTTTGCTCATAAATGGCTCTCCTCTCACTGTCTGTCACAAGGCAGAGGGGCAAGGGAGCTCTCCTCGTGTCTTTATAAGGCCACTGATCTCATTAATAGGGATTCCATCCTTATGCCCTAATCACTTCCCAACGGCCCCAGCTCCAAAGACCATCACATTGGGGATTAGATTTCAAAACACAAACATTGAGGACACAAACATTGAGTCTATGGCAATCTCCAAAGAAGCTGGGCATCTGTTAAAAGGCAGTTTTGTGCACTACTTCCAGAAACATTAAAAGACTTTTATGGATTAGTTAAACTTGAAAACTAACCTATATCTATTTGTATTCTAATAGACATTAGCACCTAACATTTTCTGAAACTTGAACCAACACAGAAATTGGACAGTAACGACTTCTTCCCAGTGTTCCTTTAGCACTTTGCCCATAAGACTAGCATGGAACTTGCCACATTGCACTGCAGTTTATTTACTGAGATCTGGAAGCTGCTGAGTGCGGGCAGGGCCAAAAGACAATTCTGCCCATTTCTGCAGGTTGGACAACGACTGCAGAGCCATCTCTCGGATCAAGGTGGGGCCTCCGCTACAAGAGGACCCTAAAAGGTAATTGTTCACTTGACTAACGTCACTAGGAAAGTGTCTGTAACACACCCTGCCAGTGCCAATCTCAGGTGCCAGCCAGCTGACTGTGCAGAAGCACCAGTCTATTGAGGACTTGGACCACAGACTTCCATCTGCTTTATTACTTCTCTTCCTTTCCTCTGGGTTTGATTTGTAAGATGCATCTTCCTAACACTATAGTAACTTCTTATGATTTTGCTTTATTTCAATTTTCATTTTTATCACATTTAAATTTTAATAATCTATAAATTCTTCCTTTTTGTTTATTACTTTTCAATCTTTTTAAAGGCAATGGAGAGGCTCTGAATCCATCCATCTACCCTCTGAAATGATTTAAAAAATAGACAAAATTTGGCCTTTTGGCTATGCTTGACCATCAGAAGATTACAGACCTAGAGCAGAACTCTCTGCCCACTGAAATGTACTTTAACACCACGCCACTGCTGGACATCAGGCACTATGACTCAAAATAGACCAACAAAACTGATGATTGCATCTATTATAATGATGTGGTTGAACATTTGACCATAGCTTGCATGGTTTTTCTTTATGAGTCCCATATCACTTGCCCGGGCCTACCAACCACCCAGCAGAGAAATTTCTCTGAGAGCTGGTTTCTATTCCAGGGACTCTTCAAGACATGTTTACTTTTTGACATATTTAAGATGACAGGTTAATGACAGTCACTAAGTATTGAAAACCTTGATTAACTTATCACTGTTATTTTCTTTTAAATATTCAAGCACTGGTAATGCTTTTAAGACCATCTTTTTAAAAATATGTGCTCTAAACCTGGTTTTTCCAAAGTATTGACTCGGTCAAAAAGTTTGCTCAGTTTTTTCTGTATGATGGCTCTAGCATCACTTAGTTGTCTTTAACTTCATTCAAAACAATTTTGTTAGGTTGTATTGTGACAGCTGTCATATCAACATGCATTAAAAACTTATCAAAAATGGTAAATTTTGTGCAAACATTTTAATGTTTAGGATGAAAGAAGGTATATAACATTTTCAGTGTGTTACGCTTTATTATTTCAAGAAAGGTAAAAATGCAATTGAAACATGAAGATTTGTGCAGTATATGGAGAAGGTGCTGTGATGGATCAAATATGCCAAAAGTGGTTTGCAAAGTTTCTTGGTACTATTGCCATTTTGTTCAAATAAATCTTTGCTCTGGGACTGTCTTATGCACTGGAAGATTTTTAGCAACACCCCTGGCCTCTACCCACTAGAAGCCAATAGCAGGAGATAGCTGACATACTCAAAATATCCAAATCAATAAAGTTATTGGTGAAAATTTAAAACATGTGTTCTTTATTTCATGGTAAAAACTAAATGGAGTTTTTGGCCAACCCAATATTTATCAGAACCTCCCGATTAGAATTTATTATATTGAATATTTCTGCATTTTTAAGATAACATTATTTACTGTGATCCACTTCATCACACTGAAGTGAATTCCACAGGACTTCGATGCCCGAGTCCTCTGCACTGTACCCAATACTCATTAGCTTCTACTCTGAGGTAGTGAGTCTTAGGTAAGGGTCATGCACTTTTTTTAACAGCGCAAACATCTCTGAAAATAATTTAAAACAGAAAATGATTGCTACTTCATCTCACTGAAATTATGGAGGAAATTCTTACGTGGTCCAGACAAAAATCACTTATATTAGCCCTGAGCCAGAAATCCAAGTTGACTTGACAACCATGTTCAAATACAAAGGAAACTTTTGTAACCACACAAGTTTAAAACCTTTGTTTTATAATTCCAAGTTTTCTTTAAAAGTTGACAATAAGCTTCATAATCATTTACTCCATTTAGAAGCAATATTTTTCAGTAAAGTCCTTCTTAAGGAGTTTCAAAGAAAAATATAAACTCTTTTACTTTAGGAAAATGATGAGAAAAAAGAGCAAAGGATGAGATTAGCTGTTGATATTATTTTTTGGCCCTTAGCTGGCCCTTATTACCTCTTCATTGTCTGATATTCTGCAGCTGTATTTTAGTTTCTCAAACACTCCAGGACTTCCCACATTAGGATGTTCTCTCAGTTTCTCACCATTTTTCTCTGTTTGAGTCTTAACTTGCCCTTCTAGTTTTATTTTAAATGGACCTTTCTTAGGGAAGCATTTGATGGTCCCAACACTAGGTAAGGGCCTTACTGTTCTTCACACTTAGAAGCCTGCGCTTTTCCCTTTTAGCATTTATCATTATTATGATTATATACACAATAGTGCCTTTATTTTATCTATGGAAGTAATCACACACATCCCTTACTGCAGAGCCTAGGAGATAATGATTCTTCAATAAATAGTTGTTGATTGATTGAATAAATATTACTTGACCAAGAGAAAAATTTACATATAATGTTGATAATTTATTTATTTTTATGTTATGGAGCATGAAAGTTATGACTAAATTTGAAAGATTAAATGGCTTTCCTTAAGTAGTCAAACAAATCTTGTCAATGTCTTTCTTATTTATGTGTCTCTTTGTCAATATACCAATTCGTAGTTCCATATTTCTATAATGTTTTATATTTCAAGAAAATTAGAGGACATAATAAGACTATCTTGATAGAAATTGCCCAAATGTCCAGAGGAAAATGAAAGCATTGTTAAAATAATCTTCCTCTGACTGCTATATGAACTGGTTTTTAATGGTATTTTAAGATAAATGAGTATCCAAATTCCAGAGACCTCACAAAATTGGAATTCAGCAATAAAAACCTTAATTCTGGGTAGCTGGTTAGCCAGGAAATGCCTTGGTATATTGGAATAGGAGTCTGGAGACTTTGGTCAAATCTTAAATTTTCCCAATTTTTTTCATCAATAAAATGGAAAGCTTATTTATTCATTTAGCAAGTATTTATTTTGCACCTTTTATGCAGCAGCATTGTGCTAGGTTATAAAAAAGGGGCCAAAGGAAATACTGTGCTGGCCAAAAAGTTTGTTTGTTTTTTTCATAAGATGGCTCTAGTAGCACTTAGCTGTCTTTAACTTCATTCAAAATAATTTTGTTGGATTGTATTGTGATAGCTATCATAAGAACCTTCATTTAAAAAACTTATCAGAATTGGTAAATTTTTGTGTAGCTATTTTAATATTGAAGATAGAAGAAAATAAGCAAAATTTAGGCATATTATGCTTTATTATTTCAAGAAAGGTAAAAATGCAACTGAAATGCAAAATACAAAGATTTATGCAGTATATGGAGAGGGTGCTGTGACTGATTAAACATGTCAAAAGTTTTGTGCTGGAGATTTCTCACTGGATGATGGTGCATGGTAAATAGATCAACTGAAGTTGATAATGATCAAATTGAGACATTAATTGAGAACAATCAATGTCATACCACTTAGGAGATAGATGACATACTCAAAATATCCAAATCAATAAAGTTATTGGTGAAAACAAAAAATGCACCTTTCATTTTGTGGAAAAAAACATATGGGCTTTTTGGCCAACCCAATCAATATATTTGTGGTAGCAGGAGTGGGCTGGGCAAAGGTGGAAAAATTGGGACAACTGTAATAGAATAACAATAGAAAATAAGTAAGTATACACACAAATTAATCAGTGCTATAGATATAAAGGAAAAGTTGAAGTCTGGAGACACTGGTACAGCAGGTTCCCAGGCCTATGTTATAGATGTCAAATTAGTGTGTTCTTAAAGTGGTGTCTATGTTTGATGAAATTTGGAGAATTGTGCACACTAAATTTCCTGTGGAAAGCAACAGGATTCATATAACCATAACAAATTCTCTCAGAATTCTTGCAATCATTAAAATGATTCAGTTTTATTTAATTAATATTTTCCCCAATTTTTAACTACAGATGCATATCTTTCTCCTAAAATAACCTGTGGCTGGCTAATCTATGTTTGAAGGAAACTTACAAGAGGTCCAAGAAAACACTGCATTCAAATCCTTGGGAAAAACCTAGGTTTGAGCCCATAATGATCATGAAGAATCAGGGAAGACTGGGGCCTGTCTGCAGTTCCAGGTAAATCAAAGGATGAGATTCTCCAGATGGAGTGGAGACAGAGTCTAAAGAGTATTAAAAGTTCCCTTAAGGCACTTGATGATTACTGGTAGGCAACCAGTTACTTTTGGTGTTTTTTGATCTAGAGGTGTGGCAGGAGGAAGACTTTGATGAAGCCAGTGTTTCCAAGAAACCTTTGGGAAAGAGTGTTTAGTGTAGTTGGGGGAAAAGGGGGCATAGAAAAGAATCCGGAAGCTCCTGTTCTAGGTGTTCAGGGATGATTGCCTGGGGTAGGATAATTATAGAAATGAGAACAACGTTCTTGAACATCTCAAGGGACACGACTAATCATGAGGAGGAATAGAGATGAAAGGGGGCAAAAAAACTAGAATTACTTCCCTGATGCTGCTTTCCAATGATTAAAAGTTTGTTGGTCCAGGGATCCTGAATGGCAGCTGGAGGAGGAGCCTTGAACTGGAGTGGAGAAAAATGAGTAAGACTGTGTGGCAGAGATGTGACTAGCCATAGGAGTCACAGCTGAAGTTGGGGTAAGAGAGAGAGAGACTGAGAGAGAGAGAGAGAAGCAAGGGCTAAAATCAACCCTGGGAATGTCCACAACTGGTGATGAATGGGGAAACAAGGAAAAGGTAAGACCATTAAATTCTATAGGCATTCATCAAGCTATGACTATTGCAGGCATTGTTACCAGCTGTATAAACAATGATAAGGTGCAATGATTTGCAATCAAATATCTCATAATTCAACAAGAGAGAACAAACACATAATGTCTGTAGCAATGGACCTTGATGAATCAGATTGCCTGTTATTCATGCCCTGGTGCAGACCGCTTCACAATGGATCTGGGACAGCCCAAAGTCTACAAAGACCAATGGAATGTGGTCAAAGTGAAGCTGTGTAATTCTAAAGCTGAACCTTAAAACATTTGCTACTTCAACACACCCTCTTAGAACTCAGTCCCTCTGTTCTGAGAAGCTTGATTTTCATGAAAAGCAAGCATTATACACATCCACAGCCATATACACGGCTGACATTCTCATCTGAGCTTCCAAGTGAAAGGATCTACCTCTGCCAGCCTTCTGAGTGAGCCACCTTCTATATCCCACATCAGCCAAGCTCCTAGATTATTTCAGTCCCAAGCCAGCACCATGTGTGGCAGAAGAACCACCATGCTGAGCTCTGTCAATCCAAAGAAACATGAAACGTGACCAAAATGATGCTTTTTAAACCATTCAATTAATGATGGTTTTTTAGGTACTATAGACAAGTGAATATGTCCAGTTGATAGAAGAACCCCAGAAGTGATTACTTATGCAAGGTTGGCCAGGAAATCTTAGAATAAATTGCAACACTAAAGACTGATTTAAAGAAAAAGTAGGTATTTGCAAGAGAGAAGAAGGGAAAGGCATTCCAGAAAAGTGGCAGCATCAAAATAGGGACATTTGGGAAACTGCATAGGGTAAAAAGACTTAAGTCTAGAAAGGTTGTTGAATCCAATTTCCCAAAAGTATTATATGTAATAGGTACAAAACTTAGACTGCAGGTGTTGGAGCAATTAAAATAACTAAGATACAATACAGCAGAAATCACATATTACAGATTTATTCAATAAGTACTTATTGAACACCTGTGCAACTGATGCTGTGACTCTCGTGGAGGATAGATAAAATGATAACAGCAGTCATGATTCATGACTTCATCAAGCTTGCAATATAATCAGAGAAACAGGTCAAATAATTATTAAAGTAATGTAACATTATAAATTATAATTGAGGCTATGAGGAAAAGGAAAATTATGCTATGAGGGATGCATTAAATAAATTCCTAGTACCATCTTGACATCATAAATCATCAATAAATGGTGAGAGTATAAGTGACAGACTGCAGAGAAAAGAAAATATTGGAGGCAAAAAGAATAATTGTAAAACTACTGCCATAATCCAGGTGAATAATGGTGACAGCCAAAGATAGAACAGTGGTAACAAGAAAGCAGACAGGGAAGTGATATTTCAGAGGCAGAGCTGACAATTGTGACAAACTGCCTTGAAATCTAGATAACAGAAAGAAAAACTGAGGACAACTCCGGTTTTAATCTTGAATAAAAGGGTTTTATTCACTGAAATAGAAAACACACTAAGAGGCTCATATGTGGAGAGGAGAGATGATAAATTTCAGTTTGTACGAGTTGAGTATGAGGTACTTTACGGAGATTTTCCATTGATTGTGCAGACTGTGTTATTCCATTTATATAAAATTTAGTAAATAAAAACCTGTTTACAGTGACAGAAAACAGATCAGTGGTTACCTGGAGAACAGATTGGAGGTATTGGAAGTGACCCAATGAAGAGACTGCAGGCCATCAGAAACATTTAAGTGGTGATAGATATGTTTATTATTTTGACTGTTTTTCAAAACTTATCCAAATGTATAATTTAAATACATTCTATTTATTTGTTTTTAAATTTTATTTTATTATTTTGTAATCGAATTTATTTTGTTATAGCTCAATAAAGTTTTTATATATAGAAATGCTGCATAAGAAGAGATTTATGAGGATTAACACAAACATTTGCAAACAAATATTACACTAAAACAAATATAACAAGATTGGATATTGATGATAATTATTTCTGCTAACAAGAAGTAAAAGAAAATTTGAAAAAGTTGAAAATAAAATGATCAGAAATAGGAAAGCAGGTTAAAATTAAATGATGACAAATTGAGAAATAAAAAATGTGTCAGAAAAGCAGCCTTGACAAAGAAAAGTCATTGTTCAATGAGAAATAAAACAGAAAAAAGAAAAAACCCACAGAAATTGTCTAATGCATGTCATACATTCCTGTTTGTTGTGAGTATTGGCATGGCCTAGGGAAAAAGCACTATGTAACATCAAAACAGAAGTGAAAAATGGTGAAAAAAGAAGAGTGGAAAGAAAGGCCATTTATTGAATAGAATATAATAATAACAGCAAATTATGTATTATAATTACATTGAGACTAAGATAATAATCCCACAGAAGAATAGTTTGAGGCCTCTGAATCTCCTCCAATTTCTGCAAGACCAATCTCAATATCCATTTATTTGTTTATACACAAAAATATTTATTGAAAGCTTTCCATGTGTCAGATACAGTTCCAAGGTTCAAGGTTATATTAGTATATAGAATAGATTAAGTGCTTACTCTTAGGGAACCTACATTTGTTTATTTTACTGATAAATGATAAATTACTGAAAGCATTTGTAAGCATGTTAAAATAGTGTTTTATTTGAACAATATTACAAACTTTCACATGATGTTTGTAAAATATTTCTTCTTTTTCCCATGAATGCTAAGAGTAGTGATATCGACAGTACTTAATAAAACTATTCTTGTTCTTTAGCTAAACCAAAAAAAATGGAGGAGCCATCTTTTTCTATATGTCTCAAGAGAATAAAGCTAAAAAAACTTAAAATATTATCATTATTCCTTTTCATTCTCTCTGACATTGCTATCATATCAATCATATCTTGGTTTTCTTCAGTTAAGAGAAGAACTGAAAATCTTTTGCCAGATGGGTAGTTCAAAAGTCAGGATTGTAATATCATTGCCTAAAGAATTCCCAACACCAGGGAATCTCCCAAAGAATGCTGAAGCCCATGTTTCTCTGCAGCCCCCGCCGTGCCTTGCAGGCAACAGCCTGGTTGGACTTTGGGCTGCCAACAGAAACATGAAAGTGAGAAATTATCTGCAAAAAAAACCCCACAGCCATCTTATTGGGACTGCTTATCCAAAATCAGAATATGCAGCTCAGCTAACCCTTTAGGTGTTGGAAAAACATTTTTTCCCATTATTGATGCTAGATGTGCCTAGTTGGAAGTTTGGCTGAACAACCAAGAAAAACAACCCTCCTTTTTTTTTTGAAAGTAGAAAAAGCATTCTATAGCAGCAAAATATGGAAACACTCAAAGTATTTTTCTTTCAGTACAAAAGATTCCATCTCCTTATGCAGTGTTGCCTCTATGGGAGTTGGCTTTGAATTGCATGCAAACAGCAAAGAATTGTGGCAGTCCTTATATTGGAGAGGGTTATAATCCTGCCATCATGTTCATTTTAAGTAAAGTGCATGACTCCCATTTGCCTTCTCCTTCGTCCAAATAAAAATCTCTTGATCCAAGTTCAAGTTTAATTGTATTTCTCATTTGGTTCAAGACCCTAAAAATCCTATAATGTATCCAATTATACATAAGAACAGACAATTCTACTTTTAATATGGCCAAGTTTTTTTTTTTAGTCCTGATGAGATACACTTTAAATGTTAGAAATAGAAAATTCTAAAGGTATTTCACCGTCATCCCAGACATTCATACCCCTCGATGCAAAAAATAGAGAAATAGAAAAGCTATATTCTAGATAACTTTAAGTATGTCCTTGCTCCTAATAAATTTTTATAAAAGTTAAACCTTATTTCCTGCCAAATTTTATTTATTGACCTTTAAAGTGAAAATCAATGTTTCCTTGGCATTATGGCTGCCAAATCAAGGAAATCCACAGCATAGGGATTCATGCGGGCTGCATAGGAAAGCAGGAAGCGCTGTGACCTTGGCCGTATGTACTACGTTTGAGAACAATCATTCAGTTCTCCCTTTATTTTTGGACGACCGATGATGAATTTTACAATGAAAGTGGGTTTCAAATGCTCTTCAATACAGAGAAATAGAAAATACAAATGAGGGCCCACCTAAAGAGAAAAACCACTTTAAGACAGAATTTAAAGTAAATGCAAGAAGGTCAAAAGATATTTGGTTTGTCACTTTTTATGAAGTGCTAACAAGGAAAAGAGTACAATTGCAAAAACCCTATTCTTTACATGTCTTACTGCTTGAATTTTTCTGACATGAGGCTATGGAATACAAAGGCTCTTGAACAAATCTTTTAATAACTAGAGCCTACATGTTGCATTTAAAAAATATTGATTTGTCTCTTGGAAAAGAACCCCCAAACCATAATTGTCTAACGTTATTTAGCTTGGGCTGAAAAGCAAATCCTGTACCTAAGAACATGCCAGTGCCCTCCAAAATAACTCTTTAACTAAACCAGTTACTTTTTGCCAGAAACAAAAATGATCACAAAGCTCTTCTAATGTTCCATCATTTAGAACATGTAAAAACACAGACATTTGTCAAAATCCTATTGGGTTGGCTCAAGGGGAAAACGTCAGTCTAGAGGTCTGAGACCAGTTTAGGAAATAAGAATTCCCATTTTCATCTCCGCGAAACCTCCCACCTCCCCCCCCCACCCCCGCTGCCTTGCGGCAAGCTACTGAGGAGTCCTGGGGAAAGCAAACAAAGCTCTTTGAATTCAGCTTCATCATCTACACTCATGGAAAATCCAGTGTCTTTATTTTAAATTCCTTTATTTATTTGAATTTGTTAAAATATTCAATATCAATAAAACAAAGTTAAAAGAATGGTGAGAGATGTTCTCCGCTTTTTGTTCAAACATTTTAAAGGGATGCTGAGTGTATCTCTATAGATTAACTCTAGAACCCCAGGAGCTGTGACCTGCCTAGTCACAGCCAGCCCGGTTAGCAGAAGCCACTCAGAAGCACCTGGCATTAATATTGAGTGACAAAATGAACATGACCATCTTTTTCATTGATTTACTCTAGACTTTTTGGGGTAGAAATTTAACAAAACCTGAACCTGTAAGTAGCTCTCTATGTTTAAAAGTTACTATAAGAAAAAGACAGTAATAGATTTTTTCCTAGAAGGAAAACACACAAGCTAAAAGGAGGAGCCAAGATTTATTTTTATATGAAGCACGAGGTAAGAACATGTCTAAACTCTTACTTCTCACTAAATGACTAAGTTTCTTTTCTCATTGCAAAACATGTATGTTGTCTATAAAACTTCATTAGCTCCTAGAGTTATGTTTACAACTTCAGATAAATCCAACTGGACAATGTTTTCAAAAGTTATCATAAGACCTAAAATAACTACAGACATCCTGAAATATAAATTAAAAATGTGGCGTCCAACCAAATGGGCTGTAAGTGTAAAATACACACATGCCTTTAAAGACATAGTACAAAATGAATGTACAGTATTTTTATGTTGATTAAATGTTGAAATGATTACATTTTAGATATATGGGGTTAAATAAAATTTATTGTTAGAATTTTAAAAATACTCTTTGAATGATACTGTAATGATAAATATATGTCATTACACATTTGTCTAAAGCCATAGACAACATCAAGAGTAAATTTAATGTATATTAGGGACATTGGGTGATAATGACATGTTAATGTAGGTTCATCAGTTATAGCAGACTTACAACTCTGGTGGAAAATATTGATAATGTTTGTGTGTAGAGGCCAGAAGTATACAGGAAATCTCTGTATCTTCCTCTCAATTTTCCTGCAAACCTAGAGCTGCTCTAAAAAACATAACAGCCTTTTTTATAAAGTTAAGATTAAAAATTTTATGTTGTGCATATTTTACCACATTAAAAATTTTAAATGGTATAAAAGCAAAAAAAAAGAAACCCCAAACCAACAGTATTATAAATCACTCCCTGAAATTCTAACTTCACTTGTTCAACATTCAACTTCTTTCTCTTGCTCCATGTCAAAAAGAATGAAACTGAATAGGTTGTAAGGTGGGCTTATACTCCAGGAGCTTAAGCGAGGCTCCACAAAAACTATAAATGGAAATTACTTTTAAGACCATATATATCCTTTTGCCAAATTGACCAAATTTTCCCAAACCTGAAATGAGCATGAACGTCTCTGGCTACACTCAAGTTTAACATGCAGAACAATTATGATGGAGTTTGTCCTGCGTGCACTCCATATGCTGGCCAGATGTGTGTGCACTACAGCCCATTGGCCTGTTCGGGGATGTCTGGACATTTATATCACAGTCAGTGTCTATTTCAATATCATTAAAAGGCAATTTGCTTAAAACAGGAATTATGGAATGTGATTACTGTCACTTGAAAGTGTCATATTGTGGCATGTCATCGCTTCTTTGTCTCTTCAGTACTTTAATATGGCTTCACACTGTTCAATGAATTGACAATCCCTGATCATCCTTAAAGACCCAGCTTCCATGCAGGGCCTTTGGGAAGCCTTCCCTTGGTTGATGCCATCAAACCTCTGGTGGATTTCCACTCTGCTCTATGTGCTGCAGGTTTTCCTATAAATCACTTTCCTTGTCTACTCCACCAGAAATATATGCCATTGGCAATTCATGCCTATCCCTATTTCATCTGAAGAAGATAGATTTATGAGCAGAACCCCATTGCCATCCATTCTAATAAACATTTCCACCTCCTTTTCCAGAATCCAAACCAGGGCACAGCAGACAAGAGCCCCTGTGCCCAACCCAGCTTTCCCCTCAAGTACAGCTCAGCGGGTTACAGTGGTGTTTTATATTTTAAATAGTTAAAAAATGAATTATATTTCATATTTCATGGAATGTGAAAATTGTGTGAAATTCAAATTTATGTCCATAAATAAAGTCTTTTTGGAACAGGGCCACACTCATCTGTTTACTTATTGTCTGTGGTTGCTCTCTGTAATAATAATGTGTTGAGTAGCTGCCACATAGACCTCATGGCATGGAAACCCTAATTGTTTTCCTGCCCCTTATAGGTTTGCTGACCCCTGATTTGGATGTGTCTCCTTTCTTCCTCCCAGCGAAACAGAGGGAGATCCTCTCCTCCCTCAAAGGGGAGCCCTCCAGTGTGCAGCCCCTCCCTACATGATCACCTTGCTGGAATTTATCCTTTGATTCCTCAAGCCCCATCTCTGCTCCCTTCACAGCCAGCCTGTTGACAAACCACAGCTAAGTTTCTTCTTCCCCTTCTGCTTAATTACTTTCAGACTTATCAGTTCTTTGCTTCTCTTCAAGTTCCTCAGGCCTCTGTCCAGACTCCTCTCTTTCCACCCTCTCTGATTAGGTAATCTTATCAATCACTGGGACTTGAAAAAATATTCTTGTGCTGAAGCTTCCCAACTTGGTCTTCAGATTTTCAGCTCTGCCCTCTCCTTTAACGTGCAGTGTCTCATATCCAAACATTAAGTTGTCATCCACAGTCTTTTCAGTTTTCATGTGTCTTCGACTGAAGTGTGGTTGTTCCCCTTGTAAATCTGTCCCTAATTCAGGTCTCTCTCATCAACCCAGTTGCTTACGCCAGATATCTAAGAATTAGTTCGAATACTTGCCTCTCTGCTATTCCCCACATCCAGTAAATCCTGCTGGTTCCATTTCCAATATCTCTCCTGACTCTCTTTCTTCTAAATTCTCATTCAAGTCACCAGTTGTCCTTGGACCGTAACTATCTTCTAAGTGATTTGGTCAAGTCCTTCAGGTAGATGACTACTCACTTTCTGAATTAAAAGTGTACAATCAATTCTAGGTAGTGGGCTCCTTCCTGAAGCCCAGACAGGGAACATCTTGATTGCCATCTTATGAGGTTGCATATAAATCAACCAAATAGGGCAGGAAAATCAACCCAGGTTTTACTTACAACAGTAGTTTTCTCTCAATTTTGACTTCAAAAATCTTTTCCACTCTTAAAAATGATTGAGGCCCCCAAGGACTTTGGTGGGGGTGGGGGTGAGTTGTGTCCTTCTGGTTTACATAATAGCTATCTATAATTATCTTATTAAAAATTAAAACCAATAAGATGCTTCCATGGCATTTTTATTTCTAATTAGAAAACTTGTAACCATTTCTGGCTTTTAGAGAGCTCATCATGTCTGCATTTAAAATATTCAATTACTCTTTCTTTGAAGCTTAAATGATTGGTCTCAAAATCACGTTGCAAACTAGCACCATAATAGTATAAAACCACACTGTTGCATAAGACCCAATAAGATAAATTATTAGCATCTATAAAGCTGAAGAAAATATTGTTTTGGCATATTTTCATTTTTTATTTGCAATTTGGCCCGGTTTGTTTGGAGTGAATTCTTCCTTTCCATGGGTCAGAGAACTCACTGATATGTCAGTTAAATATGAAGTTTTCAGTGTGGGTTAAGAAAGCAAATCTTCTAATCTCCCTTTTTTAAAGCCAACAGCCTGTCAAATAAAAAACAAATTTGGATTTAGGTAAGGAGAAACTCTATTCAAAAGACAATTGCATTAAGAGGATGAGGCTATTGCAATAACACAAAATCTCAACATGTCTCAAAGGTCAGGCGGAAGGGCTTGTCTCTAATAAGGACAGGTAAATAGGTCAGCAAAAACTGGGTGTAGGGCAGTGAGATGAACTCATGGAGCAACGGAACTCTTGCCTAGGAAATGTCTTCCTTTGTGGCCAGCTGACACTCAGGAAAGCTGTTAAGGGGAGGATGCCCTAATCCCAATGCTAACTTAATCTCAGGTCGAGGCAAAATGATAGCCTACAAAGCCTGACATATTTATTATGCAGTCCTTTACAGAAAATGTTTAGTGACTCCAGTTCTAGAAAATAAAAAATTCACTGAATACATTTCCATCTGTGATAAAGCTATGGAAACATAATTTGCCAGAATATAAGCTTTCTGATGGCAAGGATTTTTATCAGCTTTGTACACTGCTTTATCCTGAGCCCCAGAATACTGCTTGACACATCATAGAGGCTCACTAAATGTTTGTTGAATAAGTAAAGAAATGTACAAGAAAGCAATTTTAAATGTACAATTTGATCTATTTCATCTCTGTTTTAGTTATATAGGAAAAAAGATCATTTAATTACTTCATTTAGTATTTCGTTGACTAAAGCAATAAACTTATTCTATGAGTTTTGGCGACTGATAGAACAGAGAAAAAATGGTGGACATAATGAATTGAAACAACGTGAATAATGGATTTCAGTTGGAGGATATAGTAACCTAAAAATTTTCGTCTCTGACTTGGTGTCTTGATATTATAAAAAAGTACACTTACTTTGGATTTCATATTTCCTACTCACTTTAACCCAAAGAGAGTAGAATATTTGGCCTAAACTATAGCAACCATGTTGAAGTCATGGAAGAATAAAAACATTATGGACACATTTTTTCTTCTATTTGCTCCCTCTCTTTAACATATTTTGACATAAATTTGCAATGTCTTTAGCTACCAGATCTGCCTTGGCTAATAATATAATTAATATAATTTTGCAGAAAGCACAATTTTGTGAAATATATCTCTATCTTTATCCAACTACAAAATAATATTTTTTAGGGAATTACCATGTGCCTGGCACTTTTCTAGCCCATGGGGTATAGCAGTGAGTGGGACACACAAAGTCCTTACTATCATGCAAACTTACCTTCTACATATCTATGTCTAAGAAGAATAGAACAATTTTACCACAAGTTTCAAATACTACTGGGGGTTACTCTTAGAAGTAGATGAACTGCAAATCCTCTTTGGACCCAGAAACCCTCTTTAAAAAACAAACAGAAACTAAAAAATGAAGAAGCCAAGTATGGAAGAAAAAACCTTGGATGTTGAACAAGGATTTTAGTTACTCAGCCCCACTAACTGGCCATCTAAAAGATGGGCAACATTTTTTCCTTGCCTGCAGATGTTCTGCACAGATGGCTACACACTCCCTAGTGCTCCATTAAAAATCCTCTCTGGCCTGTGCTTTTGTGGCAGGCCTAATTTGATCCTCATCATCATGGGGTCTGCTTCATCGCCCACCCCCGGGTGTCCATCATTGTGGGAGCTGCTGAGTGTCCATGGAGGCAGGTTCTTCTTACCTGAACTGCCACACTAGGAGTGCCAGCATTCTTTCTCATTTTCTCCCCTTTTTGGCTTACTTCTTACTGTCTTTTTTGTTTCCAATCAGTTCTGCCAATCTTGGCTTTGCCAAACAGCAGAGTATTTCATCAATTTATTGCAAATCAAGGTGCCTAGGGCCCATGAATATCATAATGTGGTCTTCTCAGGAGCTTCTTCTGTGGACCAGATCTAAGGTGGTGTCATCAGAATCTCCTGGTACCTCTTTTGTCTCTTTAGAATTCTCTGCTCCCCAGATCTTCCATCCTTTCATGCTAAAGTCCATTTTGTCATCCTTGCTCCAGTATCCAAACAGTTCTCAGCTTTTCTCCTCAAACAAAGCTTACCTGGCCTTGTGTTTCAGGATTTTGGTGGCTGACAGGTTCTATTCAAAAGATGACACTTCCCTAGAGCTGTACTTATTGGATGTAACTAGAAGTAGACAAGTTGAACGGTAGGGATAGTGTGTCTGGCAAAAAGGACAGTTGTAAGCTGTAGAGTGAAATATGCCAATGGAGGGATCCTTGCACACTGAAAATGTTGCCCTAAATGTCAACCAGCCTTCAGACTGTTTTAGTGAAAATTATACCCATTTGGTGGAATAGCAGTTATTTCACTTCAGAGTAACTATCTGAAAACAATGTTAAATATACTTATTACATTTTATTATGTTTTAAGAGGTGCTACTTCCTTTTCTCTTCTGTGTAAGATGTCCTACACACTTGTTCTTGGACCTAGAAGACAAATCTATCTCTCTCAAAGGTCTGAGCTTAGTGCTCTAGGGTTAACACCAGAAAATGTTTATGAATTGATTTAATCCTTCACAAGTTAAACACTGCTCTATTCTAGACAGGGAAATGGTGTAAAGCAGCTAGGTGCCTGAATTCTAAAATGTCATCCTCAGCATTAGGAAATATCACCAAGAATTGCCTAACAAACAAAGAAAATGCACATTCCCCAGCAGAACTGTAGAATTATTAGCTGAACATCACAGATTTGAAGCCAACTGGTATAAAACACATACCGCTTTATAACAAATCTACCTTCTTTTTTCTGGACTTCCTCAGCCTTGGCTTTCTCTACCCCAATAGGAGCCTACCAAACACAGAGAAAACACGCCAGATGCTAGTGTGCCACTTTCATCTGGTCTGCGTTATTCAGTATCCATTCTAAATAGGAATAAGCATCTTATTTGTTCTTTTGATGACTGTCGAGCACTTGGCAGCTGCTGGCATTGTTCTACACGCAGTAATTCTGACAACACCCTTGCTCGATAGAACCCAGCAGAGGGCATCGGCAAATCAGACCAATCTGTTTGAGAAAGCATGAAATACCCAGTCCAATTGAACTTTTATTTGTAATATAGCCCAAATCCTCTAATCCCCCTAAGTCTATCCAGTTGTCGTTTAAAATATTAATGCTGTTAAGCACTCAAGCCTGTTGTTTGGTAATCATACGTTAAACCAACACAAATGTGGTTCTGCTAGTATTTTGATTCAATTAGCTTTTTGTCAAACTCCAACTTGGAAACAACTGCAAGTGCAGTCCTCATGAGCAATGACAAGATACTGACCATTTTCCTTGCTCTTTCTTCCTTTTAGAATGAAAAAGCACCACAATAACAAACATAGGGAATCTCTATACAGTAAATGCTAAAAATTTACATGTCTTTCCCAATGACTTCATTTTATTGAGGGAGGGGCAAGGAAATTGCAAAGTTAAGAGAAGAGGATCAATTATATATTAGAGATATTTGTTTTTATCAAAGGTTTTACTTCTTGTTGTTTTCTATGTCATTCTGCATCAGTAAAGCAATGGAAATTTCTAGATCTCTGGCACCTCAGTTGAAGCCCTTTAAATGGAAACAGCAACCATGAGCCATGATCATAGGTTTCCCATTTCCAAGAGCAGTTGATGGTTTGGAGTCAGAGCACAGAAGGCCTTTGTGTGGGCGAGAACGGTTGCGGGGGCAAGGAGAGCTCTGGGTGGCACAAAGATTTGTTTTTCCAAGCCCTTTAATGTGTTTCCTTCCTGATAGAGCCTTATTTTTTTGAGCCTTATTTTATTTATCACTTAAACACACAGTGATCGAGTAACTCAGGCCATGGGCAAAAAAAACAAAAAAGAAAAAGCACTAAAAAGTCTCAGATTCTAGAAACTGTCAAAAACAAGCAACCACTGAATGGAGTACCAATGAGGGATATTCTCTGTTTTGTTAATGCTTTTCCCACCAAGGCTGTCAGGCTCTAACTTTGTAAACTCCTGCTTAAAGTCATGGTGTGGGGGTAAAGAAGAAGTACTTCCTTAATCATCTGCTTTACTCCTCTTCTTTGGGACAGTCCATGCAATGGCAAATTAACACCTGGCTCAGTCTCCTACCAACCAGCTTAGCTTTTCTTTCAGACAGATTATTGATCCATCATTCATTAACTTCTTTTAGGACAGGTGTTTTTCTAGAAATAGTATTGAATCATATAATTTAAGAATTGAGAGGGGCTTAGAGATCATAGTTCAATTTGTGGAGTTTACAGAAAAAGAATCTGGCATCAAGAGTGGACAAATGACTTAAAAGGGGATAGCTGGGCCCCTACAGTATTTTAAATTGTGGGTTTTTTTCTCTTTTTTTTCATCAAGGAAGATGTCAGAAAACCACATTGGATCACAGAGAACAGCTCTGCCTCCCCTTAGAACTTGGGGAGGGAAGCATGCCCAGATGTCACAAACACACAGGTGATACTCAAAAAAACTAGCAACTGACCGGGCAGAATGGACATCGGCCACACACATTGCATACCTGCTGTGCTGGGGACTAAATTTTAGTTACTGAATAATTTGACAGGTCTGGAGGGTAAAGCAGTCAGGAATGGGGCCCTTGGAAAACATGAGGCAGAAGCCATGTAGACTAACGAACATGGAAATATTCACATGTTTAAACAACTGGTATTGTATTCCATATCATCATGTGCCAGTTCAGCTTGGAAAAGTAAATTCAGAGGGAGTAGCCCATTACTTGAGGAAAGGTATGCAACTAATCATCTTGTATTCTAAGGATTTAATTTAAAGACTGGGGCACCTAGGGATATTGCCAGGGAAAAACAAAAGGAAGCAATCCTAGGTCTGTGGGTGGCATCAATTCTGATATGTTGTTCCACTTTGCATGTTGGAGTATGGCTGTGCAGGTGAACTCAACACAGAAACATTACAAGAAGGAATTGCTTTGAAGGAACCCAATGTCTGCCACAGGGTTCTGCTCCTCATCTGAAGGTCAGCAGTGCCAGACTTCACAATAGGCACTGCAAGAGAGCAAATGGCCCAACCACTGTGCCCTCTGCAAGGGTTGGAGGAACTTTATATGTAAGACACAACTTGTCAGCATACAGTCTACTAAACTGCTAACAACCTTCTTCATGGTTAGCATGGGGAGATAGGCCAGAACTAAGACAGGCTCTGGCCTCGGGACCATCAGAAGCCCCTGAAAAGCCCTGGACACACTGTAGGAATGGTACATTGAAACTTGGTTGCTAGAATATGCGGGTGGGAGGTGTCAGGTGTGTTAGTACTGGGTGTGAACTGAGACCCATCCACTGACCTGTGAGAAGAGTGGGAGACACCTGGCTTTCTCAAGGTGGCATGTAGCTAAATCCTTCTTCACCTGACTTCTGGTGCTGTGTTCTCTTTCCCACTACGTGATAATGATAATGGATACCACAGAGAAATTTCTATGAAAAGGCACAAAACTTGACTCTCCATACAAGGAGGCTTATAGGAAATGCACCATTACTAATTACTGGTTTCTGAAATTTTCCATTTACCCAGTCATTTACTTCTTAACAATGGCTCTAAAATGACTCTGGCTCCTATACTGCCTGGGATATTGCTGAATTTATTGTCTAAGTTTTGATTGCTCATTAATTAGTCCATCCATCACTTTTGTGTGTCAGCATCTGAGCCAGACCCCAAGAACACAAAGATGCTGTGACATGCTCTCAGCTGTGAGCCAACAGACTCCAAGTGTCAGCAATCTGAGGGGGCACAAAGGCCACTCAGTCATCCCACTTAGCCAGCTTTTCAGTTGTCATTACAGAAATTCCAATGACCCAGCACTGGAAGGAGCTGTGTGACATCGGTATACAGCTTGTTATTAAACACCTTAGACTTCTGATTTATTGTCCTGGTGCCAAACATGGATGCCTGAACTTTTCCTTTCTGTAGGATGAGTTATTGCCTACAAGACTCCTTGGTCTCTGTTCAGGGTTTGAATGGTCTCCAAAAAGATGTGTTCACATTTTAACTCCTAGGACATGCATGTGACTTTATTTGGAAAAAAAGGCATTTGCAGGTGTAATTACCTTATAATCCTGAGATGAGATTGTGCTATAGGAGTACTCTAAATCCAATGAGAAGTGTTCTTATAAGGAGTGAAAGAGGAAACAAACACATAGAGGAGTGAGCCATGGAACAATGGAGGTGGAGATCACAGCTGGGCAGCTACAGCCAAGGATGCTTGTGGCCACTAGAGGTCGGAGGAGCAAGGAAATGTTCTCCTTTAAAGCCACTGGAGAGAGTATAGTCCTACCAACACCTTGATTTAAGACTTCTGGTTTCCAGAACTATGAGAGAATAAATTTCTATTGTCTTAAGCCACCAAGTCCGTAGTAATTTGTTACAAGAACCACAGAAAACCACCAGAGTCTCTCACAGGCCTACTTTTCTGAATGCCCCCTCACCTACTCTCCATTCAGATATAACTTCAGACATTAATGGTGAGTAAATTATTTTGTGAAAGAATCTGCATTTGGTAATAATTCATTTCCACAGGCTTATGTGACTCTCCTTCAGATCGCCTGATTAGCATGAGATGACCAGTTTTACCTCCCAAACTTGAAGAAATGGCCTTTGCAAATAAAAGTACAATCCCTCCTTGACATTTAAAACACTGTAAATTAATATCAGGCTGTGGTTCCTGATTTTTCAGGCTTTAGGAGGATAGCAATCTCATGCTGGAAGCATTGGCCCTGGACTATATCATACAAAAAGGAAACTTTACATTCTCTTTATAGAATGAAAGCTGTCACCTACTTAAGAGTCTATTCCCAATTCTAACTTGGAATCCACTGAGTTTGCATTTTATTAGACTGTAGCACAGGATGTACAGGGAACTGGCAGGTAGTGGCCACTCCATAATTGTTTTGTTTATTTCTGAATCTATTTTCAATATTCTTCACATATTGTCCTCTCTAATTTCTATTATATTCTGTCAGGCTATCGCTTTTATTTCTCTTTTAAATCAAGAAATCTAAGACAGGCAAAGTGCTATGGAACCTAATACAGGGCAGAATTACTGGAACTTTTGCCAGGGGAGACTGAGACTTTCCTGTGCTCATAGGGCACCGTGTTTTTCCTTCTCCTGTGGCTCTGAGTGAGCTCCGATTTGTAGAACAGGTCTATGTGTGTATGCGCATGTCTGATCTCACAAAATCCTTGAGGGTAAGGATGTATCTCACATACATGTTTATAACCCTCCTCCCCATACCCATAGCATCCACCCAAAACCCTTCCATATAGAAAAACTGAGCCCTGGCTGGTGTGGCTCAGTGAATTGAGTGCCAGCCTGTGAACCAAAGGATCACAGGTTCAATTCCCAGTCAGGGCACATGCCTGGACTGCGGCCCAGGTCCTCAGTAGGGAGTGAATGAGAGGTGACCGACCACACACTGATGTTTCTCTCCCTTCTCCTGTCTCAAAACATAGATAAATCAAATCTTTAAAAAAAGAAGCTGAAAAGGCCTTTGCTGAGTAAAAGCTTCCAAGATGTTCTGATCTTCTCATGGTTCAAGGCCTCTGGCTGCCAGCTGGATAGGGTGGTTGATGATACAGGAAAAGCAATAATAATTATGGCCAAATCATGTTCCGTTTCTCTCTTATAAACTTTCCATTTCTGTCAGCATTAGCCTTGTTAATTCCCCCTGGTTAATTACAAACCAGGATGCTGCTGCCTGACTTGGGCTGCTGCATGGATCATTGGGGATCTCCTCCAACGAACACAGTGGAATGCCAAGCCGAATTTGTCTGCTTGGTCCCAACCATGTTTTATTTAAATCCAGCCTCTTGAAGTGTATGTATCTCACCTGGGTCCTTCTGTGGGATGCATGCCCCTGTGTGTTCTTGCCCTGTTTTCAGCCTCACATGCAAGTATGCTCAGCAATGAAATTTATCATTCTTTCAAACGCGAGCCCTGCTCTTTCACCTATGGTTGGATGGTATCACTTGAAGTATTAAGGGGAAGAGCATATATCTACATGTTTACTTTTTATATTTGTATTTTATATTTTGTATTTATATTTTGTCAATTTCTAAAAAAGAAGTCAAGGTTTCTTTTTTCCTTTTCTGTTTTAGTCTGTTTTTTTTTTTCCTCTTGGTCATTCTTGGTTTGCATTCCATTCCATCTTATTTTAGAATTTTTCTGAGATTGTTATTCTCTTTTTCCCCAAAGAGTGCTCTGCCTATCTTCATACACTACAATAATACAGGCATTTTAGAAGAATATGCACTGGGGAATCTTTTTGTTGTGAGAAAACTGACCTCTGGAGGTGTTGCAAAATTTAGATTGTGCAGAACTCATGGATTTTTCCTTCTACTTCAAATATGAGTTGTGGTGTTTGGATTACATAGCAAATGCTTTATTTGATTGTTCATGTGAGTGTGCAAGGCTTCCAAACACGTGTGAGTATAGAAATTTGAAAATAGGAAATGATAAATATCTAGCTAGACCATTGGGTTGTTTTTTGAGAGGCTGATCCATGTATGCAGTGAGTCACATATGCAGAGTAAATGATTTTGACCAAGATATTGGCTTCTCAGCTTTTAAATGACCTTAGCTACTCTAACAAGACACAAAGAAGAACCCAGCAATTCCAATTCTGGGTATTTATCTGAAGAAACCCAAAACAGTAACTTGAGAAGACATGATCTATCCCTATGTTCATTGAAGCATTATTTATGATAGTCAAGATACAGAAGCAGTCCAAGTTCTCATCAATAGATAAATAAATAAAGAAGAGGTGATATATACACAATGGAATGCTACTCAGTCATAAAAAAAGAATAAAATCTTTCCAGCTGCAACAACATGGATGGACCTAGAAGGTATTATACTAAATGAAATAACCCAGGGAGAGGACAAATACCATATGATTTCACTTCTATGTGGAGTCTAAAAACCAAAATAAACAAACAAACAAAACAGAAACAGACTCATAAATGCAGAGAGCATTTTGATGGCCTCCTGATGGGAAGGCATTGAGGGGGTGAGAAGGAGAAAGGATTAAATGGTGCAAATTGCCAGTTATAAAAACAGCCAAGACACTGTAAAGCACAGGACAGGGAACATAGTCAACAATACTGCAAAGACTATGTCCAGTGAGTACTAGACTTATCAGGGTGGTCATTTCGTAAGTTTCATAAATGTCTAATTATTGTGTTGTGCAACTAAAACTAATATAATACTATGTGGCAACTGTAACTTAAAACTAAACAAATTAAAAATAAATTGGCCTTAGCTATGAAAATGTGTAGCCCAGGTAAATCACACTATGTCTGTGCAGCCTGGCTATGATCAACCTAAAACAAACTGAAAAATTACAAAACCCTTTTTACTTCCAAGTGCTCAATAAATGTGTATTCAAATCAATTAAATAAATGAAGGCTTGAGGATTTAAATATTACTTTGATAAAATAAAATAAATTTGCCAACCTTCGTTTATTTTTAGAGGAGTTAACAAGTGTACATTTAAATCATTCATCAGAGAAAACCTTTTTTTAAGCTCCATGCTACAGTTTGAATATTTGTACCTGCAAACAGTGCTGTAACCCTGGTGCAAGGAAAACTGCACATGATTTCAGGCCCTCAAAGAGACACCTCAACCCCAAATCCATTCATGACTAATGTAGATTTTAATAGAGATTTCACAGGGCAGCACATATCACATAGCAAATGTTAAACTGATTTCCCCTGCCTCTTCTCCCACAAAACCCGTTCCCACAGACCTGTCCCTCCTCCATCTCTTCTCAGTCCCTTCACAAACTGCCCCATGTCTGTTGCAGGGACTTCCAGGTTGCAAGGGTGAGGTCCGTAAGGGGAAATCAGTGGTGCTATTTTTTAAGGCTAGTATTTTCCTTACTAAGATAAATAAACTTTCACCCCAAACTAAGCTTCATAGGGTGCAGAGCAGATTTTAGAGGAAGGATAGGGAACTGGGCTTTAGGGGTGCCCCTGGGGGTCCAGGCATGGATCACCCAGAAGCCAGTCTGGATTTAGAGTTTCCGTCCGAAGTTGTTTACTCCCCAGGAGGTCCTTGCCCACCTCTCCCTGGCACCTCTGCCAGGCACTGCAGGGTCTGACCTGCATGTGGAATTCCCCAGCCACTTCTCAGGGTGACTGTAATGCTATACCTCTCTCCTCATGGGATAGACTCATCCCTACTCATTCCTGCTTGGATTTCTGTGAGACTGAGAAAGTTTTCGATAAGCCAAGCAAGATCTGAGGATGATCTTCCTGTAGCTCAAACATAGCCACGGCATGGTGTAGCTGTGTCCAACTGAGTAGGCTGATGCTCAGCATGAGCCTCTGGCTTCCATTTCTTCTTAATTAGGGTCAGGGTTAGCACCCAAATGCCATTGGGTCTATACCCAATACAACAACCGGATATGGGCAGCCAACGCTCCTGCTGCGTGTGTGTGTAACTGGCTCCTGCTGTGGGACTGAGTATCTGCAGTGGGGTTTACCTCCCACTTACCTGGAGATGGCCTATCAAGAAGGTGACAGGTGTGGACATGACCAGCTTCTCTCACTGCCAAGCTCTTGTCATAGAGTAGCTAGACATCCTGGTCTCTTCTACCCTACATTTATTTCCTATTGCTGCTGTAACAAATTACCACAAACTTAGTAATCTAAACCCACATATAGTTTTGGAGGTCAGAAGTTTTAAATGGGTCCACAGGGTTGCATTCTTCTGAAGGATTCATCCATGGCCTTTTCCAATTTCCAAATGCTGCCCGTTTACTTTGGCATGTGGCCCTCCATCACTCTGACTCCTTCATTCGTTGTCACACCTCCTTCTCCGACTCTCAGCCTCCTACTTCCCTATGATAAGGGTCCTTGAGATTTCACTGGGTTTCCCAAGATGGTATCCCCATGTCATGGTCTCTAACTTGATCACATTTATAAGTCCCTTTTGTCATGTAAGGTAACATTCACAGATCCTGGGAATTAAAACATCTATATCTGAGGCCATCATTCTACCTAACACGCATCCCTCCTTCAGCTTCCTGTGCAGTGACAGGTGCTTAGTATTGCTGAGCCCAATCACTGGCAAAACCAGGGAATCTCTGCTGGAGTCTTTCTCATTTCCTAAAGTTTTCATGTTCACCTTAGTGTTTCTGTCATCAGCAGTGAAATCTACCATCTTGAAGAAGAACATAACCATCTTCTTCAGAAGCAAAATAATAAGATGGGCATTTTAATTTCTCTACATTCCTAGGAGTTCTCAGAAACTCTTCCCTTTTGTGACAGGCCAGTCAGTCTACTCATTATTAAGAACCTTTCAAGTGCATGACTAAATGATGCTTAGAGTTGCTAAATCACAGCCAAGTTTGCTTTCAAAGTCCAGATAATAGTCTAAGCAATTTTTTAAAACTCTACTTAAAACTCTCCTTCCTCTCTCTTCTCACAGTGAGAGTTGCTAGTCTGCTGATGCGGAGGCTTAGAGTAAAGAAGGGTGGGATCTGTTCTCAAACACCCACCTTCCCTTTTCCCTGGGCTTCTCTGCAGAACAGGTAAGGAGTGAATGATATTCCTTACCTGACTGCTTGTTACGAGGTGGCATCACTCTCCTAGCTTGATTCTGACTCCCCTAACTCATTGTCTGTTGGCTTAATGAGAGAAAGTGGTGGCCAGGTCTACTATGCACTGGAGGCTCTTGAAGAGACTCAGATGTCTCTAACTGATCACTAGCTAACAGCATCATACTACAGATCTGTTAGCAGTGAGTTCTTTTGTCCTTCCACTGTGGGTTGCTCTCATCCAGGGCAAGCTCGTAGCACAACATCTCTCACCCTTCATAATCTTATCTACCATCTCAAGCTCCACCTCTGCACCTCCCAGCAATGAACAGGATTCATCATCTACATCTTTCAAGAGCAAGGAATGGGAAAACAGTCTTGCCCTCTCCACCTGGCCATACTTCCATACTGGTTTTTACTAATGCAGGAGCTCCTGCAGGAACAACACAAGTGAAGGTTAGCAGGCCTGAGGAGCAAGCAAATATCCACCCATAGAATTAAATGTATTTCCATTCTTTGCAGATATCTCTTATGCTATTTTATAAGTGAATCTCTTACAGTCTTTCTCCCTAGACTATGGAAAGGGGAACGAGTTTTTCTCAATGGACACTGCATAATGGTGCTAAAACTTTGTGAAGTTAACCTTTAATAATTCATCCTCTCTGCAAGCCCACTCTACTGCTTTTTATTTGTTGTATTCTTAACTACATGGTGGTATTTATTTATCCTTTCACATGATTAAATACCTTAGTCTTTATCTTTATGGATTTTGAATTATCCACCTTGAAATTATAAAAATATATTTTTATATTTTACTCCTAACTTAAATTTCTTAACTTAAAAATTTAGATATTTAACCTAAGGGGAACTTATATTTCTGTATGGTGTGAGGTAGGGATTGAATCATACTTTCTCCACTGTCGTTTTCGTGAAATCAAGAATCTTTTGCAAGATTTGCAATTTCAATTAAGTTTGACTCATCTAGTTTATACATTTCTGTTTTCAGCAATGCACAGCATCTGCCTATAAGCTAGGAAGGGCTAACAGTGACAGAGATACTGGCACAACTGGGGATGAGTTGCTTCCAAAAGGGAGATAGAGAAAACATATTTCTTTGTCTCAGTACTTTACTCAACACTTTTGATTATCTCTTTCTTCAGAATGTAATCTTGATGATATCTTCATTCTAGATTATCTTTTAGATGTAATGAAGCTTGTAAAATTTGCAGAGTGCACAGTGCTGTGATCTCCAAGCAGCTCCACACTCGGTCAGTTTCTTTGGGTGAAAAGTGGTGCAGAGTTGTGCTACCAGAGTAAGGTGGGTGCCAGGAAACCCTCCCAATATTTAGAGCAGAGGAGACTGGCATGTTGCACGGTATGGCCATAAAATTTTCTAAAATCCATATTATTCAGTGATCTCCCCAAAGAAGGAAAAAACCAAGGGCTTTTTCACTTCAGGCAATAAAATGAATCATATAGATAGAAAACATGTATCTTGACAGAGAAGAAACTGGTTTATATGGGACTTAATTCAAGTCCCAGCTACTAATTTTGTATTCAATCAATAAATACCAGTTGAGTGTACTTCCCTACCACCAATTTGCAAAGCTAAACGGTGAGGAAAATTATGAGGTACATAATAAGTAGTCATCATTTTATGTGTTTCTCTTTCCACAAAGACCTTTTTTTAGGTATGAAGGCAAAACACTTATTTATGAAACATTAAAAGATTATGCAGGAAAATAAATTCTATGAGAGTAATGCATCACTAAAGGCAGTGGTTACCAAGCAGGTTCATAGAGAAGGCGAAATTCACTGAGCTCTAAAGAACTAAGTGCATAGAGGAAGGAGCAGAGGGTTTTTTAGAAGGGAGCAACATAAACAAAGAAAACAGTGAAAGATCATGTGTTGTACTTCCATTTGATTTTATTTTTCAAAAGTCAAATGTGAGGTAAGAATACCATAGTTTGCTTTAAAATGTGCTTTCAAATTTAAGCTTAATTTTGTATTCAATAAATGTTAATTTAAAAAATTTATGAATATTTTCCATGTTTTTCTTGAAGAGTATTTGTTCTCTAAACAGAAGCTGTCCGATTTTGTTATTAGTGTAGTAAAATCTCATATACAATGTTTTAGTACCCAAGTTTACAGAAAATGAAAATTATTTAGGAAACACATGAAATGGGATCTAAAAGGCACAATTCTTAAACATCTAAAATAGTTACAGACCACTCCAAAGAATAATCATCTCTGGATACACTATTTGACAGACAAGTCTATTGAACATAAGGTGTTAGTGAAAGGGGCTTAAGCAGAAAGCGACAGAGTTGAAGTAATAATAGAGTCAGCAGTTCATAAAGAAAGATGCCATGTTTATTCACCATGCATAATAACACTTTGAATGGGCCCCCGAGTTCTTCTCATACCTCCATCAGCAAAGTTTCGGTTTTGAATCGCATACTTGCTTTGCCTTTAGCGTCCAAGTGATTTTCTACCTTGGTGATGCATCTTTTTTCCACTTTCAGAGCTCCTGGCAACTAACTGAACCCTTTGCAACATTCTGGCTTTTATACTCTCCTTCCCTCCCTTCCCAATCCAGTTGCCCTGGCATCTCCCACCTACCCTTTGTCTCCGGGAAACTCCTGCACTGTGTGCCAATTCCAGTTCTTGGAACTACTTCCCAATTAATGTACAGGGGCTTTCCCCACCCCCAACTCCATTTAGAGTCCCTTGGGGAACAAACGCTCTGCAAAGCATTCCAGCCCCGATAGCATCGCCCGGCAGCTTTTCTTTTCTACTGGTTTATGCCTAGGCTGAAATGATCAGGGAGGCATGAATAATTCTTTTTCCCGGGTGCCCTGGGAACACTTAAGGTGCCGTGTAATTCATACAAAATTACCATGGGAGAATTCTGTCCCCTGAGCTGCTTTGTCTTGTACCCCCGGGGAACATGTCAGTCCCATGAATGGCCCTGGGCCTCACAATTCCAACTGCAGTTCTCCCTTTGGATGTACCTGCTTTATTGACTTTTCTAAAACCAGCAGCTTCTTATTATCTTTCCCTTCAAGCACAAGATGCAGACACAGAGGTTAATGGCCGGAGGTTAGGGTCTTTGGGGGGGCCCATCCCAGCGTCCACACACATGCAAAACATCTGAGGGCATTCAAGAGGGGGCTGGGGGCCTGTGCCTTTATTTCTGGTTTTAAACCTTTTGTGAGGTTTGCCTTGCTGAGCTTGGGTCTTTTAATGTCCTCTCAAATCAAACTGAATCCATACAGTGCTGGCAACCACCACAAAATCTTTTACCCTGGTCAGAAAGGTTTCAGGGGAATAAAATGTAGAGTAGAAATTCTCAGTGTCTTAATTAGGAATGTAGAACAATTTATGTTTTTCTTATTCAGAATCAGTGACTAGTAAGTCAAGCAGACTTGCTTTAGTCCACAAGGAAGGGTGTTGTCAGTTTAATCTGTCCCAAAACACACTGTGTTCTTATGGTTTGTTTCTGTAAGCCTTCAAATGCTTTAAAAATGAATCTCAGATCATTGAATGACAGGGATCAACCTGAACAAAGGGGCCAGCTTGGGGCAGGGCTGGATCTCCCTCTGAACAGTGGGAGATCTTGGGTTGTCATTTCTCTGACAGCCTACAGTCTCTGCCATATCACTGCTGTTACACCTGCATTCAAGGACTCCTGTTCCTCTGAGGCTCAGGCCATCCAGCTGTCCCACCCTCTACACTTCTCCAGGACTATCTTCTAGTGACCTTCTGGTCAATTCTATTTACTCATTGAATACTTTAAGACCTGATCCACTTTCCTCTTCTCTGACAATTCTTAAAATACTTACCCGGCATATTCTATTGGGTTGGCCAAAAAAGTCCACTTAGTTTTTTGCCGTATGATGGCTCTAGTAGTGCTTAGTTGTCTTTAACTTCATTCAAAACAATTTTGTTAGATTGTATTGTCACTGCTGTCCTAACAGCCTGCATTAAAAAAACATTAAAATTGGTGAATTTTTATGCAGTCGTTTTAATATTGAAGATGGAGGAAGATGCACAATATTTTCAGCACATTATGCTTTATTTTTTCAAGAAAGGTAAAAGTGCAACTGAAATGCAAAAAAAGATTTGTGCAGTATATGGAGAAGGTGCTGTGACTGATTGAATATGTCAAAACTGGTTTGTGAAGTTACTTGGTCCTATTGACATTTGGGCAAAACAATTTTTTGCTGTCCTCATGCATTGTAATAGGTTCAGCAGCAACACTGGCCTCTACCTACTAGAAGCCAACAGCAAAAGATAGCCAACATACTCAAAACATCCAAATCAATAAAGTTATTGGTGAAAATGAAAAACATGTCTTTTATTTTACAGGAAAAGGTAAACAAACCTTTTGGCTAACCCAGTACTGTTAGAGCTATGTAGGTATTGCCTTTCTGGGGAAACTTGATGACCTCCAGGTGACTTCTTTCTATTCCTGAATGACCGGGCCATCTAGAAAATAAATCTGCAATCCCAGCCTCGTCTTCTTAACTTTAATGACTACTCACTCTGCATTTTATCACTTGTTGGGAGCCACCCTGCCTGGTTTCAGAAGCTGTAACCTCCGGTGGCTAAGGCTGAGTGAGTGACCTTTGGACCATAAGCCACTAAGGAGACAAAGCTTGTCTCCCTGGCAGGAGTGCCACTTCTGCTCCTTCATCCATAACTAGCCTCCAATGCTTGATCAGTTAGCCAATGATGGGTAAGATTTCCCAAGGGGGGACCACCTAAAACAGGCATGGTCATGTGGAGGCCCCAGGGAAGGACTTGGGAGGTTGTGGAGAAAGGGGGTGATGGATTCTTGCCCCTTGACTTTGACAAAGCCTGAGTCCTCATTCTGTCTATGAGAAATCTCCTAATCTCTTGGCTGCCTTACTGCCCCTGCCTGACTTAAGCCTGAAACAGTGACAGAGGGCAGTACAGCCCTGTGCTGGAAAGGGCAGGTGCCCCAGGTAATCAGACCTAAGAAAGAATATGTAAAATTCTTCTTTGTTAACCTGCTTTGTTAAGAATACCCTCAATTAAATAATAAAGGCCCAAGCAGGAAATGAGTTTGTTTCCCAATGTTTTGTAGCCCTTTAGCTAACAGACTCTGACACATAATAAGCCCTCAGAGTTTTTTGTATATTATCTATTGTTGGATCCTTACTGCCTAACAATGACTGATGAGCTTTACCTGTATTCTTGTGCAAAATGAACCTAATAAAAGCCCATTGAGGAAAAGGCTCTTGGCCCTTCCCCTTTGAGAAATCGGCCACCTTTCCTCCCCAAGCAGATCATGTCTTGGAAAACTTATTCTCATTAGTGGTGGCTGGGGCCGGGGGTGGGGTGGGGGGGCTGTGGGCGGAGCACCCCCACAGCCACTTATCATTTCTAGGCTTATATCCAAGATCTGGTTATCACCTAAAAGAATATTGCCTCCATCCACAAATATTTGAAGTTTCTCTCATTTTAAAAATAAAATTCCTTCTTGGATTCTCTAGTTATCTAGATTTCACCTTGCACCTAACCACCTCTAAATAGTGTTTTATACTTGCCATGTTCCTTTTATCTCTTCCTATCATTCCCAACCCCCGTGAGACTGGTGTCCTTTGCCACTGACCTGTTGAACATGTGTTCTCTGCAGAGCCACCCAATGGCTTTATTCACAAAGTTGGTGGGTTTGTTTCTGAATAGTTTTATAGCATATGCAACAGCATTTTTGTTTGTCCTGCATATAGTTCTCTTGAAGATATTTTTCTTTCCCTCCTTCATGAGTGTCTCTTAAATGATGTTTTCCTCTGGGTCCCATCTTAGATCTTTCTCCAATTTATTTTCCATTATGGTTTCTCTGGAAGATCTATTTTAATCCCAAGCTTCAGCTAATTTATGTACTATATAGCAATAACTCCCAACTCTGTATAAGTAGCTGTACAGAGCTCTTCAAATGTTAGAGTCGTAAAGAATATTACCATCTCTTAGATATCTCTACCTGCTCTCACACATCTCAACAAGTGCAAATCAAAACTCATCATCTTCCCTCAAAATGGCCCTCATGTTGCTTTGTGCTCTACTGGCTCTGTAGTCACAGACAGTGACAAAAGCTAGAAGAACAGGCTTATTTTTATTTCTTCCTGTTCTCCATTTCCCACCTCCAAAGGTGGGAAAATTCCTTCACAAGAAATGTGAAGTCCTTAGCATGGCACTTGGCTTGTAATAAGTGCTCAGTAAAATTTGGCAATTGACATTAAGGACCAATTTCTAATTTAGAATTTTGAAAAAAACAGATTAATTTGAAATGCTTAAGTCTAAACATGTGGCAGGTTTGGTAAATAGTTGGTCTAATTTCTAATTTACCTAAGACAAGTAGCAGGTACTATATGTGGTGTTAATACTAACTTATATCCTTTCTCTCTAGGGAAGTAATGGGACATTTCGATTCTAAAAGGTTTGCTTTCTTCTAAGGTGTGCTTTTCTGCAAAATGCCTCCTGAGTTTCATTGTTGCGCATTGACTTCAGATTGCGTGTGCCATGCTGTGTTATCTGCATGCCTCTGCACGTTCCATAAGCTCTTTGCCAACTTGAACTGGTGAGTTTTATGTTCTACTTGGTGTTCTGCTAGAAAAAGGAAACTTCTAGGCCAAGTGTGGTTTTTAGTGACCTGCAAGAGACTTCTTTTGAATGTAGAACTCATGGACTCCATGTGCTTCTTAGCCCAGCATTCCTGCTTGTTGTAGATGCCTGGGGAGAAGAGAAGGTTGCTGTGAATGCTACACACTACTCACTCATCATTTTTAAACTTTCTAATCTTTTGAAGTCTTTTAACCCACTAACAATCAAGGGAATGAATTGAGAGCTTTACAGACAAAACTGAAGGACTATAACACATTTGTACATTGTGTATAGCACATTTAAGGAATTTAAGCAATAAGCCTGACGTCCCAGCCTCAAATCTCCCTCACTAGTAATATTTGGTTGATATCTGTCCATCTTGAGGGAAATTCTTTTCTTCAGCATTCCCATACAAATTGACAATGACTCAGTGACTTCCACTGCACTTGGCAATGAGACAGTATTAGGACGTTCAGCTTCTGTGCCCGAGAGTCCACATTCTGGTTACTGATTTTGGTGGATAATTGTTAACTTGTTCTACTTGTAATGAGACTAGTTCTATATCTATATCTGTTTTTGGCTTTGGCTTCAGGTGTTGATCAAGGACATATAAAACCCCTTGGCCACAGGGGTTTGTGGATGATTCTGTGTGTGTATTAACTTGACCACCTTCAGGGCTTGCCTCCTGATGGTAACCACTGGAGTGTGTTGTCCAGTGTCCACTCCCATTGGCCTCTTCTTTTGCCTACTGATGCTGTTAATATTTTGATATCACCTCTGGCCATCTCTAGTTTCTATCAAAATCTTGATAACTATAGGATTGTCCCATCATTTCTCTATACCAATGTGCCTCTAACTCACATTTAATAGATGGAATCTACTTCCCATGGACTGATTTATTTATTAAAATTGACTACCAGGCCCTACATTTTCAACACACAAATTTCCTTAACTGTCTCCATGACATTTAGAAAGTTTTAGTCTAACAAGCTTCTTCTGCTAGATACAAATTATTACATTAAAGTCCTAAGAGTTAGGATGCCTAGGTGCTATTTACCTGCCTGCAAAGGTATCCACTTTAACCTGCTGAAACTGCCTACAATTTTATGCATGTTAGCTTAGTCAGCTCAAGCTGCCATGATAAAGTACCACAGACTGGGTGGCTTGCTCAACAGAAGCTTATTTCTTCCAGTTCTGGAGGCTGGGAGTCTGAGGTCAGGGCACCAGCATGATTGATGTCTATGGAAGGCTTTCTCCCTGGCCTACACTGTCCACTTTTCACTGTGTCTTCCTATGGAATGGAGAGAAAACCACCTCTCTGGTGTCTCTTCTTATAAGTACAGTAATGCAATCAGACCAGGGCCCACTCTCGACCTCATTTAATCTTAATTACTTTCTTACTCCAAAGATAGTCATATTGGTGGTTAGGGCTTCAACATATGAATTTTGGGCAGGAGACAAGTCAGTCTATAAAAGCTGCTTTCTGGTGGTTACAGGGCAAGTGAACTGTAAACAAACTGAAAGATTCCCAAAGAGAAAGTGGGGCTCAGAGAATAGGTGATGTCAGTTTTTAATGGAATCATTAGCACAGTGAGATGTCATTTGCAACCACTAGGCAGAAGCTCTGCAGCAAAACAGTGAAAGAGAGGACATATTTTATCTAGGGCTGAAGGTGGACAGTGTGGTAAGATTACACACAGAATAAGAAATTAAAAGTTAAAAAGCAAAGATGAGCAAAGCAGTCAGAGCCATTTATTGCTAAAAGACCATAAATATCATCTCGCCAAATTTTCTATAGGATCCAGGTGAAGAAATTCAGACCCTTCTCTCTAAGACAGAGCATCCTTGGCAAATCAGGGGGAATTGGATATCACATTTTTCCAACATGGCACAAATACTATATGCAGGTAAGAATGAAGACTTTCCTCAAAGAATATTAAAGTCCCACGTTGAACTATGATGCTATATGACAAATACAAAACTAAATTTTTACAGAAAATTCTTCTGCAGAGACTGGCAAATTTGAAACTTCCAACAAGTTTCCCCCACACATGGGGCTTATTAGAGGCCCTGCATTTCCCTTGGCAGGGGAGACAAGTTGCATTTAAATATTAACTGGAGCTGCTTTCCATAATGTATGCAGAGTGGGCTATGGCCATGTGTTGGAATGACATCAGCAACCCTCAGACCCAGCTACAGAGGTTCAGAGTCATTGCATGCCAGAAAGATGAAAAAGAGTGGGAGGGCCCCGTGTCAGGGAAAAACTGACAAACCCATCTACTCCAGCTAACAGAACTCACAAATTTGCCTCAAGTTGAATGGAGTCTTGAAAAATCTCTGATCTTAGCTAGAGCACTTGTTTATACATTATTCAATACACATGAAGATGAAGTGCTGGGAAATAAGTCCTTCATTTGCATTATCAAGTGAGTTCATAGTAAAAGCCATATGAAAGCCCTGATACATTGTGGATCTGCTCTGGGACCCCAAAATGTGCACCTCAAAAAGTGGACTAGAATCAGACACCTTCCTGAAGGCCCCCCAAATGTGCACTCACAGGAAATAGACCAGAATCAGGCACTTTCCTCCAGGCTGTTCCAGACACAAAACCTTCTTCCCAGAGCCCAAATCTTGTAGCTAATAAGATTTTATTTAAAAGAATAGACTAACACTGGGTTATCTCAACACTTCTTTAAAAACAGACTTTCCAAGTTTTCACTAAATAAAATGGTTCCCACAGCTCCTTTGGACTGGTAACGTTCAATCAATTTATTTTTCTTGACTGTGACGGCAGTTCTGATACCTGCCCAGAGGCGGGTATAAGCCAAGAGTCTGAAACTTTTGCTGACAGAGAAGAAGATAAATTGACCAGGCTGCCGCTGTTCTATCTTTGAGAAATATTTGTGTTAAAAAATCATGGCTGATGAAACAAGTAGACTCCTTCTTCCTGCTTCAGTATGTTACATGCCATAAAGACAAAGAGAATTTCACAGGATTTCTAAGCTGGGTGTGGAATTTTTAATGTTTTCAGTCTGGAAAGAGCAAGATGTTTAAGGTTGGAAAACTGGTTCAGAATTGCGTCTTGAGTTATTGGCTGTATGACTTGTCAGGTGTAAAGTTTCCTCACCCAATCCAATGGGAAGAGTGCATTGGGTCATCTCTTTGGTCCCTACTACCACTGAAGTTCTATGACACTAAGGTCCCTGACACTGTATTTCAAAGCACCAGGGAAACTGCTTTTCAGTCTTTTATGCAGTACCAGTATGAAGACCCATGTAAGCAGACTCAAAGGGATGAGCCAAAAATTCTGATACAGACTAAATGTTTGTGTCTTCTTGAAATGTGTATGTTGAAATTCTAGATTCCAATATGACTGTATATGGTGATATGACCTGCAAGGGGGTGAAAAAGGTCAAATGAGGTTATAAGTGTAGGGCCCCATTTACCATTTTATCTCTCGGGTTGGTAAATTAAAACACATGCATGTTAAGGGGGGGCATGTGGTAGTAAAGAGAAGCAGTAGGCACAGAGATTCTTGGTTCTGGTCTTGGCTTGACACTGTGTGTCTGTGGTAAATGACTTCTGTCTCTGAGCCTCAGAAAAGAAATGGACAATTTTATAAATCATAACAGCATTCAAATACTTGTATGTGTGAAGGCATTCATTAGTTATGAAAGGCTACTTAAATATTAAGTTCTAATTATTCACCTTTTAGAGCAGATCTGGCTTTTCCGGGTTTTAAATCTCTTTTGCAAAAAAAAGCATGCTTATAATGATGAAATTTGAGGCCTGGGAGTGGGTCAACACAAAGGGTATTTTGGGCAAGTGGTCATTATTTCAGTACATTCAACTTCACCTTGGTATCAACTCACCATGACTTAGTTTCCACTGCATACATGCACAAGGGTTCAGAACTGAGCTGTGATAACAGACCACTGAAGGTCACAAACTACTTTCCAAATGTTGGAGGCTCAATAAATTTCCAGATGTATTTGGCCCTGAGCAAGTTCATTTTTTTAAAAAACCCACGTGTGTTTAAAAAAATGTATCCATATGTTTTTGATTCATTTACACTTCAATCATTAAAATTTGGTTTATTTCATAGTTATCTAATGTCCAAGAAGGTTTTCTAAAGTAAATGTTTAAAAGTACTTTTTAAAAGTCACTCTAAAAGAAGGTCAAATAACAGGAAGCTGAGGTTTGCCAAGAGTAAATAAATTTTACACACCCAAAGTTTCCATTTTGAGTCCAAACTGCAAACCTGTCATCTCTGTGTTGTGTCTAAAGAAACCTTAAAAAGACAAGTTTTACTCTCCAAAATAAGCATAATAGTGCCAGGCGAATGCAAACTTAAAATAATTAACAAAACATGGTGCTCAGATCCACAATTGCAAACATCTACCAGCTGATTTGTAAATAGATATTGGCTCCATTGCATGAAACCAGGAAGAGAACTTAGGTTATTCTGTTGTTGTTATTCCGTTGTCGTTGGTCAGTCATTAACTTAATAACACGACAATTTTCCCCTTAAGAATACAGAGTTAAACAAGATCTGTCCTATTTATGTCAAAGTGTTGAAGATAGGGTCAAGGAATGCATAGGGCATTATAGCCCCTTGGAAAATATAAAGTGCTATGTAATTACATTATATCCAAAGAACAGTAGTAAAAACGTATAATCATTACTGTGGATCAAAGAATTTTGCACAAACTTTTAGTTATAAAATGGAACACTATTAATGAGAAAAAGAAATTTAAATTCAGATTTTTCCTTATTAACTAATTAATTAGTTATTTTAAAATAATTTTTTTATTTTAATGACACTTGCCATGCAATATTATATTAATTTCAGATTGTACAACACAGGGATTAGACATTTATATAACTTACAAGGTGATCACCACCAAATTAAAGTATCCTAGTTTTTGGCTGCTTTAATCTATAACCATCAATTTTATGATGCTGTGGCATTTATGCACTCTTAATTTTTCTTGATCCAGAGGTATCCAAGAACAACTTTTAAGGATTTTAAAATTACAGGGTTGTAGTATATACCATTAAATATTTACTAAATGTCAGCTGCTTTAATGTACGGTGTTCTAGTTCATCCTCACTTAATCCTGGGAACTGACATCATGAGCCTCAATTTACAGGTGAGGAAACTGAAAGAAACCAGTTGAAGTTTACACAGTAAGTGCACAAAACAACAGGCAAACAAAAGGTAGCCTTTACATTTCAGACCTTTTACTTCCTTCCCAAATTCTCAAAATGTAAAAAAAAAAATTCCAGTTTTAAAACAGCATTACTCTTCCTGGAAACATGAAGGTGGTGAAAATAAATAAAACAACCACTTTTAATATTCCCCCGGTTTATTCCTTACTTGCCAAAGATGAATGGCCAATCATAATGTATCCTCGGGTACTAAGTTTAGCATATGGGCATTCGGTTAAACCTTGCTGTGATTTGATTAACAAGGGAAATGTCATTGCTTCTATAATAATGTTGGGGTTTACACTCCGTTCGTTACCTGAACAGACATGTTTATATTCTTCAGTTTATAACATGCCTTTGATATTTTTGAAGATTACGTTAAAAAGCCTATATACTTTTCTAGGGCAGAAGGACCACCCCAAGAAATATTTTTAATGGAGTCGTACAGAACCAGCCTGGTTATCAGCTGCCCATCTATGTCCTGTGGTTTGTGTGTCTGAAGCCTGCACACGGTTTCCAGCTTCTTTAATTCACCAGGATTTTTTTAAGAGCCCTATGTCCATTAGCTTTACTGGCATAATAAATGACCTCACAATCTAAAAGCTTGAAACAACATTTATTCAGTCCTTAACTCCATGGATCAACTGAGGGATTCTTCTGATCTGGGTTGATCTTTACTGAGCATGCTCACAGGTGTGGAGTCAGCCAGCTGGCCAGCTGGTGGCTGGATGGCTAGGATGGTTTCACTGAGAAGACTGGCAGTTGGCATTGGGGGTTAAGAGTGACAGAGTGACTGGGCTGTGTGAGTCTCCCACACAGGCTAGCCCCAGCCTCTTCCTATTGAGTCAAAGGCTCCAAAAGGAGAAACTGGGGGCCTCTTAAGGCCATAGCTAGATGCTTGCTTGATCTTCCTTCTGCTGCATTTTATTCCCCAAAGCAAGTCACCAATGTAAGGGTGTGGGAAATAGAATCCACCTTTTCCTGAGAGGAACCATAAAACAAGTAACATTTTTTGCTGTTTATCACAAATTCTCTCACTCATTTCCCAAATATATTACTAGTCCCTGAAGCTTAATAAACTGTATGTGATTTAAAAGAAAAATGAAGACATTCACTCTAAACTACCTTTGGTATTTTGTTTTCTAAAAAAATGAAAAGAAGTCTTATGCACGATCCTGCCCCTTGCTTCTGAATTCCCAATTCAGTTCACTTAAAGACAAGTAGGAAAGCAAACATTTGAATTTGTCGCTTTTTTAAACCCCAAATACATCATCACTAAGTTCTAGTGCAATGCCCCTGGTGATATAACTAAGATGTTTTAGCCTTTTGGAGATGGGGGGGAAACTGAGATGGAGGTCAGGAAGTTGAACAGCTCCTTCCCGTTCTCTGTGGGAGTCCAGGGCTGAGAAACAACTTCTGGGTTGTCTCTTCACCACCCACACTCCCTTCGCTAACCAGCTCATGTAAATATACATATTATTCCAACTTTATATTCTAATAAGTAAAGTGCTCTACCAAAAGTATTTTGTGGATGATAGTAATTATTGTTTCATGTACTATTTTTAAAATATACTTTATTGATGATGTTATTACAGTTGTCCCAATTTCCCCCCTTTGTCCCACTCTGCCCAATACCCCCCCCTTCCCTCAGCAACCTCCCGCCTTAGTTCACATCCATGGGTCATGCATATAAGTTCTTTGGCTTCTCCATTTCCTATACTATTCTCGACCTACCAATTATGCTTCTTAATCCCTGAACCTTTCCCCTCATTTTCCTCCTTTCCCTTCATTTTCCCCCCTTCCCCCCCCCCCCCAGCTAATAACCCTCCAGATGAACTCCATACCCTTGATTCTGTTCCTATTCAGGTTGTTTGCTTATTTTAAATTCAGTTGTTGATAGTTGTGAATTTGTTGCCCTCTTAATGGTCATAGTTTTGATCTTCTTTTTCTTAAATAAGTTCCTTTAACTTTTCATGTAATAATGGCTTGGTGATGATGAACTCCTTTAGTTTTACCTTGTCTGGGAAGCACTTTATCTGCCCTTACATTCTAAATGATAGCTTTAATGGATAGAGTAACCTAGGTTGTTAGGTCCCTGCTTTTTATCACTTTTAGTGCTTTTTGCCAGTTTGTTCTTCCTGCAAAGATTCTTTTGAGAAATCAGCTGATAGTTTTACAGTAACTCCTTTGTAGGTAACTCTCTACTTTTGCTGCTTTTAAGATTTTCTCTTTATCTTTAACCTCTGGCATTTTAATTATGATGTGTCTTGATGTGGTCCTCTTTGGGTTCAACTTATTTGGGACTCTCTGTGCTTCCTGAACTTATATGTCTATTTACTTCACCAAAGTAGAGAAGTTTTCTTTCATTCATTTTTCAAATAAGTTTTCAATTACTTGCTCTTCCTCTTCTCCTTCTGGTACTCATATGATTTGGATGTTGGTACATTTAAGTTGTCTCAGAGGTTTCTAAGTCTATCCTCGTGTTTTTTAATTCTTTATTTCTTCCTGCTATTCTGATTGAATACTTTTTCCTGCCTTGTGTTCCAAATCATTGATTTGATTCTCAGCTTCATCCTTTCCACTGTTGGTTCCCTGTAGATTTTTCTTTATTTCATTTAGTGTAACCTTCATTTTTTCCCTTAACATTTTTGCCATACTCAATGACTTTTTTGATCATACTAATCACCAGTGTTTTGAACTCTGCATCTGATAGGTTGGTTATCTCCGCTTAGTTTTCCGCTCTGTTCTTTCATTTGGGTCATATTTCTCTGTTTCAACTTGGCAGCTTCCCTATGTTTGTTTCTGTGTATTAGGCAGAGCTACTTTGACTCCCTGTCTTAGAAAAGGCACCTGTAAACTGTGTGGGGCAGATCCTTAGGTAACCGCCAGGGCAGGGCAACCTGCTTCACCACTTTGTGTCTCCATGTGTGCAAGAAGTATCAGAAATGGGACAAGCCACTGCCTGGCTTCTGGTGGTTTTCCTGGCACTTGCCCCATTTCCAGTCATTTTACCCACTTCCCATATGTGACTAGTGCCCTTCCACATATTGCCCAGGTGGTGAATTGGTGTGGGTGAGTTTGTGTAGATTCTAAGTTTGTGCAGACCCTTTAAACAGACTCTCCTAAAAACCCAAAGTTCCTGCCACTTCCCCACTGCCCCCTGGTTTTAACAGCCAAGAGTTATGGAGATCTATCTTCCTGGAGCTGGAGCCCTGGACTGTGCTGTCTGGACTAGGGCTGGGATCACTTACTCCCAAGGTATCCCTCCCAACTTTCATCTGCCACATGTGAATGTAGGACTGCCTGTTCTGCTGCCACCTCTCTGTGCCGCACCAGGTCTCCACGCCTCTCAGCCTGTCTCTGCAACTCCATACCTCCTACCCATCTGGATGAATGTGGCTTTTTAAAATCCTTGTTGGACTTCCATATGGTTTGATTTTCTGACAGTTCTGGTTGTTGTTTTGAGATATAGATGATACTCTTTCTGTGGTTGAGCAAGGAGGTGAAGTGTGTCTACATACACCCCTGTTTTGACCAGAAATCTCTCATATACTATTATAGTAATTATTTAGAATTGAAAAACCTAATCATCCTACAATATGACACCTCTGTAAGAAGTTTTATGGCTTACCATGAATTTATTTCATGTAGCACAAAGGTAAATTATATAAAGCATATTTTAAGATTCAAAGGTACCAGCATTTCAAAGATTAGTTTATTATTATCTAAATATATTTTATGTCAATGTCTGATTAGCCACGTTTTATGTTATTTTTCAATCCATTTAAATGAAATAAATTTAGTTTAACTTGGTGTAGCCAAATATATTTTTATGGGATTTTTTCCCAATACTCAGGCCAGCATGCATTTTACCAAGAGCAAGTTTTACTTCCTGCTCTCTAGGTTCAATTAGCATGATGTCCTCCATGTCATGGATCAGTGTTAAGTCCTGTGGAACAGAGGAGTGATTTACATCTGTGTAAATTAGACTATGAGAAAGAAACTGCTAATGATCATTGCTAAAAGATATAGAGAAAAAAGAACACTTTCCAGACCAATACATGCATAGTAGCAGGTAGCAAGAGATGTCTTGATTTGTCTTGCAACAGTGGTTGTCATTGGAGTGGTAGTGGGGGAAGGGGACTACCCAGAAGACATTGGCATTATCTGGAGATATTTTTGGCTCTCAGGGAGTGGGAGATGCTTCCAACATCTAGTAGGTAAGCCAGGGATGCTGCTAAACATCCTACAATGTACTGAACAGACACTCACAACACAGAATTATCTGGTCTAAGATGTCAACAGGGCCAAGTTTGAGAAATCCTGACCTATAGTAAAATTGGAACAGGAACAGAGCTGCAGTTGGAGTCAATGCCTGGTTCAGTTTACAATATTCCACTGTCATCTTCCAAGATCCAGCTGTCTTTTGCACAGGCCAAATGAGGAATCTGAATGGGACTCTGGTAATAATTAGTACCCTTGAATCTTTCAAGTTCTTCATGGTGGCACTCATCTCTGCAATGCCTCCAGAAATGTATTACTTCTGGTTTATTGCTTAATTAGGTAGTTGTAGTTCCAGATGCTTCCCATTGGCCTTTCCTACCTTAACAGTCATTACTCCAGAGATCAAGGAGCCCAAATGGAAATTCTGTTAGTTGTTCACTGTGCTTGTTTCAAGTTTGCATCTCAGAACTGGGACAGTAACCACAGAATAGGCTCAGGGACCCACTGGACAATTTGCTAAATGCAACCCTTATACTGAAGAGAGAGAATACTAGAGAGGATTTATAACATAAGGTCTGTTTATTGGTCCTCTAAATATGTCCCCTAGGAAGTCCAGAGGGCATTCTCTTTAACAAGACTGTGAGATATATATATTTGTGCAGGGAGGCTTGGCATCCTTGAAGAGCTCTGTGGTTTTTATTTTCTATATGCCAAAAATAACAGCAGGAATGGCTGTCCTCAACCGGGCTCCCTGAACTAAGCAGGAATTAAGGAGTCTGGAGGAACTCCTTGAGGCTGACATAACCTCAGGCTCCAGTGTTTATCTAGGCTCCATAAACTTCCACTTTGATTGGTAAAGAAGTAATTTTGAAAATAGATATTTGGAACAAATGTCCTTTGTTGTACTTTTGTTGGCAAAAATGATGTATAGCTGTCATTTATAAAGACTCTCATGGTTTTACTTAAAAACTGGAAACAAAACTTCTCAGCTACCTAAAAAATCATTTCTAGAATTTCAGGGAGTTTTAAAGCCACTTAATTGATATTTAATACTGTTTTATTACATGGACACCTTGAAAAATAAATATTCACTAGCTAAACAGCAACAACAAATTACAAAATAGAGATAGACTGGAAAATATAAGCCAATAAATGACTAGTGAAGTACAGTAGGATTTTCTGGTAATGCCTACCTAACATTTACAGTAATAAATTTTGTCTCTTTATGAAGTTTTAAGATACGTCCATCTTTAAAACTAAGTAACATCGTGAACTGACCTTAGAACATGTCCTTGAAATTACTATATCCTGTGTTTAGATGAGATTTTTTAGAAGTCATATTAGTTTCATCAAAAGTATAATGAAAACAAACATTTCTAGTTTTGCTTATGTATTGTGTTACATGACATATGAATATGATTATAAATGTATACGCCAGTACTTTGTAAATACATAAATATCTTTAAAGGAGGTATACATATTAGTTTCCTAGGGCCGTTATAACAAAATACCACAAACTGAGTTGCTTAAAACAACAGACATTTATTGTTTCATGATTCTGGAGGCCAGAGTTGGAGTCTAGGTGTTGGCAGGGCTGTGCTCCTTCTGAATTCTGTGGGGGAAACACTTTCTTGCCTCCTCCTGTGTTCTGGTGATTGGCTGGCAGCCCTCGGAGTTCCTTGGCTCACACCTGCCACACTCTAATAATGGGCCTTCATCGTCACATGGTGTGCCTGCCTCATGTGTCTGTGTCTCTTCTCCTCTTTTTATTAAAAGACACATGTAAAATTAAAGGTCCTACATAATATGATCTCATCTTAATGAAATGTATCTGCAATGATCTGGTTCCGAACTCAGATCACATTATAAGGCAGCAGAAATCAGGACTTCAGCCTGTGTTTGGGGGCAGAAATTCAACCCATAATGATAATATGGTGAAAACTTTTGGAAACCACTGTCCTGGGTGTTATTTCTGAGGCTACTCCATCTCAGAAATCTTTGTTGTAATTACTGTCATGACTTATTTCCTCCTCATCTTCACTCTTCCTGGCATTCCTACACTAAAATATAGTCAACCCTATCAAGTGTTTCAAACCACAGGCCTTTCACTATCTCATTACCCATAAGGACCTTTATGGTTTTGCTTTCTTCCTTTTTCAACATACTCTCAAATTAAAAGTACAATATTGCAAAAAGCCCCTTCTTTCTCTTTCTTTTTAACAATCTCACATAGTAGATCCCAAACCTACTAGATCTTCTGTCCTCTTACTAAGCACTTGTACCTTAATAGGTAAATAATGATGGCTGACCCTCTACTCAACGCTTTTTCTACTACTTCAAAAAGTAACTTTTCCCTCACATGTTCACATGTATGTGAACTCATGACCATGATAGATTTCTTTTCTAACCCCTCTGGCCTAATTGCTGTGGCTCTTTGGCTGTACTTTGTGAATGAAAATGGCATAAGAAGAAAGACAAGTATTTTATGTGCAACTTAATATAAAACATTTTGGTTAATTTCATTCTCCCCCACGATACACTCAGAGGTCTCCTCTGAGCTGAAAATAAAGATATAGCTTTAGAACGTTCTGTAAATAAAGATATAGCTTCTGTAGTAAACCTTCAGCTTTCATGACTCAGGGTCCAGCCATCAATGGCTCAAGTTCCAAACTGCCCAGGAACCCTTTCTTTAGGAATCTTAGAGACACTCCCCAAATGGCAAGCAGTATGTTTTAAAAGCATTTCATCTGGGCCCCCGCAGCTGTCTCTGAGCCTCTTTCTTATTTGTGTGAAGTTTCTGACTGTCTGCTTATTTTATTCCACCATATGGGCTAAATTACACATCCCTTTAGATGTGTAATTTAAATCACCTTTCCTGTCCGGCAGCTTGTCAGATTTCGGCCACCTGTAGGGGCCTAAAGAGATTACAAGCTCAAAATACTGAGCTTTAGGCCAATCCCAGCTCTACTCCTGAGCCTGAGGCTAGGTAATTTCACAACTCAACATTTCAACAAATATTTATTGACGATTTGAAAGTACTGTGTAAAAGTTACTTGGAGGATACAGAGATGAAATTCACCTATGTCCTCCAGAGATTCACCATCTGTAGAACACATATGTGTTTGACACTGCATGAGGCTGACTTCTACCAGCCTTGGTAGAAGTACAGTCTGAAGGGTGGAATTTGGATGGGTTCCTGAATGACCCAAGGCACGTCAAATGTGATCATGAGGACGGGAGGGTGGCAGGGTGTGTTAGGGGAGTGGAAGAATTACCACTGTCACTGAAGTGCAGGTTTGCATGTGTGTTCAGAGAGTGCAAGGCTGGAAAAGAAATTAGGAAACCAATCACAAAGTGGTTTGAACTTGAACCTTCAGACCAAGGCCCATATTCTGATGCAATGGTGACTTATACAAATTTTGAGAGGGAGGGTGATAAAACACCAGGCCTGTGTTTCATGAAGAAAAAGTGCATGGGGAGGACAATTTGAAGCAGAGAAAGCCCAGAGACAAGAATGGTAGTAAGTTGGTGTAGAAAAGATCTGCTGCCTTTTGCCTTCTCTACAACACCAAGCACTCATGACCTTTTCCTTTGAAACAGTTTCTCAGGTTCCCTATGGGGAACGATTCTCCCAACCAATGCACTTCAGGTGGCATTGACTCATTGAATCAGATTTGGGTTCCAGATGTGGACATTTGACTTAATCAACATTGAAAAAATGTATGTTCCCCTAACTATAAATGATTGGATCTATAGTAAGTATGCTGGGCTTTCTTAAAGAGAAAAAGAAGATTATTCATTTTGTAATTGCACTTGGAAACTAGGATTGACTTCCGAATTGTACATGTTGAATGATATATTTTTTAATAAGTTAAAGCAACCATTTGCCACTCAGAAAAAAAGAGGGGTTGTGGAGAAAGTCTGGAAATGGACCTAAACTGAGATGGAGCAAGAGGCACTAACACCTGATGACATTGTTTGAATCTCAAGTCAGGCCATGCTTAAACTTGTCTCTACTCTAAAACTTTTTGCCAATGAAAAACTTATAACTGAAAGTAAAACATCATAAAACCCCAAGAAAGGTGTGCTAGCTCAGGGATCTAGCTTCAAACAAGGGTGCATTGGTATCAGTCAATTATTGACAACAATAATCCTGTGTATTAAACCTTTTCAAATTCAGTGGCTTAAAATAATAACGATTTATTTCTGTTCTCATGTCAGCGAGTTGGCTGGAGGATAGAACAATCAGCAGTGCAAGTGGCATCAGGCTGGTTGTTTGACTCTTCCTGACTCTTCCCTGGAGAGTTATCTCAGGTCGACCCCATGTTTCTCTATTCTGAAGTCTATGATTGGTTGATAGTCACACAAAGCAAGTTTTTGTAGCGATGGCATAAATGTAAGATGAGGTAAGTGTGGGTCAAGTCTGTGCTTCTGTCATAACTACTAACTTTGTTTTGTCCAAAAGCAAGGCACATGGTTGATCCCAAGGTCATGAATTGGGAAAGTTCATTCTACTTATATGAGGTCAAAATAAAATTCACCTGGCCAAGTCCAACAACACAGGAAGAGATACTTATACTCTGCATAAGAGTTAGAGGAGTAAATATTTTTAATAAAAACATATTCTGATATTTTCACACTAAGCAGATATGAAAATGGATAGGAGGTCCTTCTAGAAATCATCACAGTACAAGTCCATATAGACCCCTACTGCTTCAGTCCTGATCACAAAATAATAAATCCTCAAATGTGCATATTAAAGTCCAAGTACAGTGAGACATACAGCCAAGTGCAGTGGACATCACCATGTCTATTAGAAGGTCGGAAATAGTGATTAATAATGTTCTAGGAGAAAATTTGCACATTGTGAAACAAAGAAGTCAAGGACAGAAATTTGTGGGAACTCTACATCCAAGGAGAGGTAGAGAAGCCAATCAGAAGAGAGAGAAACTGTGGTTAGAAGGACCAGACACCCAAAGAAAGGCACTGACAGAAGAAAAATACAACTTTGAGATAAGTGAAGTATTTGTTGAAGGTTACAGTGTTAAAGATTTTTGAAGAGCTCAAAAAATGACATCCCTAGTATCTGAAAAGTAGATTATTAAGAGAACAGCTAGGTAGCAAATTGGATTAGAAACCAATTAAAAAGAATAGGAGAGAAAATTGGAGTGGAGGAAGTGAAGAGCTATTGGTAATATTTTAGAGAATTTTCTTTAGACATTTTCTTCTTTTTCCTCACAAAAACTCTGCATTTTGATTTTTTAAGTTTATATCATAAATTTTTATGTCATTACAAATTCTTTGAAAGTACCATTTGTTTAAAATATGATACCTCATGAAACTAATGTGATCACTGCCTTACAGTAGGACATTTAGATTTTTCCCTTTATCCCACGTGGAGAAAACACTGTCATGTATCCCTCATGGAAATATAGCCCATATTTTTATCGTTTCCCCGGGAAAAATTTTCTGGAAAATAAATTACTTGATCAAAGTTCATGAACCCATTAAAGATCATCATATATTGTAAACTTTCTGAGCCAATTTGAAGTCCCACTGGTAGAATGTTGGAAACATCACCCTTGTTACTATTGAGCATTTTTTATTCTAAATTTTAGATTCTTTGATATGTAAAAATCAAACTCATTTTATAGTTTTTTTACAGTACTTTTCAAATTTTACATAAATGTGTATTTATTTATTGGATTTTAAAATCCCTTCCTTGTTGGTTATCTGGATTTTTTATTCATTTCTCCACTGAGAAGAAGTTTTTTCAAAATGATTTATAATATAAATTGTAAAACTGTTAAAAATATTGATTGATTATATTTTCTATAAACCTTTGATCAACTGTATCCATCATCAATGATTGAAATAACACTGCATGATAGACAAATCAAACACTCATTAGCTTACAATGAGCACTTACTTCCTGTACAGTTCTGCAGGTAGATAGACTGTGTTTCTTCAGGGCTCAGCCAGGATTGGCTGGACCTGTTCCAGGCTGCAAGGTGGATTCAGATCTGCTCTATTTATCTTTGCATTCCCTTGGACACTGGTGACATAGGACATCTTCTCATGGAAGATGGGTGGAATGCAAATACATTTTCCTACAAACCTTTGATTGAGTGCATTCACAGCAGTTGCTGCAATGATGCTATACAGCAAACAAGCCCAGGGCTCAGTGGCTTACCTGTTCCTTGTGAACAGGACCGCTGGCAGGCCGAAGCACTGTTCGTTTCACCTCTGCTAACTTTCTATCCATAAAATAAAATTATAAAGCAAATTCAGAATCAATGAGGCAAGGTATGCTTTTCCTCCTCTCGTGGAAGGTGCTGCAGAGTCATGTTGCAAACAGCATGAATATTGAATTCTATACTAAGAAGGAAGAAAAATATTGGGAGAATGTAATCTGCCACATAAAAGTTATTGGGGTTATGATTCTTTAATGTTAACATTTTAATGAGATCAGGCTATTATTTTGTGTGAATAATCCATTATATGTGTAAATATATTTAAATGAAATGCTTTCCTTAATACTCTAAAAATAATAATTATAGATTTAATTTCTCTTCAAAATAATACTAAGTGGAGAAACCACATCAAAATTTCTAAGTTGGTGGGGACCTTTATTAATTTCTGCTGTTAATGTAGTCTAACCAGAATATATATTAAATGTAATTTGTGCTTTTTGCATTTACTTCCTATTAAGGTTTTATTTGTGAGTAGTATATGAAAAAAATTATAACTGTAGTATAGACATTTAAAAAAATATATAACTTCTACAAAATAAAATGTTACATCTGTGCTTATCTCTTTCACTCTTTAAATAGCATTAATCAAATTTCCTATTCTTGTTTGATTCCAACCTCTAAAAATATTTTTATCAGTGGGCCCTTTTACTCTTATCATATTTTTATTTCTGTAATTTCATGCTATATAGCTAAACTAATTATAACTATGCTTTGTTTCATTACTAACTGTAAATGACCCTTTTTCAGCCACTTACTTTTCATTCTGGAATGTAAAGTTCTTTTTAATTAAAGTATAGTTGGAACGCAACATTATATTAGTTTCAGGTGTACAACACAGGGATTCAACATTTATATATTTTATGAAGTGATCACCATGAAAAGTTTAGTAACCATCTGTCACCATGCTAAATTTTTTGACTAAGCACATAATTTTTAAATATTTATTCAGTACAAGCTTTATTGAGAAACTTAAGATAAAACACATTTACCTTTAATAATTTACCTGAAAGCAGGAATGGCACCTGAGCAATCTGGAAAATAACTTCTTCAAATAGCATGCTTGTTAAGTGAGCAATTTGCAGAAGTTGATAGATCTTATCATGATGGAATTTTCTAGCATGCTTTTACGTCTGTGTGGTTAAAGTGGGAATTCTATGTTTTAGACATCATTGAGAGTGGGAGAGAGTTTCCACACAGCTCTGAAATGGTCAGTGCTTGGATTGTGTTTTTGTGACCAAGAGGGCTCACCCAACTCAAATCAGAAACAGTATTAGCACCTGGTGAAATTTGTCAACCAGCTGACATGTGTATTTACAATGCAGAACACATTTCATTAGGAGATTTTGGTTCATTGAAAACTTTATCCTTTTTTCAAATGGCAGATCTCATGTCTAAATTAGCAACTAGAAGCAAAAATTATCATTCTCTCTCACAATAAAGAAGATAGTTACCACTTGCAAGGATGCCAAAGGCAAAATTCTCCTCTAGTAGGTACATTAACTTTATAGTCTTCACACTTCTATTTCAAATTAAGGGCCTATATGGGGCAATCTTACTTCTATGTTGACAAATTTTCCAAACATGAAATGTGCTTAAATTGACTTGATATTCAGCAATATTTAACAAATATACAAATGAGAGAATTTTTAAGTCAATTTACATAAGTTACAGCACTAATAACATTTTCCCAGCATTTAGCATGTCTGGAGAGTATCAATTACAACATACTTTGTCAATTAAAATAATGAATAAAAGTTACTCCATGCTGCAATGCTATGCTAACTAAACATTTTGACTCTTCTTCGATTATACTGCAATGACTTTATTCTCATTGTTGGGACCTTTTCCCTGTCTAAAGGCCCAACTTTGATTGTGGAACTTGTATGGATCATTTTACTGTCTATCTGCACTCAAATTGCCAACTTCCTGAATCAAAATTACATTTTTTTAAAATTCTCAGAAATAGGTGTCCTTCTCAGATATCTCTTCTGGTATACAAAGGTGAGATACACTTTGCTTAGTCCTTGATTGACACAGAAGGAATGAGAAGAGTTTAGATTCGATGGCACCATCTACTGGAATTTCCTTGTATGCTATTTGGTACTATTGTGGTTTTCTTCCTAGGGTAGGACATTATTAGTAATAGTAAATTGACGATAGTAGTACAAATTTCTGGTTTTCAGGTTAGATACAGATAGATGCAAACTAAATATATAAATATTAAAAAGTCATACATAACTTTAAAACTATTTCAAAAGAAAGAGGGGTAAGAATTTGGCTTCTTTTATTCTTTTTTGTAGGAAAGTAACATTTTTAAATTATATTTTAACTGATAATGCTATTATAGTTGTCTTAATTTTTCACTCTTTGCCCTCCCACTACCCACCACTGCTCATCCCCTCAGGCAATTCCCCCACCATTGTTCTTGTCCATGGTTCATGCATATGAGTTATTTGGTTACTCCATTTCCTGTGCTGCACTTTCCTGTAAGTACCTATTTGTATTTCTTTTTTTTTAACATTTTATTTATTTATCTTTGGAAGGAGAGAGGGAGAGAAACATCAATGTATGGTTGCCTTTCGTTCGTCCCCTGCTGGGAACTGGCCCGCAGGGAACTGGTCTGCAACCCAGGCCTGTGCCCTGACTGGGAATCGAACCGCGATTGTCTGGTTCGCAGGCCCATGCTCAATCCACTGAGCTACACCAGCCAGGGCTCTATTTGTATTTCTTAATACCCTTACCTCTTCAACCATTTCCCCCACACTCCCCTCCCCTCTGGCAAACATCAAAATGCTCTCCGTGTCTCTGATTTTGTCTTCATTCTTCTTGGCTGCTTAGTTTGTTTTTTAGATTCAATTGTTGATAGATAAGTATTTTTGGTCATTTTATTGTTCATAGTTTTGATCTTATTCTTCTTAAATAAGTCTCTTTAACATTTCATAAATTAATGGTTTGGTGATGATGAACTCCTTTAGTTTTTTCTTGTCTGGAGAGCTCTTTATCTTCCCTGATTGTAAATGATATCTTTCCTGGGTAGAGCAATCTTGGCTGTAGGTTCCTGCTTTTCATGACTTTGAATATGTCTTGTCAATCCCTACTAGCCTGAAAAGTTTCTTTTGAGAAATCAGCTGATGGTCTTATAAGAATGCCCCTGTAGGTAACTAACTTCTTTTCTCTTGCTGCTTTTAAGATTCTCTCTTTATCTGTAATTTCTGGCATCTTAATTATGATGTGTCTTGGAGTGGGCCTCTTTGCATCCATCTTGTTTGGGACTCTCTGTGTGTCCTGGACTTTCATATCTATATCCTTCACCAAATTGAGGAACTTTTCTTTCATTATTTTTTCAAGTAGATTTCCAATTTTTTGCTCCTTCTCTGCTCCTTTTGGCTCCCCTATGATGCAAATGTTGGACCTCTTGAAGTTGTCCCAGAGGCTGCTTGCACTATCCTCATTTTTTTTGGATTCTTTTTTCTTCTCATTGTTTTGCATGATTGTTTTTTGCTTCCTTATGTTCTGAGTCATTGATTTGATTCTCAGCTTTATCCACTCTATTATTGTTTTCCTGAAAATTGTTATTTATTTCAATTAGTGTATCCTTCATTTCTGGCTGTATATTTTGTATATTGCTGAGGTCCTCACTAAGTTCCTTGAGCATCCTTATAACCAGTGTTTTAAACTCTACATCTGATAGATTCCTTATCTCCATTTTGTTTAGCTCTTCTTTTGAAGTTTTGATCTGTTCTTTCATTTCAGCCATTTCTTTGACTTCTCATTTTGGCAGACTCCCTGTGTTTGTTCTATGATTAGGTAGAGCTACTTTGACTCTATGTCTTGGTAATATGGCCAAATATAGTAGGCATCCTATGTGCTCTAGTGTCACAGCCTCCCCTTCCACCCAAGCTGGGTACAGGAGGTATGCCCTTCATGTGGGCTTAGTATACCCCCCTCTTATAGTTGAGACTTAGTGGCTGTTGGCAGATCATTGGGAGGGATTTATACAGTACATACAGCTTCAAGGATTGGCTGTGACTATTTACCACCAACCTCCGCCTTCCTTGGAGGATCAGCTGCATAGAGGCAGGGTAGTGGTGCTCCAATGTGGTCTATAGCTGTCCACTGGATGTGTTGGCCCTGGGGTTTCCCAGGCAGTTTAGGCTAAGGTCAGCCCCCACAGGTGTTTTGCCCTGGGACTTCCCTGCCTGAGCTATTAAGCAATCTGAGATGGCTGCTACTTGTGCTGGGTGTAGAGATTCCCAGGCAAAGACAAGCTGTGAATCTAGGCTCGCTGAAGCCAACTTTTGCTTTTTTGAGAGGATTTAGGATGTGGTGAAGCATGAGCCAAGACCAGATATTCATATGAAAAAGTAGCTTAGGTAAGCCCATAAATTGGGTGGGACAAAGTCTTTGGAAATCTCCAAAGAGGGTCAAACAGTGTTAGCCAGGTTGATGGAGTCTCAGATATGGCACCAGGTTGCTGGTTTTTTGGGGGGGAGGGTTTCAAAAAGGGACAATGGCCTCTGCTCACCTTGATGCCAGACACTTCTGTTTCTCCCTGGATACCACTGGTGCCTTTTAAGCTGCTACCCAGGTACTAAAACTCAGAGAGAGGAGTCTGAGTAGATGAGTCTATGTGTGGGTTCTTTAAGAGCAACTGCTTGAGGCTTGAGAAATTTCTTCCACTGATTTATTCCTCTGCTGGTTTTTGTAGCCAGTATTTGTGGGGACTTATTTTTCTGGCACTGGAATCTTAGGCCTGGGAGCCTGGTGTGGGACTGGGACTCCTGGATTCTGACGTACCCCTCCCAAATCTTTATCCACCACATGTGGATGAGGGACCAGCCCATTCTGTGCCCCTCCTATCAGTCCAGATAGATGTGTGTTTTTTTTAATTCTATAGCTGTCAGACTTCCATTCAACTTTATTTCTGATGGTTTTGAATGATGGTTGTTCTATATTTTCATTGTAATTTTGTGAAGAGGTGAGCCATGTCTGCCTACACTTCCATCTTGACTGAAAGTCTCTGAATTCCGCTTCTTTACTTTGTGCTTTAAGTAAATGTGTGTGTCCTTAAAAATTCAGACATTAAAATCTATCCCCAATGTCATGGTGGTCAGAGCTGGGACTTTGGGGGGTGATTAGGTCATGAGAATGGAGCCCTTATGAATGGGATTATCCCCTTTTAAAGTGACCCCAGAGTGATCTCTCACCCTTTCTGCCACCTGAGGGCTCAGTAAAAAGCTGGCCGTCTGTAAACCAGGTTGTAGACCCTCACCAAATACCAAATTGCCAGGACCTTGATCTTGGACTTCCCAGCCTCCAGAATTGTGAGAAATAAATTACTGTTGTTTATTAGTCACTCAGTCTATGGTATTTGGTTAAAGCAATTCAAATGGACTAAAACAGCCTCCCAGTATAAACAGCTATAACATTGGTCAAAATATATTACAAAACCATTTTGCCATTATTTAACTGGCATCTACTTACAGTAATCCTTAGAAGAATAAAAATCTGCTAAATTAATTCCATATTTCCTTCAGCATTCAGACCACAAACACTTTCCTCACTAGCACAGAGAACTTGTACACAAGCAAAATAAAATGAGAGTTTTGCTAGCTTGAGGAGAGTAAAATAAGACTTCCTGGCTGTTGATTCATATGAAACTGTGTGTCAAGATACTTAGGAGGAAAAAGTATAGAGAAGAGCCCTGAAATCTGTATAGGTTTCTCTTGAGCCCTTGACTGGACCTGGGCTGTCCATGCCCAGGAAAGACTATGTACCATTGGGCAGAGAGTAGATGCTGGAATGAGAGCTTCACAGACACAGAAATTATGCATCTCCAACATATGGGAACTTCTGTCCAGCTGGAATGAAAAGACATGTCTGAGCAATTTAGACACTTAGTGTAGAACCAAGAAAGGTGATGTTTTTAGAAACAAGAGTATGCCTTAGAGAAAGGAACAAACTCTAGGAAAAAAGACAAATTCAGTAATACAGGTATGCCTTAACAAAGCATCATTTGAGTCTGTTAAGATCAAGAGAATGTTCCAATAATCTAATTGCTGTCAAAAGTCGACACTCTTTAAAGGAAGACAACTTACTCCAGACATCTTACAACAAAATATCCATAATATCCTGCATACAGAAAAAAATAAGGCAGGCAAATGAAAATTCACAAAATGTGACCAACAATCAAGAAAAAATTAGGCAATAAAAACAGGCCCAGAAATGAGGAAAGTATTGGAATTAGCAAGCAGGATGCCTAAAAATATATAGTAATATAACAAGGAATCATAAAAGAAATATTATGAGAGAAATGGTAAGTATAAATAAGAACAAGTGGAAATTGTAGACTAGAAGAGTATAATACCTAAAAATTAAAAAGGTGCTCAATGAAATTGAGTGGATCGTGGGAGCACTAGTTCCAAGATGGTAGTAAGAGGAGCTCTGTGGACTCCTCACCCAGAGAAATGAGCATAACTGGTGAAAAATGTTAGAAAAACCTAACATGTATTGTCTTGATAAATTGTCCTAAGGGCATACTGGAAACAAAAAGATCAAGAAAAGCTATGAAAACTTAATTGCACAGTGAGAGTGAATGACATTTGAACTACAACCACTATTTTCTTCAGTCCTCCCAGCTCAGCATAATAGATACTCCAGTCCATGTAGGTGAAGACAAGAACACAGGGTTCCTTCTTTTTTCGGGTCAGCTGAGGTCTAGAGTATTGTTATGGTGTGAAAGTTCCTGCCCACCCACCTCATTGATATGTTGACATCCTAACTAACACATGTGATGGTATTAGGAGGAGAGACCTCTGGGCGGTGCTTCAATCATGAGAGTAGAATTCTCACAAATGGGATTAGTGTCCTTATAAAAGATGATCCAGAGAGATTTGTAACCCCTCCCACCATATGAGGATACAAGGAGAAATCTTTAGTCTAAAAGAGGTCCCTCACCTGACCATATGGGAACCCTGATCTCAGACCTCCAGCTTCCAGACCTGTAAGAAATAATTTTCTATTATTTATAAGCTATCCAGCCAGTGGTACTTTATGAAGTATCTCAAATGGACTAAGACAAGTACCTTTCCAAGATAGGCAGGCCACTAGCACTTCTCATCACCTCTGCATATGTGTTACAGAGACAGACTGAATCCCAGATGCGTGTATCTGAGAGGGAATCCCATCTTACTACTGGAAATAAAATTTAGCAAAGTCAGCCTTGGCTTGTGTGGTGCAATGGATTGAGTGCTGGCCTGGGAACCAAAGGGTCATTCATTCGACTCCCAGTCAAGGCACGTGCCTTGGTTGCAGGCCAGGTCCCCACGTTGGGGGTGTGCAAGAGGTAACTTCGCATTGATATTTCACTCCCTCTCTTTCGCTCTTCCTTCTTCTCTCTCTAAAAATAAATAAATAAATAAAACCTTTTTTTTATAATTCAGCAACATCAGAAAATAAAAGGTAAACATACAAATGTTAATTGTGTTCTCATATTCCAGAAAAAAATAATTTGAAAATTAATTTTAAAGTGCCACTTAAGAGAGCACCAAAAGGATAGCTTCAACAGATGCAGCAAGATGCTGCTGTCAACCTGCAGGAGCAGGCAGCGTTTGAGAGCTGGTGGTGAAGTTTGTTGGCATAACCAGGCAAGGAAAACTTACTCCTGGAGTCTCTGTGGGTCATATACTTGGAGGGTTTTGTGACCCCTAGCTCCCAGTCTGGCACTGTTACAACACTCAGACTGCCCAGAAGTGAAAGAGGGAAAACCGTGAGAGCTGTGCTTTTTTTGAGTCTGAGTATGAAGATGTTGCCAAGACAGTGGCTGAAAAAATGAACAATTACCTTTTGGGGAAAAGTATCTTGAAATGTCAGATTTATGTCATATGAAAAATACCCAAAGACATTTTTAAGGACAACAATCTTTCATTTTCAAAGACATCATATACTATTGGTGAAACAGTATAAGAAGAAATAACTATATAAAACAAAATCTCAGAAGAGAGAGAATTTTTTTAAAGAAAAATAAAGAAATAATAAACTAGAATTAAGGTATGATTTTTCTTCATTAGTTTTATGGGGGAAAAAGAGATCTCACACATGTATTGTCAGACTCCATGGATTGCCAGGCTTTATCAAAGGAGAGAAAAGAGGCTTTAGGCAGTCTGACTGTGGAGAGCCAGGCTGCATGGCCATGTGTGCACTGACATTTTTAGAAAAATGAGCATTGCTGAGTGGCTGAAATGAATGGTGATGAGGAAATAGTTTTCAAATAGACCATATCTGATGTAAAAGAAGAAATTGTGGCTCAAACACCTACACAATCAGGAGAATCAAAAATGAGGAAAAAACATCAGTATATATTGACATGCATTCTTAATGTATTATATACGACATTTCTTCTGAAAATGTGGTTGTTTTATTATTAGGGCTGATTCTTTACATTTTGCTAGGGACAATAAAATGTGAGCATTGACAAGATTTTTGGAATAGAAATATATTGTTTTGAGTAAATAAGAGCAGGAACAAGGAATTTATTTTCTGTCCACCCTTGCTGAAGTATAAGGACACATGCCAAGTTCCAGGGACCAGGCTCACACTGCCCCTTCTCCTGTTGGTCTCCTCTAGTCTTCTTCACAGATTTCATAACTGTTCTTATCTACTTTACCAAAATAGAAAGTTCACAGTGTTAACTGTAGACTTAGGTACTGACCTCAGGAATTTTTTATCACCACCAATTCTGCCGGACACCTAGATGTCATGTTAGACCTATTATGCAGGGTTCATTTAACCATGAAGGGTACTTAAGAGTTCAAGATCAATGGTTAATTTAAAAGCTAAATTAAGCTAGAGAATTAGGAAGCATTGCAGATATTAATACAGATTCATTTATGGGTATATGACTCGTTTTTAGCAACACTGTCAAATTTGTCTTTAATGGGCTAGCATGAATCAGACTACCATTTTGTAATGGCTGCATCCAGATGGAATTACATTCCAAGATTTAAACACTGCCCAACTCATAAAATTTTTCTATAATTTATTTGAATGCAAGTAGGACTTAGAAATCTTGAAATAAGATAGTAGTATTTTCCTTTCTCAACTAAAAATAGAGCATCAAAAAATAATGCTTAGGAATAAATTTAACAAAAAATGCTTAATCTCTTTACTGAAAACAACAAAACATTGCTGAGAAAAATTTTTAAAAGATTTAAATGAATAAGGGAAAAAATTCATATTCATAGCTTGAAAATAATGTTGTTCACATATCTTTTATCCTGAAATTAATCTATTAATTTAATGAATTCCATGGTATAATTTGACAATCAGGTTTTAAAGTTTATATAGAAATGAAAAGACCTAGAAGAGCAAACAAAGAGAAAAACTACCTTGAAGGAGGAGAACACAACTTCAGTCCTTATACCCTCTTGGTTTAAAGACCATAAAACTGCAATAATCAAGACAGAGTGAGTTTGGCAAGATAGATAAATATAAATCAATGGGACAGAATATGGATTCCAGAAATAGACTTGCATAGACATAATGAATTAACTTTCAAGAATAATGTCAGGGGAAGGGTTTTCAGGATCATGTATAAAGAATACATGGATTAAACCAAAGAGGGGTAGGATCAAGCGTGGAGAGTGGGGATGGCTGGGGTGGGGGGGATTTGTGGAGGGAAGTGGAGACAACTGTGTTGGGGTAGGCAAAGAGTTCTCAGGGACATTAAAAAACAAACAAAAAAAGGACCTTATAAAAAGTTAATGCTTCTGCTCTTAAGAAATACTAGGAAGATAAAGACTAGTCACATTCTGGATGGAAATTATTTTTTCTATCTATCTATCTATCTATCATCTATCTTACAAAAGACTTATATCTAAAAATTATAAAGAACTCCTACAACTCAATAATAAAAGTGCAAGCATAGACATAGACTACAGAATCTATATCCAATATAGATTCTAAAACACTTTATAAGTCATTGCCACAAGGTTGCTGCTGTTCATGAAAGTGATGAAATGCTAAACAGGCAAAGAGCAAGCTGAAAATCTAGAAGGCTACTGTAGCTATTTGAATGACTGAAGTCGTAGGTACTTTTCTTTAATTATTTTTAAAGTGTAAATGATATCCTCAAGGATGTTAGAAATATTACAGAGCAAATATTTAGAAAGTGAACCACAATCTCTTCAAGCAAGATTCTGAATTCCTCAGGAATGAAAGAATAGGAAGACCTCCGCATGGGAAGCTGAAACACCTGTGTTCTAGAACCATCAGTGCTGTGTGAGATTTTACTGTGCAAAATAGGCCAAAACAAAGCTTCACCAAACCTCATTTTCCTTTTGTAAAATATGGAATTTGAATAGTAGGACTCCTAATATTTCTTCTAAATCGAAAACCCTGTAATTTATTTATCCATTCATTTGGTTCATTTATTTATCAACCATGTGTTGGTGTCTACTATCTATATTTGCTAAGCACAGATGAATAAAATAATCTGTACATTTACTGAACCCAATCCAGTGGAGAAACACAGATAAACAACTGAAGATATGTATAAACTGCTAAAGGAATTCAGACCCAAGAACTGCCCAAGCAGGGACTGAAGTTCTTGGTCCCACGTGAAAGTCATGTGGTGTGTTTTAAATCTGCATAGTGTCACTCAAAAAACACTGACACATTATTATAAATACAAAGATTTTCCAGACAGCTTGTTTAAAGGACATGGAGGAGAGTTAGCTTGTCTAACTAAAAGAAAAAATAAATATAGTCTTCCCTGCTGAAAGTAACTATCACTCTCATTTCCTTCTCCTTTTCTAATGCAGAAGATAGCGTTCAAGATAGAAATAAATCTAAAAGAATAAGTTTTCAAAAGGGGTATGTTTGGATCTGTAATGACTTTTATAGCACTAAATTTGTTTTTTTCCCCTGCTTATGTTGTCAAATTCACAGTAAGTCAAACTGGCAGAAAATTTAGCAGTGTATTGTCTTGAGACACCAACATAATAAGTAGGCTTAATATTCAAGCAGGCTAGTTAAATCTATTCTGTTTTCATTATAGCTGAACCACTTGAGCTATACTTTATAATATACAATATGTTTATTTACATGTAATCCATTTATGCACTACCTAAGACACCGATGCAGATAAGCATCTACTTGTTCATTGTGAAATGTTCGGGGGAATACATTTTCAATATTCACACCATGGTCTTCAGCGTAGCCAATGCCTAAGCATACAAATAAAGATAATGTGCATTTATCAGTCAGAATTTGGTCAGAAAAATAGGAATTATGCTAGGTATTTTAACAGGAAGGACTGTAGCATAGGGAAGTACAGTCTTACACAATTATTTCAAAGCCAAGGAAGGTCAAAATAGCAGCAAACAATCAGAAAACAGAAGAATCCCACTAAACTTACACTGGTGACCTATGCTTCCTAAAAGCTCCTGGCAAAACCCATAGCTGCCATCTGCAGATGTCCAGCTGCTCTTAGAGAAAAATGCCTTCTCTCTATCTTCCACTTTCAAGTCTTGCAAAAATGCTTTACATTAGCAGAATTTAAATCGAAGCCCTGTTGGCCGGTAAATTTGGTTAGTGTGGCTTGTATACTGTCATGTGCCATGTCACATGATAGAATTTAAAAGAATAGGGATTGTAGTCCTTATAAAGACACAGTATCTTGTTTTGTTTTCCATCATATATACTTAAAGTCCCAAACAATAACATTGTTATGCTTTTGACTGACCTGTTGCCACTGTCCCTCAATCTAATGAAGATGTGCTCACACTCTTCTTTAAGAGGCAAGTCACAAAATCCCAAATGTTACTGTACCTGGTTATCCATGTTTTTTCAGCTCAGTCACAGTTCCTATTTAATATCCTGTAATTTGCAGACTAAGCCATAAGTTCAACCAGCATGAATACTTCTATATAAACTAGAAGAGGAATGAGAAAACTAATTTCACTAATATAATCTATATATAACACAGCAAGTAACTAAGCATAGTTACTACAGTCCTTTCTTCTGCAACTGATCATAAAGCTATAACTGGTTTAGAAATTTTTCTATTACCCATGCCATATTCACTTTGTCCATAGTCAGCATCTCAAGTGGATATGCGGACTCTTGCCTGGCAGAATAACCCTCAATTTTATTCTAGAGTGGTCCAAGCTATTAGTGGACATGCTTCCTTTGAGTAGCTGTAAAATTTCATTCACAAAATTGGAAGCATGAAGAGGCACACTCAGACAATGACCTGAATGCTCTGCATTCTGCTCTCTCTCTCTCTCTCTCTCTCTGATAGTGGCATCAGCCTTATTTCCCCTTAATAATCAGGATCAGTCATGAATCAGAATATTTATTGTTTCCCTTCTTTGTTGTCATTTCAATGGCACTGGAAGTCCAGCATGGCTATGTTGCAATCTGAACTTCAAGGTCAATGTGGCCCCTGTAAAAACTCTCCTTTCTTGGGAACCAAGATCTCAATATCTAAAATTCCCAATGTTATGGAGACAGGAAGCATAACTTTTGAGGGAAGCTTATTAAGTGAAAATATTGAGGAGAATTATGCCTGCTTCCATTCCTTGTTTCCCAGACCTATGATTTCTTCCTGCAGGAGAAAAGCACATTATACACACAGGCATAGACATTTTGTTTAGCTTCTGCAAGTTATTGTCTTCTGGCCAGTATAAAACCAAGTCTTCAATAGGCTATTCAGTTTTCCTACTGGGCTAGCTTCTATTATTGTAAAACTAATTCTTTGTTTACAAGTGGTGAATTCATTATTACCATGATCATAGTCTTCATTAAATCTATAGATGATGGTACAGGAAGAAGCACTGAGAGCACAGAGGCTAATCCATAACAGGAGGAAATACCTATTCCAGTAAGGACACATCACTACCCCTTCCATGATAAAGGAGGTCTCTCATAATCCACCTGTCATGAGAGGGCCAGTTAGTGCTCCTGTAACCCACCTAACATGAGAGGGAAGATTAGGCCACACCAGGGTTTCAGTGTTAGTTTCTGCTGTTGGCAGGTTGGAAACCCAGTGTGATCATGCCCACCTCACACTTGGCTAGAGGAAGACCATGTTTCTGATCCTAGCAATAACCTCAATCCCATTGCCATGGCTATTTAGTTCATGGGCCCATAGGCAAGCACTGAGGTGGCTGGGAAAAGATGCTGATGGACAACTTACAGTGAGTAACCTTTGATTAGCATTCCCATGGAAAACAAATATTTTCACCATTTCTGAGAACTCCATTCTTCTACCTTCCTGTGACCTATCCTATAGAATAATTTCTTTCCAAACCTTGACCATCTGGCCGAGTTGTTAGATATCACCCATGCATCAGTATAGAACTTTATCTCTGGTCACTCTCCTCTCATGCACAATAAAAGCCAAGATGCTTGGAGTTCTTTCCACTGAAAGTACTTCTCTTCACCTTTGCAGTAGGGGCATCCCCTGGGAGAGATGTGAAGCAGCAGCAGTCCAGTTGTTACCAGTACCAGTAGACCTTGGGACTCCAATTTCTCAGTCAGTTGTAAGAGGGAGCTCACCATTAGGATACAGCATGAGTTGAGGGAGAGGTAGCAATACATCAGGAATCATTTCATGAGAGTCTGAGTGATCTGCTCATTAAATTTATTAGCCTTCACAGACTCCTTATGGCCAACTTTGTACCTATGTCACTTCTACCTGAAGAAAAGTACTTCCATGCTGGCCCAACATTCTGTGTCTTTTTGAGATGTATCAAGGTATCTTGCTATAGCAGATAAATCATTTTATGGTCATGTGATCAAGTTGTGTATTGTGACCACATAATTACACTCTGTCAGCACCCAGTAACAAACCAGGAATGATTTCTGAAGAGAGGAAGGTTGAGCCCTGGCCTGGTAGCTCAGTTGGTTAGAGCATTATCCTGATATGCTAAGGTTGCAGGTTTGATCTCTGGTCAGGGTACATACAAGAGTCAACCAATAAAAATATAAATAAGTGGAAGAACAATTTGATCTCTCTCTCTCTCCCTCTCTTGTTCTCTACCAATAAATAAAAAGTTATTTAAAAGGGTAAAAAGTTTTGTGTTTAAGAGGCCATGACTTTGCTCTAAAATCATAGGGTCCTCGCAGTAAAACTTCTATTAGAGCCTGCCGGTGACTTCACACACGTTTCTGTTTGCAACATAGATAATTCAAGTCCCATTGGATCTATGGGTCATAAAGACATGGTTGGCAGAGTGGCCTAGACAAGTTATTCTCCTTAAGGAACGCTTAAAGCAACATATTCAAATGTAGTATAGGTTGCCTGCGAAATGAAACAAGGCTTCCAGCAATTCATTTCTTTATTAGGGATAGGGAGTTAAAGCTTCAACAACCTGTTTTTCACACTGAATATAATATGTGACATCTCAACCAGACCTGACAACTAGGCCACTAAAAAATTCACTGAGGTGACAGGTCACTGAATTTTAATAAAGCTATTCCTCATCATTCATCATATATGCATCTCAGCAAGGCACCTACAACACTGTCAGCATCCCACTCATCGATTTTATCAGCATGATATTATCGGTACAGTGGACAACCTTAACGTTTTGTGGGACAGTGACACAATCTAAACAAGTTGCACAATCTAATCAAGAAGTAGGTTATGACTGATGACTACAAAACAGACATTGCCCCAAAATGAATCAGTTAAACTATATTGCTATTTCTTTAAGATGAAAGCAAACTGCCTCTTATTTCCTTTATTAATTAATAAAGATCAAAAGACATTTTCTAGATCAATAGCTGAATACCATAAGTTGCTCTGGCTAAAGCGAATATCTGTTTCAGTTTACAAGAATCTACTTATTCTAAAGACCCATCTGTCTCTCCCATGGGCCATTTAGGTGAATTAAATGAGGAATGTAAAAAGACTCAACCCACAGTATCTTTCATGCTCATATCTTTAATATCACCCTCAAGTGATATTAATCTCTGCAAGCTCCCCAGGGCTGTGTTGTCTCTTGTTTACTTTTTGGTGGCAGCTGTGAAAATTCTGCTTATCACTCCCTCTTACATTAGCCCTGTTTCCATAAGGAAATTCTGACAGTTCCTAACTATGTCTAAGTCAAGCAGTCACAGAGTTGCAAGTTTCTTCAGATGTTACTACAAGCAAATGTTTTGTCTCTGTACGCTGCGATCTACCAATAATCGCCCATTTTCCTTTCGCAATGGGATCATTACCACTGCCTTCAAATAACTAGTCAGATACCCAATTTCAGATTCCCATCTATGAAGTTCTGTACCTGGATGAAAATTTGGCACCAAATTTTATACCCAAGAGAAGTAATCAGGGCATCAAAAACCACTGCTGATACGTGTAGAGGCTTGCATAGCCATGGTGAAATGCAGGTTAGAAGAGTGAAAATCAGGAAAGCTGCTATTATCAAGAGTAGATCAGAAGTACTGGGATCCCGGAAAATAGGCACTGGATGACCTTACATGCCTGCATCACTACAGTAGTACATTCTAAGAGGTCATCACAAAGGCATTGGCATCTTCCCATAGCCATTTGTCACTATAGAGTAGAAGCTTCTTCTCTTCTACCTTGCACATCTCACTAAGAACCTCTACAGGGGACCCTGAAGGCAAGGAAGTGTGGGGCTTTCCACCCCTGCGACATGAAGAAGTGCTTAAAAGGCAGAGCTATTACCAAGTTTCAACAGAGAGCACCCCACATAGTAACCACAGACAGAAAGGAAAATCTCCACAGTTGGACTTCTTTTCAGGGTCTCAAACTAAATAAATCAACCATAATCAAATATAAATTCAGTTATATCAATTCCAGATGGATAAACTAGGGGGATAATATTCTTAACCTCTAAATTTTCATTTCCTCCTTTATAATTGCACTTAATTATTAAGAACTTTCTTAATTTTGTTAAGACAGCTTAATATGCGTATAAATAACCTAAAATAAATGTAAACAATCATTATTTAATATAATATTTCTTTTTATATGAATATTTTATATCTAAATATATTTCTGCACACATCACCTTTTTGTACTTTGAAAAAGCACAATTAGAACTAGGAATAATTTTATCTAAATAATATAGGCAGAAAAACTAGTATAAAATAAGAAAACTTGAAGTAACATGAGATTAACTTGCATCTATAATAATGCAGCTAAACTCAGGCCATCTGCCTTGCAGTATCTTATCTTATTTACTGCAAATTTGTGATGACATCAGCACTATATTTTTGTGCCTAGTTATATACGTTCCTGATTAAAATAAAATCATTAATTTTGAACACTTTGCCTTAGAAAAATGATAACATATGGATCATGAAAACATGATTAATGTTCATTTTAAAGCCAGAAATTAAGTAATAATTAAATTTGATAACTCTAATTCAAGATGTAATATTTGTTCCAATTCAAATCTCTTATGGGATTTATTCTAGAGTCAAATGGGCAAGTCACATTGTATATTCAGGCTGTGTTATTAAAATCAAGACTGATAAATAAAATTATATCTTTTCTACATTTATAAAGAAAGCTTTATCTGATGTTAAACAATGTATTTTATTGGGAAGCTTCCCATTTTACTATCCATATGATAATCTGAATTAGGCACCACTGAGCTGGAAGCAGAGCTACATATTTTATAACTTTGTTCATCTTTTCTTGTTTAAAGTTTTTATAATTATAGTAGTAGTCTAGAATGAAAAATGAGCAAATGTGTGCATGCAACCCATTGCATAATAAACTTTTACAGTCATCCATTTAATTATTTCCTTCTTCTATTTTAAGCTTATTTTCTCTAGTTACATGTTCCAAATGTTGATTAGGAACACTATTTTTCAGTGTAATGAATTTTTATTTTCTTTAAGGAAGAGGCAACAAAATACAAACGGCATTGTTTTCTGAAGGTGACATTTTGAATGGAAGGGATGTTACTTATCGATATATAAATTGCTCCTTACCGTTCTGCTCCACGAATGTTGTGTTCTTTCTCCAATGACATCAGAACAACCAGAATGCGTCTTAGAAACATATCTGTCAATATGAAATGTCAGATCAAGTTTTACAGAGATAAAGATGTAACTATAATCAGTTTGTCCTGAGATCTAATATATTACCTAAACTTCATATCATCGATGTGTTGCAAAAGAACATACTCTCTTAGGAAAGAAGAGTGAAAGCTAAGATCCAACACACAGAACTCTTCAGGTTAAGATAAAAGTCATCCTGAAGACCAGAATCTCTGTCCTTTAACAACATATGCAGAAAATTAACAGTATGGATGAGTCCTGAAATAAGGGAGGGATCACTTGGCATTGGCAATGATTTTTCTAATGGTTCCAAATTGATTGCATCTTGTTTTTCTCATTAGTCCACATGCTCCAGAATTATAGATACCATTTGTTTTTACTCCTTTGGGAGCCATTCTTGAGCCAAAGTAGAGGTCATACACATTGCACTTATCTCTAGCTTCTTGCCCTTCTTAGTTTAAAATAAACAACAACAACAAAAAAGGCAGCCTCCAAGCTGAAAGGTGGGAATAATTATAGTAGGGGAAGTGACTGAAATCCAGCAGAAAGCAGAGCAAGCACTATTGTTCCCTCTCAGACCCCTGCCACACATACAGCGTCACAAGCCAGTGACTGGGTTGACCCATCGGGGTGAACACCTAAGGCTCCACCCCTCACTACGTAACAGGTGCAATAAGACAGAAAAAAATGACCCAAATAAAAGAACAGATCAAAGCTCTAGGAAAAATACAACTAAGTGATGAAGAGATAGCCAACCTATCAGATGCACAGTTCAAAACACTGGTAATCAGGATGCTCACAGAATTGGTTGAATTTGGTTGCAAATGACAGGAAAAAAATGAAGGCTATGCTAAGTGAAAGAAAGGAAAATGTACAGGGAACCAATAGTGATGGGAAAGAAACTGGGACTCAAGTCAATGGACTGGACAAGAAGGAAGAAAGAAACAACCAAACAGAAAAGGATGAAGACACAAGAATTCAAAAAAATGAGAAGAGGCTTAGGAACCTCCAGGACATCTTTAATGTTCCAATATCTGAATTATAAGGGTACCAGAAGGAGAAGAGGAAGAGCAACAAGTGGAAAAGTTATCTGAACAAATAATAAGAACTTCCCCATTCTGGCAAAGGAAATAAACTTCCAGGAAGTCCAGGAAGCTCAGAGAGTCCCAAAGAAGTTAGACCCAAGGAGGAACACATCAAAGCACATCATAATTACATTACCCAAGATTAAAGATAAGGAGAGAATCTTAAAAGCAGCAAGACAAAATGAGAAAGTTACCTACAAAGGAGGTCCCATCAGACTGTCAGCTGATTTCTCAAAAGAGACCTTACAGGTGAGAAGGGGCTGGAAAGAAGTATTCCAAGTCATAAAAGGCAGGGACCTACATCCAAGATTACTCTATCCAGCAAAGCTTTAATTTAGAGTGGAAGGGCAGATAAAATGCTTCTCAGATAAGGTCAAGTTGAAGGAGTTCATCATCACCAACTTCTTATTATATGAAATGTTAAAGGGACTTATCTAGGAAAAAGATGATAAAGAACATGTACAGTAAAATGATAGCAAACTCACAATAACTAACAACCACAACTAAAACAAAACCAAAACAAACTAAGCAAACAACTAGAACAGGAACAAAACCACAGAAATGGAGATCACATGGAGGGTTATCAACAGGGGAGTGGGAGAGCAGAGAGAGAGGGAAAATGTACAGAGAATAAGTAGCATAGATGGTAGGTAGAAAATAGACAAGAGGAGGGTAAGAATAGTATGGGAAATGTAGAAGCTAAAGAACTTATAAGCATGACACATGGACATGAACTAAAGAGGGGGAATGTGGGTGGGAGGGGTGTGCAGGGTGGAGGGGAGTGAAGGAGGAAAATGGGACAACCATAATAGCATAATCAATAAAATATATTTTAAAGAATAAGTAAAATGTATCTAACTAAAAAAATAAACAAATAAATAATTTATTTAAAAAGAGAGATTTATTTTTAGGTGCCAGCAACCTGGAAGATGGGGGACTCATGTCTCAAAACCCATCTCCACATCTCAGTGCAGGTAGAGATTTTTATAAGGAGGGAGAGGGAAAGCAGAACAAAGATCAAGGGAGGGATTGCAAAGTCCTCCATGTGCAAATGAGTATAGTCCATTCCAATAAGGCAAGTGATGATATGGCGTGAGTCATTCTGGTTCAGTCAAACTGCCTTCACGTCGCCCTGGTTCCATGGTTGAAGGTCAACGAAGTTCCAAGAGGTAGGATGCCTGAAGGTTGGAGTCTGTATCTTTTGATGTTAGTTTCTAGGATTCTTATACTAACATGTTGTTTATTTACAAGCTACCTGTTAGAGTCAGTATTTACAGAAACAATGTCAAAAGAATGGTGGGGTGGGTTACAATTCCCTACTGTTACAATAATGTCATTTTGCTTTAGCTTCACCCTTGGGAACTTTCATACCCACTGAGCCCTTCTCCCAGTCAGGACGGGTAGGTGGGTGGGACTCCTCAAGTAATTCACAACGTGCAGTCAGCCACTTTTTACAATTACCAGATGTTTTCTGTGCATCTGCACACCTGACACCCCTGCTGCCCAGAAATGTCCTTATGCCGTCATCTTCCTGGCATAGCAGTGAGGCCACTGGTTCCCAGTGCTTCCTGGCACAACCTACACAACTTCTTGTCTCCATTGCTGCTGAAAGGCTGCCATTTCTTCATGACATCTCTGTGCCGGGTAATGAAACTGAGCAGCAAGGAACTATCTGTGGCAATGGTGCAAGAATCTGTCCTGCTAGAGCCTTGGGCCATTTTGATGGCTGTTTAATTGCAGACTCCAAACCTGGGCAAGAGTAAGGAATACATCTGATCCTCCTTTCCTTTCCTTTTACAACATGAGAGGTATACGCTTTCTTTCTGCGTTTCAAAAGCTAACTTTCTCTGCTTTCTTCCCAGCCCAATATGTCAGCTCAACTCCTCTCAAAAAGCCAATCTTTTTCATATTCACCTATTATCAAACATTTCTTATAGAGTTTGACAGTTAATTTGTCTCAACTTTTGTAGATATTTCCTAGTGAATTTGTTACAATGACTGCAAAAATTAAGTGCTTACTAAATTGTCAGTATAGATTAAGACTTTCATTAATTTTTGCCATATTAAGAGATTTTTCCAACAAAGAGACACTTGGTGATCAAAATATTTTCCTTTTTCTTTATTTTAGTATCTTCTAGCTCTATGCAAGCTGATTACACAGGGGAGGGTATTATGAAAAAGGTACAATTTGGAAACAATTGTTTTGTAAAGACTTCACCTGCAAGACTTATATTTAATTTTTAGTTTATCTCCATTATCTTGGACTCACTTTCACTAGATGGTGGGAGTCAAATCCTCTATGTTCTCAAGACCCGGCAGGACTATGTTCTCAAGACCCGGCAGTGAAAACAATGGGAAATTGGTAAGCATTATAGAAATGATCCTAAAAATAATTTCCTAGCCACTGACTATCTTCATGCTTCTTTTATTCATAAAGAAACCTAGTAGCATAGTGATGGAAAATAAATGTTTCTGTCAATGAGAGTAGAGGTCTCATCTGTATTATTTACTGTATTTCTATTACTTGTACCAATAACTATAACATATTAAACTCCCAAAGGTTGAATAAATAAATAAAGACAAAAGTTTATTATTGAATAAAGATGTTAATTTAAAAGTGATTTCATTTTGGTTTAAGAAGATATTAACATTGTACCTAGTATTTGATTTCTTTGAGTCATGCTTTACACGGTATCTTGATCTACACTTATTTATTAAATAAAAATATTTTAGAAAAAAATTTAATTATTGATATATGACCTTTCTGCATCTCTTTTGATTCGTATTTAAAGAGAAACTACTTCCGAATTTTTGTTTGTTTACTTCAGATGTAAATACATTGAGATGTAAAATGAAGGTATTAGACTTAATCACCCCTTAACAGGAGTGAGAAATTACTCAGTCTTCCTTACTAGAGTGATAGAGAACATTTCCAAGAAAATAATTAAGCAGGCTTTCACAATTATATCTTGCAGTTATAAATATAGTATAAAAAATCAAATATTACACATTATTTTTATCATTTTATGTATAAAACTTACAGCAAAAGAAGATTCTACAACTTACTCTGCGTCTCTTTCCAGGCTTCCAAATTCATTCCTTGATTCCGTCTCAGCAGTTCCACAGATGAGTCATTTGGCCACCTGTTCTGGTGACCCAGGTCTTCTCCCTGGACACTGCATGGTCAGCAGCCTGACTGGTCTAGCACCGGGACAACTCAGCACCCGGCCAAAGCCCTGCGTGGAGTCGTTACTCCACAAAAGGCTTTTACTTGATTTGGTCACTAGATCACAATGATACAGAGCAACTTCTATTTTCCTTCCTTTTTTTCTTGCCCATACTTTATACAGGGAAGAACCAAAGAAGGTTGTTCATTCGTTCAGATTCTATATGCAAAGATCACACACATTTTAAAAATATAAAATAAAATGGAAGAGTGGGAACCAGTTCCTTTTTTATCATTCAGAGATATACAAAGTATAATGTTTCATGTTATAAAGAATAACAGAATTGATTCCAAATGGAATTAAAATGGTTTAGATTTCAAGTAGACAAAATAGTTCTCAAATTAGCTTTTTTTCTGGCCCCGTCAATCAAATGAAATCCAATGTTTCCCTCCATAGTTAATTTTTTAAATCAGGATGATAAGTAAGTGTGAGCTAGAAGTTATCTTAAACTTCTCCTGCTTTCTAACCCTGTTCTCTAATATCCCCAGATCCTGTAAATCCTACTCCTTAATGTCCCTTAAGCCTTTTCCCACTGTCACTGCCTTATCTCAGAGCCATATCATGTCTCAGTTGTTTCTAACTCTTCTTCCTGAATCCCATTTCATTTCTGCCAATTTCAGCCTCAGATCTATATCTAAAATGGTTTTGTTACAATCAGAAGCAAGCACAGCACTCTTCTGCCTAAAATCTCTTGTTGTCTCTGAGGAGCCAGTGCAGTAAGCCCCCTGGGGAGATGTCATGTGAGAGGAAGAGTCTACAAACCCTGGACCCTGTGCTGGCTGAGGCTCTGTGGGCAGTCGTAGTAGGTACAGCACAGACAAAACTGTTACAGTGCATGAAACTGTAGGGGAGGAAACACAGTGCCCAGTGACAGGAAATTAGCTAAATAAATTGGGTACATCCCAAAGATGAGATACTATGCTACCATTAAAAGTTATTTTGAAGATGAATATTTAATGATCTATGGAAATACTCTTAAGATTGTTTCATGAGAAAAAAATCAGGTTGTTACTTCAAATTATTTCTCAGTTGAATATATGAGCTTGATAGTTACGCAACTTGGAGATGGGTTTAAAGTTTTAGGAAGAGGAGGAAATTTTCCGAATTGACCAACTAGGTCATTAGAAGTGCTGTTTTGTTGAGAAACAAGAGAGGAGAAGTTTCTAAGAAAAATGTTAATTTTCATTACAAAACCACTGACATTTTAAAAATACTTTGAAGTAGGTCAGAGAGACCACAGCTACAACATTCCCCTTTAAAGCAATTGTGACGTTCAAAGGGCGAAAGCCACCAGAATCTTTCAGAAGCTGAGAGGAGTTCAGGCTGCCTGAATCTTGCTGTCTGGATCCCCGCCAACTGCTGTAGTTCAAGTCCAAGTTCTGCAGCTTCTTAGCTTCCTGACCCTGGGCTACTACCACTTCACTAACCAGCCTACACCTCATTGCCCTCATCTATGCAATGCAGATGATGATAGTACTCACTCAGAAAACTGTTGCTGCAAAGCAAAATTCTCTGAGTGGGTGATTATACTCCCTTGGGGTCATCTGGCAACTCCTGGATACAGTTTTGCTTGTCACAACGGGGTGAAGCATGTTATAGGAATTTAGGTGGTAGAGGCCAGGGCTACTGCCCAAAACTCGGCAATGCACAGGACAGTCTCTCTCACTCCATCCTGTGTCAGTAGAGCCAAGGTTGAAAAATCCTGGCTTATACAGAACCTGCCATATAAGCTCAAACAGTAAGAGTTACTATCAGTATGTTCTCAGCCCCTGTACTTCTGGATTGTTTTTTTTCTCTGCTGACATTATTATTAAGACACAATCCTTATAAGGTGAGTGCTCTTTGAAATTGCCTCTTGGTCAGCAAAACATTTCATTCTTCCTCCTGCATGAAGTGTACTCACTCGCTGCCACCTCCCAGGAAAAAAACACAAAATCCAAACTTGTCACTATGTCCAGGATCTATGGGCAGCATGCAGTCCCACCCATCGGTCACTGATTGGTCGGTCTCCACTTACCACATGCCCCAAGCCTGAAGCCCAGCTCAGTGCTTCTCAGACTACCTGCGAGGAGGGATGAGTTTCGCTTGCTTGCTTGTTAGATTTTTCCCCCCTAATCCATCATGAACTGATACTTCAAATTTTTAATTAAAATAAATCAGTTGAAAAAAATAAAATAAAAAGGAAAAAGCATACAATACATAAGTATTGATCTGTTATATAAGATTCAAAAGTCACAATAGTACATTTCAATAGATAAAATAATAAACTTAGCACAAACAAGCCAAAAGCTTATAAAGTTATCCCCATTGCTCATTGAAAATGTATGCATAGGAGATTAATATAGATAATTATATTATACTGGAGATAAGCAAAGAATAATTCTTACTTTAAATGCCTTTATGTAAACTTTGAGTGAATAGTATACATATCAATATATAAAGTTTGAAATGTAAAATATGAGCTTGTTTCTGGTTTGTTAATTCACATAATCTAGGTTGGATTAATAGCAACAACTTCCAGTGGACAAGGTGTATCCAAACTGCTACTACGATTTGTTTTTATAATCCTCATAGCAGGAAGATTGTTTCCACAGTGGTATTTGATGGAAGCAGAACTCTTAGAGTAAATCAAAAGTGAAAAGACTTATTTTTTCACTTTTATCCAAAATGAAACAAGTGATGCATTGTCAACAGTCATTTTCAATTCTTCACCAGTTCCAATCATTTATCCTATAAAATTATAATAAAGTTTAAGTTACCTTTTCATAAAAGAAATGAACTTGCTGTGTATGTATTTTTTACTTTGATAAGCAAGATTCAAAATATTCTGTTACTGAGGACAGAGGAAAAGCAAAAATTGTGTGTGGAAGGATTATGGGCCAGAATTGCAAAGCTGTACATCAATTGCCAACACGCTGTTGGTGAGAATGAACCACAGGATACATACCACTGGAAGCTCTCAGAGATTCAGACCCCCCTCTTATACACTGATTGGACAGAGGGAGATCTGGATGCTCTGGAGTCATTGATAGGGGGACCAATAACCCTAACCAAAGCGCTACATCAGGAAAGGCTTATGGAGGTTACATCTGCAGGAAGTTGCTGGTTGTTATAACCTAAGTGTTTGAGCCCCCTCCCCTACATTTATAAATTGAAGCCCTAACACCCAATTATGACACTATTATTACAAGGTGGGGCCTTTGAGAGGTGATTAGGTGATTAGGTTATGAGGGTGGGGCCTCCATGATGGGATTAGTGCCCTTCTAAGAAGAGAAGGAGAGGCTGGAGCCCTTCTTCCTTCTGCCAGGTAAGGGCACGGAGAGGAGACACTGTCTACAGCTGGGAGGAAGGATCGCCCAGGACCAGAATCAACACCTCCTTCATCTTGGACTTCTAGCCTCCAGAACTGTGTGGTCCTGAACTTTGCCATTCCATTTCCACAATCACAAAGAATCAAATGAGAAGATGCATGTAAGAGTTCTCAGGAAGTAAAAGGTATAAAAATACCAGGATTGTTTTAAAAATGATGTGAACTGTATCATTCCATGTGTAATCAACATTCTCATTCTTTTTGCACCACAAAGCAAACTGGGGGTGGGTTTTTCCTGCATGAGGGAATAAAGGTGACTGGCAGCCTCAAGACTGGGCAACCAATTGCTTTATGCTCAAATTAAGTACATTTCCACTGCAAAATATGCACACATTCAGGTCAAATAAAGCCAGTGTCCTAATTGGAGAGCCAAAAACTGCAGGAAGGACTGAGGCCCTTGTCTTTGATCTGAGATATTATGCAACTTTGCAGGTTACAAATCTTTAAGCCACCTCTGGTAAGCAGCCCAAGGTTTACTGGGTTACTTGGCAGCTTTTCCTCAAGGAGGTAAGAGCTGAGAAACCATTCTATCTTAACCATTCAAGATAAATGTGTGCTTGTCAACCCTTTTAAAACTTTGGGGAATGGTGTTAATAAGCCTAAACTTTATTTGACATTTGTTGCCTTTTCATTTCATTGACATTTCCTACTAGCTTTCTCTTCTAACACTATTTTCAATTCTAGAAACCACTTTCTTTTAAGTGAGTTTGTAAGAAGGAGAAAATCTTGCAAGACAGATTAGAACCAGACACGGAGAACATTTTAATTGCTTTTTCTATTACAAAGAAAAGGTTATTTTACTTAGAGTCTATAGTTTTCTGGAATTGATGGTATTTTGGTTGCTACATTAATGTTAAGTTCATCAAGAAGGGACCAATGGTTAGAGGAGTTCCTAAATAACTGACTTCTCAGTAATGCATAGACTCAATGAAGATTTTTAATTTTCAGATTTATTTTATTGGGTCACATTAAAAGAGCAAGAGTGTTTAACTACATAAAGATAATGGAATCTTTTTACAGATTAAGATTTGGGCTTAGATCCTTATTTCCCAGTAATTCACTTCAAGGTTGATTTTCAAAAGCTATGTTTGAATGGGCTTAGGTATTAGAGATTTATGTTTTAGATTGTAACCAGGAACTGATATCAGATAAAGTTTTCCAAGAGAGATCTCTGAGAAAGCTAGTGCTTATATTATGATTCCTACTGCAAACACAAGAATATTAGTTATATTATACAGAATCCACCAAGACCAGAAATATTTTTATTGGTAATACCATAAAGGTTGCCTAAACCTAGAACTTCATGAATAATGAAACCCATTGAAAACTCACATTCCATGAAAACCATAATTATTGTTTATTAAATTTATTAAGTGTAATTAATAAACCAGTTTATTAAGTGTAGTTTCATAGCATGCTAACATTTTCAGATACCAACCAATGTATTGTTGATTGCTGCCATTTTCTTTACCTCTCAGCCCCTCTGTCACTCAAACAAGCAGACATTCTGCACCATTGTTTCCCAGAAGGGGAGCTGCTGCAGAAGTCAAGGAATGAGAGGAACCAAAGCTCCCATGCTCAGAGAAAAGGCACAAATGGTAGATTTGAGGGTATCTGTTGAAGAGAAGCACATCTTCTACTCTTGGTTCTCCCCTCTCTACTACAAACTAAGATGGGGAATTCTTCCTAATGCTTGGAGATATGAAAGACCCAGAAGGACAGCAATGAGATAACCTGGGTCTCTAGGAAGGAGTCTGGACACTGCCATTCTCCCCCTCCCCAGTTACCAGGAGCAGAAAGGCCTCACCTGACCGTGTCCAGAGAGATCTGAGGAGGCAGCAAGACCCCATGGTAGTAAGGGCTGTAGAATCATCTAAGCAGATGAGGTCCTAGACAATCACAGGGTGCCCTTAGTCCACAGTAGAGCATGAGCAGCTGAAAAATCCCCAGCTGGTTCCTGGAGGTAGTCTCAGATGATGTTCAATGCCCAAGCATGTCCAGATGGCTCTGAAATAGCAGAGAGAAAGATAGAGCTGAGGTCCTTGAGCTGGGCTTGAGGGAAGGGTCAGCAGCATCCTTGAATTGACCTTCATGGGCCAGATGGCACAAAAGAACAGGGCAGATAATTGAGTAGTTGGAGGAGGGGAAAACCAGTTCCTTCCTCCAGGCCAGCATTGAGCACAACCCATCTCCTCAGTGTGTAGACACACATTTGGAGAAAAAGAGACAGAGGTGGCATGATAAACTTAAATTGTCTGAAATTAAATTTCCACTACCTGATGGAATGGGGCTCCAAATAGAATAAAATTCATTTTTTTAAAAAATGGAGGTATATTACAGAACACTTTAGAGTGTGATTTGAAATCCATATCTAGTAACTTAAGAATCTATTTTACATCTTCTAAAGTCAGTCTACAATTTCTCTTTTTTGATGGAGCATAGTATAACTTTTATTATGTCTACAGAAACCCCGTTGGTTGAGTCTGGATTCTATTTAAAGTGTTCTGGGTGTTCTTGTCACAATACAATAGTATGTGATGGTCATATCTAGCTTTAAGCCTATGTTACTAAATCTTAGTAAATATATCCCCATACCTATTTGCTCAAAATACATCATTGAAAGACTGAAGCCTTGCCAATTAATTCAGTGGAAGGCTTTGCTTTCATCCAAAATTCTATGCAAAACTCTATCTCTGGCTGTGTTTCCTCATTGCATTTCTCTCTGATCTCAGACTCCTGTGTCCGCCAGCAGCTTCATTCAGTCTCTTGGTAGGAACCAGTGTACTCTCTCTGGCAGCTGTGTTCTCTCTGTATGATCATCAGTCTTCTGCAGGCTGTGGTGATAGGATGGATTTTTAAACTCTTTTGGCAGAAAGAGCCACTTCCTTCTCAGGGAGAAAGATGAAAGCAAACCCCACACTGCGCAGAAACGTGGACACCATGACACTTCCTGCAGAGCACGGTTCAGCTCCCACTAGCCCACCATGCGTATGCAGAACTTGACTGCCTCAGCCTTGCTTGACCTGCACCATATGAGCTACATCCACTTCTCAGCTGATGTTTCATCTATTCAAGTGAAAGCTATATTTGGCTACTCAGCTTGAGCCTTAACCATTTAGATTAGTTACTGTATTTCCTATTGTTATCTGCATACATTTTAATATAAGGCACCCTCATAATTGAAATGTTATGTACCATACATTAAAAAATAACTTCCATGAAATATCTAGTTAAAATCATTCATTATGGCCATGTTATAGAAAGAAGTGTTCAGTTATAGTCACTGATTATTGGAATGCACAGGAAAAATGCCTGTATTCCTGATTCCTTTCTGTGACCTGACTTTAAGTAAATACAAATTGTAGAGGAAGTTCATACTCTTTTTTCTGTTGTCTCCATGTATAGAAAACAGCTCATGGACGATCTTTGGCATGGTTTGAATAATCAAAGGAAACTGAACTTGTGGCTGGGAAAAGAGTCCTGGGGAGAAATAAAGACACCTAAGCCTCACGCCAGAGCCACCCATGTTGATGCTTCCTTGTCTTGCATTTTTACACATCTACAGCCATGAAGATTTGGGAGTTATCACTAGATAGTTTCACTTATTTGGAGAACTTATCCCATTCCACTCCCTTTCACATTCTCCCATTGCTCTAAATTGCTACAATACCTGCTAAACTGGAAGAGCTCAATAATGGTTTGAAAATATGATTGAATGAGGGCTCTTGGCAGAGCCTGGATCTCCCTCTGAGATCTTAGCTGACAGCCAGGAGCTTGTGGGAAGCATGCAGGTCCTTCTCCCAGACTGCTAGTTCTCTTTAGTCAAAGAGCATGCAGTCTGGCAGAGGGGAGAACCTCAAATATGTGGGATTTAACCTTTGGATATAAGGTGTCTCTCTGATGGTAAGAACATCCCACTCTCCTAGATGGCAGAGGCACCCCACCTCAACCTCTCCTTCCTGACCGAGAGCTCTTGATGATCTTGGAGGACCAGGACGAGAGACTCATGACCCTAAATAGAAGATGAGAGAGGAGCACCAACAGCTGTTTCCACTGATGGTAGTCCCTCCATTTATACTCAGTTTATTTCTGACGCTCCCAGATTGAAGCAGATGACTATAAAATAGATTATACAGATGTAACTAAAGTCTGATTCAGAGGCAGCCAGGCAGGCAATTGCTGAAATCATAAACCCGAAAGAAACGTAGCCAGATGGAGAAAACAGTACCTATCAAGCAATTCTTTGAGAACATGAGATTCCATCTCAGGGAACATTACCATTATCTGCTGCAGGTCCAGTTGACTTTGGAGACTCATAGAACCTAGGGACCAGAGCTGAACTGGTATGAACCACAGAAGAGGAATTAGAATCAGCTACAGTTTTCCTCCTTTCCCATGGATGGTTTTGCCTCCAATCCAAAAAGATAGTAAGTTGTTGTTGTTGTGTAGAGCATAAAAGGCATTCATTTATTAACTTCCTGGGTTCAGCCTGTCCAGAGTACAACATGGCATCCTTGCCACAATCTCACAGATGTTAGCTTACATTATTTTTTAAGTTTTTAATTGTACTTTTTTTCTGTTACCTTTTGGTCCCTTTACAATTCTCACCCCACCCCGCCCTACAATCACCACACTGTTGTCCATGTCCATGAGTCCTTTTTCCTTTTTGTTCAATCCTTCCGCCCCCTAACCCTCACCCCTGGCACCTCAGCTGTCATCCTGCTCTCTATCTGTGAGTCTGTCTCTATTTTGCTTATTTGTTCAGTTTGTTTTCTTCCATGATTTTTATGATTTCAGGTCTAACATTTAAATCTTTGATCCACTTTTGAATTTATTCTTGTGTGTGGTGTAAGAAGGTGGTCTAGTTTCATTTTTCTGCATGTATCTTTCCAACACCATTTATTGAATAAAATTAACATTTTGTTCATCATGAATTATCTCTTTTTGCATCAATTTTGATGTTTTAACATATTACATCAAAATATTGTTTATTTTAATTACCGAGTTTTCTGGCACCTTCTTAAATGTTGGGCCTGTATTAGTTTCCTGGGGCTACTATAGCGAATTACCACAAACCAGGCAGCTTAACACTGTATAAACTTATTCTCTCACAATTCTGGAGGCTAGGCATCCAAAATCATAGCATCAACAGAATTCACTCCCTCTGAAACCAAGAGAGAATCCTTCCTGTTTCCTTCAGTTTCCAGTGGCTTCAGAGGTCCCTTGGCTGTGGCATCATCTCTCTAATCTCTGTCTCTGTCTTCATATGGCCTTTCCCGTGTCTCTATGTCACATTGCCCTCTGCTTTTCTCTGATAAGGACAGCTGTCATTCAATTTGGGGCCTACCCTAAATCCAAGGTGATTTCATCTGGAGATTCTTAATTACATTTGCAAAGAGCCTTTATCCAAATAAGATCACATTACCAGGTCCCTAGGGTTAAGACTGGGATATATATTTTGGAGGCCACTATTCAACCTAAGGAAAGTAGTTCATTTGCCTCACCTTAATCTCAGCCCTGACACAAAAATTAATGTCCCTAATGGCTTCTGTCTCATCATTAGAGACTCATGGCTGGTCCTTTTAGGTAGCGTGGAATGAGTGGATGGGGCAATGAAAAGAGTGAACAATACACTCAAAACGAGTGGGGATGTTCTGTAGCCCATCCCATCCACACAGAGAGAATATGGCAAGGGAAAGAGAAATGATGTTTTTCTGCACTGAAACTTTGCATAAGTGTCTTGAAAGTAAGTTGTAGAGAAGTCACCAAACTTCTGTCATTACAATAACATACGTTTTGTGTTTTGTTTCACATAATTTTGTCCCTTGACTTATTTTCTTTCAATATTTACTTCATACATATATACAAAACTATTGATTTTTTCTAAACCACAGCTGCATGGCTGTTGTAAATTGAAATTCTTAGAGCATGATCTTCTTCCTATGATCGTGGGAAAGAGTGAGCTACTTTAAAAACACACAACTCAACACACTTCTTGACTCCATATGGAGATTTTATTCATTTAAATAGAAGCTTGGTGTTCTCCCAATTTCCCACAAGACACTCACTAGCATTGAGGAGATCTTTGCCCCTCAGTGGGACCTATTAGGATGATACCCTGTGATAAAAATCTCCCCATCCCTTGCATTGACTTCTAAATATATACACCCCTAGTCACTACCACAACAGTATTAGGGAGATAGAAAATGTGAGAAAAAAAAGTCCACCAATGGTTCTGTTGCAAAACTTACACTTTTTACCCCAAATATAATTTCAAATGAATCTGTATGTGAATTTCTACAGTTAGATAAACCATGAGTATTATCTCAGAAAACGTGTACAAATTTAGGGTGTTTGGGTAAACTTCTCATATTTAATACATTTAAAAATTGGCATCATATGAGCAAATTATTTGCAGATTCCTAAACAGGATGAATAATCTGACACCATATGGAGACTATTTATAAACCACAGCAATTTCCACACTGTTGATCATGTGTAAGATAAACAATGTAACTGAAGTGAATTATTACTTTTCCATTATTTTCTGGGTATATTACATGTCATGTTTAAATTGAGAGAAGCAGTTTTGAGATATTCTCTTATACACATCTTACTACTCATTAGTCAAGGGTGATTATTTGTATTTGTTATTTTGTGACTTTAACACAAAACATGTTTTCTTCTTCTTATATGCCAACTGGTATTAAGAAAAGGGTTAAATTACAGAACATTAAGTAAACAGCAACTTTTGCTCATATAATGTGTGTCTTAGAGAACTCACCATGAAGAAACAGGATGTGAAATAGAGGGTATGTGAGAATGGGTTAGTTGTGGGGGAAAAAAAGAAAGGGATTCTGTGGAAAGAAACCTCATGGGTGAACTGACCATAAATTCCTAACTGGGCAGGTCATAGTGGGCAGTCAATATGTACATGACCCCAGGTGTATAACTTCTTTACTACAAGGCTCATCTTTGCTTTAAGCAAGACCTGGCCATTGTTTCTGTGCCTCCAGGTCAACACACATTTAAAGAGCCATAACCATACTCAAGAGAGCACACAGTCTTGTAATCCAGTCTCATCCTTGCTTTTAATCTTCCATAATTTCAAATGCAAAACAGAAGCTACAGAGCTGCTATTTTCCAGAGCATTTCAGGTCTTGCTCCCCAGCATATTGTCATCAGTTTGGCTTAAACAAACTCATAAAAATTCTCTATGGGTTTGATGTTTCTTACATCAACACAGTCACAGAAAAAGGAGGATTCTAATTTTGTATGTCATCTTTCACTCAGATGGCTCCTCCAACCTAAACCTCCTGAGGTTGTGGATGGGAAGACAGGGTGTCAGTAAACATTGAAAGAGCTATTCAGGGACATCACCACAGTGCTAACTACTGAACCACTGACGTACCTTGTGATTCTGTGCTCCTCCAGCTTCCATGCTGCACTCCAGCCTGCATGCAATTGCTTTAATGTCATCCGAACTGCTCTCCACTGTGTCAACCCCTCTAACCCAGCCTTCCCACACTGCCAGAATAATTTTTCAAAACTGTGAATGTGGTATGTCATGCCACTGGCCAAATTTTTTCAATAGCCCTCTGCAAAATAAATTTATTTATTTTATAGTCCTGCTATTCTATAGCAGGACTCACAAGACCATAACTTCATGGTCTGACTCAATCTACCTTTCCAATCTGTTTCCTACACCACTGGACACATTGAATAGTCAACCATTCCAGGAACAGAGGGGGACCATAATGGTTTGGAGTGGCAGTGAGAAGTGAGGAGGGGGGAAATCCTCCAAATCATCAACAGGAGACTAACAGCATGAGCATAAGTGTTTCAGGTGAGTTGGTGGTGGCGGCATCCAGTAGGAGCAGGTCTTGGGCAAGTGTGAAATTTTTCATAACAAATATTTAATCCTTCCATTTTAATGTCATCCAAATGCTTTATTACCTTTCTTAACTATATATGTAAAAAAAGATTGCAAGTGTCAAATAGCTCTTTAGTATGGAACAAAATTTTGGTATTGGTTGATTGAGCTGCTGTAAGTTGCAGGCACCAATACAGAAACTGAGATGAACTGAATTGTAGCCCCTACATTTAAGTTGCTCACAGTCAGGAACTTTAAAAGCTTTGGATTTTCCATGAGAAATTCACTTATGGCAGGAAACTGTGGCTCAGTATCTCCCATCATTCTCAGATAACTAAAATCCTGGGCAAGGCTGGAAGTTTCTGGCACGTGGTGAAAGACAAGGGCATGGAACTGCCAATCAATGCTGGTTTCAGCGAGGAGATCCTGGAGGGCAGCACATGTCATCATTTTTACCTCTTAGAGGAACATTTTTTTCTACTTTCAATGTTTTTTCAGCTGGTCTAATAATTAAATCTGCCTGAGACAGGTTAAAACCCAGTTTAATTATATACATACATATTGGAACCCCACATACATGAGAGAGTCAGAGACCCCACATATATGAAAGATTCGGGGGTATTAAGTTAAAATGAGGTATATAAGTGTATAGCAGTCTAAGTTAAGGATGGGGTGAGGTGCCTTGGGGCTTCAGAGGGGAGGAAGGTCTTTGCAGGATGATAAGAGCAGATGTTCTTGACAGTTTGCTCTGCCTTATCAAGAGGTCAAAAAGATTATCTCTAGTAACCTCTTATATGTCCAAGGCTCCTCATTTAAATTATTTTAGGTGGGTGGGGGTGGGGCAGAAGGTTTCTGAGTCTTCAGAAAGGTCAGAAGGTTTTTTTCGAGTTTGCAGGGTCTCAGTTGTCTTTAGCTCAAAACAACCCCCACATTGCAGAGGCAAATTTTGGGGTAACTCATTCTAACCCCCTACAGAGCCCTTCTTCATATGAGTTTCTACTTATAAAGAATTTTATTAAATCTATTGGGAGGTGACATTGGTTATTCAGATTATTTAGATTTCAAGTGCACACTTCTGTAATACATAATTTGTATATTTCATTGTGTGTTCCTCACCCAAAGTCAAGACTCCTTCTGTCACCGTATTTTTTACCCCCTTTACCCTTTACTATCTCACCCCAACCTTCTTTCCCTCTGGTAACAGAGTTGTGTGTGTCTATGAATTTTGTTTGTTTGTTTGTTCATTTGTTGCTTTCAATTTTATATCCCACATATGAGTGAAACATAGGATTCTTGACTTTTTCTATTTCACTTAGCATGATATTCTCAAGATCCATCTATGTTGTCACAAATGGCAGTATTTCATCTTTTCTTATGACTGAGTAGTATTCCGCTGTGTATATGTACCACATGTACTTTATCCAATCATGCTGAACAACACTTAAATTGTTTCCATGTCTCGGCCGCCAGCAACAATGCTGCAAGTGTGAACAACAGGTGTATATACTTGTATATCATTACCAATAAATGTTTTCAAAATTTTCATGTAGATATCCAGAAAAGGGTTTCTGGGTCTTATACTAACTCTATTCTTAATTGTTTGAGGAACACCTATACTGTTTTACATAGTGGCTGAACTTGTTTACATTCCCATAAGCAGTGAACAGTGTGTAAGGGTTTTTTTTCCTCCACGACCTCTCCAACACTTGTTATGGCTTGTCTTATTGATAATAGCTACTCTAGCAGGTGTCAGGTGGTATGTCATTGGACTTTTGATTTGCAAACAACATCTCTGAAAGGGGTTAATATCCAAAATAAATATAGAACTCATACAACTCAGCAACAAAAATAAACAATTCAATTAAAAAATAAGACAGGGGACTGAAACATACCCTTTTCCCAAGAAGACATAAAAATGGCCAACAAATATTGAAAAGATGCTCAACTTCACTAACTATTAGAGAAATGCAAATTAAAACTACAAGCAGTTTCTATTTGAGTAAGAGGCAGATTGAAGCATAATTGGCCTTCCATCTCCGGAACCCTTAAATCTCATTCATAGCTTGATCCTCACCAGATCTGCTCTGAGTCTGTAGGAGACAAGAGACAACTTAAACACTGTCGTTGGAGCCATCTTCCTCTCCATGGATGATCGTGAGTACTTTTTCTTATGTAATGCAATGAGAAGTCAGATGTCGTTGTCTGTTGTCAACTAATGCCATGTAATAACCTCCCCCCAATGTCAGTGGTTTTTCACACAGCATTTACTTCATCCCAGGTCTGAGGATTGGGTGAAGTAGCTTTGGGCAGAAGTTCAGCTGGGTTGACCTCAGGTCAGGTTAATTAATATCTGTCCCACTTGGCCCATTCTGAGAACCAGGCTGAGGAACCAGTAGCTAACAGGGATGGGCTCTTCTAATTATGATCCTGGGGCTGCATAAGCGAGAAACACCGCAACTAATTTACTACCTCTGTCCACATGGCATTTGCTCAGATTCCATTGTCCAAAGCAAGACAAAGTCAGGGGGTAGAAAACACATTCTGTCTCAGATGGAGGGTGCAGTGTAAGTGCCTAGAATTAAGATGTTTTTACTATAATGTGTCTGATGTTAAGCTTTTGACTGCCGAGGCATCCATTGCAAAGACACATTACCGGCTGCATGACAGAGCTGCTGGTAAAACCAGTAGATAAGAAAACAGGCTGCCCCATCTATAACGTTCTCCTTTTAGAAAGGCCTTGGTGACCTAATGACTGACCACTTGAGTGACTCCACTTTTCCCTTCCTGGGACTTAATTCTTGCTCTTGTGTTTTAAATTTGACAATAAAGAAGGAGCTCGTGAAACCTTAGATACCACAACCTAGACTTCAATAAACACAGAGTCATGAGTCCTCGCTCCCTCTCTCTCTACCCATGAGTTCACTGTGTAGCTCTAAATGTACTGAGTACCCTCCAGGACTTGTGAGTAATGTTTTTTGTTTTTTGTTTTTTGCAAAGTTTCCTGATGGTTGTGGCTGAAGTGCATCTTGCAATCATAATGAAAACAAGGGTGAGTTGGCTACAAGACTGGTTCCCATCTGGAAAATGTCTGTGGGGGCTGGCTACAGGTAGTAAGCACCCAAGTGAGTGCCCCACATTCCTAGTTAACAACATCACTACTGATGGGCTGATATAACACAACACAGAGGGGGATTTTAGTGAAGAGGCATCAAACAACACTCCATTCTATCACATCAGGTGAGGCTACAACCTATGTAACCACAGGGCTGGCGTAGTGACTAAATACCACACCTACTACATCTGCAATGTCCCACCCTACACATGCACTTCATCCTGTTGCCACTGGTGATGATAGGAATTATCATGTTGCTACTGCGTGTCATAAATTACCAGTGTCTGATTTCCCCCAGCCACACAGTTATTTAAGACCCCACCCCATAGTAAGGATTACCCAATTCCAGAAACGTATTTTCAGGCTCTCTTTCCTGAAGCTACTCCTGGTACCAATTACGCTATCCAACACACACACAAATAATGTCATATCTGTTTTATATTCATAATGCTTTATGAGAAACCAAACTGAATATCCAGATTTTATACATCTCATTGACAGGAAAGAGTTGATATCTAAAAACAATACACCTAACCTCTTTATAAATCTTACTATTCAAAAAATACATAAAAATCCTTGGCATTATTCCCTTCTCAGGTTCTTTGTAACAGATACTGAAAATCCCCAAGATTGTTAAGCTATTAAAGATGCAAGACTTACATAATGCAAATTCTATAAATTTAGTATTAGTCAAAAACTGTGTTCACGAGAAACTGCAAAATAGAATATGTAGAAGAGCAGAGTAAAAATGGAAAACAATGTGTCTATTAATGTCAGTTGTAGTTGAAGGTGTTTAGAACAGGCTTCCCCGAGATGTGCCACTTTGGTATGTGAATTATTTTGAACTGAAGGCAATTGAGACCCTGTGGCTCATGAGAAATGTCTACCTCTCCCTTAAAGAATCTAAATTAGGGGCCTTACCCATAATAGGAGTTATTACCAGAGATAACTTTTTATGACCTATTTATAGGCCAGAGCAAACATCTAATTACTGAACAACTGCCCTTCTTATCATCCTGCAAGGACCTTCCTCCCCCCTGAAGCCTGAAGGCACCTTAGCCTCACCCTTATCTCTGTATGCCAGATGTGCCTCATTTTCCATGTCTGTCTCTGAATGTCACATGTATGTGGAATCTCTGAGTCTCTCATGTATGTGAAGTTTCCATATGCATGTATGTAATTAAATTGGGTTATTTTCCCTTTTTAATCTGTCTCATGTGATTTGATTGTTAGACCAGCCAGAAGAAAGTAGAAGGGTAGGGAAAAGTTCCTTCCTCCCTCACAGAGTACAGACTTACAAATTTCCCAAGAAATGTTATCAGTGTATCATCCTTATGAAAAGAAACAATAAAAGATAAGGTGACTTTGCTGGTGAAAATGAGAATTTACACAAGAAATCTGCAGAAACATTAATGGAGATCTTCATCATTCTTTACCTTAGATTTTTAAAAAATTATGATAAAATCTAGGATCAAAAATTCATTTAAATTGTCAAGGAATTAGGTTTTTTGTATTAGATCTTAGACTTTTTTTTAATTGCAAAATATAAATAGGTATCTCTTATCTACTGTTACAGAGAAAACCATAGGCCAAAAATGGCATCACTGTGCTAAAGCCCATGGTCCCAAACCTAGATTTAATACTTGACCTAGTTGCTGTTAACCTTTCCCCAAAATATAATCTTAATCAACCAGTCTGGAATTTTCAGATCAACGCTGATGAGGTAATCTGTCATTTGGGCCTTCTCCATCTCCCAAAGAAAGAAAAAACAATCGGCATGCTAAAACCTTTGCCATTCTCTTCCCCTAAAATGAACAGGCTTTGGTATAAAAATAATGATCTTTTTTTTGTTTATAACTCCCTTGCCCCACCCTTCTTCATATAAGACCTTGCACTTTGTACACCCCATCCCAGTGCCCTTCCAGTTGATAGATGATGGGATGCTGCCCCATCTGTGAATTGTTTAATAAAGTCAATTAAATAATCACATTTACTCAATTAAATTTTGTGGTTTTTTTAACACTATAAACCTAAAGCATAAAAACTCATGAAATGTATGCTTTCCCACATCAGGCAACTACTAATCAGAAGTATTTTTTCCTACCCAAAAAGAGGTACAGGGAGTGACAAGGGAGATGACTTGCCGATGAAAATGGGATTACCACATGTGGTGATGAGGAGACACCTGTGTCCATGTGTTCATTCTTACAGATACCTTAAAAGCCTTCAAAACTTACACAAGCAAACAAAAGATATTATGTTATCATCTGCTATGCTGATCAACTTCATCATTTGCACCTGGAGCTAGAATATCACTTCTTAAGGAAAAGGATTTAGGGAGCTTTGGAGCAGAATTCCAGTGCTAACCAACACTGACAGGCAGGAAGAGGGAAGTTTCCTGCCTCACACAACTATGTTCCCATCATGTCCGGGAGGCCCTGGGACAGGACAAGTGGCCCTGTCCCATCCTGTCATAACTCTACCTTCATGTAAAAGTAGATATATTCCCCAAGGTGACTGCAGGGACTGGATGAGAAAGGGCTTCTAATTCTCAGTCCTTCTAATACTTCTCATACTCAGGCATGATGGATATGGAGATACGATTGGGCAAGAGAACAGAGTACAGACCGCGGCTGGTATGACCCCGTGAGATTCTGGCACGTTTGTGACTTTCCTTGATAGCTTTTCCCTTCCTTCCCACAAACACTTCTTCTTGGGCATCGACTACAAAATCTTTATAAAGCAAATGACTTAGTAGATAGCAGGTCTACTTGCAGTTCATACACTTTATTTCCCAGATCTCAACTTTGTTTGCATTTTGAACCTCTCTTTATTCAGCAAGATGGCAGGAAACGAATTCACCTTCCTCAGGGCAAGTACTAGACGACCACATGTTCTGGTTTGCCTGGGGCAGTCCTGGCTTATGCTGTTATTTCAGTGTACTTAGAAGTACTCTCTAATGTGTTCTGGTGTCCACATGTGGTGACTCTGGTAAATCACCTCCCCATTCACAAAATCATCTCAAAGTTCCTAGAAGTTTGCACGCTTTAGGGTCAGTGGAGGGGACAGGGATACAATCATTAAATTACACAGGGTTTTTTTTTTCTCAGAAATGCCCATCATTTTGGCACATGTAGACAATAAGGTCTGTGGGTTGGGACTTTTTGCCACTTCTCTGCCACACTTGGTAAGTGCCACTGCTCCAAATCTGTCCATGTCCTGATGCAGAGTTGACATTTCCCTCTAGGGTCTGGCTGCTTCTCTAATGCAATGTCATTGTCCATGTGGAATCCTGATGTTCATGCTCCCCTCAACTGTGGGATGGACCTAGGGTCACACTTCTAATAGACAGAATACAGCAAAAGTGGTAGGACGTCACTTCCAAAGTTAGGTTATGAAAGGACACTGGCTTCCATGGCTCTTGCTTCATCTCTGATGGAAGACAAGAGCCATGTGGCAAACTTCCCTGTGGAAAGGCCCACCAGGAACAGCCGGCAGAGACCGAGAGGGAGCTGGATTCTTCCAGCTCATAAATGAGCTTGGAAGCAAATCATCCCCCAGCTAAGACACGAGGTGGCTGAACCCTTGTGAGGGACCTTGAGTAGATGACCCAGTATAGGGTGAATTTAGATCCTGACTCAGACAAACCATGAGATAATAAATCTTTGTTGGTTTAAGGCCCTAAATTTGGGGGTAATTTCTTACACTAAGAGAGCCTTTTCTGTTCCTGGGCTCAACACACCTGTCTTAGATCTTACTGATGCCAGGAATTAAGGAGCAAATCCCTTCTTGTAACAACAATGTCTTTTATTTTCTGTATTCTGATACTTTGACATCTGGGGCCTTACTGACTCAGTAGAGACTTCCTCCCCCAGGATGAGCCAAAACCTGGAGATAGTAAACAACTCGCCTTGTAAGTGTGCTTTTCAAATACGAAGCCACCAGTCCAGACCTCAGCCACCTTCTCCATCAACTCTTGACACCACAGACCAAAACTCCTCCTTTCTTCTTCCCTCTAATCAGGGATATCTTTTGTGGTTTTGTAGACTTAGAAGAAACTCCACTTTCCTTTCTGCTTCTGTCTAAATACCATACCTGTCTTGTTTACTTAACCCAATCACTAAATATCGGAAACCATAGGTGTTTCTCATTTTCAGCCCTGTCTATTGTCCTAATCTTCTTTGAATGGAAAGAGGAAAAAGGAGACATTAGGTGAAAAGTACAAAGTTAATACCACAAAATGTGCTTCAGTAGCTGTGCATTGCTTTCAAGCATGTGAGGCTTTTTCAAGGATGGTCTTGAAAGAAAAGGGCCCCAGGAAAGACCTGGGCAGAAAATGAATAAGGTACATCTTCAAAGTCCATTAAAAAGAAAGTGAATGCCTGCAGGAACCAGGCTGAGGCTGAAGGTGATCTTAAGGATCAGAAACTCAGCAAATGAATCAAAATGCACAATCAATGGGATTTTGTAGAGTATTTTTAAAAAATGAGTTTCTTCTATGCTCTGGGTCTAGGAAGAAGTCTGTGAGTAAAAGTAAATTCTGCCACAAATGTTGATTTCTGAACACCAAAAAGTCTTTTTAAGCCTTTGGGTATAAAATTAGAAGAAATATAAAAAAGGGTATGCTAAGTACGTGTATGATTTTCCATCCACATGCCCCTAGGGTAAATTTATATTGAGTAGTTCATTTAATAGAAGCCTTCTTGAAAACCACAGCCCATGTGGTAAGGTTTGTTTTACATGGGTCACTAATGTGGAAAGCTTTGATACCTTATGTTGAAAGTAGGGCAGTCAATTAATTCCATGAGTGTGAACTTGGCATCATATTCAATTTACCCTTAGGTGAAAGCTGCCAGCATTCCAAATACTGGTTTCTAAATAAAATAAAATATTTAGTTCTCTGACATGAAGTCAAAGAATGTTGCTTTAATTCAGAAGCATGAGCTGAAAATTCTGTATATTTTTTGCCTTTTAGTTTTCTCCAGGGCAAAATTTGACTTCAGAAAAAATAGAAATTCCGCTTTCTAACCCTCTGCAGAAAGATTCATGGCCATCCTGCTCAGACCTAGTATTAGTCAGGATAGGATGGGTTATGCTGCAATAACAAACAGCTCAAAATCTTAGTGGCCCAAGAGAAAACATAAATTATTTTTCCCTCATATAAAATATCCATCAGATATTTGCAATATTGTCCTGTTCTGCAGAATCTCTCAGTGATCCATACCAATAGCACAGCCATATTTCAAATGGTGTTTGTTTTATTCTAGAGAGAAAAAATATTCTGGAGGACCTTGAACCTGTAGATAATGACCCAGTCCTCACCTCACTGGTCAAATTTACTCTCATGAGCCCACTAAAGCATGGCAGGTCCAGAAATTCATTTCTTATGAGTTCTGAAGAAGATAAATGAATTTTGGGGAGTTGTCCCAATGACTACCACAGGTCCCCTTATGAAAACCAACTTGAACTGTGCAAACGTATAGCAGGCCATGTTTTCCTGCCTGTGCAGTGGATTCCATAACTTTGCAAAAGTTCTGGGCCACTTTTCTCTTACCCATATCAGTTAATCCATATTTCCTCTTTTCTTTGTTTTAGAATCCTCTCTTCAAACATTAAAATTTGGATGCTTCTGTCCATCTGATTTAGAGATCTGCACACATGGAGGAACATCATAATCACCTATAAAACTTTTAAAAAATAGTAATACTCAAATGTCACTCAAAACCAATGTCAGAACGTTTGGGATATGAGAACTGTCCACAGTTATCAGTACTTTTACAAATCTGCCAGGAAATTCAAATGTACAACAGAGATGAGAAGCACTGTTCCCATACCTCAAATTAATGGCCTCTGTGTCTGTCTCAGCATCAACTTTTCAGAAGCCTTGAGGGTGAAACATGAAGTCCCTAAACTCAGGTATCACACATTTGAGCAAGAGGAACTCTGCCCTCAGACCCTGCAGTGTATTCTCCAGTGGAATCACTGGGTCAAAAGGCAGATCCATTTTTAATTTTTGAGGTATCTCCGTACTGCTTTCCACAGTGGCTGCACCAGTCTGCATTCCCACCAACAATGCTAAAGGATTCTCCTTTCTCCACATTCTCACCAGCACTTGTGGTTTGTTGACTTATTAATGAGAGGGCATTCTGACGGGTATGAAATATCTCACTGTGGTTTCAATTTGCATCTCTCTGATGATTAGCTGACATTGAGCATCTTTTCATATATCTATTGGCCATCTGTATGTCCTCTTCAGAGAAGTGTTTATTCAGGTCAAGAGTTTTTAAATATTATATTCTACAAAAAAGTGTCAATTGAGCCCTGGCTAGTAGATTGTGTGTAGGCCTGTGAAACTACACTCAATTTGGTCACCTACACTCAATCAAAAGGTCACCCATTTGATTCCCAGTCAGGGAACATGCCTGGGTTGCTGACCAGGTCCCTAAGTTGAGGGTCGGTGACAGGTAACCACACATTCATGTTTCTTTCCCTCTCTTTTTCACTTCCATCCCCTCTCTCTCAAAACAAACAAATAAATAGTATCAATTGAATGTGTCGACACATATATTTATTAGTTATAAATACAACATTAAAGAATATGATATGTAATTTTATGGGGAAAAACTATGTTGAAATTGAAAGCTCTTTAGAAAGTACCAATGACATAGCATTAGAGAAAGAAATGCCTAGAATACTGAATGAGGTATGGGAACATGTTCCAGGAATGACTATTCTATTCATGTTATCTTAAACTTTCAGATGATCCATATGCAGTGGTCTCTTACTATGCTGTACATAGCCATGTTACTTTTTTCTTTAATAATTTTATTTTTTAATAGTTTTGTACCTGGCTGACGTGGCTGAGTGGTTGAGTGCTGGCCTGTGAATCAAAGAGTCCCTGGTTTGATTACCAGGCAGGGCACATGCCTGGGTTGCAGGACAGATTCCCAGTAGGGGGAATGCAAGAGACAACCACACATTGATATTTCTTGCCCTCTCTCCTTCCCTTCCCCCTCTCAAAAAAAAATTAATAATATCTTTAAAGAAATAGATTTGTAAATAGGACTGCATATTAGTCCACCAATGCAATAAAATCAACTTGTAATTTAATAAGTAAATACTTTAAGATGTTTAATGATTTAAATTTAGTGTTCTCTTTAACTCACAAAATATCTGTTTTGTGAAAAATTATATGATCACATAGTGAACTAGTGATGTAATTTCTTATTTTTTAAATTAATGACCAAAATCTATCAATTGGAATTAGTGTGATACATACATAATTCATAATTGCATTCAAACAAGCTGTCATATTCTATCATTTAGAAGGGAAGCTCTAGTGCTAAAATATATACTTTATATATTACAGTGGAGCAACTGAACTATCAGGAAATTTCCTTCTGTTCAGAAAAACTCTATTCTTTTCCTCTTCTTAATTTTGCCTGGACCAGTGCTCTGCATCTCTCTTCTCTCACAATCATCTGCCATGTTTGCAAAAATGCAGATTCTGTGGCCTCTACCATGGAGGCTTTCTATTCAGCAAGTTTGGACAGAAACCCAGGGGTCCTCATTTCTCATAGCACCCTTAAATGATTATAATGTGGTTCTGTAATTAGAGGACAAGGGACCACAATTTAAGTACTACGATGCTGGTTTCATGCCTGTCCCCAGTTCCACATGGTTATGAGAGTGATTCTTCCAAAGTCACAGTGGCATCTCACTGCAGGCTGGGTTTATTCTATAAACCCAGAACATCCAACAAGGTAGTGCATACAAGAACATCCAACAAGGTGGCTGATGACTGGCTTTCTCCACCTCCTCTGCACCTTGTTCAGTTTCCATCTACCGGGATACATGGTGTGGTGGCAACTGCGTGAATCTCCACAGTGTTTGTGTCCTCAGCCTCCAGTCCACCTGGAATCTAGGAGAACTGAGCATGCTCCCAAAGTTGTTTTACATCTTGGAAATTCTGGATTAATCCCTGACTTGTCTGCCTGAATATTTCTTGCCCAAAATGGGCTCTTGGCTAAAGAGAGATTTTTTGCCCTCACTGTTGGCTTGTCACAGAGTTGCCCCTTTAACTGGCAATGCTCGAAATCAAGTGAACTCCTTTCTGCAGGGATAGTTACACCGGCGGGCTGCCTTGCCAGCCCAGGATGAATTACTCCACAGACAGACCGGAGAGTTAGCAACAGGCCTGGGAATGAGGCCATACACTCATGCCATTCTTACCCTACCTTTAGTAGTTTTCATGAATGAACCCTGTTCAGTTTGTTGCATTCTTTTGATCAGATTCTAGAGTGCTAAACAAAAAGGTTGGTTTTGACCATTTTGTCCTGGGGGAGGGGATTTGTATTGACATAATCAGAAGGACTCTCATAGCAGATCTTAACCCCCATGAGCTCCTCAGAACAGCTTTCTCTCTCTCTCTCTCTCTCTCTCTCTCTCTCTCTCTCTCTCTCTCTCTTTCTCACACACACACGTACACTCTGTACTCCCTTGTTCCTGACTATTTAGTACTATTGATCACAAGTGAAACATGTGTTTGGAATTAACATCTCCCCTGGTAGAGGGGTTGGGCCACACAGGAACACTCATGCTCCTCTCATAGCCCCCAGAACCCAGCGGGGTGGCTGGCCAGGGCATGAAGCATTGTCTCTCTAGGCATCTAATTTTTCAGTACAAATTTCAAAGGCCCTTTGCTCCACCACCTCATTATGATGAGTGGTACATTCTAAACACTTGAGCTAAAAAATGCCTCCAGCTCACATATGAGGTTAGGGACCCCAAAACTCTACTTGCTCAAGTGCAATAGAACTTACTACAGCATGGCTAGAGCTTTCAAAGTGCTTTAGAAACCTTTTCCCTCCATAAATTTCACAAGCGCACACTGAAAACACCGAAAAAGCTCAACAACAACAAAAGAGATAAAGAATTGTTTAGATTAAAAAAACACTCATATCTCTTTCATGTATTGTCTAAGCTGATCTGATTAGCTCATGGGAATCACTCCTAACCCTTGCCAGAGCATAACAGGTTTTCTGCATAGGTCTAGTTGGAAAGAGAAAGAAAAACTACATACAGCTGTTCCAAGGCTGGGAAATGCTGTGCAGACCTGACAGCAGCTGTTTGCATGCCAGAGAGTTCCAGCAATTTCTAATTAAATCCAGCTCAAGAGAAATTTTATGATCCATGTCACGTGATTCTGTGTGTATCTGGGATGCTTTCTCTCCCTGTTTTGAAAGCCCCTCCAGTGAAGTTTGTCAATTGTCTTCATCTTCAAGGGCTAATTAATGCAGAGGCAGAAATATCATTGTATTGGTGAGGCTAGAGCACCCACAGGAGTCAACCACCAAAACTGGAAGGAAGGGGGATCCCCAACCTCTTGGAGCTAAGAAAGGAGCAATTGGGGTGACTGCAGTGAAAGCTCCTAGAGAAGCCCCTCCCTACGGCTCCTCCGTGGGGTCTCTGCAGCTGCTAAGTGAATGGCATGCATGTTTCTGCCTTTTTCGCTTTGTTTTGTGACTCCCTAAGAATCCTTAGTTAACTGTAATACATGGGTATAAAACACTTGATAAAGCACTTCCACACACATTGTCTCAGTTGTAACTTGAAACAACCACACAAAATAAGCCAGGAAGATATTATTATCTCCATCTCATAAATTAAAACATTGAAGTTCTCAAAGACTAAATGATTCCTGATCAATGTCAAGGTCATAGCCAGTTGTTGTCAGAAAGAGGACTTGGCAGCAGACTTTCCAGACCCAACACTATCACTTCTTCCACTTGGCCCACTCCCTCCATCACCTCATTAGCTGGGCAGACGAATCAATCTATCCCTACATTCAAGAGTGTTATCTTGCCTAAGAGTGTCTATTTATTCTGCAGGAAAATTATTCATATTTCTGATAATCTGTATGCAATTCTTAATTCCATTTTTTCATCTCTCAACAAAAATGTGATGTAAAGAATAACTCTCCATGGGGCTGACTGAAATGGAAGCATGAGATATATGTGAGTATGCATTAGTGAGTACTGAGTATAAAATTAAAATTAAGAAATATTCTTGCCTAGGTGTACAGGAGTCTCTTTTCTCTGGGATACCATGATATACATTTGCAAAATCCCTGAGGCCAAAAACTTAAAAGAACTTATTTCACACTGAAATAGAAGTCTGGCAGTGAAGAAGATTTCTATCACGTTAATCAAAATAACAACCTATAACCCTTTCACACATTTATTCAGGCTATCAATGCTTGTTTCTATGTGATTCCACATTCTTAGACTGTTGGTAAATGTTTGAGGGGCCTAGGAATACTTTTGTGCCATTATTAATGCGACCAGCCAATATAAAAATACTTAAGGGGACCAAATTTGATGGAGGTACTTGCCTACCAACATATTTGATTATTTTCTGAGCTTATTGGTCAAGATAATTAACACCAGCTGCTGCAACAGATGAACTCCCAGATCAGTGACTAATACAAAAATGTCTATTTGTCACTCATACAAATTGTGGTGGAGTTTGAGCAGCTCTGGATGGAAGGTTAGGAGATCTGAACTGATCTCAGGGGACATTTTCAAACGCCAGACCTGGGGGTAGCACACACCATCTCCATACCCAGTACAGTGACAGTATGATCGCCCCCAACCCACAGCAAGAGATATTGAGGATGTCGTCTTCCTGTGTTCCCATGGAAGGAAATGGCATGGGAGCAAACAGCATTTCTGCCCACACTGAAGGAGAAATTTCTATGTAATTGGTTGTCTTCTACAACCATGTCATTCTGGAAGCACCAAACGCTCTATCTGGGAGAAATGATATAAGAGGAAGACTGTAACCTTGTGAACAGAAGCTACCAGCCTTAGAGGGTTTTCTCTGTTGAGGAATTACTTGCAAAACTGCAAAGGCTCCTACTTGAAGGACTAGAAGAAGGAAGGAGATGTGTAGGGAGGAGGGTGTTTTCAGGAGTGGAGATGGCTGGGCTATTCACACATGTCATTTCAATTTCACAATCTAATAAAGGTTTTCTGCAAAAAGGGCACACATATATGTATGCAACTATATATACATGTACACATAAAAAGAGATATCTAGAAATAGATATAGACATATATGTAGGTATACAGATATAGATATAATTAAGTATTTCCACTGAGTTGAACGGAGCAAGCTTTGTCACATAACTTGGATGGCCATCTTGGAACCATAACTGTTGAGGGAACTCAAGATTTCGGCAAAGGACTATGTTCAAAAGGTGTCCAACACACTAAATGTTACAGGAAACTCATCTTTCAGTGTTGTATATGCTTTTTTTTAGCAGTGACAGTGGGTACACTCATGTTCTTATGCCATATGCAGTTCTCTATCTCAATAGTTTTTTTCAAGAAATGCATCAAGAACAAGGAAAGATCTGTATGGTAATGCCTGACTTTGCTTGAGCCCTGGTCCCTTAGATGCTTTTTCTTGGTGTCTATGCATCAACACTCTGTAGGTGTTCAAACGCATGACCTTATCTATTCAGTTTTTTTCAAAGCTTTGGAAACCAAAGTGCACAGGTTAGTTTCTTATACTGCCCAATTATTTTGTGTCTTTTCTTAATCATTGAAGAAGACAGAGCCAGTCTTAGTCATCCATATCCTGCCCTGCGTTAAACTTGTTTCAATAAAAAAAAATGAGACCTAAAATAATTTTACTAATCTTCAAGAACACATCTGAGGCAGAAGAGCTAATAAAACATGGGACCTTGAATTCCCAGTCATACCTGTCTGTTTTTGCAGTTCAACTGCTCTACTTCTAAATTTTGAGTACCTCAGACTCTAGAAATACAGTACGCATTTAGCTTTTGAAATAAATTAAATAAAGTTCTGTCAGTTGTCAACAACTCTATTCATTTGTTTACTATACATATTTCTTTCTCAAAGAGTGGAACAATTAATGTGAACCTAATAGAAATAGAATTTAAGTTTCTCAAAATACGCAGTATTTACCACATTGACATAGACAATATCAAATTTTCTCTAATATCAAAAACATTTCACATTCTGTGGCATGTAAAGCATATCATGAAACGTTTTCTTCAAATACCAAGGGTCGTACATTTTACATTCAGAGCTGAATCAGTTCTGTATGTTGACAATGCTGTACCACTGGGAATTTTGAATTTCTTGGGGAAAAAGTAGAAGTAGTCACTACAGTGGGTGGCTGTATCTATTTCCCTACTTTCCAAAGAGTATCTTTTTGGCTTAGAAAAATACACATGAGAAACCAAAGAACTGTTTTAGGTAATTTAACCACTCATATATTTTCACGTACTTCTAAGGTTATTATGTATTTAAAAGAAATAAAGAGAACCTTACATGCAGCAGAAAAAGAAACACTGTACAAATTTCTTTTTCGTTCATTGTTCATTTTGATTAAGAATATATTATGAATCAGCACAACTGATATTAATATAAGGCAATGCAGCATTTTCTAAGGCATTTTATGGAACATTTAATACCATTAAAAAAAGAACCCATGGCCAAAAAAAAGTCGGAAGTGCTTGGATGAATTAAATTGGAAAGATTTTTTTTATTGGAGGACTTTTCAGAGCCCTTAATAAATTAGTATACATTGAGACTCACCCAGATATATAGTCTCAGAATGCTGTATTTCCTAAACTTCCTTGGCCACCATGTATGTTTTGTGGCAGACCTCAGTTAACATCTTGAGTCACATTAGTGTTCTCCAGAACAGAATTTTGAAAGTTATAGTAGGGACTAAAACTAAACCCCCCCTTGGAATTGCCAGAAAATTTGTCCTTGTATTTACACAGCGTGGAAAGAATTCAGCAGCTAACTGAAAAAAATCAAAACAAATTAGTTCTCTGTGAAAGAGTTGTGTCAACACAGCAAAAATATATCAAGTCGTTACAATGAGGCAGCAGTGCCATCTAAAAGTACCTAATTGTGAAAATAATCTGATCGAGGCAAAACCAAACTCCAAAAAGTATGAAAGGATCAATGAAAACGAATGCATGCCTCTCAGACACACCTCCCACTGATTCATTTTACAAATAATTTAAGGAGGGTTCTGTAGAAGCCAGGCACTGGGCCAGTCACCAAGGGCATAGTGGTGAGCAGACACCCAAAGTCCCCTCTGCACAAAGGTTTCAGCAGTCCCTGGTAGTTCCATCCAGGTATCATTTTTATATTTTTTATCCTACTGATATACAGGATGGAGCAAAAGTGGTCTTGTACTTGTTCATATGGAAAATAATATATTATAAATAATAATACAAGAATAAACCCTGTGTTTTGCATACTCACAACTTTAAACCTACTTTACCCCACCCTGTATATCAGGCTTACATGAGGTTTAGCACAATAGAGAGGCAATGATAATTACCATTACAATAAACGAATACCAGAAATATTAAAACCGAACATTTCCTACTAAAAAGTTAGATGTAATTCAGCATGCAGATGATTTAATATTTTATTTTTAAACCTTTTTAAATACACATATGGTACTCTCTAAGCAATTAGTGAAGTTGGAGCCAAAAATGACATTTTTATCTCAAGTTTCTGTTGAGTTTACAAAACAACTTTGTACAGGTTTCCTCTAGACACTTTCCATCCCCCCAAACCATAAAGCTATTATGTTTAGGAAATGTCACAATATTCCCCCCCCCACACCATAAAGAACTGTATTACTCTACTATTTCCAGGCAGAGTCGTACATTTTCCAAACAAAACATGAGCTAATCTAAAAGTCCTTTTTCAATATGTAAACTTTCCATGTTTTCCATGCTTGCCAGGTTAGAGATAGGGCCAGAGAGATTACAACATTAATGGAATGTAACTTACTTTTGTAATATAGGAAACTGCCATCTTTTTTTATCAGGTTTAAGGGTGGGGTAAAGTAGGGAAAGGGGATAAAATTGAATTGAAATCTTTCTTTTCTTTCCAGCTTGAACCACTCCCCTTTGTCCATCCTACACTTTAGGCTTTGGTACTAAGGAGGAGAAGCAAAGGAGAGCAGGAATGGTCATGGAGGAAGATGCTTAGCTGTGTCTGGATTGGGCAGTGTGTGAGCATGCTCAGCAGTGCCTGGGCAAGGTGGAAAAAAGAAAAAAGAGGCACCTTCAGAAGCTGGCTTCTTTTTATTTCTACTGATGTCTTCTTTTACTGCAACCATAAAAACCCACCATTAGAGTGACAACTATGTCCAAAAAAATCGATCTCCCTATCATTCTGTGTCTCTGACTATGGTTTGCCTTACTGCTTCAGTGATCAATGTTCCCATGACAAAACTCACATGAAGTATGTTTTCTGCTTCAGGATCTCTACCATTTCCAGTGCTTCACTCTCTCCTCCCAGGGTAGAGGTCGCAGACTACTGGTCCACAGACCTGGTCTGGCATGATAGGTTTTTCTGGGCTTGGCTTTTCTTCTCTCATCATATGTGGACCAAAATAAAAACAGGAGTATATCAAATAAAGTCTAACCTTCTGGTTTCTTTTGAAGAACTCAAATGTCTTACCACCCATGCCCCAATATTTCTACAAGGTACAAGCCTGCTGGGGCTCGGGACCCTGAGAGCTCCAATTGCATCTAAATCCCACCATTCATGTAACATCTGCAGATGTGCTTAGTTAGGAAAGTCAGCTTTCTTCATGTAAACAATCTGCTTGATCCTTGGAGGCAGCAACCACTCATCTCAGTAAAGCTGACATTCACTATGTAGAGATGACTGAATGAAGCTAAGTCCTCGATCCCTGCTAACTTAGGTTCTCTTCAAAGCTCATCCAGCCCCAGAATGCTCTGGTCCTCATGTCCTCAGCAGCCCTCTGGACCTCAATCCATCAAGGATTTCTTCTTTCTTGTTTCTTCACCATTGTCTTTTCTGCTGATCCTCTCCAATACACAGTTTTGACCATCATAAAGGGAAAATAAAGCATTTCCTTTACACTTTGACTCCCTCGAGCTAGTCCCCTTCTCTTTTAGAAAAAAAAAATCATGAAAAAAATAATTGTGCCTTCCTCTTCGCAATTCTTCATCCACCATTCACCTTTCAAATTATTGTAATCTAGCCCCAGCAGACCTTGGAAATTAGTTTCACTGAAGTCACTAATAGCTTCTTTCTCCCAACCAGAGAGAGTTTTTATTCTGTATTAACTATATTAACTAATGCATTTCACTATATTAGCCTTGATGCAATACATGGATGGCTCCTATCTTGAAATTCTGTTACTGTCTAGATTTTATAGGACTGTCTCCTTGTTTTTATTCTCATCTTTTAGCTCTCATTTCCCAATTTCATCAAAAATTTTAAACATTTTTCAATTTTTAAACATAAAATACTAAGTTCTCTGTAGCCTTCAAACATATTCCTAATTCTTTCAATATTCCTTTCTAACATATATAAGGTTTTAGGCAGGTTATAAAGAAAGGTATTTATGACAGTGAATGGTGATTTGTTGGTGATTTGTTATTATTTTTTTATTTCCATCAGTCAAAGAGACATCAGAAAAAATATTGCTACCAGAAATGTCTAAGATTTCACTGCCTATGTTTCCTTCTAAGATTTTTATGGTTTTTAGTCCTACATTTAAGGCTTTAGTCCATTTTGAGTTAGTTTACACTTTTCCAAAGAGGATATACAGATGGCCAATACACATATCAGAACATGCTTACCATCACTAGTCATCAGAGATTTGCAAATTAAAATCACAATGAGATATCACCTCACATTGATCAGAATGGCTATAATCAATAGATCAACAAACAATTTGGTGAGGATGTGGAGAAAAGGGAACCCTCATGAACTATTGGTAGGAATGAAGATAGGTGCAGCCACTATGGAAAACAGCATGGAATTTCCTCAAAAAGTTAAAAATAAAACTGACTAATGACTCAACAATTCCACTTCTGAGAATATATCCAAAAACCCAGAACACAAATTCAAAGGAATACCTGCAACCCTATGTTCACTGCAGCTTTATTTATAATCACCAAGATTTGGAAGCAGCCCAAGTGCCCATCAGTGGATGAGTGGCTAAAAAAGCTGTGGTACATTCCCACAATAAATACTACTGGGACATAAAAAAGAAAGAAATCTTAACATTCGCAACGCCATGGATGGACCCGGAGAGTATCATACTAAGTGAAATAAGCCAGTCAGAGAAAACACAAATACCATATGATTTCACTTACATGTGGAGCCTAACAAAATAAACTAGCAAACAAAATTGAAACAGACTCATAGATACAGACACCAGACTGATAGCTGTTGGGAGCAGTGAGTTGAGGTGATGGGTGAAAAAAGTGAACGGATTAAGCAAAACAAAACAAAATGAAAACTCCTAGACAGGTAACAATATGGCGATTACCAGAGGGGAAGGGGGATGTGGGGAGGTAAAAGAGGGTAAAGGAGGGATAAACAGGGACAGAAAGAAACTTGACTTAGGGGAGTAAACACACAATACAATATACAAAGTATGTATTATATAATTGTACACCTCAAACCCATATAATTTTATTAACCAAATAAGTTCAATAAAAATTTAAAAAACATAAACATGTAAAGCAATTTTAAAAACTTTAAAAATTAAACACAAATTTGAAAATAAACAAAACAGATAAAATGCAATACAATACAGAAGAACTGAAAGTATAAGAAAACAGCAATAAAAAAAACTGGAAAGTTTCTATTAAAGAATATACATACTTCTCCAGCACACATGGAACTTTTAAAAAGAATTGTCTATGTGTTTGGCCATAAATCAAGTCCTAATGAATTTCAAATTATAAATTTTTTAGTGACCACATTCTTAGACAATCATGAAATTAAAATAGAAATTAGCTTTAAACAAGAAAATTAATTCTACCTTCATATGAAAAAATTTAATAACATAATTCTGAATGAATGATGATTCAAAGAATAAAATAATAGTAAGCATGTTAAGATAGCTAAAACTCTGTAATAGTGAATATTCAACACAATAAACTTGTGGGGCGAGGCTAAGCTGTTACATAAAATGTATATTCTTAAATACTGATATTAGATAAGAAGAAAGAGATTGAAATAAGAAACTAGGAGTTTGTAACTTGATGTCAGAAAAAGAATAGAATGAATTCAAGGAGATTAGAAGGAAGAAAATAATAAAGACAGGAGAATTCTTGTCATGGTAAATAAAAACTTAGAAGAGACAATCACTAAAGTCAACATGACTTCTCTAAAAAGACTAATAAAATTGTCAAATTTCTGGCAAGATTCACACATAAAAACAAGGAATCTACAAATGAACAGTTCAGATAAAACATGGTACATAGCTACCATGTGGTACAGTTTAAAAATAAAAATATTAGGGATGTATATTGAATGTACATTTGAATATTTGAAAAATATACATTTTATTGGACAAATATAACATAAAAACTAAGTTAAAAAAACTAAGCAGCTTTATAATATTTAAATAAATTTAGTCAATAGTAAGAAATATACCTATCAAAATACTACCAGGTCCAGAAACAAGTTCCAATCTTACAAAAACTTTTCCAAGGACCAGAAAATTAGAAAAAGCTCCTCAGTATATTTAGTGAGATTTGTATAACCTTGACACCAAAACTATTTAATAGATAAGAAAGGCACAAGCTACAAAATTACAGCAAGTCAAAATCATGAACAAACTATTAGAGGCTGTACCAAACTGTATCACAAGTGAATACTGTTAGTCTCTAACCCAGCCAATCCAGAAGCAGACAGCCAAGGTTTTTCCTGTGCTTGGTGGGGAAGAGGAGGTGGCTGAGGGGTGGGTTGGGATAAGCCAAGTGAGCTGGGCTCAGGAGCCCCTGTCTTTGCGTGCGTTCTATCTCAAGCTACCCCTTGTGATGGGTTTCTGCTTTGCCACTTGCCACGTAAGGAAATTGAGATTTAGAAATATGAAGCAGTCTTCCCAAATTAGAGAACTAATTGGAGTGGAGTGGGGATTCAAATTGAAGTCATCTGATTCCAAATTTACTTCTGCTTCTCTTACACTGTCATGCGCTGGCAAATGTTTAATAACCAGCTCCCCAGGAAAATAGCCCTCAACTGTAGCATTTGCTGATTTCTGTGGTGTAAATGTTCCCTTGGCTGATGTCAAGCTACCACATGATGCCACTGAACACAGAGATGGGAAGAGATGCTCAGAGCTGGTTCTCTGAGCTACTGCACTGCCCCAACCAGATGTAGTCCTGGCACGGTACTTAATGCCTTTACTTATTAATTCATATTCGTTCTTTACACACAGATTTCTACTTTCATTTGCATGTAATAATCCACAAATATTACTCATTTTACAGATATTTATCTGTTATCTACCATTCACTGGTCATTTTTCTCAGCACTAAAATCCAGTAGCTTTAAAAGAAAGCCTTGTTCTCAGGGCACACACATAGTAGAGGGACACATAGAAACTCAAACAAAACAAATGAATAAATGACCATGCATCAGAAGGTGGTAATTGCTCTGGAGAAAATCAAGCAGGGAAATAGTACAGGAAGAACTAGACCTGATGCATCAGTTTTAACAGAATGGGCAGGATAAGCCTCATTGGGAAGGTGAGATTGAACAAGGACTTAATGGGGGTAAGGAATCCAGGCCCACGGATATCTGATGAGGAGCCTCCCAGACATAAAGAATGAACATAGAGGTCACGAGGCACCAGAACACCTGGTATGTTCTGTGACGGCCAGGAATCAAGTGTGGCCAGTGCTGAGAGGGCCACCCAAGAATAAGCAGAAGGTGAGGTCAGAGGGAAAGTGGGGACTCCTGGCACACAAGGCCTTGAGGCAATGAAAGGTCTTGGCTTTTGTTCGAAGGGAGGTTTCCATGGAAACTTTTTTAAAATCAGTGTTTCCTTGTACCCATATGCCACATTAATCTACAGTTTATATCTTCCTTCATTTAGGGGAAAGTTCCCTGTATTACACCTCTGTGTGCTTTTCTCTGTTCCACTGGTTCAGCTTTCTAATTAAAGGAAACCAATTACTTCTATTTCAATAACGTTCCCTAGGATTCTGTTGAATATCATTTTCTTGGTAATGATTGTGGCTTTAGGACTGATTGTTGTTTAAATTGATGCAGAACCATTTGTAGTTCTTTCCTTGGCTACCAATTTCAAAATTTTTTACCCTAAAACTGTATGTTTCCCTAGTTTGATCGCTACTGGTAAATTTTAGCTTTTCTTTTTAAATTTTTTGTAACTTTTTTTATTGTTGCTCTATTATGGTTGTCCCAATTTTCCCCTGTTGCTCTCCACTGTCCCCCCAGTCAATCCATGGGGTGGGGGCAGTGGAGAGCCTCATGTTGTCCATGTCCATGGGGTGTTTATTCTTGTTCCTTGACTAGACCCTTCCCCTTCTTTCTTCTCTGGCCCCTCCCCACCTTCCCTCTTGTCGCTGTCAATTTATTCTTTGTTTCCATGTCTTGGGTTCTATTTTGCTTATTTGTTGGTGGGGTTATATGGTATTTGTCTTTATAGATATTGGAAAAATGTTTGGGATCCTGAACTATCCTTTCACTTTTACTCAGGTGTTTCTTCTTAGTCTAGTGTATTTGCTCAACTTCTCAAAGATTTCTCTTGATAGTATATGAGAAGAGACAGGAAATAAGAATGTGTCAGGAGACTGCATCAAGGAAAAAGAAATGTTTATTAAATTCAACTCATTGAATAATGTTTCTCAGTGTCATTCTAAAATACTGAGGGCTTTTCCATGGGGTTCTTTTTTTGGACTTTGCCTCTGAGCATTGGCCCTCCTGGTTAGTGAGTGGTCTCCAGGTGTCATGTATGGGGCATGTTCATCTTGAGTATGAGTCAAATGAACTTATATTATTTAGTGAATGTCTCTTTAGTATTCTTCGCATTATTAAGCATCTTTCCAGGATAAGAATTGCAAAATAAGCAATTTTTTAATCAGAAAAATACTGCAATAATTCTAGTTTTAGGTGCTCAACATTGTTTCACATCATTTGCTAAGTGACAGGGCTAACACCTGTCCCCAGCACGACTGATGCAGAGCTGGATGGAGACCAGAAGTGCAAATTGCAGTGGGTTGTTAGGAGCTCTGGACTCTGCTGTTCAAGGTGGGAGGACTTGCTTCTCTGGTGAGTGGTAAAAAGATCCTCTGTGTATTAAGACCTTTATTTCTCTTAAAGGATGAATGAATATTGTAAGTCCCAGGGATTCAATAAAAACCGTTATAACTTGAGTACAGCAGAGCATCCATCAGCCAATTCTGTGATTTTACTGTGTTTGTCTTTTGCAGAAATTCATGTGTAACCTCAAATGTTCCTTTTACGAGTTCTTTTGTTATGCACACATGTTTTTTGTTAAATTAGTGGTGGTTCAATCTGGAAAAGATATCTGTAATTAGAGTATGATTTTTGAAGTTAAAAAGGGGGGAGTTAGCACATTTTCTATCAGCTTTTCCTCACAAATAACTTGCTTTACCTTCAAGGACAGTGGCTTAAAATAGCAGCTCCTGGACCCTGGAGGGAGAGGCCTTTCCCTTACTGCCATGCTATTAGAAAAAGAAGAGATTTCTAGAACCTTCAAAAAGCTTTGTTTTTTTCTCCTCAAAACTCAAGTATATACTCATTATATAATAATTCATATCACTTTTATGTGTATAAGCTTTCAAAGGCCACATGCATAATTACTATTATCCTCATTAAAGAAAGAGGACTAGAAAAAATATGCCTTTTGTCAAGCTGAGAGAGACCAGGTGAACACTTACCTCTTGACACAGAAAACTAAGTCCTATTTCTTTTCCCCTGTGTGACCTCAGTGTCAAAAGATACAACATGCCCATGTCTCAGCAGAAAGAGGGCAGAAAGAGGGCAGCTCCAACATTCCCCCAGACATTACCAGACTGCCTTGCTGTGCAGTCCAAGAGAAGGACAAGGCTGCGTTACAGGCAGTACCACCTCCTTAACAACTGAGAAGAATGGTGGTAGAGAAAGAGAGCAAGGCTAAGTCTTTTTTCTACTTTAAAAGACTCTTGTGACAGCTTCTTCTCAGATTCCGAAACCAACCATCCTGCTACTTCCTTCCCATGACCACAGTGCACCTAAGATTGATGAAGTAGTAAGTGGATATCTCAGGTTATAAAGACCATTATTCCCTATTTCTTTATCCTCAGCATGCCTTTTCCATTTAATTCCTCAACTGCAAAATAGTATATGAATAATAAAAATTAAATATACTCATGGGAACATTTTAGTGTATGATCATATTTCTAAATTTAAACACAAGCTATTGAAAACACTGACAATACTTTTAAAAATATATGCAAAGTTGGGATCTGTTTTCCATTTTTTATGAAATATTAAACCAGATTTTTAAAGCAACTGAAGTATTACTCTATTGAACTTATGCCGTAAGTTGAGATGAACTATGAGGATAATAAAAATTCACATTAGGGTGAAAAAATTTCTAGAATAATCCTCAAAATAAGGTTTTTGGTAATTTCCCAAGATGACAAAAGTTATTTTTCTAATGAAGTGTTGGGTCTAATTAAGTGATATATATTTCATGTTTCTGGGTATTAGTAGTGTAAGTCTATATTGGCCCAAACAAGTATTCTTATGCACAATATTTTGGGTTTAAAGCAACATAACTGTCTGTTGTAGGATATTGGGCAGTGTCCCTGGTCTGTGACCACTAAATGCCCTAGCATTCCCCCCATTTCACAGCTGTGACAATGAAAAATGTTTTTATATATTACCAAATGTTCCCAAGGGGATGAAAATCACCTCCAGTTGAGAACCACTGGCTTAAAGCATACAAAAATTCATTAGTCTTAATATCCAGTGATTTTAATTATTCAAAATAGTTACCAGAATGAGCATTCAATTCACCAAATATTAATACGCTTCTGATATATTTTAGGCAGTATATGGGGATTGCACTGATGAGTATAACAGTCTCCATCCTTGGGAAAATATACTCCACTAGGCAAGAAGATTGAAGTATGCAAACAACGATTACAAAATAAAAATATGGTAAATGACATAGACATGTTTTTTCCTGCCATTCCACAAAAATAAAGTAGCCATTCATGACTAGAAAAAGAATAATCCACATAAAGAAAAATTGTTCATGGATGGTGAACAATAGCATATTTATCAAATGCTATGATCTGCAAAGTCCTTTCACATATTTTTTTATTTAATCTTAATAAATTTATTGGGCGGTTTGTTATTCAGTCTCTATTAAAGATAAGTTATAAGTTTTACCCATGGTCACGCAATAGGCAAGTGGTCAAGCCAGAAATCTATGCTAGACTGATGGACTGAAACTTCAGGCTTCCTACAGTTACAGTGAGATGTCCTCAGTGTCTTCTATGGTGTCATAACAGCAGTAGGAACCAACACCTTCGGGAGGAAAGGAGATTAAAAGGAGGCAATCGAGGTGCACATTTCATCTGATTCTTGTTGGACAGGAAGGCGTTATAGGACTAAGAAAAGTGAGGTGTTTCCAAATGGAGGTACTGGCAAAAAGTCACAGAGGATTCCGGCAGCTTTAACCTGGTATAGAGGGCAAACTTGCAGAAGACAAAGCTGGCAAGCAAACTGGAGCCAGGGTTTGAAAGTTCTTGAATGACAAGCTAAAAACTTTTGAATTTCTCTTAGGTTTTTAAACTATCAAAAGTCATTCTAAGATTTTAGGGATGGTAGTAATATCACTTTTTCCCATTTGGATGAGGTTTGGAGATGGAAGAAGCTAGGAAGAGGGTCCTAGGCAAGAGATAATTTCAATGATCCAATGACAGGTGGTGAGTGGTCATGAAGATTAGAGAAAACAGACCAAGCAGCTATCTAGAAATTAAACCTGACAAGATATTTGAGGATGATTAGATATGGAGGATGAGAGTGTCAAAGAAGACACTGAAGCAACACGATTCCATTTGCTGGAGCAGTTTATGCATGACAAAGTACATGTTTGGGGCAGTTTATGCAGGACGAAGTACATGTTTGGGGAGGCACGGTGGAAGGGCAATAAAAGACTAGTTGGAACCTTTTAAGTATAAAGTACCTGAGGGATAAGCAAGTTGAGATTTGCCTGGGGAAGAGGGAATTGTGGGTCTTGAACTCAGAGGAAGGGCCAGGTATGGTGACAAGAGCGACTGGGGGCCACCAGCACATGGGAAGTAGTTGAAACAAGACATAATGGGCTATGACAGAAAGAAAACTGAATTCTATCAGTGAAAGATGGGATGAGACTGAGAATAAGCAGGTGGGGAGCTATTTCAGTATAAGAAAGTCATCAGGGGTGAAGAAGAATGCGAGAAGGTGGCCAGTTAGAGAACAAAAGTGTGGGGTAATGCAGAAAAGCCAAGTAAGATGAGATATAAGAAGAAGCCATTGGATTATTACTTTTTACTATCTCCCTTCCAAACTTTGCCAAAAGGACCCAAGATTCTTCCATAAAATTGTGTTGTCTCTCTGCAATACACTGCTGGTTCTCTTGGTCAGAGGGAATCTAAGGCATGGAATTTTCTCAATTTTGCAGAATATGCCTTCTTCCTTTTTCAAAAAGGAAGGGAGGGAGGAAGGAAGGAAGAAACAAAGAAAATTAAAAGTCGGTTTCTCTTTAATTTGGCATCAGTAGGTAGGCACTTTTTAGAAAATCAAAATTATTTAGACATGAAGATCTATCTTAAGGCAAAATAAAATCCAGGAAAATTAAAAGCCTCTTTCTGGTATTTATTGGCTTGTTTTTTTGTTTCCCCAGAAATTAAACTGTTGATGGAAAAGTGAAAGCAGAAGTCAGCTGATAATGGATTGATGAGTGAATTAGGGATGATGCAATAAACAGTTTTGAGAAAAGTTCAAGTGAAAGGAAAAAACGGGAATATAAGTTGATAGCTATAAAGTGTGGCAGACCAGATGAGGTGCATGCTCACAAGAGCAAGGAGAAAAAGTTCCAGAATTATGGAAATGGTCATGCCCCAAACAAGCCTCCTTCAAAACAAAAATATCTCTAATGGGCCTCAAAGTTCAGATTCAGAACATCCCTCTATGAAGCCATGTGGACAACTCTGACCCAGTTTCTATTTAACTTCACTAAATTTGGATACCTGCTCTGACAGTTTTCTTCTACCTTATAATTTATTGCCATGCAAAAAGACTGACCACTTTCTGTTGTCTTCACTTAACATTAATCAAAAGAAATAGTCTATTTGAAAGATTTTGTTTTGTGCAGAGAATTAAACTTAAGCCTTTGGCATTGAGACATACTCTGTATAAATATAATAAATAAAATCTCTAAGGCCACTCTGAGTACTGAAAGAAGAGTTGCTTGTCCCAAGATTAATCAATTAAGTGTCTTTTAAAACAGGTTTCAGTGGCCTTCTCCAGAGAACGAGGGTGATCTTTTGCCAAGTCACAAACAGAACAGTGCGAAGGAAATAAGCCACTTTATCTTATGAAATGTTTTAAATGCTTCTTTGAGGAATAATAAAGAGAAATTTAGGTCCAAGACTGGAGGAAATATACAGAATTGACAAATCCATTGAGAATCCTAGAACTTGGTCTGCTCTTCTTACTTATTTATAGATCCCCTAGCTTGCTTACATTTTGGGTTTGGTTTAAATTTGAGGGCTACCAAGAAATATTCATAAAACACATTGCTGGTGTCTGAGAAAGAGAGAGAGAGGGAAGGGAAGGGGAGAGAAGAGGAGAGGAGAGGAGAGGAGAGGAGAGGAGAGGAGAGGAGAGGAGAGGAGAGGAGAGGAGAGGAGAGGAGAGGAGAGGAGAAGAGAAGAGAAGAGAAGAGAAGAGAAGAGAAGAGAAGAGAAGAGAAGAGAAGAGAAGAGAAGAGAAGAGAAGAGAAGAGAAGAGAAGAGAAGAGAAGAGAAGAGAAGAGAAGAGAAGAGGTTGATTTTTTTCTTTCTGTCATCGCCTTGGCTCCAAGTCCTGAAATTCAAAACCTCATTTACCCATTGTTGCTATATTTTTCTACTCATATAATATAGAAGATTAAAGACTGAACCTGTGGGAAATGTGAAAATTAATCTTACTTACAAAACAATGAATTAAAAAGCACGCTGCTGAGTATTTCTAATGTGTTAAAACCTGTCTAGAACAATGAAACAATAATAGAAAAAAATTGAACTCTTGAGAGATATGAGTAATGTAATGAAAGTAGCTGAAAATAGATGGAGGATGGAAACAGAAGACTCATATAGAGAGAAATCTTCCGTGGAAAGATTCTAAATTCAATATATCCTAACAACAAGCCTATGGGAAAGTTGTTTATGGTCTGTTGCCTTTTAACATTTTATCGTGTGGAATTCATTCAACAGCATTAGTTCGAACACCCACCAAACATATTCCAGTTGCTTAGGGGAACTCAAAATAAGAATGTGGATTTTTCTGCCTTCAAAACTCTTCCAAGCTAGTTGCATACACTTCAGGATTTGTCTGCATTTTTGTTCTCCTCTTTGATTTGTTGTGCTTGTGTATTCCAAACTTTGTCATTATTGTTAATATATGCATTATGGTAACTCATTCATTGGCAAACTTACTAGATACTTGGCTCATCTACAGTAAAGATAAGATGGCCTTTGTTTTATCCAAGGACATGTTTGATGAAGACAAGAAAAAAAGTGAATAAGTGAATAAATGAATGAATGAATGAAATGAATGAGTGTCGTATAAAAAGTATAAGGGTAATTCAAAGGCAGTTCAAGCACTGATATTAGAAATTCTAAGTGTGAAGCTAAACAATTAAGCATCGTTTAATGCCAGTGAAAAAATTTATATTGATTTGGTGAATACAATTTTGCTTCCAATAAACTTTCCTCAATCTTAACAAACATACTCTTAACAAATAGCTTTGCATCCAGTCTTCTTTCTGTATTTGCTCTAGAACCATCTAGAGGTTTCCTAGCTTCACTTAGCACACATTTTCTTGTCTGGATGAATTTCCAGAGCTGCAAAATCAACAGAGCCATGAATGAGTTCAAAAGACAACTAAAGCTGTGGTTTCTAGAAATCACTGCAGTGGTATACGACGTTATTTTGAGTATTCTGGGAATACTACTAACTTACACAAATGAAACCAAAGAGAAACCACCTTCTCTCTGTTTCCAAGATATCCTTCATCTTAACGTGAGGTGACCATCTTGCCTTCTATTCCCTGATTTCCATACCCCTTCCTGGGCACTGGTAGTAATTCAAAAATTTACCATTTCCCTTTGGGCAAGATTTCTGTCTCCAGTTGGCCCCTATTTACTGACTTGTGTTGTAGCATCGAGAAAGCTCACCCCAAGTGAATTAAATATAAACAAGAATTGAAAGTATTACTTGACTTACTATAAAAAATGTTTCACAGCATTATTTTGTGTGAGTTCATGTAACTCCAGTTATTACATTTCAGTGATACACTCTTGAGACAAGTTTGAGTCTTACAAATGGATGGATAGACAAATGGACTTATAAATAGCAATCTTTCAAAGTCTTGGTTGTCTAGTTTAAATTCATTTAATTATTTATTCCTATTTAAGTAAATTTAATATTACTATCTTTATCAGCCTCTTTCATTGAGTTCATCTTGGTCTAAATTTCCTTCAAAAAACAGACTCCAAGCTGTTTGAAGCTTGGAGTGGCATTGAAGGCTCAGTAGATTGTAGAGACAAGCGTTCCAAAACCTGGACCAGAGATTTCTAGATTTTTCAGAGTTCATTCCTAGATCTCCATCCCACATTCCCAGCAGAATCCATCCGTCAGTTGCCATGCTCCTTCACCTTCCCTGCCACCAAATACACTACCTCTAGAGGCCAGGAAGCCTCAGGTATCAAAATAGTGCTCTGGCTGAGAACATAGCTGGAGCAGGGAACAGCCTCTCTTCCTGCAGAGCAGTGAGGACAGAGATCAAAGACCATGCAACATCCACATAAAGGTTCCCACTGCGGGGCTTCCTGCACATAACCTTCTTGTTTTAAAATAACTCACCTGGGACCTATAAAATAACATCGCTTTTCCTACTTGGCTTCTCTGAATATGAGGAGCAAAACACTGATCTTCAAAGGAAGAAACAGGAAAAATTCTTAGGGTAGGTCGATCTGAGTATTGGTAGAAAACTATGAACTTTTTTTTTAATGAAAGATACATTTTCTTTAACAGAGACACTTCAGGCTGTTAACAGGGCTTGGAGATCTTGTTATGAAGATTTCTTCTGGGGAAAGCAAATAAGTATTTGGATTACTAGTCTGATAAGCGACCCTCCTGCCCCAACCCTGGGTACCTGTACCCCAGTGCATATGTTTCCAGGCTACCGCCGTCAGTCCACTTCTGGGCCTTCTCATGACCCCAGTTTCCAGGACACTGGCCTGCTTTGATTCATTTCCTCATACATTGCTTTTTTCAACCTAAAAATTTAGGATATAATATTGAAAGAAAGAAATAGTTAAAATTACAAGTTAAACACTCTACTAAAAGTCTCTGACTCCCCTTTACAGAATAGAATAGATGGATAGTCTTACTGATTTTTGTAAGACAATTAATGTTCATTTTTTTCTGTCTAACACGTTCCCTGCATTTTTAGCTATTGCAGTAATGACTGTGTTCACCAGTGAAAATGGCTTGTTCTTTGGGATATTAAAGTAACACAAGGTTTCAAGAAGTGGGTGGGGTTGATACTGTTGGTTCTGAAACTGACATCCTGCGTATTTTCTATCTGCCAACATCTGCACATGTTTGAGGTTCCTTTCAAACAAGAAAATTTCTGATTATAACACCAAATTGTTATTGCCATGACTGATACAAAAGGATATTTACTTTTATCCATGAGTAGTATCTTAAACATCCAAAGAAAACTCTGTGATTCATAATGTGCTTTACTATGAATAATATGTAATATTTAGAAATTTCTATTTTAAAAACTCATTGAAAATAAAATTATTCATTATACTTTTTTATCCCCTATTCCATCTACTTCTCCTTTATCTAAGAAAATAAATGTTACTGAGAAGAAAAAAATAATCCCATTTTAATCAAAAGGGTGTCAAAGCAAGATTGCCCGAATATATTTATACATAGAAGCTCCTGCAAAAAGAGTGTTTGCTTAATAAGCCTATTTAAGTATTAATTGTTTTATTTAGGAGGCTGTTCCATTTGTTCCAATTTGTGTGTTTCTCTACTTTCTCTGGGTCACATACAGAGTCACGATAAGAACATGATTAGAATTCAAATAATCCCACGCGGTTATTTAAATGCAGTGTGTTTTAAATGCAATGAACCCCCTTTTTTTCTTCCTTAAACATGAAGTCCTTAGACGATGACCCCACAACATGGGTGGTGACTGTAAAATAGCGTGCAAGATTTCTTTAACTCGTGCAAGAAAACAGTTCTGCCCATTTATCATGATGGCACCTTCCAAATAAGTACCCTAGAAAAGTAGAAAGTGGGAAGATTAAACCAGAAACAAAAAATTTAGATGAATGTATCAATTCTGAAATGGGCTACTTTATGGGTGTCAGTTTTTACAGATTCCATGATGAAAGCAGAAGAAACAGAAGCATATAACAACTGTAATCTGTGAATATTATTTCTAATGAGCCTGCACCCATAATCACTTTATAAATCCTGGGAGAATAAGCTAATCTGTAATAAGGAACTTTAACGTCAAGAGTTTAATTCTTTAGATGTTCTACTAGTTAACAGTACACAATATTGTCTTCCTTTTTTGAGCTTCTTTAGCAGATTTATGGCATTCTCATTTCCCTGTCACAAAAGCAAATTTAATTAGTGTCTACCATTTTTTCAGAGGTGGATAAAACCACCAGAGGTAGGTAAAAATAAGATTCCTGAACCTAATCACCTCTAGTGAATTGACATGAAAGGAAATTGGTCATTAAAAGCCAATTTCTCAGGGCCGAAGTTCTCTGCTGAAACAGCTTTCTTTTCTGGGTCACCTCAATTAAAAGTTAATTCCTCTGCAATACACCTAGTAGGCGATAATCCACTCTGGTTTGTAAATTGACATAAATCTGAACTGATGGTGCTACTTCCTGTGTTCAAAAAAGGTCAGGGGGTCAAGTACAATGGCAGCCAACTTTGTCTAATCTTTCCATCTATGGCAAGAAGTCTGAAATAAATGTTAATTGGGAAAACATAATGTCCGGTGGAGTCTAAAAGAAGTCTTGAAACTGGTTGCCTCTGCCCTTCCAATTCTCAGCATCTGTAGGAATGCAGGCTAACAGTCAAAGTAGGAGTTGCAGGTGTCTCACTAAGGTGCTGACTGCCCGTTCCAGTTTTTAGCCCGGCTGAGAGTTCCCTTTAGCAAGAACACACACACATCAGTTCTCAGATATCACATGCTTCGGTTCAAGTTATATCCAATCAGAGTTGGATATTAAAATATCGAACCCTGACCCCGTGATTCAGGTAGGAACACTCCTAACCTTACCCCTGCAATCCAATTGTGGGCAGGAGACCCATACTCACTGAATCATAAAATTCCACTCCAGGCCACTCCAGGTGCCAGAGATTGGTTCAAGGTTGAACATTCAACTCAAGCCAGGCCAAGTAGAGTGAGTCCCAGGTTGCATGTTGAGGGGCACTTTTCCTCCTTGAGGTCACTTGACTAGATTTGTCTTGTCACCATGAAGAAAAGAGCTGTCTCAGAGCAAAACCAAGGCAGAAAAAGCAGGACCAGGAGATGGGGAGACACAGGTTCCAGACATCATCCTGTGAGCCCCTGTTTTGGCCTTGCCTGGTATTATCCACATTAGGCCTGCTGTTGTCTGAGCCGACAAATCCCATTCTGTGTTGAAGACACTTTGAGTTGTCTCTGACACTTCCACTAAATAACTTCTGACAAAGGCAAGAGCCTGAATCTTCTCCTTTATAAGTGTTTGTTCATTTGATACTCTCTACATAAGGGGAAACATGTTATTTAAATATTTGCACCAATTACATTTTTAATGCTTTAATTTTAGTATATGTGCTGCAGAAGTGAGCACTAATGCTTTAATTTTTTATTTAATTTATCTATTTTTAGAGAAAAGGGAAGTGGGGAAGGAAGAGAGAAACATCAATGTGTGGGAGAAATTTTGACCAGTTGCCTCTCACACTTGTCCCGACTGGGGACCAAACCCACAAGACAGGCATATACTCTGACTGGGAATCAAACCGATGACATTTTCCTTTGCAGGACAACATCCAACCAACTGAGCTACACCAGCAAGGGCAATTCTTTAAAATGTATTGTAAATTTTTATTTTAAAAATCCCTCATAAAATATCCAGTGTTTTTTTTCTAAACCCACAGGATAAACCACCCTATTTATGGAAACATGCCACATTCCAAAGCTGAGGTGCTCAATTTTCCAGACATCCTCTGATCACATGTCAGAGCTCATCAGCTCCAGAACCCCCTTCATTACAGCTGCTTCCGCTGAGGTGTGCAAAAGGGTTTGGCCACTTGGTTTTCTGAAAGGAAATGTCAAAGCTGAGCTAAGACTGTGAAATTAAACCATCATCATTTCTCTCTCACTAGTGATTTAACCAGCCAGATGTTGTTTCTTAGGAAAGTGATGATGTTCTTTTTCTTATTTTAAGAAAGAGATTTCACTTTGAACTTATCTGAGACCAAGAAAGGACACCTTCAGTAAAATATTTCAGAATGACAATTAGATTCATTTCTCTTGTTCCTGCCTGTGGTGAAATAAACACATTTCTTGGATGAGACGGTGGACAGCTCTTACCCAAAGCCTTCTGTGAGGGCATTGGAAGTCTTTTTTAAAACAAAGCAAACATCCCTTCGGTGCAAAATGCGTGATTCCCCAGTTCTTCCTAAGGGACTGATTCATCTTGCAAACAGTCTATGGAAGTAGAAACTTTCTCACACAAGGAGTTTGTGTTATTAAAAACTTTATCTGTGCTTAAAATATGCCAATTTATATCAGAGGATGCTGATATGACCAGGAAGTTGACAGTTACCAGCTGAAGGTTGACTCACATAGGGCTTAGGTCTATACTGTTATATTTAAATTCTACTACATAATCCAAAACCAAACTCCAAACCCAACTGAGTCACAAGCCATGCCATTAGGCAAAAAGACTAGACTAAAAGAATGGGGTATATCTAATTCATTTATATCTGAAAACCTATATAATAACTGCATTTTTACATCTAATATCCATCTCCAACTTAAATGGAAAAAAAATATGTTCTTTCTCATCTCAGTAAATGAAAAGAACCACTCCTTTTCCTTCCTTCCTTCCTTCCTTCCTTCCTTCCTTCCTTCCTTCCTTCCTTCCTTCCTTCTTTCCTTTCCTTCACCGCATTCTTTTTCTTTTTTATAGTTAATCAGTAGATATGTAGTATAAAAATATAAACAAGTGTTTCAGACATGCGCTTGTTAGGCCTGTATGCTTTTGATTTCACAACACTGTTGTTAGACAGAGAGCAGTCCAGTCTGACGTGCCACTCTGCACCCTCACCAGTGGACTTGGGAGGGTCAACTTTCTGTACTCACACCAGCACAGGACACTCATTTGTTTTACCTTTATTATCGCAACAAACAGCAATGAAAATAACAGTACCAGTGGGGAACAATTGCAACTTCTTCAGGGAGACATTACACAACCTGCTCTGTCCTCCTGGAATTCAGTTTTTTGGTTCACAGAATGTTAGAACTGAGGTCAGTCATCTCATTTCACGGAAGAGAACACCGAGGCCAGCAAGGGAACGTGTCCTCGTCTAAGTCACTCTCTTAATTTGTAGCAGGACTGAGGCCAGAATGAGTGACTTGACCCCAGGACCAGCTTTCTGCCTGTGACCCTAATTTTAAAAAGGATACTTACTTTAAATCTGTTCTAATGGGAAAGAGTTAAGAAAACACAAGCAGTGCCAGTCAAGGTCCTTAGAAAAGCAGCTCTTTGAGAAGCTGAACAGAGAGGGCTGGGTCCACTGAGTAGCGGCATTGGGAACCCAGAGATGAAGAGTTTCAGGGTTATGCTCAGAGTTCACGGTATGGGCTTTTCCGACACACATGAAAAGCTCAGAATTTCCTCTCCTGCAAACATACAGCAGAAGACAGTTTGCCCAGCGCTGCCATGTGGCCACGCACCCCAGGACTGTGTGAGTAGCTGACGTAAGCAATCACTCCAGCAGTCTTACTGCTGTCTTCAAGACCAGCCCCTGGGCCTTTGTAATTTCCCCTCCATCACCATTTCTTTCATTCTTCCAGAGGGAGGAAGGAATTCTCCACCCAGAGATACCTTCCTGGCTGACTTGGCCTCTGCTTTTTAATGCTTCCTGCACTGATTTTTGCCGGATGATTCACCACAGTTGCTTCTACAACAAAAAAAAATGACTCAGCCTCTGTCTGCAGGAGATTAAGATCTAAACAAGCTTGACTGAAGGAATCCATGTTTTCTCAAGGAGAGGATCTTTAAGAGAGTGATATCACACAGAGGATTCTGGAGTAAGATTGTGCTGTGGGCCCTGGAGGGGGCCCTGGGCATACAGCTTCCTATAAGGAGAGCTGTAGAGACTGAAGCAGAACAGATTTCTCAGGATCTATGGATCTCATCATCTCTCACCTTCGCAAGGGCTTCAGTTCTACCCCACCAATTTTTGCCTTGCTCCTAAATAATTTTCAGCAGTATACAATCAAGCTCTGGTAAATCCCATCTAAACAATAGACTCTTTCTTTGCCCTTACATTTCTATTTCTACCTACCATTTACCTGTTTTCTTTCAAACAAGAATTTTCAAAAGCTTTGTCGATTGTAACTGTTTCCAATTTTTTCGCTGCCCTTCTCGACTCACTGCAATGTAGCCTCAGTGACATTGTTCCACTCGGTGATCTCACTGCTCCAAATACAGGGGCTAGTTATCCAGATTCGTTTTATTTCACATCTCAGCAACATTCATCTTCTTTTAACTTCCTGACATCACACCACCTTAATTTTTGGTTTTCCTTCTACAACAACAACAACAAATTCTTTTTAATCTTCTTCGATGAGTTCTCCTCTGAAAGATCTGGAGACGCTGGAAAGGCCCAGGTTCTAAAAACTTTTTGTTGTCAGTCCACCTTGTCCGTATAGAAAATATAATTCCCTCTCCTGGCTTAAAATGCCATCTATATGCTAAGAAGTCCCAAATTGAGAATTATATACATTTAAAATAGTCTATACATAATGGTAAATTAATGCAGAAGTAACCAATATCTATATAACATGAAGCAATTATTTTTCTGGAAATTTTTCTTACTTCTGAAGAATATGAAATGGAATAATAAGAGTAATTAGCAATCCAGTGTCCAGGGTTTCTATCAACTTAGAGATTTTATTCAAGGATGTCTCTGATATTCTATGTGATCATGTGTATGAAGTTGTATGCATGTGTGCATGTGTTTATTTCATCGTAAATTGTTCATAGCTTTTATCATGCCCTCTTTGAAAGCTGAAGTAAGCCTGTTTTCTGAAGCAGCTAGCTTGGGGATTATTTTACTAATGAGAATTTATGTCACTGTAATTTTTTTGTCCACTGTGAATACCAACACAAATTTCCTAGTCAAATCTACCTGGTCTAAATTTCACTACAATATTTCATTTGTATCTCCCTACAGTTACTAACTATTGTTAACTATGTAAACTGGATAAAGACACGTAGTGTTGTGTGTGCTCAGCGCAGGAAGGGTACTTTGGCAGACAGGATTCTATCACCGGACGAGGACTGGGCAGTCGTCTAGAACAGCTGCTTGACTGTCACAGAAGAAGGGGTGCTGGGCCATTCAGCCGTAAGTCTCCGCCTCAGGAGGCCAGAAGAGGCGCCGCAGTCCTTCGGCACATCCTCCGGCACATCCTCCGGCACATCCTCCATCCCTCCTACAGCAGGAGTCCCATAGCTGCTCCGGGACTTCGAATTTGAAGATTTCTCCTTTGCTGCTGCTTCTAGAGTCAGACCAGAAGACTTTCAAAAGCAAGCTAAGTGTTTCTGCCACATGGGCATTTTTACTGAAAACAAAATATTTCCATAGGGCACAGAATGTACTAATAGGGCAGCAGTGTTGGGACCTCTTTTCCGGGCGGCAGTGTTTGGCAAGTGGACGGCGGCTGCTATGGCACTTACTACATATTTTCTTTCAGCTCAGTTCTAAACACGTGGAAAGTGTTTAGAACCTGTACCATCGCCACTAATTTATGCTATAATCTGTCCTTCGTATTATGAAAATTGAATCCAGTCTTTTTTGCCCAGTTGTATCAGACCCAGGTGGATTTCATTTTAAGGTACCAATGAGGCTGGAAGGGGTTTTGAAACCACAGCAACTGGGTCGGTTACTCTCCCCAGCACAGGCTTCTCCTTGTGCTTTACAAAATTAAATAAACTTTACCGGTCTGGTCATGTGTAAGTTCTTCGAGCAACAAATTTCACTGGGGCATACAACATTCCAGGAAATACAGCTTCGTTACAACAAAGAAAGCCATTTGAAAAAGTATTCTCTCTTTCAGGACACTTCTTGATCCTCTGGAAACTAACTCATAGTTATATATTGACTCTTGCATTTACTTAACATTTAAATAACAGTTAAATCAAATCACAAATGACAAGATTTTGTACATGGTGCCATACAATGATTATTATGGCAAAATAAGGATCTTAAGGAGTGACAGGATCCCTGTGGACTATCAGAAGTGGATCAAACCACGTTATTTCTCTTTAGGGTTTGCACTGTCAATACATAATAATTAAATATTCAAAATGACTGGTTTACTGGAAGATCCTAATTTTAAGATTGTAGATAAGTGGAAATTTTTTATACTTTTATTTAGATATATTTAATACCATTCTTTGCACCATGAGTATTATACTGTCACTTAAAGAAATATTTTACAACATAACAAGTGTGTCTTATCAAGGACCAAAATGATGGAAACACCGTTTACACAGGGTTTGGGGTGAGAAGCCTACTCAGCAAATCCTACATTGGCTGAGCTTGAGTAAAGTGCACATTTGATCCTACAGATCACAAAGTTAGATTTCACATGGTGGGAAACACCTGTTTCATGTGAAGTGAGACTGCATTATATGTCTCATGCCATTGTTGATTCAATTCCATGTATGTGCTATTTCTTGAGGCTCTGCTGTGTGTACTTCATTCCTTTATTTTTTGTTGTATTACGTCATCCACCCCTTTTATTTTAACTTACTCATGCCAATTTTTCTCCAAGAAGCACCTATTTTTCTTAGCCAAGGAATTAAGTGTAGACTTGTAGTTCCGCTCTCAGTTGCCTAATCAAGAGCTCCTATCTAACACCAAGGAAAAAAATGTAATGAAGTATCTAGGCTTGGTCAGATAAGAACCCCTGGGTGTTTATTGTCAGGTACTTATAACCTTGTACAATCACCACTAAAACATGTCCTTGGCAAATAAAGAGAATACATCAGGCAAAATTGTTCCAATTACCCATTTTATATTCACTTTGGAGGTTTGGTCTTGGTGATTATGAAACCTTCTTCTTTTGCATCGTGGGATTTGATTCCTGTCCCAACCTAAGAGCCAACTTTCCATTTTTTGATTCTGGACACCTGTTTCTTTCCCCAGCCAAGGTCAGCAGTCCCCACTGGTCTAACTTCTCCAGGATCCTCCCCTGGGCACATGACTCCACTTCAGACCACAGTGAACAACAAACTCTGTCGCAGCCAGTGCTCAGTGTTTCCCCAGCACTACCTCAGGTCACTTTCCCTGCAAATGTGCCTGTTCCCATTCAGAATCCAAGCAGTGACACAATCTTCATTATTTTCAAATGATCTCTAATGATGTCATTTTATTTGAGTAGATGGCAGAGAATAAAAGCGAACCATCTCATATATATCCCTGCTTGAAATAAGTACCTAATATGAATAAACTCCCAAATCCCCTTAACAACAAATTATATGTTGTATTTACTGCTGCTCTCGATAATACAAACTTCCCAGTGTATTATTCCACACTCAAAACAGACACTGCACAAAAGCAGCATCGCTGCTCTTGAATCGGCCAGAAGTCTCTGGACACGAGCCGTTTAGCCATGTGTCATGTATCAGATAGTTCAGGTACAGAGATCTTGCCTCATGAAGATATTAGTGTCTTGTGGAATTCAGTCATTGCCTATTCATGATAAGTTTTTTTAAAGTGATTTGCTTTGGAATTAAAGTTTATTGAATTAACTCATCTACAACACTGTATTCAACAAATCAAATCCAAAAAATTCAAAGGATTAAATCAGAAGTTTGATTTCATCAGACTTGTACCACTTGCTGCAAAAATTTAAGCTTTTTAACTATCACTATTATTCAACATTTCCTGTGTTGCCTGCCAATGCACCAAAGCAGGGGGGAGGGTACAATTCTTGGAAAATAATTATTATTTCAAATAATATGATAAATCCATCTAAAAATCCAAGAAAAGTAATGAAAACTGTTCAAACCCCTAAAATCTATTAAGAATTATGTGTCTAGTGTAAGTTTAACAAATTAACATCTTTTACATTACCAATAGTCACTAAGATAATATAACAAAACCAAACCTACTTATATTACACCAATTAACATAAAATGTATAGAAATTAATTTTATGAGAAATATTCAAGCTTGATAGAAAGAACAAAATGTAAACTTCACCAAAAGCCATACAAGAAAAATTAAAAGATAGAAAAGTATTTCATGTTTCAACCTGGATAACCTTAATAACATAAACCTCCCAACTCATCAAAAATTTATTCTGTAAACTTAATACAATATCAACCAAAATTTGAAAGCATTTGGTCTGTTGGTAAACTGACCCTAAGTTTCATCAGAAAAATTTAACACTCAGATGAAATGGTGATTATAAATAAATTGGCCTGGGAACATGATGACAAGATTAGTATATTTTAACCATTTCATTTAGACATTTACATAATAATTATGTAAGAAAAATCAAATATTTTCCTGAGACATTCAGAAATGGAGGGATGAGAGATGTTGAAATCTAACATTAACTTTGTCTTTTCTCAACTCCCCCGCTGTTTCTCCAAGTAATTGATGACTCTTCCACGTGACATCTACTAATTTTGATACTTCTGCAGAGCCAGCCTCTTCGAAAGTCTCCACATCTTCATTCTCTCAGTGCTCCAAAACATTCAAAAGACGGCTTTCCTGCCATGCCCAAGAGCTTCAGAATGTGAAAAAAAACTTGCAGTTGACTATCAAATCAAATTAAAATGACCACATAGTTTTTAGGTGCTATAACTGGGAAGTTGGACAGATTTCCCACTAACAATATTACATTGTTATATTTCTAACACCTTGATATATTTCTAAAACCTCACAAAGCCTCAATTCCCTCCTTCTTAATGGGCTTTATAATATTACTTCATAGGGTTGTTGTGATGATTGAATGCGCCAAGGTAATGAATTGAAATATTGATTTAAGTTTTTGTGCTCAAAGACATAGAACACCAAAGGGAATAAGATAGTCTTCTCTCTATCCAGCCCAGAAGCTATACAAGACATTGTGTTTTTAGTCATGAGTTTCTTGCCTTGGGATTTTGAATCATGGACATGAAAATAGAAATGCTGAAGCAGCCATAACACCCAGGCTTCTGGATGTCTCTATATCTCAGTGGGCAGAAGTAGACCAGGGCAGAAGCGAGAGATTTTGAAAGCCCTTCTTCAGACTCAAAGGGTGGGTAATGGGGACATTATAGGTCCATGAATAGTAAGACCAGTGTCTGTTTTCTGCAATTGACTCAAGGACGTCTTAGAACCTTAAATGGAAGAGCTGGTATGTACTTCTACCTTCAGAAAGACCTTTATGCCCAAGCATGGCTCATCTGAAGTGAAAGCTGCCCTCCTGGACTTGCCCCTCTCCACAAAGGTACCCTTGAAATCTGGGAAGTGGGGGCAAGATTTGCAGGTAAACATTATTCTTCTTTGTAGTGTACTTTTCTCTCCTGGAAACCAAGATTTTTCTGATTATGGCATCTGTCTTGCACCTCGAACATAAGTAGAAATATGCGGACCCTTGCCAGCTTACCTAGGACTGTCTGAATTCCAGTCTTGACTCACCCAGTCCATGTTGGTTCAGTAAAGACTGCCATAAAATATCATTTCTTTCATTGCTTGAATCTTTGACTTTTACTTTTCTTCCTAAGCAAGTTTCTAAGTTGGGAGCCTGAAAGACTTCCATTAAAAAAGTATGCCTTTGTCAAAAGTCTTGAGCAAAATATAAAGACACTTCTAAAGCTTTGAATTTAATTTCCCCTTCAAGAGAACTCTCAGTCACGGGGAAAAAAATTATCTCATTATGGCAACTATGCAAAATCTAGGGTGAATAAGTCTAGAAAACACTTAAATCTCAATAAAATTCCTAATATCAAATATGTACAACATGTATATATATTGCACATACATTTGCATATATATGTTTATGTAATGTATATAAATAGATATAGAAATTGTTAACAAAGGGCTGGAAATTACTGGCACATGCGATACTTAAATACAAGCAAATCTTTAATAATCTAAAACCTGCCAATATAGAATTTCCAAAAACAGTTAAATTTTCATTAACCCAATCTCCCCTCATAACCAATATTAACCTTCACAGATCTTACAGATAAAGAATTTTCCTGCACAGATTATTTTTTAAATTTAGTTATTGACATAAATGTATTAATTACATTAGCAATCTGTAGGGGACTATTCTGCCTGGTGTGGGCTCAGCCCCCAGTGGCAAACATTTACTGCAAAATAACTTCCTAAAATCCATGCTAAACCTTCCAAGGACTAGTGTAACTGGTTCAACCACTTTTGCCCTTTTCGTTTGTAAATATCCCTCCTCTGTGATGTGATTAGCAGCACTGGCTCCTTTGTTTTCTGTAAATGAGGACTATCCGTAAGGAGAAACCCAATAAAGGCCACTCACAGCAAGTGCCGCAGCTTTTGCTCCCCTTGAGAGAAAAGCCATGCTGTCCCTTTTCCTCCACCAGAATCAGTGGTCCGTGTGAATGTCTTATTTCATCCATAATGATGCGGACACAGCAGGCCGGTGTCCACATCAGCAATCAGAAGACCCAGGACTAATCTAATTGCCTACTTGGAAACTGTCACCCAAAAGAAAAATTAAAGAGCTCAATTGAAGGATTAAGTGTTTATTTAAAAAGTAAATATTGCAGATTAATAAGGTTGTCATAAACTACCCATACATGATTTTGATGAGCTTGAGATATTCAGTAAGTAAAAATTTGAAATTCTCCCTGCATCGAATATTAATGGGTGGGTTTTTGTGTGATTTTCTATTATTACCTGGGGCCCTCCAGTGGCAGAATATTTGTGTGTTGCATGTTAGGTTATAATTACTTTAAAGTGTTATTGAAATATATCAAAAACCAAACTCACGCCTTTCATTAATTCATTTAAAATATATTTATATGCATCCACTGTATAAAAGTCACTGTCCCTAGGTTTCACCATTGAAAAAACCAAAGTGATATGGTACATTAGAAGGTAATAAGGACTATGAAAAATAGAAGAAATGGCGCAGCATAAGGAGGTATTGGGAACGTGGAGAAGGTGGGGAACATCAGACTGCCGTTTTATATACAGTAACCATTAAATAGTAACACTTAAGCAAAAAATTAAAGGAGATAATGTTGCCAAACAGAGGTCTGAGGGGGGGGCAATATTTGACCCACTGAGAGATGCCCCAAAAAACTGCTACCGAACAGTAGGGGCCCCTCCCAAGGACGGTATACTAATACCAACTGGGCTCGTCTGCCGCCAGTTGGAAAGACATCTCTCAATGCCAGAGATTTGTGAAAAGGAAACAAAATGTTTATTTAATGCTATTCAGGCCTAACACCTCCATTAAAATATCAAACTCCTTTAGGGTATACACCTACGCACAGAGCGCTCCCTTCTCCCACTGTCCTAACTCTGGGTACGGTAAATCAGGAAAAGAGCACATGTCCGTTTTTCTAGGCTGCTGGTATCATCAGCTGTGTTGACTGTCCAGGCAGGATCTCCAATTAATCCAAAGTCATGTGGTACCTTCTCATGGTCCACTGGCAAGAGTTCTTTGTACCAAGTTCTGTTACAGGAAAATGAAGCAACCAGACACTGAGGGATTCTGGAGTACAAGGCTTATTAATGTGCACATGGCCAGAGGAGTCAATCTCCAAATTCTGATCCCTGAACAAAGGATTCTTGGGGTTTATATAGCCTACGGGGTCTTCCTGTCTACGTAGCAAAGCGCGAGATACAGAAGCGGAATGCGGTAATTAGTTCTATTTACGAGGCAGAAGCAGAGTACAAAGGCTAAATGTGAAAATTAGTTCTATCAGCGGGGGTGCTAGCCCCAGTCCCTGTGACTATCCTGCTGTTTGCTCTTCCCAGACGGCCTTATCACTCTCCCAGGGCGCCTGGGGTTTTGCATGAGCAAAGGTCTTCTGTGGCTTCCCACTTCAGTTCCAGTCAAAGTCTCTCCTGCTTTCCAGGCCATGTGGCCAAAGGGAGCATCCCAAAGCCACATGGGCCTCTTCTACCACAGCTGCAGGAGTCCGCACTCCACTGAAAGCAATTGTCTTTCTTCTTCACCTGGCTGCAGGGATCTCCATTCTGGCAAAGCTGTGTGGTCTTCCCTTTCACTTAGGAAAGAGGGAGTCCTCACTCTGCCCAAAACCACATGGCTCTCTCTTCACCTGGCCAAGAGGGGACCCTTACTTTGCTGAAACCGTGTGGCTCACCCTCCTCAATGGCTGCTGTGTCTGCATTTTAACCCCCCCACCCCACCCCGCACCAGTCCTACTTTGCAACCCCATTTCCAACTCCTCCTACAATCAGTTACATCTGCCAGGACCCTCATATTCTCCCAGCTTTACTGGGCTGCCATCTTTAGCCTGGGCAGGTATGGCCCCATGGCATGGAGCCAATCAACTCCAAGCTCTCACACAGGCGCTGTAACTTGAGGGAACAGCCCCCAGTTACATCCTGGCTACAAGTCACTCCCTTCTCCCTGGCTCAAAGCATGGCCACAGCTATTTAACATATCTATGAAACCAGTCAAAGGTTATAGATACATTAAATGACTATTCCAGAGGTTAACTGTGAAACTGTTGCTATGCAAAACAGCTCTCAATGGCCCTGCTCCATTTGTCCCTTCCCCCAACTGACACCTGGGGCGGGGGGGGGGGGAGTCGAGGGGTAAGGACATCTTAATATTTTCTGGACACCCTGATCTCTGGACCTCTTTCCAAATTCTTTTGGGGGGGCCCCTCCTGGCTGTGCCCTGTTACAATAAGACAACCATGAAAACATCTGAAATGAGCATTATGGAGCCTGTCAAACAAAGACATCACTTTCAACCCACTTCCAGGCTCATTACCAAAACTTACTGATTGCCAACACTGCCCTCCATGGTCAAGACCTTCCACAATGAATCCAGTTTCTCTATTATAAGATAATATCTCCCAAAGCCATTTATCAGCTTCTCAGCAACCAGATCCAAGAGCTGATGAACCACTGCTGCTCCAGCCCAGTCCACAGGAACACCCTGTAGAGCCCAAGCCATATAACAGAGCTGATAAGTCTTAAACTTTCCCTATAATTTGTAGACAGTAAAATCCAACCCCTTGTGTAAGAGTTATTAAACAGTGTTTTGACTGATCCAAGGGGATTCTCACCCACTTAGGGGATACAGAAAATAATCTCCAGAGGATCGCCATCAGATCTGTCTCAACAAGGGAACGTTAGAACTTGGTTTCCAGGTTCGAATTTGCCCTAAATGTTGATCATTGTTATCTTACAGCAATTTTAGCATTGACTGCCTTTAAACAAGGTCAACCAACAGTGAATTTGGAGACAGAACCAATGCATTGATATTCTATTCTCTGCAGAAACTGATTTAATAACTTTTCTAAATGGATAATCACACCTACTCTGGGCCCGTCACACCATGCATCGTTAGCCATTGTCACAGCACCATCACTACTTGTCTCGTTGATGACCGAAAGTCCATCAGTAAAGACGTGGGTAGAGTAGTGAGCAAACATCCCAGTAGCTGCTCATCCTTCCTTTGCTCCTAATCTCCCTAATGTGGTCAAAAGTCTCCCCTTTAGGGGGCAAAGGAGTCATCCTGGCCTGAAAATTATAAGCCTCTACTTACCCTGCTACTACATCTTGCGTAGTGAAGCACAAGGAACCAACAACAGTGCGGCCCTTCCTCCTTTATTTCAATGTACAAAAGACATACAGGTTTCTACATGATGACTTTCTTTCAATGCTGAAAAGCCATCATTTCACCTGAATTGAAATGTATAACAGTGAAACACCAAGGGGTAAAATCTCTCTGAATGCTCTGCCTATGGCAATACCTTACTTAGAAAACAAGTTATTTCCTCACACCCTCGCAGTAAAAAAACCATTGGGGCATCTCATTGGCAACTCCAGTCCCTAGATTATTATGCTGTGATAGTAATTATGCCAGGACCTTAAAAGCTAGTTGTATATTGAGTTATGCTCAGAAAAGTAACAGCTTCAAGGTACAAGATTACTCCATTTGTAGAAAAAATATAGCCCTATGAAAGAAGGTGGTACTTGTTGATAAACCAACAGATTTAAATTGCAGAAGCTATTGTGATAGTACTGAGAACTAAAATCTTGTTAGATTTTACAGTAATGTTGCTATTAAGGTGATATTAAAGTCTCACTTTTAAAAAATATCATATTTTCTCATTAGATGTTAAACAGGGAAGGATTATAGGGGAAAGGGTGAAAGGTTTGCAGGAACAATTATAAAGGACACACAGACAATAACAAGGGGGGTGGAAATGGGGGAGGGAGGGCTGAGGTGGTGGGGGGTGGGGGAAAAGGCAGAAAACTGTACTTGAACAATAAAAAAAGATGTTAAACAAAATGTATGTATACCAAAATGTATGTATACAAACTAAGGAGGAGGAAGATTTTAAAATCTGAAGCAAATCTTACACAGATTCAACTTGGAAATAATATGGTGCTAACTGAGTCAAGAATAACTACAGAAGAATATTAAATGTGCTTATTCTTTTCTTAAAGACTGGTTCCTAAATCTTTCAAGTATCAGTTTCCTCTACCCCCTATATTTCTCTTACTAAAAGAAACCCTGTCTACAGCCATAAATATACAGGCCTTCCTATTAAGGCATGTTTATATAAGGAATTCTGAGAATATTGGGTGGGGTGTTTAAGTGGGTACAAGAAAGAGAATTTCAAAGAGCAAAACCGTTAAGAAGAAATTTGTTAGATACAGTTGAAGGCTGAGAGTATTCACTGGAATTAGATTCTCCTCAGGGCTTAATAGCAAAACAAGCATTCTTTTAAGTTTGTCTATAAAAATCCCCCTTGAATCCCAATGGATTTCAAAGGCACAGTGTTGTCTGTCATGAAATGTGAAAATAGCACATGTTAATTGGCCGTCATGGTACCTATATTGAAATTGGCATCTGTAAATTCTAAAAGTTTTGATTGGCGGAGGAGGCCAGACTCATTCCATCTCTTTGCATTTGGCCAAAGGAAAAGTTAAAATCAATGTTCCTGCCAGATAATGCATAGAGAATTTGTATCATGACTTCCAAAGAAGAATAACATGATGAAATAGCAAGAAAAGCCTAAGCTAATATTTCATATCTATGGCTGAGGTAGTGCAACAACCAGCCTTTTTCATCTAGCAGAGGAGAGGTCAGAACTTCCCCTAAGATCCTGTGCACCCTAAGAACCATTCACTCCACACTTTAAAGGCTTCAAAATTCTCCCATTGACTTTAGAAAAGTCAAAATACTACTCATCCTGGCAACCAAGATTCCTCATAATCTGGTTCCCTTGCTACTGTTGATTCTATCAGTAAATCCCAATGTGAGACTCTTAACCAGCCACAAAGCTTCCTTATTGCCCTGAAGCACACTACACTGATTCTTTTATGACCTGCAAAATGACTCCTGTCTAGCTATCCCAATTCCACCCAATGGTGGTAAGCAGAATAGGATCTAATTCCTGGAAGCTATGATGACTTTGTCTGACAGGGTTAAAGGGTGTTTGCAGGTATGGTTAATGATCTGGAGAAGTGGAGATTATACTGCATTACCTCGGTGGGCCCATGCAAACATAAGGGTTCTTATTCGTGAAAGAGGGGCACAGGGGAGGCAGCATCAGAGAAAGATGTGTATAGACAGAAGCAGAGATTACAGCAATGTACTTGCTGGCTTTGTAGATGGAAGGAGGAAGCCATGAGCCAAGAAACACAAGCAGAAGCTGGAGAAGGCAAGAAAATGGATTCCCCCTTAGACCCCCAGAAGTACAGCTCTGCCGACACCTTGAGGTTAGCCCATTTTGAATTTCTGAGCTCCAGAACTATAAGAATAAATGTGTGTTTTAAGCCACTAAGTTTGTGATGGTTTCTTATAGCAGCAATGGGATGCTTACTTAGGGCTTCAAGGCTCAACTCAAGTTTCACCCCTTGGAAGTTCTACATAAGTGCTCTAATATTTCCTGCACAGTTTCCTTTAAAGTTGCCTTGCATACCTGCTTGTTTTACCATTATGCTTTCAGTGTAGTAAAATTGCAATAAAGTTGCATTTCAGTGTCCAAGTGAGAAGCATGGGCTGAAGATCTGGATAATGCTGAGAGAAGACAAACCATAAAAAAAAAATGTGTGAAATCACTTAGGTTTGGTTTGTTGCAGAAGATCAGGAAAGAGACATGTCCTTCAGTTTCTGGAATGTTTTTGAATTATTTGTTGATTGTTCTCCTCATACATGTTCTGTTCTCCTTTCCTAGAGCTATACTCACTCAAACATTAAACCTCTGTGATTGGTTTTCTAATTTTCTTACCATTTCTCTCCTGTTGCCCAACTCTTTGCTCCACTTCCTGGCAGAGTTCTTCAACTTCATCTTCTAACTCTTCCAAATACCTTTTATTTCTGCTGTCCAGTTTTTAATTCCCAAGAGCAACTTCTGTTCTCTGATTTTTTTCTTTTTTAAAATTTTTCTATAGCATCCTGTTCTCATTTGGTCAATGCACTGTATTCTCTCACCTCTCTAAAAATGTTAAGGTTAAAGTTGGTTTGGAAGACTTTCTTTATATTTTTTATCTCTCCAGGTTGCTTTAATTTTCTGCTTTCTTGTTTAGATCTCTATCTCCCTTAGTTTTCTGCTCACAATTGGTTGTTTTCTTGTGATTCACAGTGGGGGGAATGAAAATGTTCTTCTGTGTGGGTGGACATCCAAATGAATGCGTGGATGCAGCTTGTCGACCTGGAGTATTGTTGTGGAGTGGTCTTGGCGGGACTTCTGTTGAGAAACTACTAATTCAGTAAATTTACATATTTGCTCTTCCCATTTTTCACAATTATGTGTAAAGCATAAGTACATGTGTTCTGTATTCTATATATGTACTGTGTATAATGTTACATGTGTGTGCTTTATTGGGTTAAGATAGTTCCCTTCAATTTTTGTGATTTTTTTTGGTTTTTTGATCATAAATGTATGTTGAACTTTGTCACAATTTCAGTGCATACATAGACAACACTGTATGTTTTACTTGCTTCATATTTATAAATGTAGCAACTTACATTTAATGATTTTTACATGTTAAAACAATCTTATGTTTCTGCAATAAACCCCACTTGATTGAAATAATGATTTCATTTGTTGATATTGCTGGATGGACTTGTAACTTTTTGAGTTTTTGAGTCTAAGTTATAAAGAAAGATTGAACTAAAATTTGTTTCTCTATGATGCTGCTATCACGTTTTGATATCAGGGATACACTGGCCTCATAAAAGAAATGAGAAGTGTTCTTTATCCTCTATCTTCTGAAATTATTTGCATGAGAGAAGAATTACTTCTTTCTTAAATATTTTATAGAATAAATCGGAGAAATCATATGAGCCTAGCATTTTTTAGAATTATTTTCAATTAAAAATTCTATTTCTTTAATAAACATAGAGCTACAAAATTTTCTATTTCTCCTCGTATTTTTTTGAAATTTTTTCCATTTATCTAAGTTGTTGAGTGTATTTGCACAAAGTTATTCATAATGCTTTATTATTTTTGTATTGCTTATAGGACTAGCAGTGAGGTATCCTCTTTCATTCTTGATAGTGGTCATTTTGAGTTTTCTCTGTTTATTTTGTGGGAGCTTGGGGGCCTAGGTTGTGAACGTAGCTAGGGGATTACAACTCTTATTATTTTTCAAATAAAATGTATTGATTTGCCTCCTTATTTTCTCTTTATTTCTACACTTATGTTCATTATTTCTTTTCTTCTATGACTTTAACTTTTTTTCAAGAATATTTTTATAGCTTCTTTTTATAGTTCCTCAAACATAAGTGCTCATAGACATGAATTTTCCTCTAAGCAGTTCTTTGGCTACATCTCATGGATTTTGATGTGCTATGTTTAAAAATCATTTAAGTCAAAATATTTTCTAATTTGTCCTGTGATTTCCTCTTTAAACTATTGGTCATCTGAGGATGTATTGCTTATTTTCCAATATTCAATAATTTTCTGTATATATTTTATTATTCATTGCTAACTTAATTTCCATATGTTAAGAGTAGCATATGTTGTATACCATCCTTAAATATTTATCAATATATGTTTTATAGCCCTGTCTGGTGTGGCTCAGTGTACTGAGTGCCGGCCTGTGGACCAAAAGATCACCAGTTTGATTCTTGCCAACCCAGGGCATATGCCTGGGTTGCAGGCCAGGTACCCAGTTGGGGCCCTGTGAGAGGTGAGAGGCAACTGATCAATATTTCTCTCCCATGCTGATGTTTCTCTTCTTCTCTTGCTCTCTTCCTTCCTCTCTCTCTGAAAATAATTAAATAAAATCTTTTTTAATGATATGCTTTATAGCCCCTTTAAACATGTTCTATGTGTATTTGGAAAGAATGTGTATTCTAGAGTGTTGAGAATATTGTTCTAGATACTTGTGTTTGGGTATCAAATTTTTTCAATCAACCTGAATGCTTTTTTTGTATATGTGTTTTATTTATTATTGGGAATGTAGTGACGAATGTAGTCCTCAATTATTATTGTGTTCTTTTCAATTTCTTAGTTTTATAATTTTTACTTTATGTATCTTGAAGCTCTATTATAGCACATGTATAAATTTAGTATTGTTTTATGTCCTTGAGAACTTGTCCCTTTTATCACTGTCAATCTCCTTTACTTTCAGTAACACATCTTGCCTCGAAGTCTACTTTGTGTGATGATATATGGCACATTACCTGTCATGCTTAGAATCTCATGGTATATCATTTTCCATTCAATCTGTCTGTTTATATTTGTTGGGAATCTCTTATAAATAGCATCCAGTTGGATATTGCTTTTGAAATCTTGCCTGATAATCTGCCTTTTATATAGAATTTTTTAGTAGATGTAGATGTAGCACAATTATTGATAAAGCTGTGTTTAATTCTGTAATCTTGCTATATGTTTTCTAGTCATTCTTTCTTTTTGTATTATTGTTTTACATTTTGATTTCATTTTTTTGGATTTATCAAGTGTTTTCCAATATTATCCTCTATTTCCTCTATTGGTTTTTTGCTGATACACACATTTTAATATATAAAATATATATATTTTAGTGATTTTTAGTGATTGCTACAGGAATCGTATTATTTATGCATCTTTAACTTACCACAGTCGATCTTGAATTAATATTTTATGACTTCCCCCATAATTTAAGAGTCTCACAATAGTAAAATTCCATTTAAACTTTTACTCATTTTTATGCTATTATTGTTAAATATTTTATTTCCACATATCACAAACTCCTCAATATGCTAATATTCTTACTGTAAAAAGTCAATTGATTTTTTAAAATTTGGGTTGTTTGGTAATCAATCTAAGTGTAGTGAAAGACAAATACCATATGATACCACTTGTACGTGGAATCGAATGAACAAAATAAACTGATGAACAAAAGAGAAACAGAAGCATGGACCATGCGGAACAGACCGACAACTGTCAGAGGGGAAAGGGGAGGGCGGGACTGGGTGAAAGAAGGTGAAGGGATTAGCCAAAGAACATACATGCAGACGCATAGAACAGACAACAGTTTGGTGATGAGCTGACGGGTGACAGCGGGATAGAGGGAAGCAGTGGGGGGAAGTGGAGGCAACTATGATAGTGTAAACAAGGAAACTAAAGTTTAAAAATGAGATAAAGAAATAAATAAACTGTAATGAATATATTAGAAGAAAGCCAATATTCTCCTAATTAAAGTAAAATTTTAAGTCAAAAATATTTTTTCTCTTTTAACAAACACAGTCTTAATCCAGAAGTAACAGAGACAAAGCAGAATATCCTGGGTGTAGATTTACATGCCATCGTTTTGACAATTTGGTCTCCCACACATGCTAATTCTGAGGATATTACTTTTACTGCAGAATGTCAAGTTTATACAAAATGTAGATAAATGTTCTGCTCCTAAATTTGATTTTAATGCAGTGTGTGATACGTTCCTTCCTTCCTTCCTTGCTTCCTGTAAGCTCTTTGGCCACGTTTCAATGCATCCTGTACACACAAGGGGGCAGAGTTAAACTAGTGGTGAGAACCCAGATCCTGAGTGACCTTTCTGGTCTGCAAGCAGATCAGGTTTCATACTTGATTTACAACAATCATTTCTTCCGTAGACTGTTCTTCTTTTTCACTGAATCATATTTGTCTATCAGAAACAGTCTAGTTAATTAGATAAAGCCTGTGCCTCAGAGACAAATGGTCAGTCTAGGTTTACAGGATCATTCTTGTTCTTGAATGTTTCTCATTTAAATATCTAAATCTCACCCACCATTCTTGGTCTCTGAGAAGAATGAGAAGTTAAGTAAAACAGTGACTTTTTCAATAATATAAGCAATTAATGGCAATGAAAACCTCAGTTCTTCTCTGTCCAAAGAAAGATAAAACTCAAAAGTGATAAAACCTAAGAATAAGCTTGAGAGTTGCAATCAGAACTCAATATGCTGATTTCTCAAATGCTGCCAAGGACTTCTCAAATATGCCCTGTTTCTCTAAGACAAAATTCTTCACATATCTCCCTCCTCTCAGCATCCCACAGGCATTTTAGGAAAGAAGAGTGTGGTCATCTTGATCCATCCTAAGCACCAAATATATGATCATAGAAGAACTGAAGGAACCTTCTTTTTCTGCTTTAAAATATCCTTCCTGAACTTGTTAAAGATGTAAATGTTACCAGGAAGAACACATTTTTCTTTGATATTTATTGCTAACACTTAAAATGCTGATATCCACAGGAGAAAGAATTCACTAGCTTCAATTTACATAGAGAAAAATGGGTGAACTAAAGTCCCTCACTTAGTCCCTGTTTTGAAAAGCTGAGAGGGTAGGAGGCTGAGAGGAAAGTTCCACCCGCCCGGGGCCACTGAGGAAGAAACCAAGAAAATGGGGAGCAACACAGAGACAGAAATGGGTTGATGCCATCACAACTTTTTAATAACACAATTTAACCTTGGGAACATCCTACTAAGCAGGCTGCTTTATCTGTTATTTAATTTAGGCCTTCTTTGAGAACATAGTTCACTGAAAATTGATACAGAACAATGATCTGTCTGATGTTTGACTTGACAGCAAAAACATGTTTCCTCCTCTTAATTCATGTAAATTCTTTTGTTAGGTATAAGTAACTTGACTTATAAAGCAATTAACTTTTTCGATGGTGAAGATCATATAGTATATACAAATATAATAAACATATCACTAAAAATGAAGACTATAAATATATAAAATCATGTCATAATATACCCTGTATTTTGTAATTTTGAACACATTTCCTTTGTTTAATTAAAATTGTGTTTTCACTGAGGTAATAATCTCAAAACAGTTAATATTCTGTTATTAACTCAGGGGTGATATTAGAAAGCCAACCTCCTAATTTCATGTTCTTGGGGGGGGGCGCTGGAAATCAACAGTGCCTTTAAAAATGGAGTAAAAGAAGGATAAACGGAGAAAGCGCCTGGAGAAAAATTGAATGGAACTAAAAAACGGGGGTCATGGCTTCTGAGTCCCAATTATCTACTAAACTAGTAGATAAACTAGTAGATAACAAAGGTTGCTTCCTGTCCCATTTTGTATCTTAAAATCTAACCTTAAGGAAGAGTTTCCCAATTACCAGATTCTTTCAGAATGTTTAATTTCAACATTTAAAATATCCACCTAACCACTTAAAAAGAAAAGGCAAGCTGATTGCATTTGTCTGTGTTCCAGGAAAATGACATTAATGCATACTTTTGGCTGGTTATTTTAGGAAGGTCTCCTATGGTATAAAATAATTTATTAGGTCACATTCTTCAGATTTCTAATATTTGGTCCTTAATAGCAGCCTCCCCCTTCCTTCATTAGGAAAACAAGCTGCTCTCTCCGAACTCTTCCAACTAAGATAGTAACAACCATTCTAACACTGAGATTAAAGATGTATTCAGGTAAGGCATTTGAGGAGTGAATACAGACAGGACACGAGACAGTAGGAATTCATCAAAAGCAATTCCCATTTTCAAGACCCTTGCACTTACAACTGTCATTTACGGCTCATGTGGGTCATCAGCCTGAGGTCAGCAGACAAAGAATCACGATCCCGAGTTATTGTGAAGCAGATGCGGCAGAGAGAAACCTCATGACTTACCTGAGTGCACAGCACTGGTGAAAGAGCTAGGGCACCAGCTTGGGTTCTCTAACTTTATTATAAAAATACTAATATAACTAATATCAATTAAGCTCTTACTGTAAGACAAACACTATTCTAGACACTTTTTCTAAAGTGTTTAAAGATTTTATTTATTTATCTTTAGAGGGGAAGGAGGGAAGGAGAGAGGGAGAGAAATATTGATGTGTGGTTGCCTCTCATGCATACGTCCCCTGCTGGGAACTGGCCTGCAACCCAGACATGTGCCCTGACTGGGAATCAAACCACAATCATGTGGTTAGCAGGCTCGTGCTCAGTCCACTGAGCTACACCAGCCAGGGCCTTATTCTAGACACTTTTAATGCGTTATTACACTGCATCCTCAAACCAACCCCATTATTTCTATCCCACCTTAAATAATAAGGAAGCAGAGGTTTGGGGCATTGAAGCAACAGTGAGTGGTAAAGACAGAGTTCGCTTCTCATGATTGGACCATGCTGCTCATTGAAACATTTTTACTCACAAATACTACAAAAAATTTTGCCTTATTTCTTTTTTTTCCAGATGGTCTGTTCATCTCTAAATCTAGGCTATGCTGAAGTGTTTGAGGCTTTGATTTATCTTATTTTTCTTTTTTCTCTCTTCACTTATTTGGGGAATGAGTCCCTGGCATTGGGAAGCAGAAGGCGGAATTCCAGATCCAGCCACGGCCAACGGCTGCCTTGGGTGGGTCGCCTGAACCCCTTCAGGCCCCCATTCTCTCTGAGGCAAAGCTCCAGTTCGCTCTAAGGGACAGAGTTAAAACTGGTGATTTATAAAATCGCTTTCCATTCTCACATACACAGAGTTAGGCTTTGGGGATCCACTCTCTATTTTTCCAACAAAGATTGTTTGTTTAATTGTGCTGCGGTAGTGTGCAACTGTGAGAGCTGGGCGGTTACTGCACCAAGCAGCAGTAGGAAATGGATCTGACTGCGTAAAACCTCACCGAACACCTAGCCAAAAATACTTTTGAAGAGCAAATGCGTAAGACAATATACAATAATCTGACCGTAAGTTATCCATTCCCCAAGTGGAGAAAAGAAGAATATCAGTAAGATGTCGTTAGATAAGACTGTCACAACATAACTTGATTTTAATGAATTCCAGAATTACCTCTGAAAATAACAGAGTTTATTCTATTATCTGAACTGCAAACTTATTTCTGATGTTCAGCGCATGGTTGGGGTAATAATGTAGGCTGTTATGAAAGGGCAGGGGGAAAAGTCATGTGTTTATCAAATAATTGAAGATTAAATCTATTCTTAGTTATTTCACCTTTCACAGGGGCACTGTAAGAAATAGAACAGGTTAGCCCTGGCTGGTGTAGCTCAGTGGATTAAGCACAGGTCTGCGAACCAGAGGATCGCAGTTCAATTCTCAGTCAGGGCACATGCCTGGGTTGCATGCTGGTTCCCTGCAGGCCAGTTCCCAGCAGGGGATGCATGAAAGGCAACCATACATTGATGTTTCTCTCCCTCTCTCCTTCCCCTCTAAAAATAAATAAATAAAATCTTTAAAAAAAAGAAAGTCCTTTAAAAAAAAGAAATCGAACAGGTTAAAATTAGTTTCTATTGATTAAATTCTTCTTACTACAGCACTTCTCACATAGGAGACACTGCATATATTAAAAGCAGGAAGGAGTTTGGAAATAGAAGAACTAATTAGAAATTCTAGCATTCTAATTACTTCTCCTCAGGCAAGTTCCTTAATTTTTCTCAGTCTTCTTTTTTTTAAATGGATTTTATTTATTTATTTTTAGAAAGAAAGGGAGGGAGGGAGAAAGAGGAGAGAAACATCCATGTAAGGGAGAAGCATCAATTGGTTGCCTCTTGCACACACCCCAAGCCAGGAGCCAAACCCACAACATAGGCACCTGCCCTGACCAGGTATTGAACCTGGACCAGTGCCCAACCAACTGAGCCACACCAGTCTGTGCTTCAGTTTTCTTGTTTGTAATATGTGATACCTATCTTGTCTCCCTCACAAGGTGCAATTCTGGACTCACTTATGTTTACTATATATATTTGGCCCCTGAGAGATCTTACTGAGTTTCATGCTTTTAAATGCCCTCTATCTACTCACAACTCAAAACTTATTCTCCCATCTGGAGTTTTCTCTGTCCTCCAAACACATACATCTGACTCTGTATTTAATATCTCCACTTCATGTCTACTAGGTGTCTCAAACTTAAAAACCACATTTCTGAATCAAACCTTTCTCCTCTTCCTGGAATATTCATTAATTTAATAAATAGTAACTCTAGTTACTCAGACCCAAAACCCCTTTTTCACACTTCACATTTCATCCATCAGCAAATCCTATTGGTTCTACCATCAAAATACATACAGAAGCCAAACACGTCTCACCACTCCATTTTTAGCTCTCTGGTGGGAGCCATCGACCCCTCCCATGCAGCTCATTGCACAAGTCTGCTCATCGGTCTGCCCGACTTCATCCTTGCCAGCTGCATTTGTTTCCCAGGCTGTCATGACAAAGTACCGCCAACTGAATGGCATGAAACAATGGAAATTCATTGTCTCACAATTCTGGAGACCATCCAGTCCAAAATCAAGGTGTTGGCAGGGCCAGGCTCCCTCTGAGGCTCTGGGTAGAAACCTTCCTTGCCTCTTCCTGGCTTCTTGTGGCTGTCTGCAATCCTTGGTCCTGCTTGGCTTGCAGCTGCACTGCTCCCATCTCTGCCTCTGTCCTCACATGATGTTCTCTCTCTGTGTGTCTGTGTCCACATTTTCCTCTTTTTATAAAATACTAGACATAAGAAAAGAAATAAAATACCAGTCATATTAGATCAAACCCAAGAGGACTCATGATGTCATCTTAACTTGATTATATCTTCAAAAACCCTATTTTCCAATAAGGTCATATCACAGGTACTGGGGGTTGATATTAAATATATCTTTCTGTGGGAGGGCTGACACAATTAATACAATTCACCCCATAACACCAACCTTTAGAATATCATGAATCCATCAATCAAGTGATCTCCCTCTCACCAGACTTATTAATCTCCATAGGTCTAATCATCATAATACATTGTCTGTTCACCTCTTTATATGTTTTTCCCTTTGGCTACAAGAATATGGACATTGTCCACTTTTATTGACTTAAATATAATAATCCCTCAATAAGTGTGTGTTGAATATATAAATAAATACATTTGAACAATTATAAAATGGGAATTTGTTATTAAAGTTCTCCAGCTTAGGAAAAGTCATGTCAACAAGTAACCATTAGAATTGTTTATAAACTTGCCCAATTGATCAATGACAACCTAATTCCACAAACGCAATTTTGTATGTCAACAAATCACTTAAGCTCTTCCCTTTTGAAAAAAATGTAGCCAATCAGAGATGGACTCATTCATTCTAATATCCACACCCCTAACAATCACACTTATGCGAATAACATTAACCCACTTACATCTCTGAAAGTCACCAATCTCTGAAGGACAAATTCTCTCTGACCAGCATAGCTCTTGCAATAAGCAATGTATCTTCTTATTTCAGATACTCTCATCATCCTTTGACAAAATGTACATAGGAGAAAAATATATATAGGAAACCTTAAGAAAATATGAGACCATATAAATGTCATTTAACATTAGCATTATGTCAATATTATGCCTTAAGAATTATTGATTATTAGAGAAAACACTTTATTAACAATTAGGCTGGCTATGCATTCATTTAGTCTTTCCTTTCTCCCACAACTTAAATATTCCAAGTTTATACTTACCACAATGGTAAGTTTTATCATGTGTCTGTTGTAGCTTTTGACCACTGAGGTGCATGCCCTTGAGAAAAATTTATTCTTATTAACACGTGGTCATAAACTAAAGGGGGGATGGCGGGGGAGGGGGTGTGCAGGGTGGAGAGGAATGAAGGGGGAAACAGAACAACTGTAATGGCATAATCAATAAAATATATTAAAAATAATAACACTCCTATTATTGAGTGGCTGCTGCGTCCCAGGTTCTGTGTTGAGTAAATGCAGTCTCTCGGAAAGCTTGGAGTCTGCTGGAGGAAACAGACCTCAGACCGATGACATGACACATCTGTGTGCTCACACTGGTTGCTGAGTGAGTACAGAGTGCAGTGACAGAGGGTGTCAGGAGCCTGGACTGAATGGAGAGGCAGGGAAGCCGGCCTCGGGATGTGACACTTGAGAGAAGAGGAGGAGTTCGCCAAATGAACGTGTTTCTTAGTTCACCAAAGCCCTTTCTTGTGGATCATTTATTCTGATACTTGTGCTGGACTTCAAGAGCAAAGTTTCTCACTTTATAAGCAGTTGACTCAAAGGAAAGGTAAGCAGGTAAAGGTAAGCAACGAGACACTGAAGTAGATTCACACCCTCCAATGTCACTCTCACTGTGTTTTCCATGTGCTCACCTACCTCAGCTTGTCATTGTAACTAAAAAATAACATACATCGCTCATTACCTGCTACTGACTCGGATTTTTTATTGTGTACACTTCACACATTATGTGAATAAAACACACATACACAAATGTGTGTGTGTATGGTAGCCACCCCAAAATGACACAGCCATGGCCTAATCCCCGGGCCCTGCGAAAGTTGCCGTCTGTGGAAAAAGAGTCTCTGCAGATGTAACCAGGTCAATCATTTTGAGGTGAGAAGATCATCCTGGATTCTCCAGCTTGGCCCTAAATACTTGTGCAAAGACCAGTAACCTCACAGAGACACACAGAGGAGAAGATGGTGAGGAGGAAGAGGAATATAACCATAGAGACACAGGTTGAAATGATGAGGCCACAGGCCAAGAACCACTTGAACCATTAGAAGCCGGAAGAGTCAAGGAAGAGAACCTCCCCCGGAGCCTTGGGAGCAAGCAGGGCTCTGTCCATTGGTGAATTCTGGCCTCTGGAACTACGGAGGAAATTCCTGCCGTCTCAAGTCACCAGTTAGTGGTAATGTGTCACAACAGCCCTGGGAAACAAATATATATTTGTCCCTTCAAGTAATGCAAATAAGATTCCAAACTGGTAGTAGGTACCAACCCAAGTGGCTGTAAATGCACTCATTCATCCTTCTGTGTTTTTATTTGTAAAGTCAAAATAATGTTACATGATATATAATCACCATTATTAATATTACTATACATATTTATTAAGCAGCAATTCCTGTAAGTACTATATCCTTTAAAGTCATCTATTTCTCAAGTCAATGCTATGGATTAGGTGCTCTTATCAAGCCAGTGTTTTTTCAGGTAATTATACTGAAGCTCAGTTTAATCGCCCATGATTTCACAGTTAGTGTGTGATGGAAATGGCATTTGAACTGAGATTTTACTACAATCTATTCCTACTACACCCTGGTGCCTCCTTAGAAAGGGATCAATTGTTTAATTCCTTCCATTACTTTTCATTAATCACAGGGACGGGGCCTCTCAAGTTCAACCAGTTTCTTCTCTTTCTCTCCATCTTTTCTTCTTCTCCCACTCCTTCTCCTTTTCTTTGTCTCCCTTCCTTCCTCCCTCCTTTGAATTCTTGCCAGCTGTAGGAACCCATGTCTCCTGACACTTTGCCCAGTTGAAACAGTCAGAGCTCCAATCACGAGAAACTGGCAGGTTTGATACGATCCCAAACTGCTGAGTCCTCTACGGGTTCAGGATTGGGCTTTGTGGAGGAGATTTCCTGGAAGAAATGTCACATCCATTATTTTCAGTTTTAGCTTTGGAAAGGTTGCCTGGAGAATGTCACCGAACACCAAATTTAACCTTTCAGTGATACTTGATATGAGAATAAATGAAACAGTCTATAAAGCTGGGACCTCCCTAAAATAAAGATGTTAAATAAACCCAGCAAATGTGCTGGAGCTATTTGAGAGTATTCATGGCTAACTTAATAGGCTGGAAACAAAGTGTTCAACTGTTCCAACTACACAATTCACTGCTATCATATAGTTGTTGAATTTGAATTTCTAGATGGAATAAATCTGGCTAAAAAGTGGTTGGAAAGGATTTTAGGTGACTTAAAAATGACCCATGACCTTAAAAGGGCTGGCATACAATGCCTGGGAAACTCGCACACTTTTTGGGGAAATTGGCTCAAGGGTGACTCCTCTTCCAGAAAGCCTTCCCCACCTCTCTGCATGCCCTTCCAGGGATGAGTTATGGGGCTCTTCTTGGGGTTACCTGGTGATCTCATTGGATGAAAATGTTTTGTTCTTTGGTCTCTCTTCCCTAACTGACTGCAAGTTTCTCCAGGAAGGGGCGGTTCCACGTCTTTGCCTAAGGTGGTCTTTCTGTGAGTCTTTCAGGAAGGTGTGTTACCTGTGCACCTCCTAAACCTACACTAGGCCTGGGGCCTGACTTGCAGGCAAGCTGGGCAGTGCATTCCCTGGAATAAACGAGATTTGTTTGTCATGTGTTTTCTCAGGCTTCCATTTGGAGGGGAAGACAGGTGAAAGTGGAGGCTGGAGGAAAGAAAAATGAAAACAAGTATCATAGTCAATAATACGATGAACACTGCCTTGAGTCCTTTTAAACTTCTATTTAACACTGACCCTGACTGATGATTTCCTGTTGACTTGAGGAGTCCTTGAGTTCTCTTCTGAAAACCAGAGTGCTTTGGAATATTCTACTGCTCACCACCAGCTAGAGCACTAGAGTGGCTGCTCTGAACACAGACTGAAATGTAAGTTAAAGAGACGCCCATCGAGTGAGCTGACCCTGCAAAGGCCTTTATGGGAAATCTGATTTTTCCAGAGAAAATGCTAACATATTGGGTAGCAGAGCAGAAATTAGGATTCAGTGTATGGCACAAACTCACTGGACCTCAAGGACCTCATTCCAGTCTATGCATTTCGAAGGCATTATTCAAAAATACCAGAAATATGAATTTGGGGGTTACAAATGACTTCTGGCAGGTAGAAAAATTGGTAAATACAAAATCCACAAATAATAAAAATTCGATGTATATGCAAAGTATTTTTGTAGAGTTTTAATTTCTACTGAATTTTTTAGAAATGTAAACACTACGCAAAGAGCATATATGCACATATGTGTAGCCCTTGGACATAAGCAACCATGTGGGGAAGGCCAGGGGTGGGCGGGGGCTGAGTGGAGGGACACAAAGAAGTGGGGGAAATGGGGTGGCATCTGTGACACTGTCAACAATAAAAAATAAATAAACTTTTAAAAATGAAATAAAATAAATAAAACCTTTGACATACCTATGTTTATTTCTTCCAGAGAAACCCACACATGCATTGGCTTGATGTTGAGATTTATTAAGCATCTTCCATATAATAATACTGTGATGACTCCTCAAGGGTTTCAAAGAAAACTAATTTCTGTAGAACCATGAATTATGTAAAACCACATGAAACCCATGCGCTTGCTTGGAAGATATGATGCAAAATATGGCAAAGTAAATAAAAGCAAAATTAGCAATTCCAAAAACAGAAAGAATTGTGAAAGCTATGAAAACCAAGGGAAACCTGTGCATTGGCTTGGAATTTTACCAAAAATTAGTATTTTGGAATTCTCGTTACTGAAGGCAACACTGTCAATGATGTTGAGAATAACACACCACTATCACTCTGCATTTGCAGCTCTCTGTGTGTGTACAAGCAAATATTTGTTTCTTTATGTTGTCTAGCACAGCTATAAACAAGCATTTCACTACTAAAATACATAGAATATTGGTATAGGACAGTGTTCTTTCAAGATCATAAAACACAATTCGCTTGGTTACTACATGCCCACCATCCTATTTTTATTTTGCATAGGATGTTTTTCTATGAAGGAGGGTCCCCAAAAACCTGCAATTATTTCTGGAGGGCAGGATTCTTGTAGTACAGGCTTCTCCTGCTAACTAAGTGTTCTAGGAACCCATCTGTATCTGTCTACTAGCTGGCATCATTGTGAGAGGCTGCATTCAGCTTCAGTGAATTGTTTTGAAGACTCTTTCAACACATTTGCCCATTTCATGATGGGTGATTTACAAGTCCACCTGCCCACACTGTGCTGAGTGGTCAGCAGTTTTTGACCAAAAATGGCATGACCCCACCCCCCACTCTCCCTATTCACCTAATCTCTCCCCAAGTGACTTTTTTCATTTCCCTGGGTGAAAAAGGCCTCAGAAGGAAAAACTTTGCCGATGTGGAAGAGGTGAAACAAAAAATAGCAGGAGCACTAACAGGCATCAAAAATGATGAGCTCAAACACCATTCTGAGCAGTGGAAAAAAATGTCCCAGTAGTCGCGCTGCATCAAATGGAGAGCAGTTGGAAGGAGATTGAAGTTTAAACATGTAAGAATAAATGCACAAGTTTTTATAAATAAATTCCAGTTGGGGGAGGTCCCTTCTCATATTTTTTAAACATAAAAATTAGTAGCTGTTTTTATAGTCAAAACCTCATTTAGTTTTCCTAAAACTTCCTGCTCACAGATTTCTGCTTTGCTCAGGACCCCACTTTTTTCTCTGATTCACCTGATTCCCTTTGCTGGTCCTTTCAGTGGAGAACTATGACAGTCCCACTCTAGGCGCTTGGGAATGTCTTTATCTAACCCTCATACATAACCTGTGTCTTAAGGAAGTGTAATATTCCAAGTCAAAACCTATTTCACTCAGGGTGCTGAAGTTATTGTTCCATTATCTTTCTTTTTTTTTTTTTGGTTCCATTATCTTTCCTCATATATTTTTATGGTTGAGAAAATTGCTGCCAGTCTCTTGTTCATTTGTAGGTCATCTCTATTTCCTGTCCAGTAAGTTTTAAGGTTTTAAGCTTAGTTCTTTTCCTTTGGTTGTCTTTAAGATTTTCTCCTAATATCTATTTTGATGTGTCTGGTATGGATTGATTTTTCTTTATCCAGCTCAGTACCTCACATATAAAATCTGAGGGCTCATATAGTTTCTTTTTTTTAGATTTTATTTATTTATCTTTAGAGTAGAAGGGAAGGAGAGAAGGAGAGAAACATCAATGTATGGTTGCCTCTCATGTGTCCCCCACTGGGAACTGGCTAGAAACCCAGGCACGTGCCCTGACTGGGAACCGAACCGTGATCCTTTGGTTTGCAAGCCCGTGCTCAATCCACTGAGCTATGCCAGCCAGGTGCTCATATAGTTTCTTAATCTCTGGAAGTCTCTTCGACCTTTTATCTTCAGAAGAGATTCTTCACCATTCTCTCTCTCTCCACCTTTCCCTCCCTCCCTCTATCTCCATCTCCATCTCCATCTATCTCTCCCTCTATCTCTATCCCTCCCTCTTATTTGCTTCTGGGTTTTTTGGAACTCCAGCTGCACCCAAGTTGCATCCTCTCTTATTCATGCCTACTGTATTAGTCAGGGCTCTCCCGAGAAACAAAACCAAGAGGAGACAGAGAGAGAGAGAGAGAGAGAGAGAGAGAGAGAGAGAGAGAGAGAGAGAGAGATGGTAGATAGGAATTTGTTTTAAGGAATTTGCTCACAGGCTGATGGGAGCTGGCAGGTCTGAAACCTAGGCAGGCCCACTAGCTGGAAACTGAAGTCAGATTGGATGTTGCAATCTTAAGTCACAATTGTTTCTTCTGTTCTACTTGAGGAGGAGTTTGTTTGGTTGGTTGGTTGCTTGGTTGTTTAGTTTCTTTCTCTCTGACTCTGAGCTTACCCTTTCCCAGTGAGCAGTTTTGCCTCCTTATAGTTAGTTATTCAGGGTTCTGTCCCAAGGTGATATTAAGCACATTATTGTCTCTGTCCCGGAGTCAGCGGTGACTTGGCCCATATCCTGCTGGTGTGACAGAGTCTGCCTTTCCTTCATTCTCCAAGAAGTGGGTCACCAACAAAACTTGTCACAGTTTCTCACTTGCTTTAAAGCAGTAAATGGTGAAAGTCGCATACCTCGCACAGAGCACTTTTTTTCCGTTAACACAGGAGCAGAACATTCAGGCGCCTCTGTCCATTCATTTACTTGGAGTTAACAGCTCTGTCCAATTTTGGTTCTATGAGTCCTGTGGTGTCACTTTAGTTTAGTTAAGCTTCAGTCTAGATATGTAGAACTTCAATTCAGGTTGTGGCTATGACATTTATTTTTCTATTTTTAATTGATGTACATATCATTTCCATACACACACGCACACACATATATAAAGTCCAGCCATTGTTAATATAATAAGAATGGTTTTGCAATATTGATGTAACCTGGCAGCCAAGGGGAGTGGCCTAGAAAGTGCAAGTGCGAACAATGATGATTTCACTGTATTAGTTAGTGGGGGTGGTAGGTGACATTGGGTGAGTATGTGTACTGTGTGGCTGTCACATTCAAAATGACTCAGCATATAAAGCCACAAATCTGCATTAAATTTTGTATTAAGCTTGAACATTCCTCTGCAGAAATTATTCAGATGATTCAAAAGGCTTTCAGGGATGGTGCAATGAATTCAGCACAAATAAAAGTGTGGCACGAACAATTCAAAGGTGGTTAGTTAAAAGTGATCCATGTTCTGGAAGGCTTGCAACAAGCAGAACATCTGAGAATGTTGAACATGTATGGGACGTAATCAACAAAGATCAGAGAACTGTGTGAAGTGTCAACTTTGACATCGCTGTACAGGGACTGAGGCATATAGTCCTTTGTTCAATGTTTCTTCTATCTTGTATCTTCTTCAATAAATGTCTCTATTTTTCATAGTGCATGGCTAGATGCTTTCTGAACAGGTTTTGCATACAGTCAGTCATTGTTTTGTTTGAAGAAGAATAAAACATCTCAAACCACACATACCTACTGTACCACCTTGGCAAATTTGCTCATGACAAATTTATTAAAATGCTAATTTGGTCACTATCTATTTTTCCATCACAGCTAGTTTAATATCTATGAGCTATTATGAAACAGAACCACATTTTCTAAAATAGGAAAGTTTATTGAAACAATACGTGAGCAATTTAAGATGCAGTTAGTAAACAGCCTTTATGGAGAGCTGGATGCTAGTCATGAAACCGAACCCAGACCAGCACCCCAACCATAACACTCCTACCCACCACTTTCTACACAGCGTCCCACTTTCTCTGTCTTCTGTGACCTAATTGCCTCTCTCTTTGCTTACTGCTCTACCCGAAGGTTTTTGCTAGTTCATAGCCTCTGTTGCCTCATTGTTTCCTACTCATATCCCACTGTCTCTGCCTGTCTCAAATTTTATTTTACTCCACTATCTATTTCAGTCTTTTTTATCTTCCTTTTAAACTTCTCCAAAGAGATTTTACTGGCTTGTTAAAGTTACCACCAGCAGGAGCGAAACGCCCTGCTGGGTGGAGCTCTCATGCAGAACCACATTCCAAGCATCTAATCTTTCTTGGTTCCAGACCTAGTCCTTGGTCCCATCAGTAGTAGCCAGATCTACAGGTTTCATGATCTAAAGCATGGCAATCTGAATACAAAGCAGCCTCTTGTTTCTTTGCTCAGAAGGGGACAGTGTTTGTGCCAGGCACTTGGAAAAGAATAAACTATGCAGTGCAGAGCTGGTCTAAGTCTGTTCCGTCCCCAGCCCCAAGCATCTACAATTATCTTCGGGGTAATTGAGGGTTCTTTGCAAATTTCATTATAAGATTGCTTTTATCTATTAGTAAATCCTCATTTTGTGGGTAGTATTTTTCTTGTGAAATTATACCCTTGGAAAATGTGCATTTCTTAATAACTGCAAAATACACACAAGCATTCCTCAAAATCATGAATACTGACTCCAAAGAGATAAGCACAATTTTGAGAAAGATGAAAAATTAAGGTAATATTGTACCTGGATAGGTTTTCGAATGCTCTTCAAACACATATTCTAAAGCAGATCTCAGTTTCTTGATGTTATTTTAAATTATTTTATCTGCTGGTAATTCCTTATGGGTTTAAATTTAACAAATATGAAATCCATCTAACAAGCCATCTGTGCTTTTAATGGACCACTCTACCAAAAGTGAACAGTTGCTCCAGATAGCCTTTGGAAACCCCATGCCAGCAAATGAACAAATTGCCACCCTTAAGGACCTATTTTTTTGAATCTCTAATCAAAAGGCAAGACTATTAAAGGCCATTCATATTGCATTTAAATTCTACTTTCTGATTAAACATACCATGTGAGTAGAAGAAGGCAATGTAACATTGGTTACTCTGCTAGAAACTCTCTCAACTTCCAAATTTATTTTTGCTAATTTTGTTCCCTACATGGTGGGGTGGCAATAGAGGCAAATCCCATCTGTTCTCTCTAATGGGACCAGAGAATCTTTAATTCATATTCCATATCTGGCTTTTGGCTCAAATTCATGTTGGTAAAACCCATGTGGAAAAAGGCCCAAAGGATCTGAATGGCGCCTGAAAGCACTTAGAAGGCCCGTCTATGCCACACAGGGAGAGAAGCGTTTCTGGTAATATGGTCGACTGAGTGTTGGAACAAGTTTTTCCATACAAAATAATTAAAAATTCTAATTAAAACAAAAAATACATTTTTCTAAAAGTGTTGATGAGCTGCAAGATAGTAAGATGATCTGAGGCCAAAATCCAAGCAAAAGTTGGAAACTATAACAGAAGTGTGAGTGTTTTAGTTCCTTTGGCCTGAGAGCATTTGCCAAAGTGGGAACTTGAGAGGTGATTTTCAAGTTCTCATTAGGACATGAGGAACAGAGACAGAGTGGGTGGTCTAATAACAAGGCTTCTCCTCATAAAGCTAGGACCCCTTAGAATTCCACTTTCAGTGTAAAGATTAACTGAAAAAAAACTTTATCGCCCTCCTCACTGAAGACTGCAAGGAAAGTTGCTTTGTTGCTCTACTAATGCAAAAAAAAAAAAAAAAAAAAAACAGAGAAAAGGGGTGAGAACAATGGTAATGACAAGCTAATTTTTAGAGAAATTTTGCCCAAATTCACATAAGTAATTTCAAGACATTCATTTAGTTTAAAAAGTGTCCAGCTTGGGAGGGCTCCCAGGAACCTGGAAAATTCTATCTAGAGGAACTGGCCTTCTGGCTCAGCATTTTTCATAATTAATTCTCCAAGGAAGAAAGAACCATGAACAATAACCAACAGTTCAGAGTAAAAATTAAAGTCCAGGCTTGAAACATAAAGGAAACTATGAAGTATGACATGGTACACTTGTGAAGGAAGAAAATAAAGCTTTTAGATAGAAATATAAAATATAATTGAAAGTAAAAAGTCAGTGGACAGTTTTAATAGCACTTGAGACCCAGCTGAGGAGCATAGAGACTAGAGAGACTATATCTGGAAATTTCAGCCATTATCACTTGAAATATTGCCTGTGCTCCAATATCCCTTCTTTCCTAGAACTCTAAAGATAAGGTTTTCATAACTAATAAATATTCACTAAGATCCAAACATTCAGAGTTCCAGAGAGATGACAGAGGATGGAACACAGGCAATATTTGAAAATTTTCCAGAAATAGTGACAGGTCGAAGCATAGTTTCAAGGAACCAAATAAGCCCCAAGCAAGAAAAATGAAAATAAATTGGCACCTAGATACAACACAATGCAACTGAAAAACTTTAAAGACAAAGTATAATTTCTTTTTCTATTTAAAAGTTATAAATTGTTTATTCCTCGATTTTTTTCATTTAATATTTTCAGACTGTAGTTGACCATGGGTAACTGAAAGCAGCAAAAGAGAAACCACAGACAAGCAAAACAAAGTATAATCCTAATAGAAGCACAAAGACAATGTACAAGCATAGGAACATATTTAGATTGACAGATGACTTCTGAACAGCAACACTGGAAGCCAGATAGAGTGGTATGATACATTGATATAATTGAGTTTCAGCTATTTATTGCTAGGAAAATAACCACCTTGAAACCGACCAGCTTAAAACAACAATGATCACTCACTGGTGTAAGAATTTGTCATTTGGGTGGGGTGTGGTGGGAATGTCTCATCTGTTTCATGGAGCATCAGACAAGGAGTATCACATGGGGGCTTAAAGACTGAACCACAGGGTGGCTCATTTACATGGAAGGCAAGTTTTTCTGATGTGCGCTGGCCTCTACACAGGTGAGCCAGTCTTCCTTACAGTATGGTGGTTGAGTTTCAAAAGTTCTCATCCCGAGAGAACAGAATAGAAATATATGGAATTTTTATGACCTAACCCGAAAAGTCATATAATATTTATTCCACTATGTTCCAGTGGTCAGTTATATCACAAAACACTGCACAGATGCAAGACAAGGAGACAGTCTTTACCTCCAATGGAAGAGTGGCAAGTTTCCATAGGAGCGTGTGGCATGAGAGATACTTTTTCAACAATCTTTGAAACTTTCAATTTGCCTCAGCCTTCATCTGGCACATCAGTTCATATCTCTCCCACATACAATATATATATTCAGTTCTTCTCCCAAGGCTTCAAATTTCATCCCACAGCAAAGGGCTTAGAGTTGAGGTTCAGAATATTGTCTCCTGAATCATATTCAGATGTGGATGTGGTTTCTCAAGCACAGTTCCCAAGGTACAGCTTTTAAGAATCGTTCTTTTCTTTACAAAACGTATGAAGTAAAGAGAAAAGCTACCTCACCATACACACACCCAGCATGCTATGGCGACACAGGCAGAGGCTGACCACTTTAGACATCCCTGTTCAAAAACGGCACAATGGTGCTGCTCAGTGATGCATAGTAATCCTAAAAGCCAGCTAGTCATGCGCTGTCACTTGCTTAATTAGTGTAAACCCTATTCCTTGAGGGTATCCTCACAGTTCTTGGCTCCTTCTCTTGAGTCATCTTTCTTTTCCTATTAAAAGTGACCATGTTTGAAGCTGGATGGTTTTCTCGGCCTAATTAATAGACGTTTTATTGGTAAAAAGCCTCTTTTTTGTTTTGTAGTATGTCTGGGTTTCTTTAGTCCATTCTGAGAGTATTTGTTTTAGAAAATTCTCTTAAAACCACTGTGGGTTTTTTAAATCAATCTTATTGAGGTTCTCTCTATTAGACAAAAGCCACAACCACAAAATTCTTCAGGATAAATCTTTCTACCTCTCTTTGAGGGCAATGCTGGGCAATTCCCTTCAGATTTGTATAAGCCCTCTTGCTCCGTAGGGAGCCTCTGTGAGACAGGCATGCCCTTAATGTCCTATGAGGCGTTAAGAATTATAGAATGATTCCAACAGATACGGCATTAGATTTTTATGATGTCTGTTGAAAAGACCTTACAATTCCACCTAGAGGTTATCTGTGTCTGAGGCTCTTTCTTGCTTTGAGAGTTGTTTGTGGTCCAGAGAAGCCGGGGCAGTCCTGGATCCATTATATTTAACAGTTCAGATCTTTGCTCATCTCTATCCTCTTGCATTTAGTCATAAACAACAACAGGAAGAAGTTTCAGTACTGTGCCTGTGAATCTTTTTATTTAAACCTTTGCATTCATTAGGCATGTTTACTATTTTCCTTACTAAAGCAAATGACAGTGTTGCAGAACCCTTGGCCACTAATTATGAAGGATTTCCTTTCCTCCAACTTCCAATAACATTTTTTCACATTCCTTTAAGCCCTCACTGACAGCCTCCCTTTGGACTTTCACTAACATTCTCCTTGAGGTCTTTTAGGCTCTCACTGACGGTCTCCTTCAAGTCCTTCCAGCTTCTGTCTGTTCCTCAGTCCCAAAACCAATGTCAAATGTTTCAGTTTTTAATGGAAGTACTCCATGCCAAGAAACTAAATATGTTGCTGTTTTCTATTGTTGTATAACCAACCCAAAACTTAGGGGCTTCAAACCCCACAATTTATTTTACTCATGAAGTCGATATTCAGTTATGGCTGGAGAGGGATGGCTTGTCTCTGTTCCACACAGAACCAGCTAGAGAGACTGGAGTTGGGGATATAGGATCCAGTTTCACGACAGTTTATTCGGAGACTGGCTAGTTACTGCTGGTTATCAGTTGGCAACTCAGACAGGACTGTGGGCCAGGGGCCAGGGTATCAGTTCCCTATGTAGAACTCTCCCCAGACTGCCCGGGCTTCCTCACAGCTTGGCAGTTGAATTCCAAGATCTAACATCCCAACGTTCTTACTCCACAGATTTTCTCTTTCATGAATAGGCTATATCCTCAGCTCATAAATACTGTCCCACTTGTTCCCAGATCCCTCAAGGTCTACCTACTGGAGGATATCAGTGCAACAGTGGTTCCTTCTCTCCTCTCCACAGGACATCTCAGTTTGGACTGGCCGCTCGTGGCTAGAAGCTACCATATCAGACAGCACGGGTCAAGACTTGACTTATTTGTCCTGCTTCTGTCTTTCCTCCAGGCACAATAGCTGTTAAAGAACATAGGTTTTTGTCTAGTTTTTTTAGCTAAGGTATCTCCCCCTGGAAATATGCCTGACTTTAGTGGCCCTTAAAAATGCTCATCAAATAAATGGACCAATGAATATCATTAGTGTGCTAAGAAAAAAGGGGGTTAGCTCTGTTTTATATCATTCCCAGATTTCCAGACAAGCAAACTCAGCGGTGGCTTGCCTTTACTGGCCACCCTCCCTTCCACACCCACAGCTTTACTCCCTTCCCAGGGAAATCACTTGCTCTATTTCGAGGGAAACCCAAACTAGTATATTGGCCTCTGCCTATCAGGTCATTCCTCCTGGGTTTAGCTGGATGTGCACCCCTCTTTCTTAGATCCCCTCACACTGCCAGACAAAGGTCTTGATTCATTTGCAAAAGAGACGGGAGCGCTAGTTTAAAGCAGAGCCTGGTTCTTCACCCAGCTGACATCTCCCCATTCTTCTTTTCTACCCACCACCAGATTCGCAGAAAGCAATTTGTTAGACAGAAATTACCAAAATATTACCTGAAGCCCATTAGCATGCCTGGAAAAGTTACATGTGAGTCTCAGAAATTCCTGAAGAGTGACAGGCTTTCCTTACATTTTTATCGTTCTATCGCAGTGTTGACAACTGAGAAAAACACGAACAGAAAACAGTCCCGGCAATAACTTAGCCTAAGGCTAGCAAGGGCCGGACGGTGCCATTTCATCTTAAGTGACAGAAACAAAAGGCCTTTTATTTAGGATTACTTCTCCAAAATCAACGTTTTTGAAATGGTGCCCATTCTCACAGCCTCCTTCTCTGAAGCATAAACATTGTAGCCACCTCTTTGAATCCTAAGTGTTAGGCCGCAGGGCCTGGGTACAAATACTGACTGTGTTCCAGCTTGAAATGCTAGATCAGATACCGGCTGTATTCCCTTCAGTACAGCATCGCTGTCTGAAGGGGAACACTTTTTTCCCAACACAGCAAATTCTGCAGCTCTGAAACTCCAAGTTCTGGGCCGAGTTTGTTTTGATAATGCATACTTCAGCTTCTCCAGAGAAAGTTCCTCTCAGGAGTGAAATGATGGCTTCCATTAGACTTGGCTGCACCAGTCAAAGCCTGCGATTGTGAGTCAATGGGCTGTCGATGTTTTCTTCTGCCACCTTTGACATTAATTGTTTTCTGTCTGTGGCTCGGCTCCAGCTATGTGCTGTGGAAGCCATCCATACGTGTAAAATGTGCCCCATGCACAATAGAACCATTGATGCCTTCTGAAGGGAATAGGACCCAGATCCCTCTTTCGACCTGCAGATTCCTCTTAAAGGAGAGCCCCTCGCCTCACTTTCTCTCCGCAAAAATAAGTCCATGTGTCGTTGCAGGGCATTAGGAAAAGCCCAAGGACGCTGTGAAGAAACCCTAAGGAGAGGGTGCAAGCTCGCTCCTTTCAGTGCTGCCTGAGATGTTAGGAAAGCTCAGAAAGACAGAAGAAACTGAACTTTAAAAATGTAAGCAACAGATGTCACTGTCCTGATATCCTTCCAGAAGCAGGAAACCGTTGTCTTCAGGAGCTGCTGGAGATGCAAATGGGCTTCAATTCACAGGAGTGATTCCTCAGCACATTTTTTCACCTCAAAGATGACCTCTTTTACTTTCCTCAAGTCTTTGCTCAAATATTCCTTGTCATCTCCCCAATGAGGTCTGACCATTTCATTTAAAATCACAAAAATCAATTCCTCTCCCTCACCATGCTCTCCCTTTTGCTACACTATTTACCTCTTTCTAATACTTTATATATCATTTACCTATTATGTTTATTATTTATTACATTCAAAGCAAGTTTCAGAGGGAATGAATCACTATCAGTTCTGTTCAAACTCCTAGAATTGTGTCTGTCCAAACTGGCACTCATTAGCTATCCTTGTATGGATGTAGAAATGAACTAGGGAATTGGGGGATTACAATGCGGCAGACACTGACCCAGGCCCTGGAGATATAAGGGTGACCTCATACTAAATCATTCTCGATCAGGGACTACAGACACAAACACCTTCGGGGGCCAGGAGAGGCAACACCTGGATAAAGTGGGCCAGGCATGAGACAAGGGAAGGGGGTGTGGTTGGGGGGCATCTGGAGAACACCCAACCCCACTAAAGGCATTAGATTCAACTTAGAACGTTTTCTCCACCAAACAGAACACATCTGCACTGTGGATGAGCTTCCACATGAAGGTCTTGATAACTCTATGGAGCTCCCAACATACCCATATTTTCTTCCTCCTGTTTTTGATTCTTTCCAAACCTCCTATCTCAGAGAGTCAAAATACTGTAAAATCAGACTCAACTTGAATAAAATTGATGCTCCATTTGAAAGTCATCTCATTTCTGGTTCTAATTAAAAACAGTTATGATCAAGTATTATTTAAGAGGCTCACAGTGTTTCGTGTACAAGAAACAACAGTCACCTCTCAGAATCTGCGAGATTGACAACTGAGGTATATATGAAGACCCCGACTAATCTAAACTATTTTTTCATGTTTCTAAATTGCTCTGTGAACTGAGAACTTTCATTTAATCTCTCTAGATCCCAGTTTTCTCACCCACACAGGAAATACTATATTCTTCTAACCTTATGATTCTATCTAGATTTTGCTTCCCCTCCTTGCCCTAAGGATATAAAACCAAACACCCTTCACTTTATGCAGCTGAAGAATGCTATGTAAGCCATTTTGTCTTAGGCCATGGTATCAGTCCACTGATACTGGGTAAGAAATCATTGCACAACCTCAGGGGTGCACACTCATGGCTCTGCTGCACTTATGTCAGGCTGGCTGATGGGGGAGGGTGGGGGGATGGTGATGACAGCAGCATCAGATGAAAAATCTACCAAGCCAGCATTTTGCAGACCTCGGGCCACGCCTCATTTGGTAACATGTCTCTGCCCAAGGGAAGCATGAGAACGCACCACTCAGCTGTCCTGCTGCAGGGAAATAAACCGACTGCAGATCCCCTTTGTTGCTCTTGTGCATCCTCCCTCATGTTCATGGTGGGGCTGCATTTCCCCAGGGCTGCTCCCATCCAAGGTACAAGTTCAACAATAAAGGGTACCATGGCAGAGCCATTCTTACAAGACATAGAAATTTTCAATTGGGCGACTTGGCTTGAGGTCTCGTCATTTGTCTGACCAAAACTCTCCCTACTCTGACCCGCAGTCTGCCTCCCCTCCAAACCACTTTGTTCCTCCTCTCTGCACCTGTCAGGCACACACTTACGTCTGAAAATTCTTTCTACCCTCTCAGCCCCACCCCTTTATCCTTCCAAGCAAGTAGCCTAGTCAGTCCCAAAGCCAAGGGGTGGAAAATTATCCTCTTCTCACCTTAAAACCGTGGAAAGGGAAAGATGGGGACTGATTGTTTAGTCTGACAAAGTAGCAAAATATAAAATAATTTATGAAGTTATGTATACCGCAAATAAATTAGTAAAAAGTGCAGTAGGCAAAATCTTAAAATAAGCTCAGAATTCCCACACCTGCTGTATGTGCCTGAATTGCCCCTCCCCTTTATCAGTGTCAGGACTTTTGAATATGATGGGATTTCATTTACATGATTAGGTTGCCAATCATTGACTTTCAGTAGATTTTGGGGGGCAGGTCTTACCTTATCAGGTGACTCCCTAATAAGAGGGAGTCAGAGAGATGGTCTTGCTGGCCTTGAGGTAAACCACCACATTGAAGAGGGCCATGAGAGTTGCCCCCATCCAACCGCCAGCCAGAAAATCCGGACCTGAGCCCTACAACTGCAAGGAATTGAATTTGGCCAACAGTTCATGAGCCTAGAAGAACATGCACCTCACAGGAGATTGCAGCCCCAACCAGCACCTTGACTGTAACTTGTTCGGGCACAGATCACGGGGCCTGGATAACCTGTTTCCAGACTCCTGATGTGTGACAGTGTGAGGGAAGAAATGGGCGGTATTTTAAGCTACTAAATTTGTAGTAGTGTGTTATACAGCAATAGAAACTTAATACAACAAAGACATTATGAGCTTGATGGAGCTCAATTTTGCTTGGCAAAATTTTATGCTGACCAAAATTAAAGAAGCCCTTCAAAAATTAGTCGGTGACTAGTGTCTGCAAGTACCTTGACACACACACACTTGCACAATAGTTGACAAGTCACAGCCCTGATCGTCTGCCTTCACTGGGCCCTCCTATTATGTGGGACTGTCTTTTCCGTAGATGGCTCTCCCTCCCATCATCTTTGGCCGTCACCTCGTCACTGCTCCCCCTTTAAAACACACAGTCTCTCCATGTCCCCTTCAGTTCCAGATGACATCAGCACCTAATTTCAGCCAACTGGAACAGTAAATTTTACTTGGGTTTATGCCACTTTGATTTAGACTTTCTGTTGCTTGGAACAAAAGATTCCTAGTGAACGAATCTCTTCCAGCAATCATCCTTTCGCTCCCTATTTCCCCTTCGAGCCAATATTGTGAGCACTTTGCTCCATTTTCCCACCGCTTCCTCCATTCCTAGCTCACTGGGATCCGAGGCACCCCCCCCACCACTCCAGGGGCACAGCTGCTGCTCCAGGCTTATTTAACTTGGTGTCTTAGTGGCGATTAGCAGCACTGACCACTTACTTCTCTGAAAATACACTCCCTAGGCATCTATTCTTCCTTATTTTTCTCCTCTATGATTCCCTCTTAACTGTTTAGACTTCTTGCACTCTGCTCTTCCCTGAAATGGTGATATTCTGGGGTGATGGCTTGGTCCAGAAACCTGAATGTTATTCTCAATTCCAATCTTTTTTTTCCTCATTACTTGAAACCAATCATGTACCAAGTTCTATGAAGTATCCTTCCAGAATGTCTCCTAAATCTGTCCATGTCTCTCCCTTCCCCAATGCCACCATCACCATCCAAGCCATCACCATTGTGGTGCTTATGCGTTCACCTGAGCATCCCCTCTCAGGCCTCACTGCCCCTGTTCTCACCTCGCACAAATCCAGGACCCCCTCTGCAGACCGATTCTTCCTTCTCAAACGTGAATCTGGCTTTATCACTTCACCACTTCAAGCTCTCCCCTCCACTCTCCAAAGAAACTTAATATGTCTGTTAGGGCCCCCAGTGATATGTTTCCTACCCTTGTCCCGACCTGTCCAGCTTTACCCCTTGCCATTCTTTCTTCTGCTTTTGTTTCCTATAGGAGGGGTCGTTTTCAATGCTTGCTCCCCAGCATGGCCTCCCACCAGGAATTTCTTCCTGACCTCTACACTCTGGGTAGGTGCCCCCCTGTGTGACCTAACACCTAGACAACACTGCCCTAGCCCTTCTCACTCTCTTTTAACTGAGCATTGCTTGCCTCTGCCCTCCACCAGACTGCCACCTCCATGAGAACAGGCACCGTGAGTGCTTCCCCACCACTGTGTTCCCAGCACCCAGCATAGCGCCCGGCACAAAAGAGATGCTCAGAAATCTTTGCTGACTAAACATCAAATGAATGAGTGTGTGCTATGTGATCTGAACATGTACATTAATACTGGTTTTGCTCTTTCAAGTTCTTAGATTTCCATCTTAGAAACTGTGCCCAGCTTGTTGTGTGGTGAGGGACCATCTGTAGGCACTTGCCAGACACCCTGCAGCTTCTGAGGATGCGTAGATCAAGCTTCCTCGTCAGGAGCAGGGCAGTTATGTCTCCAGGTTCCAGAACCCTTAACACCCAGCTCCCCCAGGCTCATGCCCCTCCCTCAGAGGAGAGGAGTCCAGCTCTTCACCAGCCTCTATTAGAGATTAACTTTAGACAAATACCATATGATTGCACATATATGTAGAACCTAAAAAGAAACAGGCCCATAGATATGGAGAACAATCTGATACTTATTGACAAAGGAGAGGGAATGGAGGGATGAGAATTTTTTTAATCAATGTATGGTTGCTTCTTGTGCATCCCCTGCTGGGAACTGGCACCTGCTGGGAACTGGCCTGCAACCCAGGCATGTGCCCTGACTGGAAATCAAACTGTGATCTTTTGGTTCACAGGCCCGTGCTCAATTCACTGAACTACACCAGCCAGGGCAGAATTTTTTAATCCAAAAAAAATTAACTTTATGTCCTGCTCCATCAAAAGTGCCTTTAGATCAACAATTTATAAACTGGAGTCTTCAGATTTATATAATTCAGCATTTTTGTGGACCTAAATGGGAAAAAAAACAGGTCACTATTTTCACTGACTTATAATTGGAATATAACACTTCTTGTACTATCAACCAAGGCAATAAACTACAGTGGTATTCAAAAAATTTGTGACAATTGTTACCAAAAAATCATATATTGTTTCATATCATGTTACAGATGTTGCTACTCCCTCAAAACATTATCTGTGCCCAACACTACTTTGAACTGACAATGTTACTAGACCCTGCACTGGATCTTGTCATCTAAAACATTAATAAAGAAGCATGTATGAGGTCTGTCCAGAAAAAGTCCAGCCATTGTTAACAAAATGAGGATGATTTGCACATTGATGTCAGCAGCCAAGGACAGTGGACTGGAATGCACATGTGTGAACAATGACAACTTTGCTGTACTAGTTAGTGGGGTTGGTAGATGCCATTGAGTGAGCATGTGGACTGTGTGGCTGTCACATTCAAAATGACTGAGTGAGTAGAGCCATGAATCTGCATCAAATTTTGTGTTAAGCTTAAACATTCCTTCACAGAAACTATTCAGAGGACTCAGAAGGCTTTCAGGGATGACGCAATGAGTGCAGTGCAAATAAAAGTGTGGGACAAGTATGGCCTCAAAGACGGTCAACAGTGAAGGTGAAGGTGATCCATTTTCTGAAAGGCCTGCAACAGCAGAACACCTGAGAATGTTGAATGTGTACAACAAAGACCAGCAACTTAATGCACAAGAGCTGGACTCTGATCTGGGGATTCCCAAAACTACTGTGTCTGAGATTTCGATGCAGCATCTTGGCGTGAAACATGTCATGGCAAAATTCATTCTGCGGCTTCTGCTGACAGAGCAGAAGGAACGTTGTGCTGCAGTTGCTAATGACTTGATTCAAACCGCTACCATTGAACCAGATTTCCTCAAGAAGGTCATAACCAGGGATGAATCATGAGTCTACAATCTAGAAACAAAAGCCCAACAGTCCCAATGGAAGTCACCTGGTTCTCCACACCCAAATCAGGTACAGCAAAATCACAGCAAGATCAAGATCATGTTAACTGTGTTTTTTGATTGGGAAGGGGTTATCTATCATAAGTAAGCCCCTGCAGGCCTAACAATCAATAAGAACCTTAGTTGAGAGATGCAGTACAATGAAAAGAGTTATAGCTGTGAACAACTGGTGATTGGCAGCTTCATCACAACAACATGCCTGCTTATACATCATGTCTCTTGAAGAGTTTTTTAGAGAAACATCAAATCACCCAGGTCACTCAACCCCCTACAGCCTGGATTTGGCACCCTGTGACTTCTGGCTTTTCCCAGAACTGAAATCACCTTTGAAAGGAAAGAGATTTCAGACCATCAATGAGATTCAGGAAAATACAATGGGGCAGCTGATAGCGACTCCAACAAAGGGTTTTACAGTTTTTTGAACAGTGGAAGAGATGCAAGGAGAACTGTGTGAGGCCCCAAGGTGCTACTTTGAAGGGGACTGAGGTGTCACTGTACCATGTGCAACATTTCTTATATCTTGTAACTTCTTCAATAAATGTTCCCATTTTTCATATTACAAGCTTGGACACTTTCTGGGCAAACCTTGGTATATTTTGCTGTGAGACATTTGTCATTTCTTACTAGTTTAGCAACTGTATTTCAAGAAAGTTTATAATTTTGTAATCAATATATTATATTTTATGCTTAAAAATATTCTGAGAAGTGAGTCATCCAGATTGCCAAGGGAGTACACAGCAGAAAAAAGTTTAACTACTCCTGCTTTATTTTCTAAAAACAACCAAAAATGAAAACAAACAAAACACTCAATATCCCAAGCTTCATTTTTCTCTTTCTCAACTCTTGTCTCTGAAATTTAAGAGGCTATTTTAAAGCTATTCACTCTTCTTCTTGCATTTTTGCTCTAACAATCATAATCTTCCCTATGGAATGCAGGTCTCTGATTGAATTAAAAGAAGGTCAGCAATAATAAAACATTAGAAAGAAAAGCGTGTCCATTAGCATCACGATATAGCTTTTACCTAAAAGTGATGGCTAAAGAAGGATACAAAGGATCTTTGGAACTTGCAATTTATTCCAAAAAACTCTGGTTCTCCCTGTGGCCCATGTCTGCTCCTACTCGGGGGTAAATAGCAGCCGAGCAGCTGAGAAATGTGGTTTGGCAGGACAGGAAAGACCACGTGGCTTTCGCAGCACTCCGGGCATTGGCGGCCCGGAGCAGATGCAACAGGTACATCCCCAGACACCCTCATAGCAGAACTCACTCTGCAAAGGAGCCCTCTTCTGCAGTGGGCAGTACCCTGGAAACTACTTCAGATAAAAGACATCCCCTTCCAACCCTCACTGTCCAGCCAGCCACTTCCCAAAGCTGAACCGCTTCATTGACGGCCATGCCCGTGGTTGTTTGGCGGCTGACACTTAGCATGAGATTCACTACGTGACCCCTTTTTCTTCTGCCCTTCCTTGACTGAAGAGGAAATCAGTAGATAGTTCAGGTTTTTTGAAGGACACAGCAGAGGAGCCAGAGTACAATGCCCTGTAAATCCATCTTACTTTTCAATTTTCTCTCTTGGTATTATTTTTATTTAGACATCGGCAGCCATCCTAGAAACTCATGAATTTATGATGCCATTAGTGTTCTGAAAAGCAAGTGCCTCTTTTCCCAGATGTCATGTTGTATAAAGATTTTTCTTCTTCTGGACTAGTGCAAATAAACCAAGTCGGGGATCTCATATGAATGAAGATCCAGACCTCAGTCTCTGCCACAGCCCAGCTGTTGTGAATAAATATTATGACAGTCTGGACACACGATGAGTCTCGGAGCTGGGAAGGACAAGGCAGGCTTCCCCTCAGGAGAGCTGCGGGGTTGGCACACCGCCTGCTCTTCTGCCCGCACCCCAGCCGAACCATCTGAAGGAAAGGCCAGTTTCATATGCAACCTATCACAGGACCATAGGATTAAAGAGGTGGCTATGAGGACCCACAATTACATATAATCACTGCATTCAGAATCCCAAGATGTATAAAAGTGCATACAGCACACCCTGGGGGTTATCCCTTTATGTAAGAAGTGCTTGTACATTATTCTGGCCCTGAAATCACAGGTAGGGTAGCTTGGCCATCAGGATTCCTCCGCAAAATAGTAAAACTTTAACATAAAGAAATAAATTGTCAGGGTAGAATTGAGTGATTATAAATGGAGGTGTTTTTACTCAGAATTTCCCTGCCCTTCCTTATATTACATAATGTAATCCAAAATCTATTCCTACTCTTTGAAAGGCTCCATTCCTTTTTGTGATGTAAGTGTGAGCTGATTTGTGTGCATTGCTCGGCAACTATGAAGACAGCCCTGCCCTGCCTGATTGAACCTCAGCATCCTTCTCAACACTGTGCTCCTGGCAGGGGAGATAAAACTTACCTTGCCTTCTCTGCATTAGGATTTTGTAAGTAAGAGGAAATTAAAAGGGGGGAAAGATCAAAGAAAAAAAGCCTTTTCCTTATCACTGGCTATGAAAGTCCTGATAGTCCAAAACCATCTCAATATTTGCCCGTTTAAAAAAATTTTCCCTGAGTTTCTCAACTTAATAACTCAGTTCCAGATTTGTAATGTTTGGTTCATACCATTCAATGCCATGTACATAATATACCAACCTGTGGGGTGACTGTAGGAGCGTTTCTGTCATCACCATGACTTGTTTTATTTATTCAGCCATTTGGGGGGAGCACTTATCATGTGCCAGGCTCTGGGCACAAAATCGCAATGACAAAATTTCTGTCCTCACAGACATAACTATTAAAAATGGCTTAAGTACAATAATGTGTTTTTTAAATAATCCATTTTGCAGCCCTGACCAGCATGGCTCAGTGGGTTGGGCATTGTCCTGCAAAGCAAAAGGTCGCCAGTTCAGGGTCCATTCCCTGGGCATGTGCCTGGGTTGCAGGCAATGTTCCTCTCGCACACATCGATGTGCTCTCCCTCTCTTTCTATCCTTTCCCCTCTGTCTCTAAAAATAAATAAATAAAATCTTTTTTCCAAATCCATGTTTACTCTGGCATAACTATACATAATATTATATAGGTAGATGGATGGATGTATGGATAGATAGATAGAAATTTCAAATCAAAACTACAGGAAAGTATATATGAAAATGAGGCAATCGAGACCTGAAGGATGGAGAAGAAGGAGAATAAAATGAAATATGTAAGACCAAGTTAAAGACCTAGTCTAGGAAGAGAGTGAAAAGGCATTGGACAGTGAGATAATATATGAACATTATATGCTATGGGCAATGAGGTACCATAGAAATTTATGAATAGCAGGATTTGTATAGACTTAGCAGGATTACTTCTCAATTCCAAGGCAATTTTAGTAGGATATTACTCATTTCCCATCTACATGCCACCATGACTTGTGCATAATAAGTGTTCAATAAACAAGCAATGAAATCACCTAAGTGTTAAATGAATCTGCAGAATGAGTGTGAATGCCAAGGAAGCACATGGGTTCTAGGTAGAAAAGTCTGCCTCACACTTGTGTCTCAGGTCAGTCCTTTTGGGAATCACTGTGAGACAAAGAGGCAGACATGCAAATCAATTATTAAAGACTTCTCAAACTCTGAGACTAGAGTTCCTACACAAGGCTACCCATCCGATATTTTGTCTTTTCAGACTGTGCATCCTCAATAATAATGACCTCTACTGGTTAAAGCATCTTTGAGCAAAGATGAAGCCTTCCAGACCCCCAATTTGTGGATACAAATTTATTATTTCTTTTTTTCTGAGAATTGTATTTATTTGGCTGTTATAAATTTATTACTTCTTAGAGATTACATCAAACCTCAAGACAAAGCGAAGACATATCTTCGCAGATATCATAAAGTCATAAATATACCAATATTAGAATTTCATAAAGAAGAATGTGATCAGTAAAATTCATCAGAATCATTAAAATCCATCTTTTAGTAAGGTGAACTCTCATCCTTTCTTAAGGTTAGTTTATTCAGTTACAGTCTCAAAGTAAAGACCCTCACACTACAAAACTCTTGAAACAGCCACATTGAAGTGCTCGTATTCACATGGAGAAATGTAATGGCAAAATGCCAAAGGAGAGCAAAGTCATGAATGCCGTCAAAGTATTTGTCAATATGTTTTAACATTGCTAAAATTCAATACAAGTATGTCAATGAAAGAGTATTCCTGGGGCTCTACCCACCTTCACCCAATAATAACAACATTTCTATTAACCATTTTCTGATTTTTATACATTTGACAGATTCCTTTTCTACTAAGTTTTCAAATTCTTGCTAGCAAATTTGTCTGCCTTTATGGCAATAATATAAATGACGAAGCAGCATTTTTTATTTGATTTGCTCATGCAAGGATCAAACCTTTCTAATTCCATGACACTAAACTCTTGACACAATTTTCTAGGTCCCGTTCAGAGGAAACTCAGATACTTGAAATGGAAAAATTATTGAATAATGTAAGTTAGCTTTCAAAGAACTGTCGAGTGTGTGTTTTTGAAGTTCCCCAATATACATAGCTCTAGTTATTCCTAGAATGGCTACGCTGCATAGCCCGACACATATGATAGAGGCCATCTTTGATTAGCTTCAGCTCCTGCCTCCCAGGAGCCTTCATCCTAGGATGGCTTCGTTCCAGGATGTACCCTCGGCAACGTTCCTCTGCTCCCTCCTTCTGGGGCAACAGCGGTAAGGCCACAGCTCATTTCTCTTTCACTGCCTTTATCATATCATATCATCATATCATATCATGGTAAAACCTCAACTCTAGTTCTAACTTAAGATTTAACCACCTTGCCTTCTCTTTTTATTTAGTTATCCCAATAGAAGTAAACAATAATTTAACATTCAGAATAAACTCATAGTTGAAGAAAATTAGGAGTTTCAGATCATAAATGAGAGCATTAGGTTTTCATGTAATGAGGGCTTTGTTGGATAGTCCCTATTTGCCCTTTCTATATATTATCTACCCTCCTCCACCCTGTTACATGTTTTTGCATCAAACCCTGTGTAATGCAGCAATATGGCCCACTTGTGCTTTGGTTTATTAATGGTTTAGTCAAGGTGGGGCATTAGCACAAGATCACAGACCCAGAGATCAGAGATAGCAGTGTGCTTATTCCTCCGGCTCCCACCCTCCAAGGCAGTGGCTTGTCAAGAGTGTAGTCTTTACCTAAAGCCACTGCTCCTGCCAAGTTGAGCCTACCTTACACCCCAAGCTCTTGCCAATCTAACAACCTGCACCTCCCCTTGCCTCTTCCTACCTGGAGAGGCACAGTTTTCCTTTATTTCTGGGGAACTTCATCATGCCTTATTCATTTGCTGTCACTCTTTCCACGTCTTGCAAATATCCCCCACATTAATCTCTCCTCAATCAACCGCTTTTGAAGGCTCCATCTATTTCCTGCAAGAACACTGGGAGAACTTACATTTGGGAACGGGCTTCCACACTGAAGCACATTCGTGGATTGCCATTGAGTTGAGCTTTCCTCACCAGGGAAGCACACAGCTGCCTTGGGAACACACATTTAGCCTGAAGCCCAATACACACTGCACTTCTCCCTGACTTGGACCTCAGTGGTTCAGTGATATAATCTCAGAAATTATTTTCCTTAATTACAGTAAATGAAAGCATGTTCTATTTCAGTGTTTGAATTGTAAACAAACTGAGGGTACACTATAACTTGCATGCTTCTGATCCAACCTAACTAGATTCCAGAATAACTGTGCAAGCAGAACCATGATTCAAGAGTATGTTAACTGTTCTCTGATCCAGGAATTTGCTAGAATTATAGATATAACTGCACTGCTTGTGCTTCACCTTATACTTGTCTTTCATACTTACAACTGAGATGTTAGAATACATCGTGACAAAAAAAAATTTCTTTTGTTATTCTGGTTCCTCGCCGTAAGTTCAAGTTGATTTCTCAGATTATAATTCAAATCTCCTTACGAGTAAGATAAGCTTTTAGTCCATTTTTTCAATTTGTCCGTGGCCCACATCACAACCTAGACACAGAAATGTATACACAACGACATTTGCATGATTTACCATTAAAAAGTTTCATTCAACAATAACTTTACTACATGTAATAGATCCTAATATTTTTTATTTTATTCTATTTTTAAAAAATAACCTAGTTATAACCTATGGAATTAATTGACTATATGACCATTAGTGACTGTGACATTTAGTTTGAAAGGTATAGCTTTAAGTCTATTAGTAGGTGAACTGAAAAATGAAATAGACATCAAGTAAAGCAAATGAAGAGATCACAAAACTCAACCTGGCCAGGTAGTCAGTCAGTTGGTTAGAGCATTGTCCCTATACACCAAGGTTGTGGATTCGATCCCTGGTCAGGACACATGTAAGAATCAACCAATGAATGTACAAATAAGTGGAACAGCCAATCAACGTCTCTGTCTCTGCCTCCATGCTTCTCTCTCTCTCTCCCTCCTTCCTCTCCTTTTCTCTCCTCTCCTCTCTCATTCCACTCCCTTCCTAAAAATCAATAAATTTTAAAAAGAGATATCACAAAACTCTGGAACTGGCCAAGTTAAAATTAAATAAAATTGAAGTTTAAAGTTTCAAAAATTTGTTTAAACAAATTTTTAATAATTTAAGTTTTAATATTAAGTGAAATTTACCTGGCCAGCATGGCTCCATTGGTTAACATGATGTCCCATAAGCAAAAGGCTGCCAGTTAGATTCTTGGTCAGGGCACATGCCCCAGCTGTGGGCTCAGTTCCCAGCTGGGGAGCATATAGGAGGCAGCTGATCGATGTTTCTCTCTCACAGACATGTTTCTCTCCCTCTCTCCTTCCTCTCTCATGTATGAGAATAAAATAAACATTAAAAATGAAAATTATTAAAAGTAAGTGAATACTTTCTGTGGTAATGTCCAATCATAAATAATTTCATGGGAATTAGAGTAGTACTCTCTTCATTCAGTAAAATGATTGTCATTGTTCTAACTTTCATTTTAACCTACATGACAAGATACATTTCAACATGGAAACTCTAAACTCGCCCATAGACCATTTCTCCTCGTTGATGGAAATGTTAGTGTACTCAGCCAAGTGCCTACATAACAAAGTGAAGTGGAGACTTTCCAGGTATGAGTATGGCTTCCTTTGGTCAATCACTCTATTAATTTATGACAAGCCATGATTCCTTACCTGTGGTAAGAAGAAACAATAAGTGCTCTCCATGGGTCACAAATCTCTCACTGCTGGTAATAACACATTCTTGAGAGGTACACAAATGAATAAAAAACAAAACTGATTGCAATGGAATGTAAGTACACGAGATAATGTGATAGCCACTGGGGCTTCTCATTGTCCTAGCTTTCCCCTTCTGGGCACATGGAGAACCCCCAGACTTTGCTCAAAGGAGCAGTAGAAACCTTTGTAGTTTTAAAGCACTGAGACTCAGGGGTTGCTCTTTAATCTCAGTGTAACCTCATTCACATAGTTATGCAGAGAGTGATACAGAAACATCTTATGTGAAAACATCTCCTGTCTGTCCAGATCCCCAAAGTAATTTTTCCTGTTTTCTGAAGGGTTTAAAGATGTAAAAATTTCATTAAGAAGGTTTTTTTTTAATGATCTTACTTAGCCCATCAAAAAACATAAAGAAATCTTCTTGAAGAGAACAGGTCATCTTTCGGTTTAATTTCCTATGAGAAAGAAATTTCAACTAGAACACCTCGTGTAGGTGTTATAGAGCAACCGTTTCTGACCCTTTAGCCATCAAGTTGACCACCTGTTAGCTGTTTCCAACGAAGAAGCAAGATTGGAGCTTCTTAGTTCACTCGGAAAGAGTGAGTGGTTTTGGGTCTTGGCCACTGACATTCAGGAGTTGCCAGATGGCACTCACAAGTTGCTCTTCTGCTCAGGAAAGTTGAGGTTCCTTTGTCTACAAGGTGCCCTTCCAGGTTAACTATATGCCATGCCATATCACAAAGACCTTTTTAAATGCACCCTTTAAATGAGTTCACACCAAACCAAATATCAACTTCAAGCAAAGTTTACAGAGCCAAAGTAACTATGAACTACCACCATATTAAAGGTTTCATTTAAATAAATGATCTCATCATAAAGCTAGGAAATATACTTAGCATTTTCCCTTTCCTAGCAGTGAAGAAACCCACCTGCCATTTCCAAAGATTGTAAAATCTTCAGTAGTTAAATAAAAAATAATAATCATTGGCTGAGTTGGGTGATTTTTTCCATCAACTCAAAGATACATTGTGAATGGCTAAAAATGTGATCAGTCCCTTAAAAACCTTACCAAAGGGGCAACCAAAAGTTGTCTCGATATCACACGTACACACACACACACAGACTTAGGTTATACCTGGCCTCTGGAAAAATAGGATACTTTATATTATACATGCCCCTCCTTAAAAAGAGAAAAGTATAGATGACAACTCATAAAATTATCTAAATTAGTGATACATATTACCTCCATTAAATTTACTTACAAGGGCTTATGATTTTGTTGTGCTTGTAAGAGTTAAGAATAAGCTCTTTCATCTTGGAGATAAAAGGCAATAAGTGATACACATTATTATCTTCATTAAAAGAAAGCAAATTATCTTTATTACAGAATGTGCCATATGCCCTTGGTGTTTACAAAGGCTCACACAACTGCCATGGGAGCATTTCCAGCTACGTACAATGCATGCTTATTTGTAACTGCAAGGAGCTCCTTCCAAATTGGAAAACCTGGTTGAATCTGAGGATATAGAAAAACATCTCAAGTGCCTTTCTGAAGGTCTTGGTTCCCACAAAACCTCAAGTGCCATTGGCCTACTGCTTTTGCCCTTAACTTTCAAGCTCATGTGTATGCTAAGGGAAATTCAATCCGTATGTTTCTGAATCAGGGACACTGAACCCATTATGATTTTTGTTTGGTAAGAGTTTTCTAAATCCCAAGATGACTTACGAGACTTTTTATAGCCTATTTATTTGGAAGCAAAGAAGTCACATTTTGCTGACAATAAACAAGACTTAAAAGCAAGAAACTTTGAGGGTTAGATAAAACATGAGTTCAAGAAAGTTTATGGACATCAAACCTGTGCAAAACTCATTAGTTGATTCTTTCAATTTACTCTACCCAAAGCAGAAATAATGGCACCTTGGGCCAATAAATAGTTATTTTTATAAATGTAGTCTACAGTATTTTAGAGCAGCATAGTGCTTTTACTTGAGGCAATAATTAGTCATTCAACAGAATAGCATATTTATTCTTTTTTTAGTGAAAACATTTTCAAAAGTGAGTGTTGCTGATTTTGAGTTATGATGTGTGACTTGATTTCAGTTTGTATGCAAACTCTGAAGTGCTCTTGGCAAAATGTTCATTAATTCACATGCTGTTAATTTGGAATTTATGACTTCGGTTAAGTTTACTTATGATTCAACGATGGAAAGAAAAGGGCATCGAAACAAATTTATATATAAGCAAGAGTTAGGTAGAGTCTTATTTCACCTATTATGATAACAAACTTCTTTAAAGTATTCAATAAACACTCTTTTCACATAAAAAATATACTCATTATAAATAATTATCTTTATAGGAGAAAGTTACTAAAATAATTTAGTTGCCAGAAGTGCATATACTTAGATTTAATAGTTGTGTGTACTTAATAGTAACATAATGTAATTTATTTTATTAGCCTACTATTTGGGTTAGCCATTCCTTTCTTATTTGCCTGAATTACTGATGTGTGTTTTCTGGTGTCAGAAATTTTGTAATTCAAATAGATTGTTGGAGTCAAGGCTGAATGGCATTGTGCATTAGCCACATTAATTCCAACACATTCTGGTTCAGAATCCATTTAACACACATCTGAGAAGACACCTCAATCGTATTATTTCCTCAAATGGTTACAACTTTGAGGACAATAATAGCATACCCTTTATTAATATAAATGTCTTGAATAAGTCAGTAAATGGCAACGATAAATATATTTGAGGCACCTGTTATATGCAAGACACCATGCTAGATACTAATTTTCAGCAATAAAAGACTGCAATCTCATCATGAGATAAACTTATAAAAAATATGCAATTAATCCAAACATAGACTGAGCAGTAAATGTATTAAGAATGTACTAAAATGAACTAGGGAAAAACTGGAGAATACACCGTGGAGAAAGCCCCTCGGAATGTGAATTGGGCCCTGAAGAAAGAATCTACCTGTGGCAAGTGGCTGGGAGGGGAGACGCAGGGACCCGCTCCCACCAAAGGAAGGAAATACCAGAAGCACAGGCCCGGGAGATGGGGAAGCTGAGCAGGTCGGGGCGTGCCAAGCAATTTGACATGACTAAAGCACAGATAGTGAGACGAGATTAGTGCAAGGCTAAACTGGGATTGGACTAAATAGATGGGAAGATACTGTAGGAAAATCCAGTAATGAATATGGGGTAGGGTAATACAAAATTTAACTATGTTCTATTGTGAAGGGAATAATAAGTGTTGTAATGGAAGAAAACCGTTTGGATAGGATGCAGGGAGTTTATTTTATCCCTCCAGTCATGGGGTTATAAGAAAGATAGAGAGCAACAGAAAAGGGAGGAGGGGAATGAAGGAAGAAAGAAAAAAACAGTATTTTCTTATGAAGAACTGTAGCCATGTATATAATGTATTATTCATTTTTCTTGAAATATCTTGCAAGTGGACATTGAGAGAATAAAATATCAAATTAATATGTGTCATTGATCTCAACAAAAGAGATAAAATAGATTCTTCTGTCAGCTTTAAATTTCTGGCAGAAGCAAGGTTTTGAATCATTTCAGGGTTCAGTTCCTCCATGGATTTAAAGAAAACACATCCCTTTATTTAACATTTCAGAGAAAAGCTGACTGAAACATGCGCACAGGGTGTGGACTCTATCGACGGATGCTGTGCTGTTTTGGTCTCTTGCAGTACCAAAAACCTCAGCACCACCCTGGCAGAGGATGAGATCACACTAAGCTGAAATATTCCACAAACTTCCAACATTTCACACACAAAGTTTCCATAGTCATACCAGTCAGGGGTTTGCACAAGGAAAGTACTGTAGGTTTCTATAATATTAACGCTTTTATTTAGAATACTTTACTGATTTATTTTTTTAAGATTTTTTTAAAGGAACACCTTAGTGAATGGAGTTGGTCTCTTTGTCCCGCTTCTTCCCACTCATCTCCGTTACCAAAATAACCAGAAGGGAGAAAGAGGAAGGTACGGCCCAAATCCAAGTTAACCTCACAGAGGATAATTTGTACTATCTGAGAAAATGTGAAATAAGTACCCTTCCATTAAAAGAAATATCTAGCATATTTTGTCTGGCATTCTTATTGTGGTATTGTACGTACTACACATAAGTTTACAGCTCAAGGAATTTTTGCAAGAAGAACTGACCCACAAACCAGCACCAGAGAAAGAAACTCCCCCCTGGGCTCCCTCCCAGTCACTCACCGTGCCTCAAGGTGACCCCTCTGTGGACAGAGCTTTGCCTGGTTGGCACTTTACTTCAGCGGAATTATGTTGTACATTGTCTTTGTCTCTGGCTTTTACTCATGTAGTTGTGAGATTCATACATATTCTGTCTGTAGTTATAGATCATTCATTTTCATAGTTGCAAAGTATTCCATTATGTGAATATATCACAATGTATTTATCCATTTTACTGTGACCAGGCATTTAGGTAATTTCTGGCTATTTTGAATAGTGCCACTATGAACACTTTTAGTCAAATCCATGGTGAACATGTATGTACATGTTTGCTGGGTATGTATCCAGGAGTTAAATTCTAGTGACATTGCATGTATATGTTTAGATAGGTAGATACCACTGGAAGCAATCCACGGTGTACCCATTCACACTCCCAGCAGCTGTGTATAAGGAGTGCTGGTAGCACCAAGCTATATAAAATTTTCATTTTATCTGTCCTGATGGGTGTGCTTTAACACCTGATTGTGGTTTTATTTTGTATTTCTCAATAACTAATGAGGTTGACTACCTTTTCATATGCTTATTGGCCATTCAGATATCTTCTCTGATATCTCTTTCCCCTTTTTCTACTGTTTGCCTGTTTTTCTTTATTATTTGTTTTATTTTTGTATATTCTGAATGTATACATACATGTACATATATCAAATATCTTTTCCTACTCTGTGGTTTGGATGCCCTTTTAATGATGACCTTCATAAACAGAAGTTTTTAATTGTATAAGGTCCAACTTATTAGTTTTTACTTGGTGGTAGATACCTTTGGAATTTTTTAAAGACATGTTTATCCATGCCAAGGTCATGACAATGTTCTTGTATGTTTTTTCTTTAAAAACTTTATTGCTTTACCTTTCACAGGTGAAACTACAAGCCATCTGGAATTCGCCTCTCACACAGTGTGAGGTAAAGGTCTAGATCCATTTCTTTTCCATACAGATATCCCGCTGACTCGCCCTTTGCTTGCTGCACTGTAGTGCACTTCCAACCATATATCAGATGGAAGTGTATTTCATGGTCTGTTTCAAACTCTTTCCTTCTATTGGTCAGTTTGTCTCTTCTTGAATCAAATACCACATCTCTACTTTAAGCGCTGCAGTTCTGTTATTCTTCTTCAAGATTACCTTGTATTTTCTTGCTCTTGTCTATTTCTAAATAAATTTTATAGTCAAGTTCCACACATACAAAAAAATAATTTTCTACTGATATTTAGAATTCTATTGCATTAATTTGGGAAACAATTTGGGTATAATAACAACAGTCTTAATAATATTGAGTCTTCCGGTCCATTTCTTTCCATTTATAAAGTCTTCTTTAACTTCTCTTGGTTGCTGATGTATAGATATAGTTTAGAAGGCTTGTAAAATTCACTTGTAAATTCTAACAGTTTACACATTCTTTAGGATTTTCTACACACACAATCATGCCATCTGGAAATAATATCACCCTCACTTTCTTCTGTCCAATTTTATGATTAGAATAAATAAAGAATAAAGGTAACAGAAAAAACATAAAAGATAGCAGACAACAGAAAAACCATGTCTTTATGTTCATTTTAATAGTAGCATCCTAAAGTGACAAACAGCACCTTGCTTTCTGGAAGAGTGCTTCTCTTGGTTAGTGTCCACTGGGTTTAATGCAGGGTCTCCCTCACATCATCAGAATTTCCTGCATAGTTACAGGATGACCACAGTAGACTTTGGCTTAGAAATTTTTGCTTGTAGCAAATCTGCTGTTAATCAACACAAATAACCAGCAGACTGAGAAGTGAGTACAGGCTGAACAGAACTAGCAGCACTGTGAGACCGGAGGAGCGCCCAGAGGTGCGTGGGGAGGAGCAGCAGTGTTTGAAGCCCACTCTCCTTCTACCTGTGCTCCTGCCTGAGCCCCTCCTCCTTGCAGGGGAGGCTGCTCTGTGGCAAATGCCCATCCGAGCAAGGAAGGAGCTGAGAAATAGACAGTTTAACCAAGGTAATACGTCTTCCTTAATAAGTGCACTGTTTCGGCCTTTTGAAAAAGATATTTCTTTGAATAGCCATTTCTATGTTATTTTGTGTTTTTATTCTCCTTTAAGAGTTGAATCTGACCTACAGCAGTACCCAAGGGCATAGATTATTTGTTTTCTATGCATTTCCATGCTACTAAACCTAGAGTCAGAAAGAATAAAGACATTTTTTTTGTAAGATCGGAAGAAATAAAGACAATTATTTCTTTTGTATTTCCTCTCTAGTGCACACCAGAGTCTCAGAAGGTGGCCTTTGAGAATGTAAACAAGCATTCAGGCTTGTTTCCACTCATTACAGCCCCGTGTCTGTGCCTGTGTCGTGCACGGAGAAAGTCCCCCTAGTGCACTAGACCCACTGGGTTGCAGGAGCCCAGAGGCAGAGGCATGTGAAGGTCAAAGACACCAGCAGAGACAGAGTGGGACTTGGAGAGGCTGAGGGCAAATGCTTCTTAGGTTGGGGTCCCCTTGAAACAATCCCCAAGAAAAGCACTTTAAAGCTAGTAGTTTTTTGGAGAGATGTACTAGTTAGGGCTATGCAGGGAAAGAGAACCAATAGGACATATAGAGATATATGGAAAAGAATATATCATCAGGGGTTATATCATCAGGGATTAGCTCATGTGATATCTGGTGATCTGCCATCTGCAAACTGGAAGTTCAGGGAAGCTGCTGGAGTAGTTCCAGTCCAATCCAAAAGGCCGAGAACCAGCTGAGACAATGGTGTGAGTCCCAGGTCAAACCCGAAGGGTGAGGAATGGAATGCAGATGTCCAAGGGCAGGAGCTATGGATGACTCAGAGCAAGCAGTCAGCAAATTCTCCCTTCCTCGGCCTTTCAGTGCTATTCTCTCAACAAGTTGGATGATGCCCCTGCATTGGCAAAAGGTGGCCTTTACTCACTTACTGATTTAAATACTGCTCTCCTCTGGAAACACCTTCACAGACACACCCAGAAATAATGTTTTACCAGCTAACCAGGCCTCTCTCAGCCTAATCAAGTTGACACATAAAACCAACCCTTACAGAAGGTGACCTAGGAGGCTGGAGAAGTGGGGATACGAGGCAGAAAAGCCAATGAGCAGGGAGTATTCTAATTGGATGCCTACACTGGGGGCTGATGTTCTGTCCTGCCCTGCACCCTCTGAGAGACTACATGTGTTCACTTGCCAACACGCTACCACTAGCCACGTGTAGCTATTTAAATGAACTAAAATTCAAAATTAAGTTTCTCATTTTCACTAGCCACATGTGGCTAATCGCTACCATTCCAAAAAAGGTGAATGGCACAATATTTTCACCATCATAGAATGTCCTTTTGGACTGTGCTGATATAGAGCCCAACATGGAATCGTCCCATCCAATGGACAAGGAAGCTGGGATAGTTACCTATCAGCTCTCACCCCTCATGGATAAGGGCCATTCATGGAGCCATCACTGCCTTACCCTTCAGCTTTCTTCTCCACCAGAAACCACTTTCAGGCAGAGAGATGCACAGAGCCATCTAGGAGCCTGGGTGTTTCAAGTCGGTGACCACTGGAATAGCTATAGGAGTATGTGTGGGGCATCAGGCACCTGCAATAATTGCATCCAAAGTAGAAATCTTAAGAGACACAATGAAGTTTAGGAAAGAGAGCCTGTTTGTTTGTTAAACAAACAAAAGAAAGAGGAGAGGAAGAATTCGAAGGTGGAAAAAAGAAAGGCAAAAGGAAGGATGGGAGGGAGGGAGGAAGGAAAGAAAGAAGAAACTATCTCAGAAAACAGCCACATGCAAAACATAACACATCACTTGGTCAAAACAAGGACCTGTCTCATCACCAAGGCAAGACACTCAGGACCTGTCTCATCACCAAGGCAAGACACTCGGCAAACATCTACATTACACAGCTGTCCTGCTGGGAAACGCAATCCTGCCTGCACCCCACACCCCAGCCTGTCCCTCTCTCAAATGTAAAGGCAACCACACTGAGATCCAGCCCCAGGCCATGGTTTCCTGCATTTTTTAAAGTGTTGCAAATGGGAAAGGGAGTCCACGGCAGGACTCACCACCCAGAACAGAAGGCAGCAGGCTAAGGAGAGCAGTGTCAAAAGTTCTGGGAAGAGAGCACAGTCCTCCCAGTCCTCCTTCCTCCCCTGGCCTGCCCAATAGTTCAGGAACAGAGTCAGTCCTTGACAAGCTGCTTATCTGATTTCGTGATGAATGCCATAATTTTAGTAGGAAACAAAGCCTTCTCTCCCATGATTCCATCATTAGAGGTAAAACCTGGGATCTAAGCACTCCTGGAAAGGAAAGAATATTAAAATATCTTTGTATATAATTTTCTCAAATATTTTCCTCAGAGACCTGTGTTAAGTTGAGAAAGGGAATCATTCTCCTCCACAAATAAGGAGAAGGGGGTTTGTAGAGGGTGATGATTAAAAGTGAGAGGCTGCTTGGTGGCCAGGACGTGAGAAGAGCGGTTAATCTCACTGGTGATGACTGAAGTCACTCTCAGATATCCAGACGTGATGGGAGGAGAAGGGCAATTTGCCTTTGTAGCAGTCTTCTCAAAAATTCCGAACCCTCATGGAACCATGAGAAAACAGACTCACCCAAGTCAAAGAACATTCTACAAAACCCCTGAACTGACAAGGTCATGAAAGAGAAGAGAAGAGAAGAGAAGAGAAAAGAAGAGAAAGAGAAAGAGAAAGAGAAAGAGAAAGAGAAAGAGAAAGAGAAAGAGAAAGAGAAAGAGAAAGAGAAAGAGAAAGAGAAAGAGAAAGAGAAAGAGAAAGAGAAAGAAGAGAAAGAGCGGAACAGAATAGAACGGAAAGGAAAGGAAAGGAAAGGAAAGGAAAGGAAAGGAAAGGAAAGGAAAGGAAAGGAAAGGAAAGGAAAGGAAAGGAAAGGAAAGGAAAGGAAAGGAAAGGAAAGGAAAGGAAAGGAAAGGAAAGGAAAGGAAAGGAAAGGAAAGGAAAGGAAAGGAAAGGAAAGGAAAGGAAAGGAAAGGAAAGGGAAAGGGAAGGGAGGGATGGAGAAAGGAAGAAAGAAAGAAAGAAAGAAAGAAAGAAAGAAAGAAAGAAAGAAAGAAAGAAAGAAAGAAAGAAAGAAAGAAAGAAAGAAAGAAAGAAAGAAAGAAAGAAAGAAAGAAAGAAAGAGAAAGGAAGAGAGAGAGAGGGAGGAAGGAAGGAAGGAAGGAAGGAAGGAAGGAAGGAAGGAAGGAAGGAAGGAAGGAAGGAAGAAAAGAAAGCGTCCAGACCGAGAAACTATCATAGGCCAGAGGAGACTAACGAGAGATAATGACTAAACACAATGACATAACTCAAATGGGATCATGGAAAGGAATACATCAGTGGAAAAACTGGAGAAGTTCAAATAAAGTACAAAGTTTGGTGGACAGTTACATGTCATGTTAATTCCCTAGTTGTGATAAATATACCGCAGTATGTCAAATGTTAACAACAGAACAAACCTAGTGAAGAACTCTGTCACTTTTGTATAAATCTAAAAGTGTTCCAAAATAAAAAACTTTCTTTTAAAAATGGGTGTATCACTAAAGACAGTTGCATAATTCTGCTTCAGGCTAGTCCTGTGATGGGGGAAGTGAGAAAAAAAAGTGGAAATTATGATACTTAAAAGAGACTTTGGAGGGGTGTGTAAATGGGGATATAACAGGGAAATATAATGAGTAAAAGAAAAATTCCTTGTTTGTTTATCTGCTTACCTTAAACTTTTCCAACTGTTAAAAATTCCACGTAAAGGTTTTATTTGCCAAAGAAAGAATAAATTAATATATCAAAATAAGTTTAAGTTGACAAAGTGTAATATAAATAGTTGCATTCAGAAGACAGATAGGGAAATTAACTGTGCTTTCTGTGTCCGAGCCAAACAGGATGGTCAAATCCAGTGGTAACAGATGGTGTTCAGAAATTAAGTCCAGCCCCAAGTTTTTCAGATAAGTCAGTTAAAGTTAAAGGAAACAAAAATGTTGAAATGTGTATGCTTTTAACGTGTGTGCCGGGCACGCTAACCCACTGACAAATGACAAATTGCAGTTTGATTTTGTCCCAACGACAAAAATTCCAACTCAGGGAATTTCTTTGTAATTATTTTAACTGACTCTCATTAAACACACACACACACACACACACACACACACACACACCATATTTTTATGGCAAATAACTGAATAGTTAACAATTCCAAGACACACCAACTCCAACAAAGGTTCTATAAATGGAAAGAATCTTCCAAACCCACTAACAATATAACTAGAAAATATGGAAAAGTTTACCCAGTTTACAAAAAGAAATCCCTGAATCATATGAACCAAACAAAGGACCCAAATTGCTGACTTAGCATTGGGGGTTTGGGGGGGTGAAGATTAAGACATGGGGAAAAGCAATTAAGAAACGCTCGGGGGGAAAAACACAAGGCAACCCAAACACAGCTGAAAATAGGACTGCTACACATGCTGGCAGCGGCAGCTCTTGCTAACCCTAAAACTTACTCTGTGTGATCTAATTAAAGTTAAAAATGTGCCGCCTTATTTTTCATTTATTTTTCATCTGTTTTCTGTCTCAGTGTTTCACTTTTCAGGACCTTACAGTGCGTGTGTGTGTGCCAGGGCACTAAGTGGGACACGTCCTGGTCTCAGCTGAGGCGCCTATGTGTGTTTTGTAGATAGCATCCATTCTAAATTCTTGGCCATTGCCTCTGGGATTTTAATATGCAGATAAGCCACCTGGGGATCTTGCCACAATGCAGACTCCGTAGGTTGGAGTGGGGCTCAGGGTTTTCATGTCTAATGAACTCCCGAGTGAAGCTGCTGCCTGTGGTCTAAGAACTATATTTCGAATAGCAAGAGTCTAGAGGGTTCCCAAGTGATAGGCCTCTTCACTTCGGTCTAGGCTGCACAGCGGGAAACAGAGCGCCCTGGGGTTTTGAAAAGCCCAGCCCTGAGGACCTCCCTTGTAGACAGTGCTCTGACATGCTCTGGTGTCCTCCCTCTCCTGGAAGCCAGTTGAGGGGAGTTTTAAGAGAATTTCAGGGATAGCCTAACTCTATCCTCTAGAGTTTAAGAAACACACACACCATATTTTTGTGACAAATAACTGAATAGTTAACATTTCCAAGGGAATTGCTGCCTAATTCCTAGCTGTCTAAAGGTGAGGGGTGGAACTGTGTGCTTCTGACTTACAGAAGTAAGGGTACAGGCAATGAGAAAAGGAATCAACACAGTTCTACCAGGAAAGTAAAATCTTCCTCACCATTGCTTCTAATTCATCTTCCTTCAGGGCTCCAAATAGCAGCTAGTGAGTGGGGAAAGGGGCAGGGATTGGCAAGAGAGAAAAAAACAATAACGATGCTGTTATTTCCCACCCAGACCCAGTATGGTCACCAGTGGAAGGCTGGCCTAAGGCAGAGGCGGGGAGAAACTCAAGTAGAATTGAAAATATGGCACCATGCCTTTGTGCTTAGAATTCAGCAAATGAATCACTTATTTTTGAGCAATGTAAACAATTCTGTCTCTTTCATTTTTAAAACAATGAATAAGCACAAAGTAACATTTAAATGTACATATAAAATAAAACAGCAATACTTTGAAAAATAATGTATCCATCATCCAGTTGGCATTACCTCGAAGACCTCAGTTTGGTTTCCTTTCCTGACCTCTCTGAAGAAAGTGCTATTTTGGATTTTGCTTTATTAGTACCTTGAATTTATTTATCATTTTATCACATATGTTTGCATCCTAAAAATATATATTATGTAGTTTGCAAGTTTATATGTGTATACTTTACACAAATGAAATCTTCCAAGAAAGAAAGAAAGAGAGAGAGAGAGAGAGAGAGAGAGAGAGAGAGGAAGGAAGGAAGGAAGGAAGGAAGGAAGGAAGGAAGGAAGGAAGGAAGGAAGAAAGAAAGGAAGAAAGAAAAGAAGGAAGAAAGAAATGACATCATGTGATACTTTTAATTGGAGCAGTCTGTTAATTTCTAGGAATGACAAGATGTCCTGAGGCACCCACAGCTCAACCCAAGTTGATAAAGAGCTGTTCTATAGATGAAGTTCATTGGGAAGTGGTGAGAAAATCAAGTTGCTTTGTCTTTGCACCCACGGAGCTCTGCTGGCTCCACGTCTGAGCTGCTGTTCTGGCCTGTAGAAGAGATAACTTTGTAGATTGTTGCACATGTGCCATGATAGACAAGTGGAGAGATTTAATGAAGAGCATTTACATCAGATCAAAAGGAATAGACCTTCAGCAAATAGCTGGAGGTTTATCTGCTTTTTTTCAATTACAGTTTACATTCAATATTATTTTGTTGGTTTCAAATGTACAGCATAGTAGTTAGTTAATCATGTACTTTACAAAGGATTCTCACAATATTTCAAATAGCTACCTGGCCCTGTACATAATTATGAAGATATGGTTATTAAGATATTATTGACTATATTCCCTGTAGTGTAATTTACGTGCTTGTAACTATTCCAGACTTGAATCTTGGGAGCTGAAAGAGACCCTAAGTCTCATATTGCCAAATCATCATATTTCTTGGAGGGGGAAACTAAGACCTTTATTACATTAAGTCACTTGCTGGTGACACTCAGACCAAAAATCCCAATCCCGACTCCTTATGCAGTAGGGAACCATGAGGCCAAGCAAATAATTTCAAAGAAGCAACTTTCCTGAAATAGCCAATAGATTTATAGTTATTTATTGACAGAAAAACCATATCAGTAGGAAATTGTATCTAGTGAGTAAGGCAGAAAAATCACAGTGATGTAAACACTATACCTTTAGTGTAAATATGCTTTTAAGATAATGTTAAGGTCAAGCAATCTTGAAAAAGAACAAAATTGGCGGTCTCATGCTTCCTGATTTCACAACTTTATGAATCTACAGTAATCAAAGCAGTGTGGTGCTAGCATGATGCCAGACATAGAGAGCCGTGGAATAGGATAAAGAGCCCCAAATGAACCCTCACATATATGGCAAGTAGACTTTGACAATATGCCAAGACTATTCACTGGGGAAAGGACAGTCAACAAGTGGTGCTGAGAAAACTTGATATACACATAGGAAAAGATGAAGCTGGACCCTTGCTTTACACCATATACAAAAATTAATTCAAAATGGATCAGAGACCTAAATGTAAGAGCTAAAATTATAAAAGTGTTAGAAGAAAATATAGGGGGGAACTTAGTGACACTGGATTTTATCATGGTTTCTCAATGTGACACCAAAAGTGCAGGCCCCCAATGAAAAACCAACAAATGGGGCTACATTGAACTTTAAAACTTCTGCACGTCAAAGGAAACAGTCAACAGAGTAAAAAGACAACCCATCAAATAGGAGGAAATGTTTGTAAATCACAGATCTGGTAAGGAGTCCATATCTAGAATACATTAAAAAATCCCTACAACTCATCAGCAACAACAAAAAAATCAGAAATGGGCAAATGACTTGAATAGAAATTTCTCCAAAGAAGATCTACAGATGGCCAATGAGCACATGAAATTATGTTCAACATCACAAATTATTAAGCAAATGGAGGTCAAAACCACAATGAGATGCCATCTCATGTTTATTAGGATGCCTACTATGAAAACTAAAGTAAAATAAAATAAGGAGGCAGAGAAATTGGGAGACTGTGCACTGCTGATGAGAATGAAGAATGGTACAGCCACTGTGAAAAATTGTTCAGTACTTCCTCACAAAATAAAAATGTTAAAGGCATTTTAAAGTTTTACCCTACTCCTCCAACCACAAAAAATATGAAAAGCAAGTGGACAACAAGGCAACGATTTGATTAAAGGGAAAACACCATTTTGCTACAGTTTTGTGAGTTCAGGTGAAGGAGAGGAGATGGGAGTTACACAAATCAGGTACCATAACTTCCCTGAGTTAAAAATTGGGGAGAAAAAACTGGGTGTAGGAGATAGATATCAAGTGGTCAGCTTTAAAACTGATTTTAAAAGAAGACATAAGCACGCCCAGTGACTTCCCCAAAATCCATGAGATAACTTTTGTAGGAAGGGCCCAAGTTGTAGCTCAGGAATGTTGCTCTAACAGAGGTCCCTCCACATGAAAACAAAGCAAAGGGGAAAGGCACGCCCCACCCGTGCCGACATGTGACTACCATGTTTTAAATTCTAAAATTAGCAGCTGTGATCAGGAAAGCAGAAAATGTTACAGAAAAGTGAGAAAATGGGCCAAACCCTAGCCTTAAAGTCCACGGTTTTTTCCAGACTCTGCTTTAGCTATTTAGAGGCTCTGCAGCTACTAAACGAATAAACCCTTTAACTTAAAACTGGGAACCTCGTGTGCACATTTACATTCAGAAAGAACAGTCCTCGCTCTGCTTTTGAGGGTCCAAAAATTGTATTCATGACAGTGCTTGACAAATTGCAATAGTTCTGTGCAAATTTCACTTTTTCCAGTTTTCATACTTGTAAAGTGCCAAGGTTTTCCGAATCTGCTAAGCACATCATATACAAGAACACCATGACATTTCAGTTCCCTTATTCAGACAAAGTGAGTAAGCCACCAATTTGCTCTTAAATCTCTGTGTTTGAAACTGCTTACGTTACAGAATCTGCCTTTACAAGGAGGACATTTCCTTCTGGAAGAAAGGCAGCAGGAAACTTCCAAGCAGATGGGATGGTCCACATCCAGGTGACCTGAAAACCAAGACAAAAAACATGGGCAAGTCTGAGTCAGTCCACAGGCTGCCTGCCTGTGTCTTCTGGGGAGTGCTACTGTAGTTTAAGTGATAAATCATCGACTAGAGAAATATAAACACTGATTATACAAACAAATTCAATTTAAGAGCGCCTTAATGAACCTCTAATGAGTTACATGTGGGCAGTGAATGCCCTACAGGCCGCCTCAGTGTGTTTGCTTTTGAAAAAAAATTAAAAACACATCAATTCCCCTCATTCTTATGACTCATCTCATTAGCAAAATGCAATTGAAACAACTGACTTTTGAATTAAAATGCTATTTCCAAAGGAAGAGGGAGAACACATCTGCCATTGATAAAGAAATGAATCAACTGAGAAAATGTAATTCCCTCAATTAAGGCAGAAAGAAGCAGAAGAACAGATACGTTTCTTCTGATGTCTGGTGACTTATGAAAAATGCTGAACTTTCCTCACATCATGCCATACTCAGTGATCCTTTTCCTTTTCTTACACTTGGAACTTTAAAATTTGAGGCTTTACCCACAGCATCTCTGTTTACTGATAATGAGCACAGGGTCAGAGTACATAGGTTAGGGGAACAGTAAAGAATGAGCTTTATTAAAAGACAATGACTATTTCTATCACATACTTCACTGTCAGTTCGTGACAAGGGCATTCTAGCACAGAACTCTTGCTCTTTAGAAAAGAAGGATTCCAACCTCACAGAGGCAGAGCTTAAGGCCAGGTCTACCTGGGCAGGGCCAAGTAACCAGCAAATAGCTCATCAGCAAGTCACAATGAAAGGGGCTACCACGAAGACAGGAATGGCCACCAGAAGTATGTTGACCCAGGGAGAGCGCCACACCCTCATGTCTCAGCATGCCAAGCACTGAAAATAGTTCTGTGATTTGCTGACTTGACTTCGATTTGTGAGAAGACTTACATAATTGTGTGAGGAAGGGGAAGAGCCTAATATGGAACAGAACTTTTGGGGGAGGGGAAAAATATATCTATGAATCTAAGGGAAAGGGCTCCAAATGGCCACCTGCTGGCATTTATGCTACTGAGGGGTTTTCTTCTGCTGCTTTTAAATATACCTACACGGTATTTTAAAAAAGGAAAGCACCAAGATCGCCATTGTTGGCTGTAGTTCCAGAACCTAAGAATCTTACAAAGGCTGGCTTCTACCATTTATATTAACCAGAGACCTGCCACAGACATTTGAATTCAGTCCCCTGAGAATTTAAAACAGGACAATACAAAACAAAAAACCCATGAGGAAAGTTTTCAGTTTTGTTTGCTTTGGACTTTTTTCCTTTTTTTCAGGTACAACCTAAATGCTTCATAGGTTTCCAGAATAATTTAAGTGATCCTCTAGTTTGCTCTTAGTCTCTGTTTGAGGCATCACTCGAGTGAGAGAGGCGGGGTGAGGTTTTAAACTATGGAAATAAGCAACCTCATCTGCAGTCACCTTGGTTTCTCATTTAGGAACCACCATTCCTTCAGCCACTGGACCCTGCACGGGAGTGAGATCATTCCAGATGCCTCGGATTATCAGGAAGAAGAACCTCATGAGTTCTCTGCTCTCATGCATTGTCAAGCACAAGGTTCAGATGTAACTGCAGCTGCAGGAAAGAAGTTAGAGGGTCTGCAATGAAACTGGGAACTCTAGTGTGATTTCTCTACCCATTTCTCATAGATGGAATCAATGGGTTTCCCACTCACTCCCAAACAATCGCTCCTGCCTCCTCAAGCAGTCTGAGCCAGGAAATGGCAACTTTTTCAAGTAATTCTCCATACCCCTCACCCTTTAGAACCTTCCCTTCTTGTATCCATTAAACAGAGGTCACTCAGATTCCTAATACAACAAAAAAAACTGGCAAAGGTACTGGGTCACCCTCTACCAGCTCCTCCCAAGGCACCTTACCACCCAGCTGCACGTTAGAATGACCTGGAGAGGTTTTGTAAAAGTAGAAATTTCCCACCCACCTCAGAGATTTTGATTTCGTGAGTCTGAGGAGGCTCTTGGGCATTGGTATTTCTTCAAGTTTCCCAGAAGCTTCTAACGCAGAGCTGGTGGGGAGCCATTGCCTTGTTGGAAGGTCCCCATTTCTGGGCAAATCTCTCCTTTTGCACCTTGAAGTTAAACTCCATTTGGAGTTCTTTTTGCTGTCTCTCCTCAGAGTTGGCCGTGGCTTTCCTTCTCCGCAGAGCTGCTTTGAGCAAGCAATGGTTGGAGTTGGATGTTTGTGTCTTGACAAAGACTGACCGTAACTGTTTGTCAGCTGTATCCTCCAAACAGGACCTACGCAGAGGAGGTAAAGGGCGGATGGGCCACTTGCCTCAAACCCCACAGAGATAGAGGGTCTCAGATGCGGACTCTCAGCCTTATCAACAAACAACTGGAGGCGTGCACCCAGAAAGGTGCGCTGACAGGTTTGAGAGAACACTTTCATCAGACAGCTTTAAACATGAACTCAGTAATAAACAGACCACCTGGAGGGTGCAATGAACTCACATTTTAGAAATAATGCAATCAGTTTGAATAATACAATTATAATACATTTTATTTGTGGGTATATCCAAAGCACCAAAGAACTCAACTGCAAGCATTTGACACTCACCACAAATTTCACTGCTGTGCTTCAGCTTCTTTCATTTTAAACATCTTGGCAGAGGTGGGAGCCCTTCCACATCAAGCCCAGCTCACAGACCTTACCCAGGTGTGTCACAGGCCCCCATATATACAAGGGGACAGGAAACTAAGCCAGGACACCTCTCACCCCTTCTTATTTGAACGGCCAGGACTGGGGTGTGATAAGGGAGAAATCCAGGGTCAATATTTAAGGACACACTCACTCTCAGGTGCTAACTCTGTACGTGCACAACCCTAGGGGTGATGACCTCCTTCAATATTGTACTGTGGGTGCTCAGGTACTTTCTGATCAAGCACACTCATGCACAGTGACACATACTCATATTTCAATCCCATTGAAATGCCTGCTACTCAAAAGTGTGCTTTGCATTCAACAGGCATGTTTGATCCATTGATTTTCTATCATAATAATGAAAAAAATTCAACCTTGCTATTGGACATGAGTAATCCTGAACTGGTGATAAGGTACATGGAGAAGAGGAGATAGAAAATGGGCTGAAAAGGTTTGTTCGTATGCAGTGCCTGTTCTTGCAGATATATAAGCAGGAAAGAGCAATGGGACTCTTGGTGAGAAAGCTGCACAGACTGTTAATTATTCCTTGTGTTTCCATCAAGAGTTCACAAAAGTTAAGATAGATGGTATTCTTTGAAATGGTTGGGACAATGAGGGAAATGGCCAAATCTAATACAGCCGAGTTGAAAGCTATGTGTATAATGACTTCAGTGATATATCTGTGATTAATCCTGAGGCATTTTTAGTGAAAAATATGAACTATAAGAGAGCATCATTCTGGTTTTCTTTTAAAGTCATAAAAGTTGATACTGTTTACATCAGTTTCCTTTATTGTTTCAGTTTGTTCCAAGTTCACGTAATTTGTCCATATTTCAAAGGATTCTTACGTTGCTGTATATACACACAGAAGCACACCCCTGATGAGAGAACCCTGTTGAAGTCAAGGACACTTTCTCATTGCAGCAGCTCTCAGAGGAGAGAACTAACTCTTTCACAGAGAAAATGATGCTGTTTCCTAAGAGAAGGTCAGAGGAGAGCAGCTTGTCTTCCTGTGGAATCCCACACACAAATCTCTTCTCAAAAAACCTATTCCTTACCCACCAGTTCTTGATTCTGTCTCATCATGGAATGAACCTTGTCCAATGGGTAAGTTAAAGAGGGAGTCAGTGCAAAGAAGAAGGAAGGAAACAAGTCAGAGCAGATCTGTTTCCTGTGAGTTGGCCAATGTCACCTTCAGTTCTCCTACTGCCATTTTGCCGACGATTGACATGATTGAAATTACTAGGAAAACCAATGACACTCTAGATTTACTCTTCTGCCTTTACATGAAGAAGAGGCAAAGAAATCAGACTCATTTAATTTATAATTGACACATTGAGAAAAAATCTATTTTGGGAAAATTTTGCCTATCAAATGAAGTCTTTACTCTCTAGATCTTTAACTAAATATCACCCTTTTGAAATTTTACTTTTATAAATGAATAACTAATAGGATCAAGATTGAGAGGTCGTATAGCTTACCAGCTAATGCCATCTACTGCCAATAGTGTTCAATTCCTGAGAGCAGATCACAGGGCTACCTCTCCCTGCCTCCGTGTCCTTGGGCAAGCCATTGAAATTTTCTGCTATGCAAGCTCTTCATCTGTGAAATGCAGACAATAGAAACACCCACCCCCACCTCCTGTACTAACTAATTATTTGACTTCAGCATTTTAATGCTTGCCAAGCACCTAGGGCAGTTCTACCTTAAAGCAAGGGTTCAAAATTTATCTGTCCATATAGTCAATAGCATTAAGACTCCTTAAACAGTATGTCAGGGTGGAAGATCCTTTGAAGGGGGCTTTTAAAAGATTTTGTATTCATTGTCAAGGTGCAAGATCTTGTAAGGAGTCTTTTTAGAAGATCTCCCAAAACCATCAACCTACGTTAGAAGTGGCCTTGTGGGAAGAAGTTGAGAAAGTCCAATCCATTCATGCAGAATTCATCAGCAAGATTATTGTTCATGCATATTGTAGGTTCCAATTATACTAAAAGCTTGTTTATTTTAACTCAGAGCCTTCAATTTAGTGTTAACTGTGAAGCTGCATGTTTCCCTAGCAAATGACCTCTGTTGTTGCAAGCAGAACGGTATGGGCTCCATCATTCAAGACTTGGAGACAAAAGTCACTGTTTTTATTTTTTTTATTTTTTAAATTATTTTATTATTGTTCAATTACTGTTGTCTGCTTTTGCCCCCTCCCCTCCACCTCTCCCCAGCTAAACCCACTTCCTTCCCTTGCTTCCACCCTTCCTTGGTTTTGTCCATGTGCCCTTTGTAGCTGTTTCTGAAAACCCTCCTATCCTCCCCCCCATTATTCCCTCCCAGATTGTTCTTAATTTCAATGTTTCAGGTCATATTTTGCTGGAAAAGTCACTATTTTAAAAAGAAAGACAGACATGTATTATTGGAGGAAAAACAAACTCTTAAGAAACAAAGATATTTCCATGTAAATGTCCTTCAGGGAAAAAGAAAATGGCCATCAAAGCTAAAGGGTGAATGACATGGAGCAAAGTTGCTCCATACAGTTAGCACATTCTGAAAGCACAGCCAGGAAGGTGGGGTCACTGGATGGCACCACTCTAGTCTCGGCTGGACCTTGGCTCCAGGTGATGTTCTTGTAGAAGCAGTTTCTGTATCTTTTCCTTCTTCAGTAAAGCTATGAACATTATCAACATTAACTTAACCTTCATCCCATCCCTGAAGTAATATGAAACCTTGAGTGAGGAAAATAGAGAGCACTGTGGAGGTAAACAATTAAGAAATACTGAAAGTGGTTTACCTTTGTTCATGGACATTTTTCTTCTCTCTGGCCAACCTCTCTCCTCGTGGGAAAAAGCAAATTACTTTTTAATGGAGCAGATGAGAAAGAACTGACATGGGGAGTGGCTATTACTCAAAGAGCTATGGTATGGTAACACATTATGTGACAGTCAGGAGCTAATACATTAGCCATTCTAGATATTTGGTTAATTGGCAAAGATCTGAAATCTACGATTGCATGTCCCTTTTCCTGCAACTCTGAATTTTCCTGTTCCTCTACAATTGTTTTTACATTACCAACCTAAGAAAAGTATCAAATATGTTGACATAGAATTTTTGTAAGCCATAGTTGACATGATGTTCCCTTTGAGCTATTGAGTAGACAGGTACATTGGAAGTCCAAGGAGTGTCAGTTCATTGTTTTCACGATTGTTTTGTGTTTCATGATGACCACTGATCGTAACTGCTGAAGGTTTGTAGGCTCCATAAACACCATTTCATTCAGGGAACACCCATGCTCCTGGAACTGTGACCATTGGTTCCCCTGGTCTTCTGAGTTTGTTTCTGTGTCACTAACAAGCAGTGATGTTGAAATGGTTGGTAGAGTCTCTACCACAGCTCAAGACCTTATTGTGCTACTACTAATGGTGACTCCCTTCTAAAGTCACTTGAGGTGAAGGGCTCGGTTACAGAGCCACGCACGCTTGGATCATGAGCCATGCTTTCTCACTTGCTGCTTGTGTGGGATCATGGAAAATTGCTCTGTCTCTGGGGCAAAAAATCCCCAACTCCCAGAGAGTGGTTAGGTATAACACCATTCGAATATGCATGGCTTTCATTAGACTCCCAATAAATATAGCACCTTCCCACTATAATCAGCCCCATGGAGGCCTTTCCAGGCTACATGTTGCAAAACCCCATTCTAAGGTTTCTTCTCAACTTTCCGGGACAAGGTGCCCATCCAGGCAGCCTTTGAACCATTCTTAGACTATTGCTTTTACAAGCTTGGTAAGCTGCGGCTCTTTTTCACCTCATTGTGAAATAACACATTAATACCATAGCACTTTTCTTTTTTTTACATGGTTGACTCAAGAAAGGTATAGACATTATTAGAATCAAATTTATTTAAATTTTTGGTTTTTCTGTTTTCCCCTGATCGTTCCCAAAGAGTTAATGAGTTGAAAAGTCCTTTAAAATCCAGGATATATCATCATCAATATAGTTATGATAACACTCATTCTCTCACTAAGGTAAATTTAATAAATTAAGATACTGCATTAGTATTGCAGCTCAGTGTTCTTAGCAAAAACCTGTCATAAAATTTTCCAGCTTTAGAGAGGCCTCTTTTAGCCAAGGTGTCTTGTTGAAGTGAGATTTGGTAAGGAGACCAGCTGGATTATTCTGAGTGATTAATAAAACACATATTGCAAATTAATGGCTGGAAGTTGAAAGTGGAAAGTTCCCAAAATGAGTAAGATGGCATTTTTATTCTATTTTGATCTTTAGGTCTTTTCTAAAAACATGAGAGTTCTGAAATAAATACAAGATCTTTCCTTTGGATTAAAATAAAATGACAAATTCCTCTCTCTAGATACGTCACAGTCCTCGTGGTAATGAACTTAGAAATTTTACCAAACACAGTGATGTAGCTTCTGGGAAAGTGAGATATTAACACAAATGTCACATGTGTAAACTGAGGTAGGTAGCGTCCTCCCATGACTCTTCCCAGTGAGACCTCACCTGGAGCATGGAGTGACCTAGGTAAGCACAACCTGTGTAACATGGGAGGGAGGAGTTAAGACCACATGGGAGGGATTTGAAACCATAACATGTGATAGCCAACTTTCTGTTCTCTACCAAGACCAAGGTTACTTCCGCCCTGGCACTACCCTGTGCAAGCCTGAGTCTCCCTGGTCTCTTGCTGTTATTGCAGCACCGTGTCCTTCCCTCTGGGCCCTCCTCCTGCCAACCTTGCCTTCAGGAATCAGAATGCTTGGGGATGCTTGGAACTGGCTCTGCCACTTCTATCTGTGTGACCTTGAGTAAACTCCTCACGTCTCTGCCCTTCCGTCTAACTGGGGGTAATCATATTTATTCCATAGAATTATTGAGAATATAAAATGTATTCATATACGAACAGCACGAGTACAGTGCCTACACACAGTAGGTGCCTTGTTATTGACTATTCAAGCACCCTTTATGTCACTCCCTTTTTCAAATACTGCCAAGTGGCTCATATTGCCTCCAGCTGGAAACCAAACCCCTCAGCATGGCATTCCACGCCATCCTTGCCCTATCCAATCCCAACCTAACTCCCGAGGTGTCCGTATAGTCTGTACTTCAGACACATGCCCACTGCAGTCCAGGTACATCGGGCTGGATTAATCAAAACCTGCCATACATTTTTTCATCTCCTTGTTTAGGCGTCTACTGCCACTCTGGACTAAAGGTCCACCTTCCCCAAATTGCCTTTTAAAATACTGCATACCCTTCAAGGCCTGAGTCAAGTGAACTGTCATGCAGAAATACAGTCCCAGTAACTCCATTTGGAAAAATTATCTCATCCATTATATTTTGCCAGCCTTCTTTCATTCTGTTGTAGACATCGCCATACTCGCTCTTATAGTCCCAGAGTTTGGGGGAGGGGCAAAGGTGTGCAGGGGTGAGTCACCAAAAATGGCCCCAGTTCCCACGCTGTGATGTTTCTGCTCTGAAAAGAGAGCAGGCCAAGAACTTACCTCGTTGGCTATCAGGAGTAAAATAAGGGGACCGAAGATGACCTGTAGGGCTGTTCCTTGGGTGAACATCTAAGATAGCTGACACTCTAAGAGCAGAAGGGGCAGTAACATGTCCTGCAGCCAGGGGCACATATGGCTTGAAGGAAGCAGAAATCAGGTTGAATCATTCAAATCTCCACCACTGAACTAATCTCTGTTGAGGGATTTAGTGTTGAATTTCTACTCCAATGAAGGCAACTCTGACCCGTTCAATATTTACACCATCTTCTATTTTACATTCTTGGAACCATAAAACAGTATGTCTTTGCACTTAAGCTGTTGTCTTGAAACCTTTCTGAAAGCATAGTTATCACCAGCTAGTGTTACATGTTGGAATAGTTCAGCTTTACAGACACTGGAGCCAATTTTAAGGCAAAACAGGATGCCCCGGCCAGTTTCTACCCTCACAATTTATGATGGTGCAATTCGCTAACGTATTCATAGGAACAGCTGTTAGAAGCTGTGGTAACTTTGTGCACCCAGTCCAGAGACGGCTGCATTAAAGCGTTTCTAAATTATTCTGGTCCTTTCCCGATTTTAAAGTTTACAAACGATTAGAAAAGATAGGCTCTGTTGTTAAAACTTTAGTGCTAGTCATTACTTTACAGGGTGATGAAGTGTGGTACAACTTGGGGGGAGGGATTCGTCTACAGTCAATGCAGATTTTAGGAATCAAGTCTTGCCTGACATCAAAGGTCTTGATGTCAAAGGCAAACTATTGATTTTATGTGTTGATAGGCAAAATCATGAGCTCCACAACCATTCATCACACGGTCCACAACGAATACCTGAAACTTTTAGAAAACCAGAAATAAAATGTAATCCATAGTTTCGAAACAGCAAAATATACTTTATCCTCTAAGGCAGACCTGCTATTTGGGCTCGCAGAGAGCAGTCCAGGCAGGGGCTTTTCCGGGCACACCTCGCGTCCTTACACAGCAGGAGGCCATCCTGTCGGCTGACCTGAAAAATGAGCTGGAGCTGCATTCACTTTGGGGGTTCACCACGTGAACGACAAACGTTTGCACTTCGTTCAGCCCTGGCTCATCCAAAGGTTATAAGGCTCTAACAAGATAATCCTTTAAGCACAGTTGCTCAAGTGTCTGTCCATTAGCGGGGAGAATTTATCAAGAGGCTGTCGGAGGAAAAGAACCCAAACGATGCTTCTCCAGACATTGAGCTCAACCTGCAGATTTGTGAAGGGCCCGTGCCAAGGAGCCCACACTGGAGACAAGCCCACATGCAGATTTATGGGGCAAGGAGACCACACTCGCTGAGAGGGTCCCACGGCAGCCTCCTCACCTCTTCACAAACTTTGGGACTGGCGTTACCAACGCTGAACTCTCCTAGACATTTACAATGATCGATAGCCTCAGTTTGAAGTGCATCCAAAGATAACTGCAGAGCCATCAAGTTTTATTTCTATTAGGCTGCTCTGGGATTTACTGAGTCTGCACTGGGCTTTGGACAAAATGACCTTGGTTTGCTTTGTCACGGGGATATAGGACACATGCATTTCAATCATTAGCTTCTCACAGACTGTGAAAGCCCAGTATTAAAAATTGAACATATTAAAAAAATTATTTCCTATATAAAGGTTTTAAGTGAGAAACATTTTCTTCTTTGATTCTGAAGGATAATCACGGTGTAATAGAGACACTCACACACATTATTTCTACGGATACTCATAGGTTGGAATAATAGCCATTAGTGATTTTGTTCAGAATTCATACGACAAATAGTTTTAGGTAGTTTACATTTTTTAAGTAGTAAATTTAATGGGTCATGTGTTAGCAGAGGGAGGTGCTAGGTGAAGTCTTTGCATTAATATATAAAAATATAAAAACATGAGCAACCAGAAGAAAATGGCAATCTTAATATTGGGACAGACAAGAAAGTACTTCATGGAGATCCGTGGGTTACTGCTATAGAAATTGGTGGAGCTCTAGGCAAAGGATATCACAAGAACAACTCATATTGTCTTTTTCCCAATACACCTTCCAAGACTTTGTTTCAAACCTTTTGGATGATGAACACAGCGTCGGAGGTATCACCCTTCTGCCGTGGGTGCCGTTGAGCCACACTCTGACATCTAGCTTCCAAGTAGAACAACGTTCTGAAACACTGACATCTTGTGGCCACTCCCAGAGAGAGCATGAGTACCGGGTGCATACCAATCATCCAAGAGAGGTAACTTGAAGATCAAAATGGGCATTTTGGGAATGGTAAAGTGAATACCCTCCAAAAGGTAAAGTCACACCCCCAAGGTGACTTATCTAACAAGTGGCATGTGCTCAAAATAGAATTTACTTTTAAAAAGTATATAAGTATTTTCAGAGTCCTTAATGTGTGCCCAGCCAAGGCACCATCCTGAGAAAAATATAAAAGAATTGAAGAAATAGAAAATCAATAAATTAACTGAGCAATGCCAGCACTGTCCAACAGGATTTTCTGCAATGAATTTAAAAAGAAGAAAAAATAATAAAACAAGCCCCAAGCAGACAGGTGCACTTGGAAGATACCCAGGAGGTCGTAGCTGATCTGTGAGGTGAGTCCCACGCGGGCATCCCAGAAAAGAGGAACATGACCCCCAACTTTTTACCTGAAAATTTTCTAACCTTACAAAAGAACTAATTACATAATACTGTGAAATGCCTTTATTTCCATCCCTTAGATTTCACTAACTGTAAAGTTTTGCTGTTTTCTTTATCTATTTCAATTACCTATTTTTTCTTCTCAATGATTTGAGGCAAGTTGCACTCATCATCAGATCTCCTCCTGAAATTTTAGCCTTTATGTCTCAAGGATAAGGGCCTTATCTCTACAACCGTGGGATCAATGTCACACTTAAAATTAAGATCAAGTCAGTAACCTCATGTACTGTAGAGTCCATATTTCAATTCTTTCCAGTTTTCCCCTAAAAATAGTTTTTGCATTTTTTTCTTTTTTTCTGATACAAGATTAACTCCAGGTTCACATATAGGATTTGATTATCACGTCTGGTCAATCTGTTGGCATCTAGGACAGCTCCTATTGTGACACGGTGACAGTCACCGTGTTTTGTTACTCCTGACATTCCTACACATGGAGAGCCCTGACGATTGTCTAGACCATTCCCAATATTCTGGATTTGTTCAGCATTTTGACCTCAGATGGCAGTGTTAGCTGATACCTGCCTCTCTCATATCTGCTCTCATTGCCATTAAATACAAAAGCATTTTTCTCTTGGATTTTTGAGATGAGCATTGGATGACTCTGTGAGGAACTGAGAGGTAATCTCACTCAACAACTTGCCTGTCTGTGCAAAATCTCAAGGGAGGGGCACAGAGGTCCCAGGATTTTTGAGGAGGGTGAACGGAGGAGAAGCATAGCTCGTGACTGACAGTCACCGTCATAGGTGCCACCCTCTTCTGAATCACGTCCACACAAGCAGAAGTGAAAAGTTTAACCTCTCCTTTTCAATCCCGAGTTCACAGATAATTTTGAGTAGAACTTGTCTTTAAGAAAAGGAACAATAATACAGTCAAAGCATGTAAAAATATCCTGAAATCTATCACATTTGAAAAGCCACCGCCCTGTTGTTTGTCCTCTCCTTACTTCTCAGCCACAATCATCTCCACCTGAGGGCATGGTTCCTTGCTCAGCCATCTTTCCCTTCATTGCTAAACTCTGCATCTGCCATTGGCCTGGTGGCCAGGGCATCCCAGCTGAGCTCCCTCAGATCTTGCTCTGTGCTCCTTTGCATTATTGTTTGAGGTCTTACATAAAATGAGAATTTGGCAGGTTCCTTCAGTTATTTCATAAGCACATTAATACATAACCTAGAACTGACCAGAGTTGAAGATCATATACCCCTGAGCCCCATCTGGGTTCCTCCTGCTGGCAGATGGTGTTCCATGTCCAGCACCCCACAGCCCAGTCCTCCTTGATTGCTCCAGCCAAAACCTGATGCCCAGGTCTGGGAGGAATGCCATGCTGGTCCAAAGGGCACCCTGCTTACAGCAGTGATAGCAACACCTGCTTGTCTGGCAGTGTGACCCAGGCCAAGAGTGGGTCTGTCCTAGCCTGGGTCTCAGTCAGTTCCTGGGAAATGTTTGATTATCAGACAATAATAACCTGGTCATTCAGATTGCTGATTGCTTCTCTTTTACATAGAATTAAATTTCCCAAGGGCACTAAACCACTGCTTCACACCAAGAAAGGGGATGCTTACAAACTAGTCAGGGAAAAAAATAGATGAGCTCTGATTCTGGAGTCAGATAAACCTGAAATTCCAGTTCAACCAACCTCTAGGTGGTTCATCTGTGAGACGCTACTTACCTCTCTCTGTTTTCATTGTTCAATCTGTAAAATATGAATACTGATATTATGTGCCCTGTAGGATGTTTATAAATTTGGAGAGAAAACATATAATATGCTTTATTTTTCAGGTACCTTCAAATACCCCAACATGCGGTCTATGCTGATTTCAATGTGTACCAGCCATGGTTAAGATGATCCAAAGTCCTCTGGGATTTTGCTGATTAAAGAGTTCCCATTATAAAAAAGAGAGAGAGAGGGAGGAGGAGGGAGAGTTCCTGTTAGGGACAATAAATAGTAGAATTAGATAAGACTTCGCAAATCTGAAGGTAGGGGCACAGACATTCTTCATGGATGATAAAAACTGTTACTCTGAGATAAAAATGAATAGCCCATAATAAAGGACATAGCACACTCATTGTCCAGGAGCATTTAACAGAGGCCTTGGCCAAGCAAGGGGACATTTCAGTTAGGTGGTTCCACCTCACAGGATAAGGGACGTTTGGCCAGCCACTGCAGGAAATCCTGACTGCGCCTGGCTGAACATCTGGCCTCAGCTGATAGAAGCAGGCGGACCCATGTCTTGGCCAAAATGACAGAGATAAACTGTCTCCCTCTCTGAATTCTTCCATTGGCGCATTTGGCTCAATCAGCAGGTCCGGGTGCAAACTCGGTGCACATCCGCGCACGCAGCTCCCGAGCGCTTGGCCACCTGCCTCCATCCCACCTACCTGCAGCCCTCGGTTCCCGCTGGCCTCGCCCGCTTCTCGGTTCACCATTTCAAATTGTCACTATCAACTAATGGCGGTGGGCACACAAGATGACGTTAGTTTTCCGCTCATAGATCACCCTTGTTGTGCATATTAGAGATTGTCCTTAATTCATTGGGCTCGGACTCCTTTCAGAACTTTATCCTTGTGATGTTTGTGTTTTCTCAGTATAAGTCAGTCTTCCATATATATATATATATATACATATATATACACACACACATACATATACTCTTACTTTATTCCTTCTAGAAGAATGAGAATAAATAAAAATAGTTAATGAGAGCTAACATACCTAAGCTTACTGTGTGCCATAGATTGTCTAAATATCTTAAATCACTAAATTTGCCTGACAGTGCTACAAGGTAGATAACCACTATTGTCCACATTAGACAGGTAAGAAAAAAACAGAGAAGCGACTCAGTTTTCTCAAGGTCACGCAGTGGGAAGCGGGAACGCCAGGATCTGCATCCAGAGTGGAGGCTGTGAGCGTAAACCCTGCCTCACACTGTCTCCGACGTTCAGTACGCACCTATCACCTATCAACACTGCGAACACGGGTCCATAAATTCTCCTTACACAGCTTACACGGACTTGACGGGTCTGATGGATGATGCTTGCTACAATGCTTCATTATAAAAAGATGCCTACGCGTATTTTGCACTGATCATATTTTAAAATTATGAGTATTCCATTACTGTCCCCTGTCCTTTGATTTTAATTACCTGCACTGAGCCATAGTCAGATGAGCCATTCTTCATCTGACTCCAGAACTATTAGGCTGGTGCTCCTTTGCTGTAAATTTACCTAAATTACTAAACATGGGACTATTTCATGATTTCTTTCCATGGAAACTAAGGAAGCTGTTACCCAATATATTAAAATATCCTCAAAAATATCCAAGTGTCACACCCTTTGACTTTCTCAAAGAGAAGACCCGTTGACATACTTGCCAGCTTATTTAGAAGTAATAAATATTAGTATATGCACTGGTAGGTAGAAAATAGACAAAAAAGCAAATTATGCTTTTTTGCTTTAAAAAATAGTGAGTCAATATTTTAGAATGATATGATTGTTCACATAGGTTCTTGAAACAGACACTCTAGACATTTGAATTAATAAAATGTATTTATATGACTAACTACAATTTAATAAAAAGGTGGCATTTATTTAAAGTCACACCTTTAGATCATTCACAAAAAAAGGGTATCAAATGTGCTGTTTGCGAAGGCTATACATCACATTTTTTAAGAAGAAAACATAAAAAACACTTCTTCATGAGCTCCCAGTGAACTATGAATTAATTTTAATTAGCAGTAAATGTAGAGCATCAGTTTCTTTAGCCACCATGAGAGAGGCACAGCTCACAGATATTATTTTCTAATTTTTAACTTATTTATTTTAATTGCTGTCCAAGTACAGTTTTCTGTCTTTTACTCCCATCCCATCCCAGCCCACCCCCCAGTGCTCCCCACCTCCCTCCCATTTCCACTCCTGTTAGTTTTTGTTCATGTGTCCTTTATACTTGTTCCTGTGAATCCTTCCCCTTTTCCCCTGAAATTCTTTCCCTTCTCCCCTCTGGTCCCTGCTAGCCTGTTCTCTATTTCAGCATCTTTGGTTATATTTTGCTTGCTTGTTTGTTTTGTTGTTTAGGTTCCTGTTAGAGGTGAGATCATATGGTATTTGTCTTTCACCGCCTGGCTTATTTCACTCAGCATAATGCTTTCCAGTTTCATCCATGTTGTTGCAAAGGGTAGGAGCTCCTTCTTTCTTTCTGCTACATAGAATTCCAATGTGTAAATGTGCCATAGTTTTTTGATCCATTCATTTACTGATGGGCACCTAGGTTGCTTCCAGCTCTTGGCTATTGTGAATTGTGCTGCCATGAACATTGGGGTGCATAGGTTCTTTTGGATTGGTGTTTCAGGGTTCTTAGATTTCTTAAAATGCAACTTTATTAATGGTTCTATTATATATATACATATACAGATATATACATACATACATACATATATCATATAATATATATATATATATATATATGCCAAAAAGTGCACTTGTCATAGGTACTCTTGTCTCAGTTAAACATTGATTTGCCTGATATTTTAAACATGTAAACTGGCCAGTAATTTTTAAAAGTTAGCTTATGTAGATGCCTTACACACCAGCCACTTTGGGGAGGTTTGCAATTATAAATTAACAAGCTGGGCAATGAGTCTCTAACAGCAACACAGTCACCAAAATAACTTTCCAGAAACTAAAAATTCAACCTGCTAGCTGTTTAAGGGTTTGGCTCTGTAGCAGAGTTCAAAGTCTGGCCCATAAGCCATGTGATTTGGGGAAAGTTACCTAACATTCCTATGAGTCTCAGTGGCCCACTCAGTACAATAGAAATGAAAACAGAATCTGCCTTAAAATATCAAGGTGAAGATCAAATAAGATAATTTATGCTAAGCACTTAGCACAGAACCTGGCACATGAACAGCATTCAATAGAGCTGGCCATGATTATCATATCCTATCAACATCACCATCATCGTCAAAGACAAAATACATTGTTTTGCTCTTGTAAGAGTCAACTGCAGTACTCTTGAAGTATATAAATTTTAAAAGGCAAAACAAAAAATTGTGACATATTAGAAACCCGAAAAAGTTACTACTGGCCACAGATTCTAGTCAAAAGACAGTGGGGCAGGAAGGACACCAAGCTTTGCTATGTCCCCACCGTGCTGGGCACTTGGATTCTCATTCAATTCTTATAGCCACCCTGTGCAAAAAGGTTCTCATCTCCTACATGGGGCCAGAGTCAGTTACAGCCCAGGGAAGTGCCCAAATTCCTCCTGAGAGAAGCCTGTTCTCAGTGCAGGAAGACATTCTCTAGACAGAGGTGACTTTGTACTGTACCACTTGACCCTACCACTCCGATCCCATTTAGGGTAGACAAGGGATGAAGGTTTCACCCAGTGGCAAATGGCCTTACAAGTACATCCAAGAGAAACACAGACACATAGGCTAGTTAATGGGATCAGGTCTTCCCTGGGAAACCTGAACTCAAGACCATCAGAGAGAGAATAGGTGGCAGGTGGCAGAAGGAGCAGAAGAAACCAAGGGGACAGTGGCAAGTTGCCAAAATGGGGGAGCACTAGAAAAATGACTAAATGTCCCCACTGCAGAGGAGGAAACAGTCCATTTTTCCCACATGGCTGCATGGACGTGCCTTATTCTGGGAGGGAGAACAGAGTGGTCACCAGTCAGAAATGGGGCCTGTTTAGGCCTGATGCCTTGAAACTCTATGATAACTAAGATGAGAAATGAGAGCAACAGGTAGAAAGTTAGCAGTAAATACAGGTCTCAGGAATCTTAAACATCCTCCAAAGAGAAAGCTGATTTTTTTTAAATAAAAGAAAAATGCTGTAATTTTGTCATCCTTTTAAACTATTTTCTCAGGATTGAAAGCAACTCTAAAAGTCTATCTTCACAGAAGCCAAGCTGACATTCCTCTGTGTCTGGTAGTCACCCACATAGTTCTCAGTGCCAGCGAGGGTCCCATTTGCAGAGGGAAAGCTGTGGAACTTCCGCAAATTGATTCAGCCACCACCACAGTCCAACTCTTTTCTTCTTCAGTTACTTCTGCAATGAATGATTTTATTTCTAATGTAACTGCTGAGTAGATAATGTTTTTAAGAACAATCTCTCTTTCTTCCCATGTCTCTCCTGGCTCCTACAAAAGTTCCATCCTGAATTTTGAGAGCTGGCAGACAAATTTCTACATTTTCCTCTCTCTAGCCACATCAAGATTGTTTTCTCTCTAAATAAAAGAATATATAAAAATATGCATATCTGTATACATAGAGAGATAAAGGATATAGATACAAAAGGATATATATGGATTTTTGATAATCTTTTGTAACTCCATTCTTTCATGTATATGTATATATATAATATATATGTATACATATATGTGTGTATATATGTATATATGGGTGGATAGGTAATAAATAGATAAATGATACACACACATAGTTTATTACATGTCAGATCCCTGGAACTTAGACTAAGTTTTTCTATAAAATGGCATGACATACAATTTACGAACACCAAGATAACAGCATATTTATGGCCCAAATTCTAATTTAGAAATTTTGACTTTTAAATATCACCATCCCAGAGTGTAGGAAGATGGCGTCGGAGTAAGAGGGAGCGGATTCTAGCTCCCGCACTCGTGGGTGAAAATCCTGGCAGATCTATAGAAAAGCAGCGCACTAATCCATCAGTTATCCAGCATTTGTGAAATTGAAAGAACAGAGACTCTGTTGGACGCTGAAACACCAGAAAACGGCAGGTCAGTGGGGCTTTGGGGTCCAGAGTAAAGACAAAGAAGCGGCGGGGGCTGGCGCCCCCAGGCCAGGTGGCCCGGGTGCTGCATCTACAGCCGGGGTCCAGAACCATCGGTCTGAGACCAACACCAGAGAGGTCTACCACAGGAGCTTGGGCACCCAGCGGCTCCAGTGGCCACCAGCGTGGGCCAGAAGCTCCCCTTCATCCTGTATAAGCAAAACTGGATAACACCAGGCAGAGACCCGTTTGCTTGCCGGCTTGCATTTTGGGGGGAGGGGTACAAACACACAGGGCCCGGTTCAACTGCAGACTCTGGGATTGCAAGCCTGGGAGGAATCCAGAGGCGCATTAGCCTCACGGGTTTGGTTGGGGACTGAGCAGGAATGAGAGACAGGATGTCCGGAAAGTTTTGTTTTGTTTTATTGAAAGTGGACTGAGGTGTTCTCCTGCCAAGGCAGATTGGCTTGTTTCCTATCCGACCTTGCAGGGAGCCAAGGGGAAAGTGGAGGCTTTTGGGGACTAGCCACACGAATGGGAAGCGCCCTGCCGGTTACTCCGGGTCCCAGAAGGTCTGTTGGAAGCGGAGGCCTCTGAGCCAACTCCAGGGGACCGGGGAAGCCCGCTGCCGGTTGCGCCAGTCCCAGAAGGACGAGTTCGCGGGCACAGAGAGTTCGGAGAGGCGCCGCAGGACAAGGACGCTCCCTGACGGTTTCCTGCTTGCACCCATAGCTGGACTCTGGCGCGCACTGGCGCAGGGTTCTTTGAGCCGGAGCTACTGGTCCTAGAAGCGCCAGACGGTTTCCCGCGCGAGCGGGGGCGCAGAGAACTCTAGGCTGACGCCACTAGGGTCGGGAAGTGCTCGGGCCAGCCGGTCCCGGGAAGTGCGCGGACCCGGGAAGTGCCCGGGGCCGGCGCGGACCTGCGCGGACCCGGGAAGTGCCCGGGGCCGGCGCGGTCCCGGGAGGCGCTGGTTGCACAGTCCCGGACAGCCCGGGAGTGCGCCCGGCAAGTGCGCAGGCACCCACACCCCAATCCGGTAGCCTGGCCAGTGCGCGCGGCGGGTGCACAGGCGCCCACACCCCAAGCTGGTAGCCCGGCTGATGCGCGCACTTGCGCTGGCATCCCAGCACACAGGGAGATCCTGCTACAACCGGTTCGGCTAGTTTGAAGCCAACAAGAGACATTCCTTTTTCTGAGGCTGTGTTTGAGAGATTATTTTGGTGCTTTTTTTTTTTTTACTTTATTTTATTTTTATTCTTTCTTTTTTTATTTACCCTTCTCCCCTCTCCATTCCTTTTCTTTATCTTTTTGCTTTTTTAAAGTAATCTGTTATTTCTTTTAAACTTTATTACTGTTTCATCTTTCCATACTTTTGTCCTCTTTTCCCGGATTTTCTGTTTTATTTCTTTTTCTTTTCTTTCTAAACTTACTGCTATTTATTCCATTCTCCTACCATTTTTTTCTCTCTTCCTTTTATTTCTTTCCTTATCATTTCTTTTACCCACAAGAGTCACAATCAACTTGAAAATATAAAAAGACCAGAGCTGGACCCATAGAAGACGCCTCCCAATAGTAGAATCAGAGAGACAAATTGCACATTGTTGTAGGAGAGAAGCCACAAGTTGCTGCATATTTGAGTAGGTGGAAGCAGAGAACAACAGGATAACCAAAAGAGGCTGCACCATTGAAATTCATAGGCATTCCACCACAAGTTCATACCATAAACCCAGGGTGTCAAAACAGATTAATCTAAGAAGCTGAGGCTAACAAGAAGAGTCTCACAAACAATGGGAAGACAAAGAAACAATCCCCAAATGAAAGGAAAGGAGGAATCCTCAGAAAGAATGTTAGATGAAACAGAGGCAAGTCAACTATCAGATACTGAATTCAAAGCACTGGTGGTCAGGAAGTTCAAAGAGCTCACAATCAGCTACCAGAAACTACAGGGAAGTTACAATGATCTCACTGTGAACTATATCAACATGAAAAAGGAAATGGAAATTATTAGCAAGGGCCAAGAGGAAATGAAGAATACAATTTCTGAATTAAAAAACACAGTGGAAAGCATTAAAAATAGGGTGGATGAAACAGAAGATCGGATTAGTGAATTGGAGGACAAAGTAGAAAGCATCTCACAGAAAGAACAGGAAAGGGAAAAGAGGCTCAGAAAGAATGAAGAGAGATTAAGAGAAATGCAAGACAATATGAAACGTAATAATATCCGAATAATAGGAATACCAGAAGGAGAAGAAGAAGAACAAGGGATAGAAAACATATTTGAAAGAGTAAAGAGAGAAAATTTCCCTAATTTGACAAAAGAAAAAGTCACACAAATCCAGGAATCTCACAGAGTCCCATTCAAGAGGAACCCAAAGAGGCCCACTTCAAGACACATCATCATTAAAATGGCAAACTTCCAAGACAAAGAGAGAATCTTAAAGGCAGCAAGGGAGAAAAAAGAAATAACATACAAGGGCATCCCAATAAGGTTAGCCACTGACTTCTCAATGGAAACACTCCAAGCAAGAAGAGATTGGCAAGAAATATTCCAAGTAATGAGAACCAGAGGCCTACAACCAAGGCTACTTTACCCAGCAAGGCTCTCAATCAAGATAGAAGGCCAAATAAAGAGCTTCCAAGACAAAAGAAGTCTAAAAGAATTTGCTGCCACCAAGCCAGCTCTACAAGAAATACTAAAAGGTCTGCTCTAAGGAAAGGAAGGAAAAGAGACAGACAGAGAGGAACACAGATACAAAAATGGCAATGAATAAGTACCTATCAATAATAACCTTAAATGTAAATGGATTAAATGCTCCAATCAAAAGACACAGAATAGCGTCATGGATAAGAAAGTATGACCCACACATATGCTGCCTACAAGAGACCCACCTCAGGACAAAAGACCATCACAGACTAAAAATCAAAGGCTGGAAACAAATTTTCCAAGCAAACGGACAAGAAAAAAAAGCCGGGGTAGCAATTCTCATATCAGACAAAATAGACTTCAAAAAAAGAGCCATTAAGAGTGACCCAGAAGGTCACTTCATAATACTCAAGGGAAGAATCCACCAAGAAGACATTAACATCATAAATATATATGCACCAAACATAGGAGCACCAAAATATATAAGGAAAATCTTAGAGGAATTCAAGAAAGATATAGACAGCAACACAATTATAGTGGGGGATTTTAACACCCCACTATAAAAAATGGACAGATCTTCCAAACAAAATATCAACAAAGACATTGTGGCATTAAACAACACCCTTGATGAAATGGACCTAACTGATATATACAGAGCTCTTCACCCCAAAGAAGCTAAATACACATTCTTTTCAAATGCACATGGGACATTCTCAAAGATAGATCACATGATAGGGCACAAAACAAGCCTCAACAAATTCAAGAATATTGAAATCATACCAAGCATTTTCTCTGACCATAAGGGACTGAAACTGGAAACCAACCCCAAAGGAAAAAACCCAAAACACCCAAAATCATGGAGACTGAACAGTATGCTATTAAACAATGAATGGGTCAAGAATGAAATTAGGGAAGAAATCAAAAAGTTTCTGGAAACAAATGAAAATGATCTCACAACAACCCAAAACTTATGGGATACAGCCAAGGCAGTCCTGAGAGGGAAGTTTATAGCAATACAGGCCTACCTTAAGAAAGCAGAAACATTTCAAACAAATGAACTTACTCTACGCCTGCAAGAACTCGAGGAACAACAACAAAAACAGCCCAAAGCAAGTAGAAGGAAGGAAATAACGAAGATCAGAGCAGAACTAAATGACATAGAGACTAAAAGTACAATTCTAAAGATCAATGAATCCAGGAGTTGGTTCTTTGAAAAAATAAACAAAATAGACAAGCCTTTAAGTAGGCTCATCAAGAAAAGAAGGGAACGGACACAAATAAACACAATCAGAAATGAAAGAGGAGAGATTACAACTGATACCACAGAAATAGAGAGGATTGTAAGAAATTACTATGAAGAACTGTATGCCAAGAAATTTGAGAACCTAGGGGAAATGGACACATTTCTAGAAAAATATAATCTCCCAAAACTCAATGAAAAAGAAGTAGAACACCTGAATAGACCAATAACAGCAAAAGAAATTGAAGCAGTAATCAAAAAACTCCCATCACACAAAAGCCCTGGACCAGATGGATTCACAGGAGAATTCTACAAAGCATTTAAGGAAGACCTAACCCCCATTCTTCACAGACTATTCCAAAAAATACAAAAGGATGGAAAACTCCCTAACTCCTTTTATGAAGCCAGCATCATCCTAATTCCAAAACCAGATAGAGATACAACAAAGAAAGAAAACTACAGGCCAATATCGCTGATGAACATAGACGCTAAAATCCTCAACAAAATATTAGCAAATCGCATCCAACAATATATCCAAAAGATTATACACCCTGACCAAGTGGGATTCATCCCAGGGATGCAAGGATGGTTCAACATTCGCAAAACAGTAAATGTAATTCATCACATAAACAAAAGCAAAGACAAAAACCACATGATCATATCAATAGACGCAGAAAAAGCTTTCGATAAGGTACAACACCCATTTATGATAAAAACACTCAGCAAAATGGGAATAGAGGGAACATTCCTCAATATAATAAAGGCCATTTATGAGAAACCTACAGCCAATATCATACTCAATGGACAAAAACTAAAAGCTTTTCCACTAAGATCAGGAACAAGACAAGGATGTCCACTTTCACCACTCCTATTCAATATAGTATTAGAAGTTTTGGCCACAGCGATCAGGCAAGAAAAGGAAATAAAAGGCATCCAAATAGGAAAGGAGGAAACAAAATTGTCACTGTTTGCAGATGACATGATAGTGTACATGGAAAATCCTATAGACTCTACCCAAAAAACTGCTCAAACTAATTAATGAGTTTGGCAAAACAGCAGGATACAAAGTCAATATCCAGAAATCAAAGGCATTTTTGTATACAAACAATGAATCAGCAGAAGCAGAAATCAAGGAAAAAATCCCATTCGATATAGCAAAAAGAAAAATAAAATATCTGGGAATAAACCTAACCAAAGAGGTAAAAGACCTGTATGCAGAAAACTACACAGCACTGAAGAACGAAATCAAGGAAGACACAAACAAATGGAAACATATACCTTGTTCATGGATTGGAAGAATTAACATCATCAAAATGTCCATACTACCCAAAGCAATATACAGATTCAATGCAATACCTATTAAAGTACCAATGGCGTATTTCACAGACATAGAACAAACACTTCAAAAATTTATATGGAATCATAAACGAGCCCGAATAGCAGCTGCTCTTTTGAGAAAGAAGAACAAAGTAGGAGGGATCACAATACCTGATATCAAACTGTATTACAAGGCCACTGTAATCAAAACAGCCTGGTACTGGCATAAAAACAGGCACATAGACCAATGGAACAGAACAGAGAGCCCAGAAATCAACCCAACCCTCTACAGTCAATTAATATTCGACAAAGGGGGCAGTAACATAAAATGGAGTAAAGATAGCCTCTTCAGCAAATGGTGTTGGGAGAACTGGACAGCTACGTGCAAAAAAAATGAAACTTGAGCACCAACTTACACCATACACCAAAATAAATTCAAGATGGATAAAAGACTTAAATATAAGCCATGACACCATTAAAGTCCTAGAGGAGAACATTGGCAAGAAAATCTCAGATATTCCACGCAGCAACATTTTTACTGATATGTCCCCTAGAGCAAGGAATATAAAGGAAAGAATAAACAAATGGGATCTCATCAAAATAAAAAGCTTCTGCATGGCTAAAGAAAACAGTATTAAATTAAAAAGACAACCAACTGTATGGGAAAACATATTTGCCAATGATACCTCAGACAAAGGTTTAATCTCCAAAATATACAAAGAACTTACACGACTCCACTCTAAGAAGACACCCAACCCAATTAAAAAATGGGAAAAGGACTTGAACAAACACTTCTCCAAGGAGGACATACAGAACATTCAGAGACACATGAAGAGATGCTCAATATCGTTAGCTATCAGAGAGATGCAAATTAAAACCACAATGAGATACCACTTTACACCAGTCAGGATGGCTATCATAAACAAAGCAACAAACAACAAATGTTGGAGAGGTTGTGGGGAAAAGGGGTCCTTAGTTCACTGTTGGTGGGATTGTAGACTGGTACAACCATTATGGGAAACAGTATGGAATTTTCTCAGAAAAATAAAAATTGACCTGCCTTTTGACCCAGCAATTCCACTGCTAGGATTATACCCCAAGAATCCTAAAACATCAATTTCAAAGAACCTATGCACCACAATGTTCATAGCAGCACAATTTACAATAGCCAAGAGTTGGAAGCAACCTAGGTGCCCATCAGTAAATGAATGGATCCAAAAATTGTGGTACATATACACCATGGAATTTTATGCAGCAGAGAGAAAGAAGGAGCTACTACCTTTTGCAACAACATGGATGGAACTGGAAAGCATTATGCTGAGTGAAATAGGCCAGGCATTGAAGGACAAATACCATATGATCTCACCTTTGACAGGAAGCTAAAGAATAAAACAAACAAGCAAACAGAATAAAAACAAAGACGCTGAAATAGAGAACAAGTGGGCAGCGACCAGAGGGGAGAGGGAAGGGAACTTAAGGGGAAAAAGGGGGAGGGATTTTGAGGAACAAGTATGAAAGACACAGAGTTGAGGACTGGGGATGGGGGGGGAATGGGAGGGAGGGGGGAGACAGGGAGGGGGGGGGAGGGAAAAAAAATGTACTTGAAAAGTAACTAAATAAAAAAAAAAAAAAAAGGAAAAAAAAAATATCACCATCCCACACATTTCTGTCCTAAGGCTCCTCACCATGTCAAATTATAATCCACACACGCATGTGATAAGCACTCATCAACTCTCTGACTCTCAAAAGAAAAGGTGCCCTTTGCAGCTCACTAGGGTCACACGACTATAAGTCAGCCAGGCTTTTTTTTAGTGGTTGCCACTGGGGCATGAGAAGAATGAGCTACATGACTGTGCATGATGTGAGATCAGGATGGTAGGTTTCTTATACGGACATCTGAACACACGCTGGTGTGTTGCACAGTTCTGGACATAGCATAGAGCAGCAAGTCTAACAAATTGGTTTCTTTGCAGAGTCTCAAAGATACAACTGTTGGTTTTCTTGATACACCATGAAGCTGTTTCATTTGAGACAACTCCTAGGAGAAGTAATCTTCAACCATATGTCTTCTCTAATTAGCAATCTTCAACCAGTTAAGTGTCTTCTCTAATTACTGTCCTAAAAATTCAAATCAGTCACCATAGAGAATTACATTAAAATTCCTACATTATCCCAGGGAGGCTAAAAGTGCTCAAGGCCAATGATCATCAAGGTTTAACGCAACTTAATAGAATCATGACCTGCTTTGATATAGCAGTTGACACATCCTCTCATTAAATCTAACATGCAGTGTTCTTCATGTTTCTAAGGGGCGTAAAAATTTTAGGTTAGAAGGTAAAGGCAGAACCATGATTCAAAACAGTAAGAGGATGAGACAGGAAGCATTGGAATACTAAGTAGTCGACATAACAATCGAATTCTCTCCGTGTTGTGCAGAGTTAAATATGTCACATATGCTGTGCACAAAGCCACCCACTTCCCAATCAAACTGCCTCTTTCAAGAGTTGGAAACCAAGTAAATACCACTCCTCCTCACAACGCCCACCTTTCTCAATTCCAGAGCAACTGCATCTTTTCACAGTGGCCCAGTGTCCACTGATTTTGTAACCAAGGCCACCTGAGAATATATGACTCAGAGGTTATTATTTGGTCCCTAATTGTTATGTAGATTGTTCATTGGCCTCATTTCTTAGCATCTAAGCCAATTTGTCACCATTTCCACTAATCCTGGTTTTTTCTTTATGAATAAACACATCGGGTTTATAATTTGTCATTTCATGAAATACTTATACTGCTGGCTCTTCCTCTTTACTTTCCTCTTGACACTGTAATTTATTGTTTTTGTGAGTTAATCCAACTCACTCCTCCTCAATCATTAGGCTGATAACTGGCAATTTAAAACTCACCAAGGGGGATAAGATATTGTAATTTTTCCAATACCTTAAAAATAACTTTTTGGAGACCCATTAATGGACTGTGGTAAATGTCTAGATCATATACTACAGTAGTGATATCTTTCAAAAGGGTCTCAAACATGGAGTTTAGGTTAAGCTATAACATTAGTACCATGTTCCTTTTTTCGAGTAGCCACCATGGCCTATTGCGGGGACCTCTGTCATAGAGGCAACAAGGTCAACTTGGCTTGTAGAATTTTGGGAGGTTTTCTGGGCTTCCTCATGTTGGGGACAACTTTGTACTCTGAGACTCACCTGATCCCTGGTATAATAGGAGGAAAACATCACAAAAGTTGCACAAATGAAATTGCCCAACCCAGCCCAACCTTACAATATCTTCCCCTAATGTTCTCAATTTTGTCCATGCTCATAACTATAATGATCCATAACCATGAGGAGAAGGGTCTGAAAGGCTTTGATATCCATATTTTTGTGGCCTCATCTTCTTTCCTCATTTATGGTCTAAAATGCACCTGTTGAGTCCTGGTTTCTAGCCTTTCCATATTTCCTTGATTCGGTGCAAACTTGATCTTTGATGTTCTTGATTTGTCTCAAATTTTCATTTCAGATGGGGTCACTTTGTGTCTATGAGGTGGATATTTGAAGAGCTGCTCAAGAGACTGTCTCTTTTGACTGCACGAAAATCCCAGTGCTCCAGCCACGCCTGAGATGAGTCACATCAGAATGCCAGGGGGTAAGATGCCAGGACTAGCAATATTTTGTGTACTCAGTGTGCAGGCAAGATTGCAAATTCCTACTGTAAAGTAACCAGGAGTTTCTTTTTCCTCCTTATTCTTCAGCTTCAGACACACTTGATCATGGGTCACCCAAAACCTCTTGCTCTCAGAGACAGACAAAAGGACAAGTTCAGTTCTCACCCCAGAGACCATTTGGCTCCACTCCCATCCCAGAAAGTCACCATGGAGGAAGAGGGTCCTAGACGTTGAGCATACCTAGTCTTTATTTATGCATCTTTTCTCTCAAGAGCATGTGGAACAAGGTTTCCTCTTGGTGAAGGGTCTCAAGAGTCCTTACAAAAGTCAAATTTGATGGCATCAGTGAGTTCCCTGACTAAATCATCAGTTAGTAGTTTAGAAAGGATAAATCCTGAAGTTGTGATTCTCTGAACAAAGTTAACATGAAGGAAGAGAAAGAGAACCTGCAAGCGTTTTAGTAACTAGGACCCTGGTACATCACAGAAGAGCCCAGCAACTTGCTCCCTGGTCTGGGGCTCACAGAAGAACGGCCTGTGGCCAGGTCACAACACTGTGCTCACACAGGGTGCAGGAACCCTGGCTGCTGGGGTGAGACAGAGAAAATGTTTAACTCTACGTGGGAGTGAAAAGGACCAGTTTCCAAGCACTTTTTTCAACCCACATGGGCTTCATGGAAGAATCAGTAAAATCATGTGATACTGGGGATATTGTAATATTAGGAGTGAGAGTCAGAAACACACATTAAGGTCTCACTTTGCTTCCCCAGGTTGCTCTCTGGGAAGCAGAAGTTACATCAGGAGCTGATATGTTTGTGACACAGTGTATTCCTATTTGGACCAAGTGTCAAAGAAGAAGAAAGAATGATTTTTATTTTCCTCCCACCTACCCAGTTTTCCTATTATTTTTATCAATGCATTTCCCTTCTCCTTCTAATGCCTTTTCTTTTTACCAATCTTATTCTATCCCAATGCTTCCTCTAGTATAATAATTCCCAAATGGGCACATTTAGCTCAGACCTCTTCTTTGAGCCCAGAATCATGAACCCACATATCTATTTGACATCCGTGCTTGGAAATTTAACGGTCATCTCTACCTCAGTCACTTTGGGTACTAAGAACACAGTTGCAGGATGGAGGAACTGAGAATTATGTGCCTCCCACCTCTCACCCCACTGCAGTCTCTCCCATTCACTGGGTTGTGGGAGTGGAGACATGTGGTTTCAAGCTTCTGGTGGTAACATCCTTGGTGTGGGGAGAGAATATCAATAGGGCTGTGTTACAGGTGAAGATGAGCTAGAAGAGGGGAGGGTTGCTGAAGCTTCATACTTCAGAGTGGAATTTGCTGGGCGAAGTGAAAAATGGAAGCTTGGGTGATGAACGGCTGGGCAGCAAATCTAAGAGGTATAGCAAAAGTGTGGGAACCAGGTCTCCCCTGGTGTAATGTTAAGAGGACACCCTTCAAATCATCAGGTCTTCTATTTCTAGTTTTTCACTCTCTATATTCCTATGGAAAAAAAATACATTCTCATAACTTCCCCCTTAGCTTCTGATAATTTCTCCTCTAAGTCAACCACATGGTTCTCTTGAGATTTTCTAATGGTTTGATATATGTTCATTTCTTTGACAGAATAATTAATTAAGCATCTCATAAGTTCCAGGCACTATCTACACGCCAGAAACATAATGAGTAAAATAAAATAGACATGAGCTGTGTCTTTGTTATGCTTACAAGATACTGTAAGGAGCAGCACAGTATATATTAAAATGTAAAAACACACACACACAAAATAATTACAGTGGTCACAAACACTGTGGTAAAAATGTAGGGTGCCATGAAAGTACTTTAGAGGGATTGATCCTAACAGGCCTCCCTGGCATTTAAGCTGAGAATGTGAAGAGCAGACAGGAGTGCTCCAGGCACAGAACAATCTTATCAAAATTGCTAGGAGAGAAAGGGCTCATGGGCAAGAAGAAGTTAGCAAAGGAAGAAAGACATGAGAAGAAGTTGTAAAAGCCATGTAGGGCCACTCAAGTCACATTCTGTTATTTGGATTGTACTGAAATGCCACAGCAAGCCATTTGAGTGTTCATACAAAGCCATGGGAAGATCCAACTGACAGTTTTAAAGAGAAGGTTGCAGCTGCTGAGTTGGTGGCAGGAAAGGAGGCAGAGAGGCTGTTGTAGTGAGGCTATTGAAGGAGATAACAATGCAGACAGTGGAGATGGAGAAAACTGGAAATAATTCAAAGTACAAGGGTAGAGGCAGAATCAATAGTATTTGGGGATGGGTTAATTTCAGCTTTGATAGAAGGAGAAATGAAGACTGACTCAGATTTTGGCTGGAGTATCGGGAATTAGTCATCTTGGGATGAGTACCAATACTTGGGATTGGAACAAATTTCCAAGATGAGAAATTGAAAGGCAGAGAGACTTGGGAGGACTAGAAATCAAGTGTTTTGTCTAAAACATTAAGACTGTGATGTTTGTGGGGCAGGGCTTTCAAGCAGAAATGTGAAATAGACCTGTTGGTAAATGGCTCTGAGGCTCAGTGAGGTCTGTCAAATGTATACAGTGGTACCTCAGTACTTGTCAATAATTTATTCTGGGACTCATAATAGTATGAAAACCAACAAGTACAAAACAATGAAGCAATTTCTCTTGCAGGGCAGTGTCATGACTCATAGAAGTTCAAGCAAGTGTGAGGAATCCTGAGCAAACACCAAAGGCTGAACTGCTTTTTCTCCTCAAAATGCAATGAGCACAGGTTTTGATGTGTCCTGAAGCTGATGAATACTGAGGTCTGACTGTATTTAGGAGTAGTCACCATAGGTGAAGCAATGGGACAGGATGTGACTGCTTGGACTTCCTCGCAACATGGCGATCTAGGGTCAACTCCTCACATGTCAACTAGCTTCCTTCAGAAAATGGGTTCAAGAGCATCAGTGCAAAAGCTGGGAGTTTTCTTATGACATCATGTCAGAAGTTTCATCATAAACTGTGAAATTTTACACTTTAAATTTGGACTTTTCCCAAGTTCCTCTCTACAGACTGCTCAACTGTGGTTCTTCCAAACTGCAGGTTTAAGCTGAGATTGTTTTCTTACTGGATCCATATTCAAACCACATTCTAAAATGTGAAACTTTAATTATAAAATATACTAACAAAAGTAAAAACTGATAGTGCATAATTGCAATGACCTCCTTTTAGAAAGGACAGCAGAAAAGGCAATGCAGAAATCATGAAAGAATGGACTGAAAATTGAAAAGCCATTTTTCAAAACACTGATAATATTTAACACCAAACACACAAAATCTAATATGTACCCAGTTCACAGTTTGAGTACCAGAATAATCCCTAAAAGTGGTCTCAAAATATATAACAGCTTCTCTATCTCTCCTTTTTACCCAATATCTCATTTCTAAGACCAATGTTCTCCCTCTCCCTCCATCAGATGTTCATGTCAAAACCACACCGTCAAAAACGAGACACCAAAGACATACAGTATTTTTCCTCTCTTGAGAGTTTTTTCTCTCTACTTAAATAAATTTTATATCCTGATATTCTACCAGTTTCTCTAGACAGCCACTGAAATTTGATTAAAATAGTTGTGCTCATAATTATATCAGCAATGTGTTAGGGTTATTGAAACTGCAGTATTTAATTACATAAGCTTTTTTACAATTAACATTTTTTCACAGTGAACTTCTGGCTCTGGTCCTAATAATGAAAGTGTTTTACTATTACTATACTAATTTTTATTCCAAGGTATCTTTTTAATGCTATATTGACTAAAGTTAAGTCATTTTTTTTCAGATGATATCAATCAAAGTACCAAATGCCAAAAGGTTAATTAAATATTAAGCAAAGAGATTGCATTTCAAGGACCCATAGAAAACACAGAACCTGGACACCAAAGACTAGTTTGAGGGGACTCCTCCTAGAAGTATAGCTCCGGTCCTTCTCCTGGGGCGGCAGGTTGGTATCTTGAATAAATAACAGAGAAAACTACCCCTAGGAGTGAACAAAGTGCTATGAGCCTTAATTCGGGAGCTATCAAGACACACTGCCATTTCTTAAAACAGGTGAAGTTGTTTTTCATTCAAAGAAAGATAGAATAAAACAACTTTGTTTTTCTTAGAATTTAGGAGAAAAATATTTGGAATTGACTAAACTATTGAAATGTCAAAGTTTCACCAGTGTCTATATTGTTCAAAATTAGACATACTATGGATGTTTATTGAGTCTTCTACAGTTCTTTATAAGATTAATAACACATGTCTGGAAAACTTTCATGTTAAATTATCATAGCCATAATTTTTGGCAGAAATCACAAATTGGATATCCCTAGGCCAAATACAACCCTCATGTGTGTTTTATTTGACCCAAACTGTGTTAAAAATAATTGAGAGGTTTCATCCAAAATTATTCACTCATGTATTTAGCAAATATTTACTGCGTACCCTCATACATGCCAAGCTCAGCACCAGATGCTGGAAACACTGCAGGGAAAAAAGACGTGGTCCCTGCTCTTCTTATGAGGCTTACAGTCAAGAAGGAAGACAGATAATTAGACAAGCAGTTAGGAAAAGTAGGGTAAATGTTATTACAAAGTCGAAGGCACTGTTACGTGTGCACAATCACTAGTATCAACATTTCTTGGGAGTTTACCAGGCACTAGAAATTGTATCATGTGCTCTACCACATTCAACCACACAACAGCCCCATGAAGTAGGTACTGTTATTGTCATCTCCATATTTCAGGTGAGCATTCTGAATCACAGAAAATTTCAGTAATTTCTTTAATAGCCTAAAACAGTTATCCTTTTGAATTCAACATCTTGATTTATATATTCTGGGTTATATTCTCAAATTATTTATTTCAGGAAGGGAACATGGGTTGTTTCATGGCATCAACAATTACTCATATTCTGGTGGGGATGCTAAACTATTTTCTAATGTGTTTTTCTTATTTTAACCCACGCATAGTATACTGATGGAATAATAAATTTTCATCTGTAAGTAGTGTATTGATGGTGTAATGAATGAATATAGATTTTGAAGCTGGTTGGACATCAGTTAGCATTTGAATCTGTCACTTTTCAGTTTTCTGGCTGTGGTAGGCAGAATGTTGGCTCACACAACCTTCACCTTGTGGTATTACACCCATAATTATGTTATGCTACTTAGCAAAAAGTACTTTGCAGATGTAACTAAAGGTTCAACCCAGTTGACCTTAAGACACAAAGATTATCAAGATGGATTTACTCCAATCATATAAGATGTCTTAAAAGCAGACAGCTTTCTTTTGCTGGGAGAAGAGAGATTGCAGAAGAAGTCAGAGAGATTAGAAACATGACTCAATGTGCTGTTGCTGGCTTAGTAGATTCCTAATATATGTCACATAGTGTCCCTGACCTTCAGTAAATAGTGAATTTTGATGTCAATTAAATCTTAATGTGAAAGACACTTTTATAATGTAAAATTACTTGCAACTATTGCTATCAAAATCTGAGTCTGGTAGCCATGATTCTTTATTTACTTGCCAACATGGAGATGGACCCAGCCAGGCTACCTCTCTATTCTCTATGTGGCCTCTGGGCATCAGTGTTCATCATCCCACCTCAAAAACATCTTATTTCTTATAGACATAGAAAACTTTCCTTATTGCTTGTGCCTAGATTCTGAAGCCATTCAGTTGTGCATGTCTAATCTGCTGCATTATAACTTTGTCTCAGTGTTTGAAAACATTATAAATGCCAGAAGAAAAAGCTGCCCATGGTTATGAGCCATGCATTTGCATTATGATTTAACAGTAAATAGCTTCTAATCCTTTGGGGAAAGGCAAAATATAAATCAATGATCAATTGACTTTCCATTTACATCCCCCCAAAATGATATATACATGTAGAAATAGACAAAATACAATGGAATTTTTTAAATAAGACATCTTCTAAGCTGAAAATAGTCTGTGCTTTGTTAGATGATTATTTTGACTATGCCAATGTGTTTTTTACTGTAAAACTTCATCAATAGATAAATTACTAAAATTTGCATATAAAATGAATTTTTAAAGTGAACTTTAACCTTAAGAAAATTTTTATTTAAAGTAAAATACCTGTTTTGAACTTACCTGTTTTATAACTTCACAATATTCATAAAACTTTTTTATTTCAATGCACATCTAAAAATGCAGCTTTAGTAGGAAAACTGAATGTACCTTATAGTTCCATCCATCCGACCATCCATCCATCCATCCATTCATTCATCAATTCATCCATCCTTTACTTTCACTTATTAGTAGCATTAGTAGATATTGGGCTACATTATTGGCAAAGCACTGTTTCCATTTTTCTGCCTCCAAGAGACTTCAATCCATCAGGAAGATAAGGAAGACCTGAATAATAGAAATACAAGGAATACAAGGTGGATGTTGTATAGGGCACTTCCCAAAGCTGCATACAGAATCATCCCATCCTCAGGTAAGAGCTGGGAGCAAATGCTGCAGCAGTGAAAAAATAGCCACGAAGCTCATCATTCATGCTCCAAGTGACTTCAGGCAGCAACTCCCCCTCTCTGGACTCTGGTTCTCAAGAAAATGGAGGGAACTTTCCAGGTAAAACAGAAGTGTCACTTATTACCCAGGACCTCACAGCCAGTCCACATGGACCTCCCCCAGATGAGGGTTCAGGAACCAGAAAGTAAAGAGAACAGGGAGATTGAGGAAAAACCCAGATCCCGACCTCTTTCTCTCTCCAACTGAGAAGTTGGACACCGAGAGGTTTGAAAATAAGAAATAATGTGGGAATTTCACCAGAAGAAGTCAGCGATGATGCAGGAATCAAAACCTAGGCCTTCTTGACTTTTACACCCATTGTCACATAAATTCAGAACAAAACAAGCCCCATCAAGTTTTATCTTAATTCCCAAAGAAATAACCCAATAACCTGACATAGAATTATGCTTATCAGAATTTGTAAAACTATATACTTCTAATATATCACTGTCTCATTGCCATATCTTTAATGAGTAGAAACTATCAACATAGAGTTTGAATTCATGTTTCTCTCTTTATGAGGAAGATTAGCAAATTTCTTACCCCTTTCCTAAAGCTATGAGATAACTTTCACAACTATTTTCTGTGATATAAATGTCACATGGCTTCTAAGACATATAAATGTTATCTTTAAATACCAAATAATTTTTAAGAAAACTTTAATGCTCTCTGTTTCTCATCTTAATCATTGTGAAACTGTTCACCAATTCTTATATTTTGGGCAATTCCAAAAGAAATACTAAATGTTTCAAATAAACTAGACGGTCCACAGATAAGTGCACCAAAGCTAAGAATGTGAGTGAGGGAATTCCACTGGGTGGGTCTGCACCCTGCCTCCAGAACTTCTCAGCCATGTGACTTAGGACAAGTTACTCTACCTTCCTCTCCTCAGTGAGGGTAATAGTGCTTGCCTGTATTACTTAGCTACTGCTGTGTAACAAATTACCCAAAACTTAGAAGCCGAACACAATAAGTATTTATTATCTCACACAGTTTTTAAGCATCAGAAATCTCGAGTGTCTTAGCTGGGTGGCTCAGAACCAGGGACCCTCAAAAGGTTGTAGTCAAGATGCCAATAAGGGCTGCAGTCATGCTGAAGCTGGACTGGAGAATCAGCCTCTAAAATCACTCATGTTGTTGACATGACTCATGGCCATGGGCCAGAGATTTCAGTTCTTTACCATATGGGCATGCCCTCAGGATTGTCTGAGTGTCCCCAAAATATAGCAGTTAACTTTTCCCTGAGTTAATGGGAATGGGGGATAGATAGAGAGAAAGTGCATGGAAAAGAAGAAGAGGAAGGAGAGAGCAACCAAGATAGAAGCCATAGTCTTTTTATGACTCTCCAATCTCACATCATCACTTCAGCTTTATTCTGCTCATTAGAACAGGTTATTAAGTCCAGTCCATATGCAAGAGGAGGGAAAGTAGACCTCACCTCTTAAAGGAGTCATCTCAAAGAATTTGTTGACATATTTTTAAAGTACTACTCTGCCTGACAGGATTATGATAGAGTAAATGAATCACTACATGTAAAACACATAAAGCATATAATGAGATTTTGGTAAATGCCAGCACTTAGCACTATTTTTATTATTCATGGTGCATTCACTGTGTCCAGGCCCTGTGATCTGTTGAGGAGAGGCAAAGCCAGAATAGAGCTTATGACATTCTGACCCTGGACCGAGCGTCCAAACCAAGGATAAAGCAATGTGGGTGCCTGAGGGAGAAGAAAGAGCACCAGGAAGCAAAGGCAGAGGTCTGGGTCAGGTCAGCCATGAATGTAGTCCTCCTTTTGGACTTGCTTTATTGTTTTATCAGTTCAAGTTTGTCATTGATGGCATTGCATGCCAAAGCATCCTCCTCAATAAATCCCTAAACATTCACTGCACTATTATACATAGTAATCATTGATCTAAGCAACTGTGACCAGGTAGTCACTTTGGTTATGGAAATGACCTCAAGGTAATCTATTTAGTTCACCCAAATTTTATAGGACCTGTATTTAAGACATACATTCCACGTGCCTGGTGATTCAATTTCTTCTTGAGGATTACGTAGAAAGTACAAGTGGTGGATTAGCATGTGGTGATGTGTTATTATCACATTGTAATATTAGTTTCACCATTTACAGATTTAGACAATATTAGTTGGAAAATATAATATAGTAGCTCCTAGCTAAGTATGTTCCTTAAGCATATTTTTATTTCTTTGAGACTATTTACTTTGGAAAAGGAAAGGAACCACAGAATTTTTAAATAAATTAGAAAGAATTCCTGTGTGGAGTTTTAGTTAATTATGGGAACTCACACACTGCTAATTCCTAGCCATCTATCTTTGGGCAGACTCTTTAAATTTCTTATTGGAGTCAGGATATTTTCTTTGGTTTGACATTAGTGATAGCTAAAAATTAATTTTTCACCCACAGGAAATATTAGTCTCTCATTTGAGAGTCAATAATATTATTTTTCTCGGATAAATCATCAGTGAGTCAGCCAGCTCTGAAACCCAAGATTCATAAATCATAAAAATCATGAAGTTGAAGGCATCTTAGGATCATTAAGCCCTGTCATTATAGGGATAAGGAAACCAAATCCCAGAGAGATGAAAAGAACTGCCTACAGTCACAGAAGTTAAAAGCAGGCAGATCCAAAGCTAGCCTTTCTCACTCCCATGGCTCTTATTTTTCAACTAAATTATTGCTGGAATTAAGATATTAATTAAGATGTTAATTAAGATACTAATTCTAGCACTAATCAAGATATTGAGCTATTAATTTCAGCAGTAATGTAGAAATTAATTCCAATGGCCATTTTAAGTAAATAAAATTTTAATTATTAATCACTAATCAGCTTGGAGAAGAAGCATAACTGCTCTGCTCTTTCCCTGTGTCTCTAAGTTTTGACCTCTTCATCCAACCTGGATCCACCTTTACCTACCTTATTTTTTAGACCTTAGGGAGGATTTCTCACTTTTATGTTCCTAATGCTTCCAGGTTGGAAGGCAAAAAAATTCTGCATTCTCAAGTAAAGGTCTTTAGCTTTCAAATCAGCTGTTTAATTAGCCACCAGGTGTGCCTAAAAGTGATTTCTATCTTATAACTTGGTCCTTCACAATTTGCTTTCTTCCCACCAAAAGATGATCAGTGTTCCTCCTATGGCTGGATGCAGCTCAAATACCTCTGTAAATAACAGAGGATTTTATTTTGCGGCCTTATACCCGTGCTCTTCACACTGTTGATCTGCCCAGGGAACACCACGAATAGCACTTATTAATCTTGTTGAAAGAGTTTTGGCTTTGAATTTACAATGTGCACTTCAGGGAAAATCAGCTTTCACCTTGTACGTCCTTCTCAGCATTTCAACACAGAATCTTAAAACTGTGGGGGGGGGCTCTCTTATGAGAAAAAAAGCAATTTTCTTATTTTACATCAGCTTATTGTATTTCTCTATGGAAACTGTTGCCCAAATGTCTCACATTAGTTGATTTCCATTTCTCATTTAGTCATCCAGTCAAAAGAGTCTCAACGACAATTTTTCATGTTTTAGCATGTTTTAGAGTTGCTAGACAAGGGACTTGTCTATATACCTTGAAGATAACTCTTGTAATTCAAGAATACCACATTTCTACAAAGCCATAGTCAAACAGTATGTATTGAGACATGAGGCTATGTCTCTGCCCTATGGCTATTTAAACGTTAAGCTGATCAAGACTTATTTCAGAACGTCACTGTGGAGTTAACAGGAAACATGCAGTAGATTGGTTCTTCAAAAAAGGAGTCCACAGATATCAGATGTAGGCTTGGAGAGGCTTATAATAAATAAGGTTTGGGTAAAACAAAAGAAACGCCATCTAGTTCTAAAACTCATAGGATGAAAGCATCATTTAAAAATGAACCTCAGGCACAATCTGCCCCATTGAACCACAAACACAAGAAGAGGGGTGGGGATTGAGATAGCCTACTCCTAAACAGGGGCAGTAGGAATGTGTTTTATTCAATTTGGTGAAAGAAAACAAATTAAACCAGACTCCAAGTCCCAATGTACTGGAGTGACTAGAAGTCAACTCATTTATATTTGGGGTTCAATGAGTGACATTCATTTATGTCATGTGAGAATCTATGAAGCTAAAAATACCTGAAGACTCCGGGAGAGGCTCCGGCCTTCACCCTGCATTACCCACTCGACTGTTACTGGCCCCAATGCCAAGCATGGGCCTGAAAACCCCATACTGCATTTTCTAAGGTTGTAACCTTTACCCTTTATGAAATCCTTGTGTCATCCAGCAAAAGCATATCCTCTCTGGGAAGCCCTGGTCTCTACCATTTTAAAATCATATTTAACGAGATTTAATCTATCACACAATTCATCCACTTAAAGTATATAATTCAATGTTTTTTTAGTATAGTCACAGATATGTGCAAACATCACCACAGCCAATTTTGGAGCATTTTATCACCCCTAAAAGAAACCCCATACCCATTTAGCAGTTACTCCCATCCCCCACCCACAATCACCAATCTACTTTCATTCCCCTTAGATTTGACTCTTCTGAGAATTTCACATAAGTGGAACCACATAATATGAGGCCATTGTAACTAGTTCCTTTCACCTAGCATACTGCTTTCAAGGTTCATCCATGCTGTGGCTTCTATCAGAACTTTGTTCCTTCTCATTAAAGGAAAATATTCCCTTGTATGGATGTACCATATTTATTTATCCAATGATCAGCTGATAGACATTGGGGTTGTTTCCACCTTTTGACTATTGTAATAATGCTGCTGTGAAAAGCCATGTACAAGTTTTTATGTGCACATATGTTTTCATTTTTCTTGGATATACAAAGTCTGTCCAAAAGGCATCCAGCCATGTAATATGAAAAATAAAGACATTTATTGAAGAAGGTACAATATACAAGAATATTGAACATAAGACAATGATGCCTTGGTCCCCTTCAAAGTAGACACCTTGGGGCCACACACAGTTCTCCCAATCACCATCAGCTGCCCTGTCATATTTTCCTGAATCTCACTGATAGTCTGAAAATTCTTCCCTTTCAAAGGTGAGTTTAGTTTGGGCAAATGCCAGAAATTGCTGGGTGTCAAATCTGGGCTGTAGGGGGGCTAAGTCACCTAGGTGATTTGATGTTTTTCAAAAAAAAAAAAACTCTGCTCAAGTTGTAATGTAAGAGCAGGCATGTTGTTATGATGAAGAAGCCAATCACCAGTTGCCCATAGCTAAGGTCTTTTGAATCATATGAATATTTTCACAGAGGAATATTCAAGCTTAACACAAAATGTGATGCAGATTTGTTGCTCTACTTGCTCAGTCATGTTGAATGTGATGGCCACGTAACACACATGCTCGCTCAATGATGTCTACTGCTCCCACTAATACAGTGAAGTCATCATTGTTCATGCATGTGCATTCTGGTCTACTCTCTCTGGCCACCAGGTAACATCAATGTCATGCATATATAACATTAATATAATGTTCTCATTATATAAACAATGTCTGGACTGTTTCCAGACAGATCCCATATACCTAAAAGTGGAATTGCTGCATCAGATGGTAACTCTATGTTTAACATTTTGAGAAAGTGCTAGACTGTTTTCCAAAGTGGATGCATCACTTTATACCTTCCCACCATCAGTGCACAAGGGGTCTAATTTCTCCACATCTTCAAAAAGATTTTTTATATGTCATCTATCTTTTTTAGCCATCCTAGTGGAGGTAAAGTGATATCTCATTGGGGTTTTGGTTCGCATTTCCCTAATGCTGAGCATCTTTTCATGTGCCCACCACATTTTAATAACCTCAAAAATGTCCACTGCCTTCTTCTTAAGGGAGCTTCCAAACCCCAGGGCTTCCCCCTTTCTCAGGCACAAGCTCCTTTTAATTTTCATGTGAGAATATGGGAAGCCTTAGGTCTCAAAGCACAGCTTGTTGAAGAAAAGGCCATGGAAGAAGACCAACTGCTGCAGACCCCAAGAGTGGTTGCCTGTGTGAAGTGGACCTTTACAGCAGACACTGCCGGGACCATGTTAACTGGTCAGCTGGAAATAGCAATATCCATTCCTGGGAGGGGGCAGTGGGCGGGACCCCAGTGGCAGGACCCTTGTGATTCTGTTTTCCCATGAAATGGTCTCTGGTCCAGAAAGTCACAGGCTGGGAAGCTACTGATCATCTTCTCCTCACTCTGTGTTTAATCTTGTGTGGGTATAAAAACAATCTGGTGGTGAGACAAACAGTATCAGAAAATAGTTGTGCAAGCCTGCAATAAAATTATACTCCAAAACAGGATTAAAATGTGCTGGGTGACAGAGTAATTTGATTGAGATCTATTCAGAAAATCTTAAGGAGAGAAAAAGAGAGACCTGAGAGTGAGTGAAGAGGGGAAGGGCTGGATATTTGTTTTCTTTGTTGCTTTATATTTGTAAGGGAGCTCCTTTCTCACTGGGTATCTTAAACCATAGAAACTTATTTTCTCAAGTCTAACATCAAGGTGTCCACCAGGTCAGTTTTTCTGAGGCTGATCTTCTTGGGTAGTACACAGCCATCTTCCTCTGGCTACTTCATACAGTCTTCTTATGTGTGTCTGTGTCCCAATCTCTTCTTCTAATAAGGACACCAGTTGCTATGCTCTGAATGTGCACCCCTAAAATTCAATTTTGAAATCTAATCCCAAGGTAATGGTAGTAGAAGAGGGAGACTTTGGGGATGATTAGGTCATTAGGGTGGAGCCTTCACTGCTAGGATTAGCACCCTTATAAAAGAGACCCCCCCTTACACACACAGAGCTCCCTTACCCTTTCCATTATGTGAGGACACAGAAAGAAGACACTGTCTACGAACCAGGATGCAAGCTCTCGCGAGACACTAAATGTGCCAGTGCATTGACCTTGGACTTCTCAGTCTCCAGAACTGAGAGAAATAAATTTCTGTCATTTATAACCTACACAGACAATGGAAATCTGTTATAGTAGCCCAAATGGACCAAGTCATCAGTCATACTAGATTAGGGCCCCACCCACATGATCTGTCTACCTTAATCACTTCTTTAAAGGCTCTATCTCCAAATAAACTCAGATTCTGAGGTGCTGAGACTTAGGACTTTGGCATATGAATTTGGAGGGACAAAATTCAGTACACAATAAAGGTCAACAATAAATTAATATATTCACACAACACTATTATATTATACAAAGTGTGTTCACTTGTATTATCTCACTCAGTTCTCACAAAAACCTTATGATTTTAAACCTTATGATTATAGCTTATATTTTAACTAAAAACACCAATAAGAGTTCAGAGGCGCTAAGAAAGTTTTCCAGTTTTATTAAGCAAGGCAGATACTTGTTTTCTAACCACAGCAAAATTGCCCAGAGGATCTAATATTTATTTTAAATTTTTAATTGTGTTTTTATTACATATAAAAACTCAAAATAAGCTGATTAACTATCAATAATAAAACAACTGATATAACATTAAATATATAAAGAATTGACTATATAGTGGTCATGTACATTACAAATACATAGCATTTTTTAAAATGGTAGAAATACATGCATGGGCCTAATGGTAAGTCCACCTTACATTGAATAAAAAATGCAAGTTATTATAGTAAGCATGTATCCTTTAATAATTTTATACCAAGTAAGTAAATTATAAAATTATATCTATGCAAATTTCATTAAATTACAATTTTCAAAAGTTAAAAACATAACATACAAATGTAAATACTTGTAAAAATGTATTAACTAACTCATTAATGAGGAAACTAGAGAGGATAAAGCTATTTTACATAGCATTTGAGGAACAGAAGTTTAAAATTGCTCAGTTGGGAGAGCATTAGACTGGAGAAACAGAAGCTTATATATTCAATCAGATGCAATTTTTTAAATAAAACTTAGAATAAGTTTAGTTTAGATATAACACTGGCCAATGTGTACAAGGCAATAAATGATTTTCATTTTGGTTATTGTTCTACCAGACAAAAACCATGGGTGTTGCCAGTTTGCTACAAGTTAACCACCGCTCTCACAGAGTGGAACTATTGCAGTCCACAGTAAACAGAAGTCAGACAAAGGTCTCTAAATCATAACAACTCCATACTTCCCAGGTGGGCCTGCTCAACAACTTTCAGCACTGCACTGAAAAGACACCAAGTAATTCCTTTTATTTATTTCCAATTTTTAAATGATGTTCCGGGTTCCATTAGGTAACTATAAAACATTATTCTCTAAGCATCCCAGAGATTAAGCCCATGGTATAAAATTGATATAGTAAAAGTGTATCTGTTCTCAATTTGACAAATATAGTTTACATCTAAAATAAAATGTTATTTGTATACAGTGTAACCCTTCAATAAAAAGTAAATAATGCAGACTTCTGGCCAAGATGGAGTGGTAAGTGGAAATACTGTATCTCCTCGCACAACCAAATATAAAGACAACAAAGATTTAGAAACAAAAACACAACAAAACCAGACCGAAATCCGACAACAACGAACCATTCATCCAGACTGGTAAGAGGGAAGGAGTTGGCAGCCAGAGGAGCTGGGTCCTGGCAGGCGGAGGCGTGATTTGTGACCAGGGCGGGCACAGGATGAAAACCCAGTAAGGCTCACACAGCAGCTGGCTGACTGGACACACATTTGTGTGCAGAGAAACCAAGCAGTTTTAAAAACAGTCAGTGAGAGAGACCGCACAACCTAGGGCCCCAACAATGAGAAATAAAGCCTAAAAGCACTGAGTGAAAAAACCTGTAAGGGCTGAGGTGCCGGGAGAGACTCCCAGCCTCACAGGAGAGTTTGTTGGGGAGACCCACAGGGTCCTAGAACATACACAAGCCCACACGCCTGGGAACCAGCACCAGAAGGGCCCCATTTTCTTGTGGGAAGCAGCAAAGGGGACCAAAATCTGAGAGAGAGAGGAACAAATGCCACTGCTCCCCTCTCTGACCCCGCCCCCAGTCACAGCCCAGCAACTGAGCTGACTTGCCCTGGTGAACATCTAAGGTTCCTCCCCTCATACAAACAGACCAAAACATTATGGCTCAAGAAGAAGAACAGCTCAAAACCCCAGAGCCAATACTTCTAAGCAACCAAGAGATAGCCAACATGTCAGATGTACAGTTCAAAACACTGGTGATCAGGATGCTCACAGAACTAGTTGATTTTAGTTGCAAATTAGATTTTAAAAAATGAAGGCTACACTAAGTAAAATGAAGCAAAATGCACAGGGACCAATAGTGATAGAAAGGAAACTGGGACTCAAATCAAGGAAGTGGACTAGAAGGAAGAAAGAAACAACCAAACAGAAAAGAATAAAGAAACAAGAATTCAAAAAAAGAAGGAGAGGCTTAGGAACCTCCAGGACGTCTATAAATGTTCCAACATCTGAATCATAAGGGTACCAGAAGGGGAAGAGGAAGACCAACAAGTAGAAAACTTATTTGAACAAATAATAAAGGAGAACTTCCCAATCTGGCAAAGAAATACACTTCCAGGAAGTTCAGGAAGTCCAGGAAGCTCAAAGAGTCCCAAAGAAGTTGGACCCGAGAAGGAACACACCAAGGCACATCATAATTATATTAGCCAAGATTAAAATGAAGGAGAGAATTCTAGAAGCAGCAAGAGATAAAGGGACAGTCACCTACAAAGGAGTTCCCATCAGACTGTCAGCTGATTTCTCAAAAGAGACCTTACAGGCGAGAAGAGGCTGGAAAGAAATATTTCAAGCCATGAAAATCAAGGACCTACATCCAAGATTGCTCTATCCAGCAAAGTTTTCATTTAGAATGGAAGGACAGATAAAGTGCTTCTCAGATAAGGTCAAGTTCAAGGAGTTCATCATCACCAAACCCTTATTATATGAAGTGTTAAAAGGACTTATCTAAGAAAAATAAGATAAAAAATATGAACAGTGAAAGGACAGCAAACTCACAGTTATTAACAACCATACCTAAAACAAAAGCAAACTAAGCAGACAGCTAGATCAGAAGTAGAACCATAGTAATGGAGATCACATGGAGGGTTAGCAACAGGGGAGTGGGAGGAGGAAAAGCAGGGAGAAGGTACAGAGAATAAATAGCATAGATTGTAGGTAGAAAATAGACAGGGGGAGGGCAAGAATAGTATGGGAGATATAGAAGCTAAAGAACTTGTGACACGTGGACATGAACTAAAGGGGGGAAATGTGGGTGGGAGGAGGTGTGCAGGGTGGAGGGGAATGAGGGGAGAAATAAGACAACTGTAATGATATAATCAATAAAATATATTTTTAAAAAACAAGATAAAAAAATAAAAATTAAAAAAAAAGTAAATAATGCCAGAAAATAATCAGAATTTTAAATGCTGGGAAAAAATACTGCTGAGTCTCCGTGACTTCACAAACTCAGTCAGAATTTGTGCCAGGCATCCAGTCTGCCTATATGGTGCCCTATTCTAAGAGACAAAAACTAAAAATATGTTCTAATGTCATTACACTTGAGAGGAAGTCAGGAAAGCCATAGAGATGATTGCACTGAAAACCCCACAAAGGCTTACAAACTTGTGTAAAGTTCTGATGCCCTTGAAAGAATACTTTTTTGCATCAGTTAGGGAGTCTCTGTTAAAAGAGTTTCTAAAAATATGACACAAATCAGTTAGGAATCTTTCCATTAAAGGTAGGAGAAAATCTAACTTAAAGTAGCTTTTAAAAAAATGGAAGTATGTATCAGATAAAGCAAAGTCCAGAGGCAGTGTTGGATTCAGGTAAACTTTGATCAAGGCTCTCTCTTTCTCTGTGATTACCTCAGCCCTCTCCTGCCTCTGTTTCTGGACAGTCCTCTGCCCAGACTCCTCCCTCAGATTTCTGCATGCCTGTCCCTTTCTTATCAATCAGATCTTAACTTAAATGACACTTCCTCTGCTGCACACCACTTTCCATGAATTCTTTAGATTAAGAAGTTTCTCCCTACTCAACACTATCCAATGAAAACTACTATATTTATCAAAGGATTTATCATTATCTGAATGTATCACCACTAGAATATAAGGTGAACAAGAGCAGAAAAGCTCTTATCCCAAAGCCTAGAGTAATGCCTAGCATTCAGTAAATACTTACTAAGTACCAGTATTTGTCAAGAGAAGGGATAAAGGAATTATGATTTGTCTTTCAGGAGACAGTTCAGATATCTCCTCCAGAATCTCAAAGCAAAGTTTACCTAGATTCTGGGAAGTAAAAGGTACACCCCCCTTCATATGTGGTCGTAAAATGTCCCTGGACTGAGGACAGTGGCATGCTCCTTGTCAAAAAAAAAATCATTCTAATATAGTTATGGTTTTTGATTGATGTGCCACTTAAAAAATAGTAGCTACAATAGATAAAGTCATGTAGCATTACTGTCTTTTTTACAGTAGGCTGAGCTTTTCAGGATGTCTAATGGAAGAATTTTGTTAAGTCTGTGTGTGTGTTACTATTCTTTACAAATTGCCCACCATATCTATTGCAGCAGTTGTTGCTTTGGTGACCAGGAGCAACTGCAGACTGCTGTAGAAAGGCAAGCTTTTGCTCACAACGAAGACTTTTCTTAAAGATCTTCTCCCTTGAGTTGAATGATGAGCTCCACGTTGTCAAATAAAAAGGCTTAATTCTCCTGAAGTCTCCCTTTCGAGCTCTATAACACTGAATAGCTATTACAATCCAAATGTCTTTCTTCACTTTTGGCTGCCTATGGCTTTTGAGATGTTTCTACCATGAGATCAAGTAGCAGTGGAAAAATCTGAAGGTTTTCATGAGCACAAAGGTGGCGTGTCTCATTCAATTATCCTCTCTATGTCAAGCAAGGAAATAATCACATAACAAGCAGGTACATTTCCTATCACTAGTCATTACAAGTAAATCGTGTGTCTGTACTGCTCTCAGAAGGACATCTTTGTTTATAAGCACCTTCTTTCATTTTGCTATCTTTCCCTATAGATTTACAGGAGAAAATGCCATTTAATGGAAACTGTGCATGATGGAAATACATGACAGCAACCTCTTATAGCAATTGGTTGAAAGCAATCAATTTTCTAATCTTCTCCTTCTTTATGGGTAATTTATTACGTTCTGTTCTTAACACAATGCTTCATCCTGCTTCTTTTCCATCGCTTTCTGAACCTGTTGGCCACAGGAGACAGTTCCTCTCCTATCTCACCTTTTCAGGCACCTCAGTCTGAGGTTGTGTTCTCACTGACCATCCGCATACTCTTTGCTAGTTTCTTCTCTGTTTGCAAAGTCCCTGGAATAGCAACGACAAACTCTTTCAATCTCTTATTACCAAAGCTGTCCTACCTGGTCCCCCACATTCTCACTTTTAATACATGGCCTCACCTCTTACTTTAATGAGAAACTTCAAGACTGTTTGAATCCAGCATCATTTATCTCTTCTGAACTCCATGTCACCTACTTGTCACTTCTCCTCTGCTGCCTTATCATGCACCTTTTTCCATATGTGTTGTCTCCAGATCTGAAATGTATATGTATTAAATCATATTTTATAACCAGAAAAGAGATAGCAGAAGACAGAACTGAAAATTACTACTGAAGTGGAACTATTACAGGGTAGACTGGGGCCCTGGAGGGCTGGCCCAGCCACTTACTAGCTGTAGGGCCTGCAGACGCGTGTTGGCCACTCCGACCATCAAAATAACACTTCCCTCATCTATTGGTTCCTAAAGTGGCCACCTCATAAGCAAAGAATTTCTAAAATAAGACCAACTAGAAATGCATTTTTGCTGTAAATGCACTTAATTCAATCACATAATAAGGGGTTTATTGGATGAGAAACAATACTTCCATTTTTCTCTTAGCTTAGTATATTGATATACTTTATTAAAAAGAAAATTAGTGATTTCCCTCAAGCTTGCAGTGAACATTCACAACTAATTGAAGTCTACATCCAAATAACACTGTACCACTTTGCAGATAGTACAGGTGTCTTATAATAGACTAGTCCCCATTACTCCCTCTCGTGACATGTAACATCGCTGTTATTTGTTTAGTCACAGCATATAGTCTACTGATACATTGTTGCTATTATTATTTGGAACAAATAGTTATCTATTAGACCAATGAAGACTAAGGAAAAGAGAAGATTGTATTTCACCTTCATTTAGTCCTCCCTTAACATTTGTCCTTTATTTAGGTCTGGGTTTCTGACCTATATCCCTTCCTTTCTCTCTGAGGACTACCAAGGCTGGCAAAGATGGGAGCAACAGGACCCCTCACTCACTGCCAGTGGAAGTGCAGGTGGTACAACCAGTACAGTTGGGCAGTTTCTTACAAAACAAACCACGGGCTCACCATACAATGTGGCAGTCATATTCTTCGCTATTTGTCCAAATGACATGAAAACATGTCCATACAAAGCCTACATACAAATGTTTAGAGTAGCTTTATTTGTAACTGTCCCAAACTGGAAGTAATCAAGATGTCTTTCAGAAGTTGAAAAAAGTCTTGGCCAGTGGCTCAGTTGGTTGGAGCATCGTCCTATAGACCAAAAGATCACCAGTTGGATTCCCAGTCAGGGCACATACCGAGGTTGCAGGCGCAATGCCTGGTCTGGGTGCATACAAGAAGGCGACCAGTTGACGTTTTTCTTTCACATTGATGTCTCTGTTTCTCTTCTATTTCTCTCTCTCTGCTCCGTCTTTTTCTCTCTTCCCCCCCCCCACTTTCTCTTTCTCTAAAAGCAATAAAAAATATTCTTGAGTGAGGGGTTTTTTAAGTTAAATAAAGAGCACATAAACTTAATTTTAATGTTTTATGTAAAAAAGTTAGTAATAAATACATGGAAGATCACTTTTGCAGCAATATTTAAATTAATCATGAAAAATTGTTAGAGTGTAATCACAAACACAAAACACAATTAAAGGCAAAAAATCCATACTATTTCATACTACCTTCAAGCTTGTGTCAACAATGCTGTAAGTCAAGTAACAGGAGTGATTTGATTGAAAAAACCTTTACACGGAGATATTTTCAGATCCATTTTAGGTAAAAAAATAGAACAAGTTACATGTCCTTATCAAATAAACCTTCAAAGGGCATAATTTAATGTACTCAAGAGATGTACTAAAACCCTGATTGAGAAACAGAGGTTTTCCGTTTATGGATGGCTGAAAGAATGCTTGTTCAATATTTAGTCATTTTAGTGGTGGTCTTCTGTGAAAACTTGCAACATAGTTGATGGAAAAGAGCTGGTAAGGAAAAAGAAAAACAAAAGATCAATGAGCATTTCAGTGACTATAGGGTCAACTGGGAAATTGGACTAAAATGCAAGCATGGTGCCAAGTCAACAAAGTCAAAAATGCTGGAGTGGCCGTTGTCAGGCTCCCCCAGGCTAAGAACAACAAAAGCACTGGTGTTCCTGCCCTCATTCACTAAGAATAAAGTGCTCGCTTCTTATTTTTTTCATTGAGTTTGATGGGATGGTTAAAAAAAGGGCAATTTATTAGAACAAACAACATGACAAAAGTGCGTGTTCAAAGATGTTTTCAATGAAAGGGGAAGTAACTTTGAAAACTTACTCTGGAAGACAGGAAATGGATTGAGAAATGTCAACTGATTCATAGAAGCTGAGGAACTCAGAGCCAGGCATATGTATAAAGGGGCTATCAGAAGAGAAAAAGGAGGGGACTTAAGACTCCAGTTGTGGAGGGCAAGAATGATGGCGGGCAGGAGGGTAAGCGGGGCTGGAAATCAAGGAGGTTCATTGACATGGTCACAGGGAGCATCATTTCCCCCCTTCCCTTCCTACTGCAGCCTAGATGGGAGGAGAAAAGTGGAGAGCTCTGGGAAGTAGTATGCAGGCAAGGGGGAGGTTCCTGACATTTGAAATGTTTGACACTGTCAGTAGTAGTTGTCCTTCTTTACAGTTTTCAGTTGGGAGCCATTTTGCCAACCAGGAGCCCTTACACAAAAGGGTTTGAGAAATCGTTGAGGGACCTGCTACTGGGCAGCGGACTCATGAACTAAGCAGCTAGGATGACAAAATGGACTTCTCATGACCATGATAATAATGAGAGTCTGCCCTCAGAGACAAGTTCCTGAAACTCCAGTGACAGGGACCCACCCAGGCCTGGGTGTGAGACCACACTCCAAGGGATTGAATCTTCATGGCATGTCAAACAAATAGCAGTGTGTCCACCATGGAAAGCAGAGCCACTTGAATGACAGCACCAATGCTGCTATGAACTCACCCCTTGGTCACATCATTTCATCTCCAGGGGCTGCTCCAGCCAATCATAGAGCACGGCAAGAATGTTTTCCCCATGTGTATCCATTGTCCTGATAGAAGTAATAAAGTTCAATATAAAAAATTCATGTAAAAAGTTAAATTTGAGAGATTAAAAAAAAGTTTGTGATGATCTCGTGGGAACTAAGAGTTAAGACTATTGATTCATTTTTCATCTTATTAAAATAATCAGTAGTAAAATAAAAGATCAAAAACATCAGCTTTCCTCTAAAAAATAAAAACTCTTCCAGGAGTGCTTCTCAAAGCAACAGAGTAGAGCTGGCTCATAAATCAGAAGTTCTTCTGTCTGCAAATTATTCAATCCTCTTTCCTCTCAGGGAAGAACCCATCAAAATGTCCATTTAGATGAGACTGCAATCCTTACTCTTTATCCCTCTGGCAACATTTGGACCTTTCTCTCCAGATATTAACAAACTCATATAAGAATGGAGAAAAATACTATTTATATTCATGTATTTAAGTCTGAGTTATTGAAATAGGTGTTACTAAGACACAGCAGACAAATAGTCTATATGGCAGATCTAATGCATTGGTTCATTGTGCTTCAATTCAGCCCCATTTCCTGCAGTTGGTACATTCAATACATTAATACTTTGCACATAAACTAATCAGCTATTGAGAAAGGGTTTCAAGAAGGAAATGTTTTTTGCCACATTTGTCTTTTGTTCTGAAAGTATTTAAAAATATTATTTGTATAAGCAGAAAAATACAAAACGATTTGGATGTGACACATAAACAGTGGCACACTTGTAGCCAGCTTCAAGCCACTCCCTAGATTTCCCAAGGTTCAAGTTCATGTCCTTGCCATTAGGTATACGTCAGTGAAAATATTTGAGAGGGAGATAGCTATGGCATGTGCTTTGACTTTGGAAGCAATGAGGAGCCATTTAAAGTTTAAAGTAGAAGAATTATATCAATGTACAGAAAGAATCAAGTGGAGAACAGAAATATTGGAACTGCAATGATTTTGGTTTAAGATGAAGATTCCTAGCATAATGGAATGTTTAGTGGAAATAAAAAAAGAAAACCCTTTATTGATATTTCTAATTATCTTAATTCTACTCTATTCCCACTCAGCAAATACCATAGTCTCTTAGAAACTCTTATCACACTTCGCTCCATCCATCAATCCTTTACTTCTACCTTCTCTTTAATAGTTTTCATTCTCCAAAGCCATTACAAAAAAAACATCAGAGTTGTGAAAAGTGAACAATTGAGTGAAAAGACTCAATTGTCCAAACACTCTTTATCTTACCTTTGTCTATGTATTGCAGAGCCCAGAGTGTTAGCAAAGTTCAAGTGACCTAGAAAGGATTGCTTTGAAATCTTGAATTGCTTCCAGGGGGTATATTATTTCAATCTTCCAAATGAATTTCCAGGCACCAGTAAAGCTGATTTACCCTGGTGAGGTGTTAAAAACTAAACACTTCTCTATGCTTTCTCTTTTTTTTTATCTATTTCCATTTTTGAAAAAAATAATTTTATCTTTGGAATGAACACAATGTTCATTAGATTCCTTCTGCCCTCCATTCCTTCACTTTTCCCTCCACACATTGACAAATGTGCTATTGAAAACATTAAATAGGTGATAGATTAGACAGATGGATAGATAGATAGGTAGATGGACACATGATAGATAAGGCAAAGACGGGGGAGAGAGATAATGTATATGTACATGCATAGATATATACTAAACTGGAGATAAAATGTGGGTAAATAACTATGCTTAACTTGTCTTAGGGTAAAATAGAAATGCTTAATGTTTCAATCCTCTGTGATATTTACTACTGAACTATCTTTCAGGTCATCTGGAAGCTGTACTGTCTAATAGATTGGCCACCGACCACAGGCAGCTATGTAAATTTAAATTAATTAAATTATATAAAACTTGAAATTTGCCTTCTCAGTTGCATGAGCCACATCAGAGGAGCTCAATGCTCCTGAGTGTGTAGTGGCCACTAAATGAGCCAGCAGGACATGTACCGTGTTCACCATGGCAGTTCTTTTGGGAAGCTGCTGGCTGGAAATTTTTCTATCATTAATAAAAAGGTTTAATTGGACATTCAAGGGCTGAAATACTTTTTTCTCAGAAGGAAAATTGCTTTTCTTAAATTCATGTAGAAACTCAAGAGATGTCATACAGATTACTTTTGGATCTCCAGGAGAATATATTATAGAAAGCAGAGCTCAAAACATCAAGATCCACCTTATAATCATAGAATCTCAGGGTTGAAATAGACCTTACAAGTCATCTAAGCCAATCATCCTTCCCATGATTTCTATTGCCCCTTCAAGAACTCTACCAAAATGCAATCTAGCCTATGCTTGAAAACCTTCAGCAAAACTTAGTCATGCCCCCAGGATAAATCAACCCTCCCCCAAAATGCCCAACCTGAGAGGGTGTTAAATCAACCACCAATTATAGAATCATAGGTCTCAGTTTTTCATGGCTTTGCTGCTGGTGATTTGGTTAAATTGCCACTCTGCTCAAGTCAGTAAGACTCTTCCTCTAGTGATTTATTTAAAAGAAAATTAATAGCTTCTGGCCAAAGTGTCATTTGGCAGCCCTTTAAAAACACATAGCTGCTGTTCATAGAGCAATTTTGTTTTGACAAAGTACTTGCTCATTCAACAAAATGTTTGTACCATTTTGCTAATTCTTCACCTAGAACATGGTCAAGACCTACCCTAGACTCTCAACCATAACCCCAGCCACTTTTTATATTGAACTTGAGCATATACTGCTTGTGCAGATACAGCAGAAGTCTTTTTTCTCCTGGGTCTATTCCTGGATGGAATATGGCTGTGATGAATAATGACAACTGAGCTTGACTTGCTTATGAAACCCATGCAAGAAGGAGAACCAATAAAGTGTTCATGGATGGGAGCCGAAAAGAGGATGGGATATTATAAAAGGGGGTAATGTCATTTTGTCCTTTTATGTTTAGAAAGTCTCAACCATTGTAAAGATGCTATCAAGTCCTCCTAATGGAATTGTCATGGTTTAGTTATTTCATGCCAATAAATCTGCTTTCACCTTGGCATTGCAATCTAGAAATTTTCTGGTTAAGAGAAAAATGGAACTAAGCCTACTCTGCAGTTCATAGATCATAATTAGTATTTGAAATCCTATAAATAAAATCCACATAGTTCCTTAAAAAAAGCAGCAGTACATTGATTCAAGAATAAAATCTGTTCTACACAAGGTAGTTGTAATGATCCTTTTAAGACATGCATCAAATTCATCAGATTGTGTCATAGCCTACCTAGCTCAAAGCCACCTCACTAGAATCATTAGAACCACATCCAGAATTCTTCTCTTTCCAAGTCTTAGAAGGCCCTTTGTGGTCTGGTGCCAGGCTATGCCTCCAGTTGTATACCTTGCCTCTTCTCCTCTTTTTCTCTATACCTGACATAGTGCTGGTTACCCTGCTATTTCTCAAATGTGCCTAGCACATTCCTGACTCAGGATTTTGTACTTGGTTCCTCTGTCTGAAATGCTTCCCCCAGGATATTCACAGGTTCTCCTCTTTCATTTCAATCAGGATTCAAATCAATTGTCATCTCTTCAGAGAATTCTGCTGTGGCCATGTTATGAAAAATATTACTGCTCTTTCATCACTTCCTTGCCTCTTACCTTGTGGGACTTATCTAAACCTCTAAATGTTATTGTTTTCCTTGCTTTAATATAAAGCAAGTGGAGTAAAGATCTTTGCCATTGCTGCTTGCTAGCATCCAGATCAGTGCCTAGCACAGAGTAGGTGTTCAAGGAGTATGTTTCAATAAATGCACCAATGAGTAAATGAATGAGCATCAGCTTTCCAGCATGTCTCTGATAATAGTACCCAATATTTTCCATTTATAGCACTCATAGCCTTTTGAATTACTTGAGATTTTTATTCTCTGCTAGATTATGGCTGCTTCATTTAATGCTGTAAACTCTCAATGCCTTTCAAAGTGTTCTTTAAATATGGATTGAATGAAAAGAAATGAATGAACTGTCTACTTTGATTACCCATAGGATCTATCCAGATGGCAGATTTGACTCAGCCTCAAGCAATAAGAGTAGATAAGAAAAATCTCATAGACTCATTAATGTTGTCATGATCACTCAGTAAAAGAATTGAGAGTGCTAGAATCAATGGCCAGATCAAGGCATAAAAAAAGCAGTACTATATCAGAAGTGATAGCCTTGTAGTGCCCAGGAAAAGTGCTCAGAATGCCCTACGTGCCTGGAGACCCACAGCCCTACTGACCAGCAGGCCAGTGATGTATGGAGCCAACTGCACCTGTAAACAGGCTCAGAAGGGATTGTTCATGCCATGCACCAATGTAGAAAATACTTTTCATTCATGTTCTTCATTTAAGGAATTTAAGTGGCCTTGCAAATGTGTTGGGAAATAGGGATACTAGGCATGTCCCTTGTAATACCCAACAGTGCCCTCCACTCTCCCCTTCCCATTCTGAGTTCAGCTGGCCCCTACTTGAAAGACAGTTTGGAGCAGGTGTGAATGTCTCACCCAAGACAGACCAGTGTCCAAGGCAGTGGCCTTGTGAAAAGGGAGCTGGGACAATAGTAATTAAGCAAGTCAACTAACTGTTTCCTCTGTACTTTTTTTGAAGAGTAAGAAGAGGATTGTCTAGTTAGTAGCAGATGGAGAACAGTAAAACAGAGATGCTCCAAGAAAAAAAGGTCATGTGGAAGATGGGAGAGATTTTTTTTTTAATTCAGCAGTGGCCCTGGCTGGTGTGGCTCAGTGGTTGAGTGCCGGCCTGCAAATCAAAGGGTCAATGGATAGATTCCCAGTCTAAGGCACATGCCTGGGTTGAGGGCCAGGTCCCCCAGCAGGGGGGCACTTGAGAGGCCACCACACATTGATGTTTCTCTCCCCTTTTTCCTCCCTTCCCTTCTGTGTAAAAATAAATAAAATCTTAAAAAAATAAAAACCCAGAAGTAGCCTGGGAGGGCCACAATTCCTGATGAGTTCCTGTGACAATTTGATGCTTAGTCTTAAAATAAACAATCTTTTATGAAAGCAGCTAATGTGTGTTACTTTCAGCTCCTTAAGGAGCAGAAGAGGCTGCCAGGAGGAAGGCTCTACAACTTCTCAAAGAGGATGTAGAATGAGCATTATCACCTGAGTTGGGTGAAGATATGAGTTTCTCCTATCACCATATGGAAAGCAAGCAACCCCATGCCTCACTATGCAATACGATCAATGGCTGTTGCTTCTGATCTTTTGTGATATAGGGAAACTCAAAAAGAATAAGAAACAGAGGCCCAAAAGGACAGAAGTCAACTTCTCCCAACTGTAGACTGTTTGCACTGCAAGAGGTCTCTGTTGCCTAGAGAAGCAGGTAAGGACCCAGAGCTGGCCTTTGAGGAACTTGGCTGCAGCAAAAAAGTTTCTGCTCAGCTAGACAGCCCAGGGAGGCAAACCAGGGACGATCATTAAGTGCTACTGATGGTCTTTGCAGGGTTTTGCTTAAAATGAAAGCTCCAGTTAGAAAAAGAACTGATCTAGGAGTCAGAATGGGAGGACCCCAAACCATGGGGTTGTCCAGACATTTTCCATCAACCAGCAAGTGGTTCTGCCTGCCTTGTTGTGGTTCGTACATGCTCAAGAGGCTTAGGAACATATTTTAAAAGTGGATAGAAGAAAATTATTCTCATAAGAAATTGTAGGTATTGTGGAAAGATTGTTGAAGACTAGAGAGAGACTATGTTGTTAAGGAATTTATGGGAGCTCATCCAAGAAGGAAGAAGTACAATTTTAGATCATCCAAAGTCATTGCAATGGGGAGAATTTACCTAAAATGCACATTTAGTGAACAGGGGTTGATTCAAACCCTGGGTGATGATGGCTGACATGACACAGTGCAGAAGACAGAAAGCCAAGACTGTGGAAGACAGGATGCCAGCCAGCCTTGCCACCCTTTTCTCCCCACAGCTGTTAAGCTATGGATAAGGGCATCCTATGGATAAATGACTACAGAAAGTGATCAAAGTGAACTTACGATGACAGTGAAGATAGCTGACTGATCACAAGTGGAAATGATTAAAAGTGAAGGAGAGGATGTATAAAAATGAAGGAAATCTTACCCTGTGGGACAACATAAATGGACCCAGAGAATAATATGCTAAGTAAAATGAGCTAGCCAGAGAAACACAAATACTATATGATCTCACTCATAAGTAGAAACTAATGAACAAAATAAACTAACAAAGTAGAAACATACTCATAGGTAGACATAGATAGAGAACAGCCTGACTGCTATCAAAGGGGAAGGGGGTTGCAGGACTGGGTATAAAAGGTGAAGCAAAGAAAGAAAGAATGAAAGAAAAAAGGAAGGGAGGGAGAGAGGGAGGAAGAAAAGAAGGAAGGAATGAAGGGGAAAGAAAGAAAGAAAAAGAAGCTAATAGACATAGACAACGGTATGGTGATTACCAGAGGAAAAGAGGGGTGGGGGAGGCAGAAGAAGAATATAAGAGGGATAGATGCTGATGGAAAGAGATTTGACTTGGGGTGGTGAACACACAATACACAGATGATCTTTCGTAGATTTGTATACCTGAAACCTATATAATTTTATTAATCAGTGTCACCCCAGTAAATTCAGTAAGGAAGAACAAAAAGCAAAGAAGATATAAAGACAAGGCTTCAGCCAAAAACAAATCCACACCCATTCACACCTACATGAAGGCAATCAGGGGAGATGGCAAGTCCTATGATACCTGAAGAGATCCCCACCCAAGTTCATGACATTTCTGAGAATGAAACAGATTTGCAGCTCACTAAGACTTTGTTTAATTTTTTATTAGCTTGCCATGTTTACAAAACTCAGTGGCTTAAAACTATCATTTAGTATCACTCATACATCTATGTCCCTGACAGCTGAGAATCTGGGGATCTGAGCTGGGCGTGGCTGAGTGGCTCTGCTCTGCAGGCTTCTCATCCTCCTTGAACTAGTGGATTAGCCAGGACACATTGCTCTCGAGACATGACAGAGGGGCCGGAGGGACAGTGGAAATGCATGAGCCGAGGCTCACACTCACACACTTGCATTTCCACCCACATAGAAATTCTTAGTCTTACCAATTGTAAGGTAAAGCTATAACAATGCAAATAAAAAAAGAGTTTTAAACAGTACAAGTAATAATATTACTGGATTATCTGGTGGGAACCCCTGAGAAAACTGGATGCTAGCGCCAACAGGAATCTGGAGGCAGCAGCTAGGAGTCTCTCCCAGCAGATAAATCCCCTCCTGCCAAGCCTGGCTCACACTCCAGGTTCTCTGTTCACTTCTCTGCAGAAGTGAGGGGAGAAACAGGAGCCAATTTGGGTTTGCTCTTCACTCTGGAGACCCTGGAAGTCAGAGTTTATAGTTGAGCTCTATAGTTTATAGAAGGATTGTGTTTCTCCCTGATCGTACCTAAAATTTTTTTCTTCAACAACTGCTACCTTCTGCTTCACTGGAATTTGGACTTCTAGCCTCCAGAATTCAGACTACTGTCTGCAGTTTTAAGTCACCAAATTTGTGGTCATTTGCTAGTCTTCATAGGAAACTAGTATAATATTATTTAAAACAGTGAAACTGGATGAAATCACCAAGGGAGTGAATGTCATTGGAGAAAAGGATGTAGGACTGAGTTATAGAGCCCTGTAACTACAAAAACCTGGGTGTGGGGGGGTAAGAATGACCTAGGAAAGGACAATGATGTAGGAAGAATCCAAGGAGGCGGTTCTGGAAGCATATGAAGAGGGAGTGTTGGCTAACATGTCACGTGCTGCTGTTTGGTCAAGTAGCATGGGAAAGAGGGCTGACCAGTGCATTTAGCTATCTAGAGGTCGTGGGGTTAATTTGGGTTAATCCAAGCAGAACTAGCAAGAGAAATCAGAGGCTGCAGGCATCTGGACAACTCTCTGAAGGTTTTGTTGCAAAAAAGAAGCAGAGTAATGGGGTGATGGCTAGGTAGGAAATAGGGTCAAGACAAGGCATTTTAGGTGGGAAGAGTTTCATCAACATGTTTACATGTTGATGGGAATGATTAAGATAGCACAAAAAACATGTTACTTAAGGGAGAAAAAATTGCTGAAATGATGTACACATTTGTTTTTAATTTTTATACCTCCATTCTGCCAAGCTAACAACTCCTAAGTGAATTTCATTTTAGCATTTTTTCTCCATATTTTTACATGGTTGATATTGTAAAGAAAGAATACATATAGAGATATTTAAAGATATTTAACTCAGTACTGCTCACAGATCCAGAATGCAGTATTATTTGAACAAGAGTTAATGACAGCCCATTAAGTTATAAGATGCCAAAAGTGCTTAAATTCCCTGGCAACTAAATGGCCATTGTGGAGTTCTGTGCAATTCTGCTTTTGTAAGAGCAAAGGGGCTTTTTGTTTAAGAATTTGCCTTCTAACATGTCCTGCTTAGCATGTGCTGGAAAATGAAAAGCACAGTAATTCATATGGAGTTACCAAATATCTCAAGTAAATCTGAACAGTGGAATGGAAGATATGCATTAGGAAACAGGGGACCTGACATAGAAAGAGAAGCCAAACGAGAACTAAGAAGAAATCAGGGAAGGCTCAACTGTCACCAGTGACCTTCTGAATCAACATGACAGCCAATAATACAAAACATTCCTGGTTAAACATGCCAATTTTCAACTCAGGAATATGTGACATACACATCCTGAGGGCTTCACTTATATTTCGCAACCTTGCATGCCTACTAGATGTTATACGAGAGAGCACAGTCAGCAGATACCTTCCTTTGTCAGCTCCCTCGGGTTCCACCTCAGCTGTTGAGACCCTTCCCACCCTAGGTCACCCCCTTTTGTGGGCAGCACATGCCCAGCACCAAATCAAGGCAAGAGTATGAGGGTGCCACCACTTTGGTCTGATAAGGACAACTTTGATGAGAATGCCTTCCACAATGTTCCCACAAGGCTGTTCAAGATTCTTCAAGCTACCAGCACCATTTCACTACTTCCTCTGCCCAGTGTCCATCCTTCTTTTCTCAGCTGATGATTCCTTAAAAATCATACACCCCAAACTCCGTCTTAGCTTCTGGAGAACCCAGTCTGTGACTCCACCCCAGAGCCTGTCTGCCATTGGCTCCAAGGTCTTAGCCCTACATATCAAGAGTCTAGTCCACATAAATATAGCTACACTCTCAGTTCAGAGCTTCATCTCTCACTTCTTTAAGTCTAGGAGCATACACACACACACACACACACACACACACACACACACACACACATACTGGTCTAACCATTGTGATCAGCCTGTTCCCTAATTGTATATGTAAGAAGTGCCTGAAACAGAGATGAGCAAGGAGCAACTCACCATCTGCCACTGGATCCCTGATATGTAAGAACTAAATTTAAAACCAGGAGGGTGTCCATCCATTTCTTCTTTGTGGAAGTGATGAGGCAGTGAGGTGTTTTCCTCATATCCCTGTGCCCTTTAATCTGAGGTATGAGTATAACATTGAATCCAAGATGGTCTGGTCAATAATAGAAGAATAGAAAAATTGAAAAATAAAAAGAGCAGTAAAAGAAGAAACAAGATCAGATTTAGTAAAGCTGTGACTTTGTGTCATACCTGATTTACAGTTTAACTCCCAGGCTGAGAGTCTCAGCCCTCGGCAGGAGGGTAGGGCAAACCGTGGGAGTCCCTGGCTGGTTTGGGAACTGGCTACCTAGGCTGCAGAGGGTGCCTGCACCAAGCCATTGGCAACCACGGGCCTTGGCTCCCAACAAATACTGGATTAAGGAGAAGGTTTTTATCATTGGTGCTCTATTAAACTTGATCTAAATCCTCACATGACTAATATTTTGTACTTTTTTCTCATTAAAAGGTGATTTATTGAGTAAGAGAAATGGACATTGGGAGTATATAGCAAAGTGAATGAGCATAAGTATGTACAGGAGGCAAATGCACTGCGTCAGCCTTTGTTTGCTAGTGAATCACCCCCTGTAGAATTGTCACCAGCAATGAGAAAATACATCCATCAAGCAGACAGTATGCTGGAGAGTCTGTGAACAAAAGCCAAGGACCCAGCCATTACCTCCTCTGTTCCCAATGTGAGAGCATTCCAGAATTCAGAGAGCAAAGACCGAAGTCCCCAGTTGTTCATATTACCCTCGAATGAAACCTCATTACTATGAGTCATTATGTTCCAGTAGCTTTATCTCTAGTGCCTCGAAGCTGCAAGACTGTGAATATTTCAGCTGGGATAACTTGTGGTTTGAGGCATTACAGAATTGCAAAAGGCACCCTAAATCACTTGAAGAACATCAGATAAAATTAGATCAAGATGGCAGACTGAAAACATAGACTGCTTCCTCTTCGGTCCCAAATCCCCAGAAATATGGGAAATTTGAAAAGTGTGTGCATGTGTGTATGTATATGTGTAGTGTGTGCATGTGCATACACATGAGAATAACTTTACCAGCATTTAAAAAATCTATGAATATACCAGAAATTTGGCCAATTCTCGAAAGATGGAAGGCAAATAAAATTGCTTTGACACAGGAAACAAGAGTCCAAAATTCAGCCTAGGAGAGGCACACTACAAAAAATCCGAGCAGACCTGGGTATGGATGGTTGCAGAGAGCTGGGGAAACCACGAGAGCTACGGAAAGGCTACTGGAGCACTGAAGGCAGCCTGGTGGGTCCACCTCCTCCTCACCATCCTCTCACTCCACACCCCCACATCTGTCAGAAGAAAGCCTTTCCCCCAGACTGTAGCAGTTAGTTCTCATGCTCCGGTGGAGAGGCCAGTTGGTGCCAACAGGAACTTCTGACAAATTAAAGAAGCCAGAAGGCCCCAAGGCCAAAAGAGAGAAATCAAACGCTCTGTCCCATCTCCTTCTCCAAAATCACTGGAGGCGGGTTGCTTCGAACAGAAACAAAACAACACACGTGTCAATAGGAAACCTCAAATTTTAAAAATGACTACATGGGCAAAAAACAGAAAATATATTTAAAAACTAACACTTTGAAAGAGAAGCATAAGAAACCACAAATAGAAAAAGTTGTGCAATAGAACAAAGAAGAGAGGATTTTAAATTGAATATAATTAATAACCTCAGTTGTAAAAGAGATTACCTATGAAATAAAAGTGAATTCTTTTGACAAAGAACCAGCTAGAAATTTTGGAAATAAAAGAACGAGATTATCAAAACAAAAATCTCAAATAGACCAGTTATCAAAATAGGCACCCCTAAGAACAAATTACTAAATTGGAGTACAGAGCTGAAATAGTCTCTCAGGTTCCTGTTCAGGACGAAAAGAAAGTATGGAACACACATCTAAAATGTGAAAGCTACTTCTAAGAATTTGAAAATACATTGATTCAGAGAAATTTGGTACCATCTAAGTCAAAATGCCAATACTTTTGCTGAACTTACAAGTTAATTATAAAATGGAAGAGAAATGTAGAATAAAAAAGTACAATGAGGAAGAGTTGACCTATCAAATATGTAAAGATCTATATCAGCTCACACAGCATGGGGACTGTGTATTCAGTGGGTCTTGCTTGGGACATGAGAACAAATAGACAAGTACTAAAAAATGGAAGCTTGTTAAGATACACTTTATATAAACAATTCGCAGAATAAATCAGACATTTGAACTAGCCTCCTTTTAAGAAGCAGCTTCTGGCTTATTGCTGAGTCTTGGTAGAGAATGAAGTGAAGACTTAACCACGAAACATCACACGACCCAGCATCCTGAGTTTCCCATCATGGACCCATGCCGCCTGATCCACCTGGCTTTAGGTTGGGTGTATGTGGAAATATCACATTTGTCTTTTATGTATCTTTTCTATATCATGTCCAAAGTTGGCAAGGTGGCATTGCTGTTAATTTTCTAATTTTGCAGAAGGATAAACTATTAAAAGGCCTCAATTGAGGGCATAATTCTAACTAAATCTCAGGTTTCCAAACTTTTTTCCCCAGGGTCCTCCTCCCTTGATTTATAAACCTCACTATGATTCTCAGTGTTGTTATAACACCATTATGAACCATGCATGTGTTTTCTGAATGGTTCTACTTTCAAAATGAAAAGCATTCATCTAAAACAAGAATTTAAAAGTTATTCTTTGACAAAAGTCACAAAAGTTCATCACTGTAAGTATTTATCTAACAGAAATATGTAATGTGTAATAGATATATACTCAAAATACAAATTATCTTGTCTGCTGTGTGGTAAGTTGAATAAGCACATGACTATTCTGTTAAAATATGTGATTATAAGATGGAAAAGTGGTAAAATCTAAATGTAATTATTTCATGAAAGCCTTATAAAATCTGTTTAAGGAAAATCAGTCTTCAGTAGAATTTTTTTTCTGAGAGCCCAGGGCAATAGGTTAAAACTGTCCTAATTTATAGCCCATCAGAAAGATCTGGATTTTGTGAGGGAGTTTATTGTTGTTAGGAAACTATAGAGCTATAAATGGATGCATGTCATCGGTAGAGAACTGAATTGTAGAAATCCAAACAAAGGCTCGAGGTGGGGTGGAGTTCTTTCTGGGCAAATGTGTGGGCTGAGTTTGTCTGACTCCAGGAAAATAGTAGATAGAGATCTAATTCACTTCCCTTTAGCTCAACTGTATAGATACAATGGTTTGACCCATGAAGAAAAATGCTAGGATTATCCCATCGTCTTTCAAGTGGAAGAGAAATGCTTTTATAATTTTATTGTTGTTGTTATTCTCTTCAGAAGCTGAGAACTCACGACAGAGCCATAAATACTCAACACACTAGAAATCTCAAAAGTTAGATATAGTAGGACATTAAAAAGAAGGCACTGGCCTTGAAAATGCAAAGTCACTGGGTCACCACATCATTTATCTCTAACTCAGTGTTGTGGAGAGGTGGCAACAGTGGCAGGAAACACAGACACCATTTCCCTCTCCTGCTCTTTATTCTCAAAGTCCTGCCCAAGAAGGACGAGTGAGATGTTGGACTAAACAATGATCAAAAATGCCTTTCAAAAGACCAAGTCAAATAAGATTAAGGGATAAACTAGGGAAGCCAGACAAGACATTTTTGAAAATCCTAAAGGAGAGACTTAGAGAATATAAACTAAATGACTCAGCAACATGGTTCAGAAAACATAAATGTGAAAGTTGAAAACAGAGACCATAGAAGAAAGGAAAAGGTTTACATTTTAGTACTTTTAATGGCACCACTTTCCTGCTTTTTGAAAAAGGGTCCTGCATTTTTGTTTTGCACAGAGGCCTGCAGATTAGGTAACCAGCCTTGCCTAGAACATTCAAAGTTCAAGACCCTCCCCGCACCCACAGGCAGTGAACCAGTGAAAAGGCATTTCTGGGATGTTAATGATCCGTTCACAAAGCTGGAAGGGACCCAATGGTAGATTCATTGCTCTTTTGGAGACTAAATTTTGGAACACACCAATGAAGACAAAATATTGACCATGTAATCCATGCAATGGACATAAAATAGACGGTGAAGCCCCAGATAAAATCCTGACAGCGGTGTTGAGGTGTCCACAAAGGGTTATCTGCTCTAGACTCCTGTGTCTCTCAAACCAGGAAGTTCTCTGTGCTGCTTAAACAGATTTGAATTGGGCCGCTGTAATTTCCAACTGCAAGAGCCCTGGGCTGTGCAGAATTCTGAAACCGGTGGTTGCTTGGGAGGGTGACATCCCAGCTCATCCACTCCAATGCTGGAATTCCCACCTGCTCCAAGAACAGGGCTTGCTGGGCGAGATCCCAGCACACCAGGCTGATAACACCTCCTGAAGTCCCAACCCACACCCCCTAAACACCATTACCAAAGAAAAATTTAAGTTAATGAAAGACTGTTCCGAAGTTCATGGAAAACTTTAAAAAATAGGCAAGATTGGAGGTCCACTTTGATGGAAAGATAATACTAAACAATTGATTGGCTGGAAATCCAAAGGATTTTCTGAAGAGGAAAAGTAATAATATTCATGAGGAAGGGGAGATCTTATGGAACATCCCCACTGAATTTTATAAACAATTCACAACTTTCAGCAACAGTGTCAAGGCAATTTTGGAAGGAATAGAAACGAGTAGGTTGCTGAGTCCAGAGGAAAAAATATGACTCTTGTGCCAGCAAGAGAGAGAGAGGGCTTTGCCATCTGGGGTGTAAAGTTTGCTTTGGGACCTAGGCTGCATGCAGACATCATCGCTGAAAAGAATTCTAAAGGCAGTCACCTGCTCTCATTGGATCCTGGGAGCAAAAGTCACAGTTGACAAGAAACTGGGGTGGGGTTTTTACGCCATGTTCTGCATTGTCACTGTGCTAAATGCTTTCACATACTTTCTCACATTTAATCCTTCCCTAGGAGATCAATTAGATCACAGTTCTCATTATGTATAAATTGACTCTGAGAGAGGTTAGACACTTTGCCTGATATATCAGGGGAAATTAGTAAGTCCAGGACTCACCCAGGTGTGTCTGAAGGCCCATGGCATGAATTTAGTTACACAGTTTCTCACAAGGTAAAGAGGACGTGGTTGCTCACAGCTTCTAGAAAAAATATTTTAAAGAGGGAAAGGGAGCTACACACTGCAGACCAACCCTGCCTGCATGTTGTCAGGGGTTTTCTTTTCATATACCCTTTTCCTCAATTCATAAATGGAAAATAATGTTGCTCTTCATTCTCTTGATTTTGAACTCCCAAAAGACAACATTGTTGTGAGGCCAAAATAAAATTTTTCTTTGATAATACTAGGAGCACACATGAGAAAGGGAAAACATTAAAAAATATTTTAAGAAATATGTTTTGAAAAAGTGGTTTTAGTAAAAATCTAAACTATTCATATTGAGTACCAAATTTGGCCATGTGTGTATGCATACGTGTGTGTCATCTACCAACACCCCGCCCCAGCGGAAATCCTGAACACTTTACAAACATTTCAAAACAATGCACATTGTGTTTGGCTGTCACTAGATCTTGGACTGGCTGTGACTCCGTAACAAGGATCTGCGGCTTACCCAAGCCTCGCGCCATTGTTCAAGTTAATTAATGGCTGTTTCTTGCAAGAAACAGAAAACACTAATACTATTTTTACCTTTGCTTGCATCGAAAACCTGAATGTAGAATGTCATGGAAACCCGAAATGACCCAGTGAATTTGTCTGCAGTCACTTGTGAACCCTTGGCCACCCTACCCAGCATGAGAGAAAAGAAACCAACATGAACACTAGAGGGCAACATTATTCCTCCAAAGCTAGGTATGTAAAAAAAATCCCTTGATATTTTTTCTTCCCTTTAAGAAGACTCCCTTCTGATGCACACGGTTTGATGAGTTTGGAGCTAAGCTCGTTGTCATGAAACCATCATCACAATGAAGGTAACAGATGTAGCCCTCATTTCCAAGTTTCTTCCTGACCCTGCTTTGGGGTGTGTGTGTGTGTGTGTGTGTGTGTGTGTGTGTAAAGCACTTAACATGAGATCTACACTCTTAACAAATATTCAAGTGAACAATACAGGATTGTTAACTATAGGCACTATGTTATACAGTGGATGTCTAGAACTTCATCTGCGGAACTGAAACTTTACTCCCATTGAAAATCAGCTCCCCCTCCTCCCCACTCTCCAGCCCCTGGAAATCATTTTACTCTCTGCTTTTATGAGTTGGCTATTCAGATACTTCATGTAAGTGAAATAAACATGAGAGTGCAGATATCTCTTTGAGATTCTGATTTAATTCTTGGGGGTATATTCCCGGAAGTGGGATAGCTGGGTCACACACTAGTTTTGTGGGGGGAACGCCGTGCTGTTTGCTGTGCCCATTTTTTCCAGACACTCCAGGTGATCTTCCCATGGCCCCAGTGAGGGCCAAGCCCTCTACTTGTCTGGTACTTTCCGTATCCTCTCGTCTGTTCAAGGATGTTACTCTAGTAATGTTTTTCTCTCACCTACTGTCTCAGTGAATTTCTGCCTACTGTGTATTTTCCAACATCAGTACCTGCAGGGAGAAATGGAGTCAATAAAGATAGTTTAACTAAACGCTTTATTGAAATACAACATATATACAGGAGAGCACTCACATCACAAGTGCGTATAGTTTGTTGGTTTTTCACAAACTGAACACAATGATGTACCCAGCACAGAGTTCAAGAGAAAGAGCAGGACCCAGATCTCAGATGTCCTCCTTATGCCCCCTTTCAACTCACTGTTCCCCAACATTAACCATTTTGACTTCTCACACTTTTTCCCAATTCTGTATACACTGACAAATACGGCACATATTTTTTGTGCCCGGCGTCTTTTGGTCAACATTATGTGTGAGAGATTTGCACACATTATTGCAGGTAGTTTCAGCAAGTGAGTCCTTTCCAGTCTGGGATATTGTAAGTAGTGTTGTTATGAACAGTCTTGAATGTGTCTTTTCATAAAAAGATGTGTGTATGTCAAATGGTATACAACTAGGAGTACAAAGATGTATATGTTAGATGAAATATCAGCATGCTTGTCTGTAAGAACCAAGTTCTCACATGTACGAGAGGTTATGAAACATAAGACTTGTAGACTTAAGCACAAATGACCAATTCATTTGGTCATTTATATATATATATATATATATATATATATATAATTTCCAGAATATATCCAGAATTTGACTACTTCTCAACAGTCCCACTACTAATTAGATGGAGCAATTAAATTTTGTCAAACATTTTGATCCAAACCCCCAACATGTTTCTATTTAGTATCACAGTGGTTTTGACAGGTCTCCCAAATTCTACCCATATTCCCTTTCATTCTATTCTCATCAGAAGAGTCAGAGTGAATTCAAGAATCAAAAAAAGCATAATGGGCCCTATGCCACTGTGATTTATAATGAAAAATATGCATTGGGTTTTTGTCCAGTCCCAGGCACCAAAGCTACTAAAATCCACCAGTTATTTCCTAAGTGGCAGGAGCAATCAAAAGTGTCTTTTGTGAAGTTAATGAGGGACTTTTACAGTGAGCCTGGGAAGGCGAGCTGGTTGCCAGGGGAACCGATGTTGTGATTAGAGGGTTGAAACTTTCTAACACCCCCATACCTAATGGAGAGTGAGTTCAATCCTCAATGGCCGGTGATTTCATCGACCATGCCCATGAGATAAAGCCTCCATAAAACCCTAAAGCCAGGGCCCACAGAGCTTTTAGGTTAGTGCGAATATAGAGGTTTGGGGAGGGTATGGCACCCAGAGAACATGGAGGCTCCTCACCCCTTCTCACACAGCTTATCCTATGTACTCCTTCATCTGCCTGTTCATCTGTATCATTTACACTACCCTTGATAATAACCTGGTAAACATAAATAACTGTTTCTCTGAGCTCTGTCAGCCACTCCAGCAAATCAATTAAACTTGAGGAAGGCATCAGGGAAACCTCCATTTTATGGACAGTCAATCAGAAGCACGGGTGACAAGCTGGACTTGTGATTGGCATCGGAAGTGGTGTTGGTGGCAGGGGAGTGGGGCAGGCTTGTGGCACTGAGTCCTTGACCTGTGGGATCTGACTCCATGTCCTGGCAGATGGTGTTCGAATTGAGTTCACCGCTTGGTGGTGTGGGAAAGGTGCTCACTAGAGGAGGGTCACTGCTGAGAACTGTCAACATGAAGAAGCGTCCCAACCTGTAGATGTTTTGGGAGAGTTCATTGGAATCAAACCAATGACACAGCCAGAAAGAAAGACCTCAAATGCTCTGCAGAATGAGAATGACAGTTCTGCAGTTTCTTTTAATGTATTTGGAATTAAGTAGGGAAGCTAAGGATGATTATAGGACTGTTGGAAGAAAGCAAGGATAGTTAACAAGATCTTGTGTTCTCTCGAGGGTGGTTACACTTTCCTGGGGTCTGAAAAAGAGGCGCTTCAAAGGTGTGTGAACCTAAATGCACAGACAATGAACAGGGCCTGCTTAAGGCAAAAAGAAACCTTTTACTAAAGACGTTGTATCCCTGAAACACGACTACCCACCACAACCTGTCCAGTTAGGAATTTAGGATCAGATTCCCCCCATGAGTTTACTTTCAGTCATTGTGCTTGTCAGATTTATTTTAGAGCTCCCTTTTCATCCACAGAACTATCCAGTGTCTTCCAATCTCACTCCAAGTGGAAACTGGAAGCGTTATAATGGCCTACAGCCCCAGCATGATTTTCTTCCCATCACTTCCTAGCCCTTTTTGTCCTTGTTCCTGACCATTCTCCCCTCTGGCCATGTAGCTTCCTCACTCAGCTCACTGGCTTCTTTGATGTTCTTCATCTGGGGACATTATTGACATTTATAGTTCCAACTCCTTGAAATTTTTTCTTCCAAATATTTGCATGGCTTTTCCTTCTCTTCAAGTTTTTATTAAAATGCCCCTTTTTTAAGAAAGATTTTTTTCTTTGTCACCCTGTTCAAAATTGCACCCATAATCCATATTCCTCCCCCATATTTTAAATTTCTTTTTACTGACCTTGTTGGTTTTTATAAACTATTTTTTCCAGTGGAAGCTATGCTCCACAGGCCACATTTTGTCTGCTCTGTTCACATCACACTAGGAAGGTTCACTCTGGCACTAAACTTAGGAAAGTGGCTGCCGTATAATATTCACCTAACATACATGTGTATATGAAGAAGAAGATCCCCTTTTGGAAAAATATTCCTAGTTTCTAGTAACATTGGGAATATTGTATTTTATTCTATGTATTCCATTGTAAAGTCAAAAAGTCCCAAAACAGACTCACTGTCTTTTCTGTCTTCTAATTTGGTTGATAGTAAGTACTAGCAGATGCCAAGGTAGAAATCTGGAAGGCTTTCTGCCATCATCTTGCGTGTCTCACTTCATTTTTAATGTGTGTCTAGTTGTTTTTTAACCTCACTTGGCTTGAGGACACAAGAGCAGAAACGGGATTTATTTACACACCATTGTGAACTCAATGTCTGAATGTCTGCCACTGTGCAGGTCATGTCGTAGGAGTTTAATAAATGTTGGTTAGATACATGGCAGCGAGTATATTCTAGACTCCTCCCTGTCTCACATTCCCTGCTTTCTAACAGTCATCACGAGCCTGATTTTATCCCAAATGTCTTTCTAATTCACCCCTTGCCTCCATTTCCAACAACCTTGCCCAGCCTTTCTCATCCTTCTCGCTAATTCCAGCAATGACCTGTTAAATAAATGCCACACCCACACTCACCCCGTTCCGGTCCCTCCTTCTGCATACCACCACATCTTTCTAAGCACCTACTTCAATGCTTTAAAGGCTCCCACTTGTCCATAGGAAGTCTACCCTTTGCAAGTTCTACAGCTCACTTCTCCCCCATCAACCCTCACTTCATCAACTAGGCCAAAGTATTCATGGTTCCCAGACCACGGCAGGCCCTGTCCTGCCTCCACACCTGCTCCACACCAGGTGCGGTGGCCTCCACCTAAAGCACTTCCGCCCACCTGTGCACATCTGCTTAATTACCACCTGCTCTGTTTCCCACTGGGCCAGAGCACACCTCTCTGACAGGCCACGTCCCATGGGCTGGGACTCTCTGTTCGTCTTCCTCCCCCTCCAGTGCTTTGAGAACAGGAGTCAGGTGTGTTTCCTCTTTGCATCTCAAGCTCCTCGCCCTTCAGGGGCCTCTGGGAGGGCGGGCCTTTCCAGAACTTTTGCTGAACTCCCGCCGGTGAGCACACCTTCATTTACAAATCTCCATCTCTGCTTCACCTCAGTTTTGACTTTCCCTTGTTCTTGTGCTTTTAATGCTTGTGAAGGGTTGACTTTTTATTTTCATGATGACTTTTAGGAAGTTTTTCTTTTCCAAGTACTCATCAAAACTAAATTGTGTTAAGTGGGTTAGGAAATGGAAATCAAAGAGTGACTGAATTCTCAGGCAGTTTACCAGCACGAGGTTGCCCGGGTGCCTCCACTGGACTGACTCGTGAACTCGGCGAGTCCGCTTTGCCCAGAGCCGCGCTGCTCCTCCGCCAGCACTGCCCCCGCCCTGAAAAGAGAGGCCCAACACCCACGCTTCCCGCTCAGGCTGCCTCCTACTGTGAGCTTCACTGTGTCCCCCGAAGGTGGAATGTTGAATCCCTAACCCCCAGGACCTCGGAATGTGATATATTTAGAGACAGGGCCTTTGCAGATATGATTAAGTTAAAATGAACTCATCAGGTTGGACCCTTGTACAACATGCCTGGTGTCATTACAAGAAGAGGAAACTTTTGGACGCAGACGCACACGGAGGGAAGAACATGTGAAGACATCTACAAGCCAAGACGGCTTGTAGAAGCCCGACAGGGAGGGAGAAGAGGGACATCTACAAGCCAAGAACAGAGGCCTCAGGAGAAACCAACCCTGCTGACATCTGGAACTCAGACTTCTAGCCTCCGGAATTACCTGAGCCTCCCAGCCCATGGTAGTTCATAAGGGCAGCCCTAGCAAACTGATACATTAACATTCATGTGCTTCTTCTTCTACATGGATGCCCTTCCAAACAGGGGAATCTTACTGTGCGTTTTATTTCACCATTGTCTTTTTCATAACAGGAAAAGCATAACCGGAAGTGACAGCCTTTCCACACCCAGCACTTTTAATGACCCAAAAGCCATTTTGGATATAACTAAACACTATACAGTCTTTTCTTGGAGGAACCACGGTTTGTCTTTCCAGGACACTGGAAGGTACACCTGACAGAAGTAGAATCGTTTGCACAGTGATCACGGGGCATCACATCCAGCAGCCCACCTCTTCAATTCCACTTTTTGAGCTAGAAAACAAGAAAAGAAAAAAAAAAGGGATCAGGCCCGTTTTGGAGAACTGATGATCTCTCATCTTCATGGGAAGCACAAACATGTAAATTCTTCGAATGCCAGAGGCCTCAAGTGATTATATTTTTAAATATTCTGGAAAGAAAAAGCATGGTCCAAAAAGCAGCTTCGAATCCACTGGGACTGACTTGCAAATAAAAGGTCTATAAGCTAAGATACAATGTGGCTTACAGCGTAAATGTTGCTCTCTTGTGCGTTCCTTGTTTTACATTTGGATTTGTTTTCTAAATTGGAATGAAAGCATTATATAAATGTGTTTGTGTCCTCATCTAAGGCTTTGTTTGCTGAAGACATTGTATAACTGGGGGGAACTCCAGCATTGGTAGCTGCTAGCCCGCGGTCCTCTACCGACACACTGTAACCCGTGGCCCGAGCATCTTCACCTCTCTGAGTCGGGTTTCACGCCTGGGCATCTGCAACATGCCCAGACTACCAAACGCTCCCCAGGGCTGTGAGGAGAGATAAATAAAATATAAGTTACTTACTGTGGTGTCTAATACATAGTAGATACTGGTTTTTTGAAAATGATATTTTACTGCCATTTTTCCTACAACTTTTCTATAAGGAAATCTTACATTCTGAGTAAAAGAGTCATGTCTTAGGTGTTTCAAGCAAGCCAGCTGAGGTAATACTTTGTCCTCCTTTTTACTTGTTGATGGGTGAGAAGAGCATGACCTAAAAAAATTAAGTTTGCAAAAAAAATCTGTAGTGTAAACACAAAAATTAACTTATTCTTTGTTCTCACAAGATCATGCCCATAGATGCTTTTAAATATTACTTTTCTACTTAAGGTACCTTTCTATGAACAAATAGTTTAGCTGCTTTTGTTTAGCTTCATTTACTTCCTCAGTAAATGTTACAGAATTTTGGAAAGTAAACATAGGCAGAGAGGCAGAGAATTCCCAAGAGTATTGTTTCTTGGATCTGAGGCTTTGGGAACTGAATCACCACAAACAAATCTGAGCAGACTTCACCCACCCATGGATGTTAGAGGGTCTGTTCGTCCGTGCAGGGTGGGCGTTCCCACCACAGACATGGAAAGGCACGTATTTCCCTTAAAGTTTGGGGAGGAAGAGTTTCTTTTCTTTTTTATTTTTTAACTTCATTTTTAATTATAGTTGACAATTTTATACTGGTTTCAAGTGTGCAATGAAGTCATTCAACTTTTATGTACCTTACAAATTGATCACTTAGTTATCACTATGTTATTGACTATACATCTTATGCTATACAACGCATCCTAATGACTTATCATATCACTGGACGTGTCTACTTCTTAGTCACCTTCCCTGTTCTGCCCAATCCTCCCCCCCTTCCACCAGTTCATTTTCTGTAACTCTGGGTTGGTTTCTGTTTTATTTTGTTGGTTCGAGTTTTGTGTTTTGTTTTGTCTTTTAGATTCCACATATAAGCGACATTATATGGTGTTTGTCATTCTCTGTTCTCATTTCATTTAACATAATACCCTGTAGGACCAGGGATGTCCAGACTTTGGGCATCTCTGGGCCACAGTGGAAGAAGAGTTGTCTTGGGCCACACATTAAATACATTGAGACACGTAATCACAAAACAATCTCATAACGTTTTGAGTAAATTTGTGATTCTGTGTTGGGCCACATTCGTGGCCTTCCTGAGCCTCATGCGGCCCTTGGGCCACGGGTTGGACACCAGGTCATTCCATGTTGGGGTGGCAACAGTTTTAAACAAAATCACTTCCCTGTCACAATGTTCATCTTGGTATTTTTTAACAAGATTTTAAAAATATTTTATTTATTTACTTTTAGAGAAAGGGAAAGGGAAGGAGAAAGAAAAGAAAACATCAATGGGCAAGAGATACATTGATTTGGTTGCCTCTTGCTCACCCCCAACTGGGGACCTGGTACACAACCCAGGCCTGTGCCCTGACTGGGAATTGAACTGGTGACCTCTCAGTTTACAGGCCAGTGCTCAATCCACTGAGCCACACCAACCAGGGCTCATCTTAGTATTTTAAGAATTATAATAATTTTAATGCACCACTGTAATGTACTATAAATCTGACGTGTTTTCTAGCTGATTTGAAGTTTTGTTAGGGAAAAATTTACACATTTCCTTTGCTCAAGAAATTAAGTCATCTTTGGTGCTTTTTAATTTAAACTTAGATCCCTTTCTCAAGTTCACTCAGTGGCTTTCCAGGACTCTGCCCCTTCTACCGACCATCAAAGCACCTTTGATTGTCATGGGAAGTGCCTGCCTCTCACCCAGAATCCCCTATCCCAACCGCCGATATGCCTGGCTGGTCTGAGCATTTCACCCATAACTCTGAGACACCTAACCTGCCTCTTCCACAGAAAACCAAAGACCACCTGGGCTTTGAGCCAAAACAGCTCTTCCCCTTGAATAACACTGAACCTGAGTAATTCTTGGCGATCTTCGATAAGTGATTTTCTATGTTTCTCTCCTCTTAAAAAGTGATTTAGGGAATGATGTGTTAAAGTAATATTTTCTTTCAAGGGCAGAAAAAAGAAGGCCTTGAAGAAGACAGTCTTTGATTGTTGAGCAATTACTTTGGGCTCCACTCCACCCCTCCCTCCCTGCCTACCACCCCACTGCAGCAGGCAACTGCAGGAACCCAACGGGGCCAAAATACACTGACTAAATGGAACCACAGTGCTTCCTGGACACTCAGCCTCCAGATGACGCAAGACAGTGGTACAAGTTAGTCATGCGCAAACAAGAGTGGCTCTTAAACTAGCTTTATTTGCTTGGGCTCCAAGTATCACCACCTACGCTATACCAAGCCTAGAATGGTAATAACACTCCTTGTTCCTTTATTCACTGATATAGCAGTTGCTCACTGAACAACATTTCGGTGGGGCCAGCAGGAGCAAGGGTGAATGCAGCAGCATCTGTGGTCACCAATAACTCACACTCCAATGGAGGAGAGGACAATTCCAAAACAATACGGACTCCCAGTGATAGGTATGTGGCCTAAAAGGGGGGTTTCTGTCCCGGAAGGAAGGGAAGGAACTACGAGCAAAGACTTCTTGGGACAGGCAAAGCCTGCACTGAATCTTATACTTAAAAACCTCAGAGATCTACAGAGATCAAAATATTTTTACACACCTAGGAAAACCCCTGTGTTTTAAGGAGATGTCTTCTCAGGCCAACTTGCTTCACAAACACCCTCAATTCAAATTGGAAAATGGGCTCCAGAACCGTGATTTTTTTAACATAAAATTAAATTTTGCCCATTTGCTTTTTATTCTTGTACAAATGAAACCATAAATCCTGTTCACAAAATAGGTGTTTCTCAACTTTCAAAATTTTGGTTCAGAAAACATCTATTTCTTGTTCGGTTAAATAAAGTTCTGGCAGATGCTGGTTCTCACCCTGCTGCCAAAGCCATTATACACTTGGGCTGTGGTGTTTGGACAGACTTGAAATAGGAGTGTTGAGTCCCAGTGGGTGTGTCCTGATGTGATAATTGCTTCTGGGACAGGTTATTGTGCTCAGCTTCCCAGCCGGGGTTCGGCTTAAAATACATTTTGCATATTGTGCAAATCACTTGGAAAAAAATTCCTGATGAACTGCCTATAAAACTCTAGCACAGGCTGAGTCATGTCCTCAAATATTTCACTTTTCCACTGGGACCAACTTCCCAAGTGTTTTTTTTTTTAAACAGAGACGTTAATTAAAGGCAACGTCTCATTCGAAGGGTGGAGAAACTGAGATGCTAGCATAACATGAATCATCTTCAGTTGCAGAAAGAGTTAGCTACAAAATCTATTGGTAATGGTGGTTGAGAAGTCTATTCCTTCTGTGTTGTTACTTCTGACCTTCCCTTTCCCTGAGATCGTGTTCAGGGTACTGTGCAACAAATCTCTAGATGGGGATGCAGAAAAGAGAATGCAGGCTATTGAGATGAAGTCAGGATTGTCCTGTCATCGTGCTTTAACTATACAGCACAATGTATATGAAAATTTACCTATAACTTTTTTCTCTGGGTACATATCTTTGATGTCCCTCAATATAGTATATTAGGAGTTGCAAACTAAGCCTATTTCTGGTCTCTCTACAGTGGATTCTAAGACCGTATTGATAATATTAGGCCATTCTCATGCAAACAAATGGCTCTATTAACTCATCTTTAAATTGTTGTTCATATCAGTGAATACTAACAAGAAAGACACTGTCGATTTGAGTAACAGTCAAATGGGAATATCCTTTGATTGTTGAGTGTTGAGAATGTTTTTCTTGGTAAATATTTACTCCTGAAGACCATGAATTGAAAATAAGTTAATAGGCTGGTGCCTTTGTTGGGGGTCTGCCCAGTCATCCAAGGTACCACACCTTATCATTCTGGTTCTCACCATGGCGGAGCGACAGAGGCATTCCAAAGCCAGGGACGATCTCCCCAGGGGATGGCACCGTGGTCCGGGAGTCCTGTGCTTCTTAGCAACTGTCTCCCTGACTCTGTACTGGGTGCTTGTGCCTGAGCCACATCAGGCCGCAGCTTCCCATCTTTGGAGAGTGCTAGCTGCTGGCAGTGGGGAAGCTAATAAACCCATGTTCCAGCTTTTATTCTTTCCAAGGTTATTTATTGGACTCCTCCAGCATGCCAGGCTCCGTGTGACACCATGGAGAAGTGAAGGCAGCAGCCACAGCCTCGTGGAGCTTCCAGGCACATGGAAATGTGCAGAGCTCTCTGAGACCATGGAACGAAGAAATCCAGGCTCGACTGGGAAATTAGGAGGTTATGCATCTATGTGGAGAAAACATCTAATCTAAGAACTGGTTCTCAGACTGGCTACACATTGAAATACCTGGGGAGCTATAAAAAAACACTGTTTCCTGGGCCTCACCTCCAGAGCGTCTAATTAAACTGGGAGGGAGGGCAGTAATCTGGACATCGGGATATTTTAACGCTGCCTAAGCAATCCTAATGTGTGACCAAGCTTGGGGACTCAAGGCTAAGGGTGAGCACAAGTGAGTCCAGTGGAGAAGGTCCTGGTGGAGGGCACCACGTGTACAAAGACGTTGTGATCTGAAAGGGGCTTAGTGGCTTCTGGAAACGGTGTCTGGAGTGCAAGAAGGAGGCTGGGAGGAGCAGGGGAGGAGGCTGAAAATGATAACCTGACTCCTTTCTGCTTTGCTGGCCAGGATCATGGCCCTGATAAGTAGGTTAGAGATTTCACACTTTTTAGTAACAGCCATGGAAAGCTACTGTCTGGCTTTAGACAAGGCAGTGACATTATCTGACTTGTGTTAGTAAAAGGCATCTCTGGACAGAGAGTGAATTGGAGGTGATAAGACATTGCTTAATATGATGTGTGAACCTGGAGCTCTCTCCATTTTTAAGTAGCTTAGAACTGTCGAAAGAGCCCGGTGATAGAACAGGCACAGGGCTGCAGTCATGCCCAGCAAGGCAGAGAGAAGTCAGGCTGTGCTAGATGACCGTGGGCTTCGGAAGAGTCGGGTTTTTCTTTAGATGAGCCGCACTGAGGCCAACTCCTTCCCGTCCCACCGACTCCCTGTCTTTCTCCCTTCAGATGTAAATCCTGCCTCTGCCCACTGGTACTCTCAACTCCTCCAGCACAAACCCAGACTGCAGAAAGGACAGAGACAAGAGCACAGACAAGAAAGGCTCCTCACCTGTAAAATAGGGACGGTAAGAACAACTTCTGCCTTCTAGAGGCTTGTGAGGGTTGAACAAATGATTTTCAAAAGCATTTAATATAAAATTTACCATACAGTTACTGCTCAGTAACCACTAGTGACTTATTATTAGTGCTCTTGTTATGATAGATTTGCACCCTACCCATCCACAATTTTACTCCAGTTGTGTGGTGCCTTTAACTTTCATAGCATAAAGTTGGCTGCACTTTGGGATAAAAGACTGAACAGTTCAATCTGCTATGCCTTGGCTGGGATCCACTGGAGATGAGGTTAGGGGTGGTGAAGAAAGTCAGCTCCTCTCATCACCACTAGATGGTGCTAGCATATTACAACCCACCCACAATGCTTTTCAGATAAATTTCACAGTAAAGAAATGTGCTGGAGGGCTGACAGGCGCCAGGCTATTATTTTCTAAATGTTGCCTATTATTCTCCTTCTGGCACAAGGGCCTACAGTGCTCCTTGTATGAGCCCATGTGCTCCCCTGAGACAAAGACAAGGACTGTGTTTCAATTGCTGTATTTTATTTTTTTACTTATATTTTTATTTTCTCCTTTTCTTATGTTTTATTTTCTACTGAATTTATTGGGGTGACACTGGTCAATAAATGTTTATCAGTTTCAATATTTGAAACAGTAATGAATCAGAAGTCTCTCCCAAATTAATGTCAGAAATCAAACCACCCTTTCAAGATGCTCAGGAAACAGCAAGCAGGACAGATGCCAGAAAAGTGGCACCTGGGCATATTTTCAAACTACGGGAGATCAAAGATTAAGAAAACAAAGTACTTAAAGAAGTCAGAGGAAACGATGGGTGATACTTTCTGGACTATACATTTGCAGTGGTTTTGTAAGCCTAAAATTAGTTTAAAATAAATCTTTAAATAATTCTCTAGGTTGTTATCACCAATGTTTCCAGGCCAGCATTTCTCAAAATTTCTCCCAATTATTACACTTTTTTCAACCCCCTCAGAGCCTTTTGAGACAATTTTTCCCTGATTGTGTATCCTGTGAATTTTGACTATCAGAGATGGGTTGTAGTTATTTATGTATTGTATGTGTATCTCTGCTTTACGTACAGAAACAGTGAGTTTTCTTGTTCCCCGTCCCGGAACCAGTTTTTGCTCCATTTGGGAATGCTTGCTCTTTTTAGGAGGTGTGATGCTCTCCTCTGACCTTCCACAAGTTTGCGTATCTCGCATCAATTACCTATTGTTGCTTTGCATTTCAGTAAAAAACAATGTGTTTCTTTTAAAAGGTTTCAGGTACAATTCTAGAACACATCATCTATATACTATATTGCGTGTTCACCACCCCCAGTCAAGTCTCTTTCCACTATCATTTAACGTCCCCCCTTTACCCTCTCCAAACACCCTCCACACCCCTTTCCTTCTGGTTATCACCATATTATTGTTTGCCTATGAGAATTTTGGGGGGGGAGGGTCTGTTTGCTTAATCCCTTAACCTTTTCACCTAGCCCCCCCCAACCTCGTCCCTTCTGACAGCTGTCAATCTGTTTCTATTTTGTTTGTTTGTTTCTTTTGTTCATTATATTACACTTATAAATGAAATTGTATGGTATTTGTCTTTCTCTGACTGGCTTATTTGACGTAGGTCCATCCATGCTGTCACAAAGGGTAAGACTTCCTTCTTTTTAACGGCCGAGTAGTATTCCATTGTGAAAATATAGCACAGACAGAAGACAACTTAGTTGATGTCACAGTTAGGGTCATGCAGTCAACACAAGAAATCTAAAAAATTTTTGTAAATATAAAGTGCAATGAATTGCTGCTATAAAAGACTGCTTTGAGGCAAGCAGAGATTAGTGCAAGAATCTTAGAGAACTAAGTTTTACAGTTTGCTGTTTCCTTGATTAAGAAAAAGCACATCACCTCCTATAATTAAAATGTCCTTGCAGACTAATTTAACAATTACGATGATCAGTTTTCCCTGCCTAATTTTCAAAGTAAATTTCTGCCTTTTTCAAGTTTTCCATATCAGCAATACCCAGTTTCACCCACAGGTGGAAGCCCTGAACACAGTTTCAGGCTAGTTTCCATGAAAGGGTCATTTAAGGATGCCTGCTGGTTGCCACATTGCCTTGGTGATGAAATGCTGTTGTCCTTGCTCCCTAGGAAGCACAGGTGGGAGGGGTTTTTTGGCAACCTCTGTCCTAGTCAACAGAGGACTCTTCCCTGAATTGCATGCCTTGCTCTTCCAAATGGAAAAGTTCTCTCTACACAACCACTATCAGCAAATTTCACACAAGATGTTCAGGCATCTCTCACTCACACTTACTCCATATGATGAGGCGAGGAGCTGTTTGCCAAAGGGAAAATATTGTGTCGTTTTCTCTTCCCGCAGCCAAGAAAAATTTCAAAGGGAGCCTGTTTTTAATTTCTTGCTTTGGTTTCCATTGGACATGCTGATGAGCCCCTGAAAGATGTATCACTGGAGGTCTGGATGCCAAGGAGAAAGACTTGCCTCTGCAACCATGGCATGATTCAGGTACCTCCCATGGTTTGAATCCCTCCCATGTTTCGTCTCTCAGTTCATAGCCCAGGTTACAGGCATGTTCTCACGTGGGTCTCCACACCACAGCTGCTGAAAGACATGGCAGGTGATGGCTATCACTCTGACTCAGTGCATAGGATCTGATTTGTCCAAGAGTGAAAGTGAGCCGGGGTGGAGTCCGGACTCAATCCCCAGTCTTCACACAGCGTGGCTTTGGTGTTCACTCTTGCACACCACACGCAGCTTCTTATTCACGTCTGCTCATTTCATGTTCACCAACTGCCTTCCACTCTCCATGGGCACATGTAGTCTCTGCCCAACTAAATGTCAAGTTTAAAGATAGTGACTATGTCTCTGTCTAATAAACTAGATAATGACTATTAGACCATGTGTAATAAACTTACCGTTCCCCCAAAACCTTCAACACGTAATAATAATCATTGGTTGGGTCTTCATTGTATGAAGAAGGAAAGTACCAAAGGTATCCGATTTCTATACCGGTAAATCTAAATAAAGTCAAATGCTTAGATTTTCTTTTTGTGAAAGGGAAAAAAATCAGGACTGAAAAATGGACAATTTTGTCAAATTTATTTTAAATGGCTCTTCCATTTAAAATGTCAGTTCAGGGCAGACTCATTTCCTATTCTATATCCATTGTGGGTTTAGGTTGTAATTGTGATGACAGCAAAGAAACTGGGGTGTTTTTCTGTTTTCCTTTGCTAAATGACATGATTCGGGTACAAGTAAAATTGTGTTTCTGTGGGTTCGCCTCCATATTTACTCTCTGCCTGACTCCCATTTTCCAGTGTTTCATAGTCTGGAGAGGAAGTGTGGTCTAGTGGTCAGAAAAACAGTTAAAGAGACTAGAGTCGTGGTTTCTATTCCTGTCTTGCTTCCTGACTCATCATAAGATCTTAAGAGAGTCACTTAATCCTTTTGAGCCTCAGTTTATCCGCTTTTTTCCTACCTAGAGATGTTGCTCAGAAGTAACCAGATCATCCCACAACATGAATAAGAAATAAGTTTGGCTCTAAAAAGAAATGATACAACTGAATTCAAGTCTTCGTGAAATGGATCATAATGGCTACAGAAGAAAAACAGGATCTTCTACTTAATGTTACCAACTGAAAGGAGCCACTGATGACCCTTCTAGTACATGTTGGTTCAGCTGGTTATGGGCACTGACTTTAGAGATAGTATCTAAAAAGCAATTTACGATGGGAAGAAAATCAAAGAACCAGGAATCTAAGGAACAAGAACGTCAGGAATTTGGGGATCTTGCCCCCGACCTCCAGAACTGCATTGGGGGAATCATGCTCTATCCCAATAGTTCCCATCTGGACAGGCTGCCAGTTCAAGTTCTACTTGAGATCCTGGTTTCTCACTACCCTTCATTCTCTTCATGTTATCCTGCTTCAAGTAGAAAAGTAACTATGGATGGTACCCCTTGTTGAGTTAAAAGGGGATGACTTGGCGAAACAAAAATCAGTCCCCCAACTACTCACACACAGAGAATCATTTTTACTCCATCATATGGTCTACTGGCTGGTTAACTGACCCAGGGATTCTCAGCCGCCAATAGCTGCCTAAGAAAACAGGGCAAGGTTGGCTTCTGAACCTCACTGTTGGCTCAGTGACCAGTGTCACTGCATCAGGAGCTGCTGCTACCTTTGCAAGATAACACCTAATGAATAGACAGTTCACTATAATTCTGACACTTAAACTAATAATAATAGTATTATAAGAATAATAGTGATTTATTAATATATGCCAATTATCAGGCACAATGCTCAGCATATTCTATACATGACCTCATTTAACTTTCCTCTACATCCAAAAAGGTGAGGTTTTCCTAATATCCAAAGAAACTTAGCCTCAGAAATAAAGTAACTTCCTTGAGGCCACAAAGTGAGGAAGGAAATCCAAACTATCAGACTGCAAGGTCATGATCTTGACCACTGGGGTATGCTGCCTTTCTCCACCTGGAACAGGTCAAAGGGGACTTGCTTTCAGAGTATTAGGGGAGAAGCAAAGAGCTTGATACTCAGTGCAATTTATTTTCCAAGTAGATAAGCAGAGAAGACTGTTTCTCTGACCTCAGGGGACGTGCAGTGTCTCTTTCTGGGCTGGCCTCCCCAATTGGCCAAGCTGGTCTCCTTGCTTAAAGAACAGGTAAAAAGGTGGAGCCAACTCTTGTCTGCATGCCTGCTTGTTACATATAACAAAGTGTTCCTGGGTTGGGGAAAGAGGGGATGAAGAAAATAACAATTCAGGATATCAAAGATTCTCAAGATACAGCTTGCTGAAAAAGAAAAGAAAAAGAAAAAGAAAAATGAGCCCTGGCTGGTGCAGCTAAGTGGATTGAGTGCCGGCCTGTGAACCAAAGGGTCGCTGGTTTGAGTCCCAGTCAGGGCATATACCTGGGTTGCAGACAGGTCCCCAATAGAAAGCACGCAAGAGGCAATCACACATTGATCTTTCTCTCCCTTTCTTTCTCCTTCCTCTCTCTAAAAATAAATAGATAAAATATTTTTTAAAGAAGAAAAATAAGAGAACAGGTATAGCTTATTCTCATGCAGACCATGAATCAGGACCTACTGAGCATTATCCATGAATACACATCTCACAGGAAAAAATCAGAAGAACTAGCACACTGAAACTAAGGGGCCAAAGACCCAAGAGGGAAGAAAATCATATGAGTGGATGACACAGTCTGGTCATTCACGGACTTGGCTTAACCAGAAGCATGTGACTGAAAAAATCCCCTAAACTTGGAAGTGCTGTTCAGGAAATTAAAGGGCCGGGGGCACAGATGTTGTTTTTATCTTTATTTCCAATGTAGGATTTAGACACTGAGAGAGGATATGAGAAAAAAATTTCAACAGGGTGATCATATAACTTAGGCTTCAAAATAGCATACTTTCAAAAACAAACATAAAAAGTGGTATTTGTTATTAACTACCCCAAAGAACAACAGGTGGACAAAGACTATCTCAGGTCATTCTAACCTTTGGGGGAATATGTTAATACAAGAATAAAATATTAGTAAAGAAATATGGGCAGTAGTAAAATACCTACATACACACACATATATAAGTATACAAGGTCTGTCCAGAAGGTATCCAGCATATAACACGAAAACTAGAGACATTTCTTGAAGAAGATACAAAAAACATTGTCCATGGGACAATGTACAGGGTCCCCTTCAAAGTAGGCACCCTGGGACTTCACACAGTTCTTCCAATCACCATCAGCTGCCCCATGATATTTTTCTGAATCTCATAGATGGTCTGAAATCTCTTCCCTTTCAAAGGCAATTTTAGTTTGGGGGAAAAAAAAACCAAAAGTCACAGGGCCCCAAATCTGGGCTGTAGAGGGGCTGAGTCACCTGGGTGATTTGTTCATGAGCGGGCACATTGTGGTGATGAAGCTGCCAATCACCAGTTGCCCACAGCTGTGGCTTTCTGAATCGTCTGAATAGTTTCTGTGGAGGAATGTTCAAGCGTAACACAGAACTTGGTGCAGATTCATTGCTCTACTCGCTCATTTTGAATGCAACAGCCACACATTACACATGCTCACTCAATGGCGTCCACCACCCCCACTGATTAGTACAGTGAAGTGGTCCTTGTTCACACCTGGGCATTCTAGTCCATGCTCCTTGGCTGCCAAGTAACATCAAACAGTTCTCATTGTATTAACAATAGCTGGACTTTTTTCAGACAGATCTGTATATAATACAGAGAGAGAGCAACCAAGGAACCAATGTGATGAGGGTATTCTGAAGAATTGGTTAATTCTGACACAGACCATAAAATTGGCACATTGACAAGTTATGGAAGTAAGGTGAGAATTTGATTACCTAGAATATTAGAAATTTCCATCTGAAAATCATCTCATCTGATAAATGTCTGAATTTACTGTGTCTTGCTTACAATTTCACTTCTCAGAAAGTAAAGGAAGTGGCAAAGGAACAGTTACATTGGGTGTGATTCTCCTTAATAAAGAGGAACTTCTAGGAAAGTAAGATCTAATGCACGTTCAGATTTGTGCCCTGCTACCCATTCCAAGTTTCCAGGGAGCGAGAGGAAGGGTCCCTGAGACCAACATGGTTCAAGTGGGAAGCAAAGCCCATGAAAATGAAAACCACACAACATGGCCACAAATGTTCTCTATCCAGTGAAGGGCACAGTACAAAAAAGACCTTTAAAAATATAGACAGAGACACCATACCCAACACAGATGAGGCTGGCAGAAAAGGCCTAAAGCCACAAAGGAGTCAATCTTTGGAGCAAGATAGAAGACATTCTCAAGCATGTGTGCCCTTAGAGGACCCCTGTGGCACTGAAGGAGCACAGGAAGTAGAGGAATTTAGTGTTGATCTACATGATTTTGTAAATTCTTGGGTTCTTAAAGTCCTGTGTCTTTCTGCCATCTCACGGTACCAAGCACATAGCAGTCCCCAGTAAATATTTGCTCAGTAAATGAAGGTAAGGATGATACTCCAGATCAACCTCCATCAGTACAGCTCATCAATATCTGTAGTACAGTCCTCAAAGGACTTACCACTTTACTAGCAACCCAACAAACATGATTAGAATATATAACCCTTGAGTAAACAATATTTTTTAAAGACTCAACTTATCTACCTATAAAAATGAGGATCCAAATATTCATATAACTACAAAGTAAGAAAGTAAAATATAAGATGGGCAAAGCGTGCAGAATTTCTGAGAATAAGTTGGCTCTCACACTTGCAAAAAAACCCAAGTCCTAACGGCGGCCCCATGGGATGGATTGTGGGTCTCCCTCATCTCTGTTTGCATCTCCTTTTACCCCTTCTCACACATTTCACTCTAGCCCCACTGAAGGGCCCTTCCCTTGCCATCATCTCCTCTACCTGGAATGCTCTCCCTGCAATTATCTGCATGATTATTTCTTCTCTTCTTTAGGTCTTTGCTCAAATGCACCTTCTCAGTGTTACCTTCCCCGGAAATTCCATTTATATTGGCCATCCCAACTCCTGCATCTCCACCTTGGCCTGGGTTTCCCCAAAGCAGAGCCTGAGCAAAGGCTTATGTGCAGGGAGCAATCTGAGAATGTGATCCTGGGGAGCATAAGGACAGGACCAGGCAAGGAGGAAAAGACCATCATGGATGCACAATCTAGCTGGCTACCTCCATGCGATGATTCATTCTTCCAGGCACCTCTGGAGAAACCTTAGAAAACATGTATCAGAACTGTACCTCTGGGGAACAAAAAAAGAATCATCTATTGACCCCTCCTGCCCATCTGGGACTAACTGCCCATACCCTGGGGTATTGCATGTCTGAGTGTAGGCATAGTCTTGATGGAGTGTCCCAGGCTCAGCATCAGAGTTTTGTGCACAGCTGGCCAAAGTCTGCAGGACAGGTGTTGGCAGCAGTGGCTGGAGTGAAAGGAAGGACAGCGAAGACTTGAAGCAGAAAAGGAGCCCCATCGCTCTTTCCTACTCTGTGTTTCTCCATTGCTTTTTTCAGCCTCTGAAATCCTGTGCTAAGTGTATATGTATTTAGTGTCTGTCTATCCCTGATACTCTGTAAGCACAAGAAAGGCAAGAGTTGTTGCAGGTTTAGTTCATGACTGTGTCCCCAATACCCAGAAGTCCATCTGGCACTGAATGACCATTCTGTATATGATCAATGAATGAGTGAGTGAATGAATGAATGTGTTCATTTTGAAACACTGTGAAACTCCAGGATTTTATGAACAAAAACTCACAGGTGGTGTTTATTATAATAAATTATTATATTATGATCATATTTTCCTCAAAATTTATCCATAGATAATTTTTTTGTTTTCTCCATGCCATAACTATGCATTGGCCATAATTAAAACCCTAGAGACAATAGACAAAAGCAAACAAAAATCCTTCAAAAGAAAATAGAAATGTTTTTAGCACTTTCACTTCTCTAACTTTCTGTGCAACTTCACCCAACCATATGCCACTTAGTGATGGACAAGGTCAACCATAAAGCCTACTTCCCTTTGCCCAATACTTTCCATTGCTTTCAGCAAATATAACATTCAGCCTTAATTGGCTTAGCTTACATTTAATATATGCACATCTAATACACATTTATGTATAAACATTTTTATTTTTATATATGAATGGTCACACAGATGCAAAATTTATGTCTTATTATCTTACTTTACAAATTAATATCTCTTGCTTTTTTTTCTTATTCCCACACTAAGTCATATTTCTAAACCCCTTCCTCCATGTAGGACACATTTAAAAGGTGACCCAAGATTTACATAGTTAAATAATCCAATGAATATTCATCTCATTTAGGCACTGACCCTGACCTCTTTGTGTCTCCAGAAAAATTCAAATTTGCCAGAAACAACTTATTCTAATTCAAAAATGTTTTTTTTCACTGAGCAGCATAACTTAACAGTGACTTTCAATGACTGCTCGTACAGTGATAACTGTTTCACAGACCTCTGACTGGTTGCACAGGCCTGCCCTGGCCCTTTCTTTAGCCCCCCAATGACACAAGGCATATTTAGTGTGACTGAGTTTTGTAGACCCCCACCACACATTATGGCAGCAGACTCTTACCATATTTGTCCTAAAGTGAGATATAGTTGATTCTCAGTATTCACAGATTCTATATTTGCTAATTCAACTATTCCTTAATATTTACTTGCAGTCCCCAATGAATGAAACTCAAGCCACTTATGGTCATTCATGACGTTCGGAGCAGCGCAAAATTTGCCTCTCCGACACACGTTCCCAGGTGAGGGCTCCACAGGCATCCACCTGCTCATTTCAGTGCTCACACTGCAAGGTGTCCTTTTTGACATTTTCACATTTTTCACATTGTTGTGCTTTTTGCTGTGATTTTATTGTGTAAGTCATCCCTAAGCATAGTCCTAAAGTGCTTTCTAGTGTCCCTAAGAGCAAAAAGGTTGTGATGTGCTTCACGGGAACACAGCAAGTGTAGACAAGCCTCATCAGGCACAAGTTATAACACTGTTGGCCTTGGGTCCCGTATTAACAAACAACATATATTAAATAAATTATCTTCTACAGAGACATATAAAACAAGGTTATCTATTGATCTGTTGACTGATGGCTCACAGGTACCTAGGCCTGCATTTTCTCCGGGAGCAGCAATTTAGTATTCACTAATTTGGTGTCCATGTAACTTCACAGAGCGTAACTACCACAACTGATGAGAATCAAGTGTACAAGTTCTCTAAAAGCACAAAGCAGGGATCTCCCCTGGTATAGCGAATCTGTCTGTCCTCTGTCTTATCCCACAGCCCTTCCTCTCACGGGTAAGACTGCCTAGTGCAGTGCCAGTGGCTCAGAGGTCTTGGACCTGACTTCACGACACACAGAGAAACAAGTACAAGAAATTTTGGGCCCCTCGAACTACTCTCAACCAATGACTTCTCGGGACATATGACAGACAATGCCCAGTGTTCTGGAGCATTAACCAAGGTAACTCTGAGGCATACTCTACATTGCTTCCCAGAGTTCCACACAGAGCAGGCTCCGGTGGCTATGCTCCCTTCCTGTCTCATGCACATAGGACCATCTCTTAGATGAACTACTTGTGCTTGAATCCTGTATCAAAGTCTGCTACATGAGAACCCAAAGACACAAGTTGATCTGAAACATCTCAGCTGACGTGAGGCCACAGCAAATTCACCACCAATACGACCCAAACCAAATAAAGTATTCTATGACATAGAGACACACTCAGTCCACGACACCAGGCAGCCACGATCACAGAGCTCTAGAACCCCATGTTAGGGACCAATCTACAGGATGATCTTTTCATGACCCAGAGCTCCAGAACCCCATGTTAGGGACCAGTCTACAGGATGATCTTTTCATGACCCTGTGGAACTGCTGGAGAATTTATGACAAGAGAGCTCCTGATAGTGACATGTGCTCAAAATTAGCTGTTCAGTGAGTGAAACTACAGAAGACTCTTAACATCACCCTGTGAGTAATGCAAAACCAATGGGATTTTGAGCAATGAAATAGCAGCAATACAAGGTGTGTTTCAGAGAAAGTAATCTGACATTGGCAGAGAGGCTGGGTAGAAAAGGAAATAAACTCTTGTTTTCCAGTTAAATGGGGGAATAAAGCATTTACTTAGACACTTTAATGTAAAATTATCAAAAGCAAGAGATCAATTTTTACATGGAGAGAGAGGAGAAAGGGAGAGAAATGAAGGGAAGAGAAGGGAAGGGGAAGAGAGGAAGAGAAGAAAGGAGAGAGACAAGAGTGGAGGAAGAAAAAGAAGGAGGAAAAAAAACCCTGAGAGTCTGAGTCCTATAATGAGCCCAGCAAAGACATCCTCCCCCACCAACATGCAACCCTTAGACCCGGGCCATTTAAATAACCTACAAAACAAGAGTCCAGTCATAGCAGGGCTGGTGGGAGCAGTGAGTTCAGGCTTCACAGGGCTGTTGATAGCAGACAGCTTCCTGTGCAAGGGGAGAAACCACGGCAGGAAGCTGCCTCTGTCTTTATTCTTTTCTAAGATATTTATACACTCCTCTGTGGCCAGCAAACATAACTGGTGTAACTTGGATGAAGTTTTAATTATACGGGATTTTAATGATTTAAGTTGCTGTGGGTGGACAGGGGAAGCCAATAAGGAGGCAGCAAAGGTTCACCCAAGTACAGCAGCCTGTTTCCCCTTAGCCCTGTAAAAAACAGCGTTCCAGAGGGAGGTCTCAAGGTTCATGCCCAAGGTAGGAGAGAGCCACATAATTCTAGCTACTGGCTATGGGCACGGGCTTTGTCAATACTCAGTCTCACCACAACATGTCAACAAGTTTACAGATCTGTGCTTGATAATTTTGCTATAAAAAGAAATTATGGGGATAATTATCATCTCCATGTTCCCCATTCTTTACCCACAATTTTCTTCTAGACTTTTCGCCCTTCTCTCTATTTTTGCTTTCTTCTTCTGGACCAGCCTATCCACACTTCTCTTATTGTCGAGAGCTAAACCATGGGGAGATCACTCTGTTCTGCCCAGAATATGCTCATCAAGGTCAACATGACTGACAACTTTGCAGAGCAATAGATGGGACCCTGGTGAGATTTTCATGCAACACTCACATTGCTGACCTGCTCCTGCTCAGGGCAGGAATGATGTCAGCACTTGCCCCATTGGTACCTACCAAGAACTTTGAAGGCCCTTTTTAAATCACCACATAATCTTATTCAGCAGACCTACAGCATCAGACTTCTCTGGGTGGCTTTGCAAGATGGCTGAGTTAGTCACACTGTAATCAAGTATGTATTTTCATTCATTCAACCATTTACTGAGGATTAACTACCGCTCTAAATGCCTTGGTCGCTACAACAATGAATATGACTGAGATTTAGGTGCTCAAGTTGTTGATAATTCGACAGGAAGCAAGAAATATTCTCAAACAATACAACAAAGAAAGCATCCTCCCAGAGAAGATGGGTGGAGTAAGACATCTCTCAGCTGGGGATTCAGAAAGTGCTGCAGATGGCATTTGATCTTGGCCTTAGAGGTTGAAAAGAATTTCTATATGGACAGACAAAGGGTTTCAGGTAAAATTAACAGAGGTAGGAAGGTACAAGGTGGAGGGTCGGGGGTAGGTGGAGGTATTCAGGGTCAAAAAGTATTTCACTTTGGCTAAGATATAGGTATGTTAAAGGAGTGAAGGCTGAAGGAGTTAAATTAGGGCTGGAAACATTTTTTACAGGCAATGGAAAGGCAATGAATGTCAGAGATTTGGTCCAACCCCTCATTTCAAGGATTAGAACCCTGCACCTAGAGAGCTACAAGTCTTTCCCAAGGTCCCATAGCAAGTCAGAGCTGACTCTGGGCTCCATGTCCTGGGCCCCCTCACTGTGTGTGGCTATTTCACAATCAGAACTGAGCCTTAGGACAAATAACCTGGCAGCAGAATAAAAAACAGATGACAGAAGTGAAAGATCGCAGGCACGGCAGCAGCCAGGAGGCCTTCACAGGTTCCAGGAAAGGCCTACAGGGCACCTGGGCCAAGCTGTTGGCAGTGGGAATGCAAAGGAAGGTATGAGTCCAAGAGCAATTGTGGAGGAAGAATTTACAGGACAAGATGACTGTTCAGATGTGTGGGCTGTGGCAGGGGAGGCAGGAGAGCTGATTCCAAGGTTTCAAGCCCAAGTGACTAGGAGTCTTTTATGGAAAAAGGAACTCACCCACTCTTTCCTTCGCTCCTGGCCAGGCACCTTCCTCTCCTCCTCTCTACTGCCAACAGCACTCCCCCAGAGTCTCCCCAGCCCCCAAGTCAAGGCTTCTGTGTGGAGGCCCTGCTTTCAGACCTGGGACGACTTCAACACTGCTGTTGCCTCTCACCCACTTCTTTCTGTTAGTCTCCCCCTTTGGATTTCTTTTCTCCATGGGCTTTTAATATTCACTCTTTAAATTTTCATCAGTCCCTTAAATGTCATTGTTTTTGAAGTTAATAGTAACATATGACAGAATCCCAATTCAAACCAGTTCAAATGAAAAAGGGAATTCATTGATTTCTGAAACTGAAAGTCTTAGAAGTATGTATAGCTGTAGGCACAACTGAATTAGAGGTCTAAATTGTCTTCTTCTTCTTCTCTCTCTTTCTCTCTCTCTCTCTCTCTCTCTCTCTCTCTCTCTCTCTCTCTCTCACACACACACACACACACACACACACACACACACACACACAGAGCAAGCAAGAGTTCTGCTTTTATGTCTGTTGGCTCTGCTGCAGGGCTGACTCCTCTGGTAAGATGGTCTCCAACAGTTCGTTGGCCTCCCAGCTCAGCTGCCGCAGCTGCTCCAGTAGAAGGACACACTCCAATGGCCCCAGAAAAGTGCTAAAATTTAATTTTATTAGACTCAGTTTGGTCAGGTGCCATTTCTGACCCAATCACTGTGAAGAGAGTGATGGAATGTGCTGATTGGCCAGGCCTAGGTGGCAAGTAACCAAGGTTAGCTCCATCCAAATCACATGAACTCAGAGTTGGGAGGGGGTCCCGGAAAGAAAGTCACATCATTATGGCCTTCAGAGAGGAAGGATGGATGCTTGCTTGGGGAAAACAACAAGTTTTTGCTGTTGTTCACACCTATTCACATCCAAAATATGTAGATCTAGGTTTTCCTTTGAATTTTTGGACCCGTGATCTTCTCCTAAACATCTCACTTTTATTTCAGACTCTCTACATTCAAAGGTGAGAGTTTCTCCCACTGTATTTCCAACGTATCTACATTGTGCCACTATGTTTAAGTTATTTGCAATCATGACTTTGGAGCTATTTCTTATTCGTCTCTCTTTTATACCAGACACAAGCTCCATACCCCCAAATGCAAGTACTTACACATATAGACATACACACATCCGTGTCTTCCAATTCCTGCTCTGCTTCGGCGCTCACATCAGCCATCTCGCCATGTGCTGGATTTTAAAAATAACCAAGCATTTCACTCTTCTCTCTCCAGTGTGATCTTCTGCCTCCTCCCAATGGAGACAACTGTACTTGAACAACAATAAAAAATATTTTTTTAATTTTTAAAAAAAGTAATTTTACTTCTGACTCTGCATCTGGATTGGAATTGCAGCTCTTTGGCCAATCTGGATTCTCCTTCATGACTTTGCTGTGATTTGCTCCTCTGTCTTAACCATGAAACCATGCTCAAGCTGGCCTGTGTAGCAAAGATAAACCATCCCAGCTGAGACCATCCTAGGCCAGCCAGGTACCACATGACCTAGCAGCTGATCACAGATGCTTGAGGATACAGAGCCAAGAGCAGAAAAACTGATGGGCTGAGCATGGTCCAACTTGATGACCCATAGAATCATGAGCTAAATAAACAGCTGTTATTTGTAAAGCACTAAATTTTGGATTTTTATGTTACACAGCAAATGCTACCTGATACACCTTCCCTGACACTGATTTAATCCATACTTTCCATTTCCATCATACCTGGTTGGTGAGTCATTTGAGCTGCTCTTGGAACGGTTAGTAATAATTATTTCTAACATTTACATAATGCTTATTCTATGCCAGACTGGATTCTAAGCATCTACATATAATAACTCACTAAAAGTTTCATAGCAGTAGACTGTATCATTGTCCAGGGCACAGGGAAACCAGAGCACATGTGATTGAGAATCCCTGGAAAACATTACTCATCCTACAGACAGAAGCCAAACATTCAGGAATATCTGGTCATCCAGGAAGCATCACAGATTTCCATGACCAGTTTCGTCTGATACGTATAATCTCTCTCCGGCATAAAATCTCCAGTCCAAATATGTAATCTTTTAAAATAAATGTACACTAAATCATTCATTACTCTTAAAAATACACAAGAGTTGCATACAAATCAATGGGAATTGCCTATGCATCTCTGAGGAGTGAATTGATCTTTGATTAACAAACCCACACAGATAAAACAGCACAGCACTAAAAGACAGACTGTGGTTCTGAATCCTCTTGCCATGTTGATCAGTGTGATTCTTGTAACAGACAAATTCAGTCAATAAAAGTATCTAAGTATTTGAGAATAACAAAAATGATTGTATACTCTAAATTAATAGTTCTAAATAATAATGTTTGCCCCAGGCACGTCCCTCTCAATTAATCCGCCATCGTCCCAATAATAACGCATGTTTAAAATGAATACAATAACAATTCTAGCATAGGAAGGCCTTCATTGCAAAGGAATTTCCAGAGTAGGTGTAGAGGGGATGGGAAAGAGGGAAAAGTGTATTAGAAAAACACAGCATTTTGAAAAATTAAATCAAGGATTAAATTTGAGAACCATTTGAGAATCTTACACAATTTAAGACTAGACTCAATACCTTTCTTTTAGTTAATCTAATATTTCTAGTAGCTATATTGTTTGTTGTTTTTATTCAATTTCTTCCAAGCATAGCAGAGAAGGAAGGGCTATTTTCCTCTGTTAACAGGTAAGGTTGAAAATAAAGATTTTACAGTCAGTCATGAAAATGAACTCAGTGAAGAATTTTATTTTTGTCAGGAAAGAACAAGACAGGTAGAGGTCTGTGGGAACAAGATCATAAAATAGGAAAGGGCTGGAGGACCAGTCTGTGATTCCAGCACAAAAGAGCTGCTCACCACACATGTGCTATTGAAATTCTAGGTGGGCATTCTGGGCCCCGGACAACATCTCAGCGTTGTGGGAGCCTATTTCACAATTTTCGTTTCTGCTAAAACACACACAAAGGTTGCATGACCATGTGTGAGCACAGGTGCAACGAGGAAATAAAAATGGGCAAAGATGACCCAATTTTGAAAGTATAAAATAAAACCTAAAATGACCTAATGTCACAAAACCATCAAACACATGACATGCAACCTGTCATGTATTCAATTATTTAGTATCCTACTAAGATACTCTTTTTATATGGCTTTTACACAAACTTTCATTTTATTTCTTATTATTGGTAATCAATTGCAAAAAAACAAGAGGTAAAAACAATTTCATAATGGATAAAACATTAAAAATGTCAAAAAAGAAAGACCTAGATCAGGTGAGAAAAGGTGATGGTAGCAATGTGATGTTTTATTGACTGCTCAGAAAAATTGGAAAATGTTATAAATCAACAAGTTCCATTCTGGTTTACTCAGAACACCTTTAAAGAGCATACGAGGAAAAAATAAAGTCTTGCTTGCCACTTATTTTCTGGTCACGTTGATGGGTATTCTTTATTGTCTCAAAACGCAACCCTGAGGTGATTTTTTAACCTTTCTTTAGTATGTGTAAAGGACAAAACTAAAACAAATTTAGCTTTAAAGGAGTCATAGAAATTTTTCTAATTTTACAGCTTGGTGAATGTAACAGTTAAATGATCTGTTACAGCAGATCAAAGACCTGCCCCAGTAGCGTTGCCATGATTCCCTCTTCAGAATAGTGCTGCTTTATTGCCATCCCTTAGCGGTTAAAGTGTGTTGTTGCAGCAACCAAAAATAATAGCTGATGAGCAGGCTGGTCTTTTATACACTGAGAAGGTATCCATCATTTCGAAATCATAATGTTCCCCACACCCTCGATTTTGTGTATGGGTCAGGAAGTTGTAAATACTTTGAGTTTCCATCTGTACATCTATAAAAATGCTGTGCTATTATGTTGCTCTTAAATAGAAGTGCTGGACTTAAACATGCCCCTGGACCACAGCAATCTTCATTTCATCTATGAGAAAATGGGGCCTGAAAAAAAAAGTTTTTTTCCGGGACCGCACACCCAGCCAACAGCAGCACAAGGATGAAAAGTCAGATCTCCAGGTTTTCAGTTAAGTGCTCTTTTAGTTTATGAGAAATAAGTGATCTTGAAGCTTTTGAAATGCACATGTGTTTCCTTGTAGCAAAGTTGATCATGTTTGTGTGTGGAAAACAGATATGGAATATGAGAGCTATGTTTTCTAAGCATATCAGAATGTTTTGTGAAACACTTCTGTAATCTAGTTAAAGAGCACATCATCAAAAGTCATTGCAGGCCTCCAAAAACTGTAAAAACTTTTTTTACAAAGGATATATTGATAAGGGTAATAAAGGCCACATGATGTTTAGACCCCCTGCTAGCAATGACCATATGATCACAAGATAAATTTGCCTTATAGAGTACCAGAGAAAACCAGTGATGTTTGTAATATTGAGTAGTGACTGCTAGACATTCTCTCTTGTCATTCCTTTGGCTTTCCCATCAACTCTCATTACAAATTCTGGGCTGCTCACCACCATCTTTTAGTTTCCTATGGCTTGCTTGTTCTCCAAATAACATTTCATATCAGGAGTGAATCCAGAATGGAAATTCCTATATGTGGCATAATAACTCTGATGATGAAGGCAACATAAACTCAACCATCACTTATTTAATAAACATGTGCTCAGTATTTGCACTATGTCAGGCACTATAGCAGGCACTGCAAGTAATACAAAACAAGAATAAGCTTTGATCATTGCCCTCAAGAATTTCATAAATTTTAACAAACTGTTAAGTGCTGAAAAATAAATGAAATGCTAGAGGAAATAGAGAAAAGCTGTTAATTCTGGGCAAGGGAGAAAATCAAGAGGTCAGAAAGATGGCTTTATCGGGGAGGTGTTTCCACTATTAATTTTTGTTTAACAATCTATCCCAGAACTCAGTAGCTTAAGACAATGGTGACATTTACAATACTCTCAAATCTGCAATTTGTCCAGGAGTCGGTGGGGATGACTCATCTTTGCTCTACTCAGCATAAGCTGGGGCTGCCAGAAGGCTTGAAGGCTCAGGACTAGAATTATTCAAAGGCTCATTCACTCACTTTTTTGAAAATTAATGCTGATTATAGCCTAGGACCTTACCTAGGACTGTTAACTAGAATGTGTATATGTGACATCTCTATGTTACCTGGGCTCCCTCACAACATGATGGCTGGATTTTAAGGGAAAAGAGAGAGAGAACGCACACACAATATGACCTATGACCTAGACTAAGAAATCATGCAACATCCATTTTGCCACATTCTATTCATTGATATGGTCACAAAGTCCTGTCCACCACTTGATGGAGAAATACTAAGGTTTCTGGAAGAGCTTGTGGGATCAGAAATAGTGCTGTGGCCATTTTGGCAAAGTAAAATCTACCACAGCAGGTAATTTTTTAGCTTAGACCTTGAATGAGATTTTTTCCAGGTGAAGAAAGAGTGCTTAGACAGAGAAACTATATGAAGAAAAGAACCAATCAGATACAAATGCAGAGTAAGTTATCTGACCATAAATAATAGAAGTCATAGAAAAAACAGCTAAAAAATCACCAAATCAGAACCATTTTTCCAATAAAATGAAAAAGACAAAAATAAGATACAATTTCTATTCCATCATTCACTATTTATACCAGGCATTGTGCAAAGTACTTCCTGTCCTACCCCCAGTTTGTGGAGGAAGAAACTGTGGTTTTGAAATTTAAAATATCTACATAGCTAGTAATGGGATCTCATCGTAGATCTATGTAATTCCAAAGCTCATGGTCTTGTCAACAGTGTTGTTCTAGGAACTGAAACCTGAGAATCAAATCTTAGCCAGAAACCTAGGGCTACCAGATTGGTCAAGGAATTGCCGGTTGATAATCAGATAAATCCCCGATTCTCAGCAGATGAATATGGCTGAGGTTCACTTATGCTCATGAAAATTCTGAAATGGTTGTTTCTGATCAACAAGAGTTTCGTTCAAGAAATAATTTAGGGACCTGTGCTCTTTCTCTCTTATGGTTCCACAGTCATCCACATTTTCCCTCCAAGGTTGCCCTTAGAAGAAAAAGAGTTTGGAGATTTACTGACTTGCCCCAGTTCACATTCTATTGGCTGGAAATTAGTCACATGACTACACTTAACTGCAAAGGGGCTGGGAAATGTGACTCAGCCACAGCAGCTGAGCAAGCAGTCAATCCCTCATAGAGCTACAAAATCTGCTGCAAGTGTTGAGAGGTATTCCAGAAATAAATAAGTGCTTCACTAGTATAAATCAATGGATTTTTATTTATTTCTACTAGAACCACTGTATGAAATTCTGGAAAACATTAGCTTATGATCTAAATATGAACTCCTTGTAAATCATTTCCCATATTTGCTTTTATGTGAGGCAATAAGTATTATAAAATGAATACCATGATCAAGTTGTAGGCTGAGTTAGCCACTGCTAAACCAAAGTGGATAAAGATTTTGGATTTTCAAGAAATGAGCTAACCTGTAATTAAAATTAATAAGTAATAAAAACTCAATCCACATGTAAATAGTATTAAATATACCCCATGTTTTGGATTTTAGTAGCAAACTTGTATACTCACTACCTTGACTGCCTTTATCAAGACCTTCCAATATCTACTCCCATGCACATTACCTCCCCTCTCCATTCACCCTCACCTGTAAGTGCTCCCCTCACTGTCCCTTGAGCAACAAACACGCTCTCAGCTCAGGGTTTTTGCTCTGGGGAAACAGAACTTTTCCCAGTGCAATACATGGACTAAGAAAGAAAATCTACCCATGATGGTGCATACAGTTGAAAAGTGACTATTCATGCTATGTAATTGATTCAAAAATCTGATACAGAAAAGGAGAAATTCCAAATATTATCTAAAGCCAAATACTAGACTTCATAGGAGAGTCACAGACCATTACATGACTGTAAAACTGAAATTTTGTAGATGGATAAAATGAGTTAGAGCTTGGTCACCTTGAAGAAAGTAGAACCACTCCCTAGTGATTTTCTTCATATATAGAAAGAGTATATTAAGGGAACTACCAAAGCTGAGGGTAATTTATCTTCATCTTCATCCCATCCCACCCTGACAAGGACATGAAACAAGACCACTAAATCATTATAAGACAGGCTTTAGTTAGGCATCAATAACTTTAGAGGATTGATTATTCATGAATAAGAACAGAAAACAATGAGAAAGTCTCAGCTTTCTCAGGGCAGAAATATAACATGCTTTTCACGGGTCCTTTTACATTCCAGTTATAAATATACCATATTTGGTGGCATGAACTAAAATCAGATGGCATCATCCTAAAAATTCAATTGTCTGTGCAGGCCACATTTTTACTTCAAATGATCCCCTCTCAGAAAACTCTCTTCCATACACCTCCTAAAGGAGGTTGTTATGAGGTGAAAGCATGTGTTCCTCCAAAACTCATATGTTGAAACTTAATCCCCACCACAAAGATATTTGGAGGTGGGGCCTTTGGAAGGCAATTAGGTCATAAGGGTGGAGGTCTCATAAATAGAATCAGTGCCCTTATAAGAAGAGACATGAGAGAAATGGCCTTTTTCCACCATGTGAGGACACATCATGAAGGAAGCCATCTGCAAACCATGAAGAGAGCTCTCCCAAGGAACTGAATTGGCTGGTACATTGACCTTGGACTTCTCAACTCCTAGAACTGTGAGAAATAAATGTTTTTTTAATCCACGTAGTCAATAGCATTCTGTTACAGCAGCTTGAATGGGCTAAGACAGAGATTAAAACCAGTATCTTTTTAATGTTGAAAGTAGAGTTTCAACCCCTCAAATGGCCTTTCGTTTAGCGCAGAATAAATTGTGCTAAATGATCTTGATGACTTTTCTCTTCTAGTAGCTTGGCAGAATAGAAACATTTAATTAATTTCGAAAGACCCAATGAGCTGCGCAGTGTGTAAAAAATCATAATACCAAGACTTTCCAGCAACTATTTCGAATACAGATGGAAAATTGTCAATTTTGTCAACTTCCGATGCAAAGACAGAAGTAACCCCAATTCTAGTCATGTCCACTATTTGCATGTCCACTAGGACTAGCTACAGTAGCAAAAATGAAACAAGATAGAGCATCAGGAAGCTAATATTTGTGCCTTTGGATCCTACCCCAAATTTACTGAATCAGAAACTCTGGGGGTGGAGTCCAGTATCTATGCCATAACAAGTTCTCTAGATAATTCCAGTGTAAGCCAAAGTCAACCAGCCCAGACCTAGAGAAGTTTATACCTAGAGAGAAGGAGAAGTAACTGCTGGTGTAAGAAAGAGGAGAACAGTCAAGGGGGGGGTATTGTTTCCTAAAGTGTGAAATATTTTTAATACGTCTGCACATGAGGAAAAAAAGAATCAGTTTTTAAAAAGAAGGGAATGGATATATGGGGGGAAAAAGACAAGTGTTGGAGCCAACTCTTGGGAGAACCAAAAAGTAAATGGTGACTATTTTGAGATATAAAGACAGACAAGCAGCCTAAGAATTATATCCCAGGGTTGGTACCCACCTATTAGGCAAAGACAACAGACTTTTTTTTTGACAAACCTGCTTCTAACACTTCAACCACTGCCTCCTTCAAGAAGCTCCACATTTTCATTTACTAAGGGACTAACATCTTCAGTTTCGAGCATTTGTTTCATCTGAGTTTTAAAGTTGAGGCAGGCTCGTTGCCAGCGAACGGCCCTTCTGGACCAGGTCCCAGGGCTACTGTAACATGTGAGCTTGACTCCACTGTGCTCCAGCACCTGGCTAAGGCGTTTGTCTCTACGGGATGTTCTCCATACGTGGGGCCATGTGGGCTGCAGTACAGAGTCATGACCCAGAGGGGATGGGAAGAGCAGTATTTTCCTAGTGTTTTTCTAGGACAGGGGCAAAATGACAAGGGATGTCTGGGACGTTTTCCAAACAAAGTAGGTAGGAGATGCTTACCCAGTGGCTTCAATAAAAAAAAAATTCCATCTTTTGGGGTGATTCAATATGTCAAATACAGACAAAATTTTAAAGGGGGAAAAAGAGGTTTGTCTGGTGGGGCTGCTGGTTATGACAGCCCCCAGTGGTGACGTTTACTTTGTTTTTCTCTGGTCGAGCTGGTCTGCAAAGACCTGGCGCACACAGTCAAGAGACAGTAGCAAAACAAGTGTCTGTACAGAGTCCTACAGGGAGATTCAAAGATTTTTTAACTCTCAATAACCCCAATTTGACTTTCTCTTAAAAACATGGTGCTAAATTGCTGTGGTTAAAACCTTCGGTTGACAGCCTTTAATAAAGAAGTCCAGACACTGGAAACCCAAAAATAAATAGAACTGTGAGCCAAATGGCATTCTCCTTTGAAAGCTGCTTTTGAAAACCCAAGGGACCACCACTAACAATACAGGGAAAGTAAGCAAGTAATTTCCTTTCTAGGGTCTTTTAGAATGTCTCCCAGAATTGACCATGGAGAGCAAATTAACGCCACATCAAGGCATTAATCCACATCAGCAATTAGTTAGTCTACCCCAAGTTCTGTCTGGTAGGAATTTCTGTTTACTACTAGCTGGGAGGAGGTGTGACGGTTGTAAAAAAAAAGTCCCCATTCCCAGCACCAATCCATGCACACTGTCCAGTTTAAAGTGACACTAATTTTCTTCTTTCCCTTTCTTACCCCACTTCAGGGAAAGGGCGATCAAGTTTGGAGACTATATATGAAAAAAAAAAAGAAATCCATGCACCCCTGTGTGTATCTGTGTCTCGCTGAAACAGCACACCTTCACCTCTTTTCCTCTCTGTTCATCTGACCATGCAGGGAGCGGACTGGCTGTGGTGTCAGAAATCAGTGTTTCTGTGGACCGAGACTGCTCAGTACAGAAGAGCTTCTTTCATTGCCAATGTTCATGGAAATGAACCACCACTGATTTTATTTTCTAGGAGGAATTTTAGTGTTTTCTAGCAGGCATTAAAATGTCATAAAATTAATTTACTGAACCATGGCTCATGTGGATCAAGATAAGATAGGATGGAAGAGGACAGGATGGGAGGAGCTGTGATGGGGTAGGACAGGTAGGATAGGATAGGATGGGTAAGATAGGATAAGATAGATAGGATGGGATAAGACAGGACAGGGTCCCAAATACCAGAATAAGTCACAGAAAACAAGGGGGGCTGGTCTGCGAAATTCTATTTAAGTCTGGTGTGCAAGTGTGTGTGCACATACCCAAGTGCAGTTGTGTTCCAAGTCAAATGCAAAGTGAATCTTTTACAATCAAGTTTGAACACTACCATAATAAAAATGAGACTAAACCCCAGCGATTGCCAGTTTGCCCCTATAAATAAGGAGCTGTTCTCACTGGCTTCACTTGTCAGCAAAATGTTCATTGAGTGGTGTTTGAAGGCAGGAGCAGGCCCAACCTCACTGAACATGGGCGTCCCTAACATGTGACACTCTGAAGCATGCCTCGCTGGGACATTGTGGGGACACAGGTTCTGGAGCTGAAGGGAGGGGAAAGCAGGAAAGTTGCGGGGCGTATATCCAAGGTCTCTCAGAAATCATGTGTCCCAGCCTTCCCATGCTTCACTCACTTAACATGGGCAAACACCCAAACACCCAGCCTGGGTCCAGCCTCTGAAGACCACTCATTGGTAAATTCACGAGCCCCACAGTTTGCATTTTCAATCTCAAATGATGTTTTAAGAAATCACTTAAGTATTACTTTCCAAGAAAATGGTTACAAAGAGGCTCAAATACAAATGCTCCCATTTATATTTCATCTTCAATCAAGGCAAAAAGAACAGGGATGAAAATTTTCCTTTCCATGCAGCAGATTCCAACCCCTGAATTTTTCTACCACAAGCTGAAAAAATGTCCTGGTTGAGCAGTGTGACTCTGCCCTCATTGCCCCCAAATGGCTCTCCCTGTGAGGCCAGCGCCTGTTAGCTCGCTGGGTGTGAACTGCGGTCACTCCCATTTGCACAGAATGTGGACAACATTGCTTTTTATTCTGGCAATAAATCATATTGCAAAGTTGCTTGTTTTCTTTTCCCTTGGAATTATCTCAAGATAATTTTATTTTGGAAATAAAAATCAAAATATTTAAACTTTCTTTTCCCTCTGCACTGACAGTAACAGAATTTGAGGACCTTAAAAAAGTAAAAAGCTAAGGGTTTTACAAGAAATATCTGTCATGCTTGGGAAACATCAAAGCATCTTAGTGTGTGTTTAATAAATTCATATCAACAAAACCTGTATTTTAAAGTTACATTTAATGAAGTGCAGACTACCCAAGAGATAAAAAGATCGAAAAATCTTTTGGAGGAAGGAGACTTTGTACAATCCCATTTGACAAACTACACTTAAAAAATAAACTGAGTAATTATTCCCCTTTGTATTTTGCTTTTGATGGGTCAGCATTTAGTGACCAAGGAATCCAGGCATATTCCTTTGAACTTAGACCTAAGTTCAAAGTTACTGTCTTTCTTACTGTGTGCATGATATATTCATTCTGACTGCACTCATTTTGTATATTCCAGCATAGTACATACTTAAAAGTATAAAATTACTAAACAAATTACAGGAGCTCTATGTGTCCAATTTAATAATTTTCCAGCTGTAAAAAATGTGAAACCACAATGCAAGTGTCTGATGAATTAAAATTGATGCGCCAAGTGCACATTTTGTCCTCTCTGTTCTAGAAGGAAACATTGCCCATGTGTAAAGAACTCATACCTACAGAAATCGTATTCATTCTGGTATCTTTTGAATTAAGAATCCTTCAGAAGTAAGCACAGATTACAAATTCTCAAAAGCTTTTTTTCTGTACCACGTTCTCTAGAAGTAAAGACAAAGAGGCAAGGAGATGGTTGACTAAGTGATAGGAACCACCCTGCCTGGTTTTAGGAGCTGTAACCCTCCCATGGCTAAGGCTAAGCGAGCGACCTTCAGACCATAAGGCACTAAGGAGACAAAGCTTATCTCCCTGGCAGGGGTGCCTCCCCTGCTCCTTTTACTTCACCCTGCTTGGCCCTCCAATGCTTGATCAGTTAGCCAATGATGGGTAAGATTCCTCAAGGCAGGAATGACCTAAGACAGGCACGATCACAGGGGACCCCAGGGAAGGACTTGAGGGCTACAGAAAGGGGTGATGGACCCTCACCCCTCAGCTTTGACACAGCCAGAGTCCTTATTCTGTCTGCAAGAAGTCTCTTAATCTCTTGGCTGTCTTACTTCCCCTATCTGACTTAAACCTGAAACAATGCCTTAAGCCTGAAACAATGCTGGTAGTGGGTACGGCTCTGTGCTGGAGAGGGTGGGTTCCCTCGGGTGATCAGGCCTAAGAAAGAATGCATAAAATCCTATGAAACCTACTTTGCTAATACCCTCAATTTAAATGATAAGGGTCCAAGCCAGAAATGAATTTGTTTCCCCCAAATTTTATGGTCCTTTAGCTATCTGACCCTGACTCAAAATAGGCCTTCAGTGTTCTTTGAATGTTATCTATTATTTAATCATTTCTGCCTGACAATGATTGATGAGCTTTATTCCTGTTCAAATTGAAACCAATAAAAGCCTGTCAGGGCAAGGGTAGAGGCACTCTCCCCTTGAGAGAGTGGCCAGGCCATCCCTTTTCCTCCACAGGACTCAGTAGTTTGTGTGAATTTATTTCGTCTCATCCATCATGCCACAGACACTGAGGGCCAGAGTCCCCATCAACTAAGAGTGTGTGGACATTCACTCTGTGAAACTTTTAGTGATAAATAAGAAAGTTCTGCCTTAAGAGTCTAGTGTCCACCTATCAAAGTATTAGAAACCCTGAGAACAGGACAGCAGGATCTGGACTCTCTCACACCCCAAGGAAGGACTCCATTTGGGACAAGAGAATGCACCACGAATTTCCTTCCAGATAATTCCTTTGAGACCAGAAGAGAGTTTTCATGACCAACTGTTAGTCTTAACATGTGGATGTGGCAAGACTGCATGGCCCAGGTATTCAGTCCAAGGCTGGTCTAGGTGTAAGTGTTTTGTACACGTGGCTGACACAGCAGTCAGTCAACTTAAAAGAAAGGAAATCGACCTTGACGATGTGAAGGGACTTCACCCAATCCATTGAAGGCCTTAAGTGTACACTAAATTTTCTCAGTAGAAGAAGAAATTTCTCCTGTCGGTGGCAACATAACTTCCTGCCGGATGGAGAGTCTCCAGACAGTTCTCCTTGATGGCCTGCCTGCCTTGGTGATGTCTCACTTGCCAGGTCTCAGAAGCACTGGATCTGCTTATTTGGTAGAACCCTGACTGATGGACCAGTCAACAGGCTTGCGGGGTATCAGTCTAGGTTCACCCGGGAACATAGAGCCTCATCAAACCCTAAATTTTAGCAGTTGACTTATCACAAAACATTGATCTTGTAAACTGTGGAACACACAGCAACAGACCTTAAAAATGATTGACTGCTGTGTTTTTAAATGCTCTTAGAAGATGACAGTTAGTGAGAATATATCCCATTACGCAACCAATGAATCCTGCTTTCTGTCAAGTTGGAGAGACACTGGAAACTGGCGCTTACACTAGTAAGTTTCTATTGTTGTCAGATGGTTGCAGCCTTTCAAGGAAGAGAGAAACCCACGTGGTTTCTGAAATGTTACCAAAACCAAAGTCATCTAAAATAAGAATGACTCGATGAATGTTAAAATGAAGTTGAAATTGGTTTTGTCGCATTTCCTAAATTGCAGCTGTTCTGATAATTGTACCTTACCTTCCTTATTTCGGTAGTTCCTGGAAGGTTGGTGTGTTTTTTTTTTAATCCACATCTATGAAAGAATTTGTATCTTAAATTTCTCACGCCAACTATCACTGATGAGCCTTAACACCACAAAAGACTACATATTTTCTGCCTCTTACATTCCTCTTTTGCCAAAATAGGCCCCTATGGCTGGGTGGTTTTATTGTGTTCCATCATAAGAAAGTTTAATATAAGCTTGTCAAAAAGGAGACAGCAGTGACAGTGAAATTAAAAGTGACACCAATTAACGTATTTATAGAACACCGCACACTAACAGGCAACAGATGGGGAGAGAACATTCACACATCACAGCACACCCGCTTCAACAATAATCAACATTTCAGAAAGGCTGAGCCCCAGATATATTAGTAGGAGAAAAATCTCACAGACCTACGAACATAAAATTTGGTCATTCTTCCCGCCACCTGACTTTCCTTGGGCCACATCTGTGACCTGGGAGGAAGTGTCACAGGGTAAAAGTCATCAGAGGATTAATGTGCTAACACCCTCTCAGTTCCCCACCTGCTGAGGACTGCGGGTCCATGTAGAAAATGAAGGCTACAAATCCCCCTCACCCCTCCGCTTAGTGTGGGGATGGAAAGATCACTTGTCCCTGTCTCCCAGACATGAACAGAGACATTTACAAAACGTTCACAGACAGGGCTCCTCTGTTCTGCCTATTTCTCTCTGTCGTATCTTCTTCCTTGACCTTAATCCTGCTCTTCAGAAAACTCTGTCATTCATTGGGGTTAGCATGTCACCTACCGTATGCTCTCAGAGTTTTAGAAAGCTTCAACGGCCTCTAGCTATGGAATCTGTTCCTTCCTGAAGGGATTTCTGGCACCAACAGGGGTGGGGGAGAATAAGAAGGCATTTTAAGGCTGCAGAGCCCTCCCAGGTTCCTAAATGACAGGCTTGGGCAGCCATTCCCTGCACGATTCCTGTCACTCTATAGCAGCAGCGGAAGGAGAGGTGGCTCCCTGGGGAGCGAAGGGCTATCTCTCCATACTGCAGGCCCATTCGGAAGGAGGGTTGGGAGATGGTGGTGGATGCACTGGACAAAGCAAGCTACTACCTCTCTCCGTGTACAAGCTATTTAAGAACCACATATGCTACAGACTGAATGTCTCCATCCCCCTAAAATTCCCTTGGTGAGACCTAATCCTCAAGGTGATAGTATTGGAGATAGAGACTTTGGAAGACAATTGGGTCATGAGGGCAGAGCCCTCCAATGGGTTCAGTACCCTTCCCAGGGTGCTCCCTTAAACCTTGTAAAGACACAATACAAAGACAGCCATCTGTGAACCAGGAATCAGGCTCTTGGCAGACACCAAATAAGCCAGCTCCTTGATCTTGGAAGTCCCAACCTCCAGAACGGTGAAGAATAAATTTGTCTTCTTTACAAGCCCTCGGTGCACCCAACGGGTGCAAATGGACCAAGGCAACCTACTAGTTGGTGTCTTAAATGACCAAGTGCCAGGAAACATACATGCTAAAAGTCGAATTACAGGACTGTTGATTCTGGCTATGATGCAGTAGCTTAAAGAAAACTAAAGACAAACTCAAAAGAACAGATACAGTCTTTGTTTTTAACTGTTTAAAGGTGTGAAAGAGCTGTCAAGACAATCAGGCAGAATCTGGGTGCTAGATCTAAGAAAAAAGGAAAACTTACAAGGTAACCCAAATTTCTCATTCCAATTTCATCTGTAGGGTGTGTGCCCATTGGTACAATGCTGGACTTTAAGAAGCTGAACAGAGGGCAGCTGCTAAGGGGCAGAGAAGGCAGCAGAACATGAATCAATTTTTCAGGGCTAGGAAGACAACACGGGATTTGAGGCTACAAAAGCAGACTGGAGGGGCCAAGATAGCAAAAGAAAGGAGGACACCAAGAATGAGCCCAGGGCTCAGCAGCAGTTTCCTTCAATGTGTCAGGCAGAAGACTGCAACACAAACATGCATAGGAATAGAGAACAATGTATGACAAATTTATATAAATCTAAATAAATATTGATTGTACAAAACTGTAATAGCATTGTTTTTGGAGATGAGATTTAAATATATATAAAATTAAACTGCACAACAAAAATAACAAGTGGAGAGGGGTAAATAAAACTTTTTTATAATAGATTTGAGTAAATCAAGCATAATTGTTTTTATCTCTAAGATAATTTCCAAATAGCATAAGGACATCCTTCTAAAAAACAATAGAGAGAAAAATAGAATAATTAAAAAATAATAGCTGATTAATCCAAAACAGACAAAGAAGAAAAAAACAGAAAAAGAACAAAGATGTAGAACAAGCATAGGAAATAATAGGATGGTAGATTAAAAACTTACCTATTAAGAATTACATAAATTATGAATGGTCTAACTGGTATAAATAAAAGACTACCAGACTACATAAAATATCAAAATACTGTTTACAAGGTACACATGTTAAATATAAAAAGACACAAAGGCTCAAAGTAAAAGGATAGAAAGTATGTACCATGCAGACACCGCAATAAAGCTCTATAACCACAATAAATATCAGACGTGGTGGGGTTTAAGGCAAGAAACAGCACCAGGGTTAAAGCAGAACATTTCATAACAACAAAAGTGTTAATCCACCCAAAAAATACAACAGTGTAAATCTGTATGTCTAATACTATTGAGTAAAAATTAAAAAATTTAAAGCTAAAAGGAAAAAAGGCCACAATATAGTGGGAGATTTTAACACACTTCTTTCTGTAACTGGTAAAATTGAGGGTCGGGGCAGGAATCACTAAGGGTATAAAAATATGAATGGTGAGGATATAAAAATGTAAATGTCACAATTAGGGTTGACCTAATTGATATAGAGAGGGCAAGTTACCCCATAATGAAAGAATACACATTGTTTTCTAGTGCACTTGGAACACTTACCAAAATGAACCATATGCTGGGTCACAAATCAAATGCCAACAAATAGAAGAAATTGAAATAGATTCGAGTGTGTCCTCTGACCACAGTAGAATTAGACTGTCCCCTACGAAAAGATGAATAGAATATTCCCACTGCTTGGAAACTGAAGTTTCAAAAGCTGTTGAAGTAAATGCAGAGCCTCCCACAACCAGACCCAAACATTTATTTTCTCAGCTGCTCCTGCCATTAATTTTCTCACCATACTCCTGCCAGGAGATTTCTTGCCTGAAGTTACACCCCTACCCAAGGGTCGTTCGGTACCTAGTGTTGCACGGGTACAAAAGTCTTCATCAGATATCCCAGGAGTTCCGTCCCAGGTCCAGAGTGCCACGGGGGATTGCTGAAGATCTCCGCTCCATCTCTCCCACACCAGTGTGGGTATTGAGAGCGCACTCTAAGAAATCTCCCGCATATGGCTCTCCATCTCAGAATCTGGTGCCCAGAGATCCATTGACGATAACAACTAGGGGTCCAAGAACAAATTACAATGGCAGCTGGAAAATATCTTTAGTAAAAAAAAAATATGTCGAATTTTGAGGGATGTAGCTAAATCAATGTTTAGAGAGAATTATGTATCTTTTAAATATGTTAGAAAAATCAATGACTTAATCAAGGGTGTCCAAACCATGGCCCACACACATTCATCCAAGGATGGATATGAATGCAGCCCAACAAAAAGAATTGTAAATCTCCTTAAAACATTATGAGATTTTCTGTGTGATTACATGTCACAATATATTTAATGTGTGGCCCAAGACAACGCTTCTTCTTCCAATGTGGCCCAGAGATGCCAAAAAGTTGGATATCCCTGATAGTGTTCATTTAGGAAGTTAGAAGAGGAAAAACTAATTAGACTCAAAAGAAACATGAAGGCAAAAAAATCAGAAAATAAGGTACTGTGGGGCCAATGGACATGAGCCCTCTCCTTCCATGACTGAGGACTGATCTGGGCCATGCTTCTCCCCAGGGCCAGAGGGAATATGTATTTTTTGGAAACATGTTGTAACTTCCTCCTCATCACCTTTTGGGAGTGGCTTCCTGTTCTGTGACTACTTCTTGATCTTTTCTTTACACTGACATAATGTAGTTTAGAGTTACACATAGGACATGTGCCTCCTTGTCTGGGACCCCTTAAAACAAAACTCAGGCACAAGGTGGTACGGTCCCGCTTGCCAACCCGCCGCCACCATTGGAGTTCCATGTATTGTGAGTAATAACGGCAATGTCTGCTCCACTCAGTGCTCCGTGTGCATTTCCCACCTTATCGAAATGAGCGGTCAAGGTCCCCAGGCAGGACCTCCTGTGTGAGATGTACAATAGGCACTATCCACCAAATTAATAACCTTCTAATGGAGCCAAATGAAAGAAAAATGCTATGAAACACAGACATGAGGAGTGGGAAAGAAATATCATTTCCAATCTTACAGGCACGTAAAAGGATCTGAAGAAAAACTTACAAACTTTATTCCAAAAATATTTTTGATAATGTGGATAAAAGGACAGATTCCTTTTTTAAAAAAAATAAAATTGACAGTAAAATAAATAGAAAATCTGAATAGTAAGATTTTTAATAAAGAAATTAAAGCTGTAGTCATAATGCTAACCCCATGAAGATTATCTCCAGCCACCAGAGAAAACCAGAGCCAGACAATGGTTAGAGCAAATTTTATTCAGGAACTATTGCAAATGAGAAAAAAAGATTTCAGTGTAGAATTGAGCTCAATTCCAAATACAGTAAAGACATCTTGGGATTTGATTTTTTACAAAAGGGGCACATTGGTGAGGAAAGAATGAACTTTTCAATAAACTGTACTGAAGCAACTAGAAATCTATATGGAAAGAAAATAAATAGTAAATCTCTATCTCACGCCAAATATAATAATCAAATCCGGGAGAACTATAGCTGTAAAAGTAGATATAAAGAGAAAAAAAAGATTCTAGAGAAGACAAAAAGGAGAATATATTTATAACTTGGGGTATATATTTATAACTTGGGGTAAAGAAAAAGTAATGTTTAAGAAGACAAAACAGCAATAACCATATGTAAAATGAGGGGTAAAATTGACTAAATTTAAAAGTAATAATTTCAGGTCTTCAAAAAGATACCATTAAGAAAGTGAAAAGGCAAATGGTGTGGAAAAAATATTTGCAATACAAATATTCAACAACAGACTCATATTAGGTGTGTATTAAAACCCCTACACACTAGTGAGGAAAAAGAAAGGCCATTTAGCCCTGGCTGGTGAGGCTCAGTGGATTGAGCTCTGGCCTGCAAACCAAAGGGTCGCCAATTCAATTCCCAGTCAGTGCACATGGCTGGGATGTGGACCAGGCCCCCAGTAGGGGGCATACAACAGGCAACCACACATTTAATGTTTCTCTCCCTCTCCTTCTCCCTCCCTTCCCCTCTCTAAAAAATAAATAAATAAATGCTTTTTCTAAAGGCCATTTAATAGAAAGATAGGCAATAGACTGGAGCAGGCGCCTTGTAAAAAGAACATCCAAATGGCCATCAAACATATGAGAAGTTGTTTACCACTAGTCATCATGAAAATACAAAAACCACAATGAAATAATATCACTACATACCCACCAGAACAGTCGCTTTGGATGAGGATATCAAGCAACTGAATTTCCCCTGGACCGCTGTTGGTAATGTAACATTAGTACAACCAATTGAAAAGAGTTTGGGTTAAAATGCCCATACGCTTCCTCCATGACCAGCGAGTCTCCTCCTAAGTATAATCCCCAAAGACAGTGAGCACATGTGTACCAAAAGACATGTACAAGAATGTTCGCAGTAGCACTCTGCATAGTCACCAGAAACCGGAAACAACTCCCAAGTCCATCAACAGTAAATGAATAGTGGTTTGTTCATATACGGGAATGGTATGTGGCAATGAGAGTGAACAAACCCACTACATGGAACAATATAAATGAGTCTCATGGACAAGTGTTGACTAAAAGAAACCAGACACTAGCAAGTACTGTATGACTTCATTTATATAAAGTTCAAAAATTTGCAAAACCAACAATCACTGACTGAAGTCAGGATATCCGTTACCTCTTGTGGGAGGAGAGGATTTTCTCAGAAGGGTCAAGGAAGGCTTCTGAATTGCCAGTAATATTCAGCATCTTTGCCTGGATGTCATTGATAATTTGTGAAAGTCAATACATAGTTTCTTTATTTTTGTTATATTTTAATTAAACATTTATTTTTAATGCACCAAATAATACACGAGGCAAGGGGGACAGTTATTTATTCAAAAACAAATCGGTGTGTAGGACTAAGGGACTGATGTTGTCTAGGATTGCACTAGGAGATTAAGAAGGCTAGAAAACTATCCGGACGCTCAGATTACTTTCGAAGACATTATACAACCTCTTTGTGCATTTATAATAACCTCTTGTTGCTTTATGTCACATTCTATTCTTTCCACTCAATTTTCTAAATGCCCTAGAGAAATGTACATAATACAATAAAGAAATTGTGCTGTGTTTTCCTGGCCATTTGACATTACAGCAAGCCTCAAGCTAAAAGAATCAGAATCTTAAACCCCAGCCGCATACCCACTATGTCTCTGCCCCGGGAAGCACGATGATGGCCCAGAAGTGGAAGCAAGCGTCTTGACCATTTACCAAGGAACGCTGCAAAGGTTCCCTGTGACTTCCAGGGCAAAACCCCGCCGCAGGCAGCACCAGCCTCACCGCGACTGTTCCGCACAGTCACGCAGATTACTCCGCAGAAGTGAGTTCTTCCTGTGAGGAGCTGGAAAACTAATGTTCAGAGGCGAGTGCGAGAGAAGGGAAGAGGTAACAATGGGAAAACGCTACAGAATTGGACTTCTGGCTCTGCTTCTAACCAGTTGAGTGCGGGCGGGCTCAGGGAACGTTATCAGTACTTAAGTCTTTGCTAATAGATAGGATTGGATGGTCACTAAGCCCCTTTCTGCTGCAAACATTCTTGAACACTCTGGTGAAGCTTTAAAGTGATTTTTTAAAATAATAATAAAATAAAATACTAAAATGGTGAAAAACCTTGTCTTGATACCAGGGGTTCTGAAGCTGAATTATGTATACTGGTGCCCTCCGGTGGATGGCGCATGCCAACGCTTCATTACACACACTGGAACACTAACCGGGGTATTTATTACAAAGCAGCCCATTCTTCGTTCATCCCCTTGTAGCGAACCTGCGTTTTGAAAACCCACGATTGTATTCCCTCTGCTACAGCCTCAACCAGGCAATCATGCTGTTTAAGTCCGTGACTCCTGGTTCTTCGTTTTTCTTGTATTGGTGAATAGAATATTGCACAGTAACAAACAGAATTCTTAAATGGAGCCCTGAATCAACAGTTTTTTCAATCCACCAGTCAGATTACCATAAACAGAAAGGAAATTTTTACTGTTATTTTCCCAAATCTTTGAATAGGATGGGACTTTTTTTTATCAGAGCCATCTTAAATGGTTCTGGGCAAAATTTAAAACCTGCATCCAGTTAATATGCTCTAGAAAAAAAATCTCCTTGTTTACTTCTCACTTTGTGGGCACATTAGACAGCTTCCAGTTCTGATGCTACTGAGCATGATGTAGACAACATGACTGTAAATTCCCAGGTACTCAGGATCATGTATAGAATGCCTGCTTCCTCCTGCTCAGGGCCACAAGCCAGTACCATCTTTGAACTTCTCATGGTAGCTAAAAGGCAGACTGTGCACTCACTGAGAATGTCCTGCATGCTAGTTCTGTAGTTCTCTGAGCACGAGAACTACAATGGTGCCCAAAATAGACACAACTATTGACCTCATGGAATAATATCACAGAACAACCAGAACAATCTCAAAAACTGTACAATAACCAGAAATCTCCTATGAAGTTTGGCTGTATGAAAGTCTTTTCAACTTTCAGTTTAAAAACTGTCTCATTAATTGTGTGTCCAAGGGGACAGGACTTGGTGGGAGTGGGGGGAGGTCATTCCAAGGCTTTTAATTGTCATTATTATTTAAGGTTGGTTCTGTATGTTAGTGGTCACTGACATCTGATACTTAAAGGATGTCAATGGAAAAGCAATGTATAACAGAAAAAACAATCCTATATAACATAGATGTATCCTCAGTTTGGCTGTTAACTGAGTGAAAACAGAGATTGAGAAACCCTAATAGTTTCTGGAGAAGATGAGGAGAGATCGAACCAGAAGCATGGGTTGGTATCCCTTGGCTGGGTTAGTAAAGCATGGGAGATGCAGCCACCAGAAAGAAATCTGTGACATTTGGGAAATCTAGGACATTTAGAAAAACTGAGGTCAGAAGATAGTTTGGTAAAGAAAGAATTATTCTCTTGGATCTTTCTTTTGGGCTGACTGGTAGGAAAAGATTGACTTAGTTCCCAAGAAGTTTTTGTCTGTAGATTCTAGAGCACTCTGGAGAGAGTGTCGGCTTGTCCATGGGCTCGTGTATGGTCAGCGACAGTGGCCGAGAAATCTGGGTGATGCCCCTCGAGGGACACAAGGACAGGGTGTGAGACAGCCAGCGAGAGAAGGCTCCGAGTGATGACTCATTCCCTCGTGTGGGTAACAAACTTTCTCTCAAGGGAATTCAAAAAATGGCCTATTGTTTGAACAAATAAAATGCCCAGTTTGAGGATAGATGCATTTATCATTATGATTGTTTAAAATCAACCCCTCAGCCTAAGTCACATTTGTCCTAATCACAAACAACAACAATAAAACCCAACTCTAATGGCACCTGTATTTTTATAAAGATATCCCACTGGGCTTTGAGTTGGACAGAAAAACCTTGCAATGGAGATCTGGGGTCACTTCCAAGGCTGTGTGCCTTAAAGCCAGCCATCATTTAATTAGAAGGGTTTTTTTTTTAATTTCAGAAGAATCAATGAGAGATCAAAAGATAAGCAATGTGTATAAATAATTGATGTGCTTTGTTATCGGGTAAAAGCTGACAGTAGTGGCAACTTGGATAATCGAAGATGCCGGAGAAATTTTCCATAAGAAAGCCCTTCTTGGCACCGTGACCCTGACATACTCATTTAACCATCCAATGCATTGGTACAGTGTAGTAACATAAGGCAGGACGGTGAAAAAGAAGATTTTGAACAATACATTATACTATATAATTCTAAACGCAGCTTTGTCTGATTGGCTATAGGGTCTAATTAATGCATGTGTTTTTAAAGCTATAATGTTTTTCAGGTATGATATTATAGTTGATTAAGTAGGATGTCTTGTTTTTTCTATGAAAAAAATGGGCATAGGCATAATTCCCTCTCATACCAATATTTCAAAGCACAAATCACTTCAGATCATAACCCCTTCCTGAATGTAAAATCCTCTGTGTGCAGTACACATGTGTTGGCAAACCCTCATTTGGGCCATACAAAAAAAAAGACCTCTAAGGTTAAACTTCATTATTTTTAGTCTATTTTAGGAGTATTAAATAATACGGTTTTGTCATCCTCTCCAACCTACACTTCTGTGTGAGGATTTGGAAAATGTCACGTCAGTGCATAAGGTAAAGAAACCAAACTATATTTAATGTGACAGATGTAAGTAACTGTCAGGTTTGGGATTTCAGGTGAGGTAATCCTTTAGTTCCTGCCTCGATGAATATCTACAGATCATGTAATTCCCCTGAGACCATGAAATCGGAAGGAACGAGCTTTATGAATATGAGGATTCGGATTTGCACTGTCTAGTTTTCCATTTGTCCTGCCTGTTGTTTATTTTTATTTTCATTGGGTGCATAATAGGATTAAAACATGGATAAGTTATACCAAATCACCCTTTTGCACAAATCCTGCTTGTTAAATAGGAAAGGGAAGATGAATTCACAAGGTTATTTTGGAACCCAGCTGATGTCACAGTGTCTGACCTGCCAAGCTGTCTTAGATGCTGAGAAGTGAAAAGATAACCCTGAAATAATGCCTAAGATAAAAATACAGCTGATTGGATTTGAGTTGGTGTGATAGGATAGTTTCCCACAGAAAGTGGAGAAAAGGTACCCCACGTCTCCAGGACCCCTGGGTCTGTAAACATAGGAGGTGGGTTTTTCAGCCTGATGCAGTCTCTTTATCTTTTCACAGAGGCGCTGGGAAAACCAGAGCGTGCAGGTGCCTGTTTCAGGATATTACACCCGGCTCTTCACTTCCTTGTACTTTCGAGCCGCATTGTGCTCTGGGAGGAATTAATTTTCCCCTCAAGAGATGGCTGCAGTCAATGATAGAAGTATGTACCACTTTTATCTTTTTGTTTAATTCCAAAGCATAGTGCAAGGACAGTCTCTATTGGAGATCTCTGCCTTCTTTAACTATATGAAAAACAAAAAATAAAAAGCAAGAAACGTACCCTAAAATTGAACTTTTAGAAAAAAAAATGTCATAACAGACTATAATAAAGTCGCTCTTCCCAGCAGAGGGGGAGAGAGTTAATGGCATCAGTGACATGAGTGGAAGCATTTAAAACTCATCTCTTTTGACACATTTGTTCAACTTCAAGCTTCTTTCCATTTCTCTATAACGTAATGTTTCTGAGGACAGTTTTATAGGGCTTTCCAAAAGGAATTACTCTAGAGCATATAAAAGGGTTCTTGCTAAGCAGTTCGAGATTTAAAGATAAAGGTTTTATAAAAGAAAAAGGAAAAAACTACTCCATTGTTACTGCTAGGAAACACTGAGCACTTTTTTCCCATGAACTTCTGGGAGTCATTACCCTTAATTCCAATTAGATAACTGTGAGTCATTGTTCATGATTACATGGTCAGTAGATGTTTTTCTAGACAGCTTTGTTCTTTGTCATGGTATGAGTTGTTCTTGTTGTAACATCAAACGTTCATTCAAAGGTAAGAAGAGGGACAGAAGTCAGTAAAGAAAAAGACAGAGGCAAAGGTGTACCTGATATGCCGGGCAGATTCCAGTCATCCATGGAAACTTGTTACAGGAGAGTTTAGGTAGGTTGTCCAGAACAAGAATTTACCAGAAGGTTATCTCAACTCACATTAGAAGCTCCGGGTCCTCAAATATTTTCTTCAGGGGATCAAATAATAGAAATGGTTCTTCGCACAGAGGTGCCTTTAATTATAAGCACTGCCCTTATGGATATGTAGATGAAGACACAAAATAAATAAAGAGTTGCCTTATTCCAATAAGATTTTATCAGGAAAAGCATTTTCCTGGCTTTCAAACACAGAGAATACCTAGCTAGTTATTTCTTTCTTATCAAATAAAAGTTGTTTTCTTTATCAAGGAACAGATAGGGATGTCCTTATCTAGGTAGTTGTCCCTTTGACAATGGGTAATGGTATTCCAGTCTAGATTGACTACAAATAGAGTTTAAAATAGAGTCAGCGAATTGCCAGGAAAGAAATGCAGAATTACAGAGGTGCCATTTCTCTCTTGCCAAGAACTTGAAGCTCATTTTTTTTCTGCAAAAGTCACTATAAGGTATAACTAATCTCCTTTCGAAATACTTCAGCTGTGGCTTTCCCCTACCAATACAAAACAATAGACATTTTCTTGCATCTTAATGTCTTTGGTTGGAATTATAGACTCAATCTAACTGAAAAACAAAGAAACATTGCAGGAGCCAACCTTCCTATGAAATTCTTGTTAAGAAAGATGAAACAGTTCTTAACATTTTCTAATATTTAAGTCAATTGGAGTTGGACATTTCTGTTACTTGGAGTCTAAGGTATTCTAATAGCTTCTCTTAACATTTAAAACCTTAGTAATTCCTAATCACTAAGGATGTAGAAAGTACTTGGATTTGTGCAAATTTATGTAGAAATTAATTACCTGAAAATAACTTATAACATTAGCCAGTCAAAGGCACCTTCATGAAAACTATTTTGAAAGGTGTTTACAAGGAATACCTGGGATGGAAGAGAGGGGGAGGAATCATTTTTTTTCTCTCTGATTTTTTGCATATCTAAATACAGAGAACCAAGAAAAGCTAAAAGAATGTTTTACAAATGTCCACAGTATGACTGAGATAGAATTTTTTTACTAACTGTGTTCACAGTGCTTTATACCATGAAAAGTATTTTTCAAGTATTTTCTGTGCATCACATTTGATGTTCACCACCACCCGAGGTTCAGTAGGATCAGTTATTAACTTCCTTTAGCAAATAAAGGAACTATGACTCTTGTGTTTAGTACTTAATAGATGTCTACATATTACTCTCATTACTTTTATCATTGATCTAATATCCATCATAATGCTCTATGTCTTCATCATAGAGATGTATAAACAATCATATCCTGAGAGTGATTATTAAGTGTAAAATCTTGCTAAAGTTGACAAGTAGCTTTTACTATGTTTCCCAAACTGAATCATTTCTGATTTTTAACCATCATTAACTTTAGCCCTTGGAATCATAAATGACATTCACATGATTAAGTATGTTCATGTAATAGCTTTTCTAATTATGGTGATTGCCTTGCTGTGAAATTACTTATTAATGAAACAACAGGGAGTAAAACTATTCCTATTGAGAAGGGTTATCTTGCTCAGTTCCTGCTAATCCCTAGAAACCAGTCCAGACCAAACCTTAGTTCCTTGCCACACTATGTGGGCTCTGGTGGAACTGACCTGCCTTGTTTTACTATGAAGTCTAAGAGGGATACAAGAATGGCCTGAAGCCAGCTCCCTTCACCCTGGTCTTTGCATGCACCTGACCCACCAGCTCTGTCTTGGCCACACTCATTGTCAAACTGATATGGGTTGGCCTTTATCTAGCCTCTCACCACCAGGACAGATGACTCTAGAAAAGCATACGGGAAAACTGGAAAGGGCTACCACCATAACAATAGACTCTAATTTCATTTTCTTCTCCTTTAAAAATCTGACTTACAGCCTTGAAGAATAAAAATTTCTCTCATTACTAATTTTTTCCAAGATAAAACAGTGGTAACAATAAGAATAAAAACTCAAATAGTCCTGATGGTCTTAGTTAGAAAGACCAGCCATCTCAGTTTGTCCAAAGCGGTTGTTTTACGCTTGCTGTCCTGGCAAAATTAACACTGCATCTCTTCTCTCTTGAAAGTGTACTTGTTTGGACAGTAAATTATGTGGTTCCTAAGATTTAGTTGCTGAGGAAGTGAACATCTGTTCATTGGTCTAAATATTTATTGGCAAAACTATACTCAAATCACCTCCATGAAGGCTCTTGTAGAAGAAAATTATTAATCCATTATCACAGAATGAGTTACTGTGATGTTTCACATTCTTTCCCCATTTCCTTTATCAGAAATATGCCAGAGACCTCTGCTTCCAAAGATTGTTTTATCATTTCATATAATGACAAATTTCCTTGGCATTGACAAGGAGCAAGATACGCAGTATAAATATAAAATTCATGAAATAAAACTTTTTTTGAAGACTTTAATTTCATGTTTATAGAACTTTTTTCTCAAATGTACTGAGTGGGTTATACTAAACATAATTTGGTCTCTCATTGCTAAGTCAAGATCATCATAAAAATTATTGGTCACGTTGTGGAATAATATGGTCACTGAAATAATTAGCATTTCACTTGCCCTTCACCAAAGTCCTTCTCATTCTATTTTTTCTTCTACTTTCTCCCTTATTGTTAATGTCATTTCTCTAAGTGTTAGCTGATGGCAGTTCTCAACTCCCCGTCACTGCTTTTCATTCATTATGTTACAGAGTAAAAGAAAAACTCAAGTTTCTACGAGAACACCAAGCTTACTAAATTAGTAGCCCTAACTTTAGGAATTATTCTTAGACAATTGGTTCTTATCAGAAAGTAAGTCTCATCAAGTAAGACAGAGTTTTGTGTCTGTCTTACCAGTATTTGTGTCTGTCAATTCCAGTATTTCTATGTTCTTAGATATGCCCAAGAGAGCAATTTGCCAAAACACCTGACCCCAAAAAGGGTGGGGCAGTATTAAACTACTGGTTTTAGTTTGTGAATTGCAATACAGGAAAAATGTTCTGCATAATCCATATGCAGAACATTTCAATAGAATGTTGAATAGCAATGATGAAAATGGGCATTTTTGTCTTGTTCTCATTTTTACCACTGTCATTCAGAATTGTATTAAAAGTTCTACCCAGAGTAATATGGCAAGAAAATAAAAAATAAAAGGTATCCAGTTTGGAAAGGAAGAATTAAAGTTATATTTATTTGCAGATGGCATTATTTTATATAAAGAAAATGTCAATCGACTCAAAAATGACAATAAGCAATAAACAATTTCAGCAAAGTTGCAGCATATGAGACCAACACACAAGAAAACCTGTGTCTTTATACATCAGCTATGAACAATCCAAAAAGAAAATGAAGAAAGTAATTCTGTTTAGAATAGTATAGAAAAGAATAAAACCCAGCACAAAACTAAACACAGAGGTGAAAGACTGGTACACTGAAAACTGTAAAATATTACTGAAAGAAATTAAAGAACATCTAAATAAGGGGAAAGACATCTCGTGTTCATGGGTATTAAGACTTCATACTGTGAAGATGGCAATACACCTCAAAGCACTAATTAATTATATGTATTAAATACAATTCTTATTAAAATTCTGGTGGCTTTTTGGGGGGACAAATAGCAAAACCATTTTCAAATCTATATGGAATTTCAAGTGGCTCTGAATAGTCAAAACAACATTGAAAAAATTGGAAGACTAATATTTTCTGATTACAAACCTAACTATAAAGCTACAGTAATCTAAATAATATAGTACTGGCATGAAGATATACATATAAACTAATGGAATAGAATGAATAGTCCAAAAATAAACCTAAATATCTACTACCAACTGCTTTTTGATAAGGGTTCAGAGATCATTAAGTGGAGCAAGAATAGTCTTTTCAACAAATGATTTTGGGAAAAGTGTATAAACAAAGGCAAAGATTAAGGTTGGACCCCCTACCTCACTCCATAATGAACATTAACTCAAAACCAATAATGATCCAACATAAAGGCTAAAAATATAACATTTCTGGAAGAAAAAAACAGGAGTAAATCTTCATAATCTCAGATTGGAAAAGGATTCTTAGATCTGACACCAAAAATGCGTAAACTGAATTTCATAAACATTAGAACATTTTGTGCCTCAAAGGACATTATCAAGAAAGGGAAAAGATAACCTTCAGAATGGGAGAATATATTTGCAAATCATGTACCTGATAAAAGCTTAGTATCCAGAATACATGCAACTACTACAACTCTGCAACAAAAAGACAAACAACCAAACTAAAAACTGTGCAAAGAATTTGAATAGACATTTCTCCAAACAAGATATACCACTAGTCAATAAGCATGTGAAAATGTTTTCACCATCATTGGTTTTTAAGGAAATATAAATCAAAACCACAATGAGATACTACTTCCTATTTACTGTCATGACTATAACAAAGAAAGAAAGAAAGAAAGAAAGAAAGAAAGAAAGAAAGAAAGAAAGAAAGAAAGAAAGAAAGAAAGAAAGAAAGAAAGAAAGAAAGAAAGAAAAAGAAAATCAGTATTGGCAAAGAGGAAAAAATAAAAACCCTGGTACATTGCTGGTAGAAATTTAAAATAAAGCAGTCACCGTATAAAAGATTTTGACAGTTCGTCAAAATGTTAATGATAAAATTACTATATGATCCAGCAATTCCATTCCTAGGTATATGTCCAAAAGAATTAAAAACATGTTCAAACAACAACTTGCTCATAAATATTTACAGCAGCACTATTCACAATAGCCAAAAAAGTGGAAATCACCAACATGTCCATAAAGGGATCCACAGATAAACAAACATCATACAATGAAATGTCACTCAGTCGTAAAACAGAATGAAGGGCTGATACATGTCGTGAGAGAGACTCACTTTAAACTCACTGTGCTACATGAAATAAGCCAGGCACAGAGTGTTATGTATCCTATGGCTTTGTTATATGATATGAGTATATCCCAAATAGGCAAGCAAACCTGTAGAGACAAGAAGCAGGTAAGTGGTTCCCAGGGGACTGCAGAAAAGGGAAGCGGGGAGTGATTACTTAGTGGCTCTCTTCTGGAGTGATGAAATGGTTTGAAACTAGAGAAGGGGTTGGTCATGTGACATCTCGAATGCACTAAACTATGCACTTTAAAATGATTAAGTGTATAGTTTGTGTATTTTACTTCAGTTTTTAAAACACTATTACTTTTTTGGTAAATAATAGTATTATTCTTAAGTTCCAATCCAATGTGCCTACTTCTCATAGTCTCTCACATTAAATACCAATCATGTTAGCTTTTACAAAATCACTTTACAAAAAGTTTAAAAAGTAATAAACATGTCTCTTTTAAAGCCATTATTTTAAAAGTAAATTTTCAAAAGAATTGACCAAATGTAGATGACAAGTGGAGCCAGTTCTCTGTTGACATGTTGAAAAGAAAGTTATGTTTACAATATACATATTGACATGCATCCAAACCTGGAAAATTCTTCAGCGGAGCCCAATGTGTCTGTGGACAGTTTTTAAGGTCTTGATGATCTCAGTCTAACAAAGAAGCAAGAACACCACCAGCCCCAGCTCTCAGTGCCGCCAAAACAATATTCTTCTGTATTCCAGGAATCCTGAAATACAAGCAAGAGTTAAGGAGGAAGTGCAAAGAGTAAAGGAAGAGAAAATATGAAGAGAAAAGAAGAAATTGAACAAAGGGGAATCTATTGAGAAATGAATTTCTTCCACAGCATTTGAACTAAACTTCAAATTTCTTATCTGCTTTTGAATCAAGTCCAGTTCAAGAGGTTGGGGCAAAAATACACAATGCCATTTGCTGGAAGGGCGATCCTCATATCGAAGTAATTTAGCCAAAAGCAATTTGGGGGAAATGACCTCTAGATCAAGAGGACAAAGTATCTGAAAGCACATCTCCAGTTCAAGGTGTATCACATATGAATATTTGGGGAACACCATGGAGCAATTTTGTGGTATATTATTGTGATAAATACACATGATGTAAATATTTACCATTTCAAAGTGAGCATTTTTAAAATTTTTATTGTTATTTTTCAAGTACAGTTTTTTTTCTATTTCTCCCATCCCAGTCCCCCCCTGCCCCATGCTTCCCACCTCCCTCCCATTTCCTCCCCCCCCCCACAGTCCTCATTCCTGTGTCTTTCATACTTGTTCCTCAAAATCCCTCCCCTTCAAAGTGAGCATTTTTATCACTTCCAAAGGAAACCCCTACTCAGATAGGAGAGACGCCCCGGCCCCCTCCCCTCAGGACAGAGCAAACAAACACTGACCTGCCTTCTGTCTCTATAGATTGAGCTACTTTGGACATTTCCTACAGATGGAATCCTACAGTACATGCACTTTTGCATCTGGCTTCCTTCACATGGTATGGTGTTCAAGGTGCACCTATGTCTTTAGCATGTGTCAGTACTTCCTTTCTGTAGCTGAACAATATTCCATGATATAAATACACCACAATCCACGATCCCTTTCTGGACACTTGGGTTGTTTCCACCTTTCAGCTGTTGTAAATAGTGCTGCGAGCATTTACACCCAAGGGTCTTTCGGAGGGGCCTCTGTTTCCAGTTTGGGGGAGAATATACCTAGGAGCGGAGCTGCTGGGTCGTATGGCAGTTCTGTGTTTAACTTCCGGAAGAGCTGCCACGCTTTTCCACAGAGGCTGAACCATTTTACATTTCCACTAGCAATGTATGAGTCACACTTTTATGTCTTCCAGTTTGGGGGTCCATTTCATGGTCATTTAGAAAGGATTTTCAAATAATATGATTTTTTAAACTTTGTTTTCTACCTGTTTTTCATGTTCTGCACTATTTATAACAGTAAAATGTAAGAAACAACTTAAATGGCCAACTCTGTACTACTGTTTAAATCAAACATGATACATAATGGCATAGATATATCATTTTCCAATTTCTTATTACCATATCTAGTAATTTTTAATCTTAACACAGATAAATAATAGTTTATCTCCCCACTTCCCAAGATCATTTGGCCAAGAAACATGCTTAAATCCTAACAAAAGTTAAGATAAAATACTGTCTTGAGTTGCTATAAAAATGATCCCAAATTTATCTGAGACTTTCAAACTTTTTAATGGAGCAAAAATAAATGGATAAATGAAACTTTTTATTTTTTCATATGCTGCTAGAAGGAAGAAGGATGTTGCTAAATTCAATCTTGATGTAAGAAGCAGCATGAGTCAAAACTAATAAGAATAGCTAACCTGACCATTTACCGCAAACCACACGCTGCCTTACACGCTTTAATTTCGCCCTCAAAACAAACCTCTGAGGCACTGGCTACTAATTTTTCATTCTGTAAGTAAGAAACAAATTTGGTGGAGTTAAATAACCTCAAAGTGAGAGTAAGTAGCTAGAGTCTAGATTTGAAATCATTTTGTTATACTGAATTCCAGAATCTCAAAAACCATGTAGAACCCTGAGTTTACATATTTTGTTTTCCCCACAATGTTGTATTATGAAAAATTCTCTTTCTTACAGATATACTGTACCAAAGGCAGAGATGTGAACTGCTGGGCTTATAAAATTTGGGTAATCATGAATTAGGATCTTTAAAATACATAGATTATCTTGAGCAATTTTATAGAAACCAAACACATTGTTTATTAATATTCTCTTTAATGCATTCCTGTTTCAGCTCTTTTAGAGTGGACATAGTTTGAGTACTCCAATAGCTCAGTTTTCTGTTTAAATTTTCTCTGTCAGCAATAGACCTTGGGAAGTAAGTTTGTGTAACTTGATTAGTTAGCAGCCTTAATGTATGGAATGACATGGCTGGTATGTATTGTCACCGACAGGTAGGGTACCTAGCATAGATCAAAGAGAGTGCTCGTGCCAGCTGGACAGCCAGGACCGGTCTGCCTCCCCGTCACTGGCAGATGGAACGTCATGTGTGTCAGCTGTCTTCTTACATGTAATTTTTAAATAGAACTTAAAGGGCAGAAAGTCCACGGATAGTATTTCCTTGAACAGAATGACCTGTGGCATTGCATGGAATCCAATCCTATAGGGAAAGTCTGAAAGTAATTTGGGGTGAAGATGCACTTAGATGGGGAGCCATCAGTGAATAACTCTGACGGAAGGAAACTCAGATGCTGCCTCCAGCTAAGGCTTACTTACATCTTTCACTTAAAACTCAGTGATTAATTCTCACAGTAGTGGCTCTATATTTCTGGAAGGTTCATTTTGTCATTCACTATCTGTACCTGGTGGTCCCCATCCAGTTGTTTGTTTGTTGGAAAGCTCCAGGAGAAGGTGAAATGTAGCTTACTTTCTGATCTTCTGAAGTAAAGCAAGAGCATGGACAAGTCATTTATCCCACTCAGAATTCAAACTATTTATAAAGAAATTTAATCCCACCTAAATCCTAATGGAGTTATCACAGTGCAGCATTATCCAGAACTAGAAGTCTATTTCCCTTCATCCAGGTAATGAAAACATTGCAGACAAGAGTGGTTAACCGGAGATGAGCAGCTAATACAACCAAAAGGCTTAATGATCCCAAAGTATAGACAATAATATTTTGTTTCCATGGAGCCCCTCTCAGCCAAGGAGTGCCCAGCTGAATGTGGTTGGAGATACGAGAGCCCTTACATGTTCTCGAGATGCACAGACTAGCATTTCTGGTGGGCCAAGCTGCCAGTGGGAGTGGGGCGTTAGAGCAGAGTGAGGTGGAGAATGCCACAGAATAGACAGTGACTATACAGACCTCCTGCCCTGCCCTTCACGACTCCCCAGGCTAGCACCTTGCTGCCCCCACGAAATCTCATCATCTGGTTCCATGAAAGTCTTGTACGCTCACACCCTAGCTCACAGTCATCTTCCATAACAAGGTAGGGACTGACAATTTTGCACTCAAATTCCTCAAGACTGCACCCCTCCCAAGGGTAACTGACTGGAGTAATTCCAAAGGGGTGGGTCGGCAACAGGGAGAACCAGAGCTAAGTAGCAAAGTGAGCCCACTGGGGTAAAAAGGACACAGATCCATAGGATAGGAAATGGGAAGTGGGACCCACTTAGGATTTGACCACAAGACACTCAGTGCATCTCCTTGAGCCTCAATTTTATCATCAGCAAAACAAGGAGGATAAGGGATGTCCTCCACATCTCTTCGAATTCTAGCAACTGTAGACCCCTAGAGGACTGTGGCCTCTGCTCGACACCAGTGAGCCCAGAGCCAGCCCTGCCTGCGGGACATATAATGTAGAGACGGGATGTGACTAGCTTGCAAGCCAGGGTGAGTCAGCCTGGAGGTTAGGAGCAGCCGGCTGTCCGGAACTCAGCCCACGCTGGGCAGGGATGTGTGGGTGGCGGAGAACACTCTCTCACACCAAAATCTCTCACCACAGCTGCCTGCATTCCACCTTCCTTGCCATACCCGGAGATGAAATGAAGAGTAGAAAAACATTCAGAAGGCAATGGTGGTGATTAAGCCCTGTTATTACAAAAGGATGTCTACTGCTCTCCACAGGCTTTACCTGAGCCTCAGTTTACCTTTTAAGTCTCTGGACTGAAGATGCCCTGTCTCTCTCCCAGAGTCAAATGACTGACTCTGAAAGGAAGAAGTAATATTTTTATTTTTCTTTTAATCAACCTTATCCATCATACATTACAAATTGTCCGTGTAACTGAAGGCTTGTGTTCAGCATCAGAAAACCTCCTTGCCCACATACCTGGCTTTAAACTTGAGCTTATGAGTAAAAAGTTTAATTATGTGCCTGTTTGCAATAGTGAGAACTTTATGGCAGTGGGTGAGTATGTTTCTCAATTCTTGTTTGTAATAGAAGCCACAGTTAAATATTTAAAGCAAATGTGACAGGCTAACAACCTTTCCTTCCTGTGGTTAAAATGATAGGAAGTGATTTATAAACTGTCATCAGAGTTAGCTAAGGAATATTGGCTTCTATCTCATTCAGCTGGCATGGTTTTAAACTCCTGGCAAACTAAAATTAAAAAATACAATCTTCATCTATTGTCAGACAATAAGATCTACAACTCAAAAAAGTTCTACAGCTCAAATGGTAGGTTAGGTGTACATGACCTTTTAAAAATTTGGACTTGGTCCCGGCCAGGTGGCTCAGGTGGTTGGAGCATCATCCTGTTCACCACAAGGTTGCAGGTTTGATCTGCCATCAGGGCACAGACCTAGGTGACCGGTTCAATCCCCAGTCGGGATGTGTACAGGAGACAACTGATAGATGTCTCTCTCTCTCCCCCTCCCCCTCTCTCCCTTCCTCCGAAATTAATGATCATATCCTCAGGAGAGGATATTTTTTAAAAATTTGGACTTAGATGTATAATGAACATTTATCTCAGTCACATATTGGTGGTTTATAACTCAGATCTTTGGGGCATTAGCTCATCCCTAGAGAGGTCAAGGAGAGTTTGTCAACAAGAAGCTAATGTTATTTTACTCACCTCTAAAAATCAGACCTGCCGTGTGACAATTGTAATGAAAAATTCAATAAAATTAAAATCTTCATTGCTCTCTGATGGTCAAACCTCATTTCCAACAACTGATTAATTCAGATAAAGTGACCGCGTTTTTTATGTTGGCCCAGTCTTCATCCCTCCACAGAACTCCCTGGCACACATTCTGTTACAGAGTTCTGTGGCAAACCACTGATCCAAGTGAGACTTGTGTCTTACACAGCAGAGACTCGTTAATACTTGTTCATTTATTGTCCTACAATTTCACTCCATATCACTCACACTGATCAAGGATTATTGTCTTGGCCCCAAAGCAGAATAATATATTTGAATGTCATTAGAAGTAAGTTGATAAAAAATCTTGGTGTATGAACATTATCATATTAATAAAACTGCATTGTTAAACTTATTTCAAATATAAGACATATAATAAGCCTTCAAATGACAGTGGCCAAATAGCCACATCTCTAAGAATTAAGAAATATTAAAAAATCTCATAGATGGATGAATGCATTATAATATGACAGCACCATATAATATTAGAGAGCCATTAAAAGTGAGTTGGGGTCATGCCAACTGACTGGGAAGACTTTCCAGGAGGCGTAGAAAGTACAAGGAAGAAATGCAGAGGTATGTTCATAGTACAATCACATCACATGCATACACACACACAATCATTTGTAAATGCATTTACACATGTATGTGCCTAAATGTTTGTATGCAGGTATATCATGAATACATATCTGTATGCATATTCATTTCATTTCTAGATGGCCACATGGAAAAGTACTAAAGTATACGTACCAGGTTGCTAACATTTTACCTGGGAAGGTAGAAGATAGGGTGGTACAGGGAGAGGGGAAAGGGTAAAGGACAAAGGAAAACACTGAACCAAAAAAGTATGATTCTATTTCTGTAAAATTTTGTGTGTGTGTGTGTGTGTTTAAAGAACTTGAGAAAAGGACATTTATGTCTATAGACATCTAGGGATGGCTTTAGAATACTAAGAGTTAAGTTGCAGAGTTATGTGTCCAGTACAATTCTCTTTTTTTTTTTACTTTTAAAAATAGCTTTATTTTTTCTATGTATGAAAAGGGCACTTTCTCATCACAAAATACATTAAAAATAGAGAAGCAAAAGGAAAAGTTAAGATTATTTATAATTCTAATGAATAATTGACCACCATCAAGTTCTGGTAGCCTGTCTTCCAGGTTTCCCAGGTCTGTTAATAAGGAAATGCGATCGCATGTGCTATGCTCTGATCTTCCTTTATTGGGTCAAAGGAAATCAGCAAGAACACCTGGTCGGGTGTTCCCTCCCTGCTGGAGCCCTGAGTCCCCAGCACATCCCTCTTTGGCTCTTAGCCAGATTGGTCCTCTTTGGCCTCAGCTGAAGGTCCACTTCCTGCTCACCTGCTGGTCTGAATCCCAGTTCTTTCTGGGTCTCTGCACTCCCCCAACACCAGGAGCTCCAGGAAAATTCTAGGCCCCATCTATGCCCCTCCAGAACAAGAGCAACTCAAGCTAATGAAACCCTGGTCCGCTTTGTGTTTTCTAGTTTACTTCCATGTGGGTGTCCCCAAGTTCACGAGGCAGCAGCCTAGACAATCTCCTCTCAGAGCTCCAAACATAAAGCTGGAGCAAAAGCCCCACATCTCCACAACTCAGTGACACCCCTTCTTCCTCTGCACTCTCTCCCAGAAAGATGTAATCGTGATATGGAGAAAGGGGAACCCTTGTGCATTGTTTCTAAAAACATCATAATCTGGTACAGCTACTACGGAAAACAATATGGAGATTCCTCAAAAAATTAAAAATAGAACTACCATATGACCCAACTATCCCATTTCCAGGTATATATCCGAAAGGAATTAAATCACTGACCTGAAGTTGTATTTGCACCCGAGTGTTTATTGTACCATCATTTTCAATAGTCAGATATGCAAATGACTTAAGTATTCATTGATGGACAAGTGAATAAAGAAAATATGTTATACATATACATAATGGAATATTATACAACCTTAAAAAAGAAAAGAACTTGCTATTTACAACATGGATAAACCTAAAAGACATGCTAAGTGATATAAACCAGACTCAGAAAGAAAAATACTGCATATCTTACTTATATGTGGAATCTAAAATAGAGAGTAGAATGGTGGCTGCCAGGAGCTGGGGGAGGGGGAAATGGGAAGTGTCAGTCAAGGGAAGCACAGTTTCAGTTCTGTAACATAAATAAGTTCTGGAGAGCTAGCGTGCGACAATGTGACTACAGTTAAAGGGACCATACTGTACACTTGAAATTTGCTAAGAGGATGAATCTTAAGTGTTCTCACCAAAAAAAAAAGAAAGAGAGAGAGAGAGAAATTATGCAAGGAGATGGATTTGTTGATTACGTTGATTGTGATGATCATTTCATACATCAAGTAATCAAGTGGATACCTTAAGTGTATACAATGCTTTATTTAAATGCATTGGGAGTAACACTGGTTAATAACAATATATAATTTTCAGATGTACAAGATTATAATTTGACATCTGTGTACTTCATTACATACTCACCATCCAAAGTTTAGTTTCCTTCCCTTAACATGTATCTGACCCCCTTTATCCATTTTCTCTTCTCTCTACCCTGTCTCCTCTGGTAACCATTCTGTCGTCTGCATCTATGAGTTTGTTGTTGTTTGTTTTGTTATTTCATTAGTTACTTTTTGTTTTATATTCCACCTGTGAATGAAATCATATGGTTTTTGTCCTTTTCTTTTCTTTTGTCCTTTTGTCCTTATTTTACTTAGCATGATATATACTATTCTAATGGTCAATTATTCCTCAATAAAATTAGAGGTAGGAAAAAACTACACTCTTATCTCTTCCTTTCCTTGGCCTGTCTCTCCCTCTTCTTCCTACAGAGACTCAGGAACAGAAGGGCTGAGTTTCAGACCTTGATAACTTGGGATCCTGTCTCAGCAAAACCTGGCTGTCAAGCCTATTTTTTGGCAGCAAGAGTCTATTTGGAATGTCAGAAGCTGAGTACTGATTTTTTTAATTTGCCTTGACTTTTCTGTTGTAATGTCAACAGGAATCCCCATTACTTACCTCAGTGCACACACAGACCTCAGGGTCATCATTGATAAGGTAACTTACCCAAAAGTTCAGAAGAGAAAGCCCATTAATTTTTTCTTAATATTACTTCCACTTCACAAAAAAATAACCTTTCAGTAATCATCAATAGCCTTAATTTTTTCTATACTTATTCTTAGTTGCATTATATTCTTGGTGGCATGGGTTACATTACAAAGAAAACAGCGAAGTAACTCTTCTAAGAGCCAAAACATAAGGTATCCAACAGAGCAGATACAATCCTCAAAGACTAAGAGCACAGCTTAGATCTAAAAGGTGTAATTAAAGTAGGTTCATTGAATAAAATTTCTGGATAAGAGGTTGGATTTTTTTAAGAACTTAGAAATCTTCAGTTCCATGTGGAATGACTAGAAGGTGTTAGGGTTATAGAGCACTGCCAGGTACTAGGGCACAACTTTTGTAATCAAACCGGCTCAGGTGGGGACAGCCCGGCCAATGACTTAATTGCCACCAGGAACAGAAAGAGCCACAGGACAGAACAAACAGGGAAAAGACAGTGTTCACATCCCCAGACCAAACCAGAGAAGGTTCCAAGTCACAGCTTGGCAACCAGAGGCCCAAGCTGGGCATTGAGTGGTAGATCTGAACTTGGGTAAAGCTGGGCTCAGAAAGCCAGCACCCAAGAGTCCAGGTTAAACAGGGTGGCACAAATCAAAACAGCCTGAGGTTGGAACCCAGCACAGAAAACTGATATGAGCAAAAAGGCTGGTGTGCAAAGGACAGCAGAAAGTGGATCTTCCAAGGTGACCATAGTGTGCCCTCCACCTTGTTGAAGCAGACTTCTGGTGGAGCAGACAATGGCTGGCAGGCAGGTATGACTCACCAGAGCAAGGTCAAGCCCTGAAGCTATTAGTGATTACAGCGAATCTCTGGAGAAAGAACTAGAGAATTCATGGAGGAGCACAAGGACAAGTGAGAACCTGCCTTTAGAATGAGGTGGGTCCCTGACACCAGATATGCCCTTTCTCTGCCAGAGTCTCCTACTGCAACTGTATGGAACAGGGGCAAGAAAATTAACAATACACCCTGTCCAAACAACTCAGCTGGTTAGAGCATCGTCCTAATATATCAAAGTTGCAGGCTGGATCTCCAGTCAGGGCACGTACAAGAGACAACCAATGAATGCATGAACGGGTGGAACAACAAACCTGTCTCTCAAAAATCAATCAGTGTTTTAAAGAAAATTATGAATAACATTTAGGGGTGCCTCCAAGCTACAAAAGTTTTACTTTCCGGGGATCAGAATCAAAGTTACAGCAAAGAGTATTTCCATAATATGTGGAACCAGTCATGGTTAATGAAGGAAGATGAGAGAGAGAGAGAGAGAAAGGGAATGGGAGAGGAGGGGAGGGGAAGGCAGAGCAGGGGAGGGGAGGGAAGGGAAGGGAGAACAGAAAGAAAGAGAGATGAGAGTAGATACTAGCTGCAATGTAGGGTAGCGGAAATTGTAGACTGACTTCCTAGATGCTAAAATTCTGGGTTAAATGCCATTTCAGTAGGTTTGTGTTAAGTATAGAAAGAAGCACTCTACAGAACCAAACAGATGGTACTCAGAAATTCAAATACAGTGAATAGAGTGGCCATTCTAAAAACACCAATTCCAAGCAACAGCTGGTGTCTGGCCAACATTCTCAGCTGGAAACTATAAACTCACTTTATTTGAGGACACCTAAGGCCTCAGGGCAGGATATGATGAGTCCAGTAAGGGCCCACGACCCTCCCTACAAGTATTTCCGGGATACGCCACCTTCAGGCCATTCTCACCACCTGGGTCTGAAGCAAGCCCTCATCGGTTCTCACCTGAAGTACTAAAACAGCCTCCTCACCAGACTTGCTGTGCCAAGTTCAATCCTCCACCCCCATCCTCAGAGGAAGGACACACTGTGCTTTTTATTAAGGCTCCGGGAGCCACTCTGACCCAGGGAAGTGAAAAATAGACATGCCAAGGGTGTTCTCTCCTTGGTGTGTCCTGAAACCCCTGTGTGTCCACTGGTGAGAACAGAGAATGGGGAGGTACAAAGGCTTAGTAGAGAACCTGCCATTCACATGAGCTACTGCCCCAGGGCTCACATTTGGCCCCAGTCTGGTTATCTCTGGGTGGGGTTCATTACAGCTATACCCTGCCCTCCTTCATCATGAAAAAAGGTTATTCATTAATGCATCTTTCCCTTCTTTCCTCCATTCATGCATTAATCCATTCACTTAATAAATAATCAGCAAGAACCAAGTCCGATGCAGGCACTATTCTGGGAACTGGGCATAGAACAATGAACAAACAAACATAGAAGGGACTATGATTGCCCTCATCCTTCATGGCTCACAGCCATGACCCACATGTTTCTCAGAAGAGAGCATGGCTTAACAGTTTAAATACAAGAATAATGGGCCCAGAGAGAAAGACTATTTCAAAATTAGCTTGCATCAAAGCCACATATCTACAGAATTATCTTGAGTGGGATCTCACGTGGGTCTGGATGTTCATGTTGACGCTTGCCTTTGCACCGTAAACTTGTCCCTGGATCTCCCCAGTCTAACGTGGAGGTCCCCCGGGCAGTCCTGGGATGGGCTTTGCTCACACTCTCCACCTCTCCTGGATAGGTCCTGGGGTTTCCTCATCCTGCACTCCCCTTTTAGACACAAAGTACCACTGGGGACATCAGCTGAGCATCATTAGCTTTCACAGCAGCTCCCCTGGCTCACTCAGCTCTCCCCATAAGACAGGAAAGAGTTTTTGCATTTGGGCAGACATGGGTGCCAGGCCAGTCACGTACTTACTAGCTGTGTGGCCTTAGACAAGTTGATATCACACCTCTGAGTCCCTGAAAAACGAGAACCATAATAATAGCCATTAACACATACATGGTATGTATGCCCTGTGCAAAGCACTGATCTAAGTTCTTCGCATGCATCACCTGACTCTTGGTTCCCAACCACCCCTCACGATGCATGTGCTTGTTATTGCCGTTGTGTAGTGTGGGGGAGGAAGGAGCTTTCCTCTACCTTCTAATGCTTCTGGCTGCTCTAATAGCCAAGTAGACATGAGACAGACTAACAAGAGAAAATAACCACATTTAATCACATGTGCACGTTTGGGAAGCCCACATACATGAGAGAGTGAGAGACCCCACGTGCATGAGAAGTTCAGAGACAGAAAATTAAAACGAGGTACATATGACCTTCTGAGCTAAGGATGAGATAAGGTGCCTTGGAGTTTCTGAGGGGTCGAAGGTCATCAGCAGGACAATAAGAACAGATGTTCAGTAATTAGATGTTTGTCCTGCCCTATGGACAGATCATAGAAAGTTATCTCTGGTTATGAGTCTGATTATGATCAAGGCCCTCAATTTAGATTCTTTAAGGGAGAGGTAGAAGCTCTTCATCAGCCACAGGGTCTCAACTGTCTTCAGCTCAGAATAATTCACTTGCCAAAATGAATCCCATTATTATGTGAATAAGTCACTGCCCGTATCCCTAGAAATGTTTTTTAAATTCATTTTGTTCATTCGACACCTCCTTATTTCATGTGTACTTGAAAAGGGACATCAACATCTTGGGGAAGGCCTATTCTGAACCCCTCTGGCAGGCCGGGAAACTGAGGCACAGGGGTGTAAGGGGCAGGGCCAGGAGAGGAACCCAGGTGGTCTCTCTCCAGAGCCCTTGCTCTCAGCTCTACTACTTCCCTGGCTTGTCAGCCAACAGCAGGCTCCAAGTAAAGGCTGGGTACCTTGCCCACCAACACACCTCGCCCTGGTGTGCTGCTGCCCCTCCACCACTGCCCGCCACGTCCACCAGCCTAGCCCGATGGACTGCCCAGGACTGAGTCTCCCTTCAGGATTTAACACATACTCAAATAAAACATTGAAAAACAAGCCTTTGTTTTACCTCTCACGCAGGGCTTGTTGCCTTGTTTGTGGGACATGAAAAATAAAGATTGCATTTTGCCTGCTGAGGGTAGTCTACTATATTAAGACAGGTCTTCAAAAGTAAGTAAAAATTATTGCTTTCATTACAAGTGTTCCCCTCCAGCTCTTAAACTCCATGATTCAATATTCGGCATTGTGAGTGATTGTCTGCAAGGCTGGTTTCCCACTATTTCCTCAGGTGAAAAGTTCAAGTCCAGGATCTCGCAGTGCACTGACTGCTGGCCATTATTGTGAAGGATTGCCTTGCCCGCTAATGTTGGCGCATTATGCCACTGCAGTGGGTAATGAGACGTGGCGCTGCCTGAATCATAAGAATCAGTTCCACCGAGAAGAAACAACAAAAAGAAAAGCACCAGTCCCGATCGCCAGCTGGGATTAACCTCTTTAAGATCGCTCTAAACTATGGACTCTCGGAAAAGCCAAACCATGAATTCCTGAATTTCCATTTGACAGACCTCGAAATGGCAATTGGCCTAGTGAAAGAATATGGACCATAGCGTCAAACACGCCTCTAATCACGGCGTTGCCCCTTTCCAGGTGTTTGATCTGAGGCTGGTTACTTCCCTTCTCTGAGCCTATTTCTTCATCTAAAGAATAGAGATAATGGAACCCACTTTGTTGGGTTGTCTGAAGATGAAAGGAAATATGGAAAACATACTGTAATAGTGTCTGGAACAGAGGAGACAATCCACAAATATTACTGACTTTATTTGAAAGTATAAACCTATCATGGGGCCACTTTTTGGGGTCATTGTGTTGTTAGTATCTTAGCAGTGTTCATAGGGGATTTTTATATTACACATACAGGGTTATCATCCCCAAAGTTTAGAAATTCTTCTTTCCGTTTTTCTATTAGCCAGATTTCCCACACATCTTTAGTATAATTATAATTGTTACTCATAATCATGGTTCTTGAGACACTGCTGTCTACGGAAGGATCTTCTGAATCATCAAAAAACAGATGGAATTACATTTCAAATGGCACTTTTTCAAATATATTTTATTGCATGTTTGATACACATTTGCCAGAGAAGAGATACTCTCCTTTTATTTGAAGACATCGTGGAACATCTCTCCCTCCATTTCTTGTAAGTTTCTAATTAGTCGAGGATGCCTGTAACAAGAGTTAACAAAGTTGCCTCATTCATTCGTCTGCTGAAGGTTGGAAAATACATGAAGCTTCAAAAAGTTTTGTTTAGCCATCAGAGCTATGCAGGAACTCAGGGGGCACACAGACCAGGAGTGTTAAAGGTGTAGACACCTCACCTCACTCTTCTCCCACCCTTGGATGCCCTCTTTTGCTTCCCATTGGCTGGACCCAACTGGAAGCCAAACAGAGAGTCGCCATGGATCTAGCCCGGTAAGTGCTGCCTCCCAGGACACAGAACATGGCAGAGAAGGGAGAAGAGTGGATGCAGAGAGCGCAAAGAAAGATAATGAGCTCCATACACTTACCCCATGACTGGATGACATACCACTACTACCATGGGGAGAAAAAGTCTGTTTTATTAATCAGCTACAGTGTGAGGGCTTTAATTCCTTCCTGACATAAACAGAAAGTTTTTATAAAAAAGAAGTCATCACACTGTTATGTGGCTTAGTTACTTCCCATATCTCTAGAAATGTTTTTTAAGTGTATTTTATCCATTCAACACCTCACTTCTTCACATCGACTTGAAATGGGACACCAACATTTCTGCCAGATTGCAACACAGGCACACCTGAGGAGACCTCACACTCTCAACAATCACACACTAAGATCACAGAGTTTACGAGAAAAACAGGGTAGGGCAGAATATCTCAAACCCACGCAACTTTGTAACCGGAGTCCTCTCCCACACACACAGAAAGCCAGTGATTGGCTCCCGGGGAGAAAACTGAACAGAGCAGACAGGCAGCTCAGCCTGGCTGGAGGCTGCCACCAGGCTGTTTAAAATGCCTAGAAATGGTTAGAGCGTAGCTGGGGGCAGGGTGGGGAGGTGGCGAGGGGGAGGAAGAGCATGAACAATGCAGATGGGGGGGGCAGCGGTGAGCTGGAGGGGCTTCAGTGCAGATGGGCCCAGGAGGCACCAGAACCTGGCCCAGCCCGGAGCCACACACAGCCAGCCTGTGCCTCTCAGGGGACGCAGCCCTAGACTCAGGCACGCATTTTAATCCTCTCAGAAGGCAGCCCAAGGGCCCTTGCTACTTGGGTAGCTGGCTGAGTTGAAGGCTCCCCCTACCTGGTGAAGTTTATAATTCCACCCCCATTATCAGTTCCTGCTTCCCCTGTGGGCCCAAATAACTCACACGGTATTATACAGGCCTCATCTTTACTCACTAAAGCCCCAGAGCAATGCTTACCTGTTTCAGGTGTTGCAGGGATGAGAGGAGAAGGCAAACAAAGCAGGAAAGGAGGGAACAAATTTAAGGTTGTGACCAAGATGGCAACAGCTTCACAGACATATGTCCAGAAAGGTTGTTAGGAACCACAGCATGTCAGGAAAGATGGGGAGGTGGAAGGAGGGCAGGCAGTTTTTTCGTCAGCTTCTCTTTGTCCCCTGTCCCTCACTGGTAAAGTTGAATTGCCCCACCTTACAGATTGCGTCACACCTGCCACCCCCAGCCCAGGTAGCAGCAAGGTGCTGTTGGGCAGACTGGGTGCTGCAGCTGCCCCAAACCTGACCATGACACCCAGCGGAGACTGAGACTGTTATACGAAAACGAAGCGACCAGACACTGAGGGATTCTGGAGTACAAGGTTTATTAACGTGCACAGGCTCAGAGAGGTCAATCTCCAAATTCTGAGCCCCGAACAAAGGATTCTTGGGGTTTATATAGTCTACGGGGTGTTCCTGTCTACGTAGCAAAGCGAGATACAGAAGCGGAATGCGGTAATTAGTTCTATCTACGGGGCAGAAGCAGAGTACAAAGGCTAAATGTGAAAATTAGTTCTATCAGCGGGGGTGCTAGTCCCAGTCCTTGTGACTATCCTGTGTTTGCTTTTCCCAGACGGCCTTATCGCTCTCCCAGGGCGCCTGGGGTTTTGGGTGAGCAAAGGTTTTCCAAAGCTTCCCACATCAAGACAATTAGCTGAAGAACAGGAAGCTACCCAAACCACCACAGAGGCCTCTTTGGCTCGAAAGAACAGGTTTGGGGTAGGGCAGGGGTGGGCTCCCTAATGCTGCACATGGGTCAGCCTTTCAGAGATGGTCCTTTCCAAGGGCATCTTGTCCAAACCAAACAGCTCTCCATTGTCAGCTCCCCATCTCTCTGCTTTCTACACGCCCCCATCTCTCTCCAACACCCCCCTCCACTGTGAAGACCAGGGTTGATGGCTGAGGTTGGGTGAAAAGTCAAAGGGGTTCAAGCTGGAGGTGATCACTGTCTCACCAGGGTGATCATCTATGAATCAACTAGACAAACAGCATATGGTTTCATGAGAGTTATACAGCTTGACAGTTGCCTGTGACCCACCTAGAATATCATGTTCCTACAAGCGTTTCATCAAATACTTCAACTTCAGAAAATTGTTTATCGAGTCCTATCATATTTCCATGCCTTTCTGCCCTCAGACATGTACTCATCAAGTTTTCCAGAATAACGGGACTAAAGATGCTTCGTTATTTCCTGGAGTTGAAAAAGAAATCATATGCCTATGCATATGCAAGGGGAAGGAAGAGTGGCTGTGTTTTATGCCTTTACTTATGGTCTTCTCTTTGTGTCTTTTTCAGAGGGTGCTTTTGCGTAAGTGTTGACAATATTGTAATCACACCTGGTGTTTTACACCTGACCTGTTGTGTGTGAAATCCCGTGCAGGGGACCCTCTCTATACACTGAGGTGGTGGCACCTATCATGACCTCTCTGCTACTGTCCTTTGTTCAGTTAGGCTTTTCATCAAGGAATGAAGCCAAACCAGCAGTAGGATGCCCCTCCCCGATCTACTTAGACATTACCATATACGTTTATGATCTGACACTGCCTGCTCCCATCCCTCACTTCCCATTCATCAGGACTGTGCTGCAGACAACCGAGCTGATAGGAAACATTCAACAAATCAAATGCATAAATACCCAATAGGCTACTAATACCCATTTAATTAATGAAGCCAATTAATGAAGTTTGTATCATCAATTTAATCCTCAAATGAGCCAGCTGCTTAAATAGACACCATTTCATAGAGCAGCTTTTTACCTGATTATGTTCCTCTAAACACTGGTATCCCGTAGAGAGTAAAATGTTTTACAAAAAAGAAAAGGGGCTGGGGAGGTTTCCATGAGTAAATGCACTTGGGATAAACAGGGTTTTAGAAAAGTAAAACAGGCATCTTCACAGCAGGGCCTTTATGTTAACGTGATTCTCCCCCCAAGGGGACTAAACCACGCACTGTTCCTTCCCCCATTTTTTACTTATTTATTTATTTATTTGCCTGAGTGATAGTTAATTTTATGTGTCAGCTTGGAGGGGGTTTGGGGATGAGGTTAACATTTGAACTTTGAGTGCAGCAGATTGTCCTCCATAATGTAGATATGTCTCATCCAATCAGTTGAAGACCCAAACTGAGCAAGAAGGAACCTTCCAGCAGAATGCCTCAGACTTCAACTGCATGAATGTCTGTCCTTAGCCTCCAGACTGTCAGCCTTCAAACCAAGAGAACGCTGACTAACACAGAATTTGTTGCCAGAAGAGGGTGATAAGCTAGTCACCTCGGTGGCAGGGTAACTACATTGGACTGTTTCCATTGTAGAAGGGGCAGCATTTTGTTCTTCCTAAATAGACACTTACTCTAGGCATGGATTTTCCTCCCCTGCCTGCAGTTCTTCTACCATAACTACTATCCACAAGCTTACAGAATGCTTTGTGCACCATCATGATAGACACAGAGAATTGCTTTTGATCAAGGAGCTTACTTCACAGCAAATGAAATACGGCAATGGACCTATGCTCGTGGACTTACTGTCCTTCCCATATTCCCCACCACCCAGAAGCAGCTGGCTTGGTGCCCTTTGAAGACTCAGTTTACAGCACTAGCTAGGCAGTAATACCTTGCAGGGCGAGGGCAAGGTTCTCCAGAAGGTAGTATATGCTCTGTGTCAGGGTCCAGCACATGCTGTTTCTCTAATAGCCAAGAATCAAGGGGTGCAAATGGGAGTGGCACCACTCACTGTTACCCCTACTGATCTACTAGCAAAACCGTGTGCTTCCTGCCCCCATGACCTTCCACTCTAGGTCTGACGGCCTAGCCACCTTAGTTCCAAAAGGAGAAAAGCTTCCACCAGGAGATGCAACAGTGATTCCACTTAACCGGAAATTAAGACAGCCTCCCAGCTCCTTTGGGCTCCTCATGCCTCTGAATAGACAAGGGAAAAAAGGGGTTACATGCTGGCTGGGGTGATGGATCCTGACTGCCAAGAGGAAGTTGCATTGTTGCTCCGCAATGGCGCCAAGGAGGAGTATGTCTGGAATGTGGGAGACCGCTTAGAGCATCTCTTACTACTAGTACCATGCCCTGTGATTAAGGTCAATATAAAATAACGACACCCAATCCAGGCAGAGCTGTTAATGGCCAAAATCCCTCAGGATGAGATTAACATTTAAATTCATAATTGAGTAGAGCAGATTTTTCTCCATAATGTGGGTGGGCCTCACATAGGCATTTGCAGTCCCGAGTAGAACAAAAAGACCAGCCTTCCCCAAGCAAGAGGGGTTTCCCAGCAAGCCCTCAGACCACGTTTGCTCAGGCCATCAGCTCTCCTGAGCTCCCACTCAGCAGCTTTTGGACCTGTCGGCTTCCGTAATCACACGAGCCAATTCTTTATAATAAATCCATCTATTTATACACACCTACTATCAGTTCTATTTCTCTCGAGAGCCCTGACTAACACAGCCAGGAAAATCTGTTTTTTATGAAACAACTATTAGCAATTTGTGAGACACTAGAGTTTCAAGAAGAATCATTGATCAGGGGAAATGCTAGCATAGGCCATAGCTTTCTAGAAGATCTGCTGTTTCACGCATGCAGAATATTGGTAAAGAAGGGATCTGGAAAGAGAAAGTAAAGAAACCTAGAGCAGTTACCATTAGTTGGCAAGCGTTCCTATTAATGGCTCATGCACAGGGTGATTTTTGTATCACTAAATAGCCATTTATCCATATACCTCTAAAAAAGAAATTGTAACCCAAATATAAATATGATCTCAGGAATCTCTAAAAGACTCTTTTGCATTTGACATACCTGTATTCCATTACACACACATCACAGTTTTTCTCTGAGCATTAATTTGCAGGAGTGGCAATAGCGCCGTCTGTGATGCGGTGGATGCTGACAGACATTCCATTTCATTTCCAGATAGCTGGCGCACCCATCTGCACTCCTGTCTCCCATGTGTTGACGAACAACTTGCAAAGGAATTTTAAGATGTTCTTCTGACACGAGCAACCAATTATCTCATCAGCAGGGCAAAACATGTACAGTTGGGCAACAATACTAAGATAAATGTGAATTCTTTGCTAAAATGCATGATAAAAGCATAAAGGGCACTAGGCGTTTCCATGATGCAGTTACCGTTAACTTTATTACAATCTTAAGCAAAGAAAAAATTAATCCTTTTATTTTTTTTGCTATCATTGGAAGAAATTGTCCTTACCTGTTGAAATGGATTGTTTCAGCCACTGAGATCTTAGGAGACTAAAATAATTATGTATGCCTGGAATATTATTTAAGGAAAAAAGAAAAAATAAACATCAACGTATCAACTATTTTTAACTAAAAATACATCAGCTCTAGAAAAGTCTATTTTGCTAGGACAAGCCCTTGTGGAGATTCTTGTTCTAATTGTACAACTGATAATCTCATACTCCATGTGACTTTTCTCACTTTACATGTAAAACTGGAAAATTATCTCCTACAAAACTATTTCAAATATTTTAAATAAAAGGGACTGAAATGCTACAAAATATTATTTTTAAGGAATAAAATGTTTATTACACTGAAAAATTCTAACCAGTAAGAATCTTGCCTTTTGACTTAATCCAACTGAGTTAAGAACATTAGCAATAATTTGCATAAAACAAATAGTTCCCTAAATACAATAGATGAATTATTTTGCACATGCTTTTTGTGTATTTATGATTCAGAAGTGAGCTTGAACATTTTTAGAGAGCTACCAAGTATTATTTTAAATGATGGCAGCAGCATTTTAGCCAGACTAGAATGGTCCGCAAAGCATAAGTCTACATAACCTTTCAGATGACTTTCAAAGTTGGCAGTTCCAATGGATTAAACAGGCCTGTGAGTAGATAAGGCTGCAACCCATCAAAGACAAGCTTTGCAATCTAGAAGAAAGGGCATGAGATGCAATACCCTCCCTCTCAGTAATTTTGTGAGATCTACCTTAAAACTAGTGACTTGCATATAAGTGAAAGAAAAGGACAAATGAGAACATGTGGCCTTAAGCATTATCCCCACAAAGCTTTTTCAGGTAAGATAGAAAGTGTGGTCACACTTTCTCTAGGTCATCAGGCATCATATGATGCTCTTCAAATATGGAATGCCCTAGCCTCGCCAGTGCCAGCCAGGGTGCTAACTCAGCGTTTCTAAAAGGGCACTGAGGTATTAAGGTACCAAATCCTTCCTTTCTTAGTATGTCTGGATTCTATTAACATGGCAGCAAGTTAATAAAATAGTCACTATGTATCACCTATGTGCATTTTTACAGTGGTGAAAATGGTCTTTGAATAGGAGTTTTAAATATTTTTCAAGTATTTTGAGTCTCCCGAATATAAAAATTAACTATATAGTGAGAAATGTATTATTTCAATTGAAAGTCTTTCATAGGAAACTCATGGGCTTAGAAAAGTCCTTAAAGGCAAATAACTTTATTCTGACTTTTAAAAACCCACAAAGTTCAAAAAGGACCTGAAGAACGACTTTTCTTGTTAAACAATTTCGACCTAAGAAATTTTCCAAAGCTTGATGAAAGGTCACTCACCTGTCCATTTCTATCAGCATCTGATTAAAATAATGGAAGAAAAATTAGATTCAGGAGAACCTTGTCCTAAAACCTCATGCCCGAGAGTGCTTCTCTGATCAGCCGGTACCCAGGAGGCCAGCACCTCACAAGGAACCTCTTCCCAGACACTGAGGACTGGCTAATGGCTCAAAGGGGACAGAGGTGACATGGAACAACACAGACACAGTGATCACTAGGATGATGTCTGTGATTGAAAATAAGGACTTTTTTTCTACAGTTCTTGAAAATGAAGGTGATAGTGCAGAGAAGAAAGAAAAGATAAATGATTTTTACAAACTAGTTTGTGACAGATGAGCAACTTTGTCACCTGTCACTGAGTGAAAAATTTTTATAAAAGATCTACATAGAAATAACAGCCCCAAAACACATCTTAGGCCTACTACTTAAATCAAATGTATATGCAACCTTTTAGTATAAGGATATGTTTCCACATGTTATTTTGTTTACTTCCCTTCTTTGGAGGATGGTGTCACCTTTGTCTCTGCTCTACAGCTGAACAGGCAGATACTGAGAGAACAAACTAACTTGCTCAAAATCGAGTTCAATCAACCCGAGGCTGAGGTAGACACCCACACCCCCCAACTGCTGAGCCCATCCTAACATTGACCAGAGCTTTGTAGATTGTTGGGTTGTGTTTGTTTGTTTGTTTGTTTGTTGTGGTTAATACAGAATTTCTATTTTGACTTTTTGATAATTAAAAAAATCAAAGATCATCTGTCAATTCATAAAACCCTATTGTCGACACTTGGAAACAACACATCTGCTATAAAGGTAGGGATTTGAATGGAATTTAGTCACTGAAAAAACAAAGGATTTAGACATTATATCTGTTCACATTTTTAAATATGCAAAAAACATATTACTTTGAAAAGAACACCTAAAACTCAACAGAACCATAAAACACATTATGGAATACCCAACAGAGTCTGTCACGTACAGAATTATTTTGTTAGGGCGCCTGAAAACGCCGTGAACTTACACTGCCAGACATCGCCAGGTCATTGGCTTCCTATGCACCAACAGTTCCTATGGCACCTATTTTGAAGGCTGCTAGAGTCAGCCCAGCTCTTAGAGATGAGAAGGTTTGCCAGCTACTCTGTGCCCCTGTAACTATGACTGAGAAGAGGGGAGTTAGGGCAGGCATGACCTTGCCAGCTGTGCGCTAAATCTAGGTCACTGATCTCACCTGCAGCTCCTGGTTGTGACATGTAAAGTCAACTCACCCTTCAAACAGTAAAGCGCCAGTGCTGATAGAACAGTTTGTACCAGCTGCATCCTGAACACGGGATACAAACATGAATGGATACATAGCTACAGGAGCATGCTCAGCACATACCTTCCTCCTGTGCCCATCAAAGCAAAGGAAAGCCCGTTTACACCCTTAAATTAGTTCAAAGGAAGAAACGACTGTTGCAAACAAAGATCCCTTTTGCAGATTTAATTTTTATGACACCATGGATACCTAACTACTGATCATTTCAATACTTTAGTAACCAAAAATCCACTTGCTCTATGTGTACTATGTGTAGAAACTACAAAGATTAAAAGGTGGAGCCCCTGCCTTCAAAGCATCTATGGCCTGGAAAGGAAACCAGCCATGTGCAGGTCTGACCGCATTCCACACTGGAAGCGTGGAGCTGTGGAGGGCTGTAGGGTAAGCCCAGACAAGCTGCCAGGGTGGTCAGAGGGAGGTCAGAGTAAGCGCGATCATTCCAGAAAGCAGAGCAGACTGTGACTGAACTGAGCCCATGAGATTGGCTGGGAGTCAGGAACAAACCAGGACTGAGCAGAGGGAAGGCCAGAAAGATAGAATGGGATCTGCCTTGGGGAAGATTCTGTGGGGAGGGAAAAAATAATATCCCTCCCGCCCTTCTAAATTCTTCTAGCTGGACTAATAAGCAAATTAACATGAGACAGATGAACAGGGGAAAATGTTCAAATTTATTATAAGAATATGGGACCCAAGACAGATCGGTGGTTCAGGTTTCTGTGCCATCTTGAGCTAAGGAGAAGGAGGGCAGAGGAGCGTGGTTTGGGCCCCAAAGGGCTAGAAGGTGATTTATACATGGAGACGGAGAAGCAAATATATGGTAAACAAATGCTGGGCTGCCTTTCTCAGTTGGACACAGAGAAGACTTTGATCCCAGGGGCCTTGCTCAGTTCCTCCCTCTCACACACCAGTTCAGAGTAAACTCCAGTTATCTGTGACAGTATCTCCCTTCTGGGAACAAGTCCTCTATCTAAATTCTTTTAGGCAGTTAGGGTGAAGTTCAAAGTCTCTTTCTGAGCCTTTTGTTTCTTAAAAATAACCGACTTAATATGGTCAATGCCCCTAAAGGCATATTTTGGGGTGGCAAACCCGGCTTCCCCTCAGTTTGGGGAGATGAACTCAGGGGGTTGACTTTATTCTCCACGGTTTACAGGGAGTAATGTTTGCCACTCAACGGGAAGGTGCAGAGATCGTCCCCACCTTGGACGGGCGGCTCCGGTGCCAGCGCCTGGCTCCTTTGCGCTGCACTGACTTAAACCAGGCGGAGGGCAAGAGGGAGAGTGCGGGGTCTGTGGGAGGCGACAGCAGGGCCCCCCCCCCGCCTCCGCCAGAAGTAGCGAAGGCCTGGGAAGGGGAGCAGAGGCACTGACAATGCCCACCAATGATCTCTTAGCGTAAACATGCTCCCTTGTTATTTTGTGGAAACACAGAAAAGACAACAATAACATCCTGCCCACAACAGAGGGAGCAAATGGCCTGCAGGCCCACCAAACTGGGCCTTTTCTTTAGAGAAGGAGCTGGATGCAGAGAGGGACTGTCTAAGGAAGCCCAGCGCCCCACCCTCTGGCTGCTTGCCCTTCCTTCGGCGCCTGCAGGAGGCGAGGTGCAAAACCGCCTGGGTCCTTGGGGCTTATCTACACTACAGGCACCTCTGAGGTGTGCACTGTACCTGACTAAAATAAACACCAGCCCAGCCGAGCCGGCAGCCTCAGCATGTCAGCACCCACGTAGGAGTTTGACAAGTGTTGAACCAGTACCCCTCAGCCTCACACTGTGCTGACATGAGCTAGGGTAGTAAGGAACAGCTGATCCTTCCCTCATGGAGCTTGCAGATCAAGGGGAGAGACAGACCTCAACCAACCAGGACACAGATACACAGATAGAATTGAAAACTATGAAACATCACAAGCAAACACACAGACTTTGCATAACACGCATCGCAGGGCCCAGATGTGGCCTGGGGGCCCAGGGCCAGTCTCTCCTGTGACTGTTCAGCTCATCCAACAGTTTCCACTGAGGCTGGGCCAAAGGGCCTGGGGTGGGACCTACTGGGTCAGAAATAATTTCTAGGAGGAAGCAAACTATTCCAGACAATGAAAATAATATGTGCAAAGGCCCTGAGGCCAGAAGGAATGTGCTGTGTTGGCGGTGTAGAAAGAAGGCCAAGGAGGTTTGAGGAGGAAAGTTGGCAGAGAATAAGGCCCGACAGGCATGTGGGTCACAGTGAGCATATGGCTGTGCATCCTCAGAGCAGCGGGGGGTGGCTATGTTTCTCCTTTCAGTCTTGAAAGGATGAAGATCTTATGGTGAGAGCTGGGTATGCGAATAATTTGTGCTTTATATCAATGTAAGTTTTAAAGGCAATACAGTATAACAAGGTGGAATGCCCTATTAAAATAGTTGGGGCTTATGTCCACAGATATGCTAAAAGTGAGTCTGTGGGCTATAACACAATACAGGGCACAAGTAGGTTTACAATCATGAGTATGCAAAACACAGCATCCATTCTTGTATTATTTATTAACCACTGTATTATTATTGTCCATACAAACAAGTGTAAACTAATAGGCCAAGACAAAAACCCTTAGGTTTTTCACTGGACCATTCGCCACTCATTGGCAGCCCACTGATTAGAATCTGTTTCAGGTACTGAGAGGTGTTCCCAGATGAAAGGGGTTTTGCCAGCCATAGTGAACACCAGGACCGGGTTGTCACGTTTGGAAAGGTGAGTCCGTGTTGTGGCTGAGAGTATTGTCACTGGCTGCCTAATGATGGAAGACAGCAACAACTACAAAACTGCAGGCTGTCCTCCCTCTGTGAAGGAAAACGGCCATGTGTGTGCTTGACCACAGAGCAGGAGGTGGGGCGCCGTGGTCAGGCGCTCGGACCCTCCTTACTGGAAGTGACTGAATTCATCAGAGGGAAGAGGCTGGCTCTGAGCTGTCCACAGGAGCAAATATTAGGGCAATCGCCCACCAGTCAGAAGCCACTCCCTTCCTGAAGCCTCAAGGACCACTAGAGGAAGTCCAAAAGAAAACAGGCCTAGAGGACCAGGAAAAACAGACTCGCGAAAGAGGTGGGGTGAGTTAGGAGTCTTACATTGGATTAAAGGACCTTAACATCAGTGTGCAGCCCAGACAGTGCTGGCGGGAGTGCTCATGGGCCCAAACTTTGAGAAACCAATTTTGTCAATGTGTATCAGGAGCCTTGAAAACACCCACACATTTGAACACATAATTCTATTCCTGAAAATTTATCTTCATGGAATCATCAGAAAAAAACACTACTCACAGTCTCATTATTAATAGAGGCAAAATAGTTGAAAATATATCCAGTTATAGAAAAGTGATAAAATAAATTGGAATATATGCAGAAGATGAACTATTCTGTAGCCACTAAAAGCCATATCTTTAAATGACATAGGAAAATATAATATGTTAAGTTTTAAAAAATTTTTATAAAACTATCAGTACAATTTTAAACATACATCATGATAGAACAAAATGGTGATAGTGATTATATCTGAATAGTTATTTGCTTCTTCTATGCTTTACTTTCTAAATTTTCTACAATGGGCCTGAAAAAAAAATTTTTAAATAAAAGAAAATATAGAAAAATAAGAGGAAGTATAAGAAAATAATGAATTAACTGCTCTTTTTGCTTAAGATATTTAATGGAAAGATAGAATGTTCTAGATGACAGCTGAGTCCACTTTGTTCCTAGTCTCAGACTTGGGTATACTTCCACCTAGTCTGGGTTTTATTAATTTTTGTGTATTATGCTTTCATTAACATCATATATTGTTGCTTTCTTTGTGTCTGAAAGGTTATGTAAATTTTACTATACTACACTTACTTTTTTTCTCTAGCATTAGATTTTGAGTCATTCAGGTTGCTGTGTATTAAACCAATTTATTTATTTGAACTGCACTGGAGAAGTCATCAAATATACCATAATTCATTCATTCCCTTATTGATACATATGTAAGTTGCTTCCAATTTTTACCTATTACCTAGGATGTAAAGTGGAGCCTTCATAATCAGAAAAATGTCACAACTTAAGAGCTGGAGAAAAGGTGAAGATACTACTAATTCCAGTAGAAGGGCCCTTGTGCTTTCCAGACTCATTGCCCTGGGATGCTCCTGAGGCCACCTGCCTCAGGGTGCTTTGTAATGCCACAAAAATGCCCGGAGGTCCTTGACCAGGCACCCTCTATCCTGCCCTACACCTTTGCACTAGGACCTTCAACTGCTTGGACACCCACAACTAGAGCAATTTCCCTGAGATGCCTCTTCTGAGAAGTATCCAACACCTGAATAGTGTGCCAGGAACACAATAACCTTATCAACTTGTTTATCTTCATAAAATCTTTTCACAGCATTTAATCCCCACCATGACACTAATACCATTGTCATACTTTTTGTCCAGTTAGAAGAACGAGGCACAGAAAGGTGAAGTAACTTGCCCAACGTCACACAGCTAGTGAGATTTAGAACTGAATTCAAACTCAGGCAGTGTGATTCCAAAGTTCTCACTCTTATCCCCTGTACTCTGTAGCCTCCCATAATCTTCCACTGATCCCCTCCTTATCTCATTTTCCCATTTACAGCTTCTCCTCTCCCCGGCTCCAGGGAGAGGAGAGAGGCTGTCCTGCTTCCCTGGGCCTGGACTCTGCCTCCTTTCCCTGGTTGTCAACCACACTGGCTCCTATGCTCACACAGCTTTCACCTCTTAACCACAAATACCCCCCATGCCACCCCCAAATAAATCATTGTATTTATAATTCAGGTCTTGTCATCATTTGCATATTTCTGAAGCCAATCAAATCCTGCCAACAGTTGGGAGACACCCTACGCCATCTGTCGGTGGGGTAAACTAAGTTTTCTGTACTAGTTCAGCTCATTGCTCAAGTCAAGTTGGTAAATTGCATTACTCGAATATGTTGTTACATGTTCTGATTTTTTTTCATGTAAGAATGTCCCAACCTGCACAGACTGATGTAAATGCTTTGGAGAATAACAGTTTGCAGCTTCTTTTATGCATTTGAAAGTAAGGAAGGAACATAAGGAAGATCACACAGAGAAGGGAGGATGAAATCTGGGAATGAAATTATAGGAGAGTTAAGATTATGTGCTCTCTTGGGGAATTTTAAGGGAGGCATTTCAAAGAAACAGTGGACAGGACTTGCTTAAGGCAAAGATAAAACTTTTACTAAAGAAGTTACATGCCTGGGTATGATTACCCACCATGGCCTGCCCAGTTAGGAATTTATGATCAGTATGAAACTGGAAAAGACACTGGCGTTCGGACTGCCTGTCACTACCAAACTCAATAAGCAATGATAGCGATTGAATCTTTTATGGGGGCTTTACTCAGATGGCTGGTGATCCGAGAAGATGGCGTGCTCATACCCTGGCAAACCATCTTCCCTTTTCTTTCCAGGCCAAGGTTTTTATAGCAGGGAATAAACAAGCTGCGGTGAGGGGTTTTGAAACTCAGGGAGGCTTAGGTGAGCGAAGCTGCAGCATTCCTGTCCTGGATAGTTAGCTGTTCCCAGGGGCGGGTGGCTGTCTGTCTATCCCAAGAACACAATGTCCTGGATGCCTCTACTTGTCCCCAGGTGGTAATCTATAGCCAGAGCCCCAGGAGGTCCGCTGTTCTCTCCGGAGCCAGGATGGGCCTAATCTGTAGTTTCAGAAACAAAAGCTTTAACATATACATTACTTGGTAAGCTTATAACTATTTACCTTAAGCTAAAATTTTCCAACTCTTAAGTCCCCTATCACGATCGCTGTTTGAAGTCACTTTCCACAAAACCTCCTTTTTTTTTTTTTTTTTTTTGTCCACTGCTTATTCTATCAGGTACTGGGAGATGTGTGTTGTTGCTATCTATAACTATAAAGTGAATTCTTATTTCTCCTTTTGGTTCTGCTAATACTACCTTCATATACTTTAAAGCCATGCTATTGGTGTACGCAATTTAAGACCGTTACGTGTTTCTGTTGAATACTTTAGTTTATCAGTAAGAGATGCTCCTCCTGCTTTAGAGTCTGCCTGGTTTGAACCTAATATCACCCCAACAGCATCCTGTTGGCTACAGTTTGTGTGGTATGTTATTTTCCATTTGTTTACACCCCGCCTGTCTGTGTCTTTTTATTTAAAGTGCGTCTTTTCCAAACAACCTATAGCTATTTCTCATCCAGCATGACAATCTTTGTCTTTTAATCCCAGCGACTGGTGAATGTGTTTCCTAGGACCACCATAACAGATGATCACACACGGGATGACTTAAAACAACAGAAACGAATTCTCTCGAAGGTCTGGACACTAGACGTACAAAATCAAGGTGTCAGCAGGACCTTGGAAGGCTCTAGGGAAGAAGTGTTTCTTGCCTTTTCTAGCTTCTGATGGTTGTGGCAGTTCTTGGCATTTCTCGGTTTGTGGCAGAATAATGTCAACCTCTGCCTCCGCCCGCCTCTGCTGGCCTCCGCCTCGCGTGCCCTTCTGCCCTGCTGTTTGCTCTGTCTCCTCATCTGAATCTTCTTTTTTCCTACTGACAGTGCTCATTGCGTTAAAGGCCCACCTAATTCAGTGGGGGCTTAACGTTTTCTCTCCAGAGTATCGAGATGGAATTGATATACAGCACTGTATGAGTTCAAGGTATGCCAAATGAGTTGACAACATACATTGTGATATGATTACCACAGGAAGTTTAGCTGACATCCATCTCATAGAAACACAAATATAAAAAGAAAAAAGTTGTTTTTTTCTTGTGATAAGAAGTTTTAGGATCTACTCTTTTAGACTTCATCTCAACTTGATTACATCTACAAAGACCCTCTCACTAAATAAGATCTCGTTCGCAGGTACCAGAAGTTAGGACTTGAGCATATCTTTTGGGAAGACACAATTCAACCCACCTATCCCGTCTACATTGGACATGATCACTGACACTGTTGGAGGGCAGGAGGGTCGGCAAAGTGTGCCAACAGCGCAGGGCGGAGCAGAGGGAGGGCCTTCCAGCCGGGTGCTGTCCTCGGAGAGTACAGGTGGCATCATTCTGTGGTGGGATCAAGTTGTCCGCTAGAATGAGTCAAATCAAAATAAATGTGTTGTTGTCATTCCGGACTGTTCAGAAAGTTATTGCCTTTCCAGTGATTTGTGAAGTGGGTTTTGTACTTTTTTTCTCTTCTAGAAGGTTCTCAGATGTGTCCTGTTGCTACCATGCTTCACAACCTTTATTTGTCTTCTTGGCTGTCTCAAGTCTCTCTCCCTCCTATCACACCTCCATCATCACCCCAGGGCTGTTCATAGAAAGGACTGATCAGCTCAAATCCCATTCTTCTAACCGAACTCCTGCAAAGCTATTTTATAAACTCTAATGGTCTACAAAATGCAAAGTTTATGATTACTATGGCTGTGTTAGCAAAGAAAACAGGGAGTAGGTACTATCTACTGAGTTGGCAAACAGCAGTGTTGTCTGCAATAATCACGTACAGAATCAAAGTCAGACTCTTCAGTCTGGTTTCCAAAGGTCCCACAATCTAGGCCCATCCTGTCTTCCAACCTAACTCTCTACTGCTCATCACTAGCAACCCTACTTCCCACCTGCCTTGGGTTATCCCCATGGCAAAAAGCCCTGTGCTTTCATACTCACGCTGTTCCATATTTCAGGAATGCAGGTCCCTACATCTTCATTAGCAGAATCTCAGGTCCTCTTCTAGACCCCATCCTGAGGGCTCAGTGAAAAATGCAACATGTCCAGGAAGCTGCCCTCCATGTCCCAGCCAAGAGAGCGCCCCCCCTTCTCACCTCCTCTGTATCTCTCTCCAGCACATCATCACTCTCTATCTCTTTAGAGTTATGCATCTACGTATCTTATGTCCTGTGTAGAGTATAGGCACCCCGAGGGCAGAGATTCCATCTGGCTTGTCATCACACTGACGAATCTCCAGCACTGTCCTGGGGGGCAGACGCTGAGGGTACTGGCTTGGTGTTGTCACTGGAGATCCACTGTATTCCAAATCTACAGATACCTTAATCTCGCCCTCACCCACAAATCAATAAAGGTGCAATATAAATTTAGGGGTCAGATCTCTCACAGTGAAAAAATATTCCTGGACCATTCTCTCCTTTGTCACCCAGAAGTCCTGGTCTCCTAATGATTATTGAAATATTTACAAATGAGAAATAGCATCGGATCTGTTTCTTGACCATTTTTAATTTCAACATAATCTGGTTCAGGGAAAAAAAGCAATTAACAGCAGATGGAATAAACCCATTACGTGGCAGCATAGCCCCAGTTGTCCTGATCGTATACAATCTTTCTGATGTTGCCCTAATACTTGTTACCTCGTAAAGGGGGCTTTTTAACTTTTCAGCTACTCAGCAAAGAGGGGCAGTTTTACTGCCAGGGCGGTGAATTAAAGTGTGTCAGCAGATCATTGGGTGCAGTGATTCATGACTCACCAAGGGGACAATAAAAATGAAGTGCACCACACACCACGCCCTCTCTGGGGTCATGGTACGTGCCTAATCGTGTCTCGTATTTTGTGATCTACTGTTGACACAGGATACTCCTTTTGAAGTTGTGGGTGCCAGATCAATTCTGTTAGGTAAGGCTGAGCGTTGTGAAATGTGGGTGAGAATAAGATCGCAATTACCTGTATTTATCCTGTCGGTCACTGCAATCACCAGCAACAATGGGGACACAGTGAGGAAGAAATGCCACGTGACTCCAGTCTTCCGAATGAGAGAAACTAAGAATTCCACATCTCATCTCACATTTCCATGTGGAAACTGGCCCATTTTTCATGACATCATGGGAGTTTCTTGTGTTTATTTTGCTTTGGATTTTTGCTCCTGGGTAGAATAGCAGGCTAAATATGACATCCCCATTCTTTTCTTTTAAAATGAGGTAACATTGGTTAATAAAATTATATAAATTTCAGGTATGCAGTGTTATCATTTGATATCTGTATTACCCATTTCACCCTCCCCCACCCTCCTTCCCCTCTGGTAATCACCATTCTGTTATCCATATCTATGAGTTCATTTTTGATTTGTTTTATTTGTTTGTTTGTTACTTTTTTATTTTCTATTCCACACAAGAGAGACATCATATAGTTTTTGTCCTTTTCTGCCTGACCTATTTCACTCAGTGTAATGTCATCAGGATCCTTCCCATTCTTTCATCTGTGCTCTGTGCACTTGTTTACCAGTATTCTGGGTATGCCCATTATTTAAGACTTGCTCTGACTAGCCCTGTTTTCTCAACCAAACACCCCTGGGCTTCCTGGGCATGCCTTGTTTCCCCACCTCTACTCACTCCTAAATCACCCTCCTGCCTGGATTCTAGCTGCCTTGCTCTCAGTTTTTAGAAATGTATGCTCTTAAAGCACCTCATTTGAACAAAACTCTTTAAAAGACTGAGGTTGCAACCATTTTGTTCAAATCAAAGGGGTGTTCCCTTCCTGCACTGTGGGAGTCTGAGGAAGGCCTGCTCAGAATCAGCCGGACCTGGTAGGAAAGAGAATATTTCTGAGAAGTCATTCTTATTACAATCTCAACATCGCCATCCCATGCACCTGCCTGTTTGCTCTCAAATAGGCAAATGGGGGCTCTGCCGTTGATTGCTTAATTGTCTCTGGAATAGTCATTCCCAGGTGTTGGGATCTCACGGAAGTCTTTCATTTTTTAAAGAAGAATCCAACTCAAAATGGTCAGTCTCTTTTGCCAAGTAAGAATGTTTTTTAAAAAATCTACCAATGATTATTGTCATTATTTTGCAAATAACAGAAAAGAATAAACATGCTGTCATCATGAAGGTGGTTCTTCATTGAATATATTTATTTCATGTTCATATTATCCTTGTACTGAAGACTGGTAAATCTTTGCTCCTGAGCTGTTGCTGGCCCATGGACCAGCACTTGGGAACCATTGCTCTGGATAGCGTGTTTGGTGTGCTGGGGAGGAAAATTTTTTTCTCTACCCTTCTAGGTTCTTCTGGCTAGTCTAATAATCACATTGATGTGAGACAAATTAGCAAGAGAGAAACAAGTTAAAGTTGAATAACATGCATACCTCCCGTAGACATGGGCGAGACCCAGGTAAACTGACTGACTTTATGAATGACCTAAGCCATCATATTAAATACCACCTTCAGCTTATGATGATCATAGAGAGTCAGTGATGGGAGGTGATAGGAAAAGCACAGGAAACAGGGGTGATGCAGACTTAAGTCTGCCTTCTCCACTGAAAAGAATTTCTAGACATTACAATAATACCCTCACAGAGGAGATTTCCCTCACAAGTGTAGGTGTCCTTTCATAAAAGATAACTTCTACTTGAATTTTAGAGTTTCTCCCATGTCTGCTTAAAGGTAGCCAGCCTAAAATAACCAATGTTCCCAAAGAGGCATATTTTGGAATGGCAAACTCTGCTCGCCTTCAGACCAAAGCCATGATTAGCCACCTATACTTCACAGGTTACAGTAAACAGAAAGTTCACTGTGTGTGCATTTGCTCATTCAGTCATTCCAAAGTGTGATTAAGGAAAACTTGGACTGAAGAGCCAGGCACACCTTCATCCAAGGCCCAGTTCTACCACCTGACGAAAGGGTGGCCTTAGGTACACCTTTTCTAAGCTACTTTTGCTAGGTACACCTTTTCTAAGCTACTTTTGCTAGATTTACAAAATGGAGAAACAGCAAAAAAATCACTGAGGTATTATGAGAATAAAATAGTATTGCCAAAGGGTCTGCATATTGATAAGGTAAGAACATGAAACCTGCATAGTTTTGTAAGAGTTCATTTGAGCCAAACTGAAAACAATGCCAAGGACGAAGATCTCCAATGTGGTTTCTTATATGCATTTGGAATTAAGGAGGGAACCTAAGGAGGATTGCAGGAAGGCAGGAGGAAGCAAGACAGGGATTGGATTAGAGGAGAGTTAACCAGATCGTGTGTTCTTTTCAGGGTGGCTACTCTTCCCAGGGGTCAGAAAAAGGAATGTCAAAATATTATTAACCCAGATGCACAGAAACAATGAACAGGGCTAGCTTAAGGCAAAAATCAACATTTTACTTAAAAGATTTTATGCCAGAGTCAGTGACCACCCACCATGACCTGCTCAGTTGGAATTTATGATCAGATCACCCTGTGAAGTTACTACTTTCAGCTGAATTTATTACAGCCCCCCTTCTTCACCCGCAAACATCATATAGTGGGTAGAATAGTGCCCCCCCAATATACATCCAAACCTTAAACCCCAGAACCTGTAAATGAAACCTTGTTTTCTTAGAGAGAGAAAAGGATCTTTGCAAATATAATTAAGAATCACAAAATGAGATCATCTGGGATTTGGGGTGGGACCTAAATCCAGACACAGAGTCCTTCTCAGAAAAAGGCAGAGACTGGGGTGTAAGTAGTGTGACAGCCACGGGAGAAACTAGGGTCCTGAGGCCACACACCAGAGACTGCCTGAGGTCATCAGAAACTGGGAGACTTGAAGAAGGACCCTCCCGCAGAAACTTCAGAGGGAGCATAGCTCTGCCCACAGCTCGATTTTGGACCTCAGACCTGCAGAGCTGGGAGAATGTGCATTCTCGTTGTTTTAAGCCACCCAATTTGTAGTAATTTGTTATGGCAGCCTAGGAAGCTAATTCACACTGAAAGTAAGAGTGTCATTTTGTAACTATCATCTAAAAGCTGTATGGCACCTAAAACCTGTAAAACGTACCTACTCTAGATCCATTCAATACTTGGTTGGGGAACTTAGATTTGAAAATTAATGTTTAAAGTAGTACTAATTTTAGAAATATACCAGCTGAAAATACTGTATTTTTTGGACTATAAGATGCACCCCCACACACACCAAATTTGGGAGGAATAATGGTTGTTAATGGTGCTGTTGAGTTCTGTTTACATTTACATTGATGAAATACTATGTTATTTGTGGGGGAAACTTTGCCTCCAAGTCCTCCCATCCACCATGGATACAAATAAAACTACCAAGACAGGATCTGCTTGTGGAGTAGAGGTGGTCAATCTCTCAAAGGCGAAAGACCAAGAACCCCTTTCTCAATGGCTTGTATTAGGTTTGTAATACACAGGAATACAAGTAAAGCTCATCAATGTCAGGCTGGGATCAAACAATAGATAGCATTTCAAAGAGATCTGAGGGCTTAATCTGAGTCAGTGCTTGTCAGGTAAGGGTATGTTGGGAACTGCTCTGTCTGGTTTCAGGAATTATAACTGCCCCCCATGGCCAAGGCCAAGTAAGTGACCTCTGGACTGTGAGCCACAAAGGAGACAAAGCTTATCTCTGGCAGCAACGCTGCTTCTGCTTCATCCCCTGCCCCCAGTGCTTGGTCGGTTAGTCTATGACGGGTAAGACCCCTCAGAAGGGGGCAACCTAAGCCAGACATGATCACTTGGGAGGTCCTCAAGGAAGGACTCAGGGGGCTGCAGCAAAGAGGGAGTGGTAGACCCTCACCCCCCAGCTATTCTGACAGAGCCTGAGTCCCCATTTCCATCTGGGAGAAGTGCATTTCCTGGCTAATCCACTTAAGCATAAAAACCTATGACAGGGAAGGCAGTGCAGCCCTGTGCTGAAAAGGCCGGGTTCTCTCAGGTGATCAGGCCTAAGAAAGAATATGCAAAATCCTGTGAAATCTGTTTTCTTTATCATGCTCTCATTTAAATGATAAGGGTCCAAGCAAGAAGCTTGTTTCTCAAAGTTTTATGGCTCTTTAGCTATCTGACCCTGACTGAGAATAAGCCCTCATAGTTCTTTGAATGCTATCTATTGTTTGATCCTTACCTGTATTCTTGTGCAAATGGACCCATTAAGAGCCCCTTGAGGAAGGGGCTCTTGGCCTTTGTCCTTTGAGGGATTGGCCACCTCTCCTCCCCAAACAGATCATGTCTTTGTAGTTTCACTTTCATCCGTGGCAGATGGGGGGGACTTTGCAGGCAAAGTTGGCCCCACAAGGAGGTTGCAAAAACTTTGGGAGACATACTCATTTCCTGCTTGGACCCTTATCATATGAATGAAAGCACTCTTAGCAAAGCAGGCTTCACAGGACTTTACAAATTCTTTCTTACGCCCAAACACCCCGGATCCCGCTCTAGCTGGCAAAGGGCTGCACCGCCTTCCCTGTCATAAGCTTTTCAGGCTTAAGTGGATTGGAGCCAGGAAGTGCTTCTCCCAGACGGAAATGGGGACTCGGGCTACGTCAGACAAGCCAGGGGGCGAGGGTCCATCACTCCCTCTTTGCTGCAGCCCCCTGAGTCCTTCCTTGATGGCCCCCCAAGTGATCATGTCTGGCTTAGGTTGCCCCCTTCTGAGAGGTCGTACCTGTCATAGACTAACTGACCAAGCATTGGGGGCAGGGGATGAAGCAGAAGCAGCGTTGCTGCCAGAGATAAGCTTTGTCTCCTTAGTGGCTCACAGTCTATAGAGGTTGATCACTCAGCCTTATCCATGGGGGGTTGGTTACAACTCCTGAAACCAGGCAGAACTGTTCCCAACAGTTATTTATGTCATTAAATATTCTATCACATTTTTTGCTTCAAAAATGTTTTTTCCATTTTCTTCCTCTAAAACCTAGGCGCGTCTTATGGTCCGAAATACACGGTCATATGTGTAAAGTAGGACAGTGGAATAGCTACTCTTTTCCTCAAAAAATAAAAATGCCTTTTTATGCAAAATATTTTGCAGTCAATAAATAACATTCTTTAGGGATGAGGGCTACTTATGCTAGTCCTTCAGTGTCCTGATTAGCTTTTTTTTTAATGTGTGTGAAGCATAAAAGAGGGAAAGAAAAAGAATGAACACAGAGAGCTTAAAGTTCACCCACAAATCTGTTGTGCAGCCTGTAAACTCAGAAAAGCCTGCAAATTCCCCCACTACATTTTTGGTATACAGATTTTTTTTAATTTTGATTCTCTCTCTCACTCACACACACAGACACACACACATGCTAATGAGAACATTTTAAAGCAAAGATAAGGGAGGGTTTTCTTAAATGCTGTATATTATCCTTCCTTTGTCTTCATTTTGAATCATTCTCTCAGAAGATTTTGCAATAATCTGTCACCCTCCAATGGAGCTAAGATAGGCTTCTTCCCTAGAGTATTGTCACTGTTTACCGGGGAGGTGAGGTACAAAGTCCAGGTACAAACTCACAACCGGAAGTAGGAAGGGAAACAGTTGTCTCCAGGGTAGCCCAGCCAGGAAGTGGTGAGGCCCTAGGCTTAGCCTGGGTGGGCCCCCTGACTCCATCACTGACTGCTGTGAGCCCTGGAAAACTTACTAAGCCTCTTTAAGTCTTGACTTCCTCATTTATAAAGTGTGGATAATTATAGTACCCATAAGGTTTTGAGATGAATGAAATATATATTGCTAACCCTTGTGGCCACTTCTGTCTTCACCTTAACTTATCCATGTATTTGACATAGCTGGTGACTTTCTTGATTCTTCCCATTTCTTTGAATGCCCTGAGCATTTGTCCCTTTCTTACCCATAAATATGGAATTATCCTGCAACTCTTATATTCTCACTCCCTTGACAGGTTTAGCCTGGCCCATGACTTCACATAGCACCTTTTTGCTGATGTCACTTGAATCTAATCTCCAGGCTCCCCTCTGAGCTCCAGATGTGTTTACCCCTCGGCTCTTTCCTGACATTTGTGTAATAAGCATTACAAAGTTGGCAAGTCCACACCTAACTCCTGATTTTCATCTCCATATCAACTCCCTGTCCTCTGGTGCTGCCAATGTCCGTAAATGGTATTGCAAGTTTGCATTCAGGGCCAAACGTGCCTTCCCTCTTGGCCTCATCCAAGCCCATCTGCAAATACTGCAGTCATAAACTCAGAGTATTTCCAGGATGCACTTATCCTCGCCTGCTCCAATTTTAGCTCATGGCTTCAAACCATCGTTATCCCCGTCCTGGACAAATGTAGTAGCCTCCTAACTGGCCTCCCAGCCTTTTCTCCACTAAGCAATTAGAACAATTCCTTTAAAGCCTATGTGAAAATATTCCTGCACAGCGATCTCCGATAGCTTTCCCTTCTCACTTAGACCCCAGCCTCCTCGTGCACCTCATCCTCTAACACTCTTCTCCTGCTCCCTCTTTCCCCAGGTCAGGGCCTTCCAAGGCTCAAGGCACTGCTGTTCCTTCTGCCTGAACAGCAGACACCTACTCACCAGAATGACCTTCCCAGGTCCCCCGCTGTGCCCCTTTATCCATGCTCAGACTTACATTTCTTCCCAGGACTTGTCTACTTTGCGCTATGTGTGAATTTATTGTCTGTCTCTGCACCAGAATGTAAGCTTAATAAGAGCAAGGCTTTGTGGTCTTCATTGTTGTATCCTTGGCACCTAGAATGCTGCTTGGCACATTAATAACAATTGAGTGAATAAAGAATGGATGAATGAATGAGGTGGTCCTATCAAGGGTATCCAACCTTTTGGCGTCTCTGGGACACACTAGAACAAGAAGAGTTGTCTTGGGCCACACATTAATACACAAACACTAATGAAAACTGATGAGCAAAAAAAGGTTTTAAGTAAATTACAATTTTGTGTGGGCTGCATTCATAGCCATCCTGGGCCGCATGCAGCTCACGGGCTGTAGGTTGGACACCCTGTGCATGAAAGCACTGAGCATAGTAGGGCATATGATATGTAATTGGTAAATGCTACCTGCTGCTGTGCTTGTTATTTTTACTGTTAATTATTGTTTGTCTAGGTGCTTTACGCACCCTGCCTCTCCTCCTGGCCCTTCAACATTTAGACCGCCCATGGCACGCCCAAACCTCCCCACTGGAACCTAAGAACAGTAAGAAGAAAGAAATGGAGGTTGCCAAGGCCAGAGGAATGTCATTGGCTGAATCTCTTTTGTTGTCTCAGGTTTTGCTTCTGCCAGATACACACACAGGGAGGACGGCTGGACTAAATTGTTGTCTAGTATAGCCAGCGAATGCCTTGGACGTTTTTCCCAGTTCCAATAATGTGTTCTTTCCTTTGTATATACCAGCCAAAATTTAAATTTTTTTTGGACTTTTAATGACTGAAGCAAAAAAGATCTAAAACTGCAGCTTCTGGAAAAACCATCTGTCCTTGATGGTCTTATACCTCTCTTTGAACTTGACCTCCCATCCGGCCCTGTGTTTCAGAGCAGGGTCTCTGAGGACATCTTTATTGATGACAGATTTGTCCAAGGGGATATCCACAGAGTACCTGTGGGCATAAAGTGATTGTCATTACAAACTTTCACAAAAGACTTGATCTTTGTCTTCTTGGCAATTTCCTTCTTGCCCATGGCAGCTGTCACTTTGCAGGGTTAATAGTCAATTCCAGCTGTGGGAGCATGGCTGTGGGGGCGATCTGACATGCCACCCTCGATGCTCTTCACAATGACTGCTTTGTGCCTGGAGTAGCACCTGGCCAGGACCAGCACGACCTTCCCAGGTGTCCTACACTTGTCCGTTGCGACATCAGCCACGGGGCCCAGAGCAGAGAGGAAGACCCACACTTCCGCCAGCCTTTCACCCCAGCCTTACACATTTCTGCCTCCAAATTAGACCTCCCACACTGGCTTTCAGAGTAGCCAAAAGGAACATCTGGGGTTCAGAAAACACAGTCACTTTTACCTTTGATGACTATTATTAATTGGTATTGGAAACTGTTATCCAATGACCTATCTCAAACTTAATTTGTTGTTGATCTACACATCTTTTGAGCTTTGGGTCGCATGTTCTGCATGGACACGTCAGGGAAAGGCGAGCACGTGCCTATGGTAAACAGGCCTCAAAACCACCAAGCAGGGTTCTTGGGAAACGAGGATAAAACGCTTTTCTTTACTGCCGGGATGCGGCCTCCCTCAAGCAGCAACTCTTCCCTGGTAGGCAGCCAAGCCAACCCAAGATAAGGCCTGTCAGGGACACCTGTTCCGTGCAGACATCCTGGCGACTGGAGCTGATGGAGTTAGTTAGTGTCAGGCTCAGGTCAAACACCACCTGGGGACCAGCACCAGCAGAGAATTGGAAAATTACTAACTCAAAGGCTCAGACGACTGGGTCTTGGTCCAGAGCTACCTGAGCCCCCGTCTACCCTAAGGGCAAAACATTCTTTTGGAGAAAAACTGGCAGCTTTCTTAGACAGAAGGAGACAAAATCACTGACTCAGGAAAACCAGACCCTCTCTGGAGGGGCGAAGCCTTTTAAGACATGACTGGAACATTTCTTGAGTAAAGTAGTTCACCAAAAAACAAATTTAGAGGTTCACCTCCAACCAAAACAAGTTTCTCTGTGCTCAGCTCCAGCACTGCCTCCACCCCAGGTCAGGCCACTCAGCTTCTCCTGAAGGTCCAGTCTTTACTTTGGCCACAGGGACCACACCCTGGTGTGTCCCAATTCCTGACCTGCCACAGACCCCAGGCCTGCCTGCAAGGATGCCCTACCTCGGTCCAGTGGGGCTCCCTTTCTAAGCAATCCCTAGCTCAGTCCACCTCTGGCAGTGAGTCCAGCTCAAACTCAGCACGGATGTGGTCAAACAAGAAGAAGCTTAAGAGAAGAAACTGGGAGAGCTGGCTTTGGAATCCGAGAGACCAAAAATTCTATGTCCGCACATTTTAGCTGTGCAGACAAGCAGGCCTGCCTGGGAACTACTATGGGTGCTTTTTTGCATTCATGTTTCCTGGCAACAGGTAGTGGATCCAAGGACTCAAACCGTACCAGGCCAGCCACCTGTCAACCAAGCTTAAATGAATGAGGAGGCCTAGGGTCCTTGGATGCACAAATTGGAAACACAACTAGGCAATACCCAGAGTGTTCCAAAAGAGAAAGAAAACTGGGAGTTTTTATAGTAGAAAGTACATTCTTGAGAAGAATCAGTCCTTCATTCTTAGCCTCTGGAGGGTCCCTGGTTCTAGTCCCTTCCTGAGGGAAACTGCTATTGGCTTGGGTTCTGTGGGACATAACTGTGTATTCATAATAAGTCCCTCTTTTCAACTTAGGCTAGTTTAAGCTGACTTCTCTTATATTCAAAGAGGAATTCAACTAATATACCGTCTCATAAATTAATTGTGAGAAATGTGTGGTTTATGCATGTGGTTTCTTGATGTGTATCTAAGAAATTATTCCCTAATCCAAGGCCACAAAGACTTTTCTCCTACATTTTTTCCTTTGCAGAAGTACTGTCATTGCATTAAATGCACAATCTACTTTTAGTTATTTTGTATACACAGCATGAAATATGGTTCAAGGGTTACTATTTTGCAGATGGGTGTCCAGTTGTCCCAGCACCACTGGCTTAAAATATTATTCCTTCTCCATTTCATTACCCTGGCATTTTTGTGGAAAATCAATTGGCCATGTATGTGAGGGCCTGTTTCCAACTCTTCCTGCTCTCCCATTGATTCGTATGTCTATTTCACCAGCACTGCACTGTGGTGAGCAAGTCCTGAAATCAGGAGTCTGAGTGCTCCAGATCTGCTCTTCTTTTCCAAATTCATTTTGGCCATCCTCAGTCCCATCCTTTTCCTTTTCCAAAGGATTTTGAGTGAGATTATGTTTAATCGGTAGGCCAATGTGGTTAGAATTCATATCTTAATAATGGTGATGTTTCTGATGCATTAACATATTACACATCTCCATTTATTTAGGTCTTCTTTGAATTCTTATCATTTGTAGTTTTCAACATACAAGCTTCTGCACACTTTGTGAGGTCTATTCCTAAGTATTTCATGTATTTTAATACTATCGTAAATAACAAGTATTTTTAATTTCAATTTCCAATTTTTCATTACTATGATATATAAATACAATTGATTATTTTATATTGAATTTGCATCTATCCTGTGACCTTGCTAAGCTTACATATTAGTTCATAGTTTTCTTACAGAATCTCTGGGATTTTCTATGTAAATTATTGTGTCATCTGTGAATCACAAATTTTTTTCCAATGGTGTATAATTTTTATTTCTTTTACTTACCTGATTGCATTGGGTAGGACCTCTAGTAAGGTGCTAAGTAGGAGTAGTGAGAGAACATATTTTTTAAGCCCAACCTTAGTGGGGTTATGTTTGTTTTATCCCATAGTATATACCCAGCACATTGCAGCAAGCTTAGCACACCATAAGCACACAAAAGAGATTGCTGAATGACCTAAAACAATGTTACCTCATCAATATGAAGATTAAAGAGACACAGGTTTCATTAACACCTTGCTTAATCAACTATTGAGTCACAAGTAAAATCACATCATAAGTAGCAGAATATCATTTTGAAATCAGCAACATTTCCAAGTTTTAAAAAATGCTCTGGTGGAGATATAGCAACTTAAGGATAAGCTATATGTTATCATGAAGATGACAATATACTACATATTTGTCTGATAAATTAATACTTAGTATAGTCTAATGAGTAACACTGAAAAGAAAAAATATTCCACTAAATACAGCAACGATGAAAAGAACCACTCTTTGTTTATTTCTTCTCTGAGATATTAAGTCTGAGAAGCTAGGAATCTGATGTCTCCAGACATCATCCAATGTCATCCGATGTTATTAGAATGTTAAGGACATCTAGTCAGTGTTAACTGTACAATAAAAAGGATAATACACTTGTCAATTTAGATATTAAATGTTGCAAAAGGTCTGGAAAATTCAATTCAAAAACATATTATTGAGTGCCTATTATTGTTCTAGAAGTGGGAAGTGAGAATTGGGGATACAATATAAATATAAAATAATCAATTATATTTACATAGAGTAGCAATAAAAAATTGGAAATTGAAATTAAAAAACCCTGTTACTTACAATAGAATTAAAATCCATGAAATACTTAGGAATAGATTTCACAAAATGTGCACAACCTCAGGCAGTGTAACATTTTGTGCTGGTGTCAGATGCATACACTAGAAATAGAGGCTGATGAACTCATTCTGATCGCCAACATAAACATGGAAAAGAAATGATCACAGTGAGCGGGAGTGACACAGGAATTATTTAAGAAAGGCATGATATTTTAAAAGAGCTTTAAAAAGTAAGTCGACCAAAAAAATAAATAAAAATAAGATAAAAAGTATGTAGACCTTGGGTAGATAACATGAATAAAAATTTAAGCTTTTCAAATATTTTTAATTAGAGACATTTTATGTTATTTTGGTCATTTAAATAAAACAAGTAAAAGCAGAAGTTGAAGAGAGGAAAAAAAGGAACAAAAAGTAGCTACATTTTCATTTTAACGTACTCCATTTTATTCGACTCATCAAGATTGCCACCGTGCGTTGGAAGGGCCAGGATAGATTGCACACACACTTACATTCTGTGTTCACCATAAGGAGCCAAATATAAGTCAGCAAATTATCAAATGCTTACCTGTGAAAAGCACATTACTTCCAGAACTCTGAGAGTCAGGGGCGGTGGGGGCAGGGGCGGTAGTGTTTTTGAGTGGCATGAGTGGGGTCTATCCCATAACTTTTGGGATAACTTTTTAGGCCACTAAAAAGGTAGAATAACTTTTTAGGCCATAACTTTTTAGGTCACTTATCATAGGTAGGAGTGAGTTAATAAGTGTCAGGACACTATGCCATGTGCTTGCATAACTGCCCAGGCAAGAGACTCCCCAAATATTTTATTTTCTAGCAATTACCAAAAAGTCAAAACTTATGAAAGTGGTTAATATATATATATATATATATATATATACACACACACACATATTTATACACCTGTGCTCTGATAGAAGCTGCCTCAAATCCTTTTCCCAGATTAAAAGAGAAATAAACAAGAAAAAAAGACAAGCATGACATTTATGTCTGTTGTCTAAAACTGTTTTCTTTTCATTTAACTTTATGCTTTCAACATGTAAAACATGAATGTTTCCGAAGCCAGAATTAGAGAGCAAGTTACATTCAGAGAAGTTCTTCCATCTCTATTTCATGGTGTTCTCTTTCTTCCCCCGCTGAATTTAAATAATTTCTGTACTATACTTCTGGTGTGTCTTTTCACGAATATAAGGCAATACACACATGCATACACAACCATATTCATATTTCTTTCCTGTTTGACCCCCAAACTAGCATACAATTTTACAGTTTGGCACCTGGCTTTTTTCGGTTACCAAAATACTCTGCTGATCGCTCCATGTCAGCATGTAGAGATTTTCCCCCTTTCTTTTTATAACTCAACATTTTAAAGGCATCTGTGTGTTACTTTTAAAATATGATTCAAGTAAAAATAAGTATGTTATTAAAGGAGTCATTAAAAGTGAGGACTATAACTCTTCACAGAATTTACTTAATTCTAGCTTATCTATAGCAAATGTTCAATTTCAGGATAATATACTGTCACGAGCATAGGTTCGTGATAATTTCTTTCCTATAAGTCATCTGGGCAACTGCTCAGCTAGCTGCCTGCTGAGCAGCCTGGCACCAAAGGATAGACAAGAGTCACACACAAGGTACCCTACTCACCCTCTAACAATCCAAGAGGAATATTAACAGACACAGACAGCAATCAATGGGGAATAACAAACCCAAGTCCCAGACTCTCAGTCTACAGGTCTGGCAGACAGCACAGTGGACAAGGGTGTTGCCAGCATCTCACGAGGAAGGATCTCTGGAGCTGGGTGAGCAGCAGGGCAGGCAAAGTCCTCTGTCCAGCAGGGCAGAGCCTCTGGTGGCCAGTGCTAAGGGAGATCAGTGTGGCATGGAGCAATGCCCCGGTGTGTGGAGTTCGGCTGTCTCAGCAGTGGTCTGGAGCCTGCCTCACTTATACCTTGAGAGTGGTATCTCCTCAAGTGTCTCCTCTGACCTAGGTAGCTTCCCACTTGAACCAAAATGTCATGGCTGACGACAGCCATTTTGGTTGACGTGAGTGACTCTACTTTGTTTTACATATTTTATGCTATGTTGATTGGACCAATGCCATTTTATTGTCCCTGCTCTTCACACATACCCATGCCACGCACCTCCTGCCTCCAGTGGTTGGGATGGGCTGAGAGGACAACTGGCTTTGATAATTAGCCCAGAAAAGCTGTAACTTGGCCTTGGGCCGGAATGACACACAGATGGCAAACAGTTGGGGCAAGGAAACAAACTCTGCTCTTCAGAAGCTCTGGGCAGAAATCATGGCTTCATCAAATGGGACCGTATTTATATGAACACAGTGAAATAGGCTATTTTATTTGGTAATTATTTTAGTCTTTTATTTTAATAAAAATTTTATTTTTTTAAGATTTTATTTATTTATCTTTAGATGTGAAGGAGAGAGGGAGAGAAACATCAATGTATGGTTGCCTCTAGTGCTTCCCCTGCTGGGAACTGGCCTGCAAACCAGGCATGTGCCCTGACTGAGAATCGAACCGCGATCCTCTGGTTCACAGGCCTATGCTCAATCCACTGAGCTATAACAGCCAGGGCCTATTTGACTAAAAATTTATTGATGAAGCCTAGTGAATCAGAGGCTTCCCTCACTGCATCCCCAGTGAGCCACATAGTAAAACTGTACCAGGCCCAGATGTAGAACTATAAATCTTGAATTTATATCTATGTTGGGAGGGTTTGCTACTCATTCCAAAACTACACACCAATATCCAGGACTACATCGTTCATCAAAACTATGTGTTAAATGAGTCAGTTATACCAAGTACATGATATAGGATAATTTTGCATGACCAGTGTGGATAACTCTATCAAGTCAGTCTCACTCCTGAGTGGACAAAGCTTGCAGACCGTGTCCACTGCTGTGGTTGGGCTCCCGAGGTTACAGAGTTCTAGAAGTGGGTGATCTTTTTTATTCTAACCGTTAAAGCAGATAAAACTTCAGTATATTCATTTAAGATCAATTCAAGAGAAAAGTAAATCAGACATATATGTAACTTTTGGTTTCTCTTTTTTGTGTTAGTTTCTTCAAAAATTGGCATTAATAATTTAAGGCATCAAAATAATAATATATTGTTGGTCATTTATAAAATTATTTTGGGAAGAGCAACTTTTTCTGGGCTCTGAAGTCAATGCTAATTTGCATTTCTGATGAAGTTTGTAAATATTCTTAAAGGTTTTTTTAGTTTTATATACTTATAAATGTCCATTGAGTTAAATACAGAAAAGTATAAAAGGAAAATAATACTCTGTAGTTATCTCTAACCACTGTTAATAGTTGAGCATGTTTTTCAGTATTTTTCTTATATGTACATATTTCTTTCTTATGCTGTTGAGTATAGCAATCGAATCTAATCTAAAGACTTTGTGAATTGAAGATGAAGCTATACCCTTTGAAAGATAACACCCCTTGAATCTAATTTAAGTGATTTTAGGATAATTTCTTGGGGTTCTAGGTAAGATAGAAAACTTCCTATTCATTATCATCACTCATATTCTGGCATGATCTTTTCAAAAAAACTATTAAGTTAAAAAGAGGGAGAAAGAGAGAGGCCCAAAACCCCTTTGAAATCTGTTATCTGATTTTGGTTCTTTGATAGAAAAAATAATTAAATGTCTCATTCATTCCACTTCCACATTGTCGCCCCTGTGATTGAAATTTGGAGGCCTTTCAAATCTAAAAAGGGCTCTTTGCCATGATTGAAGGTGACACTCTTAAATCACTCATTTAAAAAATACACTTTTAGAATACTCAAACGAGGATGATGATCTTCCATTGATTTACTAGAACTTTCTCACCATGCGTCCTTAAGATCACAGGTGTGTGTTTGCACCAGTCAGCAGCAGCAATGTCCTGTCCTCCTCCAGGGACCAAGCAAAGCAAACTGGACTTGATGAGGATTGATCCAGGGCCATCAACCCACATTCCAGACAAAGGTCAGTGTAATTCAAAGGCAGTAGGTAAATGGAGCCCACAGAAAACTAGACTAACAGAATGGGTAAGCCATAGGTGATATTTGCTTTAGAAAAGAACTCCTTCCCAGAGAATTCTTTTAAATAACAAGTTCTCTTAGTATATTTAAAATGAGATTTGACTATGTTCAAACGCAGCTTTCAGGAATTGGCTACTGAGGATAGTCCTACACATGAGAACTTCCTGTTTTGCTGGGAAGCCTTTCCGATAATATCGTTTGACACATTTAACACAATAAATAATCACTAAAATTTCATTTTAATTATGGAGGATGTAATTTGAGGTTACATCAGGGCCACGAGATAAATTAGTTTCCTGTTTCTCAAGGCCTTGTTCACACTGTGTGGAATTTAAAAAGGTCTCTTAAAAGGCATAAAATATGGAAAATATGTGATATACTTTCAGATAATTGTGAAATATCTGAAACCAGGTACTTGAGGTCTCAAGCTCACTACTGACACAAGCTTTACAAAGCTAAATGTGAGCTAACAGACTCCTTCCTAGGTGCAAAGTTACTTCATTACTTTTAATAATAAATTATTTAAACCATTATGCTAATTAAACTTGGAAAGATGCTTGTACTGGGCCAGTGCGAAACAATAGGACAGGCTACATACTTTGCCCCGCCCCTTCCTCAAAAATTACCAATTTCAAGAGGGCCCTCTGGACCTTGGTGACGACTGCACAACGGCCCGGCTCTGCACGGGGCCCTTCCCCTCCCCCGTCCCTCTCATTTTAAAAGATTCAATTTTTTGCAGTTTTTGGTCCAAGGTCCAAGGAAACAAAGATTAGCCATTTATGCAAAGCTGTTCTCATTCACCAAGGGCCTTAAACCCTCCGGTCACAGTGTGCTGGGTGCAGAGATGGATGCTGGCGCCGCTGTCATACAGTTTTAGGTGAAATACTCAGCACAGCTCGTATTTACTCTGAAATCACTGGGCCACAGTACTATAGAAGATTTTCCCCTCTTTCCCCTTGTTTATTTAAAAGAAACAGACTTTTGAGTTGTTCTTGTTGTTTGTTTCGTTTTTTACAACAGCGCTGCCTTGAGAAGAATCTCGCCTGACCCTTAGCAAAGTGCTTGAGGCAGGTCTGAGAGACTGCTGGGACCAGTCCCTGCGGCCCACTGCGCATTTTGCTCCGGGACGCGGGTCTGGTCACCCCTGGATGTGCTCCTTCCGCGGCGACCTTCTCTCGGTCTCTATCGCACGCCCAAAGCCGCACCTCCGTCTCTTCCCTGTACCTAGATGCCCAGGTGGGCCCGAATCGGACCTCAGCCCCTGCCCAGAGCAGCCTTCCCCGCCCTTCCCTACCCTAGCCCACTCCGTCCCGGCCACAGCGCGCCCGTATCGCTCTCCGCGACTGCCAGTCTTTCACACTCTCTGGCCCCTCCTGGGACGGCGCGGGGACTGGCCGGACTGCAGAGCCCCGCCGCCCTCGGGGCCTCCGGACCCCTGAGTGCTCCCGCCCCTCAAGCTAGCCCCGCCGCGCCCTAAGGCTCCGGGCCGCACGCCACCGTCTCTGGGCCAGCGGGCACCGCGACCAGTCCCACCCCGCGCGCCCCGGGAGCCGCGGAGGCGGCGGCGCTGGAAGGCAGCCCGAGAGGCGGTGGCCCCCGCGGCCTGTGGGTGCGCAGCGCCCCCAGCGGCCGCGCCGAGCGCTGGCGGCCGCGGAGGGAAGGAAGGAGCCGCCCGCCCCCCACCCGGCCTCCTCCCCTGCCCATCGCCCTCCCGCCTCGGGGCTGCAGGCGGCGGTGTCCGCGCCTCCCCGCCCGCCCCGATTTCCTCCGCGCAGTGGCGGCGGTGGTGGCGGCGGCGGCGCCTCGTGCGTGCGGTTATTTATTTATTTCCGGGCTCCAGAGCGCTTATAATGGAGCCGCTGTCAACAGAACCTTCTGCTGCCGCCACCGCCGCCGCCGCCACCGTCCCTCCTCTTTTTTTTCCCGGCAGATCTTTGTTGTGTGGGAGGGCAGCAGGGATGGACTTGAGCTTGCGGATCTCCTGCTAGAGCCGCGGCACTTGGAGAGGACGCTGCCGCCGCCGCCGCCGCCGCCTCGAGGCCCCGCCGGCCTGCGTCCGCCCGCGCCCCTGCCCGCTCGGCCCGCTCGCCCCGCGCCTCCCCGCAGAGTCCCCTCGCGGCGGCAGATGTGTGTGGGGTCAGCCCACGGTGGGGACTATGGTGAAATTCCCGGCGCTCACGCACTACTGGCCCCTGATCCGGTTCCTGGTGCCCCTGGGCATCACCAACATAGCCATCGACTTCGGGGAGCAGGTAAGCCCCGCCGCGCCCCGCGCCCCGCTCACTGCCTCTCTCGGCCGCAGACGCCCCAGCGCGGTGGGATGGGGGCAGAAGGGAGTCACCTGCTCCGAGTTCCTCTTTATCCTGTAACATTTGGTTGGGTTTGCAGCCTGTCGAAGATGACTTTTCCAGCACTCTATTTCCTCCCTCCCCCGCCAGTTATTCAGCAGAGTTTTCCAGTTCTCTCTCTCTCTCTCTCTCTGGAAAATGTTAAAACACTGGGGGATTTGGCGCTTCACCTATAGAAGCGTTTTTTAGTGCACAGCAGGAATATTATGTAATTTGAGGTTATGTAAAGCTCAGGACTTAAAGTGTAGTTTCTGATAGTTCAGGTGCTGGTTTTTGGGGTTTTTTTTTTTTCCGGGGTTGATGATGATGATGATGGTAATGGTGATGATGAGGAGATTTTTTTATTAAAATGTGTCCCAGTTGATTTCCCAGGTACTTCTAGTTTGTTTTCAGCCCAGGTATGGATTAGGTGTCCCCAGTGTGTCCTGATAAGCGACCATTGACCATCTCCGGTTTGGGATTTTGGGGTTGTTTTCTCTTAGACCCCCTACAAAGGGGAGTACATTTTTGTTTGTTGCCTTCTCGTCCCCGTTTCTTTTTATGTTTTTCCCCACTGGTCTCCATGTGGCGTCATCGCAAAACTGGCGCTGCAGACTCCCCAGCACAGGGTATTGGTGCTCTGCACTTAGCCTGTGGGGACCGTTTTTTATCAGGACCCCCAGCGGGAACAGTTGCATTTTAAGGCCAGGAAGAGGGATGGGCAGGTAGCTTGCCACCTTGATGCACAGTTATTGGAACTGGCCCGCGTGTGTAACACGGGTGTGTAATGAGCAACACTCCTAGTATTGTAGCACCTTATTTATGTCCTTTTTCTTTAAGTCAAGAGACTTAAAAGGATGTCTCTAATTTAAAAAGTGCACCTATTTTGATGCACTTTTAGCCTTAAAAAATGAACAGTTTTTCAGAAGGCCATTGGTTCGACACCACCTTTTGGTGAATATCTGCTTGGATTTGTCTCTGTTTGCTCAGAACTTCTGATTGATTGCAACTCTATAAGCTCCCTGATACTTAATGACATTGTAAACTACATAGTAAGCTATGTTTACTTCGAGTTTTATTGCAGATAAACATCCACAGTGTAGCACCATCTTCTAGAGACCTTTGTCTAGAAGCCATCTAATTTCCTTGAACTGTTTTATCTTTCCTGTAGCCACTGTAACCTGCCAGTACCTACCTATCTATTCCCCAGGGCTTGTCTGCTGCTCCACCTCCTTCCTGCCCACCTTCCATCTTTTGTAATTAACTGGTAATTTGGGCATTTCCTACAATCCGTGGAAAGGTTTCATAGACCTGAATTCACTACTTCACACATTAAATGAGTCAAGTGTTGTATGTTCACCTGCACCTTTTAACTCTGTTAAGACTTATCTTCTTGGAGCTGCTCCAGAGGTTGTCAGCTCAGCCTGCACACCTGATCGCTCTCCCTGCACTGTAGTACGTGTGTGTGTGTGTGTATGTGAAAGAGAGAGAGAGAATTATGTAGGGATAACTGGAGGAAACAAGAGTATTCTTTGTCATAATTAAATGACCTGAAGCATATCATAGTATTGTCTCACATTTGCCTTGATTTACTACAAGGCTGGTGTAACTAAGGATTTGATTTTAGTGTAAGGGAAAGGATTTTCTGAGCTTCAGAAGGGTGGCTAGATGTAAGAGACAACTATATAGATCATCTATCCTAGTGGGTCTATTAATTCAAACTCATCTTTACGACATTGCTAACCTCATTACCATAGCTGACATAAGCAAAGTACTAGAACAGTTATCTTTTTGCACATAAGCAAGTTTTATCAATAACTGTTTTTGAGGTCCTTATTTCTTGAATGCCAGTTTATTTTTAGGTTAAAGGCACCAGGAGGTAGAGATATTTTATCAGAGTGGGGGAGGGGAGAAATGGGGGGGTTGTTTGTTTCTCAAAACCTTGCTTTGCCTTCTAGCATCAAAGGATAATGGTTTTGCACAATGTACAGGGTGAGAAGAATGGAACTTGTGAACTAAGGCATGACCTGGCCATATGTGGGTAATGCATATAAGAACATTTTACCCCAACTGCTTCAAAGCACAAGAAAGATGAAGAGAAATGAACCTATTTGCAAAAGTAGGTCTATGTTAGACTTTTGAAAATATGCAGCTCTTGATATGAATTTTATCAAGTTCTGGACAGATGGACACATACAGAGCTCTGTCATTCTTTCGGAGTGAGCATGTGTATGACACCTTGCCCTGAATGAGCAATGATTCCATATTTCCATAATCGACTAACTCTAAAGTAGGGACACGACAGGGGAGTGTAAAGGTCAAAACAACCCCTGGTCCTCATGCTTTTGAGAGAATTAAGAAATGCAAGACTAAAAAATGAAATGTCTCATTATCTTTTAAGTCTCTGACTTATCCAGAACAAAAGGATAGTAAAATGATTTTAAATGAGTCTTAGAAGAGAGGTTTTTTTATAATTATAAACATCTCAGTTTGTGTTTTCTGTTCAAAATGTAGACAGAACTTTTAAAATGGAAATGATCCAGCTATATAAAAGATTCCACTGAAATTTGAATAAGCGGCACATATGTGATTGCATATAGGAATTAGACATTAATTATCTCAGCTATTAATGCATGTGGGGGAGGGGCTATGAGGAAACCCATCACAATCCATGCAGACCCTCCTGATATTCTCCATGAACATTGTCTGCTGTATGTAGATTTCCCTATAATTTCATAGCTCTGTCAGTGGCAAACCCAACTATTATGGAGTATTTATTCTACAAGACTAGCAAAACCTAGCATCACATTTTTCAGTTTTGATGTTAGCAATCATTTAAGGTGGGGGTAGGGTTGAATTCTACACTAAAAAAAAAAGATACATGGACTACAATAGCCTGCTTTGTAATATTAAACACAGAATAGAATGAGCATGTATTCATTATTACAAAACCTAAAATAACATTTGTAGAACCCTGTAGGTGTGTAGTATACTTTGTGATAGTTGCATTATATCTAGAATTATTTTGTCTATTTTTACAGATTGATAATCAAAAGTATGAATTACTTTCATACTTTGAGCACTTCATATGTGCTTATAACATCTCAATACGAGTCATATATGAGAAAAGGATGAGTGGCCCAGGCATGTTAAGTGACTTGTCCAAGATCATACAGCAGTGCCAGGCAGGGCCAGGGGCCGTGCCCGTGTCTGGCTGGGCCTTGGCTGTTCTGCTCCCTGCCTCCTGCAGTCACGCTCACTCACTGAGGTCTGCCCGGGAGTTGTTGGAAATGTATCCTTTGAGCTTTTTCAGATTCCTAGCCTGGGCTTAAACTTAATCTTAGCTATCATAGTTTAAATTGTAAAGACTCAACAGGTGCAGGGCAATCATAACAAGGGCCCCCAGGAAAGACAGAGTGTGACTAAGAGGTTCACGTAGAAAGAGCCAGATCATCCAGGTAATTAATTAATTCAACATTATATCTTATTTTGATAAGGTTGACAGCACCTTTGGTCAAGAGGAGGAGAAAAGATAAGAAACAACAGATACTTTACAATACAATTGTTTAGAAACCACTTAGTCATACAGACTGCTGAGAAAAGGAGGATGCTGATACATTTCCTACCATGTATTTCTTCAAAAGGATTTGCAAATGTGCCTTTGGTTTTACCACGTTCAAAGGACTGTTATTTCTGCTTAAAACTGAAGTTGGTACAGAGCCCCTGACTACCTTAAGAGCCAAGTTCACCAAATTATGTAGAATAAAGCAGTGAACTTTTTAAAGGTACTAAATGACACTTAAAAATTTAATTTTAAGGATAACCATGCTATAACTTTGAAAGATAAAGGAAAGCTGAAACTGTTCTCATTTGAGAAGAAACATGTTCTGTCTAGTGCCAGGTAATCTGGTCTTGCATGCACAGATGGTGTCTTTAGGGACTTCAGATTGTCCTGTATGACCCCCTGAATTTGGTTGGGTGCAATATGGCAATTCAGTGACCCTCAATGTTTACCTGTGAATGAAGAGTTTTGTGTATGGGTCGTTACAATTACAGCAGTAAGACCTATAATAGGAATGTCAAACTGTTTTCCTAGCTTCCTTTCTAACTTAGGAAATCGACTGTTAGCCTTCTACAGTAGAAGAAAGAGGGTCTCAAATTATTAATATCACAACATGGAAGAAAAAAGGGAGGCCCAGGAAAAATAACTTCATAAATGCTCTTCCTATCTACTAAATAGAGAAACGCCCCGCCCTCCACAGAAGTTCTCCATTAGATTGGGAGGTACAGGAATGAAAAGGGGTGAATGTGTGGCTCTGGCCACTATTGTGAAAGGACTTTTCATCCAAGGTCGCCAAGTCACAGAGGAGACAGAGCTTGCCTTAAGTAATAATAAAAGTATCCATTGTGTTTTACTTTCCAAAGACGTAAATGTAAACCCCAAGCTGAGTTTTTAAATAACTGTGAGGGGGAGACATTTTCTCTTTCAATCCATTCTGTACTAATGGATTAAATGTCAAAATAATGCCTTTTTCTAATTAAACAAGTAATATATGTTAACTGTTTAAAATTAGGTTAAGTATAAAAAATAGAGGGGAAAATACCAGTAATTCTCTTCTGAAGGGAAAAAAACCTCTTTTACCATTTTTATTTCCTCCCAATTTTTTAAGCATTTAAAAGTGTTTTAAGTATGATTTTAAATAGCATATTATTTGATTATACGGGCATACTGTAATTTCCTTTGCTGTATATTCCTCTATTATTTAAATGTTGAGATTTTTTTTGGTTTTGTTTGCTTGCTTATTTCTCAATACAAAATTTCAGTGACCGTCTTTTTGTAAGAACTAGATAATGCGTGACCTCTGGCTACCTTGGGCTTTCTGCCCGCCATGTCTTGGTGCCTATTTCAGTTTCTCATTCATACATAGAAAATGAGGTCACTCTCTGCTGGCAGTCCATATGCAGTTAAGGACATGGTGACCTCCGTAGTCCAGTTTGGTACTGACTTCTCTACTGCGTTTCCCAGTTCTCTTCAGAGGAACGTCTGTCTCTAAAGGATCGCTCTTGCGCTGTGCTTGGGCCAGCCGCTTGTTCCTAGAGCCATGACAGTGTAATCTCGTGGTTAGTTTGCTCATTTCTTTATTGAGGTGGTTTGATGACCAGCCTAACTACCACTTTGTCAGAGCACTTCTTTCCAGGTCCTTCAAAGATATTCAGATGTGTCATACATGAAGGCAATATCTATATCTCTTTCTAGTAATACATCCAATTCTTTAAAAGCAGTTTTTAGAGTGTAATAGTGTAATATCATTTGTGCCGCTGTCATCCTTTGTAGATGTGACAAACTCCGTTTCCTGTGAGTGGTAAGTGGTTCGGTCTCCACGCCGTTTTGCTCTCCGTTGTTGGCTTGAGGCAGTGGGGTGGGGTAGGCTGGGGAGCTGGGGGCAGACAGCAGGCCGTGGACGGGAAGTCATTCTTTTAATGGTCTGTGCGTGTTGAAATAAATAAACCTCATTAAACTGCTGGTATAACATGCCAAAGTGACTCAGATGTCTTCATTTAAAAAAATTAATCTGATAGTTTTTTTAAACATCTGTGACTCTTTTAGTTGCTGTGGAGATGAGTTAGAAATACAGAAAACCGTTTTACACAGCATTATCTGTGTATGAGCCACCTATGTGATAACTGAAACTTCTTCAAAATGAAAGTTACTTGTTTTTCTTTTCCTTTTTTAGTATAAAAATGATTACTGCTGAAAATCTATATTGTCCATTTCTCTACGTTATTAAATAAACATAATATGCAAAATGTAACATTTCTGGTGGCTCATGTGTGTCCATGCTTGTGCTGGGCAATCACGGATGCCCACTGGCAGGTGATATTCGAAATACTTAACAAGGAGTTTGGTGCCAGCCAATGAAATAAAAATAATAAGTCACAAAAATAGCTAATGCGTGTTGAAAATTTGCTTTAAAATTTCCTGCTTCACATTTGCTCTGGGAAACTAAAGTTCATTAGAATTTCATGAAGCAGGAAGAGCAGATAATTTTTGGAGGCCTCCTTCTGGAAAAAGCCTACCTGCTTGGGACACTTGCTTTCCCACCCTGCGCTGCCTTTGATCCTGTTCCCGAGAGATTCTACAGTGAGTGTCAGTGATGGGGCCTTAGCACAAGGGAAGCGTTTCCACCTTTGACACGGCCCCTGCCCTCAAATTGCTTGGGTCTCGGTGAAGAAAACATACGTGAAATACTTTTGCGATCAGCATCACAGAGCAAAACGTCTAATTGCACGGCGCAGTTATGATAACATATGGCCAGGTGCTGGTAATTGCAGTAGCGCAGCGAGAGCGTAGTCAAGACAAGCTGTTCGCACGAGACAGTTCTCGCCGGGAGTTGGAGGCCCCTGCTGCCTTCCCTCTAAATGGTCTTGTCCTCCGAGTGGGCAGCGCCCGTCTGAGGAGGTGAAGAGACAAGAGAGGTGAATTAACAAACTTCCTATCCAGCCGTACAAACCCAGATCTTCTTTTTTGTTTTTGTTTTTGCTGTTTCCGTGATTTTGAAATCATGTAGCTGTTCTTCCAACAACCAAATGCCCCTCGCGGTGCTGAGAACAAATGAGTAGGACATGACGGAGACAGCAGCTATCTCTGTCAACTAGAGGACCTTTGCATCACCACTTTCTGGTTGTGCTATGTGGCTGCTGCTTCAGGCCGAAAATGCTTTCATGGTCCATCCTGGGGAGGGAATAACTGGGTTATTCGTCAGGGCAAACAGGGTATTTATTATCCTATGTAAAGAGTTATTTTAAAAAGCAGCCCGTACATCTGGTTCAGGAAATTCCACGGGGTCCCAGGGACAGGCGGACCAACCGCTTTTCCTTGGGGGAGTGCGTGTCGGTTTGTGAGCCCGTGGATCCTGGTTTTTCAATGTTTTTATGGTATTTTCATGTGACTAGATTGGCGAGGCTTTCAATGACTCTGCCATCATTGGAACTGTTAGAGGGTAGCCTTTCTGGAAAGATGGGTTTTACCGGTATCATTCAACAGTCCTCTTATTAACACGGGTCCACATCTGTCCCCAACCCCCAGGCTGCAGCAGGGGCTGTGCGTGTGGCTCCTAATCCTGCAGCGTAAGGAGGTGAGGGGCAGCCCCACGCACCCCAGGCCCGTGTTCCCCAGTGCTCTTCCCGTGCCCAGCAGTTTCTGCGGTTTGCCCGTCGTCCATCCGCCGTCATCCCACCTGCGCAGAACCAGGCTGGCATTGGTGGCCCTGCCTCAAGGCTGGGACGAAGTAAAAGCCAAAGTGGGAATCCCTGGATACAAATGTGCAAAAACAACTAGAAAGGTGATGCTGGGACTCCTCGGGACAGTGAGTTGTAATTAAATGTCTGTAAAGCCAAATGTCCACTCATAGGTTAACGAGACACTTTCTGGAGAGCAAGATGCGTCGAGAAGAGGCAGAAGTTGGCCTTGTGGATGTAATCTCCCTAGCACATGAGAGGTCGAGGCGGCGTATTTTGTGAGAGACCCAGGAGGCCTAGCTTGGGTGGGGCGGCTTTCAGGTTCAGCAGTCCCATTTCAGTATTTACGCCCTGAGAGCTAGTCACCACGGCTTACTGTCTTCACTAAACAATAATGAGCCCACGTCACTAAGCTCGTCAGAATCCTGCTCAGTTTTTTTTTAAAAAATATAACACTAACTCTAGGGAAGTGTTTGAGTTCCTGACTGTCATTTCTGTTTTGCCATTTGGTGTAGGTGGGGCTGTTTTGTGTTTAAAACTGCACGTTAGACCCTTGAGAAGTTGTGTGCTCTTGAATATGCCGCTCCATAACAACCCAGAGGTCTCTTGGCCACCGGGCCGTGCATTTCAGTAAAGGGACATAGTAGTATGGAGAACCTAAAATAGATTACAGAAGAAAAAACTCCTCGGATGGTCTGAATGCTTTAGATGGTGGGACAGGGAATGCACAGGGAATTCGCTGTGACCCTCAAGCCTCCCCAAAACTGTGGCCTGAACTTGACATTTTAGAAAGATGAACTGCGAAGGAGAGAATAACAAATAACCACGTAAGTAGGAAAGGGGTAACTCACCTCTCCGGGAGTCCGGCCAAGTCCAGTGCCGCAGCATCCAGCCTGAGTCCAAGTGTCTCCTCTCAGCTCCAGACCCCACATTCAGACGAGGTTCCCTCGCCTTCTCCGAGACCTTGTTTTCCCTTCGGGATGGTTATAGTCCTTACCCCACCCTGTTCATTCAGGGGCCGTGTTGCCTCACCTGGAGCCTGCCGTGCAATCAGGGTGTACCTGCTTTCCACTCCCACACAGAGCCACACACATTCAGGTGTTTCGTCACCTGGCCTCACACCTGTTGGGCTGTTTACCAAACTTGGGCAGGTTCCAAGAATTGTCTGCAGTTGGTCCACAGTGTGATTCCCAGACATCCCCCAGAAAAACCAGTGTTTCCACAGGCAGGAGAAAGGCACTTGCACTTGGTTCTGCGGTTAGTAGAGACCCACAGAGGACCCTAAAGCTGATGGTGGCAGCGAGCATTTGTAGCTACCCTGCAGAACCACTTTTGTCTTTCTAAAATTCTTATTTACTCCGATTTCCTTTACGCTTAACGTGCCTTCCTTCAGGGAGGGGGCTGGGGAGACTGTTTTTCTTTCCTCTTTAAAAATCAGAGTGGAATTTACAAACAGTGAAATGTATAGATCTAACGTGGGCGGGTCCAGGGGTTTATGCCTGCTTGTATCTAACCCACACCCCAGTCAAGGTATGGAACATTCCCACAGCCCAGAAGGTTCCGTGGTGCCCCTCCCCCAGAGGCAGCCACTATTCCGAGCGCTGTGATGAGCCTTTTGAATTGCTCATGCGAAGTGAAGTGCGTGCATTTGGTCCCGATAACGGAGTCCGGGACCACTCGCCGTTACGGCCCTGGGCAGTGTTCTTCCTCCTTCCTGGTGTACAAGACACAGGAAAACCTCGGCATTGTGAGGTTTAGTGGATCTGAGGCGGGTGGAGAGTTTGACTTTCTGCGAAAAATAATTTTTTTCCCTTAATTGTACTATTTGGTGTTTTTAATTCTTCCACTGACATACATCCTTCAATTATGTGAACTACTGATCATTTTGAAGTTCAGACATGCTTCAAAATTAAAGTCTGCGTGGAAAGCTAACATCATGAAATGAAATGGGATATATACCTACAATAGACATTTATCCCCCAAAAGGAATGAAACTGTGATGTGCACCACAGCATAGACAAACCTTAAAACATTGTGCTGAGTGAGGTAAGGCAGACACAAAAGGACAATATTGTGTGCTTCCACTTATATGAGGTTCCTAGAACAGTCAAATTCACAGGGACAGAAAGCGGAATAGTAGTTACTGAGGTTTAGGGGGAGGGAACAATGGGGAGTTATGGTTTAGTGGATACAGAGTTTCCATTTGGGATGACAGAGTTCTGATGATCGTGGTGATGGTTGTACAATACCGTAAATGTACTTAATTCCACCGAACTAGACACGTGAAATGGTTAAAAATGGTAAATCTTAATTTATGTATACTTTATCCAAATTTAAAATTTTTAAAAATTAACTCATGTGCTACTGGGAAAGCCTGTGGCTTTTGAAGAGGATCTCTTTTTAAAAAACATTTATTAATTTTATTCTAGTTATAGATATAATTTGTTTTCATTGTAAAAAGAAGGAAAATAAATGAAAGTCTTTAAAGAAAATAAGAATGGTGTGCAAACCCACCGCCGAAAGATAAGTCTGTATCTTATTTTAGTGCGTGTCTTCTCATCTGTTTCCTGTGCACATATGTTGAAAGAAAATTGTAACCTTTTTTCATTTGATGTCATAGGCAGTTTCGCTTGACTTTAAGTGTTCATCCAAAATGCGATGATTAATGGCTTCCTTGCCTTCTCTCACATGGACCTTAATTTACTTAGCTGATTTCTGTCGTTGGTGCTCAGGGTTTTTTGTTTGTTTGTTTCATTCTGTTCTAAGTCATGCTCTGGAATATCTTTGTACAGAGGTCGTTGTACACACCTGAGTACTTCATTGGACCCACTTCCGGCCGGGTGCAGCGTTCCCAGGTCTCTGGCCCGGGGCAGCGCACTTCCGTGGAGACTGTCGCAGTGCACCCCGCCAGAGCTGGGTTTGGAAGGGTCCACACCCCTGGCCCACAGCGGGCGTTCCCTCCTCTGCTGCTGGTCAGCTGTCTGGTGACATCTGCCACTGGGAATCTGCATTCTAGTTCTTCCTGGGCCACCATGGTGCTGAACTCCTTCAAATGTTTTCTTTTACTACAAGCATTTTTTTTAATGCTGAGAGATCAATTTATTTTTTTAATGATGTAATGCTTTAAAAATAGTTTTTCAGGACTTTCATTCTTTTCAATATGTTTCAGCATGTTTTGGACCGCATAAATACATACTCTAAGCATGTATTTATAAACGGGGGAGGAAAAGGATTGTGTTGGTTTTATCCTTGCAGGTTCCAAGGCAGAGAAAATGCTATGTGTGTGTGTGTGTGTGTGTGTGTGTGTGTGTGTGTTAAGAGTTCAGTGATGTTCAAGAAGTTTCCTTTTCACAACTTCCTGATGAACACATGGGAGAGGAGAGGAGAAATATTTCCTGACCTTCCTGGGCTCTGGGGCCTGCTCTCGGCATGTGGCTGAACTGTGGGGTGTCACCTTCCCCACTTTAAAGGTGAATTGCAGGGCTGTGCCAAGGCCTCTCTGGAGCAGCCACCGGCTGATGGCGCATGCTTAGAGTCTCATAGGAGATTTGATGTTGCCTGCATTCTTGGGACATGCAGAGCTAGTGACATTTAGGGAAATGGGAGACAAAATGTCCTCTTTTCTACCACCCCGACCGTGGTTTCCTCCATTTAACCTGGTTTCCCTGCTATTTACAGGTCGCCTTAGAGGAAGGGGCAGGAGCGAAGGGAGAGGAGAACAGGCCCTGTGCATTCCGAGGGGCGCTGAGCTCCCTGGCTTCTCCTCTGCCCTTCCCTGCAGTGGTGCCAGCTGACCACGGCGTGGCTGAGAGAAAGGACGCCCAACTCCTGATGGTCAGAACCCCTGGGTTTGACCCAAGGCCCTATGACCTTGAGCAAAGAACTTGACCTCTGACTCAGCTTTTCCAGTTATCAAATGGGGATAAAGGGCTTACTTACCTTCTTTTGGAGGTTTAGACCCAACAGACTGCACACAGCGTGCTCTGAAAAGTGCGAAGTGCTACACGCGTGTAAGGTAATATTGCATTAGACTTTGAGCCTGGTATGCTGCTGCCATGCCTGATTATTTTTACACGTTCTTGACTAGCTGACTTCTCTTTGTATTGATTCAGTGACTCGCCTTCAGGAATTTCCCAAAAGGGAGCCAGCTGGGTGCAGGGGCACACGGGGGAACCGGTGCTGGGGACACTGGGGTTTCATAGCACGAGTGTCAGAAGTGCTGCTGCAGCTATTTTTTTTGTTCATTTTGTTGTCATTTTTACTCATCGTGGAAAAGACATTTAAGGCTGGATTTGTCCGGTAATTTTTTTTAATGAAGTTACTTGGAGTTAGGTAGCTTGTGCTTTTTGAAACAATGAGTTCAATATTCTTTAATTGTAGACTTGTTTGGCACAGGTTTGGAGGAGGGTGACTACATAACCACTGACCCCTTCTCTAATGTGGACATGCAAACGGGACCACACCTCACAAACCTTCCCCGGTGCTAATGTAGTGATCTGGAACTTCTTGACTATTAAAGAAGGAGGAATCTCAAACATAGAGGGCAGGCGTGTCTTCATGAATGAGTTTGTTCCGCAGTGTTTCTTGGACACCTACTATGTCCTAGGGACTGTGCTAGTCGCTGAAGACAGAGGCGGAAAGAGACCGATGCAGTCCTGGCCTGCACAGATTTATCCAGAAGGGCAAGCGGCCAGGACGGCACCTACCAATGAGTGCGATCAAGTCTGAGATAGGGGAAGAACAGGGTGTTAAGAGGATTTATCTCAACAGAGTGTTTAAGGTTCCTCTTATAATCCTAAGGGTCCAAGAAGCTTTCTGTGTAAGTAAGACTTGAGATCCAAAGAGGATGATGTGTCCCTATCCTGAAAGCAAGAGAGTTTCAGGTGAGGAAAGACAGCAACTTAGTATGATGGGAGTAGCGAGCAAGAGCAGGAGGGAGCCGGGGCGGTGGGATGATAGAGTGAGCAGCACGGGACCAGGCAGGGCCCAGTCAGGGGAAGCAGCTGGGCCTCAGCCCTGAGAGCCCCGGTGAGCTCGGAAGTGCTCTTACAGGGGCTGCGGCCTGATTTCCATATTTGGAGGATTATTTTGGATTCAGTGTGGCTGATGAATTAGGGGGAGGTGTCAGAGGCAGGGGAACCAGTTGAGAGGTTCTTGTGGTAACTACCAGAGAGATGGAAGTGGCCTAGATTCTAGGTTAGGCTTGGGGGCAGGGAGGAAGGGGGAAAGGAAGAAAACTGTCTAGAATGAAAGAATTTTGGCCACTGATGGATGGTGCGGGAGGGGATGGGCAGATGATGGCCCTGCCCAGCTTTAAAAGACCCAGTTTGTAGTAAAGAAAATGGGTTCCATTTCATTCATGTTATTTTGTTAATACGCTTAGTGAAATGTTTTAAATTGCTTGTCTGAGAGAGAATACAAATTTATGCATAATGGTGGGAGCTACAATAAATACTTAGCATCTGGATAACTCCCTCCCTGGGCAACACCATTACATTCTCTGAAAAAGGAAGATTTTTTTTACCTAAATGCAAATGCTATGAATATTCATTTTTTTATTTCAAAATGTAAAAAATGCTTTATTATAATGTAGTCTGTCATTTGCCTTAATGAAATAGTGAGTGATATGGAAAATTCAAAAATATTTATGAGTATCTGGCATTGGAATACATTATAGGACTTGAGGGGGAGCCCTAATTTATCTCCACCTCATCCTGCTCAGCTAAGGATGTTGGAGTTGGACCAGGTGCCTGGCTGCAGCGGGGCGATGCCATCTGGCATTGCGTGGATGAGCTCCCGAGGTTTCTCTGTCTGCGTTCAGTGTTTACTGCGTAAGCACCAGGGAGTAGGCTAACCTCAGGAAGGCTCCTTTAATGGCTTTATGTTTGTTTGCTTGCCTGGTTGGTTGGTTAGTATCTACGGTCTGGTCATAATTCATAAAATTATTGAGAATACATTTTCCTATAGGAAAAACACATAGAGTACATTTCCATAGAATACATTTTCCTGTCGAAATTACAAATCATGGTTAGGTGTCCAGGTCACTCCACCAAAGTTATGTAGCCCTAATGTTATGAAAATAGTACAAATCCGCAATGAGGAGAAGTAGGAATTCACACTGTTAGACTGGTAGTAGCTGGCAAGGCCGAATGTTGAGGTACATGATGTGTCTTTGGTAACTTGAAGAACGGCCGGTTTAATAACAATGGAAGGAGGGCCATGGCAGTTGCGAGGGGAGGAGGCTGGTGCCACGGGCGTTAGAGATTGGGTTAATTTAAAATCAAAGCCTCTTTCTGGACCCATGTGACTCACCAGCCCTGATCAGGGTAATTTGAAAAGGCATAAATGGAAGTCCCACACATTCCTGGGGGATAACTTGAGGAGGCTTGGAAGAGAGGAGGATGGATGGGAAACGGGTCCCCCAGGATGTAATTAATGGGTGAGACTGGGGTGAATTCTCCTGAGTGGACTGTGCAAGAGCAATAGACAGAGGAGCGTGAGGCTGGAAGTCCCTGCAGGCAGTTTTGAACACCTGCTTCCCGCTGGCGTCCTGGGCCCCGGACAGCAGGGGGGGGGGGCAGGGAGGAGGAAGGTGTGTGCATTCATTGGGTGTGAAGCCGTTGCCGCATTCTGCAGCGTGCTGGGGTGAGCTGTCTGCTGGGCAACATGGAAGGCAGTTTTCAATGTTTCACGTGGAAAAGAGCTGACTTCCCTATGTTTAGAGACATGCTTGTTCTACTTGTCATAATCATTAGCTACCTGGACTTTAAAATGCACGTTCCTAGCCCTGTAATTTATTGTTACCCAGCCGTGGCTTGCACGCCCAGTTAATTTCAAAGGGCCCTTCCATTTCTATACCATGTTTCCTTTCCTCTAATTAGTCCTTAAGTGGCATTCAAATTCTATTTTTAAATGTATCTTTGCTATGTTTTCTAGTGAGAGTGAAATTTAAAAGCATCTACCTGTAGCTGCTGATTTAGGCTTACCTGTGCCTCCATTGCATGGAAATCTCTTGGGAAAATAGTGCAACAAAAAGCAGTTTTTAATAGTAAGAAACCCATAGCTACTGGAAGAGCAGCATTTTCTGTAACTGGACCACATCCGTATTGGAAAAGAGATACCGGTTCCTCTAATTATTTGTATTACATTCAAACACTCACGTGTGCCTGCATTTACATAGTCTTTGTTTGAGAATCAACCGGTATAACAAATGCCTTAGCTGGAAGGTATGAAAAACAAACGTTTAACCCCTTTTTAGTCATGTGGAGCACTTTACAGCTTCACAGTGCATTCTCATCACGTGTCACAGTGGTTCCACAATCCACGGGCAGGTAGGGTAACCCTGCCTGGAAGGAGGGTGAGGCCAGCACCAGCCTCGTCTGGCCCCAGCCGCCCTCATTCCCCGCTTCCTCTCAGAAAGCACCATCTTCCTCTCACACCCTGGATGGTGCTTCTTAGCAGGATGCAGAGGTCCTCTCAGAATGCAGAGGAGCATGGAGTCCAATCTTGGAGTCACAGAAAACTGACCCTGAGCGCAGAGAGGCAGCAAGGCTCAGGGCTGCTGGGACTCAGCCCATGATCTATGTTTGGGTCAAAGGACCACAGCCCGTGGACAGACGACCACCCCGCCATCTGGATGCTTCGGTGCCCTGAGCCTCCTCCGTTGCCCTACATGAGGGCCTGCGCTGCCATGATGGGGAAGATGCGTGCATCTTTCATCACTGGGGTCACGTCTTTCATGCACTGAGGTGCATCTTTCATCACTGGGGTCACAGCACAGGCCTGGCAGGGTTCAATGTCTCTTGCAGGTTCTGCCTCATGTACCTTACACATTCTGACCTTATGCACATGGCTCTGTGACTCCTTAAACATTCATGACACAGGACCGTGCCTGAGCAAAAGCACTGGGCCTCAAGCACCCCGCCACTCCCTGCCCCCTCAGCGCTGCCGGGCATGCCCCAGGCGCCTTCTCCTTGTCCGTGGCTGCAGGGCATTACTTTATTTTTAAGTTAAATTTATTGGGGCAACACTGGTTAGTAATGTTATGGAATTTTCAGAGGCACCAGATTTTAATTCGACATCTGAGTACTCTATTATGCGCTCACCACTCGAAGTCTCATTTCCTTGTGTTGCCATGTATTTGAGCCCCTGAACCTACTTTGCCCTTCCTGAGTATTACTTTCTTAAAATCTAATCATCAGGTGAAAAAAAAATACTCAGTGCAGGCTCTCTGGGCTTTAATTGGCTGAACCTCCTGGCCGACATTATAGTTTTCTTTGCTTTTCAGCACCTTTTCATAAATCAGGTGTCTTTTTTATTTTTTTAAGATTTCTTTTTCCTTCCAAGCATTCATTAGTTTCAGATGAAGTTGCCTCAGTGTCTGTGGTGACCAGTTCCTCACCTTTGCATAGCAGCCAGTTCCGGAAGAGGCAAAGAGGCTCAGACTCATTCCGGCCCCTGGGAGGCGCCCCCCACCCGGTGCCTCCTCCTGTCTCCACGGCCCATCCACCCTGGGGGGTTACACATCCGTCTCCCCCATCTCCAGGGTCCATCCACTCCCTGGGTTACACATCCGTCTCCCCCATCTCCAGGGTCCATCCACTCCCAGGGTTACACATCCGTCTCCCCCATCTCCAGGGTCCATCCACTCCCAGGGTTACACATCTGTCTCCCCATTCATCATGAACCCCCCTGGGGAAAGAGGGTGTGTGTCCTCCTGTGCCTGCCTACTGGTCCCTTTCCAACAGCAATCAGCCCAGAGGAGGAACTTCAGAAGGTGCTGGAATAAAGTAAGTGGGTGAAGTGAATGAATGCCTGAGTATAGAAGTGACATAACCCATGCAGCTTGCTCAAGGTTGGTGCAGACGTCTCCATCTTCTGTCAGCTGAAGCACATCTGTGCCTCTAAATCAGGGTGTCCAACCTTTCGGCATCTCTGCACCACACTGGAAGAAGAGTTGTCTTGGGCGTTGTGACACATAATCACAAAAAAAATCTCATAATGTTTTAAGTAAATTTACAATTTTGTGTTGGGCCACGGTCGCAGCCATTGTGGGCTACTTGCAACCTGCAGGCCACAGTTTGGACACCTCTGCAACGAAGGGACGACTCACTGAGTTCGTTGGGTTTCTCCTGTGCTCACTGCCTTGTGCGTGTGCTCCAGACGTGAGGCGGGAGGACGACGATGTGTTAACGTGCAACCGAATGGCCTCCATTTCGCCACCGGGAGAGGAAAGCAGCTCTTCCCACACGCTGAGTCTGGAACCGTGTCAGGGAGGGAATGGCTAATGGCATGGACTTGATATTCGGGTTTGTCTACTGGTCGTAATGCGCATACCAGTGAGGCTGACTGCTCTGAAAACAATTATTCTTGACTCTGGGGGAGAAATCCTTTCCTGGTGGAGGAAAACCTGCAAAACCGTGCCTTTGGCATGAGGTGATTTCTCCTGAGGGAAGAAAAACCAGGGCGATTTGAGCATGATTGAGCTGCACCCTGGTGAGGAGGAGGAGGAGATGGGAGGCAGTGCAGGTGGACCCACCACAACCAGTTCCCAGCCCTGAGAGTCCACGGAGAAGACCAGCTTTTCTTCAGGGGCGCACATCCAAGTGACCTTAAAGCAGTCACTTAAGGGAGGTCAGTCTTGTCTGATTGACATGCACGTATCTCCATGCAGGGGGAGGAGTCCGCCTGCACAGCCGTGGCTAGAATTAGCCTGAGGAGAGCAGATGTGCAGAATAGCATTAGTGGGGAGAGCTGTTATGGCTGCTGTTATCTCCTAGAGAAGAATACCCTGCACTGTGCACTTCGCATCGTCAGAGTGGTCTGCAGCCCAACGAAAAAGCTTTTAGTGCGCCATATTAACCCATAATCGCAATATTATATGGCATGTCATAGCATGGGATCTAAACAGAGAATACCACTGAAGTAATAGTAATTTAATAGCCAGCCAACAATATTGCTACTAAGTCTGCTTCCTGTCCCCCATCTATCCAATAAATAGACTGTTAACCGGTGATAATTCTCCTTGCAAATAATGGTAGCAATCACAGTTTCTGGAATATGTGTGTGTGTGTGTGTGTATTTAATAGTGTAAGAGAGGAGGTTCCTTTGCTGTAGAGACTCTAAATTTGTTACCTCATTTACCACAACACAGAGGCAGAGACTACAGCCCAAAGTAGAACTAGAATGATTTCTCTCCCCAATCCAAGTGAGGAGCCAAAATGCATTTGGGACATACCCTGCCTTCCAAAGTCTATAGGGATGAAATCTGATTTGTAGGTTATGCCATTTCCTTAGCAACTGAGGTTGAGATGCAAAGTCCAAAGGGAAAAGATGGAAATAAGAGCGATATGTTTTCAAACCCTAACGCTGATAAACTAAACCCCTCTCTTAACTGCGAACTGTGACATGTACGTGCCTACAGGATTTCCCTTTTGTGGTTATTAAGTCATTGATTGCATAATCTTGGCAACACTTTGATGATTTTCTATTGTTGAATGTCTCCCTTAACATGATATAAAATATTCTAGGTTGTTTCCAATAAGCCAGATTTTTGCTTAAAAAGTAGGGCAGAGTTCAGTTTAGAGAGAAAGGGAGAAAGAGAGAGAGAGAGAGAGGAAGGAAGGAAGGAAGGAAGAGAAGAAGAAGAAGAAGGAAGAAGAAGAAGAAGAAGAAGAAGGAAGAGAAAAAAGAAAAGGAAGAAGAAAGAGAAAACACCTTAGAAAGCAAAGCACGGATTTGCCGTAAAGCTGATGACAGGGCTTTGAAAATCAAGCCTGCACCCGAAGTGGGTGGGAGCACAGGACGATGAGTCTTCAGCAGCTCCAGGCTCCATAGTCTACATATTACTTCTACATATCAAAATGTATGTGTATGCTGCTTCTTTTTCAGACGGGTAGATGGCTCCTAGGCACAAAGATATTTTTCTTCTGTTATCTTCTCTTTGAGGTGTTGTGTGTGTGTGTGTGTTTCCTTTTTGTCTGATTTTTTGGGGGGCAGGGGAGCCCTGGTGGAATGACAGGGAGAACGGAAGGAGGTAAATCACTATTTTTCTTTCTGCGGGTCTTTAAAAATAATTTACAACTTAACTGCTCCTCAAATAAAATATCATTTTCTCCCTAATAATTACAACTGCTTTTATCACAGAAAGGTGCAGTAATGACCCTTGACACTTTTCCTTCTTCGTAGAACAGAGTGTAAAACTTTAAAAAGCAAAATGAAAACCCTTACAGACTTTTTGATCGTCATTTTCTTTGGGTTTCAGTGGTTATTTGAAAGCATGGGATCCTCTCATATGGAGTAGGAGGAACTCTCTCTCTCCTAAGATTGTCAGAAAGACAGGGTCCATGTCTGTGGGCACAGATACGGAGACCCTTACCTGTGTTTAGGCAGCCTGAGCATCGGCTTGCCCCTGACGTGGCCCCAGGCGGTCGTGGATCGAAGGCCGGCTGGCCTGCTCTGTGCAGAGGTGGCTCGTGGGAATACAGATGCAGCCCTTCTAATCCTTTTGTTCCCCGCGCTGCCCTGCGAACTTGCTGCTTCTCTTTGCTGAAGCCCGCAGGTCCTGAAGGATTACAGGCTGCCCTCCTTTCTCCTCCAGTCAGGGCACCTTTCTGCGGGGTGGCGGCAGCCTCTGTAGCAATGGTGATTTTGTTTCAAAAACAATTAACACCCCTTTTTACCCCCTCAGTGACCTCGTTTTTTTTTTCCACTGGTCATGGGGTCATTCATTTTGAGGTGCCTACTTTTACCTCCTTATTTTTTCCCACAACATGGATGAAAATAACACAAGGAAGATTTTTGCTTTTGTCAACTGTGCTTTCAGTGGTTGACTGGTCCCGCTTCCTCTCCTTAAGAGCAAGGCACTGCTTCTGATGAAAAGCCCTTCACCTCACGAGACAACCTGCAGGGTTCCAGTGTGAAAAGCATCGAACTGGACATTCATTCCTTGCACTGCATTTCCCGACATGTCCGGTGTGCATGCCGTCTCGCCAACGAGTTCCACGGGGTGACAGAAACTAGATCGCTGATAGAAACAGCCTGAGAAACAATCAGGAGTTGCATGACTATTGTCCTTTACCCTTGAACTATCGTTGCCCACCTATGAAGCACATTTTTTTAAACCCTCTAAAAAGCTGAAAAACTAAAAAGCACTTAAACATGATTATTAAATAAATCTGCCCACTTGTTGTTATAGTCCAAACTCTGTCACACCTACTACATATACACAGTTGTAAATGCTGTTGTTTCTCTAATGCTCCGTGTGTGAGGGGCATCATGCGTGCCCATTGTCTGGAAAAGTAAAGGAAAGCAATGCGATGCCTTCCTAAATCCTGGGAGTAGTAATCTGGGGCGCTTTGGTAACAACAGTTTGTAAACTTGAAATTATAATCGCTCCCTAGCAGTCTGATGTGGTGCTTTAAGCCTGATTTACCAAAAAGATGCTCAGAAGGTTAGGATGTGGCTGTGTCAAAATAAGAATTTTACTAGAATCTCTTAGTTGGTGAAAAGCACACAGAGGGATTTTCTGTGGCCACAGTTTGCTGTACCAGAATAATTAATTCATTGCTTTTGGCTTCTCACTAGTCAGACAGACCCGCGGTCACCTTGCACCTATGGTTACTGACCAGCGTTGTAGGACATTAAAGTCAACCCACAGAGCCCAGTGGGGGGAGAGTCAGATTAGGCTCCGCCTGGTCCCTCGGAGGACTGGAATTCTAGGGGATTTCTAGCAGCCCTGTGTGGCTTCTTCTAGGGCAGGGCCCAGAGGAACTCCCACGTCAACCCAAGTCTTGGCGTAGGGTTCAGAAAACCCTGTGCATTTACAGCACCATGCGGTAAGGGTAGGACACACTGCGTCTTATGAGAAACGCTTCCCAGGTAGCTCTTCCTGGACACATAGCCCTGAACACATACACTCGTGTACCGTTTTGTTTGACTACTGTACACTGCCCTTTCTTCTTGTCTTTTCTTAATGAAATCAGAAAAGTGAAAAAATAAGCTGAAATCACCCTATTTCCTTCAGCCAACGGAGAAGCCTTCAGACCTCAGGATGGTGCCCTCAGGTGCAGGACAGAAGGGAGAAGGACAACTCCGGACTCACTTATTCTCCCAAACTAGGCTCTCACCATAGTCACTAATTTAGATAAACGGGTAAAATGATACTTATTTTCATTCTTTGCCAAAATAGCAAAATGGAGGAGTTATTGGAAAGCTTGCTTCTGTCAGCACCATTAATCTGGTTGTTAGACGATCAGATATGGTAACAGTCTTCTCTGAAAGTTCAGTTGCAAAGAAAGAGCTCCCCCCCCCCTTTGCATGCTTATGTAAACAGGAATAGAAGAGCAGGAAGAAGCTGATGATACGATAGGTTGGTAAGCATTTTCTCTCCCCGAGGCAAACTCTTTTAAGTAGAAAAATGATACCACCTTGATGGTTCCATTTCTCCTGGAAAATGGTCCTAGAAGTACCAGAATTCCCAGGTCCAGACAAAGAGCTTGTTATACACAAAGAAAAGGAGGGTGCGGCACAAATGACAGAAATAACTCTCAAACTGAAAACAAGTGAAAAATCCTTCACATGTGAGGAGCGTGCCCGCAAGCAAACCCCAAATCTGCAAACCTTCCTGTGCCCCCATGGGGCAGAGTGTTACAAACAGTGGGAGTGGGTCCTCCGGCCTCAGCCACCCGAGTGAGGCCTCATGGCTTCCATGTGCAGTTGGAAACAGGAGAAGTGTATCTTTGACCTCTGCTGTGACTCCAGATCTGAGCTGTAGCTATGACCCCCTAATAAAACTGAAACACCCACTGTGAACGCTCAGCAAAGTAGGAGCCTGTCTCAAGAGACAGAAGGCTGCAATTGAGATAGAAATAGCATTAGTGTCTTTCAGGTTAGGGACCTCTTCTAAATTAGAGTTCGACAGCCGCCTTTGTTCTGGGAGCCAGGAAGTTTGGGAAAAGCACTGAAATAGTGCATTCAGGTCGCTAGAAACGCCTTGGGCCAAAAGTAAGGTCTGGGAAACTTGGCAAGTGAAAGGTAATTGTGTGCTTAGGAAAGAAGCAAGCCTGGCTTATTTGCTTATTAAATTGGCTTACAGTGTAGAGAAAGATGGACTATAGCAGAGAAATGATATGTCAGAGTTAGCCCAAGACTGCCAACCTCAGGAATCTTTTTTTAAAAAAGCTTTACGTCACAGCTGAGTTCAGGGAAACTAAGGCATGAGGCAGAGAGAGACAGATCCCGCAGCCCAGCTGACGAGGCCGCTGTGGTCTGCAGCCAAGGGCTCGTTTGCTCTGTTGTGAACATGCGCTTGATTCCAGGTCAGAATCTTGGGGATGCAAGAACACTGTTTCCCTGCTTTATCCCTGCTTCATAGATTCACAGGAAGAAGAGAAAAGCACCATGTCTATTATAAAAGAGTCACACTCAGGTGGTGAAAATAGACTGCAGTTATATTTAACTCACTGGCGTATGCAAAATGTGTGCCCGCTGTGTGAGTGGTGCTGGGAGCAGTCTGGAAGTCGGGTTCCCTCAGCCCTACTGAGGTTATCCTCACCGCGTCTCTGACAGAACCTCCCCTTGGTGGAGGCCCGAGTCCTGTCCCACCCAGAGCAGGCATCAGACCCATGAAGTCACTGGCAGGTTGCTCCGATGTGGGGTTGAAGGATCCCCCTTAACCCTGCGTTTCCTCCTGTCGGTTGCTTCCTCTCTCAGGTTCACTCTTCCAACCAGGGCCTGAGCATTGCTTACTTTGCCTCTTCTGCTACTCTCAGATGGGCTTGTGTTTTGTTGGTTGGTGGGTTGGTTTCTTTTTGGCCAACCCTGATACTTGTGTGGGAGGGGCTGTCATTCATTTGGAGTCTAATGGGTTGTAGAAAGATGAGAAGTGCCAGCAGCTCGTTTGTCAGGGAGCTAAATGGCCCAAGAGGTGGGCTCTGTGCTGGCCGCTGAGGTGCAGACAGTCACACCACTCAGGAAGCGCTATCCGTGAACGTTTTGATCACTCCAGCACTCTGGCCACCACTTAGAGGCTCCACGGACTTGGAAGCTTTCAGCAAGGCTCCACTGCCCCACAGCACAGCCGCAGTGGGAGCAGAGAGTGCCCAGCCCAGGAGACAGTTGGGTAGAGCAGGTGTTCTAGCTAGGCTTCTTCATGTGCTCTGCCTTGCTTGTCCAGAACATTCTGCTCTGGGTGCTGTTACTGAGAGAAGAGAGGGCAGTGAGTCACCACCCAATGGGGACATGACTGGTCAGGCATGAGCACTTGGCGAATGGAGGACACACTTTAGTGTTTGCCATGCGGAAGGCTCTGACGCTCTGCAGGCCTCGACGATCAGCTCATCTCAGCCCCCCGTATCCTGTGCAAAGGGAGGCATAGCTGGTTCCTAAGGGAGACTCTAGTGAGGCTAAACCAATGAGTATGCTGTAGTCCAAACCACGCCAACCAAGACCGGACCGCCGAGTCTGCCCCAGGACTCCGAAAGATGTTGCTGAGCTGCCGTGGACCCGCCGGGCCAGTCTCTGTGGGAGTGTTGCCTGGCCAAAGCCGGTCTCTGTCCTTGGCCTTCAGATGTGCCAGCAAGCTGAGATTGTGATGTGGTTCACTCCTGCCTGAAACACGGTCTGCAGATCTGGCGGGTGAAGAAATGATTGGCAAGGCAGTGAGCCAGTAAGAAGCTCCACCCCATCCTTAGGTGAGATTAGCCTTGTACAGAGGACATCAGTTAGCTGTGTATAGTTACCTCTTTTGTAGAAAATTATAGCAGAAACAACTTTAAAAAAAATCCTCACTTGAGTATATGTTTTTGAGGAAGGGAAAGAGAGAGAAACATCCATGTGAGAAACATTGATTGGTTCCCTCCTACATGTGCCCAGACCAGGGATCAAACCCACAACCTTTTGTTGTACAGGATGATGCTCCAGCCAGCTGAGCCCCCTGGCCAGGGCATGGAAACAACTTTTTAAATATAGTTCTGACCTAAGTTTGCACAAAATAGAAAATGATGGGCCTTGCTGGAACAATGCACTGTCCCATCTTATAATTTTTTTTTGAATTTTATCTTGGATTCAGGAAGGAAAAATGTAACCATGATAGAGAAAAGTTGGGGGAATTCCTTGCTCTGGCCCAGTGTTCCACTTGAGGCTAGAAGAATGTTGCAGACTCTTTATGAGCAAACCTGTCTATAGGATATGTGGTCAGGATGAAAGCAAAGTGATACCATCCATCTTGCCATATAAGGACTTCATGCATATAAGAACTTCCCATATATTTTCTTGCTCGTTTTCTGAAGGTGTCTGTGCCATTCAGAGGGCTGGCCAAAGGTGGTGGACAAGGTGAGCCCAGACATTGATCATGTTGGCTCACAGAAAGTTAAGGTATCAACCATTTCTCTGGTCCGACCTACAGCTGAGGTTATGGTGCTCAATGGTCAAGACTGAGACCGTATTTCTGATGGCAAAGGCTCCAGCTTCACATTTTTTCTCAGGTCAAAATAAACCCTGGGTCCTACAGACATCCATGACATGCATAAAATGTCTCATTTGTGGTGCAAATTTAGAATACGGGGCCCGGAACTAAAACAAGTGAGTGCCGTTACAGGGTCTTGTAGTTTCTTCCAGGAAAATGAAAATCCAGGGCTTGGCATTTTCTAGTCTTGATTTCAGGCTGAAAGTAATTCGAGTTTGGAGACTGATCAAAATCTAGCCAGCCTTGAAAACAAAACCATACAAAAGCTCTTTTTTATACTTAAGCTGGAAAGAAAGGAACTTTCTCTGGGTTTTGCCCTTAACTGATAAAACTCTAAGAATTCAGGCTAGACACTTAACCCTGACAGCACACGCCAGTCCACTGAGCTCTGAGAGGAGCAGGGAGACAGCAAGCCAAGCCATGTGTGCGTATGTGTGTTTTCAAGTTACAAGGTTTTCATTTAACCTGTGCTAGCATTTTTTTCACCTGTGCTCACTACTTTCTATATGAAGGATTAGAATTAAATAACATAGTCTTTCCTTTCCCAGAAATAAAAATTAGGTCTCTCTCTTTCCCAATTCAGCACTTAGGTTTAAACCTAAAGATGCAAGTCGGGAAGTTGGAAAAATGTGAGTGCTATGGTCTCTATGGCAACTCATATATATATCATGCTTTATTCTCAAGACCTTGCCTCTCTGTGAAACTAACACGACGCTAGGTTCAGTTTGCTGAAACTGAAGATCTATTTGGGTAACTTAGTCAAAATCACTTTAAGGATATTTGCTAAGACTTTCATGAATATTTTTCACTTGGGTTATTGTTCAAGGAGATTCTCATGTTTACAAGCACCCGGGCACCCAGGGCTCAGGCCTTCACGTGGACAGTGACTCTCTTCCTGCCAACATACGTGCACCTTGGGGACCGGGGTGGGGGCTGGGGCTGTGCTGGGCTCACCTGCGGTTTGTATACACTGGCAGCAAAATTCACACCGCGCAGTGTTTTGTTCTGCATGTTAAGTGATTTATTAAAAAAATAAACTGTTCCTAAACTCTCCTTCATCAGAAAGCATACAAAGAGTCGTCTGCCAAGTGAAATAATCCCAGTGGAATTGAGCAAACAGCCCCCCCTCAGGGACCATTGTTTGTGTTGGAGCTTCTTTCCTCCCGTCCCCCCTCTTGTGTCCTCTCCCTCTGTCACTGCAGATAGGGCAGCGCTCCCTCCAGCAACTGCAGCCCCCTCCCACAAGAGAGCTTTCTGATACCAGGCTTGCACGTAGGAAGAGCATGACTCCCAAGTGAAAGATGCCTGTGGCTTTCTGAAGATGGAGGGGATTGCCTCGCAGTGAGATTCTGTCAGGAGACAAGGAGGGTAAGTGGTTAAGCAGAAAGACACACAGGAAAAGTGATCCGTAGCCAGCAGGAGCATCTGCCAGAATGTCACACGCCAAAAGGTCACAGTAGTGCTGGATCTTCTGCAGGCTCACAGGGAAACGATGGTACACGGGAGGAGCCGCCCATTAGGGTCGAGCCTGGGACCGCGTGGCTGGTTATCGCCAGCGCAGCAGGCTATTGGAAGGATGAACGGTGTGATTGTAAGACTGGTTTTCAGGGTCAGCAGTGCTGGACTTGAGAGGCATTTCGACATGTACTGCGCTGGGCACACAGACTGTTGGGCGTTCCTAAGGTTTCCTTTCACAAAGGGACACACTGTCCCAGAAGACAAATTATTCTGCTGATGGACCAGAGGTGCGCATTCATGTCTTCAGCAACATTATTCTCTCTTAGTCTCAGAATTAACAATAAGTGTGGAAGCACTTTAATATTTTATAAGCTCTGTCCAAATATAGAATTATATATATATATATACATATATATATATACACACACACACACATATTTTTAAAACCTTATAAAGAAAGATAGCACCATAGCAATTAATTGTATTAGTATCAGGAGTAATAATTAATCCTGCCTAATTCATTAATATAACTGAAATAAATAAGCTTCCTTTCCTGCTTTGGCTGACTGAGAACAGTGCTGTCTGTGTCATATGATGGACCTGGTGAGAGTCATGTAGCCCGGACTTCTCGAAGTGCTTCTGATGCATTGGTCTGCCAAATAACCCCTAAGGCAGCTACTGTTAGGATTTTCTTTCTCCAAATGAGGAAACAAAGGAACAGAGTCAGTAAGTGACTCGCCCAAGACCACAGGATTATCTTTACATTTTGTAAGACTCTAAAGGGCTCTTGAGAAATCTGCTAGTGAGTCAGAAGTATATGTGGGTTTTTCCCCCAATAGTGTTCATTTTTTCCTGGGATCTTTGAGCCTGACTGCCTTTACTGTAATTAGCAGTAATAATAATAATTAATAATAGTAAGCCAGTACCATTTATGGAGGGGTTATTACTCTAGATCATGCAAAGACTGAGCATCTTAAATGGATGCTTCCCTGTGATGCGGCCCCTGTCATCCCTGCAATACGGGGGGGAGATGGACGGTAAAGATGGCAGATAGCTGGTCCCAATCAGACGGCAGAGCCCTCTGCTGTGTCGACAGGCCGGCAGTAGCGCTCGTGTTTGCCACCACATCATGGGTCCTTCTGTCCGTGCACTTCTAGATTTCATACAGAATCACTGTAGTCCATCTTTGTACTTCAAAGATGCTTATGAATTTTGTGGAAGGGGAGCCACACTCTTTAGGCCAGTTAGTGAATGAGTGAGCGGGAATTTTGTTCTGGCCTCCCTTGCTCCGGTTACTGTAAGGATTGCTATTTCCAACAGCTAAACTGGTTAGTTAGTGAGAGCTTTAGCTAATCTGCTCCTCATTCCCTTGATTAGCAAACGCCCGTGTTTGTGAATGAACAACCTGCCCCCCTCCCAAACAAAGACCTGATCTTTAGACAGCAGAAGGTGTTGGACTACCAAAACGTATCTCATTTTTAATGAGGGTGTTAAGCTATTTTTATTGTCAGTGTGAATTCTCTCATTGAACTTCTAATACACATGACTATGCTGTGATTTGAGCATGGAATGAGTATGCACCTGCCTCTGGGACGTCTGAAGATACCATGTTAAGGACAAGCCTTAGCACGAGCAGGACTACAGTCACTGACCTCGAGGGGGTTCTGTGTGGGCCCGACTGGTTTATCTGAGACACAGGAGTAAGGATGCGCGTTGATGGAGCCTCCCCACCAAGCTGGCCCAGCTCAGGGTGCACCGAAGCAGCAGCACAATTTCATCAAGAGATTAAAAACATTATAAGCACCAGTAATTGTCTCTGGCCACTCACTTATTCACTTGTAGCTAGATATGTTTTAATTGTCCGTTGGACAGGAGGTTGGAAACACTGGGAGCTAGTTCAGTTCTCTTCTTCAGAAAGGGCAGGTGGTGATTTGTTTTCCAGGATCTCAATGGTTCTATTTCTCCCAAATGTTTTATTGCTTTCGTGGGGGAGCAGATGTCCTCATCCTCATGGCAGAGCCCGGAAGCTAAAACACGCATTTAAATCAGCCGGATTAAAGCTTACTTTAACCTTTTTGCAAACTTAGCTTCTCCAACTCCTCATGCAACAGGAGTTGCAACGTTCAGGTTCTTTTTTACTTTTTTCTGAATTTATTGTAGTATTGGTTAATAAATTATATAGGTTCCAGTTTTTCAGTTCTGTAACACATCATCTGTATATTGCTGTGCTTGCACCCAAATCAAGCCTCCTTCCATCACCATTTATCCCCCTTTACCTCTTCTCCCTGGTAATCACCATACGGTTGTCTTCGTCTGTGAGCAGGTTTTAAATAAACCTGTTAGAATTCATTTTCAGTTCTCATACTGTTTCTAGATAACTTGAAGAGTTCTATAAACTACTTGTTTACTGAATATAATCAGTTTATGTTTACTTTTTCCCCTGTATGACTTTGGTTATTAAACTTTTTGGAAAGAATACCGCATACTTGTAACCTAGAAATAGTCTTCCTCATTGCATTTATTTTGGAACCTTACAACAAAGCACAATAGTGGAAATAATATTTATTTACACATGGAAGCTGTCAGAATTTCCACTGAGACCATAAATTCATGTCTGTGATAGAAACCTTTAATAACTTTTAAATACTTTTTGTTATGTTTTTAGTGTGTGAATTATGTTCTATTTTGGAAAGGTGACTGTTCGAAGACTGATTTCTTTGTACACTTTTTAGACCAGAAAATCCCTCATAACCTGTTTGAGGGATTTTGATGTAAATACTGCTTTTCTTGGAAGGAAATTTCACTGTAATTTTGAGTAGAGCTGTGCACTGTTGGTATTATGAGCTGTTAAGAAATACCAGTAGAGCCTTGATCAGCGTGGCTCAGTGGGTTGAGTGTCATCCCGCAAAGCAAAAGGTTGCTGGTTCAATTCCAGGTCAGGGCACATGCTGGGTTGTGGCAAGAGGCAACAGATTGGTGTTTCACTTACACGTCAAGTGTTTCTCTCCTTCTCTTTCTCCCTCCCTTCCCCCTCTCTAAAAATAAACAAAGTCTTTTTTTTTAAATACTGGGTAGAGAATTATATATTTCACTGAGCAATCATTTTTCCCCCTCAAAATTTAGGGTAAATTTAAAAAGCAAAATATCTTCCATAAATGATTACAGCTTTGTTCCTTAAAAGTTATCCCTCTTCCTTATCTTTCTTAATAATTTAATTTGGTGATGAAAAACATTAATCTATGGGAAATAGTCTATGGTTTTGGTAACTGCTTTTCCCCAATTAACAAGTAATATGCTAGTTGAGGAAAAGGTACTGTTTATTTTCAACTCTGTGAATAGCTCAGTTGAGCAAGTCTCCCGAAGTGCGAAGTGCACCGCAGGATAGTAAGAAGTCTTAGGTGAAAATTGGATGCTGTGATCAAGTAAGTTTCGGAGGTAAGAATTCTACCCCTGAGCCACTGATGCCCAGATTCAAGTGTTTGGCAATACTGGATTGACTATGATAAAATAATTCTCAAGAGATTTGTTTTCTGATCCCTGACCTTTGCAAATGATTAGTATATATTGAAATATTCATCAAAAGAAATAGGGTTCAATGACTTTTGCAAAATCAGCAAATAATTAATGACCCCAAAAAGCAGCCTGACATTGTGTTTCTAGAATCTCAAAGCAGTAAACTGAGCGGAAGGACGCCATTGGGCTGGCACCCTGGGGTTACAGAGGACCCTGAAGGGGCAACAGATGCCTGACAATCAAATCCCAGGCATTTGGCTGCAACACGGGCTGAACTGTAGTCACACCACGATGAATGAAGAAATTACGAAGTCCTTTCTTTCACTCTGAGCCTTTTCCTGTCTTTGATTTATCAGGGCACTTCGCCTTGAGGGAAGGAGTGAAGCAAGCAGGTATGGGAATTTGGCATTTCATCACCAAGAACAAAGAAAGGATGGGCAAAGCATTGTTAAGGGGAGACTGGAGACTGGGGATCAGCCCTGGGTTCCCTGCTCTGCCCCAGCCTGGCCTCCCCTGCCCCAGGGGCAGAGTTCCACACGGGAGGTTACAGCCTGGCCAAGTGACTTCTGTGGGTTACAAGGATGGGGATAAATTCTCAAACCACAACTTCTAAAACTCTGCAAATTTGAGTTGAAAGAATATTGCTTTTAAAATGCCATCAATAGTACTATTAAAGAGTACGTTTTAATTATTTTTAAAAACTCACAACACATTAGAGATTGTCTTATTTGACTTTAAAAACAGTTTTAAATATGTTTGAATGTTTCACACTGTGTGTGATCCAGCACTGGGAATACTCAAAATTATAGTTTATGTTGAGTTACATTCTATTTATCAAAAACAGTCAAGTCACTTCACCTAAGAGTATGTCTTTAAAAAGAAAGAACATCAAACTACTTCATTAAGGCATACCCAGAAAATGAATTCACGAGATGCCTTGGAGTGGCCAACTGACCCAGTGTGCCCCACACCACAGGGCTCCCTGGATCCTGGACTTCCAGTCCTAAACCAGGCAGTGTCCCAGGAAAATCGGGCCACTTGGTGCCTACTGGATGCCAGACGCCGAGCTCGATGTGGGTCGAAGGGATGAATGAAATTCAGGGCTGTGCCAGCAGGTCCGCCTCCTGGGCTCCTTTTCCTGGGCAGTGCATGCGAAGATGGCCAGTGGGAAGGCAGTTTGGGGAAAGAGATCTACGACCTTGGACTCTGGAACTGCTCTTTGCTGATGTGTTTTGCATTGGCTGTTGTTTTAAACTTTTAGTTATGGCCAAATCATTCTTCTAAATTAGCAATGTTGCTTTTTATCCCTAAAGGTGCACACACACGTGTCTACCCCCTTCCCCCAAATTCACACATGCATGTGCACACACAGACACATTCACATTCACACGCTCCAACCCACAGCATTTACATACCCCAAGCCATCAGGGACCATCTTCTCTCCACTTCCTCTCGCTGCAGGACCCCAATGTGTCTGATTGGGCCTCTTCACTTAGTATCACAGGCTCAAGACTTTCCTTGATTTCCTGTTCCTGTGCTCCCCGCCTACATTTACTGCAGCCTGTGTCGGTGGGTGTAACCGGGAGGAGGCAGCCCCAATGCTAGGGGCCAGTTACAAGTAACATGTTCTCAGTACGACACAGCACTGAGTTAGGAGAATGTGTTTGCCCAATCAGCCCAGGCACAAAAGGATTTGAAGGTTTTGGAGGACAGCCTCGGATGCACGAGAAGAATTTTGCCGAACAGTTTTGCTTGCCAGACCCATTTTGAGGAGCATGCCTCGTGTGTGTTCGACCTGCCGAGGTGGTTTTAGTGTGCGGTCGAACCAGGAGCTTTTCCACATAAAACACCTACTTTCCTGACTTTTGTTCTTCCTTCCATCCACCTTCCAGGTAAAGGGCAGGTGAGTGACTTTACCCCCATAATCCCAAAATGGCAAAACCAGGGTCCAAAGTTGACCACTAGTAAGTCCCTGGCTTATACACCATGGTATAAACATTGCAAAGGATTATTTTGAAGAGTAGGTTGATGTTTTCTGGGCTGAAACTACTATGCAGCTTGGATGAAGACACTGAACTTACTAACATATGACTTCGTTTCTAGATCCCGAGGACAATGAAAACTGCTTGTATTTGTCTCAGGTCCCTGCCTAAAAACACAGGGAATGTGCATCAAGGCTTTCTATTTGGCTTGACTTGGGGGAGGTTTTCTCGAAGGCTGACTCCGGAGGCACACGCGGTGTGTCGTGGCGGGCGGCACCAGCCTGGCAGCGAGCTCTACATGGTGGCAGGCATCCTGTTGATTCCCGCACTAGAACAGGCGACGGGGCCAAACACATTCGTCCTAAGCATTTGGTAGTTTATTTATAAAGACGGATTTTGACACTTCTCGTCTTGTATCTCAGAGAGAAGGCTGTATTATTTGTAGAACTTGACATTTTCCGGGAGGAGCAGAATTCTAACTCTAGTATGTTCGGCTTTCGATTGTGTGATTGGATTATTTCTAGAAGTCTCACCACCCAGATTGAAGAAGAACAGAGGGATCTCAGCATCTTCATATCACAATTAGTGTTTCTGATTATACCCGGGTGGTATACTGGTGAACTTACCTGAGTTCTGTTGGTGGCTTTGCCACTTACTAATGATGAGCCCTTGGTTAAGCCAACTTCTCCCAGCCTGCTCCCTCTTCTGTAAAGGGCTGGCAAACAAACGATGATAAAACATGCTTCACAGGGTAGTAGTGAATGTTAGACTAGAGAAAATGTGTGGGGTGCTCAGCACAGAAGCTGATATTTAAGTTCCTCTGCTTTCTATTCTTTCTCTTCATTATAATGTACAATAAGAGTTATCAGTTCACTGAAACCGAAGTAACGGTCCACATTTTGAAATGGTTTCTCCTGAGTGACTGCCCCATAGGGAATTACCCCGACTAATTAGGACCTTAAATATTGGTGCGCTGGACTTGGGCAAAGCCATTTGCCAGCTGGTTCTTTTACCGCTGATTTGGATACAGTGCAAGGGGATGTGCCTTATTTTGATAAACTGATGTATATTCCTATAGCATGGCTAGAGTCCCAGCCATGAATCATTTTCACAAGTAAATTTTCCAAATAATGAGATCCTCAATATAGACCATATATTACTGATAGTTTTTTCCCCATGGGGGGACCCCGAGAACTGCATTACAGTAAAGACATGGTTGTTTTTAATGCTAGAAGATATCTTTGGGTGGTCTCCAAGCTGACCTGTCATCGACAGCTTTACAGCTAATTGTTTGGTGAGATTACCATGGTTCCTTTTTCTAAACAGCGTACAGTAAATGGCAGTACTTAAAGTAGGGTGTTGTAGCAACAGCCTAGAAACAAGGGGACATGTTTCACAATGTGTCTGTAGTTAATGTGTTTCTCCCAGGACACCTGGAATGACCGGAGGTGTGCCAAACACTCTCCTTCATCCAAACACACACAGCCCCTACACCTCCCCGGAGATGCGGGAAGCTGTCAGTGATCAGATTAACCATTTCAGGTTATGGCATTGCTTTTTGAAGGTCTCCTCTAAATTTCTGTTGAAATAAAAAAGTAATAATCTGGGAGGGGTACCTTGTTATACTGTATCAAATTGCTGAATGATCAGCCCTGACCAGTGTGGCTTAGTTGACTGGCACTTAGTCCTGCAAAGTGGAAGTTTGACGATTCGATTCCCAGTCAGAGCACATGCCTGTGTTGTGGGTTTGGTCCCCTATCGAGCCATATACAAGAGGCCACTGATTAATGTTTCTCTCTCTCATCAATGTCCCTCTCCATCTCTTTCTCCCACCCTTTCTCTCTCTAAAAAATAAATACATTTTAAAACTTAAAAAAATGAAATAAATTGCTGAATGATCAACTCTCTGCAAGCAAGATCCCCAGAGAATGTGAGATAATGAAGAGCTAATATATGTGAAGCATTTAGAACAGTGTTTTTGGCACATGGTGAAAGGATTAGCTGTTATTGTTACTAAAGTATGTTAGAGTCATGCCTGAGGGAAGGGAAAAGGGTGGATTAGGGTCTGTTGACTGCCTGAGCAAACAATGCTGACATCTCAGCATAATAAAACTTTCTTTCTTGTTTGTGCAACAGCCAGGGGCAATGGGGTGGCTCTGCTCAATGCAGACATCTAGGAATCTCAGTTACTTGTATATCGTAGTTCTGCCATATTCTAGGATCTCTGGGTTTCTTCACAGATTTTCAGTATCCAACTGGCAAATGAGGAAAGAGGTTTGTTTGCTCAGGATTTCTTAGGTACCAAACCTCCTGCCACATTCCCACATCTTCCACATTCTATTGACTCACTCTCACATTCCATTCGCCAGAACTGGTCACATGTCCCTACCAAACTGCAGAGGAAACTGGGAAATGTAGTTTAGTTACATGCCCGGAATCAAAGAATATGAATATTGGTCATAGCATGGGTAAACCAATAGCAAATTGGTGATTTTGACTTTGGTGTATGGTTTCACTATGAAACAAACATTTTTCAGTTTTATTTTAAGAATGAATGGGAGAATCTACTCCTTATTTGGCACAAAACATTCATATTCTAGCATTCGTGCAGAAATTCAACAACATTACCATCTCTGAATAAAATAAAAGCTAACATCTAGGGAGTACTTACTATATATCAAAATATTAAGAACTTTATTTGCTTGTTTCATCTTATTTAATAAAAATTAATTTATTTAATCCTCACCATGTCCCTGTGAGATAGGTACCAGAGTCCTATACATTTGATGGATGAAAAAACTGAATTACAGAGAAACCATTAATCTAAACTTTTAAAAAATATGGACTAATGAATCACAAACACAATTATCCAAGCTTCCAATTTGTACTTTCCTCCATCCCTTTAATCTATAACCTGACAAAATTTGGCAGAGGGCAAATTTATTGTTGTCAATTTGGGGAGATCAAACCCAGACATATAGCAGAGAGACTTAATCCAGTACAGGCGTTCACTCCACCTGATACAGAACCCATTAATTTGTTATGAGTTGAGTGATGTGTGAAGAACACCAAATACCCACGTGTGTGGAAAAACATGTTGGTGTGTGCTTTATCCTCTGGTTTACTTTAATTTTTTTGTTTGTTTAGCTAACCATGCAATGTTTATTATCAGGTTAACCATGCATGCATTGTATTAGACTGAAAAAGGAACTTTAGCATTTTAACTTCTGGCATCTGTTTCAATAGTCCTTGAACAGTTAGTTGCCTTATATTGGATCTGCAATTAATATTTTAATCACAGGGGTTAAATAACCTGATATCACTGGTATGAGTGCTATAATCTTTTGAGTATAGCATCAAAGAGAGAAAAGATAAAAGCACAACTCTGCAAGCCTCTGTAGGTGGTGAACAGTGTAAAGACTGATCTTTGAATTAGGCACTTACTTTTTAAAAAGAATCTGCCTGGTCTGCTCACTGCAATCTTTGTCAATTCCACGGATGTCAGGTTTCTCTGTGGAGCTAAGATATGTTTGTCAAAGCCCTGAGAAGTTGCAATTTAAACAGATGTCAGATGGCAGCAGCAGATGTGTAATGGTACAAGGGGTTTCGTTAGGCCACAGAATAGCTGACTAATTAGAATTTCTGTGTGCCAGCGTCTCTACTTAAACACGTTTGGCCAAGCGACAGGACAGTTGGGTGTTTGCCCAGTTGTTTGTGGCCTCATCTGTCTCTTGAAAAGGCTCAGTATGGCAGCCGAATGAGGAAAGTACCTACTTCTGAATATTTGGCTCATATGTTTTTTGGTTTCCATGTTTTGGTTTTATAAAAACATGAGAAACTTAGGCTAAACATCTGATCTATCCATTCCTAATAGGTAATAATCCTATGATTTTTGCCTCTTGATCTCTAGGTATTTTCCATTGTGCAAAGTTACAATATTCCTTATCACATTTGTTCTTCCAAGTAATTTCAATGAGTTGATAAAGGGATGTTGCTCACCTTACAGGGTGTGTAACCAGAGCCATGGGGCACTGAGGTGAGCTCAGACGGGCCAACGGCAAGTCCAGGGCCAGGAAGAAAAGGGAAGTATCCAGAGCCAACCTCCTGGGCTGTAGCACTGGTAATTTCAAAGGGACTTTGGACTTGGCACCTCATTCTGGAGAGCCAGGGACCCTTTTATAACACATCAGGAATGAGGCGTGTCAGCAGTCACTCGCGTCAGCTGATTAAATGCCCTCACAATCTGCAGGACTTGTCATCGGGCGTATTAGCTGTCATTGTTTGGAAATGACTACTCGTTTTTATTACAAAAAAATGTAACGTGGTGATTCTCATTCCATGGGCTACTACTGAGGGGAGTTTGGGTCTGTAGCACATAGGGCTTCTGCATCTTGGATTTCATGAGCGTGAATGTGTATTATCATTCCTTTCTTAATTCAAAGCAGCTCAATTAAACATTAAAAGAGAAATCACCTTTTGCTTGCTGTACTCTTGGACAAATCACTCAGTCATTACCTGCCTTTAAGCCTTCCATGAGTAGTCCAGTATGGTTTTGATTTCTAAACAAGAATAAAGGTTGTATGCATCGGACAAACCATTTCTAGGCTAAGCCTACTCAGCTCTCATTCCCCACCCCACCCCTACAACCATAAAAAAGTAGGGGGAAATTGGTTTTCCATCCCTTTTTATTTTTTTCATTCATTTTTCATCAGAAGCTATGTTTTTCCTCTTTCCAGGAAGGATTATTCTACTGGGAATAGATCATTTCAGCCTTGATATTTGTGGAGACAGAATGCAATGGAGATGGTGTTTTTTCTTTAGCCAAAGCTGTCTGAAGATTCAGCAGACTCTCCGTCAGTGTGAGATATTCTTGCTACCACCTACTTGTTCAGTGGGTTTCTGTCTGCTGCCTGTTTATCTCGGCAAAGGCGCCACAGGAAATAAGGAAAGTTTAAATGTGGAAATGACTTCTGACACGTCAGAGGCTGTGAACTTGAAAGTCGTTTGTTAGTTTTGATCACCAGTTGGCTTGAAAATAACCCACATTTCCCCTTTCCATTTCCCAACCGTTGAATTTTTCGTAGGAGGATCACCCACCCGAACTCCATGCTATGATTGCTTTCTTGCCACATAGTTGTACGTTGTTCATTTCCGCAGCAAATTTGTCATTTCATAAACAGGATCTCTTTTCTTTATTCAAAATTATTTTTATTTTTTAGCTATCATTGTTATTAGTCTTAATATTCTGGCAGGGGTGCCCAACCCACGGCCCGCAGCCCACATGCCGCACAGGATGGCTATGAATATGTCCCAACACAAAATCATAAATTTACTTAAAACCTTGTTTTCTGCTCATCAGTTTTTGTTAGTATTTGTGTATTTAATGTGTGGCCCAAGACAACTTTTCTTTTTCCAGTGTGGCCCAGAGACTCCAAAAGGTTGGACACCTCTTACAGAGGTAGACACACTGACATTTAAATGAATCACAGTCCAAAACACTTAGGATCATAAAGTAAAAGTCCTAAGCACATAGGACAATAAAGTAAATCATTATTTTCTTATAATGTAGGTATAAAATGGTATGGATTCAGCCTTTTGACTGTCCAAGCAACTGTTAGCCATAATCTCTGAAGTGTACACTTTGCCCTTCCCAACAAGTATAGTCACTGTCAGATGTGTGGTTGGAAGTTTGGTATCATTCTGTGTTGTAACATTTCATGATGGTACATTTAATATCACCAGGCCCAGATAACCTCGAATTAATTCAGTTTTAGTGGTTTTAAATGGCAGGTACTTAGGGCACAAGGAAAGGGCAAAAGTGGTTTTCATGTATTTCTTGGATTCGAACATTTGTGGTCATGAAACTTCTGTTGTTTATTGGCAGACATTTTACTATTGCGGTTGGTATTGCTTCTGAATGCAGGCTGTATATTGTGAGAAATGAAGGCCATTATCGTCTTATATATGGTAAAAGGCATATAGAACAGAGTTGTATCAGTCTCTGAGCAGATGGGCCCATCGGAGGGTCATTATGTGATTCTGCTGGTGTGCTATTTCTGAAGTGCGCACTATTCGTTCTGTTCGGATGGCTAGGAAAACCAGACTTCCTCAAAGAACTACTGGCTAACGCGGCACTGTCCAACACAAATGTCACGTGAGCCGCACAGGTAATAATTTCCTAGCAGCCCCACTTAAAAGGTAAAAATAAACAGAAGAAAATAATTGATGTATTATGTTTTTAAATTCATTATATCCAAAATTCTGTCATTTCAATGTATTATCAAAATTAAATTATTAATGATAATTTTTTATGCTTCAAAAAATTTTTTATCCTGACATCCGTGTGTGTTTTACACTTATAGCACATCTCAGCTCAGACTGGCCACGGTTCAGGTGCTCCGTAGCCACACGTCACCAGCGGTTGCTGCATTGGACAGCCCAGGGTGAACATAAAGTGAACCCATCGATGGTCTGGCAGCAGCTTCACATAGAAGGAAGGAGGGGGTTGTGTGAAATGTCTGCTTATGTGCGGAAAGCTAAATGTCAGTTCTTGAGTAGGAAAATATTGACAGGACTTTCTGGAAAATATAACTTAATTTCTAAATTGTTTATTTGTACAAGTCAAATGCTGCTCTATAGTGGAGTTCACTTTATTTTTATGGGAAAAAAAAACCCACTAATCTAATGTTAGTCATTCCCTAAAGGAAATTAAAGTTCAACATCATAGAATCTTAGTGTAAAGACTCCTTTTTTTTACTCATTTATTTGGGTCTACTGTTGCCATAGCTGCATGGATGCAAGGCATTTAAAATGAAAGATTCCAGTTATAGTCACAGCACTTCCGTGGTTATCATACTGGGTTGACCAAAAGTCCATATGTTTTTTCCTTAAAATAAAGGACACATTTTTTCACTTTCACCAGTAGCTTTATTGATTTGGATATTTTGAATAAGTCAGCTATCTCCCACTATTGGCTTCTAGTGGGTAGAGGCCAGGGGTGCTGCTAAACATCTTCCAATGCATGAGAGCCCCACAGCAAAGAACCATTTGGCCAGAATGTCAATAGTACCAAGAAACTGTGCAAACCACTTTCAACACATTAGATCAGTCACAGCACTTTCTCCATATACTGCACAAATCTTTTTTCGTGTTTCAGTTGCATTTTTACTTTTCTTGAAATAATAAAGCCTAATACCCTGAAAATGTTGCATATTTTCTTCCATTGTTACTAATAAATGGCTATGCAAAAACTCACTGATTTAGATAACTTTTTCAAAAATACACACTGATATGACAGCTGTCACAATACAACGTAACAAAATTGTTTTGGAAGAAGTTAAAGACAACTGAGCTTTACTAGAGCCATCATATGGGAATAAAAACAAATGAAATTTTTGGCCAACCCAATACTACTTTTCAACTAATAGTTGTTTTTATTGTAACAGGCTCCCCCCCTCAAAAAAATGTACAAGTTTTACTTAACAAATGCTTATATTTTTTTTTCAGCACAGTGGGAAAATGGCACAATGTCATTCCAAATGTTTCAAAGCAACTATAAGTTGTAATTACCAAAACAATTAGTGTTAACTTATTACCAGAACTGGTCACAGAGTCTTTATTTGAGGTGAATTTCCTCCTTTGTTGCTTCCTCTGGTATATGGGCTATTTTATGCTATTCCATTTTCAGAGTAAAAGAACTGCTACTATAATTCTAAGTGTGCTGATAGCGTGCTCTTCCTCTATGGTCAGTGAAAAGAGATGACCAGCCAGATGGCCCTCATTCTAAAGAAGCTGTGACCTTTAAGTTTTTTACTGCTGATTGGAGTTGAAGCTTTTGCTAGATTAGATTGTTACCCTCCAAGGATTAGTGATAGAGGCATGCGATCAGAATTAACTTGGGCCGTTTCTACCAACCAACAGGTCCATCATCCTGTTGATGTCATGTTCTCATAAAGTCTTTGCATGTTTTTAAAGTTTAATAAGTTAAAATGCTATGATAGAATATGCAAAGATTCTATCCTTAACCCTCTTCTTACTATCCTTAGCCCTCTTCTCTACTAGGCCTTGACCCTCACCATCTGTGCCTGCCCTTACCTGGCCTGCCTTTAACAAGAACCCTATTGTCAGTTCAGCAGGAATCCCCAACCCTTGATTTCTGATCACCCTCATTAACTGGTCAAGTTCCTCATCGTCACTCTTCATGACTAAGTCCTCGACCTGCCTTTAGCAAGAATCCTCTTAGCCTAGTTTGTCAAGAATTCCCTACTCCTGATGTCTTTTCTTAGTAATTTTCTGTCCCTGACCCCCTCAATCTGCTCATTAGCTGTAAAGCATCACTGCTCTTGCTGTATTTGGACATGACCTTCATCTCTCTCTCTCTCCTATTGCAATAGTACTGACCCCTTATGGCAATAGTCCTGATTAAAGTCTTCCGAACTATTTTAAGAAATGTCAAAATAACATTCTTTTTTAACAAAATAATCAATAAGTTGCATAGAAAGCTCATTTATTGAAACTTTAGCACAATTTTATTTTTGAATCATTCATAATAAGTTCTTATTTTACTCCAACTAAAAAAGAATACTACTTTAGACGGGCTACATTCAAGTCAGTGATTAGAATTAAAGTTCTTATTTAGAAAGTTCATTGTTTATTACTGTTATGTAGAGATTTTATTATACTTGCAACTGAAGCATAAAATGGACCTAAAATTTTATTAAAAGCTTATTTATAAAATACTAGTTTCCCCTACTCTTAACAGTTATGTAGGAATAATCTGTTCTTTTTTAACAGAAATTATATAATTTCTCACTGAAATTTTAAAATTAAATTTATTGGGGTGACATTGGTTAGTAAGATCATGTAGAGTTCAAGTGCACATCTCCATGATACATGATTGTGTACTGCACTGTGTGCCCAACACCCAAAGTCAGATCATCTTCTGTCACCATATATTTGGCCCCCTTTACCTTTTAGTACCCCCCAATCCCCCTCCCTGTTCTTAATTTATACTGCACTGTTTAGCCCAAAACTTGTGGGCGTATATCTCTGTTCTCTGCTGTTCTCTGCTGAGTTGCAGAGGTTGCTAGAGATTAGGTTTTATTTATTTGAACCCACTTGCAGGAAGTCAATGAGAGGTCACATGGAAAGTGGCTCTGTGACAAAAATAAGCACACTACAAAGGTAACAAAGAATTACATCGTGACCTTAGAAATGTAGAAATTATAGTGAAATGGGGCCCACCCTGTAGAAGTGCTGGGCCCCACTGGGAAGGCAGATGGCACTGGAGCACCCACGCCCACAGGCAGGCCTGCACGATGGCATTCCTACGGGACAGTCCCACAGAACACGTGCACGTGTGGACTTGTGCATCCGACTGTGTGTGTCCTGCCAAAACGCATTCCTCAATGTTTAGTTCAGAGTTACGCAAAGGAAAGAGAAGGCACAGTCGTATATACTTTCAGCATTTCATTTTTCTGAAGATAACTGTGGATACTCCCCGGAGAGTCACTTTCTAGGTCTCAGATGAGCTCGTTCAGGACACCGGCCCACAGTTAGTGACGGGAAAGGGGCAGCTCCGGCCAGCAGCCCGATGGTTAATTCCTTTTCAGAGTTGAGCTTATAGTGAAACTACTTCCAGTCTCTCTGTTAACACCTCAATAAACTTCTCTGTTTAAGAACGAGGTATTTCATGATTTTCTTTTTCTTTTTTTAAGTGAGCTTTTCCTAAAGGAGCTCTGAGGAAGCAATTAAGTATAAGTTCTTTGTTAAGGCCTGCGCTGAAGGGTCCTTTACTTAGGGTTCATTATGTGCTCATTTCAACAAGTCACAAACCAGAACGATAGTATTTCAATGAAGTGTTTTATCTCTTTGTGAACCAAAGCCAGGGCAGAATCACTGCATTCCTGTTAGAAGAGTGGCGTCTACAAGGCTGGGGCTATATGGAAGCCAATTTTCATAGATGCAGCTACTTATTTGGATATAATCCTTGTTTTGCCTCTGCCTTGTTAAAAAAAAAAAAGGCTGGAACAGCTTCGGGAGTGGTAGATGCTGGTGGGAGCGGCCAACTTTCTCCCCCACCCCCGCTGGTTTGCTGGGGAGCAATGAAAACTTGAAAACGAAGTGTGGGCAAAACCTTGGCTTCCCTGGGAAATAAAGTGGGTAAGAGGAAAAGCTCAAGTCTACACCAGGATACATAATGAACCACAGCCATTATGGGCCAACTCATTGGGTAGATAACAAAATGCACCTAGCTATTGGTGTCTTAAATCTTGTTGTTTTTGCATCTGCTTTTAAATTTTTAACTTTACTGCTGTTGTTAAAACAAGCTCTCTATATCTTGTGCCATGAATGTGTGATGGCACCTCTATCTGGGTAATGTGTATCTACGCTGAATGCTGATGTTCGAGGTTGTGTGGACCTGAGGCATGGCCGCCACCTGGGGACGATGCTCTAGACAAAATACCCCGAGGAAATAAGCAACCTTTTGATTCTTCCCACTTGTGAACTTACACATATAAAGCGATGGCCAATGTCACGCCCTTAACAATCTCTATACAGGATGATACGGGGGGGGGGTAGAAGAGGTGGCAGGACGGTGAACTCAGAGCATTTAATTGGGAGAGGGCTGATTCAACACTGCGAATGCATCCCATCTCATGCGAGTTCAGAAATACCTATGTTCTTTCTCACATTCATGTGGTCCTTTCATGTTTGCTCTCATCCCTTCTCGCTCTTCATATTTTCACCCTTGCATTTCCCTCCTTTCCACTCATGTTTGACAGTCTCCATCGCTTTCTTCCCTCGGGCTCCGGTGTCCCACCCGGGATCCTGCCACCATCAGCCGGCACCACGTGGAGTCAGACAGCCTCTGACACAGGTAGCAGACGGCTGCCAGAGCGCACCGTGGAAAGCCAAACAGAATCTGGGAGCCTTGATTCATCATTTCTACCCCACGGTGACCAATCCTAGACTCTCACACGATACATCCTTTCCATCTGCTTCTTTGGCAAAAACAACAGAAAAATGAGAGACTGTGTCTAAAGGAATTTAAGTATTTTATTCAGTGAATTTAGAAAATAGCATGCCACAGAATCATCAAAGCAGAAGGTACACTGTTTTTTTTTTTTATTTAAAAACATATATCCAGCAGAAGCTCAGGGCAATACACATAGCAAAGCCTAGCTCCATAGTCAGATAACTACACGTGTTCCCAGCCCGTGGCCCCTTCTTGCTTCCTATTCCAAAGGCATGTTTTTCTTTTCCCTGTGGGAGAGTTTGTTTTGCCATCACGTTGCATTCTGGCCAAAGCGCGTGGCTTGTAGCGTTGACTGCCCTGCCTCTAGGTTGGATGCATTTTTGAGAAGCTTTGCTTAGTGCCAGACCGACCTATTACAGAGGCTCCACTGAGGGACAGTCAGGTGTACTTGTTTTTCTTGTTCCAAGAAAGACAGCTGAAAGGCTTGGGTCTCAAGAAAGTAGTGATGCCTGAATAAAAACATTTTGTGAGAGAGTAGACCCAGAAAAATGAGTCATCAACAAGACTTCTGCGTCATGCATGAGATGGTCACGGTCTGTTCTCAGGTCCACATTTGACAGTGTGTGGTCTGAACCACTCCCTCCCTCTTATGCCTGTTCCTTCTCATGCCTCACATCCCTCTCTGGCGTAGACCAGATCATTGGCAGTGAAAGCGCCATGAGAAAGAAAAAGCAGCAGAGTAGCTGGTTTCAGGGTTTAAAAGAAATTGAACATAGTCCTCTCTCTTCGCGTGGCGCTTCTAAACCAACCCTCTTTAATTTTGTATGTAAGGACACAGGTCCGGACAGGTGAGCTGCCCGAGGTAACACACTGAGATATGGCGGATCCAGCCATCTCCTTCCTTCGGCCACTTACATCAGCAAAGTAAATGTTTTTAGGCTGGGAAAAGAAAAAATCAGCCTAATACGCTTTCCACATTAGAATAACAACTGGAGACATTTGTAGGTCGGGAATATATTTTTCAACATCTTATCTACACTACTTTGTTGACTGATTTGCCAAAAATACCTGTAGCTGGATTGGGAAGCCTAGTAAACAGGGCGTGCAGACAGAAACATGTAGGGACAGGGACTCGGAATTGGCCACGTGCAGCAGTAACCCATTCACCTTGGGCTTACTGGCCAGAGCCTTCGATCTCTATAGAAGAGTCTGAGCAAGCTGGGTTTTAGAGCAGCTAGACTCGACCGGCCAACATTCAGACTCTTGTCCAACTTGCTTGCATTTAGCAGTACCGATGTTTGCGTTTCTGTCTTTGTGCTCTGTGACACTCTGGCCAGTGTTTCTTTCTACCTCGTGGCCTCTGTTTCTGTGTGTACAATTGGCATTTCCTTTTCTCTTTGTGTGGCCATGGCCCCGCTGTGGTTACTATCTGATAAATAAAGAGTAGCTTTGGTAGGAGCTGACAAATACTTTCTCATCAATGGAAACCAGTCTCAGTCACAGCAGACAAAGACCTGACACATCTCGAGGGAAATGTAGAACCCAGGGTTCCCTGGAATGCTGTGGAAAATCAAGAGCACTTATGTTTTCATTATGATATAATGATCAATGGAAGAAAGAGAAATAGCTAACACTGCAAATGGGGAGAATGAGTGTCAGTGAGAAGCTTCGAGGCTGCAGCATGTTCCTGCTACACGCACATTGCACACACGTACCCATTCACGTGCATACATACAGATGAGCTTCGGCCTGGGCACCTACTAACTAGTGCATTTATGAGGGGAAAGGCCCTTGGATTACGGCACAATGAACATCAGTTTTTAAACTCTTGCATGCGGTACAACCCAGGAGACTCCCTCTTGAATGCGTCAGCACTGAGGTGCTACTGCAGCCTGGTAGGTTTCATTAATAATGAGAAGCACATTGAAAGGGGAACAGAAAAGTCTCCTGTGTTTTTCTAGAAAGCGACAGACCTAGAACACTGAGCACAGTTTGTCTAGGTAGAATTACAGAAGGGACATACTTCAAACGTTAAAAAAAGCAAGGCAAAAGCTCTGTTAAACATCCCAGTTCTGTTCTCAGGCGTGGGTAAAGCATGAACGGCCTTGTTTAGTAAACATTGGTGTTCGGGGTGTAGGGCTCCTCTTCCCCATGAAGTGTGCAGGAAGTAAGATTTTATATAGAGAGAGGAGGGAGGGAGGAAGAGAAAGAATTGGACTGGGCAACTATTAGTGAACTTAATGATCGCAGCAGGTGTTGTAGGTTGAAAATGTGTGAGGTGCGGTACATTGATAGATCCCAGGTGCAGTGTCCTCGAGACGAGGAGTGCCATGAAGTACACCTTTGTGTCAGAGCAGGCTTTTGAGCCACAACAAAACAAAACCAAAAAAGGAACTGACTTAATCCATCAACCTTGGTGTCTATTAATTTACATTTTTATTTTCTTATTTTATACATATTTATTGATCCCAGAGAAGGAAATACCGATGTGAGAGAAACATTGATCAGTTGCCTCCTGCGCAGGCCCCAACTGGGGGCTGAACCCGCAACCCGGCACGTGCCCTGACTGGGAGTTGATCCTATTCACCCCGAGGTTTCCAGCATGACATGACACTTTGTGATCACCTTAACACCACAAAGCTGAGGACGTGGTTGCACACTTTAGATCACCTTTTCGCGACTTCTGTATTTACACTTCAGACAAAATAACTCTGATAGCTACCTGAACTTAGTATTTCCCTAGGTGATTCAGGTGTCAGTTGGCATTGCTAATCTGCATAGTATTTTTTGCCAAAATTCATACTCTGTAAGTATTAATGGGCCTATTTTTAACACCATCCTAAGACCTTAACATGCACTGAAAAATGGGTTATGGCAATAAGGACCTATCCGATCACAGACAAATATGACAAGGATGGTTACACTGAATAAAATGAAAACAGCACTTGGCTTATACTGTTACTGTTCAGAGCACCCATTTCATGCTACCTTGTAATCATGTCACTTGTATTACATGTCTCTTTCCCCATCTAGACTGTTGATTGCTTGAGGTCAAGGGCTCTACGTCATTCACCTTTTGATTGTCCCCTATGTTAAAGAACAAAATGTCTGATACTTGTTAAAATGGTAAGGAAGACTTTATTCGTGACTCTTGCAATAAGGGTCAAGACTATCTCAATAGGAGAGAGAGATCAAGGTCAACTCAGATACAGCAAGGACAGGTGGGGCTTTACAGCCAGTCCCATCTTTTGAGAGGGTAGGGATGGAAAATTACTAACAGAAGATGTCAAGGGTAGGGGTGGGTGTTGCTAAACTGAGCTAACAGGATTCTTCTTAAGGGCAGGCCAAGGCTGAGGATAAGGAATGTGATCAGATGTTGAGAGTGATTAGATATCCAGGGTGAGAGATTCTCTCTAAACTGACTTAGCAGGATTCTTGCTGCAGACGGACTGGGCAAACCAAAAACAGAGCCCAACATCAGTGAGGCCTCCTGGAGAAGCCGGCTAAGAGGAGCCCAACGAATGTGGGCTCAAGGAGAGTCTGGTTTCCTGCAAACGACTAGAAAACATGCAGTGTTGAGTGTTGTGTCTGTGTGTGTGTGTACGTGGTGAGGACAACTGTGGGGCCCTGGGCAGTTTGTCTCCAGACGAGAGGCACCACGAGAGAGGCTGGGTCCCTGTCATGGGGGCTCTCAGGGAAGGAGGTGGCCTGTGCATTAACGATGAGGAAAGGGGCGTTTGCAGGGCTCGGCCCAAATGACAAGCAGTTGCCCAAACACTGACCACTCCGTTACTGACATTTTGGTACAAAATGACTTTTTGACTTTAGTTTTAATTTGAGGCAATGTTAACCCTTAATGAGTAATCAGTTTTCCCTTAGTAGTTGTCAGACTTCTTGGGGCTTTTTTGATTTGGTTTATTTTTTTAAAAAGGCATACACTCTTAAAAGAAAAAAACTACCTTCAGGATCAAATGGTTAAATGTGTCTAGTCTTATAGACACTCTTACAGAGAGACACTTTATAGAGAGAAATATGTAGGAAGAAAGGGAGGAAAGGAATATTGTGGTACCAGGAACTGAACTAGAAAAATATATTATTTTTTACATTCGAACTTGGTAGAGGGCTACTGATGAGCCATCATGGTGTCATGTACTTTTCCTCTTGGTCTTCAGACCTTGAAGGAGGAAGAATGGAGGACGAAATTGAGGAAGATGGATAATATCAAGCACGGTCTCTTTATTAAAAAGTCCACGTGGTATTCTAGCCCTGTTGCCATGGTTGATTTGGTTGTTTAACTTGGAAAAACATTAACAGCAGTCAAGTTTTGGGGTTTTTTTTAAGCAGAAAACAGGAACTGAAAAGAAAATGGCAAAATTCCTCTTTGAGTTGGAACCCAGGACTCCAAGGAAAGGGGGTTTTCTCTGAAATCGAACCCTGTCCCAGTAGGGAACGGAGTTCCTAAAAATTCAGTTGGGTTGAAAAATCAAAGCGTCAATATTCTTTCTAATGTTGTTATATCACACAAGGCTAATTGTTCGCTTGTATCTGGGGACAATGTATAACACAACCAGAATGCTCTTAAGCTGTTAGTTCCAACAGTACACACCCACGGGCGAGTCAAAGGGTCTGTAATATACTGAGGTTTTTATGAGCTGAAACCAGCACTATGGCCTCCCACTGACGTCGGGCAGTTAGTTACACGTGGAGGCTTCTTCGTCCAGAGCATGAGTTTGCCGGGAGGCCAGGGGGGCAGTCGGAGAGGAGTCTCAGCTCCTGGGGCCACAGGGTTCTGTCCCTTCCCCCTTTCTTGTCTCTGGGCTGTTGTCATTGGTCAGCCCTGTCCTTTCCTTCTGTGTGAGTGAGGACACCAGTGGCTGAGCTTACCGCATAGGCAGAGCTGAGACTCTGCCAGAGTCTGGTACCAGAGATGTCCTGGCACCAGCCACAGCCAGAGTTCAGAACGCACTGTGCTGCTTCGGGCAGTGAGGTTCCCTTCCTGAGGAGGCCGTGTGAGCTGCGCTGGACAGGTGGGGAGCTGTATTTGCAGGAACGTGGTTTGTCTTTTGCTTTTAATAGTCCGGGTATTTCCTACCTAGCGTCTTGACTCACAGTGTCCTGTTGAAATCATAATTCTCTGTAAAATGACATTTTTTTTTGCATGGAAATGTTGGGTCTGGAACTTTACGAATGCACCATTCTACCATTCAGGAGTCTGGGCATAGAAGAGCTTAAAAATGACCTTGATGGTGGTGCACAAGGTTCGATCTCCTACTAAATCATTTTTTTTAGATTCTATTGATCTATTTTTAGAGGAAGGAAAAGGGAGGGAGGAAGAGAGGAAGAGAAACATCAGTATGAGAGGGAAACATCCATTGGTTGCCCTTTGCGGGTGCCCCATCTGGGGGCTGAACCTACAACCCAAGCATGTGCCCTGCCCAGGACTTGAACTGGTGGTGACTTTCCGTTTTGCTGAACAGTGCCTAATCAACTGAGCCACACCCGTCAGGGCTGAAATCTTTCTTTCTTTCTTTCTTTCTTTCTTTCTTTCTTTCTTTCTTTCTTTCTTTTCTTTTCTTTTCTTTTCTTTTCTTTTCTTTTCTTTTCTTTTCTTTTGCAGGCTTTGTAATTGAGGAATAAAAAGTTCACCATGGGATAGTAAGTCAGGGCACCAAGGACAGATGAGTGGGGGCTTCTGAGAGCACAGAAAGTGGAAGTTAAATGTGTAATTGTCTCTTCAGTTTCTTGGAGTCACAAGAGATTCCTGAAACCTGAAAACACTGGAATAAATGGCCAGGCACTGAGTTTATGGCTAATGTAATCAGTTCTGTTACTTGGGTACTTTAATCTCACACTCAATGAACGTTAATCCTGGACTGACTTATCAGCCAGATACAAACACGCTCCTCACTTTACCACTTGACGTTTTAAAAGTTAGTCATGTGCGTGCTGCGATCCTGGTTATCCTCCTCTCCCGTGAAATTCCGAGTCGCATCACGCGCCGCCCCTCCCCTGGACAGGGCTCAGACGCTGTTGGTGGTGCCCAGCCCTGAGCGGTCGGAATCAGGGGCAGCAGGGAGGGAAAACAGAGTCTGTGCTGTGGCCGCAACTCAGCTGGCCTCCAAAAACTAACTTCCTGTTTAGGCTCCTTCAGGAGCAGAAGTTTGGTTTCAGATTTTAATTCTGTTTTGGCTTCAGGGGCCCAGTGCCCACTTGGGGTGACACTGAGAACGAGCTGACTCAGAGGAAGGAGCCTCCTGTTGAGTCGCCCACTCGGCTTCCCGTGGGTCCTCAGTTTTCTTCAGAGGCTTCTCATCCGAGAGGCCCCAAGTCTGGGCTGCTCAGAGGGATGAGAATTGAACAGTGCAGGTCCTCATTTCGTCTCTCTAGAAAGGCCTCATTTCCTCTGACCAGTGTGTTTCGAGAAAGAGAACACTGCAGCGGGTGGGAGCCTGAGCTTTCTGACGTGAGGCATGCACGGCTCATCCAAGCTTTCAGACGTTCCGCTTACCTGTGCTGCTTTGCTCTGAATGTGCCCCAGGGGGTCACGGTGCCTGCCTTTCAGAGAATTACCATCTAAAGCCGATGACCCCAGTGCAGGTACATGTAAAGACACACATACCAAAGTTGAAAATATTTTAATAAGCTTATCTTTCTCACAACTGGTTCAGGTGAAGAATTGGCAAGAGAAATCTGCCCAAAAAATATTGGAATCCTTAATCTCAGGAACTCAGTGACGTGCAGGGGATGTCACTCACACCCCGTAGGATAACCCTGTAGCTGTAACTCTGGTAGTTGATCTAATGCTGGGATAGTAAGAAGGCGGCACAAGAAGCATTTCATCACGTGGAATAAAAAAGAAATAAAAGATTTTTAACAGTAGAGCTCTCTTCTGAATTCATGGCAGCCAGCACTGTTCAGAATTGTCTAAAACCGCATGAGCTTCCTAAGGTGCGAGAGTTCTGCAGTGCAAAGGTGCTTCGTGTTTCTTTCTCTTTGGTTAGTTTATCAGGTACCAGTTCAGGGATTCAGTGTCTTCCACATTTCCCTTTTATACGTACAAGAGGTTGCAAGAGGACAGTTCAGACTGGCGATGACCAAAGAGAGCTCACATGCGATGGAAGAGTCGCTGCGGCCCGTTCCCGTGAGCAGGGCCTCCAAGAACAACACACACAGGAACCCGCCCTTGCCACTCCTCACGGTCTGTAGAGTCATCTCTGCCCTCCCAGCACCGGGACGCCCTCCTGCTGCAGCCAGAGTCCCCTGACATCCCGAGAGAAGGGTTCGTTCCGTTCTCAGCACAGATGACGACGGGACAACAGCAAATGCTCATCAGGCACTGCCGTAGGGGGTGTCCTGTTGGACTCCGAGATAATTATTCAATGGTACTATTAAATTATTAAATTGGGACCAGCATTCCATTGAAAACATTGGCATTTTCTGTTTTAACCCTGCTCCAGCAGCAGGCTTATGTAAATTGTTTCCCTGGCCCACATATACTGTTTGATGGCTTGTTAGTAGTTTTGTTGTGGTTTTTTAGGAGTGGGAAGCATAGCGATAGGGAAGAAGGGCTACATGGGGATAATTCTTTTTAGCTGATTCATGGTTTTCTTTTATTCAACAACTATTGAATTAATCAGTTTGTACCTTTAGTGTTTTTTAAAACATAAGTGTGCCCAAATGGCAAGAGTGTGGGAGAACTGAAATTACAGTACAAAGTTGCATCTAAGTGTATATAACTCTGTCTGTTGTATACGTTTTATAAGTATACTTTATTTCCCCACCTAGATTGTAAACAAACTAAAATTACCTCTTATTTATATGTATTTTCTCAAAACTCGGAGCTCGGCGCTAATCAGAATACCCCGGAGCACAGAGGTCTGAGCCAGAGGCTGTGGGGAGGAGTGACTCGGGGTGAGGAGGGAGAGGTTGCAGCAGGTGAAGAGCTGGCCTCTCCTGCTGCCTGAGGCCGGCATCGTCTTGACTCCCTGTGGACAGGGTAGGGGAAACATATTTGCCATTGGTTGAAACCACTACAAAGTTATTTGTACATCCCGCTTTGATAACATGTCAACTCATGAGTGTGAGCTACTGTCTGGCACAGAAAAGAAATGTGGAGGTTAGATCAGTAGCCAGTGACAAGGTAATTAAAAGAAGCATGAAACAGACTCTGTGAAACTAGATACCTCAGAATAAATACCTACATACAGCAAGAAAGGCTGAATGAACCTTCGAAAGGGCTGAACCTTGACAACCCCCACCTTCCTTGGGCTGTCACACAAAGATGCTGGGAATCCCCTTATTAAAGGACCCCAGAGGCCATTGAAGTCACACTCGGCGACTCAGCGATCTCTCTCTCTCTCTCTCTCTCTTTCTCTCTCTCGTAAGCCAGGGCCCGCGGAGCCAGAGAAGGAACTGGGTCCCAGTAAGCTCCTTCCGCCGCTCTTCCTCTCTGAATCACCGGGGAGCACTGATCATGAGTCTTCCTTCTGCCGACAAAGGGTCTACATACTGTACTGTCTCTTCGTTTCCACAGCTGCGTGTGCACCCCTGGCAAGCGTCTATCTTATTCAGAAAAGTCAGCAGTGTGACGTGCTCCTCAAAGGCAGGGCTCTGTAGGCAGAAACACTTGGGAATACCATTGTTCCCTTGGAGAGTCTGAGAAGTTCTGTCTTTTCAAAAAGGGTTTAACTTTGTGTCCTAAAGTTATTCGTATGTCTAGGGATATATGGGCACCTGTTAACATCTGGAAGAAACAGCGTTGCTAGAACATGCTTTCCAAAGCACTGAGTGAGCTCATCAACTTCCAGACCTAGGGTGTTTCGGAGCAGCCTTGGTCGTCACCAAGTTCGGCACTAGGGAGAGAGTGGAAGCAGTTTGTTTCCAGGAGGGTCATAAAGAATGTAAAGGCTTAGATAAGGCACCTAATAGGGTCCTATATAAAGAAAGGAGGTTAATGAAACAGTATGGTTTAGAAAAAAAACAACTTTTAATCTAGTGAGTCTGTTAAATTTTCTGAGATATGTATACCAAATTATACTCTAAAAATATCATATCAGGAAGATGTTTTTTCAGCTGTGGTCCACTCTGACAGTGAAAATGTGCGCAATGTCATTTTAAATATAAAGGGCTCCAAGGAATAGAAAATTAACAGGTGTCACGTTGCAGAAGGAATCATTGACCAGCTCGCAGTATCTGGGCTTATCTCAGGGTATTTGTTTGTATATTTTTTCTGCATTGGCGTCATCCTTGCACAGTTTCTCATTTGAAAATGGTGAGGGTTTGCCTTAAAAATCTAGTACTTCTCATTTTTTAAAATACCTCGTTAATGAGTTTCACATGATTTTGGATGTATTTTCTCTGAAAGTGAGTTGAAGAACCACAAAGTATCATTAAGGGGATGCCTCTCACTTAAGAGGAAAGCTGCATCTGTGTTTTCTGTCGTTCTTGTTCCTTTCCTAATGCAGAAGTGCTGCCTGTCAGGTAGGGAACCCCGACACTCACTGGGTCAGGACTGGATGTTACTGTCCTTGCGGGTCAGTTTCTCCCACCCTCCGGTGGCTGACTGCATTTGGATGTTTGATGGTAGGGGCTCCACATTGGTGACCAAATGTTGTGTTGTCCTTAACATGCCCCGGGGAAAATGGTGAAAGTTTCTGTGCACAAACAGGACAAATCCAGCTCCAGAGAAGAGAAGCTGCTTGCGGCAGCCAGTGGAGAGTGAGGCCAGCGGAGCGGCTTTGGACCAGACCTGGGTGCAGGCGTTTCGGGGTCCCTCAGCCAAGTCACACGGAGCACACACTGTTTCTGTGCAGTTTCTTTTGGTTCCATCACCCCGGAACATACACAGGCCAGCAACACCCAGGAGCGTACCTCCCGAAACACAAAGGGAATTCTATTTCCATTGTACATCTTGTGCTGGAGCAAATGCAAAAATAACGCATTTCTTCAAAGTCCTTGGACAATATAATGCTAAACGCAGCCTTAACCCTAGTCCAAAAAGACCAGTCAGTTCTAAATCTTGGTGTACAAAATTTAAGGCCATGTCTGTTAAAATGCAAGTTTATTATATGAGTTGTAGCAAGTTCTGATATTTGCATATTGTGTTTATCACCTCCACGGGAAAATAATTAAACTGTACCTTAAGAAATAATCTCAGTTTTTAACCACAGCACATTCACAAAGCAGTTAGTAAACCTGGGGAAATATATCTGTAAACTGATCTAGCAGTAAACAATGGGATTAAGGCATTAAGGTGAGAAAGAGGAAAGGAGGGGAAGAGAAAGGGCATCTGACAGCAAAGCCCTGTGAACGCGTTCGGTTCCTGGTCAGGGCTTCTCCCCTGCTGTATTCCGCATCCTCCTTCCTGTGCGTCTGCCTGCAGCCGCCCTGTGCATTCACGGTCAAGGCTGGGCACACAGGAAACTGCAGGGTACACTTCCAGCTTTAGTAATTCAGCTTTTTCCAGGTCTTTGTCCACTGTAGTTAAAATAAGGGTCTTTTGAAAATAGATCCGGCTACCCCAGAGCAGGCTGGTTTCCCAGCACGTTTCCCAACAATGCTTTGCTGCCCGAAACTGTTAGGACTTCCCAGAGTCCACACGCCACGGTGTCTTTAGCTTCAGAGTACAGAGCACTGCAGTGTCCCCGACTTCATGGCCATCCCACGGGATCTGGCTCTCACCAGTGTAAACAGATCCTGGTGATATTTCTGTTTATCCCAACAGCAGCTTGCCATCAGATAAGTGTCAGCTTAGCAAACACATTTGCTTTGCAGAAGCAAATGCATCATTGGTTAACAGGACTTCTTGCACTTGGAGAAACACATTTTTCCCCCAGTGGGTGGTCAGCCCATTCATTGTTCAACAGTCAGCAACAAAGAAAAGCAGTGATAGCAGATGAAGAGGGAGCAGAGTTACTGCCCCACCAGAGAGCAAACAGGGCAGGAAACTGCTCTGCCAGGGCCCTGCTTGCTGTCTTCCCAAGACCACCCAGCTAAAAGGGCCGCTGGCCTGTCACCTGCAGACTTCCAGGGCAGACTCAACTTGGAACTGGGTGTCTCGGGTGAGGAGCAGGAGCAGTGAAGGCAAGAACAACAGGGTCCCTTCATGCTTTCACCCGTCGGACCATCTTTCTCTATGTTTCCTGAGGCTATCAGTCTGGCTCTGGCCGCCTGGCCCTTTCCTCTTTACTCTGACTCTTCATCCCTGTGCACCTCAGATCACTTAGCCTGCTCTTCCTTTTGGGGAACTGTGCTGCCAGGTGTCTGGTGGTCTCCCTGGCCCTGACCCCCATAGTCCTGAGCAGGCTGCCAGTCTACACAGGTACAGTGTCTCAGGGCAAAGCCACCAGAGGTGAGGGGCACTTAGTGATTAGGTCTGAGGCGTGCATGGCATCAACAGGGTCCTGTGAACTCTCAGTGCACACAGGGTGGGGTCGGAGTGTCCCTGGCTGAGGGACAGAAGTATAGTCCACAGCAACTCACAACATCCCCCTGAACGTTTTTCGTGTCTGGGATCCTGAGATGCCAGAGTCAAGGCTCACAGAGTCTGAGGCAGCTTGGCTCTGGCCGAACATCCTTCCCTGTGGTTCATATTCCTCTTTAAACTTAGACAGGCAGTTCACCTCTCTCTTATTTTAGGCTTCATTGTAACAAAGTATTGTTTTATTTTTATTTTACATGATTTGCAGAATGGATAGTCCCAGGTAGCGTTTTTAGCTTGTGTCCTGGGTGCCCCGATTCAGGCAGTGACACCCTGCTGCTTCCCAGCTGGACAACCTGAAATGGCCCTGCCCCTTCACCCAAGTTGGTGATAGACCAGGTGCGGACCTGCCCTCAGGGACACTGACTCAGGAGTGGGGGGTTCCAGGCGGGTGAGGAACAGACTTCATTTCCCGCATCAGAAGAGACGGTGCCTCCCAACTTTCCCTCTTGCCACCAGCGCCGTGGGTCCTGGCCTCCACTCCTCCCCACCCCCACCCCCGGGTACTGCGGCAAAAGGGCGTTTTCTGACGCTATTTCCTTGTCATTTTAGTCCATCACACATATTCCTACCAGATCAGTCTTCATAATCTCTGCATTCACATGTTCCAGGGCTTTCCTGTTGCCCACACAGCCAATCCTAACCCCCCCAGCCTGGGATTACGTGACCCCCCCCCCACATCCTTTTCCAGCCCCTGGCTCTCCTTCCAGCGGCCTCTCCGTGATCCCGGAGGCCAGGGTAGATTTTTGAATTAATGAGGGTTACTGCAAGCTGCTTTTGAAATGTACACTGAACGTGCTGTGCACATTTCCTTCTAAAGCTGTCACATTAATGAGGACAAATACCGAGTAATGAGAAGGCTGCTTGATTTTGCTTAGCTACTACTGCTTTTGACCACGAGGCTAAATTTTTCAAGCAAGGGAACCGTGTTTATAAGAAGAAAATGAGAGGAAGGCAGGGGTTATTAGGGTTGGAGGAACCTGACTAGGCAGCAGCAGGACTTGGTGTAGATAGAAGGTGCTGTTGGAACTACTTCACTGAATCCATATCTTTGCATTTTTTGTGGAAATCACAAAGCAACTACCACAGGTATCTATTTTTTCGCGGCCCCTCTCTTCTGGAGAGTCATCAGCTTCAGGCAGTTTGGGTCACCGTGGTCACTTCTGGAAAATGGAGCTCATCCATCACCCAGACTCAGGGTCCTTCACAGTCCCCACCACCACACTAAGGGTATGACCCCATGGATCAAGGAAGTTATCTTTGCCTTGAATTGCTCCACTGGCTGAGGCTATTCTAAAAATCAAGTAAATTCTAGAAGATATTTACATGTGCCAACAGGACTCCAGGACTGATCTTTAGTCCTCCCTGAACCAAAGCTGCATCCTGAAGCTCCGGGAGGTCAGGGCTGGTGGTCCAGGTCAGAGCCTCGCACCCAAACATTGTACCTCCAGTCTTCTAATTGGGGGAGGGAGAGAGGGTTGGCGACATCCTCCTTTGGTACTAAGAACTTCCACACACATAACCTTAGTTAAACCTACAGGAGGCGGATTTGGATCCTATTCCGGCAAGGATCCTGAACCTCAGAGAGGCTAGCCATGTGCTCAAGGTCACGCAGCCGTTACGTGGGGAAGCTCAGGTCTAAACTGGTGGTCCCGCTGCCTTCCAGGGTCCTCTGCTGGACTCAGGCCAGAGTCCCAGTCCTGCCTGTGGGACCTCTGCTTTTCTCCATGAGCCTCGTCTCCCCGTCTTCCATGAGCGCTGAGACTCCCTACCTGGCAGGGTTTTCTTTTCAGAGGATTAAATGAAATATGTTAACAAGAGAAAGAGCCCAGCACAGACCTGCAGACCTGCCTAAGAGGGGACACTTGGCGGCAGCGGGGCCTCCTACAACTCCGCTCATCTGTACAGGGAGGAATGTGAACATAATTTTAGATTTCTGCTTAGCAGTTCCTCTAAAATATATTTACAAAAAAAAAGAAACAGAAAAGAACCAGTGAAAAAGGAATTTGAATCTCCTTCCAGATATATTTTTAAGGTCTATTCCTTTTCAAAATTTACAGCCAATGTCAACAAACACTTAGTTTGTCTAATCTTTTTGTGGTTCGCATAGAAGGTAGAATGAGTGTTTTTCAAAGTTGGGACTTCCTGTTTTTCCCTGATCAGTGTTTTTCTCTTTGACTTCTTCAGTTTTTGCATCAGCCAAGAAAACATGTAATACAGTCATATGGGATGAATCTTAAATTCATAAGTGTTTGAGAGGATTAGAAATTACACGATATAATAGATTATGACATATTGTCTCCATTTCATATACTTTAATCTTTACTTAGAAGCAATCATTATAGAAAAGTACCTTTTGTTCTGTAGAAAGGGTCTTTTAGAAAGACCAAAGGGAAAATCTTAATGCATTTTAACTTCTGGGGAAACACCATGTTCTATGTTGAGCAACTGACAGGCATTATGACGCTTATTTTAAAACAGGTTAAATTTTACTGCCAGAGATTAACTTGACACAATGAGGAAAATCTCCTTGCTATTCTCTCACTATTCAAAGTCCAGAATTACCATTATTTTTATCCTTAAAGTGCAATTTTGAAAACCTGCACTTTGCCATCTAGAAACTTAATGAATAACCTTGGAAGATTCCCTTTTACTCTCAGTAAAATAGGAATAAATGTTTACTTTGGTTTATTCTTTAGTGTTAAGGAGATTAGTGTTTAGTGTTATTATTTTGTGCCAAAATACTGAACACTTCAAGAAATTTCTCAAAAGGGGGCATTTGTAAATCACTGCCACTCTTGAAACACAACATAAGTTTAGGGTATTGAAATGTGTGGTGGGGATATTAAATTTGCTTTTTAAAAAATGCATTTAATCCATGCAGAAGCTCAAGAATGAGACTTGGTAAAACAATTCTAACACTGAGGTTGGAATGATTCTTAAATTCTTATATAAATGCTATTATAGGTAATGCCAAATGAGTTTAGATGTCATTATACCCAAAAAATCCAGGTTACTTTTTTAATATTTTACACAGGTATTTAGGGCACATTCCATGTACCTTTGCTCAGAAGTTCCCTTTGCGCCCATTTTGATCAATTAGAATTATTATTTCATGTATATGATTTGAATAGCTGTAGCATTGTGTTGACATATTGGCACCTGTTTCACTGATAGCCCTTCCACCTGGATCTCTCTTAGCCTTTAAACAGTTTCTCCACTGTTTTTCTTCACTGTTTTTCCATCTGTAGCTCCTTAAATCTGTTCTCCTCCATGTCATACAAAACTGCCCTAGTCTTTATGACAGTCAGTCAGTGAGTAACTATTCATACAAGCCCCTAGTTTTAAGATTTGTGAGGGATATAAAGAAAGGTTCAAATATACTTAGGGAGTATGTAATATTGGCCTGGCACCATGCCCTTTATTGACTAATGTGCATGACCTAGTGGCCATTCAACATTAACATTCTCCGTGTTCGACCACCAAATCATGTTCGTTGGTCAGTAAAGAGTATGGTGCTGGGCCAACATGCTGTGCTCACCTAGTACAGATGAATGAATGAAATAGTGCTGTGGTAAATAACTGATGACCTGTGACAGGCGTAGTCACGTGGCTGAGGCGAGGTCAAGACTTGACCTTGATCTCAGAGGATGGGCCAAAGGGACAAGGAAGATGCTGGCATTTCAGCTGGGGTTCAGAGATAGCACAGCGATGGTGTTCAAGGAAGGCATGGACAGCCTGTGAGTTAAGAGGACTCCAAGAAGCCGTCTCTGACCCTGCAGACTGGGTTAAACGCCTTTATGCTCTAGTCAGACTGCATTAGAATACTCTGGGTTTTTTTTACCTCTTTGTAAACAAATCATGATGTAGGGGCTAAAGTCGGAAAAAGGTAGAAGTCACCTTAAATAAGCAGCAGCAGGAGGGAATGCTAAAAGAGAGAAGATTCTTCTTTTCTCATGCCCAAAGATCAAGACTCTGCAGCTGTTTTTTGGCCAGCACATAGCTTCTAGTATTCAGCCTTGTTTTTTAAACCGTTGGAAATCATGGCACATTTCGAGTGAGGGGAACAGAGGGGATTCTTCCAAGAGGTCTCAGCCCAGGTGACTGCTGAAAGTGTGTCAATGACATAACATCGTTTGCTTTGTGGGGTGCATGCCTGGGTTGGCACCGTAAGAATTAGGCATTTCATTTATTTTGATTGCTCAGGTTAATTATGATTGATCAAAATGAGTAAAAAGTACTGTACTAAGGATGTTGCTTTTTTCATTTTAAACTATAAAAGTAACAGGTGCTCATCGTGAGGCAAACAATGTGAATGTGTATGTAAAGTTAACCGTTTTCTCCTTACTGGGTCAACGAGTTGGTACACTTTTAATTTTCATACCTCTTGACATATTTGTCACAAAATTATAGCAGTTGACGCTCCAGTCAGCGCAGTATGGGTTTCCCCAATGTGCCGCTCCCTCACCGCCATGGTTTGTTTCATCAGTCACTTCACTTGTTCCAATCCGGTGGCGGTCTTGCTCCCTCTTTACATCCCCAACTGCTCTTGTGGCCACGCACCTTCCCACCCATTGGCGTCTCCTCTGGTGCGAGTCACATTCCCTTAGTGACCTTCAATACCTGGCGAAGGAAGTCCCCCTGTTTTTACTCCTTTATCACATTTTTGGGGGGTTAGTCTCTCATATAAAGTTGAAAATCATTTTAGCCAGATCTAAATGAAAACCCAAATCACTAGTATTTTGATTAAACTCCATTAAGCTTACAAGTGAATTTAGAAGGATCTGTGATCTGCTTATCAACATTAGACCCTCTCATCAAGGAACACATCTTCGTTTTTTCAGGTCTTATTTTACAAACTTCAAGAAAATTCTGTGGTTTTCTTTATTTTGGAACTCTACTCCTTGTTGAAGTTATTCCCAAGAATTTTATAGTGTTGTCCTTTGCAGTGAGAGAGAGGCAGTTTATTACTCTAATATTGGTCTAATAAGTTTATTAATTTAATGAGACACAGACTGTGCCATCAGAAACAAACAGGAAACAGGCTTTTCTCTTCTCCCTCGGCACAGTACTGTTAAATAATAAACACAAAGTAAGGAGTGGTATTACAGTCACTCCCATACTCATTTACATTCATCTTTCTGTGATGCGTTGAAATAACAATTTCGTTTTTGACTGGGAAGATTTAGTACTTGTGCTGCACGGGAGTCCTTTTGGCTCTGGAATGCCTGTTCGGAGTGGAACTCCCACTCGACTTTACACAGGCTTGAATAACCGCATCCGAGCAGTGGGTGTTTCAAGGCAGCTTCACTGTCTGTTCTCAGTTCGTACCAGGACAATTGTACGAGCCTTCAACTGTGAGTGAGACAGCAGGAACTGAGGGGAAACCCAAGCCCACCACCCTTGTACGATTCCACATGGAGACCTAGAGCCACTGAAGGAGGGCTGGGCTGGGCCAGGAGACTTGTCTGGAGTCAGGTGGTGCCACAGGTACTGTCCAGCTGTCAGCAGGGACATCGCTAATCTTCCTGTGTTCGGAATCATTAGAGCCTTGACTGTAGCCGTGCTACTTTGACGGACACCCTTCCCGGGCGCTCACAGGGACTTCCCTGGAGGCTTCTGCACCCAGCAAAGCCAACAGTGAGGACAGCTTTGTCATGTTAAATGTTGTCTGTCTGAGTTTTGCTGGGACTCCTTTCTAGGTATGTGTGTACCAGTCTGTGCATGCGTGTGCAGGTAGGTCACTGGTCTAGAACAGCTATGGGCCAGATGGACTAACCTGTGTAATGACTAATTTTTACTTTCTTGCACCAGCCTCCTAAAATAAATCAGTTCAACAGACCCTTAGAAATACTTCAGAAAGTTTGATGTGGGTCATATAAATACCACCAGTGAGTCGTAGCTGAACCCCCACACAAAAATGAATGAATTCTGCAGCTAAAAAGTGAAAAAAGATTGGGGGTGAGTTGTAGATACTGGGACGATGCATTAACTGTGTATAAAAGAAGCTCATAAACATTCTTGTCTGCTGTGAAGAGCCCCTGAGCAGTCCTGCTACGCGGGTGGTGTTGGAACAGGGGCCTGGCCTTTACACGGCCGCCCATGCGGCCCTGCGGTCACAGGTTTGTGCTCCCTGTGCTGGGAGGCACCAGTTGCAGAGCACAGGTGACCTGATTTCTTTTATTCTCATTTTCTTCTCATGGTTCACATATGATGACTTCAGTCTCTCTCCATTCACCTCCTGCATTTATAGTTGTGGTGCTGGCTCACAGTACTGTTGAGAAAATAATTTTCACATCAGGGCCCTCGGAATTTTTTATAAGAAATTATCTGTATCCAAAAGTTCTCTTTGAACCGATCAGCTAATTCTCTCTGTTTAAAGTAAGCAGTTGGCACTAAGTGTGATATCTGAATCCGAGTGGAAGGAGGGCTTGGCTGCAGTGGAAGGTGGTTAGGATCTGAAGACTCAAGGCCAGGATGTCTGGATTCCTGCGTCACCCTGGGCAAGGTGACGGAGCCTCTCCAGGCACCAGTTCTCCCACCAGCCAGTAAACTGGGAGATTGTAGTACCTGCCTCACAGATGGCCCCTGTCATGGAGCAAGCACTCGGTAAATGTTAGCTGCTAAGATATCTTCATCACCATGATTGTGCTTATTGGGTTTCATAAGGTCCAGGTGCAAACAGGCATCCCCTTCTGCTTCCGTTAGTGCAGATGCGTTAGAAACATCGATAGAAGGCAATAGGCAACACGGCTGAATGGTACAGTTGAGCCGGAGACAGGGGGGCACTTCTGAGGTGCTCGGAGATCCGCAGCTAAATTTGAGGTGCTAGAGTAATCAGAAACAAACAAACCTTTACTCAGCATGGGAGGGAATATCTAAGTATGTAGGCAGAGAAAAAGTTCATGGAAATTTAGCAAAAGACAAACTCCCCAGATCTCAGTTAATCTTTTATTCCAGACAATTTTTCATGGAGTTGTGTTGTTGTTTTTTTGAACATAAAAGCATTTTAAACTCAGGTCTGAAGTGGAATAGGGATAATCGCAAGACACTAGCCAAGCAGTATTGCCATTTGGGGACCATATCACTTTATAGGTATAAAAATAGTTAGTAGGAAATATGGCCATTTCTGTAATAAAGATGTAAGCTCAAATTAATACGTAAAGATTCTTTTAAAAAATATTTTATTTAGTTTTCACAGAGAGGGGAAGGGAGGGAGAAAAAGTGGGAGAGAAACATCAATGTGTGGTTGCCTCTCATGTGTCCCGTACTGGGGACCTGGACTGCAACCCAGGCATGTGCCCTGACTGGGAATTGAACCAGCGACCCTTTGCTTCACAAGCCCATGCTCAATCCACTGAGCTGCACCAGCCAAGGCTCAATACGTAAAGATTCTTGATTGGCACAGGAATCTCGGGGTTTTTTAAAGTACACTAAAATTTTCATAGTAGTATTTCTTTCCTGTCGAGACTCCCACCATCTTGAATTAAAGTTAAATTCAAGAAGCTCTACATTTAAATGAAAGAACCAGAGGATTTAATGAGGACCCTATGACACTACAATATATTTAACAAACTTCCCCGATTATGAGGTCAAAACCAGCATGTTTTTTATTCCCCCTGAAATGCTGAAGAAACCCACAGGAGAAAACTGCGTTAACCTCACCGCGTACCTGTTTAGTAGTTTATCTGTTCTTTATAGACACTCCTCTCCAGACTGAAGCAGGGTGATATTTTGGATGTGCCCTCGCTGTCTCAGGGTTTCAGGAAGCACTAAATATGGACACGGCCACACGGAGCAGTGACTGGACTGCTGCGGAGACCAGGTGCAGCTTTACTGCCCCTCCCTTGCAACCGCAACCTCATGTGTGGGTGTCAAGTTCTTGGCTCGAGCTCCAGCTGGCCAGAGTGGGGGTGTCTCATTTAGAGCAATATGGATCCTTGAGAAAATAAAGCGTGGCTGGAAAACTACCGGGAAGACAAATGATCTAATTTAACCCAAACCACTTTTTAAAATACAGACGAACAGAACAATAACAGTGGAAAATTACGGGAACCCGGGCTCCTTGAGAGGACCGAAGTCCAAAATGGTGATTAGCCATGTCTTTGGAAGAAGCTATCCCCACAGGTCGCTCTGCCTACTGAATTTCCCCCCTTCCATAAATGTAAATTTCCTGAGCATCTTGGTTTTGAGAAAGGTTTTAAAACTATATGTCATCTGAGACGATAGTGAGTGTGCTTTATGTTGAAGCTGTAGACAGCAGTCTTTTATCAAACAGATTAAGTGGCAGTCTACAGTCTGACGAGGCAGAATGATCACCAGCCCTGTGTCCCACTGGTTTTTCTAACCCAGGATGAGGCAAGTAGAGGACATATTCATTTTACTAAAAGTAAAAAACAAAAAAACCTTTTAGCATTTTGTGTAATAATGTCTTGCTATTTTAGGGAACAATACGAGTTTCTAACTTACCACCTTTTTGTGAAGAATCTGAAAGGCATTTTTAAAGTATACTAGAATTTTCACAGCCATATTTCTTTCCTGTCAACATGATTAATTTTTTTTTTACCACGCAGCCATGAAGATCAGCTACAAAGTCAGGGGCCAGCAGCCCTTGGCACTCCCTGAACTGTGGGCCGTCCTGTTGGCCCAAAAAGCCCATCTTTCAGAAGCTGGGCCCTGCCGCCCTGGGTCCCTGTCAGCTGCACACTGAGCTCGCAGCTGGGTGCCCTCAGCCTCTCCAGGATCTATCTCTTTGGGGAAGTTTCTCTTACCCTTTGAATCTAAACTTCTTATTTTCTTCTGTCGTCAGCAGCTAACTTCTGTTGTAGCATTTGACTCCATGGAGGAACAGTTTGTCCTGTATCCAAGTTGATATCCAAAGGACATAAAAAAAAAGAGAGTCAAAAAAAAATCTTTGCTTAAGCTTTACACCTTAGAGGCTAATCACATGGCCCCAGTACTGCGTTCTATTTATGTCTGCACGTCTGCAGTTGGACAGCCAGCTTTTATCTGATACATACTGGGTGCCCAGCATGGCACAGTAGAAATACCAGTGGAAGTCCTTGCCTATCTCTTGAGAAAATATCGAGGCTCCAAGAATGTGTACAGTGCTGTTGCCATCACTTTGCCTACGTGACATACATAATCCTACCAAGCACAGGTTTATTTACCCAGAAAACCAAACCTGCAGTTGGAGATTTTATTCACCAGGTATAAGATAGCAGATTTGTTACCATGTATAAGCTATATGTTACGGTTAACACATTCATTCGTTCATGTACTGATTTTTCACTCTGTGGCAGGCAGCGTGCTGAGCAGATGGAGGGACATTGGTGACAAGTAAGCCAACCCCTGCCTTAGGCAGCCTGGTGAGACGGGGGTCAAGTAAACAGGCAACTGCAGTGCACCTGCTGAGAGCAGTGATGGGGGCCGCGGTCCAGGGTCCCTGCAGGTTGCGGAGCACTGAGCAAGGGCCAGGCTTAGGAGAGATGGCTTCCCAGAAGGTGCAGTTCCTAAACTGAGAGGAGTTTATCAGGTGAACGGGGTGGGGACCGGGTAAAGGTGGTTCTGTGTTGAGAAAAGAGCTTAAGTGATAGCCTTTAGACATGAGAGAACATGGTGTATCCAAAAAACTGCTAACAGCTGAGGCCTCCTGAAACATGCAGCACAGATGGCAGGGTGATAATGGGAGCAACTCGTCACCAATTCCTTCCTGGCTCCCTGAAGCTGAAAGGCCTTGGCTGGCTCTGGGGGTCAGGCTTAAGTTTCTGTAGAGCTCCACTGGTGTGGAGGAAGAAAATGAGGTAGAATGGGTGGTGGGAGCACTGTGGGGTTCCTGTGAGGCCTGGGCTGGTCCATCCCCATTTTGGACTTTGTGGAGCAAAAATGTGAAGTTTTGGATGATGAAGAAGAAAGCAAGTTACCTATACAGAGATTCATCTGGAATACAAAGAACTAGCTGGAACGCTGTCAGGAAGTCACCTCAAAGAAGTCGGGATTAATGAAAATCCATTTCAGGAAACATGCTCTTCTCCCCTCACAAAGACCCTACATCACAGGCCACTGCGCAGCCGTTGGCTGCAGAAGACTTTCCTATCTTTAAAGCAAGATGGTCCAGAGAAACACCGCAATGCAGCTGCAAGCCATTTGAATGATTCAAGGGAAAAATGGTGTATGATTACCTGACTGCTTAACAGATGGTTCTGATGTGGTCAGTGATCTTGAACAGAAAGAGATGAAAATCCTGAGGGAAGTTCTTAGAAAATCAAAAGAAGAATATGACCAAGAGGAAGAGAAAAAAACCAGCTATCAGAGGCTAAAACAGAAGAGCCCCCAGTGCTGGGGTAATGAGACTGCAGAAATGAGTAATTCCCAAGGGGAAAGTGGACATTTTGCACATCAGGGTACAGCATTTTGCACAACCCTGTATATTGATGTCCATGGGGAAGCATATGAGGACCAAGCAGTTGCAAAATTCAGAACAGAAGGGAAAACCTGCTGGGAAGGTGGAGGAAATGACAGGGAGACCAGACATGACAGCGGGGGAGAGAGCGGCGTTACCAAAAGGAGACTGCTTGCAGAGAAACTCAAAGAAGAGGTTATGAGTAAATTTAAAACCAATTTAGCAAAATACAAATTCAAATTTTCTTTAAAATAAGTTATTTAATAAAAAATAAATAATGACACAAGAGCAAGTGTAGAGAGTTGAAACCAAAGACACAGCAAGATCGGATCACAAATTGCTGTTGTAATTGTTCACTCCTTGCACAAATATTGGTGCCAACTAACCATGTTGGCACCAATATTGTTGTGGAGCAACATTCACGGAGCCCACGTTCTGTGAGCAGGGGCAGCCCTCAAGTGCCTTGCATGCACTTTTTGGCATTTGGATTTTTTGTAATCTGATCACAGTGGGGAGGATTGGAGAAGGGCTCGGGGACAAAAGGACCATTAATAACCTGATCCAAGACATGGCAGTGGAGCTAGAGAGAACTGGACAGATTCAAGTGTAACTAAAAGCATGAACTGGACCAAGAGATGTGTGGGTGTGAGCATAAAAGACATCCGGGGAGATCCTTGGGCTTCTGGGTGGGAACCCTGGATGCATTCATGCAGGTGGAACTCAAGAGGAAAGTCAGATCTGCAGGAACCCAAGTAGCCTTGTGGGTGAACTGCTTTGGAAATGCAGAGTGTGAGGTGCCAGTGGGACATGCAAGTGGAAATATGTGGATTTGGAGCTCAAAAAAAAAGTGTGAGAAGACTGGAGAGGTGGATCTGAGAATGCTGAGCAAACAGAAAGTAATTGAAGTTGTGGGAGGAAGTGGGGGAGCAAGAAGGGAAGTGAGAAGAGAGGGCCCCAGATAGCCCCCTGGGAACGCCAGTATTAAAGAAATAGAGAGAAAGCGTCAAGGAGAAAGAGCTGGCCCCGAAGAGATAGGAGAAAACCCCAGAAACCTCAATGTCATAGCCCAGGGGAAAAGTTGTTTCAAAGCAGTGGTGGCCAACAGGGTCAGATCTGCTGGGGGTCAGACAGTTGAGGACAGACAAGAGCCCGTTTGGTTTAGCAGGAAGAGCACATGTTGGGGAGAGGAAGACAGCAACCAGAACTCAGTGTGTTCATTCAACAAGTTACTATACGTTGACGGCCTGTCATGTGACCGTGTTACAGCTGTAGTTCTGGGGATCTTGACCAGGTCCCTGCACTTTTGGAGCTTCTGTGCTAACAGGCTGAGGAGTAAATGGGGGGAAAGAGTGCAAATAATGAGAAGTTATCCATGGAAGGAAGGTGAGAAAGAGGGTGGTAACCAGAGGAAGAGATGAGTCACAAGCAAGTTTATTTTTAATACAGAAGAGATTTATATGTGTGTAAATGTTGATGGGAAGTAGCAAGCAAGCAGCAAAAAGCAGACAAACAGCAGAGGAAGGTGATGGCTTGTGACAAGCTTCCTGACAAGGTTGGAGGGATACGAATGCAAAGGCCCAAGTAGACAGCCCTGTACTCAGCCTGGCGAGACTGACCTTTCCATTGGAAGAGGAGAAAGGAGGCGAGGAAGGGTTGGGGGCTGGTGTGTTTTGTTGAGGTGTATTTTAGGGAGAGAAGCAACAAGAAATTGACTTCCTAACCTGATGGGTTTCATATTCCAGATGAAGTAAGAGGTGAGTTTATCTGCTGAGTAAGAGGGATTATTGAGGGAAGAGAGTAGACAAGATGGAAGGGTAACCAAGCAGCTAGCAGCCCAGTTGAGGATGGAGACAATGAGTGTGTAGTGGCCACAGTCTGCATTGTATGTTTGGATCCAGCCACTCTCAAAACCCAAGCAGACGTCTATAAATATTGATAAGCATGAAGTAGGTAAATGATTTGCTGACTCTAAGGTCATAGATTTTCAGATAAGAAGTGCTATTGAGATATGGCATTAAAGGAATGGTCATAAAGTGTAGGTTAGAGTAGTAAGGAGGGACAGACAGGAGGAGCCAAGATTGAGAAGGTGGAGGAGTTGAGTGACAGGACTGATGGAGATTAGCATAGACAGAGTGTCCCCCAGACGGAAGATAAGCTGTGCTCCAGACCTGCTCTCAGGGAGGGGGGTCGCCTCCTGTGCCCATTCCCCAGGGGGCCCTCCATTCCTCCCAGCTAGCTTGCTGGCTTGCTGTCAACAGTGGCATGAGATGATTGGCAGGATGGAGGTGAATTGGTGATTCTTGCTCTGAAGATTCTCTGTCCACAATACAGACACGTTCTTGGTTTCCAGGCTCAGGGTTAAAGTGTCAGGGTCTCTTTGAGGGTTGAATGGATCTAAGACAATTCATAACAGAAAGATCATATGTAGAATTTGTTAACCATTTCTCTGGAGGTTGTGTTTGTGTTTGTGTGTGTGTGTTATTTTACTTTTTAATATCCTGTCATTTGCTAACTTTCTGGGGGAAACCATACAACAGAATGCCATGAACTGGGCAGACACTGGGAGACACTAAGGCGTTCAGGATCCAGGTATGTTTTTAACTCAGGGGTCTCATAGTACTGAGTGTCCACAGTGTAGAAAACACTGATCTGAGTATGAGCAAGGGTCCATCCCGTCCCCTCTGGGAGCAGACCCGGCTGTGATCGAAGGGCAGCCCCACACTTACAGTGGTTGGGGTGCTGTCAGCTCTCACCCTCATCCAACATGTCTTCACTTTCAGAGGCTCATGAATGTCTAAAAATTTGCCTTATACAGCAGGCGAACCTCTGTACCTATGACTCTATGGGGACAGAATTCTCACCAAGATCTAATGCGTTCTAGTGACATCTGAGAGACTTCTTTAGCTGAACTTCAAGACAGTAGCTCTTCCTCTTCCCTAGCCCCTGTAGCTGATCTTCCTGGTCTTCATGAGAGATGTAGCTGTGTTCGGGGATCTAGGGAGTGCATTAATGCTGAACTACAGCATAGTTATAACATGGATGTAATATGAAGGCTTGTCATATCCTTAAGCAGTTTAAATTTCTTTCTAGAGCGCTATAGGGCTGAATCTTACACTTCTTTCTATATTCTGTCTGGATGATCTCATTTATCTCCTGCCTTTCCATCCCATCTATATGCCGACTACTTGTATTATCCATAGCTCGATGTCTCCCTTGGACTCATGTAGCCAACCATCCTACTTGACTTCTCTATTGGAATTCGGTGGGCAGCTCAGGCTCTACAGGGGCTCCCAAAGGCAGTTCTTACCTTTTCTTTCCAAATCTTTCCTACCCAGTCTCCTCATCTCAGTCAGTAGCTACACCATATAACCAGTGGCTCAAGCCAAAAAATTCAAACATTATCTTCAGTTTCTCCCTTTTCTTCATGCCCACCATGCAGTCCATCACCAGATCCATCCTTTCTACCTCCAAAGCAACCTACTTCTCTTGGTCTCCACCATCCCACCCTGGTCCAAGCCAACACCTTTCCCTCCCTGGGTGACCACAACACTGGACTTCCTGCTTCTGCCCTTTTCTCTTCTGTCTGCTCTTATCCCCCAGCCAGTGTGGGCCTCTGCACCCCTCTGCTCCGACCCTTTGATGGTTTCCCACTGCTCCTAGAACAAAGCACACCAATTTCACCATGACCTGGAATGACCTCAGCATGGCCTACTTTTCCAAATTTGCCTTGTCCCTCTCTACTTCTCTTACTGGCCTCTCTTCTGTTACTTACGGCATGAAGCCCTCCTGCAGGCCTCTGCCTTCCTCCAGCTCTTCATTCAACTGATTCATTCTTGTTCTCAGGACTCAGCTCAAATGTCACCTCCTTGGAGGGGTTTCCTTGTCTAGTCTATCTGAGTAGGGTCTTCTAAGGAGTTCTGGGCTCATTATTATGCTTCATTTCTTCACCTGCCACCGTAAACTGCTTGTGAACGTTTTACTTCATTCCATCAGAGTGGTCATGTGATCTCCTGTCATGTTATAGGTCAGGGGATGTAGTATAATCCAGATAGTTCTCTGTGCCCTGAAGCTTACATCCAAATGGAGGAGGGAGACAATAAGACAAATAACAAATAAACACACAATATAATGTCAGGTAATGAACATCTATGAAGAAAAACAGGGTAAGCGAATTGAGACAGACAAATGCAAACAACAGGTGACTGAGGGTCATATAAGAACTAATGACTGATATGAAAACATCCCAAATTAATGGGCAATGGGTGTATTATTCAAACTGGTGTTGAAGAAATACACTATTTTGAGAAAATTAATGTTAAGCCATATCTCACAGCGTAAGTTCCAGGAAGATTAACAAGCTAAGTCTGGAAATGAAGCCATGAACTAGAACAACATTATCTTATCTCTGCATGAGTAAGAATGGGAAAGTCCAGAAGTATAGAATGAAACTCCATGAAATGATTGGTCGACTACATTATCATGAAGTTAAGAAAGTGAACAAATTGGAGGAAATACTTACTACAACTAGGAATAATAAAAAGGCTGATAATATTAATATGGTATATGTCCTTCATTCTAAAGCTCTTTTCTTGCATTTTAATCTTGCTTAAAATCAGGATATGTTTTTTAATCACTATGTACTTTTAATGTTGTCATTAAAAATGTTAATTAATGGTATATCTTATGAGTCATAACATCTTGCAATCAATGTTATTTTCTTAAAGTTCATGAAAATTAGTATGAACATTAAAGTTCCTGGTAGAAAATAGCTCATTTATTTAACAAATACTGGAGTGTTTATGGTGTAGCAAGGAGATGGTTGTAGAGTGGTAAACAAAATAGACAAAAATCCTTGTTTGAAGTGCCTCCTCCAGTCACTGCTTGGTGCCCCGCACAGCCCTCGGCTGCGGTCTGCATGGCTGTGCACCCTGGGTTCTTTCCCCAGGTGACTGCAGCTGCTGAGCAGACACCATCTTGCCAGCAGCGCCATCATTCCCTGCGCCCTCTTCCTTCTCACCTGCCTCAGCCCTGGGTTTCAGCCTCAGTCAGTGAACTCTTGGCACAAAAGATAGCATTGCAGTGGATACCCAGCCAGGGCTGGTGTCTTTTTAGCAAAAAATAAAGTTTCGCCAACAAAACACATAAAAAAAAATCTAATCCTACATTATTTAGATGCCCTCTGGCATGCTTTTAAAACTTGTGCTTAGTCACAGGTATCATTTAAATTTGAGCCAACATTTTAGCAATGAGAACGTAAACTAGTTACAGCTACAGATTTTGGGAATGACAAGGAAGGCAAAGGAGCAACTAGGCACCATTCTCGGTGTCTGAGATGAATGTAATTGGAAGTTGTCCTCAGTTGGGCTCTGTGGAAGCAGATCTGAGTTGGAGAATCTTGTCCAAGTGATCTGTGAAGCAAGTGCTCTCAGGAGGAGAGAGAAGCAGAGGCCAGTTGGGAAAAGTTAAGTAAGTATGTGGTCTCCTCTGGAAATTAGCTTCCTCCTGGTCCCACAGGGAGCTCTGGAGCATGAATTGTACCAGAATGGTCCCTCATTGAGGCAGGGGAGCTGATCTTTCTCACGCTGTGTCAGCCAGCCATTGGCTGTATGCTGCCTTGGGGTCAGGTGTTGCTTAACCAACCCAAAGTGGCTGGGGGCAGTTTTCCCTGAGAAGCAGTCAGCTGTAAGGCATTAGTGGCCAAGTCAATGTCCAGGGTGGGTGTGCTGCCCAATACCGGGATCCTGGTACGACACGAACGGCATCCACTGCAGGAGTCCAAAAGGAAATTAATTTGGGAGATTATTACATCAGCTTTGGTAGAAGGAAAAGTCACTTTTAAGGAAGGCGTTGTGGCAGGTATACTCTGCAAAGGCTATGAAAGTTCTTATGGAAATTTTTATGTTATTATTGTGAAAAAAGAGGGTTAGAGATATAATCAGAAACAATGATCAGAAACTAGCTTATACAATACCAACTTTGTCAGAAGAATGATACTAAATTCCTACAGTATCATACATTTTAATGCTAGACTTTTCTAAAATCATTTTGCACATTGGTACTTGACTGTAAATACATTTTTTGCTAACAGTACTTTGCATAGAAAGTTCAACTATATAAGAAGTGGTCAACACCTGTCATTACGTATTTGTCAAAACCCCTAGAATGTACAATACCAAGTGGGAACTGATGTACACTGTGGACTTTGAGTGATGATGCTGAGTCACTGTAGGTCTGTTGACTGTAACAAACGTAATCCCCGGGTGGGGTGTGTTGATAGTGGGGGAGGCTGTGCGTGTGTTGGAGCAGGGGAGTTGGAAATTGTCTGCACTTTCTGCTCCATTTTGTTTGGAACCTAAAACTGCTCTAAAGCACAACATCTCTCTCTTTTTTTAAAGAAGATTTTATTTATCTATTTTTAGAGAGAGGAAAAGGGAGAGAAAAAGAGAGGGAGAGAAACATCCACGTGTGATTGTCTCTTGCGTGCCCCCTACTGGGGCCCTGGCCTGCAACCCAGGCATGTGCCCTGACTGGGAATTGAACCAGCAACCCTTTGGTTCACAGCCTGGTGCTCAATTCACTGAGCCACACCAGCTGGAGCACAGCACCTCTTTTTAAAAGTCTTTAACTCTACAGACAGCTGATTCTCCTGCTTAGTCAGTCAGTTTTTTATTTCTAAAGACAGAGGCAATGTTCTGGCAACATTTTTTAAATAAAATCCTCTCCACTTGGACGTCCGTTCCCAGTGTCTCCAGTGCAATTGGTCTGTCTAGTGGTTGGGAAAATGAGTTTGGAAATGCCACCCTGACCAGGCCACCAGCACCCCAGAGGGTCCCTCGTGGAGGGTGGTCGATGCAATCAGAACATCTATGACCACGTCTTCTTGAGCAAGCATAATTGAAAAACAGTGTATTTGATATAAAGGTTTTCTGTTCATATTTATCTGCACAGAACTTAGAAATATATTTCAAATTAAAATACAGTAAGAATCAGGTAAGAATTAAAATACAGTAAGAACAGCATCCATTCACGGCATAATAAATTTCTTCAGTACGTTTTTTTATAGCCCAGAACTCACTCTAGGCTTTGAAGGACACCTACATCACACATACACACCATCTCAGGTCATGTTCGTGCACGTGCGTGCGCTCACACACCCCTTCATTAAAGGAAAGTATATACCATTATCCACCCCATCTAAAGTGGTTGACTCATTTCCCGAATGCCTATTGCTCTTATATAGAGTCAGCCTACAAATAACATTTAACATGCTAAGCTTTTAACCAAAACTCCTTAGTATTATTTTCTGACAGTAACGTAAAATGGTCTTTGGGGTTTTTCTTTTCTATGACTTGAAAGGGCAGGCATCTCCCTCCAGGAAGATATTTAAACTGCAGCTAATATGGATGAAAATGAAAGCTAATCATTTTTATGAAATTACAGTGAGCTTTACCCCATAAGCTGCTTAGTGTTTCCATAGAAACACGATCTGTTGAGCTTTATTTTAGAATTGCGATTCCCTGGAGATGAGAAGAGATTTCTAATGCAGTTTGTGTGCTGTCTCTTCCCCTTGCAGGCCTTGAACCGAGGCATCGCGGCTGTCAAGGAGGATGCAGTGGAGATGCTGGCCAGCTACGGGCTGGCCTATTCCCTCATGAAGTTCTTCACGGGCCCCATGAGTGACTTTAAAAACGTGGGCCTGGTGTTCGTGAACAGCAAGCGGGACCGAACCAAAGCCGTCCTGTGCATGGTGGTGGCCGGGGCCATCGCCGCCGTCTTTCACACCCTGATAGGTAAGCTGCTGGCACATGGCTTGAGAATCTGGCTTTTGTCGTTTCTCCCGCCTTTTCATTTGTGTGTGTATTTATTGTAATAAGTGATTTCTTCAGTAATTAATTATAGCTTTCTCATGCCAACTTCAAGAGTGGAGTTTGTGCTCCTAGCTCAGGAAAAGAAAATGTGTTTTCTCTGGAAAGCTGTAGTTTTGTTTCTCTGATTCCCAAACGCAGTGACACAGAGGGAGTGACTTCGTTAATAGGTGACGCGGTCTAGGATTAGCATTCAGTAAGATCGACGAACTAGCAGGTGCTTTTGTTAGAGACATCCATTAGTATACAGTCACTTAATCTTAAGAATTAAAATAAAAGGATGTTATTTAAAATTAATACTTGTCAGTGGTGAGAACAAATAGCAGATTGTTTTATGTATCAAAACTAACTTCTTCTATAAGGCCTCATTATTCTGTTTTGTTCAAAGACAAGACCAAATACTCTTGGCATAACAGTCCGTCTGTGACACAACAAGGAAGCTGTATCATCTATATGGTAACAAGCCTACAGTTTCACCAAGACCTTGGAAAAGCACCTCCCCTTAGGGCCAGAGTCCTACTGCTGCTAACTTCTCTGTGGTGGTAAAACCCGAGGCTGTAACTTCGGAACATCTTGGCTTTAAGACAGCTCAGCTTACCTGGTGTGGAAGTGGAATGGCACCTCTGTGGGACCTGGTTGCCCAGAGCCTGTGAATGACACCTTTCTAAACACATTATGTAATTTCAAGCTGGCAATGGTTGTAAGAGAGCCATGTTGAATAAAAGGGCCAGAAGATTAATTCAAACCATTACACAGCGTGTTCAGATGGCAGCTAATGTTTACTCACGTAATTGTGAATCTGAAAGTAAACGGAGTAAGGTCTTTGTGGTTTGCCTTTTTAATATTGCATAGAATTTTGTGCTCAGAACAGTGTGGGTGAGAGGGTGCCCCTCTTAGATGAAATGTTCAGCCAAAGTGTGTGGATATTCACCATTTAACTTGGGCTCGGAGCCTCAGGGGTGGGGTTAAGAGGAGGTGCCTTTCTCTCTCCAGCTTACACCATCAGCACGAACCTGCGGCCTAAGTGCTGAAGAAAACTTCTGCTGCTAGATTTCATCTGGATCATTTTCATGATTATATGTATTTGAGAAAATTCCACACATAATATAAATTAGATCTGAATAAGTTTTTGTCTAAACATGTAACTTAGCTCCCTTTTGCTACTAGTCTTTTTATCTGGATTTCTAAATAAACCTAACACTCTCTGTCTCAGTCATGGTTGAATAAGACCTGGGGTGAATACCTTATTAGTAGCTGACAGTAAATGTGGCAGAAAAAGCCGAGCATCCCACGCTATTGAAACTGTTGGGAGGAGCCTGTGGCCATTGAGAAAAACATCGGTGTCATTTTCCAAGTTAAATTAAGTTCTTCAACTTTAAAGTAGAATCACACAATCTTAAATTTGAACCAAAATGGCTCTACATCCCAGATATATTTAGCGATCTTTTTTTTTCACTTTTAAAATTTTTACAGTCATAGTGTTTTTCCTTCCACCAGACAGATGCTTTCTACCATGGCTGAGAAAGCTCGTACCCGTGTCTCCTGCACACTCCAAACTCAGATTCTAACGATTTGCGCTCTTGTTGTTTGTTGGCCTCATGTGAGTTGTCTGTGCGAATCTTTCATCACTCCTGCCTCCTGCCTTCCACTGCATCAAGCATCTGTGCCTCGCCTTCCTTTCTCCTGTCGTTTTCAGTAATCCCTTTAGCTTTTCCGTACCTGGGTCTCATTCAGTTTTTGTCTCCCATTGACTTGACCGGAGGCTCCAGACAGCGTGAGGACCTGTTGCTGTCCCTGGCCTTTTCCAAAACTATTTTTCTAGCATCAGTAAACATCACCCCCCTTTCAGATTCCACTTTATGTTTCACCTGCACTACACGTTGAACCCGTTCTCACATATTGGTCACGCTGAAGACAGCTACGCACATTCCTCCTGTGACAGCCGCCGCTTGGATAACCATGCTTGTGACGGGGGAACAGGGACCTGGAAAAACAAAAAGGCAGATAATCCCAATGTATTCACCTTGAGAAGCTATCGTGTACTCTCAGGCCGTGTTTCTAATGATACTTACTTGGACTGATGTTAAAACGAGTATCTACTCCATCCGTGCACAGCCCCCAAGGGGCCTGCGGGAGGCACAAGAAGCCATACGTGTATCACGGGCCAACCGTGCTTAACTTGCAGAGTGGAAATGTGAACCAGAGGAATCCAGGCTCGAAACTTAACCTCTCTGTATTCTTTCGTTCCTGTGAAACTAGCCTGATTGTCTCAAACGTCCCTTTTCCGTGCTATTTCCCCATAGCCTTAATGAATTTATTCTTTAATCCAGATCTTACAGCTTTCCAGTGGCATTTGTATGAGGGCGTTGGAGAGCACAGAGGAGGAAGAGGGTCCTTCTCTAAGAGGCTGGTCCTCAAAGGCCTTGTGGAGTGAGTGGGTCAGCTCCTAACTGGCTCTGAGTGCGTGAGCCGTGTTCCAACACAACTCTTTTTAACGTTTCCCTTATCTGTGATACAAGGTAGAGTCCAGAATTTGACCCAGTGCTCTAAATTAATATTTTGGTATAGCCCTATAAAATTCCAAACAGTGACTCTTCTTGCCTATTACGTGGCTCGTGGTTTTAACAACACCCTAGCATTCTGCATTTCTTTTCCAGGTCAATGGCCGACTCCTCTTGGCTTGGTTTTTCCTTTGTTTCCTACTTAATCTTTTGTTTACTTTATTCTTTACAATATTAGCTACTTTTCCCAACATGGGGCCTCCTATACATTTAAACCTTGTAGATTTTTTTTGACATGGTCTCAAGTACTGGTAAAATTCACCCATTTTTCCTTTTGGTATTATTAACATGACTGTTAAGTGTAAAGAGATATACCACTTGTAGTAATAGAGCTGATCTTCCTGCTTTGACTAAAGATGAGTAGGAATTACCCTTTGTTGAACTTACTCTTAAAATAATCTAATCCCCATCTGTGCTATCAGTGGTCCAACAGAAGATTTATTGAATAAATTGTATGTGCGTGTTGTTCCAGGTCCTCTTGATTAAAAGGCGGGAACAGAGGTGAGCTGGCTATGAAAGATGTGGCGGCCAGATACACTCCTCTCCTCCAGGAGATGACATCCCTGGGGAAACGTGTGTGCTTAGTACTGATTTCCAGAAGAACACTGGCAAAAGCTGTTTGCAGCCAGTGGGAGCTTTGGAGACATGGTACAGGTCAACCAGAGTGAAAGTGGGGAGAGTTAAAAACCACCCCCAGACTGAGAGGGCGGAGGGACCATGGGTAAACAGGAGGGCAGGAGGTCTTGGTGAGGAAAGGATGTGGGAGGCACACAGGTGTTTGTCAATTGGGGGAAATAAAGCAAGAAGGAGTTCGGTGTGAACGTGAGAGGTGCCCTGCACTAGAGCGGGAGCAGGTAACCAGGTAAGGGAAGTCTGGAGCCTGAGGCCGCAGAAGAGCTCACTAAATGGCCCACACAGCAAAGGGGAGGGGAGGAGGAGACAGTGGGGAGGGGATGGGCAGGGTGGGCATCGTGCAGCGGGCCCTGTGCCTGTATCTGAGTAACCTGGAGATCCATTGACACCGGTGGGCATTTCCGTGACATGCCATGGACAACCATGTTGAATAAAGCAGATTCGTTCTGGTGTTCATGTAATAATGTTTAACACATCTTTAGCCAAGAAAGATCTATATATTCTACTTTTTGCTTCTTCATAACCTCAAGGTCTCCAAAGAAATTTTTAATATTTAAAAACGTTAGATGCCTTTTACCATTCTGCATAACCTCCTTGGTTATAATCTAGTGCCTTGGTTAAATGCCCTCAGATTATTTTTGTCGAATGGTTGTGTTTTCCACGATGCTTTCAGTCATTGGAGCATGAACTTCTCTATAAAGAAATGCTTTCTCCCAGTCTAGATGAATTTTGATGCTTCATACTGTTCTGTGTCTACTAGTAATTTGTCAATTGCTAGAGGATCAGTTAAAGGGATTTCAAATGTAAGCATCTTCAACTTTTAAAAAGCCGGCTTCAAACATAGCTCCTTACCTTTGAGCTGTGTCATTCCGGGCATCAGTTAACGGGTCGCAGTAGGACTTCGGCAATAGGCTCGGGTCAAAGAGCACTAAGAGCTCTGTCACCGTGTTTGCCCCAATGCTAGGTCCTTTTCATTAAGTTTGCGGTTGCTAAAGAATTTTTCTTCCTTGTGTTTTGTATTAGTTTTCTCTGCTTTTTTTTTTCTTTCTGGACTGCCCCAGTGAGCTAGGCAGTCTCCTGTTCTTGAGAGAGTTTCACAAGGCCATGGGCATCCCCAGACTTGGCTGGAGCAGGTCTCACTAACCACAGGCACTTCCCTAGGAATGTGTGGTGCAGACTGACTGTGAGACAGGGTGGCTCAAAAAAAAATGTATCCAACAGCCCCCACCCCACCCCACCCCAAAACCTTTTGCAGTAAGCCAAGTGAGGAGATGCTTGGAAATGTGTTGGGCTGACAGATCTGAAGATTAGAGTTTCTACTGGCTCAGAAGTTTGTGTCTGTGCTATGCACGCCCATAGCCTGGCTCCAGATACCAAATTGCAGGAGCCTTTGGAGCATTTTTGCCTTTTTTGTCTGTGGCCTTTGTTGAACACTCATTGCTAACTGCCCCTTTTCAAGCTAAGCTGCAGTCATTGCTCTTGTCATGGACTCACCTATGAGACACCATTTTTTAAATTGCAGTGTGTGGGTTTGCCATGGCCAGACCTGAATTTAGGCCAGTGGGCAAGGTGCAGCTATCACCTTATTTCTATCTCAGTCTGTACAAGAGAGGAAAACTTGATGACCTTGTATTTGGTTTCATTTGGGGTCAACCTAATTTTACCTCTATAGAATTATGATTGCCTGGCCTCCAAATTCATATAGGTGTAGAAACCACTGCGGTGGATTTCTTACTTCTTTATACATTTATTCTCAACAGTGACCTGTACAGCCCTTTCCCCATTCCAGAATAGCCTGGGCAGTCAGCAGAGCTCAGAGGAACAATTAAAGTTATTTCTGGAGTGGTTCTCTTTCAGTCTTTCCTTGTCAACAAACTTCATTATTCATGGATCATAAAGCAGCCCTGTAAAGTATGGACAGCTATAATTTGATGTAATTTAAACCAACAAGGGTGCTAGGAATGAACAGGCAGTTTCAATATGGTCTCACAATTTATTGCTACATAACAAATCACCCCTGTACTCAGTGATTCCACACAAAAGCACCTGTTTTTGCTCACCGGACCATGGGTGGGCTGGGCGGTGCTTTGGGGTGAGGCTATGCTCCCGCCTCCATGGTCAGCTGGCAGTCAGGAGGAGGCTCTGCTGATCTTGGTGGGCACACTGGGGGCTCTGAACTGACTGTAGGCTGGTCTAGATAGCTTCTTCCGGGATATTCTTGCAATCGGTCTGTCCCAGCCACCTCTTTGGGGGTTAGGGATTCATGCATTTATTCAGTGAATATATATATTGAGCACCTCCTATGTGGCAAACACTGGCTAGACCCTGGGAATCCAGACATGACCATGGCCTGTTTTCTAGAGGAAAGCAGACACTACACAGTAAATCATCACAAAACCTGCTCTTCCAAGCCTTGATGCCAGTGAGATGGAATTATTGCTCTTGTGTTAATATTTCATATTAACTTTACTTACTTTGTGTATAGGTTTATGCCATCTCTCCTAGGCCTGGGCAACTTGGTACCTCCCTCCCCACATCTTCCAGATAAAGCACTGTGCGGATTACAGATGGGTATGCCGTGTGTCTGTGACGCAGCCTGTGCAGGTTAGAAGTCACATAGAAGTCACTCAACCATTTTTGTTGAAGTGATTTAAATATCAGCCATACGAGCACACACTTCAGAACTGATATGTTCGTAACACAGCGGGGAGGGTAACAGCCCCTGCCAGAAGCCTCTGAACACCACACAGTGGGCCAAGCAATAGTGAGACTTCTAGCATCAGGAATTGGGGAATATGAATTAGAAGGAGTTCTCAAATTTGCCTCTTGGAAATACACATAATATCCTGTTATTAAAATGGAAGGAGGGCCTTCTCCTCGATTCCCATGGGAAAGTACATGTACATAGATGGTTTGGTTAATGTTAATATTTCATGGCATTTTGCAACAAGAGCTGGTAACTACTGGACGAACAAGCTTGAGAACCACTGATTCTGGCAACAGTCCATGACCCTGGCAGGCTGAGGTCAGAGGAGCTAGGGATTGGAGTGGGCCCTCTGGTTTCTTCTTGTCTGGGCAGGGTCAAAGCTGTCACCTGTAAATAGGTCAGGTCAGTGTCCCCTGACTGAAGCCCTGGCTGGGAATCCATTTACATCTGTTTGAAAACCTTATTGAATTTTTCTTTTCAATGTTCTGCTCTTCAAAAGGAATACAGGCTGTTTCTGAACAATCTCGCACGGGCAGTTGATAGAAGTCGAAGGTGACTGGATGTCGTCAGGGCAGCTAGCCTGGTAATTAGGGACTCTGTGCAAAGCCCTTCAGACAAATTACCCCCAGCCATCAGCTGCAGCCAGAGACAGCTCCAGGCCGCAGGGCAGGACCAAAGGGAGGAGGGGCAGGGGAGGAGTGAAAACCAGCTTCTGCGATTTTATATTCCCCGCTCACAGGGTGGACACAACCTTTGTAGTCACGATCAGACTCTTCTGCCATGTAGGGGAGGAGTAGAAGGAAGAAAAAAAAAAAAACAGGAGAAAAAGCTTTCCTGGCCTCTGAATTTTTCTAGTACCTAAAAGAGGAAAAGAAGAAAAGAGCTGCCATGGTGGCCATGGACCCATAATCCATTTGGGGCCATAGGTCCCAAACGACCCTTGGGACCTGGGGACGCTGAAGGAGCCCAGCCCAGCCACAGGCTGGAAAAAGCAGGGGTGAGAGAGGCATTCTGTCAGGAGGCCGGGCTGGGCTCATCACCCCTAGTCCTTCAGACCCTGTTAAGCTTTCTTTATTTTTTTCTTTTTTCCCCTCTGTGTGGGGTGGTTGATCTTGAGCTGCTGAAAGTGAACTGGCCCCAGGCCTCTCCAGTCCACGCTTCTGTGCCTCCAATTCTTACGTGTCCAAAGACAGGGAACCATGGACACGCCTTCATAGGAGGATCCTGCTAAGCTTTAAATGTTTCCTTCATTACTCTGCAGAAAGGCACTGTTTTGACGTTTTAGTTAAAATACCCTAACATGAGTAAGTATATTTACAAAGGGTCGAGAAGCTCATTTCTATTGGTCTCTGCACTCCCAGGCCACCCAGCAAGCACTATGACCTCTCTCGAGGGCGGGCCCTGCTTTCTTGCTGCTCTCCCTGAGTCTCACAAGAAAACCATTCTCTCCCTCACGTTCTCCGGAGCCGCCGGTGTGTTTGCTCATGCAGCCCTGACTCAGTAGCCCCAACTGGGCAGCTCAGACAACAGCACTGTGTTGCTCCCCAGGTCTGGAGGCTGGAAGATCGAGGCGTCGGCAGGGTCGGTTCCTTCCAAGGCCATGACAGTGAATCTGTCCTGGGCGTCCCCTACTCCTCCAGCTTCTGGTGGCTGGCTGGCACCTGCTGCCTTTCCTGGGCTGTGCAGGCATCACCAGTTCACCTGGCGATCCCCTTGTGTGTATCTGTTTTGGGGTCCAAATTTGAAGGACACCAGTTCTATAGGACTGGGAGCCCTAGTCCTATAATCCAACATTACCTCGTCTTAACAAATTATATCTGCAGTGGCCCTATTGCCAAATAGGATCCGAAGACCATATTATTCCAATAAGAATTTGGAGAGGACGTAGTGCAGCCCATAACAACACTGCCCTCTAGGTCACAGCCTTTCACTGGTTTTGTGGTCCCCAGCTTTGTATACAGTCAAGTCCACCCAGCTGGCATTTGAGATCGACCCTAACCTTTACCAAGGAGGTTCAGCTCATGAGCTATTCATAGCCAGCTGTGGGCTCTTGCACTTGGCATTGCACTGCTGTGTTCACCAGCGTGACTGCCTTGTTTACAGCCGGTGGCTGCCACCAGGGCGGGGCAGTGCTGTGGGCAGGGGCGGCACCGTCTCCTCACAGGTCCCAGCACAGAGAACATCTCCGGACTGAGGGAAAACAAACGGACAGGAAAGCAACAGCAGCAATGAATTTGGAGACGAAATGCCACGTTTCAGCCCCTGAAGTAGACAGTGTGTATGACAAAGTCGCATCGACTTTTATTTTGTGATTCTGTCAGCTTCTCTCAGGTCTGAGTGCCTCAGCCCAGCCTTCTCTTATCCACTGTCATCGGTTTGCTTTCCGATCCAAACACGGACCTCACGGCCACCTCCCTCCTCCCTTGTCCCTTTGTCCCTTGCCAGTAACTAATCCCACCTTCCCACATCTTTCCTCTTTCTGCCACATGTCACCTCCCCTCCTGAATGTATCTTCTTGCAGCCTCAGTGGCCCTGCAGGCCCCACCCCATTGCACACCTGACACCTTTGCTCACCGGCAGCTTACCTGTCGGACTTTTCCCTCCACCTCTCCTCGGAGGATTTGGCCCTCTCCTCCTGTGTTTGCTCCCCAACTTCCTCGTCCCCCTGTATGTCTTAGCCCTGCCTGTCTCCACCCCTTGAAATCACTCACGTGCATCTCAGCCCCCAGTGGGACTCCCATTTGTGCATGTGAATAACCTCGGTAGCATCCTGAAGACCTCACTCAATTCCCAGAGTTCAAGTCTAATCCTGGCAAGAGATGGAGAGTCATTTCTTTGTACCAGTTAATGTGGTAACAAGTCATCTCCCAAGCTTTGCAGTGGGGAGAGGGTTCTTTTTGTTTCTCATGAGGTGGGACTCCCACTGTCTTCTATATCCTTTCTGATTTCAAAGCAGCTTCTGTGGTTGTCAAGGACAGAAACGCTCCTATTTAGGAAAGAATGAAAGCAGCGGGGGCACCACCATCAAAGCCCTCTGCAAAGCTCTGTGAGAGACACAGGGATGAAGACCTTCCTGTAGAGTCTGAGCACGTGTCAGTGAGGTGGGAAGACTTCACAGTTTATGTCATCCCTGCTCATGCTGGCCATCGACGTGCTACCTACTGCACAAGGAAGGCCCTTCTTTTTCGTCCCTTTCCGTCCGTTTGGCACCTGCATGTTCATTCAGCCTGCACTGGCTAAGTGCTCATTATGTTCCAGTTACACCCTGCTCACAAATCCTGGTGGTGCGGGGCCTTCAGAAGCACCTCAGAGATACCACTTTTCCCCTGGACAGGGCTATGCCCAAAGAGACTACCCTCCGCCCCCAAAATAAAACAAAATGAATAGCAAATGGTGAAAAGCTGGCTGTAAAATGTTACTGAAAAGGCATGGTAACATCTAGGAACGTTCTCTTGGTAAATGATTAACAATATGTGTAACATTCAGCTTCAACCCTATCCATCAAGCCTTCTTTTATAATGTCAAAATAATGGAAACCACCTCAAGGTACAATAATAGGAGACTGAGTAAATTGATACTAAGTAAACCCACAGAAAGGAATTCAGTGCAACAATAAAAATGTGGAAGCATGTCATGAAAAGAAAGGTATTCATGGTTCGCAAAGGTGTATATAGTAGTATGATCACATCCCATTTTTTGTTAAAACACACACGTGTCCCCACACACAGCCACCACACACCCCCATAAGAGAGCCGGGCGGCCAATCCCAGAGCCTTCACCAGAACAACCCCTGGGCATTCGTAGATGGTTTTCTTCTTTTTGCTCATGTAAATATTCTAATTTAAAAATATATATATATATTATGTTTCAAATTGTTTTTAAACTTTTGAGAGAACAAACCTAGAAAGGTGGCTTTTTCTAAATACCGCCATGTATGTTTTCGGGCCCTCTGCAGCCTACAGCGACCTGGGCTACTACATCATCAACAAACTGCACCACGTGGACGAGTCCGTGGGGAACAAAACGAGAAGGGCCTTTCTGTATCTTGCTGCCTTCCCTTTCATGGATGCGATGGTGAGTGGGGAAGACTGGCGGCCTTTGTTGACTGTAGCATTGTGTACAGAATGGAAAATTGGCCATCTGAACCGTTTTTATGTATCCAGTGCAGTGGCATGGAGTCTGTTCACACTGTTGTGAATCTTCAGAGTTCTTTCCATCTTGTAGAATGGAAACTCTGTCCCCATCAGGCACTGACTCCCCACTGTCCCTCCCCTCGATCCCTGGCAACCACCCATCTACTTTCCGTGTCTACAGATTTAACGACTCTAGGAACCTCATTAAGTGGAATCACACAGTATGGTCACCAGCTTATTTCACTTCATATAATGTCTTCAAGGTTCATCCATGTCATAGAGTGTGGCGGAATGTCCTTTTTCAGGCTGAATAATACTCCACTGAATGTGCATACCACATTTTGTTTTTCAGTCGTCAGTGGATGCTCAGGTTACCTCCACCTTTGGGCTATTGTGAATAGTGTTGCCAGGGACGTAGATGCGCAAACATCCTTCTCTGCCCCTGCTCTAATTCTTTCGGGCATGTGCCCAGAAGTGGAATTGCTGGATCACATAGAATTTCCTTTTTGGTTCCTGAGGAACCACCATACTGATTTCTACTTCCCATCCCACAGTCAGAAGGGTTCCAATTAACCATTGACTTTGAACCGGTCCATCTGGTTGTTTATTTTATGAGAATTGCCTTTATTTTCTGTAAGTTCTGGCAGGCAGCAAGAGAGCCCACTTGAAAATTTTGGTTGAAAGTTTGGTTATGACACTCTCTTCGAGTGTGTCCAGGATCAAGGGATCGGGCTAGCTTTCAAACACACTTAGCACTTGTGAGCTGTAAGTCCACAGAGCTTTTTAGAGTAAGAGTCTTTCGAATATACTGATAGGACTTCATCTCATAAATACCTGCCTTACCGCATTAGCTAAGGATGGCTCACTTCCATAGATTAAATCCTTTGTCATGATTCTGAAGAGTTCTCTCCTACAGGGCTTTTTTTCCTTCTGTCCCTCTGTGTTATAGACATAAAGGAGACTTAGCAAGACAATACACACACGCACACACACACACACGCCAGTTACGTCCAAGGCTGGAAAATAAGTCCTTTCTTTGGGCTTCGTTTTAAATTACCCTTGGAAGAAGACTTAAAGATATGTTCATCTGTACAGTTTTTACCACCTGTACCTCAGGTTGTATATGCATTGGACACACAAGGTAAGTGGAAGTCTGTGTGGAAGCGAGGCAGCATCTTCCCAGATGTTCCCAAACATCTTAGATTATTGACACGTTCCTGAGGAATCCGACAGCTTTCCACCAGTTTGCAGAGCAGCCTTAAATGTTTAACTCTCAGGTTTGATGGAAGGTTCTGACTCTCAATTGTTGTGACGTCACTTTGGTGGGAGAATTAGCCATCAGAGGGCTTATACCGAGATTTTCTTTTTCCTTTTCACCAGGTGTGATTACTCTGATAGTGGACACATAATCAGAACAAACCAGAAGGGCAGAGGGGGCGGGGGTCCATAGAACCAGGTTCCCCAAGGTGTCCACGCCAGCCTGTGGTGGCCCCGCAGAGCTTCATGTCAGAGAGTGGGATAAAGGGACCCTGTTCACATCCTAAAGGAGAAAAAGCCCAACGAGCATCCTGGCCGAGTCCATGATATTGCTGTGATGCCTGCCCACCTGTCTGTGTGGGGACTTTGTCAACACACAGAAGGAGTACAGTCACACAGTGAATTCAGGGAACTAGGACCCCCAGGAAAAGTGAACCAGACTCTCGGACACCCTGTATTCCACTTTCCTTCCGCTGCGCTTATTTGCCACAGTAGAGTTTCTAACACTCAGTGTAACACCAAAACATGTAGAATTAGTATCCTTTCCTTCCATGTTTCATCTGTCAATTCCTCCAACAATCCCAAAGTAAGAGACTGCTAATAAAGGGAAAAATAATGACCACTTATAAAGAGCTGGCCATCTCCCCAAACACACACACAAGCATGCAACCCTGCAGCATGGCCCTGATGTATTAGTTGGAGAGAGAATATTTGAAAACCACAAAGCTTATCACCCAGATGGCTTTTGGTCAACAAATATAGTCCAGAAGCTGTTATTTGCAAATGTTATCTACAGTTTGCATTTCTTTTCTCATCTGGCACCTCAGGACCTGTAAGCTGAGGAAGTGGATGTAGCGGCTGCTGTGTGGTGTTGACACTGACCTAGTTAACCCCAATGAAATGTGATTTCTGTGTCAGTCCAGATCAGCCTTTCCAGGTTAGAAGGATGATCCTTAAACCGATCCTACCGTGAACTTCAAACCTTCTCCAAACCAGCCGTCCCCTGAGCTTTTCATTGTCTACACCCCTTACAGGACCTTCCCTCTTCATTTCCCTCAAAGACACAAAGGGCAGATCAGATCTCACAGAAACTTGAAGAGGAGGAAATAGTGGGGCCCTCATCAGTCAATGAGAACCAAGTTAGAGCCCTCATTATAAGATGCTTTGTCTATGGAGAAGCTGCTGCTTTGGGATTCCTATTGCTCCCAGAGAGACCGGGTTCCTCCATTCTTGGTGTCGCCCAGCTCTCCCCCCAGGCACATGAACCTACCGTACGCTAGTCTGCATACAGCTGGTGCGAGATAAATACTGTGCAGTCACTGGTTCCACTTATAAATCTAACATGCCTGCAGCCACCAGGCCAGCTTACAGCCGTTTTACCAACCGAAGATTTACCAACATGCACTACTAAGATTTGAGGAGGTATAGTCTGTTTCAGGAATGTCCAGTACAGCACAGTGACCGGAAATAATGTGATACCAAAGATGTACCTCATGCCAAACCCTTTTCCTTCTGGCAGGCATGGACCCATGCTGGCATTCTCTTAAAACACAAGTACAGCTTCCTGGTGGGATGTGCCTCAATCTCAGATGTCATTGCTCAGGTACGTATGGCCTGTGAGTCAGTCAGCACTCTCAGTGAATCTGTCCATTCACTCTGCGGTACGTGCCCGCCTGCCTGGGATCAAATGTGGGCTTCGGTAAACGTTTGGGAAAATGAATCTCCTATGATACAAGCATGCGTAATCTTGCTAGAATGAGGGTTTGAGGGAGTTCAATTTAGTATCAGAGGTTTGGGCCTTTATTTTTAAAGAGCTTGCATGTGAAAGGACTGTCGAGTTGCTGCTGCTACCTTTGGGAGTGGTCATAGGGTCACTGTGCACTTGGCTGTGTGGACACTCGCCCTCTGTGTGGTCTGTCACTTGGTTCTAGAGAGAGCTCTTAGGAATCGTCCTTAAATGTTGTTTGTCATGCTGCTGCCACGCAGGGCCGCCATTTATGCGTCGTTTCCCCTCATTTAAAAGAACCAGGGAGCCAGATGCTGCCCGAGAAGAAGGCTTCATCGCACTGTCTGCTGCGTCCAGCTCCCTGGGGTCTGGCACCAGCCCTGGTCTTCCATCCTCCTTCCTTTCGTCTTCCGCAAGGCTACTGCATGGAAAACTTCAGCAGAAAATGAGATCTCATTCCTATAATCTATAACTTAGATGGGGAGCACGATTACTTCATAGAGGAGGAGGTGACACTGATTTCCAAGCCCACTTCCTAATTCTCAGTTCTGTTCTCTGAACATTTCTGTGCATTCCATCCTGGTTTTTCCCCGCTGTACATGCCAGCCCTTTAGCTGTCTCTTTGAAATAACCTACTATTAGACTGTTAGTCCCTCCCGAAACACCAAGAGTTAAATTTCCAGATTAATTGCATTCGCTCCATGGGTCACGATGAGAAGTTACTGAAACTCGCTCCTGCTGGCTCGGCATGCGCGTGCACAGGCGTGGGCGTGCAAACCTACAGCCGTTCTCCTTCTCGGTTTAAACTCGTCCTGGCCCCTGCCTGCTGGATGGGTCCCAGGTTCGGAATAACTGTGTCCAGTTAGCAGGAGCCAGGAAAGCTGGATTCAGATGACATCTGGTTTTGGCATATTGCTGGTGAAGTAGTTATTTTAAGTTGCAGCTTGAGTTCCTACCACAATTTGGTTGGAGGAGTAAATTCAATTTTTGTTCTTGAGTCTTTTACCCCGACCCTCAGCTCCTCCATTGCTCTTACTACCTGGAAGCATTTGTTAATTACCAAAGTTGAGAATGAGTAAATAGATCCTAGGCAAAGTTCTTTGAAATACCACCTCGGCATAGCTAGATAACAAGTAATCACCAGTGATAAAGTGGAAATAGCTTATAATGCTTCAGCCTGCCACTCCCAGTCTTTAAAACGTTTACCAAGCCCATTGGTTTCACACAGCAGCACAAAAAAGCTCTCGGTTTAATTCAAATGTGCAGTGCTTCTCTGTGCCACTGTTATGGAAATAATTCTGTATTCCACCCCCATTTCCAAGGGATTTATGAAAAACATTGCTGTGTTTGTTTAACTTCACAATCGCCTGGACGTTCTCAGCTTACTCAATATCAAAAGGAGACTTCTCTTGAGGCTACGGGACCTTCCTGAGACCTCCAGGCCTTTAACCTATCTGCTGCGCTGACCCTCGCCTTCCCAAGTCAGCTAGTCCAAGGGTCTGGGCAGGCACCTGGGAGCCACCCTAGAGTGTCCTGCTTCACTCCCAAGCCTTTTCACTTTCAATGTAGACTTTTTCTTCTTTTTCCCTGCCCTCTTTTCCCTGCCTCTCCTGTGCTCACCCTGTTTCAAAGGATCACACCTCCCACCTGCAATATCTGAGATGCCTTGTAACTCGCCTCCACCTTTCTGCCCTGGCTTTTCCCCATCCTTTCCCACTGGCCACAGTGATCTATTCTCAGTGTCATTCTGGCCACCTCACCCCCAGGCATGGCCTGCATGGTGCTGAAGACCATGGGCCCTACTTCCTCTCAAGCCAGGCACTGTCCTTTTTTCCCTTGCTCTCTGCATGCCAGCTACAAGTCCTCCTCTCCGGGCCTCAGTGAGGCCAAGATCCCTTCCATGGGGGTCTTCGCCTGGATTTCTCTGTCCAGAAGGAAGTGTTCTGCCTCAGTTCTCCCTACCACCCTCTGACTCCTGCTTCCCGTCCCCCACTACCCCTGCTGAGGCTGTAGGTCTCAGACACGCTCCACATGGGGTGCCCTCCCTCACCCCACAGCTTGGCCCTTTTCTTCGTCGGCTTTGTCTACTTTGTCAGTGGACGCTCACTGGCATCCTGTCTGATCAACCTTTCTGCCTCTTCCACTGGACTGCCAGCCCCAAGATCACAGAGTCTGGGACTGTGCTATTTGTCACTGAATCCCCAGCACCTGGTGTGGGGCCAGCACATAGCAGGCTGTCACTGGGGGAATCCTCACCACTGAGACAGCAGGTTTCCCTCAGAAAATAACCCGACATTCTTTGATGTCTATGTCGGAATTGAAATGCAAAGGCTTGAGGGTTATTTTAAATTGCTAAGTGATACAATGCACCATGAAGATGTAAGCGCTACAAGTACTGGAGCACATGGCACCAAGTCATTACAAAGATAGGAGAGGCTGACAAAATCTTCACCTTGACCGTGGGAGCATTACTGGCCGAATGCACCCTCCTGCCTTCCATCCCACTCTAGCCCACTGTACTCCTCGGGCCATTTTCTTGTTATCTTCGCACTTACTGCTTTGCCTGTGGCTTCCTGTTCCTTCAAGTCCAAATCCTCCTCCTTAGTGTTCCACAGCCATCCTGGTGGCCTTGGGAGACTTCCTGGACTTGGCAAAGGGGGAAGTATTGGCTTGTATTGGCTTATACAAGCCTGGACTTGTACTGGCGTATACAAGTTTTGTTTCTAAACGTGATCATCTCAGTTGACACTATAGTTTGCATATGTCCGATGTTACGCTTGCTTGTAGATATGCTAGTCTGAGTTTGCACGTTAGGTCGCCTTAGAGGCCTGTCATTCCTTAGAGACATAGATGGACATCTTGGCCCCAGCGCAAAACTCTCAACCTTCTGATCCAAACGCAGTGGGTTCTGCACAAGGCTTCGCCAGTGGGTCTCCGCAGCCTGCAGTTAACACACCAGTTGTTCCACTGGGGAGCAGCAGTCACGGCAACAGCCCCGGGCATCTCTGCTGCCATCACTGGGCTCTGCTGTATCCCCAAAGAGCATGAGTGTGACTGCAGGTGCCCCCCCAGCTTGTGACCACTCACATTGCCTGCGCTGCTGACAGCCTGGTGTGACCACGCAGCCACACAGTCCCTCTGTCCTGCGTGCCCCTGAGGATATCTGTGCTGATGTCTGTCTCATTCACTGGGGTGGAGAACGACCCCTGGGCACAGTGTCAGCCGATGCTAGAAGCAGATCACCTGGCTATCTAACACTCCTGTTTCCTCCGGAAGAGTTTCTCTGGACCACCCTGCTTTTCTGTGGCCACTGTGGCGATGAGTGTGCGCATTCAGTGAGTCACGCTCAGTCTCCTGCTTCTTGTTTAACTTTCTGTCCCCACTGACATCTTGCTGAGGCAGTGGTCAGGATAAGCCTCCTCTGGGCAGGATCACTCAGCAGTGGTGTACTTTACATGCCCATCAGCAGGCAGATACTTGGCTGTTAAGGTTGATGTAACTCAGGGATATATTCCCCCCTCCTCCGTGCCCCACTTGTGCACTCAGTACACCTCTGTGGGCTTCGGAATGTGTGGGTCCCCGGACTCTGGACAGAGGTGAGGCTGCTTCTTGGATTTCTGCACAACAGGGAGGTTAGATGCATTAATACCTTTGCTTTAGAGATAGTGTTAGTGTTTCTATCCCTCTTGATTATTTTTGACCTATTCCACTTTTATAAGTTAATATTTTTAATTTGGCTTGTTGTATAACTATAGTAGTGCTTTTGCGGTATTTTGGGGGATTTTCATCTCAGAAACACTAACGCCTGTTTTTCTGTATGTTGTCCTCATTGATCGCCACTCAGTGCGTGTACATGTGTGTTTCGGGGGGCGGGTAACTGAGGTCCTCAGGCGTGGGGTGCGTGTGCGCCTCAGCATCCAGCTTCAAGAGGGAAAAGCACTGATGTATCCTAGGGGGCCTGGGGGGCCAATCTTTCTAGATGTTTTTAGCAAAAACCTTAACCGGATGTGTGGTTGCCTTAAAACAATCTTAGTGGTGAATATACCAAAATGACCGTGTGCTCACCCCGTGAATCCCAGATGTCTGACCCTGCGTTCTTTGAGAGCAGTATTGCGCCACGACCCAGTTTCTGTTCTCTTTCTCACCAACATCTAGGTTTTTGCTTAGAAATTTGTTTTATCTGAGCGCAAGGAACTGGGCTGTGATTCTGTGGATCGGTTCTGTCTTCTCCCCTTTGACCCTTTGACTCATCCTGTCTCCCCTTCTCACAGGTCGTTTTTGTAGCCATCCTGCTTCACAGTCACCTGGAGTGCAGAGAACCCCTGCTCATCCCGATCCTCTCCTTGTACATGGGTGCCCTGGTGCGCTGTGCCACCCTGTGCCTGGGCTACTACAGGAACATCCACGACATCATCCCCGACCGGAGCGGACCGGAGCTGGGGGTACGTCTTCAGAACTCACTGACAGGCTGTCCGTACCTTTGAGTGGAATAGAGTTTGACCCCACCCTTCTATGAAATGAGAAATCAGCAAAATAAGCACATTTGCTGAGAGGTCAAGTGCTGGGAAGTGTCCTCAGGGCCAGACAGATGGAGAATTCATGAACTCTGGAGATCAGAGCAACGTCACAGGTCACTTACCTCTGTGTGAGACTGGAACACAGTGAGTCAAGTTGGGCTAAGGGGTACATAGTGTTTGTGGTTTTTCTTCCTCTCTTTGGTCAAAAGTAAGTCATTCTACAATCAGCCAAGGTTTTAGCTCCCATGTTCCTTTGAACTCACATTGGATTATCTTGACTTGCCAGGGGGATCCAGGCTTTGCTCCTGCTTCCTGCCGCATTGTCCAATACAATCACCACTGGTCATTCAGGCACCTTCTCTGGAGTGAGAAGAACTCTTAGGCACCATAGGTTGACACGGAAATTTTTTAAATATGGTCTCTACTGTCAAGCAACTCTGTGTCCCACTTGGCAGATAAGACCAATATAAAAGTGACAGGTGTGGCCCCAGACATAGATGCAGTGGGAGCAGGAGCGCCCCTGAGCTGGGAGGAGGAAGTTAGTGTTGTGGGCCGAGGCGCCTGCCTGGTGGAGGCGGAGCTTGGGCTGTGCCTCGAAGTGCAAATAAAATACAGGCAAGGTGTAATAACTTTACACGCGTGACCAAAGCTTCCTTTTCGTCATAGGTACACACGGTGTCTGATTTCTGTGCATGCCGATCTGTTCCACCATTAGGTGTTAGGCATCATTTAGATTTATTTTCCCTCCAGCTGTAAGGCACACACACGTGATCTTATGTATTGTGTAGTCCTGAGTCAGTTACCACACTCCCCCCGCTGACCCCACCTCTGACCACATGTGACTTTCATCACATCGGAACAGTAACTGGATTGCCCACTTACCTCAATCCCAGGTCAGGCCACCAACAAAACCCAACCTAGTTATTTCCACCATGAGGACAGCCACATCAAATTGGTCTTAATGGTGATAGTCCCTCTCTTAACACGCAGCTGCCAGCAAAGGGAAATAAATTAAAGTGACTGAGATGGCCCCTTGACGTCACTTCTATCCTCATGAAGAGTCAAAACCAAAATTAAATACTGGAAGCCAAGCTTTAAAGATAGCATACATCTCTCCTGTAGCATCCTTAGTAAGTCACACTTTCTCGACCATGCCTATATAATTTTTGCCCTGGCCAGGCGGCTCAGTTGGTTGGACCTTCGTTCAGGACACCAAAAGGTTGCAGGTTCAATTCCTGGTCAAAGCACATACCTAGGTTGCAGGTTTGATCCCCAGTCCTGGCCCATATGGGGAGGCAACCAATTAATGTTTCTCTCTCACACTGCTGTTTCTCTCTCATTGTCTCCCCCCTTCCTCTCTCTAAAATCAGTAAACATATCCCCAAGAGAGGATTTAAAAAATCATAGTAACTTTTTACTTTTAAGAGTTACCTCTTGGGTTGGGGCACGTGAAAGAGAGTAAACGGAGGGCGAATGGAGATAGAAAGAGACTTGACTTTGGGTGGAGAACACACAATACAGTGCACGGATGACATGTTGTGTCATTGTGCACCTGAAACCTGTAGAATTTTATTGACCAATGTAACCCCAATAAATCCAGTTTTTAAAAAGAATAATAAAAAAGAGTTACCTCTTACTGACATGGCTTCTAGACAGTCAGCATAATGATTTAAACAAAAACTAATTTCCAACTGTTTTCTCCGTCCATGGAGTTGGTTTCCACCTGGCTTAGAATTGCCCTGTTTGGAAAATAGTGGTTTGGATTCCTCAAGGCTAAATGTGAGTTTTGATTTCACAGTAGCTTGCCAGCTGTCTGAGTGCATTTTATTTTCATTGTACATTTTATTTTAATTCAACTTGGCTTGTCTACAGAGGCTTTTCCTTACATTCATTTTAAGGATAGTGAATTGACTCGTGATTGACAACCAAAAGGAAGGCTTTGTCTCCAAATTGTTTTTCCTGTGCTGCTTCCAGAGTTTAGTGAACTTGTGCCTCCATTTCTTGACGCAGGGAGATGCGACCATCAGGAAGATGCTGAGCTTCTGGTGGCCATTGGCTCTCATCTTGGCCACACAGAGAATCAGCAGGCCTATCGTCAACCTCTTTGTTTCCCGGGACCTTGGTGGCAGTTCTGCAGCTACGGAGGTAGGGCGGTTTCTGACACTCGTTGTTACCTTGTAAAGAATGGGGGCCGGGGAAGTGGACTACGAACTTGTTTCCAGTTTATCCAGAGAGCTCAAGTAATTCGGTGAAATGAGATTGATTAGGCGACATGTTCATACTAGGGAGCCATGAAGATCTCATCTGGTCACTTATAGTCACGTAATTTTGTATCTTTCTGAGTATGGAAGAAAACATCTCATTCATCCTTCATGATGACTGTGTGAGGAAACTGAGGCAAGGACACAAAGTTAAAGGCACAAAACTAGCAAGAAGCTGGGCTAATATTAGAATCCAGATTTCCTGAGTCTGGCCCAGTGGCCTTTCTATTTTTCCGTGGACTCAGCATGATGCCACCTCACGATAGGTGCAGGGGACAAAGGAAGAGGCCTGTGGCTGCAGAAGGGGTGGGAAGATGCAGAGGGTGAAGGGCCGGTGCTTCCCTGTGGACCCCCCTCCTGTCACCTGTTTTCTCTCTGCCTTCCTGCACTTACCACCCACCCCCTCGGGGCTCCGTGTGCTCTTTGGCAATCTGCCCTCCTCCAAATGAGGAGTCCATCACAACTCAAGAAATTTACCTGGAAACTGGCAGCTACTCCAAAGAAAGAGTGGAATCACTCTTTCCATCTTCCAGGTGTGGTAGAAACAAGCAGAATGACTTCATTTGTTTCCTCAACCGCCGCCCTCTGGAGAACGAATTCTGCCTGTGGAACAGCTGATCCTTCAGGAAGGCTGGTGGCTGCTCATCAGGGGCCTTGTTTACACAGTGCCCTTGACCGCTCTGTCAGCATGTCTCCTGCCTGGGGTCTCCTGCCAGTTTCCATGTCCTGGGAAGCAGCTCATGTGGGCCTGGAAAAAGAAGCACATTAATCACCAGCAGATCCCTTTCTCTTGCCTCCGGTTGTTCCTGGAGTTTGTGTTTTGAACCGTGCATGCCATCTTGGGTGGCTCCTGTAACCCCGCAGCTCTTTTACCCAAAGACTGCAGTGTGAGTAAGTTGCCCGGGACAAAAAAGAGGACCCCATCGCCTGTGGGCCAGAATCCTGCCTTTTCCTTAAAATAAACAAGGCAACATATATTAGAGCCATTTCTCAATTGACCTCAATGGCATAGAGACACAGCACATGGAGTATAGAATGGATGTTTATTGATCATCTACTTATGTGTGGGCATTTACACCTATTTCATTAAATCCCCACACCCCTGTGCAGAGGGGCTAGTTATTCTCCTGGCTCCGCTGGAGGAGCAGGAAGGGAGGCCTGGCGGGTTCATGCTTCACACAGCTGGTAGGTGAGGAAGTAGAGGTTTGATTCCAGGTGCACCCAGTTCCAATGCCTAATTCCAACCCACTTTCATGGAACAACACGCTTGGCTTCCTGTAAGAAATACTTGTTTAGTTTCCTTAAATTAAAAGCTATAATTGGGCTATGCTGCCTGAACAAATTGGAAGAGAGTTGAGTCAGGAGAGTATGTTAAGCCATTGACAAACACAGGCTGACTGATGAGTCCCCCTGAGGGCCTGGATGGAGGTGAACAGGTGGACCCTGAGCAGAGAGCATCCAGAGAGGGCTCAAAATCACATGCTGAGACTAAAGAATTGGGCTGGACTGGAGGGTTTGGTTCAGCTCTATGGAAAGAGCAAAAATTCTGGAGTCTGGACCTGGGTTGCAATTTTGGCTTCTTGAGCCAGCGACCTGGACCTGGGGCCAGGACCTGCGTCCCGTTGGATTCATGTAAAACAGGACCCATGCTCCTGGCCTCAGGTGCTCTCCCAGGGTCCACTCATCCCACTCCCAGGGACAGGGTGGAGCACCTGTCCCTTCCTCCTCCCGCCCCAGGCCATCCTGTGGCTGGCCAGTGCATGTCACCCAGTGCCAAGTGACTTGTCAGCAGTGGCCACTCCTGAGACAGCTTGCTCTGTCAGAGGGCCCACAGCGGCCACAGGAGATGCTCTCCACAAACGCTGACACTAACTCTGCTGCCTCTTCCTCTTGCAGGCGGTAGCAATTTTGACAGCCACGTACCCTGTGGGTCACATGCCATATGGCTGGTTGACGGAAATCCGCGCTGTCTACCCTGCTTTTGACAAGGTGAGAACCTGTGTGGCATGGTATCTGAAACGCACTCTTAAAAATTAGTATTTGATAGGCAGGGAGCTCTGATGAGGAGCGGTTGGATTTTTCCCAGTCTCACCTCCCTTGGGAAGGTTACTTGGCATTAGAATGTCAGAGGTGATGGTGCAATACTTCCCTCAGAGAAAAACAGAGGCAAAATTAAACTTACCTTAAAGCTGAGCTTCTAATGCCTCTTCAGACTGATACTCATGTTTAAGTCGATTCTATTGAAAAGTTATTTGTTTGCAAACGGGAAAATATACTCTCAAAAAATGATACACTGGATTTTGCTTCTGTGGTTTGTGTTTTTAGTGAAGCTAATACTTACTGACTTCACAGTGGACACGAAGGTACAGACAGGAACTGTGTGCTTAAGCTCAGGAACGTACGGAAGTCTTGGGGTGGGGGGCGAAGGCGCACTGAAGTTGTCTGTGCAGCAAGGGTGGGTCCACCTCGGTCTGGATGCAGCAGACTTACTGCAGCCGAAAGCCTCTGGTCACAGCGGCTCTGTCCTGCTGCAGAGGCTGCTGCCCAGGGAGACACATAACCCTTTGGACTCGTACCCTCTGTCAGCATTGGATCGTCCTGTAAATGTCTAGTTCATTAAGCTTAAGTCATTTGAACCTAAAACTAGTAGCCTTTCATCCTGAAACAAATGTCTAGCCAAATGGACCCCAAAAAGATAATGTGCAGTGTTTTCAAATGAGAAACAGGGAAGAAGCACACGACCTACCTCCAGTACTCCTAAGAGCAACTATTTGGCCTCGAATTTCTATAGAACGAACTCAGAGCCATTGCCAATGTAACTTTATCTTTTAAAAAAATTTATTTTTCAATTACAGTTGATATGCAATATTATAATAAGTTTCAGGTGTACACCATAGTGATTAGACATCTGTATACCATAAAAGTGATCATCAGTATCATTTCTTCTTGTCCCAGCAAGAGCCCTGGGAAGGCAAAGAGAGGAAGCCCCCTTGCCAGGGACCTCCAGCAGATCACACGCCTCTGTCCCCACACCCCTAATCACCCATGAACAGCGGCTCCCCTCAGAACACTTCTGGGATTGCCTCCACACAGTCTCATGAGAGAGCGGGGTGGGGGTGCCCTGAACTCTTTACTGGGTCTGGAGCTTCCCCAACAGACCACTAGTTGGACCCTCCACCTATTGCCAACATCCTTTACAACATCCGAATGCAGAGCGTCTCTTAAAAAGTGCATTTCATTTCTGCTTCCCAGGCCTTTGTGAGTGGACTTCAGAGGCGTGAGTCACTTGCGGGGGAAAGCTGACAGTCCTTGTGTGAGTGGGTTCCATCCAGTCTATGGATGGAAATCACTGATTTCATTTCAAGGAACATGTGCATAGACGTAAATCCTAGAAAACCAAAATGGATGTCAGTCATCTTGCTAAATTTCTAGCTCTTGGAGAACAAGATTATATAATAAAACTTGAGGAGACTAGCAGGAACTGAAGCGTTGGAACCTGGCCATGAAAGTCTCATCTGAACTCCCTTGAAATAATGAAACTTAACAATACAACACTCCATAGTTTCACTAGGAGCGTCCAAGGAAAACATTGTCTTATTCATGATCACAGAGGTTAGGCGCTATGAGAAAATTCCCTTAACGAGCGTACCTCGAGCCAGGAACTGGAGCTACTTACTCAGAACCTTTCCGAGGCCTCACCCTCTGGTTCCGGGCCCTCCACCAAGCTCCTTCAGCCGTTACGTAAATGCATCTATTCACCCGAACCTTAGACACCTCTGTGGACGCCCAGAATTGCCGCTCTGACCGCTGATGAGATCCTCACAGCCTCTCTGTGGATTACAGAATAAAGAACTTTCTTTTTTTACTTCAAGCCTTTTTCCTTCCCCCCCCACCCGGTCTCCCCCCGAGATGTAACATTTCTTGCATGACTTCTGATGGCTCTAGCTCATTATTGGATGGGAAGAGCTTTCCCTTCATACAGATTCTCTCTAATGTGCAGTTTTCATCTGTGAAAGAGCATGTTTCTGAGCCGATTGGGCAAACAAAACACAGATGCCAACGCAATGATACATGCTAGTTTGTTCTAACCGTACTTACAGAAATATTTTCTATTTTAAAAATCAAAGTGCACCAGAAGGCCCCGAGGCACGTCACCATCACCATGGGTGATGTGTACCTAATTCTTTCCAGTGGGGCCGCCTTCTCCCTTGGCCCACCCAGGTACCACTTGCACAGACCCCTGGGGTGAGTGGAGGTGGCCAGGTGTTCTACCCTCTGTGATTTGCACTTGACCATGGGAACAGTCTGTCACCCAGAAAAGCAGATACTCTTTAGAGGCTGGAAATAAGAATGGGTCAGCTCACCCAGAGCCTGTGCTGGTGGCATCTGTTGGGAAGAGATTGGAGAGCTGACCTCAGCCTCCAAAGTTAAGGAAGCATCAGTAGTTCTTTTCACAGTGGAACCTGTAGTGCCTCGGCTATACAAGGCTAGATGTGGGAGTATGTTTTCATTGGTCTTCTCGGAGATTAATTGGGTCCATAACGAGGTGGGAGTTACTTTTCTCTGCTGGTTTTCACAGCTGAGGGCCAGGCATGGTTTGGGTGATGGGCACACTCAGCAGTGGCACTGGGGTAGCCTCAGCAAGGCTCTCAGGTTCAAGGATGTGTAAGAAAATATCATCGGAGCCGTCTGCTTTATTTGCTTAAAATTCAGTTTAACAAAGGCTTTGGAGCACTTCTCATACTCAAGGAAGATTGCGCTAAGTTGCAGGAGCTAAAGAAATGAATGAGACATACCACCCGTGCCTCACTGCAGCTTTGCCACGGCCCCCGAGTACAGAACATGCCAGCAAACCTGCTTCGGGTGGTCTGTTTTGCAGGTAGCGGTCCAAGAGACAGCATGAGGGGTCCCAGAGGCAGGATTGGAGGGAAAGGATGAGAGAGTCTTTAAGGAACCAATGGGCTATGAAGACAATGAGCCTCAAATAAAGAGGTGTTTCTGACCATTGGAAGATCCCATGAGAGGAGGAGGAACAAAATTACAGAACCCTGGAAGCACCAATGAGTTAGGGAAGAGCAAGAGGTTCCCTTTGGGGTACAGATTGAAAAGTCATGGCAGGGAAGTGAGTCCGGGTCACAGCAAGGAGGGCCTGGAATGGCCAGTCTAACTTACAGTCCATCTGGTGGGGAGGGAGGGCCCAAAGGCCACAGAGCAGGGCCCTCGTGTTCAGGGAGGAACCCACAGTGGCCAGGAGAGGGCACAGGCCGAGGCCCTGGACTAGCAAGGTGGCACCTAGCACCGAAGTGAGGGGACTGATTCAGGAGACACTCCCTGGCGCTCGGTCTAAAACTCCTTCCAGTTAATGTTCATGTCCAGAAGTCTGAGAGCTGCCTGAGCAAGAGAGACTCAAAGGGACAGCCATCTTCCAGGCTGTCACTTGAAATCTGTATTTCAAACACATCGCAGGCAATACAGACGAGATGCTCTCTGGGATGCATGTGCGGTCAGCTGGGGATGGCTCGGAACCCCGTCACCATTGTCCTGTTCTTCCCCTAGAATAACCCCAGCAATAAACTGGTGAGCACAAGCAACACGGTCACGGCGGCCCACATCAAGAAGTTCACGTTCGTGTGCATGGCCTTGTCGCTAACGGTAAGGAGAGAGACCACCGCCTCCCCCAACTTCTCCCCGTTTTTGTTAAGGAGAAACAGTTACATTAAAGGGAGACGTCGTGTATTCCATAATGTGGTGTTATGCTCACATTAATCAACAACCTCTTCAAATCGTTCTCAGCCCAAAATGTGAACGATGGTTATTCAGGGAAATCACTGAATTCAGAAACCAAGGGCTGTCTTCTGGCTTCCCTTGGGGCTTCTCACATGCTGGAGAAGGGCAGGCTTTACCTTTCATTTTAATCATACTCGTGTCTTGCTGAAAAATGTCCAGCCCATTTTTGAACATCCAGAGTCAACCATCCCTTTTCCAAATTTAATTGGTGCTATTTTCATTTCCCCAGTAAAAGCGCCTTTCCTGATCGCATTTATGCCAACGTGTCCTCCTTATTTATTCACCAGTCAGCACATACTGATGGAGCCCCTGCCGCCTCCCAAGCCCGGTGCCATCTTCCCAGATCCCACCGTGCACAGGTGTGGGTCACGCGGCCCAGCTGGCAGGGCTGCTCGGTGACGCTGCACAGCCTTAAACGAACAGCACCCATCCTTCCTTTACCATCACCTGGCAATTCAAGTGTGGAAGATAATGTTCAAAAACACAGAGGAGATATTTACACACATCATAATCCAAAGCACATGGTATATAATTTAAGGTTGTTGATGACACTTATCACTGATAGCAAAAAAAAAAAGAGAGAAAGCCCATAACATGTATAAACAAACTTAATGTAGATGGTGCCCTTTGATGAAGATGAGAGAACCTTTGATGAAGATGAGAGAAGGATCGAAAGGCACACGGGCCTTTGAACCCCATTCAGTTCCTCTGGTGTGTGGTCCCTGTTTCCTGTTCAGTCCTGCAGAAGGTCTCCATTTGTTCAGAGCAATGCAAGTATCTTCCCAAAATGCCTCTGTGTGTGCAGTTCTCATCGTAAGTGACTGATAATGGGACCAAAGGGAGTAAAGCGTGTTGCCTTCTGCTGGTGACAGGGACACAAACCTTTAGTAGGTATTTTTTTCAAAGTCCACACCTTCATATTGGACCCATCGATCCAGCACCTGACTGGATTGTAACAAGGGCAACACGAGACGAAGAGCCCATCACGTAACCCCTCTGACCGCCGAGACGTGACCTTGTGTCCTCCGCCACCTGTCCCTCCAGCCCAGCCCCTCCCACCTGCCTGTCTCTCATGAAACTGGGTGGGGCGGGGTCGGAAATGTAGTCCAGTGCCACCCAACGAGAGGAATTTCTGGCAGCATCAGGACAGGTTACCCCTGCAGCCCGGCTCCCCAGTTTGCATTATTTCTCTCTAGGGTGTGCAAGTATTTTCAGGATTCCCTAAAATATTGGCAAAACACCGAACACCCTTTAGTCTGTTTAGGAGTATTTTAGGAAAAACTGAGGAGGTTTCTGCTCCAGGCACAGACCTCAGCTTTTGGACACCATGTCACTGTTAACACTGCAAATTGTTCCCTCGTCCCCAATTCCCAGGGAACAGTTTGCCCTACTAGCATTTTACCTAGTTGTACTTATCCCCCGAACTTGTCTCAAAATCTTGATCCCTTCTGCAGTGTCCCCCTTGAACCTTATAGATGGTGTCTGTTTTGGCAGAAAATCATAAAAATTACATAGCTTCTGTTTAACATGTCAGTACAGACATGCACTGTAAAAAGAATACATGCAAAGCCACCACCTGAACAAGTTAGAGAACCACAGGGAAGTGCTGTTCCTCCCCAGGATGCTGCAGGTGCGGGGTGCCGCCAGAGCCCCGCGTCACACCTGCAGGTGCGGGGTGCCGCCAGAGCCCCGCGTCACACCTGCAGGTGCGGGGTGCCGCCAGAGCCCCGCGTCACAGGAGATGTGGTTCCCAGGCTGCACCCTGAGGCTCTCCGAGGCACGAGCAGGTTTATTGGAGGTAGCTGGCAGTCACAAACTGTTGTGCCATGAAAATGGCAAAGTCTCTCAGTGGGGACTAAGTCACAGACATCCAGGAATCTTGTTTTATGACTTTCTATGGCTTTTTAAAAAATCATTTTATTAGCTTCAGCTTAAAGGCAGAAGCAGTGTGGGGAGCACTTTGCCTCTAACCCAGCAGCACCGCTCACTGTGTAGGGCCCAGCCGGCAGCTGGGTGCGAGGCACAGTCTGGGCTCTCCCGACAGTGCTCACGGTAAGACATGGGGACCCAGCACGGCTGCGGTGCTCCCGGAGTCTCTGTTTCTGATTTCAGCACCTGCTCACACGTCCCCGGGTGCACAGGGTCTGAGCACAGCACGTTCCTGGTGGCCCAAAACACTCAGTGTCCTATCGACCCACAGCAATTCAGCATGTGGGGAGTCGGGAAAGCCCAAGTCAAACATCTCAAAATATTTTTTGTAAGTTATCTCAAAATATATTAAGAAACACCCAATAGGCACATGTACATCAGGCAGCGTGTGAAATGAGCACCACAAGGACATAAAACACCCGATTGGCACGCCAAGTGGTCATTTTGTATGTTTAATGAGGCCAGAAACCATTAGACCCAGGAACAAAGAAAACAAAAAACCATCTGGTCCCGTGGAAATATTTTTCTGGCTTGCCTCTCCCAGCACCTAGCTGTCACCTACACCTGCAGACAGACTACAGAAGTGACCTGGAAAGTGAAGTCACTTTTAGCCGACAGTGTATGGCCTTTGCTGAAAACACCCTTTATTTTTAGCTCAATGAGACTGTTACTGCTTCTCCAGCTCTGGGACAGACCTCCCACTCGCTCCGGCACGTTGAAGGCAGCACCACGGCTTGTGCCCCGAGAATATTCCTGGGGTCCTTTCAGACCTTCTGAGCTCAGGGCAGGGCTCAGAGAACCGCACTGTGCTGCTGTGAACAAAAACACATTTGGCAAACAGTAGTGCCCGGGGAACCTACCCGCCATTGATCAGGTGCCAGGAAGTTCTCAGGGGCTGTGTCTAATCCTCCCTGAGACGTGGCACTTGACCTTGTGGTTTGAGGAATAAATTGGGAATTGGCCCCTTACCAGAAAAGAAGAAGTTTCCAGAGAGCCATGGTGCACAGGCGGAGCCAGGGCGTCTGAAGTGGCATTGGGTTCATATGCCCTGAATGTCCCTGGGGCTCTTGTTGCACCTGACTGTCCTCTTTTACTTTAAAGGGTTGAGAAGAGAAGTCCAGGAAAGAGGGATTTAGCTCAACCTTGAATTCAGGGCCACGTAGCACAATGGTTATAGATGCGGGCCTTGAAACCCTGAGGCCTGGGTTCAAGTCCCAGCTCTACCACTCATAGCTTTGGGAAGGTCACTTAGTACCATCAAGCTCGGCTTCCCCAGCTGCCACCTGAGCACACGCACCCTTTAATCCTCCTTTAAGGATGAATGGCTGACACGGCACCAGCGCAGAAGGCCAGCTGTCACCAGCTGTAATTCCCAGACACACGGGCTGCCCTGGGGCAAACAGGCAGTATCCCTGAATACGCAGTTCTTGGTAGAAGTGAAGCCAGCGAATAATTTTTATGAATTTTTCAATTTGGATATGTAATACCCTTCCAGGTTTTGGGTGGGATTTTCTTCTGGTGTTTTTTTAAAAATCAGCCCCTTGATACAGCCACACCTCCCGTCCGTAGGTGGGCCTCGGGCGTGCGTGAGACCCAGCCGCCGGTTTTCCTCCCTGCGGCTTCCGAAGCCCTCGGTGTCCGCCACTCCTCCCTGTGTGCGGCCCCTTCGCAGGTGGAGACGGTGCTCGCTCCACCGTGGCGCGTCTTACTAATTTAAAACGTCAGTTCTCCGCCCTGGATCACGTGGCTCAGTGGACTGAGCGAGGGCCTGCGAACCAAAGCGTCACTGGTTCAATTCCAGGTCTAGAGCACATGCCTGGGTTGCAGGCCAGGTCCCCAGTAGGCGGCACATGACAGGCAACCACACACTGATGTTTCGCTCCCTCTCCTCACTCTCTTCCCCTCTCTCTAAAAATAAATCAGTAAAACCAAAAAACAAGTATGTTCCCTACAAGCTGCAGTCAGTCCAGAGTGAGAGAAAATGGGAAATGTAGGCTTCTAGCTTAGATGCCCCATAGATCTGTACCCACCAATCAAATACCAGAAATGCCGACGAGGACCGATTTTAAGCCGCACGGGCGCGCGTGGCCAAAACTGTGAAAGGCCCGGGCGGTGGAAGGGACACCTTCAACGGGATCCATGGTGCTCAGGGGGCCTGTTCACAGGCACAGCTGCGCAGAGAATGGCCACGGACGTATTTGCGCCTGTGCCATTCTGCACAGGCCTGGGCCTCCACAGTGTGCAGGGCTCCGGGACTACCAGGAGAGGTAGAGGTCCGCAGGCTCCTTTCTCGGGGAATTTGTAATCAGAAGGCCATTTATAATCAGGCAATAAACGTGCATTGCGGAGTTGGGTAGTGTGTTAACTCCCTGTGGCTGCTGTAACAAACTACCGCAAAGCCGATGGCGTAAAACAACAGAAATTTGTTCTCCCACCATCCTGGAGGCCAGAAGTCACAGCTCAGTTCACTGGGCTGAAATTAAGGTGTCCACCGGGCACGCCCCTGCCAGTGGCTTTTAGAGAAAAATCTGTTCCTCGCCTCCAGCTCCTGGTGGCTGCTGGCGTTCCCTAGCCACTTGACTCCAGTTCGCGTGTCTGATTTCCTGTTGCCTCTTCTTCCTGGTGTTGGCATCAAACCTGCCTTTGTCTCCGTCTTACAGGGACACTGTATTGGTATTTCAGGCCCACCAAGTCAGTCCCAGACAATCTTACCTGAAGGTTCTTAATTTAACCATATATTACCATAAAAAGTAAAGAATACTCGTTCTGGGGATTAGGGGTGGATGTGTTGTGTGTGGGTGGCTGTTCTGCAGCTGCTACAGGGATTCACAGGTGCTTTGGAGGAAAATTAAGTAAAAGGAAAGAAGGTGAGGGAAATGTTGTTTTGGATGACACACTCAGGGAAGGTGCATGTGCACAGAATGTCCAGCAGCCCTGGGCTCCCTGCGCATGTGCAGCTGCAACCCGCCCTGGACGTGCAGCCCGTGTCTGAGTGGCATCTCGGTGCACGCTCCCCTGCAGCACTTCGCCCCTTCTTCCTGCTCAGGCACCGCCTCCATGTCTCCTTCTCTCTCCAGGGTCAGCCTCTCCCACCTTCCTCATTTAAATTTGTTTAGGACTTCCAACCTTTAAAAAAAGTAAAGGACTCATACAAACCACATCTTCATCCACAGGCAGACTGCATTTCTCTCTCTTTGGTGTTCAAATTTCTGGGGAGGATTACCTGAGAGCACCCTCCCCCACCTTCCCGCTGCCGTCTACCAAGACCATCTGTCCCCATCTCCAGCCACCTGCCTCCTCCCCTGGGAGCAAGGGGGCCCTGCTTCCCTCCTAGATCATTCTTTTGATTTGCACTGCTGCCCACCACTAGTTATCTCCTTACAGAGCTCACCCAGGTGCCCACTGGCTCCTTGCCCCAGTGCCAGGAAGCCCGTCCACTTACCATATTCCGCATTCGGTGCTGCCTCTCCTCCCTCCCTGCTCACGCCCCCCCTCTGCGACACCGCCCTCTGTGACACCGCCCTCTGCCGGGTCTCCTTTTTTTCCAATATTCCCTTCACAGCCACCCCGGCAGCAGCCCCCCTGTGAGTGAGCCTCAGGCTCCGCCCAGCTGCCTGCCTCCCAACCCCCTCTCTCTGCAGAGCCTGGGTAAGGTCAGGGTCACTCACACGAGCAGCCAGCTCCTCCTGGACCATCAGACTGTGTCCATTGTGGGTGTTCTCTTGGTCCCCAGCTTGCCTCTCAATGAGTCTTGTCTGGGAGGGGTCAGGTCAGAGGCTGCTGGAAAGAGGAGGGGACAGAGTGATCTGTAGACTCCAGGCCTAGAATGGCAGCAAAGCGGCCGCCTGCGCGCCCCGTGCCTGCCAGAGCCCTTGAGGCCAGGCGGACAATAGACGTCATCAAGGTAGACCACTGTGGACCTCCAGGTGAAGACATTTAGTCTTTAAAATGTCTGGTCCCAAAGCTTCAGGCTTTTAGAACTCCAGGGCGCCTGCCAGCAGGGAAGGAACGCAAAAGGCAGCAGCGTGTCAAAGAAGGAAGTGGGCAGGAGAATCTGTGCCACCAGGTTATGTCTCCCTGACACACAGAGGTGACTCCTCTGGGCAGGGTTCAGCTCGTCTCAAAGACCATATAGGCATAGCCCATGGACACAGACAGGGTGTGGTGAAGGCCAGGGGTGGGGGGTGGGGCCGGGGGCAGCGGGCAAAGGCAGGCATCTGTAATAGTGTCAACAATACAAAAATACCGTCTGTGCTGTTCACACGAGCAGAGGCGGCCCAGCCTCACCTTCCTGTTGCTGACCTGCCCACGAGCCGTCACTCAGACTTCAGGGCAGGGACACCACAGGCCTTACTCAGGCCATGGTGCTGTGCTGACCCCGTGTCTCCAACAAGACCGGCCTGTGGGAGGCTGTGTTTCTGCTGGGTAGCCCCACGATCCAGAAGAAAGTGGTTGTGCTGTGTGTAGGGGAGGACGGGAAGGACCAAAGGTGAACACACCGAACTGAAAACGTCCTCCTCTGGTGCTGCTCCTGAGAGCCCGGTGCGTACCGGCAGGCCCCTGGGGCGCTGAGGCATCCCAGAGGCAGGGAAGGAGCCAGGCTCCTGAGTCCCTGAGGTCAGGGGGAAGGCCCGGCCCCTCGCTTTACCACCCAGGGGACCGGGAGCAAGTCACGCAGCCCTTCCAGGCCCTGGTGTCCTCCTCTGTAAAGGAGCAAAAAATACTTCCACTCTCGCAGACTTTATGGTGAGTAATGAAGTGACTTATGGAAAGGTCTTGTATCGTAATTGCTAAGAGTTAGTTCCTTCGCGCTGGCCCTCTGCCCTCCCTTCTCCCTTCTCTCCAAAGCTTCCTAGTCCAGCCTTCACTGTGTAAGTTGCCGTGTCCTGCAGATTTGAGGGGTGATGAGTTTTTTCAGGGGAACTCAGAGGAGAGCAAAGCAGTTAAGACTGGTTCCCAAACTCTCATCTAAGCACTCAGGATAAAATGACCTTGCAACTCCACAGTGCATTCTTAAAACAATTAGCAAATGAAGGGGCACACCCTGATGTTACAACAGGTTCCAATTTTTTTTAAAGGTTTTATTGTGGTAAAATACACTTAACATAAAACTTCTCACCGAACCATTTCTGAGCACGCTGGTCGGTGCATTCACATTGTCCGTCTGCAGAGCTCTTCCGCTTGCAGACCTGAAACTCCAGACCCACTGAACAGCACCTCCCGAACCCCTGCCCCTGCCTCCCAGCTCCAGCAAGTTTATTTGACTATTAACAGTCAAGGAAAAGCAAACGCTGAACAGAAGTGGGTGGGAACTTTATAAATATTCTTCAAATCGGAGTAAGAATAGGGAGGAATTAAACATTCTGCAGAGAGATGGAATGGGCAAAAGTTTGACAACGGGCGCCCCCTGCTGTTTGGAGTGTGTTTTGCTTTCAGTTAACATGCCTTCCTAAGAATTGAGCATCTGCTTAGGTCAGAAAGGAGCACCAAATGCTCTAATGCATGTGTCTGTTTAGCGGTTTCATTAAATCTTAATGATAGTTCGGTGATTTAGTTTTCACATTCTTTAAAAATAACTGATTTTGAAAACTAGATCTAAAAATGTTAACAGTAGATGTGCTGTAATGGTGGTTGGGTCAACTTCCTCACGAAAGTATTCCGGGTGGATGGGAAACGAGGGTTATGACGGCCAGCAAGCCCCACGGAGACTACTAGGTGCTGCATGAAAGGCTGTGAGATGCTCACCCCAGATCCCTGGCTTAACCGCCAACTGAGCTCTGTTTCTCTCAGTAACAGATGGAGTTACTGTATCTATTTCAGCCTGATAAAATATTCACACTTCTGACCCTACATAAAAAGTCCCTTGCATTTCCTCACTGTATAGTTTTGTAATAATAAAATATATCGCGACCCAATACATTGTTATATATTATATGTTATAATGTATGTTGTTATACATTGTAATAATAACGATGATCCTTGCTCAGAAGGGCGTCCCTCCCATCAGCCTCCTGTACTGCCCTGTGGTTCTCCTGCCCGTTCACAGGGCTTTTCACCCAGCCCCCCCTTCAGAGGACGGGTCAGCTCTGCAGGACAGTAGCCCCAATCCTCTGGCCATTGCTACAGGCCACTCCCTGTCACCCCTGTAATGCTGCTCCCCAGAAAGTGGGCCCATTGGCCATTTTCACACATTATGTAGGTTTTAGGCATTTGCAGTACAGTAAAATAGCTTTTTTTTCCCTTGAAAATTGGGACTCACCCTGGTTCTAAGAGCCATCCTAATGGAATGCTGTGTCATTCCACTGGGGATGTGGGGACTGCTGATGAATCAGTGCTGGCACTGGGAAGGCTCCAAGAAATGAGCCCATCTAGTTCATGTGGCAGTTGGAAAATGCCACTGAGAAGCTGTGGAGAGGACAGACCGGAGGGTCCCCAGAGGGCAGCCAGTGCTGGCTCATGTCACATGGCTGTCTCTCCATCGTTCCCCTCATCGGCCCCTCAGCACATGCGGGGAGCAGGAACTGCAGACACCCCCAGATTCCACCATCTCTCACCTCCCGGTGGCCCATCCCCGGCACGCACTGCTTCTGCCCCGGCCCCCGCAGTCCCTCCTCACACAGCCTGTTCAAACGGCCGTCTGATCGCATCTCCTGCACCCACAATCCCCCATGGCTCCCGTCTGTCTGGGAACAAAAGCTGGAGTCATGACCATGACCCACAAAACCCTTAGTAAACTTCCTCACCCCACCCGCCCCTGCCACATGCGTGCAGCCAGTGAGTGCAATTTAATGCTACTGATCAGAGGGCCAAATGGCGCTCCTCGGGTCCACGTCAGCTGTCTCTGAAAACGCAAGCGAGAGCGGCGTGTGTGTTGTCTGCGTGGCCTTCCTAATTCCAGCCCTTCCACCCCCAAGCAAATCCCATCAGTGCGCCTCCCGAGTGGAGTGACGCGGGACCCGGTGTCTCTGCGTGCTGGCCGTGAAACCCCGCTGTCAGCCCCTCCCTCTGAACCGAGACTTCTCACATCCCTGTCGTGAGCACATGTTAAGACTGACAGCAGGGTCCCTGTTATTTTAAAATGTTTTTCTGGCAAGGAAAAAGGAATGCATGCTCTGTGTGGAAAACAGGGGAAAGTACGAGGAGGAAAATAAAGTCCGCCCTCATCTTACCACCCACATCTCACCTAACAGTGGAGATGGCTCCACAGTGAGCACTGTGTTAGGGTCCCAGGAAACCTTTTACGGTCCCGGTAGTGAGTCCGGTCCGTCACACTCTCTGGGGCCCGAGCGGTGGAAGCCTTGGTGTGGCTCACAGGGCCACCACACACATGCTGGTGGTCTGGCCGTCCGGGATGCCTGAGGAGCTGGCACCAGGTTGTAAATCAGCTTACTCACCAAGCCCACAGTCCAGAGCCACGGTAACCACCTCTTCCCATGCGGTATTGTTGAGGGTTAACCACCAGCTTACCCAGTAGAGAATTACACCCAATTATAGGGCTGTTGAACCTTTCTAAGTAAAAGTCCCAAATACAAAACAATGCCTAGGGCCAGCTACCTTCACTCAAAGCAGCTACATGTATTTTATCTCTTCTGACTGCAGGAGAAGAGACTCTGTGGCTTACTACTAATGCTGATTATTCAAGGTAATGGCCATAGCGTGGGGAGTTCTGGAAACTAAGTCAAAACCAGAGCTCTTGGCCATGTTCTCTGTGGAATGGAACCCTCTCGGGACAAGCAGAAAGGGCCGACCCCATTGTGTCTGGGTTGGTGTGCGTTCTGATCCCAAACACTGACAGAGACCACTGGCTTCTTCATTCCCAACCCCAAGTTCTCTGGAAGTGGACTGGGGTTGTCCCGGGGCAGGTCAAGAGCTGACTGTGGGTGAGGAAGCAGGTCTTGGGAAAGATGTCCCTTCTGTGGTTCTGGCCACATCAGCTCAGGCCACAGCATCGTTGACTGGGGATGTTATTTCTGTAAGGTTTAGGGCTTCTTCCATCCTTACTGCACATTGTAATATTTGGGAATTTTAATCTATGGTAAAACATTGTCATTAACTCAGCTCATCATTATGGGGATTTAGAAATGAAAGGTTAAATGCTGCTAATGCGAAAGAACTACATAAACATAAAACATGCTTTTAACAGATTGCTTCTAAGGGAGATGTTAAACTACTCATTAACCTGTCCACTAGGAATCTGACCGAGGCACATACACTAACCAGAAACTGCATGTTAGGGCCGCGGATACAGCGGCTGCTCCCCAGTGCGGGTTAGTTTCCAGGGAAGCCTCATACAATGAAAGAAGAGAGACTGCCTGTGACGGTGAAGGCAGAAGGCTTGTCTGGAGTGGACTGTATGACAGATGGAGCTATGTTGACATCTGCATAAGTGTTTCAAAGTTCGAAGTGGAAATTTTACAGTCAGTGCCTGGTCCTCAGAAAAAGAAGCGCCGTCTATCAAAAGAGCTGAGTCTGAGGTCTCCTCCTCCTGCCCCCACCTCCTCCTTCCTCCTCCTCCTCCTCCTCCTCCCTCATTCTCCTCCTTCTCACCCCTTCCTTCCCACTTCCCCCTCCTCCTCCTCCTTCTTAATAACCTTTTTATTTTAGAATCATTTCAGATTTGCAGAAACACTGCTAAAGTGGCAGAGCTCTCACCTACCCTTCACCCCCACTCACATTTATTTTTTTGCCATGGCTCATCTGTCACAGCTAAGAAACCAACAGGAACTAAACCCCACAGTTTGTTCCACTAGCTTTTTCCTCACATCTCTGTCTGTTCTAGGTTCCCATCCATGTTACCCTCTTGTCTCCTTAGCCTCTTCTGGTCTGTGAGTTTCTCAGGCTTCGCTTGTTTTCCAGGCTTTACCACTTTGGAGGAATGCCGGTCAGATGTTGTGTAGAATCTGCTCAGTTTGGGTCTGTCTGCAGTTTTTCTTATGGCTAGATGGGGCTTTGGATTTGGGGGAGGGAGACCTCCTAGTGAGGTGCCAGTCTCCTCATATCTTATCCAGAGTGCGTGCCGTCAGCAGGGCCTGTCGCTGCCGCGGTCAGCCTTGGTCACCTGGCCAAGCTTCTGGTGGCCAGGGCTCTCCACTGGGAAGGCACTCTTCCCCTCCCATGCTGTCCTGTCCCTGGAAGTGTTACTGTGGTCAGCCCACACTTCTGGATGGGGACGTATATAGCTATGCTTCACCTCCCTGTGAGGAGTATCTACATAAATCAGTGGAAATTCTGTGCACGAGATCTGTCCCTGTGTGTTTATTTATATCAATATTGGTTTGTGGGTACTTATTGCAGACTGTGGGTCATCATTCAATACTACATTATTTGTTCTGTTGCTCGCGCTGTTCCAGCTTTGCCCCTTGGGAATGCTTGCTGCTGCGCACTGTGTTCTTTGACCTATTATTCCAGGCTGATCATCTCGTCTATTTCCAGACCTAGTCCTAGAATGAGCTGCGTCTCCAAGGAGCCCTGGTTCCTTTTGTTACGGAATAAATAGAAAACCGAGATCTGGGCCCTGAGTGGGTGGTTCTATTTTGCTGGCTCCTTCCTAATGAGATAGAATTGACAGCAAGCTCTGCAGCAGAGAACCCACCCCTGCAGCTGCTCTAGGGAACAAATCATGTTCATTGTCAGTAGTTTATTAGGTTTGTGTTCTGGTTTGGAAAAGTCAGTGCCATTAGGCTCTGCAAATATTTGCGGAACACAGCATGTCATGGTCAGCTGGGGAGGGCATGTTCTAAGTCAATACTCCGCTGGGCGAACTCATTAGAATGTCGCTTTCCTGAAATAGTCTTTGTGAGGTTCACTTCTATGGCTTCTTGTTTTCTGAAGCAGACTGGTCACAATTGGTCTGGTCATTAGGTCAGGGCTTGGTCCTCTTCATAAGGAAAGTTGACCTGCAGACGGGCACGGCAGTTTTCACCCGGCACCGTACCTGTTTGTTCGCTGCATGCACTTCTTCCTGGCCGGTGCAAGAAGTAGTACTTGTTGAGGAGCGTCCTGGAAGGCAAGGAGCGTTTTCATACTGGAAGCATGGCAAAGGCACAGGCTGGCTTCAGAGACCTCAGGAAGAGACAGAAAGGAAGCTTCGATACAATACCTGTGGCACTCGTGCCCTTTAAGTTACCTGGGATGGCTCAAGCCCCAGACCAGCCTGACAGCCCTCCATGACGTTGTTGTAGGAGACTGAGCCTAAGCTCTGGGTATGTATGGCTGAAAACTCTGTGGAGGCACCTCGGTGGTGCATGGCTTTATAGGGACATCGAGGGCATGCTTAGATAGGTACCAGAGAGAGAACAGAGCGGCTTAGTACTGCCAAGTTAAATCACACTGTGGAATTTTAGAAAGGGAATACCAGAACCGCCTTGTGAGAAGTTCTATTAGGGGTCCATCAGACCATTTTCTTTTCAAGGGGCCAGAACTGTGGCCACGCGCCCGGATCACTGGGTATTTGTGTAAACGTCTCGAGTGATTAGGGTGTGCCCACTATTGTGTCCTCCAACTGGACTCCATCCCCTAAAGGTTACTGATACGCCCTCCGATGCCGCAAGAAGCCTCCAGGTGAACACCTCCAGGCAGAGAATCCAGAGAGGAAATCACCTGGCTTTGCCACGGACGCCTGTGTGCACTGCCCTCTCTGACACGCAGTGACCCCCTCCTTTCCCCTGGGTTTGTTGTAACCCTAAAGCCACGTTACAGTGACTTTGCAGAGCACAGAGAGGTTGCAACGTGAGACATTATCTCACATGCAGGTAATTACTGGCTACATGGTACATGTGCATCACAGTGACTGTCCCAGAAGCTCTCGTTTTCAGGAGAGTGTGGCCGAGGGGTCTCACTTCAGCCACTGAGGAAACACCAGGAGTCACCCTCTGTAGGTCCCAGGGGACAAATCAAGTCCAGACTTGGGGGGAGGGGCTGCCACTTCTCTTGCTCCCTACAGCTCTGCTGCTGTGGAAAACATGCGTCAGGGAAGTGCGCTGTGTCCCCCTGCTGTGCTCAGTGTCATTTAGAAGTTGGGATATGAAATTGCCACCATCCCTGGGCTGCAGATGTGAGCAACACCGCACAGGTTCATACTGGCAGCTTTGCCATGAAGAAAAATGATGACAAGGCCACCTATTCGGGCCACTAGGTAGCAAAGGCCCTGAGCTCTGAGAGGCCGTGTCTGAGGAAGCGTGTTTCCCTTCGTGGCAGAGACGGGCCATGAGCTGGCAGCATGCAACAGGGTGAACAAAACTGGGTCTGTCATTCTTGAAAACCAGTGGGATATTCTTCCCAGATGCAGGAAAATGCATGACAGAATAAAGGCTCCGCTGCATTTATAAAGTGAAATGTATGATAGATCCCCCTCCCACCCCAGGTATTTCTTTTAAAATATTTCTCCATGACGTAGAAAATAGAACCGGTCTAGTTCCATGACACTTCCTTTACCCAAAGCCTAAAACTTCAGTGTTCTGTTCTTATACAACTACGGTTCATTTTATAATGCATCCGCTTTTGTTTTAGAGGATAATCACTCACATCTTAGAAAGGGAGGAAATTATTGGATGGAGCTGGCCTGATTTTAGGGCCACTTTTCCCTGTCCGTTTGAGATTCCTTTTTCTCCAGACTGTCCAATCAGGCCACCACTTCCGCTCTGTTTCTGAAGTTCCGACTTCATAGCTGTTGTCTCTCATTCCGCGAACTGGACCTTGCAGTTTCTCAGACCTATAACGAACCTACGTGTTACTATTTCCTTTTCGTTAGCTGTGCTGATTCCATGTGGCTCTGCGTATGTCCAGATGCCTTCAGGTCACTTTTTATAATTTGGGGAAAGCTGTAAAAATTACACTGATAAACATTTCACCCTGAATGGACTGAGCTGCTTAAGGGTCTAGTTTAGGCTTCTGTGAGAGCACGCTGGTGGCCTTCACTGGCCTGGTTACCCTCTCGGACGTGTGCACACCTGCCCCATGACCACCCAGGTCCCTCCCTGTGGGGTGGACGTGGCAGGGGGCCAGGGCCTGCGTGAGCAGGTGAGAACAAAGCCGGGGGATGCAGCTCCGGGACTGGTCCGCCAGTGCCTGCTCGGGCGGGGTCACGCCCTCTCTGCGTACCCCGGGAGAGAGAATGCCTGACATCCTCGTTTCGCCCGTTCGTGCCCTTTCCTCACCGCCTGGCCGATTGTCTCTGCCCCCAGCTCTGCTTTGTGATGTTCTGGACCCCCAACGTCTCCGAGAAAATCCTGATAGACATCATTGGTGTGGACTTCGCCTTTGCAGAACTCTGCGTCGTTCCTCTGCGAATCTTCTCCTTCTTCCCGATCCCAGGTAAAGAACAACAGAGAACCTCCTGCTTACCCGCGTGCCTGATCCAGTCTTCTTTCTTTGGAACATTTGCGATCATGTCCCAGACAAAAATGTACAAGTTCACAGTGGATCGGAACAATGGAAAGACAATGAAAGTTCAAGAAACAAATCAAACAGGGATCATTTATTTCTTAAAGAACAGTGGTCACAAACACAGTACAAGGGAAGTGAATGCAAAGAGAGTGTGAGAAATTTGGGCGCGAGAGAACCACGCCGTGTCCTGACTGCGGGGTGGGGACACAGCCCTAGGCCCGAATTAAAAGTCTTAGAAATGTATATTCAAAAGTCAGCTTTTTAGGTGTATTAATTTAAGACGTAAAGTGAGTGAGGACGTAGACTATAAAATCTGGAGAAGTACAAAGAAAGAGAGGGACTGCTCAAGGTAAGAATTTAGCCGCAGAGTTGAGGCCAGACAGGGAAAGCCCGTTGCCAGAGTGGAAGCTGGTTTGGATGTCCCCAAAGTGGGAGGGCAGCGTGACGTGTGCCGTCCAGGGTCCGGCCGTCGTCTGTGGAATGAGAAGAGCAGGTTGCAGGAGCGTTGGCCAGTGTGCTGCCTTTTCTGTGATGAATGCAGCACATATGCCTGTATGTAACACATTTAGGGCAAGTGCTTGCATGTCGACAAGTCTAGAAGTAACTCGCCAAAGTGCTAACAGTGGTTACCTCTGGGAAGTAGGGCAAGAACCCTGAGGTATCAGGACTGGGAGGAAGACTTTTTGTATTATATTCCCTTTTAGCACCAAATTGTATGTTATTAACTCTTAAAAATGTTATTGCCCCCCAAATTTCACCTCAATCATTGAGTGAGCCTGAATCCAGAGAACCACAATAAGGTTAAGAAACAGGCCGAGGGGCTGGCTGAGGCCAGAACCAGTGGTGCCCCTGGTGGCCCCGTGCTGTCATCCCCAAGCCAGCCCAAGCTGCCCCTGCCCTTAGACGCTGAACAGTCCTGGAAGCTGGCGCTCTCGGGTGTCACCTTGCTGGCTCTGCAGAAAGGGAGGAATGGAAGATCAGGGCCATTTGATGGGGCAGAGGGGAAGACAGGACACTGGGGAGCTGAACTTTGGCAGGTGACGCCACCTAGGGGTGGCCGCCCTCAATGGCGATTAAAGCATAGTCTTGACCCAGGGAGCTGGAAGTCCCAAGAACTACAGCTAGACGGAGATGGGACTCACCGCTATCACCTCTGGGCTAGACTTCCTCACCTGCCATAGGGCTTGAAGAGAGCCATCGGCTTCCAGCTGTCTTTGCAGCCTGCTGGGCTTAGGCCAACCAGATCAGCATTCCACCTGTGTGCCCTCTCCTTTGCCCTCGGCCAAACCCAGTGTGTGTCTGTGCCTCTTCGATACAGCCTTCCACGCTGGGGCGGGCACCCCGTGAGACCAGGAAGGCAGCAGGTCTGTCTCCCAGTGTGCCGGGGACACTAGTTTTCACCCCAGAGCGAGCACTTCCTTCCCCCTTCACAAGGTCTTTGCCACCGTACATGGGAAAAAGAGCGAGGCCTCACGCTTCCCTAAACTCCCTCCAGTTCCAGATCAGATATACACATTCAGGGCACTTCCTGCTGATAACGGTGTGTTTCCTCCAAAACCACATCCAGTCAGTCCACACTTGTCACTGGGGCCCCTCCATGGCCCTCGGGCTGGGCGCCTGCCCTCCCGCAGCTCACATCTGGAGGGGGAGATGGGCAAGGTCTCTGTGAAATATCAACCCATCAGAACGACAACAGGGAACTGTTAGGGGGGTGAGAAAGGGAGGTGACTGAGGTCCAAGTGGTCAGCGACGGCTGGGAGGCAATGAGAGGACGCGAGCAGGCCCCTTTCCTCCCGACGCCTCTGTCTCCATGTCGCCCCAAGGGTACTGTTGGCAGGGAAGCCTGGGCTTTTGGTCCAGCACTTCTCTTCACTCGGAATCAAATTTCATCACCATCAAGTTCTTCTCTCTGAGTTTTCTCTTTTAGAGGAAGGATCTGAGCCTGAGGCTGAGGGCAGGGTGGAGCCGGCTGGGGGGTGGCAGGAGCAGGCAGGCCCCCCAGGAGACGGCAGTGACGAGGCCGGAGCCCAGGCAGGCAGGGCACTGCCCTCAGCTCCGCAGCCTGGCAGCAGCAGCAAGGCCGCGTCCCCAAGGTGCTGCCCGGAGGCTGGAAGCGAAAGGCGGTGGGGCCCAGAGGAGCAGGTGGTCCCTGACGAGTCCTTCCTTCCCCCTGCAGTCACCGTGAGGGCCCATTTCACTGGGTGGCTGATGACACTGAAGAAGACCTTCGTCCTGGCCCCCAGCTCCGTGCTGCGGATTATCGTCCTCATCACCAGCCTTGTGGTCCTGCCCTACCTGGGGTAAGTCTCCGGAGGTTTGGGGCTGTGGGTCCCGCCACCAAAGTACGCTGTCGAGGGTACGTCTTTTTTGTGTAAAATCCCCAAGCATTTGTAGAAGTAGAAATGCAGAGTCACGTTTTATTCTCTGCCTGGGCACTAGATGGGAGGTTGCTGAGATCCATGGTAGAAAAGTACTTTGGAGGTCAGGCCTACCCACAGTGTCCATGAGCACCTACTATGCTCCGCAGTCTCCTGCAGCAGGGACGTTACTCAGTCCTTCCACCTTGGAAACCCGCACTCTGCAGAGAGGAGGGCTGAGAGGTACTGCTGGCTCAGCAGTGATGGGCACATAGCCAGCCACCGGCTGAGAGACCTGGAGGGGGCGCAGGAGACAGCCGGGACCACCACTCCCACCCCCGCCCCCACTGCAAGCTGGTGCACCGCTTACTACGTGCAGACCTTGAATTCGACTGTCTGGTGCTCCTGCGGTCTGCGCCTTTCCTGGGTCTTGGCTGCGTTTCCACTCTGCACACGCCTCAACACAGCTTTAACAAACTGATGGCCTTGGCATTCTCATCCCCAGGGTACACGGAGCCACCCTGGGCGTGGGCTCCCTCCTCGCGGGGTTTGTGGGAGAATCCACCATGGTCGCCATCGCCGCATGCTACGTCTATCGGAAACAGGTAAGAGACATGGTGACAGACACCACCTGCGTGGCTGGGATGCCTCCTCCCAGGTGCAGAAAGGCTTGGGTGGCATCCTGAGGGCCCACAGTGGTGGTGACTCCTCACACTCATCTCGTACCTCGGCTGGGCCCATGCTGCCCACCGTGACTCAGGGCCCCTGCACACGAGCAGCACTCACAGCAAAGTGGCTGAGCCGTCAGCCAGGCCTGACAATAGGGGACACTTATGGGACTGTGTGGGCCACTCCTCACACCCGGCCTTGCCTCAAAAGGCAGTTGAGCTTCACAGGAGGGACAACTCAGAACTACGGGTCCTGCATTCTGCTGTTGCCTCCAGGGAACTGAAAAACGTAGAAATGAAATGACGGTGTTGACCATGCCAGAAAGCCCTGAAAGGGCGTCCCTGGCAGCCAAGTCCCCTGAGTTCGTAAGTCCTTAAAAACTCAGCCTTGCTCACTAAGGAATGACCGACCTAGAAAATGTTGGGCGACCAGGACGCCCTCTCACGCCCTGTGCCCCACAGACCTCTTCCTCTGCAACCCCAGCTCCCGTGTCCCCACAGGGAGGCTCTCCAGAGCCCCACCACACACCTGCACGCATGCACGCGCACACACTCAGTATTTACCTCAGCACATAATTAGTGTATCCTGCAGGGGTGTCTAATTATTGGGGAGTATATGTCTTTCCTTTCTAAGATTATGAATAATCAGGGAGCAGGTGCCCCATCTGACATTATTCATTCAACAGAGAAGGGACGAGATTAACCAGGGAGTGAATGGAGGTGGAGAAGAGAAGGGGTCCCGGGGTATACCTCTGGGGGACACCACTGTGGGCCCCCCCAGCCATGGCAGCCAGGTGGTGACAGCTGAAATTGGCGGAGATTTGGACCTAACCAAGGTTGGTGTTTTGCCTGGCAAATATGATTAAAGAAAAGAGGGCAAGGAAGCAATTACAATTATTGAGCATTTCATTTAAGCTGGTGAAAGAGGGGAGAGGGGACCAAAAGGTGGGTCGTGGAGGCAGGGTCCTGGAGGGAGGGGCCGGACAGCAGGAGGAGGAGGATGGTGTCCCTGACATTGGCCTGTGGGTGGTGCTGAAGGTGTTGTAATGACAAGCTCTCCAGTGAGCCGCGGAGGGGCGCCGGAGAACCTGATCCCCCAGGAAGAAAAGCCAAGGCATCAAGAGTCCGGTTACTGCAAGGCAGGCACTGTGGCCCTGCAGCCACCGGAATTAGGACAGGCCACGAGCAGGGTGGGAGAGAACGACAGCAAACCCAGGCTGTTCCGGAGAAAGGAATAGTCTGGGAGCAGCAGGAAGTGTCTGTGCTGCCGTGAGGGTGGGGGAGCACGGCCCCTACTAGGAGGGGCAGCCGACAGGGAAGCTGTGTCCTTGGGTAGAGGCAGGTGTCCACCAGCTGACAACATGGTGCCAGAGGGCACTGGGGAGAGTGGCTGGGACAGGACCCCCCAAGTGCCTAGCAGAGGCCCGGGCACCCAGCCAGTACCCAAGTTGCCACACTGAGAGGCAATAGCTGAAGCAAGGTGTGGCCTCAGCGAGGTTACCCCAGCCATTAACAAGATCCAAGTCCGATACCCAGTGGCCCCCCTGCCCTCGGCTTTGCTGTGATGTGCCCGTCACAGCCCACACTTACGTGTCTTCTTTGGTCTAGAAAAAGAAGACTGAGAATGAGTCTGCGGTGGATGGGGAAGACTCAGCCATGACGGACATACCTCCGGCAGAGGAGGGGACAGACGTCGTGGAAATGAGAGAGGAGAACGAATAAGGCCCGGGACATGGCGCTGCAGGGACGGTCGAGAAGACACTCAGCCTCATCTCCTCTCCCACTGAATTTTGTTCCCTTTTGGTTTTGGTTTTGGTAACGAAAGAGGCCTTGATTTAAAGGTTTCCTGTACACTCTCTGGCATACTGGGTATGCTCACACGCAGGCGGGGGCCTGGGGAGTGGTCTTCGCCGTTGCTTTGTAAAAACCAACGAAACAGTTGACTTCATGCCTCTGCTTCATGAAAACCCAAAAGACGTAGCTGCCTCTAGTCCGAGTGGACGCCCCCTCCCTCGGACAGTCTCCACTTGGAACCAAAGGACTGCGGCTCTGCACTCCGACGCGCCACGGCCACCGCTGCCCAGCAGGCCCCACGCTGCACCCTGTCCCTTTGCATCTCTCTTAAGAACACAAGGTTACTTGGCTTTCTGTGATTGGCTTCGCAGTCACACGGCTGTGCAGAGAGAGGGAAACCAGGTGGCCTTCCGCTGCGGAGTCGTCAACCGCCCACTGCGCATGTGCAGAGGATCTGCCTGCAGGGCCCTTCCCACAGCAGAAGGGACTTGTGAACGCACTGGGCAGGCGGATGGGAATGACCTCCTGTGGGAAAGTTTGAGATGCCACAGGAGCAGACGACTGACAGCGTCCGACACTCGCATTTCGCCCGGCCTTCTCCTGAAGGGAGCGAGCTCCCACGTCGTGCCCGCCGTGTACATACCCAGCTAACTCGAACACCGTCGCAGAAAGCGCTTCTTCAAATTTCAGCATCCTTCCGCATGGCTTCCCCCGAAGGCTTGTTCTTCACTTACCTTCCTGAAGATGGCACTAGAGCAAGGGAAACGGAGCATTCTAACTCTGCGTTTTAGTTTTTACAGTGAACTGAAGCTTTAAGGCATAATCTCATTCTAACGCCAGGTTGCCGTATTGTAACTTTTGAAGTAGATGTATTACCTGGTTCAGCCATTCTTAGTCATAACCGTGCGGTACAGGTAATTCCAGTGTAGTCCCCTCTCCCACCACAGGATAAAGGAAGACATTTTATAAACAATATCAAAGTCACTATGTGATGTTCCCTGAGATGACACATTTGAAATCCATTTAGTGCAGTCTATTTTTCTAAGTTTTGGAAAGCGGGTTTTTTCTTTAAAAAAAAAATACGGACACAGTTCAGTAAATTCTTGATTTCGACAAAATTCCTAGACTGAAAGAACCTAGACACAAAAAAATATTTTAAAGATATAGATACTGTATATGTTATGTAATTTATTTTAGGCTATAATACATTTCCTATTTTCGCATTTTCAATAAAATGTCTCTAATACAATACAGTGATTGCTCGTGTGTCCACACGCCTGGAGTGAAACAGAGGGTGTCCCCAAACATCGTCAAGACGTAGTGTGTCAGCAGCGTCCCAGGGCCTGCCGTTCATACGCAGCTATAAGGACCGGTGGATGAGAACTGCTTTCTGTCCTGGGTGAGGGGTATAAATGGGTCAGCTGGTGTAGACACTGGAGAGGATGGAAACAGATGCTTGAAGGGGGAAAAAAAAAAAAAAAGACCAAGAAAAAAGGCAAGGCTTCTGTATTTACTGTTTTCAATTTACTGTTTTCAGGACTGTATGATCCCATTGTTCTTCCCAGGAAAGAGACTGTAAGAGCATAAAGTCATGAACATCACAGGGTTGCATTAGCATTTCTGGACACCCAGGAACCTCAGGGGTGCCCACGGCAAGGCCAAATCCTCCACAGACATGGGTGCTGAAAACTAGGACGCATAGCTTTGGTAGTTTCAGGGCAGATCTGAGAAGATAGGGAAAAATTCGAACTGTATCAGTTTTGTTTTTTTTTTTTTTAAGTACATGGCTAAAAAACTAAACAGGAGAATTTTTTAACATGGGTGACTATTTCATGCTGTGGGGTTAGAGTTTAAAGATTAAATTGAAAAAACTAGTCTCTAAATCAGAGAAAGATCAACTAGAGACTCCATTGGCAACTAGCACATATCATGGTGACTTCAGACACCCTTTTGGTGACAGATTCACAGACTATAGGACATGTGGGTAGAATTTTGGAGGCACAGGAGGCGGCAACCCCCAGACCCAGACCCAGACCCAGACCCCGACGACGTGGCTGTGATTGGCCTTGAAGCACACGCTCTCTCCCACAGTTCCTTCACTTGGGCTGCTGAAGTCCCAGCCTAACAAACACACACCTTCCCTTCTAAAGCAGACCTGTTCCTGGCAGGTTCTCCTGCATCTGTTCTGACCGCCAAGCCCAGGGAAGGCCGTCAAACCAGACAAGTGTAGGCTCTTCTTCCCACTTTTCAGAGTAAGGAGGAGCACTCTTTTGACTTTGCTGACCAAAGAAACATTCTCCCAACACAGCTGTTTGGTTTTTTATAATTGCACGGTGCTCTGCTGATATATTAGAAGGGCACGATGCCCATGAGGGTATCATGTCAAGGACCGTGAAAAAACCAGGTGTGACTTTCTCGATGTTGAGTGACTGCTTCAGACAAATAGAATCTAAAACACAGGTGGCAAACACAAGGCCCATGGGCCAAGTCCAACCCTCCACCTTGTTTCATCCAGCAGCAGCACCAAGCTCCTTGCCTCTAGTTACAGAGTACATTTATACTGTCCTAAAATTACACTCATCCCTTGAAGGCAACCATGAGGCTGATGTGGCCCCCGGTGAAAATGAGTTTGACACCCCTGATCTAAAACTGTAGGGTCATAAAGGCATTTTTAGTGTAAATGCTGAGACGTGGGTTTGGGCAGTTCGAAGCAGACTGTCTGGAGGGAGGTTTTTCTCTGCACAAACCCGGGTCAGAGCAGCTCCTTCAGGGGCCTCCCTGCTCCTCTGAGGGGCACAGGCAAGGTTAGTCTCAACACACAGCTGTGTGTGCTCTGCCCCCAATTAGTGCGATCTCTGTGGCCCTGGGCGTCAGTGAGACGCCCAAGAATTGAGCACAAAGAACCAGGCAAGGCTCGCTCCAGGAAAGCCTTCATAGGGCTGGGCCTGCCAGTCATATGGCTCAGGACATGTTGAGGGGTTTGAGCGCTGGCAGGAACCCCTCACCTGTTTGGAATTCTTTCATTTGGGCACAGAAAGCCGCTGGTTTACATTATTGCGTACACAGAAAGCCAGGTGCACCCCCTTGCTATTGCCTACATTGGGCTCATCTGCTACCAGAGGTCCTCCTCTCCTGTTGCATGTGTGTGTGTCGGTGTGTGCATTGTGTGGTGTTGCATCTCAGCACTAACAGGCAGTTAGTTTGGCTTTGGAAATGTCCAAGGATGACTGACACCTTCAGAATAGGAAAAATTTAGAGTTGGGCTAGGTGGATATACTGGACGGGGCCAAGTCAAGCTTTGCTAAAAGTAAATGCACTTTTTCACTCCTGGAGTCTCCCGGTAAACAGACATGGGAGGGGCAGGGGCAGAGGCCTGTGGTGAGGGTGGCTGGCTCTCCACCGCTCTCCACCCGCCGTTCCCTACGCTGAGCGTTCTCTGGCTCCTGGGGGGGCTTTCCAGCCAGGGCCAGCTCTGTGATCCTCCCAAGCAGACTTTTCTGGATCGCTCTCAGGTTTGGGATAGCCATTCCATCCCCAAATCTCAGAGAAATTACCCAGGAATATTTTACAGTAAGAAGTGAAAAAAGTCAATAGCTCCCTCCCTCCTAATCATTCTTCATTTGGGGTCTTTTCTATGGGAACGGGGGGGGGGGGGAGTAACTTTTTATGTGCCCTTAGGTTCTAGAAGCTCGATGATTTAAAGACACAGTAGTTCTGGTTTTTTGGTTTTTTTTTTTTACTCCAAGCTGAAGTGGGAGAATGAGAATCTGTGTTGAAAAACAGGAAGTACGTATCTTGTGGTAATTCAATTACATGACCTTAAGAAATATTTTCTTGTATTTAAAAATCTTTCTACTCCAGCAACTCTACTGTGCCCCAACTGGCCTGGTTTCTGGCCTCTCACTTCGCAAGTGAGCTGACCCCTAAACTTACAAGGAAGTCTCCAAAGTGATGCACAGTGCAGGAAAAGGGGTCTTTGATAATCCACATCCTGCTTTGGGGGGGTGGGGGTAACCTAAATTGCGATAGGAAGGGCTTTCCAAGACGCGGTGATTCACTGAGACATCTGCTTTGCACGTGCAGCCGATTCCCTAAAGGCAGCTGCTCCCCACTGCCTGCCTGCTGCACAGCCCCTCCCACACACGCGGCTCTTTCATGGAAGGCGTTTGAACCACAGAAATGCGTGTTTGAGCGATGCACTTGGTCAAGACACCAGATCTTCCTCTGTGTGGTTGAGCCTCTGTTTTTGTCATTTGCTGCAGCAAAACAGCCTGTGATCCTTCCGCTGACCTCACCACACATAACACAGGACGCGGAGGAAGTCTGACTGCAGGCGCACCGCAGCCTGGCTGCCTGCCCCGTAAAGGCTGAACGTCTGAAATGAACGGCGCGAGGCTCCAAATGGAGGAACTGTGTTATGGAATCAAAGTAACCCCCTTCAAAGTCGGAAAAGGTGGGGCATTATGTAGTTTGCTGTCCACTCTCAACAGGGAAGGTTAATACAGAAGGATGGTGAAATGTAGTTTTGAGTTCATTTGCTTCTGCAGAGGAGAGGCTAAAACTACTGGCCACTGCAGTCAGTATGCTAAGAACAGCACCGAAGGTGGGCCTCCCAAGTCACTTTTTTAATAATTACTTTTGCCAAGTTCAAGTGGTTCTGAAAGGATCTTTTTCTCTGCTTCATGTGCAATCGACCTTAAGAGTGGGCACTTTTACAGACAGCGGTCAGCTCCATGCAGATTCAGCACGGTTCCCACAGGGTACCTCTTTTCAGGTTAGGGAACTTACAGTGCACTTTGCTAACAAAACCTCACAGTGGCTTCTACAGCGCATGTACAAAAAAAGCGCACAAGAGCTTAGGAGCCTGTTCGCTCTCCACAAGTATACCTGGTCTCAGGTTAAAGAATTGGGGGCGGGGGGCAGACCAGCCAAAAACAGTTGTGCTGTTCACAGTCTGGCTTCATGGAAATTCAGTGGCATGTTGAAATTGGTCATTACTTTAAGATTTAAAGGTAGATGTTCCCAAGTACGAGCCAGGGACAAGAAATGGTGCCTTCGGAGTTGGGACATGTTGCATCCAGGAGAATTCTGGTTACCTGAAGTGTGGGGCTGTGACACGGGGGACTCACAGTTTGGATGAACCTGCTACTGAAGGTGAACTTCAAACCACCCTGGCCTAACACAGGAGCTACAGGGTACACAAGCACACCACTCAGCACCAGCAGCAAGGACCAGTCACACCATGAAGCAGCCCATCTCCCAGGGGGTCACAGCCACAAGGCTGGTGGGGTACATACACAGCTCCCTGGGCCCATGATCTAAAGCTGGAATGACCAAGGACTTGGCTGTAGAACTTCAGAAATTTGGACAGAGCCACACGTGGGAGTGCGGGCAAGCCTACACTCATTCATTCAAGGAACACTTCTGTGCTGAGGCCACAGACTCGGAGCAGCCCTTCCACGTCCCTCACAGTGGCCTCACGGTGGCCACCTACCTGTCCAGTGAGAGAGAGGCTTGGGCCACCCTTCCTCAGGCTCCTTCCTGGGCCAACATCTTGCGTATGATGTAGGGCATAGAACACGGTACAGGATCCCGCAATGGAAAAATAAAATTACCTCATTCTTCACTTCAGATCAGATCAGCAGCAGTGATCCAGATTTTTCTGAATAAAGTTAAGCCTGCTGAGAGTCATTCTACATGTGCTTGGCTGTCCATTCACAGGCTTTTCAGTTTCACCAATAAATAAATAAGACCAACTTGTGGCTCTAATTTAAACTGTTGAAACCAAACACATTAAAATATTTGTGCAGCCTTTGATTAACATTGATGAAAGAGATCAGTATAAGATATATGTTGCATTTAAGCAAGTACTGTGTATGTAATTAACAGATGTAAGTTTCTACATTGTTAAGAGCATTTATACATGCTTTTAAAATTTTTTTGGAGGATTCATGCTCCCCTATTGTTAAATAGCTTTAATTTTAGTTTAAGTAAAGCTTCAACAGTTGGCATACAATTGGGATCGTTTTTCTTCATTTTCTTATTCTAACCATTAGTCTGTTTACACAGCCAAAATCAAATGGCTGCAGACTTCAATTTCCTTTTTTTTTTTTGTCAACAAACAGGAGATATTAAAATTTCACCTTTTGCCTTGGTAGCTAAACTAACCATTGGGACCATTCTCTAAACTACTGGTCTCATTTAAATATGACCCATTTCTTCACATTTTACTCTGCATTAAAGTGAATTTTTTACTTCCTATCACTACGGCAACATTGAAAGGACTACTCGGAAGCCCCACTTCTCTACCACCTTCCAAAAAGGGTTAGCAAATGCAGGCGGGTGTTAGGGAAGTCAGAGGAGCAGAGCCCTAAAGCCCGCATCTGACTGTCCTTATCAACCTTGATGCTTTGAACCAAAGGCATTCCCTGACTCGCTTCCAATGGCCTGTTTTCCTCTGAGCTGCTCTATTACGTCTTTGCCCTCAAATCCCAGGTCTCAGCCCCACTCCTACGATGCTTCCCTTTGATGGCCTCCAATACTGCCATGGTTTTGAATTCTAAAAGTCACGTCTTTCCGCCCACAGCTCTTGGGCTATGGCTGTCTTTCTGTCCAGCTGTAATGCCAGGCTGCGGAGTATGCTGGGCTCCAACCTCACACTCTCCCCACAGCAGTACGACCACCAGGGCAGACCTGCATCTTTCCCAAGCCCCCTCCTGACAGCCCAGATGAATCACTGTATCGGCCACGTAAAAATCTACTCCATGACACCCCCATCCCCACCGGCCGGGTCCCACTACCCCCACCTGTTCTCCCACCTAGTATCTCTCACTTCACCCCGCCTCTGCGTCCTCTGTAGTCCCGCTGGCTCAGCTCGGAGGCTCCTGGGTGCTTTGAATCCAAAGTCTAACACAGAATAAACAGATAAATTGATTCTCATTCAACTTTGCAGTACGCCACACACCTAAGTTCTTCATCTCATCCATGTGAAAAAGCTGTCTTGCTCTGAAGGCAGGTGGCTGAGAAACGCTGGCTGTGGTTGGCTCCGGCCACCCCCAGGCCCCCAGGCCCTGTTAGGACAGAAGCTGCCAAGTTCATGCAGGACGGACTGCAAAAGCGCTTTCTCCCCCACATCTGTCCGTGCCACGTCCTGAATCAGCTCTGGTCTTCCTGTCCCCCACCCGCTGCCACTGCCCAGATTCAGCAGAGCCTTCCTCGCCCTGCAACTGTTCTAAAAGCTGTTTAATTCCTCCTTCTTTAGAAAAAAATAGCAATGGCCCCCATGCCCAGGTCCCAGGCCTGCTCCCACCTTAGTTAGGAATCCAGTTCTACATGCAGCCTGGTGACCTCATCTGGGCCTGTTTCCAATTCCAAACGCACACGGTGATCCCCGCGGCTGCTTTCCCAGCCCCGACTTGTTCCCAAGCTTCCAAACGGTCACCTCCTAACGCCTCAGAGTTGGGGCCAGACAGGCCTTGGTCTTCAGCCTTTCCAGGCACACTTCTCTCCCACCCTTCCCAGGCTCTCTCCTGACAGATAAATCTCATCACCCACCCAGAAACCTACTCCATGCCCAGCCTTCCCCCTCATATCTCTTGCTCCCCTCCCTCCCTCTGTCCCCTGACAACCAGGTGCTCCTGGCCACCTAGGTTCTGGGATCTGCAGGGGCCTGAGGAGCCTTCTCCAGGCTCACATCCCCTTGGACTGCGACGTCAACAACATGTCCTGGCATTTCGCTTTGCACCATCCGTACAACCATTTCTGGCTGTCTGCCCCCCACCTCCACCCTGACCTGACTTTCTAGGCTGGCCCTTCCTGTCCATCTGGGCTGCCACCAGAAGAGCCCCGCACTGAGTGAGCACCAGGCTAGGCCTGGGCTACAGGTAGCAAACGGGAGCCCAGCCAGAGGGAAAGAGGGCGCTCTCCCGCAGAGAGAAGCAGCAAGACAAAATGGGGATCCTGCTGCCGCCCGGCCTCCAGCTGCAGGCATCTTGGCGCCCAGCCCCACTCCCCAAGCGTCTCCCTGACTTTCCTGTTCCTCACCCACCTCGAGGGCATAACCAGGAGCTGATATTCAGAAAGAGAATCCGTAGACATGGTTTTTCTGAGGAGGAGCCCTCTCCTCCCAAGGATGTGTGCCCATGTGTGTATGGCAGGGGGTGTCCCCCGATACCATAGGCCTAGTGATAGGGCTTGGCAGGAGACCCTCAGAGAGCCTGAATGGGCCCTACTGTAAGGGGACCACAGGAGAGGGGACACAGCCTGGTTAGCACGTGCCAAGTCTGAGAGGGCTGAAGGTGCTAAGGTCTTGCCCACGAACCTGGGCCACACAGATCAACGAGCTGACTGGGATCATCTCAGGTCTGGAGCAGGTGAACAGAGCTCAGAGAAAGAAGTTGGAGATACCACAGGAGCTGCATGTATTACGAGAGCAGAACTGGACTTGGCCCCGACCAGTACATCCAAACCCAACTCTAAAAGCTTCCGATTCGGAAGGTGTCAGTCATCCACGGACATTTCCAAAGCCAAAGCACATGCTAGTGCTGAAACGCAACACAAAACACAGAGGACAGAGAGGAGGATCTTGGGTACCAGATGCGCAGCGAGAGGGCGAGTCTCCTAGGAGCTGCACAGGCGGAAGTGGTGAGTCAGAGACGGGAGCACCAGCCTTGTCAAGGGAGCTGCCTCCAAGGGGCCCTGATGTGGGGGCAGGAGGTGGGGACCGAGGGGTCTCCCACCCCTGGAAGAGCCCCAGGCAAGAATGAGAGAATGAGAACTGGCCAGGCCCCAGCAGGGAGGCTGGTTTAGGACAGCAGCCATCAGGAGTAAGATTTCCCCACCCTGCCCTCCCGCCCCGCCTCCTCCTTCCTGCCCCAACCCCGGAGGCCAGACCCGGACTTAGCAATTAGTCATGGCCTTGACTCCTATACAAGATTATTACAACTGGAATAGCATTTGGCAACTTAAAAGTGATTATTAAGCCTCTTTATGATCCAAGCATGCTGTGAAAATTCACGGGATGGATACCCCACGTTGAGTTTTTGTCAGGGAGCTGGGGAAATATTCCCCTACTGTGGGAATATGTCTTGAACTGTACAAAGCTAAAGCTCTGTGACTCTACCCTTGGAGAAATGCCAGCTCAGCTCACGAAGGTTGGACAGGACAGGAGTAGGCCCAGGAGGGACAGGGCGGGGAGGGCAGGGCTCACTGACCCTGGCACCTCCGAGTGCGGAACCGCGCCGCTCAAAGCGAGCATTCTTCGGTGAATGAATGAAGGCATTCCCACCTTCCTTGCCTGAACATGCTCTGACCCTAGGTTACCTGCTTCCCCCCCATGACCTTCTCATCTCCAACCCCTCTTCCTGATGAAGCTCCAGCCCTCTGGGACTCACGATAACCTGAGCCACTTCTTGTCACTTGCAACCCACGGGGCTCGACAAGGATCCCTGATCACCCCTCCATCAGCCTCCCCTTCCAGATGTGCTCACCCATCTCCTACAGACAGGAAAATCGAAAGTATTCCCACATATGCCAGTCTTTTTAGAAGCTGTAACAAATGGACAAAGGACATGAGCAGATGGCTCCCAGAAAAATGACCCACGAATGACTTCTACAGATGCAAACAGGCTCAGCCTTGCTCCAGCAAAGGAATGAAAACTGCAAGTCAAGCTAACAACACAGCCCACATCAGAGTCGGTTAGAGCTCCGCATGGGAGAAGGTGTAGGTAGCCGGCGCTCCTACTCCCAGTGGGAATGCCAGTCGATACTTCTTCAGAGGAAAATGTGGCACGTGTTTCAGCACACTGAACTAAGAGATTACTATCATGGGCAAGTATCATAAGAAAAGCAATGCAAGAAAGAAATACAAGGGACCAGTAAGTATCCAAGAAAAATGTTTACCACAACTAGGATCAAAAACCAGTTAAAACACGACATCTTTCTCTTACCATTTGTTTTTGTTTTTTTTTTTTTTGCTGTCAAAGTTAAAAATTAAAGGACCCCTACTGTCACCTGGGGACAATGAAGCAGGTTCTCCAGTTCCTGCTGCTGACAGTGAACTTCCTGCAACTTTTTTGGAGGAAAGTTTGACAAAGGTCAAGAGCTTTAACCATGATCAACTCAGAGATGCATAAAAAGATTCACTAATAAGAAGGCTCATTATAACAGTTTGTAATTGTGAAAACCAGAAATACTCAGTGATATAATTATGTAATGATTCTTACAGATTTTTAAAAAAACCTTTAGCAGTCACAGTTCCTCGCCATGGCACCCAATTAGGATGTGACCACGTGACTAAGCTGACAACTACTGCTGTACGCGTGCTTTTGCTTTCCCAGCGCTCTGGCGTGTTGAGCAGTGCATTTCCTAAGTAAACAGCACAGTATGTCGCAAGAGCATTTTATCTGCCCTAAACTGCATTCTAGTGCTAGACTTGGGGAGATGGTACTACAGGAACACTTGAAAGGCATTGTCCTAGGTGGTAAGAAATATTCTGAATTGTCACAGTGAACGTAAAGCAGTCCCACTGTCACCAAACTTCACGGCCACCCTTGAGGGAGGAGGGAGGCGTGGAAGAATCCTCGCTCAGCTCCAGGGAGCTGGGGGTGAATGTCTCCCCCAGAGTTCTCCCACCCAAGGGCCATTTCTGTTCTGCTCTCTGGGGCTGTCCTGGGGGCCGGACATCTGCAATCAACCCTCCGGGTCCAGAAAGCCAGAGGTCATTCATTACCAGGCCACTCACACTGAGCTCAGACAAGAGGCGGGGATAGGAGGGGTGGGGAAAGGAGGAGATTCAGAGAACCTACAGAAAGAATGCCCAGGTTTTGAGCAAGACAGAGTTAGTAATGAAAACGTCTCTCTCACTCACACACACACACCACAGCTGGTGTTTTCCTGACCGGCTGGTGGCTGTAGAAGTATTCCTAAGGGCTTCCCTAGGACCCACAGCTTGTGTCCGTTTTCACACGCCCTAGGGCGGCGGGAGGCCACGAGAACTGCCAGCAACAGTGCCCTCGGAATTGGAGCACCCCAATTCAGGCAAGCCGAGGGGCAAGTAGATTCTATCTGATACTTCATTTATTAGCCCATCTGAATGAGGCAGAGGAGGAAGACTGTTGGTGCTGTTTTTCACAGGAAGGCATTTTTCTGCCCACTGCCACGCTGGCACCGCCTTCTGACACCCAACCCGAGCCAGGGGCTCTCCAGGAGCCCAGCGCCGTTTTGCAAAGACTCTGAGACTCAGTAGTCCCTCCACTGCCAGGCAGGCCGGTCCCTGCTGGCTCTGCCTTCGTTCTCTATCCCCGAGAACACTTCTGAGAGCCCACAGTCTCCCCCATCTTCAGCTCACTAACTTCTCTCACTGGCAGTGTGATTCGCGGGCAATGCGCAGGGGTTCCTGCGATCACACTCTGGGTGCGTTTCCATGGGTCCGAAGTTTTGAACCCTGAAGAATGCTGCGTGGACCGCAGGCCTCTCCTTGGCAGACACTCGGGACAGCTGCGTCGGGACTGCGGCCACAGCTCCACCTTGCAGGTCCAGGCAAGCTTCCTCTACGTCTCTCAAGTGCTTGCACATCACACTGCCCCCACCCCAACCAAGACAGACTGTGTGGTGTGGATGAAGATAGATGGAGGGAGGTCTAGTGCCTGGCCTGAGCTCACCCTAACAGCAGGTACTGGGACTGCTACTGGCCCCAGAACCAGGCACCTAATTTGGAGGGATCGAGGGAGGGGGCACACCCAATGGGTTCATCGCTGGAAGGTCATCAGACATCCCAGGCCTGTGTTGGGGTGTTGAAAGTTAAAGCATCGGACCCCAGTCTCCCCAAGTCCTCAGGGGCAGGCACTGAAGCACAGCTGGCCTTCCGAGTTTTTCTTTTCTTGGTTTATTTTCAGTTTTTTTCTTTTTTACAATCCTTAGGGGCCCGGTTTCCATAAAAGGGATTAAGGGCAAGCCCCGACGTGTCTGGGCCTCCATGATGACGAAACTAAACAAGTCACAGAGGAAACTCTCGCCCTGAGCCAAGGGTCCAGCGCAGGTGGGAGGCAAGGCCCCTAACTGACCAGAGCCCGGAGCTGTGTTTTCCAGAGCAGGATAATTTTTTAACAAATGTGGACATGTTACATTGTAAAGAGACTTGGCTGAAAGAGCCAAGAGGAGCAGGGCCGGGTTCACGCCCTGTGTTCCTGCTGTTCTCTCCCCCTTCCCAGCCCAGCCTGCAGGGGGCAGCATCCCCAGGGCAGCAGCCAGGAGGGTTTCCTCTCCAAATTCACATTACAGAAAGTAGAAGCTGCTAAGCGCCGGTGACACCACCAAAACATTTTTATAAAAACAATGGAAACAAGATGATAACTCATTAACTACGTTCATTTTGGCTTAGTCCCCACATCTAAATACTCGGACGCAACCAAAGCCAACCATGGACCCCTGTGGCTCCCGAAAGGCAGGGGCGCCATATTTTAGCACCGTTATAGGAAGGCCTTTTTCAATACATAAAACTCTTCCCATCAAATACAAAATTATTTTGAAGTTCATAATTTCAGTTCAACCACTGGAAAAACGACTGCCAAGCCCACAATATTTCAAGCCCCAGACTATTTTTATTCATTACTCATATTTTGGCAACTTCACCCCTGACCCAGACGTACCCCTAAGAAATCAACAAGACTGAGCTAAAACTCCAGTCAGTGTTCTTCATTAACAGCTCTAGTAATGGGCATTCGAAATTTTAATATACACGGGGCTATAAGGCATGGGAACAGACATACACAATTAACAATCTGTTGACATGACACTGCAATACAATGAATACATTTCCACTCGGTACAGTTCAATGACACTAGCTGACCCGCTCCGCCATCCCCAGTCCTCCATTCCGCCATACCTGCCACACTCTGACCGGCCCCTACTGCGGCACCTCCTGCACGTAAGTCACAACGTGACTGCAGACAGCACACACGCCTGCACATATGCACGGTGCTCACGCCCCTCCTGTGCATGGCCAGCCCACCTTGTCCCCAGTGCTACTGCCACCAGGGGCTCTGGGCAGGCAAACCAGATGAGTTGTGTGCTTTTCATAGCTCCAGGTTATAAACAAAATTATACAAGCCTCAAAATCAGTTGCCCCTGTTTTTATTCTCTGTACAAGCCAGCAATGGCTCCCTGGTCTCCCCACCCCCTCAGAAGAGATCACCAATGAGGGTCCCCAAAAGTGCTGAGCAATGACACGTTACACTTCCATCCCACAGGGACTTGACGTACCTTAGGAAAGGAACTTGCAGAATCCACACACAGAAATCCTTCCACGCCTTCACAGTCATCCTTTTTAAACTGAAGCCCAGGAGGTCTGTCGGGCATCTGCTGTTTCGTTTCTAAGTGCCGTTTTTCCAACTAAAATCAGTCCTTTTTCAATTCACTTCTTACAGTTCCGTGGGCCATGTTTAAATTACTTGACATCATGCCCTGCTTCTGCTCAACTATTTAGGCACTCCAGGCCTTGCACGCACATTTCAGATTCACTTCACACATGCAGGGTTCCTTTCCTATTGCTTTTTAAGTGGCCACAAATCTTTTTGAAAAGGCATTTATTTTTGCGTAGGCCGACAAGCGAGATTCCCCGGAGCTTATACTTCAGAAAACACGTTCTGACTTTCAACGGGGAGTACCTGCAAAGTGCTGCTTAAGGAAGAGAGCAAAGAAAATCATCTAACTTTATTTTAACATTAAAAAGGAGACACAGCCAAGGAGTCTGCTGGAGCCCTAAAGCATGCCGGATGGTAAGCCTGCTGGGCCATTAAATGCAACACAGGGGCACATCAGAGTCAATATCTGGAATACCTTCAAAAACTACACCATGTGCTCACAGGGAAAACAGCACCTTGGGGAGAGGGTTAGAGCAGGAGTAACACGGCCTCTTAGGAAAAAACCCAAAGAACCAAGCACATAGCTTGAAAAGGTCTTTTCTCTCACCAGAGGTGTTAAACTCAAGTGGCCTGACATTTCCTCTGATGAGATCTAGAATTGGAGGGGGAAAGACTCATGAAAGAATAGAGAGGGAACGTCTGTTTTCCTTAAAGTATCATCAGGCGTTAACTGAACACGTAACAGTATGATAACAAGTAAATGGCCACGGAAAGAAAGCAGGGTTGAATGGAAGGACAAATAAAGTGCTTCTCAGATAAGATCAAATTCAAGGAGTTCATCATCACCAAGCCCTTATTATATGAAATGTTAAAGGGACTTATCTAAGAAAAAGAAGTTTAAAAAACATGAACAGTGAAAGGACAGCAAACTCACAGTTATATAACAACCACACCTAAAACAAAAGCAAACTAAAAGGACAGCTAGATCAGGAGTGGAAACATAGAAATGAAGATCTCAAGGAGGGTTAGCAACAGGGGAGTGGGAGGAGGAGAAGGGGGGAGAAGGTACAGAAAATAAGTAGCATAGACAGTAGATAGAAAATAGATGGGAGGGGCAAGAATAGTATGGGAAATATAGAATCTAAAGAACTTGAGACACATGGTCATAAACTAAAGGGGGGTAATGGTGGGGATGGGGGGTAGGGTGGAGGGGAATGAAGGGGGGGGATAGAACAACTGTAACAGCATAATCAATAAAAAAATAAATTAAAAAAAAGAAAGCAGGGTCGATCTTGTTCTGTGCCTTTACAACATTTTCAGATTGAAAGGAGAAGAAACTGCAATCATTTGGGATGAGATTCCGCCTACGCCTAGATGGTAAGGAAAGACCACGCACTGGCCTCTGGTTCTCAGCCGCCGTCACCAGTGTGTTTGCGAGTGAAGCGAACGGGTGCTGTTTGTGCAGAAGTAGCTGAGTGGGTGGCGGGGGGGCAAAACAAGGTCTGAGGGAGCAATGTTAATTTCATGCAACCTGTTAGATGGAAATTCTTTTAGTTTTAAATGCACATACTCAAAGGGGTAAGTCACGCCTGCTTAAGGTGATCATCTTCCTGCCAAAATCAATCGTTAAGGTCCAAAACCTCCGAACCCTTGCAATGCTACTCTGGGGTTGAAGGTAAGCACAGTGTAGGTCCCACCAACCTTCCTCCTAGAACAACCTTATTATTTTAGAGATCCCAGAAGCCATTTTGGTCTCTACTCAATTTCTAGTCTGGTCACCTGACCAGCCCAAGCCAGGAATGAGAAATGCAATTAGGACTCTGGGTACCGAAGGTCCGTGCTGCAACAAAGACACGTTATTTATTTGTTATTTATTTCATTAAATGTGGCCAATCGTCCACATTTCCCGAGGACTATTTCACTGAAAACTGAGCTTCTCTTATGCTCTGACCCCTCTAAGCCTGGACGACAGTCTGAAAGCAGAGTCCAATGTGAGGCCTTGGGACAGAGATATTTTAAACTCATTCTTTTACATTTATCAGTGTGGTGGTGAAGACCACAATTTCTGCACACACACTATCACAGTGGAAAACAAGTCCTTGTGGTGGCACAAAAAAAGAATTTCGTGAGACCTGCACAGGAGGATGTGGTTCTGTGGTGAAGTTTCAAGGGGGTTCCCCCTTACATCATGTACCATGTACAATTAAGGGGGTTCTCCTCCTGACTTCCCAGTGTCCAATTCCCTTTGGCTCCCCTTTCCCAGCTAAATACTGATGGTTAACAGTTGACACCACAAATTCTGCACACGCTCTAACAATAACATTCATAGGAACAACAGAAAAGTATAAAATGTAAACAATTAAGTTGCCCAGAAGTCCAGGTCAAGTTCACTGAGATCAGACTATTTTCAAAATCCAAAGACAGACGATCGTGAGTGTTATTATCAGGAGTGTCATTAAATGCAATAGTGGGTTTGAACAAACGGTCAGATGAACAGAAACCCCCCCCGCTGCCTTGTTCAACCTAAACGTTTGAAGTTACACTTTTAAAAATATTTAAGAATGAATGGTATGTATCTCCTGTTATGTCACAAATACTAAAATGCAGCATCGAAGCCAACAGGCAGTCATTCTGATGACTTCAATTTGGCTTCTGGGCACCTCTTGTCCAAGGCACCACTGCATGTCACAGTGCGAAACACAAGCCTCTCCACTGCCCCCACGTTTGGAGCAGAGTCTGACCCAGTGAGTCGGCATCACCGAACTGCGGTGCTCACGGTGAGGTCACAGGGAAAGCACTAACGTAACGATCTGCACAGTTTTGTGTGTCGAGTTTTCTCAACTAAGAATTTTAATTTTTAAATGAAAGCAAAGCTTAGGTTAAAGAAAGAAAAAGACTGTCCCTCTGAAAGAAAACAATTAGATAGTTTATAAATTTTATTACATTGGACCAAATAAAGATTTAAGTTATTCTAAACTAAAGCTCAACACTTCGGGGCGGCATCACCTCCGAGCCCAGGCGGGTGCCGCTGGCACTGCCCGGAAGAGGACGCGCCTGGCTCCTGAGAACAGTGCCCGCGGCCCCGTCTCCCGGGGGTGGACGATTCAGGCCGAGGCCGACCGTGCTCTGCCAGGCTGCCCGAGGCCCTGCAGCAGCGCTTGCAGCCAGAACACTGCCTCCCTCAGGCCTCCGGAACCCAGTCAGGGGCAGACACAGCTCAGCCACACTTTTGCACCCAGTTCTAGCACACGCTCCTGCTTAAGCTGACTCATGAGAAACCTCAGGCACTCTGCTGTTACTTGTTCCCTACCAGCAGAGGAGTTTCATGAATCTGGGGGGGAAAAAAAAGGCATGAAAAGGGCACAGGAAGACCTGGACCTAGTTCATCCCACCCCTGAAGTCAGATGAGTGGCTGCAGTCATTCAACTTTGGTCTCCTTCTCTGACAAAGCAGCTGGATCTGAGCACTGTTCTGACCGTAACAGTGAACCTGTGGGCTGCAGAATAATAAACAGCTCCCGACTGAGAGCTCAGTCAGCCACAGGCAGCACTCCCCCGGCTCACAGAGCACCACCTGCGCCCCGCACCAGACCTGGTGTGTCCACTGCCTCAGGCACCGATCAGGTCCTTAAAGAGCAGGGATTTCCAGGTGCTGCCACCTCCCTCCTACCCCAGCACCTTCTCCAGCCTTTAAATAACTCGCTTTTGGGCTCAATTCTTAACCTTCTATTAAATGCTCTGTCTAGAATTGGTTTAATTAGTACGTAAATCCAAACCACTACTTGATGGGACTAGCAGAGGACATTCAGCCTGTGCCATTAAAAGACTCCGTCCCAGAATCAGGCCAAGTAAGCAGACAGTGTAGCAAGGGCATCACAGAGACCCACTACCAGCAAAACAAAAAAATTACTATCTTAAAAAAAAAAAATCAAAAGCCAGCTGACTATTAGAGAAAGTTTGAGTTGAGATATAAAGAACATATTCCTCTCCAAAATAAGTCTCTTTTTACAAAAGTATTTGTTTTATGGAAAAGATATAGTCTGCACCTTCCAACAAATGTGCTCTGAAGGCACCCGGTACAACATATTGCTTCATAATGAGGGAAAAACTTGGTTAACTCATTATCCAAAGCTAGTCTTCAGAACTCCTCAGGCCAGCTTGGCTCACAGGGCACAAGAGCTCCCGTAAGTCACCCTAGGAGCCCAGCAGGCCGAGGCCCGAGCCGAGGAGCTGCCTGCACACCGTGGCCCCAAGGCCAGACTGTCCAGGTGCAAGGCCCTCACAGACTGGTCTCCTCACACACTCGGACGGGGATGTTGTAGTGCCGATCGTCCTCGGTGATCAGGGTCACCACCGGCCAGTCCCTGGGTGGGTCTGTGGGGTAGACTGTGATGAACTCTTCAGTGCTGTACTTGGAGAGCCGGTACACCTGGATGGTGTGGCGCACAGCGTAGGCGAGAAGGAACATTTCAACCTGGGGAAGCAAAGCAAATGGGTGAGTGGAGAGCAGCCACCCTGAAAGGTGCCACTTGCTACCTGCTCCATGCCAGGTGTCCCAGGCAGTGCACAGCACCGCTGAGGCACAACCCTTCTTCCTCTCCACGGCCCAGCCCCAGTCCTCTTTCGTATGGTCATTATAAACAGATCACCAAGAATGGATCATATGTCTGATGACAGACTTGTAACCAGAATTTATAAAGAGCTCTTCCAACTCAACAATAAACCACAAAATGACCGGTTTACAAATGGGGCAAAGAATCTGAACAGGCGGTTCTCCAAAGAAGACATGCAAATGGGCAGCACGCACGTGACGAGCCATCGGGGCCGGAATCAGAACCACGGTGAGGCGCGCTCACAGCCTCCGAGTGGCCGGGAGGAGCAAGACCGACGGTGAGGGGGAGCCACTGCTCACCAGGGTGTCTTTTCTTTTGGGGTGACGAAATATTCTGGAACTTGATACAGGTGGTAGTCGCACAACACGGTATACGCACTAAAGGCCCCTGAGCTGTGCACTCTAAAATGGTTGTTTGTATGTGACATGAGCCTCAGTAAAAAAGCAGCAAGGATGTAGAGAAATGAGGCCCTGACGCGGTGCTAGTAGGAATGACAAATGACACAGTTGCTTTAAGAAACAGTTTGAAAGGAAAAAGACTCATGGACATGAACAACAGTGTGGTGATTGCTGGGGCGGGGGTATAAGGAGATTAAATGGTCATGGAAAAAACATAATGAAAAATATAATTTAAAATTTTTTTAATAAAAAAGTGTTTGGCAGTTTCTTAAAATTTTAAACAAAGAATTACCATATGACCCAGCAATTCCTAAGAATATACCAAGAGTACTAAAAACATGTCCACACAAAAAACGTGTGCGTGAATGTTCACAGCAGGATTATTCATAACAGCTAAACAACCCAAACGCCCATCAACTGATGAACGGACGAATAAAATGTAAAACGTCCATACAACAGTGTTTGTCAACAAAAAGGAATGAGGACCTGACCCGTGGCGCAACATGTGTGGACCCTGGAAACTTTAAGCTATGAAAGAAACCACTCGCAAACCCACGTAGTCTGTGGGTGCAATTGCACGAAGTGCCCGTAGCAGGCAAGTCCATGGGGACAGAAAGGAGACTGTGGCTGCCCAGGACTGGGAAGAGTGGGGGAGGAGTGCCCGTGGGCATGAGGTTTCTTTCAGGGGTGATAAAACAGTCTAAAATTAGACTGTCCAGCTGGCAGCAAAACTCTGTAAACGTACTAGAAACCACTGAGTCACACACTTTAAAAGGGTAAACTTCATGGTAGGTAAATTGTATCTCAATAAAGCTGTTTTTCTTTTTTTTAAATGGACTCTCCATGACAGCAGACCTGTGGAGACCCAGGAAGGACTGAGTCCAGCCTAACATGTGAAACATGCTCCACCAGGTTTTTCGCTGCAAGGTATTCACTACCCGTTCAGAGGGCGCAGTAACCTACATTACGAGTACGGGTAACTTTTAAAATAATTATCTTCAGTCCTGCCTGACCCAGCATGACCACCATCTTTGTTCTTCCCTACAGACCAGGAACAGCCAAGCCAAAAAGTCAGCCATGGAAGTAAAGAGGGTAGCACTTTGGAAAGATACTTTAATGCTACTTTAGTGGTTAGCTATTCAAAAACAAAAACAAACTTAGCTTTTTAGGGTAATGTAATGAACTCACAAGAGGCAGAAAGTGCCAACTGTCAGCTCATGGGACAACAGCACAGCACTGAGTCTCTGTAAAACCCTGAACGTAGCTTTTCCGTAGAAGGTCCAAGAGCAGGCTGCGCTCTGCTGGCTACGGTGACTCCATTTCTATTCTGAAGGACACCACCTAATACAGCTACGGCTGCCAAGATGAAACAAGACCCTTCAGATGCCTCTTCTGCGTGCTGCCCGTACGTGTAGACCACCAGAGCCACAACCACTGATCCCATCCACCGTGCTGCGGAAGCCCAGGCTGAGATAACCACAGTGGTTCTAAAACAGGTTCCCAGTTCTTTATCATGCCCTTCCCTTAAGTGCGAGGTGAGTTAGTGACTTGCTAACAAATATAACGCAGTGTGAGTGATTGTGTGTAACTTCCCAGATTAGATCACAAAAGGCACTGACGCTTCTTCCTCATTCTCTTCTTGAATCACTGTCTGACAGAAGCCCAGTGTCGTGAGGACACTCAAACAGCCCTGTCTAGAGAAAGCCACACTGGACAAGGAACTACTACTACGCACTAGGGAAGCACTGAGGCCTCCCCCCGCCAATAGCCAGGTGAGGGAACCAATCTGGACAGAGGTCCTCCGGCTCTGGTGGAGGCCTCAGGAAACTGCAACCACCTGAGACTCCAAGCCAGAACCACCCAACTAGGCCGTTTCTGACTTACTGACCCCCCCAAACTGAGACAATGTTTGATAGTTAAAGCTGGTGTTCTGGACTAATACACTCCAAAAGTTGTAACTCACCTGTTCAAGGCCACCAGTGTGTCCCACCTGGTTTAGATGGTTCCTCAGTAGCTGTCCAGGGTCACTTGATGTGTCCCGAGCAAACAGAAGCACAGAGAAAAATGGTACTTCTTTTCCCTTCTCTTTATCATCATACAGTTCAATGGCTCTGTTTAGCATTAAAAACTTTACAGCTTCGTAAAGGCTATATTCTTCCTCTTCATTTGTGAACAATTCATCACAAGCCGCCTGTCTTGCTTCAGCAGTTCTCAGTTCAGCCAAGCCTGCCCACTGCGATAAAAAAGTTACAGAATAATTACATTTTTGTTCCAAAAGTCCCTGGTATACTTCCATACCACTAGTACAAAATCATGTTCAAAAGTAGGCAAGCATGGGTCACGTACCCATGCTCACAACGTTCAAGTTCGCAGCTCACACAATGGCTCCACTCATCAGACCACACAAACTCCTCATTCAGCTCTTGCCCCGCTAATTTGAAATGAAAGTACAATGCACCAAGCAGAATCACTGGGACCAGGGGAGACAATCTCGAATCCCTAACATTCCAGGCAATGAGACTGAACCAGTGGATCAGAAACACTTAGAGAAGACCTCGCGTGCACGAGTGTGAGGCCTGGGTGTGCAGTGGTGAAGGACAGCTAAAACTACTCCTCTCTGTAAGGGGCTCTCAGGTATAGTTACCCTGACACCTCAAGCCAACCTTGAAAAGTGAAGGTGGGCAAGGAAGATTATGGGGTCTCCTGAATATTAGCTTATAAACGTAATCTTATAACCTCTTAACAATATACATGAATGAATAAGTAAGTTTCAAACAAATAAATCCATTCAGGAAATTCTTATTGACTCCTGATTAAGAACAGAGCAATGCTAGGTAGTCAGCTAAAATAGGCAAACTCTCCCCATAAATACATGGACTTTTAAGTAAATGAGAATAAAAGATGTTGACGTAAAACTAGTCCTTATGAATCACCAGTAACTACTACTCCTCTGAAAAACCATTAAAACTTTACATTCAAGAGTGAATTTTAATAGCAAATGGTGGAGGCACAGCTCTCCAATGTTTGGGTTGAAAGCTGGAACACCTCACATTTTTCCAGAAGTAGATCAAGGTGCGGGTCAAGAGGAAGGCTCTCAGTCGGAGTCGGGGTGGGAGAGCCGACCGCTGGGCCCGAGTTCTCTCGTGTGTGAAATGGCGTAACCACAGCAGTAACACTGTGGCCACTGCGAGAATTAAACACACAGGACATTTAGTGTACGGCCTGGTCCATGGGAAGTGTTAGTAATGCTGGCTCAGATTGGTAACGAACAACTTTCACATTATTTTAAACTGAAAACACTTCAACATTCCCCCAAAATGAGGATGTAGTGACAGCAGACAATTTCCTGAGAACGTAAGAGGGAGAAAAAGGAAACTGTCCCCAGCGGCCGAGCTGAAAAGCCTTCCCACTTGCTCACTCACTCCCACAGGGCCAGAGCTCTGCCCTCAGCCCTCCACTGACCTGGGGAGTGGGTGGCACGGGCCTCCAGCCCCCACAAATGCTGCGCTCTGCTCAACAGGCAAGAACAACAGACTCCCTATGTCCTTCTCTTCCTCCCACCCCTTCGTCACTAGTGTTCCTTTGACATGTATTTTCCAGTCAGCACTTCGGAAGTACACACTAAGTTCCAGGAAGGTAGAGTCTTCAGTTCATGCGTCAGTAAGATATTCCTGAACGCCTACTATGTACCAGGCTCGGGTCTAGGCAGCCTTTCACAGAGCTGAAAGTCTAATGGGGGTGGTGGCATGAATTCCTATCACTGATATTACTATAAGAAGTAAGGACTAAATGTATCCCTGAAACTTGCCGGTATGACTTACCACAAAGACTACATTTGTTACGGCTTCCTTTTAAGAAAGTTAAACAATTCATTAAACATAGCATTTCCTCCGAGAATACATGATATTGGTATTTCTGTTTTACCAAAGACCTCACCAGAAGAGTTTGTGTTCAGCCAAAACTATTTTGCTTAGAAACAAGCCAAGAGCATTTGGTATGCACTTAGTGAGGACTAAGGAGGGTTCTGCTGGGGTGATTAGGAGCGGGAGCTTTGCACTTCTCGGGAAAGGGAAAGTACACGTTCCAAACCTTCTTCCTTAGCAGAGTGAGGGACTCCTTAATTTTATCAACTAGGTCCTCGCTCTTCCCCTCAAATTTCAGTCCAAGTTTCCACTGCTTGATCCAGCTGTATCTGTTTATGAGTTTTTCTGGTAACTAGAGTATCAAGAAACAGAGAGATAAAAAATGTTAACCTTCCAAAAAGTCCATCGCACAGTCCAAGCCATAAGAAACCATGACGCCTACAAACCCACCTTCGTTTCCAGGACTAATCCCTGCAAACCCATCATGTGGGTTTAGAATGGACCACCTGAAGCTGACAGGCAGGCGGGCACTCAGAAAGTGCTGCCCCAGGAGGGCTGCCCGGGTGAAGTGGTGGTTTGGGTTGAGATGCAAGCGCTCAGCCTGCCCTGCACGGCAACGCCAGCCAGGAGCGGTACCCAGCACTCGGTGACAGTTCGTGACGGCGCGTCTACACAGAAGCCTCTCAGCTCCCCGGCACCTGTCTCCGGAAGGTGGTACTGGGCACGTGACGTGGTCCAGCTCAAAGTAAAAACCTGCTCCCTTCCTGATTCGGAAAATAAGACCTAATTTTGATATTAACATACATACTCTAAGTTTTAATATTCAATGAAACAATTATCTAGTTCAACTGCTTAATCGATACAGTAAGCTAAAAACAATGCAACCGAGAACGAGCAGCAGCAGTTCAGGAGGCTGTGACGGCCCAGCGCACTGAAGGAGCAACAGCTGAACCAGAACTTTGCCTGCTTCCCTTTCTTTTCCTGGAGCATTTGTTACTTTCCCTAACCGTCAGTGGAATGTGGAGTCTGAAAGGCAAGCTGGGACACAGCCTGATGGGGACAGCACGGGACTCAGACTCTCCCCGCAGCCCTGGGTGTGCCCATGGAGGAGACTCATATAACTAGGTTGGGAACAGGCATGTCCTGCCGCTGCTATGAAATTTAGAAAGGGAAAAAAAAGTTTACACTCCAAGTCAAAAGATCATTAAAGAATAATTCTTACACTATCCTATGAGGAGCCTGAGCTTGTTGAACAGTTATAAATAGTTTTAAATGAGACCATATGTTCAGTTCTTCTGGAACCCAAGAGCCTGAGGAACTTTTATAAACAGCAGTTCCAGTTTTACCTTCTTAATCTAAAGCAATCATGTAAAATGAAGGCGGTCTCAGCTCCACAAAAAACAAAACCACTGGAGGGGTGGGAATCCCTCTCCGGGTTACCTCAGTGAAGCTGACCCCCACTCACTCACTAGGGGGAGGGGCTTATCCTGATGACAAATGACCACCCTCGCGAGAGCCACCCAGAGCTCTGTGCCCACACTGTCCAGCATTTTGCCAGCACATGGGCAGCTCTGATGTAAACCTTCAGTTAGGTTTTCAGATTTATCGCCAGAACCTAAAATGCCCTCAAGTGGCAGCAAGCTGAAATCACAACTGGGCACAAGGAAGTGCACATGAGCAGAAAATTCCTGGCTACACAGCTGTGAGCTGGGAATCGAGGAAAGGGAAGCCCAGAAGCCCCTCTGAGCACCACAGGACACTGTGCAGGTATCTAAAAAGCAGGCACAACATTCAACTGAATTCCTCGGGGGACCCCAAAGATCTAACTACACAGCTTTATACCGGTATGCTGACTGCATACCGGCTAGTAAAACAGGTAATCAAAGGATGGACAGGTAGTACCTTCCACCCACTTGTCCGGGTTTTGTACTTTGAGGGTGTGTGATCCCTCATCCACCCAACAGACCTCTCATTAGCTTCACTGACAGCTAGTTTTCTCCAAAAGTCCTCTTTATTCTAGGCTCCTTAAACTTCAAACACCCCAGCTCCTTTAGCTCTTCCCAAAAGGAGATGAATCATCTCGGTCATACTCCCATCTGTCCCAAGGATGCAGGCACAGGGCTGCACTTGCTCCTTGAGATGGGAGCTGACCAGCCCAGTTCAAGGCAGGACTGTCGTTGTATTTTAGAAGTGCCCCTTTTAAAACAAGAGCTTTCCTATCCACTGCCGGCCACTGCATCAGGTGGGCTCACATGGGGATTGCAGTCAATCAAGATGCTGATCCGTTTTTGCCCCCTCAAGAGTTGCTGGTAGGGCGGCTCTCCCACAGCTAGCACTTTTGGTTTTGTTTCTCCTTTAATATACATATATGAGCATGCTGGCTGGTGTAGCTCAATGGATTGAGTGCAGCCTGCAAAGCAAAGGGTCGCTGATTCAAATACCAGTCAGGGTACATGCCTGCGTTGCAGGCCAGGTCCCCAGTGGGGGGCACATGAGAAGCAACTACATATTGATGTTTCTCTCCCTCTCTTTCCCCTCTCCCTTCCCATCTAAAAATAATAAAATCTATCTACATCTATATCTATCTATGTATCTATCTATATATGCACAAGACCTCTGATTTTCTTCCAATCAATGTCATATTATCAGTTCCATTCAATCCAAACTATTTTGGGATATTCTATCATCCAACCTATTATGTGACCTCATCTGATGCGTGTCATGGACATTTGACACAATAATATATGACTTCCTTGGGCATCACTACCACAATGCCGACTTAAAACACTGGAGAAGACCTAGCATGGGACACAGCCCCTGACCTTCACCTCCCCAGGAAGCCTCCCCCAGAGTGACATCTATTGTCCCTCTTCTAGGCTACTGTTCAACCACCTACTAAGCAAATTCTCCTAAGACTATGCAGAGGGTGCTAGTTTCTTGAACTAGTGCTAGAATTACAGAAATCTGCATCCTAAAACCCCAGAAGACTCACTCACTATACATGGGCCCAAAAAAATGGGCGTATATTGTAGAATATACCAACCCATTCACGCAGATACCCTGAAGTCAAACTGCACCTAAATGCTTTTTATAAACTCTAAACACCTAATTCACAGCTCAATTATTAAATAAATTTTATCATTTTTCTCTTCTGGGAAATACTATTTCTGGTTACTTTACTATGCAAAATCACCACAACCACACAAAACCAAAGGACCCACAGGCTGATGTCATATAGCAGAGAGGACTATCACAGCACATGGGCAGAAAAGGGAAGTTTTTCTCACAAAAACGACGAGAAACATTGTGGACTCAAACCTACAGTAGCAGCGTACCAGCGTGAGGTCCGGAGCCTGCAGCCAGGAGGGCAGCGCTGCCGGCTGGCTCATGGCCTGGAACAGCGTGGCCCTCAGCGCACAGAAATTATCTCCGCGGACTTGCCTTATGGAGGTGAACTTCTGAGATACCTCTTCGTAGCCCTGGGTGAAAGCATCAAAGACTTCAAAATGGTTGTTACAGACTTCAGGGAGAGTTTTATTTCTGTGGAAAAACATACCCCGTTCCCTGAAAGACTGGAAACAAGACTGGCTGAGTCCCTTGTGTAAGACATTCTAACTCCTTCTTTACTAATCAAAAGGTATTAACAGATGCTAATACTGTACAAAATACTGGCATATGTTAACAGATGCAACACACCAGAACATACAAAATAATACATATTTTAAACATTATTAAAATACTAACCACTCCCAAAGCTGAAGTTATACGTCCCTTTCTAAGCAACTGTCACAACACTTAGGTACTGATCAACGACACTATGCAGGGTTTAATCAGTGTTTAAACTGACCCTAAACCTTTAATGAAGAGACAGAAAAGGAGAGATGTACTAAATTTGTATCTCCATACACAACCCCCCCAAATTTCCATGGCACATTTTAAAGTCTATACGCCTTGGCCAGGTAGCTTAGTTGGTGAGAGTGGTGCCCCAATATGCCGAGGCTGCCGATCCAACCCCAGGTCAGGGCATATATACATGAAGCAACCAATGAGTGCATAAATAAGTAGAACAACAAATCGATCTCTCTTAATTAATTAATTAATTATATTTTAAGGTCTGCATGCTAGGAGATATCTGGATAATTCTGTTAGCCTTTTTTTTTTTTAAGTGGATTTAACTGTCATTCTTGTTCAGTCTGAGAGTGAAAGGAGGAAATGAAAATGTTCGGTGGCACGCTCGTCACTCAGAAACAGCCACCATGCTGGAACATTCTGAAGCACACTCCCAAAAAGGACACCAGAAAATCCTAGCGACCTGGTCCTTAGGCACCCTGATGACCTCATTTCTCTGGCCAGACACTGCTCAGACATCAGCATCAACTTCACTGCTTCCCCCAACTTGCTCGCTTCCATCCTGTCCATCCTTCCTCTTGTCCTGCTCTTCCCTGACAGTCACTGGATACCCTGCTTCCTGCCTGCACACCCAGAGGGAGAAGAGCCACTCTAACCCTGCAGACCGTCATCCCAGGGACTGGACCCTCGGTAGCAGTTGTTTTCAAGGGTCAGGCAACAGGACAATGTCCTCATATGAAATGTCCTCATATGAATGTCCTCATATGAGTAGATATGAAAGTACTTCTTTAAAACAATAAAATTTTGAGAGTCCCGTTTTTATGGAGCAGTCCACTCACTGTAATAGATATGGTCTGTCAAGCTGACTCATGTCTGCTAACTCTTCCCTGTGGGGGACCCTCAATTACACTGAGTACTCACAATGGCTAGGTCAACAGCAACTGCGCCTCTCCAAATGCACAAATTACTCATGCTATTTCAGAAGTGAGGCAAACTTTTAAAATTAAATTTGGATTTATACACACCTCCAAAAGAGTATCCAAAACAAAAACAGACAGATAAATAAGGACGGGAGAAAGAACTGAGATTCAAGCCGTATGAGGCCCTGAGACGTTCTCATTTCTGCCACAGGTCTTGCTGTGATGTTTCTATAACTGATGTGCCTTTGAGTCTTTGGTCACTGAGCAGTCCAACCACAGGGCCCAAGCTTTCTCTTGAAATAAAATGACGGAGGAATAGTTTCAGCATGTGTCCCAAAATACAGGATATCTGGAAACTTAGGAGTCATCTTCAGTTATGGAGCTTTAGGTGCCTGTTGTTGGAACAGATCCTTTAAAGACACTGAGGCCGTAAAATAAAACTGTTAAGTCAGTGAGAGCTTTTACGGGGAGATGAGAAAATCCAGGCACACCTCGGAGATATTGCAGGCTCGGTTCCAGACCGCCACAATAAAGTGAGTTCTCAAAAAGCGAGTCGCAGGAACATTTTGGTTTCCCAATGCACATAAATCTTTACACTATACCATAGTCTGTTAAGTGTGCTATATAGCATATGGTCTAAAAAGCAATGTGCATACTTTAATTGTTTTAAAAGACCCACAAATTGGTAGCCTACAAAACAGTCGGGGAGGTAAAGTGCAGCACAGGGAATCCAGTCAATAGTATAATAATAACTGTGTATGACGACAGCTGGGCACAGGGAATATGAGAAACGCCTCGTAAAGTACATGATTATCTAACCTCTATGCTCTACACCTGGAACCAATACAAAGTAATAATGAATTAGGCTGTAATTGAAAATTTAAAAATTTTAAAACAGAATAAAACGACATTTTATTGCTAAAAAAAAATGCTAACCATCATGTGAGCCTGCTGGAAAAAATGGCATCGATACGCTGGCTTGATGCAGGGTTGCCACAACGCTTCCATTTGTAAAAAATGCAATAAAGCGAAGCACAATAAAATGAGGTATGCCTGTGCAGCTTAGACACCTGGTCTACTGGTTATCTAGTTTGATACCGGGATGAAGGTTGTTAGAAAACTTATGAGCGGCTGATACCCATATTCAGCAGATGGCCTCACCAGTCTAAATGCACTTGACCCCTGGCAGGAACTGAGGGCCCCTGCTGTTGCACCACTGTGTTCTCTAACAAAGGACTAAGACTCGAAGAGCTGACAGTCCAGACTTGCAGTGGGCAGAGCTGCCATTTGCTCCCAGAGCTTGAAAAGTGGCAGCTACACTCTGAGAAAGATCAGTCCATTTCTGGGCAGGCCTGAGCAGCTGAGGAGCCTGCTGAAAGACGTGTGCTACTTTCTACAAAAACGAGCCACGGAAAAGAACAAATGTATTCAAATATTTAAAATCCTAAACAATACAGTTATAAACAAAAAATATATGAGAACGTTTCTACCAAAGATGATATATCAATATCCGTGCACTGGAATTCATAATGTAAATAAACCCAAGAGAAAATGAACAAAGGATATGACACAGTTTACAGCAGACGGTGGACCTGTCAGATTGAAACTGTCATTGTTTTTTAATCATTGATTTCGGAGAGAGAGGAAGCGGGGTCGAGGGAAACATCGATGTGAGAAACGTCAATCAGTTGCCTCCCACGTGCGCCACCATCGGGGACCCAACCCGCAAACCAGGTATGTGCCCTAACTGGGGATTTGAGCTCACAACCACTTGGGGTACTGGATGACGCTCCAACCAGCTGACCCACCGGGCCAGGGCAAAACTATCATTTCTGCAGCTCAGAAAGGTCGAAAAATAGCAGTTTTGCATGGTTCACACTACTAAGAAATATAGGATTCAGGGGGCATTCAAGGGCCACCAAGACAGTGTACTGCTTAGCCAGCTGTGCAGCGGGAGTGAGTCTAGGGGTCTGACCCGAGCCATGACCCAACCCAGTTACAACAGGACCATGTGAAGGGACTCCCCAGTGTCCCACAGCTTTGGAGACTCCGTTAGGGTCACCGATCTACGCAATGGCACTGGGAGAGGGCAGGTTCTGGGATGCCCCGAGTGAAGGGAGGAGCTCCAGATCCCTGTGCGGGAGGGGCCAGGCCCCCACTGGAGGGCATGAAACCAAACCCAGGTGGGGACAGTAGGGACAGGAAACCTCACCTGGCCAGGCCAGAAGGGCATTCCCAAGTGACCCTAAGGGAATGGCTGGCCCAACTCTAAATAGCAGCCATTTCTGTGATGCTCAAAGAAATCATGCTACTAAAAAAACTGAGGCTGATTCTATTTTAATACTGTGACTCAAAAAAAGTCCCTCATCTTTGGAATCTGTTTCCTCATCTCTAAATTCAGAACACCAGTTTCATAATTAACATCTGAAAATATAAAAGGACACACTAAATAATTACCCATGACAGACAAACCCGAAATATGTGCATCTGGCATCATACCTTTTTCATACATGTGGCATTTTCTGTATTTCCCCTCCATTCCTTTTTGCAGTAGTCCATGATATCCACTTCAGGAGCTACACTTAATCTAGGTTCTGTGAGACAGTCAAACAAAAGGGAAGAGGAGGAAATAGTGAAACAAAGCATAATCAGAACAACGGTACCGCTTTACGTGGGAATGACTTTTCTCTCACTTCATTCCAAAAAAAGATCCGGGCTCCCACTACCGCCTACCATCTGGTCCAGACCACTATCCCCTCACCCCTAGGTAACTACGGGCGAGGTCCCCCAACGGGTCTCCCTCATCTCCACATGGCAGCTGGACTGAGGCTTTTAACCTAGGTTGGACGATACCTACCACTCTGGGTTCCAAGAGCTCCCAGAGCCTCCCATCTCAGCTGGAGTGGAGCTGATGTCCTTCCTGTCTACAGCGGCCTCTCCGGCCTCAGCTCCCACCACTCCCCGCACTGCCAACTCCTGCTCCACCTGTAGCCTCCCCCGTGCTCCTCCAACACACCTAGCTCTTCCCAGTACCTGCTCCCACACTCTGTGCTGGTAGACTCCATGCAGGTGTCTGCTGCTCACCTCTGACCCCCTTCTGTCATAACATCGCACACCTTCATGCTATATTCCTTTTACACTATTTTTTCTTCTTCTTGGCACTGATCAATATCCACAATATTTCTTTTTCTGTATCCCCCTGCCCAGCCTCACACCCACATCCACACCCATGTATGGACACAGGAACACATGAGCTTCTAGAAGGCAGAGGCTTGTTTTACTTCTGTCTGTGTCCTCAGCACCTGCGACTGGTCGGACACAGCTGTCCATGAATATTGTTCTGATCAATTAAACATGCAACAGTCTGAGCTACAAGAAAATGCATTTAATGATTCGTAATTAGTTTTCCCATCCACTCTACAAAGAATTAACACTTCTGTAACAAGACATATATTTGTTCTTATTAATTCATAACCTGTCCTGATCCCCCAAAACTACAAGTTATTAATAAGCTAGAAAGTAATGGGGCGCTCAACATTAGCTGAACCACGGATCTCACATGACTCTCAAACACCTCTCCCAACTTAAAAACACAGATTATGATAAGATAAATGACACAGTGGGAGAACAGCCTTTGGGTTTTCCTTGTTGCTTAGGGTCTGACTCTGTGGCCAATGCACATGCAGACACACATGCACCAGTCCGTCTACACGTGTGTTCTAGGAAGGAAGGGAAGTACGTTCTCAGGCAGATCTTGACTTCCTTTTTAAATTATTGAAGTAAATGTTAACAAAGAAATCGGGATATAAACACAGAAGTACCTTACAATGTATCCACTCCAAAAGAAATGGTACATAAGAGATATTATATTCAGCTCAATTCAACAAATATTTACTTAGTGTTAATACACATCAAACGGGTTTAACGACCACTGAAGAAGAAAAAGCAGGAATCCACGAGCCAGGGGTGATGGGTGCTGAGATGGCTGGTGGAGCAACACAGACCAGGAGCCCCTAAGCCCGTCTTGCAGTTCAGCTAAATCCATCTGTTAGATGTTAAACGTTAAGAACTGCCTATTTTTTAAAAATCTCCTGGTGAACTCCTTCGTAAGGAAAATAAACCTTGTGCGTAAAAGGGGAAATAATACATATACGGAAAACACAGATTTATCTGTGGCATTAAATCAGGACTGGCTTAGAAGTAAACAAGACCCCTGAACCATTCATTACACAGAGACCACAAATTCCACCACTGCACAGCCAATTTTCAAATAAAGACGGATCATTACAGAAACTCAAGGAACATTTTTTGAATGTCTACTTAGTAGACAGAAGAGTTGCCTTGTATCTGCCTCCCCCCAAACCAGAAGGGACCACTAATGTCCAGATTCGAGCACACTTACTGGGCCATGTTCTCCCACGAGGGAGTGCATGTTTCCTGCTCAGGAGGGGCCACCCGGGGAGAAAGTCCACCTTCCTGCTCTCCTTGATTGCAGCCCTCATTCCTGCGCATGCCAAGACAAGACCTGGCCCCTTAGCAGGGACAGCAGGCCCACCTCCTCGGGACTGAGGGAGACGGCAGGGGGACTCACCTGCTCAGAAGGCAGCCACAGGCCACAATCCTGTGCTGAGTCAGATGAGTGAGGCCACAAGGCAGAGGAGATAGGGTCCACCCTGCACAGCTGCTAGCACCAAATGGTACTTTCATTCCCATTCCACCGCTCTTTTTTGAGAGGGGCTCCGACAGGCACTGCCCACTTTCCTCTAGGCCAGGGGTGGAAGGCGCAGGAGCAGCTTAGAGTGTACACAGCTCCTTTCTTTGTCTAACTGCAACTCTGCAACTGCAACTGCAACTGAAGACTCTATCAGGGAAGACCATTTCTAGTGGGAAAAGTGGGGCAGGGCTGAAAAACAGAGTGGTAACCAGGAGACAAAATAAACAAAAGGTCTGGTTCTTAACCACCACGTGGTGACAAAGATACGGATCCAATCCTTGGAAGATAGGATGTTAATGGTGAGCCCCTCCGGAAAGCTGAGACTCAACAATAAACTATGAAAGACCAGGTAAAACTGGGGGGAAAGGGCAAGAGCTGCAATTTCTATAGTGAGCCAGACAGAAAACAATCTAGGCTTTGAGGTCCATGAAGTTTCTGTCACAAATACTCAACTTTATCATGCATGAAAGCTGCCCTGGACGATCTGTAAACTAAGACCCAACAAAGCTTTGTTTACAAAACCAGGGGCACATCAAATCTGGCTAGGAAGCCATAATATGCTCACCCCTGGAGAAGGTGAAAAAGCCCTGTTTACTAACAAAGAGAGAATAGGAAGACTTTCTGTCTTGACCTGGCCTCCGACGTAGGGGAGAGGAAGTCACCCCTGCGAATTCCTACCCACAAGCTGGCTCGCGTACAGGGCCGGGCATGAGTTCAGAATGGCCGCATGACCCTGGACACACAAGTCTACATATTCACACGAAGTGTCCCGAGGGAAGGTGGCCTCTGGGTGCCTGGCAGAACAAGGCAACTCCTCCTGCACTCAAGCCAAGGTGCACAAATTCTACACAGATACGCAAGAGCTGAGCTTATAATTCAAACCTTGAAGAAGCAAGAAGTAAGCAAACAATATTATAACAATTGGCATAAGACAACCTACCAGGATTTTCAGAAAATGGAATTAGCAGACCTAGAAAAGCATGTTTAAAATGATTAAAGAAATAAATAAAAAATAAAATAAAAAACATCAGCAAAGAAAAATAAACTATCAAAAACGACCAGGCAAATTTGGGGGGAAAAAAACAGGATGTTTCCAGAAAAAGAAAGAGAGAGCAAACAGATCTGAATAAACTGTCCAGGATGCAACAGAGGCTACAAAGTAAAAAACACAGGAAAGCATGTGTCACCGCGAGCCCCAGAGAACAGAATGAGGGCTCGCGAACATCTAATTAGACTTCTGGTTTTTGTTCCCATTTTAAATAGAGTTGTTATATCAGTTGACACACTCAGTATTTTTAGTCAGTATTTTAAAAGTATATTTTACTGATTATGCTATTATAGTTTTCCCAATTTTTTTCTCCCTTTATCCCCCCACCACCCTCCCTCCAGCATTCCTCCCCTTTAGTTCATGTCCATGGGGTGTACATGTAAGTTCTTCGAATTCTGTTTCCTGTATCGTTCTTAACCACGCCCCGTCTAGTTTATGTCTACCAATTATGCTTCTTATTTCCTGTACCTTCTTCCTCCCCATTCTTCCCCTCCTCCTCCCCACCAAAAACCCTCCATGGGATGTTCCTTTCTCTGATTCTGTTCCTATTCTATTTGTTTGCTTAGTTTTTGTTTTCATTGTTTTTCTTTTTTTTAGGTTCAGTTGTTGATATTTGTGAGTTTGTTGTCATTTTACTGTTCATAGTTTTTGATCTTCTTCAATTTCTTAGATAAGTCCCTTCAACATTTCATATAATAAGGACTTGGTGATGATGAACTCCCTTAAACTTGACCTTATCTGGGAAGCACTTTATCTGCCCTTCCACTCTAAATGATAGCTTTACTTGGATAGAGTAATCTTAGATGTAGGAGTAAATGCAAAGAACTGGGAAAGGCGATATTCACAAAGATAATGGCTGAGAATTCTCCCAAACTGAGGAAAACTAGGCACCCAGGGATGCAAACAGAAAAAAATCACAAGCAATATGTTTTTTAAAAAATCCATACTTCAAGATATCAAGGAGAAACCCCCAAAACAAAAAGGAAAAAGAGGGAAAAGACAGGATTTTATCTACCAAGGATTAGTCTGACTGCAGTGTTTTTACTATAACAGAAACGAGAAGACAATGCAATAAAGTCTTCAAACAGATTAGAGAAAACAACTATTCATCTGGAGTTACTGAAGAAAGTGAAATAAAACTTCCCGACAAACAGAGCTTCCCCACCACAGACCCACACAGAGGCACTTCCAAAGGATGTTATTTCAGGGTGGCAGCAAATGAACCCAAAGGGCCGCGATGCAAGAAGGAATATAAATGGGTCCATTTTAACCTCAGACTACTCCTGGAGGTGACAAGGCCCCCTGAAAAACTAAGATGCCTGCACGGGGCTACACTAGCAGACAGCTCGGAATCACTGTAGAGCCTTCAGAGTGGAAAAGAAGTGAGAGGTCTCTGCAGACGTAGCAGGGACGCACCGCTGCCAGAGAAGACTTCCTCCTCAGGAATTCGACTAACAAGGACACTGCTGCAGAACTGAATTCTGTGCAATCGCGGCCGTGGCAGCCAAGCACCCTCTGCCGATTTACGGAGGACCAGAAGAGTGCCGTGCAGAAGCGCGCTTCACTGACCACTGCGAGGGACCTTCCTGTGCCCACCAGTGAGGAGTCCCCTTCTTCAATTCTTGAAGAAGAATTGAAAATGACCAGTAAAACCCACTTTGTATCATTTCTTCCTTATTACACATACGATAATACTTTTTTACCATGCAGGGGTAATACCTGTTAACCATGCAGGGGTGTTTAACCCATGGCCCAAGGGGCGCATGCAGCCCAGGACGACTATGAATGTGGCCCAACACAAAATTGTAAATTTGCTTAAAACCTTTTTTTTTTTTTGCCCATCAGTTTTCATTAGTGTTTGAATATTTAATGCGTGGCCAAAGACAACTCTTCGTCCAATATGGCCCAGAGAGGACGAAAGGTTGTCCACCCCTGCAAAAAGTAAACAGAAGCTAGTTCTCCAAACGAACCAGCAGAACACACAAGACGCACAGGTAAGAAGAGAGAAAACGGCACTTGTGCGTCATCTGGGCCGTATCGCGAACTGAAACGTTCCCCACTCTGCTCCCGCACAAGGCTCGCTGGAGAAGCAGGGAGGCCCGTCACATACAGCCCTGCCAGCCGTGCGGACAGTGGAGGAGGCCAGGATGTGATGCCTCACCTTAGCAGCACTGATGGGTCCAAGGGCCCTGGACAGGTGAGAGGAGCCACCAGGACTAAGTAGAAACATGGACACGAAATCGTGGAATGATGAGAGAATCAGTGCTACCGATCCCATGGCCATTGTCTTACAGGTGGACCAAATTCACATGACCATGTGATGCAAAGACACGCTTCTCAACAAGTCCTCCCTCTCGATGAACACCGCCCTGCAAAGCCAGACCCTCCCTCCAAGAGTGTAAGGCAATCAAGAACTGAGAGAGGGTGGTGTCAAGAGATTGAACAAATGTGCACAGATGTGGAAACAACAGGATTGTAAAGAACACAGGGAAAATATTAATACTGTCATTAAAATGATAAAAACCTCAGGAAACACCATTAACCAAACAGACTTTAGCAAAACACATAATCATTGCAGATAAGACCTCACATGTGTTTCCCGGGAAGTACATCTTAAAGTTTTATGAGAATGGATATACCGATTTAACAGCATTTTCTATTACAAACAGGAGCATTCTATAAATAAAACAATTCCAAACGTACCTGGTAACCCTCTTTCATGTATAGGTAATTCTTTCTCCTTTTTTATTTCATCATCCGAGCGGTATATGTCCTCCTCACTGAAATTACACCAAACGAGACATTTTAAAAATGTGTTGCACTGACATTTTCCCTCTTATCCCAAGTACGGGTCCTTAAAAACTGACAAGACATTTCAAGTTTAACTTTTTCATATTCATAATGACAATCTGATCAAATATGGGTCTTTCACCTTAGATGCTCATGTTCCTATCATTCTCCTTCTGAGTGTCTTACTATAAATAAGACCTTTTACATCACTCTACTTGCTGCCTGGCCCTGGGCTACTTACGCCTCATTTGCATATGAAAGCATCTCAGCACGTGTCTTATCAAGGAAGCAGTGTCACAATTCTATCAAGTTCTGAGAATATAGTGCTATTAAAAGTAGTAATGAAGAATGCAGGCCAATGGCCCACTTTACTGTCACAAGCAAATTTGACAATAGCTACTCTAAAAACAATAGGCAAGCATCAATTATTAAGCCCCCAAAGCTAAAAAAAACACCAGTGATGAAACATCAGTCCCCTCTCAGTGAGACGAGAGACTCCCTGAGTGGGTCTCCCGTGAACTAACAAGAACCTACTCAGCACCGGAAAGGGAGAAAACACCACTGGTGCTAGACCAGCACGAAGTGGTCCTGCTTCTGGTTTCAGGGACTTCTGGTTTGGAGGATGCCTCCTCTCCCCACAACACACACCACGTGACAATGACGGGAAACAGAAACACTGTCTTTGCTGAAGCCACAGGACCTGCGCCAGTCCAAAGCCGGGCAAAGGGGTAGTAAGTAAATGATGGGGGACGGGGAAGCCTTGCTGCCTATGGAAGGGCATCCTCGCAAGGCAAGACCCGCTGACCCTGCAGACCCCAGAAAGGCTCAGGAAGTAGGGGAGCCGAGTACTTCAGAAGGGACAGCAGACACCCAGAGCTGAAAACAAGGAAACTGGCTGATGAAAGCACAAGGAGTGAGCAGGCCCTCGATTCCTTATGCTCCCTCTCGATGACAACACACCCCCAAGCTCACACAAGGCCAGCCGCTCCGGGCACAACAGAACACAGGAAGGAGTTGATAGGATCAATATACCATAAGGAATTATTAAGTGAGCAACTGAAGCACTCCATCCCCAATTCCCTTAGCTCCCCCGACCCCCACCCCGTCCCTTGTCTATGGCCTACTACAGCTGGGAAAAAGCTGTATTAGGGGTGAGAGGGAGAAAGGGAATGATAAAGAGGGGGCGCTAAGAGAGGTGGCGAATCTAACATCCCTGCCTCTCCCCACCCCACTGAAAGCTTCAGTGACTCCCAAAGAAGAAAGAAAGGCTAAAATCTGGACCTAAACCACCAGTCTAGCCAGTATCCTGTGGCTTCCCTGAACACACCCACACCAGTCCAAAGTTTCACAGCCTTGAGCTTTCACACCCGTGGTTGGCTCTGCCTATTCCCTCTGCCCGACGGTCACGTGCCACGGCTGGAGTGGCGACCCCGAGTTAGAAAGTCAGGGTTTACCCTCTGCTCACACCAGCCCTTATCAGCTGTATGTATGAGCATGGAACACCTCTCAGCCTGCATTTCACCCCTGAAAAGGAACCCACCTCAAAAGACTGTGAGGAGATCCGTGTAAAATAGTTAGCACTCAAAAATGTTAGCTACTCCTATGAATCCTCATACTACACCCATTAGTGCAAAGTATTAATACATAATTTGCTCAATGACCATTTCTTATCCCTCTTTTTTCTCTAAAACAAAGGTAAGGGTGTGTGTGCGCCTATTTTTTTTAGTGTTCTGGGGTTGAGGGGTCAGACTCGGGAAAGGGTACTTTCCGTGCACTCTGGCTCCAGTCAGATGTCAAGTAAAAGGCGTGATGTCACCCGTGCAGCCTGTGCCAGAGTTCAAGGCAAACAGAAACCGGAATCGCAGAGACTATACATCAAACGGCTAAAATAAAGAGTGACTAAATGTGCTGGCTCTTCGTTCACTAATTTAATGACATCTTCCAGCTACCTTGCTAGCTTTGTCAAATATGAGAGACATGCTGACCCTACAAAACAGACATTCAAGTGAGTCACTTCCAAAACACTCCCAGAAGCACAACTTTGGGCCAGCGCTTCCCTAACCATGGCCTGTTTTCTCATCTTCAAAACGAGATGACTGGACAAGATCTATATTCTATATGGTCTACATCAGCGATTTTAAAGCCTTTTCCACGTCCTGGCACACATAAACTAATGACTAAAATTCCGTGGAACACCAAAAAATAGACAGTTTGCTGATCTGACAAAAATACTGGTACAATTTTGATTCATTCACACCAGACATCTACTTTTGTGTTGGCTGAAGGCATTTTTTTTTTTAAATTCACAATCTAAGAGGAAAGAGGTCAGTGCCTCTGACTAAATAGCCAGGTATTGCATGTTTTAAAATTCTTGCAGCCACCAGGTGAAAACTGCTGATCTGCACGATTCCTTTCCCAGGTCTTACTTCTAAAAGAGTAGGAATCTGCTTGTCAAATACTCTATCTCAAGCGAATTCTGCAGCTATACCGCATGCACATTTGGCTCTGCTGTGTCCTCTTCCTCTTCGATCTACAAAATAATCAAAGTGCAATCACGACGCCTGTGCCCAAGTGTTGTGACTTCTATGAACGAACGTTTCTCATTACAGCCACAGACACAAATTCCCACAAAGGCCAACAGGAGAGGAACGGAAAGAAATCAAAGGGAAGACAGAAACAGAAAGTGAGGCTACTGGAAATTTAAATAGCAGTGTTTCACGGTATGCAAAAGAAGCAAAACAGAAATTGATGAATGGGCCCCAGAGTATATTCAAATTACTTTAACCACAACTAGATTTCTTTCAGACCGTGTGCACAAATGTTTGCTAACTTCCAAGGCCACCCCAAAAAACTGTACTATGGCCTTTAAAGTCCACCTAAAAAATTATCCTAAAGCTGTATTTCCTTGCAGAGAAAATAAGTTTTAAGTTTCAGCAAAAAAGCTCAATCAATATGGTCAAAAAAGAAAACAGTTCAGAGAAAAATGAGATAGTCATCCAACATAAGAACAACCAACAGAAGAGAGAGATGTATGAGAGCAAGAAAAACTTTTTATTTAAGAAAATACTTCACTCAATAAACTTTTGCCTTAACATTTCTTGTTTTAAACCATCACCCAAGGATATGTTTATTGATTTTGAGAAACACTGATTTGTTGTTCCACTTATTTATGCATTCATTGGTTGCTTCTATTTTTTAAAGGTTTTATTTATTTATTTATTTATTTATTTATTTATTTATTTATTTATTTTTAGAGAGGGGAAGGGAGGGAGAAAGAGAGGGAGAGAAACATCAATGTGTGGTTGCCCCTTGCACACCACCTTTTGGGGATCCGGCCCGCAACCCTGGCATGTGCTCTGACTGGGAATAAAAACAACGACCCTTTGGTTCACAGGCCAGCACTGAGCCATACCAGCCAGGGCTCACTGGTTGCTTCTTGTATGTGCCCTGACCAGGGACTGAACCTGCAACCTTGGCATCTTGGGACAATGCTCTAATCAACTGAGCTCCCTGGCCAGGGCAATGTTGTATTCTAAATTATAACCTTCCTCTTGCTCTGTTCAAAGACCTGCATAACAGTGGAATTTTGAAAACTTAATTTTAAAAAGCTTACTACATATAGACAAAATTACACTATTCCCAAGAACAAAAGCTAAGCTAAAAACACAGACCTCATCAAAGCAGAAGACATTTCTGTGAAGCCAATTTTTCAATTTGATACAAGTAAAGATGTCACATGAAAAATGTCAATGCTGCAAAGCTAACAAGACAGCATTTTAATCACCCACCATTATGAACATTTGCACCAACTTCCCCTTACTTGTCTAAAAAGTTAAACTGAGTATGACTTCCTTCAGCTCTCTGGACCTGAACACTGCAGTTCACGCTTAACTTGGCCCTTTCCTAGGAGACTAATGGCCCAGGCAGTGTTGGTAAGACGTGTCAACCACTGTGACACTGACGTACCTTACCACACAGGAAAAGCAAAGACCACTCAACCCAGCCTTTCCACACCGCTTACCGGTTCTCGAGACGGTTGAATAACACATCAAATGCAGGAAAGTACCAGCACCCAGGCCAAACGTCCACCTCCCTTCTGAGACTGGACTTTCCACAACTGGCTCATGCTATTCCACGTGACTTCCAAAGGTATCTAGGGACAACCCAGAACCTTCAACAATGAGGTTTGATTCTCAGAGATATCCAGGCTCTAAACCTGGAAGCAGGCTCTATATCCAGGTGGGGGAAACAGTGGGAGGGAGTAGCTGTTACTCTATCAAGTACAGATCCTAGGAGCGCCTGCAGTGTGAGGCAGGTAGAAAAACTCATTGGCACAATAGTGTATTTAGCAACAGCCAGGAACATCAGTTTAACAATTTGTTGTTCACAGACCTTTTGAGAATCCACAGCTTGCATCAGAACCTCGGCCCAGAAAAACATAAATACACATAGAATTTTGCCTTGAATTTCAGATATGTCCCCACCCGCCAACCCACAGTCAGCCCACGGGCCCCAGATTCAAACCCTGGTCCTGTATAGGGCAGACAGAGAAAGGCCATTGGAGTAGTCTCACTTGTCAATTTCCTAAGCATGTCTAGCCTGACCACCAGCGATGTCTCAGGGCCATCTTGGTCCTCAGGGACTACAGTATGGAGTGGCTTAACTAAGAGCAAGAAGTGGATATAGCATAGGTTTCAAATGCAGAGTGAGAATAAAGAATGAGAGACCTGCTGACACAAGCAATGAGGAAGCTTCAAAACAAGTTCAACTGAATTTGGCCAGACCCAAGATATCTTTAAATGGGATCCTAAGTTATCTCGAGAGCCATCCTCAGGGCTGTCGGGGAGATGCCAATCAACCACAACCCTCAAATGAGCTAAGGAGGGAAGGTGAGAGAGAAGGAAGGAGGAAGGAAGGAAGGGAGGAAGGGAGGGAGGGAGGGAGGGAGGGAGGGAGGGAGGGAGGGAGGGAGGGAGGAAGGAAGGAAGGGAGGGAGGGAAAGATGGAGAAGATTTAGAAAGTAGCTCATCCATGTGGTTATCAAGTCATTTTGCTCCCTTGCTAAATACAGTGAGCTTAGTGCAAAGCACAGATATTCAACCTGTTTCACCTCATAGTACACGTAACTGAATTACGAAAATGCTGTGGCACACCAAAAAATATATTTGCTAATCTGACCAAAAAATAGGTATAATTTCAATTCATTCACACCAGATGGCTATTGTTGTGTTGGCTGTTATCATTTTTTTATTGGATAATCAAAGGAGAAAGAAGTCAGTACCCCTGACTAAATGGTCAGTTATTGCATGTTTTTTATAATTTCTGTTGTTGTTGTTTTTCATCTTCACCCGAGAATATTTTTATTACTGATTTTAGGGGGAGTGAGAGGGGGAGAGGCACGGAGAAAGAGACACGAACACACGGCTGCCTCATGCATGTGCCCCAATGGGGGAGATCAAACCCCCAACTAGCTTTGTGCCCTGATCAAGAATCAAATCCGTAACATTTTGGTGTACAAGACAATGCTCCAACCAACTGAGCCACCTGGCCAGGGCAGGTATCGCATGTTATAAAAATTCTTGCAGCACACTGGTTGAAAATCACTAAAGAAATCTGTATCTTACAGTACTGCCTAGGAAATGACCCATCCCTCCCCATACCCATCACCACGCCCTTCAGAGAATCACAGTCCATACAATTAATGGCTACAAAGTTGGGCTAATGGTTTGTATTCATAATTATTGTCTTCTGAATGCATTAAAAGTGACTGCAGTTTTATGGTGTTTCATTTATTCAGGGGCAAAAATTTTACTCAATTCCTATGCAGGCCAAACCCAATTCTTTGAGTGAGAAGAACAGAGTTGGCTCCAATGACAGAAAAACACAGTTTAAAAACTACTTTAGGTGGTAATTCAGGCATTACATTATTTATTTAAATCTATACCCAACTACTAGGCTGCATATTTCATCATGTAAGAATTGATGTGCACACACTATACTGCAAAGTATAAAATAAGCAGTTTATATGATATTGTAAGCACAGTTTCTCCAGCCCTTAAAGCAAAGAGAAAGAGCCTTACTGCCTATACAACAGGGAAGAAGGCTCAAAATATAAGGAGAGGTTCGAAATTTGTTGACACCTGCAGTAACCTTCACCTCCTTTCCCTTGCTCCTTCTTGTGCTCTCATGAGAGTTAAAGGAGAACAGGGTCATCAAATGAGAGCAGGGAAAAGGGAAACTAAGCCTTAAATAAACTGCAAACTGAAACATCTATGCCAGAAAAGAAAAATCTTAAGTTTGCTGTCACAAATCATGTCCCTCTGCCTGCACTGCTGAGGAAGCCAGAAAAAGATGCGAGACAATTCCCACCCAGACACCTTGGCTCTGAACCTGCTCCTGTGCCTCACTGATCAAACTGGACCTATCCACCCGCAACTTGGTGTCGTAATGTGTAAGATGACACATCTAGGCTGGTTTTTTTAGATTCCTCTCAGCGCTGAGTCCATAATCCTACTGACAGCAGACGGAAGAGGACGCAAAACCTTTTTGTCAGGAAGGAGTGCTTCTTTCACACCATGACCCATTTCCCCGGGTGCTCAAACTCAGGGAACCACATCCAACAGAAGTTGCCGAATAACTGCATACTTTGAGAAACGTAATTCTGGCATCAGTAGTTTCTGTATCACCCATGGGGCACGAAACTGTTCAGGTGGAGGCTGAGCAGCAGCATCCAAGGGCCAGGGCCATCAAGTAGGGGCAGAAGTGAAGCAGTAGCAGTTGGGGAACTAGGGACTGTGAGGGAGGAGGGGCAGAGGCAGAAGGTGCTGAGCCTTTACCAGTTGGAGTCTGAGGTTGGTCTCCAACTTGGGGAGCAAAACTGGAGCCACAGGTCACATTAGCTCACACATGGGCCTGCTCAGTGGTTTCAACTGAGTAAAATAAAATGCTACTATTGAAAAAATCAGGGCAGTCCACACAAAAGTCAGGATAGGTGGGGTTTTTTTAAATACAGAAAAGTCTGCCACTGTAGGCTGAAACTTAGCAGACCTAACCTGAACAGAGATGGGCCCTGCTTTCCAGGAACACCTGTCCAGTTTTACTCAAGTGACCTGCCTCACTCCTGGGAGTTTGAGATACCCCACTCTACATACTTCCCAGTGGCCATTAAGCATGGATCATGACATCCCAAAGGGTATGGTGCTCAAAAAATGAGAATGTCATAGCCCACAGTAAAGCAGCACGCAAAGGAGAGTTATAATACACTCTCTGCATAGCAGGGCTGCAATGGGCCCCTTTTAAGAAAATGTAAAGCTGGAAAAAAAAAGCACATTTAAGTGCACCCTACGATTCAATTTCCCAGCCAATTAAGCTATCTATCAAACTGGTTATCTAAATGTTTCCCTCAATTTTGGAACTCAAAGGCATTTGTTACAGGCCTAGAACTTGGAAAGTGTAGAAAGGTCTCAGCCTTCAAGTTTACGTTCTGCTTCCACACCCAGCCCCTTGCAGAAATTAGAAGAGCTTCCGATTTATGCGGCCTTCTTCACAGTTCTGCAAGGAACTAGGCTAACCGGCACAGCACAGCCTTCCGTATTTAACAATAAAAGGGGAGAAGGAGTATCTGGTGAAGCCATTAACAAGCCAAACAAATTTGGGTCAGACTCCGTCCAAAATCTAACCAACAGGTGGGACGCTCATCAAGCGGCAACCTGCCTCTCAAGAACACACGTGTGGCGTGGCTCAATTTTCCTACCCGGGTGAAGGGAAAATCCACTGGGTGTTAGTTATAACACACTTCTTGGTTGTTTCCAAAGCTGCCTGAGCTTTAACTTTAGACCTATGAAGATAGCCGAAACAGGGAGGAAGAGGCACTAGGTAACCATAATTGTGAGAAGGACCTTCCCGAAAAACATTAGTACTCTCTGTCCCCGACTAGCTTGCTTAGAATCAAGGGTACAAAGGACCCTCCACCGGCTACTCCCTAGTCCACTCCACGCCCAGGCTTCCAGAGGGAACCGAGCCCGGAGCCCCGTGCCACCCCCGCAGCGCTCCGCAACTCACTGGTCCGCCTGGCTCAGCACTACGACTCTGGCGGGGCTAGGAGACGCGGCCGCCGCCTCCCGCACCAACTTCTCCGCACCGCTTGTGCCTGGCCATGCTCCAGGCTGGGGCATGGTCCCCCGACTCATGGGGCCGCCTGCGACGGCAGGAGGTCAGCGCCTCCGAGCGATCCAGGGCCCTTATTGTCAGGGCGCCCGACTGAAGCAACTGCCGCCCCCAACGCCGCCTGCTTGGTTCCAAGAGTGCACAGACCGCTTCCGCGCGCGTCACCGCTGCCCGCCCCATGGCCTCTGACCCTCACCGAGGGGGCGTGGCCCGTGGGACCAGTAGCAAAAGGACTGGAAGCCTGCGCATGCGCATGCGTGGGCTGGGCAGCAGGCTTGGAGGAGTCCGGCGCGGGTTGGTCACTGCGCATGCTCCGCCTCTCCTAGCTATAATTTTGCTTCGAATGTGCTGGCTGCCAGCTTGTCTTCGATGTTTTGGGCATCCTGCGGCATTAGAGGAGGGGAGGAGTGGTTGTATGGCGGGACATGTCCTCAATTAGGAGGACCAGAAAAACCTGCCCGAGTAGTTCACTCCTCGTTAGGGCGCTAACGTGTTTGGTCACCACGCACTGTCACTCTGGGCTTCCGAGTGTTGCTCTACACCGACCTGGGTTTCCTCAACTATACAGAGAGAGACGTGGGCAGAATGAGTGATGCTCGGCTTGCCTGGCTTTTCTTGACAGTTCCTTCAAGATCCGCCTTCTCCCCCTCCCCCACCCCTACCCAACCCAGCCCAAAGGGCTTTGGCCTTGGGGTTCCGGCCCCTCCCCTCCATGAGGGCGGGAATGGCGATCCTGCTCCATTGGATGGTTGAGCAAATGCAGCAGTGTGTTCTTGGACTGTATTCTTTCAGATAGAAATTTTGATTTAAGAGGAACAAGAGCAAAGGGAAAATATTACCAGACTTAGAAGATCTGAAAGTGAAATGATTCATCACCGGGAAGGGAATAGAGTAGTAGCCTCTAAAGATGAGCAGCAGCCATGGGTGCAAGGAGCATCGTCAAGCAATCAGGGCAGAACTGGGTAGAGAAGGAGGGAAGGGCATGGCAATTCGGAAACGAGCAAGTATTCAGGGGCAAAACAAGTGGGTAGCCGGGGATTTTACTGAAAGATGAAACTGGAAGAAGGATATTGGAGATCAGAACATGAAGGGCCACCTTAGGCTGACTAGGGAGCCTGTGCTTGTTCCTTGTTGCAAGACAGGAAGGATATCATTTTGGAAGATCACTTTGTAGTTAAGAAAAGATTGGACAAGGGCAAGACTGAGAGACCAGCTTAGGGAGACTAAATGGTAGTGGGCACACAAAAGAGAAACTGAATGGAAAGAATATTTGCATTTTGAGGCAAAGAACTATGGGGTTTTTTCCTTTAATTTTACTTGAAATTGTAATCAATGCCCATGCTTAAAAAATCAAAGAAAAGAATGTATGAATTGTGTTTTTATGGCTATTAAAGGTGTGGGATGATATTTGGGTGAATAGTGTCCCCCAAAAGTCATATCCTGAACCTCAATGTGACCTTGTTTGGAAATAGGGCCTTCTCAGATTTAATCAAGATGAGGTAATGCTGGATTAGTCTGGGCCCTAAATCTAATGACTGGTGTCCTTATAAGAGGAGAGGATGCAGAGATATGTAGACACAGAGGGAATAAAGACACGTGGAGATGGAAGAAGAGGTTGGAGTGGGTAGCTTCAAGCCAAGAAATTCCAAGAGCCAGTAGGAGCTAGAAAGAGGAAAGGAAAGTTTATTCTAGAGCAACACAGCCCTGCTGACAGCTTCAGTTCAGATAGGTAGTCTCCAGGACTGCAAAAGAGTAGATTTCTGTTGTCTTGAGCCATTCAGTTTGTGGTACTTTGCTATAGCATACGGAGGAAACTAATACAAGGACCAAGACAAAGGATTATAAAGTGGTATTGGGCTTAATTTATAACTCCTTTCATCACTTGACTTCCATCCACCCAAGAGTGGCTACACTAAATGAAGTGCCAAAACTGCCTGAGATACTACTGTAGAGGAATTCATACAATGTCATGGGAACATTGGAATATTAGAGTGTATTTTTTACGTAGGACCTGCTCACATACCCCAGCAATGCTCAGAGGATATTACCTTTCACCATGACGGTGAGAAATAAATTTGTTAGGGGAGCCCCAGCATCCTTGAAGAAAAATGTAATTGCTCTTCTCTGGAGTCAAATATACCTTAAAGTGGAAACTGCTACCACCAAACTGGATTCCTAAAAGCCATGGGGATTTTGAAATCCCAGGTTGGCATGAACCAAGGGTGTTACTTAATTGACAAAAACTAGGTGGGCATGGTTACTGCAATGGACAGCTGAACTAAAGCAGTAATCAGAAATGTCTGACTTGCAGTTTCTAGACTTGAGTCAATTTATACACCCAGAACTCTTTGAATGAAGGGAAGGCACATCCTCTTTAGCAAGTGCCTTGCTACATTGCCAAAAATGTATAATGTTATTCTTGTCCCCCGCTTTCTCCAGAAGGTCCTGTGGACATCTACCAGAGCAACCGTTCACTGGGGGAAAAGACCTAGTCAGACTTTGGAGGGATTAGAAGACAATGACTCTAATCTGACACTAATTCATGAAAACCCAAAACATCATTGTGTCTACCTATCACAGTAGGGCTTAGGGAGATCAAGAGTTCAATGGAGTTTTAAGCTCAGGTTCATCTCACATTAGGCCCAGCGGATGTCTGAACACAGCCTGTGGTTATCTCCCCAGCTCCAGAATGCATGATTAAAATAAACAAGCTCAGCCACTATCGGAATCCCCACATTCATTCCCTGACCTGTACAGTGAAGGTAGGAAAGCCAAACAGAAGCCACTAGAACTGTCTGTACATAAAAAATGTAAACCAAAAGCAATACCACATTCTTGGAGGAATTGTAAAGACTAGCACCACCATCAAGGACTTGACAGTTGCAGAGGCTGTGCTACCCACCACGTCTGTCTTCAGCTCACCTATTTGGCATGTTCAGAAGACAGCTAGCTGAGCCTTGGATAATGACATAGGATTTTCATAAATCTAATTATGTGGTGATTCCAGATGCACTGCTTTTCCAGATGTGGTTTTCTTGCTTGAGCAAATCAACACATTTCCTAGTACCTGGTAGACAGCTATTGATCTGGCAAATGTTTTTTTCTTCTATACTTGTTGAAGAAGACTGCCAGAAGGAATTTAATTCAACTGGCAAGGCCAGCGGTACATTCTCACTGTTCAAACAGTACAGTGCAACCCTTCAGTCTCACGTCATGATTTCGTCTGCAGGGATCTCCATCCCTCTCCTCTTTCCCTTCCACAGAACATCACACTGCTCCATTAGATTGGCGAAGACATGCTGATTAGTCCTGGTAGATAGGAAGTAAAAAATCACTGTACACACATTGGTAAGATATTTGCGTCCTAGAGGATGGGAAATAAATCCCCTAAAATTCAAGTGCCTTCTAACTCAGTGAAATTTCTAAAGGTCCAATGGTGTGGAGTACACCAAGGAAAAGAATAGTGTTTCTATTTGGCCCCTCCTACCACTACTTAAAAGGCACAACAACTAGTGAGAGAAGAGAAAGCTGCAACAGCTCCAGGCTGCTCTGCCACTTCAGTCACATAATCCAGCAGATTTAATGGTGCTTCAAGTGTCAGTGGCACAAAGAGCTGCTATTTTAGTCTTTGGAAAACACCTAGAAGTGAATCACAAAGCACACCCTTAGGATTTGGGAGCAAAGCCCCGGTGGATATCTCCCCTACTTTTGAGAAACAGCTTCTGGCCTCCTACTGGACCACAGAGGACACTGAATGCTTACCCATGAGCTACCAACTTACCCTGTGAACCTGAGCTCAGTGAAATATCATGTTAAGAGATTGTAACCTTGATGTGATCTGATGAAAATGACACTGCCCTTCTGTGATCTTCCCAAAAACCATAACCCCAGGATAACTATGAGAAAAATGTCAGACAAGTACACATTCCATTAAAGAGGCATCCTGAAAAATGTTTGACTGGTACGCTTCAAAACTGTGAAGATCATCAAAACCAAAAAAAAATTCAGAGGAACTACATCACTGAAGAGAAGCCTAAGGAGACATGACAAATAAATGTGTTGTGATGTCCTGGATGGGATCCTGGAGCAGAAAGGGGTATTAGGTTAATGAAAGTCTGAATAGACTATTGACTTTAGTTAATAATAATGTGTCAGTGTTGGATGTTAGGTGTAAAAAATGTACCATATTAATGTAAGATGTTAATAATAAGGCAAACTGGGTGAAGGGTACATAGGAGCCCTGTACTGTTTCCTGCATTTTTCTGTAAATCTAAAACTATTTTTAAAAATAATGCATATTAGGAAAAGATCAAACTCAAATGGCCATGGTACAGTGTTAAGCCAAGAGTTTCCAAAACGATGAATATCTAGTTATATTGTTCTTATTTTGAGCTTCAATGGAAAGTTTTAAATGTAAATGTTAATTATTTCATCTTCAATCTTTTAAAAATTTCTATTGTGTATATGTGTTACTGCATACACAGTACATAAGTACACAGGTACATGTGTGCATTTTAATATATGTATATTGGAATATACTAACATTTTTATTAACATTACAAAAATAAATTATTAGAGAACAAATGTAACAAACTAAATAGGGCAAAAACTAATTTAGGCTTTCTTAACTGAAATTGTGAGAAGCTCACGAACAGTAATATAATTACAATGAATAGCCTATTCTTATGTCAAGATGAATAAATAATAACAAAAAATCTATAAGTTAAGTAACAGCCCATATAATAACATTGCTAGAGACAATTCCACTTAGTTTCCAGCTTCTTCTTAGAATTAAACATTCCTAAATTAGATAACTAAAACTTATATGATGTTATTATACTTTGTAAGTCCTTAGACTTGTAAACTTACATTTAGAATCATCTCAGATTAATAGAGCTACTTTAGTGGCCTCGGGCAGAATAGATAGACTGAAAGACTGAGTTCCTCTTTAAACACTCCAGCCGTTACTCACAAACACTGTTCGTGAAGAACACTGCTGAACCATTAGAGTGTTTGTGTTTTTGTTTGTTTGATTGACTCTTAGTTCTCTACATGGAACTCAGTACAAGTTAGATGCATATCTCCTTTGGCAACACCTTAAATATCATATTTTACAGCAATGTCAAGACACCCTATATTTATGCTTTATGGAATTTCCCACTGTACCAGCAGTAAAAAATAGATTTCAAATGTATTCTGGGTACCAGTTTTCAGGTATTCACAGGAAAGTTACTTTTTGGTTTGTTCTAATTTCCCAGGTTTGCATACTGCACTCAAGCTTGAAAGGAAGCATGGCTAGTTTCACACCAAAATGAACTGCCCTAGAAATGTCCGTGTGTTTATTTGAAAGACTGTCTTTTCCTCTTGATTGTGGAATATTCCTGTTGTCAACACAAGGGGGGGACCTACTATGTCTTTGCAGTTCTGAGACTCTAAGAAATAACTTTAGAGAGAAAAAATAGAAATAATTCATAAGAAAAAATATCTGGTAGTAATTTAGTCTCCTGGAAACCCCCAAAACTGTCCCCAGGAGTTTTTCTTGGGTGCCTCAAGGGCTGTGTTATCCAATACTGAGCACCTGAAATGGAGCTGGTCAGAATTAAGGTCTGTCATTTGTGTGAAATACTACAGGATTTCAAGGGCTAAAATCCCTTGATTTACTAAAAAACAAAGAGAGTATAAATTATCCCATCTTTAATTTTTTATATTGAGTGAGTGTTGAAGAGATAATATTGTATTATATGCAACATTAATTTCACATGTTTTTCTTAGCTTTTAAAAATATAATGCTAGGAAATTTAAAATTACCTGCGTGGCTGACATTGTATTTCTACTGGACAGTGCTGTTCCAGAGTGCCCAGACAAAAGGACAATTTAAATCTTGCTTTCAGAGAAGCCTCCAAACATAAGGCACCAAAAACTTATACTCAGTCTTCATGTCTTTCCTTCTCTGGAGAGAAGAAATGTTTGTATTTAAATTGAGTATTTGATGAATATGTAAATTCTGATACCTTGTAGAGTTGGGTTATAATAATGATGACAACTTCACTCAGAAAAAGCATCACCCCATTGAAGGAAAGTCTCAAAAGAATGAGGTAAAATAACAGTGAGAAATATTGGTGGCATCTTATGTCATCCAGATGGCACTCAGGCAGGGCTGTCTGCCTGCCTTACTTAGCACTCAGGCTTAGCAGGAGTGTTTGCAAGTAAGATGACTGTGTTGGGGTACTTCCCAGAACTGAGAAAGCGACTGACTCTTGAGTGGATGGATAACCAGTTCTCTTGTAGGTCAGGTGGAATCTAATTCACTGCTTTCAAAAGATTTGAAGGGGAACGAGAAGCGGTTTGTTGATGGTTTGAATTAGTATTTAATGGGAGGTTACTATGCTACTTTTGGCATGCAATTCAAAAGCTGGAAGAATTGATTTGAATTACTTTGTTATAACAAAACTCCATCTACTTTTGACAACAGGGTTTCTCAGGTTTTATATCTGTAAAACCCCAAAATACAAATAGAATTGAGGTTAAATCCTATCTCTAACAAAAAATAGCATTCCCCAGTAGTTTTTGAAAGGGTTGTATATATCCAATAAAATTTTACTATGTGAGATAATGTATAATATTTATAATGTAGTGATTCAAATTTTACTACTAATAATTATAATAAATAAACATTTAAGTAATTTTGAGTAAAAATACTTTCACACATAAAAATTTGCTGCAATAAATAAAATTCTGGGAGTGGAGAATGGAGTGGAAATATGATTTCAATAAAAAAAGCAATGATGCAAAATTGGTCTTTCTTTATGAATGATAGTGATGGGTTTTTTTTTAAGATTTTATTTACTTATCTTTTGAAGGGAAGGGAAGGAGAGAGGGAGAGAAATATCAATGTGTGGTTGCCTCTCATGTGTCCCTTGCTGGGAACTGGCTTGCAACCCAGTCATGTGCCCTGACTGGGAATCAAACCACGATTCTTTAGGTCATAGGCCTGCGCTCAATCCACTGAGCTATACCAGCCAGGGCTATGCTAGTGATGTTCTAATAAACGTTATTTAGATTCTAGTAGAAACTAAGTCAGGTGATGATTTTATTTTAAAATGTCAATATTTATTTATAACACAATAGAAATTACATCCTTAAAAACTATATTTCTACTGGAAAATTTTAAGATGTCAACTTTCAAGTATGGAACATAGAGGAGAAGGTAAGCAAAAATATTCAGATTACTGTCTTAAATGGAAAGTAGTCAAAATTCCTTTTTTTATAGATGTGGCAACTGAAGACCAGAAGTTCTGTGCACAAACCAGAAATCCAGGCCGAATTCGGTCACTGGCTCTGCAACCCCGTTCCAGCTCCCACGCACACAAGGCCCACGGATTCTGTGAGGAAGTCCTCATGCATCTGTGATGACGCACCTCCAGGGAGAGGTCATCTCTCTGAAACGTATTTGGGTTTAGAGTTGCTGTCTGGCATCTGGTGGCAGCCCATTACCACCATCTCATCCACTGTCAGGATTCTTTCTAGAGCACAGGCAGCAAACACAAGGCCCAAGGGCTGAACCCCGCCCTCTACCTTGTTTTATCTGGCCCAGCACCTTCTTTCTACCCGGTGGCAGCGCTGAGCTCTTTGCCCCTAGTTAAGGAGTACTGTATTTTTAAGGCTGTAAGATGCACTGAACGATAAGATACACCTAGGTTTTAGAGGAGGAAAATAGGAAAAAAATATTTTGAAGCAAAAAATGTGGTAAGATAGTTAATAACATAAATAACATAGGCCACTGCCCCCACCCCAACAGCTATATTTGGACTATAAGACACACCCCCCTTTTCCTCCCAAATTTGGGGGGGGGGGGAAGTGCACCTTATAGTCTGAAAAATACAGTAGTTACATTTATACAGTTCTAAAATTACATTCGGCCCTTTGAAGGCAGCTGCGAGGCTGACATGGCCCCTGGTGAAAATGAGTTGGATACCCCTGTAAAGTAATCATTCAGAAACATGAGGTCCTCATACATCTACCTCAACAAGCGGAGTTGTCATTTACCTGTCGATTTCCCTACCCAGGCTGGAAGCACCTTGAGGGAGGTAGCTCTGCACTGTCCTGGCTCTGGAGGGGCTGCCTAAACCAAATACCACAGTCTGGGGGCTTAAACGGTGCTGGAGCTGGAAGTCCGAGACAAGAGTGACAGCAGGGTTCGTTCCGGTGAGAGCCCTCCTCCGGTCTGCAGGCCTTCTCACCAGGCATGCCTGCCGAGGGAGAGCCGGCTCTCAGTTCTTCCTCTTCTCGTAAGGACACTAATGCTATTGGGCCAGGGCCCTCCCCCATGACCTCATTGAACTTCATTACCTCCATAAACAGCCTGTCTCCCCATACTTTTGCATTATGGCGTAGGGCTTCAACATATGAATTTTAGTTGGGCATAAATATTCAGTTCATAACACTCATAAATCTTTATGGACTTTGTTCCTAAGCCAATGGATGGTACCAGTGATCATTAACAAATTTTTGGTGAAAGAGTTAATATTAATTTTTAATAGCAGTATCATAATGGCAATGTGGTATAACAAAGAGAAAACTAGCTATAGGACCTTGGGCAAGCCATGTAACCTCTCTGAGGCTCAGTTTCTCCAGATGCAAAATCTAGATAGTAATGCTTATCCTATAGATATGTTATGAGAATTAAAGGAGCTGTGTCATGGGCCTGGAATAGCAGTGTGAAAAAATCGCTATATCTAATGCTTTCACGTAACACATTCTAGTTTATAAAGCACTTTTGTTATACCCCACGCTACAGAGTCAAGGCCCGAGTGCCTCAGACGTTTGTGGCACCAAGCCTAGCAATCTGCTCACTATGCCAAGTGATCTGAGCCCTCACAGAAAGTGCTGGTTTTAAGATAACCATGGATGTCACTAGGTCATAACTTCTGTTTTGAGGAATGAAGTAATTTGCTGAATGGGTCCAGCCCTCAGGGCAACCCAGAGGCCAGGTTAAGAAATCTGCCTGATAGGGAGAGAAAAATGTTCTTGCCAAATTAAGCACTTGCTTGCAATTTCCTTAAATAAGTTACTTTTTAGAATAGTTGTAGTCAAAGCTTTGTGGGTTAAGTCCAATCATGGACACTAGATGGCACCATAAGAACCTCTCCTGGACCTACCAGTTCCTGCAGGTTGAAGCTCTTCCCCACCATTTACAGCCTAAAGATTTGGGGCCCAGTCTGGGATGAAGAAAACTTAGAGGAATGCTCTTCCTTTTCTGTTTAGAGTCTGTAAGATTTTTTTTAAGAGGCTGGTCTTCTACTGTGCATAGTACACAGAGGAACAAGGCTCTTACAACAAACTACAGGGTGTGGCACAAATAATACCCTTTTTATTACAAAATCTTTTATTATAAAATCATACTCATGTAACTCTTAACATAACAATATCACATTCAAGCACATCATAAAAAATTTTAGGTGAAATGTTCAGGTTAAAACTATAAATTATTATACCCATATTATTAGCTACCAACTACACTCAAGCAGGCGTTACTCCTGCGGGAACCTGTACAGCCAGCTTGGATCAAACCAGGACACTTGACCTGAGTCCTAATGCTGATGCGAAACAGCTGGTTTTCTCAGAGAAAGTCTATTTCCCTCCCTGTGTGCATCTCAGCAAATTCCTGGGAGGACCATGCGAAGTCATACATGAGAGCTGCCAAGTGCTAATTAAAAACCAAGGTTCTTCCACCTCCGAGGCCCTCCTCTCCCTGGGAGGCATCTGCCTTGCCCCAGCTCAGGCCCCTGCTCACCCGGCCCCTGCCCACTCATTACTAACTCCAAGATCACTCTCAACATTTATAAAGGACTCTGACACCAGACTGTTCATTTCAACATTCACTCAAACAACCGAAACTCAGTGTTTGTGTTCTCCACACCAGTGGTGTGCAACCTCTCATCTGCAGCTTAGTTCAACGGCTACACCCTAGGCCTTGTTTGTCATCATCCGGAAGCAAGGGCCCTTAAAATCATCAGCTTTACCTCCCACTCTGCGTCAGAAGTCACCTCTCCTTCCCCTTTCCCACTTGCTCCTCAAGTTCATTGGGACTTTTAGCTCTTTCACTTCTTCCTTCTCTCCTGTTCATCAGCCTCCACTTCTCTACACAGAGAACCCTTCCTCTTGCCTATGCTGTTAACAGTAAGCAGCTACTGTCTCATTGACACAACTCCCTTACTGCCTAGTCCTCCAGGGCTGTGACCCCTCAGCGCCTGCTCCCCTAGAGACTAGTGCAGCCCTGTGTTTACTGAGGAGGAGGGGCACAGGCTCAGAATGGAAGTAATCCCTCTGAGAGTCAGGGTTGGGTATTTTAGGTTGATGAGAACGTCCACTCATACGAGAATCAAGAGAGATGATCAATGAAATGAGACTTGTAAAATGTTTTTTATCTTTTGCATCTTCCAAGTCTATGGCCTTTCCCTGTGACCCAGAAGGATCTAGAATTATTAGAATAAAAATGTACCTAGAGGAAGGGTGTAGTTTATTTCCAAAATAGGTAATTTAGACTCAAAGCTAAAGGCCTAAGGGAACTAGGGCTTAGAGATTATGCCAAAATATAATTTGGAACAACAGTAGGAAAGAGCCAGGTACACTTTCCCCGTACATGCCCACAGTAACTAGGGAGGGTCATGAGAGCCACAGAGGAGGAGTCTGAACAGGGCACGCCCTTGGAGGAAGTGGGCAGGAGTGCAGAGGACCTGGGTTGCTCCCTTTTCCAAATTCCACATCCACCTAAGCCTGAAACCAAGGTGCGGCCCTTAACTCCCAAGTGCAGGAGGTATAGCAAGAAAATTCACACCATGTATTAAGTCATTTCATCCTCAAAAATGCCACAAAACCATAATTACCAAGATGAAAACAACACCACAGATTATTGCCGGTCCCATTTTACTGAATAGGAAGCACGTGACAGAGTCAGGATTCTGACCAGGCCAGCTGGCCTCAAAGGCCATACATACTTCTAACCACCATACACACAGCCTCTCAATAAGCACCAGTTCCCTACACTCACCCCAACCCTTTCTCTGGTAAAACCCACGTTAAGAAGCATAGTTCAAAAAGATAGGCTACCCCGTGCTTTGTGCTATTACTGTTTAAGCTCTAAACTCAACTGGGCCTTCAGTCCTGCTCCGTGACTTATTTCTTCTCAGTCTGCTCCCTTCCCCCATTCCTGCAATGGAGCTCCTAAACCTTACCATTCCCTGCCTGCCTCACTCTTAGCAATGAACTTGCCTGTGATTCACAGACAGAATCAGTGCCACTAAGGGAGGACATGCTCAGCTTCTCTCCTTCTCCCAACTAACTTATCTTCACCTTCCCATCTCTCTTTCCAACCAGTTTCGGAGGAAGAGACATATGTCTGTCTGTCTGTCCTCCTGTTTCAGACTATTCCCTCCTTTGCCTTTTTACCTCCTTCAGGATTTTTATTGAGTGTCTCCTTCCAATAGCTTCAACCAACCCTCTCTCTGCTGGGTTCTTTCAGCATTTAAACAAAGTAAGATCTTACCCTCTTTTCACATCCTTTCCATCCATAATTGTCCCAGACATCAGAAAATTTTAAGTACCAGTCTTTGAACTCTTCCTAACAAGTGATGAAATTTCACAAATTTATTAGAAAAATGAGAAACCTAAGGATAACCTAGGGGGTTTCTCATTGAACAAAGGTAACTAATTTAAATGGTTTTCTTTTCTTCTGACAACATTGCCTTTCAGAAGCACGAAGATTGTGTATGAGCAAGAAAAGAAGACCTCTTTGCTGAGTTAAGATATTGAGATTTGAGACTTCTTTGTTATTTACATAACCTAGACCAGAAGTTCTCAAACTCTTTGGTCTCTGGTAAACCTCTGCACTCTTTGCACTCTTGAAAACTATTAAGGAGAATTCCAGTCAAGATGGAGGCATAGGTAGATACATTGTACCTCTTCACACTACCAAAAGAAAGACAACAACAAATTTAAAAACAAAACACAGCCAGAACTGCCAGAAAATCAAATTGCATGAAAGTCCAACAACCAAGAAGTTAAAGAAGAAACGTTCATCCAGATCAGTAGGAGGGGCAAAGATGGGCAGTTTGAGCAGAGAGGATGTGCGATGAGGCAGCAGCTGGCAGACCAGGAGAGGTGGTGGCTGGTGGAGTGAACAGTCGCACATCTGCAAGCAGATAAACCAGAAGGAAAAACTGGGGAGTGAGACAGACCATAAAAACTAGGGTTCTAGTGAGGGGAAATAAAACCTCAAAACCTCTGACTGAAAACACCTGTGGGGGTTAAGTTGGTGGGAGAAACTCCCAACGTCATAGGAGAGTTTGTTGGGGTAGACCCACAGGGTCCTAGAACGTATACAAACCCACCCAACTGGGAATCAGCATCAGAAGGCCCCAATTTGCTGTGGGTAGTGAAGGCAGTGACTGAAAGCTGGCCCCAAGCCGAGCAGGTGGTACTGTTCCCTCTCTGACTTCTCCCCTACATACAGCACCGCAAAGCAATGAGTTGGGTTGCCCCCCCCCTCCCCGCCAGTACCTAAGGCTCTGCCCCTTACTGCATAACAGATTTGGCAAGACAGGGAAAAAAATGACCCAAATGAAAGAACAGATCCAAGCTCCAGAAAAAAATACAACTAAGCAATGAAGAGATAACCAACCTATTAGATGCAGAGTTCAAAACACTGGTAATTATGATACTCACAGAAATGGCTGAGTATGGTTGCAAAGTAGAGGAAAAAGTGAAGGCTATAAAAAGTGAAATTATTGTTGGATGCGATTTGCTAATATTTTGTTGAGGATTTTAGCGTCTATGTTCATCAGCGATATTGGCCTGAAGTTTTCTTTCTTTGTTGTATCTCTATCTGGTTTTGGAATTAGGATGATGCTGGCTTCATAAAAGGTGTTAGGGAGTTTTCCATCCTTTTGTATTTTTTGGAATAGTCTGTGAAGAATGGGGGTTAGCTCTTCCTTAAATGCTTTGTAGAATTCTCCTGTGAACATATTTGCCAATGATACCTCAGACAAAGGTTTAATCTCCAAAATATACAAAGAACTTACACGACTCCACTCTAGGAAGACATCGAACCCAATTAAAAAATGGGAAAAGGACTTGAACAGACACTTCTCTAAAGAGGACATACAGAATATCCAGAGACACATGAAGAGATGCTCAATATCGTTAGCTATCAGAGAGATGCAAATTAAAACCACAATGAGATACCACTTTACACCAGTCAGGATGGCTATAATAGACAAAGCAACAAACAACAAATGTTGGAGAGGGTGTGGGGAAAAGGGGACCTTAGTTCACTGTTGGTGGGATTGTAGACTGATACAACCATTATGGAAAACAGTATGGAATTTTCTCAGAAAAATAAAAATTGACCTGCCTTTTGACCCAGCAATTCCACTGCTAGGATTATACCCCAAGAATCCTAAAACATCAATTTCAAAGAACCTATGCACCACAATGTTCATAGCAGCACAATTTACAATAGCCAAGAGTTGGAAGCAACCTAGGTGCCCATCAGTAAATGAATGGATCCAAAAATTGTGGTACATATACACCATGGAATTTTATGCAGCAGAGAGAAAGAAGGAGCTACTACCTTTTGCAACAACATGGATGGAACTGGAAAGCATTATGCTGAGTGAAATAGGCCAGGCATTGAAGGACAAATACCATATGATCTCACCTTTGACAGGAAGCTAAAGAATAAAACAAACAAGCAAACAGAATAAAAACAAAGACGCTGAAATAGAGAACAAGTGGGCAGCGACCAGAGGGGAGAGGGAAGGGAACTTAAGGGGAAAAAAGGGGGGAGGGATTTTGAGGAACAAGTATGAAAGACACAGAGATGAGGACTGGGGGGGGGGATAGGAGGGAGGGGGGAGACCGGGCGGGGGGGGGAAGAGAAAAAAAAATGTACTTGAAAAGTAACTAAATAAAATTAAAAAATTAAAAAATAAAAAAATAAACCTAAGAGTAAAAAAAAAAAAGTGAAATTAAAAAAATATACAGGGAACCAACAGTGAAGGGAAGAAAACTGAGACTCAAATCAATGGTTTGGAACAGAAGGAAGAAATAAACATTCAACCAGAACAGAATGAAGAAATAAGAATTTTTAAAAATGAGGAGAAACTTAGGAACTTCCAGGACAGCTTTAGTCATTCCAACATCCAAATCATAGGGGTGCCAGAAGGAGAAGAGGAAGAGCAAGAAATTGAACTTATTTGAAAACATAATAAAGGGGAATTTCCCCAATCTGGAAAAGGAAATAGACTTCCAGGAAGTCCAGGAAGCTCAGAGAGTCCCCAAAAAGTTGGGCCCAAGGAAGCACACATCAAAGCACATCATCATTGCATTAGCCAAGATTAAAGAAAAGGAGAGAATCTTAAAGGCAGCAAGACAAAATGAGAGAGTTACCTACAAAAGAGCGCCCATCATACTATCAGCCGATTTCTTGAAAGAAACCTTGCAGGCAAGGAGGAGCTGGAAAGAAGTATTACAAGTCATGAAAGGCAAGGACCTACATCCAAGATTAGTTTATTCAGTAAAGGTATCATTTAGAATGGAAGGGCAGATAAAGTGCTTCCCAGATAAGGGCAAGTTAAAGGAATTCATCATCACCAAGCCCTTATTATGTGAAATGTTAAAGGGACTTATCTAAGAAAAAAAGATCAAAACTATGAACAGTAAAATGACAACAAACTCACAACTATCAACAACTGACCCTAAAAAAAAACAAGCAAAAACGAGCTAAGCAAACAACTAGAACAGGAACAGAACCACAGAAATGGAGATCACATGGAGGTTATCAGCGGGGAGGGGAGGAGAATGGGGGGAAAGGTACAGAGAATAAGTAGCATAAATGGCAGATACAAAATGGACAGTGGGAGGTTAAGGATAGTATAAGAAATGTAGAAGCCAAAGAACTTATATGTATGACCCATGGACATGAACTAAGGTGGGGAAGTAATGCAGGACAGAGGGGAATGAATGGGGGGAAATGGGACAACAGTAATAGCATAATCAATAAAATATATTTTAAAAAACTATTAGGGACTTGTATTAACTATATTTTCTTTCTGTAGTCTTGATGCTCTGGCATTTGGGACCATGCTGGCCCAGGAGAGGTGGCCCCCCCAAGGACTAGCTAATTCCTGGAGATAAATTACTCACCTATGAACACACCTTCACATGCACACTAACCAATATTCTAGAGATTACAGTGACATCAAAAATAGAAAATAGTTCTTATGTATTTATTTTTAAAAGTAAGTCTACACGGGAATTATTTGGATAAAATATAAAAAGTATTTCAGATGTCCCTAAGTCTTACAACTTTAAGGTACTAGGGTAAAACACATCGAAAGCTGTATAAATTCAGTGGGAATTTCAGATATCTGTAACTGAAACTATTATATCACTCTAATTTCTGTCCAACAAAATAAGCATTAAAATAAATGTTACTAAATGTCCTCTACTATTATGAACAAATTAAAATTTAAATATTTGAGTGATTCTCTGCTTATATTGATAGCAATTATTAATTTAAGCAGGAAGAAGAGCATTCCCTTAACTCATAGTGGAGAACTGTCAATATAGGAGAGCTGTATTGAATGTTTCAGCTCAGGGCCATGAGAGTTAGGAGATATTTTTTCAACTGAGGGGTAGGTGTTGGATAAATATTTGGAACTTTTTGGAACTTTTGGAACTTTTTTAGAGAATAAAATGGATCTCATTTAACTCACTAGATTCTTTTTCTTATTTTGCTTTTCACCAATGGGAAAAACTCTTTTGCAGAAGGTAATAATTTTCAATTAAATAGTTTAATCTTTCTCTGGTTGTATAAAAGAGATTATTTTCTTGCCAAAGAACAGAATTGAAACAGGAGCTTAGTAGTTTTAAGGATAGAAATGAGTTCTGTGCTCCCATTTATTTCTGTCCTGGCTACCAATTCCGAGCAGTGTAATGAGAAAAGCGCAGTGGTTGAGGCATACCTCTCCTCCTGCAGAGAATGGATGTCACACATCCTATGTCATTCAGTTTCACAAGCAAGTCTTTTACTAGAAAAACACTAAAATTTTTCTTTCATATACTATTTTCCAACAGTTATGTTGAATGAATTCCCTGCTTCATAATGAGCTACTCAGATGAATATTGGAATTCCTATTACATTTTATGAACAAACCCTTGGAGAGTTGCTGAGGGGAGGATTGGGAAGAATCAGAGAAGGATCACTGTTTTGAAAATAGCCCTTCACATATCAAGAAAGTGAGAAGACAACCCACAGAATAAGAAAATATTTGCAAATGGTATATTTAATAGGGGACTTGCATCTGAAATGCAAAAGGAACTTCCCACCATAACAATAGAAAGAAAAATCACCCAACTTAAAAAAAATAAGCAAAAGATTTAAATAGACCTTTTTCCAAAGAAGAGAACAAATGGCCAGTAAGTGCAGGAAAAGATGCTCAACACCATGAGGCATTAAGGAAATGCTAGTACAAGTCAAAACCACAAGATAAAATTTCACACCCTCTAGGGTGACTAAAATTAAGAAGAAAGACAGTAACAAATGTTGATAAGGGGCATAGAGAAATTTGAATCTTTATACATTCCTTGTTGAAATATAAAATAGTGCAGCTGCTTGGTAAAGTATTTAGTAGTTCCTCAAATATTAAAAAAGATTATGTTGCCCAGCAATTCCACTACTAGCTATATACCAAAGGGAACTGAAATCAAATGTCCACAGAAAAAAAATCTGCATATCAGTGTTCCTAGCAGAATAGCCAAAATATAGAAACATTTTAAATGTTCATCAGCTGATAAATTAATAAATAAAATGGTATATCCATTCAATGGGTTATTGTTGGTCAATAAAAATTAATAAAATACTGATACATATCACAATGTGGATAATTCTCAAAAACATGCTACATGAAAGAAGTCAGTCCCAAAAGGCCACATATTGTATGATTCCATTTATATGAAAGTCCAGAATTGGCAAATCTGTAGAGACAGTAAGTAGATTCCTGGTTGCCAGGGGCTGAGGGAATTGGTTTCTCTTTTCAGTAATAAAAAATGTTCTAAAATTACATAATGGTGATAATTCCACAACTTTGTGAATATACTAAAATCTGCTAAATTGCATACCTTAATAAGGTAAATTTAATGGTATGTCAATAATAACTGAACAAAGCTATGATTTTAAAAATAGTCCTTAAAATGTTTGAAAATTTTTTATAACTATAGCATTTATGAACGATATTGCCATTGGAAACAGAAGCCTAGAAGAAAATATGTAGGAAATTTGGTGAAGGCCATCCTCTGACCTACTCGCAACATGCCAGATTCAGGACCAGGGACAGCTCCCCGGCGAAGGGTGTCCTTTCAAAAATAGCAGATCCTGAAAGTTTTTTTTTCTTTCTTATTTTATTGTTTATGCTATGACAAGTGTCCCATTTCCCCCCTTTGTTCTCCTTCATCCAGCCCTCTCCCAACTTTCATGGTCAAGTGACATTTCTAGTATAAACTTTTCTTCTTTTCAACAGTGCCATATACTATGGTAGCCATGATTATACATTTTGTGAAAATTTGACAAGGAGACTACAGATCTGCCACATTAATCTACTAAGAAAATTACATGAATTGTTAAGTACCAAGCATTTACTCAGCATGAGATCTTAGACAAATCACTTGCCGCTCTTAGCTTTACTTCCTTATCCAAAATGTGTGAATAATTACACATGCATGATAACGAAGACAATATTGTGGTGTAAGTCATGACTTGCATTCATGCAACGTAGTATTCCTGAACTCTTAATAACATCGCCATTGGTAATAGAAGCCTTGAAGAACATATGTACAAAAATTGGTGAAGGCAATCCTCTGACGAATTGACACCATGCCAAGTTTGGCACCAGGCACAGCTGAAGTCTCCCCATTGCATTGACAAGCAATTTATTTTATTCTGAGGCACATAATACCTTGTGAAACCTAGACTAGTATCCTGAATATACTCAGGCTTAAGATGAATTCTGTTGAGAGTCTTCATGGAAAGAATCATCTTCTTCAGCGTGCTTCAGATGGGAGCAAATTGCTAAGACAGAACCCTGGGTCTGGCCAGATAATGGGTCTATTTCTAAGGATGAGGGGAGGGTTACAAGCCATTTTTCTAATTCTTTACCTATCTAAATTTAGTAAATAAATAAATTCAAAGATGAACTTCAGCTGTTGCATGCATGCCCCCTACACAGATATCTATCTATACTATCAATCCTGTCATAACAGAATTTACCTGTAAAGTGGATGCTGTTTTTAACCTTATATAACTTGTATAAAGGAATACTATAGGATTTAACAATTCAAAATAAGAAGTTCTATGGCAAAGTTTCACAAATGTGTGAATAGCAAAATTGTGTCAAGCCATGTAAACTTGTGAGTTCATCTGTATGACTGCAATAGGACAGGTGGACCAGATGATCCGCAAAGATCAATATAAATATGTAGGGTTCCACTTCAGTGTTTTTCCTCACTCTCATTCTTACTCAACTGGTTCAACTTAATTGTCATACAGTAATCGATTATACAGTAATTGTCATACAGGAACCGATTATAGTAATCATACTCATGTTTGAATATCAAAATAACTAGAATAGGCTGCTCTGAATGCTGCCAATGATAGTTATTCCATAAAGCCAGATGCTGCTTCCTTAAGAAGAATTTTAAAAACATAAAAAAATAATTATTGATTTTTAAAGGGAACCAAGTGGAAGGCAGCCCTTTGATCTCTGGATGTCCATTATTTCTTTTGTTCTGGCTTAAGTAAAAATGTTGTATAAGAGGTCAGAGTACATTTCCATAGGAACCCTGGGGTTCATTAACACAAACGTCATAAATAGTACTTCTTTTCCTGAGGGAAGAAAATGCATCATTTTGAGTAGGCACAAACAGGATCCCCTAACATTCTGAGAAGCTGGGAGATGGATCTTGAGTCCAAATATTTGCAAAAACCAAAAGCTTCCCATTTTCATTCCATAATGATTCTTTAATTTAATCCTTACCTTTTTCTTCAGTCTATAGCTAGTCTCCCTTTGTGGTGCACAGAATATCAAGTCTGCTTCTTTGCCTTAATGATTTCCCCACATTTCCCATCTGCCTATATTCCTCCGCAAGGTTTGAATGTGCCATATCATTTCATATCACTCAATCTTTTTTATGTTTAGAATATCATCTTTCCCAAATTCATTAATGTATTTTCTTTCTGGTCAGTCTTAGAGCCCCATTAGAAAAAAAACATAGTAATTAATACATACTTACAGGAACACAAGATGAGAGACTGAAAATAAAAATTATATTAAAAAAGTACCTATAAATAAGCCTGCAACACCAACTGCTATATCAGTTTCCTTCAGGCTAAAAAAGCAAGGCATATTATACCTATTATGTTGGGTTTAGGACCCTAAATTCCATTCCCACAGATTTATAGTGCAAAAGCATTAGCAAACTTGCCCTCTTCAGTGTGGACTCAGAAGTGCAGCTGGGTGACACATTGCAGGTGGCTCTGAATTCTGGGGGTGACATTGAACCATGTGCACATTTCCCCCTGGGCTTTCTTTTTTATTTCCAGTACAAAGAAAGCTATGTTTTGGTCACCCAATGTCCATCAACCATTCCCAAGAACACCCTGAATTCTTTCAGGGAGGTAGCCCCTCCTCTTCATGTACATGCAATCTCCGTCTAACTGTGATTACAGGAAGCAGCCCTTCTGCTACCAAGACCCTCAAGGGTCCTGAGGGTTTTCCAGTAGGTCCTGGTGGATCCAGATAGTGAACAAATGATGAGCCAGATGCTCTCTTCCAGGACTCAGACACTTGCACCAGTGATGTAGGTTTGAAACAAGACTGGAGTTCATTTATTCACTCCAGTGGAAGCCCCCTGACCAGACCATTCTTGCTATGGACCTTCCCTGTGGTTCCTGCTCCCTCCCTGCTAGAGATGTCTCTATTCCAAGCCTAATTTTCTGGTCTTCCTAGTAATTTTCTTCCCCTTAAGTCAGTCAAAGTCTGTTGCTGCTACTTGCAAGCAAAGAACATTGACCAGTTCATTTCTTACTTCCGGTGGAGTTTCTTGCCACGTTTAATGACTACTTATGACAACAGCCAGTGCTGTGTGCTATTAACAGATAAAATGCTGAAGCATTTCCAGGCCAAACTGTCTGGGAAGAATTCTTACACAAAACATCTTTGCTTTCCCCTCCACAAAACCAGAGATTAAACGAAGCATAAAACACCATGTAAAGGAAATTATCACCAATATTGCCATGGATTCTCTTTAACACTTTTGTTCACATTATGCCACGCACATCTTTTCATTTTGCTGCCCTCCTTCTATTTTGTCCTCACTTCTCCCTCCTGCCCACAAATATGCAAATGTTAACAGCCAATATTTACTTTTCCACACTTTCTCCATTCTCAGACTATCATGGATGTATGTACGTATATGGGGGGAGGTGGGCAGGGAGAGAGGTTTTAGTTCCTGTTTCCTATACATTGAATAAAGTGCAATCATAGTCTATTATACAACTCTGCATGATGCTGTTTCCACTTCACAATACATCATTAAATTCCCTGTCAGCTAGATCTAATTGATTCCTTTTGGAGGGTTTATAACCTTTATATTTAATGGTTGGGATTAAATCTACCATATCACTGTTTGTTCTTTATTCATCCCATCTGTTCCCTGCTTACATTTCTCCCTATTTCCTGCAATTGATTTGCTCACTATAGCTCTACATTTTAGTTTGTAGTGGCTGAACTCATCAGGTCTACTTTGAATAATAATATCGAGTGTTTTATAATAACCTTCTAATAGTATACTTCCATTTTCTCCTTCTATCCTTTGTGCTATTGCTGCCATACATTTTATTTCTGTGTAAGTTATGAACCCTAAAGTAGGTTTACTATTTTTGCTTTTTGCAGGTAATCACTTTTAGAAGACATTTTAAAATGAAAATAAAATACTTTCATATTTGCCCAAGTACTTACCATTTCTTGTGTTCTTCGTTTCTTTGTGTACATCCAGTTTCTGTCTGATTTTATTTTTCCTGCTTAAAGACCTTCCTTTAAGATTACGTACAGTGATTAAAAGGCAAATTCTCTCAGCTTTTGTTTATAATTAAAAGCCTTTATTTCACTTTAAATTTTAGAGGAGGTTTTTTGACAGTTTTGCTTTAGTTCTGTTTTTTTCATTCCGCAAGTTAACAATGATGTACCATTGTCTTCTAGCTTGCATCACATCTGAAAAGAAATCTGCTCTCATTTTTATCTTTGTTCCTATGTATATCATGTGTCTTTTTTCTCTGGCTGATTTTAAGATATGTTTCTCTTTATAACTGTTTTTCAGGGATGATAGACACATTTTGATGTGATTTTTGTGTGTGTATGTTTATACTTCTGGGGGTTCATTAAGGTTCTTAGATATGTGGACTCATGGTTTTTATTAAATGCGGATATTTTTCCAGTTATTATTTCTTTATTTTTCTGTCTCCCTCTCTGCCTCTCGAGCCAACACACACTCTTCTGGGACTCTAATTACACATATGGTAAACCAACTGTTTTTATCCACAGGTCACTGAGGTCTCATTTATTATTTCCCATCTTTTTTTTCTATGTTACAGACTGAATAATTTGTATAACTGATATAACATATCAGTTAAATGAATAATTAACTGATCTTTTCTCTTTCCACATCTGAGCTGCTGTAAATCCCACCCAGTGTATTTTTTCATTTTAGGCATTTTAATTTTCATTTCTATAAGGGTTCTATTTGGTTCTTTTTTGTATCTTCACTATCATTCCTAATTTTATTCATATTATTTTAAGACCCTTAAATACAGGGTCCAGCAGAAGTAAGGCCTGCTTGAGTGTGGTTGGCATGGTAATAATATGGGTGTAATAATGTATAGTTTTAATTTGAACATTTCTCCTAAAATATCATGTGGTGTGCTTGAATGTGATATTGTTATGTTACAATTACATGCTTATGCTTTTGTAATAAAAGATTTTGTGATAGAAAGGGGGTGTTATTTGTGCCAGGCCCTGTATATTATGCATGTTTATAATAGTTATTCCAAAGACTCTGTATGTTAATTCTATCATCTCTATCATCGGTGGGTCTTTTTCTCTTGACTCTATTTTCTCTCTGGGTCATGGGTCAACTTTTTCTGATTCTTGACATTCTAGTAAGTTTTTATTGGATGCTGAACATCTAGTTAAGTTATTGAGTATCTTAACTTTGCTATCTTCCTCTAAAGAGCATAGACTATGTCCTAGAAGGCAGTTATGTTACTGGAAGATCAGATTGGTTTGATTCTCTCAAGCCTTCTTTTTAAACTGTTTAAGGGTAGGTCTGGAGTAGACCCTATTCTGAGCTAGTTTAGCCCTAAGACTAAGGTGTGACCCTTTGGGTCTCTTGAAGAGTCACTTTGGAAACTGGCTCTCCTGAAGGCATAATGTGGAAAGTCCCTTGCTCAACCTTGGCAAAAAGATTCATACAATCTTCTCTCAATGTTGGTAAAGCCGGAGACAAAAGAGTTGTTGCGAGGGAACGTGAAACGCGAGGTTGGCTGCAGCTGTATAGAAGGACCAAATGTATGGCTAGTGCTTAGAAACAGAATGCTCCTATAAAGAAAGGTATCTGCCTGACAGTCAATCATTAATCACAAGGTCAGCAATTCAGTGTGATCCTTGATCCTCTTTATACATAAGGGTTTGACAGCTTTGTGGACTGCCATGTGTCAGTGATTCTGAACTTCCTGGTCCCTGCTGGGATACAGTGACACTGAAGATTGCATTAACCTAACTATGCATCTCCTTTACAGCCATCAACCTACAAATAGAACTCTGAGATGCTCTTATACTTTTGAGGAGAGTGTCTCTCATTGTGTGCCTTTGCATACATTCCTTTATAAACCTCTTTAAATAGTTTTATGAAAAGATACTCCTTTGTAGTTTATATTTAAAAAGAAACTAAAATGGTAATGGAAAAACATAGTAAAGATTATATATTTTTAAAAAATAAACAATTTTTTATCCATTTGAAAATAATTTTGGTTATAATCCCTGTTCCTTATTCAACACAATAATTGACTGTGAAAATCTCAGTATTTGTAGGTGATTTAGAAATAAAGTAAGAGACATGGCTTTGGAACCAATTGAAATTATTTCACTATATTTATTTATTTTTTCCTGAGTTGAAGTAAGTAACTATGGGTATAGCACCAAAAATATGTTTTATAAGGCACATGCTTCTTCCCACATGGGTATTCAACTGAGGTTAGAATGAAGCTTTAAGTCTGACTGTCTTATTATTGTGATTTTTATAGCATTGTTCAATACATTTACCCATTCACTAGGTCTTTCTGATCATCATCTTGTAAGAAATATTTCCTCTTTTCTGTATTTATTTTTAATCCATAACTGCCTGTGGCTTGCTAAGGTGCGCTGATAACCTTTGAAATGTAGAAGTTTAATGTCTCTAGCACAGATTGGTCCAGAAATAGATTTAGTGTATTATTCATGTATAATACCAAACTATCTCTTCTGTTATCCCTGAGGTCTTCCAAAGATTTCCCACTGTTTTTATTTACTTAATTTCTAGAAAACAACACATGCAATCTGACCAACATTATTAACAACCACTAGGTTTAACCTTCTAAAGGTTTGGCTGCTCTGCTCTGTTCCCTGGCCCCGGGCTGTATCTTAACAATTAAAATATCCTGTAAAATCATAATAGCCATGGGAAAAACAATATCTCCTTACAGTAAACACAGAACTAACCTGTAAGGGAGCTATTGGGAATTCTGTGCAGAACTTCCACACAATCAGATTTGACCTTTGTGCTTATTATTATGCTTCAGAGTGGAGGAGCCAATTTCCACTTCTGGTCAGAATTTACTACCCATGGCACAAAGAAAACAACAAACTAAGGAAGTTGTCCTGGAACCTGGAGGAAGCAGACAACGCCAAATACACCTTTGCCACAGGAAATTCACGTCCTGGAGCCAGAATGCTTTGTAGAACTAACCAACTGCAGGACAAAGGTGTGGCCAAAAAGGCACCTAGGTAATGGTTAGAGGACAAAGAAGAACTGTAATTCACTTTTTATCAAAACGCTGCAGAACTCACAGAACTGTGGCTTGTATTATATTAAGAGCATACGTGTACCTTGTGGGCTAACTTATCGACAGCAACAAAATTGCATGTGAAGGGATTCATCTGTGCACCTGTAACCTTTTCTTTCTATCTTCCACCCTGACCACTGAGAAAAGTACTTTGTGAGGATAACTTTGACTGTTACCCTCCCTGCCACCTCCGATTGGCCTTTGTTGTTCTCCAGTGACCTCATTAGCATTTCTTTCAATGAGGATGGTAATTGGGTGGTTACCAACCTTAATTGTCCACTAGATTCTTCATCCATCACTGAAGGTCACTGCTGTGTGAGTTTCCAACTTGCAGTACAAGTGGTTTGAGGCACGTCTTGCTCGTGCCTGCTTCCCAGGACTTTGAATCCATGCTGCAGGCCACCAGGCCCTGACCACAGATAACTGCATAGAGTTGAGAACGTAGTTCAAGGGCCATAGGTGGCCAAAGCTGATCAGACTCTAATTCTCAGGAATTTGAACTGATGAACTAAGATGCAGTTTCCTTCCATGGTAGGAGCTGCCTTCTGTACCAGGAGGATGAAGAGTAGGGGACAGAGGTGGGCAGCAACAAAGGGAGGAAAGGAGAGAGAGAACAGGTAGAGTGAGGCCGGGAAACCTTGAGCATGATCCATCGGTCACATGGACCATGAGAGACGCATCTGAGAAACTTAATTCTTGGCTCTCTAGGTCATAGCGACTTCCGGGGCTGGCTGTACTTCCCACCCCATCACTCTGTGGGATCCTCCCTAACAAATGCACCTAAGTGGTTTTCCCTCTCCCCACAACCTAAACTGCTTGAATAGAATCTAAAGTATGTTAGAAACTTATTTCTTGCACTTCTGGCAAGACTAACTTAAGCTCAGGCAATATTTCATACTAATCATAAAGCAGCAACCTAAGCTTGTAAGCATTTGCTGTGCACACATGGAACTGGAATTCATGGATTTGCCCAAAGCTTTCTTACTGTGGACATTTAGCCTGTGCCCTGTCTTCAGTCCCCCCGTCTGAGGCCAGCAGAGGCCAAGCACAGCGTTTGTCTTTCAGAGTTGTGAAGACCGACAGGACCCAGGGAGTGATGGATGTGTCTGGGTTCATTCAGTCTGGAGGAGAAGAGACCATCCATCGCATGCTTCCTGTTGTTTAAGAAACCCCACCTCCCCTACTTGCTGCCGAAGGGTGTTTTCCTCTGTGTTAGTGATAAGCTTTTCTGGGACTTCATTTTTCCTGATTTCAGCTGTGCACCTTGGGTGTGTTCTTGCTTCTGACTTTGACATCTATCTGAGGCAGCCCCAAGTGTTCCTACCATAGCCCTTCCGATTCAGGCTGCCTGTGCCCTTGCTTTCTGTTTGTCATGCCGGCCTGACCCTACACCGTGGTCTCCAACCTGGGACCCACAGGGAGGCTCTGTGGCATCCAGACCAGGGTCAGTCCTCTTCCACAGGCAGTGGAACATGGCACGTGTGTTCCCTGGACATCTTAAGGTTTTTTTCTGTTCTTTCTTGGGAGTCCATGACCCCAGTAAATGTTTTTGGGGAGCCATCTTTGTTTAAGAACCTGCTTCTGGATGAACTCAATGTCCTTGGTTAATTTTAACCTCGCTAGAGATACGATGTCAGCAAAAGTTGGTTTGACCTCTCCTATCTATTATAGCTACTCCATAGGTCTCACTGACTTGATGAATATGCCGGGATATCACAAATTTCAGGAAGCTCCTCTCCCCAGGACTACATCCCAAAACTTGCTCTCTTCAAGTCCCAGATCAATCCCATTCTTAGATTCTTTGTTTCTATTAAGTAACAGCTGAACTTGGCTGTCATGACCTTGCAGTTCAGAATTCAGTTGTTATCTGTATGAACATCGTCATCATCACAGTGACATAAGACGCATATCCCTTCCCACAGGAGCTTGAAATCCAGTAAAAAGGTAAAATGTGATGAAGAGTTTTGTTACGCACAAAGGACTGATCTAAAAATGAGATTCTTGCTGATTTCTGCTAGGAGAACGTAGAAATCCATGAAAGCCTTCCCACATCAGTAGCGTCCTACTGCAAATGCAAGCTGACCCGAGGACCTCTGCCCAGCAGGCCTTGTACACAAGTGTTGGCCTCACACAAATAGCCAGATGCTTCTCCAGCAAAATGGGTTTATTTGGGAACCACAAAGAACTACAATTCAGGACATGCTTCTAATGGTGAACCATGTGCAAGTCCGGAGAAACGAAGGAGGCACACTCTTTTTTGAACTTGTAATTGAAGGGTCCATTGGAGGAAACTGTATTGGAACTGCGGTGACTTTTCATCAGCTGAATTACGGCAGTCTCCCATTGACTGAGCTGTTACTGGGTGAGGAGGAATCAGTTCTTACCCCTGCTGGGTAGTAATGTAGTGTCACTTCCTGTTGGAGATGCAAAGTACCTACCTGTCATCCTGTTGAGGTCAGCGGTGTGCCTTTGAGTGACACACATGAGTTCTCTCTTCTTGCCTCCTGACTCCATTTTAAATAAAGTTTCTGTTGATTCCTTTTCACCCAAGTCTGGAAAAGGTGGCCCCACTGGTACAGAACTTGGTCAATGACCTGATCCTTGTTGGTAGAAAAAGATACCCTTTCCACAGGGGCGATGACATCCCCTCCCTCAAGGGCCATGGCTGGAAGGGCAGATCCCAGGCCTGCACACTTCCTCAGTCAAGTGCATTGAGCCAGGCACACGCTGCGCAGCTCCCCAGAGCAGCCTTGTTTGGACAGGAAAGGAAGGAGGGAGGGATGGAGGGAGGAGGGTGGAGGGACTGCCCTTCCACTCCTACACCAAACCCCAGACAAATAATAACCTTGGAATCCACTGGTTCGTGCCTGGAACTCCTGCTGAAGTGTGCCCTGCAGACCAGTGTGACACTGAGAACTCTTAGTTGCCAGTCTTCATGAACACAAACGGAAATTGAGGAAGTGTTTGAAAACTTTCACAGCAGTTTGATCTCGGTGCAACACTTTCTTTGTATTTTACAAAAGCGCCAGTCTGCAAGGGTTGGGAAATTTTAAAAAACTTGTCCACGACCACAGATAGTTTTAAAAGCACGGCTCTGCCACAATTGACTTTCAAAGAGAAAAAGCCATTTCACATCCTGCTCTAAAAAGAGAATCACGTGGTGCTTCCTTTTCCTGTTCGGCACTTAGAGTATCTTTCAATTTGTTTGCCCTTAAGACATACAGTAGGGACAGCCTGAAACTCAATTACTGACGGAGCTGGTCCCACGAGCACGCTGAAGTGTCCCAGTGTCACCTCGAGAAATACAAACTGGGTAGGAAAATTAGTGTCTCTCATTTACCATTAGCTGATTAATGAACTAAATGCCTACCACATAGACACTGGTGCTGAGCTTTTCTCTTAATCTATCCAGCATGTTTAATTATAGCTAAAAGTAGCTTCTGATAAGACATAAACATTTATCTTTCCTAACAACATGAGTATTTTATAACAAACATCATTTTCAATGTGCATCATTTCACCTCTGCTCCTTTTTTAAGGGAGTCATAAATGTGTCTATTTGGAATCACATAATGAAAGTTCCGGAACATTCGAGCGGCCTTTCAGGTTTCCGCCCGGTTGTTAGTTCACACCAGCTGCTTCCCTTCACCTGTCCTCAGGGCCCTTTCCCATGAAGCTCCGTCTGACAGACAAGCCAGCCCCCAAGGGAAGTCTGTGTGTGGTGGATAAAAGCTGAGATCTGACAGACAGACAGGTCCTGGGAGTAGATCCCAGGTTGCTTTCCTGATTTTGTCTCTGGGGGTGGCAGTATGACAAGAAATGGGGCCAGGAGAGTCTCAGACTTCTGTGCTTGTCCTTATAAACTTGTATGATAAGGCAATGGAGGAAAGTTACCCGCTGTCCATGAAGCATTCTGGCGTTAGTGATCAGACTCTCGTTCCACCCTTTTTAACATGTGGGGGAGCAAAACAAGGTTGTAAAACGCTCTGCTGATACTTGGTTTCAACTACTGATCTCTGTTTAGTTCCTTCTAGATATGCTGTCCGAAGTTTTACAAGTTAGGAACAAGTAAATACGCTTTGTTTACAAATAGGCTATTTCAGTGGGAAAATATTTCTGTATTTCAGGAATGCTTCCCTGTTCGAACACATTCCTGGTTTAAATAAACTACTTGTTCAAAAAGCCTTTTAAAACCCATCTAGACTAAGCAATATGTAAAGCAAACCCTTTTTTAATTTTAGAAAACTCTCTTGACTACACTTTCCAAATTATTATTAAAAATAGGTGATGCCGGTGGCATTAACATGACTCAAAAAGCAATCTAAGACCTGATGACATTGAGTATAAGGACCGAGATCAATTATATAGAGATCGTTTTTTAAACCAAGAGTGTTATTTGACATCACGCACAGTCCCCTCGTCCACACTGGCTGAACCATGCTCGCCACACAGCTCTCGCCTCCTCACACACATCCGGTGACCTCCACAGGAATTCGCGTGGCACGGCTCTGGCTGCGCTGCGGAGCACTTTGGTCTGGGGGCTGTGAACCTGTGGGTGAGTGTTGTCTCCGCTGGCCATGAACCATGTGGACACTGAGCATCCATGTGATCCACGCAAGTGTTTGTGCTCTTGGTCCGCAGGAGTATGGCAGGGTTAGAGCTAAACCCTTCACTTAGAGCTAAAGTGAATTTGGGGCGGACCCATCTATTTTGAACAAATAAAATAGAAGTGACTACAGTTTGGATCCACTTAATTTTGTGTCTGACTATAAAAACATTGTGATAAAAATACAATTTGGACAAAACAATAGCTACAGAGAAAAGTATACCTGAATATAGCCAATAATTAGGTAATGCAACATCATTCAGTTTGTGACAGGAAACCCAATGGACTGTTGAAGTTTTAGATCCATAAAACTATAGATTTTATTTTAATAGCAAACTACAGAAATGATCCCTGAAGGTACAGTCTTTAGATTTTATTTTAAAATTTTACACAGCAACAAGCATTAAGCAATGTGAAACATATTCTTATAAAAAGATTACACAGCTTTAGTAACTTGCCGTTTAAAACTAAGATGACCAAATTAGTCATCCTTTTCTCAAATTTGTACAGGTTTTCACATATCAGGTTAGAGATCGACCTAAAAAGATTCACCTTCTTTAAGTGGAATTCCCAATATTTTCCAAAGTACTCAATTCAAAATTAAATAGTTTCCTCCCCCAGACCAACCAGCTTAGACAAAATTAAACTGGTCTTTCTCTGGTCTCGCTAAAATCTGAGCAATCATCTGATATATGACAATAACAAATATTTCTGCCCAACATTCATCTGCAGGGAAGTCCTTGGAAATGGACGTGAAGGCCCCCGAGGGAGTGCTCCTGCCCTGGGCTGGCCGAAGGCTCTCGTGCACTAGCGAAGGCCCGGGGGGTCAAGGCTGTGAAGGTCCACAGACAAGAAATTCAAATCTCCCGGTGGCCCTGAACTGACACAGTTTCCTGGAAGACGCTTTCCTGGAGTGTGCCCCTAGGACGAAGCCAGAAGGCACCTGTGGCTATTTCTTAACTTTGCAGGTGAAGTGAAACCTGATTTGCAGGATCCATTCGGTGACCTGAACCTCCCTTACATCAGACATCTGCACTGGGGGTCGTTTAAGCTGGAAAGAAACACTCAGATTAGAAGGGCATGACATAAAGATGATGTGAAAAGTAAAAAAAAAAAAAAAAAAAAACCCAGTTACCAGGCGGGGAGATTAAACTTGCCTCCTGTTAAAAGTCGGTCTCGCAGAGGACAAAGCTCTGAGGGTGGGCAGTGGCGATGATCGCACAGCAGCACGCAGGCACCTAGTGCCACCGGGCTGCGTATTTAAAAATGGTCACGATGCTGTGTTTTACGCAGTGTATTTTACCGCAATAAGAAAAGTCAGTCCTGTGCCGATATTCATGTAACTCCTCAGGATGGACACATGCCCAAATTTCGAGAGAAACATTCTAAAATCAGGAAAAAAAAAAACCACAGCGTATGTTTTCATTTTCCCTACATTTCTCTTCTCACTGAAAACAAGTACGGTTATAAATACACTGAATGTTGGCGTCACATGGCAATTCCCCTCCAATTCACTGCTGGCATTTTAAAGTGGTGCTAACTTATACGGAGTCCCTTCAAATTAGTTTGTTACATTCAATATACAACTAATTTTTTTAAAAAAAGGAACACAATGCCCAATACCTCCTCTCTTAAAGTCTGTTTTGATGCCTTCCTCAAAATAGCAACCACTTAAAGGTCTTCTTTACTTTTTCCTTTCATTGCATCAAAATGTCCTGTTTTGACCTTGCCCCTCTATTTAAAGAAGCCGGGCCCCGCTCTGCCCTGTCTCCAACACACAGTTAAGGGTACACGGAATGGGCTGATCCATCAGAGCTACAGGCTGCCGATCCCCGTGGAAGAGTTCTCCTTTTCAGCCTCAGACTGACGTGGAAATCATTACACTGGGTAAGGAGATGCAAGGTGAGTGGAGACCCACGAAAGCCAGGCAGGAACCTAGACAGCTGCACTGGACCCAGAAGTCTGGAGCGGCAGTTCTAGGAGTATCAGTCACAGCCTGCTGCAGGTTCTCACCATGTCTGCTTGTGAAGCGAAGGGCCGAGCTCACTTTTCTGGGTCACAGTACTGCATCAAGGGGATAACTTCCAACAGTGTCCATCAGATGATGGAGTTGTGCAAAGCCATAGGCACTTCCAAGCAGAACAGGACAGTAGAGGTCAGTTGAGAACCCCTGTTTTCTTTGCGTGGTCTTGAGGTAATGCAAGGCCCCTTGGTCTAAGCTCATTACTCTCCAACCAGAAAACGAAATGACAGCAGGTATAATACAATGCACGATTGGACACCTGGCTTCCGTAGTGTATACAGGTGATTACCCCCATTAAAAAGTCTGGATATTATTTTCATACACCACAGCACTTAACACACCTGGTTTTGGTTATGATTTTATTTATTTTTTCGAGAGGGAGGGAAGGAGAAAGAGAGAAACATCAATGCACAAGAGAGACATCAACAGACTACCTCTCCTGACCTGCCACCCAGGCATGTGACCTGACCGGGAATCAAACCAGCAGCATCTTGGGTCACAGGCTGCACTCAATCCACTGAGCCACACTGGCCAGCAAAACATATCTTTTTTTAATTTATAGTAGAAACTATATGAAAAAAGTGAGAAAACATCAGCCTTGAACACATTAAGGAAGCCACTTCTTAGGAGGGATTTGTAACTTAAAAGTTATTTTGTATTTATTGAAATTCACAACAGATTTAATAAAGTACCTCCAAAATAAGGATTATCAAAATAAACTAGAAAAGTATTTCTAAAATAAAGACAACCAAAAATTAGTTCACCTGAGTATTGTCTATCATTGCTGTAACACATTACGCAAACTTAGCGACTTAACACGAATTTGCTATCTTTCAGTCCTGGAGGCCCCGGGGTCTGACCCAGGTCTCGCTGGGCTAGACTCAGCACTGGTAGGGCCGTGCTCCGTCCTGGCAGCTCCGGGTGAGAATCCCCTCCCTCGCCTCTTCCCACTTCCAGAGGCCACTCCCACATTCCTCGGCTCCTGGCACCTTCCTCCGTTGTCAACACCAGCACGTTGCATCCCCCTCTACGGTCCTTCCAGATTTCCCATTTCCCTCTGACCAGACACACTTCCACTTCCCCCTTCCTCTTTCACAGACCCTTATGATTACATTGGATTCACCTGGAAAGCCCAGAATACTCTCCCTAAAACAAGGTGAGCAGATTAGTACCTTAATTCTACCTGCAACTTGATTCTCCTTCGCCATTTAACCCAACATACTCACAGGTTCTGTGGATTAGGACGTAACATATTTCTGGGCAAGGGGGAGGCAGGTGTGACTCTACCTATCACACATTAAATACATGGGTCAATACACCACAGGTTAATTTTTTCATGACAGGTCAATAATTGTCATTCATTTGCCTCAATCTACAGAATTTACATTTTTTATCTATAGAAGATGTATTAAGCTGGCCAGATGCAATAACAAAAAATGTAAAGAGATATAAAACAAACTGTACATTACAAAGTAGTGGTTATCTGTGTGTATGTGTCTATATGTGTATATATAAAACTATACATGTATACACTGGGGTACGTGTGTATGTGTACACACACTGCCCCTCCCCCCAATAATGTTATAGGTTAATCAAGTGGTTCTAGAAAAGTCAAGACACCATAAGGTTTCCTGGAAAGGTCATGCTTATAAAATAAGACTGCGTTTAGGAGGATCCAAAATCAACCCAAGGCAAGTTCTTAATGAAGAATATAAAAGTTAGACACAAATTCATTCTTTCTAGGTTAGTCTTTTTTCTTACTTGTCTTCTCCTTGTTTTCCTGTTGTTGTTTTTGTCCAGATTAAATGTTCTCATGCTCTCAAAAGCCCCCATGTGTGGAGCGCTCACAGCTCTTATGAACGAGGTCAAACCATGAACCCATAAATGCATTAGAGCAACTGCTCTGGAGGAAGCCACTGAAGACAAAGAAGGGCCGTGTGTGCACAGCAGCGTCCAGTGTCCCTGTCATTCTGGAGAAGGTCCCACTTCCTCCAGTGGCTACACCAGCAGCTCTGGTTTTCCTGGAACACTGTACTTGCCAGCATGACCACTGTCACTGGCGGGTACCCGGTCCATGCCAGACTTAAAAAACGGGAACGTGGTAATGGCGGTCATTCTCGGTCAGCAGGGAGATCTCAGGCCACTCCCTGAGTGGCTCCTCTGGGTAGCAGACTTCAAAGTCCCTGGAGTTAAACTTGAACAGTCTGAACACTTTTATCTTGACTTCAAGTGCATATCCAAGTATAAACATATCAATCTGGGAAAGAGATGAAAGAGAGGTCACGACACACATTTCAAACTCCTGCCCTCCCACCAGCGGGGAAAGCATGTTCTTCGGCAGCTTGTGAAGTAATGCACTTCTCTGCAGACCCGAACGTGACCCACTGAGTGGGCCTGGGCTGGGAACAAAGGCGCATGCCATGGCAGGCAGGGGACAAGCGCAGGAGCATCTCTCAAGACTGGACTGAAGGAATCACAGGGAAAGCTATTTGGAAGAAAACTAATAAAAAAATAATGGAATGCTTATAATAAAAAGTACACTGTTTTCCGCTCTGGTTGGTGTGGCTCAGCTTGTTGGAGTCCTATAAACCGAAATGTCACGGGTTTGATTTCTGGTCAGGGCACATACCTAGGTTGTAGGTTCGGCTCCCTGTGGGGCACGATCAATGTCTCTCTCCTTCTTCCCCCCGTCTCTAAAATCAGTGAGCACGTCCTCAGGTGAGGACAAACAAAATGTTTTTAATTTAAAAAACTACACTGTTTTCCAACCAGTTTTATATCACTTTAAATCAATGTAAAAAGTTAAGATGACTTTGTGTTCCTCCTAGGAAAGCAAAACAGAACAAAACAAAAACCCTTCTCTACGGGGACATAAAAGCATTTTCTAGGTTTAAAAAAATGCAATAATTTCTATTTAGCTGCAGTGACTAACAAAATGCTTTCCCAAACCTTCTCTCATTTTCCAACTGGAATTTCTCCCGGTTAACCTCTGCTGGGGGAGCACCCATCATCAACTGAGAAGCAGTGCGCAAGGCCAGAGAGACAACCCAGCAAGGACATCCTTCCTCCACAGGGCTGGAAAGACACACAGCAGCCAGCTCAGAGCAGTGAGGCTATTACTCTTCTCTTCTGCATTCCAGGGGCGGTAACACCAACCCACCACTCTGTGCGGCAAGCCTTACCACTTCGGAAAGCAAACCCCAACCCTGCATGTCCCAGTACTGCCGCTCCAATCCTCGATCAAACACGCACGATCCTTCTGCCCCTCGTACCTGCTCTAGTCCACAGGTGTCACCTACAGAGTTCAGGTGATTCATCATGAAGCTCAAAGGGTCAGAGGATGTTTCCCGGGAAAACAGGAGTCTGAAAAGACTGGGAATGACCTTTTTCATCTTCATTTGTTCATAAACTTCAGTGACTTGATACAGCATGATGAACTTTAAAGCTTCGTACAGTTTGTATTCCAAAATGGCATCAGAGAAAAGGATGTTGCACATACTTCCTCTCTTGTGATAATCTTTAATCCCACTGAATTCGGTCCACTAAAAACACAGATGTCATAGTGAAATTTGGAAGGGATGAATACGTATACCGCTGCATAACTGTTAAAGTACATAGAATGCTTATACAATAAAACAAAGGTTCATAGAGGAAAACAGAACTTTCACTTTTTATTTTATATCTTTTGACATGGATTTTTAAAAACATAAGTATATATTGCTTTTACAATAACAAACTAGCTTCAATAAAATATTTCCTCACAAAAGCACCCCTCGCCAGGTGAAACACTTGAGCGGGTCGGTTTCCTAGCACTGCTGAAGCTGGCTGGGTGCACGGCCGCTGCAGCCCCAGCTGCGCCAGCCCACCTTCCAGAACACCTGCCGGGTGCCAGGCACAGGGTAAGGTGTGCTGTCCATGTATTATTTCAGTGAGTCCTCCCAGGAACCATGCAGGACCCACACTGTGGACAGGTCAGCCTCACAGACAAGAAAACTATGGCCCAGAAAGGTTATGGTGCTTCCCCAGGAGGATTCATGCCAACAATGCAAAATCTGTTTTTATTAAAAGACAGGAAAAACTCTGCTCTGAGTCAAATTATAACATCTCTGCAGTTGCCAAGTTATTAACAGGGTGCATTCCAGAAGGGCATTTCTGAGTGCCTTGTCTGGAACTTGCACCCCATTTCTCTGGGGAAACAAAGGTACGTGCTTGTTAAGGTTTCCAGGCCAGCCCGCAAGGGGCCTCTCAGTCTGCAAAGGGCTGAACTAGCGTATCATGTGGAACAACACTGCTCTGATTCATCGCTTGAGGGAGAATGAAGATCAAGGGGAAGCAATCTGTGACTTGAAGCAGCGATTCTGCCTGCATTTCCGACGTAACTGACAGAGGGACGGGCCTGACACTGGAGAAAAGTGGCGACGTGTGGGACTGGTGCTGTCATTCCCAGCCCCCCACCCCGGCCGCTAACTCTCACCTGTGTTTTCAATAATTCCACACATTTACGCAATTTTCCAAACACATTTGAGCCTGTGTACTTCTCAGGACCAAAACTGTACTGCTGGATCCAATTACAACCTTGTGAAAAGAGCAGTTTCTCGGGAAGCTTGAAAAAGAAGATGCCGACAGTGATTAGTGTCTCAGCGTTTATTACACACAGTTGGGACTGTGTCAGGGCACATGATCTCACCTCATTTAGCAATCTTCATTTATTCTTAAAATTATTTTAAAATATTTAATTTATTTATTCTTAGACAGCAGGGAAGAGAGGGAGAAAGAGAGGGAGAGAAAAACCAATGTGTGGTTGCCTCTCGCATGGCCCCCACCAGGAACCTGGCCTGCAACCCAGGCATGTGCCCTGACTGGGAATCGAACCAGCAACCCTTTAGCTTTACAGGCCAGTACCCAATCCACTGATGGACACCAACCAGGGCCAATCTTCCTTTAAAAAGACTATAACCACAGTAAAGGGAAAATCATATAGTAATTTTCTTTTAGACTTCTGGATTCTATGATTTGGATCATACTCTTAATTCACAATTTCACAACTGATGACAACTTAAATATAAGATTAAGTCTATAGAAACAATCTTTTGGGATACAACATTTCCCAAACTACCTAGATATATCCCTTTAGAAATTATTTTTAACCAGACAATGTGAGAGCAACACAGCACATCTGAGAACAGGTGGGTTTTGCAATGGGGCTTGTTAGGGTGCAAACCCAGTGTGTAAATCATCTGCTGGCAAGTTACTCAGCCAGCAGATTATTTAACGGCTCAGCTGCACCCTCCACTGTAAATCAAGGACAATTTTATAGGACTCGGGTTGGGGTTGAATAAGACTACAGTCAGTGTACGTAAGAACCTGGTCCATCACAGGCATCCAATGCATTTCCCACCAGATTCATCATGTGCAACCCAGGGTCCCAGGGGTGGTCCCTGTCCTCAGCCATGAGCAGCTGGGCTGGCACACTGAATACACGTGACAAGTATTTGTAAGATAAAATAAAATAAAAACACCTCTAAATTAAAAAGGATAAGGAAATGGAACTTGTGTAGCTATCTACGTAAGCATACACTTTATCTTTCTTTGCTCCTCCAACTTAAACGTGCATCTTACATTAGGCATACTGCATTCAAAGCAAAAATTCAGGTTAGCACCAAGAATGGATTGGTTCACACTGTTAAGAAAATGAAAAACAAGGAAAATATCTGTAAATCACATATACGATAAAGCACTTGCATTCAAAATATATAAAGAATTCACAAAACTCAGTCAATAACAAAAACAAGACAATAAAAATATGGGAAAAGATTTGAACAGACACTTCTCCAAAAAGAACATAAGAATGGCAAATAAGCAGAGGAAGGGATGCTCAACATCGTAATTCAACAGAGGAATGCAAACTAGAAGCACAGTGATACTAATGCACACCTATCAGAATGGCTGAAACAAAAACAAAGGTGAAAATAAATGAACAAAAAACCCTGACGATCCCAGGTGCCGGTGAGAATGTGGAGCAACTGAAACTCTGTCACATTTGTGGCATGAATGCATTGTGGTACAGACATTTGGAAAATGGGTTGGCAGGTTCATATAAAATAAGCATACACCTACCATAAGACCCAGCAATCCCACCAGAAAGGAGTGAAAACTTATGTGCACATAAAATCCTGCATGGGAATATTTATAACAGCTTCATTCATAGTATTAACTGTCACATTCCTGTCAAGGAACACCATTCAACAATAAAAAGGACTGAACAGCATATTCATGGACCATCTGGATGAAGTGCAAATTCATTATGCCAAGGGAAAGACCTCACTTCAAAAGGCTACACTCCGGATGGTTCCATTTATACAACATTCTGGAAAACGCAACACTGCAGGAATGTAAGACCTATCGGTGGTTACCAGGAGATGGTGGTGAGAGAAGAACTGACTGTGACGGGAAACAAGGGGGTGTTTGGGGCAGCAGGTACACACTGTGTTTGTCCAAACTTAAATAACTATAGGGTACAAACGTGAATTGCAGTAGACTGCCTTACCTGCAAAGGGCAGAGGGCATTAAAGACGATGGCATTAAACCTGGGTCTATCTTTCTGAGACAGTCTGTTGGCAACCCGACGTGGGGGTCAGAGGGCCTGGTCGGCGGTGCTCTCAGAGTCCAGTCTCAGGACCCTGCATACAAAGCTGCCCACGGCAGACCCAGTGCAGAGGGGTTACTGTTGTCACCAAGGAGACTCGCAAGTGTTTCCGGTGTGCGGACATACCTTAACAATGTCTTTCTCCTTCATCCAGGATGGAAAAGAAAGGCCCTGGCTGAATATCTGGAATAACACAGATCTTAGTGCATCGTAGTTATCTCTCTTTACTTGTCGAACACATTTAATGTGACGCCGCCAGAACAGCTCCTCGTAAGCCTATTTAGCACAAAGACAGAAAGCTTTTTTTAAATCCTATTGGATAAGAAATAAGGAAAGTGATTTCAATGTACTGTCAGTGAGGCACACTCCTAAACAAAGCAGACAACAGAAATAAAACAATTCTGACTTATGAATTGGACCACATGTCATTTCATGTCATTGTGGGCGTGGAGAGGTGAGGGTCCCGTGCTACTCTAGATGGTAAGTTCCTGGAGCCCAGGGCCAGGGAATGTCACTGTGGGGGGGTAACGGAAAGGCACGGTCACAGTGGGAAATACTGTACACTTCAAAACCCACCTAATTCTCTCCCTCTCTCCTTTCCCTCTGAAGATAAATAAATATTTAAAAAAAAAAAAAAAAACCACGCTAAGGACTAGTTTAAATGTACCACCTTTTTCTTTTTCCTTTGCTAGTGACAAGTCTGGGCAGCACTGCTGGGAATATTTACCAAGACTTATGCAATGGAAAGCTCTAAAAACCCTCAAAATATTTTTGTCAACGGGAGAAAGCCCTTCAAGGACAGAAGTCTCCCCTCCATGTGCAGAGGCCTGGCCAGGAGAGAGCTGAAAGGAGTCGATTTCCAGTTTTCCAAACTCACAGACTGAATTTCGGCTCAGTTGTTGAAGGCACTGGCTCTGGGCAAAAGGCCCAAAGCCAATGTCGAGCAGCTGTTTGGCTTTTCAATTACAGCCACAGTTGTCCCTTATGTCACATCCAGTTTCAGTTAGTCTCTGGGCCCATAAAGCTGAGTGGAATGTTTGTTTACATACAAATTCTCCATCTTCCATGACCTTCACAAACAAACCTTCCTCATCAGCTTGGCACGGGGCGTATCTCCTTTCCACTCTCTTGCACAATAGCTGAGTAAGTCGACTTCCGCCTCCACACTGAGGTTCCCTGAATCAAAAAAAAAAAAAAAAGGTAGTTAATTTTCCCTTTCCTCTTCCTTCCTGAATCCTCTCTGCATCTTAAAAATAAGGACAGATGCACATAAAAATACTTACTTTTAAATTTTCTTTGCAGATACCCACTCCACCTGAAAGAAAAAGAAAATAATAGCAAAAATACTACCTTCATAACAAGAATACTTTAGAAATCTGAAGATGCTGCGGCCGCCTACCATTTCAGCCGGTGCCCTAGACGTAAATTCAGCCTCCGGAAGTAGCAGAGGGTGGCCAGCAGCAACGAAACCGCCAGCATCACAGAGCCCTTTGCTATTCCCCACGCGGTACCCAAGGCTTGGCTGGTGACTAGTGTCCAGGAGGGAACGTGCTCGTTTCCTATAAAAATTTAATTGAAAAAAATCACGTCACAGTTACACAAGTCTGCTTCGTTTAAGAGGGAAAAAGATACAATGGATAATTTTATCTGCAAAGTGTCTATGGTTGATTTACATACACATATTTAAAGCATTCGAAAATGCAATCTGAAAATTAAAGAAATGCCTAGTTCCCCTATAATCAGGGTCATACATAAGAATATCTTTGTCCCCAAAATCCAAGAGGAAGAGTGAATATGAAGAAGGTAGGCTTCAGTCCCTCCAACCTGAACTCAAAGCCTGCTTCTCCTACTCACCTAGCTGTGTGCCTGTGGGAAGCCCACCTTCTCTTACCCTGACTTGTCTCAGCCGTGAAATGGGTAAAACATGACCTTGCTGGGGAAACAGAATGAAATGATTTGGGAACTAGCGCCATGCCCTGTGCTGGATATCTGCTGAATCCAGAAACGATGCCACCCTGCCCACTTCTGCCCACTTTTTTTTTTTTTAAGTATATTCCTTAGTTCACATCCATGGCTCATACATACATGTTCTTTGGCTTCTCCATTTCCTGTACTATTCCTAACCTCCCTCTATTTTGTGACTACCAATTATGCTTCTTATTCCGTAAACCTTTCCCCCCATTCTCCCCCTTCCACCTGCCCACTGATAGCCCTCCATGTGGTCTCCATTTCTGTGATTCTGTTCCTGTTCTAGTTGTTTGCATAGTTTCTTTTTTTTTAGGTTCCGTTGTTGATAATTGTGAGTTTGTTGTCATTTTCCTGTTCATAGTTTTGATCTTCACACACAGGCTATAACACAGGGCATCCCTCACCACACAGAGCCAGCAACCCAAACAGCAGGCACACAGACATCATTCCCAGCAAGTGGCCCCGTAAAAGAACAGTCAGAGATGGAGGTGGACGTGCTGCGTGTGGTGCCCACTCCCATTCCCAGCTCAACAGGGGGGAAAGTCATCGGGCCTGAGAAGCTCAAACTGGGTGCTCATGATATTTCACTAAGGCAGGAGATTCCTAATGGTACTCCGTTTGGGTGTGTAACAATGCTGAGGCACAAATGAGGAAGAGGACTTCTGGACTCACTGTGAAGCAGCGTCCTCCCCAGAACCAGGTTTAGTAAACTCCCAATAACTAATATAGTGAAAGCCTCATCTGTTTGGAATCTATACTTTTAGTATTTTTTTGAAAGAGAAAAATACTTTCATGCACAGCATTTTTATCATCTTTGATGTGTATTTACACTCTCAATAAAAAATTTACCAGGAGATAAAGAAATGAAAAAGTTACCAGCAACTAAAATGCCTATTTTTTATGTCATTACTTAAAAAGACATTTTCAAACAAAGGTGTTTACTGTTTAGGATTAGCTATTTATTATAGACTTACTCCCACCCAGCACTTTAGTAATACTTTTTATAAATTGTTTAAAGACGTAGAGCCACACTGCCTTTACGCCTGTAATTTAGATCTTGTTAATTCAGTCTGATTTCCCAACTTTGAAAATTCTTGTATATGCACATATTTTTAGTAAGTCCTTGAAGTCATGGGAGAACTAGAATATGGTCTATGATACATGATTTCTCCTATTGTGGTCACAGACATTTTCTAGAAACATGCAAAACTGCACACAATAGTCCAGTCTGTGTCGTCACTTCACACTGATGTTGCATCAGGTTATAAGTTGGACATCTTTCCACATCACGACATGTAGATCCACACTGTTCTCTCTGAGGACTGCTACAGCACTTCGTACTGTAACACTGCAGTACAAAGGCAGACCATCGCCGCCGTAACCACTGCCTCATTACTAAGCATTGCTTGCTTCCACTTTCTACTTATGAGCATGGCTGAGACAACCATTCTCCTCCACCAGTCCTTGTGCCTCATGGCGGCTCTTAGGATAATTTCAGCAAGAGGATACCCTGGGCCAAAGGGTTCGCACATTTTTAGTGCTGACAGATGTTGACGCGGTGCCTTCGGAAACAACACTGCCACTGACACTCCCACTGGGTGTTGGAGCGCGTTTCCCTGAATCCCACACCAGTTACGAACTCACTGTAGCCTGCAATTCTGAGCAACAGGCTCTCATTTCTTCCTTTGTGAAGAGCCTTTCAGAGCATCCGTGTGCTTCCCACTGGGTGGAGCTCATCTGTATGTGAACTTGGGGGCCCTCGGTCTCTACACTGGGGCCTGGCTGCCGCCCTTGGTGGGGCGCTGCTCTCACTGGTCACAGACTCCCTCCGATCCGCTGCATTCCTCTAAGTCCACATCTGGCCACTAGGGCATTTGATTTGAGACCCCAAACGAGGGCCTTGTCCTAGGTATAAGGCCTTCTCTGCGGCTGCACAGGGAGGACCCCCTGCAGACCACGGGTCTCCCGGCTCCGGCACACACACACACACACACACACACACACACTTCCCCAGCCTGCTGCCCTTATCCTCAAAATGAAACCCTGCCCACAGCCCAAGAAAGGGTGACAGTATCAACTTACCAGGAAAAAAACCACATGAGGCTCAGTACGCCCTTTCCAGGCAAGCCCAGAACGGAAGCCTGAACTCCCGGATCTCACGGACCTGACACAAGAGCCCCTTCCTGGCAGGTGCACCAACCACAAATCACAGCCAATCCCGAGGGGCCCACAGATGATGTTATCAGGACAGGGCTTCTTAGTCAAAGGAGAAGAAGTACTGTACAATGTTTTAGTAGGAAAAGGTATGGCTTCATTGACCATTGAAACAGCTACAGCTGGAGTTTTGCCATGTGCCAGCCCCTGTGCTGAGTTTCCCAGGGATTATCTCACTAGCTCCGGAGCTCCAGGGTGTGGGTCCCATCCCGGCTGCACCTACACTGGGCGAGGGCCTTCGCCTCCACGGCTTGTTTCCTAACCTGGAGATGGGACGGTATGTGACGGTGCTGTCCTGGTGGGGTCTGCCTCTCGCAGCTGCTGTGTGGTTGGAGGGTATAACGGGAAAACGCCAAGGGGGCCGCCGGGTGTGCTGTAAGCACCCAATAAGTGGTCATAATTACTTTTATTGCTATTACTCTAATCACCCTAATTTTTTTTCATGAGAAAATGGTGAGGGACAGAGATCAGACCAGTGGTCCAGCCAGAATTCAAAAACAGGATGATGTGATGCCAGAAGCTGCGCGTCTCACCACTAGGCTATCCTGCCTTTGAATTAAGTAGCTGAGGAAATCTTTAAACCAGTGTTGCTAGAGTGGGTGTAGAATGAAGCCTTTAAAAAGAGAATTAAAAAAATTTTTTCCTGCATGTGTCAATAACTGGATGACAACTCATAAAAAGCAAACAGAGCCCTGGCTGGTGTGGTTCAGTGGATTCAGTGCTGGCCTGCGAACCAAAGGGTCATCGGTTTGATTCCCAGTCAGGGCACATGCCTGGGTTGCAAGCCAGGTCCCCAGTGGGGGTCGCGTGACAGGCAACCACACACTGATGTTTCTCACCCTCTCCTTCCCCCTCCTTTTCCCTCTCTAAAATAAATCTTTAAAAGAAAAAAAACTTTTAAAAAAGCACACAGAGAACACCATAAATTAGGGGCCTAGCAAAACACTGTCATGATCACAACTTTGATAATCCTGTGAGTCAATCTCACTTCCCCAAGCACCGCTGAGAGTGAATCAAATTTTCCGTGTCGGAGTCTTCACCAGGGTCCCCCTGCTGCCAGCCTGCCAAGGAGGATTCGGCGATGGTCTGCCCACCCTCCCCTCCCCCTGCACTGGGGAAGCCCCTGCCTTGCAGGGAACTGGTCTCATGGGGTGCTGACTGGACTGCTAGGAAGGAAAAGAAGGTTCCCCCACGAGGAATTCAACCATTCAACATAATGAAAAGAGAAGCCAGAACATGGGCAAGAAGCAAAAAGAGTGTAGGTGGTGGGAGGTTTGGGCCATAGAGAGAGAGTCTCCGGAAAGTGAGGGTTACGAGAAGACAAAATAAACAGAAGCAATTGCCAGGAATTAAGGATTTGACCCTCTTTAATGTTCATCAAGTGACAAAAACTGAAATTTCTTTTTTAATACTTTGGACTGGGTCACTTGGGTGGTGGCTGAGTGAGGTTCTCGGTAAAGCACCAAGCGCCGTGCGTTTCTATTATTTTAGCAAGTGGATTAACTCAGTCTTACTCACGTCCCCAGTCATCAGCACCCAAACGAACCCAGAGACCCCAATCCACACTACCAGACGTAACACTGAAGATATCTTTGCATAATTACCCCAGAAGCTCCTGACATCAACAACATGGCTATTGGAAACTAAAATCTGATCTGTGATTCCCTCGGGCTATATATGGCAGATGAGACCACTAACTAGAAATTAAAAAAAAGCCACTGTTTTTTGTGGTAGAATTCTACTTAGATTTTTTTTTTCTGTTCTCTAAAATGTACCAAAGGTGAAATAATTCAAACCTTTAAACAGGAAACCAAAAAGAAAAAAAGACCCTGAAAACAAAACTAAAAAACACTGAAGAGCCGGAAACCGGGTGAGTATGTGAACGGCGGGCCCGCCAAGGCCCGGGAGCCCCTGGCTCGCTCCCGTGGAAACCCATCCACGTCTGGCTGGCCTCCCCAAGCCAACTGCTGTTCCAGGTCCTTCTCTACCTCCACCGCCCCACGGCCCACCACTGTCTTCCCCACTTCCTCTCCCAATCGCAGGCAGCACAGCAGTGCGCGGGGCTTTCTCTCTGCACAGCTACACTGTCACCGGTGTCTAGCACAGGGACTTTCTCTTGAAGACACGGTGGATCGAAGGATGCCCAATGCACCATGAAGGGGAAAGCAAGGCCTGAGCTAAAAGGCAATTGAATTTCAACGTTTGAGACAGCAGAGCAAATGAAGATATATATGCATTAAAATCATCTTGTTAAGAAAATGTAAGGTAAAAATACTAGCTTTAATGTAATAAATACAACAGTATTTCCACCTGCTGCATTGCCATGTTATGGTTAATTATCAGATGAAGGACAGAGTGGCCAAGAGACATGGATGGGCACAAGCAGAGAGAGGGGCTGCAGGAGGCGCCATCCCCAGACAGCAGTGTCCTCCCTGTGGCAAGAGCAGTGGAAGGATGGGGGTGGGGCACAGAGGGGAGGGCACAGACACGTCAGAGGTGTGGGGTGAACTTTTCACACTTTCTGAGCCGTGCTGTGGAACGCTACTCCCTTTGAAAAAGTGAATATGGCTTTTGGGTAATTCTGATCCAGGGAGGGAGGTGCTACAGAGAGGAGTGGGCTGAGGCCAATTGAGACAGGGCAGAGACGGCCCCGGAAAGACCTTCCTTCCTCTCCCCTCACCCTCTGCTTATACTTCTTCGCACTGGGCGGGGCGCTGGGCTGGCAGTGAAGTGACGTGGAAGACACACGGCTGCCCTCAGGGAGCTCAGGCTTCAGGGCCATGATGCCCTCCTGTCAGGAAAGGCTACTGGTCAGCTTGCCCCAGGCCCACAGGGCCACAACCTGAGCTCCCCAGGGTCAGCTCATCTTGGTGTCAGCATCTGGCCAGCACACAGAATAACACAAGGCCCTGTGACACAGAATAACACAAGGCCCAGGTGGTCAGCAGACCTCCCTTCCCCAGTGGGTCACCGTTCTCAGAGGTTAGTGCTGAAAACTCAGAGGCTCCAGAATAAAGCAAAATATCATCCATTAGTCCAAAAAGAGAAACCAAGTAATATGCAAACTGAATGACAGACATGGAGAACAAATCCTATTAAGTCATCAAGGTTTCTAAATAATATGGAGCACCAGAAGACTATTAGAGAATGTTAAAGGGTCAGCACAGCCCTGGCCGTGGGGGCTCAGTTGGTTAAGTGTCGTCTGGTACACCAATACACAAAAAGGTTGCAGGTTCGATCCCCGGTCAGGGCATGTTATCTAGGTTGTGGATTCAGTCCCCAGTCAGGATGCATACAGGAGGCAACCCAACAGTGTTTCTCACATCAATGTTTCTCTCCCTCTCACATCCTTCCTCTCTAAATTCAGAAAGAAGTTATCGTTGAGTAAGGATTTAAAAAATAATAATACTAATGAAGGATCAGCCCAGCAGTGTGAGACTGGGTTTAAACAATCTTGGTTCTTTAAAAAACACAGGTCAATTTTTTTATGTCAGTATGGGGAAATATTTTTTTTTAATCCTCTTAATAAATTTTTGAAATGGTAAAGTCAAAAGACTTCCTTTGCTTTTGTATTCCAGTATCAGTTCTGCTCAATTAAGAAATGAGTCTTCTACTTAGTAAAGTTCTACGACCAACAACTACAAGATCAGTACCACTGAGGAGGAGAACTACCAAGTGAAAGGTTTTCATCTTGAAAGTCACAACTAGTGAGACATTCCGCTGCAGCCCCGTCATGCGACATACGTAAGCGTTTAGCACGGCCCCCGTGGGACCAGGTTCCTGTGACACTAGGAGTGTCGGTAATACAACAGGAAAGTGCTCCTTGCCCGGCACTGAGCGAACTGTGTGTGTATTTAATAACATCATAGCTCAGGTCTGGGTTTTTTTCCCCCGTTTACTGGGCACATCTTTAGGAGTGTTAAATACAACCCATCATGTTAAAAGGTGTAAGTTGATTTTTCTAATCGCGTGGACAGGTTTTAAAACCCACCAATGATTAAAACACAAAAGCTGTAGGGAGATAACAAGCTTCGGTGGAAGAGCAAGTCGGAATTCCTCCCCGGGAAACCCCAGATCACTCTGTCCCGGCAGGCTTCCAGGCTGGGTACAGACAACTGGTGTGGCAAGACAGGCCCAGGGCTCTGCTTCACTCTGCCATTTCCTAGCTGCAGGACCTCCTGGGACAAATTATGTGGCCTCAATGATCCCCGAGAGTCTCCCCAACGGTGGAGACCAGCAGTTACAACAGAGAGCTGGAACAAAATGCAACACAATAAGCCCCGAGAGAGTGCTCACAGGCGCTGCGCAGACGCAGACTCCCGCCCTGCCGAGGTCTCCCCTCCACCCTGTCACAGGCCGCCGGTCGCATGCCTCTCCCCGGGAGGGGGGCAACTTACTCCCTTTGGGGGGAATCCATTTCCTTTTCTAGAATGTTCCTCTCTGTCCCAAACAAAATCTGTTATCATTCTATGAATATAGATAAAGCTCCTTTTGCAGGCAAGGTACTGTGCCAAGAGCTGATGCTACAGCTGTGAACACAACAGACTGGAATGTTCTGGCATCGATTCACAGGTGGATGCTCCAGGTGTGTCTGGATCATAGCCAAGGATGGCCCAGAAGAAAGGGGTGTGGCTCTGTCAGCAGGGGTAACATGGGCACCTGGCCTAGACCTGCGTCAGACAAGGGGCAGAGCTGAAACCAAAGGATGAACAAGAGTTCGTGGGGCCAGGAAAGTGAGGGGAGGCCGGCCAGGCTCAGATCAGCAGGGCCTTTGGATGCTGCGAGAGACACTGATGTTTAGCTGAGGAGCAAGCAAGAGGCTTCTGTGATCAGATCTGTAACCACAGTTTAAATCGTTACTACTTGGGGTCATGAGGCACTTCTGATTCCTCTTCTGTATGACAACCTTTTATATCTTTCACAGAATCACAGAATGCTTCAGGCTAAAGGTGCTGGATTTCTGCGTGTTTTCCAAGGCCTGATTCTTACCAGGCCCTCAGCAGAACTCCCTCCGCCATCTACCCTGCAGGTATACTCATGACATGTCCCTTGCTGGCCTGAAGGCACCTCTAAGGTGAAAGCTGCCTCTTAATTCACTGCATCTGGACATCTGATACGCTGTCACACACATCTTTGGCATGAAGAAACCAAAGCCCAGAGAAAGCAAGAAGTCTGAAGGTGAACCCACATGTCCTGACTCAAGGTCAGCATGCCCTCTAAACTAACCACATACATAACTGCCTCAGCTGAGTGATTCTCGTCCAAGCATTCAAAACAATTAATGAGCGTGAGCTGAGATACCATGTCCCCTGTCCCTGTTTTCCCTTCTAGATTAAACATTCTCTCCGCCAGTTCTCGCATGACGTGGCATTATCTCAGTCTCTCTTGTCTCTTCACCGTCCCAGTTACTCTTCTCTGAACCCCATTCTACACTCACATTAGACCCCCAGTCAGAATACAATGTCCCGAGTGCAGCCCAACCAGAAGAGTGATCAATATTGTGACACTTCATTCTTGATCAGGGTTCAGCAGGCTCTCTGAATAGGGTCGGGTGGTAAGAATTTCAGGCTTCACCAGCCATCTGGTCTCTTCCCAACTACTCAGATCTGCCCTGAGAGCGTGCACGCAGCCGGCAGACAGCACGCAGCGGGGCTATGTTCCGAGAGAACTCATGAACACTGAGATCTGAATTTCATGTAAGTTGCACGTGTCAGGAAATGGTATAGTCCTTTTGATTTTTTCTCAACCATTAAAAAATGTGAAACTACTCTTAGGTTGTAGGCCATATAATTAAAAAACAAACGAGTGGGACCGACATGGCCCTGGGGCTGTGGTTTGCCGCAGTTCATTCTAGATGACACATTCCAGCTGATGCAGCCTGTGATTGTGTTAGTATCACAGAGCTGAGAAATAAACGCGCCAGCCACTCACATTCACCCTGCTATCCACTTAAAGCCTTTAGACCTGCTGCTGGAGCCTTTCTCCCCCACTTCGGGGGAGGGAGAGGGGAGAGGCACTTTCATCCCAGCATGCTCACGTTTCCAGGCGGAAGGCTTTCCTGGAGCTCTGGCACTGGCCTCACCCCGACCCAAAGCCTACTCTCACTTTACTCCTTCCCTAGGGAGACCCGTGATGGAGAAGTTTAGGAGAACCTGCTCAGCTCAGCCCTCCTCTCCAGGTCTGCCTGCCTGCACAGAGGTGCCCGGGGCCTGCCGTCTCCCTGCGAGAGAGGCCTGGCCCTTTACGGGTAATTCAGCTCCGCACTGCTAGCAAGTCCCTCTTGGCCACACAACTAAGACATAGGGATTTTATTGATGAGCTTACATTTAAAAATCTCTGACTCCTGCATCTAACCTTCAGTTCATTCAGAACCTGGCAAGGGAAACAGTGTTGTGTGCAAGTTCTGTGCCCTGTGGACCCAGGTGTCGTCCTGCTAAATTTTATGTCACTGGATGGGGCTCACTGCTCCAACCCGCCATTGCTTGTGTGGTTAGTTCTCTCTCTCTCCTCCTAAGTGTTTAAGATTAAGCTTGTCTTCTATATCCTAATACAATCACTTATGAACATGTGACAAAAGAGAACTAAAGGGACTTTCTGGAACAAACCACTCTCCGCTTTTACCCTGTGGTGACTTTTCCATTCATCAGAATCATTTGGGCTCTGTCACTAATGGTCACCAATCCTTCCCATTGGCTCCCCTTCCCCAGTGCCATTTTCCACCTGTGGTCAGTTTTTTGGGGGGGTGGGGGCAGCAGGGAATGGGGTTGTCTTGTTTTGTGTTTACGTTCAATGGGTGTGTTATGTCTTATTCAAAAATCTTTGTGGCTTTTGTTACTTGTAGGAAAAACCCAAACTCTGGCCACCAGTGACGTGAGCTGGCAAGGCCTCTGCACGAGGCGTGGGGGTAAGGACACACTGCCCGGAGCTCCGTTCTAGCCAGAGGCCTCGGGAGGTTCTTCTGGAACCAGGAACCTTCCCTTGGAACCAGATGAGAACTCGGCATGTGCCCACTAGTGAAGAAAGCACAAGGCTGAAGCCTCCCCGTCCTCTACCCCAAATCTTTATCTCTCTTTCCTCTCACAAAACCAACCACCTTTATGTGATCCTTTAAGTCTCCTCTCCTAAAGAGCAACCAGTGACTTCAAAACAAACTCATTAAGTATTAGAGAGCTTTGTACTCAAAGTCGCCCCACCAGAAACATCCATCCCACCTGGGCACTTAGACGGACTGATCCTCAGGCAGCGTCTGTGTCCATGAGAGCCTGCATCTACAAGACCCCCACAAATCCGCAGGCATGCCCAGGCACATGCAGTCTGAGAGGCGCTGCTGTTGCGGAGCGGAGAACCGCCCTGCCCTGGGTCCCCTGCACATTTTCCCACGTAAAGGGCTGGGGTCCAGTCAGTCCTTTTAAGTTCCCTAGTGATTCCAGTGTGTTGCCGGGGCTGAAAACACCACTCCAGGGGAAGGGTTTCCTCCACATTCGGCCGTTGCTGTTATCTCCACTGTATTATCGCGTGTCAATTAACTTCTAAAAGTACAGTTAAGAGAAATCATGCCAGATAAAGGAAAGTCTCACTAACCATGTTATCCAACTAAATGTAATTATGGCCTATGCTTTGCACCTCTCTCCCTTGGTCCATGTGAGGGGCTACTTTTCGAAGTCAATGGCTGTTTCCTTTGGCTGGCAGCCATGCTTATCTACAAAGGAACTTTGCTGAAATTCACAATTAAGGAACCAACTATTAACTCGACCTCCAGGGAGGGTGACCAACTCATCCTGGCTGGCCTGGGACCCTCCCAGGGTTAACACTGGAAGTTCCATGTCCCAGAACATCCCTTAGTCCCAGGCAAACCAGGACGGGCGGTCACCCTGCCCCCAGAGTCCTTGGGGTGCCCCACCTCCAGGGTCCATGGGGTCTAACCCAGGCTCCCCAGTATCTTCTCACCTCTTCCACTCCCACTTCCTCCAGATTAGTGGCTGTTCTGTCCCTCACTCCTGCCACCTCTCCCACTCCCCAGCCTCTGCCTCTCAGCTCAAATGTCAATTCCTTGGGCAAAGCTTCTCTGACCCATATTCCCAACCCCCAGGACTGACCAAACCCCCGTCACACTCGCCCACAGCACATGGTGTCCTGTTCCGTCACAGCACTTGTCACAGTTTATACAAGTATGTTTGTGTTTGACTCGTGTCTGCCTCCTTTTGTAGGTAAACGTCTCCAGGACTGGAGCTGCGTCTGTTTTCTCTCTGCTTTCTTGGTGCCTCGGCACACTATAGCCCATTAATAAATATTTGTTGAATAAATAAAATGAACCCTGTAATCAGGATCTAGTCCAGGACCTGGACTGCCTGCCAGTAGCCATCCTCTCTTCTTCCACCGAAATAGAATCCTGACTTATGGCTGGATACACAGCGACATTCCCTCCTCCGTGGGTGCCGGATCCAGCCGTGTGAGTGGGTTCTGACCAGGAAACACTACTGGCAATTTTCAAGAGATGGGTATATTCCCTGCCCTCGGCCCTCTGGACTAGCTGGAGTGTGAGTGTAAATGTTCATCCTGGGTGAGGAAGCGGCTGTGGGCGCGGCAGCTCCGCAGGGGAGAAACGAAGTGGAAGGAGTCTGGGCCCCTGACACCCCGGAGCCCACTGCAGCCCTGGGGAGCCTCCTCCGAGCTCTGACCTGGGAGAACTAGATGCACTCATTTGAAACTGTTCAGCCATTCTACCATACCTGGTCCTCACCAACAGCCTTGATCTTGGTGGTCCCTCCTGACTTTTAACACGTACGTCAGAACCAGTGGGCCACCAGTGTGCTTTCTCTTCCCTTAATGACACTCACGTAAATATAAAGTGGGAAGTGAGAATGTGAAGCGGTCACCTTGTGGGCTGGTTTCAAGGTAGTGGGATGAGCAGACGCCAGGGAGTCGGGAAGCAGGGCCTCGTCCTGGAGAGCTGAGCGACTCTGGACCTCAGCTTCCTCCGCTCCGGCCAGCATCCAGGGGCCGGGCCATCAACCCCTACTCCCCTTCACCCTCTGAAGGCCTCTTTATGTTCATGGGTTTCAGAGTTACTCTGGAGGCAGTTACGTTGGGGCACAAGGCACAGGACTTGAAGCAGTTGTGAAACAACTGAAGTTCAACTAAACTTAAAACATTACTCAAAACTCGCACCACAGAAAGGATGCCCACCCAGAGCATGTACAGTACACACTGGAGACCCTGACCCGCCAACACTCCAACCTTTGGAAGTGTGCACTTAGTTCTCCAGCTCTACTATGCCAGTTGATGTGAACTACAGTTGCTTTTGTAAAATCCTCACCCAAGGCTATTTTTTCATTGCTTTTAGAGAGCGGGGAGAGAGCAATAGAAACAATGATTGGAGAAACTCCGATTGCTCACCACCTTGTGTGCACCCTGAGCAGTTATTGTACCTGCAACCTGGGAATGTGCCCTGATCGGGAATCAAACCATAGTTTTGATAAAGAGCCTTTTCCACAAGGGCTCCTATGGAGGTGACCAGTTTCTAAAAAATGGCAAGAAAACAAGGAAGACAGAGAAGACTGAAACAGGCAAGACGGGGAACTGGGCCTTCACCTGTCGCAGGCTCCACATTTGAATGAATCAGTCAATGAGGTGTAAGTGGGGAAGAACGCTGGAATATTAAGGCATGACAAAATGACAGGACAGGGTAGGCCAGCAAGCATCGGCTGCATGGGTCTGGTCAAGGTTGTCAGCTGAGTACTCAGAACTGAGGACAGAGATATACCATGAACACACCATGGAGAAAACCTCCCTAATAAACCCCCTCTCAGTTCAGGTGGTTCCGCTCCCTGCTTTAGATTTCAGAGGAAGGAACCGATCTGCCTGCGTGTTCCACGCTGTAGGTGCAGGACTGAGACCCAACATGCACACTAACCATTCCATTGGCTACACTTGCATTTCAAAGCAAGCAGCCAAACTAATCCTTAGCTACAAACTGAACTCCAAGTTCATTTTCTAAATGCCAAGTAAAATGACAAAGAGCTGATCTTGTCCACTGACATCAGAGCCATCCAGCCCTTCGTGTCCAGATGGTGACCGACTGTATTCAGCCCACGCAGGCACTGGCTTGCCATCTCTTCCACTTCCCCTTTCCTACCAGCCGTTCTGCTTCCTCCACAGCATTTTGACCTGACCTAGCGGTCGATTTGGAAGACAGAGCACTCAGTTCTCCTGTCACTTTGGAGATCTCACAGGAAAGCTGAGGCCTTCCTATCACCAGTCAACAAATACGCCTATGATGTGCCAGGCATTATCCTAAGACCTACAGAAACACTCTGTCTTTGCCTGGCAAGAAAGAAGCTAGTTCACTTCTCTTATACCAGGCAGATTAAATGCTCCAGGGAATACTCCCTGTCCTGGCTTAGAGAAGAAGACCCAAACTGTTCAAAGCATGCACCTTGATGAGCTCCCAGCACCAGCTCCCCAGACCACCCCTGTTCCTGAGCCACTTGGGACCTGGTCTGTATGCACTAAGTCTCTGCCACACCTGGAGAGAGCAGGCAGCCCATGCCCACTGTGATGGGGACAAGAGAGGGCAGTCTACCTCTCTTTTCTTGACCCTTGGTATTGAATGAGACTCTGCTTCTCTCTGAATTCGGGAGGTCTCTCCTGAGAAACTGACTTCCAATGACTTTATCACACCCATCCCCGCTACAAGACTAACCTTATATTCATTAAAAAACCAATAATAGGACATGCAGAAAAAGACTTGATAAGTTATTTTAAGTTACTATGTATCTATCATCCAATAATTCCATATAGACTCAAAGTCACAATCCCCTGGTTAAATCAATGATGAAAGACTTTATTAAATTCTGAACTCAAGATTTATTGAGTATAGCATTTTATATGCTACGGTTTCTGCAATTTGGGTGTATTACCTGGGAATCCCAGTACTAATAGACAATAGTCTTTAGTCTCCCAGAAAAGAACATGTAACATTTTATCATCTGCCCATTCTAAACATGATGCTACCTGTCTATTCTGGCTCCAATTAAATGAGAAAGTAGAAAAATGGAGCATGACTAGAACAAAAGATCGCTGGCAAAATGAGTGCAGAGACAAAAACTATGATTTACTATGAAGTGGCATCTAAGTGTTCTTCCATTAATTACAAATCAATAAATGTGTACACAATCTCAATGGATTGTGCTAAACGACTGAGCATGTACCAGAGGATTCAAGTGGACAAGAAAGAAAGGCCAAACTCACTAGTCCAGTAACTCCTCCAAAAGTTACAGAGAGACCTAAATAGCCATGTATAAGGAGCGGCGCACGTAGAAGTTTTGGCTTAATAATGATAACTTTTTCGCAGTCCCTCTTCTCCTGTACCTCAGACCTGAGACTCACCTTGAGCAACAACAATAGTGTAAAGGTGATATAACTCTATTTGATTCGGAACAGCTGAGTGTGATGAGGTTCTCTGGGGAACCAGAGTGCTCCCGGGAATAAGCTTGCACTGTCTCGGAGACAGAAGCCGGCAGACAACCTGCTCAGGTGGAATCACACCACCAAAGTTCGAATCCTACCACCTCTTCCTTACTAGCTGGGAACTTTGAGCAAATTCTGTAACCACTCCGTGCATCAGTGTGGTGCTTGGGAAGGTTACATAAGACTATCTGTGGGCGGTGTCTCCCTGTCCAGCACCACGAACAGAACTCAAATGTCCAGTTATTGTGGCTGGGACAACACTGGGTGCTGTAGGCACATAGGACATTACCCACCCACTCCAGGGTAAAGGTCATTTCAAATCAATCACTGTGCCAATTAAGAATTGCAACTTAGCTCAAACATGTGGTCCCAAAAGTTACATTTTATTTGGCATTTAATCTATCTAACAGAAATATTAAAAGTATAAGTGTAAAGTGGGGCAAATAGACTGGCGAAAATGTCAACTATGGAGCATTTGATCTTAAGCATTCTGCTGTGCGTTCATTGCAATGTTTTTTCCTAAGCCCTCAAACTGTCTTTTAGAGAAGGAAAATATTTCTTTTTAAGTTCACAGCTAGCACATGAAGAACCACAGCTATTCACCGCTCTCCCCTTTGGCGCACACTGCCCAGCCAGCACCCCCCTCCTCCTTGTTCAGCTCCTTGACAGCAAAGGCCTCGAGGGCACGAAAACATTCTAGAATAAGCAGACAATTCTAAGCACCCCTTTGCAGCCTGTGTTGAGGAGGGAATGTCTGTGCCCTACCATCCTCATCACTGCACTTGCTGCTGACCAGCCACTGGGTTCCAACTTGCCCTCTCCCTTTGCCATAGAAGTGCTCACCAGGTAAGCTCACCTGCCTGCCTAGTGTGGTACCTGCGACTCCGCGTGGGAACTGGCTGGACTGCTTATGGCAGGGCAGAAGCATCTGCTTCTTACACACATTCATCCTTGAATGGCTTTGGAATAACAGGACCCATGATATTAAAGAATAAACCATTTAATTAGCAGGAAAGTCTGGGCAAGAAGCAGGGGGGGGGGGTCTTGTACCAGTTCATATGTGACTCAGTTTCCTAAAATGAGGATTGAAAATAACAACTGCCTCATGTATAAGGCAATGAATATAACAGCAGCTAACCTGAGTACCAACTGTGGGCCATGCACGGTTCTAAGCACTTTATAGGCAATAAATGAGCTAACACATAAGCAGCACTAAAAAACATGAGTCATTACCATTATTTCTAAACTTTTGTTTAGCATTAGACTCTTCTCTCTGAACAAAATCTCACCTAGAACACTATATAAAACAAGAGGTGGGGAGCAGAGGTGTTTCACATAAAACTGGGGTGGGGGGATCATTCCGCACTCCCCCCAGCCAGGGCCAGGCCAGCCCCTAGGGGCCGCCACAGAGTCCTGTGGCTCCCAAGAACATTACTTAAGACCCAAGAGTCTCGGGTCTCCCTTCACATTTCTACTAAACAAATGGATAGTGGATAAGCAATGGTAAAGAAGAACCACAGCTCATTGAAAAAAATAGTAAAAATGGCTACTAAAACCTCTGTCCATCATGCTGCCCATTCAGTGAGTTTTCTTTTGCTATTTCTGTTTGCTTTTTATTGTCAAGTATTCCTTGTTCTCATTTGCTACTATCCCAAAAGCAAGTCTCGGTCCCTTTCTTACCAAAAGAGTTAGGATAGGTTAAAAAGCTGTGGCATCTTAGCTTTGCCAAGTGATTTTAAACTCCGCCCCTCAAAAACATCACCAGCAAAGAAGAGAAACTATGCTCCTAAGTCCCTGGAGGTTATGTTTGGGAGAGAAAAGTTTTCCATAACCTGATCCTTGAAACACATTCTTCCACTGCCGCGCACCAACTGCAGACGCCACAGGCTGGAACAAAGAATTCTTGCTGAGTTCACAGTGCAGGCACACCTTGAACTTGGTGTATTGGGCGGAAAAACTCCTGGTGATTATGTTAAGCCCAAAGTAGGCACCTTTCCACCTCCCAGAGCAGCTTTTTCCAGCTGTGCCCCTACCTCCATTTCCAACTTTGCTTTCTCTGCCAAAATAAAGCAGGGAGAAGGGAAGAAAATAACCTAATAAAAAGTTCAAATGAATACACCCACAGGACATATTTGGCTAATTCCATAATAATCCAAGGTGCAGAAAGGTTAGAAAATGAGTTCATTCTCCAAACTTTTGAGAGTGGGAGGATCACTCTCAATTATAGAATTCTAGAGTGGGAGGGCCTTAGGGATCAGCCTTATGGAAGTCCAGAGTGGTTGTGGCTTGTAGCCACGCAGTCCTGGGCAACACGATGTCTTAACCTCATGTCCTGATCTCAGAGGGTGCTGCTTCCACTACACCCAACAGCAAAATCCCCAACTACTTGCTTTGTGGATCAAGAGCTCCTGCTGGGAACCAAGAACAGCGTTTGATAAGCAGACCTGGCACCTGCCAACTTCCCATAAACACTGCAGTACCTAGAGTCCAAACTCCGTGCGGGGGAACACACATGCTCCCAAAATTCACTGCGGGCTCACGCCCCTCGGGTGGTCACCAGAGTTACAGAAAGGAAATGCGCTCAAAGTTGAGAAGCAACTACGCTCATCTTCTTCGAGCTAGGACTCCAAGGCACAACTGAAGGAAAAAGCCCGTCACTTCTAAGGGCTTGGACCCAGCTGCCAACGCAGAGCGTGAAGACGCCGAGACACAGGTGGTGTGCCCCAGACCTCAGCGATCCGACTTGTTCACGACCTGTGCCATACTGTGCTGCTGCTTTGTCCTTGGTCACATTTTTGTTAAGAAGCCAGTTTTCTACTGTAGAGAGAGTCTCGATTGCAGCCCCAGTGTGGCCCACATCCTCTGCCAGCAAAGCGCGAAACCCATCAACTTCCCTCCGACAACAACCGAGTTCTCAGAGCGGACACCAGGCAGGGCCCGACGCCCCGCCTGGACCCCTCACCCTGCCCCTCCCCACCACTCCAGACGGCTTTCTCTTCCAGGAACCCGCCTTCCCCACCTAGGCAGATGACTCGAAGCCTGGACCCAAACCGCTCTCCCTCCCGAGGACATTCATTGTTCCTTATTCAGAGGCGACCTCGTTCCCCGACGGCTGCCCAAACCCTGCAGGGGGTGTGGAGGTGCAGCCCGTCACCGTCTGCGCCTGGGTCGGGGGTCCAGAGCCTCCCGCGCCTCGGAGCGGGGACCTCGTACCCCAAACCCGCTGGCGTGCCGACGGCGGGCGGAGAACAGCGCGTCCCCGGCTTCCCGCGCCCCCCGCCCCCGCCCCGCCCCGCCCCACCGCCCCGCCCGGGGCCCACCTGCGGCGCGGGCACTAGACCGATCCGGCTCCCGCGCCTGCGGGGGGCTCCTTCGCGCCGCCATGCCGGCCGCGCGCTGCGGACGGGCGCGAAGCCTCGGCCTGTCAGTCTGTCAGTTGCGGCGGCCGCCCGCCGGCGCCGGGGTTCGCTTCCCGGCGGCGGGAGGGCGCGGGAGGAACGGAGCAGGGGGTGGTGGTCCACGCTCCCGCCCCTGGTGTCGCGGCGGCCGACTGACGCACCGTTTCACCAATGGAAGGCCGCTGCGGAGCCTGAGGGCGGGGCCTGGTGGGATGGGCGTGCCCTCAGGGTGGAGTCGGAGTCGCAAGCTGGGGCTGAGCCAGGGCGTTGGATGCTGGAGAGTAGTGTGGAGGCTGCTCCAGCGATCCGGGCGCTTATCCAAGGAAAACAGCCTGGGATTTCCACCTGGACTGATAACGCGATCTCCCTGCCCTTTACTCGGTCCGTTGAGTGGGAAGGACAGAAACCTGGAGAGTGGGGTGATGGGAGGAGGAACTAGTGCGTTTTTTCCTCTCCGCTGAAAGATAATAGGATTCCCTTTCTGGCCCTTAGGTCACAACGCTTGTGGGTGTTAGCCAAGGGAGGGCGAGCCTGGAATCCAGATGTAGCTATTGGCCCAGGGCCTGTTTCACTAGAGTGGGCAAATTTTCTGATCTTAAATTTCCCTCTGGGTCAGCAGAACCGGGTTCTGCTTACTTAGAACTTAAACAGTTTACTTTAGGAGCTGGAATGTGTGGGTTAGTGACAAAATTAATCTTCCGACAAAATTATTTAAAAAGGAAAAAATATGGGAGTAGCAAATGGTGAAAATGAACAGCCCAACAATAAAAAGACCCTCACGACAAGGTTCTTTTGCTCCCATTTCCTAGTCAGATGGACACCCCCCCTTTTCTTTTTTAGAAGAAAAGGGAAGAAAATTAAAATCCAGTGTATGCTTCCTCTTTTTCGCATATACACAATTCCAGAGACAGATTTTCTTGTGCCTATTGTGGCACCTTTTGAAACAGAAAGTTCATAACAACAGAAAGATGTGGAAAACACCCTGGAATTTTAGGTGGCTCCAGTGCACCTGGAACAATGTCTACAAGTAACAGAATCACTGTCCCCCTTTTCAGAATCTCAGAGCCAATGACGCAATCACAATGGTTGGCAAATGCAATCAAATTCTGGATCACAGCAATGGCAGTTAGTACAATGTTAGGGATTTACTGATAGGTAACATCAGGCCAGCCACTAGGGTAATCCTTGTACATATATTTGATGTATCATTTCACCTAATGAGGTAGGTACTGTTGTCCTCTGCAGTTCGCAGATGAAGAAACCGAGGCTCAGTAAATGTTACTGCAGTGTCTAAGCCTAGATCTGATCTCTCAACCACCCTACCTTCTGCAACCATGACTCATAGAAGATACTAAAAATGTTCCCAAACTCTGCTGCATGTTTAGGGGAAAAAAAATCCCTTTTATCCAAATCAGATTTTCACAAAGAGGGTAGTTTTCTACAGCCGTAAACCAAAACTGCTGTGTGTAGCTATGTGTGACTCATGTAAAACAAATTACTTTAAATTGCTGTTCCTAATTAAAGCCAAACAAAGTTATGAGCAGTGATGAGTACAATTGTCTATTTTAGAAGCCAAAAATAGTAGGACTCATTTCTTGTGGTAAAAAAAAAATACAATGAAATTTACTTAAGTCTTTAAATCCCAAAAACAAATTAGCCAGTAACTTTCCTTCTCCTCCTCCTGCAAGATAATATTTATGAGCCCTGTTTGGACTCGCCTACAATCTTTTCAATTCATTTGTGCTCAGGATTTCGTGGTTTGCTGTTCATCGTCACTCGGAAAGCTGAGTGGGAGGCCCCATAGCGTGGTACTTACAGACCTAGACCTTGAAGCAAGACGGCCTGGTGTGGCTGCAGGTTAGCCACAGTCTTGTGCAATTATTTAATGTTTTGTGCCTCAGTTTCCTCATCTGTAAAACAGCGTTCGTAAAGAGTATTCACCCTGGCTGCTGCTCCGGGATTGGCACGCGCCCGGACCAAAACATTCGCGGTCATCCCCACAAGGGCCTGGTTCCCCGCGCCCCGCAGGGAATCTCTCCCCCCCAAAAAAAAAAAAAAAAAAAAAAAAAGAGTATCTTCTTCACGGGGTTGTTATGGGGATAAAGTGACTAAATATGTATAAAATCCTTAGAGTGATGCTTGGACATAATAAACACTATATAAATATTCACCAAATAAAGAGGATGTCACTACACAGAGATTTGTGAGTGACTTTCTGAACTACCCATGTGTGATTCACCAAATGTCTTAACAGTGATAAGATTATTGATTTTTTTAAATAAAATACCTGGATGGTGAGCTCTTTGAGGACAAGAATTCTAATGCCTATTGTTTAGCTTAGAGTTTGAATATTGGCGAATGGGTTAATTGAGAATATGGTGTGAGGCCACCTAAAGGTTGCTTCACACTCAACAAAGACATCTGTAGTAGTGGTCTCAACTGCAACGTTGACACAAATACTTGCACTTGCCAAAATATTGACCTTAGAAAACTAAGAAGCACAGGAAGTGCCCAGCATTGCACCTAGAGGCCACTTGACTGTGATGCTGGAGAGCTCAGAATGTGTGGCCAGGGCAATGCTTCAGTTGGCCACATGAGGATCTTGATAGGGCCCAAATCAGAATAAAGAAAGAAGAGGGGAAAAAAAAACAAACCGACAAACACAAAAGAGAACCTGGTCAATAGTATTTGCAAATATTTTCCTGGAATTTTTCTTTTCACAAAGTTTTGGCCATTTGAATTCCAAAAACGGAATGTCAGCCTCCACAATGTTTGAAGACATTGTAACAGGTCTTTTTTATTCCTCTGCCACGCCCTTCATTTTGCTCCAGGGTCACTCATGTCTACCTGGGTCAGCCTCAAGCTGGGACAAGTGGACGTGGGGAACCCACTACACCTGTGGGCACCGATCGCACTTTTTCTTTCTGTTGAGAGTTTCCTTGGTTGATTGACTTCCGCTTAAACATCCTCCTCAAATAAAGACATTGCAAAGGAAGTTGCTGGTCAGTTGCTGTAACTCCTGTACCAAAAATGGTGCCTGGCACATGGGAGTCACTCTCAACATTCATTTAATGAAAATATGAGTGAACGTGTGAGTGAAGGTAATGACTGGACTTACTACTAAGAATCGGTGAAATTTTCCCACCTGTGCTCACTTCCAATTGTGCTTATCTGAATTCATTGTCTTTGTGTGTGTGTGGTGAAATAGATAAAATACAATTTACCATTTTAACCAGTTTTTAAATGTACAGTTGAATGATATCAAGTACATTCACACTGTTGTGCAAATATCACCAACTACCCATCTCCAGAACTTTTTGCACCTCTTCCAATTGAAACTTTGCACCCATTAAACATAACACTCCATTTCTCTCCCTCCCTCACACTCAGCTCCTGGCACCCATCATTCTGCTTTCTGTCTTTGGCTACTTTCTGAATTTGACTATTCTAGGTGCTTCATATAAGAGGAATAATATAGTACTTGTCCTTTTGTGACTGACTTACTTCACCAGGCATAATACCGTTCTTAGGATTATTCCACATTGTAGCATGTGTCAGAATTTTCTCCCTTTCTAAGGCTGAGTAATATTCTATCATATGGATACTCCACCGTTTGCTTATCCATTCATCCATCAGTGGACACTTAGGCTGTTTCCACATTTTGGCTGTTGTGAATAATGCTATGAACACAGATGTGCAAAATTTTTTGAGTTGTTGTTGTTTCCAGTTGTTTTGGGAATAGACCCAGAAACAGAACTGCTGGATCATACGGTAATTCCAAGTTTAACTTCATGGGGAACAGCCGTGCTGTTTTCCAGAGTGGAAAACACTTCTACCAGCGATGTGTAAGGGTCCCAGGTTCTCTACATCCACATCAACACTTGTTCTTTTCTATTTTTTAATACAGGGTAGGGCAAAAGTAGGATTACAGCTGTGAGAACACAAAACACAGAGTTTATCCTTGTATTAGTATGTATCCGTTACTGCATTATTTTCCCTACAAACAACTGCAAACCTATTTTGCCCCGCCCTGCAACAGCCATCCTAACGGGTGTGCAGTGGTATTTCATTGCGCTTTTGACCTGCGCTTTCCTAATGATTGATGATGCTGAGCATCTTTTTATGTGCTTGTGAGACATGAGTATAATTCTCTTTGGGGAAATGTCATTAAAGTATTTTGATTATTCATTGTCTTTGAAAACATTATGTCACCACTGTAGATATCCATAAAAATTAAAATTTGAGCAACCCTTATCTTTCTACTTTCATTGTACCTTGTATCTGAGAATAATTACATGAAGTCCCTGAATAACTACAAAAGCTTTTATTCCAAAATCAGTTAGGGTTAGTTTTTCTAATGGAAGACAGTGTGTAGAGGTTAATAGGTGAGGATGAAGAAGATAAAGAAGGAGAAGAAGAAGGATGAAGAAGAAGAAGAAGAAGAAGAAGAAGAAGAAGAAGAAGAAGAAGAAGAAGAAGAAGAAGAAGGCAGAGTATAATTGAGCACTTACGTGGTGCCAGCCCCGGTTAAGTGCTCTACATGTATTAATTAATTCAACTCCACTCCAGCCATTTGAGATATGTACCATGATTATTCCCAATATACAAAGAAACTGAGGCACAAGGGGTTTAAAGTATCTTGTGCTAGCTCTTTCCACTGTTAAATGGCAGTCCAGGATTTGAACTCAGCTTCCAGGACCATGTAGCAAGTATCCTCTGAAAAATACTTATTTCTCAGGAACTCAATGACTCCCCAAAAGCCCCAACTAGTCTCTTTCTTGGATGAGCTGAGGCTTGGCGAACCGGTCTACCTTGGAACACGCCAGTCCGGGCACAGGGAAGCTGCCCCATGTCCACCATCACAGCATGAGGATGAGCCGATGCTGCAATGGTGTGAGGCCAAGACCCAAGCTGGCGTTTCACAACCAATGCTGAGAACCCAGAGGGCCAAGGTGGAGACAGAGAAGCCAGGGTGTGGAGCCTCCACAGGCAGGGAAACCAGGAGAGTCCTTGAGAGGCGCTCACGTGGTAGGAGCAGAAACAAGCCTGAAGACCCCTGAAGCTGTGCAGCAGGCCCTGGCAGAAGCTTCAGTGACTTCTTTCTACTGGGTGCTTTCAGCTGTTCAAGCTTGGGCCTCATGCCACAATTCAAAATATGTTCCTTGGTCTGAGATTTAGTCTACTGTAAATATAATCCCAATCCACTAAATGACAACACCATCCTGTCAGTCATTTACACCTCAGTGTCAACAAGTCTTGGCTCTTCTTAAGAGCAGATGTTCACAAGAAGTGTATAAAAAGAGCTTAATGCTGGCCAGAGGGGTAAGGGAGGTCAGCGGAGAGCACTGCAGGGAACTGAAAGATGCAGGGGTGGTATGTGTGTGGAAAAGAACTTCATGATTTTGTGTAGGTACAAACCAGAATGTAGCATTTTCTTCATTTGTTTTTTAAAGAAAAGTAGACAGCTTCACTGTTTCCCAAATTCCTCTTATCTGCCTTGCCTGCAAGTGGCGTAGTGTGGTGCCCACTCCCTGTCTCTGGCCTTTGAAAATGGTGTTTGAACCCCCTGGGTCCCGGCTAACCCCTGTGGGTTTTCCAGACTGCTCCCATTTGGCAAGCCATCCTGGACCACTCACGATGAGTAAGCAGCCCAGCTTCACCACCTTCCCGTGCACTCCTCTTGTCCCCACTGCATGAACCCGGTGTGCTGGGAGCTCCTTGTCCAAGTCCTGAGGCTCTCCCACCCTGACTGTGAGGTCTGGGGGCCGAGACAAAAATCTCAGTGTTCCTGAGTATCCTGTTCAGTGTCTGCTGGACACCGAATAAGTGCTTTCCGAGTAAAGGTTTACACTCTGCTTTTTTCCTCAACTCCAGGTTCAATGAGCCTGCAGGTAGATTTCTTTCTTTATGAACAAACAGGCTCTGAGTCTTTCAGATGTCCTTGTCAAAGAGTTCTGCAGAAGGATGGCACTTCCTCCTTCATGCCTGCTACGTTTTTTAAGACTGCAGGGACAGCGGGAGCCTTGCCGCATGAGATATACAAATGAAGAAACAATTTTGCCGTATAATCTGACGATCAAGTCAGATTGTCCAAAAATACTTGGACAGCTGCAATCCCTAAAATTTAGAGACCTTCCACTGATCTTGCAGTTCTGATTAACCAGCAAAGCACTTTAAAAAAATATTTAGTTAAAGAGGAACAAACAAACAGCAGCCTTTGCGGCTTTGTCTACCCGCACCCCACCCCCATTTGTAGAAGTAAATCCAAGAATAGGAAAGAAAACCAGATTGCTCTTATTCTCCGATTCCTGTAGTTCTCGGAACCCCCAGGCGGGCACATTCAGTTTGCTGACTGCTTTTGTAGCCTGAAATTGTGCTTCCTCGTTGAAACATAAGAGAACAGCTGGCAGAAGAAAGTGAATCTTGGAACCATCTAGATCAGCCTCCCCACCGTCAATTTCTTGAACAATAATGGGAAATCACTTGCCCTTTTTGAACCTCTGTTTCCTCTACTGAAAGGAGTAGAATCTGCTGGTGGATTTCTCAAACCCCATTTATTTAACCTTGTAATCCCAAGGTTAAATCACAATTCTGAGATGAAAATTCCCTCAAAAAGTTTGTTTTAAAACCTCTGGTGCATCTAAAAGATTACATATCACACAGCAGATAAAATTCAGTGTCAGAAATATTGGCTGACACTGGAAAGATTCATATTTAGGGATCTTTTTGGTGGGATTGGGAAATTTCTTTCCTGCTGTAGGGATTGCTGATGTGTGGCTGAGAACTCCCGCAGCCCTTCTGTCAATATAAGGAAAGAGCCTGCCCAATGATGAAGTATGTATAAAGTAACTGAACTAAGAGATGGAGAGAGTCCTAGAACATTGTTTTTGAGCTCCCGGATTCACCCATACTTGAAGCAGTAATATTCTTATATCTTGCAGTTACATGTGACAAAAACAATTCCTTATTTTATTTTAGCTTAAGCCCATTTAAAATAGATTTTTTATCAGTTGAAACTGATGTAATATTAATATAGTGTACACAGCCAAATTCTATGGAAAAACATTTTTCGTACAGAAAATACTAGAGTAATAAACCCCAAAATATTAATGCTTATTAGCATGAGTAATAAGATTAAAAGCTATTTTAATTTTTTCTGCATACTTTTCAGTATTTTCAAAATTTTCTAAAATGTCTATCACTGGTATGACTTTTGAATGTTATTGTAACCCACGATAACCTATGGTAGTGGGGGACTTTCTGTATCAGAGTCCCACCTCATTTATTGCTCCTTTAGCTGAGTAATAGTTGAGGTTTGGAATACTTTTTGATGTTTCTTGTGGAATGGGTCATTGCTCAGGCCCGAAATTCTATAATGGGCTGGGCAAACTTTCTGTAAAGAGCCAAATAGTAAATATTTGAGGCTTTCTGAGCCGTGTACACCACTCAACTTTGCCGTTAGGTGTGAAAGCATCCCTAGATAGTTCATAAATGAATGCACATGGTCGTATCCCACTAAAACGTCGTTTAGGAGCACCGAAATACGGATTTCATATAACATTCGCACATCACAAGAACTTCTTCTTCTTTTGATTGTTTTCCAACCTCTTATCAATGTAAATACTCATCTCAGCTCACAAGTCATAAAAGGACAGGTCTCCATTTGGCCTGAGCCGTGAAGTTAGATGACCTGTGCTCTGTGAATATCTGGGTATCTGTCATCCCATTTGCTTTTGCTGCAACTTGAACTTCTGTGGCATTCTGGTTGAGTTTCCCCTAGGACTGACAATTCTACAATGTCCAGCTCAGTTTTAGCAAGGGTCACAGGTTTGGGTGTTGTTGATGCTTGTCTCTCGGCGGGCATCTACATACTTTCATCTCACCGAAATGTTTAGGGGAGTCTTCCTGCCTTTTCCACCTTCACACTGGAGGCGGCACTCCCACCCTCTGCTCGTGGCAGTTCCGGGGGTTCTCCAGCCCTATTTTGCAATCTGAGCTTGAAGCCAGCAGACTTTGAAAGGTTTTTTTTTCCTTGCTGCCAGATTGGCTTCCTACTTCATAATGATCCTTAAGTGGGACAGGTTTATCGCTCTGTCAAAAATATGAAGTGAATGATCAACCAATGGCAATTCAGATCTTTTTTGTTGTTGTTATTTTTTCCATTACCATTTATACCCCTTCTTCCCTCTTCCACCTCTACCCACCCCCATCCCTCTACCACCCCGTCGTCCGTGTCCAGGATCCGTTTTGTTTTTCCCTGGAGCCCTTCACCCCTAATCCTTCCCCCAGAGCTGTCATCTGCTCTCTATCTATGAGTCTGCCTCTATTTTTCCTGTTAGTTCAGTTTGTTCTTTAGATTCCACATGTGAGTGAAATCATATGGTATTTGTCTTTCTCTGACTGGATTATTTCACTTAGTATAATGTTCGATTTGGGAACGGTTTTGAAATTTCATCTTAAGAAGGAAGGGAAAAATAGAAGGGTTTGCGCTGATGGCTATCTTGGTGTGTCAGTTAAGAGTGTTTCCATCTCTGACTAACAACACACCTAAATTATGGCGGGTCAAATGAACAAGGTCACGGGAAAACCTGAAACAAGCATTGCTGGTGTCGCGCCTGCTTCTCTATCCTGTGACTCTCTTGGTCTTTCTGACATGAAGGCTGTGGTAATTCTAAGCACTATTTCCAAATTCAGGGAAGAAAGAAGGAGAAGAGACAGGACCAGCTACATGTATCCTTCCCAGAAGCCCTGGCAGACTACAGTGCAGGTAACAATGACTGGAAGGCCTCATGTGACTTCACTGATGACAGGGGAAGCTGGGAAGGCAGGATCTAGCTTTTCAGTCTCTGTGGTCTGGGGTGGCAAAAATAATCGAGTTAGGAGGAGCTGTTGGGTTGGCATAACGTTTATGTGATAGTCCACAATAAAGAGCCATGGCAGGCGAAGCTATTTTACCCTGCGCCCGTGGAAGGGGCCACTCCAGGAAGCATAGACTTCATCTGTCTGGTGCACTGAGGTACCAAGCTCCGAGCACATTGCAATCACACGATAAGTATTTGCTGAATGAATGAATGCATGAGTCAGTGACAAGAGCTATTGGAAACGCATTGTTGGTATGATCTATCCTTTTTCTGGACAAGACACCAACAGTCCTTTGGTTCATGCCATGTAGTCTTTTCTATAAGTCAGCTAGGCAACTGCTCAACTAGCTGCCTACTGAGCAGCCGGCATCAAGGAATAGACAAGAGTCACGCAAGGTAACCGTGCTATTCACTCTGCTTTTATTGAATGCAGGTTCACTAAAAGTAGAACATCAACATACATTAATATCCTATACTCACACTCTAACAATCTAAGAGGACTATAACATACACACACAGCAATCAATGGTGAATAATGAACCCAAGTCTCAAGAGTCTCAGTCTGCAGGTCCAGGAGACAACACGGTAGGCAAGGGGGTCGTCAGTGTCTTGCAAGGAAGGACCTCTGGAGTCACGTGGGCAGCAGGGCAGGCAAAGTTCCTAGTCTAGCAGGGCAGAGCCTCCAGCGGCTAATGCGAAGGGAGATCAGCATAGTGTAGAGAAGCATCCGGTGCGTGGAGCTCTGCTGTCTCAGCAGTGGTCTGGAGCCTGCCTCAGTTGTATCTTGGAAGTGGTGTGCTCCACCCTTCCAGGTCTTTTTATAAGTTTCTTGGAACCCCTGATGGCAAGTGTGGAATTACTCCAGGAGCCTTTCTATGGGTGGTCCCACTCTGCAGACACAGCTGTTCTGATCACATGTGCAGGCATCTTAGGTGTGTTTCCTTGCAGATGTGTCTAATGTAACTTAGATAGTTTTCTTCTCGAATCAAAGCGCCATGGCTGACTGGCAGCCATCTTGGTTGACACGAGTGACTCCATTTTGTTTTATATACTTTATACTATTTTGACTGGACCAATGCCATTTTATTGGTCTTGCTCTCCACACACTCATGCCTCTCTGATCTTCACACATGGTTTAAAGCTGCACTTGTGACAAAGGACCTCACTCACAGCTCTGCCAGCTGTCTCTGCCCATAATTTAAGCCTGCTGCAATACTACCTGTTCACAGATGTCTTTCTTAATACATAAAGGGGGATGCACTGTTTCCACCATTTTGTGCAGTTCAGAATGAAGTTTATTTAGTGGCTACCTAGAGCAAGAAATCATAAGACATATTAAGACAAAGTGAATAAAGATAAAGGGGGAGGGGAGGTACTACAAACCTGCATTCAGGCCTTCCAATTTGCAGACACAGTGCTAGGGATTTTACATATGATTATCGACACCTTAAGGATAAGTAAGAGAAAGTTCACACAATTAAGCATGACATTTTAAGAAACATCACAGGTTAAATAAAACAAGATAAAAAAAGGAAAAATTAAAATGACCGAATGTCAAAAATTGGTAAACTGCTGTTAAGAGTGGCAGATTGGCTGAATGCATTAATCATCTCTTCTACCCTAAAACATCCACAGGAATTAAAAGAGAAGGAAAATCAAAGAAGAAACACCAGCAGGCAAAAAATGCATCACAGTTTTGGAGGAGGGGAGGTAGGCGGAGAAATGTACCTGAGTTCGTAGAGAGAGAAATCTTCTCTCTATGGAAAGCTTTATTTTATTTTCTTTATTTTATTGTCCTTTTATTTTATTGTACTTCTCAGTGCCTTACATCCATCATCCCACTTAACCCTTACCCGAAACCTTACAAAGCAGGTAAAATGATTACCCCCATTTTACAGAGGAGCAAACAGAGATACAGAGATGTAATGAGATGCTTTGAAGTTGTATCAGCGAACAAGAAAGAATCCTCGAAAATTGTTGGAGACCGCCCTGCCTGGTTTCAGGAATTGTAAACCGTCTCCCATGTCTAAGGCTGTGAGCGACCTGCAGACTGCGAGCCACTGAGGAGACAAGGCTTGTCTCTGGCAGCAGATGCTGCCCCTGCTTCATCTCCCTGCCCCCAAAGTGTGGTCGGATGGTCAGAGACAGGTGAGACCCCCCCAGAGGAGGGGCAGCCTAGGCCAGACATGATCACTTGGGAGGCCATTATGGAAGGACTCGGGGTCTGCAACAAAAAGGGAGTGATGGGCCCTCGATCCCCAGCTTTGACAAGGCCTGAGTCCCCAGGTCCTCTGGGAGAAGCACTTCCTGGCCCTAATCTACTTAAGCCTAAAAACCTATGATGGGGAAGGCAGTGCAAGCCTTGTCCTGGGAATGGCGGGCTCCCTGGGTAATTAGGCCTGAGAAGGAATATGTGAAACCCTGTGATACCTGCTTTGTTTAAGAATGCTTTTAGTTAGATAATAAGGGCCTGAGTAGAAAGAGTTTATGTTCCCGAAGTTCTGTAGCCTTCTAGCTGACAGGCCCTGATTTAGAAGAAGCCCTAATGGTTCTTTGTATACTACCTACTGTTTACTGCTTGACAATGATTATTAAGCTATACCTGAACTCCTGTGCAAAAATCCCAATAAAAGCCTGACTGAGCAAGGGTCAGGGAACTCTCTCTGCCCTGGGAGAGAGTTGCCCAGCTGCTCCAAGCCGCTATTCCCTTGAGAGGGTGGTGAGGCCATTCTGAGGCTCTCCCCACTTGAGGGAGTAGCCCTGCTGGCCCTTTTCCTCCACAGGACTTGGTAGTCCGTGTGAATTTGTCTCATGTCTCATCCATGACGTCATGGGCACTGCTTGACAGTGCATGCATCAGGAAATTTAAAATGTGATAATTCAATTAAAACATTCCACAGGGGACTGTGCTGCCCAGCGCAGGAAGAAGGTAAAAAAAAATTTTTTTAAATAAACATTCAACAATGTCTTGTCAAATTTTGCAAAAATGTCGTAGCACAATTTTAATCAATGTTAATTATTGCTTCGAACCATTTACTTTCTGGCTCCACTTTCCTATTCCACTATTGTTTTATGATCTACACCAAGGTCTAAGTCAAAGCACCTTTTATATTACAAGTTCCTATTGGACAAAGCGTAAGATTTTAGGATCTTGGATTACCTGGCTCCCAAGTTACTGTCCATCCATCTAATGTCTTGTCTTGGTTCTGCACAGCATTGGGCATGCAGGTTGGGTTGGCTCAGCCCCCTTTTTTCAGGAAACACTCACCATTCCCTGGTTCTGTGATGTCTTAAGTGGGATGCCAATCACAGGGGCTGCTAGAGAATCTCCAGTGCTTCTGGTCAAGAAGGGGCCAATGACCCACAAAAAGCTAACAGGAACCTTCTCTGGATTTAGGATATAGACATTAGGATAATGAAGTCACCTTTCATGAAGGTTGCTAGTATAGGGAATGGAAAGTAATCTTTTTCCTTTAGACATCTTTGGTTCCCTAGCTGGGATCCTCTGAATTAGATGTGTCAAAGACAGATTAACAGGAGAAGACTTATTTACAGGTGCATCACTCATATACATGGGAATGCCCAGCAGTAAGTGAGCCAAAGAGGTGTCTAGAATTTGGGCTTATATACTATCTGAAGCTAAACAAAGAAAAGGGGTGTGAGGCTTCTGGGCCAAGGAGGCCCGTTATGGGAAGGTGATCAGGAAAAATATAGTAAACAAAGTTTGTTTAGTAAGGTCTGTTACTCATTTTTTAAGTGGGTGCCTTCTCCACTGATAAGGGTTAAGAGTCCTCTTCCTGGTAGAGGAGAGGGAGATAGATTGACAAAGGAAATTTGTATTTATAAATATAAAGGACAACTTGTGCCTTGTTTTTGAAGCTTTTCCTGTGTCTGCTGATTCTCAAACAGAATTTAGCTTAAAAGAATCCTTTTTGCAAAGAGGCATATTTTGGGGCGGCATATGTCCTGGTAGCCTTCATTCATCAGGAAGAATCTGCGAAGAGAGTGGCCGCAGCCCTCTCCTGGTGTGAAGTGTGATGCCAGGCTGACCCAGGCCGTGGAGACAGACACAGAGAGCCCTGGTAACACCCCTGAGCATGGCCAAGGGCAGTGCCTGGATGACAGCTGAGCAGCTGGCCTAGAGATCAGCCAGTACAGCTGAGACAGGAAGCCAGAGGGCTCTGGAAGGGAAGACTCCAGGGAGAAGAATGGAATTGGTTGTGCCTTAATGCATTTGAGCTTTCACAGAATAATATGATAGGTATCTGATAAAGCTAATGGCACACTTGGAAAAAGAAATAAATATGGGTGCCTAGAAAACTAAGCAAGTGGACAAAAGGGAGGCAATGAACCCAGGAAGAACACACAATGGTACCAGAAGGAGAACACCCTGCTTCTTGGCTCAGCAATAAGCAATATTGACACAGTTGTAATAAGGTTAAAACATTGCGACCACCATGTTGGTAGAGTGGAAGGAGATAAAAATGAGGGAAAGGGTAAGAGGCAGATTTTCCTCTTGTAACAGGAAGTCAAAAGATAATATCTAAAAATGATAAAGAGTAGAAAAGGCATGTCATTTAGATACAGGATAAGAACTACCAGACAAACTAGAAAAAGAGCTGACATTTTTAAGCAAGAAGTTTGGGAGTTTTGTTGCTGTTTAAAAGGAAAACTATGTAGTTTTAAAAACCATATTTACTATTTACGTATATAGTACACATAAATAGTAAATATATATAATGCCATATATACTATTATTTTAAATAGAGTAAATATATATATTCATGTTCTATTTTTCCAAAATGTACATGTTTCAAAAATATGTTAAAATATAAGATATCAGTAGTCCCTAAGAAACCATAAATGTGGGTTACATCATGACCTTAATAGCATTTTTAAAATTTAATCTTCATTGTATTTTCTTTATTACCATTTAGTCCCCTTATACGCCCTCCCCCCAGCAGTCACCACACTGCTGTCCACGTCCGTGTTCTTGTTCCTTGTTGGCCAACCCCTCCTCCATCCGACCTCCCCTTGTTCCATTAAAATGAGTCAGCAAGTAGACACACAAGAAACAAAGAACATATGCTTCCTTCAAACACAAGCCTCTGTGAATACAGTGAAATTTAATGACACAGTGAGAAGTAAAGGCAAAAAAAAAAGGGAGTTTTCATTTAAAAAAAAAAACCCTTTATGACAAAGTGGCCCAGAAATGTGAGGGGAGATCTTTATCTAGACAGTGGCCCAGGAGCCTCGGCTGAGGGGGAGGCGGCCTGTGAGCAGGCAGGAGGCAGATTATAGCCCCATGTCCTTTAGAACATCATGTTCAAGGGCAGGGCAGAGCTCTCAGTACACAAACATTTAAACATCTTAAAAATAATAGCTATAAAAGTGTGCGCACGCATGCATCTGTGCCAGAGGAAAGTGAGGAGTTTCCACTTTTCTGGAACTCCACATTCTCGAGTCTGCTTTCCTTGGTGCAGTTCTCGGGACCACCTCCCTATAATCCTGCCCCTTTGATCCCAGCCCTCCAAAGTCCTGCCCGTACGTAATCTGTGGGCATGCGTGATGCCAACAGTTCCGCCTTGAAGGTGCAGAGGAGGTTCCCCAGAGGGGACCGCTTGGCTGCCTTTATGCCCAGGCTGATTTTCAGCCACTCCCCCCAAACCCTGGGTCTAGATAGACCACTATCTCTAACCTCACCAGGAAGAGCTTTCCCACCAGGAGACCACATAAAAACAAAACATCTGAGTAACAATGCAGACCCATCCTGTGCAGTGTGGCTTATGCACTAAAATACAAATCAGGACCATGTGGTTGTAAGTGACAGACCCAACCAGCACTAGCACATGTTAAAAAAAGGAATTCATTGACTCCATTAACTGGGAAGTCCAAGGGGTAGCTCTGGCTCCAGCATAATACTCTCCCGGCGTCATTACTGTCTCGGTCTCGGTCTCTACCTCTGTCTCTCTCCGATCCAGGCTCATGCGAATCTTAGCACACACAGTGTCAAAGGGAGATTCTCCCTTCCCCAGCAGCCACAGAAATCCTACAGAATGGGGTGTGGGCCCACAGTAGACACCACACACACACACATACACACGCATGCACACACACTCGCACTCACATGCAACTTCTGGAACAACCATTGCATGGATGCAGCCTGGATCGTGAGCCCAGAGGAGGGGTGGCAGGTCCTTAGGTTAGCAGCCCCTCCGAGTAGGAGTCCCCAAAGAGTCCGACAAGCAGTCCCCAAACTGGACAGGCCCATCTGTTACCATAGAGAGGGAAGGCATTACGGGCAGACAAAAACTATAGAAATCCATGTTCCTAAAAATATATAACTTAAGTTTAACTCTGACTTCAGCATAATTATATACTTAATAGAGTGTTATTGTTTCGTTAAGTAGTTATCACTCCTTACCAGGAAATTGGTGAAATCCATTGCCAGGAACAAGCCGCTACCCTGGGGCCTTTCAGATTTCCTCCCTTTGTCCTTCTAACTCCGCAGCATCTCCTAGCCCCCATTCATTCTCATAAAATCGTATCCCCGTCATCTTCAGGGCTCTTCCTGCTCATACTGCGGCCCAGGATTTCTCCTGCTCTCTGTCAGCAGTCGCTTAGGGAACATAGCTGAGCTTCATTGACTGCATTTTTCTAAGTCTTGCTCTGCCTCTTCTTGTGAGCATTTGCAAAGCAACCTGCAAATGGTGGAATACAGGAAGTCAGCTCTTCTTCAAATATTTTAATGATTTTTTAAAATATTGAAGTCATTGACTTTTGGATAAGAAGATAGATCCTGTGATTTCCCATTTATGTTCTTGGACTCATGATAGCAGATTTCCAGTGCTGGCTGCACACTGTGTCCCATCCCAGTGACATTCTACAATGCCACCTTGCCACCCTCCCATCAAGAGGTGGAGTCATAACTCTTCTTGGATCTGGGCATCTCGTGACTTTGTTGACCACACACGTATTGTGGAAACGATGCTGTGCGTCACAGGTGATGCCGCTTCCCCCTTGTTCTCTGGAACAATTGCACTTGGACCGCCGAGGTGCCCTGCAAGAAGTGTGAGAGGCTGTGGCTGCCATGCTGGGAGGAAGTCCTGTTGCATGGAGAGGCCCCGTGCGAGCACTCTGGTTGGCAGCCCTTCATCTTTGCTGCTCCCAGCCTGTGCCATGCACCAGAGTGAGAGTGAACACACCTTGCAACAAGGTCAGCTTCCAGCTGTCAAGACACACCAAGCCTTCCCACGTGAGGCCTCATACATCATGGAGCAGAGACAAGTCCCTGCTCTGCCTTTTCCAAATTCCTGGCTCACCAAATCCATGCACATAATTAAACGGTGGTAGCTTACAAAGCAATAGCAACTATACCTCCTAAACAAACACCCCAAGGGGCAGACCCAGAACCTATAGCACCATGAAATTGTCCCATAGGTCTGTGATGTCCAGAAGGAATTCGTGTGGAGCATTACCAGGATTCAGAGACTGTGACTACGCAGAACATAGGGGCTCTGGAGTCTGTCTCACTTTCACACAAAGAAACTGAGTCCGTGACCTGGGAAGCTGAGTCAAACAATGGTCCTTTTCGTTAGGGATTGGAGGCTTAGTGATCTGAATAATGTCAATCCCGGTTGGCTGGAGTAGTATAAATTAGAGGCAGATGCATTGCACTACCTAATGCCTTCCTCAAGGAAGTACAACTAGAAAGTTCATTAACCATCCCTGTCTGTACTTCTGTTTCAATACATTAAGAGCCACTTGAGCTAATGTAATGCTTTAGGCTTGGGAGCTACCTGGACCAAAGGGATGAGTTTGCTCTTTTCATGGGCCATTTGACTTCCATGGGCCCAAGGTGAGAAATTTAATTTGTACACCACAGGTCGCCTGTCTTGGAAATGCATGTATCAGCTCACAAAAGGAGCTGAGCAGGAGGGCCTAGGTTAATGGGGACCAGATTAGCTTTGTCATTAGGTCCTGAGACTCCAATGTCAGGCTCTTCATATGAACCCTGGTTTCATTGCTGACTCACTCTGTAACCACGGGCAAGTCACTCAGCCTTCGTGAGCCTCAGGGTCTCAGGTAGAACACCAGGGTCACAGTAGCACCTCTCTTGTCAGGGTGTTACAGGTGGGATGAAGTTGTGAATGAAAAGCACTGAAAGCTTCCCTGACACATGGCAAGCGTCCGGTCCATCATGTGGGCTCTGATAATGGATACGACCTACTACTCTGTGGTCCATATAACCATGTTTTCCTGTAAATCATAATAGTGCCACAGCTAAGAGAGGTAGGCTTTGCATCCATGGCACCTGGGTTCAAAGACTGACTCTACCGTTTGGCAGCTGGGTGACCTTGGCTATGTCACTTAAGCTCTTTATTGCCTCAATTTCTAACCCTGCAAAATGGGGACAACATCAGTACCTACTCATAGCGGTGATGGGAGTTAACTTGAGCGAAGCCTGGAGCCCACACCTGGCACGTGGTAATAAATGTTAGCTATTTTTACGACAAACGAGTCCTCTGTTTTATAATTTGAAGCCTCCCCTGACTCTTAGAAGCTCAGAGTTGGCTGTTAGATATAAAGGGACTGGCTGTATAGCCGAAGGTCAGGGTGGTGGTGGTGGGCACTGGCTTCCAGCCTGCAGCCCCTGCCCTCGCTCACAAGGAGCCAAAAACACCGACTGAGTCTGCAAGTCTCATGCTCGGCTCCTTCGTGAGCATTGCCACTCACTCAAACATCCCACACGTTTCCATTCAACAGTTGAAAAAGGCCCACAGTCATGATAAACAATCACAGTACTTAAATCGGAGCCCCATAATACCCAGCCAGACTGGAAGAAATCCAGAACCCTGGCTCTTTAGGAAGAGGAGGTCCCACAACTGACCCCCTCTCTTTCCCCGTCTCCCTTTTCACCTCCCTCTTTTTTCCTTCATCTTGATCGAGATATGATTGACGTCCAACATCGTGTAATTGCGAGATATACAGTGAGTGGATCTGATATACTCATGTGCTGCAAAAAGGTTGCTCCCATAGGTGAGCTAACGCTTCCATCACGCCACCCAATCACTGTTTCTTTTCTGTGGTGAGTGCACCATCTCCCCTCTTGGCTCACATAATCAGTACCTTTGCCCTACTCCTTTTCAGTCTTCCACGTTTCTTCTTTATCCCTAAGAACTAAAGAGGACGCTGAAATAAGGTCACTGCTTTCCCGACCCATTTAGACAGAGGTCAGGGGATTTCTCTCCATCGCACTTCTCATACTCATGCAGGAGGGAAGAGAGTTCGGGCTCAGAGACAGAGATGGAGGCTGGTTGGTAACAACCTCCTGAGTGACTTCTGAATGAAGAGGGTGTAGAACCCAAGTTTCATGTGGTTTTCAGCCTCACGTTGGCAGCTTGAACTTCTACCTCCTGGTACGCACGCCCATGCCCACACCCATTCCGGATCCACGCAGCAGCTAGTTAACCCTTATCTGCTCCTTGGCAAGAAGCAATTGTTCTGGCCCCCACCGTCTGTCCTTTGCCCGGGGAGCAGCTTGGGCGCACAGAAGCATTGGGCAGGAGGGGCGGGAAGGAGCCCTAATAACCCCCAGCTGAAAATACAGGGCAGCGACCCAGGACCTCAGGCGGGTGGTGCACGGCAGGGTAGGAGCAGGGAGTCTCACCCCACAGGGCCCACAGGAAGCCGGGGAGGAACTGAGTTCACCACACTAGGCGCACCATTGGCTCTAACAGGTTTGCTTTGAAGCAAACTCTCACAACACATTTCAGCAGCCACTCAAAGAGAAGCCATAACATAAATTGTGGAATAAGTGTCACTCTGTCCTGTTGCTAGATAGCCTTATAGTTAAGCATGGAGATTTTCCTTTTATCTCTTTCTCTTTGCCTCCTTAACAAACAAGAACAGCAGTCAGTGGCCACATCCATTCAGGTTTCCTTTTGGGGGGTTGAATTGAGGCTTGTTATGGTGAATTGGGCTCAGTCCCCAGAGTCACTCTTCTGCCCCCCAGCCCCTGTGGCCGCCTCCTGCAGTCCACTGGTGCCTCCTGGGGGCACAGACAAAACCCAGAGCAGCATGTGCGTGCATGCGTGGGAGGACACGAACTTTCACACCTTCTTTTCATTTTTAAGATCTTTACCTCTGCAAGTGAAAGGCTCGAGAGTTGGAATAATGTGGTGCTTATTAATTACAACTCAAGGATTTTTTTGAGAGGTCTGAGTCATACGGGCAGCCTCTGTGAGGTGCAGACTCCTTCAATGGACCCCGGGGGGAGTCCGAGAGCCAGGTCATTCCCCGCTGGTTCACCTCCTGGGAGAGCCCCGCGGACCTGCAGCTTCTGCTAGGGCGGTCTCCGTCCCTGCTGACGAAGAAAAAGAAAAGGGAGGAGAGACTCGAGATGCCCCAATCAAGGGGAGAGAAGCTGGACGAGGCCTGGCATGTGGTGCCTCCCACCCTCCCTTCCTCTGGGCCAGGTTTAAAAAGTATGATTTCTCCAAGGGTTAGACGGAGGCTGATGTGTGGCAAAGGAAGGGACCCGGCTCACCTTAGAAACAATGGGGCTTTGTGGGCCAACTGTGCCTGTAGCCAGTGCTGGTCATTTGTGATACTGTGGTTGTTGAATGACTAAACCCAGAATCGAGAAAGGGACCCAGGTTGCTCTCAGCTGAAATACTCTCTTTGAGGTTCACGCACTCTCCTTGAAGGTGAGTACGATGCTGACCCGAGTTGGGGTTCTCCCCCAGGGCTGTTTCCCCTCCATAAGGGGGTTCTCTTTCCCTCTTCTCTTTTAAGAAGGCAGGTTTGGGGGAGCTACAGGCCCTGAGGGGTCTCTCTGCCACCTCCTCCTTGTCCTCGCTTGTCCCCTCTGTAGAGCGGTTGACAACCCGGTGTTCGGGGTGGTGCCGGTGTGCGTGACCCACAGGCCTGGTCCTCACCTCTCGCCTTGCATCTGTAGCCACCTGTCCTGCTCATCTGCTGCTCCCACGCACTGGTCGGCCCCCTTGTCCCCTCACGGTGGCACGCAGCAGTTTCTGGGGTGACATACTCATGCTTCAGAGTTGGGGTGCTACTCAAGACCCCTCTATTGGAGCACCTCCTTCCACCCTCCCAGCACCATCTTCCTGTGCCATGTGGAATGTGGCAGGGAGTGGGCCACTGGCCTAGGTGCTTCTGACTTTTCCCCGACCTCTCCGCAGGTACTGCACAGGTACTTCAGGGCCGGCGTGGCAACACACTCAGCCATTTCTAGTCTGGAGGGTGGATATTGGCTGTGGTCTGATGCCCACCTGAGGCTTCCCCTGAGAGGCATCTAGTCTTCCCCCCTGGCCTGCCCTGGGAAGCGGAGAACTCACCCTCTGTGCACAGGATTCCTGCCCCATCCCTCCCACCTGCCTCGGTGTGTCTGCTCATCTTCATCCCCGTGGGATTTAGATCCCAAGGAACAGTGGACTCTCTCTCCTTCCCCCTCCAGGGTATTGGGACTTCTCTTACTCTGATCCTCCTATTTTGGCCTCAGGACATGCTCTTTTCTCCTGGAGGGAAGGTGGGGGAGGGGAAAGGGGAGGAGCAACAACCCCGGGGACAAAGAGGAAAATTCATTAGTAGGCATTTCAAAAACAGCTTCCTCCTTACATCACGGTGATGGAAACTTTCCTCATTTCCTAGCTGCTGAGTGAGAAATCAGCAAGCAAGGAGTGACTGGAGCCCTGAACTACTTCTGCGTCTTTCTCTTGTGCCCCCAGGAAGGCTTTGTGGCAGCTCAGGCAGAAGGTCAGGACCAGCAGCCATGCGGACTACCCCAGTGTAACCAGGGGGTGACCAGAGAATCCCTGCTCCCTGCACCTGTGAGGGTCAGCCAAGGACCGTCTCTGGCCCTAGGTAACCGAGGTCCCAGAATGGGGAGCAGAATTCCAACACTTCATAGTGTGTGCTTAAGTAAGGAGGGGCACGTGATTTAATCCAGATCTTTGTCTTTCAAGCAATGATCGAAAGTACATCTTTTGTGAAGTTTCCAGAATTGTGCACAGTAAAGAACCACTACTCTGACCTATCCTGCTCTGGACCCCTCTTTGCCCATTAGAAGCCTGTGGCTTATACCCATAGGCAGGTCGCACTGTCTCTCCTGACTTTCTAGGGCACTCTCCACCCCCAGCTTTCTGGCAAGGGTCCCACCAACAGAAAATACAGAAGTAATTATGTAACATTGTCTGTTGAATTTCCTCTTTGAGGGGCTGCCTGTCCGTCAGCGGTTACAAACCAGGAGGCGCTCCCCAGCACTCTTTGGAGATGTCTGGGTATTCTTCTCTAACTGTGGGACTGGAAAAGCTGGCAGAATTGCATTGGTTTACACTCTTCAGACCAGCGTTGCTATTATGCCATAAAACAACTGCAAAGAGGGCGAAATACGCTATTCCCAACAATGAGAAAGCACCCTAGGATGGTCTATGCTTTAAGGATGGTCTAACAGTTCATGTGTGGCAGGAAAAATGCATTTGTAATTTTATATACTATTGTAGCCCACAAAATACTAGTCACATGGCAATGGAAGTTGACATCCTTGGGGGTGCCATCTGTCCCTGATCTTGTGAGGATGCTTAACAGTGTGACCCAGGATGTGACACAGAACCACCCAGTTCCGTACAAGTATGGAGGGGAAAGAGGTCGTGCAAACCTACGTGGTGTGGGGCAAAGAGAGGGAAGTACAGGCTGAACTAAGACGGAGCCTGTCTTGTTCTGGGCATACCGGATGCCAACGGATCTCCAGTGTGATTTATAACAGAACCCCACTGACAAGGCTGTGCAAGGCATTGTTTATGTTCCTATGTAAACTTTTTAGGACTCTTGCAGCTGTGAGTGACAGAGATATAACTCAGGCAAAAGGGAGAGTTCATGGCTCATGTTGCTAACACATCTGGGTTGCTCTTGGCTTTGGACATGGCTGGATCTTGTGTTGGAACGGTGTCATCGGCCGACCACAGGAAATGCAAACAAACATTTAAAACCCTTGACCGGCAAACTTTCCAAATCTGGGTGTCACGCCCCCGGAGCACATTTTACTGGAGAAATAACCATGGAAACAGCAGGCGGGTCCCAGGCTGCCCACTGGGCAAGTCTACTGAACCCGCTGGGCTGAGCCCAGGCCACGCGGAGTCCCTGCCGTGGAGCAGAGCAGAGAAGAAGCAGAAGAGCGAGAAACCAGGGATTTCCGTCTTAGCCTCCCCCAGCTCTCCCTCTGAGTTCGCGTGGTTGAAGAACAGTGGGCGGAATGAACAGAGAGTCAGGGAGCAGGTGGAGTAACGGTTCTTTCTGTCTTTTACAGCCGTGAAGAGAGATCGTGGCCCCGAGAGCACTTTAGTAACCAAAGCCCTGATTCTGTGCAATGTCTGCTCTTGGCAGAAGGTGGGGGGGGTGGCTCACTGTAGGGATACATATGGAGACGTGTAAAATACATACTGTTAGTTACCCCACCACGCTCAGCTGCAACCCACACCACCCTCTTCATTTTTTAAATCACGACTCTGACTCGGTCTGCTCCTGTAAGAGAAATGACAAGCATATCTGTCTCACTTATGCGGGAGGGGAAGTTCCCCTCCACTCCCAGGGTGTTATATAGAAGCTCCTTGAATTAGTGCTGTCTAAGAATCATGGGGCAGAGCTTCTGGTGTTGCCTGTAAATAATAACAGCAGCACGGACGGTTGCCTGACTCTGCTCTGGAGACTTCATCTGTGATGACTCATTTCATTCTCACACAGCAGCCCCAGGGGCTAAGTACTATTATTATCCCCATTTTACAAACGTGAAAGCTGAGGCACAGGACTTCTACCGGCAGGTGGAGCTTACCCACTGTGCTGGGCCGCCTCTGAGTCTGTGGCCCTCTGCCTGGTGCATTAGAAGCACAGGACTTGTCCTTGGGCCATGCAGGACCAGGCAGGTCCTGGCCACCAGGGCCCTGCTCAGCACCCCAGGACCCTCGGGGGCACGTGGAGGGTGGGGTGGGACCGGCAGGGGAGGGTGGTCAGAGCAGAGAGATAACTGGCCACCGCTGTGAGCAAAGCGCACTCACCGGAATGTAGGAATATGGCAACTGCCAGCCACGGATGTTTTGCCTGCTTTTCAGAATTGAGGGTGCACTAGATGAAGGAATATGGGTCATGCAATGAAACACCTATTAAAAAGTTGAAATTTGCAAACGAATGGAAAAACATCCCAGGATATTAATATTCACTTCCACTGAAGGGATGATACATTAGCATTTTAGCCTATTATGTGAGCAGTTATTTCAAAAAAATAAACCTGACTTTGTACTCTAAACGAAGTCACTCATTGGCTCGAGTAGTTACTCCAAAAGGAGCAGAATAACTTCATTCAAAAGAATAAGAAAGTTTTAAAGTTGATTTCTGTATTATAAAACCCAGAGGTACCTAAAGGACTCACACAGTTGAACATTGCCCCCTCGGTGGTCACTCAGGCACGGCGCCCCCTCCCCAGTGTCACGGGCCTGTTCTACCGGGGGCTTGGGGATAGGGGTGTATGGTTTCCTTCTTTCATCCAATAGGTGATCACTCCTGCATTCTACATGTGCTTAAAAAACGTATCTGATATTCTTTGTGGAACATTCCATACCGCTGTGCCCCCTTTCCCCGGGGAGTGAGTTGCTATCACACATAGAAACAGGGGAAGCTGGGAGACGGCCATGTTCAAAGGGCGTAGGGAGGTGACTGCACTTACTGTGTATGAATCACGCCGGACAGAACAACCTCTCCAGCCTCTCTGCCATTAAACCCAACAGGACGTAATATGTTGGGATAATTATTTATCAGCTTATAAACAGTGACTCTATCAACCCATGGGGGGGTGTGGTTTGAGAGCTGAGCTTTAAAATCAAAGCTAAAAGTTCAGACACACAGGCTGAGCATAAGGGTCCTGCCCCGGCTCCAGAGGAAGAAGCTGCCTCCGGCCAGGCCGGGCACCCTGTGATGGGGCTGGATGGATGTGTGTTGGGGGGGGGGGGGGTAGAGGGGGGGAGGGGTGGCGGTGAAGCACAGTCTCCGTGCCTGGCCCTGTCTCTCTCTGTTTCTGGAACTTCGATGGGGACACGTCAGGAGAACAAGGCAGTTAGAAGCGGGAGCAGACACTTCTAAGGGAGCCTGGAGGTCAGGACTGATGTAATAGGATGTGTGTGTGTGTGAGCATCTGTCGTAGGGGAATTGTGAGGGGCCCAGAGAACCCTGCTGATGGTGGGGCCCTAGAGACCCAGGGTTTTCTGCTGAGACCCCCAGGGGCTGCTTGGAGTCCCCAGCAGGTCTCATTCCAGTCTCCACGGCTGCTCCGATGTCCCGGACTGCCCTCTTCCACCACCTGCAGCACAGGGGCTGATGTTTGGGTTGTTGTTTAAGGCTTAATGTGGTGTGAGCAGGAAGAGTTAAATCTAAATGCAAGGGCACTAGGGAAGCCTGGGGAATGTTCCAGGGATCTCCTTAATTAAAAACAGGAAGCATTTTCAAGGATTTTTCAAGAAGCCTTTTCCAAATAAAAGTAGGGTTTTAAAAACACGCCCCTGAGGTTTGCATCAGGGACAGGTGGACCCAGGAGAGGGAAGTGACCCCCTGCCCTTTTCTCCTCTCACGTGTGGGTTTCTGGCCGCTCGGTCTCAGCTCTGTGGACTCACGGGTTCAGACCCAAGCCGAGCGCCTGCCGCTGGGTGCCAGGAACCCGCCCGGGGTGTTCTGCACAAAGCCTGGTTGGTCCCCGCTCATGGCTCAGTAGGGTGACTGTCCTGGTTCTCCCTGGACTGAGGGGTTGGTTCCCCAGGGTGCCCAAGACCGGACAGCTGTAGGCAAACCAGGGTGAACTGGGCACTCTAATGCGACAGGGAGACAGATGTGACTCCTCCACTTGTTCCTGTCCTCCCCATCCGCCTGGACCCACCAAAGGACTTCATCAAGGACACTGCTGTCCGGCTTGACTATCAGGTCTTAGTCCTCCAATTGCCTTAACTCGAACAAACTTCTGTGACTTCCTCCCCCAAGTCACACCTTGCTGCTACCAGGACTTCTTGCCAAAGAAGAACGGAAATCTCAAATTCTATCTTCCTAAAAAATGTTTGTGCCCTGGCTGGTGTAGCTCAGTGGATTGAGCACGGGCCTGTGAAGCAAAGAGTCGCCGGTTCGATTCCCCGTCAGGGCACATGCCTGGGTTGCAGGCCAGGTCCATAGTAGGGGACACATGAGAGGCAACCACACATTGATGTTTCTCTTCCTCTCTTTCTCCTTCCCTTCCCCTCTCTCTGAAAATAAATAAATAAAATATTTAAAAAATATTTGTAAATGAAGCTAATGCATGAAATATTTGAGCATAGTTTTCACTTGTAGTCACTGACATTCGTGAGCGAACATTTAATTGTAACTTTAGTGCCAATGGAACAGAGAAAGGCCACTGCAAGCGGTGGCAAGGCCTTTGCTGTGTTGGGGGATGTGAGTGTCCCTTTTTTCTCATTCCTGAGGGCCGCCCATCTGTGCAGTTTGGTAGCGTAGTTCTTGAGAGTCCTGACCCTGGCCGAAAAGGCCTTGATTTCCTTCCAAGTTGCTGCTGTAATTTACAGATTAACAACGCTTTCCTCCGCAGGACATTGTTTGATGAGCTGTGTACAGCGCTCTGTTTTGTTTACCACGCAAGACTAACAAAGCCTGGCATGTTTACCTCACTTGAAGAAGCGTGGCTGTGCGGAGACAGGACAAAGGCCCGTCTGAGTCATCGTTGCTCCCACGCTGACTTTGTTCAAAAGTCCCCAACCACTTATGTCGAAGTATAAACGCTGTGGATGCTTTGTGCTATTCCGGTTGACTTTCCACTCTCATCTTTGTTATTTTAAAAAACTCCACATGGATGAGTGAAAACTAAGATTTCATCTTTGTGTCTGTGTTCTTGACGATATCCGCCCAACTCTTGGAGTCTCAGGCCGCAGAGCAACCACAGAAAGGAAGAAGGCTGCTCCCTGCGCCCCGCGAGCTGGCTCAGACTCCCACGCCCATGCAGCTGGAAGCATTTAGGTTCGGATTCTGTAGGTCTGGGGTCGAGGCCTGACGTTCTGCTCTTTTTTTCAGGCTGAAATACATTTTCTTTAACTCTATTCATTGTAGATTCACATGGAGAGAAACACTAGGCCAGGAGAAATAATGAGAAGACAGGATCAGCCCCTTTCTGTGGATGGATCTGTTCGGTCGCTTCTGCCTCCATCGGCTCACACACTGTGCTGCAGCAACGAATCGCGGGGCCTGGTGTGCAGGACGCAACCCTAAACTCTTCTCACCACATGGATTTTTACATTGAACGCTAAGTTTATACACGCTTTCCACATTCCGCAAGTGAAAAACAGCATGTTGCTCTTTACTTTTGGCGGAAAAAAAAAAAAAGACTGCCTGGAGCTAATTCTCCAGGTAGGAAATGACATTCCGCATTTCTAGCCAGCTCCTCAGTGGCGTTGATGCTGCTGGACTGGGGACCACATTTTGAGCAGTGACAGAGTTGAGAGTGACAGAAGCCCAGGACTCAGGGGCTGGGATGAAGTTAACAATCCAATTCTCCACACCACGCAGGTAGATTGAAACACCTGCAATCATTAGACCACGGACTCCGCAACCTGAAGGCGTATGTTGTCACCAATTAGTAGGACTGATTAAATGTGGGATGACAGTTAAATAAAAATAACACCCGAATCCTCCCCTACATTCAGGGTCCACCCATACTGTCTTGCACTGTGCTTTTATTTTTTTAAATTAATTCTAGTCACTATTCCAAATTCACACAGAGAAATGACCCGATCGATATAATGAATAGTGTGGTATTCTGTTGTACAAAGGCACTTTAATTCATTCAGCAGACCCTACACGCGTAACCCTTGAGTCGGTCTGGATGTACCTGCGAGGCTTTCAGAACGAACGCCTTGAAAACTGGCCTCATGGCTCCCCCAGGGCGACAACAGGGCGTGATGTTAGTGCTCGCTGAGGTGCTGGCTTAGGCTTGGCGGGGGAGGGCGCGGGGGAGGGGTTCACAGAAATAATGCCAATCTCCTTGTTAGCCAAGCTGTACATTCTCCAAAAGGAAGTTAATAAAAAGAAAATTTAGAAAGACATGTTCTTTGGTTCACAGCCTGAGCTCAATCCACTGAGCCACACCAGCCAGGGCAGAAAAACATGTTCTTAAAGCCACAGTGACACACTTTCTGAAGAACAAGGTATGGCTTCACCCCCTGCCTCCCTCCTTCACCTGCCACTCTCTCTGCTCTCTTTTCTTAACAGGAACGTTGTAGGAACCTATGACCTCCACATTCTGAGGGTCTGAACTGAGGGTCTGCCCAGGTCTTTCTCCTGAGTACCAGCCACTTATTGCTGAAAGGCATTAATCCCAGGATCTTCTCTCAGGCAGCCACGGACTCTGCGAATTCAGGTGCAACCTAGAAAAGCCAAAGGCCATCCAGCCTGTCCTGCTGGGCTGGGTGTCCCGGTGTCCACCGCACGGCATCCTGATTGCTGGAGTTTTGTGCCGGGTCTGGGCTGTGTAAGTGCTTCCGCCTCACTGCTCTTCAAGATTGCTCTGGCTTTTTACGCTCTTTCGCATTTTCATACAAATTTTAGAACTGGCTTGTTACTTTCCACAAAAGCAAACTACCAACCAACCAACCAAACAAGAACCCTGCAGGAGGGCTGTGATTGGGGCTGTGTTGAATCCACAGGTGACTTTGAGGACAATTTACATCATTCTAGTGCTGATCCACCCAATTTATGAACATGGTATTCTCTCTATTGTTTAATTCGTTTTAAGTTTCTTGACATCCCTTTGCTGTTTTCAGTGACAAGGTCTTGCATAGCTTCTGTAAGATTTTTCTTGGGTATTTTATTTTTAAAAATCGTTAGAAATGCACTAGTTTTCATTTTTAAAGGACCCTGGATACTACCCTCTGAAGCCTTATTTCATGACTATCATTTACATTTACTTCAAACATTTAAAAAACTTCAAATGGAGCTATAGCTTCCTTATTTGGAGCTTATTCACTTGTCCCTGAAACATGAATGCCCTGGGGACACTGGGGACCGCTGACGGAAAAGGTAAATTTCACAGTAACTCTTCACTATTGACGATGAGTTTTCTAAGGAAACAAAGTGCCACGGCAGGAAAGACACAGGACTGTGGAGAAGAACCCATCTGTAGAAGACGAAGCCAGCACAGAGGGTTTTGACCACGCCAGCGGCCATGCACATGACCACATCACACCTGGCCCTCTCGGTGTCTCAAGTCCTTCTTAGAAGTTTTCTATAGAAACATCCCTCCCTTCACCTGCTATCCAAACTTGGGAGCACTTTAGGGTGTGAGGTGCAAATAGGTCATCGGTGTGCAGAACTGGGCATTCTTGCCTAGAGGTAGGACTCTAACACCAAGGTGCTCAATGTCCAGGCCAGACTCTGTCCACTTCCATCATGGAGCCCAGCCAAGAGGAACTACTGCTGGGCAAGGCGAGCAAAGACCTGCGATGAGACCAGGCTAAGCTGCTCAACTTTGCACAGATGGAACCTATGTCCAAGCCTCAGGTTAGAGATTGAAGCAATTTGCTTGACCCCTTTTTCCTTTTTTTGTCTTCTTGTGCTCTTTATTCAGATGGCCGGAGTTATGAGAAAGCCCTTTTTTCTTTTCTATTATATTTTATTGATTATGCCATTACAGTTGTTCTATTCCCCCCTTCATTCCCCTCCACCCTGCACACCCCCTCCCCCACCATTTCCCCCTTTAGTTTATGACCACGTGTCTCAAGTTCTTTAGATTCTATGTCTCCCCTGTTATTCTTGCCCTCCCCCCTATTTTCTACCTACCATCTATGCTACTTATTTTCTATACCTTCTCCCCCCTTCTCCTTCTCCCACTCCCCTGTTGCTAACCCTCCATGTGATCTTCATTTCTATGGTTTTGCTCCTGGTCTAGCTGTCCTCTTAGTTTGCTTTTGTTTTAGGTGTGGTTGTTAATAACTGTGAGTTTGCTGTTCATCTTTTTTATCTTCTTTTTCTTAGGTAAGTCCCTTTAACATTTCATGTAATAAGGGCTTGGTGATGATGAACTCCTTGAATTTGATCTTATCTGAGAAGCACTTTATCTGCCCTTCCATTTTAAATGAAAGCTTTTCTGGGTAGAGCAATCTTGGATTTAGGTCTTTGGATTTCATGAGTTGGAATACCTCTTTCCAGCCCCTTCTTGCCTGTAAAGTCTCTTTTGAGAAATCCGCTGACAGTCTGATGGGAACTCCTTTGTAGGTGACTGTCCCCTTATCTCTTGCTGCTTCTAGGATTCTCTCCTTCATTTTAATCTTGGCTAATATAATGATGATGTGCCTTGGTGTGTTTCTTCTTGGGTCCAACTTCTTTGGGACTCTCTGAGCTTCCTGGACTATCTGAAAGTCTATTTCCTTTGCCAGATTGGGGAAATTCTCCTTTATTATTTGTTCAAATAAGTTTTCCACTCGTGGCTGTTCCTCTTCCCCTGCTAGCACCCCTATAATTCTGATGTTGGAGCATTTAAAGATGTCCTGAATGTTCCTAAGCCTCTCCTCATTTTTTTGAATTCTTCTTTCTACATTCTTTCCTGTTTGGTCATTTTTTTCCTCTTTCTGGTCCACTCCTTTGATTTGAGTCCCAGTTTCCTTTCCATTACTATTGGTTTCCTGTGCATTTCCATTCATTTCAATTAGTTTAGCCTTCATATGTTCCTCTAATTTGTGACTAAAATCAACCAGTTCTGTGAGCATCCTGATAACCAGTGTTTCGAACTGTGCATCTGAAAGTTTGGCTATTTCTTCATTGCTTAGATTTATCGGCTCTGGGGCTCTAAGTTCTTCTTGAGCCATGTTTTGATCTGTTCGTGCCTGTTAGGTATGAGGAGCGGAGCCTTAATTGTTTATCAGGGCGGGGCCACCCAGGTGGCTGGTTTGTGATGCTGTAGGTGGGGGCGGAGTCAGAGAGGGACAATGGCGGTCCCCCCTGCCGCTTTCTGCCACTGGGGCCTGAACGGTCCATCTCACCGCTCCCTCCTTCACCGGTTTATCGGTTTGGCTGAAGGGTTCGTTGTTGTCAGGCTTGCGTGAAGTTCAATTTTCTGTGGTTTTGGCTGCGTTTTTATTGCTAAAACTTTATTGTTTTTAAACTTGGTTGCGGGAGGAGGCACAGTGCTTCCACCTACTCCTCCACCTTGGCGGAAGTCCCCTTTTTTCTTATAATTACTTTGCTTATTTCCATTATCCTCATTCGCTGCCTGGGCAGCCATTGAAATTAAAAGACATGACTGCTAGGTTCTCTGGCAGAAGGCCAAATGCCATCTAAAGCCAATGTTAGGACAGATTAGTTCTCCTTAATGTCACTTAAAAAGTGAAAGGCAGTGTTATGGATTAAAATTGTGTATGGAACTCACTGCAAGGAGGTGGTCTTTTCCATTTAGTGTTACAGGCCTAAATTTTTTTTTCCTTAATTAGTACATCTATGCTCTCACTTTTCTGGCTCTTGCAGAATGATAAACAGCTCTAAGAAAAGTCTATTTTTCAAACATGACAAGTTTTAAGCAAACACATAAGAATTTTAGGTTCCTTGTAGAAGCAAGTCATCTTGCAAATACAAATATAAAATTTGAATCCTGGCTGGGGAGCTCGGTTGGTTAGACCATTGTTCCCATACACCAAGGTTACAGGTTTGATTCCCAGTCAGGGAACATAAAAGAAACAACCAATGAATTTATGAATAAGTGTAATACAAATTGATGTTTCTCTCTCTCTCTCTCCCCCTTCCTCTCTCTCTAAAATCGTAAAGAAAAATTTGAAGATGGTGCCATCATTAAAACAACCTACAGAATCAACATATGATATACGGTAGAAGCTTCCCTGACACTTGGCAGATAGTTTAAGGTTTTCTCACAGGGTTCATGTTTGGATGAGCTTGGCCCATGATTATCTACCTCAGCAGAACACAGCAGGTCCCCATTTCTAAGCTGGGTTGTAGTCCAGTTGGAAACAGGAGTTATGAATAAAATCTCCTACACAAGTAATGGTGTAGAGCCCATGGTTAGCTTTCCAGGGCAGCCTGCAGCCCACTGAAGCCAGAAAGTACCTGGTACTCCTTTTCCAATTGGTCAGAGGGAGGCAGATGCCCTTAGGAACTCGAGGTTTAAACTTAGCCTAGGAGTTTGGCTCAGGAACTGTCCATGAAAAAGTTAGCCCTGGTTCTGCAGTGCTGGGTTGGGCCCAGAAGAGGCCTTGGGGAGTGGAGCCCGGTGGCCCAGTGAGTGATGGAGCGCAGTCTGGCTCTGAGACTGCTCTGTGCTGGCCTAGAGGGAGGAGGCCCCCTGCAGCTCCTCCCTCTTCAGGCCAGCATCCTGTGCAGCCGAGGATGGACATCTGTGGGCTCTCTCCTTGGCCCCACGCCACTGACCCTATCCTGGCCTCGCACGGGCCTGGCAGGGGGAGGGGTAAAGGGCAGGCAGGAACTGGACTGAGGGAAGGGGCCAGCATTGGCTTTGCAGGGATCCCCCAGGGACAAGAGGAGGGATGTCTGGCTATCAAATCAGGAGAAAAGGGTGTTATTTTCTTAGAAGCCTTGTCCCAGCATCTGTTTGACTATGGGATGTCCACTGGTCCAGGGAAGCCTGTGCCCAGTGGTCTGGAGAGGGTGTGTATGACCCGTCTTGACATTGGGAGAGGATGCTTCTTCCTTGTGCACTGACTGAGTGCTGAGAAACAGTGGTGGAGACGACAGATAAGACCCCTGCCCTCATGGAGTTCACCATCTAAGAATGGAGTTGGGGAGGCAGAAATGAATGTAGTGAAAAAAAAAAAACGTGTCACTTAATGCACAGAAGTGCAGTGCAGAAAAGAACAGGGCATGAGAGGGACTAAAAGAGGCCAGCCCTTGGGGGCCAGAAGGGCTTATCTTCAAGGACATCTAACTTGAGGCCAGAGGTGAGAAGGCAGTCAGGTCGAGGTTGGTGAGTTAGCGTGGGCCTAGGTAGACACAGGATGATGTGTGAAGGCCCCGGAGGGAAGATGGGAGCCTGCTTGAGGCCCTGAGCTAACCAAGTGTTTGGAGCCAAGGCAGCAGGGAAATAATGGCATGTGGAGGCAGAGACACCGTAGGGGCTGACATCATCCTCACAGCCCCCCAAGTTTAGGCAAGGAGGACATGATTTTGATCGCATTTCCCCAGACTGACTCTGCTCTGAGCAGATAAAGGATGAGAAGTGGGCGGCAATGAAAGTCACGAGTCCACTTAGGAGGTCTCCGTGGGACAGATAGGGACATAGAATGAGGTGATGGAGAGAGAGGCAGGGTAAAGGGGTTGTGTTTGGAGGTTGTGTTTGGATGAAATGCAGAAGGCAGGGGAAATCCAGGACAAACACTGGTTTCAACATTCCTGGTCTACAATCTGGGCAAATATGGTTTGGGTGTTAGGTGAAAATTGAATTTCAGTGTCTAAGTAGAGAGTTAGGTATAGGGCAGGAAGAGTAATTTTCCCTCTACCTTTGTGAATTATTGCCTCAGACCCCTGCATTAAAAGACAAATTAACAAGAGGAAAACAAACCTAAGTTTATTAACATGTAAACCTCACGTGTACATAGAAGATATCTAAGGAAAACTGAATAACTCAAGGAATGGCTTAGAGCGCTGGCTTATATGGCATCTTCCATAAAGAACAATACATTTGTGGAGAAATGAGACGACAAAAGAGACAGTTTTAGACTTCCAAAGCAAATATAAAGGTTAGCTAGTAAAATTTGTTACATAAATTCCTCTAGTGTCAACTGCAGGCTGATAGGTCCAATGTTTTCTCTAGTGATTGACTTCTGTCTTTCCTGTTTTGACCACTTACGTTCTGCTTTTAGATCAACAAAGGGGATGGGGGAAGCTTTCCTTACATCTGCTATTTTTCAATTGCCTTCAGCTAAAAATAATCCTTATGCCAAATTAGCGTATCTGATCCTCTTCCTTGGCATGTGACCTGAAACACAGGGAACTTGGCTGGGGACACAAAGTTAGGAATCGTTGGTACAGAGATGGTGTGGTTTGTTGGGAAAAAAAAAAAAGGTCCATCCTCCAAAAGACATCTTTGTCCTAATCCCTGGATCCTGTGAAGGTTACCTTATATGGCAAGGATGTGATTAAATTAAGGATCTTGAGATAGAGATTATCCACAGGAGCCCTGCCTGCAGTCACAGGGATCCTTCTAAGAGAGGCAGAGGGGTGTAACTCACACACCGAGGGGAAGGCAGTGTGAGGATGGAGCAGGACCATCTGAAGGTCCTGGCCTTAAAAACTGGCTCAATGCGGCCACAAGCCAAAGAGTGGCGGAAGCTACTAGATGCTGGAAGCGGCAGGGAACAGCCTTCCCCAGAGCCTCAGGAGTACAGCCCCCGCGGATACCTGAACGTCAGCCCCATCATGCTGAAATTGAACTGTCTGCCGTCAGCACTGTGAGAAAACGAAGTTCTTTTGCTTTGAGCCACCACATTTGTGACGATTTGTTAAAAAGCCACAGGCGACTAACATAGTGCTAGACCGAAGAGCACGGTCCACTGAGGTCGCCTGGGAGGAGAGCCTGCGTCGCCAGAGGAGGTGGCCCCCGGCCGAGGTCTGAGCAGGTCCCAGAGGAGATAACGGCCTCAGAGGAAAACAGGACGGTCCAGAGGGGTGCGGTGGGTGGGTTGAACACCCACACAGCTGTGACGCCCACTCTCATTTATATTCCCTCTTCTGCACCCTCAGCCATAAAACGGAAAACCACTGGGCTCTTCCCACGTTCGGTGAGTCTGCAGGCATGACTCCGGCTGGGTCGAGCTTAGTGGGGGAGATCATTTTCATGTTTGCAAACGACGGATGCTTTGCATCATTTCTCTTGGCATGTACGAGTTTTGAAGTAGCTATGAAATCAGGTCATCAGCGTATCTTTAACAAGGCAGCCACATGGGCAGTTCTCAAATTATCAATAGGGTGTGTCTCAAAAATCTGTTTTTGTGTTGCTTGGTCTGACACATTCTTTCCTGTGTGAGCACATTCACACGAGATAAATTTAGTCATAAAGAAACTGATGGACAGGGTAAAACTGAATAAAAGAGGTCTCTGGGGCATTCCATATCATCGTACATTAGTTCCAGGTTCGCAGTATAGTGGCTACACTGTTGTGTACATAACTTCTAAAGTGAGCCCTGCTCCCCACCCCCCGAATATGGCTAGCACCCCCCTGGCACCCGACACGTGGTGTAAAAGAGGCTTTAAAGTTAAAGAACGGAGCAGAGATGCATGCTTTCTACAAGCGGTAACCGTAAATGAGAAAATTAGTTTTAAACTTTGAACTTTTCTTGGATTTTGTAAGGGACTCAGCCATGCACACCCTTCGGAAACTTTCCTGTACTCTGAGAGAGGCAGGAAAAGGGTCCTGTAAATGCAGGAGTGATGCCCCTGAACTGGGATTTCAACAAAAGGGAGCCACACAGCGAAAGGAAAACCCCTAAAAAATGTTGAATTGTGAGTAAGTTGCCAGTGGAAGAAAGAGACACGAGGAAGCAAACATGCTGCCACCTCAAATGACACCAGAACCGCGCCCCCCTTTCCTGCCCCCTCACGGTCGCCAGAGCAATCAGACTCTGGGATCCATCCTGGGGTCTGAAACTCTGCTCTCCCTTCATGCCCCAGTGCGTTCTTTTCTTTTGTTCCTTCAGAATTTCTACTGGACAATTCATTGCATTTCCCCTTCTAGAAGTTTCCCAAGTCAATATTTTTCTCCAGCCACTTCTTGAGAGGCCAGCTGGCCTTTGCATCCCCTCCAGCCCCGCACCGTGCACAGCTGTGAGCAAGCAGCCAGGGCTGGACTGGACCGTTCCTGCTCGGTACCTGGCCAAGCCTTACTCACCTTCTCTTGCCAGTTATCCTTCCCTGGATATTCTGTCTGGTTATCGTGAAATAGGAGTGGGATACTAGTGCTGGTAGTTAAGTGAGATTTCAAAAAGAGGTGAATCAGCAGAAAAGTACAGGGCAGTAAAATGCACAACACACTTAAACTTCTGATGAACTCAAATGCTGGTGTATAGTTCCCCCTTTTATAACTGAGAAAACTGGTCCCTTTGTAAGTTAAGTTTAAGTGGCTGTTTTGTGCCCATCTGGAGACCAGCGTCACAGAATCCCAAACCAACAACTGACAAGAGATGCAGGTCTGGGAAGCTGGGGCACGGAGACATTTCCTATCCCAGTGGAATTGCCAACGGCTTCAGATAACAGAAGCTCAAACCAAACCCTGCTCTCCCCAGACAAAGGACCAGGAAAGGGGCAACCTTGCAGTACGGAAAACCTTTACACAGTGACTGCTCCTCTAGCCAGACACGGCAGAAAGCTGCAGCGGCTCTCACCTCTACCCCACCAGCAAGGACTGAGCGGGGAGCCTGCATTGCCACCAGGTTGTCACGGGCCGCCCAAACACCTGGGTGCCCCATTGCTGTGAGTGGGATTACGTGGGGAGCCTACATTTCTGTATCGTATTTATGGACTGGAACACTTGACATAGTAAAAAATATTGACTCTCCCCGAATATACAAATTTAATGCACTTCCACCTGTATTTTGCTTTGGGCAATGATCACAGGTAAATACATGTATACAAATGTATTGAGTTATATACTTAAGATTTGTGTACTTTATTCTTTTGTAAGTTGCACACACACACACACCCCCCACACACAATCAACTCAGAGCATCCTTTTAGTCCCACACATTATTTCTTGTCCTCCAAATTGAGTTTCACAAATGCACAGCTGAAAGCACTTTTCCTCCCAGTGGTGTAATATCCTTTGGATTAATGTTTGCTGTAAGATGATGCTTATAACTTCTTATAAATTGTGGTGGCCATGTGACATTCTGCGGCCTGAGACCCCACTTGCGTGCTGCTGCAGGGGTTAACACCTACCTTACATTTCTGTCCCTCCAGAGCCCATGGAGCCATCCACGTCCCTGGGACTTAGAGGAGGTGCCACCTCAGGCAGAGCATCTCTCTTGCTGACTCAGGGTTTCAGGGCAAATGCTGTCCTTTCACGCTTGTCTCACCTTCAGGGTTTCAGCAAACAGACGAAAAATGAATCCTGCTCTCCAAGTCCCCCAGGACAAGGTGATCCCCACTCGGGGTGGAGCTGGGCGGTTCTTCTCAGAGGCAGGATCTTCAGTTTGCTTGCAACACTGGTGCTTGAACCTAGGTGCTTCATTTTCTTCACCCCATCGGGATGGGGTTAACTTTGGGATGCAACAGCTCTTTCCTCTGCTCTGACTACATCCACCAAGAAACAGGGTGCCTTAGATATTTCTAACCGGGACAAGGGGTAGCCCCATGGCAAACGGCTAGCATTGTGGTTTGCACACCCGTGTTCTGGTTCTGTGAACCAGTCTGGTGGAATTCGGCAGATTCCCAGTCTGGGACACTCTGTCCTGCAGTCCCCCTCCCTGACCCATGAGGGACCCACCCTTCAGTGATCTCTCTGTTTGATTCAATAATGACCAATTTAAATAAAAGGCCTAACACAAAAATCAGGCAAATATGTTTAATTTTTTAAAATAACTGATGGCAAAATAAAATATTTACATCACATCATACTGTGTAAACATGTAAGGTCTCTGTACAAAGAAATATACATGCAAAATAATGTAAAAATTTAACTGAAATGATAAAAGAAACAATACACAAATAAAAGTTGTGAGGTTACGCATACACATCCAGTTTTGAATCCAATTTCTTTTAAAAAGTTTCTGTACAATTTTACAAGAAACAAACAAAACCCAACCAAAGAATAAATAAAATACATTGGAAGCTGCAAGTGTTAACTACGCCAATTTATGGCTCAAGACCCAGGTGTCTGGCTGGCTTGGGAAGCAGCTGGCCTCTGTGTGAGTGTATTTCACACAACAAAGATAAAAAGACACCCGGAAATATTCAAGCGTGCCCAGAAACCCAGCGTCTTTTGTGGAAGGCCACCCCTCACCAGCGTGACTCTGCCACAGTGAGTCAGCCAGGGGGCGCCAGCCTCGAGGCTGGGAGTGCTGAAATTGGCTTTGATTTCTCACCAATAGCTCGAAGGCTAGCCAATTTTTATACAGAAAGTTGAATGTCAAAAAAGTCTAAAAAGTAGTAAATGTCCAGACTGGTTTTGGGAAAAAAAAAATAATACTTTGGCATTCTGAATAATAGCATAATAAAATTTAAAACATCACCCTATTGTCCAGTTTTATATTCAGAGTATGAAATCTCTTTTTACAGTCCTCAAAACTGACCACTTTCACGAAGAGTTAAGTCTCCTTGAATGGATGGCACCGGGCTATGACCCCCCCACCCCTCACCCCAACCCGACACACACACAAAACCATAAAGCTCACCATACGAAGTATGTGCTTTTTCTATATATTTATTACAGGTACAACAGAGGTCTTCATAAATAGTTGCATAAAATGTTAAAGCCACAACATTGCACATGATATGAAATAAAACCAAAAAACCCCCCAATGAGTGCATTTACAGTATTTTCATCTGACTGTGTACTGCTCAACAATCTGATTGACGGCTTGGGGGTGGGGGCGGCGGGGCAGGGCCCGGCCTGATGTCCTTGGTGATGGGTAGAACCCGCTGACCCCCAACGGGGGCCCCAGGCAGAGGGCCGGGCGTGGGAGAAAAGGCGGGTGGGAGAAGGGCAGACCGAAGGCAGGACCAGTCTTATGTACAAGTAAGGCCTACATTTCATCAGAGCAAAACAATTCATTCTATTTTTTACGCAAAGGTTTGAGGTTGAATGCACGTGTCAGAAGCCTAGTCGGGCATCCCAGAGAGACGTGCACAGACCGGGCAGCTAGAAAAGCTCAGAGCTGGGCGGAGGCTGAGCTCCAGCCCGGGCTGCAGGGCTGGCCGCCACGGGGCGGGGAGTCTTCCCCAGAGGTGCCCAGTCTCTGTTTTGTTCGTTAACACCAGTGGTTGAACATAGGCATTTTGTTTCCTTGAATAAGTCTTGGAAAATGATAAATTTGCAAAATTCTATTTGAGTTCGTTTAAAAAAAGTTTCTTTTTCTTTTTTGCAGAAACCTGAATGAAAGACTGTGACACAGCAATGCTGTCTCCGCTCTCAGAGTGCAAGAGAAGGTCCTCCACCCCAGCACGGCTGGCAGCCCGAGCCCCGAGCGCCGCCGAGCATGGCTCGCTCGCTCGCTCGGAGTGCGAGTTCCACACGATGAACATACGGCAGCTGAGCAGTTATGTTGGTTTGTGTCTCTCTTCAAAATTCAAATGAACAGCTGATTGGCAGGTGAAAGAGAATGAGAAAGAACTTCAAGACAGGTCAAACCCTGGGCAGAAGCCTGCTCTGTAGGAAGTTTTTAATGCTACGAATCGGTCGAACATCGTTCTGGTGTTTACGCCGCTCAATGAAGGAGGTCAGTCTGGACGTGTCCAGGACGCCTGCGCCTTTGCCGTCGCCGTGGCCCGCCTGCAGCCACTGCTCCTGGAGGGCCAGCGCAGCCGAGGGACGCTTGGCGGGGTCCTCTTGCAGGAGGAAACACACGAAATCCTTGGCCTTCTGGCTCACTCCTTTAAAGTAGTCATCTGGGAAGCTAAAGTCCAGTCGGCAAATGTTCACGCAGGTCTCTTCCACGCTGTCGTCCAGGAAGGGGGACACGCCGCTGAGAAGCACATATGTGAGCACTCCAACACTCCACGTGTCCGAGGTCAGGGAGACCGGGTTCCCCAGGATGATTTCGGGGGCTGCAAATTCAGGGTTCCCCAGGAGCTGGTGGATGTAGTAGGTCGTGTTGAGTTGGACAGCATCTCCGAAGTCGGCCAGTTTAATTGTGGGCTTGGCTGAACTCTGGTCCACCAGGATGTTTTCGGGCTGGAAGACAGGATAAGGCAACTGTCACCTTCATCAACCCCAGCCTTAAGCTTAAGCGTGATGCTCACTGGAACCTGTGAGGTCGGCTGGAATAAACTGTTCACGTGCAAAACAGGGTGAAACGCGTGGCTCGCAGGCCCACGAAGGAGGAAAACGCAGCAATGCACAGGAGCCGCTGATCTTTCGGGGGGTCAGCGTAAGGCAGTGCCTTCCATGCCCCGGCTCATGACGCTGGGCGGTCATTTTCCCTCCCAGCACCAAGGGCAACACTCTCCCTTCCTTTCTCCATTCACGCCAAATCAGCCCACCAGCCCAGCAAAACTTCTAGAACCTTCTGAAATCCCATGAAATGTGTGAAGATCTCACATTACCAAAAGCAAGCTCTTAAAAGCAAGAGTTTGGAAATCGGTATTCCCATTTCCCACCTTCTCACATTTGTCCCCAGCCCCTCTTGCGGCACGTGGCCTGGATTCAGAGGACAAGTGGAGGGCAGACCCCCATACACCGTGGCCGAGCCGTGGTCACGTATGTTGCTGTCCGGGGAGCCCCACTCACCTTCAGGTCCAGGTGTGCTATCCTGCAGTTGTGAAGGTATCGGATGGCTTCCAGAACCTCCCCCATATACGCTCTGATTTTCCCTTCGGTGAGGTTTCCCCATCGCACCACACAGTCGAGGAGACGCCCCTGGTCAGCCCTGCGGAAAAAGGAAAGCGCACACCTGTCACTGTGGTGCTGGTTCACTTTAGAGACCTCTCTGGGCTCATTCAAAACAGACGCGCCTTCTCTGGGCCCCACTGCTAATACTCTGTTGGCATTTGAAGATTCTGTTCCACCTGAAGGTGCAACTGCATCGAGAAGGTGGTTTCTTGTTAATAGCATGGTGCTGATGCGCGTGCGCGCGCCTGTGTGTGTGTGTGTGTGTGTGTGTGTGTGTGTGGCGGGGGACAGGGCCATCCAACCCTTAGAGGGAAGCAGAGGCGCCTGCCCAGCTGCTCCATCCAAACCCTGAGCTGTAGTTCTGTGACTGCAGAACGGGGAATGGGAAGGTTGTACAGGCAATAGAAGTGGAGGCAGACAATAAGGCACTACAGTTAAGGGCTGCATGCTTGTCTCCACGGTCTTCCTGCTATAGACTTACTTTTAATATTTGAAAAACATACACACACAAAAGTTTAAAAAATAACAAATAAAAAACACTTAAACACAGATGTCTGTATGCTGGGGACTAAATACCTTCTATGGATTCACATAATTTTCTAAGAAGAGTGTTTTATTTTCCCATTTTGTGGATGAGGAAACTGAGGCCCAGAGAAGGTATATAACTTCTCCAAGGTCACACAGCTCGTAAGTGAAGGCTGGAACTGCAATGAGGTAGTCTGGCCCTGGCTTTTCTGACCACTGGTCTATGATGCCCTCTTTGTTTGCAAAACAGAAACTTGTAGGAAGATCAGCCACTTGACTGACAATGGGGAGTAATCGAGAGTAATTTGTTATGGAATAAATCCTAGTAACACTATAATGAGGCCAAAACATTCAGTTTCCCAGCGAAGAGAAACGATGGCCCAACACACTAAAGCCTCTAAACCAGAAACGGAGGTCTTGTAGGCTTTCAGCGAGGACTCTGGGCCAGTCACACATGCATCCCCAGAGAAGATGGGCACTTCTCAGTCATCAAGCTCCTAAAGCTGGAAAGGACCCAGCCAGGTACTGAAGGCCCGCAGAAGCCAGGTCCCTGCTTGGACATCATTTCAGCCCCACAACAACCAGGACCAGGCAGAATTCTCAGGACCTGTGGGGACCAGGTAGCACCTGCGGGTTGGCAGAGACCGAGCAGGAGCCTGGATGGTGACGCCAGGCTTGCTGCTCCCGTGTGGGACAGCATGTGCCTAAGGGCTGTACTGGGAAGTTGTGAAACTGGGCTCTGATCGTAGACATACTTTTGAGAAGTTCTGTGAACCCTACAATCCCGATTTCTACATGAAACAATAAAACACTCAACACTGAGGCTGACAGTTACACAGAGGGAAAGAAAGGACCGGTGTACGCACATTTCCAAAACCAGGATGTAGCTGGTGGGGGTCTCGAAGGTGTCCAGGAGGCTGACCAGGAGTGGGTGCTGGATGTTCTGCAGGACTCCAAGCTCGTGGGTGACCTGGTCACGCTTCATCAACTTCTTGTTCACAAACTTAGTGGCCACCGCTCGTTTGGTTCCCTTCTGGTCACATTTCTTAACAACAGAGAACCTGCCCCTGGAACACGGGTTGGGAGGAACTGTCGGGCCTCCGAGAGTGTCACAGAGAAAAGGCCCACGTGGCCGGATGCCGCCCAACTGGGCCTGTCCACGGGCCCCACGACAGCCCGGAGGCGGCCCGCCTGTGTCCGAGCCCCTCAGCCGGGAGGGTCTCTCCCCCTCCTCCAGGCAGACTCCGCTCGCCTGGGTCTGGCCAGGCCTTGTGACTCCCCTGCCTTGAGTGTGGCAGTAGCTGCACAGTGAGACTTGCTGGGCAGACCCCACCTCAGCTCTCGTGCAGAAATTTCCGTCGTGTGTGAAGCTCAGGAGGAACTACTCAGTGCCTCCCGGTCACCATCCCCACCTTTAACAGGTGTGTCACTGCCATCCCGCCTTCACAGGGTGCGTGTGCAGGGGCAGGTCACTCATTGCTAGTTCGCAGCTTCTGGAGCTGCACCCCAGGGACCACACCCAAGAAGCCTCCGTGACATGCTCTGGACAACAGGATCTCGGACCTCAGGTCTGAGCCTGCTGCCGCGATTGGATGAGATGTGGGGGTGGGGAGGTGGGGTGGGAAATTGAGGGACGGAAACTAACCTGTGGCCAGGGCAGGCTGTGGCGGGTTAAGATGGCCACACTCCTTTGCTCACCCTCCTGTGGGGTGTGTGTGCATGTGTGCGCGCGCGTGTGTGTGTACGCACACACGCGAGGGGTCTCTCTCCTTTCTGGAACCTGGGCCAGGTGGGGGCTGGTTTTGACCTGCAGCATTTGGAGGGAGCATGGTTGCTGATTTCTGAGGCTCCGACTTAAAGAGGCCTCAAAGCTTCCTCTCTTGCTGTCTTGGAATGCTTTTGCCACCACACAAGAAAGCGCCGGGGACCACGTCTTGGGCAAGGCCCCAACATGGGGGTGAGGCCCAGGAGAGGCCAACAGAACGACTGCCGATCGAGAAGCTGATGCAGGTGTGGCAAATCCCTGCTGCTCTGAGGTGGCTGCCCCACGCAGCGTGGTACCTGACAGTCACCCCCCGACATGGCCACCTGAGCGTAAAGGGCTGCTGCCGGGAGACAGCATTTTTGAAAGGCACCAGCTCAGCTGCCATGCTTCTGACTTCCTTCCTGCCACACAGCATGTGACGTGAGGTGTGGACGGGTGCTGTGCGGCAGGGCAGTCAGAAGGGGCCGGGTGCCTGAGGACACTGTCTGAGCCCAGGCTGCCCCCTCTGCTGTGCTCGGGTGCCCGCTCCTCCACTCCCAGCTCCCTGTGCAGCTGGATCTGGGGGGTCACCTTCAGCTTTTCTCACCCTGGACTCCAGGGGAGAATAAAGTCCTATAGGAAAGGGGCAGGTGACTCCTCCCTGAGTTCCCCCAGGATGGGTCATGCCCTGGGGGCACAGCGGGAGTCACCGAGTTACATCAGTGGCAGCTTACGGCACTGGGTCTTAATTTTCTTTCAGAACTTAAGCTGAAAATGTCTGTTACTTCCTCACCATTGAGTGTTGAATGGCAATTACAGGCTACGTTGCAAATGTAATACCTGTAACTTCCGCCTGCTGGCAAACGCACCGTTTACCTTCATTGTCTAACCTCACAGGGATTATGTCTCGGGCGCTGCTCTCTTGAAAGGGGCCCTGGCCCGTACCTGCCGAGCTCAGCCACTTCGCTGTAGAAGGAATCGAAGTTGTCTTTCCAGGTCACCATGATCCCGTCACTCCCTGGACCTGCAAGAAGAGCAGCACCGGCCCTGAGCGTGGTGCACGCGGCACATCACGGGGAACAAGCCCACACAGCTGTGCGGCCCCCACGGCAGGCACCTGAGGCTGCCAGGCATCTGCGGCTCATCACAAGGAGCTGCCCGAGGCGCCTGAGCACTGCACGCTGGGACTCGGCATGGACAAAGGGGGACTTATGTGACAGAAACGAACGCACATGTCCACTTCCGTGATTTTACCACTCATTTCGCCATGTGTCAAAATATCCCCCTTAGCGGTCACTTGTGATTTGTTTTTTAAAAAGTCACCTGTAGAATTTCTGTGACATCTTTTAAAAATTAGAACATTGGGGAATCTTCATTATCAAATTCAAGACTTTCTTGTGCCATAACCTCCAAATCAGAATTCTTCCTTTCTCTCTGACTTAATGGGGTTGAAATATTTAGGATTAAAGCATTACCAAGCCCTTCTTTTACGAAATGTTAAAGGGACCTATCTAAGAAAAAGAATAAGATCAAAATATGAACAGTAAAATGACAGCGAACAACTCAACAATTGAACCTAAAAACATACTAAGCAAACAACTAAAACAAGAACAGAATCACAGAAATGGAGATCACATGGAGGATATCAGTGGGGAGAATGAGTGGGGAGAATGGGGGAAAAGGTGCAGGGAATAAGCAGCATAAATGGTAGGTACAAAATAGACACGGGGAGGTTAAGAACAGTACGGGAAATGAAGAAGCCAAAGAACTTGTATGTGTGACCCATGGACATGAACTGAGGTGGGGAATACTGGTGGGAGGGGGAGTACAGGGTGGAGGGGAGTAAAGGCAAGAAAAAAATTGGAAAACTGAAATAGCATAGTCAATAAAGTATATTTTAAAGAAAGATAATGTGAAATAAGAGTTCTAAGACAATTCTGTTCATTGTCTACACACAGGATGCTCCAGATTCCATTAGCCTTTCGGTTTGGACTTTATTCTCGTTCTTGGAAGCAGTGTCCAATACCTGGCGCAGCTGTAGGATAAAGAAGAAATCGCAGCAGCCCCCACTGAACAGCTGGCCGTGAATGAGATGGCAGTTGGAGGTCAATCAATACCTGTGGCTACCGAGTGTCTCTATGTGTTGTGTGAAACCACTGGGAAATTTAAAAGGCTTACGACGTGGCTTCTGCCATCCACAGCTCACAGTTCAGTGAGGAGAGAGAACGAGGCCTTGCTGGCCCATGGAGAGAACAGGGGTTCAGGCCAGAGACCTGGATCCCATCGAGGTGGCCTTGAGCTCATGGAAGGGACAGGAGCACCCACCCACCAGACGGGCCTTTGTCAGGGTCCGAGACAGGCACAGAGCCCGCACAAGCTCCAACCACGTTCCCTCGTTTCCTTCTCATTCACGTTCCACGAGACCAACTGACATCAGATTCTCTTAGCGCTAAAGCGTCTACTGGACGACTAGATTGAAGAGAAACTGGGTACAAGGATGTGTTTTGATGACTCAGAGCACAGAACACACCTTGTTCTAACCCAGAAGCTCAAGTGCCCAGTGGCCACGGGCCGAGGTGCCCCAAGGTCAACCACCTCCCGACAACCCAGACTGTGGCCTGCTACTCACAGCTCTTGTTTGGAAGGCCCGCAGGGACACACGGCCGTATTTCTCTGGCCGTGTTGTGGGAGGAGGGATTCTGGACTTGAGATTCCAGCTCAGCAGTGCAGCTTACCTAGAACCCTCAGACTGGCCGAGCACGAGGCTGAACCCATGTCATTCACAGCGATGCACGTGTAGATGCCGTCGTCTTCTGTGGTCACGCCGACGATCTTCAGAGCGGCCTCTCCCAAGTCACTGATGCACAGATGAGAACACGTGTGTCAGAAGGGCTGCCCCCTACCTCTCTCCTTCAGGGTCACAGAAAAGCAGGGGCTCAAGGCCTGATGAGGAATTTCAAGTGGAGCTTTAATTTTAACCGCACACCCAGGTAACAAAATGTTCCCTCCTGGGAGGCGTCCCAGTGAGAAAGGTGACCCTGGGCCTCAGTGACGCCAGCCACAGTAAAACCGGCCCGGGACACCAGCCCACAGGCGAGCCTCGCTCACCTGTAGGAAACGCTGTAGTGGCCATCGTTGCTCAGGGTGTTGTGTTCAGGGCCTTTCCAGGTGACCGAGGCCCTCGGGCGTCCACAAACTCGACATCTAAGAACAACGGTCTCCCCTGTCTCGCATGTGACCTCACTCAAGGGAATGACGAATTCTGGGGGAACTGCACGAGAAAGGGGTCAGTGTTGCTGGATCTCTGGGCTTCCCGTCACACCCGCCTGTGACTCCCAAACAAAGGAGCAGGACCTCAGCTCCTGCCTGAGCCCTGAGCCCCAGGGAGCCAGTTCCCTGAGGTCACACTTGAGTGTTCTGCGACTCACCCCCAGACCCGCAACCTATGAGACCAGAAGAAAGAGAAAACGGCACTCACCGTCATACATATAGTTGGGATTAAGAAGCTGAAAGGGAAAAAACACACCGGTATTAACCAAAAACAGGGCTATTTTGAGATACATCACTTTCATTCCAAGGCCACAATGATCACTGAAAGATGAGCAGAAATACAATTTGGTTTGCCAGGTTTCGTTCACAATTGACATTTTCACTCCTTTAAACACACTTGAAGCTTCCTGCCACAAGAACTGGGATGAATTTAAAACACAAAAGCACTGCTTAGAGATGGACTCGGAGACGTCCATCTTTCTCCTCCTCCGAGCTGAGTCCAGCTGTGCCTGGGCCTTGCTTCTGCAGGACGGCCCGTGTCCGGACCCAGGGTCCCTGGACCCCCATCGGGGATCACTTTCTTTTTCTCCAGGCAAATCCCCCACAGGTGGAAGGCAATCTGATGACAGAGTAAAACTACTGGAGCCGGGGGGTTTGCGCCACGGAACCTGGATGCCAGCATCTAGTCACTGCCCCCCAGGATCCAGTCTCGGCTTCTTCTGGGGACCCGACAGTGTGTTTCTGTAAAAGCCAGGCATGCACCTGGCGAGGTGTCCGCCGCACGTATGCCTGGTTCCTTAGAATACATCCGCATACCGATGCCAGCCCACACTGCCCCGAGAGCCCTCTGCGAAGCCTGGCAGGACCCGCTGCCAGTGGCCGGGGCCCCTGGCCTAGGGTGCACCACCCTCCACGATGCTCTTATGTCAGCATCAGCCCCTCCCGCCACCGCTTCCTGGAGACACCTGAACTCACCTTCGCAGATACCTTGTTGCTGAGGCCTTCCCGAGATTTCCTATAACCGTTCTCTAACTTGCCTTCCCGTTTGCCGTCTTTATCTTTTTTCTCAGATTTTTTCCTTAAACGGAGTGCTGTGTGCCAAGATGTTGACTTCCTAGGGGAAGTTAATGTGTTGTTAATATCCTGCCTTTCCAGTGTTCAGCAAATGATTCCGGAAAGTGCTGGAGAAAGAGGACTCTGCAACTCACGCAGACACAGGGTGGGGGAGACAACTTCCCGGCAGTGCTCTTTGCTGAGAACACTCTCCCGTGAGTCTCAGTGACCGGGACATGAAGCCAACACGCTCTTAAGTCAGATTTGGAGGGAAAACACAAGGTACCTGTGACGGCTGACCTCAGTTGTCAACCTGGCTGGGCCACTGGGTGCTCAGAGGTTTGGTCAAACATTATTCCGGGTATTTCTGGATGAGATTAACATTTTATTTTTTTTAAGATTTAATTTATTATTTTCAGAGAGAAGGGAAAGGATGGAGACAGAGAGAAAGACAGATATCAGTGTGTGAGAGAATCATCAATTGGTTGCCACACTACCAACCGGGAACCTGGCCTGCGACCCAGGCACGTACCCTGACCGGGAATCAAACTGGCGACCCTTTGGTTCATAGGCCAGTGCTCAATCCTCTGGGCCACACCAGCCAGGGCTGGGTGAGATGAACATTTTAAGTGGTAAAGCCAGTTACTCTTCATGCAGTGGTGGGCCTTACCCAAAGTTACGGGCCCAACGAAAACAAAAAGCCTTGTTGAACAAGGGGAAGGGGAGACATTCTCTAGCAGATGCCCTTTAGATTTCACCCCCACCATGGGCTGCCCTGGGTCTCTAGCCTGCTGGCCCGCCTCTCTAATTGCAGGAGCCAGTTCCTTACAATGAACCTCTTTGTCTCTCTCTCTCTACACACACATGATTCTCTCTCTCTGGAGAAGCCTAATACAGAGCCCAAGAATATTTTTGGAGGAAAAAACCCATAAAACTGAAATTCTTGAACAATGTACTAGAATAAAGTTATTTCCACAGACCAAGGACAAACAGGACAAGAGATTGTCACTGGAGCTAGGCTCTCTGTAGCCTGAACTCCAGCCCAGCCCCCCGCTGCAAGGTGTGGGGGAGGGTCCACAGCTGAACCCAGAGGCACAGCCTGGGCTGCAGACCCAGCCGAGGGCAGACCCAGGCTTGGGGAGGACCGTGACCTCCACATGCACTGTGGGTCTGGGTTCCTGACGCCTCTGGAGACTCCCAAAACCATCGAGTCACGCAATGCTTCCCGGGAGCCATGCGGCTGACCTTGACCACGGCCGGAGAGATTCGGTGAAGGGAAGTTTTTGAACCCAGCACCCAACTTCAGTGTTCTTTAAAGTAACGTTTAGTGCCAACAAAATTGTTTTCAAGTTTCTTAACTAAACTAACCTTCCAGTAAATATAAGTTACCTTATATCTTTACCTGCAGCTTACAGAATGGGTACCTTGTTTAAAAAAAGATTTTATTTATTTATTTTTAGACAGAGGGGAAGGGAGGGCGAAAGAGAGGGACAGAGACATCAATGTGTGGCTGCCTCTCACACACACCCAACTGGGGACTGGCCCACAAAACCCAGGCATGTGCCCTGACTGGGAATCAAACTGGCGACCCTTTGGTTCGCAGGCTGGCACCCGATCCACTGAGCCACACCAGCCAGGGCCAGAATGAGAATCCTCACTGATGTATGTTAATGACTTAGGGGTCCTTGGAAAGTCCTGTAGGAATGCCCCCGCCCCCTGGACATCCAGGAACTAAAATGCCATCACTCTTTCTAATGGCTGGAAACTGCTGTGTGTTCCCAAGTGCAGGGCTTAGAAGAGTCTGCAGAGCAAGTCTGAGTGACCGAAGCCGCCTCCACGCTGGGGCTCCACAGGGTACTTAGAGTGGACCCTGAGCTCACAGAGAGGAGCGCCGCTTTCTCTCCCTGCCTTTCAGCCTCCGGGGCCCTCCCCACACCCGCCCCACTGGGCACTCACTTGAGGGTCCCGTCGGGGTTCTCCACGATGACTGTGCTGGTGTGCCCCAGGACGAAGCCCGGAATCCAGCCCTCGGCTGCGGGGCACTGGTCGGTGGCGGCTCGGAACACCAGAAACATGCTCTGCTGATTGCTGGCCAGGATCTGAACGACCTCTCCTTGGTAGACGTTGATCTCATCCTCCTTCACTGCCGTGTAATCGTGTGTCACCAACATGGTGGAGATGTTGCTACTGCTGCTACTTTCACTCTGCAGGCGGGGAGATGGAGAGAGAAGAGGCAGAGGGGCCTGAAACGAGGCTGGTGACAGGCACTCGCTCGCTGGGGTGCATCACGGCACGGCGACTCAGAGCAGGCTCCCCGGATGGGCGCGGAGGACGCCATGCTCTCTGCTACTTTGTGCTTTTTCAATAATCGAAAACCAGAGTTTAAGCAGTTTAGGGACAATCTAAAAAAACCCCAGTGCAATGAGGACACTTTACTTTGGAAGCTTTTATTTCTGCCCCATTACTTTAGCCCCACCTCCTTGCACCGTTGCAGGAACGGCTCGGGTCTTGTGTCCATGTCATGCTGGGTTCCTCCTACATCACAGCAATGCCACTACGACTGTCATGTCACTGAAACAGCTACTGAATTAAGGAGCTGCGAACCATAGCCCTTCAGCTCCACGGACAGGTCAGATCGTGGAGGAGCCCCCAGATCCGGCCAAGTTGCTGGTAAAATCATTTCCACCTCCTTTTCCCTTCTAAAAAAAGAATGCGTGATACTTAAAAAGGTTTATCAACTGCGATTCTGCTCTCAGGGATAGCTGCTCTGCCTCCTCGTGTCCCTTGGTGGGTGACCTTCTTGGGAGCTTGCTGATAGAAGCGTCCCAAAGGCACTGTGGCTGTGTGAACACATCTCACATCATCACAGAGGACCTTTGACCACCACTGGCCCTGAGACTGAAGCTTCAAGGACAGACTCTTCCAAGTGAAAGCCCACGCCACACTTAACCTGCAGCCCCAGTGGTACACTACAGGTTCTGCAGTGCCCAACACAGCGACGGGCATATAATGGTCACTCAATACATGTTCAGTAATGCAGGGAACCATCGAGTAATGCAGTTCAACGGGGTAAGATTACAAATGTGAAACAGATCATTTCTAAGGCCACCTCCCCGGGCCCACAGCCAAGTACTACTAGCTGGAGAGTAGAACAACACAAATGGCAGTATTTGTCCCAAGGTATCATTTACCAAGTGACCTATTTGTTTTAGAGAAGGAGGAGGAGGAGGGAGAGGGGAGGAAGCAGAGACCACCGCCCAACCCTAAGGTGCATCTTGCCTGATCCCCTCTATCAACAGCCAGGATGTAGGGAATGGCAGCAGATGCCCTGCTTCCACTCGCTCTCAGAGGCTTCCACCCAAGGTGCTGTCCAGACATTCCCAGGTCACCAGGACCCTGATGACGCCAGCCTCTGCCGGCTCTCAGACACCTGGGACAGGTGTAGACGTGACCGTCAGACAACACTGCCAAGTGTCTGTCCACCCTGGGCTGCTGGACTGGTGTGAGTACGTGCTGGGGCAGAGGTGGACCAATGCCAAGTTGGCGCATTTCGAATCCGTAGGCCAGGCTCTGAACCGAGACCGGCAGTGGTGTTGAAGTTAAACACACCAGGGGGCCGAGCCGTCATTCCTGTCTCATTGGGGACACCTGTGCATTCCTGCCCTTTGTGGAAGCCCCTGTGGGGCTTTGGCACCCGCACACTCATTTACACAGTCTTATCCTTACAGCGTGTATGTTAGTAGTTCACCTTATCCAGCAACACCCAATAGCTTTGAGATTACAAAATCAAATTTGCTAAAAAACAAACAGAAGGCAACTTCTGGCACACCTGCTTTTGGTAACGTAGCATACCAGGCTGTATCTCGTGATTTGGCTATTTTCCACAATCATAGTAGCTATTTTAGAAATTCTTCCTACGTACCAAAGTATAAAGACATCTAAAATCTATGTCATCTGATGCTCACAACCACCCCAGGGTCCTCTCCCCTACAGGGCGGGAGGTTAGGAATCTGCACGGGCCACCAGGCCTCGGAGAGAAAGGCAGGGCTACACTTTCAGTGCTGCCCAGGTGGGCGTGTGCAGGGGGTTGTGTGCCCATGTCTGGGGACTGGCACAGTCACCATTTGGGTCGACCCACATCCACTCCACTCCCGCTCTCTGTCACTCTCCAGAAGGTGCCCAGAGAAACGAGGAAGGACCTGGGATGTAGGTTAGGCATAGCTGCCTGACTGTGATTGCAGACGGCTCCACGGAAGTGGTCAGGAGGAAGGAGGCCGCTGCTGACCGACCAGCCAGGGGATAAGGTGGCCCAAGTGGGTGGGAACAGGGCAGGGCAACAGTTCCTTTTAACTGAAATACTCAGAGTCCAGAGGCCAGATCCCCATCTGAGGCCTCTAGTGGTCTTCCCAGGCATCTAGGGCATTCCTGTAGGTCACTCTGACCCATCAAACACTCTGGCAATTTCCTGGTTACCTGCCACATAAGAAAAAGTGAGAAACAGAAAGACGAGGTAAATTTCGCAACCTAAAATTGCTGGATTATGCACCACAGGTGACTGTGCCTTTGTCTCAGTGGACATGGGGGGGGAGTCGGGGGGGGGGGGAGATGGCCGTTATGCCGTGTGCGCTCACAGGCGCCGAGAGTCCAGCAGGGGCTCCTGGGCTGGAGTAGCTGGGTGTCCATTTTGAAACACCAACTCTGAACACTCCTTGGGAAACGTGTCCGGGTTAGGACGAGCTCCCATCTGGGAGACAGGCCTGGCCACTGGGCCCTCTGCATCTTCTCCTCTGGCTGGAATGGAGCGCTGATGCTCACGCGCATACCAGCACTGCAGGCCTAACAAAGGGGCCAGACCAGTCTGCAGGACACGGGACGGCACCCACCCCACGGCCACTGGCGACGGCCACTGCAGGGGGTGCCTGTTCAACTGCCTGCTTTTGAGAATAAGACTCAGGGCAAATAAATGTGCCAAGACCCATCTCCTAATTTCTTCCTCAATTAAATGTAGAGTTTAACAACATATAAGAAACAATAGGAGTAAAGGATAAGGCCATGTCAACCCAAAGAAGGAATTAAGAGAAGTCCGGAGAGAGAAAGACATGCAAAAGACATTTTTTTTTTTATAAAGAGAGACACAGACCCTTTTAGGGAAATGTATTTAAAATTTTATAAAGCAATCACACATACACTCATTAGAACAGTTGTATTTCCTCACGCATGCCTTCAGGAAGGTGTTATGGGTCAGACCATCTACCGTGGAGGACAACAGTTGGGTGGAAGAGTGAGGAGGCCACAGAATGGGAGGAAAGCCCATCGCAGCAACCCTCCTGCTTGAGATCACAACCCAGGTGTCGGGAAAAACGAGGGTAAGGATGCGTGGAGCGCTGCAGTCCGCACCGCGCCCCCTGCTGGACGGAATGCAGACACGCTCCCACTCCAGCTTCCTGGGCCTCTGCTCCCAGCCGCTGGCAGGAGACCCATCTCCAGAAGCCCCATCTCCAGAAGCCCTTAAAGCAGTCTCTCTCTTCCAGAGTGAAACTGTGGGGGGAGCAAATATTTTCACTGGAGAGATTCCTGCCCCCCCTATATTGTCAGTTTAGTTTGCTCTGAGTAGCTGTTGGAAGTTTTCTTGAGGAATTTTTTTTTTCAGCAGGTGAGTCAAAAATGCTGCAAGGACAATTTAAGGCATAAAAAAGCACGACCAAGCGACGAGCAACAAGCTTATCAAATGTAGGTTTCAAACTAAATAGGAGGGAGGCAGCAGGGACACTGACCCCTCTAAAAAAACGTGAGTGAGGAAGGCAGGGGCAAAAAGAAAGTTCCAAGACAGTCTACTGGGCGGACACGGAGAAGACTTACAGATGCTGCATTCTAAAGGTTAACGACCGGCTTCCCCAGGTTAGGAGACACAAACAAAGCAAAGAGCGAGTTAGTAGAGATGAGAGCAGCGCTGTCCCCGGAGCAGGAGGAGTTAGGAGACTCTCCTGTGTCGGCGGGGCCGCGGCACGTCCAGGCCTGCAGACCGCGGACGCGCGCACACATGGTCCACGTGGTCCGTGCGCGGACGGAGGCCCGGAGGAGCTGGTTACTGCGGCGCGGCACGGAGAGCCAGGAGTTAGTACGAGGAGAGCGGCAGTGGCGCGAGGTTTAGAGGAGCTGGCGGGACAGAGGCGGTGGGGCGGACGGGCGGAGGCTGCCGGGCGTTCTTACCCCATTGCTCTGGGCAGACTGCACGGACTGCTCGCTGGCCGAGGAGCACGTGCTCATGCGGTCCGTGTCCTTGCTGGGGGCTGCGTGGCGGTGCGCCTGCCGCTGGAGGGAGTCACTGTCTCCCGGGAAGGTGAAGGAGCCTGGCCGGCTGGCAGGGGAGGCCGGAATGGAGCTCCAGAAGGAGCCCCCCTTCTGCAGGGGGCTGCTGGGGGCAAAGGGCTCCTTGCCCAGTGGAGAAGGGAATGTGGTGGAGAGAGGAGAGTTCAGCGGCGAGATAGCCCCGGGCCTGGGCTTTCCCAGGGGCAGGGAGCCCAGGCCGCTTCGTGAGCGGCTGTCTTCCTTGGCATTTCCGTCCTGGCTGGCACCTGCCGTGTTCCCCGCAGACTTCCTGGGGCTGTCAATCACCTTCATCTTGGGGATCTGCTCCGCTTCTCTCTCAGGACCCTCAGACTGGCCGCCGGGGGCATGCCTGCCCGGCTGGCCGGGGCCAGCCTCCAGAGTGAGGCTGCTGCTGGGAGGAGGCAGTGAAGGGCCGGGAGTGGACGTACCTGACATCTTGTCTGCCTCTGCCTGGCTTGAGGCTGCAGAGGAGACCAGCACGGGGGAGTGGTGTCGGACAGGCTGGGGGATCCGGGAGGGTCTGCTTCTGCTGGAGCTGGGGAGGCCACTGCAGCTGCTGGGGCCACTGCTGTGGTTGCCACCACTGCTGCCGCCACCGGGGGTCGCACCTCCACTGCCCCCACCTGCACTGCCCCCACTGTGGTTCCTCTGATACTCGATTGGTGATGTCAAGGCTGTAAAATAGGCAAGACACAGAAGAGAATCAGGGCGCTGAGGAAACGATGGTCACGGGCAAAACAAAAAGAACGTGGTGTGATCCAAAAGGAGTGTTGGACATGAACTCCCCGAGTTGTCCTAGGGTAATCCGTCACAGTTGCCTTCGAACCTCCAAACAGCCACCTACCTGGCTGCAACAGACTGACACCAGCCAGCAGTAAAGGAAAAGGTCTTCAAATGCTACCGTCCAGTCCAAGAACAAGTTAAATGGACTCAATGGAGGGCAGTGGGCATGTGTAAGTGGGCAGGGGGCAGGAGAAGGCCAAGGGGGCAGAAGGACAGAGTGAAGGAGGACAAGGGCGAGGGAGACGTTCACTGCCTCAGAGCAGCAAGTAGAGCCTTAGCATCCCCGCCAAGTGGAAAGGAGTCGAGTTGGCTGGAGGTCCTAGGCAAACCGCCAATGTCAAGGGAGTCCCTGTGCTGCCAGGATTCTCCACTGGGACTCCACCAGCACCAGCTGGCTCCCGCGTGGGGGAAGTTTACTCCAGCTGCTGCAAAGAGAAGCTGGCTAGGAGCTGAGGAATTCCCTGGTCACCAGGGAGGAGGCAGGGGTCTGGGCCACCTCTGTTTTGCAGACTGGACACCAGAGACAAGGGGTAGAAAAGCACTCCACACACTCCCTTCTGGGTCATGAAGCTGTCTCAGCTATAGTGATTTAATTTGTTACACAACTGTCTGCAGGGAACCTCAGGAAACATGCCAAGTGAGATACATGGAAACACTAACACAAACACTTAAGGTGCAAAAACCTTTGAGAAAGACAATCAGACACAGCCCCTTTCTGCCTGGGAGCCATCAGGCACGTGTGAAAAAGCATCCTGGAGCCAAATGACATTTCACAAACTCTGCATCGGCCCTGGTCTCTCTCAGGAATGGAGGTGGAGGGGAGCATAGGTGTGGCGACCTGCCCCGGGCTGCTGCTCCACTCCTGACCTTGTCCAATCCTCCGATACTGCTATTATCCTACCTAGACTGGGGACTAGGGAACTACAGCAGCCTGGCTGACTCATGCTAGCGATTTGGAGGCAGTTCATTTTACTTTAAAGAAGAAGGTAAAAGTTTAGAGATTTCCCAATAGTCACACACTACAGATTGGCATTTAATACAACACTTGAGAACAACACATTAAAAGAGGCCTCGCTGCCTTTGTTTACTGCCACACAGTGAAACGTTTTTCTGTGTGCACAGGAACCGCTGTCCCTGAACCCCATGTATCTAATTCTAACATCAAACATAAAATAAGATCTGTCTGTGACCTGGACAGGGCCTTGGAGTTAACATCCAGGCAACTCATTTCTCACTGAGGCCCTTGAGTGTCGTGCAAGGTGGAAAGGCGGTTTTGTGGTGACAGAGCAGTTACAACGTCCTGTTGGACTGGGGCAGACACGGACCATGAACATGGAGAAAAGGACGAAGAAAAGCCATTAGTAAGTATTTTAACTTCTGACCAAATTCTTGAAGTTCTTCAGTGATCACCGAATTGAAAGCAGAATGGAAGTCAGCAGTGACAAAAAGAAGCAAGCAGTTTCAGGTCACAAATATAAAGCCACAATAATTATCTGCAATGAAGGCCCGTTGCTCCTCTGTAACAACTCGTCATGGAGGCTGGGGGGACAGGACATGTCTTGTTTTCTAATGGTGCAGGGAGGGGTACATGTGTGGTGCCACTGAACACAGACTTCACAGTGGCACTTGAGGACATCCCAGTTCCACCTGCTGCCAAAAGCTTCCTCAGGCACGGCCGTCCCCAGACGGGGCTCTGGTGCACATATGGTGTGAGAGACCACGTGGGACAGGGTGAAACAGGGCAGCAGTGCAGGGCCATGTCCGAGAGCCAGGCAGTCTGCTTGGAATCCTGACTGTGCCGCCACCAATCTGTGGGACTTTGGGTAAATTACTACTCCACTTACTCCGTGCCTCAGTTTCCTCGTCTATGAAATGGGAACAATAGGAGAACTGGTCCCACAGAGTCGCTGTGCAGAGGGAATGATACCATAGATGGCCGGTGCTGAGAGCAGTGCCTGACCCGTCGTTGTGACTCCCACGTGGTGGGAGAGACGAGAAGAACAGCCATGTGTGCGTTGTGGACAGACAACACACGCCCGGTAACGGACACAAATTACCATTTAAAAAATTGCGCTGGTTTTCTAAAATCTGGTTGATTTCATGGATCCATGTCTGCCGGACACTTGGACTGGACGAATGCAAAATGAAGGTCTCCACCACGTCACCTGTCCTTGACGTCAGGGCGAATTTACAGGGATCGTTTTCCACGTTTTCCTCTAGGCAGAGGCAACTCACCTGAAAAATATTAAAGCATGATTTCAATGGCCAAAGGGTGGGAGATGAGTGTTGATAAATGAAATCTGGCCTATCCACACAATGGAACTTATTCAGTCTCAAAAAGGAAGGACAGCCCTGGCCGGCCGGCTCAGTGGGTTGGTGTCGTCCTGATGTGCCAAGGTTGTGGGTTTGATCCCCGGTCAGCAGAAAAGGTTTTTTCAATTATTAAAAAGGAAGGGCACTTTGCTGCATCACCTTGTGGACGCACCTCGAGCACATAGGCCAAGTAAAAAAAGCCAGTCCGAAAAGACAGACACTGCTGTGATCCCACTTAGAGCCAGTCCCCAGAGCAGTCGAATCCAGAGACAGAGAGGGTGGTTGCTGCCCAGGGCGGGGTGAGGTGGAAAGGGGACTTCGTGCCTCAGGGGCACAGAGCTTCAGTCTGCGAGATGAAGAGTCCTGAACGGGGACGTTGGCGGCGGCGCGCCACAGTGAGGGCACCTAATGCCACTGCGCTGTGTATTTTAAAACCAGTGAGGCGGTGTATTTTACGTTATGTGTATTTTACAATAGAAAAATAAAGCATATTTATTTCTATTGGTCAGGAGCAAAGTAACATTTAGCCTATGTCAACGCTGAAACCGGCATACTTTGTGCTGTGAAGAGCACAGACAATAGATGGCTGGAGTGAACTTAAAGGTTCTGAAATGTCAAGTACTCAATGAACAAAGCATCAGGACATGTTGATATTAAAGAGGAGACAGTCCGTCAGTGTGATGGGTACGCACACGAGCACGTGAGAAAACAGGCCAACACACTTCACCTTGATGCTGTTCTTGAACAGGAATCCTGGCACGGAGAAGCCCTTCTTTTTATCCAGTGGCTCACTGAAGATGACGATCTGCTCAAAGAGGAAGACCCGCCGCTCTCTGCAGCGAGGCAGGAGCCCTGCATCCTGGTCTGTGACCAAGAATGTATCCTGTAAGAGCAGCTTGCCCTGGGCAACAATTTTACCCTGAAACCAGGAAACGGGGGCAAAGGAGGAAGAGGAGAAAACATTGCATTCTAAGTTAGGATACAGGAAGTTCTGTTTTCTTTAGATATCCTCCCACAAAATCATATCTGTTTCTTCTATTAATTTATAGAGCTTAACATTTCATTTTCATGAGTTCTTAGATCTAAACAGAACTGATACCTAATTAAAATTCCATCCAACTTCTGTGTAAACCCCTGGCTTCCGTGACCATCACGGACTGAAAGTGGATCTAGTGCCCAGGTCACCGGGGAACAGGGTCTGAAGGTGCAGCCTCTGTGCCCGTGGCACCGGCACCCGCCAGCAGGACGCACGGGCAAGAACCTGTGTTTTCAGAAGCCCTATGGGGGCTCTGCGTGTGCTTTCTTGAGAACCACAGCAAAAGAACTTTACGCTCAAAATCTCTAGGTAGGAAGAACCGTAGGTAAGAAAAGTAAAACTTCTTCCCTGTCCTTATTCAACAAATTTTTAAACGTTGCTGGTCCTGAAATATCTTGAGGACAATAACAGGTAATAAATATGTGACATGAGTCATCCAGCAACCACAGAAACGGTGGTCAGATTAGTGATGAACACAGGGACCCTGAGGTCAAGCTCCCGGGGTGACGGGCGGACAGAGCCCTCTGCTTCCCCTACCCACTGGGAAGCAGAGAACCCAGGAGACAGAGCAGAGTGAGGTCCTCCAGAAGCAAATCAAAAGTACCCGAAAGGGGTTGAAAGAAAATATCAGTTTGAAGTAGAGAGAAGATAGAAAACCAAGCAAAAAAGGATCAGTTTTCTGCACATGCGGGTAAGTAATCCGGCCCAGGGGACAGCAGTGGAAGCCCAAGGGGCAGGGTAGAGAAGAAGAGCACATTACGTCAAATCCTTGCAGCCGCCCGACGTTCATCATGTCGTTGCACCGCTTTGGCACTATGCACATGACCTCCACAGCTCTCTGGGGATGGGGACAGAGCAGCCAGCGGTCAGCCCGCAGCTACACCTCCAAGTGCAGCTCCTGCCCCTCCTGCCCTCCGACGTGCAGAGGGATGTCTAGGTGGTGGGGAGACCACCACCACCCACGGCAGCAACCCCGCCCAGGGACAGACCCTTCGGGGACAGCAGGCTGCTTCGGAGACATGCGGAAACAGCCTGGGGGAGACTGGGCCAGGCCAGCAGGGCGTATGTACCTCTAGTTCCGACGTATCCAGGCTAGCTTTTTTGGAATACTTGAGGAAGTCCTGCAAGGGAAACGGAGAGGACATGAGCAGGTGACGTTACAGCAGCAGCTCACTTTTGATCACTCCTGACACGCCAGGCACTGGTTGAAGAGCTTCAGTTCTGATTTTTCATTTTTTCCCTCCCAGTAACACAAGAGAAAGGTGGATTTCAAGCTGCAGCAAAGCATAGTCAGAGCAAAACTGTCTGAGCAGGTAACGGTTGCTTTGTTTCCATCCAAAACAAGCTCTTGGTCTCTCTTTATATCCAGTTTACAGGCAAGAAGAATCTCTGTGCACTTAAATCTCTGGTCACATTCATCACAGGAAACAGTACCTATGCCTTTAGCTGTGCTGAGCCAACAGAGACAAATGGGCGGCGAGGGAAAATTTCATGTCATCTAAGGCTCCAAGAGGGTCAGAGCATAGGGAAGGTCAATAGAGCTGAAGAAGAGTCGTCAGTATTCAAAGGTCTGTGGTGGAGGGAGAGTTACTGTAACTGACACTTTGATTCTGAACTTGATGTAAATGAAAAACTGAAAAAACAGCGTAAGGAGTCTTATTAAATTAAAAAAACTCTTCTGAAATATTTAATTTCAGAAATAACAAGACTGCTTTATGTTTTTTTACAGAAAGACTCCCCTCACCTGCCCATCCTGTCTTTCCTCCCTCACCACGTCTTCCCTCCCCCAACAAACTCCCGACACCAGACCCTGCGCCCGCGAGTCCTCACCTTCAGTAACAGCTGGTATTTCATAATTCTCTGCACCGGTTTGATCAACAAATCTGTGAGTTGCAACCTATGGCCCAGGCGCTGCTTTAAGTCCTGTGATCGTACAGGAGAGAGAAAGGCAAGTGTTATCGTTTAAAGAGCAACGCGTGAGTCCCCCTACTGGTCAGAGACGCCAACGCACCAGAGTCAAAGTGCCGAGCAGAGACCACCGCACGGAGACCGGGCGGGTGTTCAGTGGGTGCTCTTTCTCAGAAGGTCCAAAGTTCACACTTTAGCCTTATAAGCCGTTTTTCAAAGTAGTCTTTAATACGTGTTTAAAGACCTGCTTTCAACTGCCGCCTTCTGTTCATTCCTGTATTTCAGTTTTAGGCTAAAAATTTAGATCACGAATTATTCTGAATTTGTGCCGAGCCTTAAGTTCAACACTGATTTTTTTAAAAAACCTATTTTCATGATGATCCCAGTGTTCTGAATGCTGAGGGATATGATCCCAGATTGAATTCATACTTGTTTCTCTCATTTATAGGAAAGAAACATGGATTCAGATTTCTTATAATCGAGGCCGCCTTCCTGAATACTCCTGGGTAACAGTGAATATTTCAAGTTTTGAAAAGCAACGATAACAAAAGACTCAGAAACGCTTTGTTTCTGCCTGACATCTTACCTCAAAAAAGGTATCGATGTATTCTGAGACGATGTGCTCAGACTTTGGTTTATTTTGACAATAAACTATGTACATGTGCAACCTTCTCTCCTAGGAATGAAAAAGGCAAACAGAGGGGTTAAAACAATCAGAAGTTCATTAGGCTGCAAGAGCACACACACATTGTAGCACGTTTAAAGAGGAAATTTTCTTCAAAGAAAACGGCACGGTTCTGACTTGCGGGAGCACGTTCACGACGCAGCTCGGCCCTCTTTTCAAGGCTCTGGAACAGTCCTCACCGTTGCCCCCCCCCCCCCAAGCTGCATCTGATCAGGCCCCTCACTCTACCGGGCAAACACCAGGGGTAGTGGAAGGACATGGTTCTTAATACTAAAGGAAGAACTACTCCTGCTCCTTCTTCCCCTGGCAGCGGTCTTGGGAAGTCTGGCTGTTTTTTAATAGGGAAGAAAAAGCTCCTTGGTCTCAAATATGAAGGCAGGAAAAAGCAGACAGTGAGTCACCCTTAACCTGGGGAAGGTCCAGGTGTGGTGTACACACCCCCGGGGTCCCTGAGGTCTTGCAGGGGCCCGTTCAAAACTTTTCCAAGTAACACTAAGATGTCATTGCCCTTCTCCAACAGTGGGTGAAACGGCTGGCGTCTCAGCACATGTTGTCACTGCCACACATGTGCAGTGAAAACAACGGCCAGTTTGACCTCAGAATGTCCTCCTGAAGTAATGCAAATACATTTATGAAACTCCATCACGGAGTGTGCATCTTTTGAACATTCTTATGACCTAATGGAGGTCCTCGCAACAGTGGAGCCCCACAAGCTCTCTGTCCCCAGGAAGAGCACTGGTGTGGGGGCTGGGGGCTGTGCCACCACTTTTACTAGAAAGAATGCTGGACACCAGCTACAGTTACGTTCACTCGGGTGCCTGGTGGACGCCTTCTGGAACATGAACAAAGTGAGCCTGTTGTTTCAAGGCAAATAGCACTGTCTGGTAAAAACGACTCTGCCACCGTGAACTTGACGATACTTAAAAAGACTCCCCTGAAGAGATGGGTGGTACTATTAACAAATCTCATTTCTGATATTGTGTAGTGAGATGTCCAACATCTGGGAGGCCTGTCTGAATCAGTGCGGCAGTGTTTTCTGAACGATCGATGCACAATGCCACATGCTGGCACACAGGTGACAGAGCCTTGACTTGCAAGACAATACAGTGGCTTCTGGTGTCACAGTAGGTGAGAAAGAAGGTCATCGATTGGTTTTCAGGCTCTAAGATGCTACTAACCTTTAAGAAATTATCACCTAGTCCCCAACCCCCCTCTCTTCTGGCAACCATCAGTCTGCTGTTCTCTGTATTTATGGGTCTGTTTCTCTCTACTTGTCAAGTTTTGGTGCATATCTAAGCACACTCTCTGTATTGATCTGAAAAGGCTATAAAAAGAGTCAGCCCTTTCCAACCATATACCTGTGGGAGAACAGACTTATTTTAACTAAAAAACAGTACAACAGAATGAACACATAAGCAGACAGGAAAATCCATCTGTCTTCTAGTAAGCCAGACCAGCGATTTTCAACCTTATTTTCATCTCATAGCACACATAAACTAATTACTAAATTTCTGTGGCACACCAGAAATATATTTTTGACAATTGAAAAAAAAGAAAAAACAGGTATTATTTTGACTGATTTTCAAAAAATAATAATAGTAATTATCTACCCCTTTTGTTCCAAAGTGACTTTAAAAAATCGGGTACCTCTATTTGTATATAAGGATTTCTAGTACCAAGAATGAACCAATCAGATGCAACCTTATTATGCAATGTGACCAATAGGATGCAACTCTGTTACACGACCTGTATATCTATGGTTCAAGACGGGGCCCTCACACCCAGTGGCTACTGTGTTGGCTGCTGTCATTTTTTATTTGACAATCTAAGGGAAAAGTGGTAATTCCTCTGGTACACCGGCTAAAATTTGCTGAGCTAGACATTAAAGGGATTTGCAAAAATACAACTACTGTCACAAATGTTTTGAAAAAAGAGTAATTTTTCACTAAAAAAAGACCCTTTCATGTCGGCAGCACGGTTATTTTACAGGCACACGTATATATGGCCACGGTGTTAAACCCACTGCATGTCTAGGTATGTCACTATCTCCCCCAAACACCTGTTTGCCCACAGACATCCCCAAATACATTCGTGCTTCTGGTCTGGCTCTGGTCCCCTTCTGCCTTCTCTGTACTGTTGTGAGTTTAAGAGCCCACTGTGGCCAGGTGACCACAGAGGCAGGTCATTTGTATGTAGAAGGGCTGGTGAGGACTTTGCTCCCAACTCTCTGACACTGTGCAGTTTGACTTTATTCTTGACGTAGGCACTCTTGTAAACTGTGAGTTCCCCTGTTTAGTCATCCAACGAACCGATGACAATATCGGAACAGACTCTAAATAACAGTAATATACTCACATGCTTCACAAAAAGGGATCCTAGCTTTTCTGGGTCTTCAAGGCACTTCTCCAACTCTCCTAAAAAAAAGCTAAAACGAGAGAAGTATTACAAGCATTTCCAGTCTGGCCGTCTAATTTCAGACTGCGGTTCATAATTCCAGGGCAGTGCGTTTGGGCACGAGCTGCCCCGAAGTGCCAAGTACAGACCCTGAGTTAGGACCAGAGAGCAAAAGGCGACAGTTTAAAAAGGGAGAGCAGAATGGCAGGATCCCCTCGCTGGCTGGCAACTTTCCCTTCCTCTGGGCCAATTAGCATTTTTGTCTCATTTTTTAAAAAACGAAACATGCAATAATACCCTGGCTGAACACTGATAGAAAAATAAATGTTTCAAAGCAATGTTTATTTCAAAATGCTTGGTCCTTGTACCTGTAAATTTTATATTCTTCTATTACATTTTTTAAGAGGCTCAAGTTGAATAACATGTAAAATACATGTAAAATCTGTGACAGTTTTATAACGATTTCTCATGATCGAAACCAGCTTCTGGGTTCTAAACATTAGCTCCCATGCAGACGAAGATCAGGTGTGATTACAGAAACACAACAGCTGTGGACCACTGCTCTCCATGTCCTGGGCTGTAGCTGTTTGTCGGAGGTATACCCACCTTCCTGTCATTTACATGTCTTGATAGTTATGCTCGGTGTTTTATTAACCTGCAAACCTGTGTACCAGTTAATGCTGTTGTTGAACTGTCTAGCTTTTGGGTTAAAAATGCTTCTGGTTCTGCAGATGTCATGGCAGACACAACCTCTGGGTGACGATTTCTCTGTCTGGTCAGCCAGGACCACTGTGTTATCTTCCTCTTCTCTGCCACAGATTACAAACCAGCCTTAGGAGCAGAAGTCTAGCTAATAGCACCAAATATCCCTTTTTAAACTTACTGCAGACTGTTGGTAAATCTATAGTCTATAGAGTTGTAAGTTAGAGTGCTGTTTCTAAAGCTGATCAGTCATTTTTATCCGAGTCCAGCTGAGTTAGATATTATAGAAAATATAAAAATGAAGACCCTGTACCTGAGTTCAAGAGTTTCACATTCTATTAGGACGGGTAAGTGTTGAAATAATAAAACAGCTCTGGATACACACCACGGGGACCCTCCTTATATTGGTAGAGTGTGTTACAGCTTCAAAAGCACAAGCACATGTGTTATCTGCAAGGAGGAGAGAGCACGTCCGATCCGAGTGGTCAGGGCTCCAGGGAAGTGCTCACTTGATTGGGTTCAGAGGCTGATGACAGCCAAGCACAGAGGCAGGAAAGCAGGAGGCCTGTCCACGCAACAGGGACCAGAACAGTACCGCTGGAATGTTCCACAATAATAGCAGCAACTGGCACAGAGCAATCCCCAAATGATTATTTAAAACTAGGAGCAAGGTGACCCAAAGGGACAGATATGCGGTGACCAGCCCTGGCAGCTGTGGCAGCTGCTGCAGAATCAGCCCCCGCGAGGATCTCCTTCTCATTAGGACAGGCGTGGCAATGCAGTGGGTCAGTTTGATTTCCACGGGCGGTCATGTCTACTTTTTCCATTACAAGTTGGCTGGAAAAATGAGCATCTTCCAAACCCTCTAGGAATAACCTGGATTTATTCGAGAGGTGGCTGCAATTCTTTGGAACCATTTATCGAGGCTTACTCAGTGCAGGTGGTGTTCTGAGTGCTTCACATGGATTAACTCAGTCTGCCAAGTCAGGCCCAGGCTGTGAAGCCCGCAGTCAGGCCCGGCACCCCCACGCAAGTTGCGCCCTGGACAGACCAGTGTGAAGGACATAAGACTCCTCTGTGGGCCATGAAATGCTATTTCCTTGGCACCAGCTGCCTCCACTAGCTACATGGGTAATAAGATGAAACAAACCAATGAATGCCTGCCCCCATTTGCGGACATGCTGCCGTCTGGCAGGTAACGCTGTGTGCACACCCTCAGGCACGAGGAGGATTTTACGTACTCTCGGTGCCAGTCATAGATCTGGTGGATGTTGCCGAACACGATCTTGTCTTTTCCTTTCATGTCATCGGGAACGCCATCTTCTTTCATAAGTGCCATGTAGCCCTAGAATTATTTAAAAATACATTTATTTCATTGAACATGTGTGAATAATGGTTTAGTAAAAGTCATAAGGGAAAAAAAAGCAGACACGTACCATGTTTTGGAAACAACTCTCTATTTAAAACCAATCAAAAATCCTATATAAAAAGTGTCCTTAACTGGCACTTGAAATATAGTTGATCACCAAATAACACAGGGGTTCAGCAGTGCCAACCCCCATGTGCTCAAAAAATCCAGGTATAATTTGATTCCTCAAAAACTTAACAGCTAATGCACGGACAGTGTTTATTTAGAAAAATCCGTGTATAAGGGGGCCCACGGAGCTCACACCCCTGAGGTCTGAGGGTCAGCGTGCAGATTTAAGTAGAACGTAATTACTGTTCCAGTCGTGGCTGTGACCTCCTCTCCCTGACCTGTTGGTGTGCATAATCAAAATTCTTCTAAGGAACTGGAGAAGTTTAATAAGTGTAAATGGTTTCATAAAACAAATCTTATCAGCTTATAAATATTACATTTTTGGCCAGAAACATTTTCTCTGTTCTCAGCATTTTTCATATAAACCAACATTTTTCCTTTTAAATTGTTGAAATAATTTGTTAAATCAGGATTTTTTTAACAATGACTGATTAAATGCATTGCTGAAATGAGATTAAAACTTCCATTTAACGCCAAAGAAATTCAGCCTGTACCAGAACCACTTACATACTCAACTGACTTATTTCACTGTTAACAATGACTGTGGACAAAGCAAGTACGGTAAGTCTTTTCACTTACACAATGAACTTATTAGCCGTGACTTTTAATCGAATGTAGACCCAAAAAGCATTGTCCCGTACATGTCCGCAAAGTTGAGAGAGTGGTGGTGAGACTTCATACTGTAACAACAGCTTCTGAGGAGCCGAGTCTATGAGGATGACTATGCCCTGAACCTAAGGGCAGGCACAGCCTGGAGATGGTCCTCCCTCCGGTGGGACAGGCAGTGGTTCTGTGATGGCTACACAGGACATGGCAACTTCCGGGCATGAAAAGGGTGAGACCATCACCTGTACTGAGAAAACGCTGAGCAACGACCTGGTGCACCCGCCGACATCCCCTGAACTGAGGAAGATGCGGGATGGGAGCGAACCACAGCCGGACACCCTGACTCTGGTAACCAGTGACATTCTCATTTCTGTGGCGATACCCACTCAGGGGAAGAAATTAAAGGCTCCCGCATGAGAGCCACGATGGTTGGATACCATAATTTTAAAACTTAATTATTAAAAGATGATTATATCAGGCATGTTAAGCAAAAAGAGGCCTTTAAAAGTGAATACAGACTATTAAGATTAATTGCCTAAACTTTATTTTTCAAAAATACTTTTTTTTTGGTCAAAAATGTTTTTCAAAGTTTTTGAAAAGGTGTGGGTGCTAACCTATAACAGGATATCTTTTTGTAGACTCTGGGGGTTGATAAAGGTTGTGACATTTCTGAAAACATACCTCAACCACGTAGCCGAGGTCCCGCACGTAGTCACGCTCTGTCTCCACTAATTCTTGCAGAACGTAGCTGCAGAGAGAAAAAGTGTTTACAACCCAAACTCGTCGTTTTGTACACAAATTCTTTTACACTTTTGCTTTTGCCAAGTGAAAACTCCCCCAGGACTGAACAGGAGTGTTATCGAACTTGCACACCTGAGTGCCCAGTTCTGAGTGTCCCAAATGCTTACAGGCTCATGTGGGTGACGACCTGAGAGCTGTGGGGGTCGCAAGACACTCCCTGTTCAAAGCGAACTCCCACCACCAGACTCCGGTCACACACACAAACGCCCGAGAGAAGCTCAGACATGCTGCTGTGACCTGGCATGACACGACAGGGAGAAGGTTTGGTTTTTGTTTTGTGATGTTCTGTTTTTGTGAAGCTTCACTGGACATATGAGAAAAAATTTAACTCAGGACTGCTTGTTTTGAAAAAATTTAACTCAGAAGGTTCCGAAATTGCTTAAGGCCACTCAGATAACAGAAGACAATCAAATCACTCGATCAGTAGAGCACATCCTTTGGCCTGAAGTCATTCCCTCATGTGTTCATTCATTCCTCCGACCAGGCGGCACTGACTGAGCACCTGCCGTGGGCCCAGCATCACTGCAGGTGCAGAAGGCCCAGCTCTGCCCTTGGTAGTCCACCAGTTTTCCTCTCTCCAAAGGCAAGTTTAAACCTCATATTTACCAGGACTCTTTTTTCTTCTTTCACCATGAGATGCTTTACTGGAACTGAGAAACACTACCACTAACGTGAGCTTGAAAACATATTCCAGTTTCTGGGACCGTATTTAATTTTATGTTGCCTTCTTTTTCCTTCACAACCATGTACACCACAGAAAGTATAGGAGTTTCTCAGCAGAAGTGACAGAAGGTACTATTGTCTGAAACTATTTGTACTTATGAATAAAGTATAATGTACAAACAAAACCACAGAAACTGCATGCTGGCTTACTGAGCCCTTCTAGGGCCTGAGCACTTTTCAAACACACAGAGACCCTGGATCTCCTCACTGCGCCCAGCTAGATGTCACAGGTCTGAAGGTGACAATGATGGGAGGAAAGCCACCCAAACAATGACAACGAAAACACTTGTGTCTTACTGCCGTCTCTTTAGGGAGCTGGACTTCCTCTCTTCCATCTCATCAATCGGCGAGGAGGAGGAGAGAAGGGAATTGTCTGAAGGGTTGAAGGAGGGGCTGCTGCTGTCTCCCTGGTCGACTAGCAGGGAGCTGGGACGGTCCTCCAGGGCCTGAAATAAAGGACACCCTCAGTCACGTTTCTGCCTCATCAGAGCCAAGAGCAGGATGGGAAAATCTCACACTCAGGAGATGCGGAAGACCTGATTGCAAAGTTTAGAAACTCTGTTTGTAAAAATAGTGAATTTACATACATTGATATAGTCTATTCACAATCCCACATAATTAGAAAAACATACAACATGTTTACATTGGAGCACCGCACCAGTCTCAAATCCAGCAATTTTCTTTTCGTTTATATTCCTGTGGAATGGAAGCATGATCATTTCTGATGAGTGTGGAATTGTCTTGATCAGGCCAGTTGACCCCAGATACATCCGCCTGTGAGCCTTGGTGGGCCACATAGCAGCATCAGCCACCTACGTTTTAGTTTAAAACCTGGTTTGGTTCTTGATCACCTATGAAGCCATGACTCACACTGGGGCACACGGACCACTCAGCTAAAAACAGCGCCTCTTTCCGGGACACCCGCTCTTGCCAGCCGCTCTCTCCTGCAGGAAGCAGTTGTCACGCTGGCTTCAACCGCTAGTGGAGAGCTCCTTGCTTCTGTCCCCCCCCCCCCCCCCCCCGCCCATTCCCTGGATTTCAGGTTTTTTCAGGTAACAGTTTTTGCTGTTGTAACTCCTGTAGAACCTGCAGCAAAGCTCTGTGGGTGATCAATACATCTCAGAGTTAAATACTGATGACATCTTTCCTTGGATTTCCGTGTGACAATGATTTGCGATTGATTTCTTTCTAATTGGTACATATTCATTTTCTTCCTTAGCCTGAATTCACAAAATATAGGTTATAGTTTTAGAAGTTCCAAAGCAGCCCAGCTGGACATACAGAGATGATCAAGAAGTACTTAATGACTGAACTGGAAAAACGCGATCAACTTATCTTCAAACAAAAAGCCCAGCACAAACTGCAAGAACACAGTATTTCCTGTCAAACCAAATCTCTAATACTCGTCCCGTCTTCTCCCCTTCAGAGGACAGGCTGACGCGGACTCCGTCACCAGGCACAGCTGGGAGGACACGGTCCGTCCGTGCAGTCCTGCCCCTGCGCACCACACCCACAGAGCTGTGGAAACACGTCAGGTGCTGCTCTGACTGAGGAAAAGACAGTTGAGGAACAGGGTTGGATGGGCAGACAGCCCTCTCATTTTTAAAGAACTTGCCACTGACCTCGACTGGAAGCAAGTGTTTTGCAGTGAGCGGCAGAGCCTGACCACATTCCTTGGTTCTGGAGGTCTCTGGCAGGAGACCAGGGTCTGAAGGATGAGGGGGAGGAAGGCCCAAACTGTCTCCTGTCTAGATTTGCAAGGGAACAGCTGAAGCTCATCAGTTTCAACTCTGCTCACTTGAATGGTGAGAAAAAAAGAGAAATACCCCAGAAGCACCCTCTCGCTGAGGAGTGAGGAACGAGGTCGACTCCTGGGGTCCGGGTATGGCTGTGGGGCCATCCTTCCACAGCCGGGGGGACAGGCTGTCTGGACCAGACATGGGTGGGCGTCCATGCACAGGGCACGGCTGGGGTTATGTGTTCTCATCACATTTACGCCGTCCACGCCCCCCACCGCAAAGCTGGCTCGGACCCGAAATGCCTGGGACTTGACACATTCAGACAAATTACTTGTGAAGTCCTCTGGGTCTGTGGTGTTTGGTGGGCAGGTTACTGTCAAGTTTCTCTGTTTCTTAGATGGAGACAGGTCTGTACAGCTGTTTTCTCTTCTGCGGTTGGTTCTGGTCTAATACATCTTCTTAAAAATTGTCCATTTCATCCAGGTTTTCAAATTTTACTTTCGAAGAGGTGAACAAAGTCATGTGTTAAGACTGCTTCAATTCCCTCGGTTTACTGCTCCCTTATGGTTTTTTATTTTGTGAATTTGTGTTTTCTATTTTCTTCAGAAGCTTACCTACTATTTATATTTTTTGAAGGAACAAATTTTTGGCTTTATTATTTTTCTGTTTTCTAACTCAGTAACTTCTGCTTTTATCTCTATGAATTCATTCTTTCTTCTTTGCTTTATTTTGTTGTTCTACTACCTTGAGTTATATGTTTACTTCATTAATTGTCATTTTTTCTTTTATCTTTCTTTCTATTTAGATTAATGCAAAGAATAAAACCCCAAAGTCAAATTCAAACGGCCCCCACTGTGGCTATCCGTTGCTATTGCTGTATTGTAGATGCTCAGGAAAGATACACCGTCTTTGAATACTGGTTGGATTGGGAACATGGAGACGAGAGAGAAGCAAACCCCAGGGAACAGGTTTCTGGGCGATTCCGACTTTTTGGGTTGAACCCTCTGGTTTTGGGGTTAAGAAGTTCATTTCCATGATCATGTAACAGTTGAGCACTTTCCTCCTTCTCCTCCCCAGTCCAATCCATTCATTCACAGCTTCTGATGCATAAACCGGCCAGTCTTCAAATCCTGTCATGAAGACCCTCTGGCCTACAGATTCCCCACAAGAAGATGAATGTCATGACTAAGGGTCTACAGCACGTAAGACAAGCAGGAGTAACTCAAGAGTCACAGGGACCAGAATGGGGGGAGAATATTAAATGATTCTGTAGAGTTTGTAGGGACAAAAAGTAGTTCTTGTTAGTCATTACAGAGTTAGTGACAGGACATCAATACCGAGTTCTGTTTCTCTTGGACCAGAAAAAGAGGCAGAATCTAGATTACATTCTCTGGAGGATGAAGAAGGGGTGAGTCCATCACACCAACATGAGTTTGGTTCTCCAGCGGGGAAGGAAAGGCATGTGTGAATGCCCACACGGCGGATCCCTTTAAGACACTCAACGAGCTGCACTTCGAGATCTCCAGTTTACTGCTGAAGGACAAGTTCGAGCGGCTGCAGCCCTAAGTGGGAGAGTCTGAACCCTGGCCTACCTGACTCTAAAACCTATGCCCTTCCCACAACACTAATAACTTTGTGTTAGGAAGAGACATACACCAGTGGAACTGGAAAGGGGGAATAAACAAGTAAGAGCTGAAAGAGATAAGCCACAGAACTCCCCTACATTTGGAAGTCTATCTAAATTAATCACAAATGAATCTCAGACCACTTAAAATGGAATACAACTTAAATGTGCAGAATAATGACTATCAAGTTGACAAAATGTTGCCGTACAGCATTCCTTGGGAATACTATTTCAAATCATAGACAAGACTGATTTTAATGGTTATATATAATTGATGTGATGAATGTCTGTTTTTAAAATGTTTAAGGATGCTTGAAACTCACTGAGTACAATTTAAGCATCCTTTGTTTGGATCATTAATCAACTTCTGTCAAAGAGACAGCCAGGATGTGCTTTAACTCAATTCACACCGACACAATCCCAAATTCTTGACCAGTGGAGTCAAGTTCTTGAGTTCTCTGCCAACTCCCAGCAGCCCTCCTTGTCTAACTTCCTGTCTAACTTCAGAGTCCAGGGCATGCTTTTCGGAAGACTGTACGACTACCCGAGGGGGGAGTTCCAGGTATGGCAGGGCAATAGTGTCCGTCTGAAGTTTCCTTGATATAATTCCCATTTGTCCTAGTTAACCAGTTTCATTAGAAGCTGGTTAGGAGTGGGAGAAGAAATTGGAATGATGTATATAGTACCTACCATACTGACTGAAGGAAGATACACTTCTAATTTTAAAGAAGTATATACCCTTTGATGTAGCAACTCCAGGGCTAGAAATTCGTCCTATAGATATGTGAGTAATCACAGATACAAGCGTGGATGTTTATAATAGTAAAAAACTGAAAAAAACCTACAACTTATTATATATTAGTATGAAATTTACTTAAACGAATTATAGTATAATCATGTCTTTCCCTTATTAGCTGGCCAAATTTTTAAGCATTCTGTGTGCCTCAGTTTCCCCATCTATAAAATGAGATAACAGCTGTGTGTGTCTACCTAATAAGGCCATGGTGGGGAGTATTTACAGTAAAACATGCTTGGCACTTAGAATAGCACCTAGTTTAGAATAAGCCCTTGGTGGTATTATCACTGCACCCATCAATAGAATATTATACAGCTAGTAAAAGGACTGAGATAAATCTATAGGCACTGACATGAGAAGATCCTTAAGATGTATTGCGTTGAGAATCTTAAAGAGTACATGAATCCATTTTGAAGAAGGCACGTGCACACATGCAGCACGTACGTCTGCACCGTGAGGAAATATGTCAGATGGTTCAAAGTGAAAACTGCTGCAGACCGGACTTGTGGGAGCGGTTGGGGGCTTTTAGTTTGGGAGAGGTGACTTTTAAAAGATGTTAAGTAACTTTACAGGGGTAGTGTAATATACTAGTCTAAAAAGTTGTTATTACCATTAGTGATTTTTCCACTTCATAGTTAGGAGAACTGAAGAAACATGGAAATGTCTGAATCAGAAGTAATGCACACCTGTCTAACTTTAAAGAATCAATACCCGATTTGGGGTGTTTAATAAAGGAATCCGTGTGGACCAACCACAATGCAGAAGTTACCAAGAAATCAAGTGCACACGTAACCACCACACTGTAAAGCCGAGTGAAAGGTCCTGGAGACAGCAAGAGGAAGGTGTCAGCCTACGTGAGTAACCACTGACTCTGGCCACATCTTTAGACAAGACTGGAATTGACCACATTTGTTACGAAGGTGCCGACACTGGAGACAGTGTAGGTGAAGGAAAGGATCAACCTTGGCTCTTGGGAGGTACCTGTACTTGGGGGCTTTGGAACAAGATGGGTATGTTAACAATGTAATTTTGGTGGGGGCTTTGAGCCATGTACTATCTTGATCTCTGGAGGGGCAGGGGTCAAAGGTGAGCCATGCAGTCAATCATGTAAATGTGACTGAGCCCCCGTAAATGTCTGAATACCCACACTTGGGTAAGTGCCCCTGTTTGGCAATACTCTGTACATACGCCGGACATTGTCACTAGGGGAAGCCAGCACTGTCCACGCCGACTCCACTGGGTGAGGACAATGGGCAGCTTGAACCCGGAACCTTCCTGGGCCCTGCCCCACATATCCTTCCTGGCTGACTTTCACCTGTGTCCTTTCATGCAATATAGTGCAACTGTGGCTTTTCTAAAGTTCTCAGTCCCTCAAGTGAACTATTAAACGTGAGGATGGTCTTGGGGACCCCAAAACTGAGCAGGACTTCAGATTCCTTCTGTAGCTCAGAGCAACACAGGGCCAAGGGCACATCCACCTGTAGCAGCACCTCGGAGCAGCTTCCAAACCTCAGACTTCCTCTGGGGGAGCCTTACCATCTTGCTTTTCACGAGTTCCTCAATTGCACTGACAAGCTCGGCTGCACTTGGCGTTTCGGAGCTGGTGGGGCGGACTAAGAGCCGAGAAGAAGCCTAAGGAAGAAGTTAAGAAAGAGAGAGGGAGGGGGAGGGGAACGCCTTATGTTAGTCACTGGACAGACAGTAAATTCTCCTGCAAGCTCAAGCTTTTTTAAAAGTAATTCCAGACAAAAAGACCACAAGTTTGTCTTTGTTTGCATTTATTTAAAGTCATCCTTTTAAATTTACAATATTCTGACATGAAATATTAAATAAAACCTGTCTCGGAGACATGTGGAAAGCAGACAATGTCTGTTTTTAATCCGCAGTCATGTAACATCATAATGTTTTTCAGAGAGGTGACTGGGCACGGGGAAATTCTAACTACAGCGTTTGCCAGCTGCTGGCTAGGTAGGGTATTGGCAGAAGAGGAAAAAATATAGGGTCTGATTAATGGGAGCATGAAAGGGTTAAGGTCTAATGAGTGATTCCTTAAATAAACAGGAAACAAAACAAGATACTAAAAATGGCTTCACTGTGCTTGTGGGGTTAAAAGAAAGAAATGAGAAAGAAAAGGAACCAGGGTGCGCTGACCAGACAGGGAGGAGGGGGGACGAGCTCACCATTTTCTGTGCCATCCACTTCCCCAATGATTAGTGCAGAGTACAGAAGATCTGTGGCCGCACAAGCTATCAGATGCCGTTTACGGCTAGAATCAGGGTGTACAGGGGTGACAGTTAAGGATCTGGGGGAAGGGCTACTGAGTTCAAGTTCAGTAATTAGCAAACAGGGTGTGTTTGCAGATTACTTGCACTCTTCACTGACTGGAAACTAGAAGGGGGCGTAATATGAACCTCGCTTCATATTAAGGACAGCGGAGATGCATGCAACACACAGCGGCTGTCCTAACGATGCGCTTCGCACAGCAGACAGATACGGGTTTATGCGTTTACAATGAGGCTGCTACGTATGTGGACTCAGCTGTGCACTTTGCAAAACGAATGTTGGCTTGGTCTAATGAAATCTGGAGTATGAGGTGAAGAAAACAAGGAAAAAAAGTCAAATGGAGAGATAAGGAAACTGAGCCAAAACAGACACGGAACACAAATCAACATAATGCTGCGGTGGAAGTTTACAAAAAGAGAAAACAGAACAAAACAAAATATTAGTCACAAGATCATATACTCTCTGGGAACATCACTACAAATTTTTGTAAATGAAGAACTGCTGTTGACAATACCTAGTGAGATAACACACTAACCAATAAATGGTTTTAGCAAACAGAAGAATATAGTGTGATCCCCGGCTTAAGTGGAGAAAAATACTCTTATTTGGTAAATAACCAAGCTTAGCACCTCACTTTTGTCTACCCATCCAAATTTAAGAAGTTTTAGTTTTCTGCTTTTAAAGAATGGGATACTTTCAAACACTACACACCAGCTTCGGATTGTTAGAGAAATGACACAGCCCCACTGCCTCCGCTGCGCACAGTGTGGGGTGAGGTCCTCTTTCACCTCGGGTCCCCCCCCCCCCCAGTGGCACGGGGAATGCCCCAAACTTCAGGAGCAAACCCAAGCTATATCCTTCCGCCAAGACCTGCAGCTCCCTGACTGTGTACTGAGTGCCACAAAAGGAGGAGGAGGTAAGTTCCACAGCAAAGGCGCTGGAGAAGTATCTGCCTTAGGCTGGTTGGACTCCTGTGCGATCTGCCTCACCAGCCGTCAATCACTGGGCCCTGGCCGACCCCCGGCCATAAAACAGGCAATTCGGCAAGAGACTGTGATAGCACCGAGGAGGGAGCCAGGAAAGAAAAATGGGGAAAACTGATGCAGACATCTGTTTGACTCCTAAAACGTAGTTATTGCCAAAAAATTAAAAACTAAAAATCACCAGTAATGACTTCGCAGCACTGTTTTCAACACCTGACAGTTTGGGGGAGCACAATGGGCCGGGATGTGAGAGGCCAGGCAAGCCGGCCACCAGGCTTCCTTTCTGATATTTTAGGGTTCTAGAATCGGGATATATTAAATAATTATGGATTATGCAAGAACTCTAAGAAACAGCAAGAAAAGACTGACTTGGCTTGAAGCCTCCACAATGATCCAAGGAGCAGTTTCTGAACTGACTCCGGTCCTTGGACGCCCATCCCCACAGTCCAGTGCCGTCCTGGTTCCTTGGCACGTGGGAGAAAGGAAGTGGACAGCAACACCATTTCATCTGAACCCAACACCCCTGTGCAAAAACAGCTAACGGGGAGATCAAGAAGGCCTAACGCTCAGTGAGGACACAGTCACGCAGAGTACCAGTGACTCTCTGCTCTCTCGGGGACCCTGGTCAGGATAGTAAAAAAAATGATTATTTTAAAAGTAGCAATTACTGCGGCACCATTAAAAATGCATTGAACATATTTATATAAACGCACATGTATGAGAAACTGCACACATCGGCCTATTACTTAGTCTAATTGGACTCTGTCATCCACAAAGATTTTGGGGTAAAACCCAGCAGAATCTGCCTGGAAAAGCAGCACACTTCCCAGCTGCCCCTGCACAGCCCCAGAGTCACCTACGTCCTGCAAGGAGGCTGGAGCGGGGCAGCTACTGCAGGCCCCTCCCCTCCTGTGGGCAGCCCAGCCGCCTACCTTGTCGTCCTGGGAGTCTGGCTGGAGCAGGCTGTGCTGCTGGATGGCCATGGGCGGGGGCAGAGGCACGGCGTCGGCCCCCTCCTCCCCTTCTTCTTCTCCGCAGCTCTGCATGCCCGAGGACGAGGACTTGGAGAGCGTGCCGCTGCTCAGGCCCTCGTTGCGGCCCCTCTGAAATCGAACCGACATTTGCTCATTATACTCTAGGCCCTGATCACCAGTGTCAGTTCACAGAAAACACGAGCCCTGAGGGGTTAACTGGAAAAATGCGCCTGGACGGAAACTCGATGGATGGATCACAGGAACAAGCTCTTTTCAACCCTGGCGGTGACTTCACATCCCTCCCTGCAACCCAGCCACCTTGCTTGTGAACTTGGACGAGAGAAGGGCCAGTGAGTGTGCCTTTTGAAGGGGCTGCCAACGGTATCTGTTAGGCTTTGAACACATCATCTCATCTTCAAGAAGGAAAAAAAATGTTCAGAAACTGGAACCATAACCCTCACGGTGATTCAGATCCTCTGGCCCATGCTTTGCTTCACTTTTGGTATCTTGCTAGAACAAATTTCATGGAAATAATAATGGCATAAAAATGCAATCCAAGGTGCATTTTTAAGAATCTGAATTATCACACGAATATTCCTCTATTCTTACTTTAAGAAAAAATTTCAGTATTATTTCTGTCACGGATTTAGAAACGATGGGGTAAAATGAAGCACACGTGCCAATGCAAACCCGGGGCAGAGCCTGCCCAGGAAAAAGGGAGCAGAGAACCCGTATCTGCAAAATGAATTGAATGATACAGAGCTTGTCTTTTCTCTCCGTCTGCCTTCTTCTTTTCAAGTCTAGGAGCGATCCTGGTGGGCCCAGTGAAAAACTCCGTGGGCCCCTCGCTGACACCACCAGGGCTTTTGGCCCAACTTGGGGATCAGGAAAGAATTTTAAAATGTAATTTAAAGCTCCCTTGTCCCCCACAAAAGGAAATGAAAAAAAAAATCCCTGGCTGACAGACACACATTTGTCTTTGATGACATGGGAATAACCCAGTGTTTACTGCTGGGTTAGCAAAGTAAATTAACTGGGTATTTCCTACTCAGGACGGATGTAAGTGAGAATATGGTGGTGGGTGGAAATAACTGGAGGACACACACATTTCTCTAGTCCTTCTACATCTGAAACTGGTGCTTTCCCCGCACTGTGCTACTCCCGGGGGTTAGTGCTAACCTCACTAAATCTTTGTGACTGCTTACATCTTTGGCAGCACAGGCCAAGACTGGTGGGCACCTGCTGATCTCGCCCCTAGTTGAATGCGGAGGGGAAGGGCTGGGGCGGCACGGGGCCCACTTGCTCTGGAGCGGGCCCGGGGGACCCAGGCTTTGGGAGGGAGGGGCACGGTCCTCTGGTTGGCTTATGACCCTGCTGACATGGAAGCAGCTCTTCCTGGAGCTTGTCCTCACGCTGGGAGGCGAGTGGGCTCCCTGACACCACCAGGCACACACAGAACACAGAAGCAGAGGACAGCTGTCCCCAGACCAGCAGCGCCACCCACACCCGGGGTTCTGACCTCCTCGACGGTCTCGTCCTGTGGGGTGGCCGCGCTGTCGTCCGAGTCCTTCTGCGAGCCGGCGTCGGCGCTCTTGCGGACCTCCCTGCTCTTCTTGTGCTTGTGCGCCAGCTTCTTCACATGCCCATCGGCCTTGCCGCTGCTCAGCCGCCGCACCGGGCTCGTCAGCCACTTGCGCAGAGTGTTGCCTGGGCGCTTGGGGCCTGGGGAGCTCTGGGCCCCCATCATGTGGGGTTGAAGGGAGGCCACAGAGGCAGGCGGGCTGGCATCGTTACTGGAGACGGACAGCGAGTCTGCAGGGATGACAGAGACAGCAAGAGTAACTGCATGGCTCACCAATGCTTCCAAATGTCCGAGAGGAGCCATTGTGCCCACAAGCCTCAGCAGCACCGAGTGAAAGTGGAGACTGAGCGGACGGCTCGATCTGTACCCACTGGCTCACCCTTCCGAGTAGAAACCTCACAAAAGGAGGTCCATCCCTCAGACGCACACTTTCCAAATGTTTACCAAACTTGAGTTACGCTAGAGATGCTTTTACTCAAGATGTTCTGCCCCCTCCAAGAAACCCCAAGTGTCCAATCCAATACTATAACCACAGATTTAAACTGTCAGTATCACTTAAAATGCCAGACATTGGCAGACAGAATGTTTAATTATTTTACCCATTTTCTTGATAAACAAAAACTAAGAAAGAATGGTTTAAAAAAGAACTTAAAGGAAATTAAAAACTAATCCTGATGGGTAAATGTTACTAGTCTGATTCACTCCCAGTGAATAAAAGTACACAAATGAATGTATTTGTGTGTGTGTGTGTGTGTGTGTGTAAATCAGTATAGGTTTGACCCGGTCAGACTTTGTGACAGATGGCAGCCTTCTGGCAAGTTCAGTGTCAAAGGCACACAGTGGCTGTGGCAAAGCTGACGGGTGTACTGGGAGATGCAGTCATGACCCCTCATTCACAGCCAGACTCTGAAACTACACAGATGTGTACGTCTTTGCTTTCGGCCTCAGCAAAGTTACTTCACATGTCGGAGCACATACCAGCAACAATTAACCAAACAACACATTTTTAAAAGAAATATGTGAGGAGGAGAAGTTCTTCCTCAACCAAAATGCTATACAGAAAATATATCCAATCTTCTTATTGGATCTTAAAAATTAAATATAGTCAACCCTGAGTTGATGATTTTTCAGGAGAACAAAGGAGATATAAAAAACTTAGGTTACAGCTGACACCCAACAGACCCATGGAGTTATGTGTGAGGCCTAAATTAATTTACAAATTGAAAACCTGGGTCTACCAATTGGACCCTGGCCCTTTCCCGAGTGCTCAGATCTGGGACTTCACCACAGTGGGATGGAATAAACACTTTACTTTAGGAAATGGCATGAGGAAGGAGTTCATTCACTATGCTCGTTACTTTCTGAATCTTTTGAAGCCTTCACAATAAACTAAAACAAATCATTAAAAGATTCTTTCACGCGGACACCTATACTAGCTATATTTAGCTCTGCTGGCACCGCAAACCATTGTGCACACAGGCAGAAAGAAAGGGCGTTAATTCCTCCCAATCCTGCGATTACAGTGAGAGTCAACAGCAGCTTCCCACTCGCGCTCCAGACGCCAGGACGAGACAGCGGATGCCCGTCTAACTGCTGTCGCAGTGCCTTCCTGGCCCAAGCCTCGCTCGGCAGAGGGTATAATCTTCCATAAACAGACACAGCATTTTAGGCAGGATCTCTCATCTTAAAAAATCGAGGTTTCTCAGGGGCCAACTTTGGCTCAAAACTAGTCAAAACAGCATTCTGTTGAAGAGTAATAATTTTTCCCCCTCAATATGTTTTTACACACATTTAAAATTTTATTTATTTTTAAATGAGTTACTGCCAAAACCTTTCCACATTAGTCTTATGTTCCTCAGGTACCATCTGCACGAGGCAGAAAAGAACGCCCCCCTGAGGTGACATTCACCCAGTAAGTACTTCTGAGGGACGGTCTCAGGGACTGAGAAAAGGCAAACGAAGGAGACATGGCCCCTCACCTTTCAAACTCCTGGTGCTAAGTGACAACAGGAAGGACCAAAGGAAGAGGCGGGTTTGGGCATTCCACGTACCAGATAATAACTTATTCAACTAAAGTTTTTTTTTAAAGTACTATTAGCAAGACACGGTGACATACGCAGAGTCATTTAATACGCTGTGAGGCAGAGCCAAGCCCTGTACTTGCCACTGGGCAGAGATGAATAAAACCTACCTCCTTCACTCATGGGGTCCACCACAGAGTGTTTTCTGGAACCGCATAACTATCATACAGGCAAAAATGAGCACAAGCTATAAGCGAGGCTCAACACCGTTGGAAGCTGAGAAGAAAGGGAACTGGCTGGAGTGATCCCGGAGGGCTTTGTGAAGGAGGCGGCACTGAAGCCAGCCTTTGCAGGAGCTGAGGCGTCATCTGTTTGTTACTCAATGTACAGCTCGGGCCTCACCTACAAGAGGTGCTTATTAAGTACCCAGGGGAAACATCGGACGCCTCCAGCCTAAAGAAACGGAGCGTGCTGAATCACAGCCCACGGTTTAAGGAGTCACTTCTTCAGTGTATACGCCCTCAGCTGAATAACTGCACAGGACAAAGACCTAGGAGGGTGGTACGCAGGTGGGGGAGGGGCCCCATCCTGGGCAGGCGGAGCTGGGACTGGGTGTCTCCGGGGGAAGTCCACTGTGCCTTGCAGGAACTGGGGCAGGCAGGACTGAGGCCATACACTTTAACAAAACTAAATCAATTGCAGGTCTTAACACTCATAAGCAGAATACCCAGACATCAGAAGTAATGGGGAACACCACCTAAGTCAGCAAATGAACTTCACATGTATTCCTGTGCCTACACATGAGAAGCGGGGGGGATGTGGCGTGGGAGCAACGCAGCACAGCACACAGAATGGATTTTAAGTGCAAAGAGGATGCCTACCAGGAATCCTGAGAGTCTCTTTATCCACTACCACTTTCAGGGTTGCAGAACAGTGAGAGGGCTCTTGGATGGGGTGAGAGGTGTGGACAGGGTACCCCTCACCCCCAAAGGTACAGACCTCTCCAGCGGCCAGCAGACCCAGCAGGCCTTAGCAGACAGCACACAGGTACTGAAGTCAATTGGTGATGCTTTGGGGATCTAGGACATTCTATCCTTGTGTGAGAAAGGAACCAGTGGTTGTACCTACTGTGGTTCTAAAGAAAAAGAAATTAGAGACATTGTTTCCTAGCTTCTGTCCCTGAGTTCGCTGTATAGGATTTGGTTCTTGCACTTTGGAAAGCAGGTCCAAAAGAGATCTCCTCGTGTGGCGGGTCGAGCATTACAAACAGGCCGTGAACGGGCCGTCTCAGAGCCCGGAAGGGGCAGCGCTGCCGGTCTGAGCTCAGGATGCTCCAGACAGACTGAGGTCTCTTCCTGAGCTGCGTCTCGTCAAATTGCTAAAGTGACAGGATTCTATGAAACTGGGATACTTCTGATCTAGAAAAAAAATGCTAGCTGCAATTGTAAATTAAAAAGAAAAGTTTTGTCAATTTTTAAATTATATCCTGAAAAACAATTTTGTTTCAGAAGTCTGAATGTGCAGAGGAGAAACTTCATCATCGGTGTCTATGATCATCAGATATTTTGTCCAGTGCAGATCTGATACATTTGTCACAATTCTGGTGACGAATGAAAAAAAAAATAACCAAAAGCAAAATAGGTAAATGACTCCTCTTCCACTTTGTTTTTAACAGTAATGTTCCATTCTTTATGCTTTTGACATTCTCTGAAACACCAATAAATTGTATTTTATTTCTTTCTTTTCAATACACAAACTCCTTTTTCCAAAATCAATGGATTATAATAGTCCATCTGTATACTCTTTACTGGATTGTGATATAATGCATAAAGCAGGAGTTTTAAAAATGTAAAAATTATTTAAATGCAATCATTAATAGGATGAAATAAAGTGTCTGCTATTACATTTAGTTACCTGAAGTACAGACCTTGCTCGTGAGCCCAACTGGTCTCTTGCAAATTTGAAGTTAAATGAACAGGTCCTGACGACATCCAGTAGGATTGAGTTTCCCATGCTACGGGCATTAAGGGAGAGTGTAAATCACACAATAAATCACACTTCCTAAAGCTGGGAGAGTACATCCAGCTTTAGGAAGTCTCCTTGGGAAGAGCTTAAATTACTGTCTGCAGCTGGTGACTTTCCCAGAGCAGCTCCTGGTGGCTGAATGCCCCATGTCTGCAGAGCCTGCTGGGGCCTAAGTCCTGCTCGGGGGCCCCTGCCCCCATGATCTTGTGCTTCTGCTCCAAATGGGACTGTGAACAGCTTGGGCCAATGGCAGGAGTGGTCCTCGGGCAGAGAGCCTGTGGCCAGAGCTCTATATAACCATTACAGGACAGCTCCTTCCTGGCTGGGTAACCATCGAGACAGGAAGCTGGCTGTGACCTTGACTCCAGGCTTCAACGTGGAGGGTGCTAGGTCTGCTTTGTGTATGGCCACCTGTCCTGCTGCCAGCAGGCTTTGTAGCACAACCTGGGGCCTAATGGGTGCATGTGGAATGAATGATGATGGCGTGGTTGAGCGATTCAATGGCCAACTGCTGACCATGTCCCAGCCTCCGCGTCCTGCCTGATGACTTAGGCCTCACGTGCACAGAGACGTCCTGCTGTGGGGCACACCCTCATCAGTGTTGAGATGAGCTACAAGTACATTTTTAGTCAAGTTCCAAGTTTGTGAGTTAGTCCTTATGAACGGTAATTCAGAATAGCTCAAGGTTATTCTTGCACTGGCCTGCACTATACAACCCTTTTTTGCCAGATGGAGCCAGGCTAGATGCCCCTCGGTGAGGGTGGTATGCACCAGAACATCACCCACCATGTGTGGCGTGGGCATGCAGGCAGAAATAGAGTACAGGAACAAACTGTTTGAGAAACAGAACGGAAAACTCATCTGTTACTCTCTCACATTCCTCTCAACTTCCACGCTCTTGGGAAAAAAAAACTAACACTCAGTGCTATGTTTTTCAGCACATGAACTTTCACCTCTGTAAGAATGCCTGCAGCTCATGCCATGCTTTGTTTGGGAGTGTGCTTTCCTCTTTTCAGCTTGGGGAAGCTCCCCTGACTCAAGGTCCAGATGGAAGACCGATTAAGGATGTCAGAGGAACTCCGGACTTGTCAAGGGTCTGAGTCCGCGCCGGCTCTCCCACTCAGCGGCCATGACCCCACGCTGAAATGCTGGCATCTGAGTTTCCTTATCTCACATGGCTGCAACAGGATCACACAAAGTCATGGGAATGAATGAGCTTTACAAAGGGCCAAGCACTATTTACAAATGTAGGGCAGTCGAGGCACTGGCCTCCTGGCCTCCCAGCCTCCCTGGTCTTCCAGAACTTAACTACACTGTATGCATGCAAACTGCAAGCACCCAGAACACGGGGCTTTGCTTCAGTCACTTTTGTAGTCACAGGCCCAGCATGCTCAGACACACTCAAAGCCATTTTTAGATGTATGAAGGATGAATGAATCGCTGTTACTTCTTTTTCAAAATAACTTGTCCCTTATGAAGGGGACAAAGGAAATTTTAGCATAAAGAAATATAGTCAGAACATCACGGCCAATTAAAAAGATGCTCGAGCATGTGTGAGAAAGTCATTGGTGATCTGCCTGAAGCCCTGAGAGAGAAAAGTCAGTAAGCTGACCTCTCCTTATTTCGAGGAGGAAAACAACCCCAAGAAGACGGCTTCTTGGCTGATGTCAGAGTTCACACAAAGTCCATGCTAGATTTCTTCTTAGAATAATGAAAAAGCTAAAGAAAGGAGGGTGAAGCTGGAGCCCTGACCCTCAGCCCCACACAGGAAAGAATTCCACCATGGAATACACACACACGCACACACACCACTAAAACTGCTGCGAGAGGAGAAATCGCTTGCTGTTCCCAGACTGTAAATTTGAGACATCTGTGATTAATAAAGCACTTTTTAAAAAAATGTAAGAAGAAAAGGAAAAGAGCCCATATCCTGCTAGATGCAGACTAAGAAGGATCGAATTTCGTTTTAACCCTCTCCTCATTTTTGGAATGGTGAAGACTTGAAGATGTTTGCTCTTGTTCTAGAGTAAAACCTGGATTCCTGCGGATGGCTGTGCACCGAGTTACAAACACCAGCCTCTGAATCTGAATGTGTCGCCAACATCTGTGCGTGCCCTCCGAGGCTCTGTTGTGTCTCCTCCCCTACAGCCTTAGCAGCCTGCTCCAGCGGGGCAGAGATTTGTGCTGCTGCTTTACCCCGGATCTCTGGAGTTTAAAGCCTGCCTTCACCTTAAAGTGATCACTTTACAGACTGATGGTCATTCAACTGCAACGGGGCCGAGTTCCAGTCCCACTGTGGCGGGCCAGGTACTGGGCCTTTTGCAAGGCCTTCATTTCCTGATTGTGAAATGACTGGTTCCCGACCAGGCTGCTGGGGAAAGGAACAGAAATGGTCCTAACCATTTGTAAACTGATAGCCTAACAGGAACATGAAGCAACAGTCCTATTTTTGCAGAGAAGAATAAACAGCCAAAGACAAGTTAGAATGCAGGGCACAGTGGAGCTGGGAGACGTGCACAGAGGCATCTGGGTGACGAGGGCCAGCAGTGGGAAGACAGAGCAGTTGGGACAGTGAAGCCTGATCTCTCCAGATGGCCAGTGTCTCAGTGTCCCCCCCCCATGCCACATGCTGTCAGCCATGCGCGCATGCGGGACCAGTGCTGACCCTACAGCACGTCGGAGGAGGCACGGCCGCCACATGGATGCATGCACTCCACCCGCACTGGGACACTTTCCAGTAAACAGCTGTCTCACATTTCAAATTCTCCTCCGCTGACTCTAAGAACAAATTTAGCGAGTTCATTTTAAAGAAAGATGTTTCCATCTTTCTGTCCATTGTAGGTGTTTGAAAATACCGGTCGCGTGAGCGGTGCAGTGATGGCCTCACATATACACTCTGACCGAGGCAGAACACAGAGCTCGGCACACTTCCAAAGCAAAGTGTGCGTTTACGACTCTGGCTGGAGGGACTCAGAAAAGTGTTTGTTAGTTATGTGCAAGAAAAAGGTAATTCAAGGACACTTTGGGGCAGTTGCTTCTGAAGTCTGAAGGTAATCCCATCAGACTATGTTAAAACAGACTGGGACAGGATTTAATCAGGGGCACCTGGCTTATCAAACCTCTGTCTTATCAAGAATTCCATGCAGCAAACCATGTTTTTATTTAGGAGATTCTTCAACCACATCAGGAAGGCTGAAATAAATGTACTTGTGGAAATCAGATCAATAAATTACTTATGAAGTAATTTATTAGAGCAAATAAGTTGTTAGTTTAGGACTGCTGCCTAGGTTGGTTTGAATAAACCAGACCAAAATTTTGAGTAAATGATTCTCATCTTTATGTTTTAAAACTGGATTTTAATCCCCTGCTCTTGGGATCAAGGTAAACTTTTGTTGGAATAAAAAACAACAACAAAAAAAACCAGACCACAGCACTCCAGAAATCCTCCTGAAGATCACATAAAAAGCAAGGTAATCTGTAGAGTACTCTTCCAGATGCATCTCTAGGGCCACACTGTCTCTAAATTTTATAGTGATCACATCACCTCCACATGCTGGGGTGATTTCAGGCAACTGACTTGCCCAGATATGGTGATGCTTTTGGTGGTTCATAATATAGCAGATCTTTTTAGACTATTTTTTCAAATTTAAATCTACATGCAATTTGTGAATAAGTGTCTGAAAACCCAACTGACTTCTGGTTTTTCATTCTCGCTACCTTACTGTTACATGTTTCACTCCTTTTCCGTGCACAAGCCAGTGGCTCTTGGTTCCTGGGCACAGGGACAGTCATCAGGGAGTGAAACGGACTTGAACTGGACGCTGCATCCTCAGTGAGTGGCTGCTTCTCTGCACACACCTGGCTGCAGGTGCTCTCAGGTTCCAGGGTTTTACTCCACGCTCTGCCATGCACATTCATGTGGACAAGGGAAAGAACCCTTGAAAAAAGTCAGAAGCTGGGTGGAGGCACTGGGCACTAGTTTGCAGGATGGCAAAGAAAATGTGGCAAGAAAACACTAGATGCAGACTTCACAAAATTTCACAATTTGGTGACACAGTTCACAGTGGGTCCTTAAAGGCAAAAATGTGAACTCTGTGTTGCTTTCAAATACAAAGTGAACACAGAAAACATGATGAAGAAAGATCAATTTCCCCATCTTTTAAAAAAAAAATAATCCCTAGATTCAACCTGAGGTCCAGCATAGCGCAGCCCACAGCTCTCATACTGTAATGAAGAACACATGGTCCCTGCTGCCTGAGAAAATGCACATAAATGACTTACACATTCACGCCCCTCCCCCCCCAGTTCACAGGGGAGCCTCTACTTGCAGCCCACCTGGGGAACCCTGAATAAAAGAACACAATGTAACCACTGGCATTAATTAAAACAGACTCAACTAGAAACAATGGGCTCAATTAGGAACGACTGCTCTACCTTTTTGTGAGGGTTGAAGGCCAGAGTGTGGGCTGGGTGTACACGCAGCAGTTTCCCTGCTCTGTGCTCTAGGCCTAGGAGCCCTGTTTTGACAGGAACAGCCCCCTCCAAACCACCGAGGGGGGAGCAGGAGGGAAAGGGGCCTCTAGCCTCCGCCCACCTAACAGAGCGTGCGGACAGAGGCTGCATGGGCACACATTTGCTCCTCTCTGATTGGAAGCAGCTGATTTGCTTCCCTCTCTCAGGGAAGCTGTGAGTGCTGCTTGTTCCTGGGGTGGTTTCTGAAAAGAGTTAAAACATTACGGAATCATTGGAAAATGTGGCTATGTCAACAAAGGCAAAACTCCAAGCATCATTTTTCCTCTCAAATTCCTTCTTGGGAGGGGAATGCTAACCTGTCAGAATTTCTAGTCAGAAAACCATCTGATTTTAAGGTCCTTCTCCATTTGAATTTCACCACTTGTATTTCCAAGGAAGAAATGTAAAGAAATTTAATGAAAGCAGATGGGATAAGCCTTTGCTTGGCCAATCAGATAAACAGCATACTGCATACTGCTGAAGTTCAGATCTGAAAGCACCTCAGAAATAAAATAACGAGCAGGGTCATTACTGATGGAGAATAACAAAAAGAGTGGCTGAATTTTGATCACCGCAGGAATTTAATGCTGACATGAGTTATCCAGGCCCTGAAAAAATAGGACCTGCCTCACCTGCTGCAACAGGGATGATCCCAGGTACCAGTGGGGCTGGTGACCATTTACCACCGGGCTGTTGGTTTCCAGAAAAAGAGGAGCTTGGTAGATGTCATGGTTAGTGACCCGAAAGCTTGGCAAGGGCAGCTATAGCGAGAGGCAAACTGGCCCCTAGCAAAGCCAAAGCTGAGGCACCATCCTGTGGGCACTGCGGGGTGGGACGGGTCTGCCTGACGGCCCTTCTGGCAGGTGGGCTGACGGGCAGAACCAGGCACACCTGGGTCAGTGGCTCATCAGGCGCAGACGCCCACACACTGTTAAAACCACATGGTTACAGAACACAACTGTTGTCCGGAGGTTCTCCGCTTTCAAACTCTGCTTTAGGCCAGAGCCTGCTTTTAGTGCGATCCTTCTCCCCTCAGTCCAGACACTAGCTTTGTTCTGGGACAGTTTTGAGCCTATAGTCCCGTCTTCTTGGAACGGCAGGGCCATTTTCTCTGCTTTTTATGGGAGCTACAGCCCTGCTCTTGGGAGATGAAGAGCAGGCTTTTTCTGCAACCAAGTCTAAGCTGTCACAAAAGGAAGAGAAATCCCTCAGGGAGGAGATCTCAGCTCATTTCTGACTTTTACACACGGACAAAAGCAGATGTTTCAAGATATGCTTGCTGGATGAAAGAAAAGACAACTTTTCAAAAAACGTACATAAAAATGAGGCCGGAAACACACACTCAAACCCTGCACGCTGCAGGCATTAATGTCTACCAGAGCTTTCGGACGCTTCCCTACCCGGCCCTCAGGCTCCGAATGCAGGAGCCACAGGGCTCTTCAGCGTCACTGGCCAGAAGGATATGACTCGTGAGAGGAGGTTTCCCATCAGCCCTCATGTGGGAAGTTCTCCAGCCAGTCGGTGGCCCCAGTGCCCACAGCAAGCCCCACAATGGCACTGCTCCACGTGCAGTCCTGGGCAGCGGAAAAGACAGGGGCTGGCCTGACATCACTGAGTGCAGAGGCTGAGGGTGAAGAAGGCCTTGACACCTCACCCGATTCCACCCCCATCCCCCCACAGGATGAAGCAAAAGGTGTGAGCCCCAGTCCAGGCTGCTTCACGGAGGCTCTGCAGGAGAGGGCGCTGCGTGCGACCGCAGGCCACCCAGGGCCCAGCCGCACAGGCGGTTAATGACATCCTGTGGCATGCTGATCTTGGCCCCGGTCTGCGGTCTGCGTAAAGGCTCAGAGACCAGGAAAACTTCTAAATGCTCCTCTATTCAGTTGGCTTTTACAGAGGCTGAGACCCTCTGTGTTCCCAAGAAGTCAAATGATTAATATCACTTACACAAAGGAAGACTAAAACACAAATCCTGTGTGTTTATCAGATTACTTAGCATTTAGTATACTGCTGACTTAGGGATAATGAGGTTGCTCTATGATAAAATAATGTGTTCTTGATTCTTAATTTCTTCACTTGGGAAGTCACTTCCAAGGCAATACAGTATTTGTTCTTGTTCTGAATAGATAATCATTCTTTGAAAGAACAGAAAGTGAATTTGAGGGGACATAAGCAATCACAGGATGCTCACACGACACTCCCTCCATCTGACTCTGCCTTTCAGAGGTTCTGACACTAAGAAACATGAATATTTAACCTGTGGGCACAGTTACTCCTGATATTAAACACGAAGTGTTAGTCGTTGAAGTTCTATCTTATTTGAAGGAGGTTTACATTTGGAACTATGTTCTTCCTGATGAATTGTTATGCTTTTGATTAACGACTTATTACTCATTGAAAAAAAATGAAGTAACTTAGGCAACCTGCTTAAAGAAAGAAGAAACCAAAGATTTTTTTTTAGGGGTGATACGTAGATTTGCAAAGTTGGAAGTGCCTCTAAATGAAGACAAAGACATCCCATGTAAAATGGTTTAAAAGAACATTCCGCAGCTAGCAATTTAAACTATGTGACTGATTTATTTCAGGTGGCGATAGCTTTTCCTTCATTTATATATAAATTAATTACTTTAAATTAAGACCAGACTCAGAATACTAACATGCAAAAGTCTTTTTCCTACAATCTAGAAAATGCACGAATTGCATAAGAACTCACCTAACCAAAATACACCACAAACCACACAAACTTGTGTTTTCATAAAGTCACACAGCTCATTTCATACAGCCATGTACTCACTTTTACACAGCACTGGCTAAAGCGAACCTGGCCTTGGAACGCTTTGCTGGGAGCTTGCCAGACTGCATCACTCTTCACATCATCCGCCCGCAGGTTAGCTGAAGTTGCTGTCTCAAGGGACGGAGTATTAGTTTGGAAAGAGTTACAGCTGTGCAGAGTCAGGAAATGGACGATCTCCCCCCACCCCAAACCACAAAGCAAATATCTAGGACATTATATTCTAGGGTCCCTGGTGGTTTGGTTCAAAAACAAAGAAATGAAAAGCCCCAACCAATTAGGAATTCCTCTCACAAGTGTATTTTTGTAGCACCTCTACCAAAAGTCAAATGCTGCTCTAATTAAAGCTGAGCACGGGATTAAAATGTTAACCACACAGCTGAAAAGGCAAAAAGCCCAACATGTCCACTTCCAAGAACACAGGGGGTAAGGGTTGCAATCTCATAACCTCATCCAAATTTGATTTTATGACATCCTGCCCTCGAGTCCCCTACAAGAACTGAACGGCACTGAATTTCAGTTTTCAAATTATGATTTTGTAATTTCTTGAGGACTGCCTGCTCTCTTTCCAGGAGATCACATGCTAAAACAACAAGAGCCAACAAACAAACAAACAAACAAAACTCCAAAACCCAACCCAGAAATAAGAGAAGGTTAGAGCAACTGCTGCTGGTTAACTCATGTATCCAATTTGGGACCTGAAATCTCCACCTGCAGTGCACCTCTGGAGGAGTGACTGAGTCCAGGAGAAGGCAGCCTCTAAGAACACCCTGCACCTCCTCACCAGTAAGCTGCCCTCTTGGGAACGCTTCACCAGTTGGTGCTATTGCGGCAGCTGAGCAACTGCTACAGTGAGAAGGAAGGAAGGAGGGCAGGAGGTTGGAGCGATTCCAGGACGAACAAAGCAGGCACAGAGACAAATGGAATGAAAAGAACGCCTCTGCGAGGAACGCCAGTCAATGCGCAGATTCTGCCTTTGGCTTTAATTAGTGCCCGTGTGACAGAACGGCACTGCCAGGGCAGGGAGGGAAGGAGGGAAGCAGTGTAGGAAATACCCAGATAGCCTCTGCCTGGCAAGTGGGGGGGGGGCGCTAGGGAGCTGGGGGAGTGACCTGGGTAAGCACTGTGTGTTGGCTTTCTTTCCAGCTGGAGAAAGACAAAGGAAAAACATCCAGTTTTTAGTTCTCATAACAAGCACTTTCTGTTCTTGTTATTAGACTCCTTACTCAACTTCACAAGGGCCACTGGGCCTTTGGGCCACTTCTTCCAGTAACATCCCACTTTAGGAGACAAAAAGGAAGGGGAGTTGCCTCAGGGCTGCAGCCTTCGGTCCAGAAGTTCCCGGTGGCTGCACCCTCAGCCGTGAGGCTAAGTCTAGGCACGCCCACACGGTGAGGTCCATTTTCATGATGACATGAATTGGTATCCATTGTAACACGATGCAACAGTAGAAATTTCTTCAACTTTGCATTTGAGAAAATAAACCATAGAAAGGATTGAGATGGCTTCTTTTAGTCAAATTTAAAACGTATAAATAAAAGATGCACTACTTTACATACAATAAGACTGGAAGAATACATGTCCAAGTATTATCTGTGGTTGTCCGTGGGTGTTATTTCCCCCTCTGCTGGCTGCATGTGTCTGTGAATTTCCTAAATTTTTTTTTTTTACAAATCGTATATAATTTCAGAGAAAAGACATATTTTGGGGAGGTGTACTTTGTTCACGTTTGTGAGGTTTTATGCGAGAACTGTACGAAATGACTAGGGCTGTGGTCCCTCCCAGCCCCCGCCCCCGCCAGGCCGGGAGACGGGAAGAGGAAGTGGAGGGAGCCTCCGTGTCCGGGCTCCAGGCTCACTCCCCAGCGCCCCAAAGACTGCACTGGGTTTATAGACTCACTCACTCACCCCCAAGGCCAACTTGCAGCACCTGGAGGAAATTCTTCAGAGTAAAAAAGCCATAAATTCGTGTTTCCCTGAAGCCTAGCTAAAGGGGAGTACTCAGAAGGACCACATACCGAAGAGAGAATCCAGCTGAAGAAGAGGAGGAATTCCGGAACCAGAGGGGTCATTTCCCCCACAGGCACCTAACTCAGGACCCCCAGGTTTCTAGGGCACTTGGAGGGAACACTGCAGCCTGTTTTTTAAATTTGGAGCTTTTAAATGAAAACTTCAAAAAGCTTTAATATTTCAAATTTTTATATTTGCCTTAAAAAAGGCCAAAGAATTTTTTTTTAGTTTCTTTGCTTTTTTTTGGCTAGAAATGTATACAAATTCAGTGCGTAACCCTCCCTTGCCCCAAAGTGTCATCATAAGCTCAGAGTGACAATTAAATACAGCTCTGATCAGTGAAAAGTGAGAAAACAAAATTATTTTAAAATTGCAGTCTGCTTAAAAGGAAACTGAACCTTTTGTGCAGTTTTAAGAGAACACGACCAGGGCAAGCATAGTTTTTTTTGGTCGCCGTTGTTGCTGCTGTTTTCGGATGAGGAGACTGCGGACAAGCGACAGTAACAAGGACTTAGCCAAGGTCACACTGGCAGGGGCGAGCCGAGACGGAACGCCCGTGGTCTGATTGGCACGTCAGCACACTGTTCACACTGCCTGATGCGTATTGTGCCTTCAACTCTGACTCACCTGAGCATACTGGAAAAGCAGAATTCTCTGAGACAGAATGTAGTTTGCACTGTAACTCAGGTGAAACGACCAGTCTTTATGGCTGTAACAGTACAGTGTTGTGCTGAGTGTGGGTGTGGTTTCCGCTCACTCCCAGGAAACTGACTGTCCTGGGCACTGGTGTCCTCGTGTGAAGGGGGCCCTGCTGGTAACCTACTTGAATACTTTGAAAATGGGCCTACACTATATTTCAGCAAAGAAATGTCTTTTCTACACTTAGTCTTATTTAAAAAACTGCACTGATGAGAACCCACACTCATCGAAAACCGAGAAGACTTGGAGAGAGCTCAGGAATGAGAAGGTACAGAGTTCACGCTCTCTGTATACGGATCTGTTTAACGTCAATGAAGATAGCACTGCATTTACGCTCTTCCCGGTTCAGGGGACCATGTCCAGCACTAGGTCAGATTCCATGAGTTTTACGAAAGGGTACACTTATTTCAGAATGAGAACACATTTAGTATTCCCTACTGTATCAGTATAACTGGATTCTCCCACTGGGACCCTTTTAAAAGGTAATCTGTAGTTCTTCTGGACTCCACTGTCTCTTGAGTTCTTGTCCTAACAATCATTTAGCAGGGAAACTCCATAGGCTCACGGCTGTGCAAGGTTTGGGTAACAGCAACATCCGCAAATACAAACACGCTTCCATGCAGATGGTTCCAGGCAGGACCGATTCACGTGCGGGACAAGCAGGACACCCAGTGAGTGTGTGAGAAGCAGCCAACCTGTGTGTTCCCAAGGCACTTCGACAGATGACCCCCGCCTGCTTTCAGGGGGGAAGAAAGGCTTTGTAAACCCTCTCTCTGATTTTACCAGGCATTTTAAAGTTACTTTAGGACTTATTTCTGGAATATTAATCCAAGCCATTTTTTCCTTTTCAAAAAGATGCATGTATATGGTCTCACAACCAATTAAATAAGTGGAATTGGACTGTATTAAAATACCTCTCATATAACATGATATTTAGGAAATTGTCTTGGAATCACTATGAAAGTTTGGAAAGAAATGAACAGTCATATTTCTCCAGGAAAAAAAAAATCAAACTAGAGTTATGCTTTCTCTCATCTATCTTTTACTGTAAAGAGATTTTTTTTCATGAAAATTCCAGAAGAGATCAATTTCTTTCCAAATCTGCGTAAGCTTAAAACGACTGTGGTGACAGCTAGAGTAACATCACCCCCAGTTTCCACTGTAGTCTGAGAACTGCCAGAACAAAAATATACCTACAAAAAAGCAAAAATATACTAACATCACCATCCTCCAGTGTTTAAACGTCAAGTTAATAGTGCTTCTGCAGAACGCCCAGGGAACCAAAACACTGCTAGGGTTCAAAATTCCCTGTATAAGAAAAATGATATTTTCTTAAAACCTCTGACTCTTTTTTTTAATCCTCACTCAAGGATATGTTTATTGATTGTAGAGAAAGAGTGGGGGGGAGGGAGGGGAGGGGAAATGGGGGAGTGGGGCGGGAGACAGAAACATGGATGTGAGAGAGAAACATTGATCACTTGCCTCCTTTTGTGCCCCAACTGGGGATTGAACCCACAACCTGGGTACGTGCCCTGACCAGGGATCGAACCCACAACCTTTTGGTATAACGGGACAACACTCTAATCAACTGAACCAGGGCTAAAATCCATTACTTCCTGGCAAACTGTTGGGGATGTTTATAATATACCGACAGCAATCTGTTGTTATTCCCATTCTGCAGGCAAAGAAAGTAAGTTCAGAGACCTAAGGTGCTTGACTAGAGACCTGCAGCTACTGAGTGGCTGATTTAGAACCAGACCTTCGGTGTGGTCAGCTGTTCCCTTCACCGCACGGCCACCGTTACCTCCAGGAGAGACCACGCAGAGCGCCGCCTGCCCTCGCCCGCCCAGCAGAGGTTCCCAGCGCACAGCACCACGCACGGGCGCCCCCGCTTTAGCACCTCCAGAGAGGGAAGCTGCTCTTGAGCAGTTCAATGAGCATAAATATGAAAAATGTTATGGTCGGCGACTTTTAAAGATGCTTTGATAGCTTCGTGAACTAAAAATACAAGAAATGTTATCAAAAACAGTGTTTATAACCAGCACGTTTAATATCCACACAGCCACCACTTATCCCCTTCAGGACCTGTCCATCGGAGGTAATTTTGCTGTTTCCCTCTGGTATTTCACGCAGAAAAATGTCAACAGTGCCACTTCCCCTTCAGGGGCTGAAAGACATTTCTGAGCCCCCCTTTCCCTCGGACCCCCTTCTTTCCTGGGTTCCTCCGCCTCAGCCCTTCCCTACCGAGCTTGCCGGACCCACTGTGCCTGCCCGGCTTTCACCAGACTCCACGGCCCGCTCCTTCTCGCTCCCACTTCTGAGACACGTGTGAATAATGGCTGGCAGAGAGTGCAGCCACACAAAACACAAAAGTGCACCAGGTCAGGAATGAAATTCTGGCAGGGGCCGCCCCTGCAGGTCTGCAGCAGACGGCCTGTGAGAAACTCATTTTAACGACTGCACAGCTTTGCCCAGATGTCAAAGGTTACTGCTGGAGAGTTAGCTGCCCCGGCAGCACGGCAGGGGCTCTGCGGGGACCCACAGACCTGCCGTGATTCCTCCCCCCACTTCGTTATTTTATATCCTGCTGCCTTTTCCTCAAATGGAGGAAAGCTTATTTACTTGGCATGAACCGTGTTTTCTTGTCTGGGTTCCAGTTCTGTGTAAAACTCCAGAGGCTGGCACACATGCATCCCTGGAAGTATGCTGGTGGTTACCGGGAGACCCTTCCCCCACATAACTTCACAGTATCTTGTTATACGGCTGCAGTGCTTAAGGGAAGGAACAAGAGAATCTAAACGCAAATGCGGGACACTGCAAGTTTCTTGAATTCTGAAAAATCCCACACAAAATTAAACCTGAAACAGACATACCACTGGCAGCGTAGATGCCTTCAGATTGTTTACATGCCGTCTATGAGAAGAAAGAGGTAATCGGAAGCAGCCCCCAGATAAGGAGACTGCCTTACAACCGAGCGATCGGCACACAACTGCATGGGGCAGAGTCCCCCCTTTCTCCTTCTGTTCCTGGAGGTCCCGGCAAAACACCCCCCCTGCCCCAACACAGCCCCCTATCACACCCGGTCAGCACCTATCACTCCAGGGCGAAAGCACACAACATTTTAAGAGTGGAGCACACAGCAACCGTCCCGGCAGCCACCCGGAAGGCAGCACAGAGGGTGCGTGTGCAGGAAGCATGGGTACCTAGGTCGAGGATCCAGTACTTGCAGGTGCCGGGCTGCCCACTGCTGCGGTAGGCTGAGCCCACGGAGGAGAGCGAGTCCAGCGGATCAACCGGCTTCACACCGTTTGGCATGGTGCGTGCCGAGGGGACTGGAGGCTGAAGGCTCTGATCCCTACCGGCTCTGACCCTATGAGCAGCCAGAGTAAGCCACTCTCCGGCAAAATCAGATAGCGGCTCCCCAAGCCTTCAGCAGCAGGCTGGGATGGCCACAGGGCAGGGACGCCAGCAGGGACACACAGCCCCAGGGCCCAGCCACGGCGATCCGCTGCTCCTCTCCTGGTGGACAGCCACTCCCTCCGCCTGCTTCTCAGCTCTGCGGTGCAGTTGGGTTTCACATGGGGGAATATCCAGACGCCCTGGATCACATTCTACCACAGTGACTCTAATTGGAGCTCAAGGAAATTCTGAGGGCGCAGCGAGAGCCAGATGTTTCTCCTCCCCTCCACCAGGCAGAGCTGCGGTCTCTTTACTCAGTGAAATGTCAGGAGATGGATCCGCGCCAGACTTTCTGACTTGGGCTTTGTGAGTGTTTGGATGGAGGTCTTCTCTGAGACATACAACAAACAGTGCCTCCTGATGTGACTTGATAGCAAAGAGAAACTGGTTACATCACTGTGCTACAATGCCACTCCTCACTTATTAGAAACACATCTTCATTCGTCCTTACAAGCAGCAGCCATACAAGTGAAAATAAATACCCTTATTTGTGACTTGCAAGAGCATTTTTAGTAAGGCATCTTAAAGGCTCATTTTTGTCCATTTGGGAAACTGGATAGTTTCTTTAGCTGACATAAATTCTTGCTCTTTATTTGAAAGTTTCCATGTGTTCTCTCCCTCGTCTCGCACTGCACAATGGCTCGGAGAATATCCGTGGTTTCCCAACCACGAAGTCTGACTTTCCACTCTCTGTGGTGTCTACATCAACTCTTGTTTCTCATCAACTCAAGAAGCACATTCTGCGTTCTCCAACCTACGCTGTGAGGGCAGGCACCTGGGACGTCCTTCACGTATCTGACACTGGGCAGGGCCCTCGGTGACCTAAGCGTTTTCCGAGCAGGTGTTATTTGCTGAAGCCTACACTGGCCTTAACGGAGTCACACGCTGCCTCTTCGAGTTCATTTTAATAATTCTTCTCATTTCTGCCTTATATAACCTGACTGTATAAATGGTTAGGTGTGGCATTATTGCTCTGTTAAGAAAAATGTTGTTTTTTTTTAGTACCTGAGTTAAAACAAAAAGTCAGCCCTGGACAGTGTGGCTCGGTTGGTTGGGTTCGAGTTCTGGTCGGGGCACGTGCCTGGGTCGTGGGCTCCATCCCCAGCTGGGGCGCGTGCAGAAGGCAACTGATCACGTTTCTCCCTCACACTGACGTTGCTTTTCCTCTCTCCCCTCCTCCCTAAAATCAATAAGCATGTCCTCGCATGAGGATTAAAAATGGGCAAAAAGAAAAAACAAGTTTAACTTGGGTTCTCACTCCATCCCCTCTTGCAAAGTAAATTTAAAAAATTCTCAAACTGAAAAATGTGAGAATAGCATAGGTTTCTAGTTGGGTATTGAACTGTATCCTCTCGGTATATGGGATGACGCGCCAGTCAACTGAGCCACTCGGGCAGGGAGGTCTCTTACTTTTCTTAAAAGACCAAGAGCGAAGCCGAAGGTGGCTTCTCCCCACAAATGGCCCTGTGGCAGATCCAGGTGGCGTGCCCAGGCCACGACCAAGCAAGAGGGGGGATTCTGCACAGAGCACTTTTTATGCAAGAAAAGAAAACTTTATTACCAAACAAATAATCTTTCTTGTTGGAAAAAAAAGCAGTAAAAATTATGTCCTAAAGGAAATCAAGTTAATTGACATTCTAAGGTTTCATTGACTACAACATTTATTAAATATTTTACTTTGACCCCTTCCAAAAACACAGACTGCCAAGCCAGGGCCATTAATTAAACATTTAAAAAAAGAGTTGTCAGGAAAATTACTTATTTCATGTGTAATATATGTTCTTTACTAAAGAGGAAGGGAACGATGCTTTAAAATGAGTAAAATGTTTTGGCCAAGATATGTGGGGAATTTCTCCAGTGACTGCTCTCTGCAATTTCAAGTTCACATCTGTCAGAGCAATGGGGCATAGCGGGAGTCAGAAGGAAGCTTTTCTCACCCCCTTTTTCTTTCTGTTCACCATGTAATACACACTTTACAAAGCAACTAAACATAAACGGCATCAAGTGAAGGTACCAAGTGATCCCGACCTGGAAGGACTGGTAGTACGACCTGGAAGGACTCTAACCCACCGGGCTGACAACCACGCAACCAAGAGTTACTGAAGGAAAGGGACACGCAAGGAGTGGGAAAAAAAGGGGAAAGGGAGAAAGTTCCAGCAAATGGCAAAGCATCCCTTGGTGGTATGACCGGGAATCTGTTCTAAGAGTCTGAACCAAGTTCAAGTGAGAAAGACCCAAGGGTGACCTCAGCAGACTGTGGGAAGGAAAACTTGGTGGGAACCATGCCAGGAAGGGTGGGAAGGAGAAGGGGGGGGAGGGGTGAGAATGGGGGCTGGTGACTTCAGTTAACAGGAAGAAGTTTTAAGAGATGTGATAACCAGAAAGAAGATTGGAAGTGACCGAGAAGCTTCAGCATGAGGGGGACCAGTGTATCTGCAGTGCGAGAATATCATCAAGGAGGAAAGGTGGTCAGGAGACAACGACAACAGTCTGATTTAAATGACCAGGACCCAGGGAAGGGATGGAGCGGTGAGATCAGTCTAAAAAAGGTGCAGGTGACCTGGGCAATGAAAGAAGACACAAACACTGATTAAATAAGGGTGGGTTAAGGACAAGCATTTTAGGCATTTGGCAGAATAGGAGATATGCAATGCAAAAATTAAAAGAGTAGAGTTTGTGAAGGAAAACAAGAAATTGATTTTTAGAATTTTTCTATGTTTTTGATGTTTTCATTTGATGGCAGGATATGTTTACTAATGTCACATACATAGAGAGACAGAGAGGGGAGCTAATATATGAATGGAGACACGTGTTCACATACCTGTCTGCTGAGAAGACCTGCCAGTCACGACACCACAGAGCAACAAGCACACCTAGTGCCAGGTTTTGTTTTTTAATTCTACTCTCCAATAAAGGAACCAGGGCACCCAGGAGAAATGATGGATCCAGGACTGTAACAAAGAAAACCCAGGATGGCCAGGAGCATCCTGTGTTGACAGAAAGCAAGGAAGTGCTCCAAAAATGATGAGGGTGTGTCCAAAGTACACAGAGACCAGCCTGAAAGAGCTCCTGACAGCCAGAGGTGGAACAATTTGAGCAATAAAATAATGACAGTATTAGCTTATGATCCATAGAATACAGTAAGTACCCATGACCCATACTGATATAAATAATTAAATGAACAAAGGAAGCAGAGGGCGCACTCTTCTCTGCAGAGATCCAGTTAATGAATTTAAAAGAAATGAAAACAAAGCCACCAGCAGGCAACCTCCATAGTAAAAACTGCTGCAGGTAAGAAGCATGCTGCATGACGACCTGAGTAGGTAAAGGCACGATAACAAACAGTATCTCTGCATCAAAGTATCTCCCACACGGTACTTATTAACCACAAAGAGAGAAACAGCAACGTCGCAGCGGAAAATGCTGCAGACACTGCTTTAACCACTGCCGGCAGTGCGACATATTAGACCCTCTTGTGCCCCCCAGTATGAGGCTGGGAAGGTCCCATCCCTTTTGTGGTATTCTTGCCCAAAATGCATGAATTCCACTTAATCAAAAGAAGTATCAGATTAACCCAAATTAGGAAACACCTAACAAAATAAAAGACAAGAAAGACCTCAAAAGTGTCAAGGTCATGTAAACAAACAAACAAGAAAGATGCTGGAGCTATGTCAGCTTGAAGAGCACTGAATGCCCTGTGCGTCCTGGACTGGATCCTGAGCCGGAAAAAAGACAGTAAAGCAAAATCCAAAACAAGGTCTGGCTTGGTAGCGTGGCGGGTGGGGAGCCGGAGGAGGCATTCTCTGTGCTAGTTCTGCAACTCTTCTGTACATCTAAGGTTATACAAGGAGTTTTGGAAAATAAAAATATTGAACATTATGTTATATAGATGAAAATTGGTAGAGAAATTAAAACTATAAAAAGCATCATCAGAGAAAAATAGGCAAAGTCAGAGAAGACATTTTGTGCCAAGAGAAATGTATTAGGTAAATTAATTACCTGTAAATAAAGGGATGTGTGATTGATTGAAAAAAATACACTGTAGGAATATAAAACCATTATTTGCACATTTATAAGACAAAATTATAAAAGCCAATTGCATTCTCATGAAAATAAAGGCATTTTTATTTAGATTGGCTGAAAGAAATTCTTTTGGTCAAAATTAACACTACCCCGAAACTGCTTTTCATAGAATCTTCTTTTATACTAATTATGCTTCAAATGTTTAAAACTAAAACACCAATGTTCAAGGGCCTGTTATTTATCTGCTCATAAAAAATGAGACAAGGTCATTTTTGCCAATGAAGATCTCAGAAAAAAAAATCCAGTGAAATAGGTCCATATACAAATGATTCTTTTAAAAGCAGGAGTAAAAATATACTTAAAGGAAAGCCACTTGTAAAACTAAAATTCAGATGAGCCTAAGGACCCTGAGTCTTTCCATTCAGGGTACAGCACGTTCTGAAGTGGAAATGAGCACTAATAACCAGGCAGCTGATGTCAGGATGAAAAGGTCCCCCACATCTTACAAACAAAAGACACATATATAAAACAGTGCCAGCTACATTTTACAACTGTGACTCAAATGATGTAACTATTAGAAATATTATTTATAACGTCCTCTAAAAATCAGTGATGATGATTGAGACCTGAAACATCTGATCATGTGGTCAGTGGTCCATCCTGAAGCGGGTGCTGACGCCCCTGTCGCGCACAGCGGAACTTGGGAGAGCCCTGGGGCTTCATCAGCACAGGGACTCCCCGCGGGTTTCCATCCAGCCCCGCAGCCCAGGTTTTCTCCCCAGCGTGTCCGCAGCGCCAGCCTCACACAGCTGCACCAGCGGGATCGTGTTTCTCAGGCCCCACGCACAAAGATACTCCTGTTTGGAGGACGTTTTGTGCAGTTCCTTACCCCACAGATAACACCTCCCGCTCTGAGGGAAGGGGCTGGATGACTAAATCCTGCTTCTTAGGGCTCCATTCAGCCCATTATTTCCTGCTGCTTTCCAGCACAGTGGCCAATCCACAAAAGCACCTTTATGGGGCATTCAACCACTTCATCTGGGTGCCAAAAACCCGATAGGCTCCTTTTCATGGCTTTACTTACTATCTTTTCACAAGCAATGATGTGAGTTTTTCTCTTTCTTTAACAAAACAAACATTCAGAGATGCCTTTTTCCCCTGCACTGTAACTCGGTGTGTGACCTTCTCTGTTTGCAGCAGCACCCAGCACGGCTCGCAGAATGGCAATATGAGATGCCAACCTCCAAACGTGTTCCCCAAGAAAGTAACAGAAACAACAGTGTTCAGAAGATTAGAGCAATGTCACCACTCGAGAGCCAAAAAGCGCCTGCGATGTCCCAACTCTGTTCGACCTCAGAGAGTGAGTGACAGGGGCCACCTCTCACTCAGGGAGAGGTCAGGCGGAAGACCTGACAGGAAGTCTCGTTCCCCAGGTCTTCCCAGGAAGCACTGTGGCGACCATGCAGATGGTTTTAATTACTTTTGGCGGGTGGGCGGAGGATATGGGTTGTGGAGCACAAACCTTGTGCTCTGGGATGCGAATGGTTTAAAAAATTGTTTTTACTTTGAGACTGGTTCTTCTATTCATTGACTCACAACAAGCCCACTGTGACTCAAGTTCTGGGCTGAACTAGAGGAGGGAGAACAGAGAAGTAGCTCACAGGAGGGAAAAGAACAGATTTCCATTAAGATGGAAGTTCTCTGGGTGATGGAAGGCTGTTGGACCTGTCATATCATAATTCAAATCAGAAGAGAACCGAGGCATGGAATCATGGAACAGACCGACAGTTGTCACAAGGGCGGGAGAAAGTGGGGACTGAGTGAAAGAAGGTGAAGGGATTGGTCAAAGCACATACATGAAGGACCCATGGACACGGACAATGGTGTGGGGATGGACTTTGGGGGATGGGCTGGGTGGAGGAAGATGAAGAGGGCAAAAATGAGAGATATGTAATAGCATATATAAAAAAAAAAAAAGAGAAGCTGAAAATGGATCCCCTGTCAGAGCAAGAGAGTGCTGGGGGACTGTGGCCTCTCAGGAATGGACGCGACTCTAGGAAAGCCACAGTCTTGCATGGAGTGGGCTTTGGAGACCGGCTGCTGGAATTAGCTGTTCCGCAAACGGCGGGGCCTGAGCAACTGAGTAGCTCTCGACGCTACAGCTTCCACCCTGCACCCAACATTCCTTCCAACTCCTTCCAGCTTGTATGGGGTGCAGGGTGGTCAGTGGTTAGGGACTTGAGCTCTGAAGTCTCACTGCCACTTTTTAAAATCCCACTTTCCATCACCTGCTAAGCTTGGTCGAGTTAATTTCTGTGCCTCTGCTTCCCAGACTGCTCTGGGAGGCCCTGAGGATTAAAAAGTAGACAAAAGCAGCACAGTGCCAGGCTCACTGCAAGCCCTCAACACAGCCTGTCTGTTATTACTACTCATTTTCTAAGGATCCAACAGTCCCTTTGGCATGGGCCGACTGTTCCCCTAGATTTGTACGTTGAGGTCCTAATGCCCAGCGTGTCGGAATGGAACTGTGTAGGGTCTTTGAAGAGGGCACCAGGTTACACGGAAGCTGTTGGGGTGGGTCCTGATCTAACAGAGCAAGCCCTACCAGGAACAGGAAATTCAGACAGAGACGCAGAGGCGTGCACCAAGAGCAAAGCCCCCGTGAGGACACAGCAAGAAGGCGGCCGTCTGCAGGCCAAGAAGAGAGGCCTCAGAAGAAACCAAACCTGCCGGCACCTCCGTCTTAGATTTTCAGCTTCCAGAACTATGCAAACATAAGCTCCTGTTGCTGGAGCCACGGAGCCTGCGGGATTTTGCAGTGGGACCCTGGGCTGACTGACACACCCCTTTCCCCTCCTCTGCTAACACTCTGTTCCACAATCCAATTGTTTTTGAGACAGCAGGATACCAATCCATCTCTAAGCACAGAACAGAACAGAACATTAAAATATTCTTTCCTTCTAGTAAATTCAAAGTTCTACAGTGTCTGAAAAAGGGGTGGGGGAGGGAGAGGATGGACTCGATCACAAAGGGCTATATTACAATTAAATGTAACATGGAATTCCAGAGCTGCCTTGCGATGCGGTCAAGGCGGGTGAGCCTGCTCACTGTCCTCTTCAGTGTTTGAAAAGGCCCTTCGAACAATAAACACCCCTCCTGTGCTTGGATAGGGGATTCCGGGGAAAAGATTGTCCCCTCGACCCCAGCTGCCCACAGCATCCCCACTGCTGCGGGCTCAGACATTAGGCTGCGCCTTGGCAGCTCAGGCGCTGAAGCGTCTGAGGAGCTTCCAGGGTAGCCACTCAGATACATTCAGAACACCTGAAATACCAGCCAGGAAGAACCCTTCTCCTACACAAAGCTGGCTACGGGGGTCAGAGTTCAAAGGTCAGCCTCCTCAACCCTCTGAAGGGCCTCCAGCCCTCCATCTCCCTCTTCTGTCCCGTCCCAAATCCTTCCACGGTATCGGTGAAGAAGGAAGTTAAGACTGGGGTGGGCTTGAAAAACAGTATTTTTTAAACATCCACTGTGAAGTGTTACGACAAGAATCCTTATGAACATGAACCCTTCTGAAAGCACTCAGGTTATATGGAGACTTACAGGCCCCCCAGGGAGACCACAGACAGCACTGTCTCGGGAATGTGTTTGCCACGGAGACGCTGCGGTTTGGGCTCACAAGCAGCTTCGCCTGCATGGGAGGCAAAGACGGGGCAGCACCGAAGCTGTTTTTACCCACCCGAGGGAAGTTGGCGGTTCTTCGGAAATCATCCCCTTTGGTGGGATACTCCTACTTTGCAGCCCTTTAACAGAATCTATAATAAAAATGCAGGAATTGGTGAAACGTGATCTACATTAATATCTCACTGAATGCTCCTGGTAGAAAGCTCCATAGGAAAATGGCCATCAAAGCCTCACCTCGCCCTGGCTGGTGTAGCTCAGTGGATTGAGCACGGGCCTGCAAATCAAAGGATCGCGGTTCGATTCTCAGTCAGGGCACATGCCTGGGTTGCAGGCTGGTTCCCTGCAGGCCAGTTCCCAGCAGGGGATGCACAAAAGGCAACCATACATTGATGTTTCTCTCCCTCTCTCCTTCCCTTCCCCTCTAAAGATAAATAAATAAAATCTTAAAAAAAAAAAAAAGCCTCACCTCAAGGAAGCCACACTGAGACCCGTGATTTAATTTATAAGAATCATTTTAATTTAAAGAGTAACCTTATTCAAAGAGACAGTTTTTTTTCCCTAAGTGGGTAAAATAAAATTGAGAATTCAAAGGGTTTGGTACAGCTCAAACATCATTAAAATATATAAAGCAAAATATATAAAAGCAAATGCCATTACATAGCATGTTTACTATAACTTTTCTGAGGTAGTTAATTTGTGACCCTGGTGATTCTTCTTCAGAAGTTTGTTTTCTATAAATGCATTCACCCTTCATCTCATCCCCCCCGGTCTTGAATTCCATCTGACACGCACCTGAACGTGGACAGAGCATCGCTGCCTGGTGGTCCATGGTGGCGCCGTGTGCCCTACAGTTGGCAGCCCACACTGTGTGCGCACTTGACGTGCTGTCCCTCCATGACAGAGAGGGAGGCAGGTCTCCGCACCGGCATGGAGTCCTGTCTAAAAGGTGTGACCAAGTGGAAAAGAAAAAGCAGGGGCTAAATAATACCCCCATTTTTATGTAAGAAAATGGAGGGAGGAATGAATATGTTTGCATTTGTCTAACAAAGTCCGGCCAGAGGCAGGAGTTAGAAATGAATAAAGACAGTTGATGACACATAGCAAGTGGGACTGTGGGAATAAGACTTTTCAGTTTCTACCTTTTCTTAGAAAGGAAGTTTTGAAGTCTGGGTTTTCTTTTCTTCTTTACAAAAGAAGTCACAGCAACTATATGCAGAAGTTTTCTACCTATGCGTGTTGTTCTGGGAAGAGGGCCCCACGGCCTTCGTCAGATTTGATCAGGGCACGTGACTCAAATCCCTCAGGGCCCGCTGTTCAGAATGAGCTGGAATCTGCAACGGCCTTGTCCCTTCTCATCGCAGTTTTGCTCAGCTATGAGGATCGACAGTCGCAGCGATCAAAATTCTAGGCCTTTATGGGAAAGCTTGCTCTAGAAACACAAAACGCTTACGCCATCATCCCGTGCTTCCCTGCAAGGAGGGAAGAGAGGCAAAGGCTGAAGCGCACCTTGGTCTGCCAGGCGCACGCTTCTCAGGGGCTGTTTTCCCAGAGCACAACCTACTGCATCACGAAGCAAGCGCAGACCGACTCAGGGGAGCACAGAACTGTTTCCCTCCTTGTACAGCACTTACCCATTTTCAAAATACTTAATGCAAACCAGCACCCTGAACTCTCCAGCATGCCCTTAGCAAATACATCATCTCTCTGTAATTTTCACAGCTAATTAGAGTGAAGAAATTTAAAAGCGAACCCCCGGTCTGTCTCAATAGCAAAGTCTGATAAGTCTGAGTGTCAGAAAGGATCCAGTTGGAAAGTAAGAGTCCATGGAGAGGGGGGCGTGGATGCCCCCGCCCTGCACCTGGAGCGAGCCCGGCCCCAGCCACGAGCCGCCCTGGGCAGGGCAGGCTTTTGTTACCCCTGGTAATGTCTTCCCTGATTACAGATCTTCTGAACACTTGTCATAGCCATTTCAAGCCGGGTGTGGGAAGGCAGTTTTCTCACTGTTTATGACTTTCCATCTATATAATTTTGTGATCATCTAATATGGACAGTGTCAATACCTGGTTGTGGTTTTCTCCTGTTTTAATAAACACTTGAATGTAAAGTTGGAACAGGAAAATACCTCTACTGTGCAGCTCTCGGCAGAGTGACGGCCCGCTTCTGCGACCCCATAATTACACACTGCACACAGCACGCTCCGTAATCACCGGGCTCGGGCTGATGGCCTTGCCTGGAGCCGCAGTCCGCAGGGGGGACGATGTCTTTGTTCTCGGTGCAACTCCATTTTCTCAGTGTTGTTTCCCACGGGGACTTATATTAGCAGCTGGTCAAAGAGACTAAAAACTGCTCTAAACAGGCTAATTAAAAGATGTTTAGATCTTCCATTATGTGTATTTTAAAAAGCAGGTGTGGGCACATGCAGGTCCGAAGTGTCTATGCATGTGTGTGCCCAGGTGTGTTTTCTGGTTGAGAGGCGATCTGGCATCATGAGTAGACCAGAACCACAATACAGTCACCAGATTTTTTAATGTCATTGAAGTCTTTTGAATGCCCTACATTTTTTGAAAACTGATTAGGTCACTGCAAGGTCATCACCAGTTATGAGGTAGGGGACTTGATTCACCTTTGGGCCAGAGCGGGTCACGGTTTGGGAAAGATGATACTGGCACCAAACAGACTCGAGCCAGGGAGCTCTGTGCTTGGTCACACGGATTTCTGGAGAAGGCAGAGAAGCCCCTCAGTCTCGCGGAGTCGCTGCTTCTCTGGGTGGTGGTGACGTCGGGGGTTGGGGCATGGCAAGCACAGGCAGAGGCCACAGCCCTGAGCAGAGGCCGGCCCTCTGTTGCTGGACTGGCCTGGGCCGTCGCTGTGCAGGGAACCGGGAAGGTGGCTGGACAGGTCACGGCATCTCAGTGACTGCACGCACTCGATGCAGGGAAGTGGCTTTGAAGTGCTCTGAGCTGGGGGCCAGCTGAACCCCTACGAAGGGAACAGGCTGGGAACACAGGTGGTGAGGCCCAGGTGTGGGGTTCCCGGGAGAGGACACCCCCAGTAACCTTCTGAGACCTGACCTTCCATCATCCGAAAAGGTCTGGTAAAGCCCCGTCACCTGGTCTCATCTGTCTGACTCGGTGATCAAGGGCCAGGGAGCTGAAAGGAGAGACTGGCCCACCCTGAAAACCGCAGAGTGGCGCGGGCAGTGCAGGGCAGCCCCAGGCAAACAGGTGGAGCCAGGAGCTCACAGGGCCCAGCAGCTTACACAGGAAGGCGGGAGAAAGGGCGAGGGGAGGAGACAGCCCTGGAGGGAGATGACAGGGGCTCACGAGGGAACCTCTTCCTAATTTTACACTCTCACAGTGGTTACCTTGAGAACAGAGGTGGAGCTTATATCCTCCCTGCACTTTCATTCATTTTAAGAAATGACAAGTGACTCTGAGCAGTAACCCTTGATGTAAATAGTAATGGCCCAGGGAATATATCTATATAAAGCGTGCATCTTTAAAGTCAAACAGAATGGAGTTTGGCAAAGTGGATCACAACGAACTGCTCTCATCTGCCCACCAGCACCCTGGCTGTAGACAGTACTCCCACTGCAGACACCCCTCACCTCCACCCACCGGGACAGGCCTCACTCAAAGCTCCCAGCACTCTCAGTGCTGGCTGCACAAGGAGGTTCACTGCCCCTCATCAATCCTGTTGTTCAAACCGGTGCGATTTGTATCTCACCCACCACATTTCTAAGTCTGCACTCTATCTGCACCCACCCCTCTTATTAAAATTAGCCTCGGAGTAATTTCGGTGAGTTCCCACGTGGTCTTCAGTGGCCCCCAGAGACTGCCCTCCCCCAGGTTAGCCTGGTACCGGGCACTGGGCTGACACACTCATTACCTGCACCAGGATTTATTCCATGCGCCCCTCCCCACCAGCTAAATTAATTTATTCCATGCGCCCCACTCACCAGCTAAATTAATTTTTTTCCTTTAGGACTTTTCATTTTTTACTTATTTGGTGAGGAATGACAGAGAATGTCTGGTAGGGGTGGGGGACGAAGGAAAAAAGCCTCCATTACTCGACGGACTGAAGCGAGGGTGAGAGAGGCTGTGTGCACACACATGTGTGCGTGTGCGTGTGCATACCTGTGTACACACGTGTGAGGTGCAGGCCTTGTAGGACATGTCAGGAACCTGCAGTTTTATTCTGTGACCGACAGCGACCCCAAGGGAACTGCAGCAGCAGCCTGCATAACTGGCTTTGCGTTTTAGTCGCAGTGGGAGAGAGGAAGGAGTGAGGCTGGGAGACCTGGGGGCGAGAAGTGATGGTGGTGCTGGACAAGAGAGTATGCTGGGAATGCATCACTTAGTGGTAACAAAAATGTGGGCGTGCTCAAAAAGTTAAAGTGGAACTATCCGGCAATTTCACTTTCAGGTACATTTCCAAAACACTGAAAGCGGGGACCTGCAGAGGGATTTACGCCAAGGTCCAGAGCAGCCTTATTCACAGTGGCCAGAAGGCGGAAGGGACTCCAGAAGCCATCCACAGCTAAATGGAGAAACAAAATGTGTTCCCTACACACGAAGGAATATTATCCGGCCTTAAGAAGGAAGGACATTCCACAACGTGGATGCACCTTGAAGACATTATGCGAAGTAAAACAAGCCAGTCATGGAAAGAGAAATACTGTACGATTCTACTCATACGAGGTTCCTACAGTGGCCGAACCCACGGACAGAAAGCAGAGGGGTGAATGCCAGGGGACAGGGGGCGGGGGGCTGAGGGCTCCACGTTCAGTGGGGACAGAGGAGCCACTTGGGAAGAGCATGCTGTGGAGGGACGGTGCTGAAGGGAGCACAGCAATGTGAATGTACTCAGTGCCACTTACACACTTAAAAATGATTAAGTTGGTAAACTTTATGTTTCGTGTACTTGACCACGATTAGAAAAAGATATGGTGGGCAGTGAAGAGAGCCTCAAGTGTGTTGCCATTTTCTGGATGAAAAAATGGGGCCATTCCCCTTTTGGAGAGGTGCCAGCAGAGGAAATGTAAATATTACTGGTTGAAAGAAGGGGTAAGACAGTCCCGCCAGAGTGGGGTGTTCGTGTGGACAGAGGAGGACGGGTGGGAAAACCCTGGCAGAGACTCCGGGAGAGAGGCATGAAGGCGGCCCAGGGTGGAGCCCAGAGGAATCCCTGCATTTCGGGTCCCTTCTCATGAGAGTATCTCTTCCCTAATTTTAAGTTAAAGAAGATACCATTTTATTGATCACAATCACATATCGCTGATGTATGAAAGACAATTCCTGGGTCCTCTCTTTTAGAACGCAGCCAGTCTGGCCACGGCGGAGACCGGCTTCTGGTTCGGTTTTCGGTGACTGTAGGGGTTGAGTTAAAGCCCCTTGGTGTAGAGGCGTGGGAGCCAATAAGCAAGAGGTTTTATTTTTGTTCCCTTGTTTTTCCATGAAGAATTCAGGGTGAAAAAAAATCACATTTTTTGACTTCTTCAAAACAAAATGCAAGTAAGTACTGGGCTATACATGATCCAAAGAAGAAAAAACTTTAGAGCTTTCAGCTATTAAGGTAAGTGGGTATTTTCTTCTAAATATATCAAAGAACTAGTAAAGAGAACTAGTATCAAAGTACCTGCCACCTCACTGTGGGTTAGCAAAAGGAAAAGGGAGAGGTTTGGAACCAGCCTTTACTCAGAAAGGCCTCTTAGGAGACACAAACTTAGACCGTCAGAGCTGGCGGGCCTCAGGTAACATCAACTGCCCTGCAACCTCTGGCCTGGAGCTGCAGTGTCGCCAAAGAAGGAGATAGTGTCAGAACTCAGGTTCTCCCGACGAGAAGCACAGGCCTTGTGATTTTAACACATGGCCTCTTCTGAAAGCTCCAGCCAGACACTCAGAGGGCTTCTCTTAAAGCCGAAGGTTAGCAAAAACAAATTCAGTGGGAGAAGAAAGTGACTTTTCAAGTTCAGCTCAAACTGCACCAGTCCGGGAGACGGAGGAATGTGAGTGACAGGCAGTGTCACGACCGTCACAAGGCGGTTTTTCAGGTGCAATGAGCTGGTGTGAGCACTTTGGAAGGACCACTTGAATATCGATGATGGACCCCAGTCTTACGCTTAAAAACAGAGAAGACAGTCAGATGACTGCCTCTGTGCACTCAGACCCGTGCCCTGCACAGAGCACGCGGTGCTGCTTTGTCTAGGTTCCTGCAGACAACCCCACTGTTACTGAGTGTCCTCCACGCCCATCACTACCAGCTCTGGCACTGCCGCCCATCCAGTGCCCCGTGTACTGCCCTCGGTAAGCCTGCTGGGTTGTTACCTGAGCCACGGAGCTAACACTGTTACATACGGTAGGTAGTTTTGGTTGTGAAAAACAGAAAAGCTGAGTTACTCAGTCTAGGGTAGAATAAAAAGGCTGATGTTTTAAAGTGCCCTTGTTGGCAATACAGCTGTTTCTGATATCCCTGTTTACTTTTTGTGACCAAGACTAAGTAAACAGAGAAAAGTGACAAGTTATACAAGTTGAGACAGCAGGGAACAAAAATCCCTTGGATTTACTAAGAGATTAGAGATAATGGCGGGGTATCTACTCTAGGAGTCAACCAGTGCCTCCGATGCAGGGGCTGGGGGAGAACAGAGCTCCTCCGTCCGGACGCAGGGGAGACTCGCTGGGGCACAGATGCAAACTCCACTCTCCAGGCCCTGGCCCCGGAGTCTGCTGTGATGGTAGATGGCACAAACCAGAAACACAAATCGACTTGCATGAGCACAAGGATTCGCCAAATCCTTATTCTACTGTAATGTGCTGGCTGTCTGCTTAATTGGTGATGAAGAAGATGCTGTGAAGAAGGGAGAGTGGCTGCCAGAGCAAGACAAGAGGCAAACACCAAGCCGGCCTGTCTGTGGAGACTGTCCCCGCAGCAACCGTCCGATTCGGGCCTCGCCCACACAGGGGACAGCGGTTTTCAGTGGAATGATGTTCACACTGGAGCCTAGTTTCAGACGCAGAAATAACTCCTTGAAAAATGAACTGTACAATTACATTCCTTGTTCATTTAAAACAAGTTATACTTTTATCCTTTGCCCACATCACCCAGAGACATGGAGCAGGATAAAAGAAACCGAGTGCTCACAAATTCCATGTATCCTCTTTGTCCAACAGACTTCCCCTTCCAGCTGTGCTGCAAAGCCACCGAGGGGCCCTGGCCGTGCTCCCACTGAGCACTGAGAGCTTCTTGGCTGATCTGTGTATTCACAGTCACACTACAAATTCTGAGAATATTTTACAATCAAAGAAATGGACATTTGACCTTAGCAGGCATGTTTCTTACATTTGAAATGCATGGAAATTTAAGTTGATTGGACTGGGGAGTTATCAGCAAATACTGAGGCAATAAGGCTGAGAAAACTCTAGAGCTAGAGATGAATAAATGAGCTCCTTCCTCCTGCTGGAAGGTCAGAATGGGGAGAATCAAACGCACTAAGAAGCTATCTTTAGAGAGCAACAGCAAGTGATTGGAGACAAATACACAATGACAGCCCCCTAATGCACAGCGGTTTTGAAGTGTGTGAAGGGCTAGAACTCTTGCCTGGCACAGAGGAGACCCCACTTGGTAACAGACATCAAGTTCTGCGAGCAAAGAGGTCATATTTACCTCCTTATTACAGTACCGTCAAGCCCAGCACGGCTCTCCAAACAAACAGGGGCTCAACACGAGACGCTGCCCGGCAGACGCAGGGAACAGGCAGCGCCAGCGCGCACGGACCCGTGAAGTCGTAAGGGCACGGGGGCTGGGCACAAGCAGATCGAGGTCTCCTGCGTCCCCAGTCTCTACACCTTCGTTTGGACTTTGTTCCTAGATCCCTGTCCCTTGCTGTCCGGGCCGTCTGATGAAGGCCTCTTCTCTGAGATGGGGACCCTGGTGGCGGCTGCCCGCTTGCCTGGACTTGCCGACGGACAGGAGGCTCCGGAGAGGCCTGTCAAGGAGCCCCAGGTGGGACTCGCCGCCTGCCCCAACTCTACCGTCTACATCCTGACACTGCAGGGGAACGGGCAGTCTTCAGATTCCTTGCGTTGTATGAAAAGTAATGGGGAAAGAACGGATAAGATGTGAGTCCCTATCTACTCTCTGGTCGTTGGTTCACACAGGGTATGCTCAATGAAGAAACATCTTAGAAAGATAGCGGTATGTGAGGGGCAAAAAGTAACTCTTCTAGAATGTCACAGACTATCAACGAAAAAAGGGCTCAGAAACCAAAATGGCACTTGAACTGAAAAACAAGCAAGAAACCCAACAACCTCCCTAAGAAGTTGTCAGCACAAAGTGAAGTGTGATAAATACATAGTTCTTTCCTCTCTGCTGGCCTGCAATTACAAACCCCAGGAAGTAAAGAGCACACCACGGGACAGGCACACAGAAAAAGAAATCTTCCAGAACGAGTGTTATTTGTAGCCTGCTAAGTTCACCAGGGCTCCTTTGTATAAAAGATCAGCTTTAGAAAAAAAACATCGGACTTTATTTTCTACTCAAACCCAAGGCTTCAAGCACATTACGTAACTTAGGAAACGCTCTGGCAGCAGGCTATCGGGCCGCCCAGCACAGACTTGTACTTGACCTCCAGTGTCACATTAGGGGAAGTCCAACGCTGCTCTGAACAGACAGCTTCACCAGAAATAAAAGAGGACACCTTGGCTTTCAGCCAAACTCTGAAGATTCTGTCTTTTTCTTTGGATTCCTGAAGAAATAGTAGCTGAATTCGTCTAGTTTCTTACTGAGGTGACAGTAACGTCCTATTTAGGCCACAAGGGATCTGGAACACAGTTGGGCCTTTAACCAAGGAGACGAGCTCATCAGGTTGCGTCCTGCGCAGCGTCACTGAGCTCGAGGCTGCGACTGACCCTCCGTGGCCAGAGGATGGGCTCCTGTGCTGTGATGAGTGTAAAGAGGGCACAGACGGCGAGTGGAGCGAGCGACCGCAATGTTTCAAAATTAACAGAAAAGAACTTAAATACAGCAGACCGTAGTGATCTCTCTAGGGAAGGGAAAACGAATTGTACTGCCCCCAAATCTAGAAAAACTGGCCATTTTCTAGTACTGCAAGAACACTAAGACCGTGACATAGTGCAGTTCAAAGTATTTAGGCTCTACCCATCCTGCACTGTTTTAGAAGCTACAGACTGGTGTGTCTTGGAAAAGGCCCGAAGCCTCAGATTAGCTTCCCACTAAGATTAAACCAGCATGGTCCGACAGAAACTCAGTGCAAGTTCATGTATAAGGTGTTCCAGGAGCCATAACTTACACTAAAAAGAAACAGGTGACATTAATTTTAATAACACGCTGTATTTAACCTGCTCTATGACACACACAGGGTCCGGCAGAAGTAACGCCTCTGAGTGTGGTTGGGAGGACGTGACTGTCACATGGGAGATGGACAGCGATTTGAACATTTCTCCTAAAATGTCCCATGGTGTGCTTGAGTGTGATGTTGTTACGACACCGAATCACATGCTTATGATTTTGTAATAAAAGATTTTTATGTAATAAAAAGGGGCATTATTTGTGCCAGACCCCTGTATTATCAATTTAACATGTAATAGGTACAAAATAATTATGTGTTCTTTTTCCCAGCTAGGTTTTGAAATAGGTGTGCATTTCACGCCTGCAGGTCGTCTCCGTCCAGAACGTCTCCACGGCCGCCCCTGTCCAGGGGCTGCCCAGCGGGCCTTCGGGAGAAACGGACTCACGCACCCGCGGAAGCCCGTTCGGTCCGTCTAGACCCCCTGGAAAAGCAGGCCTAAAGGAGTCACCGCAGATACACCTGAGACTACCGCAACATAATACCAAAACTCCACAGTAACGGCAAAATAAAATACAAAAAATTAAGGAGGGGCTGAAGAATGGGAAACGCGGTTTTGTCCACATGCCGTCATTTCCGTTTTCCTGCCTGAGCCCGTCTCTCATTACGGCCGCAGCCGCAGGGCCGACACCAAGCCCTGCTGGACTCGGCAGCCTCTCCCGGGACCCAGCTTCGAACCCTGTTCGTGCAGGGAGCCAGGGGGACTGGGGATGTCCTCAGACACCGCACACTATAAAGACGGTGTGGTTACACTCCCAGGGCCCGCACACTTGACTTTCTGGGATTTCACACTAACAAAATAAAGAGCCTGCAGTGTGGAAACCTGATGAGGAGATGCTGCTTTTAACATCGCCTGGGCGAGAACACTGCCTTCTGTGTCCCCACTTGTAAGTGACACCGGCCCAAAAAGAAGGGGCCCTGCCCCTCCACTAAACGAGTATTTTGTTACAGCACTGTGGGAAATGAAGCAATCCTTCATCATTTCTGAGTCACAAGTGAAATCCTCATTTCTACTTCAGCTCCTGATGGATTAAAATGGCCCACAGACACAGCAATGCTTTGAAGCATGAGAGACAAAGAGTCATACCTATCACCAGGTCACAAAGAAGCGGGGACAGAAGCAACAGTGTCATTCCCACGTGCACCTGCCACCCAGGCCCGCGGATTCCTACCTTTATGGTTGAAGATGCCCTCCATTTCCATGCTGCTTCTCGAGTGGGCGATGCACAGGGAGCCGCAGGGAACCAGGCCTTCTGCCGCGGGCGACCGGTCGGTGGTGCGCACCAGACACCAGTCGGGCTTGTCGTGGGGCCGCTCCAACACCTCCACGGTCTGGCCGCGGCGGATGGTCAGCTCAGTGCTGTTGCAGGCAGTGAAGTCGTGGATCACCACTGTCAGCTCGCAGCCGCCGGAGAGCTGGGGAGGGAGGGGGGACACGTCAGTGGGCCCGGGACACTGGACTTCTGTGGCGAGGCTGTGAACTGGGCCAGGAACTCCGCTTTCTGTCCTGCAGCTGGGTCAGCCACCGTGAGAACCACCTGAGAGACAGCTCTCCACTCTCACTGTCCCTTAATTCTTTCTCCCTTGGAGTCACATACTTATGTATGATTGTGCTTTTCTGAGTGTTTCACTATAAGAATCTGATACAATTTTTCACACGAGCATCCAAATCTCTTGTACCCGAGACATTATTCTCTATAAGTGCTATCTGCTCATTTTTAAACTTAGGGCAAACTAATGAAAATTTGGTTTGAAGGCCCCTGGGTGATCACTGTGAAACGTGTTGAAAAAATGGGACAGAGTTTTGTTCCCAGTTCAGAATCTGAATGCTCCAAGCTCTGTCAGCCTGAGGGCTCTCACACACGCCGCGGGGAGACCGAAAAGGGAGTGGGGCTCAAGATCCCGACACAGGGCGGAGCAACACCTTTCTCTCTTTAAAACCCTTCAGGGTACTCATCAGAGCACATTCCTGACCCTCTGCCGTCTGTCCCGCACCCTTTCCGGGCTCTCTTCCCACTCCGTGCCTCGAGCGTTCTGTGGGCACTGGCTCATTTCCCACAGGCCACATCTTTTCTGGTCTGAAAGTCCTTTCCCTTCTGCCTTCCTCTCACTCAGCTCAGTCCTGTTTTCTGTCTATCAAAACCCCATTAACTCTCTGGCCCTCTGAAGCACATCCGCAAACTCCATACAGACACAACAGAGCTCTGGCTGGTCTGGGTCAGTGGGTTGAGTGCTGGCCCGTTAACCAGAAGGTTGCTGGTTTGATTCCCAGTCAGGGCTCATGCCTGGGAGGTGGGCCAGGTACCTGGGGAGGGGCACGTGAGAGATAACCACACACTGACGTTTCTCTCCCTCTCTTCCCCCTCGCTAAACATAAATAAATAAAATATTTTGAAGTTCTTAAAGGAAAAGAAGATACCCCTTGCGGAAGGCAGGTGCATGGACTTCCCACGACCATTCCCTCCCTCCGGCCTGTGGCCGTGTCTCCCCAGACTGGACGTTCCTGAGTGGCCTCCTTGCCACACTCCAGGCTCGCCTTCTAGGCCATGGCGGCACAGCTCCCGCTGTACAGTGGGACCTTCCCATGCAAGCATGCCATCCTCTTGTTCCAGAACCTCACACGTTCACGTTTCAACACCAGCTCCTTAGCACAGGATTCCAGGTTCCCGCACGGCCAGCAGCTTCTCCTACGTGTTTCCCAGCCCCACGACTGTGTCCTCCTGAGGTGGGTCCTGTGTGCTCCACGCTTTCTGCTTAGAGTTCCCCATCAACAGACATCACCCCTGTATCGACCGGCACTAACGTTTTGTAAATAAGCAAATTATGTCTCAATTCTGAAATGAGCTGTGTCCTGGGCATGACGCGCACGTGTGTGACTGCCCTCAGCACCAGAGAGCAGTCTGTGTCGCTCCTCTGTGAACTTCCCGGGCCCTGCCCGTGGGGGCAGAGAGCGTCCTGTCTCAGGAACCACCGCTGAGCCCCCGGTGCCAACAGTGCAGGCCCAGGGTGTGCGCTGGAGAGCGTCTCCAAAGGCCTGCCTCACACAGCACTGTGTAGTCAAAATCTGATGAAGTGAAAAAGGCAAAACTGACTTGCTCTTAAGAAAAAAAAAACAAACAGGCGGCGCTGCATTTGAAAAATCAAAATGAATCCTGGGTTTTCCCTGCACTTTCAGGAGCTAACTCTGCCTGTATCAAGCCTGAGATGTGCCCAGTCTTCCTGAGAGACGCCAGCACAGGGAAGATAAGGGACAGAAGAGCGGACGGCTGGGCCGCAGTGCGTGGGAGGAGGGAATGGGGGTGTCTCCTGTGGGGGACATCCCTGGTCCAGGGCGGCCGCCCAGCTCCAGTCCACGTGCAGAGGACTGGGGATTGAGCCCGCCGCTCAGGCGCACGGCCGGCAGTGTCCTCCGGCCGCCAGGCCCACCACAGACCCCGTCTGCCGGCCCCGTGTCCTGCCCTGTGCTGTTCATGACCCTCCTACTCTAACAGCCTGTCTTTCAACAGAAAGTTTAGATATTTGGAATAAGAAACACATGTCCACTGGACAACCACAGAAACCAAACCAAGACCAACTCTTCTGTAATAAAGCACAGACATGACAAAACGAATCGTCTTCGCTGGGCCACAAAGGGCGTTTTTCACAAATGTCTAATCCCTTTGTAAATTTTACAAATTGCTCTGTGGGAAATCCTTGCGAATCTCACACATTTCCCGGTGAACAACCAAGGAAGCTAATGTCACCAGGTGAAAGGTACAGGCCCGGCACGGAGAAGTGTTTTCCCAGAAAACCCCGTGTGCTGGAAGGGGCTCGTTCCTGCAACAAAAAGGAGGAATGTTTCCCGTTCCAGGGAAACCCTGAGCAGCGACACAGCCCCGACGCAGCGTCCAGCCCCCAGCACGACCTGCGCTTCCTACCGACCCGCCCGCCTGCCGGTGCCTGTGTGCGCCAGCCTGTCACCTCTGCCTTCAGCCCCGCAGCACAAACCCGTGACGCTGCCTTGACACTTCTCCACCCCCAGCCCTGGGAACAGGACTTCAAGACACACCGTCTAGTCACTAGCCCCTGGCCATTTTTCTTGAGTTTTATTAATTTTTCCGACTGCTCAAAGTCACATGGTGCTTTCTGCGGTGGGGGAAGGGTGGGAAGGGGGGCTGTCCAAGGGGAGTTAAGCTAGACCTTATTTCTGGCACTGGCTTTTTTAGCCCCTTACAGAGTAATAAAAACACTATTGGAAACATCTGTGTACTTGACAGAGCATGAGAAATAAAAGTCCAGCCTGTTCTGACAAAGAATTGCAGGCTGAGTTAAAAAATTCTTTTTCAGGGGCTTTAGAGAACTTAGTAACAGAATCTAGTACCAGGAGACTGTTTTCAAACAGCGCTAAAATTATCATTAAAAGAAAATATGTATCTTTTTGGCTTTATCCCTAAGAATCCACTGGTGTTTCCCATAAGAATCTCCTGCACGAATCTTTAAGGGGAGGATTAAATGGATGTTTTCTAGTCCAGAGAAGAGACATCTGTGGATTCCTGTCTCAACGTTCACATTTGAACATGTTAAACTTATTATAAAACTTCTCTTTAAAAGCAGGTTTGGAAATTTTAAAAAACTACATTTTTGCATAAAGGGCTTCAAATACCTATTTTGTGGAAGTGATGCAAGTCAGTGCTGAATTCCCACCTAAAAAAGCTCAGGCAATATGGTCACACAGGTAAGCACAGCCCAGGTCCTCCCTGCTTTCAATGACTCTTTGACCCTGAGGCCAAATTTCATTCCTATGTTGAGTTACCATTCCATGTACCTGGTTTAAAATTTACTTCTTTTTTTCCAGCGATGCCTTGTGCAAGTTTTCAAAGTATCTTCTTCACTTCTGTGCATGTCGTGAACTTCTACCACGGGCTCCCAAACACACTCACGTTTGGTTTAGGACCACAAGTTATGAAAGTGCCCATTTCTGTGACTCACATTAACACTCCTGTGAGACTCACACCACAAGACAGATTGAGAGAATCTCTGCTTTTCGCCTTTAAAAAATAAACATGGTAACTAAAAAGCATGATAGTAAAATGGCCTTACTCGGGGCATGGACCAGGGACACCACCCCTTGTGCCTTTTCAGGGGCTGCCAGGGGACGTCGGTGACCGAGATGCACAGACTATTTACCAAATCCAACCAGGGTCCCTCGCCTGAAACCCTGCCAGAATGACTGAAAGGGCACAAACTGCTGTGTTTCACCCGAAAGAATGAAACACTCATCTCTGGTCGCAGGCACGTGAACCTTCAACAGTGAGCACAAAAAAGAGTTTTTTACTTTATGTTTCTTGGGGATAACAAGTGATAGCACAGCTTTGCCTGAACTCAGTTAACAGCAGCGACCACAACAGACCCTCGGGTGGAATTCCTCACCCATCGGTTCTCCGAGCAGCCCCTCCCGGACACACCAGGACGGGGCGGCTTTCTGCCACCAGATGGACAGTTCTGAGACGAGGGCAAACACCTGGCCGGAATGGCCGGACTCCCAGAGGGGCTCTGGGGCGAGCTCTGCCCGGGGAAGAGCGGCTTGCTCTTTACAACCGGCCCGGTGGGTGACACGGCCTGCTCTGCAAGCGATTCTACTTCAAGCACCCAAGATCGCTTGCAGGTGGGTGTCTGGCCAATTTTCTGAGAGCAATTCAAAAGGAAAGGGGAATGGGTCTAATAAAAGCCGTCTTCCGCTAAAGAACAAAGTGCGTCAACTCTGGTGAACAGTCACATCCTACAGCCCGACACAGCTCAGCTATTCAGAAACCTCACAAAAGGGCCTGGTGGTTTCGTGGGGGTCTCACGCTGACTGGACCAAAGGCTGACTGATGGCTTGGTTAAGGGGATTAGGAAGCACAGCTCCACTCCTGGCAAGGGCAACCGGGAAAGGCAACCATCGGGAGCCAGAACTCCACTCCCAGGGCGTGAACCACACCCCTCGGCCTCACCCGCCCACGCTCTGAGGCTGGGGCTCAACAGCAGGCGCAGTCCTGGGGGCAGACACAGCAGGCCCCTGTGCTGGGCCCAGCGGAGACCAGGTTCACAGAAGTGTTCACCGAAACCTGCCGCCCAGTTTCAAAGAGGACCATTTCGATAATCTCCCATTTTGGAGGTACATAAATTTGTGAGAACTAAAAAACAGTTCAGGCAATAATTTTTTTTAACGCCAAATAATGAATCTGTGAGAAAGATGTTTTCAAAAGCAGTAACCCTATCCAACATTTTATCCAGAAAATGACTAGTGAGTACTCAGACATTATCCTCTACCCTTTACCAAGGCGACCACCCATTGGTTTCCAACACAAAGGCTTCCTCCGCTGTGATACACAGGAGGTGGAGTGGAAAATGAGATGTAAGGAAGTTACATTTAAAAGATATAACGAAAGGGGCAAACTTTAACATAAGAAGTTAAGTAAATCAGAGAAAGAGGACAGCCATTATGCAGCAGGCTTCGAGGGCTCAGGGAGCTGACATGACTGCACTTCCCCACACTCTGGACACACTCGAGTGAGAAAGGCCACTACAGGCTGACCGGCACTGCGGGCTCTCCGCAGGAAGCAGACTGAGGGCTGGGAAGACGGCCACCATTGAAAACCGCCTGCATCACTCTCTGTCACCGGGTCCTGGAAAACGAAAAGGTCCGCAGGACAGCCCAACCCAAAGGAATCCATTCACTGCATTTCCTGAGTGAGCATGACTGTCTTCTATCCAGAAAAGTTCATCTGAAATGTCTCCTTCTGTCTGTAACGAGGGGACACCCATAGGAAGAACGCAGACGTGAGCAGTTAACCAGCTGACGGCCCCTCCCAAGGAGGAAGCACAGCTGGAACAAACCGCTGCCTCAGTCTGCACGGGACCTGCATGGCTGCCTTCAATAGTGACTCTGATCTAACCCTGATCGGTAGTTTAAAATTTACACTAAAAAGCACTTTTCAGTGCGCCAGTACTCTTATAAATACTTCTGTTACATTTCTACCCAACCTTACGTAAAAAAAAAGTTTTGCAATTGAGGCATTCCACCTCAGCATGGGGGAACTTTGTTTTCCTGACTGAGTAACTACCATGATCAAAGACAACATTCATTTTGTGGTTTTATGAGAGCGCTCAAAAGCTGGTTAAAAGTTACAAAAAACCACAGTCACTTATCAAAATAAAAAACAAAGATTAGCAAACAGGGAAAACAGAGGCAGGTGCAGGAGGACGTGTCTCGCTCCTCCCGGCGCTCGCGCGCCTGTCCTGGGCTGGCAACACGGGGAGATGCACAGCGTTTAGGAAGGAAGGTAGAGCTTGTGAATAACATAGGGCCACTTTACATACATGTGGCCGCCATGCAGCTGATTGGGTAGGAGCAAAGATGAGTAGCTTGAAAAATGTTTTAACCAAACATCTGATTAAATGTTTAATCTCTTCCTCAGTAACTGCCCATTCAATATGTGGCCCGAATTTTGCTGTTGAGGCCACAAAATGAGTAGCTCCAGGTGCTAAGGCCGAGCAACTCATCCTTAGGACAGCTTCTAGCTCCTGACAAGCAGAGCCAGCCATCAAGAGTGCCCAAAGAAGAGGAAAGAGAGACTGGAGAGACAGTTATCTGCAACAGCTGGTACTAACATCGGCAACTCGAGAGTGAGGGAGGAGGAAGCCATTTTTAAAGTGAAGACAGAGCAACTGCTCATATATTCAGTACGCTCAGTACATGCTGGGCACCACACTAAACGCACTGCACATCTTTAATGCTCACAGCCCTATGCGGTAGCATTAGCCCCATTTATAGGTGAGGACACTGAGGCACAGAGAGGTGACTTGCCCAAGGCCACCGGTTGCTGACAGGCAGAGCCTGAGGTCTGCTGGTGAACGTCCATCTGCTATTTGATGTTAAATAGTAAATACTCTATGGAACCACAGTAAGTCGTCTCTCACTGAACTTGTCGATAGGTTCTATGACTTTAAGTGAACCAAGGTATAAGGATACCAATTTTACCACAGGCTAATTGTGACAAATAAGACTTAGGTTCCTACGACATTGTAACTAAATAGTGTTAACGGCAATCACGTTTCCAAGGACCTGCTTGCTTGTAGCCTGTCACACTCTGAGCAGAGAAGGCTAACAGACGTCTGGAGGGTTCTGTCTGAGGAGATTAAAACCATGTGCCACGCTGTAGAAAAGCTTCCGAATTCAATGACTCGATTTCATGCCAACATGGGGCAACCCTACGCAAGGTCCCGGGGGACCCGGAGAGCTCTGGCAAGGCGCCTCCTGTGAGCAAATGTGCCCTGTTGCTTCCGGCAGCTCTGGCCAGAGAGGGCTGAGCAAGGGACCTGGGCTCACCTCCACTGCTGCTCTGTGCCAGGTATTCAAGGGACAGAGGCTGAATGACAGAAGGCGGCATTCTCTAAGTAGGCTGAAGACAAGTCTCCTCTCTCAAAACCGTGCATTCAGCCATGTTTTAAAATGGATCAACATTAAATGCTTTATGTACTACCTCAACACTGCAATTTCCATAAATCCAACCTAGTTCCTATGGTTTAGAAGGTCACTGCACAGAAAAAGTTGACTTTTTAAACTGCGTGAAATCTCAGGTCACTAGCAAAGAGCTGTAGCTTTATTAAGAGTAACCAAAACCATTTACACTTTTAAATATGCGGATTCATATACTCATATTCAGCTCAAGAAGTTCATGCCGAGTATCCGTCCACTGAATTTCCCATTCCCTGAACATTAGAGCAGCGTTACCTCATTGCCTGAGAGCAGGCGATGTTTCTCATCCTGACCTCAAGATGCTCTGTTCCACAGTAGCCTATGCCTGATGCCATGTTTTCTATTTCCTCATAATATAAGTTTTTCTTAAAGGAAATACATCATGGACTAAATAAGGCACAGAAAGAAAAAAATTTAGAAATTCTTCTTTATTATACTGAAAAATATTCAGCTTCCTAGGCAGCTCTAGCGTGAAGTAATACCAAAGAGTAATTCGACCCACATTCCATCTCTGGCTTTAGTGCGCTAGGGCCAAGTGGCCCTGTGAGAGTCATTAGCTGCTGTCATTTCCTCGCCGCCCCAAAGGCTGGCTTAGCGCTCTCCTCCCCACCTCCGGGGACAACTCAGGGCAAATGAGATAAGGGTCTGGCAGGCACTTGATTTCTTTGGAATCCAAATGATACTCTCATAAGCTCAGTTTTATCAGCATAAGTGCTATGAATGTGGGCAAGAATCTGCTAACCTCACCTGTAGAGCAAAGAGATGGCATCTGCTACACCTGGTGTTTTCAGAGAAAGGGACGTGCTCGTGGGGCATGTGGTTTGTGTCTGTGAGCAGCCTCCTGAGCTCTTCTGACAGCGCGCCCTGGAAAGAGGGCGTCTCTGGGAGCCCCTCCTTAACAGACTCCTCCCAAAACCTTCTGCGCCTCATCTGAGAATTACCCAGCCCCGGGCAGATAACTTTTCCTTAAGAATGCTCCCAGAGGCTCAGTCAAAAACATCCCCCCACCCAGTTTCTGAAATGAAATCAAATTCCATGATAACAAGTAATTCATAACAGACATCATACATTAAGTCACAGGCAGAACATGGCTGAGTAACCTCCCTTGACAGATGGATCTCCCTGTGTCATCAGGGGCTGCAGAGACCTGAAAAATGTACGGTGGAAAGGACCTTGAGACATAAGAAAAGTTCCTGCCATCTGAGGAAGAGAAGGGGGTTTTCTGCTTTGGACTCCATTCAGAGAAACTGTGTTTTACAAACTGACTCAGGAAAGAATGCAGTTTCCTGGTTTTCAAAAGGCATTCTCCCGAACCATCTACCGAACCCGAAATGGTCTACCAGAGAAGTATAAAGAGGGAGATGGCCGCAGGAAACCTTCCCCGCAGAGAACTCGCAAATGCAGGCGTGGGAGGGAGCCGACACGCGCCTTCTCTTCAGAAGGCCTTGTGGGTGCATGTCCTCCCCAAACCCCAAACGCTCGCTTATCTTTACTAAGCCTCACATCCTGTTTGTTCTCATCCCCAAAGCAGACCCCAAGGGTGGAAGATGACCCACTGCAACTCTATGATCTGAGGAAGACACTTCATCCCTTTTTCATACTTTCAAGCCTATTAAGGACGGTGGTCTCAGTGAGGGGTATAAAGCAAATGCGCACCACACCCACTTAGAAAAACTGAGTTTGGGAGTGGCATCACTTCAAGATGGGTGAGCATCATGAATGTTGAGCTGAGTGATGCCGAGTGACAGAATATCGTCACAGCTTCACTCAGGAGCATCAGGAGACGCCTCCACCAAGCTCAGGTGGGGACAGTGGCTGCCTTCGCAGAAGTGGTCCTGAAGGGCTGACCTGGCTGCGGAAAAAAGCTTAGCGATAACGCATCAGATGAGATGAACAGAAATTAGTGAATTACTTCCACGGGTAAAATATCTGATAGGCAGTTCCTCAAAAACTCTAATATCCCAGTAAACTCCCAGGCAGAATGATCAATTTCTGCAAACCTACACTTTTCTCTTAGTGATTTATTCTTCCTCTTTCATCGGATACAAATAGAGTTTGCTGTTTTAATGGCAACAGCCCTTCAGATCACGCCTGATTTTACTGCAGGAGTAATGCAGGCTGGGATCCCGGTTCACATAAGCCTATCAAGCCAGAACAGATCTGAAGCAGAACTAGTTCTGCAGTTCCTAACGCCAGGAGAGAGCCTCATTTCTGTGGCAAACCTGCGGATTCTGGTCGGCCGTGCCCCGGGGGACCAGGGCTGCACTGGGGGCTAGCACCCAAATTCTCCACGTGTGAGGAGGCACCTCAGGAGCCCCTTACCTCATCCAGCGGGCATTTCTGGATTCCCATCACCACCCATTTATATATAAACTGCACAAAAAAACCAAGTCAGCATTTCTTCTTGGAACAACCTCCAGAAAAGTCTAACACACCTTCCAAAGGCAGAACTTTTTACATATATTCATCTCTTTGGCAATGTCAAATAAGCTTTAAAAAAATAAACTTTCAACTCATTTCTAGGTAAACCCAGACCAGATCCATGAGGACGTACCTGGGAAGAACGAATTTTGGGCCTGACGGGCCCACAGCTGCAGTGGTGAACCTCAGCCAGGGCAAGTCTGCAGAGGAGTCTGGAGAGCGCGGCCCCTCCCCTCGACCTGAGCTTCTATTACTTCCTATAACTATTAAGAATTCTTACTATAATTCTTATGTAAACTGTGTATTGAAATTACTCAATTGCCTCAATTACTATTTTTTAAAAGAAAATAATCAGAATTACTCTAATGAAATGTTTCCAAGTTCAAACTTTATTTTCTTAAGGCTGTGGGGTGGGGCCGTGGGAAGAGAAGCTATTAAGAACTAAAGGCAGGAACATGTAATTTATCTTATTCCTCACTATTACTACTGGCAAGAGATACGTGCTGAACACTAACACACTGAGCTCTGAACAGAATGAAATGAGACATTGTTTTTACTCTTCAGTGCTGATACTCAAAGCATTTGAAGTTCTAGGGCTTATTATTAAGTGAACTCAAAAGATGGAATAAGGAACAACTGATTATTCAAACTAGAAGGATTTTGAAAATAAAATCCCTGTAGAAAAGCAGTATCTTAAAACCTACTTCACTTGTGTCTTGGAAATTACATTACATACCACAAATTCTTCTGCAAACTTAGTGAGAAAAGTCTAAAGTCTAGGACTGTAAGAACTGCCATCTGAAACAGGCAACTGTCTTCTCTGCCATCAGTCATTCGCAACAACGGAGAAGTCAGGGCACTTCCTCCCTACGAATGAGCTTTGCAAAGGGCCCCGGCATCTCACGGCCAGGACGAGGGTCTTGCCCAGGAAAGCACAGCTCGCACGAGGCAGTGAGAAACCCAGGAATTCTGAACTGATGATGGTAAGTTAAATGAAAGCCCTATTTATCGTCAAGTACGTTTTCTTTTAAGTTGGTCTCTCATTCTAGAAAAAGAACAGAACAGGCGCTCCTGTCAGCCAAACAGAAGACTTGGTCGAGACGAATGCCCCGGCTTCTACGGAGCACATCTGTGCATCATGTAAGCCCAGGATTCCAGCTTCTCCCGTTAATTTACTTCGTAGGTTTTTTTTACTTTATCAAGGCAGAATCAGGGGATACTCCAGGCCAAGACTGTAGACCTTGATACAAATCAGTCAGCACTGGTGCAGGCCCAGCCCAGGGCACACTTCCTGTTTGTTGTGTTGGCCCAAAAGTCCACTATGTTTTTTCCCGTAAAATAAAAGACACGTTCTTCATTTTCACCAATAACTTTATTGATTTGAATATTTTGAGTATGTCGGCTATCTTCCCCTATTGGCTTCTAGTATAGGCCAGAATAGTATACCCCACAGCGAAGAGTAATTTGGCCAAAATGTCAGTAGTACCAAGAAACTTTACAAACCACTCTGACACATTCAGTCAGTCACAGCACCTTCTCCATACACTGCACAATTTTTTTTTGCATTTCAGTTGTTTTTACCTTTCTCAAAATAGTAAAGCATAATATGATGAAAAATGTGTATTTTCTTCCATCTTCAATATTATAATGGCTGCACAAAATGTCACCAATTTTGATGTTTTTTTAACCTCATGCTGATATGACAGCTGTCACAATATAATCTAACAAAATTATTTCAAATGATGCTAAAGACAATCAAGCACTCCTAGAGCCATTGTATGGAAAAAAACACAATGGACTTTTGGGCCCACACAACAGAAGGCTCCTGGGGGCCAAGGTGGAGCAGGCCAGTGCCCCTCCCTGCTTCATCGATCAAATGCCTCTGCTTTTACGTGCCAGAGCTCTGTGCAATACTATGTCAAAATAATAGGTTCTTCTCCTTAATATAAAATTAAAAGGCTTAAATGCATCGTCCAAGACACCCTGACAGAAAACCGGGTAACAGCACTGCGAAGGGCAAGTGATTTTCTGGAATCCTCAGGGTCAGCGTCTTCTAACCCTGACAGCCCCAAGACTTCACCCCTGCCCCTGAGTCCTGACCCCACTCTCAGCACATGGCAGCTGTCTGAGTCTGCTGATGACACCTGTCACTGACAGATAGAAAGAGGCTACTTCACATTAGGCCGCAGCAGAGCTGCATTCTCGCCCCCTGTGAAAGGCTGGGTGTGACTCACCTTATCACTGTCCAGTGTGTTCTGAGACGTCCGGGAGGCGATTGAAATTGTATCGGGCTGGCTGCTGCCATCACCTTGGCTGTCCAGGTCCTCTCCATCCCTGGAGACACAAGACACGCTTTGAATTTCTGACTCTGCTAGAGTCGTTTTTCAAGACTGGTGAAGATCATCCTTCAGTCATTGGAGGCAGAACAGATGTGTTTAAAGACATGCAGGTGAGTCTCTGTGACTGCTGCTACCCCACTGCACTCACCCAGGGCTGATCATGCTTTACTAACACAGGCTTTCTGCCAGGCCCTGGGTCAAGCATCTAACCTATCTCATTCCATTCGATTTACAGAATAAAACACAGTTGATGTGATTATTTCCAGTTTAGAAATGGGAAACAAAAATGGCCACTGTGACTCACCCAAGGCCATGTGCACGATTTACACACATGCCCGGGCTCACCCTGGGGTGGGCAAGGGAAGTGACCGGGGATTTGTACCTAGCCCTTCAGTTACTTTAACCTGCAGCAGGATCTTGCCTTGACAAAGCGATGTTGTTGCTAAGGATGTGACACATAAATGGTATTTTAAAAAATTCCTCAAAACGTGTGACAACTTCTGTAGAATATGGAGTTAACATCGCCTGGGTCCTTCCCCATTAAATACACAAACTTGCCGAAAGTTCCGCAGCACACTCACCTCCTGCCCTTCTGTCTTGTGGCCGGGGCTGTTTTGGGGATGTGAATGGGCTCCTTCAGGGCGCCTTTCAGGTGGATGGTCCGCTCCTGTATGACTTCCCGGATGTGCTTGATCCAGTCCTGCTTGTTTTCTATGCTGGAGGCCTTAACGAGGTGTGAGAATGCATCAGGACGCAGAAGGGACCCTTCCCGGATGCTGCACTAAGCACAGGCAGGTCTCCTGCGTTCCTGGGGCTTCCCTTTTAAAGAACACCTTCCCGGCAGAGAAGCAACCACATCCTACGTGTGATGTGCCACCAAGCCCATGACGCTTGTTTCGAGTATTTTTTCATCAAAACCATTTTTATTTTATAGCACTTATATTATCTCAGATCTCTGGATATTGCAATCATCAATCATTCCCTGGTCCCAAGAAATTTAAAGCAGCCCTGGGAAAATACGAAAACACAGCCACCCCAAACCGAAACTTCTCTACAGCTATTTAGGTCAAGAGTAGTGGTCAGTGGCTAGTGAAGTGTCAATGGAACTGCACTAATGCCCACAAGTCGTGTTGGCCTGTCCGCTGGACTCATTGAACAGCTGCAGTGGCCACATCACAGCACCTGCATCCTCTGCTCACCCCCACGAGCACCGTGTGGCATCAGGCCCCCCTGTGCTCGCGGGACTACGGTGTGGACACCAAGTCACAGTGCCCACAGGTGAAGGAGCTGGAGTTCCAAGAGTGCATGACAAAGCCTGCCCCTAAGCTCTGCATTAATGTGCCTCTGCTCATAAATTAGAATGAACCACTAGAGTAACCTACTGCCAATTCCACATGGATGGGCCTCGACTTTATTACAACTGTGGAGGAAGACTCTCTGAATGTGACACATAGTAGATACTCAATCAGCATCTGCTGAATGAACACACATGGCATCACTTTTCCCACATTTTTTTCCTTTCACTGTGCCTCAAAGGAGGTGGTTTGTTTTTCCTTTTTACATGTGCTGGGCCTTAGTAATAGTTTTTAATTTCCTTATGGAAAACACCAACCTCCTGTGATACAAACAGAATTCCCTGTAAATGATTAAAACAATCACCAGTGGGATTTGTAGATGAGATCACAGAAGGGAGGGGAACCCACCACTTTCTCATGGTGGGCCTTGTTTTGGAAATGAGAAAGCCGAAGCCCATGGTGGGACGGGAAATTAAAATTGAGAACTCTCTAAATAAAATGCTCTCCCTGGAGCACATGTCTGTAAAGTCACTGTGGGGCAGTGGTGGGGGAAGAAAGGGTAGGAGGAGCCTACTGCTTCCATCACAGACCCGCTCCGAGGAGAGCAGAGCAGTCAACCCGACTGCTTCGGGGAGGGAGGTAGGGTGGCTGGGGCACAGGGGCATGTGTCTGTGAAACAAGCATCTCAGGCCGGCACTTGGAACAGGCAGATCTCCTGGAATCTAAGAGGGGGATGCAAGTTCAGGAGAAGGAGCAAGAAGAAGTACCCGAGGAAGGACCTGCGGCCGTGCTGGGAGCCGGCGGAGAAAAACTGCCGCCACGGCTCAGCAGCACAGACAGTTCTTACGCCAGACAGCAAGGTCATCGCTACGTCCATGGAGGGCAGATCTCCTAGCAGTCTCAATCTGTTCAAGGGAGGATTTAGAAAGAAAATTCTCCCTTATGGACGATAACAATAAAAAGAAAAAAGAGGCCACAGTTTTGTGTTACAGTTCCTGGGCCATCGCCCTCAGGGCCGCCACCCCATGACCACCACCTCCTCTGGCACCACCACCACCTCGCTGCTGCCCCCACCGAAAGCTCCACCACCTTCTCAACCATCATGACCATCTCTACCCCCACCGATTCCGGAGCCGCCGTCACTGCCATCTGCACGGCCGCCACCTCCACCACGTCCCCACAGAGCAGTCTCTGAAGTGAACGTGGACACCATTCCCTTTAGTCTTTACTTGGAAGTCAGAAAAATATTACTCAAAATTCCCTAGAAAACCTTCATCTGGTAAAGCCCACAGGAAGTCTCATTCTTCAATTGCATCATGAGCATTTTATCATGTCCTAAGTGAAAGTAATCCATATCTGGCCACAACATCTGGCTCTATTTTTTAGACACACCCTTTGGCATTTGTTGCTACAACTAATCTGGAAAAACACTTAATTTAAGCTGGAACTTTTAGGTCTTCAGCATGGTTTAAAATTGCATGACTCAGAGAAGTTCGGTCATCTAATATTTAGTTAACGGTACAATTAATACTTGACAGGGCTTTGTGCCACTACTGACAGGATCACACTGGTCTGGTAATCACATACCCACTGCAAAAACAATTCATCCCTTCTGCGTGAACAAACACCTCAACGCGCAATGGCGTAACAGTCAGAGGTCATGAAAGTACAGGCTGCACAAGAGTGACGCGCTGCTGAACCACCAGGGGCACTGGAAACACCAGAGAGGTTAAAGGAACGCACAAGAAAAAATCGCTGACACCAAGTTCACACTCCAGAGTCCCATTGCGCTTTTGGCTCATCTCCCCAAATCCTACAAATCTCTGTCTACATCTTCCCCAGAACATCCTTCAGTTGACTATGGTCTTCCCAGACAGCTCAAAAAAAGACAGTCCCATCTGTATTTTCTCAAACACAAAGGGAGGGACGTTATTTAAGAAACTCCTAAGAGTCCTCTGCCATGCCTAGGAGACGCTAGGACGATCAAAACAGAGCTCAAATCAAATATTCCAAGGTATTTCCCTCCCCCAAAGACTAGGTACCTCAAAGCACCCTTAGTGTTTTTTCAACACTTTAAATCAAAGCATTATCAAAAACCCTATACCTGATAATTATGCCCTAACTTAACCCTGTGCCTCCAAACTGGGAAGTGAAAGAGCCTTAAGCTGCATGGTGACTCCTGGCATGTTCAACCTCGAAACTCTCAAAGGCCGTCACAACTCCATCGGGTGCCCGTTTTCTTCTGGAAACCAGAGGTCGAGTGTGCAGTGCCAGCTATGAGTCCATGTCTTTTTCCTCCTCTGTCTTAACTTCCTGCATCTCTTAGGAGGTGTACTAGTTCTTTTTAAGATTGGAAGTAGGGGAGAAGTTTGAGGACTTGCTCCATTCGATCTTCACTAGGCAAGCAAAAGTTTAGTTCATGTTATTTCAACCCTGGAATACCGAACTGAATGTGTCCTACCCTTCTTTCTGTGGTGCTCACTGATCCCAACAGAACATTAAAGAAAGACATAACACGGTATGAAAATCAGTGTGTTTCAGCCACAGGGGAAAAGCACAGGCTGCCGTGATAAACTTCTCCCACAGCACATCCCCGAGCTTCCAGTGAACTCACCTTAAGGACAATCTTATTGTCTGACGTTGGCGTCCTCCCCACCCACAGTGCAAATTTGCAAGGATCTCCTTCCACATGTTCTGTGACTCCCAACTCTGAGGTCTGGATAAAAAGACAAGTGTTGAGAGTACAATTCAAAGACCAAAACAAAAACAAAACCAAACAAACAAAAGACCCCCACAAAACGTTTTTGGTGTCTTGTGGTCATGCTAGGTTATAACAACATAGTTTGTTAACATGTTAATAGGAAATCTTTAGGCCCCGTTTTAGTTAAGATGAGGAAATTTTGTTCTTTGGCTAAAACTGTGGGTTTTATCTTTTTTATTTTCTCTGAGCACCTTTACTAAAGATTTTAATGCAAGTCAACAAGTAAATCCAGAGAAAGCAAAGCAAAATATCTGAAAACTCTATTACCTGGAAAATCAAGAGTGGACTAATTTCAACCTAATAAATAACAAAATGAGTTTGTTCTAGTTGTAAAAGCTGCCACCTTCCATTTTCAGCATCAATCGAGTAGCTTCACAGAGGGCAAATGATGTGCAGTTTGTTTATCGATAGCATTACCTTTTAGCATTTCACTCATAATTATAAGGACTAGAGACAAAACTGTTCTCTGTAATATATGCAGCTGTAAGATGCAGAGCATGGAAGAGTGTAGGTGAAGGCCAACATCTTCAGCCCCCACACCCCACCACAATCAAGTTCACCCCAAACGCATTCTTCTCTCTCCAGCAAAGGAAGTGATTCATAAGCTGTAGCTCCAGAGGTGGCCTCTGAGGGAACCCTAACTTTTAGAAGATAAATTAAGTGAAGATGTATCAGCTTCTAAAACAGACTAGCGTGGTCTCGAAGGATAGATTAAAGCCAGCTAGTGAAATTACTAGCCAGCAACGCTGCATTTTTCCTTTGCAGTTAGAACATGATCTAAAATGATGTCAGGTGGGCTGCGATCCAAAGGACAATCTCAAACCGGGTGTCGGCCAAAGAAAATGGTACGAAAACCATTAGCTTGAACTTGCAAAGCCCAGATTATTATTCAGATGATTTCTACACTTGGTAGTATTTTATTACTTTGGGAATTTGATGAACATATGGATATCATAAAAATGTATAATGTATAAAATATACCTTATCCAAATTCCAAACATCTACCAATATTTATAAGCAATCTGCCATACCTTGTATCAAGAAACCAAACTCTGCTGCATCTTCTATTCCTTCTCTGATGGTGACTTTTCCTTAGTTTCGCCCAAGCCACCCGCTGCCTGACACTGCCCAGCTATTTGTTTGGTGACAGTCCCCTGAGAGACTGCTCTCCAAGGGAGGAAGGAAAGACAGTGGGCCCAGGGGACACTGTGGGCCTGAGACTTCTCGGCGAGTCCACTGTGATTCTACAGAGACTGGTTGGGCGTGCTACTAATGAGAAAAAGGACCAGGTATGTTTCCCTTGCCAGGAAGTACGCTGACAAGTACGAATTCAAACGTCTCGCTGTACCTACCGAGCACCCAAGGGCAGCTGTCTCCGAGTGGGTGGGACTGCAGCTCTTTAAAACTGGTACTGCTTACATACACTTTCCTCCAATAATCATATTTTGCTATTGTTAACCCATATATTTATTCATTATACACGTATTTTTAGTGAAAAAAAATTCAAATCTCATCATTAAGATCCCATAGTGAGCCACCCGGTAAGGCTGCTTAAATATATTCCAGTGTTGGTAAAGGAAAACATAATAATATGAGAACTTACAGCCTGATATGATTATTTTATATGTTTATAAAGCTAGTAAAAGTACACAGGAGGTAAAGGATTTAAATTCACTTAGAAAGTGTCTTCTTATCCTGTCCTTAGATTTTTTGGAATTTGGAAAAGACAAGTATCCTAAGTCTAGGAGACCAAACTCATGAGCGCTCTCTAGTGGACCTAGGCCGTCAAAGAATTTCACTGAAGAAGATGAAAACAGGACAATTTCGGACTCTTCATATTTTAGGATGGTTGGGGAGGCTAAGTGACAAATAGTAATTTTCCCTTGTCTATAGAAAAGTTGCAATTATGTGACCTTTAAACTTAAAATTCTGCGTGTCTATACTTACAAACAATTTGCTTTTATAAAGGTACTTGCTTCTGCCACTGGAATCCTTCACTTCTTTACTAAACACCAAGGACATTTCAAAAAGGAAGAGGTGCCGCTCTCGACCCTTTCGAATTAAGGTTTTTGGGTCCCACACCTGGAAGGATTCCTGCAGGATGAGTTCTCCCTGAGACTCAATGTTTTCATCAAACCCTGCAACGTAAAAAGAGGAGACACAATCAATTTAAAACAAAAATGAAAAAGACAGCACTGGGACTACTTCGACATTTGGGAAACGTTTATCGATTAAATGTTCAAAGACCGTTTCCTATTAGGGCCCCTTCACTCCAGCCTCCCCGGCAGCGACCCACCCACACAGGGCAGCTCTTCCTGAAGCAAGTCTTTATATGTATTTTTCCGCTGTTCAAAAAAACCTGCAGGGTTCCTCTTGGTTTATTCTTCAAGTTCTATCTCCTTAGGGTTCTCACCACCTGGGACTGGCTTACCTCTCCACCCCTCGTTGCCCCTCCCCCACGAACTCCACCACACTGACCTCCCCCTCCACCCAGAGTGGGTCCCTGACTTCCCACGGGCCCTCACCTACTCCAGCCCATCTTGAACCTCGGCTCCCTCAGCCTAGAACACCCTCCCCACACACCCCACAGCAGTTCCAGGCACTCTTCAAGGCCTTGGCTAGCCTTCTTCCTGGGAAATGTCCCTGGCTACTCATCTTTGGGCGAGTTCTCCTTCCTCTGAATACAAAATTCTTCCTGGCCCTGGCCCCTGGCTGGCTCGCCCTAACATTCATCTCTTCATGGAAGTGACCCATTACATGGACTTGAACATGCCCGAGGCAAGCAGGAGCTGCTGGTTATCTCCCAGGTTCCACTCTCCCCCCTTCCCTAACAGCAGAAGCCCCCTTCACAGATGCTGAAAGAAGCACTGCATCTCCCCAGCTCCCTCTGCAGTTCGGGGTGGCCACACAGCAATGCTCAGGCCAGGAGGGGACAGTCACATGTACAGTGTGTAGTTTCTGCCCTTCTAGCTGTTCCCTGTCCTCCCTCCCCACCACTTCCTGCTAGACGGAAGGTAAATATGGTCTCCACGCATCCTGAACCGAGCCAGCCAGACAACATCCAAGGAGTGCAGAGAAACGAGTTGGAACAAAGCCCGAGCCCAGGACATCACGAAGGGCTGGCGCACCAGCTCAGGGTTTCACACCAGAGAAAGAGCCATGTCGCCTGGCCTCTGATTTGGGGGTCTCTGCAACAAAGAGCAAACCGCACCCCTGCCCTGACTAGTGTGCTATCAGGGCTAGAGTGATAACAACACTGGCCCCCACAGGCTTCTTATAAAGATATCTGTGTGACCTGATCATGAGAGCTATGCTCTGTAACACGGAACGAGCTTTCGTGAACACAGGCATTCACAGAAATTATAACTGTGACCCAAATTTTTACATGCATTTATCTGACTCTCTACTGTGTTAGACACCACATTGAATTGCACAGGCAGGTATATGGTACCTGCTACGTTCAAGTCTCCGGCAAGTGATGCGAGGAACACAGAGATGAGGAAGCAACAAGCTCTTTCAAGGATTTTATGGTCTTGGGGGACTGACCTACCTGCCTTCCAACCACCCACCTATCACAGAGACCAGGTAGGCGAAGGCAAGAGACCCAAAGTGCCCCTGCGCTCAGGGTATGGAGAAGGCCATTCTGCAGGAGTGAACAGGGACAAGCGTTTAGAGAGATGGAGGCGGTTCATGTGATTTTTATGGGAAGCAGTGAACCCAGTCCGTTAAAAAAGAAGACATTCAAATCTAGACTCTTAAATCTGAAGTGAACACAGAGGCACGAAGCCCGGATTTTCAGGGCACGGGAAATCCCTTTACAAACGTCAGCAGAAAGCAGGCCAATGCGCTCTGGGGGTGCGGGGGTCCGTTACCTTCCAGCATGCTGAGGTGCATGGCGTCGTTGGCCCGCTTGGGCACGCTGAGCATCACCTCCAGGCCGTCTTTAATCTCCCCCTTTCCTTCCTCACAGCACGTGAGCAGCTCCTGTGGAAAACCAAGCCCGTGAGCTGGCCCCAAACTGCGAAACTCTACCACCATGATCTTTGCGGAAATGAGAGTCCACAAAGATCCATGATTTTCAAGACAAAAAACAGACTGTGGTCTACTGGGCCTATATTCTCATAGAAAATGAATCACTGCCCATATATCACATCAGAGTATACCAGGGATAGTCAAAATTTAACAAAATTAGTGTGCATGTTAACTATCAAGCCTCAAAAAAGGTAAATAAAAAGATTAATTAGTAGAGCGGAGCACAGTCAGCGCCGGGTTGTATCTGAAGGTCACGCCAGAGTCCAGCCAGTGCAGCTGTGCTTCCTGCGGGCTCCCAGCAGGTTTTGAACCTCTGGTGCCATTCGCACAGGGCCACCGGACCTGAAACCGCCACACTGCACAGCAGGGACAGTAGCGCTGGGGGCACGTCCGCAGTGGAACGGCTTCCCCGTCGTGTGGGCGATGTTTGGAAAAACTCCAACGACGGCATCACACTCCCGGGTGCGAGTGCACCTCAGATCTCAGCGGAACAGCATCGGCGTGAAACGAACATGGCAGGACAACAAATCCGGATTCTTCTGCAGTCCAAGATATCGTACCAGTGTATTAATGACTATTGATAGGTCAGGGACAGTATCAGCAGCTTTTTGTGTCCCCGTGTTCAACGGAGGGATGTGAGGGTGCACTCAGCTTTGGTCTCACACTGGATGGCGTAGAGCAACCTGGCTACTGGACAAGCACCTTTACTCATGACCAAAGGATGCGTATCTACTGTTTTGAACAACGTGGCGAAAAAGTGCTTCAAAAACTCGCAGAGATTAACCGCACTGGTGGAAAGCGTGTCTGTTCTCCACGAGAACCGCTCAGCAGATCAGGGGAGGTTTATAAATTAAAGCCCCGGTCTAATCGTGAGTGGCTGGGTGTGAGGCCACACTAAGGGAGATCTTGAGTGGAACCACATGCTAGAAAGAAAATCCTTAGAGCCTGAGGACATCGAGAGGTAAATAGCTTTTGCGGAATTAGAAAGCAAAGGGCAAATATTAATATAAACAGCTTCGCCTCCTGGCTTCTATTTCACGGTCACAGCATCCCCATTTCCTGCACAGGCAGCCAGACCACCACTCAGTGAGGTTCTGATACCAAAGTGCAGGAAGTATATTCTGATAGAGAAGTTCCAGAATGGTATCACTTTCACAAAAGAATGTAGCTACTTCTTAACTGTTTCTAGATTTTTCTTACCAACAGAAAGAGTAAAGCGTTTTCGTAACTCCAGGTATGCATAGCTCCATCTTCTGATTTCATTGTCACCTCCTATTGCTGTGCTGGGGGTGAACGGGGGCAGCTGGAGTCGTAAATACTGTCACCGGGATGAATGGATGGTTGGTACAGTCTAAGGCTTAATTAGTAACATTCACCAGCCAGATGAATTTGGCCGGTGAATGTTACTACCATTTCCCTGATGGTAGGGAGACATCAGACGGAGGGTATAGATTATTTTTCTTGCAGTCAGGAAAACATGTATCGATTACGTATGTAACGCATTCTTCGACATTCTTATCACAAATTCATAGTGATTATTAAATTTTTATGTGTGATTTTAATTATGATCATTCAAAACCAAGAAAAAGCAGAGACCAGTGTGACTCAGATGCTTGTGATCTGTATGAAGAACATGCATGAATCTGTGAGACAAACGGACAAATGAGTAGCTAGAGTCAGGGGGGAGGAAGCTCCCGAGGGCGAGTTCTCCTGGATTCACTGGAAAACCCAGGCATCAGCCTGACCTGAGTGCAGAGCCACATCCAGGTGGCAGGGATCCAGTGTCGCTACTGGGCACGTCCCACGCCCTCGGGGGCCAGCTGGCACCCGCACACTCGCCTCACCCTGTGGGGCTAACTTCCCCTACACACGTGCACAGCACAGCGGCTGGCCCACAGTCAGCAGCCACCGTAGGAACAATGGTATAAAATATCAGGGCGGACAAACGTCTCTTTCCTTCTCATTCTGTGCTGGGGACTATGACTGGTCAGTGATGTTTAGGTGCATAATGAGGAATATACTCTTATTTACCTGCTACACTAATAAATTGGGCAGGGAAATAAATGGCAATGTATTTAAAAATAAAAATATACTGGGTGTTATTTTAAAAATTCAGAGTACTTTACATAAAAAAAAATGGTCAGAATAGTAATGCATAAATCAAAACTTTGTGGGCTGAAGATGCTTCATACATACTTTCAAAAGGAGCTGGTACTTCGTTATCCGCTGAACTGGTTTAATAAGGTAGGAAGAGATGGAATTGGCTAGCCCGTGCCGCTGCTGTATCTCCTGAATGAAACCAAAATCACACATGTAAATAAAAACCTCACTGGGTAAGTTAGAGAGCACCAACTAAAAGTTTACATTTATTTCCCCCACAAAGAATACACACAGATTATTTTAAGTATACAGCAGAAATACCTGATTATTCTTTTAATGTGGTCGATCTAAAAATAATAGAGCTCAGCCAAGCTAACACCTTGAATGCCGAGGGCAGCAGCGTTTGCTCTGTATCGCTGGCTCTCCCACTCTGAGATCAAACAGGCCACACCTGAGTCAGGCGCTGACTCGCCTTCTCTCGTGAAGCTTCCCCTGCTGAGTCACAGACCACGTCCCGCCCCACAGCCCACCTCTCGCTACTAGAGGCCTCCTCCTTCCATCTCTGCACTATTAGGGACCTGCTCTCCTGTGCACGCTCTTTACTCAACCACCTCCTAGCCCAGAGTTCCCTCACCAACAGACTGTGTCTGCATTTTCTTAGTTCTTAGCATCCTTCTCAGAAGCTTCAAAAAAACCAATAATCATCTGACAGTCCACGCTTCAGCTTCACTGTTGGGTTTAGAGGCCACCACACACCCTTGTGATCCCTGGCTGTCTGTCATTTAGGCCAGGCTCCCTGGGACAAGCAGACTCTATAGAGGGTGAGTCCCCGGAAGTGCCACCCCAAGAGTCACCCGACCCTTTGGCACCCAGCAGATTAGATGGGACACCTGACAACCCCTCCTCTGGCTCCCGGGTCATAAACACACTTTTCAGATTTTCTTTTCAATTTGCAAAGATTAAAAAATATGCAATTGAAGATGTAATGATGATTACACACCACTGTCATTTAATATCACATCTAAAGGATTTTTCACATACAGTAGAATTCAAAGTCATAAGGACAGGTCACTGACTCCTAGACAGTGTTAAGCCACTTGTAACCAACTGCCAAACCAAGATACAGAGCATTTCTGCCTTGGCGGAAAGTCCTCTCCTGCCTTTTTCCGATAATTTCCCCCCACCCCTGCACCCCCGCCGCCACCAGGAGGGTACCCTTGTTGGAGATTCTGGCACCACAGACTGGCTCTGCACATTCTGAAAGCTCATATAAAAGGAATCATGCAGAACAGAATTCCTTTATATCTAGCTGCTTGCAGGCCACGTTTTGAAGATTAATCCGGGTTGTCCGCACAGCAAGAGTTTACCCTCCGCACGGCTGAGCGGCGGTTCCTCCCCTGGACGTGCCACAACACTCTGGAAACACAGCATGCTGTCTTCTCAGGACACCCTGTTCTAACAGCACTTTCACAACTGCATCTCCGATACTTCTAAGCAGGAATCTATTTTGTTGACATCCTTATTGCCTTAGCATAGTATTATGCAATTGAAAAATGGTTGTAAGATCACAGTAATCTTCTAAAATACCTGACAAAGATTTAATCCTGCTGAAATAATAAAGTTTCCCTTCTCTAAAATTTCTTTTCTTATACAATTTTACTTTGGATGGGGGGGGGGTGGAGAGAGCTGGGGGTAAAAGGAGCTTCTAGCTCCCTGGTCAGTGGCATATATATCCGAGGCCAGGATTTCTCCTTTGCATTTGTGATTGAGTCATTTACAGGCAATCAAGTCCTCGCTGCTTCCACTCCTCTCTGCAAAGGCAGGCGTCCTGTGTTATTCATACTCTCTGTGAAGCACCTACGCAGACACTGAGAGTCAAAGGAACCCCTGACTGATGAGCAAAAACACTGTGCAAGGAAAACTAGACACGTAACCTGTGAAATCTCCAAGTTAAACAAACATGATTTTCTGTATTCTTGAAGATTTTTAGGGCAAAGGGTTTTTAAAAAGTGGCTCTGGTTCCAAGCACTAAACATGCCAGGTGTTCTCAATGCTCAGGCCTTGAATCATTCTAACGCTGCAGGTAACCGCACAGTGTGGGACGTCTTCTGATGGCAAAGCCCCAGGGTCGTGTGAAATACCATGAAGAACAGGCAGCGCTGGCCTGCGAGCAGACTTCACATTTACACAGGCAGTGATGTGTGAATGCTGGTCGTGAGAATGACAGCGACGGCAGGGCCACCCGCAGGGGGGCTTCACCTCAGAGGCAGGAGCCAAACTGCATTCTGCCCTCTGAGACGGTCAGAGAGGGCAGGTTGTCACCACTGGCCTCGTGCAAGCACACCCACGACGACGTCTAATATCCTGGTGGCCTATGCACCAAACCCTACATGATACTCAAAACTGCCTCCTCTTCCAATTAAAATTTATTTGGCACGTGTTTATGACTACATTCTGGAGACCCAAAAGGCATTCTACATGTCCCACCATAAGGCTCCATTCCTTTCTGTGGTCAGTCGCTACCCTGGAGTATCTTTTAAAAACAGAGATGAGCTACCTCTGTGTTTACATCAATGAGAATGTAGTTAATAAACCTCCCACCAGGCCTGGCTGCTACAGTGACATTTGCAAAATTTTATTGGTAGGTCACTTTTGGAAAGTAATAACACCATGAAATTAAAATGGAAAAAATAAATGATTAAAAAAGATTCAAAGTTACCTTTTTAAGGGGGGGAAGCTTAATTTAATAGTTTATATCTTCTATACAAAATTTTACATGTAAAAATTTATGATTATATAAAAATAATATAATGATGTATATGCATGTGCATATAAAATCTGAATTTCTGGCAGGGGACAGCAAAGGGGGGAAATGGGGACAACTGTAATTGAATAACAATAAAAATGTTTTAAATATCTGAACTTCTTATTGATACATAGTTTGCTATACTTCAGAAGGAGCTTTTAAAAACAGAAGAAAATATAAGAGTATCCCACCATATATGTGATAGATAAAAATGAAAATATTGCCCCATGAATCAGGTGAAAGTCAGAATAATTATGCATTTGAGGCATGCTGAATGCAACTTAGGAAATTTCACGGCTTCCCTGGTGGTCCAAGACTTACATCGAAGTAGGATCCTGCCTGCTCCAGTATCAGCTGAGTGGAATCAGGCTTGTTTTTGCAGTAAGTGACATACATTTGAAACTTGTCTGCCTATAAATAAAGAAAAATTGGACTATCACTTTCAAATGGCTGTACATTAAAATATGATAAACTTTTACGAAGAAAAGAAATGGTGAGGATTAAAGGTATTTAATCCCCAAATTAAAGAAACCCTGTTTTACAAAGACACCTATTAAAATGAGAAACGCCTCCTGCCTGATATCACACCCCCCCCAGAGGCCTCCCCTGACCAGCAAGCTGGGGTCGGGCACCTCTCTCCCCCCACAGTGGTGTGTGGAAATGCAGGCAGTATGCTTCGATGGCACAGTCACCAGGTCACTTGTCTGCCTCCCCTCAGGACTGGGTGACTCCTCTGTCCCCCTGCCCCACCCAGGACCGGGCACTCATGGCAAGCTGCGAACTCCCAGGGCCGCGCAGAGGTCCGGCACACAAATGGTCTGTTTCAGACCATCACTACTGACAACAGTAAGCTCATTCTGCATTAATAACTAGCTGGGGAATGGAATTCTTTGGGACAAAGCCCAGTTCTCTATGCAGCTACCAGTAGAAGGTGGTGACAGAAAAGACACGAGCACCGTCCCCTCTAACTTCCTTCAGAGACACCAGGTAACTGTGGGACAACAAGAAGCTGAAGTTTCATTACCCAAGTAACAAAGCAGTGCCCGACGTCCTCCGGCAACTGCTCGTATTTTTCCAGCTCTTTCAGGAATATGCTATAGAGGATAAAAACATTATCATGTTACTGAGACATTTTAAACCATTTTAATAGTGACATACCCCAGAAGTCTGACCAAGCATACCGTGGCTTCAGGCAATACCTGAATTTCACCATTTTAATCATGTGCAGTGAAAAATGTGTGCCCTCTAGATCTTGACATTTAACGAAATGTATAGCTCTTAACTAGGCTAAGTTATTGTGACTTTCGGCTAATCAGTTCAGCATTTAAACACTTTCTACTACAAATTCATCCTAGTGGCTCACTTCTGGGGAGGTGCTATGTTTAGTAGTTAGGGGCATAATGTAGGGACATAAGTATCTGACCCAAAGAGAAGAAGCCCTTTAGATTTTTGTGGCTTCTGTTGCGGTAGGAGCAGGGGAGTGAGGATACCCCGGGAGCCCTGGCCTTCCATAGGCTACTGGGCTGCACAGACTCTATCTAAAGGAGCTTCTGCTGCTTTTTAAAAACTTCTTAGAAATAAGCCTGCGTGCCTCCTCCGACCAAGGGAGAGCACGTTTAGTTCGTTTAGTTTGCATGGACCACACACCTGCCCCTCCCTCGGCTCCTTCCTCCCTCTTATCTGAAAAGACCAAACATGAGCCCACCACCCACGGAAATCTCTTCGTTATTTTGACACTGAGAAATAACTTATGTAGCAGCTGATGGCACAGCCTGAGAGAGGTTTGGGTTCCCACAAAAACAGTTTCTACCCTTTTCCTAATCTTATTCCTGCAGAAAGTGAGCACAGATATAAAACTGAGTCTGTATTACAGTTGTCTCGAGAATGTCAGTCTTTCTTAAGAAAGCCTGACAGGATTCATTCGGATTTCAAGAGTCACTGAAATCAACATTTGCTTCTCTCAGAACCCCTGATTTCTTGTTACGAAAGGCCAGCACAGGACCGAGATGCCGGGAGTCACTAGCCATGGATGCCCAAAGACAAAGCCACTCACTTGTTGTGGAACTCATAGATTTCCTGCATGTTCCCGAAGATGATGAGCTCTTTGTTCACGATGCCTGGGGGGATCTCCTCCACGCCGCTGGTCATCTCCCACAGGTAGGTCTGGCCGGGGGGGAAACACAGGCATTAGACAGAAACCAACACCACATTTTTAAGAAGCAGATGTTTATGACATCTGTGGATACAGACCCAGAGTTAATGTACACCTGCAAATGGATCTTAAGAATGGAATCTTTTAAACAAGCATAAAAAAACTAGGGAAAAAAAGGAGCTCCCCAGTTGCTATAATACTTGAAAATAGTCCCTGCACTTTTCAGCCCTAAACTTACTTCCACCTTTGAATGACCCTGTCCACAAGGTACAACAAATATTCATAAAACTGAGTATTAGTTGCCAATCAAAAGTAGGAAGCACGCTTCTTGGAAGCTGCTATAAAATTCTATACAAAGGGAATGTCAGCCAGGCCATCATGTGATAAATGAAACAAGAGGATTAACGCTGTATCATCCCCGCAGTGAGCAGAGAACAAGCCTGGAACTTCACAGAAGTGCAGAAACATGAAACTGGCAGCTCACATGCACTTTAAATCTCAAAAAAAAAATGACAAAGTGTGATTATTTTAAGAATTACTAATAAGAAGGAATAAATACAAGATTATACTCAATCTAAAGAAACAAGTTAAAAAACTTACTTACATCCATACACTCCCGGAGGTCTCTTACGTAAGCCTTTTCCGTTTGAATTAACTCAGCCATTATGAACCTTAAACAGATGAAGACAACAAATAGTTCAGCTCACAGGCAGGATAGACTACCTACTTTTATGGCTTATGAAATAATAATAAAGTGGCTTAAAAATCATCAGGCAGTGATGTTTTTTGCAGAATTAAATCAAGAATAGGTAGAACAATAGTGGTATCCAGCCATCAATTCAAAGAAAAACAATTTAGAAACCTGGGGCCAGATAATGCTTTGCAGGTGGGCTGTCCTGTGCCTCCTGGGACATTCGGCAGCCTCCCTGGTTGCCACCCACCGGATGCCACCTGAGAGGCAACCAAAAATGTCTCCATACACTGCAGTGTCCCCCAGGGGACAAAACTGCCCCGACCGAGAATCACTGGATTAGAACCATCTTTTTGTGAAATTAATATCTAGTATGTTCACTAGTTGGCAATGTTTAAACACCTCCACTTGTGTTATTAATTTCTTCTCCTTAGTATTGCCACTCAGGACCTACTAGTGATGAATGATAATAAGTCGAGTTGCCAGCCCCACTTGAAACAGGGGCATGGGGATAAAAACAAGAAACTATTTCTGACGCAGGTGATAAGGAACAGTGCACGCAGTCGAGTTTGAGTTGCAAAAGCTAGTAAGGACATTCAGAACCTCAAGAAGTCATAATGCCAACTGGTTTCAGAGCACACGCAAAAGAAGCATGTTTGTCCACGTGACATTTTCTTGACTTTTTCCATAAATCTGGCAGGTTCTTAAAGACCAGCTTACTCTTTCCTGCGGGCAGATTTCCGTTTTTCTTCATTAAGCTCATGAGCAGCATCGCGCAATTTCACCTCTGACCCAGGGATACTGGCTGGAATGATATCTAGCTGAAGACTTTTACTCTGTGGAATGAGAGAGTCAATGAACTTCAGTGAACTGAATTAACACAGAAGAGCACCGTGATGTATTCAGTTCGCACAAAGCAATTTACCGATTTGTTGGAATCCGAAGAAATCCCCAGGGCTTTCTCCAAAGAGGTCCTGTACTTTTCCATCCGCAGAGAGAAATCTCTGTACCTCTTATCCACGGCAGTGACACATTTTTTTATTTCTGCCGCATGGGCATGCCCTTTTTCACAAAAGCCATCAGCTAGCTGTATCAATAGCTTCACCCTCTCTTTGGTTTGCTGCAAAAAAACCAACACAACAGGAAAGTATTATGAAGCAAATGAACCCAACTGCCAGGAATCAGAAACACTAGTAACTTGCCTAGAAGTCAGCTGTAAACCAGAAAAACGCCGCTGGTTACAGAAGCCCAGACTCCCGCCCCACGTCCATCCCGTTCTTCTCCCTGAGCGGAGACGAGTTCCCTTTCCTCAGCTCCTCCACAGTGAATGGTGTTTTTAAGACCTGGGCTAAAAAAGTCTAGACTTTCAACGTCTTCATCTGATCAGTGCTCAGTAAAAATCTGTGGAATGCACGAATGAATGTGCACTTGGCACGCCCCCCCCCCCCCCCCGTGAATCGAAGACTATCCTCCTTTGAATGGGCTGCAGATCGTCCCTGCGTTACACATGTTTCCTCTGTGTGCACAGTCAGACCATAAGTTCAATCAGGGCGGCAGCCATCCGAGATTCTGCTCTTCCCGATGCACACGTGTGGCCAAGGATCTCCCACGGCGGACACTCAGCAGGCCCCGATGCGGCTCCTCGGCATCGCACGCTCACATCTCTTTCCACTCACAGGGGATGTGGGGGATGTCACTCCTCAGGGAATGATCTCCACAGAGGCATTTTAAATTCTGTTCCCTGTTTAGAACTCTCTCTTGTAAAAAAAATATTTTAGCTCTGGTTGGTGTGGATTGAGCACTGGCTTGTGAACTGAAAGTTCGCCAGTTCGATTCCTGGTCAGGGCACACGCCTGGGTTGCGGGCCAAGTTCCTAGTGGGGGGGCATGAGACAGGCCAGGCTGCAGGCAGATGTTTCTTCACACATCAGCGTTTCTCTCTTTCTCCCTCCCTTCCCCTCTTTTCTAAAAATAAATAAATAAAAGCCTTTTAAGAGATTTTATATATATATATATATAAAAGATCTTTGATTAGGTTAGGCATTACACTTCTAACTTCCCGTAAAGTTAAGGGCCACTATAAAACACTGTCCTATGTAAGTGGCAGCAACTTCACCCCACTTTGATTTTCCCACTGCTCTTCGCTTGCGTCCATCTCACTGATCTTTACTACGAGGCTTCCTTCAACGTTCCCACAGGCATTTCACATGAGTATATTCTTCTGCCGCGGAAACTGCTTTCCTCAGATAAGCTTTAACTAGAAAATCTTTACGACTAACAGTCAGGAAATTGACTTTAAAATCCCCAAAAGAAAGGTCAGAGTTCAAAACCTGGATAAATTATCTTGGTTTGCACAATAAAATTTTTGAGCCAGAATTCACCAGAGAACCTGTCTAATCAGCTGTAAAGATCCGCAGACTGTACCCGGCTGGGGGGTCTGCCCCCGCATCCAGCAGCTACATCCGCTCTGGCCTTTGGTTCTCTGCACAGGTCTCCTGCTGCCTCCTAGATGTTGCCATGGCACCTTCACCTCTTTGCTCCACCAAAGTACCCCCCCCCCCCCGCCCTGACCACGCTTTATTGTCTCGAACAACTTCTGCCACAGGTGCAATTGACTTATGACATCACTGTCTGTCTCTCTTCTGTTAGCTGGTGACCGCCACAGGCCAGGGACACTGGTTTGCTTGCTAACACCTCCCACCCCTTCCATGTGAGGCACACAGTGGCAGTTCACCAAATACTTACTGGGAAAATAAAGGAACAGGTTCTTACACAAGACTGTGACACCTGTGACTTTGATGGGCATAGCAGCTACTCCTACCGGCACAGGCTTCGAAAATACATGAAAACAAAACTCAAGGAACATTAACGACTTCTGTGAACAAATGAATGCTGTGGATTCTGTGAAAGCTGCTGAGCTGGAAAAAGTCAGCAACACTGAAAATACTCTCCAAGTTTCTAGGGCTTTCATTTTGTGTAACGACGAACTCTCATGGAGTGAACGACAAGAACACTATCTGTTAAACCTTTCGGTTTGTCATCAGCACAAAACCTTTCTGAAGACAAGACTAGCCTAATTACAAACCGAGGAAACAAGAAGTGCAAGTTTCAGATCTGGAAGCGTGAGTTCCAAAAGGAGTTAACTGAGAAACACTACTAAATTTTATTTTATTTTATTTTATTTAAAGATTTTATTTATTTATTTTTAGAGCAAGAAGGGAGGGAGAAAGAGAGGGAGAGAAATATCAATGTGTCGTTGCCTCTCACATGCCCCCTAGTGGTGACCTGGCCTGTAACCCAGGCATGTGCCCTGACTTGGAATCCAACCCATAACCCTTTGGTTCACAGGCCGGCACTCCATCCACTGAGCCACATCAGCCAGGGAGAAACACTACTAAATTTTAATATCAAAGAGAATTAATACAACCAATGCAGGATTTATAAAAATTAGGTTGCATTTATCACTTTTCACTGTTTTGTGCCAAGACATTAATCTGCTGAAAAGCACAGAAAAGTATTACTGTCCCAGCACCGAAGCACAAACTACACAGATTTCTTCAGGGGCTAAGAAAGCTAAGTCGTGTTCTAAGTGTTGGAGACAGAGAAGTGAAGATAAAAAAGACAGTGCAGCTTACCTACATTAAAAGAGAAAACAAAACAGCAAGAAGCTTCAGGAAGATTTCTGTGTGTTTGTGTAACATCACAAAACAGACCAGTTGCTGGTATGCAACACCAATAAGCCGATGCTGATTACTGAAATGTATTTTAACATGCACTGAGTTGCAAATGCATCAAGTTGTCTCAGTGAGGAGCGGCTTTACTGCCATTAACACTGAAAGTGTTGCAGTGCTCCCTGCTGTAACAATCGGATTGGAAGACGGTCCTGTCGAAGTGAAGGATTCTCTACATAACAGGAGAAAAGTGATCTCTTAGAAGACGGTCTCACAGGCTGACAGGACAAGTAAGAAAGTAGCCCAGTATCAATGGGAGAAACTAAACGACATCTCCAAGCACCAAAGCAGGTACTTTCTGATGGAAAGGCAGCCAGAAAACAAACAAAAAGCGTTGCTAAGAAAAAAAAGTGACAGGTATTTGTTCAAAACCCACCAGTGCCTCTAATCAATATATTCAATGAAAGAAAGAGCTCTGTTCTGTGAAACAGAAAGGTCAGATGTCATCTACGGTTTTAGATGCTTTTTAAAAGACAAAACACAAGGGCAAAAAGTAATGCCTGTTTACTACTCCCTTTCCCACTGGTCGTACTCCAAAATTCAGGAAACAAAGAATTTAAGAATAATAGGAAAACCCTTTCATGCACACTCCACTGGGAACAAAGCTGCCACGCCCCTCAAACCCCGACAGGGACGTTCGCGCCGCACTCTGTGTGCACGGCACTCTGTGTGCACGGCAGCCCCGGGAGCCGCGCGGTGAACAGGCTGCTTGGCCACACAGAACAGCCTGCACATGTTCAGTCGGTGAGAAGGGACAATTCTTACATCTACTTCTGAATGCTGTTTTAAGTATTTTCTCCATACCTTCATATTCAAAGGATACTCAGAGAAAGAAATGTAGATCATACCATGCACATAACTGTCATTTATTAACCCACCATTAACAAAAATGAGAATTACACAGCTAATTCCCACAGTGTTGTATCCAGAGGAAGGAAGAAGCGTGGTCCTCACCTGCAGAGGCAGGGCAGGCCGGCTCCCCTCTGGGCACCCACGGCCCCCCTATCATGGCCAGGCTATCCTGCCTGCCTGCCTGCCTGCACCCGCCCCCAAGCCCCCACCTGACACTCACGGCACCCCACGAAAGGGCAGGTTTCTTTACCAGCCCTGCAGTGGTCGGTCTGCCAGCAGCTGCACTAGACTCTGTGTTTCTCCAGAACAGAACCAGGGGTTCTGAGTGCCCGGTACCCAGGGGCTGAGTGGAAGGAAATCAGCTGAGAGCTTAGAGCTGGGGTGGGGGGCAGCTGGGAGCGGAGGGCTGGGAAGAAGAGGAGGAGTCAGAAACCATTACAGAAAACATAAAAAAGTACAAATAAACATAACACAAAGTAGCCGTCTTTATCTCAAATGATTAAAAATTCCTCTCTGACATGTTTTCGATCCAAGTTAAGGGTGACACACACACACATCAACCTCTTTACAGGGACACTTCTTTTTAACCAAGAATATTATTTAACTTGACCATTTATTTTCTACTCTTCGACTTAATTGTTAGCTTTTTCTAATAACTCAATCTATCATCGAAAACAGAGGCACGAAAACATTACAATAAATTATGTTCAAAAACTTTGAAAAACAAAAAGAATGCCACGGGTTGAGGAGGAGACTGAGAGAATCGCAAACTCTTCTGAGGTCAGGGAAGAGGGAGCTCCCGCAGGTCACTGTGGAGATGCTCACATACTGACTTAAAAACTACTAACTCCTCCCACAGACTGCAGACACCATAGAGACGTGTTCAATTTTATTTTGACTTTTGGGAGAAAACAGAAAATGCTTCCAGTTTTACAAACCTGCGGAACAGCCGGCTTGTGCCGGGCTGAGTGGAAACGATGTAACTGTAACAACTTCCACTGACTCCCGGGTGGGGGGGTGAGGCACGGAGAAAAAACCCACAGAACAATCAAGTCCAGTTGGCAACACTGAACAGTGCTTCATAAGAGCTGCCAGTACTCACAAAATAGAAATCAGGAAGAAAAAGAGAATAATAATGAAAAGGACACGAGAGAAATAAAAAGGAAGGAGATGAGAAGTATTTGCAGAAGTCAGAGGCAGAGCAGCAAACAGATAAATGAAGGGAAAACTGAGGGCAAGCGTGAAAGGCAGGAAGAAGCACCAGAAAAGTCGTGTATAACAAGCCGTGTCGGTCACCCCGTTTCTCATCTCATAAAGTATTTCCTAAGTGATACTTTGGAGGGTTATTTTATTTGCTCAAAGCATCCTGTTCCGGGCTACCCTGGAAAGACCCGAGCAGAGGCAGGGCCCCGAACGGACGCGCGCGGCGGCCCGACGCACCTTCGCCGTGATCTGGAACTCCTCGTGCTCCTTCAGCAGCTCCTGGGTGTGCTGTATGCTGGAGCCCGTGGAGGTGTGTGTGGACAGGTAGAACTCCCCGTTGTCGTGGATCCACTCCAGGGCCTGGGCAGGGAAGGAACGAACACACGTTTCACGGAGGAACAGTGGTGAGGGGGGTGCAAAGTGCTGCATATCTCGGGGAAATGGGAAGTCACAGGCCGCGGTCGGGGCACCTCGAGAAGCACCCCCTCGGAGAGACAGACAAGTTTCTGAACTACGTGTCAGAATCCTAAAACTTAAAAAGAAGTCGACAGTCTAGAAAGCTGTAATTGTGTCACTTACGTAACAACAACAAAAAGGCAAAGAGTTCCTAGAATTATGAACCTAAGTCATAATACAAGCACCAAGACTCTTCTTCAAGAATACGGGGCAGCGTGGGGTGAGGGGGTGGGCCGAGACCCTCACGCTGTTAAATAAGGAGCCACCAGGACTTAGCAAACCAACTGAGAAGTTCTCACCAAAAGAAGAAGAGAACACAGATGTGAACTCCTAGCTTTCTAAAGTACAGTTTCAACCCTTCCTTCCTACTCCTGTGTCTGGTGAACACCCAGACGCAGGCCCACTTTGCTTGTTCTGAGGGCTCCTGCAGAGGACACGTCACGTGCGCCCCAGATGAGCCACTGGGCGACGCTGGCACGTGGCTTAACCCTCCCAGTTGCCGGAGAGAGACGACCGCGCCTGGAGAGAAAGGGGCCGGCGCGGTTCAGCCCGCAATGGGACGGCGCCGTTCTCATGCACCTGTTCTTTCCTGGTTTTGGATGGCAGCCATGGGTTTTCCTTCCACGTCCCCACAGCTGAAGTGAAATCGGACTTACTTAAGTAACACACGCACCTTATGCTATGTAAGGAGAAGCTTTTATATCTGCCCTTTATATCTCAGTTATCCACTGCTGGCTGGTATTGAAACAGAAACATTACTGTCTCTATTGGATATTTCACAGCACATATAGCATTTTAGGAGAAAAAACAAAAAGAAAACCATGACCCAGATTACTTACCATGCAGTTTACTGGCTGGGAATCTACTTTTGTTATGCCTGAGGGCGCCTGTCCCATCTCAGAAACAATGTTAACATTGACTCCCAATCAAGGCAGAAAGCCATTTGTCAATTTAGTCAAAGGTCCTTGGCTTCTCTATCCACACAGCCAATGGTACCCGAGTGCCTACCATGGAGTCAGGTGCTGGGTGAGGCACCAGGGAAAGAGAAGCTCAGTCCCTGCTGCTGTGGACTGGGAAGGGGGCAGAGATGAAGTGAGACACACAAAAGACAGATGAGAGGGGGAGACCTTGCTTAGAAGGGTGGTCGGTCAGCAGAGGGGCATCAAAGTGGGGACCTGCAGGCTGAGAAGGGATGGGCTCAGGATGGATGGATGGAAACTGTGCGGGGTGGGGTGGGGTATGGGGGTGGGGGGAACACCCCATGGCCCCGAGCGGAGGGAGCTGGGTCCACTGCAGGGAGAGGCGGGAGGTGAGGCTGTGGAGGGCAGGCGTTGCTATGTGAGAGGGACTGGAGTTGGGGGAAGGAGCCGCACCAGTTAGCAAACTGGTTCAGAGGTTCGGAGGGGACCTGGCTGGCACGATGGCTCTGGACAGGAGAAGGTCAGGCAGATGTGCCACTGACGGAGGTTTTCACCTACAGGACCGATGAGCGGTGAAGGTGGGAGACAGGAGTCAGGAACCACACACCCCGTAAGATGAGGGGACACAGGGCGCAGTAACTTTTCAGTCCACTTCCGCCTTCACTGAGGCCGAAGTGGAGCCATGCCAAGAAAGTGGCTGGGATTATCAGTCTGGGCTCCACAAATGGAGGCCAGGGCTGCAAGACAGCAACAGAGAAGATAAGGGAGGAAAGAGAAACAAGAACCAGCCTCAGCTGAGCCCCGGGGAGAGTCGACGTGCAGAGGCGGAGACCAGGAAAGGGGGCAGCGGAGGTTTGGGCGGCAGAGGGTGGCGAATGACACTGACGATGGCACTGTGACGGTGGCGCAGGGCAGAGCCCGACAGGTGCGCATGGCCAGTGGGCCGTCCTCGGTTACGGCCTAAACTTCATGACTTCGTATTTGGCAAACAAGCTGACTTTCAGAAAAAGCAACAACACATTATCCCCATCAAGGGAATTATTTACAAATTCATTCTATGTAGCTGAATGATTCTTTGTCTTTCGACAGAGAAGTAATAGAGATATATGAGAGAGAATTATGAAACAATCTGTAATCAGAAGCAAAGTCAGGCTGCCCTAAATCTAAAACACAGTTGAAATGAACTGTTTTTAAATAAAATGCTAAGAAAATGTAATTTAAACATTGAAAATACTACTGCTTTCCACCTCTGCTGGAAATATGAGAGCGGCACCTGGTAAAGTCAGCCCAGATGAGGAAAAGGCCTCAGCCATCGGCCTCTGGGGAGTGAGGCCGCCCATTGAGAGACCAACAGTCACCCACAGAGAGCAAAATACGCTCCCTACATGGGAAAACCGTGTGAGGAAGGTACAATCTTCTCAGGCTGTACGATTCCACCGATCGCCTGCTCTGGGGACACAGGAGGCAGACAGGTGGACTCAGATGGTGGTCCGGGTCTGACATGGTTACCGTGGTGACTAAGCTCCTTGACATGGAGCACGTGAGACAGCTCCACAGATTCTTAGGCCACTGTGAAGGCCAAAGAGAAGTGACAGGGGTCTCAGCGTTCACATTAGGGGTCCGACAAACTTCCCCTGAAGTGACCTTCCATTCCTCCCATGCACTTTACCCCCAAAATGACTTCAGAGGGCGGGAGAACTACAAATGCCTCTGCGTTAGTCAAATGCATGAATGTTTTTAACTCCTGAACCGTCGGAAACGCTGTCACATTTTATTTAATTTTTGCCCAGTTTATCTGAAGAACGTTTTATTTTGAACACATAAATACAGCCACATAACAGAACCACCCCCTACAGTACTTACACAAGCACAGCACCTCGATTCTACAATGATCTCTAAACTGTCGTCATGTGTAACGTGTGCTCTGCTGTCTTAGATGTGAATGAGGTCACGACAGTGGAGACGAGCTGAGTGACATAGGGGGCCAAAGTGACACGCTTTTCTGAGGTGGTGGGGTTTTCGTTTCACACCGAATGGTTAACTACGAGGCACGGCCCGTTGGGACCATCAGAAAGTGGTTTTGAAGCTGCTGGCACGCGGTCTGAGCACCGGGTGGAGGGCCCGGGCGGCCCTGTGTGGCAACTGACCTGCTTGGCGCTGCGCTCGAAGACCACGTACTGCTGGCACTGGTCCAGCCGCCTCTTGCGCAGGGTCCAGTAGTGCAGCACCCGGTTCTCCCGCTGGAAGAGCTCGTTCAAGATATCTGAGAGGACAGAGAAGGGCGCTGGTGGTCGCCACGGACGAAAACGCCCGCAAACACCATTCGCTGTGACTTAGACTTCTTACACAAATGCCATTCACTGCAAGGCAGATTTTACACAGCGAGCCACAGTGCTTGCCTGTCCCAGGTTCCCAATGAGCCTGCCAACCAGAGCTCTCTCCTAAAGTCTTTTACCCCAATTTATCATCAGAGGAGCATAGGCACAGGTGGCAGACACAAGGCCAGCGGGACGAATCCCGCCCTCCACCTTGTTTTATCCGGCCCGGCACCTTGTTTCTACCCAGCAGCAGTGCCGAGCTCCCTGCCCCTAGTTAAGGAGTCGTTACATTTATACAGTCCTAAAATCGGCCCTTCGAAGGTGACTATGAGACTGATGTGGCCCCCGGTGAAAATGAGCTTGACGCCCCTGCTAAGGTTATGGTTGGCCTCTAAGACCTCGGGGTCATGGGATCGGTGGGCCAGACTCCTGCCTCCCCTGCTGGGCAGTTTGTCTGCATCAGTATTTAGCTATTTTTTCCAAGACCACTAAAACCTTCCCATATATAGAAGGAATTCAATGTACGTTAAAGGATGTATGTCAAAAGGTGAAGGATTAGAAGAAAACAAAAGGTATCCTTTTAAAAAATATAAAGCAAAGGCCGAAAAACCCTGATGACCTAAAAATTAAGACTGTCATCACCAAGCACTAACAGCCATGAAATATTATACCAATCAAAAAACAGGAAAAAGTATTGGGAAAATATAACACACTGACCTAATTTACTTAATAGTCAAGAGAAAAAGACAAACAATCTGTGGAACATGAAGTTGATGATTTTTAAAACTGCGGCCACCAAACAGGGAAACAAGCGCAGGCTCACTCTGACAAGGGGACCGTCTCTGGCCACTTTCCGGCAAGCGCGGTGCTGCCATTGCTGTTAGAAGCGGTGGGGCGGGCGCTCGGGCCCCCGTCTTCTCCGTGAGGGGGGAGGACAGAGCACGGCCCTCGCAGAGGGCAGCTGGCAACAGGGGCGACACCGAGGTGCCTGTGCCCTTGAACCAGGATTTACCTTCCAGCTGACGGTGTTCACACAAGCAGCTGCAACGATTTGTACTCGGATGCGTGAACACTGAGGTGCAGCAACGTGTGAGCCCATCCATTGGGGGACAAGTTAAACCAGTCACAAAATCATCATACTAGACATAGAAGAATAGGGCAGATCTTTAAATCTGATATAAAAATATGACTCAGGTATACTACCAAGTGACTGAAGAAAAAAATTGCAGGGATATATAGTCCCATTTTGGTTAAAAAAACAAAAAAACAAAAAAAGGACAGATAAAGTGCTTCTCAGATAAGATCAAATTCAAGGAGTTCATCATCACCAAACCCTTATTATATGAAATATTAAAGGGACTTATCTAAGAAAAAGAAGTTAAAAAAACATGAACAGTGAAAGGACAACAAACTCACAGTTATTAACAACTACACCTAAAACACAAGCAAACTAAAAGGACAGCTAGATCAGGAGTGGAAACATAGAAATGAAGATCTCAAGGAGGGTTAGCAACAGGAGAGTGGGAGGAGGAGAAGGGGGGAGAAGGTACAGAGAATAAGTAGCATAGACAGTAGATAGAAAATAGGTGGGGGGGCAAGAATAGTATGGGAAATATAGAATCTAAAGGACTTAAGACACATGGTCATAAACTAAAGGGGGGTAATGGGGACGGGGAGGTAGGGTGGAGGGGAATGAAGGAGGGGAATAGAACAACTGTAACAACATAATCAATAAAAAATAAATTAAAAACAAAAAACAAAACAAAAAGCAGGATGGGTGAGTGGAACCCACCTATGTTCAGATTTCTCCACATATTTCGATTTACGTGCACAGACAGATGCACAGAAAGTCTCAACGGTGGTTATCACCGGCAAAGGAATTACGTAATTCATACGCATTTGTCACTTTTCAAACTTTTTACAGTACTCTGTTTTACTCCAGAAGTTTATAAAATAACTATATAAAAAAAAGTCAGACAAATGATCTCACCTATAAGAGGAACCCAATGAACAAAACAAACTAATGAGCAAACTAGAACCGGAGGCGTGAAAGGAGGAAGAGACTGACAGGGACCAGGGAGTGGGGAGGGGTTAAGCGGGGAGGGAAGGGGAAGGGCCTGGTTAAAGAACATGTATAAATGACAATGACCCGTGCACATGGACAACAGCGTGGGGACTGACTGTGGGAGCAGCCGGGGACAAAGGAGGGCAGCGGGCAGAGCAGGGTAGAGCAAGGAGGGAAATCTGGGACAACTCTAATAGAGTCATTAAAAAAAACTTCACAAGAGATTGAAATTGCAAGTCAACTAGATGGTGACTAGACTGTAAGTCCACTAAGTTCCCCACCAGCGTTTACGGAGTTCTCGGCGGGCTGAGCGCTGTGTGTGAAACAGGAGGCTGTGAGCAGCATTTGCCCATCAGCTCAGCGGTCCTGCCCCAGTATCCCCTCACTCTACTGAAAACATGAACTGGTTTCGTAAAACAGACTCAGACTTTGAAATCTGAAGCCTGTCAAAAAACTGTTACCTCTTAAATGAAAACATCACACGTGCATATTAACATAAACCTCGGGGTCTTTTCTGTTCTCTGATTTTCACAGTCTCTGCCTGGGCCAGGGCTGGTTTGGGGCATGGAAGCCACCCAGCAGAGGGGCGCTCTGGGGCTGCCTTAGCTCCTGAGGGTTACTCTGATCCCCTGGGCTGACCCTTCTTGGCTGTACCTCTCCTCTGGCACTGTCGCCCCTGCATGAATCTACTACACTGACACACCCATAAACCTTCTGTCCCCAAGTCTATGGTGAGAGAAAAAGAACATTTCTTTTTTAACTCTCCCCAGCACACAGCATGGGGAGAACGACTAGCAAATGCACGGTGATTATCTGGTGAGTGAGGACATGAACAGACACCCGCCTCGCACAGGCATGTGCATATCAAACTAGTACAACCTAGAAAGCCTCCTGGAATCTTCGATCAGGGCAGAATGTGCCCCCAAACCAAGAGCAATATTGAAAGGTGGGAGAAAGGAATTGATTTTTCTGTTAAATGAGTCAAGGAAACTGATTACCAATACACATAACTTGCAGGCAATGAGGATTCCTTTCTGCTGAAAATGACTGCGCCTGTTAGTCACTTATTTTTCCCAAAAGAAAAGCCCACTGACTAATAAGTAAATAAATCTCTTCTGTAGAGCTTTGAGGATTGTACCAAAGTGAGACAAAATCCTTCTATGAGAGCAGATGAATCAGACCACCAGGGAGAAGAATGTAATGTACAAAGTTTTTGCCAATCATATTGTTTTTAAAAAGTGTGGAGTGAATCATCAGTTACGTGGTTGTTGCAATTTTTCCCTGTGAAGCTCAGCTGCAAGTGTGCGTCTGTGCGACCTCTGTCTCCTCCTGCACCTGGAGCTGACTGCTAGGCTCCCGATGAGAATCAAGCCGACAGAATTCGGCCTCAACATCAGGACTGTTGTAAACATCTCTCATCATTTCTCAGGACCCACTCCCATGTCATTTCAACTGAAATTGCCAAAACTATGATTACATTTGAGTTTAAAATTATGTAACACCTGATTGCATTTTCTCTGTAAAATAGTCAGAATTCTACAGAGTAAAAGTTTAAGTCCCCTTCACCTGCCTCCACACCAATCCTATTTATCATTTTGTATAAGTTTTGCCAGATTTTCCCTATATATTTACACATACATGTTATATTAAACATGGCTTTATAGATTTTATACTCAAATAATATCAAACTATATGATACTATTTTACAATTTCTTTTTCTTAATAATGCTTATATAATAAAGTTAATAACACTTTATTTTGCTTGTAGATAACTCTGGTTTTCATTTTTTCCCAGCTTATAATATTTTTACTTACTTTAACAAAATAGTCAATGCCAATATAAATCATCCTAAGTCATGTTTTTTTCTCCCTGTTTATATTCTTCAACTTTATTCAATAAATTATGAGTCTATACACAAAGACCAGCAGAAGTATCGCCTGCTTGAGTGTGGCTGGTACAGTAATAATATAGGTACAATAATTTATAGTTTTAATTTGAACATTTCACCTAAAATAGGGGTGTGCTTGAGTGTGATATTGTTATGTTATAGAATTGCAAGCTTATGATTTTGTAATGAAAGACTTTATAATAAAAAAGGGACATTATTTGTGTTAGGCCCTGTATCTAATATTCAATTCTTAAACTAAGATACTCGGTAAGAATTTTAAAACAGGAAACAAACATTTAAAACGAAGCCCTGGGTGAAGACTTCCAAGCACACCAGCCCGGCGCCTCCTGCGCCTGCCAGTCGGCCGAGCCCTGGGCGCACTCACTTTTTACTTGCTGTTCGGGGGCTTTGACGTGAGTGACCATCCCCGGCATGTTCACACTGTTCCTGTGCAGGTACTTCAGGAAGACGTCTGCATTCCTCCTCGCAAGTGTGCACGCCTAAGAGCAATGGAGAGAGATGTGCTATTAGTCTGACTTACACAAACATGGGTTTTTGAGTCCTTATGGACACGAGTCGGCTCTAGCACATGTCTTCACTGAGAGTGTTTACCTGGCTAGCTGTGGCTTAGAGAATACATAGTTTAAATCACATTTCAATTAAAAAAAAAAAACAACATCTTGGAGCCCTTGCTTCTGCTCCGGTTGCTCTGCTGTAAGCTTCCCTACTGAGGGGCCTGGGGGCAGGGAGTGAGGGCAGCTCTTGACCAGTGAACAGAGAGCAAGTGAAGCCCTTCCCCAGGCCAGCCTTGAGGCGGCCATGACCACGGCCAACCCCTGAACCACAGCCAGGGTTTCTCAGTGTGAGAAACCCTGAGCCAGACGCCCCAGCTGGGCCGGGCCTGGATTTCTGTGAGCAGCAGGCAGTGCGATGCTTTTGGCTTCTGACTCATGGAGTCTGTGTCTCTGCTGCCTCTGTCCCTGCCGGCGTGGACGAAAGCGGCCGTGGACGACCCACGGGTGAGTGGGGGGTGGATTTACCCTCGGGCCTCGGCGCGTGCCAATCCTTGGTTTAAGCCCTCGAATATGGGGGTGGTTTGTAATGTGGTGTTATTTTGGTAGTAGATAACTAATATCACACGTTTATAAACTGAAGGGACCTACATTCCACCACCCTGAACCTACTTTTTGGGGATTCTGATTTTAAACTGATCATTAAGAAATGAAAGACTCAGAAAGAACCTTTGACCCTCCCCCATTTTCTGCCCAAGAAAGACAGACCGAGATGCTTCAGAAAGGAAATCTTAGGATGTTTCCTTCACCTAATTTTAATTAAGTATGGTACACAGAAGGCTTCAGGTAGGAGCCTATTAGCTACATACCCCACGTGAACCAGAGACGTGGAAACAAGCAACAGTCTGACAGCTGTGGGAGGGAGGAGGGGAGAGGAGGATGGGAGAAGGCGGCAGGGGATAAGGGGAAAGGGGAAAGGGATGGGGGGGGGGAGAAGCTGAAGGGACCAGTCAAGGAACATGTACGCATGATCCACAGACAGGGACTGAGTATGGTGACAGAGGGGTGGGCTGGGTAGAGGGGCAAAAGGGGGAAAACTGGGACAACTGCGATAGAATAAACAATAAATAAATCAACAAACACCTGTGTGTCCCACTGTTTCTGAGTCACGTAGCAAGGACTTTCCTGCCACAGCTCCACTCTTCCGCCACTACCTGCAAACCTCCCACTCTCACCCCTGAAACTGAATATTCATCTCCCACCCTGCCCTCCTTGGTCCAAAATGTCTCATACGCGTATACTCAATGCTGCCTCACTGTCTCTGGAATTTTCATGGATTTATCATGTCTGTGGGAATTCCCCACCCACAAGTATTAAACGTGGATTTTCCCCTGTGTAGTCTGTCTCTGTTAATTTGGTTATTAGCCCAGCCAGAAGAACTTGGAAGATGGGAGGAAAGTATTCATATGTTTTAGCCCCACAAAACCAAACAAGCAACTCACCAATGTATACAAAAACAAGAGCTCCGTAAGAGAAAAAGAATATAAACATGAAATGGAAGAAGTTAAGGGAAAAAAACATGTTGATTACATTTGAATACGAAATATCATGCACATATCCTGTCCCCAATCTGGAATTAATATTTTCTTCAAAGAGCTCTGCCCCCTTCTGTGGTGAATGGTGCTGAGAGACCACAGTCTGGGCACGAGGGGTGGGCATTATTGTTGGGTCGGTCACGTTTGTAGGCCTTTCCCATTGATGGAGGTAGAACACGTTTTAAAAATTAAGCTAAAATATGCCTGCATCTCTACTATTGAGTCTGAGAGAGTCAAGCATGTACCCGCCTCTTCTCCACAAACTCTCCTTTAGATGAACCTGACAGCTGAGGGGGTCACAGTCCTAGCTAATCGAGGAGGAGAGAATGGCAGAACTTCACCACTTTGCAACTCCTCAGGACTGATGTTACTACGACTACCAGACCCACCAGGTGAGGGGCTGCTGGGGAAGGGTGTCCCGGGTGAACTGGACTCGGCAGGTCTGAGGCACTGATGGGCCCTCACACTGCAGAGACAAAGAGAGAAGTGGACCTGGTGCCTCAAGCTCTCAGCCTAAGAGAAATTCAGAGGACCCGGAAGGTGCTTTCGCCAAAATCGGAAGAGTGGGAAACACCGCGCCGTGGGAAAAGCTTACTCCTTCAATTGGAAGTGATAATGAAGGAAAGGGTGGGTTTAGACGAAGACAGACTTAAAAGGACACTAATCAAATCAATGTTTAGACCTTCTTTGGATCTTGATTAAAACCACGTACAAAAAGACATTTGCGAGGCAATCAGGAAAATTTGAATACTTCAATTTTACATGAAATAAGTTATTATTAATTTTTAAGATGCAATAATGGTATCATGGTTGTTTTAGAAAACTGTAAGTTAATGTTTAGATTCTTACCAGCACACCTGCAAATAAAATGAGGTGAGGTCTAGAATGTAAAGCGACCCAGTGAAGGCAGGCACGTGCCCGCATGTTGATTACTGAGGCCGGGCGGGACGCACGGGGCTCACGCTCTACGCTCTCTGCTTCTGTACGGCGCCTTGAAACTGCCACAATGAAACGCTGGAAGACATCCGATAGACAAACACCCCAGAATTCTAGTGACCAAAGCCATCCAAACAGGCCTGTGATTATTTCTGCTTTTTAATTTTACCAAAATCTCTCTGTTACATTAACCACATAGTGTTCGAATTTTGTTTTACACTAAGTGGAGTCCAGAAAGAGAGGCAAACTGAGTCCAACTCAAAACACCTAACACTGGTCGGCATTTCACAAACTCAAATGGCAACAAGCATGGCGGGCCTCCCAGGTCCTGTTTGCAACAGTGACAGTGAGTGACTCTGGGGAAGTGAGCACCGCCTTCCCACCCGGATCTGCTTCAGTGGAAAATCACTGCGGTGGGAGCTCCAACTCAGTGCACCAGGTAAGGATTTCCAGGGGGCTGCCATTTATTCTCCCAGACCAAACAATAGCTTTCCCTGTCGGGACGGATCGTCACCTTCAGAAACGAAACAGAAACTATCGGATGTAACAGGAAATAGTGTCCGAGAGGTCCGAATGCTGCAGCAACGAGGGAAACTAAACTTAATAAAGCAACGGTGAAAAAGCGAACACCACACCGGATTTTCAACATGTCTGAGCACCAGCAAGGTCCTCAGAAAATCTGGTCCAAGAGGAAAAGAATGCAGGGTGGAAACATTCAATGTCAATGCTACTAAAAACACTCTGGCCACTGTTTAAAGTTTCAGTGTTGGAAATCAGTGACAAGTACGGACAGAAAAGTAAATAAAAATACACACACGCACAAAGCAGGCTTGAAAAAGTCCTCATTTAAAGCTCCTCGGAGTTAAAACTTACAGCCTGGCCTGAACTGAACTAAATTTCTCCAGCAGGAAACATTTCCTGAGTAAGTAACAGAAACTGATCCCATAAACCACAAGAGGTGTTCCTGCTTTGTGTCTACATTGGGCTCATATTTCTTCTGAGATACAGTCTTTGTTCCTAAGAAGTGAACTTCCAAAGGAAGATTATTTTAAGGCATTTTTGATTCATGAAATCAATCTCTCTCTCTGTTCAGAATCATTTGGCATTATCACTTTCGCCTGTTTTTTATTCACAGCTTTCTAGCTTTCTCTGTGAACACTAGAAAGACAACGTAGATAACAAGAACATTTTTAAGATTTTCTCTGAACGTCTGCCCCACTGGTCACGCGATGTGGCCCTGACTACTTTCCACACAAAGGGAGAACCGTGGGGTGTGCGGGACCTCCCTGTGGAGAGTGTCCCTGGCCTGGGGGTACCCCCTTCAAGTGACCCCTCTTGGATCTGTGCACACTGCTCAGTGAGGCACTGGCCCCCCGGGAAGCCGGCACCTACCTTCAGGAATGCTTCCTTTTGTTCCAGGTGCTTGCTGATCATGGGAGTGACGTGATCCGTCTCGGAATTGGGGCCCAGTTTGTCGGCCCCTCCACACCAGTCCTCCTCTCTCTTGTACTCCTGCTCCAGGCTCTCGAGGACACTGCAGACCTGTGGGCAGAAGCGAGATCCAGGCTCAGAGGGGGCCGCTGGCACCTAAGGGCACGGATCTGCATCTTTGGCAGCATTTTCAGTCAGGCTCTGGGCACGAAAGTGCTGGCCTGCAATCCAAGGCCCCTGGAAGGAAGCAGGGCTCTGTCTTACGTGAGGACAGATGCAGGCCTTTCAAAATGAGGACGAAATAATAGCCGAACCACCTGTCTTTCAGGCCATATAATTAAATGAGAGGCAGAGGGGTGCCTTCTTGTGCTTTGATACCTAAGGTAAGCAAAAATTATCTTCGAGGAATGCTTCTCTTCTCAGCTGGACTTGGACTTGGCTGGTTCCATCACGACTGAGGAGTTAAAGGCTGAGCTGTCCACTGAAATTAAGCTCAAAATAAAACGTCAGCGGGGAGGCCCAGGGCCAGAGCCCCCTCCCTACCTGCTCAGAAGTTTTGTAGAAGGCGACGGAGGCGTTCACCAGCTTGAGGCGGTCTTCCATCTTGAGCATGAGCTGCTGCCAGTGAGAGGCGACCTTCTCGGCGCAGTCCCTGATCATGTCCATGTCGTAGTGGTTGGCCTGCAGCATGGCTTCGGCCTTCTGCTGCACCTGCAGTGCGCTCTGGTGCGTTTTCTAAGGAAGGACAGCAAAAAGGGGGAGCATTTAACAGGGCACCCCGCATGTGCCGCAAAGGACCCAGGTGGGCCAGGGTGCTGCTGTTCTGCTGGCTTTCATAGAAGCGACCTCAGTTAGCACGGGTTAAGACACTTCTAAAAACATACCAGATAGTTCACTTAAAAAAAAAATGAAAGTTTTCATGCCTGGCAGCTACTGTTTCTATTTAAATGAATTAATGAAGGGTGAAGGCATGAGGAATTTCCGGAACAGACCACAGCGTGGGGCGCTCAGCCTGAGAGAGCAGCCACCTTTCACAGCCAGTGCTCTGAAAAGCCGCTGAAATGTTCCAAGTTGATTATCCCCATCCATCCTTCTTATAACAGCAGCCGCAGGCAAATGAACAAGTGTATAAAAGGGGGTGGAAGTGAGTACTTTTATTTTCATTTTCAACTTTAACTCTGGACCAGCATAAAAAGTTCTCAAGAACTATTGATTTTTTTTTTTTTTAAGGAAAAACGTCATGAAAAGCTAAGAATAAACCAACAGTTTTCTCTGGAGGTTGGTGCCATGGTGAACCTAGCAAAATAACAGGACAGCCCGGAAGACCCCCACTCTCACCTCCTCACTCAGAGACCATGAGAGGGGCTGAGAAGCCGGGCTCTCTCATGAAGACACACGCCGCCGGGCGGGGCAGCGGGGGCGGGTCTCTGCGGACACGCTCTTCTATTTCTTAACAATGGCAGCATTTTATATTTTGTCTGCAAAGGAGCTAATGATTCCATACAACTCTGTACCCAGTATAGTCCCCACAGCAGATCCAGGACGTGCTCTGACAGTTTAATTAGTAGGAATCACTTGGCACAGTGCACACGTTTCAAAAGATTCCTGCGGTCTGGGCTGCAAAAAGATGTGTTAATGTGTGTCCATGGTACTGTTAGTTAAAAACTAATCTAGGGAATAAATTCATAGTAATTCCTGTGGCTTCCTTCCCTGGTTGACAGTATTCAGGGTTTGGCACAAATAATGACCCTTTTTATTACAAACTCTTTTATTTCAAAATCATAAGCATGTAATTCTGTAACACAACAATATCACACTCAAGCACACTATGTGACATTTTAGGTGAAATGTTCAAATTAAAACTATGAATTATTACATTCACATTATTACCCGACCACCCGCACTCAAGCAGGTGTTATTTCTGCCAGACCCCGCATATGTAAAGAGAGAGGAAAACAAGTTTTCTGTAATGAAGTGCTCCTCTACCCTTCACTTAACCTTGAGACTGCCTGTCAATTACTGCTGCCCCCCGGGATGAAAACAGTCACCCACCCGCTGTGAGAGTGAGTCTGAGCAGGTCTCAGGTGGGCCCGAGCCGCCCTGCGGAAGTGCGGCACGGCACTGGCCCTCACGCTCAGGGGGAGCGCTTTCAGCCAGGCTCGGGGGAGCGGTCTATCCGGAACAGTGAAGTGGGATCTGTGCCTGGTTGTGATGAGCCACTAGGAGCTCTCTGTTCGGCCAAGTCTGCTTACATAGCAGGGATGTGCCTATGACACCCGCAAAATATAAAAAATCCTCAGCCAGGACACCAACTTGGGCTCCCGGGTGCAGGCTCCTGACCCGGGAAGGTGCCTCCAGCCAGGGCCGTCTCAGCGGGCCTCGGGGCCCTTTGCAGTGAGGCTGGCTGGTTGGCGTGCACGGCCGCTCCACTGCAGTCGCCAGGCTGTGGCCTTTCCCTGGAATAAACTGTCGATTTGTGAGCACTGCCGTTTTCCGTCCCACTGACCCTGTTTTGGCTTCTGGGCTCAGAGCCACGTGAGGGGATTAGCAGGCTTGCCTCCAGGCTGCGAAGACCCACCAGCTGGGAGCTGGGTCCAGCGTTCCTACCTCTATGGCGTGCTGGAATTGCTCGTGCTCCCTCTGCAGCTGCTCGGCTTCCTGTAGCGAGCTGGCCGTGATGAGTCCTGCGTTCAACATCGACTCTCCGTTGCGGATCCAGCCCAGCACCTGAAACGTTACACAGGGTACTCCAAGCAGCGGCCCTTCCCCGGGCAGCCTGTGGACCAGCAGCGAGGAGGTCCAAGCTGGCAAGGTGGTCACGCTGTTCACATCAGCTACAAAGCGGTAGTTTCCTTAGGGCCCTACGGCCATCTGCCTGCTAACCTGCAGCAGTACGTGATTGTAAGTGTTGCCTTTTTAAATGAATCCTGTTATTTTAGCTGCAAATGGGAGCTGGAAAGGTAGAGGGTCCAGAGGATGGTTATTAGTCCACAGGTCAAAACAGACTGAGGACCACATATTAGAAACACTATCACCAAGAAGAATTCTCTGATGATATTTTAAAAAAGTATTTTTCATTCCTTTCAGTCCTAATGAAAATGCAAAATTGGCAAACTGCTTGATAAAAGAACTATTTCATATCAATAACAAGTTTTCCAATTTAGTATCAGTATTAAGTGGCACAACAACCAAAGTGTGAATGAAGCTGTACTATAGTGCTCAGGGCCACACCATGAGCTTCTCAACTTCATATACAAAGAAAGGTCAATTATGGCTGCAGAAGTCACACAGACTGTGGAGGTCATTCGGTAGTTACTTGTGGCCGAGACCGCTCATTACCTATTTTCCCTGTCTCCTTTACTCAGAAGACTCCAACTGTTGGGGACAGCTTAAAACAAAACCACTTCTCGGCCCCTATTGCAGCCTGGCTACAGATACGACACAGTAATTCTAGCCACTGAGATCCAAGCAGTCACTGCTGGGGAGTTTTGTGAAAATGTTCTTTTGATACGCACGTTGCCTCTTTCTTGTTATGCTTTCGCCTTCCTGATGTCTGGACCATGGCGGTGATGCTTAGGGCTACAACAGCCATTTGGCGACCATGAGGAAAAGGCCACTGTCCTCAAGCTCACAGCCTAACACATCACGGGGCCACTAGATGGACACCAGCAATCCTACCACCTTCTGAGTCGGTGTGTGAGGAAATAATTGTTTTAGCCACTATTTTTGGACTCTGTTACTCATCAGGCCAATGCAATTCCTAATGAATATGTTAGTCTATTCCTTTATTTCTCAGATTGTTTTCTCAAAAACTATTTTATTTTTGGCAAGGAGGAGCACTTTAGTAACTGTTCTTTATAAGGCAGGTCACCTACTTCACTCATTACACAGGAGATCAGCAGGCACCTTTTCAAGACTTCTGTTCAATAACACACCTGCGTTAATGTGAGCACTGCACCGTGCTCGTGGTCTGGGGGCAACTAAAGTCCCCTCCAATCAGACTAACATGCACTCTTCTGCGCATCTGCCACAAAGCTGTACTATCCCTGCTTTGGGCCAGTGTCTAGTGGTTTTGCTGTGCACGAGACTAAATGTCACGTACGTGCTGAATGTGCATGCGCGTGGAATCCCACGGGCTCTGAGCTGAAAGCGATTTCTTCCAAAGTTCCACTTTATTTTGCCTTGCTATATGGCAGTACAGACAACACAAGAAAACCCTAGCCATGTACACAGCCTGTGATCCAATCCAGATTCATACCAGTAGATTTGGCAGAAAAACCACCCAGTCAGCTGGACCAGGAAGCAAAGTGTACAGGGTTTCGAGCAAGAGAGTAGCAATAACAAAACAAGCTAAATGGATGTTCCTCTCAAGGGCCCGCCGTGTGGGGCAGCCCTTCCCCCTGCAGCTTGAACACACGGATGCAGGCATTAGGGAGAGGGTGCTGGATCACTTGTCAGGGCAGCCGGGTTCTGGTCAGGGCCCAGCTTTCCCAAGGCTCCCACATCCCGATTACCGCATCCTTCATGAAGTGCGTGTCCGCTGGCTCTCCATCCAGCCCTGTTTACCTGTTTCACTTCCGCCTGCAGGTGGCGAAGCTGCACACACTGCTCCAGGTGCTTGCGATGCTGCTCCGCCGCTAAGTCCAGCTCTTGCTGCTTTTCGTGAAGAAACTCCAACAGGTCCTGAACCCGAGTGGCCATGTCTACATCTCTATCACAAAGCAGCTCCACCCCTGCGGACATTGGATGGAGACCCTAGAACTCAGCTACCATTTCAATTTGTTCTTAGCAGGTAAACACCAGCCTGCTTGTATGAATCGTGTGCCCAGCGGGTGCCAGGCCACTACCCTAAAAACCAAGTTCAAGGACACGGCCAGCAGCGGAGGGTTTACCCCTGCCTTGGAGCATACAGAGGTGCCTCAGAAAGTGTATTTGATGTGTTAAAGCCAAATGTAATGGTGTCTGGCTGACCACACTAAACCCATTTCCTGTTAGTCTACTTCTCCTACAGTAGCTGTGAAAACGTGACATCCTTTATAAATGAGTGAAGTTTGGCTTATCTGCTGTACACCTCGTTTACTTTTTAGAAAGCATTTAATAGTAAGATTTGTGTAAAATTAGTAACATACTATGCAGGTTGTAGCTAAGTAACACTGGAGTTCTCGCTACATTTGTGAGCCTGCAGTGCCATCTCCTGGTAAAACATGTATTAAGAAAAACAGAATGTGAAAACATTTTCCTGAGATTTACATTTTGCTCAGGGAGCTACAGTAGATAGATCATTTATAAAGTTAAAATTGATGTTATTTAAAATAACACCTAAGAATATTAAGGGTAAGAGAGCACTGACTGTAATGTTGGATGTGACTGTATTATCAAGTCATCAATTGAAACAAACTGCATAAGTCCCCTCGGGGCAGGAAGAAGCCACAGCTGACACTGGACGGAATGCACTTCTTACCAGAGGCCTGCACTTCATTGACATACTGCAAGAGGTCCTGCCCTTGGTGGATGACATCAAAGGTCAAGTTGTTCATGGTCAAAGCTTTGTCTGCGTGGTGCTGGAGGCGCTGTTCCGCTATGGTGAGATCTTCCGTGTCAAAGTCATTCATCTGCTGAGAAAGCTCATCGTTCCAGGACTCGAGGTCTGAGATGATCTGACGGAGGAAAGTCTCTGTTTAGGATCAAGACTTAAAAAATAAATGTCTGTTGCAGCAGCTTCCATGCCAAGTAAGGAAGACACAGGCTCATGTGATCGTGTGAAAAGGACAAGCTAATTGAAGGGGCTCTCACTGGCCACAGATGGGATGGTTAGACACTAAAACAATCACCACAGTTGAATTAAATATACTTAAAAATGCATTATTTCCTAATGATGCCTCAAAAAAAAAAAAAAGAGCTAAAAGCCAAGAATTAAATGAAAAAATATTGGTTCCGATGACAAGGAGACAGGGAACTAATCTTTATCCTAAGTGTTAACTATAGAAGAAAATCACGTAAGCATTTAATGGTGAAGTAAAGTTCCCTTTATGGATAAGTCTATTTAAAAGTGGAAAAAATAATAAAATCAGAACACTTTACTCTAATTTTGTTTGAAATTCTAGTAAACTGGGTAAAGATCGTCAGTGCACAGTAAACCTTCAGGAGAAAGGCTGACGCGGAACCCAGGCCGCCACCTCCTACACCAGCAGACCAACCGGAGCCTCCCTGGAGGGCGGGGCCAGGCAGGACACACCTTCCGACGGGAGGAACTAGGGTGTGTGGCCTGTGGAGCTGTGTTGCTCAAACATAGAACCTGAATTCTCATCAGATCTCATCACATCTGACTTCTAAGTTTATAGAAAATACCAGGAAAGAAAGAAAAAACTTCTTGTGGAAGAATATTATACAATCGACTTCAAGGGAACAACATCTCGCACTGGTCCTACTTTCCTTTACCCACAGGAGCAGTAAGCAAATGACTCTGAGAGTCTGAGAACGTGAGAGTGTGCGCAGAACCCAGCTAGGGGAGGGGGCCACGCCACACCTGCGGCTTCCCCAAACTCCTACTGCACAGGTCTTCCATTACAGGGGCCTGGGTCAACATGCACATTACTTTGCTCATTTACTCTTTTACTCTTTTCTTATAGGGGCCTGTAGTCAACATGCGCATTACTTTAATTTGTAAAGGTGTACTTATTTATAAATTACCAAATTTAAATAAGCCAAAAGTCACTGAGAAAAATACTGTTAAAAAGGAAAAAAAATGACCATGACTTTTATCTTGATCTCTAAGGGGAACTTTCTTGCCTAATGTTTGTTCCCTGGCGCTGAGGGTAAAGACACGGAAGGGTGGTGGGAAGACACAGACCGGTGACAGGGCCTCGTGGAGACACGTCAGGCCCGGGCCACACTCAGGTGATGGACAACAGACAAGGATCAATGTGCCAAGCCAGCAGGATCTGAAAACGCTCCCTGGGCATAAAGAAACCCTGGCAATCGCCACGATCAGAGGATCGTTGGGAACAGTCCTGTCCGAAGGTCAGCACAGCTTCTGAGACAGAGGGGCCAAGAAAGCAATCTGTGCCCAAAACAAAGTTCAAGAAAGTGGAAATTATTTTTGGATTTTGACTATTTGGAGAAACACCCTGGAAACAATTTTTTCGAATCTCTCCCAGAATATTTTGAGAGTCTAAGTCCTTCTTCCTAAACACACACACAGTGGAGACTGCTTCCCGTACCTACCCTGCCACAGGATGCTGCAGTCATTACCACGTTTTTCCGTCAACAGGCCAGATTTTACCTGGCCATCTGGGGGCTGAAACAGCAGTATCCTAAGCCACAGAAAATCTCTATCCATTTCTGAGACATGGAACTGCTACTCCAATTGACATACAGAGATATGGAGGACTTGAAAAAAATCAGCCAAGTAACAGAGGAATTGGTACCAACACCGTAACTCCAACTCCATGCTTCCCACGGGCAGTGAGGTGAGGCATTTTCCCAGCTGAAACCATAACTGCTCAGATTTTCACGTTTCAGGACCATTCAAGGAAAACAAAGTTCTAAGGATGTGACATGTTCAAAGCTTTTAAACTGTATCTTAGCTGGCCTGCGACTGAATAAGAGGTTTCATTTCCTCCGCTCAGGACAGCACTTGCCCTAGCCTGGCACCCTGGCTTTGCTGAGGCCCAGAGGGATCTTGTGCTTTAGTGTCAGGGAAATGCATGTTCTAGGTTCCTGGTCTCTATTTTAAAACACTGGTTCAGTGAAAGTAGAATCACAATTAATCCCTCCCCTCTTTAAAGTACCATTAATACAAGTGAAGCCAATTTTTCCCCAATATCCAAATGTCCCAGAAGGAAAAACTTCAAGTAATGCTTCAGACTGCTTTGTGTTCCTTTAACTGCAACTATTTAATATGCAACTAAATTTACAAAAGCAATTCCTCCAAAGTAGAGGTCAGAGAGGAAACCCGGCGGCTGGGGCCCCTGCTCCCACGAGGCTGCAGGCCGGGCCTGGGCGTGGCGGGTCCGAATCCACGGAGGCCAGCACGCCTCTCCGCCATGTGGCTCTAAGTGGACTCACCTGTCAAGACTTTAAGAGGAATATTTTTTAACCAGAAACATGTGCAGGGTTTAATGCTTTTCTTGTCATTAACTGATGGTGACGATGATGATGACGAACACAGCCAAGAAGGCCTTTCTTTCAGGAAAACAGTGATGGGAGTTTAGACAATCACCCGACCAAAAGTCCCCGCAAAAGGCCCGCACAGGGTCTGGCCTGGCCCCCACAGGGCGCGCGGCACTCTGAGCTGGGCCGTGGACAGGCCCACATCAGCGGAGGGGACCCCAGGCACGCTCCGCAAAGCCCTGCTCTCTCGCTCTGCCCGTGGGAGCACTTAGGGTCCGGGCCCATGTGTCCTCAAGGCACTACTCGAAACCCAGGACAAGAAATAAATGTGCAGAGAGTATCCTCCATTCACCCTGGTCGGCAGTCACAGGGACTCCCCGGTGGCCTGTCCCTGCCACCAGCTCTGCGGGGCTGAGGGGCAGGCCCCAGGAAACTGGCCTCCGGGCTGAAGTGAGTTTTGGTTCCTTTCATCATGTTTCAGACAGACTTGGTGTCATCCAATAACACTTCCTTCTGCTTTGCACTTCATCAAGTTCAAAAACAAAAAAGACCTCCCCTGGCACAGAATTAAGAACCACACTCCTTTTTCTGAAGAAAAATAAAAGAAACCTGAATTGCTTTCTCCTAGTCACATATAAAGTATAAAAGCCAAGTTTTAAGTAAGAATTACAGACCATCTGAGGACACTTCTGTGGGAAATAAAAATTGGGTTTTTATTTCTACTCCCTAAGATGCTATCACCACATGCTTAGCTCATTCCCAGGCTTGGACAGAGGAGAAGGGGTGAGGGGAGGAGGGGAAGCCCGGGGAGGGAGGGAAGGAGAGGCTCCCTCCCTTGGGCTTGTGCCCTGCCTCACTGACAGCCAAGTGCTGCTGTGCAGTGAACGAAGTGGTGAGATGTGCTTGTTGTCAGAGGCTCTGCCTGTGACCCCCTTCCACCTGGCTCTGCTCCACCCTGCTGGGCAATGGGGGCCCTGCAGTCCCCTCTGCCTCCACCAATTTCAGCTTCAGATGGAGCAGCTGAGGTCCCAGCTCCCTGTAAGCTGCTGAGGCAAATGGTTTCCCCCTTTTATCCTCTTCATGCCAAGGCCAAGGGAGAGGACCCAGGAAGGGAGCCGGGCAGGGGACCAGGAGGGGACGCAGGAGGCCCCTGGCAGACAAGGGCAGGGCGTGGGAACACTCACGTCAATGGCATCCCTCTCGAAGATGCGCAGCTGCAGGAAGAGCTCGAGCTTGATCTTGCGCTCCTGGAAGAGCTCCTCCATCTGGGCCTGGGCCTCGTCCAGCTGCTGCAGCACCGTCTCGATGTGGCTGATGGAGCTGTTGTGTGGGGTCTTGTTGCTGGAGATGGCGGAGTCCCTGCAAGGGAACAGAGCAGGGAAATGGGGGTTTCACAGAGACAAACAGGAGCTGGAGGAGCAGGTCTCAGTGTCAGATACCAGATCCGGAGGCTCAGGGCTTGGGTGGGGGGCGGGGGGAGGAGGGCCAGCAGGAAGCGGGACTGCTTGTCTCAGAAAATGGAACAGGCAGCCCCTCCCGCAGAACAACAGCGGCTTCCTCCTCCGAGCAATGCTCCAGACCTGAGGACGCACCGAAGAATTTCCCATTTCCTCCCAGTCGCTCTTATAAAAAAAAAATCTAATGATTAAGTAAAAAAATCCAATCATTTCAGCAGAGTACCATTTCTAGCCAGTTCTCTCCTTAAGGACAGAGAAGAGCTCACACCTGTTTACTATAAATGGTAGTTATATTGGCAATGAGAGGTTGAACTCTGATGCATCAGTTAAGCCTCTGCCAAGTAACTTGCCTGACTCCGCAAAGTCAGCATCACGTGAAGTTATCGCCAAGGATTCAACAAACTGGCCTCTCACAGAGTCAGGAGACGATATTTACACATAAATGGTCCCTGGGACCCAAGAAAAGGAACCTGCTTCCAGCCCCAGGACTGTCCCCTCTTCCTGCCACGAGATCCAGGTGCCACCCCACAGCCTGGCCTGCCCGGGCCACAACTTCAAGAAGGGGAACATCTCACCACACTCTAGAGACAGGTCACTCGGGGCCTAAAGGACACGGTCCTGGGGGGGTTAAATTAATCTGAAGTAAAAGCTGAATTCTGGGAAGGTTTATTATTAGTCAATGCTGTAATGAGAAAAATTACAGAGAAAAAACTGTAAGAAAGAAAAAAAGAAAAAAGAAGCTACTCTCCATGATGTCACAGATGCTATTTGTGCTCTACATAGTTAGACAAAGAATTATAGCCAATTCTTCCAGAAAGTGAGGGGAAGGGGAAATCGCTGGCAGCATTTCAAAGTGTTTGTGTCAGGCTGGAGGACAGGGCGGCTGGCTCACCTCAGCTGCTGGATGAGGTCCTCCCCTTCCTTGATCACGTTGACAGTCACTTGCAGGGTCGTCTGCTGCTGCTGGCCGAAGCGCTTGATGAGGTCTTGCACAGCCTCCACGGACTCGGCGTACACGTCGTCCAGCAGCTCCTTCTGCAGCTCCTCCAGCCATGTCCACAGCTGGGGGAGGAGAGACCAGTGAGGCCGGGCCCCGCTCCACTGCAGGGCCCGGGGGTGTGGAGGCTGGGGGTGACGGGCTGGGAGGGGATCGGTGGCAGCTTGCCCCAGGGAGGAGGGAGGGAGGGAGAGAAGTGCCCCAAAGAGTCCGAGAGCCAGCAGAAGAGGCACAAAAAAACGCAGTGTGCAACCTCTGGGTGGTGAGAAAGTAAACAGGCAGAGAGCCGAAGGGGACTATCACAGGAGAGAAAAAAAGAAAGGGATGAGAAGCCACGCTTTGCCACTCTTCCTAGGCTCTGTCTGGGTGCAACAGAAATCTGAGAAGACCCCCTCCAACAACAGAAGCATCTGCTACACGTAACAGGCTTTCTTTCCCGTATCTTCTGGATGGTTCTTATTTTATTTTTAGCAAGGGCATTACAATGCATTATTAATTATTACAGCACTGCACAGACCCGGGAACTCCACAGGCCTCAGAAAAGGAAACATTTAGTGTGGTGGAATAAACCCATCACCAGGCCTGGCAGGGGACCCGGATATGGCACTGCGCGGTGACCGCACCCAGCTGAACAAGGTCCACCAGTCACAGCTCAGAGTCTGCATGAAAAGAGTGGGCACTGAAACCACTTAAACACCTCCTTTGTCACCACCATTGAAAATGTGTCCCGGGGCTTGGATGGCCGAGACAACTTGGCTTTAGGTCTGGTGGGAGCAGAGCACTCCGCCTGCTTCTGGGAAGTCAGCGCCTCCTCCAGGTCTCTGCGGGGCCATTCAGTGAACCGAAAAAGACGGTTAATTAAGCTGAGCTGGCCCTGGTGGCTTGGAAGTGGTTTGAGTGGAGAAAATGCTTCCTGCTCCCTCCAGTGCCTCACACGTGTGCGTCACCAGCAGCTGCTGCCTGAGCTATGGTGACACAGGGCCCAGAGGTGCCCCTGCCACTGTCCAGCCATGCTGGCCTTGGTGGCTAACACAGCACGAGTGCACTCACCAAAACAAGTTGTTTTGTGCATTTAGTCTCATTCCCATGCTCATCCTTTTTGAAAACTGCTTTTCTGGGGTGTAAATGCCACACAATAAATTGCACCTTTTTAAAGTGTACAGTTGGCTAAAGTCTGACATGTGTACATGCCCATGAAAATGTCCCTGCTCTCAAGCAAGTGTCTCCTTGGCCCCAGGAGTCTCCTGGTGCCCTGGGTAACCCCTCCGTCTGCCTCGGCCCTCCTCCCTCCCCAGGCCATTGCCAGTCTGCTTCTGGCCACTGCAAATTTGTTTGCATTTTCTTTAAAAATCATATAAATGGAATTATGTGATGTATACTCTTTTTGGGGGGCTGGCTTCTTTCATGCAGCATCATTATTTTGAGACTCATCCATATACTGTGAGCATCAATAGTTCGTTCCTTTTTCTTGTTGAACAGCACCCGACCTTGCACATATCCCACAGTCTGTCACTCATCTGTGGATGACCGCTGGTTTATTCCCAGCTCTTGGCCATAACAAACACAGCTGCTCAAAACGTCTGTGTATGGGCTCTGCACGCACCTATGCTTTCTACCTGTTAGGTACCTATCTGGGTAGAGAGTGGCTAGAGCATATGGCAGGTGTGTGCTTAACTTTTTAACAAACCGCCAAGTTGTTCTACCAAGCATCTGTACCACTTCCATTCCCACCAGCAGTATGTGCAAGTTCTGATTCCTCCGCATCCTCGCCGACACTGGCAGGGCTGGTCTTTCTATTGTAGCCACTTTAAATGAGTGATGTCACTATGGCTTTAACTGGCGATTCCCCAAGGACTACTGATGGCAAACCCTTGTGTAGCTTTTACGAGTTCTTCTGCTGTCAGACCATATCTCAGCTGGAAACAGATGGCTCCTATCAGGCCCACGGGTATTTTAAATACAGCAGGCCAACTTAAAGATAAGGGAAGTGCTGGGCCTCAGAGATCACTGCATTTCTTTGACACTCCTTTGCTACACAAGAGATGCTCAATATCACCACGGCCCTCCAGAAGTTATTATGAAGGTGGTCAGAGAGAGAGAGAGAGAGCGCGCGAGCAGGACTGCTGGGTGATCAGCAATGTTCTGTACAAACTTAATTACCCTAAGTACGATGACCCTCTCAAAAAAACTGTCAAGATCTTCCAAAAGAAACCAAGCATGTGCCAGCAGGCATTTCTGAGCAATACTGAACAGTTTACCAAAACAAGGTTGTAATATTTTTCTCAGTCAAAATACTTAACCAAACACATCCATGACATGTTACCTAACAGGGAGACTTTCTGAAAGGTGACATGGCCTCATCAGCCTCATGGTGACCCGCTTTCCACATGCCGGGGCAGGTGACTGGCCACTCACTCGCTCCCAACAGAGAGAGCCTTTCAGCAGCACTCGACCACTGTGGCCCTCCCGCCCTCTGATCCTGGCCTACAATGAATATTTACGAAAAAGCGGACCTTTGCAACAGCATTTCTCCTGCTGAAAACAGAAAAAACCACATTCCTTCACTCCCTTCTCTCAGAGTCTTAACTATATCTTCCACCTTAGTCCCCCCCATGCTGCACTGAGGCTGCCCCACCTGGTCACTGTGTAACGGGGCCCAAGAACAGGTGTGTCCCCTCAACCCCAGCACAGCACCCCTGCCTGGGACTCAGCCCCAGCAGCTAACAGATGAGCAGAAAACAGAGAACACTGAAGGAATCAATGGAAGGACACTGCGCATTAAACTGCTGTTTCTTTGGAAATGGTGCTGCCTCAGCATTTTATGCTCATTCAGTGGAGCTGAATGATTTAAGCGAATTCATATCTAAAAAAGATTGCTCTTCTCTTGTGTAATCTAAACACTGGCCCTGACTAGAAGAAAGGTGAAGGAGCCAACTCCCCCACAAATCCACGGGAGACAGTGTCTGGCGGACACGTGGGGCAACGAGCTGGTCTTTGAAGACACTGAGGGCCGGAGCCAGTGCAGCCTCTAGTTCTAGCTACAGGATGCTTTTAAGAGCTAGGATCTCATAACATGGGTAGAAGTTGAATCACTTCTTTTAAATTTGTTGAGAAAACACAAATGCAGGTTTTTAAAAGCCCACCAGAAAAACACAGCAATGTCAGCAATACAAGATGAATTAAGGAAGCTGGGAGAGAATTCGCAGGGCCTGGATAAGGCACACCTAGTGTACAGGGATCTCAACTACCCTCTCGACCCCATTCAAACAGCTGGGTCCAGGATGCAGGGTGTGGTGCCTGCTGGGTGGAGATGTCTGCAAAATTCCTCTTCTCCAGCAAATACTACCATTCGCTACTACCACCGTTAAATACCACTTAAATTGCAAAACCATTATAACAAGCCTTGCTTCTTTACAAATGCGTAGCTGTGCTTCTATATGACTCCGCTGCCAGGGCGTAAGAGTTCACGTTTTATCTACAAATCGTTAAAGTAAAATACTTCTCATAAGAGAGAATGCGGAATAACATCAAGAGCATGAGTTCTGAAGTCAGGTTGCTGGAATTCAAATCCTAACCTACTCTGACTTACTACCTCCTACCTGTGACCTTGGGTACCTGTAAACTGACACCTGGATCCACGTGTCAGTTTATTCTTTTGTAAAATGGGCATGATAATAACGCCTACCTCACAAGCTGCCAGGAAGATTAGATAAGGTGAGGCTCCCTGAGTGAAGAGGTAAGTAAATGTTAGCCACTACTATTAGTTCTGTTCTCACAAGGAACATTCTAGTAAGAATCACAATTAAGACATTTTAAAAGTCTTCTGTCTCTAGGTATTTTTCAAAATGTATCTAGGTTCCTGCCAATTGTTCAAAATATGTCACTTAGTCTGGTCAGCTCAACACCATCCCACGGTTTGTTCTTTTACACCTAAAAATAGGGCAGCCTGAGGAAGAGGTGCTGCAGCGAGCCTGCTGGCGTCTATGGAAATCACTTCCCCTCGGCTCCAGGGGAAGCGCCGTGTGTACTTGTGTGCGAAACCTCTTCCCTTCCTCCTGGTAATTTTGTTTAGAAACCGGCTTATTCCCTCAACATCCTGGCCCTTTCATGCTCGTCCAACACGCTCGCCTGCCTGGCAGTGGAGGCCCAGGGATGGGCCCCGGCTGTGTGGGAGGAGGCAGGGGCCAGGCCTGGGATCCAGCAGGTGGAAAGGGAGAAGACTAAGGGAGCGGGTGTGAGGTTACCTCCAAACCCACAAGGGTAAAATGCCCAAAGGTCTGCTGTCCCTTTACAAATGTTCTGTCTGGTCCAACAGAAAAATTCACCTTCAATTTGGAGAGAAAAGTCTCGGAGAATAGTCTTTTCTAACGTCAACAGGAGACGAACTGGTGCATGCATAATACGATAGGATTCAGGCAAAGTCTATGTTTAAACTTTGGGAAGGGTACATGTGACTCCTAAAATAACCTTTGGACAAAAGCAGTGAGAAAGCCTCTAGGAGGCCTGTGAAATTGTTATCATAAACTTCCCAAATGTGGAAAAAACTGCACTTCTGTGCATGCTGTTAATTTAGCATAAAAGATAAATCTTTGCTGGAGAACAAGAGAGGAGTTGCATCCGATGAAAGCTCTCAGCAGAACTCTCAGTAAGGGAACTGTGGCCCAGGCCTCCCGCTCCCCAGGCGGCCAGAGTTAGGTAATGCTGCCCCCTAGAGGCCCTCTGAGTTGTGGCCAGGAGCATCCTGTGGCAGAGAACTTGAACTCAGCCCACAAGTGGGTGCAGGTGTGTACAGACCCGGTTCACACACCAGGATCCACAGCGAAGGCTGGGCTATGGGAATACAAGGAGGCTTTGGTGAGACACTCCTATGAAGACAGGAGAGCCTAGTCCTGAATCCGGTTCGGAGTCTGAGCCAGCTGCACCCTTCCCACCAACTCTGGGCTGGATGAAACCTGGAGGAGGAACCTCACTCTGCTAAGGAGAAAAGCCCTGAGAAAGCCCCTTGCTCACTGACGGGAGAGGGGGGTCCCACCAGAGAAGGCTCCTACAGGAACTCATTGGGGAGGGGGTTCCAAGCAAGGACTGAGCTTCTGGCTGATTCAGTGGCAGGGTAGGATCGAAGTCCTGAGATTGGGGAGTTGCTCTGGGGGCAACCTCTCTCAGATGCGCAGGCTGGGTGCAGGCCAAAAGCCTGCTCACAGCACACTGGAGGTGAGGCTTGATCCCCTCTGCAACCATGGGAAACCCTCAAAGCTCTCCACCTTCAGTTTTCTCATGCATGCAATGGGATCATCTTATCATACAGATCTTCCCTGCCTGGCAGAGCCAGCTGGAGAGTCCATTATTCCAAGCTCTTCATAAACAGAATCTGTGGCCCTACTCTTGTTTACGACTAAGAAGATCATTCGGGTACCAGCAGGGACGGGTGGGCAGTAGGGTAGCGTGGGAAGAAGAAGCAGAAGTAGGTAGTTTCAATGGCAACTTGCAGGTGGAACTGCAGAAGGCGGCCGCTTTGAACACATGATAGGATCCCGTTTCAGGTTTGAGAAGCAGAAATCGCAGCGGAACAGTTCCCGCCGTGAGCAGCGCAGCGCCTTCTCCAGCCTGAACCAACCAACCGTACCTTGGCGCGCACACCAGCTGCCTTGATTAAGAAGGAGTAAGGGTTTCAGCAGTACTGGTTGCTCTCGGTGCATCACAGACCTCACTATTCGTGGGTGGTGATAAAAGATCTCTTAATATGATGAAAAGGAAATTTAAAAAGGGAACTGGGCGGGGAAAACTGGAGTCAGCACTGTGCACTGACAGCACTGCAGATGTGTGTAAGAGGAGAGAAGGGAGCAACCAGGAAGATATCGGACGGCCCGAGAGTCAGAGCACTGGAGGGAGGAAGCCCAGTGAAGCGGGAGCGAGGACACGGAGCAGCCTGTGGGATGGGGCTGACATCGAGTTCAAGGTTGGTGCCAGAACCCCAACAACCAGATGGTTACATGAAGTCTAATTTGCTAAAAAAGATTTGGAGAAGAGAAATGTATTTTTTCTTTTTATTCCCCAAATCCATGAAAGATAAGACACGGCCCAAAGTGCCAAGTTTGGGGAAAGCTCCTCCCCTCCCCAGATCAGTTTGGAAGGGACACTGTCTCCCTGCAGTAGTTGCCAGCTGGTCAGAGTGCTAATGCCTCCTTAACTCCAGATCTCTGCAGGGAGCGCCCATCTCTGCAGCCTGCCCTCCTTTCCCCAAGGCTAACACTTTACCCCTGCACGCGGCCAGCACCGGTCATCAGAGGCACTGCCAGTTCCCTCTCCTCTGAATTGTCTCCCCTTTCAAAGTGGGGACTGGGGAACTGAAAGCAGCCCACCCCCTTCACCATCCTGTACTTTTACTCATCACCACTGATACACTACTTTGGGGCATGACATTGTGGTCACTGTCAATGACCACGTGTAAGATTACTGTTTGTCTAATGCCTACATGGCCCTTACCCTGTAACCTGCCTAATTAGTATTTTTGATCCGCAACAGACTCATGTATTAAAACCTACAAATGAAATTTCTGTGAAAGATACTGACTTACCCCTGCTGAGATCTTTGGGGCCCTGTCCTATTACCTGACATGTTTGACAGACCCTGCTCTAGACGTCCGTAAGCTTGCCTTCTTAGCTGGTGCACTACTCACAGGCTTTCTGTGCGGGGACAGAGAGCTGCAGCGCCCCTGCAAGTGTTCCCCTGCCCTGCTGGCCTCACCCACTAGCCAACCCCGTCCTGACAGTCAGAGTTTTAATGCAGCCACGGCTGTTTCTGCTGCAGCACCAAAACTCCTCCCTTTGTGGCAACCTGCCCATTTTCAAGACAAACACCTCTCAACACTAGCAAAGGCAAGTTTTCAGGTTCCTGAATTCGGAGGAGTGCTCTCTCCAGATGTCCCACTCGAAGTAAAAGTTCTGAATAGGTTAGTGGCATTGGTTCGAAGGCATGACACCTGTACAGGCTGCTCCCTGATGAAAGGTAACGGCAGGAATTAAGATCTATCTGTTGGGCCTCGGGTTCGGCTGGGATGACTGGTCTGCCAGCCCCCACCACCACCTCCTTGGACTGTGGTCTGGACGGGAAGTCACGCCCTTATTCACAAACTGCGTGTGAGTGGTGTCCTGCCATCACAGCCTGCTCTTCCTGGCATCTGCCTGGCGATCAGTATGGGAGGACAGGGGCAGTCCTGCTCCTGTGTCAGCGGACACCCTCGGCTGGTTCCTTTTCACAGCCACTGGGCAGTGGGGTTCCAACGTCACTGCCCCAATGGATGGTCCACTTGTTTCTGTCTTGTCTGTAATTTACATGTCAAAGGCCTGGTCAAATGCCCTTCATCAAACCAGAAACATAATAAAGAATGAAATAAAGTTAACATGCTGGGACCTGTTTGTTAACGACTTCCTTTACTGGCTGTTTATAAACTGCCTTTTCTAGAACTCTGTCTGAGTCTGCTTCCACCTGAGTAATATGTGAAACTTCCCTTCTTAAAAAAGCACAAGTGTATTTTCAACCTTCTGGCGTCTCTTCCCTTTCCCAGAATTCGTTCCTTAGAGATCAACAGACCCGACGTGGTAATCTAATCCCAAGCTCTTTCATTATCTGGGGCACTAATTTATTCTGGAAGAGACACTTAAACTCATTTAGAAGAAATAAGTCCTTTCTTATAAAATTGTCACCCATTTTGGTCTTTGGCTCCTTCTAACTCAGTCTGAAGAACAGTCTCCTTGATGAGAAAAAGCTGAAGTGAGAGTGGTGGGTTTTTTTTTTCTCCCTTTTCCACTTTGCACCTGTATCCATCCACGGCACCGGCCCCAAGCAGAAAGCCTGACCCTCCTTTGATCGTGTGGCTCTGAATTTTGTGCTTTAAAAAAAGGAAGAGAAACGCAACAGCAGCAGCAGCAGCAGCAGCAACAGCAACAAAGCCTCGTCACTTCCCACAAGCCTGCCTTAGCTGCAGGTTCTAAGCTTTCCTGACAAGACCCTAACAAGTATGACAGTCCTCCTCCCACTTAGTCAATAAGAACAGCAATAATCAGTAACAATATATGTCAGAAGCACATACAGATACTTTACTTCTCCCAATTAACTGAAGATCTAATTTGTGAAGCTGAGCATCAAACTGAGAAAGTAAAAACATTAAAAATGCCCTATAAAAAGAAGTCTAACAAGTAAATGAGACTCCACGGCCATCCATTTTTAGCTGGGCATTTTAAGGCCCATGCTGTTGCATTTCCTGACCTTCTGTGGAAGTGGTTCACCCTTCTAGTACATCCACTGAGGCCAATCGACAAACGACTAACGAAAGCAGACATCTGCAACTCCACTTAGAGGTGACCTTCAGCAGGGAAAGCATAAAATTTAGGAATCAGTGCTGTTATGTATTTTCAATCCCTGTTGTAATACTGAGTTACAAATAAAGATAATACAATGTATTATTGATTTATCCGATAATTATCCTAAAGGACTCAACGCATCAGGTATGCTAGCATTCCCTACGATTTTTTTGCACTAATTTCTCTGCTGACATAAAAATACCCTCTATGCGAAAATACAGGGCCAATATTAAGACACAGACAATTCATGAACTTAAACAAGTTTTAAACCATTTTATAGAGAAACATAAATATCTTACATGAATTAATTACACTGTTCTGACAAAAGGACTTTCCTTTTAGATAATAACGTCCCTGTTTTCCCATTGGCCAACACGAATGTTTTACATGTACTGATTCAGTGGAGGAAAAGGCATTCATCTATTTTACAGCTTTGGCTGGAAGCAAAAGTCTCTAGTGATGTGTACTCAGAGATAACCTGTGCCCATACGAATGGAGCTGCGAGTACAGACGCTTCGCAGCAGCCTGCTCTGTCCTGAAGGGCCGAGCCGGAGCCAGAGCCTGGACCGCGCATATCCCACAGGGCCCTGACTTTCAACCTCATGAAAAAGGTCAGTGAGGGGCCTGCTCTGCGAGGGGGCACCAGAAGCAGAGTAAGTAGTTCTTGTTGATCGAAGGTGAGTGAGGAAAACAGCAGATTATGCCCAGGTATTTATACCTTTGTAATTTATACTTAAGTCGCTATCACTCTGTTGATGTTGAGTTACAGTGGGGGTGGGAGGGGAAAATGGCAGCTACAATGAATGGGACAAGCACTGTGGCATTTTACATCTCTAGTTTCACTCAGTTGCACCCGTCCCTCGGACAGTTCATTATTCCCACTCTGTAGAAAGCCAAGGCCGCACAGAGTGATATGTCTCAGGCCACTCAGCCAGCTAAGGAAGGGGATAATGAGTGCCATAATATACTTTAGTTATTGTAATAAAGACTGTATTTTTGTATAAAAAGAATCATATATGATTAGATCTGTTTTATATTCTCATCCATGGGAGGACCACCTCTTATAATTACTATTTTTTAAACAGCAGATACCACAGTCCATGCAAATACAAAGTGCTAATAAACTAGCAGGCAGCAACGGAATGCCTGAAGTCAAACTAAGGTCCCATCATGCACAGGCTGATGACGCAGTGGATGGTTCTGCGGACCTAGTTTCCTCTTGCTTTCTCTGGACTGAGACCATTTAATTGCCTGTTTGTATCTACATCAGATAAACAAACCAAACGTTGAAGAGTGCCGGTACATGTAAAAAGTTCAGCTAAGGAATCGAATGTGAAAACATAACGACTGAGATCTGATCATATAAAGCAAATATCCCAAAATATTATGTGTTGGATATTAACCTTTCCCTGTGACGAATTTATCAAAGCAATCCTGGAGTTCTGAGATGTGAGAAAGCTGGAGAGCACTCACGCATTGCTGAGGGGAGTGTAAAATGGTACAACCATTCTGGAAAAGTTTGGCACTTCCTTTTAGAGCAACATGCACTTACAAAGGGCCCAGTGATTGCACTCATGGGCCTCTGTCCCAGAGAAATGGAAAATCAGTCTATGCAAAGCCCACATACATAAATGTCTATAGCTTCTCCTTTCCTAACAGCAGAAAACAGAAAACATGGAACTCAACTGTCCTTCAAAAGGTAAATGGCTATACAGATCATGTTACTTCTATACTATGAAATGTTACACAGCAATAAAGAGGAAAAAACTACTGACTGATATATACAAGGACAAGGTCACAAGGAAATTATGCTACATAAAAGAGGATGGTCTCAAAAAGTTACATATTGTGCGATTCCATTTGTTTAACACTGTGTGAACTAACAAAATTTGAGAGACAGAGGACAATGGACTAGTGGTTGCCAGGAGTTAGAGACGGAGCAGGGGCTGGGCATGGATACGAGGGGGCAGCCCAAGGGGGTGATGGGACAATTCTGTACGACTCCGTCCATTTCCAGCGGTGGTTATTAGAGGAATCTACACGGGATAAAACTGCATCGGGCTACACACGTGCATGAGGGCGCAGCACACGTGGGGAAACTGGAGTATCTCTGGGGAGTGTAACAGTCACCTCTTTCCTGCTGTGTTAACGTGTGTGACTGTGTACGATGTGACCACTGGGGGAGGCTGCAGGGTGGTACACGGACTTCTGGTTTGATTCCCCACCCCACCCCCCGCCAAATTTCCAGTGAACCTATAATTATTTCAAATAAAACTTTCTTTAAAAAAAAGCTGGGAAGTCACGTTTAAAGATATCACATCTATCTTTGGAGGCATAGATGTGGGGTAGAAATAGGAACAAAGGAAACAAGCAATCATTTTAAAGACTATGTACAGGCAGATGAGTCAACAGCAATGAGACTGCAAGACAGCCAAAGCGAAGGCTTGAGTGCGGGGAGCCGAATTCTAGGGGACTCTGCATGGGGGACAGAAGGGGGCTGGGGGAATTCGATGCTCGGGAGGCCGGGATCGCTCAGAGGACAAACCTGTTCCCGTGCAGAACAGAAACAGGCCTCTCTGCAGTGAACAGGCTTTGCTGATGATTACCGAAATACACTGGAGGGCAGCCAGTCTACTCCAGGATATATACATATATATATATATATTTTTTTTTCCTTCATCAATTTTCTTGAATTAGGTGAACCACCACATATCTGATTGGTTCTCCAGCTCCAGAAAGGACAGGAGGGAAAAGAAATCTGGACCCTTTAAGACCAGTGTCTAGTTGAGAAAACAAGGGGTATGTTTTCAGCAGACTCCTGGAGCAAACTAGGTGAGGCTGTGAGAAAGGGCAGCTCCCAGTGCTCAGCCCCCCCCCAGAGGTGAAGAGAGCTCCAGCTTCCTAGTGACCCTCTTCTGACCACAGGGTGAGGGCCAGGAAGGCTTCTCCCCGCTCCCCAGCGAGAGTGAGCACTGGCTGAGTATAAAGAAGAAAGTCTGTTTGCTCAAGTGTGAGGCATAAAAATGAAGCCAGACTGGTATGAAGGACCAAAAAATCTCCAGGTGGCTGGGAGGTCTTTATTTTTGACTTCTGAATAAAATGAAAGGTTCCTGTTTTCCCAGGCCTTACCCCAAACAAAAACTTGTCCCAGTTCAGTGTGTAAGTTTGCAGAAGTAGAACCAAAAGGCCTCTTCACTTAAGCCCAGCAGGAATCACAGCCCAATTCAAACGAGAAAGATCCTTCCTGGGAAACCACAGCTGCTGGGAATGCAGTGAACAAAAACCGACTCAGGGCCACTGACTCAGTCCCAGAAGTGGATGCTGGTGGAGACCTCCACGGGACCACCCGAGGCCTCAAATAACCCGCAGACCTCAAAGGTAATTATCAGTTAACTCGGGGCATCATTTTGAGAAGGAAGTGAAATGAGTGTCAATGAATGAAAACGATTATGTTTTTGCTATATTTGAAAATGGAAATACGTCTCTCAGAACATATGCTAGAAATAGACACCATTATTCTACATGCATTTGAGTATCTCCTGAGTGTGGCAGGGAGGCTAACCGGCGGGTACGAGGTGAGACGCAGTTCCGGTCTTCAAGGACCTTGACATCTACCAGGGGAAACTAACAGATGGACGTCTAACAGATGTGACGTACGCAGAAGAAGGAGTAGGTTCTCCACTGTCGCTCACTCGTGTATCACCTCCTCAAACACTACAGCTGCCTTAGGAGATGCTTTGGAATGAATACGTAAAAGAATGAAAGAACGAATAAATGAATGGCAGCGGAAAATGCACTTAAAAGGAAAGGCGGAGAGCCTCCTAATAAAAGCCCAATAATGGGACCACTCCAATCGGAAACGATGTGAATAAAACACTACAAACAACCCTGAAGGAAACAGAGTCTGGGAGATGCAAAACAAACAGAGGAGACAAAAGCTCTCCCAAAACAAAATCTGAATTTATGTTAGACTAATCAACAGTTGTTTTAAATGCGATTTCAAAAACATTTTTTTTAAAGGCATAGTACCAGTCTTCATCTTCTAGGAGGTTGAGCATGTTATGAACTCCTTCCAGAGAAAAAAGGAGCCGGATGGGGTCCCACATGCTTCCACACCTGAGCTTAGGGGTGAGATGGAGGCGGGCACCTCGGTCAACCCCCTCCTGCGTGCGACCTCAAGGTATAACGTATTTGCCTTCTCCATGGAAACGTTTCCTTTTCTCTCACTTCCCAGAAACAAGTAAGTATTCTGTCCACTGTCCTCTGGGGGTGAGAAAGCAAAGGGGTCCAGAGATCTCCGCATGCTGCACAGGAGGACGTGCCTGCCTGGACGAGCCTCGCAGGCCCAGCCTTCTTCCAGGAGTAAGTCTTAAAGGGGAGTCCCAAGCTAACACTGAGCAGACGTCACCGAAGCCAGGGTGTTCTTAATTAATGCTGATGTCTTCGTCCTGGCTTTGGCACATTCAGTGTTCTGTGAAATCCACTTTCACTAGTATCTGACAGTGTCCCATAGTCTGATACAATCAGACAGCAACTGTGACTTCAGCCACATGACGAGCTAACACACAGAAAGGAAACCCGACAGCTCTGACCACAATGCGCGGGTCGTCTATTTATGCTAAAATGGGCGCACGTTGTCTCTCTCCGAGTGAAGGGCTCTCCTTAGCTCGCCTCCTCATCCACACCTGTACCCAGACACCCAGCCCTCACGGGTCTGCCACGGAAAGACACCCAGGCTTCCGCCACCCCCAGCAAAGGCACACGTGTGTGTGCTGTAAGGCAGGCCTGCAGGAAGTCCAGCTCAGTGCTCGTCCACGCTGACCAGCACCGTGGGAGCAGGCTGTGCATCAGCACCAGCCACCTTTGGTCCACTCTCTCATGCCACGACCAAGCTGCATCCCTTCCAACGAGCTCAAAGATCCCGCAGTCATAGGCTACATCTTCATCCCCCATTGTCTTACCTCTTTTACGTGGGTGTGAAAGGACACAGACATGTCCAGGAGGATCTTCCGTTGCTCGACCCGCCGAACAAAGTCTTGTATCCGGTCTTCGAGCTGGTGGGCAGCCTGATAAATCTCTTCTGGGTCACATTCCCCAGTCTGAGCCAGCTGCTCTGCAGCTTCTAGCAACTTGTCCGCATTGGTATATGTGTTCTGCACAAGAGAACAGCCAGAAAAGCACAAGGTGAACAAAACCCAAACCAGCCAGGCTGGGAGCCACAACGCCGCGTCGGAGTCCGTCTGTGCTACTCCTGATCATTTCCGCAAATCGAGAACACGCAAGATGCGAAAGCTGATTTCGGGAGTTTACTACATGTCTATCAGCAGCTTTGCGCTGCCTGTCGTAGATTGTTAAACCTCGAACCTCGTGACCGGCCCTTCCGTCTCCAGCAGTGAGGGGATATCTGCAGGCAGTTGCTGGCTCTCTCTCGACTCGTGCAGAGCTCTCTGAGCTCTCTGCACAGCCAGAAAACAGCGTGGAGCCACAAGGGCTCGCTTCACTTTTTCTCCCGCTTGTGTGGCAGTGGAGAGTTCCAGTTCTGTGTCTTTCACTATGACAGACCACCACCTCACGACCATTCCAAGTGAAAGTGGGAAGGCTCACTTACACACAAGCATAAGTCACTGTCCCTTTCTACTTCCCGGTCATTCTGTGCTTATCTTTTTTCTACTTAAGGGCACATCTTTTTTTGAGAAAAAGAAAATAATGGCTACAGTGGCTATAAAGTAGTAGGAGTTGAAAAGAGTGGGAGGTTAGGGAAACAGGGGTCTCAAATACCCTGAAGATCAGCCCAGTTTTAACTCTCACTCAGGGAGGCTGCACACGGGTCCCTGAAATAAACAGGTGGGACGGAGCCCTGATCCTGCAAAGTGTGAAAGACTCGCTGATGGGGAGGGGTGAGGTCGGAGCAGGTGGAGAACTTCTAAGAAATCCTGGGAACCTTGTGGTCCCCCCAGTGGAAAACGGGCTGAGCCCCTCATGCTCCCACTGTCCCCCCCCCGCCCCAGTATTTCAGTCCTGAGGCTGAGCAAGGTTGGTGACTCCTCAGTGAGGGTTGGCGGTGCCCTGTGTGTGGGAGGCTGTCCCTGTGGGGAGACCAAGCCTGATGGGGGACAAGGGCACCCCCCTGCAGCGGGGGGCATGAAGCTACTAAGTCTAAACACTCAGGACAATGAGAGGCAGGTCCCTCACTTTGGAGCACAGAGTCACAGACTCGGAAGAGGAGAAACCTGCGTTAACTGCGTGCGCGGGACTAGAACTGGAGGTGTTGTGAATGAGGAAGGGAAACGGTCAATTCCAGGGCTGGAATGGCACAAAGTGCATGATGACCCTGAAACATTCCCCTGGACCAAAGGCAGGGAAATGCTCCAGAACCACGTGGATGGGTCCGGACACGGAGGTCAGCTTCAGGAGGCCCCTGCTGGCCCGAGCAGGGACAATGAGAGTGAAAAGTAACAGGGACCGTGTGACCCACCCAATACAAGAGGGAGCTGCGGGTCTCTTCTGACACACATAAATAAAACTCGGTGAGGAATGGGAGTCTGCGGAACTTCAAAGCGCCTCCGCACACAGGACTTACTAATCACAAGGCGGAAACACTTTACAGGGGAGAAGTCCGGCAGGCTCATAGTCTTGACCCAGGGACAAAGGGAACCAGCTGTCACAGGACAAACGAAAATCACATGCCCCCTGATGAGGTGGCCTGAGAAGGACACAGCTGCACTCCCGGGACACCCCTGATGAAGACAAATAACCACCAGAGTCTAATCATGAGGACACATCACACAAACCCAAGGGGAGGAACTGTCTCCAAAATAGCGGGCTTGAACAAAGACCGCTCCAGGCTCAAGGACCTTGGGGACGTGGCAACGGTCTCGGGTGAGTCTTCACTGGACCTTCACCTGTGAAGGGCCTCGCGGGCCCTGAGGGCTACAGGGCCGCCAGGTATCAGTGTTCACTTGCTGACTCCGAGGGTGGAATCTGGTGATGTGGCAGAAGGCCCCCTTAGACAGGAAGTACACGGTTCAGGGCAAAGCAAGCTCTTTGTGCCGTGCTTCCACTTTTCCTGCCGGTGTAAAACATGTGTAAACAGCTGTAACACACAGCATGCTGGGTGTCCGGGGATGCCCTCAGTGGCACCGACACGCGTGTGCAGAGCTCGAACACCCAGTGCGTCAGGGTGCCCTGGGCACACAAAGTGCAGGTGAAAATGGGGATGGATAGTGTCAGCAGAGTCTAAAGGGATGACAAAGACCAGCCAAATGTCAGCCTGCTCTCTTCATCACCACCCCGAATTGCACGGTCACCAACACGTACTGTGCATCAGATGTGAGTGCCACCCTTGCTCCGGGCCGTCCAGTCCCAACCACAGCCCTCTTACAACAGGTAAGGAAACTGAGACCGGGAGGGCAGCCACTGGGTGCAGGGGACGAGGCTGGCAGGCCCTGGAATCAGGACTCCGGAGCCCGGGCTTAGGCCGCGCGGTGTGTCATCTGGCACCTGGGGCTGCTCCACGCACAGTTTCACACCGCCCTGCCCACTCACTGCTGCAAGGCAGGGCTCACGGTCATCTCCTCCCCCGTCTGTCTGAGAAACCATTTTCGGGGGTCTTTTCATTGCTGGCACTACCCAAAGTCTCATGGGGGATACTCTGCACTGTGAGCAAAGGGTCTCTCAGAACTCTTTTTAGAAAGAAATGATGGAAGAGATGTCAAAGAATCCCTTAAAATTTACTAGTTATGGCCAGACTTGAAAAATGCTTGTGTACATTTTACATGTTCTTTGGAATCCAATTATTTGAAATAGTCTGAAAAGCACAGTCCGTTCCCCAATCTAACTGCAGGACTTTTAAGAGCACTGTTTTATATACTCTGTTGGGTTTTCTGCCACTCAGGGTGACATATTCAAAAGCTAAGCTACAATAAGTCCTACGTGAAGCAGAAACAGTGACACAGCCCGCTTTAGAAGAGCTCTGTAACAACAGAAGTGTGTTACGTAAATGCCTGCCCTCCACCCCATGCAATTCTTTCTAGCCGTCCACATGCCCTACGGTGCAGTCTGGCCACCTGCCAACGATGACCGTGACAAGAAGCAGCCCTCCAATGCAGACTATCAAACCACCATGGGGAAGCAAAGTGACAAGGCTGGACGAAGACTCTCCCATCAGAGGCCTGTGTTCCCAGACCAGTCCTGTCACTGACTTTGTGACCCTGAGCCTCAGGCCAGAGAGGAAGGATCACTCCGTCACCTTATGGGATGAATCGGGGAGGAGACGGTCTATGACTGAGGATTAGACTAATGTGGTAATGACGAGGGAAGGGATGCCTGCCTTTAACGACAATAAGATAATGACAGAAACTTAGGAGCCACAGGAACCTAAGGAGCCTTGACAAATAAAGAGAATGCAGTACCCTGGGTGCGATCCTGGAAGAGGAGGAGATGAGGGAAACCTAAACAAATTATGGACTTGAGGTAATAACGATAGAGCGATACTGGTTCATTAAATGTAACAAATGCACCGTACTAAGAAAGATGATAATATGAGAGGAAACTGGGGACGGGGTATGGAGACTTTTCTATGTCGTTGTCACGCTTTTTCTGTAAATCTAAAACTGTTCTAAAGAAGGGTATATAAAAACATGTGTGTGTGTGTGTGTGTGTGGTCGGTGCACATCCCCAGTCCTCTGGGAGACGCTAGCGCTCAGGCAGCTCAGTGCAGACTCTCGGCACAGAGCGAGCTGTCCTAGGGGCGGCCGCCTGCACCCAGGGATCCTGCCACAGAGGCTCCGCACACTTGCTGCCCACGAAGCTCCTCCCATCACCGGAGGCTGCACCGTGACGTGACTTCCGGGGACCAGGGGCTTCTGGAGACCCACGCTTCCCCTGCAGGGCCTCACGCAGGACCCACGCCCTGCTGCTCCCAGCAGAGGCACAGCTCCCGGGGTATCCTGCTTTATGCTGCACACACACCCATTTTTAAGAGCTGAACCCTTTTTCTTATTGTCACTGCAGCCGTGAGGCTGTTTTCCCCTAGAGTGAATCTCTAGGTGACACCAGCAGCTAAATATTATGGTTCTGAAAGAAAGCGTCCCACCTCTTTGCTAGCAGGTAAAGACATCTGCAAGAATAAATGTCCAAAGGAACAAATGCCTTGGTAGATTATCTGGGCTGCTAAACAGCATCCATTAGCCCCACTGCTCATTTTACACTTGAAATGAGCCAGCACCAAGGGCTCATGGCCCCCCCTGCACACTTTCCCACAAACAGAACCTGCCTCCATCTTGTACCAAGAGAGGTCCCTGTGTCAGTAACCATGTGGACCACAAATGCTAACTTCAGAGCACCTCCTACCCCGGGCCCCACAACAGCCTGAGACTGGACAGTATTTCATTCCCACATCACAAGGGAGGAAACCAAGGCACAGAGAGGTAGAGTAGTTAGCCCTCGGCCATCAGCGGAGCTAAGGGTATTCACTCAGCAAACGCCTGGGCCGGGGTTCCTCTTACGAGGGAAAACTTAGTCATTTATGTTTAGACGCAGAGACAGGAGGGGTGTCAGGTAAGAAAGCCAGTTTCGGTCTGCAGGGACTGGACTTCTCCCCTCTCCTACCTGCAGTCCTGTCTGGGGGGCATCTCTCCAGTCTCTCCATGGCTGCGAGTGAGTAATAACCCGCCGCCAGGAGGATTAAAGGAGACAAAGTAAAGGCCAGGGCAGGGTGGGGGCCCGACCGTTTCCTCTTTTCTTGAGAATTAAAATTGTGTAACTGCTAGGAGTCAGGAAACAGGGAGCCTTTCAAAGGCGGGCCAGACCTTCCTCTTCCTAGCGTCCTGGGGAGGTAAAGCCCCAAGACGGCCAGAGGCTAGGGTAGGAGCCTGGTGGAAAAGATGGGTTTCCTGATCTTAAAATAAACCGGACAGGAGAAAAACACAAGCATTTCACAGCCTGAATTTAAGCTGTGCTACAAACGTGGCCGCATTCTCTATGGCCACCAGCCTACCCCTCCAGGACCCTCCTTACAGAAGCAGAGGAGTTCAGCAGGACCAGGGAGTGGGAGAATTCGCTGCTTATCTTCTGAAAATCTAGAATCAAAGGTAAGGTTTCCTGCTTTCGAAATCCCACACTTCTTTGTCCTGGGAGACAAGATAATTACATGGCACTTATAAAATGCTGTTGACAGAAGTGGCTTCATGGAGAATGACTCCCTGACAGGTTATGTCTTTGGAAGGTAATCTGAATCCCCAGGAACAAGCGGGCAGGAGAGAAGGCAGTGGGAGAACTCAGAGAGTAGGCAGCTATGGGAACACACGCTGCCAGCAACTCACTAATCAATCATCTTAAAGAAATCCACGCTCTCAAAACCAGTGTCTTTCTTGAACCAGAGTTTTCTGGGCTTTACTGGCTTTTGTATTCAAGGCTTCTTCCCTCTAAAAGGGAACATGGACATAGATGACTGTCAAAGAACATCTTCCTTTCCGCCAGTCATCTGCAAAAAGCTTCACATGGAAAGCATTTTAATTTTTTTAAGCCCCTGCATGAAAATCCAACATGGCTGTGTATGCCACAATATAAATTCATTAGCACAGATTCATTCAACAGGATGTATCTACTCATAATTCCTGTACCAAATAAAGAAGGAAAGGATCTTCAGGTTGGTGCGGGTGGTCTTTGGCTCTGCAAAACTGTGCAAAAATGATGCAAGTGCTTCCTCACGTGGCTCCTGCTGCCTTGGAAACAAAGCCTTAAGCCGGGCCCCACAACAGAAGCCCATGCCTGGCTCTACAGCCGGCTTCCACCACGCAAACAAACAGGAGAGTCCTTTCGGGTTGCTCCTTCCTAGAACACTAGAACTGTTCTACGTGGTAAATCTATATTTAGTGCATTTCAAAGGAATTCAACCAGAAGACTTTCGCCACTTCCTCTCTGAACCTGTTGTGTTACTTACTTCATCATGCTGCAACTCACTACTTTGAAGAAGCTGATTATAAAGAAAAACTATTAAATAAATTGCTAATTCAAGACCTTAAAACTAAAAACAATTTAGAATGTATTTTACAAAGGATCCTTCAAAACACAATCACAAGAAACAAACTAAACAACTTTAACCTTAACTATTAAAGGACATTCCTTTTCCCTAAAACCAACATTTGCTTTATCTTTGTGAATAGGTTTCAGAAAATAAAATTAGCTCTTTATTAAGCAAGCACCAAAATACCTGTTTCCATTTTTAAGGTGCCTCCAAAGGCTCTACTGTCAAGAGAATATACAGACCTAAAATAAGAACTTAAATCTCTGCCATAGCCCCTTCTATTATAATTTGCTTTGACAGAAAGCAGTCAGACACACGGAGGGCGGAGAAGGAAATTTGGAGAAGGGAGTGATTCATGCCCATGGGCCTCATCAGGCCTCTGCTACAGTGAGACTCTGGTCATTCTGTTGACTGGGACAAGCTAGAGAGTTGTCAATAAATGAAGCTACAAACACAAGCGTAAACAGTCTTTATTAAACCAGGTACAGAGGCTGGAGAGAAGTCCACCCTGTTTTTCAGGTCTTATGGCTCCCTCCCCACCTCACTACATTTAATCTGTGGCTAGCTCCGGTCATGGAGAGCGGCCCCTCCGCCTACACGGCCTGATGGTGCGCTCCAAGGCACAGCAAACCCCTCCCAGAGCCACCTGGAGTGGTTCAGAGGTATTCTCTGTGATGTGCAAGGCCGTCGGGCTCCTGGCTGGAGCGGCCAGAGTCCTGAGCTCTGTCAGTGGCCTCCTGCAGCCTTTCACACAGAAGTGTCCACAGATTGTGGGAGGATGGGATCAGGGCTTTTCACTGTGATGCCAGTGGAGAGAAATTACATTAGCGGCTGGGTCAACTGTGATAGATTTCTGAATGTCTACAATGAGCCGTGGCGATCACTGAGGGCCTGCTGCGTGCCGGGCTGCTGGCAACAGTGGGCAATGAGCAGGCAGAGGAAGGTAGCATCAAAGAAACAGGGCATGATCAAGTGCCGTTCTTCAAGAGAGGGGACGGTCTGTAAACATTTAATGCTGGAAAGAAAAGAACTAAGAGCGGGAGAAGCTGAAGAGCCTGGGAAAAGAAAGGGGCCAACTGCAGGGTCCAGGTCTGGGCAGCGAGGTGGGAGGAGAGTGCAAGCAGAGAGGGAGCGCTAGCCGCTAGCCATGAAAAAGCGAGGAAATGCGGTGAGGCCAGGTGCGGGCTGAGCACTCTGAACCTGCTCCCGATGGTGGGTCTGCAAAGGAGAGAGGCCTGCAGAGAGAGGAGGCTCCCTGGAGTCCACCCCCCAGCCTTCCAGGCCACGTCCTACCTCTGTCCCCCACGCCCGCCTTTCACATCTTCTTTGTCATCAAGCAGACTGTTACTAATTTGCGGGTCTTGGCTTAGCCAGCAAAAACTACCAGGGAAAGCCCTCTGACAGCTGGCCACACCTATTCAAGAGGTCAGGGCCTGGCCTACCTACCCGCCCACCCTCCACCCCAGTGCCTGGCAGACAGAATGCCTGACACATGACAGGTGGATTATTTGAAAGAAAGTGGGCACAGAAATTTGCAAAGTAAGCAAAAGGTGTTCATGTTTAAGGTTTCTTTTCATGCACAGCTCAGATTAAGGCTTTTGAGCCCTTTCAATTTAAGGAAGAGTGAGTCCGGCACCCCTTAGAATCGCAGGTGCAGTGAGCAGAGAGGACAGGGAAGGACTGAAACCCAGGTGGGTGGCGTGTGGAGCAGGCGGACGCCTGCCTTTCTCCCAACCAGTGGTGAGAAGCCGGCCACGGCTCAGGGCGCTACGCCTGGCTTGCCCTAGAGACCTTCAGGCAGAGCCGTTTCCTACAGTGTTCTTGCTCTTGCTGCCCCCGAGAACCTGCGCTGACAGCTTTGATGATCAATCACCTCGGACCTCATGAAACAAGCTGACCAAGAAAACAGAGGGCAAAATTAGCCCTAGAGGAGATTTCCCTCACTTAGAATGGAAGGAAGCACAGGAACTGGAGGCAGGAGGGCCCACGGGGTGCTGGACACACACGAGGACCCACAGGAGACCCCCGCCCTTCCTATGTGAGAGCGCACTCAGGAGGTGAGGCAGAGGCTGCTGGGTGAATGCGCTTGCAGTCCTGCCTCTCAGGGTCTTTGGTGCCTGAAGTCTTTGCTCATAGGACACGAACTTCACACCCATCCTTGAGCCACACTGGCTACGGCAGCAGCTTATCTTATAGAGAAAATAAGGGAGAGATAAGAGCACATTTTCCACATACTTTTGCTGCAAAAGGCAAATATTTTCCAGGATGTGTGAGAAGGAGACCGCATGTAATGCAGATTAAAAAAAAAAAAAAAGGAAACGTCCACGTGCGGCGAGGCTGCTGAACATGATCTTTTCTTACCTGTTGCTTGAGATTCAGAAGCAGAAGGGTTGGGATGCTCACCTTTACTTTACACATGAAGCCATGTAAAGAAGGTAGCATTTTAAAGGCACCGTCACTGAGTAGGACGTAGGTGCAGCGTGTTTTGTTATCCCACAATTCTAGCCTACAGTTCCCTGAGTAACTGAGTGGGTGACTGAGCCTTTGTCATATAAAAGCTACCCACATGGGGGGCCAAGGTCGCTGCTGTTTACCCTTTGTTTTACAGATTTTGAGACTACAGTGTTAGAGGGCTAGTGACCCTCTCCCTGTTACAACCGAAGACCCTCTTCATTTCTAGTAAGTTTTCGTGCTTTGAAGTTTAGTTGCTTACTGTTATTCTTTCTATGCTAGGGTTTGGGGGGGGTTGGTTATTGTTATATTTGCCTGGTAGATCTTTTTCTAATACTTTATATATTTTCAAACTTCCTGGGTATTTATATTTTAGATGTGTCCTTTGGGGAAAAAAAGAGCATGATTCTTAAAAAGTACTCAATCGGATAAACCTTTGGTAACAACTATAGTCTGTTTTGCGTTTACTGTAATTACAAATACTTATGAACAAATGACTGCACCTTATTTGTGATTTCTATCATGATTTTTGTTGTTCTCATTTCTTTTGCTTCTACCAGGTCCATTTAGTGAGCTTTTATTTACCCAATCATCTGTATTTCTTTTCCTTTATACTTATTTTGAGGTGACTTCCATTCCTAAGCTTAGAGTAGTCAATTCAAAAACGCTTACATACACACCTGGATTTGCACACCTGAGACAAACCGCACCTCCTGCCTGACCCCTCAGAACCTCTCTCCACCTCCTGTGCTCGAGTGGTCTGGTGCTTTCATTCCATTTTGTTTGCAGCTACCTCCAAGTTCGCTGCCTTCTGTTTAATCACAGGTGGCAAACACAAGGCCTGTGAGCCAAATCCGGTCCTCCACCTTGTTTCTACCTGGAGACAAGGCTGAGCTTCTTGCTTTTAGTTAAGGAGTATATTTACACAGTCCTAAAATTACATTCAGCCCTTTGAAGACAACCATGAGGCTGATGTGGCCCCTGGTGAAAATGAGTTTGACACCCCTGGTTTACATGGTCACTCCACTGAGATTTACAAACATATTTACCAATATCTGTGCTCACTGATGCTGGTGGTCCTTTCTTCTCATACTTTACTTCCTCTCCAGGAGCCTATTCTTCAGGTAAGAAACTTACCCTTAAACGCTAAAGAGACTTCTCCAAAGTCACACAGCTAGAGAACATTATAGTCAAACCTCGAACATGACAAAACACCTCAGCCTCTGCCCTGTCTCCTGAGCACTCACATTTAAAGGAACTGAGAAAAGGACAAGAAACGCCCGCCCGACATTACAAAAGTGCAAGAACTGCTATTCTCTGGTTATGAAATGAAACTTCGCAAACTAGTCAACAAATAGTGGTACAATAAATATGGCAAAAATAGTCAAGATGTTTTTCTGTTTGAATAACATTACATTTTTCAAAAGGGCCAACTGACCACATCTCCTTTTTGCCTCTGCCGGGCAGGTTCACTCTGAAATATGAGCATCGTCTCTCAAGAGTCACCTTCAAACACGTGTGGCTGGTTAACTCTTCTCAGATGTGGTTAAAAGTGATTTCAAACCATGCACATAGGGGCTTATGGGAGAAAAGAGTCAAAGCCATTGTTTTACCTGTGCTACTTCTTCAAAATCCTCGTGACGTTTCTGCAAAGCTCTGGCCCGATGAAGGGATTTCCCCACACCTGTGTGTTTGCTCAGAAATGCTTCCCCGTGGTTCTCAATCCAGTCCAGCACCTACAGTGGGAACAAGTACACGTGCCGTCAAAACCACATCCTGCCTTGTTCAAGGGTAGTGTTATCTATGGAAGACACATGCCATTGCCCAACTCTATTAAAAAAAAGCAAAGGAGAAAAAAATGGAAGCTACTGAATACTAATCTAACACACTTGAGAATTACATCTTCTATCAGCTTTCCAACACAGTTTTAATCAGCTCTTTCACATATCTGCAAATATATGTATAAACGTTATAAGCAAGGATGGGTGATTTGAACCTCACCTCACTTTATGCATGATGACGCCACCAAAACTGACTATGAATGACGGTGGTTATCAAGCCACACAGGACCAAGTTAACATTTTCATAAGACTCAGAGCTTCACAACTCAGGCAGTTCAAGTTTAACTACAGAGTTAACGTTCTCCTATCTCTCCTTTAGAAGACTTGAAACATATCAATAAAACCAAGAAAGCAAAACACTTAAATACCTCTGTCCTGGTCTTTGAGGGTTTATTCTATAAACTAAGCTGTTGTGAGAGGTAAACACCCTACGGATTTGATCACTTAAGTTGTTGTTGAAATCCACCACACGACAGAGGAGTAAAAACACAGACACACACCCTGGTGATTTTAGTTCCCAGCTGGGACTGAGCAGCTCCTTGGCGCTGGGGCTGGAGAAAACACTGGCAGCAACACAACATCAAATGCACACTTTGTCGCTTTCTGACTGGGGGAAATAACTAGCAAAAAACTAAGTCAGTGACGTTTTTGGCTAAAAACTGAAAGATATTACTTAAATATTTAAATATACTTGTTAATATGCTGCCAAAGTGCTGAAGGCTGCCCTGAACTTGCATTGAGGTGAATATGGTAACTGCATATGGATCAAGGCGATTTGGGACTGAAGCAGCACACTCACTGGGCAGGCACAGCTGGGACAGTGGTCTAGAGGGCCATCTGGAAGCACAGAGTTAAGGTGAAATAGAAGGGGCCTCTGTGTGAGGTCAATGGCCATGAAGAGGATTCCCGGCCCTCTGTTCCCTGCACTATGGAGAGGTCGGTGGCACTGCCACATACCTAGGAGGGGCAGTCGGGCCCCAGGCCCCAGTCCAGGGACAACGGGACTTGTGCTCCATCACTCCAAACCAGTACCTTCTGAGGCTGAGGGTCTGAAGGGTCCTCTCTGCACAGGCATAGCGATGTTAGCAGTGCATGTAATAAAATGGCTTGTGAACCGAATAAATCTCTGGTGGGCTGCTGTAAAGACCCTTGCTGAGAGCAGAAGTGGGTGTTCATGGGGAGGGCGGGGCGGGGCATGGAGGCCCAGCCTTGCAGGGGGTGCCCAGGTGAAAGCTACCTGGTCAAAGTAAAAGGTTGGCTACCTTTTTCTAGTTCGTTTCTGACACTTTGTGTCAACGCTGCCACTCTGCTAGTCACCTGGGGTCGCACCATCAGAGGAAGTGGTACTGGATCCATTGGTATTGCCTACGAGCTCAGTTCCTCAGTCCACCTCAGCTCTCTTGTCTCCCCACTACACATGAACGCAGGGTCTAGCTGTGTGCTCCTAGGCAAGTTCCTTACAGTCTCTGAGCTGCAGCTTCCTCACCTGCTCAGGGGTGATAATCATGCACGGTCGCCAACGCTCAGTGATGCCTGTGTTTAACATACGAGTGGCAAACATACAGTGCATGTGTGTCCCCATGCATGAACTGTAACCTGAGGCAGCTCCCACCTAGTTGTACGCAGTTCGGCGGCACAGCTAAGAAGATTCCATTGCTTTCTAACCAGTCTGCTTTAGTACATCACTTTTCTTTCCAGAGACAGACAGAGAGAGAGAATTCACTATTATTCTGCCATTAGAAGGTAGTGCCACACTCACTGTCTGACTTTAAGGCAGACATGAAGCTGCTGAGTTGTTTATACCACGGGCTCTTAGTACACATTTTAAAACACATATTTGAAAATTCACTCCTAAAAAAGGTCCAATGACAGCTTCAAGACATCTCAACCTCCAAGAATGGATACAGTAAATGGAATGTGCTTCTGGGCATGAGGCCAACAGCGTGCAGAAAACAGGGATCTCATATTTTAAGACTGAAAAGAATTTGGAGCTACATAAGTAACATCTGTGCCTCGGTCCACCTGCCCATCAGATTTGCATGAAGGGCTCAATGACATTTTTTACTGTAATTATAGTATATTCAGTGTATTCCTTCACTGTAAAGAAAAAATGAAGCCATGGGTGTGCAGCAAACCTTATGACTGCTGGTAGCTCAATACAGACTTGAAATAAGGCACAATTTCAAAACGTAAAAGGTAAACATTATTTTTTGAAAGTAGATAGGGGCTGGGAACACAAAAACACAATAATTTAAAAGTAATTATAATATGTGTTTTAAGCCTAAGAAAAGTGCTTCAGGAAGAGTAAGTTGGAACTACAAGATATTACACACTGACTGCAAGGGTTATCATGGGCATTTTTCTTTTATCAGGGCTTCCTTTAGACAAAAATTGTAAATACCAGGTGAAATTATATTTCCAATAGATAAGAATGCAATTCAAAGAAGAGAGTGCAACTTCCAAGCACTTTATTAAAAGAGTAGCAGGCAGTTATGAAATCCATCCAGCTAGTGTTCAGAACGCAAATCCTGCACAGGCTTTATTTCCCACAAGCCTGCCAGTATTTCCTGGATTGCCAAGGAACCCAGAATCAACAGACTGACCCCAGGAGCATTTCAACGGCATGCTTGTGGATTCTATCAACTCAAAACATGCATACAGAGGAGGCTTCATTAGCCTCGTCCAGCCAGCCACTACTGACCGCAGCCACGGCGGCAGTGGCTGGCATCTCTGTGCCTTGTGACCTCGAGCCCAGGAACGACAGGCCTGCGCAGGACGGCTGCCAGACTCGGGGAAAGGGCACAGGCGGATCCCTCTCGGCAGTCTACCTGGTTCCATGCAGATGGCAAAGCTGGGAGGGCAGTTTCTATTCAGAGGATGCAATAGGAGGTCATGCCCCTGAATGCCAGTGCCCTCTAAAGGATGGTGACAGCTCCAAGGTCAAGGTCATTCCAAAATGAGCCACCAACACTTATATGTTTCACAGCATCAAATGACAGATGTGCAAGAAATCTTATGGATTGTTTAGCTTAATTTTTCAGGTTGTCATTACAAGACTGAACGTGTTGCTGGTAAATACGATTGTGCCCATTTCCTAAACAATGGTATTGTTCTCAGCACACTATCTAGGATGCTGCTTATGAAAATGAGGTAAGACCTCCGACACTACACAACCAAGAACACACAAGCCAGGCTATTTTTCTGGTATCTGAGGACCCAAAGCATATTCAGAGAAGAAAATATACAAACACCTGTCAGTTCCAGCTACTGTCTGAAAAAGACAGTAACATAGTAAACGTTTTCTGTCATAATAAGGAGCCCCTTCTAAGTCACATTTTATACATACAAAATGAAAATAAGCTCTTTTGATTCTATATTCAGTTAAAAATAAATGATTACATGAAACAAATGAAAAACCAAGGTACTTCTAAAATACTCTGCATTTGTTCTTTTTTTAGTATAAAATCAGATTTTTTCCAGTTGCAAAATATGAATTTTTCCATGCCCTGCTCTACATTCCCTACCAAACCAAAGTTAACCTACTTTCACTTAGTTACTTCCTTGTTCAATCTGTTGGCTTTCGTTTAAAGCACTGGAGATGCCAATGTAGAAAGAAATGGACCTAGTGAGTTTCTAGCTGTACTTTTAAGTGGTGCCGAAAGAAACATTTGCTTGTGTTTGCCATGTATAATGTGCATCCGTGGTTTTGTGTGCATCATACATGGGATTATCATACCCATTATCATGCCCATGATATGTAATCATTACCCCCATGTCTAATGCGCATCAGTATTTTTCTCTAAAAAATTTGGGCAAAAAAGTGAGCAGTACACATGGCATAATGTAGCGATCAGAACTTTCTTCACAATCAAATCAACATTATGTTAGTGATTCTAACAAAGGCCGACTGATCAACCTAACAATGTCATTTCAGATTTACTGAATGTAAATAGGTGACCAAACAGGAGGCCTTCGCTTAGATAATGTTCGTTTTTATTAAATGCTGGTGCTCAGCATCGCTGTCAATTTACCTAACACTATCCTTTAATGTAACTTCCTGGCAAAGTTTAAAATCACAAACCAAGGAAAGGTCTGAGCGCACGTTACTGGCCTCCACGCACTCATCCTATGCTGGGCTACCCGACACTCTTCCACCCCAGAAGCTCAGGCTGTATTTGCTCCTGAAGCGGGTGCCTCAGTGGTGCTCTCTCCACCCCCAGGAGGCCAGGCCAGCCGACCCGCTGCCTGGGGAAGGCGCAAGGCCCGGCTGGCTGGGAAGAGCTGGGCGCCAGGCTGCTAGGAGGCGACCTTCTCCGTGCTTTCTCTGGTTCCATTTATCTGCTCCTAAGGTGATGAACTAAACTTCAAAATGTTGTTTGGGGGCTTTTTTTTTTTTAGTCTCCTTAAGTAGCTATTTTCCTTCACTCTTGGGTGGGCAATGGCAGCTGCTGAGAAAGCCCTGTCCCCTAACAACTTTTTAAAAAGCCCCTTTTCCAGCCCGGAAAGCCCCACTTAAATGGTCCTTCCTAAGTAACGGGTCGATGCAATTTTACTCTTTGATTACCTCACAAATGAAGCATCCCCCTCAGGTCGACAGCGACCAAGGGGTTGAAACTCCAGTAGGCTTTTGGGAGCTCCGCCAAGTCCCTTGACTTTTTTGAGGCTATGTTCTACCACCTGGAAAATGAGGGGCCTGGCCCGACGTGCACAACACAACTTACAACTTTCCACTTTCACAGTGAAAAGAACAGAAACGAAAGCCAACACGCATTTGTGGGCTCTGGGACTGAAGGGAGGAGGAGGAACTTAGGCCCAGCGTTTTCAGCTGCCGACAATAATGAGGGTCTCCCGCACCATCCCCCGCGCTTCTTTATTTCTCTCCACTGGAGCCACGAACGCTCAATTCTTCATTCATTGCATTTCAAAAGTAAATTAAGTTTGTCCTAAATATATATAGTTTTCTTAATATAGAAATATCTTTTTTAAAAAGTGGTTTCTATAATATTTCAAAATCTACCCAGCCAAATCACTTGTGGAAAAAAACTATCAAAAAAATATTTAAAAAAACCCTGGCTGGTGTGGCTCAATGGATTGAGTACCAGCCTGCAAACCAAAGGGTCACTCATGGGTTTGATTTCCAGTCAGGGCACATGCCTGGATTGCAGGCCAGGACTCCAGTAGGGGACAAAGACAGGCAACCACACATTAATGTTTCTCTCCCTCTATTTCTCTAAATATAAATAAATAAAATATTTTAAAAACCAAAAAAAAAAAAGAATAAAAACCCCTCATAACTCTCAGCTAAGTTACATACAGTAAACATATGGTACAGAACCACAATGCTCTGCATTGCAAGAGCTACTTTTGTTTAACTAGCATATGCTCCTATCAAATGTCATTCCATGCACTTTTTTTTAGAAAAACTGTATTTTATTTTATTTTATTTATTGATTTTTAGAGAGGGGGGAAAGGAGAAAGAGAGGGAGAGAAACATCAATGTGTGGTTGCCTCTTGTGGGCCCCTACTGGGGACCTGGCCTGCAACCAGGCCTGTGCCCTGACTGGGAATCCACGCACTTTCTTGACTGAAAGGAAGTGTGGGTGAAACCCACGAAGAAGGGCTCACAAAGAGGTTAAAAGGCTTTTAAACTTTTACATCATCCATCCGTCTTTTAAAAAAGAAATCGCCAGTTCTGGTATTAACCTAGTTTTAATTAATAAGTACATAAAATTTCTTAAGAAAAACAAAGAACTTAGAAAGAAAGAGGGAGGGAATGAGAAAAGTAGGTAGGTTGTTATTAAAATAAATAGTCTTCCCTTGGATATGCCCATAAAACCCTAACCAAACACACCACCCCTCTACCCACATTGCTTAATCTCTTTAGTAATTTTCTAAATGTTTAAAAATTACTTTTTCATTCTTGGTTTATAAATGAATATAAAATAGCCCAAAGTTGTCCAGAAAACTATCTTCCTGTGCCCAGATAAGTTTATGTGGGAAAATGACGTTATCACGTACAGATGAATTCCACATGTTGCACTACATACACACACATACACAGGTCTGCCTTATGCATGTCTGCAATCTTCCCTGTCCAGCTGGTCCCCAGGCACTGCCCTCACAGGGAGCCCTGGCGATGGGTTGGCACGCAGTGAAAGAGAGTCCCACGCTGCCTGGGCTTTGGTCTGGGCTCCGCCTGCTCCTTATCACCCCGGCTTTTAGCGACCGCAAGGGCTTGAAGGCCTCAGCTCCTCGCTCACTTTCCATTCACCTCGGTCACTGGGGCTCCTGCTCCAGTTCCACCGGCTCACAGGGCCAGCTCCCTTGCCCTGTGTTCCTGTCTCGTATCTGCTCTGAGGCAGAGATTCACCCATTTCCCACTTTCTTGCCTCCCACCACTGAACATTCAGCTCTTTCCAAGCTATGGTCACTAAGGTTACTGACAGTCGCGTCTCTTCTGGGTTCACTAGGACGAAAGGTAATCAAAGGCAGCTCCACACACACCAGGAGGCGTGGTCAGCCTCCATCTGCTGTCAGCAGGCTACCAATCCCAAACGCTTGCCCTCCAGGACTTCCAAATTCTAACTAAAAAACTCTCATGAAAAATAGCAATCCTTTAGAGTCTAAACCATCCTTACGAAGAGCCACAGTTGGAACTGTGACCATGGGAATGTGAACAGAAAAGAATGTTAAATAGCTGGGGCTGTATAATGAGTCTGGTGAGTAGGATGAGAAAAACCTACCTACGTGACTGTATGAGCAAAGGAAACATGAGGTTCAGGAACCTTCGCTTAAGGACCTAGGCCCAGTGTCTGTGGTGCCACCTAGACTGAGCCTCTGAGTCAGCCACCACAGGGAAATGGTTTTTATTGGCAAAGGACAGCAGCCTAGGACCCAGGTAAGCCCGTGAAATCATTTCTCTGTAGACCAGAAGAGCATTTCTTTGCCTCTTTGGTATATCCTGACTTCCCTCTCACTGCTAGTAGGCAGTTAAGACCCTCATTTTGCATTCAAGTGGCAAAATGTTTAATGTTTTAAAGATCTCATGACGCTTGCAGAACTCCTACACACTGAGAATTATCCCTTCCCTTCCTAAGTCCCTAACTTCCCAACATCAATCAAAGCTCCTGCTTCTTTCTGTAGACAGATCCCCCAGTTGGATCACTTGATTCCAATAAGGCCAACCACTCCGCCCCCCATTCCAGAATAATTTTAGCCCAGAAGAGTCTTTTAGCAAAATTGGGGAATTCCTTCAATTCCTTCATTTACTCATTAACTCACTCACCAAATACTGAGCATCTAGTCTATCCCAGGCACTTGGGAAACACCAGGAAATAAAAAAGCAGAACAGATCACTACTCCTGAGAACCTTCCGTTTCTGCTAAGATTTCTCCATGGCTGGCATGGACGCCCACATCGGGAACTTCACCTGTCTCCTTACATAGAGTCTGGCTCATCACACCACAACCAGAGCAACCTCGCTAAGGCAAGTAGCATCATGTCATCCACCCCCCACTGCCCACAGCATCAAGTCAAAATGCTCTGCCTACAGGCCCTTCACAGTGTGAACCAAGGTGGTGAAATGGGAAGCGCACTCTCTTTAGCGGAGTGAGCTGGCTGCGAGTCTCAAGTGAGCATTAAGAGAGGACGGACACCTACAGGTCAGTGAGCACTCACAAAGCACCAAGATGTACGAGGTGTCATACAGAGGTTCCCTCACAGCCACGTATTAGGCACTCCAGGCCCTGGCACCAATTCACAGCCCTCAGTCAAGGTTTGCTGTGTCCCTGCAGTGATGTCCTAAGTCTTACAGCAGTAAGTCCCAACTGTTCATCACGGAGGTCACCTCTCCTGCAGCAGCCCCAGCTCGTGCCTCCCCACCTCCCCACACAAGGCCACCTGATGCACTTTGACTAGGCCCTGCCCTTTCCCGTCTCTGCTCTCTTTGCAATTCCTGTTGCCCATTCCTCAACTTACTGACCTTCTACCCATCCTTCAAAGACCAGCTCTCATGAAGCCTTTCCTGGTATCCAACAACTGCCGCCTGCAACTCTATTACAGGATTCATCATTTTTCTTGTTTACTAGGCCCCTGATGATTGAGAAGAATACAGACAAAACTCTCAGGAACGCCTGAATTCGTACAAGCCCCTCACTCATAGATCTGTCCCCCTAGAGCACATGCGCAAGACAGGCGGGTAAGAGATGAGGGTAGCCAGTTTCATTTACACTCTCACTCTGGGTAACACCCTGGTGGGCGTTGAGACTCAAACCTGATACCTAAGTGCCAGATCCGAGCGTGTTATGGTCTACTTTACTGGACCATTAGACCATCGACTCCTTGATTACAACTCCTTGAGAAGAGGAACTTTGAGATGTTCGACATATTTACTTCTGCACCTCTCACAATGTGACACATTCAATTAATATATTTTGAGGGGGGGAAAAAAGAAGTGTGGATGAGAAGAATGTAGTGTGGACCGGGTCTGTTTGACTATCTTTTCACAATCTTAGCTAATGGCCCAACATGAACCTGGAGAAAGTTCTTTAAGAGACACTTCATCGGAGGTGACACTACCACACAAGAAGTGCTGGTGGGGGAAGCCAGAAGTCCTTTTAGGGAAGGGTCTGCCTTTCTGAGAGGCTTTTTTGGGGGAGCCAGCCTGCAAGGGGCAAGTCACCTCACCTGCGAGTTGGAGTAACTAGATCCCACCCATCCAAGAGGCAGGCAGGCTGAAGTGGTGAGTCAAAAGGCAGGTTTGAAAGAACCCTGCTTCCCAACTATCACCCCATTTGAATACCACAAAAACAAATTACCCTGCTACAGTACACTAAAGCATACTCTAAACTGAAAAACACTGCATAGCAGGTACCTGGCCACTCATGAATTCAACCAAACATCCACCGAGTGCTGCTCTAACAACCAACAGAAGGCATTAGGGATGCATGCTATTTCACCATCAGGAAATGTGGCCCAAAGATTACTGACTTTACTTCTCAATGATGGTTAATGCTGAATATCGGTTAGTAGGTAGCATGTGAGCGTAGCAAGTCTGCGGCCAGTCTTCCCACCCGCCACCCCACCCTTTGATATGGACAAGCGCTAAGTGTTATGTAAAGCGGCTTCGCCTGCCCCCACCGCACCTGCCCCCTTCACAGCACCTGACTCTCATCCCAAACACCTTCCATAAAGAAATTACAAAATTGCCTTTGCTTGTTATGAAAAAAAATTAATTAACCACCAAGATAAAATCACTCAGGTTTTAAAAACCAAATGCCCCTGCCACGTCCCCACCGTCCCCTTCCTGCTGAGCTGCGGGCAGTCTCTCTAGCACCCAGTCGCCCAGGCGTGTTTTCCAGACACGTGCGTACACTCTAGTAGGAGGCTTGTTTTCACCGAAGTGCCGTCATTCCTCACCCACTGTGTGCTAAGCTCCTGCTTTTTTTCCTCAGCAGCACGTACAGATGCTTCCTCCTCAGCCAAAACAACCAGACAGAAACCTGTGGCATCTCCAGTTGGCTTATGATGTTTCTGTGGATTTTGATTGTTTTTATCTTTGCAAATTTATTTCTGTTGACAGCGTCTTTCTGAAGTACTACAGTTTCTTTTTTTTTTTCACTTATTCTCAGCTTACCTCTCCTCCTCCTGCTCGATATGGCAAAAAATTCCACATGCTGTAAATTCTTGAGTTTCAAAAACACAATTTTGGTTCTGACATCCTGTGCACTCCTTCAAGGAAAAAGACTTTGCTTCATCTTGCAACTTAGCTCCTGACTTCCCAAGTCAAGCTCGCATAGCAGTTTCCTGTGCGCATAACAAGTCCTAACCATTCCCGATGATTTAATCAAGAAAACCTTTCCCTCTAGAGCACCTACCAGTTGCCTGCGGAGGGTTAAGCATTCTGGGTTCTGCAGAACACTTTCTCCTGCTGACACCCACCCACCCAACCGTTCTTAAGGAGAAAAGCTAGCTGAAAGAACTGGCCTCATTATTGTCACAACTACCTTTCTAATATAACAATGAATATTTGCTGTGTTCAAATTCAAGTGCATTAAGTACTTGGTGCCAAATTAAACTAGACTCCTCAGCCCATTCCCACAGGCTGCCTTTCCCTCATGCCTCCCCCTGACAGAAACAGGCCAGTGGCTTATTCTTCCATGACTGGGCCCCCAAAAGCCATGGGCAGTGAGGGTCAGAAAGGAGGGGACACCCTGGTGCCGCTGCAGACACAATCTACAAGTGTGTTGGTCCACAGTTGTGGAACGAACACTTGATGCAACAGCCAGACAGGCGGGCGGGAAAGCCCTCTAATAGTCGCATTTCATGGCTGGTGAAAGTTTTTGGACAATTAAGAAAAACTAGTACTCATGTTTCCAACCTTACCATTCAGTTCGCAGAGTAACTCCTAGACCTGGACTCCTCCCCCTCACTCCTCACTCTGTATTCTCTCCCCAGCAATTATCTTCTTGGACTAAAACAACATTGTCAAGAAGCATGAATCACATCAAACCCATGATTCCTGAGGCACTCTGTATATGCAACCTTCAGAGAACTCAAAAACGGTAAGTAAATCAAAGCATAGTATGTGAAAATTAAAAATTATGGCACAAGTAGAACTGTGAACTCACCAGGTTCCCATTGCGCAGAGAAGCGTGATGAATAATGTGGAGAATATGTGTTTATCAGAACACAGCATGACTTTCCACAACCTCAGCCCACTCAGCAGAAAACCTTCTCACCTTCGGATGATACTCGGGGAGAGTGAAATCTGAGCTCCTACGTGTCTGAACACGGCGCCCAGGCTCTCGGCTCGGGAAGAGCGCTGTGTCTATCACTGTGGCTTCCAGCCAACTCCCCTGCACGCCGAGCTCCCCTGCACCCCCTGGGATTCCTCATCCCCAGAGTCGACACCTCATTCACACCCTTTCCCCCCCTCTATTTCAGAGCAAGGACACAACTATTGTCTTATTTATCACTAAAGCGAAGTTGTATTTTATATGTTGCCCCAGTTTTCATCCTCAAAGCGCTGGTAGTGGGACAGCATTGCCTATTCCATCCCCACTAAGGAAACGAACAGCAAGGGGACTTGGCTTCTTCCTGTTTTTTATAACAACAATAACAAGGGGATGTTAACTGCTTAGAAATGAAGAGTCATGAAAGGCCACTCTTCATTAATTAAACAGCTATTTATTAAGCACCTACTGTGCCCTACAGACTACCAGGTGAGAACAGAAACACAATTAATTGGCTTATAGTTGAAATAATGGAAGAGCAGACAGACCTTACATTGTAATAGCACTGTGGTACAAGCATCACTGCATTATTCTTATAAATAAATATAACTATGAATGATCTGTCTCAAGAACAAAACTCAGAACCCCCCCATTAAGGTCCAGCACCATCTCACGTGTTTCGTGCATACGAGGTAATCAGTGGCTAAAAACAGCCCGAGCAGGCACCCTCAGGAGCTGCGTGTGTGTTACTGTGCATTTTGTGTTCTCCCATCATTATCTCCCACTCACTCCATCAGCACAGACAAGCCCGGCGTGAGACCCACTCCCTCACACTCTCGTTTCTGCCCACTCGTTTCCTAGGGGAGCAGCGGGGCTCGGGACTGACCTGCTGGACATCCTGCTGGAACACACACAGCTGCAGCCTCTGGTGGAGCCGCACCTTGCGGTGCTGCCAGATGTTCTCCAGCTGCCGCTGGTGGTGCAGCACCTCGTGGATGACATCGAGGACGTGGTGCACGGCCTTGGAGTAGTTGGCAGAGGCTGTCAGGGAGTCGGAGCTGCCGGGGGTCAAGGGCCGCTGCAGCTTGTCCAGGAGCGACTTCCCGTCCTGGCTCACCTGCCGCAGAACAGACACGTCATTAAAAACGAGCGGTTCCTCAAGATCGGCGGCTCCACCCGGGTCACGCTGCAGGCTCCGTCCTTGGATGTGCGTGCACGTGTGTGCACACACCCACACACAAACGCAAGTCATACTGTTATTCAATGGCATATTTTGTAAAGAACAAAAAGATATACTCAGAACAAATCCACCAGCGATCCAATGACCCCACAAAACCACGGGTGGTGAAACACTGAGTGAAAGGAACGCTCATGATCATCAACACTGTAGCAGACGCTACTCTCAGTGAATAAACAGCGTATCGCCTTAAGTGACATAGTTAGTGGATGAGTGGCACTGCTGCAGTATCCTCAAACTAAAGTTTAAAAGTAATACTTTCCCCTTGAGATATTGTTAGGAAAAATAAAACAATCACAGTGGAGTAAAATCTTAACGTTGAATCTTGAAACCTCATTTTCAAAAAATAGTTGATACAGGGTGCAGACAGGGGGGCCCCCAAAAAGATTTAGAAAAGTGTCCAGAATTCAAAGTGTATAGAAATATTGGAGAGACTTATAAGATGTCCTCACCGCCCCCCCCCAGGGGGAAGGGATGAATGGAGCCAGGCCATTGAGAGCTATTTTGCATAGCAACAGTTTTGGAGCTAACCTCCGGAGGAATGGTTATTTAACATATCTATAACCTTTAACTAGTTTCATAGATATGTTAAATAGCAGTGGCCAAGTTTGGAGCAGAAGGGAGAAGAAAGATGGAACTAGCAGAGACTCAGGATGTAGCTAAGGGTTGCTCTCCGGAGTGAGAAGGGCTTGGACTCAGAATGTAACTAGGGGCTGCGCTCCTGAGCGAGATGGCCTGGGTGGGAGCTTGGAAAAGACTGGCTCCGAGACATGAAGGGTCCCCGCTTGGCCAGATGGAGAGAGAGCCACGCGGTTTCAGCAGAGTGAGGACCCCCTGTTGGTGGGGTGAAAGAGGGAGCCACGTGGTTTTGGCGGAGTGTGGACCCCCCCTTTCCCAGGTGAAAGGGAAAAACCACGCAGTTTGGCCAGAATGGAGATCCCTGCAGCCAGGTGAAGAAGAAAGCCACATGCTTTTGGTGGAGTGCGGACCCCTGCAGCTTTGGTAGAAGAGGCCCACTCGGCTTTGGGGTGCCCCCTTTGGCCGCGGGGCCTGAAAAGCAACAGAGATTTTGACTGGAACTGGATACAAAGGACTCTTGCCAGTGGACCATGAGAGGGTACCACAGTACTTTGGATTAACTCGAGATCCTGCACAGTGACACAGCTGACGGTGCCAGCGGCCTGCAACACAGACGTGTGCTCTTTTCCTGATTTACGGTACCCGGAGTTGGGACAAGAGGGAAGGGAGCGCTGTGTGGGTGTAGGTGTATACCCTAAAGGACTTTGATATTTTAGTAGTGGCGTTAGGCCTGAATAGCATTAAATAAACATTTTGTTTCCTTTTCACAAATCTCTGGCATTAAGAGATGTGTTTCCAATTGGCGGCGGACAGAAGGGCCCAGTAGATTTTAGTATTTTGGTTTTTGGGAGGGGCCCCTGTTGTACAGCAGTTTTGGGCATCCCTAGGTGGGCCAAATATTGTATTGCCCCTCCCTCGGACCTCCTCCTCTTGTTCGGTAACATAGTCACTTAACACCAAGCAAGGAATACATATGTAAACTTTCTGACGTGGTTGGACAGCTATTTTACTTCACAAAACAAAAAGAAAATTTTAAGGTGCCACTTTATTTGGCCCATCGACTTTAAAAAGTAATGTTAATTAAAATGCCAGCTTTTGAAAAAGACTTCAGTGCTATTATTATGGCAGTTGACTATCAAAATACAATTAATGAACAGCACTCAGACTAACTAAAGAAAAGATGAGGATGGAATATGGAATGAAAAGCATTATGTATTTTTCATTTTTAAGAGAGTCTTAAGATTTAGGAATGATGAAGACGGATGTGGCAGGAAAACCATGTCCGACCAGATAATAAAACGGACACATCAAGTAACTGGGCTACGTGGTTGGGGGGGGGCTCCTTACAGCAAGGCCTCCCCCACAGGCCTCGGAGCTGCTCTCGAATCTGCAACCCTCCTGGGGTCCCACCGAAGGGCGGAGCACGCAGGGGCTCTGCACATGAACACAGACAGGACCCAGTGGTAAACCCTCTGCATGGAGAGGGGCAGAAAGGGGCGAGGGAGGGGTGAATGGGACAGGGACACAGGAAGCCTCTAGCAACCAGAGGGAGGCCAGCGAGAAGCCTGAGGAATTTCCTAATCTCTTCCTTTAATCCTTTTACAACACTGTCATTCTGGAATGTAACAGTTTTTCCCCACCCCCCACCCGACCCTGAGATCTTTGTTGGAGGTGCTGCCCGTTGCTTATGAAGGCTGCTCTTCAAAGATTAAAACTGATCTAATACATCAAAATGGCAAAACTGAAGTGGAAACGAGCCAAGCTGACATAGCCAAAGACAGGAGCCAAAGAAAAGAACCAAATGCACCAGTGAGTTGGGGCCAGGCACGTGTAAAAAACGAAACACTGGAAACCTAAGTCTTCTAAAGCAGGGACACCCAGAAGTCACTGGAATTTGCATGGGCATTTCTGACAAGGCGGCTGGAAAAAGAGGGGGCACAGTGAGCAATTCGGGGGGTGGGGCATGGAATTACTGTGATGGATTCAGAGAGGCAGGATACTACTTGAAAATGATGAAGAGTGCCTGGCTTTTTTAAAAAATATATTTTATTTATTTATTTTTAGAGGGGAAGAGAAGGAGAAAGAGTGGGAGAAAAACATCCATGTGTGGCTGCCTCTCATGTGTCCCCTACTGGGGACCTGGCCTGCAACCCAGGCACGTGCCCTGACTGGGAATCGAACTGGCGACCCTTTGCCGCACAGGCCCGTGCGCAATCCACTGAGCTACACCAGCCAGGGCAAGAGTGCCTTGCTTTTGGCAATTACCTGAGCTAAGCACTATCTATCTAACATATAAATATGAAGTTCTTTGTTTTTCTTTTTCTTACCTACGCTATGCACACTGATTTTTTCTGGGAACACATTTACCGTTCACCAAGCAGGCAGTGCTTGGTTCTCTCTGGAGCTTCACAAGACTTGTTTCCGACTTCAAGATATCAGCATGATAATACCAGTCTCGGTTTCTGAGACAACAAATAACTCACGTCCAGTCTGCACATGCGGTTGCCTCACTCACAACGGTTTTATATACATGCCCAGCGCCCGAGTATCTGTTTTTCCCTCTTCCGTTGTGCAAATACTTTTATAGACTAAAACATTATAGACCAAAACACATTTTATCATGTCACCTTTCTTCTGTCTCTAATTTACACTGTAGCGTGTATGTTACATATATGTACACACATATGAACATATACGAGCTTTGTGGAAAGATAATCGCCCATGCATTCCATTTCAGCGGGCAGCACAACATTCTGTTGGACAAGGGGCCACAGCATCTCTCAGGGCTGAGACCTTGTGTGCCAACTCATACATTGTACAGAGCCTCAAAAAAACCCCTATGAATACTTCCTCTACGCAGTCCGTACAGGACACGTAAGCAGGAAACGAACCCCAGAGCGTGATCCAGTGAACAGGTGTCACACGGACACAGACCAGAAGGCGAGGCAGAGACTGACGGCTGCCTCTGCAAACACACTTGCTGCTCCTCGGCAGCCAAACCCCTACCATCGGGAACGGCAGTGCCGCAGGTTTACGACTACAGCCCCCAGCCTTCCTTACAAACAGAACTGGCCCATGTGCAGAGCTAAAAAATGCTGAATGCAGCTTCCAGAGAAATGGAATAGTAGGCGGAGCATGCTCATTCCCCCTTGCCTCTTTCTCCCTTCTAAGGCCAAAACCTTGGTGCAGATGGTTGGACTTTCAGTAGCTATTCATGACCTTGTGGTAACCTTGAGGATGGTAGACCGCTAAGTAAGAGAGGCGACAAAAAGTCGAAAGGACCCAGAGACCCTCATACTAAGAAAGCCACCCCGCCAGCCTCCAGTGCCGGCCTTGGGGCCTCTCTCCACAAGCAGGACGCAAACCTCCACATCAAGCCACTGTTTTGGATCTTCAACCAGCAACACATGATGAGGAACAGGTTCCCAGCCCTCACCAGGTCTCCAAAGACATCCACGTGACACTGTTCATATTCGACTGCTGAGAAGGAAAGAGTAACCTGAGCAAGAATTCCCCAGTGATGACAGAATAACATCTCTGATGCTTGGGCACCAGCTGGAGCGCAGACGCTGTTCCCGGGTTCGGAAGACCAGGCTGGCCCCCGGTGGAGGGGCGGTGGGGACGGCGCAGTGCAGAGTCACAAGTGCCTGAACACAAGACAGTGCTTTAAGCGAAGCCTTGCCTTCTGGGAACCCCCAAGCAGGGATCTGAGTGTCTGTGGGCGCCACTGCTGGTGCTGCCACTCGGCAGCAGAGATGCAGCCGAAATGGTGGGGAAGACCCTGGGCGAGAAAACACGCTTGCGCCCATGAGGACGAGGCAGCGTGCGCCTGCAGAGGCTCAGGTGCTGCGCTTCTCGAAAAACCCTTTTATTTAATTCCATTTCATCTCAGCGGAGCCTTCACAGGTCTGTCAACCTAAAAAGTGTTATTCAAGCACATAAAGGATATCATATATATTTTAGTAACTTTTAGCAAAGTACCTTTGCAAGCACAGAGGTATTATGTAGGGGAAAATATGCTAGAAGTTTATGAAGACCACTGTTCTATTTTATAGAAAGAGGTTTTTAAATGGTACAGAATAATTAGGAAAAAAACTACTGAAAGAAAAGACTGAAAACTGTATAGTGGCCCAAAATATTTATACAGAATCTAAGTACCGAAACAAACAATACATGTAAGTTTATGGTATGTGGCGCAGTTTTGACCTCTTTGCTATAGAACCAGGTAAATTAATCTGCTTGAGTCACGTGTTGTGTCTGAAAATGTGCATCTGGCTTTGAGGCAGCCAGTCCCCGCCCCACAGGGGCTCTGTGGACAGACAGCTGCAAGGAAGAAAACCAACCTTCATTGTCAAAAGCAGGACTTAACTGCTGTTGTCTTCGCACAGATCAAAGTGGCTCATTTTCTCAAGTTTGCTTTTTGTTGTTCTTGGAATACAGTACTTGGGGCCTTGAATGGTCATGGAGGTGACATTTTATGAAGATTAACATTTTAGAAACATATGAATTAATATGCTCAAGTACCTAAATAAGTTGAGAAAAACTGAAAGTAGTAACTAAAGTAGAAGAAAGTGATTAAAGTTTAAAAGGTTACCATATCAAAGCTATGCTTGTTCCTAATATTTAAGAAGCGACTTAACTTCTAATCACAACCACACAAAAGATTTGTGGCCTGAATTCCTGGTCGTCACCCTAAAAACACCTGCTGACCCTCAGAGAGACGTACCCCTTCTTATTTCTGGAACTTATTTCTGCGTTTCCAGCTGAAAGAATCACACTTAAGTCTCTAACGGGAACATTCGCCACTTGCACAAAGTCAGCATGTCGCTCTGAGCTAAGAAAACAGACTTGGAGATGATTGCTTCAAGGTGCAAAAGCACCACCCAAAGACCAGCTAAGGCCTATGATACTTCGATTAGGTCGAAATGGTGTTGCAGATCTAAAAGTGCCAGGAAGTGTTTTTCCAGAGACAGAACCCAGATACGCAAACTACATGAAGGCATGGTTAGAAATGACTGGACTTAGCCCGTCATAAAGAGAGCGTGGTCCTTCAAAACTTGTATGTGCGCTCACTCGAACCAAAGCCCGTTTTGGTTTTTCTCTGGACTTGGCCTCTCTCTGGAGAGGACACACCTCCACGCTAAGCCTGGAAATGGCTTCACAGCCACCACTATGCTTTCCGACTCTTATGTAATTATTCTTAAAAAAAAAAAATTAGTTTTAGCAAAGCAGGAAAGAGTGATAAAGACGTCAGCACCTGAGTACCCAGCTTATTTTGTAGCTACGAGGGACACTCCTCAGCCACACAAGTGAACACTGTCTTCGAGGAAGGAGGTGAAACCTGTCTTAACAAGGCTGCACCAAGAAGCTCCTACCAACAACACAGGCCACAAAGTCCCCTCCTGGTTCTGCATTGCCCCAGGCCTCAGCGAGGCCCCTGGGAGAGGAGACGCAGCATCCTTGCCCTCAGAGCTTTGGGCTCCCCTCAGAGGTGGTTCTTTCCCTAGGCTAAGGTCTTAGAAATCACCCTGGAGAGGTCTAGCCTATTTCTTTCAGGTATTGGGTTTCTTACTCACAACCAGGTCAATCTAATTCTGTTTGATTCTGACACCTCTGAGATTATCAGAAAGGAAAAACCAAAACCAAAACCAGACATTGCTGGGTTAGTTAAGTCAGATGTATGCAGAGAACACCTGTGTGTTCTGCAGATTCCACTTGGGCTTGACCTTTTTTGCTCCTGTATGTCGAGCCCTTGCAAGGCCTCAGGCTGAGTCTTGGGGGAAGGAGAGAGACTGCCGAGCGGGCTGGCAGCTCTGATGCAGTGCCAAACGATGACTCCAGCACCTGCACATCTACTTAGAGCTGCAACGCGTAATGAGGCTTTGTAACAACCGCTTCATAGACGTTACTCTGTGGACGAGCTTCCACACACCACAGATACATTATTTCAGTCCATTCACTAACCAGATGACTCACTTTACTGTTTGTTTTCCCCCATACTAATAACACAAATCATGCCACCCACCTACCTAGCGTCTTAGAGAAGGAGCTTGACCAGTTTTGCAGGCAGCAAATCAGTCGCTCCCACAAGGTCCTGCTGGAGTGTGCAGTAACTCAGCACATTTGTTAAGTTGAGAAAAAACTGATGCAGAAACTAAACCCTGGAGTCGCACTGGATGGGTGTGGGCCAAAGCCCACGTGGAACTTCACCTTTCTCCTCCAAGAACTGCCGCCCGCAGGGGCCCGGACTTAGTATACACACAGTCTTACCTCGCGGTTCAAATTCTTGGTGCTTAGGTCTACAGGTAGGCATGGGCATGCTGAGATAACATCATCTGCATGAATTTAGTTTGTTGAAAAAGTAGTCGATGAGTCTGCTTACTTCAGATGTTAAAAATAACCACTCGCATGCTGTGTCTACACCGACAGCTTATCGCAGACGTCCACACTGCTTCGCCGTCTGGGATGAGCCACGTCAGACACCGTGACCCCTAACCTGGCAAGCTGAAGCAGGCGAGTGTTTACGAGGCACAGGTACGCTCCTGTTGCTAAAACACAAACAGGAGCAACATGGGACGGGTCTAATTAAACCACAGAAAAGAAGGTGTTTGGGTCTTGGAAAAACGTGGTGGGAAGGTCTCCCACTGCGAACTTGTATCATCGAAGCCTGGAAACCATAGGCGCTGTTTAAAGAGAACAATTGTGGGATGGAGGGAGGAGAGAAGAGAAAACAGAAGAGCAAGCCTCGACCATAAAATTCCTACTCGTAAATGACCCTGCATTCTCGGCAGGGGCACAGTGACCTTTCTGTGGGATGGGTGTCCCATCTCCTGACTCTGTCAGAGGATGGAGCAGCACAGACACCCGCCCCCCAAGCAAATAAGCCCTTCTGAGCACCCAGATGCTGTTTCTAAACACCACACAGTAGCGCAAGGAACCACAGCTTCTTGGTGAGGCCGCTGATTTCAGGCATGAGGCAGGGAAAGGGCAAGATGAGTCCGGCCATATGTTGTTACGCTAGAAAGTAATGCTCAAGTAACGATAAGATATATATTTAGAAAAAAGCACAAAAAGGGGCTCCTGCTAGCCAAATGTGGATAATTTAGGGATCAATACAGAGTACTGGATTATAACCTGTTGAATATAAAAAGATTTTTGTAAATCCATATTGAAATAGAATGAATAAATGAATGAATGAGTGAATAAATAAATAAATAAGAAAAGAAAGCTCTTCCTTATGGTACAAAAGGTCACCTAGTAAACCCAGAAGGAATGACGGAAATGAACGATCAGACAGCCATCGTCGTCGTGGCAAGTGACATGGGCAGGACTCGCCGGCGGATGCTAAGGCCACGGGGACAGTCTGATGAGGAACAGGTGCTGTTCTATCAGTGCATCCCTTCACAGTATGCTCATCAAAGACAACTTTTTGATGATGATTTTCCATTGCAGAAACCAACCTTATTAAGAGGTCAAGGTGATCAGTGACCGGATGGGTCTGCTTCCCAGGACCTGCTGTGACCCCCAGTCTGCCCGTAAGCAAAACTGAATGGGGAGGGAGACTGGGGGTCATCCTACCTACAGAACGAAAGGCTTGTGCTCTCTAAGACTGCCAAAGACACGAGGCAGAACAAGACTAAAGAAAGTTACACGGAGCAGGAGATGTGCCCACCACTGTAGTGCAGGCTGCTGGGCAGCATCCAGGGCCAGGGAAGAGAAAGACAGAGCCACGGCCAGACGGGTGGAAACAATGGACGGGCCTGTAGGCAGGACGGCTGTGGGGCCTCAGTGCTGACGCGCTGACTGGAGAGACGGGGAAGGAGGGAGAGTGAGGCAGATGTGAAACCTTTAAAAGTGGGCAAATCTGGGTCAAGGGTGCATGGGAGCGCTTCTGTTCTAATGCTTCCGTCGCCTGAAACCATTTCAAAGTTTAAATAGTTTAAAAAGAAAATAAAAATTCACTCTGTTCTACTGAAAATCTTTCCCATTCATGTAGTTCAAATTACTGTCTCCTTGAGTATACAGCCCAAGGACTCAAAATTGTGGCTGGAGACCCCAGCCTGGGAAGCTGTCCACCTGCCACCAAATTATGAGTACCAACTTAAAATCAAATGAGCTGTGCCATAGGTAAACATAAGTTTCCATGTCAAGACGCCCCACTTTTATGGAATGTGGTTATAACAGTGAAAAAATTCTGCACTTTGCTAGAAATACCTGGGGCAACAGGCAGACGGAACCGGCCAGCTGGACAGAGATGGTCAGTCAGGTCTCACTGACTCTGGGCAAGTCACGCAGGCAACGGCGGTAGCCCACCCCCTGGTGAGCTCCCCCACCCCTCAGCGGTCTACAACCTGGGACTGCAACCAGAGAGCAGACCCTGAGGCCGTCCTTCGTAGGTGGATGAGTGAAGGCCTCCTGACGCGGTGGACAACAGGGTCATTCACTTTCTGAATCACAGGTTGGAATCAGACAACGCACAGAGATGGGACACTCGGGAACTTAACACTTTTGGAACTCCAAAGCTTCATGAATCAGTGCAATGCAAAATCACAGATCTGTCCAAATTTCATGTTTACTATAAAAAAGGCTAGCTATCACCTACTTATGCGGTTCCCATTAGACTAGATAATCAAACTAGTTAATAAACACTGGATGAAAAATTCAGAAGCAAAGTATAGAGGGGGCTATTTTTTAATTACATGGACAATATAAAACAGTGCTAAAAAAGATAAAGTGATCTTGTCAGGCAAAAAAGGTGGCTAGAGAAACAAACATGTAGATATCAACTCCCACGGGAAGGAGGTGTGACCACATTTCAAAGCACCGGACATCTTTAGTTCCCCTTGGGCACTCAGGGATCAGGTCAGGGTGGCAGCGTGGGGAAGCGGGAAGCGCCAGACTGAAAAGCAAATGGCCAGTCTCTTCCCCATAACTTTCACAGTGGCTGTGGTTCATATCGCACAAGATTTGGCTTTAAAGATCTATTAAACATTTACTAAATATCTACTCTGTGCCCAGGCTTCTGCCAGTGGGTGTGAAACATTTTCTCACTAACCTTTCTCACTAACCTCATAAGCCTCCCACTAACCTTTCCCACTGGCATCCACAGCATTACAGAGGCTCATTATTAAAAGAGAATGGAGAAAGCCCTGGGAAAAACAAGCACGCGTGGAATTCCTGTGCACTCCCACTCACCTCCAGGAATGAGCCCATGTCATGAAGGCAGGCTGGCCTGAAGGGCCAGACAACCAGGATGTGGCCGAGAGTGACACGCCTCAACCTTTCTGCAGTTGTCCCCATCACCGTGCCTAGCATGTGATATGACACCCAGGCAGCTGACAGCATGAAGCCGGCCTGCCTGGGCTCACATTCTGGCTCCACCTCCCAGAGCTCTTGACCTGGCACAAGTCACCGCATCACTGAGCCTCAGTTTCCCCCTTTGTAACAGCGGGGTTAAGAACACCACAAGCCCCAGAGTTGTGAGCATTAGATAAGTGATTACATAAAGTCCATACAACAAAGCCTGACATGAAAGAAGGTGGCAGAAGATAGAGTAATTACATTAAATAATTCACCCTAAAACGACACAGAAACAGCAACACAGATTTCTAAAACAGCAACTGGCTTTACGTACTTGGAAGGAAACAGTGGGTGCTTTGTAATCCAGAACATGAAGCTGCACTGGGTTTGCCTCTTTTCTGAAAGTTCCATTCAGGAGGGTTAAACAGAGTTTGGCTAGACTGAACAGCATGCAAATGTGTATTTCCTAAATCCATGTAGACAAGAAGACTGGAAACCCATTCGTGTTAGCAGATGAAAATCTAAGCCCTCTAAAGGAAATCCACAAATGTGGCAGGGCCACGAGACCTTTGCTCACGGCCCACCTCCCTCTTTTCCTCACTAGCTTTCACCCCCTACTCAAGTTCAAAATTTACAATAAAATGGTGGTTTCCACTAAAAAAATCAAAAGTGTTTTTCTAGCCTAGCCAACATTTCCATCCCCCCACCCCCACCCAGCTCTTGTGCTATGACACAAAAATACTGTTGCTTTGTGGCTGAAGTTGAACTGACCACTCACCTCGGAATAAGCCAGGGTGATGTGCTCATATATTCCCTGGTGGTGATGAATGGCATCTTCCAGATCCTGCAGCTCCGATGGCAGGTCCACCTCCCCACAGGCTTTGCACCAGGAGTCCACGTTGCTCATGTACTTGAAAGGTTAAAAAAAGAAAGATTGTGTCTATCAATGGCAATGCATAGTGAAATGGCTATTTTTTAATGTGGTTTTGAAATAAGGGTAGTTGAGACTTTCTATGATGACAGCATGGTTGAGTCTCTGTCTCAAATGGCTTTCCCGTGAGTTCTCAAACTGGATCCCTGGACTCCGCCCTTGAGTTTAGGTCCCGGCAGCATTGGGGCTGGGCCCAGAAATCCGACTTGGAAACAGTGACCTCCGGTGACTCTGTGGCCCCCATCCAGGAACACGCCAGGAGCAGCTCTGCCCTGCATTATCTGTGTCGGGCTTCCTGGCTAAGTCTCCCACTCCACGTCCGAACTCACATTTCTCACTGCCCTGCCCTGGTGACTGTGGAGGACACTCCTGGCCTCAGCCAGACAGCAAGGTGCAACTTCGGGAGCGGGAGTCCAGCCTCCCTGCTTTCCTCTTACATTAAATTGCTACTGTTTTCATTTTTTTGCGCATATATATCCAATTTCCCCAACTCTATTTCATGAATAGGCTCTTTATCCACCTTCTTACACCACATACAAGAATAAACTCAAAGTGGATTAAAGACTTAAATGCAAGACTCACAACTGTAAAAGTCCCAGAAGAAAACCCAGACAACAAAATCTCTGACATTTCTCTTAGCAATATCTTTTCTGATATATCTCCTTGAGCAAGAAAAACAAAAGAAAAAAGTAAACGGGACTATACCAAACTAAAGTTTTTGCCACTAAGGAAACCGTCAACAACAGCAAAAAGACAACTCACTGAATGGAAGAAAATATTAGCCAATGGTACATCCAATAATGGGCAGAGAACCTAAATAGACACTTCTTCAAAGAGGACATACAGATGGCCAAAGACATGTGAAAAGATGTTTGATGTCACTAATCGTCAGAGAAATACAAATTAAAACTCCAATGAGATACCACCTCACACCGGTCAGAGTGGCCATCATCAATACATCAATAAGTAACAAGTGCTGGTGAGGATGTGGAGAAAAGAGGACCCTAGTGCAGTGTTGGTGGGAATGCAGACTGGTGCAGCCACTGTGGAAAACAGTATGGAGTTTCCTCAAAAAATTAAAGATGGAATTGCCTTATGGACCCAGCCATCCCACTTCTGGGTATATATCCAAAGGAACCCAAAACACCAATTTGAAAGAATATGTGTACCCCTATGCTCATTGCTGTGTCACTTACAGTAGCCAAGATACGGAAGCAGCCCAGGTAGATAAAACAGAGGAGCAGATGAAAAAAGCTGTGGTACATACAGGGTGGGGCAGCAGTGGGTTAACAGTCGTTCATACAGAAAATAATACAATAACTAATAAGTGGTGCAAGAATAAACTGTGTAATAAACTGTGATTCATGTCCTCACAACTGTAGACCTACCTTTTTACACACCCTGTATATACAAGGGAATATTACTTGGCCACGAAAAAGAGAGAAAAGAAATCTTACCATTTATGACAGTATGGATGAGCCAAGAGGATATAAGGCCATTACACTACATAAAATAAGTCTGTCAGACAGATGCCTTAAGATTTCACATATCTGTGGAATCCAGAGAACAAAAGAAATGAACAAACAGGACAGAAACAGACTCACAGATACTATGAAAACAGACTGATGGTTGCCAGAGGGAAGGGAAGTTGGGGAACTGAGTGAAAAACGTGAAGGGACTGAGAGGCACACACTGGTGATTACAAAGAGTCCCGGGAGAGCAGAACACAGCACAGAGACCGCAGCCCGTGGTACCATCACGACTGCAGGGGGGGCCCGGTGGGCAGCAGGAGCACCGTGGGGAACACTTTGTACGGTGTGCAACTGTCTACCGGCTATGCTAACCACCTGGAACTAATACAAAATAATATTAAATGTAAACTGTAATTTAAAAAAAATTTAAATGCTAATGGTAAAATACCTGAAATCGTTTGCCTAACATTAGGAAGAACAACAGGCTCGTTTTTCTACCTTTTTAAAAGCAAACACACAGGGGTAAAAGGAAACTGAGAGACTCCCAAACTCCTCAGCTGTGCCCCCTGAATCTAAGGGTAGGAGAGGAGGCACCTCGTGGCTCAGGTTCGTCCCACTTTGCACGTAAACAAGAGGAGCGTCCGCTGCAGGCTGCAGAGCCAGACTGCTGACTGCCATTCCCGTATCTCCTCCGTTTTCTCCACTGCCAACCCCACATCCCCGGGATTCATCAATGGCTGAGAAAACACTGCCAAATTTCCTAAGGAGCTCTTATCAGCATCCATCACGTTAAGTGTCACGGACAAGCAGCAGCAGGCCCAATTAAGGATGCTAATTCAATTGAGCCAAATAGACAGGGACACATTTCCCGGGTTTCACCTCTTTCACTCCAGTTCTTCAGGGTCTTTCTGCCTCCCAGGGAATGCAGAGGGTGGCTATTCAAAACAGGGTAACTGGTCTGTCTCACAGGGAACGCGCTAGGATTCTCTTAAAATGTACGTATGAGAATGCTCTCCTACATACTCATGACATTTTCAGAAACTTAAAGTAGACAAGTCATCCAAATGAGAACTTTATTAAAACCCTTTTGCTTTAATGTACTGGCTCAGAAAAATGTCTGCATGCAAATCTTTGGGCTTGAAACCAATGCCATGGCACGAAGGGTCATCTGACAGCATGTGGCTTCTGGTGGCTGCAAACAGGACTACACGGGCACTGGCACAGGGCAGTGTCCTCATCGCCCTCCCCCACAGCCCAGCCCAGCATCCTCGAGACAATGGCAGTAGCCATGAAGTTCCTTTACACTTCTCTCCCTCCGCGTATATGCAGGTATGACTAATCAGGCATATTTTTAAGTCCTTCTGGGGCGGGTGTTCTATAAATGCCAATTAGGTCGGGTTGAATGCTTCTAACTATTCTTGATCTTAACCTCACTATCTCCTCCTTGATTATTGCATTTAACACCACTTATCAAGTTATTAGAAACCTTTTTCAATTGTGAATTGACTGAGGTTAACCATCGTCATTAATAAATCCTCAGGTCAAGTCAGTAATTCGTTGCTCCTACACACTGGGCACTACAAAGAGTCCAAAAAAGAGTTACAACATATTCTTAAGACACTAAGAGGCTTCTGACATAACAAGGTGAAGACAAGTTTTGGTTACATACGACTTCACAAGAAGCAGAAATGTATCAAATGACTAGTAAAATATATTCAACTCCAATTTTTGAGGCAACTAATAAAGAGAAACATTCAAGAAATTTATATACGTCTGTAATAAAAGTAGTTTACTTATAATTTCTTAATGTATCCTGACAGTATTTGATTATATGTACCTGAAAAAAATGCAGCCACGTTCTAAGTACACACGGAAGAATGGGGTGTCGCGTGGACACCTGGTGGAAGGATTCTGTGCATCTGAACTCACAGGGTAAAAATATCCCAGTGACAGACAAAAACCCAGCCACGGTTTGGCAGGGACTTTCAGCACAATTTTTGCCTTTTATTTAAGAGAGGATGACTCTAGAGCCCAGCGGGCAAGCCCCAGCCCTGAGTGCTTTCTGAAAGGCTGACTACCCGAAGGACCTGAGCCCGGGTGCCACGGATGCAGCAGTCCCACTGAGGGCCAAGAAAGAGGGTATTCACAGGAGTTCCACAGGGAGAGAGGGCGCCGGGCCAAGTCTGGTGGCAGAATGCAGCGGGTACCAGCAGAATAGAACCTTTCAGAAACTGAAAAACGATGATACGCATTACGCACATGCGGGTGCTAGTACATTGTTTAAAAACTTCTCCGACTGCTTGGCTAATACGTCACCCTCCCCTCGCATACACGCCCCTGTTACCACCTTGGACACAACAGTTTGGGACTGCAACACCAGGGAACCGGCCCAGCACAGGGCCTGACACTTCGTAAGGCACAACAGGAGATGACACCCGGACTCTGGCAAAATCAGAGGCCAGGTAAGTGTCTGATGCTTTAAATGCTGAGGAGACCAAGTATGCGAAAACCCAGCATCTGGCTAGACTGAGGGTAAAGGCGAGGGAGTACAAGGGAGTTAAATGCTTCTCCCTGGATTCAAATCAGGACTGGGGGTTCTAATGGATTCTGATGCTCAGCAGAATAGTGACTTTTTTTTAAGTATGCTGAATAAAAAATAAAGGGAGTCTGGGTTGGCTGGCTGAGAAACTGAAGTACCATATTTTGCCATGTATAATGCACATATACACGGGATTATTATATCCATTGTTATACCCATGGTATGTAATGATTATACCCATGTATAATGCACATCCTTATTTTCCCCTCAAAAATGTGGGCAAAGAAGCATGCATTATACACAGCAAAATACAGAAAGCAGATGAGGGAAGAATAATTAATATATAAGCTTTAAAGAAGGAGCTTGGATGATTAATTAGCAGATTGATTTTCATAAGCATTTATTCCACGAATCTCCATCTGCTGAGTGAGAGGGAAGGCTTCCAATTTAAGAGCAGCTTGGCTCTCTGGCTCATTTTCCTCCTGCCACCCAGAGCTAGGGTCCTCACAGCTAGTGATTTGACCCCCACCCACCTCTCACCCCCACCACCACGTGACAGAGTGGCAGCTGAGCACAGGTGGCTAGCTCAGATTAGGAGACAAAGGGACAGAAGCTGCCTAAAATGTACAGTTTTAAAATACTTATGTAGGACTTCCAGCCAAGATGGAGGCATAGATAGAATATACTTTGCCTCCTCACATAACCAAAAGAAGGACAACAACAAATTTTAAAACAATAAACAACCATAACTACTAGAAAACTGAACTGTATGGAAGTCCAACAATGAAAAAGTTAAAAATAATGAAGGAGAACTTCCCCAATCGGGCAAAGGAACTAGACTTCCAGGAAGTCCAGGAAGCTAAGAGAGTCCCAAAGAAGTTGGACCCAAGGAACAACACACCAAAACATCATAATTACATTAGCCAAGATTAAAATGAAGGAGAGAATTCTAGAAGCAGCAAGAGAAAAGGAGATAGTCACCTACAAAGGAGTTCCCATCAGACTGTCAGCTGATTTTCAAAAGAGACTTTGCAGGCAAGAAGGGGTGGAAAGTAGTATTCAAAATCATGAAAGGCAAAGACCTGCATCCAAGATTACTCTGTACAGCAAAGCTTTCATTTAGAATGGAAGGGCAGATAAAGTGCTTCTTAGACAAGGTCAAGTTAAAGGAGTTCATCATCTCCTAGCCCTTCTTATATGAAATGCTGAAGGGACTTATCTAAGAAAAAGAAGATAAAAAAGATGAACAGTGAAATGACAACAAACTCACAACTATCAACAACTGAACCTAAAAACAAAAACAAAGACTAACTAAGTAAACAACTAGAACAAGAACAGAATCACAGAAATGGAAATCACATAGAGGGTTATCAGTGGGGAGGGGGTGGGGGGAGAATGGGGAGAAGGTACAGGGAATAAGCAACATAATTGGTAGGTACTAAATAGACAGGTGGAGGTTAAGAATAGTATAGGAAACGGAGAAGCCAAAGAACTTATATGAAAATGACCCATGGACATGAACTAAGGGGAGTGGGGTGGGAAGAGGGGTGCAGGACAGAGGGAAATAAAGGGGAGAAAAAAATGGGACAACTGTAATAGCACAATCAATAAAATATACTTTAAAATATGTTAAAATATTTTCCTCTGAAAAAAATTAGAACCGGCTGAATTTTATGTACATATATAAAATATATATGATTTCAAACTTTAAAGGTCTTTCCTATCTCCAATTTCCTCATTTTCTGTTTTTATTTCTAGAAAATACTACCCTAAGTTTTAATTCACCATATCTACTCCCTGGGTCTTAACCAGCGCACTGCCTTCTCCTGGTGCCTCAAAGGGAGTGGGGCCTCCAGCGCTGCCCAGGAAAGGCACCGGAAGGGTGGGGCTTGTCCCGCTGTGAGCCCAGCCCCGACGGCACCAACAGATAAGCTGCAGAAGACAGGTTCGATCTGAACCAAAATGGGCCAATGTCATTCTAAGCACCTTATGCCTGAATAATTAATTTTTCATGAATACATTTTTATTATATACATACATATATTTATTTACTCCAATTCCTTTCAATTCCATGAGAACTTTGTTTTACTACAAGCCAAGAACTACATCTATGCTTTTAATAAAGTAAAACAACATTAGGATGGAAACAATTAGATGTGTATTATTTGCCTTAGAAATTCAACAGGGAATACTGAAGCAATATTATTTTCCTCTGAATTTCAATCCAGACTTATGATAAAATTAGCCAGACAATAACTGTCATATTTACAGCAAATGTTACTTCTAAAATTTTTATTGGAAGTGAAACTTTGTAAGATCATTAATGTAAGTGCTTGTTTCTGAAACAGTCAGGGACTAAAAGATTTCCACAGACCTAAAGAAAGTGCACGTTTTGAGACCATGGGCAAATCACTCCCCACACAGAACACAAGGACAATGCCAGCAGCCCCATTCACATCACTGGTCTGATTTAAAGAAGAAATGAGATACTGTTTAAAGAGCTGTAAACTTTAAAGGACTAGGCCAATACTGGCTGTTACTTTTTGGGGGGATATTATCAAATTAGAGGCTCTGAAAGCCATAGATAAAGGAAGGAGACCGGGTTTACGGTTCACTGTGAAGGTCAACTCCCATCGGGGCAGATGGAGCTCCCTGCAGTGACGAAGCACGACCTGCGCTTCCTGGCTCAGCAGCCACAGGCCCCTGAGCACCTGAACGTGGATACTGTGACTAAGGACGTGAACTTCCACACAATTCCACTTTCTAATTACTTTAATAGTATATTTTACTGAATTTGAAGGAGTTTCTAGAGCTACAGGTGGTGACTGGCTGTGAACCACAGGGCAGTGTAGCTCTAGTCACAATCATATTTCTTAATAGTAAAAATAAAAGATTTTAAGGTGTAGTAAAATTAATTCTCTTTATTTCTTTTACTTTTTAACCCTCGCCTGATATGTTTGTTGATTTTAGAGAAAGAAGAAGCAGGAGAGAGAGAACCATTGGTGTGAGAAACATCGATCAACTGCCTCCCGCTTGGGCCCAACGAGGGGTTGACCCCATGACCTTTTAGTGTATGGTGGCACCCCAACCCACTGAACCACCCGGCCAGGGCAAGTCACTTTATTTCTTTAGGTTGTAAAAATGTAATTCTAACAACATTTGCTATGAGAACTTCTTAATACAAAGGGACTGTCCAGTGGCCATCCCACATGACCAAACACGTGAAGGCTGGAGCACCCTACGCCGTCTACTGGTGAAACTGTTCACACAGAGGTTGTGTCTCCATAGTGACACACTGATATTCTGACTCTGCACAACCTCCACTGGAGATGAGGCCTCGGGAGAGAAACAACAGCCCAGACATCTTCAGAGAGCAAATACCTACGCAACGTCATTCTCATTGAGTTTTAACCTGAAGATTCGTGTTTATGAAACCACAGCAAATGCCAACATCAGAACGTCCAGAGACAGAGCAGCGAGGCTGGGGGCTCAGTGCACACGTGTCCCTCGCCGGGCCTGCAGTTCTGAGAGGATGGATGCTGCCTCTCGTTAGACGATTAACCACCGGGTCACACGGTTCAGTCTTATGTCCCCCTCCTAAGATTTGAACTCTCAATGAGAATTCTGGATGGTGTTCAGAGAAGTGACTATGATGGACACCTAACTTATGATGTCCAAATGTCTGGTCCTTTCCCTACAGAGGTTAGGGAAACAGCTTAAACGTAACTGGAAGGTGAAGCATTTAAAAAGAAGGAACAGCCCTTACTGCTGTGGCTCAGTGGGTTGGGTGCTGTCTGTGAATGAAAAAGTTGCCGGTTTGATTCCTGGTCAAAGCACATGCCTAGATTTCACGTTCAGTCCCTGGTTGGGGGGCATGTCAGGTGACTGATGGATATTTCTATCATACATTGATATTTCTCTTCTGCTCTTTCTCACTCCCTTCCCATCTCCCTAAAATATAATAAATAACATCTTAAAAAAAGAGAAGGAACAAAGTTGACCTAGTCCTGTGACTTTCTTGGGTAGAGGAAAAACTCGGTTGGTAAATGTGACCGTCTTCCACACATCAGAATTTCAGGGATCTTACTTTTTTTATTCAGTGAAGGGGAAGACACACAATGTATTTTTACTTGAGGGTGAGGAAACACTCACCCTGAAGACATCCTAATGTGCCATGGGCATGTCTCAGCTGCCCGGGTAGGCCTCACTGCCTCGGTCAAGGTCTGCCAAAGATGCCGGGCCTTTCCCTCACCACACCATTCTGTCCCTAAGCTCAGATCTGGCTTGTTCTCTGGACACCAGACCTGCACAGAGACCCCAAGCACTGGTACTGTTTACACAGGATACCAAGATATTCTGTTCAATAATATAGTTTAATTTAGCTTAATTTCCTTCAAATCCATACCTTCCAGCCACTCATTTTATCCAAATTAAAACAGCCCAGACTTCCTCAACTTTGCTGCAAGTATGAAATTTTTAATAATAAAACATGGCAGGGAAAAATGCCCCATGCCACTCACATTCTAGGTTATTTCCAGGCAGCTCAGAGCAGCAATTCATCTTCTGGGTTCATTTACAATGCCAAATCCTGCCACGCTTATGAAAGAGATTTTCCCTGTGTGTTATTATGCTTCAGACTTCCTGCCTTTCACCCCAGTGCCTGGTGGTGCTTCAGATTTACTCCTATCATCTTGACACACCTTTCTAGGGACCCACTACCAGTTCACACCCCCCACTGCAGTCCCAGGGGGCAGCGGTGCCCCATGCTGGTTACCGTGCCAGCTGACGCATGGGCGGGACACACACAGCTCACCTGCCCACTCACAGGAATGCCCATGAGCCAGGCACCACCACACCGCACAATGACAGGGTCCACAGCGGGTCCCAGAGTCCTGTGGGCAGTGCTATTTTATCTCAAAGGGGGTTCCTATTACTTTAAAAGAGCTGTTTTTGTGTGGGAGCTTTTATTTATCCTTTATCATAAAACTAGTTAAATGCATATGGTTAGTAAGCAGAAAAATCTTACGACTGAGACTTGAAAGTCCCTTCTCACAGTGTAGCTTTTATATGAGGCAATTAAGGTTTTTTCTCTTCATATTCCACTCAGTTTCCGCTCTTGCTTCACACTTTAAAGGTTTCTAGAGTTGAGATCACTACCAATTAGTGTCTTGTGCAACATGCGAGCTGCCTTGCCCAAAGCACAGGCGAGCTGGGGCCTCCGTCGTGCCCTCACTGACTCCGCTCCTCAACAGAGGCTGTTTCTAGATTAAAGAGATAATATTTTCTTCTGACAAGCACCAGTGCAAACCCTTACGAATATAGTTTTCTGCAGAATAGCTGAATCAGTATTTTTCCTCTAAAATAAGGCAACCATTTGCCTCTTCCCTATACTTCTTTCCAGTGGCCAAAAGTTCCTGTGCTCTTTTGTCAACAACCTAAAAAAGGATTTCCCTGTCCAGCACAGCTTCCACGAGACACTGCTTTCTGTCTGCGCCCTTCAGAGCACGCGCACTTACGCCGGTTTGCTGGAGGAAGGGCCTGCGGTGGAGGAGTGGGGAGTGTTCCAGGCTCACACCACACAGCACCTCTTAAATCAGCTCTTCTGACCAGCGCACCAGCCAGTCAAGCCACCGTGTCGGCACGGCGCATGTCATTCAGTAATTATGGCAAACACTGAAAGCTGCCTGCCCCTCACCACTCTTCCGACCAGCCCTTGCTGGGTGAGCCTACCTGCTGTTGTGGGGCCTAAAAAGCTGGAACTGCCCCTTCGGCCCTCCCTGGTACCAGGGTGCAGGTGCACCACCGCTGGGCTATGGGAACGCCCTGGGTGGGGGGAGCCTCTGACAACGATGTTTCCCTGACAAACGTGAGGGGCGAAGACACTCGGTGCCAGCTCTGCATTCACTGGACACCACGGTTGAAGGGCTGGTGCCAGGATCTGTGGCATATGTCCTGTGACCAGGGAGGAAGGTCGAGCTGACCAAGAAGGGCAGACCTCAGCCCTGGCATCATTGTCCAGCTAAAACTCCCCATCGTTTTTCACTTCTTCTTTCAAGAGGAGAACGAAGCCCTGATATTTAAACTTGGTGGTCAGGCATTCTGTTACTTGCTACCAAAGCCTCCTAACTAGAATCCCGCAGTGATGATAATGAGAGGAAGAGGAGGAAGAGGAGGAAGAGAGGGAGAAGAGGGATACAGAACAGCGGCTACCACTGATTGGTACTCACCGTATGCAATGCACTGTGCAGGGCACCTAATATGAATTATCTAATTTATATCACAAAACACTCCTCTCAAGCAGAGATTTTTATTCCTACCTTACAATGAAAAAACTAAGGAACAGGGAGGTTAAATTACTAGCGTAAGGTTACAGAGCGAGCAGTGAGACAGCTGGGCTTTTCATTCACCGCTGACTGATTCAGAGCTCAGGTTATTAATTGCCACACAAAAGGCCTCCAAGGATCTGGCTGCAGAGATGGAGGGGGCGGTATTCCGGGCACCGCCTTGTGATGGGCACTGACCTTTTCCGCCTTCTGGTGGAAAACGGAGGACATGTCCAGCAAGGTGCTGCGCTCATCCAGTGCAGCGGCAAATGCCTTCCACTCCTGCTCCAGCTGATTCGCGATCTGCTTAATCTGCTGCGAGGCGTAGTGGCCAGACTCCACCAAGCGATTGGCCACCGACATGATCCGGTTTATGTTGACATACACGTTCTGACAAAGGGGCAGAGAAAGAGGGCTCCTTAGGGGAGGGCAAACAAGAGGCTTCTTTTAAAGCACGTGAATAGCACTTTCTGAAATATGGCCCATTCCCTTATCCTATTTTAAATGGCAGAATCACCTGATACATAATAGTACACATATTTGCTATGTAGATTTCTGTAAGCTCTAAGTATTAGTTCCCATTTCTGCTTTTCAGAGTGGGGAATTACAAACCAGCTAGCTGAAAGTCATACTGTTAGGTCCAGAGCAACCAAACGCACAAGTGTGTGCACACAAATACACTATTACTCACTCCTTGGCTCCTGATCCTGAAAAGGGTCCAGATGGCAAGCCTACCAACTAGCAGTCACCAGAACTGCAGGGACCCAACATTTCAGTTGCTAAACCACTAAATATGTACTTAGCAGTTCAAGGCTATTTGTGTGAAAACAAGCTCTCCTTTCTACATAATTCCAAATCATCTTTTCAGTGCCAGCTGAAAATATTCTGTAAATGGGTCCACTTTCTCCAAGGAGAATGAACTGGGGCACAGAACAATGCTGTGTTCAAATGTTAAATCAAGCTTTTTGACTCTGCTGAAATTCCTATCTTCAGGTCTACCCATTTACTGCAAAAATAAGGGACCGAAGCTTAAAACAAAAAAGAACCCTGAATGTTTTGCAAAACAAGTTCTCATCATGGTGTTTCCCTTTCCACCTGCAATATTCTGAGGGTCCTATTATAACCAAGGCTTGGGGGCTTGTGGGGGGGGACACTTTCAACAAAACCCAGGCTGTGGTTTTTCACACACTTAGGATTTCTTTGTGGTACATCAGAACACTGCTGCTCCCCGTGGGCCCCCCAAAGTCACAGACACAGCTTTGGCTCCTCCCAGCCTTGCCCCTGCATCTCCTCACCTCCCCTGTCCAAACTCCTCTACATTTTCCCTCTCTTCTTCCCTTCCTACACTGGTCCTCTGGGCCAGTCTCCCACTGCCCGGCTCCCAGACCTCAGCAAGAGCTGCATGGCTGTTACCTGCTCTGCAGCCCACCCATGTAAGCATCTTGGGGGATTTGTATGTCCATTCTTTCCCTGTACCTTCTTTCACTCAACTTTTCCTCCATTTCTGACCCAAACCTGAACTAAGTAGCATTACCTAGATCTGGGATCAGAGAGCCACAGACATCAGCGGCTGAAATACTTTTCTGGGGCTGCATCATTGTGCTGGGATCAGCTAACAGATGGCCGGGTGTCGAGAGTGGCAGTGAGAGAGGACACTCTGTGAGGTTGTGACAGCCAGTGAAGGCCACAATCAGTGGGGAACTGGCCTCACTGGCTCGTGTGGCATTGATGCTCTCATGAGTGTCCTTTAAGTCAAAAGCAGTGCCTCCCTTTCTCATAGCACACTCTCTCTCTAGTGACAGGTAACTAGGTTCGCTATGTTTGCTTTCTCTATATCCTTAAAGAGGAAAATCCACCCATAAGCTCTGTTAGGAACACTTCCAGCAGAGCTCTCTGCTGGAATCCTGACAAGAGCTGTCCATTCCGATGGCTGTGCTGTGGGACCCACTGAGGGTACTCATTGCCCCTAGAACCCAGTACAGTTTCCTACATTACATTCATGTCCTCCAACAGACTGTGCTCGCAGACTGCAGGGGACCGGTCTGTGCCTCATGCCTTCGCCACGTCTCCATCACGTCTGGTGCACGGCAGCCTATGCTCAGACGTGACGGCCCACACTTCCCTGCATCGGAAGCACCCTCACCTCTGTTCTTACCAGCACTCCTTTTAAAGCATCTGTGAGAGCAGAGTGAGCACACTTGCTGATATCACTTAATATGCTTTCCTTAAATACTGTCAACTTGGCATATTGATATTTATCGATAGTATTCTCCTTTTTTCAGAAGCATTCAAAATGCTGTGGATAATACAAGAAAGGGCTGAGGTTAACAGGCCCTTGTTCTCCATCAACAAATGCCAAGGCTAAGGATTCGTGGAGCTGCTGGGAGCAAGGGGCAGGGCGGGCCCGGAAGGCTCTCCCCAGTCGTCACCCAGCACGGCACAGGGCTGCCACGTTCTTTGCCTTAACACTTCAACTTAGAAACACAGAAGTGTATTGTAGGAAGCTAGAAAGTATACTTAAGCCAAAAAAGAAAAAAAGCCCATACTTTTCAAAGTTTCTTGTTTTAAAAGTATTTTTAATTAAATCGATGAGATCACTGACAGTGGTAACCATTTATTGAATATTTACTATGTGTTCAGCTCTATGCTCAGCGTTTTACATATGCAGAGAAAACAAAATAATGTTAAAGACATGGAAGGCAGACATTATCTCCACTTTACAGGTCAGGAAGCCAAAGCTCCAAGTTCAGCAGCCGGCCCAAGGTCACAGGGTAGGTCAGAGAGTCAGAGTTAAAAACCTTTGTATTCGCGACCCACGCTCCTGTCTCCCATCTCATGCTTCCTGCTCTCTGTTGATACCTAAATGTCACGAATAATGCCAAAATGTATTTAAATATTTCTAGTTTTTAAAATACACGATAGAGTAGACTGAATGTGCTTTTCAACACGAGCTGAAGTTTCAGAATATTTTGAAAAACTGGCAGAAATTTTTAGGAAGAAATTTCATCTAAATTTGCTGCCCTCAAAGGCAAACATTTCAGCTCTCCTTACTTATGCCCAGGTTTGATGATTTACACCAGAAACTTTCTTCCTTAAACTCTAGGACAGATATCAAATGCTTTGATGATGTCTATTATAAAAATTGTATTGTTAAGTCTTATCTTTGAAACTACCTAATTTGAAGCACTTAGCTGATCAAACTTTAATTAAATGGCATCTTAATTAATTTGAACCAAGACCCCATCTATATACTGCTTCGATGCTTTGAAACAAATGTCACAAGGCCTAAGAGTGATTAATTCTCACAAAGCTAGTCAAGTCCAACCCCATACTCCTTGCCCTTGAAGAAGAACTTTCTAGAAGCTTACTTGTCTATAGAAGCAACTATATATCCTGTAGAACACCACATCATTTTGAGTTATATGAACTGCAAAAAATGTACCGGAAGTGCTATTCAGAATTCAGAACTTTGGTTTCTATGCCGCACGCTGGCAGCAAGCCCTACATGGTCACCAAACTCAGAGAGACCCAAGGGACACCCTAGTCCTTCAGGTCAACCTGGGAGGAAATCTCATGTCTTAGGAGAACCGGGGTAAGCCTTTGAGGTTAGAAGCCAGCTGGCTAATTTCTTTGTCTTCAAGAACAGCCAGCGCTTTGACAGGGTCTGTTCAGGAGACACACTGGGCTTCTGAGAAGCTTTTCCAGGCCCCTATGGGCTCCTACGAGGTAGAGCACAGGAACTGGCATTCACGTAATTGGTTCAAGTTTCACTGGTTTGTCTGCTTGCTCATGTTCATTTTTGTTTGCTGAAAACTGAAAACCAGCTACTTAGACCCTGTTAACACTGAGAATGTCCCACACTTGAAGGTTAGCTGGCACCGTCCAATCAGTAACTCTGCAGACCCCACAGGGCCTCCCAGGTGCATGCTGGGATGTGCTCTGTGCAAATGCCCCCACTTGCTCAAATATTTTCCCACACAGCATACATCAGTTCTCACAGAATCTTACCATACAGTTCATAGCAAAGTGGTTGTGCTGTGTCTGAAGCTCCATTGCATGAGGGTGGCTGGTCCCAATCTCTGTGTAGCTGTTCAGAAACAGGCCCTTGTTGTGTGTGATCCAGTCAAACATCTACCGGAACAAAAAAGACAACCTGGAATCACTCCAGAAAGAGAAACGACTGATGGGAATCCAGGAACAGGGCCAAACGCAAAAAGGCAACATCCTCCCTTTGATAACCCCTCAGACACTTGGGCCCAGGAGATTCTTCACTTCTCAGAAGTCAGTGCAGTCCTGAACTTTCAGGATCTATAGGAAAATCTTATATAATGGGTTTCTTTGCAGATGAAGAATTAAGGAGCAAAGGTCTTCATATTCCCCAGGCTAATTAAGAACTCAAGTCTTTTGACTTTCAACCCAGCTCCCCTGCTACATTGAGTCATTAACAGGCTACACTGCTCTTCCATTAATGACCTATTAAGGAAAAGTGAGGTTTATGGTCTCCCAGAGGGCTTTCCTAAACCCTTGGATTACAGAAAGCAATTACAAAGACCAAAAGATTGTATTCTTTAATGTAAAAGGTATAAAAGAAACCTGGGAAAATGCAAAATACAAATTTACTGTGAAAATAAAAACGAATTGTGAAAACATGAACAAAGACATCTCTCTTAAGGTTCAACGTAGATGCTACCTGGAAGAGGATGGCAATTACATTGTTTACAAGAAAACATTCGTGGGGAAACAGCCTATCAGATAGCATAGCACTGCAGTGAAGGCTTGAACCAGAAGACCGGAGATGATCACCTGCTTTTCTAGGAATTGAAGACTTTCTAGTGTCTCTGATGAGGCAGTACTTAAACCACAAGGACACTGGCAGATGTGTAAAAAGCTTACCAAATAACAATACCGGGTGGTCACCTTCTAAAAGATCCTTTTATATCAAAGGTTTCTAGTGTAGTTTTTCTTGAATTACTAAACATCCCCCATCCATGAAAAAATTTCAATGAGCTCAACTGAAGAGAGATCAATTCATCCACATTCATGGCTTGCAACACATTCCCATAAATAAGTGCACTGTTTTCAAATGGCTATGAGTGAGCTACCCAGCAACTGACAAGAATTCTCATTGACTGGTTGGTTTGTATGGGGCACAAGAATAAAACATGAGACCATAAACAATTGTTGCCTGTATTTCCCAGAAGCTATTGTTTTTAATGCACTATTCACACTTTTATTTTTAAAAAATATCTGGTGTTCTCTCACTAGCTTTTTATATGTGGAAGGGCAGTTATATGTAATTATTGCTCTCAATTATATAATCCTATACACTTTCACTGTTTTAGTTGAAGGTATCATTCTCACCTCTCTTGCAGGCATTCTAATGCAAGCTGTCAGTAATAATACCCCAAAGTTTCTAAAATAGCACTGCACTGCCCGAAGAGCAACACAGAAAAACAGGTTCGGGGCGCTCTCTGAACTGACACTCACCGCTTCTAACCAATGCCACGGAAGCACCTTCCCCTGCCCCAGCCCTCTCTCTGCACCGTACGGGCCTTGGCCGCTGAGACCTAATGATCCAGGAAGCCTCCCTCCACATCTCATGTTAGCATCCCTCTCCCTCCTCCTTTACCTTCTCAGCATCCTGTTCAAACAGCCTCAGCTGAAAGCACTGGTCCAGCTTCAGTTTCCTCACATGCCACATCTGGTGCAGATGCTGCCGCGTCGAGTGCAGCCTGTCCAACATGGCAGACACCTTGGGTAAGAGGCTCTGCAGGTCTGCGTTGCCTGACCCTGAGTTCTTTTTGGGGAAGCTGTCACTGCTCTGAATCCTCTGGAGCAGCTTCTGTCCCTCTAAATCCAAGTCTTCTATGGGGGCCTTAATCACCTTCTTCTTCAGCTGGGAATGTTCCTCGATCATATTCCGAGCCCCGTCTAAATCCTGAGGCAACTCCTTCTTGGCTAGGATGTCCTGAAGTTCCTCCAGCCGGGACAGCATGTGGGTTGCATTGCTAATGTAATCTTCAAAAGCAACTCTGATTTCAATCCATTCCTCATGGTTGTATTCCAAGCAGCCATCAAACTCGGGAGTTAGCTGAGAAGGATCAACTACTTTGGTAAGGCCTTCTAAAGAGACCATATTTGTCTTAAGAGGAAAAGAAAATATGTATGAGAAGATTAACCAACTCTACACAGTCTTACTACAAAGCAATTAGCAACACTTAGTCACAGATTTTCAAACTTAAAGCAAGTAACTTATTTATAGAAAACATACCATGCCTTGTTCTGGCCTCGTAAAAATAAAGGTAAGTAAAAGAAGCATTATGGTAGAGCTGGTGAAAATAAACCTGTCAAAGCAACTCATCTATACTTAGAATCATATGTATTTCATGAGTGCTAAAGAAATTTGATTTCTTTCCAATAATGTGGAAATTAACCCACTATCTTAGGCACACTGACCATGAAATGTGTTAAAACTGCCAAGTACAGGGCAAATGATTCAGAAACCTCACTTTTGTCAACACGGACTTCCTTATCCATGCCACTCTGCTGTCTCATTCCCAAGAGAGAACTATGTCGAGGCTTCTTGCTATTTGCAATCAAGCTAATGTCTTGTTCGTGGGCTTCAAAAACCCTTTGGAGCACACCGACTCCCACGAAGGATACTTATTTGCAGACTGCTTATTAGGTGGCTGGTCAACGCTGCTGTGACCGAACCACCCTCATCGTTTGTGTTTCCTAAACTCTGCTGCATCAAGTTAACAGATGAGAGGATGTGAATGACTTTTTCCTGATGTAGAAAATATACGAGTGTCAGCAAAAAAGCTGGCAGCAGTTCTTTTCGCAATGGGGAAGACGGAACAGTTCATTCACTGCAATAATCCACCACGATTCTGAGCAGTACAAGTGGTGTGCGTAATCTGCACCAGGTGACAAAGTTTTAGACGATTACAACCCAAGAGGAAATTTTAAACTCATCCTACTACCTGTCAGGTGTGCTGCAGGATTATTATAGAATTATGCCTCAAGGAAAGTATGAGGAGTCTGGTGATTAAATGCACAAAGGCAAAGAAAGAAGATTTGTGGCCTAGACTCAAAAGACAAAAGACAGTATAGCCCCGCCTGTCACCTCCAGCCTTGGAGAAACCTACAGCTGCATCTCTGTGCTGTTTGGCATTAATAAACCACAAAGGGCAGGAGAGCTAGAAAGAGGGGCTGTTTCTGATAGAGGATCGACTGTGAGTTCATTCCTTTCTCATTTGCCTGGACTTTTAATAAAGTCCACGGGGACAAACAAGTTCAGTAGAAAAACCAGCACAGACAACCTTAAAGCCCAGAGGGAGAGAACAAATTTAAACTAACAAAAACTTGCATGCATTATTTTGCCAAACCATTCTTCTTGCTTAAAACATGTGTAATTAAATACACCGCACTTTAAATTCTGCATCAAGAAAATTGTAGGACCCAATAAATCATTTCTAAATCATTTGGCCCTCCAAAATCATTTCTAATTGTATATGAAGATAAAGGCTTGTTGGTTCCAGGTTCCACCTAAATCTCTTGAATGTAGTTTCAAGTCGAAATTAAATTCAGATTTCAGGTTGAAAATCAGTACCATGGAAAGAGTTTTTAAAATGCAGGTAACATGTATGTGAAAACACTTTGAAAAGTGTAACATGTAACATAAAGCCTGAGGACTAAAACTGCGTGAGGCGGTTAATGCTATTAGTGCTGTTGAAGGGGACCAAAGTCTTGCCACAACAAAATATGCCTTTTGGGCCCTGGCTGGTGTAGCTCAGTGGATTGAGCATGGACCTGCAAACCAAACAACCGTGGTTCGATTCCCAGTCAGGGCACACGCCTGGGTTGCAGGCCAGTTTCCCATGGGGGACACACCAGAGGCAACCATACACTGATGTTTCTCTCCCTCTCTCCTTCCTTCCCCTCTAAAAATAAATAAATAAAATCTTTAAAAATATATGTGTTTTGGGATACTGATTTTTAGCTGGTTATTAAGATACAATAGACTCAGAAAGAACCTTTGACCCTTAAGGAGTACAAATAGGAAAAAAACCAACGAAGAGAACATCACCTTTGCATCATGATATAAACTAAAACTCTGTACCCCACTGTTTCTGGGTGGCCCAGCAAGGATTTGTTTATTACGAGTTTGCTCTTCATCATCTACCTGTGAATTTCCTGCTTTCCCTTTGAAATCCCTCCTTTCTCCTTTGTCCAAAATGGCCCATAAACCTCAACTGCCCAGTGGGCCCTCGGTCTCAGATTCTTGCGGTGCTCCTGTACGGACGTCTGAGATAGATTTTGAACGTTTTCTGTTACTCTGTCTCCTGGTAATCTGGTTATTAGATCAGCCAGAAAACTTAGATGGTGAAAGAAAAATTACTTTTTTGCACCCCCACACTGTTTAGCTTAAAATACATGAATATATTCAATGAACCCTTAGGTTTGGGAAAGTTGCTAGAAGAAGCGAAAGCAATCTATTATTATAATTATTAGAAAACATCCAAACTGTATTACAGAATACGGCATGAATCCAGTCTCACACTGGCTACAAAACTTTTTCCCACATTATCTTCTCATTAAATAAACTAACTGCATCACAGCCTTGCCAGAACCTGAGTAGCTTAAGGAGAGGTTGGGGTGAAAAGACAAGTAAGTTAACTGGTCGAAGTTCATTTTGCACACTGTCTGCAAGGCAGCGACCTTACCTACCACCCAAAACCAAGAGAAGCGAAATTAAACCCACCTTGGGTAAAATGACCCACTCGGATAATACAGTAAATGAACCTAATTTTGTTATTTCATGCACAAGCTAATTTTACATATGTAGATAACATACACAGTTCCCATTTAATATAGGGTTTAAAAAAACATTATTAGCCTAAATGAGGAGGAAAGGTCATTTTTCAATAAACCACATGTATGGTTGTAGTTGGTCTGGCCACACACGGAAGTTACCTCAAATTCAAATTTAGAACTGCCAAAGTTGGTCCTCTGTTTCTGCCAAAAGTTGTCTGGCTTGATGATCAGTGCCACGTGGATGCAGCAGGGAAAGGACTCCTGCAGGATCTTCAGCAGGGGCTTGATGGAGTCCCACTTGGACCCACGCATGTCCACAATCACCGTGAAGCCTCGCTTGCAGACTTCTTCACTGGAGAAAAAGAAAACACACGTTTAAGCCACACGACTCTTCCCTGTCTTCTGGGCGGAGTCCCACTCGAGGGTGACTCTGCTTGTGTCCTCCTGATGTCTGTGGGTCACTGTCAGGTGAGGAATGAAAAGGAAGGGGTGCCCCCCTGACCCCTGGCTCCACAGCCTGGCTGCAGGTCAGCACTGTGGAGAGCAGGGTGGGATGTGGAAGGGCACTGGAAATCAATTCAGGAAGAGTTCAGACCTTACCTGCGGAACCAAACTCTTTATCACCCTCTCTTGTCATGAAAAAATAGCCATGGCTATTCATTTGTGCACCTGAGAACAATGATGACTTGAAACAGGGTTCAACGCTGAAAACATTCAAAACTTCATTTTGTATGTATGGTTTTGCAGCCTGTCTCTTTAGGAGAAAAACAACTCATGTGTAAACTGATCACACACACTGCCTAGCACCTACTACAGCAAAGGTCCTCAGTGAGCACTAAATGAGGCCAGACCTGCCAGCGTGCACAGCACCCAGGTTGGGTGTCACAGCCCTGGGAACGGCAGTCACCCATAGTCTCCAGCCACAAGTGCTACACCACCCCCACCAATGTGTTGGCGGCAAAGGCGGGAACTTTCTGATGTCCCTTTTTGTCCCTTTCAACCTCACCCAGGACACTGGGCTATCTCAGAGGTTCTCCAGTGTGGCCCACTGGTCACTGGGGGTCTTTGGCACACTTCTGGCAGAACTGTGGGGTCAGCCTATTTCCACAGTAACACTGAGATTACTGGCCTTTTCACCCGGTTGCACTGATGTTGTAAAGGCAGTGGCAGGAGCTCTGCTGGCCCTTAGCAGGGATCACGGCAGTGCAAGAAGCCATTGTATCCTTCCTCTCCACGCTGTTACGGAGTGAGCAAATGAACCAAAAAGCCAGGGTTTTTTTAGGGTGACCTTGACGAAGCAATACAAATTACTAATTTTATTAAATCTCAACCCGACTACATGGTAAATACATATAATGCGCTTCTGTAATAAAGAATAAACAACAGGCACCAAAGAATCCTAAAAGAGACGCAAAAGCTTTATCCTCACTTGCTTGTACCTTCAGGGTGACACAGCCTTGCACTTAAGGAACAGCCTCATCCTCACCGCCACGTAGTAGGCACGCAGTGCGCAGAGGCTGCTGATGCTGGAGCAGGCGTGACCGGGTGATGGCTGCCTGCAAGCGCTTCAGAAATACACCTGAGGCCTCATGGGCACCCACGGGGAGTCTGAGGTTCTCACCCAACATAAATGCAGTGGGACCGCGGGAAAGGTGTGTGGCATTCTGTCTGCCTCGTGTAATCACCTGAGAAATCAGTCTAAATTAAAAACTCAGAAAGCTAATTGCTATCATTAAGTGATATGAAAAAGCCAAAAAAAATTAAGTCAAAATTAAAACCAATTTCATGCTCTCGTGCATGAGTTCGCTGCTCTTCCCTCTCCGTCCCCTTTCCCCAAACACGAGTGCACACACACCCTCTCATGCACGCTTCTCCTTACCCTGATTCACACCCTCAGTCACTGACATCGCAGGTTTCACAGATATCAAAGTTCCTCAGACAACTACATCGGTGCCAGAAGCTGTCACAGGAATGTTCTGGAAAAGCCCGTGGGGACAGAGCCTGAGTGGACGGACGGTGGCTCTCAACCTGAGGCACATGGTGTTGAAAGCCACACAGAGAAAGTGGGTGGGCACAGCGGCCGAGCTCCTCAGTCACATGTGGACAACTGCCCGCAGGAATGAGCTGATTAACGTCAGTCGCCTGCTCCTACGGGACTAGGAACTGGACAGGAGTTAACACTCGGCTCGCACACTCCTCATGCTACACCCCCTCAGGGTCTCCCATAGGTCCTGCCTGGCCCACAAGCCGGCCAACACCAAAGGCCTCCTTCACAAATCCTAGAGGCAAAGAGGGTTTCCAAAAACATCTGAAAATCTCCCACGGCACTGAAATTAAGGATTCTGGACCTCCCTGGGGTCTAACGGTGTTTGCACAGTTGCACGACTCCATTTGGTAGAAATGTCAGGCCTCCGAGGCGGGGGCAAGGTTGGCCCTCCCCACCCAGGCTCCCAGACTCTGCGGCCACACAATGGTGGGGCACTACGAGTAGGTGTGTTTTATCGTTGTATTAGCTGCTGTTCGGTCGACTGCACTTTAAACATCAGTCTTCACCATATCGAGACAAATTCTCGGGCAGCCTGTCTTCCTCCTCACACAGCCAACACAGTGTGTACATAAAACTACAAAGCCTCTCCACTTGAAAGGGGCTTAAAAAGAATCCTGAGTAACTCCAGTCCTAACGACAGGAACAAGCCGGAGAAGGACACAGCTAAAAGGTACCCTGAGCTTGCACAGTTTACAGAAGGATTAACTATTCGCCTTCCTCCACAATCAAACTGTTATTAGCACCCAGTGACTTCCCAAGAAATGAAAACTGCACACGCACTGGGCTGGGCGTACACACCGTTTCGATCGCTCCGTCTTTACCAAGCCCAAGCCCGTCATGGTCAGGAAACCTTCCCAAACCCAGTTCTGCTCACGAGCAGCTACGGAACATGCGCAGCTGGCCGCAGGCGATGGGGCTGTGGGCTACAGCTACTCCTCCACCATAAACACGAACAAGTGCACTGGAAAGCATGACTCAAGAAGCAGTATGGTTGGCAGTTTTGTCAAAGAGCCTCGGTTTATCTATGGGATACAGAAAATTTAGGTAAAATTGAGGTGCCTTCTCAACACAGGTCTCTAAAAGAGAAACTCTTTCTTTACTTCCTAGAAAGTCCATTCTTACATGAAAGTTCATAGATGCATCCATGAAAAATCTCCCCACCGTTTCATTAGTGACCGAAGGGAGTCAGAGCAGTCTGTCCATGTGGCCACTACAAACCATCTGAATGCTCTAGAACACAGTAAGAACAATAAACACCTGGAGGAGAACCAAGACCACCGCTGTCTTCCTCGCTGTGTGGGAATCCCCATTACACCCTCAGGAAGTTCAGCCACGACGCGATTCTCCTGCGCACGTTCAATAGAAAGTTTCCTTGCAGGTGAATCCCACGAGGGTCACTTTACTGCTCCTTTTTTTAAAGGAGGGGCAGGGGAACGGAAGGTGACCCAAGTAATAAACCCCAATGACTCACCCCTCTCAGATCACTGTATGTGGAACCCCAGGGCCGCGTTCTAAGAGGCACAGCCTAGAGGCCACGCAGAAGAAACTCAAGGTGACCTGGCTCGCGCACACGTCAAAAGGAGAGTAACCAAAGGAAGGGAGGAAGGAAAAGAGAAAGATGGAAATTATTATGCTAATTCTGAGGCAGCTACTGTACCCGAGGCACTGCGCTGGGTGTGCAGGTAAACCTTCTTACTCAACACTCACAATGATCCAAAGAAGTGCGGATTAGCATCACGGTTTGTAGATCAGAAAGCAGATAAAAGTAATTAAGTAGCTCGTGCCAGGTCACAGTCAGTGGCACTTTACCCATGCTTTCCTGGATGGCACACTTCTCCGAGTTCAGGAATGTGGAGGGACTGAGGGACAGCCAGAGGCCACCTTCACGTCACAAAAAAATTTGGGGAGTAACAGACAGGGGAAGAAATCTCACAGACCCTTAGGGCTGTTGACGCCACGCTGAGGGTACAGGCAGACCCACAAGTCCAAAGAAATTCACACACCATTAATTTTCTGACGACTTTCATCAATCCTGTTGTTTGGCTAACACAAAGCAGTGCTCACTAGTCTCGCTAGTTCTTTTGGGGGTCAGTGTGGGGCCACAGAGCGTGGGGTGGACCCAGAGAGAACTTGTTCAGCTGCCACTTCTGTCCACCTGGACCACCGTGAAATCCTCCTCCACCGTCACTTGGCAAACGCATCACTTACATGTTACTCCCACCTGTCTGTCTGCTCATTAACCAAGGACGAGCAAATGGCATCTCTTGTCCCTTGGAACTATAAGTATAAAAGCAAATCTAGGCAATGAAATGAAGTGATTGTGCTTGGTAGTTGGAGGGTCACCCTAAGCACTTAATTGTTTATGAGCAAAAGAACAGAATGTTTGGGATTTGTTACAAAATATTCCACAGGGAAAACTAGAGAAAAACAAGACTGGCCAAAAGTTTGTAACTGTGGATGACAGGTATGTGATGTTTGCTACACTACTCTGTCTACTTCTGTGTATGCTCACAATTTCCCAGTGACAAAGTTTCGTATGTGTGTTTTAGAGTGGGTCAGCCAGGTGATCCAAAACATACCTGAATCAATTTTTTAATAATATTTATACTACTTTGTCTGCTTAGAATTCAGGCTGGAATTTAGCTCTTTCCTGGACAGCACAGTGCCACACCTTAGAACAGTGAAAACCCCAAACCACCAGAATTTAATGTGAATGAAATGAAAAGTAACTTTTTACATTCACAATCAAAACAGATTTCGAAACTAGAAAGCAACTTGCCAGAGTTACACACAGCAATTCAATCATGTAATGTAAAAAATCCCCTGGATGGTACCGAATTCAACGTGTTTTCCACCCCACCAGATGACAACTACTTTGCCAGGTGAGAACTTCTTTGACACTGCCCGTGTAGCGCTCTGCTTCTCTTTCCACCAGGCACAGCTCCTGGCACCTCAGAACTCAGTAAGTGGCGGCTCTCAACTACACTGTTACTCAGCAGGGATAGTGAGTCACACGTAACTCCCAAAATTCTTTCTAGCTCTTTGATTTTGACAGTTCAGCAGTCCAAGAAAACACCAGAGGAAGAAGGGAAAACATTTTCTGCGTGTGTGAATGAGTGCTATCCCTTTGTCACTGATGACACCCAGTGAAAGTTCTCCCACGAAGGATGCCCACACAGAAAACCCAGACGGTCTGCTGCATCTGCCAAAGCAGGGATGGGTCACGAACGGGCACAGCCGTCCTCCCCGGTGGTGTCACAGACCCTGTGATGGGGAGGATCTGGTTCACTTACCTCAGCCTTCAGAACCTATGAGGTTGCTATTGATCATCTTTTATTAAACACTCTCTTGCGTAATACGTTCCTTAAAGTTACTATATACTCTAGCCGCTACTATGACTGAGTTTTGTTTATTTTTTTCTATGTCCTAATTTAGTTGCTTAGGAAATGCCATCCTTTAGCATATGCCTTTCTGGAATGAAGATTTCCTTTTCTTCAGAGGGAAGCATCTCTCGAAATTTCAGCACACAACGGTCTCTTGTTTCAGGTGTGGCCATATTCCTGGATGATATCCCAGTAGTATTCTATTTCCCCAAAAGTAGTCTGAACGATGAAAAGGGGATATTAGCATGGGGGGGCTTTCTCTCCCTGGTCATCCTCTAGCAGTGCGGTAAGTAAAACCTCATTAGGGCGAAAACAAATACTCTGAACTCCTCACACGCACACTCAGGCCAGTTCCTATGCACTGTTCCTCCCTTCAGGGCTCTGCAGAAAACAAGGCTTTGCCCATTCTTGGTGTTCTTTCTCAACCAGACTCCCCGATTATCTCCCTGACTATCACCAGTGGTCTCTCAGATTGGAGGGGGCTCCCAGGCTTGGTGTCCTGTTAGTTGGGAAGGATTTTTCACCCCCCACAAACTTCAAGCTACAGACCAATGGCATCCTTGTCAGGAGCCACAGCTCGGGAGGAAACAGAGGCTCAGTGTCACAAACAGCGCTCTCTGGCTCCCGGGGCCCGTGTCCGGTCTCGGAGTCGCCAACCGCACTCTCCTTCACTTCTGCCCGGGCTCCCCCTGGGCCCCCCCATCCCAACACCCTGCCTGTGCGCATCCCGGCCCACCTTCTCACACGCAGCTCTCCGCTCAAAACACGTCCCTTCTCGTCCCGCCCCCCAGAATTGCTGCAAGCATGACAGAACGGTCACTGAGTGGAAACAAGCAGACAGATTGTGACTTTAATTTTGTACTACTTTGACTGGTTGGAACAGAGGTGGGGTTCAGTTGTTTTCTAGAGAGCACGGTGCCACACCTTAGAAGAGTCAAAACAGTGAAAACAGTGAGAAGCCCCGGCCCACCCAGAACTTACCTAGGGATACAGGCCAGGTAGGAAATGAGTCTCCTGAGATCCTCCTGCCGTATTCTGTCATGATTGCTGCGGGCTGGAAAGGTTAAAATGGGACCCCCACGTTTATCTCTGCCACCTGAAAAACAAACATTTGGCATATATATGAATCCAATTAACTGTGGCATTAAATGAGAACAGCACTAAATCAGAGCCACCAGCGCCGCGTCTGTGCACAGTACCCAGCGGTTGACACACGCGTCTGATTGGATCACAACGACCCTGTTGAGAGGTTGTATCCTTCCGGCTGTGTAACTAAAGATCTGGAAGGTCGAAGAGCTTCAATAACGACAAAGGGACGTTGTCAGCATGGTCACAGCCAGGCCCCCTTTGCCCTGACAAGAACTCATATAACTTTCCAAACTAATGGCTCTGGTTCTTTCTGAAGTAGTAGAAATGTCGAGAGGACACTGAACGATGGGCTCCTCGGCCTTGGCTATGAATGGAATGTGCCTCTGACAGTGGGAGGCGGCGGCACGTTACCATGGACAGAACGGCATCACCAGGCATCACCAGGCAACCGTCTGAAACGTCTCACGGTGCTTTCAGGTGGCATCGACGGCTCCAGTTTCCTAGAACACCTCTTGTCTCCAACGTAAGATGGGAAACAATTTTCATGTTTTTATTCCCTACATCTTTCATTCTTCTCAAACAGGAATCAATATTCTCAGTTAAAAACATTACAGCTCAACACGTATTATAGAAGCTTGACTCTTAGTATGGTATTTAGATTAAAACATTCACCTGTTCTTGGTAAAGAGAATCATATCTAATGTTTTCCCAAACTACCTTTCTGAATTTTTCAAACGCAACATAATGCTTGACCAGGAGGGAGACGAAATGCCAAGGACCTCTGTCCAGCCCTCCTCTCTGGGACCGTCTCCCCTGACACAAGCAAGGCAGGGTTTACCACGGCATGAAAAGCAGCTTCCAAACTCTGCCCATCCAGAGAGTCACGTGGGGAGTGGACAGGTGCGCCACTGCGCACGGCCATCCTGGTCACACCCAGGTCACTCCAAGGTGCGAACTAAATGTAAGTGTGGGTGGGAGCACTGACTGCTTTCCCTAGACCGCTTCACCTTTCAACTAAGACTTTTCCCAACCTGGCAGCACTAGCGAGGGGCCCCAAGACCTACCAGCAAGCTCTCCCCCCAAACAGGCTGCCATTCATGCCCACAAAAAAGCGTATTTGAACCCAAACTTGAATTTCAAAATAGAGGGGGGGGGGTTCAATTTGTGTTTCTTTTTCCCCAGCATGGAGCTTCAGAAAACTCCCTAGGGTAGTTTTAAAATTTCATCAAAAATCACTTATGATTTTAAATACTGAAATAAAATTTGCATAGTCTCTGTTTAATTAATTTAAAAATTTGTTTTCACTTTCGATCTTCCCTGCACTGGGGTGTATCTTCCAATCTGTGGCGCGTCACAGTCGGAGACAGGCAGGTGCCAAAACCACCCATCTGCTGACCCCTCCCAGCGAGGTTAAAAATAAACACATTAGAATTAATGAAATGCAGTATCAGTTCAGAGGTTCCCGGTGTCTGAGCCTCAAGGAGCTTCAAAGCAATGCCACAGGAGTCTGTTTAGATTACAGGCACTGAGATTTAACCTGTTTGCAAATACCACCGAAGGCACCCAGTGGAAAATACTGTCTGGGTTATAAAGCAGAAATGTTACAACTTCCAAGTTCTCATTCCTAAACTAATAAATAATTACAACAATGCTGTACCTTATAAAACCACCATCTACTAAGATATACTAATATGTGTCTGATGTCAACCCGCAGCCTCATGGTAAGGCAGGCGGGACAGATGTCAGTCCCATTTCATAGACAGGAAACTCAGCACCTTAGTGTGGACAATAAAAAGAAAAGGGCAGGAAACCCATTTCCTGCACCTACGGACGTCACAGGAAATCCAGTCAGGAGAGTTTTACAGCCTCTGGACCTCTCTCCCCAAGTCCGAAATCAAAACCCAACAGCTCATGAGGGATTATCTGCCTATCCAAATGCGTTTTAGTCAAAAAACAAAAGAACACAAAAAGGACATTGTTTTATCTTCAGGTCTTAGAAAAACCACATCCTCTCTGCTCTTTGTCTCCCCATTATTTCTGCAAGGCACCCCTTGCCTTCCAGTCATAACTTACACATTCTTTGCGTCTGTCTGTCCCCCAACAAGAATGGAAGCCTACGGAGGCCGGCATCTCCGCTCACCGACGACACCAGTGTGCACTCACCCCCAGTGCTTAGTGAGAGACGGACGGGCACTAAAGGATGCTCAGTAAGCGTCTGCTCCACGAGTGGGTTCTTCTTCTACATGCCACTCCAAGTTCATTAAAAATACAACGGCACCTCGGTACTCGTCGTTAATTCATTCCCGAACTCCAAAGCCGCCACGTACCCAGAGATGAAGCGTTTTCCCTCATAGGACGTTGTGACTCACACAAGTTCTAGCAGGGGCGACGAGTCCCGAGCAAGCGCCAAGTGCTGACACATTTTTTTTCTGGTCAAAATGCAACGAGTACAGGGTTTGACAAGGTCTGACGCTGACGAGTACAGAGGTGTGACTGCACCTACCACTGTGTGTCAGGAAGTTAAAGAGGGAAATGAAACGCCTGAATGTTTTTACAGGAAGAAACACGGATGCTAAATCAACTGGGGTTTCCGCTACCACCAGAAGGAAGGCTGGAAAGGCCCCAGCTACCAATGTCTGTGTGATGGTTACTCCCTGAAACCCAGTGACATGCGTTTCCCTCTTCTGAAAGGCAAAAAAAACTCCAGGGAACTCAGTCTCTCGAGCAGTACGGCCCGAATGACCAGAGGCAGCTAGATTCAGAGTTGCCCCTTTATCTCTAAATAAATTAAGAACTCACCTTTCACCCCATGAGAATGGACTTCCCTTGGAAGACACACTTAGATGGAGAAGCACAACGCAAATTTTAATGAACCCACTGGATTTTCCTCTGTAATGGCCTTACTTGAATTTCTGGATTAGAATGCCATTGAAAACCACTCTTCACGCCTCCCCGAGGAACAGTCTAACTCAGGGCTGTGAAAAGCTCTGAAAAGATGTGGTTTATAAGAGAAAAATTATGGCCACAGTCTCTAAGTCTATTAGGCAACGAAGCTCTGTTAAAAGGGTGTCCACGGGTCCCCTGATCCGAGAGCTAAAGCCGACGGCTCCCCAGCCCGACCTTCACTGGTCCGCCTCTTCCTGCCTGGTCCTGAGAACCAGGAACTGGCTTACAGACTGTTTCTCATGAAGACTCTAAGGGGTCTCCGGACTTCTGGGAAGGCCTCGGTGGCACCTGGCCTCCCAGCCAGCCACTAAGGACTCCGGCTGTACTAGGCGCTAACAAGAACATACAAGGTGGAGGGAAGAGACCCCCCTTCCTTCCCATGAAGTACAGAGCTGTGCAAATCGGCAGCAAGAGGAATTAATAAGGTCACTAGTCACATTACTGACAGCAAACTTCTGGGCAATCAAATCCCACCTTCCTGTCAATACCTCCACTTGCAAAGGTGAATATTCACCTTGCCCCACCCCCAAAAAAAACTAATCTAAAAAAGTAACCCAAAGCCCACCCACAGGCAAGTGGCTGAGTGAACGGCTGAGCACATGCACACAGTGCAGTCACATGCGACCGTGAAGGAAATGAGACCTCTCTATACGCACTGCTCTCTCTGGACCACTGTTCAAAGGGAAACAAGAGAGGTGCAGAAAACAGTGCATCGATGACTGTTTCTCTAAGGGGAGGGGAATGAGATGGGATGAATGGGTAGACAGAGAGAATGCTCTTGTTTTAAAAGTGTAGGAAATAAATCAAAAACTAAATAAAACAAAAGATAAAATGTTTCCTACGGGGGAGGGAAGGTACAGGGTGAAAGAGGTAAAGAGGGAAACTAAATTTAACTACTTTTTATCTTTAACATTTTTTAGCTCTTTACCTTGGAGTGATGTACTCATTGTACTTAACGTTGAAGCCAGATTAAGTGGTTGTTTTTTTTTTAAGCCTTAAAAACATAAAGTAAAATGAAACAAATGCCCCTGAGTTTCAAGGTGGAAGGGACTTGATCCACACAGAGAGGAACTATTTTATGTGACTTTAAAATGCAGAAACAGGACAGCACATTGCTGGTGGCACATGCTCCCGGGACAACAGAAGTTACAACAGAACAACAGAAGTCGCACTGTGGCGGTAGCATCACTATTACAGTGCAAATGAGCAATTATGTCGATGAGGGCAAGAGCTGAGACTTTTAGCATAAAGGAAAGGAGATATAAGTCCATAATCAAAGAAAAGTAAAATATCTGTAATCCTAATTGTAAGCTGGAAATTTTCATATGGAGTTATGACATCTTAACTCACTGGGGAAAATGTCTCTGTGTGTGTATATGTAAATATAAACGTGTGTGTGTATTATGTATATATACACACACACACACATACACACACACACACATATGCATATACATATTCCCCAGATGTGCCCACTGAGAGACACAGACACAACCACCACTCCAGGAGCAGCGGGCTTCCTGGCTCCCGCGGAGGAACCAGGGGCTTTAGGAAAACAGCGGGCAGCACCAGTGCAGCAGGACAGGGACAAACTGGGCAGGAACCACTTGGCTACAGCAGCAAAGAGAGAAGGTGCATCACTGTGGCACATGGCTGGGCTCAGGAGCCAATCTAAAGAGGCTCCCACTGTCTAAAGACGGGAAAATGTTAACTTCATGAACAGAGAAAAGAATTGACAGTGAATTAAAACACATCAAATATATTTAAAATCATGAGCTCAAAAGGATGTTTAAAAAGGCTTCAAATTTTTTTCTACTCGTCTAAAATGTCTAATGGTCATTTTTCATAAATCTGAACACTGGTAAATGACAAGAAGCAATCACTTATACTGCTTTTCCATATGAACTATGTTCTCAGGGCAGCAAGAAAGTTTGGGGCATCTCTATGGAATATTCAAGTTGATGAATGAAGAAGAAAGGGGGTGGATAGGGCAGGGGAGAGTAATGGGGGCGAAATGGGGACAACTATAATTGAACAATGATAAAATAATTTTAAAAAAGAATGTCAGCTTTTTGCAACCCTAGTAAAATACCAGATCTAAGCAATGATCCTCAATAAATGCTTAACCAGACTCTTCTAATAAAACTCCCAGGAGAACTACCCAATACCAGCCATGAAGGATCTTTGCCTCCTTCTCTGCAAAACCTAAGCTAAGTCTAATCAAGCCTCAGGATTTAGCTCCTAGTTTTATAAGAAATACAGGGAAATGGGAACATGCTATATGACCACCCAGGGATGCAACCAGCAAAATCTAAAACATAGAAAAATCTCCAGGAAAACACCTGGTTTCCTCACATAATAAACATAAAGGGGTAAGACAAAAATAATAAGGAGAAAGAACCTATGAGTTAAAAAAAGACATCAGACATATCAACTAATATGTCTGCAATATGTAGCCTATAAAAACCACACTGTACAGCAAGCAGGGAAATTTAAATATTAATTGGCTTTTTATATTTAAAATCACTACTTATTTTTAGGTCTGTTAATGGAAGTGTGGGGTTTTTTAACTTATCTTTTAGACAATTAAATGTTTACAAATATAATGATATAATATCTGTAATTTACTTTAAAATCACCCACAGTGAAGGGAGGGGAGGAGGGGACAGGAACACAGGTGAAGCAAGGTCACTGATGCTCACTGATGCTCACTGCATCCTCTCCCGTGCAGGATGTTGGAACGCCCCAGGCACGATAAAGCTGGCGGACGGTAGTGTTCTTAATTCTGGTAGCTGTCTGTGAGTTCGTTTAAGGCCGAAACCCTAGTGGTACAGGAATCGCATGTCATGGTTGGAATCCCTACATAGGATGTCATATAGAATAGATATGGATGAGTATATATGTGTATATGTACACTTATGACATCAAATACATAATATATGCTACATTAATTATACATTCTATAAATACATATAATGCACTGAGTATATATACAATAAACATACAGGGTACGCACTATCAGGTAGAAACTACAGGCCACCTCTTTCAGTACCCTCCTCCGACTTCAAGCATGAATTCAGGCATGTCATCTAATCTCATTTAACACTACTCTCTGAACGAAGAAAGTAGTATTTTGCTCTCTTACTTCAGTGTCATGAGGATTACGTTTCACAGTGCCTGGAGATGAGACGGAGGGTCAGAAATATTTGTGTATAAGGAATCCTCACTGGGGTTTTTTAGATCATGACCTAATAAGTAACTCATGGAATCACTGACCTCTTGGCCTGCTTTTTGGAAAGCCCTGGCTATTCCAAAAAGCCAGTCACACAGAGAGCTTTTACAAAGGTACCATAATATCCCCTAATATTTAAAAAATGGGGTCTTAGCAGAAAAATAAGCAATTGCCAGCACTGGGGGTGGGGGAGGGGGTGGGGGCTGGGAATGGCAAACTGGGCATGGGGTTCTTTGGGGGTGAGTAGAAATGTTCCGGAATTAGACTGTGATGATTGCACAACCCAGTAAATACACTAAAATTCACTGAATTGCACACTATAAAAAGGTGAGTTTTATGTTATGTGAATTACTTCTCAACAACAAAGAAAAAAATGGATTCACGGGTGCAATTTTTAAAATAATCATTTGTTTTTAGTTTCTTGGTATTCTCCCTCTCCCCTTACTAAACGAGGTAACGGTGAGCCTAAAGCAACCTGCAGGGAGCTCGAGCTACCGCAGCTGCCAAACCTGGTCACAGAGCACAGCGGACGACACTACACAACCGGGCGGCACCTTTACCGACTGCGCCTCGTTAACACCCATCCTGACAGTCCTTCCACTGTGACACAGTTCCACTTCGGTCCTTTGCAACCCAAAACTTCCCTCCCCACTGAAGACACCCAGCTTTAATGAACCCTACAGAATTTAAGGCTTTAGCAAAGATTCCTGATGTAACTCTAAACGATTAATCATTTCATTTCTTTAATTCATTAGAAGGGAAATAGTTTTAGTTTTGACAGAAATTTAGGTAAAATGCCACCTAATAATGTGTTCTATATTAAATATCTAACAAAGTAATGAACACAAATAAAAATCGCCCTGGCTGGCATAGCTCAGTGGATTGAGCGTGGGCCTGCAAACCACAGGATCATGGTTCGATTCCCAGTCAGGGCACATGTCTGGGTTGCAGGCCAGTTCCCGGCAGGAGACTCAAGAGAGGCAACCACACATTGATGTTTCTCTCCTTCCCTCCTTCCCTTCCTCTCTAAAGATAAATAACTAAAATCTTTAAAAAAAATCACCTATCCTACCCCTGGCACGGTTTTACATGCCTGTCTCCAGGGACTCAACAAAGACGGCAGTGCAGTAGTAACCGGAGTCCTGGGAACAAAAGAAGGGACAGAAGGAACAAGTGCTCTCACCCAAACCCAAACTTTAAAACAAAAAACTGATGAACTTGTGGGAATCAGGTTTCTTCAAGCCTTTCTTACTGATGCCTCTAATATTCATCAGTAGAGTCTTCATTCTATTAACTGTAAAATCCATCTGTAAACTACAAAGCCCAGAGTTCCCCAAACTGGCCGCAGCCCTTATTATGCAGTGTCAGTAAGTGATCAGAAAACAGCAAAGGCTACTTTGAACACAGTGAATTACAGGCCAAGAGCTGTTTGCTTTTTCACTTTTTGACCACGTGTCCCCATCAATCCAAAGCACCTTCTCCTTTTCACGAACTTTGTATAATCTTCTGTTACCCTTCCCAATGCACTCTGCATTAGAGGTACTTCAACAAAACCATCAACAGTGTCCGATAGGGGCCAAGAAATGCTGCTGATGGAAAAAGCAAGGTAAAAGGAACCAAAACACCACAGGAAGCTGCATCCGAACTGTATGTGAGTCTCACGGACCCAAAGGACACACAAACCACATAAAAGCAGCCAGCAGGATTACAGATTCAAAATAAAACATGCAAGAGGGGACATCAGACCAGTGCATTAGGCTGTTTGAGAAAGATAAACAGTTATGAAGGGAAACACACCCAGAAAGATGGTCTAAAAGCATGTGACCACCTCGAGATTTACTTTCTTGTAAAACAGAGCAGAAAAATCCTGCAAATCTTTGTGTTGTAAACGTGTGCCAAAAAGATGCAGTGCCCAATGGCTATTCTGTTCCTGTAGGAGGGAGCCCCCAAGGACCAACCCCCATGAAGCCCTAAAGCTGACCCTGTATGTGCAGAACGGAGGGCAGTCAAGTGCCCAAAACCTGAAGGACTGGCGCAGACCGTCGCCACGCTGCAGCTGCCCCAAGGACGAGGTAGGTTCTATAGGTAAGTGGAGCACCCGGCTGGCGAAGATCCCCAGGGCTTCCACGATGCACAACAAGAGGGTTGTAGGAACTCCCGGACCAGAGAGGCCATGGCTACATGAGTCTCCTCACCTCCCCAGAGAAAAGGCGACAGGTAGCTACAAAGTTCAAAAAACCAAAGTAAAAAATTCAGGACACACTGTCATATGGTCACATTCCCACCACTTCTGCAGAGATGACCAACTTTCTAACAAGAGCAGTTGTTTCATCTGACTGACTGGGGCAAAGGAGGCACACACCTGCGGCATGACAGACACAGACCTCAGTCACCAGTGGTACCTGACTTACAAAGCACCTGCCAGCTAGAAGAAAATGCTTTGAGCACTAATATCTCAGGAAAATGCTACAAGAATAAAGCAGGTAAAAATCCGCCGAAATATGCAGGCTTCTGTGGCAGGGCGGGTGAGCTAGGTTAGTATTTCAGACTCTGATGCTGTATCAGAAATAGTCAAGGGATCAATAAAGCAGATTAGAAAGTTAAACTTTACCTGAAAGGTATGCAACTTTTTCCTTTAAAATTGGCAAAACATCCATAGCTTTCATTTCATCGTTTTTTCGAAACCCTGAAATACAGAAGAAAATAAAATTATTAGGTTGCTAGAATGATGACGTTTAATTTCTTAACAGTTCTATCCAGTGCCAACACAGCAGCTTTCTTCATACCCATTAAATCATCTCCAGAAATAGCATCGTTTGAAAACATTTGAATTCTGTGAAGCAAAGTCTGATCCCAGAGTGATCGTCCAAAATGTCAAGCGATGATCTGCCCACAGACCCAGAGGCTACTGTACCAAGCAGGCTCTCAGCCATTTCTAAAATTTCAAAATCCAGTCCCCAAAAGACTAGATATAGAATCAGCCTACATCATTTCAAAAATCTTCACTTTAATCTTGTAGATAAATGCAAATCCTGGCAGATACTGCAGCAACATTGCTTTTAAACACTGCTACCTATGGCACGCAAAAACCTCTAGGGGGAGCCCTGTGCCTCATCCTAGCAGACTTCAGTCTTTAAAAATAAACAGTGGCAGGCAGGACAGAAGAGATTATAAATAGCTGGGAACTGGCCACAGCTCCCTGTTGGCCCTGTCCTTCTAGGTTTTCTGGGTCATGCCCCCCTGGAGAAATGTCACTGGCTAATGTGGTAAAATGGCCCAGTACCACCTGCTTCCGAGGGTGGCCAAGGACCTCCCCTCCCTGCAAACTAACTCTCTCCATACCCCGAAATATCTTAGAGGGCCAAGTGGAAATCTTGTGGAAAAGAAGCATGCGGCAGCCAAGCTGAAAGCCATCTAAACAGAATGAATTCTTGCAGCCCAAACACGTCCAGCCAGCTCATCAGGGTGAATGCCCACATGGGAGTTTGAGGTCCAAAATGCTCATACCCATGATAATGCCTCAGGATATTTGTTTTGGAGGTCATCTAGGTTGAGGGGTGCTGGCCATGCTCATCAAACCTAGTCACCATAGTTATTGACAGAGCATGCTCTAGAACAAAATAAAAGACTGTCCCATCCCTATTTTCTTGTTTGTTCTTGCCAAAATAGTATGCGAAAGAAAACATCCCAAATGTAAGCTTGGTAACACACCCTATACAAACACCTAGACCTAGAATGAGAAAGTAAACAAATGGAGATTCCAGTTCAGGTCTGTCTGAGCAGCTCCTATTGGACCAGCCCTGCCACACGCTAAATCCACAAACACAGCTCAGTCGAGGCACTGGAGAGCGACCAAAAGCAGGGAGAGACTTGGGAAAAGGAAATGACATCAGGTGCACTTCCCCTGTTAGGGCTTGAAGCCAGAGGGCAGCGCCCAGGCTAAATCACACGGAACTGCTGAAACCAGAATCAGAGCATGGCTCAGGGCGACCTCAGCAGCTAAAACCGGGAGGAGAAAGCATGGAGAGGGAAAGAGGGAGTCCCAAAATTGGAATACAGACTTGGACCACGTTTCTGGCTCTCCCCCTGAGCCTCACATGTACAGGGCAAGCTCCAAGCAGCTTAAGCTCTGAGCTAAGGATAAGAGATGTGACCACGGTCCGAGCTGTGGCCCACGGCAGAGGAGACGGAGTTTGCAGCCTGCGTCCAGCCAAGTCGGTAGCCTGCTAAAGCAGCAAGCGAACAACAACGAGAGCAGCCCCTCTGGGAGGAATGTAACAGAACCCAATCTCTACAACAATACCATTCACAGAAGCAAAGAATGACAAAATTAATGGTGTGGTGGGATTGCTTTAAAGTAAATCTTTCCTGTCCAGTATACAAGGATGGACAATGGCATCTATGGTCACCAGAGATTCTGCACAACGACGGCAGCAAACAAATCCCAATGAGGACCCTGAGGTCCGGGAGCCTCGGGGGGAACACCTAGCTGGTCAGGAAAGGGCTCGGCACAACCTGCCCCTCCAGGTCACTAGGCCATTTTGCTTTCCAACTCACCATGCCCTGTGCTGGCAACCTACCAAGCTTGTAAAACAGTGGCTATTTATAAAAGGCAAAACAAGAGCCAAGAGGTCTGCAATTTCATCCTTAAGGTTCCTTCAAACCCTCTTGAATGGATGTAATCTAGTTTCAGCAATCCACTGCCAGCCATTGGGTAATTCATTGACTGTGTCTACAAGATTGATTACATCCGATTCCTTCTGAGGTGGACACAAGTGACAGCAGGGCAAATGCAAGAGAAGTCAGGGACCCTCAGGCCTCAAGGAGACGAGCTTTATATACCCATAGAATAAGGCACAGTGTGAGAAGTTCCCTGAGCAGCACAAAGTGCTAGGGGACCCAGGCAAATGTGGAAGCAGACCAAATGGCAGATTCTACAAAGGAGTAAGCCTTACCTGTAGATCCCAATCTATAGGGATTTGCAAAGGATAACCCATCTATTGCTACCGGGTAAGAGAAGGTGTGCTTCTTACCCTTCCCACGCAGCCCACACCCACAGACGCCCTGGTCAGTCACAGCAATGCCCTCTGGAAGCACCACCCCAAACTGAGGTCCTGGCTCCCCTTCAGGTGATTAAGAGAATGTCCTAACCCCCTGCTGGTGCCTCAAAAGAGGACTGTGTTACTTCTAATAATCACAAGTATGACTGACGATCACCACTGACTCTCTGAACCACACCTACATATTAATACCTCCATGGAGTGAATGATGGAAGTTACAGCTGCCGCGTGCCAGGCCACCCCCCAGGAAGAATATCATACTGATGTGAAAAGAAGGTGAAGAAAACAAAACGTAACAATGAAAACTGCAACTCTCCATGTCCTACTATAAGCCACAAATTCACTGCCATGTATCTTCAGTTTCTTAAAACTGGGATTACATTAGTCTATCCCCTGAATTTCTCCCCTAAAAACTCTGTCTTTCTTGAGGAAAACAGGCACATGAATCAATGGCTAAATTGGTGCTGAAATGTGCTGTACTCGTTTTGTGATGTAAGTACGTGTGGAAGACTGAGGACGTATGTATACACACTAAAGCTAGATTAAAGCTAGATTTAATACACCATGTAACGTTCAATGAAAAGCAGGAAGAACTCAGCCATGAAATATCCTCATATCAAAAAGGCAGATTTTGTTCCAAGCCCTGAAGAGCTACTTATGAAAACTGAGTGACTAAAAAAAAATGACCAAGGAATGGCTTCTGTGCGACTCCGCTGACTCCAGATCACACTACAGACACTGCTGTCTTCTTTTCTTCACACACCGAAGGCCCTGGCTGTGGCTCCTGAACTTGTGGAATGAAGGGCCCCGCTCAGTCACTGCCCCAGGAAGCACCTGCCTCTCCTCCCACGCTCACGGAGAGGAAAGGGGACAGCAAATGCCTCGTGGAGTGATCCTTCTGGGACCACAGACCACATCTTCGTGCCACAGGCCAGGAGTGAGTGGCAGTTTTACATCTGTGTGTCACCAGGGGAGTTTGAAATTAGCAATGATAGCTGGAAGGGATATTACGAAGAGACTTTGGTTAAAAAATTAGAAGAGAAAGGGCAGCAACTTGAAAGGGGTAACTGCCAAAGTCAGAGGACATTTAGTTGTACTCATTTCTTGAATTACTGCATATACTTTTTAAATTACACAGAGCTTATACTGAAGTGTGCAGAAAGACAGATGGGGTTCTTATTACAATTTAGAGTCCATTCTGCTACCTGAGACAAAGAAGCCAATGTGAATTTGAATGGACTGCTAGCTTCCAGAGACAGAGAACACAGCCCAGACTGTGGGCAGCCCCGGATGACCTGCTGGGGCCTAAAAGGCACGCAGGCACCGAGGGATCTGACCGGAGTGTTCACGTGGTAACGTCTGCCTTTACTCTAAGATCCTGAGATTACTGTTCATTGAATACCATTCGGGGAAACAGGTCTGAGTTAAATATCAAATTTTACCATCATTGATACAAATGTAGGTAGATAGGGCTTGATGATTTCCTTTCCTTCTTCCAGTTTCAAATCAACACAAATAATGCTTTTTCCTTAAAACAAGTGAATTCGAATATTTAGAGGTTTTGATATATTCATTTAAAAAGTCTCAACTCCAAGGTTCAGCATGCTATCACTTCCCAAAATTGACTCTGTAATCACCTTTTAAATTGCTATTTGGTACAGCATCATGTCACTCTCCGAAAAAATTTAAACTCCTCCCAAACTGTTCATATGTCTTCAAATGACAAGCATCATGTTGCCCGTAAAGAAACAGTTTTTCCATTCTCTTTCTCTAAATCGGCCTGCTGGCCAGAAGTCGGCTGTTTTGCTCCCTGGTGTACCCCAGACACCCAGGATAGAGCCAGGCACAGTGCGGTCAGCAAACACGGGATGGCTAAATGCATGAACAAACAAACAAACGTACTTCCCCAGCTTCTCATCCCTGAACCCCCCATTCAAGCACCCCAATGTTCCTCAGCACTTTCCACTTGAGGCTGTGAAATATAAGCTCAGTGTTGTTCAGAGGGTCACCCCTACAGTATGATCTATAAGAAGGGAAATGAACCTCTCTGCCCTTGGAGGAAATATTCCACGAGTTATCGTGTAACAATGGAAAGTCTTTTCACTGAGTCAATGGCCTGAAACTTCAACTGTCTAATACCTCGCTGGTCAAATCAACTTTTCATTTTCTTCCCGAATCTCTGCAGAGAGGGGACTCCACAGAGAGGGCCCTGTACTGTCACTGTTGACAAATACCCTTGAAGTGAGTCACTGCTGACCCGAACGAACGGCTCACTCACTTGGTCACTTCCTCAAAAATGGAACACCCCCCACCAAGTTGTTTTTTTTTTAATTTAAGAAGAAAAGAAGCACCATGGAAATATGTTCACAATGAGTAAAAGCTATTATGTAGCCCATTCTTCCGCAAGTTCTTTTTTTCTTTTTACACTGTGGTTTTAAAATGTAAGATGAAATAAATCAAGTGAATAAAAAAGTAAATCAAATTTTTCAAAAAATTTAAACCAAACCACAGGTTAATTTTTAACCCAAAATTTCTCCCAGATATTAGTAACGCCCCGTTATTTCCTGACCATGTGAGCTGGACAGAATGAAGTGGTGCCTCGTTCTGAACTGTTGGCCTGCCTCACCCTTCTGCCTCCCGGCTCAGAAGACAATCCACGACACCAGCTGTGACCCTCATCCATTTCCCAGACCCTGCCAGCTGTACTAATGGGAAAATGGAAAGTGAAAGAAACTGAAAAAAATCTTACAAAAACACAGGTTGTAGCAGAAGTAAAAAAAAAAAAAATGTTGATAAAGCAGCATTTAGAAACAAAAAAAAAAAGGCACATTAAAAAGTAAGCTGGAGGGTTACTATCTGCACCAAGTCTTGGTGGTAATCACCGAATTTACTCATTAGTTTACCCCGGGGGAAAAGCAGGCACCACGCACCCCAGAACACAAAGAGCAGGGTGATAAATCTCTGCATCGCCGGTGCCGCGCCTGCGCACGCACCAATGGAGGTGACGTCACCCCTTCCAGGCAGGGGGTCCGCAGTTCCGACTCGCGGGGCCCTTCTCTGCAGCGCCTGCAGGGTTAGTCACAGCTGCGGGGAGCGGCAGTCGCGTGGCACGACTGGTGCTAGTAAGGGGTTTAGCTGGGTGAGCATTTAAACCGGTGTTGCGCAGGGAGGAAGCATTTTAACTAGCCTGGAACCTCTAGGAAAATGTTTAAGGGGGCAAAGACACCAGCTTATAAATTGAATGGTTTCAATGTCTTTTTTTTTAACATATAAAAAATTAAAACATAATGCAATGTTTGTTATTTTTCACATAAACATAACTATACTCCACGTGCACACAATGAAATGCATATAAAGTGAATTAAGTGCTTAAATATCAAGAATGGGGACATGTTCACAGAGCACCACACAGGAACAGGAATGGGTTATATGGTGCAACACCATCATCTTTACTTAGAGTCTTTATGGTTATAATAACCGCCAGACTGGCTGACTTATTCCTTCACAAAATTTGAGAAGTAACAGCCTGTAACGTAACTTCTAAGGAAGAAAAAGCAACATAAGTTTGATTGACTCAAGGTAGTGAAGGCATTTTACCTTATAGTAGCTCTGGTTTTTAATATCTTGAGCACAAAACACAGGGGACAAACCAAAATAACCAAAAGACCATAACAAAAAGAGTCTTAAACTACACTTTAAGATAAATGAGATGATCTGTAGAATTTTTAACTTTTAATAATTTCATTACGTATTAACTATGCATTAGAAGTTAATTAAAAAGCACATCTCAAACCAATGGAAGGGAATAACTCAACAGCCAAAAAGCAGCATTCTAAAAGGAGGCTCTACTATCTCCTGGTCTCATAAATCAAAACAGAACCAGGTGCCCAGACATGCCACTCATCTCTGCATCCTCAGGGGGCAGCACAGGGCTAAGTACAGAGAAGACGCATCCTCACGGTCGCCTGATGCCAACCAACAAAAGGAGGCATCCGTCCATCTGCGCCTGTGAAGCCTGGCGAGAGGTGCCTCTGGGGGGAGCTCACCCAGCGTGCACTCGGAGACCCTCACCACACCATCCTAAGGTACACACACACATGTGCACACATATGGTTCTGTGATGCTGGCCTCCTCCAAAACAGATTTGCTTTACCTAAGAAGCAGCTTCTCAGGAAAGCTGTTTAGAAACTTAATTGGTATCAAATGAACTACCGAGATATAAATGATACAATCGTATCAAATGATCTGATTGCTAGCAAACGAAACAAGGTCCACTGCTAAAAAATCTTGTTAATCATTATCTCAACCATTTCATACAGGCCAGCAACCCTGTCCTCCACCAAATAAGAAAATAAAAAATTCTAATGTCCACATGTCATTCAATGCAGATCACAATCATATTCTGTAAAAATAAAGCTATAAATCTTTTCCTTTATACAGATACTTCTGTGTTACAGAAGATATATATAGTTCTGTAATGCAGGTGCTCAGTATGGAAATACCGGGACCAGAGAGACTGGAATAGGAGGAGATGTCCTAGAAGATATAAAAATTTGTGTGTGGGGTGGACAATCCTGGTGGGGGTTGACTGCCTGGCCGGAAACTGTCATCAACAGAAAGACATCATGAAGAAGAAGGCACCTGCATGCCTATGGCACGGCCGTCCCCACCCAAATATCTAACCCTGCATGCACCCTTATCCCCCTAAGCGTGCTCCCCACCGTGCGGGTCCCAGCGCACCACCTGGCCCCACAAGCCATCCACCCCACGGCCAAACCAGGAACCTGGGTGTCTCCCTGCCCTCTGCCCTCCCGTGCACTCCTGCAGACTCTATGATTTAACTGGCACATCATGTCCGCTTGCACCCCTGGCCAGCATCTCCCCGTGTGGGTTACTCTAGTAACCTCCTAATGGCTGTTCATTTGTGACTCCCTCTGATCCATCTGGCCACTCCCCTGACATACATCTGGGTCCTGGCGGTGTAGCTCAGTTGTGGTTGGGTATCGCCCTGTGAACCAAAGAGTCACAGGTTCAATTCCTGGGCAGGGCAAACACCTGGGTTGTGGGTTCAGCCCCTCAGTCAGGATGCATGCACGAGGCAACAAATAGATGTTACTCTCTCACATCGATGTTTCTCTCCCTCTCTTCCTCCTTCCCTTCCTCTCTCTCTAGAATCAGTAAAAGAAAAAAAAATGAACATGTAGCTCCCACCATTTTACTACCCTAAAATTCTTCAAATAAAGCCCAGACCCCCTGGAACGGCAAAAACTCCCTCCTGATCTGATGTCCGCTCACCGCTGGAGCCTCATTAGTCCCCACTCATTACCCTCCCCCCACACCCACACCAGGAGTCCCAATCACTGGCAGGTAACACTCGCCCGGGGGCGTCTAAAACACCCCCCACCTCCCCAGATGCACATGTCCACACACACTCCTCACTTTCACAACTCCTCCTGAAAGTCTCAGACGAAGACCCGCCCCTTCTGTGGCACCCCCACTCCACGGCACCCCCAACCCTTCTCCCACTGCACAGCGACGGTTTGAATCCACGCCAGTGCCCCCTCTTTGGAAGGCGAGTCCTTTGAGGGAAGGGGCCATCCTGTATCTAACATACGGTGCTGGTGGCGGCACAGCACACTGACCGGCTCACGGTCACAGCACCCACCGCTTGGAGCAGTTGGAAACTTTCAGTGGCCCTGGCTGGCGTGGTTCAGTGAATTCAGTGCTGGCCTGTGAACTGAAAAGTCGCTGGTTCAATTTCCGGTCAGGGTGCTCTGTCCTAGTACCTTCAGTGACCAGTGCATAAAATTACCTTCACGTATTTTTATCTACATCTGAAAGTAGGAAACGTTGACTTCAGAGTATTTACAATGTAAGTAAAAGTTACTTTCCTACCCCAGACACCCCCCAAAAACACCTAATTAACTACGGGACGGGCCCTGATGGGAAGAGGGGCCTGTGCTGGGGGAGGAGAGCGACTGGGGCTCCTTGCTGCACCTCCTCCACCACCAAGAGGAATGAATGCAGAGACCACTTTCACCTCAAGGGCTGGGAAGCTATTTCCGTTCGGGTGGAATTCCAACATAAACTCACTAGAAAGATACATCTTTAATATCAACAAAAAATTGGCAGAACTTTCTACCAGGCAGTCAGTCCTTCAGTGAGGCTTAGCACTGGTGTTTTCAGTCACGTGGCATTCGAGGAGGACGGATTGACACCTGGTCTCTCTGGAGCCCTAGAGGTTTCCCCCTAAATGGGATGTCCCTGATTTTAAGGAGCTTACAATCAAAATCAAAATAAAATGCATGGGAGACCAGCAGTGGTGTTAACAATGTACATGCAACAAGCAAAGTCTGATGGACAAATAAATGTCTTGCAAATATGTGTACTGTTATTTATGTATGTAAATACAGGCAAAAAATGTAGGCATTGCTGAATTAGGCAAATTAATCTAAAAGTAGTACCTTTGTCACTGAAATCTTGTCAATCAACCACAAGCACTAAAATTAAGTGCCATTTTGAAAGAGTTGGAAAATCCTCAATGTAGAGGTTAAAGCCCCAAGCACGAAGTAAATAATAACAGAAAGAATGTGTTCAAAGGTCAACACTGGGATGTGTTCATCACTGGAAACCCACTTGGTAACTTACACGTGGCTGTTGTGCCTAAACTGTTCATTCAGTTAACCTACTGCGCTTTGACAATTTTCTTTGCGTTTTCCCGAATTACCAGAAATACGCTGTGGGACGTGTCTGCTGTCCAGGACACGAGCAGGAGCAAGCTCAGCCCCGTCCTCCTTGGGTCCGTGGCCAGAAGACAGAGCCTGGAACAGGACTTGACTCCTAGGAGAAGCAATTCTGTCACTGCTAAGCAAAGACAACGACAGAAACTGTGCTTTATAACTTGTTTGTTTCCAGGTTGAATGCCGAGTGCAGACTGCAGTTAAGTTTGCAGCTTTCTTCCAGAACTTGTACGTAGCCTAAACAAGGTCTGACTGCTCCACAAGTATGTTAGCCCTGAGGCCAAGCTGCTGGGAGAAGGGCCACTTGACTGTGGTCACAGGTAATGTGACCTGTTTTCAGATTACACCAGTGAAGGCAACCTCAGCCTTCAGGACTCACTGGTTGTTAAGGTGAAAGCAACCTCTTTTGGTCCTGCTAACTCAGGTTGCTGGTGTCCCCCGCCTTACCCTCATTTCCCAGCAGAGGAAAAAAAATTCTAGTAAATAGGGCCCTATCACTTACCTTCCTACTGAAATCCTAATAAGAAATTTAAGAAAATACAAGAAAGGATTGAGGAAAGTAATGCATCTGCTAATGTGAAAAACAAAGAGAAATTCATCCACCCTCTACCTCGCCTGTCACCTCAAATAGTAGTTTTGCACCCATACAGTGGGTTTTTAAAATTCTGGTTACAAAGGTGTTTATTTAAGCCAAATAACTTAGATATAAGGATCGGAAAACAAATTTCTATATAAAGATGGACTTAATGTGAAATTGACTCACTAGTACTTGGTATTTTTATGCACTTTCATTGATGAGGAGAAAAAGATGCAAATTCACAAGGTGAAGGGGACAGAAGTGCCCCAGAGAGCAAGAACCATCTAGGAGGGGGGCGGGAAGCTAACGGGGAAGGAAATCCCTGCTGGGGACCTGCTGACCTTGAGCAGAAAACCAGCCCACAGGGCCTCCACCCTTGATTCAGGGTCCAGGTAGGAGCTCAGTGCGCAGAAGCCAGCATAGGCTGGAGGGTAGGGGTGGGGAGTGTGCGCTCTGGAGAGGCTGCGACCCTCACCAGAGGTGGAGCAGCTCCAGCTGTGTGACCGACCACATAACACACCAACCCGTCTGGGACAGTGCTGATGCCAGAGGCTGAGATGACAGGTGTTGACTGGGCCTGTGCAGAGGTCACAGGGCCTCCTCCTGCTTGCTATGGGGTCCCTGCCATAAACATCCCTGGGAGGAGGCAAGAACAGGGGAGGGAGGGAGAGGTCAGACTCTCCAGCAAGTTGATTTCTGCTGACTTGGGCCCTGCAGTGCCCAAGGTGAGTGCCTGAGAGCCAAAGTCCTATTCTGAATCTGTTTTCCTTCCTTCAATCCCCTAATTGCTAAATCAGTGTCTTATCTACCAGGAATCCCAGGGAACACTCTTTCCCCAATTAGCTCAGTATAGAAATGCAAATGACACTGCAATAAGGATGCGCAAAATAAGGTGTGTGGTACTCACTCTCCAGTTCCCTCACCTGCGGGACCTCCGCAGCATCTGCACAGAGATCTAAACCCACCTGTTAGCCAGGTGTATGTGACACGCAGGAGATGACACGGGGTTACAAGCAACTTCCTTCCGAGGGAGACTGGACACAGGCACAAGAGGTGTGGAGAGGAATTCACACCTCGCTCCAACAGCACTACATTCTACAGACATCACCCGAGAGCAACGGTGCCCTGGCTCAAAACTGAAGTCTCCATCCAGGTATAAGTGCGTCTAGTGCAGAGCCAGGGCTGGTTCCACCTCCCTGCGCCCCCCACGACCAGTGAGGAAACCAAGGGGGGATCTGAGAACCGACTAACCAACAGCACCCAGAACATGAGAATGATCATTACCACTGACATCTGAGGAGGCAGCTTATTCTTAGATGTATTTGGTAAGTGCTTTAAATAAATGAATTTGGGGCAATTTTGCCCATTTACTTACAATTACTACATTCTATAAGGAGATGCATCGTGACTCAAAAAAAAAATAGAATTGAGACATGTAGTTACTGTCAAAAGCCATAGGAAAAAAAATCTTATTTTTTTGAATCACAGTCATAATAGATTAACCTTAGCAATTTCCTTCTTCTGGGACTGGCTATAAATAATTTGAGGAACTAAAAGACTATTAAAGGTCAGAACACTCTGCCTGCGAGTGTTCAGCGGTGTATCCTGAGCCCATGTCCCGCTCTCGCCCGGGGCCACCCCACTTGCACCTGGGCATCCTGAGGTCCTTCTACCCTGTTCCCACCTATGGTAAGGGGCAAACCAGGACACAATTAATTAGAGATGACAGATGAGAAAAGAGTCACCTGAAGGGAATACATTTTTTGGAAGCGATCCTACAACCTGTCACTAAAATAGCGGCAACAAACACCGTAATAACCCCAGAAGTGCTCCCTCTCTGACACCTTTTCACCACACGACTCCTAGTTGTCAGAGCCCTTCCACTAGTTACGGAGTCCTTCTCTCCTGCTTTGACGGGGGCAGGGAAGGGATCACAGCCACACTATTACTGGCAGCTTTACCAGCCAGGACCTGAGCTTGCTCTCGACCCCTGGATCCGGTGGATATGCCAGGATAAGCTGGTGTGTGGCCCAGAAGGAAAAGGGCAGCTGGCTCCCAGGTCCAGGCCCTCTTTAACTCCAGGAGGAGGTCGCACTCTACCTGTGAGCTACCTTGCTCAGGCCTGAGGCCAGAAGGCACAAACAGGCCACACTCTGCCCGCGTCCTCATCTTCCACTTGTAGTCTCTGTTGTTGGTGGACAACAGTCTCTCATTTCAACAGATGAACAAGAGCAAACAGGGTTCCCCGCTCCAACTGGACACATAGTAAACACTGAAACATCCGGACAGCTGCCCGCACTGTTCAACAAGACGCTGGCCTTTGCACTCACACTGCCCCAGCTGCTCCACCCTCAGCCCCTCTGGTGAAGGCAGAACTCACTCGCAAATGAGTTTGTAAAGTGGGAAAGCCACCCTGTGTTCCTTCTTCGGTCTTTGCGGAAGCAAGCCCGGATGGCCCTGCAGAAGCTCCCAGCGTGACATCAGTCATCCTGCAGTGGCACCACCTCGAACCTCAAAGCAGGCGGACAGGTGGGTACTATCATAGCGAATAACGTCTAAGAGCCCTGATGGGTTTAGGTATTCAATTATTCACTTCATGGTAAAACAAAAAGGCTCTTCAATCAATTTTTCTGATTCTTTCAGCTACTAAATGGGAAGCCCAAGCAAAAGAGGCTCCAGCCTTAGAGTCTGGGCAGAGGCGAGTTGTGAGGATCACGTGCACACAGGGGACCGCCCTCCTGTTTAAGAGCCAGGGCACTGCCAGTCCCTTAGAAGCCTTCTAACCACACCCAGCCTGCTGGTTCCCACCTCCTGGCTGCAGACCTAAACCAGTGGGCTGACTTTCAGGATAAACATTTCCTCGCTTTTCTTTATAGTTTTGCCATTTACCAAATCAACTGGCACACATATTCATTTGCTTGTTTTTGAGCTACACAGGAACATAATCATACTTACTACAGGCATTCTCTTTCGACCTATCTCGGTGTGGATGGTTAATCTATGTTGATGTGCATGCTGAGCTATATTTAATGCTCTGTTCTAAGCATTCTAAGCACAAGCTCGTTGCAATCTTGTTAACAGACATTTGCTCTGCCTCCCATTTTTGCTGTTGTAAGTGACGCTGCCACGAACGGCCCTGCCCGCATACCCCAGAACACACTGCCAGTGCCCGTCTGGGCCTGGGGATGGGCCAAGGGGAGGCACCGTGGGTCCGAGTCCACGAGGTGACGCCCAGCTGTTTTCCCAGGTGGCGGGACTCTACACACTCTGCAGAGGACGCACTTACACTGCTTGTCGGGTAAGTCGTGTATTTTTTCGACGGAGGCAACCGTTTGGTCCATTTTACCAAATGAGTTGAAGAAAACAAAAACAAGCAGATTAAGGGGCAAGAGACTGGTTTGAAATCAATTTGGACTTCTAACCTCTCCAAGCTAATAGAACAATAAACCAGATTTTCACATTTCACCCTGAAACTCTGACACTGAAAGCACAGGATACCCCAGATGTTTCCCCTTCTATTTCCACCTCAGCTGAGTTCCCCTAATAGTTCCTCCTATTTAAAACTCCTTGGGAGCCACTGCCAAAAAGGAACCGCTCCAGAGACCTGTGCAGAAACTCCGCCTCCAACCTCCAAAAGGCCTGCATCCCACAAGTTTGTTAGCAAGTTCACAGTTACTTGATCTCAGGAAAGGATTTCCCCAAAGACTTAATGATATAGGTTAGTCTTAGGGTGTCAGGGGTTCGCACAAAAGCCTATGTGATACACAATGACTCATCCACGGTCCCGGCATCACGGGGAGAGGGAGGAGGAGGAGGAGGAGTGGAGACCGAAAATGCAAACCTTCCTGCCTTCTCCAGGGAGGATGGAGCCAAGGCAGGGCAGGAAGGCAGCTCCTGCCTTCACCTTTCTCCCACCTGCCAAGTCCCCTCCCCAGGGACCCCATCCTTCTGCCTACAGACCGCTAACACGGTGAGCAGCAGATCGCAAAGGCTTTGGTCTCAAGACCCCTTTACACGCTTAAAACTGAGTATCCCAAAGAGCTTTAATTTCTGTTCGCTCTTCCTATCATCTATTCATTCGGTCCATATAAGATCTAGATACCAATACGAATATCTACCATATTAAAATTAAAACTGAAATAGTTTAAAAGATTACTTTAAAAATAATATTGCACTAAACCCATTACATGTTAACAATAATGCTTTTTATTTAAAACATCAGTATATTCCAGAGTAATCAGGAGGAAGGCTGGCGCTGTTTTACACTTTTGACACTGGCTTCCATGGTGATTTGCACATCTGCCCCGCCCTCAATCTGCTGTGATGTCACGAGCCACTCAGCCGCTGGAGCACATCACTCTACACGGGTGGGGGTGGGGGGTGACAAAGAACTGAGACTATAGGGCAGGTTCTTGAATCACATGAAGTTTGCTCAACACTGTGTCACTATAACGTTGAGGAGATGCCTCAGTCAGCCCGTTTATGTCCATTCGCCTGTGGTAAAACTGGTTTCGTTACACATTGTCTCACTTGAAGTTGCAGAACCAATGGACATTAAATGAGGACTTACTGTATTTGCCCATGGTGAAAACAGCTTTAACTCAGAGACCCCTGAAAGGTTCCTGGGTGCCCGAGGGATCCTGGAACCACTCTGAGGACCACTGCCCTGAAGCGATGCTCCTGAAATGCCTTTGCTCAACAATCTCGCCACCAAAGAATTTTACTGCATGCCGCCAATGTCATAAATTACATAACCCCAAGCAGACATTTGAAAATCATAAGGTATAAATAAACATCTGTAAAAAGCTTCTGGCATTTTCTTCCACACCCAAGAGGCCATGGTGCTCACCCCCTCTGGTGAACACAGAGCTCCCGGCCTCCCTGGAAGGAGCAATGCCTGTCCTTCAGCCACGTTGCTGGCACCACAGGAGAGCCAGGGAAATGACAGGGCCGCGTGCACGGCGGACTCGAAGTCATGCTGAAACAGAGAGCGTTTCCTTGGCCAAATAAACAGCTACCTATTTGAAGCCAGACTCCCCACTGAGGGCAACCTGGGTGCTGTGTATGGCTGAACCCCAAGCCCAGGAGCCCTGAGTGTTTGGACTGGTCCTTCAGGACACTGCCCAGGGCTCAGCTGCCCTCCTCTGCACCTGTTCTTCACCTCCCCCCACCTCCACGAGCCTCGTGGAGGCGAGGAAGGCTGACCACTGGCCCAACGCGGAACCTCATCCCCTGCCCCTCTGCGGTGTGTGTGTACCACAGGGACCACGCCTCCTGGTTCACAAACAAAACAAAGTAAAAGCCTACACTGGCTCATATACAGGCCACCCCACCTAAGCAGAGAAATTCAGATCTGGAAAGGACAGTTTAAAGGAACATTCGAGGAATGGTTTCATTCCTTTCGGGAGCTCCCCTGTCACCTTCTGTTGTTCCTACAAGAGGTGGCAACAAAAAGAGTAGGGTATCCCTTGAGAGTTTCCCCTTGGAACAGGCCCCACGTCGAGAACAGGTGAGTCCCTCAGCGACACAGGAGAGGCCACCTGAAGAATGCAACCTGTGGCAGGCTGAGGATGAATACATAAATACATTTCCGTCAAGGCAGAGAAGGTGGACTGAGGCCAGGCCATCCAGCGAGGCGGCCAGGCTCCGCCCCGGGCAGGGGCAGGAGGGACGGGGAGCAAAGACTAGATGCAGAATGACCACAAACGGAAACACAATCAGCTCTGTCCACTGACATGATGGAAGAGCAGCCGCCCCGACATACTGAAAATGTCTCCAAAGAGTCTTGCACAAAAGATGCTTAATTTTTAATGAGATGAAATCTTGACACAAAATTACCACAACTGAGTCTTCGAGCAGAAAGTGACCTTTTCCTTTTGTAAACAAGTAGAAACAAGCCAAACTGGTATTTATTTTTATTTCAGCGTCTTATCTGACAAGATCTGGTTAAGGCTAAAAATACTGTAGCTTGGGAAGGACATCTTTGAAAGGGCGGCTCCTTCAGAAGCCTCTGCTGAGGCTTCACTGCCACCTCACGGGCTGGCCAAGTGCGGTCAAGGCCAGGTGAACCATCCCCATAAGTACACGACGTCTCCAGGGAACAGAGGCTCCCGCCACTGTGGCTGCTCCCAAATGCCCTGGTTTCCTCAAGTCCTTGACCTGAGCTCACCCTCTCACCCAATGGGCACTTCTTACTTCACCAAGAAAAGCCAGGTTGTAAAACACTAACTAGGTCATGGTATTTTTCCCTTCCACATTCAAACAGCTCTACTGCTCACTTCCCTTCTGATTTTAGGGAAGAAACAGACACGGTCTTTCCTCGAATAATCTCCCTCTGATCCCATGGCTCCTGTTGGCACCTGCTTCATCTGCTAATGAGGCCACTCCCAGCCCTCCCCCCACCCCCACAGATGGACTCAAGGCCCCAGCCAGCCACTGCAGGGACAGAGCCCACCTCCCAGGCCGCTGGACGCTTCAGAGGGGTGGCAGCAGGACAGCACCCGCACGTGCACAGCACTGGTGCTCCGCACAGCCCATGTGATACCGAACGGGCCCCACACCTTGGTTCCGCGCCGTCCGCTCCAGAGCCTGCACTGTCCTTGGGGAGCGCGCGGCCGTCCCAGCCCGGGGTGCAGTGAGGCCACAGGTGGCCATGCGTGCCCTGCAGGACAATGCAGCACAGAAGAGTGTTCCTCTCAATCTCCCATCACCTCAGACTGGAAGTTCTCCAAAGAACAATGTGCTCTCAGAGCCGGGATGAAGGCAGTGCGATTTTTATCGGCACTGGAGTTAAGCACTGTCACTCTGTGTGCAGCCCGTAAACGCTGATCAAAACTAGTGCCGACAGAGCTTCACAGAAAAGTCTCCAAAGGCACGGGGCCCCCTCGATCACAGAAACCTCGTGAGTCCTTAAATAGCAGAGGTCACAGCACCTGACCACTGCAATGACATCACCCAGAAAGCCAGGCACAGGAGTGCAGAGCTGTCTGGACGTCATTAAGCCTCTGTGGTTGGGGACTCACAACACACCCAGGGACTCTTAACAACTGGCAACAGAATTACCAAGGTCATCTGAGGAGAAGAAAGACTCCACACCTAATCTTTTCTGTAAAGGAAAAAAAAAAAAAAAAACAAGCCACTGGGACCAAATGCAAAGCGCTCCCCTAGCCCAGCTCTGTCTCCAAGTGGCACGGCAGCCCCAAAGCAGCCCATGTGCCCGCCTGCCATCTCCTCCCTGCAATGGTGGGTTTCAGAAGCTGTTGGTGAATCTAATGAGCAAACACAGGAAAGTGTTTCACCCAGAGCTGAACAAATAAGGGCGCAGTCCACTGTAGCACTTACGTAGCTGCTGCTGCCCTAAGTCAACAGGATGGAGTGACGACCACAGAGGAAGGACAGCCAAAAGGCAGCCCATGTGGTTAAAAAAGGATGTGCTTCTCCGCGCGTGCTGCTGACCATGGCCGTCTTCCTGTTCGCTGCACTCGTGCACAGGCTCAGGTGCACGGCTGTCAGAGCTCACGAGAACACAGTGGGAGAAAGGGAAAAGCCCACGCTGTGAGCACCTTACCCTCTAATAAATAGGCAAGTGGTTGCTAATGGCAACAGAGCCTCCCTCCCCCAATTTTAAATCTGTGCACACACACAGTCTCCATGGCTCTCTAAGCATGCTACTGTGGTCATGCTTCTGCAAAAAGTCACCCATAGGGCATGAAGGCACACACATGTGTAAACAGGCGTACGCAGAGCCTTGTGAGGAGGAGTGAGGCACTGCCAGAGGAACGGGATTTTAATTCCAAGCGCACAGCAGTTCCAAGCTGATAAAGCACTGGCAGCGCAGAGGTATCCGTGTGAAGACAGTGACGGCATGCTCATGCCACGTGGCCGCAGTGCAAAAGATTACATCATCCCCTTTGTGCAGAGATGAGCTGCAGAGAAGCAACTGCTCGCTGGTTTCGGCGCCACACGGGGCTGTGCTACAGTCAGCTGCAGTTTCTGTGAGTGACAGTCGCCCTTATTTCTCCTTTGTGTCAAAAATAAAGCATGCCTCAAAGATGATCCAATCAAGCAGCGTGGATTCTCTAACAAATTCACATTCACTGTTACCCTGTGCCTTCTGAAATGCACTGTTTCTTCACAGGATAATTCCTAAAACTGGAATGGGAAAAGAACAGGTCTATTTACAAACTAGGTATGACGAAAACTGGCAGAACATTCATTCATTCATTCCAGGATCTACCCCGGCTTTCCACTCAGTGCCAGGTGGCGCATTACGGATTTACACCTGGTGGCCACACTCTTGCCCACCGTGAGATGGAGCTGCTCGGGGTGTCAGGGAGCTGAGCCCACGCAAGTCTTTAAATCAGCCCTTAGGCTGGGCTGTGACCCAGGTCAGAACTCAGCTCGGTTCCTTTTAAAATGATTCTATTACACAGGCAAGCCACAAGTCAGCTCGGAACGACATTAACCAAGAACCCTGCTCACAAAATGTGTCCCACAAGCAAATGCCTGCCCTCCGTAAACCTTACCCTCAGCCTTGCAACCGAGTATTTGTGCCCAGGGGTCCGTCCAGCTGTTGACCTGGCCACGTGCAAATCAGACTGACACAAAGGAACAAACGAAGACCGAGCCATGTGAACACATTCTCTGTGGGCAAGTCCCTCCTCTAAAGGCCAGGAAGTTCAGCTGTTTTTCAAGCCAAAGTATTAACGAGGGCGTTCGCCTCACCCCACCTTTGTAAACGGCCTTGGCCTGGGGTGGTGGGCAGTCAGCAGAGGGTTCGGCCTCCCCAGGGGCAGAGTCGTCAACTTCCTAAGGGCGACCTCTCACCCCGTGGCTAGGGTGGCTCTAGAGCCCGGAGAGCAACAGAATCACAAACCGTTTCCACCTTTCCATTTCCAAGGAAACCATGCAATTTCCACCTTTCCATTTCCAAGGCTGCTCTACCAACGAGACCATGTCCCTTTCTCTGCACGTTTCCACTCTGCTCATCAACACAGAAGCCACTCGCCCGCCTCCGAGAAAAAACACACAGGTCAGCCTGCAGAGCACACGTGTGCGTCTGCGTGTCCCATAAAACTCTCCCACTACGTTCGGTCAATTTTCCAAATCCGGTTTCAAATGGTCACGAATTTCTTCAGTATAATTTCCATTTCTGCATTAGCCTATGTTACAGGATAAACTATAGGCTATAGGCTAAAGAATGAATTCCTTCAAAGACTTCAATTTTTAATATCAGGATACATCCAAATAAAACTGTTCCCTTAAATTTGAAAATAAGTAAATTACACATTATTAAAGTTTTTGGTAATTCACACTGACATCCCCTAGAATTTCAAGGTTCATGTCCACATATCAAAACAACAGACTGAGGCAGCACAGCCCAGACCCCCCCGTGTGACAGGAATGGGACATCCGTTGTCCCGAACTGGGCTCAGCCACAGGCGGAGGGGCAAGCACCGTGCATTCTAACAGCAGACCCCGGCACAGCTCTGAGGGGCCCCCTGGGAGGCACGGAGCCCAGCAGAGCCCGGGTGCCAGCCCCTTGCTCTGCAGGCGAGGGGCGGAGAGTGGGCGTAAAGACACTAGCCACTCCCTTCAGTGTGGAGGGTACACACACTGCTGGTGTGAGTACAGGGGCCAAGGAGAGAGGACAGGTCAGCCCGATGGGACAGGTGGCCTATGGGGGTGGCGTGGGGGGTGCACCTTCATGAAGAGAAGACCTGGAGGGAAGCCGTAGAAAGGCCACCTCACGGGTGTCTAGGAACCTTTCAGGTATGCGGGGGATGGGTCTCCAAAGAGCCCCAGAGACAGAAAGACAGAGGGAGAGACAGAAGCAGGGAGAGGAAACACAGGGAATGGCAGGTAACAACAGTCCCCCTTTCCTCTCCCTTGTCCTTCCCCACCTAGAGACGCGGAAAGGAAAGGGGTTGGGGGCAGGGCGGGGGTGGGTGGTGATGGGAGGTGAACAGATATGGCCCTTTCCCCACAGCTGGTCTGCTGAAATGGGGGAAGCGGGCAGAGGCAGGGTTAGAGGCCTGAACCGTGGAGGAGGAGTTCTGAGCTGGAGGGAAGAGTGACATTGTGGTTTAGACTGGTCTGGTCCCTTAATGCCTACAGCAAGGCCTTCCTAATAGCCAGAAGAGAACTGTCAGCGACAAGGCCTGCCTGAGAAGCTGCCAAGGGGTGGAGACAGGCGGGGGGGGGGGGGGGGGCGGCGAAGCCCAGCCACTCCCGGTTGTATCCTCCCAGTTCCCACAGCTCAGTGAAGTGGTGTGATGTGACCCTACAGACAGACTTGCTATTTTAAACTATGGACAAAGATACTAAGTTCCAAGAGCACATGGACCTCCCAGGCCTGAATGATGTTAAACCTGCCAGTTCCCACCTAGTTTAACACCTAGTAAATGAAGTTTTAAATTTAAGAGAAATGAGTTATCAAAACTTTGATACTGTTGATCCTGCAATTAAGTTATAGTTTATTTTTCTGTTTTAACAAGACATTTTGTTTGTTTTGAATTTTCACCCTTCTGACTTAAATTGTCTTCAAGGTTACAGTGAAACAGTATTACATATCGGGGAAAAGAAACAGCTCAAGTTGAGAGGGAAGTAAAATTTACAAGGGATTTAAGTAAGCCAAGGGCTGGATAATGTGTTTTTCCCATCATGTCATTAAGTAAAATTCACTTTCCAGAACGATCAAAGCAGCATCTCATACACCCTCTATGCCTAAGTAGCTTCCGTTTCTACCTGTTTGGAATAGACACCATATAGTCAAAACTCAAAATAAGCTCTCTAATTCCAAAGCCTCGTTTAATTGAAATGTTAACATTTGACAACCCCCTGGATGGCAGTGGTGATGACCAAACCACAGGCCATGGGGTTCACTAGATTCTGAAGCACTGAGCCCAAGTACCGCCCCCCCTGCACACTCTTCGGCCGCTTGTTCTTCTCGCTGACCTCTGTGTGCACGGGGAGACTGCCTCACCGTCAGCTCGGGGTGCAGGGACGTCTGCTGCAACGGCTCCTGATGGGCACAGAGAGGCCCTTCCAAGCCAAGGCACTGCCCGTTCACAACAGCAGAACTGTCCCCAGCTTGGTCTGACATATACCATCATTATGCAGTGACAGGCAGAGCTCTTGAGAAACCAAGATTTTTGTTAGCAGCTGCCTCAAAAATAAGCTAAGCCTTTCTTTCCTTAATCCAAAAGTGGAGGAGGGGAGGGCAGGCGCAGCAAGCTCAGCCCTGAATAAGGAATTGCTGCCACAGCAGGAGAGACTGGTCCATCCGAAGACGGTGCCCCGACCCCAGCACACCCATTCACAAAGAGTGTTCTGGCTGGAATAAGAAACTTGGGGGGGGGGGCAGTGATGTAGAAAGGATGCCACCGTTTTCAACAGGTGCAAAAGAGCTTTCCCGATAACCTGACTTCAACACCCTGGACAAAGGGGCACTGGCAGAGTGGCAGTGTTGACAGTGGAGAATGGTAAAACCATTAGAGCAGGGGCATCAAACTCATTTTCACCGGGGGGCCACATCAGCCTCGTGGTTGCCTTCAAAGGGCCAAAATAATTTTAGGACTGTGTATATGTAACTACTCCTTAACTGTTAAGGAGTTGAAATTACATTCAGCCCTCTGAAGGCAGCCTCGAGGCTAATGTGTCTCCCAGGGAAAATGAGTTTGATGCCCCCTGCATTACAGGGAAACAATATTAGAGATATTGTTAGAGATACTTTATCACAACAAATACCATCTTTTCAATGACCCAAAAGATTCACTAGCTTTTTCAAACTGTATGTCAGTAATGCATTAGCGTTTGCTGTAGGGAATTTTGTGCATGTATCCCTCCACAGGCACAAACCTCACTCCCCCTGAGCTCCCGGCTGTGGTGACTGCAACCTCCCTGCAAGTGCCGGACCCCACCGGACCCCACCAGGATCCCTCAGTCCCTAAATTGATGGCGAGGAGCAGAGCGCGGAGCAGCCAGGACACTGCCAAGGATGCTGCTTTTTGCTACATGGGCTTCACTGTGGGGGCTGGGCAAATGTGGTCCCACTGGCCCATGAGAACTTCAAATCGACTTTAATAATTACTGTTTTTTTTCTCCAACATTATTATTATAATTCAGCAATATTACAGGGTAAGTCGATTTTGAGAGCCTGGGTCCTAGTAACAATTCTATAGGCAAATACATTCTAGAACATAAATAAGTAACCAATTCAGAAATGCTGGCCATAAGCTGCTTGTCAGTACTCTATATACTCTTGTGACAACTCAACATCCCTAACAGCCTTACCAGAAAGCACGGGTTTCTACCTACATTCTCCAATTCAGAGAGGCAAGCCAGCCTTTTCCAGGATGTCTGCCCCATTTAGGGAAGCTGCTGCCAAACCATAAATCAACTCCTATGCATTTCTATACTGAATGCTGTAATTCAAAAGGAAATTGCAACTCCAGTGTCTTCCCAAAACTGGAAACTTCAAATGCAAAATAATCATCTTTACAAAAACAAGTTATAGTTTTTACTTACATGAAACACCAAACCCCACGTTACTGAAATAGTCTATTTAAAGACCTCGAAACTTTTCCATGATGGTTTATTTTCCTTATTTTAACCAATGGAACAAAAGCATAAAATGGCAAATTGACTCACATTTGTCAGGCGGTGGCTGAGCAGCAGCTGCCCAGACACCCCCGTCCACCCGCACTCCCCCCCCCGTGGCCACCACCACCACCCCCCGCCCCGTAGGATGGGAGGATGGAAGGCACCCCTCCCTAAGAGGGACCCCTCCACAGCCCCCTGCCCAGCTGCACTGTGGGTATTAGTGTAGCCAGTTTGTTGAACAGCAAGTGGAAAGCTCCAGCGAGGCCTTTGCTATTTTTCTGGAAAATATCCTTTATTTGATGAATTAAAGGGCCTAGGAAGCTCTAGGCTCCTGGCATGCCTATTCTGAAAACTGATCATACAAGACAAAAACTAATGAAAAATACACACAATTAAGGGGAAAAAAACTGCCAGCCTACAAAAGTCGATATGGCCTTTTAATGCACCTAATTATCTTCATGGCATGTTTTCCTTATTAAATGTATGAGAAAGCAAAGGCTGGGAAAAACAGATTTGGCTTACATCCTCCTGCTGAATGTTTTTTTTCAACTCAGACTACTACATTCATTGTAAGACATAGTGTTTTCTCATTATCATCTCCATTTGGAGTCGATCTTTCCAAAAATCATTTTATAATGTAAGAGAATCTCATAATAAAAGTGTCCGCTATAGCAGGTTCATGAAAACTTTTTAAAATCAAGCACCGCAAAGGAAGAAAGATCAACCAAGGACCCTGTAAGCTGCGCCCAACTGGATGGGGCGAGGAGAGAGTTTACTAGCGTAAGGGAATCTAACCTTAAATCAAAATTAAAGTTAGCTTTAAAAAAAAACCACTCCATTCCTAGGAAGAAGGGTACATGTGGATGAAGAGGAAAAGGAGAACCACGGCGAAATGATAAAGAAAAGAGAGAAGCCTGAAGAGCCACAGTGTGGGGGCTGCGGTAACTGTGGGCCGGCACCCTCCCGGCTCCTCCAGAGCGCCTCTGGGCGGGGGGGGGGACAGTATCCACCCAACACCTGCCGCCCCTGCCACAGCGTGAGGGACTCCCCCTGCCTGCTTACCACTGTCTGTGTGTGTTCTGAAAGTCTCCTCTGCTGGAACTCACTAACAAGCAGTTTCAGGGGTCACCTCCCCAAAAGAGGGGGAGTTTGTAGGGGGTAGTGTTTCCCATTTCTGCTTCATTTTCCAACATCCTGTATGGTGGGAATTTCAGGAATCAAAAGGTAGATAAAAAGTCCCCGTGTTACTACCTTGTCCTCATGATACTCATTTGTGAAGGAGCATGGATACAAAACCAGAAACCCCTCTCTCTACACCTGGCAAATAGCACTTTATTTTCCTCTAGTGAGGATTCCCCAAAGGAAAAGCCCTATTATTACCTTTAATAATATTTTTCATCATAAAAATTGACGAGACTTTAGATCTGCACAGGATGGTCTCATGTGTTTCATGTTTAACAACTTTTATCCTGTGTACACATTTTTACATGTATATATACATGTATATATTCATATTCTAAGGCCATATATACATGCATATATACATGTATATATTCATATTCTAAGGCCATATTAACGCATACAGAAAAGAACTTTCTATCAGTCAGCTGAAAACACCAAATAGAAAACAGTAGCATGTGGTTAAGAGCCAAGGATACGGCCACATTGCTTGAGTTCCAAACTTGGTTTTGCGACTTCAGAGCCGCGTAGCCTGGGACAAGTCACACCTCGTCCGAACCCCCATGTTCATCTCTGAAACGTTACTGCACCTTGAAGGGCTGCGCTGGGGGCTAAAGCTGGGACAACTCCAGGTTTCAGCCAATGTCTGGTACACGCAAAGAACCGCAGTGACCACAGTTGTTGTCACTGCTGCTTTTCACTATTCTTATTTAAAATGCCATTAAAATAATTTACTTTCAATTTTACAAAAATTGTAACGGTCAGATACACTGACCTGCTACAAATCACTGTTCCAAGCTTCCCAGAAACACAGTTTGTCCCGTGTTTGGCACCGGCGGGCTGTACGGCTGACAGAGCCGGCGTCACTGGCACATCTAACGTGCAGCACTGGAAGCAAATGCAACACAGGCGGTGTCTGGGGCAACAGTGAGAAGCAAGAAGCTGAAGTGAGCAACTGTGTGTTTCAGTGTTACTGGCTCTGCTTTCTTCAAACTGTGTTATTCACACAATGAAGGAAATGAAATGTGAAGGGTGCTACAATCAGAGTTTTAGGGCTGAAAATTTCTCTATATCCATAGCAAAATAAATATAAATATCAGCCTATAATAGAAATGGAGTTTCAATTGAATACAAGACTCTAAAAACTTTTTTAATGTATTAGGTTGGCCAAAAAGTCCTTTTAGCTTTTTCTGTAAAATAAAAGACATTTTTCATTTTCATTTTTACCAATAACTTTATTGATTTGGATATTTTGAGTATGCCAGCTATCTCCTGCTACTAGCTTCTAGTGGGTAAAAGCCATGGGTGCTGCTAAACATCTTCCAACGCATAAGACAGCCCCACAGCAAGGAATTGTTTGACCAAAATGTCAGTAGTACCAAGAAACTTCGCAAACCACTTCTGACACGTTTGATCACTCACAGCACCTTCTCCATACACTGCGCGAATCTTTTTGTGTGTGTGTTTCAGTTGTGTTTTTAACTATTTGAAATAATAAAGCATAATATGCTGAAAATACTGCTTATTTTCTTCTATCTTCAACATTAAAATGGCTACACAAAATCTCACCAGTTTGGGTAGTATATTTAAATACACACTGATACGACAGCTGACACAATCCAATCTAACAAAACTGCTTGGAATGAAGTTAAAGACAACCCAGCACTACTGGAGCCATCACACAGAAAAAACTAAACACTGTTGGCCAACCCAAAACACAGTTTTGTGCAGAGACCAGCGGCTGACTCTACCGACTCTCCCAGGCTGCTCCCAAGGCATCTGATAAAGAAAACCCTAATTGAGCACTTGGGTTTACAACACACAGGTTTTATGATCATACTAAACAATCACTAAAAGATTACGAAATCTTCTGCCTCCTCTGTAATTTCTACCTGGTTTCCCTAAATCAACATCATTCAGTTTCCTATTATGATACAGGCTAATTTAAGATGTTTGAAGGATAATTACCTAACTATTAATATGAATATGTATGAGACATGCCCCATAAAAGGCCTACATTTATAATTAAAATAAAAGAAAGGTATTTGGAAAATATTTTTCTTCGAATAAAATTCTCAAGTTGTTTTTGAGATCTTCATCTAAAATAAACCCAGTAGCAGGAAGAAGCCTTAATTATAACACTGACAACTAGCACAAAATAATCAGAGTGGCATTTCTGTTTTTTTCAAGGTATTAAAATGCACTGCTATTTTTCTAAAAAAATTATCACTGGTATTTTAATCACTCAGACACTCTAGAGACCCAAGAATTACTCTTAAAAACTTCCGTTTCACTGTGATGAGAAAGAAGTACAAATTTCCAAATTTATCATATTATATTCCAAAATGGGTCTGGCTATCAGCTTTAATAAAGAAATCCCATCTATAGGGGAGTGGGAGGAGGAGAAGGGGGGAGAAGGTACAGAAAATAAGTAGCATAGACGGTAGGTATAAAATAGATAGGGGGGCAAGAATCATATGGGAAATATAGAATTAAAGAACTTGAGACACATGGTCATAAACTAAAGGGGAGGATCGTGGGGGTGGGGGACAGGCTGAAGGGGAATGAAGGGGGGAACAGAACAGCTGTAATGGCATAATCAATAAAATTTTTAAAAATACTAAAAAAAAAAAGAAGAATAGAGAAAAGTAGGAGAAAAATCCAAGTTTGCCATCCTTTCAAATTCAAACCAATTACTAGATGTGCAGAATTAGCTCAGATATTGGTAACTGGGGTCTTGTTTTCCACAACTTAGAACTTTTCGCCTTCGGCAACAAGTCTTTCTTGTCTGCAAGTCTGCAAGGGCCCCCATTCCCAGGGGAGGCAGGCAAGCTGCCTCCTGGATGTCAGAAGCAGGAGGCAGGCAAGCCCACTCCTTGTGAAAGGGTTTGGAAAATGTCTGGCTGGTTAACAGATGCTTGGCTTGGATTTCCTGCCAAATATGTTTTTAATGCTGATAATGCTTAAATGCAACTGTTCACGGTGAGGGAAAGGGAGCAGGGAATGGAAGTCAGCTGCTATGCGGAAAGGGGGACAGCCTCAGGACAGCAGCGCACTAACAGGTTCCAGCAACGTCCACGTGCAGAAGAAAGTCCATCGTCCCACTTGGCGCGTCACAGGAACTCCTCTTTCTTCATCTGTCCCCACCAAGAAGCTCATGACCTGAAAGTCTCCCCGAATGAATTGCATTCGTACATAATAACTGACCGCATCTTTAGAAGTCACTTATCTGTTGGAATAAGCCGATGTAACCACACTGTGTGCACAAAAGCCAACGCACTTCATGCCGCACTTGGTTTCTAAAGCCTCACCCCAGAAACCTGTATGATTCCTATTAACTTTTTTATTAGTATTGGAAAACTTAGTACTCACAGACTAAAGACAAAATCCCCCAAAATAGCACAACTTAGGATGCAAAGGAAGGAAAGCCAGACAGGGATGAGAAGGTACAGTTGGAGAGACAGGAAAACCGAGGGCACATTTCAGATGGAAAGATGGGGTCCTCTGGAACAATTTATAAGTTATGTGTGAATTACTTCAAGATCAAGAAAAATGCTCCTTCTGCTGTTGTAATAGCCCCTCTCTCCATGGCCCGAAAGCATCCCCCTTTCCAGGTCCACCTCAAAGTTCATGGAGGCTCTCCTTGCGATGGGGACGCAGGGGGGGCGATGCAGTTCCCTGTCCATCTGTGGTATTTGCTGAACTGAATTTTGTACTTCCATTATGAAGTCCATAGTTCTTTATGTTCTTGTACTGTCCCCCCCACAAATGTGACGGTGAACAATGACTGGAAGAATGTGGGCTTTCAGAGGCTCACCCTGATCAGACCTCAGTTCTGCAAGCGGGTGGCCTTGGGTGTCAGAGTGCCCATCTGTGAAACAGGGTGGCAGCACCTGACAAGGTCAGTGAGGACTGAGCAGGAAAAGCAATGACCAGTCAAGCACCCGGTTAATGCAAGTCAGTTACATGGGTATTCACTACATGAACATCTCCACATCTCCGAGGATTTGGGGGGCCAGGGAAGCAGAGTGGGGTGAATGCCAAAGAACCAAACCCTTGGGCACATGAAAGCTGCCACTGCAGACTGAGTCACTGCACGTACCTACAATTCTTATTCTGTACATTTGAGCCAAGTGCAAGTGGAGGAACGGCGGCTGCATTTGAAGGGCATCCGCAGAAGCACCAGGAAAGGCTGGGGCACGAGGGGTGGGATAGGTCTGTACTGCTAACCAGAATAGAAAGCTACAAAGCGACCGTTAGACTTTCTACCAGAAACAAATGTATCAGCATAATGTCAGAATGCCACTCATGTAAGCTGGGGCTAAACCAGTTTCACTGGTTTTGTTGTTTTTTTTTTACTTTACTGACTCTCTAAGCCACCCCGGGCATTCTGCTCTACATCTCAATCTACGGGCAACTACTTCAGGTAACAGGTAACTCCTGTCACCCTGTAGGAAAATATGGCCCAAACAAAAGCATCTTTATCATCGGCATCACCATCACTGAGTTGATACCATGAGCTGGCAATTCTAATTCTATGTAGAGCACATTTTTACACCCGTCTTCCATGAGAAATGGAGATTTGCGGGGATCCACTGAGCAGCACAGGCGCCAAGCTGGAGAACACGGCCCCGGGACGGCTCAGCATCCACCACACCATCGAGACCAGGCAGGAAACACTGCGGCCTCGCACCAGGATCTTCATGAAACTGCACCGCAAGACTTGACTGTAAGCAAACACTGGATTCTCTTTTTACCCTAGTCCTGAGTGATACGCCCTTGGAGAGTAAAGGAGAAAGATGCTCAACCAGAGCAGGAGACAGGGCACCTGCATGGCCTGCCCTCCTGCACAAGGTGCCGGTCACAGGAGGCTGCACACCTGAGTCCATGTGGGGTGACGGTGCTGACACTGGGAACCAGTCACAAACGTGGTACAATAGATATCTGGCTTCCACTGTACTGAAAGAGGGAGGAGACAAACCCCACCATTGACATTACAAATGTTTTTGAGTAATGGGCACATGAATGAAAAACTTCAAGCCGGCATTAAAGAAAACTCTGAAATGTCTTTTACCACCGAGTCACCTTCTCATTCACAGAAAGTCCTCCCCAGCACGCAGGTAGTCAGCTCACCTTCAACACCTGCTGTACCCCTCCAAACACAGAATCGCTGTGCATGTCTCTTAACTTTCACTCCTATTAAAATCGCCCACTATTTCGATAAACCTGACCCACACTCAGCTTCCTCACATGTAAGTCATTCTGTATCTCTGACTTAATCTGAACACTATAATCACTTTCAAATCGAAAGAAAATAAAAAGGAAAACATATCACATATAGCTCTTCCCACACACTCAGCGGATTGTACTCAGGCAGGAGACTGGCACAGAGGCTATTTTAACCAGTCAGAGCAATATCTTTAAAGGCAATCTTGCCCAGTGAATAATAATTAAGTACCGATGCTAAGAAAGAAGAAAAAGAGTTGGTCATGAATTCTATTCGGATAGTAGCAACCTCTAAGTATAAGCTGTTTCCCCTTTCGGTACCTCGCTATCGAGTCTGAACCAGCGTCAGTGGGCTCTGAATTATTTATCAGTCGGAGAGTCTATGTGGGTGTAGACAAAGTTGGTAAGTTCAGGGATCAGTCATGCCTTTTCGGCACCATGCTGGTCAGTGAACTCAGCGACTATGCAGAGGGTTTTATGTCTCCTACTCAACTGTGTCCCTCCCATCTGTGTCAAGGCCACAACTGTCGACTCCCACCCAACAACTGCTGGCGCAGCAGGTGCATCGTCCTGTGCACACAAACGTCCCCAGCAGGCCACGCCAGCCGCCTTCCCTACTTCTGATTCTCTGACGTTCAAAGCAACAGGCAAATCACTTCCTACGTACGACCCCTACACATCGCACACAGCACACCTCCGACAGCACTACAATACCAGCGTACCTGCTACTTCTTCATCGCTGTACCGACAAACCACATTAGAGCCACAGGAAAGTAACTCTCGGGCACTGCCAGAGGGAAACAAAGCGCTGTAATGCTGACCAGCGGGCAGGAGGTCCCATTCCTCTCTCGGCAGCTCACAAAGGCACACCAAGTTATCACACAGTACAACATGCGCAGGCCTGGAGACTTCCCGCGGAACAGCTTTCTCAAGCCGTGAACACGGGCTGTCTTACGGGCACATCCACAGAGAAAGAAGGGAGCCGAGCAGATGCCTGGGAATGGCAGGGATGGAGAGATGGGAGGGATGAAGGTTAAGGGGAGTGGGGTTTCTTGGTCGTGTTCAAGATGTTTCAAAACTGACGGTAAGGATGGCTGTACAACTCTGTGATTATACTTGAATCATACACTTAAATGGGTGCTTTCAATGGCTTGTCAGTTATATCTCGACAGAACTGCAAAGCATGAAAGGCTGTTTGGAAATGTTACCAAGACATTCTACATAAAACATTATTCTGCACCTGATGAAAAACACACAAACTGAATGGAGAAGAGGTTATTTTCAGTAGATGCAGTGTGATTATTTCTCCTCTCCTAAAAGCACACAGTTTTGGTATATTTAATAGCTACATAGGAATAATGTTTAATACCTTGGCCAAACACTCTCCTGGAGAAGTGAGTGAACATATTCCACACTGACTACCCCTGAACGCCACAGCTCCTTCTGGAGTACTGAACCGAAAGAGGGATGTTCACCCATTCCTTACCTTTGCTTTGGCAAGTAGTTTACTACAAGACTATAGCCAGAAGAATAAACATATAAATTTTAAAATTAATACTTTTTTCTTAAAATGTTTTTTGTTGTATAAAAAAGGCAAACATTTCTTAGGATTCTGAATCTTTGAATTAAAGAAAATAGCTTTAACCCCCAGTAAGCTTTTAGTCTCGAGTGAACTTCAACGCTCTGGGGGCAGGAGGAAGCCTCATTAAACTGCCTTGTGAAAGGCCAGCCCCCCACAATTCCACATCATTCGGACTTCCACTCTGAGAAACCAACAGTTCAACATAAGGAGCACGGTCCCCGCGGTGAATGAATAAATTGTTAAACAGGTGATCTAACGGACCAGGCCAGTTAGTTGAATCTACAGTCATAAGTTTCATATTTCATCAAAAATGTATTGTTTCGTTAAACCACAAAAAGTCAACATTCCCTTCCCAAAAACTTCTGACAACTTTCCCGTGAACTCATTCCTTAAGTACATGCTTGTAAATTAAAGTGGGTACACATAAGTGCTTCAATGTCATTATGGTTTCCACATTTTGGGTTTGGAAGGAAAAAATTATTTCTCTGCAAGATTTCCAGTTTTTGTATATCACACCACACTTGGACCTAGCAAAAGGTCACTGGCCAGTATCTTCCTCTACACCGCTGAAACTCTCCACATTTTATACGGTCCTTCACAGTTTCCAAAGTGTTTCTCAACCTTAATCGGCTCACCCAATGACCAGACCCTGCCTTTTGGTGTGCCCTTTAGAAACCAGGGACTCGGAGGTCCCTGATGAGGCGTCACCACGAACTGGCGATACTGCAGCCAGGCAGCCCTGACCAAATCCGGGTCTGCTAACGGCTCCCCCCGCCCACCCCTGCCCCTGTACTCAACCCAGAGCCTGAGATTTTTATCTGACCTATTTTATTTCCAAACTTTAGTTTGTATAAATAAATTAGCTTGTATCATAACATGCTTGTAAATATACTTTTAAAGTGTCAAAGATGATGTGAAATGAAATGTTTTACAGGTAGCCAACTACACTTCCTAGGTTCGCATTATATCCTGAATATGTTACAGGAGAACAGGTAGTATTTTGTCTTGGTTTTGCTTTGTCTTTCAGAGATACCACTCTCCCCTTAATTCCTTAACAGATCAGAGATTCATCAAAAAGAATAATGAGTCTTTAAGTTTTTATTCATACTTTGCTGAGATCAAATCTTCCAAATCATTATAATATAATTTAGGACAAAGTAAAATCCCTTTCTTTTATATACATTTTTAAACATAACATTTAAAAAGAAAAACTAATGCATTTAACCTAAAACCATTTTTTTCTTTCAACATGCTGCATTATTGACCTTCCTTGATATAATGTAGTTTTGTAGATGAACTCAAAAAACTTTTAAAAAGTAATTTCAGACCTTTTTACAAATGAAGTAATTTTAAATGCCCCACACCTCTATTAAATGACCTAATATGACAATTCAGACTTTATTCTTTAAAGACTGTGGTGTCTGCTTTTATGTAAGAGCTAAATACATTCTGTATCACAATCTACAATCATTATAATGCTTCCCGTTGTTTGTTACAGGTAGAACAGAAACAATTTTCACGCTTTCACTCCCTACGCTATACTAAAGATCATTTCTTAATACTGATTCTCTAACTACAGCTCTCAGACCGAGTCCCTCGACTCCACTGTGCAGGAAACTTCCCTCAAGCGCAGACACACTGAGGGTGCGAAGCCGACCCGAGGGGGCTGCTGCCCACAAGCAGCGGGCTCCTCACCCGCATCAGCGCGGTCTTGCAAAGTGGGGGGAAACACGCCAGACAGCTAGCGGTCTCGCAAAGTGGGGGGAAACACGCCAGACAGCTAGCGGTCTCGCAAAGTGGGGGGAAACACGCCAGACAGCTAGCGGTCTCGCAAAGTGGGGGAAACACGCCAGACAGCTAGCGGTCTCGCAAAGTGGGGGGAAACACGCCAGACAGCTAGCGGTCTCGCAAAGTGGGGGGAAACACGCCAGACAGCTAGCGGTCTCGCAAAGTGGGGGGAAACACGCCAGACAGCTAGCGGTCTCGCAAAGTGGGGGAAAACACGCCAGACAGCTAGCGGTCTCGCAAAGTGGGGGAAAACACGCCAGACAGCTAGCGGTCTCGCAAAGTGGGGGAAAACACGCCAGACAGCTAGCGGTCTCGCAAAGTGGGGGAAAACACGCCAGACAGCTAGCGGTCTCGCAAAGTGGGGGAAAACACGCCAGACAGCTAGCGGTCTCGCAAAGTGGGGGAAAACACGCCAGACAGCTAGCGGTCTCGCAAAGTGGGGGAAACACGCCAGACAGCTAGCGGTCTCGCAAAGTGGGGGAAACACGCCAGACAGCTAGCGGTCTCGCAAAGTGGGGGAAACACGCCAGACAGCTAGCGGTCTCGCAAAGTGGGGGAAAACACGCCAGACAGCTAGCGGTCTCGCAAAGTGGGGGAAAACACGCCAGACAGCTAGCGGTCTCGCAAAGTGGGGGGAAAACACGCCAGACAGCTAGCGGTCTCGCAAAGTGGGGGAAAACACGCCAGACAGCTAGCGGTCTCGCAAAGTGGGGGGAAACACGCCAGACAGCTAGCGGTCTCGCAAAGTGGGGGAAACACGCCAGACAGCTAGCGGTCTCGCAAAGTGGGGGGAAACACGCCAGACAGCTAGCGGTCTCGCAAAGTGGGGGAAAACACGCCAGACAGCTAGCGGTCTCGCAAAGTGGGGGAAAACACGCCAGACAGCTACCACGCAACCCACGGGTCAGCAAGTGAGTAAACATTCCCCGTGCACTGGTCTGGCCGCCGGCTTCCAAGGTCACAACCATCTGCTCCCCCTACCCACTGCCCAGCTCATCCAATGCCACTGCTCAGTTGAACTGCTTTACCCTCTGCCATTCCTCCACTCCACCCCTGAAACTGCCTTAAAGCAGTCCACGGTGTTACGGCCTCACGCGTTCTTTGTACAGGAACCCCATCACATTTGCAAGTATAACAAGGAGTAAATAGTTTAGGTATCTCTAAAAAAATCTACAACAATCTCACAGAAATGTAACCAAGATCTTAAGAAGGGATAGAATAAATTGTGCTTTATTTCTACTATACCTAGAGGTGAGAGAGAGAAGGAAAAATATTCAGTGAAAGGTAAGAGGGGGCAGTCACCTGCTTCCTCAGGACGGTGAAATCTGATACCACTGAGGACCGGTAGGAGACCTCCCTCACAGCCTTCCTGAATCACAGCCTTCCTGACGGATCTTAATCTCCCACCACTGCCCCAGGAACCGTTCTGTTCAGCCACTCACCCTTCCCTGCATGAGCCCAGCACTTCCCACTCCAGACCACGCTAGACTCTGAGCAGCCCCACAGTCCGATCCCTGGTTGATTGCTTTCCTCACAAAGCCTCCCCAGCCTTCGGTGACAAGTGTACTAAGCCTCCTACATGTTGATTCTTTAATGTGTAAAAGAAAATATTAGAAACTCCATGTTTTAAAAAGTTCATTCTTTAAAGTTCCGATTGTATGAATTTTTGCAATATACAGCATATATTAAGTAAACAAACACACATGTTGAAAATATATACTCAATTTTGTTTGCTGATTTAGTGTGCAGTTTCTCAAAGTTTGTTGCCCACAGCCCAAAGCATGCACACCTCTTCCTTGGAGCAACTGTCTCTTTCTACCATGTGTGTGAGTAGCACAGGACGTGGTGGAGAGAAGTATGAACACCCATTCGCTCATTTAATAAATATTTCTTGTACATCCATCATGCTAGGCAATGAGGACGGACAGTTCCCACCCTCATGAAGCCAAGAATCAGGGACAGCAGATACACATAAAATAACTAATACCATAAATGCAAACAAGTATCAAGCTGGGGATTAGAAGAAGTTGAGGGGACATATGCCAGGGGTGGGTAGGTAGGGTCACAAAGTTCATTTAGAGGAGCAGGGAATGCCTATCTGCAACAGTAACACCTAAAATGAAACTTACCCGATGGGTGGCCAGTAACCGAGGCCAGAAAGGAGGCAGGGGAAGGGAAGATGTGTTCACTGAAGACAGGACAAGGCCAGAGGCAAGTAGGCATTTCTGGCTGTTATTCAAAAGCCTCAAAGAAGTCCAGTATGGCAGGAATATGCAACCAGTGACAGCGCCCAAAACACAAACTGTGTCCTCTACCAGCCATCTGACCTTGAAACCACTCAGCATCTCTCATCTTTAGTTTCTAGCACTATAAAATGAGGTAAACGAGACCTACCTGGCAGGACTGTGGTAAGGATTATATATGGACCTCTTCTCACAGGGGCTGGTGACTGCTGCTGCTAATGGTGTTAAGATTAAGTCCTTATGTTCTCAACTAGACTTTAACACCCAAGGCCAGTCCTGGCTGGGTAGTGTAGTTGATTACAGCATTGTCCCAATATGCCAAGGTTGTGGGTTCGATCACCAGTCAGCCCACATATAAGATTCAACCAATGCCCTAGCTGGCACAGGTCAGTGGATTGAGCACGGGCTGTGAATCCAAGGGTCGCAGCTTCAATTCCCAGTCAGGGCACATGCCTGGGTTGCAGGCCAGGTCCCCAGTTGGGGGCATGTGACAGGCAACCACACATTGATGTTTCTCTCTCTCTTTCTCCCTCCCTTCCCCTCTCTAAAAAAATAAATAAATAAATAAAATCTTTTAAAAAAATCAACCAATGAATTCATAAAGTAAAACAATAAATCCATGTCTGTCTGTCTGTCTGTCTGTCTCTCTCTCAAATCAATAAATAAAAATTTTTTTAAAAAGAAACATCCTTGAGGCCAGAATGATCTTGTGCATGGCAGGTTCTCAACAAGTATCTGCTCCCAACCCCCATAATCTATGATACTGAGAGTAAATAATCAGAAAAAAAAAATACTGAGCCACTGCTTTTGGTTTGTATCAGGCTTTCCCCAGAATCAGAAGGGACCCCCTGCTGAGTCTACAGTAAAATGACTTTCTGTAACTTTGCATATTATAAGTTTAAATAAGTGTGCCGTGATGGCACATTTCGTTCTTGCACACTTCATGCTCTAACCTTACGAGTGAATTCAATTCACCGGGTGGAGAAGGAAGCTGGTGAAGAGCAGCGGACCTCTGCTGCGGAGCGGGCAGAAGGGCCAGGGGAGAGGCCAGAGCGCTCGGGGGAGCAAGGCAGGCCAGGAAGACAGGAACCCGCGGCTGGAGGAAATTAAGTGGCGATGATGACTCACTGCTACTCAACTGTGAAACCCATAAAAGTCCACTGAAAATAGCCAACCTTGCTGCGTAAAATATAACCTTGACTCTTGTTTCAAACACAACAGTAGCAACACTGCTCCAACATAAACTTTAAACTCATATTCACAGATCATCACAGGGTCTAGCAGGGTTGGGGGGGGCGGGTAAAAAGGTTAGGGGACCTCACTGAAAAATGGGCTTGTCAGTACTGAGTATAACAGGGGTCACAGAGTCTATTTTTTTTAACAAAATACATTTCCTAACTTTTTGGAAGCAAAACCACGGTAAACGTGGAAAACAATTCTTCGTTTCCCTTCATTGTGATCTGCACCACCGAGCAGACAGTAGGCAGTGGCAATGATGCAAAAGCACCACCATGCAAATGCACCGCCATGCGTGAAAAGCACTAACGTAGCACGATGATATGCATGAGCCTTAACTGCACCACTCTCTCTCCGGCCCCCCCAAAAAAAAAGGAAAGTCAATAGCGAAGAGAATGGTATTAGAAAAAGTACATGGCAAATTTCAGTGCTTTAATTACTACTGTTAATAAATTATTTTCAACACACCTAACAAATGATGACACTCTCTAGTATGTTGGAACATCAACATAAGAAACTTTAACCTAGAGAATGATACAAAAGATAAATGACCACGGGAATGGGGTGAGGCCAGGGAGGGATGGAGACATAAGGGAAAAGGCAGAGAAGGAGAAAACAAGAAGGGAGAGAAGCTCTGGATTTCTGAGGGAGCTTAGGCGGAGGGGAACTGCTCTCACCACCTCTCTGCAGCCCATCTGCACTGTCAGGGCCCAGAAAAGTACCGTCCAGACATTTGACCCTGTGATTGACACTCTCCATGGATGCTTACCTCCTCTGTTCTGTACGTGGAAATCTAATGGTTACGCAATGGGGGGACATTCCTGGCACTTGGAGGATGACGGCCAGGAACTCTGGATGGAACCCCAACACACACCCCTGGTTAAGCACGTTGTCAGATTTTCCAACGTCTTTGCCAGATAATCAAGGAAGTGAAAACCCTGAGCTTAGACCCGAACTGCGTTTGGTGCACAAACAGAAACAATATGGGGCGCACAGTGTTCACAACACGACACTTGTCAGGAAGAGCAACTCTCCCATAAAGGAGGAAATTTCTACAGCACTTTGGTTGGGAAACATGCCGAGAGCTGCTCACTTCAGAAAACCATGTCACCTGCAGCAATGTGGCTCATGGTACCTGGGTCACCAACACTCCAGCAGCCATCGGCCTCCGTGGACGTCCAGGCCATGGAGCTTCTACACATGGCTGCAAGCGCTATCCACCTGCTGGAGCAGTGCTTCCAAAGGGTGGTCCAGGGGCTGGCTGCGAGCCCACGGGCTCATTAGCACCTCGCTGCTCTTAGATAAGGAGTTTTTGCCTCTTTGGGCTGACTTTTTCTTTTTCCGCAGCAAGACTCAATGAAGGAAGCTGCAGGGCAATTCAGACCTACATTCTCACAGCCGACCAGCACTTCCAGTACCGCTGTTCTAGTACACAGACGTGCCTGAGAATTTACATACTCAAGTCAACACTTACCAATTTCATTTACTTCATTTCTTCTTCCTTAGCTAACAAGCACTGTGTGGTTTTTGAAGTACAGGTCTCGGGACAGCACAGGGAGCATTACACAACATGCTATGAACAGGGAGCTGGGCCTGGCGGAGCTGGGGACCACTGCTGTATGGAGGAGGGGACTCCCGGGGGTCCAGCCTGGAGCACGGTCTTCCTGAAGGGGCTGGAGACCTATCAAAAGTGGGCGTGGTTATCTGGACTGTTCCAGCATGAAAACAAATGATGTCACCCCAAACTTAAGTGGAACTGCTGGCCCAGGTTCTAGAGGGTATTGCTGATATTTTATGGCTTCACTTCTTCAAAAGTAGCAGAGAGAAAAAGAGAGACTGCCTCTCCCCCCAAGCCCTAAAGCAACACTGCAGGAAGGGACCAGCTCAGTCTCCACTCCACTGTTCCCGAGCTACGGCCACGAGGCCACGTCGGTCCAAACAGCCGAAAACACTTCCTACCTGGCATCTGCCAAAATGAAAGTGCCAACTCATCTTCTAGATCAAACACACCTTGTTGTTTTATTTTTATCTCAAGCCTAATTTAAATACGTTGGTCTGCACCCAACGATACCATAAACGTGACACCACGGGGGCTGTCAGTCTGAGCTTCAGTCTCTCTCACTTTCTGAGTGTAGATCTAAAGTTTCCTGTCCAGATTTTGCTTCGTCACAGGCTACTATTCTAACCTCACCAATTAGAATTTGATACATTCAAACAACATTAACGAGAAAGAGAGAAACCTTTTTTCCTACCAAGCAAATTCCTCTAAAGTCAAACAGTCCCACAAGTAAGTCCAAGGGGTGATAAAGCAGGTGTAAATTTCACACCCCCCCCAAGAGCTTCTTCAGAATGACCTGTAAAGGAGTAAACTACCTGCACGGAAATCCACGCGCACCCTCCTGCAAGCTCAGGCGACTGCAAGGAACAGGACGGGCTCCAGTGAGGGCGTTTCCGTCCTCCCGGGCCCTGAGCTCAGGGAGTTCACGGGTGTGCGCTGCTGTGGTTACACTGTTCCCTTTCTCTCCTACATTCCCGGGCCATTTGTCCTCAGAGTCCCAGAACACACACTGAAATCCCTGGTGCACTTTGTCAATCATGGGCTCACATGTTCACGGCGGCAGATCATTGGTCCACTTCAAAAACAGCTTCCACTCCCCAGCACAGTGTGGACCTTGGGAACCAGGCAGGAAAGAAAGCCTCAACCTCTGGACATCTATTGCTTCTGTCCCTGGCGCACCCACATAAAACATACCAGAATTGAAACTCTGGGTGCAGAAAACGGCATTAAAACAGACACAATTCTCCCCCAAACCTAACCAGGTAATAATGAAAACACACCCTATTCTTTTTCTTTTTTCCCTTATTGGGGGCAGAATTTCCTCCATTTGGAGACTGGCCGCCAGAAACCCTGACTGGGCCCAGTGCTCGGCGCCCTCCCTCTGAACTCCCAGAGAGCTCAGACACCGGCCCTTAGGGACCTCTCTTATGGAATACTTTGCAAAACATCAATATGCACCGCCCTCACTGTGAGTTTTGAATATAGTGTTAGCAAACAACTAGATTCTAATCTTATTCATAAGCCTTTCCCATCACACAGGAAACTAACTTGATTCATATACCATAATCACCTAGTTGAGACTGACGAACCAGGCTAAAGTTGTTTCCCTGAATTTCGTTTCTCAATGAAACAATTTAAATGTTATATCACATGGCTTAAAAACAAACCTTGCAGGTATGATTTCATCACATTTGGCACAGTATCACCTGCTTCCTTGTACTTAGTGAAAAACCAGATGGGGCTCGACGTGCCTTGCACACACTTCCTACCCAACCCAACCCCTCAAGGTGCTACCTTGTCCTTGCCTTTTCCCACAGAGCTTAGGGGACAGTCCTGGGACCACAACATACACGGAGGGGAAGTGCCCCCGACCGACTGCTGCGACACCAAACCGGGGCATGCCACCCCGGAAGGCTGCCCAGCCGTTTTAAACACCCACACGAGGAAGCCCAGCAGGGCCACGCAGGAACCAACGGGCTACCAGAGGTTTCCATTTCACACAGCAGCAAAGGACGAGTGTCCCTGTCCTTTATCGCTAAGGTCAACAGGGGGCTGTTTCTGCTTTTCTCCTCGTGCACTGATTCACAGAACACACCCTCCTTTTAGCTTCCTAAGTGGCGAGCTCAGAGTGAGTTTCCCTCACTTTAATGACACAGGAGCTGCTGACATCGACACGCTTCCTGAGAGCTATGAGGGGGACCTGACCACAACCCCTGAAACTCCTCTGGCCCCGAGGGGTGCACAGCACAACAAACCTGGCCCGCAAACTGAGTGCTTCAGGTGACTTAGTAGCTCCGATTTCCCCCGTTTTCCTCACGGCTGTCTCACGTGCCTGGAGCCCCGACATCCCAGGAGCTGGGAGTTTACTGCCAGTCTCCCCACTCGGTGGACACCATCCCCCCTCCTGACAGCCCCCAGTGCCAGGGAGCAGCTTCGGGGGCACGAGCCTTGGCTCTGCCACTGAGGAGCTCAAGGCTGACCTTGTCTTTATTACCCCCTCCCCTGGAGCCCTGTGGCAGGGGAGCTTTAGGATGGCCCGTGACATCCTCCCAGTGTTATGGCCCTGGTATAGTCAGTCCCCTTCCCTTGAGTGTGGGTGGGGCAGTTAATATGATGAAAGGTCACCCCTGTGATGAGGCTGACCAATCACTGAGAGCTTAAGAAGAGGTGAGGTGTCAGAGAGGTTGCCCCCTTGGCCAATAGAGAGCAAACTGCCACATGAGCAGCTGGCCATGGGGCAAGGACCTCACAATGGCCTCAGCTGAGAAGAGTGACCCTCGGCCAGTAAGGAAACTGAGGCCTCAGTTCTTCAACCACAATGAAATAAATTCTGGCAGGGGCCTCAGAAGAGGACTCCATGCTTCAGAAGAGATCACGGTCTGGCCTTGACCTCAGCCAGTGAGACTCCGAGCAGAGAACCCAGTTGTGCTGTGCCCAGAGGTCGGACCCACAGGAAATGTGAGATGACAAACGTGTCCTTTTACATGGTGCTCTGTTAGGCAGCAACAGAAACCAATACAGGCACCCAACTAGGTTTTGGCTCCACAGATTTTCACTCCATCTGCCTTTCTTCTTTTCTCATGAAATGTGCTAGAAATCTCCTCCCTCCGGTCTGCCCCACCCACCTCACCGCCATCCACAGAACAGCCAATTAACACTCTTTGATGAGGGTGTTAAAGCCAATGAGTCTACACTGATTGCCTAAAATTCAAGTGAAACTTGAGGAAACCCCATGCTTCAGATGGCTGTGGGGTCCCGTTACAGAGAAGCATGCAATTTCTGCTGGGCTTTCAAAAACAATGAACACTGCTCGGGACTTTCCTGTTGGATACGAAGAGTACAATCCCTTTCGTTCTTAGAAAGGAAGAAAGTGGGGCTCAAAGCATTTAAACATTGAAAGATCAGTAGCCTTTTTTATACATAGTATTAAAAGCACACAATGTGTATTTAATATAATGTTCTGTACCTTAGCCTATGACATACTTAACATTCTGAGAGCCTACCTTTTTCTCTCATTTAAAAACTGGCTACAAGTCACAGTTCTTGTTTCATTATTATCTTCCATATTTATCATTTCTATGTCCATGCCTACAGCTTTAGGGCCAAGACTTCAGAAATCAAATCAAAGGTCATCATTTTTGTCAGCTGAAATATAACTGCTGAGTCTCTCCACTCTGCTTTTTCTATACAGTTCACTTATTACTTATTTTGCATTGCCAGCTAGCAACTTATAACTCATCCATAAAAGCAAACACCCACTCATCCTTCCAAAGTTACTCTATCCTTTAAAAACTGTATGAAGTCAAAGTGTTTCAGATAGTGCTGACATTATACACTACATCATCTTCTGTATAACCTTTCGCATATTCTTCATTTTAGTCCATCTTCACTAAAAAGCCATAGGTGAACTTTAGCTCTGTCTCTTCAACTAAGAATTCTTCCTTCCTCCAGGGATAACCTAAATGGCAAAATAGCTAATGGATCAGCTCTGCTTCCTTTGAAAACTATTTAAAAAGACAAGTGCAGAACTGCTACTGAGTATCTACAGCTGTTCGTATTGTGGACAAATGCAGGTCATGATCATGGCCACAGCTTAATTAACTCTGCTTCCCACACCGACAACTGTGAACCTACTTTGCCCTCCCCTGGATACGGTTTAACCAAAAGATGATGCAGGGCTTTGGTTTCACATTCTTTATGAAAATGAAAAAAAAATAATGATGATGTTCCTTCCATTTAAAAAAATCAGGAAATGAGATTAACATTAAACAAAACTAAACATGTAAATTCTCAAGGTTGGGAGATGGTCTGGTGAGATATCAACGATGCATGACTGCGGCCTCGTTTGAAGACATTTCCCCCTATAAATACTATTTTCAGGCCAAGTATAGGTTCTGCCGCTATCTATGTACCCTCCAGGATGTCAAGAAAAAGGACCAGCAAATTTAATCACCTGTAGACCCAAGCCAAAAGTTTGGGTATGTTAAATGCCAAATGTAAAACTGTATTTGAAGAGAACACACATCCCTATAATCCAATGCAGAATCCAGACTACAGTTAGATGGGAAGTGGAGTCTAGAATGCTGCACCTTTTAAAAAAGGGCGCACATGTGCCAGAGAGACAGGGAGAGAGAGGACAATCCTCACATTAAAAATAAAGTACCTGTGGGGGGCCACAAAATGCACAGCTCCACGGCGCCAGGCCAGCTTCCTGGACACACAGCCATTTCCTCTTGTTCTCATGAATCCCACTGGATACAACTTCCCGCCTACACTGTCAGAAGCAGTGGCCTTGTTCTGAAAGAAAACTCTCATCCCCTTCTTTCCGTGATGAGATGAACCGAGGCTGTGCAGTCTCAGGGTCGGCCAGCCCAGCTGTGCCATGCCTCGCTCCCAAGCCTGCTGGACGGGAGACCAGCGAAGGGACTGTGATACGATTCCCATCACTCCTGCTGGCAGGCAGGGCTCTTCCCCAGAGCAGCTCCCGGAGCAGAGAACATCTGACCTGGGGGGCTGCGGTGCCCAGTACGATTCTGATTCTGTCTACGTCATTCTCCCTGAGGTGCTCAAAACACAGGCATACATTTTACTTAGCCACTCAGTATCTCTGTCAGGGTAAGGGACAGGCAATACTACCTCTTCAAAAGAGAAAAAAGCCACTGCACTCGAAGTCAGGAAGAGCTCTCAGGGAGAGATGCCGTCATACAATACCCCAGTTTTACATAGGATGCAGCCAGGCCCAACAAGGGAAGCTGTTGCCTAGGTTCCCAGAGCGGGGCCGGGGTCTGGAGCAGCTGCTCAGAGCACCGTGCGGATGCTCCGCCCCCTGGTCTGCCCCAGGTCCTCCCCTGTGCTCTGGCTCTGATCACAAAGGACATAGGTCTAAAAGGCCACCCTAGAACCAGCAGCAACAATACTTGCTTCCAAGACAAAATGCTTCCTGCCCAGTCTTCTAAAACTTGTCGTTTTTAACATCCTATTTCTTTTTCCCACGAGGGCAACTCCCTCAGTCAGAACCATTTACCTTTCACATCTCATGTCACCAGATTCCTTCCAAGGAGGGTGGCCTGACCTGAGCATGTGGGTCCAGGCCCTGCCCTTAGCATCTCTCAGACGGAAGTCACTGAATCAAAGCCCTGTGGCCACAATGTCCTTTGTTAAACAGGGGCATAGGTGTCACCTCACAGACTTGTCACAACATTTACAATGTAAGTGCCTGCACAGGCAGGTAGTGTTTCCTGACAGGTGGTCCCATAAACACGTGCCCCAGAATCATATAGGGCGCACTGAAATGCAGGACCCTCCGCCCACCTCCTAGGTCCTGAGACAGGAGACCAGGAGCGGCTGCACTTCATTTGGTGCCCTGGGAGACTCCAGCACGTGCCCAAGTGTGAGAGCCACAGCCAAGGACAGATTAAAGGCTTCCGGGAATCTTTCATTATTGATGTTCGTCACAAAGTAGATGATTTACTGGCGGGTAAATGATTTCATGGGCTAAGGATTGCAAAGGATACACAAAGATACTGTAATGAGAGGGAACTCAGAGACATCTATTTATTGGCTTTCACACTTTACTGGCCTTGACCCACAATAAGAAATACATTTTACTATGTAACCCAATACATGAACTTCAGAGTCTCACAAAATAACTTCTGGTGTATGCAATTAACTGATATTTTTCTGTATTATTCTAACCTAAGTTCTTTTTTAATTCCAATGACAAATGACAGCTTGAGATATTTTCTTTCCCCTGGAAATGTTTCTTCATCATTAGTTCTCCCATAGAGATCCTGGTAAAATGCAGAGTCCTAATCCCTATCCCAAAGATCTGGGTGCCTCGGGTCCAGTGGGGTCCAGGCGCTGTGAATGCACAGGTACTCCAGGTGATGCTGACCCGAGTGGCCCATCACCCAGGATGAAGAGGCCTGGCCCACATGGATGCCAGGGCATAGGATGACATAGCCCGAGGAGGCACAAGTCAAGAGGAGACCTGCTAGAACTGAGAGTCTCCCAATCCAGAGGCACTCCTAGGACCCAGTGCCCGAGACAGCACACTCTGCAGAAAGCATCCAAACACAAGGGACAACCGGTGGCAATGCCATGGGGATGTCGGCCAATTAGAGATGTGGTAGGAAAAAGAAAATCTTTAAGACCCCTCTGGCTGAGCATTTTGAATGCACTGCTCACAGAGTTCAAAGCAGGGCTCTACAGGAAGCTTTCCAGCCCCATGGGGGAGGGGAAAAGGAGACAATTGTCTGGTCAGCTTTTCAAAGAAAAAGCCTCCCAGAAATTTTATGAAAAGAAAACAAACACTCCTCCATCTACCCACCTCATATACCCACACAAAGCACCTGACCCTGACCCATGCCACTGGCATTTACTAAACATTCGCCAATGTCATGTCACCACCCTGGCCAGGGCATACTTCTACAAAGCAGGAGCCACCTGCTTGCATGTTGGACCAAGTCTCTCCCTCACCTATGATGGCATCAGAAGTGAGCACTGTGTTTTGAACCTTGTAAAATGAACACGAAAGTGCAAGCAGCAGCCTCCCTGGAAGGAGCAGCCCCCTCCCATGGTGCTGAGGAGGAAGGCACGGAGTCACTGGCACGGCTGACCCCACAAAGACCCCCATCAGCTGGACCAGTCCTCTTTACAGGCTTTGATTCATCGTGGGAAGTTCATGAGCCTTTGAAATGACCACTTCCCTTGTTTCACTAGCAATCGGTGCTCTGTTTAGTGCAGAAGTCCTGGCTCACAGCTGCAGGGCACTGAGGGCCCACAACCCAGCCTGTGAGGACCTCACCTGTGGTGTTGGTGAGGGCTGCCCGAGGCAGCGCCCACCACTGCCCTGAGCCCCTGAGGCAGAGCCCTCCCCCCTCCCCCATTTCCAAGCCTCCGGAGATTCTGTCCTTCCCTTACAAACTACCCTTATAATTTATTTACTTTTGATATTCAGTATCAATTGTATGGCAGTGCTGACTCTCTGAGAGTCAGTCAGCTCAGGTCCTTGCATGCTAATTTTTGGAAAGGTTTAAAATTTTTCCAAATTAAATGGCATCACATACAATAGTGAATATTACTTCATCAACCTTGAGATACTTCATCTGCCCCCGGTCCCATCCTGAGCTCTTTACACAGACAATGTCATCGGATCACCTGCCCCCTCCCCTCCCCTGGTGGGTCACAGCACAGACAGGCAAGACCCCACAGCGGGTGCTGGGAGCCCTGTCCCCACAGACCTTCTGCAGACCGAGCCTGCGGGCCCACACTCCACCGTCCGCTCTGCTTTTTTAAAAAAAAAATGGTAACATATATAACTTATATAACCCACCGAGGGGGAAACAGCCAAGCACCCTTTATTAAAACGTTATTTGTGTTCCACTTGATTGCTTACTGGAGTGTGATGAAGAGGAAACCTGGTTGATAAGTATTTACTTTACAAAAGTTACGTTTAAAAACCCGACCTGTTTGGAGACAGCAAATGAGAATCATTCTCCTCCCCGAGAGACACAAATGATACTTTTATTAAAGATCACCGCGGCCGGGTAGTTCGGTTGGTTAGAGCAGCAGTTCCCAAACTTTTTGGCACCAGAGACTTTCCAACAGGCGGGGGTGGGGGAGGGGGAGGCAGGAGGTCACTGCCCGCCTCCTTCTGTGGAGGGGGTTCGTGGAGGAGGTGGGGCTCAGGTCCAGTTCCTAACAGGCCACAGACTAGCACGGGTCCGTGGCCCCGGGGTGGGGGACCCCTGGGTTAGAGCATCACCCCAATACACCAAGGGTGCAGGTTTGACCCCCAGCCAGGGGACATGCCAGAAACAAGCATGAGTAAGTGGGACAGCAAATGGATGTTTCTCTCTCTCTCTCTCTCTCTCTCTCTCTCAAATCAACAAAGTAAAAGTTTAAAGCAGCTAAGTAAAGATACCTGTGTACCTTTCATAAGAAAAGCAAAGTTTTGTTTCTAAAAGTAATTAAGTATTTTAAAATATTTCAAACTTTTTAAAGTCACTTAATATTTTCTCAAACCTTAAAGTCTTAAATAATTAGCATTAGTAACATAAAAAGCAGAAGGGACGTTCGAGTTCCCACTTGCAATACTCTTCCCAGTAAGAAGGGGTGTGGCCAAGTGTGACCGTGTGCCCCGCGGGCATGTCCATTAGGCTGCCCCCCGCAGTGCTGTGGCCCCGCAGTGCCCACGCTTCTGGAATGTTACCCACATTTGAAATGGCTGCTCATGGTCCACCTTTACATTTTCTCATTCACTCGGTCAAGGGTGCCCTCGTCATCGTTGAGAAAAGACAATTTTCCTGTAAATCAGAAATCTAATTCAAACAACTGAGAGTTTCTGTGACTGAGCAAATGGCACTGAGGTCGGATGACTGACAGCACCAGAATGGTAATGGCCAACCTCCCAAGGCTTTATACCTGGGGCTGTGGGGGAGGGGGAGAGGAGGGGAGGTGACGATGACTAGGACAACGAAGATGATGATGATGATGATGATGATGTGTGAACATTTAAATTAAATACTCGAGCCCCTCCTGAGAAGACAGGGACAAGAAAGAGGGACTCTAAGTCCCATGATTAATGACACGAAAGAGACCTGCAGAGGGACTTCGGGTGTAGAGATGGCGTGTGCTTTCTGTGAATTCTGCCGGTGACCGTGCGACAGGGCAGTGGGGACACCTGAAAGGGTGAGCACTGCGTGGCCCGGGCACAGCGATCACACGCTGCACAGTGGCAGGGATGGCGGGCCTGTTTGTTTAATTCCTGGCTCTGGTTAATCTGAATTAACTGTATCAAGTAAAAAATGGGAGGTATGAAGTATGGAAAATAAGCCAACACAGATGCATCCCCCAGAACTATACGACTAGACCATCTGACACCCCGGTGCACCTCACTGGAGCAAGAACTCACGACCCTGTCCTCAGCCCACACATCCCGGCCACTTGGCCCTGTGCTACGAAGCCAGGGTTCCTAGCAGGTTCTTCATGACACGGGGGATCTCGGATTGCAACCACAGGTCTTGGGAGAGGCAGGAGAGCAGGTAAGAACACCAACTCCCCCTCCCCAGCCATGGGACCTTGGGCTGGCCACCTACCACACCTGGGTAAGCAGGACAAATGGGCCAGTGGTGAGAAGAGAAGAAAACCAAATGTGCTGGCTGGTTCAAGACACTCTAGGGTAGTTTCCCGCACATCACTGCATCATGTTAACTGCAAGCATGCCTTTGTCCTGCTGCTCCCACGCCGGCACAGGCCACATGGATGCACACAAGATTAAGAGCATGCCATACGGCACACAGGGTCTTTACAGCCCAAGAGGGGTGGCTGAAATCCACCCTAAAAGTTTTCACCACATGTTGGAAGACCATTCATCATCAAGATATCTCGGTGTCGCCAGAGAATACAGATCACAGGCCCTTTCCAAGGAGCCGTCAATACGCCAATGACCACTCAGTTCTTTCTTAATGGCTGAGTGGGTGGCACCCACAAAAGGTGAAGCAAACCCAGGAAAGAAGATAAAAACCATCTTGTTGTTTGATGTATCACTTCTTCTTTCTAAATAATCATATAAATAAATGTGCAGGTGAAAATAAAAACCGTGATCAGATGAGCGTGAATCCATGTTTGGCAGCAAACCAAAGCAAGTCTGGGGCTCCACACCCATTCGCAAATCTGGGAGAGCAAACTGCTAAGTGTCTCCACAGCCAGACGAGGTCGTGGGGCTGGAGAGATGGCTGAGGGCAGGTTCAGACACTCCGCCCAGCTCACGGGAGCAGCGGTGTTTCGGCAGGCTGCCGCAGCCAAGAGAAGGACAAAGTCACGGTCACAACCTTCACGCCCAGCCCTCTGTCCAGTCCTCGCTACGTGTGCAGCTCTGCACGCATGGCCTCACTGAACCCTCGTGACGATACCCAGTGGACACCACTGCTGCTCCTAATTCACAGAAGAGGAAACTGAGGCACGGGAAGGTAACTACACGCCCAAGATCAAACAGCTGTCGCGTGGAGGGGATGGGTTCAAAGCTGACTCCAGAACTCAAGCTCTTAATAACTGAAGTATAAATAAGTTAAAAATAATCAAATCACAATGACCAGTTCTCAAAACTAGCTTCTATTCTAAAAACTGAACTGTTTACTTAGAAAGAACAAGACTAGCAATTTGCTCTCTCACGCCCTTTGTAGGAGCAGAACGGAAGCCGTGTTGGGGGTGAGCAACGGCCTGGCACACAAGTGAGATCACGCACTCGTGGGATGACGGGACCTGACAGCTGGAGACCTCAGGGGTCCCTGAGCACAGTCTCCACTTTGTGGACAGGAAACTGAAGTTCGGGGAAACTGAATAACGTTCTCAAGGTCACACACAAAGGCTGCAGGTCTAAATAAAGAAAGCCAAACAGAGACAAATTTTTATCACTAGCACATTCACGAGTAAAACATGAAAGCCATAGAGCGTAACACGCTTCCAGATCACGATCGAACTTGTCGTCACCACCAGTGAGCACGAACAGTGTGCGCAGCACACGAACAACCAGTCCGCCACAGAACATTCCTAAAGGGAATGCGGCAGAAACAAATGTTACAACTCAGCACTCTCTTCATTAGCACCATAGAAAGAAGAGGCATGCTTTGGAAATACATTTGTTACAATATTTTTTAAACTTAAAACAGCTATAAACAAGATCTGGGAATCCCAAAATTAAAAGCCAGAAAGACAAACACCAAATCATCTCCCTTTAATGGTAGAAAAGCAAAAAACTCTGGGCTACTTGGCTTATGTGAATCCATGTCTCTAATCCTACTGCTGAACTGAACACTGCAGCTTCTCTTTTATACCACACACAGTAAAAGCCAAATATATAACAATTTTCATCAAAAATAAATTTCTCATCATTTTACTTTCTTCCAAGTCATTTTTAAGTCACTGTGACATATTAATTTTTTAATATAAGAGAAAGAAAAATCACCATAACTGCCGTTTTGAAGTCAAGGAATGGGCCCAATGACCTATAGCGGGATGTGTTTCATTGCCTAAGGTGGACTCCACCAGATAAAGCACACCCTTGTCTGCACAGGCACACCAGATGACGTCACAGACAGATCAGTGAGGTCCTGGGTCATCAAACTGAAATGTGACGCTCCGGTTAACCCATCCATTAAAAAATAATTCGGTGAAATAAAGTGGCAGTGGGGACTGACTTCTGGTTCGTATGACAACAGGCTTTCATTCCTTCTGCTGTCTTCCTCCAAATTTTCTGGGGAGCTACGGCAGATGTAAACCTTAAATGACAGAGCTTTCCTAATCGTTTTGTGTTGGTCAGGTCACCCTGTCTTTCCAAACTGAGACCACCCCGCGCCCTTCCAGAAGACAGGAGGTAGGGAAACGCCATTGAGCTGGCAAGCTGGCGCCTGTGGTGTTCAGCGAGGCCACACACCTGCGAGACTTGGGCAGAACAGCCCTGTTTCCCTGCCCCTACAATGAAGCACGGGACCACCTGTTCAGCAGTGGCTCTGCCTTGGTGACCAAGGGCATGTCCATCCTGAAGGCCTGCAGGGTCATCTGATCACCAATATGATGGCTTACTGATCTGCAAGGTTAGCCAGGAGACAACGAAGGCCAACAAGTGACTTTCAGCCTCAGTGGTGGTCAGTCCCCCAGTCCTCTAGTCTCCACAGCCAGGTGACTGAAAGGGGAAGGCAACGCACCCCTTACCGTAGGAACACACTGTCCTCCATGACCCCCACACTGTGACGGAGTCCCGGCCTGCAGCTGGTCTGTGCGGAAGCCTCTTTCTCCGTGTGATCACTACCCGTTTGGTCAGTTAATTTGTAACGAAGTCTGTTACAGTGGAAAAAGACACACATTAAAGACTCCACTTCTTTCCTCCTCCCATTCAATACAGACACGATGCCCAGTCCACTGTGAGAGCCTTGCCCTTGCTGTCACCCTTGGACGGGGGCTGAGGCCCTTCCTGTGAGTGCAGGTCCTGATGGGAGGGCCTCACTATCTTAACTCGCATCGGCCCTCCTGTGCCAGTTCCGGTCCTCACTTTTAAATGAAGCTGGCACAGAGAGATTCTCCAGAACAAATCTAAGGGCAGAATGCTAACGGACATTTACAAAACTTTCCTCTCCGCAACTGTCTCTCCCACACCTAATTTGTCAGTTTATTTTACATGTTTCGCCTTTATGAAGTCTTCCCAAATCATTTAATTTAGCTTTTACAGAAATATTTTCTTCTCCCACTAACATCTTCAACCTCACTGATGTCTGACCAAGTTCTGCGGCGACAGGAAAAGCGCACCCAGCACATACAGGCCGGGACACACACGCCGACTGGGCCGTGTGCCCACGTTAAACCGGAAAGCGCAGGGCGCCCACACCTGCAGAGCGGCGTGCTCTCCGGCCGGCAGTTGGAGTTCGTTACAAAGTTAACATTTACCTTTAAAAAGGTGAGGAGAGAGAAAAGGTTGGAGAAGAAGTGAGAGGAAGGGGGAAATGCACTTTCCTTCCCTTCCTTCCACTCCCAGGAATCCCGCTCAAATTCGAACTGCTGACATTTGTAAGTACAAAGCGGACTGGTTTTGCCCTCATCCTCACCAGTGTCTGTGAGGTTTTCTGTATAAAACAGACGAACCCCTCACCTGTCCTGAACTCCTCTAACCTATCGCGTCAGTGTCGCTCAGTGGCACCCAGGGCTTTCTTAGGTCGGGAGCAATAATTCTAAACCAGCAGATCAGGTCACTAGCCTCGACTTTGCCCCTAATCGTACACTACTTTCTTCATCCAAACATGCAGAAAATAGTTTGCCCTCCTTGGCCTTTGGTTGCTTAGAAAATAAATGAAGCACCCTGGCTGGTGTAGCTCAGTGGCTTGAGCACAGTCTGTGAACTAAGGGGTCACCGGTTTGATTCCCAGTCAGAGCACATGCCTGGGTTGCAGGCCAGTTCCCCAGTGGGGGTCATGTGAGAGGCAACCACACACTGATGTTTCTCTCCCTCTCTTTCTCCCTCCCTTCCTTCTCTCTAAAAGTAAATAAATAAAATCTTTAAAAAAAAAGAAAAAGAAAATAAATGAAGCAGTATGAGCACTGTACAAATAAAAATCACGAGAACAGCTTTCTCAAGAATTCTTCTGACCCAAATCAAATACAAATACAATCTGTAAGTTAAAAAATAAAGCAATGGGCACCAAACCCCACCTTTCTGGCCACACTCAGCAGACTCCACGCACCCTGGTCAGGGGAGAGTCATTTGCTTTGTTCTCCCAATCCTTCGCCGGCACTCCTGCTATCGCGATTGGCCCAGACTGGCATTTAGACGCCGGACAAGCTCTGTGAAACGGCCTGCATGTCTGAGACATGAGTCAGCGACGGCGGCACACGTGCGAGTCTGAGCACAGGTGTGCGTCTGGACAGCGGGGCGGTGCTGTGCGGGTGCCTCCATAAGTCCCGGCCCACGGGACTTGCCCTCGGAGCTGCTCACTCACCACTCTGACACGGTCCTCACAGGGAAGGGTCGCTCTCCTCCAAACTATACTGATACTATCAAGCTGCTTCTCACAGAAACAAAGCTGCGTCTGCCATCATCTGTTTGACAGCAGCAGAAAAGACATGAAAAGCACTTTGTGACACAAGAATCCTCTACCAGTCCTCTTGCATAACACCCCGCCCCACCGCAACACACACACACACACTCTGTACCTGGCATCCAGTAAACAATGTGCTAACTGAGAACCTTTTCAGGGAAGAAGACACCCAAGGATAAAGCCAGTCCAATTCTGACCTTCTCAGAACGTGGTAAGCCAGGTAACGGGGAAATTCAAATCTGGTGTGCAGAGGGTGGCTGGAGGTCCGGCGGAAGCGGGTCTGCTGGGCTGGGCGGACCCGACTCTTCCGAAGGAACCACGCAGCCCACTCAGGCTGCAGGCCGACCCAGGTGAGCAGGAACCTTCCAGGCCCCTGGCAACCTGCCTGTGGGTCCCTGAGGGCATGCGGCTGGTCCGTGTCACCTATTTCTAATTCCTTCCCTTCTGAGCACTCTACATAAGTGTAAACAACACATTTAGCCACTACTTACTTTACTTTTGTAAGTTACATTTCTCTTTATACTTTTTCAGTCCATTGAGAAATTTTCCTTCACAGCACTAAAGCACTGATTTAATCAGAATACTAAACAAACAAACACAAACCCCAACAACAACAAACCCGTATTCTAGTCCTGAAGCAAACTGTTGATATCAGTATCCAGATCTAGCCAACAGAGGACATATGTGACAAAAACACTGTTTTTACTAATTTCTAAAGAGTGGATCTTAAATTTACATACAAAAAAGAAGCATAACCAAGTCTACACAGAAAAGTTCTACATATACTTCAGCTGATAAATGCTTGTTCTAGTATTTTTATACTTCCAGTCCCATGTGCCAAAATATTACATGGTTTCATATTTTAAACCACTGTGTGAGTATGTTCTATTACAGGTTAATTCACAGCCAGGGCCAGTTTACAATAATAATGACTGCTTATGTTGAGTACACTTAAAGTTAGTGACAGCAAACCATTTGTAAATACGGGTTGTAGACCAGTTATGTTTATAAATAGGTCCGATGACTCATTATTCATTGTATTGCATGTTAACAGCTGAACTTTCTGTAGCAATTCTTTCAGGTGAATTTTTTTGAGACAGTAAACGTCCACCTCTCTGATTCTCCCACCTTTGAGGAAATGGTTTTGTAGGTCTCATAACTATGAATCATTAGTCTAACTACAAGCCCCAGCTCTCACTGGAAAGTTACAAGATAAAACCAAGAGATCAGAAAGTAACATGATGACTTTTTCGGTTCCAGTTCTAAGGAATCCCCCAAAGTTCCACCCATCCCTTCAGTAGCGAGGCTACAGGTGGCACCTGGTAAACCTGAGCAATTCCTGACAATGGCAGGGAAACAGGGCTGGGGTCTGGCCTAAGGGCTCCTGACAGACTCACAAGGGGTGGGAGTGGAGAAAGTGGCAGAAGACAGAGGAGATGCAAAAGCGGTGACAGGAGCCAGGAGAAGGGTTAGGGAAGGTGTTAACGCAAGGACACTGAGCAGACACACTTTGGGGGTACGGATCATTCTTCAATGTCCACCTCGTTGTGTTGGCTTCAAATTTTCATTTTAATCTAATTTCCAACTACTGGACAGTGAGTAGGGTTAAAAATCCAGTGGGTTGGCACTTTAAAATCATACCATTATAATAAATGATGAAAAAATGGGGGTGATACCAGTGGTTCACACAGAAACAAAACATGACTGTTTCCATTTCCTTCCATGGTTTTCACCCCCAAACAATTATGAAACTAGGAGACAATGTTTCATAAACATGTTTGAAAGGATACTTAGAAGAAACAAATAGTGGAAGACGACCTCCACTCAACTCTCTCCACAGGTCTGGGAAATGAGGCCACTGGGTGGCTCTGACAGTGCCGCCCAAGCTACCGGAAGTCCGGCAGCAGTGTCAGGGGCTAAACACCCAGGCAGCTGGCTCCCAGTGGGGTCAACAAGGAGGTCCGCAGCAAGGGGGGGACCCTGGGGACACCAGGACACACCAGCTCTGGTCAGAGTTCCCTCCACAATTGAGTATGTGGCCTCAGACAACATACTGTCCTTACAGGTAACATGTGGTTTCTCTAAATGACCATGCCAGTTCTCACTTCCAACCTTCTGCACAGATCTGCCCCCATCATTTAACATGTAATTTTCCTTGAAAACTCAACTGAAGGGTCCACCAGCCCCTCCAGGCAAATTCACACCCTCCTCCTCAGGTCCCCATATCCCATACACAGGGTCCTGGCCTTTGATCACCTGCCGCCTCACCTGGCCAGCCTCCTCCGCCACCCCGGGCTCCCAAGGCCAGATGCCCTACACACGGGTGCTCCCTGGCAGGGGCGGGGGGTCAGCCTGCACCCTTGGAACCTCCTCTGCTGGGGTTACTGCGATGCTCAAAGCTCATACCTCCCAGGCCCCTCCCGCCCTGAAGTCTGAGCCCTGTAAAATTTCCCAACAGCCGAAAGACTGACTTTTAATACTGTCTCCAGGGCTGACAAGTTCTTTTTGGTTTTGTGTTTTTTTTAAGACCTTGGCTATGAAAGAGCTTTGCTCATAAGACACCTAAAGCAATCATATTGTAAGCAAAAAGGGGCAAGGGCACAAATACCAATAATGTCTTCGTTTCTAAGTAACAAACTACAAACAGAAAAGAAACAGTTGGACCATATGATCTCAGCTTTAACAGGAACCTAATCAACAAAACAAGCAAGCAAGCAAAATATAACCAAAAACACTGAAACTGAGAACAGGCTGACAGAGACCAGCAGGGAGAGGAGAGGGGAGGGGAGTACAGGGGGAAAGGGTGAAAGGTTTGCAAGAACAACTCTAAAGGACACATGGACAATAACGAAGAGGGGTGGAAAGAGGGGAAGGAGGTCGGAGGACTGGGGTAGGAGGGAGGGGTGGGGGAAAAAGGCAGAAAACTGTACTTGAACTACAATAAAAAATGTTGAAAAGAAAAGGAAAAAAACAGTTGGGCTATTTCTCCATATGTTCTCGGACGAGCACAGCTAGCTAGGGCAATTTCTTCTGAGTCTTGTTAAACCTTTTCCTTAGAGCACACTTTAACTCACTGGGGAAAAAATGGTCTTCCAAACAACACAGTTCTTCTGGGCCATGGAGCTCAACCAAAGGTGGCTGCTCTGGGGAGCAGATGGGCCGCTGGTGTCAGAACACCTGCATGTGGCCACCCGGTCTGCCAGTGCAGGTTCGGAGACCTGAAACTCACACATCATTGCTGGTCCTCAGTTTCTTCTTCCGGAAAAACAGGCATATCATCTAATTCTTAGAATCAATACTAAATAGCAAATGGCAAAGGGCTTTATAAACTACAATCTGCCAAGAAAATTTGATCACACTATTGTTTAAAAATACAGATTTTAAGTGACTGTGCAATGAGTTGTGATAAACTTACAGCTGTGCAGCGGTCGTGACCACGTTAGAGTTCCTGCCTCACTCCAACGTGACCCCTTGTACCTCTCGGCAGGCAACCCTCTGTCCAACCTCCGGGCCCGGGCAACCACTGATGTGTCTTCTGTCTCTACAATTCTGCCTTCTTGAGAGACTTCATGTAAATGGAATCCTACAATATGCAGCATTTTGTTTGCGTTTGGTTTCTTTCACTTAGCTCAACGTTGCTGAAGTTCACCCTCTTGGTGGCTCGTGTCAGAAGTGTGTTCCTTACTGCCAGATTCCGTGGTATGAATACGACACACCAGGTCTTGTTTATCCACTCATCAGTTAGTGGACACTGAGGCTGTTCGGCTTTTGGCTCTGAGAAGTGATGCTGCTGAACACTGGTGTGGAGTCTTTGCAGGGACATATGTTTCCATTTCTCTTGAGACAGACAAGTAGAAGTAGAATTGCTGGTTCATATGGTGAGCGTCTGTTTAACTTTTTAAGAAATTGTAAATGGTTTTCCAAAGTGACTGTACAGTTTCATGTTCCCACCAGTAATTTCTGAAGGTTCTAATTTCTGCATATCCTCGCCAGCACATAGTAGGGTCAATGTCAGTCTTTTTCATGATAGCCATTCTAGTTAGTGAGCAGAGTGACTCCACTGTGCCTGAATCTGCACTTTCCCAGTGACTAATGATATTGAACATCTTATCATGAGATTATTTGCCCTTCAGATATCTTACTTGTTGGAGTGTCTATGCAAATCTTGTTATTTTTCAATTTGGTGGTTTGTCCTATTATTGAGTTGTAAAAGATCTTCATGTAATCAGGTCCTTTAAGGATTATATGATTTACAGGTATTTTCTCCTGTTCTGTGACTTTTATTTTCATTTTCTTAATGGCATGTTTTAAAAAGCAAATTGATTTATCAACTTTTCCTTTTGTTGGTCATGCTTTTTGTATCTTACTTAAGAAATTTTTGCTGAACCCAAAATCACAAAACATTTTCTACTGCAAAATGACCCCTTTAAAAGTATGTAAAATATAATTGCATATGCTTATATGCAGTTACATGCATACAAACATAAATAGAAAGAGAAAACCTAAATGGATATACACCAAAGCAGCAGATAGGTACTTAGGTTTTAGAGAGTTTCATTTTCTTCTTTTTTGGCAGGGCACAGGAATAACATATAATAAAGTGGTTTGAAAAATGCTACACTCCAAACTGCAGGCTCCGCCTCCCCCAGACAGTGAATATGCAGCAGTCACGCGCGTGCTGCACAAAGATGTCATCGAAATGGAACGACACATTTCAGGAGCAAGGCAGCCAACTGTCAGGCTGCCTGTGTGCCAGAACAGAAGGGACACAAGAGACGCCCTGGAGGCTGGCAGGCCATTAGGGAAAGGGGGCTCCTGGGACCTCGGAGAGCCTCACGGGGGGGAAAAAACTAGTAGCATTACACTTCTGAGTGTCACAAACATCTGGAGCGGCTGACTGCAAGCTGAGCGCCGAGAATGCAAACTTCGAGACTGCAGCAAGAATCTAGATGAATGGAGCAACGTGTTTAATGTTTTTTAAAGAAGCTTCTTTTTCTAAAGAGTACATTTTTAAAAGGAAAAATTGGTACGTTCTAAAATACAAGTACTTCTGTGTTGTGTTAACAACGTAGTGGCCAGATAATAAACATTAATGAGTTATTATGGAGTATGATAGGCAGCTTTGCGTGAATTAAATTTAATTGCAAATACGATCTGGAAGATTCCTATTTTTGCCAGGAGCTTTTATCCTTCCATCTCTGGCTGATGAACAAGATACAAGACAGGTCTTCGCTGTGAACCCAGGGGAGAGCAGCATTCACCTGTGAGGTCACTGCAGTGCAGAGGAGCTACTGTTTCCTGCCATGAAGACTTCTGAATGAAACAACCGCTTCACCGTGCTGAAAAATTTTTAATCCCTGTTTCTCTGGATCACATGTTCTCTTTTCCAAAGTACTTCCAGGCCACAAAAAGCACAGCCAAGGAAGCCTGCGAGGGGCAGGCTCCGCCAACCCCCCTGACTCGAGCCTCAGGCCCCAACGCAGACGCTTCATTAGACAAAGTTCTTTGCACAATTCTGGCAGCAACTGATGCTTCAGGGCAACGAAGCTCTGTACCCTCCCTAATCCGTCAGCACCTCCCTTTGCTCCACAAATACTGGCCTGCAGGAAGGAAAGTTTGGAAGTAAAGATTTGAAAGAGGGCAATACCATGCCCACTGGGTTTCTAACAAGTCTGAGAAATAGCCCTGACGAGTGGTACTAATAAAACACATGCACTGTTTATGTGCCATTGGGGCCTATTCCAGTCAGTTTACAACAGCAGGTGGTGTAATCACCACAGCAAATCGACTTGTGAGTACTTGACTATCCATCCCCACTTTACAGAGAAGAAACTGAGGCAGAGAGGTGAAGTCACCTGCCCAGGTCAGAGTCACTGCTCTAAAACCAGGACGCCCCCCGGACAACTCTTCAGACGACATGTGCCTGTTCTTTCCCTCTGTGTCAGCAAATCTGCATGACAGCTGACTGGGAGACGGGCTCATCACAGTGCTTCTGTTTAGGACAACCTCTTCCCCAAATCTCTATCGTTCGTTTCTCCAAACCCCTCTTTAGTTAGATATGTTTTCACTGCACCTAAGGGCACACTCCCGCATGAGTCCTACACTGCCAGTACAGTGACCACTGTCTACGTCACCCAGAGGGGCCCTGCGTACAGCTGTCACCCCTCCTAAAGAAAAGCCAGAGGAAAGGGATCCAGTCACAGTCCTCCTCTGCACCCACATATGGAGAAGTGTTGGTGCCCTTCCTGCTGTGCACCCCACAGGCTTAGTAACCCAGAACCCAGAACCCTTTGCTCCCTCCACCAGGCTCCCAAACTATGTAGGCAGAAAAAAGGCAGGCCGCTGCCTTCCAAACCGATATTTTATGGTGTGAGCTCAGGGTGAAATCTAGTAGCAGCAAAACCACAGATGACGCTTTTTTGGCTTCAAACAAAACACACAATTCCAAACAAGCGTTTCTTTCCCAAGCGTAAGCTGCTTTAAAAAGTCTAGAGCTACTGACTGGCAGGTCCCAACACTTTCACCAAGGTCTAGAAACATTTAGGGCATCCTTCAAGACCCCAGAAAGGGAGCTGCAGAGCTTCCTACCTTAGCTGCTTTTACTTAAACACACCAGATGTTTCCTAAGGTGCAAAGGAACAACAAAATAATAAAAAGGGAAAAGACACCAGCTCAGCTTTCTTTTGGGGGGTGGTTCAGAAACCCGAAAACAAACCAGAAAGGACCAGTTTGACCGCATAACTAACTGGAGCCCATTTCCCTCCTTGAACTCTGCACTCCACTCCTTGCTTGTCCAACAGCCAGCAGCCTGCATGCCCCTTACCCCACGCCGAGGAAGTGACCAGGCTGGGCAGCTTCAGCCCTAGCCCTGAGGAACCCAGGCTCACACTGAGGACAGAGACAAGGATGCCCTGCTCATGCCCCTGACTCTCCTAGACAGGGTGGGTCGCAAGTCCCTCTAGGACTGTCCCATTCCGAGGATGCTGAGAGCACCGCTGGAGAGTTCACAAGCAAAGCAAAATTGTGGAAAACACTGCTTCTTGCAGTGTATTACTAGTACACTAAGAATATAAAAAGGTCATTGAAATAGAAGACCTTTGTCTTCATAATATTGTTCCATCATTAAATACAAAATTAGAAATACATGACCAGAAAACACATTCTGCAGACTACCACCCCTATCCGATTCTGGAAACCACGGTCAGACTGAGGTGGTGACTGCCACTGGCAGTCCTGGGGGTCAGAATGGGGACAGGGTTCTGGAAACAAGGAATGAAGTTGTTTGTTTTCCCTTTTATTCTTATTTATTTTTAACAGAGATGCCGAAATAAATACTCCAGCATGGCTACCTACAAGGTAACCACCTCAGGAAGCTCTGGACCACCTCCGGCACACACTCCAGAAATGCCACCAGCGTGCAAGGCTATCTGGACGCTCTCTTTTCAAGGTGCCTACTACTGCCTGGGCACCTTGTCTGACAACTCTTAATGTTATTCTTTCAGAACAGATTAGAATTTGGGAATTAAGTAAACCATTCAGTGCCAGGTATAGGGGAATCGATAGTGCAACTTGGCTACTCCATTTAAAAAAAAGTTACCAACATACCTGGTGTATCAGGTATCTAATTCCTGCATTACAAACCACTCCAAAACACAGTAGCTAAGGGGGAGGGTAAGAATAGTAGGGGAAATATAGAATCTAAAGAACCTGAGACATGTGTTCATAAACTAAAGGGGGGAGAGTGGTGGGGGAGGGGTGTGCAGGGTGGAGGGGAATGAAGGGGGGAATAGAACAAATGTAATGGCATAATCAATTTAAAAAAAGTTAAAAAAGGAAAAAAAACAAAAAAAGGACTCATTTCTCATGACTCTGTGGGTTGACTGGACGGTTCTTAAAAATTATAAATAAAATCATAAATAAAAATGGTAACTGACTAAACTGGAGACACATCATTTTACCCCAGAGGAATCGTGGTATTTAAAACCGTTTCAACTTGTGGATAGGTCCTTACAATAAGCGGGAAATGCTGGGCTGTCTACTTGCCACCGGCACAGGTAACAGGGCTTTCCCTTTTATCTTTTCCCCTAACATTATCAGAGCAAAGTAAATGTGACTGCCGTTTTTGGTCCATATATACATATATATCACTGGGCTCGGATTTTCCATCACCTCTGTGTTTTCGCTTTTACTTATGCTTTTACTTGTGATTTGAAGATAATCCGTATTTTAAGAAAACTGGGCAATATATTCAGAGTTAATATATGAGAAGTAATTCACTAATCTGTTCAAAGTAAATCTGTCTGTGTGAAGCAATAAAAAGAACCTCTCCCTTTACCCAAGTAAGGCATGGTCTGGGACCACAGCTCCTCCCCTTCCAGGAAAAGGTTCCGTGATGACAGACAGCAGCTCCACTTAATCCACAAAGCTAACAAACAGTGCAGCCCAATGTCTTACAGCTGCAGGACAGAACATGTGCAAAGTGTTACACTCAAAATGCAACATACTTACCTGCAGTCAACTCGGTGTTAGAAGTCCTATTTAAAAACCTGGCTTAATTGTTAAAAAAAATACTTGTATGGTTTAGGTGCAATTTTAACTTTTGTTCTATGGTAAACAGAAGCAAAATCTTCTTAAAGTGAACTGGAGATCAAAAATGTTATCTTTTGGGGATACAGTTATCTTTGAAAGAATAGTGATTTTTAAAACATTTAAACATGGACATAAAATGCTTAGCTAACTTTGAAAACGCAAAAACTCAGTTAACAAAAAAGAAGAAAAATTAACCCACTAAATGGTGATTTGTTCTTATGCTGGTACTGAAACTATTCTTTAACATCAGCAATAGCACCAAGTAGAAACCGAGAGAAGTGCTCTTATTGGATGAATAGCTTTATTATGCATTGAGTTGGCCAAAAAGTTCATTTAGTTTTTTTCTGTAAGATGGCTCTAGTAGTGCTTAGTTGTCTTTAACTTCATTTGAAACAATTTTGTTAGCCTGTATTGTGACAGCAGCGGTATCGGCACACATTTTTTTAATTATCAAAATTGGTGAATTTTTGTGCAGCCATTTTGATATTTTTTTAATTTATTTAGTTATTTTTCAAGTACAGTTTTCTTTTGTCAATTTCTCCCATCCCAGCCCCCCCTCCGCCCCGTCTCCCCACCTCCCTCCCATTCCCCCCCCCCGCCATTTTGATATTGAAGCTAAAGAATATACATAACATTTTGGGCATATGCTTTATTATTTCAGGAAAAGTGAAAATGCAACTGAAACACACACAAAAAAGATGCGTGAGTATATGCAGAGCTGCTGTGACAGACTGAACATGGCAAAGTGGTTCGCGAAGTTTCTCGGTACTGCTGACATTGTGGCCAAATAATTCTTTGCTGTGGGGCTGTCTTATGCACTGGAAGATGTTTAGCAGCACCCCTGGCCTCTACCCACTAGAAGCCAATAGCAGGAGAGAGCCAACATAAAATACCCAAATCAATAAAGTTGTTGGTAAAAATGAAAAATGGGTCTTTTATTTTACAGAAAAAACTAAACAGACTTTTTGGCCAACCCAACACTATGCACCAAAAACCCAGTATCTTTCAGTTAAGATCACCCCCCTGTTGCACCTCTGTCTTCCTCCTCCAGCAACTCCACAGCTGTCAGGTCCCTCACTCTCTACCTGCAGATCCACCTGCCGATTTCCAGGCTGATCCAGGCCGATCCAGGCCCACTGGGTAAACTATAAGCCCAACCCAGTTAGTGAGCAGATAGATGTTTATTAGACACTTACAACTACCATCACGCCTCAGACCATGGGAGTCCAGACATGAAACAGACATTTAGTCCCCGCTCCCAGAAGCATACCTGTGCTACAGGGAAGACTAAAGTGAAACATACAATCAATGCAGAAGGTATTCAATTCAGGTGCCAAGTGCAGCCAAAGATTGAGGACAGGATCTACGCAGTGTCTCTGAGGGAGTTCCCTGATCTGGGGGGTCAGGGAAATGTTCTTGCAAGTGGCACTTCACTATGAGCTGAGGATGGAGAAGAATGGGTGAGGGGGAGAGTGTGCTGAGGACAGGAGTGTCCTTCAGAGTCAGAATAAAGGTGCTTACAGATCGAGGTGAGGGGTGAATGGAGGGCAGGGCCACCAGACTGACACACACACCACGGAAAGTCCTTAGTACACAATGTCTGCCTCCCAGAAAACGCTGTCCCTATGGAGGGACCGAATCCGGGGTCGGAATCACTGGCTAGTGGCAGGCGCACTGAGATACTGACCTGCTCTCATCACTCGGTGAACTACCTGTGCGCCGACCCCTGGCTAATGCTACTTCAGGTGGGTCCCTTAACCGTGACCATGGACCCTGGGCACTCTGTAGCCATGCCAGTGTCTGCCACACTCCCTCCTTCAAGTCTAGAATGCCCTGTCCCCGCCCCCTGAACCCAGTTCCCCGTCTGGGCACAAGCACAGCAAGGAGAACGGTCAGGCCGCCGGCAGACACAGCTGGGTGTCTGCTCCGGGCCAGCACAGCTCTGGCAGTGAATGTGCCATCGCTGCACAATCTCGAGATGCGGGACAAAAGGGGGAGTGAGAGAGGCAGGGAACAGAAAAACAAATGGTAACGAGATAATTCCACAGCACCAGTGAAACGTCTCAAATATCCTCGCCATAGAGTCCGGCCAACAGAACGACATCCGGGGCAGAAATGATCCTGAATAGCAAGTCTCTTCTCAGTAAAGGAAGCGGGACCTTGGGTGACTGTTTGAAGGCAGCACATCATTATCATTTTCCAAGAACTAATGGGGCTTAAATCATTCAACAGAGAATAATATTTTCTTGAAAGTAAGATAAGACAGCTTTGTGCCTTTCAAAAGAAAGACACCATTCAAAAGACTATTTAGTTATTCTGCCTTAATCCAAATCTAACAGTACCATTTTCTTATTAAATCAAGGCAAATTCTATGTACATAAACACCTTGTTACTGTCTTTAATGGAACCTAGAAATATGACTATTTAACACCTTGAGATGCAGGTTTAGGGGTATTTTTAAGAAGAGGCTTTTAAATAGTTTTTATTAAACTGAGAGAAGTACATGTCAAGAAAAGCTCTACCTTGCTACTGTTCACAAAGACTTGAGTCTGACTGGAAGAATAATTTTGAAAACTAACTTCTGTTTGGGCAGGTACGCCCCAAGGCTCCGCGCCCCTTTGCCCCATGACAGCCAGCCTGATTCCGGGGGGGTTCTGAGACTACAGGTAGGGTTAAGCAGAAGTGGTCCAGGGGGCAACTGTGGGCTTGACTGGCCAAGAGCAAGGAGGTCGAGAGGCTCTGAGAACCAGACCCCAGGTTCACACAACCTAGTCAGGGCCTGGCGCCGAGGCCCTCATACTCACTGTTCTGTGTCGGGAGGAGAATCGCCCAAGCAGTGCCCCGGATTCCCACCATCACAGTTCCAAATTAAAGTTGTGTTACTGCTTCCCAGAGTTTTCAGCGAGACGTAATTATGTTAAATGAGAACGTTAACACCTTAAATGAAAGGACTAGACCAAATGATCTGAATCTCTAAAACTCGGATTCTGCACTAGGCATAATTAAGTGCTGGGCTGAGAAGACTGGGCAAAGGTGCTTCACCAGGTCAGGAAGAACCTCGGCAGCAGGGAAGGGGGAGCAGGCACAATACAATGTGAGCCAAAGGAATCAAGTTACAAGGCAAAGTGTACAATGTGACCCATTTCAATGATACACATGCTCTATACAACATTAAGAGTGTATACTTTAAACCTTTCACAGTGATTACCTTAGAATAGATTACAGTGACTTATTTTTTATTGTTTTCTAAATTTCCACAATGCATATTGTTCGCAAATCATTTCCTAGGGGTCTCTTGAGACTTTACAGCTCAAGCCAGCAGAGGTACTGTCTTGGTTCCAGACGATCACCACAGGAATATTTCTACAACAAACAGACTTAGAACAGAGACAGCATCTCCGCCCAGAGCAAAGAGAGCAGTCATGCTTACAGTATGAGAGGTCTGGACGCCCTGAGGTCTGGATTCTTCTCCTGTAATGCTACATGTACAAGTGTCAGCTGGCCTTGCACATCACCTGGTAGAATTGGGGCTTGGAGAACTGATGCAAAAAAAAAAAAGCTGATACCATGACTACTGTTACTACCATGAGTAATAAAAGTCCTTTGTCTCAGACCCAAGAGTCTCGTGTCTTCTGCCAGCATCTCTCAAACTGCAGCAGGCAAGCAGGGTAAAAAAAAACTCAGCCCCTTTAAAGTTCTTTACAAATATGTACCATTGATACCATCTGAGATGCTTAGGGTAGAGATATTTTCTGCTGCTTCTAACCAAAATCCCTGACTAGTGATACACATAATTGCTTTAAAAATCAGATCTTCAGATGTTCTTTTTAAAAGGGTGGTGTGACTAAGGATCAAGAGGAATCCCACCTCGGCCAGACAGCAGTGGACAGAACACAGGCTGTTCTCGATTTTCCTGCTGTCCTGCTCTTGAAGACACTGTGCCTGGAACTAAGGAGAGCTGGGAACAGGACGGACGAGCACCTGGCGGGTGTGTGTGTGACCGCTGCCACATTCACGTGAACTGAAGCGGGACAAGGGCCCTAAGATGGTAGGAAAGGGGACCAGCTAGTCCAAGGGCCGCGGGCAGGCTCCCTGACACTCTGCAGAGGGCACGGACGGTGCACACGCAGACTCTTTCCTCCTGGCAGGCACGCCTCCACTCAGAGTCTGCAAACTGGAAAACTGACACAAACGGACCACGCCTCCACTCTTTCAAACCAAGGACGTTCTGCAGTGGTAGATCAATAGTGCGGTGTGGTTACAAGGTGAGCACTGAGCAGCAGACGGGTCAGCATTTCACAACTATCGTCACCAAGAAACCAATTTAGAGTCAACTGAAGTTATCAATCATCAACCAGAGCCAAACAGACTTGGATAACTTTTACTTATAAAAATTTGGAATATTATCCAATGCATGGAACCTGCCAAGGTCGCCGTGAGGCTCTTTAACAGTTCATACAGTACTTTGTAGTTAGAAGGCACTTAATAAACAAAAACAATAGTAAGGTTTTCTAAGACTGCTAGACTCAAGAGTCAGATCATCAAATTTACTCTCAATGTACTCAAACTTCAGGTAAGTCATTAACCTCCCAGGCACCAGATCCCTCACCTGTCATAAGAAAGGAGCAGAGCATAAATTGTTATGACTTCTTAAATTCTAAAGGTAGAATAACTATTTTTAATTTTTTTACTTATTGATTTTTAGAGAGAGTGAGAAAAGAAGAGAGAAACACTGATTTGTCCTTCCACTTACTTATGCATTCACTGGTTGCTTCTTGTATGTGCCCTAACCAGGGATTGAACCCAACACCTTGGCATATCAGGACAACGCTCTAACCAACTGAGCTACCCGGCCAGCACTGCAGAATAAATATTTCAACTCATCAGACTAGCACATGGTGGCAGTGCAACATTTTACAATGGAGGGCCTGATGGTTATTACATTCCCCAACCACGTGGCTGCCGAACTGGTTACAAAGCACTTTTTAGGTAACAGACAGTGACTGACTTCTGTCTTGTTCTTAAGCATGAGAATGAGATGATAGTGAATTATTCCCTCATTTGAAAACACTATCTTGAACATAGAAAACTAGCCAGCTTCAGAACAGAGGATACCACTTTTATAAAAGGAAAAAGGTTCATTTTTAAGTGTTCATATTTTAAAAGAATATATGAACAGAAAACCTGGTCGATGTGTCATTTGTTAAAAGAAAATATTTAAATTAAATAACCCTCAAATAAATTTAGTAATATATCTTTGCATTATTCTGTCTGTCTGTGCCCATGGATATATTTTTTCCTAATGCAAATATGCAAGCAAGAAATAACCCTGCTTCGTAAACTGCCTGATGCACTAATGAATGGTGAACATCCTCTGTGCCATGGTGCACTAGTATTATTACAGTGTTACTCCACTACCTACATCATTTTAATGGCTGCATACAATATACAAAATAACAGTGAGTGTAAACTATAACTAAAATTTTTTAAATATTTTAATAAAAAAATATGCATCACACAATAAACGTCAAGTCAAAATTGTTACTAACAGACACTGCATGGAAATGCAGTTTGCAGGCAAAATTTCTAAATCTGAACTCCTGCAACGAGAGCGATTACTGACACAGATTTCCGAGTTACTTCCCAGCGGGGCCCCCCTGCCATTCCCACCACCAGCAGAAAGCTTTTCTAAAACACCCGAGTTCTCCAAATCTCCGAAGCTGGTAAGAACAAGGCCATACCTGGCGCACTTTCCTTTAACTATAATCCCTCTCCTGCCTTCAGAGTAAACAATGCCTTGCAAAGCAATAGTTTCTAACTTGCAAGCCATAGTAAGAATTAATCAATACCACACTCAAGATCCAAAAACTTGGATTTTAAGGCCATTCAAACTCAGCTGAGGACAGGTAATGCCTACGTAGACTTTCAGTCAGTCGGTGCAACAGCAAAGCAGAGGAAGTCGGTGAGCCTACCTTCCCTCTCCAGCTCCCACCTGGAAATGGTGGTGGAAAGGCCCCTGCTCGTGACTGGGTACAGTCCTATCACACCTTTCATGAGCTGCTTTACAGGCAATTCTGATTCCTACCTATTGTCCCAGCATAGCTATGAATAGCACTCCCTGTCACTTTAAAAAACAGCCTGGTTTGCACAAGAATTTGGGAACCTCCAAGAAGTTACTGAGGTGCTTCCTTCATATTTGAGCAGAATTACATTCACATCACTCAGTAAACGGAAGCGCTCTTTATTGCTGCCGCCATCACTGTTTCACAAATGCGAAGTGTGTCCCTCTTGTTTAAACACAACCACCTTATCTCTGGAAGTTAGACATAGACGCATTATTCTTCCTCAATTTCCTTTCACTTTTTTCACATTAAGATGCATCAACACCTAATTCTAGTCGTTATTACTCTTCCTCAATTGCTTCTAATTTTTTCCACATTTTTGATACACCATCCCCTAACAAGTTTGGGTGGGTGAGAGAGACACACACACACGGGGACACCCAGAGAGAAGTGGGAGTGAGAACACATTAAACAATAAACAAGCTCTATTTAGTGTTGTTATTGAATTCAAAGAGGTTACTCAACAAAAATCTAGAATTTGTGGGGAAGAAGTAGAGCTACTAGCTTATGGAAGACATACTGAGCACCACAAAAATTCTCTACAGTAATTGTCTTTTCCGATCTTCCACTTGAGACTGTGGTTTACTTCTCTAGTTCCTGTCTACCTGATCATCGGAGTGGACTTCCCTACTCGTTCCACCTATGGTTCGATTATTTATCTTAAAACACATAGTAAGTTACATTCTGTGTCTTACTGATGAATAAGTGGACAGGTTGCTGCGGCCAGCCAGCCTGCAAATGGAGTAAAAGAACATCCACACTGCAGGACCCGCAGGAGTCTGTGGTCAGTAACGTAGGGATTTCTAGAAAAGTCATTTCAGTGTTTACGGATGCAGAGTGCAACAGACATACATGCCAAGTAGGTCAAATTGGTTTCTGTGATAAATATTATGAGAACCTGAAAATCCCAGCCTTGCCCCAGGACAGAGGACCCAGATGCATACATCCAGTGGACAGGGCTGCTGGTCAGCACGCGGATGCTCGTGTCCTGCATCCCACCTCCTAGGGTGGGGAGGGGTCCCTGCAGAGGCCGCGGTGCTCTGCTAGCCACTGCCCCCTTTCCAGGAGAACTGGCTGGGCTAGTTAATTAATTATATATGTATCAATCTCAGGGGAAGGGTATTGTTACCTGATTCAGGAGCAGAATCCTAGAACCACCTGTGTGGATACATGCTGATTAAATTACTATGCAGTGTTACCTGGCCCTCTTCTAAAAGCCAGAGGTGTCAAATGAAGGGGCGTATATGTAAATTTGTCTCGAGATACCTTTGAGTAGGTGAGGCCAGCCATTCACTTCTTGAGGAAGAATTTTTAAAAATCTGGGGAGGTCTTTGAAGATAGGGGAGCCAGGTATTTGCAAAGGATTAGAAAGTTCCACAAGTCACTGCCCCAGGGAATTGAGCTGGTCTTCAAATCAATGAATGAGGGGCAGACAGAAAGGCAAATTAAAGAAATAGTCGTACTGAAGTTGCCTGTGCCTGGACCACCCACACAGGCAGGCACTGAGTGAACCCTCACACGTCTGTCGCAGGTGGTCCTGAGTGCCAAGCCCGGAGGAAGCCACTGCCGAGCCCTCCTCCGACTGACGCCGATCACGTGCAGGTGTTCTGCACACACGTTTTTTAAGTGATTTCCTATGAACAAAGACGTTCACCAATACTGCTTTTTAAATATTGGTGTAAGTGGTTGCTTTTGTGAAGGATGATTCTGTTGCCTTTCAGATTATGCTAAGTGAAATAAGCCTGTCAGACAAAGACAAATACTGTATGATTTCCCTCGTATGTGGAATCTAATGAACAAAATGAACTAATAAGCAAACTAGTGAGATTCACAGACAGACAGCAGGCTGACTGACTGGGGGTCGGGGTGAGAGACTGCAGGAGGGTGGGCTGGAGGGGGTGGGGTGAGATGGAGGAAGGTAATGGGGGGATATAATTTGATGGGCGGAGTCTCGGCTTGGGGGAGTGAACACACAATACAGTGTACAGATGATGTACTGTAGAATTAGGCATCTGAAACCTGTGTAATTTTGTGAACCAGTGTCACCCCAATACATTCAATAAAAAGGAAAACATGGTATTTATTCCTTTGGGCACCAACTAGGCTGTGTGGTTTTCCCATTCAGTGGACGGGGTCTGAGTGGGGCAGGCCTCCTCCCACCAGGCCCCCGGCAGGGCCTCAGTTAGCCATGGCCCCTGGGGCTGCAGGAAGCCTTCCCTTTCAGCAGACCGCTTCTCCTTTATTCAAGAGTCAGAGCCCCATTAGCCAGAGCCTGTAAACTCTGTCTTCACAGACCCATTCGCTAACTACTATGTAAACTAGCTCTGTTGACCAAAGAAGGCCATTCGTCTGTGCCAGATATGAACTAACTTCCGAAGCTGTTCAGAACGGCAGCACCTGGCCCTCAGCAGTGCCAGATGAACTGCAGACTCTCTACCGCCTAGGCTGGCGGAAACAGCACAAAATACACTCCCGAGGGCGTGGAAATGGACTGCGCTCACACAGGATCTACGGTGCACCTTGGGCACGTGTACAGCCAAAGATGGGAACTCTCCGGGCCACACCCTGACATGATAAAGAGGAGCTGCCATTTCTGTGTTTCAAGGTTAATCCTCTTCTGCCTTCTCCAATCCAATGCTACTGAAATAGTGGGGTGGAGATGGAGTGGGAAGTGATAAAAGTTTCAAAAACATTCCATTTGGAGTCGGTCAGTAATTTCTGTCCAAATTTAATAAATATAGCACTAGGGGTATTAGGTGCTCTGTCAAACTGTGGCAGCCAAAGTGCCAGACGTCCCTGTGGTATTCCAAAGGAGAAAAATGCCACCAGCCATGTACCAATGTCCTCACTCACTAATGCTTAGGCTTGTTTTAAAATGTAAACCCATTTAAAAATCTCTACAATAGAAAAAAATTAAATTGGATACCAAAAATAGAAATAAACATAATCCCAAAGTCATGTGATTCCAAAATTCTTAAACCAAACTGCCAATTGGTATGAGTTTTTCAAGGGGAGGAACCAGAGCCAAACTTGTAACATCCACAGTAAAAAAAAAAAAAAAAAACCCAAGACCAACATTAAAGAATTATTCATGGAAAAACATTTTCACTACAATGAGCCAGAGCTCAACTACTAAAAATATATTTAATAGGCACATAAGTGCACGGGTTTACAGAAGTGTTCATTTCACAGTCTTTCCACTTGACCTGCATCACTGAACCCCCCGCCCGTGCACGCCCAGGCAACAGGGGATCTGGCCCACGGGACGAATCTGGGGACTGGCGGGAACCGTAGCAGAAAAGCCGCAGAGCATCAACGCAGAGCATCAACGGGTACCAAGGAGGAGAACTGAGTGAGACCGGAAGTGGCTACTGGCGAGCGTGCTTCCTCCTTCACCCCCACAACCCCTCTTCACAAGTATCAACAGTGACACAGTGGGAAAGGAGGGCAGAAAACTACTCAAAAATAGGAAACACCTTTCCAAACATTAGACTTCGTGTAAGGCATGGGAAATAACGGGTATGATTTTATGCCACATAAAAAATAAACTGATTAGGTTATACTCATGTCTACTAAATTATTTAGTTTGAAACAGTTACAGTTAAGGGGTTATGAGTATGGACCTAGGTTCAAGTCACCCCTTCCCTCACCTGAGCCCTCAGTCTACTTTCCTCTGTGCCTCCGTCTCCTCACCTGTGGAGTGCGGGCAACAGTGCACTTACTACGCAGTAATGCCAGCCAGGCGAGTGGCCCTGAGAACGGCCGGTGGCATGGTGCCAGCACCCAAGAAGGGGAAGCTGGCATCGAGATTATTCTAAGGTCACCTGAAACTGTGTCACAAAAGATTTACTCAGACCCCCCAAGGGTGCTGTTTCTCATTTTCATCAAAATGTTTTTTAAACTCTTAGTGCATGTGCGTGCAAGTAACCTAGCAGATGTCATAAATAAAACAGTAGTGATAATACAAACTCTGTAAAGTTTGCATTCACAAATCTGAAGTTAAGGTCCATCCTGATGATGTCCCAGTGTAACTTCTCGGCTGGTGAGGGGACAAGTGAGGTCACCACTATGACAAAAAGCAAAGACAGATTCAAGCTTCCCATCAGCAAACAGCAGAGCAGTCTGCTCCCCACTCACCAGGACGAGCTCAGCAGCAGAACGAATGAAAACCTCAATGACAAAACTCATTTATCCCTGTGAGAAAGGCAGAAGCCTTTGTTCTATTATGTTAATAACCCCTCCCTTCTCTCCTCCTCCTATGTCTCATTCTGTGGTTGTTTTATAAGCAAATACATCATTTTAATAATCGGGGAAACACCAATGTTAACATCTAAGTAACAATAACCCTTAAAGCACTGGGAAATACAAATTAAACAAACATTTGAATCACCTTTTACTCAACTGATGTTCTATGTGGAATTGACTTAAAATCAAAATTCAAATGTCAGATCCCATTACAAATGCTCGTTTTTGTTCATAAATGCCAAAACTCCAACAACAAAAGAAAACATAATTTGTTCAGATTAAGTAAGACTGACCAGGACTGCTACACACACTCCCTGCTACAGTAACTTTCAGAAACAGATTCTAAGGTGCTCTCTGACCAAGAGCCAATTACTACAAAGGCTGGACATTGTGCTAAGGACCGTGGGCAACAAAGCCGAGTCAAACAAAGCCCACGGCACAAAGGTTTACAATTTCCCAGTGACACAGAGGGAACTGCAATTCTCTTTGTACTGCTGAGCCTCAACCACAAACAAACACAACAACAACAAAGACGACCTGACGACTCTTGTTTTCTCTGAAAAGTCCTCAGTGCCCTGACCAACTGGGCATCGGCGCCGCAGCTGTTGCAGTGCTGAGCTATGTATTACAGGGGTGCATATAATCCACCCCAGTACTTGCCGACTTACTGTAGTTGACCTCGTAACTAGACACGTAAGAAGACAGCCCACGACTGACATTCCGTAAAACACTACCCCATTCCCATTCATCACGTTAGGCTGCTCTGGTCAGATACCTTTCTCATCTCATGACTTGCCCACACGGACATATCTTGGTATTACCAAGCATTTGTGCTCTGTCTAATCTGCCCAAATATTACTTTTATCAATAAACATGGGTTTATCCACTATGAAAACAGTTCCTGGATGTCCAGGGGGCGGGGACATTTCTACAGGACTTCTCAAGGACCCCTAAGTCATTACTGACATACCTCAGTGAGGATACTCATTCTGGCCCTGGCTGGTGTGGCTCAGTGGATTGAGCGCTGGTCTGCGAACCAAAGGATTGCCAGTTCAATTCCCAGTCAGGGCACATGCCTGGGTTGTGGGGCCAGGTCCCCAGTTGGGGTGTGTGAACGGCAACCACACGTTGTTGCTCCTCCCCATCTCTTTCTCTCTCCCTTCTCCTTTCTCTATAAATAAATACATAAAATCTTTATTTAAAAAAAAAACAGTATTGGTTCACACTGTCATGACAAAACCATGAGGCTTTATGTCCCAGAGTCTCGGACATCAGAAACTGGTTACTGATGTAAAGTGAGAGGCTGCCATTCCAGAAGCGAATGCAAGCAAACCCAGGTGCCTGTGTGCAGGTGCGTCCAACACTGCCCACCCGACTGCTGCTCAAAACAGCATCACCCAGAATGTCCGCTGGGGCACCAAGGAAGCCTTCACTTCGGCTTCAAATGAGTCCAAATTTAGACTGTGCTCTGGAACAACGTGAAAAACTATCCTGAACTGTTTTTATAGTTCTTTAATGTCTACTGGGTGACTCACAGTTATGTATCATAGAGGCCAGGTACTTTTAATTCTAAAAAAGGAATATGTTTGAGTCTTGGGGAGGCTGGCCTACTGCTAAAGCTTGATGACTGGGCAAAAAAAAAAAAAACCCAAGGGAGAAACTAGTTCATCTCTAGCTCAGGAAAAGTGATTTTAAAAACCAAAACCTCTAAAATGTCACACTTTTCGCTTATATGTGGAATCTGATGAACAAAATTAACTGGCGAACAAAATAGAAACAGAGGCACAGACACATGGAACAGACCGACAGCTGCCGGGGCCAGGGGCTGGATGGAAGAAGGAGAAGGGGTCAGCCACAGACGGTACATACGCCCCACTCACAGACACTGCCACTGTGCACTGATGGCCAGAGAGAAAAGGGGGCGGGGCCAGGTGGAGGTGGGCAGACGGGAGTGGGGAGGGGGGCGTTGGGGGCATCTGTGATAGTGCCAACAATAGGAATAAAATTTTAAAAGAAATCGAATAAAATTAACTCACTTAACTCACACTTAACTCAAATTTGCGATTTATTTTCCAGCATAGTCTCGTGAAGCCAGTCTGCATTTAAACACTACTCAGTAGTGCTAATGGGCCTACCTCTTAAACGTCTGTTTAACAAGCTTTTCAAAACACCCCAGTCCCAAGTTGCCTAAAAAAATATTTTGAAAACATTTACTAGGGCCCAGCTAGGAACGAGTGTTTCCAATGGCTCTTTGCAGACTGTGGCACTCAAAACAGTTCTCTGATCGGAAAAAAAAAAACCTCCACAATCCCCCACCCATGTCTGCCTCCCATAAAGGGTCTGTTCAATGGGAAGGTTTGCGAAGCTGCGAGGAAGTAACAGTTGTCTGTTTCACTTTGCAAATGAGAGAAATCAACCCATTTGTAAGAGCAGCAAGAAAAACATGTTGCTGTTAGATGCTTTCCAGACACATTCTCAGACTATGGGACTATTCCCCGACTGCCCACGGTTCGGTTCACTCTGTGAGCACAGCCCAAATGTAGTGTGTCAAACGCATGCGCAACACCAACGCTCCCTCTGCTGAATCCAACTACCCGCAGCAGAGAGTGATTTGCAGAATAACTGTGGGCAGTCCCTATAAGCCATCAAATAAACATCAGAGACAATTACACCTCCTGTTAAAGATTCTATGACTGGCCACAAACTGTTTGAACATATATACTCATAACTTCAGGAAAAGCAACACAAAATATTAGTGGTGTTAAATGCAAGGCTTAAAAACTTACCTGGCAAAAGTAAAGAAAGACTAAAGAAATAGGCAAATGCTTTTTTATTTTTTCAACTGACAGTAAGAAAATGATTCACTTCAATGTGTTATGAAAAAATGTTTTTTGTGTTGTGCCCTGACTGGGGATCGAACCCACAACCCTGGTGCATCAGAATGCAGAATGCTCTAATCAACTGAGCTACCTGGCCAGGGCTAAAGAAAACATGCCTGGAATTAGCCAAATTCAGGCAAGCCTATTTCTCATCCATTAAACCAGCCTCAAAATATGTTGCTATTTTCCCCCAAGTGTCCAAGAAGTCACTCACCTTACCACCTTTCCATCAATTTGGTCTTCCCTCCTGTCTTCTCCAGTCACTATTTCCACTTATTTTTCGGCCCCTCTTCACCCTCTCCCAGGTGTTTGGTGTAAGAACAGCAATACCCCCAATTCCTCCCTGCTCCTTGGCTCAGAGGACTTCTCTGCATCTGCACATGACAAGGCAGGTGCACATGGGGACAGCTGTACATGGGGCAGGTGAGCATGGGCACGCAGTGGGGTGAGTGGGCACACGAGGGCAAGTGTGCTGGGGCTGTGGGCACTCCCCAGGGCATGACAAACAGCCTGGGCCTGCAGGCCTGCTCAGAGCCCAGCCAGGACACCCGTTCTCACTGCCGTGCTTACCAGCTCTGTGCTGCTCAGGTCTTTCACCCGTTCGTCGGAGCACGCCCAGCACAAGCAGGACGTCCAGCCCACTCAGGACTGGAAAGCATGTGCACCACCAATGCTTGTGTGTGTTTACTTTTCAGTTGATGTCAGCAGTCTTCAGAATTCGATTTGGATGAAAACGGCAGGACCACACTAAGCTCTCTGTAATCCTCTAGAACCTCATTTTGTTTTGGGCTTTATTAAAGGGAAGGAAGGAAAGGAATGAGAAAAAGATAGGGAGGAAGGGGAGGGCACATATATTATGGGAAAAAGTGAAAAGATGTGGGAATTCTGGATTCAGTCACTGAAAATGAGTAAAATGCCTTTGAGATCTGACAGTCCACTTACATTTTAGGGAAATCCAGTCACCCTGGACACACACACAGCCTCACTCACACACACCCTGCCCCACACCAGGAGCTGCTGATCATCTGCCTGCCGATCGATCACTCCAAGGCTGGTTAAGCAAATTGCTCCGTTTTCCACTAAAGTACATCAGCAAACCATTCCTTTCCCCCCTCTATTCAGTATGCTACAGATTATAAGACACATCTGAGATTTAATGACAGCTTTTTATTGGGTAGGAGAGGAGATCGTAACATGTTAAATAAACATCTGTTGTAAGATGCACAAAGGTTTCAGAAAGTCACAGTATCTACAGTCACTCATGACCTCAGATACTGTTACAGACAGACACTTGGCTCATAAATACATTGACCAACTTTCAGACTAACTTTTACAAACGCTGGAATTCACAGCAATGGCCCAGTGATGAGAGCCACAGAAGTCTAAACTATAGGAATCCTGGGCGTGAAAATCCTATGCACGGAACACTAGGCAAAAACGTTTAAGTACATGAGACGGAAGCTCAGAACTTTTAAAGCATGACTAAAACCATGGCAACTGCTACTACAAAGAATGATCACTAATGGCTTTAAATAAATGGTCTTTCCCTTTTTCACATTCTATCTCTGTCACTTCACTGTTCATCAACAGGGCAAAACCTAGTAATACATGTGCTATTTTGCAATTGCACACGCACACACAAAAGACCCAACAGTCACCAAAAAATGTTACAACACTTTAAGTTACAAACAAGGTTAGTGAAGTAAAAATGCTGAACAACCAATGACCACGGGGTACATTCACACAAACATATTAAAGTGGACAGTACTCGAGAGCGAGGTCTGTGTACAACTGGCCCTGTCCGTGAGCCACCAGGGACGGGGACAGACCCTGCACACAAAGCGCCTGCCAGGCCCAGCACAGATGTCACACTGCGCATGTGGCTCCCTGGCAGCAGGCTGTGCACAGGAGGGTCCGACCTTCAGTCTGGACTCAGAACTGCAAAAGCGAGTAACAAACACGACAACAACTGACGCCGAGAAGCGTGGAGACCACAGGGAAGGCAGAGCAGCGCTTGACCGACGCTGGAACATGGGGTGAGCGAGAACTGAGCCCAGAGAGCGCCTGCCCTCACTCCCACCGACCTAAATTTCTTTTTAAAAAATGTTTCCTGGAAAACCAAGAACTTTCCACACACACAGTATGTACCAAAAAGAAACGACAGAATCTTCTACAATAGAAGTTCATATCAGGAGCATTTAAAAGAAGATGCAGTCTTTCCTCTAAAAGGATGTGTTAATCATATGAGGACAGGAACAGTCAGCAGGGAAATTGAGGCTCCTCCAAACCAACGAAGTCCGAACTACAATAGAGCACTCCTATTAAGCAAATGCAAACACATCCCAGCACACCAAAGCCGTATAATTTTCTCAGTATGACAAAAATCACAAGTCCAAAGGCTCAACAACACAGTCAAGTGCCGTTAGTGGATCAAAAAATGGTGAAAGGCACCTTGCAGGACAGAAGCCCCGTGATCTGATGGCTGGATGGAGGCTACGGAGCAGGGGCAGCCTAGCAGCCAAAGGACACAGTGTTTCCAGCAGCTGCCAGTTGTCTTTGTGCCGAGAGGACACACTGTGTGTGTGTTCCCTTCAACCCTGCAAATGCTGCTGCTGCTGCTGCTAAGGTGAGCAGCAAAGCTCTTCTAACAAAAACAATCAAATCCCCAAAGGACAAAGTATGCGAGGATTCAGCTAGCAACTGGCTGAATTTTCAGCAGACGTGGAACCCAGCTCCTTGAACAAGCAGCTGCTCTCGGACGACTGCTCCTCTGGCTTAGAACTGAGAAGTCAAGGTCAGTGAGAAGCCTTCTCTAAAAGGCCACTGAGCGCACAGTGCAGGAGTGAGTTTGTCGAAGGTTAATAGTTGGCAGTGTCCCCCCCAGGGCCCCAGGACAGCAGCAAACAACCTCTAGGGATCTGTGAGGGACGGCTACTACTAAAAACGGGGGGAGACCACAAACTGTTTAAGTCCCGATGTAACTTAATGGGTTAACAGAGGGAAGACAAATCACAAAAAATGACCACTCAGGCACAACCGCGGTACCGGCTTCCAGTGAGGGAAACTGAGGCAAGTTTCATTAGGACAACAGCTTCTGCACAAGCCCAGGCAAGAGGGAACACATCTGGCCGTGGGAAGGGGCCAGCCACTGGAAAGGGGGAAGAGCAGGCATCCTTCCGAACACTAAGGGAAGGCCTTGCCCCACATCCCCAGACCACAGGGGCCCTCTAGGCTCCACCCGCAGGCCCGGGTCATCGGCCCCAGTGCGCCCACGGGCTGGGTGAGGAGGACAGGAGCCTGCCCCTGCTCACAGGAAGACTGCCGCAGCCCAGGGCACCGGGGGGAGGTGGGGAGTGTCTGTATGTGCCCTCCCGGCTCCAGAGGAAGGTGACGGCCACGCGGATGGACGTCCTCAGCAGCATGTGTTTCCATCGTCCTTATAAATGCGCTAGAAAAATCGGGGCAGGATTAAAAAAATCATCAGAAACCCAATGTGCTCCTGGGGAGAACTTCACCTGTCAGGAGAAATCAAGTATGTGCTTAAATGCTACTGAGCTTTCCAGTAGCTGATTTCTTAGAAAGGAAAACAAAATATTGAAAAAATCATGAGATCAACCATAGGAAAAAAGGACATAAACTAGAACAGCATCCCTTTTCATTAATGATAACTTCCCACAGACCGAGCCTCTACATGTAAATTTCTCACCGATCCTTATACTTCAGTCCTTAACAAAATTAAGGCACAGAATTTACCACCATTCAGCCAGGTCCCTATTATTACAAGGGTGATTGCTGGCCACATCCACGAACAAGAAGAGCGGACACTCTGAAACGATGGAGCGACGGTCTCCCCACTTTGAAACCCTCCCTAGTCCACCCACGCTCCAACCACAGTTCGTATCAGGTGTAGCTTTGTCCTGAGGTTCAAGCCTCTCACCGGGCAACCCAGGAAGCAAGTGCTGCTTCAGTAAAAGGTGCATCATCTGGCCAAACACACCCCCGCTTCCCCCTGAGCCCAAGTAGGGTCAAAGATCGCAAAGAGCGGCACCCACCCCTTCCAAACACGCGCCCCTCTCCTCGGAGCCTGCTGGTATTCGCCTGGACTAGATGCAGACGCCCGGCCACCGCACCCTCCCCCACACGGCTCAGGGAAGTGGTTATCGCATCGGGTGGGGACAGACGCTACCCAAAGATCTGAACAGGAAGCACTGAGAACAATACGATAAAACTCAACGATATGTGTCGAGTTGCTTTTACATAGGAAATGTTACTGTCTTGAGTACGACGGTGAGACCTGGGTTCTGTGTTCCATACTGGTGCCACCCACCTGCCACCTACCTCCCGCAGGACAGTGAGGGGAACACTGGGCGTTTAAAGGAAGACCTGAGGCCAGCAGGGACCTGGTCGCTGTGCTCAGATATTTCAGAGGCTCCACGGAAAAGAGCTTCTGCAGCTCTGGACATTTGGACACTGATGGCCAAAACTGGAATACGCTGAAGTTTTAGGAAAAGAAATTTCACCTTCTAAATCGTGTTGGTGAAGGGACAGTAGAGAAGAGACATTTTAAGGGATGGGGTGTTTAAAAATAAATGGTTATCCTTGTATTTAAGGACTTCTCTCCTTTCAAGTTCAAGGTGTCTCTCTGGTCTGTGACTGCCACTCAACACTGAGTCCCAGCCTCGGGCCTAGGAAGGGGGTGGGGACACCCCACAGCACTGCTGCGCTGTCAGCTGGGGCTCAGGAGCCCAGTAGACACTGCGAGTTACAAAATGAATCCAGTGGTTACTTCTATTCTCCTCTTCTGCTGCCCTGCGCCGTGACAAACCCACCAAAGCCTTTTCCATGAAGAAAGCGCCATGTTCCCACCACCACGCCTGTAAACTGCGTGACTGCCATGAGCCCCTGAAGACAGTTGAGGATAAGCTGGAAAGGGAAAAGCACGTCATTTCTTGAAAACAGAGCCAAAACTGGACAACTTTCCATAAAAGGCTGTAATCATGACCCAAAATACATTTTGGCAAAATTGGACACCACCGATACATACATCAGGAATAAGGCGAATCCCCAAAAAGGATTTCAGTGTCACTGTTCTTCACCTGTGCTGCAGAGTTCGTGTCTCAGGCCTGCAGGGTGGCACGGACCCGAGACGGGGCCCTCAAAGTCACTGCCACAGCAGCCATTGCGCTGGGGCCTGCCCACGTCCCCACCTGGTGCACAGAGACAGCTCTGTCCCTGGGAACCGGCACCGCTCTCCTCCGACCCGTGCTCACATCTCCCGCTTTCCATGCCATCCGCCCCAGACGGGAGCCAGCAGGCACACACTCTGTTCCATACACCCTGGTCACACCTCTCTATCCACACCCCAGGATTTGAGAGCTTAGCCGAAGAAACATGAAAGTCATAGGAAGGGAACACAGCCCAAAAATCAAAAAGCCCACACAATACGCTTCGGAGTTAGACAAAGCCAGGCCCAGATCCCAACACTTCCACATCCACTGGCTTCTTCCTGACCTTCAGCAAATTAAGAGCTGATGTCGCTGAGTCGGTTTACAGCCTTCTCATCTATAAAGTAAAGAGAATAACCGTATCAACAGGATGTTGGAGAGGCGTCCACGTAAATGTGAGCCCCCAGGCAGAGACCCTCGTTTCTTACCTCGATCAACAGCAGCCTCAATCAACAGCAGTCCCCGCACTGACACGCTGTCACGGCCGAGCCAGACCGCGACCCCGACCCATCTCCTGACTTCTGTTCTGTGTCCGGCCACTGCTCCTGGTACCCACTCCAATTCTGAACTTGGCCAACATCTCCTAATCTGTCTTTAAATACCCCCAACATTGGTCTATAAAGCAAAGCAAGGAAGAGGAAGCCAAGAATGTTCAGAGTGTGCTAAAACGGCCTCAAAAAGTTACCCTGGGGCAACTGTGGCCATGTGAGTGGTCCCGTGCAGCCCCTCAGGACCATCTGGCCCAGAACATCCCTCACCTGACCACGGATGCTCACAGCCATTCACAACCTGGCAGGAGGGTCATCACAGTTCTCAGACTGGACAAACCACACCACCGGACGACCGTGAGGTTTCTAGGGGACCCTGATGACAGCTGGTGGAGTCAGACCACCAGCTCCCCGACTCATCTGTGCTCCAGGGAAGCAACTGTGTTCTTGCAGGGCCCACCAAGAGCTGAATGGAGTTCCACCTTCAGTTCCAACAGATGCCGAAACCTTGAACGAGGCACTAGCACCTCGTCCACCGGGCTGACGCCCCCAAGGACTTCCCTTGCCCAAGTTCTCTGCTGCCTTCCAGGGCATTTAAGAACACAGTGTCTGTAGAAACTGTCAATACCCCTCAAATAAGACGTCCTTCTCATAACGTCAAAAAAGGCCGCAGTGTTAGCTGCGTGTCCTACAACAGAAGAGAGGCTGAGACGCAGGGCGAACAGAACACTGAACCCTGCACTGCGATGCCTCACTGTCGGTTACCTTTCATAACACGGATAACAGAACCAAGGAAAATTCTAAAAGTGACTGCGTACGACTGCCATTTTCTTGCATGTCCTTTATACCTTTGCTTTTTTTTTATGAGGAGTTTTGCTGGACAAAATTAAATCTTTCCACAGATGTAGACAAATAAGCCAGCCAAAATAATAAATTTCCCAAGAAAATTAAGACTATCTACCCTTATTCTCATATTCAAAGATCAGACAGTTCTAACACACGTCCTACTTCTCTGATTTTTTTAAAGCCAAAATCGAGATTCCCAGAGAAGTCGGCAGAGGTTCCATTTTTATTAACGCAAGCCAACCTACCTGCTTAGGTGAGGGTCCTGGCTGCAGCCAGGACGGCCTCAGTGCCGAGGCGAGGTGGAGGAAGGGGGGTGGGACAGTCACCCTCTTTTGCCCCATCCTCTTCAGAGTAATCTTTTTTAATCCAATGAGAATAGGAAGCTCCAGGCAGTATGTCATGATCAGTGTGGAAATTTAGGCCACACAGACTGAAAATATCAGCATGTAACCAGCTTTTTATCTAGGTTATTTTGAGAGGCTGTGCCAGAAAACTGGGGACTGGAAGGCAGCGGCCTGACTGTGTCTGTATCACGGTTAGTTGGTAGTTTACCCCATGTGCCTTACAAGATCAAGTGAGTTTAAAATATATATGCAATATGTATAAAATTCCAGGTTGCAAGAAAAAGATATGTTTCAGCACATTACTTTTGATTTGTTCCTTTAAACGCTTACACCGCTGAAGTATTCTGAGGGCAGAAAAAGTTAAAAGAACATATTTTATAAGATAATCTTAAAATTGCATTTAAAAGTGCATTTTAACTAGCATCACAGAATAATTAAGAACAAGTGCAGACCAATTCCTCTAACATACAGTGAAGGTGCCAAGGCTTTATCTGGGGAAATCTGGGTGCAGAAGAACATTCTTCATCCTTCTGGGACACCAGTCTGATTTGGGGGGGGGGGGGGAATGGGGGGCAGGGGAACCAGGTGGGAAGCTGGCCAGCAGCAGGAGCGGACTCTGACCAAAATGGCTCTCCTTACTCAGAGCCGGACTGGAGCTAAAAGGCCTTTTTCACCCTCTTCTTCTGGGACGGGGAGGGGAGGCTAGCACAAAGACCCCCTCTGAGCTCTTGTAAAGAAGGGCAGGATGCAGGCCAGGTCCCGAGTGTTGACAAATCCTGATTCAAGGCTCGAGTCACACTTAGCTCACACACAAAATGGGTGATTCAGCCACTCAGGGCGGGGGCAAGGGTGTCTCTGAATGCACTCCAGGTCTGTTTTTAAACAAACAGACCACCACTGACAGAAGCTCTGACTCAGCATCATCCCTTCTGACCGACCACTCTTCTGGGCCAACTGTCAATGCCTGTATGTGTCCCGCACTGAATCAACCATCATTTTACCCAAGCCAGGGATAACCACAAAACACTCATCACTGGGAGTCATGAATATCTTAACATGACTCCCATCCTCTGTGGGGAAATTCTAGAACTGTGGTAAGTCAGGTGACCACCCATCCAGGAACAGTTCCAGTTTGCACCTATTATTCCAGAAAAATGATCAGTAACATCCTCTTCCAATCCCAAATGCATCTCTGTTTAGACCATAAATTATGCGGTCAGCCTATCAGTAAGGAATGTGAAGCTAAGGAAACGTCACTACTGAACAGGAACACCTGTCCTTTTAAACAACAGGCCAGGACTGGGCTTTTTAACCAGCCATACAGCACAAGATGTCATGCGAGGCTTCTGAAGTTAAATCTCAGCAATGACTCTGCATCAGCCAGCTGGAACATTGTTCATTTTTCTCTCTGCCCCTTTAAGTGGTGGCATTCCTGTGCAGACAACCAGCACCCTCGGTGACCTCCGTTTGACCTTTGGCACCAAGGGAGAGGTCTCAGCACCACACACACACACACACACACACACACACACACAGGCTGCTTCTGCTTGGCAAATAGGAAGTGGTCGGGGCCCAGTGAAATCCCCACCCTCGGCAGACTTAGGAAGAATGGCTAAAAGGAGTGGGGAAATGGAGAATCACTCCATGAACTAAGAAAACCATGCCTAAGAGTGTTTGTACACTTATACAAATACATAGAAAAAGTATATACATACATAAGAAATAGTACGCTATGATATTAAATAATACATAACAAATATAAAGAAGATATATAAAATGGAAAAAGTAAACACTGATAAAATCCTTGCAGCGGGCCGGGCAGAGGGAAGCAGAGGGACAGCCAGGGCAGATGTCATCTCTTTGTCTGAAGTGCAATAAAGGGCCTGCAGCAATTCCGGGGAAAGTTCGACTTCTGTGTGCAGATGCAAAGCGATCCCTCCTTCTACAGCCAAAACCCTCAGAGGCAATAAAGCAGCAATCATCCAAGAGGAAGGAGGAGGAGGAGGAGGAGGAGGAGGAGCCCTAGGTGCCTCACCCCAGTGACAAGAGAAGCAGGAGGAGCTCTTCCTCTCCGAGGAACCTAGACCCTGGGCCCCCACAGACTCCCTCCCACACGGGGAGGGAAGCCAGTTAGTCCTGCCACACTGGCCCCCTTTCTTTCTCTCTCCCCCTCCGCTCCCTGTCGGCTACCTGCTCTAGCAGTTTCTCTTTAATTTCCTATTTGCTACTAAACCACAGGCAGCAGTCAGAATCCTTGCTTTCTAAACCTCCGGGTCCCAGGCTAGGAGCTGGCAGGGATGGGGCGTGCTGGGTGGCATGTTTCGGGGCCGGCAGACACCCAGAATCAACATGCCAGTCACACAAAGGCCAGAAATGCCTGGTATTCAAAAGACCTCTGTGTTTGAAATTTTCCACCATAAAAGTGTTTTTGTAAAAAGTATCCACTCATATTCCAGTTATTATCAAAAAAATTAAAGGGTGACCTTTAAACTTGTGAAATATTATATAAGCCATGGAAAACAAAGTGTAAATGGGGCAGTTTATTTATAAAAGTTTTAAATAGATAAATATTAATTTGTTTCCCACACTCTAACAGGGGTGTCCAACCTTGTGATGTCCCTGGGCCACACATTAAATACACTGCAACATATAATCACAAAAGAATCTCATGTTTTAAGTAAAGTTACGATTTTGGGCTGGGCCTCATGCACAGCCATCCTGGGCTGCATGCGGCCCACGGGCCACAGGCTGGGCCCCCCTGCAAAAGATGCCAGAGCAAGTCTGTGTGCTCACTCCTGTCAGACAGGGCGCCTTCCTCTCTCAAAGCTCAGGGCAGAGTCTGTGGACGAATCTATGCTTTGCTGGGAAAGTGGTGGCAGAGAAATAAAGCGTAAATGGGCTGTTTGTGCTTATCAACAAATACTCTTGTAGAAACTAAATTTAATGGTCGATGTTTCAGAAGACGACTGCATTTACAAAATGAAATATCTAACACCACCCCTGTAAATATGTGCACCTAATATTCAACAGCCCAATGAAGATGGGACCTAAAACCCAATTTTTCAAGTGCCTCTGCTTTAAAGTAGAATTAAATGCTTTGGCTATCTCCACTTAACTGGCATTAAAGTGTTATGTTTGCAAGATTCAATGTATCCAAATTTTAAAATCATCTTTGAAAGCTCAAATTGGAATTTTTAAGCCCTGTTTTATAAAAACTGTCATAGAATGTATTTTTAAATAAAAACTAGGATTTATGTTTGTTATTCCAAAATGCGTTAACCTCCAGATGGTCTTCACAAATCAGTATTTCCAATTCAGAGAGACACCCTTTTACTGTAATGTGACATTATGTGAACTTTTCTCTCACAAGCTGTGTCTTCCCCAACAGAGCAGGTATCCACGTATCTACATATCCCACCTACTCCCATGAATCTGATCAGTTGTGCTGAACTGGTCTTACATGAACTGATAGTTTGCTGCCTGGGGGCCAGGCTGCCTTACCCTATAAGGAGTTTCCCATACAGCCATGTATCTTTGGTGTGATAAATTCAGTATGATTTAAAATGCCCAGGTAATAAAAAAATACATATAATTTAAAAAACAAAACACGCGTGCAGATTTACGTGACTGGACCTTGAGTCACACGTAACCTTGAGAAACAGAGGCTTGTGCAACATCACCTTGCCTCCACATCTTGCTCTAGTCTTGTCCTGCTGTGTCTCTAAATTTCCTTAGTGTACGAATCTAGAATCTTGAGCTCCGAAGAATGGAAAAGTTTTGCAAGGGACAAACAAACAAATAAAAAGGTCCATGACTATATCTTAAAAGGGGGTAAAAACCATGGAAAGGGAAAATGGAGTTCTAAGTAAAGAGTGGAAAAAATTGGAAAGTTCTAGAAAGCATTTGAATCCTGACAGCCATAAAGAGAAAACTATAGTCTGGATTCCAACTAGCAATTTTTCAGGAGGACATATCTAACTAGTGGCAGTCTGGTGAAACTTAATAGACCTCTTCCAAGAATGCTGCTTTTGAATGTCTAAGAGTATAGATAGAAGCTTACACCAAAAACCCAACTGTATATTTTAAAGTTACCAGAAAAACTTAACATATTTTGTGCTTCATTACTACACATTAAATAAGAAGGTCTAACAGTCAGTGTAGTAACTGGTGTCACTGTGAGTAGCGATGAGCATAATCGATGTTTTGAGAGACTTGCAGGAACAAACTATGATGTCATTTGAAAATGTCTGCAACACCCGCTGGTGACAAGCCCCAGGTACCGCCAGAACTACTGCACTACATTCGCACGTTAAAGAAATGCTGGATTTAGGTGGACAGTTTTGAAGATAGAGCTGTAATTCATTTCTTTCCCATCCAAGTTCATGGCTCTTGACTACAGACCAAAATCTCTTACTCTAGACACTTTGTTACTCATTTGGCTTTTCATCGCTACCTGTGGAAAGAATGTCTTAGAAAGTGACCTAAGGCCGTGGCCAGTGTGGCTCAGTGGACTGAGCACTGGCCTGAGAATGGAAAACTGGCCGCCGGTTTGAGTCCTGGTCAGGGCACATGCCCAGTTGGTGGGCCAGGTCCCCAGTTGGGGGGGTGGATCGATGTTTCTATCCCTTCCCCTCTCTCTATTTCAGTAAGGAAGATGGATGAAAAAAACTTTAAAAGGAAAAAAGAAAGTCACCTCACCCACAGCATCTTCTTTTCTCCAGGGTAAGGGTTCGGGTGGCCGCCCTGTGTGTGCTGTGTGTGCCTCTGGCCAACTCTGTAGAGGCATCTTCTACTCTGAAAACGAGGTCAAGTTGGCTGGGCACTCACACAGGCAGACACAAAGTAGACCAGAGGGAGAGACAGGAAACACAGGGACTTAGAGCCGCTATTCTCAGCTCCCACTCCAGCAGCTCCCCAGGGCGGAGGGGGGGTGGGGTACGGTACAGTCAGGCCACACCACCTCCCTCCCCACTGAGTTGACTCAGAGACTCCCAGAGACTCCCATCTACTTATGGTCAAGTCCCTTTTTTGCCCCCAAAGAGCCTTAACTAAGTAAGTCAGGCCTTGGAAGTACAATGCCAAACTATGTATGTAAACTACTCACATGTGAACTACTAAAAACCAGTCACAGAGTGTGACATCAGCGCAGACGGACAGCAACCAGGGCGAACTTTCCCATAAATCTGCAACATTATCAAGGAGGTCTTTCTAAAAGCTACACATGATGCTGAAGCACCAGCAGACATATTCCTCTGCCTCACCGCCTGCAGCAGCCTTCCCTCAGCTTACCCACAGTCCTTCACGGTCACTGCTGATTAGTCGGTTGTTTTGGTAGCACCATTATTACTGCATTTGCAGAGCACAGCCAGGACGTACGGACAGCATGTGGCTCTGTATTTATGTGGCCACTACAGCCAGGCAGGGGTCACTGAGACAGACACTGCTCATTCACTATGCAGAGACAAAACCAAGCCGCACCTCTGTGCCGTGATGCCAGTGTTTTTGTTTTCTAATTAGCAGCAAGCTAATTTCTTCTGGCTCTCTAACATTATTAGTCCAGGGAGGACGTTTCAGACTGAGAAATAACGGAGGAACAGCAAGAAGCCAGTCCTTGCGCCTAGTCAGGTTTCAGATAAACTTACAGTCTACGAGAAAATTATTCTGAGGCAACTTCCCTATCTCTGCGTGATTTCTATCTGCACTCTGCCAAGCGATAAGACAGACATAAGAACAGCTATTGGCTAAGCCCAAATCATTTAAATTATCTAATTTTGACCTCAGGCTCTTTGGCTTGTGGTTTAGAGTCAAAGTCACGAAATTCAGCTAGGCAGCCCTACTTCAAATGGTGCAACTTTAGAGTCTTTCAAAATACTAAAAAATTTAGATTGGCATTCCTGAAGTTGTAGTCAAAAATACGAATACTTACAGTGACCAATGAGACTTAGCCGGTGGGTTTTTCTTATTATGGCACTATATTTTTGGCAAACTATTATAAAACATTTTCTTTCTTTTACAAGAGTATAACAATTTGCTGTGCACACAGTTTTTGCTAAGCACAAGTCAGTCCTTTCTCTGTGGTCATGCATATTGAAATAGTAACAAACCAGATGTTTTATTTACTCATTTTCTTGGACAAATCAGGCTTGGTTGGGTCTTCTGAACTTTCATTTTATGTTATTATGTTATTACTCTAGGGTTTTAGTAATTTCCAATCATCCCCAAATATCTTCATGATATTTGATTTTAGGACAAGGCTGGATAGAATTTAAAAATCGGAATGCTGAGTTAGGATCAAGTCATACTGCAATAAATTCCCATTATTATAAATTGCTAATGTTCCATTTTCATTTCATCAGAAGCCAAAATTGTATACCAAGTTAAAAACTTATAGGTATTTAAGTTGTGTTTTAACATTTTTAATGCAAATGGTTAAAAATATTATATACATATATATCCATATATATATATATCTTCTTTAAGAACTTCAAATCAACTTTTTTTAACTTAAAGGGAAGTTTTACTTTTCCTGACTATGTGGCACACAGCACATGCTCAGTAAATGATGTACAGATAAGTAAACAAGCATTAATGATTGTTTTAAATAATGGTTCAACTGAAGGGTGAACGGTTTGGCAACTAGCTAAAGATCACCAAAAGTATATACATCAAGTTCTTAAATAAAATCAAAACTTTCTAACCACAGTATACACAAACTACTACCCTCTCTCCACTGAATGTGTTTTTAATTAAAAAGGAAAAAGCTAAATATTATCTACATTATACAGTTACCATAGTATCCCCTCTTTTATATGGCTAATGTGAAACTTAAAAAGAAAAACAGAAACAACTTCCAAAAACACGCTACAACAGGACTCCCTGGCTTGGGCAGCAGACGGAGAACGTCCCCAGGAGTACAAACGCGTTCTGTGCGGCACCGCCCGGGTCCCTAACACGCGCCTCAGGTCCCACCCTCCCACGGCCTTCGCCTTTCTCCAGCTTCTTCTCCTTTCCATTCAATCACCTGGAACCCTGCTTTTCTCATTTACTTTCTCTTTCGCCTATGAAAACAACAACCATTTGTTTTTAATAATAAGCTCTTCCTAAAATTGTTTGTCTAATTACCAAATCACTCCACAGCTGGTGACAACACAATTGCATGAATCCAGTACTATCGACTTACCGATATTTCCAAACTAACCCTAAAATGCCATTAGGTACTAATCGCTTTTAGTTTTCTAAAAGTAGATTTAAATCTATGGGTGGGTGATCCTTTTTTTAAGCACTCACTATGAATCCAGTACGAGGAATCAAAACTAAGCAGTTCAGAAAACAATGTTATTACCACCAGTGCACGGAATAAGCCTCAACGAGCCACGCTGCATTTCACAGATGTGCATTTTATAACTCAAGCAGGCCTGTGCGATAACACAGAGAGCATGACAGACCTGACCAGCCAACATGTCAAAAACTTAGGAAACAAGAGCAAGCTTCCTGGGACTCAGTGATAACATCGGAGCAATAACCAAATTTTTCACAGTTGAAATAAAATCACTCATTTTAGTCACTAGTAATAATACCAAGATCAAAGGGGAGATATTTAGACATGCCAATCAGAAATGACATCGTCCTATGAAGATCAAGGACATGGAAGTGTGGGGACACTCTCTTAAAAACACAACTCTTATACTGTCAAGTACAACTGTGTGAGAACGTGGTGTAAAAGTAAAAATGGGGCCTTCCCGTCTGTAAGAGAAAAAAAGAATGAAAAAGGTGGTCAATACCCATTAAGAATGCAACAGAGGTGATGAACAAAAGCAGGCCAGGATGTCTTAAATTTCCCTTTAATTCTGTCCTCCACAAAGAACAAGAAACTTAACCCATGCTCTCACCTCAAATAACCTCATTGAAAAGTAACAATCAAACAGTAGGAGTCGAAAATCTCACTGTCAGAGAGGGGCCCTGAGAACACTGCCTGCGAGGCCACCTGGAGACCACCAGCAGGGCACGCTGCTCTGGGTGGGAAAGCGGGCAAGTCCTCCTGCCCTGTCCCCACGCTCTCTTCCCCCCCTGGGGACCAAGGCCGTGACCTGCCCCAAGAGAGGCACTCCAGGGACACTTACCTGGGTTTCCTGGTGACACTGCCCATAATAAACCAGCATTTTAACACAGGTTATTCCATACGTCAGGCTGCAGCACACATCAGTGATTAAAATGGAAACAAAGACACATAAGAACATGAGTGTAGTCATTTCCACTGCAAACGGTAGCATGACTCCTAAAGCCTGGCACCACCACCAAGTCAAAGAAGCCAAATACATCAAAAAACCGCAGGCTTGCTGGGCAGGCAGCGTTCCGAATCAGACGGGGCAGGAGGGGGCAGGCGCCCACCAGCACTCCCAGTGCTGGGCAACAGTACCCAAAGCCTCAGAAAAGCAAGTCATTCTGCTAAAGGGTAAAATGAACAAATTTATACCATGCTGCATAAGTCACATTCTGTTGCCAAATACTCAGAATCATTGGAGAATCTCCTATTTTAAAAACAGGATGCATTATTTATTTGGGGAGCCTCTCCCTAGTTCACCAAAGTGGGACCACCCTATGCAGGGGACTTCAGGGTCAATGTAAAGTATACCTCTTGAATTAGGCTATGATAACACAGAAAACTCAGTCATGAATTAAACACGTGGCACGTGTGCTTTTCACGGACGATAAGGGCCATAAAATCAGAGATAAGGTGTTTCCCTGATCTCAGGACGATATCTTGGCTGTGATGCTGTGAATGTCTGCACCTGTGAACCAGTTCGCAGAGCTACTCGGGGCTGCTTCTCCTCTTCACCAACAGAAGACGGTCCTGCTATCTTTTCCAAGGATAGACTACTATGCTGTAAGGCTATTCCCAGATAAATGTGAAGAACCATCTGGCAAATCCCACCAGTTTCTTCTCTTCCTGATTTGCTGTGGTTTGAACACCTTCCCCATATCACACTATCATCAGCCAGTTCTGATACACAGATAAAAAGCGCAGTCATCCAAAAGGACTTAGGGGATAAGAGATTTAGGTTTCTTGCTCCTGAGTAAGAAATGAATGTTTGGCAGTTAGGCAAAGCAAAATCACCTGTTCACCTGCAAAACACACACCTAGGTTACCCCCCTTGGGCGGAAACCTGCTGTGAACGGCTGGCTGCAAGGGGCAAGTTCAGTGTCAAGGTGCTCCTCCGGGCCCAGGCACTCCTCACAGGCCTGCACCTGGCCCTTCTCTCTGACCCCTGTCGCCGACCTCACACTGGGCCTGGCCCACAGCAGGCTCTCCCGGAGTGTCGATGGCATCTGGCAGAATTGCTCACCGTCCAAGGACGCCCAGAATTTCACTCTGGCAGTGCCCAGATTCTCAGGCCGTGCAGAAGGTGAAGCTTTGAATGTTGGTTATCTCCCATAAACTACCTTTTCCTTTTAAAGGATAGGGTTGTTTTCCGAAACCTTGCTTTGTAGAAACGTCTTGACCTAATTATGGGAAACTGGGTTGGCCTGAGATTGATGTGCGTAATTTTAAAAGGCCCTATAACCTGCTTTCAGGGCCATGTAAATAAAGCTGTAAAAGTGGAAGGGGAGAGAGGGAAGTCCCAGAAATGGGAATGAAAAATGGAATAAAGGAAAGACCAAGAAGGGCCGAAGACATTGGTAATGGGCTCATGGAAAGCTCTCCTACACAAACGTTCCCGGGAGAAAACCATGCCCGTGCTGTCTCTCCCCAGTGCAACCTCCCACACTCTGCTCATGGGGAAACCGCCTCATCACAAGTAAAAACATTCAGGAGCGACTGGACCTTACAGCTCAAAGGAAACCTGAAAAAAGATGCTTCTTCCCCTCCGCTGTGACTGATCGAACTCAGCCATCAGTCAGCAAATATTGATCAGGGTCTGCCCTGAGCTTGGCCAGAGTAGAGACAAGGATTTCATAGGCGTCACAAGTCCAAGCGCCAGAGGCTCAGTCCTGAGGATTAATTATTAACAGTAAACAGCAGTCAGCAGATCAATGGCGGCAACCTGAAGGCAGCCAAACAAGAAGGGATGGCGGCTTCGACCTGCCTTCTGTAGGGCTGCCCCGCCCACACCCCAGGGGCACACAGAGGGCCTGCAATGCCAAAGCAGCAGGAACACCGGGGCCTCTCACCCACTGGATATGGGGACGCAACGTGCATTTCATGCAAATCCGGCAAACATTTAATAAGCACCAACTGTATGCAGGGCACTGGGGACACAAATATGAGCTAAGAATTAGCCTCAATGTAAATTATAGCTTAGAAAACAAAATAATCAGCAAGAAATTATATGGCAGCTGTGAGTCAAATGGAATTATAAGAATATGCCACAGTTTAAGGATAGAGATTAAATTACCTCCAAAATAAGAACCATTAGATTTATTTGCTAAAGCAAGGTTATTAGAATCATCATAAAAAGCAAATTTTACATTGGATGAAATGTGGGTAAGGGGATGGGGGAGTCAGGTAGGAAGAGGGTCAGTCAGCGCCCATGCCCCGTGAAGAGGCACAGGAGTAAAGGCAAGGGACACACAGATGTCTCAGATGGAGGGGCCTTCGGACAGAGGGACAGCACACGCAGGTGCCAATGCCCAGTCTAGACTCTCCAGAAGTCCTGCCCCAGAAATCACTCATCTCTGACTGCTTCCAACACAGGGTGGCACAGCGGTGAGCGGCTCTGTCCCTCTAAGTGGTCAAAGAGACAAGAGCAGTCAAGGAAAGAGGAAGAAATGGGGAAAACAAAAATAAAAAAGAGACACAGATTAACAGCCCATTTAGTGAGGAAAAAAAGGTGTCTGTCAATTTAACAAGCCTGCAATCAAATGCCTGCACCCCTAGCAGCCACCACCTATCCCATTCTGGCTGATTTGTACCAGCTCTGAAAGCTGGGAAAACTAGAGACACAGGACTAAGAAGGATACTGCTAAACGGAGTGGGGGGTGGCACTGACAAGCTTATGGTGGACAGAGCTCTCTTTGGGAAGGGCTGCAGCTGTGAGGACGACCTCTGGGTGAGTCACTCTCCTAAACAGAGGAAAGTCCCCCTGAAGGCACAAGGGGACTCAGAGACTCAGAAAGATGGATGCTCAACAAGAAGGGTAAATAAAATGAAGCTGGTAGGAGCAGAGTCAGGGTTGCTTTCATTCACTCATTTTTCTTGAGCACCCATCCTGGACTGAGAGGTGGCTACTGCCTCCACAACCACTGTTTAGCCAAGGGCCCACTGGGAAGGGCCCACGTGTTCTGCTGTCCACGGCTCTCCACCGTATGTACCCCCAGTGCTGCTAACCAGTAGTTCAACAGGTAAAATGACAGTTACACTTCAGGGCCCAGGGCCTATATGTGAAATGCTGAATTGGGATCAAACATACAGATACTCCAATAAGGCAACTCCTCCTGCAGAGGTAACTGACAAACAAGGGAATAATTTTAGGGGATTCTTAAAAGGAGAAAGAGCCCTTACCACTGTGGCTGAGTTGGACGGGCATCCTTCTGTAAAGTAAAAGGTTGCCAGTTTGATTCTAGGTAGGGCACATGCCTGGATGGAGGGTTCAGTCCCTGCTTGAGGGGCAAGCAGTTGATGCTTCTCTCTCACATCGATGTTTCTCTCCCTCCCTTCCCCCTCCCTTCCCCCCTCTCTAAAAATAAATAAATGATATCTTTTTAAAAAAGGAAAAAGACAATCACATCAACACCAGTGGGCTAGCTGAGGACAAACAGAATTCATTCCAACCCAACCAAAGGCCAGAGATTAGACTTCCCTCCTGATGAGAAATAAGCTCACAGAGGGCCACCCAGTGACTCTCCAAACCCAGACGGCCGGGAGGAGGTCACCCACTCACCCTACAGTCAGAAAACCGGATCCTGGGCTTGGACACCCTCTGCCCTGGACACAAACCGGATCCTGTCAGCCGCACCCCATCACACGACAGGCGGTTTTAGGAGCCAACTCACCTCCGCTCCCCTAGCCGTGCACTCTGATACCTGGGCAACCTCATCCCAATTCATTCAAGCTGCTGCTAGCAGACAGGACAGTTCCCAGACGGTTCTGTCAACCTTGCCAAATGGTGTCCGTGCTTATCAGAGACATTAGGGCTTCATCACCCATTTTTCTCCCCTCGCTCCTGTAATGGCTTTGGGTCCCCAGATAAAATCGTTTTACAGATTTAATAAATATTATTACCAAGCACTTTTAAAATTTCTTTCTAGCACTGACACAGAGGTGTCAAAGGGTTCAAGGTATCTCAGTGATTCGTCCTGAAGGAGGAGTGACTGCATCCAAGAGCACCAGGTTCCCAAGGGCCTTCGGGTTCCACTGCCGAGTGGCACTAGGAGCCCCCACCGATGCCAGCAGCACAGGCCAGCGCGAAGTCCTCCTGCAGGCAGAGAAGGACCCAGGAGAAGGGCCCCGCACTGCCAGTGCCTGGACTCAGTTTAAAACACACATTTACTTACAAGCAACTCGGGAGTTGTCTAGAGACCAAAAAACTTGCTTCTTAACAGTTTCTTCGCAAGAAACTGTTCACACATGTCACATGGTAAATAGGTCATGAAAATGTATGAAGAGACAACAACCTGACAAGAGTCCTGAGTCCTTTCATCACAACTAGTAAAATATAATAAAAGAAGAAAAGAAAGAAAAAGGAATGCAGGAATAAAAATCTAAAGATAGGTCAAACATATGTTTTACTACAAGTACCTAAAAAAACAATACAAGTTCTACTGAATTTTTAAGTTACACTAAGTTACACTTCCTTAAGCTGAAGTGGTTTAGATACATATCCACGCTGGTCATTCACACGTAAACGGTAAGACGCTCCGTGTGTGCGCACCTGTGTGGGTTCGTGGGTTTGCGTCGGAACTCCGGTCGGGCGCAGCTGCTACTAGCACAGAGAGAGAGAAACTGCAGTGTGGGCCTCCTGAAGGAGCTGCCCTCACAGGGCTCGATCACATACAAAACACCTCGGAAGGGAACCTACATGACCTTTTCATTCCTTTGTGAACACGTCTCGATTACTACCAGGCCAGGAGATAAAAATTATCCCAGACTGGTGCTATCAAAAACGTAATAGAGAGTATGAATTCTATACATGGCACGGGGGGTGGGAAAGGAGCAAATTACACGTGGCTCTAAAAGCAAAGGAAAAGAGGGCCCTACACTTCCATCACTGTCCCTCCAAATTGTGTCTATGGTGCATAAAACACCCATTTAAAATCTTTCAACTCTGGCATTTTTACAGGTAAAAAAACGAAGTAAGAACTGGTATTTTTAAATGTTCCCAAGTAACAGTACAAAGAGTATGGGCGAGGAAAGTGTTAAATTACAAGCCATCTGTTCTGATAATTTACGATGTGATTTCTCTCATCTCCTTCAACACTACATAACATCTCCATGGCAACACGGTGACTTCAAATGCGAGTTTGGAGGGCCACTTGTGCCTCAGTCTGTTCACACAGAGAAAGCCAGACTGGTCGGTGAGCTCCTCCAGGAGCCAAGATCTTCTCCTTTGGCAGGCAGGAGGTCCCTGTCATAAACCACAGAGTCCTCTTCCTCCATTCCCTCCACAGGTGTCAATGAGAACGATTTTGCGAACAACACGTATCGTGCCTTACAGAGTGGCCACAGCCCTGCTACCCACACCCAGTATGTGTGGACCAAGCGCAGCGGTGCCTGAACCCGGCTGTGGGGCTGACCTCCCAGCAGGGCTTTTTTAAAATACAGAGTCCAGGGCCTCGTTCTGGCTACTAAGTCAAAATCTCTAGGGAATCTGTACTTTTTAAAAACTTCCCAGGCAATCCTGAAACAGCCTGGGTAAAGGAACCATGGGTATAAATCACAACCAGGCTCTACAGCAGGCCTGCCCTGGGCGGGGGGCCGGCACCTCACCTCCAAAGGAACAACCCAGGGGCACCAGAACCAGGAGGTCGTCTCCACAAGGCACCACATCAACGCTAACGACCAGCGAGGCGGGACCAGGCCGGGGCAGACGAGCAGTTTCCCAAAGGAAGTGATGCCTGAGCTGAGTCACTTAGGGAAACCCAGGGGGGGACACCCAACACGAAGACAGGTTCAAGAGCACGTACACAGACTCGGGTGTGTAATGGGGGCCTGAGAGGCTGACGGGCAAGAAATCCAGGAGCTTCTCTCAGCTGAGGCCGGCCCAGATAAGGCAAATAAATGGACCAGGTCTGAAACTCAACAATTTGCGTTTGTGATTCAACTCTGGCCTTGGTTACAAAGTATCATCAAAAGAAAAAGAGGATTTGGGGGGAGGAGGAGAACTGAAAACGATTCTGCCCCTCTCTACCAAAACCCTCAACTGCGACATTGGAAAAATACTAAATATATCAACATAAATCAATAAACGTGTGATAAATGAGAATATACCATGTCTTCTTAAGAGCATCTCAAATTTTATTTTCACCTTGAGAACAATTTCAATTAGGCAGACTTGAGCTAGTTGATCACCTGTTATAATTTTAACTCTATATTATTCCCCAGTACATTTTTAAAAGAGGCCAGAGAGGATCTGCCTAATCATCTTGTCTCTTTAGAATATAAACTCCCGGTGGCCGAAATATTTTCGTCTTCTCCAGCTGTAAGGCAGCTGGCATACTGACACTGCCCAAAGGGTAAACAGTTCACTCATTCCTCAGTGCCATGCACATTAAAGAATGCCCACAAAGTCCTTTGAAGATGAAACCACTTCAAGTGCTGAGTATTCAATGATTCTGAGCTGGGCATTTGAAACTCAGAAACAAAGATGACAGACCAAACAGCATAAAGAGGTCACTGGCCAGCAGGGAGGCGCTCGTTTGGGCAGAGCTCCGGTCCCTCTGGTCCCTTCACAGGCACACTCCACAGCAGACAAACCCCAACTTGCTTCACGCACTTTCGATACACAGAATCGGGGGCAGGTTTCAAATCACTAAAGAGAACAAAATTCTTCAGTGGTTCGTTTCTTTCAAGGACCATGCCCAAAAGTCATTTCAAAGTCACACAAATTCTTCTTTCTGAGACGTCTCCTTTTAAGTGAAGCTAAACTACTCTGGATGAAGTATCAACTTAATTCTAAAACAGGCACAGTGAAAATTCTTGCAACACAGCATATGCGGTTTTATGCAAATCAATACAGTTTCTATGCAAATCAATAGTTTCTCTCTTACTCTAGGTCTGGCTCACGTTTGTGAGTGAGCAGAGCTAAGTAAGTCCAAGGTTGAAGAGCAAAGAACTAACACTAGCAGGAGAGCCCTGGTTGTAATTCTTAATGGTAGGACCATTTCCGGTAGGAGGACCTCACAAAAGTTGCCTCTGTCTTCACCTTTCCCAGACTCTCATTAGGAAGACCAAAGTATCACCTTGAACCATTTCAGAAGTGCCAGTCGCTGTCCCCAAATACACCACCTACTGGGAAGCAAAGTCTGTTCTTTTCTTTTCAAGACTGAGACGCCCTGAAACTTTTAATGGGATAGCTGATCCGAAGTGTTCTAGGAAATCACCAAATACACCACCAGGACGCCAGCGAAGCCCAGTCAGCTCTTCCACAATGCCCTCTTTCAAACAGGGGTGATTCCTTTTTTTTTCTCCCTGACACCGAAAACGAAGGGAAGCAGAAAGCTCCCCCAAAGGCAAGTCAGCAGTCTCAGTGTGATAGGCATGGCACAGCAGGAGGCGGGCGAAGCCTCCTTTCCACCCAGGACAGCACTGTGCATTAGGCGTCCTTGCCTCTGTCCCTCATAGCTAGTGATCTGAAGCAAGTTTTTAAAAAGGTCTCTGAGCTCCCCTCCTCACGTATAAAATTAGACATCACTGCATACCTACCTTGCAGGGAGCTATGAAGATTAGTAGCTGGTGTGTAGTAAGCAGGCAGTAAATGAAGCTGTTTAAGAACCTGAAATATGTTGCCTATTTCACCATGATCTGCTTTCTTTTTTGATTGATAGATAACATATGCTATAAAAGTCCCCATTTTAAAGTGTACAATTCAGTGGTTTTTAGTACCGTCACAGGCTGTGTGACCATCACCACTGGCTAATCTCAGAACGTCGACAACCCAAGACACTCCCCAAAGGGCCTGGCTTATTAAGTCATTCCCACTTTCTCGCCTCATGACCTTTTAACTCTCCAAGTTTTCCAAACATAAAAAAGCCTTTTCCCTATAAAATACTAATAAGAAAATCAGGATTCTTCTTTCTTGCTAAAAAGTCTAGTTGTAGGAAGGGCTTCTAGAAGTAGAGGCCAAATTTTCCAGAACATGACCTCGCAGGCATGAGGACACTTCCGGAAATTACAGAACACAATATGTATGATGTTTAGACTTTCTCCCCACTCCTGGGCCTGTGTTCTACGTCACTCTGAATACAGAAAAACACCAAACAGCAAACACTCATTTTGCCTGTAACACACGATCAGCACTCACTGATCCATGACTTCCAGAACAGAGTGCACGCACACTTCCCAGAAAGCCCACACCATTGCAGACAGCTGTCTTAAACTCACTGCAGCTGGTTTCTGGGAAGAAACATGTAGTCAATGAAAGGCAGCGAGCAAGAGTCTCTCCCGCCATGACTCACGACTGACTCCAGCAGCAACTCTGCTCCGTCCCCCCTCACAGAATGTAACGGCTTCCTGAGAAAGACCTTCCCACCCTCCTGGTCCCACACCACACACCCACTTCTTCCCATCCCCCAGCCCTTCACACAGTCTTACTACCTCACCGCTGGCCTTTTCTCCCTCTCTCCCAGAAACTAACCCATGCAGCAGGTGAAGATGACTAACTTGGCCACGACAGGTGTGGTCGTTATGAGCTGCACTTATTAGGAATTCATCTTTCTTTTGTGGCAACCCCTTCTTTTTCAAATGTGAGCATCAGCACCACCAGCAAGTGAGCTGCTGATGGTGTCTGGCAGCTCTTCTCTCAAACACGCCTCTGGACAGTGCCCACACGTTACTTCATCTGTGTTCTCGGGATGACTGACTGACGGGCACTGAGATGAACAGAAGCTGACCACTAACTGCTGACTTGAATAGTTTAAACTGGAAGGTGTAGGTTCGTCTACCACAGTGGCATGGGTTAGCATTTTGAAATGACTTTCTGCATATACTAGGATTGAGTAACTCCATAAAGATACTGAGGATAAAGGGAGCCTTTGCTGTCAAAAAAGGAGATTACAAATATAGAAAAGGGAAGACTAAAATGCACCCAGTGATGCTGAACTGGAATTGAAGGCAGAAGTATAAACTCATGGGTTTGATTATAAATAGATAAGTGAAGCAAGAGATATGTATTCATATATGAGAATATGTATACTCATGTGCATATATATATGTGCATGCATGTACACACACACCACACTTCCTCGCTCTGTCCCCTGAGAGGTTCTAAAAGCAACGGCACCTCAACAGCCATGAGCCCAGATCGTGTTTCTAAATACTGTTCTGTGTTCATGAACAGGGCTCCTTGGAGAAGTGGCTGATTCCGGGGCTGGGGCAAGAGAAGTACAACATAAACCTAGAACGCCTTATGTGTCAGAACATAAGACAAGACTCAGAAAATGATGGGGGCAGGTCGCAAAAGATAAAGGAACGAGGCTGAAAGGACTCTCACTGGCCAAATCATGAACAATTTGAACATCAAACTAAATAATGATAGCAAAGAACTATAACCTATTGAGGAAGGTAAGAATCCATGAGGACAGACATATACCAGTGCGTACGTACAAGGAAAAGCTCCTCCTTATGGGAGAGAGCCAGCAAAATATAGAAGAAATGATGAAGTTAAAAGAAACACCATTGTGCAACCATCATGGCCACAGATTCAGGCAAAAATCATCAATGGATGCTACTAATAAAACCCAACAAATAAAAGTCAGGAAAGATCCCGGATTTCACGCAGTCTCAAATTATCTACCCACAAAACACTAATTACCAGGGGAAAACAGAGTGGAGAAACCTGGTAATCACCACCTGAACCGAATGACTTAAGCGGACTCCCCACAGCGGGACAGCTGACGACTCTGTCCCTGCCAGGGTGTCCCAGGCAGGACAAAGCCCTCCCGCAGAAATGCACAGCAGAAGGCGTCACGAGGGCTCCTGCAGCCCAGACCGAGGGATGGTCTCCAACAGAACTGACTGTAACCTTCGAAAATATTAAGGTAACAAGACAGACTGACTGGAAAAAATGTTCCAAGTTAAAGAAAGCCAGAGACAACCATTAAACACAATATTGATCCTGGATAGAATCCTGAACCACAAATATTAATTGCCAAAGGATGTTTCTGGAACAATTGGTAAAGCTGTATTACAGTCAGTGGATTTAGACAGCAATATTATAGCAAAATTAATTCCTGATTTGGATCATTATTGAAGGGGGTGTCCTTGCGCCTAGAAAATACGTATCAAACCACCATTTAGCTGTAAAGGCAGCGTCGTCGCCTTTGCAACTTACTCTCAAATGGCTCAGAAACAAAACAATATGCAAATTATCTGCAATGCACACACATATATGGACACATGTGTGTGTGTGTGTGTGTGCATGTGTGTGTGTGTACTCCAGTTTAGGAGGGCGGGGTGGGGTAACCACCGCAGTGAACAGTCACACCTGGGAGATCTGAGTCGGAGTCCCAGCTCCTTCGACCACGAGTTGTGACTTTTCACAACAAACTCACCTCCCCCCCAAAAAAGAAAAAAACCAACAACCAACAATGAAGACAGGGATCAACACAACAGCCAAAACTCATACGGTGAAATCCGAATTAGACTAAAGTAATATGAACTTGAGCTTAAGTCAAAAGCAACACAATTTCACATTCAACAGCAGGCCCATCCCATTTTAACCCAGAAACTTAAAAAGCAAGAATTAACCAGACAAAAAAAAACACCTCGAAACATAGAAACTCCTTGAACAAACTAGGAGAAAACAAAAAGTATAACTTTTTAGAATGTGATAAACCTTCCAGTTGTATGGTGTCAGCATCTCAACCACCCTCGGACTAAACCACAGAAGGGCCAGGCAGGTGAGGACTTCCTCAGAGACACACAGCAGACCACGTCCCCGTGGGGCGGGGGAGGGGGGGGGACCTGCGTGAGCATCCCATAAACAAGCTACCGTGGTGAGAGGGGCTGGATGGGTTGTGACACGCAAAAATGCACCCCACAGAAGGAAAAACCTAGAACACAGGCCCAGGAATTCTCTCGCTGAAAGAAAACAGTGAAAAATAACTCCATTCCCCATGACCACACATGGTCATCTACATTTCGATAAATAACATCAAAGCAATGAGTGGCTGCAACAAATAGCTACATAGAACCCAGGAGTTGCCACACCCACCTTATAAAACTGTCCCCAAAAGAGTAGCTTAGCAGACTACACCCTCTCCCCACCCCACCCCCAACGTGTTCCCTTCCTAGAAGAGAAAAGAAGCCCTGGCAATCCTTATAATGTGTCACACACAGCAATGGCTGCAAAACCTCCCTCCCTGGCTAGCCTCTCCAGTCTGTCCCAGATTTCCCTCCGCCAACCTCGCTGGCCACAGAGACTTCCTATCCAGCACTTCAGTCCAAGTTCACAGGCCAGGGCAGCAAGGACCCACACACACTTCCACCAGGACTCCTCCAGAGACTTGAGGGGACAGGGGGATGGAGACGCCAGGGAAGTTCACATGGCCACATGCCTCAAATAGATAGCTGGGGTTACTAGGGTTATTTATGTAAAATGGAACATCAGTTTTAATTAGCTGAGAAGAGGAAAGGCATAGAGATGAAATTATAGGGCCTGGACCAACATGAGAAAAAGGCTTGCTATACCCTGGAATCTTCCACTCAACTTTTGTTTGGTGTGAGACTTGTAAATTATAGCTTCAATCCTCAACACACAAAGATATACGTATCCACTTTTAAAGATTTGAAAATTACAACACAGGGCCTTGTGGGACGCTGAGGGTCATTCTTACTGTCCCTCCATCAGGGCGGGAAGGGTGTCAGCGCACTGAGGTCTGGCAGCCTTGGGTTTACATTCCAGCTCAGGCCCACACAACAGTGCAGCCTCGGGCAGGTCATTCTGCCTCCCCAGAGGCCGGAATCTTCATTGTAGTGCACCACAGCATCCCCCTGCTGAGAGCAGAGATTTGGTTTTGTATGAGAAAACGTACCTAAAACACCTGCATGTAGGCATTCAGGGTCCTAGGCACTCAGATGGTAGCAAGCGGTGGCAGTAGCCAGACAACAGTTAAGAGAGACTTTGCCAGGTTTTCTTGGAATACAGAATTGGCATTAATGGCATTTGGAGAAAACAGACATATTTTACATGTCATCCTATGACCTTACGAATAGGCATTTGTTTGTTTTCTGCACGTGCTTATTTTACTCCCTTCTGCAGCGTAAGTCCGAAGGTGTTCTCTGGTGTCCCCCTGGTGTTGGGGGGCCTCGTCTCTCCCTGGGAGCGGCTGTGAAAGACTTAGACTAGAGCAAGAGTGGGGAGATCATGGGAGGCCAGCATCCTAGTCTCTCCCCAAAGGCCCCATATCCACACTGCAAGTTGTCACAGAAAATTTACAGGGATCCCCTCTCAGTCCTGCACAAAGATTACAGTCCAAGGTTTCCAGCAATTTGGTTCAGGGACCAGGTCCTATCTCACAAACAGGCTGAACTCTGCAGAAGGGAGACAGGACCTAACGCACAATTGCCGTGGGAGAGGAGAAAAATGCTCGACAATAAATCCCGCAAATTTTGCATCTCATGGACTACAGTTACACACTGGGGAAGAAAGAGGTGAGCAGACCAGCCAACAAACCGCTGAAACTTAATGCCTCTCCCATGAAGCCTCCCCCATGAGAAGCCGCTCTTGCACAGACAGCCTATCAGGGGACATTTGGTCTGAACCGTCACAGGGAGGAAATATATGGCCTGGAAACCACCAAATTAGCACTGGTTCTCCAGGCTCCTGAACCCAAGATATATAGGACAAGTGCAACACAATGTAGATGAAGGTGAAACAACTCTAAATAAAAGTGGGAAACGTATCCTGCTTCTATGCATTCTGGAACTTTGAGCTATTAATGGTCCCCTGCACATCGCCTATCATCACTAAGGTACTAACCAGAAAGGGCAGTGAGGGATGGGAGTTCTCATAATCACGAATTTTGTAAAACAAAGCTGCCAATGAACAAGAAACATCTATCCATTTAGTATGGGACCAATGAGGAATTTATTCCAGTTATTTGGGAGCCAAGATATTAAGACACTTAAACATTAAATATTTTATTGTGTGAGACTAGTTAAGTAGAAATATTTATAACAACATTCTAATCAAACTACTTTTTCCCAATAAGTGTCGATACCTTCAGAATAAATAATAGAGGTATGGTAATTTTTTGGCCCTTATCATTTAGCAATAAAACTAAAACTGATCAGGCTATCCAAATACTAACAAAATTGTTATTCCCGCTGATCCTACCAAGTTGTCATGCAGAGTAAGGACTAACTGAGCTAGGAGTGTCCTCCCACAGGCCTGCAGAAGCGGGTGAAAAACAGGAGCAAGACAGGGACCCTTGAAGATGTGGATCCAGGTGAGAAAAGGAAGTGATGCAAAAGGAATAAAAGACGGAAAGTGTGTGTGTGTGTGTGTGTGTGTGTGTGTGTGTGGCTTTGACCAACCTTATAGTCATTTCATATGCATAATATCCAAATTAAATTATTTTGCCTGAAAGCATACACGTCATTTATACTGTCACTTCTTATTAGGAGACATGGGTCCCTTTAAAATGGATTTCAAATCCCACAACCTCTTCATAATAGCTCAGCTACTGCAGACTGTGGTAACTATCCAACGGTTTCCAGAGGCGTTATGTACACAGCTGTACCTGGAGGAAATCTAATTGTTACCATCCTACATTTTTTTTCTGAAATTCTACTGAAGCAAATTCTAGAAAGTTTGATGTGTGTACTCTGCCAGTTATTTCTGCTAATTCTTCAACAAAATTTAACAGAGATGAAGTGTAAAATAAAACACAATTCCAATATTAGTCTCTGATATGTTCATCCATTCCATCTTGTATTGAGACCACCTATTCCACAGAACTCCAGTGAGGTGTTTTGTGACCCTTCCAGTAACCATACACACACCTACGCACAGGTGCAGGGCGGGGTGAGGAAGACAGCAAGAAACACTATATAAAAATATTCAAGGATTGTACTTTTAAATTTGCATTGTGTTTTTCTCAAGTTCAAGACTAGCTGTATTTTATGGTTATGAATGTTAAGCGAGGGGACTACCACTTTATGAATTCACTCATTAACCATCAATCCTGGGGAGCAGGTACTAATGCAGGAGCACCCCCCAAACTGCCAAAGGAAACCTGCCCCTAGAAATTCCTTCTTAACAGCAGGAATGTTGAGGCATTGCAGGCCATCCTGCACATACTGTTCTTTTTCTATCTTCTTCTGTCTGGACAGCAGCAAAACTCACTTGAGTCAAAAATTTTAAACCAGGAAAAGTGGTGACTATTTGCATCTAAAGATAGTTTTGTTTTTAAGTCTGCAGACTTGACTTACATGCCATATGGATTCCCCAAGTTAACACTTCTTACAGAACCCATGAAAAGGATCTTTATTTTGCCACAACTATCTTTAAAGTCTCCCCGACGACCCGTAGAAGTTGCAGGAAGTTTGGTCCCACATGGGGCAGTCTGAGTGACCATTACTATCTTTCAAATCAACAGAAAATCTTTCCAAAACAGCTCAGCTTTGTTCCACTTGACCTAGAGAAATAACTTACATTGGAGTTGGTTTTATTGGTATCTTGTGGGGGTTTTGTGTTTCCCTGATTGCTAGTAAGACTGAATATTTACTCTTCGGGCACCTGTACTTCTCTGAATTGTCTGTGCTCCTGTTTCTCTTTGAGACTGTCTAACAGATTTGAAGGAGCCCTTTTTATTATGTACATGTCTGTCTGGTTTGTAATAAATGTTTACTCCTCACTTGCTGTTAGCCTTCTTTTAACGTTAGGTTTAAAATTAACGTATAGTAAAACCTGATCTTTGGGAAGGCAAGGCAGTAAAGTTCTGTGAATTTTGATACATATCACCACCACAACCAGGATGAAAAAAGAAACAAAAAAACAAAAAGCAGCTCCATCATCTCCCGAAAGGCCCCTCATACTGCCCCTTTGTATTCGCAGCCTCACTACCCCTAACTCCTGGCACTCAACCAATCTGTTCTCTCCCTGCAGTCCTGTCTTTTAGAGAATACCACCTAAGTGGAATCATATAGTATGTAGCCTTTTGACTGCCTTCCTTCAATCAGCAGTAATTGAATGGATGTAACCATTTATCAGTTCACAGCTACATTGTTTCAATGCTAACAACTCCAGCCCCTCCCAGCAGCAGGTTAGTTAATAAAGGACCTCTTTTCTGGAACTGAGGGGTCCACATGGCTGCCCACACCCTGCAGAAACGCCTCCTAAGGAGAAACCAAATGCAATGCATCACTGTCCAAATAGGACTACACACTGTAATGATAATAAATAAGAAGAAGCAGCAGCAGCAGCCACCACTGCCAGATTAACTCACAACACGGACACCATTAACTCAAAGTACCCTAGACCTAGCATCTATTCTATGTGTTGACTAATGTTTTCATTAAAGCTTTCCGTCAGTGTAATTGCTAGTGTGTACTAATTTATGAGACATCCCGAATAGGGTAATGCTTCCAAAATACAAGATTTGCTCTACAGATGACTTCACAATCCTTCCCAACCAGACAGGAGTCGATACGTGGCTAATCAAAACAGTAACCTAAAACTCAAGTATATGTTTTCACCAAAACGAGGTTCTACCTTTCCACAGCACTTCTGGCATTGGGTCACATCTCACAGGGTCACTGTGCAGAAACCCATGAGGCTGCATTCTCCTTCCTGCAGTTCAACAACCTCAGCCTCTTGGTTGAGAAGTTCGTACTCTTGCTCTGGACACAGACCTTTCCCAGAGGGCAGGTGATTCATAATTTGAGTTTCAAAGGGTTTCCTTATGTGGAAAGGAAACACAAAAGAGGAAGTCAGGGTAACAACTATCCGGTAAGCAAACAGAGTGCTTTCAATAGTGAGTGAGAAGTGCAAAAGGGTGTGTGCGTGTGTGTGTGTATATACACATACATACATATATACACATACATACCCGCTAATCATGAAACACAACACAGGCACCTGATTTTCCATCAACAATGCTGTCTGTACATAAGGGTTAATAATGTCAAAAGGTTGGGAGACTACACTGGAAATATGAGCCAGATGTCTGCTTCCTCTTTATGACTGGTAGAGGTGGCAGATAATTGAGGTCCAGTGGGGACTGGGCACCTCAGCGAGCAAGCAGGCAGAGGCTCTGAAAGGCAACACCTCCAGCACAGGCACAGGAGGCCCTGGACGGAAGGAGAGGGCAGAGGGCCAGGCAGCAGAAAGCAAGGCAGTGCAGGGAGGGCCTGGTCTCATTCCTGTCTCTCTGCTCCTATTTCACTTCTTTGCCCTCAGTTCAGAGGTATAGGAAGAGAAATTCCAGAATGACTCCAGCTGAATCATCACCAGCCAAAATTACTAAGTGCAAGGGACACTGAGAAGATGCCTGGTCCATCCTCACACCCACACCCTCTGTTCTGCTGAACCCTCCGTCGGTAGAGTCTGGGGTAGGGCAAGAGTGAGGGCTCGAGGCACATCCTGTTCACTGCCCACCACCAGCTCAAACAGGGCTGAGGAGCACGGAGAAGACAAAAAGACAGTGTCTCCGTCCACAAGACAAATAACGCAGTCACTCCGTCAGTGCCCCCAGTCTACTCAGCTGAACACTTGGTCGGGAAAGAAATGAGAAGGGACGTCAGCACGTGCCACCAGCTTCCACCAGAACAGCACTATTCTCACTCCGGCCCTGCACTGTCCGCAGAGTCGCTGCTGTTCCTGCCAGTGGCGCTACTAAAACTCTGTCAAGACAACGCACTTAGGGAAATAAAAACCAATTCATTATAGAACTGAGGAGGGATGCAGGGGGTGTTCAGACTGCTCCTTATATTACAGTAAAGCACAATCCATCCCTATCAATGTAAGTGATTTCACTGGGGAGTAAAGTGTGGCTATTGATTAAGAACTTGACTTTACTCTGGAATTCTGCCAAGAACATGAGATAAAATTTTATTTTCTCAGTAGGGGAGTCAAGTACATAAACTTAAAACGAGTATCACATACAGCCGATTTAGATGACAGCTTCAAACACATCTTTCACTCTTCATTAAAAACATACCCCAAATTTATCATAATATTTAAAAGGTCTAAAAAGACCATCTTAATCACCTGTTTTTAATGCACATTTGAAGAACATATGTAAACTACACACTTCATTTTCAACAGAACCTTTGCCTTCAGTTAAGTCTTAGTTAATCATTCAAATGGTTAAAATGGCTACATTTAAACCTTCATTTGAATCTGGGATAGTCAAACTGCAAAGGAGATACAGTATCACAGGTCAATTAGTCAGTTGCAAGGTATCAATGAAAAGTTTCTGTCAATGACTGTTTTACTGCTCTTTGATTTCTTGAAAGTCACTTACAGGATTATTTTTTTAGCTGTCTCTTTGCTTTCTCTAAAACTGTGCCACCGAAACACAAGATACCAACATTCACTGTCAAATTACATTCCCTTCAGCTTCCCTTTTCAAAACACTGGGAGTAAGGAGGGCTGACTCCATACTATAATAATTGTTACTGGTGCTCACAAAGACCAAAGCTGCCAGGCTGCAAAGGCACACAGAGCAGCCTGGCCAGCTTGAAGGCCAGCTACTTACGTGGTGTTAGCAGCATAAACATGAAGAGACTCTTCCTTTGATCTTCCATGAGGAAACCATCGTATCAAAACGTGGAAAGATACGCGTGTGGCTCCCTCCCTAAGAACCAGACCCACTTTCCTTCCCATCGTCCATCGCAAAGAGAAGGGCTGCTGCCAGGAGCCCCGAGTTCGATTTAATGATGGAAAACAACCAGCACGATGGGCCGCGACACTTCAGAAAAACCACAAGCCTTTCTTCTTTGCACGTTCCTTTAATGCCAACCTAAAACATGGCAGGCAAGTTAAAAATACTGCATTTATGTAAGCACCCACACATGCACACACACTTGCAAGGTTAAATAGAGAGCTCTGAAAGAATAATTTATTGCCACAAGAACAGAGCCCCAAAATAGATTGGCAATAAAAGTGATTGGTCCCAGTGGGTTTGAGAACTAATGTAAGCGGAGTCCCGGCCGTGAAAGGCATCCAGGAAAGAGCGCCCCCGCCAGGGGCGCTTCCCCGCCCTGACCTTACCTCTAATGGGAGACCCATTCTGAGCAAGCCATTCAGGCTGCCTGAAAGATATCTGTGAATTAAAAATGATATTCAATAATAAAAACCTGTGCTGGCTCACCTCTGTGGTGTTGTGTGGGGGGGGGGTTGTTTTGTTTTGTTTTGGTTTGGTTTTGCTTTGAAATCTGCTTTATCTTTTTGGTGCTGAGCTCTGTGCAGAAGAAAAAAGTAAGGTCTGAAATCCACTAACACGTGCAGAAAATCTCAGCTGCCCTTTAACACACCATAACCACATTTTTCATCTCAATTCAACACTAACTGACCTGCCTGCTAGTGCCAGATCTATAAAAGGGGAGTCAGGGTTGTCCAAATGAAGGGGAAGTTTCTGGGCCAAGGACCTGAATGGAGAATGAAATGACAGCATATGAGGTGAGACCTGGAAGAAGGTGGACACTGGGTGTATCGGGCAGGCAAGCAGAGGGGAAAGGCAATCACGGCTCTGAAGACTCGCTCTACCCAACAAAAAGCAGAGAACAGCCATTAGGTACTAGGGGCTCAGAGGGAACCACATGATATGAGAGGGTGAAACAGCCCTGAGCCATCTCCCCACACTCAACTCCAGACCTTGGCAGGGGGCACAGCCCCTGCTTAAGCACTTCCAGTGATGGAGAAATCTGATGGCAGCCCATTCCAATTGTTTAAAAGTCCTATTAAACTATAAAGTCTTTCCCCTTCTTTCATCCAATTATGGGTACCAGTTTTCAATGTGTGACTACAAAGATAAAATGTAATGCAGCGCAGACAAGGAATATAAAGAAGGGAAGAAAATAAGGTGGCCAAGCACACAGTTCAGGGCTGAGAAATGAAAGGAACAATGAGCAGAAACACTGTGTGTAGGCACACTGGCAGTCTTAGGTACCAGGCTCAAAAACACCCTGGGAAAACGTCCACACCTGGAAATGTCCACCACAGTCGATGGCAACCAGTTCTCTGTCTCTCCACATCTTAGGCAAGAATGTCACATTTTACCAATGGACTGACCTCCCCATTCAGCCAGCCACATTCAATCAAAGCTGCCCAGAAGGCTCTTTGATTGAAGCCTTCTGAAGAAGGCTCTGAGCCGTTCTACCAGCTGAGCTCCCCACCCGGCTCTTCCTGCTTCATCTGTCCAGACCAAACCCCCTCCCCACCTCCAGCAATCCAACTGAATGGTCCCTCTCTACCCTCTGCTAGACTTCACTGCCCTAGATGCTGGAGCCAAGATCTAGGTCAGGAATCCAGAGCTGCCCAAAGGAGGGAGAAGCACTTTTAAAAGACATTCCAGACTACCCCTGGGACGGGTCGGCGCAACTGCTGCCTACTGAAAATCTGCTCTAGCTCCTGACTCCAAGTCAAAGAACTAAAGGGATGGTTTGTCAAATCATTTTGGAGGGTAAAAGAATGGAGCAAACCACTGCGCAGCACTGTCTGTTTCTGGCCCAAAGTGAACACCAGCAGGAGCCAGGGCTTGGGGGCGAGCATGGGCCTAGGCATGGCCACCGGCAGATTTATGTCCCCACATGAACCCCGAGGAGCACCACACTGACACGGAGCAAGTTGACTGTGGGTGTCCAGTCCAACCTGCTGCCTGTGGGGGCTCTTACGAACATGAAGTGATTTCTCTAACGCGTATAACGAAGACGTGAGAAAGCCTGGTCTCGCAGGCACCATAAATTCTGGCTGCAGAGCACAAGAGGCTTTCTGAGGAGAGCTGAACTCTGCACAGAATCTATTATTTTGTGACAGGTGGTAGAGTCAGAGAGAAGACAGGCTAGATTTTAGCTTCAGGGCATGAAGGGAAGACGACCCAGTTCTGCTATTAAGAAGTAAGAAGGGACTGCTCAATCGGCTACCTGCACAAAAAGAAAAAGGCTTTCGTTCCGAGCTCATGTTTTCTTAGACCTTTACTTTCTTCAGGGACCTCATGGGGAAAGGGAGCACCGAGGACTATATTAACCCCAAAATGACACTGTTGAGTCGGCATATGTCACGCCCAGCCACAACCGAACTGTTCAATTGACTCGAACATAACCCCGCCTGGCAAAGACCAAGCAATCAACGGGGAAGACAGTACTAGAACAGGACCTACTGTTACTAACTTCTGCCTCTGACCATCGCTCTCCCGCTGAAAACCGCTCTGTGTGACCCGGATTACCAAAGTGATCTCACCGAATCCAGGGACTGTATTTTGAAAAAGGCCACAGAGAAACAGAGCAGCCAACCTCTGGCGCGCGCCCCAGGGCAAGCCGCTCCCCCAGCTGCCGGGGCCAAACTGTCCCGCCGGGGCCGCCACCAGCACCCCACACGCCCTGCGCACCCCGCCCGGCCGCCCGCCCGGCCCGGACCTGGCCCGCCCTCCTCCGCTCTCCAGCGTCGAGCCGGTGTCCTCCCCGCCCGGCGCCTGGCCCGCCGGGCACTGCGCTTCAGGCTGCAGGTCCCGAAGCGGCGGCCGCCAGCTTCTCCGCCGCCGCCCGGGCGCGGGAGCAGACAGGACTGGGAGTCGGGATGCGGGCCCGGCTCGCGCGGGATCTGGGCCCGGAGAGAGGAGGCGTCGCCGCTGGGGGCCGGGGGACGCCCTGTCACGCCCCCCGCGCCTCCTCCGGATCGCAAAGCACGCCTCTCCCGCGGCCACCCCCTCCTCGCCGGAGAGACACCTGGCACTGCCTCCACCTCCAAGCCACCCAGGCAGTGCCCCAGGAGCTCACGCCCCGCGCCTCCCCCAAGGCCACCACGTTCCCAGACGTCCCTCCAGGGCCGCCCCCGGAGACCATCCTTCACCGGCCTCCCGGCCGACCGAGCTTCTCGGCCGCCTCCCTCCACCCCCGGGCAGCGTCTGCCAGGGCTGCCCCGTTTCACAGAAGTGTAGACCGAGGCCGGGGAGGTGACAGGCTAGAGGGCCGAGCTAAGAAACCTGGATGCTAAGGAGGTGGAAGAAGGGCCAGGTACAAATCGGCCACAGAGACCAGCCCAAATGAGCCGAGAGCCCGTTTTTCTGGGCCCGGGCCCGCCGCCCCCGTCCGCCCGGCCTCCGGGACTGGAGCCTCCGCCCTCGCCACCCCCACCGCCCCCTCCTCGGCCCTCCAGAGAAAGAAACAAAGAACCGGCGCGGCAACCTATAGAGCTGTGGTCGCCGGAGTCAGGAGACCGGGAGGTTTTACTCTGGAACCGGGGCGGGCGCGAGAAAGAACGAGTCGGCGGCGTCCAGGCGGAGGCGCGGCGCGCAGGGCGGCGCGGGTAGCGGGACCCGCTGCTGCGGGTCCAGGAGCCCCGGTGAGGGGCGCAGTGGCCGGGCGAGAGCGCGCCGGGCCCGACGGGCTTGTGAGCGCCGGGCGCGCCGGGGCCCCCGAGCCGCGCCTCCCGGAGGTGTCGGCCGAGCGCACCGACCGCGCCGCAGTTGCACTCACCGGATCGGAAGAAGGCCGCGATGTCGGCCAGGTCCTTGGCCGCCTCCTCGGCCCCCTCGCCGGCGCCGCCCCCGCAGCCCGAGCCCGCCGCGCTGGCTGAGGCGGCGGGGCTGGAGGACGCGGCGGGGGCGGCGGCGCCGCCGCTGCTGCCGCTCATGGCTGCGGCGGCGGCCGCGCCCGGCTCGGGCCCCGCGCCCCTAGCGCTGCGCGCCGCCCGCTCCGCGCCGGGCCTGGCGGAGCTGAGCGCCCTGCTGCCCGCACCCGGCGCGCGGACGCAGAGCCCCGGGGCGGCGGCGGGCGGCGGCGGCTCGGCCCGCGGAGCGCGCCCACATAGACGAGGACGCCGCCCGGGAGCCGCGAGCTGGCCGCGGGGCGGGGGCGCGGAGCCACGGCCTCGGCCGCGCCGGCCGGAGCGCGGGCAGCGGCGCGCGCCGCGCGAGACACGCAGTGGCGAGGGCTGGGGCCCGGGGCCGGCGGGAGCTCCGCGATCACGGACGCGGGGGGCAGCCGCGAGCCTCCATCTTGATTTCAAATGGGGAAGGAAGGAGGGGGAGGGGGGAAATCACGGCCGAGGGAACCCGGGTGAAAGGAAAAGGGAGAGCAGGGAAAGGAGAGGAAGGGAAAAAAGAGGGGCTTCGGCAATTTCCGGCGAACCTCGTCTCGGGCCGAGCGTGCTCCGTGGGCGGGCGGGGCCTGGCGGTGGGCGGGGCCTGGCGGGAGGGGCGGGGCCTCGCCCGGCGGCCGGGCGCAGGGAGAACCGGTGGGCAGTTGCCGGAGCGTTCAGCCTGGCTCCTTTGGCTCACACCCTGCAACTCCGACCCGTGGGGGAGCGGGAGCGCTCAGGCCGCCGGGGCAGATCTTTCCGGGCCCGGCGTTGAGTACCCCACCGGGCGCTCCCTCCCGCACCGCCAGCACAGTCCTCCCAGCGCTTGAATTGTTTATTTCTAATCTCGCCTGCGAGGTCGGTGGCTTGGGCACGGGGCTGGCACTAGCCTGTAATCGGTACTCCGGTACTCCGTAATAGTTGATGAATGAAGAAACAGATCGTGAAAAGAGGTTCGCTATTCCAGTCCGGAGTGAGGCAAGCCCCTGGACTCCCGGGGGAAGTCTCCTCCTCTGTAAAATGAGATTCTGACTCACACAACCAAAATGCAGAGAATGGGGAAGGCGGTGGGACTGGGAAGACCAAAGGAAATGAGGGGTAGGTGTCATCCAGCTTTAGGGACTATCCGTGTGAAACCAGCACTTGAGAAATATTCAAACACAAAATTTGTTCTACCCAGCAAAGCTTTCATTTAGAATGGAAGGGCAGATAAAGTGCTTCTCAGATAAGATCAAATTCAAGGAGTTCATCATCACCAAGCCCTTATTATATGAAATGTTAAAGGGACTTACCTAAGAAAAAGAAGATACAAAAGATGAACAGTGAAAGGACAGCAAATTCACAGTTATTAACAACCATACCTAAAATAAAAGCAAACAAAGAGGATAGCTAGATCAGGAGCAGAACCATAGAAATGAAGATCACATGGAGGGTTAGCAACAGGGGAGTGGGAGAAGGAGAAGGGGGAAAAAGGTACAGAAAATAAGTAGCATAGATGGTAGGTAGAAAATAGATAGGGGGAGGGCAAGAATAGTATGGGAAATATAAAATGTAAAGAACTTGAGACACGTGGTCATAAACTAAAGGGGGGAACAGTGGGGGAGGGGGTGTGGTGGAGGGGAATGAAGGGGGAATAGAAAAACTGTAATGGCATAATCAATAAAATATATATATTTTTAAAAAACCCTAAGCGGTGACGACAAGAAAACTGATAAAAAGGATGGTGTCAGAGTTTAAAGGATCCAACACTGCAGAAAACAAAGAGAAACAGCAACAAGATTCATTTTTTTAAAAACTGGATGATTAGCCCTGGCTGGTGTGGCTTAGTGGATTGAGCACGGGCTTGTGAACCAGAAGATTATGGTTCGATTCCCTGTCAGGGCGCATGCCTGGGTTGCAGGCCAGTTCCCAGCAGGGGATGCACCAGAAGCAACCATACATTGATTCTCCTTCTCTCCTTCCCTTCCCTTCTAAAGATAAATAAATTTTAAAAATTTAAATAAATAAATAACTGGATGATTAAACTACTATAATGTTTATACTGGGAATGAAGGAACGAATGCCAGGTGGATGGTGGATACCAGGTTTCCCACTGTTAGAGAGGGAGGTTACAGATGTGCAAGGGGAGGAAGCCAGAATGATCCATGTGGCACTGCATTAACTTTGGGGACATCAGTATGAATTCATGTTTAGTTTATTATAGATACGGATGGATACATAACTTACAGATATGAATATATACATCCATTAGTACCCATACATAGATTTCCCTGCTCTGTCAGCTAAGTGGTCTTTAAAAAAACAACACTCCTGTAGCAGTGAGCATGTCTGGCACTCAGATGTTGTTTTAAACACCATTCTCCAATGAAAGGAACAAGGTCTCTTGGGGAAAATGGCTGAGTTTAGGTCTGGGGCAAGAAATACACAAGACCAGCCCGGAGTATCTCATTCTGCCAGAAGGTAAGAAAGTGCTCAAAATAAATTTTTTAGCTTTATTTTTAATTTGTTTATTTTTAGAGAGAGAAGGAACGAGGGATCGGGAGAAGAACACCACTGTGTGGTTGACCCTCACACGGCCCTACTGGGGACCTGGCCTACAACCTAGGCATGTACCCTGACTGGGAATTGAACTGGCAACCCCCCGGTTTACAGGCTGGTGCTCAATCTACTGAGCTGCACCAGCAAGGAGGACTCAAATTAAGGGTGTTTTTTTTAACCAACAACAAAACAGTGAAGGGGAGCTGTCAAAGGGACAGAGGAGCAAACTGAAAGAGATCCCAGAGGCCAAAGCTAGCACAACTTGAGTAAGAAAATAAATACATAATACAATACTTGATATACCCAAAGTATAAATAAATACCCATTTGTCCATACTAATAAAAATAAGTGGTGTACAAAGTAAGCGGAGAGGAGAATAATGCCCTGCCATGCAGAGGGGTCCCCAACCATGTGTGCAGACACTTTGCCCTCAACGAGATGGAATAGAGTTCCTCTCTCCTTAACTATGGGCTGCACTGCACGTTGTGACGTCCTTCCAAAGAGCACAAAATAGAAAGGGGGTGGGGCATCACCTTACAACGGGAAAGGCTAGCAAAGCACTACTTCGGCCAGGTGATGGACACAGCGTTAGCATTAATGGTCACAAAGCACATGGGTGGTGTGTACCCTTGATATCCTGTGGTGAGAAGGCACTTTCCCCTGTGGTCCTCTTCCCAAAACACGTAACTCCAGTCTGATCATTAGAAAAACATCTTGGAAATCTCAACTGAGGGACATTCTACAAACTACCCAACCAGCACTTCCCCAAATTCTCAAGGTCACCAAAAATAAGGAAATCGGAAAAACTGTCAGAGCTGAGAAAAGTCCAAGGAAACGTGACAACTAAACATGATGGGATCCTGGAACCAGGAAAGGACATGAAGTAAAAATCAAGAAAATCAGAATAATATATGCACCTTTTTTTGGTAATAACGTACAAATACGGATTCATTAGCTGTGAGTAATGTAGGGGGTCTGGGTGTGAAGTATATAGGAACTGTGTACCATCTTCGCTACTTTTCTACAATCTACCGCAAGGTAAAAAGTTTATTTATTTTTAAATTGTGCAGTATCTCAGAATGAAAAAATGCAGTAGGTCCAAATGCCACAGGCCATTACCTCAGGTGCTTCTTTTTCCTATTTTTCCAGCAGGTAATGTTTATGTCCAAGCCCCCCTTCTTCCTCATGGCGGAAAGCTTAATCCTAGTTCAGGGAAAACTCAGTCTCCAGGATTTTTCTTCCTCAGTTGTTGCTTTCCTCTTCTGCCTTCTTCCCAAGGTCACTGCCAAGCTCCCAGGGGCATTGGTGAGATTACAGCATGGGGTGGGGGGGGGGGTGGAGAGGTTGGGGGGGCATGGTCTGCTGCCAGTGAGCGCCCCTCCTGACCTACTCCCAACCACTCAGGAAAACACTCAGCTGCCTGCAGGGATGCTCAGTTCCCCTCCCCCTCCCTCCCCACTCCAGAGAGTGAGGCCAAGTTCTCGCTGCTCCCAGATCCCTGGAGCCCACCTGGGCACAGGCTTCCTTTCTCAGAGACTCATGTGGAGGTCTAATGGTACCCATCACCTCTCCCCAGAACTGCAGAATTATTTCCTTTGCAGGAAGAAAACCTCACTCCGGTTTCTTCAGGCTTTCTTCCAGATCTCTTGTTTTGAGCATATCCTCTGTGTTCTTAGGGGACTCGGTGTTAGTATTTAAAAGCCCTTTGCCCCCTGTTAGCCCCTCTGCTACAGGTTCCAGGAATGTCTTGAAATTCAGGAGTCAAGTGCTGACTTCTTTCTTCTGCTTTGCGTTCCTCCCGTAGTCATCCCACTGTGCAGGCAGTGGACGTGGAGGCCTCTCTGCCACCTCAATAGTAGAGAAAGGTCAAGAATTTGAAAACCAAAAGCTGCTAGGGGTTGAGGGGGCAGGTTGTATATCATGACCCCACAGACAGATTGGTAATATGGTAGTGGTGGTACTGGGAAGTGACAACTGGTAAAGGCCACCTTATGTGGGGGCATTCTCAGGTGAGGGTAACTTCTGAGTCTTGGAAGTTGGCTGGAAAGGGAACGCGACTGGGTGGTAGTGCCTGCTTTAGGGATCAGGGTGGGCACAGAACAGGTGCGTTGGGGCATGAAGTGCTCTCTAGGGTTGAGACCCATACATTGACCAATTCTTCTATGTCTGGTAGAGTCGGTTCCAAGAAAGGGACATAGGAGACTTGTATCTGAGTGTGGCACACGCATGAAGGCTCACCCAGACTGCAACGAGAAAAAGAAGCTACACGCAGGTTTCCCCCGACCCTGCCATCTGAACGGGCGATGGAGGGGGATCTAACCAGGATTTCAGCACAGCTGCTGTTGATCTGTTGATCCTACCCAACCTTCCAGATTCAGCTCAGGTTTCATCCCCTTTCATGGTGCTCCTACAGAACCCAAGTTGATCTGTCCCTTCTCTGTTTTCTGCAGCACCAGTCATTCTGGCATTTGAGCATGTACCGAATTACATTGTGTATGTCATTTGTGTTTAGTGTTTTGCCCACAAGGTGAGGAGAGCCTTTTCGATCAGTACACAAGCATCAGCACGTCTCTGGTGTATGCCTAGAACTATATGAGGCTAGAAAACAAAAGAAATGGCAACAGCCAGCTGGGACAGACACTGCAAGTTGTCAACTCAATGTCCTCTCTTTCTTAGCAGAGCCCGTGCCCTGCTAAAGCACTCCATCTCCCAGCTGTGGTGACTATGTGACAGGGTGCTGGCCGGTGAGATATAAGTGGAAAGGACTGGGCAGGACTCACAAAAAGTATTCAGACTCAGCATGTGCTTGCCCTATGCCCTTTGCCCTTCATCCTCTCTTCTCCACAACATAGACAAGATACCACTGTGTGACTTTAAGAGGGTGAACATGAGGACAGAAGCCAATGGTACAGGTGGCTGAGTGAGCTGTCCACCTCCAAGGTTCTTGTTCCACAGACAAATGCAAGGAAAAAAGACCCGAATTTAATTAAGTGGCTATAAGTTGTTTTGTGTTCAGCCACACCAGCACCTAATGGATTAAATCAGCCATGGTTTTTTTTTTCAGCATTTCTCAAACTTTTCCACTAAAAAAAACCCCTGAAGATGTAGGAGAATAAAGAGACAAATGAAGGTTGTGTCCTTAAGTGTCCAGGAGGGAAACCTAAGCAGTCACCACATGACAAACTTGTCTTTAAAGTTGCGAGCTTTTCCACCCTGACCAGTGTGGCTCAGTTGGTTGGGTATCAACCACAAAGCGAAAGGTCACTGGTTCAATTCCTGGACCCAGGGTCCAGTGATCTTTCTCTTTCTCTCTTCCACCTTTCCCCTCTCTAAAAAATAAATAAATAGAAAATATTTTTTTAAAGGTGCTGGCTTTTTCCTAGAAACTCATGTGATTTTTTTCTCTCCTTATACACCTGTTTTTATTTTAATATATTAAAAATGGCTTAAGTTACTAGTTGTTTTTGGTTGGATCATGTCCTCTCCCCCCGCCCAAATATCTTGAAGCATTAACCCTCAGTACCTTAAAATGTGAACTTATGTGGAAGTAGTGTCATTGCAGATATAATTAGTTAGGAGGCTGGCGAGCCCCTGCTCCAATGTGACTGGTACCCTTATACAAAGATGGCCACGTGAGACAGACACACAGAGCAAATGACACTTGGACATGGAGGGTCGGAGTAACACTCGTACAACCGAAGGAACGTCACAGATTGCTGGGAAGCCATCCAACACTGGGAGATGGGCAAGGAAGGCTTTCCGTCCAGGGTTCAGAGGACGCACGGCCCTGTCAGCACTTTGATCTCAGACCCGTGACCTCCAGAGCTGAGGCAATACGTCTCTACTGTTCGAAGCCACTGGCGTGTGGTACTTACAGTTATGACAGCTTAGGAAACACACAAGCTCATCTAGTCCTCCACGTTTCTGAGTGAAACTCTCATTCTAGAGAGAGTTATATATTGATCTTATAGACAATATTTGATGAGTGCTTACCATAAAGGAAAACAGACAATCCAGAAGGCCATCGTGAGTTTCAACTTGAGGGCTAGTGGAGCAAATTAATGTTCATGAGGACATACTATAGAAATGTGCAGATGAAAATGTGAGCTATGGACTTGACCTCTGGCCAGAGTTGAAACACTAACTCTAAATGTGAGGCAGAGAGCATAAAGATACCCGGACCTCCTAGTCTTGACTAGTTTACCAAGGAGAGATGAGTGTAAAAAGTGAGTAGGGCGTGGTACCAAGGGCTGGGGGTTACATTCTGGTGACAGTGGGGAGCTCTGGCAGAGATGTGACTTGAAGTGTGCCAAGTGTCCCCAGTTAGTCCTGGAGCAGATTAAGAAGCACGTGGAAGGAGAAGAGCAGGCCCACAGGGGCCAGGGACTCTGATTCAGCCAGACCACACTAAATCTCCTCACAGATGACTCCAAGTGAACCCAGCTTCTTGGATTCCTTTGACTTGGGGTGACCTCCGCCAGCCCCAAAGCCAGAAAGATCCAGGCCAGAGCCCTGCTCGCCCTGCCCTGAACCCATATGCACAAGCACAGTCCCCAGGAATAGCTGACTGGCCTAGAGGGTTGATTAGTAAGAGTCCCTCGGGCCCCTTCACACCATTACTCTCTCCCGCCATTGAGATAGGGCTGAATGAAGTACAGGTCAAACAAAGAGGCCCCAGGTGGGAAGTAGAAAAGGTCATTAGGCAAAATGACCCAGGAAAAAGGAACAGGCGATGGCTTCTGGAAGCATCTGAGATGCGCAGGGGACAACAGTTTGTGTGTGTGTGTGCACACGCAGGCGTGCACACATGTGTCTGCACCTGCTGGTGCCTACCTGCATCAGGGCTAGGAGCTAAGAGAGACCTTGATCTGGCAGCAGGTAAACCCACTAGCGCAGGAAGAAAAGAAAAAGGCAGACTCAACTTTGAAATGAGCTCAAACTTGCAGGTGGCAATGCTTTATTAGCCCTGGTGAGTAAATGAAAAGCATGTCTAGGAGAAGTGATAATATTTCTCTTTGTTCCTTGGCCCCCAGTTGACGGATGTTACAGACTCATTGCTTAATAACTGCTGAGTTCCAGTCCCCGGCCCATAAGTCAGAGTTGCAAACTGAGCCCCCAGCCCAAAACTCGCAGAATCTGAAATTCTTCCAGGCAAGATTTATTCGTTCTACTCCTGGCCAACTTTTGGTCTTCAAGATTTCTTCTTACAGGATAAGCACTCCGGGGAGTACTAACACCTTAAACCCTTATCACTTAATGCATTATAGAGAGGATTAGTGGATTAGCCCAGGGTTGACCTGGAGTAATGGGGGATAAAAGAAGGAAAAGAGAGAGGGAAGCACCAATAGCAAAAAACCCCACCTACTTTGCTTTTGCCTAGAGCTGGCCTTCCTGCCTCTGTCGAGTGCTGTCCTTGAGAAAGTGCTGACCCTGGTTCTTCGGCAGGAATAGCAAAGATTTTTTTTTTTTATTTCAGGGTTATTGGTTATTCACAGTTGGTCGCCCTTACACAGGAACACACATAAAGGCTTCTTGTCCAGTTTGGGGCTTTTCTAGAAATCTTGATTTATTTGTGCAGTAAGCATTTTACTACACAGCTCACACTTCAAAGTTACAGCACCCCAAAAACAAGCAAAAATGTGTTCCCTGACAGAGTTAACTTTCTAGAAGGGTGGAGAGAAAAACAATAAGCCAGTAAAATGCACAGTGGTCCAAGGATAATACGTACAACGGAGAAGAATGAGATGGGAAATATGAGGAGGTTGGAGTGAGGAGCGGTGGGCAGCGTCAGATGTGACGTCTGAGCAGAGATCAGAATGAGAGAAGGAACCAAGTCGATATCTGGGGCACAGCTGGTGCGAAAGCCCTGAGGGAACCCAGCATGGTCTCCTTTGTGAGGAAGAGGGGAGGGCACTGTGTTCAGAGTGGAGGAAAGCCGGAGAAGCAGTAGGTGAGATGCAGGACCCTCACTGTGTGAAATCTCATAGGTGCTTTGTAGGGACTCTGCCTTCCAATCAGAGTGAGATGGCAGGTGTGGAGTACTGTATGAGAAGATTCTAATGGATTCAAAGATGAAAATGGGAGAGTGTGTGGACTCATCAGAATGTTGGGAAATAAAGCAGAAGTTTGTAAAAAGGTTTATACAAAGCCGTGGTGGAGAGAGCCTTAACTAGAAACCCGTGGCTGTCATCAGCCAGAGTGAAGGCTACAGAAGATGCTGGAAGGCCCTCACGTCAACTAATGGGACCTGTACCCAGGCAGGGCTGGCTGGGAGCAGAAGGACACCCACCTGTGAAGGGAGAGCCAGGGAAGCCGGGGTGACTGGACCGGTCTCTGCTGCCCACCTTGCGCAGACTAGATGTGCTCTGTGGCCACACTCAGAGAGCATGTTCCCTCACAAGTTCAGGGGGTCCACCCACACACCTCCATGTCCCCCGACCCATCTGCCTGCTCTTAGAGACCTAGGGAGGAGAAGAGACACAGGAAAGCTACTTTCTAGACAGCACTTCAGCCTCTTTTTACGTCCTGTTTATCTTGGGCCTCAGAGTGAAACACAAAGCAACAAGGAACCCTGATTAATGAACTGGATTCCTTTTCCAAACCAGTATAGTTCACTACCTTCTAGAGATGACCAGGTAGATAGCATCGTGGAGGGAAAAGAGCCCCCAGAAGGAACTGGTTTGGGAGCCAGCGTGGACACGGTTTAGTTGTATGATCCTGGGTGAGTGAGAGGGAAAAATGAACGCCGGCTGCCCCGCCCCAGCCTTTGGGAACCGCCCACCTCCCGGGGAAGGCCCCGCGTGCAGGCATCGCTTCCACCAGGTAGCCTCTGTCTTCTTCCTCCTCAACACTGACCTTCCTTCGCTGGAGGGGTAAGAAAGCCCCTGAGACAGGCCAGACTGAACTCTTTGCTATCGGAATTAGGAGAGTTGGAGGGAGGAGGCAGGAGTGCAACAGCAGAGGAAGTACGGGAGCAAAGGAGAGAAAGGGGCTGGTGGAAGGGCTGCCCCGGTTCAGGCCTTGACCCACCTCCTACAATAAACTCTTTTTCTGAGATCATGAGGGGTGCATGGTGTTTCTGCTAAAAGACCCCCACTGGAGCAGTAATCAGTTCCAGCTCTTCATGGCCTAAGAGAAGCACAGAAAGGAATGAATATCTATTGATTGACATATATGACATGGATTTTTTTCCCCCAAGGTGGTGGGTCTGGCATTAGAAGCATTTAAAAGCCACTCTTTTATTTATTCACTCTCCCTCATCATCCCTGTCCCCACCTTGGTGACATCTCAGACCCTTGGTCTTCTTGTCTTCCTGTCTTTTCCACCATCTCTGACACTATCTAACTGGTGTACCTTTATATTTATCCTTCCTGAAATAGAATGAAAGAGAAGCCAATGACCAGTGAAGCTGAGACTATATTGAACTGCAGGGGAGCAGGGAATCACACATCAATGGACTTCTCAAATTCAGAATTTTAAGAGCCTCCCTAGACAGAATATGTCCAGGTTATTTTACCCTGGAGCCCTGCCAAAATAATGAAGATTTTACATTGTGTGCTCTGCCTTTACTGAGACTCATTTGCATTTGAAAATGCTGGCCTTCTGTTATTTAATTTCCCTTTAATAAATAAAGACCCAGATGCTAGGTGTTTTAGAATTTGGTAGTAGAAGTTCATCTCTGACAGATGGCTGTGCTTCCTTTTATGAGCTAATGCAAACTATCAATATGAAACTCACTGTGTTTCTTTTCATTCCTTGGAAGTCAAGATGCTCAGAATTACGTTAAGTGCTTATCTAAGACCCCGCATTAGAGTGGTCAGTGAACAAGCCAGGGAAAGTGGAATGTTCTCAATAATGGGACATTATTTGTCTCTGTGGGTGCCTGAGGCTGGAAAAACCTGGGAGTCACAAAGGGTTACAACAACAGGGGAGGGGGCGTCTGTCCCAGGGAGGGGCCCTCCCTCTGGACATTCTCCACACCTCAGCGTCCCTCTGGGATTACCCTTCTGACCATAATCCCACTGACCTTCCCAAAGCACAGAGTGGGTTACACCTCTCCTCAAAAATCTCTGATTCACTCCCTGCCCTTCAGAATGTTTGTTCTCCAGACTCTTTACATGACATTAAAGAACCACCTTCTTAGTGTCCCAAAACCGGAATCTCCTGCAGCCTTTATTTTAAACCCACACTTTGGGGCCTGTTCCAAGCAGAATGTCCCAGGGTGTCCCAGGAGCCCCACAGTCCCAAGGCTCTGACATCCATACCTGGTGTTGCAGCTGGACGGGAAGGCCCCCAAACGCCACAACTTCGTTAGACCAGGACCTCAGCCACTCATACGTATGGGGCAGCTGGGGTACAGCCTGGGGCCCCCACTGTTCCAGAGTCTTCCACCACACCCGTGCTCTCCATGGGACCTCTGCTCTTGATGGTCAGAGGTGAGCACCCCACCCACCAATTCTACACTGTGCACTGCTATTCCAAATCATTTCCCGGTGCAACCCAATGGGACTTTTCATGACTGTCTTTTCTACCAGCTCCTTGAGAGTGGGGACTGGTCCATTTGTTCTCTGTGTCCTTCACTGTTTTTGCTACACGGCTTCAGGGATTCAGAAAATGTTCAAAACATGACCACAGAAATAACAAATTGCAAAATCTGATTTTAGTCACTTATTTTTAAGTAGGAATGTTAGTCAAGCTATTGCCTCCCACCAGACAATTTAAACCTTTTCTCCAATTACACAACTGAATGTTTTAGCAGGCCCCGAGAAGGTTTAGGTTTGGGGAACCTTGGAGGCCCTTCCCAGGGCCTCAGGAACCACACCAGCATCCTCCAAGCAGCCCTGCAAGCCACAGTCCTTTCCCACTGTCCCCCTTGGCAAAGAAAGGAAAGAGCTAAGTAAAATCTACCAAGCCAGAACTTCTGAGAGGCCGATTTCAACCCAGCCCAACTGCTCTGCTTTTCTTAGCATCTCTCTTTTCTTTGCCCCTGATTGTGGCCTCCAAACCAGCAGCCAAAAATATAGGATGTGGGAACATTCAAGTAAGAGAGCAAAACCAGAGTATTTTCAGCTTTGGGGAAGAAACGGACTTTTTTGTTCCTGTGGTTGTTGTTGTTGTATTCTTTCTTAAATTTTAAGACTTATCAGTCATTATCTAAGTTGATCTGTAGACATTTATTGCCCCTATTCTGTGTTAGGTATCAAGCCACTGATGAATTTGTGCTCTGGGTCATAATTTACATACCAGTGGTGTTGATGTCTCTAATTTACACATCTACGTCTGTTTGAAAAACAAAAACTTTCCTCAAGGCAAGTGAAAAATTACCTTACTTATATGAGATTTTCATTGTGTTGGATTCTACATGAGCTTACCATATCAATTTTCTTTCTTATTTGAAGGCTTACAGACTACAATTCCCAGACTTCCTTGCAGTTAGATGGGCCCATGTGACAACCTTCTGTCCAATAGAATATGCTTATGAACCTCTATTCTTCACTTCCCATCCTTATCAGCTTTGGAGGCCACAGGTCCTAGATGGTGAAAGTACAGGACGGAGCAGAGCTCCCAACCTGTGATAGACTAGGACAGGAATGAAAGAAACTTTCACTTTTGTTAAGCCTCTGAAATGTGGGAGTCTGTTTATTAGCATAGCTTTTAGAGTAATAAATATTCTTTCTTTAATTTAATGCTATTTTTGGTTGATTTGGTGGATTTAAATTCTTTCTAAAGAGCACTGTACCCTTTTTCTTTATTTCACAAGTGTAGCTCAGTGAATAATCTTGAGAAGAGCTGATGCTTCTTCCCATTTTCCCATCATGATCTGACCTCAAGCGATTTCATTGTGAGTCTACTGGCCCAACCTCACAAAACACATTTTCATGGCTTTACTTTTTATATCTTTTGATAGGAGGTTTATTACATTCCCTCAAGCTAGGATCATCCTAAAATGCACTTATGACATTAAATTAAACTCTGCAGACACTAGCTCTACCCTATTGGAGTAGCCATTCTAACAAAATTTGAAAAAGTTGTATAGCTTGGTTGTCCTCACACGCTGGCCTCCTGTTCTCTTCCCAGCCCGCGGCAGTCTGGCTTTCCTTACCAGCCCCCTCCCCACCCCCCACGGAGCTCACTAAACCTGAACAGACACTTTCCACTCCTCCATTGTGTGAGTGCGAATGGGAGGGGTGAGAGTGTGCTTGCTCCCCATTCTCAATCCCTTCCATGTGGGTTGACCTACCTGACGGGTGACTTTGGAGGGGGAACTGGGCAGGCCTAGTCTTGCTACTTCTTGTTTTTCTCTTGGGAGCAGCGGCTTCAGGGAGCTCACCCTGTGGCCTGCTCCTCGTCCAGGCCCCTGAGTGGGGAGGCCAGCAGGGTCCAGCACTGCCTGTGCTGGGGTGAGTTGGGAGGCCAGGATCAGGACTCAGTGGTGCAAGACCGCCACACACATTAGCCACGAGGTTGGTTGTCAGCTTTATCATTAATGAAGGTGGTTGTCAGTTCTTCAACTGCCTGTTCCCTTATTTCCTCTTAATTAGTTCAGAATGCATTTAGGGAAAACAGGAAACAATTATTAACCCCCCACAACCCCTAATATAGTTTACAAGTCTCTCAGATGTTCACATAAAACCCTGTATTAACTCCACCCCATTCCCACCCCAGTGTATTCTCATTTCCTCTCTACGTCTGTGCCTCCCAACCAAACCCTGCAGTCGTTGTGGACTCTGCGCTGCACCGTCCAGACCTCTCTTCAATGAAAGATATGTCGCCCCAGCTGCTGAGAACACTGTCAGCAAACAACTTTCAGCTGTCACCCTTGTCAGGGAGTGTCGCAGCTGTAGGAAACAGTCTTGCCCAAGGTCATGCCCATTCCTGGGGCGACCCATAGTCCTGGATATCTCAGCCAAACTCAGGACAACCCTGGTGGGCTATTCTAACTCCTGGGAGCTGGCTGAGACTGTCACTGGGCCTTCCTTGCAGCTGACAAGTGTCTGACGGTGTTGTGTGGACCAGATGAAAACAAGGGATGACCATCTGCAAACTGGAAAACAAGGTGATGCTGTGGGCTGAGAGGAGCTGTCGCACGGGTGTTGGCTTTCAGCATCCTTGGAGTTCTATCATTAAAGATGCATCCTGAGACTCTCCAGTCTGAAGTAGATACTTCAGGGAGCAATATGTCTCAATGTTGTACGAGAAATGAAATGATGGTAGAAATGTAGGGCTCTCAAAAAAAAAAAATGAAAATCTGATGGGTGTGGTAGAGGCCCACAGAGCTCTTGCTGGTCACAGACCTAGGAAAACTTTTCATTTACAATGTGGGGTAAAAATGGGGCCTACCTAGTGTCCCGCTTTACAGAAAGTTGACATAAAGCAGAAAGCTATGCATTCCTTCCAGACTAGGCTTCTGAACAAAACTCAGCTGGTGTTTTCCTCTGGCCATAACAATGTCTCATATTTCTAAAGTGTGTCACTTTTTTCCCTTTTTTCTTTCTTTCTTTTTAAAATGTATTAACTTTTAGAGACAGGGAAAAGGAGGGAGCAAGAGAGGGAGAGGAACATCAATGTGCAAGATACATGGATCCGTTACCGCTCGCTCACCCCCAACTGGCACCTGGCCTGCAACTGAGGCATGTGCCCTGACTGGGAATCCTGGTTCTCGGGCCTGCACTCAGTTCACTGAGCCACACCAGCCAGGGCTAACGTGTGTCACTTTCTTAGTTACATTCCTAGATGCACAGCCTTTTCGTGTGACTCCTTCCCGGTCAAGGACCTGTTCTGCATCCCCCTACACATTCATTTCTTTATTCACCTTATATTGAGCACCTATTGTGCTGTGCCTGTGTGCAACCTCTGTAGGTTACAAAATAAGTAAATAAATATGAAAACAAAAATAGAAAAGATCGCCCCCACATTTCCTTCCTTCCTTCCTTTTTCCTTCCTTCCTTCCTTCCTTCCTTCCTTCCTTCCTTCCTTCCTTCCTTCCTTCCTTCCGATATGAGCATCTCCTGTGCTGAGTTGTGTGCAACCTGTATGGGAAGCAAAAGAAAAAAAAAAGAAAGAAAGGTCACTTATGGACCCCCCTTTGAATGAGAATAGAATGTAGTAGAGAAAAAATAAGTACATATCAATAATAGGCTATAAGAAGAAAGTGGTAGTTGACATGGGAGGAGTGATTTGTAGGAAATGGAGTCTTTCGGCCGGCCGAGATGACACCGTCTACACAGTGACACCTCCTTTCTTGAGCAGGTAGGTGGGGTGTGGCTAGATCGTATCTGAGGAAGGAGCCTCCCTGACACCTGGGGAGACTGCCTTCCCTCTGAAGGATGACAACTGACAGTATCTTCAAAGCACATGCTCTTTTTGACACCACACTTCTCACAAACCTTTTTCCTTGCAAACCTAATAGCTGCCTGCCAGTTGCAGAGGAGAGAGAAGATGGGGCTTTTCAGCTAGACAGACCTGGCTTCCAGTTTTATATCTGCCACCTTCCAGCTTCTAGGGCCCTGAGTAAATCACTTGACTTTTCTAAGCCTCGGTTTTCCCACCTGTGAAAGGGCTCCATAAGCCAGTGCTCAGACCTGGAAGGCTTGCAGCATTGAGCTTGGCACATCGGTATGAAAACATTATTTTCCAATAGTTTCTCTCATCAAAAAACCACGCCTGAGCAAGTCCCAAGAGCTATTTCTTATCTGGGCTCTCCCAGGTGCTGTTGTCCAGGTTTGTGTGTAGCAGTTGCTGGGAACTGGCTGGTGCACCTACAGGCTGGCAGGTGCCAGGTTGGCCCCTGTAGATGCCCACCCTTGGTTTTTAGCACTGGGAGGAATTAGGTGAGGGGGGGAGAGGACAGCACGAGGAGCACTGTAACAGACAGAAGCACACTACAGCCTCCAGTCCTGTATTAGGACACCTGCCGGGGCTGGTCCATGCTGACTGTCTTCGTGCTTTTGCAATTCACTCCTTTCTGAATGCCCCACTCGGGCCCCCACCCCTCACAGTGCATACCAACCTGTGGCTTCGGGGCTGCCAACGTGCATTCTCCTCCTTCATCTGAAGATGGTCTGCAGCCTGCAGACTAGACTCTTACCACAACATCTTCCAGGTGTTTCTTGAACTGTGTTTCCTTAGAGGATCTGTTCAGATAGATCAGCCCCAGAATTCCACCTGTGGGGCTATGTGTGTTCATGTTGTGTTTTAACCTGATCTTCCTTGCTTCTTTTTAGAAGATGTATTTTTTAGGAACTATCCTCTCCCCCAGCCCAGAGCAAAAATAAAAAGCATTCAGCTGAGCCCATCAAGGGTGAAGTCACTCCCAGTTTTAATCCTGGGCTGTGTCAACTGGACTCCCGTTTGTGCCAACACCCAGGCCTGACCCTTTACCTTCATGGCCCATGTCAGACACCACAGGACTTGTCACGTGAAGGCTTTTGATGAGCTGCAGAAACTGTTAAGAGAAAGCTGCGGACAGCAGCTTGGAGACATCTTCTCTTTTCTAACGCTCCCATGACGCCCATTTCTCTCTACCTAGCGTGGGCTTGTTTTCTCCGAGCAGAGTGCTCTACATGTTGATGTCAAACATCAGCCAGTGTCAGTGACGCAGTGGCCCGCCTGAGATGCACACCCAGTTCGAACAGTTCATTTACTTTTGAGACTTGTTCTTTTTCTAGTCCTTCCCCAGTGGTGAGGTTGGGGGTGGATAAAAGCAGTCAGCATTTTTGCTTATTTGTCCAGCTGGGGGTGCATCCAGGTGGCTGCTGGAAGTTTTTACTGCCATGACTACAGTGTGCAGGGGGCTCTGGAGTGAGAGCGTGGAACATGCAGTGCGTGCCAGCTCAGAGAGGCAGAAGCCACAGAGAGCTAATGGCCTATTGTCAGTGCCCATCGTGTGGTCTCCCCCCGGGGGCCAGGCCCTCTCTAGACAGGGCCCTGGCTCTTGGCAGCAGCCCCTCAGCTGCTCTGGCCGCCACTGGCAGCCACTCCTGGGGACACAGGCACTTCTGTGTCCCTCTCCACTGTAACTCTGTCACGGGCCAAGAGACTGACCCCAGAATCAGCAGCAGCTTTCAACTGGAGCCTTTTGTAACGAAACAATGGTTAACTATGGCTCTCAGAGCGTCTCGGGGCCAGCTCCGTTCACAGCGGGATCTCCTTCTGTGCAGGGTTTTCCAGCTGTCTTTGTCTCTGGTCCTGTCCAACAGATGGCTGTGGCCTTGGAGAGCCTTCTAAAAAAACCAGCGACAACGAGACGTGGGTCCCTTCCGGGAAAACTGCAGCAAGGGCTCTTCCGGGGTCAGCTGAGGCCTGGGAAAGGATGACATTGGCAGTGGCAGGACTGCACTTGTCGCTCCCCTCTGGTGCCCTTCTCCCGCAAGGGCAGCAGAGCGCTTTCGGGGACACTCAGGAGATGGCCTCTGGGGCAGGCCCACGGAGATAAATATCAGATTCCGAGAATTCCTCCTCTGGAGGCCTCCTGGAAACGGATAAAGAACTCCTCCGGCGTGTGAAATATGAAACCACAGGGTAAGCTCACTGGTTCTTTAACCAACGTGGTTAACCTGCTGGGCCCTTCAAACCAGTGACCTAACTCACTTCAGTCAGGGTTTCGCTGCTCCACATGTAACTGGTGCTCTTCCTTTGGAACTGTTTTCTGAATTAACCAATTCAATTGTTAACAGTGAAAACATTGCTGGTAACCCAAAGAACTAATAATGGAAAAGGAGTAAATAAAAAGTAGCCTATTATATAGACATTAAAATATTGTTTATAGAGATTATGGGACCATGCTTATGATAAAATATAAAGTGAGAAAGGAATATAATAATATACATTAATTATTTCAAATTTATTTTTTAGATAAGGTAGACACATTGCTTCTCGGCCTTTTGGCTAAGATCAAGTGTAAAGTAGACACACAGGTAAGACAAGGAGAACCCCCCCCATGCTAATAGTAGTTGTACCAAGTCAATGGGATCATACGTGATTAATTTACTTTTTTTTATTTTCCAAGTTTTTAGCAGCATGATTGTATTCCTGTGTAATAAAAAATATACATATAGTTTTTTTAAAGTCCCATATGAATTATTGCCTGGGACAGATTAATTTAATAGGCTTAGGAGAAAAATCAGTCTTTTCAATTTAAAATTGCAAATACTTTTGGTAAAAGTTGCTATCACGCCGCTAATTGAGTCTTCTCTGACACTTGGCTCTTTCTAAAATTGGATCTACTGTAGCAAGCGGTAGATTTTGCCGCCATCGTCCATTCCCAGAAGAGCACAGATTGTTGCCCGTGTTGTTGAGTGAGATGACCCCAGGCCCGGGTTGGTGCTTGGCACCTGGTAAGATTCGGGAAGTAGCTGCTGAATGAATGGACAGCCTGTAGGCTGTGAAAGGAGTTGGACCGTAGGGCAGAGAAGGGAGACTGTAGAATAAAAGGGCCAATCCAAGACAAGAATGGCAAGAAAGGCTTTGCAGATGACACTACGCTGCCCACTTCGGGACTCACCCTGGTCCCCTAGGCCGTCTCTGGGTCACTGCCTGCCCCTCCCTGCTCCAATGGGCTTTTGCTCCTCAAGGCCCGAAGCTGCTGCTCTCTTTGGGGACAGGCCTTGGGCTGTGGTCTGTCCGCACTGCAGATTCACCCGAAGGACCAGGCCGAAGCTGCTCTCCCTCCCCATCGTGGTTGTCCCCATTTTCCACTTTGAGGACACAGGGACACAGAGTGGCTAACTAACTCACCTTTGTGCGTGTGAACACATAGCCGCACCTTGAACTGGGTGTTTCTGACTGTCCTTCCTGGGGGGCCTGGAACACTGTTCATTGTCCCTTCTCGTGGTGTCCAGAATAGCCAATAAAAAAATAGCATAGACAAACCCAGGTAGTAGAGCAGGTTAGGAGCCACATGAGGAGCATGGCTGGGTCACCCCTGCCCAGTGTGGATAGAGCCAAAGCAGAATCAGGAGGGTCAGGGAGAAGGGCTCCCCACATGTAAACATGGGGGGAACGTTAGAGGTCTGGCTGCCAAGGGCGTGCTGAGTAGAGCAAAGCCGGGACCCTCCTGTGGAAGCCACATTCGGGTCTTTGTGGACAGCCCTTGGTCTAACTCCGAGACACCTTTTGGTCCTCACAGATCTGAAATTGGAGTGACATGTAATGCCTATTTCCTTTGGTAAGATAATTTTGCTTGTGAAAGAGGAACAGTTTAATGTACACAGAGCTATATCAAAACATTCTTTCGGTTTAGCACAGAGATGCTGTCCATTCAGTAGTTGTGGGAACAGTAAGTGGACAAATGGATGACTGTGAACAGAGTTCCCAGAGGGCAAGCGAGCTCTCTTAGGGGCCTTAGAGGCCATTGGAGACAATGACAGCATGATGCACATGACATTCCTGGAGGTTCAAGTGTCCACAGATGGTACAGTGATTCTCTGAGTTGAGTGTGTGGAGGGAGTGCGATGAGCCCAAGCAGGACTGTGACTCCAAGCAGACAGGGTCGGGTGGTTCGGGCGAGAGTCCCGGGGGTGCTGGGAAGAGTGGTGTTACACTCACTCGGCAAGGAATCAGGAAAGTCGATTCAGAGGGAGTGCGTTTGAATTTGCTACGGAAGAAGTAGTATTTCAATACATGGGGATGTGGGAGTGGAATTGGAGCTGGGGTGGGGGAGGCGGGAGAAGAGAAAGCAGAGCCGACCAGGCAGGAAGCGAGAGGTGAGAGGGCCAGTTGCATTGAAACGTGGGTGCTGGGGAGACACATTGGAACATTGGGTTGCAGAGAGAGGTTGATCGTGAGCTTAATAAAAAGGTTTTTCAGTGTCGTGGTGGATTTGAACTGGCCTATGTACATATTCTTGCCTGGCACTCATTGAGAGGCTGGGCACCTCTGGGCTCACACAGACGACTGGGAACGGAAAACAGAAGGGCGACGTCACCGGTGTCCTGGGCCTCGGGAGCACTCTCATTATTGGGCCTCAAAATGTGTGAATTAGAACAGCCTTAGAAGGTATAAAAGGGTATAACCAGTAAGCTAAGGGCAAAAATGTAACCATGGCAACAGTTAAAAAAATAAATTGAATATTACTCTGTGCCCAATTAAACATGGAGTAGCAAGGCGGAAATGGAAATTTACCTGCGGCTGGATAGCTTCCTCACAGGTTGTGACAAAGCTGAGTACATTGGGTCAAATTTCCCCAAAATGGCTACAACAACAGCTCCCACATGTTTTTCAGTAATGTGACCTTCCCCATCTCCACCAGGAGGGGCAATTTATCCCTGCACACCCTGGAATCTGGGTGGGCCCCATAGTTGCTTTCATCAGTAGGATACTATGGCAACAATGTTGCCACAGTTGTGAGGGAAGCCCTTGGCTGGCCTGGCATCCTCTGCTTCCTTTGAAACACTCGCTCCTGGAATGCTTCTCTGGAAACCCGGCCACCATGTGGCAAGAAGCCCAAGTCACAGAGAGGGGCTCACACCGGTCCACAGCCACTGCTGGGCCTTCCTCCTTGCAGGCCAGGGGAGTGGACTTTATGGGAAGTCCAGCCCAGGGGTGTCTTTGGGTGACATGATCTCAGGCTGCAAGGACAGGAGAGGCTTTGAGCAAGAACCACTCTGCTGAGCCCAGTCCACTCACGGAGCTGCGAGGGATCAGAATGAGTTGTTATTTAAGCTGTTAGGGTTTGGGGTGGTCTGCTCACCAACAGTAGGTTCCTGGGACACCAAGATCAGGACACACTGTAGGTGCAGGCCCGTGGTGGTGCCGGTGACGGGGCTGGGCAGTGTGAGTGCTCAGAGGATCGATGACTCAGGAAGAGCAAGGCAGCCCAGGTGAAGGCGCGTGGCATGGGGGTGGGTGAGTGGGCAGAGGCTGGGCTGTGGCTGTCACCCTGAGCCCTGGCTTTCTCTGTCATGAAGTGGAAATAAATCCTCACCAGGTGTTAGGAGGGTTAAGCACAAAGGCATAAATAAGGCACTTTACATGCTGTGAACCTTCTCCAGAAGGTACCCTCGTGATTTCCTACGGATGGTCAGTTGTTAATAATTCGTTAGAATTCGAAGGTTCTGCGTCAGGAATGAGTTTCTCCTTGGAATGGTCTGCTTGTGGCAACTCCAAGAAGTGCACCTTAAACTGCTGCCCTGGGATCTCCCCGGCTGCGCTGCAGTCCTGTAAAGTTCTCTACATCCATTTATTCAGTCCTGTCTTCATTCATTCAGTTATTACTTGGATGTCAATTACCTGCCGAACAGTGTTGTAGGCATTGGGCCCAGAGCAGGAGCAACCCTCCAATCGCCTCCCCTCGTGGAGCCTGCAGTCTGGTATCGGGTTTACGGTGAAACGTTGCCAACAGTTTTAAGCTATTGGGGGGCAGTATAATGCATGTGTTCAAGGGTCAGCTAGACCTGGGTTCACACCCTGATTCTGCCACTTACCGACTATGAGACCGGGAAACTTACTGCAGCTTACTGTGCCTCAGTTTCTTCATCTCTAAAGTATAATAATTATTAATAATAACAACAATAATAATAATTATTATTCCACAAGGTTATTACAAGGGCCAAATGAGTTAGCAATGCATGTGGAACAATGACAGATACAAAATAAGCTGTCATGATAAATATAATTATTATTATCATTATTATTTTGTTTCTGTTAAGTAGTTTTCCTGTATCTCTTCCTGTTTTCTGATCAATAACAAGTTCTCTATGCCATTCAGTGTGGTAACTTTCTCTTTCTTTTCTCTTTGCTGTAGAAAGAAGTGTAATAAAGGATTTGTGACATGTTTTCCCACCAACGTCATCCATGCCTGGCAAGTTTGAGAAAACTCATCTAAATTAGCCCCTAATGAGATTATAAAGCCACAGATTGTATTAGCAACTGTTCAGTGGATGCTTGAACCTAAATTAAGGTTTTTACTTATCTCCCTGAGGTCACAACCCCAAGAAGATCAGAAGGTAAGCAGGGAATTCTGTGAACGCCTAGAGAGTGACGGCCCCGGGTCCCGTGGACCCACCCGCACCAGACATGGCGTCCTCTAGAGTCAGGTCACAGGGAGGCCTGGGAGAACCTATTCTGTAAAGTTAGGGAAAGCAGGACTGACTGTAATTCCTCAAGAAGCAAAAGCAGTTTTAAAAAGAAAGTAAAGATACTTAAAATCTAAAGGTCATCAAGTTGGCCTCACTAGGGAATTAATGAAAAACCTGCGTAGGAGGCTTTCTATTATGTCACAGAAATCCCAAGGCATGCAGTTCAGGGAGGGTGTGACATGAACATCACGTCATCAAATGTGAATGCTCCCTGTGTCTTTCTCCCACCACCCTCAGAGTGTGGCTTCCCTTTCTCAAGGTCTACCTCCAGATACAAAATGATTGCCACAACTCCAGCTATCATGTCTCTCATTCCAGGCAGGAAGAAGGAAGCATAGGGGGAAAAAAGAAGTCCTTTTCCTGGCTGAGTCAGCCCTCCTTTAGAAACTTTTCCAAGGGCTCTGCTCAACAAGTTCCACTTCCATCTCATTGCCCACAGCAGAGTGGAGAAATTGTCCCTGCGGTGTTGCACTGTGTCAGGAAGGACTGAGTTGAACCCTCTGTAATGAGCCTGAATGCTCCGGGCGGCTGCTGCGAAAGCCCTGTGCCTGCTGACACGTTGCCCTCTGAGCTTTTTTTGAAGTCAAAACCATCCGATATAAAATATCTGAAGTCCTTAATTATCGCAACACTTCAAGCCTTGAAAGTAGGGACTCTTCCTATGATTTCCAATGAAAAGCATAAATATTTAAACAGTCTTTGTCTTCTTCCTCTGTTCCCAGAGGAAGAACAGAGGAAGACTGCCTTATCCCCAAACCTGAATTCCTGGATTAACTTTTAATAATGACAGTTCAGGGAAGAATTACAGAGTCTATAATTTTTTTTTAAGTTGCTACATTCCTTGGTGGGTCGCTGTACCCATTTTAGCCCTGGGATTTCGGGTGATGCTTCCCGGGGGTCCTTTGTATGAATTTCATGTCACAAAGCCTGAAAAGTTAATATTTTCTCCGAATGAGCACAGGACTTGTCAGGTTCTTAATCTCATGATGTCAATCACTCTATTTAGTTAATTAGAGTTTACATAAACTATTTCCAAGATTCCTTTAGGTAATTTACAAAATCGGGCATACTTAACAATAAAAACATTTGAGATGGGAATAAAGCATTTAAAAAGGAGAGTGCCAAGGATGGAGGAATTGAGCAAAAAAAGAAAAAGGACTCACGGACACCAACGACGGTGAGGTGATTTGGTGACTGTCAGGTGGGGAGGAGCAGTAGAGGTGGAGGAGGGTTTAAGGGGGATAAATGGCCATGAGAAATACAGTAAAAATAAACTACTAAAATTAAAAAATAGGAACATTAAAAACAAAAATATATTAGGGCGATTATACTTCTTTTCTCTGACTTACACAAAGGACATCATGCCACGGTGCTCCTTCAGCCTAATGCTGTGTTGAAAGGTGATGGGCTTTCTCCTAGTGTTTTGAGATCCTGCCCGGAAAGGTGCTGTAAGCTTCCAGGACCACTGTTATTAGACATTGTCATTTGAACATAGCTCAAAGCATTTATATCCTACCTGTGATGTAACATGAACTGGATGTGTAATCTGTAGATTCGAGGGACGAACAACTTCCTAATGTAATAACAGGTCCTGGCTCTTGCTCCACCCAGTAAGTAATTACTGGGGAAGTGAGTGGGCTGAGTGCTGACACGGGCAGTAGCTGCTGAGGAGGGATTTTGCTCTCTTCCTTAATGATCTTTCTTTTTTTTTTATTTTTTTTAATTTTTTTATTGATTATGCTGTTACAGTTGTTCTATTCCCCCTTTATTCCCCTCCACCCTACCCCCCATCCCCACCATCACCCCCCCTTTAGTTTATGTCCATGTGTCTCAAGTCCTTTAGATTCTATATTTCCCATGCTGTTCTTGCCCCCCCATCTATTTTCTATCTACTGTCTATGCTACTTGTTTTCTGTACCTTCTCCCCCCCTTCTCCTCCTCCCACTCCCCCTGTTGCTAACCCTCCTTGAGATCTTCATTTCTATGTTTCCACTCCTGATCTAGCTGTCCTTTTAGTTTGCTTTAGTTTTAGGTGTGGTTGTTAATAACTGTGAGTTTGTTGTCCTTTCACTGTTCATGTTTCTTTAACTTCTTTTTCTTAGATAAGTCCCTTTAACATTTCATATAATAAGGGCTTGGTGATGATGAACTCCTTGAATTTGATCTTATCTGAGAAGCACCTTATCTGTCCTTCCATTTTAAATGAAAGTTTTGCTGGATAGAGCAATCTTGGTTGTAGGTCTTTAGATTTCATGACTTGGAATACCTCTTTCCAGCCCCTTCTTGCCTGTAAGGTCTCTTTTGAGAAATCCGCTGACAGTCTGATGGGAACTCCTTTGTAGGTGACTGTCCCCTTAGCTCTTGCTGCTTCTAGGATTCTCTCCTTCATTTTAATCTTGGCTAATGTAATTACGATGTGCCTTGGTGTGTTCCTTCTTGGGTCCACCTTCTTTGGTACTCTCTGAGCTTCCTGGATTTCCTGGAAGTCTATTTCCTTTGCCAGATTGGGGAAATTCTCCTTTATTATTTGTTCAAATAAGTTTTCCACTGGTGGTTGTGCCTTTCCCCCTTCTGGTACCCCTATAATTCGGCTGTTGGAGCATTTAAATATGTCCTGGAGGTTCCTAAGACTCTCCTCATTTCTTTGAATTTTTGCTTCTTGACTCTTTTCTGTTTGGCCATTATTTGCTTTCTTCTGATCCACTCCATTGATTTGAGTCCCAGTTTCCTTTTCATTGCTATTGGTGTCCTGTGCAATTCCATTCATTTCAATTAGTTTCGCCTTCATATATTTGTCTAATTTGTCCGTATAATCAACCAGTTCTGTGAGGATCCTGATCACCAATGTTTTAAACTGTGCGTCTGTGAGTTTTGCTATTTCTTCATCGCTTAGATTTATTGGCTCTGGGGCTCTGAGATCCTCCTGCGCCATTCTTGGTCTGTTCGGGCCCTTTAAATGTGAGAAGCGGCGCCTTGGATTCCCAGGTCACTGGGTTGTGACGCTGTATGTGGGGGCGTGGCCAGAGCGGGGAAATGGCGACCCCCTCTGCCACTTCTCACAGCTGGGTGCGGAGGAGCAGTGCCTTAGGCGGTTCACCTGGGCCGGGCCACTCAGAGTCGCTGGGTTATGATGCTGTATGTGGAGGTGGGGTCAGAGCAGGGAAATGGCGGCGCCCTCCACTGCCGCTTACCGTGGGGACTTACCGGCCCGGTCCAACCGCCCACTCTCTCGCCTGTCCACCCGCGCACAAATGCGCGACCTCAGTCAACACGCAGCCCCGGGCCCGGCTGTCTCCCCCTCGGTCGCTCGCCTGGTTGCTCGCTGGGTCGCTCACTAGGTCTGACCCTGCGCCTGGATTCCGCGGGCCTGAGTGTGTCTGGCCGAGTCCTCCTGTGCAACCCTGCTCCGCCAGCCGCTGGTTTCGCCCCTTACCGGTCAGGCTGAAGAATTTGTTGTTAACGGACTTCCGAAAAGTTCAATTTTCCATGTTCTGGCTGTGTTTTCTGTTGCTAATATTTAGTTTTCTCTAATCTTGGTTGTATGAGAAGGCACGGCACATCCACCTATGCCTCCATCTTGGCGGAAGTCCCCCTGATCTTTCTTATAAGCACTTTTAAAACAGTTTTTCTTGATTCTGTTTTGTAAAATATTTTTTCCATTGCAGTTTACATTCTGTATTATTTCGTATTAGTTTCCAGTGTAAGCCCAGCAGTTAGGCAATCATATACTTTACAAAGTATTCTCTGCGATTTACAGTGCCCACCTGGCCTCATACTCAGCCATAAAAAAGGAGAAAATTTTTTTCTTTTTTTTCCAGATGTTTCTTTCTAATGAGTTGACCGTTACATTTCCTAAGCTCTGAAATGACCAACGGACCATAGAAAGACATTGCTTTAGGCTCCTGCTGGACACCAAAAAAGGGACAAAATCTTATAAGCACTTTTTTAAAGGCACTAGTGTGATAACAGCCTTAAGAAGCTGAAAAGCTTAGTTGGCTTATTAGAAAAGTGTTATTCAAACTGCGCTGGTGTTTGCTGGGCCTTGTTAGTATACCTTTTAAGGATGTGGGCACAAAGAAGGTCCTTTTAAGATACCATCTCTGGCTGATGCTGCAAGAAGAGCAATAAATGGTTTCTGTAGACAGAGAGCATTGTACAGGGAACAGGTCCAAAGTGTTGGATTGTAGACTATTTTGTCACTACCTGGCAGTGATCCCTTGAAAAAGTCATTTTGATCTCCCTGGATCTTACTTTTCTCTTGTATGAAATGCAATGATCTCTTCCAGCTTCATTAATTTATAAACTTATGAGATGCTGAACCTTAGGAATTCTCTGTGAGATCCATCTGCCCTGCACGTTGTGAGAATGGGCGGGACTATCTTATGCTCCTGAGATGTGATGTGGTTTGTGTATTTCATGATGTCTGTTCACTTCTTGTGTGTGGTAAGGATGAATCAATAATTAACACTTGAATCAAGCTGAATCCTTTTGTATACTATATCAAGTACATAAAAAATAACTTTTGGGTGGGAGATAAGTAGTTACAAAACATATTTTAAAAATCTAAATGGAGGGAAGAAGTAGGTGGAGATTGGAAAGGAGTGGGCAGAACACATTTACTTTAGAAAAAAATTTAGTTCAACTAATCTCTGCTTATTAAAGGCAAGGCATTCATTCAACTTTGCATTACTGATTCCTGATTCACCAACCCAAATTCAACACTCAACTGGTGAATACATTTTATTGCTTTTTAAAAAATGAGGATGCCTACGGAGTGAGGTCTTTCAGATGTAACTTTGAAAAATGAAACTGGGTGTGTTTTAAATAGTTAAGATTAAAAATGGTCAAATGGTTTTGTTTTTGTTGTTAGGGCCCAAGGCACTGTGCTTTGATTAGCGGGGATGACTCATAGCTTGTGAGCGATTTGAGGAAGGAGATAGTTGAACTGTTGCTTATTTACTTCTTTAATCTGTGACAGGTTTCCGTAAACACGTGGTTTCTTTAAAATCTCTAGGGCGACAGGAAAAGCACTGGACTAGTGGGAGATTATGGGTACACCTCCCCCTACTGGGCATAATTTGTAACTGCTTACTTGTATGGACCTTGCTGATGGGTGTGTGGATGGTGGAAGAAGGTTGGTTTCCCTGGAAATAGAAACCTTGGGATTATAACTCTTGTTTAGGAGGTAGGGGGGAATAAAGAGGGGTGTGTGTGTGTATGCGTGTGCATGTGTATGTGTTTTTCTACTGGACAGGAAAAACATCATAGATAAAGGCATGGAAGCCAGGGAATAGATTCCAGGTTAACCAGAGAAGAGGTATCATGTAGGAGAAATCATGAGAAAGCGTGTAGAAAACTAGGTCAGAGCTAGTTGGGGAAGATTTTGAGCTTCAAGCTATAAAATGGGGAGCCACTGAAGCAATTTTTTTCTACTGAAGCTAATTTTGAACAGAGGAATTCATGTGTCTTATTGTTTTTTTTTAAATCTTGTCAGCAGGCATTTGTTGAGCATGTCCCATAAAGACAGTCACTTGTTAAATGGTGTGCACAAGTGAAGATAAATCTCTCTGAGTCCTGACCTCAAGCAGCTTAAAGTCTAGTAGCTGTGATCAGGCAGGAACCGTAACACAAAGTGTAAAGTGTGTCACACCAAGTAAAACTAGGAAGTAAAAGGGGTTACTTTGAACAGTGTAACAGAAGGTTGTCATGGTGAACGGCAAGTTGATCTTGGCAGTAAGAATGTACTGGAGAATGGAGTGAAAGAACCTAGTCAGATACACAAATTTTTGGTATATCATGTCTTAAATTGAATATATACAATTTCATAACAAACCAATTCGAATACTTCTCTGTATGGAATGAACATGGGTAAACAAGCTGTGGTGTATTCATACAGCGGAATACTGTTCAGCTATCAAAAGAGACAAATGACTATGCTGATTCACGCACAGTAGGAATGAATCTCCAGACATTGCTCTGAATGAGAGAAATGGGACAGAAAAGTGGGAAGATGATGCGATTGTTTCCATGGTGAAATTCTGGAACAGACAAAAAGAATCTATATTGATGGAAATGAGGCCGCTGGTTGACTAGGATGAGGGGGGGCGTTGGGGGAGGTGTTGACTGATTACGAATGAGCTCAAGGACACTTTCTGGGCGGATACTCTGCATCTTGAGAGCGGGCAGTGGTCACATGCGGGTGAATACATTTGTCAAATTTCACTTATTTCCACATAAAAATACGTGAATTTTATTGCTTATAAATAAAAATCAATAAAGTTTACTTAAAAATAAAGAAATGGTGAAGCATACGAGGTTACTATGGTCAGCACATACCGTGTTTTTTGGACCATAAGATGCAACTAGGTTTTAGAGGAGGAAAATAGGAAAAAAATATTTGGAGCAAAAAATGTGGTAAAATGTTTAATAACATAAATAACATAAACAGAACTTAATAGCAGTATTAACAACCATTATTCCTTCCACATTTGGGGAAGGGGGAAGTATGTCATGTAGTCCGAAAAATACGGTACTTAATTTCTGATTACTCATTTTTAATTTTGTTTATTAGTCACTAAACTATAGTTTAATAAGGCAAGTAAATCCACTTTAATAAAAATTGTAAATTTATTTAAAACAAAACAAACAAAAAGACATGCTAGACAGAGTGAGTCACTCACACTTTCTGAAGAGGGTGGATGGATACAAAGGGAGTAAAGGGAATATTCCAATAAATGATATTGGAGAACTTTCCAGAACTGATGAAAGACATGAATCTACAGAAAGCATCATGTACACTGCCAGGACCAGCATGGCTCTGTTGGTTGAGTGTCATCCTGCAAAGCCAAAGGTCACTTGTTCAATTCCTGGTCAGGGGGCATGCCTGCATGGTGAGCCATCCACGTTGGGGAGCAAAAGAGAAGCAACCAATTGATCTTTCTCTTGCTCTCTCATGCATCGATGTTTCTCTCCTGCTCTATCTCCTTCCCTTCCCCCATCTCTAAAAATAAATGAATAAAGTCTTTAAAAAGAAGCACAACACATACCAAGTATAGATAAATAAAAATACTTATCTCCATTCATAGATTTAATCTACCACAGAAACATAAAGAACACTAGACATTTGAGTGGAAATAAAAAAGAAAAGCTGACACAACTAAGTGAATTGAGACAGTCCAGGGGCAACAAGGAGATATGCAAAGATTGAACAGTCACTGCTCTAATTAAACCTTTGAATGCTTTCTAAATCTGCCCAAGTTTTCATACTCTTGGTACTTTCATTTGAAACCCATCAGGTTTTCTCTGGTGTCCAGAAAAAGTAGCTTTTTCATGTAAAGTTAGAATGAGAACTGTGAAATTGTGAAGGGAATTACAGCAGGTTTGAGGAACAGTTTGGTTTGCTTTTTCAGTGAAAGTTGAGAGAAAATTCCTTGATAGGTAAAATTCTCCATAAAATCTTTCTGTGGAAATTACAGTGGAATTTTTTTCTCCTTCATTATTCAGGCAAGCCCTCTATACATCAGGAAAAATGTTATAGATTTGAAGGTGCTTAAAAATAGAATAGGGAATCTTGCCATGGGTTAGTGGTAATGGAAGTTGTTTACTTTGGACATCTGATTTTATTATTCTATAGGCATTTACATAACTCTCTGCTTAAGCCATGCATTCATACGTGTTCCTCTCATGCATTCAGATTTAAGGAATCATTTTCTTTTCTATAAATAGATAACGAGAGCTAGGAGATAAAGATTTTAAAAAGAGAGAGAGCCAGAGAGAGAAATAAATTCAGGCACAAAGTATCTTCCTGTATCTTTGTCCCTGTCTGTGCCTAGATCCTTGTCCTTGTTTGTTCGTGCCATTGGCAGAGCGCCCAGACACCACAGGTTCATTTATTACCCAAATTCCTTACTGATGACTCTAAGAAAGGATTCTGGTTATGTCTAATCTGGGAGAAATGTGGTAATTTCCATTCATCTGTTCAAAAGCTCCACTGCAGTTAGCGTGCCAATCAAGGTCATTCAGCATTCTGAGAGGGAGTCGCTTGCTTCCTTTTCTCTACAATCAGTTACAGCTTCAGGTGCTGCCTGCCTTTGAATTGATCTTTTCATAAAAGTGCATGGAGGTAATATTTTTCTGTGTTTTTCTTTTTAATAAATTTTTAAATTTAAGTTTACAGTTGATGTACAATATCATATTAGTTTCAGGTGTACAACCCAGTGATTAGGCATTTATATAACTTATGGAGTGATCATCCTGGCAAATATAGTACCCATCTGACACAATAAAAGTTATTACAGTTTCATGGGTCCTGTTCCCAACACTGTACTTTCCATTCCACGACTACTTTTTAATTACTGATTTGTACATCTTGGTCCCTTCACCTTTTTCACCCATTCCTCCAACTACCCTTCCATCAGGCAACCATTAAAATGTTCTCTGTATCTGTTTTTTTGTTCAAATACCTTGCTTTTTTAGATTCCACATTTAAGTGAAATCATATGGCACTTGTCTTTTTCTGTCTGATTTATTTCTCTCAGAATAATACCCTCTAGGTCCATCCGTGGTGTTGCAGATGGCAAGATACCATTCTTTTTTTATGGCTGAGTTATATTCCACTGTATACATGTACCACTTCTTAATCCTTTCATCTACTGATGGATACTTAGATTGCTTTCAATTGTAAAGAATGCTAAAGTGAACATATGGATAAGAGATATGTAACACCATTGTATTATTCATATATTTAATCTTTTTTTTCTTCTTCTTAAAGAAGACCTTTGATATTTCTTGTAATACAGTGTTAGTGTAATGAACTCTGTTAGTTTTTTCTTCTCTGGGAAACTCTTTACCTGTTTTTCTATTCTGAATGATAGCTTTGCCTGGTAGAATAATTTTGGTTGTAGGTCCTAGCTTTTATCGCTTTGAATATTTCATTCTAATCTTTTCTGGCCTACGAAGTTTTAGTTGGGAAATCAGCTGACAGTCTTGTGGGAACTCCCTTGTAGGTAACTTGATGCTTTTAAGATTCTCTTTTTGATGTTAGCCTGTGGCATTTTAATTATGGTGTGTCTTGGTGTGGACCTCTTTGGGTTCATGTTGTTTGGGACTCTCTGAACTTCCTGGACTTGTATGTCTATTTTCTTCACCAGGTTAGGGAATTTTTCAGTCATTATTTTTTTCAGACTTTGAAATTCAATCTTTGTTTTCAACTCCTTGCTTGCTCTCTCTTTTCTCCTTCCAGCATCCCCATAACGAAAATATTGGTGTGCTTGAATTTGTCCCAGAGGCTGCACAGACTATCCTCATTTTTTTTTAGTTTTTTCTTTTTGCTGTTTTGATTGGATATTTTATCTTTATTTACCTTCCAAATTGATGGTTTGATCCTCTGCTTCGTCTATTCGACTTTTGATTCTCTGTAATATGTTCTTCATTTCAGTTAGTGTGTCCCTCATTTCTGACTAGTTACTTTTTAATTTTTTATCTCTGTTTTTGTTTCCTATCTTTCTGTTGAAGTTCTCACTGAGATTGTTGAGCATCTTTATAACCAGTGTTTGAACTCTGTAGCTGGTACATTGCTTGTCTCTATTCTGTTTAGTTCTTTTTCTAGAATTCTGTTCTGTTCTTTTATGTGGAACGTGTTTCTTTGTCTCCTCATTTTGGCTGCCTCCCTGTTTTTGTTTCTATGTATTAGGTAGAGCTGCTACATAGACCAATCTTGGTAGAGTGATCGTATGTAGTGTCTCATAGGGCTTAGTGGCGCAGCCTCCCCTGTGACCTGAGCTGGATGTTTCAGGTGCACCTCTCATGTGGGGGCTCTGTGTACCCTTCTTTTGTAGTTGAGATTTGATTGCTGATGGCAAGTCAATGGAAGGGTTTAGCCCAGGTTGAACAGCTATGAGGACTGGCAGTGATCACAGCAGAGGATCTGGTGTGTGTATGCTGGCCTCATGGAGAAGGACTTTCTTCAGTGGGCATCTGGTGACTGCTGAGTCTGCCCCTTCAGTATGTTAATTGTGGAGGTGGTTGGGTGGTGCTTGCATGCAGTCTGAAGCTGTTCACCAGGTAATACTGTCTCTCATGCCTCCCAGATGATGCAGGACAAGGTCGGCTGCTGCCTGTGCCCAGCCCAGGACCACCTGGCACGAGTAACAAATTGATCTGCAGGTGGCTGCTCCTTGTACTGGGCTTGGAGGTGCTTAGGAGAGGCCAAGCTGTGAACCAAGGCCAGCTGTAGCTAGTGCCGGGCCTGGGTCTGCTTAGCAAGAGGTATAGGGCACGCAAAGGCCAGATGCTGCTTGTTTGTGATTTGTGAACCTTTGAGAGATTTTAGGAAAGTCTACAGCATGAGCCAAGGCAGGTGGTTTCTATAGAAGAGTCACTGGAAACAGCTTGGGTGAGGTAAGGTCTCATGGAATCAGTAATGTGGCATGAACAGTGTCATCCAGGTTGATGGAGACTCAGATGTGGTATCTGCCTGCCGGCTCTGTTTGGGGGAGGGTTCAAGCAAAGGAACAATAGCCTCTGCCAGAACTTCTGTCTGGGAGAAAGCTGCCCTTCCAGCCCTCAGCTTGAAGCTGACAATTCAGTTCCTCCCCATATGTCCCTGATATCTTTCAAGCTGCTGCCCCAGTGCTGGAGCTCAAAGCAAGTGAGTCAGAGTAGTAAGTCCCTATGTGTGGGCTCTTTAAGAGGACTGCCTAGGATTCCAGAAGCCCTTCTTCTCACTCCATCACAATCCCCACTGGTTTTCATAGCCGGAAGTTTTGGGGACTTCTCTTCCCAGCACTAGAACCCTGAGTTGTGGATTCTCATAAGGGATGGGGACTCCTCACTTCTCAGGGAGACCTCTGTAGCTGAGATAGCCCTCCCAATTTTTAGCTGCCATATGTGGGTGTGGGTCCAGCCCCTTCCAAGTGTCCACCCTCTAGTAGCCTTGATGTGGCTTCTTCTTTATATCCTTAGTTATAGGACACTGTTCATCTAGATTTTAGGTGGTTTTGAATGATGATTATTTTGTAGCTTAGTTGTAATTTTGATGTGGTTGTGGGAGGTTCCAAGTACCATGTTTACCTACATTGCCATCTTGACCTCAAGTTCTTTTCTTTTTCCTGAAAAATGCAGCATGTCTCCAGAGATGTGATGTGTACCAAAGAGAGAAGTTCTGAATCCTCTGGGTATAAGCTCACGTGGACCCCACTTCATCAGAGTTTGTCGATTTTCTTTACTTCCTGTTCAAGAATTCCACTCTCATTGCTCATCAGTCATTAGGGCTCATTGTGAGAAATTTATCTAATTATATCCCCTTGGTGGCAAGAAGGCAGTGAAAAATAGTACATGCTTTTCTAAAGACAAACCCTTAAATATCTGTGCTTTTCTTACTACTGTAAAAAGATCCTTGAATTTATTGGGACCTTAGACCAAATTTTTGAGAGACAGCTGCTCATGCATTGTTTTTCATTTTTTTAGTGTTTGGGTTGTCCAGCATCCACTAGCATTAGTGAATGTGATCGATCAGCTTTCTTATTTTAATGTATGAAGTGAATATTTTAATGTAAATTTTTAATTCTTTTAATGATTTTCTTTTTTTAAAGATTTTATTTATTCCTTTTTAGACAGAAGGGAAGAGAAGGAGAAAAAGAGGGAGAGAAATATCGGTGTGTGGTTGCCTCTCCAGTGCCCCATACTGGGGGTCCGGCACACAACCCAGGCATGTGCCCTAGACTGGGAATCGAACTGGCTACCCTTTGGTTCACAGGCCATGCTCACTCCACTGAGCCACACCAGCCAGGGCAAATTCTTTTAATGATTTTTTAAAAATATATTTTGAGAGTTTTTTGGTGATTTTTTCAGAGTTTGCTTATACATATTAATTTATCAGTATCTACTTCAGATTTATACTAACGTAATTCCAGTTAGATATAGAAATGTTACATCTCACACAAATAGAATCACATAATTTGTGATCACCTGTGGTAGTTTTTTTCCACTTGGCATAATGTTTTCAAACTTTATTCATATTTTAGCTCGTGTTGGTATTCACTTTTTTATTACTGAATAATATTTTATTTAAAACAGACTCATATTTTAATCTATTCATAATCTATTCATCAATAGATGGGCATTTGGATTATTACCCTTTTTTGGCTATCATGAATAATCTTGCTATAAATGTCTGTATGCAAGTTTTTGTATGAGTGTATATTTTCAATTCCTTTGGGTAGATTTTTTTAAGAGGGGAACTCTTAAAAGAGTTTTTAAGAGGGAAACTGCTGAGTCATATGGTATCTCTATGTTTAGCATTTTGAAGGATTGCCAAAGTATTTTCCAAAGCAGGTGCACCCTTTTACATTCCCATGAGCAATGAATGAAGGCTGTACTGTTCACATATTCAGAAATGCTTGTTTTGGTTGTCCCTTTTATTTTAGCCATCCTAGTGGGTGTGACATGGTATCTCATTGTGGTTTGCTCTGCGTTTCCCTTATAACTGGTGACACTAAACATCTTTTTATGTGTCTGTCAGCCATTTGTATATCTTCTTTGGAGAAGTGTGCATTCAAGTCTTTGCCCATTTTAAATTGATTTTTTGTTTTTTATTGTTAATTTCTGGGAGTCCTTTATGCATTTTCAATATAAATCCCATGTCAGGTTCTCATTTTGTACATTGTCTTTTCACTTTCTTGACAATGTCCACTGAAGCACAAAATGTTTTAATTTTGATGTAGTTCCCATTTGTCCACTTTTTCTTTTCTTTCTTGTGGTCTTGAGAAATCATTGCCTAATCTGTAATAACAAAGATTTACTTCTACATTTTCTTTCAGGGTTTTAATAGTTTTGTCTCTTTTATTTAGGTCTAGGATTAATTTTGAATTAATTTTTATGTATCCTGTGAGGTAGGGGTTCAGCTCCATTTTTTTTTTTTTTTTGCATGTGAGCATCCAGTTGTCCCAGAACCATTGTTGAACAGGCTATGCTTCCCTGTTGACTAGTCTTGGAATCCCTGTTGAAAGTCAACTGACCATTCATGTAAGGGTTCATTTCTGGACTTCGAAACTATTCCTTTGATTCACATGTCCCTTCTTATGCCAGGGCCACACTGTCTGCATCATTGTAACTTTGTTGTAAGCCTGTGAATGGGGAAGTGTGTGTCCTCCAACTTTGTTCTTTTCCAGAATTGTTTGTCTGGCTAGTCATTCTGGACTCCTTGCACTTGTGTATGGGTTTTGTGATCAGTTAATCTGAGAAAAATCCAGTGGGGATTTTGATAGAGATTTCATTGAATCTGTAGATCAGCTCAGAAAGAATTGCCATCTTATCTGTATTAAGTTCTTTGATCCATGAACGTTTTTAGATTTTCCATTATTTAGTTTTCCCATTATTTAGATCTTCTTTGATTTCATAAAGCTATGTTTAATAGCTTTCAGAGTATGAATTTTGCACTTAAAGATTATTTCCAAATATTCTGTTTTTCAGAATATTGTAATTGAAATTATTTTCTTAATCTATTTTTGGGTTGTTTCTTGTTAGTTTGCAAAAAATATAATTGCTTTTAAAAACATCTTATTTATTTATTTTTAAGGAGAGGGGAAGAGAGGGAGAAAGAGAGAAAGAGAAATATCAATGTATGGTTGCCCCTCATGCACCCCCTACTGGGGACCTGGCCCACAATGTAGGCATGTACCCTACCTGACTGGGAATCAAACCTGTGACACTTTGGTTCACAGGCCAGCGCTCAATCCACTGAACCACACCAGCCAGGGCCCAAATATAATTAATTTTTGTATAATGATTTTGTATCCCAACTTTGCTGAATTTGTTTATTAATTCTAATCATTTTCTAGTGAATTCTTTTGGATTTTGTATATGTAAGATAATGTCATCTGCAAATAGAGATTATTTTGCTTCTTTCTTTCCAATGTGGATACATTTTATTATTTCTTTTTCTTGCCTAAGTGCTTTGGCTAGGACCTCCAGTACAATGTTGAATAGAAGTGATGAAGGAAGCCATCTTCATCTCCTCCCTGGTCTTTAGAGGAAAGCTTTCAATTTGCCTAAAATTAAATCTGATGCTGGCTATGGGTTTTTCATACATATCTTTGATCAACAGGAGGAAGTTCCCTTTTATTCATAGTTTATTGACAAAGTACTATTTAACTACTCCATAAAGAAGTTGAATCAATTTCCATTTTCAAAAAGTTCCCTTCTTTCCTCACCTTTTTTCATTTTTCACTTAATTTTAAAAATTTACTCAGAAAATATAATTTTGGCCTATATACCATATAGTGTAGTTTTTAAAAGGAGCATTAACTTTTTAATTAAAGATTTTATTTATTTATTTTTAGAGAGAAAGGATGGGAGGGAGAGAAACATGGATTGGTTCCCTCTTGCACACTGCCGACCAGGGACCTGGCCTGCAACCCAGTCACGTGTCCTGACCAGGAATAGAACTGGCAAACTTTCGGTTTGCAGGATGAATCCCAATACACTTAGACACACCAGTCAGGGCAATAAAAAGTAATTTTAAGAAATTACTCATGAAATTGATCATCTAGGAAGGCATTCTCTTTTCCCACCTCTGCAGTTACCAAAATTTCTCTTTTCTCCTTTTTTTCTCAGTACATGATAAGTAAATAATAATTTATGCTTAATGTAGAGCTAAATCAGGTATCATTGGCTGAGGGAGATTGCATTTTTAACCTTTCTCTAATGGATGTTTCTCAGATGTAAGAAAAACATTTTCTAGTTGGGAGAATTCAGACATCAGTAATGATTACTTAGGCTGTCGCCTACTCCGGTTAAAGGAAATAAGCTGGTATTTGATGTGAAGTCATCTTTAACAAAATGGTATTACAGAAGCTCTTCCAGAGTTTCATAGAATAATTCAGCCACTTCAGTCTGATGTTCAGTTTCCTATCGGTTTTCTTTCTTTTTTAAAAAAAAGATTTTTATTTTATTTAGAGAGGGGAAAGGAGCGAGAAAGAGAGGGAGAGAAACATCAGTAGGTGGTTGCCTTTTTCACACCCCCTACTGGGAACATCTCCTACAACCCAGGCATGTGCCCTGACTGGGAATCGAACCAGTGACTCTTTGATACTTAGGCTGGCACTCAATCCACTGAGCCACACCAGCCAGGGCTCCTATTGGTTTTCATTAGCTAGTTTCTGAAACTAACCTCTTGAACTCTGAGTTTGTGTACCATTCAGCCTGGTAACTAAATAAACAGTGGCATGAGTGAGGTGGGTAAACCAGCTCTCTTGATTCAGACAGCTACTTTATTTATCTCTGACCTCCTTTCAGAAAAGATTTACTGCCACTTACATTAAGCGCTCAGGAAACTGGGATGCCGGGAGCATGAGAACAGGAGAGACAAGCTGCACCAGCTCTGTGTTGGGTGGGAGAACTCCCTGCTGGGGCTACTGGCATTACCATAGACTCTACAGCCTCCTCCTGGAAACAGCTGCTGCTACCCAGCTAGCCAGGGCATGTGGAAGGTGACAGCATCTCCTCTTCAGCTGATCCAGAGGAGGTGATGCTGGTTTGAATCTCCTGGTCTAGTGATGCTGTCACTCTCCTGGGTCCCACACACCAGGGCAAGCACACTCCCTCTGAGGGAGAAGATTCGCACAGCCCATCCTGTAATCTTAGGATGCAGAGAGGGATAGAGACTTCAAAGTCACTGCCAGCTAGAGCCAAAGAGCGTGAAGGGATTTCAGGGGGAGAAAGCTACAAACTCTCACTCTCCAAATGGGTGTCTTGGAGGTTAAGTGACTGGGATGTGGTGCAGAGATTGCTGAGTCCACAGCCTGCTCCTGGTACAGAGCAAGTGCTCAGAAAACACTACCTGTCCCCAGGACTCAGGTTTGCGTCTTTCAAGGAGTGGAGTACAGCGCTTCACCACTTTTAAATCTCAATTCAAAAACGGAAAACAAACTTTAAAAATGTTAAGCATAGGTCCTTAACTTACACTTGGCAACAGTATATAATTAATGTAAAAGGCTAATTTATCGCAGTGCTAAAATGTCTACCAACCCATAGCTCATGCATATTCATTTTCAGGTAACCACGGTTTAACAGAGTGCAGATTTTATATATACAGGTCTGGTTCTGGACAACATCTGTGACTACTGTTTCATATTTTTTTATTTATCAACCAACCAGATTATTTCCACTAAAATGATTAATTTATACTACCAATTGGTTTAGAACTAGGAAACTAAATTCCAGATGGCATAATGGATCCTTCTTCTTACACACGTCTATGTGGCTTCTTTGATGTCAAAGGACTCTGTGATTAAGCTACATAACATTAGTTGCACTGGTTTGTTGATGGGTTTTTTCTAATATGCTTTTCCCCACTGTGGCAGAACTGAAGTTTTTAATGGGACCACATCCTGCTTCGCAAAGCCCTCTACAGATGCCTCATCACCTTTCCTATGGTTTACATCTCATTTAAAGCTATTGCATTTGTTAAATATGATCCACTGCAATGGTTGTAAAATCAAGTCCTGACTTTCTTATAAAAAATAAAACTGGCCTTGCATCTTTTTACAAAAAAGATGTTATTTATTTTTAGAGAAAAATATCAATGTGTGAGAGAAACATCAGTTGGTTGCCTCTCATATGCGCCTCAACCAGGGACTGAACCCACAACCCAGGCATCAGACCCGCGACCTTTGACACCCAACCAACTGAGCCACATGGTTGAGGTATGACCTTGCATCTTAACTAGGAAAAAACTGGAGGCCGTATGATAAAATCAGAGCTTCATTATTAAGTCAGTGAAATAGCCATTACTCCTTTAGTTCGTTTCTTACTGGGGATGCTTCTTGCATACACCGCAAAGGCAAATGGAGAATGGCAAGTAGGTGAATACCCTGCCTCTCTGAACCTTCCTCAGGCCTTGATCAGTTCTTTCATTTCAGGCTCTGGAACAAGGGGGGCCCCATTTTCTAGCTAAGATGGCAGAAAAACGTGTTTTTCACGAAGGCATAAGAGTCTCTGCTCCCTACCCCCTAAACAGAATTATATCTCTTTAATCACTTACGGAAGTTTCATTCTTATGAAATTAGGTCAAATGTTGACTTCACTTATGTTTTCAAAAGTCAGTGGGAGAGTTCTGGGCCTTCTGTTCTTTCAGAGAGTGTTTGTTTTCTCACCCTTTATTTCACACTCCCTTTGCTTTTTCTCTTTAACGAGAATATGAAACAAAAAAGAGCATATTTCATCTTCCCAGGCATTATCACCAGAGCTATTTTTAACTTCAGTTTCTGCCAATATTCTGCCTCTTCTTTACAGGACGGAAAGAAATCAGTCTTTCATATTAGAAAACAAGATTGTGTCATAGGGAGTTTGTCTTTATGTGTATTTATTAGAGATTTTAAAGAAGACAAAACCCCAGAAGATCAGAGTACTTGATTTCCCATATCATGTCCATGTACAATGGCATACCACTGATTGAGCATAAAAATGTAAAAATTATTCTATTTTTAATTCTTCCTTACCTCCTCCTCTCCCCTTTCTTTCCCTTTTTACCTCATTTTGTGTGGATATTAAGAATACTCTCCCAAAATAATTAGTAGTGGCTATTTCTTTGCCCAGGAATTTGTGACTTGCCTTACCTCAAAGTATACATTGGACGATGTGAGCACTGTTGCACAGCTCAGTGACAGTGACAGAGCCAAGGGTTGCCTGTGTGCGACAATTCTAGGCACTCTTTTGTTACAGGGTTTGCTTTTGAGGTGCCTGTAACTTAAAAAAAGGGAAACCTCCTTTACTGAAAAATTCCTTTATTATTGTAAACAAAAATGTTCCTAATATTCTAGCAAAAAGGTAGGATTTTTTTTAGTAATTGGGAAAAACTAACAAACACAACTTATATTTCTATTTAAATTGGAAATTTGTGTTGGACCTAAAATTTGAGAACCTAAAATTTGTGTTGAACCTAAAACTTGAGACCTAAAATTTTCATCTTGGGTTTGGAGCAAGACTAAAATCAGAGACTCAGATATCCTGAAAAATCTATGCTTGTGTGTTTTAGGACACGGATGAGTAGAAACCCTTGCTAGAAAATTTGCTCCAGTATTTACAGAATTGATTTTTCCATCTGACATTACAGACTGGTGATTATTCAAGCAGTGTCTCTACTTCATATTACTTTTGTATATTGAATATTTCTGATGGTTTCTGAAGTTGAAAAATGGTAGTACCATTTAACCAGCCTGGCAAACGGAAAGGTTAATTAAATATGCCATGATTATCAATTACCAAAACAAGAAGATAAAACACATTTGCAATTTTTGCTATAATCATTTTATGATTCATAAAGTATCTCAGTTTTCCAGGTAATGAATTATTATTATGAATGGCAAGGCTATTAATATTCAGAAATGCTCTTTAATTCAGGTGTGATGTGAGGTACCACAGAAACATGGTTGGTTGAGCATCCTTGCTCCAATTCTGTGTGATTTCAGACAGGCTGGCTCTGTCAGTTACCCAGTGCCACCATAGTGCTGTGTCACAGATGGCCTTAAAACTCAGTAACATCAAATAACTTTAGTCCATGGGTTTGCCCAGCATTGGCTGATTTAGCCTGAGCTCACCTGGATTTGTCCTGAAGCTGTGATTTAAGTCTAGGACTGCTTTACATGTGTCTTATCCTTCTTGGACCAGCAACACCTGCCCAAGACATGTTTTTCTGATAATAATGGCAGAAGCACAAAAATGCAAGCCCAGCCCTGACTGGTGTGGCTTAGTTGGTTGGAGCACTGTCCTATACACTGAAAGGTCATGGGTTCAATTCCCAGTCAGGGCACAAACCCAGGTTGTCCTTTCTATCCTTGATCAGGGCATGTGTGAGAAAGCACCCAAGCAATGTTTCTAACACCGATGTCTCTTTCTCTCTCTTTGTCCCTTACTCTCTCTCTAAAGACAATGGAAAAATGTCCTTGGGTGAGGATAAAAAAAATGCAAGTCTAACCATGCAATCGCATTTTAATCTTCTACTTGTGTCTTATCCATTAATGTCACTTTATTCAAATGAAATCCCATGGCCCAAGTCCAACAAATGCAGGATGGGGAACAGATACTCAGCTCATGGAGGTTGAGGGTGTGCGTGAACACTGATGAAGTAGTCATTTTATCTACCATATTTAACCTTTCTAAACCTCCATATTTCCTATCAGTAAAATGTCAATGAAAGTAATCGCCTCACCATAATGTGGTGAATATTAAATGAGGCATCATGAAGTACCTAAGTCAGAGATCACAACGAGTAGGATTTCCTGAGATGGCAGATGTTATCATCATCAAAAGGAAGGTGGCAGACTCGTGGAACAACACAACGGGAGGGGAAGTGAAGGCATCATCTGATATTCAAATAGACAGAAGAGTTGCAATGTTTGTACGGAGAACTTTTGCCCGCACTTCACTCAGATTCACCAGTCGTTGACCTTTCACCACATTTGCTGTTCTGGAACCATTTGGGAGTTTTTTGCAGATATCATGCTTGTTTCTCCCTAAATGCTTCAGTGTGTATTCCCTAAAAAATCCATCTGTTATAAAACCACAGTACAAATACAAATTCAGAAAATTTAACATTGATTCAGTATTACTATCTACAGAGTCCATATTCAGTTTTAGGAACATCATGGTGACCTCTGTCCCATTCCCCTGGTTTTGGAATGTGGAGCCTGTCCTAAATCACACATTGTATTCAGCTGCTACTTTTTCTCCTAACCTTTAATCTGAAATAGCTCTTCCATCTTTTAGTTTTTAATCCTTCAAGTCATTGCTTTTTAAAGGATTGTGGGTCAGTTATTTTGTAGACTGTCCTTCAGTTTGGTTTTGTTGGATGTTTTCTCCTAATTATACATTGTGGGCAAAATACTCCGTGAGTGATGCTGTGTTGTTCTAAATACATCACCTCAGGGGACTTATTTTTTCCAATACTGATGATATTAACTTCAATCCCTTCACTAAGGTGGTGCCTGTCATGTTTCTTCATTAGCAATCACTATTTTCTCCTTTATAATTTATAAGTAATCTATTATAAAATACTTTGAGATTGTGTAAATACATTGTTCATCATATACCTTACTTTTTGTAGCTATTGAGAATTCCTCTTTGAATCATTTCTTACTATGATGGGGTTTGTTTTTCTCTACATTTATTAGTGAGCATTCTGCTACAAAGAATCACTTTCCCTTTTCCCCATTTATTGATTCAATCAATATGAATTTTTAGTGAATTTTTACTCTATTCTACAGATTAGGGGACATAACATCATTTTTGTTATATTTTGATGTTCCAATCGTTCTGTATTTGGCCAGTTTGGGGCCCCCGCAAGCTGGTCCCTGTGTCCTTTTGATCACATTCTCACTCTGGGGCATAACAAGTTGTTCTAGGCTCATGCACTTTCTTACTCCAGTCATAGAATTAGCTTTCTCCAAAGAGCCTGAGTTTAATATGATCTTTTGCCTTCAGGCTGAATGACATTAATTCAGATGAACATGTAGTCCACTACCTCAGTAACACAGGTTTGATAACATTATCATCAGCACTCTGAGGAAATACACACTTGAACATGTTGTACTGAGTTTTACATAAGAATTTCAAGTTGATGATATCATAAAATATAATTTGGCAAATTGAATAATCCACAAAAATTGTGTTATTCATTAATTTACCACATGAAATACATTTTAATATTATTCAACGTAACATAAAAGATGCGACGTGTGGATTCCACACTAAATGAAATGGATACATGGCATTATGTAATAGACATGGACGCCTGGAAGCTTTCCTGCCCCCAGGAGGAAAACTGTAACTAAATGCTGAGACACAGCGGTCATCCATTCTTGTGCTTGCCATTGTCCGTGTGCATTAGGGATTCCAGAGTCCCAGTCTCTTTTTTTTTTTTTTTAATCACAAAGAATCAAGTACAGTAAAGAATCTGGACATCGTCTTGACTGCCGTAGGAGAAAAATGTCATCTGCCTGAACGTAAGGTAACTTTGAGTGACCATTTTAAGAGCAGTAACTCATAAAGCAGCATTGGTTAGAAGCCCAGTCGTTGTGCCTGCTCTCTTACACCTTCCTGCCAACCAAGGGGCCTTTTCAGCATTCAGTCCAGGCAGGCAGTGGGTTAGTTATTCACAAATTGATTTCCTCTACCTCCTTCTATTTGCCTTCCCTTCTAGATTAGCATTCTGTTTGCATTCCCACAAATAACACAGCGCCCATCTTCATCTCATGTTCCTGAGGACCCGAGGACGCTGGCTTCTCTAACAAGAAGCTGTTTCCTTGTGTTTCCACAGGAGCAGAACACCTGTGGTAGCAACTCATCCCCTCTCCTTGTGGCTCTAGAGCTGCTGAGACAGAGGGTTTGGAAGGAGCCAGTAACATCCGCAGAGAATTCTGGCCCTGCCTCAGCCCAGGGGTGTCCCACAGGCATCAGTCCACCAGCCTCCAGTGAGGTGGGGTGAGACTTGAACTTGCCCCTCAGGCTGGGACAAAGGGAAAAGAGTGAGAGAGGGTGCAGATATGAAGACAATCCTTTACTGTTCCCCTACAAGTCCTTGAAATAGCATCTGTTGGTCCTGAACTGTGCGAACCTTCTTCTTCTCGGTGAATCCCAGGTGCATTTTTATTTACAGTACTGTGCCTGCGGTTGTCATAATATGATTAACGTATATTGTTGTTTGAGTGCTTGTCTTATCGCTCTGCTTTCCAAGTGGTTATGTGAGCACCTTGCCAGCAGCAATGTCTACACACACCTCTTACCATCATTACAAGATGAAAGTGGTTAATAAATACTATTTCTTGACCTGAAATTTGATTATATTCTTTATGCCTAATAGCCAATTATATGATGTATTCATCTTCAGGATTTTTTTTTTCCGAAAAACACTTCGTTTTTAAACAGGCAACATTCCAATTTAGGTCCCCATCATTCATGACTAATTGCGTTGCTTTGAAAATGGTGATCAGGCACCAGAGTTTGTTTTACCAAGAGGCCTGGCTGTGCAGATCCAAGCGGCCATCACCACTCATTGCCTGTTCAGTGGGAGTGGGAAGGTTCACAGATACCACCTTTCTGAATTAAATGCCTCACCTGTAGTTCTGGAATAACAGCATATTTATATCTGTTTGAATAACTTCATGCAGTCTTTAATCCCCAAAGCGTAAGTGCTTAATGCGTGCTTAATCATGTAAATGAATGATTAAAAATAGGGATTAGAGTTTTTCTTAAAAAGAAATAGCAGTTGAGCATAAACCAGAAATATGAATTCTGTGTCCTCTGACCTCATCATCCTTAAATCTGGGCCAGTTCTGGTACCCAGGCTCTGGGGACTAAGCATCCTGCTTGGACCCCCAGCTCGGCCACTTCCTGACTATGCTATTCAAACAAGTTTCTTCACCTTTCTCTGCCTCCATTTCTTCATCTTTAAAATGGGTGTTATAACAGTTCATCTATTCCCTTTAACATTGTTGTGAGGCTTCAATAGGTAAACACGGATGAAAAGCTCACCATCGAGCTTTGCATGTGTTAAGCACCAGTAACTGTGAGCTGTGTGGTGAGACTGGGAGGTGTTCTGGGAACGTACATGCCACATATGTGTGAGCCTACATCCCAAGGCTCTCCCAGGGATGCTCTGCCTTTTGGACCCCAGTTTGGTCCTTCTCCTGACATTAAAAACAGCTGCCAGTTGGGCAGATTGTTGAGTTTGGGGAGGGCTAAACTAGCCTTTTGGGACTTGAAAATGTTTTGGGTCTGAGGTCATAGGTTTATGGAATGGAGTTCTCTCCCCTCGGGTCCCTAAATCCTTGGAAATCTTGGAAATTCCAGCTGCTGCCCCACAGGTGAGCAAGCTGTCTTCTGAGAGGACACAGAGGGGGAGCCAGACCCAGAGATGAAGGTCAGGGGGCTTATGAGGAAGAAAGCCACTGGGACGGTGATGATGAGGATGGAGGACCAAGGTACCAAGTGTCAGACTTTTAGCTGAAGTGAAAAGATGCTGCAGACAATGGTTAGCAGGAGTCAGAACTTGTAAAGACACACTCCTCAGGCTTGAGTGTATGTTCGGCAGATTCTGGGTTTTGCTCTGCAAGGGCAGCGAGTCTCAGGGATGCTGTAAAAGCTCTTTTAAGGACCCTCCCCACCCACTAACATTCTGCAGTGCCTCTAGAGGGCCTCAGGATACCTTTCCCTGGGCTTTTCAAAGGTAGGCTCGCCTGACCATCTCTTAGCAGGTCCTGGGCAGCCAGCTACAAACCTAAACCCAAGGACCATGGGAGGGATTATGGCCCTCCACAGGGCTAGGGGTTATCTTCTGGCCACCGGCCGAGCCCTTCTGGTTTCTCCTATGGATTTCCTCGGGGCTGAGATGCTTGGCAATCTGCGGCCTGCCTGCCTTCCTGAGGAGACCACTCTGGGGCTATCGGGGCCTCAGACACTTGAAGAAACCTGAAAGCAGGTTTCCATGTTCAGGCAATTCTGCGATAAGTGAGTGGCACAGGTTATGTTTGGTCATGCACTGCATTTTCATTTCCGTGCATATTTTTGTTTGCTCATCTTGGAGCTATTGTGCTCCAATGTATTTTGTTTGAGTTACTTCACTTCCTTGACACCCCTAACACTGTATTAGTAATTAAAATCAAATATTGTCTCTCTTCTGCGAGAGAAAAGATACCTAGATACCTGCTTTTTTTTTTCTTGAGTGAATGGCTGCTGCATTTACCTTGACACCCCTTGCCTTTTTGAACACCTATTCCCTTCCCCTCCTGTAACAGCAAGGAAATGAACACTAAGAGTCCTACAGTGGAATTGTGGAAATGTTTCTCACTCCACAATGCTCAATTGTTAAAATGGCGCAGCGTATGAACAATCTCATGTCACTAATACAAAATGGAAATCCTGCAGGCAACTGCTTTTCCTGATTCTGTTTGATTTTCTGCGAGCAGATACCATTATTCAAAGCACATACAAAATCATGCACCTGGGCATTTAAATTTGGGATTGACTCTCCCACAGACTGGCGTTTGAAAGAAGGCTTCAGGGAATTAGCACTTCCCAGCATCAGATTTAATAACCCTGAAAAGAGGCTTGTGAGCCCTGCTGTCCATCAAGGAGCTCAGTTGTTTTAAAGGGCACGGCGAGGGAAATTGATTCTATTAAGGAGACTTCTATTCCACGGACAGGGTATTTGCAAATTGTAATAGACATAGAAAATGAATCGTGTTATGAGATGATTTGTAAGGTTTCTGTTAAGTTTTTCTTCTGGTTTATGCTGGTAGGCACTGCACGTACGCAGTACCAAAAAAAAAAAAAAAGCCTTGGACAGTAGCTTGCTTTGGAAACTAAAATCCAATCTGTGTGAAACCTATAAAGGGACAGCTTTTTTTTTTTACCATCACTCTGCTCTTTCTTATGAATCATTCATTCATTCATCCCTCATTTGGGTTTTGTTGTTGCTTTCCATGCTAAGGTGCAGCATTCATGGCGCGTGACAGCTCTTGTGAGAATATGGAAGAACACATTGAGCAACTCCCTCTTGCATTTCCTTTTCTTGTCATTCTAGAATCATATGCCTATGGGCCCATGTGTTTGTAAAATCCACATGCAAGCAGGAGAAATAGCATCTGTGGTGTGTGCAGAAGCAGGGGGCCTCAAGGGGGCTGCGACAGAGCCACGACACATGACAGTTCACCATCTAGCTCTGATTCCAAACAGGACAAGCCTGTAATTCCTTCAGCTCACTTGGACCCAATCTTCAGCTACTAAGGGGGTGTAATCAGTAGAGCTTCTGGATTTTGTAGGATGACTGCCTCAATTGCTTGCTTTGAATTGCCACTCTAAATTTTAGCTGTGTACCTTTTAGATATTTCTTATTTATAATCACCCATCCATTGACTCAGCAAGTATTTACTGAGTATCTAGCATGTGTGAGGTATGTTCTAGGTGTTGGAGATAAAATGGTGGAAAAATATTCATAGACATGGTCCTCATTCCCATGCTGTAAAGATGCTAGCTTTGTGGGAAGATGGACATTAAATAAAACAACACACATATATAATTATGGACTGTGGGAATGGGGCAACTTTGAGGAGGAAAGCTCAGTGTGCATTGAGTGACTCTGGCAGGGGAACTGTTCTAGAATGGTGGGGTTCAGGGCAGCCCTCTCTAGAAGTGAATTTATGCAGAGACCTGAAGAATGAGTGAGTGTTGGGCAGGCAAAGAGTTGGGCACAAGAAGGTCACAGGTAGAAGGAACAGCATGTGGGAAAACCGGAGTCCGGGCAAATGAAGGCCAGTTTGAGGGGAGAAGTAGTGAAGTAGTGAAGGTGACAGATGCTCTTGGTGGCCCCCCTCTCCTCTCTGGCATCCACCAATCGAGTGCATGCAATGGCTTCCTACCATAAGCCTCTGCAGTTCTCCATCAGAGGGCTTCTCTGGCATGCTCATTCTGTGCAAGCAGAGCAGATGGGAAGTACTGGGTAGAGAAGGTCCCTGCAAATAGCCATTGGCCAATGGAGATGAGAGTTGGAGGACTAGTGCCCCAGCTTCCTCAGCCCTCAGGCGAGATAAACTACTTCACCTCCCAACAGTTGCCAGCAGGACTGAGCCCCCATTTTCTTTAGGAGTGAACCAATATTTTCTAAATGATTGATGCATGATAGCTCACAATCATACACGGGTAAAAGATCCATTCAAAGGGCAACGACAGTCCAATGGATTTTAAGGTAGTGGAAATGAAAAGGTCAATGATATGAATTCACATTCCACATTGCAACTAACCATTAAGAAATGACCACATGCTGAGATTTGGCATAGTATCAAAAAAGAATATTCATAGTCATCTGAATTGCCTATTAAGTACTTCTTTCTTTTCCGACTGCCTGTCTGTGTGAGTCCTAGTTATCTTCAGACTTATTAGCATCATATATCAGAATGGACTGAATGCAGGTGGGAGAATCCAGATGTCTTCCATTGTCAGGCACTAGAGATATTTGCAAAAATGTAAAACAATGCCGTTCTTTTTACTAAAAATTATTTGTTCTGGAAAATAGAGTTCGTCTTTATAAACTTTTTTCCTGTTGATCATGTTACTTATATTAATTATATTAATATATAATGGTTCTATTATTGTTATTTAAAAATACATTCCTAACTAACAGTAACATTTTCTCAGTTGAACTTTCTAATTTAATTAAGTATTGATAGATATAATGCGCATATACAGAAACACTTCGAGGTTCTTTATACCTGTTACAGGTGCAATGGGGTTCTGAAATGAAGAAGTTTGAGACTTGCTGATGGAGAGCCTGCTGGTTGCAGGACTGTGGGTTCTTACCAGTTCAGTGGAGGGTCCCTGAAGAGTTTTCACGCAGGTAAGTTCCAAGCCGAGCAGATCTTAAAAGTCATTAACCTTGCACATGTGTTTGTGTGTGTGATGAAAATATGTTAGCAACCTCTGCAGCGATGGAAGGCAAATATCCTAATGGGGCATTTATAACCTGTCTCATCAGACCCTGCTGGAGACAGACACCTTCTTAGCTGCTCTCTCCAGCTGATGTGCGGGGGGGGGGGGGGGGGGCGGTGTCCAGCTTCCTGGTATCAGTGAGGTTTCCATTCTTGGTCTTCAATTAACTGCTTGCAAGTCATCTGAGGCCTGCAGAAAGCAGTTAGTCACAAGCCACTTAACAAATACCCACAAGGTGCAGGAAGGTGTATGAGATGATGGAAGGTACCTGAAAAGGATTAAACAAAGCCTTATCCTGGCGAAGCCTGGGGTCTGGGAGGGGAGGGTGGAATCCGCTTTCTCCAGGTGAGTGATTACCAACCTTCCCTCCTCCGACTTGCTTTGACCTTACATACTGTACTCTCCTAACTTTCTCTTGACCTTCATCTTTGCTCTCCATGGCAGGGTTCAGATGAGCCAAAGAAGGGTGAGGAGGAAGATTCAAGTGTGGGAAGCAGGAAGAAAGAAAGGTGTTCCAGCTCAGGCATTGTGTTCAATGTGTTGAGAGCACCTTGCTCAGGCCTGCACCCTTACCTGGCTGCTCCCTCTCCAAGGGCTTCCTTGTGAGTTAAGAAGACAACATATAGTGGGGTGAGCAGGGAGTTGTCTTGTTGAACAGAGGTTCGTCCTCTGCAATTTCTGCAGGCTGCAGTGGGAAATAGAGGAAATTGTTGTAATATGGGCAACATCTTGCTGGAGTGAGTGCAAAGTTTCTGCATTACAGCATGACTGGGTGTCTAAGAATGCCCGCACCAGCCTGAACTGGCTGCGCATGGAGCTGAGCTCTCTCCAGCACAGACAGGACTGGCAGGCCTCTGCAGCTGCCTCTCGCCCCAGGGGAAGCTTTGTCCCTGGACGGGATCCTCTGCCTCACTTCCTTTCAGGGGGCCAGCTGGACTTTCTTGTAAGAGTCCACCCCCATAAGTGTTGTGTTTCAAAAATCTCTTTCTGAGCATGAGTAATAGGATGGGAGGCAAATAAGAATACCTGTTCTCCAGGAAGGGACATGCAAATTGTGCACCAAAGGCAGCGCTTCTTCCTCCTGCAGAGCAATTTATCTTGAAGGGCATCATCAGTGTCCTGGAGGTTTTTGCCCAGAAAACAGAACAAACACACACCTCTGTGCGTTGCTACCTCTGGCTAGGCTCTGGTGCGGCCTCTGTCAGCCTGGAGCCTTCTTCATCCCCTTCCCAAGCAGGGCTGACCTTCCTGCACTGTCTTGCAGAGCCAGCATCAGAGTGGAAACACGCAGCCTGCAGTGCGTGTTTCTGAAAGCCATTCCTTTCTCTGCATTCCTTTGCAAAAGGAGGAAAGTCCCCAAATGGATATTTCTGGTTTGAGTTTGCTCCTTTATCTCCTTTCCAGCCTTCATAACATGCAAAAGTTTCATTAGCTCTGGTGATAGCCACAATATGGACAATTTTAGTAAAACGATGATGACTTTGGAGATGTTGCATTGTGAAGCTTTGTACAGTTTCTCCAAAGCAGAATGTATTCCTCTGACTCAAACTCTTTAACGTCCTGCTGGGGGAGTTGAGAGGCACAGCTGGACAGGGTGGCAGTCTTCGGGGTCCTGCCTGGGGAACCCAGGGGCCAGAGCCTGTGCTTCTTCTCTGCAGAGCCAGCAGGCGCCAGGAGTAACGAAGAAGATGCCCGGGGTTTATGACTCACATGAAGGGGCTGGATGGAGAAGAGTAGAATGTCCTGAGGTGGGGTGGGCATGCTGGGCTTTGGGGGTCTGAAGGAGAAGGTGGTGATTTGGGGTTCAGGGACAATCTCATCATCTCTGGAAGTCTAGGCCTGAGGCCTTGTGTTGGCCCTTCCGGGGCTCAAGGGATTGACCTGCATCAGGCTGTCCTGCCATGGACTGTGCAGCAAACCCGGGCCCCGTCCCGGCTGGACTCAGAATTCAGGTGTGTGATGGGGGCAGGGGTTGCCCCAGGGTCACCTTTTTATTTACCACTTGGCTCAGATGTTGAGATCCAATTCTTGGTGGAAATGTGTCACCCCTTTTCAGAGGCATGGCAAATGTCTTTGGGGGGACCCTTCACTTAAACTTCTCTGCTATTCTAGGATGCCTAGGAAAGTATAAAGACAGAAAATGCTGTGACCTCAAGGAAGATCTAATGCTCTCACGACCAGGAGCAGGAAAATTTGTTTCAGAGTGAGACAATGGCTATTTGTACAGGCCCCGTAGACTTAGGTCATGTCTGGCTTTGGTCACTAACCCCAGACTTCCATAATGACCCAACCATTTCCTGTGCACCAAACACTGCAGCTGCTGTAATGGACTCCTGCTCTCCAAGAGACAGCGTGATGTGAAGAGCCAGGGCTTGCAGTCAGACGACACTGAGGATGAACCCCAGCTCTCCCATTGCCTGTGTGATGTGGCTTTTCTTTTAATTTTAATTTTTATTGCTTTTTTCCATTACCATTTAGTCTCCTTAGGGGCTCTTTCATTTATTCATCTCATAATGTCTACCCCGCAGGCGGCCGTAGGAATGGACTGAGGCAATAGGTCAACAGCCCTCAGCCTAGGTTCTGCTTCCTGGGCCGCACTGAACGCCTGGAAGCCTTTACATGTATAGGAAGGGTGGGGTTTGAGCCTTGATCATAGAATTTATTAACCAAACCAAGGCACTGCTGAGGGTGAAAGGAAGGGAGAAATTTAAGAATTGTGCCAGACTGCAGCAGGCATATGCTGCAGCCCTGGACAGGCTGACCAGGATCTCTCCAGTTACAGAGTCTCCCATCAGAGTAGGCTCAGCCTCGGCCCCAGATTGTTGTGGGAGTCACCAAGTGGTGCTGGGTGGCCAGGGCAGTGTGTGAGAGGCAGGGCGCCTGAATGAAGGCTGTGACGAGGCTTCAGGGGGCACCTGGGCAAAGCACTTGGGATTTAATCCGGGATGGAGGAGGTTCAGCTCAGCAATGGAGGTACGGAAAATGAGCAGAGGTCCTTAAACTGCAAAATGTGGGACTTACGACAGACCCAGGAGCAGTTTGCTGGTGCTGAGAAGGCATTTCCGGGGCTAGGTTAGTGGTGTGAAGGCCTTCGGGGGACTTTAAAAGCAGAGCTGAGCTCACTTCTTCCAAGGCAAAGACCCACCTGCCCGAAAGGAAGCAAGATAAGTGAGCAGATATCTGAGCCCCTTCTATCCAGATCTGGAGATAAAACTGAACTATTGCTCATGGGACTGTTCCAAAGATGGGCAAAAACGTTGCAGCCAGATTTGTTGAAAATATTTGTTAAAAAATAAAGAACAAAACTTGAGAAAGTAAGGAAAAACCTCAACATACATTTTGATGACTATTGGTACTGTAGAAAGAAATAATTGTCATATTTTATTTCTGTGGGGCTTAAGAATAATTACTGTGAGGATGAATCTCAGCAGCTTTTCCTCACAAAGAGTGTTAAAAGCAACTATAGTTTTTTTGAATATCTATCTAAAGGAGATGATGCTATTTCATATGTTACATTAAAGAAAATGTTTTCAGCTATAAATTAATTTCTATTGGAAAATAATACCAAAGCCAGCATCTAATTATGCATCAACATATTTAACAGACATTTATTTTTCTAGATTTTTTCTTTACATTGTCTAACACTTACATTGTTTTACAGCAAAAAGTGGTATTTTGGATATTCCTCAAACCAAAATGGGTAAGATAATTTCAGCCAATTAACAAGTGAGTAAAAGATGGTCTGGCTGATTGGTAGCTGTCAGAGGGGAGGAGGTGGGGGGACTTGATTGAAGAAGGTTAGGGATTAGCCCAAAGACATATGTACATGACACATGGACACTGATGACAGCCAGAGGAAAAGGGGGGGGGGACTGGGTAGAGGAGGCAAAGGTAGGGAATATGGGGACGGAAAGAGACTTTGCTTGGGTCTGTGGGTGCTCAATGCAGTGTGCAGATGATGTTTTTTTAACAGAGTTGTACACCTGGAACCTGTATGGTTCTGCAAACCAATGTCATCCCAATACATTCACTTAAAAAAATAAAAAAATAAAGTGCACAAGATAACCTGAAAAAAACATGACCTGGCTGATAGGAGGCCGATTCTAGTTCCAATGTTGGCTGCACTAACAATGTGATATAGAGCAAGGTGAGGAATATCTTGGACTCTTAGGTGGGGTTTCAGTATCAGAATGCCTTCTGCTGCAAGTGACAGAAACAGGAATCAAAGTGGTTTATGCAGTAAGGACATCTGCCACCTCCCACATCAGGACAGCAGGAAGCGAAAGGCTCTAGGGAGAGTCGACTGAGAGTTGTCGAGGCCAGTACCCTCGGTCCGTGAGCTCTGTCATCCCGCGTCATTGGTATTCAAGGGCTGGTATGGGAGCAAGAAGGCCATGGCAGTTCCCGGTGTTCCATGGGGACATGATAACATCTAGTGCAGGCAGGACAAGACGTCTTTCTTCTGTGGCTTTTCTTGGATCACCCTTAAGATGTTTCTTTACACCTCATTGGCTAGGTGGGTCACATGCTCACTTCTGAATCACTCATCAGCCTGGGACACGGGGTTACTCTGATGAACTCAGACCCATCCTCTGGAATGGAATAGATGGTGTCAAGTCAACAACAGTGTCCACTGGATGATGATACTGGGAGGAGATGGGAAGACCACCAGGGATGGATACTTTGCAAATGGTAATACAATCTAACATGCAAGGTGTCACTGTTACTTAAATATTCACAATGTATTTGTCATTCAACTAAAAATCCCCTAATGATAAAAGAGAATGCATTAGAATGCATTTGTTTATCAGAAGAGTATGTTAGATTACAGATTTTCCTTCCCTGAAAAATCTTTCAGGACAGGACCATAGTTTGCAATGATAAAATACAGGGACACAAACAGGAATCTCCGTCACCCATCACATGCCAGGAGGGAACAGAGGGACATCACACTTGATACTCTGGTCTTGCACGTGATGAGGCTCAGGTTTATATTATGGGGTTCTGCAGTCTTACAACAATCAGACCCGAGGCGTGTGGCTAGTCGGAGAGGCGGAGTAGTGACTGTGAGTTGCTCGGGTGGAGAAGCCAGCACACAAATCTCAGTTTCTCCACTTACGAATCCCAGACCTCCACACCCATCAATTCACTTAACCTCTCGGACCCTCAGTTTCTAACAATATCTATTTCACTGGATCAGGGGAATTTTATGAAATAATGCTGGAAAGTATTAATCATTTATCCATCGGAAAAGCCGATGTCAAGAAATGCTAGCCATATAGGAGATGTTTTCAAATTACTAATTAATAATAAGAACGATAGGATATCCCAGAAAACTTCCAGTCTCAACAAATTCAGTAAATTCAAGTCAGTGGAAACTTAACAAGCGTCTACTGGGTGAAAGTTGTTGTGCCCCTTGATGTCATCTTTTTTATTGTGTAAGAGTGGTTCTTGCCTTCTAATGCCCTTTGCATCCTTAAGGCTTCCTCCACTCTGTTCAGTCTGGAGCCACAGTCGCCCCATAAGGTAGGAATGCTGGGAAGTAGAAATGATGAAAGTATCATTAACTGGCAGCGGTGGAATAGTGTCAGGGGAAGGAAGGAGGTCAAGACTGGGTCTAAGAGTCATTTGGTGAGGCGAGCAGCAAAGTAACTAAGCGTGGTTGTGTGAACAGAGAGAAGTGGGTGTGTATATGCGCGGGTGTGTTTGTGTGTGCTTTGCTCCCGTCCCCTGGCCTCAGGCAGCCGTCAGTCTTCGTGTTTCCCAAACTGTGCCCAGGCCCTCTGGGGTGCTCCAGCAAACTTAGGCCCCTTGGATATTTTAAATTTTTGAGAAAAACACAGAGACATCTCTTGGACACTGTGAAAACGACTTTTGTGAAGTTGTTTGGACCTAACTACTAAGTAGAACTGTTAGGTATTTCTTTTGGCTTAGGCTCCAGGAAAAATTTACTGAGGCCCTAAGTATAACATTTGCAAGGCTCCTCCATATGGTTTCATTATATCACTCATTCACATCTCCGAGAAGTGTTTCAATGTAACACAGTCTTTCTAAAGACAGCTACTATGAGCGTTCATATCCAAAACTTTTGGGTACATACGTTTTCATTTTTCTTGGGTAGAAATCTGGAAGCAGCATTTCTAGGTCATATATTAAGTAGATGTTCAGTTGTTTTCAGAAACTGCCGAAACGTTTTCCAAAGCACAGTTTTGCACCCCACGTGCCTCACTTCCTTGTGGAAGTGGCATTGACAGCCTTTCAATGTTAGCCATTCCGGTGAGCGTACAGTGCTAACACATTGTGCTTTCCATTTGCATTTTCCTGATGACTGATGATGTTGAGAACCTTTTCATGTGTTTATTGGCCATTCGTGTATTTTCTTTATTTTTAAAAATATTTTATTTATTTATTGTAGACAGATGGGAAGGGAGGGAGAAAGAGGGAGAGAAATGTCAATGTGCAGTTGCTTCTCACGTGCCCCCTACTAGGGACCTGACCTGGCTAGCAACCCAGGCATGTGCCTGGACTGGGAATCGAACCGACGGCTGTTTGGTTGGCAAGCTGGTGCTCTATCCACTGAGCACACCAGCCAGGGCTGTATATCTTCTTTAGTAGAAACAGTTAAAATCTTTTGCCCATTTGAAAAAAGTGGCTACTTTGACCTCTTGATTAAGTTGTAAAAATTTTGCATGCTCATAAGACAAGACTGTTGTTCCTCCCAGCCTGTGGTTTGCCTTTTCATTGTCTTACCAGTGTCTTTTAATGAACAAAAGCTTTCAGTTCCGATGATGTGCATTTTATCAATATTTTCTTTCATGGTTTGTACTTTTCTGTGTCCTAAGAAATGTTTTTCTACCTAAAGGTCATAAAGATTTTCTCTCATTTTTTTCTCCAGGTGTTTTATATGTAGTTTTCACTTTTACATTTTGGTTAATGATCCATTTTGAGTTAGTTTTTCTGAACAATGTGAGTTAAGGCTGGAGGTTCACTTTCTTCTTTATTGATATCGTGGTATTCAAGCATTTGTTGAAAGGGTTATTCTTTCCCCCATTGAATCACCTTGGCATCTTTGTTGAATATTAAATGACCACATATATGTGGGTCTATTTCTGGATTCTTTCTTTTCTATCCATCTTATAACTGTTCTTTGTCAACACCATATTGTTGATTACTATAGCTTTATAAAAAGCTACTAAAAGATTTCCCAGCCTCTTTTGCTGCAAGAATGTGGATATGTGACTTAGAGTTCACCAATCAGATGCTCCAGCTGGGACACACTCACCATGTGCCCTGTTCTGACTCCGTCCTTTCTCTTACCCCCACAGCCAATCATTCACCGGGTCTTACTAATTCTGCCCTTGCCCCTCCAAGCGTCTTCTGAATCTGTCTACCTCTCTCCTTCTCTACTCTCCTAGCCCTACTCAAACATCACTTCTCATCTGGACTTTGGCAATAGCCTCTCACGGGTCTCTTCTTCCAGTCTCAGTCCTTGTCTTCCCATCTTTTTCACACTGCATCCAGAGTTAGTTTTGAAAGAAAGCAAATCTAATATCATCACATTCTTGTTTAAGACCCTTCGATAGCTCATTGTCGCTATTGAAGTTTGAACACTCCAAACTGGTTTCCACAGCCCTGTGTGGTCTGCCTCCTGCCTCCGGCATCACACCCGTCAGGCACCACACCCTCCTCTCTGTGTCTGCAGCTATGCTGGCTTTCTCTCTGTTCTTTGAATGGGCCAGCTCCTTCCCATCTCTGGCCCTCCCTCATTCGCTGTTCTTATGCCTGGAATATGCCCCATTTCCACCCAGCCCTTCCTCACCCTCAGTGAGACACTGTGCACTGGACTTCAGAGCGCTGCTTACAGTTGGAATTAAATCATCCTGTATTTGGCTGGGGAGGCTGCATAGTTTAGATTGTGAAGCATGGGTTTTATAGCAGAATGGACTGGAGATCTGATTCCTACATTCCCTACATTTGTGACTGTGGATAAGTTTCTTCATCTTTCTGTGTCTTTCTTTCCTTTTCTGTAAAATGGGTATAATAATAACACTATACCTGCATCTAAGGTTTGTTGTGCTTAGAACAAGGGTTGGCATATTTTCCTGAAAAGGGCTGGGTAGTAGATACTTTAGGTTCATGGTCTCTGTCTCAATTACTCAGCGCTGCTGCTGTAGTGCAAAGGCAGCCATAGACAATAATCCCTAATGAGTAAGTACAGCTGTACTCCAGTAAAACGTTACCTACAAAGAGCAAGCAGTGGGTCAGGCTTGGCCCATGGACATAGTTCGCCGATTCTGGCTTTGAACAGGCTTGACACAAAGCATGTACTCAGTGAGTGTTAGCTGTTATTACTAATTGTTTAATACTTTTCTTTCCTGTTAGAATATGAGCTTCATGAGAGCAAGGATTATGTCTCTCTTATTGGTACTGTATCCTCAGTGGTACGTAGAAGCTCAATAAATGCACGTTTAATGAATATGTCAAGAACCCAACCCAGAACTCAAGGCAGACCTGGCACTCAAGAATTGTTAATTTCTTCATCTCCTCTTTAAGAATGGTGCCAATAATGCATTTTTAAATAAGGCATATATTTTAAGGGTTTTTTTTAAGGTAAAATGGAGGACTTGATTTCCTTGGCATATATTTTCAAGGGCAGAATTTTGTAGTTATAACATGACTTTTATGGCTCTTGAGACATGATAATAACATTGTACATTTTAATAATAATACCTAGAACTTCCAGAGTATCTACCAGATATTTTAATATAAATCTTTAATCTTCACCACAACCCTATGAAGCAGATATTCTCCACTTACAGATGAAGAAGCTGAGATTTGGAAGGTTAAGCATTTCACCAACTAGTGGTTGGTAGAGTTGTCACTTAGACCCAGGTGTGTCGGCTTCCAATTATATTCTCTTTCTATTAAGCTCACTGCAATTATGTTACCAGGTTGCTTCTCAAAGGGGCTGACAGAAATGCTTCCTCACTAGCCCTGGGTGTTATCATTTTAAAAAATTCCTAATTCACTTGGAAAAACTTCATAACAGTGTAAAACGTTGCCGTTTCTGGTGGTTTCTCAATAAGCTAAAAACATAATCACCACAGAACTGAGCAAACGTGTAGAAAACATTCATAGCATTATTCACAATAGCAAAAAAGGGGAATCAACCCAAATGTCCATTAACAGACAAATAGAAAACAGAATGAGGTCTCTCCATAGAATGGAGTATTACTCAGCCATAAAAAGGGATAAAGTTCTCATACATGCTACCACGTGGAGGAACCTGGAAAACATGCCCAGTGAAAGAAGCCAGACATGTTAGGCACATATTGTGTGGTCCCGTGTACTGTGTATAAAATAGACAGAACAGGTGAATATATAGACTGAAAACAGCTGGGGGCTGGGTGGAAGGGACGGGAGAGGGAGGCATGACTGTCAATAGGGCTGTTTTGGGGTGACAAACACGTTCCAGAGTGTACAGTGCTGACGGTCGCCCAGCCCTGTGAATGCAATCATGTCACTGAGCTGCGGCCTCTAGAACAGTCAATTTTATGTCGTGTGTACTTACCACATGTCTATAGCACATTTGGAATCTGATAAGCAAATAATCTCCCAGAAATACTGACACCTAGATACTTCCACGACTCTTTCTTACGACTGATCATCCTACCCTTTCTCTTCTTTTTAAAAACATCCTCACCTGAGGATATTGCTCTTGATTCTAGAGACAGAAAAAGAAGAAGAAGAGAGAGAAAGAGCGATGTTTCTATTGATGTGAGAGAGAAACATTGATTGATTGCCTCCCAAACACCCCTGACCGGGGATTGAACCCACAATCTTTTGTTGTACAGGACGATGCCCCAACCAGGGCATTTTTCTTCTTTTTCTTCAGAGAAACGTTTAGCTTTCTTTCACATAAGCTTGGGCCCAAAGGCCTGAAGACAACCTCCGAGGGCTGTGTCGCCCTCAGCCTCCTCTGGACCCAGAGCACACATGCCGTTGGTCTCAGTGACGTGTGACACAGCCTTGCCGGGCCTGGGTGGATTTGCCGAGCCCCACTGGAGAGGCTCAGGCTTTGTGCTGATCCAGGAGGCTCGCTCAGAACCACAGGGTTTCTCTCTAAGGGGCCCTGGGAGCCTCGTGCTCTGCATCTGCCCGTGGCAGAGGGCACAGAATTCTCTGGGCTGCTTCCGAGGTCTGCGTCAACTCCGGGACTGTCCTTTGTTCCAACCTGGAGAGTTTCCTTGGTAACTAAGTGAATAGTCAGTCACTCACTGCTTTCAACTCTTCAACTTATTAATGCTTGCTCGCTTTTGAACAGTTTGTCTCACTTGAAAAGAAACTGCAGAAGCTGCACTTTTGTTGTTGCTAATTTTTTTAACCTGAATTCCTGCCAGGCTTTTTAAAGGGCCCCTACACATGCTTGAAAACACATCTAATGAATACAACAAATTGTGCCTACTGTGCATCAAGCTTTCCACATAATCAGTCATTTCATCTGCACAACAATCCCAAGGTAGGTACAATTATTTTATTATCTTCATCGTATAGATGAGGAAATTGAGGCACAGGGAGGTGGAGTTCCTTGCTCAAGTCAACAGGCAGTACCAGTTAGACTATATCATGGAGAAATTTCTTCAAACCTGTCCGGGTTACCTACATTTTATGGGAGGTCCCTAGAGGGGGACATCTCAGCATGAAGGGACGGACTTTTAGTGATGAAGTGGCAGGTACCATTGCAGGTGTCAGGACAGAGATTTGGGGGCAGGGGACCTTTCAGCAGAACTCCTCATGTCCCACCATCTGGTCATTTCCAGTAGCACAGGTAGAATGCCCCTGTTTCTACTGACCTTGGCACATGACGGAGAGGTTTAAAAAGTACAGGCTCTGGGGTCAGGCAGAGCTGGGAACGCATCCAGCCTCTATCACTTAGTCACTGGGCAAATGACCTCGGAAATTCTTAAGCTGAGGCTGGCCGAGCTAGGAGGCAGTTTTTTCCGAGGATATGCGTGGCTGGACAGGCTTCTGGATTCAGCTAGGATTTCTCAGCCTTGACACTGGGCTGCACGATGCTTTGTTAGGAGGCGCTGCCCCTGGTATGGTAGGAACTGACAGCACCCCTGGCCTCCGCCCCCTGGATGCCAGCAGCACCCCCTAATTGTGAAAACTAGTAGTGTCTCCAGTCGGAGACCAAATGTCCCCTCGGGGACAAAATTGTCACTTGCTGACAACCACTTGAGTAGGTGACCTGAAGCTTCTTCCCATTCGGAGATTCTATTGCATTTGCTCAACATGCAGAGCTGTTTCGTGTAAGGTCACTTGTCACTTCGTCAACAGGGAGTGAGATCAGCATTGAGTCACCATTCAGATACGCAGGAGGGTAACCAGACTTCTGGAATTTGCTCTGCGTGGCCCCCTCCCCTCAGTGGCAACAACATCAGTTTTGCTCCGTTTCCACTCAGGAAAGCATTCTTGCCAAGCGAGGTAATCCGTTTCTGCTTAAAAACGAAAGCCTCTTCGGTAAACTTCTGTCACCTCAGAGTTCAAAGGTCCTATCAGGCCTTTCCCTACCTGCAAAATTTCTCTTCTCACCTTCCCTGAGAAGTACCTGGGACAGGGAGAAGCTTCTGGAACACTGGGGCAGGAGGCAGGCAGATGGTTCTCGGAGCTGGCCTCAGAAGAGATGCGTGTTTTGGTCTCTGGGTGGGGCCTCATCTTACTGTGCACTCTGACTGCTGAAAGGGGCTCGGTGCACACTCCCCCCATGGCCCGGGCACCCAGCCACAGCTTGCTTCTGGCTCCCAGGTCTGCGCTGCCACTGCTGGCGTCCCGTGTCTTCTTGCACCGGTCCTGATGACCCCCAGTGGGCACCTCAATGAAATCCCCAGTTACTTTCAGACTCCCCGGGGCTATGGGGAGGTCCCTGGATCTCCATCGTGCTGGGTGGGGTGTGGGTGACTCTCTCAGACCATTCCCTCTCCGGATCTACCTTGTCCCCATTCCTTCACTCCAATCTGCTCTCCCGCCTCCTGCCTTCATGTTCCAAGGCTGCCTCCTTCCTGGGCTCCGGGAAGGAAGTGCAGCACGGTCGACCTTGCCCTTGGAGTCGCAGTGTTGCAACTGCAGTTCTGGAGAAAAATGGCGACATGGCTATTTCAGAGTTTCCTTGCAAAATGCTAACTGGAAGTATTTAGAATTGACTTTATAACTCTTTTTAACACCCCACTCCAGTAAGCCCACAGGGGTCACAATCCACTGAACTTGCCGCCAGTACTTTATTTTACCTCCTTGGGCCCTCACTTGCCCCCTTCTCCAGGTGAAAGTCCACCCTCAGTCAGTTGTGAACACTTTGGTCCCTTTTCTTCTTTAACTTCATTGAACTTGGTTGATGTATTAGTCAGGGATCTCCAGAGAAATAGCACCAACAAATACATGTATATATGCAGCTCAAGGAATTGGTTCACAGGATTATGGAGGTGGGCAAGTCCCAAATCTGCAAGGTGGCCTGGCTAATGTTTTGGCTTAAGCACTAAGGCCATTTACTGGAAAATTCTGTCTTGCTCAGGGGAGGTCAGATGTTGTTCTACGAAGATGTCCAACTGACTAGATGCGGCCCACCCACATTAAGAAGGGCAATCTGCTTTATCAAAGTCCACCAGTTCAAAGGTAAATTTCATCCAAAAATACCCCACAAAAACACCTGGAGTAAGGTTTGAGCAGTCTGGGTGGGTGCTGGGGCCCAGATGAGCAGACATCAAAGTTTATCATCGCAGGTGCCTGCACCACATTCCTGGCCAAACCTGCTTGCCATCGGCCCTGATCCCGTCCCCACGCAGCTGAAGGTGGTGGGAGCGAGATGTCCACCGTTTCTCACTAGCAATGAGTGGTCAGTTCAGTAACCCTCAGCGCAGCCAAGCAATTGCACTACTTTCCCTGATTCAGTCCCTCTCCCACACCGATTTCACCTCCCTTTCAAACTTCCTACCCAGTCCTCGGTCTCAGTAGATGACCTTGCTCCTCACGTTCCGGAGGAAACTTTGCAGGTCTTCGCCACCACATCTGTCTCCCTACAGGCTGGTTTGTGCTCGCGCTCTCTCTCTTTCCCCCTCTTACCACGGATGAAGTGCCCAGGCTGCCCACAAAGGCCCACCCTGCCTTGTGTGATAGATCTGACCTCTGTCCTCTGCTCAGGGTCATTCTCCAACGATTCCTTCCTCTCGCTCTCCTGCATCATCAGTTTGGTCTTTCCTCATTCATTCCTATTACTACACACACTTTTCTTGACCTTGCTTAGAACTCTTACTCTGTTTCTCTCTGGTTTACAGCAGCACTTCCAGTTCTGCTGTCCCCAATCTCTCCTCCTGCTCTCTTAACAATCTTTTTTACTGTGGGAAAATACACATAACAAAGTTTACCATTGTAATTATTTTAAGGTATCTAGTTCAGTTGCACTAAATACATGGATGATGTTGTGCAAACACCTCTATTGTCTAGTTTTAGAACTTTCTCCAAATAGGAATCTTGTCCCCATTAAGCGCTTACTCCCTGTCTCCACCTCTGCACCAGGTCCCTGGTGACCACCAGTACGATGGCCTCTACTGGATAGTTTACGTTAATGGAATCATACAATGTATGGTGCTTTGTGATTGGCTTCCTTCATTCACCATAATGTTTTTAAGACTCATGTATGTTGTGCATGTATCAATACTTCATGCCTTTTAATAGATACACTGTGTTCTATTGTGCAGCTATGCCACGTTTTGTATGCTCATTCATCTGCTGAGGAACACTTGGGTTGCTCCCACCTTTTGACTATTGTGGGTAATGCTGCAGTGGGCAGAGGTATACAAATATCTCTTGGGGTCTCAGGGCCTGTCCTTCATGTGTTGCTTTGTTAGTTGGGGAGTACGTTCCAAAAGGAATAGCATAAGCCATGGTCTTATCCAAGTATGGGAGGTCAGATGGGTTTCAGAGTTCTGGTTTTTCTTATTTTAGAAAGATAATTTAGTTTATATGTAGTACTTGGCACATTTTGTAATGCCTAGAGCATTACTATAAACAGACTACAAATAGCCCCATGTTAGTTTTAGGTTTGGTTCTGCAACCAAAGCTACTTGCCTCAAATTTATTTTTTAGACCTTTTTAGATTTCCGAACTGTGGATGAGAGATTGTAGATATTTATCAAAGGTTATCAGTTTGGAGAGATAAGAAAATAATATACATCTTCCCTTCTAATCCATTACTATCCTCTGTCTGCTTAATCTCTGCACCCAGTTTGATAGAATTAATTGGTCAATTCAGGGAAGAAAACCGATTGAACTGAAACAACTGATGAAGTAATTGGTGACTCTATCAGTGTGGCCAAAGGACTTCATGGGTGCCCTCAAGTCAACAGGAGATGTGGGGAGGGTGAAGTGTGGACAAAAGTTAGGAGGAGGAAATGAAACAGGCTATTTGAAAATTCAGCTTTTTGAAAATTATAATTCAAAGTTGAGGTCAGAAATGTACTTATAGTTGAGATGAACTTAATGATCCTTAGATAGATGAGAAAATACATCTGCTTTGGATTTAACTAGCTACTTGCAATGGTTATGCCATTTTTGAGAATTTTTGCTATGTGAAGCTTTATGTTACACACTTTAAATGCATTCCCTTTTTTGGTCTGGGAAGTATTCATAGTCATGAAAGGCAAGCACCTAAATCCAAGATTACTGTGTCTGACAAAGCTTTCATTTAGAATGGAAGGGCCGATAAAGTGCTTCTCAGGTTAAATGAGTTAAGGTTAAGGTCAGGTTAAAGGAGTTCCTCATCACCAAGCCATTATTACATGTTAAAGGGACATATCTAAGAAAACAAAGATTAAAAATATGAGCAGCAAAGTGACAAGAAACTCACAACTGTCAACAATTGAACCTAAAAAAAAAACAAAAAAAAAGACAATCTAAGCAAACAACTGGAATAGAAACAGAATAACAGAAATGGAGTTCACATGGAGGGTTATCAAGGGGGAAGGGGAGAGAAAGGGGAACAGGTACAGGGAATAAGGTGCATAAATCATACATAGAAAATAGACAGAGGGAGGTTAAGAATAGTATAGGAAATGTAGAAGCCAAATAACTTATATTTATCACCCATGGACATGAACTAAGGCAGGGTGACTGTGGGTGAGAGGGGGTGTGCAGGGTGGAGGAGAATAAGGGGGAAAAATGGGACAGCTATAACAACATAATCAATATAATATATGAAAAAAATACATTCCCTTATTTAATCCTTATACGTCTCTGCAGTGTATATTTTTTCTGTTTCCAAGACAGACTCTATGCATTTTGGGGGGCTCAGTGAAAAATAAAAATGAGGGACCCCTTGTTCAAAAAGTGCTAAGAATTCCGAGATAGCAACAGTGGGGCATTAAATGAAGCTCAGGGCCCTTCTAAATGTGAGGCCTGGTGCACTAGCACAAGCTGAAGGCCCTGAAGCCAGATGTTACTGTTCCTGTACTTCCTACGGGAACACCGGGACAGAGGGGTTATGTCTTGCTTAGGGCCAGACAGCTCTGACACTGAGGGGTAGTGGTTGGGGCGGGCCCTGTTGGTCATCGCACCCCCAGTTTAGCTCAGGGAAGATGCTCAGTGAGTATTAGAGGGGAGCAAGTCAAGACAATCCAGCAAGTGCCAAGGAGTGCCCAGAGCTCTTGCAGGTGTTGTTGGGGGCACGAGAGAGCGAGCGAAACTCTTGTTAGTAAATCACCATAAATATGTAGGAAACGCTGTCCTGACTCTCGCCCTAGGCTTTTCTGTTTCATTCCTCTGGGAGGGTAATGTGAGCCATCTAACTTGTGAAGATTTCTCATTAAATGACTATTTGCCTAATTGGGGTAAATCAAACTAAATGCTAATTGGTATCTTCCAGAGAGTAAAAATAGATCTCTAATCACTCACATTATTTCTGAACACAGAGAGCAGCAGGGGACTGTGTTTGCGGAACCTCAGTCTTATTTAATGTTTTACCAATTTCATGCAAGATCCCACATGTCAGCTGCAAAGCAGGAGCCGATACGCAGCTGAGATGCTCGAACACGGTTGACTTCTAGAGGGTTGTCATGAGAAACTCCATTAGCGGCTATCATTGTGCCTGTGTAATTAATTCTGACAAAGAATTTCCTCCACAACTATGTGGCTAGATAGAATTATGCTAGTGAAATTCAAGTGACAGCTGAAGACAGCGGGATGGAATGAGCATGGCCAAAGGTATGACAAATAGTTACATTCACCGCATATCGTAACTTGGGGAATGGCTTTGGCAGATGATGGCACATTTGGACTTCTGCGTTCTCCTTCTGCAAGATTCCCGTGAGATGGTTCCGTGACAGCTGACACTACCAGCTGACCTCATATCTGAGAGTCCTGGCTTCCCTGGTCTAAAATTAACATGCTTCTTCGGTCTCCTACTGACATGGACCATCTTGGGGATCACTTAGGAAGCTCCAGTAAAATTGGCCCGAGCAATGGTCCAGGGTCCTATCATCTCTTTCCAACAACAATGGAGGGGAGAAGAGTGGGGGATCACCGTCTTGAGGATGTCTCCTCATGTTTCTGGGCCACCATCCTCAGCATGTCGGCTTTCATCCTCAGGGTTGTCCCTTAAAGTACAAGAAGTCATTTCGCTATAAAGCTATGGCCAGGTCTAGGAAGGGTGACTTATTTCAGGTTCCCTTGAAAAGCAGAGCCTGATATCATATATTTGGGAGCCGATTTAGGACAGAGGAGTGAGGGACTGAGGAACATGAGGCAGGGAAGAAGGAAAGGACAACATGAGGGCATGTTACTGAGCTGCCGTGGGTGTCGGGGACTAAGTTCTACTTAAATCTCCCCGGAACTGCACAGAGTGTGGCGAGGGTTGTCCACCTGGAAGACAAGGCTCCTGGGGTCTTCCTCCATGGCTCCTGTTCCCTGATGGCGAGGAGGGTTGAGAAAGCAGATGTGCAGGGTGCCAGGCAGCACCGTAGGAGCAGACTCAAAGGCAAAAATGCAAAGAGGCTCAGCGTGTGGGCTTGGGGTGGACTGTGGTCCACTCCGGGTGAAGAGGAGCTCCTAGGAATGCCCACCCTTAGGATGGAATTAAGGGTCAGTCACACACGCAGCCTCCATTTCTGAAACTGGGAGGGCAAGCTCTCCTCCCCACTCTGCTCCTGCAGATACAGTCCCCAGCCAAACAGCCCTTCTTATCCCAGGACCAGGCCCTGTTCCTGCTCATCCCTAAGTGAGGGTTTCAGTTTCCTGCCAGCCCAAAGAATTATTCAGACAAGCCCATCACACCCTCCCTCAGGTGACAGGGGCACCCTGTCCTCTTGTTTCTACGTAGCCTGCCTACCACGGCCCACTGGTTCTCTCTCTTCCCCAGAGCAGCTCCCACGTGACCATGCAGTGTCCTCCTCCCCTGGGACTGAGTATGTGTGGCTACTGTGTTGCTGTTGCTCTTATCTGTCTTGTGCCGGGTGTTGTGTGTTTGGCCCTGGGGTGGGAATCCCTCCTGCCCGTAGGGTGAAGAGGAGATGATCAGAGCTGCCGTAGCTAAGAACCTTGGCTCTGGCTGAGATCAAAGCAGGCTCAGCGTGCGCTGCGGAGGACCAGAGACATTGGCTGCGATGGGAAAGTGGAGTATTTTTCCTTTCTTGTCTCTTTTTATCAGGAGGCCCAGCAGTTGTCTCTCATGTCTTACTGGGCAGAACTGGGCCGCCTACCTACTTCTGAACCAATCACTGGCAAACAGCAACAGTGTCACAGTGACAAAGTGCAGACCTGTGCCAGCTGGCCCTCTTTGGTACTGGTGGGGCCCACTGTCCATGAACACATGTTTTTCCTCAATGCCTGAATGAAATCAGGGTTCTTTTAGGACAAAATAATAGAGAAATGGCTACCGGGTAGATGATCAACAGAATCTATTCTCCAGATAATGAAGGAACCATTGAAGAGTTTACCTTCAGATGTAGTGCCGTCTCTATTACATTTGAACCCTAGTGACACTATGTGAAAGAGAATAGGGGCAAGAAATTGGAGCAGGCCAACCAATTAGGGGGCAAGTACATGACCTGAACACAGCGACCATAGCAAATAGTACATAGCGTGGGATGTTGACCACACCCGAGGAGGAAAAAACCCCAGTGGTTACCTTTATGAGACAGAGAAGTTCATTGGTTCTCAAACATTACTGTTCTCAGCAATCACCTTGACACCTGCCAGAGATTCTGATTCATAAGGTTGGCCGAGGCCTGAGTATGTGCAGTTTCAATTTGTACCCCCCAGGAGACTCTAAAGTAGGTGGTTGGTGCCCACACATTAAGGATCACTCTCCCACAAGGCTAAACCCCGGGCTGAATAGGTGCAAAAGCAGCACACTCCAGTAGGGATGGGAGTCACGCTTAAGTCTTCCTAAAACTTCGTGGTCCAGCCTTTACTGCAGAATCCATACCAATTGCAAACCAGGCTTCCCTGCCCCTGAGCCGGTATAACAGGGATGCCCATCAACACAGGCTCTGTGGTGTCAGTGACAAATGTCTCACTCGAGCTGAAGCCCTGGTGCCTCCTGTGTAGTGAGTGGGTGACCTGGGGTCCACCTGATGATATTTGTACCTGACTGTCTTACACTAGATTGCTGTTGTCGTGGCTTCAGATTGAAATAATTAGGGGCTGACTTGGCTTGAGCCAAACATCATCCCACGCACAAGTTGCCTTCTTTCATTCTGTAACTATTTATTGAGCCATGTGCCAGGTATTGTTCTGGACTATACGGATCCAACATGGAAACAAGTGGGCAGAGTCCCAGCTCTCCTGACGCTTATACAACATGAGTCACACAGTAAACAAATAGACACATAGTCTAATGGATTGAATTGTGTTCCCCTCAAATTATGCCCGAGCTCTAATCCTGTCACCTGTAAATGTGATCTTCTTTGGAAACAGGGTCTTTGCAGATGTGATAAAGTGAAGGGTCTCAAGACCAGCTCATCCTGGATTTGGGGTGAGCCCTGAATCCAATGTCCGATGTGTGTGTAAGAGAAAGGAGAGAGAGGTTGGAGACACCAAGACAGATGGAAGCAGGCAGTGTGAACACAGAGGCAGAGCCTGGAGCGATGCTGCCTCAAGTTGAGGAACACGTGGATTCCCCAGGAGCTGGGCGGGGCAGGAAGGCCCCTCCCCCAGGGCCTTGGGAGGGAGCGTAGCCCTGCTGACGCCTTGGTGTGGGACTTCCGGTTTCCATAAGCAGGGAAGAACAAATGTCTCTTGTTTAAACTCCCCAGTTCAATTACCACTGGCAATTTGTCATGACAGCCCAGAGGAAACTAACACTCAGAGTAAGTTGGGTAGTAATAAAAACTGAGGGGAAAAAATAAAGCAGGGGAAGGGGAACGAGGGGGTTGGAGGGGTGGCGGAGATGCTACCCCAGGCAGAATGACCAGGAGCACACTGGCCCTCGCTCCTCCTTGAGTCTGTTTCCTGCATCAGGGCCTCTCAGCCTCGCGTCCTATTGTCTCAGCCCCCTGTGTTCACATCACGAGTTATGATTTCACCTCGCATGGATCTGAAGATGCAGCTCAGTGTGGACCCTGTTTAGCCTCTGCAGAAACTATTTTGTGAGTAGGTGCAGAGGTCACAAACTCGATGACGGCCTAGGTGAAGGGCCATGGAGTGGGCAAGTGCCCTGTCCTCACGCTGACGGCAGCTGCTCGGCACCAGCTGGGGGTGGCCACATGGGGATGAGACCGCCTCTGCCAGACCTTCTGGCTTTTCAAGAGAGGGCAGACATCTGCTAAACGTTTCTGATTTTTTTACATTTACTTAATAAAATTGAGGTGAAACCGACATAGCATGAAATTATCCATTTTGAAGTGGCCAGTTCAGTGGCATTTAGCCATTTGCAATGTTGTGTAACCATCGCAGCTATCTAATGGCACAACGTTTTCATCCCCTGTGAAGGAAACCTGTAGTCACTCATCATTTCCCCTGCTCCCAGCCACCGGTAACCCCATCTGTGTTCTGCCTCTGTGGATTTGCCTGTTCTGGCCTGTTCCTGTGAATGGAGTCATGCAGTTGAATGTCAACAACAGACAACAGACAGACAGACACTCTGTGGATTAAATAAAAAGGCCCTCAGATGTTCAGTTTTTTTCTTAAATTTTTATTTTTCAATTACAGTTGATATTCACTACTGTGTTAGTTTCAAGTATACCACACAGTGGTTAGACATTTATGTAACTTAGGAAGTGATCACCCTGACCACCCGTAGCAGGGAGGACTGGTAACTTGCTAACACCATACAAGTTATGACAATATCATTGACCATATTTTCTATGCTGTACTTTACTTCTCCATAAGGACTTCATAACTTCTTCTCAATCCCTTCACCTTTTTCGTCCAGCTGGACATTCAGTTTTGACCTCTGCCTGGCTGTAGACAGGTGGCCCCTCATGTCAAAGTGATGAGTTGATTTGGCAGCTGTCTCTGTGGCCTGTTTGGACGCTGATAGTTCCAGGCGGGGGAGTGTCTGGGAAGGTCTGCCCTGGGTGAGTGGTTTTGGTGGCTGTGCTTTGATTCTGATCTTCTCCCCAGGAGGAACCATGGCTGTGACTGCTGGTGCTGGCGGGGCAGCCCCTCCCTGTATGTACAGGGCCCCCAGGAGTTAGAAAGGATGCTTTTCTCTTCTTGGTGGTCCAGGCCAACGTACCTGTAGATGAGAGAGTGCTCAGAATGGCGTTGAACAGGCGGGGAGTGGGCTCGATCTCTAGCCACAGTGGTCCAGGTGTTCAAGATTTTCCCTTTACAACGTGACATTCTGCTCTGGAGAGTGAACTGTGTACCCTCTACCAGACTGAGGTCCCACGCCCCCTTTCAGTTTAAAGCAAGAAAAAGCATTAGACAGAGGCTGTGTGTTCTTTTGGTCCCGGAGCCATTCATTCCATTAGTGAGTGGTTATTGAGCACCTGCCAGGTACCTGGTGGCATGAGGATACGTCACTTGTCAGCCCTCAGGTTTATTAGCAGGGGGTGACAGAAAAATGTTTTTAAAAATCAGTGTTACCACATGTCAGCAACAAGGAACCACGGAGGTAAAAGTAGGAAAAGGTTGATGTTGCTGGGAAGAGGGGGCAGGAGGGGCATAGAAAGCTTCATTTACTTCTCAGGTCATTGCATGTAGTGCTAGAATTCCATCTCTGCCCAGGAGCAGGGGTGCAGGGGGCGATGGGGAGGTTTGGAGGTGGGGGGCAGCAGGGGTGAGTGGTGGCTGACCCATTTACTCAGCTCACCCCACTCTGCCCACAGGCTCTGGGCAGCTTCTGCCACAAAGGGGTTCTTTTCCCCATTCCTTTGCCCCGGGGACCTCCTTTTTAAAATTTGCACCAAGGCACTGTTATGCATGGGGCTCCTGGATTTTAGCATAGTTCTGTTCTGCGGTGTGCGCTGTGGGGTTCCATTCTGCAAAGCCCTTGCTGTTGTTTTTGGAACATAGGGATATAGAGGAAGGGTATTTATGGTTGTTGTAAGTGATCCTTCTCTGGCCGACTTATTAAAAATAGGGCTCCTTTTCCTTGGGCTGAAGTTGTCTAGGTGTGGTGCTGCCTCCAGCCGAGTGCAGGGCTCAGTGACTCATTTAGGTTCTTTTCCAACGTCTCATTCAGTGAATTAGGTTTTCTTTAGAGCCATGAGTCACTTTCCCTGCTGCTCAGTGACTCGCATGGCAGGGAGGTGAGGTAACCAAGGACTCAGGCAGCCAACTGGTAGGTTTTGTGAGGGATTGTTAAAATAATATGCAGACTTTCAAAGACCTGGGGGAAATCCTGAAGTGTGGAAAATGTCGTTATTTATGAATACAGTTCCTGAAACAAGGAAAAGCATCTTCCAAGAGTCACTGAATTTTTCACCTTCTCACATTTCACTTTTGTTTCAGGACGCCTGACATCACCAGCGTGGTTTGCCGTGTCAGAAATACTGCGGGTGCCTTTGCCAACAGCTGCAGCCCCCCCGCCCCCCACCCCCATGCCCTGCTCCTTGCACAGCCTGGTGACTGTTTTGTCCACTGAGGTTAGGGCCACTCCCGCCCTGCTTAGCTGCTCTGCCTTGCGGGCCTGTGCGTAAAACGGGTCATATAGAAAATGCCATTTTAATTGTAGCATTATCAGAAGGTAAACTTGAGTGACATGTGAGGAACTAACCTGTATATCTGAGTGTTATTAAATGGGTATAAGGACAGTGGAGAAAATGAATGTTATCACTTGTTTTCCTTTTAAATTTGAGTTGAAGTGTGAAAAAGCTGTTGGGTGAATAAAATGGACACAGTAAAACTTTCAAAGGAATCTGTCCTATTTGTCATGGTCTGTGCCCTCAGACAGTTGTTCTTTTAATCAGTGTTTGGTAACTTTCAAACAAAAAGTTATTCTATGTCTTTCAAGTAAGTCCATTGAAAAGCTACTTGATTGAAGTACACACATCATGTGCGAGGGCGAAATCGCCCTATGAAAGACTGAAGAGCTTGTTTAATTATGACTATTTATCAGCCTGGCCCTTGACTAAGTTTGGCATCATGAAGAGAAGAAAACCACACAATGAACTTGTGACAAATTCTGGTTACCAAACCAGAATTGGCTGTGTACCAAACTGCCCCAATACTTACTGACTTAAAACAATGGCCATTTTTTTTGTTATGCCTTGTGATTTTTGTGGGTGAGGAATTTGGATAGTGTTCAGCTGCTTAATTATTCTGCTCCATGTGGCATTGACTGAGGCCGCTTGGTGGGATTCAGCTGGCAGATGGGCTGGTCTGGAGGGTCCAAGACAGCTTCACTCATGAGTCTGGCACCTCAGTAGGGATGGATGCCAGGCCAGCCTCGGCTGGGACTGCTGCATGAGCCCACTGTCAGGCTTCCTAGAGTCGACTTTTGGAAGTCAAGCCGCCTCACTTTCCTGCCCTCATGTCCAATGCAGTCACAGGCCAGCCAGATTCAAGGGGAGTGGAAATAGCTCCCCTTACTCAGTAGGAGGAGGGCCAAAGAAGTTCTGGCCATCTTTAACCCACCACATGGTATGCGATATATTTTTAGCCAGGCTCTCAGGAATGCTTGGAAATTCTTATACATACACAGATTGGATCCTTTAGTGACCCCCAAAGCAGCTATTTGGAACTTTTCAACTTCCTTCTCTCAAGCCTTCAGCTTAGCACCTCTGAACTAGGAGATGTCTTCATTCCTGCTTTCCTGATAAAACATGGGCCAATGGGCAGACACTCAGTCATGGAAGAAAAGCATAGGTTCTTAAGCCAAAGAACTCATGTTCAAAAGTCATTGTTTACAACCCCTGAGACCTTGAGCAAGTTTACTCAACCTTTCTGCCTCAGTTGCCTTGGCTGCAGAAAGGGGCTAATGATACCCAAGTCACTGGGTGTTATTGATGAGATGTGTACAAAAATGCTTTATATGAACCTTAGTGAGTGTAATTTCAAGTGTGGTTACCTTTGAGCCCCAATTCTGTCCAAGACTGTCTCAATGTGGGCTGTTTTCCTGACACTAATATTTATTAGAATAAGTCACTAAAATTCTGAGAATTTGAGTGATTTACAGTGTTGAAGAGATGATTAAATAAAATGACTCCCATAAAAGCCTCTGTAGCTGTCAAGTGCATTGTAATGATGAGTAACATGTCAACAGTATCATCATCAGCAGGGTCAGCTCCTAATTGCTTTGCGTTCTACGTGGGCAGAAGTGATTGCCCATTTCTCGGCTCACTGCTTCGTTTCATGGTATTGGAGATACTGTGGAATGAGGAGTAAAGGAAAGAAACTTTTTAAAGGGTGGGAACAGACAACCAGCTACATTCACAATAATTTTTGTGGTCTAACCATATGTTTATAATTTACTATTATAATGTAATAAAACACAACCAACTTGATCTGACACATCTAATGTTTTACACAATCCTTGCTTTTACTGCATGGTAATTAGGTATAGAAAGTAAAGTTTCAGATAAATAACTAATCAGTATCACTTGAATGTCACTGAAGCAAATTTGGAATCTATTCTATCTTGTGTTTTTTTCTAGTATTCATAATTAGTGACAATGCTAACAGTTTGTCCTGATAACCTGTACACTTTAGTTCTTTTCATTCATTCATGACTCAGATATTTATTCATTCATCAGATATTTATTGGGTTCCACTCTATGCCAAGTATAGTGCTAGGTCCTGTAGATAGAGCTGGTAATGTGGAGACAGACAAGACGAAGGAGATTACTTCAATATGGTGTTAGCTCTCCTGCAGCAGGATAGTTCAGCATTATAAGAGCGTACAAAGGGTATATCATCTAGTTTTGTGTCCAGTTAGGGACCCCTGGAGGAGAAGGTGAGCCCAAAAAAGTTTAGCCAGGGCAAGGGATTTGAGGAGGGAGAGAATTGCAAAAGAGAGCATACAACTGAGCTTAGAAATCAAGTGGGCATGGCCAGGGAGAAGTTGGGAGGGGCCAGATCAGTCCGAGTTACATGGAGTGATCCTAGGAGCGGAAATATTTAGGAGGTAGACTTGGTGACTTGCTGCATGTGAAGCCAAGGGAGAAGGGAAACCAAAAAGGACACCCTCAGTTTTAGGTGGTGAAAGAGGCATTTCTTCTGAGACAGTATGAGGAGCGTCTTTGAGGGGAAGACATCTGTCATGGACCTACCGAGTGCATTTGCATCTTTTTAGACCCCATCCAAGAGGAACTGCCCTGCTGGCAGTTAATACATGGATCTAAAGCTGCATGTCCAAGATGCCAGGCACCAGTCACTTGTTGCTATTTAAATTTAAATCAATTGGAAGGAAATAGAATTGTAAAGGCAGTTCTTTAGTCAGATTAGGCACATTTCAAGTGCTCAGCAGCCACATGGAGCTAGTGGACGTAAAACCGCACAGGGCAGATGGAGGACATTTCCATCGTCTCTATATTCGGTCTGACGTAACAGATTACCATAAAATGGGTGGCTTAAAGCAGCAGAAATTGCTTTTCTCACTGTTCTGGGCACTTGCAGTCTGAAATCACGGTGTCAGCAGGGCTGTGCTCCCTCGGAAGCTCTGAGTAAGAGTCTGTTCCATGACGGTCTCCCAGCTCCTGGCGTTGCCAGCTGCCTGGGGAGTGCCTTCACTGTACAAGCGTCTCTCACTTCTCTCCTTCTGCTTCATATGCGGTCTTCCCCGTGTGATTCCCTCCAAATCTCTCCTTCTAAGGACACCAGTCATTGGATTTAGGGGCCCACCCTAATCCAGTATGACCTCATCTTAGCTTGATGACGCATGCAAATAACCTATTTCCAAACAGGGTCATAGTCACAGATATTAAGGGTTAGTAGTTGAATATACCTTTTTGGGGAACACAATTCAACCCATAACAGCTGCAGCAGCTATGTTTGGCAGCTCTGTTCTGCAGTCTAGAGGACAATTTGAAGCCATGGGAGTAGATGGGACCATGCAGGGAGTAGATGGAGAAAGAAGGGAAGCATCTTACTAACATTTATAGGGTGGGTAGTGGAAGAGAAACTCCCAAGAGGACCGAGAAGGAAAAAGCCAGAGAGGTAGGTATGCAGGAGAACAATGCTGACTTTTATTGATATTAACAGACATTAGTAATTACTACACATTAATTATGTACATAATATGATGCACGTTCATATTATGCATGTTAATATTAGTACACAATGATAATATTAGTGAACACTTATACAGGGGTGTATTATGTGCCAGGCATGGTCTTAAATGTTTTACCCAGGCAAAAAAAAAATAATGAAAGTTTTATAACTGGGTATAATTTCATTACTGCCATTTTGGAGATGATGAAACTGAGGCACAGAGCGGTTAGCACTTGCCTGAGGCTGAACGCTGGTAAGGGTTGGTGTCAGGACTTGAGTCCCTGACCATGCATTGGCTTGCTCATTCTATAAGGGGTGGAGGGCTGACCCTCGATAGTGTTCAGGACGCTTCCCTGAGGGAGACCAGAAGGAGAGAGGGTGTCCTGAGCTACAGCAGAGAAAAGGATTTTCAGCTGAAGAAACGAATGCTGATGGAGCCCGCAGCTCATAGTGTCTGCATTCACTGAAAGTGAAATCCACTTTGGAGAGAGAAGGGGGTAGGGATGGCAGTGGGGAGCTGAGAGATGTGGTGAAGGCTGGTAGCAGCTGCAGAGAGGGATGGGAAGAAAATCATGTACTGATTAGGAAGATGATTGTCAAGAAGCATTCAGAACCCAGCTGTGAGCTGGAACGCATGAATTTGTAGTGCAGCCACTCAGCTCAGTTAAAATTTTTTGCCATCAGCATTTAGAGAGTTACACTGCAGAATATGTTGTCTTGACCTCAAGTCTTCAGTCTACAAATTACTGCCCTATTAAGTCCTCTAACTTCTTTCTAATAAGTCCTTCTAATAAGTTTGTGTCTAGTTCTCTGCTTCCACCCTAAAGACTTGAGGCAAAATTTAGGATGTGGATTCCCTACTTAGGACCTCATCACATGGGGAGCCCTGGGAAAATATGGAGGCTCTGGAGAACCAAGAGCCCAGAAAGAATGGCATTAAGAAGCACAGAGGGTGAGAGGACGGAGAATAAGGAAGCCTATATTAAACCCAGTTGTGTCCTTTATCCCAAGTACTATAAGGAAACCCGTGCAATTACTATCCAGGGTCAGCCTCTGTGGTAGTATCTTTCCAGGAACATCTGAAAGGAGACCCCAAACACAGATTTTGAGGCAGGTTGAACCAAGTCACTCTTTTTGCCCAAAGGAGAGGAATATTCCAAGCTTCAACAGGGTGTAGAATGTAGAACCTAAAAGGGCAGATTGGAGTGCTGTGGCCACCTGGGGTCCAGGATGTGCCTACAAAGAAGCAGAAAGTATTTTGCAAGAAATTTTTTGCAGACCTTTTTGGGGGTTCATGTTGTTTTAGACATGCTGCTGATTAAGTCCTGGAGGTTAAGTAAACTTTGAGCAGAGGATAAGAAATTTCCACAAGTAATAGAGGCTCTGCAACCAGACAGTGAATGGACCAGGTGTAGACAAGAGAGCTAGGGGATGCACAGAGACATCCACTAGAAGCAACAAGAATCAGGAAAATGAAAACTCTGGCTGGGCCAGCACAGAAAACATTTTCTTACCCTCGCATTGTTCCTGGTGGGGAAGTTAGAAATTACTAACTCGAAGTTCATTTCCTCCCACTCTGTATCATTATCTTTGGGGTGTATAATTATGCTTAAGTCAACTCCATTGTAAACTACATTTAGTTTTCATCCATGGCGTGAATTCACTCATTCTTACCAATCCATAGGTATTATTATGGACGACTTTCTGAACTGGGTGGCTCCCTCCTATCTATCAAATTCAGGTTTCTAATTCCCCGAATGAGCAAAACAAGGACATTTGTTGCCTTTACAAATGCTGCCAGTATGAGGTAGATTTCATTATGTTAGTATTTATATTCAAGAATGTAATTTGATCTTAAGTCACATGAAGCAATTCCTTCTGTTTTTTTTTTACATCTTTATTGATAGTTTTATTTTACATACCATGAAATCCACCCATTTAAAGTATTTAGGCCCTGGCTGGTGTAGCTCAGTGAATTGAGTGCAAGCCTACTAACCAAAGCATTGCCGGTGTGATTCCCAGTCAGGGCACATGCCTGGGTTGCAGGCCAGGTCCCCATAATGGAGTGCAACCACACATTGATGTTTCTCTTTCTTTCTTTCTCCTTCCCTTCTCCTCTCTCTAAAAATAAATAAATAAAATATTTAAAAAATAAAGTATTCAGTTCAATGGTTATTAGTGTATTCATGGAGTTGTGTAGCTCTCATTGCAATCTAATTTTAGAATATTTTCAACACTCCAGAAACACACCTCTTCCCATTAAGAGTCATTCTCTGTTCCCTCTCTCTTCCTCCTCAATCGTAGGTAATCACTAATTGGCTTTCTGTCTCTGTGGATTTGACTATTCTGGACACTTCACATAAATGGTATCATATGATTTCATGTCTTTTGTGATTGGCTTCTTGCACTTAGCATTATAGTTTCAAGGTTCATCCATATTTTAGTATGTATGAGTACTTCATTCCTTTTTAATGTCAAGTACTATTCCATTGTGTAGATACCACACTTTGTTTTTCTATTCATCATTTGGGTAGCTAATGTGGCATTTCCATGCAATGGAATATTATTCAGCAATTGAGGTTATTTCCACATTTGTCTATTATGAATAACACTGCTGTGAACATTTGTGTTCACATTTTAATTTGAATACATATTTTCATTCTCTTGTGTCCATACTTAAGAGTAGAATAGCTGGGCCATATGCTAAGTCTATGTTTAGCATTTTGAGGATCTGCCAGACTGTTACCCAAAGAAGCTGTACTACTTTACATTCCCACCAGCAATGAATAGGGCTTCTAATTTCTCCCCATTCTTATGAACACTATTATCTTTTAAAAAATTTCAGCCATCCTAGTGTGAAGTGTTTTGTAGTTTTGATTTGCATTTCATTGTAGTTTCGATTTGCGTTTCATTAATGAATAATGATGTGAGCATCTTTTCATGTGTTCTCTCTTTCTCTTTCTCTTCCCTCCTCTTACACATGGTTCTCTATGATGTTACAATCTTGTCAAAGAGACAAAAAAAAATGGCCAAAGGAGATTCCCAGGTAGTAAAGGGATTAGAGGTTCAGAAACAGTGGTGAGACAAACACACAGGAACGGAGGGGCCGAAGAAGAAGGATGGGCCTAGGGGGTCGGGGGAGGGTATGGATGGACAGAATGAGATAATTTCTCTCCTTTTATTTCAAACGCAGTAATTTCTGTTTGCCTCTAGATGATACTGGGAACCCAAATCTCAGTGCTGGAGTCATTGCAAAAGGACTTAAGGTGAGAGATTACTCCAGTGAATGAGCTTAAAATGAGAGAAGCAGCATCCCATGTGCTTACAAAACAGAAAGACTGACTACTTTATTCATGTGTTTTACTCATTCATTCCATAATTATTTAATGCTATGTGTTCTCAGGTCACGTTAAGAAGAAATTGGGTTAGGAAAATCCAGACCCATAGATTCAGTTACGTACGTGGTGTACTGCCTGCCCATCTACCCCAATACAGCCCCCACCCAACAGATACACATGTTCCAACATCTTTACCTGCAGTTACGTACCTACAGTTACATACATGTGATCATACCTGATCATCTGCAAATGATCTTCTCATTACTTTTCTTGATCTGTAGATGTTGCACATATGTATTTCTATCATTTAAGAGTTTCACTGTATTCTATTTATCGGTTGACTGTTGGGTTTTTGAGATTAGGGTCCATGTCTTACTTGCCTTGTACACCATTGCCTACACATTTTAGTTCCTGATGTCTAATAGGTGTCTAAAAAAGATTCTGGAGCCAGGGACTTGAGGACATTATTTTGTTTAGAAGTTAAGATAGAATTATCTTCTGTGTATGCGTGTATGTGTGAAAAGCATCTTCTAGAAAACAGAAAACAGAAGAAAAAAATTTGACAGTAATTTTTTTCAACTTATTTTCATAGGCTCACAAACATACATGCAAACCATTGTGTAGTTCCAAAGTTCTCCTGGGTAGAAAGGCCCAGGTCCTGAAGTGCCTGAAAGAGTTAGGGAGGGTCCGTCTTATCAGGCAGGGACTGCACAAAACAAGGTAAAGTACTCAATGGGGTAGACAGAAGGCCCGGTGTCTAGAACAAGAGTGAAGACAGCAGGGTGAGGCTAATTGTTAGTCTGAGATGCCTTATAGTTCTCCTAGTGATTTCAAGGTCTGGGAAGGGCTGAATTTACAGATGGGCTGTATTCATAGGGTTGGGAGTATAACAAACAAGATGCAGAAAGGAGGTGGAGTGTTCAGAAAGAAGAGAAAGTAACTGGGCAACCCAACTGCAAAGGACCAATCATGACTTTAATAGCTGACTGATTATTATCATATTACCAGATCTGAATGTGGAAGGGGCTATTGATTCTGACTCCAGTTTTGATGTGTGTTTTTTTTCTCCCACACCAAGCAATTCTCTGACACCACCTTGGTGTCCTACAATTGAACTCAATTCTGACACTACCTGGAGATAGCATGGAGATTCCATGGGTTAAGGGCTCAGTCCCACCAAACTGCTCTCCCCCAGCACCCCCACCTTTAGATGTCAATAGGAAATTCAGGTTGTCACCTGTGCTTTTGACCCTTTAGCCATGTTCCTAAGACCCTCTCCTTGGGTTTAATTTGCTAAAACAGCTCACAGAAGTCAGAGAAACATTTTACTTACTAGATTACTAGTTTATTATAAAAGCGTATAACTCCGGGGCAGCCGGGTGGGAGAGATATATAGGGCATGATGGGAAGGGGCAAGGAGCTCCCCCGCCCTCTGCAGGAGCAGCATTCTCCCCAAACCTCCCTGTGCTCACAAACCTTTCGGTTTTTTATGAAAGCTACATTAATTGGTATGGTTGATTAAGTGATTGGCCACTGGCAACTGAATTTAATCTCCAGCCCCTCTTGCCTCCCTGAAGGTCATGGGTTGGGACTGAAAATCCCAATCCTCTAATCCTGTGGTTGATGCTTCTGGCAAACAGCCTCCATCCTTAGCTAGTTTCCCTTGTCACCTCATTAACATAGCAAAAGACACCTATATTGTTCTGGTCGCAGGAAATTCCAAGAATTTTAGCAACAAGGTCCAAATACATATATTTTTTATAAGCCACACTATCATAAAGGATCCTGGAAAAATCTCTAAAACGAGTAGGGAGATACTATTGGATTTTCCACATCCTAGACAATTAAACCCTGTCAAAAGGAGGAAAGTTGAGAAGGTGAATCTTTTATAAAATGGATGGATGGATTATTGAACTGTGAGGTCATCACCATTAACTTTTTGTTGCAGAATAATGAAAACAACAATATAGTGAATGCTAATCTAAGTGGGATTTGAGGATTGTACTTGGGCTCAGCATTCATATGTGTTCTTCCATCCATCACAGTGCTTGCACTTGAACAACCATCTGTGCCTCTTGGAATTTCAAATCACATTGGATTAAAATATGCACACTGAAAGTAGCTTGAACATTAACACTCTTTGTTGCATCCTCTTTTGTGGCACAGCCTTTTAAGTAAGCTAAAATAATGCTGTAGTAAACTAAGAGCACTGTGTACACATTTTAGTACTTTCTGCCCATGGAATTTGGGAAATAGGTCCTGCCACATTTTAAGGGACATGTGCCTTTTGGTGTTAATAAAATATTATTGGCAGACACAGAAACATGTTTCTTAGAACTAAAACCTCTTAAAAAACCCACTTAAGGAAAGCTAGTTTTAAAAAGAGTGATAGAGTCACTCATGAATCTGAGAATGAAGATTGTTTATTTAACTGGAACCAGGTCTATACCTTCCCCGGGATTTTGATTCTCACTATTTATGGTTCAGGTAAAATATACACAACCACTTTTGCACTGATTTTAGAGGAAAATGAATGAACATTTTGAAAAAATGGAAACTAAAAAGAGTATTGTATGCTGACTGTCTGCAATAAATTTTCCCCAATACTGGCTTCATTCAATAAATGGTTGTTCTGAAAAATCTTAAAGGGGGTTTTATGGTACTTATGACTCTAAAGAATAAGAAGAAAAAGGTAGAATAAATGAAAAGAAAAAATGTTTAACTATCCTTTAAACACTACCAAGGAAAGAGGTAGTTGAGATGAGACTAGAGTGGAGTTGAGCATATTAATTAGTGTTCACCTATTCTGCTTCTGCTTTCAGCTGCTTAAACTGAAAATACCACCTGCATTATTAAGCCTTCTAGAAGCACAAACAAGGTCTTGGTTGCTTGGATTTAACCTTCTCATATCTGCCCTAAAGGTAAGGTAGGAGTTAACAGGAGGGAAGAATTCGACTGCACTTTTTTGTGGTTTGGTTGCTTTCTATTAGAACATTTACTCATTCAAGTTGCTGCTGAGGTAGCTTTTTAGGCAGTGGCCAAGGGCTCCTGGGTGCTTTCAAAAACAGGCTGTGACGGCCTTGGGTGTTTTGGGGTCCTTTGTCCCTGAGCCTCCTCCAGCTTGACACCCTTTCCGGCTGTATGTCTCTGTTTTTTTCACCTTTCTGAAGAAATTCTATGTCTGAACCTAGAATTCCTTAGGAATAACTCTTAACTTTCCCTCTGTGGCTTTGTGGACATTAGCTTTCCCACACTTTTGAGTTCTGCTTCTCCTCCATCCGGGTGCCTCTGGACCCGCAGGTCTAGAGCACCTTGCCAGCTCCTGGCCCTGTCCTGGCCGGGTGCGCCAGGCACCATCCTCACTCCTGTCGGATTACTGGGAAGAGAAAGGGCAACTCAGCTAAGGAAAAACAGAGAGATTTCCAAATATTTACACACATTTGAGCATGTACACTCACACATTTGTCTTTCTCACTAATTCAGACAAAAGAATGAAATTCAGCATGTAAATAAAAAGAGAAGTACATTCATTACTTTTAAATGTATACCACAATTAGGCCCAGGGTAGCAAAGCATTGCCTAGAAAAGGTCCTGAGGGAATCGTATTTGACGAATATATAAGAATACTTTCCAATGAATGTATCAATGATTTATGAGTACATGGTTCTCTAGAGTGCTTGCAAATATTTGAAGGCCATAATTACTTACAGAAGGATTCAACAGGCTAAACTGTTTCACCTTGGATAAATTTTGTGTACAAATTCCCATACTGAACAAATCCCTTCTTTACAAACAATGAGAAGACACACCATAGCTCAGCCCTTTGTTCGTGTTACTACAAACATCCAGTTTTGTGGAGTCTGAATTATGTATGAGACTTTGTATGTCTAGCATGGGGGGGAGGCATCTATTCCCATGTTTACCTAAGCACATTGGATTAGAAGAAACTGGGCTTCCCTAAAATCTCACCATTCTTGCTCTTGTGAACAAAACCCAAGAGGTTGAACAGTAGTTTTCCCAATCATAGTAATGACAAGTGGCCTATGAATTGATTCATTTAAGTTTTTAAAATTACACTAAAGCCAAAAAAATTATGTAAGTCTATATACTGTATTGCTTGTCTTTCTCTTAATGTTTGTGTAGTTGAGTTACTGTTTAAAAACACTTTTCTATCCATGCTGATCTTATCTTAATCTAAGAGAACTAACACAAAGAAGATTATGGCGGCTTGATTGTCAGTCAGTCACGCAATGGAACAAATAAGAAATCGGTTTGAGAAAAATCTAAAATTTTAGTATGTTTGCCAATTAAGGAGAATAAATGTATTTCTTGAACTAAAAATGTCCTCATTAGGTCAAGAAATTGAGTGGATTTTTACAAATGCTCTTTCCTTTGACAGTTAGAGAAAGGACAGAGACTGTGTATGATTCATCTTTCCCCCCAGTACCACACCTGGTGCATGGCCAGTACTTACAGCATGTTCGACTGATGGGTGAATGAATGAAGAAACGGATGGAATGTTATGGTGTGAGACGGAGGCTGAGATGTTCAGAAGAAAGTTTTCACATCCTTGCAGTGCTCCCGCCTGGATTATAGTGGACACTACTGGGTGTCTGCCTAGTCCATGTCCTTCTTCCCTCCAGTTGGGATGGGTTCCTAGGTCTGTTGTCTTCACTGGCCAGGGCTGACTGGACTAGGGTGTAAACTAGTCCCAAGATTCTCTCACCTGGAATTTGGGTTAAGATGTGCTAGTCAGTCAGTGTCTACTGTGAACTTCAAGTAAGGACCCGCAGACATGGGCAACAGCCTCCTGCTGAGCTCACGGAGAGGCAAAGCTCTGTAGGGGGAGCTATTCAGAGAGAAGGACAGAGAGGAGCTTGCAGGTCATCCTGGGGAGACACTGGGGAGCTCACTGGATGCTTCTAGCCTGCCTCCGGGCTACACAGCTCCTGCCTTCTGGTTCCTGAGAACTCCCGAATCCTCCTTGTCCCTCATCCTCTTTGTGTACGCTCATTTGAATGGGTTTCTGTCTCTTTTCATCAAAGCAGCTTGAAAACGATGAGGCATTCTGGGATTCCCTTTCCCTTTCGGGATTGAGTTTTTGGAAGAGAGAATATAGATTATGAAGCGTGTCAGAGGCATGCAGCACAGTCTCCTCCTTGTTGGCAGGAGAAAATGTTTAGATGCCTTGTTCTAGGCATTAGCCTGCATTTTGCTTTCGGCTATCCCTCCTGCAGTAGAATTCCGAGGCAGAGGTGCTTCCATTGTCATTTCTGTCAATTGGTGGCAGCTGATATACATAATGTTTTCCAAATTCAAAATGGCAGCTGAGGACGAAAACTGTCGCAAACAAGGCACATAAATTTTTGCAGACATAATTTGTAACTCCTCCTGGGATAGATGGTGATTAGTATTCCTGAGCCATTTGCTGAGAGACGTTAGGAGGTTAAGACATCGCTCTGGGAAGTTCTGTGCCTTCCTACTCAGCCTGGCTGCCTTTGGAAGAGTCTGAGGTTAACGGCATTTTTATATTGCATCATATAAAAATATAATTAAAAATTGAAAAGCATGATTCTTATATACACATCATGCAGCATCTGTCGAGATTTATGTAATTAATTAATGAGAGACCCGGCTAGTTTAAAATGATGGAAGATGCCGAATGTTGTCAATGGAAGACGACTGAATTAAAAATGCAAAGTCAGATACAAAGCTGGTTAATAGTCCTACGTGACCATAGAACAGTAGCTTCTCACCAGCAGAAATAATTTCACTTTTCCTGGACAAAATATCTGCTAGTTAACCTGTAACTTCAGAGTTTGCACCCTCATAATGGTAATAATTCAACAAAGGTGTGTTTCCCTAAAGAATTAAACAATCCTTGAGTGGGCCAGTTATTAATGATTCTTCACTGGAAGGCTGAAAGGTCACACAAGCTTCATTCTTTCTTATTTCCAAGCTTTGGAAAAATCTTCTTAACAGTCCCTTTTTTTTCTATAAATATCTCTAGCAGAAAGAATATTTTTGAATTGGCTGGCTCTTCTTTTGTGGAAAATTTGAAATAAAACTTTGACACATGCTCTTTGCAATTTTGCTGAGAATGTGCTTTAATAATTCAATATTAAAAATTATCAGTGAGGTCGTCCAAGTGCCAGAAAGCAGCTGTTTCTTTGATAGAGGATCGCATTTGGTTTCGATAATCTGAGGCCATACCTGAAGGCCTAAACTAAAATGTACAATGTAAAGATCATTTAAATGACAAGGAACTATTCATACATTTATGCCATGTTTATTTTTTCAAACTTTATTTATTTATTTATTTATTTAGTCCTCACAGAGGACACCCCCCTCGCCCCATAGCTTTTAGAGAGAGAAGAAAGGAGAGATGAAGGGGAGAGAAAAACATCGATATGAGAGAGAAACATCAGCTGGTTGCCTCCTGCACATGCCTGGACCGAGGACCATATGTTCCTGGATCAGAGATTGAACTCACAACCTAGGTACATGGCCTGACAGGGAATCAAAACTACAACTTTTTGATTATGGGATGATGCTCTGACCAACCCAGCCACAGTGGCCACGCCTATTTTTTCAAACATTGAAGTAATGCATTGGTGATAAGTATTAAGCTATTGGTAGAAAATATTGTTTTAAAAAAATGTAAATCCTTTTTGTGTTGGCTTATCATGTTATTAGAACATTGTACCTTGGCAAAAAAAGAAATGCCAGCATTTAAAACTTACTGTATCACACACCCCAAGTCACCTGTTACGTGTTACTGGGATACTGAGGTCTGCGCGTTGTCTGTGGCTGATGCATTCTCCATTCTTAGACAGAATCACAGGATGGAGCAAAAGTAGGTTGACAGTGAGAGTCCGTGAAATGCAGTTGATTCTTGTATTATTTGTTAATTATTATATTCCTTTCCATGTGGACAACTATAAATCTGCTTTTGCCTCATTCTGTATTTGGTAAACCATGATTCTGCACATATAGAGTACAATGGAAAAGTGTTTTTTGTTTCTTTTTTAGTACATACATTTAAACAAATTACTTATTTATTTTTAGAGGGAGGGGAAAGAAAGGGAGAAAAACGTCGATTGGTTGCCTTCCGTATGCACCCCAACTGGGAACCAAACCCACAACCCAGGCTTGTGTCCCGACCAGGAATTGAACTGGCGACCTTTGAACTGTAGGACAATGGCCACCCCAACTGAGCCACACCGATCAGGGCAAGTGCGCACATTTTTAGTTTAACCCTTTTGTGGCAAGACATTTTCTCAGATGGATTAAAAAAAAAGCATTCATTTTGTATGTTTAGCTTTCTAGGTTACAAGATTTTATTTTTGGTGGAAAGTCTAAGTTTTAATTATGAAAGTCTTTGCATTTCTAAAGTTTTGTAAATAATGTCACTCTTGTGTTTGTTTTGTGTCAGATTGCTGTTGAGTAACTGGTAACTTTTGCAAGGCCTTAGGAGCAAAGCTGAGGTTGCCTGAGGAAGAACTTCTGCCTGTGGCTGTGGCCTCAGCTCCTGCCCAGGCGTGTCCAGCCTCATCCTCCTGAGAGCCTGCCCTGAGGGTGTCGACTCACCAGCCCCCACAACTGCTGAAGCCAATTCCTTGAAATAGATCTCTCTGTCTCTACACACGCACACACACACACATATGAGTATGTAAATATCCTATTGGTCTGACTGCTAAACCTCTGAAACTAGTAAACGAGACTAGAAGCCAGTGCTCAGCTCCCTGTTCTCTATGAAAACACTCCATTCGAAGAGCTTAACTTTTAAAAATTGGCCCCCCACATCTGAGGTTGTATTTACTATGCTACTTTAAACTTGTCCTTCCTTGTGTAATTCCTTTACTTCTTAGTATTCCCAGCTTTAATAAAATACCTTGCACACATGACAGCCTCCTGTTAATGTTGTGAAGGTGACTTAAAGAGTGAGTCAGCATGGAATGTATGCAAAAAAAAACCTTTTGGGGAGAAAAAGAATGTATTGAAAGCTATTGGGCAGCTCAGAGTAGCTCAGAAAGTTGGACAGTGAGGCTTGGGAAATGGCCAGGAGGATCTATCAGCAGCAGCCGGGCCAGGAACAGGTCAGACGCTGGCCCCAAAACCAGCCTGTGTGAGGATGTTGCTGCTTCCAGGACTGACGGCAGGACTCAGCTTAGGAGGCCTTTGCTGCCTCGACTGCCTTGGAAACTCAGTGCAGGGTCGCTGCTGCCACCCTCTGCCAGAATGTATTCTCTACTGTCTCCAGTCCAGGGTGGGTGCATTTGATTGGTTACATCTGAGTCACATGCCGATACTCTAACAGTAAGGGGGTCTGGGAGAGTGTTTGGTACTTTTCGTTTCCGTTAGGGAAGGATGGCTCTGTCTGGTGGGGAATTCTCCAAATACAGAAAGGGGATTTAGGTGGGGGTCAGTCCAAAAGGACAAAGGGCCACTACTGTGCCTTCTGGTGCCACCCCTCTGTGGAAGCCAGCATGACGGGAGCAACGTAGATGCCATGGAGAAGTCATGCTGAAACACCTGCTGATACCAGTGGGGAGACAGAAGAGAGACCAGGAGGAGCGGGCAGAGCAATCGGGCGCCTGGAAGGCACCTGAACCTTGTGGAACATGGAGGACCAGAGGGAAAAGCGGCATCTACCCAGAGTGGCTTAAAGGAGCATCTCGACTGACGCCTGTGCAGCAGAGCTGTGCCCACAGCCCTCCTCATTACCATCGACAAAAGCATCCCAGGGATGGCTGGCTGCCAGGCGTCTGTTCAGCATCCAGCAGGACTGACACCCACCTGTACCTGGAGGCTTCGTTCAGTCCATCTTACCTGCATGGGGCAGATATCCCTGTATGCCACCTGAGGGCAGTTGTAAGCCCTCCGATCCTCTTCCCCCAAAACAGAGAGTGGGGTTCTGGGCACCTGGGGAGATGGTGGCAGTCCTGGAGCAGACAAGGTGCCACCAACCCAGCACCTGCACTTGGGTGGATGTGAACAAAACCAAATGAGATTTTATTGATAGATTGTTTGACCCCTGCCACCCCTCCTCCCTTCAGGTTAGGATGGTTTTGTGTTAACTCTGCTTTGTGATGGTTCAACTTATAATTCCATTGTTTGTATAAAATGAAGTCGACCTACAAAAATCTGAATGGCTGGGAGTTCCCACATTATTTAACAATGTTTTCAGTTGTAGGGAACAGAAAACACAATCTACAAAGCTTTACACAGATAGGGGTTTAAATGGGTCTGGAATGGCAGTTGCTATTGCTGGTTTGGAGACTCAAAGATATTAAAGCTATCATGTTTGTAATTCAAAGGGCTTTTCCCTCATGGCCATTACAATGAACCAAATATTTATGTTCCCCCCAAAGTTCATATGTTGAAACCTTAATCTCAGCGTGATGGTGTTAGGAGGTGGGGGCTTTGGGAGGTAACTAGGTCATGAGGGTGGAGGCCCCGTAAAGGGGATTAGAGCCCTTATAAGAAGAGACCAACAAGTTCAATAGGTGCCTTTCCTCTATGTGAAAATGGAAGAGGAAGTCAGCAGTCTGTAATGTGGAAGAGAGCCCTCACCAGAGAGAGATTATGCTGGCACCTGATCTTGGACTTCCAGCCTCCAGAATTGTGAGAAAACACCTTCCATTGTTTGTAAGCCACATAGCCCATGGGTCTTTGTTATAACAGCCCGATTGTACTAAGACAGTCATAACATGGCTGTGTTTTACAAGGTTTCCAGAGCTGCAACAGCTCCAGGCGTCACGGTCTCATTCCAGAAAGTATGAGGGGAGAGCCGAATCTATCTTTTATGAGGAAAGTAGATGCATTCCCCGGAGCCCTTGTGGACTGCCATTTGTGGTTCATGAGCCACAGTCATCATGTCATATAACTTCAAGGGAGTCCGGAAAATATTTACCGCTTCCTGCACATCTAGGAGAAGCAGGCGCAGAAGAACAAACTGGAAATGTGGGTGCGTCAGCCAACAACAGTAACTTCTTCCATGGCCAAGGTTTGTAATTTGAATTAATCTTGATTTGTGAACTGATCATTCTTTCACTGTCTATGGATGCTTGCTAGCCCACAATTCATGACAGGCAGCAGAAGTCAAGCCCCCCTCGACTTATGGAAGTAAAACAGTTAATAAAATTTTATTGAGCTATCTGTTATATATATATATCACAATGCTTTCCTAATTTTACCAAATATATATATATATATTTGGTAAAAAAATATATATATTATATATATTATATATATATATTTGGTAAAATTAGGAAAGTATTGTGATTTTTACATCAGCCCTGGAAAATGAGATATGCGATTTTTTAAGTCTTAAGCTGCATTATACAATGCAGTACAAAAAAGGGTGGCTTTGTTCCTAGTCCTGTCTCTGTCCATACACAGTGGCCTCTTGGGAGTTGGTCTTTGTTTCCTTTTCCATAAAATGATAACCTTTTCTATGAAATGAAATCATAGTCTTCATTGGTTATTTTCAGATCTGAAGTCTTATGATTCTATGTAATTAGCCCCAATGTCTTTGACTATATATGGGTGGACAATAAATAAACCACCATGTGTTCATTCATTTGGTCTTAAATTCAAGAGCTATTTTTCGAGTACCTACTGTATGCGGGGCAAGCAAGCCACCAAAGATGAACTGCTTGTTAAAAGAGCAAGTTTAAGTGGGGGGTTTAGTTTGAGGTTTACTTTAAATTTCTTTTAAGAAATGAAAGAAATTGCATACTTTCCCCAGAGCAGGTTAGTCTAATTCCTTCTATGGTGGGCCTATTTCCAGCCACGGTCAGAGCAGGCAGGATCTAACCAACAGTGTGTGGACGCCTCCAGCTCAAGCATCTTCCCAGCCAACCTCTTAAACTCATTCAAGGTTCCTATCATTGAGCTGATTCCATCTCCAGAAAGTCAAGTTTAAGAGTACAGCTGTGGGTGGGGCTGGAGAGCTGGTTGAGGATGCTATCTGCCCAACGCCTGCTAACTGCTGGAAATCCTCTAGAATGTTAGTCAGGAAGCTGGAAGCGGGGCCTGCAAGAGCGATGGCCACAGTTAGGAAGTCGTGGACTGGGGTGGCTAGGGAAGGACCCCAGGCCTGACCTGAGGAAGACTGCTCAAGCTTGGGGACCCCGAACAGCAGACAGCCCTCCGGGAATAAAGAAGAATTTTTTAGCAAGAACAGAAGACCAAAGACAAAAAAGTCCAGTTCAGAATTTTGCCTAAGATGACAGAGACCAGGGAACCACAGGGGACTGTATTAGCCCAGCCTTCTTCCTGAAATCAGCCGTATCTGTGTTAGTGGGCCTGCAGGTGCCCCTTCCTCCTCCCACCCCCTTGTCTTCAGTGCCTCTGTCACCTCAACATAGTGTACAGTTTAGTTAGCAGGTGGAGACAAAACGCTGGGGTCACAGGTTCTTTCTGCTCTTCTGGCTATGGAGCCTTGGGCAAGCCACTTCATCTCTCTCTGTGTCCCCCTGGGGGGGGGGCAACATCAAGTTTAGAGGCTGTTTTAAGAAACAATGAATTAATGCACAATAATCATCTAGAAAAGTGCTAGCTCTCATGCCCATTTCTCAGACTTAGCCACTATGGACACCCTTTCTCTCGGGGGCTTATTATCCCTGGCCAAAGCAAGTTTTCACCTCTATTAAAATAATAACTCTTTTCTTGAGGACCTGGCTCTAAACTCTTCTACAGTGAATGTTAGGTGTACAGTCAACTCTGACAATATGCTAACACGAGAGGCAGGGTGCTGCTGCTGCTGTGCAGTCCCTGAGAGAGCGGGGACAGACAGACCTCAGCTGTCCTGATTCCGGGGGCAGCATTCTCCTTGAGCTAACACGCAGGGCATCACGTGGCAAAGATGCCCGTGGTAGGCAAAGTCACACAAATGCCTACAAGGTCCGATAGTTAAAATGTCACTTCTTTCTGTTCAGGTTCTGCTTAGAACCTAAAACTGCTCCAAAATTAGTTCATTAGTTAATATTTAAACAGAACATGATGTCATTTTTATTTTCTTAGTTTCTAAAGAGCGTTTAGAGTTTTTCTGATCAAGGATTTTTTCCCTGTAAGAATTTGAACACCATTCAAGAGTTAATATGTTATTTAAGAGCCTGATGAGCAGAGGTAATCTCTCCATGGAAATGTGGGCTGGTCTTCCCAGAGATGGTAATCCAGTAGACCTGAACTGCTCAGTGCGTGGTCATCAGCCACATTGGCTAATGAGCATTGGAAATGTGGCCAGTCCGAATTGAAATGGGCCGTTAGTGTCAAGCACACATAAGATTTTGAAGACCAAGTATGACAAAAGAATGTAAACTATCTCATGACTAATTTTAACGTTGATAATGTTGAAATAATATTTAGAATTTATTGGGTTAAATAAAACATTATTAAAATTAATTTCACCTGTCTTTTTACTTTTTAAGATGTGGCCTCTAAAAAACACAAACTGACACATGTGGCATACAATGTATTTCCAATGGACAGTCCCAGAGAGAAGAGGGCCGGAATATACGGAATGTGTACATTATCTCTCGGGGAGTCTTAAGGCAGAGTTCCTGGGAACTTCACGCATGCATGCCAATGCAGCTATTGTTCGGACAGTAGTAGGGAATCACCAGTAGACAGTATTTAGGAAATGACCTTTGCCACTTCCAGGTTAAAATTCAAGGTTAAACATTTCCTCTGCATTCTAAGCTGACAAGGAAGCAATGAGAGGAACCTAAGTAGGAGTCAAGACTGTGGGAAGATGTGTGAATTACAGTTGAAACAGTTGAAATTCCATCTGATTTGATTTTTTGTTTTTAGCTAGAAAAGCCTAAAATCCCGCAAACGCGCTTCATGTTAGCTGACTTGGCTGATGCTAGAACTAACATTCTGCTGAGAACTCACAGAAACTTGATGGAAAACAGTCAAGAAACCGCGTCTGGGCTCTGGCAGAAACTTGCGCTCTCCAGGACCGCCCCCGGCCGCGAGGGGCTGCAGTGCGAAGGTCTGGCGCGCGCGGACCAGGGGAGGCGCCGGAGCGGCGGGAGCCGGAGATGCAAGCCGGGTCCAGGCTCTGCAGCGCTTGTCGCCAAGGCAACCGCGCAAGCTCCAAACAGCCGCGCAAGCAGGGCAAGCCGCGGCTGGAGCGGACACCTGAGAACAGCGTGGGCAGAGGACCCGGAGAGCGACAGGGCCAAATACCCCACGGCCGCGACCAGCTTCCTGGCTCCTCGAGGTGCCGCAGCGTCATGGACAGGACGGTACGGTGCGCGCTCGGTCCCTGCAGCTCCCACTCCCTGCCTGTCCCCGCGGAGGCTCCAGACTGCCCTGAGCTCCGGGCTCCCTGGGCTCCACACAGCGGTCTAGAATCTCATCGGGGATTCAGCTTCAGGGCGTGGGAACATCGGAAAACACTATCAGGAGCTTGTGGGACTAGAGTTGCTGGTTTACGAGTTGTGCAGGCTTTTCTCAGGGCATGGTGGCCAGTGAAGTCCCCCAGCACCCACAAAAAATGCAAAAGTGTTAGGGTCAGGGACTGCCTCGCCCCTTTCTCTTCAACTTACTGCTTTTTTCTCTCCTCTGGCTGCGGAAAGACTTTCGGCGGACTTAATGGCGAGGTGTACCACAGCGACCTATTTCCATATAGCGAGCATCAGAGAGATCCAGATGGGGCACAGGATGCTTTGGTGACAAGTTTGTTGGCTGTGTCTAGTTCTCTTTAGCTCTTGGGTTTGGGTAAAAGCAAATGTTTAGTTTCCTTGGAGAGAGGGAGAGGGACGGTGCTTAGAGAAAGCCCAGTAGGTTTAGTTTCCTTATGTGCTTTACATTTACCTCCATAAACATCAAGTGAGAAACGACTGGAAGCTACTCAGAGCATTGGAATCAGCTTTCACCTCATTTGGTTTTGTTCTCTCTTGTTCTCTTTTTAAAAATGAATATTGTGGAGTGAAAACACACTGATGCCTTTGTTTTAGCATTTACCTTTAAATTTACCTTTAAATTATATTTTTTTCACCTGGCTACACTATTCATAGCTATATAACTATAGCTATCTGGTTAGAGTAATCAATAAAACATGCACTCTGTCATGACATAGTACATTTAAATTTATATTTCATTAAGAGTAATGTATATAGTTTATGTGAGTAATATTTCAATGTTTTCCTCCTCTCCGTAGATATTTATCTTGCTCAAAACTTACTGTTTTATTCTTGTGAATATCTTGTTATGGTAGACACATTAATATTCTTACTTTTGTATAATTGATGTCATAAGTACTTGGAATTTCTCACATGCCTATTTTATGTTGCATTGAGACAATTTTCAATAGTTCTTTTTAGCCTTTTTAATGACTTCTCCCCATTTTATGTCAGTGATAATAGTGACCTCGAGATGACAATGGAATTGCTACTTCTAATACCAGTAAACCAGTGATGATTGTGTGTCTTAATTTAAAATCCACATATTATGTAATTCTACATGAATTTGTCACGTTTCCCACTGTAAGGCTATAAAACACGGCTAATACCTTTGCACCATGTTCTTATGTTTGATTAATTATGCTTGCTTTAAGATTTTAATGCTGTGCTCTTTTCCTCTACCTTTCCCTTAGTCTGTTCAAGTTGAAGATAAAGAATTTAAAATAATCAAATGTCTCTTGTTTAACTTGCATAGTAATGTAGGACATTTAATTGATATATCTCTTTTTACCTACTGAATTTGCAAAAGAAAAAAAAGTGACTGAAGACTATTTAACAACGCCCTGAATGGTGTGGCTCGGTGGGTTGAGTGTTGTCCTGCAAACTGAAAGGTCGCCAGTTTGATTCCAGGTCAGGTATATGTCTGGCTTGTGGGCCAGATGCCTGTTTGGGGGTGTGTAAGAGGCAACCGATTGATATTTCTCTCTCACATTGATGTTTTTCTCCCTCTCTTTCTCCCTTCCTTCCCCTCTTTATAAAAAATAAATAAATAAAATATTTTAAAAAGACTAATAACAGGAAAATATTTACAATTAATACATGAAAATAGTAAGCCACTAAAGCAGTATTGTTCCAATTCTATAAATGCAGAAAAGGTATAGAAATATGCATAGAAAGCTGAATAAATAAAAGAACATATACCAAAATATTGATACTGATTATCTCTGGCTGGTGGCAATGAAGAGGATTTTATTTTTCTTTGTTGTCTTCTTTATGTAAATATTTTCCATACTGAATATACATATGATAAATATATAAACATTTATGTATTTAAATGTAAATTATATATCTTAATAAAACCACAAATATATTAATCATCAATTATATACATATAAATATAAATTTTGTAGTTAGAAAAAAGTATAAAGAACAATATCCTCTAAATGTTTACACAACTTTCTCCTGATACAAACTTAGCATCCTTTGGTAAATATTTTCTTTCTTTGTGCACCAGGTCACATCCTTGTAAACACTATTGTATGGCTCCTGTGTCTCCCCAGTTGGTGAGCAGCCTTACTTTACATACATTGAACACAGAAGGTAGTAAGTGAGCATGCCCAGATCAGGGTGAAGAGCAGCAAGGAAGAAGCAAAGCATAGCTCAGTACTGCTTCCCACACTGCATCATTTTCCTAACCTGCACCTATGGCAGTTGGTGAGGCTGACGTGGAAAGGATTTTAGCAGCCATAATAATGCGCCATCAATGAGGCAAATGTGGATTTCTGTCGTTATATGATTTAGCAGAAACAAAAAAATACTGAAACACAGACTGTTGCACGTGCGAGCTGCAGCCCCTGCACAACTTTAAATTCCACAGGGAAGTCCGAGGACCCCGTTTTCTCCCCACGTTGGAGGCTAGTTTCTGCATTAGAAAAAGGCTTCTCTGAGTATGGATATTTCGAGGAATCGGCTCAGCTGCACAGGAAACATTAGGCGGAAGTTTACCTGTTAACGTTTTCTCCTTTAGTCATGCTAAGCTCTTTCCTGGCACTGAGCACAGTGGCTGTTTATTTATACCTTTCTGCTGTTTGCTTTTGGCTTTACTTTCTGTAGCCTTACTTCTAACAAACAGACCAAAAATAGAGGGGGGTGGGTGTAACAACTGCTCACACATTACTTTGTTTATGAGTAGAAACCAGTAGCTTCCATTCAACAGTAAACCTGGGATATTTTGAGTCCATTTGAGGAAGCCTGTCATTGTTCCTACCCCCAGACAGAGTAATAGAATTGTGATCAGATTCCCATGGACCAATATTTCTGCCCCCCGGGGAGGTAATATGAAGAGTCAGAATGTCTTTCTTTTTGGAAGCAGCCTCCAGATTGGGTCAACAACCTGGGGCCTGTCTGTGGATGTGAGAAGAGCCCTCTGTATCCACCCCCACAAAAGTGGGTGGTTGTGGACTTCCTTGGAATGCATGGACACTGGGAAAAAAAAAAGATCTTACTCTCGGAGGTCTGAACACTACGTGGGCCACTTTTCAACCTTATTTAGCCTAGTTGGGATAAAGGGTAAGAGAGTTTGTGATGCCTTGGTGTCCTGAAATGTCCATGTCAGTGTTCATTACAATCAAACAAAGCAAGGCACAGCTCAGAGGAAGCATTCATCGCTGACTGGCAATATTCCCCAAAAGAGGGTCGCCTGGGTGACAGGAACTGTGTTGGGGACTGGGGACACATCAGGGAACAGAGAAGAGTCCTCGTGTGTAGAGCTGACCCTCCTCCAGGGGGGAAGACAGCTCTGGATAGGGCGTGGAAGGGGCCAGCAGAGGCGAGTGACGTCAGAGGAGGGCAGAGCTCTCCAGCTAGAAGAGATAATCCCTAGGAGGACCAGAGGCCATGGCCAGTGTGGGAAGGAGGCCAGTGTGGAAGGAGGCAGGAAGCGATGCGGCAGTGATGGCCGAGGACCAGATAGGGCCTGAGGATCATCACTGAGAGGAGGAAAAGACCTTCTGTAAGTTCGGAGCACTTAACGATTTTTTAGTAATGAAGACGTCAATGTATCCGACAAAGCAGGTTTTGTTAAGTATCACAGTGGAAATGCTTATTGTGCGTTATGAGCCCAATTGTGTCCTGCCAAAATGAATATGTTGAAGTCCAAACCTGTAGTACCTTGGCATATGACTGTATCTGGAGGAGGAGGCTTTACAAAGGTAAGTAAGGTGAAATGAGGTCAAACATGTTGGTCCTAATCCAATACAATCAGTATCCTTATCATAGCAGGAGATTAGGACACAGATAAACAGGGACCAAGGGGTGACCAAGTGAGGAAGCGGGCACTTGCAAGCTAAGGACAGAGGCCTTAGAAGAAGCCAAGCTTGCTGGTGTCTTGTTGGACTTTTAGAAGTGGGAGAAAATCCGTTTCTGTTAAGTCACCCAGTTTGTGGTATTTTGTTATGGTAGCCCAAGCAAACTAATGCAGTATGTGTATGCCAAACAGTTTGCACAAATGATCTCAGTTCATCCCAGTTGTAGCCTGGTGAGGTAGGTGCTGGCGTGATCTCCATCTCACACGTGAACAAACGGAGGCTGAAAGATGACGTTCACACTGGGCAGACAAGCATGAGTGAGGTGCTCGAAAACCCTAAGTGCGTTAAAGTGAAAAACGACTCAGCACAAAATGCACTCGATTGTCACGGCGTGAGCAACACAAGGAATCAGTGTGGGCAGACCACAAACTGGATGCTGTCGGCCGCTCTGAGTCCTGTCTGATGACAAGCTTGCGCCTGTCTGCCCACATTGACCCAGGTTCTCTGCCACTCATGTGCGATGGACAGATGCAGCTGGAGATGGTTTATGGCAATGAACCTGGGCAGCTCTCCCAAGTGAACATAAGGAAGTGAACAGCTGGCCATGCAGGTAGCAGAAATGTTACAGACAAATGTGATAATGGCAGTGGGCAGAGAGGCAGAGCCCAGTGAAACTGAGGTCATTCACGGCCAGCCAGCTCAGGACTTCTTCTCCATCTAAGCTTTTCAGTGGAGAAGACCGTCAGACTTATAGGGGCTCCTTATGGCAGTGATTGGAAGAGCAGAGCAACGGTTTTCAACCTTCTTCATCTCGTGGTACACATAAACTAATTACTAAAATGTTGTGGCACACCAAAAAATATTTTTTTGCTGATTTGACCTGAACAATAGGTATGATTTTGATTCACTCACATCAGATGGCTACGGTTGTGTGGGCTATTGTCCTTTTTTATTTGACAGTCTAAAGGAAAAGAGGTTAGTGTCCCTGGCTAAATAGTCAGCTATTCCATGTTTTATAGATTCTTGAGTTACACTGGTTGAAAATCACTGGAACAAAATAATCTTATTTTCTGTGGAATAGCAGGCTTTGATTATGTGTATTTGTAGCACATGCTTTGTATATAGTTGTAGCTCATACTTGAAAAACGTTTGCGAGCAGAAACTGTACAGTTCATTTTACTTATGCCCATAAGCTCTGAGAAGTATCTATGTTTCTCTGTAGCCCAGTATTGAGAATATTGGGCAATTAAAAACATTCATTTACCAAATAGTCTTTTCATGAACCTGAATTCTATGTCATCTACATTTTTCATCTCTATGGTTGATAACAGAGTGGGCGGAATGTTTGATTTTTTTTCCCCTGAGGAAATTAATCTTAGCATCTTTGGGTATTCAGTAGCCCTTCACCAGGCTTGTGTAGATCAAAAAACTTGAAGATAGGAATCCCCCCAGTCACTTCATTTACCATTAAAATATATCCCACCTGCTTAAAGAGTAATAGGAACATGACATATTTAATTTCTTTCTGAATGTGTGATAGCATTTGCATCATGGTTACAGTTGTTTGTTAACTTCATAATGACTCTGGGGCCTCATGTGTCCTCGTTAGAATTCTGGATTCCGTGTTTTGCAGCTGAGCGTGTGCAGACAGGCACACCCAGGGAAGAACGCTGGTACCCATTGGTCGTTCGCTGAGGGTGTTACTCACCCCCGGGTTTGTGACTCCTCGGTGCCCGCTCATTGGCTTATATATGTTGTAAGGGTGTGAATGAATAGCAGAAATACGCATGTATTGCCATTTCTTAAAGAAGAGCTGTGGTGTTTCTGGGATAATTAAGGCGTCAGAAAAAGTAACCGGGTCAGTGCCCAGTGGCCCCTGTCGTGGTGGTTGGTGCAGGAGGGGAGTTTTGGTCATGTCTTGGTAACTGTGTGGAAATATATGCACAGTGAACTGATATTTTAAATTATAAAGATTTAAAAAGGGCTAATAATGTGTCCTACCTTCTCTAATCGCCTTTTAGTGTTGGGAATAACATTAGGTGTGAGTGGGGTACCAGTACCTTAGCAGGGCTTCATCAACTGTGTTACGTAAGTACAGCCCCATTACAAGGGATTCCCGAACAGCAGATGTATTCTTGCAGTGGAATTGCTTAGAACTAGACTTTTGCACTCCCCGTTTTTATGGATTAAAAAGGTCAAGTTTGGGGGCCACTGGCACCAAAGTGAAATAAAACAGGGCCTAGCACATACATCACCAGTAAATTAGTGAATGTAAAGAAATTAGGTTAAACATTTTATGTGTTTGGTCAAAGGCTAAAGAGCAAAACTGAGGTGCAAATGTTCTTTTAAGACACTGACACACGGATTCTTTAAAGAGGTACCAGCTCTGTCTCCGCCTTTCTCTGAATGTCCTCCATGTGCCACGTGCTGCTTTGTGGGGAGTCTGGGACTGTGGTGGATTTCTCATTTGGGGTCCGAGGGGGGTGGCAGAATTAGTATGTCTGCAGGGGCGAGGATGAGGATGACCAGTCATTTCAGGCAGAACAGATTTGAAGAATTCCAAGCAGCTCCAAGCTGCTCAGCTTAGCAATTCCTGTTCTTGCAGCTCAAGCAGCAACCACTACCCAACCGCTCTTCGTGGCTGCGCCCCAGATAAATCTGCACTCCGCCACGTGGAAGAGGGAGCTCCTTTTAACAAGACTCGGCATTTGCAGCGACACAAACTATGTTATTTTGAAACAATTTAATCCCTGACTATTTAAAAATACTTGTCTCCTGGAAGGTAGGTAGGTGGCTGAGCTGAACGGGCAAAACGAACTTTTGTCTCACCTTCGTGAGTTTGTGACTGTACCTTGCAGCTTTCTGGGCTTGTGTGCCCTCCCCCCAAGCAGTGTTTGCTTTATTTGACTTAAGATCACTTTTTTAAAAGGCCTGTTAATTCCTGCTTTGTGTACTGGAGGCTACTGCAGTGAAATAAAGGCTTTTGCTTAAAGCTTGTTACATATGACACTCTAACTTCTTTGCTGAATTTAATGCTGACATTTGCAGATGGGGATTTTTTGCCTGAAGTCTGTATGGAGGAAAAGAAGGAATTAGGTTTTTAGGCTTCATGAGTTTGTACATATGTTGGTGTCCCTTCCTCGGCGTGTAAAATGAAAACTTCCCCATCACGCCCCTCCCCCTCTGTCTTCTGTACCCCTCTGCTCTTTCACCGCGCTTCCTCACTCCTTCTGCCTGTTCCCTGCTCCTCCCCTGTGCCCTCTTCCTCCCCGTTTTTCCTTCCTCTCCCTCAGCCACTGACTCCCCCCAGCAGCATCTGGCTGAGCTGGCCGGCCTGTGTTCGCTGCGGACACAGACTGGTTTGCTCACTTGCAGCCTTATCTTACTTTGGAGGGATGTATGTGTTTCCTGTTTAGACACACACATTTGAATAGTACGAACTAATATTTGAGGTTTGTCATTCTTTCAGCTTGGGCAGTATCCTGCCCAGGGTCCCCCCACCCCCCACTTTTACAATTTCATTTTCCCTTAGTTAAAAAAAAATGATGATTTTTTTTGTCCTAGTCAGGTTGAGGCATGCTGGAGAGAGGCCAAGTCTGCACTTGTGGGTCCGGATGGAAATTCAGCCTCTCTGCACCCGTCGTGCTTGGGTGGGGGGTGGGGCAGGGGGGCGGGCAGTGAGGAGTATTTACAAAAAAGGTTAAGGACCTCTGACTGAAGACATTTAGGCTCATGTGTCTGAAGTCTGCAGTTTATTTGGGGTAACCATTTTGATACTTATCTATTTTTCAGTCCATACTTTTCCTTAAAAAAAAAACAAACCCCTGATTCCTTTTTATAATAAAGTCTTAGAGGCATTAAGCAATTTTTAAAAGTTTTCACAAGGAAGTGGGTGTTTTTCCCCGTGGCATACAGCTTCTCTGCCCCCCCATCTCTCTCTTCACTTCCTTCCTTCCCATCCTCCCTCCCTTCCTTCTTTTCTTCCTATATTTTCTTTGTACTTTTTACTTATTTTTGCTCTTGTTTAATCAGTTAAGAACACAGAATCTGGAGCCAGACTTTTGAATTTGAATCCTGACTCTACTCACTCATTAGCAATGTGATCTTGAGTAGTTAACTTGACCTCTCTGTTCTTCAATGTTTGAATCTATGAAAATGGGGATTGTAATAGTAGCTACTTTATAGGTATGTGTGAGGATTCAGTGAGTTGTTATTTATAACGTGCTTAGAAGAGGCCTAGGAGAGAGTAGTGCTACTAATAAAAATAAAAATAAAAATAAGACAGAAGTAAACCTGGGAAATATAGATAAGCCAACAGAACATAAAAATAATCGGCAAGCCTTTCTCTCAGTCTCAGAAAATCATTAACATTCTCTTTCCCACATATATGTTCATGCAACTGATTTTTAATTAATTTTTAATTTTTTAAACAAAAATGGATTCATACTCTTTTGGGGTCTGATTTTTAAAAATCTTGCAACATATAAACAGGTTTCAGCTTCATTAAAGTGCTTTAACATGATTTTAGATGGCGGCATAGAATTCCATTGCATAGCTTGACAGTAAATTATTTTATGTATCTCTTGTTGTGAAGCTGCCTTTCGTGTTGTTTTGGCACTCTTATCACAGCATCCTAAAGCCACTACTCCCGTCCTGCAAGCCGCACGCCTTCCACTCCCTGGCTCCGCCACCTCCCTTGGGTCTCCAGTGACCTTGAGTACACAGCCTCCTTTTGTGCCTTGGATTCACTTGAGAAATGCTGTTCTAGGAGATTTTTTTGGTTATGAAAAAACTTTGTTTAAGCAGCAAACACACGTATCAATCCAAATTAAGTCAAAACAGAGCCAAAGCCTCCATCAAACACTCTAATAAGAATGCATCTCTCTTTCAAAAAGGAAGCCTACTGCGCTCTTGATGGAAAGGCATACTGGTGCAGCCACTGTGGAGAGCAGTGTGGAATTTCCTCAAAAAGTTAAAAATGGATTTGCCTTATAACCCAGTGATTTCACTTCTGGGAATTTATTTGAGGCAACTCCAAAACATGAACTCAAAAGCGTATGTGCACTCCTCTGTTCATTGCAGTGGTACTTACAATAGCCAAGCCATGGATGCAGCCAAGTGCCCACTGGCAGATGAGTGGATTAAAATGTGGCTGTACATGTGTACAGTGGAAAGAAAGAATCGAAATCTTACCCTCTGTGGCACCCTGGATGGGCCTAGAGGGTATTATGCGAAGTGAAATAAGTCAGAGAGAGAAAGACAAATACCTAATTAATACCTAATTATTTCACTAACACGTGGGATCTAAAGAACAAAATAAACGAACACACAAAACCGAAACAGACTTATAGATGCAGGGGGAGAACTGGTGGTTGCCAGCGGAGGGGGGGTTTGGGGGTCTGGGTGGAAGAGGCGAAGGGTAAGTAAGAAGCACAAATTGATAGTTACAAAGTAGCCATGAGAAAGTAAGTCCAGCACAGGGAATATAGTCAATGATATTGTACTGACTATGTATGGAGCCAGTGGTGTGCTCAAAATACGGCGGGGAACACCATAAATTATATGATTGTCTAACCACTGAGCTACAAACCTGAAACCAATACAAAATAAAGTTGAGAAGAAAAATGCCTCCCTTTCTAGAATCAGAGGCTTTTTAAAAAAGGAGCAGTAGTAACAAAATACTCAGAACTAATGGACAAGTACAATGTATTCCATGGTTTAAACTTGTCTTACATTTATAATAAAACATTTTCCCACTTTTTAATTTAGAGATTTCTTCTCAGATGACTGCAAATAAATTTCAGTTTTTCCCAGTCAGATTCTTACCAACCAGACTCACAGCAGGGAACTGGGGTGGAGAACTCGATAAATGGGGCAAGGCCGCCACCTAGTGGCTGTCCGGGAAGTGGCCTCCTTGAGTTTGGCATTTTTAGGTTGTGGTTTCCATGCGGCAGGTTTATGTAGTTTTCATCACTAGGTGCTCCTTTCTCTCCAGGTGAAAGTAGTCATGGTTTCAGGAGTCCCACTGAAGCATCGTATTAAATTCTCTCACACTTGGCAGACAGTGAGGTGTTCAACTTAGTTTATTTGCTAACAGGATCTTACTTTCATTCTCTTGTGTGAGGAATGTATTGGCGAGATGTTACTAAGTAACTCGTGTAATCCGCACTCCGAGGGGATCTGTTGTTTTCTGTCTTGTGTTTCAGTTAGCATGGTATCCTCTTGCACTTTCAGTCTCCACAAAGCAAACCATCCAGGAATTTTTCATCGGCACCATACTCAGCTCCTAAATTTACCATAGATCTCCTTGCAGCCAACAACATCTTGGAATGAGTTCCCTGAAAAGCAGTGCCCGGGTCATGGGTCTGTGTAGCCAGTTTATTAGCAGTGCAATCCCAGGGAAGGGAGAACAAGGGAAAAGCAGAGGGAGGGCGCCAGGGAAGGAGGGAGCACACATGTGAGGGCGTGTTATTCAGGGGGCCCATTCCAGGTAGCGGTGGGTGGGACAGTGCCACGAAGCCAGGTGAACCATGAGTCCAGCAGAGGAAAGGAGGGAGAATGGGTCTCGGGCTCCAGTTTCCTACCCGTGGACATTTGCTTCGTGGACATCAGTCCTCCTGCTCTTCTGCTTGTGTGTCATGGATGACAGTCAGGTTCCAGGCGTATGGAGGCGAGAGGCATGTGGTCTGGGCATGAAGCCAGAGAGGCTGTGTGGCTGTGTGTGAGAGAGCTGGACTCACAGGGACAGCTGGGGGGCGACAAGTGGCCCAGGGCCCCAGGGACAGGTGAGGCTGAGGGATGGGGGTGGTGCACGCATGTGTGGGATCCAGCAGTCTTGCTTAGCATGGCTGCCCCAGATTCTGCTCGGAGGAACCTGTCCAGGAACCAAACATTGGTTATGGATTTGATGCCTCGGTAAATGCTTCCTGCAGGATCCCATGCCCTTACAGTAGTGGTATCACATGTGAGTTAGGATTCTTATGGTTGCAAGAAACCTAAAGCAACTGAAGCAGATAAAGGGAACAGGCCAGGACTCTGCAGCGTTGCTGCCAGGAATCACAGTGTGGTGGTGGCTGGGCTGAGAAAGGGGCGGAGCCAGGACTGGCAAGTGACCCAGGTGCTCACGTCTGCACACAAGGGTGTCTGCTTCACTCTTGTCCCTCTCTTTCTGGAGACTGGCTTGAGTGTGTCCGTAGTCTGCCTGTAGGCAGAAGCCAGTCCATGGTTTCTGAGCTTCTACAGTCACAGCCACCCAGGAGATGGATTCTCTCGTAGCCTATAATTCCAAATTCCAGGGAGGGAATCTCTCCATCTTGATCAGGTGTCCTCTGATTCAAACGGCCCTGTGGGGTGCGGGGCTGGGCCATTCCGAAGTAAGTCCCAGTGGCCTGGAGGCAGTAGGGGGTGTAACCAGGACAGAGGGGGATTGACTGTGTTCTGGGCCGAGGGACTGACTGATATGTGAGTTTCCACCCCCAGGCTGCTGGGCCACTCAGAATGCACACACATGCTCCTTCTGGCATTCATTCTATAATGAGTGCATTGCCCTCCCCTATCCCTCTGCCCTGCCGCAGGAGGCAGCCTGAAATGCGTCCAGCTGTTTCACCCAGTAGTGATCACGCCTTCCATGTGGCCATGATCCAGGCTAGTGCGTGTCTCTACAGCTGGGGACTAGGTGTGTTATTTCATCATTCTCAGGACAGCTGGTGTAACTGTCATGGAAGTGGGGGGGTTGAGGGGCTGCTGACAATGAAAAAAACTAAAGAGAGTGACAGCCTCAGCGAGACCACTGTGGACTGGCTGCTGGTCCAGAGCATAAGCTGCTTGTGGACTGGGGAGCTGGGGGGCTGGTGGGTCAGGGGTGCTCATGGCCTCCTGTTGATGACTGGCCACTGTCCTGAGCTCTGCCCAAAGGAAGGCATTCGCTCCTTCAGGGCTCTTCTGGGAAGTGTCCTGTTAGGGGAGGGATCAAATGTTAACAGTTGTGTTAATTTCCTATGGCTGTTGTAACAAATTACTACAAACCTAGTGGCTTAAAACAACACATTTATTATTGAACAGTTCGGTGGGTTAGAGGTCTGCAGGTCTCCCTGGGCTAAAAGCAAGGTGGTGTCGGTGCCCCCTTCCTTTCTGGAGGCGGGGGGAGGATCTGTTCCCAGCCTTTCCCAGCTTCTAGGGGCCCTGTTATTGGCTCACGCCCCTCTGCAAAGCCAGCAACACTGTATCTCTCCGATCTTTCCCCCTCAGTCACTTCTCTTCCTCTGCCCCCTCCTCCGCCTCTGCCAGTGCGCTCTTAAGGGCCCGTGGGATTGCCTGGAGCCCACTGTGAGAACCTAGGCTAATCTCCCTATTTTAAGGCCAGCTGATCAGCTGCCTTTATTCCTTCTCCCCCCTTAATCCCCCTTTCCCATGTTCCCTAACATAGTCACTGGTTCCAGGGGTTAAGATGTGGACATCTTTGGGGCTGCTCATCTGCCTGCCGCGGCAGTCATTTTCTGTTGGTGCCAGAACTTGGATCTGAAATTGTTCAGGGGATTGAGCAAGAGTCAGGTTGGGAGCAGTTCCAGTGTTGCCGGTTTCAGAAAACTTCAGCTGCTTGCCTCATGGATTTCATTTTTGAGAGCTTTCCTCGCTTCCATTCAGAGCAGGAAATCACGTCAGCCAGAGTTTGGTCATGCCTCCAGCTTCCTGCGGAAGTTCCCGAGCCCAGATCTCCTAGTGCTGTCCCCGATCCCTGGGGACCCTCAGGTCCTTTCAGGGCGTCTCCAAGGTCAAAACTGTGTTCTTATCCTGAGACATCTTGTGTGTGGAGTTGCTTTCCAGTGGTCACAGTGACGTGTGACAGTGTCATTGCTCTGACGGCTGACAGAATATGTGCTTGTATATTCCTGTGTTTTAAATGTGTCTCGGTTTTAATTCTGAATGCAGTGAACATCAACAGATATAACCCACATGCACACAGGCTTCGGGTCCTTGATGATTTTGACAAGTGTAAAGGTTTTCTGAGATTTAAAAATTTGGGACCACTGCCCCAGCCACTGAACAACTTTGGCTTCCACGTTTGTGGGGACCAGCAGGTGGGGGGGTTGCCTGGAAGGCCACACCTGCTCGTGAGCTCAGTTGCAGGGAAATACACTCCTGGAAGGCATAGTCCTCACCTTCATCCAGAGGGGGAGGGGGCGGGGCGCGTGCATCCACAGGTGGGGCTGGAGCCCCGTCCCGGCCCTGGGACTGGTGCTGGGCTATTCGATGTCTTTGCGGTAGACCTGGCAGAATGTGTTGATACAAGCATCTGTGACAATTTAAGTGCCTGCCAGGTTTGGGAATGACGGCCTCACCCTCCAGATGTGCCCTTCTTGGAACATCAGGAGGCAATGGCTGCTTACAGAGATTCCAAAAGTCTGAGGGGGGGGGGTGGGATTCGGCAGAGGGAGGAAGAAGATATGGAGAGCTAATTTGAGAGTGGTGGGTTAACAGACCATTGCGTCCTTTCCCTCCTGGATTTAGAAGGATAGGGAGACGAATGCAACATCAGATTGATAGAGAGGAGAATATTTAGTATTTAATATTTGGTGCTGGTAAGCGGTTTGGAAAGCGTGGCTTCCTGTCTGCAGCCAGTCCGATTCCCACCAGCTGGATACCAGAGGCCTGTCTCAGAGCTGCCCCTTTCATCAGGGGTGACAGCGGTCAGGTGGCACCAGAGGCCTGTCTCAGAGCTGCTCCTTTCATCGGGGCGACAGCGGTCAGGTGGCGGCCTCGCCGAGGCAGGGCAGACCTGGGAGCAAGAGCGAGCCGGTTCCACGTCCCTCCTCCGTCCCAACCAGAAAACCCAGTGGTCTCACTCCTTTGAATCTACGTGAAGTCCCTCCGAATGGAAGGATGAGTGTGGGGAATAAATAACATCCAGTTCCATCTGCCTCTTCATCTCGCCAGTAAACATTTACATGATCAGCTCTGAGCCAGGCACCCTGCCAGGACACAATGTAAACAAGGCCCAATCCTGGCTCCAAAGAGCTCATGACTTTTCTTCAGAAGTATGTTTCCTAGACCACCAGTGTCCAGATCATCTGGATTTCCACTCAACTCATCTTTGTTGGTCACCTACTATGAACCAGGTGCTGCTCTAGGTGCTGGGATTATAGCAGTGAATGCAACGGACCGAGTCCCAGCCCTGCCAGCTTCCATTCTAAAGGGGACAGGACATATTTCTGTCAGCTGCGGATGAGCTCTGCAGACAAAATCAGAGAGGCGTGGGGCTGGAGGACTCTGTGGAGGTGGGGTTGTGGGGCTTTTTATGTTATGTGGGGTGGCCAGGAATTGCCTCACTGAAAAAGGAGCATTTGAGCAGGGTCCTGAGAATTTGAGGTGGCTTTCTGGCAAATAGGGTTTCAGGGAGTGGCAACATCACATACAAAGGTCCTGTGGCCTGAGTGTGCTGGGCATGTTAATGGAACAGCAGAGGGAGGTCCTATACCTGGAGAGGAGTGGGGAGAGGAAAAGCAATAGGGGATGCAGTGAGAGAGGTGTGGGGAGATCACAGAGTAGAAGTGGAAAAGCAAGAGCATTTGATAGGCATTGTCATAATTTGGGTGAAAAGTAATGGTGTTTTGGGTAAGGGTGGTAGCAGTGAGTTAAAAAGTGGTCAGATTCTGGGTGTATTTTGTAGCAGAGCTGACAGGATTTGGTGATGAATTAGAAGTGAAAGGAAGGAAAAGAAAGCAGAGTCAAGGCTGAGTCCACAGTTTTTACTAGGAGGATGGAGCTGCTCTTTTCTGAAATTGGGAAAACTGTGGGAGGGGCGGGCTTGGAGGGAAAGAGGACTCAGTTCGGGAAATGCTCAGTCTGATGCCCGCTGGACATCTGCGTGGAGAGCTGGGAGTTGGATGTTTATGGCTGGAGTTCAGAGGAGTGGCCAGAGCTGGAGACAGGAACTTGGAGGCTCAATCCGTCATCTTGGGGTGAGAGTCAGTGGGGAAGAGGGTTGGAGCCTGGTTCAGAGGTCTGCGGGCAGGGGGAGAGGAAGCCAGTGGGTCAGAGCAGAATCAGGACAGGGAGTTTGGGGTACAGTGAAGAAAGCATTTCGAGGATCAACTTTGCCAAACAAAGCTGCCACTTAAGATGAAGAGAGAACCCACCCCTGGACTGAGGCACAGAGGTCCCAGTGCCTTTGATGAGCTGTGGTGGTGCAGTTGAGGCGACCAAGTCCGGGTTGGAGTGCATTCCAGGGAAAATGAGGAAGACAGTGGGAGGTAGTGGGTGGAAACCATTCTTCAGAGGCATTTGGAGGAGAAGGAAGTAGCTGGGTTGGGGGACGGGGCGGGGTCAAGAAGAGGTTCGTTCATTCCACACATGTCTGTTGAGCACTGGTCCTGTCTCAAGCACGGCTTAGGGAGTCTGGGTTACATCAATGAACCAAACCAAAACCCCCATCCTGGTGAGGCTTACATTCTAGTCAAGGGAGGCTATACACAATAATATTAAACAAGCACATTTTATTTATATGTCGGAAGATAATTCATGCTATGGAACAAAGAAGAGAAAGGTAAGAACTTTTAAGTGTTTGTGGTGGGGGGATTGAAATTTAAGTAAAATGGTTAGGCAGGCCCGATGGTGAAGGTGTTATGGGGGGGGGTGATTTGCAGGAGGTGTAGGTATTGGCCATGTGGACACATGGCAGAGGACTGTTGCACAAAGTGTCCTTCAACTGGTTGGTTGAGGCCCACCCACGTTTTGGAGGGTAATCTGTTTCACTCAAAGTTTGCTTATTTAAATATTAATCTCACCTAAGGAATACTTTCATAGGAACATCTAGACAGTCTAGTGCTTGACCAAATATCTGGTTTCCATGCCTAGCCAAGTTGATACATACACCCCGCCATCACAGTAGTGGTGAAAGGCGCTGGGTTCTAGTAGCAAGGCATCTCTCTTGGTGCTTACGGCCCAGTGGGGAGGTAGGTGCTGCCACACCGGAAGCCATGACGTGTCTCTGTGTGAATGTGCTCGAGACCCTCCTCTCATGAGGGATGATGCCCGGCCCCATGAGCTTCAAAGCTGCGTCAGCTTTGCCCCTCGGTCCTCACAGACTCCCCAGTGAGCTCGTGTGCCGCTCCTTCCCACGAGACCCAGTCCTGAGCCACAGTTTAGGGGTGGAAATATTGTCCGGGAGAGTAGCCATTTTTGTTCTTCCCTCCCTGGTTCTTTCCTGAGCTCCTGTGTGATCTGTTGATCTTTCTTCTCCATTGGCCAAAATAAGGGGAAGGGCAGAAAAACCTCCTAAAATACGAATGTAATTTACCTTTCATGAATCACCCTCCCCGAGGACTTCTCCAGCTCATTTGACATGTTCACATGTGTTTGAATCCCATTTGGCCTGAGATGGGACCCAGGATACGGATGTGAGAGATCTGTCACGATGCCTTACACCCTCAAAGGAGAATTTAGAGTTCTCTGTTTGGCAGTGAGCCCTAGAGGCAAGAAGTGGGGAATGATTAAGCCAAAGCCAGGAGAGAGGAAGGAGAAGAAGAGAGGCAAGGAGAGAGAAAAGTTGTGGAGGGTCTGGGTTTGAGAAATCCTGGATCGGATTTGGGGTGTGAGAGAATGGGGGAACAGAGGTGAAGGGCTTTTGAGGAATGTTGTTTAGGTTATAAATGAAATCCCTTTTAATATCCCTGGAGATAGTCAAGCAATCATTAGACTTTCAAAAATCACTTTTGGCTCCAGGACTCTGATACTTTATATAAAAAGACTGGGCCATGTGGGCCCATTTTTTAAAAGATTGTATTTATTTATTTTTAGAAAGAGGGGAAGGGAAGGAGAAAGAGAGGGTGAGGAATATCAACATGTGGTTGCCTCTCATGCACCCCCTACTGGGGACCTGGCCTGTAAACCAGGCATATGTCCTGATTGGGAATAGAACCAGCGACCCTTTGATTCCCAGCCCATGCTCAATCCACTGAGCTACACCAGCCAGGGCAGGCCCAGGTTTTTTAAGTAGTGTTACAAATGTCTACTCAACCACAATGTGGTAGAAAAGTGAGGAGGCCTTGCAATCAGTCAGATTCTTGCTTTCCAGCCAGGCCACCTACAGCGAGATTCTTCTCGAAGCCATAGTTCTTCTCCTTTGTCAGTTGGGGTCAAGCTACTAGGGAGGATTGTTCTGAGGAGCTAGTGAGATGAGAATGTAGAGGGGCTTTGGCGCACAGGACTTGCTCAGCAAAGGTTACTGAGTTTTGCCCCAGTGTTCCCACCTTTCTGTCCCGACCATCGTTTAAATAGAAGCGAGTAGATTTTCTGCTTTGCCTAAGCTGATGGAGAACTTTTAAAGACCTCTGAATTGTGGCATCATTTTTTCCGAGGGGGTTGGGACTCAGGAGGTGTGATCAGCGGGAACAGAGATGGAGGAGGGGTGTGCTTCCCATGCTTCTCGTTGGCTCCCCCAGGATGCTGAGAACAGGGGAGACAGAGAAGGCGGGCCTGGACTTGAAGACCATGGCGTGAGCCAGCAGAGGCTGAGCAGATACAGTTCCTCCAGTGGTTCTGGAAACGTTTAGTTGTGAATCCAGACTCACAGCACACCCGAGTCCCAGAGTTGCAGTGTCCCCAAACGCGGGATGTATGGCCTCCAAAATGCAGAGGCTCAATGAGAATTGTGCTTCTTCCCAGTTCAAGACTGGGAAGTCTTGAACCCAGTTCAAGACTGGGTGTACCTGGAACACCATCCGTAAGTGGGGCCTACCCCTGATAAGCTCATTTCAGGTCACTCAGTGCTTCTTAACCCTCAGCAACTTAGTCCCCAGAAGACATTTGGAAGTGTCTGGAGACATCCTCACAAGTGGGGAGAGTGTGCTACTCCAGCCCCAAATACCTGTGTGCCAAGATTGAGGAGCCCTGCTCTAAGACCATCCTCCTCCAGACAGGCGCTGGTGGGACAGGAGTGTTCACAGGATTTGTGACAGGGAGGGCCTGCTGCAGCGGCCACATCAGGATGGCAGCCCTGCTGTCTGCTCGCACAGGGAGAGGGTGTTCCAGGAGAATGCATGCCTGGGAACATGGAGGGTTCTGCTCTTTACCAGGGACATCAGTTCTGATTGTACACTTGGGCATTGTGCAAGTGACCACAGGATGAGTTCACATGTCCACTAGGTCACAGGATGAGTTGATGTACCTCCTGGGTCACTATGAGACAGACTTGGAGTCAAACACCATTGGTTGCTAACCCTGTGTTTCCCCACTTTGTGGCCCACAATGGTATGCTTTACTAGCTCAAAGCCGGGTTCACTAATTTCCAAAGGTTTGGGAATCTCCTTTCCCCAGTGCACGGTTACCCTGCTCACTGGCGGCCACCATACAGTTCTGTATTCTTCATGGTCCCCATAATCATCAATTGCAGGGGACCTTGGGGCTTCTAAAGCCATGGCCTTTAATATCGCTACATTCTACACAATCACAAGTGGCAACAAAAGTTGGTGTCCAAGTTCATCAGTGCCCCTAAGCTTTTGCCTCTTGGGTGCCTGCTATTTCTCCCCTCCCTCTGTGTACTCCAGGAAGTCAGTCTGTGCTGCACTGATACTTCCCAGCTCCCTGGAAGCCCCAGGGCAGCATGCCATAGGACTGCCCTGGTCCCTACCAGCCCACCTGCCTAAAGCAGCTTTCCATCACTTCTGGGCCACCCACCTGTCTCCTCTTGGCTAGGTGGGCTCAGAGGTGTTAGAGAAATTGTGGTGGTACCACTGGCACCCAAATGGGCAAGTGTCTGGTGCCCATCTGGGCTCATGAAGTGGTGGCTGAGCACTTTTATAGAAATTGGTCTGTTTAGGACTTTGGCTGTAAGAAAGTCAGGAAGGAGGGTGAATAGTAGTGGAGAGCACCCAGGCACCAAATCGATGTTTCAGTCTCCCTGGACATGATGGGAAATTCTGAGGCAGGGAGAGACCCTGGACCAGGGTTATCAAACTCATTTTCACTGGGGGCCACATGAGCCTTGTGGTTGCCTTCAAAGGGCTGAAATAATTTTAGGATTGCAAAAACATACCTACTCCTTAACTGTTAAGGAGTTGAAATTACATTTGGCCCTTTGAAGGCGACCATGAGGCTGATGTGGCCCTTGGTCAAAATGAGTTTGACGTCCCTGATCTAGAGGATGCGTGGGACTTGTGGATGTGGTTTGGAGCCAGGGAAACTCATGTTTCACTGTCCCTGTTGAACTTTACCTCCATTCAATGAGACAGATTCGTTAAAACAAATTTAAAATGCAGTAAGGTTTTCTGTGTTTTAATAAATAATTAATTTTGTTAACCATATATGGCCTATAAAAGAATAATATTATTTGGGGCGTACAAGATTTAATATGTTTCTATTAACACATCCTATCTGAACATCCTTTTCTTACAGTTTTTCTGTTAGTTTTGCCTGTATTTCTAACAATCTTGCTTCTTTTATTTTAGTACTTTTTTTTGGGCACATAGCTAGTATATACTCACAGTGGATTATGCCTTTTATACACATAAAATACCTGTCTTGATCCAAATATTTAAGACTTTTGTATTTCTACTTTGTATGATAGTAATATTGAAACAGCTGTTCATTTTCTGTAGGTGTGCTATATCTTAATCCAGTCTTAAAAAGAGCAATTACAAATCAATAGAAATAAAATTACCAGGAGAAAAATAGGAAGGGATGTGAACAGACAATTCACAGAAGTAAAACAAACAAACAAGCCCACAAATATCCAATAAATATTTTAAATGTTCAGCTTCACTACGGTCAAAGCCTTGCAAATTATACTAGCAATGCAGTAATAGCAACTTACCATTTCTCATGTTGTATAGGCAAAGAAGAGACAAAATTAAATAAATTTCTCATGGGAACCAAAGGGTATAATTTTTTAAAAACTTTTTTTATTGATTATGCCATTACATTTGCTCTATTCCCCCCCTCCATTCCCCTCCACCCTGCATACCCCTCCTCCACCATTTCCCCCTTTAGTTCATGAACATGTGTCTCAAATTCTTTAGATTCTGTACTTCCCCTACTATTCTTACCCTCCCCCTATCTATTTTCTATCTACTGTCTATGCTACTTATTTTCTGTACCTTCTCCCCCCCTTCTCCTCCTCCCACTCCCCTGTTGCTAACCCTCCATGAGATCTTCATTTCTATGGTTCTGCTCCTGATCTAGCTGTCCTCTTAGTTTGCTTTTGTTTTAGGTGTGGTTATTGCTAACTGTGAGTTTGCTGTTCTTTCACTGTTCATCTTTTTTATCTTCTTTTTCTTAGGTAAGTCCCTTTAACATTTCATATAATAAGGGCTTGGTGATGATGAACTCCTTGAATTTGGTCTTATCTGAGAAGCACTTTATCTGTCCTTCCATTCTAAATGAAAACTTTGCTGGGTAGAGCAATCTTGGTTGTAGGTCTTTGGTTTTCATGACTTGGAATACTTCTTTCCAGCCCCTTCTTGCCTGTAAGGTCTCTTTTGAGAAATCAGCTGACAGTCTGATGGGAACTCCTTTGTAGGTGACTGTCCCCTTAGCTCTTGCTGCTTCTAGGATTCTCTACTTCATTTTAATCTTGGCTAATGTAATGATGATGTGCCTTGGTGTGTTCCTTCTTGGGTCCAACTTCTTTGGGACTCTCTGAGCTTCCTGGATTTCCTGGAAGTCTATTTCCTTTGCCAGATTGGGGAAATTCTCCTTTATTATTTGTTCAAATAAGTTTTCTACTGGTGGCTGTGCCTTTCCCCCTTCTGGTACCCCTATAATTCGGATGTTGGAACGTTTAAAGATGTCCTGGAGGTTCCTAAGCTTCTCCTCATTTTTCTGAATTCTTATTTCTTCATTCTTTTCTGTTTGATCATTTTTTTCTTCCTTCTAGTCCACTCCCTTGATTTGAGTCACAATTTTCTTTCCATTACTATTGGTTTCCTTTGTATTACCATTCATTTCAATTAGTTTAGCTTCCATATATTTCTCTAATTTGTGACTAAAATCAACCAGTTCTGTGACGATCTTGATAACCAGTGTTTTGAACTGTGCATCTGAAAGACTGGCTATTTCTTCATCGCTTAGATCTATCGGTTCTGGGGCTCTGAGTTGTCCTAGAGCCATTTTTGGTCTATTTGTGCTGTTAAGTAAGCGGAGCGAAGCCTTAGTTGTTTACCAAGACGGGGTGACCGAGGTCGCTGGTTTGTGACGCTGTGTGTGGGGGCGTGGTCAGAGAGGGAGCAATGGCGGTCCTCTCTGCTAGCCCAGCCTGTCCAGTTACACCACTCGCCCCGGGCTTGTTTATCTGATCGGAATTGTGCGAGCCTGCTGCCCCGCGCAGGCTTCCCTTCTCACTGGTTTTTCCGCTCGCAGATGCGCGACCTACTGAGACAGCCCGCCGCGCATCTTCCCTGTGCGGCTCCCGTAGCTAGCTCGCGATCAGTGCCTTCGGCTGCTTGCGAACCGCACCGCGCACCACCCGGGAATTTTTTCTTGCTAACCTGCTCCGCTGCTGGCTTCACTTCTCTTACCGGTTTAGCTGAGCATTTAGTTGTCTTTGGACTCCGTATTGTCGATTTTCCGTGTGGCTTGGTTGTGATTATTGTTAAAAATAGTTGTTCTTAGATTTGGTTGTGCACAGAGGCAAGGTGGTTCCTGCACCTACGTCTCCATCTTGGCGGAAGTCTCCCAAAGGGTATAATTTTTAAGGATTTTTTTGTAACAGATCTATACAAGGATTTATAGAGTATTCATTATAATATTTTTTATAACAGTAAAAATTAGAAGCAGTCTAACAGTTAAAGTATTGGCTAAATAAATTAAAGGCTGTCTTATCAATGTGATATTAAAAGTGCTCAGATTGTGGTGATTTTTATTTTTATATTTTCCACAATAAATGTGTATTCTTTTATAATAATCAAACTTATATTAAAATATTAGTATTAAAATTGTTTAAAAGCAGTGAAGAAACTTAAGGAAGAAAAAGATGTTTTATTACCTTTTACATAAGAGAAATGATCAAAGTTATTCAAAGTGAGTTCGCTCTGTAACTGTATTGATATTGTGATCACTATATGGATATATTCCCGTGTTTTCTTCTTTAGAGATTATTACTGAAATTTTTGCCTCTTCAATGTACCATCTTCCATTCAGCGAGATATATTTATAATTTATAATTCTTTCATTATTTAGTTTGGCTCATGGGATATGGGTAGGCAAAGTTTCTAAATGGGTAATTTTTGAAAGGAAAACCATTTGAACATATAGCAAGTTTCTTATGGCTTAAAGTTATAAAAGAGGAGACTTTGGTCCATCTTTCATTAAAGCATTTAATAATTTCCCCATCATTCTGTCTTCTTTGTAAATATGAGACAGTAAACACAAATGATTGATAACTCTTGATGCTCTTTTCTTCTGCAATGTGGGTTTGGTTTGCATTTCCTTAGCTCTTCTGGCAGCGGGTGTGGGTGACTTTTACTTCCAGCCACTGGGTGGCAGCTAGCATCCACTAGTCAGCTGTCTGCAGAGTCCCTGATCTTTCCAAGGCTGCATCATTTAACCTATTGTGCTTGGAAGAGCAAAAAAAAAGAAGAACCAACTTGTAGTATCTCTGGATTAATCTCATTTTATTAACCTCTGAATGAAAGATTTTATAGGGCATAAGATTGAAATGCTGTAAACCTTGTAACTGGCATTCTGAAGATTTCTTTTCAAAAAGAAAAGAAATGAGAAAAAAAACTCAATAAACCAAGGCTGTGGGTTGCAGGCACAGAGCTCCTTTCAGACGTCTATAGATCCATTATTAATAGTAGAGCTTTACCAGTTTGACATTTGCACACTACAAATAATACTGCAACAACAATTCCTTGTAAGGAAAATATTTGTAAACCTTAGCTGATGGCTCAGAGCAATGGCAAACTGATGCGCAGTAAATTGAAATTCACTCATAAATAATTCAGTTCGTAAGATTTCGGTTTGCAATTTTATCCCATTTGATAATCACTCGGTGAAGTGATAGTAAGAAACAGCACCTGCTTGTATATTCCAAAGCAAGACAAAAAATGTGAGAGTTGCTTATGGTGTAAGCTTTGTGCTTCAGTCTAGGCTAGTGGAGGTAAGTAGACAGGCAGAATAAGAAATGATAAATCCTCCTTAAGTCCTCCATTAAAATCAGGGCACAGAGCAGGAAAGTTTCTCACTTATCAGTGACTTCCTCATACCCCCAACACCACCCCCACTGCCTGTAGCCTCGAATTAAAAAAGAAAAATGACAACAGATAGAACAGGACAACAAATACCAAACAATGGCATGAAAAATGACCTTCAAGAGGGTTAATAAATAGAGGGGTCACCCCACGGAAGGAGTGGAGAGCCCTTGGTGCTGGTGGGATCAGAAAAGGGACAGATCGTTGGCAGTGAGTTACAGAGTGAGGACCCTCACTGGGCTCCTCATGGACCCAGTGGCTGCGCCAGTCTGCGGTCTGGCCTGAGGGGGTTGGTTGGGAGGAGAACTCGTGGAGACCTCAGGTTGGCTGAGAGGGAGGGGGCACGTAATCTCTTTGAGCCAGTATTGGGAAGGGGCAGGAGACAGTGAAGTGGTGGGATGGTTTGCTGCTGTCAACAGAGGGCACGGGGCAGCTCTTAGTGATTCCTGTAGCCCGTAGATCCCGCATGGTCCTCACAGGTGGCGGATTTGGAAGATGCCTAAAGATGCTGACGGGTGGTCTTCCCAGGAGGGGTCATCGCAGCGAGGGGTGAAGTGACCTTACAGCCAAGGTCGGAAGTTCGGATTCCCAGACAGGGGAATGGATAGCGATCACAGCGGACTTCATAGTGAGGCCTGATGGCTGAGGTGGGGCCCACTCATCAGGGGAAGGGAGCAAACTCCCTGGGAGACCAGACCAAAGATGTAACGTTGGAGGCAGTATGGCCAGAGCGTCCGGTCAGGTTCAAAACATCTCAACTGATGTCAGCACGAAAACTGAGGGCCTGGCACCAATGCTGTGAGGATACAGCCAGGAGAAGCTTGGATGATGGAGAAAACTGTCCTCAAAGTTCTTTTTTATTGTAGTATGCATGACAAAAAAAAAAAAAACAACTTTTAACCAAGGAAAAAAATGTTACTTAAAAAATATTATCACTCATTTATTACTACATGCGTATAGGTTACTGAAAAATTTATCCCCATGTGCTAACTACAATATTCAAAACCCTTGTTTAAAAAATCCTAGCACAAATTATACCTCTGAAATGAGCTACTAGATGAGAACTCTGAGAATCAAAGAATGAGCAACAGAATTTCAGAGGAGAAAACCCTGAGATTCAGGAAGGGAGAGACAGGGGCCAGGTTTTGGACATGTGCAGGGAACTTCGGCAGCGGAGGAGCAAGTGTGTTGTGTGTTTCAGACGGATTCTGAAGGTCCGGTTTGAGATCAGTGTGCACCCCCCCCCTCCGTTGGTGAGAGCAAACTCAGTGGTGTCCTTGCACAAGGAGTGGTTTGCAGGGAGGGGCAGGAGGTAGCTCCTCTTTTCTTTCTTCAGTGTTGGGTGCTCTTGGCCAGGACTGCTCCTCCGTTTTAGGTCTTTTCCCTACATTTTAGAATAAAATTTTAATATTTAAATAAGAGCTTTGAACTGATTTTTTCATGAGATTGAGTGTTGACAAAGTTTTGATGGAACTAATTAGGGAAAAGTTAGATCAACTGTCTACCACTTGGAAAACTTTCTGCAAGACAAAGTTTTGTAACTTAAGAATATTTTCTACTTGATTTTCGTTAAGAAAAAAAAATAAGAGAAATATACACTAATTCCCCAAAGGAGAAAATTTGACTTCAACTGTAGTTCTTTTACTCCTGATTGCCTCACAATTCCTTCAGGAGATGCTGTTTTCAGGCTGTGCGTATTTTCTGGAGTAGAAAAAGCAGTTTCTCCTACTGCTCTACAGCGCTCAGGGGATTAACTGTTCAGTTGTTGTGTTTCCATTCTTTGCTGTCGCTCCATAACAAACACTTGGACCACTGTGTTTTCTTCCTCCTACTGTGTGGCTGGCAGGGGAGCCCTGACCGTGTCTCCCTCCCTCGGTCTGCCTTAGCCTAATGTTGCTGCCTCCATCCCAGTTTGGTTCACAATGGTGCTCAGAATGGCCAGGAAATCAGTGATGCTGTGAAGCAGATTTGGCTGAGAGATGGCTTTCCTTCAGGCTTTAGGATAAGAAAGGAGGGAGACTGAAGCGGATGGGAGGTTAAGAGAGAGTGAGGAAGAACCAGAGCAGAAGGTGCAGTGAGCCCCCCGGAGGAAGCGGCCACAGTACAAATGTGTGGTGGTTTCACAAGGAGCAGGGAGATACAGTCCAAGAATTTTCTGTTGCAGCAGGTACAAATGTTAACCCTTTGCTTTAGCAAAGGGGGAAGAAGAAAGTGGAAAAGCAGACAGTATTAGCCCTGGCTGGGTAGCTCCACTGGTTGGAGCATTGTTCCAATACACCAAGCTTGTGGGTTTGATCCCTGGTCAGGGCACATACAAGAAGCAACCGATGAATGCATAAATGAGTGGAACAGCACATTGGTGTTTTTCTCTCTCTCTCACTTTCTCTCTATTAAAAACACAGAGTATTTTTCTCATGGCCTGTTCTAGCTGACTTTCAGAATGCTTACCTCAGGAACTTATTTTCCTTTATTTATTATATTATAAAAAGAAAACGGTGTAGACCTTTTTAGCTTTTTAATTTTATGTTTCATTTTCCTTTTAGGTGTGCTATTGCTTCTATTTTAGGTGATTTAGACTAATTAAAAAACTGAGTTTTATGAAGAGTATTTACCTTTAAAATTTTATTGCATATTAAGGCTATATTTTACATACACAGACTCATGAGCTATAGCAGCCTGGATTCCCAAGTACCTTGACAGGTGCTTGTAATTTCATACTTTTCGTTGACTAGTTGTAGTTTTATCTCCTTTGCTGGGTTATAAACTCTTTATACTTTATAATTGACTAATATTGTGTTGGGTGTGTCAGAGAAGTTCACTAAGTATAATGGTGGTTTATTTTGGTGAGATTAATAAGATATACTAAAACATTTTCTTAAAATCTTAAGAACTTCTTAAATCAACAGCTAAAACATGGAATTAATTTATTACTACCCGGGAAAGGAATCACATTACCAGGTTTGATTTTTCGGGTATTTCTTTGCTTTCTTTTAAACAGGAAACTTCCCACATTTTTAATGATATAATACTTGAAAGTTAAACCAATTCAAAGACAGTAATTTTTACAATTAATTTCATGTCTAATACTAAATCACCAAGTGAGAGTTACATTTTCAAAATCCTGGACTCATCCTGGCTTTCATATTTTCATATCAAGATACATTGATGTTCTTAACTTAGAATTAACTTGAATTATTGAAAGTTGATTTATATAACTAATTATATCGTTTCATCTGGATGTTTGAACCTACCTGTGGGTTACCTTTGAATACAAGGCTCAAAGTTCATTGTTATCTGTGACAGAGTTAATAGTAGGTGGAAAATCGGGCAGCTGGCAATTCTTTAAGAAGCAGGCACTAGATACTGCATTATAAAGCAACTGTTAAATGTACTTATGATCAGACATATATGCATATATTAATGCAAATTTGCTGTCTTTTTATCTCTGCTCCATCAGGAAAGTCACGATGCCAGTTTTGGTAAGAAATAAGCATTACAAATCATCCTTAAAGAAGCTTCGAAAGAATGCGTGGTCTGCATAGTATCTATGTAATGTAGTTTTGTTAGCAAGAAAACAAATTTATTCTCCATGTATGTGGTAATGGAGTGTGTTTGCTCTCTGAAATGATGTTTTTGCTGTTGAAGGAAATGGTAGTGTTTGAGGTTCGGCTTGTGAAATCTGTAAGTGGTAATGACATTTATTGCAGCCTATGTTATGGTCTTTCAGAAAGGTGAAGTATAGAAAATACTAACAGGTAAGTAAATTGGCTTATTTTTTTCTTCTTTGGCAAAATAAATTTTGTATTGTTAGTAGCAGAGTAACTCATTTGTGACTGTGGGTAGTTTGGGGCTTAAAGACCTAATTAGCTCCTGGATGAGGTTATAAATGGGACTGTTCTTCATTTAAAGAGCAGTGTGAAGACCCAGAAATATACCGTATTTTGCCATGTATAATGTGCACCCAAGCTTTTGGCACAAGCTTTCAGGAAAAAAAACTTTTAATTTTTAAAATTATTTATTTATATTTATATTTATTTTTGTATTATAATAAAAATTTGGCATTTATGGTGGAATATATTATGGTACAAGAAATTTTATGTAACCAATAATTACAAAACACAAGAACAGATACAAGGTATTTCAGGCACCACCTTTGTATAGTGTGCATCCTTATTTTCCCCACAAAAATTTGAGCAAAAAAGTGTGCATTATACATGACAGAATATGGTAGATGTGGCAGACAGATCCATCCATCCCAGACCTCTGACAGTTTGCTGTGGAGGTCAGAGGTCACCAAAAGCAAAGCAGCTGAGCCTCCTCTTGAACCCCAATCATCTGCCAACCACTCTCTTTCTAAGGTGATCAAATAATTCTTTGCTCTGGATGGAAACATCTTCTTTTGATATCTTCCCAAGCTTAGCTTTCAGGTTTTCAAAGAGAAAGAAAACATTCTTTCCAGAAATTACTGCTTGGTTTCAGATAAATGGGTTGTCTGTATCTGATCACATGCTCGAAAAGTTTTCTTTCTCTCAAATTATTGTATTTCATTTGCTGCCAGACGCCTTGGCATGGATGTGAGTGCTAACTATTGGTGTTTCTAAGTATGTCTTGATTATTTTCATGGGTTTGTATTTATGATAAAAATAATAATAAATTGGAGATTGCAAAGTTAAGCTATCATAAGTTATGCAGTTACCCAGGTTGGTGGGTTACTGTGTTCCCGATGGGGTGACATTAGAAGCCCTTGGCTCGAGTTACTCTCTGTTGGTTTTGGAATAGGTCTCTTACTTCCAGCCAAGAAAAAGGCATAGGTAGATACACTTTGCCTCCTTGCATAACCAAAAGAAGGACAACAACAAAAAAACAACCAGAACTGCCAGAAAATCGAACTGTATGGAATTCCGACAACCAAAGTTTAGAGAGGAAACATTCATCCAGCTCAGTAGGAGGGGTGGAGATGGGCAGCTGAGAGGAGAGGATACTTGGTGGAGGCTGGAGGACTGGGTGGGTGAGATGGCGGTTGGAAGTTCCACATTTGTGTATGGATAAACTTGGAGGAGCAACTTTGGAATGAGACAGGCCATGCAATCCAGGGTTCCAGTGTGGGGAGATAAAACCTCAAAACCTTGACTGAAAAAACCTTTAGGGTTTGTGGTGGTGGCAGAAACCACCACAGCTTCACAAGAGTGTTTGTTGAAAAAGCCCATAGGATCCTAGAAAATACACAAACCCACCCACCTTGGAATCAGCATCAGAAGGACTCAACTTGCTTGTGAATAGCGGGAGGGAGTGACTGAAAGCCAGCTGAGAGCTGAGCCAGCAGCGTTGTTCCCACTCTGATCCCCCCCACCACACAGTGCCACAGTCCAGCCGTGTGAGTTGCCCTGCTCTGGCAAATATAAGGCTCTGACATTTATAATGTAACGGGTGTGCTGAAACAAAGAAATATGACCCAAACGAAATAAAAGATCAAAGCCCCAGAAAAAATACAACTAAGTGATGAAGAGATAGTCAACCTATCAGATGCAGAGTTCAAAACACTGGTAATTAGGATGCTCACAGAAATGGTTGAGTGTGGTCGCAAAATAGAGGAAAAAGTGAAGGCTATGAAAAGTGAAATAAAGGAAAATATACAGGGAACCAACAGTGAAGGGAAGGAAACCAGGACTCAAATCAACATGGTTTGGAGCAGAAGGAAGAAATAAACATTCAACCAGAACAGAATGAAGAGACAAGGATTCAAAAAAAAAAAAAATGAGGAGAGGCCTAGGATCCTCCAGGACATCTTTAAACGTTCCAAAATCTGAATCACAGTGATGCCAGAAGGAGAAGAGGAAGAGCAAGAAATTAAAAACTTACCTGAAAACATAATGAAGGAGAACTTCCCTAATCTGGCAAAGGAAATAGACTTCCAGGAAGTCCAGGAGGCTCAGAGAGTCCCCCAAAAGTTGGACCCAAGGAAGCACACACCAAGGCACATCATATTACATTACCCAAGATTCAAGATAAGAAGAGAATCTTAAAGGCAGCAAGAGAAAAGGAGACAGTTACCTACAAAGGAATTCCAGTGACTCTCAGTTGATTTATCAAAGGAAACCTTGCAGTCAAGAAGGGGCTGGAAAGAAGTATTCAAAGTCACGAAAGGCAAGGACCTACATCCAAGATTATTCTATCCAGCAAAGCTATCATTTGGAATGGAAGGGCGGATGAAGTGCTTCCCAGATAAGGTCAAGTTAAAGGAGTTCATCATCACCAAGCCCTAAAATGTTAAAAGGACTTATCTAAGAAAAAGAATAAGATCAAAACTATGAACAATAAAATGACAACAAACTCACAACTATCCACAACTGAACCAAAAAACAAAAACAAAAAACAAACGAAGCAAACAATTAGAACAGGAACAGAATCACAGAAATGGAGATCACATGGAGAGTTATTAGTGGGGAGGGAGAGGGGAGTAAATGGGAGAAAAGGTACAGGGAATAAGAAGCATAAATGGTAGGTACAAAATAGATAGGGGGCGATTAAGAATAGTATAGGAAATGGAGAAACCAAAGAACTTGTATGTAGGACTCATGGACATGAACTAAGGGGGGATGCTGGTGGGAGGGGCAGAGCAGAAGGGAATAAAGCAGAGAAAAAGAATGGGACACCTGTAGTAGCATAATCAATAAAATATACTTTAAGATAAAAATAAAAAAAATAAAATAAAATAAAGATGTCTCTCGAATGAATTAAATAATAATTCTTAACGTTGTACTGAATGGCATTTGATTCCCTTTTCTCTTTAAATATTTTCATAGGAAAGGGATAAGATTTTGAGGTTACCACTTCATGTTTGAGGCCAAGAGAAAAGCAGAGGAACTAAATGCAGGGTTAAGAGAGAATTCTTACGTTTGCTGGTGAACTAACTCTCTGCTCTTTTCTTTCCTTGTTTAACAAAAATGAGTACAACTGTGGTAACAGCAAATAGCCCTCACGCTGATCCCACAGTGAAATTTGGTCCCCGATGCTCAGTTCTCCAGCTGGAGCCTTGGGTTCTGGCAGACTTGCATGCGTCTGTTGGAAGCTGGCAGGAGCGGGTGTGTGTGGGCTGGGCTTTCTTGGTATTAGTCACTGCCCCTTGCTGTCTTCAATACGAGAGACCGGATCTCGGTATGGGCAGTAAGTTACGCAATGAAATATAAGTCGTTTTCTCTCTATTATGAAATTTCTATTATGATAGAATAAAGAAAAGGCTCCTGGATGTTTTTGGTCTTGCGTGTACTGATTTTCATGTTTTCGAGATAGAAGGACTAATAGGAAAAGTAAAGAATTAGAGCTTTGTTTGGGTTTCTTTCATCATCTAGTAGCCAAAATGCACTTTCTCTAGATCACCCCATTCCTGTTTGAGTTATTCTGATTCTTCACTTTCCCCCAGCTTGACAAAATGGAATCATCGTTGACAACGGTACTCTCCAACATTACTCGTTGTCCAGTTCCATTTCTCTGCCCCTTCCCTTCCTTCTTCAGCTATATGAGTAGCTTAGAGGTAGCAAAATGGTGGGTGAGACTAGAGGATGTGCCATTTTTTATGGAGCGTGTTCGTTTGTTTTGGGTTGTCTCTGGTGACCCTGCTTCCACTCCTCTATCGAATCCTTTATTTCCTTATGTCCAGAAAGTTGACTTCAGTCTTTCTCCACTCTGCCCTTCCTGTGACTGACATAATTTTCCTAAACAAGACTTTCAGCAGTTTTTTTCTCCATTGACTTCCTAATACCTGCACAGACAGCTACCTTAGGTTGACACCCGCAGTTCAGCCTCCACCTACCTTCAGAGATTAATCACTGTATTTCTTCACAACTGCAGTACAAGGCAGGCTCTCTTTTGAATTCCAACCTCCATGCTTTGCTTGTGGTATCGTCCCTAAATGTTATGTCCTACCTTTTCCTGTTTGAATCTTAGCTTTCTTCAAGGCTTGACGTAAATCTTTCCTTTTCTAAGAGGTTTCCTTTGATCATTAGTTACAGTAAAACTGTATTTCATCTGATCTAAGCCATCATCAGATAAAAGACACACCACTGTCCCATTCACACGAAGATAGAAAAGTAACTGTCGATTAAACTCAGCCTTTTTCAAATTTTATTTTAATTGATAAGCTCTTTTACAGTTTGAGGGAAACTTAACCATTAATCATTTTATGTAAAGTTTTCCTCCTCTTCATAACAAAATTTAATTTTTGCAAGACTTTTCCAACTCCATTTAAAAAATATCTTGGTGTAGGATATTTTTTATGATGCTGCTGGACAAGAAATATCTTATTCCTATTTTTAAGTAAGATTAGTAAATATATTGGCTTTTAATTGCTAAACCATAAATTTATTGAGTGTGCTAATTTTTGAAACCTAGGTTATACTCTTTGCAGTGATAAGAAAAAAGAGAGAAAAACTCTTTAAGATCTACTTACACATAGATTTAAAAAGTTACATGTCACCCTTGTGCATTCATACAAATATAAGTGCAATGAGTAGGGTAAGAAATTTCTAAAACTCCTTCAGTTCCAGGGTCTGATTCTTCTGGGATTTTCTTTCTACCCACTATCACCTGTTCTGTAAGTTGTGATGCTGGTGTTTTCCTGATCTTCCCAGAAGGTGTCAGTGGAAGATTTTCAGAAAACAACTAGGACACACATTCCTCCCTCAAATGGATCTTTAGTAGTTTGTTGACTTATCAGTGTGGTGCAGTGGCCTGTCATGCCTCCTGAGGTGGCAGGAGTCTGCACAAACTCTGGCAATGACAACTGTCATGATTGCTGCCAACCCACAGCAGTTATAAGGGGACATTGAGTATCAGATGCACCCGATTTCAATATGGTAAAAAGTAAAAAACATTTGCAACTCAGAATGGATGAAATATGGTCCTTTGTCATCCACTGTACTCACATGCTGCCCCTGTGTCACTGTTTACAAGGCCATTAAACTGATGAATGCATTTGATTCTGCTGGGCCTCAGCAAGGCACTTAGACATGCAAAATATGAATGATGTGTGAAGGGTGACTGGTAAAACTTGGATCCACTCTTTTTCTTGGGACATACTCAGAAATCTAGAGCCAAATTTCCAAACAGCTCTAGAGTAGAACTTGTGGGTCAGGTTAAATTCTTTGGAAATTTGTCCCCTACAGTGATATTGTCACAAACTGTAGTCAGAACTATTTTTTGAAATGATGAACCATTTTATTTTCAAACACTTATTTTTTTATATTTATTGTTGTTCATTACAACAATAAATTTGTCCCACCTTTTCCCCCAACACTCACCCCTACCCTGTCCTCCCCTCCACTCCCACAGTGAATCTCCCCGCATTGTCCATGCCCACAAGTCCTCTATTCTGGTTCCCTTGCTTACCCCTTCCCCTTCCTTCCCCGTTACCCGCCTACCCCCTCACCTCTGGTCACTGTCAATTTGTTCTTTATTTTCCAAGAACTTTTTTTGAAACCAAAAAAATGTAGTTCTATTTTTCACTTGTTAGATGCCTGTGAAGGTCCAGAAGTTCTGTGTATATTTAAATCATCACGAGTCTGTTAGGCAGGGTGGGCTTATCTGGAACTTAGGAAACAAAAGTGTTGACATCACACAGCTAGAAGCGGACAGAGCGAAGATTACACCCAGGTTTGTCCTGCCCCAACACTTGCACTTTCTATGGCGCTGCCTGGCATGAGGTGGTACCTACAGGCCTCTAAGGCCTGGAGTAGGTGACTCGCTATAATCTAGGGATGAGTTCAGGAAATTTCACAATGTGGAATAAAATGATAAAATGCTAATAATCCAGAGCACAGATCCAAGGGAAGCCTGCACTGTATTTTCTTTTTTATGGCACTTTCCACAATTTGTAATTATATTTCATATATATATATATTTTAACTGTCTTCCCCCAGTGAAGGCAGGGATGATGATTTTTTGTTGACTCTGAGATGTACATTTTTACATTTTAATGTCTGTGAGTTCAGGATGCCTCTTCAGATTGATGTATTTAAGGTCAATTGGCAGCATTATTTTCTCTATTCGAGTGTTACATAAAATAATTTTTAATGTTTGACTAGTGTGTTTTAATTAGCTGCTCTGTGCTTGGTACACAGTATAGCGCCTGGACCCATAAAAAGCACTCACAAACATTCAGTGTAAATGAATGAACGAGTGAGCGAAAGAAAGAGGAATTTGAAGCTTTCCTTGAAGGTACTCACATTTCCGATGAAGTAAATTTTTTGCCTACAGGATGCCCATTGCCCACTCTTTTTTGCTCATGAGGTCTGACTTCAGATTTGTGTTTGGCCAATATTCTTGGCCCGGAAGGGGCTGGAGAGCTCCTGGGCTTGAGTTCCTGGAGGAGGAGCCTTGTCAGCTGAGGCTGGAGCCTGGTAGATACTGCTGGCAGCAAAACCCTCTGGAGTCTTCCGCTGAGTAATGGTTTGATAATTCTTCTCCAGTGACCAGAAATCAGTTTTATTTCAGGCAGGCAGTTAGGTGGCAGGTGGTCAGATATAGATTGAGGCTTGTGCTTTGCTGTGTCGCTGCTCTTTTAACCACAATTCTCAGGGAGCCTTCTTCAGCTCTGGGTCCCTCAAGAAGGTGCTTTATGACAACTACTGCCTCTGCTTTGCCCAGAGAAGATTGATGTTCAGCACAGAGGATGGAAAACTTTGCAGTTTGCTGGGAAACCTTGAGGGAGCCATGGTTAAGCCTGACAAACACAAAATGAATGCCATCAGCCATCTGTGGAAATCTTCCCAGAAAGAAACTCTTCCCCAAGAGATAATGTTGTCGATGGGCTGCTCATGAAATGAGGATGGTGCTTAAAATGCCAGCGGGGAAGCAGCCCATTTAAATGGAACTAGTGGAAGCGAAGCAGTGGTATAGGGAATCGGAACCCCTGTCCTGAGGTCATATGCTCGACAGAGGATTCTGAGCGTTGATACTGAGATGCTGAGCAGGAGGATGAGAAAAGCCTGTGACTTGCTGGTGACCTTTCAACACCACACAGAGACAATGACTTCCAGTGTTGACACGTGTCTTTGTCATAATTAGAATAGAAAACAGCCACTTACCAATACCCAGAAACCGATTTAAAAAATATCCCATGAGCAGACTCTAACTTCTTGTGCTGTAGCTCTTTGCTTACCAAACAATACAGCAGGTCTTTGAGTGACATTGAGGAGATGCCCTAGGAATTTAACTCCTGTTTATATCAATAAGCCTGTGGTAAAATTGGTTTTGCTATATGTCATTTTGCTTAAAGACAATGTTAACTGAGGATTTACTGCATTTAGGTCTGACCATTGACTCTTTATTAACTTGACGTATGGAGGCCTTGTCCTAGTGTTGGCTGTTGATCAATGAGTCTCCCAAGTTCAGATACCAAATTAGCATCCAAATTAGCAGTAGGTGTCGGTACCAAATTAGCATCCCAGTTTTCAAGTCAGTCTCTTGTGAGATTGGCAAGCAGGATATCTTAAGATGAGTTCCCTATTTCCTGATTGTCTTGGATGACTTGATTGCATTTGAGTTCCTGAACCTTGAACTCTATGGAGATAGAGTTCTGAGCCTTAACTGTTCTTCCTTTTATTCATCTCGATGAGAGAAATCATATATACTGGAGCTCTCATATCACATTGGCTGTGATTTCCCATCATGTCTTCACAGTGAGGACAGTCACCATGTTTAGTCACATAGAATAAATTACCTTGGTTTATTTGTATGTGCGACTGTGCGCACAAGTAATTTATGGACATCATTTGCTATTTGCATATGAAATAAGCTTCTTGTTCTTTATGGGGAGAAAATGGCTCCTTTGGGTCACAATTAGCCTATCTGACAATTAGTCACAATTAGTCACAATGCTGGCAGTTAATCGTGCACACAAAATTGTTTAGACAAAGTAAGCCTGAATTTCTTGAGAAATTTATTCAAAGCTGTAGCTTCTCTGATTTGTATTTCAATATAGTTTAAAGTTTCTCACTATTCAAAGAAATTAGTCAAATTTCTCTATTGACTCCAAGCTTATTGTTGGGCAGTGCATAGAATTAAACAAACATCAGAAGAAGTGTGTTGCAATGAAGTAGTTCAAAATCTTTGATTGGTTGATAAACATGATTGAGAAACATGTTTAAACTGTACAGCATATAAACAGTATCTCCCTAACAACACAAGGAACAGAGGAGAGGCCCAAGGGGAGAGACTCTGGAAGGAACACTTGAACAGTCTAGGGGCCCTTTTAAGTTTTATTCTGTGTATCTGGTGGCTAATATCCGCAAATTAGAAATGTTAAAGTGGACTTCAGGTGCTCCAGACGACTTTTTATTTTAAAGTCTCTTGGATGCTGCGTAGGTCTTTTAGGAGATAGAAGAGATCATTCTGGAAAAGTCCAGAAACTGAGCAGATTGAAGTGATGTTTAGGATCGGTCGGAGACAGCTCTGGAAGCAGAGCGTCACCCGTGTTTTAACGGTAAGGAGCTGTTGTCTGTAAGCTTGCATGTGCCTTGGATTACCCTATCTCATACCTATGTGGAAAATCCTTTTAAGAAGTTCAAAGTTATACACTGATGGAACTGTGAGAAACGTTTCTTACCTCCTAATTTTTGGATAGTACATAAGGCTACCTGTCAATATTTCAAAAATTTTTTAAAAATGGGGTTTGCATCCTTAGGCTCTTTTGCACATTGCCACCTGTACTATACCTACTTGTAGAAGTACAGGCTGCAGCTCTTGGGGCAGTGCGTGCCTGTGGGGGGCGGGGGACACATTCACTGAGGTGCTTTGGTCGCTGTGCATTCTCTGAGGCCTGTAAGCTTCCGTTGGTGATGAGAGATCCTCAAGGCAGATTTCAGGCTTCGAGTTTTCTGGGGTGTGTGAATATCTCCCACCCACATTGTATGGACCTGGAGGTACAAGGTTGTGCCTTTGGAGTCACATTGAAGAATGAGCTTCTCTAGCACCTGGCTCAGTTCAGCAGCCTTTTATTATGTGAATGTATAGAAAGGGACTTGCAACCTCTTCCACTGCCAGTGAATGTCAGAAGAATGTGGAGGTTCTGCCGGGACTCCCTTCTCAACCAAACCGATGCTTCCTTGGGGCTTGATCACTGTATCTTTTACGCATCCCCAAAGCCCAGATGGCTCTGCCCGGGCTCCCAGTCTGCTGTCTCACGACAACACAGCGGGACTGCTGTCTCTGCACTTCCTAATCACCGAGCCACCAGCTTCCTCCCACTTCCCCAGCCCTACAGCCTGATGCATCATTCCCAGAGTCAGTATTTTACAGCCAAGCCCCTGAACTTGTTTGCAAGTGTTATTCATTCTTTTAAAAAATATTAAAGTGCATTTGGTATACAGTATTAGTTTTAGGAGTACAACATAGTGATTCAACGTTTATGTATCTTAGGTTGTGCCCACTGCGCTTAGTCTAGTAACCATTTCGCTGTGCAAACTTATCACACTGTTCTTGACTATATGCCCTTTCTTTGAACTTCTTCACCCGTCCCTCCATCCCCCTCCCCTCTGGCAACCGTCAGTTTGTTCTTGTTTCTATGAATCTGATTTTGTTGCGTTTTGATTTTTAAAAAAATTCGACATGTAAGTGAAATCATATGGTATTTGTTTTTCTCTCTCTCTGATTTATTTCACTGAGCTTAATATCTACCAAGTCCATTCACACCGTCCAAAATGGCAGGATTTCATATTTCTTATTCCTTAGTAATATTCCATTATATGTGTATACCGCATCTTTTTTATACTTTCATCTATTGATGTGATGCAGGGTGCAGCTGGGGGGCCCCAAAAAAAGATTTGGAATGGTGTCCAGAATTCAAAGTGTATAGGAATATTGGAGAGACATATAAGATGTCCTCACACCTCCCCCCAGGGGGAAGAGATGAATGGAACCAGGGCCATTGAGAGCTGTTTTGCATAGCAACAGTTTTGTAGCTAACCTCTGGAGGAATGGTTATTTAACATATCTATAACCTTTAACTGGTTTCATAGATATGTTAAATAGCTGTGGCCAGGTTTTGAGCCAGGGAGAAGGGAGTGGCAGGGACTCAAGATGAAATGAGGGGCTGAGCTCCTGAGTGAGAAGCACCGGTGTAAGAGCTTGGAAAAGATGGTCTCCAGGACATGAGGGGATAACTGCCCAGGTGAAAGGGAAGACCACGCAGCTTTGCCAGAATGGAGATCCCTGCAGCCAGGTGAAGAAGAAAGCCACATGCTTTTGGTGGAGTGCGAACCCCTGCAGCTTTGGTAGAAGAGGCCCACGCGGCTTTGGGGTGCCCCCTCTGGCCACGTGGCCTGGAAAGCAAGAGAGACTTTGACTGGAACTGGGTACAAAGAACTCTTGCCAGTGGACCATGAGAGGGTACCACAGTACTTTGGATTAACTAGAGATTCTGCCTGCACGGTGTCACAGCTGACGGTGCCGGCGGCGGCCTGCACACAGACATATGCTCTTTTCCTGATTTACGGTACCCGAAGTTGGGACAGTGGGAGAAGGGAGCGCTGTGTGGGTGTAGGTGTATACCCTGAAGGACTTTGCTATTTAAGTGGTGGCGTTAGGCCTGAATAGCATTAAATAAACATTTTGTTTCCTTTTCACAAATCTCTGGCATTGAGAGATGACTTTCCAATTGGCGGTGGACAGAAGAGCCCAGTAGATATTCGTATTTCATCCTTGGGAGGGGCCCCTGTTGTTGTGTAGCAGTTTTCAGCATCCATAGGAGGGCCAAATATTGTATTGCCCCCATCCCTGGGACCTCTTGGTTGGTAACAGATGGACACCCAAGTTGGCTAGGTGGATTGGCTATTGTAAATAATGCTGTTGTACCTTGCCCATTGTAACTAATTGTAAATAATGCTGTGATGAAGATAAGGGTGCATACATCTATGTGAATTAGTGTTCTCATTTTCTTGGGATTGCTGGGTCACATGGTAGATTTATTTTTAGTTTTCTGAGGCCCCTCCATACTGTTTCCCACAGTGGCTGCCCCGGTTTGCAGTCCCACCAGCAGTGCAGGCGGGTTCGCTGTCCTCCCCATCTTCGACAGCACCTGTCATTTGTTGCCTTTTTGGTGACAGCCATTTGGACAGGTGTGAGGTGGTGATCTCACTGGGGTTTTGATTTGCATTGCACTGACGACTAATGGTATTACTTTTCGTATGTGTGTTGGCCATCTGAATATTTTCTTTGGAGAGAGGTCTCTTCATGTCCTTTGCCCATGTTTGATTGAATTGCTATGTTTTTGTCTTTTGAGGAGTCTCCTGACACTTGAGGAGGTGACAGCTGCCTTCTCTGTGCCCTCCCAGCACCTCACTTTTTCATCTGCTGGAGCCCTGGTCACGGCCTTGTAGTGGGATGACATCTGTCTTCATGTTTCTTTCCCTCAGGGACTGTGGGTCCCTGGAGAACAGGGGTGGCATTTTCTCCATTTTTGAGTGGCCGCCCCTCAACGCTGAGCCTGGCGCTAACGGACCTTTATTTATGCTTGTGCAATAAAGTGAATGAATGAAACTTTTCACAGGTCCAAAAAGTTTCCTGTACTTTACCACCATGTCTAAAACTTTAAAATTGATGGTAGAATCTTGAGTGTACTTAATGAATTAGTTACTTCTCCAGCACAAGATACCTTTTGGGAAAAAGTTAACTGTTTTAGAGGTTTCGTTTATATATTTAGGACACTGGTTCTGTTCACTCCATTGAAGTATGATATTAACAGAATAACTTTAATGTTGCAGTATATTATATAAATAATGACTGCATTTTCTGTGTAGTGAACCAATATGACAAAGTATTAAATTGTAACTTGGAGACCTAAAATATTCAATGGCAAAGATCCAAAGCTACTTAACTTAAAAACTATAAATCTCTATATACTTAACCTTGTTCTACAACTATTACTGTAGTGATGCTATATTGTAATTAGGTTATTATAATGTAATAATCGATTTTATCTAGAATTACATGAAAATAACTACCAAATGTGTCTAACCTCTATAGGTTTGGAAAAGTCAAGCCATGTATCCTTTTTGTTGTTTAACAAACACAAATTCTTTTAAGTGATAAAACTTGAAATAGTTCTGTATATATTTACTGACTCAATGGCAAAAACATGCCCCAGAGATGATGTCTGCCTTCTCTCTGCTTGTCTCACAGATGGAGATGTTTAGTTACAACTTACATGCAAAGGAGATGGATTTCAGACTTACGGCTTCTGTTTTTTACCTTCTCTGAAATCGAACTGAAATAAATAGTGTTGCTGGTTGACTTTGTTGAGTTTTGGGAAGAAAAATAGCTTGGGGGATTTATGAGAATTTTCTTGACTTAAATTCACCTAATCACAGCTGTTTTAAAAGTGGGGGCAAGCCGGCTGCTGCTGCAGGGGTGTTCATGTTCTGTGCTATGTGTATTTATGCGGGGGAATGCTGTCGGTCATCGGATTTCAGATGCTAGGTTTCGCCAAACAGTGACTCTCCTGGGGGCAGAGACTGGGGGGTGGGGGAGGCAGGGAGGGAGCTGATCCTGTGGGAGGTACAACTCCTTTTCTTCTGAGAAACTCTGCAGGGAGGCTGTCATTGTTCCCCTGGGCTGAACAGTAGAAGCCAAGACAGAAAAAAGAACTTTTGCCTTCAGGTATCTTTTGCAAGCTGAAAGGATGTCAGTTGTGTTATTCTCTGGCAAAAGAGCCAAAGCCTTTCAATGTCCTCTGTTAATCGAGCCCAGACGTGTTTGGCCCGGTGAACACATTTCACATATACAAGGTCAAAACAATTTCTTTGGAGAGTCAGGAAGTGAATGGCTATCAGCCTTTGCTGGGGAGTGAGGAGGAGACACATCCTATTTGTTATGACCTAAGCGAGTACCCTTGAGCGTGAATGGCTCAATGAATGCCCGAGATGCCTGTGTGGTAATCACACCATCTCTAGACCCCGAGAGAGTGTGACTAAGTGCAGACTCCACTCATTCCACAAATACCTGTTGAATGACTACTTGGTGCCCGACTCTGTGCTCCATGATGTGGCGGGAAGAGCACTTCCAGGCCTCATGGGGCTGAACGTTGGTCCTTCCTATCAATTAGTGCACAAATGAAGTAACGAGGGAAAGGCCAGAGGTCTGGAGTTGAAGGGGCCCAAACTTTACACCCCTGGGCTTTCTCCATGAAGGTCCTCCTTCACATGAGAGCCTGGTAGCACTTACTGCTCAGTCACGATCAATCGACACCGCGGGCTCCCCCTGAACGGTGTTTCCAGACGGTGCCGCACCCTGGAAAACCCGGAGGAGCCTTACAGGAAGGCCAGGGCCCCCCTCTGGACGGGAGAATTCAGAGTTTCCTGGGGGCAAAAGGCCCAGGCATCAGTATTTTACAGTGCCTAGGGATTCTAATGAGCAGCCAGGTTTAAGCATTCTGGTTTATTGCGGTGAATACGGGGAGTTTGGGAATTTCACCTTTGTGTCCTGTATAATATGAGTAGTGACATATTATATATTCTTTATCACGTGGGTGAAAGCCCCTTGAATTATTTGGTCTCTGCTGCCAGAGGAGCTCTTGGAATTCTGCAAGTGTGTTCTTTCAGGTTTTGTCCCCCGACCACTGTGGGGGCTGGGGGAAGATAGAGTCCATGGCCATGGGAGGTCTACCAAGTCTCCATCAGGTCTAGAAAGCTGGAATGTGGAGAACAAAGTCCGGGGTAGAATTTGGATGATGGAAGGTTGGAGGCAGAGGAGGTTGTGGTGATGGGGAAACCCCTGCGGTACGTTTTGGGTCAGCTTCGGTGAGTCACCCGTGCGCAGTAGGAGGTAAAGAGGGGATCTTTATTTGCTTGGAATGAATGACAGGTAAGGGAGTTAGTACATGATATGAGATTGAGGGGCCCTGAAAAATACTCGAGAGAGAATAGAGAAGATTCCAGAGCTTACTCTTAGGGCACCAGGAAATTGATGGGACCTGTGCAGTTGGAGTGCTATCTCTGCAGTGGGTGTGTGTGCCCAGCTCTTGTGACATAAAGGAGGCTTCGCTCTAGCACCTGCTGTGAGTGGATTAGCCAGCCTGGAACGTCTTTCCCTTCCAGAAGCCACTTTGCTGAAGTGCTGTTAATGCACCAAAGAGGTGCAGCGCTTCTTCCGCAGCTGTGGCCCTTTACCCGGAGAAATGAACTGAGGGGAGGAAGAAAAGGCAAGATGGGAAGAGTACACTGAGAAGCAGAAGGCTGTTAAATTGTGGTTCTCCCAGCCAATTTAAAGGGCAAGTTTGGATGTCTAGGAAGCATCACACAGCAGCCTCTCCTGGAGGGGAAACCCTGTGGGTAGAAATGAAAATGCCGGAAGACAAAGGGAGGCTTCTCTTTGTTGAAAGACATGGAGATTGGGTAAGCCTTGTGGATAGGGCTCTCGGAGGTACTGAGTAGGATGACTGCTCCCTTCAGTGTTCTTAGTTCATCACACTTAAGTGGGATGCAGGCTGAGCATGTACTTTCTATGAATTGAGAGAGTTCTGCTCCATACTAATGGCAGAATTTCCTGCCTTTGTTTTTGCTGGAGTCACAACAGCATCGAAGACCTAGAGCTTATTGACTGAATTCTGAGCCTGCAATTGGGACTCACATTGAGCTGAAACAAATGGCTTCAGTCCTTAATTACTTGAGAGTGACTTGCAAAATGATTAATTTGGTTAATTTATCCACTGATTTAGGTATCAGTGAAGGCTCTACTACTACATGGTTGGTCTGTCCTGGGCCCTGGAGAAATTGCAAAAAATTATAATAGAAAACATTGCTTCCTGTGGAGCTGATACTTTTGTAGGAATGGTGAGATTCAGTTGATCTTTATTTTATTTTACTGTTTAGAAGATAAGGAGGATCAGGTAATATATATGGAGATAGATGAGCTAAACCAGCCTGGGCTTTTTGGGTAGCCTCCTTAAAACAGAGAACTACATATTTTACCAATAACTGGGCATTTCAGTCAGGCATATTCTTTGAATAATTTTTTTCTTCTCAAGGATTCTTCCCGATTCATCCACAGTTGAGGAAAATGGAATCAATCAAGTGATGCTAAAAGGCCTCAGATGAGCAAACCCGCATCCTTGGCCTCGTTGGCACCGTTTATCAGGTGACTCATTATCTATAGACTTGAGGTAGATTTTGAGAGGCAAAGCAAAATCAGTTTCAGAGGTTATTTACTTTGGAGATTTAAGACAAGGAGTTTCAACTGTGATTCATAGACTCCACATTATCCACAGTTATTACCAGTGGGGATTTTAATCTATGTTATGCTCCCCTTGCCTCTCCTGTGTTTGTGACATGCCATATGCATGTATGTACATAAAAGAACAAACCACCCAGACCAAGCAAATAGAGTGTATTCATTCAGATATGTGCACCAGACCTCATTCAAACAGACCTCATTCCCAGATTCAGACCTGCTGCGTGGATAATCATGTCACCTAAAAAAACCTTTTTTAAAAAATAGAAATACACACACACATACACTATAGGATATAATATAAAGATATTATGTATAATATATATTATAGGATATAATATATAATATATATTATAGGATTATAGGATATGTAATATATTAAATAAGATTATATACACCTTATATATAATATATATTATAAGGTTATATATGTGAGTGTATATATACACACACACATACACACACATATGCTGCAGAACCCATTTCCTGCCCCACACACTTTCCTGTGTGAAAGCAAACTAAGGGTACCTGGTGTATATGGTATGATGTGGATAAAAGTGAAGTTGTTCAGTGGAACAGTGAGGAGGAGGGAAGCATGGAGCCCAGCCTACTGGCCGACCCAGCAGGGAGCCCACCTCGGAGACACTTTCAGGAGTTGAGGATGGGGCTGGAGTTACCATTTGCTGAGACAAGAAGTGTGATGGGAGAGCTGGACACAGGGCATGTCCCCTGGAAACCAGCTGGACGCCAACCAGTTCGTCCTGGCACTAAAATACCACCAGTGTAACTCAGAAAGTGGTGCTATGTTATTCTACTCCCTACCCACAACTCGTATAACCCATGCAGTGTATATGGGGTCTCCCTACACTGTACCCTAGAAACCCTTGAGTGGATTTAAAGAAAAAAAGGGTTTATGGAATATCAATTTGAATGGATGCAAATTCTTTGTTGCTTGGGATGCCCTGCTTGTTGGCCTGGCCCTGGGACCCGCCAGAGCTTGATCCCCAGCCCAGCCACCGACATAGCTGTGGGCTCTTGGGAAGGTTGTTAATAGGTCCATGGTCTTGATTTCCTTGTGTAGTGATAGTAGTGCCTCCTTCACATGGCTTTTGTGACGGTTAAACCTAAGCACAGTAAGCCATGATGACCAGCAGATTCACAACTAGCAGGGTAACCAGGGTGAACAGAGCAAAATATAGTCTGACACCTTCATGAGGAGTGTGGAGCGGGTGTCCCTGATCAGCCACAAAGGAGCTCCTAGTCCAGACGGCTCCATCCTCCATCCACTTCTGGCTGCCAGAGGTGTCAGAGGGCTTGAGTCTGAGCTTTCTATGGGGAGAGGGAGTTTAAACATTTGTGCAGGTAAAAATCATTATTAAAAAGTTTGTTTCATCTGAATTTTGATGTTCAGGGTCAAAGCCTTGGCCGTGCCATTTTAATTCCATGCTGGCTGACTTCATATAATCTCACAAATACCTTTCCCATGTCTTCTTTTTACAGTTGAGATAAGGTCTCTCACTTAGTTGGGGATTATCAACCTGCAGTCAGAATGAAATGTGTATCAATTTTGCCGTGTATAATGTGTATTTTTTTGCCCCATTTTAAAGGGAAAAGTAAGGATGTGCATTATACAGGGCTATAATGATTACATACCATGGATAAAACAATCTCTTGTATAATGCACATGAAAAGTGTTTGTGCACCGGCAAAATACAGTAGCTCATACTCAGTGTCTGTACACAGACATGTAGACTTGGGCTTGAGTTCTACAGAGTTAAAGGCAAAGGTCAGCATATTAAAAATTGGGCGGATGGGTTTGTCGTGAGGAAAAATCACAGAGCTTTGTTATGAAAACACATTGCATTGTGTTTTCGTTGAGATTTGTTCTTTAAAATCTCAAGTCTCTGTTAACTTTTGAACTGATGAGAAGTTGCCCAAATGTTAGAGAAGGGATGGAACTTGGCTGTCACCTAGTTCAACACTTTGACTTTGGAGCTGTGGAAACTGAAGCCTTGAGAGGTTAAATGACAGAGGCAAGGTCTTGCAACCTGGGGCACAGCTGGGACTGGACCCTACGCCCCCACTCCGACACCAGGGCTTGTTTGTCTGCCCGAAGTCTCCCTGCCTTGAAAGCAGCTCCTAGTTTTTGGCATCAGTCACTCTTTAATTCCAAGGTGGTAGTAACATACCTTGTCAACAAATGCAGAAATGTTTTAATGATTTGTTGCAGCTGTCCTGGGACATGGCATAGGTTTCTGGCCAGCCTACCCACCTTCATCAGTTGGTGCTCGCTTATGCAATGCAAACCAATTGGAATGTGACTCTTCAACGGCAATCCATGCTTTGTCTCTGGCCTTCTTAATCCCACTCTGCTCTCCCTCTCCAAGAGCCGCAGACCTTTCAAAGGCCAGCAGGACAAGCCACCTCCAGACAGCTGGTCATCTGACTGCTGTTGCTGCCGTTCCCAAGCAGCCAGAAAGCTGCAGGCTTAAGTTTACAGACTGACAATGCACTGATCTGATCCCTAAATATTTGTTTGATATGATTGACTTTTTGTGGTAGGGAAAAGAAGTCCCTCGTGGTACTGCGTTACCTCAGCATAAGGCAGTGAAAGTTGAGACCGATCAATGCTGTGGCCTTTCATGTGTGTGGCCCTGGATTTACTTCCTATCATGCGTCATTAGGAGTCAGAACAATCAGTGTAATGTAAGAACATATTCTGTGCTCAACATGCTCCCTAATATAGCTCTGAAAACATGTGCCATAAAGGCACATTGGCAATTTGTCTTGTATACATAACCTGCTTTGGAAGTATTTTTTTCTCTGTGATAGTTAAGTAGAAATAGGATAATTAATGTTCTGTTTTGGGACTAATCTCTCCTTTCTTCCACCAGAATACTCATATTTTTTCCTTTGGAATCTTATAAAATCAGGTCTTACAGTAATGTGTAGTTGAGGCAGAACCTTATTTAAGTTTCTATATTCTTTGGAAGCCTTTAGGCTCTTTACCGCCTGCCCAACTATTCTGGAGCTCCACCTTTGAAAGTTCTTTTTGGCTACCCAGTATTTGCCATGTTGTCTTGTTGCTCAGTTCCTGGCTTCCTTGGTTTCCTGCTGCATTCTTAAGCTGCTGAAGACATTTAGTGCAAACTCAGGGAGATCACCCTGAGAAAAGCTTTTTATTTTGCCCAGACAGGAAGGAAGGTAGAAAACAGTCAGAATAACGGGATATATTCCTGGTTTTAGCCACATTTGAAAGAGATTTAAATTTATTCGTACTTGAAGTTTATGGAATGTGTATTTTGTGTCAGGACTTGTGTTACCATATTTTTTGGACTATAAGATGCACTTTTTTAACCACATGTTTTGTGGTCAAAATTTTCCCCCTATTTTCCTCCTTTAAAACCTGGGTACTTCAGGGGTCTGCACCATAAGATGCACCTAGGTTTTAGAGGAGCAAAATAGGAAAAAAAATTAGAAGCAAAAAATGTGGTAAAAGTGCATCTTATAGTCTGAAAAAATACGGTAGTTTCTTTTTAGAGAAATGTCAAGGAAATGCATATATTGTTTTGGTTTTTTTTTAAACTTTATCCCTGACTTCTCTCAAGTCATCCCTTTGGTTTCAGAAAAATGAAATCCCCAACTTTTAGCTTTACTTTTTCTAAAAGTTTTTGTATTTTAAATAGTTTTTTGACTCTAAATTCCCCTCTATGTACTAGCACTTCCTATCACTTGTCATTAGGAGACAGAACAATCAGTGTTTGTAAGAACATACTCAGTGCTTAGCATGCTTTTTAATAGAGCTCTGAAAACATTTCCTTTAGAGCTGAGCTTCTAGAAAGAGTAGTCGATGTTCAGTACCTTTACATTCTCTTTTCCCAATCTTCCTTTTTCAAGTATACATCCATTTACTTTCTGTCTAACCAATAAAATTATTCTAACAAGGATTACTCTATCACCTACTGCTGCATAACAAACCACACCAGAAGTCAACAGCTTAAAGCAACAGCAGCTGTTTTATTCCTTTCAATTCTGTGGGAGACTGGGTTCAGCTGGGCTGTTCTTCTGTTTCACATGGCCTTGGTTGGGTTGCAGTTATCTGTAGGCTTGACAAGGTTGGAATGCCTCAGAAGTTTGGAAGTTGCTGCTGGGTGTCAGCTGGGAGGTCGACTGGAGCTGTGGACCAGAATACCTTGGTTGTTCTCCATGTGTTTTCCCCATGTAGCATGTGTTGCTCGTAGCATGGTGGTTGGGTTCCAAGAGCACTTCCAAGTGCAAAGGCAGAGCTGAAGGTTCCCTAAGGTCTAGCATAGGATGTTATGTAGTCTTACTTTTCACTACATTCTTTTGGTGAAAACTGGTCACAGGGCAAGCCAAATTGAATAGGAGGGTAAATAGAGTCCATCTCTTGAAAGGTTAGTAGGATGGCCACATTGCAAAAGAGAATGTGGGATTCTGTAGCCACCCCGTAGACACAATTACTAGGGATAATTTAAGGGACCAAACCAATCTTCTACCACATTAGCACTACTGGCCACTGTCCATGGTTTGTTGGTGTTGCTTCCTCGTTTCCTTTCTGTCTGTCTTCCCGCTCAGTCTTCCCTGTTTGTTCTTCTTCCCCTCCTTGCCCTGGCATATGGGTATTCCCTAAACTTCTTCCCCTTCTTGTCTTTTCATTCTGTATTTCTTTCTTAGAAAATTATATCTGCATTCATGGCATTTAAGGTAATGCACTTAATTCAAGAAATGAATTGGAAGCTGAATGTCCACCAAGGGCAAAATGGTTGAATACATTATGGTACATACATATTGTTCAACTTTTTGCATCTATTACACAGGTAGGAATAGTCTGTATTAAACTGGAATAAGTCTGTGATGTATTATTAAGGGATAATGCATGAGAAATGTTATAGTATAATATAGAGATGTGTGCATGCATTTGCATATGTTTTATGAGTACAGTGCATTTGGAATGATATGCGTGCTTCAACCTGCTAACAATGGTTATATTGAAGATGCCTTATTATTGTAATTAACAATTAGCTTAGAAGTAATTAATGATATTCATAAATTAATTTCAAGACCATATATGAATCTGTAGACAATGAAGATATAAGTTAGTGTAGAAGAATATTTCTTTAATGGCTTAGGGAATATTTACAAAAATGGGAGTCTCTTTTTGCGTGTGTGTTGAATGCTTATATATGCACAGAAATAAGTCTGTAAAGATTTAGAACAAAATGTTAACAGTAGTAATTTCTGGATGACAGATGAGTTTTATTTCTTTTGGCTTATCTGTAGTATGCAATTTCAAAACAATGCTATTTTCATGATAGAAATAACATTTCTAAAAATAGAAGACAGTACATGAAACTGATATTAAAACAAGCTACTTGTTTTCTGACTACTAAGACTTGAAAAAGCAACAATTGTATGACATTCTTGCAAAATGAACCCATTTTAGAACAGCAGTTGCCACATAACGTTTTTCTTTCCTGTAGCAAAGACTGAAGGAAGAGAAGGAAGCCAGGCGGGCGCGTTTGGATGGCAGGCACGCCTACTTATTCGCCATTGTAGCTTCCTGCGTGGACTTGAACAGAGCTGAAGTGGAGGATGCCATTCTCGAGGGGAATCAGGTGCGATGCATTTGAGTTCTCATTGGCTGGGTTGTGGAGGGTGTGGAGAGTCTGCCGACACTGTCCTATGGCAGGGTCCATGCAGGGCCTTAGAGGGCGCCTGTTTTCGTATGGACAGGACTCCATTCTGGTTCTGAACCTATGATGGCAGAATGAGCTTAGGGCTCTCCAGGTCTTTGTGTTGAATGGGCGGGTGTAATTGTCATTTAATGTCCATGGTTCTGACTGCAAGGTCTGCATCTCTCTGAATCCAGTGAAGCTGGGCTCGGGTGCCATTTTGGAACCTGAATCTGGAGAACAGAGTCTCCTCTCAGAGGCTATTTTATTTTACTTTACTTTTTTAAATTTAATTTTAGTTTTTTTAAAACTTATCTTGTCCCAACCTTGGAGACTGAATTGTGTCATTGTTTCCTGGCTTTGAGTTTGGCATTTGAATCTGGTTAATTTTGTTTCTGACCTTGACTTCCATTTTCTGCCATGATTTTCCTCCAAAATTATGAAGGGATTTGACTTTGGTTGGGAAAATCAAACTTCTGAAGGATATAATTTCCTGGGCAGGGAAGAAGGCATACCAGGAGTCCTACGATGGTTCCTGAAGGTTTTTTAAAAAAACTTATTGGGAAGGAGGGGGGGGAGAGAGAGTGTAAGAGAGAGCGCTCTTTTGTTGAACGAGGGTCACACTGTTGATGCTTTTCGGTGGCAGGCTTATACATGTTTAACAGCGAGCTTTGGGCAAGAGGGTGGAGGGGAGCACAAAGTGTGAATGTGTGCTGACTTAGGCCGTGTAAATACTCCCACATGGCTGATTCCAAACTACCTACACAGTGTAACCGAGGCCAAGTTGGGAGGAGCTATGATCAGCGGGCTGTCATGAGCCAGGGTGAGTCAGCTCCAGCACTTGAGCACTAGCTTTGCTCCCTCCTGCTGGGCACTCCAGGGGAGTTAACTGGAGTCGGTGGGACAGTTAAGGGTGGATAACACTGATATGGTTCAACTATAGGATCAATCAGTCAGAGGTTGAGGAAATGCCCCTTTTCTCCTCTTGGTGTTCTCATCACAGCTAACATTTTTGGATACTTACCATGTGTCAGTCTCTCTTCTAAGTGATTTTCATCTGTTATCCCATTTAATCTTTATCATGCCAGAACCTAGATAATATTTCCCCCCAAACATAGAGGCATGGAAGGTGACAGAGTCCCAGAGCTGATTTGGTCTTGGAGAGTTTGTTCCCGAGGTGAATTGCTTACCTCTACCTTACTTCCTAGTTCAGACATCTGGGTTTGGGATAATGCAGGTAGGGTGAAGGAATAAAAGTTCCGTCAGAACTTGGGAACCCAAGTGAAACTGCTGCCATATTCAGGACTCAGGGATATTAAAATGTGGAGGTAAAGGAGGAATGCTGGCTCGGGCTGACAAGCTAGGCTACAGGGGCAGGAGTGTCAGTATGGCGGTGACAGAAGTATCTCTTTCACCACCTCCTTTGGAAGGTTTTGGAAGTTGACCTCATGAAGTGCATCCTACTCATCCCCATAGCATCGTCAGGCAAGGGACTGTCACAAAGAAAACAGGGCAACTTGCTTTTCCTCATATTTAATGGTTGTATCTATAACATGGTAGAAATTGAAGAGCGCTTTCACATTAGAAGTTTTCAGCTATATTTTATCCTTAAAAAATTTAAATTGTGGTAAAATATACATAGCATAAAATTTACCATCTTAATTAATTTTAAGTGTATGTACCACATTTTGTTTATCCACCTGTCAGTGAACATTTGCTTTTACCCTTTGGCTACTGCGAATAATGCTGCTCTGAATGCTTAGAACATGGGTGTAGAAATATTTCTGTAAGATCTCGCTTTCAGTTCTTTTGCATGTATACCTAGAAGTGGAATTTCGGGGTCATATAGCAATGCTATTTTTAATGTTTCGACGGCAGGAGCCGCACTGTTTTCCACAGTGACATTTTACATTCCCACCAGCGGTGCACTGGGGGTCCAGTTTCTCCACATCCTTGCTAGCATGTGTTACTCTCTGTTTTTTGATAGTAGCCATCCTAACGGATGTGTAGGTTTTACCCTTTTCTGCTGATTTGAACTCAAAGGTGTGCTATAGACTACTTAAAGGAAGCCCTTTCATTGGTAGCAGCCAGTGGGCAGACCTCTAGATGTCCAGTGGACTTCATGGGTGGAGTGGTGGGGCTGGGTTCCAGGTTCCCGTTGGCCGGACTGTCCCACGGTCATGTGTTCTCATGGCATTTCCCAGTAATTATTGCATTCTAATATTAAGAGTTTCCCCTAGTGTGTTAGACTGGATTTTAGGTATTGAAATGTTTGTTCTCTCTGATCTGCAATTGAATGAAAATGAAATGCTGATCTATATTTCTATCTGCCTTCAACAATTCAACTCTTTAGGAAATCAGCAAACATGGACAGATAATCTCTTTAACTGTGCGTATTTAGCCAATATTTTTATGAGTAATTGAATTATTTTTTAAAGCGAATCCTTACAATGGGAAGCATTTATTCCTTGTGGTTTTATGTTGAAAGAAGTAGATGCCTCATACATGGTTTGCATCAGCTGAAGACTATCTGGATAAGAAAGGTGATAATAAATGCAGATTTCAATGTGGTTTCTAATTCAGAACGAAATTTTAACTGCCTTCCCCCCCCCACCCCCCAGATTGAAAGAATCGATCAGCTTTTTGCTGTTGGAGGCCTTCGCCACCTCATGTTTTACTATCAGGATGTGGAGGTAGCAGAACCAGGTACCCACATTTGATGCGACCTCACCCGGGAAGGCGCTGCTCAGTTTGACGGAGGACGGCGTGGAGCGGAGGCCGCTGTGGGGGCTGGGCAGGGGCAGGGCGGGGAGGCCCAGGGAAAGGGGGCAGGGAATGATGGGTATTTAGCCTGGTTGTTCTGTCTTTACTTGGGATGTTTTGTTTACTTTTTCAGGCTGTGCTTGTAATTAAGGAGCAGTAAAGTAGTTTACATTTTGAGGCTTCCTTTCTGTACATGCTGGCTCATTCCACCAAATTATGTTCTAGAACGTAGGGGCATCTGTTTCTCCCCCGTGGAGGCACTATTTTTTTTTAACATGGGAATTTTTGCCAATAAGTCTAACATGAGTTTTCCAGTTAAGTATCACGTTATGTTTATTTTCCACTAACTATGATTTAAATGAGTAATACTGAATGATACATTTAGTCATTTTCACTCAAGGAAAAGTTGTAAATCTTTGAGTGGATTCGATGGGCAAATCCCATTCTACTTTTATCTACATTCATACAGTTTTAAAGCTACACTAGTGACATAAACAAATATATTACGATTATATTAAAATATCATATGGATCCTTTTATTACCTTTTTGAAGAAAGGGGAAATAGTTATTGCTGTTTGTGTACAGTATGACAATGTTTTTTTTGTTTAAAAACAGGAAATTATGCATGCAGAATCTAAATGGCTAGCATTTTCTCAAAATTATCTATCTGATATTTTGTGGTCACAGAGTATATTATATTTTAAAGGGAAAAAAAACATCAAAATAACACACAGGTTTTGAATTCTGTCCCAGATTGCAAAGCTCCTGAAATGTCATGTTCATTTATGAACTATATCCTGGGTGAGAGAGCCTTCATGTGTAAATCTTACATCAAACAAGAAGGGTTTATGCGACTTGAACATAAAGAAAGCTTATTTTTGTTTCCCACTGTCTTTTTAGTCCTTTTTGGTGGGTATAGTTTTTCTTCTGACTTTGGATTAAAATTCAGACAATCGCATGATTTTTCCGGATATTCTTAGTTAAGAAAAAGTCCTGCCGTTGCATCAAATTACCCACACATTCTTAGTTCAGAAACGAAAAGTGTTCAGTTGATGAACACTAGCTGATCTAAAGTCAAATCTGTACTCCTGGCCCTCCCCCTACCTTTCCCCTACCCCAGCAGGGGTCTCTGAAGATTGATATTTGTATATGGTCCTCGCTTTCTCATCTGATCTTCCCACCCCTTGTCTGCTTTGTTAACCACAGGTTCCGGCTGTTAGGCTTGAGGTAGGCAGCAACGAGACCTAAGAGGTGGTAGGAAAGTTCCTGTTGGACTAGCACTGGCATGAGCTGCTGACCTTGCATCTCTGGGCCCTTTCTCTTGTGGGCACTGTGGTGGGTTTTCCGGAGATGGCCACTGGGAGCACTGGCTGCTTACCCATTGACGATGTGTCGTCCTCCCGATGGCCACTGCCTGCTGCTCTGGTGTCTGGGCAGCTCTGTTCTGTTTCCTCCTTGCACTCCTCTTGAGCATGATGTAAGACGGCTCCAGGCTCACTCTCTTTTCAGGGGGGGTCCCACCTGGTTCACTAGAAACACTTCCCACTTCTTGTCCCTACCATCCATGGATGTGTCACCAGCTCCCAGTTCAGCCTAGTTTCTCTCTATGTGCCTTGCTGCATGCTGTGCTTGGGTTTTTGAGGGGGGTGTCATATCCCATTCCAATTTGTCCTGAAACTCCAGGAGACACAAATCAGACTCTGTAGGTAGTTGGGCTTTAGGTGGTTGAAGTCTGTTTCTTAATTATGGTGACCAATGATCCTGGTTTGCCCAAGACTTGCCCGCCTTTGGCATTGGAAGTCCCATATCCTGGGAAAGAAATGCTTTAATCCTGGGCAGACTGGGACAGGTGTAAAGGAAGCATTGACCTGAGGTGCAGAGGAAGCACTCACGTGCACACCCTTTGCACAGCACAGCTGTTCGCACCAGACCCTTCCTCAGTGTACACTCCCCAGAGAATGTTAAATTCTCATTTAACAGAGCCAGTCAGTGGTATATGCTGCCTAGACACAAGAGCAGCAGGCAATGGCCATCAGGAGGGCGACACATCGTCAATGGGTACGCAGACAGTGCTCCCGGTGGCCATCTCCGGAAAACCCACCACAGTGCCCACAAGAGAAAGGGCCCAGAGATGCAAGGTCAGCAGCTCATGCCAGTGCTAGTCCAACAGAAACTTGCCTACCACCTCTTAGGTCTCGTTGCTGCCTACCTCAAGCCTGGCAGTCAGAACCTGTTTAATCAATTCTAGGACACTTGGGAGTTTCTGCAGGAATTTCTTATTGCCTTAAATCTCTCTTTGTTTCTGATATCTATCATATCATCATGCCTTGTTGAAACTTCTAGTTTAACATCTTCCTCGTGAGACCCAGAAGATAGTAGTCAGAAGTAGGACACAATTTTGAATGAGAGGTCTTCTGGTTACCTTCCTTGGGGGGGTTCATTGTCATCACCCTGTTCAAGTCTCTAGACCAGCACCGTGAGGAACAAAGAGCTCCAGGAGCCGATTCCTCTAAACAGTTCTAATGCAGGGTCTTAGAGTTCACCTTCCAGTCCACTCCCCTCCACAACTCCCTTCATTAGCACCAATAATCTTGCTCCTGCCCCAATAGTCTTGCTTGAGCCACCAGCTCATTTGGAGACCTAATACTTTCTTGAGCAGATGAGAGCCCAGTGGAAGAACTCAGAACGTACTTTGTGTACTTACATGAACTACATGAGCTACATGCTCAGATGACCAAAAATGAGTTTTCAGATAATAATAACGATAGTGGTTAGTGAGCTAGTATTTTGATATGCTTTTCTAAGGGCTTTCCAGGTATTAGCTTATTTAACTCTTACAACAATTCCAGATGCTGGGTTTTAGTAGCACTGTTTTCATTTTTCAGATGACAAAACAAAAGCACCAAAAGGTTAGGTAACTTGCCCAAGGTCACATGCCCAGGCAGTGGTGCCCTGTGCAGCCCGAGATTGAAGCCCTGAGAGTGTGGCTGTACAGGGCACGCCATTCACCCCGGGCCTGACTCCAGTTTTGCAGTGAAGGGCCAACCAGACTATGACAGAGAAGCAGTGGGGGAGGCGGAGGTCCGGAGTTTCGCAGTGAGAGCTCGTTTTTGATCCTGGCTCTGCACCTGCTGGCTGTGTGACTTGGGACCTGTCGCAGTGGCCTTTAGGATTGTAGGGGGTTTTTGTAACGTAGACAAGATTCCAAGCACACAGAGGCCCTGGCACACAGCACATGACAACAGATGCTGTCCCCTCCCTCACCCCTTTCACTGCCCCCTGTGAAGGCCCGTTGTGACAGGGACGGCTTTTAGCTTTACAAGAATTTGCTCTGGACCCATCTTTCTTCTTCCTACTTCTCTTCTTCCTGTTTCTTCCCTGCTAAAGCAACCCTTTTGAAACCAACAGATCCTTTTAGATCCTTTAGGGCTCAGGCTAGAGATTGTCCAAGTGGTGGACTGTCTAAGGCACGTAGATCAGCCAATGTAACACTGTTTCAACAAGGAAACTTGGTACCAAGATGTGACCGTGTGAATTGCAAAGAGCGGTGGTGAAATTAAAATTCTTTCGCCTTTGTAGGACAACATAGCTCTTCAGGAGGAGTAAACCCTCTCTCTGGGAAGATGAAAAAACCCAAAGTGTTTGTGACAGAGGGAAAAGACGTCGCTCTGACTGGCATATGTGTGTTCTTCATCAGGACAGACCCTTCCAGAGCCATCACTCCTGAGAACATCCAGCAGGTAAGGGCCAGAGCAATCCCGCACTTGCTTCCGAGATCACACAAGTTCTAGCGGAGATGCCCATTGTTGATGAAATATTCATTAAGTATCTAAATCTACTTTCAAAGAAGTATTTTTAAAAGCATTGAAAGCAAACAATTAAGAGGACATTTCCTTTAAATCTGTTAGGTAACAGGACTAAATAGTCAATATAGTAACAAAAATTGATATAACATTTGTGTGTGTGTGTCACAGAGAGATTTTTCCTTTTTAAAAAAATTAATTTATTTACTTTTAGATAGAGGGGAAGGGAGGGAGAAAGAGAAGGAGAGAAACACTGATGTGAGAGAGAAACATGTATTGGTTGCCTCTCGCACATGCTCCAGCTGGCGACTGAACCCATAAACTAGGCGTATGCTCTGACTGGGAATTGAACTGGTGACCTTTAGCCCATTGTGACAGGGCTAAACCCTTCTTCCCCTGAAATTCCCTCCCCTCTCCCCTCTGGTCACTGTCCACCTGTTCTCTATTTCAGTGTCTTTTGTTATATTTTGCTTGTTTCTTTGTTTTGTTGTTTAGGTTCCTGTTAAAGGTGAGATCATATCAGCCAGCAGCCTGCAGTCAGGGCATTCCGCTAGAATGCTCTCCCACTCCCCTGCCTGTCTGCGAGTCTCTGCCAAAATGCAAGTGGTGGTGATGGATTTTGAGCAAGCTCTGAATCACTAGCCTTTGCTTTTGTTGTTTGATTGCTCTTTATTTCTGTCCACAGGATGGTTGGTTAGTAACAGCATTCAAAGAAGACTTAATAGCTATGTTGTGACTGGAGGTGATTTTTACAGAAAAGGATCTCCTCTTTGTTTTCTAGGAGGTGAGCTTCAATATGTTAGATGCTACAGATGGGGGCCTGCTCAACAGCGTGAGGCACTTGCTGTCAGACATCTTCATTCCGGCTCTCAGGGCCACGAGCCAGGGCTGGGGCGAGCTTGAGGGGCTTCAGGACGCGTCCAGCATTCGGCAGGACTTCTTGAGCTCTCTGGAAGGCTTTGTGAATGTCCTGTCCAGTGCGCAGGAGAGTTTGAGGGAGAAGGTAAGAATGAACAAGTTATTTTTTCAAAAGATCAGAGGGTGGACAAATCAACATAGATGTGTGTAATAGTTCTCTTACATAGTCTTAATTATACTATTTTACAAATCTTTAAAGAATTTCATGGACACTTTTATTGCCCCCTTAAGATAGGGTGGGGACTAGATTTAAATTCCTATGATTTGGATTGATTAATGCATCAGAGGTTCAATTGACACGTTGACTGTGAAGGAAGACTCAGTCATTTCCGATGTGTGGCTGAAAAATAAGAAATATTCGTGCTACTGCTCTGCATCACAGTAGGAAGGAACTTGGATGCAGAGCATGTGTGGGTGTGGGTGTGGGTGTGGGTGTGGGTGTGGGTGAAGGCAACCCTGACGAGGAGAGGGGAGAAATTGGGGCGTATCTAGAGGGAGAGCGTGGGTCAGGTCCTGTGGTTCAGCCAGTGACCAAAGGGCCTTTAAGAAAAGCATGGCAGCCCTGGCTGGCGTAGCTCAGTAGATTGAGCACGGGCCTGCAAACCAAAGGATTGGGGTTCGATTCCCAGTCAGGGCACATGCCTGGGTTGCAGGCCAGTACCCAGCAGGGGACACATGAGAGGCAACCATACGTTGATATTTCTCTCCCTCTCTCCTTCCCTTCCCCTCTAAAGATAAATAAATAAAGATCTTTAAAAAATGTCAAAAAAAAAAGAATAAGCATGGCAAAGGTGAGCCAAAATTTGTCCTGCCTGCAGTAATCCTTTGTGAGTGCTTACTGGGGTAGATGACAAGCGTGCAGCCCACCCCAGGCACGGATGGGAGAGAGAGGAATGGACCCCATGATACCAATGACAACGTCAACACTCACCACCTCCGAGGAACACTGGGACCTATTGGGAAATTGGCAAGGAGGGAGGCAGGTGTTCAGGGGCTTCCTGAAGGATATGGAATGAGTGACTGCAGTAAACTTCATCCAGACTGGAGCAGGATGATTCCAGCTAACATAGTTGATATATTGGCTGAACCATGGTTCAGCCCACAGTAAAATGCAACTTGGACCGAATTAAATTGTTACTGTATGTAAAAAGCCATACTTTCCTATGAATATACTTCATTTTGTAGCAGAGGTATTTTAAAAAGTGGATGGATCCCCCTACAGGAGGGAGGCAGCGCCGCCTCAGGCGGCCCAGAGCTGTCCCTCAGAACCAGAGTCCTGTCCGTGTGGCAGGTGGGAAGTGCGGAGTGGGAGAGGGTGGGGGTACAGGTGGGGGGGCCTTCTGGGCTGGGGCAGCACGGGCAAGGACACAGGGGAGTGGAGGCACGTGGCTGCCCCGGTGGGTTTTCAGAGCTCTGTCAGAGGGTAGCGGGGTGCAAAACACCGGTCAAGGAGGCCAGGCCGGGGAGGACAAAGTGGTGCCTCTGGGCCCCGTGGGGGTGGGGCTGACAGTGTGTCTGAGCAGGGGTGGGTGTCCGGGCCAGGACTCGGGCCATTAGGGGTCAGAGACGGCAGGGCTTTGTTAGGAAGCCAAGTGAAGTAAACAGGGAAACGTTGAGGGTTCTGTCCGGGTGCTGCAGTGTCTTGGTGCAGCAGATGGTGGCTGGCGGCAGGGACAGGGCTTCGCTCTGCAGGCCACTCCCCCTGCTGGTGTTAAACAGAGTCTGGGGAATACTAGGCCAAGTGAAATAAGCCAGATACTGTATGATCTCACTTATACGAGGAATCTAATGAACAAAATAGTCTAATGGGCAAAATAGAACCAGAGACAGAGAACATGGAACAGACTGAGAGCAGCCAGAGGGGAGCAGAAGAGGGGTAACAGGGGAAAGACCGGGAAGGGACCAGTCAAACAGCATGTGCAATGACCCACAGACATGGACGACAGTGTGGGGATTGACTGTGGGGGTGGGGGGTGGGACGGGCGGAAGAGGGCAAAGGGGGGACATTGGAGCATCTGGTGCCCTCACTCCCAGCTGTGCCTTCCACCTTCCACATCTCCTAGTGGGCTCTTCAGTTTTACCGTGGTTCACCAGGAAGCCCTGAGGGCTGGGCTTTGGGAAATGGGTCTTTGGCTATATGGGTATTTAGCATGGCAAATAACCATGCCTGATCCTGCTGGTTCTGAACCAGTTGAGAGATGTATTAGCTCTGTGGCTGGTAAAGTGACATTGGATGTGAGAACTGAGTTTAGAGATTCACAGTGTCAGGTGCACAGATACCAGAGGGAAAATGTCCTCATTAAATGTAGGGGTCTATTTTCTATCACTAGGTTTCATTATCAAGTCAAAATTCAACACACATCCTTTACTATCCTTTTCTTTTTCTTCTTCCCACAACAAATCTATGTGTTTGACACTGAACTTGCTAACTATAAAGATGTTATTGGGCAAGGACAAGAGAACATTTCCAAATATGAATATGGTAAATTAGAAATTACTTCCTCCTCAAATACATTTTCTTGAAGCTTCCCCACTGCCTTTGGCTTCATGAGTTGACTATTTAATTTTCAAGTTTCCTGTTAATTCCCCAAATCTGTGATGTTATGACTGTTTTTCTCTCAAGTTCAGTCTTTGTTCCTTTTTGACCCCAAAGTTGACCTCAGAATCCATCTTCTCCAGTGGTGTGCTCAGAGTGTGGGGAGATTGGGCATTTTATGTCCCACTGTGCTATCAGGATCTTTCTGCAGAGAGCAGGGCAGTTTAGATTAGAGAATCCCCTTAAGATACTTCTAGAGGGATCAACCAGTGTGTGTATTTGTGCGTTTAAAGAGCATCACTTTAGTACTTAATTTTCTTTCTAATCAGGTGAGCCTTCAAAAGTGTGACATATTTGAACTGAAAACCTTGAAGGAACCAACAGACTACCTGACTCTAGCTAATAACCCTGAGACTCTGGAAAAAGTAGAAGGTTGTATGAAAGTGTGGATCAAACAAACAGAACAGGTAATTTCCAGAAACTAAACATCAGTTTCTGATGCCACATTCCCGAACTAGCCAATGGAAGAAGGTATATCTGCCCAAGTATTTTAAGAGTCCCTGAAGAGGTGAGGGGTTCTCCTGGCTTTAGTATTTTAGTCATTAGTTAGGAAGAGATAGTGAGAATTCTATGAGATGAGTTGGTGACTCTGTATACTTGCACAAGTAGAAGACAGCACTTTGCTATTTTTTTCCTCATGGTATGATTTACTTTGATGAGCACATTTGTAGAAATAGAGTTTTCTAATTTAGTGTGTCCTGCGAAAGAAAACTTGAGACTTAACTTAAAAAATATTTTCAAAAAAGTCCTAAGTGAAGGTGGACATTATATCAAGAAGTAAGCACAATTAAAATGAACCAACATTGCCCTGGCTTTTGTGGCTCAGTGGATTGAGTGCTGGCCTGAGAACCAGAGGGTCACCAGTCAGGGCACATGCCTGGAGTGCAGGCTGCGTCCCCAGTGGGCGCTGGATGGTGCACGAGAGGCAACCACACGTTGATGTTTCTCTCCCTCTCATCCCTCCCTTCCCCTCTGTCTAGAAATAAATAAATAAAAATAAAAAAAAATTAACAAACATAGGCCTGGGAGCCTCCTAAGGTTGCATTGCTTTGAGGTTTTGTATAAGTAAATGAATAGCCAAGGAAACTTGCTGAGGTTGGGACCTCCAAAAATTTATTAAAACTCCTTAAAGAAATCATTTGCAGTTAGAACAAGGTAACTGTTTTTTGTGGAAGTTTTAAAAATGGATACAATGTTAAGTTAGTTAAAGGCTGTCATGAGATTGAAAATATAGCATGATTGAGACAGCATCATTTATTTCCTTAGTTTTCGCTTCTGTGTGCAGCTCCTATTCCCAGCTCTGGTCAGTGGTTCACGCGTGTCCCGTGCCTCTCAGGTCCTCGCCGAGAACAATCAGCTGCGGAAGGAAGCGGACGACCTTGGGCCCCGAGCAGAGTTGGAGCACTGGAAAAAAAGACTCTCCAAGTTCAACTACCTTTTGGACCAACTGAAAAGCCCGGAGGTGAAGGCTGTGTTGGCGGTGCTTGCTGCTGCCAAGTCGAGACTTCTGAAGGTTGTCAGCCACCTCTTTTTGCTTTAGGAAATGGGAATTTTAGGTCAGAGAGTGATTAAGAACAGAAAAATATTATTGTACCTTCAAGAAAGAAAACTTTAAGATTGAATAATATTGCTCTATTATAATTTTTGGTATTATAGGAATAACCTTTGAAGTATAGGTATTTGTTGGCAGATGTACTTATATATATAGGTATTATTAGAGGGCATTGCATGTAATTAAGATGTAACCCGTACATGACTGTGTACGTTATCAATGAAGACCAACTAGGAGTAGTAATAATGAAAACTTACCTTATATATATTTTAGTCCTGGTGTATTAGTTTTATACTACTGTGTTACACTTTACCCCCAAACTTAGCAACTTAAACGTTTAGTAACCCACAATCTATGGGTCAGGAATTTGGGTGCAGGTTTACCTGGGTGCCTCTGACTCAGGATCCCTCATGAGGTTGCAGTAGGAGTGTCGCCTCCTGGGCAGGCTCAGCTGGGGAGCGTCCTGCTCCTGTGGTTGTTGCAGGGTTCAGTTCCTTGCTGGCTGTTGGCTGGAGGCTTCCTTTCATTCTTTACCACGTGGGCCTCTCTCCATTGGGCTCCTCACCACGTGGCAGTTGGCCTCCCCTACAGGGAGGAAGTGGCAGAGCTCAAGACAGCACACAACATAGAAGCCACAGCTTTTGATAAACGCATTCCAGAAGTGACATCCTATCACTTTTGCCACATTCTGCTTATTAGACGTGAATTGCTGGACTCAGCCCACAATCGAGGGGTGGGGATGACACAAGAACACAAATACCGGGAGTCAGTGCTCCCTGAGGACCATCGCGGAGGTGCCGACCACACCTGGCTTTGGTGCCATAAGGAATATTCATTAGCTGTTTGCATGGCTGTTTCAATCTATGAAAATGATTTAAATAATCAATAGTAATTAGTTTCAGCTACTACTTTAGATTTCCTTTATATCATCACTCAAAGAATGCAATCTTTGTGCTATAGTTCAGAAATATTAGTAGGACTTCCATGAAGTCAAGTGAATGTGCTGGCTTGTGCTAAATCACATCATTTTACTTCTCCCACATTTACATGTCTGTCCCCTTTGAAGTTCCTAGGTCACTGCACAGTCCTGGCATATGACTGGCAGTTAATAAATAATTTCTACACTACCGGATGAACAGAAGTTCAGGGATGTGCAGTGAAGATAGAAAATACAGGGGTGAGGGACAGAATGGATCCAGGAGCCAAAGGAGAGAAGATGAGGTTAAAAGGGAGGTGCTGCCCCGTGGGCGCTCAGTCCTAGTTATTTACTAGGTTTTATAAGAGAAGGCCTGAAAGAGGTACCTGAAAAATGTAGTCAAAAAATTTAATTGCTCCTCAGTGTGGCAGTGTCCTTCACCCCTCTGGATTCAGTTTTATGTGAGGCACAGGACAAACTGAAAGTCTGACTCAAGGGACATATGGTGACACTTAGTAGATGCTACCTTGGAAGTTTCTGTATTAATAATCGCATTAAAATTGCCTTTCTGTACTGCACTTAGACTTGGCGGGAGATGGACATTCGAATCACTGACGCAGCTAATGAAGCAAAGGACAATGTCAAATATTTGTATACACTGGAAAAATGCTGTGACCCCTTGTACAGCAGTGACCCTGTGAGTTAACACTTTCTACTCATAGTCTACTGATGGCACTTTTGTGCCAGCTGAATTGAGTGTGGTGTTTTGGTTTGTAGATATTAGTCTGTTCAAAAAGTCTTGGAAATCTCTTTTCATTCTTAAGAAGATGATTTGTGTATATCCACATGTATCTATATATGTGTATCTATATCTGCCTGTTCACCCATTTATCCATCCATCCTCTCACCTATCAATCTATCAAAGATGTACCTATTTGTGACATTTAAAAAATATTTGTTACACATTCCATTTTCCACCAAATATTGCCACTTACATTCCGAGCCACACTACGGTGGGAAGAGTCATTGAGCAGGTGTTTGTCTGATTTCTACCTGCTTTTATAGATTACAAAGTTGACTGTTAGCTAATACAATCTCCTTGTCATTAGAAGAAAGTTAATGTTTCTTGCAATGAAACAAAATATGATTAATTACATGTGACTACATAATAAAATGATCCTTAAATATGTTTATGTAAAGTATTAGGTAATGTTTTAAAATTTAAGTAAAAGTCATGTAGCTAAATTTTATTCTAATTAAGATGGCATGATTAGACTATTGAATTTTGCTGAATTTGATGTTTGTGTCCTGGAAACCTTTTGTGGTGTCTTTCAGATATCCATGATCGATGCTATTCCTACACTTATAAATGCAATTAAAATGATCTACAGCATCTCTCATTATTATAACACCTCTGAGAAGATTACATCTCTGTTTGTAAAGGTAGGTGAATATCATAAAGTTCATGATCACTTAAATTTCTTTGCCAATGGTCAATTTTTTGGTAATTAAATAGTACCATATTAGCATAATCCAATGTCTGTGTATCGTACAAATTTTTTTAAAAGTTTAAATACTCAACAAAGATAGAATTAAGTTTATGTGAGAGGCTGATTCTGGCAAATCATGAAGGCAAAGCATTATTTCTCAAAGTAATTATTATAAATAAACATCGTGTTGTTTTATGAGTAAAAATGGAAAAAGATTCTTTTTGGAGTTTCTTACCTATGTTTTTTAGCACATTATTCCCATGGGTACATTTAAATTAAGAAAAACTATTTCCTGTTTCATATTTGATATGTTGCTGTACCAAATTTATTTGATAGCACAGTTGTTTACTTGGTGTTGTTAGAATAGTGATCACAGTAATAAAAGCCACTTGCTATGTTCCATCAATCTATACAGCTATTATAATGATTCTGCCCCAAACCATAACAATGTTTGAACCTTATGTCCTGACTCCTAAGTGTTAATGGTGAGCACTGTTGCTTTTCCCAGTAAGAATGGTCTCTAAGAAGGAAATGGCTTTTTCATTGCCAAGTTTAAATTTTTAAATACTGTATTAACGTAGAGGGATTTAACAGGAAGCTAAACAACAAAACAAACAAGCAAGCAGAATAAAAGCAAAGACACTGAAATAGAGAACAAGGGGACAGCAACCAGAGGGGAGAGGGGAGGGAATTTAAGAGGGAAAAAAGGGGAGGGATTTGGAGGAACAAATATGAAGGACTCAGGGACAAGAACTAAGGGGGGTGGAAATGGGAGGGAGGTGGGGAGCATGGGGCAGGGTGGGCTGGGATGGGAGAAGTAGAAAACTGTACTTGAAAAATAACTAAATAAAATTTTTAAAAAATAGAGGGATTTTCAACTCATCAGGATTTGTGTTGCAGACACTAAGTTAGTAGGAGTTATGATTCTTACTGGGAATAGGGACATCAGGCTTGAGTGCTCAATGGGAAGCTCTTCTGCTCTTGTGGTCAAGGAGCAGGGCAGGAACTCCACAAGATCCTTTCCCGACCTCACACTGTAACACTCCGTGTTAGGGTCATGGGGGACGTTTCTGGGTGGGTGACTGAAAAGTCAACTGGTGTTATTACTCTAGATTTCATGCATATTATTTGCAGACCTTGTTGAACAGAATAATAAAACCACCCTTCATCTAAATTTCAAAAAGCTTTCATTACGGGAAATTGAAGCAGTTAACGAAAGCAAAGAAAATTGTGTACTGGACTTCCACGTCCATATTACGTAGATCCAGTGACTATCAACACATGGCCAGTCTTGTTTCATTTATACCCCCAACCTTTGTACTGCAAATCCCAGCCATCATATCATTCCATGTGTACACTAGTCCTCTAGTTTCCCTTTTCATTTAAAAAAAGCACCAAGAAAGTTCTGAAATTTTTAAGTTTTTCATGGATGCATAAAATGTCAGTGGTTACCCACATCAGCTTTATTCCTTTCTCTGCTGCCTTCTCCTCCTTACGTTTCTGCTGCAGACCATGGTGACTTGAGATGATCAGGGTGGGCAGTGCTTTACATGGCACTTAGGAACTGGGAGTCACTAAGCTACTGAGGGAGATGGGAGAAAACTCTGAACAGCTGTGAGGTTGGAAAGTGAATCATTTCTAGGTTTGTTAAGACATTCATCCTCCAGACACAACGGGGCCCAAATCACTGATTTTTCAGGGTGCTTCCAACTCTGTGATTTCACAAATGATTTTGACAGTATATGTGCGGAATCTTTATGAAGCCGAACAAATAGAAACAGAGATGAAAGTGGTGGTTGCCAGGGATTGAGGGGTGGGTAGGGGAAATGGGGAGATGTTGGTCAAAATGTTTAAACTTTCAATTATAAGATGAATAAGTTCTGGGGATGTAATGTACAGTGTGGTGACTATATGAATAATATTGTGTTGTGTGCTTGACATTTTCTGAGAGAGCAGATGTATTTTAAAATTTTTTAACATCCAGTTTATTTGGGTCGCATTGGTTGATAAAATTATATAGATTTGAAGCGCTACAATTCTGTAGCACTTCGTCTATATTTCATTGTGTGTTCACCACCCAAAGTCAAATCTCTTTCTGTCGTCATATATTTGATCTTCTTCACCCTTTACTACCTCCCTCCACCCTCCTTTCTCTCTTGTAACCACCATGCCATTGTCTGTGTCTGTGGGTTTTTGTTTGACTTGTTTGTGTTTGTCACTTTAAATTTTATAGTCCACGTATGAGTGAAATCTTACAGTTCTTGACTTTTTCCATCTGACTTATTTTGCTTAGCATGATATTCTCATGATCCATCCATGTTGTCACAAGTGACAGTACCTCATCTTTTCTTGTGGCTGAGCAGTGTTTTATTGTATATATGTACCCAGTCGTCTACTGAAGGACCCTTTGGTTGCTTCCATGTCTTGGACACTGTAAATAAGGCTGCAACAAACATATGGTAACTTTATTCTTAGTTTTTTGAGGAACCTCCATACTGTTTTCATAGTGGCTGTACCAGTTTACATTCCTACCAACAGTGAATGACTACCTATTTCTTCACAAACTCTTTAACACTTGTTATTAATTGTCTTGTTGATGATAGCCATTTACTAGGTGTGAGGTATATCTCATTGTATTTCTGATTTACATTTCCCTAATAGCAAGCAAAGTTGAGCATCTTTTCATATATCTGTTGGCCATTTGTATGTCTTGGAAATATCTATTCAGGTCTTCTGCCCATTTTTCAACTGGATATTTTTTTCTGTTAATTGTATGAGTTCTTTTGTTGTTGTTGTTTGGATATTGACCCCTTAATGGAAATGTTGTTTGCATGTATCTTCTTCCATTCAGTGGTTGTCTTTTTGTTTTGATGAGGGTTTCTTTTGCGATGTAGGAGCTTTTTAGTTTGATATGGTCCCATTCATTTATTTTTATTTTTACCTCCCTTGACTTTGAGGTCAAATTCATAAAGTCCTCTCAAAGACCAAGGTCCATAGTTTAGTACCTATGCTTTCTTTGATGTAATTTATTGTTTCAGGTCTTGTATTTAGGTCTTTGATCCATTTTGAATTAATTTTTATGTATGGTGACTAATAACAGGCAGTCTAGTTTCATTCTTTTGCATGCGGTTTTTCAATTTTCTCAGGATCATTTATTGAAGAGACTTTCTTTTTCTCCATTGTATGCTTTTGGCTCCTTTGTCAAAATTATTTGCCCGTATACATGTGGGTTTATTTCTGGGCTCTCGATTATGTCATCTTTCTGGGTGTCTGTTTTTTTCCCCTGCTGTGCTGTTTTGATTAGTGTCACTTTGTAGTATAATTTGAAGTCAGGGAATGTGATACTGCTGGCTTTGTTTTTGTTTTTTTTCCCCAGGATTTCCTTGTCTGTTTGGGGTCTTTTGTCATTCTATGCAAATCTGATGACTTTTTGTTCTAGTTCTCTAAAAAATGACATTGGGATTTTGATGGGGATTGCATCAAAACTCTGTACATTGCTTCGGGTAATATGGACATTTTAACCATGTTGATTTTTCCAGTCCATGAACACAGAATATCATTCCATTTCTTTGTATCTTCTGTAATTTTTAAAAATAATGTCTTAGAGTTTTCATTATATAGGTCCTTCACATCCTTTGTTAAAGAGAACAAATTTTAAGTGCTCCCAAGATGTACATGAAAAATGATAACTATGAGGTGATAGGTGTGTTAATTAACTTGATTGTGATAATCTTTTCACTATTTATACCAAATCATCACATTACACACCTTAAATATATGAAATTTTTATTTATCAATTATGCTTCAATAAAGCTGAAAAAAAAGAGCTAGTGCTTGATCACAGTTGCTATGAAAACAAATAAATCCAAAGTTCAAGCCCACAGATTGTATGCCCCGAGAGATAAAAGAGTTAAGGACATCTCTAGTCCAATTTATACTTTGTCTACCTTATGCACATAACACCATTTCATTGGAAAACTCCAGGTGACCAATCAGATGATATCAGCATGTAAAGCTTATATTACCAACAATGGAACTGCTTCCGTGTGGAGCCAGCCACAGGATGTTGTTGTGGAAAAAATATTATCTGCAATTAAACTTAAGCAGGTAATGACCAGCCTAATGATATATTTAGATAATGCTTCATTATTTTATGTTGTTCTTGGTGATGCATGTTAAATTATTTAGCAATTAGTATATTCTTGGTTGCTAAAAAAAGCAGTAATTCTTTACTGTTAAGAAAGTTACATATTAAGAAAACTTTCTGGAAAACCTGTGTACTTATATCTACTTTCTTTGGGGGCTTCCTAAGTCCGAACACCCATTAAGTCCTGAAGATACAAAGATGACTAAGATAAGTAAGGTTATCCTAAGCTTCTTGTAGATGAATGGGGTGAGAGACACAGAGCGAGGCTGCTGCTAACATGGCAGGACGAATGTGGGACGGCTGCCTTTCTGAGTTTCATTAGGAATAATTAGGACTTTGCTAGATCAGAGGGTGGGAGAAGGTGGTATTCCAGGCTGATGGACGAGTGAGTGGAAAGGCAGGACACTGGAAGGACCTGCAGTTCCATCCGAGTGTTGCCATCGCCTTTGCCGAAGAGCATAAGGTTGATATCTTTGTTGTTCTCCCTTTCTTATATTGTGCTTTTTCAATTTTGAGGAATACCAGTGCTGCTTTCACAAGACAAAACAAAAGCTAAAACAAGATCCAAATGAAAAACAATTTGAATTCAGCGAGATGTATATTTTTGGAAAATTTGAAACCTTCCACCGACGGCTTACTAAGATACTGGACATTTTTACAACGTTTCAGACATATTCAGTCCTGCAAGATTCTAAAATTGAAGGCCTGGAAGACATGGCCACTAAATACCAGGTATTGTTTGAAAACTAAACTTGCTGCTCTAATCTAGAACTAAAACTCTGATATTTTATGCAAATAACTATGTTTAGAATGATTCATATAGTTCCTACTGTGAAATATAAACCCATAGCCCTTAACCAATACAGAAATTAGATTTATTTGAGAATTATGTAATGGTGCTATTATGTTCTTTTCAGGTATGTGGTTATTATAATGGCTCCCCAATTGTCTGAAATTAATCATCATTAGTAAAAGTGTTTTCATTAGTAGCACAAGAAAAGCATTTCGATGGAACTCATCCCTGCACTTACTCATACAGGGCATATTTGAGGAAGCAAATGCTATGTGTCAGGCGTTCGTTGATGCTGAGTGTTTTGTTACCATCTCTGCATTTCAGCATTTTGTTTGGACGCATGTCAAAAATAAAAGGGACTGAATTTGATTTTAGCTATTTAGTCTAGTTATTTTGATATTTAACTGCTTTATCTTATAAGGACATATACGTGACTAATCATAGTTTTTAAAGTGGACACCATGATTTAATAATATTCCGAAAATTAAACAATTTACAAACAAAATGTGTTTTCAGTTTTTAATGAGGATGTAGTAAATATTTTTCTTATTGGTTTTTCAGTGATTCTGTAACTTAGATGTTTTTGTACTTGAACTTGAAAAAGATCATATTGTTTATTGCAAAACTTTTATGCTCTAACAGTTTAGGCCAGTCTAAGGGCTCTTTTTCATCTCCTGAATGTATTAGGTTTTGGAAGAGAAAAAAAAACTTTCCTTAATGTAAGTAGGAAACATTTTAGGTGACTCCTGTGTAATTTTGCATGGTAGAAAATCTGTACTTTGAAGGTGACACTTTTGTAAGACAAGAAGCAATATATTCACTTATTTTTCAATTTGGAATCTATTTTCTATTTTTAATGAGAAAATAACTTTGAAATACATTTCAAAGTTTATCTTTGAATGAGAAGTTGAACTATACACCTAAATGCAGATAAAGGCAGTTCTAACCTGATAAAAATACCGGGAAGAAAAACCAAAAATCTGAAATGAAATACCAATTAAAGTTGATGGGCCAGAGGCAGTGAGATAACAGGTAGATGGTGCAGGAAAGTGTACGGGAAGATTTTTGTGTTTGTACCAGTGTTAGAAGCTCACAGTGGCATCCACAGAAATGAATCTCAGGCTCTTTGCCTGGCTATCAGGCCCTGCCCACCCCTCCCACCTCCTCACCTGTTCCTCTTCTCCTCATTCTATGCTCTCCAGACATTGTTTTATGGTCAGCTAGGCATACCTTTTTTTCTGGAAAATTCTACCTCTTGATTTTTACAGAGTTATTTCCTCTTTAGCCTCCAGATACTGATTTAAATGAGCCTCTAAATTGTCTTTCTTGACTTTGGTTTTGCCTCAATCATTCTTTGTCACATAATTCCTTTTATCACTATCTAAAATTATCCTGTTCATTTGTTTGTGACTGCATAGATTCTGAATCCCTATGTCCCCCACCAAAGATGTAAGTTCCCCCAGGGCGGGAACATTCGTCTCGTTCATTTCTGTGTCTTCATAATTAACTGGCACATAACAGATGTGCAATACATACATTATTTCACTCATATGTGGAATATGAAACTGAAACTCATAGACACAGACAACCGTGTGGTGGTTACCAGAGGGAAGGGGGTGGGAGGGGTTGTAAAGGGTAGAGGCCAAATGTGCAGTGACAGAAGATGGTTTGCCTTTGGGTGGGGGGCACACAATGCAATGTACAGGTCACATATCATAGAAATATACACTTGAAACATGTATGATCTTATTAACCTATGTCATCCCAATAAATTGAGTTTTAAAAATAAATAAATAAAAATAGTACTTTCTTAAATATGTCAAATTAGTGGTTTAGTAGATTGAGCTTGATTAGTTGGTTTAAAGGTCACAATTAATTGATTTATTTACTTAATACTTTTAAGTGACCATTAAACCCAATCATAGAGCAGAATTTTGTGAGGGCCCAAATCTTTTAAATTAGCATGTTAAAATGTAGAATGTAGCTTTTTCATATTTCTTTTACATACTTCCTATAACACATAGCATTATAGGTAGCATTATATATATAGTTTCTAAATAGAATTAATTTTGTAGTTATATAGCATGAAAGAATAGGTTGCTCTAACTAGTAAACTTGACTCATGGAGTTATGCAGGTTATATGCTTCTGTCTATTAAGGTGTTTGAATAGATGTATAAATGGAAATGACTTTGAAGAGGAGATTGCAGAAGGAGGCCCAACATTCTTCATAAAAATTATATGCTTGTGTGTCAACAGTGTGGGCTCCCGAGTTTGACAATGGCTTAGTACCTAGTTAAGAATGATCACAGCGCATTATAGCTCATTATTCAGAGCAAACAAAACTTTGGATAATAGTGTTTTCAAGGAGATGAATTGCCTAATTTGTACTCTTGTAGTCACAGACTGCAGCTCTGCAGGGAGAAGGAAGCAATTAATTCCTGAGTCTTTAAATGGTAGATTGTGGTTTGACATTTTATTTAAGACATTTGGGGCTTAGAAGATAGTATTTTACCTGTAGATGTTATAACTGTTTTCTTCCTAAGTTTGTGTTCTGTTAAAGTCTTATTTATTTTATGTGAGAAGTCAAACTTCAATAAAACATATTTTAGTAACTTCTACTCTGGGCTTCTTTTTTATTGTTTCAGATGAGATTAGCAAGAAATTTTTAGGGAAAACATTTCTACTTTTTAGATGGGATCTTTATTTCTTTATTTTGCATTTTTCTTCAAAAATACATACAGCTTCATGAAAAATGTTTTCCACATGACTTCTGTGAAGGTAGCAGGCAACATTATACAGCTGTAATGAGCATTAAGCAATGTAACTAAAGAAATAGGCTCTGTTTAAGTTGCTTTCTTGGTAATGATTGTTCATTCTGCATTTAAAGGTTATATTTAATTAAGTGATACCAGAATATTGAAATATTGTCTTATTTCTTTCATAACATTTCAGGGTATTGTTGCCACCATAAAGAAAAAAGAATATAATTTCTTAGACCAGCGGAAAATGGATTTTGACCAGGATTATGAAGAGTTTTGCAAGCAGATGAATGGCCTTCATGTAGGTCATGTAAAATTCATGTTGACGGTCATGTGTTTATTTTTTCTGTTCTGTGTAAAGCTGCTAATCATTACCCATTATAAGGGAGAGGTGTCTTCATCATGGAGGTGACTGATAGCAGCCCTGTCCTGGGCCTTTTTGATTTCAGGTTAATAATTGAAGGCTCTTTTTCATAGATTAAAGAGCTGGCAATATAACTTTGGATAATGATTTGTAATCACAGACGTCTGCATGTTTTCCATCTTAGTTCTTAGACAATTAACTTTCATATTCTGTTGAAAGGTAGTGTTATTAGAATGCATAAATTTGTTTCCATTTGTTACTTTATAGCAGTGATTATGAGCAGAGGTCATTTAATCAAATGGTGAGTGACATGTAGCAGATCTGGAAGGCAGGGCTGCAGCTGGCCTTAGAAACAGTAGCACTAGGACTGACTCAGCATCTGGACCCCTTTCTCTCCTCCTGAGCCCCCAGCCCCACCACCCCTCCTCACTGCAGACCAGCCATCTTGACTTTCAGTCCACATGAACAGTGGATGACTGTCGTCAGCTTCCGAGAACATATCACAGGTTCAGCCCACGCCAAATTCCTAAAGAACATGTTGGGTTGGCCAGTTCTTGTGGGGTGTCTGGCCCTGGGTCATGTGGTAAAGCAGGTGCAGTGGCACCCCTGTGGTTGTTGGGAATGCCTGACCTCAGAGGAGGGGACTCGAGGAGGGGAAGGTGGGGTTGTCCTACTATGGTAGACAACTCACTAGGTGTCTGCCATAATTCATATGCAGACTTCTTTTCATCTCGGTGAGGTGAAAATTTGTACCATTCTGATTATTAAAGGAAAATTGCCACCTGTCACTTCTTTTCCAGAATTTTTGGCTTGAAATAAGTTGGTACACCTAAAGGGAAAAAGAACTCTGAGGTATTTTTGGAGTGGTGGGTTCCATAGTAGAAGAAATCATTGTAAAACCAGCTAATTCTATATATCAGGTACTGTTCTAAGTACTTGATAGGCATTAATTCATTGCATGCTCACAATCATCCTATAAAGCGGGTGTTTGTAGTGTCCTCATTTTGCAGGAAAGCAAACTGAGGCACCGTGACGTTAGGTGATGTGCCCAAAGTCACAGAGACAGCAAGTGGTAGTGTGGGGTTAAGCCCAGGCAGTCTGGCTCTAGTGTTCAAGTACTTAACCTTTATGTTGTAAGACAGATTTCAGCTGATGGGATACCTGTATGAATTTAAGCAATGACCGCTATTGGGGCTGATTCAGACTTAAGGATGGTGCATCTTGATCTCTTCTGGTTGGAAATTGTTGGACAGTGGCAGACCCTGATTCTGTGCTCTGTGGTCAATGTGTAAGTGTCAGGTCTTCACCTGTTTCCCAGCAGTTTCTGATACATGGCACATCAGTAGCTTATATGTGGAATATAGGTCGATGGTGAACATGTTGAGGTCAGGAATCCTGTTCATTTCTATTTCTGTCTCCAGGGCCTAGTGGGGGGCACTTTATACAATTGGAGAGCAAAGAACGTTTGCTGAATTAAAGTGTGAGGAATGAATTCATAAGAACTAGATTTATTGTAATTAAACAAGCACTTACTGTTCATCAATTATGTATTAGGCTTTTATGCCATGCATTATAAATACAGAAATAAATCAAGTAGATTTGCTCTCAAAACCCACAGTACACAGAAGGCAAATATGTGCCATGATAGAAATACAAGTACATATATGTTAGAAGTATTGTACCAGGCATTGAGGATGGAAACATCATAGTCCAGAGAAGTTCTAAGGAAACTTAGAGGGAGGACAAACCTACAAAACATTGTATAGAATACTAGAATTGCTACAACCTGCAAGGCAGGATGTGAGCCTAGCAGAAGAACAGCCCATACTTCGAGAGGAGGTAGTGCTTGCAGAACAGTGTTCATCTTTTCCAAGTAAATGGGGGGAAATGAGTGGGATGGTGAGACCTTTTCAAGCTGGTGACCACTTTTTATAACCAAGAATATAATTTTATAATTGTTCTATAGCCTGGTTTTAAGCATTATTTATAGACATTAGCTCCTAGTCTCTTTAACCTTTTCTTACTTAAAAAAACATTTTGAATAGAACAAATGTTATGGCATAATCAATAAAAAAATAAAAGAAAAAAAAGAGAAGGAAATTAAAAGCAAAAAAAAAAACATTTTGACGTTATTACTGTCTTAGCTTCTATCTCATAATAGGCCATTTCTCCCTTCGGTTGAATGACTACTTTTCCTTTGACTTCTTGGTGCCTTTTCCATCCTCATTCTTTTAAATAAACTTTCTACATGTTCTCCTTTAAATAACTCATGAGTTTAGCCCTTGTCTCAGTAGAAATACTGACCTTCCCACTGCAGTGGATGAATGAGTGAGGGGACATTCTTGGAGGCAGGAATGGAGAGGTTCAGTAACCCTGGTGTCTCCAGGATGAAACCCTGGGGGGTGGGTGGGCTGGGCTATCTGAATGTCTCAGATCAGGGCCATGTCTAGGACTCCACAGCGGAGGCCTCCAGAGCCTGGAATCCTGTCCAGATTTAGAGGTCATGCTGATACTAGTAGGTTGGACAGAAAAACTAAGTAGGGGCTGGGAGCCCAGGAGTGGTAAGAGGGCAAGTGAGTGTGAGGATTCCGTGGTGGACTCCAACAGACTGTAAGATTGGACCTAGTGCTCAGAGAGAAAAGAAGATTAATTTGAGGTCTTTGTGAAGTTACAAGATGGAAACGCAAGGAAAATCAGGTACCAGTGTTTGGGCTCAGGGAAGATTTGCTGGTGTCTGAAGTTGGAGGGAGTAAAAGCATCACAAATGTTCCAGTTCTGCATGGTTTATACTCAGAGATTTTTATGTAATGAGAAAATTTGAGTATTTCTTTAGGTAGTCTAGCTGGGCTGCTCTTTATAGTTTCAGTAGAAGCAGTGAGAAGTGTTGGAAGCACATTAATGGGTGTAGCCGTTCTTCAGCTTTGGGGCTTGCGGGTTGGTGAAGGGGCGTTGTGGTGTGCCCAGAGAGAGCAGCATCTCCTCAAGTGCTGAGTGTTGCCTCTGGGGTTCTGGGTATTCCCCCCTGGTTGTCTTGCCACATTGCTTATGGAAAATCAAGCTTAGCTAGGTACTAATTCTCAGGGCACACGCCGCATCTGGTTCCCTATTTGATCACAACATAAATTAATGATCCCCTTAGAATTGTAGAGGCTCAAAACTCCTGTCTAGTAAATTGAGAAGAAGAATTAATTGGAATGTTCCCTTGAAGCACAGAATAGAAAATAATGAAATAATTTTTCTGTCTTTTACTTAATTCAGGTTAGATTTTAATGACAACTTTGTGCTAAATATTAAAATGAACAAAATAAATCACATGCTCCATTTTTTGATTGTGGTTATTTTTATGTTTTATTTTTGGACAAATTTGTACAATGGTATAAGATATGCGAGGTTCTTGGGACAAGCCATAATGAAAAACATTTCGGAAGATAGATTTGAGGGCTTTAAGAAATTGCTATTTAGGTCATTCTTTTTGAACTCATCTTCTCAGGAGATATTTATCTATTTTGTCCTGCAGGGGTCTTGTGGTTCTGGGCTGTGGAAGTGTTTCTATAGAGTGGTGTTGCATTTCTTCTGCCAGGCCCTAGGGGCTCTGCCAACCCAGACTGCTCTTATGTTAACTTCTTGGGCTCGACCTCTCTGCTCCTGAGTAAACTCAGACCCCTCTCCCAGGTGTGGCACGGGCATAGGGTTTTGACTGCTCCAGGACAGGGGTCAGTAAATTGCATCCCTGGGCCCAATTCTGCCCAGCCTGGTTGTTTTAGGCTGCCTTTGTGGTACAGTAGTCAGTGAATGGTAGTGAAAAAGACAAACCTGTGTCCTGTGAAGGGGAAAATACTTATCGCCCAGCTCTTGTGGAGGAAGTAAAGGGCCTGTTTTTGTCCATTCACACCTCTGGCCAGATGGCAACCACCCCTGACACCCCACTTTCCCCAACTTGCATACAGTCTAACCCTCCTGCATGGGCTAGGCTGCACTTCAAGGGGGCTGGCTGGCTTTCTGCAGGGATCTGCTGAGAGTGTTGGGACCCCACAACTTCACCCCCCTGCTGTGGCGACCCCCAGGCTCTGCCACAGGTCAACTCCTGTGACTGCCCTGGCTTTCAGGCCCCTCTTTGTTTTGGCTTCTGGGCATTTATCTTTCTTCCAAGCTCAGGTGAGTATTAAGTTTTCTGTTACATTCTGTCCTGTATTATATGTGTTTGTAGAAAATGGGAAGTTCTTTTATCGTGATGATAAATAGGACTTTTCCTAATGGTAATCCATTGTTCATAATCAGAGCTTATTCTGTTTTAGAATCAGTTGCAGAAGTTCATGGATGCTACATTTGAAAAGATTCAAAACACAAATCAAGCTCTGAGCATGTTAAAGAAATTTGAAAGGTAAAAATTGAGAATAGTTTTCTAAGTTCTATTTTCTAAAATTGGGATAATGTGAACATAGTTTACCTTACAGTATTATTGGTATTATTATTTCATATTCTACTGGAAAGAAAATCTCTTGACATTCTGGATAACAGGGCACAGTTTCTCAGTTCTTCAGAGCATTAGGAGCTTTTTTTTTCTCAGCTTTGAAGCAGCTTTGACTGCCTATCATTGTCTTACTCGATGTTTAATAATTCAAAAAAAGCTTATCTAGTTTTTCCTAGATTTTAAGGATTGATACTTTATTTTAAAAATCACTTTATTGAGATCTGATGGATTGATACACTAATTTGATTTTTAAAATTAGTCAAATAACTTACTTTCTTCTGTTAGCATATGTTGTAAAATGCCTTAATAAAGGAGATTTCTAGATACCACCTCATTAATTAAAGCTTTTCACTTTTTAAACAATAAGATTGAACATACCCAACCTTGGTATTGATAACAAATACCAGCGTATCCTTGAAAACTATGCGGCTGACATTGACATGATTGCAAAGCTGTATATGAAGCAGAAATGCAATCCTCCTTTGGCCCGATACCAGCCTCCCATTGCTGGGAAGATTTTGTGGGCTCGTCAGCTCTTCCGCAGGATTCAGCAACCAATGCAGCTTTTCCAGCAGCATCCAACTGTGCTACAGACGCCGGGAGCCAAACCTGTGATTCGCAGCTACAATAGGGTGGCCAAAGTCCTCCTGGAGTTTGAGATTCTCTACCACAGGGCGTGGCTTCAACAAGTAAGTCTATACATCAGTGTTCTTCGAAGATGTCTCCATTGTCAATCAATGTGTGTCATTGATTGACACACCCTCTGCCAGCACTGAACAGTTTTGTTTTTGTAGAACGTTTTTGCTTTATAGGTATTTTATAAGACAGGTTTGGTTGACCATAGGTATGTAATCAGTCAAAGAATGTAATATGTCCATGAAGAAAAATAATGATTAATTTTGAAAAAAATCATAGCCAGGTAACAAACTCATTTTTATTTAATTTAGAAACTCATAAGGGGAGAGGTCTTATTTATTGGTTCTTTTACCTGATGGACCAGGATTCTTAGTCAACCTGACTTCTTAATGTGTCAGTGAACACTAGTATGTCCGTTAAACAAAGTCTTAAATTTTCTTTGGCTAAACCAGGTTAATCAAATTACATTTCAAACTCTACCATTCTTTGTAGGTTGGCAAGATTTTTTTTTCTTTGTGTGTATATTTTGGAGGATGAAATTCAGCCTTACCAGGCCTCTAAAGTGGTTTCTCATTTCCCTGGTTCACCTTTTGGTGTCTGAACCAATATAGAGATGTCTCCATAGTGGTATTCATTGCTTTCCCAGATACCCAAAAACCGAGTGTAGCAGGTCTTATGCTACTTTCATTAGGAAAAATAACTGAGTAGTCCTGAAGTCATCAGGGAGCTAAATGGCTTTTGAGAAGCCACCACTAATTTCAGGGTTCACTTACATGTCGGTGTGAGAGAGTCACGACCGAAGCATTTTGTAGAATTGACTGTGCAACATAAGCACCGACAACTTGAAGGCCCTTTCCTGAAGTGAACTTAGGAGTTAGTGGCCCCACTGTCTTTAATTTGAGCAGCTCAGCTCCATGGAATAATAATTCATGATCCTCATTCCCAGGACTGGCCAAGCTAGATACCCTGGGTATGCATGGAAATTTCTAGTAGTGATAATGTTGATCTCTTCTCACAGATTGAAGAAATTCACATAGGACTCGAGGCTTCTTTATTGGTGAAGGCTCCAGGCACAGGAGACTTGTTTGTAAACTTTGACCCTCAGATACTAACTTTATTTAGAGAAACAGAGTGCATGTCACAGATGGGTCTGGAAGTGTCACCACTCGCAGCTGCCCTTTTCCGGAAACGAGATATATACAAAAAGAACTTCAGTAACATGAAGGTATAGTGATTTATTTTTATTTTTATTTTTTGTCCTGGCTAGCCTCAGTTTGCATGAAAAAACAAATGGCAGTGTGTCACCGTGAGGACTAGAAAGTGCCCAGGATAACTGGAGGGGAGTGACTGAGGGGCGAGCGCCATGGACTGAGTTGGTAGAGTTGGTAAGGCTAGATTGTTACAGATCTTGAAAACCAAGGTTATGGGTCTGAGTGTATCAGGGAGCCACAGGAGGAATTTGAGCAGGAGACAAAAAATGCCTTGTGCACTAGAAATCATTCCTACCACTGGTTGAAGAGTAGGTTTTATGGTAACAAGCATGTCAAAGTGAAGCCACTTTGAAGGCTGTTGCACTGGTTCAGGATGGAGATGATGGTGGCTTGAACTAGGATGTCAGCCAAGTTCAAGATCAGTGAATTAGAGAATTATGTCACCAGGCAGGTTATGAGAGAACTCAAGGATGATTCCTTTGTTTTTGGTGTGAGCAACTCAAGGGATTTACTTGAAGTATGGCTGTTATACGTTCCAGTGTAGGTTATGTTCTGCACAACTGGCTCAGCAATGGGTATGGACCCTGAATGGATGTTTCTCTTACAGACATGGCAAAGCCTGGAACTAGTTTGTTTTGGGGGACAGGAGGGAGTCAGTGCTCCCATCTTAAGTATAAACTGATTTTTTAGAGATCAAAGTGGAGGTGTTATCCATATAGATAGATGTGTAAGTCTGGAGTTGATCACAGAAGTCAAAGTTGAAGATGACATGCATTTGAAAGTCATCAGAATATAGTTGCTGTTTAAAGTTATTGTGCTGTGAGATCTCCAAGATGTAGATAAAGAAAAGCAGAAGGCCTAGACCAAGCCCCAGTGAGCTCCAGTATCAATAGATCTATTAGAAGAGGCCAAGTATGCCAATGAAATTAAGAATTGGCATTTGAAGTGGGAAGAAACTGAGTGTCCAAGAAGCCAAAGGTAAGAAAAGTGTCCTGAGAGAAGGACTGGTCAGCAGTGACAGGTGGTGCCAAGAGGACAGTTGAGATGAGGTCCGAGTTACAGCCATGACATTTGACAACATGAACCATTGTTGCAATATTGTAGTGGTTACCATGATAGGATGAGGCCCATAAGTCCATGGGTTTGCATAATGCTTTATATTTTAAACCATTTTCATGGTTATTATTCCATTAAATATTTTCCATACCTGTGTTAGGTAAGAGCAAATTACTGCAATAATATAGTATAGATGACAAAAGTGTGGCTCAGAAAAGTTAAATGATTTAGCAATCTCATAGCTAGTAAGTTGCAGAAGTGGGACTGGAACCCAGACTTGGAGTTTGCTGCTTTTCTACTCCTCATGTTACATCAAAGTGTTAAAACTGGCAATGGACCAACGTTCCTGAAATGTGGACTCATCACGTACTAGTCAGCAGGTTGGGATTCCCTTTTAGACATTTTTTGCATGTTAGGACTACTGCTTAGTCAAACTGCATATTTACCAAGAAAATAGTATTTTTTACTAAGATAATACTTTTTAAGAATATAAAATTACGGATGATAATTTGGTCCACAAAATTGTTTTAGTAATCTGTACCATGTAGCAACTACCCCTGCAATGTAGGGTGGCCTAAAAACAATTATTGCATTATATCTCATGGTTTTGTGGGTAAAGCATTTAGGCAAGGCTTGCTAGGTGACTCTCCTGTTCTATGTAGCATTGACCAAGGTTTTGTTCAGCTGGCAGATGTTTGATCTCAAGGTTCAAGATGGCCTCATTCTTACGTCTCATTCTTTGGTGGGAATGGCTGGAAGCTTTGCTCAGCTGGGATTAAAAACTGAAGCATCTGTGTGTGACCTTCTGGTATAGAGTCCTCAGGGTAGAATTTCTTCTATGGCGACTCAGGGTTCCAAGAGCAGGTGTTAACAGTAAACAAGGAGGAAGCTGTATGGCCTTTAGGACTGCCTCAGTGTTTCATAACATTACTTCTGTTGTGCTCTGTTGGCATTCATAAGCCCACCCAGATTCAAGGAAAGGGGACATAGATGACCCCCACCCCATAAGAGAGCAGAGGAGAACAGGTTTATAGAATGTTTTAAAATTACCAGAGTTGAAAATGATAGTTCGAGCAAGTCGATTATCATCTGGTTGACATTTATTGTATCTTGGAGGCTGAAAGAGTTAAAGGTTTCTACCCAAAATGAGTGGCTGGTAAGAGCAGATCTATTGGCAAATTTGGGGAACCACCTCAGGGGTTACAGGGTTATTGTGCTGAATATATAACAGAGTTTCAGGCTTCACAGGTATACCAAAATAGTGGAGAACTTGTTTTCTTCATCTGTTCCATGAAAGGCAGTTGGAAGTAGAAAGAGATGAGCCAGTATATACTAATAGTTACAAGTAGAGATTCTGAAGCCAGTCTGATCTGAATTCAAATGATTATCTTTGGGCAAATGCGCTCACCCTCCTAAGCCTTAGTCTCTCATTTATAGAACTGATGAGTAATACTTCATGGGCTTAAAGGATTAGGGTAGGACATGGAAGGGTGATTGTAAGAATTGCTTCCCTAATAGAATAAGTGATGGACAGTGAAGAAAAGGGAGCAGTGGAGAAAAGCTTCAGGAAATTTCGAAAGTGGCTTTTCTGGAAATTGAAAAGATATATAGAAATTATGGAAAAGTATTATATGAAAAAAGGACTATGTGACCCACTTGGTAAATGTTGGGTTTAATGACATTCACAAATTTTACTGGGCCTTTTGCTTACTTCTTACAGTTTTCCCAGAATTGTTAATACTAGTTGACTGTCTAAGAGGGGAGATATTGTATTGGGTTGTCTCCAAAGACCGTATGTTTTTTCTGTAAAAATAAAAGATACATTTTTCATTTTTACCAATAACTTGATTGATTTGGATATTTTGAGTGTGTCAGCTATCTCCAGTATTCTCAATTAATGTCTCAATTTGATCACCATCAACTTCAACTGCTTTACCCTACTCTGGAGCATCATTGCCCAGTGAGAACTCTCTAGCACGAAACTTCACAAACCACTTTTGATGCATTCAATTAGTCACAGCACCTTCTCCAGACACTGCACAAATCTCTTTGCATATCATTTGTGTTTTTACTTTTCTTGAAATAATAAAGCATAATATGCTGCAAATGTGGACTTCCACCAAGATGGAGGCGTAGGTGGAAGCACTGCACCTTCTCACACAACCAAGTTTAAAAACAACAAAGTTTTAAGAACAGAAACGCAGCCAAACCACAGAAAATTGAACTATAAGGAAGTCTGACAATAACAAACCTTTCAGCCAAACCAGTAAGAGGGGCAGAGCCAGCAGCAGAGCAGGGTCGGGTAGGAAAGATCCACTGGACCGACCCAGGCATGCAACCCAGGAGCACAGGCAGCCAAGGGCAGATCCCAGGTGTGGAGAAGTGGGCAGACCCACTGAGGGCACAAGGCGGTGGACTCACTGAGGGCTGACCACGGTCACACATTCGAGTGCAGATAAACTGATGAAGGAGCAAGTGGTGAGACGGACTGCGAAGGCCCCAGTGGCGGAAAGTGGCAGAGGGGACCACCATTGTCCCTCTCTGACCTGCCCCCACATACAGCATCACAAACCAGCGACCTGGGTGGCCCCACCCTGGTGAACACCTCCTCCTACGTTAACAGGCACAGACAGATCAAAACATGGCTCAAGAACAACTCAGAGCCCCAGAGCTGTAAATCTAAGCGATGAAGAAATAGCCAAACTTTCAGATGCACAGTTCAAAACACTGGTGATCAGGATGCTCAAGGAACTGGTTGATTTTAGTCACAAATTAGAGGAACATATGAAGGCAAAACTAATTGAAATGAATGGAAATGCACAGGAAACCAATAGTAATGGAAAGGAAACTGGGACTCAAATCAAAGGAGTGGACCAGAAAGAGGAAAAAAATGACCAAACAGAAAAGGATGAAGAAACAAGAATTCAAAAAAATGAGGAGAGGCTTAGGAACCTCCAGGACATCTTTAAACATTCCAATATCCGAATTATAGGGGTACCAAAAGGGGGAGAGGAACAGCCACGAGTGAAAAACTTATTTGAACAAATAATAAAGGAGAATTTCTCCAATCTGGCAAAGGAAATAGACTTCCAGGAAATCTAGGAAGTTCAGAGAGTCCCAAAGAAGTTGGACCCAAGAAGGAACACACCAAGGCACATCATAATTATATTAGCCAAGATTAAAATGAAGGAGAGAATTCTAGAAGCAGCAAGAGATAAGGGGACAGTCACCTACAGAGGAGTTCTTATCAGACTGTCAGCGGATTTCTCAAAAGAGACCTTACAGGCAAGAAGGGGCTGGAAAGAAGTATTCCAAGTTATGAAATCCAAAGACCTACAACCAAGATTGCTCTATCCAGCAAAGCTTTCATTTAGAATGGAAGGGCAGATAAAGTGCTTCTCAGATAAGACCAAATTCAAGGAGTTCATCATCACCAAGCCCTTATTATATGAAATGCTAAAGGGACTTATCTAAGAAAAATAAGATAAAAAAGATGAACAGTGAAAGGACAGCAAACTCAACAGTTATTAAGAACCAGACCTAAAACAAAAACAAACTAAGAGGACAGCTAGATCAGGAGCAGAACCATAGAAATGAAGATCACATGGAGGGTTAGCAACAGGGGAGTGGGAGGAGGAGAAGGGGGGAGAAGGTACAGAAAATAAGTAGCATAGACGGTAGGTAGAAAATAGATAGGGGGGAGGGCAAGAATAGTATGGGAAATATAGAATCTAAAGAACTTGAGACACGTGGTCATAAACTAAAGGGGGGGACTGGTGGGGGAAGGGTGTGCTTGCAGGGTGGAGGGGAATGAAGGGGGGAATAGGACTGTGATGGCATAATCAATAAAATACCTTTTTTAAAAATATGCTGCAAATGTACATATTTTCTTCCATCTTTAAAATTAAAATGGCTACATAAAAATTCACAAATATTAATTTTTTACATGCACACTGACATGCCAACTGTCATAGTACGATCACAACAAAATTGTTCCAAATGAAGTTGAAGACAACTAAGTGCTGCCAGAGCCGTCTTAGGAAAAAAAACCAAATGAACTTTTTGGTCAACCAAATATATATAGTGTTTTCCAAACTTGTCCATCCAGAGACCATTTTTCTTATGGAATTTCTGGGGTTTGTATTTCAGGGAAAACTCTTTGGGAAACATTAATTTAATGACAAGGTAACACAAACATGTACAATAAAAACATGAACTTAAAAACAATTGTATTTAACAAGTATATTCAAATTACTTTCTTATAATTATTGTTGATACTTACATTACCATAAAAGGTAGGCTGTAAGTACTATTATATTTATCTAAAAATGATAACATGAATAAATTACTGGGACAGTTCAGTATCAACAACAGGTAAATTTCAGTAGAGCACCAGAAACCGTGAGTTTCTGACCACAAATTCTTCTTTTGATGAGAACTAATTAATTAACTAGAGATATATGATTGATCATCTCCTATCTGCCAGGTACTGTTTCACACACACTGGAGAAAGCAGACAAAATTCTTGTCCCTATGGAATTTATATTCTTGTTGGGTAAGACAGAAAATAAATAATGAACATTATTAATAGGTAAATTAATATAGTCTATTAGAAAAGTGATATTATAGAAAACATAGAGCACAAAAGTGGTTTTTGATGATGGTTTACCATCTCAAATAGGTAGCCAAATAAGCCTAATTGAGAAGGTGACATTTGAATAATTATTTGAAGGAGGTGCAAAGGCCCTAAGGCTAAGGAAGGCATTAGGGCAGAAGCAGGTAAGAGAGGAAAGGAGTGATGAGAGGTGAAAACAGAGAAGTAATAGAGTCCAGATTGGGCAGCTCTTCGCAGACCAGCATAGGAACTTGTAGCCCTGAATAAGATGGGAAGCAATGTGGCCATGTAAGCTGAGGAGTGGTATGATCCAACTTTCATTTTGAAAGGATCTCTCTTGAAGTTGCTAAATTGAGCATAGAGTGTAGGGGGTGTGCGTGGAAGCAGGGAGGCAATGATAGAATATTATAATAGTTTAGGTGAGAGTCAATGGTGGTGGTAGCAGTGGTAAGGAAGTCAGATGTAGGATCGTTTTTTGGATATGAAGCAAACAAGATATCCTGCTGGACTGCATGTTGGTGTGGGAGAGAGAGGAGGTGAGGACGATTCTGAGTGTTGGCCTGAGAACTGGACTGGTGGAGAAATGAAATTTTGTTTAATAACAATTTGATCATTGTTTATATTACATGTATAGTAGATTCTTGTTGGAATAGGCCTCTTGATCTAATTTACTGTTCCTGGAAGGTAAATCCTAGTACCTGGGCAAAGCGGCATTATGAGTATGTTTCACTTTAACAATTCTATTACCTTTACAGTGAAAGTCTTTCACCTGGTTGACAATACCAGAATTTTCTGATGGCTGCGGAGCATCTAAGAGCATTTATTGTGGGTTACTTCCGGCTGCTCACTGAGGGAAAGAGTTATTTCCTTCATTAAAATCCAACCTTTGTTAACACTAAGAAGTTCCTGCTGGATGTCTCCCCTACTGAAAAAGTTTTCATTATCTCTCAAGTGAGGCCATGCCTTGCCGAATCCTCTGTGCCTTTAGTCCCACATATCTTCCTGTGGTGGGGCTGGGGCCGTAGTGGTCTTCATTGTCCTACCTCCACACCAGGACTTCTCTTTCAGCTAATACCCTTTCGATTTGTAGCTCAATTTTATTCATTGCCTGATCTTGGTTAAAACAATTATGTCTTACTTAAGAATTTCAGACTAAATATTCTCATTTCTAAAAATGTTCCCAGATCTGTCTCAGATAATTGGTAAACCATGCTGTGGGAAACCCTGATTGCTCAAAGAAAGGGTCACTCATTGCCAAGAATGGAGTTGCCATCAGTTGACATGGAGAATACTATGGACAGAGGAGGTTCAGGGGAAGTTTTGAACATGTTAATTTTAAAACGTCTGCTATATATTCCTGTGGAGGTATTGAGCAAGCTCCTGCCATGTATGAGTCTAGATGTCAGGAGTAAATTTCATAAATTTAATGAATAAAAAAAGGTTGTCTTTGGTATATGGATGATACTTTAAGCTATGACACTTGATAATATCACTACTGATTCTTGACTCCGTGTATGCTTTGGGTCTTGCATCTGGACTTGCCTACAATTGCTGCAATGGGCTGAGGCAGGCCTCTGGTGACCCTGACACTTTGGGTGATAAGTATGGACCACAGGAAGTGCCCAGAGGGGCAGGGAGCACGTGGTTCAAGCGTACAAAGTTGAATGAATGAGTTTGGTGATACACAGGTTAAGGCGCTGGTAACATGAGTTAACCTGGTTTAGAAAAGTCACTTGGCCTCAAAGCTTTTCTTCCTTTTTGGCCTGGGTAAGGGGAAAGAAATTTGTACTCGTAAATTCTTTTTCTCTCCTCCCCAGTTGTGTTTTATCAGATTAGAAATACATATTTATGGAGAGGTTTCTTCTGTTCTATTCTTATTTTGTTTTGGCCACTCTTCCTGCCAGGCTGCTATGATAGCCCTAAAACTCTACCCTAAATAAAAGTCATTCTATTGGATTAAAAAAGTTATATTAACCTACATTAATGTGAGATATTAATGGATTATTTAACCCTATTTTATTGCAGTTGATGCTGGCTGAATATCAGAGAGTGAAGTCAAAAATGCCTCCTACCATAGAACCACTGATGGGCCCTCATTTGGCTAAAGTGGATGAAGCCCTCCGACCCGGCCTGGCCGCGCTGACCTGGACGTCACTGAACATTGAGACGTACTTGGAAAACGCTTTTGCAAAGATCAGTAAGTCTGTCCAAGCGGTTATTATTTCTCAATTTGAAAGGCTGAATTTTATTTATTTTATTTATTTATTTTCAGAGAGAGGGGAAGGGAAGGAGAAAGAGAGGGAGAGAAACATCAGTGTGTGGTTGCCTCTCATGTGTCTCTCACCGGGAACTGGCCTGCAACCCAGGCATGTGCCCTGACTGGGAATTGAACCGTGATCGCATGGTTCGCAGGCCCACGCTCAATCCACTGAGCTACACCAGCCAGGGCTGAAAGGCTGAATTCTTAATGTCTGTTGTATAATTTCTTACAGATACGGTTGTGATATAAATCATGAAATGGGAATGTTATTTTCAAGCTGTTCCTTAAGGAATTTTACCAAAATATATAAATTCATTAGTTTCCTGGAAAGTATATATATATTTACTATTTGATTCTATTCCCAGAGATTAACTACATTTTAAAATATACTTATTGTTGGACATTAGAATTTAAAGGCTCTTTAGAGTCACTCAGCTTTTTATACCAATAGATGAGTGTATTTTCAGACCCCAGTTTGAAAAATGTGGACATTTGGACAGAGTAGAGTGCTGAACAACAAGATATATGGGAAAAGTTTATGCAAATGTTTTTTTCTTAGGGCGGGTTATAATGCTATAATGCCCTTAAAAATTTCATATATATATATATATATTTAAAATTTCATGTATATATGAAATTTCCAAGGATGTGTACAGCCTGCAAAGAAGGGATCTGTACTCAGATAAGTCTGGGAGATTCGGGTTGAAAAACTCAGCAGGCTTCCTCTCCACAGGACTTCTTGTAGCCTTTACTATGCCATTGTCCAGTGGTCTCCAAAAGTGGGTCGTTAGGTGGCATTTCCCGGAATTCCTTGACTACCTTCTAGGAGAACGTATTAACACCTATAGACTTCCATGGGTGGCACTGGAACACAGTTTGGGACCTGGTATGGGGCGGGGGTTTCTAGAAAGACAGAGATGCTGCATGTTCCTTGCCTGCCCAGTGTCCTCCGCCTTCTCTTCATGGCCCAGTTCCCCCCACGTTTTGTAGCCCAAAGTAAGTTTCACTTCCAGATGCTTCCTAGACTGTTTTACCACGTGGGGCTACTTCCTCCTGTCGCTTCTTGTTGTTTTACAGTTGGGGCCAGAGACTATCTTTCGATTTCTCCTAATGGCTAAGTACAATTCCTCCAAAACTGACCACAGAAGACGTGAAAATCACACTGTTTTTTCTGTTATTTCTTTTTTTTAAAATGCAGGTTGTAGCTATTTTTTTTAAAAAAAGATTTATTTATTTATTTTTAGAGAGAGGGGAAAGGAAGGAGAGAGGGAGAAAAATATCAATGTGTGGTTGCTTCTCGTGCACCCCCTACTGGGGACCTGGCCCACAACCCAGGCATGTACCCTGACTGGGAATCGAACCGGCAATTCTTTAGTTCTTAGGCCAGCACTCAATCCACTAAGCCACACCAGCCAGGGCTGTTTTATGCTTTTGAATTACTTTTAGTTAGGTGCATACTAGCCATCCAAATATTTATGAATTCATGATTGCCAGAGTTTTATATGGCCATTCTCTTTCTGTTTCTTTTCTTCCCTCACCCCTTTCCTGCCTGTTGATCCTACCACCTCATTTCTGAGTCACCCTTTCTGGGATGTCTCTTCTAGATACCCTTCCTGTGGTGGCTCCTTTTATATTTTCTCTCTAACTCACAGGTGGCTGCTGAAGTGGTACTGAGTCTATTTATAACTTGTATTGTCAGGAGCTTTTCTTATTAGTAGTTTTTTATTGTACCTTCCAAATAACTTAGAGCTCAGAAGGGTCCAGCTATTTATTTTACCAGGTGCTGTGTGCTTACGAAAAACTGAGAGGTACTGGGATGGGACAGAGAAATGAATGGTTGAACCTCCTGCTGTCTTTGTTTTGCTTTGTAAGTTGGGAACTAGGTTCGAAGACAAATTGTAAAGAGGCCTTAGGATATTATTAAGAAGTGTTATAGTCTCATTATAATTTGAAGGTTGAACAATATTAAATAAATGATCAGACAACTCCTGCATTATAGAAGCAGAGAAGATAGTTGAAATCTTCAATAATGCCTTCACTTTAAAATTGGAAAACTATGATTCAGAGGCGCTAGATGACTTCTAATGTTAAAGGATGTATGCAGTAAAGGTGAGTTTAGAACCCAGTGTTCCTGCCTTTAAACCAATATTCTTTCTGAAATCTCCCCAGGACTGGAATCAAGAGGGAATTGGTGAAAATTCTAGAAGGAGGCATTTATAAACTTTAAACAAACTTCATAATAGGAGTTATCACAACCATTTGAGAATAGGCTACCAAAGTAGACTTTAGTAATATTCTCCTTAGAGAATATCAGGCTTGGAGCATTAACAATTTGGATAGTTTATTAGAGTGTTTCCTGGAGACAAGGAGCTAGTTTCTAAAGAAACTCTTGTTAATTCTCAGCTTCTGTTTCTTTTTTTGTAATTTAATTTAAATTAAGAAAGTGAAGTCAAAGCCAGATTGAGTTTCTTTCGGAGGCAAACTATGACGAAGCTCAACAACAGCTGGATTTTTATTTTGCTTAGTGAGCCAGTCCTTTTCTTTATAAGTAGTTATTTGTATCACTCATTTAAAGAGCATTTTTTGGGCTGCCGGTCACTCCATCTTCAAAGCCAGCAGCTTAGTATCTTCAAGTCTCTTTCTCCCTGTCTCTCTACTTCAATAGTCACATTGTGTTCTGACTCTGACTCTCCTGCCTTCTGCTTATTAATATTCTTGTGACTCCCATGGCCTCACCTGGATAATCCAGGGCAATCCCCATATCTTAAGATCCTTAACTTGATCATATCTGTATGGTCCCCTTTGTAACATTTGTGGGGGATTAAGATGCAGACATCCTTTGATGGGGGGATCACACATGTCCTTGAAGATGCATTCTTCAGAGATGTCAGCTTACTTCAGATGCCCTTGAGGAAGCTTGAAGAATCAGAAATAGTGAAGAGTTTTATTGAGCACACACATTTAAATAAAAGTGTTGGCTCTCTTTTAGTGATGAGTAAGCAGAACTATTACCAGGCAGAACTATTTGGTGTCTTGAGTAGCCTCTTTAATAATTAGCTTAGAAATTATCAAAACTTTTAGGGCTTTCTTCTTTAGGAAGTAAATGTATTTATTTAAGGAAGTGTTTACATCTCTGATATATCACAAGTACATAACATGGATTTTTCTGTATTCAATTTTAACTTCATTTCATAGAAGAAAGTATCAGTAAAAAAAAAAGAGGGTTAACTGTATGATAAGAGTTGAAAAGTGTATTTACTTCATAGATGACAATTCATTAACCATGATTTCTACTTTGGAAATTAATTTGTTAATTTCCATCTGAATTGGCCTTTCTGTCCATCAAACTTAATGTTCAGTATTTCAATATTACTTTGCCACAACTTAAAAAAAGGTACCTTATGATAGTAACAGTAGAAGAAACATTGGAGGAATTTCACTTCAGTAGGATCCGTGGGATACCCTCTGTGGAACAGGCACTGGGCTAAGTGTTGAAGATGCGGGGAATGAAAAGCGTGCGTTCCAGAGGAGGCCATGTGGTGTAGAGGTGGGAATGGAAGGATGCTCAGGAGGAGAGGGCTGCTCCAGCATGTGCGGGTCACAGGACACCTCCTGGGGAGATGCGTTTGAGCCCAGTCTTCCTGTCTGAGTCGGAATAAGGCAGGCTGAGAAAACTGGGACACTGGACAAAGAGGGAACAGCCTGAGAAAACCAAGTGTGAAACTGGAATGGAGTGACTTTATCCTGGGTTACTGCTGCAGTCTAATCAGTGTTGATTTAAAAACGACAACAACAACAACAAAATGCTTCATCTTTTTTACTCACTTCTGTTTGTTCCAAAGAGGATCTGGAGTTGCTGGTGGGCAGGATCAACGATCTGATCGAGTTCCGCGTGGACGCCGTTCTGGAAGAAATGAGCAGGACGCCGCTTTGTCTGCTCCCCCAGGAGGAGCCGCTTACCTGTGAGGAGTTTCTCCAAATGACGAAGGTTGTTAGAATATTAACGTTTTCATTCATTGTAAACATTTGGTGATTCATTTTTCTGTAAAGGGCATTTTTTGAAGGATAAATTACATGTGTTTGTCTACCTGCGATTGGTCAGTGATGGATGTTATTTCCACATGGAGTCCTCTGAAACTAATTTGCAGATGAAGAGGAGTGAAGGTAGAGAGTCACTTAGACATGAGGAACCAATCACTTCAGATTGGTAGGACAGAAATGACTGTGGAACACGTTTGTCATTTTTTCTTTATTTTTTTGAAGAATAGAGCTATTTAGCTGAAGTGCGTTTAGTAAACTAGGGTTAATTAATAAAACGATGGTTTTCAGCAGATTCTGGACAGAATTTCTTCTTTTTACTTTGTGGGGAGCAGCGTTTCCCAAACTGGTTCCGCAGCACATGGTTCTGGAGCCACTGCCGGGAAACCCAGGGATGGTGGAGCTGGTGTCCGAATTGCCCAGGGTGCACTGTACCTTGCTTTGCCCTAACAGATTCTTTACATATTAATATATTAAGTGAGGCCTTCATTTTGATTAATCATGGATCCAAATACTCTGAATTAACAAGCAAAGATAGTCTTGTTAGTTCGGAGTATGCATTCGGATAATCTTTAGAGCCCTTTTGTGTAAGCAGGCCTTCCTTTCGTTAGTAGTATTGAACCAAAAGTACTATTCAATATAAAGGTTTTGCATATAAAATTGAATCCACATTTATACGATTCCCCTGTTAACACCCACCCTTGATCATCAAGGAACATGTATAAAGGACACATGGACAAAGCCAAAGGAGGTAGGATCGAAGGTGGGAGGTGGGGGTGGATGGGCGAGAGGCTGTAGAGGCAGAAAATGGAGACAACCAGAGTTGAAAAACAATGAAATAAAACAGTTAAAAAAAGTCCATCCTTGGATTTCCACAGAATACTCCATGAATCTTGTAATAAACTTAACATTGTTTACCTGAATTTTATTGGTTTATTTGTTTATACAAAATTTATATATTTGTTTTTGATTTTTTTAGAATTTTAAGAACTCTGAACCTATGAATTTTGTACTTAGTTCATCATTTCCCTATTTTAGGGGATGATCATAATAAAAATAATTAAATCAGCAGATAAAGCCTTCAGAAGGTCTCCTGGAAAAGAGCCCACTGAGTGTTCTTTAACCCAGTATTCCTCAGATGCATTTGTAAACAGGACACCTCCTCCTTGGCACACAGGTTAAGATCCTGGCAGTGGTGCTCCGTGAAGTGCCCCCTTAGGAATGTCCCTTTCATGTCATTTACAGTGTTCCTGATGGGCATGTCAATTATCAGAACATCATTAAAATCAATGATGATTTTAACATGGTGTATCAGGAGTCTCCGAAATTATCCCACCGGGAAGGGCTTATGGAAGTCTGAGTCTAGCTGCACTCGAGGCTAAGGCCTGCGACCATGCTGCAGAAGGGAGGCACGATCATGCTGTAAGGGAGGAGACAGGCATTCAGAGGAATGAACGTTCAGGCTTCCTGATATTGTCTCCATCTCACGAGAGCCACACAGAACTCACTCTCCCCCCAGCAACAGAAATGCAACAACATGTATGCAATGCGTCTGCCCAGAGAAGCCCATTAGAGACTCAGTTCCAAGGTTGTTATTGGGTTTGGTCACATAGGCACCTCTGCCTAACATGGACCCAAACTGCAGAATCCCAGACGGAAGGCAGATGTTCAGCACAAACCACACTGTTTGTAACAGCAGCCTAGGGACAGTGAGCCACTCCTATCATCAGGGCACTGTGTTTGGTGTGTTGCCCATTTATGTGCCTCTTAAGAAGACTGTGATCCCTGCTATCCATACAGATTTCAAACTTTTTTCTCTCACTTAACATTTCTTCACAAAATAGTTTTCATATTGCTATGTGGCTCTCAAAGATACCATTTTAATGATGCTTTCAGAATATTCTGTTGAGTTGATGGACTTGAATGTACTTGCTAGTTTCTTGTTACTGGACATTTATATGACTTCCAAAAGTTTTGATATTTCAGCAAGAGCTGCAATAAATATATTTAAATGCATCACACCCTTTTCCCCTTCAAAATGATTTCTACCTCTAAAGTAAGATTACCACATCAAAAAATGTAGCTTCATTTAATGGCTCTTAATATTTGTAGTCAAATTGCTTTTCAAAAAAAGGGCATTGATTTACAATTCCATCAGCAATGTGATAGTATCAATTGCACTATCTTCCAACAAAACTTTTTATTATAATTATAATAAAAATTTTACTGTAACATAAATTATAGAATAATATATTTATTATAAAATATAAATACAGTATAATGAATTATACATGTTATGATTGAAACATTTTAGTTTAAGTAGCAAAATCATAGAACCTAATGTTAATTTGCATTTTTAATTACCAAAATAAAAGCTACCAATATAATGAATGATTGCCATTATAAAGAATGATTTTCCTTGAATGTTTATTTTATTTATTTAAAAAGAAGATTTTATTTATTTATTTTTAGAGAGGGGGAGGGGAGGGAAAAAGAGGAGGAGAGAAGCATCAATGCCTCTTGTGTGCCCCCTACTGGGGACATAGCTTGCATGTGCCCTGAAACTCAGGCATGTGCCCTGACTGGGAATCGATCCAGCAACCATGTGGTTTGCAGGCTGGCACTCAATGCACTGAGCCTCTACAGCCAGGGCTGAATTTGTTTATTTTTTATAAGTCATTTATTCTGTCAATTATTTTGTGGAACTCCTCCTGTGCAAGCCACTGCTGTAGACACAGCAATGAACAAAACAGATGAAACCCTTGCCTTCATGGAGCCTACTTTCGAGTGGAGGATGCAGAAAAATGTACCAAATAGTCAACAAACAAACATGTCAGGCTAGATCAATAGGGAAAAATTAAGAGAGTGATGGGGAAAGGGATTACCTGACGAAGAGCTGTGATTTAATGTCAGTGGTCAGGGATGGTCTGTGATTATACAGGGAATGAGCAAACCAGGGGAAGAACATTCCAGGAGAGGGAACAGCAAGTGCAAAGGCCCTGAGGCCTTTTGCTATTGTAGCTGGAGGAAGATGTTTAGTTGAGGTTCACAGAGAGTGCTCATATGCTGAGGGAAGAAACTAAGTAGGGAGGGGAAAAGAGAATGGTTGGTAAGCATGGTTTCTGGGAAAGCAGAGACTCTGGTTTAGAACTCGGGTTGTGAGATTGTTTTAAGTAGAAGGAGAAACATTGCATTAACTAAAAAAAGGAGGAAAAGGGGTTAGTGTTGGAGGCCTGTTGACTTCTGGGTGAAGTCACAGTGTCAGGGAGTTGGGTGAGTCCCCATGTCGTGACCTCCATTTGATTTGTGCTGTAGAAACCAAGGTCACTAGCTGAGTATGATGGGGGAAGACAGTCTAAAGATTTGAGGACTCAGCAGTTATAGGGCCTGGTAGAGGAATGTGGTAGGAGTCATGTAGATTGATTCCTGGGAAGCATTGGCAGCCTCACAGTTTGGGGACTATGACTTACCAGTGCCAACCATCTGCGTTGCCATGACCTGTGCAGGTAGAGAAGGTAGATCACCTGGTTCATTTGGGTGGGACTTCTCCTGGGTGGGACAGCAGAAGGCTGACAGAGAGATGGAATATAGGATATTGGTAAAGAAATGATTGAAGTGAAAAAACCCCACACGGCATTAGGACAGAGTGTGTGGAGTCAGAGGATTTAAGATGCAGATTTTAAAAAATAATAGTGATCTCTCAGAGAATGAGGAACTATTTTATATGGAATGAGATGAGCAAGCTTGGCAGACAGAGACCTGGTGGTTATATATGATTTGCTAACTAATAATAATTACAAGCACTTTCTGAATGCGTACTTTGTGCCAGGCACTGTTCTTAATATTTTACATATGTTCTTGAATACTCCCCAACCTAATGCAGGTACTACTGTTATCACCATTTTACAGATTGGAGAATGGAGGCACAGAAGGATTTCCTTGAATCACATAGAGCTAGAATTTGAACCCAGGTAGTTGGTGCCAGAGTCTGTACTTGTCATTAGGTGGTGTGAGCTGCTTTCCATCCTTTGCTCTGTCTCTGTTTGGCCTCTTTCTCATTACTGTCTCTGTCTCTTTTTCATAATTATCTGTGGACGAGGGATGAATATCAGTAATTGCGTGAAGTTCTGAGTTGGGAGTAAAGTTTATATTTTATTTGATGCTAAAAAATGTTTAATAGTTTCAGGACACATTAGAATGTTCCTATGTTAATAAATAAAAATACCACATGTCCTGTAGCAGTGGAGTGAAGGTGAAGATCATGAGAGATGAGGAGGTAGGTGAACCGTGAAGCTGATGTTTGGAGCGGATGGTCCACAACAGACTCCACTGGGGAGTCTCCAGATAAATAGTGGTGGGACTTGGAATGGAGCTGGGTTTGGTGACCATCTGACAGTCTGTTGCTTCATGGGCTTGTTTTCCAGTGAGGTGGTAAATCCCTGACTGTCTGCATTATTACATCATCTGTCCCTGTTTAGCTGTTTGTCTATCATCTGTCTGTCTGTCTATCTTATCTATCATATTTCATCCTACAGAACTGATATTAGTTTATTAATAAAGTAGTAAACTATTGTTAAATAATAAACTAATCATATTAGTTTATAATTGTTATAAACTAATAGAAAGAATGTAAATCACATTCCTGAGAAATGTGTAATCTAGTTGGAGGAGGAGGGGGATATTGGAGGTTGGTTAGAGTCGACTATTCCTTGCTGGCAAAGATGCAGAGGAAGGGAAGGCTGGGTAGAGCAGATTTACATAAAATAAGGAAACTTCATGGACAGAGAGAGGCTGCTGATGGCTTTTGGAGTTATTTCCTCCACTGCCGGAGAAGTAAGTGTAATTTTACTTTATTCCTGCTGCTCTAGTTGGTTCCCTTGACTTTTTAAAAAAAGTTTCATTGAATTTATTGGGGTAACAATGGTTAATAAAATTATATAGGTTTCAAGTGTACAGTTCTATAATATGCCATCTGTATATTGAATTGCATGTCCACCATCCAAAGTCCAGTCTCTTTCCATCACCATTTACCCCCACTTTACCCTCTTCTCTCTCACCCAAGGCTCCTTTCCCCCGGTAATCACCATACTGCTGTCTGTGCCTGTGAGGTTATTTTTTTGCGTAATCCCTTCACCTTATTCACTCAGCTTCCCAGCCCTCCTCCCCTCTAACAGCTGCCAGTTTGTTCTCTGTGTCTATAAGTCTGTTTTTTATTTCGTTTGTTTATTTTGTTCATTAGATTCCACATATAAGTGAAATCACATGGTACTTGTCTTTCTAGGACTGGCTGCTTCCCTTGTCTTTAACATGTTCCCTTAGAGGATGCCTGGTTGTGTTTAGTGTGAGGGGTGTTTAGTGTGAGGGGTGTTTAGTGTGAGGGGTGTTTAGTGTGAGGGCGCAGGCATGGCTGGAGGCCCAAATCTCATTTGGAGGCAGAGTCTGTGGCATTACTACTCTTACTGACATGCTCTCAAGAACTAGATAAACAAATATGACACTGTGCTAATGTTTTTATAGGACCTTTGTGTAAATGGTGCGCAGATACTACACTTCAAAAGCTCATTAGTGGAGGAAGCAGTCAATGAGCTAATAAATATGTTGCTAGATGTGGAAGTTCCATCGAGAGAAGAAAATGAGAAGTCATTCAGTGTGAATGGTGCTGATTCCAAACATGAAAGTTCAGGTAAGAGATGGGATAGTGGAAAGATGCTGTTTTTCTAGGACATTGCTGACAACTAAAATTTAATTTTCTGTGTAACAATTAATTTCACACTTCTGTAAATACCCTCTCAATTTTATAAGGATATTTATAAATCTAACTTATGATTCTGAGTATATAGTAATGCCTCTATGTCATAAATTACATTATTTTTTGCTAACCTCTACAAAGGGCTTTGCATTGGCCCTTGTTAGCCCTCTTTGCACCTGAGTGTCTTTTCACCTTCCCAATAGATTAGAGTGGATTATAGATTGGAATTTCTGTTGCAGTACATCCACACTAGAGTGAATGTACCGTGGGAGAGATGAGGACATGGGCAGCTATTCCCCTGAGGTTTTCTGGATGTTGGTGGAAGAGAGAGCCCCAGGCCCCAGGCCCTGGAGGCCCAGTCTTGTGTTTCAGCCTTAGCTCCTGCCTCTCCTCCTGTTTTCTTACACTGAGGAGGGGACTCCATCAGTCCACCTGGTGACCCGATTTCCATTTCCAATCCTTTGGTGGCCTCACTTTCTAAGAAGTGTGACATTTAACTTTTACCAAATTTGCGTGTAATTTATCTTAATTTTTTTCTCTTTAATTGAAACAGATGCTTCACTTTCTCCCTCTCCCCCCACTTCTCTCTCCCCCTCTCTTTTGCTCTCAATCTTTCTCATTTTTTAACAGCAAAAAGAGAAGAAGTAAATTCTGACACCTTAACATCTTCCCTTAATGCTGGGTCAGGCCTCCTGCCTACAGTGACACTCACGAGAAAGAAGAAAGAGGCCGAGATGTTAGAGGAAGAAGCCCGCGAGTTGCTGTCTCATTTCAATCACCAAAACATGGATGCTCTTCTGAAAGTTACAAGGAATACACTAGAGGCCATTCGCAGAAGAATTCATTCATCCAACACGATTAACTTCCGGGGTAATAATCCCATAGAGTTTGCCCACTGGGTGGCCAGACACAGTGGCTGGTTGAACATATGTATGTTCCTGTTAAAGTTAAATAGTTAAAAAACCCACTTTATCGAGTGCCTTCTTGTAAGTTTATACATTGTGAACTTTGATTATCCCAACAGTTCCATGAAGTCAGTATCATCATTACTGTCATCTTAAAACAGACAACATGGAGGATAGGGAAGTTAAGTAATTTGCTTAAGGCCGCTTAGCTTTTGATGATAACGTAATAGTCGGCATTATTTTTAATCTTTTTTATAATAAGGTGAAAACATGCAAAATGAATTAGTGAAAGTAAAAACACACATTTAAAAGAACATATATGGAAAGATAATTTTGTTGTTAAAAGGTGATTAGTCCATCTTTTAAAGTGAGAGTGATCTTATTAGTGCCTTGCCATTCAAAGCAGAAACACTTTTTACTAATTTTTTGTCACCTTCGCATCTTCCAGCTGATTTCCTCATTCTCTGTACAATCGTCTCTTCCTCAGCACAGTACAGAGACAGGTGTTGCGTTTCTCAGATGGGCCACAGAAGTCCACCCAATGTAGACACATTCTCAAATTAAATTTTAAATTTAAAATAGTAAGAAAAGAGTGATTAACTAACATGTGCTAATAAAGCCTTTTTATTTATTTTGAAAATTGACATTTAAGGGAAAGCATCTTTAATATTTCATTAACAGTGAATGACTAACAGGTGTATACACTGAAAGACTGTTTTGATTGGTGGCATGGTTCATTATGTTTTGTTTAGCTCAGAACGGAGGGCAGTTCTTTATTAGAACTTATCAAATATTAGTTGATATGCTGCATATGAAGTCACATTTATTTCCCAACTTTATACATTATAGGTATTACTAATTGTATATGTATGGGTTCTGGCAGAAGTAAGGCCTGCTTGAGGTGTGGTTGGTAGGCTAATAATATGGGTGTAATAATTTATAGTTTTAATTTGAACATTTCACCTAAAATGTCATACGGCGTGCTTGAGTGTGATATTGTTATTCTACAGAATTACATGCTTGCGATTTTGTAATAAAAGATTTCATAATAAAGAAAGGGTGTTATTTGTGCCAGACCCTATATATAAAGTTTTACACACATACACAGTTTTTTGTATTTCTATATCTTCAAAATCTTCTTGGATACACATGGTTAGTTATACTTTATTTCTGCTCCCCTTTTTTTCATTAAAGAAAGCATTTTATTTTTCATTTAAATAACGTGGTCACAGTACATTATTTTGCATAAATGGCAGTAATTTCTTAAAAAAATCTCTATTTGAAAGGCCTTGTATCTGAGTCTGAGGTGATAAGACAGTATGAATACAAGTTGAAAAACAGTGCAAAATGTTTAGCCTACATCTTCTAGAGTTAGTTTCAGAAATTCCCTCTAATGTTGCTGGGCCAGTTACATTAAATATTAAATTTAACATTAAATAGACTTTCCTGGGCTTCTGTTAGTGGTAACGTCAGACCCAGGACCAGGAGCCTAATCAAATGAAAAGACTTGAAAGTCCTGGCAACTCCAACCATCAATCACCCAGACCTTAGGGCCTCAGCAAGGCGACCTTCTTGCAAGTTGCTAATGTGGCATCTTGTCAGTGATGACACCTCAAAAAAAATACAGGGTTCTAGTTGCATTGACAACAAGAATAAATATGGTTTTAAAGCTCTATCTTTAAAAATGAATTTCCTGGAAGTGAAGGTGCCATCAGGAAGCCTGGAGCAGTAATAAGCCACAAGTTTGGATTATATACACTGTGGTAGGAAAGGAATATGTTTTATTTGAAATTTCAAACTGGTTATTCGTTCTAACTTTGGCTTGATTTAATAGTTATTCTTGTTCTTTATTCTCTGCTTTTTTTTTTTTTACATTTAACTTATTTGTTGGCATCTTGCTTTTGGGACAGTGTCATTTGCAATATTTCAGATAAGAGTGTACTTAATTCAGCTGATCCCACGTAGTGGGTACCCATGGAGTGTGTGCCAATGAATTGTAACAACAGAAAAGGGCTTGGGCTCTACTGAGCTGCTCTGTTACATGGAGCTAAACTAGATCCTGCAATAGTTTCCATCACTCATTCAGCAAATATTTGCCTGATTGTATACCTGTTATATATCGCTCTAGGTACTTTAATTTTTCTGGCTAATGATGAAATAATTCCTGTTTTAAGTTAAAAAGACTATATTTTCTTTGCTTTTCATGAACTCAGATAGTAGCAGTGCATCTCAGATGAGGCCGAACAGTCGACCCATTTTCCGGGCAGACGTCACTCTGGTCATTCCCAATATCACCATGGTTCCTGCCTTAGAGGACATACAGCAAATGCTGAACAAAGCTGTGGAGTGCATCGTCAGCGTCACCAAGGGGGTTAGACAGTGGAGCGGTGAGCTCTTGTCCAAGGTCGGTGTGCAAGGAAGAAATTATTTTATATGGAAGCTGCTTCTTTTACACATGGGACTAACCAAAAAATGTCCTTTTATGTTGTAGAAAAAGATGCACGAAAAGAAAATGGTTGCTTTGCAGAATAATGAAGACAGTGATTCTGATGTTGAAATGGGAGAAAATGAACCTCAAGGTAAATGTTCTTTTCAACTAGTCACTTAAACCAGTATTTATTGGTTTAGGCATTCAGTGCGAATGGTGTTGATTCCAAACATGGAATCAGCATAATCCCTTCACTTTTTTCACTCAGCTTCCCAGCCCCCCTCCCCTCTAACAGCTGCCAGTTTGTTCTCTGTGTCTATAAATCTGTTTCTATTTTGTTTGTTTATTTTGTTCATTAGATTCCACATATAAATGAAATCACATGGTACTTGTCTTTCTTGGACTGGCTGCTTCCCATGTCTTTAACATGTCCCCTTAGAGGATGCCTGGTTTAAGTAAATACTTAAACCAGTAAATACTGGTTTAGTAAACCAGGATTTGAAAAGTATTTACTAGTAAATACTAGTAAACCAGGATTTGAAAAGCATGTTTCCCCCATGCAATTCTCAAGTCAAATTAGATTGGAATACTAATCTGTGAGCCAATTTTAAGTGTATAAGATATAAAGATCCATGTATTTTAGTATCACCCATTATAAACAGCTTACCTCTAGTGGGTATCCCCCAGTTTGGGGCGCATCATTGATTTCTGGTCCAGTGTGATGATGGGAACCGGGGGACAAGAAGGGTTTAATTTTTCAGTTTAAAGAGATACTTGTCATCATCACAATGAATATTTCCTAATACCAAAGAGACATTTTTGACCCATCGTGTCTCCTGTTTTGCTGACGTGCTGTGATGTGTGTACGTGCTGTACATCCCATGGTTTCCTTTGGGTCCTGTAAACTTAGGGAACATAGGACATGCAAGTTGCTAATTATATTGAATGTTGTCTTTGGTTCTGCAAGCTCGTTTTAAAGCAGCCCTGCAGGCAGCAGACCCTATCTAATTTTGAGTTACTGTTCATGTCCCCTGAGATGAGGAACCAACTAACCAGGAGGAAGAAACTGAAGCAAGTTCCTCTTTGAAACAGTCTGTCACTGATGAGGATAAGGCAGCTCAAAACATACCCTGAGCAGTGTGGCTGTTAGTTGGGTGTCGGCCCACAAAGCAGAAAGTTGCGGGTTTGATTCCTGGTCAGGGCACCTGGCTGGGGTGTGGCCTGAGAGGCGAGTGATCCATGCTTCTCTCACCCATCACATATCTGTGTTTCTCTCCCTCTCTTTCTGCCTCCCTTTCCCCTCTCCCTAAGAATAAATAAATAAAATCTTAAAAAAAAGACAGCTCAAAACAACTTCACCCACAACTTACAATATTGTTTATTTATTTAAGCTAAAAAGCACGTTATTATTGTGTTAATTTCAATTTTTTTATTATATAGAAACATTGCTTTACTTCCTAGAATAATTTAAAATTAAAAAAATTTTAAACTCAAAATATGTTCAATTATGAATCATGTTTTAAATTGAGAAAAATCTTTCATGAAAAATTATATATATTTTTATCATAACAAAGAGTCAAAATAAATAAGCAACATCTTTTTAAAACCATAGTTTTGACTTATAAAACAAAATTGACCCTTGAAAGCATATCATTCAGTGGTGTTTGGTCCGTTCACGACCATCACTGCTGTCTATTTTTAGAATGTTTTCATCACTCCAAACAGAAGCCCTGTGCCCATTAGCAGTCACTCCCCATTCCTCTGTACCCCAGCTGTGGCACATTAATCTACCTTCTGTCTCTGTGAATTTGCCTATTTTGGACATTTCGTATGAATGGAATCATACAATATGTGGTCTTTTGTGACTGGCTGTTTTCACATAGCGTGACTTAGTTTTCAAGATCGATCCATATTGCAGCCTGTGTCAGTTCTTTATTTCTTTGTATGGACAAGTAGTATTCCACTCTATGGCTATATCATATTTTATTCATCCAGTCATCAGTTGATGGGTAATTGGGTCATTTCTGTGTTTTAGCTGTTATGAATAATCCTGCTGTGAATATTCGTGCACACATTTCTTGTGTGGACATTTGTTTCCATTTCTCTAGAGTGTATGTGTCTGAGTGGAATTGCTGAGTTACATGCCCAGTGGTTGGGCTTTCTCATGTATGGTTTCTATTGGCTGCTTTTGTTCCTCTGTGTAAGTGCTGCTTTCCGATTCTTGGCCTGTCTCACGATTGAAACTTTCGTGGGAAATTTGATTTTAAAGAAGGTAATTTGGCAACTCTGAGAATCTGGTTCTCTTCTCCTCCCTAATCCCCAGTCTTTTGTTGCTGTTACTGTTTATTTCTTCATTGACTTTCCTAGACTGATTCTATAAAATGTGTCTTTCCTGTGGTATGTACTGTTGTAATCACTGCTTGATTATCTTAGTGGTTAACTAATGATTGCACAGAGATTTCCTTCAATGCTTTGAACCAGAAGCCCTCCACCCTTGCCCGGGGACACTGTGCATGTTGGAGCACTATGCATTGAGCACCCTGAGAGCTCAGTAAGTTTTAACACTGCCTTAGTCTTTATTCACTGATTGTGCAAAGATTGGGACATTTTTAGGTCTTCCCTGGGCATGTGCCTAGCTCTGTACATAGGTGTGTCCTTCTTGAGCTCCAGGAATATGTCAGGGCTCTACAGTGCCCTCTGTGGACATTTCATTCTCCAGATGTCTAACTTTTTTTGGTCAACCTCCTGTTTGCCCCAACTAGTAGCATTGCCACAGGCAGCTGTAAAGTTAAACAGTTGTTGCTGATTATATTTGACAAATGCCTTGGGGATAGGTATTTTATTTTTCACTTATTGAGGGTTTTTTTTTTTTTTTTTTTACTTATTGAGTTTTGAGTGAGGTCAAATAAACTCTTTCAACTGGGCTTTTCCAGGGAGTGTCCAGACAGGTCAAATAGTGGCAACTTTATTGGGTTTCCTGAGGAGCTCCAAACCCAGTCTGGCCACTCTGGTGACTGTAGGGCTGGGGTTTTGAGACACAGTATTTGCAAAGCTGATGTTTTTTTTTTTTAAGGCTACAGCATAGCTGGGGACGGGGACAGTGGGCATAGAACTGCACAAAAGTCACTGTTGTTATAAGATTTAGCCTTTTTCTTGACTAAACTAATGTTTCTTGGATTATTGCAAGCTTTGGTTAATTCCCAGAGTCTTGAAAAATTGATATTGACAGTTTTTTTCTTTTTATAAAGAAGATTTTCAAAGGTCCTTACTTTACCATGATAGAAATCCCTCCTCCTTGTAAAGTATGTTCTCTGTGCTGTTGATATAAACATTTCTCTCTTTTTCTGCTTTTAGATACCTTTGAGATAGCGTCCGTAAACTTACCCATTCCTGTGCAAACCAGGAACTACTATAAGAATGTTTCTGACAACAAAGAGATTGTAAAATTAGTCTCTGTGCTCAGCACAATCATCAACTCCACCAAAAAGGTATGTCTCAAAGATTTTTGGCTAGGGCCCTTTGCTTCTCAATATGTACCCGTGTGAAGCTGAACATCACAAGCTTATCCTGCATGTAGCTAGGGTCTCACCTACTGTGTCTTTAGGCAGTTGCTTATGGTGCCTTGTATGTGCTCAGCAAATGTGTGTTTAAAGACTCTTTCTAGATTGCATGGTGAAAGAGAACTATTATTACTATGTTTTTATATTGTGTTCTCTTTAGTGCCTTTAGCCTATTTATTTAGTTCAAATCTAATTTCAAATTTTTGATATGTCCCAAAGTACAAGTCTGACTAGTGTTATAGTTTACCTTCATAGAATCAGTGATACTAGTGCATTTGACATAGAGTAAGATTTACAGTCAATTTTTCATATTGTGTAGTCAGGCAAATCTTGAAATAGATGAAAATGTATGCATATTGCCATGTGGAAATCAGGTAATACTAAGAAATAAAGAAAACATTAGTGTTATCAGTGCAAAGCTGTACTGAATAGGGGTGAAAATTTGGGTCAGTTTTTATTTCCAACCTGTTTTTCACCTTTCCCTTTTTTGTTTGAGAAAAATCTGTTCTTATGATGAGAAAGACTCAAAACCCTGAAGTCAATTTCTATTTAAAAAATACCTATGTTCGCATTGTCACTAAGATCTGTTGACTCTTTGAAATAGTTTTTAGTGTTGAGGAAATAGTTGCCACTCAATAAATGCATCTTTTCTATTACTTAGTTTTGATGGAAAGAGTTTTATTTGTTTTGAAAGCATTTTGAAAGGCTACCATTGCTGTAAACATGTGGGAGAATATTAAGTTTAATTTTAATGTGTTCCTGCGAGAACTGGGAGCTTTTGCTTTCGTGCATTTTTAATTTTTCCTTTCTTAATATATGGAAGATCCTGTACTTAATTTTGCCCTAGAGACAGTGTTCACATAATTCAATTTAACAAATCTTCATTTAGTGCTTAGTTTATCAAGCTCTATACTAAATGGTAAAACTAAGTAGAGTATTCTATGATGATAATGACCATTCAGATATATTTTCCCATGTCTCGTAATCTGGAAAATAGAATAAAATACATTAATAATAAAGTCCATTCTTCCTCTCAACATAAGCAGCCTCTGCTATGAAAATCTAAGGGTAAGACATAGCAGTTGAAATTAACATACTGCTGGCAACAAGTATATTTATCTCTTTGTCACTTTTATTGCATATACTTTTTTATTATGTGAAGGAAATGTATAGATATTAGTCTTCCTTAAAGTAATAGGAAGGGTTGGCACCTAGAATAATTTGAAGGATGTTTTCCAGTTTGATAGGACAGGAAAATTGTTTCTGGAGGATATATGAGGGTTTGGTTTAAGTGCTAGACACAGCCAGCTCACCACAGCCATAGGCCCTTCTGAATGGATCTCCCTCAAACACAGAAAATCCCAGGATCCAACCCCTTTTTTCAAGCCACAGCTGATTGGATCAGAGTATAAACCTGATCTACATTCAGCACTTCCATAGGCTGTTCATCAGCTTATAACATTGACAGACTTAAAAAGATGAGCTGGCTGGATGAAACAATCAAGATAACCTTGACAAAAATAAACAAATAAGTAAAAATAGCTCTACATAGGTAGTTCATGTAATTTTTCCTTTAAGCCCTAGGTTATCTCCACTCTGAAAAGTTCAAATTTAGTAAAGACTGACACTTCTAGATAAAAATAAATGAACAGTCTAAAACAGGGTATATTTTAATATCATAAACTCTTGGATGTTGAAAGAGGACAGGATTCTGAAATTTCTACCTTTATCCAGGGATCTTTGAAAATCTGTAATTCATTCTCCAGGCCATTACACATTTGTGAATGCGTGTCTGCTGTTGCTATGCATTCTGGGCATTCTTGTTAACACTGTAGCCCTTGCCTTGGGAGCGGTTGTGGTTGGGACAAGCAGTGACAGGCTTAGCTTTCTGCATTTTGATGGGTGAGAGGTCTCAACACCTAGTATACCTGTATCTCTGAGGGACATTTCGCTGCATATTGGGAGTTGGAGTAAAGCTACTTCTTGGTTTGGTGTGCTTTACTTGATTTTATTGGACTGTTTAAAATGCTGTTCATAACACTGCTTTTTCAAATAATTGCATTTTTAATTCTATCTTAGTTTTGAATTTTTTTCTTAAGCAGATATGACTCTGAGATCATAATGTAAGCCAATAGAAAAAGTTAATTTCTGAGAGCTAGAAACATTATAAATGAAGAGACAGTTTTTAAAATTCTTTGCAGATGATATGATTATCTACTAAGTAAATGTAAGTGGATAATATGAAAAAAAAAAAAAGGCCCAATAAGGGTTAGGTTAGTAGTCAGTTGAAAGATAATTATAGGCCTTTCTGTTATAATGCAATTGATGTGTTCCTGAAAATTCTGTTTTGCAAATTTGCACATTTAATAAAATAAGGATTTTGAGAAAAGCAGATTGAGGCACACACACAAAACTTAGGAAGTGTTATAACTAGAGTAGCAAGAAAAACAATAGCAATCATAGTAAAATGTTAACCCATATATGTAATATCCTGAAAAGTATAGAACTTTACTATCAGAAGGAAAAAGAAACTTGGTAGAAGGTGTTATAAGAAACAGTTGAAGACGCTAAGTTATGGAAACAAGGATAAAATATCCAAAGATCAAGTTGGACCATGAAAAGAACATTCTCAAAACAAAGGGGTGACTAAACTGGCCCAAAGGGAAGAAGAGGTGGAGAGCGTGTGGCTCAGAGGACCGTTCCCCTCCGTTTGCCTGCTGCACAGCTCTGTGCCGGAGGAAACGGCGTTTGATAAAGGGACCTGTACATTGCATTGCCCTCACTCCCTAGTTATCAATTGCGAGTGAGACGGTTCATCTTACAGAGGCAAACTTTTTAGCAAACAGGCCTATTTTTGTAAAATCAGCTTTTTAAAATTAGATGCCATCTATAGCCATTTATAAATATAGTGGGAAACAGCATCATTGAGAAATACCTAGGGACATATGTACCTAGAATTGTGTGGAGTCTCTATGGAGATTACTTTAAAACTTAACAAGGAATTAAACAAACAGATTGGATGGGAAGATTTAATATCATACAGTTGTCAGTCCTCATTCAATGATTTACATTTTATGTGAGTCAGTGCAGTGGGGTGTGATGCTGGATATGTTGTTTGCCCCTCCAGATGTAATCTCCACTCTCTGACTTTAAGGAGCAAGTCAATAGGTTTCTGTTGAGATTTTCAGTAGACTCTACCAGGGAGTGTCTTGGGAAAGGAAGTGGGGTGGGGGGAAGAGAGTGACCTTAGGGTATTTTTTTTTCTTTTGAGTATTTGCTGTGGCATGATTTTGAGCTGTGACTTTTGATCCAAGGTCCAGCTCTAATTGAGCGGGTCTTGTCCATAAGAGCCTTTGTGGACCCTCTTTTTCCACTTTCAAGAAACTGTCCCCCTCTTCTTTTGGCTAGGGATGGCTGCCATTTCACGGTGACCAGTCCTGGGTTATGTTCACATTAGTGTCCATGGTCCAGTTTTGTGGTGTTCCAGCTAATCATGCAGCTCACTAACTAAATATTTTAGTGAAATCATGGGAACCATCAGCAATCGGCAAATATTCACTGTTAGCATGATGCCACTTTTGATTCTTCCTTCTCAACACAAATAATCTTATTTGTATCCTAGGAAGTTATTACATCCATGGATTGCTTCAAATGCTACAATCACATTTGGCAAAAGGAGAAAGAAGAAACTATTATGACATTTATTATGAAAAACCCCTTGCTTCCTGAATTTGAATCCCAGATTATCTATTTCCAAAACCTAGAGCAGAAAATTGATGCTGAGCCTGAATATATCTGTGTGGGAGCCATCGCTCTGTACACAGGTTGGTTTATTTTCTCTCAGACAGCCATAAAAATTCAACAGTGTTGTTCTGCTTTTTTACTGAGATTAGTATTCCAGGGAGCTGTAGCTGTCTTAAAGATTGACTTCCTTTTTATGGGCCTCAAGCTTTAAGACCAATTTGTAGACTTGTTTTTAATTCCCGTCTGCATAATTATTTATTGTGGACTATTTTGAACACTTTGCTGCTAAACCTTAAAAATAAATGCTAATTCAGAGAAAGGGGGTTTGTTACACTTGCAATTAAATTTTACCTTTACTTTTTTAAAGGATTTTATTTATTTATTTTTAGAGAGGGGGAAGGGAATGAGAAAGAGAGGGAGAGAAACATTAATGTGTGGCTGCCTCTCATGCGCCACCCTAGTGGGGACCTGGCCTGCAACCCAGGCATGTGCCCTAATGGGGAATTGAACTGGTGACCCTTTGGTTCCCAGGCCAGCACTCAATCCACTGAGCCACACCAGCCAGGGCTACCTTTTCTTTAATAAATAACTGGAACAAACTTCAAGCTTACTTCCAATGGTTTTGATATGTACTTTTTTCAAAAGCATTTTGAAATGTGTTTTCAATTACTGGAAAACAAGCTTTATATAATAAATGAATATATAATGATGAAGAAAAATGATTTTTTTCCAGTTTGACTTTTCATGTGTTTAGAGGGCTATTCATATGCAAAATATTTACTGTTGGTGAAGAGTTGCACTGGGTCTTCTTATATTGGTTCAAGCTTTCCAAACTGAACTGTGGGCCCTTGGATTTACAGCCGACTTGAAGTTCACCTTGACTGCCGAGACAAAGGCCTGGATGGTTGTCATTGGCCGTCACTGTAACAAAAAATACAGGAACGAGATGGAAAACGTCTTTACACTTGTTGAAGAATTCAATAAGAAACTGAATCGTCCAATTAAAGACCTAGATGATATTCGGATTGCTATGGCAGCCCTGAAGGAAATCAGGGAGCAGCAAATTTCCATTGACTTTCAAGTAGGACCTATTGAGGTAACTGATAATCATTTGTTCACGATAGAATTGTTTCGTGTTGGGTGAGATGAGCTGAAATACTGACCACGTGTGGACTAGAGGTACTGGCTGCTAAACCTAAGTACAATGATTTCAGTAAAGATGGTATCTGACCCTTGTAGGGCGCCTTTTGTGGGCCAGTATTAGACCCTTAGGAACAGAACCCCAGATGAGGATTTCTGCAAAGTGATTTACTGATGAGTATTCACCAGAGAATGGGAGTGAGGGAAACAGGAAAGCATAAGGTCAGGTTCGGGGTTGAAAAGTGAGGATGTGATCTTAGCTGTAGATTGATTTCCGCCTGATTTCATGGGGGGCAGAGGAGCATGAGTTGTATCACACAATTTTTTCCACCTTGAGGCAAGGGGACTGTCTCTTGTCCCCCTAGGTGTGTTGGTCATGGACCATCATCTCCCTCCCCATAAGGAGGCTCCCATTTAGCCGAGAAGAAATTCCTAGGAAGACGGTAGTGTGATGTCCACAGCCAACACTCCCAGCACTTGGGGACACAGGACATGGATGTGGTGCATTAACTCTGTATTAACTCGTTTAATCCTTCCTGCAACCTCCACTTTACATACAAGGAAACAGAGGGTCGACCAAAGTTATGCAAGTTGATTAGTGTTGTACATTACTTTTGTTTTTATTATTGTACTATCTGTTCTAGATGAAAATGTTTTATCAGGAATGGGCTACTATATTTATTCTTTTAAATGACACATATACTTGTAGCATTAAAACAATTCCAGACATAAAAACATTGTCTTTTCCACACACCGTAGCTTGCATGTCTGGACTCATATTCTGATGCTCAGGATCATACTCTAGTCTCACATTTTTTGGACCATTTTTGAATTTTTAGAAATTTCAAATTACCATGAACACGGTGCAGATGACAGCACATTTGAACTTCTGCTGTGGTAGGTCAGGGAGATCACATGGTCCACTGTGGTCTTCTTGGAAATGGAAAGAAACATCAAGGCAAAGAGTCCTTGTTCTGTGCAGAACCAGGGGAGTCGCTGGGGTGTGAACAGCAGGCCCAGTAACTGACAACCCTGCTTTCTCTATGTGAGAGTTAAGACAAAACTATTAGTCAAGTAGTCAAGACCAAAATACAATCTTTGTTATGGATAGAACTTCTTTGGAAGACACGATTTCGTGTATAACTCTCGTATTCCCATTATACCCTTCACCCCTACCCTACATACACACACGGCCTTGTGAGTGCTGAATCCCAGAACTGGACCCACTCACGCACCAGAGGCAGCACTGGAAAGCTGCAGGCCTCTGGAACCTGCACCGTTTTATTGGACGGGGCTGCCAATCAGAGGCATTGCCTCCAAGGAGAAACAGGGAAGAGGGAGAGGGGCTCCGGGCTGTCTTTTCCCAAATCAGCAGTGAGATATCCATCCTACCTCTATGGGGAGGAGTAACAGTAGGAGAAGGGGCCAGGGATATTTAGGGAAAGTTTTTTTTTTTTTTTTCCCTCATGAAAACCAACCCTTGCCTCCTTTTAATGTTCTAGTCAAGAGGGTCATCCAGAATTTTGCATTCTGAGGGCAGCGATGTGGCCCAGGCTGTGATTCAAGAATATCCTCTGTGTCTTACTATTGGAACCTCTTATCAGCAAGTGAAATACAAGACAGATACCTTTTAGTTGTATAATGATTTATAGTTTTCAAATGCATTTAAAATGATCTCTTTTTTCTTATTTTCCTTTTTTAATTGTTGTTCAAGTACAGTTGTCTCTATTTCCCCCCACCACTTTCTCCACTTCAGCCATCCACACCTCCTACCCTTGATCCTACCCCCCTTTTAAAATTATATTTTTGAGGTTCACAAAAATCCTGTGAAGCAGCCAGGGAGTTTTCCCATTTTACAGATGAAGAGCTGAAGTTCAGGGGCTTAGGTGCTCAGTTAAGCTTTACAGTTTGCAATTTGAGTAACTCTCTGGGTAGGTCCTGATAATGCCAATCTTTCCCATTCGAATGCTTTGATGAGTGACTGTGTGTAGATTTATGCATCTGATGGAAAGGAATTAAATTTTTCTTCTTTTGTATAGGAATCCTATGCACTGCTTAACAAATATGGGCTTCTGATAGCAAAGGAAGAGATGGATAAAGTTGATACCCTGCGTTATGCTTGGGAGAAGCTTCTAGCACGTGCCAGAGAAGTTCAGAATGAATTAGTCTCACTGCAGCCCAGTTTCAGGAAAGAGCTTATTAGCACTGTGGAAGTCTTCCGCCAAGACTGTCAGCAGTTCTGTTTGGACTATGATTTGGTATGACTCTAGCTTTTCTTGTGTGTTTCCAGGGAAGAGTGAATAGAGCGTGCAAGTCTGTGTGTGTGTTACATGGATCTCCTGACGTGGATACTGGCTTCTGGGGTCCAAGGTGTTGTAGATGAGCTATGAGACAAATTCACACAGACTACTGAGTCCTGTGGAAGAAAAGGGATGGTGTAGCTTCTCTCCAAGGACAAAAAGCCTTGGAGTGCTTTGACCACTTTATCAAGAGGAGAGCACCTCAACCCTTGCTTTGGCAGGCTTTTATTGGGTTAAATTTACACAGGAATATAGGGTATATGCGTAAAGCTCATCAGTCATTGTCAGGCAGAAATGATTAAATAATAGATAACATTCAAAGAACTCTGAGGGCTTATTCTGAGTCAGGGTCAGATAGTTAAAGGGCCATAAAACTTTGGGGAGCAAACTCACTTTCTGCTTCGACCCTTATCATTTAAATTGACCGGTATTAGTAAAGTAGGCTTCATAGGATTCTATGCATTCTTTCTTGGGCCTGATCACCCCAGGGAACCCACCCTTTCCAGCACAGGGCCACACCCACCTCCATCATTGTTCCAGGCGTAAGGCATTGTTTCAGGCTTAAGTCAAGCAGGGGAAGTAAGGCAGCCAAGAGATTAGGAAACTTCTTACAGACAGAATGAGGACTTGGGCTATGTCAAAGCCAAGGGGTGAGGGTCCATCACCTTCTTTTTCTATAGCCCCCCAAGTCTTTCCCTGAGGGCCCCTTCATGATTGTGCCTGTTTTAGGTCATCCCTCTTTTGAGGACTCTTATCCATCATTGGCTAACCAGTCATCAGCCTGGGGCCAAGTGAGGTGACGAGAAAGGGAGAAGAGGCGGTGCCCCTACAAGGAAGATAAGCTTTGTCTCCTAAGTGGCTTATGGTTCCAAGGTCCTTTACTCAGGCTTAGCCATGGGGGATTACAGTTTCTGAAACCAAGCAGGGCAGTTACCAACAGGCTCCCACTTCTGGTACACTGTGAATGAATGATGTCCACACTGTCCTGTCCTCACTGGCCCTGCTCAGCTCCTGCAGACTGACAACTACAGCTTCTTTTATGTTGTCAATAATAAAAGTCTCATTTCCTGTCTTGTGTTTGGTCTTCCTTCTTTCCCGCTGCTTCCCATTTTCCCCAGCATTACTATCTTTCCCAAAGAACCCTGCCTTCTCATGATGTGCCCCAGGCAGGACAACTTCCATTTGTCATTTTGCCTCCAGTGATGTTGCAGACTTAATTTGCTCTAAGATGCATTTGTTCATCTTTCTGGCAACCAGGGTGCCCATAAAGCTCTCTTTCAACACCATTTTTCAAATGAATTAATTTTTCTGACCAGCCTTCTTTACTGTCCCACTTTTGTGTCCACATGTAGTAAAAGGGAATACAAGGGTGTGGATGCAAAGTGTGGTTGTTGTTTAACTGTTGTTTCAAATTTAATGAAATTCTATAGGAATGGGAATTTAATTTTCATAAAAGCAAAGCCATTTCCCTTTCACAATGCTTTCCTCTTAGAGTTCATGCAGAATTATTCAATAGGAAATGGGGGATTTAAAGTGCTACTTATATTACATCATTGGACTGTTACTGAAGTTGTTTAGTAGATTTTGAAATCTGCATAGACAAAAACTGTGTATGTACAGTTACAGTGGTCCTCCTCCCCATGGCACTCATTGGTTCCACGAGTACTGCCGAGTGCCCTGCGTGTGCCAGGCTCTGCCTGTGGGGCCAAAGACACAAGAGTGGACAAGGCAAATGGAGTCCATATTTTATCACATGTATATGAATTTTAGTGCAGAGCCTTCTGCTGGGAATATATTGTGTAGTGAGACCTATTTCTAGCTGATTATTTTATGCTACAAAAGGACAATAAGTAGAGCATAGGGTAAAATATGTTGCTAGGAACTAGTAGCACAACAAACTACAACGCTAATGAAGTTAGGGAGTTTTTCCCATGCACCAGCTTCAGTGGGTGAAGAAGCACAGCGCTCTACATGTTTAAGGTGTTCTAATGCAGGAAAACCTGACTGGCGTGTTGAGATTGTGGCTACTTCACAGATAGCTGCTAGAATGGTTGAGTCTGTGAGACTTTTGGCATTAGTGCTTTAGTTCAAAAGCAGACGTTTCTTATAGAGTAGTTACTAACCTTTGCCTTGACAGCTAGGAAGTGAATAGCACCTATTTTTAATTTTTAAAATTTCCTGACATATGAAAGTTGTGCCATTAATTTGGGGTGAGGCTTGAAAATGTTCCCAAATGAGTTACTTTCCTGAGTCCTTTTAAAATAAAAAACTGTTTCTTATCATGTATATGACATGCATGAACACTAACTTTGATGTTCAGATACTTTGAGCTCATGGAATTTGTATGTAAATGCATTATTCTATTTTACGGTTATTTTAACTCTTTGTTTCAGAATGGTCCAATGGCCAGCAGCTTGAAACCCCAGGAAGCCAGTGATAGGCTTATCATGTTTCAGGTAACCTTTTTAGTTTCCATGACCTTCTACACGACCAAAACCTTAATGTGTTATAAACACATAATTTTCCCCCATGAACAAGAAAGGCTAATATGGTATGTGCTTACATTAAAGAAAATATGATTTGCTGTGGTTACAATTAGAATTGGTTTCTGTGAGATTAATTACACTCAGTGTTCTTCTCTTAAAAATTTTTTATTGTGTTTTTTTCTCATTACCATTCAGTCCCGTTACACCCTCCCCCCCAGTCACCACTCTGTCGTCTCTATATGTGCTCAGGGTTCATACACTGATAATTTGCTGATTCGCCAGTCTTTTTTTTCTTTGGCATGTTCGTTCACGTATACATTATTTTGGTAAGTTTTTCGCTTGTGTTTTTATTAGAATCAATTTGATAATATCTATCGGAAATACATCACCTATACTGGGGGAGAGGAGCTTTTTGGTCTGCCAGCCACCCAGTATCCTCAGCTTCTCGAAATAAAGAAGCAGCTGAATTTACTCCAGAAAATATATACCCTGTACAACAGCGTTATAGAAACTGTAAACAGCTATCATGATATCCTGTGGTCAGAAGTGAATATTGAAAAAATCAACAATGAACTTTTAGAGTTCCAGAACAGGTGAGATGTTAAATGTTTAACATGCTCGGAGCTATTAAACTTCCAATGCTTTTTTATTTGATTGGCTGTCAAGTTCTCTTTTCACCCAGGTATGTGGTAAGCACGTTATGCTGTGTTGCAGTTGTCCGTTTGACACCACCCTTGTCAAATGCTATTTATTCATTACCCTGTGTGTGTACACAGGGAGACAGGCACATCCCTTAAACTGAGATGAATCTTGTCTGGGGCTTTTCTGCAGCTCGGTGGAGCTGACATCTATTTATATTACACTTATCAAACACTCAAAAGTTAATGTTAAATGATTTCCTGGAATAAAAGCAAAAGCCCAATCATTTTTCTATGTGCTGTTTAATATTGAACCCAGAGATAATGGAGGGTCATTTGTTGTATTTTTTTTGATCCCCAGCCAGATACTTTCTCTGCTGTGCTTTGTATTTGGTAGAGAGTCTCAAGATGTGTTTGTGGAATTGAATTGAATCAAGTGGCACCTTTATCCTTTAAAATAATGCCCTTTTATCTAGTTAGTTGTTTGGGAGGAGTAATTGTTATAAAAATGTACTGACAAGTATCATCCGACTCATGAGATTTAAAAATATGGTAGGCATTTGAAATGACTATTTTCGATAGAAATGCTGGCAGACAATCTTGGACTTGGACTTCTGGGCTCAGATTCGAATGGACTTTCCCAGCGCCTTCCCTTCACAGGTGTCGGAAGCTGCCCCGGGCCTCAAAGGACTGGCAGGCCTTTTTGGATCTGAAGAAGACCATCGATGATTTCAGCGAGTGCTGCCCGCTGCTGGAGCTCATGGCCAACAAGGCCGTGATGGAGAGGCACTGGGGAAGGATCGCTGCTCTCACGGGGCACAGTCTGGATGTGAAGAATGAAGCTTTTAAGTTAAAAAACATCATGGAGGCACCACTTCTGAAATACAAAGAGGAAATAGAGGTACAGCTGAGAGACAGCATGCTGGGGTGGGGTGCGGGGGGAGCCGTGGAATTTATTTGATAGTATTCCTACACTGTGGAACGTAGTGTACCATGGCAGGACAATTAAAACTCTTTTTTTCTCCCTGGCATCCAAGTATTAATTCCTTAAACAAATGTCCATGCCACCAGTTCTGTGTTAAGTGCTGGGAACAGGTGGTTGCATCTCTGCATTCATAGTTCATTAATTAATTTGTTTAATCAAATATTTATACAAATAAGGACATAGTTACAAGCTGTGGTAAGTACCATTGAAGGGGAAGTATGACGGCCTATGGAGTCACTATAGTAAAAGGGGCGTGGCTCGTCTGGGGGGTGGGAGAAAGGTGATAAAAGTAGGGCAGGGAGGGTGCACACACAGGATAGGCTGTGTAAGGGGAGCGCGCTTGTGTGGTGGTGATGAAGGACTTGGAAAGTGCAAAGAAAAAACCCGACAGTGCCAGGCAGAGACAAAAGCACGTGCGAAGGGTCTGAGGTGTTTGTGGGGGGGCCGTAAGAAGACCAGAGCATCTGGGTCAGGCTTGGGGAGAGAGGAGATTGCTGAGACAGGGGAGGTGCAGCAGGGCTGGAACAATTGATTGATTTTAGGCTTCGGAGGAATAAGGAGTCATCTGGAAGGTGTATTTTGAGCAGCAGATGCCATGGTTAGATTTTCATGTTATCAAGTTCACTCTGGTAGCTGTGTGGAGAAAGGATTAGAAGAGGGCAGGGGGGATGATAGGAAAACCAACTGGGAAGTTATAAGAATATCCGAGACAAGAGATGATGGTGTGTTGGATGAGTGGGCCGTTAGTGAAGCTGGAGAGGGGAGGGAAGATTAAAGAGATCTCTAGATGGTAAAACTGGGTAGAATTTGGTGCTGGAGGAAACACAGTAGGAGAAGCAAGGGGGAGGGGCTAAGGATGGACCCTAGGTTCCCTGAGAGATCTAGATGGATGATGGGGGCTTATCACTGAGTTGGGAATATTGGAGGGGAATCAGGTTGAGTGACAAGGTGCAAAGACCGTGGACTCGATTTTGGGCACGACTGATATTACACAAATTGTGTTTGGAGTTCCCTTATATGTTTAAGTAGTGAAATCCAGTAGGCAAGTCAGATGTGGGTCTTGCCTAGAGATATGAAAGGGCCATAGAAGAGCTCAGCAAGAGGAGCAGAGCATGAGGTGGGGAGAGAGCAAGAGCAGGACTTGACCTGTGGTCCGGGAGACTGGGAAAGTGCTCAGAGTTGGGAAGAAATCTGGTTTCTGATAAAGCCTTCCTCCCATACTGTGTGGATTTGAGTTAAATTGGAGACACATTAAATTTTGAGTCTGGTTAAAGTTTCAGAACTTAAATGTTTACTGCATATTCTTGATACCCATTTAAAATTTTTGATATAATTGACATACACTTTGTGTAAGTTTAAGGTGGACAGCATATTGAGTTGATATATTTATATTGCAGTTATATTGCAGCATTGGAACACCTCTTTTATCACGTAATTATCATTTCTTCTAGTGGTGAGGTCAGTTTAGATCTAGTCTCCTAGCAAGTTTAATGTTTATACTATAGTTTTCTTATCTACAATCACTTACACTGTGTATCACATCTCCCGAACTTACTCATTTACTAGTTGCAAGTTTGTACCCTTAAATATCTCCCATTCCCCCACCTCCAAGTTCCTAGTCACCACCAATTCACCACTTTTATTTTTGAGTTTAACTTTATAAATTCCACGTGTAATGGATATGATATTGTCTTTCTTTGTGTCTTATCTTACTTAACCATTAAGGCCCATCCATGTTGTCGCAAATGGCAAGATTTCCTTTGCTCTCATAGTTGAATAATATTACATTGTTGCATCTTTTTTGGTTAACTTTCTGGAATAATTTGGTGGGAAATTTTTTTAAATTATGGCTCAGTTAATTAGTATTATCTCCATCTCCATCTCCGTTCCTAAACCTCTAAGTACATACACAAATACCATGAATTATATTGCAGTTTAGTTCTGGGAATATGAGTATTTGTGGATACATATGAAGCAGAGTGAAGATAAGACCTCTGTTGAACCTAGACTATTGCAGAAGGATGTGTGCCTTTCAGGTGATAAAATGAGAGCTTGCCATTTTAATAGGACATCTGTATTGGCGCTGTAAAAGAGAGAGACATCGAGCAAAAGCTGAAGCAAGTGATTAGTGAGTGGGACAGCAAAACATTCACATTTGGCAACTTTAAAGCCCGTGGAGAACTCCTTCTGCGTGGAGACGGCGCCTCGGAAATCATCGCCAGCATGGAGGACAGTTTGATGCTGCTGGGCTCCCTGCTAAACAACAGGTAGGAGAAACTTCGTCTTTTCCTGAGAGTTAGGAACCATAAGACCAAGCATTTTCAGGGAAATTAAGGTTTAATAAATGCAACAATACCCCTCACACAAAGTAGTCCATATTAACAAGGCTGATTTTTTACTCAATCCTTTGGCACAGCATGTGTATTTCTGTTTTTCTTTCATCACCCTGTTTGTGGAGTGTATCTGAGACCATCTATTGGACAAAGTGACACAAGCATGCAATTAGCCAAGTGGATCTCGTTTCAACTTGGCTGCTGACAGGCTCGCCGCACCCGACAGCTCAGCAGGCTCCAGAGTCCAGGGGAAGATTGTGCTGAATTTAGAATAATTGCTCTACCTGGAAAAGCTTTTTGCCAACAAGTTTATGGACTAGAAGTGCACATACTTTCATGATCAAGATAGTGGATTTAATTCATAAAGAAAAGTAAAACAGTGCAGGCTGGTGCCAGCCTAACGCTGTTTGACAGTAACAGGGAAACTGCAGACCCATGGACTTGCATTTCCATGGTTCATTGCTTCCCATTGCTCTATCTGAAATAATTCTGTTCACTAGGATCTTCTTCAATAGATGGTAATCACGTAGACTGTGGATATCAATGAGATATATATTTATTGTTATTCTCTCTTTAAAATGCTACTTTTATCTCAGTGTACATGTGTATCAATAATTAAAAAAATTCTCATTCTGTTCATTTACTGGGTGCATCTAAGTGTTTGAAATACTCTAGAATATAAAATTAGGTTTCAGATTAAGGTTCCACTTATAGGTGATATCATACAGTATTTGTCCTTCACCACCTGGCTTATTTCACTCAGCATAATGCTTTCCAGATTCATCTATGCTATTGTGAAGGGTCAGAGTTCCTTCTTTCTTTCTGCTGAGTAGAATTCCATTGTGTAAATGCACCACAGTTTTTTGATCCATTCATTTACCGACATCCACCTAGGTTGCTCCCAGCACTTGGCTATTGTAAATCATGTTGCTATGAAATTGGGGTGCATAGGTTCTTTTGAATTGGTGTTTCAGGATTCCTAGGGTATAATCCCAGCAGTGGAATTGCTAGGTCAAAAGGCAGTTGCACTTTTAGTTTTCTGAGGAAATTCCACACTGTTTTCCACAGTGGCTGCACCAGTCTGCATTCCCACTAACAGTGCACTAAGGTTCCCTAACAACAAGCAAGAAAAATATAACCAGAGACAGTGAAATAAAGAACAAACTTTTGGATTGGTTTTTCAGGGTTCTTAGGATATAATCCTAGCAGTGGAGTTGCTGGGTCAAAAGGCAAATTCATTTTTAGTTTTCTTAGAAAATCCCATACTGTTTTCCATAGTGGTTGTACCAGTCTGCAATCCCACCAACAATGGATTAGGGTCCCCTTTTCCCCACAATCTCTCCAACACTTGTTTGTTGCTTTGTTTATGATGGCCATTCTGACCAGTGTAAAGTGGTATCTCATTGTGGTTTTAATTTGCATCTCTCTGATAGCTAGTGATATTAAGCATCTTTTCATGTGTCTTTGGATCCTCTGTATTTCCTTTTTGGAGAAGTATCTGTTCAAGTCCTTTGCCCACTTTTTAATTGGGTTGCTTGTCTTCTTAGAGTGGAGTCATGTAAGTTCACAGCAGCACAATTTACAATAGCCAAAAGATGGAGACAACCTAGGTGTTCATCAGTAAATGAATAGATCCAAAAACTATGGTACATCTACACAACGGAATTCTATGCAGCAGAAAGAAAGAAGGAGCTCCTACCCTTTGCAACAGCATGGATGGAACTGGAAAGCATTATGCTGACTGAAATAAGCCAGGTGGTGAAAGACAAATACCATATGATCTCAACTTTAACAGGAACCTAAACAACAAAACAAACAAGCAAGCAAAATATAACCAAAGACACTGAAATAGAGAACAGATTAACAGGGACCAGAGGAGAGAGGGGACGAAATTTCAGGGGGAAAGGGGAAGGATTCACAGCAACAAGTATAAAGGACACATGGACAAAAACAGGGGTGGAAATGGGAGGGAGGTGGGGAGCACTGTGGGGGGTGGGCTGGGATGGGAGTAAAAGACAGAAAACTGTATTTGAACAATAATTTAAAAATTTTTTAAAAAGAATAATTAAAAAAAAGAACAAACTGACAGCAACCAGCAGGGAATGGGGAGAGGCTAATTGGGGAAAACAGGGGAAGGTCATCAAGGAACATATATAAAGGACACATGGACAAAGCCAAAGAGTGTAGGATTGAGGGTGGGAGGCAGGGAGGGATGGGGCAGGGTGGGGGGTAATGGGGGAAAAAAAGACAACTGTACTCGAGCAACAATAAAAAATAAAATAAAAATACCCCCCAAATTGGTTTTGGAGATTTAGGTCATTGGTAACATTGAGTCTGAACTACCTAGGGTTTGGTGAGATTTAACAAATTTGGTTACTGTTCATACTCAGAACGAGGGACAGATGGAAGATGCCACACCCTAAGGAGGGAGAGAAGGCACACATGTAAATTAAGTGAAAATTATTTGTGTGAGGGATGGGGAAATTTGTTTACTCACGGCATCGAATCCACAGAGTTGTGTGAGGAATATGCATTCAACATAAATTTATTGAACAACTACTATGTGCCAAGTGTTCTTTATGGTGCTAGGAAGAAAAATGAGTAAGACAAAGATCTCTGTTGCCATGGAACTACACAGAAGCTCAGCAGCAAGAACATTACTCTGTTGGCTGCAGCAGCAATGACCAGAATTATCCTACCGTGGCAGCAGGGGAAGTGAAACCTCTGCTCCTCAGGGGACACGTCTCCCACCCCACTGTGCTATGGATCAAAAGGGAAAAAGTTAGTCCAACAATGTCCAGTCAATGGTGGTGACTTAATCACGTGGTAGCATCATTTTACAGGCCAGCAACCTAATTAGAGTTTTAAAGAAGTAGGTAAAAATTAGGACATTTAAAAGCCATTTTTATTTGAAAACAACAACAATAAAATGAAACCATCACAAAATCCTAAATGCTGAATGTAATTCCCATTCTAGGTACAACATGCCATTCAAAGCCCAGATCCAGAAATGGGTGCAGCTACTTTCCAACTCGACAGACATCATCGAAAACTGGATGACGGTGCAAAACTTGTGGATTTACCTAGAAGCCGTCTTTGTGGGAGGAGACATTGCCAAGCAGCTTCCTAAGGTTTGGGAATTTTCAAAAAATGCTTTCATTTTGTGTTTAACTTAGAGAACTAATAAGTAACAATTCTTTAAAAAAATGTAATTCAGCTTCTGTTGAGCCACCGCCTCCCTGATTTTTTTGTAGTTGCCGTTGAACTGGTTTTCAAAGAGAGAGTAATTATGGAAAAGAAGGGGCGTGAGAAGCAAAGTAAGAATGCTACAGAGCTGTGAGGTTTTACAGGAAATGGAAGGTTAAAAAAAAGAATGAATTCCCGCATAATTGATACACTTCAGATAATTTGAAGGTAGACTTTGGAACAGTGTAGAATTATGGAATAGTTATCTTAACAATGGTGGGATAATTTGTTCTTCTACCACTGACAGTTTAAAATAACTCACACTACACAATATACCCAATTATATCTGAACTGTAAAATTGAGGGGTGGAAATCTGTCGGAAAAAAGCTCTCAAACAAAAAGGCCCTCTTCTTAAGTGTTGCGTGTGTTTTTCTCATCAAATTATAATCATCTCACTAGGTAGATATAGAGTGTATTTTGAGGTATTAAAAAAATTAAAATCTAATCTCAAAGATTCTTATTCAATTACCTTAAGTTGTTTGCAGAATTATAACATGTTAACCATACATTTGAGTTTTAGAGGCATGATTATGGTGAGTGTTCTCTTTACTTAGGTGTCTGGCTTTCTCTTTGGTTTCTTTTCAGTTTAATTGTAGAGGACAGATGTATTGGCTGATTTATTGTTTGGCTATCAGTGAATATATGCATACACTAAAATTTTAAGCATTTATTTACTTATTTTTGCTTTCATATTTGGTCATGTTTTTCTTCTTGATGGGTAGAGAAGAATCTCAAGTTGGACTTAAGAAGGGAAACTTGCATGTACTACTACTGCACATGCTAGGACTAGGTGGGGTTCCTTGCTCTCATATTCGATAGTACACGCTCTTTGAACAAATAAAGTTTTAATGATGAAAATAAAAGTAATTCCTACTTTCTCAAAATAATCTGTGCATTTTGAATTTTCCCTCAAAAAACTTTTAAAAAAATTTGCAATGTTAGCATCATGCTAAAATTAATTTTGTATCTTATTTTTATTATTTTACTTTCTAAATACACAAGCAATTCAATGCTCAGTGTAGCAAATTTGAAAAATGAAAAATTTCTTTCATTTAGAGATAACTGGTGGAAACATTTGGGAATGTCCTTTCCTTCCACATTTTCCCATACTGTATTATTACTTTCATAGCTGTTTCCTGTTTTTAGTTAACATAATGGGGTAGGAGGGGTGAGCTAAAGATTCTTATTTAAGAAAGAGGGTGGTAGGTGGAAAAAGCCCGAGGAGGACTGGACCATGTGACATTTCAGGCATGTAACACTGGGTATCCAGACTGGTCAGAAATCTGTCCTTAGTGGAAGGTGCGTGAAAGGCTCTGTACTGAAGACGGCAGACGTGTCCCAGTGTGCTGTGTCACCTCATTCTCACAGGAAGCCAAACGCTTTTCCAATATCGATAAGTCCTGGGTGAAGATCATGAATCGGGCGCATGAAATGCCAAACGTGGTTCAGTGCTGTGTTGGAGATGAAATGATGGGGCAGCTATTACCACACTTGATGGACCAGTTGGAATTATGCCAGAAATCCCTCACTGGGTAAGTTCACCGCTCTGTGAAGGCTGTCTTAGCATCCTAGAGATGGAAGGGACCAGAGAGATTACACAGAATTAGCCAAGACAGTTTTCTTTTGCTGAGGACTAATTCATGTCCCACATTGCACAGGTAAAACTGATAGTTTGGAGCCTTCTAGTGTCTCCAAGCATTTACTAGATTTGTCCTGGTGTTGGAATTATAGCACTTAAGACATCTTTTATTACTGGAACTGGATTTTGCAAACATTCTCATGCAGTCCATGGTTTATAAATTAATGCACCTATTTTTCTGGTATGCTTCTTGAAAAAAATATCTTAGGAACCAACATATTTCATTACACTGACCCAAAAACAGTTTGAACAATTTGTAGTGGGTACAAATAGTCAAGATTATACAGAAACAAGATCAGTATGCACAACATTCTTGTGTATATGGAGGCTGTGTGAATTTCAAGAGTAATAATAAGTTTTATTTTTTTCCTTTTTGGAGAGTCAAAATAAAATTATGGAAATAGAAATATGTTAAATAATACTATTGTAGAAACATTTTTCTACACCTGCTTTTATTTATTTTTTACTTTTTATTGAATTCTAATTGACATATAACATTATATTAGTTTCAGGTGAACAACATAATGATTAGATATCTTTATATATTGCAAAATGATCAGCACAGTAAGTTTAGGTAACATCTGTCACTGTCCATAGTTACATTTTTTTCTTGTGATGAGAACTTTAAAAATACACTGTTAGCAACTTTTAAATATGTAATACATATCATTAACTATAGTTACTGTGATATACATTTCATTTCCAGGAATTATTTTATAATTGAAATACACAGACTTTTAAACATCACCCCTTCTAAACTGTTAATCTCTTCAGAATAGTCAGTATGTATGGAGAAACTTTGGTAAACTATTGATTATTGCATTGCTCAGGGTTCTCTAGAGATCCAGAACTGTGAGGATGCACACACACACCCTCAAGTTTTCTTTTTTTTAACCTCATTTTTTCTCCTTATTATGGACACATTCTACTACTGTGTCACTTGATAATATGTCATTATTTCATAACCCCTCAGAGAAAGAGTCTACTCTGAAATTACTCACACTCGTTACTGAGCTGCCCTTGGCTTTTGTACCTGGTATCAAGGAGAAGTTATGAGCCAAAATGTGTAAGCCCAGTATAAACACTTGAGTACTAACGTTTACACAAAAACGAGACCCTCTCACTGATGCTGATCTTCACAGATCAGGAACAAGTTGTCTCCTCTCCTTTGAAATGGAGGTCTGGTTGTTATATTCCAGGTGCCTCCTTCCATCTTGGTCTGGACGAATAGAAAACATGACCTGACTCATGAGCAGAATCAGACTAGGCAAGTAGCGGTTAGGAATTGGCAAGGAAGTTATTAAGAATAAAAATCAAAGTTATATAAATAAGAAGGATTAGGGTATTCAAAATGATAAAATTAACATTTAAAGTAAGGAATGTAAAAAGCTAGCGCAAACAAAAGAAAACATTGTGAGCATTAAAGTAAGACTTCAAGAAAATGAGGGGATGTATGAGAGGAGACTCTTTCAGCAGCCTCTGCTTTTATCCTTCCTGCTCTTTGAGGCCAGATTTTATGCTTTTTCGTATGCCCAAAGTGAATACATCCAAATTGCCCAGAGACTACTAGCTCGTAATGTATATTTTACTAAATGATCTGTGAGAGTCGAAGGAGAAGATGGCAACGCACACAGCAAGCTCACCCACTGTCAGCACTGGAGACCCGCCCATTTCCTTCCCAAGTTCCTCCCTACCACCGGCCTCTCCCTGGATGACCTTCCCTTCCTTGCCTCTCTCAGAGTCTGAGAAAATCCTTCTCTTTTATGCCGAGGAATTTAGCTCTGGCCCTCATCCTGGACACCCCACTGGGCAAAAGTCCAGTGGTTGGTTGAACATGGGCTAATGAGAGCCCCCCCTTTATGCCCCTGAGCTTGCCACCTGGCTTCCACTTCTCATGCAGGTAGTCTTTTAGTAAAAACACTAAGAAGAGAATTCTGCTTCTATGAAATAAAAAATAATTCTCTCATAATTTTGTATAGGAAACATAAATAATACAAATAAAAAATAAGAAAGAAATGATATTGAATTCAAATGAAAGACTAGAAATAAAAAAACCCAGAGTTTAATAGGTATGGCAGGATTTCAAGAAGAAACTGCAATTAAAACTGCATTAATTATATCAGAATGTGCTAGAAAATGAAGATACAGAAGCATAGGCCCAGGCTCACAGAGGGTTTGTTGGAGGGACCCAGCAAACTCACAGTTATTAACAACCACACCTAAAACAAAAGCAAACTAAGAGGACAGCTAGATCAGGAGCAGAACCATAGAAATGATCACATGGAGGGTTAGCAACCGGGGAGTGGGAGGAGGAGAAGGGGGGAGAAGGTACAGAAAATAAGTAGCATAGACGATAGGTAGAAAATAGAGAGGGGGGAGGGCAAGAATAGCATGGGAAATATAGAATCTAAAGAACTTGTGACACATGGACATAAACTAAAGGGGAGAATGGTGGGGGAGGGGGTGTGCAGGGTGGAGGGGAATGAAGGGGGGAAATGGGACAACTGTAATGGTATAATCAATAAAAAGAAAAAAAAGCATAGGTATGAGAACAGAAAAAATACCCATAACATAAGGAATTATCATAAAATAAAGCAAATGGAGAAACAGAAGTGCGGTTGAAAGCAGGGCAATGATGGAAACACGGACTGGGTCTCTAACTCCGGGAGGCGGAGAGCAGAGTCAATGCCTTTCACTGAGCTCATTTGCAGCTGCATTTTGCTTCTGCTTTGGTGATGGATTCATTGGATTTTTGAAGATGCTGTTCCATGAATGCAGCACCCTTTATCTGACAGTGCTGTTTCCAAATAAAATAAAACAAAAATGTCCTGGGTGTGTTTTCCCCATTTTCTGCAAGAAAGCATACGATTCTTTAGATTAAGTCAAATGCATACATTACTCTTGTGGAGAATGTTCCAGCAATTCTGGCAAGGGAACTTGCTTCCCCATCGGAAGATGGAATACTACCTGGCCAAATCAGTAAGGAAAGCAAAACCAAAACACTGAACGGGATGTGAGAAGTTCAGATTGTCTAAAAATTTTTCTTTTTTCCCACCCAGAATAATTTATTCCTAGAGTCTTGCTTTGTGTGTTCACAACATTTTATCTTTTCCCTTCCCACTTAGATACTTGGAGAAAAAACGGCTTTGCTTTCCTCGCTTCTTCTTCGTCTCAGACCCGGCCCTTCTGGAGATTCTGGGGCAGGCCTCCGACCCGCACACTATACAAGCTCATTTGCTGAATGTGTTTGACAACATTAAAACTGTGAAGTTCCATGAAAAGGTTCGCCTAATTCTAGTTACTGGCCAGCAGTGACTGTACCTTAGAGTCTCTGCTGTCTTTATTAAATGGTCCTCCAATGTTGTGTTTACAAAGCATTGCTTCCCTGGCCACTAAGTTTAGGCCAGTGACAAAGCAAACTTTTGGGCCCAATTTAGCTTCAGAACTATGTGAATTTTTAAAAAACATCCAGAGTGCACATTTGAATAACAATGCTTTAACTGTGATGAAGAATGCACTGTCTGTAGCTTTCATGGTTTTATATGTCAAGTTAACTGTAGAAATTCAATAAAACAAAGAAAGCAATTGCTCATAAAATAGTGCCTTGACTAAACAGAATGCTCACTGTGAGCTGACTGTTTGAATCAGGCTTCAGACGTTTTTGGCATGATGGTCTTCCCTGCATTTCATCATGCTTACTTTAAACCTTTTTTTTTTAACACTTCCAACAACCTTGTAGAATCATGGAGTTGTATGGGTCCCAAGAGAGATCATTCAATGTGAGGGAGACCACATTTCTACAGGGGCTGGGGACTTTGTCTAATCCAGAGGCGTCCAACATTTTGGTGTCTCTGGGCCACGCTGGAAGAAGAAGAGTTGTTTTGGGCCACACATTAAGTGCACAAACACTAAGAAAAACAAAAAATCTCATAATGTTTTAAGTAAATTTACAATTTTGCACTGGGCTGCATTCAGAGCCATCCTGGGCTGCACGTGGCCCTCAGGCCACGGGTGGGACACCCCTGTTGTCCAACTAATCCATCCCTTCACGCAGAATTCCCCAGGAAAGTGATGCCACCAGTTTGATAATATGATCAGTTCCCTTTAATGCTTCATGCAAACCCATAGTACCATTCATTTATCATCCTACCATGCGGTCTGCACTTGCTGAGCAACTGTTGTGTGCCAGATGTCATGCCTGACAATGGGAGTTTACAAAGTCCCGGGAATTCACGATCTGGTGGAGTCTATAGTGTGCAATTAGTGCAGTGGCAGAGAGAAGCCATTGTAAGCAGTGAAAAGCCAGCCCTGTAAGTTCAAGCACCTTGCTATGTGCCAGGCATGATGCTAGACACAGGGTTCCACGGAAAAATATATCATAAATAGTACTGAAGTCATTTTTAGGCACTACGACATTCAAGAGAAATTTGACAAACTGTTGGTAATTTTTGACTTGCTGTGTGCTAGTATTGTACCCAAGGATCATGAAATGCTTGGCAGGGAGCTTTAACCTGGGTGGAAGGGGTGTGAGAGAAGGCTTCCTGCAGGAGAATATGGTGTTTGAACTGACTTTTGAAGGTAAATGAAACATAACCAGGGAGGTGGAGAAGGGACACCTGTTCTGGTCATAGGAATGGCAAGTGGAGGTGGGGCAGGAGTGCACATATGTGAGGGAGTATATTAGTTTCCCAAGACTTTCCTCCATTGAAACAATAGTGGTTTATTCTCTCCCAGTTCTGGAGCCTAGAATTCTGAACCAAGGTGTTGACAGGGCTGGTTCCTGTTGGAGGCTCTGAGGGGGAATCTGTTCTATGCCTCTTTCCCAGTTTCTGGTGGTTGTTAGAAACCCTTGGTGTCCCTCAGCTTGTAGACATATCACTCCACTCTCTGCCTTTGTCCTCACATGACATTCTTCCTGTGCATCTGTGTCTAAATTTCCTTCTATTTCCAAGGATGCCACTCATTGGATTAGGTAGGGTCCACTATTTTCCAAGACCTATTCTTAACTTAATGATATCTGCAAAGACTCTATCTCCAAATAAGGTCCCAGTCACAGGTACTGAGGCTTAGGGCTTCAACATACAGTTGTTTTGGTTTTTTTTGGCGGGGGGCGGACAGACACAATTTGAATTAGAAAACATTGTGAACAACCAGGAGCTCCTGTAAGGAGCACACTGTAGAGTTCAGAATTAGAGTTACCTTGTTAGGTGTTTGCATTGATCATATTGGCCAGGCCATTGCTAATGTCAACCTGATAAGCTAGTGTGGATGACAGGCTCTCAGAGAGTTTCATTTCATTTGGGGAAACTACAGATTTTGGATCATCATATTTATATTGAATATTTCTTTTAGAAAACAAGTTTTTCCCTCTGAAGTGTAGACTTTTTAGAATTGATTTAGTATTCCCTTTTAGCTTTCATGGATAACATCTTCTCTACTGTTTTGAAATTGATTTTATATCATATTTTGACTTTTATGTTATAATCTGTAGCTTAGCTTCTGTAGGAAGGATAACAGTGACATGAGAGCAATGGAGGAATTATTCTTTATATGAATATAGCTATTTTTTTGGCTTCTAACGTAGATCTATGATCGCATTCTGTCAATTTCCTCTCGAGAGGGTGAGACAATTGAATTGGATAAACCTGTGATGGCAGAGGGCAATGTGGAAGTTTGGCTTAATTCTCTCTTGGAGGAATCCAAGTCCTCATTACATCACGTGATTTGCCAGGCAGCGGAAAATATTCAAGAAACAGATTTCCAACTGATTGAATTTCTTTCTTCCTTCCCTGCTCAGGTCAGTGTATTGAAATCGGAAAGTATTTTTTTACAGAATAGTCATTTTAGAGCTCATACATTTTCTATTGTAAACTACACAACTGGCTTCTATTTAATTCTGGACCAATATTAAGATTTTTATAAGAATTTTCTAAATGTAGATAAGCTGAAATATTTCAACTACAGATTACTTGTTTTATATATGTATATACACACACACACATATATATATAGTAGAAATACTTAATATATTTTGTTTAATTTAAAACTTTTTTCCTTACTGAATCTCTTTAGTACAAAAATTATAAAAATGTATCGAGTATATGTTTTGCCAGAAAAAGGAGAACTATGTTTTAGCATTAAACTACAGAAAACAATATTTTCTTAGTCATTGTGATCAGTGAAGATTTTGCAAGTATCTACTGCACATAAACACTGTTTGTTTGGGAAAAGCAGGTTTAAGACATATGCTTTCCCTGTCAGTAACTTAAAATCTAGCTGGGGAGAAATATGACTTAAACAATAAATGACTTAAAATTGTAAGAAAAAATTGTAGATACATTACAAGGTTATACATATTTAGTCATCAGGTAAACAATGCGAATAGTGTTTCTAAGTTCTGATATAACATATCAAGGTGATGTAATCAAGGTTGGTGACATATTTGCATAATAACCACAACTGTTCACTACATTATAATTTCTATTTAAATACAATCATGTGCCTTATACACTCATGAAGCCGTTTTATTTCCCTAAGGTTGGATTATTAGGAATTCAAATAATATGGACTCGGGATTCAGAAGAAGCCCTTAGAAATGCCAAGTTTGATAAAAAAATCATGCAGAAAACCAATCAGTCCTTCTTGGAGCTGCTGAATACATTGATCGACATTACAACCAAAGATCTGAGTTCCATGGAACGAGTTAAATACGAGACGTTGATCACTATTCACGTGCACCAAAGGGACATCTTCGATGACCTGGTAAGTGCTGTATGAATGCCATGGCAGGCGCAGGAAAGCACACACTGCTGACTGTCTGTGACTACCCACTGGAACTAGTTTGAATGAACTCAGTGCAAAGGTTAAATTCAGGCAAAGAATCACTTTTATGACGAGAGCTTCTTTGTTAGGTTTTCTTTTGTCCTTAGATGAGATTTCAGTCATATTCCAATAATCTCTGCTAAGATATTATTGAGGCAATTAGGCTTTATTTTAAAATTCACCATGTGATTATTTTAAATACTGAAATGTCATGAGCATCCTGAAAAGCATTCATTTGTCCTGTGCACCTTTTAGATATAGATGATTACCACTCTCTTGCTACAGAATTGATAGGTAGTATTGCCGGTAGAGTCACTTAGCCCTTCCTTTAAGGCTTTTGATAAATCACAGCTCTAACAAGTTTTACTACATTTTATGTCATTGACTGCAAATAGTTTTTTATAATATACTTTGTGACATTCAGGTGTCATGCAGATTTTTGCCTTTAAAAGAGAACAGGGAGGAAAAGAGTTTAGTAGCTATTGAAAATAGGAAATGTGAAAAGAAAAGAAATTTGTCCTCTACTATGAAATAGGACATTAGATAAGAGGCAAGACACTCTTACTTTCATAATAATTTTCTGGATCATGTCTCACCCCATTATGTAAAGAAGATTATGAAAGATTGGTTCGGATATGATGGAAATAAGGCAGCACATTCAAGCTGTTGTGTGCTAATCTTCTTTCTTAATGTTTAAGCACCCTCTTTGCCTCTCTGAGGAATAAAGGGCTCAGGGTAATTTTAATTTTTATTTATCCTCACCTGAGGACATTTTTCTTTTAGAGAGAGAGGAAGGGAGAGAGGAAGGGAGAAAAAGAAACATTGATGTTAGAGAGAAACATTGATTGGTGCCTCCCATATGAGCCCAGACCAGGGGACTCTGTGCACCCAGACTGCTCTCTGGATGCACAAAAAAATCTGGGGATTTTATGCACCCAGACTGGGGACCTCAACCTCAACCTACATATATCCCCCAACTGGGAATTGAACCCACAATCTTTCGGTTATGGGATGACACGCTAACTAGCTGAGCCACACTGACCAGGGCCAGGGTAATTTTAGGTTTCTTATTTGTCAACGAAAAAGATTAAGGTGGCTTAAAATTTTGGTTAAAAAAATCAAACCAAAAGTATTGCTGAGCAATAACCTGCCATTAGGTTTAGAAATTTTGGCCCTCTGTAAATCCCAGGAAAAATAATTAGTGGACTTAAATAAAACCAACAATGTACCTTGTCATAAGCACAAATGATGCCTTTTTAGTAGTCATGAGACTACTTGGTTCTGTCTTTGAATGCCAAAAGGTGTTTTCCATCTCAGTATTTCATGGCTAGAACTGTGGTCTCAGGCATTTAAGGGTGAAATTTAAGAAGTGAATATCATATTATTAAAATATTTCATGCTGCTTAAATTGGGAAGCGTAGTGAGAGGTTTCTCTTGAATTTTCCCACACCCATGTCTCCTGAAGTATCTTTTTTCGTTGATCAGTGGAGGGGTAGGTTGGACAGCAGCGCAGCTGACACATCCGAACGAGTCGGGTAGTCTTTGAGTTCCACTTACTTCACCTTACGATATACCTGGGTGCTAACATGCATGCTTAATAAATAGTTCTCATCCCAGTTTTGACCCATGCATTTTGCATTTCAGTGTCACATGCATATCAAGAGCCCTACAGACTTTGAATGGTTGAAACAGTGCAGATTCTATTTTAATGAAGATGCCGACAAGATGACGATTCGCATCACAGATGTGGCGTTCGTATACCAGAATGAATTTTTGGGCTGCACTGACAGGCTTGTCATAACTCCGCTCACAGACAGGTAGTGAAAGGGTTCTGTGATTCCACAACCTCTGTCCCCTGCCCCCAACATCTTTATTCTTGGCAGTGACTCAGGGGATTTCTGCTTAATGTCTCTTTAGGGGTTATAAGCTCTTTTATTCCAAAGTCTTTGAAATTCAGTATTCTTAGTTTTACATGTGTGTCTTCACATGGGGTTTAGGTTTGTGTTCGAAACAGACTTTGTTTCCTTTGCCTTTAGTCTTATAGAAGCAAAGTTTGAATGATCTCTCTGGACATCAAATGGGCCAGAAAGGGAACTAAGTGCCATGTGTCAATAGTTGCAGATCACATGAGCCTTGAGGGCTGCTTTGGGCACTGTGACACCTGTTGTCATACAAGGACAAATAAAGGTTTTTTTTAGCAGGAAATAAATTGAATTTCAGTGCTGGTGTAAAGCCATGGGGAAGACATTGGCCTGGGCATGTGGAGTTCTTAGATCTGCCCTCTGCCTGTTATTTGCCAGCTGTGTTAGCCAGAGCTGCAGTGCGGGTTCCCTGGACTCAGTTTCCTCATCTGTAAGATGATGTAGGCTATCTCTAAGGGTCCTTCCATGGCTAATACTCTGTAATTCAGTTAGTCTAACTTGAACTTGGTGGCATTAGCCACTTGTATACGCTCTGCTCAAGGATGCACTGAATACTTATTTTGGACACAGTGGCTGTGCATTAAAATCAGTGTTTGGCCTAAGTAGAAGCTGAAGCTGAACATCAGCCTTTTTTCACAGAATGAACCTCTGGGCTATTAGATTACAAATATTAGCAGACAAAATGTAAAAGTTCGACACAGTAGCACTGTCATCTGCTAGATTGCTCCTTCTGTGTGGTCATGATGTTAAAGGAAATGCTCGATTTCAACTGAGAATGAAGGATTAGCCAGAGATTTTATTGTGCATCACTTTCCTTTAGAGTTTTCTCATCTTCATAGCTCTTTATATTCCTCCTTACATCTGGATTGGAGATCATTTATACTGGATGCTGTTGGACATCCTTGTGCAGTTTGTTCTCTTTCTTGAAGTGGAGAGGTGGATAATTCCAACATATGAAGAATTCCTTGAGACACCTGCACTTCTCTCACCTCTCCTCCCTCTTCAGACCTCCAGCACTTCCCTCCCTTTCTCCTTCTCTGCTGAAGGCCTTGGCTCTTATTTTATTGAGAAGATAGATGCTGTTGCAGGAGAGAACATGTCCTCCTTTCCCCGTCACATCTGTGAACCAAGGCACCTGTCCTTATGCTGCCAGCTTTCTCTCCTGGATGTGGTTTGTGTTGCCATCCAAAGCCAACACTTCAGACCGATAGTTATTTTCGCTCTGGGAGCATCACCAGTTTTCTCTTCCTCCTTGATCATTTGCATCAACCTATAAACATGCTGTCTTTGCTCCCAGAAGGAAAATTCTACTTTGAACCCTCCAGTGTCCTTAGCATTTCTGTGCTGTCATCAAACTTCTGAAACATGTGTCATCGTTGCCTTAGGAAGAGTCCCAGCATTTTAGAATCAATGCTATTTAAGAATAGGAGCCCAAAACACTTCTATTTATGTGACAAAATGCATTTAGAGTGAGACAGTTGTTTAATACTAATGCTGCTGATGGGTTTGGCTAAATTGTGTGTTACTGAGCTCTGGGTCATGGGGTGGGTCATTGTTGATTTGGTACTGAGGTCACTTTCTTTATCTCTAATTCCAGTAACTATTGGGATAAGAGAACCAGATGAAAGTGTGTAACTGGTTTGATTGGCACAAGCCATTTATTCATCAGATTTTCATAGAGAACCGAGTTCCAGGGTCAAGACAAGTAGCTGGGGGTACAAGTGTGCACCAGACTCGGTTCCTGGTAGCAGAGAGCCCATGGCAGTCTGGTGGGGAGGCAGAAAAGGCTAACAGAGCTGAGCAAGGGCCACTGCATCACATACCATTTCCAATGCCCTTCATGAATGCTGACACTGTGAATCAGCAGACTCTGGGAAAGAAAGCAGAGATGGGATGGAGTGAGGTTCACACACATATAGGACATTCTGGGGAGAGTATGTACATGTATGTAAATGTAAATGATTATATGAAGATACTCGGACAGATCTGTACTTGTCTCTGGAGGGTATGTCCTAGAGATTTATGCCTTAGTATATGCTCCCAGAAATGGATTTAAGATGTGATTATTTAGCAATGTGTGATTTAAATCTCACGGGACCATTGGCCCCTACTATACCAAATTGTTAAGTCTCAGATTAAAATAAAGATTTATCTACTTTAATGGTTCCCAATATGTTTCCTAAAATACTATTTTTTAGATATGGTAGATCTCAGTGAAGAAGTTGCACAATTGATTTTAGAATTGATATGTACTATTTTTTATTCTTGGCGACTCTCAATATATAGTATTGTAGAACCAGAGGCATAGAATTATGGAACAGACTGACAGCTGTAATAGGGGAGATAGTAGGTGTGGACTGATTGAAAGAAGGTGCAGGGACCAGTCAAAGAACATAGATGAAGGACCCATGGACATGGACAATGGTGTGGGGATTGACTGTGGAAGTGGGAGTCAGGCTGGGTGGATGGGGAGCAAAGGGGGAAAATTCAGACAACTGTAATAGCATAAAAATAAAATATTAAAAAATAAAACCCAAGTATTAATCTTTTAAAAAAAAGGCTGTTTAACTTTTTAAAAGAATTTTCAAACTGAATTGACCATAGACCATGTCCTCCTCTTTCCTTGATATCCATGAAGACAACTGGGTTTTAGAATGCAGTTTTGGAAGTGTTATGTAGGGACCACAGCCTGGATCTTTGTTTTTTAAATCTGGTGTGGGTTTCATTTCACTGTGATGTGTCAGAAGTATGTTCTAGAGGCCGGCGCTTTGGCTCTAGTGACGTCTCTGTCCCCCAAGGTGTTACATCACGCTGGCGCAGGCTCTGGGCATGAGCATGGGCGGAGCGCCCGCCGGACCTGCAGGAACTGGCAAAACAGAAACCACCAAAGACATGGGACGATGTCTGGGGAAGTATGTTGTGGTTTTCAATTGTTCAGACCAGATGGATTTCCGAGGGCTTGGACGGATTTTCAAAGGTGAAAGTTATGCTTTGTTACGCTTTTTAATTTGTAGAGAAATTTCAGTTAAGGTGGAATATCTTACAAAGATGTATTTTTCAATAATTGGCTGCATGTTAGGTAACTTTTTGGAAAACCTGAATCTTAGCAGTGTTGGGTGGATCAAATGTCAATGTTACTGGCCTTTCGTCAGATTTCTTTATCACGACAGGTTGGGTGTTTACAGATAGAGTACACACTGTGAGCTATTTTGGGGTACTCACGCATGACCCACTTGCTCCACTTTATTTTTGAACTAGCTTATCTCTGGCTTGTGTTGGCAACTGCGTAATGTCCTTTTCCTTGGCTTTCCAATGTTACACTAGTAATAAATTTCTCATTTTATTTCCTGTCTAAGGGCTGGCACAGTCTGGATCCTGGGGTTGTTTTGACGAATTTAACCGTATCGATCTGCCAGTCCTCTCAGTTGCAGCCCAGCAAATTTCCATTATTTTGACATGTAAAAAGGAGCATAAAAAATCTTTTATTTTTACTGATGGAGATAAAGTGACCATGAACCCTGAATTTGGACTTTTTCTGACCATGGTAAGGACGATCTACTGAATTTCTGCCTTTTATCACAGTTTTCACACATCTCCTTGGTCACATGTCACCCACTTCCTATGAATGGAAATTGGGATTGTAATTTTCACTCCAGTTCAGGAACTTTTATTGTTAAACAAAGCTCATATTAGTAACTCACCACTTAATTTCTTCAGTGAAAAGGAGGGGGAAATAGGTAAATGAATTTTTTGGTTGTCAGTCCAGATTTGTGGTGAGTACAAAATGGATCTTTTAGTACCATGCAGATGTATACTTGCCGCCCATGATCATGTCATTCACCTTTGGGTTTTATTTTGTGCAGAATCCTGGCTACGCTGGGCGGCAGGAACTCCCTGAGAACTTGAAGATTAACTTCCGCTCTGTGGCCATGATGGTCCCCGACCGTCAGATTATCATAAGAGTGAAGCTGGCTAGCTGTGGCTTCATTGACAATGTTGTTTTGGCCAGGAAGTTTTTCACGCTCTACAAGCTGTGTGAAGAGCAGCTTTCTAAGCAGGTGTGACGTTCTGAAGTTTCCGTGTGCTTACGCATATTTCATGTTTCTACTCAGTAAAAGTCTTTCATTTTGAAAAATTGTAGAGGGGGGTTGTTCACAGATACTTTATTGATATAAAGTGGAGAGTTGTATCATTACAAACATAATTTTACATGCATAGTCTTATTAAGAAGTCCATTGAAAGAAGTTAATGCTTACGGCATAGAAATGGATACTATCTGGACTGATTGAAGAGCCAAAGAGCTATAGATATTAATATTTTCTCTTTATCCCAGGTCTGCATTGATCATAATATGTGTTATGTGTCCTCATGGTTTTCAGGAATCTCTGTCATTCACTCCTCTCTCTTTCACACTCATTCATGTATTTGGCCAAGCTTTGCTATTTGTCTCGCGTATCTCTTGTAACCTCCTTGCCACTTTCCTGCACTGTTTAAAGTAGCAGCTTCTGACTTCAGGGGATTCCAGAGTTGAGAGGCACAAAATTACTCATTTACTATGTCTGTATTAGTTATCTGTTGCTGTATAATGATGTCACAGCAAAATTACTAACTTAAAACAATATGTATTTGTTGTCCTACAATTTCTGTGGGTCAAGTGTCCTGCCACAACTTGGTTGGGTCCTCCGCTTAGAGTCTAACAAGGCTGCCGTCATTGTCGACTGGGGCTGTGGGTTCATCAGATACTTGACTGGGGAAAGACCTACTCCCAAGCTCACTCATGATGTTGGCATAATTCCCTTTCTTGAGATTCTAAAACTGTGAGATTCAGTTTCTTTCTGACTGTCAGTGGGAGGAGGCCGGTTCCTACAGAGCTTGGTGCCATCCTTTGCTACATGGTTTCTCCAACATGGGCACACACTTTTTCAAAGTCAGCAAGGGAAAAAGCTTCCAGCAGGATGAGTGCTAGTAATAGGGTGTATTGTCTGTATATAAAGAGATATTATAAGGTCTTGTCTCACACAGTTATGGAAGCTGAGAAGTCCCATGATATGCCATATACAAGCTGGAGACCCAGGAAAGCTGAAGGTGTAGTTTAAAAGGTTGATGTTGTAGATTCCAGTCCAAGTCTGGAGGAACAGTAGGACTACTGAGGGTAGGAGATTGATATCCCAGCAAAACAATCAGGCAGAGAGGGCAAATCCAACCTTCCTCTGATCCCCAGTGGTTTGGATGGTGCCACCTACTTTGGGGAGGGCCATCTGCTTTACTTTAGTCCATCGGTACAAATGCTAATCTCTTTCAGAAACATTCTTACCGGAAATAATGTTTAATCAGCTGTCCCAGCATTTCAGGGACTGGTCACATTGACACATAAAATTGACCATCACAAACCTTACATGATGTGACCACATAATCATGTGTATGTAACCATACGCAACCTGTCACCTTTACTGTATCCTGTTGGTTAGAAGCACATCACAGGTCCTGCACAGGTCATGTTACAAATGCCTAGAATATAGAAATAAAAATTACTGAAAGCATATGCTGAATAATATCTTATAATAAACATAAAAATAAAATGCGAACACCACTCCTCACATATATAATACTTTGATCTCTCTACTCACTGTGGCCTCTATTCTAAACTTCTTTGAATCTGTTTGCTATTACTCGCAGGCTCGACTAGCTTACATTGTCACTCAGAAGTTCTTTCCTTGCAAGTGTTCAATCATAGACAGAGTCTTCTGATCCTGGCCATTGAGTTTTTCTAGTTAGACTGACCCTATTTTTGTCACCATCATTCTTGGTTTCTTCTGCTTATTGGAGACCTTACTTACTCATTGAATATCTTTCCTCTGTCAAAGAAATGTTTTTTGTACTGTGTAGAAGAATTCCCACATCACTAACTCCCGATTTCTTCTCCTCAGCATTTCAGACTTTCTCCACTCCTACAGCCCTTTCTCTATTACTTATCCATCCTCCAAATGATTAGTACTAGATGCAACTGCTCCTGGTTATGTTAGCAGATAATTTTTTTGGTTTTGTTTTTCTATAGGTATTCTTTATTGTGGTAAAAGCATACAACATTAAACACACCCTCTTAACTACACGTATAGTTCCATAGTTACTTATATCCACCAAGCTGTGAATCGGATCCCCAGAACTGTTTCATTGTGCAACACTGAAACTCCAGACTCATTTAACAGCCCCTCTCTTTCCCTTGTCCCAGGGCCCAGTGACCACCATTCTACTTTACTTTCTGTTTGTATGCATTTGACTGCTCTAGATACCTCATGTAACTGACACCATAGAGGATTTGTCTTTCTTTGCCTGGTTTATTTTACTTAGCATAGTGTCTGTCCTTAAGGCTCATCCATGGTGTAGCATGTGATAAGATGTACTTCCTTTTTTATGGCTGAATTGTATTCCATTGTACATACATTTTCTTTATCCACCCATCACTTGATAGGGATTTGGGTTGCTTCTACCTCTTGGCTATTGTAGATAATGTTGCTACATGTGTGGGTGTACTCATATCTATTTGAGACCTTGCTTTCAATTCTTTTACCCAGAAGTGGGATTGCTGGATAATATGGCAGTTCTATTTTTAATTTTTTCATAGTGATTAGAAAATTAGTTTTTATTATATACTTTATATGTGGTAAAATTTGGCATGATTGAGTTTTTAAATATATATTAAGGAATTAACAGAGCTGGAGCCTTGGGTTATGATTTGGCCAAATCCTGGGATGTACCTCTATTCCTTCCTTCTCAATACCCTTTCCTGTTTACTTATCAGTACATGTATATATGATGGACATGAGTGAGGTCTCAGTTTCATTCTGGTTCAGCATTTTAGCTTTAGAGAAATGAGGACATATTCTTACAGATAACTGTTTAAGTAGAAGCTGAAGGGATATGTGTACTCCAAGAGGAAATTTATTTCTTTCACCCTGTCAAGATATGTCTATTAATTCTGATTTTAGGGCTTAAAGCTAACGATGGTACAGGAGAGAACTCTTCTGGAAATTCTCTATTTGGTAAAAAATGTATTGATAAAAATATTTATTGCTTCACTCACTGTACAGGTTTTCTAAAGGAAAATCAGCATTTATTCATTATGGGGAGCAGGTCTTCTGCCAAATTGGTATAATTTCCAATGTGTAAGTTAATATTGAAAATAAGCCTGGTGTACCTCACATTTTTCAGGTACATTATGATTTTGGTCTGCGTAACATTTTGTCAGTTCTGCGAACACTGGGTGCAGCGAAAAGAGCCAATCCCATGGACACGGAGTCCACGATCGTCATGCGTGTCCTGCGAGACATGAATCTCTCTAAACTGGTAGGATTCACAGATGGAAATGTTCCACTCACTCAGATAACAGTTCAACTAACTCAGCACAAATTAGATGTAGAAATATTTATTCAATGTGATCACTTAAAATGCCTAATTATCAGATAGAGTGCTAGAGAGCGTAACTTTAAATTGTGCTTCTCCAGTTCTTTCTGTAGTGACGTGTCTAGTTTAAATAGGCCTATTCCAAAAGAATGCAAATGGATCTAAAAAATATCCACATGTCAAATTCTTACATACCGTGAATAATTTTTTGTGTTTTAGAGCTAAAATTTCACCTTTAAAGTCTGTGGAGTCTGGCATAAAATTGTATGTAAATTTTACAAGTGTGTACTAATTTCGGACTCTTTCATTTCATGGTAGAAACTGGTAATCAGTTGTCCAGTATCAGTGGATCTATGAATAGGGCGACAGAATGATACATTTTTATTTTAAAATGTGAAGGTATGAACCAAATTCCAGTTCATGAATTTGCTGCTACCTCTCATTATAAATTTTTTAAAGTTTAAATTAGAAAATTTAGGCCATGTAGCTGTACCCCGAGTGGATTATTTCATACATAGGAAGGTGGTCATGTAGGCATACTTAATTTCTTTTCATTTTCTTCCTTTTTTCCTCTTCCTCGCTTTCCTCCCCTTTCTTTTTTTAATAATAATTTCTAACTTATGGGAAACATGAGAGAAACATTTCTTAATTTCGAAGAGGATGATATTTTACTGATTGCTGGTTATGACAATGTGATCTGGGCTGCAGTAGGCAACATCTGTTTACTTGCGCATTGCTGTGATTCTGCCAGAATGGTTGCTCTGATTTCCCTTTCTTTTCTTTTCAAGATTGATGAGGATGAGCCCTTGTTTTTGAGTTTGATTGAAGATCTCTTCCCAAATATTCTTCTGGACAAGGCGGGGTACCCTGAACTGGAGGTGGCAATTAGCAGACAGGTAATAACACTTCACAGGGCATCAAGTGCTGTGTCTGTTTCATGTGAATTTCATGGGAGACACATGGAGCTCCTGTCCCCCCAAACCTGCGGGTGCTGAGAAGAACACTTAAGGCTGTGATTGCTGTATTTTTTTGGTGATGAGAGTATATTTTAATATATTGTTGCTAATGAATGTAGTAACATAAAATACATACGTTTAATTTCAATAAAATGCCATGTAATTTGTGTAGTAGTGATTTCAGCTATTTATATACAAGGATTAGTTGATGAATATTTTCAGGGAGTATAGGAAAACAAACCTCAGCACGTTTAAATGTTATTCTTTGGTGGCCTAGGACCTAGTGAGGAGGAACTACTGTTTTGAGAGAAACAGTGGCACTCCGGGGACAGAGGTCTTCCTGCCATCTCACAACCACACACTGGTCGACCCTGTGCTGGTGGCCTTGCTCTTGGTGGAAACCCTTCTATACCAGATTCCAGAACGATATGTAACAGGCCAGCAGGGGCTGGCAGGGCTCAGCGGGCTGCCTTGCCCGTGCCAGTGCGGCTCTGTCAGTGTCATTTGTCGTGATCTCATGTGGCTCCTCACTGCCATTTTTTCCTTTCCTCATGATCACTGTGATTCCTTCCTTGGGCTCTGGAGTAATCTGTACCATTAGATGTCTGGATTTCCCACAACACTTGGTTCAGCTTTAATGTTTTACAGTTTCCTAGGAACGGAAATGAATTATGTAAACCTTATGCCTCAATTGCCTTCCTTATGAAGAAGAGCTCAGAGGAAAAAAGTTTCATAGAAATGATGACTAGCTCATTTTATAAAATACATTTCAATGTCTTAAAGATATTTGTGATAAAGATCAAGGATGTAGGTAGTATTAAGTAGATATTTTGCTTCTGAAATCAGTGTATGATTTCCGTCTTAATCTCCTTTTTTATCAGTGAAGAGTGGTACTTCATTTTGTAAATGGCTGCTTTATCAATGGCCAAATTAATTGTAGCGTTATCTAAAAAGCTAAGTATAAATAATTTATAAGGTGTTACATTAATAATTTGTAGCATGTGAAAGATCAGAAGAGTATACATAGTATCAAGTGATACATAATTATTATCCAAAATTACTTAAGTAAAAATAAAACATCATTTATAGTGCATTTAAGCATTGCATGCTAATTAAGAGCATGAACTGAGAAGGTGAATTTCTAGGGGCTCAAATCCCCACCTCATAACTTTAAAAGTATTAATCTAGGCCAAATTACTTAGTGTTTCTGTGCTTCAGTTTTTTTTAATCTGTAAAGTGGAGATATAAATAATACCAATGTCATAGTGGTATGGAAATTAAACTTAGAATAGTTTGGCACAAAATAACTTCCATACAGTATTTGATAGATAAAAACTACTCAGTGGGTTTATAAAGAGCTTGAAGTTTATATGGAATTTCAGTCAGCCTGGTATGCTAGAATTTCTTTTCCATTATAAAATGTCATCTTTTAAATTGAACATTTGAAATACACTTGATACTTAAATCTTTATTCTTAAGTTGCTCTTAAGATACACATTCAATAAAATATTAATATTAACAATGCATTCAATTTCCAAAGACAAATACAGCTATTTCTTATTAGCCTGGCATAACATTTGATTATATTTACCCTGATTTTCAACTATGTATGTATTTTTTATGCAATATATATCTTATTGTGATAAAATACATGACATAAAATTTACCATTTTAGCCATTTTAAGTGGACAGTTGAATGACATCAAGCACAGTCTCATTATTGTGTAAACATTACCACCAGCCATCTCCATACCATGTTTTCATTTTTCAGACTGAAACTTCATTCTTATTAAGCAGCAATTTCCCATTCCCTGACTCTTGATTCCATGTCTGTGCTTATTCTGCCAGTAAGTCTGGCTCACAGCTGATGTGGCCCATTGAAGGCGCACTGTTACATTTTCAGGTTGAAGAAGCTGGTTTAATCAACCATCCTCCTTGGAGACTGAAAGTCATCCAGCTGTTTGAAACACAGAGAGTTCGGCATGGAATGATGACCCTGGGCCCCAGTGGAGCAGGGAAAACCACCTGCATCCACACCTTGATGAAAGCCATGACAGGTAAGGGGCAGCCATGCAGCATTGCTCTGAGTGACACATTTAAATAGTTGTGGCACATTGGAACTCCCCCACAGGAAGCAAAGGTAGGTACATTAATATATTTCTATAGGATGGAATACTGTTTTACTGATTATTGGGTATATTTCAGAGAGAATACATTGAGGAACTTTAAGGGAAAAACATGTCTTTCCATCTTTATTGAGATACAATTGATACATACCATGGTATAGTTCAAGGTGTACAGTGTGTTTACTTCATGCATTTATAAATTGCAACATGATTAACACCACAGTATTAGGTAATAGCTCCATCACATAGATGGTTACAATTTTTTTATAATGAGAACATTTAAGATCTATTCTCCTAGCAACATTCAAGTATATGACACAATGTTATTAGCTATAGTGACTATGCTGCACATTAGATTCCCAAATTTTGTTAATCTAGTAACTGGAAGTTTGTACCTTTGACTAATATCTTCTCATTTCCACCCTCCCCAATTCCTAGTAATCACTACTCTGTTTTTCTGTGAGTGGTTGTTCTAGGTTTCATAGGCAGTAAATGGTCACTTAATGTTATCTATAGGTTCTTGGGAACTGTAACTTAAGCAAAACAACAAAACAAAAACAATTTACCATAGGCTAATGATATAAATAGGACTTAAGTTCCTACCGCATATTTCTGGTCACAAAAACAAAATAAAAACTTCTAAATAAAGACCCAAAGCACTTCTAATCTTCAACCTTGAACTAAATGTTAGCTATACATATAAACTAATTTTTCACCTGGAATCGGACATTTTTCTGGTGAAGTTTTCCAGATATCCCTAAGCCTCATATCTAAGTCCCTAACCTAAGGTCATCTAGAGATAATGTTCATTGTCATGTTCATGATTATTCTTGTATTCTCTGGTTCTGATTGGACATTGATACATTGATGACTGTGTTCCTAAGTCTGTTGGCACCCCTTAGCTGTGGCGGAGCTGAATTCCAAAGTTTCATGGAACTTGGGTTGTTGGAATGCATCATGCATGGTCCCACAGGGGAAGGTGCCTGATCAGAGCCCTGGTGCACTTGGCAGTATTTGTTCTTGGGCCCTGCACATGTTAGATTTAGTCTCAATTTTCTCAGCTGGGATGAAGTGAATTCTCTACATTGAAGTTCCATCTATTGGGTTTTCACACAGACTGGACAACACTCCCAGCTAGCACCTAATTCCACCAACACAGAGCTGACACCCGAGGGATCACTGCATGGTTTTCAGTGTGTTGTTAATATTCTGTTTTAGGGCTTTTACACAACTTTAAAGTGAGGTGCTCTCCCTCTCAGATTATGCTGAATACTTTTGTTGTTGTTATAAAACTGCCTTCTCTTAACTACAAATGCACCTGGTACAATGACTTGAGCAAAATTAGTACTAAGTATTAAACAATACAGATACACTGTGTATAATATAATATAGTATAATATAATATAATATGTATAATAAACATATAATTTGTATGGCATCACTGGTGTTGAAAGAGCTCCTTTCAAAAATGAATCAATCATTAGACTATATGCTGTTCATTAATTTGTTTTTAGTTTCAGTATTTCCTTTTTATTAACCTATTCTTAGTTTTAATAAGTAGGCTAAAGATTTGTTATTTTAAATATTGCTCCTTTCTGAAAACATTAATTATCCAAAAGATTGAGAAGATAATTGGGCTGAACTTCTACTGAAGAAGTGCAAGACCTGTGTATGTTATTGATTCCCTTATTCACCACATATTTTTCTCATTACATTTCTTTGGTGTTCTATACTTGGAGGTTTTGCTAGGTTCTATCCTGGAAATGGGAACACAGGTACGAAAAAATGGCCATGTCTCAAGGAGCTTACAGTGTAACAGGTGAAAGACATGGGCACAGATTCTTAAAGGTCATCATGGAATTACTATGAGGAAGGTTGGGATAATTACTCTGTGAGCAGAGGCGAAGGGGAGCAGAATCTTTTCCAAGGAATTATAGAAAAGCTTACAGTGCAGGTGCTGCTTCATCTGAGGTTTGGAGGCCAAGCAGCAGGTGGATAAGGGGCCTCCTTGGTACAATGGAGACTGTGCATGTATAGACACAGAGAGGACGATATCCCCAGGGAACTGCTTTGGCATGAATAAATTGACATTGTGTGTGGGCAGGGGTGGGGGAGATGAGGAGGTGTAGCAGGTGCTGTTGGTGCCCAGCACCATCCTTTGGCCTGCCCCCACTATACAGATGTGTCTGTTGAACAGCTTCTCCCCCAAACACCAGTGGCTTCTCCCAGTTTTTCAGCTTGATGACTTTCCTTAAAGATATGGAACTGGCTCAACCTGGAAACAGGGGTCAGGTGGGAATTAATGCTCCAAGGCAGACATAGCCTCAGCCAATGTGGGAGAACAGTTGATGGCAAATGCTCACCTTGTCTTTCAGAGGGACACTGCGTCTGTGACCCACTCGGCAATGCGACCTTTCATTGACTTCTCTCCTTTCCTGTCTCACTCTATCTTTCTCATGACTTCTAAACAAATCTCAGCATCCACATTCTTGTCCCAGGCTTTGTTTTGTAGGAAATTTGAATTAGTACAGTAGGTGTGACATGAGGAGTTTTGAAAGTCATGCTAAGTGCTTAGGTTTTATTCTGGAGGTGACAGGAAGCCATTGAGCTGGGAGTCACATGGTGCCATGGTCAACCCTGAGTGTAGAAGACCATCTGGTGGTCATTTAGGTAATAGACTGAGGGACAGGCGGGGTAGTCTGGTATCCATAAGAAGGTGATGGCAAGAAGTGTGCCTATGCTAAGGCAGAGTCTGTGAAGCTCATGTGATGAGGACACTCAAGAAATGCCTAAGAGAAGAATTTACAGGAATTACCTGAACTGACATTTTGAAAGTTAAGCATTATTCTGTACAGTGCTTTCCTAAAAGTGTTGTGGTATTCTAAATGAAAATGATATAATTCTACCTACTACCATAGTTCACTAGTTTTTCACAGTTTATCTTGTATGGGAAACAGATCAAGTCCAGGTCTCACCTATGATTCTCTCACACACTTTAAGAGTTTGCTGGCCTTTTGGAAATTGTCATTAGGTTAAAAAGAAAAAGTGTCGCCAGTCTTACGGCTACCATTCAGCTGAATTGTGACTAAGTTGAACTTCAGCACCATAAAATACTGCACACAATTACCTTGATTCTTTTTATAATCCTAAAAAAAGAGAACTCTGGTTTAATTTTCTAAGTAGGTTTCAAATGTGGCACCTTTTCTAATGTGCACATGTGTGGATGTGTGTCTGTGTTAATCTCTCACATTGTATGTAACATTTTAGCATTTATTTTATGGTTTATACTTTAAACCTTACTTGTCACTTTTCTGCTTATTAACCACAGTCCCTTACTTGCAGAATCCAGAACATTTCAAGAGTAGTTTTGGGATTTGAAAGATTTGAATACCTTTTTTGAGGTTGGCCACCAAAGTTCATTCTTGTTTCCTACAGCACATTAGTTTAGCTTATTTTTCCAAATGAGCAAGAATACATCCCAGCAAATCAAAGCTGGCAATGGAGAGATTGGGACTCTTGTAGGTGATGCATCAGGTATAAAATTTAATCTAGTACACCATAAACCAACAGGTTTCTGAGCTGTGAAATTTGAAGAATTTTCAGGTTACATTCATTCCTCATCAGTTCCAACATGGTATCCGTTTCTCCCCTAATATAACGTGCACTTTTCTTTTCCATAGGATAAAAACAAATATGCTTTAGTCAATAATATATGAGGCTAACTATGACAACTTGAAAATGTAGTAAGACATACTTTTTTATGTAATTTTGCATTTTCATATTTCGAACACCTGCTGACTTTACACTGCAGATGAGTGCAGTGGTGTTTAATGATGGTTCACTCTACACCTGAGTTGTTTAACATTTGGATCTACTTGGTGTAGACTGTGGAAAACCACATCGGGAAATGAGGATGAATCCGAAAGCAATTACAGCCCCACAGATGTTCGGTCGGCTTGATGTGGCCACAAATGACTGGACTGATGGGATATTCTCTACCCTTTGGAGGAAGACACTGAGGGCTAAGAAAGGTAGGAGATGAATTACAAGTACTATTTTTGACATGTACTTCTAGGTAAAATCTTTGGTGCTCTTTAAAATTAGTGGAGAAACTGTATTCTCTATGTAATATCTTAGTCAAGACTAAGTCCTAAATCCACATAATATCTATGGATGTTGAAATACTAAAATTATTGAATAGTGTATATAAAACCTTTTTTCCCTTTTCTTCCTTACTTTTTTTGGTTAGAAAGGGAATTATTTTCCTTTTGAAGAGATGTTTCTGTATTTCTGTGATATCTAAGAATAAAATAGATAGAAAAAGTTGTTGAGGAAACTTAATAGTAATGAATAAAGTGATTTTAGCCTATTTTCACTGAATATTCTAAAAATGTTGTTCTTAGTTAAGAACAGCCTATTAAAAAACAGCTTCTTCTATAAAATCACAGGAGAAAGTGGGCTACTTCAGAAAGACAATTGGGTATAACAAAAATGAAGTCTGTGCTAAAATAACAAATTATTCTGTTTAGATGTACACTGATGTTTGGTGGTTGTTTAAAAATTTGTCAAGGGCTACATTTGTGTACCCATGCTTTTCCTCCCCACCTTTGGAATCTAGGGGAACATATCTGGATTGTTCTCGATGGTCCAGTAGATGCCATCTGGATTGAAAATCTGAATTCTGTTTTGGATGACAACAAAACTCTCACCCTTGCCAATGGCGATCGCATTCCCATGGCTCCAAACTGCAAAATTGTTTTTGAGCCTCATAACATTGACAATGCTTCTCCTGCTACCGTCTCAAGGAATGGAATGGTTTTCATGAGTTCTTCTATCCTGGACTGGAGTCCTATTCTTGAGGTATGACTGGAGTCCTTTTTTTTTTTTTTGTAAAATTCAAGAGGAAAACAGATCCTTCACTGTTTGTTCTTTTAGAGTGCATGCTGATTTTTCTGCGGACCTGCAGGGTGTGATTGCATTTTAATGCTAATTTGTGGAGGATCCTTGAGTGCTCTGGGGCATTCTAACCTTGATGGCCCCTTACAGGTTTTCTTCAGGGCTCTCTAGTCACGTTCTCTGATTTCCAACCCTTGGGTTGTGGAGTAATTGCAAGGCCCAGGTAAATCAATAACCCCACCAGACTGTGGCTGAATACATCAAATTTAATTTCATCACTTTGGGGATTCCTGACATTTTTAAAAGGTACTCATTCACATAAAGTTTGGAAGCAACCATCTTAGAATATTAACTTGAAGTAGACAATTTATTAAAATTGCACATAAGGGATTTTTCTTAGTTTCAGTAGTTATAATATTAGTTTTAAGTTTTACTTGGAAATAATATTTCAGATAATCTCTCTTCAATTCATGGTAAAGTATTTTATTCTCACCAATAGAGTCTAGAATATATTGCTTATAATTAGATTATAATTAAATAGATATACAGTATAAGGCAGAATGCTTATTAGATGAAGCATTTAAAACTCTTTTTTGACACTGTTAGTCAGATTTATTATTTTCATTTATATAATTTTTTGGAGGTGATTTTGAGAGAAAACTTATGAATTCATAATTTGGATAAAGTAGATGTTTATTTTATAGTGCCACTAAAGTTTTGTCCTTCTGTTTTGTATGGGCATATCCTAACTTATAATAATGCATTTTCTGAATTTGCACAACTCCCATTTTTGAAGGGTTAAGATTTGGTAATGTATGAAGATGTGAAGGAGGGCATTATATAGCAAAATGATACCAACATATTGTCATTAAAAATGCTTTTAAGGATTTCAAATTTTACAATTAAATCCATTCATTAAGGAGGATACAGAGCAAGTATTCTTAACCCTGGTTTTGCAAAAATAGTCACCAGTGACAGCTGTTATAATACCGATGATTGGCTCCCATCCTAAGCCCATCACATTAGAATCTCTCGGGGTGGGGTAGTTGTAGAAATTGTTTTTGTTTTTTATAGCACAATTATAGATTCAGGCTTAGTAACGACAGATACAGCAAACTCCAAGTCAAAATGTATTTATGTGATTTCCCCCAAATACTACCAATTCACAAAGGCTTTAAAAACTAGTTTCATGTTACCAGGTAATCAATAGTGAGAGTGCTGTGTATGAAATAGGCTTCTATTATATCCTGCCCATGTTGAGGCTGAATAGGATGTTTCCATTAATGGTAGACCTACCTAATATTTTACATGCCTTTAAGTAGTGCAGTTTCTTCTTAACAGATGAGTAGGAAGAAGCAAAACTCACAAAACATCAGGTTGGTCACGTTTAGGGTAATGCAAGTTGCTCTGAAAGAGTTACTGGAGGGCGGAGCCATGGGGATGTGCGGCGTTCAGGGGGTGGGGGTGGGGTGGGGGGGTCTCAGCTTTAGGGAACCACGCTGGTTACTGGCCCACGTGTGATGGTTCTGGTTCCTTCAACTCAGCAGTGCTGTAGTTTGCTTTTGTTGATACGAAACCACAGTAAATTCATAAATTGGTGAGTAATTTGAAACCAATATTTTATTGCTTCTATTTGAAGTCACTAAGAATAAGCTGATTCTTGATGCCAAGGGAACGGTCTTCAACGCAAGAAAATATTTTGTGTTAATTGTTATTTTGTTATGAACCACATGTACTTTCCTAATATTAGGTTCCACAAATGACTAAATTCTCTATTTTCCTGAATATTCTTTGACATTTTTCTACATTAATTAAATTGGCAAAATTAAAAAGAAACAACTACTTGTGAAAATCTTTGTTTCCCATTTTGTAAAATCTGGGTATGGATTCCCTGGTATGGATTCCCTTCGTTCATCTTTTATTCTGTTTTCTTTAAAAACATTATTTCTATAGATTTGCCTCCTCATTTCCTCCTAGCATATTTTAATGAAGAGCTGAAGACTTTTTTTTCCATCTTGGCTTCAAGACTTGAGCTCAGGTGTAGTGTCGTGGATGAATGTGTGGACGCTGGAGCCAGACTCTGGGTTTGAATTGTGCCCTTAGCTACCCACCAGCTGTGGCATCCTGGGCATGTCCCTTAGATTCCATGGGTTTCAGTTTCTTCCTACGTAAAAGGAAGATAATAATAACTCTTACCTCCTAGAGTTGTGTTGAGCACTAAATGAGTTTTAATACATGAAAGAATTTATAGCAAGTCTTAGTCCATCACAACTGCAATGTAATCATTGCACTTATATGATTAAGATGTTATTAATCAATATTATAAATATTTTGTCTTAAAATGGCCATTTTCCTGGTGTGCTAATAAGTTTAGTTAATGCAATAATCTGTAAACTGGCAGGGTTTTCTTAAGAAACGCTCACCTGGAGAAGCTGAAATTCTTCGTCGGCTGTACACCGAATCTTTTCCCGACTTGTACCGCTTCAGTGTTCAGAACTTGGAATACAAGATGGAGGTGCTGGAGGCCTTTGTAGTCATGCAGAGCATTAACATGCTGCAAGGTCTCATACCTTTGAAGGTAAGTCGCTCAATTTTCTGGAGAATTTCTCTTGTTCGTGAAGCCATGCTGTGCAGAGAGCTCAATATTTGAAATTGATTTTGTTAGAGCTGTGGGGGAGGAGAAATGTTTGAAACATGTCCCTGCATGTTCTGTATTTCTCTGTCTGCCTGTCTGTCTGTCTCTCTCTCTTTTAATTTTTTTTTTTTTTCACAAAGCAAGCCATGGTTTTGTAATTCAGTTGTAGGTTCACAGGCATCCAACCGGCATTATAAATTTATTTTGCAGGTCAGCTTGGTTGGTATTCTTAGAGATCAACTCTGCATTTGTTCTGCAGTTTGGTTTACCTTTCCTTTGTTATTGTTTGGGGTGGGAGAGATGTTGACCCTTTTGTACCTTTGCTAGTTTTATTAAAACCTCCGAGCAAAGTTTTGGTTGGAGAATTAAGTAATTGAACTGTTTTCTCTCATGCTCAGGAGCAAGGGGTGGAGGTCACACCAGAGCACCTGGGGAGGCTGTACGTCTTCTCCCTGATGTGGAGCGTCGGGGCCCTGCTGGAGCTGGAGGGCCGGCGCCGGCTGGAGCACTGGCTGCGTTCCCAGGAAACGCTGCCTTTGGATCTGCCGTTTCTAGTGGGGACCGAGGACACCATGTTTGACTATTACGTCACTTCCGATGGTGAGGATACTTGCTTCCACTCATACGTGATACCTGGGAACAGTTTTTTTTACAAAGGCCTAATATTTATACACCATGTGTGTATTTCTAAGTGGTTGCTAAAAGTCTTGGCTGTAAAATTAAAATGGAAATACTCATGTGTGAAGAAAGCTAATTGTTTCTTTTTCAAATATTTATTTTGGTTCTGTTCTGAATGTACACTTTCCTCTTGTTAAATGTATACTAAACTTTTAATGAATCAAAAAGAAATTTGAAAAATCCCCCAATCAGATCAAGTTCAGCTATTCATTTTATACAATCAGCAATTTATATAAAAATTACAGTGCGAAGTATATTTTTTACCAAATATGTGTGCATCTATACATCTACAACTATAAGTACTTTAAGTATATGTGCATCCATATGTATAAAATACATATATGAACATATATGAAATACATACATATACCACATTTATGTAAGGCATCCTAGGGTTTTTTATTTTTGGTCCTAACAATTACAGAGGTGAGTAATGAAAAGTTTGTGAGATTAAATATTTAAAAAAGATTTTGGGTACATACTACTGTCACAGTATTCTGTATTTTTACATATGCTCTATACTATTGAAAACCTACATATTTAAAAGAAATTTCAGGGTACTTTGAAATATTTCTTAATAGTACCAATTCAGAATATTCCTAGGGAAATTTGGACTCAGCTAACACGTACTTAAATAGTACTTAGACCTCTGATTTTAATGATCTTATTTTGGGGGGGCTTTTTGGAAGATGCCTCCATGAGATGTCAAGGATGTGTGCTCATGAGTTAGTTATATTACTAATAGGAATATAAAGAGGTGAATGTTTTCTCTTTATCTCAGGTAAATGGATGCACTGGAGCACATGTACTGAGGAATATGAGTATCCATCTAATGCCACCCCAGAATACGGCTCCATCCTGGTGCCAAATGTCGACAATGTGAGGACTGACTTCCTAATTAAAACCATCGCTAAACAGGGCAAGGTATAGCTCTTTAACTTTGAATAAAACTGTATATTTTAAAATGTTCCTTGAAAACACAAAGCATCTTGCCTTTATCTGAGAATGTTTTATTTTGCTCTTGAGAATAAATGTAAATATTACCCAAATTAGCATAGTTCTTTTATTATTCTCCAAGACCAACATTAGCATTGACAAGGTCTAATTATTTCTCATGAAGGAAAGTGAATTTTGACTTGTTTTTCTGGAGAGAACTCTTTCTCTTTGGATTATTATATTAGTTTGCCAGGGCTGATGTAACAAAATACCACAAACTGGGTGGCTTCAACAGGACACATTTTATTTTTTCCACAGTTCTCGAGGCTTGAAGTCCAAGATTAAGGTGTCAGTAGGCTTCGCTTTGTTATTGTTCGAAGCCTCTCTCCTCGGCTCACAGGTGGCTGGCCCACTTCTAACGATGTCCTCCCACGGCCTGCGTGTGAGCGTCCCTGCTCTTCCTTCCTGTGGCTGCATTTCCTTCTCTGCTAAGGGTGCCCAGGTTGCACTAGGCCCCCAGCTTAATGGCCTCATTTTAACTTACTTATCTCTTTAAAGATCCTTTCTCCAAATATGGTCACATTCTGAGGGTACTAGGGGTTAGGAATTCCACACATGGATTTAGGGGTGGGGAGACAATTCAGCCCATGACAATCATCTTACCGTATTTCCCGGATTTTTTCCCTCAACTTCTGTTACAGGCTGTGCTGTTAATTGGTGAGCAAGGAACAGCCAAAACAGTCATAATCAAAGGATTTATGTCAAAATATGATCCTGAAAGTCACATGATCAAGAGTCTGAACTTTTCCTCTGCAACCACTCCACTGATGTTTCAGGTACCGGCTCTTTGGATTTGCTCAGGAAGCCTGGGTTTGTGATGAAGTGGGTGCTCACACCTCATCACCATTTTCTGTGTTCACCCAGCTGCATCTCCCGTCTCACAGCCGTGGTGAATCCCCTAGTTGTCCTCTATCATCTCTGTTATTCAATAGAGTTCCCCCCTAATCAGATTAAAATATATAAACATCCTAAATTATGGAGAAACAAAAAGCTTATATAAGGTGATAAAGGCCTTAATCCTGTTTAAAACATCTATGTACACAAGCCTGTGAACATGCAAACTACTTAACTGACTGAAGGAAATATCAATTAATTCCTCCACCTAATCTTGCATCTTCTCCTTACTGTGGTTACTAAACCCCAGTATTTGGGTCGATCTGCCTGTATGCAATGGCCTGGAGACATGCGCAAACAGGAATTTGCAGTGAAGAAAAGAAGCAGTTTATTATAGGATCGGCCAATCCAGAGTGCAGGTGTGCTCGTGCTCTTAAAGATCCAGCTCCTGGGTGATGTGTAGTTTATAGATTGTATAGGACAACATCACAAGACACAATGGTTGTATTAGGAGTTCGGGCTTGTGTTAGAAACTGATTGGTTGGAAGTGAAGTAAGGGTATTATGTCATTTCTTCAGGACTGGAGGACAGCTGTGAGGACTGCTCTGACCTCCCTCTGTCTGCTTTCATAGAAAAGAAGTCAGGGGGTCATTCCACCTTAGGACTCAGGCGCTGAAACATAACTTAGGTCAATATGTTGTCTTAAGCCTGTCAGAGGTCTAGACCTCGTGACCATTAGTCAGGTCTCGGCTATTGTATTCTGCTGCCTCAGGGGTTAACTATTACCTACTTCTGTGAAGGGTGCAGAGAGGGGGGGAAGGAGGGAGGGAGAGAGAGTGAGAGAGAGAGTTCTAAAGCTCTAGTCACAAGTCAAATCAAATCATCAGGACTCTGTTTCACTGTCTGTTTTTCTGGGGGTGTCTCCATTATTCTAGCCTTGAGGCTGGATACATTGGAGTCATTTTTGAATCAAGGGGTGCTAATGTATCTAAGGAAACACTTTGCACATCTTTTCCTTTTCTTCATTCTTTTCCTTTTCTTCATTCTCCCTGCGTGCCCCTGCACAGTCCACTTCCTCCTGATTCCCCACCAGGAGGACTCCCCACCTGGGCTTTGCTCAGCTAATTCTTTTACACTTTACCTTTCATGTTCTTGGTTCTTATATTGTCACTTTTGTCTTCTTGTTTCCTGACTTAACATTCCACAATAACTCACATTATCAATGGCAACAAGGAATACAATCTTAGAATCTTAACATACTAAAGATAATACCCTATCACATCATTGAAGAACAAACAAACAAACAAACAAACAAACCCAAAACCTTGAATTTGCATTGCCTTTGTCAGTGAAGCTGCCAAAAATGACCTGTTGCGGTGGCTGGCTCTTTGTTTTCTCCTCTTACTACTTAAAAAAAAAACACCAAAAACCTATTGAAACTAGGGAGCAAATCCTAAATGTCAGTTCATGTTTCAGTTGTTATTAAATCACCTCTCATATTTGTATTAGAACAAGTCATGCATTAACAAAAAGACACATTTTATAAATTTAAAATGGAAGGAAAGTTTTTAGGAGAATTCAAATTCCAAGAAGTTTGCTTTTGATTAACTTTGTTGTCCTTTAGTTGTTGAAATGAAAATATCAAAGAGCAGTGAAAACTGTTGACTACATCATAGCTACATCATGGCATTTTCTCACTCAGTATAACTGGTGACTGCCAAATGCCAATAAACTAAGACCATTGATTAAGTTTCTAAATAAGACTGTCAACTCTATAGTGCTCCTCTTTGAGAGGTGGCATTTTCAGTCCCAGCCAGCCTTCAGTCACATGAGTACCGTTCACACGGTCATGATGGGAAAAGTGTGCGTGGAAGGGCAGCCCCACCTGCAGTGACTCACCAGTGGTATTTTGTGTCTGGGGAACTGTGCATTAAACTAGGCTGTGAGATGCTAACATTATACACATTCCTTGATATTGTTTTGAACGTAAAGAACTTTAGTTAGTTTTATTTTAGAACAGTATCCTCTTTGAAAGTTATAATTATAACTCTGCTCATGGCTGCAGATTTTAAAACATTAAATCAAGGTATGATTTTTTTCGTTGCGTTGTGTACTTAGCTAGCTAGTCACATGTCTTGAGACTGTGTTACATCTTTGGGGCTGTGATGTAACACAGTCCTGCCAGTAACTACCTGGAGGTCCTAAAGACTTGCAGATGAAGTGCTTAGGCTCCCAATACAGTACCAGTACCCCCACTTCTAATAGCCTTAAGCTCAGGGGTTCCAGCCAACCAGCACTGCCCAGCAACTGGCTGCAAACTCTAGGGTTCCTATGTCATTTTGATAATTCACTGGAATGATTCACAGAATTTAGGGAAATGCTATGCTTAAGGTTACAATTTTAATATAAAAGGTCTGACTCAGGATCAGCTAAAAGAAGGGATGCATAGAGCAAAGTTTGAGAGTCTGAAATGCTGATCTTCTGAGTCCTCAGAGCTTGTTCCCTCCAGCCACATGGTATATATCACCAACCCGAAAGCTCACCTGAAATATGATGTCCAGAGTCTTTATTGGGGTTTCATTACATAGGCATGATTGATAGAAATATTGACTACCTGATTAAACTCAATCTTCAAGGCTTCTCCCACCCCAGGAGGTCAGCTGTAATGTGTACTTCAAAGTCCCAACCTTCACAGGGGTTTTCTGGTGTGCATGGTCTGAGGGACCCCCTGTGAGTAACAAGGTCTCGTTACTCAGGAAATTCCATGGTTTAAGGGCTCCCTCCTAGGAACCGGGGAGAAGGCCAGCCACAGTTGTTAGTATAGAATAAGACCTGGCCACTGTATTTTTGTTAGTAACTGTTGGTGATATTTACCCCTTTAAGGTGATAAAGATCTGTGGTATGTATCTCTTTAACATAAGATATTTATTTCCTGGAATATAAAGTCATACATTATCTAGGAAGCAACCTCTTTGTTGAAATACAAATTCATAAGTTACCAGCAGTGGTACCATATTGCGGTATGATAATTAGAATTATAAAGCAGACTTTTAAAACAACAACAACAAAATGTTCTTTCAGGTTTTGTTATATGATTCACAACTACTTTAGCCCAGTTGTCTCCTGTCCTTCAGTGTGGAAAGTGGCGTCAATAACTCCTTATTTCATTTTCTGTTTAGAAGCATCATAGGATCATCTACCCTGTTTAGCGCCTCTTTTAACTGCTGAGCATCCGAGCTTTCCATTAAGTTGGAGTCATTAGCTTTAGAAAGCTTTCAATTAGCCAAACTGCTATAATTAATTTTCACATTATAATTTTCAGCCTTTTATGCTAAACAAGGGCTGATGGAGCTGAACGTTTGTCTCTGTATCTCCCACTTGTCTGGATCCAGACGAAGCTGGAATTCGAGATGAGAACATAGATGATGTCTAATCGTCTCGTGTTAACTCTGATAGCACACCGTCCCTTCAAGGACACATGTCTGTTACTTGGCAGGTTGTTTTCATCAGACGTTCCTTTGTTTCTACCATGGTGTCACTTCCATATCTTTCATCAGCAGAAGGACTGACTGTGTCCCTCTCTGCCTGGGACAGTCTGCTTTACTTCTGTTGCATGCGATTCACAGTTACTGGCACCGCTGTCACGACTGAAAGTCTGTGCTTTGGGCAAGAATTGTGTGGTTCACCCCATTCTTTGCTGAAGGGAGTTCAGTTAGTCTTTTAAAAAAGATGTCTCATTTTTTCCAAAACAAATATTGTTTTAATGTATTTTTCATTTTTGGAAGTAATCCATGCATATCTTTCAAAATTTAAACACAGAAAGCTAAGAAAGTGACAGTTCCTTAAGAGAATTTATGAATTCTGAATTTGTCTCTTCTAAGTATAATTATAACGTTTTTGAATAGAAGTTATCTTATAAATGGTTGAATAGCAATAAGTTTTGTTTTTTAAAAAAAGAGAATCAGCCCTGGCTGGTATGGCTCAGTGGACTAAGCGCTGGCCTGCGAACTGAAAGGTCTCTGGTTCAATTCCCAGTCAGGGCACATGCCTGAATTAAGGGCCAAGTCCCTGGTTGGGGGCATATAAGAGGCAACTGTTTCTCTCTTGCATAATGGTGTTTCTCTCCTTCTCTTCCTTTCGCTTTAAAAATAAGTAAGTAAAATCTTTAAAAAAATTGAGAACTATAGAGCCGGGAAGAAAATTCCACATTTTTTTCTAGACTCAGAACCACGTTTTTAAATGAAATCTTATACAGAAGACTAAACTACAAAACAAGGAGCCAAAGATTTGCTTTGGTGGAATTGGAGCTGGAATTGGCTGCTGAAGCCCCTTCCAGCCTTGTCCTGGCTTCTTGCAGGGGTCCCTGTAGGCACAGAACATTCCTTTGACCCCTCAGAGCACAGCTGGAAGGCCAGTCTGCAGCGGAGACTCAGAAGTTATGCAGCAGTATTTTCTCCTGGTAAAAATGAGAAAAAGTTCTCTACAAATGTCAGCTTTTACTGGTAATGTTAATGCACTAAGGGGGAGGGAGATTAAAGTACTTATTTTCCAGTCTAGCTATATCCTCCTTCCAATGGCTTTTCTTTATGCATGTTAATCTTCACATGATTTATGTACTACTTAGTGCATTTGTTTTATTTTTAGCTTCTAGTTATGCACTATTGCATTTTCATGTTGTTTTAGAGATCATTTTACTATTTATACTGTACTATTTTTATAGTAGTACTTTTAAACTTTATTGATGTAAGACTGTTTTCATTTGGTTTGGATGAATTACAATAAAATGGGAAGAACTTATTTAAATAGTAGATTTCTTTCATTATGTATCCAAAATGTGTTTATCAGATGGTTCCCTGCTCACCTGGAATCAGGTGCGGTGAGTGCTGCTTCCTCAGGGAGGAGCATCGCCTGGAAGCCTTGCTGCCCTTCCTGTGGGCTGGCGGAGGACCGTGGGGCAGCCACACCCAGAACTGCCATCTGTGCCTGGCTAGAGGAGCAGTGATGCTACTGCATCCTGGGAATGTCACACCCAGGAAGCAGGAACTGGGGTTTGCACAGGCGCTTCTTCTGATGTTCCCTGTTCTCCCGTTCTGGTGAGGGAGGAAGGAGATCCTTAGTGAGAGGCATGTTGTCGTGGGGAGGTCGTCACCACCAGAAATCTAGGCAGTAGGTTTCTTAATAAAGAGCATAAACTCTCCATCTTTATATTTAAGCTAAATAGCAGATAAATGGAAGCCTAAATATAAGTATATTTTATATTGCAATTTAATTAGATATAATATATATAGACAACAATTCAGGTGCTGATATATAGAAATATATACAGTAATAATAAAATATCTTTTAAATAATGTATTAAGCTAAGTGCTTCATGTATAATACCATTTATAGATACTACTCTTGTATATATGTACACATGTACACATATATGATTTATGTATTTTTATATATACTCCAACTTCTGAGCTGTGATTTAGAAATACTAAATGACTTGTGTCAAGTGACAGTGCTGGTAAGTGGGAGAAATAGCAGGTTAACCCCTTTTTCTGACTTAAACCCTGTCAGAGCCATGTCGGTTACACAGATTTGCACTATGTCCCAGTTACAGGGACAGTTGTGTGAATGGCAATTCCCCAAACCGGGTGATGCACAACCTCCTCCACAGTACATGGCCCTGCCAGTGCCCCTCCCCTGTTTCTCTCTCTGTCTGGTGGTGGAAAGAGACGTGTGCACAACCAAGTCCAAGTACTTATGGTGTAATCTAAGTGTCGTAGAGCCCAGAGGAAGAGGGGATTGGTTTCTTTAGGGGATTGCAGCAATCAGTCTAATCAAAGGATTGACCATTACCTGAAGGAATTTTGCATTTATATTATACTAATTTTTAGGAATTATAGAGGATGAATTATCTGTGAAGAAATGAATTCAGAAACTTGAATTACCCTAGGAATGCTAGTTTTAGGGCTTCTAGCTTAGAATGTGGAGGGGCAGCTTTCCTTACCTTCATTGCTAAGTCCATTTGAATCCCCAACTACCTAGCTTTTATTTCTTAAAATACCACTGTCGTAACTGGGTTAGCCTGGTTTTCCATCTGTGTGAAATTGACGAGCCAGAGTCCTTGTTGGGTTCTACAAATTGCTTAAGATGATGTTATGTTGACCACCCTTCTCTGATTTTGAAGTAAATTTTTTTATTCCCTGAGAGCAGTGTAAACTTCCTTTACTCCAGGTCCCTGCTACAGACTTCAGTTTTTTAAAATGAATACCTGGGTTGAGGAAAGGGACATTTCATGGAAGGTTACTCCTCGACATCAATATTTCAGAAATTGTGTTTGGCTAATGCTAACCCTCAGAGACTTTGGCTCAGAGATGGCTCCTTTGGAGCATGTAAATAAGGATCTCATAGGGAACACTGTAAACCAGCCTGTGAGTTGAGCATCATTCCATGGCATGTATTTTATTATTAAACGAATATGAATGAATAAAGACCTGGAAGGGCTGGAACAGCAGAGAGACTGAGTGTTTAGAATGACCCTGGAGAGGTAAAAGCAGGGAGCATGGTGGAGTTCCCTGTAAGTACTAACAGGAACTGTGGGGGTGCTGAGCAGAGTGACATGGCCCCTTAGGCAGTTCATGCTGGCTGCAGAGTGGAGAAGAAGGTGAAAGAGACGTGGCTGCACTCGGAGGGACCCGAGAGCAGATGGTTGCAGTGATCCCTCAGGACGGAGGTTGGGTTGGGTCAAGAGAATTGTGGGTAGAAAGCAGAACCAACAGGTTGAGTGGATATTGTTGGAGGAGAGGGATAGAATATAGAGAAAACAAAGGTTAAAAATGACTTCCAGTTTTCTCGTCTTTATTCCTCGATGTATCAAATATTTTCTGATAAATACATTTAACCAGATACCCTTCTAGATACCCAGGATGCAATGATGAGTAAGATACAGGGTGCCTGGCCTCCTTGTATTCTAGCAGAGGCGACAGACAATAATGAAATAAACTGGTATGTCTGTCTTTATTAACTAGACTATCGTTTGTACCACCAAAATGTGGATGAGATGAAAACAGACCAAGGAGATCATGGAGAATGTGGGTGGCAGAATACTACGAAAATGGCCAGTAATTCTTTAGGCTGATTCTTTAGGGAGACAGAGAACTCTATATAAAATTATAAACCACATAATACAGACTGTAAACAACATAACAAAACTTCCAGTACTGCTTGAAGGGGGCTAGAAGGCAATTTAAGTGGTTATGACATTACTCCCCACGAGAAAGACAAATAACTAACCTAGGGCATAATCAGAGAGGAGAGGAGGAGATACATTAAAAGGCAATATTGAAATTATAATAGAAATAATTTATCAATGTTGAATGTGGAAATGTTTGGATGGGGCAGTTAGGTAGTTGGGGCCTATTCCAGAAATGAGCACCTAGGAGGGGGTGCCAACTTTGGGGTGAATAACAGGCATTTATGTTTAGATATGTTGATTTTGTGATGCTGTGCATCATCTGAGTGGCGAAGTCCCATTGGAGATACAGGTCCAAGTACATGGTTTTCCCAAACATTCCCAAGTAGGTATGTGATGGAGTAGAACACACAATTACTGTGTTTCAGGAAGTCTCGCCAAACTTGAGAATTTATTAGGTAACTATTGAGCAGCAATCCTAAAAAGAGGAGGAAGTCTCAATGTCAGGTTCACAAGCTATTTAATTTTTCTCCCTACTTTGTTTCTATTTTTGTCAAATTAGCTTTTTTATGATATATATAACTTACTTGTAATGTCCTGCTATTTCAAAGAAATTAGGGTCATAAGGAAGGGAAAGAAAGTGCAGGTATGTGGCCATCGCTTCACATTATCTCACCTAGTCCACTTATGGCTTTTAGCTCTTAGAACCCCCCCCCCCCCAAGATATAATGAAATCTTCATGTGCCCGTGAGTTCTCACTAATAGACATGAGAATATCTGGAAGGCTTTAGTGCCATAGGGAGATGTCAGGAGATTATTAATTGCCTTATGCATTTAAATTCATTGGAAAGCAGAGCTAAATTTAGCCTAGTTCATTACTTCCAGCAGTTTGCTTTTATGTCATGGAATATAAAATTCTTTTTGCCATGACACTGTTGTCATGGGAGATTTGTTTTTCAATTGCATGAGTTGTGATATATTTATATCTCTTTCTATTTAAAAACGGTGGAAATTTTTTATGTCTTTTGCTATTATTCATTAAAATGAGGATGGAAACTTAAAATTTGAAATTAACAAACTGTGAAGATTTCCAGGGACAGATGAATAGATTTTTGCTCATATCTTTGCCTCACTTTGTGGTTGTATCTTGAATATTGAAGTATTTTTTTTTTTTACCAGTTTGCTCATCATGTAGTAAGAGAAGACTTTTTTTTGCTAGGAGTAGAATGCATTTTATGTCACTATACCTCCACTTTCTCCTATATTTATGCATTATCTTTATTATGACTTAAAATCAAGGATCTGTGCAGTGGTGGGAATGCAATGAGGTCTTTAAGAGTGAGCTTAAGAACTGCAGAGCTTTTTCTGTTTTCTTTGTGGGCTCCCTCTGCTTACTCAGTGTATGCATTTTCAAGGACTGATTAATTTACAAACTACATTGTACTACCATGAAAATGATATCACAGTCAATAATCTGGAGTCCTTCTCCTATGTCCCGCTTACCCCTTCCAACACTCCTTCCGTCAGTTTTTTAAATTGAAGCATAATGGACATATAGCATTATATTATGTTCATCAGTTTTAATGTTCTTTTTCATATTGCTAGGAAAGTGTTTTTATAGAGCATAGTGTAGTCTCCTGTGCCAGCTAAGCTCAGAATGTAGCAATGAGAGAGGGGGCATGAGTGGGGTGTTCTTGTTTTGTCTCAGGAAGAGAAGTGATTCTGAGTGATCGCATCTGCCCCAAAGCAGTGAGCAGACTGTGCCAGGCTGCAGAAGCCAGCTGGCAGCCTTCTCCATGGAGCGAGAACCATCTTCAGACTCCAGCAGGCTGTGCAGCTCAGAGCACAGACCTAAGAATCTTCTTGAATAGTAGCCCTGATTAACTTGTCCCTGATTGTAAGGGCTGGGGCCTTTGAATGAAGGGGGTTGGAGGTTAGAGTGTCATCAACATAGAGTGAGACAAAAGTGACTCTGGCAAAATGGACCAAAGAGCCCTAATCCCATTCAAAATTTATGTTGATTAGAATTTTATTTACTCCTAAATTAAATTAGATTTTCAAAGATTGTAAACACTATCAAGATGATTTAGGGACTATCCTCTGCTTTCCAGAATTAAGAAGAGTTTGAGTTTTTTTTTCTGAGTAATTCCTGTCAACTCAAGTGTCCCTAAATATTTAAAATAATTGGCCATATATTAGGGGATATTTTCACAGGCCTTTCTGTTGTCTTTCTCATCGAACAGAGGACAGTAGAGAGTTATGTGGATAAACGCATGGGCACAACGTATGGCCCCCCTGCAGGGAAGAAGATGACTGTGTTTATTGATGATGTGAATATGCCGATCATCAACGAGTGGGGAGACCAGGTAGATCGATTTTGTTGTGTACTTTCTTTAATTCAACATTGATTTATTCTTGGATGAGTAAATTTTTTCTGATTTTCCAACCTACAATCTCTGAATGCCTATCAAGTCCATTAATTTGAAGCACTCAAGATGTTCAGTGCTAGGATATAAAACGAAGTGACATTTTAATTCTGAAAGTTGTCTTTCTCAGGTTACGAATGAGATAGTGCGACAGCTAATGGAACAGAATGGCTTTTATAACCTTGGGAAGCCTGGGGAGTTTACCAGCATTGTGGACATCCAGGTTTTGGCCGCCATGATCCACCCTGGGGGCGGGCGCAACGATATACCCCAAAGACTCAAGAGGCAGTTCTCTATATTTAACTGCACGCTGCCCTCCGATGTTTCCATGGACAAGATCTTTGGTAAGATGAGCATCGATGGGCTTGGGAAGGGAAGAACACCTCCTCGTTCCAGTGAGAAAATGTACTTTTGAGGGTCAACATAAAAGCACTGGGTGGCTTCTCCATCTGCTGTTCTCATCACTCTCAAGTAATGAATTTTGTTTATAGAAAAACTTAATAAAATAAGATCATGAATGCACATATTTAAAGTCTGGATTGATACAATACCATGCCAAAAAGTTAATGTGGCTAATATTTCAACCAGCCTATATGATGATTCTGGCCAAAAAAAAATTTTGCACAGAAACAATTTTGCACTGAGATTGGTCGTAGTCTGACCTTCAGAGTAATTTGTAGAGCAATAAGTTATTGATTGATTAACTGTGGAGTATTTCAGAAATAATTTGTTGAAGAAACACAAACCCAATAGGTAACGATAGTTATTTAACTGAGTTTGGAATTACTGATTTATAACTGATTTTGGAATTACTCCTTGCAGAAATAGAGTGTGTTACGTCACTTGTGTTAGGTATTAATTTAGCATTTCTGAACCTGATACTGAGGAAAAAATTCATTAGGATCATCTAATTAATTTCTGGCAGACTAAAATGTCAACTTCGCACCCTAGGCAGTGCCTGCTTTCAGTTACAACAGCGGGCAAAGGTTTGGAAACCAAATGATATGTGAATTGTCTAAACTTGGAAAAGTAAAATGGAGCAGAAAGAATGACTGTTAACTTTTAATTAGATATTTTTTGTCCTGGAATGTTTTACATATAGGGTAAATTAAAATATTTTATAATGCATGGAAATGCAACAAAAGAATGGACCTGGAAAACATTATGCTAAGTGAGGTAAACCAGTCATAGAAAGACAAATACCACATGATCTCACTCTTGTGTGGAATCTAATGAGTGAACTGAACTAACAAGCAACATAGGGACAGACTCATAGATGGAGAGCAGATACCAGCTAGTGGGGGGTGAAGGTTAAGGGGTGGAGGGCTTGAGCAGAAAGGAAAACGGACTCATGGGCATGGAGAACAGCACTGTGATTGTGGAGGGGGCCGGGAGATGGATATAAGGGGGATAGGTGGTAATGGAAAAAATACAATAAAAATTAAGAAGTGTAAAATAAAAAGTAATAGAGACTACCTACATGTAAAAAAAAATGGGGAAATCTTAGAGCATTCATGAAATCTCCCTTTTTATCTTTTTTGTAAGACATCTTTACATATTTATCAGTTTACTCATTTGATAATATTGAATCACTGTATTATACCATGTATAATGGACACTCAAGTTTTTGGCCCAAACTTTAGAAAAAAAATTTCATTTTAGTTTTTTAATTCAATTATTTACTTATTTATATATAGAAACAAAACCAATGACCATATTCTAGGGTATTATTTTGCATTTGGATATTGTTATTGCTTTCTAGAGTTACACTGTTAACACATAAGCATAAATAGAAAATTAAAAACATTTATAAAGATAAGGAATTGGACCCCCCATGTATAATGTGCATCCTTATTTTCCTAAAAAATTTGGGCAAAAAAGTGTGCAATATACATGGCAGAATATGGTAGTTTAGAGTTTCAGGAGTATTTGTTAACTTTTCAGTATTTGAGTGCTAACTTAATTGAACTTGTATCTATTTTTTAGGTTTTAAAAACTATAGAACATACTATAAATCTCCTCAGTATGTGGTTTTATATTAAAATGCATAACTATGTGCAAACTCTGCATCATAATATTTTTCATTTTGATTTAGTTAATTTGAACTGTCAGTAAAAATGTTAAGCCTTTTCTCCCCTCTCAGGTGTGATTGGAACGGGCTACTACTGTATCCAAAGGGGTTTCTCAGAAGAAGTGAGAGATTCAGTGACAAAACTGGTTCCCCTGACACGCCGGCTATGGCAGATGACTAAGATTAAAATGCTCCCTACCCCTGCAAAATTCCATTATGTGTTTAATCTCCGAGATCTTTCTAGAATCTGGCAGGGAATGCTGAGTACTACATCAGAGGTTATCAAGGAACCAGGTGTAAGTAATAAATAAGAAAGGAAAACAAATAACATTGTTATTTACCATACACACTAAATAGTCTTAGTGCCCTAACTGGTGTGGCTCAGTGGGTTGAACGTTGTCCTGCAGACTGAAGGGCGACGATTTCTGATTAGGGTACATGCCTCGGTTTTGGGCTTGGCCCCCGGTTGAGGGTGTGTAAATGGGAACTGATTGACGTTTCTCTCTCACATCGATGTTTCACTCCTTTGCTTTCTCTCTCCCTTCTGCTCTCTCAAAAAAATAAATGTCTTTAAAAAAAAAGTCTTAGTAATGTAATTTTTAGTGGAATTATGAAAATATTTTGAGATTTTTTAGTATAGTTATTCTTTCCTTTTCTGCTTTTCAACTAACATAAGGAAAAGAGTATGTTTTAGCAGTTAGTTTTATCAAGAACTTTTATTTTAACTTGAATCATTGAATGTACTTCATTTACTCATTTTAGACTCTGGCAACTAAATAGCATTTTATCATTAAAAATACAATAGCTTAAAACCCGTCTTACTTGCTTGATAACAATGCTTGCACAATGTTATCAAGTTAAGAAATTTCCACCTGTCTTTCACATTAAATAATGAGCATTGGCAAGCATTTGTTATTCTTGCTGCAGGAACAGGTGTATTGAACAATTGATTACCTTTATTTCCAGTTAACTTTTGGCTCTGAATTATCTAGGCTAGGCAATTGCCTTCTTCCGATAACTAATTTTTTTTGCTACAAATTACCTTCATATTGTATTAAGGAAATATACCCCTGTAATATCTCAATTGTATAAGTGAGAGTTGTTTATATATTGTATTTTCTGTTATGCTCTGTCCACATGAATGCAGGTGTCTTATCAAAACATTCATTTATCATAAATGTAAGATGTTTACATAGATTAGTTTGTTGGTTGATCAGAATGATTTTAGTATTTTGTCTAGAGATATTTTCACTTTAATTTAAAGGCTGAAAATGACACTACTTTCTGTTTAATATTATTGAATGAGATGCATATGAAATGAAGTTAAGTGCAACATACTTTAACCCTAACTTTTGAAAGCAGCTTAAATCAGGAAGGATGGTATTCTACAGTATTATGACCTTGAATTTCCAATTCAGGCATGATGGCAATTAGTAACTTGTTTTTATCCTGCTTTCTCCAGGACCTGCTAAGGCTGTGGAAGCATGAGTGTAAACGCGTGATCGCCGATCGTTTCACAGTGTCTGATGATGTGGCCTGGTTTGATAAGGCTTTAGTAAGTGTGGTGGAGGAAGAGTTTGGTGAAGAGAAAAAACTCTTGGTAGATTGTGGAATTGACTCTTATTTTGTGGACTTCTTGAGGGATGCACCTGAAGCAGCAGGTAAACTACTGAAGCAGAATTTTTTCCAATATTTTTATTAATGTTTGAATACAGTTGTGTCCATTTTCCCACCACTTTCCCCTGCCCTACCCATACCCACCTCCCATCTTCAATCCTACCCGCCTTTGGCTTTGTCTGTGGGTCCTTTATACATGTTCATTTATGACCCTTTCTCTTCTTTCCCATGTTATTTCAGCAGAAGCAGAATTTGAAATGCCCCAAAGAGTTATCTGAAGATGGAAGGTTCCGTTTAGGGATGCTGAATTTTTGCCTAGTAAACACTACTGAAATAAACCTGGGACATACTAAGTGCCCAGTAAATACAGAATGAGTGAATAGATGCATACTCATGGTGTTTAAAGACTAACTGGTTTTTATGCATGAGAGTCTTGGTTCCTCAGGTAGAGTTGGGAGGGAGGGGCGTGCAGGAGGAAGTGCACAGGACTGACGCCTGTCACACAGAGGTAGATGTGACGAAGGGACCCACCACATCTTTGCTGGGAAAGTCTCTGAACTTTCTGGAACCTCAATCTCCTTATTTATAAAAATGGGAATATTAATATATGCTTCATGTGGCACTGTGGGGAATAAATGAAATGTTATCTGCAGACTGGCTTAGACAATCTGTGGCTCACAGTCACTGCTGAGTGAGAGGTAGCAAAAATGATGAATATTATTTTTTGGGTCATTCCAAGTGTGCACACTATAAAGAAAGACCTCAAATTACCTGAGAGAGCCATTGAGTATAATTGGAAAGGGAAGGGTGATGTGGAGGCAAGCTTTTGTGGTTATGGTTTATGAAAAATTGAGATATATATCCTTTCCTCTGAAAAGAAGTAGTACTCCAATCATTTTTTCCCTTAGAAATAAGTTGGCTTAAGCAGAATATTTTTCTTTCATTCAATGACCTCTTCCATACTGCGAGTGAATTTTAAGTTAATTTCCAAGTTTAAAAAGGCATGTTTAAACACGTGCTATTTCTATCTTTTAAATGGTTGAAAATGACCAGGCAGCCCCCTGTTAGATTTAATAAGGGTGTTTGTGATCTATCAAGTTTCTGATGGAAAATTGTAAAAGGGGGTTTATTGCTGGCTATGCAGTTGGAAGGATCCTTCTACAGAAAGAAGCTGACACATTTCATTTTAAATCAAGTCACCCAAATACAAAAATGCTGTAAAGGTAGGACCATGTGCAAGATAATTAGAATTTATGAGCTTTATTTCCTCTAATTCAGAAAGTTAAATACTTCAATTATGGTTTCAAGGAGCTCAAATGTGTTTTAGGGTGGATGGCATCTGGAGGCAAATGCTTAATGTTTTGTGACTTCAGAGCACTTAGTTTCTTGAAGCTTGAGTTGAACAGTGATGTGACTACTGGAATTCGGTTAGTGAGAGCTTTGCAACTAAGCTAATCTTAATGATTATGTTAAATCAATTTCCTTGCTTTGTCATACAAAGGTTATTATACAGTTATCTTAGGACAGGGTCAATTGAAAATGATTATGTAGTATTGAATTTGGAGGATACAGTCACTTTCTTAGTACCCAACGAATTTCTAAGTTGTTAGTATATTCAACGAATGTGTTACTTCTTTTTTCCCATTACTGTTAATTGATAGTGAATTTACATATGCTCAGTTTAGCCTTTTCTTTAGTATTATGCTTTGCAGTCAAAGTTGGAAAAGTGTTCAGCTGATATATTATGTTTCTAATTAAAAATGTATTGATTTTAATACTTTCCCAGTGAAATAATTCAATTTATTTATTTATTTATTTATTTAAGAAATCATTGTTCCTTTTCTCTCAATCCTCTACCTCCATTTTCTAAAATTCACTTTTGTCCTCACCACTAATCTGAAATTTCTAAATTATAAAAATTGCCTGAGCAGATGCAAGGACCTCTTTATTATGATTAAAACATCACTTAATTCTTGACCTCTGCTGCTGATATTGATATTAAATTCCTACTTCTTTTGATCTTCATTTTGATGATTAAAGAATTTTTTTGGGAGGATCCTTGAAATAACAATGTTCAATTATAGATACAAGTTAAATTTAGTATTTATAACATTATTTGAAATTGGCCTCTTCTGGGCAGGAAAGAACTATGATGGCACATTGACCACAACATTTCTAATGCTTTTAGTACTGTTTGCTTCTATAAAAATCCATATGACATTTAGATGAAAATCAGTAACATTTAGGGTTAAATTGTAGAGCTGTGAGTGTATTAATTTACATTGAAGGAAGCAGTAAAGCCCAGTGAGTTGAAGACACTTAATTGATTCTTCTTCCCAATCCCAGGAGAAACATCTGAGGAGGCTGATGTGGAGATGCCCAAAGTTTATGAGCCAATTGAGTCTTTTGATCACCTGAAGGAGCGTTTGAATATGTTTCTGCAGCTCCATAATGAGAGTGTCCGTGGTGCTGGCATGGATTTGGTGTTCTTCAGAGATGCAATGGTCCACTTAGTCAAGGTCAGTGGCCATGCCTATTAGCACCTCCCCCAAGTGACAGACACTTGGCTTCACACCAGAATTTTTCCCTCCTTTTTCATTTTCATTTCATAGGAGAATATTCAATTTAAAAATAAACACAGTGCTCTATTCCAATTTAATTTCTAAACTGAATGCAACATGTCACACATACAGGTTTAAAATCAGAGCATGTGTACTTCAAATGTGTGATGAGATAATTTTATTCAGTGTTGCTCTATAGCTTCCAGCTCAGTGTTTTCATTACATAGAATCAATGTGGTTGACAGCTGAATTCAAAGCACAGGCAAAGTGTCTGCTTATTTTTTTGCATCATGCAAAAGATAACTATAAGAAATAGTTCAAAAACTTTGAAGACATTATGTTAAGTGAAATAAGGCAGTCAACAAAAAGACAATTACTGAATGATTCCACTTAGATGAGGTACCTAGAGTACTCAGCTTCATCAGGATAAACAGTAGAATGGTCATTGCCAAGGGCTAGGGGGAAGGGGAAATTGGGGCAGTGTTCAGCGTTCCAGTTTCAGGTTTGCAAGATGAAAATGGTTTTGGAGGTGGATGGTGGTGGTTGAACAATGATGTGGAGGCACTAATGCCATTAAACTAACTTTCCCTTAAAAATAGTTGAGATGGTAAGTTTTATGTTAGATGTATTTTACCACAATGAGAAATAATTCATACACAATTGATTTTGAGTTGATGAAAATTCTGTTGACATGAAATCCACCAAGAAAACAGTTTCCTCTCTGTGAAATTAGTCACTGAAGTATCCATGCACAGGACAGTTGATCCTGAAAGGCTGAGAGTAAAATACATTATTTACTTGAAAACTTATATGACGTAATTTATCTCTGATGGAAGATAATGGCATTTAAAATTTGTTGCTGATATTCTCATGTTGTTTATGTGAATTACTCTTTCAGACTCTACTATATGTCCTCTTAGAAAGAAAACATTTTGAGGCTTTCTTTCATTGCTTAGATTTAAGCAGGAGGTATGATTTCATAATTACATATTTCCACCTCTAATAATTATTTAACTTTAGAAATGGAGATGATTGTAGAGGTTATCAAATCAACCCTCCCCATGAAAATGCAAGAGTGGGCAGGAGGCATTTCTGCAAGGATGGGGTAAATCCAGGAGAGGGAGGGAGACAGAGTTTCTTCTGAGGTTAGATCTCCCGGCATGAGGCATTTAGCCCGAAAACTCTAAATTCTCCAGATCCTGAAACAGCTGCACTGAATTAAAAGCACAAATGTTCTTTCAAAACTGAATGTAAGTAACATTTTGAAATTAGCTCCTAATTAATAGTTGAGTAAGAGTTATGTGTTACAGGAAGAATAGACATTGTGTCATATTTGATGATTAAAAGAAAGAAGGAAAAAAACAAACTTTCTCAATAGATAATACCAAAGGCAACTTTATGACTGACTACTGGAGACAAAATCTAATTGGCCTGGGATTTCATAATAGCTCAAATTGAAGATGAGATTATTTATGTTAGTCTTGTGCGTAAGGTAGTTCCCTAGCACTTTTTTTCCTTTGTTTCACAGTACAGGTGATGATTGATGAATATTTATTGACTGTGGGCAGGACATTGAAGGCCTGGGTGCATCAGCACAGAGTCCCTGACTGTGTTTTGCCTCAATCTCAGAGCCTCTAGTGTGTCTGGTCTGGAATTTACCAAAGAATTCATGACTGGACTTTGAACTAAGATGCTACAATCCTCACTGTCTTCTAGGTTGACCCTCTCTTCTACACTCTTGCTTTCAGTCAATGGTACATTCAAACTCAGTGTTATGTAGGTCTGAGTCTTGAAATATGTGACTTAGTTATAAGACATGATTGAAGACAAGAGAGAGAATTGAAGACAAAATTGCAGCAAAGCAGGATATGATCTGAGACTAAGTATAATTCTTAATTCCTTCCTTAATTAAGATAAGGATTTTTTTTTAACAGAGAAATTTTTGCGATATCTCTTTTGCCTGTTTGGTTAACATTCAAGCCCTGACATGTATGGTTTTTTATAATCTAGTTCCTGCCTAGCATTCTAGCTGCATGGGTCATACTATACATAGTGTGTAATCCAGAAAAAACAACTTCTTATGATGAAACACATCCCAATTTCAGAGCATTTCACCAATACCACATTCCCAGCAGGCACTGCATTGTGTAGATGGATCTATTTACGAGTTTGTCTTTCCTAAGGGATGACAAGTTTTATGAGGACGGGCATCCAGTTTATTCCCCTCAGCATTCATTGGTGTAGTGCTGCTGAAACAGGCACACTACAGAGGCTTGATAGATATGTTTGAAATTAAACCAAGTGGCCAATACACCCCTAAACAATACTTTGGTTCCTCATGTCCTGATATTTCTGTACCCGCTCCTGAAGTTCCCACTCCTACGGGAAATGCTCTGGGCATCTGCTGGCTCGGAGACTTTGCATATGCATCCCATTCCCTCTTCTTAAAATTTAGCCTAGTTCCCACCTGGCATGCCACCCTCTCCGCATGATGAACTTCCAGTCATCTTTCAAGATCCAGGTCAGATTTCAGCTCCACACCTAAGACTTGCCTTCAGCAAGCAGTGTTGTTTCCTGTCCTCCTGTAGCTTTTATTCCTGTCCCAGCACGGACCATATTTAATATCAGGTTTCCGTTTGTGCATCTCTGTCCCCTGCTAGAAAGTGAGCGCCCGTGGGGCAGGATGGACATGATTATATCTTTAAATATTTGTTAATGGAATTCAAAAGTGAATTTCTCTATCTCACAGTCTGCATAAATAGGATAAAATAGCCCCTTTTGAAGGTCTCATTTGATTGTGTTCTCACCTAGTTCTGTTTTTAACTAGGTTATGAGTTTTTTGAGTCTGCTTTTAAAGCCTTCTTTTTGGTTGTTCATCTATATGTTCATTTGTCAAATATGTGCTAGAAACTAGGTTTACCATGTGCTAGAAACTGGGCCTAAAATTTTTTTAAATTTAAGACTCAGGCCCAATTGCTGCAAAAGATGTTGGGATGAAGGGTCCCAATACCCACTTAATAACAATTATTTCAACCTTTAATACATTCACCAGTACCAACCAAAGGAAACGGTTATGACAAAAGCCATGTTAAAATGTTAAACAAGGAAGACACAGGGCATTCTAACATAGCCTGTAGTTGCTACCTACCTGCATTATCTGTGCCTCTTTAAGTAATTCAGGGGCAGAATATGTATGGATGGGCATTGGCAACAATCCCATGAATTCTTGCCAGTCCCACTCCTTCTCTTCCCACAACAACTTTGGAGACGACCACATGGCAAGGGTGAGGAGGAGGCTGGAATAAGGGGTGTGTCACCTCCCTATCTCACAATTTCTCAGGTTCACCACAAGACAGGAAAATGGTTTTCATTTCCTAGGGCTCACACTGAATTGGGAGAAATAATTCAAAAGCCTATAGTAGTCAGTGTAAATAGAGCATAGCTTATTTCTGAATCCCGAGGAAAGATGTTTAACAAAACCTGGGCAGTGTGCACAGTCCTGAGTTATCCTAGGAATCTTCCCAGCCATAGGCAACTGACTCCTTCTGAGCCCCCAACCCACTCTCCAGAGAAAAGTGGGTATTATAGCAATATCCGAGGCTTAACCTGCCGTTAGGAGGGAAAGACTCTGTGCCGAATCTGCACTGAATTTTGCACTGAATTTCCTTTAGGTGGGATTGGAGGCCTGATGGGATAAGTAGTTTATTTGATACCAATAAAAGCCAAAGAAACGTGGACTTTTACCGTAATGGGGAGTAGTGTCTGGGGCTACTGCCTGGAGCAGAGTGGACTCCTGGTCCACCCATAATCACTTTTTGGTAGATATCTTAGGTATCACTGTCTTGACCAAATAATAGGACGGTATTTATATTCATTCTTTAAAAAGACATTCTATATCCATGCCAGATTTTGAGAATTTTATTCTCTTCAATTTAAACTTCATTTTTCAAAAGTGAAGGATTTTTCTAATCACCTGTGGGTTCTTTATTCCAAAAATATGTGTTGTTTTGAAAACGCTGTTTTCTTTCCCATCCTACTGCGTTAGGTTGGGCAAACTGAAGGAAACCTTTAAGTCTCCTTTATTTCTATTCTCGAAGACCCAAAGCAAGCTGCAGTCTGGGCTGACTGCTGACTTATCTGTGTGGTCTCGCCCTAGTTTCCTGAAGGCACAGCCCACAGTCCCCACTCTGTTCAATATTACTGAGCACTGTTCTATTTCAGCAATGCTGTCGTTCCTCCAACCAGTATCTCTCTCTGTCCTGATCTTGAGGAAGCTACATCTTCCAAAATGCCAAGTAGAAGAAATAAGAAAATGGAATGTTTACATGCTGAACGATAGATGCTTTTGCTGTTCCATGTTCTAGATCTCACGCATCATTCGTACTCCCCGAGGAAATGCACTCCTGGTTGGGGTTGGCGGCTCAGGAAAGCAGAGTCTGACAAGATTGGCCTCGTTCATTGCTGGCTACACTTCCTTCCAGATCACTCTGACAAGGTAACAAGATTTCAGTTTAATGAACCTGAAATAAATTTTGATGAAAGGTTCTTAGGGGCCAACTGAAATAAAGAATGCATTTTTATTATATGTATCTTCCCCTTTTGACCTCTGTTATAAACCCTAAAGATTTCATATTAATTATTTGCTGTGGAAACGTTTCAACCTCTTATCGTGGTTTCCTTCCTGTTTTTGTGTTATGCATAATATGACTTTTGTGTGTATTATTCCTCTTGGCACATTTCAGAAGAAATTTATCCCTATTAAATGTTAATTCAGATTTCAGGAATGTTAGTAACCTGGAAAAATAGAAGAAATTTTATATAGATTTACTCATTCACACATTTAAAGATATTTACTGAGCATCACCTGTGTGTCAGGCACTGACCAGGTCCTGGGGAGTACATGGTGAGCAAGGTAAACCTGGCCTGTATCATCATGGAGTTTATTGTAATTCAAGGGGGACAGACAGTTGAGCAACTCGTTCACTAAGATGTGATACATAGGTGCTCTCTATGAAAAAGAAATGCATGCAGACCAGGTTCTGTTGAAAATAGGGGAAGGACTCCTAATCTAGTCTAGGGGGTGGTTAGAAAAGGCTTTGTGGGGGGAGAGATATTCCACCTGAGACCTGAATGTGAGTCAAAATTACCTCAGAGTAGAAGAGAGGGAAAGAATGTTCCAGATGAAAGAATCAACACAGGTGAAGTCTCACTTGAGGCCCTGGAAGAAGTTAAATGTGGCTGAGTGTACAGGGTAAGATGAAAAGTGGGAAAGGAAGAGAAATGGAGACCTTTGAAGGTGTCTTGAGGGCGTTGGACCCCTTCCTGGAGCGATAAGAAACCGTTAATGAGTTACCACTGGGGAAGGCACGTCAGATTTACATGCAGTGCAGAAAATGGATGGAAGGAGCTAAACAGAACAGTCATGAGGCTGTCTCAGGGATCTAGGCAAGAGATGAGGGTGTCCTGAGTGGCAGCAGTGAGGATGGAGACAAGAGGACAGATTCAGGAGATCATTAGCTGAGCTGTTGGACTTATCCATCCTGGTTCTGGCTTGGGAATCTGCTCTGCATCAAGATAGGGAACCCCAAAAGGGTTGTCCTCAGTAATATGTGTGTAGTGCAGGGAGAATTAGCAAGAGAAAAGTCAGCATGGAGAGATAAGCAGGGGGATTTCGGAGAACTTCGGGGTTAACCAAGGTGAGAAGCAAGAGGCTGGTTCGGGAAGTTTAGCTGGGGTGAAAATTACTAGAAATTAATTTCTAGGTGTAGGCGCAGAAAGTCTTGCCTGTTGGGCATTGATCTAGAGCTGTGGTTTGGCCCAATGGAGAAGCATTTAGCTGACCTGTATCTTTGAGGGAAGTCCATGGATACGTGCACTTTAATCATGCTAATTTAAACTTTAAATTAGCTTTGTAGGTTTGCCAGGCATATAACATTAGCCTCTCTTATAGCTGAGATTCCCGAAGACAATGTCTTATCTGAAATCCCAGATCTGCCTGGGAATTGACCACAATATTGCTAACTTCTGGTCTGTCTTGACTGACGCCACACCGTACTGCCTCAGTAAAAATATCTTGCAACTCCTCTGTCTGTGATAAATTACTTCCTCTGCGTGTCACATCGGGAATGCTTCATTACTGATGAAAAGGGGAGGTCACGACCTCCTTGCCTTCTCATAGTCCTCAAGACACCATCCTATAGCTAAGCTGTTGCACAGCCATGCGGCTAAGGGTCAAGGAGCAAGAGCCTCAGGTTTGGGAAGGATGGCCATTAGTGTGTGACTCAGGCCACATTTTTTGACCCCCTTGGTCCAGGGGACAGGGCTGAAGTTCTCACCTATCACAAGAAGCTGAGGCAAGATATTTTCCTTTGTCTTTTTCAGGGGCCAATCTGTTTTTGATATTCTCTTCTAATCACTTACATCTTCTCTAGAAGTCTTCTTAAAATATTGACATGTAGCAGTGGAGTTTCTGGTTCTAGGAAATAGGTTATAGATGGTAAAAAGCACAGAGTATAGAAGTTAAATATTTAGTAGAAAAAAAAACCCAGAAAGCCGTTTGCTCTTGTGCTCTGAACTGTTGAGTTTATTTAATGATATAAAGTTTAAATAATAATTGAGTAAATCTGAGTCTCCAGGGCTGAAATATCTTTCTTTTCACCTTTGGTGGTAATGGGCTTCTCTATATTGGGACCTCTGTAACATTCCATGATTACAAGCTCATTTCCACCAAAGTATTGCTTTTGATAGTGAGAGAAGATTTACACTGTGATATTTTATAATGTTTCTAGCTCTTCTAGCACAGTATACCAATCGCTCAGCAAACTCTTTCATGTGGGACCCAAAATTGCCATGTGTTTGGGGACAAGGAGGGCACCATTTACAGTAGGATATCTCCCTCGTGCCACGTAATAAAGGCTTGACATGCCTCAGTTTAGTTGAATTTAATCTGTGAGGTGTCTTCTAAAATGTCATTGCAGATGGTGCTTAGTATAGATTCCAACTTGACCTTTGTATTATCGTTACCAAAAATTATTTTCAAAATGAAACAAGCACATTCAGATGACATTTAGTTGTGGTAAACATTGTATTTTTGTTTCAGGTTTACTTTGGCTCTAGTTATTTTTTGGGTGTAAAAATCAATTACAATGTTTTACAAAATGTGGAATTTTAAAAATCAATTTCATCTTTGCACATAATCATTTTACAAAATACAGGGTGAAGCATAAGTAAGTTTACAGTTGTTCATATGGAAAATAATATAATAATATAAGAATAAATCCTGTGTTTTGTGTGCTCACAACTGTAAACCCTCTTTTGTCCCACCTGTATACAAATATCAAATTATTATATTGTGTGCCCTGGCTGGTGTAGCTCAGTGGATTGAGCACGGGCCTGCGAACCACACGATCGCGGTTCGATTCCCAGTCAGGGCACATGCCTGGGTTGCAGGCCGGTTCCCTGCAGGCCAGTTCCCAGCAGGGGACACACAAAAGGCAACCATACATTGATGTTTCTCTCCCTCTCTCCTTCCCTTCCCCTCTAAAGATAAATAAATAAAATAAAAAATAAAATCTTAAATTATTATATTGTGTACCTGAAATTAGTATAATGTTATATGTGAATTTACCTCAATAAAAAAATAATTCTTGACTTCGGTGAACATCAAAGCACTCAGAACTTTACCATGATAGTGCACTTCTATTGCTTCCAAAAGAACAGCTATTAGAAACTGAAAGAAATGACTAAAAAGTCAGTTTCATCTTTGTAAGTAAATATAATGAACCAGTAACAGTCACAGACAATGAAACACTTATCTGATGGAACAATGTCAACATTTTTTTGGTTAACTAAATGGCATAAATCATTGGCTTAAAGATCTTTCTTTCCTTCCCATCAAACTAATTTAGCTATTGACACAGTGACAATGTTTTCTTAGATCCTACAGCACATCGAATCTGATGGAAGACCTGAAAACTTTGTACAGAATGGCTGGTCAGCAAGGCAAAGGAATCACTTTTATTTTCACAGACAATGAGATCAAGGAGGAGTCGTTTTTGGAATATATGAACAATGTTTTATCATCCGGTGAGGTAGGAGCTCATTTATCCCTCATGTGTTTTTGTCTCTTCAGATTTCCTCCAGCTTTACAGCTGCCTGTATTTCCTTGCACGGGAGTTTGGAATAAGTGCTATTATTGGGGATTAGGTGATCAGTATGAAGAACGCCATTTTCTATTGGGTTTTTTGGAGAATAAAACTCCCCAAATGTGGCGCTATTTACATTTAAAACTTCAGTGGGTGCCCCAGGAGAAAAATGAGAAAATGGAAGAGAGAGGTTACAAGGACAGCCTGTGACTTCACAATTAATAATAGAATTGTTTGGATATTTTAAAATGTGGTTTATCTCTTCTTGAAGACTGTTGGTTAATTTTCTAAAGGTGAGTTTAAGGACACAGATGAAGGAAAGACATTTCTCCAGCTACCTTTTTGATCCATTTTCTTATGTCTGTATTGAATCTGAGTGTCTGCACTTTTTTTCAGGTCTCCAACCTATTTGCTCGTGATGAAATTGATGAAATTAATAGTGATCTCATATCGGTCATGAAAAAAGAACACCCCAGGCGTCCTCCGACCAATGAGAACCTGTATGACTACTTCATGAGTCGGGTCCGACAGAACCTTCACATTGTGCTTTGCTTTTCCCCGGTGGGAGAGAAATTTCGAAACCGGGCCTTGAAGTTCCCCGCCCTGATTTCAGGATGCACTGTTGACTGGTTCAGCCGGTGGCCGAAGGACGCATTAGTTGCTGGTTAGTGTGGTGGAAATTTTTGTGTCAGTGTTTTTCGGTTTACAATGTTTGTTTCTTTGCATTCTGTGCTGCTTGCTGTCTCTATACTGGGTTGAGGCAAAAGTCACTTTGCCCAAGGTTAAGGATTTTTGCAAGAGGGGATTCTTTCTTGTTTGGTAGTTCATTTTGCACAGAGCGTGGTTATCAGAGAATGAGATCTTCGGTCTGCACCCCTTTGGATTAATGTATAATAACTCTAGTTCTGAAACTATGTCTCAGGTGGATCCCCAGGCAGGTTCTGGAATGTTGCAGGAAACTACTGAGTTTTTAATTTGATAGCATTCATGTTCTGTTTTAGGTGGATCGATCAGCATACGAGTAGTTTAAGCCAAGTGTATGTTGAACGTTTGCTTCTCACAGCTGCAGTCTTGGGAATCAAACTGGAACTCATTACCCAGCATTCCTCTGCTGCTGTCTGTCCGTAAAGAAGGATGTTCACCAGAGGGTTCTGTGACCAGGGTCTTTGCTGCTTCTGCTCCTGTCTGATCTTCTGTCCTATGGAACATTAGTGCTTCTCTTATTGCGTAAATGGAATTGAATGTAAAAGTAGTAAAAAAGATGCTAGAGCTCACTCATTTAGTTGAAGGTTTTTTCAGCTTTTGGTGAGGAGTTATGTGTGGATATTTTAGATGGTAGTTACTTAGGTCTGTCCTTTGACCTGTTGTATCAGAACCTCAGGGGCATACTGATTCAATGGCAGTGGCTTTCAAACTGTTTTGTCTAATTTTTGTGTTTTAATAATGAATAAGAAGAGTCTTATTTCCCAGTAAAACCCCACAGGTAGCCATAATATATAACACAGTACAAAGTGGATGAGAGGAAGGATTCTGGAGTCTACCTTCTCATCTGCCCTCCCCACCCCTGGCTCCACACCTGCTCTCCAGTGCTGCGGTACCTAGTGAGAGGAATGGCTGATTAGCTCATATATACACACACACACACACAAATATATATATGTATTTATTTATACATGTATTTTCATATATGTATATAAATATAGATTTATATATAAATTCTTATCCATGGGGGAGGTTTTGTCCTTAGCACACTACTATTGACAACTACAGTTTTCCAATCCATGGCTTTTAAATACAGATGATTTTTGGTATATTCGAAGTACAAATGTACAGAAGATTTTTAGTTTTATACAGTCCCACATGTCTATTTTTGCTTTTGTTGCCTGTGATTTTGGTGTCATATCCAAAAAATCATTGCTGAGACTAATGTCGAAGAAGTTATGCACTATGTTTTCTTCTAAGAATCTTATGGTTTCCAGTATTACATTTAAATCTTTAGTATGTTTTGAGTTGATTTTTGCATATACTATAAGGGTCCAATTTCATTCTTTTGCATATGGATATTCATATTTCCAGCAGCATTAAAAAATATATATTTATTTATTTTTGGAGAACAGGGAAGGGAGGGAAAAACAGAGGAAGAAAAAATTGGTGTGTAAGAGAAACATTAGTTGGTTGCCTCTCTCATGCCCCTAACCAGGGACCTGACCTGCAACCCAGGCACATTCCATGACTGGGAATAGAACCAGGGAACTTCTGCTTTGTGGGTTGACCAAACCCTAGACACCCAACCCAATGACCCACACCAGTAAGGGCTCCTGCACCATTTTAAAGAGCCTATCTTTTCCCCGCTGTGTATTCTTGGCACCCTGTTGAAGCTCTAGTCACCATATATGCTTGAGTTCATTTCTGGACTCTCTATTCTGTTTCATTGGTCTATATGTCTGCTTGTCATACTGGTATCATACTGTTTTGATTACTGTAGCTTTGTAACATATTTTGAAACCAGGGACTGTGAGGCCTATTGCTTTTTTTTTTGCCTTCTTCTTTGTTTGGGGTTTTTTTTTTTGTGGTTCCATACTGTTTTTTATATTTTTGTAAAAAAATTTCATTGGGATTTTGATGAGGATTGCATTGAGCCTGTAGATCGCTTTGGGTAGTATAGACATTTAAAAAATAATGTTTTTCTAACTCATAAACATATGATGTCTTTCCATATATTTATGTATGTCTACTCTAATTTTTTCCATTAGTGTTTATAGTTCTCAGTGTACAAGTCTTATACCTCCTTGGTTAAGTTTATTCCTAAGGGTTTTTAAAAATAGTTTTCTGATGCTCTTTTAAATGGGATTTAAAAAAATTTTTCTTTTGGGTAGTTTGTTGCTATTGTGGAGAGTATTTTTCTAATTTAAACATGCTCAGCAGTATAATATTATATTTGTAGTCCCTTAATAACTATATTTTTTATGTATTTGAATTTAAATTGGCTGAGTCTCTTGATGAAGCATTTAAAGAAAAATATGCTTCATTTTATTTTGTAAAATTCTGCTTTCCCACCATGTAATAATCCCCATTTTGGCAAATCATAGTTTATTGCTTTATATGGCATTGTTTTGAAGTAATTGTTTCTAAATATCTGTATTATTTTCACTCTGGTGGTCTTCTATTTCCTAACAAAACTCTGATTTCAAACTTCCAAACTGCTACTAAATCAATGAACTTCATTTAGGTTTCTCCACAGTAATTAGTAATGCTCTTCTAGTTTCCACTTTAAAGTGGTACATAGTTTTGAAAGTAGACCATCCTCACTTGACAATAAAAATCTCAAGCAAAAGCAATAGCACATATTTGGCAGATATATATTTTTCAAAGGAGGCCATTTTAATTGTGTAAATCACATGGCCCTCTTTGAAAATTGTTACTTGATTTGCATCATACATACAAGATTTTGTTCCTGTGAGTTCCACTTCTGCAACTGTTCACAACTAACGGTGTAGCACACAGGCAACTGCACACGGACTGTGAGTACCCATGGTTTTCCAGTGGAAGTCTCATGCTTTTGTGAAGCTCATTACTCAATAGGTATTTTTGAACTTTGGTCACCAACTAAAAATGTTTTCTTACCAATCCAAAGACTCTACTTCATTTGGTTCTATTTGAATTTCAAAATCAAAGTAACCTGGCTTTTGGAGTCCATCACCTTTGGGTTAGAATTCCAAACCTGCCTCCTACAAGCAAACTTCTCTGAGCCTCATTAGCTTTATCTATAAAAGTAGACACAATATTTCAATCACTTATGGGTATTGTAAGGATTAATTGATAAGGTTCTGTGATTTAGGATCTTCCAAGGTTAGGTATGCTTTGCCCTCTGAAGGTATCAATTAAGAATGTGTATTTGTTTATAAGAGAAGCAGTGGCTGAAACATGTAAGTTTTTTCCTTTTTCCTGCTACCAAGGGAATGTAGAGTGTACAGTGCAAGACAGCACCATTGGGGTCTTCCTCCTTCTGTGCTGCTGTCATCTTTAGAGTGTGACTCTTGTCCTTCCAGGCTCAGGTGGCTGCTACAGCTCAAGGCAACCTGTCTGGAGCTTTGCCTTTTTGCCTCAGGACAGGATTCTCCCCCAGGAGCTTTGTCTGCATGTCATTGTCCAGAACTGGGTCACCCCTAGTTGTGAGAGAGTCTGGGGAATCAAAGTTCTAGTAGAACAGATTGCTACTCTGAGCAAAATTGGGATTTTTTAGTGACAAAGCGAGTGAATGGCTACTGGACAGGCAACTAAAGTGCCTCCCTCAATTTGTTACTTCAGTCCTTTTAATCCAAATGAAGTGGAAATGGGAGGACAGCAAAATTCAGGGACTGAACCCAGTGTCCTCCCCTCTGTCCCAGACATACCACATCATGTTCCCCATCAAGCGACATGAATGCACACTACCAGGATATAACCCATTGCAGCCTAACACACCTCCTGAAGGTGGGGCCCAATACTGGCATCGCCGCCTTGGTGAAGGGATACTGAACAGGACAGAAAGGTTTTTGTGGCCTCTTGTCCCTTGGGTCACCCTAAGAGGAAGATCCTTTGTATAACCTTCCCTGCATCAGAGATTGTTGGTCTCTGGGAAAACATACTTGGAATCCATCCCATTTTCACTCCCTGTGATTTTTGGAGAGACAAAAAGGCAACTTGCCACATAAAGAAAAAAGTTACCATTACTGATACTCCCTGTTCATATCAGATGCAAAATAATGGTAAACAACTGGAGTTTTTCAGAAGGCAGGCATTTTCTTGAAGATAGCTCATAATGCCAGGTAAAGTGCATGTCTGGCATGTAGTGAATATTGAAGCTGTTGTTCTTAACACCTACAAAACATTTGTCATAGGTAAGGATTGTTCATATGTGTCCAGCGCCCAGACTTAAACTTCCTGTAATTTAAACTGTCTCTTTAAGACTTCTGAGTGTCTTAAATTATTGCCTTTCAGTGTATATGGTAAACTCTATTTATAACAAAATTGATAAATGGTCTCTATTACTTACATAGATATAAATTACTGCCCCACAATTATTGCATCGATTTAATGATCGATTTATAATGGTGAAAAGATACCATTTTTTATTTCTTTGCTATTACCTGATAGGTTTGTTCACTTGATTTCTTCTCTTTACTTTTTTTTTGTTGGCCATTTTCTAAATATTTGCCACTCTTATGTATACTATTTAATATTTTAAGTATCTTTAAAGCAAATCCATAGGCCATTTTCCCCTAAGGTTCATAAGGGTGATTGTGGTAAGTTTTAACTGCATAGGTGAAACCCTGTTAGGTCCCTTGGGGATGAGACCAAGTGTGACCTCCTTTTGCACCCCACGGTGTCATCCCAAGGGCAGGTGTGGAGCAGACGTTTACTGTGTACATGGTGATTGGTGAGCTTTGACTTTGCAGCCTTTCCTTACAATAGGAGACGCTGTTTGACAATTGGTCCTGTGTTTGGCACTGTTGGGAAGATGAAGGTCAACGACAGGAGATTTTTTAGCCAAACGTTTTTAAAGGATGCTGTAAAATAGAATTGACTGCAAATGACTGGCTGCCACATTTAAGAACAAGTTGGCCCAGGCATAAAAAATTTTAGTGGTGGACGTGCAATGTATCGCATGCAGTAGAAGCCTGGGGGAATTAAGGCTCTGACAGGTTCTAAGTAAAAAAAATGAATGAGATTTTAAATATGAGTACCAGGTGGGCACTGATTTCTGAGTTATTTGTGCCAGTTTCATTCTTACGTACACCATAAAACAGCCTGGCTGCAGACCAGAACCTGCAGCTATGTCGCAGAGACTTGACTGTATAAATACCAGAAAACAAAGAGTGATAGGCTTAGAGTCTGTGATAGTTTTGAACATGAAGGGGAAAATAAAATGATTGAAGTCATAGGGCTGGGGCCAAAAATGCTGACTTATATCTATCTAGTTGGAGCTATAAAAATGGTATGGAGTCCTCAGCAATGTCTGAGTCTTTTAAAAATAGCCAGTTAACTTTTACAATGGTAATTCATGCTCCTGTTTCCTATGCTATTGTCTTTATTCTCTCTAGTGTCGGAACACTTCCTGTCTTCCTATGATATTGACTGCAGTTTGGAAACCAAGAAGGAAGTGGTCCAGTGCATGGGCTCCTTCCAGGATGGGGTAGCTGAGAAGTGTGTTGAGTATTTCCAGAGATTCCGACGTTCTACCCATGTGACTCCCAAGTCATACCTCTCCTTTATTCAGGGCTATAAATTGATATATGGAGAGAAGCATGTGGAAGTGCAAACTCTGGCCAACAGGTAAGTGTGAAGTTGAAGTGCAGAGTTATTTTCACTCAGTGGCTGTCAATGGGGTGCAATGTGCTCCTAGTGAATATTTTTGTTTGTTGAAACTCGTGTGGTGGCGGGTGTGCAGCGGTGCTGCTGTCATCAACCAAGTAAAGGCTGGGGGTCCTGGTAATCATCATCCTACTGTGCACAGGACAACCTCTGCATCAGGCAGTTCTTCATCCCCAAGGGCCAATAATAGTGCTAAGGGTGAACCTTCCTCTCAAGCCTATGCAAAGTGTTTTATGGTCGTTAGGGGCTTAATTCTCACCCAATAGGATAAAATGTTGCCAAGTTTTTTGGTAGCTTACCGCTTTGTCTAATAATGATTGACATAATTATAGAAATAGTAGACCTGGAAGGAAGCTGAGGACCCAGATATCCCCTCCTCCCTCCTCTCATATCTTTCTGTCCCTTCTGTGTGTCCAGGATGGTCTGTCTGATGTTCTCTGAACGGGGAATACCCTATTTCGCTGAAGTTTGTTCTTAATTTCACTCTCTGCCCTGCTCTTCCAGACCACTTATATCTTCTGCCTAAATATGGCCAGAGTCATCAGAGTTGATGCAGGAGGGACACCTGGGTGGGTGACCAGATTAGATAACTCTGAGGGCTTCAGTCTTCACGACACATTACTTCAGGTTCAGCAGGCAGCTAGTCCCGTCTTGACGCTGTTCTCAGGGCTTTAAATTCCTTTCTTCTCTTGATCCCAACTCTTTCTTCTTTAAACCTCATTGGTTCCTTTTGACAAGCAGAAGTCATTAATTTTGCTCCCACTAAGATAAGCCTTTAAGTATTTGAAGTGTATTTTCATTTATCTAAACTTCATGAAGCATGTTACCTACATGGTACAGATTCTAGACCCACTGTGGTTCTTCATGTCATGCAGAATATTTTTAGCAAGTTTTCTCTTCCCACATAGTCTATGGAAAACTTATAAATGTCTTCAGACTAGAATCAAGCCTGGTCCTGTACCCTTTCTGTCAAGCTGTGTTCAATTTGCTATTTGTGTATATACTCTTTCTTCAAATATGGCCATTATTATGTATAGTAGTAGATCACTTGGAAAATGTGGCCAAGTACCACAAAATTGAACATTGATCCCTTGGATTTTTCAATGCCAGGATGAATACTGGATTGAAAAAGCTAAAAGAAGCTTCAGACTCTGTGGCAGCTCTGAGCAAAGAACTGGAAGTGAAAGAAAAGGAACTACAAGTGGCAAATGATAAAGCTGACACGGTGGGTAGACATTCACACGTGTTTTGCATTCCCTGTTCACAAATGTTAGGGATGTGTGCATAGTTGCTAAGTTATAGCCATGAAAGTACCAATTATTTATTTCTACTAGTATACAACAATATTCATAGTTTTAAGTACGAAAAATTTTATAAGTGGACAAAATAAAAAATCAAGGCAAAAAATATGCCTTTTCAGCTCCGTCTTTGGTAATTTTTGTTTTATGTTGAACTAGGTCTTAAAAGAAGTGACAATGAAGGCACAGGCTGCTGAAAAGGTCAAGGCTGAGGTACAGAAGGTGAAGGACAAAGCACAGGCCATTGTAGATGGCATCTCAAAAGATAAAGCCATTGCTGAAGAGAAACTGGAAGCAGCCAAACCTGCTTTAGAAGAAGCAGAAGCGGCCTTGCAGGTGAGTCTGTGTGATATCACAGATGTGAAGTCGAGGGCCCAGGAGGAGGACTAAGAAACGATGGTGACAACAGGAAATGCTCTAGTGCTTCAGACCAATGCTGTCTCCACAGGAACAACTTCAAGTAACATTTTTTTGCATGGAGATGTAATTAGCTCTTTATAGATTTAGCATGTGCTCTGTCACATCTCATTTCCCACTCATGACTGATTGATGGGCAATGTCATACTATGGCAGTCAGGAGTCCTGCATTCTCATTTCTACTCTGGCACCAATAAGCTATGTGACTTAGAGGAAGCTGCATTAAATTGCTGAAATACCACCTCTTCGCTCATTCCCTGTGGACACTGTAGTGGTTCTGTAAGATGTAACATTCTATGAGTTTATCTGTGAGTTACCCTTATGGGGAAGTACTGATCTACAGTAGTTTATTCATGTCAGAGTTTGATCGGGCTTCCAACCTAATTATTTAATGGAATTGTGTGGTGATAGCAAATAGTGAAAATAGATAGGAGGTTGGATTCTGAGGAAATATGATGAGTTTTGTGAACTGGAACACACCTTAAAGGGCTTGGTCCAGTTTTGAAATCTCAATTTAAAATTTTTGGGGCCTCAATATAAGATTGCTTTTATTTCAGTCTTGTTCATCCGATGCCTTGCGTAATTGATTGCTAGATGAAAAGCTGCTGAATTGAGGGGACTCTGCTTGTCTGTCCACTGCTAATTCAAGTTACATAAACTCAACTGAGCATGCATTTATTTGATCCTGTAATTATTATTTTTTATGACTTCTTTAGCATATTTCCTGAAGCAGTTCCAAATCTTTTTGATCCAAGTGAAGTCTTTAAGTTTTCTGAGTCAATCTACAGTATCCGAATTAGATCTTTCCTTCTTATTTCTCTCTCCAACTTTTCACACTGCACTTACACGTGACATGTCTTCTCTTGTCACCTCCCCATTCCTCTGTGCACGGGCTAAGCTGTCTCCTTAGACACTGACATCCTCCAGGTTCTTCCATCTGTCAGATTGGTGGGCAGCTCATTTCTCCCTTAAAAAAGCTTTACTGGCTATGACTTTCATGCAAATGTATACAACTTGACTTTGGGGACCAGTATGCACCTAATGAAACCATTAACACCACACGGCCATAGAAATATCTATCAGCTTCCAAAATTTGCTCCTGCTCCCTTTACATTATTATTACTTTTTATTATAAGATGTACCCTTTTAACAAATTTTAAGTACATAATACAGTATTGTAAACTATAAACATTATGCTGTATAGATCTCTAGAATTTATTTATCTTGCATGACTGAAACTTTGTACCCTTTGACCATTACCTCCTCCTTTCTTCTCTCCCCCACTCCTGGCAAGTACCATTTTCCTCTCTGCTTCTGAGTCTGACTGTTTTATATATGTATTTATTCATTCATTCATTCACTTATTTTTAATATATTTTATTGATTATACTATTATAGCATAATGGTATTATGCTATCCCATTTCTCCCCCTTCATTCCCCTCCACCCTGCACACCCCCTCCCACCCACATTCTCCCCCTTTAGTTCATGTCCATGTGTCTTAAATTCTTTAGCTTTTACATTTCCTATACTATTCTTGCCCTCCTGCTGTCTATTTTCTACCTACCATCTATGCTACTTATTCTCTGTACCTTTCACCCCTCTCTCCTCCTTTCACTCCCATTGCTAACCCTTCATGTGATCTCCATTTCTGTGGTTCTGTTCCTGTTCCAGTTGTTTTCTTTGTTTTTGTTTTAGGTGTGGCTGTTAATAATTGTGAGTTTGCTGTCATTTTACTATACATGTTTTTTTATCTTCTTTTTTTTAGATAAGTCCCTGTAACATTTCATATAATAAGGGCTTGGTGATTATGAACTCCTTGAACTTGACATTATCTGAGAAGCACTTTATCTGTCCTTCCATTCTAAATGAAAGTTTTGCTGGATAAAGCAATCTTGGATGTAGGTCCTTGGATTTCATGACTTGGAATACTTCTTTCCAGCCCCTTCTTGCCTGTAAGGTCTCTTTTGAGAAATCCGCTGACAATCTGATAGGAACTCCTTTGTTGGTGACTGTCCCCTTATCTCTTGCTGCTTCTAGGATTCTCTCCTTCATTTTTATCTTGGCTAATGTAATGATAATGTGCCTTGGTGTGTTCCTCCTTGGGTCCAACTTCTTTGGGACTTTCTGAGCTTCCTGGAAGTCTGGTTCCTTTGCCAGATTGGGGAAGTTCTCCTTTATTATTTGTTCAAGTAAGTTTTTCACTTGTTGCTCTTACTCTTCCCCTTCTGGTACCTCTATAATTTGGATGTTGATTCCTTTTTCTTTTTCTTTTTTTAAAAAGATTTTATTTATTTATTTTTAGAGAGAGGGGAAGGGAGGGAGGAAGAGAGAGAGAGAAACATCAATGTGTGGTTTCCTCTCATGTGGCCCCCACTGGGGACTTGGCCTGCAACCCAGGCATGTGCCCTGACTGGGAATCAAACTGACGACCCTTTGGTTTGCAGCCCGCGCTCAGTCCACTGAGCTACACCAGCCAGGGCTGAGTCTGACTAATTTAGATTCTATACATAAATGAGATCATTGAGTATTTGTCTCCCTGTGTTTAGCTTATTTCACTTACAATAATGTCCTCTAGGTCCATGTCATAAAATGAAGGATCTCTTTCTTTTTTTTTTAAGGCTGATTTTACTTATATACAAAACATTTTCTTTATTCATTGATTCATTGATGGACATTTAGGCTGCTTCTGTATCTCAACTATTGTGAATAATGCTGCAGTGAACATGGGGATGCAGATATCTCTTTGAGACCCTGGCCTCTTGGCTTCTCTGAAAGTGTCTGATCAACAGAGAAAAGGCAACAATAGTGTAAAGAAACTTCTAAACCTTTATTGAACTCATGATACCTAATGGCATCCCAGGAGTAGAGTAAATGGCATCAGGTCTTGCTTAAATACTTGCATTTTCCTAAGACTTAAAAGGCTTGGCATCTCTTTTAATACTATAAAGCATTTTCCAGGATCCTCGTAATTTAGTGCTATCACTCAAACATTCTGCATTATGTAATCATCAGTGCAGAAATGTGTGGGAACAGGGGTAAGATGATGGGGCGTATGCGAGAGGGTTTGAATAATTTCTTTCATTGGTTGTGCCTCCATCTTATTGCCTCTTTGGGAGCTTTCAAAATCTTGAAACGTACCACCGGTGCATACAAAGAAAGTTCCAGGTACATCCAGACTCTAACACTGTGGCGTGAGTTTGCATAAATTAATGCAACAAATAAGGGCACAGCAAAGAATGTGTCTCTTCCTAACTCAATGCTAATCTGACATGACATAAATATACAAGATGCCTCCAGATGTTAAATAACTTACTTTGCAGTGATGTATGGGAAATTATATAACGGTCATATTGCTTTGCCTGCTGAGAAAAGAGGATTTCAATATTTGCTGAAATAGTTGAACTTCATATATAGCCCTCTCTCCAACTCCTTTTACCTGGGTACCTTAAAATAATGAGCTCAGTCCTAAAGCCAAAGTAAAATAGGCATGTTCAGCTTTTATACCTTGTATAAGTTTAATTTTTACTGTACTTTCCCCATTGGCTGCTATTATATTTCTTCCCTTTCCTTTACAGCTACACTTCCTCAAGTAAAGGTTCATCTGCCCTCTCTAGCTGCTGCTTCTTCTTTTTTAAACACAAATTCTCCTTCACTTCACAAATATTAGTCTGTTGAAGCAAACCTTTTCAAAGTATATAGTTACATTTCTAACTATCAGGTTCAGTGATTTTCTTTTTTTCTAGTCCTTGGAGAAAAGATTGTTAGCTTTGATGAGAAAGACACTGGGTATTTTCTTCTGGCAGGAGGAAGGCAGATGCAAATAAGATACAAGGTTTTCAAGATATGGAAGGAATGAATGTAGAACTTTTGACCTACAAAGGACACTGTATCAGATTATTATATTTAATATTTTCCCAATACTTATTTCACAAAGAGTTTAAGAGAGAGAACAGTTATTATCAACGGCAGGGATTCTATACAATTATTCAATAATTTACGCTATAAAACCATCCATATTGGAAATGGAACAAAACTTTTCTAACAATTTATGGAAATTCATATTGTCCAAGTTCTGTCATTTAAAGGTCAGTTTCCAGCTAAGAAACCTCTAATTATTCAGTCTCCAAGCTCTGGGGCCACCCGCTTGTGTCCATCAGTCCACTGTGACAAGTCAGAGTTGCTTAAGAGAGAGGCAGATTCTTGACCTACATAACTAATGAGTCAGAAAGCCCTGAAAATACTGGAGTTTTCCTGGTTGAGAATCCTTGGTATGTACATAAATGCTGACTATTCTTTTTTCTTTCAGATTACGCTATTCTGTTTTCTGACCCTGAGTGGTCAGTACGGTTCTAGGGAAGTCACAGCTCCTTGTCTGCTCAGCAGTGTTTCTTTCCTCATTGTCAGTCTGAATTGTAAACATTTGGACTTTTGGGGACATGGTTTTCTTTGGGATTAAATATGCATCTAGGCCCCATGACTGCATCTAATTAAAAAAATGCTCATTTTCGTCTGTCAAAATCATAGCATTTAGACATGAAAGATTTGTCTGCACGTTCTCATCTGAGATTGGGTGATAACCTCCCTTCCTCCGCCAGACCATCAAGCCTTCGGACATTGCCACCGTGCGCACACTGGGCCGGCCACCTCACCTCATCATGAGGATCATGGACTGTGTGCTGCTGCTGTTTCAAAGGAAAGTCAATGCCGTGAGAATTGACCTGGAAAAAAGCTGTACGATTCCTTCCTGGCAGGAGTCGTTAAAACTGATGACTGCAGGAAACTTTTTACAGAACTTACAGGTTGGTAGTTCAAGTGTTTATTACTTTAATTTCTTTATATATAAAATACGACTAATTTATCCTTTATAGGTTTGAAAATATCATTTCCCACTTTCTGCCTTAGTTGTTCATTGTATTAATGGTGTCTTTTGATAAGCAGATGCTTAAGTTTAATATACCCAATTTTTCCATATTTTCCTTAAGTGCTCTCTGTGTTCTCTTCAGGAAATCTTTGTCCACCTCTAAGGCAAAATGAATGCTTCTATGTTTTCCTTTAGAAGTTTTGTTATTTTATTGTTCATATTTAGAGCTTGAGAAAACTAATTGGGAATAATCAACCCACATCCATTTCCCAAGTCATAACTTTAGCACTATCTTTCATTCTGTTTTCAATTCAACGTTGCCCAGTGGCTGCTGCAGCTAGATCGTCTTAGAGCAGCTCTAACAAGAAGTGGTTTATGAAACTAGTGGGCCACACAGACTTGTCCTGGACGATTAAAAAATGAGACTCTGTGAGGTCAGTGCCACTGCAAAGGAATAACACGTTGAGTGGAAAAGAGGTGGTGAACTCTGATTGGGTGCATTGGAATGGTAATGGTGGCAGGGACATTTTCACAGATAAATGTGACAGTGGACTTGAATCCTAGCAAGAGACTCTGGGCTCCTGCATTACATATCCCGTGGTAGAGCAGCTATATATCCTGGAAGCTCTGTTGCTATTTGCCTTTTGTCACCAACACCCTTAAGTTGCTCCTGAGTATTCTTCTGAATTTTCTTCTGGCTTCACCCTTTCAAGTCTGAATGTGTTAAAGCAGGTCTGAATGAGATGGTGTTCTATCCTGCATTGTATATCTCCTCCTGTGAAGGCCTGTTTCACTGAGTTATTTAGGCACTAATTTTTTTTTTTTTTACTTGGAAAACACTGACCAGCCTCCTTTAGATGATCAAACACCACTTTTAAGAGGTCCAATTTCATTGCTTGTTCAGTATTTTCTCTTGACGCAAGAAGGCATTCTTTATCCATTTCTGCTACTATTTAAAAATATTGATTCTTCTAGGACATAACAATTCTCCCATATTCTTGATAGGTCTATGATTAAAAATGAATTCATTACCCTCAGGGACTAATGCCTAAGTTATCTTCACATTTCAAGTGAGTTTAATAGAACCACTGAATGTATTAAGATTTAGTTGTCACTATATGCTAAATATATACATCCTTCAACTAAATATCCCTCTGTATGTTTGTTTTCCGTTGTTGATTTTATGGGTTTATAATTCACCTATTAATGACATGAAAATTTTATTGCCTTGGGAATTCTAACAAACATATTAGTATTCATCACGGACATAATTTCCTTTCTCCTTAGATCACAGAAAACTTATTTAGAGTTGATATATCTTGTCCACAGAAGATAAAGTGTATATTGACTTCTTTGCCATCATTGCTTACTCTCCTTTCACCTTTAGGACTTTTGCCTAATAGCCTGAAGTTTGGGCAAAATATGATGTCATTCATCCTTTTCAGCGCTCAACAGCATTGTGAGTGTAATGTGAATATGACTTCATGAGAAGTATTTTGACTGAATTTTACTCCCTTTTCCATAGCAATTCCCAAAAGACACAATCAATGAAGAAGTGATAGAATTTTTGAATCCTTACTTTGAAATGGCAGACTACAACATCGAAACCGCTAAACGTGTATGCGGGAACGTAGCTGGTCTGTGTTCCTGGACCAAAGCCATGGCTTCCTTCTTCTCTATAAACAGAGAGGTGTTGCCTCTGAAGGTAAGCCTTCCAGGTGGAACTGTGTAACCCACACCTTAAAGGAGTCTCTAGGTCAGTGGGCTTCATCTTTTCATGCAGTACAGGAGTTTTCATCCTTTGGTATTATTGTACTCAAGTCCACGGGGCGACAAGTGACAGAAAGGCTGTGCACAAGATTTTTCTTTCTTCTCTGTACGCCTACTCCAATCAGAATGATGTGAGCCTTAAGCAGGGACCCTCTGTAAGAGTACCAACCCCATGTGGGTGTCTGGATAGTTCCCTACTCACTGTCAATTTCAAAAAAAGGAACACAGAAAACCATAGCACAGAATTATCCAATGATGTTCAAGATCTCATACCAGGAAATCCTATGGAATAGGCAGGGTTGACACATAGACATTGGTGGCTGGTCTTGGTTGCAAGGCATAACATCGTATTCCCTCTCTTTTGTTCCTCAGGAAAGACACTGAATATTATCTCTTTATGATTTAATGTGATTTTAGAATATGCCTATGTTTCCCTTTGCATAACTGTATTTCCACTCTTCATTTGTGCACAGCCTCCCACTGTTCAGTGACATTCAGTCTTTAGCAATACAAAAACAAGTGCATGTTTTGAAAATGGGGTACTGGTATCCCCAAAATTATACCTCATGGTTTTGTTGTTTTGCTTTTGTATGAGTCTGATATTTTTCAATCATCAACTAAAATCCACTTACACTTAAAACTACCCAGGGAACTTAATAATCATGATAGGAATAATCAAAAGTAGAAAGGACAGAGATAGAGTTGCAAGTTTGGTTTTATTTTCTAATTATTATTATACCAAGACCATTTATTTACTTGTGGAGGCCTTTGTGGTCCTAGGGCAACCTTAAAACAAAAGATACTCATTTGGCTCAGAGACTTTTAGAGAAAATAATTGATGTGCTGTCAGAACTTATGAATTTGGGGGCCACTGAAGACTCCAGCATGGCTCAAAAAATACCATTCTGATAGTGATGAAATTATACCCATCTCAAATAAAAAGTATAGAGCATCCTTGATAATTTTTTCAGCATATATATTGTCTTTAAGAAAATTACAGTTGAATTCATGATGAGTAGTTTTTATTTTGTTGTAATTATTTTAACTAAAATGAGTTGAATTCAGTATAAAATAGTGGCGTTCTGAATAAGGCTTGGAGTCTCCTCCCTTATGTTCAATACATTTCAGCCTTCATCCCATCCAAGGAACATCTGGATCCCACAGTAGGAAGTGAAGGAAATTATCATCAGAAGTGGGGACCTTTTACTTGCTCCTGGAATCTTTACTTCTCTTCCTGAGAAATATGTTCTGGGAGTTCTTTCATAGCATCTGGGAACATTAATTTTGTCAGATGTCTCATAATTGCAGTCATAAAAATAAATGCAGTCACATAGATCCTATGTATTCACTATGTAGGAAGAAGTCAAAGATGTAGTACAAGTTATCATTGGGTAGCTTTGCTTAATATGTTAGGAAATACAGACTGAGGTCTCTAATGTCTCTTATTGCTGGAAGGGCAACGCCCACAAACTCTTGCTTCCTGATTGAGGACAGATTAAGGACACTCATTAAACTCCACTTGCAGCCTCTTTAATGCCAATTAGTAATGGAGACACATAGGAGCCATTCTCTTTTATCTCACAACCCCTGTAAATGGGACAGCTTACTTCTAGTGGGGAATAAACTTAAATATTAATACTAACAATAGCACTTTAGAGTCTATTCAAGTTCATTATAATGAGTCTCTCCTTCAAAACTTTATGAAAGCCAGTAAATATCAGTCTGTATAAACAGAACATCACAATAGTAAAGCCTTAAATATTGAATACAAATAATAACAATAATAATATCTATTAGTTACTGAATTTGTATGCCAGGTTCTAGACTTGGGTTTTTACTTATGTTATCTTATTTAATCATCTCTCTCTCTCTCTCACACACACACACACACACACACACACACTCACACACTCACACACTCACCTACACTCACACATAGACACATACACAAATCCTAAAAGGTAGATTTTCAATATCTCAGTGGAGACACTGAGGCTCCCAGAGTTTAAGAGAGCTGAACATGGTCCTGCAACTTCTCTTGTGAGCAGTTGGATTCAAAAGATTCTGTACATTTTACTTAGCAACTTTGGAGACCTTCATTTAAAACTTTTCTAAAAGTAAGTTCTTAGAAAGTATTCAAAATCTTTGGGGCTGTGGTAGTTTGATAATATTGGGTAATTTAGTGAGTTGGCACAGTGACATTGCTTTTCTTCCATGTTTAAGCCTTGGCAACAGGTATGGCTTTGAAAAGACCCGAGGAAAGATATGTCCCAAGAGGCAATTTCTTTTTTAAAACATAATTTTTAACCCTCGTCATTGCCTGTCCTTGACGCTAGTCAGGTATAGAACTCAGACTTTTCCCCTAAAGAATTATTCTGCCAAAATTTAGGAGCCTGAGATTTTCTAATGAGAAAATAATTTATCGCAAAAAAATGTTTTTAAGATAACCTTTTCATCTTAAACATTTCACAAAGAAGATGGCTTTCATAGTGGATCTCCCTGCTAAGGTCAATTTTAACATTTTAAAGATTTTTAAAAGGAGAAATCTGATATCAGAAAAATTGTCAAAAAAATCCAAATTCCTGTAAGCTTGGACTATTTTTCTACCTATCTTTTGCTAATATTGCTTTTGACTATGTCTACTGAGTCTAACTTGGTGGCTTCCTTAAAATGGATATTTTTAATTGGTCACAACTCAAGGTATCAGTTCTTTTTTGAAAAGCAAGCAGTGTGTGAGAATTATAGGAACAACATCAAGGCCACAACTGCCCACAACACCTAAACTTTATATTCATTGAACAGTTATATTCCGTCTTTTTCTGGTTTTAACATCCTCAGTAATAGCGGTCAGTTCTCCTATATGGATTGTTTCAAACAGAAAAGTTTTTTTCCCTTCAACTCTTAATATCGCAATGTTTTTTATTTTACCAATGTATATTTAGTACTGCAATATTCTGATCTAGGAATTAACAAACTATGGCCCGCAGGCCAAATCTAACCCACTACTCATATTTGTATGACTTGTGAAATAAGAAAATTCTTACAATTTTCACTAACTCAACAATGCCTTGATTTTACATTTTGGCCACGAAAACCTAAAATATGGAAAAACATTACTGACATATATTTTAACGATTTTAAGTGTTTGCTTATAAACATTTATGTCAAGTTCACATGAAGATTTGGTCTTGACTTAATGTGATTTGAAAAGACTTTAAGGATGGAACAAAGGAAAGGTATAACCAACCACGAGACAGAGCTGAGTGCTGTCAGACTCGGAAATGCTGGATGTGTGGTTTGACGCCCATCCCTGCTCCTGTGTGTCCTGTGCAGGCCAACCTTGTGGTGCAGGAGAATCGCCATGTCTTGGCCATGCAGGACCTGCAAGAGGCGCAGGCAGAGCTGGATGACAAGCAGGCAGAGCTCGATGTGGTGCAGGCTGAGTACGAACAGGCCATGTCCGAGAAGCAGGTAACTGTCCTCTGGCCTGGGAGGGACTGTTACTCTTCTATACGGCTGTGATAATCCCTTTAGTCCTTTTTCACTTTCTCTCTCCAAAGGTCTGGTTCACAGCAAGGCTTCATTGAATTTATACAAACACACACACACACAATACGCATCATTCCTGACTAAGCTCTGGAGTTTTCTCTAAAAGACACTAAGGACCATTGGTGAGACTTTGGGATGTTCAGCCAGAATAGGAGTCAGTTGTAGAGCATGAACATTCTGAGTCTCCTTGTGATGATGATGGTAACAGAATTGTGTGTGGTATTTTTTCTTATGTTTTTCAGTTCATGCTCTCCCACTTTTATCTTACTTAATCTGTGAAACAATCTTTTAGGCAGGCTGAATAAATACCATGCTTCTGTAAAGCACTGGATTGTGTTATTACTTCAAAAGAAGTTCACATTCCTTACAGAAAATACACATAGGTTACCATGGTGAGGATCACTAGAAATATTTTGCTCTTTATCACTTCATATTTGAAGCTCTGCCTCCAATTATATATGTATTTAAATCCATTTAAAACTATAACAGATAATTCAGTACAATTTGATATAAATTGAATTTTTAACTTAATGATATATCATGATTACAAATTTTTATATATTTTTTCTGAATGATTAAAAAAATTTAACCTTTATTGTATTTTTTCCATTACCATTTAGTCCCCTTATACACCCCCAACAATCACCACACTGTTGCCCATGAGTCTTTTTTCATTTTTGCTCAATCTCTTCACCCCCTAAGCTCCCCTACCCCCTATTGCTGTCATCCTGCTCTTTATCTATGAGTCTGTCCCCATTTTCCTTATTAGTTCAGTTTGTTCATTAGATTCTACTTATGAGTGAAATCATATGATATTTGTCTTTCTCTGACTGGCTTATTTCACTTAGTATAATGTTGTCTAGGTCAATCCATACTCTCTCAAAGGGTAACATATTCTTCTTTTTTACAGCCAAGTAGTATTCCATTGTATAAATGTTGTATGTTGTTTTATCCATTCATCTACTCATAGACACTTGGGTTGCCTCCATATCTTGGTGATTGTTAACAACGCTGTAATGAACATAGAGGTATTTATGTTATTTTAAATTAGTGTTCCGAGTTCCTTCAGATGTAGTTCCAGAGGCAGGATAGCTAGATCAAAGGCAGATTCATTTTTGTTTTTGAGGTGTCTCCATACTGGTTTCCATAGTGGCTGCAGTGATCTGCATTTCCACCAACAATGCAATAGGGTTCCCTTTTCTCCACATCTTCACCAGCACTTGTTGTCTTTTGATTTGTTGATGATAGCTATTCTGACAGGTGTGAGATGGTATTTCATTGTGATTTTTATTTGCATTTCTCTGATGATTAGTGAAGATGAGCATCTTTTCATATGTCTATTGGCCATCTGTATGTCCTCTTTGGAGAAGTCTATTCAGGTCCTTTGTCCATTTTTTTAAAAGATTTTCTTTATTTATCTTTAGAGGGGAAGGGAAGGAGAGAGGGAGAGAAATATCAATGTATGGTTGCCTCTCATGTGTCCCCTACTGGGAACTGGCCTTGCAACCCAGGCATGTGCCCTGACTGGGAATTGAACCACAGTTGTTTGGTTTGCAGACCCATGCTCAATCCACTGAGCTACACCAGCCAGAGCCCCATTTTTTAATTGGGTTGTTTTTTGGTGTTGAGTTTTGTAAATATTTTATAAATTTTGGATATTAACCCCTTGTCAGATATATTGGTGATTTTGTTCTTCCACTCTGTAGGTTGTCTTTTTACTTTGTTGATGACTTCCTTTGCTGTCCAGAAACTTTTTAGTTTGATGTAGTCTCATTTGTTTTTTCTTCTTTTGTTTCCATTGTCTGGGGAGATATATCCAATAGAATATTGGTAGAAGTAATGTCCAATACTTATTGCCCATGTTTTCCTCTATGATTTGTATGGTTTCAGGTCTAATATTTAAGTATCTGATCCACTTTGAATTTATTCTTGTGTGTCATGTAAGAAGGTGCTCTAATTTCATTTTTCTGCAGGTATCTGTCCGATTTTCCCAAAACCATTTATTGAATAAACTATCACTAGCCCATTGTATATGCTTGCTTTCTTTGTTGAATATTAATTGACTATAAAGGTGTGGGTTTATTTCTGAGCTCTCACTTCTGTTCCATTGATCTATGTATCTGTTTTTATATGAACATCAGGCTGTTTTGCTTACTATGGCCTTATAGTATAGTTTGATATTAGGTAGTATGATACCTCCAACTTCCTCCTTTTTCAGGATTGCTGTTGCTATGTGGGGCCTTTTGTGCTTCAATACAAATTTTTGAAATGCTTGTTTTAGTTCTGTGAAATACGTCATTGGAATCTTGATAGGAATTTTGTTGAATCTATAGATTGCTTTGGGTAGTACAAACATTTTAATGATGTTCATTCTTCCTATCCATGAACATGGTATGTGCTTCCACTTATTTGTACCTTCTATTTCTTTCTTCAGTGTCTTTCAATTTTATGAGTACAGGTCTTTTACATCCTTGGTTAGGTTTATTCCTAGGTATTTTATTATTTTTGTAGCAATTGTAAGCAGGATTATTTTCTTAATTTCCCTTTCTGTTAGTTTATTATTGGCATATAAAAATGCAACTGACTTCTGGATATTAATTTTATGTACTGCTATTTTGTTGAATTTATTAGTTCTAGTAGTTTCTTGGTGGGATCCTTGGGGTTTTCTATGTATAGTATCATGTCATCTGCAAATAATGACAGTTTTATTTCTTTCTTTCCAATTTAGATGCCTTTTATTTCTTCTTCTTGTCTGATTGCTGTGGCTAGGACTTCCAATGCTATGTTGAATAAAAGAGGTGAAAGTGGACATCTCTATCTTGTTCCTGATCTTAAAGGGAAAGCTTATAGTTTTTGCCCATTGAGTATGATGCTGGCAGTGGGTTTGTCATATGTGACCTTTATTATGTTTAGGTATGTTCTCTGTAATCCCACTTTGCTGTAAGTTTTTATTATAAATGGTCACTGGATTTTATAAAAAGCTTTTTCTGGATCTATTGATATGATCATGTGTTTTTTAACCTTCACTTTTTTTTGTGGTATATCACATTTATTGAATCACAAATGTGCCAACCTTGCATTTCCAGAATAAATTCCACTCGATCATGGTGTATGATCTTTCTGATGCATTGCTGTCTTTTGTTCTCTAATATTTTGTTGAAAATTTTAGCATTTATGCTCATCAGGGTTATTGGTCTATAATTTTCTTTCTTTGTCGTGTCTTTGTCTGGTTTTTGAATTTGGATAATGCTGGCCTCTTCAAATGAGTTTGGGTGACTTACCTCAACTTGAATTTTATGAAATAATTTGAGAAGGAGAGGTGTTAGTTCTTCTTAGAATGTTAAAATTTACCTGTGAAGCTATCTAGTCCAGGGCTTTTGTTTTTTGGGGAGGTTTTTGATTACTGCTTCAGTTTTGCTCAGTGTAATCTATCTATTCAGAGTCTCTGATTCATCCTGATTTATTTTTGAAAGATTGTATGCTTCTAGGAATTTGTCCATTTCATCCAGGTTGTCCAGTTTGTTGGTATATAGTTGCTCATAATATTTCCTTACTTCTTTTATATTTCCTTGGTGTCAGTTGTTATTTCTCCTCTTTCATTTGTGATTTTATTATCTGGGTCCTTTCTCTTTTTTCATAATGAATCTGGTTAAAGGTTTGTCATTCTTGTTTATCTTTTCAAAGAACCAGCTCTTGGATTCATTGATCTTTTGCGTAGTTTTTTAGACTTTATTTTGTTAGTTTCTGCTCTGATCTTTATTATTTCCTTCCTTCTACTCACTTTGGCCTTTGTTTGTTGTTCTTTTTCAAGTTTCTTTAAGTATAAAGTTAGTTTATTTGAGCTTTTTTGTTTGTTTGTTTTGTGAGATAGGCCTATAATGCTATGAATTTAATTTCCCTCTTAGGATTGCTATCCCAGTGTCCCACAGATTTTAGATTATTGTGTCCTCATTTTCATTTGTTTCAAGATATCTTTTGATTTCTTCCTTGATCTCATTGTTGACCCATTCATTGTTTATTAACATGTTATTTAGCTTCCATGTCCTTGCGTGTTTTTCAGTGTTCTTGATTGATTTCTAGTTTCATAGCATGTGGTCAGAGAAGATGCTTGATGTGATTTCACTCTTCTTAAATTTACTGAGACTTGCTTTGTATCCTAACATGTGGTCTAGACTAGAAAATATGGGGTGAAATGCTCTGAAGATATCAATTGAATCCATTTGATCTAGTGTGTTAAGGCCACTGTCTCCTTGTTGATTTTCTGTCTGGAAGGCCTATCCATTGCTGTTAGTGGAGTGTTAAAATCCCCAACTGTGACTGTATTTCTGTCAACCTCTCCCTTTATATTCATCAAGATTTGCACTACATATTTAGGTGCTCCTATGTTGGGTGCATAAATGTTTACTAGGGTTATATCCTCTTGTTGGATTGTTCCCTTTATCATTATGCAGTGTTCTTCTTTGTCTCTTACTGTAGCCTTGGTTTTAAATTGGTATTTTGTTGGCTATAAGTATTGCTACATAGCTTTTATTCACAACATACCATAATTTATTTAAATAATCCTCTATTGTTAGACATTTAGTATATACAGTTGAACCCCAAACAACATGGATTTTAACAATGTGGGTCCACTTACACATGGATTTCTAAAAATATTGATAAATATATACAATACTATAAATATATTTTTTATTATGATTTTACTAACATTTTATTTTCTTTATCTTATTTTATTGTAAAAATATAGTATATAAGACATATAACATAAAAATATGTGTTAAATGTTTATGTTAACAGTAAGCCTTTTGGTTAACAAGAGGCTGTTAGTAGTTAAGTTTCTGAGGAATCAAAACTTACTGCGAATGTTTAACTTTTTAGGAAGTTGGTACCTCTAACCTTTGCATTGTTCAAGAGTTAACTGTATATGTTAAATATATAGATAAATATTACAAATATATGTAAATATTATACATGAACTTCCAGGGACTGGCTACACAGCTAAATCTTTATCTATATTTATTATTATTTCATAAATATAAATTTTTACAAGTAGAATGAACAGTTGTCTCTTAAACATAGAGACAGAACCATTTGTTTTTAATAACTAAGCAACCAGTGGCAACAGTATGTGGAAATCTGGTTCAAGGTCTTTGATTGACACAATGAACAGCAGGGGAGAGACCTGCTGAATCAAGTGTGGCTGATCTTTGTTAGTGGACTACAGGACACGACAGTCTGAAGATAATCAAAAGTTTCATTTGAAGTGAAAGGAGATGTAGTGTTAGATAAAGCAATAGTGATGCTAGTACTTTTACATGAGAAATTGTTCTCATTTTTTAAATAGGGATATGCATTTCTTTATGGTTTTTTTTGTGCTTTATAAGTTAGCATGTATACTTGCATTTTATTTCTACTTTTATAAATAGAGAAATCATAAGTGGTGCAAATTTTCAAGATCTCTCACTTGTTAACGTCTGGGGAGGGTCTGACCAATTGGCTCAGGGGCCCGCATGAGGAACCCATCCAAGTTCCTTAAAACAGGCTTGGGCAGACACAGGGACATGGGAATTGAATCTCATGCTTCCTAAGAAATGAACGGCTCACATGTCTCAGAAAGGCAGATAATATATAATGTTTTAAATTGCATTTTTGAGCCAGAGGCAGTATTTATCTGAACAAAAGTTTTCTCCTGGTTTTGATGGTTTTTAGACCTTGCTTGAAGATGCTGAGCGATGCAGACATAAGATGCAGACAGCCTCTGCTCTGATCGGTGGCTTGGCAGGAGAAAAAGAAAGATGGACAGAGCAGAGTAAAGAGTTTGCTGCACAAACTAAAAGACTTGTAGGTATGTAAATTTCTTTGTTAATTAGATTATATGTGGACTGTGATAGGGAGTTAGGAGATTTAAGCTTTAATCAAAATACCAACCAACGCTTGATTACTTTAAAGTTGTGTGTGTGTGTCCCCAGTATTTCAGAAGAATGAATACTGGTCTGACATCTATGTAATCCTTATTAGGTGTGTTAATCACCTTTAAACCTCTTATTAACAGGACTCTTTTGAATTCCCCTGTGAGTGAATGGTACAAGGTCACTTTTAAGGGAGTCTCTATCTTCTAAGTTTTGTATATCAAACTCAGAAGTCAAAATAATTCAGTGCAGCCAACCCTTGGCAGACCATTTGAACCCTGGTTAACAATGAACCAAACTACTGCTTATTCATGGAGACACGGCAACATGTGTTACAATTTGGTCTCTGAAATTTATTTTCAAAGGATTTTTTTTCATTTTTGATATACTACAAAATTACAATGCTGTTTGTAAAATATTTCAGTGGTGTTTTGTTTTCCATTATAGGGGATGTTTTGTTGGCCACGGCTTTTCTGTCTTATTCTGGTCCATTTAACCAAGAATTTCGCAATCTGCTGTTAAATGACTGGCAGAAGGAAATGAAAGCCTGGAAAATTCCATTTGCAGAGAATCTGAATCTCAATGAGATGTTGATTGATGCTCCTACGATTAGTGAATGGAATCTCCAAGGCCTGCCAAATGATGACCTGTCCATTCAGAATGGAATTATTGTTACAAAAGCATCTCGCTATCCTTTGTTAATTGATCCACAGACTCAAGGCAAGATCTGGATTAAAAATAAAGAAAGTCAAAATGAACTCCAGGTAATTTGTGTTTGGGTATATTTATGTTAGTAGCCAAGCTCCATTGCCCCAGATCAGCAAGTATGCAAGAATTAAGGAATATTTGATATTTAGAAATAATTTTATCTATCTATCTTACAGAGCTGTTTTTTGTTTATTTCAGTTTATTTTATTAATTTATAATTGACACAGTATTATATTAGTTTCAGGTGCTAAACATAATGATCCAACATTTGTATACATTACAAAGTACAGTATTTAGATAGATATTGGTATTTAGAAAAATTGCATTATTTCATAAATATAAATTTTGATTTTTACTGATGCCATCTTTCAAAGGCATCTTTCAAAGGTTTCAGATTCTCTTCTGTGAGGGGCTAAGGCTCTCTAATAAAAAGAGCAGGGTGGAGTTGTGTGACAATAAGTGACAGCGCTTTATAAGGACATTCATAATTATTCCATGATTGTTTGTCGCAGAAGTGGTGGTGAGAGAAAGGCAGCATTGCCATATGGGGCCATTTCATGCTTCCCAGTAAAGGGGAATGATGGTATGCTAAGCAAAAGAATGGAAACAGTACAGGTTTTCTGTACCACTTTACCAGTGTGGTTTCAAGTAAGGATCTCTGAATTCTCTGTATTCGTCTCCTGTGGTAGGATGCTCAGACACAATTTCCTGTGAGTTACCCCTATATGTTGCATCAAGGGCCTCATTTTGATCTGGTTTCTAGGTCACGTCTCTAAATCACAAATACTTCAGAAGCCACCTAGAGGACAGCCTTTCTCTTGGAAGGCCCTTGCTGATTGAAGATGTTGGGGAGGAACTAGATCCAGCCCTGGAAAATGTTTTGGAGAGAAACTTCATTAAGACAGGGTCTACGTTTAAGGTAGGCTGACCCTTTTGACAAACTGTATAGAGCAATTACCATGAGATCAGGTAGATGTTACATAGATGAAATTTTCTCCGTAGGCAGTAACTCAAATTCCAGTCAGTGGCAAGAGGCATTTGCTTTGCTTCTTATACTTCCTGAGTGGAATTAAAGTATTCAAGAGTAGTCCTTGTAGGAATATCTACTTCACATGTGTAGTAAAGCCTGACTCCATTTTGATGTTTATGGACAGTTTTCAAGCCCCATCATGTCCCTCTCCCCTACTATCCCCAAATCTGGGCAGGCTGTTAGGAAAATCCGGGTGCTCTTTCTCTGCTTCGACTTGGTGAGAAATTCAAACCATGCCACTCCCTGTCCACGTCCACTTTTGGAACCCTCCTTCCAGCTCTGTACCCTAGTCACCACAAAACCCTAGAACCACTGCCCCTACTGACTCTCTCAAGAGATATTTTTGAACCTGTTTGGGAGCCTAAGCCTAATGTGCCCAGAAAATCTCACGTGAGTGGTATATCTGTTCATATACTTTCAGTGCATGTGTGACTCTACCGGTCTGGCCTTCTGATGCAATTCTGGGTGGGGATTCATCTTACTTCCATAGTATGATCACAGCAGTTTTGACAATAAATTCTGTATTTATTGCATGCTATATACTGAACTACCTCCCTCCTTCCTTCCTTCCTTCCTTCCTTCCTCCCCTCCCTCCCCTCCCCTCCCCTCCCCTCCCCTCCCTCCCCTCCCCTCCCCTCCCCTCCCCTCCCCTCCCTCCCTCCCCTCCCCTCCCCTCCCCTCCCTCCCTCCCTCCCTCCCTCCCTCCCCCCCCTCCCTCCCTCCCTCCCTCCTCCTCCTTCCTTCCTTCCTTCCTTCCTTCCTTCCTTCCTTCCTTCCTTCTTCCGTCCATCCTAGTGGCTTGAAGCACTATGAATGCCTGAGCACCTTTTAATTTTTACTATAAATTATCTTTAGGAATATAATTATTTAAAGCAATTCTTAATTCTATACAAAAGACACAGTAAAGTACATCTCTGTTTTATTTACTTTTAACTTCCTTTATAAAAAAGGTGAAAGTCAGTGACAAGGAAGTAGATGTGATGGATGGCTTCAGACTCTACATTACCACCAAACTGCCCAACCCAGCCTACACCCCTGAAATTAGTGCTCGAACCTCCATCATCGACTTCACTGTCACCATGAAAGGTCTAGAAGATCAGTTGCTGGGTAGAGTCATTCTCACAGAGAAGCAGGTGAGTGAAGTAGAGATATCCCCTTTCTGCATTATGTTATGATTCTTCCGTCGATGAAAACAACATGATAAAGGCTATAATAGGATTGAATTCCCCCTGTTTTATTATTAATTATTTTTCATTATTAATTCTCAAGTATCTTAGATAATTGCTAACCAATTATTTACTAAACATATTTCATCTGCATCTCATATATCACATACCTATCATCAACTGATTTTATTAAACAAATGGTATAACAAGGAGAATATTTTTTAAGCACCATTATTCTGGCTTTATATTGCTCTACTTTTCTGAAGAGTTTGTCCTATTGTGAGTTCTATTCACCTATGGACTTTTAGCTTTCTAGTACATGTATAGGTTTACCTTTCATTCTATTCATTGGCATATTGTTTGAATATAAAATGAAAATGTTGTACTCAGATAACACTCAACATCGTTCTTGTTTGTTTTTGAAGAAAGCTCTGTGATGTGAGAAGATGGACGTTTGTGACCCCGGAGTTTCACTGAGCTCCTTCTGGAGGCCTCTGGCTTAATTATGCTCTACAAGAATAACTCTAGATCTTTGTTTTTACTTCTATTTTGTAGGGTAACTTAATGCTCAGTGAAAAATGACCAATAATTTAGAAATTTTCTTGTTCTGAGTCAGCATTTTCTTTAGGGAACATGTGAGTTGTAGGCAGAGAAAAGTAGAGGATTTTAATGACTGCTTTGGTCAAATTGGATGGACTCTGAAGTTGCTATTGATTTTCTTCTGGATTCAGTAGCAATGAGGGTTTAGTCTACTTTATGGCACCATCTACACCAACCTGAAGATTTATTAGGTTAAATTGGCAAAATTGTTGGAGTCTGTCCTTCCCGTTATTTTTACCTTCCTGTGTGTTATATCATACTTATACCCTTCCGTATGTTTATCTCTTTCTCCCTCTCTCCCTGACTCTTCGTTATTTTATGAATCTTTTATTTTTACCTTACAGTACATACATGATAGAGTCATACAGTTGGAAATGGCATGAAGAGCTTTTAACCTGACTTGGCAAACTCACACAGTTGTTAATCTCAGTATGGCTGGGATGGATGCTACAAAGTGATAACACCTTTGAAATGTGTACTTGCTTATTTTTGGAGTCTCGGTTGAGGTGGCTGAGGAAGTTGAGTGCTGCTGTGTCATTCCAGCGGGAAGGACTGGGGTCTTGATGGGCAGCACGCGGTGCTACCTTGGGGCAGGATCCAGTGCTGTATCTTAGGCTCCGCTCTCACCTGTGGCGCTGGCCTTGGGGAGATAGAGGGCTCTCGTGGTGGTTTGAATAATACCCTTGTCCTTGGATTTCTTTCTCTTCAGCTGAGATGAATAGACTCTCCTTGGAAAAAATAACTTAGCCTGACAGATTGTGGTCGCAACAAAACAAAACAGCGCCAGCACTGAGCCATACTTGTGGCAGCAGAACTTTAAGATGAAGTGAGGAGCACTTTCAGCTCCTTTGAAAAAAAAAAGCCTTCAAATGGCTTGGAAAGGCCGCTCTGGATCCCAGGCCTGGCTTTTTCTTACTTCCTGGAAAAATGGAATGTCCTGAGAAATTACTCCTTTTCTGTCACCTCGTTATCAGAATCCTTTCCAGTCTTACGGTAAATGACTCTTGTACCATGTGTGGTCAGAGTAGCATGCCACTTGTTCCTTACAAGAGGGTCTTGTACCCTGACCCATTTTATAACACAACATGTAACCTATTGAATTTTTTTTCTCTAGAGCAGTCTCATGCCACTGGACTTGTTTTGATGGCTTTTAAGTAGTATATGTTCAGCAAGCAGCTTTTTCTTCTGCAGCTTCTTTTTTTCCCCACCGTATTTACTGAATCTGCTCCCATTGCCGAGTCTCTACAGCCTGGGTGCCAGCAGGTGACTTTCCCTGAGGTGGTCTCTGGTGCTTTCAGGGCATTTCTAATAATCTAGTGGGTCCATTGAGAAAAGCCTACGTCTCTGCCATGGGGACACAGATATAAAAAGGTTTTTTAAGGTTTAAATTGTTCCTTTGACTTCATTGATGATGTAGTCTCTCTATGATCACTTTTGGGTCACCATAAATATCAATATAAAATATGAATGTAGCATGGTATAGAGCCAAGGAGGGCATTGCAAGCTAGGAAGATCCCATAGATAAGAAGATGTTGGAAAACATCCGAGAAAATCCCTTAAATGTGGGGCTGCAGTGAATGGTGAATGTCGTCAGTCAGGATGTATTGTGCCTGTACTGTTCTGTAGATTCTTGGAACAGTAGTTTATGATGCAAGGGGAAGACCACTATCCTTTGATTCTGTAAATTGACCAGCTTCCCAGCATCCCCAAAATACAAGTAGTAAGGAGCTTTCTCACAGGGGATCTGGTCTCGTGAATACTCACATGGGCAGCCTGCTGGACTCAGAGGTTTATTTGCCTCAGAAGCAAGTAGAAACCTCAGACCGTATGAATGCAAAGAAGGCAGACTTTTGAACCGACTTTATACTTTCCTGTGTTCTTCAAGGCAGTTGTTTAAAATGTGTGAGCTGTTCGAGTTCACATCAAGGCCATATTCTATTGTTGACCTGATTGATGTACCTGTGGGTAGATTTAGACAGCCTTCCGTTGTCACCAGAAGGTGATGTATCGAGACCGTTTTAAGCAGGCAGCAAAACAGTGGCCCTCCAGCAACGTTCTTTGAAAGAAAACCCAGTTTCTGTAGCTCACTCTGACCTTGGTCCCAGAGAATAAGTCAAAAACTCAAAGAGATCTCTGTAGTATTAGGAGAAAACTACTAATATCAATTAACAACTCTACTGGGCACACAATACAAAGCCTCAGGAATAATTATCATTTAGAATTCCGGATGAGCAGACAGATAGATGATTTATTTCCTTTGGAGGTAAAAGAACCTGAACCTGGTAGAGATGATATAAGAAGTAATTTAATAAAGACACCAAGCAGACATTCTTATCACCAGCTCACTGGTGGTAGAAAAAAAATAAATCTGTTTCTGAGTTCTGCTGTTTAATTTTTCTATTTCAATTACCAGTGTAAGATACAGCAGAGAAAAAAATCTTTGGGGATGAAAGCTTGGCTGATACATTAGAAATGAGAACCCTGAGAGGCTGTCCTCTGTTTTGTTTTTACTGTTTCAAAACTTTGGTTGCAGATGTCATTTATGTACACAAGGGATATTGGCTTTCATTTGCACCTTTGTTGAGCCACTTAATTTTTGATCATTTAATTAATAAATGGTATGTTTCTTGAAATTGCACTGAATCACTACTGTGCTTTCTTACTGACCTTGGGGATACTTTTCACATTTTCACAGTTTACATAAAAATTTTTCATGATAGCCTTAGAATATAGAATACAGAACACAAATGTTTACTGCTTTGCGTGAGTCTGTGTAACAGATAATCTCTTGTGGGGAAAATGCTTACAGACAAAATTATTCTGATTAACTAATTTTGCCCATTCAGCTTTCTTTCTATATTTTGGTGGAGCTAAAGTTGTAATTCAATAGAAATAAGTTTAAATCAGTCATACAAATTAAAATATGTCTAAAATCCCCAAAGTAGGTTTTCTATTTTTACATCTTGAATGAAAAGCAAATGGCAATGGTACTCTTTTCTTTCTTTTTTAAAATTAAATCTTTTGGGTTAATAATAGTTAATAAAATTATATAGGTTTCAGGTGCACAACTCTATAATATGTCATCTGTTTATTGTATTGTGTGTTCATCACCCCAAGTCAAGTCTCATTCCATCGCCATTCATCTCCCCTTTGTCCTTCCTACTTGCCCCATCCTCCTTCCTCTCTGGTCATCACCATCCTGTTGTCTGTGCCTATAAATTGTTGTTGTTTTGTTTTTGCTTAATCCCTTCACCTTTTCCACCCAGTTCTCCAACATCCCTCCCTTCTGACAGCTGTCAGTCTGCTCTCTGTTCACATGAATCTGTTTCTATTTTGTTTGTTAGTTTATTTTTGTTCTATTTTCTTTCAAAGATACCTTTCTTTTTTTCACACTATTGCCCTGTTCTACTATTTGGCCACTTGAGTACCATGTAATACATACTTTGCTTTTGTAATCCCAAATATTATTTAAAATGTATTACTTATTTTAGAGAATATTATTTCATTAGTTTTAGACTTTGGGGGAAATGTACTTCTTAACCCTTATTTCAAGCCATTGACAATATAAGTACTACTTTAATTGACAAATTTATTTAAGTAGTGTTAATAATGGTGTTAAACAGACCACACCACCTCAATAGTGTTCAAGCTTTTTTAAAGTACTTACTACTTAAAAAATCAGGAATTGAATAATTTGCCCCTCATTGTATGCATTTTAATAACTGTATTTATTTTATTAATGATGGTTTTTAAAGCAACATGGAGACATAATTTTAGTTCCACTTCTATAGTTTGCAAGTGGAGACAAGATTGGAAATGTGGGACATGACAGGTTTTGCAGACGATGTGGAGAACTTTGGCCCTTTCCAAAAAAGCTAAGGAAGATCCTCTGAACAACAAGGAACAGAAAGAGGTGATGGCAGAGAAAAGGGTCGGTGGCGAGACCAGGTATGGTCAGAGTAGTCCACCGAGGAATAATTAATGCCCCAATTAGGGCAGGGGGTACGTAATTGGGAAAAATAGAATAAAAAGTGGTTATGCAGGACAAGACTCAAGAAGACTCGGTGCAGCTCTGTGTTCGACAGCCCACACGCTCGTTGGCAGCAGATGCGGAAGCACACTTCCTGAGCATTTTGAGTGCAAGATTAGAAAGTTCTCCTTTGTAAAAGTCCCTTTTCAGCTATCTTATGCTTTTATGATGATACGTGAAATATAAAGTATGACATATTTGGTGCCAACTTATAATTTTATTTTTAAAAACTATTTATTTCTAAATAAACATAATCCTTCTGAAAATCCATGATGGAAATGAATCAAGGGAGGGAATAGAAGGGAAGCGACATTCTGAGTAGCTTTCATGATCCAGTAGATGTTTTAGCTGCTTCACCAGTGATATCCTCACAGTCATTCTCCGAGCTGTTTTTGTATCCATCTTGCAGATGAGGAAACTGAGGCCTGTAGTTATGTAACTTGGCCAAGGTCATGTAGTTAATAAGTCCTGGGAATTTGGATTCAAACATGTCCTTCTGATTTCAAAGTCATCACTCTTCCCACTGCTCTATTCCTTCTTACCTGCCTTCAGGTGAGGACTTTTATAAAGCTCACCTTTAGGAACTCAGAAATGGTAATGTTAGTCTATGAAATTTAGGATTATGGCAATAAAAAATAATTGAAGTTTTTTCCCCTTAATTTTATTATCCTTTCCTAGTGTGACTGTTTTTACTATTATAACTGCTTTTGGAAAGAAATTTTATAGTAGTCTTTAAATGTCACTTGTTTGCACTAATTTCTACATTACCTCAAATCTAAGATTCTCATCTAGTGAATAAATAAATTAAAATAATTACTCAGGAAGCTTCTGAATATAACCAAATAGCAGATGGAAACAAAGATAATAAGAGAAGGTTTTGCTTAAGTTGCTGCATCTCAAATAATTAAGAATTGATATACTGCGAACCAGACAATCACGGTTCGATTCTTGGTCAGGGCACATGCCTGGATTGCAGGCCAGTTCCCTGCAGGCTAATTCCCAGCAGGGGGTGCACGAAAGGCAGTCGTACATTAATGTGTCTCTCCGTCTCTCCTTCCCTTTCCCTCTAAAGATAAATAAATTTAAAAAATCTTAAAAAAAAAGAATTGATATAAGTTCTGAGATTTTCTTTTGCTTAAAAGGGAATGTTCTTTTTCTAGAATGTTCCCTGACCTGACTCATTGTGTTAGGACCATTTGTGCTAGTTGGGAGCCTCGTAGGGCCCTGCTCATCATAACTGTTCAGTGGTTAGCTGGCCAGGTGGGAAAGCAGAGGCCACTGTTCTTTGCTCTTTGCCTTAATGCAGCTCTGTTACCACAACCTTCATTTTAATGTCAGAGTTTTTCAGTTACAAAGAATTTTCACATCTGTACCCCGGGCACCAAGACATGACTAGATTTTTAAATGCTATTTACTCATTGCCCTTTTCATTTTTGTTGCTTTTATTAGCTTCAAAGTTAGAACCTCTCTTTTAACAATTGGACTTTCACATACAATGTGACTTGGTGCCAGAAGCATAGCTTTTCTGTCATCCCCCGGCCTGTGGGCTTCCTGCTTCCTCTGAGTTGTTAAGTGTCATGGCCATTTCCTCCTTCTCCAGCCCTCACCAGCCCATCTTTTCTTTCCTTCTCTTCCACTGTGTCTCCCTCTCCAGATTACTAGGACAAAGAAGTAGCCAATAGGCACAATAATCTTCTGAAGCCAATCTCCCCAGGGAAGACACAGATCTTCACTTCTCTGGGAGGGAACAGCACCTTTTCAGGCAAAAAAGATTTTTCAATTTAAGTGTACCTGAAAACATATATGTATTTAATCTGAGGCACATAGATTTGTCTTCAAATATATTTCAATATATATTTTTAAATATATGTTACCTTCAAAACAAGCTTAAATGTAATCCCAAAAGGTACTTAAAATAATTTGACTTTAGGAAAGAAATGGTAAAGGGAATATTGGTAACATTTTTAGCAAATTTCACATTGTTTGCCACCAATTCTTTTTTTTTTCTCCATTTATTTCCCTCTTCTTATTTTGATATCCATATTTTCTGCAGTCAGATATGAGAACTACAGTACAGAAGTTTGAGGGCAGCCCTTTAGGTTGACATTTTAAGGACCAGCCAAACAATAGTTGTTAATTAAGAAAGAAAATATATTTATGCAAATTAACAGGAATTGGAGAAAGAAAGAACTCATCTTATGGAAGATGTAACTGCAAACAAAAGAAGAATGAAGGAGCTAGAAGATAATTTGCTTTACCGGCTGACCAGTACCCAGGGGTCCCTGGTGGAAGATGAAGGTCTCATTGCTGTGCTGGGTAACACGAAAAAGACTGCTGAAGAGGTGACACAGAAGCTGGAGATTTCGGCCGAGACAGAAATTCAAATTAACTCGGCCCGGGAGGAATACAGACCTGGTGAGTTTGGTAATGAAAGACTGATGTCCCAGGAAAATGAAGCAGGAACTAAATGAGAATTAGAAAAACTGAAGTAAGGAAGGGCCTTATGCCAATGACTGTGCAAAGTCAGGTGGCCATTAATGTTTCGTGGCATTTCTATTCAGTTAAATTGAGATGAGAATATTTTATAGTGATGTTAATTTTTTAGGTGCTTATAATTTGTGTTAGTTGGCAAATCCTTTAAAGTTACTATGAACTTATTAACGTAGAAAAGAGAGGGAAAAATTTTAAATATCTGACTACATGCCCTGGCTGGTGTGGCTTGGTGGATTGAGTGCCGCCCTGTGAAACAAAAGAATATCTTACTACAAATTAGTGCAATCTGAGGAATTAACACACAGTTTTTGGGCTGTTCGCCAGTTGTTTATCATTTGGCAACAATAAGCTAGTGTTTTGTATGCAGTCTCTGTGTCAGGAAGGTAGTTCTCTGGTACCATAGGAGCTCTTCAGTCTCAGCCGCCAGTTTGCAAGTTAGTGTTGTTCTTTGATTGCCAGAGGAACCAGCTAAAAGAATTCAGTCTCCTTTACTAAGTTATTGTTCCTCCTGGAAAAATAATCAGAACAATATCTTCTACTGGTGGAGAGTCAGGTGCATTCTCTTTGCAATTGCCTTGTTTTGCCAGTTGGAGGCCAAGGTTAGACAGACACAGCTTCTTCCTGGCCCTTAAGAATGAGGTCCTTCCAATGCCCACATAAGGTGTGGAGTGTTAAAACCTTGGATATCCCTACAGTTGTCTTTTCTTCCTATAAAAAGCAGTAAAATGTGTTTATAGGGGATCTAGAAATTCTAAAATGGAGAGTACCATTTGATAAATACAAATAGTGAAGTATTTATTATTTCTCACCAAGCTTAGTAAGTACTTAGGCTTACCAGATAATATAGTTATTGCTCTAGACCTCCATTGCTGCCCTTATGTAGTTCTCGATAAGACATACAAATAAAACTTGTTTTCATTTAGAGTTGAGGCTGATCAGTGCCTGGGTCATTTATATTCCACCCTGATAGTGCATGCAACCTGGCTTTTTGTCTTTCAGTGGCTACACGGGGCAGCATCCTGTATTTCCTAATCACTGAGATGCGCTTGGTTAATGAGATGTATCAGACTTCGCTCCGCCAGTTTCTCGGCTTGTTTGACCTTTCCTTAGCCAGGTGCGTCCGTGCTCAGGAATCCGAGCTGAAATCTGTATCTGCACCAGTCTGTATCTGTGGGCTAGAACGGTGACTTTACATTTGTAACTTCCTTTTCATCTGCCGAGTCTTATTTTTATCTAAAATCTAAGATTAGCATAATTGCTAGTGTGCTAACCAGTCATTCTCATGTGTCATTGTTACGCTCAGAGAAAACTCCAGCAACTATTCATCCATTGAGTAATTCCTGTGGTGTTATGTGTTTCTGTTAACCAAGAAAACTCCCAAGACATTCTTGCGAGTGGTAGTGTTCCATGGGTAAAATTGATTTTGACGTGTTTTGGACTCTGTTATGTTATTTCATGTTGAGAGAATGCTTGTTATTTTAGATTTAGAAGTCTTAACCTTGATGTATACAAAATAAGAATTGGTCCTCCAAAGTTACGTACCATTCAAGTTGTTGTTTATATGGGCAATGGAAAAGGGCAGGGGGATAGTCCTGATTTTAATATTCTCCACTCCAGGTCTGTCAAGAGCCCAATTACAAGCAAAAGAATTGCCAATATCATTGAACACATGACCTACGAGGTCTATAAGTATGCTGCCCGGGGCTTGTACGAGGAGCACAAATTCCTGTTCACCTTGCTGCTTACCCTGAAGATTGACATCCAGAGGAACCGGGTCAAGCATGAGGAATTTCTCACCCTTATTAAAGGTCAATGTAACATCGACAGCATTGTACATGCAGGTGTAGGAATGATTAGGAAGGTCCTGTTTAGTATTTTTTTCTGGTTATAACAGTTTCCTTGCATTTCACTGAAGATTGCATTTATGTAAGCTATTTTATTTGCTCATTAATTGTGTGAATATTTGTTTAGAACCTACTGTGTCCTGGGGTGCAGAGTAATCAGTTGGAACATATCAGTGAACAAAAAGAAAAATCTTACTTTTATAGGGCTTCTAAATTTTGGGTGATACAGAAAAAATAGTGAAAGAATAAGTAAATTATTTAGTATGTGAAAAGCTGGTAAGCATTACAGAGAAAACAGAGCTGGATAAATGTGTGTGGGATAGGGAAGGTTTAAAACTTTCAATGGAATATTTAATGGGCCCTGCAATGGGCCTCCCTGAGAGATGGACAGGTGGGCAAAGGCCTGGAGAGCAGGGAGCACTGGCCCCTGGGACATTTGGAGGAAGAGTGTTGAAGGAAGAGGGGCCGACACCAAGGGCTCTGATAGTGAGGAGTGTGATGGAGGGAAAGGTAAGCAAGTAGAATGGCTGGAGTGGGTGGGCGAGGTGGCCGTGGAGCTCAGCCTGTAGACTGAAGTCTATTCCATGTCTACTGAAGCTTGCACACAGACAGCTCCCCTGCGCCAGTGGAATGAGACAGCCCAGGGGAAGGCTGTGTAGCATAAATCTGCTGTCGCATTCTTGAATGTTTAAATAACAAATATTTGAAGAAGTGACTGTGAAAATGATGGTGGGGGGGTCTAAATGATTTTATCTATTAAACCTTTCTAAGCAAAGCCTTTAAAGATAAGAAGCAATTTCATCCTGGGGATGGGGGCCAATTTTCATAACTTCACCTGAGTGTATTTGAGAGAAACTTAAAGAGGACCCTGACGGGGGAAGTAGGGGGTTGCGGATATGCACATGCTGTGCCCTGGAGGGTGTGTAGGTCCCTCATAGTCATACTGATATATATACAAGTGCATATTCATGTTCACATACATATGCATATGCATCTAATGGTAGCAACAAAGTCTCATTCAGTTAGAATTTAGCTTAGAAATGTATGATTTATGGGCATTCTCTCTCTCTCTCTCTCTCTAATTTGTTGCCTCTTATACCCTGGCTCCTTAGGTTTCTTTATTTTCCAAGTTTCCTAAAGCTGACCATGTAGAAGACGAGTGATCTGGAGAAACATCGCCTTAGATAGATACATGGGGGTAGGAGTTGCCTTCTACAAGAGCCCTTCATATATTACTGATTTCTGGCCTCAGTACTGTGGTCCTCTACTTGACTGAAATTTCCAAGGCAAAAGTTGTTTTCTGACATCCTCAATCCAGGCAGGGAATGCATTTCCCCATGGAAATGACATTGAACATAGCCTGTCTGTCTGGTTGGAAAACTGTCAAGTGTGTGACATGATGGTAACCAACATGGGATTTAGAGTTAGGAAGACTCTAAGGGACAGTAGTGGTTTTGCCACCTTCTTGATGAGTGGTCTCGAGCAGCTTCAAGCTTCAGTCTCCTCAGCTCTAAAACAAGGATATTCATACCTACAGAATAGGATTATTGAGAATCACACAATTTAGGTAAACCCTGGCATGTAGAATATGTTCAGCAGATAGCCACTGCTGTATTATCTTTGGTATTTTAGTTTATTTTTATTAGTCTGAGGCTTGCACAGTGCTTATGAAGTAGAGTTTCCGAAGACCACCCTTTGATAGTTGTGCTGGTGAGAATGATGTGACCTCCCTCTGCAAGGACTTTAAAATCACTTGTTTGAAAATGTTATTTAGATAGTAACAGTGTTTGGATACTGGTGTTTTAGTTTACTCACCTCTAAGCTGGGGAAGGATGAGCCTAGATGACTTTCTCTCTTCCAAATACTAACCAGGCCCAACCCTGCTTAGCTTCTGAGATCAGACAAGATCGTAGATGACTTTCTAAGTCTGCCTTAACTCTGCCACTTATCATTGTGTGGTATAACTTGTATAAATCTTTCATTATAAGCATGTATTATTTTTACAAAGCATTAGAGCAAAAATTCAAACTTACTTTTTCCAAGCTAGGGTTTGAAGAGTTCTCTATCATCTTGAGTCTTTAATTTGAATTATTCCTATCTCAGTTTATTCATCAATATATTTAATCTGGTGCCATATTATCTGGTAATATGTATGCCCCTGCCCCTTGCCCATTACAATCATTCTTTGTGGCCCATTATATACTTTGGAGCCAAGAAAGATATTCATGACACAGCTACCCTTGTACTAAACAGTGAATAATGCTTCAGCTGCAAGGAACATCCTTTCCTTTCCATGCATTAGCTTCTCCATAACCCTCTGGTGAGTACCTTATTCTCTGTTGGAGGATGGGCAATTTTTATGGATATTGGTGCGATGTTTTTCAAAATAAAAGCATTGTCCTTAGGTTTTTAACTGCTCATTGGTATTATAACAATGTTTTGATTTTATGAGCTTATATTTTCATTGAAATGTCTTCAAGTCCACTCTTACCTTGTTGGAAATATACTAAGACAGATTTGGCAAAAAAGAGCAATTTAGTTGGGTACATGGTACCTGGATAAAGTAGAGATTGGCTCAATAAATATAGTAAATATAGTTATTTGTTTACAGCCTACTCTGTTCAAAAAATTATTTTAAAGGTAGCCAAATGCATTGGTTATATCCTTTAAGAGTTATGCTTAGAGTATACTTTCCCTGAAACAGTTTAATAGATAGTGTTTATTAAACAATAAATTTTATACCATAGAAGAGTCACTAACTCTTTCTTTGACTTAAAATACAATTGTTCTCACATGTAGTTTTTCTGAGGTGGGCCACAATAACATTTTTAAGGTGTCATTTGTTTTATGTGGCTGTGAGAGCTATGAGAGTGACATGACCTCAAGCAAATCATCAGTGAAAAGATAGCAGTCAACACCCAATGGAAATGTTGGTTGTGGTTGGATTGACCAGATGCAAATGATGTGGCCAGGGCCCTAGGGGTGTGCTCAAAATAGATATAAATAGCATACTGGTCTATAAAAGGCGACTCTTCAAACACACATAATGCTGCTGACATTTCTAGATATTTTCACTCTATAAAATTACCTTGTGCCATCATTGAGTAGTTCTTAATGTTGACAGTAGGTGCTCATTTAGTGACTCTTAGCTTTGTCCCTGATCCTGTTTTATGTGATTAACACATATGTGTTTTGTCATTCTGTCATCACAATACCCAAGGTTTATTACTCCCATTCTGATAATTTGAAAATAAGGCCAAGCCCTGGCTGGTGTAGCTCAGTGGATTGAGCACAGGCCTGTGAAGCAAAGGGTCACCAGTTCCATTCCCAGTCAGGGCACATGCCTAGGTTGCAGTCCAGGTCCCCAGTGGGGGACTATGAGAGGCAACCACACATTGATGTTTCTTTCACACTCTTTCTCCTTCCCTTCCCCTTCTCTAAAAATAAATAAGTAAAACACGAAAAAAAGGCCCAGACAAGAGAGCTGTTTTATTCCAGACCTTGGCAAGGTGGAAATAGTATAGAATCCAGCATCTGCCTGGCTCAAAAGTTATCTTACTAACTCTTAAATGTGTTTTTGTAAAATCATTTATTCTTTTGTTAAAATGTTAATCTTGTTCATTACCATGGTTTATATTTCTGAGCTTAAAAATGTTAAAGAAGTAAAATAATTGAAATTGAAATTGTTTAAGCAAAATCTTTATAGATTGTTCTATAGTAAAGAAGGATCATCTAATAACTTTATATGTTTAATTTTAAAGGTGGTGCCTCATTGGACCTTAAAGCTTGTCCTCCCAAGCCATCTAAATGGATCCTGGACATGACCTGGCTGAATTTGGTAGAGCTCAGCAAACTTAGACAGTTTTCAGATGTCCTGGATCAGGTAACCAGTGCTTTGAATAAACGTAGCATAATGTCACAGTGAGCATCTTCCTGATTTATCACCAGCTACAATATTTGTGGAAGAGAAAGATTGAATATTGACACTCTTAAAATGCTATGACACATGTCTGACCTTCCTCACAGCTCACTTACACTGTGGTAGAACATATGTCATCCATTGCAGACTTGTCCTGCAGTGAGAAATTATTTTCCCTGCGCTATGTGTCAGTATCATCATTTGGAGATGCACAAGTGGAAAGAATGATAAATTCGAGTAGATGCAATAATTAGGTCTCCTTTAAAAGTTTTGCTTTCTTTCTAGAGATTAAATAGGAAAAGAGATATGAACAGCCTGACTCTCAATGCTAAATGCCCTTTCTTGCCTCTTGTTCTTCTCCCTCTTCCATTTCTTCTGCCCCTCCAATTATGTGCCTTAGCTAGGCATCTGGGTATGAATCTAATGCAGACACTTGGCCTCTTGGCTTTAGAAGGTACTGTCCCTTCATAATCAGCCAGTTGCTGATGAATTGTGTAAACGTTGGGGTCCTGGAAGTTGAGTATAGAGAACTGAATTGGGACAGGCCAGGAGATAGGGGGTTTTGAAAATCAGATGGTCAGAGAGAAATCACATTGACAGTAAGGTGGTTTTGCTCAGCTACAGGTTGAGGTCTTAAAAAAATTTTTTTAACCAGAAAATTTCCTAAGCTTGTTTTTTGACTTTCCCAGTTTAAGTTGACCAGAAGCTTAAGTTCTGCTATATTTTTAATATCCTGGCTTACAACTGATGATTCCCATGGAGTTAGGGTCCAAACCATTCTTTGGGGGTTAAATAACTTTCATCTGGGAGATTTTTAATACACTCTCACTTGTTCCCCCACAGGATGATTTTTGGTGACCTTACCTGTTACTGAAGTTGTTAGGTTCTGGAGATCATATCTTATACCTACGATTTCTCCACATTATGTAGTCCTTCATGATTGAAAGAGGTTATTTCTTATTCTTACATGATACTCTCTGAATACAAACCTGAAATGGTTTTTTTTTTATTAGACCACTAAGAAGTACACTTGGTTATTTAATCAAAGGAAATATACCAGAGAACATAAGAGTGTTTTTGTTTGTAGACATTGTTTGTTCTGTTTGAGATGTTTGCTTGTATAATGCTGTTCTCTCTTTGATTTTTTTAAGCTCCAAAGGATAATGGAGAGTATTCTTTTCCTCCTTGTCAGTAGCCTAAAGGAAGCTGGAATCCTATTATTTGATATTAAGTGGTGTATTTGTAATTAACTGGTAGAGTATTGGCCAAAAAACTTCATTCAATTAGAAAAATATGTGTTAAATGCTTTTTTTTTTTTGGTATGTACAGTTGTCCTGGAAAATGAGTAAACATAAGTGAATGAGACTTGGTTCTTCATCATGAGAGGATTTCATGGAGCAAATCAGATTTCTTTAAAATAATGAAAATGAGTTTCCATTGATTTCTTTATTCTTTATAAATATGTTAACCACAAAGGCACAGACAGAATTAAACGACCCAGGACTCTTCATACTTCTGGAGCTAGCTGTAGGCTGGTGTTAACACAGAGTGACTTTAGAGAAAACAACATTTGATTGTTAATTTTCAACCCTTCGGGCATTAGAACATAAAAAAATAACTGAGGAATATCATTCACACATGTCTGGAATGGTCAGAAAGTTTAATGAAACATATCTGTGAACTATCGCTGAAAGATTTTTCCATGGTGTGACATATTTCCTATCCCCTTGTATTTTCAGATATCAAGAAATGAGAAAATGTGGAAAATCTGGTTTGATAAGGAAAACCCTGAGGAAGAACCTCTTCCCAATGCCTATGATAAATCTCTGGACTGCTTTAGACGTCTTCTTCTCATCAGATCCTGGTGTCCTGACAGAACCATTGCCCAAGTATGAAGTACCTATTAAAAAAAGAAAGAGTATTTTTAAGGAGAATGTCTTTTTAAATGCAAAGAAAGATTTAAAATGTTAATCCCAATGAGAATTTCTTGTAGTCTTCCATGTAATTTTCTAGCAATAAAATTAGAAACATGGAAAAGTAAACAACAAGTAAATATACTGAAGTGTACATTGAAGCTAAGTGATTTATTAGTCTTCTTTGGCCAAAATGGCCCCACCAAAATGAATGAAAAAACCCCATGTTTTTAAGGTTGGTGTATAGGTATAACATAAAGGAAATGTCTTATTCTTCTGTGTCATTTTTATATTAACTCAGAAATGATATGTTTGCTGTCTTATGCTAGTAGTAAAAGGATGTTCACTTAAGTAGGAAGAATGTGAGGTTTCTGGGGAGGAGAGAGACTAGAGGGGAGCAAAGCACCCAAACCTGTGTTCCTTTCCCCAGACAGTGTTACAGCCCTCGATGCAAGGAAGAAAGTTGGCCTAAAATTCTTTAGATTGTACACATTTTACATATGGTTTACATGTGAATGCTACCTGCAAAGGATCTATCATTTTAAATATCTTTCACCCACTGGTCTACCATCATGGAAATTTACTGAAAAAGGCTCATTGTGCTTTCACGATTAAAAGTTTAACTGTAATATTCAGCATAGGTTGATTCTTCAAGGGCTTCTCCAAGAAAGCCTAAGGGGTAATGGCAGGCAGGGTTTATAACAGAATGTAGGAAATGTTCCCCTTCGCTCTCCAGAGGCAGTGTTCAAAACATACAGAGTAAGTATGTTTTGAACATACTCCAAGTCCACTTAGGTACTGTGTGATAATGAAGCAACTAGATTCAATGATTTATTTAGGAAAAAAAGGGGGTTCGCAACTCAGGACACTGAGTCACCCTTCCTTCAGTTTTCTTCTCAACCTTGTTACTTTTATTCTGCCCAGATGAATTATCAAGCAGTGGCCTTATTTATGGGCAGTGTAGAAGGTTCAGATAGCTCCTCCCTCCCTCCCTCCCTCCCTCCCTCCCTCCCTCCCTCCCTCCCTCCCTCCCTCCCTCCCTCCCTCCCTCCCTTCCTTCCTTCCTTCCTTCCTTCCTTCCTTCCTTCCTTCCTTCGATTATTACTTTCTCATATAATACTCTACTCGATCCTATGCCAAAATTTAAGTGTTCCATGCTCTGTTGTACCTTCATCCTGGCTCCTGACATCCATAGGCTGATGACAGCCATGGCTTCCTAACTGGTCTTTTATGGTCATTCTCATCCACTCTAGTCCATACTGTGTATTCTAGAAGAAATGGAAGTATAATTATGACATTCCCTAAATGGCTTCCCATGATGCTATGATAACACACAAGTCTTAAACCAGGTCTAGAAGGGCCCCCTGGAAAAATACTCTCTCCTCTGAAGTTCTTGTTCTCGGACTAGATTCCGTTAGTGATGTTCAATCAGACACCTTTTTGGGAAGCAGAATAGAAGATGTGCGGTGTAGAAGATCTGTTCAACGCCCACTCCCCGTAGGCAGCATCAGACTTGTGTTCAGCATTTTGTCTGAGTGTGGCTGCTCACATTAGGGACTGTTCAGTTGCCTGGTGCAGGAATGATGCTCTGTCAGGGTTTCAACTTTTCCAGATGTGAAGTAGGGACAATGAAATCTAGCCAGGATCATTGGAATACACTTTAATCAAAACAATGCATTTAATGATAATAATGAGTATTATGATGATTACATATCAATCTGAAAATATACAAAGTCGTTTTTGAGTTACTAATGAGGCTCAGTTTCCTGCCACTTTATAAGGTAGTGAGGATAAAACAGACATGGAATGATGAAAGCAGTGAAAAGAGATTACCAAGTGAAAAAATATAATGTGTAATTGTGAAAGGCTCTGCCCTATGTGACTGGCAGGATTAATGTGGACTTCATTGTGATAATATACACAAATTAATTTTGGAAACCACACTGCATTGTTCATGGGAAGGTGTTAAAACAAGTTTCAGTGACATGTGTACCATTTTTGGCAGGCCCGCAAGTACATCATGGACTCCATGGGAGAAAAGTATGCCGAAGGGGTCATCCTGGACTTGGAAAAGACGTGGGAGGAATCTGACCCACGAACACCACTCATCTGTCTCCTTTCCATGGGCTCAGATCCCACGGACTCCATCATTGCCTTGGGGAAGAGATTAAAAATAGAAACCCGTTATGTGTCCATGGGCCAGGGCCAGGAGGTCCATGCGCGCAAGCTCCTGCAGCAGACGATGGCAAACGTGAGGCCAAATGTCTACTTCTGTATTACATTGCTGATATTGCAGGTTATGGAGTTAACAATTGCATGAAAGAGCATGTGCATTGTTAAGAGTTTAAATTTACATACTGCATGCTGTTTACTAAATATCTATTAGAAAATTTATATTGAAAAACAGATACAACGAAAAAAATTTTTTCCATTGAGCCTTGTCTTACATAAAACTTACCCAACTGAAAATCTTATTTCCTAACCAGTTTCATAATGCTAAACCCACTCCAGATCCCAAACCTTCAGTGGGGGTCCACAGCCCCGCCCCCTCTGTTATTCACTCCAGCCCCTCCAGCTCCAATCTTGGAATCCTCAATACTCCAGCATCTACAACACCAGTGTCTTTCTTGAGGTCCAGAATGCATGGTCTATCTCATGGAGTCCCGTAGGCCTGGCCCAGATCCCAGAGGCCAGGAATCTGCCATTACCCTGCAGTGGTGCTAGAGGTTCTAGGACATCTGGCCTGTCACTTTCCAGATGGGGTTCTAATGCCCTTTGTGGATTGCAAATTCTCCAGCATGTAGAGCATGCAGTGCTCAGGCCTGGCCTGGGAGCCACTGAACTCTGGAAACCACACATTGACCTTCCTAATGGGACAGTTTAGTCCAGAGCTGGGGCACTTTCAGGGACTTAAGTTAACAGTATGCGGGAGGTCCTTTATTTCATTTCTAGAACTCAGCTCCTGGACAAGGCACTCATGTGTTTACTCTGGTCTAGCCTTCTTGGGGGTGTCCAGTTCAGCCTGGAGGACCCTTCCATCCCTGCTCCCATTTTCCATCATACTTTGGCTAAGCAAAGTGGGGGTGAAGAACCACTTGGCTTATTGTTCCTATTGGATAACATAACACAGAGTCTTAGTTTAGATCCCTTTCTGGCCTTCACTGGGCCAGACCCTACTCCTCTTTCTTGTGTCTCGATATCCTTCATATTTCAAGACTCCTGTGCCCTCCAGGGACTTCCCATCCTGAGGCAGGACTGACTTTTTTTTTCCAACTCCCAACCAGTGCCCACCCTGCCAATGAAACCACTTGGTTCTAGGTCCCTGTTGCTGAATCTAGAACCTTACCACTGTGCTGTATCTAGTTCCTTTCTCCTGGTCTAGAACTAGGCACACTGGGTTTTAGAATCTGCATGTTTACCTTGAGGCTCTACCACCAGCTTTGGTGAAAGACAGGGGCTCTTCACATGGATTGTGCTATGTCTGATGACCTTAGTTTGCAGCAGGAGAAGAAAGGCTGAAGGGATCTGATTAAAGTGTTTCTGGAGACCAAAAAAGATCATCTGTATTTAAGACTCCCATGTCTGGTCTGACATGAGGGCTTGGTAGGCCTTGATCTTGGTTTCTTTCTTCTCTTCCCTCCCCGCTCTCTGCTTTCTCCGTTCCTTCCTCTGCATATTACTGTGCTGAGAACAAAGCTACTAATGGGAACAGGACACTTCTTGAATTTAAAATATATATTTGTGTAACTAATAATAATAGAGTTTCAGGCAACCAAATTATAATTTAAATGGAATATTGTCAGCCTTTAGTTTATCCATTATTATTAGCATGCTTATAATTTGTGAGAGACAATAGCTTTTTATAAGTTTTGTAAGAAAGGTTTGAGGCAATATGACAGAATGAAACAGTTACTCAATAGGAACAAAACGAACAGTCTGTACAAACTCAAAACATTGGATACAGAGTGCAGCAGCTCAAAGGAAGAACTTTGGATATGGATTCTGTGGGTGAACATTGAAGCATCACAGGTCTCACCTAAGAAACTTAGATCAGGATTTGCCTGTGTGCTGGATGAAGGAGAGCAACTAAAGCCCTCTGTTGTTGTTAAGTTTTATGTTTAATTTCTTTTTGCTTTGAAGGGGTGGCCAGTGTCAATTAAATACTTCAAAGGAAGGGAAAGGGTCATAAATGAACATGTATAAAGGACACATGGACAAAGCCAAAGAGGGGTGTAGAACTGAGGGTGGGAGGGGGGGGAGGTCAGGGGAAAGTGGTAGTGGGAAAATGGAGACAACTGTATTTGAACATTAATAAAAAAACATAAAAAAGATTTAAATAAAGCATGCACCTCACACTTAAATTTTTTTCAAAGGACAAAGAATAGTTTATTTAGTACATGCTATATACTTCTGAAGAAAATTATAAGGGAATATATCAAATTCCAAAATGACCAATTTTATATGTAACTGCTAAGATTTTAGATGTAGTGCTTGATTTGTTTCTTGGAAAAAGAAATAATTCAGGCTGTACTAGTCAAAACTAAATGATCCACAAAATGATCAAGAAAACAACTCAGGATTATCATCTGGATATTGTGGGTAATATTAGCAAAAAATTCTATAGATTTGATATTGAGTCAATTATTATTATACGACCTAAATTTTTTCCAGTCCTGCTGTATACACAGAATATTCTTATGCTCGTAGAAAAACTTATGAAAAAGATCAGAGGGGAGAGGGAAGGGAACTTAAGGGGAAAAAGGGGGAGGGATTTTGAGGAACAAGTATGAAAGACACAGGGATGAGGACTGGGGGTGGGGGGGGGAATGGGAGGGAGGGGGGAGACCGGGCGGGGGGGAAGGGAAAAAATGTACTTGAAAAGTAACTAAATAAAAAAAAAAAAAAAAAAGAAAAAGATCAAGCTTATCTTCTAAGGCTCTTGTTCTTAGAATGGTCAAATTCCCCAGCAGAAGTTCTTCCACATTCTAGAGGGTACACGCCCAGCTATCAGTATTTCTGGGAAGTCAGTGGGAGGCATGAGGGGCGGGCCTCAACAATCAGTGGGGAAGTTTTCTTTCCTCTGTCTTCAGTGAGGTTCCTATACCGTGTGTGCCGATGTGCTCCAGTGCAAATGCTGTCTGTTTTGCCTTTTAAAGGAAATTAGCTTTCCATCCTTCTTTAGGTGGGGCACGGACATGTCAGTGGGCTGGACTTTCAAACTTCTTGCCCACCTTCTCTCCCAACTTCCCGAGGGACCTCTTGTCACCATTCTTGAGTGTTTTGGGAGCTACACGCTGTAATTCGGGTTGCACTCGGCTTTCCTGAATGTCAGTTGAGGATTCAGCTTTCTTGAGTTCATTTTATATGTTATTGGTAGTGTCTTCACCCTCACTTGTTTTTGTTCTGAAGAGTTCACACCTTCAAACAAAGTCCCTTCCCTGGAGTTTTCATGGCCTTTTGGGGAAGGAGCTGAGCTAAACGGGTATTTTCGATCAGCATGTCAACCTACAGGTGCAGTTCTCTCTTTTTATGCTTCACTTTGGTTATTTTCGTGACTCCTACCACGTATTAGTACAACCAGCATGCTATATGTGGGACCTGTACATGGGACGGGAAAAGATATACCTCTCCCAATTAAACTTTATCGCGTCTTTGCTTTGACCTAGATTCATTTAAAGTGTTTAGTGCGCTGTTCTGTTAAGTTGTAATTAGTTAATTTTTAAACGATGTACTAATGTAAATCTCTGGGCAAAACACAAACTAGCCTCATTGCCACCCACTGTTGTTGGCTCAGGGAGGATGGGCACTCCTGCAGAACTGCCACCTGGGACTGGATTTCATGGACGAGCTCATGGACGTGGTTACAGAAACTGAGGTCGTACACGACGCTTTCCGCCTGTGGATGACCACCGAGGTTCACAGGCAGTTTCCCATCACACTCCTGCAGATGTCCATTAAGTTCGCCAATGAGCCTCCGCAGGGCCTCCGAGCCGGGCTGAAAAGAACATACGGCGGTGAGTGGAGGAACACGTCCATGTGTATCAGTGTTCTCACACTTAAACTGCTTTCTTAAATTGTAAACACAGAATTAGCTAGGGTATAGTTATAGCAAAGAGTACTGTTGTTTAACATGTGGAGGAGTGGATGGCCCCTTCGTCATGGTCCTTGCGGAGTGTGACCTGGCAGGGTTAGGCACCAGAGCTCAGAGCTTCCCACTGTATGTTTTTCCTGTTTTCCCAATGTTGCTCGGCTTCGTCTTATGCTATTCTCTGCTAGACACCTACTTTGATGTAAATATCTAGAGTTGATGTTTTGGTCATTTGTGGTCTTTGTGCTCCGTACCTGAAGTAGGGCAGCGGCTCCCTCCAAGAGGAGAGGCCGAGTGAAAACCATGGCCTGCCTTTATTTCATGAAGCCATGGTCCATAATGTCAGAGCAGGAGCGAAGTTAGAAATCAAACAAAAGGACCAAAACTGGACCAAATGCCCTCCATTTAGAACTGGAACTGAGATTTTTCTCTTTGCCTTTGCTTCCTGTACCTTGTGGCTTCCTGTCTGGGACTCAGGGTCATGAAAAGAGCTTGGACTGCGGAGTCAGGAATCCTGTTTCTGAACCTCCCTCAACTAAATGCTGTGTTCTCTTGGGTGTTAGTCACTCAGACAACTGGAGTTTTCATTTTCTCACATGTGAAATAAAGAACATACAATCTATCCATGATGACTGGAATCTAGTGTATTTAATAACAATAATGAATGTAACAATTCTATAACATTTTAAAAAATTTACAAAGAGGTTTTTTTGGAATTGTTAACAGGACCCAAATTTCTGCCAGTTTGTAAAGTAATGTCAGGATAAAATGGATGTGGAAGGATGATGGTAATGAAGAAAGGTTACCAAGTGAGAAGATTTATGGTTTTATATACGTATTATAGATACATATATAATCATCATGACTATTGCTTCAGAAATAGATTTTGGTTGCCATGGGCTTCTATACACAGTATTAACAACTTAGTATTAATTAAAATAGTGTATGTACATGCTCCAAATAATAATAATAATAATAACAATAATAATAAATATAAGCTTATTACTATCACTATTCAGTGGTGGTTGTAGTCATAGCAGCGGTATTTTTTCCACTGCCATCATTCCTGAGCCTCTGCTTTCTCCCCACATTATCTTGTTAGATTGGCAGGACCTTGATCCATGTCAGCGAGTCCCTCTTCCCCTCAAATCTCTGCAGATTTTTCAGAGAGAAGTGCCCTCTAGGTACTCAACTTAAATTATGGTTGCCATATGAATGTGATAAAAATGATTTAAGATAAATGAAGTTTAATTTTAGGAATTTACAAAAAGAATTAATAACTGATAAAAGTAATAGAAAATGAAGATGTTTGAGAGCTGACACAGGTTTTCACCTGGCTGACCTCAACAGGCGTGAGCCAAGACCTGCTGGATGTGAGCACGGTGGCACAGTGGAAGCCCATGCTGTACGCCGTGGCTTTCCTGCATTCCACGGTCCAGGAGAGGCGGAAGTTTGGTGCCCTGGGGTGGAACATCCCTTATGAATTTAATCAAGCAGACTTTAATGCCACCGTGCAGTTCATCCAAAACCATTTGGATGACATGGATATCAAAAAGGTACCATGTGTGTGCTACTTCATGCCACTGGTGATTGTGGGTCCTCAAGCTAACATGACCCCCACCCCTGGGTAAGGGAGGTCAGCACATCGCTTACCCAGTTGTGACAACCAAAAAGTTCTGCAGACATTACCAAATGTTTTCTGAGTGGGAGTAGCTTTGGAGTAAATCTTGTAAGAGTGATGATTTTCTGTGTTTGCAAAGTCATTATCTTTAAGTCATAGCAACTTAGGTCACACTTGCCTCTTGATTTCAGCTAAAAAATAACCAAATTTTAATGATCTTTTTATATCTTAAAGTCAAGCTGACATTATGCATAACACAACCTAACAGAGTTTTTTAGAGGGTGGGAGAGCGAGTGGGGAAATTTTTAAAAAAATCTTAAAAAGTGAAAATGAAGTCTAGATTACTTTGAAAGTGTGTGATTCTTAAATAAGTATCCCAATATTTTAAAAAAACATCTTTTTTTCTGTTGAAATTAAAATATGAAAATATGAAGCAGAATCTTTTTTAAGTTATAAGGATGAGTTTTGAATAATCACTTATGTTTACCTAATTAATTTTCTTTCTGTACTTTTTACATTATGAATAAATGAGTGAATAAATGATATTCCCTGGCAGGGAACATGAGGATAAGACAGTAATCAGTTCTACGCAATTATTCTATACATTTTCCCAGGGTGTCTCCTGGACCACCATCCGCTACATGATAGGCGAGATTCAATATGGAGGCAGAGTCACCGATGACTACGATAAGAGATTGTTGAACACATTTGCTAAGGTTTGGTTCAGTGAAAATATGTTTGGACCAGATTTCAGCTTTTACCAAGGATATACTATTCCAAAATGCAGCACAGTGGATAACTATCTTCATTATATCCAGGTGTGTCAGTGTCAAACTTTTATGCATAGAGTACATATCCTCATCATTTGTCCTTTTGGTTATTGATTTACACCATTTACTCATATACTCTCTTTAGTATAATTTTTAATGGTGATGCATATTTAAACTTCCACCATAGATGCTTTCTTCATGTTGATATTAGCCCAATGATTAAATGGTTATATTTGTAATGCTTCAGTGAGGAATATTTTTGGGGGGATGACAGATTGAGCAGATGAGAGCCAGGGAAGCTGCACAAACTCCCCAGAGCACTCCACCTATGAGACTTCAGTGACTTGTGACAGCAGGGCAGAGGCAGACTCTGGACAGTCTGTCCTGGTTTTCAATCCACTTGCCTTATTTTGTGACATCTGTTCCTTAATCTGGGTCTAACGGACAGTGCGTGAGTGTGTACCAGAGTCCTTTCATACAAGAACTTCTTCATTCAGGGGCAGACACTTCTTTGTCATGGAGCAGGTGATAGGGGGCTGTTCTGGGGTTAGTAGCGACCCTGGCCTCTCCCTACGTGATGTCAGCACATCCCTTACCCAGTTGTGACAACCAAAAAGTTCTGCAGACATTACCAAATGTTTTCTGGGGGCACAAAATCACCCCTGATGGAGAAACATTGCTCTAGAAAAAAATAAAATAGATTTTTGACAGGAAATTTGGGAAAGTTGATGTGTTTCAAGGTAACTACAGTTTCTGTCTCTGTACCTTGAATTCATTAGATCATTATTTAGCAATCTTGTTTGCCTCTAAGATTTATCTTGGAGTGAATAAACTAAAGTGCAGCAGCCTCAGAGAGCTAAATTTATTAGTATATTTAGAGGTTCTGTGATAAATAGATGTGACGAGTTTAACATATATTATCATCTCTATACTTTTAGTAATTCAAATCAGCAAATATATGTATTTTAATTATACTATATGTGTCTTTAAATAATTAGCACTGAATGAAAAAGTGCCTTTGAAGGTATAAATTCAGATATGCCTGTCCATATATGTATTTATATACATCTCATTTCACAGTGAACTTGAGTTCATACATAGGAAGACATTACATAAAAAGAAATAAAATAAGGGAGTAGATAGGAGGAGAACTATGAATAGGACAAAAATAAAACAATTCACATGTAGAAATATGTCAAATTGCAGGTAAATTTTCTTTTTGTCAAGTAGCAGAGGAAGAATTTTGCCCACTTGTTCCTGGTGTTTTCCTCACCGACTCTGTTACTCTGTTAATATTTTTCTCTCTTCATAGTCTCTCTCCAGGAGAATACAGTTCCTTTATTTGGGTCCTAATTGCTACAACTGTCATTTTCTGGTATCTTAAAAACATAGTAACCATTAATTATTCAACATTCATTTAAAAAATGGCTTGGATTAGATCAGACCTTCAGAAAACAAAATATCAATCCATGTTTTCCTCTCTGTCTTACATATTATAAAACAAGACAGTATCTCTTTGATTAAATTTGTTGGAGGCATAGGCAACAAATTAAACAACATGATTAAAATACCATGAGCCAATTATGTTTCCCAATGTTAATTTTCTTTCAAGGCAGCTTTTGATTTTTATCTGGAGAAATTATCGAGATGGTGGTCTGGTATAAATAAGGCATCTTTTATAAATGCACATTCTAATAAAAGCATGTTTCTTTCTGAAGACAATATAATTTAACTGGTTCTTATGGTGGCAGTCTGTGCTTACTGGGGTACTTGTCGTTCAGAGTTTGCCCACCTATGACAGCCCCGAGGTCTTCGGGCTGCACCCCAATGCCGACATCACGTACCAGAGCCAGCTGGCCAAGGACGTGCTGGACACCATCCTGGGCATCCAACCCAAGGACAGCTCTGGTGGAGGGGATGAAACCCGGGAGGCTGTGGTGGCCCGGCTGGCTGAGGACATGCTGGAAAAGCTGCCCCCTGACTATGGCCCGTTTGAAGTGAGTCACAATCTTGACGGAAGGCCTGCTGTGGCTGTACTGTTTGGTTAGGGGAATGAGGAAGGAGGGCAAACTTTTATCTGAGAAAAAAATTAAAAACTCACTTTCTGAAAACCCAGAAAAAGAGCCCTGGCTGGCGTAGCTCAGTGTATTGAGCGCGAGCCTGCAAACCAGAGTATTGTGGTTCGATTCCCAGTCAGGGCACATGCCTGTGTTGCAGGCCAGTTCCCAGCAGGGGACTCACAAGAGGCAACCACACATTGATGTTTCTTTCCCACTCTTTCTCCTTCCCTTCCCCTCTCTCTAAAAATAAATAAATAAAATATTTTAAAAAAACCCAGAAAGAGAAAATTTTTAATCTATAAATGTTATCATTTTGACATATATATAATAAGAAAACTTGATGTGAATGTTAGTATTTATAATTAAATTACAAGTAGATACTGATGGGTTAGGATTCTTTTTCTAGAGCTTTCCCTTGAGGTACTTCACATTGCTATTTGTTGAAAGAAAAGTAATGTGTTTTTAGAGTTTAGCAGCTGATATTTAAAAAATGTGTAATTTAATGTACACCTTAAAACTCGGTCATTATTAATTTCAGAGAGTCTGTATTTTTATCATTAACTTGCTTTGCAGCTTCTTCATTTCACAGGTTTAAAGCACTAATATGTCTTTGAAAAATATATAATCTTTATTATATTGTTTCCATTACCAGTTAGTCCACTTATTAGAATGTCTTTTTAATACGAGATTAATTTCTAAGCAATTTCATGATTATGAAGGTTAATTTTTTTAGACATATTAACAACTTGTGAAGAGATTTACCCTGACAAAAATTTCGAGCTTTTGATGAAAGCAAAAATAACTGGATTACTTTCCGTATTGTCTTAGAAGGTGACCCGGACTAAGTGTGACACTTTTGTCACAGGGCCGCCATGTTTCTTTATGTATTGCCCCCTTTCTACCTGCTTTCAGAAGGAACCCTGCTGGCTTCTGCGTCAGCGTCTTGTGACTTTTTACAAAGCAGGTCACTTTGGCTGTGGATACGATAGACGAACTCAGGGACCTATCACCAAGGGAATCATTTCCTGAAGAAGAAACTCGGATTGGTTGCTTGGAGAAAATCAGTACTGCGATCAGCTTTTACAAACACCTTTTATTAGAGTAACGGGAAACAGGGCATTCATGTCTAGCAGTGGTTGAAATACATATGAAGCATTCAAAATAGATGAAAATAAAAGTAATAAATAAGTAAATAAATAAATATGTAAATAAAGAAGGTAAGTAGTGGAGTTTAGAAGCATCTCCTTCCTTTTGCTGAATGTCAGAGCTACCCTAGGATAATGCAACTCAGCCCAGCACAATAACCGATTCATACAAGATTCTCAATTAATACTTGCAGGATGGAAATGATTGGGTGGGTGGGTGGATGAATGGATGGATGGATGAGTGCTTCGATTGCAAACAGAAAGCTCTGAAAATATATGTATAATTTTTCTGATGCAGCCAGCAGAATGGTCATGTATATGTACATGTCTAAACAGACATGTGTGTGTCTGAAAGTCTCAGATTAGCAGTAAGTGACCATTTCCTAATAAGCGCAGTTGCTGTTTAGGAGGCTGCGTGGCTGTGGTCATGCACTTTTATTTTTCTGTGCATTAATGGAGCCTGTTTTCTCCCACGTGGGATGAAACATCGGCTGGTCATCTAACAGATGTTTCCTTTCTTATTTCTTGTCTTTTTTCTGGCAGAGAAAAAATAAATAAAAACTCACCACTTGTGGAATTGTAAAATCTGGGGCCTTTTCAGGAGGCCCAGTGACATAAATGTTAGCAGCTTTCTACTTTGTGATGTGTGCTGAATGTCTCTGTGACAGGTGAGAGAGAGGCTGCAAAAGATGGGACCGTTCCAGCCCATGAACATTTTCCTCAGGCAGGAGATCGACCGAATGCAAAGGGTGCTCACCCTGGTCCGTAGCACCCTGATGGAGCTGAAACTTGCCATCGACGGCACCATCGTCATGAGTGAAAATCTTCGCGATGCATTGAATTGCATGTTTGATGCCAGAATTCCTGCTCAGTGGAAAAAAGTACGTTGCAGTCTGGTCCTGTTCTGCCTCGTCACTTTATTGTTGTGAAGAGTCACATTCGGCAAGTGGAAAGCATCTACACAGATAATTTACTTAAAAGTGTTGTTTTGCTTAGGGACTAATCCCCTTATAGTCCTGTATTTTTAGACTATAGGTAGGAAAGGAAATTATATAGCATTCCCATGTGTTGGGTTGGCAATTTACATGCATTCTTTCATTTCAATCTTACATTTCATTGCCCTTAATTTACAGATAAGGAACTTGCACTTGAGAGAGGTTAAATCTTTTCTCAAATCACACACCTAAGTCATCCAAGAATCAGAATTTAAATCTAAGCTCTTGGGCTTCAGAGCCCATGACACTAGTTTCATAGAAGAGAATGTTCCGAGATACACATGTGTATTAAACATTTTCTTTCCTTTGTTTGTAGATATGTGAGTATCTACATTTCAGGATAACAAGTGTGCTTACTGATCACCTGTTGGTGATTGTGTCACATGAAAGATGTGGTTTTAAGAAATAATTTTCTACTTGAAAAGTAAAATAAGGACTGTCTTTTTGAAGCAGGAAAACATGTATATTTGAGGGCAGAGTGTGCCTAAATGACATAGCTTCTTTGTTCTGTATTTAAGCCTCTGTGTGCTGTATGCCAGTGCAATTTGTGGGGGAAATAAGTGAAATCTCTAAGATTGCTGCTAGTGGAGAAGAGACTTAGGAAAGGGTAGGGCTGTTGCTGCGTTTATATCCTGTATTTCCTGAGAAACTTCATTTGTCATATGCCATCACCAGGGGTAACTCTGCCCCCACAGTAGGAACTCCTCCAGTACTTGACTCACAGCTCTTTCTGAAAGTCCCTGCTCCCCTTTGGAAGTGCATATGTGCTCTGCCCTCCCTGAAGGCTTGGCAGAAGGAGGAAACCGGGATGGATGGCAGGCAGAGAAGTGTGCCAGGCTTTCCCCACCTGTGATCCGAAGTCACGGATGCAAAGTGAACTGGGTCCGTGCAGTTGTACGGTTCCTGCAGCTGCACTCAGCTGACTGGGAGCGGCCCTGGGGAGGGCGGGTGTGGAGGTCGTGCAATGCTGGGCTTCCCTAGACAAGAGCAATGGAAGATGTGTTAGAAACTATAACTTGTCAGAAACAGGGATATCTATTCCTTCCTTGGTCCTGATGGCTGTGCAGTAAGTAGTATCTTACATTCTGATAGGGCTACAGAGGAAGCAGTTTTTTCTGGGTGTTGGTGGGGGAAAGATTACAGAGGAGGTGAGGGGAATGTTCAAGGAAGAGGTGAAGGATCTTGAGGAATTTGCTGATCGTGGCACCGAGGATGCTGAAGGTGCAGTAGAAAGAGTTGGGAGGGCAGAGGGCTGAGGTTTAAGTCAGATCGGGGGATGTACAGAGAGGGCTGCATGTAGAGATGAGACTGGGTCATGGAGTGACTACATACTTGGCCTTTTGAAGTTACTCATGTTATTGGGAAGGTGAGACCTGATGGGATTAGGACAGATAGTCTTTCAGAAGAGACACTTAGTGCTGAGCCTCCAATTTCTCACCCAAAGTTTGGGCAGATTCCAAGGCATTGGGTCCCACAGGCAGCATAAAGGACCTGGGGAGTGCCCTTCTAACTGACTTCTCCGCCTTATTTGATGACAGTACTATTCATCACTGTAATCACACAGGTTGGAAACTCAAAATTAGCTTTGACCAGACCCCTTCCTCTCGTTTGCACCTTTAACGAATTTATTGCCAAGGCCAGAGAGCTTTCTGTCTGAATTGCCTCTCCTCACTGCCAGTGACATAAGGAGAACCTGCCTGGTCACTGGCCACTGTTTTGTTACCCACTAAGCCAGCAAACTGAGCTTGGTCAGTGTCTGGGAGGTTCTGCAACAGGGATCCTTCCCAGGAGGCACCTTCTCAGTAGTGGTTCCCTGTGTCCTCAGATCAAATGTAGTATCAATACTTCTCTTTTAGTTAACACATCTAGAAATGTTGAGTAGAATGAGTTACCTAATTTTAAAATTATGATCAATGTGCTATTAGTCTTTGAAATCCCACTTTTTTTGAAAAACAGGAAAATTAATTTTTAAGATATTTGAAGTTCAAGTTGATCATCCAAGTTGATCACTACATTTATTCATACATAATATATTGCAGTTGCAGTAAAATATTATAAACTATGATTTGGAGACACCTTCCAGCACAGCTGTTGGTAATATCAATGACATCCATGCCAGTTTTAACCATAGAAGCTCCACATGTGAATTCAGGAGGAATGTTACAGGCAATGAATGTAATTAATTTGTTGGTGGTAAAGGGACCTGTGTTTATGTCTGCTCCTTCATCAGAAGAAATCAGAGTACATTCTAAGGGACAAAAACCTCAGAATATAATTGTTGTTTGCCTCATTATAAGTGATAAATGGAAAAAGGCTCCTCTGAGTTGGTATTCAGAGAATACATTTTAAAGCGTTGCTTAGGCCATGAGCACAGTCATGCAAATAGAGGTCTTGTTTTATAATGCATCTACTGAAAATGTAACTGAAGGAAAATAGTTGGAACCAGTTAAATTTAATACAGTTGCTTTAATTGCTCTGTAGCTGAATTGATGATGAATACGTTTGCAAGTGGAAGGTGATTCTACTGACCACAGACATCTGGGGCAGCATCTGAGCTCTCAGTCAATCTGTATTCATGCAATGGTTAGCTGGTTCTGTCACATGATCTCAAGAAGGAAGAATCATTTGAAAACTTAAATTTCAGAACCCCGGGGCCATTCATGTCTGAGGAACTTTTAAATTCTAAAAGTAAAATTGGTATTTTATCATTTTTTTCTGTGAACATAGCCAGTTAGACAGCAAAATTAAGCCTGTATTAATTGTTTGAATGTGTATGTATTTCAGGCGTCATGGGTTTCAAGTACATTGGGTTTCTGGTTTACTGAACTTATAGAAAGAAACTGCCAATTTACCTCTTGGGTTTTCAATGGCCGCCCCCACTGCTTCTGGATGACAGGCTTTTTTAACCCCCAAGGATTTTTAACTGCAATGCGACAGGTAATAGCTCTCATTTATACCCGTTCTGTTATTATAATATTCCTCTTTAAAGTTCTCTTCTTTCATTATAGTTTCAGAGAATATAGTAAGACAGAGAATGACTGTATCTTATGGGTGCTAGCTGTTACATTGTCCTGAACATAAATCCAGGATCTTGTTCTGAGGTTGCTGGCTTGAATTTCAAAATCTTTGTTATTTTTATATTTGATGTTATTATAAATATAATAAAATAAAAAATATATATGTACAAGTGGTTAACCTGGGACATGAGTGTTGGTTCTGAGAGAATCTTTTTAATCTTTAATACCATTCTACTTACTTTGCATTAGGGTAGTTTGGGGCTGCAGTGTGAATTTATGCTCTGTATGTACAAACCTCTCTAATTGCTACTTGCATCTTCTGCTTTTGTTCTTGCCTGGAGTAGGAGATAACTCGGGCCAACAAAGGCTGGGCTCTGGACAATATGGTGCTTTGCAATGAAGTCACCAAGTGGATGAAGGATGACATTTCTGCCCCTCCCACAGAGGGTGTCTACGTCTATGGCTTGTATCTTGAAGGTGCTGGCTGGGACAAGAGGAACATGAAACTCATTGAGTCCAAACCAAAAGTGCTCTTTGAGTTGATGCCTGTCATAAGGATTTATGCAGAAAACAACAGTAAGTTTTCTTGTGTATTCAGGGACGGTTGGTATTATTAGAATCAATGACATGATAAACACAGAATCTTGTTATTTTTGTATCATGTAATAAGGATTTGATTCTTATACCAACTAGCTTCACATTCACCCCTATGTTTAATGAGTATTTATTGACCATTAGGCACTTTCTTGGGTGCTATTGGTAAGGAAAAAATTATCCAGATAACTCTTGCCTATCTTATAAAGCAGATAAAATAATAATGGATCATAAAGTGTTAGCTGATAACATAAGAAACAGGGGTTTGGAGAGTGAGATGATAGTAGGGTGAGGTGGTCAGGGCACATGGATCTGGACTGGGCTTGGAAGGGTGGAGATGATGAGGGGTCAAGTGGTGGAAAGAGGCGTCTAGGCAGGTCAGCCCAGGGCTCACTGGATATGTTGGCTGTACCAGCTTGGAGATTGAAGCCAGGCCATTAAATCTAGATTGAATCCAGGGACATTTAGCTTAATCCAGTAGCTAATGGCAAATTGCTGGATTCACATTTCAGCTTATGAATGTAATAACATGTCTTTGAAGCACATGTTATTCTACCTTGACAAAGTCATCGAAGGCTCTATTTGATAAGGCTAAAATTACCTAAACTGCTTTCCATGATTGACTTGTTTTCTGGGGTCTTTAGTTGTTGGGTTTTACTCAGCTAAACAATTCTCAGCAATAAACACCTTTCTGAGCATGTGGGGCTTTCCTGTTCATTTTTTAAAATTAAAGTTTCTTTTTTTTACCTATCAATAATCACTCTATTTTTAACTCACATTTTTTATTGTTGTTCCAGTATAGTTGTCTCCATTTTCCTCCACTTCTCCCCACCTGCCCCACACATCCCGACCTCCCACCCTCAATCCTACTCCCCTTTAGCTTGGTCCATGGGTCCTTTATACATGTTCCTTGATGACCCTTCCCCTTTTTTCCCCCGTTATCACCGCCTCCTCCTGCTCTGGTTACTGTCAGTGTGTTCTTAATTTCAGTGTCTCTGTTATATTCTGCTTGCTTGTTTGTTTTGTTGATTAGGTTCTACTCATAGAACCTAATATAAGGTTCTACTTATATAAGATCAAATGGTATTTGACTTTTGCCACCTGGCTTATTTCACTTAGCATAATGCTCTCCAGTTCCATCTATGTAGTCACAAAGAGTTGGAGCTCCCTTCTTTCTGCTGCTTAGTATTCCCTTGTGTACATATACCACATTTTTTAATCTACTCATTTACTTATGGGCATTTAGGTTGCATCCAGCACTTGACTATTGTAAATTGTGCTGCTATGAACATTGGCATGCATAGGTTCTTTTAAACTGGTGTTTCAGGATTTTTAGGGTATAATCCCAGCAGTGGAATTGCCGGGTCAAAAGACCATTCCATTTTTAGTTTTCTGAGGAAATTCCATACTGTTTTCACAGTGTCTGCACCAGTCTGCATTTCCACCAACGGTGCACTAGGGTTCCCTTTTCTCCACAACCTCACTAGCACTTGTTGTTTGTTGATTTGTTATGATGGCCATTCTGACTGATGTGAAGTGGTATCTCATTGTGGTTTTAATTTGCATTTTTATGATGGCCAGTGATGCTGAGCATCCTTTCATATGTCTCTGGGTCCTCTGTATGTAGTCCTTGCAGAAATATCCATTTAGATTGTTTGACCATTTTTTAATTGGATTGTTTGTGGAGTGGACTCATGTGAGTTCTTTATATATTTTGGAGATCAAGCCCTTGTCTGAGGTATCATTTGCAAATATATTTCCCCATACAGTTGGTTCCCTTTAGATTTTGCTGATGTTTTCTTTAGCCACGCAGAAGATTTTTTTATTTGATGAAGTCCCATTAGTCTATTTTTCCCTTTATGTCCCTTGCTCTAGGGGATGTATCAGTGAAAATATTGCTGCATGGAATATTCGATTTTCCTGACTGCATTTTCCTCTTGGACTTTTACTGTGTCACAACTTATATTTAAGTCTTTTATCTAACACACACACACACACACACACACACACACACACATTGAAATGATCACTGTTAGCGGTAAACTTGAGAGGTAACCATGGCAGTGGATCCTAAGGAAATACTGATTTTGTGACAGAAGGAGAGAATATTTTTCTTTAAACAAGGGATAAAATATAACATCTTTTTAAAAAGATAGCTCTTAGTATCCCCACTCATAGATGAATATCTCATTTGGAACATGGGCCGAGGAAAGAAAGTTTATAAACTATGCGAATTTATTTTTTAAGCAAACATTGGCTTAATGCTTCGTATATATAACAGCCACGGCCTTAGGTGCAAGAGACACGAGGTAACTATGAATGAGATTCAGCCCGCAAAGGACTCAGGCTAGTGAGGGAAACTGGTGTGTAGATAGAATTTAATACATGTTATGATAGAGATTTGCCCAGGATGGTCAGAAGGCCTTAGAAGGAGAGCAACACTTGCCTAGGAGGTTGGTGCAGACTGCTTCTGAGATGGGCTCTGCAGGAGAAGGATGAGTGTGCTAGGAAGTTAAAGATAATTTTTTTCGGGTGAGGGAAATAGCATTAGCCTACTTGGTCATCCCATGAATAATTATCTGGTAATTAACATCTGCCTTGCACCGCTTAGGTGCTGGGGATGCAACAGTGAAAAAAGACCAGGGAGAATCCCCATTCTCATGGAACTCAAAAGGGAAGGGCACCCTGACGAGGTGGCTCAGTTGGTTGGAGCATCATCCTGTACACCAAAAGGCTGTGGGTTTGATCTCAGGCATCCTGGGCACATACCTAGTTTGCGGGTTTGATCTCCAGCTGGGGTGTGTACGAGAAGCAACCAGTTGATGTTTTTCTCTCACATTGATGTTTCTTTCTCTGAAATCAATAAAACATTTCATCTGGTGAGGATATTTTTATAAAAGGAGGGGATGGGTAGCCTAAAACAAAGCTAATATAGCCAGTCCTTGTTACTCATGGATTCTCTATTTATGATTTCACCTGCTAACTAAGTTTGTGACCCCCAAATCCATGTTTTTGGCATTTTCGCGATCACTGACAGACATGCACAAAGCAATGAAATATGTGAGGCTCCTAACATGCATGTTCCCAGTTGAGGTTGACTAAGTGACACTGTCTCAGCTGTAAACAAGCGTCTTTTTTGTGGTCTTTTTGGTGCGACATTTTCACATGTGTGTACTTTTCACTATTTATAATAGAATTCCCAGGTGTAGTGCTGAAGTGCTGTCTGGTGTCCTGCCACATGCCTTATGGAGAAAACACAAATGTTAGATGTGCTTCATGTAGACAAGAGATACAGTGCCCTCGGCCTCAAAGTCAATGTCAGTGAGTCAGCAATGCATATTAAAAAGGTGTCTTTAAGTGAAAACACACATAAAACCAGGTTTTGTGTTGGTGGGTTGTTGAAAATGGGACCAGAACCTCTCAGGAACCTAAGCCTCCACTTCCCCTGGGAGCACGTGTTCTGTGGTCCCCGATTCAGTGTTCATGGAGACTTTATATATGAGTCCCATGAGCAATGACAATCGATTGTAAGTGAACATACTGATGTCACATAGATTTTGTTCCCATAAAGAAAAGCACACACTTGGTATGGTAAGGAGTAAAGTAACTCAGGGGTTGAGGGTAGGCCTCGTTGATGAAAGAACATTGAACTGGCATCCAGGTGACAGAAAGTGGCTCTGCTGACATCCAGGGGCAGAGAGGCAAGAGCTGGAAGGTGTGAGTTAGCAAAGGGTTGCTGTGTTGGAGGAACAGAGGTGTGTGAAGGAAGAGGAGCCCATGGGAGAGGAAAGAAAGGTGAGGGCTCAGCACAGGCCCTGGCCTGTGGATGCCCCACTCAGGATGCGCTGGCTGTCCTGAGAGGACGCAGGTCTGCCCAGGGTTGACCTCACGTTTACTGGCTCTCAGGGCAGCGTGAGATCCTGGGGCAGTGGCTCTCTAATACACATGAAAATCAATGTTCTTTTGGCTAAAAATTGTACTTTAGAGAATTTGCATTGTCCTATCATTGTAGCTAGTCAAAATATTCTAAAAAATGTTTTCCTTATAAAATGCAGGAAAGGTCTTTCTCATGTGGAGTTAAGGATTACTTTTTTATTTCTTGTGACTAAACTGTAAGAATCCATTGCAATATGACATTGAACATCTCAGCATGGTAGTATTAAAGGAATAATTTTATAATTCAGGCAATTTCTTATTTAAGAACAGATTTTTCTACAAGCACCATATTCACCCTGCTGGGCATTAGTCAACAGTGAGGCTCATTAGCAGCAGGTAAGGGAGGAAATAAAATAAACAAAGGAAAAGTGACTAATTTCAAAGTACTGAAAAAAGAAAACGAAAAATCTTAGTTCTCTATTCTTTTTTTTGGCTTCAGTAGAAATTGGTGGAAACTTGTTTTACTAGTTAACTTTATTGTTGAAGAGCTATTTGTTTAGTCATAAAAATAACATTCTGTTGCTCTTTTAATATATTATATCTAATTTTTATTCATTTTTGACAACTGAATAGGATTCTAATTAAGATAAAGAGGTGTAGCATTGTTAATGGCCAAAGGACACTCCAACAAAAGCACAGTGTTTTAAAATTAATATTCTTTAAAAAAATTTTTTTTAAAGAGATGCGTTTTAAAATTTTTTAATTTATTTATCTTTAGAGAGGAAGGGAAGGAGAGAAGGTGAGATATATCAATGTATGGTTGCTTCTCTTGAGTCCCCTGCTGGGAACTGGCTGCAACCCAGGCAAGTGCCCTGACTGGGAATAGAACCGCAATCGTGTGGTTCGCAGGCCGGGGCTCAATCCACTGAGCTACACCAGCCAGGGTTTAAAATTAATATTCTTATAATGAATTGTTCTCATGTTAACATGAAGGGCAATTTTCAGTTTAAATAATTTATCATTATTATCATTATACTAGATTGGCTTATTTATTTTCAAAAAGATGTCTAGAGATTTATTTGAACTCTAAAAATTGAGTGATAGATCCCCAAATGTTTATTTTATTTATGTTTCTTGTTCAGACATCATGGGAAAGTTGCCCAAATAGTGCTAAGTTCACCAAGAGGGTAAAAGCGTGCACACAACTCAATAGGTCCTCTATTTTCAAAGGAGGGTGGAAAAAGGCAGACACAGAAAGGATTCGTCTCCTTGTGTATTTACTGTGTAGATAGTGATGCTTATAAATGGACTGCAGTGCTATAGCTGATGTGATGGAAAACCCTGATTACAGCATTTTGAGGGAACGAAGCAAGACTTACAGGCACCTCTGGTCATGGCGCAGGCTGAGGAAAATCTCTGGGTCCCTGCAGCTAATGAGGATATTTCCTGCTTGGGAACAGATTTTTCTAAGAATTCCCTGTAACTTTCTCTCCACCTAACACTGCAGATGTGGGGTGAGGGTGGGAATACCCCGTGGGTGCCCAGGAAGTGGAGAGCTTCTGACTCCTGAGCCCCATAGCATTTAACCCACTTCAAGTTTGGAAGCCTGAAACTCTGTCAAAGACAAGGAGAATACAAGCCTGGGGAATGTGTTTTTGTGAAAAGGTAAGTACGTGGTAGGAATAGTAAAGAAGGGGGCGAGAGGTACAAATCTAACATATCTTGGGCATCTACTGCATTCCAGAGATTACATAATGGCAGGTATTCACATATATTAACTTAGTTAACCTTTACGACAACTCTCTAAGATATATCATGCTGATTGTGCAGATGAGGACATTAAGATTTAGGAACATTATGCAATTTGCCTGTGATTCCTACCCACCAAAGCTGGTATCAAAATCCCAACTGTCTGCTGTGGGATGAATGCAGACCTTTGGGAATTCCTGGAGTTGGTGTTCTACTTAAGACTGTGCATGTTGGCAGTGTCTGAGGTGTCTGGGCTGGAGCTTGAAAATCAAGGCTAAATTGAAAACCAGGGCAGCTCCTTGCATTTTGAAGTCATGAGTTTCTTTTCCTCGGGTAGCTGCTAAAGCAGACACACTAAGATCATCTGCTGAAGGGAAATCTCACCCAATGGCCTCTCTCCTCTCATGCTTCAGCCTAAAGGGGGGTTGCCTCCCCTGCCTACTTACTGGTGGGGCCACGAGTTCATAGGTAGAAGAGAGTCAGGCATCTAGAGCTAGGCTCCTAGATATTTAGGTTGCTCCCCTGCCTTTATCCCTCTAGTAATTAGTCATGTGGCTTTGGAGTGGACTCAAATATGCCAGGAACTGAAGTCAGGTATCTAGTATTGCTGGTTGATTTTTATGCCTTTTTGCAAAGACCCAGAAGCACGTGGGTACACATAGTATGTCCAGCTATTGCTGAGATGAAGAGCACAGGCTCTGGATCTGATCTGGTGAAGGCTTGGTTCTTACTGGGTCACCTCCAGCTTTGTAACAGCCTTGGACAAGGAACTTACCTGCTCATGGTCTAATTTCTCATCTGCAAAATGGATTTAATAATGGTATCCATCTCACAGGTTGTTGAGAGAATTACACTGTTGATGTGCAGTACATAGCATACAATAAATTATTTTATTATGATTTTTATTACTGATATCTCACATGCTTGTTGAAAGAGTAAAAGAAATATCCTCTGCAAGAGAGCTCTATCTAATATCTGACAAAGGGGTGTCCAAGCCCCGGCCCGCAGGCCGCCTGCGGCCCAGCACGGCTATCAATGCGGCTCAGCACAAAATTGTGTTTTCTTCAAACTTTTTTTGGCTCCTCCGTTTTCATTAGTGTTTGTGTATTTAATATATGGTCCAAGACAACTCTTCTTCCAGTGTGGCCCAGAGATGCCAAAAGGTTTGACACCCCTGTAAAATGTTATTAGCAAAAGAGGGGTTAAATAAAGGAATGGTTTACTAAGTCATCCACCCTTTTGGTGTCTCTGGGCCACACTGGAAGAAGAAGACTTTTCTTGGGCCACACAGTAAATACATTGTGACACGTAATCACACACACACAAACACCTCATAATGTTTTAAGTAAATTCACAATTTTATGTTGGGCCACATTAATAGCCATCCAGGACTGCATGAGGCCCGCAGGCTGCGGGTTGGACACCCCTAATTTAAAGGTTACATAGGGGATCTCTACAGAACTTGATTATTTGGGGTATGGGAAGGAATAAGTGATGTAATAACATTTGGATAAAAAATGTAGGCTCCCTGGCTGGTGTAGCTCAGTGGAATGAGCGCGGGCCTACAAACCAAAGGATCTCGGTTTGATTCCCAGTCAGGGCAGATGCCTGGGTTGTAGGCCAGTTCCCAGCAGGGGACACACCAGAGGCAACCATACATTGATGTTTCTCTCCTTCTTTCCTTCCCTTCCCCTCTAAAGATAAATAAATAAAAGTCTTAAAAAATGTAAACTAGAGAGGGAAATTACCTAGTTAGAAAATGAAATTCCCTCAGGTGTTTTCTTAAAGCGGTTAGGCTCCTAAAGCCTGCAGTTCACCAGTTTACAACAGCCGCTTCTCTGCTTCCCCTTCTGGAGCCCAAGGATTTAAATGTATTTAGCTGACTTTTTCTACCTACACAGTATGTTTATTTTTTCCTTCAAAGTCATTTGTCGAACCGGGAGTAATGGTTTGGAATCATCTGTTTATGTGGTGGTTTAGCATCTGTCAGCACTTCCACTACGGAAGGTGTATTTTCAGTGGCTCCCAGCCCTGCTGCAGACGTCTGCTGGGTGCTGTGACTTGGCGTGGCCCCTGCAGTTCTGACGCAATTACACATAAGTACTTGTAACACTGGATCAATATTTCAGAGGATTTTCTTTACCTGCTTTTTGTAAAGGATATCATTTTTCCAATTATATTTTTCTGGGCATTAAAATCTGAGTAGTCAAATACTTGCCAAGGTGTAGTTATTATAATCATCATTTTGTTCAAATGTAAGACTCCAATGGCTTACTGCAAGATTTACAAAATGATTGGTAATCAAATTTTCATCCAGAAGAACAAGTAGTTATATATTTGTTTTGTTTACAGATTCTAAGATTAAAGGATTTAAATATATCAGTTAGTAGAGTGAGTATTGACTGCACTTCATGAATTTACTGTTATTCATGTATATTCATATATTTGTGCAATTATGATTACTAATAATATCCTATAATAATTAAAAAATAGTGCCTAGGTATGAAAATTAGTGTTATATTATTTAGATCATTTCTAATGATTAATTTCATGTGATAAAGCAAACACATAATTTGAAAATACTGTAAAATATCTATTTTAGAAGCAGGTGTCATGTCTGTGGTATTGCTGACACCTTTGGTCCAGGTAACTCTTTGCTGGGAGAGGCTGCCCTGAGTATTATAGGATGTCAGCAGAATCCCTGGCCTTTACTCACTAGATGCTGGCAATACCTCCCCAGTTCTGATAACCAGAAATGTCTCTATAGATTGGCAGATCACACACCCTCCCACCCCGGGGGGTGAAATTGCCATTGGTTAAGAGTTACTGTTTTAGATTATTTAATATTTTGTATTAAAACTTATCTATAATATTATCATATTCAAATATTTAACTTCTTCCAATAGAATTAATTATAGTTAAGATATAAAAACATATGGTTTTTATATGTTTATACAGCACGTTGGAGGTTTTGTTGAGCCAGCAAATGAGACTTTAACTTCTGACAGTGCGTTGGTTGCTTTTGTAATGTGTTAGGAAAAGCTAAATTATTGAGCAAGTTAGTTTGGAGAAATAAATGCAGTCACTTTGATATATTAACATTGCATTTCGAAAGTTACTGTTTTCATGTATCAGTGCCCATGTTTCTAACACTAATTAACCAAAACAAAGTTATCCTAAATGTGTTTTCATCTCAATAGTTATATGAGGGTCATTTATAATATTGGCCTTCCAGAAGAGTACAAGAATGGGTAAAGACACAACTTCTGTCTTGAAGAAATTTATAGTCTGGAAGAGAAGGAGAAATAATACTGCCTCCTGAGATGGATGCTCTAAGATATGCAGATAAACCACTCTGGACAGAGTAGATTTAACAAAAAGCGAATTTAGCTTAAACTCCAAGTCTGTTCAATACAGAGGCTCCTTCCCAAACCTACTTATGTATTTGTAAATTTGTACTGTTTCTTAAAGATCCCTTTTTCCCAAATTGTATGTTTACGTCCCTATGAGGCCTGGAATTGCCCCTGATTGTGGGGTTTCCAAGGGTGGAGAGAAAGTGAGCCTTTGATTAAGAATGAGTACACTATGGACTGTTTGAGTTACTTAAATTAGAAAGTCACCAAGTTTTTTTGTTTGTTTGTTTGAATTTTTTATAGCTCTGAGAGATCCTCGGTTTTACTCCTGCCCCATCTACAAGAAGCCAGTTCGAACGGACTTGAATTACATCACTGCTGTGGACCTGAGGACGGCCCAGGCGCCGGAACACTGGGTACTCCGTGGGGTCGCCCTCCTCTGTGATGTCAAGTAACATGGGGCATGTCCCCACCCAGTACTTTGGAAAATGCAGGATTCGAATGACCACAAATGTTATCTTGTATGAGCGGTGAACATCATGTAAATCAGGGTGATCATAATGAATGAGCTGCATAGGTTTTCCCTTGGTTGGATGCTTAATTATATTTAACCTGTTTTATCATTAATGACCAATCAGTGTATTTGTAGAAAAGTTACTTGGTGATTTAAAAGTAAAAATTACAACTTCCTAATGAAATGTGGCCTGCAAATCCACCATAATAGGTTTTCTTCTTTCTGCAAGTCTATGGAATTGACTGGGTTAAGCAGATGGCATTTCCCTTGAAAGGGTTATTTTTCTGTTAATGGGCTTCTGGTGACAGCCCTGTCCTCTAAGGCAACATGGTGAGTTTGTGCTGATTTTGCTTTTATTGGCTTTTTTGCATTTAGGTCAAGTTAAGAGATTTTTTTCATGGCTCAAATAGCCAATTAAAAATACCTTTTAAAAATAGAAGGAAATAGAAAAAATAGGATAAGAATGCGAATGAATGCATAGACAATTCATGTAGCCCTATAGAATAGACATATCATGTTCAACCTCAGTGATAATTAATAATGAGATACAAAGTGATATTTGTTGTAAGAAAAAAATTAAAGCTAAAAGTAAATAGTGCTTGGATCTTTGCAAGAGGGATTCACTCACAGATTCCCAGAGCAATGAAAACCAACCCATCCTTTTTGGAAAATACTTCAGTAACTAAGTAAAGAAAGAGACAAAAAGTTTCAGAGGCTTTGATCCTTATTTTCTCTTCTGGAAATCTATACCAAGGAAGCCATTTAAAATACTTTAAAAATTTATATGTAAAAATATATTTAATAACAGACATAAATGAAAAATGCCCTAAATAAGGAACTTAAGAGATATTAGGCAGCCATGAAAAAGTTGAAGATTTCAAAAGGTGGAAATGGTAAGCACATATTAATTGAAAGATGCAATTACAAATATCAAGCACTGTGATTATAACTGTAAAATGTATTTACATGTGCACAAAGATAACACAGTAATGTAGAAAAATAAAAACAGGCATGCTAGCATGGTAAAGATTTCAGCTGACTTGGAAAAAAGTAATGATTGGAAGAAAAAGATAAGGAAAGTATAAAAGTCTTAGGCGGTGTATGCCGTACACTGTATGGGGACTTCACACAGGTTTTTGTTATTAAACTGAATACTATCTAAGGAAACTTTCATAAATTTTTATTTCAAATCCTAGTTAGAAATTGCTTCATCATAATCTATTGACTAAAAATCTTGGTCAGTATTAAATTAGAATGGTGGTTTGCAAATGTTTGGTTAATTTTAGATCTCTGTAACTTGTTTCTGGGGACAAAAGCTTTCATAGGAACGGAGGGTGGTAGGGAGACAAGCATGGGTCCCTATCACTAGGCTTTGCTCTGTCATAAGCAAGTATCAATTTATGCTGATTATGGTGAGTTAGACCTGAGTGGTTCATGTGACTCCGACCCATTGCGGATGATGCTGTTTTCATTTGAGTGGTTTCTTTTGGCCTGAGTTAATGTCAGTTGATGTATGTGGATTGTGGGGGAACCATCATTTATTTTGAAAAACATATAAAGAAAATGTGAAAACAATGAGAATTAATAAAGAGTTGTTCATGAATGTCTGAATTGAGATTAGTACTTATTAGAAAGGGGGTAAGAGCCATTGGAGTATTCAGAATTAAGCTTTCAAAACTTGATTTTATATCAAATAACTTGAAAATGCATAATTCATATAACATTGTGATGTACACATGTTGGTATGTGTGTGTGTGTGTGTGTTTGTGTATCTGTTTTGGAGACCCAAAGAAGTAGAACAGGACACTATGAAAATAACCAGAAATTTTTTCAACTGTTCAACAAGGAATATCTCTGAGCAGTGAAGAGCCAACGAGGTGCCCCTCATTGGTGTCCCTCATTCTATACCCCTCCCCTCACTGAAGGGCATTCTGCATTCTGCTGAGTCATGGGCAAGGGAGGACCCACTGACTGATCAGCCAGGGGATGGAGAGAGTCACTGACTTCCAAAGATGTGGAGAAAACAACATGGAGGGACTTGGTGCCACTGCAGAGTGACAGAGCAGTCTTTTTCATCTGTGTCAATATTGGTTTATCAAAACCAATTGTTGATTTTGTAGCCCCTGTGTGTCAGACACTCTGGTGCACTGGTGGAATTTGATGGAAAAAAATTGTCACAGTCGCTGATTTCATGAAATGTGCCTAAAAACAAAAGACACAGAAAATAAGACAGTATTTAGGTATATAATTTTATATAATCTCAATTTACGAGTGTATAACATGGCACATGTATGAGATGCACAAAACAACAATACAAAAAGTGTGGGTTAAATACAGGGGTGAAGGAAATACAGAAGAGGCTGCAGCATTTTGGGTGAGCCACAGATTAGCAGGCAGAAGCCTCATGATAGTGGCATCTATCTATCTATCTATCTATCTATCTATCTATCCATCTATCCATTATCTGTCTATTTTATGCATCAAAGACAGGAGTGTAAAGTTTTATTAAGGACAAGGTTATATACAAATCTGAATGTTCCCTAGAAATGATGTCTGGTGTAAACAAGAGATTTAAGATGTCACTGGAGAGACAAAGAAATGTTTTATGTTAGAGGGATTAGGATTGGAAATCCAACCACCATAGATTGCCACAAATTTGGTGAAGGGAAGCATGTCACCTGGAGTTGAAGTGCACGTGCAAGGTAACAGGCACTTCTAAATGGCAGAGGATTTAAATATTTTTTGGTAAGCTGAGAGGAAGGAGTAAGAGGGCCAAGAATTGGAGGAGTTTATTATTTTGGAGATGGGAAAAAAAACCCAAAATGGAGCCAAGTATAGTTCACCTCTTTTTTTTAAAGATTTTATTTATTTATCTTTGGAGGGAAAGGGAAGGAGAGAGGGAGAGAAACATCAATGTATGGTTGCCTCTTGTGTGTCCCCTGCTGGGAACTGGCCTGCAACCCAGGCATGTGACCTGATAGTTCACCTCTTTAAAAAAATTTATTTTATTATTGTTCAAGTACAGTTGTCTGCATAGGCTGGTCAGAAGCAAAATGCTATCCTAGAGGGCTGGGTTTTGAGTGCTTCTATTACACACTCTTATGACCATGTAAGGTTTAAAATGCAGCACCTACCCTAGATGCGTTATTAAATAACGAAGACCTTACTTTGTTCTGGCCAATGCATAGATCAATGTGAGTGTCTCCTCTGGAAGTTCCTGGGTTCCTACCAGATCCTTGTCTCTACCCTCTCTGCAGTGCTGACATCAACAGCTTTCATCTTACCAGGTCAGGAGTCGTATGTTCAGGACCACAGAGTTCTCACTTGGAAACTGCCTTCACAGATTGCCCCAAATGACTCTGGCAGTCCATGCTTCTGGTTGCCACTGAAAACTTGTGGTAGGGACTTCCTGGTAGCAAAATGAGACAATGAACGGCATGTATCCAAAATGTGTTTATCGGATGCTTCCCTGCTCACCTGGAATCAGGTGCGGTGAGTGCTGCTTTCTTGGGAAGGAGCATCGCCTGGAAGCCTTGCTGCCCTTGCTGCCCTTCCTGTGAGCTGGCGGAGGACCGGTGGGGCAGCCACACCTAGAACTGCCATCTGTGCATGGCTAGAGGAGCAGTGATGCTACTGCATCCTGGGAATGTCACACCCAGGAAGCAGGAACTGGGGTTTTGCACAGGCGCTTCTTCTGATGTTCCCTGTTCTCCTCTTCTGGTGAGGGAGGAAGGAGATCCTTAGTGAGAGGCATGTTTTCGTGGGGAGGTCGTCACCACTGAAAAGGTGTTCTCCTTTATTTCTAACTAAGGAGGTAGAACATAACAGCAGTTGGGAGTTCCTCTGAGCTGAAACAGCCAATGTACGTTCTTGCTTGGCTTTTTCTGGTCCTCTGGCTCCTGGTGAGCCTCTCTGCAAGCAGGGTCCTCCCAGAATTGGGACAAAGGGAAATAATTTTGCCACATTAACTATCCTTTTATACTTGGGGCTACAATCCCCATTTCACAGATACTTACCTCAGTCTTCTATGATCCTTTCTTTAAGGAAATGTTGGGTGTTTCCTTAAAGGAAAGGAACATTGAACCAACTCAGCTTCTGTGAGGCCATGTCCCCCTCCACTGGGGGCACTCTTTCCCTGCAGAGATGTAATCTAACTGGGCCACAGGGAAAGGCAGCCAAAAGTGACATCTATATTTAAACATGAAGGAGAGAGAGAAAACATCTCAGACCCACAAGTACTGAGGACTCACTGTCTGTTTCCTAAAGGGAGGAGGTGAGCATGGAGCCTGAAGGGTGAGTGACAGGAAACCTGGCTTGGATGGGAGGACTGAGAAGGACTGCTTTCTGAATGCACTTCAAACCTCCTTATGACTGCTGCCAACTGCAGGATAGTGGCTGATGGAAATCATATGTCTGTAAGTCATCCAAACAAAAACTCCTTCTTTGTGTTAAATGTTATTTGCAATGGAAATATCTTGTAAAGAATTAAACATTAAGAGACATAATGAGCAAACCAGTATAAATAAGATACACAGCATCAACAATGTCTTTATCAATGATAAAGTTTTGTTCAAAGGTGCAGCATTATGGAAAATAAATATGTTAATGCACACTGATAGTGTAGTTTATAATATTTGCAATATAGAAATCTTTAATGATATAAAAATGTTATAGTGTATGTCCAAGCAATTTTCTCTTCAAGACATAATATGCCCCCTATTCCCAAATCTGCAACATAGATTAAAAAAATTGTTAGGCCCAATGAGTGCACGATCACTCTTACATTTTATTTATTTATTTGTTTATTTATTTAGGTGCTAATTCTAGATAGCTTTATTTAGGCCATTACACTTTCCACTTTACAATACAGTGCTTATAAAGTGCTTTATTTCCTTTCCCTGTGCACATAGTCCATGTTCAAGTGTCAACAATACTCGATTTCATTATACAGCATCTCAACTTTTAAAACTGCTTGGAATTTGCTACGAATGTGGGTCCTTCAATATTTTGTGTGGAACAATGCTAAATCTATGCAAGAGGTCGGCTTAATCGACCTCTTCAATGGTGGGCCCTGAGGAGACACCCACATAGAGGGGCTCCCCCACCAGGGAAGCCCCCAAGCTTTCCTCCTGGCATGCATCTTGTTCTCTCGTGCAGCTTAGTGAAGATTGGGTTGCAAACTTTTTCCAGCTCTTTCTGCTGGTGTTCCAATTATTCCTTTTCTGTAGTCTGGTTCTTCTCAAGCCAGTTAATGATTTCATTGCCCTTGTCAACAATCTTCTGTTTGTCTTCATTGATCTTGCCTTGAAGTTTTTCATCTTCAACAGTTGCTTTCATGTTGAATGCACAGGATTCAGCTGAATTTTTGGAAGATACATACCTCGTCCCACTGCTTGCAATATATATGAAGGAATATATATATGAAGGAACCCAAAATACTTAATTTGAAAGAGCATAAGCACCTCCATGTTCATTGCAGCATTAATTGCAATTGCTCAGATATAGAAGCAGCCCAAGTGTCCATCAGTAGATGAGTGGATAAAACAACTATGGCATATTTACCCTATGGAATACTACCAGGCTGTAAAAAAGAAGAAAATTTTACCCTTTGTGATAGTATGGATGAAATTGGAGAACATTATGCTGAGTGATATAAGCCAGTCAGAGAAAGACAAATTCCATATGATTTCACTCATATGTGGAATCTAATGAATAAACTAAACTAACAAATAAATTTAGGACAAACCCATATATGGAGAGCAGAATGACAGCTAGTGGGCTGTCATTCTATCTCCATGACAGGTTAGGGGAGAGAGGGGTTGAGCAAAAAGGAAAAAGGATGAATGGATGTGGACAACAGTGTGGTGACTGCAGGGGGGAGGAGGTATAAGGGACTAAAAGGTAAAATATTTGAGGTAAAATCTATGGGTGGTGATACTCACTTAGGTGGAGAAGACTTTGACAACTGAATGGTCAACCATTTCATTGTAGAGTTCACGTGCAAGCACTAGAAGGACATCAGTGAGAATAAGAGGGCTGGCTGTTCTTCACCTTTGAACTGCTTTTGTCAATGTGCTAAGTGTATTTTCTCTTCCAGCACCAAGGCCAGTGTTGATATTGAGTCACTCTGTGAAGGGATCAACTTCTATACCTCTATCACCCATGCCCAATTTGAAGCACTGAATGCTGACCTTTCCCATGGCACCCTGGACCCTGTAGAGAAAGTCCTTTGTGGTGCCAGGCTTGACAGATCTTGGATCCATGGTATTGCCCTGGTGGGGGTTTACCTGTATCCCCAAGGTTCAGAAAAATCCTGCATGACTTCTTCAGTGGAAAAGAGCCAAACAAGAGCATCGGCCCTAATGAGGCTGTTGCTTATGGGGTAGCTGCCCAGGCAGCTTTGCTCTGTAGAAACAAATCTGAAAATGTTCAAGATTTGCTGCTGTTGTCTGTCACTGCTCTTTCCCTCAGCACTGAGACTGCTGGTAGAGCCATGGCTGTCCTCATCAGGAGAGATAATACAATTCCTACCAAGCAGACACAGTCCTTCACCACATACTCTGACACCCAGCCTGGGCTGCTGATTCAGGTTTCTGAAGGTGAGTGTGCCATGACCAGGGATAACAACCCGCTTGGCAAGTGTGACTTTGATTACAGTAATGTGCCACTTAACCATGGACATGCCTTCCTTGAAATTCATTGTTAGGTGATTCTGTCATTGTGCGAACGTCACAGAGTGCACTTCCTCACACTTAGATGGTACAGCCGGTACTCAGCTAGGCTATGTGGGAGAGCCTAGTGCTCTAGCTACAAGCCTGCACTGCATGGTACTATACAAAACAGCATGAGGTTAAATCAAGTACAAGAGAAAGTGATGCCATCAAGACATGAGGTAAGTATGAGATGTACGAGGCTGCGGCCCATGTAACACGGCATGATGCTTTACAGAAAAATTTTCACAGGCATACCTCCTGCACCTTGTGGTGTTCTTCAGATTGAAGGCACTTTTGATAGAGATGCCGGAGGCATTTTTAATGTGACTGCTGTGGATAAGAGTACAGGAAAAGAGAACAAGATTACCATTGCTACTGATGAGGGTCATCTGTGCAAGGAAGACATTGAGTACATAGTCCGGGAAGCTGAGTGATACAAAGCTGTTAAATTTCAAAGGCTATTTGTATTGCAAGTATTAGAAGTGGTTTAAAAAATTACATTGTGCAACTGATTAGTGTTGATTAGTAGCCCCTGTCAGCATATCAAAACAAGGCCTGTGAAGGTGAACAAATGATGCACTTATATTTGCAATGTGGTTCCCACATTGGGTGGCTGCTTTGGAAAACCAATAAACAAATCAGCAGGTTATGAAAACAAGGAAATCTAGTGGTTTTGCTAGGCAGTTTATCTAGTGTTCAGTTTTAGAAATTTTGATGTTAGTAGATTCTGGTCAGTTGACTGGTACCTGCTGTGTCAACAAACACCTTCAACCAAGGATAGGAGAGAACTCAAGGTCAGCTTTAGCTTCAGATATGAGACTTGGCTAAGAAACTGTGAGTCCACAAACATGTTGCTTGCATTTTAAAAATGGTGAGTCTCGTTCTGTGTTGCACTTCAAACAAGGACCTTGTCAGTACAAGAGTGGAATGTGTCACCTGCCCACTTTGCACCCTGAGGGGCTTTTCTGGTTCTCTTCTTGAGCCTGGAAAATCATAAAGCTGAGTAGACAGTACTGATAGGTTGAACCCTACTCCCTCCTTTCATTTGCATGAAGAGAAATGGGAATAAAGGGACTGGAAGTGTGGAAGGAAGTATCCTGAGTGGAGCAGGATGGCCAGTAAGAAGGGGATCAGGTTTCTCTCCCTCAGGCACTGTTAGCATTTGATTACAGTCATGTGCCACTTAACCATGGACATGCCTTCCTTGAAATTCATTGTTAGGTGATTCTGTCATTGTGCGAACATCATAGAGTGCACTTCCTCACACTTAGATGGTACAGCCGGTACTCAGCTAGGCTATGTGGGAGAGCCTAGTGCTCTAGCTACAAGCTTACACTGCATGGTACTATACAAAACAGCATGAGGTTAAATCAAGTACAAGAGAAAGTGATGCCATCAAGACATGAGGTAAGTATGAGATGTACGAGGCTGCGGCCCATGTAACACGGCATGATGCTTTACAGAAAATTTTTATAAGTTAAGCGTACACTCTAAAATGATGGTGAAAGCATATGATAGTAAATACGTGAACTAGTAACATGGTCATTCATCATTACCAGATATTTTGAAGTCTACATAATTGTGTGTTCTATACTTTTACATGAGTCGCAGTGGGGCAGGTTTGCTTACACCAGCAGCACCACAGACAGGTGAGCAATGTGCGATGCTCTGACTTTGTGAGGGCTACAGATTTTTCAGCTCTGTTAGGACCTTGCGGGACCAGCACAGTGCATGTGGTCTGTTGTTGACTGGCACTTTGTGATGTGTGCACGACTGTAGTGGCAATAACCCTGGTGGATCAAGACAATGGATGAATGATCCCCCTGAAATGCTTCAAATGAGCCTTTAAAAAAACAGCTTCTTTATCCTCTGGATTTCAAAGTTTTCATTACAAATGCCAGCAGTCTTAAGATCTAATATTATAACATCAATGCCTTAAAAAATTTAATATGTGGTTTTATAACAGCTCTATTCGCTCCTCCCTTTAAGGAGCATCCATAAAACCACTGTGTGAGTTGGCTAATGAGTTTTCTTCCTCTGCCTTTTCTGTGCCTTCATGATTTAGGGCTCCATTAGTTTCCCAAGGCTCTGGATTTATAGGCAAGTTTAATTGTTTCCAAGTTTGAGTTTATGTTGGGTGGCTGCAGAGCCAATACTGGGAGCCTTGCCCTCCCTGTTACTTGCATGCCAAATGCCGTTTTTCATTGAGCTATATGTTACCGCTCCTTGCTGTGTGTCATGTGGGTAGGGCCAAGCCATGCCGTGCAGCAGGCTACTTTGCTCCTGCTCTAGTAATGTTGTGTGAGTGCTGCAAAGACCTTGCTTCATTTATTTCTTCGCATAGGCTAATATGCATAGCATTCTTATCAAATGTAATCACCAACAGACTTGCCCAAAAAGCCAATTAAATTTCCCCGTATTTTGTGCAGGAGTCCATTTTAATAAGGCCACATAGCGTGTTCACGAGTACTTGAGAAAGGAGAAAGATTAAATCTGATGAAGGACACCAAAGAGACTGCCTAACGTCACGGAATGGGGAGATTTGTGAAGGATTATGAAGCAAAACCTGTGCTCTAGCTGATACTGAACATGCCTCTTTACTGCTGGGTGCAGTTTGAAATTCACTCCATGGTGTTTCACCTCACTCAGTGCAGCCTGCTGTGATCTATCCATTTATAATTTATTTATGCAAATTCTTAATGCAAGTCCCAGTTGACCTGCTGAAAAAGCAATCATTTCCTTGCACCAATGAAACTTTTTGCTCTTCTAGCAAATAGTGAAAATATTTTTAGTGTCTCAGGAATGTAATAAATTGCTATTGTTCACATCTTATATCCCTTGATACATTATATTACTGATCACAAAGATTTATAAGTGTTACAAATGAGGGCATTTTGAAGATGATTGTTGTAAGTGTAATCATATTCTTGGAAAGCAAAAATTCTTTTCTAGGTATTTTGATTGTATTAGAAATCAGAAAATAGAGCATTAAGTGGAAAATATAGGTAATTAATATGTTTAGGTTGCTTTAGCCCATTTTGGTTTATTTTTATGTGTTTATTGTTTGTTTTTCTAATCTATTTTCCCCATGTTAAAAGCCTACTAATATTCTTCAGTGGAGAAAAGCAGAACACATTTTGGGACCCACTGATACAATATAAGGATGGGGAAATTTACTGATAAATTTGGCCTGAGTATGGAATAGTGAGAGGAGTTTTCTAAGATGATGTTAGAGATGTAGAATCATCGCACAGTTCATTATTTTGATTTCTACTAATACTAGCTTGTTTGCATTTACAGGTAAGTAAACTATTGCTACTGCAAATATATATCATGTACATTATATAGAACAAACATGTACCATTCTAAATTCTATATCTTATATGTAAATAAAAATAATGAGCTTAGTTTAGAGAAATGTAAATCTCTCTTTTCATATAATAGGAGTGGATCTTTAGGTGAACATGAGAGAGAATCAAAAACCATCTGGGAATTAAATATGCCTTAGCAATATAATTTCATGCCAGCCTCTCATAATGTATAGCAATACATCTCACAGAAGCAATGGGCCACTATACAGAGCCTTGTCACAACCCCTAGAGTTGTCCATCGTGTAGCTTTTTGTACCTTGCTGCAGTGATATCCTTGTGGTTCTGCTGGGGTAGAGTCCACGGCACCCAGTTCCTGTTGCAGGGGAGCACTCTGTGGTGAACACAGCATGGCATCACGGGATCTGTGGCCACTCATGTAAATCCCAAGGTGGTTTACAGGATTGCATAAACCAGGACAAACCTTTGCCAAGCTGTGAAACCCTCACCGTGTCTTTGCACAGAGACCCTTTCCTCTATCTTGTCACCATCTGCACATATGCCCTGGGCTCTCATCAGGCTGAACTGCCAATGGCATAAGATGAGACCTCCTTGGAGCAGTACGTGCATTTAGATAGAGACTTGGACTTAGAGAGACCTTGCTTCTAGGCTTCACTGGCCTAGTTTATTATTTTGTTTGTTTAGGCTCCACCCAGCTCCCTGAGACTCCATTAACCATGAGCTTGCTTATGTGTAACTGTGACATTAATCATAGGTACAGACTCTACTTTGTAACAAAATATTCATGGGGGGAAAAAGAATCCTAAATTAACTCCCTAATCCTTAACTAACTCCCACCCCCATCTCAAGCCCTGGCTTCCAGGCCCGGTCTGCTAAAGGTTGTAGTTTTCCCGCCTTTACCATTTACTTGCCCAACTCAAGTCCCCGGGTGGTGGTGGATGTCAAAGAAATAGGAGTGCGCCTACCTCTGGGCTCTGCAGGTCCTGCCTGAATAACTCCTCCTCTCTGGTGCCGTCCTTGTCCCCAGCTTGCTTCCTGGGCACATCCTGTCTTGACAACTGTGATGACTGGGAGATAGGAGGGCGACCAGAGGAAGCGGAACACTGGGAGCCAACAGACCTGCCATTAACTAGCTGGGCAAATTTGAGACACTTGGTTACGGTTTTATTTTCCCCTCATCTAAAAGGTGGGTATACAGTACTTTCCTTGTGAGGCTGCCGTGAGGAAAAATAGAGACACACAATCAGAAAGTACCCAGAACAGAGGAGTGCTCAGCAAAGGTCAGTTCGTCGCCCCCTCCCTGTTATAGGTCAATTCGGGTAACCAGGAGGGAGGTGGACTGCTACCACCTGGGGTGAGGACACTTCTTTAAGAGGTGACCCCGATGGTCAGCAGGTGCAGTCCTTCCAGTCCTGCGCATTAGGTGTTGAGACCAGCTCTACCTGTTTCAATGCTATTTCCTCCTTATTGTCAATTTAAGAGAACTGATTTCTTAGGTTCCTTTTGTCTTTATTGTTTTGACGTGTGTGTGTTTGTAAGTCCATTCCAAGGAAAAGCTTTCCAACCTCTGGAATTTCCCCTGCATGGTGCGCCATAAATACCCACAGTATGAATTCTGATATGTCCTTCAGTGCTGATGTCTGATGCTGACACGCACACCGTAAGTTGTGATCTGATACCGCCTTTCCTCCGCACTGGCTCAGATAGCGAGGCCGATTGTTTCATTTGCAAACCGGGGACCATGCACATGAGATGACAAAGGGAAGACAGAGAATAAACAGCTGATATGGGTTTGCAGTCACAGTCACTTTTGTTCATTCGAAAAAATGTTAATTTTTTATAATAGTAGTTGTTAACCTTGGCGGTGCATTAAAACCACCTGGGGAGCTTTTAAAAAAATCTCGATGCTGAGGTCTAGGCACCATTTCATAAAATCGAGATATCTGGGGCGGGACCAGGGCTTCCTGTTAAAGCAGCAGGGGTGGAGAACCTCTACTTTTTAAAGTGCAGACAGGTGGGACTGTTCACGGCAGTCATCGTAACATAATTGAGAATCATATTTGTGGTTCAGACAGCTTAGAGCAGTTACATAACTGAAGAGAGTTAAGGTGGTAAAACTATTTTTAAATAAGAGATATTGGAATGTTTGTCATTTTACCAGTGTCTTTTATGTATTCTCCAACTTTCAAATCTTGATTATAAAATACTGTTGCTGATTCTGTTGCTCAGCGAACCCATAAAACAAAAAGGTTCCTTTTTAAAAAATTAAAATAATTGTAATTTTTGGGCTAAGCTGTATGTAGGTTTATTGAATAATTTTTATCTCCTTCGAATTTACACGGGAGAGTTTGTGGTAGATTATATAATTTAACTTTTTTTCCTGATGACAGTATAATTAGCAATAGAAAATTATATAGATTTTATTTGTAAAGCTTGATGATTTGATATACATGTACACTGTGCAATAATAACCACAAATTAACGAACATATCCGTCACCTCACATAGGTACCTTCTTTATTTAGTTTTGGTTGGAGGAGCTATTGTGAAAACATACCACCCAAGTGCTTGCTCTTTATTAGACATGTGGCACAATGCTCTTGATTGGTGTCCCTAAATTTTAATATTCAGTCGCAGCACACAGGGATCTTGTTACAAGTGCAGGTTGCAATCAGTAGGGCCCGAGTCACTGCATTTGCAGCAACCCCGCCCATGGCACTAATGATGCTCCCAGGAACCTGTTCCGTGACTCTTCAAGGGTTCTGTTTCTAGCTACCATTTACCTTGAGGAACATAATGCCTTCATGGTGAAGTGGCGTCTTTATTGTTCATCCTTGGTAGTTTTTTTCTTTAGTGTTTCTTTCTTTGATATTAATATAGCCACTACTGATTGCTTTTGATTACTATTTTCTCTTACTTTTCTACCTTGTAAACCTCTCTATGCCTTTATATTTAGAGTGAGTTCCTCATATAATTTACTATTGCTTTTTAATGTAATCAGGTAACCTGTGTCTTTTAAGTGGGATGCACTGACCATTTATATTTCATGTATTTATTGGTATGGTTTGATTTAAATCTTCTGTCTTACTAGTCTTCTAGTAAGTTTGTTCCATCTGTTCTTCATTTCCCCCTCTTTTTCTGCCTGCTTTGGATTGAGTATCGTTTATGGTCTCATTTTTATCTCCAACATTGGCTTATTAGTTACAACTTGTTCATTTTCCCATCCATGGGTGCCCTAGGGGGGCCGAGATGGCCCATGACCCTTCAGCCTCACTTGACTTTTGAGAGGCTTCTTCCTGACTGTAGGGCTGTGACTTCCCTTTTTTTAGAGCATTTACTTCAGAAAACTTGTAGTTGTAAATCTCTCCTCTGCCCCTTTGAGTTGTCATTCTTTCTTAAGGACCTGGGAGCCATTCCATTGAAATGAAATCATCAAGAAAGATGGGGTCCCTTTCTCCCAGTCTCTGCGGGAGGGTAGGAGCCTATCTTCCATAAGCTATGATTAGCAAACAGAGATGGCTTATTCACATTGACAGATCTCCCTGCTGATCTCCAGTACTTTCCAGTACTCCCTCCAGTACTTTCTCATCTCACCCCAGCATTTAAAACCCCCCTGCCTTTTGTTTCAACAAAGTTGATCTCAATCTCTTTCCCTATTGTAGTAGTCTTGAAAACAGTCTCCCATGCTATTTTTTAAAGTATTTATTTATTTATTTATTTATTTATTTTTAGATGGGGAGGGAGGGAAAAGGAGAGGGAGAAAAACATCAGTGCGTGGTTGCCTCTCCCACACCCCCTACTGGGGACCTGGTCCACAACCCAGGCATGTACCCTGACTGGGAATCAAACCAATGACCCTTTGGTTTGCAGGCCAGTGCTCAATCCACTGAACCACACCAGCCAGGGCCAATGTTATTTTTTAATGTGCCCGTGCAATGGTCCTTTTACAAGAATTTACAATATGCCTTTTTGCTTATCACAGTCTGCTTTCAAATGATATCACTTCATGTATAAGAACCTTACAATCTCTCCCTCTCATCCTTTCTGCCCCCGATGTTACATACTTTACTTTTATATGAGTTATAAGCTTCATAACACACTGCGACTATCTTTGCCTTCATCAGTTCATTTTTAGAGTGATTAAAATGAAAGAAATGACTTTGACTTTTTCCATTTTCTTTTATCTTCATTTTTTAAATGTAAAACAAAGTTTGCATCTGCTGCTGTACCGCTTTTCCTTTATGAAGTTCTTTGAACATTTCTTGCAGAACATTTCTGCTGGCATTTCCCAGCTTTTGTCATCCAGAAAGTTACGAGTTTGCCTAAATTTTTTGTTGGGTATAAAATTCTGGGTTGTCAGCTTCTTCTTTAAAACTCATTTAATTATGAGTTCTAATTATGAAAAATAAACGGAAAACCCATTTATCTTTTCCAACAGGCAGGGGCTTTTTGATAAAACCAGTACTCTCAGAGCTAAAGGGCTGGACACAGTGGACTCCTGGCCTCTTCCAGGGTCTGCAGGGCGCAGAGGGCCTGAGACACCCTCTGTGTAAGGTCGACCACCCCGTATGTTACAAAGGTGCTTCGATGAAAACTCTGGGAGTGTTTCCTGAAAGGTAAGAGGATAATCTGTGCCAGTGCAGAATAACAAAGATCTCTTCAATTCCAGATCTCTAATAAAGGTTATAATTTCACAGTTCCTCTGGCATTTTCTGACTTTTAGAATGGGGGCCCTTCATCTTTCCTCAAAACTTACTACATATTCATGGAAGCAGAACATAGGATTTTTCTAATTTACTAAAACAAAACCTTATTGTTAATGTGCCATAAGTCTCTTTATGTTTCTCTTGCAGATCAGAACCTCTTGTTTTAAGCAAAAAGAAAATAATTTTCTCTGTAAAATGTTTAGCTTTCATCACATTAATGACTGAGTTTGTATAGATATATTTTACTTAAACCAATTGTATTTATTTTTTATGAGTGCTGTAACAAATTATCACAAACTCGGTGACTTACAATATTAGAAATGTATTCTCTCACAGTTCTAGAGGCCAGAAGTCCAAAATCAAGGCACCGGCAGGGCTGTGTTCTCGCTACAAGTTGTTGGAGAGGATTTTTCTTTATCTTCCAGCTTCTGGCAGCTGCTGGAGTTGGCTGCTGGTCACCTAACTCAACCTCTGCCTCTTTCTTTACATCACTTTCTCTCCTCTCCAGTCTCTGACCATCTTCTCTTCCAAGGACACTTGTAATAGCATTTAGGGCCCACCCACATAATCCAGGATAACCTCCTCATTTCAAAATTCAAAACTTAATTACCCTTATCCATACAAAATAGCACTTACAGTTTCTAGGTATCTGTGTATCCCGTCCCGATAGTACCCAATGTCTTTGGGTGGCTATTACTCAATCTACTACTTCAGTGCCTTTTAACTTTACTGCATGCAATTGTGTTAAAACACACTGTTTCTGTAAAGAATTAAGGAGGCATTTCACAGCTGAAAGAAATGGTGGCATTAGAGGTCTTTGATTTGGTGCTTTAATTAATCATAATCATAGTAATAAAGCTAATACTTACTGAATATTTGCAATTCGACGGGCCTGAGAGAACTTCTACTGAAAAGATGGTCTGAGGACCAGCAGCGTCGAAATACTTGGGAGCCTGTGAGAAATATGTAGTCTTGGTTTGACATCATACCTCCTCAATCAGAATCTACATTTTACCAAGATTTCTACTGATTTGCCTGAATATTATAGTTTGAGAAAGTTCTTTCCTGAATTAATTAACCCTCATAAATATCCTATAATGTGGCTATTATTGTTGGCACCTAGCATTTTACAGCTGAAGAACACAAGGCTTAGAGAATCTGGGTAACTTACCCAAAGCCATTTAATTAGCAGGTGTGGATCCTGTAATCCACTTGCCTTTTCCCAGAAGGTACCGTTCACCATCTATGATATACAGCAAACAATGGAGGTTCATTCCTTAGGAACACAGGGAAGCAATACCTTCCAGCAGCCTTGTAAGTCCCAGGAGTTTCTGGTGTTCTCCCAGCTAGCCAGTTACCCAGTAGCAGCTCGATGGGACTTTCTATAAACAGCATTCCTATGCATATATCCTAGATAAACTCTGTAGACTTGCTAAAAGCATCAGTTAGACATTTGCTTGAGTATTGGTTAATGAAATCATTTTTATTTTGCAGAAAATTAAAAAGTGCCAATAAGAACGAGAATAAAATTACAACCCCCACCCTCTGCCTCCTGTTCATTTGCATAGATGTAGAAACCAACAAGCAGATCCTGCATCGCAAGAGGGTGGAGACCACTTTACAGTCTATGAGGCAGTCACTGTGCTCTGTGGCACTTTCTCCTGATAACTTTATGTTCACTGACTTAAATTAATAATTTCTCAGAAGGTTATACTGGGTATGATGCTTCTAGGTGACATGAAGATTCCCTCTACTCTTCTTTATCTGAGCATCAAAGATCATTTTCAGCTCAGACCTCCTTCCATTCTGATTATAGTTATGAATTCCCCATGTTATGTTTATTCGCAAAAAGATACTCTTCTTAAAACAAATATTGATAAATAATTCTCAAGCATTATTTATAAAGATTTTATTTTAGACTTATTCTATAATTTGGAGGTGACAGTAGGAGAGAAAAAAACAGTATTTGCCACACTGGCCACATTTTACTCACAGTACCTCATTTATGAACCAGAACAACCTTATAAGCTAAAAATACTATCTTCCTTTTACATATGAGAAAAAACTTAGGCTTAAAATAGTTAACTTGGCCAGGGTCAATGTGAGGGTCAGTGAGTGGTGTAGCATGCCTGGCTGCAAGTTTATGTTAACCTGGGTGCCCAGGTGTCCACTGCCCCCTGCATCAGTCTTGGTCTTTATCAACTCACCCTGTAGTTTGATTGGAGAGAAATGTTTATCAGTTGCTCCTCGACCTTCAGATTGACACAGGGTTGGGGAGTCCTGCTGCTCATTTCTCCGCAGTGCTTTTGCTTTGCTAAGTTACAGCCAGAGGTTGCTTGTTAACTTAATGAAAAAAAAATTCTACTCCAAGGAGAGAATGATAGTATAGTTAGTATTTTTAATTCAAGAACAAAGATATTCTTACAGTGTTAGAAAGGAAAATATGGAAGCTGAAATTTTACATTTGTGCTTAAAATATAAAAACCCTGATTTGTCAATTACACCTCAGTAAAAACAATGATGAATTCTCCCTAAAGACTGCTCTATTGGTTCACCTCACTCTTCATTCACACATATTTGTTTACTGATCATATTTGATTTGTTTTCTGTTTTTCTCAGATCTAAGGTTTACAAAATCTTTATTAAAGAGGATTTATCTTTTTCATAAAAAGGTTTACCTCGAAAAAATAAGGCCACAGTTTTTGAAGAGATCCGCCATATTGGGAAAGTTAGGTCTCTTCTGGAGTGCCTCACTGTTGAGAACATCTGAGATTTTGATGGACTGTGATGTGAGCTCGCAGCTAAGCAGTTTGGAATCCTTTCCCACTGGTGTGAAGGTTCACACTGAAAGATGGGGAACGATCTTCCAGCAGAAATCACAGCTGTGCGTTTGATTTACTTGTATTCCCCCAGGTATGCAAAAATGTGATGTGAATTCAATCTCCCTAAAAGAAAAAGAATGCACACATTTATCTCAAGCAGGAAAAAAAAAGCAATGTGAATCCATATGCTCTGGATTTCCTTGATTAGACGTTTTTGAAGCCATGTGGTAACTTACAAAAAGCAACTAAGCCCAAGTCCTTTTTCCATAAAGCTTTTAGTATCATTTGTACAGTAATTATGTTCCCCATTTTGAACTTATAATTATACTTATAATACAAATTGCAATCTGGTTTTTTTTTCCTTGCCTCTGAAGATTGAGTTAGAACTGGCTGAAACTCTAACTTAAGTGTGGTGTGAAACCCAATGTTTCTTGCAGTTTTTCAGTTTATGGTTTAGTCAACTGGCTTTGATTTCTCCATCTTCCTCCATTTGACTACTTGTGTCCAGTGCTTTGTCTTCCCCGACAGTGGTTCTTTTCCTTAATTTTCCTAAAACTAATAACATACATTTATTGTGTGTAGTAGAATTATGCTGAGGAGTTGGGTAATGTGGTAGAATAACAAACTATAACCCACCATAGAAATTAAAATTGAACAGATGTTTCTGCTACAAAACATTTTTAGCCATTTTCTACACCTCCTATTTTCTACCTCTCATCTGTTTGCTTGGTCTCCATGCCTGACCCTCCAGCCCCAATTAATTTCAGGTATTATTTTTTTGAATATATTTTATCCTCTCCTTCTTGTGCTTCATTATACATTTGTGTATTTAATGATGCCCACATTGTTCTGAGGTTTTGTTCTTTCTAGTTTTCAGATTTTATAATCTCTATTGACCTGTGTGCAAGTTTTCTGATTCTTTCTTCTGTCACCTTAAATCTGCTTTTGGACTCCGGACTCTGTTATAGATTGAATTATGTAAAGACTTAAATCTTCAGTACCATATACTGTGACCTTATTTGGAAAGAGGGTTATTACAGATGTAATTAATTAAAATGTGGTCATGCTGGATTAGGCTGGGGCCTTAATCCAATGTGACTGGTGTCTTTATGGAAAGGGGACATTTGAACATAGACAGACTCACATACGGGGAGAATGCCAGGTAACAGACAGTGAGGGCAGAGATCAAGGAGATGGAGAGGTCAAGGAACACCAAATGTTGCCAGCAAACCAAAAAATCTGAGAGAGAAGCAAGGAACATTTCTTGCCCACGATCCTCAGAAAAAACCAACCCTGTCAACACCTTAATCTCAAAATTCTGGACTCTGCATCTGTGAGACCATACAGTTCTGCTGTTTAAGCTGCCCAGTTTGTGGTACCTTGTTATGGAAGCCCTAGCAAACTAATACACACTCCTTTAGTGATTTAAAAAAAAATTTCAACTAAAAACATTCCAGAATTAACTTTTCCATCCAGTCACAGGCAGTGTTGGACAACTGCTAAGGGTCAGGAAGTAGTGAAGGAGACAGAAGAATTAGGCGAGAGCTTTTTCCAATGGACATTCTTCCACTTGGATACAGGAGGAGTGGAGAATAAGTACCCATTAATAGTTACCTGAATAAAGTTGTTCTTAAAACTGAAAATGACCAGAGTGTTAGGAATTCTTCCACAAATACCCTTATTTTGCTGTGTATAATATACACTTTTTTGCCCAAATTTTTGAAGTGGAAATAAGGATGCAAATTATATATGGGTATTACTAACTCTGTATCTATATAAATGTTTTTAGTTCTTTTATTTATGCTTATGCATTAAAAGTGTAACTCTAGAAAGCAGTAACAATATCCATATGCAAAAGAATACCCTGGAATATGATAATTGGTTTTGTTTCTAAATATAAAAAATTAAAAATTGAGTTAAAAATTAAAACAAAAATTATTTTTTCTTGAAAGTTTGGGCCAAAAATACGGGTGCCAATTCTACACAGGAGCACATTATACATGGCAAAGTGTGGTAGCAGCCAAAGGCAGGGATGTGATTGTAGACAGAGCAGACTGGAAGACTACTGTTGGTTGCTGTAAAATAAAGCCATTCCCTGATACCCAGATCAGCATTTAGGTGACATTTACATGCCAGATCGTGTCCCTATCTTTCATGTGAGGTAAGCACAAATAGCCCTAACTTGCTTGTGAAAGTAATTCATGGACTCTCTTCATTTACTTATTTCACATCATCATTTATTGATGCTATTTATGCTTTCCCCCATCTCGGTTCTCTCACTGGTGGTAATATTATTCAAGTTAATTCTCATAAATAAATTATTCCAACAATGGATTAAGTATAAATTAGTTGACATAATTGTGCATTTATTTTGGTAAATACAGAATGTGACATGAAGTATTTTATGCTAACATAAGCTCTTGGTTTCTCTGATCATTAAATTTTTCTGAATAATAACAAATCATATCCTCCTCATTATCCTTCCGGTTTCTTTAAACTCCATGAATTTCAATAGGAAATAATGAAGAGGAATAAAAAGTTTTCTTAACCACAAACTGGGCAGCTTAAACAACAGAGCAGAAAGCACAGATATTTTTAATTGAAAGTATTTTTTCACTTCCATCAGTAGACCATTTTTTTTGCCTTAATTCTGAGGGACAGTATAGTCATTTAAAGAAATTCGACCTTTGAAAATTGCTAACTCCTTTCCATTCCCTAATTCAAAATTATTTGGGGGCTCAAATTCCATTCCAAGGCTAAAACATTATATTCCAAAGCTATGTTATGATGCATGAGAAGGATTCTTGATCATTGTCTTCATTTTCTTTCTCTTTTTATTTTCTTCCTCATCTTTTCTGCTGTCCCTCTGACTTGTCTTTCCTCCCCTTCCTTCTTCACTCCTGCAATGAATTTGTTGGTACCAGTCCTTAGCCCAAGACCCTGAAGAGAAAGAGCCTTTTTCTTGAAAATTCTAGCAGAGCCCTTAGTCCTGTCCTGGCTTGTGTCACATCCCCATGTATGTGAAGTGGCCTGAAGGATGTGGCTGTGATGGGCCAGGGCTTGGCTGTGAAGAGTAGCAGTGGTGAGTGACGTGGGCTGAACAACAGGGAGCAATGATTCCTGAAAGCATCGGTGGCTTTATCTTACTGAAAAAATGGAGGGAATGGATGCTGGCAAGAACTATGAAGTATCTCTACTGTTGTGTGTGTGTGCGTGTGTGTGTTTACATAGATGATAAACTAAGAAAGTCTTTTCCCAATACAGGTATATAGTATTTTTAATCCTTTTGTAATTATACTAATGTGATGAGAATTTTGGGAGTATAAAGTATAAATATCTTTTGAATATATGTCTTAAAAATGAATAATTTTCAAAGGAATCATTTATTGAATAATTCATCCTATATCAAGTGAATTTAACAGACCTCTTTTTTGAACTCTGAACTTCCATGTACATGTTCAGGGCAAATAGAGGACTGGTCACTCCACACTTGCTACAGTCACTTCCTGTCCAGAGAGCTCCACGGCCTCTCTGGGTGTCTCCTCAGGTTGGCTCTCTCAGTCCCCAAGGAATCTGTGGGTCCTAGTAGCTGAAAGCTCAACTTGAGATCCTTTCTTTCTGCAGATCACTGGCATGGCCAGATTTGGATAACCAAGGACATTTATGCATTGATTTCCTTACCCCTGGGGTATTTAAAAAAATAATTGTGAAGCACACAGACTCTTCGAATCCACTTCAAATGAATACATAAGATTTTGGGCCAAATACAGCAAATAATATCAGTTGGGAGAATATCAGTTTAGATATTTTCAGACATAAGAAAGTAAATTAATTTAACATGAGAATACTAGGTAGGTATTCTGAAGTGGAAATAACACTAGATATGAAGTCAGAACATTTCTATTTATTGTCTGCTTTGCTTTGGGCTAGTTACCTAACTTCTAAACAGTGGTTTCCTTATACATGAAGTAAGGGTAGTACTGTGACTTGCAAGGTTATTTTGAAGATTAAATGAGACTTATTAAATATCTATTATCAAGCTGGCCATATGCTAACATTGCTGAGTCTGTGCTTAATTAGTTGTGACTCATCTTTAAAGCCCCCAAATTTCCCTCATAGATTGCCATAGCCAAACTGTTTCAATATAGGAAATACCTTAGTGTTGCTTGTTCATCTTAATAAAACATTCCGTACATCTGTTCCCAGCACTATCTATAGTGCTCCTCAGATCTAAGTCCAAGAATTCCAAGAGTTACTGGGGGAAATACATTGATAAAACTGTCACTGCTTAGCCCATAGAAGAAGCTATTAAAATGTATGTTATTTGAACAGATAGTCAAGACAATTGAAACAGGTGTTGGAAAATGTGGTAGATGGCCAGCAATAAATATTTTGGGTGTACACCCAATGGAAAATTAGTTAAAAGTTAAGTGTCTGTAGGGTTTATGCAAACAAATTGATTTCTGTCTTGTCTATTTTGTAGCAGTCTTGAAACAAGATTTCCTTTGTCATCACTCCCTGAAGAGCATTCCCACCCCGTCTAAGTGACAGGAATATTCCTGCAGTTTGAGATGGTGACAGGTCAGAGGTGGCCTCACTGTCAGGCCCTTCAGTGGCGCTCTTTCACTCGGGTGTTCATATTAAATTAAACGTACACATATTAGCACTTTCAAGGCAAATTTATGCATGTGGGAACTTCTGTATCTTTAAATACCACTTGGATGTGAATGTGAGCTTGGCATTTTTTGATCTAATTGTGGGAGACAGACTCAACTGTGGTTCCTAGGAGCCTCACCCCCTGGTGTTCTCTTGAGTCTGGGCAGGACCTGTGACTTGATTCTAACCCATAGAATGTAGCAGAGGTGACAGGGTCTTTTGTGATTACAATTCTACGGTTCTACAGTGATATTGAGTACAATTGTAATGCTGTCTTTCGAGAGCCTCTCTTTGGCTTTGAAGAAGTGGGTGGCTATGTTGGGGGAGCTCTTTTAGCAGGGAGCTCTGAATGGTCTCTAGCTGAGAGGAGTCTCTGCCCTACAAACAGTAAGAAAATGAGGCCCTGGGTCCTGCAGCCATCAGGAAATGAATGCTACCAACAAGTTGAAGAGCTTGGAAGTGGATACTTCCCCAGTTAAGGTTTTGATGAGACCATCGCCCCAGACAACATCTTGATTTTAGCCTTGTGGACCCTGAGGCAGAGAACCCAGCTAAACCATGCTTGGACTCAACCCACAGAAGCTATAGACACTATCTACAGAAACTAGAGCTCATAAGTGGGTGATATTTGAGTTCTGTGCTTATTGATGATGCATCAATAGATAACTAATACTTCTTTTCTTCAAATTTGTCCCCAGATCATATGATCCATTGTTACTGTCAGATAAACCAGTGAGTTGAGGTAAGAAATTATTAATCCATAATATAATGCAAGTAATTGCTATCAAGATATAAATAACAAGTCCATATTTACGGGACAATGACACAGGAGAAACTGTATGGAGCACTGGCCTGTGATTCAGGTTTTGGGTTCCAGGGGCAGCTGTGACATTTCTTGATATTCCCATTCTAGGATCTTCTCCCCTTCATCTGTTCAATTAAAAAAAATAAATGTTTAAACTAAATAAATTTTAAGTTCCATTATAGGTATAAATTTATAAGGGCTTCAGAATTATAGCTCAAGAGTTATAGCTTTAGTACCTCTAGTCAACTCTTAAACCTCTTGTTTATTTTGGAGTTCCTGATGCTCATAAATGCTTGGTTGGTATTGAAAGGACCTTATTTAATGACTGGAGGGAGTACATTAACTTCTCAGTGGAAGCCAGTTGATTAATTTACATAACATCTTTTCATCTCATCTGTTTTGTTAAACTGGGAGATCTAGCAGCAAAAATATGACAATTTAGATTACAGCTTGTTAATTATAAATAGATTTTCTCAATTCATTGCCATATTAGAGAAAAGTGATGCCTTTTTTCTTCGAGCTGAAAAATTTTAAATGTTTGACTTCTATACTTTTCCTACCCACAAAAAGAAGGAAACAAAACCAAAAACAAAGAAAAAGAGAACTATAAAAAGAAATAGAATTAATTTAATTTGGACTATACAAGGAAATTAAAAATTAAGTAGTTAATCCCATCTATTCTGCTCTTTAAAAAACCACCTTATGCATTACAATCAGAATAGGGAGTGTTTAGTGTCTTGTGTTGTTTGGGTTGTATAACAAAATCCTACCCAGTAGCTGTCAGCAAAGTGATCTTAAAAATACAGTAATCACAGGGCTCCTGATATTAGCCTTATTACTACTAATAGGTGCATTGTAAGAACTTTTCTTTCTGCAGAAAAAGATGTTATTTCACTGTATCTACAATTTAAAAAGAATGAAAGAAAGAAGAAATGTCCTGATTTAAAATAAGCTACTTTCTTCCCATTTCCCCTCATGTAAGAAAAACTCTATTCTGAAATATCACGTAGAAAACCAATCCAGCCTTGTCATTCCAGACACCACTAAATACTGGGATCTTGTGTACCTGGGAAGCACTAAAAGAAGAATTTTAAAATAAATATGGGCTTGTCTATATTTTCCATAGTCAAAGAGGCCCAGATGGTAAAATTTTAGCTGGAAACTTTCTGAAATACACAGCACAGCCCCATATCAACATTGGTTCAGAATCTAGAAAATCTAACAGGCAAATAGAGCCAAAGTGTAGAAAGCTAGCCTGTGGTGAAATATGCGTTCCTCCTTCCCTCCCCTGAAGGAGACTGTCCAAGGGCTTGGGGAAGACCCAGTGCAACCAGAGGGGTTTTGGGTGGGGAGGGCAGGACAGGTCTAGGAGAGGGAAGGGAGCTGCCTTCTCAGGGAAGTTGTGTAGACTCAGGGCAACCACATTCCGGAGGCGGACTTGGGGGGAAGCCAGGATGCCCATCAATTCATGGCTAGAGAAGACCAGTAGTGCAGAGGGGAGATGGGCCGCTAGTCAGGGAAGACGGAGAGAAGGGAAGCAGAATAGGAACTGGGAAATTGATTTCTTTTGGTTTTTAGTAAATTATTATTGAAATATAATGTAGGTCAAGGAAGTTCACATAAATGTAGAAGTCATTAACTACATTGGATTCTAAAAAATACCCCCTCAAACCTAAAATTTATTTAATAAAAATTGTGTATTTATTTTTATGCGTTTTACACTTTAAACTTCAGTCACCTTCAAAGTACTTTCCATTTGATAAAATACACCTGGAAGGCATTTTCCCACTGCTCAAAACAGTTTTTAAACTTGTTGATATTGATGCCTTTTAGGTGCTTCTGCTGTTTTTTGTTTCACCTTTTTCACACGGGAAAAATGTTTCCTTTTGAAGACTTTTTTTTTCCATTTGGGGAAACAAAAAAGAAAGGTGCTCGGGCACAATGGGGTGAATAGAGAGGGTGGGGCACAGGGCCCACACTGTTTTCGGTCAAAAACTGCTGACCACTCACGGGGGTGTGGGCAGGTGCATTCATAAATGGAAAGTGCATTCCACCTGTCATGCAATGGGCAAATGCATGCAAGAGTCTTCACAAAGAAATTCAGTGAAGCTGAACCCAGCCTCTCACAATAACACCAGCTGGTAGACTGAAACAGATGGGTTCTTAGAACACTCACCTAGTGGAGGCAGCTTGTACTACAAGATGCCCACCCTCCAGAAGATAATTCTGTTATTTTTGGGGTCCCCCTTTGTATTATATTTATGTATGTTATATTTTATAGATATATACAAGCCTACATCTATCTTAAAATATGAACATATAACATATAATATTTATGTTAATATGAACTGAATAAAAAAATATATATAAAGTAATGTGTAGTATATACATACATAGCCATAAAGATAAAATTTGCCCTTTGGGCAATTAGACTGTAAAGGGGGAATTGAGAATGAAACAAAAGTCAACTTTCAAAATTAACTTTCATTATAACTTGAGAAAACAGGTAAATTGAGCCAAACCAAACCAAAGCAAATCGCAAAGCTCGTCGTAGACTAAATTTAAGCTCTTTTAATTCCATCTTATTCAACTAAAAAAATCACAGGTAAACTGATCCAACATTAACTCCAGACGGACGCCTGTGTTCTGAAGATGAGGTGCCTGACTACTCCAGCAAGTCCCAGGAGTTCCCCATTCTGTCAGGATGTGGTGGTGTCTCTCTGTGGATGGCATTTCCTTGATAATCAGTTGCGTTGGGTGTGCTGCATATATTCAGTACCTATTGGGTGTCTTCAAAATTGTTTGTGAGGTGCCTCTTTAGTCTCATGCCCATTTTTCTATGGGTTGTCTATTTTTTTTTTAAATTGACTTGTAGAAGGGATTTGAGGTCTAGTTTCTATGTTAGATATGGTTTTGAATCCTACTTTTGTTACTTGCTAGCTATGTGGTATTAAGCTGGGATATCAGTCTGCTGGAGAGGATCTTAAGAGAACATATGTTTTAAAAAGACTTAGGTACAATTATAATACTAATAAAAATCATATTTAGTTATGAATAAGGCAAGTTCCTAAAAATATCTATTGGATAGGGCTCTGATAGATTTTGTTTACTGCATCTAGAAAACCTTTGGATGATAATATACAGCTCTTGGTTCTGACTATTTCTGCTCCAACAACCCTAGAAGGATTCTATTGCCTTATGGGGTTTCTCTAGCTCCAGTCCCTCTCAACCAGGCCTACCTTTCTCCTAGTTTCTGCTGATCAAGAAACTGATGTTCAGAGATGCTGAACAGTCTATCTGAGGTACATCCCTCCTAGTAAGTGGTAGAACTCACTTGTGGAACTAAATATGGAACTCAAACCCAGGCCTGCTGGGTCCAAAGGCAGCAGGTTGCGGGGCACATTGATCCATGTTGCCTTTTCATATAGTCTTAATGTTTCAGTTAGATGAGAATATTGTTGAGCTACTGCTAAGTTTGGGACATATTAAGCCTTTGAAATAACATAACATAACAGTCCTTATACTGAGTCCTATTTCTTTAAACTTGCATTCTAGAAATAGTAAACATCACCTGCTGTATCTAACTACATGTTTACTGAGCATCTTCTGTGGGCATGAGGGATATAGTGATGAGTAAATAGGGATAGTTCTAGTTCCTGTTTGCATGGAGCTCACTGTAGACAATTAATACAAAGCAGGCTTAAAAGGCTTGTAGAGAGGTAATAGAATAGATGTGATTTTTTTTTGGGGGGGTGGCATGGATACAAAAAGGACTATTGAGCTCAGGAACCTACCCCTTTGGTCTCTTTAGATGCCTCATTCAATCTACTGTTACAATTATTTCTATCTACTGTCTTCTCCTTATCCATAATTAAATGTCTGAGTCTTCCCTCTCTTTAAATGAAAATGAGATAAAACCTCCTTTCATGGCTTAGCAATCTCCTATGGCTCCCCATTATGTCACTCCTACCTGTTTTCTCGTCTCCACTGTCTTCAGTGCACTCAGTCTGCTGTTGATACTGTTCACTGAAACAGTGGTAGTGGTGTTGCAAGGATGTGTCTCGGGCTTAACATTCCTCTTTTCTTAGCATCTTACCACATGGGCGGACATGCCTTTCTTCTGCTGCTGGTTTTCCTTCTCTAGTTCTTCCCAGACTTCTTAGTCTCCCTGGGGGTTCTTCATCTTCTATTTGTCTCTCAGCACACTGTCCTAGGAATTCTTCTCTCTCAGTACACTCTCTCTAGGCATCCTCTCTCTCCAACATGCCACCATCCAGGGGTAGCTCCAGCATAGCTGACTCACAGCTGAGATCCAGATTCACGTCCAACCGTCCATTGGTCATTTTCAGGTGGGTGTGTGACTCCACATATTCCAAGATGAGTGAACCATCGTCACCCTTTGTTCTGCTTCTTTCTCTCCAAAAATCAGTGATTACCACACACCTAAGAGTTGTGAGTCATCCTTCAATTCTTCTTTTCTTTATCTCTCGCATTAAATCAATCATGAATTTTACCTCCTGTGTTTCTCACACCTTTCCACTGCCTATCCTTTTTGTCTTTACAGACACAGTGCATGCACTAAATGGTCTTTCCCCCACTAAAATGGTTTTTCCCCAACTAAATAGCTTTTTCTCACAGCAGCCAGAGTTATCTTTCTAAAGGGCAAAGTGATGGTATCTCTGCTCTGTTTAGAACACTCCAGTAGCTCCCCATAATCCTCAGGAAAAATTGCAGGTTTTTAACCTGACTTGTGAAGTCATTTATTACCTGCTCCCCCCTCTCATCTCTCATGCTTCTGCTCCTCTGCATGCAGCACTGCGACCACATTAAACCTGCTTCTTATTTTATTTTTTGTTCAAGTACAGTTTTCTGCCTTTTACTCCCATCCCAGCCCACTCCCCATCTCTTCCCACCTCCCTCCCATTTCCACCCCCCTTTCTTGTTTTTGTCCATGTGTCCTTTATATTTGTTTCTGCAAACCCTTCCCCTTTCCCCCTGAAATTCCCTCCTCTCTCCCCTCTGGTCTTTGTCAGCCTGTTCTCTAGTTCAGTGTCTTTGTTTATATTTTGCTTGTTTGTTTGTTCTGTTGATTAGGTTCCTGTTAAAGGTGAGATCAATGGTATTAGTCTTTCACCGTCTGGCTTCCTTCTCAGCTCTGCTCTTCTGTCTCCTGTCTTCAGGGTCCCTCCTCTGTAGCACTCGTCTCCTCTTCCCGAATTCCATCACCTTGCCACCTCCCACTTCCCCCCAGCTCTCAGTGTAGTGCCCATTTCCTCTGGAAGAGTTCCCCTTCCCCTTTACCAGCCAGCTTGAGTGAAGGGGCTCATCCCTCTGTTTTCAAAGCTTCTAAACTACCTTGCTCGGAGCTGAGAGTTGAAACCATGTGGTTCCTGGTGAGGATGGTATGAGACTGCTGCATCAGGTTCACCATTCCCCCAGCATCTAGCACAGTGTAGGGAGAACGTTTAAGAATTATATCTACAGTAAACCTTGTTGGGAGCTGTGCCGCCTGGTTGCAGAGACTGTAGCGCCCCCCCCCCCCCATCAAAAACTGGTTAAATATTTCCACACCAACGTTTGAAAAGCCAAATGTGAGAGTTCCTTAGCTGAGTAGAAATGTTTCCATAAAGGGGTGTCTGTGAGACATCATTACTCTCCGGTGACTTCCTGTCATCACATTCCTTTAGGTTCCCTCCATGCCCTCTGCATCCTTCCCAACTCTCCTATAATTAGAGAAGCATGAAATAAGCAATATGATAGGATACAAATGGTAGGACAAATAACCAAATAAATATATGTTTACATTTTCTGCCAGAAGCAGAATTGAAGACAATATTTTCTGTCTTCATGATTTAACATGAATAGCAATGAAGTCCTAGCTATACTTTATATTTCTCACATTTTTAGGATTTGTAGGCTCTTGAGCTTCTCCTCTGAGAAATGTCATTCTAGAAAGGGTGAGATATCAAAAGTGTCGCAGGATCTGGTCTTCGACCAAGGAATTGCTTTGTGGGTGAGGTTTTTCTTCTCTCTCTCTGTCTGTCTGTCTGGTGTCACATAATACATAACTGCAATGTATTTAAGCCTCCAAGAATTCAGTCATAAATAGCTAAGAACAAGGTTAATAACCTCAACTTTAACTTCCCTTTAATTGCTAGTTGTGATTGTCTACAACTTTTACCCAGATCAGAACTTCCCAGAGATTTTTCTATGGAAATTAGTTTCTTAAGATTAGATTGCTGGACTAGCTAAGTCCCTTCGTCCAGACCCCGCATACAGGTCCCGTATTTAACAAACGTGGACGCTGCTTGTTCTCTCTCCTCTTGGGGAGTCATAATACACATCGGCCTACTGCAGGCTCTGTGAAATGCACAGTCGTCTGTGTAACTTGGCAATTCCTGTACATAGTAAATCACAGAGGGTTTTTTCTCTAAATTTATTCATTTGCTGAAGAATGCAGTTTGGAAAATACTGATGAAACTCCTTTGGGCTTGATATTTCTACTTTGCAGCACCCCTTGTAGTAGCCAGATTCCTATATTTATCAGAAATTATATAAAATAATAATAATGATAACAGCTACCACTCAGTGAATGCACTGTGTCCCAGGCATTATCCTAAGTGCTTTATAGGTATTAGCTCATTAATCTTTCCACCAATCCTAGGAAATAGATATTTTGCAAACCACATTATGTAGACAAGAAAACTAAGGGACGGAGAGGTAAATTATTTTGTCCAAGGTCAGACAGATGACGAGTGAAGCTGGAATTTGAACTAAGGCAGTCAGGTTCAAGTGTCTGGAATCAATACCATTTTTAGCAGTTCCCCTGCTTTCCCCTCTGTTACAAATCTCCTGATCTTGACCATGCACAGTACCTGGAAAAGAATAGGCTTTTATTAATGTTAGATGCTACACGAATCATCTAGCATTCTGTCTTTGATAAATAAGGTAACTTTCATCCTATCTATATAATTTCTAACAATGTAGTTGACTGGAAGGAGCCCCCCAAATGACCTTCCCCTTCCCTATTATCTCCCAAGGTTAATAACTCTGCTGGCTAGTTAAGGAAACAGAGAAGGAATTATGTGGTAACACAAAGCCAGCACCTGTTTGGCTTCTTCAAATAATCTGCCAGAACCCATCTTGAAAACACAGCATAGTCGTGGGTCACCAAACACACACAGACATCACAGAACAGACTACCAGGAAATGACAAACATTTGAATATAAATTAAAAAGCTTTGCAGACACAGCACAACAAAAAAGCCCAATTAACAAAACTAACCATATGCTTCTACCAGAATGGTTGCACACAGAATAAAACACACGCTCTCTCACACCCACACAAAAATGAAAAGAAATCTCAGCTGAAACAGCTTCATCATCAAAACCAGGACCAGTGTCAAACCAAGACACTGCAGAGATCAAAGAGTCACTTGGTATGTCCCCCAGTAAAATATCTATAAAGGGATGGTCACCCTGGAGCGCTGAAAAAATGGTCATCAAAACTGAAGCCAAACAATACACTTCTGGATGTTTTATTTTTTCTTTCACATTGAATTACCACAGACTTTTATTTATTTAGCAACTTTTTAAAATATTATAAAGTGGTATAAAGAGCATGAACTTTAGAAAGAGAGGGGCTGGATTTAAATCCTAGCTGTGTAACTTGCTAAAGGTGTGATTTTTGCAGGATATTACTACATATGGAAATGGGAATAGAAATACTCATTTCTTTATAGTTTTTTTTCTGGATTGAAACTGATGCTGTAGGTACAAGGCAAAGCACAGTGTTTGGCAAAGAGTAGACATGTACTTCATAAATAGGAGCTATTTTTATTATTTTAAGTCATACATATTCCAGAATGTAAATTGGAAGGCGTATTTTAACTTGCTTACTGTTTTTGTTTAAGCAAACAGAAGAAAATTCCATTTCAGAGGATTCTGTCCTTGCTATTTTATTATTGCAGTAACAGTGACAGTGCTAGGCCATAAAATATTTCTTCATATGCTCGTTTATTCGTTCATTCATTCATTCATGCATTCAACAGTTCTTGAACATTCTTTGGGCTGAAGTGAACTGTCCACAGGTGCTCAGGATTTAAAGCTGATTGAGACACAACATCCACCTTCAAGATGCTCTGAGACTGGTGGTGAAGACATCCAGAAAGGGATGTTATTGTAATAAATATGGTAAATACTAAAATACTTGTATGTTTTGAACACTATGGGAGTGCTCTTAATTTGGTTTGAAGCGTTTACTAAAGAGTCATTTGAACTTACATATTATATGGGAGGCTTGGTGGTGACTTCAGGAGGAAACAGGTGTTTGGGGAAGCATTAATATGTTTATTCCACTTATTAGAACTATACTGGGAAAATGATAGACAATTGTTCTCTAGGCTAATTCAACCAGCTTCTAATTATTCAACACAGAAAGGAAGAATTTTCCAATTTTTAAAGCTTATTCCTTTCCCCACCCCCAGCCTCCACAGAATAGTTTTTAAAATGTGGGTATTTAAGACAGAATGTGGACTTTGGAGCTGTCTAGACTGAAGGATAATTTCCCGTGGTCCTTTCTAGATGCAGGCCTTAGGGAAGTCACTTAACTTTTTTGAGCTTCAGTTTCCACTTGTAAAATCGGAGATTATGTGTGCCCTATTAGGTATGCACAGTCTGTGGTTACAATCAGGGGAGCCTCAAGATGTTGGGGAATAAGGTGATAAAATTGTTCTTGGAGAGTTGGAAAATTAATATATAACATTTCAGAGCAGCTACCAAGGGATTCTCAGGAGGCAGTGGTCCCTCTCAGGACACATTGCAGAGCTGTGTGGTGTTAAGGGGTAGCTCTAGTGAATGTTTCTGAGTTAAGGAAAGAATGTGCTCAGTGGTAAGGGAGGTGGTCAGGCATGGATTTGTAGAAGAATTGGTCATTAGATCAAAGATTAGCACTGCCCACTCTATACTGTACAGGGAAAGTGCTTATCATATTTATATAAATATCTAGCCTGCTTTACAGTGACATTTGCTGAAGTGAATTAATGTAAATCCATCAGTAATTTAGTCTCTTATGAATGAGCAGAGCCAGTCTGATAGTGGAACGTTGACCCAATCACACTTCAGAACTCTCAAGATGAAAGTCAAGGGACCTGCCAGGAGGATAATTCACCCAGACAGACCCCACATGGTGGTTTCTGCCTGTGTACCCATGACCCCTCCACTGGGATGTCCGGTAGGCATATCAAATATAATATGTCTGAAAGCAAACTCTCCTTCTTTCTTACACTTTCTGGGTGATGTGCCCTGGGTTGGCTCCCATGATTTCTGCCCCTAGGACTCAGGCCTTGTGCAATCCCCTCCCTTTGAGAGTCAGTGGGACACATGACATGTTTTATGCTGGAGAACATGGTGTAGGTGATGGGATATAACTCCTATGATATATTATGGTACCTGGTAACAGTTAAGGAACAAAATGTCTGAGAAGCTGACTTTGAGTTAATCAAAGGGAAGACTATCCTGGGTGGCCCTGACCCAGTCCGGTGAGCCTGTTAGTAGAGGACCTCGGCATTCCCCGTGTTCGAGAATTCAGATAGCATAGACTCGTAATCGCCATCGCTGGCTTTGGAGAGACAAGCTGCCCTGGGTCTACTGGTGCGAGGAAAGGAAGTCTGTTAACAAACCGAGGAGGCTTTAAAGTGGACCTTTCCCTCTTGAGTCTTCAGATGGGGATGCACCCCAGCTGGCACCTGGATTTCAGCTTTGTGAGACTCTGAAGAGAGGACGCAGGTGGCAATTTGTTGGGTAACAATAGAAAGTGAATGCACACATCATGTCCAAGCCGCAAGGAACTCTTGACAGTGACCTCCTAAACATACTGAGAAACTCATTCTTTCTTTACACTCTTACCTTTCCCTCTCTAATCAAAGCGTCCGATGTTTATTGTGTGGGCAATTGTATCAGATTGCTAATTGGCCTTCCTACTTCTACCTCCAGATCCCAACTCTTCATTTCTCCAAGCAGCAGCCACAGTTATCCTTTTAAAACACAAATCATGATACACCTTTCCCCCATTAAAACCCAGGCAGCCTCATTCAGAGTCCTGTGCCATACAGCTGAAGCCACAGAGCTACCCTTTCTCTGTTCAAAATCCTGCAAATGATTGCCTTCCCAGTGGCCTTAGCAAGTTCCTCACCATAGACTGCAAGGCTTTCCATGAGCTTGCCTCCAGCTTCCACTTTCCCCTCACACTCTATTATTATTCACCTTCAGTTTCTATTTGTAATATCACGCTGGCTCTGCCCACTCTGTTTTTTAACTTTATTAAGGGCATTTGTGATTCTTTATGAATCTACATCAAAGTAAAAATATTTAAGGACATATATTTGATAATATATTAAGGAATATTAGTCAGACTTTTTAAGGATTTAAGAAACCAGTACACATATATGTTAAGCTGGATTTTTTGACTGTTTTGTAATGATATAGGGAGAATCAAAGAAGGCATGAAGAGCCATACCTACAGATTTAAGGGGAATTGATGTTGAACTAATTACTTAGAATTACTTTGCTTCAATTTCTTCATCTATAAAGTAAGGATTATTACATATTAACTGGTTGAATCGTTGCAGGGAATGAAATGATTTAAATCACGTAGAATAGACCAGTGTCTGGTATATGATAAATATTAAAAACAACCCCATCAACTCCTTAAATGACTACTAATTAGGCTATCAGTCAGGAAAACAGAACCACTGCACATATTGTGGGAATGAGCTCTCGCTGCAGTGATGAGAGCACAGACCCACAGGATGAGCTGAGCAAGGGAAGGTCTGAAAGAGGAGGGGAGTCAGAACTGGAGAAAGGCACAGACATATAGACACAGTGTAAAAAGGGTTAACTTGAGCCTGTATTTTCCAGAGAGTTTCTGGGGACGAAGAAAGTAGCTTTTCCTGCTGACTCTGGCTGAGTCCACGTGGGCAGTAGAGCATTGTGTGGGTTCTCTGGCGTTGCTGCTTGGCATGGAAACCCTGGGGATGGAGGGCTGAGAAAAAGTGGCTGCTCACGGCCCTGGTTTCTGCACAGTTTGGGCCATCTGCTGCCAGAAATACCCTCTTTGCCCTTATCCAGGAAGGATGGACCCAGCTGGAGAGAATGACCAGGGAGTGCCCTCTGGGGACCAGAGGGCTGTGTGGCAACAAGCGTTTATTTCGTGTTTATCTATACTCACCATGTGCACTCACAGTCTCACTGTCTGGGCCTCTCGTACGAGTTCTGCCACTACAGACTGGCTTTCTCCTTGCCTCATGCTTCTGCTTATTTATTTATAATGGAGCCACAGGTCTTCTTTGTATTGTTTTCCACATACATGCCACTTAGGTTCTGTTCTAGCCACCATTGGCTATCTCTCACTTCTCTTCTCCAAGAGGATGTTTCTTCTTGGTTCAGTTAGTTGCAGTCATCCCTTTAGAGCAAAGATGTTGCATTAGGCCACTGGACGGGTCTCTCATCCGCACATAGCTCGACTGTTCTTGTACCAGGCTTCCTGCCCTGGTCAAATCTGCTTTGGCCTAAGTCCAAGTCATGGGATCCATATGCAGTTGACCCTTCAGAAGGGGCTGGGTCAGTTCAGCAGTTAGGTTTCCCATAGGACAAATGATGTGGTTGGAAATTTCTATATAATATATCCTTTAAAAAACATAGGTGTGCCAGGTTTGTATAAAGCACTTATATACATCATTTAATGTGATACTCAAAATGACCTTGTGATGTAGATTTTATTAACATTTTCATTTTTCTTTGAGGGAAAACTGGGACTTACAGAGGTAAAGATCACATGTCTGGAATGTGGCGGCACTGAGATTCGAAGACCAGCAGTTGGCCTCTGTAACTCACTCTGCTAATCTGAGCATGCCTCTTAGAAGCAATGGCATTGACTACCTTTGAAATCTGATGTCGTTAAACATCTGAGATGGTTATGTTATGTTGAAGAAGTTAAAAGCAGACTATAGAAAATTGTACTTTATTATTAAAGTCCTTCACTAGGGAAAATAAAGCATTTGGGGCTATCAATAAATTGTCCTAATGTGTCTAGCCTACAATTTGTGAACTAAAAAAAAAGTATACTAAAATTAAACTACATACTTATATTGCATACCTAAGAAAGGAATCCCTTGTATACATACCTAGGTAAATATTTTTACTTCTTTTTATTTTATTGATTGATTGATTGATTGATTATGCCATTACATTTGCTCTATTCCCCCCCTCCATTCCCTTCCACCCTGCATACCCCTCCCCTACCATTTCCCCCTTTAGTTCATGAACACGTGTCTCAAATTCTTTAGATTCTGTATTTCCCCTACTATTCTGACCCTCCTCCCTATCTATTTTCTATCTACTGTCTATGCTACTTATTTTCTGTACCTTCTCCCCCCTTCTCCTCCTCCCACTCCCCTGTTGCTAACTTCTTATTCTTAGTTTTATTTTGAAAGCCTGAAAAAATGTAATATAATCTCTCATAAACCTCTTGTCTTCAGTAATGTTAATAACAGCTCAATTTCTCCATCATGAAGAAATGGCGATCATGTTAGTAATTTGAAATGACTGAATTGAAATTTAGTTCCTGGTTCCACTGCATATCACAGTAAGTACCTCCAGAGGGCAGCACAGCATGGCAACTCTCATATGTGCCAGGGAGTGCTTGGGGATTAAAGGCGAAAAAGACAATGTTGGACTATTTACCATTAAAGGAAATATCATTTGTTTCTTTTTTCCTTTTTCAGAAACATACATTCCATACATTCCTTGTTTTTCATCCATTAGCTCCTAGTCTTCCAGTCTGTTAATTGTTATACATGACTTGAATTATTGTACTGAAGAGGGAATATTTTATCACTTTAAGGAAAGATCTTCTTTCATTGCTGTTAGGGTGTTCTTATCACTCAATAATTAGCCACTCCTCCAGACGAGAATTTCAAAATGAGAGTTATGATTTGCTATGGCATCTCACAGTTCCAGCCATTAGTGTCCAACCAGCTGAAACTACAAGACTAAAAATAATCCAATTAAGTCACAACAGTGTACTTTGAATCAGTGCTGAACAGATGGTGAAGTATCCTTTATTCATCATTAATTAATGTTCATTTAGAGCCCACAGAGAATGACTCTGGGTTACTGCTTCCTGAAGACAGACACAACTTCCCCTGCTTTGGGAATTTGCACAGTCTTGTTGCTGACAAACCGCTTTAGGACCTGGAAGAGTTTTATAAAATAAATCAAACTTGAAAATGGGGACAACAAAGACTTCAACAGAAGGTAGGCAATCGGATGAGTGTGAGGGAAGGAGCAGGGATAGAAAGAAGGAGCGAGCGGGGGAAAGTTTTGGAATATCAGCCATTGCAGGAAGGGAAAATAATGAAGAACTAAATGCAAATTGCTCCTGAATGTTACTGAAAGCCTGAATTGAGGTTCATAATGAGAATTTATAGTCAGGCCAACTTCCATGGCTTTATTTCTTTTTCTGATAATTGCTGGCAGCTCAGAAGTGGGAGTGGAAAGTGATCAAGAGCAGATGGTCGGCTTTTCCCAGGCTTGGTAAATGGTCAAGTGGGCATGGGAGAAGGACAGGTGGCCATGTTTGAGCAGGTTGTTTGAATGACTGAAAATGGAATCCAGGTTGGGGAAGGTCAGGCGAGCTAGAAGGACGAGGATAATACTTGGGTTGTGAAGGCAGGATGTACCCTAAAAACCCCGTGTGTTCCCTGACCGTGGACTCCACCTTCATACTCAATTGAAAGTAGACTTTTCATTCCATTTTGTACATAAAGATTATGTTCAAGAACACAAAGATTTCTTTAACCCACGTGCTATTTGGCGTGATGTAAAAACATGACCCAGCTGAAAACCTCGTGGGCAAGGTTTATGTCACATGCTCTCCTGTACTTACGGCGGGGAAAACAGACAGCTTGTCAACGTGAATCTAGTGCACGGCTGGAGAAACGTTGCCTATTTCTGCCAGGTTCTGAGTGTGTGTCCTTCCCATTAGTACTGGCTATTCTCCTTTTTGTTAACGTGGTTCAGACAATGGCAGGGCAGAGAGGTCAGAAGATGAAAATATGGGCTGTGGAGTCTGTCCTCTGAGATCACATCCTGGTCCAGCACTATCTAGCCATGGGACCAGAAGAGCAAGTTTCTTAACCTCTCTCCAGTTGAGTGTTCTGTCTGTGAAGTGGCGTCGTTGCCAGTGCTCGCCACACTGGGTTGCTAGAAGGATGGAGGAGATACATGGAACACCTCACCTAAATGGAAGTCTAGCATATAAAACACACTTAATTAGCTAAGATGGCAGTGGTGGTGGTGTTGGTGACGACTAACTCAGTAATTACAGGGATTCAACAAAACTGCATAAGAAATACATCCTCATTTTCTTGAGATGAAATGAGTGGGACTTGAGTCCCCTGAACACAAGCAGGATACAATAAATGGTTATAATTATAATCTGTCCAATTTTTTCATGAGTAGTACATCAATTAAATGTCTTGTCTAAGGCTTTCCACATAGCACATTCAGATAGAAAAAACTCCCAAGACACAACTGAATTGTTCAAAGGCTTTTATAAAAGTTCAGATAAAACATATTGATTCTTAATTCAAGTCACTACAGTTTCATTGTAGAACAGTGGAAAACAGACAAAAGTATAAAAATAAAATCCTCATAATCCTATTATCTACATGTAATCATAAATAGCTACAAATAACCAAGGATATCTTGTCTCTTCTGGGCCCTTTTCAATGAATACGCATCAATTTTATGCAATTTAAAGAAATTTGTTGCAAATATTAAAATGCCTAGAATCCAGGCCAGGATAATGAGATCAATCATACTCATTAAGAATTAGAATATAGAGAAGGAAACACATCAGAAAAAGAATTCCTGCCCTGGTTGGTGTGGCTCAGTGGATTGGGCACCAGCCTGTGAACCAAAGGGTTGCTGTTTGGATTCCTAGTCAGGGCATATGCTTGGGTTGCAGGCCAGTTCCCCAGTAGGGGGTGCGTGAGAGGCAACCACACATTGATGTTTCTCTCCCATTCATTCCTCCTCCCTTCCCCTCTCTCTAAAAATAAATAATAAAATTAAAAAAAGAATTCTTAAAAAATACTTAATATAAAATGAGCAAGAAAAGGATGTTCAGGCCACACCTAAATTTTCTTTATTACTCTTTTTTCCTTTCTCACATCTGAATGTTGCTCAGTTTTGGTGTATAGTTTGATGGCTTAGGGCAGATTTTTAGGGTGGTTGAAAGCTAACTCGATGTATAAACAGAGAAACTATAAAGAGACTGGCTGGAGCAGGCTCTGGTCTTCTCTCTAGCTTGTAATATAAATATCAACCGTTAAACTTGAATGGATAAATGCCATGACCTTTTAAATAAGTGGAGACGAGGGAAACTTGTATAGTAGATTATTCATATCACATAAAAGTCACTATAACCAGGGCTGTTAAATTCTGCATCCACAAATAATTTGTGGAGCTATTGGTCTAGATTTTTGTCTGAAAGACATTATATGATTCTGATTCTATGGGAGCTATGTTACAACTGTGTAAGTTGTAGTAACTGGTGGCAATGCAAAATAATTCTTGTCTATAGACATGCAAACAAATTCTGTACTTTTCTAATATTAACTTCTGGAGCTGGTTATTACACCTCAACAGTTTCCTCATTAATGAGTTAAGTAAAATCTCTAATACATACTCATTTTCATGTTTGTATGAGAGTCACAGTTTTAACATTTTCTCTTCTTTTTTCAAAAAATTATCTTTTGACCATGTTATTTTTCTCTGTATTAACAATTCAAGACAGGTGTTTGTCTTCTGTTTGCCTCCTGAGTGGTAGCAGAAGTAGACACTCACCCTTTCTCATAATTTTATTTTTAATGACATTATTCAAAAGTCACAGCTCCTTGACATTTGAATATGCAGTTAAAGAGCCTCTTGAATTTCCCACAGCAGTGTAAATTTTCCCAACCATTTTCTTTGGCTGGGCTTATTTCAGCAGAAAATCAGAAGAGTAAATGTCTTAGCTTACACTGCCATAACAAAATACCATACACCCAAGGTCTTAAACAACAAATATTTACTTCTCACAGTTTTGGAGTTTGGGAGTATAAGAATGGGGGGCAGCATGGTCAGGGTCTGGTGAGGGCCCTCCCCCAGCTTAGAGACCACTTACTTTCTGTGGGTATCTTCACCAGGCTGAGAGAGAGCTCCCATCTCTTTGTGTCCTTAGATGGCGCTAGCCTGTCTCATCTTGGGGTCCCCGACTACATGACCTCATCCAAATCCAATGACCTCCCAAAGATCCTGCTTTCCAACACCGCCACACTGGGGATTAGGGCCTCAGCAGCTGGATCTGGGGGAGGCGCTTTCAGTGAGGAAACCAAATTTGTCCATTTGGGGTGTGTCTCATTTTCAAAGATTTCTGTTAGTAGAAACTTAAATTTCCTCTTTGATATAGGAGTAGTTTAGGAGGTTTCTGTTGTGTTATATTTCTTTATTATTTTCGCCTTTTGAGTTTCCATATACATATGCTTTTAAATTACTGATATTAATGCATTGTGAATTAGAAAAGTTCTACTGGTATGAATGTATTGTGACTTTCTTTACAGTCAGTAATACAATCATCTTAGGAAATGTTTTTTAGCCAGATGAAAACAAATATGTCATTAATGGGTTATAAAATATATTGTCATATATTTATTTATTTTAAGAGATGGGGAGGGAAGGAGAAAAAGAGGGAGAGAAACATCAATCTGTGGATGTCTGTTGTGTACTCCCTACTGGGCACCTGGCCTGCAACCCAGACATGTGCTCTGACTGGGAATCAAACTGGTGACCCTTTGATTCACAGGCCAGCACTCAATCTACTGAGCCACATCAGCCAGTGCCATTACTGTCATATATTTGAAGCATTTAAACAATAGTTCTCAAATGTCCCTATCTCTACCTTATCAAATTAATCATTCCACATAGAGTTCAGGTCTTTTTCTTTTTTTCTTCTCTCTTACAGAGAGAGAAGCATGGGAGGGAGAGATTTTTAAATTAGTTAATTAATTAATTAGCATTTATTTAAGGGATTGGTTTACATGATTACAGCGGTGGTAAATCTGAAATCTGTAGAGGAGGTAGTCAGGCTGGAAATTCAAGTCGGCATTAGGTCATGTTGCATTCTTTAGCACAAAATCTTCAGGGCAGGCCAGGAGGTTCAGAACTGAAGCAGGATATCTGTGTTACTGTGTCTGAGTCAGAATTCCTTCTTGGGAATCCTCCTTCAGTTCTTGCATTTCAGGCCTTCAGTTGACTGCACGAGGGTTCCTACTTTACTTAAATTCAACCGGCTGTAAATGTAAGTCACAGTTACAAAATGCCATTGCAGCAACATCTTGACCACACACCTGGATACCATGACTTACCTATCACACACCCTCAACTCAGATAGAAATGCTTTCTGGCTCCTTCACCTTCAGATGTTGAGGGAAATGTTAAGATTTATTATGAAAATTTGTGCTTTTTAAAAACAAAGTTCTTGCTTGTTAAACTATAACAAAGTGCACATTACATTGATGACTTAATTTTTTAAAAGGTTTTATTTATTTTTACAGAGAGGGGAATGGAAGGAGAAAGAGGGAGAGAAACATCAATGTGTGTTTGCCTGTTACATGCCCCTACTGGGGACCTTGTCCGCAACCTAGGCATGTAGCCTGACTGGGAATTGAACCAGTGGCTTTTTGGTTCACAGCCCGTGCTCAATCCACTGAGCTACATCAGCCAGGGCAGATGACTTTAAATAGATTACAGCAAGAGAAAAAAATGAAATATTTCTCTAAAATATGACACTGGTCAAAATAAATAAAAAATTTCTGAAATCACGAGTGACTGCTTCATGGATATCAAACATTTACAAGTTTGAAAATAATGGTAATAAAAATTATGTTTTTTTTATACCAATATAGAACAATTTCTAACATTTATTTTATTTTATTATTCTCATAATATCCTTCTAACTGTCAAATGAACTCAAAAGAAATCCAGGGGCTTTACAAGAAATAAATGGTAAAGATTTATTCAGGGGTGTTAGAATTTGCAAACTGGAACACAGGTAGGCAGAAACCCAGCAGTATTTCACAGAAGAGAGAAAAGTTAAAAGTTCATGTAGTAAGAATAGATCCTTGAGAATTATTTGTCCTGCATTTTTAGCTTTAGGATTGGCTTGGGACTGTTATCAGTCAGATGTCAGGCAGTCTAGATGATGGAAGATGGTTGTCAGGATGTCTGGTCACGTCTGGTGGTCCGGATAATGATATCGGGTGGATGTACGTGAGTCCTACAGAAGGTGGTCAGGTGGTCTTGATACCTGAGTCCTTCAGGGGATAATCAGAGAGTTATCTGGAGCTACATCTGTATATTCAGGCATTGATACAAGAGTGGTAAATTCAAAAAAGTTTAAGTTCTCAGCCCTCGTAATGTTAATAATTTGAGCAGATTGGTTAAAGTGACTATTTTACGCAGGGGTCAGGCACAAATAATGCCCCTTTTTTATTACCAAATCTTTTATTACAAAGTCATAAGCGTGTAATTCTGTGATATAACAATATCACACTTGAGCACACAATATGACATTTGAGGTGGAATTTTCAACTTAAAACTAGAAATTATTACACTCATATCATTACCCTCCCAATCACACTCAAGCACATGTTACTTTGCTGGTCCCTGTATAATTCCTTTTGTTACTTTTTCCTCATAGCTACTTAAATCAATGAGGTCTATCCAGAAGGCATCCATCCATATAATATGAAAAATAGAGACATTTACTAAAAAAGATACAAGAAACATTGTACATAGGACAATGACACCTCAGTCCCCTTCAAAGTAGGCTCTCTGGGACCTCACATAGTTCTCCCAATTGCCATCAACTGATGTGGACACCGGCTTGCAGCGTCTGCGTCATCACGGATGAAATGAGACATTCACATGGACGACCGAGTCCCATGGAGGAAAAGGGACAGCATGGCTTTTCTCTCAAGGGGAGCAAAAGCCTCTGCCTCCGCCCTGACAGGCTTTTACTGGGTTTCTCTGCATATTACATTATCAGCCCCATCTACTATGCACAAGTTGCTTTAGGTGGTTACCTTTTACAGAAAACAAAGGAGCCAGTGCTGCTAATCACATCACAGAAGAGGGATATTTGCAAATGAAAAGGGCAAAAGTGGTTGAACTGGTTACACTCATCTTTGGAAGGTTTAGCATGAATTTTAGGAAGTTACTTTGCAGTAAATGTTTGCCACAAATCTGGGTGAGGGAGTTTTTTTTTTTTTTTTTTTTTAGCAAAAAGCAAGACTCAAAGCGACCTAGGCATATTGCAGGCCTGATTACCCACTAGAGAACCTTTCCATGGGCACGGGTCCTGCGCATCTCCCAGTGGGAGCTGGGCCCATGCCACGCAGGATGGTCTCCTACAATCAACTGCCTCATCGTATTTTCCTGAATCTCATCAATGGTCTGAAATCTCTTCCTGTTCAAAGGTGATTTTAGTTTTGGGAAAAGCTAGAAGTCACAGGGCACCAAATTTGGGTTTTTTGGGGGGGCTGAGTCCTGAGTGATCAAATCACCTGGGTGATTTGATGTTTCACCAAAAAATTCTGCCTGAAACATGATGCATGAGTGGACATGTTGTCATAATTAAGTTGCTAATCACCAGTTGCCCATAGCCGTGGCCTTCTGAACCATCCAAACAGTTTCTATGGAGAAAATGTTCAAGCTTAGTGCAAAATTTGATGCAGATTCACTGCTCTACTCACTGTAGTTTTGAATCTGATGGCCACACAGTCCACGTGCTCACTCAATAGCGTCTACTAACCCCACTGACTAGTACAGTGAAGTTGTCATTGTTCACGCATGTGCATTCCAGTCCACTCTTCTTGGCTGCCAGGTTACATCGATGTCATGCAAACCATTCTTATTATGTTTACAACGGCTGGAGTTTTTCCAGGAAGACCTCATATATCTTACTTACATTTCTGTTTTTATGAATGCTAGTCAGTAGTATTTTCTATGGGTGTAGCTCATCTCAGCCACAAGTAAATGATGAAAAACAATGGGAAATATCTTTTAATGTATTGAAGTTGAAAGGAATAGTAATAAGAGTAAAAATTTGAGTTGCTATGTCTCTTTACTGACAGAATAAACCCAGATGCACGATTGAAAATTTAGTCTTGATTATTGCAACATTACAGTTTTTGAAATAAATTAGAGAAAAACAATTTCAAAATTTCTCAGGCAATGATAGTTAATACACTAAATGTAATTTTTATTCAATGTGAAAAATAAAATGAGTTTAAATAACAGTTTTATAGCCTAAGCCTATTTGACTACACTCAAAAAATTTTTGTGTGCTTTAATCAGGACAAAGCAATAAGGTACTGAATATGGTTAAGACTTTATTTTACTTCTGGTGAGACATGCCAGTGATCATATTTTGTAGTACTATGAAACATACAAAGTCTTTCTTTTTTCCCTCCCATTTATTTGACATCTCAGATCAGGTATTTTTTGAGTGAAGGTCTTGGGGTAATATGTAATTTGTAATAGCCTAGTATATTTTGTTTCATCCTAGCACCACTCATTTAAATAAAAATGTTAGCTGATGTTTGTATTAACCTCTAAAAATCTCCCTTGTTGCACTTGTCTGAGGAAGAATCTTAGGAGGCTGTCTTGGCCTGTTTATGTAGGAAAATGCAGCATGGTAGCCAACTGCACAGATGCTGGTGGCCAAGTCCCTGAACTTGAAACTTTGCTTTGTCTTATGTGACCGTGGACAGATAGCCCAACCTCAGTGTCCTCACCTGTAATGGGAGCAAGGCCACCTCAGCATGGTAAGGATGGAGTGAGTTGATGCATATGAGTTGGCTGGAGTCCCCCCTGACCACAGCAAGCACTGTACAGCCAGCCTTGGCTACTGCTCTTCTTTTGCATATGAGGAGCCCATGCTGAGAGAGCTTACATACTTTTTCAGTGTTTTTTTCTCTGTTTTGGAAAGTTAGCTCTTCAGTGGGAAACAAAGAGAAGGGCTGATGAGTGCAACAAAGAACACTAAAAAAATTAAAGAACTGTGTCGAAGTGTAAGTCATTTTCAAGAATCATTTGTCTAAGAAAGCCTTCTCCCTTATTGACTTCTGCAATAATTTGGATTGTTATAGCCTCAGGGGCACATAATTACAAAAGAAGTAATATTTAAATACACTAGCAAAAGGAAAGCGCATTTTCATTTTTCGTTTATGACATCAAAAGACTTTCCTGAACAATGGATTATTTCTGCAATGACGAGGGCACTTAATGCACATTAAATAAAGGGCATTTAATTTTATTTTCATATGGTGCCTGCTAGTTGATGTTGATCATATAAATGACCCACACATATTTTTCCACTTTAATTCAGGTATATACTGAGTGTTATGAACTGAATGCTTGTGCCCCCCACCCCCAAATGTATGTGCTGAAATTCTGACCTACAATGTGATGGTATTAGGAGGCTGGGACTTTGGTTGATGATTAGGTTATGAGGGTGGAGCCCTCATGAATGGGAGTAGTGCCCTTAAAAAAAAGACCTTGCCCCTTCTACCATGTGAACATATCCTCATCACAGTTGGGCAAAATCATCTTGTTGTGTCCAGCCAGCCTTATGAGAGAGTATTGTACTTAATATGGCTAGCCTGGGTAAAGATCAAAATTCAAAATTTGAAGTATGGTTTCTACTGACCATGTGTCACTTTTGCACCATTGTAAAGAGAAAGAATCATAAGTCAGGGACCATCTGTGTACATATACAGACCCCACCCTATCATATGGGTTCTAATAAGTATCTCTATCAACTCTCTAATTGAATGACTTTGCTATTACTCTGTTCATAGCACTCATGTACATGCAAATATCTTTCTTCTCTCTTCTCTTATATCTATGCTAATAATTATTTCGGTATAATTGTTACCCTACCAGAGTGCTTTTTGTCTTTCCTCTTTAGCCTTTCCTAACTTTATGCATGGAGGCTCTGATATTCTCCTCCGGACTCCTATGTCCATCCCTATTTCAGTACTCATTTTCACTTTGAATTACATGGTGCTTTTTACATAACTCCTCCAAGAATTTCCACCTTTCCGTTCAGTTAGACTGAAGACTAGGTCAGTAAAAACCACATATACTACAATCTTGCCACATGCTTAGTAATTATTACTTGAAAGAGTACATTTCATCCAGGCTATTTAAAAAAAATGCTATAAAAGAAACCACTGTTAATCAGAATAGATTTAGCCTATAGTTAACTTATTAACCACAATCAAACTTTTGATTTTAACCATCTAATCAACCACCTACTTAAATTTCTCTTTGGATGTCTGAACGACATTGAAGCCCCTTACTTAACATCCTGAGTATGTCAGATCCCTTGACAGATGCTCTCATATTTATAACTACTTTAAAATTTTATTCTTTTGTGTAATTATTTGCTTAATATTTGATTGTTTCATTGGACTACAACTACATGAGGACAGACAAAATGACTTTTTCTCACTATTGTGTCAGACATATATATTAGAAGGAAGGAAGGAAAGGAGCATTGGAGGGAGGGAGGGAGGGAGGGAGGGAGGAAGGAAGGAAGGAAGGAAGGAAGGAAGGAAGGAAGGAAGGAAGGAAGGAAGGAAGAAGGAATAAGAATTCTCCAGGCTATTGTTAAGTTTTCAAAGGCTGTTCGTCCCCTTAGCTGTATAATTTGATGTTTCTTTGTAGATTGCACTAATATTTCCCCAAAAATTGCTTTTAAAATTTAACACGAAGACCAATTTCCATTTCAAAATGTGCCAGTTATCGAAAATGTCTTCAGTGGTGTTACAAATGGTCTTGAAGCTTCCCCAAATGTTTTAGGCACTTAGTAATGGGTGTCTGTGACTATCTCCTAAAATTGCCTATCTGGTTGTCTCTAAACAAAAAGGAAAAAAGAAGCCTGGAGAAGTAATCATCATGCTGTGAGTAAAATAAGTGCAGAAAATAGCTCCATAAAACAATATTTTTTAAAAAGCTTTTTTTTGTTTTGTTTTGTTTAATGTCCCAGAACCTTTCCAATGTGAATTAAAAAGAAAATGCTACATAGTAAGTAAAGTTGCTTAAAATTGCTTCAGGACCAAACCATAAATGCAGGACAAAAAAAAAAAAGAGGGGGTGTGGGGGAGGTCCAGATGGACATTTACATCCTAAACCATAAAGTATGCATGGATATAAGTCTCCTTCTGGTCTAAGATGAGACAGGATCTTCCCAAGGGACATGCGCAGGTCTGTTGGAAACTACTTTCCATTGTCACTGCCCAGCGCATCCAAAAATGCATTGGGTGTGAAATGTATCTTCTAAATCTTGGGATCTCTGAGATAAGACAAATTTGCCTACTTTTCTTACAGAAGTATTCCTTTTATCTTGGGTACCAGATCATTCAACTCTGCCTGCATTTTTCCTACCCATGAGGTCTTGCAGTTACCTTCTGCAGCCGAAGCTCTCACACTTGGAGTGGTTCTTTATCTTGACGAGCCTGTTACATATGAGGCGCAGAGCCTTGGGTGTTCACCAGGGCGGGGCAACCCAGTGTCTGGGTTGTGACGCTGTAAGTGGGGGCAGGGTCAGAGAGGGAACAATGACGCTTGTTCTATTCTCTGCTAGATTTCAGTCCCTTCTGCCACTTCCCCCCAGCAAACTGGGCCTTTCTGGTGCTGATTCCCGGGTGGGTGGGTTTGCGTATGTTCTAGGACCCTGTGGGTCTCTCCAATAAACTCTCCTGTGAGGCTGGGAGTCCCTCCCTGTGCCTCAACCTTCACAGGTGTTTTCAATCAGTGTTTTGAGGCTTTATTTCCCCGAGCTGGGGCCCTTGGTTGCATGGTCGGTCTTGCTCTCGCTCCCCAGTTTCACCTAGTTTATCTGCATGTGAATGTGTGACCTCTTGGTCAGCCAGCCACCTTGCACGCCTCACTGGGTCTGCCTGCTGCCACCCCATGCCCAGGGTCTATCAGCCGCCACCTGTGCCCCCAGGGTCCACTCACTGCCATTTGCATGCCTGGGGTCCATCAGCTGCTGCCTTGTGTGCCTGGGGCCCACTAGCCATCGCCTTTTTTGCCATGGCCCCTCTCCACCCTGCCACCCAATTCTGCTCTTCCTACTGGTCTGGACGAATGTGTCTGTTTTAACTCCTTGGTTGTCGGACTTCTGTACAGTTCAATTTTCTGTCAGTTCTGGTTGTTTTTTGTTTCTAAATTGTTGTTGTCCTTATTTTGGCTATGCAAGGAGGCACAGTGTGTCTATCTATGCCTCCATCTTGGCTGGAAGTCTGGAGCGGTTCTTTAAAAATCAGGTTTGAAAGCATTACTCTGAGACAGTGAGTTTCAATCATTCTAGGTCCAGTAATTTGTTTTTATTTTATTTAACTTTTAAGGCTGATTAGTGTTTCAGACAGTTCACCCCAGGTGAACCTACTGTGGAAAACACAGCATGGTAATCCTTGGCCCATGAGTGAGGTTGAATATATGTAGGTTTTATTTTTCTGATTATGTCCACAGACTGAAACTATTTAGCATACCTTTCTCTTGAATTAAAAATGTTTCTCTTGAATTAAAATTTTTCCTTATTCCCCCATTTTCAAGGGCAGTTTTTTCTTTTTCCCTTTTCCCTTGTCTTCAACTAACTTGCCCTCTCAGGCATTCAACCCCTGAGAGCGCTGATTGCAGCATTTCTGTGCTTCCGGGCATCACTTTTCCTTGCGTTCATGTTTTCCTGCTTTACAAATACTGTAATTTTCTGGTTTGGAAGAACATTGTTAACTCTCACCTTTGGTTGAAGAGTTGGATGGGAAGCATAATAATGAGTCTGATAGAGAGAAATCTTTGCCACTCTTTACTGATGGTCTTCTCAAAACTGAGTCTGCCAGAGCTGGTTTAATGATGATTTCTCTGTTACGGTGCAGTCGGTCAGAAGAAAGAAATTGCTCTAGACCTTTCAGCATGTGGGGTTGAATTCAGGGTATTTGTCCTTTGGTCACAGAAGACCTGAGAAGCCCAACAGGGGTCCTTGATTACCTATAAACTGTGCTTACCCATAAGACTGGAGAGACAATGGGAGGAGAAGGTGTTGCCAGAGCCCACAAGCCAGGGTCACCTTCAGCAAGTGAGGCCATAGCAGGGACATATGGAGTCTGGAAGGCACATCAATGCTGGGTGTGCTGCACAAGCTGAGCAAGAGAGGGACGAACTCCCTTGATCCTCTGCAGCATCTCCTTCCCTTCTGCTCCCTGCCGGTCCTTTGTCAGTGACTCTCACTTGTTGAACCTTTGTGGCGTTTTGGTGACAAGGGAGCCTTGGAAATATATTTCCTTAGAGGAAGAGGTGAAAATGGATTTGAAAGCAAAAGACACAGGACCAGCACAGTTTCTGTATAAAAATCATCTCACATAATGGATGAAGTCTCTCTTTTTATCCAAACAATAGTTATTCTCTATATCAAGGTACCTGATTATATGCCATTATGTGGTAAATGGAAGATGTGAGGATAATACAACTGTAGCATAACTGAGATGAAGCCAAAGAATAAAGACCTGTGTTTAAGTTATTACCCCTTTTTTGTTCTGCCTAAAAAAAAGATCTATGTCCCTCCTCTTCTTCTTCTAGCTGCCATTCTGCTTGTCGGCAACCCCCTCATCATCTGGCAGTAAGATGAGCAGGCTGTGGGCAGGGAAAGTGTGGTGGTAGCTAAAGTTTTTACCTTCTGGATGGGATACCTGGAGAAAATTCAAGGCAAGGCAGACAATGCAGACAACTCTCCTGGAAAACACGAGGCAGATAGTGAGTCCAGGGCCTTATTCTCCAGCCCCATCTTCCTGCTTCCAAACCTATGAAATAAGAGCTAACTATGTGTGTAGACCCCAGCTAATCCCAGAATCCAGAATGGTCCCCTCAAGATGGTCATGTTGGAACCAACAAAGGATATAGGTGATGCTGACCCCAGAATGAGCTGCGACAAGCTGTTGCCCAAACACAGCAAGCATATTTTGTACAAGTTACTTTTTTCGATCCAGTGTGATGATGTGGTATCAGTACTGCATGCTAGTGTCTCCCTACCATGTCTACTTCCTTGTCCGACTTCCCACCTTAGCCACTTCAGGTGGGCTCTGGTCAGTCCTGCTCGACAAAGTCCTCCCAGCAGGACCTGCTAACTTCCCAGCACAGTGCTCACCTTCTTTGATATATCTGTTGGCTGTTTAGTAGCATTGAGAATTGCCAAGCACATTATTAATCCCTGAAACTTTTCAACTTTCATTCAAGATATGCATTTGGGGAGGGAGGTTCCTCCTAATTTTTGACAATCATTTCTTGATTTTTATGTCTAATTCCCTTTTCCCTCTAAATATCTGTGTTCTCAGAGATTCCAAAATTGGGCTTCTTACCCCCTCTCAATGCACCTCCGCCTTTTCTCCACATGAGCTCCCTGGGCCCTTTCATGCTACATGTTCAGCTATACCCAGCATTCAGATCTTCTTCTCGCAGGCCTGATCCACCATGTTTGCAGATCACCTCCCCTTGGATCTTTCCCCTCACATTCAGCACACCCAGATGAAATCTATGATATTCCTTCTTCAGAACAGTTCACTTCTCAGTTAATAGTAACCTGTTAGCTAGAACATCTACTAGTGAGTGTCTCTGACCTCCTCCAAGTCAAATTAGCAACTGTCGTCTGTGCTTCTGTAACATGAAATGTATGGCTCTCCAGAGACTTTTGGCAGTGAGTTGCTATTTATCTTTTCTTTTACCAGACTGTGAGTTCATCAGGAGCAGGGACTGCATCTTCATCACCTCTGAATCCTCAGGGCCTGACACCCTACACACATGATTCTCATTATCTCCTTCTTTCTCAAATGTCCCGATCAACCTCAAAAGAAAATTATGACATTATGCAGTTTGTACAAAGAATTTGTTACTCGTTTGGAGAATTCATGTGATCTTTCATTTTCTTAAGTGCCTTTAGAACAGTTGCTTATATGGGCTAATTCATTGTAGAGAGTTTGGACACAGCGACTTCATTTTTAGCTGCCTGAGGATATGACTTCCAGCCACTTGGGAAATGTGCAAGTTCTAAGCCACAAGAAATCAATTTGTCTAGACCATGAAGTCCATTGTGATGGGCATTTACCTGTCACCTACACTATATTTATTTCTATAAGGTGGATGAAGAGGGTAAGTAATAATCTTTGACAATTGTTTGGTTTTTCACCCCAGAGTTTCATGGATCTTTGATTTTAGCCATGCCTACTTTATTTAGAGTAACATTTTTATTAATACTATTTGGAGTATGTGAAGGAGGGTATTTAATTATAAAAATTTCCAAGGATATTTTCTTAATTTAAACTTAGAGAGTTTGCAGGCATCTCAGAACTTCCCCAAAGACCTGGCACATTTAATTTGAACTTATTCTTCATTATATTTTAAGTCTAGAATTTGGATGGATGAAATAACTTAAAAATTAAGTTTAGGTTAGGGGGTAGAGGGACTGAGCAAAAAGAAAAAAAGCACTCATGGACATGGACAGCTGTGTGGTGATTGCTGGGGGTAAGGGAGTATAAGGGGGCTAAATGGAAATGGAAAAAGGATATTAAAGGCTAAACCAAAAGAAAAACAAGGTTAAGTGAAATGTCTCAAATTCATTCTTAGCCTTGGTTTCTTAGAAAATAGAATCTGAGATAAAGAACTAATGTACTCCTCGGAAGATGCAACCCAAGGTGGTGAGAGTGAGGCAAAAGGTAAACGGATGTGGAGGGCTGCCTCGCCAAACCTGCTGCAGTGTCACAGCACTGTGAAAAGACACAGCGAGGCTCACAGGGGCGCCTGTCCCCTCAGCAAAGGGAGGACAAAGACGTTTAAATGGAGAGAGCCATCTGTGGCGGAGCATTTCCTGTTTGGGTCCCTCCTGTTTTCTGTTCAGTTTCTGAAAGTTCGCTGTTACTCAAAGTCAACTTCCTTGTACTCTTGGGTTACACCATTCAGCTTTGCCTCTGGTCATGATGAAGGATGTCAAATTTTGTGTGGTGGTGTTTTATTCATTTCCCTGTTTTGTTCAAGTTTTTACACCAGTGGCCAAACTTAAGGCATGTTGTTTGGATTCCAGATGCAGAGGCAGGAGGCCAACACACTTCACACAAGGCTGATGGGCTAGTCTGTTGGTGGTAACTAAGAACAAAGGACTGATTGTCCACAAGGAGAGTCCAGGAGGCAGGAAATGCACACATAAATTCAAGAAGTACATAGAATTAGTGTCTGATAGAGGTGCTGACTCCAAACTCTCCAAGTTTATAGATTGGGAAGGGAAAAGCATGCTTTCACACAGAAGCTGTGTCAATTATAAATTGCCATGAATAATAAATCATCACACTTTTTTTTTTACTGAGGTACAATTGACACAAAACATTATAATAGTTTTAGGTGTACAACATAATGATCTGATAGATATATGCATTGTAAAATGACCATCACAATAAATCTAGTCAACATTTCTCACCAAGCATAACTACAAAATTTTTCCCTATGATGAGAACTTTTAAGATCTACTCTCTTAGCAACTTTCAAATATACAGTACAGTGTTATTAACTATAGTCAGCATCGTCACAGATATTCTGACCTGGAAAACATTATTCAAAGCTAAAATGTGCTCACAATCTTTTTTTTTTAACTCTGTGTATTACTCCTGGAGAAGACTGGGCTACCCTTCAGTGGGGGATGACTCCACGAAACACCCTCTGTGACTTTTGATAACCTTTCCATCTGCTTTCCTTTCCTCAGGGTGTCTTAAGAGACTGAAGGTATCTTGCCACTGGCTTCTCTTATAATAAATATAGAAAACTAGAAAAATGAACAATCTGCAGTTTTCCAGTGATGAGGCATATAGAAAGGAGTGTTATTCTGAGAACTTCTGTTACTTTGCTGAGCTTGAAGAATTATTTTCAGAGAAATGTATGTCTTGGTCCCAATTGCATTTCAGATTTTCTTTTTTTGGTTGGGAAAGAGAACGGGATGTTTTGTTTTTACTGGAACATTAGGGAGAGCTGCTCTGTGTGTCTCGCCACATGACCGTACCAGTCAGCTGGTGCAAGTGATGCCTTCAGATAGGGGCAAGCAAAGCTTTGGCTAGAAACACTTGTCCAACTCTGTTCTCCGTGCTCGGGCTTTGGACACTGATCCCAGGCCTGGCTATGCTCCAGAATCAAGTTGTTAGCACTCCTGATAAGTCTCTTCTGCTGAGATTAATACAGGACTACCTGCATCTATTTTTGAGAATCTTTCCACAATGCCCAGGAGTCCTATCCCCCTTACCTTGATTCATTCAACCCTAAAACATTATAATAAGCACCTGCTAATGTTTATTATCTTTGAATTTTGCCTCTCTGAGTTGTACCTCTTCTATTCTTTGATTGAAACTGGTATCCAGACCTGAGTATAAGATGGGGCTGGGAGTCCTTCATTCTGCTGGGCTCCTTCTGTCCCTCAGTTGGCTGTTCCTTGTTGGGTCCTGCAGCATTACTGCCTTTTAGCAATGTCCTTTGGAAACGTCCCACCTGGAATTCCAGCTGATCATTTGTGAACCAGAGCTTTACCTGAAGTTTGTGGTCAGCATCCTATGGTAGCCCAGATTACCTAGAAATAGCCAGTGAACAAGACAAGTTGTATCACTGGTGGGCTAACCAATATGGCTTGAATTCTGAGCTGTACATCTTATCATTTTTAAAAGTCAATGGAGAGTAATATTTTTCCTATATCTTCCTGACAAAGAAGAAGGCTTGATATAGCAGCTTTCTTACCTTTCTTCCGGAAAGGGTAGACTACTCTACAAATTGGTGTCCAGCTTGACAGAAATCAATAAAACCTCCCACTGGAAACTCACATTTCACCCAGCAATGTGAAAAAGCAAATAAATAAAAGTCTATTCAATTCTGCAAGTGCTTTGCAAGCTCTGTAATGAAAAAAAAAGTAAAAAGAGAATGGCTTTGATGATTTAAAACTCACTAGGATGTTTCCATTTAAATAAGGTCATGGTTTTATCACAGAGATTTCAGTTACCTCTACAGTGACTAGCTGAAGAAATAGTTTGGTTTTTTTTGAGATTCCTGTAATATTAGTCTACTTTTTGGCATATGCTTTACTAAATATTGTGGGGGAAATAAGAGAAAATGCAGGTGATATAAAGATGATTTGTGCCATTATTCGCTCAGGCTTGTGCCATATAGCAATCTAATGATCATGAATAGATACTGTATTGCCCTAACCTATTTATCATTAATTCATCTTTACCCAGATGTATTGAGATATAACTGACATATAACATTGTGTAAGTTTACTGTGTACCATGTGTTGGTCTGATACACTTTTATATGAGTACATATGGTGAAATGATGGCCTTAGCTAACACCTTCATCATGTGACATAATTGCCATTTCTTTTCTGTGGTGAGAACATTGAAGATCTACCTTAGCAACATTCAGGTATAGAATGTTTAGGAACTATAGTCACTATGCTGTGCATTGAATGCCCAGAATTTTTCCATTTCGTAACTGGAAGTTTGTACCCTTTGACAAACATCTCCCCATTTCCCCTACCACCCAGGCTGTGGTAACCACCATTCTTCTCTCTGTTTCTATGAATTTGCTTTTAAAGATTCCACATATGATAGTATATAGTATTTGTCCTTCTTTCTTTGACTTATTTCACTTAGCACAATGCCCTCAAATTTCATTTTATTGCAAGTGGCAGGGTTTCATTCTTTCTCATGTCTGAATAATATTCCTAATATGTACCACATCATCTTTACACATTCATCCATTGACAGACACTTAGATTGTTGCTATGGCTTGGCTATTGTGAATTATGCTGCAAGGAGCATGGTAGTGCAGAAATCCCTTTGAGATCCTGTCTTTGTTTCTTCTGGATATTTTTGCAGAAGTAGTGTTGCGGGATCATGCATTGCCTTAATTTAGCTCTAGCAAGATATTCCAGTGATTGTCACTCACTTGAATAAAGTCATACAGTGAAAGAGTCTTGATTGGAAGATAAGTACTCACAAAACTACCTTCTAAGATATAACTTGGAAGAACAGAAGTTATAATGAGTGAATGAGTGCATTTCAGTAAATCATTCATATATTTCTATTGACCTCATGAGTTCTAAAGCTTATCTAGATTCTCGAATGGTAGAAGCCCCTCTATAGGTCAGTTCCTTTCTCTATCCCTGCAAAATGCCTGAGTGTTTTCACAAGCAAATTTTAGTGAGAGTTTTGATATTCATTCCGTTTTACTAGCTGCTTTTTCCCATGGAAAATTTAGGGTCCATGGGGATTAATTAGAGTCTTCTGTCAGCACACAATATTCAAAGCACAGTTTGGCTTCCGCTGGATAACTTCCCATTTATCCTGTTACCTTTCACTTCGCTTCTATTCATGGCTCCATTGTCCGTTCCCTACATCTGCTGTTCTGTCCCCCCCACTTTTTTTGGTTCTTGGATTCATAGTAGAATGACTTGTTTATCTCCATCAAAACAAATCTTGAGATTCTCCATCGTTCCCAAAGAATCTTTGCTACTAGAAACTACATTGAATTCATAAAGGGCAAAAACTAATTAAGAGAAACTTGAACATTTCCTAGAAACAGCACAGTTAGCAGAAACCTAGAGCTGGTCCATGAGCTAGCATTGCCCAGCAGGGGGCTGGTTAAACCCACTGCCTGCTCTGCCTACGAGGAAACCAGGGTGCTGGTTAGGAATCACACTACTTATTAAGTTTTTAATGGGCCAAACTGTTGCTGGCATTCATTGAATATAAGTGACTTGGGCTCCAGTAGAACTAGTCTTTTTAAAAATTTTTTCTGTAGAAACAATTATTGGGATGTTAAAACACTTCTGAGTATAAATAGTGAGTAGACACTTCGGAGTGGCTAGAGTCATGGGTGTTTTATATTTGTTTCTTGTTATTCTGCCTATCCTGTAATGAGAATGCATTGTTTTATAAGAGAAGTAACACTATAAATTATAAAATAAAAGAAGTTGAAAAGCTTAATTTAAAATAATTTTTTTGGTCAATCATTCCTGCTAAATTTGGCAGAGTTTGAAAAATATTTTTTGGTTGTGTGAATTGGAGGAAAATTAATGTTGTTCATCACTAGTTTATGTTTCTTTTTCTAAAATGTTTGTTTATACTATTTGCCTATTCTTTCACGTGACTTATTATAATTCTTTTAAAATTAAGTTGTTTCCGATAGAAATCTCACCAAGAAAACAAAATCAGAGAAGGAAATGATGTTATGAAAATGACATGAAACATTGTAGAACTTCCCTGTAATGCTCTAAAAATTTACCAATGTATGAAAAACAAGATGTTAGGGAACATACATTTTCTATAAAGCCATCACTTTAAACTATTCTCTTGACCTATTTAATTTTGTTGAACTCTTTTTGACTAAATTAAGTGCTACAAGTGGAGCCAGTTCCAATATTTTTCTTCAGGTACTAGCAACTCATTTTTACTTCTCATGTTAAAGGGAAAACCTGACTTTATTAACCCCTGTGCATGTCTTTTAATGAAGGATCTGGTGCCCTGCGTCATCCTTTCTCCTGTAAGGAAATCTCCAGTCCAGGTTCCACTTCCTACTTTGCTCTTCTCTTTCCTCCCTTCCCTCTCCTCCAGCTTCCCCCTCTTGTCCCCTGTCCTGACCTTCAGTTTCCTTCCCTCCCCTCCCCTCTTCTTTTCTTCTCTTTTCTTTCCTCTCTTCCTCTTTTTTTCTCTGCCCTTCTCTCTCCTTCCTCCTCCCTACCCATCTTTTCTTTTCTTTCTTCCTTTCTCCCTTCCTTTCTCCCTTCCTTTCTCCCTTCCTTTCTTCCTTCCTTCCTTCCTTCCTTCCTTCCTTCCTTCCTTCCTTCCTTCCTTCCTTCCTTCCTTCCTCCCTCCCTCCCTCTCTCCCTTCCTTCCTTCCTTCCTTCCTTCCTTCCTTCCTTCCTTCCTTCCTTCCTTCCTTCCTTCCTTCCTTCCTTCCTTCCTTCTTTCTCTCTCTCTTAAATAGAGCTGGACTTAAAATGAAAAGACAGAGGTACAAATAAAAGGCTTTTCCTGTTTCCTGGGAATGAGTGAGAAGATTTAGTTATATCTTTCTGACACACTTAACTGTTTAACTCTATTCTCAATTTCATCCTTGTAACAGAAACTGTTCCCCAAGGCACTCATTGTAATGTTTTCTTATTTGACAAGGTCATGAGTTAATTGAACTCTTATGTAAAAAAATCAGTATATGGCTTTAATTGTACTTAACCATGTGTTAATGGTTGATGGACTTTTGTGTCACATAAATTAAAAATTTTTAGCTTCATAGTTTACATAATGTAGTAAGATAAATCCTGGGATGAAGAGGTTTGTATAGGTTAACTAGCTTTGCTCTTATTGGTCTTAATTCTGAAATAACCTTAAAATAATCAAATTTGTGGTATAGCACTTATTTTCTTGTTTCAGATTTATTTTAAAGAAATAAAACCTTGCAATACAGTTAAAGATTGCTCCTATACTCTTTCACAATCCTCTCTACATGCAGAAAGAATCACTCCTTTTAAAGCTGTGTGTCTTTTCTAGTTGTTTTATTATTTTTATAGATACATATTTTCAAAGACAATATATATGATTATTTTGTGTGCTTTTAAGCTGTAAATGTCATCATATTGTCTGAAACTTGTGTTTTTCATACTGCATTATATTTTTGAGAACTATCCATGTTAACACAGAGACCTAATTCTGCCATTTTTAATATCCTGTATTGGTTTCTTTTATAAAAAATTACTTATTTATTTATTTGTTTATTTTTAGAGAGAGGGAGAGGGAGGGAGAAAGAGAGGGAGAGAAACACGAATGTGTGGTTGCCTCTCACACCCACTGCTGGGGTGTGATATGTACATATTTATTATTTTTATTATTTACAAATATTATTTGCAATTATCTTATTATTATTAAATAATAATAAACCACAATTATTATTATTTTATTAGAGATGTTATTTATTTATTTTTAGAGAGAGAATAAGGGAGGGAGAAAGAGAGGGAGGGAAACATCAATGTGCAGTTGCTTCTTGCACGCCCCCTACTGGGGACCTGGCCTGCAACCCAGGTCTATGCCCCGACTGGGAATCAAAAATGCAACTCTGGTTTGCAGGCCGTCACTCAATTCACTAGTCACAGCAGCCAGGGCTAATGGCTGAATCTTAAAAATTTGCATTTACTTTAATTATTGATACGTATGTGTATATATCCATCCATCCATCCATACATGTATATATACATCTGTATATATGTATACATTTGTACATACACATACATATTTGGGAAGGTTATTCTAAACTTTTCTGTTTGCCAATTTTGAATTTTTCTACCTAAAATGCAGACTTATTTTTGATTAAGATAAGCAATAGTTGACAAATATCAAAATATTTAGCAGCCACTCTGCACATTCCAGCTCCCGTTCTTTTTTCCTTGAAGTAAGTCCTTGAGTGTGTCGTTATTTCAGCGAGGGCCTGGGGTGATAATGTCTTGTACTCTTATAGCTGGAGGAGCTCAAGCTGTGAGTGAAGCTTCCTGGTTTCTGTGAGACAGATAATTGGTTTAGGTTGTTCTCATGCTCCAAGCAGTTAATTCCTGATACTAATTCTGTAAACTGAAGCAAATGCATTCTTAGAAACAATGGGAGAATAAAGGGTGCTGGTCCCAATAGAAAGCCTAATACTTAATCATTACGAAATGCCCATAAACCCTGGCTCGAATCAACTTACATCTTTTTTTTTGTGTATGTGTTTACATTATTTCTATCATAGCTAGATTTTTCAGCTCATCTCCTTTAATTAACTATTGACAAAACCTCCTGATTATTCTTTTTTCTCCCCTATTTGTCTTCTCCAGTTCACCTCGTTTTCTTGCCAGGGCATTTTTGTCTAAGGTGAAACAAATTGTAAACTAGGACTAGAATATAAAACCTACACCAAAGTTCTGTTTTGTAACTAAGCATGGTGCAATATGGGTGTGCTGTGCCGAGCATAAATGATATTGGGTCATTGTGCTTCATTTTCCTGTAACTAGGGAAATTATCTTTACACCCAAATTCACAGTTTAGGATGTATTTGTGTAAAAGTGGAGAGATGACATATGAAGAAAATCTAACAATTATGACCTCAGGTCTTTCATTTTGGTAACCTGGTCTTAACAAAGCAGCATAATATCAATAATGCAAAACTCAAAAGTATAGATGATATTTTAGAATTTCATTGAGCCTCATTACTGCAAATATAATTTCTCAAAATGTGTCTACCTACTATATTACTTGAGTTTTTTCTTTTCTCTTTTTAAATTTGTGAGAAACCATGCCAAATGTCAAGTGAAAGAGATGAAGATATATAATAAGTATCCTGAGCTTTGAATTCTAGTTCAGATTCTATCATTAGCTAGTTGACTTGTCCTTCACTCCTCCGGACCTTAGTTTTCCTATTGTAAAATGAAGGTACCAGATAGATGGTCTTTAATGGATAGTCCAATTCTGATAATTCCTAAAGTAACCCAGTCAGAATTACCGAACTACTGTAAGAGAGCCAATTGATAGTTTTATTGGATGAGGCTATGTTTCATATAGTCACTACCAAGAATGTTGTTTATCTTGATGTTATATGGTCATGAGAATCTTCCTTATACAGTATCAACCTTGCATGTCTATTAAAAAACTCATATTTCTTAAAACATCAACCTTATTTTGGCTTTTATATCTCAAACACCTTGAGTTTCCCATCCATCTCTGTAGAGGCTGTGTTGCCAAATTTTGTTTGAGTTACAAGGAGTCCTTGTGGTCCCCTCAGTTGTAGCCATGTGCCTAGGATCACTATGGTCTTATAGAAAGAGGACAAGTTTGTAACTACCAGGCCTGGGTTTGAATCTTGGCTTCAGTCTCTTGCCCGTGTCACAGAAGGTTCATTGTAACCATTTAAGTGAGGCATCTAGAGATACTGAACAAAAAATTCCAAAGGGAATTTCCTGAGAAAGGAAGATTTTAAAGAAAATATGTGGGAACCATTTTTTTTTTTTTTTTCACAAATTCCCAAACTCGTCAGCTGTAAGGAGGATATAAACAATTTTAAAAAGAATCAAGTGAGAATATTGGCAAGAAGGATGCCTTTTGAGAGAGTTCTTGGAGTTCTGTGAGTTTCATCCCCCCTCTACAAGCCATTAAGAAAAATCATCTGGGACTTCTACAAGACTATTTGAGTAGCATGAAGCTCTCCTTCTGAGGTTGGACACAATGGCCTGGGGACATCTCATGCTTGAGAAATCTCCAGCCCCAGAGAGTGTGGCTGATGAAGTTTTTTGAGAACCGCACTAGTGGAAGAAGGGCTGTCTTGGATCCTGCATGGGTCTTTCCTGTGTGTCAGATGTGAAAGAGCTGACCTGGAGTCATTTTGCATTATTCCTAAAAGGACCTCCTTGAAGGGTGATGGCACTCCAGTGGAGAGAGCATATCTATGGAGTGAACAGAATAAATCCAAGGGACACCCAGAGGAAAACTGTGCATCTCCTGGGTCTTGCTTGCCAGATGGTCCAGAAAGGTGCCCACTAGAGATGGAGTTGGGTTTCCTATGTGCCACGTCCTTAGCAGGCGGTCAGCATAGGACAAGACCAGTGCGTTTGAAGTCTCTGTGCCCTTTTCCCTCGTCCTTTCCTTTACTTGATCAAGGGGAAGCCTGAGGCAACCATGGTGTGAGAAGACGAGTCAGGGACAAGAAGAAAGAACAACCAAGAAAGGGAAAGACTGAGGTCCTCTTTCCATGTTTCTTGCTTAAGAAAGTGAACAGACGTGACTAACGTATTGGGACTGTGAATGCACTATAAGACTTTATTTTCTTCAGACTAACCCATAAAGTCTTGAGCCTGCCTGACTTTTCACCCAACTGAACACATTTTAAAGGGACAGAAGGAAACAAAAGTAAAGTGTTCTGAATATATTACAAGTGAGTTTGTTCTGTGCCCCTTAGAGGGTGCCATCCAGGCAATTTAGTTAACCTCATGATCCTCTGTCTCCTTATCTATAAATTAGTGATAATAATACTGTTTTGGGGCAGAATAAGAGAGATAATGATGGTAAATTGTTTTAGTCTTTGTAGGAGTTTGATCAATGCTATCTTCTTTCAAATTTTCCTACTTAATTTTAAATCATTTAATAAAATAATAGCTTTGATTTGATTACAACCTTCTAGGAAGAGGAACAAATTTAGAGTAAAAAGCATGTTGAAATTTTTCAATTTTATTTTGATCAAAAGGTTTCTTCCCCCATCTTCACAGCTGCTTGTCGGCCTTCAATATGGCAGGCAAGTCCTAGGCCACATATCCCCTTCTGTTCTGACCATGGCAATGGCAGCCACAGAATTTCTACTGCTTCTCAGAAGAGATGGGGGTGTGGCACAAAGTTCATCTCCTGTGAGAGCACCTGACACAGCACTGCCTATTTTCAATATCTGTGGATGCTGTACTTTTTTTCAGAGGATTCTTTAGAGGAAGGGAAAGAGAATTTTTCCTGTAGCAGGCAGGATCTTAGAAACTGTTCCTGCCTCCTCTTTTGGCTATCGGGTGACAGTAAACAGGTGACACAAGAAGAGACCTTCGACAAGGCTATAATTAGATGCCAAAGAGACTCATGTATCTGTACCTTCTCTCCACCCTCCTCACATGATAGAGAACCACAGTGACTCAAAGGAAAATGTTCATTCTAAAGCACAGTTTCTGTTGGCTTCTTATCGTTTGTTAACCTATATGCTCTTTCTATGAGAAAAAAGTATGTGTGTGGTTCTCTTTGGAGATTGTGTCTGTGGTGGGTGTAGGAATATAAGTAGTCCCCACATCAGAATTTGTCGGGGTTGCAGAACAGTGGTTCATTTTATTGGATAAAGGAGACTTCTGTGAGCCCTCAGTGATTATGAATGGAAACTCAACACAGGGCGACTTAGGAAACAGAGCTCATATCTCTACTGTTCTCATGCTATTCTAGGCAGAGGTTGGGTCACCACAGGTCACAGTAAAGATGACTCAAGGCCCATCTCTATCAGAACCTGGAACGGCAGGCCTGAGATGGTGATACTTACAGTGGCAGAAAAGCCCTTGCTTTAGTTTTCAGCAGGGACTAATTTCTGGGGCACAAATGCTGAAGAACTCAGGCAAAGAGGTCAAGTCTGTATGTGTCAACTATTTATGGATGATTTTAGTTCAATACTAAACAGTTTTATAAGAAATTCAGTGAAATTATTGAAAAGCACTTGTTAGGTAATAACAAATATAATAAATTTATGCCGGTATTTAAATTAAAACAAAATAAAACAACCCACAGAATGGGTGAACATATTCACTGATATATCTAATGAGGGGTTAATATCCAAAATTTAAAAAGACCTTACAAAACTCGACAGCAAAAAAACAAACAACCCAATTAAAAATGGGCAAAGGACCTGAAAAGACACTTGCCCAAAGAGGACATGCAGATGGCCAGTACACATATGAAAAGATGCTCAATGTCACTAATCATCAGAGAAATGCAAATTAAAACTGCAATGAGATATCATCTCACACCTGTCAGAATAGCTATCATTAATAAATCAACAAACAACAGGTGCTGGTGAGGATGTGGAGAAAGGGGAACCCTTTTTACTGTTGGTGGGAATGCAGATTGGTACAGCCACTGTGGAAAGCAGTATAGAGATACCTTAAAAAATGGATCTGCCTTTTGACCCAGTGATCCTGGCAATATATCTGAAGAAACCAAAAGCACTAATTCAAAAGACCATAAGCACCCCTATGTTCATTGCAGCATTATTTACAATGGCCAAGATACGGAAGCAGCTCAAGTGTCCATCAGTAGATGAGTGGGTAAAACAACTATGGGACATTTACACAATGGAATTCTCCTTGGCCATAAAAAAGAAGAAAAATTTACCCTTTGCAACAGTATGGATGGACCTGGAGGACACTACGCTAAGTGAAATAAGCCAGTCAGAGAAAGACAAATACCATGTGATTGCACTCATATGTGGATTCTAATGAACAAGCTGAACTATCAAGCAAAGTAGAGACAGACTCAGATAGAAGGCAGGATGACAGCTAAGAGTGGGGCAGACCAGGGGGCAGAGGGATTGAGCAAAAAGGAAAAAGGATTCATGGACATGGACAGCGGTGTGGTGTTGCAGGCATGTGTGAAGGGGTACAAGGAGAGGAAATGATAATGGAACAAATACAATAAATAATGCACAAAAAGTTTGTTGATATGAGTACAAAGATTACGAGTTAAGTAGAGCTGAGGAAGATTTAATGATAAACAGCCATCCCTGTAACACCTTTCTCACCCCCGAGTTTTACTCCAAAAAGTAAACAATTTCTAAATTAATAGTGCTTTATTACCCCTGGAATGTACTTCTGTTCCTAAGTAATATGCATATGTTTGCTGTTACCTCATTTACCCATTTAGATATTTTCTGTTGTTTCTCTCATATAAGATAAAAATGGGAGGTATACTTTTTTGATACCATATATATTATAAAAGTGTCTTTATAATTTTGTTCTTAGTTTATTAGATATCTGGATATCTATTTCTAGGTTGGAAATCGTTTTGATTTGAAATTTTAGGCCTATTGCTCTATTCTCATTCAGCCTCCATTTGATTTCTAATTCTTCCATTGCTCTAACCCTCGGAAACTTATAGGATCATTATTCTTGGTTTTCTGGACCTTCATAGTGACGAGTCTTAGTGTGGATCATTTTTCTTTCATTGGACTGGTACTTGCCATGCTCTTTCAATTGGGAAATTGAATTTTGTAATTTATTTGATAATTGCTTCCCATCTATTTTTTCTGTTCTCTTATTCAGGCATGATAAGTTGAGTACATAACTTAGATGTTAATTATGTGATTAAAGGCTCAAATTTTCTTAACAGTTTTTCTATTATTTTCCACTTGCTTTTTTCTTCTACATTTTACTAACTTTTTCTTTCTACCCTTTTTAATATATATTTATTTTGTTTCCAAGATCATTAATTTCTGAGTGTTTTTGAGTTTCTTTTACAGATGATATTTTTCATGGTTCGTGAATGAAATATTTTTTCTAAAGATGTTCATTATATTAGAGATGTAAAATACATTTCTACATTTCACAATGTGTTTTCACTCAGTTTTGTTTTCAAGCTGTTTGGTCTCTCATGTTACAGGATTTCCTTATTTGTTCAGTGGCTTGAATTACCTACTCATAAGTGAGATTGAGGCACTAAACAATACAAAGCCTTAGGGATGTGGTTGAGCCATGTTGATGTGTGGTTATCCTGGCTAATTGTCCATATCTCAGGACTTTTCAGTGGACAGCTTTGCTCTGGCTGCTTTCTCTGAGAGCAAAGTGGAGGACTCCCTTAACTTGTGCTTCTGTTTCCAGGACAATGCTTCTGTCCTTCCCGTTTGGGTCTCAGCCTGAAGCCCCATCTAGGTAGTATCTTCACAGAATAACTACATCTCCCATTAGGCTGAGGGAAAGCAGTAATGGTGGAAGGATGTGCTGGGTGGAGGGTGGTATGAGAGTTCTCATGTAGACTTTCCACTAATCCATCTGCTTTCATCTTCTTGCTTTACCTTCACTCTTTATGCTGGCTAACACCTCTACTACCTGAGACTTTCCTGGCTTCCTGAGACACAAACTGATTTTCTTATAATTGGCTTCTCCATTACAAGGTCTTAGAAATCAGTATTTACGGATATATTGATACAGGGTGCAGCCAGGGGGGCCCCCAAAAAAGATTTGGAATGGTGTCCAGAATTCAAAGTGTATAGGAATATTGGAGAGACATATAGGATGTCCTCACCGCCCCCCCCCCGCCCCCCCATGGGGAAGGGATGGATAGAGCCAGGGCCATTGAGAGCTGTTTTGCATAGCAATAGTTTTGCAGCTAACCTCTGGAATGATTATTTAACATATCTATAACCTTTAACTGGTTTCATAGATATGTTAAATAGCAGTGGCCAAGTTTGGAGCCAGGGAGAAGGGAGTAGCTGGGACTCAGGAGGAGGTAACTAGGGGCTGCACTCCTGAGTGAGAAGGACTGTGTGAGAGCTTGGAAAAGACTGGCTCCAGGACATGAGGAGATAACTGCCCAGGTGGAGAGAGCCACGCGGTTTCAGCAGAGTGAGGACCCCCTCCTGGTGAGGTGAAAGAGGGAGCCACGTGGTTTTGGCAGGGTGCGGACCCCCTCTTTCCCAGGTGAAAGGGAAAACCACGCAGCTTTGCCAGAATGGAGATCCCTGCAGCCAGGTGAAGAAGACAGCCACATGCTTTTGGTGGAGTGTGGACTCCTGCAGCTTTGGTAGAAGAGGCCCACGCGGCTTTGGGGTGCCCCCTTTGGCTGCGTGGCCTGGGAAAGCAAGAGAGACTTTGACTGGAACTGTCCTTTGACAAAGGACTCTTGCCAGTGGACCATGAGAGGGTACCACAGTACTTTGGATTAACTCGAGGTCCTGCACAGTGACACGGCTGACGGTGCCAGCGGCCTGCAACACAGACGTGTGCTCTTTTCCTGATTTATGGTACCTGGAGTTGGGACAGTGGGAGAAGGGAGCGCTGTGTGGGTGTAGGTGTATACCCTAAAGGACTTTGATATTTTAGTGGTGGCATTAGGCCTGAATAGCATTAAATAAACATTTTGTTTCCTTTTCACAAATCTCTGGCATTAAGAGATGTCTTTCCAATTGGCGGCGGACAGAAGGGCCCAGTAGATTTTAGTATTCTGTTTTTGGGAGGGACCCCTGTTGTATAGCAGTTTTGGGCATCCCTAGGTGGGCCAAATATTGTATTGCCCCTCCCTCGGACCTCTTGTTCGGTAACGCTGAGGTAAAATATTACTCTGTGTCATCAAATGTGTTAATCTCTCTGCCCTTCTCTGTCTCTATGCCTGTTCCCCTTTAATTTCTATTTCTCTGTGTAGGTTTTAAGCTGCCATTTTATAATTCTTTTCATTATTATAGGGGTTTGAATAAAAACGTGTTTAATGGCCCAAGTTTTGCCCCCTTTTCTAAGATTTCTTCAACCATGGGGTCATGCAGGCTTTACTATAGATTCTATAATGCCTACTTCATTTATTCTACCTCTGGAATAATGCTTAACTACTGCTATAGTCTGTCACACACTGACAAGTGGTTTTGTTTTGCCTAGTTCTCCACTATTTGTTCCTACCCACAAATCACTCTCATAGCCAGTTGAAACCCAGTGGCTGTGGTCCTGCCATGTGCATGTGGCAGGTGTTCTTTACCCTGATTCAGACCCTGTCCTTGCATTAGGGCACTGGAGGTGACCGATACCAAGTCCTTCCCCTCTAAGACTTATATTCTAGAGAGGGAGGAAGTCAAACAAATACGCAGGAAAACTCACAGTAGGTCAGAGGGTAACAGGTGCTATAGCCCAGAGTAAATTAAGATCAGTGCTATGGGTGATTGTGAAGGGAAGGTAATATTTTATGTAAGGTGGTTAAGGAGGATGCCACTTAAAAGGTGATTAAGTGAAAACTGAGATTAATGGGGTAGAGAGTAAGCAGGCCCCACAAAATCCATGGTGGGGCATGATTGCCAAGTTCAATAAGTAATAAAGGGGCCAGTGTGATCCAAGTAGAAGGAAATGAGCCCACCTTGCAGGACATCAGTAGCCTTTGCTAAGACTGGTTTTCATCTGAATAGACTTTTGAGTTATTGACTTTGAGCAGAGGAGTGACATGATCCCTTATGAATGGATCGACTCAATTTCACTATAATGTGTCATTGTGTGTTTATGACATGATGCTGGCAACATCATACATGTTGAGTATTCAGACATACCTGTTGGGTATCATACTTGCATTAGCCATGCCTTAATTTTCCATAACCAGGTCTCTGCCCTGTTGATTTTTGCAGGCTCAAACAGGACAAGCTTCTTGGTCTTTTCCATGCACAACGCTTCCTACTTCTTTGTTTACAAATCTCACTCAACAATCAGTTTCTAGTCACTTTTAAATGTTTGCCTAAACTTACAGTTCAATTATTTGCTTGAGGGTAATGGGACTTTCCATTGTGTTCCTTCTCCGGTCTCCTCTTTGCTGTAAGGTTTCTGTCTACAGATTCTTGAACTTAATGAAACTTGATATTTGATCACGTTATGCCTAGCAATTCACATTAAAGAAATCACTAATATGAGGTTGTGCTTTGGAATAGAACTGAGTAGTTTCACTTCTGAATAGTCTCTCAAAATAATATGCTCTTACTGGCAATGATTCTACAAAGACTTTATGAACTCTTGGAAACACTGCTTGGCTAATTATCACGGAAAAGCAGATGTCTTTGGTGAGATGTGCTGCCAAATCAGTCTTGTGTTATGCAGCTTCAGTCTTTTCAATGTCAAAATCAGTATGCAAAAAAAAAAAGTCAGCATGGGCCACCAGGCATGTCTTCCAGCCAAGGCTGTTATGCACAGAGGGGTTACATGGAGGAGCAGAATGGCAGGGTGATGTGGCAATTGCCCTTTAAGAAAGCAATGCTATGCTTCACAAAGGCACCTTGCACGAGAGTGCTCTCTTATTTACATTTTGTGATCTACTCCATTTCAGTGAGTTCTTTACTGGTCACCCCTTTACTCTGAGTTTAATATTATGAATAACAATGCCATTTAATTAGCCTTAAGTTTTTTTGTTAGAGTCAGTGTTCCCTGTGGATAAATTTAGAATCAGCTATGGTAGATAACTCAGGATACAGGTTGGTAGTAATTTCTTTGTCTGGTCTTAATCATAACCACAGAATGCTTGAAAGAGAGTAAAATATGGTACTTATAGGATAATCATTCAGGGCTTAGGGATCACTGGGACCCACCCCTTAGACCTGTATGTAAGTGCCTCTGTTGTGATAGGAACTATCACAAAAATTCTGTGCTAGTTTCTGGGCACCCAGTGCTGAACAAAACATAGTTTTTATTCTCAGGAAGCTTACAGTCCAGAGGTAGGGGCACACCAGTGAACAGGTAGAACATTTGTCTAGCCGTGCACCAAAGATATATATCTTCTCTTATGGTATAGAGGTGCTGGGAAGTGGGTTCTCAGCCAGAGACTACCTTTCCCAATCCCTCTGTGTTCAGTGAAGACCATATGTCTTGTTCTCATCAGCAGAATGAAAGTGGAAGTGATATGTGTTGCTTCTCAGCCAAGGCAGTTATGAAGCAGGTGCTTTCTCTACTGTGTCTCCTCCATGGTTATGAGTAACTTTGTAAGTCACATACTAACAATGGCAGAGTCTTCCTCTGAATCTCCTTCTAAGGGACTGTATGGAGCAGAGATCTCCCACTTCCCACTTAACAGGACTCCAGCATCAACTCTAAGAATTACTGTAGTGAGCATGACATATTTTATATTTATCCTATAGCTGGTGAACTTACCCTGAATCATTCCATTAGCAATTTTTGGAACACTTAGGAATTGACTCACCTGGAAGGTGAAGAAAGTCTTCTAAGGTGGAAATTATGTTGACTGTTGTTGAGTCAGTGGTCTGATTGAAGGGTTTGGAACAGAAGAAGAAATTGCTTTGGGCTATAGATATAGGTTTTGGGTTTTCAGGATTTTCAGCTTCTTGATTCCTGATAGAGCAGTAAGGTCTTTGGCAACATACATATTATTTCATTCCATAGATATTTTGTCCCTGAATAGTGAATTCTTGGAATTTCAGAATCATTGGTGGTTTTTCAATAAGCACAGCTAAAATTATTTTATGTTACACATCAGATGTAAAATACTAAATATATGATAGTTGACATTCATTGTAGTATATAAGTTTTAGCCTATGTGTCTGACTTAGAATTTTCATTGCTTTAAGTGCCACTTATATGTTGATGACTCATGCATTTATATTTGTAGTCCTGACCCCTTCATTGAATTTTGAATCCTCCATCCAGTTGTCTGCCTTCTTAGCATTTCCATTGGAATAAATAAAAGGCATTTTATATGTACAATGGCCAATCAGAAATTTTCAATTTTTACACTCTTCCAAATCTCCGTTCCCAATCTCAGAAAACTGCAAGAACATCTATCCAGTTTCTCAACCACAAAACCTATGGCCTCTTTTTATTCTTTAGGTTTCTCTTTATTCATTCTCAAAATGAATAATATTCATTCAGCAAACTTTTTTTTCTGAAATAAATCCTCTTCTGTCTTCTACTTTCATCTCCATCAGTATCACTTGGTCCTGGCTACCATCACCACTTGCCTGAACTACTGTCTGCTAATTTGTATCTATGAATTCTTTGTTGTTCTTCTATACTCTTTTCCACACAGCATCAGTACAGCCTTTTACAGCTTAAGTCAGATGACTTCACTTTCCCATCACACTCTTCACCCTGGTCTACGACGTCCTGTACTTTGTATTCCATCATTCGCTTATGAGGACCCAGTTACACTGGTCTGATCTGTTTCTCAATACATCAAACTCCTCAACACCTTGGGCCTTTGTGCTTACCCTTAATTATGTCTGGAGCAGTTCTCCAAATATTATCATCCTGGATCCTCTGTGTTGTTCAAGTATCAATTTAAAAGCTTTTTCTACCTCCTTGATGACACCTTCTTCATCAGCCCTTCATCTAGAAGAGTCCTTCCTTCCAGGCACATTATGTGATCTGATGCCTCTGTAGCCTTTATTTCTATTTGAACGATCTTGTCCATTGATTTCCTACTTGTGTTTGGTTTGTCTAACTCAGTGTTTCTCTATATAAGCACCCTTAACATTGTGGAACAGATGATTCTGTTTCAGGGAGAGGTGATCTGCGCACTGTAAAACGGTTAGTGACATCCCTGGTGTCAGCCCTCTGGATACCATCAGCAGTCTTTTCACACCCCAGCTCCAGTTATGACAATCAAAAAGGAATGTCTTCAATTATTATCAGAGGTCCTCTGCTGGCCAAATCCACCCTCTCCCCCTGTTGAGAACCATGTTCTAACACATGGACAAATCAGATTTTCAGTGAAGTCTACACTGTGGCCACCTTTGTGTGTGTGTGTGTGTGTGTGTGTGTGAAATTTCCAAAAGGCAGTATTTAACCATAATTGGTTATGACTGTAGTCTCATTCCACTCTAAATTTCTTTTCATTTCTTTACTTGATAAGTTATTTTTTATATTGTGCTATTTGCCAGGTTTTAAGTTATTTGTTGCAACTTTTTCATTCTAAATTAGTGTTCACTTTTGTAATTAATTTTATGTGAATAACTTTTGCTATTCTTAGTTTAAAGAGGTCCCTCCAAATTGGATAAGCTACATGTCTACAAAACTTGGACGAACTACTGGCCTAACGCCAACAGCATGTACCTTGGGAGTAGGGACTTCACTTGCCCTATTTACTAATGCATTGCTGGTGCTGAGGCAGGACACAGGCAAACCACAGGGCAAAATCTGCCTATGTGTGCTCATAGCAGATTCTCAGCACACAGATGCAACAGCTCATCAGGCATTTTGGGTAGAGAGCATCGAGCATCTCTCAGAAACCTGGGAACTGCTTGGCTAGCATGCATGTCAGATGACCTGCATCTTGAGTTGAGAGGGGTGAAGGCTGGCAGCTTTCAGGGGGTAGTTAGAAGGAAATATTTGGAACCCCCTACTCTGCAGTTGTTCTCTTTCTTCTTTACCTTTTTTCATTCTTTTTTCCCTCAAATACATAGCTTATCAAAATGTAAGATGTCTCATTTATATTTTTGTGAGTTGGTATACTATTTGATCATATTCATTTAATTAAAATTCAGAAAACAACCTTGGGTAAATAATATGTCCCCTCAAAGTTGTGATTTCTTCACTGGGACAGCATTGATTTAAAGTGCCTACTGTCTGGAATTTTTGAGGGAATTAAGTGGAATAAAGTATATAAAGCCCTCACTGTACAGTGGTGGGTATGGTAAGTAGTGATTAAACCTCAGCTACTGTCATTCTGATGTTATTCATGGAGCACCTGTCTTCATACAGTGATAGCTACTGATTGTGTAGGTGCAAAGTGTGTTTTTATATTTCCATATGCTCTTTAGAGCCCTGCTATGGGGTTTTGGAGGAAAATAATCACATGCTTCTGTCTAAGGTCTCCAAGCCAGAATCAGATCTTCTCAGCATCATGAATCTTCCGAAGCAGCCATATTGACATGGGCTCTTCAGTTCCTTCAAAAGCAGCGTTTGAAAGTCTGAATTGGCTGGAATTTCACAGTATATAGTGAAATGAATTGTAGTCCTTGAAAATAGAATTAACGTATTGTCTAGTTTTTTTCCCTTGGGCCCCATTTTTGTCAGAATATATTGTATCAGACATACAGGCATGCAATGAGATTCTTTCCAAAGCAATTACTTACTGAGTCCAAACCACAGGGCAAAATCTGCCTCAAATTCCTACAACAAAGAATGACAGAACCTAAAACAGGATGGAAACACTAAAACCAAGGTCTGCTGTTACCTGGGATTAAAAGTGGACTCTTCCAATGCTGCCATGAAGACAAAGTAATAAAAACACAGTGATTTAGAAATTGAGGAGCTAAAGCTTTGATATAACAGCTTTGATCCCCCCCATTCCACCTCCCACCACAAAGTATTGCATATCAAACAAGGTATCATTCCAGAATGTCAAGTTTTTACTTTTTTCTTTTGTGGTAGAAATTTGGGTCTTCCGACGTGAACATGGAAAGGTCGTGTGGCAGAAAATTGGCCTTTTTGAATTTTGCTCTTAAATAGAATTTAATCCTATATTGCCTCTAATGCCCTGAAGCAGAGATATCTTGCAATTTAATATGAAAGTCATTACCTTTAGAAATGATTATTGTACACCTAGCTAATACCAGATACTGTGATTAAGTGCTGAGGATTTAATTTTAGAAACCCATTCACCTTTCAAGGGCTCAAGTTCTAGAACAGGGTAGAGGCTTTTGCACGGCTGTGAGCTGGAATAACAGCAGCCCTGGGAGTAAACAATGGAGTGGTTAGGAAAGGCTTGGAAGGGAGATGTTAGGGGAGGCTATGGAGTTTTCCAGGTGTCTTGGGAATGAGGTGGGAAAGGAGGGGCTTGGTGAAGCAGGAGTTAAGAGGGGAGGCAAGATTATGGAGGTACCTGTCTACTATTTATCCCAGTTCTGTGAGCAGTGGGAAGCCATTGAAAGGTTTTTAAGTACCAGAGCCACAGGGTGATGCTGTTAATGAGGAATGATATTGTGGCTGACGGCAGGGGGTGGGGAATGAAACCAAGAAAGTGGAGTAAGCACAAACAAAGTTGGAATGTTTCAACTCTGACTACATCATGGAATCCATGTTTTTACAAGTGTTTATCATCGGAACAAAGAAAACAAGCCAATAGATGGCAAAGTAGGCCTCTGTAAATTAACATTGAGTGTTTATTTGCACTTCAAAGGTATCACCCTCTTGATTTATCTAATTCAGAAATAACTTTCCAGTGCTAAAAAAAGTTTGATCACTCACATTATTAAAATACATTTCTCTTTCTCTTTTCATAAAGATGGATATGTCCAGGTTAATAAACTATAGGCAAGGATTTTGGAAAGAACTCCAAGGAAAAAAACCTAGAAAGTGTTTTTTGGGATGATTGTATTTAAATTATTTTTTATGATCCTTTAAATTAAATAACCTTCAACTCATTTACTGATTTCCTTATGAAGCAATTCTGCTCAAACTCTGGAAGGAAAGTGTCTAACTCAGAGCCCCCTTCCACTAGTTATATATTGCACTTCACTCAGGCTTTATTCAAGTTTTCCATTTCCCTTGCCCTCTGGCCTTCCCAACATAAAGCAAAGATAAGAGAGAAGTGGAAAGCCACTAGGTGTGTTATCATCAGTCTACACCAAGGACATGTCCTCCAGCTGCTCCATCTCCCTCAGGAGACATGGTGAGGACAGGAGAGAATGAAACAGATTCAGACTTACAGGAAGTACAGGTTTGAATGGAGGGCAAAACAAATTCACTCTCTGAGCAGTAACTACGCTCCCAAGGGGGCCAATTCATCAAAAGAGAGTTTGTTAGGAAAGTGAAGGCCACGGGCAGCATCTCTGGGAGATGGAATTACAAGTCTGGGGAGAAAGCCTTGGAATGCGATAGAAGCAAGAGGTGCTGTATTTGGAACTGAAACAACAAACACATTCACTGGTGTGGCCCCAGCTGTATTCCACTGACTGCTGCTCCTGACAGTGTTTGCAAAGTTGCCACCCTTTCTGGCTCCACACCTTCTTGGGCTGTGGCTGTCATTTTGTGCGACATGGCTCTCCTTTGGGACTGCAGTACTTGGGGGAGGGAAGCAAGCAGAACTGATGCTTCTCTTCCTTACAATCTGCCAGGGTCCACTCACTCAGCACCTTTCTGTAGTCCTCTGGCTACCAGCCTTTGACAGCTCCTCAGTCAGGTGACGACCCCCTTCACCATGAGCATACCTCTCTATTCTCCTTATTCAACACCACTGTGTCTTCAGGCAGGGCTCCTGGAATTCAGATCTCTGCACGCCGGAACCAAATACTGCCTCTAGCTTCTGGTGGAAACAAACGTTGTACAGATGTTCTCACATGTTGTTTGGACACCTGTTTTCACCAAAGTTTTTATTAAACTCCAGAAAGGCTTACATTAATTTCTAATTTCATATTATTGGTTGTAAATCTCAAAAGCTTAGTTTTCAGTTTCTGTCTTGCCAACATTCATCTCAAGCCCCAAAGTCAATTTTGAAGTGATTAGTGACCCAGAAAACACGTCTATGTCCTAATGGGACGCTCTAAAAGTGGCACATTCTGTTGCATTGTGAAGAGCAAGCTATTGATTTAATGGTTTTATAAATCTTTTGATCCATTGAAACCATCTTTGTTTTCTTTCCTTTTTGTTTATTTACTTGTTTTTTAAACGAGGTACATTTGTTTGACTCTAATATTTCCTGCTTTTGAGATACAAACTAGGTATAACAGAGAAAAGAATCTCGTTGGCCTGTATGTATTCTTTTCTATTTTTACAGGGTTACTTATTATGAGCTAGTTCCCTACTTTTTTCAGCCTCCACCATCGTTAAAAATTCTTCTCACCAGGCTTCCTCAAAAATATTGTCACAGGTTTATATTGTCCACTTTTTTCCTTTCATGTAAAAGCCTTGTTCTTTATTCTTTCATCTTTTTAATGGCATGACTTGAGTTTGTGAAATGCTCAATTACTCTAATATTTGGCTAAAAATATTTTGGTAAGTGAAGAGAATTTCTCTTAAATGTACTAAGTTCTTACATGGTTTACAGATTTTTTTTGCCTCTCCCTCCACACAAAAAACTCATGTTTGCTACAAAATTTTTGTGAAAATCATCTAAATCTAGACTAATATGTGGCCTAGACCTTAGTAAAGCATGGGTGCTCCACTGTGGCTGAAGACTTCTTAACTGTCTCATGTTCTGACTTCAAGAAGTCTGATTGCACACTTCTCCTACTGCCGGTTTTTCTTCTGCAGTATTAATAGCTACACCAGATTGCTGTCTCCCACTGCAGGGACTTTGGCACCGAAAAGAGCTATGATGGCAGATGTACTCCCTCCTCTCCCACATGTAGAGTTGTTCCACTTACCTCATGAAAAAAAAGTTCCAGAATTTGAGTTTAAGGAAGTCATAGGTTTTGAAGAAGAAACCTCATACCATCTGCTTAGCAATAACTCATCATTCCTTATGATACTAACAAAGAAGGAAATTAACACTCCGTGTAACACCCCTGCTGGTAAGCAATTGTGGGGCTTTTGATTTGGCTAGCACGTTTCAGAGCGCGCTCACAACCGAAGAATGTGGTGCCCACCTCGCTTTTCGCTGCTTGAATCTTCTCTATAATACTGTCGTCTCTGGTCCTTTCTAAGCCAGATGGAATTGTGTCAGGTAATAGAAGTCTACTCAGATGGATGAGAAACTACAGCATTGTGGCAAGGTTAAAAAAAACAAAAAGATGTTGAGTCACCCAGGGGCTAGCAGAGAGGGAAAGAGCCGTGGCGAAGACTTGGCATTGAAAGGGTGCGGTTACCATCAGAATTGCAGCATCCTGGCAGGGAGAGAATAGAGATGAAAGGCACCACCAGCACCGTGGCACCTTTCTCTTTCCATTTCCCATCTCTTGCTGGTGCCTTCTATTGGCTAAGAAGCAGAGAGCAAGGGAGTTGGGACAATTCTGTTTTTAAGGATGAGACTTCTAGGACACAGGGTGGGCAGCAAAGTGTAGAGAGTGGGTGGGAGGTAGGGGAGGCAGAGGGCAAGCAGAGAATAAGCAGCACACAGGGCAGTAATTAGACTTTTTAAATAGGTTTCCTTTGTCATTTATTTGCACAACAACCTGACTGGTTCTGTTGCCATTTATAAATGGAGGAGGCAGAGATCAGACCCCTTAAATGTATCCAAAGTCAAATAGGTAAGCAAGAGTGAAGCCAGAATACACATTTAGGTCTGTGTGTTCTCAAAGGCGATATTTTTGTACTCTGCCTAACACTGAGTTTGGTACATTTTAACATAGGATCATGCTACTTTTCTGTTGTAAATTGCTCTGTGATTCCCCATTGTCTTTGAGAAGAAATTAGATTCTTCACTTTGGCATGGAAGGCCCTTCGTTATCTGGCCCCTTTCTTCTTTCCCAAATACGTCCTTTCCCTCTTCCAAACACCCCCCCCCCCCATGCTCCTAATGTCTGAGCTCCTTCATGCTTCCTCACTCCCCACTCACAGCTGTCACATTTTGGAGTCTTTGTAAATATTTCTGGCACATTCTCTTTCAATTTGTTTTTCACATCTGTCCATTTCACTTTGGTCTTTCACAACTCAGCCCAGCCTCTGGGTCCCTTTTACCTAGAAATCGAAATCTTCCAAGACTCCCTTCATCCTCCATTCAGCTGGGCTGGGTGCCTTTCTCCCGACTTCCACAACATAATCTGATGACCACAATCAGAGCACTGACCCCGTGGTGCTGTGTGCACCTCTCACTGGAGTGTGCTCGAGGGCAAGCATCTTAGGCATCTCTGTATCGCCCATGCCTAGATCCACCACTGGCACAGGGAAGTATCCATACGTAACTGTGAATTTTGAACAATGAGTGAATGTTCTGAATTATTAAGGTTTAATTTTCTTTGCACACAATAACCATTTTTGGAAGGGAGAAGGGACATTTAATCCTTCATCATGCTCTAGGTATATGTAGGATATATAAGTACCTATGTGACATTATTTTAGGGGCAATATGAAACAGGGGCAGAGGATCAACTTTCCAATATTAAAATAACTCCTTTGATTTATTACAAAGGCAAGAGAAAATTATTGAAATACATGTAAATGACTGATGGCTAATCAGGTTCTGAAATATACCTGGTTTTCCAGGATAGGTTGGATCTGCTAGTGAAGGAATAAAGGGTGACCCTCAGTGGAGAGGAAAAGATACGACAGGTTTTAGCTACACGTACAGTGAGTAGAGCGAGAGAATAAGAGGGAAAACTCAATGCAAAACTAAAGATTCTTGGGGAAAAATGTGAAATAAAAGTCAATTAAATTTCAGATAATAGCCCAGCGACAGGCGTTTGACTTTCTTCCTTTTAGTCTTGCTTTTGTGTGTGCGTGGCTCCATTTCAAGAGAAAAGAACATAAGAGAAGAATTGAGTGAAGAGGCAAGAGGTAAAAAAAGAACAGTGGGTTGGGAAGATAAATATGGACAAATGAGGAAATGAAAACTGGCTGCCGGAAGGAGGAGAGATTATCATAAGAGGTATTCAAATGTGGCGGGGAGGGTGGTAGAAGTCGCACTATAGAAGATTAGATGGCAGGAGAAGGAGGAGAGTCAAAGACATTTCCTGTTTCTGCATGTTGCTGTAGCCTGGGCGTGATTCTTCTAGAGAGTGAATGGAACATTAAAGACTAAATGGGTAGGAATCAAAGCTGTTGAGTGTTATCTGTATGGGGCCAGTGGGCACAAAAGCCCAATGAGAAGGCAAAACATTTCTTGGAGTGAAAGTATAATGTAGCGGTGAACCAAAAGACTGAATGAAAACAGTTCACTTTGACTATGCTCAAAAGGCCTAATGGTGTTAATAAACTTTGGTATTTAAATCAGCTTTTGGTTTCTGGTTTCCTCAGACAAATTAAAAATTAACTTTGTGAGTTTCAGGATAAAAACAAATAAAAAATTTGTGAAATTTTGCAAGTGTCTTCAAGTGTTGGGAACATTTTGTTATGTAGAATTAGTGAAGAACTTGACTAATAGTGTGAGAACAGTGACAGTGAATTTGGCGTATGTGGGTTTAGAAATATTCATAGGTAGCATATGTTATGGGGACTTTAAAATATGAGATAAAGAAACATATTTTTTAAAAATCGTGGCAGAATTAGAAGGAATTGAGAATTTCATTTAAACATATAAACACCCCCCAATCTTTTGCCTAGTTCTAGCATAAAAAGATTTGGCATCATTATAGTTTGATGTTGTTGTGGAAGAAAGAGAAAAATTAATGGACCATTTTTCCCTATAAAGTGTGAAAAACATCTAGAGAGTTCCTAGCTACTTTCTGTACCAGACAGTAATAACACACGTAAGTTTAAATAAAGTATTGAAAGCAGCTCTTGCCCTCTGGTGATAAAGGATTTTGCTATGCATTTCAATAAGGTATTTAACTTTTTATTTGGCAGTGGATAGAAAATCTCTTTTCCAATGTGTATAAAGCTTTGAAAATTGTTCTTCAGAGACGGCATTGTAGATTAGGAATTAGAGTCTAGGGAATGTGGATGAGGCTGTGTACCAAGAATCCAAACCCCAAAGACCAGGTTTTCGATTATGTTAACAGTGGATTTGGAGTCAGGCCTTACATGTGGTTTGGAGAATGGTAAAAATTGACTCCTACCTACCCCTGTTTATCTCCTTACCTCAGAAACTGGATGTTAAAAGATTATCTCTGGGATTTCTTCTAATACTTAGGGGGAAGCTTCGTCCACTAGCTACACCAGCCAGGGTTGGATTTTTTCTACTATATAATCAATAGCACTCATAACAAAAGAAAAAAGAAGTGGTTACCAAAAGTCACACTCTTTAGACTTTTTGTGATACTATTATTTTTTCTATTTACATTTCTTATATTTCCTATATTTACCCATGTCTCAGACAAATAATGTGGATGAAAATCAGGGGGAACTTTTAGAATGGAAACATCTCAGAGTATAAGAATATTGGAACTATCATACTATTAGTTTTTTCCCCTGGGCAACTTCTGATTTCAGGATAAGCCTGCAAATGGGATGGGCTTGCTTTCTCTTTAATGCATTATTAGAACCCATGTCCAGAAATAAATCTGTAGGTCGAATTACAGATTGCTGGTATGCCTCCTAATGGTCCAACAGGCAGATATTGATGAAATAACAGTGTCCCATTCAAGACGGTAAGAGGCAATGGTCACTGAAAACGAGGTGACTTCTTCAAACATTGAAGAAACAGTCAGGCAATTTGGGTCTCTTTCTATGTTGCATTTATTTTCTTTAATAGGCATCAACTTTACTACACCACGAGCCTTTTTGAAAGTCAGAGCCTAAGTCTTAATCCTTTTTGCATCTGTAGTTTCTAGCACAATCCCTGGCATGTCCAGACTTTTTCTGGACAGATCTCAAATACTTTATATAGTTGTTGGACCTCAGGCCTGGTCCTAGAGAAAAGGAAGCCTGAAGATGGAACTGAGTTACACAACATGTGCTCTTGTTCCTGCATGAAACCTCAGTCCCCCGAACAGGTCATTTCACCCCCTTGAAGGGCTTCAGAACAGGCCTCCCCAAAACGTGCTACTTCGGCATGTGGATTATTTTGAGCGGAAGTCAATGCAGACACTAAAGCTCAATTGAAACTTCCGGTCCTCCCTCAACTACTTCCAAGAACATAGACTGGGTACCTTGCCCCTAATAAGAGTTATTATCAGAGATAATTTTTTATGAGCTCTCTAAAGGGTGGGGCAAGCGTTTAATTACTGAATGATTGCTCTTATTGATCTGCAAATAACTTTCTTCTCCTTTAAAGCCCTAAGGTGTTTTACTTCCTTCTCAGCTTGGAATGCCATATATACTCCATTTTACCTTTCTATTTCAGAACCTCTCAGGTATGTGGGGTCTCTGACTCTCTTATGTACGTGGGATTCTCATATGTAGGTATGTAATTAAAGTTATTTTCTGTTGTTAATCTGTCTCATGAACCTTTAATCATTATACAAGCCAAAAGAATTTAGAAGGGTAGAGTAAAATTTCTTCCTTCTCCACACCCCAAGAGAGTAACAGAGCCTCCCTGCTCAACCTCAGCCATGTATGTTTTGTTTGAGGGACTCCCAGGCACCTAGGCAATGCTGGATGGAGACAGTAAGACTGAGTCCCACAAAAGCAGATGGCAGGGACATTGCAAGTCACGTGTCACTGAGTAAGTTTACTCATGTCTCATGGGAGAAAACTGTTCCTGAAATTCTTAGAGGTAAGCAAACTTGTAAGGGGGCTGAGATACCTGGGTTGCTGCTGTTAATCTAATTCCTTTATACTCATGGATGGTGAGATCTAGGGAAACATCTCCATACTTCATAATTATTTCCTAAGTGCTAGACTGCCCCTATGGCATCAATTAAGACACGCTTTTAAAGGGCATATAAGGTATTTCGTTTAAATAGCAGGTTAAACCTGCCTTATAAAGAGATTAGTGTTATTAACACATTATTGATAATGACTGGATTTATCTGCTGTCTAATTTACTTGCTTTCCTTGACCTGGGAACAAGCAGCCTTGTTAATGAGGATGGTTCTCATCATTAAATTCCTGATGTTGTTGTCATAGCATCTACTTTCTTTAAAAACTTGTTTCCTAACAAGAGTGCCACTAATTGCAATATTGAGGGCTAATGACATTGAAATGAGTCCACTGATTCACACAAATTGATTTGTGTGCAAACTGTTGATAGAAAACATTAATAAAAAGTACGGGAGATAATTTTATCTAAGAAAATCGAATCTATGTCCCACACAGATATAAAGCAGGTGATTGCTAATAATAATAAAATACTCCATGACATTTTATATATTGATTACCAAATATATTAGAAGTAAAATTCAAAAAAATTTTATGGCATTTTTCTACAATAAATTAACTTTACACTCTTATGAAGGCATCCATTGATAGGCCAAAACCAATGTGAAAGAAAATACATAAATATGTAATAATATTTTGAAACTATGTACAGAAATGCTATTTTGTTCTATTATAGAGGCACAACATTTCCCTGACTCTAATTCCAGACACAATTTAATTATGCCACTGTAAAAAAACAAAAAGAAATTTTATTACCATAAACATTTCCATTGTGATACGTGTTCTGCATTCAGAAACAATAAAGTGTATAAATATGCACTTATTAGAATCTAGAACATATTTAATTGAAATTGTAGAAAACCTAAAAATGCAGAATTATTATATATTATGTATGAAAAGACTACATATAATGATAATATTAATTTTTTAAAAATTAACATAAGAAAGTAATAAGTAATAAGAAAGTAACATAAGAAATAAAGACTACAGAAATTTGTATGGAGTTTGAAAAACTAATGCTAACGTCGATTGTAGAAAATTGTCAAGAAAATCTGGAAATAATACTTGTGGAGGAAGATATTCTAGCAGATTATATTATAAAGGTAGATTTATTTATATATTTTAAAAGCAGTAGTCATATTGCTTAATAAAAAAGTATAAAATAGGGTGTGTGTGTATATGTGTGTATGTTTGGAATAAGAAAATTTTGTGTATGATATTACTGATATTTTAAATTAGCAGAATAAATTCAGACTATTTACTGAGTGGTATTAAAATAATAGGCATTCATCAGGAATAAAATAAATGACTATATCATAGTATATTTAAAGGTTGCTTTCAAATAAATTAAACATATAAATGTAAAAAAATGAAACTATAAACATTTGAGGAGAAAATATAAGAAGATAAATTTATAATCTCAGAATATGAATGTCCTTTCTAAACATGATAAAATACAAAAAAGATAAAAAAGTGCTGGACTTCCGGGAAAGATGGAGGTATAGGTGGAAACACTGTGCCTCCTCGCACAACCAAGTTTAAAGACAACAAAGTTTTAGTAACAAAAACGCAACCAAAACACAGAAAATTGAACTGTACGGAAGTCTGACAACAATAAACCATTCAGCCAGACCGATAAGAAGGGCGGAGTCAGTGACTGGTGAGCCGGGTCGTGCTGGAAAAAGTGGCCAGACCAAACCAGGTGCACAGGTGGTGGTTGGCAGGTCCCAGGCGTGGAGTAGCAATGGGCAGACCCAGTGGGGGCGCAAGGCAGTTGGCCGTTTATGGTCACACATTCACACTCAGATAAACCAGGCAAAGAAGTGAGCAGTGAGACAGACTGCACAGGTTAGGGCCCCAGCGACAAGGAAATAAAGCCTAAAAGCATCAATTGGAAAAATTTTGGCGGGTTGAGGTGCCAGGAGAAGCTTCCAGGCTTACAGAGTTTGTTAGAGAGACCCATAGGGACCTGGAGGGTGCACAGGCCCACACACCCGGGAGCTGGCACCAGGAGGGCCCGGTTTGCTTGTGGGAAGTGGCAGAGAGAACCAAAATCCAAGAGAGAGCAGAACAAATGCTATTGCCCCTCTCTGACCTTGCCGCCATATATAGCATCACAACCCAGCAGCTAGGTTGCCTTACCCTGGTGAACACCTAAGGATCTGCCCCTCATACGTAATAGGTGCAACCTGACCAAAGCATTATGGCTCAAGTAGAAAAAGAGCTCAAAGCCCCAGAGCCGATACTTTTAAGTGACCAAGAAATAGCCAAGCTGTCAGATGCACAGTTCAAAACACTGGTGATCAGAATGCTCAAAGAACTGGTTGATTTTAGTTACAAATTAGAGGAACACATGAAGGTTAAACTAATTGAAATGAAGGGAAATGCACAGGAAACCAATAGTGATGGAAAGGAAACCGGGACTCAAATCAAGGGAGTGGGCCAGAAGGAAGAAAAAAATGACCAAACAGAAAAATATGAAGAAACATGAATTCGAAATAATGAGGAGAGGCTTAGGAACCTCCAGGATATCTTTAAATGCTCCAACATCTGAATTATAGGGGTACCAGAATGGGAAGAGAAAGAGCAAGTGGAAATCTTATTTGAACAAATAATAAAAGAGAAATTCCCCAATCTGGCAAAGGAAATAGACTTCCAGGAAATCCAGGAAGCTCAGATAGTCCCAAAGAAGTTGGACCCAAGAAGGAACACACCAAGGCACATCATAATTATATTAGCCAAGATTAAAATGAAAGAGAGAATCGTAGAAGCAGCAAGAGCTAAGGGGACAGTCACCTACAAAGGAGTTCCCATCATACTGTCAGCAGATTTCTCAAAAGAGACCTTACAGGCAAGAAGGGGTTGGAAAGAAGTATTCCAAGTCATGAAATCCAAAGACCTACATCCAAGATTGATCTATCCAGCAAAGCTTTCATTTAGAATGGAAGAACAGATAAAGTGCTCCTCAGATAAGGTCAAATTCAAGGAGTTCATCATCACCAAGCCCTTATTATATGAAATGTTACAGGGACTTATCTAAGAAAGAGAAGATAAAAATATAAACAGTGGAAGGACAGCAAACTCACAGTTATTAAGAACCACACCTAAAACAAGCAAACTAAGAGGACAGCTAGATCAGAAGTGGAACCATAGAAATGGAGATCACATGGAGGGTTAGCAACAGGGGAGTGGGAGGAGGAGAAGGGGGGAGAAGGTACAGAGAATAACTAGCATAGACACTAGGTAGAAAACAGACAGGGGGGAGGGCAAGAATATTATGGGAAATATAGAATCTAAAGAACTTGTTACACATGGACATGAACTAAAAAAGGGGGGGAATGGTGGGGGAGGGGGTGTGCAGGTGGAGGGGAATGAAGGGGGGAATGGGACAACTGCAATGGCATAATCAATAAAATATATTAAAAAATGAAAGTGCTGAATAATTTAATTATATAAAATTAAAATACCTACAGAAAAAGATAAAGGATTAAAATTAGAATGAGATCAAATATGTGTAATATATTACACAGATAGATATTTACATTCATGGTAAAGTGTTCATATATCCAGAGAATAAGATCAGAATGCAAACAATACATAGTAAAAGAATCATAGATAGACAGAAACAAAGCAAAAAGATGTCAGCCTCATCATTAATCAAAGAGTTACAAATGAATGCCATCTAATTCTATCTTTATTTTCCCTTTTGTCTTATCGGGTTGTAAAGGATTTTTAAAAATCACGTATAGTTGGTAGGAATCTGGCATAGTAAGACATATGCTGCTTGTTCATGTTACACATTTACTTGTAGAAATATGTTCCACATAAATACTTGCTGTCTCGTGGGTCCTCTGTGGAGGGACACGATCAACCACCACCTGAACCAAGTTCAGGTGTCTAGATGCCACAAGGGCACCAGGAGGGACAATGGGGCAACTTTGAAATGGATTGAGTGCAAAGTCCAGGAAGAGGTCTGGAGCTCTTGTGGTTGCTGGGTGGGACGGGGGAAAGCGTTCTTGTGGGAGGCAGGGGATGCATGCTTTGAACTTCTCACTGTCACCGAGGAGGGAAAAGCAGTCTTTCCGGTCAGCTTCTCCAGATGTGCAGAGAAAGGAAGATGAAGGGTGAGGCTTGGACGCTCTCAGCAATCAAAGAGTACAGTCAGACTCTTTGTTATAGTTGGATATAAGCACAGAGATACATTCACTAGGACATTCATATTGGTACTGTCTATAATAAGGGAAATACGAAAACAATGTAAATATATTGTAGTCCATATACATTATGGAATGTTAATGCACTGAGAAAAATGCATATAATGGGGTAAGTCTGTGAGTCCTGATTATGGAAAGATGTCCGCGATATGCTACTAAGTTAAAAATATGTATATAGGTATGTATGTATAGTGTGATACTATTTATGCAAAAAATAAAAAATGCATTCATATGTCTTTTTTGATATGTGATTTAAAACATGAATATTATTTGGAGGCTTAGTGAGAATTGGTTTCTGGCATAAAGAAACACACATTTCAGCATATAAAATAAGTAATTTGTATTTTCACCATAGTCACTGAGAGAAAAACACAAAACAAAATCGAACTTAAGAGTAGGTAAGGTGAGGTCATGGGAGATGCCTTTCTAGCATTCAGTGATCATAGAGTAAAATCCTGGAAATTCTCATGATCCTTTATCTACCCAATTCTCTCCTGGCATTGTGGTAACTTTCTCATTGTTTTCCTCTCCCCTCCTACTTCTCTTAGCGTTCCTGAAGCACCAAGTGTGCTAATTACCGAAGTCATTTTTACCTCTCTGGGAGCTTCTCCTTTTTGTTTCTATTGTTTGGTTTCTCCTGTCCAAAGCTGTCTTCCCTTCCCTTCCCTACGTGACTAGTTCACTACCTGTCTGAGAACTGTCTCTCACCCGTGGCTCCTACCACCCAGACGCAGGCAGCAAGAACAGAGGAAACCACACATGAGAGGAACTAACTCCATCAAGCAAGCCTAGGCACGAGTCCACGGGAGCTGAGCAGAGCTGTTTGGGACAGAGTACTGTGGACATCACTCATTCATAGGGTCACCAGGGGCTTGAGCCCCCTCTACAGCAAGTAACACAAGGGAAATACAGGAGAGAACAAACTGTATTGCTTGCTATATTCTCATAACCATATTGAAACCAGATGAAAAGACTTAGCCAAGCAGAGTTTAAATGCCCAAAGTCAGAGAGTCAGGAAATGGAGGAGCCACGGTGGACCCCTGTAGAACTTGCCTCTAGGGCAAGGTCAGAATGGACTGTGTTCTACCCATCTCTGGGGACTATTGACAGAATTCACCGCTATTTGTAATTCAAAGTTAAGTTAGAAATTTTTACAGAGTGCGAGAGATGCTTCTGTCACTCCTGGCACTCCTCAGTTACAATTCCTGCCCTGCCTTGCATGGCCTGTGGCCGACCTCTTCTGTCTACTGCAGGCTGCTGTATGGGACACTGTCTGGCTCACTTCGTGTAAGACTTTAGAACCAGTATAAAATATTCTCATTGGGCTACAAGCAAGAAACCTAAATTCAGCTTGCCAATGAGAGGTATGAGTACTAATCCCAGATACTTGTCTGTCCAAGGGAGATTTGTGTTTGTTCTTGTTACTTTATTTTTGTTCTTACATATAACTTGCCATCTTCCCATTGCTGTATCCAACTCAAAAGCAACAGATCACTATTTGGAGCATATTGCATACTGCACGAGGCTGCACTACTCTCCCTGTCTTCCCTTTGGTATGTATTTCATGAGTTACACTCATGGACAGCATTTATGGTAGCATTAGACATGCATATAAAGAGAGGCAAAAGGGCTCTTTGTGAAGATTGATAATTTATACATATAGATATTCTTTCTGTTCCAAAATAAGCCAAACAATGCACACTGTTATTCCTCATTCTCATAATTGTCATTTACTTGTAACTAACAACTGTTAAAGAGAAAACCAGAGGACCCAAATGGTGTTATTTGTGCATTTGTGCTAAAGCCCATGATAGTGATACAGGGTGCAGCTGGGGGGGGGGCCCAAAAAAAAGATTTGGAATGATGTCCAGAATTCAAAGTGTATCAAAATATTGGAGAGACATGTAAGATTTCCTCAACCCCCCCCCCCCCCACGGGGGAAGAGACAAATAGAGCCAGGGCCATTGAGAGCTGTTTTGCATAGCAAGGATTTTGCAGCTAACCTCTGGAATGGTTATTTAACATATCTATAACCTTTAACTGGTTTCATAGATATGTTAAATAGCTGTGGCCTAGTTTTGAGCCAGGTTGAAGGGAGAGCCCCTGCAGTCATGTAGGGGAGAGCCTCGGGGTTTTGGCAGAGTGTGGACCCCTCTTTCCCAGATGAAGGGAAAAGCCACGTGGCTTTGCCAGAATGGAGACCCCTGCAGCCAGGTGAAGAAGAAAGCCACATGATTTTGGTGGAGTGCGACCCCCTGCAGCTTTGGTAGAAGAGGCCCACGTGGCTTTGGGGTGCCCCCTTTGGCTGAGTGGCCTGGAAAGCAGGAGAGACTTTGACTGGAACTGGGTACAAAGAACTCTTGCCAGTGGACCATGAGAGGGTACCACAGTACTTTGGATTAACTAGAGATCCTGCCTGCACAGTGACACAGCTGACGGTGCCAGCGGCCTGCAACACAGACGAGTACTCTTTTCCTGACTTACGGTACCCGGAGTTGGGACAGTGGGAGAAGGGAGCGCTGTGTGGGTATAGGTGTATACCCTAAAGGACTTTGATATTTTAGTGGTGGCGTTAGGCCTGAATAGCATTAAATAAACATTTTGTTTCCTTTTCACAAATCTCTGGCATTAAGAGATGTCTTTCCAATTGGCGGCGGACAGAAGAGCCCAGTAGATATTAGTATTCTGTCCTTGGGAGGAACCCCTGTTCTGTAGAAGTTTTTGGCATCCCTAGGTGGGCCAAGTATTGCTCCCCCCAGACCTCTTGTTCTGTAACAATAGCAAATCTAGATTTAATACTGACTTAATTTCACTCTCAACTTCTCCCAGACATTTGATCTTAATTAGCCAGTCTAGAATTTTTTGGTCAAGCACCTGGAAGGTAATCTGTCACGTGGGTCCCTCTCCCCATCACACGGGAGGAAGAGTTAATCTGCATAATATCCCCCCTCAAAGAAGGGACGCTGGTCTAAAAAATAATCCTTTCTTTTCTTTTGCTAATGAATCCCCCACCACACCCTGGTTCCTATAAAAACCTGCTATTCATACAACCCAGGCAACTGCCCTCCTAGTTGCTAGGTGGGAAGCTGTGTAATTCATGAATTGCTTAATAAAATCAATTAGGTCTTCAAATTTATTCTGTTGGATTTTTTTTTAACACAATTTACCAAACTCTCCACTAGAGCACTGTTTTTCTCAGGGTATAACTCAGTTTGTCAAATTTTCCTCCAAGGTTGGAATATAATTTATTGTATAAACTATTAAGGCCAGAAGCATTTTTTTTGAGGGGGAAATTAGTTTGACTACTTTTTAAGCTGCAAGAAGGAAAAATAAATATGGAGGACATTTTTCTATTGCGGACTTTTGCAACTGTGAAGAATGCCTTTGTTTATGGTGTGATTTATACATCCATGAAGAGAATGAAAACAAGAAGTCCTTTTAACAAACCATTTTGTCTCTTCGGAAATAAAATACTTTGAAAGAAATTTATCCATAGTTGGTAGTTAAATTTTCTCATTTGCCTGCAGCTAGACAGCACTGCTTTTATCATAAGATTAAAAAATTAGAGCAAGTCACGGAGAGTTCAAGGGGGAATAATAGTTATTTATTATCTGCTGTAAGTTACCATGTAAAACATCAACAGGGACACCGATCTCTAAGACCGAAATTGGCTAAGAAAATGATAATTTATATCCGAAAACACTTTTGTTTATGTTAATTTACCAACCTTTTAACTTCTAGCAGAAATGGCTTAGACGAGATGAACTCAAGGCAGTTCGACATTTTTTCTTGAGTTAGGTATAAGGATGACTTAGAGACTACTTAATACTTTGTGGGTTATATTTAATTCCATCAAATACTATCCTTAAGCTAAATTAATCCAAAAGCTCCTTTAAAGAAAAATCCAGAGAAGAAGGTGAGGAGGGAGAGAAACATCAACGGGAGAGAGAAACACGGGTCAGTTGCCTTCTGTATGGCTCCTAGTCACAGACCAAATTGCCTGCCACAACCCAGGCATATGCCCTGACTGGGAGTCGAACCCTTGACCCTTCCGTTTGTGGAAACAACACTCCAACAAGCCGAGCCACACCAGCCAGGGCCAGAAACCCTTTAAAGAATAGAATTTGTATGCGTAATAATTGAAGTTATGAATATTCACTTTCCTAGTGTAATCAACTCCATGTAGGAGTAGCTTCTAAAGGCAGAGTTATTTCAGTGTGAAGATAGTGAGCTTTTCTTCACATTTTCTCTGTGCAAAAAATCTTACAGAAACAAAGTAAGACAGGAAGAAAGACCAGTGTCTGTTCCAAAATAAACACTCCAAATATTTAATTTACGTCTCATTTATGTTAGTGTACAACCTGACATCACTGTCAGACAGTGGGGCCTGGCCGAGGCGTTCTGAGAGGAGGAGGGCTCTCCTGGGCCCGCGGCCACATCTCTGCTTCAGGGCTAAGCGGCTGCCATTAAAAGCCATGGTGCAGTTTCTCTGCTCTGTGCAATTAAAAGCTCTCGGAGGAGGGAGGTGAAAAACAAGAGGCAAGTGGCAAAGGGGAAAAACATTAGGAAAATGTGAGCTGTGCAGAGGAAAGGGGCTGAGATCCTTCATGCTCCTTCGCTCTCTCCTTCTTTCCCTCCCTTCTTCCCTGGGCTGGCTTGCTTCCTCCTTTCCCAGAAGTAGCCCACCTTTTACTGTAGCAGAAAGCAGGGGGCATTTCAGGATGTTCAGTGACAGGAATGGAGTAGAGTACACTTTGGTCTGGGACATAGTTACACTATTTTTATCTCTGCTTATACCTATAAATATTAAACTGATTTCTTGTGATTTCTCTGTCTCTGAAGGTGCATTATTAGTAGAAATTGTGATATAAACTAGTATTGCTATGTTAAAAAAATTTTTTTTGTGAAGACATTGGTTTGAGAAGAGAACATGATTTTTTTAATAATGAATATGTCTGTCAGTATTTGTTTCACTCTGTCATTAATTTATGTATAAAACAAACTTTTATAAAATGCTTACTATGTATCAGTCACTACCTTAGGCTCCGGAGATTCAGCAATGATACTCTGTATATAGCATTTTTATTGTCTCATTGTTCCTCAGGGGAAAGGTTGATGCAAATGTTACTGGTGAAATGCCATCTGTTACTGGTGGAGTGGGGCTCCTGTGGTATCTAGAAAAAAAGATTTCCTGGGACTTGCAAGGGAGGATGTGTCTCTGTGGAATCATTTACTGATGATGTAAAATTAAGGCGGTTCCCCTCCTGACTTCCCAATGTCCCAACTTTGTCTGTCTCACCATGGAAAATGGCCAGTCTTGTCTTCAGTGAGGCCAGGATGAAAACCACTGCCCAGAGTTTACGCTTCATATGAACGTATGGTCCAATCCAGCATCCAGCTAGCTTAGTGTGTGTTTCCAGCTGTAGTGCATCTCAGGCTCCCTCCTCGAGACTGTGCGTGGAGATACATGGCCATGGTCCATGTGGCTCCTAAGACTGCATGGCCATGGAGGAAGGAGCATGAACCCAGAACACATGGGTGAGTGTGGGTCACCCAGGCAGAGAGAGCTTCCTCGTTTCCCTGGTATTATACCAGCTTGGGAGTGGGATGGACCAGGTGCTTTCTCAAAAGGACCAATCAACTTCCCAAACTTTCATGCGCTTCACATGGGTCCACCTCCCAACCAATCTTTCCCCAGGTTAGACTGACAGGCCTCTTTGGTCCAGAACCACCTCCTGTGCCATTTTGACTTCTATCACAAACATGCCTGCCTTCCCCTGGTCATATCCCAAATCTGGTCCTGGAGGGGGAAAGGGAGGAATGCTAATCCTCTTGGTGGAGAAATGTTGTAATTCCCTGGAGTGGGAAACTGCAGCTTTCTGCCTAGCAAAAAATAGGCTTATGCATTCTGTTTTATTAAACTCAGTGTCTAGTTACCTTTGATCCTCTTTTCTAGCTAAATATCTCTTGTAGCACAAGAGACATATTTCTATTAGACATTCTTTGTATCAAATATTAGTTTTAGTCAATCCTTCTCAAGTAACTGGGGAGAAGTAAGCTGAGCTTATTGTGGGATATATATGTGCCTAAGGAATGCTCCAGGTGTCCAAGTACAGGGAACTCACGTCTTAGCCTAATAAAGGCTGGATCTGATTCTGAGGCACCACTACAGGTATAAGCAGCTAGACTATTGCTCTCCAACCTAACATTCCACCACTAATGTGTTCTATTTCTCTCCTTTTCTTTGTGCCTATTCATTTTTCCTACTGATGCTATTTGGTGTCATCATCGTCTCTCTTTTTTCCTCAATACACTTGGGCATTACAGCCTCTCTGTTACTTTAACTTGCCCAGCTAACTCCAACTTTAGCTCTTGTTGTTCTTTGATTCTTTACTTCCTAGTTTATTTCTAAGAGAGAAAATCTTGACTAAGGTGGCTTGGCTACGTCCACGTTTACTCTGCTGAGGAATGCCCATGTGGAACACGGCTCCCTCGGGGGTCCCTCCGAGACTTACTACCTTTGTGTGATTCCACCTGTGACCAGCCACACTGCTGCCCCTGAGACTCGGAATCCAGGGCTTCTTCTAGGACACAGAACAGGAGTGCGTTCACAGCTTGGCAGGGCAACCTTGGGGAGGGCCTGGGGCATGCTAGTCACCACAACTGTTGAACATTGAAACAGTGTGAGAAAGATTTTGCCAAGATTGGAATAGGTAGAAAAGATTTTAAACAAAATTTTAGTACATTCTGTGAAAAAACAAAATAAAAGTCTTGTGCTATCATGCAGAGATCATTGAGATTCGTGGGGATTTTTTTCTACTTAATGGTCAGTATATCCAAGCATCTACTTTTTTTTGTATGTGTTTATATGCATATGATAAAAAATGTCTGCAAAATTGGCTTGGGATACCTAAATATCTTTTCAGGGAACAGCCCAACTCTTTAAAAATCTATCATTAGAGATGGTTTGCTGAATTATTTCTGATTTTTCTTCTGACACAAATAGGTAAGAAAGGCTGAATGTTCTCTTGGGGATGAATGTTCTCTGCCAGCCTCATCGCTTGGCTTGTTCATTTTCTATGTTCTGGACTCAGAGAAGGCATTTCTGATCACCTCGATTAACTAGGTTCCCATCTGATTGTCCTTTTAAGATATTTTCTTTCTAGAACTTACCGCAATTTGTAGTTTCCTTTTTATTTATCAGTCCACATGTTTATTTACATCTCTACCACTAGAATACTACAAAATGAGGTCAGGATTCTGGGCAGCCTCCTGAAAGGACCTATCCCAATGCAGTGCCTGGCGCAAAAGAGCATTCAATAAATGTTGGTTGCATGAATGAATCAAAGCATCAATGACTGAATGAAAGAAGGTTGACTTGGATTTATATTGCCAGGGATTCAACAGCCCCTAGTGATAGACACAGGCAATCGAGGGAGAGGTAGAGGAGTGAGGTATCTCTTTGCACTACTCCTCCGAGTGTCTCCACTGTTTATGTTTCATTTATACTGTTCAAATGTAGCTCCCATGGCTGAGGTGCCAAAATTGTCAGCTGATTTTAAGTCTTGAAGTCATATTTGCTGGTAATTATGACAAAGTTACATATAGTCACTTTTGCTAGTTAAATGCCCTTCTGAGGACACGGTAAAAATGTTGCCTCATCTTTGACACTCTGTAAGAATATAAGAAGATTCTGTAAGAATATGTTTTTGTATAAGGTGATTTTTAACACATATGAAAATAATATCCTCTTGCTAAGCTTTGCTCAATAATGCAATATAGCTAGGGATCATTTTAAGTAAAATATTTGTAAAGAATTTAATGTCATATAATTCATTTTGCTGCATACTAAATGCCTAGCATTAGCTGAGACCTGTGCAGAAAATTTAAAAAAAATTATTAAGGTAAATTCTTTTTGAAAAATTTAATAAACGATTACAATATAATTTAGAAGAATCTAGGATTAAAAGACTACATAAAACATAAATAAGTAGTAGATTAAGAAGTAAGAAGACAAAAGAATCACTGCAGATTATTACTGTTATTACAGTAGGATTCATTTACAGAGTAAAGATTGTTCTAGTCTGTAAATAGAAGGAGAAAATGAAACAAGTTTTGGAAATTCTGATGAGGCTAGGGTTTCTGAAATATAAAGGTATTCCCGACACCAGCCACCAGTTTATTCTTAGAAAGACCTACGAGACCCAGGCCTTTTTGTTTTACTTGACAAGTCCATTCCCAAATTCATAGTACTCCATGTTCATTTACGTTTTTTTTCTCCCCAGACCCCAATAGAGCTCTGACATTCCAGCTTTGTGTCAACTGGGAGGAAAGAGGGGGCGGGTGGGGGTCACTTTACTTAGGATGCTAGAAAAGGGAGAAAGCACCCTTCTGTGCTCAGTATGAGGACACACTCTGATCTCTGAGGGATCCCCAAAGGAAATGATTGGTTCTCAGCTTTGATTCTGGGACTCAGCCTAATCCCACTGGGAATGTTGCATTTTATTCCTAGCAGGGAAATGTATAGACTCTGCTCATAACCCGCTGGTTTGGTTGTCTTCTTTATGATATCTTGTCCTTCATATCATATTTCCATTGGGTTCCCACCTTCTGTCCATTTGGTTCTTGGGTCCCAACCTCATGTCTCTCCTGAGTGGAGGTACCAAGATCTGGTTTTCTGTTCCAGGAAAGAAGGCAAGCTGGTCCATCTGCCTATCTGTAGTCTTGATTTTCAGGCCATTGGAATAGTGGAGAAGCTAGGCTCGACTTAAAGGATAAACTCTGATATTCCACCAAAAAAAGGTTACTAAGCTACTCACTCACAGGGAGGAGAATGTTGCATCTAAGAAGTACCTCAGTAGTTTACTTGATAGTTAATTGTATTTTTGCATTATTATTTTATAACAGCTCATAGATATCCTAGAATATGTCTGCTAAATAAATTTTATTTTGCTTAGGAAATTTGTGGCAATAGAGTGTGTCGGGGTTGTGTATAAGTATGTACACACAATATATGTGCACACACACATTTTTGCCCATACTTTAAATAAAATCCCAAGTATTTTTCTACTGTGTTACTGAGAAAAATAAATAATCTATATGGCTTTAAAAGAGTTTAATGTTCTTGAATTCTTTAACCACACAACATTTTCTGTTATTGCTTCTACAGGCTTTTTGAAAATGATCTGGTTCACTTGATAATTTCCTGGCCTACTTGCTTATCAGTTTGACATGAGGTAGATGGATTTCGTTATAATGATAAACAAATTTGAAACTGCACACAAAATGATAAATTGTAAGAAAGTATTCCTGCTCATTTGCCTTCTCTTCAAGATGGAATTAAATCAATAAATTTTAACAATCTGGATTTAAGTGGGGTGGTATTTTAAAGATTTGTGTGTATATGATGTATATGACCATGTATATATATTTGCCATCGGGTTATTGAACAGCCAAAGTGGCAGTTTAATATTTATGCTTGAAAGACAGATGTATAAAATATTGGACTTATTCACAAAAAGTACAGAACTCAATTTCTTCTTTTTTACTGAGTCATACTAAAACAAAGGACTCTAAATGATTTTGAATATTTAGTTGACTGGTTAAGTTAATCATATCAAACAATTTTTTTACACAGACATAGTTTGTCTGTATTGAGTAATATGTTAAACACTTGATTTTTTTGCAGGTTGATTATTGTTTTAACTAACTAACAGCCTCTTTCATTTGCTTCAATCACCAATTTAGGTCAATAATCTGGTGGTTATTTTGCCAAGATAATGACCAAAGTAAATATCCAAAAAATGTTTAATCTTCTGACCACAAAACTTAGTTCCATCCGAAATTCCAGTTTTTTTATACCTCTTCTTCATAAATATCTGTTTGCCTTTCTCACTGGCAATCCTTTTCTTCTTTTGTAACTCATCTAAAGTTTGGATTGTAAAACTAGATGCAGTTTAATCTATAACACAGCAGAGCTAATTTATAAAGAAAACACATCTGTCAAATCATAGATTTAATATTTTAAAGACCAAAATGTCTATTTTGCTGAATTCTATCCATGATTCAAAATTTAGCAAGACAGTTTGTATTTGGGCAAAGTCTAAATCTAAATTCACTTTGTTACTTTTTATTTTTTGGCATATTCAGAATTATTGGCTAAAGCATAGTTCATGCATTTTTGCATAAGGATGCAAGCTTCTATTTGTCTTTGTCTAAGTGAATAGGTAAGGAATTTTTTTTACACATTGCCGCAATTCAAAAGGCAATCAGACATGTTTTTGAAATACACTTTAAAAATATGTGGAAGCAAGAAATAAATTTTATGAATTGACTTTCATTGAATAATGCTCTTCCACTAATATCATCAAATCATATACTTGATTATTGATACAGAACACATTAAATACCAACACAAAACTTTTTAAGTGGAGAGAGGCTAGGAGATATTAATAGACAGATGAAGTAGCTTTGGCACAAATCTGGCTTTGAACCAACTCTTGCTACCTGAAACTCTTTCCCAAGGTCTATGAGATTCAACCCAGCATGAGAGAGGATGGACTCACCATCATTTTATTTGATCATTTTAATGATAAATAGTGAATTAATCATCATCTGAACTTTGCCCAAACTTCTTTATTTAATTTTCTTATTGACTTTCCAAGACTCTGCCCCAGCTCCTTTTTTCAGAGTTGGGATTTTGAGATCTCTGCAGGTGCTTTTATCCCCATCCAGGCTTTGGTAAAAGGCTTATCCTTAGTCATGAGGAGATTTCTGAGCCTTGTTTCAGTAGCTTATATGGTTCTACTCTTATGTGACATCCCTATCCCAATAAGCAATCACCTTTTTTTGTTTCTGGGACCATACCCTCTCATTGTAATTACTTGTTCCAATCATGACATCTTAGATACCCGTACGTGAAGTTCTGCTTTGTTCCATGACTGACACCCTACATCTACTTACCAGCTTATCATGTTTTTTATATAACCAGTGCCTAAATTGCCCATCCCCATTTTCTAGAACATTTCTGGTATCAATTGTTTGCCTGAGGGTCATGTTTTACCCTTAACATCTCTGTCAGGGTAAGGTTAGCTTACCCTGAGATGGAATGACAAATTAATTTCAATATCTTAGCAATACATACAAATCTTTCATTGCATATGCAACATCTAATGCAGGCTGTTAGTATTCAGAAACCTAGGCTCCCAGAAGCATCACTGTTTTTTGTGACACTGACATCACAAAATGTGGATCACTACAGCAGGACACAAGAGCATGGAAAAACCCGTACCTACTCTTACATGTCTCAAAGCAGAAGTGGCTCGCCTCATTCCTGCACATAGCATCTTTTCTGAAAAGTCACCCAGCTCCTGGTATTTGCAAGGGGACTGAGACATGTTCAGAAGCTCACAGATATTAGTGACCAGTGCTTGTCTATTTCCATAGAAGACCATGTGTCACATGGGTGGGTGGTCTCATTCCATTGTTAGACTACTCACAATTGTTGTTTCTACTGTAAAGGGTTGATTTAAAACAAACAAACAAACAAACAAACATACATTTTATTGATTGTGCTTTATATTTGTTTCAATTTTTCTTCCTTTGTCCTCCCATAAAGCACCCCCGGCTCCCCTCAGGCAACCCTCCCATCTTTGTTCATGTCCAGGGGTCATGCATGTAAGTTCTTTGGTTCCTCCATTTCCTATATTGTACTTTACATCCCCATGGCTATTCTGTGACTACCAAACTATACTTCTTAACACCCTTACCTTTTCATCCATTCCACCAAAACCCCCTCCGATCTGCAACCATCAAAATGCTCTCCATATCCATGATTCTGTCTTTGCTTGTTTGCTTAGTTTGTTTTTTAAATTCAATTTTTGTTTGGCATGTGTTTATTGCCATTTTAATGTTTATAGTTTTGATCTTTTTCTTAAGTATGTTCCTTTAACATTTGGTATAATAATAATTTGGTGATGATGAACTCATTTAATTTTTTCTTGTCTGGGAAGTTCTTTATATGCCCTTTGGTTCTAAATGATGGCTTCTTCGTAGAGCAATCTTGGCTGTAGGTCCCTGCCTTCTATGACTTTGCATATTTCTTGCCAGTCCCTTTTAGCCTGCAGCATTTTTTTTGAGAAACCGGCTGACAGCCTTATGGGAACTCCCCTATAGGTAACTAACTTCTTTTCTTTTGCTGCTTTTAAGATTGTCTCTTTATCTTTAACCTTGGACATTTTAATTATGGAGTGTCTTTGTGTGGACCCATCTTGTTTGGGACTCCTGGTGCTTCCAGGACTTGCATGTCTATTTCCAAATCAGAGAAGTTTTTTTTCCATTATTTTTCAAATAGATGTCCAGTTTCTTGTTCTTTCTCTCCTCTGTCTGACACTCCTGTAAGGTGAATGTTGGTGTGCTTGTAGTTGTCCAGGAACCTCCTTAAAGTATCCTCATTTGGGGGGAGTCTTTTTTCTTTTTTTTCTGCTTGGTTGTTTTTTGTTTACTTATGTTCTATATCATTGATTTGATTCACAGCTTCATTCACTCTACTGTTGATTCCCTGTAAATCATTCATTTCCATTAGTATATCCTTCATTTCTGCCTGTCCCTCCCTTTTTTATGCTGTTGAGTATTACTCACTGAGTGTCTCAAGCATCCGTATAACCTTTTGAACTCTGCATCTGATAGGTTTCTCATGTCCATTTTGTTTAGTTCTTTTTCTGGAGGTTTTTTTAAAAAAATATTTTATTTATTTATTTTTCGAGAGAGGGGAAGGGAAGGAGAAAGAGTGGGAGAGAAATATCAATGTATGGTTGCCTCTCATGCGTCCTCTGCTGGGAACTGGCCTGCAACCCAGGCATGTGCCCTGACTGGGAATCGAACCGCGATACTCTGGTTCGCAGGCCTGTGCTCAATCCACTGAACTACGCCAGCCAGGGCTTTCTGGAGTTTTGATCTGTTCTTTCATTTGGCTCATGTTTTTTCTTTTCTCCTCATTTTGGCAGCCCTCTTGTGTTTGTTTCTGTCTATTAGGTAGAGAGCCACTATGACTCCCTGTCTTGGTAGTGTGTCCAGTGGCAAAGCCTTCCCTATCACTGAAACTGGGTACTTGGGGTGCACCCTCTGTGCGGGCTGAATAACCCTCCTCTTGTAGCTGAGGTTTGATTTCTGTTGGCACATCTATGGGAGGGCTTTATCAAGTCAAGTCAGTTACAAAGACTGGCTGTGACCACTGACCACCAGTCTCCTTTCTCCACAGAGGATCACCTGTGCAGGAGCAGGGTGGTGGTGCTCTGGCATGCTATCACTGTCCACCGGGTGTGCAGGCTCTCGGGTTTCTCAGGTGGTTCAGGTCAGTTTCAGCTACCACCTGTGCTCCGCCCAGGGCTACCCAATGTGAGTTACAAAGCAACTTGCAGATGGCTGCTACTTGTGCTGAGCTTGAAAGCTCCCAGGCGGGGCAAAACTGTGATCGAAAACTGCCTGCTGCTAGTGCTGGGCCCAGGTCCACTTAGCCAGAGGTGGGAGGGCTGTGGGTGGGCCTATAATGTGGGTGGGGAGGAGCCTCAGGTAAATGCAAGGGCAGGGCAAACAGTGTAAACCAGGTCAATGGAGTCTCAGATATGACTCGTGACTGCCTGTTCTGTGGCTCTTTTGGGGAGGGGGGCTCAGAATAGGCATAATGGCTTCTGCCCACCTTTCTATCTAGGAGAGAGCTGTTTCCCAGCCCTTGTCCTGAGGCCGGACACTTTATTCTCTTCACCCCTCCCACCCCCTGCCATAAGCCACTGGTGCCTTTCAAGCTGATGTGTTGGTGGTGCTGGAGTTCAGAGGGATGGCATAGGTCCTTTAAGAAGAACTGCCAGGGAGTTCAGTAGTTTTTTTTCATCACTGAAATCTTTCTGGTTTTTATAGCTGGAAGTTATAGGGCCTTATCTTCCTGGCACTGGAACCGTGGTCTAGGAGGCCTGGTGTGTGGCTGAGTCCCCTCACTCCTGAGACATTCCTTCCAAATTTTTATCCACCACACGTGGGTGTGGGGACCTGCCTATTTTGAGTCTCCACATCTTCTGCCCTTCTGGATTAAGGTGTTTTTTTTTAGTTCTGTAGTTGTTGAACTTCCATTCAACTTGATTTCTGATGTTTCTGATTGATCATTGGTTTCTAATTTCATAGTAATTTTGATGTGATCGTACAAGGAGGTGGTTTGTGTTTACTCCTGTCTCCATCTCGATTGGAAGTCTGTAAAGGGTTGATTTTGAGTTAGGGTTCAGATCATCTCGCTAGGCCCATGCTGTGTTCTGAATATATTAGTGATAATTTCTATAGATACTGATTTCTATACAAATCATTTACATATATGGATTTTTACGTTTTGCTTCTGTACCTGATATTTAGATCCTGGTAAATCTAAAAACCAAAACTTTAATAATTGTTTATACTTGCTAAAGGTATGGAAAAGTTGGGGTTTAATACCTTAATCCTCAAGGTGTTCATTGGCCAGGCAGGTGTACCACCTGATCTGGAAGCTTAGTTAAGGGAGTCTCCATTACGACAGACTTCTAGGCTGGCAGTTCTGTACCCCACACAGACTTATAGGTTAAACAGTTTTTAAGGGAGGGTTCCAAGTTTTGATGTTTGTTAGTATGGCAGTGATGGATTTGAGGCCAGGGAGACTCATTAAAGTGGAGCCTTGGTCCTCAATCAGCTGTCAGTACTCCAGGCTGTGTGGCGAAACCCAAAATGTCTTCTGGGCTTGGCTGGATTTCTGATGGATTGGGTTGCCCCAAAGTGGAGCCAAGGTGCATGGTTTTCACATGGCACTGGAAACCATCAATCATGCCAAATGAATGCTGGATATAGTAATCAACAACATTTAGAGTAGAATCATTCCCAGAAAAGCTCTGGCCAGCTGTGATCAGTTTAGGACATAAGCTGATAATGACTGCAGTGACCATGAGGTTGAATGTCTTTATCATCATGAGGCACAGACATTTTGAAATGAATGTCCAATTCATTGCATTTGAGATTGGCTAATAGGCACATGCAGGAGCGAAATATCAATATTAATTAGATCTAAGTATTAAGTACAGTTCATTCAATAAATGGAAAGTAATCGCCTGCATTTTCCCAAAGACTTCAAGTATTATTGTTATAACAGATGTTCTAGAAACATCTGCATATCATCCATCTGTTTGGTTTCTAAATCTAACTTCTGTTTGTGTTGTATTATTTTATCACTGCTTTAGTGTATGAAGTTAAATCTATAATACTGGTTTACAGAACTTCATCTCATACTCTGGACTTGTTAATAAAAGAAAGATGAATTTTCACACTCTTTGATATGTAATTTTATTTCCCTCTATTTTTGTTCATTTCACATTTTTACTTTCCTGTGGCTGATGCTACAGAAATGATCAGTAAGAAGTATACATAGCTTTATTTCACAGATTTCAAAGTTGGTGGCTTATGGAAAATATAAAGCCTAATGTTTTCAATATTTATTGAAGATATTTCTAAGTGGCAAGAAAAAAAGATGACACAAAATAGGTAACAGTGAAGAGATCAAATGAGAGACTTATTATTGAGCTTTAGAAGGACTTTATATTTTTGTTAAACCTCATTGTGAGTCCTAAATTTATTTGTTTATTGTAGGCTCTTGAGGAAGGACATATTTAGCCACAGTCTAAATTCTAACGTTTGCCTTGGCTCCCTTATTTTATCATATATGTCAGAAAACCTTAATAATATAAAAGTTGTTAAGTGAAAATTTATAAATTTACTTCTGCCTTTCATACCAAACTGATTCAACATGACTAAAGAGAAAAAATGGTTTAATAATATCAGTTAAGAAATATATGCTTAAAACATTTTTAACACCAAAGTGTACAGCAAATCAAATTAATGGCAAAGGAATTAATCTATGGATATTCATTGGTATATGCTGAATAGAATTGTTTTTTTGGTCTACGTCTCCATTCGGGTCCCTGAAGTTTACGGCTTATAAAGAATTTAATATAATTTTAGTGCCTAATCATTCTGTGTAGGTGTTTCCCTAATACTTGAGGTAACAATTATTACTATTACCATTATTATTACTATTGAACTTGATATCTCATAAACCAAAAGATCATTTAAGATACAGCATGCAACTCAATCATTATACCACAAAAGTTTGCTTAGTGTGTTCTTCATGAATTTCTCAGAGCACTATTCAAGCTCTTTTTATTCTTTGTTCTTGAGTGAAGAAAGAAGACATTTCTCTTTTTCAAAGAAGTATATGAGATTTGTAATAACATTTGGGAGAAAACAACTGTTTAATGAAATGATCATGATCTGTTGTTATTTAGTTTAATTTTACTTTTTAAGGGGAAAAATATTGGTGCACATTTTTTCCTCTTTGGAAGTGCATTAGTTACTATGGCAACAATTTCACTGGCAGAGAGTTCCCAAAGATTCACACATGTAATATAAATTTCATTTAGGCATTGGATTGGAATTTATACTTTTCTGGTTAGGAATAAAGACAATCACATAGAAGCCCCTCCCCTAATATAGAATTGGGGCATGGCCAGTGTGATATGCAAAGATCACATAGTTATACATGTGATAATAATATTTATAAATTTATGTGTCCAAAGCAAGGGCCTAATTGGGACCTACACAAGGAATTTGGCTTTAATTTCTTCTTTATTTTATTACACCAAATTTAAATTTCTTGAGTTTAGACTTTAATATTCTTTTCTGATCTAAAAGTATGCCTCATTTTAATGCTTCTTCACAAATATTTTTCTCAAGAATTAGTCTGGAATTATAATTTTCTGTCACTGGCAAACTTTCTTCAGCTAGTAGAACTGGCTCCAACTTGCTCTGCATGGCCGAGAAGGGCTGGCCATTCATTAGAGCACTCAACAGTCACAACTCCCAGATTAAGCTCTGACATTCATGAAGTAGGCATGAGAAGAAACTAGGAGGGTTTTCAAGTAAGATTCTTTTATAGATTCAGATGTTAACGGAAACCAGAAGCATTTCAGACATCAGGAAGTTTCAGGAAGCTGTTATGATCTCCCTGAATCTATAGCATATAGCAAAAAGTCCCCTTCTTTCTCCTTCCTCCAGAGTGGCAGATGGAGGTAAAATGATTGATAACAGCCAAGTGGAGGATGTAGCTCAGTGTGAGAGTCAAATGGACCAGAAACCCCAGGATTAGTCACAGTTCCTTGCCTAGTTGAAGACTGTGCTTGATGCCAATCACGCCCTGTCTGTGGAACAGCCACCAGGATGGTGTTTTCATTTGGAAAGCTAGAGCCCTGGAGGAAGTAGATGGAGGCCTGTACGAGCACTCTCATTTTTTTCTTCCCAGTTCAGCAATCTGGAAAGTCACACAATTTGACTGCTGTTTTTGGTATTTAAGACTATCCTCTCCCTCATTCTCATGTGTTCCCACTCAGGGACAAAGAATAAAAAGACCTGGAATACTACACTGAGAGATCACGAAGAACTCATGAACTCATAAGAAGACAATTCTTCTTCATGTCATCTTGCATGGCCAGTGGTCAGCACTTAACGATCACTGTCTCTTCACCCTGGACTCTGTCCCCACCCTGACCTACATCCACTGCTACTTTGCCAAGTGACTGCCCAGGGTAAGGCTCTGCTCTGTCTGTTTTCTCTGCTCTTACAAATTGGCAAACACTTCTGTAAAACATCACAGCCCAGTGTCAAGTAGTTAACCTTCAAAACAATGACATTAATAAAGGAGTGAGTGCTGAGCAAGAAGAGATTAGTTTGAATTGAATGCTTGGTTTGGATCAACAACCCTTTATGAGTGTCTGATTCTGTGTTTTAAATTTTCATCCCACATACTGATGGCTTCGAAACTTTTTCCTTTTTATAGGACACTTACCCCTATGCTTCTCAGTCTCCAAAATGACCTCACTTTCTACTTTATTAAAATCTTAAAATCCCCTAACTTGGTATCTCTCAGCTTTTTCTTTATATCAGTTTCTCCCCTTCTTTTCTTTTCCTTCCTTCAGTTTAGAAGCGCCTGTCTCTCATTCTAAGGCCACTTCCTTGTGCCTATTCTTCTGTCTTCTTTCTTTCTTGTTTCTTTGAATTTCTTTCTCTTCACTGGCTCCCCTCACTTTTCCTACAGACATCTCCCAACACACCTATTCAGTGTTGGAGGCATAGTGGTGAGCATAGCTGCCTTCCAAATACATCTATTTAAAAATGTCCCCTAGCCATCTGTCTTCTTAAGAGATCTCTTCTTGTTCATTGATAAATTTTCCCAATATTATTCTACACTTGTTGCCTTCACTTCTTTTTTTTAAAGATTTTATTTATTTACCTTTAGAGGGGAAGGGAAGGAGAGAAGAAGAGAAATATCAATGTATGGTTACCTCTTGTGAGTCCCCTGCTGGGAACTGGCGTGCAACCCAGGCATGTGCCCCGACTGGGAATCGAACCGTGATGGTGTGGTTCACAGGCCCGCGCTCAATCCACTGAGCTACACCAGCCAGGGCTGTTGCCTTCACTTCTTAACAGTTCATTCAATCCTGACCCTACGAATTGGTTTCAACAATGCCCCACCCCCTGCTGAGACCTCGCTGCTGATGGATGTCTTCTGAAAGCTATATTCAGTAGTTTCTATCGTATGTGTCCTTAGCTTTGAACCCTAATGACTACTTCTCATTAAACTCCTTCCTTTTCCTGAGTTTATCCTTTTCTGAGTGTTTCTTGCCATCTCTATGGGGAGATTTTCCTCCTTTTCTCAGTCATTTTCTATAGTTGCATAGCAGTCACGTGACTGCTCTGGGCTCAATAGTTAGCCCTGTGCAGATGGTGCCGAGCTTCAATTCTGACTTCTGAAGCCCATTTTCTAATTCCTTGATTCTCATGTGTACCTCATATATCAACAGTGCCTACAGGCCCACCTGCTTGATCATCCCGTGTCCCTTTGAAAGGCACCCCTTGTAAATTCTGATTTCTTTATTGACTTCCTTCCAGTTATCAAGACCCTTTTTCTATTTACATTCATTCAGCTCCTATTGATCTACCTCTACCATGTCTCTTGAGACGATTTTCATACTTTTATTCCCACGACAACAGCCCTAGTTCAGACCTCACTTGCCTATAACTTAGATGGTTCAATAGCTGCTTCTGAAGTCTCTCTCCTTCCGTGCCTTCAACCATCAATCTTGCCTACATAACACTAGATAAATTCCCCTAAAGCAAAACTCTACTTGTGCTGTAACTTGACATGAAAATTGAAGTTTTAATAAAGTGCTAGACCACAAACAGATTTTCAAAGGAAATATCAGAGAATCATTTTCAGAACTTTGAAATTCTCCACCCATAAGAGAGCTTCTGATGAGGTGAGAGACTAAAGTCAGGAAGTAATTTTTGAGGATGATCTTATGGGAGCGAGTTGTACTGTGAGATCCACTTCCCTGCAACTCAGGAGATCTTCAGGACTAAAGAGTGATGTTTCACTGTGGGCTACTCGGGGCTCTCATTCCATGTCATCTGCAGCTGGAGAACAGCAGGACGGTGCCTGACTCCTGTCCCAGGAATCTAGGAGCGGCTTGCACAGCTGAAGAGGGAGCTCCATCTGAATGTCACTGTCCCCCTGAGCAGAGTGCCAATCTAGCATGGTTTGAATGGGGATTCTGCCCAAATGAGCAAATACTGAGAGGGTGGGGATTTCACGCAAAATTGCGTGAGGTATGTTGTCAGGAGCAGAGGCTGACTGGCAGCTAGCAGAAGGTGATCTCCAGCTTGAAGATGCTGTAGGCGGAGGGGCCGACGGGGGACTCCGAAGAAACTGCTCTGAGAAGTCAACTTTAAGTAGCCGTTAGGTCCAGAATTTCTGAGATCTTTCACAACTGTACTAGACAAGGGTGGATTCTTCCAGCCACTAAACCTTTTCTTCCCACTCCACTTTCTTCAACCCTGACAGGGTCAGAAATGTCAGCTAGTGTTTCCAGCAGAGGTCCATGGGATGGAGAGAAAGGTCAATTACTTGCTTGCCGCCGGCTCCAGGCAGCCCGTCTGCAGCTGGAGAGGAGGAGAGCAGGGCATTGCATGTGGATGAAAGTTGGAGGGTTGATCAGTTTTATTACACCAGACACTTTGAGTCACTAAATTAAGATTGTGTCTTGGCAAAGCAGCCATTTCTATTTTCTAAGAGTGGCCAACATGTTATGACACTTAGCAGAGGTTTTCCTTCTAGAGCAGGGCGGTCCTGCTCAGCAGATTGAAAGAGACAGTGAGAAACCCTCTAAGAATTAAAAAATGTTGCTTTTGTGATGACACACCATGAGTTCTGCCTGTGTGGTGAACTGGCTAAGGTCACCTGTATTTCTCAGCATCTATGGAAAGGGAACAGCCCTTGCATGGTGGGAACAGCCCAGAACGCTCTGCCTCATTAGCTTTGTGTTTCACTTCGTTCATGCTTTTGCTGCTCTGTAGTGACAGAAAGAATGAAGATTTTTGAATGCCACTTTTTCTACCCAGCAACCATGAATTTTTGGGTAGATTATACAATCTTCTGAGCCTTTTTTTCCTTATTAGCAAAATTGACTATAATGTGTACTCTATAGGCTTATTGTGAGACTTAAATGAGTAAATGTATTGAAAATCCCTGACACAATATATTAGTTGACTATTGCTATGTAACAAATTAACTCAAAAAATGCACCAGCTTAAAACAATACACTTTTACTATCTCACAGTTTCTATGAGCCAGAAATCCAGCTGGAACTTGGCTGAGTGCTTCTGGCTCAGGGTCCCTCAAGAGGCTGTTCAGAGTGACAGCCAGCTCCAGGCTGGGCTGGGCGAGGCTCCCTCCTGTGGCTCAGGTCCTTGCTGGAAGTTGGCTGGAGCCATCAGTCCTTTGTCATGATGCTCTTCTCTAGATCATCTCACAATGTGTCAGCTTGCGTTTCTCAGAGCGCTCCAAGGAGAGAGCGAGATGGAAGCTGCATTACTCTTATAACCTGAACTCAGGAGAGACACGTCATCACATTTCTGGTATTCATCAGGAGTGAGTCAGTTTGTCCCACCAAGAAGCAAGAGAAGGGGGATTGATTGTACAGGGCATTTGTATCAGGAGGTGGGGGCTATTGCGGACCAAACAGGAGGCTGCCAATAACATACAGAGTCTGGAGTAAGTGCTGTTTCCTACTTCATATAGTTATACCTACTCCCCCACTTCCCGTGGGGAACACTCAGTCTCTCATAGACTTTTCTTTCCTCCCTCTATTTGAAGATACTCTCTATTTTCTCCAAGTTCATGTAGCATGTTGTTGTCCTGCATATCTTTTTCTCATCACTTTCTTTTTAAATTTTTTATGTATTCACCACACTCTGCTCTGTAGGAGGTTACAGAGATAGGTGGGGTATTTTCCCGACCCTAAGAAGGGCTGCTGTGTTGATCAGCTCCAGGGTTACAGGCTGCATTGTGTACAGTAACATTTAGTTGGACGACAGAGGTCGCCCTTTCCCAAAGAGATCATTGTTTAGCCAAAATGATAGATTGAAAAATTAATAGTCATAATAGCACACTGCAAAAGAGAGAAAACTGACCTATTATATGGCGAAGGCGAGAAAGCCTTCATGGAAGAAAGGATGTGTGAGCTGGAGTGGTAAAGGGGGAGGGGACTTTCAGCTAGACAAGAAAGTAAAGAACATTCTAGACCTTATCAAGTGACCAGTCCTGGCCATCTTCATTCTCTCTCCCACTCTCTCTGTTATGATGGGGGTTGAGCAACTACACCCCACGGGTCGAATCTGACTTCATGCACCTGATACCAGTATGTAAATAAAAATTTATTGGAACATAGGTACATCTAATCATTTATGTATTTTTCTATAGTTGCTTTTATGCTACAACAATAGAGTTGAATCAATGTGACAGATTTTTAAGGCCCATAAAGTCTGACATTTTTGTTCTCTTGCCCTTTACAGAAGTTTACTGACTCCTCTTCTCCTCTAGATTCAGGATAAAGAAGTAGATGCTTAGGTGCTTCCTAAATTATTGGCTGAATAGTCTCCAGGAGGCTGTAACCCCTCTGTACATGGCTGAGTAACAAATGAATCAGCATGCAGTTGGTCACTTGGCTCATTCCTTATCAGTGATTCTTGACAAATGCCTTACCTGACATACACAGCTGTCCATAGTAATGAGAGAGCTTGTTGAAGCAAGAAATAAACTGTTATTCCCTAGATCCAAGAGATAATGATGTAGTTTTTCTAGTTTAAAATATACTATTTAAATGTGTTTTTGATAAATTTTCTTTCTTTTAAAAAATAGGCCAAGCAAATCAAAGAAGGCACATGGCAGACATAACAACAGTAGTCTAGTAAAGAAAGGGTAATTCTGATAATATCACTTAAACAATACCCAGGAGAATTTTACAGAATTTGCTGAGGGATATCTTTTATATAATGTATAATTATTTAATAGCCTCAAATCATCAACCACAAACTCAGCATCAGGTGACTTCCACAGTATTTGCAACTGTGCGTGATTATTCATAAACATGAAATACCACGGGCACATCAGCTTTAATGCAATATAAGAAATCTCAGCTATTAACATGAACTAGGTAATAAAGATCTGTTGAAGCATTTCTTTTTAAAACCTTGGATAACTAGTAAATAAGAAATTATGTCATAAACATTTGTGTTGTATGAAAACAGTTGATTAAAATTTCAGTTTTTTATACAGTCTCTTAAAATGAAATACAGGTATGAAAAATGAACTGAAATATTTCAGGGAAACTAAATCCAAATTTTTATATCCCATATTGACCTGAATTATTCTTCTGTGCATTCCATTTTAATCAGTTGTATTTGATGACCAGAAACTATTGACCTAACGGTCCATGTGATTGAGCTGATGGTCCAACTGGCTGAGAATGTAGTGCCATAAATGGTATGGAGGAATCATTGTTTAATGATGTTTCTGACTGATTTTTGGCCACTAAGTCATGTTCACTCTCTGGAGTTCTACACAGCATCCCTGGTATGGCAGCACCTCAGAAACTAGAAGTTTCCACCTTGGAAACTTCACCTTTACCTCGGTCATGGGTGTGAAAGATGAAACTCGGTTCCACTGTGGAGATGAGGGTTGGTGTTTGGTGGTATTGAGGGCAGGGATGTGTGAATACAAGTTTTGAGTTTGAACCAGTTGAGAAAGATTTTGATAAAATGGAGAGTAGAAAATGTTTTTTATCAATTGAAATGCTGATATTTAAAAAACAAACTTTCCATTTTAGTAAACTTTTGTTTTCACAGAAAAATTTAAAGAAAGAGTGAAGCGTTCCTATATAGCCACACCCAGTTTCCCCTATTTATTAACATCCTACATGAGAATCGTGTGTTTGATCAATTAATAAACCAATATTGATATATGATTATCAACAAAGTCCTTATTCTATTCACGTTTCCTCAGTTTTTACCCTAATGTCCACGTTCCATTCCAGGATTCCATTCAAGATACATTGCATTCAGTTGTCACATCTCCGGGGTTCTCTGGGCTGTGACAGTGTCTCAGATGTCACTTGATCTCTCCAACCCTGATAGCTTTGAGAAGTACTGGTCAGGCACTTTGTAGAGTGTTTCATTTTGGGGATTTGTCTGATAGTTTATTTATGATTTTTATACTGGAGTTATATAAATATTTTTTGGGCAAACTACTATTTTCATCTCATCCTATCAGTAGTAGTTCTCTCAACATCAATTATCACTGGTAATGTTCACTTTAATCATCTGAGGTTGTGTTTTTTTTTGTGGGGGGGTGGTTTCTCCTGTGTAAAGTCACTTTTCCTCCCATTTTCATAATATACTCTTTGGAAGGAAGTCACCATGTAAAGGCCACACTGAAGGAATGGGGAGTTATTGCTCCATTTTGAGGGTAGAATGTTTCCATAAATTATTTGAATTTTTTTGCATGGGAGCTTTGTCTATTTTCTCCATTTATTTATTGAATCATTTATTTAAGTCAAAATTAATACTGTTTTATTTAATGTTTTGCTCAAATTGTTCCAGCTTTGTTCATTGGGAGCTTTTTATTTTGACTCCTATGCTCCTATGTATGTGTGGGGTTTTTTGTTTTGGGCGTTTTAGATCACTGTCCTACTTTCTAGTCCTATGATATGCTTCAGGTTCATCATGTATACTTCTACACCATACTAGTAATGGCCATTTTTCAAAAAGCCCCGGTTCCTTTATTGAGGAGTGAAGTTAGAACCCAAGATGTGGACATTAGGTGTGTTAATTTTTGCTGGGATATCATGGCCTCTAGGCCCTTTTAGCTGAATAGAACAAGGAAATCTGCGTGTGCATACTGAACTGTGTGTGTGTGTGTGTGTATATATATATATATATATATTCTTTTTAGTGTAACAATCTGCATTGATATTAAATTAAATGTGAGTTTACACTAATGTCTCTGACTCCAGTTCATTACCAACTGGGTCATCCTAGCCTCTTGGCTACTTAAACCCTTGTTTGTCTGTAACCTGCCACTCCAACAGTGAGAGACATGGCTTCCACTACATGCCATTCATTTGTGTAATTTTTCTCTTCCAGTATACACGTATAGCGGTATTATAATTGTGATGTGTCCTGCGCATGGGAAACACACTTTGTCAACTGGAATAGTGTTTATGTGCAGTTTTCTTTGTCTTTAGTTTTACCGACCCCACTGTTTTCCATGTCACTTGGGTCAGCTCCTTTTGCACCTATTCTTGTCAGTAAGGTTGTGTTATGTGTTTATAATACAGTTGGATTGTTTTGTCACATTCTGCATTCCTTCCTGGGATACCCGACTTCCTAAATGATGTTTTAAAAATTTGCATAAAATTAAGGTCCACTCTGCGCCTCTAAGGTCTATGGGTTTGGACAAATGCATTATTTATATGATTTAGGCAAAAAGTGTTTATTCAAGAAAATGTAAAAATGTTTTAATTTATAGATCACATTACAACACATTAATATGGAGTCAAAAATTGCACAACTACACATTCATAAAAATTCCCCACATCATTACAGGATTATACAGAATTGTCTTTCCACCTTAAAAATCTTCTGTGCTCCTCCTATTTAACCCTGCCACCAGCTCCTCAAATCTCTGGAAGCCACTGATCTTTTACCATCTCTGTGATTTTGCCTTTTGCATAATGTCATGTAGTTGGAGCCATATAGTAATACAGAGACTTTTCAGACTCAATTATTTCACTTAGTAATATCATTTGAGATTCATCTGTGTCTTTTCATGGCTTCATAGATCATTTCTCTTCATTGCTGAATAATATTTCATTGTATTGAGTTATGCTCCATTACACAGGTGTACCAGAATTTGTTTATCCATTCACCTATTAAAAGACATCCTATTTTATTTCAGTTTTTGGTGATTATGAATAAAGCTGCTATAAACATTTATGTTCAGGTTTCTGTGTGGATAGAAGTTTTCAAGTCACTTAAGTAAATGCCTAGGAGTGTAATTTCTGCATTGTATGTTAAAACATGATTAACTTAGTAAAAAACTAACACCATATAGCCCCCCATCTCTGGGGAATAAAACAGAAAAACAAAGAGACAAAAGTTCTTCTCCATTTATGGTCTCTTCCAATGGTAGCTATGAATGAACATCATAATCCAATGAGTGTCTTTCGCAGGTGATTGGGGTGGACAGAAGCTCAAACACCTTCTCTAATAATGGCAAACGTTTTCAAAGTGATACAAGAAGGTCCTGTTGTTGGTAAGCAGTTAATAATCAAAGAGCTCACAGTGACAGATTTGTAGGGGAGAGTTGGAACGCAAACTGTATGGTTTAGTTCCAATCATCTGTTATCTGTACATGTTGTGTAACTTACACAATGGTAGCTTACTGAGGCCCATCCTAGGTGTTTTTTGTACTATTCTGTTAAAACAAAGTGAAAGATTTAAAGAGGCAGCACATATAGTTCAGTATCCCAGTCAATGAAAGTGTGTTTTGTTGCTAAGAAGCTGAGCTCACAGCACTGTCTATACAACAATATGCATGTTATACATCATCAGGCAGATAGAAATTTGCCTAATTTGACGAGTAAAGCAAATGAGACCTAGACTCTTCATATACTGTTTTCTGTGGATGGGGACATTGGGCAGCATAAGTATCTGATACCCAGCTATCAAGGATCTACAGATATAATATAAAACAAGAATTCCAGGTATTTCTATGCTGTGGCAACGAGTAATTCCAAGCAGATAAATCAGCAGAATGCATACCTACCCCCCCGAACCACTTTCTATTTGTGGACTCCATGTCCTGGCTGTTGATAGTGTGGCACTGGAGAAACCCATCCAGCAGCATCCTCCTTGTTAAACCTATAATGAAATGCATCGTTTCCAATGACATATGGTGATGACCATCTGTACAGCTTTCTTCCATATTTATGGCAGATCCTTTCCTTAGTGAACTCCTGGGGCACGAACTCTTCCTTACTCAAAACCATGTGGATGAATCCTCCTGTTATTTGACAATCAGCTCACTGAGCTTTGTGTACTATTGTGTGAATTAGGACCATACTCTACCTATGCCAATGAAAATTTTCCACCTGAAGTGTGCAAAGAGGAGAAACTTCATTCAGGTGAACTGTCTGCAAACTGGGGAACCTGGAAGTGCACACCAGTGTGACTGGTGCAGTGCAGGGCGTGCGGTCGGAGCCAGTCTCACCTGAGTGTCCTTCCAAACTTTAGTGAGGGTATCAGGAGAATAGTGAACATGAGAGCTGTGCGGTTCTTTTCACTCTTTTTTGCCTGGTTAGAACCTGGGAACATGTAGCTCAAGAAGATGATGGCAGCTGTTCTTGGTCACAGATGACTATCAATCTGGAGATGAAATTTAAAAAAGTTAAAGGAAAAGTTGCTGGCGGAACAGAAGTGGAGTGTGATCAGTCAGACTTTTTATCAGTGCTGGGGTCTCTGTGTCCAGCCAGTCCTATTCTGGAACCAATCAGTTATTTTTATGTCATTTTTATTTATTCAAGTTTGACTATTGGTTCCCTCTTTCTTGCAACCAAAGCAATCTTAGGAAAGTGCAGAAGAAATGGCAGGCTTGGATGTTTAAATCTCAAGATATTCAGGTGGAGTTATGCTGTGAGGAAATGGAAAAATGGATTTAATGATCAGAAAGTTGCGTAAGTAGAAGATGTTTATTTGGGATTTATCAGCTCATAGATGGATACAGCCAGGCATAGTGATGATATTAACTGGAAGGCATATTGAACAAGACTGGAAGAGGTTTAGGCATGAAGATGAGGAATCCCAAAGTTGAATAGGCAGGCACAATAAAAGGAAACCTCTAAAGGCAGTGAGAAATCATTGTCAGAGAATAAATGTAAGTTTGTAAGTTTTGAAAAAGTACAGCGATTAAAACAAGAAGCAGCTTTGGTGGAATTTATCACAATACAAAGTGGTGCTGTGTGTCTTCGGGTATTGATAATACACAGAATTTCCTTCTGTATTTCCCACCTTTTTCTAATTTTACATGAGCGTAGTTTCTGAAATTAAAAAAATGTGTTTTCTTTAAAAACAAATTAAATTTAAAAATATACTTTTTATAGATTTTTCTTCTCTAGGGAAGAATAACTGATTAAGAGTTTCCAAAGTGCCTGGGAGAAGGGCGTGAATATCAAACTGGGAAACAAGACACGTTCTGAGAAAATGTGTCTCTGGAGTCCAGAGAAGTAAGGAGTTGAAAGAAAAGTTTCTCCTTAAGAAGTTTAGTGTTCAAATAGACTAAGACTCAGTCTGCTGCTTTGGTGCTGTGGCTGTATTTTCTGTTTTTTAAACAGCAGACAAAAAAAATCAATATGGTAGGCTCACTGAGTGTGTTTTTAGGCAGTTTAAATAATCACTGCTTGGTGAAAAATACTTTATTCTTTGGAGAATGCTTAAGCTCTTCTGTAGAGTATCAGTTAGAAAACCACTGATCTCATGTTTGAAATGACTTCAGTTTTTCTAATTCCATTGCACTTTGTTCTGTATGCAGTACTCCTGTGCAAGGCAAAGAGAATTCTATGAAAATAAACTGCAATAGGGAATAAGGAGGCAATGATATACACAGATCAAAGAGAGCTTTGTCCTAGAGAATACTCTAGAATAAATTGTTTCCTTAAAGGAATGTAACTTGATTGAAATGCATCACAGGAGATCAGCTGCTCCATCTCTCTGCCTCTAGACAAGTGCGTTTGCGGTCATTTTAACAACAGTAGACGAGATGACTAAGCTCCTTTCCTTAAAGAGATGGATGCTAATCAGTATGTAGAGGTCTCCTGGGAAACCCTCGAGTGGCTCTGTAATGAGGTTCCAGTAGCACTGCTGTGATGAAGTACCTGGGACAGAACTCGGGATGAAGTTTCCACTGTCTTTCCCACAGTAGAAGATTCCTGATGAACTTCGAAGTGTCTTTCTCACAGCTGGGTAGAATTAAAGTTATCAACTGATCTCCCAATGGACTTTCATACACAAGTATCTGGGCCTTGATACAGCCAATGTAAGCTCTGTCATGGTAGGCTCAAAATGAAATACCAAATAACAGCAGTCCAGCTAGGCAGTAGCCAAACCCCACCCAGGGCAGGGAACAGAAAGATAAGCCCATTTTTACCTTAGTGAAAGCATGATGTGTTGGGAACAGCTCTGCCTGGTTTCAGGAGTTGTAACTGCCCCCCATGGATAAGGCTGAGTGAGCGACTTTTGGACTGTGAGCCACTAAGGAGACAAAGCTTATCCCCCGGCAGGAGTGCTGCTTCTGCTTCATCCATTTCTAGCCCCCAAAGCTTGGTCAGTTAGTCAATAATGGGTATGACCTTCAGAGAGGGACAACCTAAGCCAGACACAATCACTTGGGAGGCCATCATGGAAGGACACGGAGGGTTGCAGCAAAGAGGGGGTGATGGACCCTCACTCCCTGGTTATTCTGACATAGCCTGAGTCCCCATTTCCATCTGGGAGAAGTGCTTTTTGGCTCTAATTCACTTAAGCCTAAAAATCTATGATGGGGAGGGCGGTGCAGCCCTTTGCCGACTAGAGCTGGTTCTGGGGTGATCGTGATAAGAAAGAATTTGTAAAGACCTGTGAAGTCTGCTTTGCTAAGAGTGATTTCATTCATATGATAAGCACTTAACTTTCTGAGCAGGAAATGAGTGCGTCTTCCAAAGTTTGCAACCCCCTTACCTGACAGACACTGACTCAGATTAAGCCCTTAGATCTCTTGGAAATGTTATCTCTTGTTTAATCATTGCCACCTGACATTGATTGATGAGCTTTACCTGTATTCCTGTGTGTTATGAACCTAATAAAATCTTTTGAGGAAGGGGCTCTTGATCCTTCTCCTTTGAGAGATTGAGCACCTCTCCTCCTCAAGCAGATCATGTTTTGGCAGTTTCATTTTTATCCGTGGCAGATAGGGGCACTTGTGGGCAAAGTTTCCCTCACAATGATGTTTGCTGTTTCATGTGGAAAGGAGGACCGGAGAGAGTGGCCCAGATGTCCCTTAATCCTGCAGAGCTCACCCATGTCACCACAGTTTTCTCTGTGAAGGGTTGGAGTTCTTAAGAGGTTGCCCTCACTAAGGTGTACAAATTTAAATAGCCCATGGTCATGTTCACAGCCCAAAGAATTTCGAAGCAGGACAACAGCCCCATCCTGGGCTTGAAGTCTGGAGAGCAGCTCCATCTTGCCCTAGAAGATGATGCTCACACCCTGTCGAAAGGGCCAGGTTCCTAGGAAGGGATGGCAGGGAGATATGTGCTAAATGTTCTGCAAAATAGGCTGCCCCATCCTCTGACTCACCCAAACCTGAGTAAATCAGACAGCTAACCTGGAAAAGAAAAGTGGAATAACAACAAAACCCCTTTACAAGCCAACAATTCAACCCCTTCATTTTAATCAGCTAACTCATTTGGACCCTAATGCATTTGTTCAGAAATAAGTCTGGGATGCTCAGACTTTGAAACATATTTCTAAGTTTAGTTTTTTAAATTTTAATATTTTTTGTCCTTGTCTCACCTCCAACACTCATATCCACTAAAAATAATGTTTGGAAGCTGATCCATTTTTTATAACAGAAGACTGATTATTTCAATATCTAAGTCAGTAGAACCCAGGGCATAAGTAATATGTGGGATACATAATAAATAACTTTTATTAATAACATTTAAAAATTTATTGAATCTAAACCCATAATAACAAATGAAGTGATCCATTTTTTATGGTTCTATTAAGTGGATTTAAATTCTGAGTAACAGGAAACAACCAACATTGGCTAAAGCTAATAAACCACACCCAATAACAAGTTTAGAGGTAGGACGTTGGGCTGGTGAGCTCCGTGGTGCATCAGCTTCATGGTCCAGGTCTTTTCTAACTTTCCAACCTGTCACATCCACTGTTTTTTAGGCTGTCTTCCCTTATGATAAGCACCTAAGTTCTAGGTTCTAGGAATTAAGCATAATCAAGAAAGTTAAGAAGCAGGAAAAGAGGAAATCTGCTAGTCTGTCTAAGTTACTATTATTATTAATCACCCCTATTATTATTATTTCTCACACACAAACACCCTTTCCCAAGCCCTCAGCTGAGTTCCATCTCCCCTTGACTAGGAATGGTGTCCTTGGACCCCATCTAACCAAATCGCTTGTTGGGGAAACAAATGGTTGATTTGGCTTTCACGTTGGAGTCTCTGAGGCAGAAGCATAGGTATCACCTCAGAACTTGTGACTACTGGATATTTTTGGGTTCCATTTCACACCTACTGGCCAGAACTTCTGTAGGTGGGCCCAGCACACTGGGCTTACTTTCCAGGTGAAGCTGATTTTGCCTCCAGGATGCCAAGCACAGCTTTCCCAGAAGTGACCAGTCACAAAACACCGCACAAGATCAGCTTTGGTTGCCACAAAAGGAGGGGCAGGGACTGATGGGTAAGCAACCCCTGCCAGAGGCCTCAATATTTAATTTTCTGTCTTGCATGCAACACAGTAGTACCTGCTTCCAAGAAGGCTCTTACACATGTTCCTGCTTTATGATTCCTTCTCAGTTGGGTGGTTAGAGGCAATTTGAGGGTTGAACCACTGTTAAACTGTGGTCAAATGCCTGTCAAAATGGCACTTCACATGTCTGGGAGATCCAGTTGACTTTTTAAAAAAACCTTCAGATGTGGTCAAACTTTATTACAATAGTTTTGCTTAAAATAAGTCTTCTAATGCAAGCACTCATTTTGTAAAGGAAACAATTAGCTAAAGGTTAAACACTTGGATGACTTCTACTTTTGCTGTATTGGTGGTTAACTAAAAGAGAATTGAAACAGTTTCACTGGAGTTTAGTTTTAAGGTAGTTTAATGAGGAATAACTTCCGTGATTAGAATTAGCTATCTGTAATATGGACAGTTGTAGTTCTCCTGGAGGAGATACAGTGCTTTTGTTTCATGTTAAGACTATTTAGTCTATTTTGAAGTTTTTATTGGGATGCTTTCTGGTGGCAAGTGGAGTAATAGCAACAGATTTATCACAGCCAGTGATTGGAGCTCTCACTGAGCCGGAGCGTTGCTCACTGCATGGCTTATTTGACTATTTCAATGAATTAGAAGAAATCATTTGGAACCCTGTGATGTTGCCACAGCAACATTCATCATTGTAAAAAATGCCCTGGGGACAAAAGGAGTGAGACACTAACACATTTCCACTTCCCCAGGTGCATTGCTCTGATGCAGGCTGCATTAAATTTGCCATACGTGGGAAATTTGAAAGCAGAGTGAAAGAGGAAAGTGAGCCTCATCTGTTGATTACATGTCCCTCCCTTCTCCTCTAGGACCTTTCCCTTCTATTACTTCCTATATTCATTATTCATTGCTGCATAACAAATAATACCATAAACTGTGAGGCTGCAAACAACGAGCATTTATTATCTCTGTTTTCAGGACTCAGGAGGCCAGACATAGATGAACTGGGTCCTCAGAGCAGGCTCTTCCAGGATGACATCAAGGCAGCAGTGGGGGTTCAGTCTGATGTGAGGCTCAGGGTCCTTGTCCAAATTCCTATGTTGTTGGCAGAATTCATGTCTTTGCAGTTGTTAGGACTGAGGCTTTCCCCCTTCTTGTGGACTGTGAGCTGAGGTTCATTCTCAGCTCCTAGAGCCTTCCCACCATTCCCTGCCACAGGAGCTCCCCACAGGCCCTCTCTCCTTCAAAGCCAGTAGGAAAATCTCTCTCTTATGCTTCAAGTATCTGACTCCAGCAAGGGCCCAACCCCTTAAGGGCTCCTCTTATTAGCTCAAGTTTCCCAGCATAACTTCCCTTTCGATGACCTAAAAGTTGTCTAATTAATTACCTTAATTACATCTGCAAAAATCCCTTCACCTTTACTCTATAAGATAGCCTAATTATGGAAGTGACATCCTATCCTATGGGTGAGTCCTGCCCACACTCAAGGAGAGGGAAATATATAGGGTGTGTTCAGCAGTCCTGGGGATCTTGCCTGCCTTCTCAGAATTTTGCCCACCACTCTTCCTCTTCCCTCCCATCCCAACCTTCTCAGTTTTTGCCTGGAATATGTGTGCACGTGAGTGTTTAGGTATGAATGTGTGCCTGTACCTCTGTAATAACTGAGATAACAACCCCCCCCCACAAAAAACAATCATGGAATTGCCAAACGCATCAAGAAGAAATGATTTATGATTTTTCTCTGGCAATTTACAGCTTATGGGAAAGTTGCTGTAATTGTAGCTCCGAAAGATGCAAGTTCATTCAGACAGTTCCTTTAAAAAATAATCTATATAACAGCACACTGTAAAGGACTGCTTTACCTTGGGTCTGACAATCTATATGGACACAAACTAGAAAAGAGGTACTGAGTTCTAGATTTTAGGCAGAGCATGCAGCACAAGCTAACTAATTCATTGCTCCCAGATGAAATGTGTCCTTGGTTTCACATAGAGGAAAGATCTCAGGACTTTTCCAGTGCAGGCTCAAGCTCTCATGGGGGATTCAGCTGCTCTGCAAAAGAATGGGGTAATAGATGCTGGGAAAACCCCTGGAGACCAATGAAACCAATGGCCTCTTTTCAATGTTGTGTGTCCTAAACCAAGGTCAAAACCCCTTTTCAGAATCACGCTATTCATTCCATCTATGAGAAGAATCGTCAGGTTAACCACTTGACAATTCACTTCTTTTTGTCAGCAAAGTAATCACTGGGATAAAGCCTGTAGATAGACCTTGACTCTTCAGAAGCTATATATGGGAACTGCTGCCAATTTGTCCATTAAAAATATTAAAAATTTCAGCTCATTAATCTAAAAGAAGAAAACTTTTATGATAGGTAGAGCATGTGCTTATCTGAGTTAATAATTCATCAACAACCATGTCCTGCAGCTGGTGAAACCAAAAAGTAAATGTAGTAGAAAGTATATTAGGTTATTATCCTTAAGGCTCCTTTTGGGGCCTTGTGATTTGTTTTGGTTATTAATAACTTGATACTGACAATGTTAGTATCAAGAACACTTTAAAGCAACTTCAGAGTATGTATTAAAATGTCATGGATGTGAAATATATCTCCCCTTTTCTTTACTGTTTATCAGAGTAAGAGGGCTTGGTTAAGTCCCAGTACTTGTGAAGTGTACCTTATTTGGTTATAGGATCGGATGATGGTGGGGGGCGGGGAGAAAACCTTCTATAGGACCAGAAATGCCTGAGGCCACCAGTGTTTGGGGAGGGGAGAGGGTAAGGCTTGGAACATCTCCCTCACTGGGAAGCAGCCCTGTGGATACGCTGACTTTAGGCTTCCTGATGATTGCCTCCAGAGCTGTGAGGCAATCAATTTCTCTTGTCAAAACCATCCAGTTTGTGGTCCTTTACGGCAGCTGCGGGAAACTAATACATGTGGATTCTTTAATTTTTTTATTCCTCATGCCTAAGTGATTCCCCACAATTATTTCATTAATTTTGTATAATGTAATTAATCACTTAATACTTGATTTGAATACTGTTTTCTTTTGAAGAGTTGTAAGTGGCTTTTAACCAATTCCCCCTGATTTAAATGGATTTCTTTGTGATCCTGAGCAGTTCCTAAGTTTCTACTCCTACCAGTTCACTTTCTGTTGCTTTTAAGATAGCACCTACCAGAGACTGAGATTTTTGTGCAGAGAAAGATTTTCTCCTTCTCTGGGTGTTTATTATTGTTAGGAGTATCATTTTCTGCTGTTCATCAGTGCAGAACCTGAAAACAAGCGGAATTGTGCTGGAAAGTTTTCTTTCATACGCAGTTATTTCAGAGATGTCTGGGGAGAGGCTATAAACATGTATTTTTTAGGTGAGTCCATAGGGGATGGTATCTGGTAGTTTTCCATGGGGAGAAATGCCTGAGAAATTGACCTCACCCAGCATGATGCCAGGCCTGAAGATATAACATTTTTATTGCAGGGTTTTTCAAAAAAAGGAAAACCCTCAACCACACAGCATGATCTCTACAATATGAGTTCAGCTGGTGGCACACAGAGGGACTCTGGAAAGTAAATTGCTTATGCTCCGGATAATTGTAAACCATCTGCTAAGGCGATCTTTGGAGAGCACCTAATTGTGACATTAAAGTATATGTCACAGTGTAAAAAGTTGCGTATATTATACATTGTCGAATATGGACGCAATATGCATAGTGAGGAAAAATTTCAGTATGCTAACAGTAATGACATTGAAATGGGAAATTTTTTTTATTTTCTAAATGATTGAATATCTACTATAGTCAAATAGGGAGAAGTACATAATTAAAAAAACTAAAATGTCCTATAAGAATCAGCACTGTGCGTAATTTTGTGCTGTTTTCCCTTTTTAGCTTGGCTGAGCAGATGTGTTTGGGACTTGATCAATCAGAGCTACCAAACCCATCATGCCTGTGATGATGAGCCAGCTGTGCAGGGGCCCGTTGCCTGCAGGGCCTGATGGAAACTGAGAGAAGGCTGATAAGGCAACGCCAGATTCACTGGTCACCTACAGACTCTCCATCAGGGCTCAAAATGGACTCATTAAGCACAATTAATAACCTGAATTCTATGTATCATAATGGTCACGTGTTGCAAAAAAACATGATCAGCATAAATTGAAAACTCAGGAGTGCTCTTCTTGGGCATACAATTCTGCAAAATAGCTTAACAATGTATATTTTAACAATTTTTTTCCACAAAATTTGTTATCTTGATAGAAACTGCTGAGCCAGGTGGATGTAGTTATCGCAATCAAGATCGAGGAGAAGAAGTTGTTGTTGGTGGGCAATGTGTGTGTGTGTGTGTGTGTGTGTGTGTTAGTCTTAAGCTCTAGGCAAAAGATCTTGAAAGGAAAGTAATAATAAGAGAGTTATTAGGTGTGAGCATCCTATCATCTCTTTTTCCAACCATGCTTCCATTTCGAACACCATTATGTGAAAATGTGAAAAGGCAGGTTTTACGTTGTTATTGTTGTGTGTGTAAGACATGACTGGGTGGTAGACTGCTGTACCAAATTAACATTTATCCCATGTCCTGAAAGAAAGGCACTATAGCAATTTAACACTATTTTTACTTTACAAAATGAATTGGAGTTAGTTTTGAAGGATTACTATTAAAACCAGGTGGGAGAAGGAGTGGTGGAATGTTAACACAGGTAATATTGTAAATACTCTTTACTGAGTGCCTATACTATGCCAGGAACTTGGCTGCCTGTTTATGTATGTTAACTCATTTCTTCACACAATACTTCAAGTTTGATTTTATTGGCTCTATATTACTGGCAAGGAAATTGAACTATCTAATTGTGTTCACTTTTTAAATCTATTAATTGGGGTAAGATCAGCTTCTATAACAAATAAAGCCCAAGATTTAAGGGACTAAACATACTCACAGTTGATTTCTCATTGTGCAACAGGTCAATGGAGGTGCTCCTGGTCAGTCTATCTCCTTGCTGCAATTCAGGGACCCAAATTAATTTAATATTGTGGCCCATTCATCACCTACAGCCTTCAAATCTTGTGCATCCACCTGGCATAGAAGGGAAGATAGGATAGAGAAGATAAAAATGCTTCTTAAATACTCTTGCCCAAGAGTGATGCATAGCACCTAGGCTCATGTTCCATGAATGAGACTTCTCTATGGAATGCAACACACACTCCTGGGTGCAAGGGGCGAGGTCTGGGAAGCACAGTTCCCTTTGGGTAGGCACATTGCAATGGCAACGTCACAATTGTGAAGAGAAGCGCACATTTGTTGGACAGAAAATTGTCTCTGCCTCACTTGATCATTAATATGATATCAACCACACCCTAAGTATACATTTGTGGTTTTCATTTTACTGTAGTTTTATTTTAAAAATCTTGCATGAAATTCATATTAAAGAAAATGGTCAGATGTTGATATAATGATTCTACAATACACTGTGAGAATAGAGTGTTTTCAATTAATTGTCTTAACATTAATGTTGAGGTGAAAGATATAAATGAAAGATAAATGGGGAGCTAATAACTATTTCCCAGGGAGAAGTAGGCACAACTAGGGGCATGCTTGCCTAGAATAACTGGCTGTGATTTTTTTACTGGTTAGACTATGTCTTCTAGAATTTCTCAGAATGCTGGCAAAAAGTTGCCCCCATAAGGAGGGATGTAAGGACTACCAGAAATAAACCTCAAAGATTTTTTTGAAGACAGCAAGGTAGGTATGCATGCCTCCTGCTAGAGAAGACAGGCCTTTGGGTTTACCCCATTTCCCAAGTGGTTGAAATTTGAGTCCCTGGAAAAGAGGTTGGCGGTGATAGGGGTGACACAGTGCCCATGGAAGCCATTCCTCCCATATGACTTTGACATTAGGTTGTTTTAAAGTTTGTGAAATCTGAGGGTTTGGATTTGAGGTCGTTTTCAGTTTTAGTTTTACTAAAATTTTATCCAAAACCAAAGGGCATAACAATTACAGTCAAATGAGTTGGTACTAAAAGAGGTGTTAGAAGTCCCTACTCTACCTGTGATGTTTATAAATAAATTAACAGAAAGCCTCAAAACCTTTGGCGTAGCTCTAATTAGCAACCAGACTAGAAGGATAACTCAGGTTTCCTGTGCCCCAGCTCATCATACATTTCATCAATTCATTTCCTTTTAAATTTACCTGATTTAACAAAAGTGTATTGACTGCGCTCCAGGTACCAGACACTGTGCTAAGTTCTAGAGATGTGGGGGAGGCTGATACAGAGAGCATCCCACACCAGTTCCTAAGAAATTAACTCTAGATTCCTGCAGCCAAGTTTCACTTATTTTAAATAATGAATAGAATGATGGCTCCCTCTTGCTTGGAACCTTGCCAAAAATTTATCGCCTTTCTTGTTGTCTTTGTGCAACTCAGGATGATTTTGTTTTTTTTTCCATTCTGATACCATTTAGTATTCCTGTCTGATATATATCAGAAGTCTTAGGGGAATAGGTCAGTAGCTGTATTCAATCGGAATCTACCCTCATTTCATCTACCACCACCAACCTCTTTTCCAGGGACTCAAATTTCAAGGCTCAATTTGGGTTTCCAACTGGTGTTTCAGACTCTAAAGAAGGTTGTCAACAGTTGAATTGCCTGAATTATGTGCAGAAAGGTCCATGCAGTTGGTCAGAAGCAAACTGTGGTGAAGATGGAAGACAGCGCAGTCCTCATCTCCCAAAGGTGCACATGCTTTCCAAATTGCCAGTAAGTTGCAACCACATGATGCGGTGGGGGATAGTTATTGGAGAATACAAACTTTCCCTTCTTCAGTAAGTCACCATAGGGATTTTTCTTCTGGCGATTAGCAAGCATTTGTTGTTGGTTTCAAGAGAAACAAATACAATTTTACTTGATTTCTGACTGTGATGAAAATATGGCTGTGGAGTTTGGGAAGTCGGGTTGTATGTTTCATGTGTTCTAGGTTTTGTCTTGGAGCACATTTACTCAAAGATTCATTTTATTCATTGTGGGTAGGTTCCCCAATTTAGTCCACCAATACCCCTTCACTCTCTACCCTAAAGGGAAGAACTAAAACAAGCTGTTATACTCAAAACATGCCGGAAAAATGATGCCATATAGCTGGGTTTGTAGCTTGCAAATCATCCTCATTTACCATCAGTATTATTGGAAACCCCATTTCAAAATATGGTTTTGGTTTACCAACCTTGCACATGTAAAATTGTGTAACAAAAAAAATCAGTCAAGGAAACAGAGAAAAATGCTTTCAATAAAAAAATTTCAGTATTAGAAGGGAAGGAATAGGCATTTACAGTTCACCTGCTTCCTCTCACAGATGAAAAACTGAGGTCCAGAAAGGCAGATGACATGAACATGGTCATAACAAATGGAAGGAGGCTGGGATTCAGATCTTAGCATAAATCTGCTTTGCTTTCTGTTGGTTGCTTGGCCATGCAAGGCTTTGGAAATTCAGAACTGGCAAGATGAAGGTCACAGAGGAGTTAGTTGTCATCTGATCCAGGGTCATTCTGAAAATAAATTAAAATACAGCTGAGGTAATGTTGGCATTCAAATTTTATTTCAATAAATGCTCACTGAATGTCTCCTATTATTATTATTTTCTTTCAGGTACTACTTGGTTTTAATCCCCCCTACTATGTTCTAGTTATGCTCTTATCTGTTATTATATGCCAACTGACTTACTTGGATGTTACTTCTTTAAACACCAGTTTATCTGTTTACGGCTATGTGAATTACTTAATCAGTTAAAGAAATTAAGTAGATTGTGTGGGCTCAAGACCCAGCCAGGTTTCTGTGAACCTCCAAACTGTATCTGTTTGCTGTACTTTCTTTGGCACTCACTTTCATAACCACAATCATAAAAAAAATTAACAGGAAAATGAAAGTGATGAATAATGTGTTGTTTAAAAACATGGCAAAAATTCCTGGACACTTATCCCATTGATATATAGACATGTGTACCCTCCACTTGAATTTACTTGGTCTTACGAATACTTTGACTATTGAAGTATAAAGGAAACGATGCTATGCTCCTTTTGAGGTTAGGTGATAAAAGGTTATAAACACCCTTTGCCTTCTTTGCTAGGATGCTCTCTCTTGAGCCCTGTGCTGCCATATAAGAAATCAACTGCTCTGAGGCTACTACACTATGAAAGAAGCCTAAGTCACATAGAAAGTTCTGTGTGTATACAGTTCCAGCTGACCCCAACCTTATGTCATTCTATCCCAGGTACCAGATATATAAGTGCAGAAGCTTTCAATGAGTCTATCTCCTAGTTGGCTGAGTCACCCCCTTGTCACTTGGGTCTTCCTGGGTAAGTCCCCAGACATCATGGATCAGAGACATCTCATTGCTATCATATGCAGTCCAAATTTCTGCCCACAGAATGCATGAGCAGAATAAAAGTGCTAGTTTCTTATACAGCTAAGTTCTGAGAGGACTTTTGTAGAGCCATAAGTAACTGAAACAGACTGGGAACCATGGAGCTGGCTGCCAGTTGACTGGGTTAGGTTTAATTTCTAGAGAAAATAAAAAAGAATTCTCCATCCTAGTCAATTTAGAGACATCTAGTAATAGTTTTCTTTCTCACTTCCAAAAACTTCATTTATTAGAGTATCCTTATATTAGTAGAGAGCTTGTTAATCAGAAAAAAACAGATTGCAAACAAATGTCATGCCAAAAAGCTGACTTTCCATGGCAATTGAAAATCTTATTTTTAAAGTTCACACTGAAAGCAAAACAACCTTGCAGCCAATCCTTATAATATTGATTGATTTATACAGTTGCTTTGCTTTTAATCAATCTTTCTCTAATTTTACAACTATATTCTTTCTGAATTTAATGTTTATGAACACATATTCCTGGACTTTTTCCAGAGAATCTGAGTAATGATATCCAAAATTCTGTAAAGTATTTTATATGCAGAAATATTTTGATTGATTTTACTGATAAGAAAATGTGTATGGGTATACATGTTATTTATAATACATTAGTATGTTCTCTGTGGCCTTATACTAGATTATAAAAAAAAACCACCCCCCAAAACAAACCCAAAACACCAAAATCTAAAATACCCCTTCAAAACAGAATTTTAGTGGCTTATGATGGGTAAGGACATCCTTAATACATTGGTTGATCCTTGAATGTAGACTTGAAAATAAAATTACACATATGAGTATATTGTCTGTCTCAATTTGTTAATGATACCCATAATTTAAAAGGGCTCATGTTTAAATGTTCCTCTGCTAAAACTTGGTATTTTGTGAGAAGTAATGAATTCTCTTTTCTAATATATGAGCATTCCCCATAATAGGACACTTTTTACAACTCCAAAAGCATTCATTCTTCCAAAAAAACAAACCAGAATTAGATTACAGTTTCTGAATATTTAAATATTTTGAATATTTATAATCCCCAATATTCATTCTTGAATGCTTATGGCTGAATGTTCTCGACTAGTATAATCCTTGTAAGGAAACTGTTTAGGTGAGAAGGAAATCTTTGGTTGAAGGAAAAGTGATGTAAACCTTAGAAATGAAATTACTATTTGAGGATTTCATGTTCATGGATTTTTTTCTGCCTTCTGATATTTTATCATTTTTATTTATGGAGTCACCATATTACTTAGCTATACATTTTATAATGCAAAACCACTTCTAGCATGAAGATTACTTTTTGAGATTCAGAAATAAAATCTAAGTCAAAGGGGAAAAAGACTTGCTTCCTGAGTCCCAGTGGATGCTATGATAGAGACAGAATTCCAAGCTGGCTTCCCAAATTCTCCCTCCCACTGCACACACACCCACATTAACGGAAGGTTTTGGAGCCCTCGATTAGGTTATTGAATGACATAGTTGATGATTATCTACATCGCCTGAGTGTCACAGGTTGAGGAATGTGGCAGCCTCTATGAACAGAGAATGGCTGCAGCTAACAGCTGTCAAAGAAGTGTGGACTTAGTCCTTCAGTTCCAGGTCCCTGAATTCTGCCAACAAAAATGAACTTCAAAGTGGATTTTACCCAGAGCCTCCAGGTGAGCAGGTGAGAACTCAGCCCCGAGCCAGAGAGCACAGGCTCGCCATTCTAGATCTTTAACAGAACTGGGAGCCAATAAAGGTGAGCTGTTTTACACCTCTCAGTTACTGGTAATTTGTTGTGCAGCACTGTGTTCTTATGAAGGACCCCAATTCTTTTTAATTCTCACTGAGGACATGCTTATGGATTTTAGAAAGAAGGGAAGGGGAGAGAGAGAGAGAGAGAGAGAGAGAGAGAGAGAGAGAGAGAAACGTCCAGCAGTTGCCTCTTGTAGGAGCCCTGACTGGGGGCTGAAGCACATGCCCAGACTTGGACTTGAACCTGCAACCTTTCTGTTTAGGGGATGATGCTCCAACCAACTGAGCCACACCAGCCAGGGCAAGGATCCCTTTCTAATTTCAGCATTTACCTCTTAAGTCCAGCCACCAATGTTCTGTCCCTCTTTTGTTCTTTTGCTTGTCTTTGAAAGGATCAAGGTATGGCATAATGAGAAATAGAATCACAGTAAATCTCTCCACCTAGTAGTGCCAGTGTGTGGGGTGTTTTTCTCCATGAAGTCTGAAAAATATTCATTAAGTTCTCTTCTTCATTAAGTCTGTAAGATTGAGTTCCGTGAAACTGTTATAATGAACACTTTCTTGCAGTCTTTATTGTCTTCTAAGTGTTTAGAATAATTTGACAGAAAGTTTCTCTGAGATTCTCGAAACAGAAGTTTGAGTAAAAGAAAATCTGGGCTAAACACTTGCCTATGGTGAGAAAGGCTGTGAAAGTAGCTAAGAAAGAAGTGGATCTCGGAGGTTACATATTCTAAGTTCAAATCCATAGGCAATTGAATTGTTGGCTTTGTGTTTCCTGATCACTTTTTGTCTGTGGGATTGGTAAATACATATATCTTAGCTCAAACAGAAAGGATATATATAATGTATGTCATGTAAATCAGATTGTAAAAAGCTGAAACTTGGGTGAACTCAGGGAATCAGACAAACATTTTCAAAACAGACAAAAATACCTGTCATATAGGATAACAAACTACCATCTAATTGAGGCTCAGAATCCCAGTTTTTTTCCTCCCCTCTTAGGACTTGATTAGATTATGCAGCGACATTTAATGTAATAAAGCAAGTGACCTTGCAGCAGCCTAGCTATAATTCCAGCCGCACTTTTCAGACCTCAATGCATACACAAAGGAAATATCATATTTCAAAATTCATTTAACTGTGCAGTTGAGAGCCGCCACCTAACCTTCAATGGAAATCATTAATCTGCAACATAATGATATGCTCAAAGGCAAATATCAAGAGAAAAATCTAATGGAATTCTACAGGTTGAGTCATAGTGTTCATCACTAGGGTTCCAAGTGATGAACAAGCTCAAGTGAAATCATATGCTCATGGATGTACATCAATATTTGGTAGTACCTATATGTGTGAAAACACATTTCCAGAGATGAAATACATCAAATCTAGTCAATTTTGATCATAAGAAACACTGACCTTGAAGCAGCAAGCAAAGTGTTATCCCCCACAAATTCTATTCTTCTCATTAGCAGATCTATATTACAAATAAAAAATTATACTCACTTATTAGTATTTATGTTGATTTTTTGCCCATAAAAATGTGGGAATTTGTTCTTTTTCCTGATTTTAAGTACCTGCACAATATCCTGGATTTTTCTGCTTGGCTCACAGAGTCTGAAATATTTACCATCTGACTCAACTCTGCAGAGAGGACGGTCTCTGGTTTGGCTCACACCCTCTTCAGTCTCGTCTACCACGGTTTCCTCCTCACTCACTGCACTCCAGCCGCACTGGTCTTCCTGCAGTTGATCAAAGGTCTTTCCACTTTAGGACCGTGACAAATAATGTATCCTCTCCATGCTAACATTTATGCATCCCACTGGGCTCAGTTTAAGTGTCACTTCTTCAAAAAAGTCTCTTGTGACCTATCCTCTTTCTGCCAACTAAGACGGGTTCACTTCTTCTAACGGCTTTTCAAAGCCTTCACTGTTCTTCTTAGCATGTGAGAAAAACTCAAGTAGCTGTTTTTACATGAATATTTGTTCCATTTCTAGTTCACCCAGTGTACCATATAGTCATGGCAGCATGAAGCACATCTATGTTATTCACTGATATGTCCCAGCTGGTACATAATTAGACAGTCCATTTATGTGCACAGCTTAGCTATCATTGTTGAAATCTGTTGGGTCAATATTGTGAGCATCTATGGCTGAAAATTCAATAGTGAGTCTTGTCAGAGCAAATCTGAGGAATGTTTCACCAGAGCACCTTGTAAGGCAAGCCACTGGCAAGTTTCATGTGTTTTATATGCACATAATGATCACAACAATTCAATACAATTTCACCTGATGGCTAATTGGGAAACAGAATGAAAGAATAAATTTTAAATGTAGTAATTTCAGACTGGAATCATAGTTTATTGCCGAGGGAGTCAAGAGCTGGGAGACTCTCTAGCAAGTTCTAATGGGCTGCTGAATGGGCCACTGGTTTCAACAGCACCAGAAATTAACTAGAAAATTAGGCAAAACCATCCTTTTCCTAGGCCTTATTTTCATCAGTTGAATTGCAGAACATTTATAGATTAACAGACCTTTGTTTCTAGGTCAAAAATGTTCCAACTTTGCCAGGTATCAGTTTCAATAAACACTAATCACAAACACTCTTATTGTAAGGCGAATAACATGATTCCTGGGCTTATGTGAAAGAGTGGAATCTCACTTTCTTGGACTAAAGCTGGTTACTGTAAACCGGGTTACTATATAGTATCTGTGCAAGAGTATATGTGTTTATATATGCTATTGAATGAATTTCCCAGTCCAGCTTCCCCACAGAAAATGGAAGTTCAAGACTATCAGAATCATCTCCTATGCAGGCCCACTATCACGCGCAGGACCAATGGAGAAGACCAAAGGAGGCCCACACCCCATATGATATGTTTACAATTCTATCTCATGCTAAATTATGTTAAGTAAAGTATGTTCTTTCCTCTGTCCTTGACAAATATGTCTTCATAGCAATCAAGAAGACCAAGTTCAAACGTAGAATTGTTGGGCGCCTTAGATTTTCTTAATGGAACTTGAGAGCATTATCTTCCACCTCCAGTGTGGTGAACCTGTACCCATGTATATGGAAGAGCAGTTTGCATGTCCACAAGTTATGCACACCCCAGAAAATCACAGTCTTTGACCAACCCTCTCAAAGCACAGGGGCATACGCACCTGGGGCAGAATCTGTCCTTGAGAGGACGAACCTGCAGTTAGAGGCTCATGCTGCCCCTGGAAGTGGACTCAGAGCCTTTTCAACAGAGAGTTCCACAACGCTTGTGATGTGCTTGTTCTGTCTGTGTGTCTCTAGTCCCTGAGAATAAAACTGGACACCTGTCCTCTAGGGAAGAAGAGTCCATTTTTAGTTTGCAAACATGAGAGGAAGAAAATGAAGAGGGGGAAAATGGGAGAAACATAACATTTATTGCCAAAAAGTAATGGTGCAGCATAGCACTGATTGAGATAGGGAAATGTTATTATTCAGTGATTTTTTTCTTTCCTGATTGTGTAATTGAAAATATGGATTACTTTTTGTTGTTTCTTCTCTTCCCAAATAAATTTAGAAATTGGCTGAAAATACTTGGGCAACAGTAGAGCTGTAATTCACTTTTTAAAATCAGTTGCAAAGCATTGCAATTTTACCAATGTTCCTTTTTATTACAAAGAAAGAGGAAAATGATTTTTAAAAAAATAATGTAAATGCTTAAAAGGAAAACACTGACAGCATTGTTTCAATTTACCATAATTACCAAAGATTTATTCCTTAATTACATTGGTTCAGTGTAACTGTCGTAGGCTACCCTAAAACACTCACATTTCCTCTTCTTCACTATTTGCAAATTACTGTGCCTCTAACCTACTGAAAATCCTCAGACCACCCAGGGAGCACTCTGCTGATTGGAACCCTGCCACTAAACACATACATCTCTCTGCAGAGCGCTGGTCACTGCTCTGAGATTTTGAAAAGAATGAAAACTTTTTCTTCTTCAAGGTTAGCCCTCTGGTGATTGGAATCACATGGTCTCTTGGAGAACTTTGACAATCAATCATTTTTGCTCTAAAATTGTTCACCACTTTTTCTCTAAAATTATTTTCTCTTCCCAGTGGAAACATATTTAAATTCTCTTCTTGTGTAACAAGCATCCCTCTGTTTACTTTATCTCCCTATGCTTTTCTTTCACAGCCAAGTTTCTAAAAAGAAATCAGAATGAAAAAGAAGAGATAGTACTCTTTCTCTACTGTTTACATGACCTTCATTACACTGACAACATCATTTACTAACCCCTACCCCACTATCCACTAAAAATCACTTATTTCTGAAGTTTTCAGTGGTTTCCAAATAACATTCAGTATATAATTTCTAAAGCTACTATTTTACTTGATTTTTCTGTAAGACTGGATGTTGACTTTGTCCTTTAAATCATCCTCTTGGCTCAAGTTCCTCATTTGGCCTCTAGTGACTTCCGATAGAGGGGGATTCCTCATTACTGCAGCTGGGTTTGGAAGTCTGGGATCCCCAGGTGGTCACTACGGACACCACAGTAGAAGTGGCCTCATTACTGTTGGGTCATGGTGTACCTCATTACTGCTGGAGCTTGGTAAAAATCCCGACTCTTCACCTAACTCCTGTGACAGCACCAGACCAGGGACAGAGTGGGAGGGTGGACAACAAGATGACCTGTGACATTGCAGCAGGGTGGGGCAATGGCTACTGGGATAGAAATCTCTGGACTGTGTCTTTATAATTTTGTGTTTCCACCTACATCCTTGCTTGAACTAGCCACTCCACTGGTGTGTGTTGAAGGAATCAATAAATTAACATGTAAATCTCTATGTTAGTTTTTCATTCACTGTCATAAGAAGTTACAATAAACTTAGAAACTTAAAAACAGCACAGAATATATTACCTCCCAGTTCTGTAAATCAGAAGTCTAGGCCCAGCATGGCTAAACTTGGTCCTCTCATTTGAGTCTCCTGAGGGCAAAATCAAGGTTGTGCCAGGGCTGCTGTGCTTTCTGGAGGCTGTGGGGAAGAATCTTCTTTCAAGCACATTCAGGGTGTTGGCTGAATTGAGTTTCTTGCAGTTGTAAGATTTGGAGTCCCATTTCCTTGCTGGTTGTCAGCTGAGACCCAGTCTTTGCTTTTAGAGATGGCTCCCCAGCTTTTTCATGCCTTCTGTGTGGCCAGCCTCCAGCAGGGGCAGGTCATGTCTTTTCATTGTTCAAATCTTTTTAACTTTGCCTTCTGTCGCATCTGTCAGGTTAACTTTTCTGTCTTTCTTGACTCCTTGTGGATTTCTCAATCTCAGATCTTCCGATTCAGGATCTTAATTATATCTGTGGATCCCCTTTAGAGCAGTGCCGAGTTTAGTGTTTAACTGAATAACTAGTGGATGGAGGTCTTCTGGACACATCTTTTGATTTGTACTTACCACAGTCTCTTTGAGTAAAAATACATGAATGCAAAGATAAAATGTAATGTATAATCAAGGCAAAGTTATAAGCACACCAAGACAATGATTGTCATGGCATTTCAGTGTTTTATTTATCCTCATTGAATTATGTTTTATATTGGATGTGGAAAAAAGTCAATAGGACACTGCCTTTTAGGGAAATTTTAGTTTATTTGTAGAATGTTAGCTTCATGGGAGCAAAAAGTGGTGCTTTTTTTTCCTATTCTATTTTAAGGACTTAGTATGGGACCTAATACCTAACAGGTGCTCAGTAAACATTTGTTTTGATTGGTTGACCTAGTGGTCTGTTAAAATGTAAATTCATAAACCAAAAGGAAGGAAATGCAATTTAAAGCAGAGAAAGAGCACTATGAACAAAAATGTTCTTAAACCATGCTTTTGGATTAGGTTTTCAGTTTCAACCTTTATGGGTGAATATGATGTAAAGGGATTTAGTCACAGACATAAATAACCTTTCCCTTCACAATGGATTCACTGGAGCAGAGGTTTCATCCTGAGAAGAATTGAGGGTTACACCAAGATGAGGGTGGGTGCTTAAAGCTGAATAAAGAGGTTCAATTTTCTCCTGAGGTTAACATAAAGTTCACACAAGTGTTTGAAATGTGAAGCCAATGATGGAAGTGGATGTATAAAAGATTAATTTGATGGCAAATTGGAGGCAGAAATGTAATTGGAAGACTATTCCATATCAGCTGTAACAAGCATCTCTAACATCTTAATGGTTTAAGTGGCCTTCCCTGTGGTGATTTAAAGGGGTGGTTCTTTCTTTTTTTCTGGTGCCACCATCTTCTACAGGTTCCTTGGGGGTTGCTAATGGACCCTTCACACTCAGTTTCCCAAGGATTGAAGGGAGTACAGAGAATGACCTGTAGCAGCTGATGGACCTGAAAAGGGCACATATCAGTCTGTCCACATCCTATTGGATAGAATTGGCCACCTCCTCCACCCTTAAATAAGGCAGCTGGAAAATGTGGTAATCCAGTGTGTCTAAGAATAGAAAGCAGAACTGGTCAGCACCTAGCCGGTCTCTGCTATGGAACTCTCAAAGCTCAGAGAAATCCCACAGTGAAATGCCTCTTTAACTGTGTTTGGCTTCATGCTTCCCAAATTTCCTTGATTGTGAATTTTCATTTCTAGAATAATATGATTGTTAATTCTTATACCTGGTGTTATGAGGAACCGAATTTGGGAAATTAGCTTTAGGCATCTCCCTTTAGCAACTTTTGAAGATGTATCATGCTTTTTAGGACACTGGGCCAATAAAATAAGGACTTAGAAATCTTAGGCCTAAATGAATAAACATTTCTAAGATAGCGTAATTTGCACTTAGAAGCTGCCTCTTTCTAAGATATATGACCTTATTATAGAATATTACAACCTCACTAAACCAGTGATTTCAAACCTGTACATTTCGGAAAATGGATACTATACCTATTGAATATGAGGAGTGGTCATTGCTTTAGTATTAGCAGAGTCCATTGCACAGGTCAGAAGGTTTTTCTCTTATTTTTTAAGACAAATCTTAAAATAGTAGAAAGACTATAAAGAGCAAAAGTCTGGTCTGATTTTTTGGGTAGAAGCCCTCAAGCAAAATAATGTAATGTTAGTTTTTCTAGGGCAGAGAGAAGGTCAAAGTAGTTCTTTTGACATAAGTATATAATAATGTCATATTTAGAGACCATAAAAAGTGGAGAATAAACCCAGAGGAGGTAATACAAGGACATAAGGTGCAGTACTGGGAGGTTTTAAAGAAAAGATTGGTGGCTTGTTGATCAGTTCTGAAGATGATGGTGGACTGAAAAAATAAGAATAATTAAAAAATTAGTAATACAACAAAAGAAAAATGTCAATTTTTCTCACTTTTTAATTTTCTCTTCTCACTGTATAAGTATGTGTAAGGGTTTTCAATATTTATGGAAATGGAGAGAGGGGACATCTCTTATTATTTTCCAAAAGATGTCTGCCAACTGTGATAATGTTTGATCATTTGTCACTCAGAAACACCCAACTTTTAACCCTAAAAATCCATATAAAACATCCTCTCCTCAATGTGCATTTCTATCTATTGGTTTTTATACCACTTTGGAAAAGAAGTTCCTTGGAGATTCAGTGAATAGTTCTGTTATGGGTCAAACTTTGTTATGGCCCATAATTATGAGAAAACAAAGTTAAAACTTTGACTAAGAAACACTAATATAGACATTGTCACATCTTCATATGAGAAAGTGCCCTAGGATTTTGCCTTGAGGGTAGACCAGTAGACTAGGCATCGAATTCTCCCAATGATAAAAATTAACATTTAGTTATGAGGCAATGGTCGTTTGTAGTTATTTAACAAATTTCATGCATATTTCTCATTGTTGTTTAAAATGGTAGCATATTGAGGTCAAGCACTATGATAAAAGCAGACAAAAAGACAGTTTTTTTAGAATAAAATTTGGTCTAGTCTTCAGCTGAAAGTGGGGTAATAAATTATTTATGTCAGCTGGAGATTCCTAAGGCAAGCTCCCAGCCAGCCAAAGGGCTTGTAGCAGCTAACATTCAGGAGAAGTTTAAGGATGAGGGTGGGGTATGAGTGCCCTATCCTTTACCAGCTGTGTGGGTGTGTCACTCTTAGTCCGCTACTTTATACATAAGAGAGTATTTATCAGGCAAACATAGATTCTTCCTGCATCGTGGATTCCTTATCCCATCAGTGTTTGTCTCCATAATGAAAAGAACTGATTCGGAGGGTGTTGATGTTTACTCTGGAGGGACCCTGTGGCTGAGGTTTCAAGGTTACTTCATTATTTCTGTTATGAAACCGATTCTAGAAATAATTGAGGGAGGAACTTGATTGAGCCTCTGTTTTTTTCCAAATACATGTTCCTCTTTTCACTCAAAAAATGTGGTCACCGCATCACCTGAGAACTTATTAGAAACACAGAATTTTAGGCCCCATGTTAGATCGTTCACGTTCGAGTCTGGAATTTAACAAGACCCCCAGGTGATAGAAAAATGGAAAGTTTGAGAGTTCACTACAGGTACACACATACCTACATGGAAAGATAAATAATATAAATGTACAAATAGTTCTGAAAGCTTGCTACCCTAGGTATACCAAATCCATTTCAGTGTGGGTGTAAGAATTGGGACACCTGGAAGACCCAGACGTTCCCTACCTTCCGGCAGATTTCATTTGCCAGCCTCATTAGATGCCAAGACATTAAGTAGTTCTCTAGAAGTTAGTGTCGTGCCCTGCCCCACAGATCACCGGTGTTACCTTGAAGGAGGACAACAGAGCACTCTGTGGATGAGCTTCCTGAGGGCGGGGCTCAGCAGGGCAGGCTGTGTGTCTGTGAAGCTCACAGTCTCATTGCTTTCCTCTGGATAAACAGGAGTTTGGTCTCTTAGGCTGTCAATCCAACTCCTTCAGCAAGCACCAAATAAAACAAACAAACAAAAAATAAAAAGATAGGAAGAGAAGGGCAGCAACAAAGTGGATAACAGTCCAGGCAAATACCAGACAAAGTAAAGTGAGTGGCAATGTGCTGCAATAGAAGGAAAGAACAAGGGAGGGGACAAATAGAGTTCAGGTCTAAAATGTGGAGTTACTCGAAGGCAGAGTTCGTGACCTAAAATGTCAAAGGAAAAATGGTGTTTTTCAGCTGTGGTTTCTGAGCTTTAACCCTCCTCGTTAGATGGCTATTTAAGTGGAAGATGATTTTCTTCATGTTGCTGTACATCAGTTAATATTTTCTTACATTCTGATATTAAGTTAGAGAACCAGTTTATATCGAGTGCAACAGGGCATGGAGTGTATAAAAATAGTGTACCAATCAAATCGTGGTGTTGGGGAACATTATATAATATTAATTATTTTCATCAATATTTGTTACTTCGTTATCAGGAGGAATGGATTGTACCCATAGCCTCATTGATGTCACTTCTGTCCCCCCATTTCTTTATCTAGTTTAACTTCTCTCCCCTGTTTCTATCCCTTCAACTGTTCTCCGGCTGCCATTGTGGCTCATCCTTGAATACAGATTGAAGAATTAACGTGGTGTAGTGTTTGAACAGCACTTTCCTCAATGAACTAAAAATATTGATCCTCTATAATGGCAAACCAAGATTTTGTTTCAGGAGATTTGGGGGTTTTAAATAATCAGGGGCAAATTGCTATCTAAGTGTTCTTCAACACGAAAATTCTATATTCCATGATTTTTAAGTTGTTTTTTTTAAAACTCTAGTTCCCCACTGGTGAAAAAGAGCAAATGCATTTTTATTTCATACATTTTTAGGAATACATGTTTTCCTGGAGGGAGTGGTAGATTCTTGTATTTCTACCTAATGAATGTTTGCATTCCATTCAGGAGACAGGTAGAGAGAAATGGTGTTTCTGCCCACATGACTGCCCAAGACTGGGGTTTAGAGGAGACTCTCTATCATGCTTCTGAGGCCAGTGCTGTTTTCCTCTCTTCTCCTCATTCTGAAGAAAGCTTGCAGACATTTACAACCCGAAGGGCCTGATGTTTCAGGGTTAATGCAGTCCATCAGACATCCTGAAAAACGACCTACTTCTCTACCTGAGAACAGTGGCTGCTGGGCAGATGTCAAACATTCCTGTGGCCATAAAACCTGCTTCCTTTCTATTCCTTCTTCTCTTCCTTCCACCGGACAATAGGATTCTTTCTAGAGGTCAGTTACCATTGTTGGCTCAGAACAATAAGGTATATAAAATATACAAGGGTGCTGAAGATAATAAGTGTTAACTTTTTTTTTTATCTAAGTCACCCAAATGCAGGGGCCCAGAATCACTGAGAAGGGGCAGAGGAAGAAGAGCTTGCCATCCTGAATAAAGAGACAGGAAATTAATAAAGCCCTGCTTCTCAGATTTTATTATGCATAAAATCATCTGTGGGTCGTGTGGAAATGAGGATTTTGATTCAGAAGCTCTGGAGTGGGACCTGAGATGCTGCATTTCTACAGAGCTCCGAAGTGATACTGATGCTGCCGGCCAGTTGCCCACAGGTTACCCTGGCTACTCCAGGATGTAGATGCAGAAGACGAGGGCCGGTCCCTGCTCAGACAGCCATGGCAGCTTCCCTGCTCCGAGTGTGATCTGAGGGCTAGTAGCAGTGCCCAGCCCAGCTATTTTGGAGCCTGCGGCCGAAGGGAAAAAATCTGTCTCTATGTACACTTATCAAATACCCTACCACAGTCCAAACCCAGTGGAACATATTAATGAAATGCCTGCAATGCTAATAATAGCAATAACAATAATAAGGGATTATGAAATTCAAAGCACACACCGTCGCCATCCCTCCGAAGCCTGTGCAGTGGGTCCGAAAGGCAGCGTGGGTTGAAAACAGCTGTTCCTGTTGCACAATAATGTAGAGCGGTAGAGCAAACAATAGCCTGCTTTTTGTGAAAATTTTTAATATATTGTAATCAAGGACATTATTACATTCATTTCGAAAATACTGCATTCAGTTTGTGTATTTTGGTCACAGATGTTTGGGGCCTGGCCTTAACTTTTGTGCTTGAGGGAAGTACCTCCCTTTCCTCACTGGGTCCCAGCCCCATTTAGGGGCCGGATATCACCTGAGAACTTGTTAGAAATGCAGACTCTTAAACTCTGTCCCAGACTTTTTGAATCAGAGCCTTCATTTGAATGAGATCTCAGAGTGATTTGTGTACACATTAAATTGAGAAATGTCCTTGAAATATGGGGCTTTTCAAACTGCCGTTGTGTCGACCTGCATTTTATCCTATCCCGGAAGAAGGCTTTTGGTTTAACATTGAATTATCTGGCCTGAGATTCTACAAGTTTCTAAAATGAAGGTGGTCCTAAATTTTCTTTAAATTTATAAAGCATATTTGGAGTGGATTTACATGGCAACTATCTTTTAGAAACAGGCATGGGGTCTTGTCTAGTTTTTTTTTTTAACTTAAACATGTGCAGAAATAGATTTCAAATTAGGTGTTTTTTTATAACTAGCAAGTTAGTCCCAGAAGAATCATAAGGTAGCAGGAATAGATGTCATTTGGAATCTCTTTCTATTTTTAATTTGTCTTATCATAAAGGATGAAGGGTAACAAAAAATGTCCCCTATCTTTTTGTAGTAGGCAATTAGACAGGCATGAGCAGAGCAGAAGGTCACGGGGGCAGGAAGCCCTGGGCCCCTACAATGGGCAACACTGGGAACTCACGCCCTGGCTGGTGCGGCTCAGTTTGTCGGGGCATCATCCCACAGATAGAAAGGTCACAGGTTTGATCTCCTGTCAGGGCACATATCCAGGTTGCAGGTTTGACCCCCAGCCAGGGAGAGTATGTGGGAGGCAGGTGGATTGAAATAAAAACAAAACAAAGGTGGGAACCTAGGTATTCACCCCTGTGACCGCCTTTCCTCCCCTAGTGTATCCCTGGGCATGTGTTTTAGACATTTGCCGTGTGCTTCACGTGCTCCCCTGACCTGTCCTCCCCTGGGGTGTTGCTAGTCATGTGGTAGACCCCCTTACGGGAGGGACAAGGGGGTGACAGAACAGCCCGATATGACTCCCATATAAGCCCTTGCATCAACACTCCCTTAAGGAGTAAGCCCTCAAGACAGTGAGGTTCTGACTCATATCAAATAATCTTAGGAACAAAGCCCCAGGTCTGTAGACCAGAAAGACAGGGTTGCGGCCAAACTAGAGATAGCATCCAGGCCTCAGTTGTGTTTCACACAACTTAGAAAATAACAGCAAGGCCTGGCTAGTGACGCCACAGCCGACATCAGGACCAGCTGCCATGACGAATGACCCCCTGCCCTGGTGACTAACAAGCAGCAGAGACCGTGGCTCTGAAAGGACACACCTAGCCAAGGTGATGAATATCCCATTGAGACTGTCCGCTGGAACTTCCCCTGAGATCCCCACTTTCAGAGAACAGACACCCCGTTCTCCCTCTCACACCCCCTCACCTTTCTCCACCCCCCCTCAGGTGTGCTCGTCTTCCCCCAGGCCTGTCACCTTCGCCTTTCTTTCTCCCAAGCTCCAAGGGCCCTTCTTTTGCTTCTGTAACTGGTTTCCTAAGCACGCTCAGCCCGGCTGCCTCAACTTTTCTAACTCTGGGACTTTCTAAATAAACTTTCTCTTACAATCTGAGTTCCTGGCTCTGAATTCTTTCTCTGCTGAACTCAAGTACTGAGGTTGCTGAACGGAGACCCTGTAACACGCTGGTGCCGTTTTACCATGAACACGTTGATGCGCTGCTCTTTTTTGACTGTTATATTTGAGGAGAGCGCTGAAAGACATCAAATAAATACACTGTCAGAACAATCTTGGAGTGTAATGAGAGTAGAAAATGTTTTTTTCTTGTGTCATTGACTGTGAGAAGAGTTTGGAAAGACACTAAATGAAGTCTATTCTTTGGGGGATTTAAACCTGCACTCCACCAATGGTGCCAGCACGCTGTGGGCAGAAGTGAGTTCTCTAGTTTCTAAAAAATGGAGAAGTTTTCAGAAGATTTTTTTCAAACCAGAAAAATGGTGGGTATAGTTTGTGGATGTTTAATAAATGAAAATGTCTTTGAATTCACCATCCTTTACATTTCATTTACATGAAAGATGTGTTTTTCAAGAGGAAATAAGCAATACATATTTTAGGGTGACTTGTATTTAAAGGTCTTCCTTCCCATTAAGGTTTACTTGCTGTTACTCATGCCTGGCTGGATGACTGGGTGACTGCGATATGTTGAAAATATGAAGACTTATTTCCCTGTGAGTTACTGGTTGCATCCACAGAACACAATGAATAGAAGCTTATCAATTTCGTGCTCAAGTTGATAATCAGAGCCTACTTTTGTCAGCACACCACTTGATGAAAACACTGTGTTGAGGAGTAACCCTTCCAGCTTGGTTCAGCGTGGAACAGAGCTTCCTCCTCAACTGCACTTGAGAAACACCTTTGAGCTCACTTCAGCCACCTACTGGTGGGTTTATTTATTGCAGCTCTTCGATCTGTTCACTGAGGCCGGCACAGAATTGTGAGCTGAAGGTCACCTGCCAGAGTTCCATCTCAATCTCTACATGCTTTAACCTTCTCACTACTCTGAAAGATGCTGCACTGGTGTCTTTGGGAACATCACCTTCCATCTGTATTTCTCAGATATAAAATTTCTGATCTCCGAAATCCCCGTAAGGGACTCTGTTGGAAGGTGGTGGCTCTGATCCTCCCAGGCAGGCAGGGCTTTCCTGTGAACCGCACACCGAAGCATTCTTCGGAAGTTGCTTCTGATGCTATCTACGGAGGTGGCATAGCCCCATGGTTGGAATGTGGTCTGCAATTCCGCAGTGCTGGGAAGCTGGGACTTTGAGGAAATTCTTCGCCCTGTTGTTCTGTGAGTGTGTTGATACAATTTCCATTTTGCAGGACTGCTGCCCTACCCCCTGAACTGTCAAGGCAAATAACAATGCTCTGTACCTGCACCGTGCACTTGAGACCTTTCTCAGCACGTTCATATTTGCCGTGTTTCTTGACGCTCTGAGGCAGCATCACTCGTGATATAGCCCCCTTGCAGGTGAATATAGCGAGGACCAGCTCACACTGAGAAGGGAAGAACCCATGTCTCTGAATGAATCCCAGCACTGTCCTACTGAGGTTGCTTGCCTGCATTTTGAAATCACCAGCCTGGAATTAGAATTTTCACTCACTCTGGTTGCCTAAGGGGACTAACCTTTAGTTTCCTTGTTTGTAAAATGGACAAATGACAGTTCTACCTCATGGCTTATTGTGACAATCCAGGAACATGGTATATTTCACAGAGGTGACACGGGGTGGCTATTTGCCATCATTCCACTGTGGACCTGGCACAGCCATGGCCTGGGCTGGCTGCCTATTGCTGCTCTTTTTCCAGATACTGAGTCTCTGTTTGATCCCAGCCTCACCTCTGGATTCATATCATGGTCATTCTGTGTCTGCTGACACTTTTGAAATGAGTCCTTCTTAGCCACCAGATTCCCTACTATATGCTGCCACCCTCTCAGACAGAGAAGAAGGCTGGAAAAGGGGTGGGGTAGGAGAAAAGGTCCTTTTCATATACTTCCCTGTGACTGAATAGATTTAAATTCTCAAAGGGCTCACCTGTTAGTGAAAACCCAGTTTGCCTGCTCACACATGATTGTAGCTCCCAGGAGCAGCCTGCTAAGTCATGGCCCTTGTTTACTTGTCCTTGGCCATTTTCCTGGGCATCAATGTCAGGCTGAGAAGAGAGGCCAGAGCCACTTCCTTGTCCCCGTCCCTGGAAGCTCTACCCTCCTGTAGAAACTGCGAGACAGGGGTCCAGGGCTCCTGATGATCACATCGCAAAGAGTTGGCTCCCAGGTCCTTGAGAATGACACTGGGGGGACTGCAAGCCCGAATGAACTATTTAGCTTGGAAAAGGATGTACAGATATTTCAGAGAGATAGAGATTAAACTTGCAAGTTTTTCAAAGGGATTGCTCTAAGGACAGGGAGAAGAGAGGAATTCTTTCTCCTTTTTATTGTATTAACTCTACTATCTATTATGTTTCAGGAAAGACAATTCTCCTTCTGTAGAAGACTGTTTGGAGAGGACTCTTGCTGACAAGCCGGCCTGATGACTCTGTTTGGGCCGACCTGCTCTCTCACTGGGCAACCTGTTTGGACAACTGATGTACCTGGGGATGGCCCAGCTGGGCGGGGCATGTAAAAGGGGCTCAGACAGAGAGAAGAACACTGTGGGAGGTTTCAGGCAAAGTCAGTAGGGCATTTAAAAGAGATTTTGTTGTCTATCTTAGTTTATATTTCTCTAGTATATAAAGTATGACACAATTTTATGATAAAATTAAATACCGTGATTGCACTCTGATGGCAGCTTCATGTACAGAGCTGAGGAGTAGGTCTCAACACCCACATAACGTATGGCAACTTCAAAATACAGCCAACTGGGGTCACTGGGAGAAAAGTATGCCCCAAAGTGCACCGAGGATTCACCTGGTCCCCACCATCCCTCCACTGGGAAGTTTGCACTGCTTACCTTCCCTCTTCTTGAAGATGCATTATCCTAGATGAAAAGAATTTCCTCCAGTCTCTTGTAATGATAATAGTGATATGGGAAACTTTGAAAAACCTCTGTTTAACCTTTATTTGCCCAGGCCCCAGGCGCCCTAGAGAGAATCATGGGGCTGTCTGGGAGGGTGGGTGGCCGGATAGTGAGGACTGGAACTAGCACCCCCGCTGATAGAACAATTATCACATTCTGCTTCTGTATCCCACATTTGTCATGTAGACAGGAAGACCCCCAATCTATATATTCCCCAAGAATCCTTTGTTCGGGGCTCAGAATTTGGAGACTTACTCCTCTGGGCCCGTGCATGTTAAATAATAAACCTCATACTCCAGAATCCCTCGGTGTCTGGTCGCTCCATTTTCCTGTAATGACAATCGTACTATATATTTTACATGAAATAACAAAGCATTGCTACTTGCATTATCAACACATTCGTAATAACAGGTGTTGTTTTAGAGATAAAAACACTGGGCCTCTAAGAGTTGAGTTCTTTGCTCCAGGTGACACAGCCAAAGCAGAGTCAGGACAAAATCTAGGGCAGGGTGTACTTGGTGGCTCTGACCATCAGCATCTGTTCCAGCCCCAGTTTAGAAGTTTGGCAAGTGAGTTTGGCTGGGTACCATCTAGGTACTGGCAAGCCCCAGGATTTTGAGCTGGAGACCATGGGTCAGGTTTGATCCATGGGTCAGACCTGATCTGTTCTTCCATGGGTCAGGACATCAATTTTACTGGCTCCCAAGCCACTTACATTAAAAAAAGGACTATCGTAGAAAATATCAGAGTACCCACATGTAGGAAGGGTAAGTACTGGTTGGTGATATTTTAATTTTAATTATGTATGTACAAAATGAATTTTTTTGTTGGGAAGTTCTTCACTTGCAAGCCTGCAAGGCTCTGATCCCCACAGCCTTTTCATTCTACAAGTGCAGAGACTGAGGTCTGGAGAGCATGAGGGGGTGGCCTAAGGTCACAGAGCTAACCACCAGCAAACCTCAAACAGAACTGCAGGCATGTTTTGTTTCAGTACATAGGTCCATCCTTCCTTCCTCAACCTCCCCCATTTGATTCCTGTGTAATACAGCCCTGGGAGCTCAAAATCTCAGCCCTGCCAGTGTTGGGCAGTGGCTTTACAGGGCTTAGCTCTCAGAACAGAAAGGAGTCCTGTTTGTTTTGGAAGGAAAGCTAAACTTAACAGGCAACTGGATATTGGATAAAGATCTTGTGGGATTAGGGCAAAAACAAGGAGCTTGTCTGTGAAGCTTCTTGGGGAGCTGGGAGTTGAGGAATCCAGGTGGTCCTGAGAAGCAGCTGAAAGTTCCTGGCACTGCTGGCCTCGGTTTGCTGAAAGGAAGGAAACATGCTGGAGGGACTGCAAAACACCCGCTAGCCTTTGCAGGAGACCTCAAGCCTTTGCAAAGGGCATGCTAACCGCCACGTTGATTGCAAAGCCTACTCTAATTGGAGAAGGGAGGGAGGCAGCGGTGACCCAGCTCTCTGCAGGAGGGCTGGGCATGATGCATTACAGATTTGATTTCCCTAGTGTGACAGGGAAGCCTTGGGGCATGCCATTCAGCTGCTTTGTGTCTTAGATTCTCATCTGGAAAATAGAGATAAAAATCCTTCATTATCTTGCCAAGCTGAATGTAGGAAGTAGTTAGGTACAATATGAAGATGAGTAAAGGTTATATATTTTCACAACCGTTAAAATAAACAAAAAAGAGGGAGAAAGCATGACAAAAGAATAGGAAGCCAAATGTTATTTTTCATTAAAATCAGGTCCTAAGCATTTAAATTCTATGCCCTATGTTATTGTCTGAAATTATAAAAACCACCTTGCATCCATAAATGACGTTTTTTTTTTAAATGAAGAAAAGACATCTTCCAAATGAAAGAGCTCCCAGTGGCCAAAGCTGGAACAATTTCAATAGGAAAATAAAGAAGTATTGGAATATAACTCAGAGTATAAAATAAATATCCATGAGTCTGTACTGGTATAAATAAGTAATTGTATTAATAAGTAGATGGAAGAGTGGTGACAAATCTGTTCAGAATTCCAAATAATTTATGTGGATACTTTCCCTCAAGGATGTTGAACATAACTACACCTCTTACATGTGGATTATTCTTAGAGGTATCTTACCAAAGAGTACAATAAGAAAAGGAAGGGAAATAATAACTTTACGATGGAAAAAATGCAGCAATCACTACTTTAGCCCTGTGGTCAAGGTCAACATCAACAGTGATAAGTGACATTGATAGTACGTACTCTTGATATCATGTGGTGAGAATGGCACTTTATCTCTTGATCTTCCTCTCAAAGCCCATGAGCACAGTCTAGCACAAACCCAAACTGAGGTACATTCTATGAAATACCTGACTGATCATAACCCTTAAATCTGTCAACATCATCAAAACCAGGGCAAGTCTGAGACACCATCATAGACAAGAGGAACCTAAGAAGATAATGACAAGTAAATGTGATGTGGTGTCTTGAATGGGGTACTGGAAGAAAAAAGGGACATTAGATGAAAAATAAAGAAATCCGTATAAAGTTTGGAATTTAGTTAATTGCAGTATTGGTTCCTTAATTGTGATAAACGGTCATACTAATGTTAAATGTGGATAATAGGGGAAACTTTGTGAGGCGCAATGAGGACTCTCTGTATTATTCTTATATTTTTTCTCAAAATCGAAAACTGTTCTGCAATATAAAAGTTTTTTAAAAGACTCTAAAAGCGATGTTAACTTTACAAAATAAATGAGCAAACAAAATTGAAACAGACTCATAAACACAGAGAGAGAACTATTGGTTGCCAGAGGGGGGGGGACTGGGTGAGAGAGGTGAAGGGACTAAGAAGCACAAAGTGAGAGTTACACAATACTCCCAGGGAAGTAACTAGGCATGGGAAATATTGTCAATAATATTGTGATAACTATGTATGGTGCTAATTTGGTACTGGAAATATTGAAGGGAACACTATGTAAAGTATACGATTAGCTAACTGTGAAGCTGAACACTCAAAACCAATACATAATAAATTAAAAAATAAGGTAAAAATAAAAGTTGTGTTATTTCAGATTGATTTTAGCAAACATATATGGCATGTGCATCAGAGTGACAGGAACATAGTCTGCACCCTCAAAGGTTGGAAAACACTGAAGGGGGCACAGTGAAAATATTGAAGTAAACACACACTGGGATGTGAGGAGATCCGGAATGGCATAAGTGTTACAAGTTGTAAGTGCTGAGACCATAAAGAGGGGCTCATGGACTGGACTGTACTCGGCTAGTGTTTGGAAGTTCCTCCAACAGTTTACCTGTACCATCTATCTTTACCAAATAGGTGAGCAGTAGTGCTGTGAGAAGCAGCTTCTTCGGTGATGCATTTATTTTTGAATGTGTTGAATGTGAGGTGCCTGTGGGATATCCAAGTTTAGTTCTCCAGTAGGGAGGCCAGCTGGGAGTGTGCCCACAAGTATGGATTTGGGCATTATCAATCTGTAAATGGTACCTGAAGCAACAGATAATGCAGGGAGCATGTGGTAGTTCTTCTGCTAAGGGAATAATTTAAATCAGCGAGTTATAATGGATCCTCGACAAAGGACTGGAGTCCCAGCTGTGCCAATTACTAACTGAAACAGAAGCAAATTGTGTTGGCTTTCTGAGCTTCAATTTCCTAATCTAGAAAATGCAATACTTCTGTTCTTCTCTATCTTTTGGGTTGGAGGGAGAGGGAAAAATCAGTGGATATCATACAGATCCTTTGTCATTTATAAAGAGCTGCAGAGTCTCTGCTTAGTGCTGTTTAACAAATTTACTTCAGAATTGATACCTCTAAGAGCTTAACTCTATAAAGTCTCAGGTTTAACTGGATGCCATTGTTTGTGTTGGAGATCCAAGTACTAAATACAGTATCATGGTAATTTGCACACCATTTGGGCAGATGTTTGCAAGTCATGGCTCTCCACTCATGATCAACTTTCTCTCCTCAATGGTTGACAGGATCGTATTTACTTTCGTGTATTAGTACCAACTCAAGAGAAACCTTGAAGCCATTCTGAAAAATTTCCAGTGCAGTTATGTTTTTCTATGATGCATAAGTTTTCTGTTTGTAAAACTTTCTAATACACCCTTTGTCAGAAGCTGTTGTCTGGCAGAACAAAAAAGTGATGGAGAAACCAATGCAATTCTTACTGAGGAGTCATGTCATTTTATCACAAAGAGAACTAAGAAGTCAGCTTAGCCAAAGAATATGTTCATCTCGGGCAAAAATCAAGGAGATAAAGAAGGCTGAATCACTCCAGAGACTTGATTTCTGGCTTTCTCATGGTGGTTTGCACACAGAGCCTTCTTCCCAGGTAACTTAAGTGTGTGCACACTCTCTCCAAATGTGAACCTTTCTGTCTCCTGCCCATGGATTTTTCCCTGCTATTAACCTTTTTAGAGTTTCTGGCATTGAAATTAAGTGTTCTTCTCTGAGATTTCCTTATGAGGCTGTGTAGTCTTTGACCTTTTCATACTAAATATTCTCTTCCTTTAGCCTGAAGCTCATGTGCTGCCTGGCCACACAGGAAGTTCCAACAAAGGTCATGGAGAAAACAGAGGGTAGAGCTGTAATGAAAAGGGATCCTTTCTTCCTATTCTGGAGCACACAGATAATATTCTCTCTCAATTAATAACCACCTGCTGACTGGTTAGGCTTTTGAGTGACTTTGACAGCATCAGGCTCTCTCTGAAGCAAATTCAGAGCAGCCCCAGTGTGGAAGTGATAATCTATGCTTTGTGAACCATGTTTGATACGTATTTTTAAAAAATCTGAATGAGAGGAGAATGCAAGTGAATTAAATGGAATTAAGTTGGAAGCTGCATCTTTTGAGATAAAACACAGGGTTGTTCAACACAGGAAAGTATTGATCGTGATGTATCTCTCGTGGGGAAGAAAGATTCATCAGTTCTACAGTCAGGAGGGAGCTGGGACTCTATAGAAGGAATTTCTTTTCTGGTCTAAAGGAAGAGACTAATTTTGGTGAACATTTCATCCAGTGAGTTTCTCACTCTTTATGTGATCATCTTTTCCAACGTCAAAATAATTTCAAGTGGCAGATGATCTTAAGCCTTGTTTTAGCATCAAAATGCTCAAAGCTTGTGTTTGACCCACACCTATTGCTGCTCATTGTAGCTTGTGACCTTAGGCATGGGTGGTCATGTCTTTGAGGCCAATTATCTTCATTAAATGAGTATATTCACTTAACAGGCCATACACTTGTTGAGAAGACTCAATGTGAACTATCCATGGGGAAGGTTCTTATAAAGCATTATAGAAATGTGCATTGTTGTTATACTGCCCTCTTACTTTCAGATATGACCAAACACTATTTACAAATGCTCCAAGAAAACATGATTTAAGCCACATCTATGTCTCTTGTGATCTGAATGACCTGGGCAGATAAGCCTTGCTTCCAGTGGAAGACAACCAAGCTAATTGTTATGCAGATCCAGGGTAATGGTGACATCAAAGAAGGTATTCACCACTCTAATTTTAAAAGATATTTTAAATTTATTTTTACAGGGAAGGGAAGGGAAGGAAAAGAGTGGGAGAGAAATATTGATGTGTGGCTGCCTCTTGCGTGCCTCCAACTGAGGACCTGGGACGCAACCCAGGGATGGGACCTGACTGGGAATCAAACTGGCAACCCTTTGGCTAGCAGGCCTACACTCGATCCATTGAGCTATACCAGCCAGGTCATACCACTCAGTAATTTAAAGAAGGGATTCTGAGAACTTGAGCGAGCCTGATGCCAGGGAGAACATGAATGAATAAGTGAAAGGAGCATCTTAGTGAAATAGCTGGAGCTGGTGCTATCAACCGCAACTCTCCCAGTATAACACCAGGGAGGCCGGATGGAGAAATCCCCAGAGTCAACTGGCACCTCCATGCTTCCAGATAGCTGGTTTCAGGTCCTTCCTGCCTACCAGGTTGAATTGTGCCCCTCCATGCAAAAGAATATTTTGAAGTCCACATTTCCTGTATTTCCAGTGGCCTTATTTAGAAAAAGTGGTCTTTGCAAATAATTATGTAAAAATGGAGTCATTAGGGTATGAGACAGGATAGGAGGAAGTTAGGAAAATTCCTTGGCAAGTGGAATAGGGACACTGAGACAGAGAGTTGAACACAATAGCCAGGTAACTCACAGCCAGGCCACCAGTGCCTGGCAGAAGCAAACCTTGGAAAACAGGACCTCGTCCCCAAGGTAACTTCTCCTTCCCTGAGCTTCCTCCTTGGAGAGAACGTCTAGGCCTCAGTTGTGTTCCAGCTCCAGGCCCACGAAAGCAGCAAAACCATGTGGGTGATGCCAGAACCAACTGCAGTGACTAAAGACCCCCTGCCTTGGCACTGACCAACCAGAGGAGACCATGACCCTGAAAAGGCACACCTGGAGAGCTGATTAATATTTGGCTCAAACTTTTTCCTGAGACCTTTCTGAAGATTCCTGCCAGTACAAGAGATAAAAGCTTCATGATGAAGGACCCAGCACCCACACTCCCTCGGGGGCGCAGCCCATACCATTCCCTTTCCCTTCTGCTTCCTCCACTTCTTTCCCCACAGCAGGCTTCTCCTAACCGCTAAAGCAATGAGCAGCTGGTAGCTTGTCCCAGGCTAATCTCTTGAACCTGTCCCCAGAACTTCCTTTTCTCTGTCTTCCCAGTGGGCTAAGGCAGCCCAACCAAGGCTCTCCTGTTGCTTCCTCTATGCTAAGCTCTTCCTTGTTTCACTGCCCCCAGCTTTAATAAATGGATCCTCATAGTCACTGGGACTCGTGCTGTGAACTCTTTCCTACACAAAGTCAAGAACCCACTTACTATAGCTCATGCTAGGCAGACCCACTCAGGGCCAGCCCCTGTCCGGTAACAAAAAGACCCCCACTCAATATCACTATGTCCTTATTAAAAGGGGAATTTGGAGATGGAGACAGGTACACGCAGAGGAAATATGATGTAAGATGGAGGGAGAATGTTATCTCTAAGTCAAAAGACACTGGAGGCTACTGGAAGTGAAGGAAAGGCATGGAATACATGATCTTTCACAGCCCTCAGAAAAAACCAATCCTCCAATACCTGGACGTCCGACTCCTCACCTCCAGAACTGTGAGGGAATCTGTTTCTATTGTTAAAGCCTCCCAGTTGTGTTACTTGTCCTCCAAACTAATACACCACCCTTTACATGAGAGGCAAATATTATTTAGTTGTTTGTCAGCTTCCTTGACTGATGGTTTAATTTCACTGGGGCTGAGCTCCATGGGAACAGGGACTTTGCTCATCTTCATCCCAGCACCTCTCATGGTACCTGGAAAATAGTAGGTGCAGCACAATCAATATTTGTTGAATGAATTGTAATATTTGGACCCAGCATGGGCAGTAACAAATGTAGGAGTGGCTGAGCTCTGGTTAGATGGAATCAAACGGGGCAGACACAGTTGACATGATAGTTTTCATCTTAATGTTAAGCAAAGATCTGTTCCAGAAAATGACCTCCAACCAACAAATAAGCCATCCCCTAATAGTAGAAACATTATACTCTGATCTGCAAAATATATCTGATAATGAGGATGGCCTTGCTGTTGCTCTCATATTATCAAAGTTGGAGTCTAAATATTTAAGATATAAGTGACATGCAAAATGGATACCAATCACTTATAGTTAACTATTATGTAGCTTCTCTAGCTCACATTTAACTTCCCCTTGGAAACCAAGAGTTTGTAGCATCCATCAAAAGGATCCTTGGTGAGCTTCCGTGTTAGTTTTCTACTGCCCCCATGAAAATTACCAAAAACTTAGTAGCTTAAAAGGACATGATTTTCCTCTCTTAATTCTAGAGATCAGAAGTCTGAAATGAGGATCCCTGGGCTAAAATCAAGGTGTTGGGGAGGCTGTGTTTTTCCTTGAGGCCTGAGGGGAAACCTGATTTCTGCCACATGCACTGTGGGGCTCATGGCCTGCTTCTACTCCCAAAGCCAGCAATGGACAGTTGAGTCTTATGCTGTCATCTCTCTGGTTGTGACATTTTTACTGGTCTTTCTCCTGTTTAAGGGGAATTGTGATTACGTTGGGCCTACCTGGATAGTTCAGGATATTCTGTGTTAAAGTTAGATAATTAGCAACTTTAATTATATTTGCCAACTTATTTTCCCCTTGCTGTATAACATAACATATACACCAGTTCTAGAAAATAAGACATTGCCATCTTTGGGGAGGCCATTACAAGTCCAAGTGCCTACCACAAGTTCTATGATGCTGGTGCTCTCAGCACATGACATTATTGTCAGGGGTTAGAGAGCTTCTTCATGCCTAGTTAATGTCATGCTCAAAATTCTAATCTTGGGGTTGATTTATGAGACCCAAGCAAGAATATGGGTTTCAAAATAGGTCTAAAAACAGCTTTAAAAAAAATCTGTTCTGCAGCATATTAGTAAACAATACATAAAAAAGAAGTGTTTCGTGGTCAAATCCCATCAGCAATGCAGATTAAGGAAAACTAGTTCTGCTATTTCTTTGTTGAAAGACTTAAATGCCTTTATCAACATGCATTGTGGTTCCTCAGAAGGCTACTACAGCATGCAGGGTCCCGTAAATCATTCAGCCCCAGAAAGCTTGTTGTTGCAGAGCTAATGGTCTGTGGAACACACTGAGATGCTCTGGTATAAAATAAAATGTAAAGTTCTAGAGGGAATTAGGAGTGTCTCTGGGCTGAAGGATTCACAGGAAATTGACTTCTGGAGTTTGCAACATACCATTGTCCTGACAGTTCCTAAAACAAATGAATCATCACTTGGGGATTGAAAATAAGTTTTCTACTTAGAAATCTTCGTAGAAGGGAATTGCAGGAGGCTGCCTTGACATCTTCTTAATTCCACATGTTCAAAACTGAATTTATTATCTTCTCTCTCCCTTTCCCCAATTTACCTTAGTGTTATAGGCTGAGCAATGTGCCCTGAATTCATATGTTGAAGTCCTAACCTCCAGTATCTCAGAATGTAACTGTGTTTAGAAGCAGAGTCTTTAAAGAGGTCATTATGTTAAAACAGGGTCCTTTCAGAGGGCCCTATCCAGTAAGACTGGTGTCCTTATTAGAAAAGGAGATTAGGATGCAGACAGATACAGAAGGAAGGCCACATGAGGTCGCAGGGAAAGAGAGAGCTACCTGGAAACAGGAGACTCTCCTGAAATCTCGATCTTGAACTTCTACCATGCAGATCTGTGAGAAAATAAATTTCTGTTGTTTAAGCCACCCAGTCTGTCACTTTATTAATTGTCAGAATTGCTTTGGTAGATGTATTAGTTTCCTGCTGCTGCTAGAAGTTACCACAAACTTAGAAACTTAAAACAACAAATGTTTATTATCATACAGCTCTGGAGTTCAGAATTCTGAAAAGGGCTGCATACGACCTAGAAGCTCCAAGAGAGAATCCAATCCTTGCTTTTTCTAGAGCATTCCTTGTCCCATGGTCCAGCCTCCGTCTTCAAAGGCAGAAGCACAGCATCTTCCACTCTCTCTCTTCCTTCTTCTGTTGCCACAGGGCTATTTCCCTCTCTGATGTCATCCTTGCGCCACCTTGACTCTGACCCTCCTGCCTCCCTCTTGTGATGACACTGGGCCCACCCAGATAATCCTGGATAATCGCCACATTTTAAGGCGCTAAATTTAATTACACCTGCATTTACAGATTCCAGGAATTAGGGTGTAGACATCTTTGGGGAACCATTGTTTTGTGTATCATGGTAGATACAGATAGACAAGTGGTGACCTCCTCCAACCTCAGTTAAGTTCTCTGAAAAGGATGACTTTCCAAAAAAGTAAATACATTTATTTATTTATTTATTTTGAACAAAGTTATGGAAATAGGCGAGCATCTCTATTATAACTTCACAGTGTTGTAATATGTGGGTATGTATATACAAGAAATATATATGCATTTCTTGTTCACCAAATTTCCCATTCCTGTACAAAGCATTTAACAGAAAAAATTTTATGGAATTATGATGAATTTAACAAAAGGCTAACAGAGTAAAGAAAAGAGAATAGAGAGTCCACACTTCATTTTTTTTAACCACTGTTGCCTTGGAGTTGGTGAATACATGAGGAACAGTGAAGAAAATCTATTGTTTTAAAAGACAGATGTATAAGATGGTATTTCTTGAGGTGGGGAAGTAAGTAGATACCTTGGAATAGCATATAAATTAGAAAAATGTGAGGAGATTTTAAAAAATCTTTAAAAAATGAATACACACTAGGGAATATAATTTGCAGCTCCACTTTGAACTGCAGAATAAATAAACAGTAAGAACAGAAGTTAAATGGTGATTAAAAAGTGACATAGCAGGATTTAAACCTGCAGATTAAATATGAAAAATTTTCCTGAAGATGATCAGGGGAGACATCTGCTACTGTATATGAGACCCCACAGAGAACCAGACACGTTTTAGGAAGTCTTCCTTCTGGGTAAAAATTTTGGTTTTCGCTTAGTAAGCAGAATAATTAGTAAAGATTAAAGAAATGCACTTTGGTATCTCTTGGTTGAGAGTATTTGTGTCTTTTATGTGCTGTTAAGCTGGTTTCAACTCTTGGGGACCCTACGAATGAGCGATGTCCACATTGCCCTGTCCCCAGGTGCCCTGCTCAGCTCCTGTGGACTCATGCCTGTGCCTTCTTCTATGTTGCCAATCCATCTCATGTTCGGTCTTCCTCCCCTTATTCGGCCTATTTTTCCCAGGATTATTGTCTTGTCCAAAGAAATCCGCCTTCTCATGACATGGCTGAAATAGGTCAGTGGCAGCTTTTTCATTTTTGCCTCCAGTGGTGTTTCAGGCTTAATTGCTTCCAGACCCTACTTGTTTACCTTCCTGGCAGTTGGGGCATCTGTAGAGCCTCAGCACCCATTTCTAGTGATTCAGTTGTTGTCTTGTTAGCCTTCTTCACTGTGCAGCTTTTGCATCTGCATGTACTGATTGGAAATATTAGTCTTGGTCTCTAATGACATATCTTTTTTGGGGGGGGGAATCTTTCCTAACTCTTGCACTGCTGCCCTTCTGAGTCTTAGACTTCATTTGATTTCTTGGCTGAGTCTATATTTTAAATGATAACTGAACCAATATTGGTAAAATCTTTAACAATTTCAATGTCTTCTTTATGTTAGATATGTATATATTATGTATATATTATTATATGTTTTCTGTGGTCATGATTTTTGTCTTCTTGATGTTCAGATGCAGACCTACTTTGGCACTTTCTTCTTTCACTTTCAACAGAGGTCATTTCATTCAGACCATTGCTACTTTTTGCCAGTAAGGTGGTGTCATCTGCGTATCTTAAGTTATTGACATTTCTTGTACCAATTTTCACTCTTCTCTCTTATTTTACTCTTTCCCTGTAAATACTCACTTTTCAGGAAGACTATCAGCGGAAAGCAGAGAGCGGTCACCTACTGCACAGACTGTTGGGTGACAAATGGTTTTAGATACCCAATGCAGCTGAAATATGTCTGAAATGCTTGTCCAGCTTTAACAAATCTTTCCATATGAGAGGAGCCAAGAGTTTTACTTATTTCTACTGGATGCCTTGAATATATTACATTACAAATTAACTTTGGTCAGTGTTAGTCTGAACCCTTTTGTTCTGGTCAATTTCTTGTCTGTTTTGGATTCTAAGATAAAAGTGTACAGAACACATTTTTAGGACCAAGAGAGACATCGAGAAGATCAAAAGTTGACACTAGCCTGGGCTGATGTAGCTCAGTGGATTGAGCGTGGACCTGTGAACCAAACAACCATGGTTCGATTCCCAGTCAGGGCACATGCCTGGGTTGCAGGCCAGTTCCCAGCATGGGACGCATGAGAGGCAACCATACATTGATATTGCTCTCCCTCTCTCCTTCCCTTCTCCCCTAAAGATAAATAAATGAAATCTTTAAAAAATGTTAAAGTGATTTTCTTAAAAAAAAAGTTGACACTAGAGCCTGTTTTCATCTTATCCATATATGAGTTAAATCTTTTTTTCTAAAAACCTGATGGAAGCCTTAGAATCTTCTGTCATAAAATCATACTGAAGTATTGGCAGGTTCGTAACAGGGCACAGCCAGGAGGAGGGCCTCCCAAAAAAGGGATTTGGAATGGGGTCCAGAACTCAAGGTGTCCAGGAAATATTAGAAAGACATATAAGATGTCCTCACCTCTTCCCCCACCCCCACAGTTGTCAGTTGGGGGAAAGGAACAAATGGAGCAGGGCCATTGAGAGCTGTTTTGCATAGCAACAATTTCGCAGCTAACCTCTGGAATGGTCATTTAACATATCTATAACCTTTAACTGGTTTCATAGCTATGTTAAATAGCTATGGCCATACTTTGAGCCAGGGAGAAGGGAGTGGCTTCTAGCCAGGATGTAACTGGGGGCTGGTCCCTCAAGTTACAGCGCCTGTATGAGAGCTTGGAGTTGATTGGTTCCACACCATGGGGCCACACCTGCTCAGACTCACTATGGCAGCCCATTAAAGCTGGGAGGATATGGGAGTCCTAGTAGGTGTAACTGATTGTAGGAGGAGTCAGAAATGGGGCTGCAAAGGAGGACTGGCTTGGGGATTTAAACCCAGATACTGCAGCCATTGGGGAGAGAGCCATGAGGTTTTGGGCTGAGTTAGGACCCCCCTCTTGCCCAGGTGAAGGAGAGAGCCACTTGGCTTTGCGAGAATGGGAATCCCTGCAGCTATTGAAGAAGAAAGCCACACGCTTTTGGTGGAGTGTGAACCCCTGCAGCTTTGGTAGAAGAGGCTCACGCGGTTTTGAAGTGCTCCCTTTGCCTGCATGGCCTGGGAAGCAGAACAGACTTTGCCTGGAAAAATGGGTAAAAAGAACTCTTTTCCAGTAGACCATGAGAAGGTGCCACATGGATTTGGAGTAATTAGAGATCCGGCCTGGATGGCGACATAGCTGACGGTGCCAGCGGCCTGAAACACAGACGTGTGCTTCTTTTCCTGAGATATAATACCCCGAATTAGAGTAGAGGGAAGAAAGCGCTGTGGGCATCTCTGGTTATCCTAAAGGACTTTGATATTTTTATGGGGACATTGGGTCACTGCTTTAAGTCTGTATAGCTTTGAATAACGCTTTCATTTCTTTTTCACAAATCTCTGGCATTGACAGATGTCTTTCCTTTGGTGGCAGACAGAGGAGCTCAGTAGGTATTAGTATACCATCCTTGGGAGGGGCCCTTGTTGTTCTGTAGCAGTTTTTGGCATCCCTCTGTGGGCCAAGTATTGCCCCCCCCTTGGGCCCCTGTTTGGTAACAGTTTTGGTGACCATGAAGGGACCAGTAGGGGCTCCTGGACAGTATTAATATACCATCCTCTGGAGTCCGGGCCCCGGTGTATCTGTTCTGTAACAGTTTTTTTGGCATCCCTGTGTGGGCCAAATATTGCCCCCCTTGGACCTCTGTTTGGTAACAGGTTCAAATAAAAAAATTCTTCAAATTATTTTTATTTTTGTTAATACCATTATTTTATTTATTCCTTAGTTTGAGTCCATCAATATTCATAGAGTATCTTCTAGTTGTGAAGAGTGCAAGTGTGAAAAAAACATGTTTTCTTGCCCATTCACCACTGCTCCTTCTGATCCCCTTTTTCTGTATTCTTTTGCTCTTCCTGACTTCTTAGATGTTGGAAGATCCCACAGCCCAGTCCTCAGTCGTCCTTTCTTCATCTCTACTCATCTATAGGTCAGGTGTTGGCAAATTTTTTTCCCTGTAAATGTCCAGACAGTACATTAGGCTTTTGCAGGCTACACAGTCACTGTCATAATGACTCAGCTCTGCTGTTACAGCACAAAAGATTCCCTAGGCATAAGGGAATAAATGGGGCTGTGGACTTATCAGAATTAAGAGGTGTCCTGATTTGGCCATAAGCTGTAGTTTGTGAACCTGGGGCTAGGTTATTTCAAACCTATAGTTTTTAATGCCCTCTATAGTCCGCTGATTCATAAATGCATTTCCTCAGCTCCAGTCAGGCATATTTAGTTTCCTGGTGGGTATCTCTAGTTGGATATAAATAGGATTGTCAAACCTAACATATCCAGGACAGAACTTCTGATTCGTTCCCTCCTGTGCATACCTGATCCATCCCAGCATACCTCATCTCATTAAGTAGAACCAAGATTTTGGTCCAAAACCTATAGACCAAACTATAGGTTTTGGTCTATAGTTGCTCAAGACCAAAACCTTGGAGTCAGCTTCAATTTCTGTTTTTTTTTCACATATCTTTTCATCAATATACCATCAATGTCATTGACTCTACCTTTAAAATATATCCCAAATCTGACTCTTTTTCATGGGCTCTGTTTCTACCACTTTGTTTCAGCCTACAGTCCCCTCTCTCTGGACTCCTGTACCTTCTTGAGGGTTCTCCTTTCTCCCTTGTTGACCTAATCCCCAACCAGTAAAAAGCCCATTACCCCTGGAATAAAACCCATGGCCCTTGAAACCTCGTATGGTCTGTTCCTTGACCTCCTCCTCTCTATCTTATTTCTACTATTTTCCTTGCCTCTTGCTCTCACATCACACTGGCTTTCTTGCTATTCCTGCAGCCCATGGAGCCTGCACCTACCTTAGCACACTGGTTTTCTGTCTGCCTGGAAAGATCTTCCTCCAGGTCACGCATGCGTCTCTCTCTTGCTTCCTTGGTGAGGTCTTCTTTGACCAATCCCCTTACATAAAAAAATACTTATCATTCTTTCAACTTCCTTCTCTATAGATGGCTTGAGAGTTCATATTGCACATATATTTACTTATCATTTACCTCCCCTAGCAGAGAGCAAACTTTGCACTATCAGGGAGTTTGTCACTTTGCTCACTGTGGCATCCCTCTTCCTAAACTGGGGTGTGGAACATAGCACATGCTCAATAAATATCTGTTGGTTCTCTGCATTAATGGATTAATACATGACAGATGACAGACACATTCTCCTCCCTCCACCCCCCATAAAGCTTATAGCCCATTAATGGACGACTCAGAGAAGTAAATATTCAAACAGTGAGGGAAGACCTGCAGTGAGAGCAGAACAGTGGACTATGGAGCCCCATTCCTCTTTTAGGTTGTGGTAGCCAGGACAAGTCTTCCAGAGAAAGTGATGATCTTAATTGAGACATTAGTGGTGAGTAGTAGTTAACCACTTTGTACAAGACAGGGACCTCTGGGTTTCCTGGAGCTGAAAGAGGCCAGGGAAACTGTGCTAGCTAAAAGACTGCTATGATATTTTGCATTGCTTCTTTCTTGTCTGAGTGAATATTTAGCACCTTCATTTTTGCTACTTTTAAGCTGAGTAAATTAGTTAACTGACTCATAATTCTGTAAGTCTGATCTGTGGGTTGCAATTGTCCCTGGTAAAACAATAACTATGAGATTGGTAACAATTATATAAGTCAGAGCTTCTGGATGTTAACACCCTGGGCAGTTGCATCCTTAAGGGGAAAATCAAACCACGGTGTTCTGGGGCTGTGATCCCAGAGTGCTCACTACCTTTACTCCTTGCTCTCGTTTAAACGAATCATTCAGTCCTGGGAAGATTCAGTTGTCTTGGATGGTCATGGCAGCTTTGCAGTGATGGAAACTACCTACCCCCTGCACCCTACTAAACTATAACAAAGGCAAGATTAATGAGGTTAAGCCATCATTCTTTCCCCAGCTTTGTCAGAAATGCAATTTCATCCCACTTTTTTGTTGCAAAATATATACTCCAAGATTTACCTTCAGTTTAAATGTTTCAACACGTTCAGCATGTCCACATTTTCATTTTCAGCTTAATGAAAGCAGCAGGAGTGGGAATTATCCCCATTTTACATGGGGTAAGTTGTTTTCCTTCCTTCTGCTGATGGTATCCCACTGGTACCCTTGAAAGCTCAGGAAGGATTAATGAATGAGATGCCTCACATTGACAAATACCACATAATGGCTCCTGAAGTAGGGCTGTAATCATAATAATGCATTTCCCACAATAGACAGTGGTACTTTTCAGTAATTTCAGGAGCTGTTCAAGACAGGCAAGCACAGCCAGACGAAGCAAGCACAAGCTATTCCTTTTGGACACATAATAATGCGAACTGTAAATTATTTTGAGCCATTAAAATTTGCTTCTGTCCTGCTAAAAGGATATGGAAAACTTCCATTTTCAGTCTTTGGAAAACTCTTCCAGACTAGTAGCATCAACTCATGTTAGTAATATGGATCCCGACCTAATCTCTGGGGAAAGATAATTATTTGGTGTGGAATTGAGGAAAAGGTTTGAGGTTTAATACGCTGGCATTAAAAAAAAAACTATGTGTAGAAAATAAGGTTTCCCCCCTAAAATTCATATCTATTTATTTAAAGATAGACTCGAGATTGTAGATAGCACTATCACCCCTCCCCATTTCATCTGTGATGAATGTTATGGGTTGAATTGTGTCACCTGAGTATTCATATATGAAAGTCTCCACCACCAACGTGACTGTATTTAGAGATGAGGGCCTTAAATGAGGTAGCAGAGGTTATATAAGGTTATAATGGCGGGGTCCTGATCCATAGGACAAGTGTCTTTCTAAGAAAAGGAGGAAACAACCAGATTATTCTCTCTCTTTGTGTCTCTCCAAACTTCTCTGTCTCTCTCTCTCCCCTCTCTCTCCTTGTGTGCGCAGAGGAAAGGTGATATGAGGACATCCAAAAGCCCGGAAGAGAACTTTCACCAAAAACAACCCTGTTGGACTTCGACCTTGGACTTTAGTCTCCATAACCGTGAGAAAGTAAATGTCCGTTGGTTAAGTTCCCCAGTTAGTGAATCTTCATTATAGCAGCCTGAGCAGACTAATATAGTCACATTTACCATATTTTGCCGTGTATAACATACCCCTGTGTATCATGAGCACCCACATTTTGGGCCCAAGCTTTTAGGAAAAAAAATCCCATTTTAATTTTCTAAATTCAATTATTTATTTATATTTAGAAATAAAACTGATGATCATATTCCAGAGTATTATTTTGCATACAGATATCGTTACTGCTTTCTAGAGTTACACTTTTAATGTATAAACATAAATAAAAGAATTAAAATCATTTATATAGATATGGAATTAGTACTATCCAAATACAATGTGCATCCTTATTTTTCCCTAAAAAATTTGGGCAAAAAAGTGCACACTATACATGGCAAAACATTGTGTGTCATTTAAATATGGGCAGATTTTTGTATATCAGTTATATATATGTGTAGAAAATAAGGTTTTCCCCCCTAAAATATGTTGTTAAATATAAAAAGCACCAGAGTTTTCATTTGCATGTGTATTTTATTTCTACTCCAAAGAATTACAAGCAAAATTCCTGGAGTGCTCTCTTCTAACTATTGCAAGGTACATCAGATTAGTGACACGTTGGCCACAGGTAGGGTGGCCAACTGTCTGCTTTTCTTGGGACTGTGAGTTTCTGGGATCTGGGAGTTCGGGTGCTGAAACCACAATCATCTGAAAGAAACTGGGACACACCGGGCACTCTGGCACAGGCCTGAGCTGTCATGATTCCCGGGCAAGTCAGCCCGGCCCCTACCTTGAGAGGCAGGACTGACAATGGAGATTAATCAGTCAGGATCTTGTTAAGATTGAGCAATCACTCCAGTAATTTTAACAGAGATGTTTTAGTACAAAGAATTGCTAACTAGGTACAGGAGTTGTTGACTAGGAAACTGAAAGGGCAAAATAGAACCCCACAAATGTGTCATAGAGTAGCAACTGCAGGAGACAGGTGGCCCTGGGGTTTGTGAACAAAGGAAATGATTGGAGTTATTGAATCTTCGATGCTTAAGGTGCTTAGAGGAGGGGACTTATTGGGCAAGGACTCAGTCTTGGAGGGAGTGCTGGCTGCTTGGTGCTTACCGGGTCCCAGGAGGGCTGGGGAAGCCATGAGGCCAGGTGTGCAAATGTTGGAAGGACCGCACACTGGAACCAATGGCCAGTACCAGGATGAAGTGTTATTGCCAGGGTGAAGAAACATTGCTTAAGTGAGGCTAATCAGAGCAGAAATTACTCTAGAAGGAAGTAAGTGTTCCTTGTCACTCAAGCCTTGCAGTCTCCCTGTAGAGCCTCTGCTGGCAGAACCCAACAGAGAGCAGCAGACAGAACAGACATTTGGTTTAGAGTCCTAGTTATTCATCACAAAGTGGAATATAGAAGGGTTGATTGGTAATTGACAGGCTAGCTTAGTAACTGGCCCCCTGGTAGGATTAATGAAGCACAGGAAAGGTATTCAAAAGGCCCTGGACAGCACGGATATATGATAAACATTCACTACAAAGTGATGAGCTGTCACACCGTCTGCGAACTTTACTCCAGGAGCAGAGAGATGAGGCACCCTTGGCCATCAGTTAAAAATGCTGTGGAAAGTGGAGCAGCTGGTTAGAAGCTGAGGGGACACAGAGCAGCAGCAAGAAGTGACCCTTGACAGCTGAGAGGAGGCAGGAATTGAAAAACTTAGTGTAACGGAGGATGTTACTTGCAGAGGCAGATAGCCTGCTATTTCATAATTGTTCAAAATAACAGGCAGGAGAGAAAGGCACCACACCAAGTATTCTATTGGATGCTCTAAGGCATGTCATCTCATCACCAAAACAGTGCCAGAATGGACAGATTATTTGCTATTTAATGAAAGAGGAAAGAAAAGCATAAAGAAGCGAGTTAATCTGAGCACCTCAACAAGTAATTTGTGGAGCAGGAATTTGATTCCAGTTTTGTCTGGCTTTAAATATTTGCCCCAATATTATCATGAGGACTCTCTGTACATGTTACTTAGCATAAATAACCAATTGGCTTAATGGATGCTTTTGACAATAGTCTTGAATGAACAGCAAGGCATCATTGTGCACCTTTTCCTATTTCTCCCATTTCACAGTAGGGAGGGATCCTGGTTGGAACAAGGGCAACATTGGAGGCACCATAGAAATACAGATAATGAGAAAAAGGGAAATCCTACCAGGGAACAGAAGAATTTCCCCCTTTTGCATTCTAGGTCATCGGATATGAGACTCTGGGCTGGAGGAGTGAAATGACAGACTCCTCCTGGAGGTCTGAGGCCATGATTTTGCAGGGAGGGGAAGTGTCTTCTCTTAATCTTTTCTCTTCTTTTAATTGGCTCTATTAGACAGGGGCCCATTTGTCTTCTGCACAGGAAATAGAAACTAGGAAACTAAGACTAGGCTAGATTGGGCCCTAAGGCACTGGCTTTAGGAGACCTGGTTCTGCAAAATTTTCTGTATTCTAGGTAAAGATGACTTTGAAGTATCTCCACTGGCCAATCCAATCCACTATGACAGGTGAGCCTCCCTGCATCGTTAGGAGAGCCACTTGGCTGAAGTACACAGGAGCCTGAGGGTGGTGGCAGATGCTGAGGAGAGTTCGGATTCAGAGAAGAAGGATTCACTATCATGCCTGCTAAACTCCATTTAAGAAATCAGGAAAGGGTGAAATACATTTTAGAACATTCTCCCAACTATGAATTTGGGTTACTAAATGAGAAAGTTTCAGCTAGATGGAAAATTCATGGATATGGAATGTTTTAATTAATGATGGCACAAAAGAACTAAGCAAAGATAGTACCTTGCTTTGATTGGCAGAACACATATTAATTTCCACTGTGTTATTTCCTTTGTAATGTTCCTGACTTCTCTCACTGACCATTTCATACCTCCCATTAAATATACCTGAGCAGAGAGTTTAATACAAAGAAAAGATTGCTTGGACACTGGCTGCTTCATTTCCCTTTCCTCTTGGGAGCTGGCCTGTCCACCAAGATGGAATGTTCTCCATCATTTGCTGTCATGTTGTAGCTTAGCCAGGAGGTGCTGTCCTTGTGGTTCAGGCCTGGGGCCAGGAGTCCTGCAGTGGCTTGGGTGTGAGTCAGTCTAGTTTTGGGATTCAGCATTAGAAAGCTGCTTATACTAGACATAGGCCATGTTATCCAGTATCATCTGTATGAATGATAGTGGTAGATTTTGCATATCTATCTGCCTTGCTACTTTGTCTTAGCTTTAAATTGGTTCATAACTTGCTAAGAAAAAGGAGCAAGATTTATCAAATCCCCTTAAAATCAAACAATATCAAAAAACCACATATTCTATTTCTGGAATTTACTTTGAGATAGTTTTGTTTTGTAAATGTGTACCAGGAATAGTAAAAAGAAAAAAAACAGAAAAGAAAGAAACTTTTTTTCCTGGACTATGTATATAGTTAATTTTTAAATAACCCTACATAGTTTTTAAATTTTTATTCAACATTCAGAACTCTAACCTGTGTATTAAGAACTGGTTCATAGCTTGTTACAATATTGCATTGTTTCTAGACAATAAAAACTATATACCAACTATTATATTACCAGCTCATAGATCTTTAAAACCTTCCAGACAAGCCAACACTTTTGTTAATTTTTCTTAATGAATGCATTTAACATTTATCAATATTTTAAAGGGCCTATGATCTAGTGTAGATTATGCAGAACTGGAGGGGTTTTGTTCTTATTTAGTTTCTTAAACATTTTGTGTATTTGTAAGAAGTATATTTTAAAAAATCAGCCACCATTTCATTGTCCAGAGGTGATCAGCACTAACATTTTGAAATATATTCTCTTAGCCTATACTTTATATAATAAACAAACAACACACACATACACTCACGCTTCTATTTTATTTCTCAGAGGAAAAACTTGAGTCCCAGAGAAGTTGTAACTAGATTAAATTAACACTGTTGTCAATGTGAGAGAAAAATCAGAGCTCTTACACCTGTTTTAGAAATGGCTTAAGAAATTTTTCATTGTGAAATACCTTTAAATGTCAAAGGATCAGTGAATTGGCATTAGCTTTTTACTAATGTCTGAAGGTTTGTTCTGACTCCTTATTAGAATGATAAACACCAGAAGCAAGAAGGTTATTTAGTGAAGGCTCTGGGAAAGAAGGTAAACCCACCATGTGAACACATTTCAGGGAACTATTGGCAAAGAAGCTGGTTACTATTAAAGAAAATCTGAAAAGGTACTGCCATTTCTTAAAAGAATGAAAGAGAAGAGGAAACCAAGACTAAATTAGACCAACTGAGAGATTGTATCTTAAATGACATCTGATGGAGAATTTCATGTGGAAAATGTACTACTGCCAGATGTAGAATATCTTATAATTTTTATTTTTCAGCTGGATCAGGATATAGGAAATTGCCACACTTGAGTGTCACAGGCTGCTAAGAGACACCATGTGTCCATAGCACCTGTCCCTACAGTCTGCTTCCTCACCATGTGGAGGGGTGAGTCTAATTTCACTCCAATGGTTGTAGGTGAAGAGTTCTAGATGAATAATAAGAAACACAAGTGCATCACAATGCAATTACATTACGTATGTTTTTCCTATAGATTTCAATGTGCTTTGTAAGTCTTGCATTGCTTTTGCCATATATTAAAAGCTTTAACACTGTAACTTGATTTTAAATAGGCAGTGTTTCAAATGTATTTCAGATATTCATAATGGTCATTTATAATGACCATTATCCTTAATTTGGTTATTAAGGGCAGGCCATGTTCATTTTCTGGGGGCTGAGAGATGCTCCAAACCCTTTTCTAAGAGTTATCTGCTTGTGTGACCCTGTGTGGTGGATGTAGTATTTGCTGGGTTTGCCAGCCAGAATTATTCTTTTCCTACAGGGTCACAGCATATACAATGGGCATTTTGAAATAATGCAATAAAAAGTGGATTAAATAATTTGTTGCAAAATACAGTGGAGGATGCCATTGTGATCAAAGACATAATTATTAAAAGTACCACTTAGTTTTCTAATAACACTTATAAAAGAAATGCATTTTCACTATAGATTGGAGAATAGAGAAGAAAAGTCAGATCACTCATGAATTGCCACAGGTGGGTATGTGTACAACTTTCTAGGGGTACACACACATACACACATGAAATAAACATACAAAACTTAGTTTATGGTCCATACTGTTTACAAGTTTCAACTCACCTTCATAATATGCATATTTGTCCATGTCATCAACTATTGTTTTAAGACAAGAATTTAATGAATGAGGAATGTTCCTGGCTATAGCTATTTCATCATCTTTACGTTTGTGTGAGATTTAGGCTGTACACCTCTAACTTGTTTCTCTTCTTTATAAATAATCCTGTTTCTAACATCTTTATTGGTAAGTGATTGTTTTTATCTCTTATCATTCCTTCACAATAAATCCCTATAAGTAGTATCAGGAAAACAAACATCATATAGATTTGTAAGGATTTTGATGCCTATTGGTGCGTTCTCTATTGAAAAGAATGTTAATAGGTAACATTCCCACCAATGGCATGTGAATATCCACCATCTCTTAACTTCATTAATACTGAGTTTTATCATAAAAATAATCCCCTATGTGATGGGCTAAAAAAGGTTGAAAGTCCCTTTCTTTAACTTGCACATTAAGTTGAACTCTAAATATTTTCATTGTTCATGTACATTTTATTTTTTGTTCATCAGCTTTTCTAATTTTTGCCAATTTTCTTACTGGCATATGCATCTCCTTTTCCCATGGAAGAGCATTTTATGTCTGTTTTAGAAATCATGACCCCTTGCCTGATATTTATGGTCTACCCATTTCCTTCTAGTTTACGCTTTTCAGGTTTTGCTTTTGACAACTTCTGTTACATAAACATTTAACATTTACATGTGATCAAGCCCATCAGTAGCTCACTTTATGTTCTCATTATTTCTCTGCTTGGTAGTGCTCTCTCCACTTGGAGACAGAGTGTGTTCTGGAACAACACATAAAACACGGTTTCACAACTATTTTTAGCAGTCCTCTTCTGGGAGGGTGTGTGTGGGAAGTAAGCAAGGTGACAGCGGAGGGGGCAAGGTCACGGTGCAGAGCTGAGGAGTGGTTGCTGGTGGGACTTTTACTTCTGATTATGCTTGTGAGGCTTTTCACATTTCTATTAAGTACAAACAGTGAAGACTGATGAGAGGAAGGAAGAAGGAATCAGTGCGCTCTGAATGACTGCCTCTGAGAGGACTGGAAGGAAGGTGGCATCTGTCAAAACTGTGTCCTCTGTCTGGCAAACCTCAGGTGCCATCCTTTTCAGGGAGCCTGGGGTCCTTGATGGCCAGTGGAGAATCAAAACACAGGTTCAGTTGTATAATTCACAACAAGGGATACAGCACGAACATGAGCTTTTATGTGATTGAGGGACAATTGCTCAAGAATGGAATAGAAGTGATCAACAAGAAGGAGCTGAGAGGCCTGGGTGCTCTAGAATGTGAGTCCCAAAGCAGCCAGGATCTGTGCCTCACCCACTGCCTCAACCCCACCATGAGGCTGGTCTTGTCATCCTGATCAATGCCAGGACACTGTCAAGACAAATAAGTCTTGATCTTGGCCGTTGTGATCAGAGCTCTTTGTGCTGTGGGTGTTATTCTTGGTGTTGTACATGTAGTCAGTAGAGAAAATGAGAAATGGAGCAAAGAACAATGTTAAAGAGTAAATATGTCACCTTTAATTTTTCTTAAATGGCTGAAGTCCTGGAAAATTATTTAACTCAATTCTGCTCTACTGTGAGAGTAAGTGGGAGCCTTTGATGTTGGAAAAAGACTATTTTCTTGTTTCTATTGTTTTGCATAAGGATAAGGCAGAAGGTTTAGATTGGCTTGGGTCCCAGAAAAAGGACAGGGAAGGAAGTAGGGAGAATGCTCCTGTCTATAGCGATCAGAATTTGATATTAAATGTAAAAATGTTCTTCAGGTATTGGTATCAGCTCATTTATCTGGCTCTGCAGATGACAGATCTTTACTGAAGTTGGAATGTATGTTTGGGATAGTATGATTCAAAGTATAGACTCCTGGAGAGTGATAAATTCACCTTGGGTATTTCTGCAGAGGTATGTCCAAGAAAAGACAGTTCTCCAGCCTCTGGGCTCTTGCATGAATGGGTGTAGCCATTCCAGGGTGTGTGTCAGTGGGGACTCCTCACTATATTCCATAATAGTCCTCTTGACTCCTAATTCAAATCCCTACTCCGGTCAAGCCCAGCACTTTGGGTGAGGGTAAAGACTGAGGCGTTAGCCTGGAAGCGGACTTGTGCGGAGCACCAAAGGTAAGCACATGCCTTTTGCTTTCCAGAAGTATTAACTGAAGAGTAGAAAAATAAGACATGCAACTACATCATTTATTAAAGATATTGATTCGACCTGAGGGCATGGGAGAAACTTTAGGTCAGCAGAATCCAAAAGCTCTTGAAGAATACAGAGTCCTGAGCTTCTTCATACATAATTTATCTTCCTCTCCTTTATGTCTTCATTTTTTTCTGTGGCTCAAAACTTCCATTGTCTTCCCTGACCTATCTCCATGGGGCTGATTAGACTGTTAGAACTTTATCTCTAATTACTGTTCATTTAATTCATATGTAGATTATCTATTGTTTTATTACCACAAGGTAAGAGCCCTATTATCATGGTAACATAGAATGGAGTAAACATACTTTAAACGGGCCCTAGACCTATAACCTAATTTAGTGTTCCACTGTTCTTTCTTCTCACCCCCATCTGAGGATATGTTTATTGACTTTAGAGAAAGAGAAAGAAAGGGAGAGAGAGAGAAAAAAATAAAAACATTAATGTAAGAAAGAAACATTGTTTGGTTGCCTCTCGTGTGTGTCCCAAAAGGAAACTGAACCTTCAACGTGGGTATGTGCCCTGACTGGGAATTGAACCCATGATCTTTTGGTTTGCAACCAACTGAGCCACCTGTCCAGGGCAGTGTTCCACTATTCTTGTCTCATCTTCCTTGTTTTTGTGATCCTAAGAATGCAAACTATTTCCCGATTCTTTCTCTCCTTGTTTTGTCTCTGTCTTGACATAAACCTGGCTCACCTATAGTTTCCTTTAAAATTCTCTTTTACCTCTTCAACATCTTCTACTCCCCGCCATAGAAGGGTAGATAATTTCTCCTCATACTTTGCTTCATAATGGGATCATGCTTAAGAGGTGAGACCCATGCTTCTGTGTTCTTGCAGCCCTCCACATGGTTTAAATGGGAGGCATGATGATTTGAGAGCCAGTGGACCAGAACTTTGATACTTAAACTGCACCTCACACCAGCGGGATGGACATTGCTGGAGCTTGTTAGGGTTACAGAATCTCAGGCTCCATCCCCATTCTACTGAGTCCAAATCTGTAATAAAAAGGTGAAAGATTTATATGATCTGAAGAGAAACCAGAGTCCAAATCTGTAGTTAAATTAAATCCTCGGAGGAGTCATATGGGCATTGACATTTGAGTGGATGAAAGACTCTCCAGTCAATATATCACAATCAACAGTGTCTTCCTGTCCATCCTTCAACCAAAGGTCAACAAGAACACACCTGAGTCAAACAAGTCAGGCATGTTTAGCTTGTTATCACGTGAGAAAGTGCACGTCATAGAAACCATAGGACATGTAGGGAAGAGGAAGCCAGGGCAGGCTTATTACAGGAGTTGGATTTGTGTTTTGTGGTTTAAGAGTGGTGGGCCGGGGCCCACTTTAATCCTCCTCATACCTAAGTGAAAAGGACCAAGACACAATTACCAAATTGTTTCCCCCAATCCTTCCCCATAACACACAATCAAGAAATAGTCTCTGCTTTCTTGAATTCCTCCTAAAGAAAAAGGCATTTTGGCATATGCCCTATGCTGAGCAGGGAGAAGAGCCTTGATGAACATCAGCAGTTCTGTATTGCTACAGCATGCAACTAACAGGCAGCTGTATCACACTGTGTACTTGCACTGAGTTGCGTAAGATTAGGTGCTATAAAGGGCCTTTTGTCGCAATAACTTGAGACATTAAACACTGCTCCTGACCACTCTTGTGCTGACTGTGAATGTGTGGGCTCCAAGGAGACCTTGTCAACCTGAGCCAACACTGCTGAACAAGCTGGCAGCCTCGCTGTCTTCCCTGGCTCCCAGAAGAGCAGAGGGCTGGTGGCCGAGGGCTGGGAGGAGGTGGGGAAAGGAATGAGGAGGTGCTAATCAATGCATAAGAAATCTCAGTGATGAAAGATGAATCAGTTCTAGAAACCTGATGTACAATATTGTGCCTACAGTTAACAAAATAGTATTGTACACTTAAAAATCGAAGAGGGTAGATTTTATGTTAACTGTTTTTTAACACAATAAAGTTACAACTAAAATAAAGAGATTTGGGAAGAAGAGGAAAGGTCTTTAGGCAGAAAAGGTTGTGGACAGTGTTCTGAGAGCTTCCAAATGTGGGGAGTTGCCCTTTTTTCTCTCTTCCCCAAGGGAGAAGCCACTGCACATTTTTGCCCTAAAGACTGTGCTGTTTCTGAACTTAGAGCCAGAGGTTTGGTCTCCCTGGAGTTGTGCAGTGTCGGTGCCTGCAGACAGGCTCTGAAGGCACCAGAGAAGTCATGTAAAAGGTGGAAAAGTGGCAGAGCTGGGTACTTGAGGGGTCCCACCTCCTACCTTCTCTCCGCAGGTACTAGATCAACAAGACAGCAAATGCTAAGCTTCCCATGGAGACAGATTAGTGAGGGCAGGTCTAGATCTCCAGGCTGTCCCCACCAAATCTCCTGCAAGACAAAGGGGCTTCATACAAAGGCTTGGGGATGGACCCCCCGCTACGGACAAGGAGTTGGCCACCCCACGTCACCCACTGAGACCCTCAAGGTCAGAAGGTGTTATAAGCAGTCCTAATAGAGGGTTTGGCCTAAGTTGCCTCCATAAAATATTATACCAGCCAAGAGCATCAAGCTCGACACCCTGGGTCTCTGCTGCTGGACATCACCCGAGCAGGGGCCAAGCTCCAGACATGCAGGTTCATCTCTCCCACAGAAGCCAAATCCCCTCCCCTCATTACTGGCAACAAAATAAATAAGACAAAAGCCCAGGAGGAGAGGGAGAAGATGAAACATTCAGAGTGAGCAGCTATTAACAATGAGAAAGATGGCTGCTTTCCGAGCAGGTACAATCAATCCCACGGCTGTGCCGATCGCTGACCACCCAGTCCCATTAAGATTCAGTGTCAGCAAATCCAATCCACAATGTTTGCACAGAATTACCAGAATTACTTAGTTAGCCTTCAGGCTAATGAATTATCTAATAATCAAGCACATATTTCTTTATATTGCCAACAAGCCTATTTGTGTGTGGGGGTTTTGTTTTGTCAAAAATCTTGCCAAAATCAAGGCTCAGTGTCCAAGGAGAAAGCTCTCTGGCTGACATATTATTAACCCCACTGGCCCTACCCTTTTCCAAGTGTTTACAAAGCACTTCAAGTCTATCTTATCAAGGGCTTATATAGTGATGAGTCTAGCTACAATTACTGAGTTTTGCTGCAGTATTCTGGGACTTCACAACTATCCAGTTTTATTCACTGTTAGACTTCTAGGTGAGGACAGAGTCTCAGACACTTGGTAGATTTTCAGCCAGGCTCGGAGACTCAGACCAGGATCGGGCAAGTGCTTTTGTCATTGTTCAAAGTGAGAGAATGTTTAACTTCTGTCGGATTTCTGCTTCTGAGACACTGTGCTCTCTGCCCAGTGGAACCTTCTTTTCTGTCTGTTCACTATGGTCAGTCAGGGAGTTGTTCTGACTCCAGCTATGCACACTGGGAAATGAAGAGAGTGGTGAGCAGCAGTCGATCCTTGTCTTATTCTGTGTGGTATGTAATCTTTCACATGATTCTAATGAAAATGTTTATGATCACTGCCTTCTGTGGACTTTCGAAAGGCAGTTGCAGTAAAATTACTGCCTGCGTTTAGATGGAGTCTTTAACTTGGAATTGTGTAACCACGTACCAGGTCTAAAGAGAAACTGAAAAAGTTCTCTTCCCCCTCTAATACTCAACTTCAGTATTAATGTTTTATGTCCACACTGTATTAAAATCTGTAAAATTCTAGGAAAAAGAGCAAGATGTCCAAAAAAAAAAGGAAAAATAGATCATCTTTCTGGGAAGTTTTTTCTCTGGATGAGGTTTACGGCCTAATCTTGTTTCTCCAAAAGGATTGAGATATTGGCACTGGGGCTTACCTGAAAAACTCTCTGAGCCTTTTAAAACGATCCCTCCAGTTTGAACTTACCCCTTCTAAAGAGTCAGTGCCTTCTGCCTCAGTTTCCTTCCTGGAAGCTGGTGTGGCCCTGTTTCCCATATTTTTGGACTGGCACGACCATCTGCACTGCTTTCGTATTTGTTAACTTTGCAGGGGAATATGTTCTATAGTAGCATCTAAACAGTAAATTGTAACCACTTGATGAGCATCATTCTATTTGTTGCTTTCAGAAAAGCTTAAGAGCAGAAGCAAACTCACCTTGTCTTTCTTATTTTGTCCATTTGTGCTGGCTGTCAGAGCTGTCCTGAATTTTTCAACAAGATTGATTGATCTGCCTCCCAGACTTGTGTTAGATGCGATCTCATCAATTATACCCTTCACGACGTTTCCAGGTGCTTTGCGATTGGCCAGACATGCCCTGTGGGTGCTTATTTCCTAGGCTTACGTATCCCTCGAGAAAGGCCATGCTCACAATGAATAATTCCAAAGGCCCTGGGCACCTGAGACAGTTGGCATTATGTGAAATGAAATGTATTTTTAGCCCTTTCTCATTAATTCTCACAGGAGAACTGCAGTGGTTTTCCCTGAATGTTTTTGGTAAACATCGAGATCATATTTTTCTTCTAAGTCCTGCTTTTTAAGAGGAAGCTGAGCAACTAGAGTAAGACCCACAAGCCTGAATCACAACCTCTAATTTAATATTTTCAGACAAAATGCTATCTCTTCATTTAAAATGGAGTCACAAATCCATATTTCTTCTCTTTTTTTCCCTTCTAAGTTTGACAAGAATGGCTCTCTCTAAACTCAGCCAGCAGCAAGCCAAAGGTCCTAAAGGAAATTATAGTGAGAACAGGAGGGGTAGTGTGACAGTTATCAGCTCACAATATGACAAGAGCATCCATCACATCTGCTTTTAGGTCCAGGGTCCAGGGAGTGGAAAAAAAAACAGTAAAGAAAATACAAGTGCAGAAGGCTGGATTGACGTATCAGTAAGCTCAGTGGTTGTTAACCTCTGGCCGGGACCCCGTCCTCTTTGCACTCCTCACACTTGAACTTGTCAGCAGGATCCTCTCGGACCCAAGGTTGCTGCAAAGCTCTGCTCCATCAGTAGTTCTTTGGTTCTATTTTATTATGATCCTTTTTTTTATATTTAGTTTTTCACTAAAGAACTTTTTATTAAAATCAAGTTTGGCATGATGTTTAATCATCAAATAGTTATAAAAGGATATGCTGTTGTGATTAAGTTTTTTCCATTTTAATCTTTGAACATGTTTAAATTGTGGTAAAAAAATCCCCACAATATAAAATTTTACCACCTTTCTTTTTTAAAGTATACGGGTCAGGTTCAGTAGTATTAATATATTTACACTGCTATGCAATGGATCGCCAGAACTTTTTCATCTTGCAAACCAGTTGCTTCATTCATCTTGCAAAAACCCTGTATCCACTGAAGAGCAGCTCCCCACTTCCCTCTCCTCGCAGCCTCTGGCAACCACCATTCTACTTTTCATTTCTATGAGTGTGACTACTTTAAATATCTCATACAGATGGATTTATACAGCATCATCTTTTGGGGACTGACTTATTTTACTGATCATAATGTCTTCAACATTCATCCATGTGGTAGCATGTGATAGAATTTCCTTTTTAAGGCTAAATAATATTTTATTATATGTGTACATGTATATGCATTATCTTTACCCATCTATTAGTGGACATTCGAATTGCTTCCATTTCTTGGCTATTGTAAATTATGCTGCAATGAATATAAGTGTTTTCCTTTGAGTTCTTTGCACAGATGTATTGCAAATGTTCAGGGGACCATGTATATAGCTAGAGACCTTTTAGGATGCCTCCTAAGTTGCTAGACTATTTCTTTTATGACTTAGACATAATATTTAAAAATTTATGCAAAATAACATGCTAGAAAGGATCCACAAGTGATTGGGGTTAAAAAGCCAAGACAAAACATATAGTTCCAAGGAATCTTTTGCCTGGTTGAAAAAAACAAAAGACAGTTGAGGAGAAACTAGATGTATTTGTGGGTTGCATATTTTTAGAAGCATTTTGGATCTACAAGGATGACGAGAACAGGGTGGGGCACAGAGACAAGGAGGTACCATGGTTCTGACAAAGTCTTCCCAACTAGGGAGCACAATTTCATTTCTCAGGAGTGTTGGTTAAAAACAAAGTACAATTGTTTAATATTGCAGCTGCCAGTGGAAGTGGGGCAAGTAACAAGCTCGCCAAAAAAAAAAGTAAAGAAAAAGTTGAGGAATTATATGTCCAAGGAAGGCTTTGAAAAGCTCCAACATATTTCGAGGAGTCTGGAAGGCCATGCTCACATAGAAGGCTATGTGCACACTGAGAATATACTTAGAAAGCTTTGTGTTCTCACCTCTGGATGATGTTGAGGCTCTTTGTAAACAGAAAGTGAAGGCTAATGTAGAGTTGTGAACTGTTCTGCCCAAGGAATACCCTAGCACACACAACACACACTAGCCCCTTGGCGAAAGCCAGGAAACTTCTTCATTCCAGAAAGTTGAAGAAACCTCTGTGTAATCATTAGCTGGTCACTAAGCTCACCAAGGAGAGATGTCACTGGCTATACATGGCTGAGAATCAGACTTTAAATAGTTCAGGAAAGTCACCAACAAAGCAAAAGCAGCAGAAAAATAACAACAACCAAGAGCAGTTTTTGGAAGTTTTTAGAAGAGCAAAACCCTGAAAAAACGTAATAAATTTATATTTAGGTCAATGGTAGTGTTTAATCTAAATTATGCTTTCTATATGCAATTCTTAGCATTTCTCTATAGACAGGCAAGGGATGTGAAAACTTTTCCTAAAGACTTTTTAACCTTTTAAGATAGCATCCTTTCTTTACCACTGTGGTAGATTGGAATATTGCCTCCAATTCCTCACTATCTTGTTATCAATTATGTACTCACATTATTTACCATAAAAGTTTTCAGTGCCCTCTCACGGTGGACACAACATATATTTTTGCCCCGTCGATATCGGCCTTGGCCATGTGATTTGTATTATTCATTGAGACGAGACATGAGCTGAAGGGTTAAATATACTGACGTTATCTTGTTTTGCTTTCTTGCACTTCTGCCATTCACCATGAGAAGAACATGCCCTGGGTGACACTGGCCCAAAGACAAGGAAGAGATTAATGGCACAGACCTGAGTTCAAGCTGCAGGCTAGAGGCAAGCTGAGCTCACTAACAGGCTGAATCGAGCTATCCTACCCAATCTGTAAAAATACAGGGAAAAAATAATGCTGTTGTAAGCCACTGAATTTGAAGGTGCTTCATTACATGGTATTATTTCAGTAGTGGCTAACCAATATGATCGCTAATTTAGAAAACAACAATGTTCTTATGACACACATATATTAACTTTTGACAAGGTGTTATCAGACGTTTGTACTCATTTTAGTTTTTCACTTGTGTATCTAGACTGGAACTATTTGGAAGTCAAGGAGAATATCTATTCGAAGAATAAGGTTTCAGCAAATATAGGACACCAAATTAATGCCCAATAAAAACTTATTGACAGTAAAGTATGAAATTTTCCTAATTTCTCTTTATGACAATTCTGCTTCTTATATCAGTTTAGCTGATAATTATTAGTAATTTCTTTACCTGTTCAGTAGTTGCAGTCTCAGTAAATAGTGTAACTAAGAAAGAACTCTATTTTGAGATAAAATCTCAAAGGATTTTTCAGGTTGGATAAGTCTCACACGGTAATTAACCAGCATCCCTGTACAAGGCCAATGCTAGAATATAGAATAACATTCCACATTTTTTTCCCCATTTATGCTTCTTAGCCAGAGAGTGCATCACCCCTCAGGTCTGACTCACAATTATTTGCCAAACTCCACTTTACCTGTTGGGGACAAGTGGGTGTGTTTCTTTATTGAACCATTAGTTAAAAACGGAGTCCTGGGAAATAAGAATTATAAAGCTTCGGTTGTATTAAGGAAAAAATGGCGTGGAAAAAGTTTACCTACTTTTTAAAAAAGGATGCTTTATTATGAAATTGGTTCTTGCCTCTCTTGAAATATTGCTTCATTCTCTGTTTTACACCAGCTTTTTAAGCAGAAAAAGCACTTATTAAATTAACAATAGTGGATGTGCAAAAAGAAACTTTGGTGTGATTCAAAGGGAATAATAAATAATAATTATCTGTTGTGATACAAGATGGTGGTGGGATTTGAGTGGATTTGAGACAAGGGTTGAAAAAGCTCTTTTAATATGTATATATGTACATATATTTTGATTTACTATTTTTGAATCATGTGACTTCATTTCTTCTTTAAAAATTATATGTAATTTAATATAAAATATATAATGTAGGATAGAAACTAAATTTGGTAGCCCAGTCAAATTTAATACCTTTACATTATTTACATAATTCTATATATATAACATAACAGATAATATTTTAGGACACTTAGTAAATATTAGCTGAAAGTAATAATTTTTAGGTGAGGTGAAATCTTGACCCTGAAAACCATATGAAATATATACTTATTCTGACATTGCTGTTTATAGTTATTAGTTTATTTAAGGTGATGTTATAATTGATTTTGAATGTTATACTGTTATTATTGGAGAAGAAAATAAATAAAAAACAAAGGACTGATATACGCAATTGCATTGACAAACAACTGGTTGATTATTATTTTTGTAAAAAGGAGGCATGGAAACATAAAGCCAATTGGAGCTCTACATTCAGTGAAATTCTTCACATCCTTGTTAAACAGCTTAGTTACTAGTTGCTTTAGGTTTTATCAGTTGGTGTCGGTTTTTATCATTTTGTAAAAATAAGCTTTGGAGAAGTCCATATTCAGAAAACATCCTAAACTTGAAATCCAAATTTGTAATCAGTAGGCACTTGCAGAAGTATCTAATTTTATTTCCAGTTCTTATCATTTCAAGATATGTTTTGAACGCCCAGCTTTATCTTCACATGGGCAGGTGCAGGGGTTGGCAGCGTTGGTTACCTCTGAGGAAGTTGTAGTCAGAATTAATTAGCTAGTGGGTGAGAAGCGCTCTCTCTATGTATGAACTGCCATTGATTATGAGCTAAGTTTATAAAAAGGAGATATATACATATATATATACACACGTTTATAGCTATATATAGTTATTTCTTTGTTAAGAACTTGAGGAACCCTCTCCTTCATACTTATCCAATTAATTTCACCATCACATTAATAATCTGCTTGAAGAAAATTTATATTTTTAATGACTTAGAAGATTAATTTGGAAGAACAGGTTATGTTACTTTTTTGGTCGAGTAGATAGAAAATGAGGTCAGCTATTGAAGTCTCAGCTGGCTTAGTGCTGTGCCCTTTCAACTCAAGAGGCTATATTCTCAGTCTGAGGGGTCACAGTCTTCCTCAGTTCTCTGGAAAAGCTTGAGGTCATATGTCACCACTATCCCAGCTCTAGGGCATCGGCTCAGACGAAATGAGAGAACAGCTTGAAGGTCTATATCCCTTTTCTGTTAGAGTGTCCCTTCTTTCCTCAGACACTCATTTACTTAATGTCTGAGGTTACAAATTGCAGAATTGGCAGGGACTTTTCAATTTGAGAAAGCTAATCGAATGTAGTCTTATAAGTTGCAAGACCTGCAGCGCTCCGGGGGCATCTCTGTGAACTCCACTGAAATTTTACAGGCAATGTGTGCCAGGGAAAAGGGAATACAATGGAGTTGCTGTCCTTGAAATTTCGGCTTGGGATCATTACTGAAAGAGGTGTCTGGTAGGCCACTACTGAAGCCCAATATTAATAATATTGATGGTAATATTGAAGGTAATGGTGATGATATCAAAGACAAGAAAGCTACCAATAAAGTAACATTGGAGCTTGTAGCAGAGGCTTAGTTAGCTCCAGCTACTATAACAAAATACCATGGACTGGGTGATTTAAACAACAGACATTGATTTATTACAGTTCTTGAGGCTGGAAGTCCCAGAGCAGAGTGCCAGCATGATTAGGCTCTGGGGAGGGCCCGCTTCCAGGCCGAATGCCTTGTATCCTTGCATGGTTGAAAGAGAGCTGGCTAGCCCACTGACCTTTTCGTAAAAGGGTAGGAATTTCATCATGGGAGTGCTACCTTCATGACCTAATTACCTCCCAAACTCCACTCTCCTTTACATACCACCATGGAGTTAGGGTTTGAACACAGGGATTTGGGAGGATATATCTGTCTAGTTCATTGTATGCAGGAAAAGAAATAGCAACTTGTTCAAAATCCCAACTGGTACTTTGTAAGCAGACACACAGGCCCATGCAGACACATGAATACACGCAAGACACAATGGATGATTTCATGGAAGTGAGGACAGGAATTCAATGATGGGGTCATCCAGTGGGCAGCTCTAATGATGGAAATGTATGCATCTACAGCTATTCTAATGATACGATATTGACCATGACAGACTTAACATTTTCTTCAGCTTGGATAAACTTAAGACATATTTCTTTCTGACTCTAGGCCCTTAACCTCCCTTTTCTGAAAGCATTTTCTTTAGAAACTTGCAGTTTTAAATTCTTTCTCTGCACCTCGAAATGTATCTAAAACTTCCCTGAACCTCTTCCCTGTTTTACAGCTCAGGAAATGTCTTTTTCTCAAGAACCTGAAGAACCATATTATTATAGTAGGTAGCTGGATAGATATTGATGAAAGAGAAGGGGATCAGACATCTAATTGAGCCAGATTAACTGGGAAGCAAAAGCTTCCAGACACTCCTTTCTAGGTCACTGTTTAGGAGCACTAATAAATTCAATAATAATATTTAAATTTTATCAAATATTTAACATGTGCCAAATTTCTTATGTATGTTACTTTCATTAATTATCCTGATGATATTATAAGGTAGGTTTTATTTTTATCTTAGTTATTGAAACCCAGAAGGATGATATCACTTTCAAGCCAAGAGTACATGGTGTGTGAGTAGCAGACCGAGATTTAAATACATGTTTACTGAATTCAGAAACATCAACTTTTAGCCACCTTACTGTTCTGCCTTTCATACCAGTTGCACACTTAGCTTCATGGCCATGAAGTTCTAAAAAAAAGATCAAAGGAGGAGTGACTTCTATGGGGAGTAGGAGAGCCATTGGAAGTCACCTTCTTCAATTAACTCGATTAATGTTCATGCCATTTATAAGAAGGGACTTGGAGGGACATGGATATGGGTGGGTTTGTGCATTTATGTAACTAAATTTTTTAATCAAACATTTTGATTTTGTGCATCTAAATAGCATAGTTTTTATGAGTATTCTTAACATTATAGCCCTGAAAGGAATAAAGTTAGAAACTCTTTGGGGACCATATCCTTCCCATGTAGTCTGATTTCTAGGCTAATGACATTTTTCAAGAAGTTATGTTTTTGACCTACGCTCATCTAAACTCAAATGATTCCATAATGGTTTCATGTTCTTGCTAAGGTGTCCATATTTCTCCCTAAAGCGCTCAGTAGTTATGTTCCTTCCTGATTGATGTCTCGCCTTTTATCAACCAGACTAAGCGAAGGACAAGATGGATTGGAGCAAGTTCACTTTCTAACTAGACATGGCTCTGTGAGGCATTAAATGCCCATGCTTAACATTGTTCCAAATTCTGCAAGTTTACTCACTTTGGAGAAACATGGGATTAACGCTTGTATGGTATGTCTTTGAACACACATCAAACTATTTTAATAATTTAAAAACAAAACTCAAACATATATCTATTCAAAGCCCTTAATATAAAGTTTGAAATAGGCTGAACAAGGAAAATATTTGCACTAAGCCCTTTACTTTTTTCTAGTCATGCACTTTTCACTTCCTGGCCTTTGTATTTAACAACATTTCCACCACACACCCATCTCCACACACACACACACACACACACACACACACACACACACGCACACACACACACACATTTACAATGTTCTTCTGTATTTGCTTGGTGAACTAGTTATTCTTCAAGCCTTGTCAAGACTATTTTCTGTATTATTTTTCTCTCCCTTGTCCTCCACCAGGTTACAGCTCTCTCCATTTATGACTGGAGATGGTATGTATGCACGTACCTCTTGTGGTGTTCTGTACTCATAAATACATGCTCACTCTTAACTCTCTTGTTGGGGTTGGCATATTGAGGACACATCTGTGTCTAACTTTCCAAAATTAGCACCTCCCTAAATGCACAATATGTAAGTCAGCTATCTGATGGGCCAGTTGCAATTTGAATCTCTGTCTCTTAGGTCTTGAAAGTGAATAATAAAAATGAAGAGCAACTTCCGCTCCTTATTTGATCTGTTGGCTGTTATGGTTTTTCAGATAGTCTCCAGGGACCCCCATTAACAATGAAGATTCCAGGTTCCCTTAGACACCATGCTCTGTGGTTCTCCATGATAACTTACATTTACAATTGAAAACAGTAACTGCGGTGGCATTAGAGCCTCACAGTGATGGACACAGAATGAACACTGAAATGCTGCCTGAAAAGTGCTGGATATACCAACATGGGCAGGGAAAAGACAGGGCTTACAACGACTTGCTATGAAGGACACAAATGGAGAAACAGCAAAATTTCACCGAGTCCCAGGTCCCTGAGACCCACTGACTTTACAGCCTAAAGCTGGTGCTGCTTTAAAAAGGTCAGTCTGAAGGAATAATAGTTTTCTCAGAATAGAGTACTTTACTACGGTTTTTAAAATTAATATGCTGTGCAGACGTATCTGGACTTTCTGGAATATCTATATATTAGTTCAGCAAGAATTTTCAGTAGCGAAGCCATCTGGTCTTGGATTTTTACTTTTTGGGAGGTTTTTTATGGTTGTTTCAATTTCCTCAACATTTATTGGTCTATTTAGATTTTTTAGTTCTTCATGATTCAGTCTAGGACAGTTCTGTATTTCCAGAAATTTATTTATTTTAGGTTATTAAATTTGGTGGCATGCAGTCTTCCATAGCATTCTTGCAGGATTCTTTGTATTTCTCTAGTGTCTGTGATAACTCCCCTCTTTCATTTCTGTAAGTCATCCCCTACAGTGAGTGCCTTGGCTTCTGTCCTGAGAGCCCAACTATGGGAAACGAGGAACCATCTCTCCACAGCCTCAGGACCTTGACCAAGGAAACCCTTCATTTAAAGTGTTGCAGCTCCAGGCTTCACTATTAAACACTCTCCAGTTTCTTCCTTGACTATGTCTTCTGTTCATTTCTTAACTCTTCCAGTTATATCTGTAGGTCTGGATCCAAACGTTCATCTCTTTTAGTTAATCATTTCCCCTTAATGCTGAGTTCATCCTTAGGTCTGCTCTATTTTAAGTGCTTGTTCACGTGACTGCCTTCCTCTAGAGGCTGCCTTGAAAATACTATCAATGTTTGTGATCACCCTCCACCCTTCTGGTTTCACTTCATTCTATTTTCCAAAGTAATCATCACCTTCTAACTAACTACATAATTAAGTAATATGTTATGTTAATATTTCATTGTCTGTTTCCCTCTCTAGAGTCTAGGGACAGAAACTTTTGCTTATTTTGTTTATTAATGCATCCCACCTGAAACATGGTATGCAAAAACTGAGCAGTGAGTGAGCACTTCACTCTCATTACTACCATTCCCATTGCTGTTGACTGCCCTGCACACACACTGGGCATCCCCTTTAGCCAGTTGGTAAAGGGACCCTTGGAGTTGCTGTCCTGCAGTGCCCTGTCTGGAGCTCACAGCACACTGGCCAGGATCTCAGTGTATGGCTTCTGTCTTTTGGCTTCCTCAGGAACTAACCTAGATTATGTTTGGAGGGGGTGCACAAACTCTATTTCTGAGTGGTAGTTTTCATCAAATCAAAAATTGACAGGTTAGAAGGATGCATCTGGAGCATTTGGGAGCTGGTTTTAACCCACCTTTGTCGTAACTTCATTTTTTTGAAAAATATTGGAATTGTTTTCCTAGTTGGAAAAAAGTTCTCTACTTGTAGCTTTCTAAATTTTTCACTTATCTTATTAAAATAGTTGCCATATTTGAATCTGTTAAATTCCCAAATGGAGCTCAACCTATAGATTACAAGTCAATGGAACAAATTTATGGATCACCTGCTACATTCCAGGCACTGTGCTGAATTCCAAGATAAACAGTACACAGGTCATGTGCGTTATCAATCAATGACTGAGCAAGTCTTAGTTATAAATATACCTACATATAGAGGTATGTGCAAATACATGTGTGTATATAAATATGTGTGTGTAAATGTAACAAAATAAAAGTACTTAATTTTCTCTCTCTACTTACATAGTACTCTTGCACAACAACTTTAGCTTTCGTTTTGTGAGTATACCAAGTATAATCACATAGGTTAGAAAGTTTCTTAACAAAGTAAAGTGACTTCAGAAAGTGTACTGTTAATTACTTCTGATAAAATCCTTGTTTGGGGAATTTTAGAGTTAGTTGAATTACTCCATGTTCTCTTCACTTAACAGTGACATATTTGAGGTTTAGTCACAGAGCTGTTTTCTATTCAAAACAAAATGGCATGATCCCTTTACCATGGCTTTAGTAGATACTGGCATTAGTGGGCTGGGCTTATGAGTCCCTATGTGTGAAATCCAATATTTCACAAGGGATTGCACAGATTCCTACTATATTGTCCCTGAGCTTCCTTTTCGTCTGTGTTGTCAGTGCAGTCTGCCTGACTTCTTCTCTACTCTGAGCCATGCAATTTTATATAATTATAAGCAGCACCCAGACCTCTATTACTATGACATGAAACCTCAAGCTTGTAGACAAGAGGCATTTATATCAGCATGTTAACATTATTATTGAAAGCAAAAGTAGTTCTAATGTTTTCCCTATTATAGACAGGAAATAACTCCTTCCCCTTTACATTCTACTTCATGCTCCGAACTAACACTACTCAGCTTCATTTTCTCTCCCAGAAATGCTGCACAATTACATAAGATTGCTTAGCCATTTTCAGAGAAATAAATATGAATAACATGGGGAAGTCTCTCTCCTCCCTTCGAGGGTTTATTTTCCACACTCTCTGCTAAGTTGGTTGCTTAAAAAGGCACATCTTCTTTTTCTGGCCCCATGTTTCTCTGGACATATGCTATTTTTATGTAGTTGAGTTTCTACGCAGAACTCAACAAGGAGAGGTAAGCCACCCTCTACTCAAGCCACCCTCCGCTGTCTCTGGCAAGACCCCATGAGACTCCCGTGAGTGGGGAGAAGAGACACCAGTCAGTGGGGTGCACCTCTTGTTTAACAGCAGAAGGAGCCTCCTTGTGACACAGCGATTGTGTTTTTGTGACCTAAGGTTGCTGCCTCAGAAGTGACACAGAAGCCTGGGGCCTTTGGTGTTTAGGGTGCAGGATCAGGACATGAGATTTTGGATCCTGGATCACACACAATACTTAACACAATCATATGTAGTGAATACTATTATCTGTAGGTGGTATAGATGTTTACTTATACTGTATATGGTAAGAGGGAATATAGATTCATAAAAATTTAAAAAAAAATCTTGCCCCTAGTTGAACAGATGTTAAATGGCAGAGTCAGAATTCAATCAATGTGACATCAGGCCTCTCGGTCTTTTCTAACTGACTCTGCAGCATTTCTGGGCTGCACACACTCTGCAACACCCCAGTCTCTGAATGTTGCCAACCACTCTGCCTTGTTACTTGGTTAGGGTTAACATTTTTAAAGCAAATGTAATATACTCCTGTCATTTATCTAGGTCAGTGATTTTCAACTGGCGTGCCACAAGAATTTTTAAAACACGCAATATCTGACTATTTAGTCACAGGCACTGACCTCTTTTCCTTCAGATTGTCAGATAAAAAAATGACTACAAGCAATGCAACAATAGCCATCTGGTGTGAATGCCCTGTCTTGAACCATGAGTATATAGGTCATATGATGGAGTTGCTTCTTATTGGTTACATTATATAACAAGTTTGCATATGATTGGTTAGTTAATGGAATCAGAAACCCTTATATACAAGTATAGGCATCTGATTTTTAAAAAGTCGCTTTGGAACAAAAAGATGAGGTAATTATTTTTTATTTATATCAATCAAAATTATACCTATATTTTGTGTGCGATCAGCAAATATATGTATATATTTTGCATATATATATATGTATGTGTGTGTGCATGTGAGAGACACAGAATTTTAGTAATTAGTTCATGTGTACCATGAAATGGAAAAGGTCGAGAAATTGCTGACCTAGGTACTGCAAGGAAGATAGGAAGAGACAATCTTCTCTTTGCCTTCAAGGGGCTTAGAATTTAAGAGAGAAGTTAGAAATGAATGTATAAATAACACAAGGTGACAGGCAGCACATTATAAGCTGTCACAAAGGAAAATGTGAATAACTTATTTGGGGAGAAAAAGAAAGTCTTAATGATAGAAATGACAGCTGACCTTGGTCTTAGAAGTATAAAAATAATTTTGATAGGAAGAAATGGGGGTCTCAGAATTTCTGGAGGACATGAAATTCTGAGCCAAGACACATAGCTAAGAACCTTTCGATGTAGTCAGGGATGGCGATGCTCTTCTTTTGGCTAAAACATGGTGAGCAAGAGACAAAACTGGAGATTGTTGCCAAACTTTAATGCCACCCTAAGGACCTGGCGGCTTATTCTATAGGCAAAGGGTGACTGTGGGAGCATTTTAAACCAAGAAATAAGGTATTGAGAGTGAAGGTTTTAGAATATAACACTGACTACTCCGTAAGAGCAAATGTAAGAGGGCGTACAAAGTCTGTTCAGAAAGTATCCAGTTACATACTATGAAAAATATAGACATTTATTGAAGAAGTTACAGGATACACAAAACACTGTACACAGGACAATGATGCTTCAGTGCCTGTCAAAGTAGGCACCTTGGGGCCTCACACAGTTCTCTCAATCATCATCAGCTACACAATTGTATTTTCCTGAATGTCATCAATGGCCTGAAATCTCTTCCCCTTCAAAGGTGATTTTAGTTTTGGGGAAAGCCAGAAGTTGCAGGTGCCACATCTGGGCTGTAGGGCAGCCAAGTCATCTGGGTGATTTGATGTTTTGCCGAAAAAGTCTGCACGAGATGCGATGCATGAGTGGGCATGTTGTTGTGATGAAGCTGCCAGTCACCAGTTGCCCATAGCTTTGGCCTTCTGAATTATCCAAATAGTTTCTGTGAAGGAATATTCAAGCTTACAGCAAAATTTGTTGCAGATTTGTTGCTCTACTATCTCAGTCATTTTTTAATGTGATGTCCACACAGTACACATGCTCACTCAGTGGCATCTATGACAGTGAAGTCATTGTTTGTTCATACATGTGCACTCTAGTCCATTCTTTTTGGCTGCCAGGTTACACTGATGTTGCAGACACCATTCTTGCTATATTAACACTGGTGGGGCTTTTTCTGGACAGACCTTGTATTATGGAACTCACTGGTGTTTGTGGATGAGCAGTCTTGTGTTCTTCCAGCACCTCTTCAAAGAGGATTTGTGAAGGACACAGAGGAACTGTGTCTCTGAGCTGAGCATCAGGAGGAGGAGAAGGGGATAAAAGGTTAGCTGATGGCTTCAGGTTGTGCCTTCAGGATATTGACGAGGTCCTGTGTTTCTCTGGATTTAGTGGCTACATGGAAGTTGCAAGGAAGGAGGTGAGATGAACATGGAGATAGAAAAAGGTGATATGTTGATGGGCAGTAGCCGTAGGCAACAGGAAGTCCTGGGAGTTACCATAGCAGTGGATTCCTTGATCTGCAGCCATGGCAGCAAACTGTATCCATGACCATGGAAATAGTCTTGCCATTGCCAGGGTTACTCCTGCTGAAATCAAAGCATGTGTTACAATCTGGGGTGACACATAAAACAAATATGGAACATCACTGAACTTTACATAGGATGGTCAGAAAAGATGTCCCTGAGAGGTGACTTTGAATAAACACTTGAGATAGATATTCAGGCAGATATATAGAATAAGAGGCATTCAGCAAGGTGGGAAAGCAATAAAAAAGTCCTTGCTGTATAAGACTGTCAAGTATGTCTGAACAACATCAAGGAGTGTGCCACAGCCAGAGTGACAGAGAGAAGAAAAAGAGAATAAGTGAGAGAAGTAATAGGGACCAGATAATGTATGCATCTGTAAGTGATGGGATTTTTATTTTTTACTTGAAGTGAGATATAAAGACATTCAAGGATTTAGAGTATAAGAAAGACCTGGCCTGCTATAGCTTTAATAATGCTGCTTTTGGCACTTGGTTGAAAATAGACTATAAAGAGGAAAGGGTTAGAGAAGTGAGATTGAATACAAGGCCACTGCAGTAAAATGGGCTAGAAATTATGGTGTTTCAAGCTATGTGGAGAGTGAAGCTTGAGAAATGATCAAATTCATTGGAGGTAGAAAAACAGAACTTTCAGAAGATTAGAAGAATTATGTTTTTTTAAAAAAACCCTGTCAAATATAAGTACTTATTTGTGGCTTGTGTCCTGGAAGAATGGGGATACTTTTAACTGGTATGAGGAAGGCTACAGGAGGAGCTGGTTTGGGCAAAATATGGGAAGCTAGTTTGAGCATGTGAAATTTAAGATGTCTGCTTAATATCCTATTAAAAATATCAAGTAAATAGTTAGAGGTGTAGCTGACATTTGATTGGAGAAGTTGGAGCTGGAGATATAAAACTTGAAACCATCAGTGTACTTGAAACTGTGAGGGTGAATGAAATCAACTGAAGAGTGAGTATCAAAAAGGTACAACAGGGAACTATCAGGGAATTCCTATATTTGAATCTGCGGATTGTAAAAGACAGCAAAGTATACTGAGAGAGGTGTCAGAACACCCTCCCCCCTCCAAATATAATTGTGTCCTAGAAACCAGGAGAAGAAAATGTTTTAAGGGAAAAATTGGTGATTAATTCTGTCAAACTCTGTTGTTAGGTCATGGCCAATAAGGGCCCACCAATGACCATCAGATTTAGCACACAGGTAATGCTGGCAACTCCAAGAAGACAGTTTCTGTGGACTGGTGAAGAGCAAAATATGATGGGAGGGTATTCAAGAAATAATGGAAAGATAGATTCTGGTTTCCCAGGCAGAGAATGAGTATGAGAGATGAGGGTGTGTGCAGGCAAGTGACTATGATAAGGAAAGAAGAGAAGAGGCTATGATAGGTGAATAAAAGTAAAAAAGGTGAATGAGTCCTTAGCTGGTTTGAAGAACTGTTAGATATCTTTGCTTGAGCTTCCATAAGAAAACATTACAGACTAGGTGGCTTAAACAATAGACATTTGTTTCTCATAGTCGTGGAGCCTGGGAAGTGTAGGTTCAAGGTAGCTGAAAATTCTATTCCTGCTAAGGACTCTCTTCCTAGATTGCCTTCTTGCTGTGTCTTCATAAAAGGCAGAGAGAGAGAGAGGGGGTGGGGGAAAGAGAGAGAGAGAGCTCCTGCACACTTTAGTCTCTCTTCCTTTTCTCCTAAGGACATTAATTCTATCAGGAGGAACTCTCTCTCATGACCTCCTCTAAACCCAATCAGCTCCCACAGGCTCCCTTCCAAATACCATCACATTAGGGGTTAGACCTTTAACATACGGGTTTGAAGGCATATACAAATCAGTCCATAATATTATATTTGGGTTACAAGAGAGTGTGAGCTAAAAGTTAAGAGGTAGGGATTGGTGTGTGAAATTATTGAAATTCAGGTAACAATAGGGTATGACCATGGGGATAAGTGACCAAAGTGAGGCTAAAGGGAAGATCTTTGGAGGAAATAAACTCAGGAATTGAGAGGCTAGGTTGTTAGAAGAGTGACCAATGTGAGTTTCCATCATGATGGGAAAATACTGGGAAGAAGGATGCTAGCAGAAGCACAATAGCAGAAGTTAAACTGTTTTAGCAAGAGAGCGAGAGCTGGAGTCCTGTGAACATGGGGGATGATTGACATCGGAAAGCAAAGTATCTGATAAAATGATGCAGTGCTGGGAGTTTTGATAGGGAAGGGAGAGACAATGTTCTGAAAATGACGAGGAACAAGAGGGGCACTCTGTTCAGATCCATGTGCCCATGGAGAGTAGGAGAAAAACACCCACTGTTCAAGAGGGCTAGAAGGGAGCCAGGTTTTGCTCAAGTTGAGAATTTGATGAGGACTTTCAGAATGTTAAAGTCAAGGGATAGGGTTGGTGATTGACTTAGAGTTTCAGGGACACAGTGAACAAAAAGGTTTCAGGAGTGGAAGGTGGGAGATGAGGTCAGAAAAGGCAGTTTATGGAGCCAGGTGAGGATTAACTTTAGAGAATGAAGAGTGACCTTGGAGTCATGGGTCTTTTGCAGTAACTGGAATAAAGAGGGATGAAGTTCACAGATTAATCCAGTTGGTGCAAGACATGGAGTGGTGGAGATGTTGGGAGGGTTTAGGAGATGCAGGGATGAAGAGGCAACTTGACAAGTGGCATGGGTTCTGGCTTTTCATTGGAGTCCCACATAAATGTGCCCTTTGTGCCCTTTGGATTTAGTTCAATGTTGTTCTGTAGGACTGGCCTTCAATCTGGCCCTTTCCTGACTCACAGCACTTTACACATCCTAAGTGCTTGACAAATACCATTGAGTGAATTATAAGTGCCAAGTGTGAAAATACTATGGGTAAAATTTAAGCCAATTCTAGGAACTAACCACAAAAATTATAGTTCAGTCCATTGTAATCTTAATCCATAGTCTGGTTTTTAACCTAGGTAGTGGGAAGAGAGTGGGCATAAATTTATGTTTCAAGACATAAAAGGAGAAAGCAGAAGTAAAATTTATGCAAAAGTAGGATAGAGTGGATGTTTGAGGCTTTGTAACCAAGTTATAGTTTTGTGAGATGCATTTCTTAATTCTGGGGAAGTATATTTTGTTTTTGCCTTCTTACTGGCCAAAACAAGATGAAGAATAACTTCCCTAAAAGAAGGAAATCCTAATTCCATCAGCACAAGCTCTGGAAGAAGGCGGCATGGGGGAACTTTGCCAATGCGCAGATCTCTGTACCTCTTAACACCTCATGACAACTCATTAAAATGAAAGTCTCTTGGTGTTTGAAATCTTTTCCCAGACAAATAAAGAGCTTTCTTTAGTTTCAAACATCTCCATAGAAGCTAGAGGGTTTTCTGCATCTTTTTAGCTATCTTTGCAATGAATTCCTGATGGCAGAGCATCTGCCAACAGAAAGTTTCTCTGATGTTCCCCTGAATCAGAGAGCAAATGGTCGTATGCAGCCACTAGATCTGTCTTCAGTTAACAACAGTGGATTTGAAGAGTTGGGGGAGGGTTTGGGAATGAAGTAACCCAGTTTGCTCTTTACTCTCCTTCCCACAACTCTTCTGGAACTTTCTTTCAATGAGGTTCAGAAAAATTAATGAGCTTGTCATGGCCACAGTAAATTGTAGCTTACGCCCATTTCAGAAATGCACAAAGCTAGGAGGCTTAGTGATTCTGCACATACACGGGCCAGAGGCACCCGAGGTTTGATGGCGGTGTGGGTAGGTGGTGGTCATCCAGGGGCAGAGAGAGGGTAGACCTCTTTAAAGTTAGATCTTTCAGGAAGTGGAAGCATGAGGTATAATTAATTCCTTGATTCTCCCCACCTTTTCAACCTGCAGAGGGAGCCATTTCTCCTTGTATTTGTGTAAACTACTGATGGCAAATAAAAAGTGGAAGATGGGATTGTGACATACCAAGAGAAATTACATTTTATAGTTGATTTATGATTGATATGCTTCATGACACTTTTCTGTTTAAATAAGCAAGAAGTATGGTTGAAAGATAATTTTAACAATATCACATCACAAACATTCATATATGAAATCAAATTTATTGCATTCATAACTTTGCTAAGGGTGATTTGCAATAAATTAGATTGATTCTGAAATAAAATGAAAACTTCCTAAAAAACAGCTATCAAGCTAAAAACAGTTATATTTTTGTTTTAATTTTGTGAAAATGTTTTGTAATTTACTTGATAATTTTTTATTTAAAATTTGTTTTTGAAACAAATATACAAAAATTAAATTAGTGAAGTATATTTGCTATGAAATAAATCATTGGAATTGAAGTATTTATTTAAACACTAAGGAATACTGGCACTGCATGGGTTTAGAGTTTGACTAATTTCATATATCTGATTATCATATTTACTATGAAAACACGATGGATTCACTCCAAATCACTTTTATATATTATATACATATATGAATGTATATGGTGTGTATATACATACATATGTGTACATATAGGTGTGTGCTTATATATATTCAAATATTTAATGATTTTTAAAATTTTGTAATCTTTTTTCTAGTCTTAATGCTATTCTAATTAATAACTTTTACTTGATGAAGAGAAATTTGACTTAGAGAGCTGAACTCATTTGGGCTCTAGTCCCAACTTTTCAATAACCTTGAGAAAAAAAAGCAACATCAGTGTGTCTCAGATTCTTCATTTCTTTTAAAATAGCTTGCCATTAATACTGACTGTATTTCAGAATGTAATAAGCATTTCTCAAGATAATTGGGGAATTTGGTTAATGATGAAAAGAAGAGATTTCTGAGAAAAGAGATTATCATTTTCTACTTCGAGAAGCCTCTTGTAATAGGGCTGAGGTTGCATGGAGCACATTCATGGGATACTTGAGAACTGACCGGGGACTCTTCTACCACCTTCTCCAGCACATGGAGACTTTTAAACACCTCGTTTTTTCTATTACTATTTCTTCAGGAGCTGGTGATGTTAAGCTTTTGAACACTGCAACCATTCAAATCCTCTCTGTTTTGCATACTAGTGCCCCTGCAGCCTTATCGAGTCATTTCCCAGGAGACCATGGAAGGGATGTACAGTGAGGAGGGGTGGATACAGGAGTGAGTAGGAGAGACTCTGAGCTGTTGGGCTGCCCTTGGTTTGGACTTGCCATTACCAGGAGTATATCAGTGTCTGCCTTACATCCAGCAGTGCCCTAGTTTTCCCATAAGATATTTATTAATTTTAAGACCTGGGTTGTTATAAACTTTCTGTCTGGAAGCAATAGAGTTAGCCAAGTAGTTATAATGAAATATTAACTGTGAAACTATTCATGTATGTATAAAAGGGGTATGAAGGCCCCTGCACCAAACCCTGTCATATGTCAGCTGTTATCTAATGCTCCCCAGTCCTGTGAGGAAGGCATCATTTCTGCAGGTGCTGCAACTAAACGTTAGGGACTTAGGAAAATTCCCTGGTGTCGGTCAGGTGGTAGCGGGAGAAGCAGGGGCAGCACAGCAGTCTGCATGGCTAGGCTCATTCTCTTTCCTTCACTAATAAAATTACGGGGAAAATTTCAGGAGCAAAACAATATTTCTTTTTCAGCTGAGATTCAAATAAATCCCTGAGGACGCTACCAACAACTCAAGAATCCTACCAACTGGCAAATTGTTTCTATTCAAGCTAACCTAAATTTCAAAATAATGGAAAAATAATATATTCTTATGAGTGGCCCACATCAATATCTCTTGAGCGTTTCAGGTCACTACAACAGAAATAAATAAGTCTCAACTGAGTTCCAAAACATTTTTATACTTCAGAGTGGAAAGCTGTTGGAACAGCCTCAAAACAGCTCAGGCACTTCCACAGACCCGGCATTACACCCTCCACTAGTAACCAGTTTCTTTCCTAGAGAAGCTGAATGGGCTTCCAGATCCCAAGAAGCTTCATGGCTCTGCAGAGGTGCAGGTGTCCCAGAAAAGATGTGGATCAGGAGGTCAGGAGGCTGTAGAATGCCAAGTGGATGAATGTGAGGGTCTTGAAACACACATTAATCTATAGTTAACAGTATGCATAAGAAGAAATTGTAGGCAAGAAGTTGCTTGACATGGGACCTACAGAAACTGGCCCTATTTTACCTTCTCTGGCCTCTGGAGGAATGAGGAACAATTGATCTCTCCAGGACCCTGGCTACTTTCCTTATTACATGATGGGCAAGGGAAGTTTTCCAGAGCTATAAACTAAGGGTAGTAGCACTTGGACTGTTGCTACTCATTGCAATTTATGTGTAAAGACTTCATGGTTCACAATAAATAGTAACTCATTATGAGAAAACATTTCCTACAAGTCACTCAAAGTTTATTGGGCATTTATCAGGTGGTAATAGCTATAGAATTATATCTCTTATAGCTTGACCTTGATACTGTTTAACTCCGAAGGGTTAAGTGCTCCAGGTACAGCAACATGATACCACATGAGGCCAGGAATGCCCTGCACATTTACTGCCTTTAGATTTTGCACACTTGTTTTCCTTTTCATTGAATTTTTTATAGTTGACACTGGTTAACAAAATTATACAGGTTTCAAGTGCTCAATTCTACAACACATCATCTGTACACTGTAATGTGTGTTCACCACCCCAAGTCAAGTCTTCCTATCACCATTTATGCCCGCTTTACCCTCCTCCACCTCCCCCAATTCCCCTCCCCACTTGCTCCCCCTAGCAATCACCATGCTATTGTCTGTGTCCATAGTTTTTTTTCCTTTCTGCTTAATCCTTCCACCTCTCCAGCCCCCTACAGCTGTACATACTGCACACTGACTTTTCTACACTACATACATTTTCAGCTTTAGAACAAGGCTTGATCTACATAATATTTGTTTTTATTTCCTGTCTTGTATTTGAATAACTTGTACCACCAAGGCAGTTTACGTCACTCTGACTTTTCCATTCGGAGTTGCTGTCAGGGATTGGACAGTACATTTTTCACTATCACATCCTGGTGTAGTAACTACTCCTGTAGTAACTGTAAATGAAATATAATAATTAACTGCTTAATTATTGGAAAACATACCATAATTCTTTAAGAAATGAGCATAATATGAAAATATTGCATTTATAATAAAATGAAGCAGTTAAAATTGTATAAAAAGGCAAAATGCTTAAAATGCTCTATTTTTGCAAATTATACTTTAACAAATTGCTGCTTCACATAATTTAATTTTCTCCATTTGTTTCCCAGGCTTGGAAGTATCAGCTCACCTTAACTTTTCATGTTTCTGGTCAAGTGCTTCTGCGTGATTTGAAGAATATTTCAGTGTCCCAGATCCTTCTGTTTATAGAGAAAAATGAAAATTTCCTGATTGCAAGTCATTCTTAGAAAGGTTTTTCTTTTTACCTTCATATTCTTTGTACACAATTCCTTCTATTCTTGCCAAGTCACATAGCAAAAAGAGAAAAAAAACAATTCCACATAAGGCCATTATTTTCCCCTGTATAAATGACCTGTATCTGGTTTTCTTTTCTATTACTTTCCTCATTTATTTTTTACTTTTTTCTATTCTTTTTTTTTATATAGAAGTAAGTTTCTCCTCACACAAAAGCACTTTGAGCCCATTTGAACAAAAATTTAAGTTATTCAAGCAAGCCTAAATACCTCTGTTCTAAATGGATCATTACTATTTTTTCATTCAGTAATCAATTATGACACCTCATTTGAATAATGTAACAAAATAAAAATTATCATACTATAGGAATTTTTCTCCACAAGAAAACCCAGGCTATCAATGCCAACAAGATTTATCTTAGGAGAATGATTCAAATGGAGCCCATCTTCAACTTGAAGAACAACATTACGGATCTGGAAGAAAAATGCATTACTCTGAGGATGAAGGATCTTAAAACAAATGGGAAGAGAGCATAGGAGGAAATTATTTAGTGCTTGGAAATTCTCAGAGCTGACCTAGGAAATGTGTAACTCTGCTTTTGATTTCCTTTAATAAGTAGAATTTTGAAGCATAAAAATATAGTGAACAATGTTAAACATTGGCTATGTGTTCAAATTGAACAGGTTGGTCTACATCTAGACAAACTAGGTAGGAGATGTGCAAGAAATTTGGGGAGAAGAAGAAAGAGATAAAGACCAGATTTAGTCTTGAATGGAGAACACTGAATCTGTGACCCAACCGTCAGATGAGACACACTATCAAAAAGCATAATTTGATCAACAGATATATTTAATTGCTTTTTTTTGGTCTAAGTCATTCTTCAAACTGTCAGAAGTCATAATATCTAGTTGGAGAAGTAGCTAATATGCACAAAATAATTACAGAGACCCTTGGTTAAGGTATTTATTCCCTCTGGCCATCTGCTTTGTTAACTGTAAATTAAAAATGTTGACCTGATAGTGGTTCAGGGGGCAATGCTCATAGCGACTTGATATGGCCCTGAATTGCTTCTTGGTTGTACTTTATTTGATAGTGGGTAGCTGGTATAAGAAAGCCCTTGCAAAATGCAGTACAAACCATAAATGTTATACTGGTTCTGTGCTGACACATTAAGTCTCAGAAATGTTTGCTGATTGAAAAATAAATGTTATTCACTTGTGGTAAATAATATCAAATAATACTTTATTATTTTTAGGTATGATCACTAATATTTATTTAAGAACAATAATAACAGATTTCAGTCAATGTACTGAACAAGATATAAATTCCCACAGATTGTAAGCACAGCTTTGTACTGTTTATTTTGTACATATATGTTTACATATTATAATTTCAACTTTTATTTTTTGCAGCAAGTCACAAGGCCAATCTCAGTTTACCAAGAAAAAAAGCCCTTTAAATAGACATACAAAGGATCTGGTTTCCCTAGCAACTAGAAACTCTCCCTTCACAACAGTCTTTCAATTCAGCTTATAGGTTTGTGCATTTTTCTTCTTTCATTTCTTAAGTGGCACTGCAGTTTTAGAATAATGGCTGCCAAAAATGGATAATAGCACAAATCAGAAGACCATTGTATATAGGTAATTGGGATGCTATTAAATTTTTTTATTCCATGTTCTCAAATAGTTGATTTGAACATTTACTGGTTAGATAGAGCTTATCTTTATTTTTAGTAACTTTGTGAATTAAAAAATATAAAACCCACTTGTTCCTGAAATTTGGTTAATTAACAAGGTAGCATTATTTTTCTGATGAATAACACAAATACTGTCACAAATGAAAAATACATAATAATTATGCATTTGAATGTAGATATGCATACAATATTTATATTGCATTTGAAATATCTGTGAACATTGTTAGCATTTTAAAATGTCTTGTGTCTGGACAAAACAATTAGAGACTGGGCTAGGTGATGGAATACTCACTAACAAAAAAATTTGGGATTTGTTGGTGGAAGAAAAAAAGACATATTGAAATGTTGAGAATTTTTTATTTACTTATTTTTTTAGCAAGGGAAAAGAATAGAGAAGGAGAGAGAGAAACCATCAATGTGTGGTTGCATCTCGCAAGTCCCCTACTACATACCTGGCCCGCAACCCAGGAACTGGGAATAGAACCGGTGACCTTTTGGTTTGCAGGCTGGCACTCAACCACTGAGCCACACCAGCCAGGAAGACATATTGAAAGTTAAAAAATCAGTGGATGCTTACTGAATGTAATCTACTTAACCTTAGTGTTTGGAAGGACCCTTCAGTTGGGACAAGACGATATAACACCAAAGTCTGTGTATATTCTTTTCAGTGACATGTTTTATGGGCACATAGAAAATGATGGAGATCTTCAGATGATTTTCAACAACTGTCCTTCTTTTCCCCTCATTGCTACTACATACTCTCCCTTATCCTTTGCTCATCTAATTTTGTTACCAATTCTAGGAGACCCAGATCTGGTTGGCCACATAAGAGAAAGAGGCCCACAGCATCACCATGATGCATATTAGTTTGCTGAGTTTATTAGACAAAAGCAACTTATCCTGAAGAAACTGCCTTATAAACATCCAATAGTCAAAAGTCTGCACTTGAAGCAAGTGCATGTTCAAAATCTAAGACCTTCAGTAAATGGCCATAAAGCAAGAATCTTGCATCTCACATAGAGCATGGGATCAGAATATAGAAGACACCCAACATCAAAATTTTCCTTTAGCTACAGTACTTTTTAAAAAAGAACTTGGAGACTGACATTAAAATCTACTCTGTATCTTAATGTTTTGTTATGTTTAGGTCTTTGTGGATATGGAGGTTTCAATCATTCTCGACCTATTATTTATTATGTCATAGAGCCCCTCCATAGAGAACACCTTTCTATCTATTAATATCTACAGATTAAATAAACACAAGAATGGCTACGTAATTAAGAAACTGTGTGTCTCACAATACACACATAATTAAGTATCTCTTTGTATGAAATGAATAACTAGGCTTCTTTCTTCTTCTTGGTGTTTCGACATGAGTTGTGCTACAAATAAAAAGTGTGGTTTTTGAGAGACTGCGCTAGAATGTGGGAATTATTATGCATGTTTAAGACAGGAATCAGATGTAAATCAAATGTTAGGGTGACACTTAATTCTTTTCAATGTTTCTGAATTCCATTTACCCTACATAAATAGCCTCCCAAGAACTGTGTGATTGACCTTGGTCAGAGAAATAAACTAAGTTGCAATAGATTAACATAAAAAGATGAGTATGCCTTTAGTTGATGATTTTACAAAATTTACAGTCATATCATACAGCTATATTCACCACCTTTACTAAAAATATTATCTTTCTGGTTAAAAGATAGTCAAATCTTGAGTTTACCCTTCTAAAATGAATGAGAGCAAAATGTCACAAAACTTTCTAGCCACATATAATAGTGATGAGAGTCCTCGAAATAAGTCCATTGTGTACATAAAGCCACATTCACAAAAATGAGGGATTGTGTTAGTTTGATCCTAATTCTGACTTAAATGTATTTTTTTCAATTTATTTATTTTAATTGTTGTTCAAGTACAGTTTTCTGTCTTTTACTCCCATCCCAGCTCACCCCCCCAGTGCTCCCCACCTCCCTCCCATTTCCATTCCCTTTAGTTTTTGTCCACGTGTCCTTTATACTCATTCCTGTAACTCCGCCCCCCCCCCCCGTTTCTCCTGAAATTCCCTCCCCTCTGGTTCCTGTCAGCCATTTCTGTTCCAAATTCCTGGAGGATCAAGAATTCCTGATGTCATGTTTTGACTACTGTTTTGGACTCTAAATTTGAAGCAGCAGTTTGGTACAAAAATCTATGAACACCTAACCTTAAAGTTGAATTCTATACATAATTTAAGTTTTCCTTCAGTTGTGTAGAATATATTATAACTTTTAGAGGGAGCATTTCAAAGATGTTTGTGCTAATTCATTTACTTGTGCTTCTATAGTTCCTTGTTGACATTATAAGCCTAGACTAAGTCTTTCTGAAGGGCCTGTGTCTTTGGCAGCCTATCACAGTCCCTCCCTGACAGATTTATAATCTCTCTGTTTAGTGAGTTCCTGCTCATCTTTCAAGCCACAGCTCAAATGTCACATGTTCTGTGGCTTCCTTGATTTCATTAACTTGATTATTCAAACAATTGTATTTCCTTAATAGTTACATTATGTGTTATTTATGTTTATTGTGTTCTTTCATCATTCATTGTTCAAGTCCTAATCCCCAGAACATTAGAATGTGACTATATTTAGAGATAAGGTCTTTAAAAATGAAGTTAAGGTTAAATGAGGTGCTTGTGGTAAGTCCTAATCCAATATGATTGGTGCTCCCATGAGAAGAGGAGACTAGGACATAGGTACAGCACAGAAGGAAGACCACGTGAAGACATAGGGAGATGATGACCACCTACAAGACAAGGCAAGAGACCTCAGAATAAAACCAATTTTACTGACACCTTGATCTTGAAGTTCTAGCCTCCAGCACTGTGAGGTAATAGATTTCTATTGTTTAAGCAGTCTGCAGTACTTTTGTGTGGACACATTTGTACCTTTTCTGTACTTCTCCCACCAGTTCTCTCTCCAAAGCATTCAAAGAATCTGTATTCCATAATCATCTTCTTTTGTCTCAGTGTTTTTTGGTCTCTGGGTAACGCAGTTCCTGATAAAACCTGCAGGCAGCCTTAACCTGGCTCTTGGTTCACCTCTCTGTCCATCAAGCCAGCATTTTTCCAGTTAAAAATGGCTAGGCTGGTGGCGTTTTCTAGTAATGATAGACTATATTTTAATATGGCTCATTTCACTATAGAGAATACAGACAAATGTATAAGCTGGTTATATAATGGCCATCTTCAGTTGAATTCTTATCATAGCTTTTAGTGTCAAATATCAGCTAGGCTAGGAAGAACGTGTAAGAGAGATGTGTGTGCATGTCATGGTGTGCTTGTTTAGGAGGGCCTAACCTGTTCAATTTCACTGCCAACTGGTTTTATAAAATACTTTGTTATTACTTGTCTATTTTGGGAATTTTTAATTCCCTTTATTCTAATTTTTAATGATTACCAAGTCCCATGTTCGAGTTGTTTTGAAATTCCTTCCTGCCCTAAGCATTTCATCACTGTGGATGTCTTTTAAAAAAATGTAACGCTGTTTTTAATAGTTAACAGTCTTGTAACTGCAACCTCTGTGGCTCATCATGTGAACTCTGCCAGGTTTTTCCTTCTGCTCGTCTTTGATCGCTCAGCGACACTGGCGTTTTCAGGAACTGTGTGGCAATCCTGTTCCAACTGTCTTCCTGCTATTAAATGCACAGTGCACAACAAGGAGACATTCCTCCACCGTGCTCTCCAAAAAGTAGCTTTGAGCATGTCACATGTAAAGCAAAACTAGTTTGGCAATCTTAGTGCAACATCTGCTCAGGGATTTCTTTTCCCACACCATGAGGGGAAAAAAAGAAAAAAAAATATTACATGGAACATTAAAAAAAATAAAGAAGGCTATCATGTGAAAAAGAAATAAAAGGAAACCCAAGACAGAAAAAAATATGTGAAATTTTACAGCACCCCAAAGGCAAATTCACATTTTATTTATTTTCCGACTATGGCATCATTATACACAGGGTAACAGAAATATGGGCGTGAACCAGTGCTTTCCTTGTATTCCTCGGTCCTCGGTAAGAATCAGTACCATTGGGCAAATGATTTTCTCCAAACACTTCCGAGCAGTCATGTATTTTCATTATTCAGCTCTTTGTTCCAATGACCCACTATAGGTAAAATGCCCAGTGAGCCTACTGTGAGGTTCATTACAGCATCTGCACTTGTTAAAAGAACAGTTTTGCTTATTGCAAACATTTGGATAATATGGAGGCCATGTCCACATAAGGTAATTGCTTTTTTTTGAGAGAGGGAGAGAGAGAGAGAGGAGAAGAGAGGCAGAAAGAGGAAAAGAAATGGGCAAGAGAAATGTCATTCACTTACCTCTCTCACACACCCCTAGTGGGGACATGGACTGCAACCCAGGCCTGCACCCTGCACTGGAGATCAAACCTATGACCTTCTAGTTCACAGGCTGGCACTCATTCCACTGAGCCACATCGGCCAGGGCAAGGCAATTGTGTTTAAATCAATACTGGATCATTTGTTTTCAAACACTATTCTCTTCAGTTTTTCATAGTCCTTACACACACACACAAAATAAATGAAAAGCTAAGAGGTTTTTCAAGCAACACAAGCCCAAAGGGAGGATGGTTTTGAAGTCACTGTCTTAGGGTGTCACCACTCTGCCTTCTCATACTTAGAGTTGCTTCAGGTTACTCAAGCTGACTTATTCTTTTTTAAAAAATATATTGATTTTATTTATTTATCTTTAGAGAGGAAGGGAAGGAGAGAAACATCAATGTATGGTTGCCTCATGTGAGTCCCCTCCTGGGAACTGGCCCACAACCCAGGCATGTACCCTGACTGGGAATCAAATCCTGATCCTGTGGTCCACAGGCCCGCACTCAATCCACTGGGATACACCAGCCAGGGCTCAAGCTAACTTATTCTTGAAATTTGTAGAGGCGATGTGACACAGCCTGCCTTATGGCTTTGTGTATCTCCTCCTCCCATTCCCTCTGCTCTTTATTCCTCCCCCCTAGCTCTTTACTCTGAGTTGAAGGAGAAGGTAAAAAGGAAAGAAGAAGAAGTGGCACTAACTTCTTGTTAGAGCCATCCATTTGTAGAAGGATAAATGTAAATTAATATGGTAGAGAGAAAATGATTATGTAGGTGTGGGGTCTCCCTCCTCAATATCTACTTACCATGCCTACGGACCAGTAGTGTCTATTTATCCATTATTGGTTTTGCTTTATGCCTTCATCGAGTACCTGGCCAACTGCATGCACCTTAACTTGGCCCTCCCCCTTATATCCACCATTGTGCCCCACCTTTGGTCACTGTCAGTTTGTTCTTTATTTCAATGTCTCTAATTCTATTTTGCTCATTCATTTGTTTTGTTGATTAGATTCCACTTATAGGGGAGATCATGTGGTATCTGTCTTTCACTGCTTGGCTTATTTCACTTAGTGTAATGCTCTCAAGTTCCATCCATGCTGTCTCAAATGCTAGGAGACAGCTGCATAGTATTCCATTATGTGAATGCACCATAGCTTTTCGATCCACTCATTTGCTGATGGGCACTTAGGATATGTCCAGCACTTAGCTATTATAAATAATGCTGCTTTGAATTGGTGATCCAGGTTACTTAGGGGATAATCCCAGCAGTGGAATCACTGAATCATAAGGTAGGTCCGATTTTAGTTCTATGAGGAAATTCCATACTATTTTCCATACTGGCTGTACCAGTCTGCATTCCCACCAACAGTAGGGTTTCCTTTTCTCCACAACCTCATCAGCACTTATTGTTTGTTGATTTGTTTATGATGGCCATTCTGACCAGTGTGAAGTGGCATTTCACTGTGGTTTTAATTTGCATCTTTCTGATGGCGAGTGATGTTGAACATTTTTCATGTGTCTGTGGACCCTTTGTATGTCCTCCCTAGAGAAGTGTCTGTTCAGGTCCTTTGTCCATTTTTAAAAAAAAATTAGATTGTTTGTCTTCCTTGTGTGGAGTAGTGTCATTTCTTCATATACTTTGGAGATGAAACCCTTGTCTGAGGTATCATTGGCAAATGTGTTTTCCCATACAGTTTGAGTTTGTTCCCTTTTTATTTTGCTGATGTTTTCTTTGGCTGTGCTGGAACTTAAATTCTGCTGTTGACTGGTCATGGTTTATGTTAAGAGGGCTGCATCATGTCTTTAGGCCTTTATTTTCTCAACTGTAAAATGCATGAATTATACCTTTTTCATAATTTGTCAGAATTAAAACTATATACACTAGATACCTTACATAGAGCAGTGAGACAGTAACCACAACACATATGGACAAGCACTTCTCCACTCTGACCAGACTTTCTGTATACTCCTTCATCGCAACCTTCTTAACTTTGTTTATGCTCATTTTTAAGTGGTTAAACACAGTAAAAGTTTATTTCTTCATGTAGAGACTATTATAGATGTTCTTGATTAGATTCTTGAGGAAAAAACAAAAGCATAACCTCTTATAAGAGTATTTCTTGTTAGTATATTGATTTTTTTTGTCTTTTTTTCTTTATCTTCCCAACTGTCCCTATTCCTCCTTCACCCATACATTCAACTCCTGGCCTCAATTTTTCACTGAGAAAATATGACCCTTCATTTAAAAATATGAGGAACATACTTCATTGAGAATAGAAGTTTCATCAGAGTAAGACCCTTTATTTTTTCTGCCAGAACTACAAGTATAATCTCTCCTATGCACAAATTTGCATTTACTCTCCTATGATGTAGATGAATTGCCTCTGAGCTTTTGGAATATAAAATATTTCTTCACTTTCCCTTTTTGCCTCTTCAAAGACTGATTGGCATGTTAGGGCTTAGCATCATAGCCTTTTCTGGATCTTTTCCAATAATATGAAAATATGCCCTCCCACCTCCCATGAAAAAATAATTCTTTGACCTTATACCTCACTCTAGTCCTATTTCTCTGCTATGGGTAAGCACTGGCTTCCAAAAAGGAGTTATTTATGTCTACCAATTCTTCTGTCCTTACCTACTCATGTATTATTTTCTTCTCAATCTACTCTTTCTTTATTTAGTTCTTTGAAATCTTTGTTAAATGTGTATTACACATTAAGCTTTAGACACACAGGTGAAAGACACAGCCTCTGTCTTCCAAGATCTTTCAGTTTGGTGACAGTATATGGGACTATGTTATAATAAATGATATACTATAGTGTACTGAACAGAAATGTTTTGAAGTGCTCACATTCAAACTTTACCTATTTCTTGTTTTTTGTTGAGATACAGTGGACATTGTGTTAGCTTAAAGTGTATAACATATTGATTCGCTTCCTTTGAATTACAATATGGTTGTCATTGTATCATTAACTAATATCTTTGCCATGCTACATAATTATTATTTTCTAGCTGTGGAAACAATTAAATCTACTCTTCATTTGGCTGTAGCTTCCAGTAAAACCAGTCTTGCCCAGATCGCTTAAACAGTCCATGATGCTAAATTTAGCATCACCTCTTTGTCTTTGTGTCACCTAACTTCCCCAAAACTTTGATGCAGTTCTTTGAAATATTCTCTATTCTGTTTCCATGACACTGAGCTATCTTAAAAGTCAGACTACCTAATTAGTGGCTCCTTGTCTTGTGCCTTGTCTTGACTTCCTCCTATGCTATTCTATCTGATAATGTCAGTCTCCTTGGCACAGGGTTCTGTTTCCTGTTCTTTTCTGCATATAGTGTCTTCAAGTGTTCTTAGGTCTTTAGAAGTCATATTACCCATGACTTCCAATTCTATATCTTCTGCCAAATCTATCCCTTGATCTATTTGTATATCCAATTGACCATTTAATAATTTCTCTTAAAAGCATGACAAGAATTCTCAACTTGATATTTCCAAAATGGAGCTCTTAATGCCCATCATCTCCTGCAAGATCCCTGTTCTTTCCCTCATTCAAGTTAAAGTAATCATCAACAATACTTAGTCAACAGGTATTATTATTGACTTATTTCTCTTCATCAATGCTTCACATACACTTCATCACTCAGTTCTCTCAATTCCAACTTCAAAAGAGATACAGTCTTTGTTCCCATTCCCCTCACAGCCATGCTAGTTCTTATCTCAGTAATTTTTTCCTTCATAATTGGTCTGCCTGCTTCTGTTGTTCTTGCTCCTTTTGCGTAATGTAGTCCCGAAACAGCAGCCAATGTAATATTTTTCCTACCACCTCCAAAATTTCCTCCCACCCATGTTATTTGTGATTATGTTGTAATAAGAACACTTACCATAAGGTCTTTACTCAGCAAGTTTTTAAGTATTTTGTACAAGATTGTTAACTACATGGGCTATGCTGTAGAGTAGATCTCTAGGGCTTACTCATGTTGCATAAATAACATGTTGCATGTTGTACCTTTTGACCAATACTTCTAATATTTTAAAACTATAAATTACACTCTGATCTTCCTTTGTTTAAAAACATTCAGTGCTTCTCTTTTGTCTTCAGAATAAAACCCACTTTCTTCCTATGCATTAAAAGTCTCAATAGGACCTACATGACTTGCATCTTTCTCTAATCTTATTACATGCTGTCTTCCTGCTTAACTGACTGCAGATATAGATTTCCTGGCCTTCTTTCAGTTTCTTATACTTGCAACCCTGACTTCTCTCCCAGAGATGTGGTAAGTTGTCTTGTTCCAATAGGGAATGTACTTCTCAGAGAGGCAATTTTCCTGTGTCTATCACGTTTCTGCACTTCTTGTAATCAGAAGCACTACCTGCCTTCTCAAGGCTGTTTGTATAGTCTTGGAAGACAGACAGTACTGTCTATTTTACAGGAAAAATAATACATCCCTCTTTGGCCAAGGTCAGGCATGTTGGCTTGCAGCATATTATAAAAGATTTGGGTTCTGTGACAGCTGCCTACTGCATTCACAGGATCCTCCTGTGCCTTTTTGCATTGCCTCCATGGCCTCTGAGGGGCAAAAAGGATGCACAAGAGCATGGCACTTGTGTTGCTTGCAGTGCCAGGAGCAATAACACCCTTGATCTCTGACCCAGAGTCTTGGACCATCCACCAGCATCAATGAAACAAACTGTGGTTACCTTGGTCTCCTTACAAGTAGGGTAAATCTCATGCCCTTAACTGTTCTTAACAGGTTTTGACAAACAATTTTTAAAAACTACAGAAGCATTATTTGTTTTACCAAAATATTCACTTAAGAGTTCTTTCCAAGCAAACACTTATTACAGTATTATACGACTTGCAATAGCCCCCCAATATTCTTCTCCTTTCTTTCAAATCTCACATGAGTCTTTCCAGGAATGCATATCAACCTATATATTCATATATTTAGAAATATGTGTGAAGGAAGACAATATCTACTTTGCAAAAATTGCTGCAATCTATAAATAACTAAGTGCCAGCAGTGTGAAAAAGTCTCAGACATGCTTTTATTGTTTTTGCATTGGTACCTGCAGAAGACCTTGTCCTATATCTTATTATATATTTAGTATGATACCAAAATAATGTCCTCTATGTTTAATGGTATTAAGTAGGTCATCTTCATATATGCATAAAAAATATATATTTATATATTTCTCCTTTCAAAAGTAATTGCTTTGAAAGCACAATTTTCTCTGATGTACATTTTAAAGTGTGCTTTTAAAATTATAACCTGTTTTATGATAATTTTGTCTTTCACAGGCCAATAATATGGCTTTGTTTCAGGGATTTGAAGATAACTTTTAAATATAGATGTAGTTAAATATGAAGCTTGGAACACTGAACTTCAATAAATACAGGTCTTATTACTATTTATTCCTTTGGAATTTATTTCACACAAACATTTTAAGGGGCAGCTCATTTTTTTCAGGCTAATGATAAAACTTGAGCTCAGAATTGATAAAACAAATTTTTCTCATCTTCTTGGGTCAAACTCAAAAGATACCTTTTCCCTTAGACTCCCAATTCTCCTATAATAATAAACAACTGCCTTTCACTCATCTGGTGTCCACTAGATTTAGGTTTGCCTTTATTTAATAAAGTATACAGGCAAATGTAGATAGGATAAAGTGCCTGAAACATGATAGAAGTTTCTTTCTTTCCATAGATAGTGTGGTTGCTCCATAATCACCAGGGTCTCAGGCTCTTTACCATTGATTGCGCTCAGCATGTGGCTTTTTTCTTCAAAATTACCTCAGGGTCTAAAAGGCCTTCTAGACTTCTGGTCATCATATCCTTATTCTAAGGACTCGGCAGGAGGCAAAAAGTCAACTCCCTTTATAAAGACTTTCTCAGAATTCTCACTGAACACTTGCTCACTTCCATTCACCAGAGATTGAACACATGATGTCTGGGTCAGCCTGGATGACTCTAACAAAAATCCCATAGAGTGAATTGGTTAAACAACATATATTTATTCCTTACAGTTTTGGAGGCTAGAAAGAACAAGATCAAGGCCTTGGCAGATTTGGAGCCTGGTGAAGACTCTTCCTGGTTCATTTTCTCTTATTGTGTCCTCACAGGGTGGAAGTGATGAGGAAGCTCTCTGGGGTCTGCTTTATTCAGGGTCCGCCTAATGACCTAACCCAAAAGGCCTGTCTCCTAAAGCTCTCCCATTAGAGGGCTTTCAACCTATGAATTTTGGGGGACTCAAATATCTAGTCTATAACACATGACTACTAAAGCTGCAAAAGAGTCTGGGAGATCATTATTCTGGGGGATCATGTATCCAGCTAAAAATTGGGTTCTGTTGCTCAAGGTGGGAAAAATGGTAGCTGAGTAAGGAATTATCAATATCAACCAGATACTTCCACCTAATTTTTATGTTATCTTGCCTGCTAATAATTGCTTTCACATGAATCCTACCATCACTAGAAAACTAAGTTCCCTGCAGGAAGGCATTGCAAATTTATTTTACTTCCCAGCACCTAAAGCATCCTGTTATGTAATTCATTCCCAATTAATTTATATTCACTTTAATAGTATTTATTAAATTACACAGGCTACTATATATCGATTTTTAGAAAAAATTCAAGTTCTCTTTAGTAAACTATATAATTCCTATGATAAAAGTCTGTGAAAATATTTTTAATGTTTAAAACTTTATTTAAAAAGTCTCATACCACCTTAGACAAATAATTTACTGGACACTTGAAATGAATTTTGAGTATAAGCACAGGACTGATATTCATCAATTCCTTGACTCCCTCTCATAAAATATTTATCAAGCATTTTTCTTTGCAAGGTATTGTGGCAGCTATTTTGTACATATAGATTAGTAAGATATCATTCATTCTCTAGAAGAAGCCACAAATTGTGGGTATCTGTTGTGTGCAAGAATGTTATTGGCTGTTACATATATTACATGTGGCACAAGTTTTCAATACTTTTACATTCTGATGAAACTGTTTTGTAATATTTTCCTTTGATGCCATCACAGAAAAATTAATGACCCTTTGGGCAGAGAGAGAAAGGATTAACATAGCCTTTTTTAAAAAGTCCATTTGAAGAATTCAGATAAATGAATAGAGCTTAATTGTAAAATAAAGATTTTTAAAAAGACTTCTTATTCTATTATATCTTCTGTGGAATTTTGACTTTCATTTTATTGCCACTTAAATTTTCTTCCAATAACATATTCTTTAAAGTTTAATATAGTCTGTTTCAACATCACGTAAGACTTATAGAAACCTATTACCTATTTTTTTCAGGTGAGTGTTAACATTGCCATTGTTCCAAACTGCTTATATAACACTTTTTTTTCTATTGAAAAAGGATTTACTTATTCTCGCGGTGCTAAGTTTATTTAGTCTCACTATGGATTTCAGTCCCTTACATATTTACCAATAAACTTGCATGGTAGGTACTATGGTGTGTCAGCCAGATTCAAGGCACTCCTGCTTGCCAATGCTTCACAGCTGAGTTCCTGCTCAGGATTGCCTGCAGTGGAAGGGAGTGGCCTCATGGAGGTGATATGCACTCTTGAAATAAGGTCACATGGAATGTCCCCTAATATAAGGGTTCTGAAGGCCTGGACTTCTTTCTTTGAATTAGATCCCCTCTTAAGGACCATCTCAGTTCCATGGCTTCTATGATATAGGCTGAGTCCTCCTATAACTGTTATACAGTAATAATGCGATGGTAAAACTTTCAAAAGTATGGAATTGGGATAATATGAAGTCAAAGGGAACACAGTTTTTTTTGAGGTAGAGATTTGTGACATTTATGATAACTAGTAATTATTGGACTAGGAATAGAATGGCTCGTGATGAGTGTTATTGATGTATTAGAGAAAGGAAATAAAACATGTAGGGTAATGACCCATTCAAGCTTGAGTGTGAAATTCACATTTCCTCCTTGGATACATTAAAAGGCTCACCTTCTAGAATCCAAGAGCTGAAAAACCTAAGGATCAGTACTAGAACATAATTATATAAAGGTGCCAGGGCTCTAGAGAAGGTGAAATTCCCAGCCTCAGAAAGTCTGCTATGACAAGGCCAGCAGATTGGATTAAGTATAGGACCATGAGACTTGTGATGGGAAACATCTGAGTTGATGCTCCTGACAATCTTGAGTGCTTAGTTTTTCTTGACTCTTCCAGATCCTCAGAAGTGGTCCATTTTAAAGGCTAGTATTAACATCCCTAGCCTCCCTGTTAAAGGCTAATATTCCCTCATTGACTGGACATGGTACAAGGGCCCTTGCCTTGCAAGAGAACATGTCTCTTTCCCGTCATCTGTGATAATCTACTCCTACTTCCCTTCTACCCTCCAAACAAATAACTGAGATTGTTAATTCATGGTACAGCCCAGCAAGGCACATGCTGGATGGGCTAAGGGAGGAAATAAGCTCTATCCTGCATGGAACTGTAGGACTTAGCCAACATCTAACATAGCCCGGATGTTAGCCAGGATATGTACATATTGCCAGGAGATATATTCTCCTTAGCCAGGAGAATGTGTACAGGGCTGTATGCTGACAGGCTGGATATAGGTGGAGGAAGGAACAGAACATAAATGCAGATAAAAGGAGATTTGTTGATAAGAGAGGGTGTTCCCATGATGTAGAATTTAACTATCTGGCAAGGATACCAGAAGATGTTGTTGACATGTTTTATAGGTTGGCTGTTGAAAGCTTGGGGGAAGTTATGGCTCATACTAAGTAAGAATGCCATAAATCTGTACAAATGGTGGAAGAAAGGAACTGAAATCTCAGATGAGAGGGCCTTATTTGTGGATATACTATGAAAAATTGGGAAATCTCACTAGCTGTCAATACTGTGGAATGGTATGGAAGACATTCCAAGCCCTCAAAGCTATGAGGTATGTGCTGCTGGGAGGGCACCGACATTGTGGAGAAGCCCAGTAGTGACTGCACTACGAACACTGGACGTGACGGCAGACGTGTTCTTATAGGACTGGGCTCCCTAACAGCACCCACTGTCTTCTTCCCTAATGGGGAAGGAGTGCCTCTTCTGTGATTAACGCTCTCCCAAATACCTAATACCTAATAGATACTAGGTATCTATTAGCTCCCTAATAGTACCCACTATCTTCTTCCCTAATAGCAATAAGATGATAAGATAATTGGAAATAAGAGAAGACAGATAGCAGAACTTAACCACCAAAACAAGGTTGACACAATTATAACCAATAGAGCAAGGTTGGTGTGCCTTTAAGGGGTCCCTGACCAACAAGGAACAATGAAGATTGCTATAACAAAGCAACTATACTGGCAAGAGAAATGACAGGTGCGTTGCAAGACATATTGACTCAGAAGTAAGGAAATAAACTATATGGCAAGAAAGTCACCACGTTTTTAAGGGGTTCAGTCATCTGAGGTATGCTGAAACATCCACTAGGAAGTAAAAGGCAAATTGTTTTATCTCAGGCCTCCAGCTCTAAGAAAGAAGTACAATGACTACTACAGATTCAGAAACTATAGATAGCATGTTCTAAAACTTAGAAATATTGCTCTGACCCATTTGCCCAGTGACATGTGAGTCTCCACAGCTGGTGTAACTCACAGTACCAACAGACCTTCCACTTGAAGCCATATAATCAGACCCTGTAGTACTAGATGTACATCTGTGAGGAAAAAATATCATTTGGAGCTTATGTTATGTAGTTCCATAGGTTTCTGTAGGCAAGATCTTGGTATGCCAATGAAAAATTAACACTTTCAGTTTCTGGTTTGCTCCCAGATCTTGGTAGAAATAAAATAACTAACATAAGTCAATGTGCATCCTGAGGTGCCCATAACAAGTTGGGTTCCAGCAGACACAGTAAATCACAAGATAATGCACATTTAAGCAGTAGATCATGGTAAGGTGGAAGCAATATATCTTGGATCATTCATGAGCAATCCAGAAGCCACAAATAAGCAAGAACTGTAGTACCCACCATCTTCTTGCCACTATTGCACAGGCATCTCATTCTTAGATTACATCTGTGGCTACCAGGAGGGGCTCTTATGACTATATAACTAAATAGAAAGAGTGTAAAAGTTCATGGATAACTCATTGTTATAATCTGGTACCAAAAATGGACTGAAGTAGCACTATTGTCCTCATCTGATGTGGTCCTGAAAAGTGGCAATGAGGTGAAATGCTCTAATTTGGGAGAACATTGGAAGGAATGCTTGTCAACTTTGTATGGGAAAAGTAACATCTAAAAATTAGAATCTGTGTAGACTCAAGAGAAGTGATGAATGGCTTGTCTGGTTATTCATGGGTTTTGAAATATCAGTATTGGAGTGTCAAGGTCAAAGATATCTTAAGAAGTCATGTAGATCTTTCTATGGAAGAAGGTATAAAGTATAAAGGTTTTAGGATCACATGTCTCATTCTCACTGGAGAGCATTAATCACAGAAGAGGCACTGACAGAGGAACAGAAGGACTTGACCGCATATCCCAGGCAGCTCTGATACTGGCTGCTCCAGTAGTGGTGCATTGAGCACATGAACAGGTTAGACATTGTGGCAGAGAAAGACAGCACATAGATCCAACAGAATGAGCTTCCTTTCACAAAGGCTGATGTAGCTAATCCGCTGCTGAATGTTCAGGCAGCCAGAAAAAGAGATCATTGCTGAGCCCCTGACAGGACTCCATTCCATGAGACTAACCAGCCATTTGCAGCAAGTTGGTTATAAGGTATGTGGAATACCTTTTACTCTGGAATGGGCAGCAATTGATATTCAATGGAATCAATATATATTTAACCACACAGAAACCTTATGTTCTTTAATCTGGCTTTTTATTTTGATTATTTCTTCTTGGCTCTGACTGGCTTTACCTAGGTGTCCTGACTCACCCACCTCCTTCTTACTTGCTTAATCATTAAGCCCTCAGGACAATTAGGTTCTGGTCAGCACCCAGTAGTATTAGAAACAAGGTCCTGAGTCTATTGGCCTCTAAGACAGAGTTTTCAATTAAACTAAGCATGACTTGGCCTCAGTTGTTGTGTTTGAACTCTGGACCCAGAAAAACAGAACAATTCCACAGAACAAATCTTTGTGAAATTGGACTGAACGACTCCATGACTGACATCAGGACCAGATGATCAATTGCCCTCTACCCTAGCCAACCAATTAATAGAGAACATAACCCTCACTCCTTTGGTCACCATAATTAATGATTTTTCCCCTGTATAATTCATCCCCTGAGAGCCATCATGGAGCCAGGTCTTTGAGCATTAGCTACCTATAATGCCAGGCATGGCTCCATCTCCTTAATAAGTCCTTACTTTCTAGGCTGAAAATTCCTGTTCATGTCTTAAGGGCTTTGATGTGTGCAGGCAAATGAACCTCTTTATTTCAGTAACAATATATGCCAGGTATGTGTTTATTTTTCCTACCAATAGAACTAGATCTAGCACCACTCTCTGAGGGCACAGAGATGATTTGATCCATGGATGCAGGATCTTATTTAATATTACATCAGACCAAGGGATGAAATTTGCAAAAGTGTGACAGAGGGCACATCCATTGGTTCTACTACACATTACACTATGCAGAATCTAGAAACGACTTTTGTAAATGTATACTCTGTGATGATGAGTTGTTATCTTCTCTCCAATATATAGTACATGCCTGAAGTTAGTGATAATTGTATGGTACTGTGTCACCAATAAGCAGAATACATGGTCTGAGAACCAAAGGTGGAAATAGAATTAGCTCTGTTTATCATGCTCCCACTGACTCTCTTAGGGACTTCTGTATGTTTTAGCCATGTAGTTCTAAGCTTTGTAGGATAAAAGTTCTTCATCCTGTGGGAACATCTACTAGTTGACAAAAACAGAGTCCTGTTAAATATTATGCAGTAACTCCCAAAAGTCCCGTTGAGTTTCTTGTGCCAAAAGACTCTCAGGCAAGGAAAAGAATGAAAATCCTCTAGGAGTCAGTGACTTAAAATATCAAAAGTAAGTAGGGTTGGTATTATATAATAAGGGAAGAAGGAATATATTTGGTACCAAATGGCTCATCTTCTCTAAAATCCTCTTCCTGATGGAGAAGTCCTCTAACCTGATAAAGGCATGGTGACCATACCTTCAAGCCTTTCAGCATGAGGATATAGGTCAGTTCACCAGGAAAGCTCTGTAGACCAGGCATATTGCTAGTGAAGGAAGACGGGAAGTCTAGACAGGACAATAGAAAAGGAGGATGATGAGTATCAGTTGCAGGTTTGTACCCATCAGCAGTGGAGTCTGTAGCTCACCCTACTATCCTTTCTCTTGTAGTTTTCTCCAGGAAAAGAGACAAACTTGAATCTTGGGGGAGATATGCCATTTAAGTCATCCTATTTATGAAGTAGCAATTAATAGTGCAAGGGGTGAACTGTCGGAGGTGATGTGATGTCACCCCTCAGAACCAAGGCACTCATTCCTCCAGGTGCTGAGAGTGATGCCCCCAAATGCTCAAATCTGAGTCCCTCTGAGGACTTGCTCTCAGCCAAAGTACCTGCCTCTTTTCAGGTTATTTCCCCTCCCCTGGAGAAGCTTATATCCAGTTGGTCTCTTAGAGGATCAAAATCCTGGCTCCTTTTGTTAGTGGGAACAGCTCTAAATAATCATTTTGTAGCTTTCCATGGGATCTGTCAAAGCATTTGTTGGGGCTTAATCTCAGTTCAATTGTTCTCACTGCCTAGCTTGATTTCCTTCACTTCCTCACAGATTGTGCTACCAAAAGCACTTTTTGATTAAGTTCCTTCATGCAAATTTTCACTTCAGAGTCTTTTTTTAGGGAACAATGATAGGACTTTGTTCTCTCTGTTATATTTTGAAGTTCTTCTATAACAACTCATTATTTCTTTTTAGTTTCACAGCTAATAATGGCTCATTATTCTACTTTACAATATATATCTTTGTTTCAGAGTAAGTATGGAATATGTATGATTTTCTTAATTTATATATTTTACTCCATTAGATATTTTTGATTCAATACATCCCTTTAGTTCACTGACTAATTCTATGGGAAACATTGTTCCCTGATTTGTGCTTTTCTTTAGAACCCTCATTTAGCATAGTATCATTATATTATATATTAGGACTATCTATAATTTTCTAATAAATGTGGGGTTTGAGATGCTCCAACTTGTCCCATAAAACAGATTTTTAAAATTCACGCAGAGATATTGTTCCTCTGACTCAGTGCAGGTTTCATTGAAGGCATAAATTTCTTTTTGCAGCACAGGGCAAATCAGGATTCAAGTAAGGAACTAAAATATTTCTTCTGGTAAAGCTGGCAAGTTTTCTATCCACTATCTTGATCAATTTCCACATTTCAGAATGACCTCATCCAATTTCCAATTGTATGCTCTACCCCTTTCATGTGTCTACCTAACCTTTCAATTAAGATATATTACGTATGTCTCCTATTGTGTAGGATGCAAGACTTTTGAGGCCCCCAGAACATATGATGCTGGTAACAACATTTATTAGTTATGCTAACTTACAAAGATAAAAAAGTATAGAGTTTTTTATAGTGTAGATTTTTCTATGCATGCCTGTGTCTTAACCTCCTTGTCTCATAATGAATGACACCAATCTTATTGGATTAGGACCTGCTTTAATGATCTCATTTTAACTTAATGACCCCTTTAAAGACCCTATCTCCATGTACAGTAGCATTCTGAAGTATTACTAGGAATTAGAAATTTTGGAAGTGTTATAACGAAGGAGTAGGGGGACAACTAGTTTCTCTAAGTAGTGAGAAACAGAACAAAGGACCCCAGAACAGTTCTGGGCAGTAACCAGACAGAGGGCTAAGTTCTGCATACTGAGAACTCTACAAACGATATTGACATCATCCAAAAGCCCTGTGGTCTCCCTGTAAAATGTCTTGGTTGAGGTGAGCTGGCTTGTTACTGGGCATCAGGTAAAAGGAAGGACAAAAGCCCCACAGACAGCTAAAACTATGTATGATTCATATCCCTTCACAGCAGTTATATAACGGACACTATTTCAGTTAGTGTGGATTTAGCAGTGAGTGAGCTGAGAAGGTCCTTGTGAAACTTATATTCTAATAGAGAAACAAAACCTTTGTGAAAACAAGAAAACAAGATACCTTCCTACTATGATGAGTACTTTTAGGTAATATAAAAGAGATTATTTAAATGGGTTCTAGTTTAGTGACAGAGAGATAGGAAAAAATTTTCTGAGACCTGTATGACAAAAAGACCCATTCACAGAAGAGGAATTACATATTTAGTATGTTAGTTTATTATTTTTTAAAAAATGTGTTCATTTATTTTTTTAAAGATTTTATTTATTTATTTTTAGAGAGGAGAAAAGAGGGAGAGAGGGAGGGAAACGTCAGTTTGTGGTTGTCTCTCTTGTGCCCCCTTCTCGGGACCTGGCCCACAACCCAGGCATGTGCCCTGACTGGGAATCAAACCAGCAACTGTTTGGTTTGCAGGCCCATGCTCCACTGAGCTACACCAGCCAGGACTATTTTGAAACATTTTATTGTATGTATATATACACACATACATTTTTACTTATCTCCCCAATTCTTGACTCCTTTTGACATTAATGCCTTTGCAACATGTGGAATCTATTTACCTTTTGAATTTTGGCTGGATTTGTGACTTGTTTTGCCAATAGAATGTTGTAAAAAGTGATGTAACAGTTCCAACCCTAGACCTCAAAAGACATTGCATAACTCTGTATTCTCTCTTGGTGCTCATCATGTGAATAACCTAGGCCTGGCAGCCAAATGTCAGGCATGTGCATAAGGTGTCTTATATGAGCCAGCCCCCACATGATATTCTCGTTGACTTCAGATGAATGAGAAAATTAATTGAGACAAATCAGTTGAGGCCTAGACCAGAAGAATCAGCAAATAACCTATAGACTATTGAGAAAAAGTAAAGGCTTAGTGTTTTAAGTCACTGAGTTTTGGTGGTTTGTTAAGCAGTAATACCCAACTAACACAAATGATAAAATCATCTTTAAAAATTAGAATAGAGATATTATGTAATGGCAATAAAAATCCTAGAGAGTTATTCTGAGGATATCAACAAACTGATTTTAAAGTTTATATGGAGAAGCAAAAGATCCAGAATGGTCCACTCAATACTGATGGAGAAGAATGAATTCGGAGGACTGGTGCTACCCAACATAACAGCTTATAAAACTATAGCAATCAAAACAATATGGTATTGTAAAACAATAGACAAATAGATCAATTAAATAGAATAGAGAATCCAGAAATAGATCCACATGAATATAGTTAACTGATCTCCAACAAAGGCGCAAAAGACAATACAATGGAGCAACAGTAGTCTTTCAACAAATGGTCCCTGAACAACAACAGGTCCTCCACATGCAAAAAAATAAATCTAGACATAGATCTTACACCCTACAGAAAAATGAACTTAAAATGAATCATAGACCTAAAATGAATCATAGACCTATAAAACACCTCGAAGATAACATAGGAGGAAACCTAGATTACCTTTTGTATGGCAATGTCTTTTTTTGATATAACACCAAAGGCGCAACCCATGAAAAAAATAATTGGTAAACTGGACTTAATTTAAAGGAAAAAAATCTTCTGCTTTGCAAAAGACAATGTCAGGAGAATGAGAAGAGAATCCACAAGTGGAGAGAGAATATTTGCAAAACATATCTGATAAAATAACACATCTTCATTGAAATATACAAGGGACCCCTAAGACTCAACAGTAAAAAATAAAACAATGAAAAAAATGGGCCAAAGACCTTAATAGACATGTCCCCAAAGAAGATATACAGATGGAAAATAAGATTATAAAAAGATACTGCACATCATATATCATCAGGAAAATGCAAATTAAAACATCAATATATCACTGCATGTCATTACCAATGGCCAAAACCCAGAACACTGACATCACTAAAATCTGACAGGGGAATGAGATACCAACAGGGTCTCTCATTCATTGCTAGTGGGTATAGAAAATGGTATACCACTTTTAGAAGACTATTTTGCAGTTTCTTGTTAAACTGAATGTGTTTTTACTGTACAATCCAATAATCATGCTCCTTGGTATTTACCCAGTAAAATGTGAAATGGAGCTGAAAACTTATATTCATATAAAAACTTGCAGACAAATGTTTATAAACAGCTTTATTCATTATTGCCAGAACTTGGAAGCAACAAAGATGCCCTTCAGTAAGTGAGTGAATAAATAAATCACGGTACATACAGACAATGGAATATTACTCAGTGATTTTTTAAAAAGTGCTACCAAGCCCTGAGGAGATATGGAAGAAACTTAAATGCATTTTCCCAAGAGAAAAAAAAAGCCAATCTGAAAAGGCTACATACTAAGTGATTTCAATGCTACAACTTTCTGGAAAAGACAAAATTATGGAGACTGTAAAAGCATTCATGGTCGTGGGTGGGGGAAAGACGTGGATGAAAAGGAGGAACACAGAAAAATTTTAGGGCAGTGAAAACACTCTGCATGGTACCATAATGTTGAGTACACACCATAATACATTTGTCTAAATGCGTAGATGAGTATCACAAAGACGAACCCTAATGCAACCTATGGACTTTGGATGCTTACAATGTGCCAGTGCAGGGGTTCATTAATTGTAACAAAAGTGGCACTTTGGTGGGGGGTGTTGACAAAGGGGGAGGCTACGTGTGTGTGAAGGCAGGGGGTGTATGGGAAACCTTCAGACTTTCAATTTTACTGTGAGTCTAAAACTGATCAAAAATATTAAAAAGTCTTCAAATACAACCCCCACCCCAGATGAAAATAGAAGTAGAAAAAAATAAGATGAAACAATAAAAATAATTTAGAATAAGATATATACCATACAAAATATGTGCATTTGTTAGAGGTGGGCTGAATAGTTAGGTCTGAGCTTTACAGCAACCAACGAAAGAACACTCACCAATCTATCCTATAATAACTAATATTCACAAGATAGAAGTTAATCACTTATAACTATACCTTGGATATTCCCGATAAATATCTGAGTGCACTGATTCTGTATTGGAAATGAAGTAAGCAATAAAATTAAATGAAAACCTGAGTTTTCAACCAGGTTTCATTTGAGTTTCAACCATTGTCCTGTGTCCCCAGAGATGTTTCCCTGCTGCTCATTTACATGCTACACTTTTGTTTTCCTTTCATCTTTTTTGCTCCACATTATTTTTCTTGCTCTTCCTTATTTGCTTCCATTTTTCTGTGTTAGTAAAGGGCCAAAAACCTTAGAGCAGCAAGGTCAGCATTGAAAATATCTGGTCAGGATTAATATGGGAGAATAATTACAATTTATGCCCTCCCTTAAATTAATTTGATGCATAAATCTCATGCCATTTATCATCTAAAATGCTTTAGTAGTTAAGGAATTGTTCTTTTTTACAAATTTATTAGATGTATGTTTAGAGTGAACATTTCACTTATTTATTAGTGCATGCATTTATCAAGGAAAGTTTTTGCACTGTAATTAGCAATTATTTACTAGCAAGTTTAGAAATACATCACCAGCCTGTTTTCAAAATATGTTTGAATATGTACTAACATGTCCCTCTGCCTCATTGGCTTCCTAAAGGCTAATCGCCAAATTTTACCTTCAAAAATGTACTGGATTTTAGCTTCCACAGTCAGCCCTTCATTACAAATCACTTCACAAATATGCATGCTTACCAAATGCCAATTTCTGCTACAACAAGACAAGATAAAGATGGCCAGTGTGGTAGTTGCTAGAACATGAAGACAAATTAGCTGTTTTGGTGCCAATGATATCAATTGCCATTGGCCATTGTTGACGTCTCTATTCCAGTGTATCAGTGCTTGGGGCAGTGAGGTACTAACAACACCCTAAGGACCTGAGAGAAGGCATCTGGTCAGAAATATTGGAAATGTACTAATTTAATATAAATTTCAGTGTCACGGAAGATTCTAAGTTCCACTGTGGAGTGATGACTTGACAAGAAATTGGATACAAAGGGAAAAAATTAAAGAGTATAAAAATGTCCCTTCTTTTACTGAGACATGTATTAAAGCAGGTAATTATTTTTAATGGCCTGTAAAAACAGTGAAAAAGTCTGTGGTTGAGCAGCTGAAAGGATTTGCTTGATTTATTAACTCTTTGTAGCTCCATTTATGTGACTCACCCTCTCTTCCTTTTTTATTAGGGTTGCAGATTTAGAGTAGGCACACAGAGGAAATACTATGTTAAGGGTAGTTAATTAAGAGGTTCCATAAGGAGCCTCTTCTGTATATAGTCTCTTGTAGTCAAGGAGGCGGGAAAAGTTGAGATGTCAGAATAAAAAGCCCAGGTAATTTAATAGAGAGAGTGACCCAAAGAGAGCGAAACTTAGCCAAATTGCCACACACTCTCATTTAGCTTTATGTGTGTGTGGGCCAGTGAGCTGATTTCTGAGTTTTTGAGAGGGAAGGAAGAAAAGAAAGTGGTGACAAGAGAGCAAAGGAAGGAGAAGCAGAAGGTGAGAGTGTGGGTGGTCTCTGAGATTGGCCCCAGTGATTCCCGGATTTCTGGTCATTATAACCTTATATTAGCCCCTCCCCATAGGGGAAGTCTGCATTTCTGGCTCTAATGAAGAGACTATAGCTTAAAGGATGGAAAATCATTTCCAAAATTAGGTTACAAAAATGGGGCTTCTGTCTTGGTTGCACTTTCTCCCTCTCTGTCTTTGAGTCCTTTCTCTAAGAGAAGCAAGCTGCCATGTTGCAAGCAGTCCTACAGAGACCCTATATAGCAAGAAACTAATGTCTTTGGCAACAGCAGTGAGGGCCTGAACCTTGGCAACAGCCATGCGGGTGAGCTTGGAAGAGGATCCTCACCAAGTCGGGCCTGGAGATGGCTCCAATCCCTGCTGACACCTTGATTGCAGACTTGTGGGGCAGCCTGAGCCAGAGGCTCAAATTTATATCTATACATAGATTTGTTATGAGACTTGCCTCACAAGGTTATGGAGGCTGACAAATCCCACAATCTGCCAGCTGCAAGCTGGAGAACCAGAAAAGTGGTGGTGTAGTTTAGTCCAAGTTTGAAGACTTGAGAGTCATGCAGGCTGTTGGTGTTAAGCCCCACATTAGTCCTGAAAGCTCAGGAACCAGGAGTGCCAATGCCCCAGGCAGAGCACCCATGCCTCAGCTCAAGCAAAGAGAACAAATGCGTTGGTCCTCTGCTTTTTTACTTTATTTGGGCGCTTAAGGTATTGCATGGTGTCCACCCACACTGACATGGGTCACAGGCTTTACTCAGTTCACTAATCTCTTTGGGAAAAACTCCAAGATACCACCAAAAATAACTTTTTATCAGCTATCTGGGACCAGCTATCTGGAATTATTTGTCCTGTCAAGTTGACAAATAAAATTAACCATCACAAAATAATATTCCCAATTAATTATTCTGGCAGTAAACAACATGCTTATAATAAGGGGTATTTTTTTCTTTTCTTAAAAATTTTATTTTAATTGTTCAAGTACAATTTTCTGCATTTTGCCCCCAACCCAGCCTACCCCCTGAGCCCTTCACACCTCCCTCCCATTTCCACCCCTGCTTGTTATTGTCCATGTGTCCTTTATACTTGTTCCTGCAAACCCTTCACCCTTTTCTCCTAAAATTCCCTCCTCTCTCCCCTCTGGTCACTGTCAGCCTGTTCTCAATTTCAGTGTCTTTGGTTATATTTTTCTTGTTTGTTTGTTTTGTTGATTAGGTCCTAGTTAAAGGTGAGATCATATGGTATTTGTCTTTCACTGCCTGGCTTATTTCACTTAGCATAATGCTCTCCAGTTCCATCTACACTGTTGCAAAGGGTAGGAGCTCCTTTCTTTCTGCTGCATAGAATTTCATTGTGTAAATGTACCATAGTTTTTGGATCCACTCATGTACTGATGGGCACCTAGGCTGCTTCCAACTCTTGGCTATTGTAAATTGTGCTGCTATGAACATTGGGGTGCATAGGTTCTTTTGGATGGGTGTTTCAGGGTTCTTAGAATATAATACTAACAGTGGAACTGCTGGGTCAAAAGGCAGTTCCATCTTTAGTTTTCTGAGGAAATTCCATACTGTTTTTCATAGTGACTGCACCAGTCTGCAATCCCACCAACAGTGCACTAGGGTTCCTAAAGGGTATTTTTTATTTGGGGGAAACATTTATGTTTTATTTAAAATATATTTATTGTACTTTAGGTTTTCAAAAACAAGTACCTCTGTTGTTTGTTCAAAGCTTGTTGCACGCTGCTCCTCTGAGGCGCCGGCCTTTCGACTATCAAAGGTTCCCTACCTCTTCGTCAAACACTGCTTGTCTGTCCCTGTTATCAATCAATGTTTTCAGGGGCCTGGATCTGGACTTACAAAAGTTATAATGAGTTTCATTGTCACTGTTCATTAACTTGTTTATGTGTCTGTATATCCCTGTGTGGGGTTTAATGTGTTCTTACACATTAGCCACTGGCTTACATAGTATTCCTTTTTTCTCTTCTATATATTACATGTATTAAACTAATAATGCATTAGTTAATATATAAAGCATTCTGTGTGTTAGCTTTAATTCCTATTCCATCCCTCAGCATTGCCACCATTTTCATGAGATGACTCCACCCCTTATTAAGTCATGCTTTGCCTTCCTCTTATCCTTGTTCCGTTAAGAAGAGATTTGCATGTTTTACTTTCTCTGCCCATTCCAAACATACATAGCTGTATACAGCAACAAGGCTCCCCATTTTAGAAAACAAATAGGACGTGGTATATTTCTGACATTTATTTGGGGAGTATGTTCCATTGTTGTGCCTCAAAAGCATGGGATGGGCTTCTTCAACTGTGCTGGACCACAAAAGGAGGAAATGAATAGATTTCCATGTATTTTTAATTGAAATAGCCAAATATCTATATGGTTCACTGCTTTTGGTTATTTCCTTAGATGAAAGCAGGCTTTTTATGATGAACCAGTTTCTCTATTCTGTCCTTCATGGTGAATTTACTGCTTTTGTGGAAGGGCTTTTTAAAAGGTTTTTGTAATCTCTAGAAACACAGTCTTCTCAATCTCCTCAGTGCAGTCGCACCGTAAGCAATCCATCTCCTCCTGAAATATCCCAAGAACAAATTTGCCAAACAATTAAGTGACAAATAACTTAAATCTGGCCATTGTAGTATCTGGACACCAGGAATGATATTTTGATTGGTGGCTGTATATTACACAGTACGAACACTGAGTTTAATCTCAACAGCTGGTTACAAAAGGACTAATTAGAATTTAAAGACTGGGATTTTCTTTTAGTTTTTTTCCCTATCCCCTCTGGCAAATGCATTTTCTTTCATGAAGTTTTAGCATTTGTATGACACTGGTTTCCTAGGACAAGGTACGCCAATTAAAGGGAAGCTGGTTGGCCATCTCTTTTTTTTTCTCCAAAACAAAGGTTTTTTTGACAGCATTAAATGCAACATCTCCTAACATCTTCAAGGAAGCATCTGGACTATAGTGATAGATGAACATTTCTCATTTCATTGTCTGAGTACAAAGCCATTTATAGGGCAACTTATCACATAAACACCCTGTGGCATCTTATAATAGAAATCAATAACACAGCAAAAAAGAAGACAGAGGGACTTTAACCACATGCTGTACCAGAAAGGAAATAAAAGGTATCCTGTGAGCTTAAAAACTTAGTGTATTCTGTATCTACCTCACATGGACCCCCGATGTAGGTATTTAGTTTTCATTAGTCTTTGGCCAAAGATAGGGACATATTTATTTTAATATGAAGATTTGGAAAATAATAATTTTTGGATTCATGAGACATTTTCAGATGCTTTTTTACTCATTGCTGTTTTTAAGTGCATTATTACTCATTGATGCTTTCCACAAAGAAATGCTTTTCGAGATATGAAAAGAAGTCAGAAGGGACACAATTACCAATAAGTAGAACTCTAGAAAGAAGCAAGAATGATTGTTTAGTCTTAAGTGTGGTCCAGGTAGAAAGACAGGACAAGCTCTGTCGGAGAAAGAGAAGGGGTGGTTGAGGGGTCAGGTGACCAGGATGTGGGAGTATTAATACAGTTGATGCTCTGGACCAGAGAAAAACTCCAGCATAGAAAAGAGGGTGGCGCTGCCCCAGCTCAGGCAGGGTGTTGCCACCATGTGCCTGCTTAGTGTGGCCCAGATGGTGGCTGAGGCAAAAATGGTGGCAGTGACCTTGCAACATCAAAAGTGACCCCAAGAGGCAGCCATAATCTAGAAAATAAGTGTCTAAATGTCAAGGAAAGTAACATGCTTGGTCTTGAGAAATGGAATTTGGAGAAGTCCAATTTGGAGAAGACACACTTAGAGACCTAACATGGTCTTCTTACTCAGGGCAGCTGGGGCAGAAGAGAGAGTGTGAAAGCAGTTGTGGTCCCCAGGATTGATTTATGGAAGGGGAAGCACCGTAGAGACTAGTAGTTTTCTGCTAATTTCCCTTAAAGGGTCCACAGTATTTATTTGGTCTAGGTACCTTGAAGAAGAGATGATGATATCTAGTAGACATGCAAACCTTCAGAAACAACCCAAAGACACTGCCATTCAGTGGTGTCAAGTTCAGAGAAGGCAGACACCTGGTTTGTTTTAATGTTAAGAGAAAACTCAGTTGAGTTTCCCAACATCTCTTGCAATAATAACTGACTGATATATTTCTTTTAGGTTCCATAGCTTTTTTGTTCACCCCAAATATCCATTCCCTCATTTTCAATTCCTTTTATTACTTAATATCAGGATCTCACATTCATAGGAGGTAAAGTTGTTCTTGTTCATTCTTTGTTTTCTCTTAATTGTTTAGCATTTGTTCTTGTCATTCACATTTACTCTTGGGGTTTTTCTTGTTAAAACATAAGAAGACCTTTAAAACGTTATTTTAAATTCACAAAATAATAAGCCATAATCTCATTAGCCTACTGTAATTTTGCATTCTACTTCCAAATGTTAGAGTGGACTATTTTTTTCCTTTTCTTTAACTTTTTTGAAACAATGAGCTTTCTTCTGGATAACATAACGACTAAGCCAGGACTGATTTCCTTTCCTTCTCTTTTATATTTTAAAGTGTTATTGAGATATCATTTATAATCCACATAGTTTATCCTTTAAAAATGTATATGTTCTAGTGGCTTTTAGTATATCACAAAGTTGTGTAACTATTCGGACCATTTCATTCTGAGACATTTTCATCACCCCCCAAATAAACTTCATACCCATTAGCATTCACTCTCCACACCTCTCTTCTCCAGCCCCGAGCAACCACTAACCTACTTTGTTCTTCTCTGGATTTGCCTAATCTAAGACTTCATATAAGTGAGATCATATACTTGTTTTTGTGTTCAAATTCTTTCACTTAGCACAGATTTTTCAAGGGTCATTCATGTTTTAGCATGTATCAGTACTTCATTAATTTTTATAGCTGAATAATATCTTATTGGATGGATACATCACATTTTCTTTATGCATTCATTAATTTGTGGTTATTTGTATATTTCATCTTTTGGCTATTATGAGTAATGCTACTTGGAATGTTAGTGAATACTTTTTTGTGAACATGCATTTTTACTTCAATATATACTGAATTATTTTCACAGGACTGTCATAACATGGTACCACAGACCGAGTGACTTAAACACCAGCAATTTATTTTCTGACAGTTCTGGAGGCTAGAAGTTTGAGATCAAGATGCTGGTAGGTTCAGTTTATTTGAGACCTCTCTCCCTGCCTTGCTGATAGTCACCTTCTTACTCTGTCCTCACATGGCCTTTTCTTAATTGGTGTGTCCTAATCTCCTATACTTATAAGGCCACCAGTCACTTTAGATTAGGACCTGCCCTGAAGACCTCATTTTAACTTAATTACCACTTTAAGGATTTTGTCTCCAAATATGACTACATTCTTAGATACTGGGAGTTAGGACTGCAATATATAGATTTTGAGGAGACATATTCAACTCGTAACATGTACTTATAAATTGTTGGGCCATATGCCAGCTCTCTATCAAGCCTTCTGAGAAACTGTTAAACCGTTTCCAAAGCAACTATACTGTTTTACATTTCCAACAACAGTGCAGAAGGGCTCCGATTTCTCCACATCCTCCACAACACCTGATTCTGTTATTTTGATTATTGCCATTTGCAGGAGGTAAAGTTTTAGAGTACAATTTTGTGAGTTTTCTATTTCCTCATATTTTTTCTCCCCTCATGTTTCTGTTTTTTTTTTTCTCTTACATTGTCCTTCTTCACTGTGATGCTAATATCAGCTAATACCCTAAGGGTTTAAATATTTCATCTTAAGTCTGGTAATATTAATAATTAAAATAGGTGGCAAGTGCTGTAAAGCCTGATAAATGGCAATTTATTATCAATAAAAAACTGCATAAACACCATAAAAACACATTACTACTGGAAAGGTGGATAATTTGAATGAGTAATTTGAGCTTACTTACATATTATTCAGCCTAAAATTTAAAATGGCCCACGAGTATTGATATGTATATAAAGCCACTTACCACTTTGTCCACTCAGTAACACCTCTTTGTTAATGAAAAATGTTGCAGCCAGCATGAAGGCACTGCCCCAAATAAAACACATTTTGAGAAGTGGAACTTTTGGAGATCAACATGTTTACACGAGTTGGAAGTCCCTATTTGCATTCTGATGAGGAATGCCTGAAATTAGTTTTTAAGTTAATTTATAGCTTTTCTGAAGATCATAATACCTTCATTTAATTGCATTTAAGAATATTCATTTTTTGCAATAGTCAACAAAGAAACCATTAAAACTCAAACAAAGTATTCTACAAAGAGCTGTAAGTGGAAATGATCTCTCTTTTTTGCCAGGTGTCTGGGAAAGAAGTTTACATTTTGCCTGAGGCCAATACTTTTATAATGTCTTCTTAATATTCTTGAAACTTATATCAATGCAAAAGCAAACTAATAATGTTATTCTCAATACCAAGATTTCATTTCCACCTAGATTTTTTAAAATGGAAAATTAATTCAATTTAATCTCTTCCTTGAATGTATTTTATTTGACTAGCCAACCCCCAAAACCCAGCCCCAAATACCATCTCTCTTTGTAGCTTTTGTGGATGCTTCCAGCAGAATCCCATTTCTTTTCTGTGTTCTCCTTGTGCCCTATTATAGCATCATCACCGTCAACCACAATAATTCTGCATCTGTCCACATCTTCATTCAGATCAGTACTTATCAAGGGTGACATCACATCAGTATCACCAAAGAGCTTTTTAAATATTGGCTCTTCTCTGGGATGCTGACACAGGAAGAGCTAAGTTGTGTCCCTAACTGAACAGACTCCTTACAGTTTTTACATGTTGGACTCTGAGGTAGATTATCAGAATCTGGGAGGGAGCAGGAAGCCATTCTCCACCAGGATGTTAAGATGGACCATCCCATCCTTTCTTCTCTCTTCTCTTCTCCTTTGCCTATCTGTGGTCTGACTCTGTCAGAGGAGATAATGGATGTTTGTAAATGAAGAACTCAGCAATTATGAATTTCCTACACACATCTAGGTAGGCAGGGTCTAGGCTTTTTAAAATGTGTTAGCTGAATAGACATTTTACTAGGAAAATAAAATGAATAATGGAAATGATTTTTATTGAGCACATTATGTACTAGATAGATTTTTCTGTACTTTATAAAAATTTATGTCTCCCCATTACTCCATGAAGCACGTAGTATTATCTTGACTTGAAAGATAGAGAAATATCTTCAAACTGAACAGAGATATTTTTAAGGTCAATCTTTTTTTAAATTTTTTTACATGTGATTTTTCTTTTTTTAATTTTAATTATTGTTCAAGTACAGTTTTCTGTCTTTTACTCCCATCCCAGCCCAGCCCCACAGTCCCCCACATTTCTCTTCCATTTCTTCACCCCTAGTTTTTGTCCGTGTGTCCTTTATACTTGTTCCTGTGAACACTTCCCCTTTCATATAATTTTTCATTGTTGTTCAAGTATAATCATCTTCATTTTTCTGCCACCATTTTCTTCTTCCCCACCCACCACCACCTCACAGCCTCACTCCACTGCCATTTGTTTTCTCCATGGGTAATGGACCCATGTTCCTTAACAACCCTTCTACTGCTTCCCCCCATTATTCCTCTCCCCAACCCCTCTGGTTACTGTCAGTTGGTTTTTAATTTCAGTGTCTCTGGTTATATTTTGCTTGGGTCTTTGTTTTGTTGATTAGGTTCAGATATTTTGAGATCATACACTAGCAAATGTTGGAGTGAATCAAAGGTCTTAATGCTTATTTTGTATGTTATTATTTATGTTATTGATCACTTTGTTATTATTTATGTTGCTATTTATTGTATTATGTTATTGTTTATGTTTATGTTAATAGTATACATTACAACAAATCTTAGCATATATATTAACATAATAATATGCTATTTTTTATGTTTGAATTGTTAGGAAAAAAATTAAGACCTGTTCTAACCTAGAATGAAAAACGTCTAAACAGAAGTGTGAATTTGCCATCTTCATTAAGTTCCCAGGCCTCAGGTGAATCTTCTGCTGGCTGTGTTCTGTGTTTGTTTTCAAACAAAAGACAATTTCTTCAGTATGAACATGGCAGCTTGTGTGTGTTTCTCTGTACATGTATATGTGTCCTGGGTAGAATGTGCTTAGTCAGGGCGGCTGGCTCTCCTTTGGGTCACAGTGTGGTCTTTGCTCAGAGTCTGAGGTGAGCAGGAGACTCTTGACTGTCCTCAGGAGATTAACTTTACCTTTTCCCCAAATTGATTCTTTTCACTTAAAGCTGTAAGACTGTAACTGCGGTATGGTTATAGTCTGGGGGTGCTGGTGAGTATGTCTGGGGCTGGGGGAGCTTCTACCTTGGCAGGGAACATCTGCTGAAGATTTGGTAACACAAACATGGCAATATTGTGAAGGGTCGGGGTGAAGTTGGGTGTGGGATCTACAGAATTACATTTTTAGGTGTGCCCACATCCCTACAGTGTTGTAAAAGGCCTAAGTCAGAGAAAATACTTGTATCTAAATAAGCATCCATTAAGACATTATGTTAAGAGTGTCTACATCTTCGTAACATCTACTCATAACATAGACTTGGATCCATATGTATTAGTTCTTCATCACAGTATCTCAGGAGAATACAGAGATTCTGTGGGGATAGGAAGTTTGGGGCAATATAAAAAAATTAATGATCCTAAAACAGAGGTGGAAGGGTGTTCTGGATGAGTGTCTCCCACTTCCTGTGGTAAGAAGCACTTACCTAACCCCAACCTATTGCGGACCAACATTGGTATCAGTTCACAGCAAATGTGACTCATTGCTTGCGTTGGACAATGGCAAACTGGCTCACACCCTGCTCCCCAGGGTGTGTTCACCAGTTACACACTTGGGTATCAGGCAATGTCGAATTGCTACACAAGTGTCTGAATGTTCACTTTCAATTCCTCTTCTTATGTCATCAGAGATAGGCAACAGTTAGACCATGGCTGGTCTCTGGACCACACTTGAAGCAGCACTTCTGCAGACAAGCCTTAATTACTGGATAGTCCCACCCATGACCAACACTGCCAGCAGCTGTTATGGGATGTAGACAGTCTTGAGACAATGCTTTAAATAAGGCTTATATGTGTACAAGGATGCTCTAACTCCAGGGTTGCCTTCACATAACACTGAAGTGTTTGGGTACCAGTGGTTTCTTGACCATTGGATTCCTTATGCCATAGCCACACTGAAGATAAAATAAAAATTCTTTAGAAATTGCAAGAAGCAAATATTGTAATTTCAGGAACAATTAGGATCATTGCCCATATGTATATAGAACCACCGTCAGTGGTCTTAGCAGCTTGTAAAAATGTGAAGAAACGTAGATGGACCCAGGAGAAAAAACATAGCTGATGACAATGAACAGAGAAAATAGTGCCGCTTTGGCAGAAAACTTGGGAAAAGAATAGAAACTTTTAAAAAGGATTCTATAAAATTTTGATCTCCCCCCCTTTTCTAAAAAACAATCTTCTTTCTCTTGAAGGCTTTTTAAAGTTTAATTTATTGACATTTTTAGAATTTTTCAAGGGCTCATTCCTGAAGAGACTTCAAATTGAGTGGTTAAAGTTGCTGGCAGAAAACAGATGCTATTCAAACAGAGAAAGGGACAAAGTAAAGAGTGTGTTTACTTGATCTGAGTAATTTCCTCAGCTTGAAAATCAGCATCAATAATCTGTATTTCATTATTTGGGTGACTGCATTTATTTGGCTTTCATTCAACATAAAACCCATCCCTCCAGCGGTTTGATGCTGAGATCATTACGATGATGACGAGTCCCTCTGTTATTTTCTGTTTGTGGAATGCGTACTGGAGAGGCTATTGGACTTTTCCTTTTCTGCACTTTGTGGCAGATGTAAACGTCTATGGGATGATTAAATTGAGTGGATAGAGTGGGGATTAAGTTTTGGTGCAGGGAATATTCAGGCCGAGACAGCAGGTAGCTATTTAGGTAAGCATTTGAACTCCAGGGTGATACAACGATAGCTCCAAAGCTGACTCTACCATCAAGCATATGATTGCTAAGCAAGTTCTCTCCCTCGACCCCCAGGCAGGGGGCCCATTTAGTAGGTAGGATTTCCATCTCTCCCCTCTCCCAGCCCAGTAATTTTAACATCTGTGTGTACTTTGTAAGACAAGCCTGGAAGCAAGGTAAGAAAAAAAAATTAGAAACAACAACCTTGCTTTTTTCAGGAAACAGGCATGATTCTTGGCAATACATGCCCACAAATGGCAACTTTTTTGTTGAGGCGAAATTATGCAAAGGATAGAAATCCCCACGCTGCAAGGAACTGTCGTTGATTAACCTTGAATTCTAGGCATCGGGGAAATAAAGGGGATATTTACAATTCTGTAAAATGTGAACTTTTAAAATGGAGACAGTTAAAAATGAATCTTTTATTAAAAATATCATGCAGTCATTGAAAAATATGTATTTATTCTGCTTTTATCTAAGACACTAGCAGAAGCATGAGCCTTGAGCAGAGATAGCAGTTTTATATTTGCAGGTTAATTAATTGGTGGCCTTGAGCACAAACAGGAACAGCTTATGACCTGGAAAGTGAGTCAGAAAATGAGGATGAGCAAGTCCTCACTGCACATAGCAGAGACTTGCAGCACATGTTACACGGAGGGCCAGCACCAATGACAGAGCACTGAGGTGGAGGAGTAGGAGAGAAAACCTTGGTGAAGCATCCAAAGTGCCGAGTGTTGAAGCTCTGTGGTAGATCACTCTGCTGGATACAGACCTAGGGCACTCGGCAGCCTCCAAGGGTCATGGAGAAAGGGCTCTTCAACTTAAAATATTTCCTTGGATTCTTCTGTTGGCAGTTAACTGTTTTTCATTCAATCTAAGCTGACATCAGTCATGATGGAGAGCTTCTATTATTTCCACTATGAATAGAAAAGAAAACCCCATTTCTAATTAAACTGTAACACAATCATGCCTTCTCGTTGAGACTTTTTATTTTATGCTTTTTGTGTGAGTCTTCTTATACTTGTGATTAATTAGTCACACCAGCCTCTTGCTACTGTGAAATATCTTTTCATCCTTCCTCGGGACACGGCCATTTATCCTGTCTTAATTGCATGTTTGATGTGTGTTGGGATGTGTGTCACTTTTGCACATTACCAAGTAAGAAAATTTAACAAAGCCTTATATTCCTGTGGATTCTGTCCCCTCTTGGATTCCATACACCTCATTGTTGTGCAAGGAAATATGTCTAGGTGTATACGTGAATGAAACAAAATCACTACCTTTTAATAAAGAGATTTTATTTATTTTTTAGAAAGAGGGGAAGAGAGGGAGAAAGAGAGGGAGAGAAGCATTGATTCCTTGCCTCCATGTATCCTCAGCTGAGGACCTGGCCCACAACCCAGACATGTGCCCTGACTGGGAATCAAACCAGAGACCTTTCTGTTTGTGGGATGATGCCCAAGCCACTGAACTATACCAGTCAGACCACAAAATCCCTGTCTTGAAGAGATATTTGCACACCCTTGTTCACTGCAGCATTATTTACAATAGCCAAGACATGGAAACAATTTTAATGTTCAAAAGAAAGCGAAAGAATAAATAAATTGGCAAGTGAATGAATAGAGAAAATATATTATGAAATACTATTCATCCATAAAAAATAAGGAATCCTGTCATTTGTAAAAAACATGGATGGATCCTGAGAGCATGATGCCACATGAAATAAGTCTTACAAAAAAAGACTGTATTAGCTCACTTACATGCAAAATCTAAAAAAAAAAACAGAAATAAAAACAAAAACAAACTCATTGAAATGAAAATAGAATTTGTGGTTGTTGATGTGGGGGAAAGGTAAAATATGTAAAGGTGGTCTGAAGGTACTGAATTCCACAAGGTAGAGAAATTCTGGTCATCAATGCACATATGATAGCTATAGGCTACAGGGCTGTTCTATATATTTGAAAGTTGCTGAAAGGGTAGATCTTAAAGTTCTCAGCACAAAGAAAAAATAGATAGTTATAGGATATGATGAATGCTAACTAAGTTTACTGTGGTAATTATTTCACAATATCTACATATATCCAATTAGTATATTGTACACCTTAGACTTATACATTGTTATATGTCAATTACATCTCAATAAAACTGATATTTAGTTCAATGTTGCGTCAAGAAGTAACATTTTAGAATACATTTTAAATGGATTTTAGAATCCATTTAAAATAGATGTAAAACTCATGTGGTTGTTATAAAAAATGAACACTGTTCAATTAAATTGACAATTAAATAACTCTACCAAGGTCAAACATTCACAGACAATGCCAACAGTTGCATGGTTGCATGGCCAACAGCAATGGAGAGAAACTGTGAAACACATCTAGCTCTCAGAGAAGTCAGAGCATTCAGAAAACATATTTTAGAATTCCTGAAAGTAATTGACAGGAGTGGGACCCTAAAATGCATACTGTGTGTTGCTAAAGCATGTACAAGTAGCTCTGACTGTAATTTAAAGAGATATTCAAATACTAAATTATATAACGGGAGCATGAGAGTATCCAATAAAGTGAATTCAGGCAAGAACTGCATTCAGAGGATGGCCGACATAGTTTTTCTGTGCTGTATCTTCTCAGATTTCTTATTCCTTATGAAAAATATGCTCTATTTATAAGGGAATTTCTGTTTTGCTTCTGCTCACTGACCCTTGATGGTCTTTATCCATATTAAGATAAGTCAAAAAACAATAACTTTGAATTATTCTATTTTGATAATAACAAAATTATCTTCTCTTACAAATGTTAGGAATGCAGCAAAGCACACAAATTTAAATGAAGATAAAACTTTTGATGCTAATGATAAAAGTAACCTCTACAACAGCATAATAAAAGACATTCAAAACATATTCTTCAAAAGACACTTGTCTGTCTCATGAATTTTCCAGTAAAGGAAACCTTACCTCAGCTCCCAGTGCCAGTAATTTTATAAGAATCACCCAAATAACTGCAACATGAGGTAATGTGTTAAGTGTCATGAAACAGGTACTGAGTTAGGGCTAAGGAGTTTGGAGGTAAGATTGGAGAAACCATTCTGCAGAGGAGGTCATAAAGTATTAGGATGATTTCTCTTGCAGGGTCCTGTTGAATGAGTTGGGGGAAGTACAGTAATCGAGAGAGACATTAAATAGGGTATTATTAAGGTTATGAAAGTGGGAGCTCTTTTAATTCAGGTAGCAATGGTGGGAAGAGAGAGTAAAAGATCTTGCAGAAACAAATTAAAAGTTAAGTTGAAAACATTTTTTGACAAAGTAATTATTACATGGCACTATTGTTATCAGTTGAATTGTGCCCTCCCCTACAAAAAAGATAGGTTTGAGTTCTAACCCCCAGTACCTCTGAATGTGACTGTAATGGAAAGCAGTATATTTATTCAGGAAATCAAGTTAAAGTGATGTCATTAGGGTGCATACTCATCCAATGTAATCTTGTCCTTATGTAAAGGGGTTATTTGACATAGAGACAGACATGCTTAGAGGGAAAATGACTTGAAGCGCCACAGACAGGAGACAGCTACCTACAAGACAAAGAGAGAGGCCTGAAGATAAATGTCCCTCACTACCCTTGGAAGGACCCCTCTCTGGAACACCTTGATTTCAGCCTTCTGGCCTCCAGAAATATGAGACAATGAATTGCTCTTGATTAAGTCACCTAGTTGGTGTTATTTTGTTGTGGCAGCTCTAGCAAACTAATATGACCTTAAAAGTATTTTAAAATGTTAGTCTCTTTGATCTTGAAATATTTTAGACCTGTCCTTCTTCCTATGGGTGCTTCCATTATTATCTAAATTATATCAGAAGCAAAGAGTAGCTTTCTCCTCCTCAGTGTATAGACCAAGTCTATTCCTGACTTTGTTCAAAGTTGTATTTTATCTTTTACCTATTGTCTCCCTTCTCACATTAGAAAGGTAGTAAAGTGTAACATGTTTTTGCAAGCCTGACCTTGACAGATGGAATAAGAAGGGTACATTTTAAGAAATCCAAGCAGTCCTGAATTGTGCTTAACTGATAATAGCCCTTTGGTGTGATGAATGTAGTCATTAATATCTAGTTCCATTCAAATCTCTTACAATCAGCTTTTGCATTAAAAATATTAAGGTAAAAACCTACCAGACTTTCACAGATTCCTTGTCTAATGGAAATGGGCTGCACACTGGGCATTTTCACTCGCTGTTCTCTAAATTCTACAGAGTGCAGAGGTGATGTGAGTAATTCTTTGAGGGAATATAGGATCACCGATGTTTATAAACTCTTATACATCAAATTTTAGTGCCCAACAGTTGATAGACTATTGCCTTATGAAATTATATTTATTATTTGACCACACTCCGAGAGTACTACATTTGAAACATGTAAGTCATTGCTTTTGTAATCTTAATATGCTTCTGGGAAATCCAAGTTTTTATATTTCACAACAACTATTGAATCAAACTGGAGTGGAAAATTTGACTCAGTAAATTCTTCAGTTAATATGTTGTCCAGGCCTTGAATTATTATCTCTTTCATTTTATTCATTCATGGTATGGATACAAACTTCTCCATTTAAAAATGTCTACCTGGATTCTCATTGGAAGATGTTTGGAGATATACTAGTTTTATTTTTAAAAAGTGAACTGAAAGGCAGCCTTAAAGAACTCAAATTTACATAATAAACTATGTTTTAATTTCTCAAGCAGTGCTATTGGCAATGTTTAAAAGTGAGCTGCAAATTAAGATATTGCTGAAAATTGGGCATGCCAAAAGCCTGTTCTAACACTCTTGACATGTAAGAATTAGTAAAACTTTTTTTGCAAAATCATGTCACTTAACATTTAATATTTATATACTTAATGTACCCAGAGTCTTGTTATGGGGGTGTTTCACATGTAAGATGGACTAAAGGAGATAGTCACTCACTTAGCAAACATATGGTAAGGGATCCATATAATATTGCTATGGGTCAAGCAATATTTTAATTGCTAGGGATTCAAAAATGTGTCACCATTTTTCCAGGAAGCTTATCTGTAGATGAATATTAGAGATATAATCTAATAACACATATTTACATGCATTTATTAAGCCGTTGGTACAGACTAAGTCTGATGTGTTGGAATAGATTTAAAGTTATACTTGATTTACCTTCTAAGGACTAGTAGATCATTTTAAATAAAAAAAATATGGTGGGTATTCTAGGCAAATGAAGAAGCATAAACCAAGACTCAAAAGCATAGACATATGTAGGCAATCTGGGGCCCAGTGCAGATCAGACATGGTTAGGGAAAAAAGCTGGTCGTGCAAGCGGCAGATTATATAGGATATTGATCTAAATAACAGAGAATTTAGGGACTGCAAAGCTGATGAAAATAGAGATGAATCCAATGGTCAGACTGATTCATTCAGCACATGATGCCAGAGTGAAGATCCAAAGAGTGAAAAACCAAAGCAAAGATCATCTTGAGCATGTGTAATTGCATCATTTTGGTTCTAGCTCTGCAACTGATTATTTGGGCCATCTTTGCCAATTTATTTAGTCTCTACCAAGTGAAGCAGCTGCCTCAGAAGACCTCTGAGCCTATTTACATCTTTAAAAGACCAGCTGGAGTTCTAGATGACCACTTTGGTTTTTCCTGGATACTGGCATCTATGAACACTTTATCAAATGTATACGTAGGGCACCATCGAAGAGACCAACTAAAAAGCAGTAAGTACTGATATTTGATACATATTTTATTTTTCTTAGCATTTTGAGGGCCTCGAGGTATTTGTTCAAAGCTCCCTTATGTACTAGACACTTAGCATATGTTTTTAGATAGCTACCACCACTTGAATGTCTCTCCTATGCGAAAGTTTTCTATACTATGTGTTCTATGCCCTTAAGGTAGGAGGCGGGAAGTCAGTTTCCAACTTCCTTTTCAGCTGGGGCTTCACACATGACCTTAACTCCATCATTTGGAGGCATCTGACCAAAATTTCATCTTAGAAGAGGGTGAGTTGAGGAAAGAGGAATTCATGTGGTGGAGAGACACCTATCTTTCCAAGGTTGTGGTTGGAGAGGTCCTGGCAGAGGACCCACCATTAGTGATTCAAGCTCAAGTGCCCATGTCACTGACAGCAGCAGCCAGACTCCATGGCTGCAGTCTGTCAGTGTGACCCAGGCATCTAAGCTGGCTGTGTGCCCCTCCTGGAAAGTCCATGTACTACTTATATTGTTCAGTAAATTTTTCTCTACTTAAACTAATGAGAGGGGATTCTAGCATTTAGATGTTAAGAATCCTTTCTAATCCAGAAATCTGACTTCCTCTTTTGGCCAAACTGCCTGTCTGAGTAGAGCTTTCCATCATGAGTCATTTCCAGAATATTATTCCTCTTAAAATAAATAAAATATATTTATTTTCTGATGATGTTTGACAATGCTAAAAATGGTTGATCTCCAACAAAAGCATTTTAGGACTTGGCAGTGAGTCAGTCTGGTGTTATTGAGGCCCTCTTCTGCCACCTCCTCCTAAATCTGATGTAGCAACTTGGTCTAAGAAAGAACATGCTGAAACTTGAAGTTTCTTGATAGAGAAATTGAGTGAAAGACAGGTAAGAGAAGAGGAATGAGAAATAATAGGACCAAAGGGAATCTATGGTTAGAGCAGTAACTCAAACAGTTGGAAGGGAAGCTGAAGAAAGTATCGTGGGGGTTGGCATTTGTCTGCCAGGAGTTCTGAAACTGGAAGGACCCTCTAAACTTAAATATGGCACCCAAGCCTAGGGTTCTATGACCGGGTTTCTTGTCTCCCTCTAAGTTGCCTCCCATACTTGCTATTCTAACTGCGACTGTTCACCCCTTTGTCTTCTTACCTTACACTTTGGAAATTGCTGCTTCTTTTGGCATTATATCAAAGATGCTCTCAGTAACAGTGCCTTTTCAAAATTATATAATGCAGCTCCTCTTTACTAGGAAATAATGAATTATCTGAAATCTGTTGTCCATCCATCCTTACCTACAGTCATTCACCCACTCAGCACTTACCCGACTGACTTTTCTGGAAATGAGTAAGACACTAGCGAAAGTCTTTACCGGATTCTGCTTCAACAGAAGTGGGTTTATGCTTTAAAGCAAATGCTGGCCTTTTTCAGGTAGCAAACATTCTCACTTTGTAAGGATTAAAAGAGGACTCAGCTAATCATAGTTCAAGATAGTAGCACAATTGAGCTATCAGCTAGCTGAACAATGTTTGCTGCCTCTGTTCTATGATATCCCTCAGCCACACATCTTGTAGGCTATTGATAATAATTAGATACACACAGGATTAGGGCTTTCTATTGTTTCATCACCAAATCAGTGAAAATCAGACATTCTAAAGGAAGACTCACAGGCTTTGAACCTTGAAAACAAAGAGTCACATTGGATTTTAGTTTTTAGATAAAAACTAAATGAGATCTACACATCTATAATGTGTAGATGGGGGAAATGAAAATTCAGATGGTGAGTGTGATCTTATTTTTATTATATTTGTAATTTACAAAGAATGTATTAATTTAACTGAAGACATAGTTTATTTAACCAAATTAAGTCCTTTGGAATCCTCTCAACATGACATGAAGAGTTATACAGAAATATATATATGTATATATATGTATAGTGTATGATACATATATATATATTCTGCATGTATATATATATATATGTAAGGCTTATATATCTGTGTAATATATGTATGCATATATATTTCATTTGCTTCATATGTGCTTCCCTGTATAAAATTACCTCCTGGCAATTTCAATTTTTAATAATGAGATGATAGAGTAAATGCACTTCTTTTAAATAGTTTTTACATGACTTTTGTAGGAAATATTTTAAAAATATTTCCTCATTTATTTTGAAATTATTTCCAATGAGTTTAGCTTCCAAGATAACTTATTTACTTGTCTTTATAACCCTAATATTGAGCACTGTTTCTTTCTGAAATTGCCATAAATAAGAATGAGCCTTGGTTTTAGCTGGTGTCATTTTACAGGACTGAGAAAGGTTATTTATTGCAGAGTCTAAGTGGAAAGCTGTTGGTGAATTGATATGCATCAGAAAGGCCCACTTGTTATCTGTGTCTAATTAAATGTAATAAATCCACTTTAAGAGGCTCTGCTCGTGCATGATGCGCAGTACCGTCTTTATTGCGAAAGGAAAGGCTGTGCAGTCAGTCTGAATGGCATTGTCCAGATTCTCCTGTCTGTGCACGTGTTGGATGAGGCGCTTTTCCATGTGCTCCATAGCATTCCTTTGTCATGGTACATGGTCTGCACAAGATGATGGTGTAAGGACCCCTTTTTACAGAGTATTCATCTTTGCTTCTAAATTTGCTTGGAGTACAGTGAGTTTCATGAGCCCTTAGTAACTGGCTTCCTTGCAAAGTGTTGGCTTCCCTTCATCGTGCTCAGGGGAAATCTAGCTGAAGCTGTGGGCCGTTGCCAGTCCCTAACTCAAGGGTATGCTCCTTCAGCATCTTCTATGCTGAGACCAGCTGTCCCATATACATGTTTATGTTGAGGATAAGACAGTTTGTACAGCTTCACAATGCTTATAAGGTAACATCACTGCCATCACCAAGGTGACACTCAACTAGAAGCTACTGTTAATCACTTTGTGCCCAGCAATATGTGCCAATAAAGTACACAGATATGTATATATGCAAACACACATAAAAGAGAGATGATACATTGCATAACACATAATACAAAGTATTCTGTTTTCTTTTTTCATTAAATTTATTGGGGTGACGTTGGTTAATAAGGTTATATAGATTTCAAGTGTAGATTTCTATGATACATGATCTGGATATTGCATTGCATGCCCACCACCCAAAGTCAAGTCATTTGCTGTGACCATATTATTTGGCCCTCTTTACCCTTTACTACTCCTACCTCCCTTCCCTCTGGTAACCATCATACTGTGTCTATGACTTTCAGTTATAAACCCCACATATGAGTGAAGTCATATCATTCTTCACTTTTTATTCCACTTAGCATAATATTCTCAAGGTCCATTCATGTTGTCACAAATGACAGTATTTCACCTTTTCTTATGGCTGAGTAGTATTCCACTGTGTATACGTACCACATTTTCTTTATCCAATCATCTGTTGAAGGACACTTTGGTTGTCTCCATGTCTTGGCCACTGTGAATAATGCTGCAATGAACATAGGGGTGCATATATTTTTCCAAATAAATGTTATCAAAATTTTCAGGTAGATGCTCAGAAGAGGATTACTGGCTCATATGGCAACTCTATTCCTAATTTTTTGAGGAACCTCCATACTGTTTTCCATAGTGGCTGTACCACTTTCCATTTCTGCGAGCAGTGAATGAAGGTTTTTTTTCCCCACAACTTTTCTGAAACTTGTGATTACTTGTTTTGTTGACAGTAGCCATTCTCATCTTTCAAATGTGTGTATATATAAAGAATTATTAAAAACATACCAGTTTTTATATAATAATATCTCAAGGGAAGCGTCTATGGTAGTAGAAAAGACAATAAAACTCAACAAGCAAGTTCTGGGCTCTGTGCTTAACTTGTCAAGGAATCACCAAGCTGTTCACCAAAGCAGCTGCACCATTTTATATCACCACCAGTAATGCACAAAGATTTCACTTTCTCCACATCCTCACCATTAAATTATAGCTATCCTATTAGGTGTGAGTAGTATCTCATGGTTTTGATTTGCATTTCCCTAATGACCAACAATATTGAACATCTTTTCATGTCTATTATTTGAATATTTTTGGAGAATTGTCTATTTAACTCCTTGGCTCATATTTAAATCAGGCCGTTTGTTTTTGTTGTTGAATTGTAGGAGTTTGTATATTCTGGATATTAACCTTTATCAAATATATGATGTTCTTTGATGCACAAAAGTTTTTAATTTTGATGTAGTTTGCTTTACCTATTTTTCTTTTATTTTTCTCTCTGTGCTTTTGGTGTCCCATTCATAACTTGTTAAAAATCTAAAGTCATGAAGGTCTTTCTCCAATGTCTTCTTCTAAGAGGTTTGTAGTTTTGGCTCTTAAGTTTATTGATCTATTCTGAGTCAATTTTTGTATATGGGGTAAGAGTAAAGGTCCACCTTCATTTTTCTTTGCATATGAATATCTAATTATTCCAGCACCACTTGTTTCTGGGAATTTGTCTATACAGAAATTAACCTGTAGATTAATTTGGGGTTCTTATATATAAGCATTCAATAAAGGTTATGTTTCTTTTCTAATCCTTATCCTTTTTTTCTTTCTATCATTCTTTTTTGTTCCTGTGTCCCTTTATAAATGATCTTTTGTTTCCTTAATAAATAATCTTTATGTTACTAGGATTAACCATAAATCCTGTCATCAACATTGATTCCTGATGATCAATGACCTATGGATTGATTCTCTATTGTTGCTTCCTACCAGCTCATTAATAGTTTAAAATGTTTTTTTTGTGAGTTTTACCCAGTATTTTCAGTTTTTCTCTCTTCCCAGTGGTTTCTATGAAAGCTGCTTCCTTACTGAACCAGTCAAGCAACCAGTCTGTTATCTGCACACAAGAGTCTCAGTGAAACTTGTCTTATGGGAAAATAGGGAAGATCCAATGGTGTGATTTCTACGTTAACACAATGTCAGTTGTATTTTAATTATAAAAGTTATTATAATTATTTATCTTATGATTATATCATACAATTTCAGAAGCATTTTATCTAAAAAAAGGAAGATCCTTTAAAAAAAGGATACCCTCTACAGGACAACACTTAGCTCAAAAACCTATGTTTCTGTTGGTTGAATATCAGGCATGGATGAGATAGGTGTTCAGCAGGAAGAGAGAAAGGCCCTGTAACTTCATGCATTATGGGCAGAAAGACAGTATGTTAGTTTGAGACATGCCACTTATCCTTCCATAGGTTTTAATTTAATATAGAAAATATTCCAATAGATATCAGGGCAGTATTTCCTGGGTTTGTTTCACACTATAGAACAAGATTATAATGAGAGCAGGACAACTAATTCCGTCTTCAGAGTATTGACGTGTTAAACTGCTGAGCACTAATGCATAGCTAGACTGTATCCTTCAGGATGGAAGGTGGAAAATACACCAGGATTGAATTTCGAGTCTTCTGAATTTCTGTTCGAACCATAAAGCTCTTAGGAGAGCACCCCATGCATGTGCACAAAGAGTGATTAGTAGTGGCACATTTGCATTTCATGTGCTTCTGGTTTGAATTAGATTTCTAATCTTTAGTGTTTTAATATAATTTGCAATTTCCTTTTTAGTTTCAAAATTAAAGTTTCCCAGTAAGTATAAATCTTCAAATGTTATGTACCTTATGCTTCTTTCTAGAAACCTAAGTCTTTGCCAGTAGGTTTTATGCCATAATATATGCTATAATTCAGAAGAACTGTAGTAATTTTGGTGTATTTTGAAATTCGTTTAAATGTGTTGGGAGATCCTCACTTAAACTTAATCTTACAGGCTGTCTCCATAAAAATGAAACATTCATTAGAGGATTTAAATTTTTTTTCTAAAGAAAGGTAAAAATAAGCATTGGCAAATTATTCTTCTCAGGCAAATCTCACCAAAACTTACTGTTACTTTCTTTAGAAAATAAATTTTATGTTAGCAAAATTAATAAAACTTTGCAAATTATTTTGAGAAAACATTAAAAAATTATAATTTGATATTGCATGTTGTTATAAGGAGAAATCAGCTTAATTGAATTTACCATCACTAAGGAAATAAATTTACAACTTCACTTTGTACAACTCATTTCTATGTGTAGACAATTGTAAAAGATCTCTTTGCACTATTTTCAAAATAGTTTGTTTATTGTAGATAAAACTCTATTGTGCCTGCTCTAGTGTAAACTCTAGTGTAAGGGTGTCAAAACTACCTAAACATTTTAAATCATGACATGTATAAGGGAATATGATAGGCAGAATAATGTCTTCCAAGAGGGTCACATCCTAGTCCCCAGAAACTATAACCATATTAGGTTATAAAGAAAAGGAGAATTATGGATACAGGTGGAATTAAGGTGGATGACCAGAAGACCTTAAAATGGGGAGATTATCTTGGATTATATGGGTGGAGCAAAATGTAATCACCAACATTTTTAAAATGGGAAGGGGAGGGAGAGAGAGAGAGAGAGAAAAGACATAGAGCCCTAGGGGTTTGAGAGGACTCAGCCCCAGGTTACAAGATAAAAAGCAGGTTCTCCCTAGAGCATCCAGAAAGGATGCACCCTCGCCCACACCCTGATTGTAGCTTAGTGAGTCCCATTGCAGATGTCTGATCTCCAGAACTGTAAGAAAATTAATTTGGGTTGTTCTAAACCACAAAATTTATGGTGATTTGCTACAGTTTCAATGGGAAACTTATACAAGTGGTAAAACAATGTGATACTATATGAAGTTTCAGATACTGTTTTAGGCAGAGAATAAAAAGCACTGTAGGATACCTGGCCTCTGGTTTCTACCTTTTTAATGTACCCTAATCTGGAGACATTGACAAGTGTCTAATATAGTTCAGGATAGATGAGTGGGTACATTGCAATGGTCCAGGTGAATATGTTGAAGCCATAGGTTTAATTTATTGTAATTGAAACAAACTTTCAGACTCTTTCTGGTAGTTATACTCAGGTTGGGTCAGACTGAGAGGACATCTGTGCAAGATCTGTTTTAGTTCTGTCAGAGCAGAATAAGGCAGTTCAGCCATCCCATGCTCAGTTCTTTAAAGGCACTAAATAGAACATGTCACATCAGATCTTATCATTAGACTTTAGAACAAAATTTTTATTTGGAGAAAAATCAAGCATAAATGTGAGACCAATGTAAAGAGGTACAGAATCAATGATGGGTAACTGGCCACAGAAAAGGTATAGAGTAGCAACCCTGCCCTTAGAGCCAATGGATTATCTTTAAACCGAGTTCCTGCAGCTAGTGAGAAAGGTTGGGTCTAAAAGAGATGGAAAATCATCAAACAAACATTATATGACTAATGCGCTAGTATTTATTGGGTTCAAAGTTATCCTTGTTCCTGTCTAAAGCCAATAAGAAATACGTAGTAGATATTTTTCTATGTTTTTATACTATGCTTTTAAAATAACAAATCTACTGCATGAATGTGTATTGGTGGAGAGTGACACTCTTTCCCCTGATTCCAGGGGTTCCCTCACATATGAAAGAGAAAGTAGAGAACTACCTAGATCGAGAGAAGTGGGTCTGAAGAAGTGTGTGTAGTAGAAGCTCAGGGGACCTCAGATTTCTCTGCAGGTAGCACGCCACTTCTGATTTGCAGTGATGAATTCTGCATTAAGTAGGATGACTCACATGGACGTTTTAGTGTTGGCTGCAGTAATGAATCAGAATGATGCAGAAACCAGTATCGGAAAGACAGCAACTCTCATCTCTATTCATAAACAAGAACTTTCTAATAAAGTGATGGGTGAGAATTTTTGATTAATTTTAAAATCATTCTACAATATTATGCCCAATAATTATAGTTCTTGTGACCTTGTGCATTGTAAGTATGTACGTCTATCTTTCTCTCTATGCTTAATTGCAGTAGATGGCTAAATCATTATACATGCTGAATTCCCTAGAATGAATTCATTTTCTACAAATACTTTCCTGTTTCTGTAAGCCCACAGTAGAATAATTGCCCTCTGTATTTTTTCCTCTGTATTGTTTATAAGAAGATCTGAACTAGGTGAAAGCCTTGTTCTTTAAATAGGAAGCTAAAACTAAGTATTAATGATTACCTTATAAATGGTCTCTAGACCATTTGAGTCCCATTAAGTTTGAGTGCCATTTTTCACATAAATATTATTAAGGGGAGGAGTAACAAAAGTAATACTAAGATAACAATAGTTTTTAATATTATAATACACATTATATTTACAAAGACTGAAGTGGCTTTTCTAATTTAATACTCAGAAAAGTACTACAAAGCATGGGCTATTATCATCCTGATTTTACAGATAAGAAAACTGGGACTAAGAGATGCTGGTAATTTGTCCATGATCAGATACTAACAAAGTAGCAGCATCAGTATTTGAACACAGGCCTGCTGATCCCAAAGGGTATGCTTTAACGAGTATGCTATGAGAGAACACAGAGGTTGGGTCAAAATCTTTACCAGTATTTGCATTTTTATTTTGAGATTCTTCCATTCTCTGAATACTGATATCCTACCATACTGGACTGGATGAGACCTCAATCCAATATCTCCACATTTTCAATTCGCAGCGACGGAACTTGAGGCAGGGAAAAGCAAAGGCACATATGGTCAGGTCACCATCGAACATGCCCTGCGTTCTTGTCTCACCCTTTCACTCAGTTCTATTAGTTCCTCTGTTTCAGCTTCTCTACCTTCTGCATGGATCTTGCTGCTGCTGAGAGGCTTAAATGGAGAAATTTTCCTCAAATTCAACATGCACCTTCTCAGCCTTTGTCATGTCAATAAACACACTGACTCAGGCACCACAGAATTTAATTGAGTTTGACACAAAGTTGTATATTCCCAGTTGTGAAAAAAACTGGTGAAACACCTCAAACCTGGCAAATGCCTTGGCTCCCACATAATGATTTATTCAATGGCATTCAGAATAGAATATTTGGTTGTCAGTTTTTCAAAGAGATGGCAAGACTAAATAAAGCAATGCAAGTGGCTGAACAGATTGATCATTTTTTAGCAAGCCTGCAGATGGCAAACGCAGTTCAGTGGAAGAATGCAAAATAAATTGATCACAAATGTTATGTGCTAGTCATATGACACACAGATTGGAAAACAGATTTTTTGTGGCTATTATATGAAAATGATGAAGACCATTAGTGTAATGCATACCTAGTAATCTCCACTTTTATATCTACTGTAATATATGCATGCATATATTTAAATAAATAAGGTATTGCTCAGTATATTTGATGTAGTCTGAGAACTCTTTAAGCTGGGCCATATTCAGCAAAGGGTTGTTGTATGGCTGTAAACATAAGGAATTAAACACTTCTGTGGTGAGAGTTTTACATTCAGGCATACTCAAATTGAAATACAAGACTTCAACATTCTAAAGCAAACTGCTTGGAAGGATCAATAAGAAAGTAATAATAAAACAGAAAGCTGTTTATTGTTTTAGTTTAAAAAAAATCCCTGAAAGAAGACCATTATACTCTTCAATTGAATTTGTATTCCTGTGTAGTTTGCTATGGCGGCTGTAACAGAACATCATGGGCCAAGTGGCTTAAACAAGCAGTTTGAATATTAGAAACTTATTTCCTCCCAGTTCTGGAGGCTAAAAGTGTGAGATTGAGGTGTCAGCTGGGTTACTTTCTCCTGAGACTTCTCGACTTGGCTTGCAGATGTCCCTCTTTTCCCTCTGTGGGCACACGGTTTCCTTCTGTGTGAGTCTGTGTCCTGATCTCTTTTTTCAAGGACACCAGTCATATTGAATTAGGACCCATGCTAATGGCCTCATTTTAACCCAGTGATCCTTTTTAAGACCCTTTCTCTAAATACAGTGACATTTTGAGGTCCTGGAGGGGTAGGACTTCAACATATGATGTTTTTGAAGGAGTGCAATTTAACCCATAACGCTGTCTTATTATTTTGAAAATAAATTTCTTATTGCAAATAAGTATTCTTATTATTGAATAAACATAAATTGAGATATGGTATATGATAGATATATAGTTACGTTGAAGTTTGCAATTATAATTGCCCAGAGTATGGAGTCTAACTACATCTTCAAATAATATTTTTATTCACACAATCCCTGGCTAGATTCCAGGTGCTTCATTTCTTCTCCTCCCCAGAGGTGGATCTTACTGGCTTTTGCAGGCTCAGACCCACTTCCCAGTTCCCAGATGAATGAATGAATTAATTGTTCATTAAATATTTATTGGAATGTTTATACATTCTAGAGTTTATTATTACCTCATTGACTATTTGTTAGCTTCAACGATGATGGTTGGTTTGAATTACAAGCTACCGTGGGCTTGGCTGTAATACAATTACTTACATTAACTCATTAATCCTCACAAAAATCCTATGAGGCAGAGAAAGTTTTAAGCCACACAGATGAAGAAAATGGGGTACAAAGAAGTGATATCAGAATATTAGGTCTCTATAGCTGTAGAACAAATGATCACAAACTTAATAGTTTAACACAACACTCCTTGATCAGCTAGGAGCTCTGTGGGTCTGAGGTCCATCATGGTGTGGCCGGATTTTCTGCTCAGGATATCACAAGGATGAAATCAAAGCATTGTCTCACCTGAGTTCTCATGCAAAGGCTCTGGTAAAAAATTTGCATCTAAACTCACTCGCATTGGTGGCAGGATCCAGTTCCTTGTGGTGCTAACCCTGAAATCCTGTTTCCTTGCTGGCTGTCAGCAGGGGGACTACTCTCAGCTTCTAGCCACCTCCATTCCTTGCTGCTTGACTCGCTCCTTCTTCAAGCCAGTGACTGCAAATCAAATACTTCTCATGCTTCAAATCTCTACATCTAAATGTAAAGAGTTCATATGATTGTATTAGCCCTGCTCAGATAATCTCCCTTTCGTAAATTCAACTGAACCATATAATATAACCTAATTATAGAAGCAAACTTTATTTTATTTGAAGTCTTTATTTATGCAGTCATGCACACTAGGGTGTGAAAACATTTGGAAGCCATCTTAAACTTCTGCTAGATCAATGGTTAGCTGTGGTCCCCAATGATGCTATATAACAAATCACCATAAAATCTCAATAGCATACAAATTTATGTGTTTGCCTCACACATCTGTGTGTGTATGTGGGGGTTCACTTGATCTAGTTCAGGTGTGGCTTGGGTACTTAAGCTGGGTTAGCTTTGCTCCTTGTGTCTCTTGTCTTCTGCTTCAGACTGTAAGCAAGCTAACTGGGCAAAATGATGGCCATGCAGGAGGGCAAGTAGAAGGATGAAAGGCTCTCATGGTCTAGACTCAGAACTGACACTTTGAGTACTGGTCACTTGCTCTTAATTTTATTGGCAAAAGCGGATCACATGGCCAAAGTCAAGGGATAGAGAAATATTCTCTTTAGTGGGAAAAACTACAAAGTCAGAAAGCAAATAAGATAGATGCAGGGAGGAGTAAAGAATTAGGACAAAGATAAACCCGTGAGATTTATGCATTGACACAGTAATTGTTCCCTCAACTGCACTATGTTTCCTCTTCTAGCACCAGTGCTGTCTGTCATTCAGACAACACACCCATTCAGGGTGAGTTTTGTTTTTATGAAGTATGAATGATTCTTCTATGTTTGGTTGACCAGTGGTCTCTGTAAAGAGCCAGACAGTTAATATTTTAGGCTTGGTGAATTATATTGTGTCTGCCACAACTGTTCTGCTTTAAGGCATGAAAGCAGCCACAGTCTGGTCTGTCTATCTATCTGTCTATCTATCTATCTATCTATCTATCTATCTATCTATCTATCTATCATCTAACTTTATTTATAAAAACTGGCTACAGGCTAATTTTAGCCTTTGGGCTGGTGTTTACTAACCTTTGATGTATATCTAATTACCTATGGTTTGACTATATCTGGTGTTTTGGTCAAATGTTGCCAAAATAACATTAAATAATATATTATGCAAACAGTCAATTGCTTCTTCAAGCAAGCATGTATTTTGATGCCAACAGCTCTGCAGACGACTTCAGTTTGCTAACCTACCACCAGTGGGTCTGCTTGAAAGTGTGGGTTGGTTGGGCTTGGATCCATACAGCAGGTTGAGTCAGGCCTGCTACACAGGTGTTTTTTCTGGGGCCATGTTGATGGGGTGGTGATTACATGGTACAAGCTGTGCTTGGTGGTTCACCCCAATGGAAGATACAACCAGAGCTCTGTAAGGCCTTGCTTGTACCATGTCCAATAACACTGCATCAGCCAAAATAGTCACAGAGTCAGACTGAACATAAACAAGAAGGTAATATATACTCTGTTCATAATGAGAAAAGGAGGGAAGTGAATATGTTCAGGAAAAAAAATCCAAATGATCACATCTGGTTGAATTACAAAACATGACAATTTCTATTAATTATTGTCAATTTCTTATATGGGCCTAGAAATATTCTGCACAAAGGAACCCATTTATTGTGGTGCCAATGTGACTTTAAATGTTGAAATAGACTTCTGGCCAAGATGGAGGTGTAGATAGAAATACTGTACCTCCTTGCACAACCAAAAGAAGGTCAATTATAAATTAAGAAACAAAAATAACCAGAATTGACAGAAAATCAAACTGTATGGAAATCTGACAACCAAAGAGTTGAAGAAGAATCATTCATTCGAACCAGTAGGAGGAACGGAGACAGACAGCCCAGCAGAGAAGACTCACAGCAAGCTAGTGGCTGGAGGACTGGGGTGGGCAAGGCTGTGGCTGGCAGGCAAGGCCATACCTGGTGAACGTGGAGAGGTGGTAGATTGCCAACTTGGTGGTCCCACATTTGTGTGCAGATAAACTGGGAAGAACAACTGGGAAGTGAGACAAACTGTGCAACCCAGGGTTCCTCCTGAAGGAACCAGGAAGTTTGGGGAAATAAAGCCTCAAATCTCTGAAACCCTGGTGGGGGTTGAGGTGGCAGCTAGACAAACTCCCAGCCTCATAGGAGAGTTCATTAGAGAGACCCACAGCGTTCTAGAATGTACACAAACCCTACCCAGAAGGGCTCAATTTGCTGGTGGGTATCAGGGAAAGTGACAGAAAACTGGCAGAAAGTGGAGCAAGTGGCACTGTTCCCTCTTGGACCTCTCCCCCATGTACAGTGTCACAACACTGTGACATAGGTTGCCCTGTCCTGGTGAACACCTAAGGCCCCACCTCTTACTACATAATCAGTGTGCTGAGACAAAAAAGAAATGGCCCAAATGAAAGAACCAGAAAAAGCTCAAGAAAAAATACAACTATGTAACAGAGAGATAGTTAACCTATTAGATGCAACATTCAAAACACTGGTATTCAGGATGCTCACAGAATTGGTTGAATATGGTCACAAATTAGGTGAAGAAATGAAGGCTATGTTAAGTGAAATATAGGAAAATGTACAGGGCACCAACAATGGCAGGAAGAAAACCAGCAGTTGAATCAGCCATTTGAGTAGAAGGAAGCAGAAGAAAGAAAGGAACATTCAACCAGAACAGAATGAAGAAACAAGAATCCAAAAAAAAAAAAAATGAGGAGAGGCTTAGGAACCTCCAGAACATCTTTAAACATTCCAACATCAAAATCATAGAAGTGCCAGAAGGAGAAGAGGTATTGGGAACTGCTCTGCCTGGTTTCAAAAGGCCTGGTTTCAGAAGCTGTAACCCCTTGTGGCTAAGGCTGAGTAAAAAGACCTTGGGATCATAAGCCACTAAGAAGACAAAGCTCGTCGAGTCCTTATTTTGTCTCCCAGAAGTCTCCTAATCTCTTGGCTGCCTCTCTGACTTAAGCTTGAAACAATGCCAAAGGTAGATGTGGCCTTGTCCTAGGGTTCCCTAGAGCAATCAGGACTAGGAAAGAATGCATAAAATCCTATGAAACCTACTTTGCTAATACCCTCAATTTAAATAAGGGTGCAAGAATGAAATGAGTTTGTTCTGCAAAGTTTTATGGCCTTTTAGCTATCTGACCCTGACTCAAAATAAGCCCTCAGAGTTCTTTAAATATTATCTATTGCTTGATCATTACTGCCTGACAATGATTGATGAGCTTTTATGTATACACCCTGTATTCCTATGCAAATTAAACCCAATAAAAGCCCATTGAGGAAGAGGTTCCTGGTCCTTGTCCTTTGAGAGATCGATAACCTTTTTTTCCCCAAACAGATCATGTCTTGGTAGACTTATTCTCATCCTCAGTGGATGGAGGGCTCTGTGGGTGAAGCTCCCCCACAAAGAGGAAGGGCAGGAAATTGAAAACTTATGTGAACAAATAATGGAGGAAAACTTCCCCAATCTGGCAAAGGAAATACACTTCCAGGAAGCCCGGGAAGTTCAGAGAATCCCAAAGAAGTTGGACTCAAAGAGGAACATACCAAGGCACATCATAATTATATTAGCCAGGATGAAAGATAAAGAGAGAATCTTAAAAGCAGCAAGAGAAAAGGAGACAGTTACCTACAAAGGAGTGCCCATAAGACTGTCAGCTGATTTCTCAAAAGAAACTTTGCAGGCAAGAAGGGGATGGAAAGAAGTATTTGAAGTCATGAAAGGCAAGGACCTACATCTAAGATTACTCTCTCCAGCAAAGCTTTCATTTAGTATGGAGGGGCAGATAAAGTGGTTCTCAGATAAGGTCACGTTCAAGGAGTTCATCATCACAAAGCCCTTACTATATGAAATGTTAAAAGGACTTATCTAAGAAAAATAATATAAAATATAATCAGTAAAATGACAACAAATTCACAAATATTAACAACCAAACAAAAACAAAAACAAAAAAACTAAGCAAACAACTAGAACAGCAACAGAATCACAGAAATGGAGATCCCATGGAGGGTAATCTTCATTTGAGTGGGAGAGTGGGAGAAGGAGAGAGGGGGGAAAGGTACAGAGAATAAGTAGCATAAATGGTAGGTAGAAAATAGTTGGAGGGAGGTTAAGAATAGTATAGGAAATGTAGAAGACAAAAAATTATATGTATGACCCATGGACATGAACTAAAAGGGGAGAATGTGGGTAGGAGGGGGAGTGCAGTGTGGAGGGGAATAAGGGGGGGAGGGAAATGGGACAACTGTAATAGCATAATCAATAAACTTTACTTTAAAAAATAGAAAAAAATTCTGAAATAATTTTAAATAATCAGAAAGCACTCTAAGTATGTACATAGGAGAGAGATGTTCATATTATCATTTATGGTTTCTGCCCCTCCCACCACCCCATTAATTCTCTTGGGCTATTTATCATTTATAAAACCACAGGAAAAAATGACTACAAGAGTCCAGTCACTCCCACAGAAATTACACCAAGTACCAATCAAATTCCCAGCAGGTAAATTTGCAGAAGACCTGTAAGGGGGTGTGTAGAACCTAAGGCAGATCAGTTCAATTTTAATCACTACATGGTGCAACTGAGTGAGATCAGCCACAAAAACCAGATAGCAAATTGAGTCAAAATTTAGGAGCTTAAAATAACACTTTATTATCTCTAACTGAACACCAAAAATTTGGATACAGTTCAGCTGGGTTGTTCTGGCTCTAGGTCTCCATCAAGCATGATGGAAACTGTATTGCTTTTCAAGCCTCAGCTTCAGAAGTCACTAGTGATGTTTTTGCCACACTCAACTTAAAAATTCAGTCAAAAAAGAGTCAGTCTGGTTTCAGGGAGAAAGAACACAGACCCTGCCTCCTGGTGGGAGTGGTGTCAAAGCCACATTGTGATGTAAGCAGGTACAATGATAGATATCATTGCAACTATCTTTGAAAGTATTGTCTTCTATGCATCATATTCCTATGAACCTTGAAGACACAAGTGAGTGAAGAGAAATTATCCTCAACCCTAAGGCCATGGTGTTGGCACATATGTGAGAGGAAGATGAAGCATCCCACAGCATGTGATGGACCTGGGAAGAAGAAAGTCACAAAATAGGCAACAGATATTGATGGGAAGTACAGCAAGTGGATTTCAGAATAGCAGCTTTTTAAAATTGATTATGCTATTACAGTTGTCCCAGTTTTTCCCCCTTTGCCCCACTCCCCACAGCACCCTTCACTCCTTCCAGTGAGCCTGCTCCTTTGTTCATTCATGACCATAGGTCATACATATAAGTTCTTTGGCTACTTCATTTCCTAGACTTATTCTCACTATCCCCCTGCCTTTTTTGTAACTACTAATTTGTGCTTCTTAGTCCCTTCACTTTTTCCCCTATTCCCCCAGACTCCCCTCTCCATTGACAACCATCCTACTGTTCTCCTCATTGGTAATTTTGTTTCTGTTCTGCTTTTGCTTAGCTTATTTTTTAGATTTAATTGTTGATAGTTATGTATTTATTGGCATTTTAATGGTCATAGTTTTGATCTTTTTCTTAAAGAAGTCCCTTTAACATTTCATATAATAGTGGTTTGGTGACGATGAACTTTAACTTTGCCTTGCCTGGGAAGTACTTTACCTGCCCTTAGATTCTAACTGATAGCTTTGCTGGATAGAGTAATCTAGGTGGTAGCTCCTTGCTTTTCATCACTTTGAATCTTTCTTGCCAGTCCCTTCTAGCTTTTACAGTTTCTTTTCAGAAATCAGCTGACAGTCTTATGGGAATTCCTTGGTAGGTAATTACTTGCTTTTCTTTTGTTGCATTCAGATTTTCTCTTTATCTTTAACCTTTGCCATTTTAATTATGATGTGTCTTCTTGTAGTCCTCTTTGCATCCATCATGTCTGAGAATCTCTGTGCTTCCTGGACTTGTATGTCTATTTCCTTCACCAAACTAGGAAATTTTTCTTTTATTATTTTTCAAATAGTTTTAAATTTCTTGTTCTTTCCCTTTTCCTTCAGTAGAATAACAGCTTAAATGTTATTGCCATTTCCAATAGCAATTTGCTTGGATGGGCTAACCGCTTTGTCTTCTTGCTTTGCATTGTGGACAGATCTGTATCCCATAGATGTGGATACTGGTGCTCAGGAAAAGTTAGTGTTGTTCTCCTTCCATTAGGATAGAAGAAGTTTAGGGTAGACCCCATGCTGGGTGGGTGGGTGTGATATTTTGACATGACGAACCATGATTGAAAGTTTACTAATGTATTGGTGTCAAAGGGGGCAATATTAGACATAACTCTCATATTTTAATACAGCAATACAACTTGGAGAGCACAGAGAGATGGATAGTTACTATGTTTCTTACTGCATTTCTCAACATCATTTCTCAAGAAAGGTTGTGTTAAGTCTTAGATTGAAGACAACTCATATTTGATATTTCATTAGCATTTGAAATGTTACTAATTGTGATATCCATTAGCAAGAGAAATAACCATATACTCATACAGAGGTATGTGTGACAATTGATTATTGATTTTGAATATTAGAAAGCCAGCCTAGTTAATATTCTTGCTTGAAAGTAATACCATTTTACTTTTATAGTAAAGTTGGTCTAAAGATGACCAGCAAATAAGACTTACATTCCTTTTAATCAAAAAAGTAATTTTTAATCTTAAAATATGGGATAGATCCATGTTTTGGTGTCGTATTGACCTCCAAACACTAGTTTTAGCATTAAAAATTGGAAAGAACATGCTAGCAATCAACAGCCTTTATGACAATAAATCTAAGAATACCCCTCAAAGAACTGCCAATTTTTAGTGGAATGTAGTACAATTTTCCTGAAATTACTATGAGTCAGTCACAATAAAATGACTTATTGCAGAACCATTTAACACTGCCCTTTAAAATTTTGATGACTAAAATTGTAGCTTAAGTAATTGATGCTAAGTTCTTCTTTCTGACAACATTTAGCTAAAAGGTTTAATTGCTTCTTTAAGGCAGTACCTTTGTGTGTGTGTGTGTGTGTGTGTGTCTATGTTACTTAAATAGTACCCTATGCACAGACAGTGCTTGTCTACTTATAAGTGATGGAAATTAATCACTCATTTAGCTCATTGAGTATACCCACTGTTATTTAAACACATCTCTGGGAGAAGGAGAAGCAAGCTATATAATATAGCCTTGCTTTATAGCATTTGGAATGGGGATTCTATTTGTTAAAACATTGATTTAACTCATCCTGAGTCTGGCTAAAGAACAATGCCACTGTATGGGACCTGAGAGAACATAAATAGCTTTGAAATTGTACTGAAATTATATAACTTGTCAAAGACACAGCTGTTGATCAATACAAACCATTTACTCTTTTCTTTGGTGAGATGAACGTGAGTAGAGCTTTGCAAAGCACTTGTCTAGTACTATGCAAAGCCCTTGGACATGGACATACGGCATCTATTTGATTCTCACAGCAATGTTGCTTACTACTTCTTGTTTATTTATAAAATAAAACTGAGACGTGCAAACTGTGATTTGTCCAAGACATGTACAGAACTAGAAACCAAAGCTTCTGAATTCAATGCAAAGAATCTTTTTATAAAAAAATATTATCTCGGTGTTTGATTGCAAATGTTTACATCTGGTTTTGTAATCTGGTTCACATGTAAGAGGGTAATGTAACCTGATGACTGAGGGGGGGCATTTTTTCTGGAATCGACTACTCACACCCTAGAGTATAATTTATACCTGGGGGTATTTATAACTGGGGATTGATGATCAAAGATGCTCTCAGCACCACAAATTGAGTCCTGAGAACTACAGTGATTGTACCAGCTTCATGCCCCAAAAGTTTACAAACGTGTCAGTTGAGAGCCAGCCAAACCACGATCATCATTGTTTTGCTCTGCTCTCTTGCCCCCTCCTCTCATTCTTTGGAGTAGTGCAGTATCTGTGAATAATTACAGTTTATATTCATCGAGCACCTACTAGGTTCCAGGCATTGCTCTGATTGCTTGTGAGCTTTCCTGTGCCTTCCAATCTCCAAAGGAGGAAAAGCACTAAGGGAATGACATACTTATTTTCTAGCAATTATGAAAAGAGGAAAGAAGTATGTAATTTCCTGGCTCGGTGTTTGATATTAGTGAATAATTGATGTGGTCTTTTCTATAAGAGGGTGTGTGCTGAACTACCAGGCAGAGAGGGGCAGTGTCAACCTCCCACTCTTGAATTTCCAGCTTCTGAGAAGACAAAAGACTTAAAAAGTATATACACACATATAAATGTATATATACAGATGTGTAAGTGAGTATATACATATCAATGTCCCTGAATATGTATGTATTTGTGTGTGTGTATGTATGAGTATATATATATATACACATATATCTATACATACATGTGTATATATATATGCATACACATACACAAGCAAGAAACAGAAAGAAAGAGATGGAATTTAAGAAATTGTTTCACATGATTGTAGGGGCTGGCAAATATGAAATCTGAGGACTAAGCTAGAAGACTGGACACAAAGTAAGAGTTGATGTTTCAGTTTTTAGTCCAAATTTCTCATGGAAGAAGGTTAGAAACTTCAGCAGGGTTTCCAAGTTGCAGTCTTGAGGAGGATTTCTTCTTTGTTGAAGAAACCTCAATTTTTTTCTCTTAAAATTATTTACTGATTAAATGAGGCCCACCCACATTATGAAGAGTAATCTATTTTGCTCAAAGTCTACTGACTTAACTGTTAACCACATCTAAAAAATTCTTTGACAGTGATTGTTTGACAACCAACTGGTACAATGACCTAGCCAAACTGACACATAAAATCAATCAGCACAAAAGGGATTGGGGATTTAAGTTTAATAATGACCACAACACAGATTGGGGGCAAAGTGGATAGTGCATCAGAGAGACATAAAGCGATGCATCCAGCTCAGGGGTACTGGCTAGAGAGTACAAGCAGCTATTGTCTGGGGATAGAAGTGCTTAGACATTTAGTTTGGATGAGTATCTCAACAGTAAGCCTAACGGAGCTCTCATGGGTGGAGTTAGTCTTTTGCTCTGAATCCCTTCTTGACATCCAGTTGACTCAGCAGGTGTGTCTCAGTAGATTCGCCACAGACTGCAAGTTCACTTTTGCTTTCAGGGAAGATACCATCCCCAGAGGGAGAAACAAGAGAGATAGGCCACATCTCTCAACTATTAGACTTTTGCTTACTTTGGGAATAGATGAATGGAAAGGTTGCGATGTGATAAGGAGAGAGGAATTTAACATCACAGAAAACCCTGAAGTAACTGGTGCTTTAATAGAAAACTTTATTAAGAAAGTTTTCTTTTTTAAGAATAGCTTGAAATTGCATTAATGGAACTTTTTCCCCTCAAAGGAGAGGAGGGGGAGGGTAATAGAGCTTATCTAAGAGTAAATGTAAAATCGATAAATTTTTATCCACTACTAATAAGATTTTCCACTAAAATTATGTTAATTGGATAGGAGGTCCTGAAAAATATTAGCTATTTAATACAACAACTCTCTCTATAATGTAGGGGCTACTCTATTGTCCTGAGTTAGAGGAATTATGTAATACAACCAAAGTAACACCAGCTACTTACTGAGAGGTAGATTTGGGACTTTTATTTAAAAGCATTTGGATTTGAAATTGTTTCCTTTTTTTCCCATCCCTTGTTGCATGTGTCATTTCCCTAAAACCCACTTTAACATAGACTTACCAGATTAATAGAATCCTTATAAATGCAGTTCAGGTTGAGTCTGCATGATGTCATTGGAAATCAGTTACTGTGTCTATCCATACATTTTATCCTTAGGTTTGACTAATTCTTTTTTTTTTTCAATGTTTAAAAAGATTTTATTTATTTATTTATTTTTAGAGAGAAGAGAAGGGAGGGAGAAAGAAAGGGGGAGAAACATCAATGTGTGGTTGCTTCTTGTGTGTCCCCTGCTGGGGACCTGGCCTGCAACCCAGGCATGTGCCTTGACTGGGAATCGCATTGGCGACCCTTTGGTTTACAGCCCATGCTCAATCCACTGAGCCACACCAGCCAGGGTTGACTAATTCTCTTTTTAAGCATTAAGAAATAATTGGATCTGGCCACTATTCAGCTGAAATGGTAAACTTCTTTTCTTCTGTGGAGAGGGACAAGTCATATTTTGATTATCAAGAGTTGAGTGTTTGTGTATCTGTGTAGCTTGGAGCAATCCTTTAATCATTGGAATAGAGCTCTGCAGGGAAAGATTTTGACAGAATGCCCAGTCTCACCCAGTGCTTTTGCTAACGATCCTTTTACACCTTATCTTGTAAAAGGTTTTATCTTTCTGTCCTCCATCTCTTCTGTTAGACTAACTTTGATTAACACTGTTCCTCAGGCTTCCTTCTTTTTTTTTGTTATCTAAAAAGAACTCATCCCATTCACTTTAGTTTCCCAGCTAAGGAAAATTTGTAGTTGCCTACATAATTGCTCTGTCCTGCAGCCAACAATAAACCCTTTGAAAAGTATTGGGTTTTTTGTTTTTCTGTAAAGTCCTTAATGTTTATGCTCAGTTATCCAGTAGCCTTTTATTCCAAAAAAGACTGACTTTTCCCAGAAAAACAAACAAACAAAAATCTCAAAACTACAACACTGAAACCCCGCTGGAGTCTCCAGCCTTTTTCCATGAGGAATTTGGGCTAAAACTAAAACACCAGCTCTTCCTTGAGTCTCTGGCCTGCTGGCCCTACAGATTGCACACTTGTCAGTCCCCACCATCGTGTAAGCCAACTGAGAGTAAAAAAATGACACTTCTAATTATATATCTTATTCCTTAATAGAATTGCAGGTTAATAAAAATGTACATTAGATATTTAGTACATTTTGCTCAGTATCCTTAGCTTCAGTACTGCGAATTTCCTTGAAACAGAGTAGGTATGCTTATCAATAATTTTTATTCAATGAGTATTTTACATTTACTAAACTACATATCATATAAATCTTCTAAATTAAAATGGTGAATATATTATTCTTCTTTTGATAATCATTATCAGTAGAAGTATGTCTTTCTGGGAAACTCTAATATTCCACTTTTATGACTGGACAGGAGAGTGTTTTAGTAATTTTAGCAAAGAAAAACTGTTAATCTTCTTGTTCACCTGAAGGCATCTCAAATATGAAAATGAAAAACCAGACTCCAGCCATCTAAAAACGTGTGTGAGTGCTGTGTCTGGTCGCTTTCCCAACAACCAGTCCCTCCTGGCCCATCCCAAGCCCACTCCCCCTGGTCAGGGTCTGTGGGGTTTGCCTGAAGCTCCAGCTCCAGGAAGAGACACTTACGAAGCCCATCTCTCCAGGCTACAGTAGTTAGTTCATAAGTTGGCTTAAATATAAGGCTATCTTTTTCTGGGAAAACCAGCATCTCATCATCTCTGGCCATTTTTAAAATTCCTTCTTGGCTCTCCATAGCTTTTTGAAGAATGTTCAAACACTTTCTCTCAGCATACAAGGCTTTTTATAAGTCAACCTGTACATTTTCTAGATTCATTGATTGCCTCCCCTCTCCCCACACTTTTTCTCTGCCTCACATGCACACACACACTCAAATTCTTTTTCAAGATTTCTTTTCACTAAAACTTTTTAAAATGGAACTTTTGAAAGCTTGATGGCTTTGCCCACTGGAGTTCATTGCCTGGAAATCCTGTGTCCTAATAGCCTCTTTCCCTACACACTAAAGTTTTGTCTTTCTAGACTTGGTCAGGTATCTTCTCCTTTGAGAATATTTCCTGACAGATACAGTCAGGGTTTGGGGTGATCATATATGCTCCCACACTTAAGCTTTATAGCGTATCCCAATACTCATCATATTGCATTGCAGTTGTTAGTTTATCATCTGTCCCTAGAGAACACTATAACCTTCTAGAGAGCATGGGCTATGTCTCAGTCACCAGAAGAGAGTAACAACAGGAGCATGTACTTTGAAATGCAATTTACTCTTATTGCTCAAACATTTCCTTGATGTACATCTATAAGAAAGTTGCTTTATTTTTTCTGAGCATTAGCTTTATTTTTAAATAGAGCTACTAATATCTATTCTCAGGGAGTTTGTTTATATAGGAACACCACATATGGAATTATATAGGAATACCACTTAATATGGTACCTAGCATATTTTTGTTATTCTAAGACATTTAATATATTTTCCGAATAAAAGAATAACTTCTCATTAGTAAAATGAAAGAATCAAAGTTTGCAGGAAACTTACATTTAATTCCGTTTGAGATGGTGGCTTCTTCAACACCATTCCAGCTACTACCTTTTAAAAAGGTGTTCTCTGCATCACCAGTGGCTCTCTCTGTTTAGGTTGTACATTAACTCTTGTTATCCAGCTTTGGATCAGCCGAAAATTTGAATGTTATGCCAGATTTATTCCCATCAAAGGTATTCATAATTTTTAAGGAAAATGAAGGATTTACATTATGGCAAGGAAGGACAGCAGCATAATTTTTCGATTTTGTCAGAACTCTTTCTCAGAATCAAACAGAACCACCAAGGAATATATACCAATATTTGAAATCCTATAGAGAACATCTTCAACACATATAGTTGACAGAATTTCCTGGTGTTCTGATTATTTATAGCTACTAAGCAAATCACTTCAGACCTTAGTGGCACAAGATAACGACCTTTCATTACATGTCGTGATTTGTGAGTCACAAATTTAAGTAGTGCTGAGTTTTCTATATCATAAGCCATCAGCAAAGTCCACTCAGAAGTGTTTAGTTAGTCTGTGGGCTGGTTTGGAGGATCCAATATGCCTTCATTCTTGGCAGGGATGGCTAAAAGTTTGGTTTAGCTGGCACTTTTGTTGAAAGACTATGCATGGTCTCTTCAGTGTGGTGGCTCAGAGATCCAAGAAAGAATGTTTCAGTAAATAAGGCAGAAGCTTCATAGTCTTTTAATATAAGAACCCAGCGTTAGGTGTTATATAACCTTACTCTGTCCTGCTCTGCCATTTGAAGCCTTCCCCTATTAAAAGGGAGGGGTCATAGAGCCTGCTTCTGAATGGAAGCAGGTGCAAACAATTTGCAACCCTGTTTTAGAATGAACACAATCTATTTGTGGCCACGCATTATTTATATGCAAAAACCACTCACTTCTTTCCAAGATTTCTCCTCCCCTTTGCCACCTCAATTTTTATCCCATTTGTAGAATCAGCTCAGACTTGAGGTCAAGGATTCACTCAAGGCATTAATTCACTCAAGACATAGATTAACTCCAGGCATTAATGAGGTAACTAAGATTTAGTCCTTCTAAAGGCAAAGATCAGTAAAATAAAGGAATAAGTTATCTTCAAGGAATCCAGCTTTTTACTTAGATATTTGGCAAATATAGAGAAAGACTTAAGTAGATGTCCTGCCTTTTCTATAAAAATTATATGTAAGTCTGGCTAAATAATAGAATTAATTAGAAAATTCTTTTTTACAGAACAATGTCTCTAATTAATGTGAAAGGAATGCTTAGATTAGAAAATCACCATTTTGGGTTTAGCCTTGATTAAGAATGGATAAACCACTTGGTTAAACATTAATGGGAATTTTACAATGAGGGGTCGGACTTTGTCTAGGTGAAGCTACCAGCTCATCTTAATTTTAGTATGAAAGCTAGACATTATATTTTTGTATGATGTATATGAATTATATAGCAACTCCATGCTAAAATTTGGTGCTGCCAACATAAATAATCTTTCAGAATTCCCATTTATAGAAAATACTGGAACTGTGGGACAAGTAAAAATATAGCATAAGAAGCAAAACAGACAAATCCACAATATAAAATATTTTAGAGAATAACTGACTCAGTCCCTTTAATAAGTCATTAATGTGCATGCAAAAGGCAGGGAGGGGCACTGCTTTGTATTAATACAGTAGACCCAAACAAATTATAAATATCGTGATTGGTTATTATGTCATTGTTTGCAAGCACATGTTATTTGTTTGTTGCACAGTTACTATTCCCCATACTTACTCTTTGCCTTATTATTTATGGCTTTGTTGCACAAGTTCCCTCATGTACTTACTATGAAATTCATATTGTCTTGATATATCGTTAATGACCTAATTTATTAGTGATTATCAAACAGCAGTTGTGTCAGGCACTGAGCCTGGTGTTAAAGAAAAGTTACTATTATAAACAGAAGCAGGTCTAGTTTTAAAGAATAAACCATTTTCTTCTTTTTGTTTGTTTTACTGCCGGGCTCTCTGGGTTTCCTGTGCAAATGTGTAGTTCAAGTTTTCATTGTATTCAAGTTTTTCTGCTTCAGCTCTTTTGAGGTTTCTTTATTTTTAGGCTAGATTCCTTTTGTATTCTAATCATCTGCTCTGATGGTCTGAGCTTCATCATCAAGTACTTCAAAGTATAAGACAGTAATTTTCTGTTATTGCAACTGGGGGGAATTGGTGGGTTCTCTAAGGCTAAAAATTCACAAACCCATAGTTCTTACTTAATGAAATAGGTGACTTTCAGGTATAAAGTCTTTTCAAGTTTTTCCTCACTATGGTCAATTTATATTGCTTTCAAATTGCTGTTTTGAATAGTGTTTGTTTTATAATTATTATCTGATTATTAAATTGCCAGACCTCTTTATGCCATTATTGAAAATCCTGCTTTTAAAAACGTTATGAGCCACCTATTTTTAATCTCTCTTTTGAAATTAGTTATTTATTTACTCTTTTAGAGAGAGGGGAAGGGAGGAGGAGAGAGAACAAAAACATCAATGTGTGGTTGCCTCTTACGTGCCTCCTACTGGGAACCTGGCCTGCAACCCAGGCATGTGCCCTGACTGGGAATTGAACTGGTGACCCTTGGTTTGCAGGCTAGTGCTCAATCCACTGATCCACACCAGCCAGGGCTGAGCCACTTATTTTAAAGAAATGATAATTAAGCACGATATAAAATCTTAGATTTCTAAACATGTTTTCAAATTTTGTTTTTGAAATTTTGAGGGTAAGTCAATAAAAGTATTAACTTTAGCTTTGTTTCATATTTTCTTTGTCTTTCTATTTTTCTTGTTGTTCAATCACTGCTGTCACCATTTCCCCCTCATTACTCTCCCCCCGCCCTATCTACCCCCACCTCCCACATTCAATTCTCCCCCCTTGTCTTTGTCCACGGGGCCTTTATATATGCCCCTGACAACTCTTCCCCCTTTTTTCCCCATTATCCCCTTCTCCCCTTCCCTCCGGTTACTGTCTCTTTATTCTTTATTTCCATGTCTCTGGTTCTATTTGGCTTGCTTGTTGGTTTGGTTGGTTAGGTTCCACTTATAGGTGAGTTCATATGGTATTTGTCTTCCACCTCCTGGCTTATTTCACTTAGCAAAACGCTCTCCAGTTCCATCCATGCTGTCACAAATGGTAGGATTTTTTCTTCCTGCTGTATAATATTCCATTGTGTAAATGTGCCACAGTTTTTTTTTATCTACTCATTTACTGATGGGCACTTAGGATGCTTCCAACACTTAGTTATTATAAATCATGCTGCTATGAACATTGGGGTGCATATGTTCTTTTGAATCAGTGTTTGAAGATTCTTATGGTGTAATACCAGCAGTGGAATTGCCAGTTCAAAAGGCAGTTCCATTTGTAGATTTTTAAGGAAATTCCATACCGTTTTCCACAGTGGCTGCACCAGTCTGTACTACCACCAACAGCATACTAGGGTTCCCTTTTCTCTACAACCTCACCAGCACCTGTTTGTTGATTTGCTTATGATGGCCTGAGCAGTGTGAAGTGATATCTCACTGCGGCTTTAATTCACATCTCTCCGATGGCTAGTGGTGCTGAGCATCCTTTCACATGTCTCTGGGCCCTCTGTATGTCACCCCTGGATAAATGTCTGTTCAGGTCCTTTGTCCATTTTTTAACTGGATTGTTTGTCTTCTTAGTGTGTAGTTATATGTGTTCTTTATGTATTCTGGAGAATAAACCCTTGTCTGAAATACCATTGGCAAATATAGCTTCTCATATAGTTGGTTCCTTTTACATTTTGCTGTTTTCTTTAGCTGTGCAGAAGCTTTGTAATTTGCTCAGTGGATTGAGTGTGGGCCTGCGAACCAGAGTTTTGGGGTTCGATTCCCAGTCAGGGCACATGCCTGGGTTGCGGGCCAGTTCCGAGCAGGGGACACACGAGAGGCAACCATACATTGATATTTCTCTTCCTATCTCCTTCCCTCCCCTTCTAAAGATAAATAAATAAAATCTAAAAAAAAGATTTAAAAAAAGAATTAAAAAAAAGAAGCTTTGTAATTTGAGGTCTTAGATTTTAATTTGAATAAAGGCTGGATAGATTAAAGATTTTCACATTTTAGTCAGCATTCTAATGCACCCATACATAGATTCAAAATTGTCTTCTTATAGATACAATTTCTCATCTATTTTTATCATTATACACATTAATGACAAAAATACTTCTAATGAATAGATAAAATATGCCCTAAAGGAGAAATACTTAAATATTCAAAAAAATTTTAATGTATCCGGACTAAATAATGACCTTTTGCATATGGCTAAGATAAGTATTAAAAATGTAATAAGATTTGGGCATGATAATATCCCAATTATGAAATTATATGTCTGATTATATATCACTCTTTGATCCCTTATCAGAAACCATTGAAACTAGATGTGTTCAAAATTCTGTAGGTTTTAGATTTCAGAAAGATTATCATGTTATTTAATCCTTCAAGAAGTGCTTGGGGCAGCTCACCATAATCAAGCACACTAATATTTCTGTTGTGAAGTGTATAAATAGTATATTCATGGAATAAATGATAAGTATGTACAAGTTCATGTCAGAACTCAGGCAGGATTTGTCACTAAAACCACAGGATTCATTAGATTCAGATGAACTTTTACTTTTCTTGTTATAGTTCTAATTAATTTTTGAATGTTTTTACAATCAGACATATTACTCAGATAATCTTAAATATATTCTTGTCATAAAAATTTTATACGGTCATTAGAATCTCTATTAAAAAGATTTTGTATTCAGCCCTGGCCAAGTGGCTCAGTTGATTGATGTGTCATCCTATACACCAAAAAACTGTGGGTTTGATTCTGGGTCTAGGTTGGGGTGCTTACTGGAAGCAACCAACTGATATTTGTCTCTCATATCAAACTTTTTTTCTCTCCTTCTTTCTCTTCCTCTCTCTCTGAAATCAATAAACATATCCTCTGGTGAGGATTTAAAAAGATTTTGTATTTAGATTTCATTGTTTTTAAATTTAATTGCATTGTTTAGATGAGAGGTCAACATCACCTAGCAACAAATCATTGCATTGCTGAGGTCCTGCTTTAATGAATGAATAAGGGTGACTGATTCATGATTTACACATCAAAACAACAGGTAAGCATAGTTGGCCACAGGCATGCACCACACACTGGTACGGAATATTTATTGTACAAAAAGATCTATGCTGTTGATGTACTTGGAAAGGATCTGCCTCTTGAATGTCTTTCAGTCTGATCATTCTTTCCTCTTGCTAGTTGTGTCCATTTCTGCATGCACCACGCACAAAAGAAATAGGCAACTTACAGAACAGGAATACATATTTACAAATCATATGTCTAATAAAGAGTTAATATCTAACTATATAAAGAACCTATGCAACTCAGTAGCAACAAAACAATCTGATTTTTAAAATGCGCAGAGGAACTGAATAGTCATGTTATTTCTAAAGAAGACACAGAAATGCTCAACAGACACATGTAAAGCAACCCAACATCACTGACCATTAGGGGAATGCAAATCAAAACCACAGTGAGATATCTAACAACAAGAGTTGTTAGAATAGCTGTCATCAAAACACGAGAGACAAGTTGGTGAGGATGTGGAGTAAAGGGAACCACTATGGGCTGCTGGTGGGATGTAAGTTGGTGCAGCCACTATGAAAAACAGTATGAAAACTCAAAGTTGAATAGAACTGTTGCATAATCCATAAATTCCACTTTTGTGTATGTGTCCAAAGGAAATGAAGTGATGATCTGGAAAATATCTGCACCTCCATTTTCATTGCAGCATAATTTACAAATGCCAAGATATGGAAACAGCTTAAAATGGATCAATGGGTTAAGAAGATGTGAGATTATATATACAATGGAATATAATTCACTTGTGAGAAAGAAGAAAATTCTGACACATGGATGTACTTTGAAGGCATTCTGCTAAATGAAATAGCTGGAGAGAAAAAGATAAATATTGTATAGTATCACTTATATGTGGATGTAGAAAAACACACAAACTTAGAAACAGAAACTAGAAAAGTCCATTTCTAGGGCCCAGGGGTGGGAGAGGTTGGAAAGAGATCCAAACTTTTAGTTATAAGATCGATGCTGTAGATGAGGACCTAATGTAAAACGTGATGACTATAGTTTACAACATTGTACAGTTTATCATATAATTGAAATTTACTAACAGAGTAGAACTCGATTGCTCTCACCAAAAATAACAAGTAATACATAACTAACTAACAAACTAACTAACTAGATAGATGTGTTAATTAACTAGATGTTGGAATCCTTTCCCAATGTACACATATGTTAAATCACTGTGGTGTATAAATGAAATATCTTATGACTTTATCAATTAGACATTCATAAAGCTAAAAATAAACTTGATATAATAAACAATAATGTTTATTGTAAAAAATTATGTTCACTTAAATTTATAAACTTCTTTAATCAGTTTTCTTTTATTCACTAAGGGTGGGTTGTAATTAGTCACTAATGGCATCACTAATGTGTTTCTAATTATCTTAACTAGTTAACAAAGACTATGCATATCTTCATGAAATTAAAATGTCACTCTAACAGATTGACTTTAAAACCAGCGCTGAATCTCACATCTGTCTCTCCAGAACTTAAATACCTGTCTTAGAAGATCCAGGCACTTGGGGCTCATCTCATTCACTGATATTTCAGTCATGGTTCTTTTTCCTATTACCTAATAAAAATCTGTCTTTTGGATGTAATATGCATGTTTTCTACTCATTTTACATTAAATTCACTGATGTTCTACAGCTTCAATTTAGAAGAGGAGAAAAAAATTAGCTACAAAGGTAATCCAATCTGTTCCCATAAAAGCGTGCATAGCCGAGAGGAATCTTCTTGGAGCTCTGATAATTATTTTCCATAGTAGGAAAATAGACTGGGGTGTGTGCACAGAGTGGCGGATCAGCTAGATTCAATGCCCCAATTTGCCTCATCGGAATTGCTTATATTCTTGATAATGTTTTGTAGCAATAATCTTAAAATATAAACTATAAAGGCTAACAATCAGATTTGCATTGAAATATATAGAAAGCACGTGTCAGATTGTAACTGATTTATTAGTGAAGAAACCAACAGGATGGTAAAGCAGATTCAGAAGAAAACTGATCATACACATTATGGATCATACCTACAATAAACAATGCTGGAATCAGATTGCTATGTAAGATATAAAACTGGTTAATGTCCTGAAGAGCAATAAAGTTATAACTGTTATTATTATTTCTACCAGGTGAAAATTATTTGCATTTCCAGCTTCCAAAATAATTTATAGCTAATTAAGTTTCCACAAGTTTAATATTATGTTGGCCTGATTCACAGTAATCAGTTAAGTCAGCCAGTGGTACATTAGATGATTAGGTAACACTTGATTGGGCATATTAGACCTGTAATATTAAAAGCACATAAATTTTAGCTCTATTTTCAATTGTTAAAGTGTATTTTATTAACAATTATGGTTTTCTATAGATGTTAACCCTCCTTTTTACCCTTCTAAGTATTTTAGAAGCAGAACCACATTCTACGGAGAACCAAGAAAACCCATGTATCTGTGGTACAGCCTTGGACTGATACATGTAATTGTCTTACAGGGTCTTTCAAACAACCTTTTAAAAATATTGACAGATTCCTGAATTTTGGACTTATTTACTTTACATTAGCTAGAGTTATAGATAATTGCTTAAGATTTAGTTTAACTTTGTATTTTAAAATATGAATAGTGTAAGATGCTGGAATACTCTGCTGGGGCTTGGGTTGCAATATCAGACTTGGTAACACTCCAGAAAAGCTCTATCTCTCTGAAAATGAATTATATTCTGGGATTCATACCAGAAAGAAGGAATATCTAGATTGAAAATAATACAGGCAAAGAAAAGTTAGTGTTACACTTCTACCACGGGTATCTGCATTTCTAGCTAATTCTTCAGCTTGAGGGAAGATGACAAAATCTGGGTAAGTTCATGGTGCATGCATTAGAATTATATTCAGGAAGTTTCACAGCTTTTTTATGCACTCATCTACACACAATAAAATATACAGGTGATATATTATAGAATTATACACCTGAAACCTATATACTTTAATTAACTAGTGCTACCCCCAACAAGGTCAATACAAATTTAATAAAAATTAAAATATCTACAATTAATTATGGGTTATATGTATTTCTAAAAAGAGGGAAAATTATGACAAAATCATTTTGGTAGTGAAGACAGTTTGTGTTCAAGAAATGATATCAAACAAATTATCTAAAATATGTGATAGAGCCCTGGCTGGCATGGCTCAGTTGGTTGGAGGGTCATTCGGTAACACAAAGATTGTAGGTTCAATCCCCAGTCTGAGCATGTACAGGACGCAACCAGTCGATGCTTCTCTCTTGCATCAGTTTCTCTCTCTCTTCCTCTCTCCTTTCCACTGTTTGTAAAAAGTAATAAAATAACATAAAATATAGGATATAGGCATATAAGAGGTAGAAGATAAGACCAAAAAGATAGATGGGACCAGTTTGTTTCGAGATACCATGCCAAGGCCTGTCTAAAACTGGCAAGAAACTGGGGGTAGGTGAAATATTTTGATCAAGAAAGTAATATATACATAATGGAATACTACACAGCAGAAATAAAGAAGGAATTCCTACCCTCCTCTACAGTGTTCTGGGGATTATGCTAAGTGAAATAAACCAGGTGGTGAAAGACAAACACCATATGATCTCACCTATAAGTGGAATCTAATCAACAAAAACAAACAAGCAAGCAAAATAGAACCAGAGACTTTGAAAGAAAGAACAAACTGGCAGTAGCCAGAGGGGAGGGGGGAGAAGGATGACAAGGGAACGAAGGGGAATGGTCGTCAAGGAACATGTATAAAAGACCCAGGGACAAAGCCAAAAGCGGGTAGGATTGAGAGGTGAGGGTGGGAGGGGCCGCGACAATGACTGGGTGAAAATGGAATGGAAACAACTGCACTTGAACATCAATAAAAAACAATAAAATAAACATGTTTTTCAATAGTCAACATTATTAACAAAAAGAAAGTGATATATACATAAAATTTTTCTTCTGTTTTTATTAAACCAAAAATTAAACTGGCATTTCTTGGAAGTTGGTTTAAAGAATGTGCAGACTGGAAGTAAGGAAAAGAAATATCAGACGGCTGCAGTCATGGAAATGAGATCAAAGGAGAGCCTCAAACCAGATAGTGGCAAAAAGTGGGGAATAGCATCGCTCTTGAGAGCAAGGGTTAATTAAGTAACAAGAGCTTTAGGTAGGGATCCCTGTTAGACACTTTAAATGAGAGATAATGATTTAGAGTAGAAAGAGATCATAGAGATAAACTGGTTCAAATGCTTTATAGTACAGATGGAAAAACCAAAACTCAGTTTAGGTTTGGAGGTCCAATTGCAGATACATATGTATAAGACATCAGCACATAGAGACAGTTAAAGCCCTGGATATGAATAAAATCATAGAGAAGAATTGTGCAGACAGAGAGTAAAAATAGAATGAAGGCAGGTCTTTTGCAAATATCTACATTTTTTTTTCAGGCAAAAGAGTAAGAAAACAGAGAAGAAAGTGAGCAAAGAGTGTTCAGTTGTAAGATAAGAAATAAATTGGCATTGTGACTTAGGAATATTGAGTGTTAATTATTGTTTATCATTAAGTACTGTCATATGTCAAAGTCTGAGTAAAGGTCATTGATTTTTATTTATTAATTCGTTCAGTTCTTTATTATTCAAAAGTATTTATTGGATTATTTGTAATATGTTCAGCCCTTCTGTAAATATTTAAGATATAATAATAAACAAAAGAAAAGATGTAATTCAGGTCTTTAAATAGCTTATAATTTTGTGGAAAAGAACCAATATTTATCAAATAATCTCACACAGGAGTGTTTGGAACTTCAGTCAGTACTAGGAATAAATGATCGGTGTTCTGTGGGCCCGGAGGGTCTTGGCTGTGTGTGTGAGGACTTGGGTGGTACCGGATGGAGACTGAAAAGAGGTCTTTCTTTGGGTTATGATCTTTTAACTGGGAGCTCAAGGATGAGTGGTTTGGAAGGAGATAGGATGGTAGCTTTAGAAATTATAATGAAAAATTTTAAAGTTTCTGTGTGTGTGTATGTATATGTTTGTAAAATTTACGTGAAAGAAACAGTCACAGGGGCCTTACTTATAAGGGCCTTTGAGCTATCAGATTTTGCATTTTTCTCCATGCCAGACAATTTTTAGCCCTGCTTGGGGAATTCATCACCTAATATATGTCTTCACATAGTTATTAGGTGGTGATAACTTGCCAGAGAATTTCACTTGGGGTTTGGTGCAAAGAGCAGAAAATTACTGCTTAATTACATCGCATGTCCAAGACCACAGAGTCAAGAGCTGGTGGAGCTGACTAAGTTTTGGATACTGACTTTCCCACTTACAAGGCTTCCTCTCTTTCATGAGCCTATAACAGCTGTTCACTGACAGATATTGTTCACTAACTAAAAGTCAATTTAATACTTTAGCTCCTTGTTGATCATTATTTTCTTCACTAGTGTAGCTCTCAATACCTGTCTTATTTGGAGCAGTTAAGTAGAAAAATAATAACTCTTATTGAGATAACCTGCTTCTGACCACATGTAATGTGTAAAATTCACATGCGTACTTTTTGCCTGTAGATCCATAGCTAATATGGATCTTTCAGGAAAAGTTCAACTCATTTACAGCAACAGATGTTTAACATGTCCCACACTCGATTAGGACTCTATTTAAAACAGCAGTTGACAAGGAATAGGATGAATGATCCCGAAGTCACAGGTGACAAACACTGTTTTTGAGTAACTGAGGCAAAGTCTCCTTTCAAATATGACAGGATTTCCTAAACAGCCAACATTTCACTCTGGGATATTTGGGGTGTCACTCTATAAAAAAGCCAATGTAAAAGCCATTTAAAAAAATTCTCTGAAATAACAGAAAGTGTTTTCTAATTAGGTATATAGAGAAATGTGTTCCTCATTGGAGAAATGATACAATATTAGAATATTTTTATAGGCAAAGGATCTGTAGATAGGATGTTGCCAAAGAAACCCCTGTCAAAAGACAACCCTAAAAATGGAAGGATGAGATGTAATAAATTCCTTTTTTGGGCTAGATCTCTGCAAAACTAAGAGTATTTTAAATGTCAAAGGAAACCCTTTAAATAAAACTTTGGAAGAGGATATAAGAAGGATAATGGTAATAAAACAAAGAAATATATGAGTAAATGAATAAAACCCAACAATTAAAAAAATCCAACAACTGCTAGCATTTCTCTGTTCATTTGGATTATTGTATATTAATTTTTTCAGAAATAAATCATACATTCACCTATAAAATTTGGAGTTTATACAACTATTAAATACAATTACAGCTACTTAATATATTTTTTATTTCTCTGATCTTATAAGCTGCAATAAATTTCTTTTAAAATTATATTTTATTGATTATGCTATTACAATTGTCCCATTTTCCCCACTTTATTCTTTTCTGCCCTGCACACCCCCTCCGACCTGTATCCCCCCCACCTTAGTTCATGTCCATGGGTCATACACATAAGTTATTTGGCTTCTACATTTCCCATACTATTCTTAATCTCCCCCTGTCTATTTAGTACCTACCAGTTATGCTGCTTATTCCCTGTACCTTCCCCCTCATTCTCACCCGCCCTCCCCACTGATAACCTTCCATGTGATGATCTCCATTTTTGTGATTCTCTTCCTGTTCTAGGTGTTTGCTCAGTGCATTTTTTTAAGGTTCGGTTGTTGATAGTTATGTATTTTTTATTTTGCTAAATTAACTGAAGAAGCTACAATGCACTAGCCCATACTACTGTGACTCTAATGTGTCTTATTTGACTATAATTTCCTGAGAGAAGTTTTTGAAAATACTAAATTAATTGAAGAATCTTATATACTCATACCTCTTGATTCCTAAAATTAAAAAGAGGAAAGTTACTTTTACACTGCATGGAGTTGAGCAAAGCAAAAATTTATTATTAGGGCAGTGAAAATGGTAATGCTTTATCTAATAAACTTAAGTCACTGATTATGATTCTCATACATTTATTGACTCTATAATTTTACATCCTAAATTTTTTTCTTTACATATCATTTCATTGTCGGAAGAATTTCTCATAAAAGTGTATGAAAAATAGAAAATAAGAAAAATATTTATTTCATGCCCAGCTTCTCCTGCCTAATTAATGGTTCAATGAAATGATGACTGTTTAGTAACATGTATAGAGAGCCACAAAATTAGTCCAAAAACTGGTGCAGGGAGCTGGAGAGCAGAAGGTCACAGAGAGTCTCAATTTTTTTTAATTAATTTTATTTAGTTATTTTTCAAGTACAGTTTTTTTGTCTATTTCTCCCATCCCAGCCTCCCCCTCCCCTTGCTCCCAACCTCCCTCCCATTTCCACCCCCCTTAGTTCTTGTCCCTGTGTGCTTCCTATTTGTTCCTCCAAATCCCTCCCCCTTTTTCCCCTTAACTTCCCTTCCCTCTCCCCTCTGGTCACTGCCCCCTTGTTCTCTATTTCAGTGTCTTTGTTGTTTTTTTTTTTCTGCTTGCTTGTTTGTTTTGTTGTTTAGCTTCCTGTTAAAGGTGAGATCATATGATATTTGTCTTTCAGCCCCTGGCCTATTTCACTCAGCATAATGCTTTCCAGTTCCACCCATGTTGTTGCAAAAGGTAGTAGCTCCTTCTTTCTCTCTGCTGCATAGAAGTCCATTGTGTATATGTACCACAATTTAGTCTCAGTTTTAAAATCCACCACAACTCATATGAACTGAAGACATTCCAACAACTGTACAATCCTTCAGGGGTGTCCAACCCCTGGCCCGCAAGCTGCATGTAGCCCAGCATGGCTATGAATGCAGCCCAACATAAAAACATAAATTTACATAAAGCATTGTGAGTTTTTTTGTGATTATGTGTTGCAATTGTATTTAATGTGTGGCCAAAACAACTCTTCTTTTTCCAGTGTGGTCCAGAGACACCAAAAATTTGGACAACCTTGCACAGGATTTATTTTAGAACCGAAATTATAAGAAAATGATTATTTAGAGGCCCCAGGGAAAGAGAGCAGCATAAGGATATCTTTAGTAATAAAGCATGAAGAACGATAATTAAGTTTTTATGAATACGGGATCAGGTAAAGATCTCACCTGAAATCTAAAAATCACCTTAGAGGGATAACCAGGCTGGGGAAGAGGGTAGAGAGGAGAAACACAATGCATGGCTGAGTGTACGTAGAGATGGTTGGGTGACTGTCAGCTTTGTAATTTCCTGACCCTCCAAAACTTCCCATTGATGACTTGGTTACTTCCAACTGCACCGAGTGGGAAAAGCAAACATTTCATTTTAGCATGTTAAACAAGGCTTAAAAATACTCAAGAGACCCGATAGGATACTTATCTCTATCATAAGAGACTCAACTGAAGTCCCGTTTGGTTTTTTTTGAGGTTGATTTTTGAATGAGATTGACTAGGATCCTGAATATTTGTGGGGCTGGCCCCATCAATGGGAAGATCTGATAGTACACATAGCAGCGGTGACTCATGTGTGACGCAATTTCCATCAGCTGCACATTATTGCGTAGCTCAGTTTATTACCTTCTTCAGTTTATTACCTGCCCGACTCACCATGGCCTGGACTGACATATGGGGCATCTCTGTGAGGCTAATATTCTTCCAGAAAATTTGCTAAAGAAAAAGGCACAAGGGGGTTTTATTGTTATAAAATATTGGCATTATGATTCAAAAGTCAAATCTCTAGCACAGACAGCTAAATGAAATTATTTGTCAAATACTAAGAATTCATAAAAAATACATGTTTATGGATACATAAATGATGGAGGTACTCAGCCCCTTTCATTAGATACCATGTAGCCATAGACTATTAAATTTAAACTTCAGAACTCTGGATGACATTCTGAGATTATATGACTGACTGTTAGTAATCTTACATATCCTCTCTTTGAAAAGGCTAGTTTCAAATTACTTATTGTAGCTGATGGTTAAGGTATTGGTCCCCACTTAAAGGTTTTTGCTATTTTTTTTCAGGCATTAAAACGATGAGTCAAAGAATAATTTTCAAAAGTTAAAATGTAAACATGACTATTGTAGAAGTTTTCATAAATGAAGTTAGCAGAACTGTATAGCTGGTTCAAAAGATATTTGAGGAACTGTGTATATACAGACATTTAAAAAGTAAAAAAGGTATTAAAATCATATTATTATTCTATAAGACATTCTAACTCCTATGTTTTATAGGTTAATATCACATGGACCAATAACACCATAACCCAAAGATTTTTCATTTCTGTTCAGAGAAAACATTTGCATCTGAGAAAAATCTACTATTTAATAACTAACTGGGTACATCTTGGACTCGAATCAGTAGTAAATTGCAAAATAATATTTCCTTAGAAATAAAATTATTGTTTGATGAATTTTAAAGTACTTTATGTCTTTAAACTATTGCCTGTCCTTTATTTAAAGTTTTGGTTGCTTAAAAATGTTTTGATATATAAGAAAGTGAAAATAAATAATAAAAAAAGAATTAACCAAATGCTGTTGTACATATACATTATTTCTCTGGAGTATCTGCTGGCCAAGGATGTGTTAGGGTGTGAAGTATGAGCTTATTACTACTGGTCAAAGAATCTCAGCTTTTCTTAAGGTTGTTGGGTTGGCAGTATCCAAGATACCATGGGAAATTTCAAGTTGACTGCCCCATTTATGTGGAGATCATACATACTATTATGAACTTGAATGAAAACCTGTAAATCACAGAATTAATAGAATCATTGAAAAATAACTCACATGCAAATTTATCTTTAATACTAACATGTAATGCTTTTTCCCCCAAATAACTTATTGTTGTCAACTTACATCAAAGTAGTTAGGGTAACTACAACTATTGTAGTAGTGTATAAATTTAGAAAGAACATTCCAGTATACTTCACTGCCTATTAATCAAATTTATATTCTATCTTGAGTGAAGAGACTAACAATAAAATAAGATAGATGGTGTAAAGTAAGTAGCATGTTGGATGATGATGAAGGAAGGATGAAATAAAGAAGACAAGTGTGTATAAGAATGCCTCGGACTCTACTTTTGGTATTTGACTGCTGATAGGTTTCAAGGCCCATCACAAGCCGTTCCTCCTATGCCACACATTCTAGCAAAAATTAATGTGAAACCTGAGTGTTGCTTTCTCTCCAGCGGGAAGTTAAAGCCGTGGGAGCCCCTGGCCATGCCTGTGTGCAAGAATGCTCACCCGAGCCTCACTCACTAACTGCCTGAACGAGACTCCTAGCCAGCTTCCTTTTCCTGCACTCTCATCCCATTTTGACCTGCCTGGCCCTCTAGCCTTGCTTTCCCCAGTTAACTTCCTTCTGTGTGTGGCATTATCAGTCTTAGCATCAGAAAAAATTGTGTGTGTGGAGGGAGGACCCAGACGCAAGGACGTCTGATCACACAAGGGAACAAGGAGTATTGTTACTGAGAGAAGGGCTACAGAAGACCTCACAGAAAATAAGCCATTTTAGTGAAAACCCAAAGGAAGTAGGGGCATGAGTCATGTGGATATTTTGGAGACTATCCCAGAAAAAGAGAATAGATTGTGCAAATTCCTGGAGGCAAGGGTGTGCTGTGAGTTTAAGAAACAGCCAGAAGGCCAATGAGGCAAGAATTGGGAGAGTAGGAGTGGATATGACAAGAACAATAATTGTTGAAAGAGCAGAGAAGGTAAGACTTAATGAGCTGTCTTTAGGATACTTTGGCTTTTTCTAAAGTAATATGCAAAGGTCCTAGACAAACTTTCAGCAACCTTATGGTTATATGGAATGAGAATATTTGAACTTTAAACATAGGAAAATTAGTCTGTTGCTGTTTTCAAAATGGACAAAGGTTGTGTGTACAGATGATATGAAACACTTGGGAGGCAAGAAATGGTAACAAGATTAGACCTCTGTGGTAGCAGTGAAAGTCGTAAGAGGGGGTCAGATTCTCTCCTGAAGGTGAACCAACAGGATGTCCTCAGTTTGAGTGCAGGGTGAGAACAAGACTACAAAGTCTGTGGCCTACACAGATGGACACATGGGTTGGGCATCTTACATCTTATAGTAGGGAAGAGTAGTGAGGTCAAACACAGTAACAGATGAAAGTGATATTTGTTATTTCATAGGGGTGAACTTTAGGGACGGTGATCAATGTGGGAGGTATTGTAATGTGTGCACAAAGAAAGGAAAACATTTCAGGTTTGATTTTTTAAGCTAAGTGAGAGGAATATGGAAAAGAGGAAGCCCCTCCAGGTTCAGAAAGGGGACTGCACTTCCAGGTATTACAATAACATTCTATGGCAGGGGTATCAAACTCATTTTCACTGGGGGCCACATCAGGTTGGTGGTTGCCTTCAAAGGGCCAAATGTAGAGCTCCTGGCCCCTAGTTAAGGAGTAGTTACACTGATACAGTCCTAAAGTTACATTTGGCCCTTTGAAGGAAACTGCGAGCCTGATGTGGCCCCTGGTGAAAATGAGTTTGACACCCCTGCTCAATGGCCTAATTCCCAGTGACAGTCATTTCATTCACTCCTGGCTCCAAAGAAGTTTGTACATGAAACAATACATCTGGTTCCTTCCCTTTAATTCACCAACTTCTAAATTAAAAGCGAAGATTTCTGGTGACCAGTCAACTTTCAGTAAACATTCTTTTCAGCTGAGCTGTTGATTAAGTTAATTTGTAAAAAGGCTTGAGGACATTTTAAATACCTGAGTTATTTGTAATGAAACATCAGAGCTACACTCACCCTAATGTAATGCAAAATATGCCCCAGTTCAATGAAAAAAAAAAAAACCTAGTTACTCTAAGTATGGAATTTCTGAGATGGAATTTAACTTATCAACAGTGTGCTCTGGCATCTTGTAGGCACAACTTTTGTTCAAACATAACAAATCAAAACCTACAGGGACTGTTACCATAATCTCTAACTATTGAATGGAAGGGCTATAAATGTGGTTTCTGTTGTTTAAAATCTCCATGTTAGATCTGGCCATTAGACTATAATGCCCTAGATTATATAGGTGTTCAGGAGATTTTGAATCACCTCCTAATAGAGACTGCAGATCCCTCTGCCTGTTGTTTTCAATTAATTAGTCACTGGATTTATTTAGATTCTAGGCACTTTGAAAATGTTTGTTAATGTCCATACTAGTTTCTTGACCACTGTTACCTAGTTCTGGTGATGAAAATGTTCTGGAATTGGGTAATGTGGATGATTGCCCCTTCTGAGTATACTGAAAAACTGAATATACTGACTCATACAGTCTAAAGGATGCATTTTTGATATGTGAATTATAAATCAGAAAAGAGTTCTGTATAATTAAAAATCTTATTCATGCCAACCCTGACATGCTGCTGATCGCCTCTCGAGGAAATGTGCTGATGGTACAGGGTATGTCTCAGGATTTCTCAAAAGCTGTGAGCATGTGGGAATTTTCAGACAGTCCTGAATGATGACTCTCATCACGTGAAGCATTAATGCTGGCTTCTCACTTTCTTCTCTACTCTTAGGGTCATAAATAGCTAATAGGTATCCTATATCATCCTAATAGGAGAGTGGTACCATGATTTACTAGTTTTGATTTCATGGTAGAATAATAAGTACTCAACTTAAAGAGCTGTCCAAAATGATATATGTTTACACCATAATGTCCCCGTGAATGTGGTAACACTATTTCGCCATTAAGCTGAAAACAGAATAAAAGAGGTTTTAGTTATTTACTTAAGGTCATATAACAACTTGGTAGTGGAAGATTCATGGATCTTAGTACCATCTTTTTCATGTACACTGGTGAACTTGTTACCAGCCCATTTTATTAAGAAGAAATCTTGTCAATTATCAAAATATTTCAATGTGGTTATTGAGAGACTGGAATTTACAAACTGGTGGCCCATAGGCCAGACATATGTTTGTTTTCATTTGTGTCTTAAAAAACTATAAACATTGGTAAGTATAATGTTAGATTCTTAATTCAAGCTACTTATACCCATTTACACCATCTATTATCTGCCATTGCAATACATTTGTTGACTCCTGAGTTGCACCAGCTTAAAGACTCTAGTTTGCTTTGGTCATCTTAAAGCTGAATTATCTCTGAGGCCTGTTTGTGACACCAACTCAATGACAATAACAGCCCATGCCAGCATTTGCCTACGCGGTCTTCTTAGTTAAGACAACCAGTATGATTGATTATCAGGGCTAATTTAAGTTCTCGGAAGGCTAGCTCTGTTTTATTGTAAGTTGGGTAAGATTTTGAGAAATTCATCACGGTTTACCAAATATTCTGATCATCCCTGCAATTCCCCCTCCTGTGGGAAAGTTTATGTCATTGATCTCTCGAACTCATAAGTGGCCATGGCAACTTGCTTTGTCACTTTTCAGCAGAAATTTCATTATTCTGAACATGGCCTGCCATTTCTTTCTTCTTTCTCTTACTACCACCATTTCCAAGATACTGAGAATGTTTCCTGACAATTTTGAATGAGTCCCTTCTCTCCTACATCAAGCCCCTGGCCTGTTTGATTTCCGTTGTGTAAGAGAGTACTTCTGAGTTATTTAGCTGTAAGCTCATTCTTCCTGCCCTTGATGCCTGAATCCCAGCTTCACCTTTGAATTTTTTAAATAGAAGGAGAGAGGATGTAAACAGTCCTTGGAATGGAAAGGAGAAGACATGTCTAGGAGTAGGAAGGCCAACTGGGTCACTAAAGTTTTGCCAACACTTGAACCCCATCTTTAACTCTTCCTAGTGGTTAATGGGAGGTAAAACTCATCCCAGAGGCATCTCACAATCTGTCCCATCGGCCGTCCCTCCGGGCCACTTGCTTCTGATAGTGCATATATAAAACGTCTATATGTATATATAAATGTCAATCCTACTGCTATTGTTGACTATTAATTTTCCTATAGGCTCATATATTTTGCTCTTATTAAGGCAGCCATTGTGCCAAGCTCTGACATATGAATGGAGATTCTTCCTCTCCCCATCTACCCAACTCCCCCTACCCCCATCCCTGACGGGTGCTCTATCCTTCCCCCTTTCTTTCCTTTTCTCACCTCCTTCTGAAGACACTGTAGAGAGTTAAAATGCTTTCCAAGATGCCAGCCAGAACACCTTTTTTGTGCTCATTTGATGTTTCTTTTCACTTTCTCTCACATTGGAGAGTTCAGTCTCCTCTCTGTAAAAGGATTAAGAATCCTAGGTGCTAGCTAAGTTGTCTCTACTTGATGCTGGAGGTTGAAGTCCCTATGGCAGGTGGTCAGGCGGGAAAGATGGAGGTAAAGTGGAGGGAGGAAGCAAAAGCTGATATCCACAAGCACAAGCTGGAGTCCACGAGAGGAAATTGAAACTTTTATCAGTTCTTTTGACCTCTGACCTGGGTGGAATAGAAGCCCTATGAAATATGGGTTCCTTGTCATAAAGCTAAACATACATCCTTGGGCCAGGAAGCAGAGAAGCCAAAGTAGGACCCAGGGACCAATGGAGTGGTTCCAGCTCCTGCTGTGCCTCATGGCAATGCTGTGGGTCAGCAGGTCAGCAGGTCAGCAGCAACAGAGATGAGCTGAAAATGGCCATTCCCTCACTCTCCAGTTTTGCACAAGCATCTCTCTTATGGAGCACTTCAACAGCAACTTGCGGGTGTGGGTAAAAGAAGGTCTACAGTTGTTCATATGGAAAAAGAAATGCAGGTTATGTTTATTATAATAGTTGTATTAATTCAAATATCACAATGGAACTGTAAACCTAATATTGCCAGCCCTTATATAGGCTCAATCAGAGATTGATCCTAAAATATTCAACTTAAAAAATTTGTGTTAGACTCTTCTGAGGCTTTGAGTCTGGGTAAGTTGGGACGTGGTGGAAGTTACCTACAAAAAAGAGGAAAAACAAGAAAAAAGCTCTGGTTTAGAGATTGGTTGACCAGGATCTAGTATACTGTATTCAAGTTGCCATTAGCCTTAGGTAGCTCTCATGTCTAAAATTTACTGAACTCTAATCCAGAAGCGTCTAAAGTAGTATACCTTTACAATGTCTTCTCTGAAATAGATATTTTTCTCTCTATTTTTATGGCTGAGAAACACACCATCAGGATTAATAAGCTTGTTCTGCTCAAGGTCACAGTGAATAACTAACAGAGCCAGGTTTTGAAAATAAGCAAACCTACTCAGAAACCTATGAGTTTTACCATCATGCAACATGGCCTCAGGTATGCTGTATGTAGCTGGAATTTCTACCTGATCTGTTGCCATGGAAATCAAAGAGGCTTGATTTTTAACAAATTTCTCTAGCAAATCTTAGAGGCAAAAAATACCAAGCATAAAGGTGAAGGTGAATGCTTTGTGTCAAATATAATGGTATCACTGGAAATATTATCTTTATCATTCCTTGAGGTGTGTTTGTTTTCTAAGAGGAAGAGTATTTCACTGAAAACTAAAAGGAAAAATGCTGACAGCTAACAGAAAAACATGAGAAAAACTTAGAAAAACAAAGTAAAAACAAGTATCTCAAAACTTGCCTGGAAATTTCCTCTTAAAAATTCCTTTTAAAATAAATATCAGAAGATTATTTTGTCAATGTTGTCTATATATAACGAAAGAAATTGTCATAGTTTTATAACTTATGGTTTGGTTCTGTATTTTTATATTTCTGTGTACCAACTTACCCCAAATGTAGCATCTTATTAACACACACACACACACACACACACTCACACACATTGATTATCAGCATCCTTTCTGTAGGTCAGAAGTCCAAGCTAATTCAGATGGTTCTTTGTTTAAAGTCTCACAAGACTAGAAACAAAAAGCTAGGGTGAACTTTGATCTGGAGACAATGAGAAAAAAAAACCCCTGCTTCCAAGGTCATTCAGGTTGCTGGCAGAACTGAGTTCCTTGCAGTTGTGGGTCTGAGGTCTTCATTTCCTTGTTGCTTGTCTGGCCTGGCCAGGAATTGCTGCCAGCTTCCAGGGAACACTAACTGGTTCTTTCCCCTTTCCCATCCCTCAACCCAACCCCGACCCATCCCTACCAACCAGCTGGCAACAGCCCCGGTGCTTCCAGTTCCTCTGAATACCTCTTGTGCCCCCAGTCAGAGAAATCTCTGCCTCTAAAGAGCTAGTGCGATGAGCTTAAGCCCACTTGGATAACCTCCTGCTTGTCATAGAAGGTAAAATAATCATGAGAGTAATGCCAGAGCCTGAAGGTCACAGGAGCCATCTTAAAATTCTACTTACCACAGGTTTTATCGTCTATGACCAGATAGAGGGACTAGAGCTAAGTAGGTTGAGACAAATGAAGACATGTACTTACTGCAACTTATTAAATGAAATATAGCAAGGAAGAGGATTGTACTTAATGTGAACATTAAGTGAAAATTTATCAACTGTTCCCAAGAAGCTTATCAAAATGTATGACCCACTTTTTGTAATTTGGTCAGGTACAAAAATTCTTAATTCAGGAAGGTTAAAAAATTCTCAGTGAACTTTGCTTGGATTTCAAGGAATACACATTTGTAGAGCATTTGCTTCACATTTTTGCCCTGGTTTGCCTCTCATGGAACCTTTCCTAATATTTGATGTACTTCAACTTGCCATAGAAATATGTTTCTTTAAATACCATGCACAGATAATATTGGTGGAAAGCCATGGCTGGAAGTTGGTTAAGATAGAATTTATATATTTCTTGTGTATGTATGTATATATACATTCAGTTCTGAAGACGATTGGAATTCAGAGGGCATTTTTGAAGAGCCAGGGAGTTAGAATCCAGCATAAGAGGTTGTAGATGATGCTTCACTAAAAAAGATGCCAGTTGTGGGTGACAATATAATGTACCCTTTTCTTCCTGTTTGTATATTTTCCTCATCTTTGCGTATGTGTCTATGTTTGCCACCACCATCTGGAAAGTAAACCAACCAATGACACTGGTCATTCTATAGAGAAGAGAATTCACAAAATGTTTCACTGAAAAGTGGGATTCTGTATCTAAATCAATTTAAGAAGTCCTCACGCCCTATTTCTCTTTTTGATCCAGATTCTCATCCTGGTAGCTGATTGGCTAGTGGTACAACACAGCTCTTGTAAAGAATCTGTGACCGCAAACACAGTCATTATTGTAAGTAGCAGGACATTCATTCTAAGCATGCTTAGGCACCTAATGATTCCTCTCAAGAGCTCTTGAGAAATTCTTTCAATGACCGCAACAAGGTGGTTCCACTGAATAATTACCTCAAGTTTATATTGAACTCTGCTCCACTGAAACTGACCTTGGCTTTATTCTATCTGAATAACTTCCTCATTCTCTCTGATCCTTTCTAGATTTATCTTATTCAAGCTCCTCTATTATCTTCTCCCAACAATTACTGTTTTCTACTTCCTTAATGTGTACCTCCATTCAGTTGATGGTAATTCATTTATCAAGTTATATCATACCCTATTTCTTTAGATCATCAAGGTTCCTTGTCATATTTACAGGAACATGTGATGCATCTAATTAGAAAACATTCCTTTCTCAATTATGAAAAGGAAAATACAATGGGCAATTTATTACACAGGCTATCCTACAGATAAGTATTTTTGGTTTAAAAAGAATATTTTAAATTATTTTCCTAAATCAAGTTTCTACTACTGAAAACTATCACAATCACATCTATTCATTAATCTAAATATGGGACTTTAAAAAGAGATGACATTTCTTATGACTTCCTGAGAGCTTTCTATATCTGGCAAACAAGATATTATCACTCCTTGGTAACTGAAGCTTCTGAACAGCTGGCTGGAATAAGGAAATGACCCGCTGAAAAAATGCAAGGGCCAGACACTGGGGCAAACACAGTGCACCTCTTTTAGATTTTCCTGGGCTACATGCTGAGAACTAGAAAGGACCAGAGGTTTTGCTCTCCTCGCCAGTTGTCAAACAAGCCTGCCATATTTGAAGGATACTGTCAATTATGTCAGAAGATGTGAGACCACTGGGTTAGAGACAAGGACTGTTTATTATGCAAAGCAATAGCAGTATCCATGGTGTAGCATTTGCACTGGTTCCCTGAGTCACACTTGACAGGTGACATGACTGGGCTACACCAGCTGCAGTACGAGAATGGAGCTGTGAGCATAGGGAACCCATTTTTTTTTTATAATAGGAAATGAAGCTGTCTAACTTTTGCCTCAGTGGGAGACATTATCTTTATTACATGGAATAGTAGACAAACCTGTCCTTTGTTCCCGAGGGGCACATTATGTCTATTTCCCAAGGTGTGGTTTTACAAACACTTTTGAAAAGATAGTCCAGAATGAATGCAGTCAGTGCTCATAAAATGTACAAAAATGTGAGAGACTCATGGAGAATCGTCTTCCAAAAATAATGTTGTTGAGATTGGAAGAGACAAGTATGAGCAGCAGCCTAAGGCCTTTTTATTTTTTCAAAAGTGCTGATGCAAAGATTTAAGCCAGCTTCGGGCTCATCTGGGCTTCTCACCTTTCCTTCCCTGGGCACCTGCCTTCATCAAATCTGTCAATCCATCAAAAGTCTGATTTCAGAATATCTCTTGAGATTACCTATTTCTTTCCATGAGTGCCTGATTTAAGATATCTTTATTTCTCCCCTGCACTCTTATAATATGTAATAGTTTCCTATTTTTTATTTGCTCCTTTCCTGCACCTTTACAGAGTCTCCGTGGAGCAGGCAGAGTGGTCGTGGTGATCGTTCACAACCTTAAATCAGATCATGTAGCTTCTCTTGAAGAGCCTTTCAGTGGTTTCTGACTGTAATTAGAAAGAGGTTCAAACCACTCGGCACCAGAGAGAGACTAAACGAACATCATTAAACTTCTCTCCCGGTCCTCCCAGGCTTTGGAACTGCTTCTATTTTTCCTGGACTGTTTTTCTGCTATGTCTTTGCATGTCTGGTTCCTGATCATTTAGACCCAGCTCAAAGATTTTCTCCCTTCTCTGTCTTCTACTTTCCCCACCACCAAGGTCACTCTGTATAGTAACTACATACATAACCTATGTAGAAACCCTGTTCATTAGATTTATGTCATGTATCACTATGTATCATTGTATTACTTTACTCATTTCCCTGCTCCTTCTTTCATCCCAGCCTTAAAGTAGCTTCTTGAGATCAGGGGCTTTGCCTCTTTTAATCAGTAATGTTCTTAGCCCTTAGAGCAATGTCTAATACTGTTCAGAAAATATTTGCTGAAACAGTGTACGACCATAACACACTTAATTTAGCCAAGGATACAAAGTTTCTAGAACTTCTCTAGGTTCCTGTTTTGTGATTACTTAAGATGGGTGAATATGCTATGTAGCATTGCTCTTGGCAACCTCAGCGGAAGTAATAGCAATGTATAAATTCTCCAAGTGGCATAAGAATTTTGCACAGGCTCTAGGAAGCCAGCCAAGGAGACTTTCCATAACAATTTGGAAGCATGGTACCCATCAGGGATTGAAGGAAAATCATAGTTAGAAAACTTGGGAAACCTTCCCTTAAAAAATTAGCCTCATCCCTCCTCATCCAATACACATAGGCTTTATTTATTTACCTTTAATAGACTATTTTAAGAACAGTTTTAGGTTTACTACAATATTGGGCAGGAGATATGGAGATTTCCTTCCTAGGTGTGAGTTCCTGCTTCAACATACGGTTAGACTTCGTTGTTATCAACATCTCCCAACAAAGTGGTACCTTTATTACAATTGGTGGACCTACACTGACAAATCACTATCACCTAGAGACCATAATTAACAGTGCGGTTTACTCTTGGTGTTCTACATTTATGGGTTTGGACAAATGTATCCATCATTACAGTGTCATACAGAGTATTTTCTCTGTCCTGAAAATCCTCTCTGTTCCACTTATTCATCTTTCTCACTAACCCCTGGCAACCACTAATGAATTTAATGTCCCATTTTTTGCCTTTTCTAGAATATATTTGGAATTACGCAGTATGTCGCTTTTCCAGATTGGTATCTTTCACTTAGTAATATGCATTTAACTTTCCTCCAAGTCTCTTCATGACTTGGTAACACTTTCTAAAAAGTAAATTATAGAATTGTATAATTGAAACCTATTTATTTACCAATAAATAAAATAAAATAGTAAATAAAAAAATCAGTGAATAATTATCTAATGTCTGTATGTACCACAGCTTATCTCTTTGCCTATGGAAGAACATGTTGCTTGCTCTCAAGTTTTAGAAATTACGAATAAAGCTGCTATAAACATCTGTGTGCATGTTTTTATGTAGACATAAGTGTTCAACTTCTTTGAGTAAATACCAAGAGCATAATTAGTGGATTGTATGGATTGCAAGAGTATGTTTAGATTTACAGGAAACCAACAAACCATTCCAAATGGCCATCCCGTTTTGCCTTCCCGTGAGCACCGAATGAAGGCTTCTGTGGTTCCCTAGCCTCACCAGCGTTTGGCATTGTCAGTGTTCTGGGCATTATAAGCTCTGACTTCCGTTCCCTTTCCCCTTTTTTCTGGCACAGAGGACAGAATTTGGAGGATATAAGGTACAGAAAATCTATTGCATTACTACCTTGCAACTAGAGTTGGTGGACTGGAAATAACTGCTTAAATGTTTGCCCGCATTTTGAGTTGTGCGGTTCATGGGTGACTGTTTTGGCTGGCCTGGACCAGCGCCCTGTCTCCTCTGGTTTTACACGGTGCAGAAGGCAAAAGCCAGCGGTCGGATAATTTTCCAAAGTTTGGACTCTATATTAATTTTTAATAATGATCTACTAATAAGTTTTATGTTAATAATAATACTAGCAAAGTAGCCTTTGTAATTATTTTATAGCTTATTGGTAACTATAGTTAGCAGTATAGTAACTACCAATATAGTTAGTATATTGGTAAATCTAGTAAATTGGTATTTTTGAGTACCAATGTCAAAAATAACCCTGGTAAAATGAATTTTAATTATTTTTAATAAGCATGTGTTCTACTAACTTAATGTGTACTGAAAAAGGTGTTATAACATGATAAAGTAATCTGGTATCATAAAAATACAAAATCAACTTTAAATAAACTATCATTTGTTTTAAACCTGTGCCAGTTAGGGATTAGAAATGTGACCCAAGGAAACCAGCTTCACTGAAATGTGGACACTTTTCCGAATTCACTGTGGGAAAGAATGAGTCCTGGAGGATATTTCAGATTATTAAGTGACTTCACAAGGGAGAGATACCTCAAGTTGATAAAAATTCTTATAACTTTGATATAGGTGATTTGAATGATTTTTTTAATTACATGGCTGTGAGTTTTCCACTGTGTCCTCATAATATTTATTATATTGTAACATATAAAGAAGCCTTGCCCACCCTCTCATCTCTCACCAACTTAGAACTGTTGTCTTCACTAAGAAATCACCATCACAAAATCTATATTAAAAGTTGACAGCATTGATCATTTCTGGGCACTATGAGGGAGAATCTGACCCATGCCTGGTGGCTGCAGGTAATTCCTGGAGTTACCTGGCATGTAGCTGCATGACCACAACCCCTGCATCTGTTGTTCCACTGGCTTTCTCTCTGTGTGTCTCTCTGTCTCTACTAGGTCTCTTATAAAGACACTCATCATGGGATTTAGGGCCTACCAAGATCATCCAGAATGATCTTATCTCAAGATCCTAACCTTAATTACATCCGCAAAGATCCTTATTCCAACTAATGTTACAATCTGAGAAGAGTAGACATGAATTGTGAGGGGCACTATTAAATTTGTCACAAATGACAAAGGCTGTTTCAGAACGTGTGGGGTAACCAAGTGCTGCAGAACAATTTCTCACCCCATGTGAACTTTAAAGTTAAAAAAATACAACTTGTAATAGTGTAAAGATTATGAAATACTTCAAGATAAACTTAAAAATTATGTGCCAGACCTCTGGAGGAAAAATTTAACTTGAAATGGATTAAGAATAAGTGTGATAAGGAAAAACTTCCTGAAGAAAACCCAGAAGAGAGTTGTAGTAACTCTGGGTTAGGCCAAGGTTCTCAAACTAAAAGAGACACAGATTATAAAATAACTGATAAATTAAAACCCTTTACTCTTCAAAAGCCATTATGTATTACCAGGCTTGTGGAAGTAGTAACAAGGAGGTGTAGTATAAAAGAGTTTATTTTGGTGATAAAACAATTCTGTATCTTGATTGTGGTGGTGGTGGTTCCACAAATCTACATCTCTCATAAAATCACATATGACTGTACACAAATACATACCTACATACACATATAAATGAGCTCATATAAATTCTAATAAATACATTCTGAATAAGCTCTCTAGTTACTTGTATTATATCAACACACCTCAGTCAAAAAACGGGCAAAAAATTTGAACACTTGACCAAAGGAGAGAGGCAAATGGAAAGTAAGTGTACAGAAAAATATCCAACATCATTAATCATTAGGAAGTTGCAAATTAAAAGCCCAATGATATACAACTACACAACTACCAGGATGGCTAAAATTACAACTGAGAAAAGTGAATATTGGTAAAGACATGGTCCAAATAGAATTCTCATAAATTGTGAATGAGAATGCAAAATGGTACCACCACTTTGAAAAATAGTTTTATATTTTCTTATAAAATTAGACAACATATGGTCTAACAATTCTGCCTCTAGATGTATAGCCAAGAGGCATGACAATATGTGTCCACACATATGTTTATCACAGCTGTATTTGCAACAGCCAGAAAACAGAACCAAGCCAGAGAATGGATAAACACATTGTAATACATTGGATGGCTTGTTACACCACAATAAATGGAAACCAAGTAGTGATACACAGCAACTACGCAAAATGGAAGGGGCCAGGTACAAGAGACATAATTCAGTATGCTGGAAATTTAATTTAATGAAATTCTCTGAATGAAAAACTATAGAGAATTCTACACAGCAGAGAGAAAGAAGGAGCTTATACCCTTTGCGACAGCATGGATGGAACTGGAAAGCATTATGCTGAGTGAGCTAAGTCAGGGACAAATACCATATGATCTCACCTTTAACTGGAACATAATCAGCAAAAGAAAAAAGCAAACAAAATGTAACCGGAGTCATTGAAATTAAGAACAATCTAACAATAGCCAGAGGGGAGGGGGGAGGGGACAGTTGGGAGAAGGGTTTTCAGGAACTTCTATAAAGGACAAGTGGACAAAACCAAAGGGGAGGGTGGAAGCAAGGGAGAGAGGTGGGTTTGAAGGGGATGGTGGGCGAGCGGTGGGGAGAAAATATGGACAACTGTAATTGAACAACAATAAAATAATTAAAAATAAGAAAAAAGAAAAAAAAAACCGAAAAGGAAAACAATCTCTGACTAAAGCAGTCAGAGATCGCCCAGGGCAGAAAATGGTTAGAGAAGATTGATTGTAAAGGGCCTGGGGGAACTGAAGTAATGTAACTGTTCTAAATTATTATACAGCTATAATGTTGTTACACAGCTCTCAACATTTGTTACAATTCAACAAACTGTGCAGAAAAATAGTGAATTTTATCTTATGTAAATCACTTCATACTTTTAATAGAAATGATTTAAAAATTAAGAAGGCAGAAGAGGATTGCTGAATTGGATCATTTTAAATTTAAATGACCATTCCATATTAACAGGGAAGAAATTGGCATGAGTTTGTAAGGAGACAATCCATAGAAAATGAAAATAAATAATAATTCATGAGATTTCTAGATTTTGAAGGTTGATTCTACATTGTGCTTTCTGGCTATGAGAGGCTAATACCTCTTATGAGGAGCGAATGAATCTAACTTTACCCTTACAGTTTTCAGTGTAAAGGTAAAGACCAGATCTTTCCAATTTTACCTCTTTGGTTAAACTTATTTTTGATGCCATCATAAATTTTACTTTATTCATTTTCAGATATTTCATAATTAGTGTATAGAAGTGCACTTGATTTTTGTAAGTTGATTTTTATCTTGCAACTTTATTTGTTTATTAGCTCTAATAGTTTTTGGTTCAGTCTTTAGGGTTTTCTATGTATAAGATCATATTATCTGAAAAAAGATTATATGCTACTTTCTTTCCAATTTGAATGCTTTTTATTTTTTTCTTGTCTAATTGTTCATTTAGGATAATAAATAGTAGTAGCAAAAGAAGTCATGCTTTTCCTGATCTTGATCTTAGGACGAAGGCTTTAACATTATGTTGTTTTAGGACAGTGTTACCTGCAGGCTTGTCATTTATGGTCTTGGTTATGTTGGGGTATGTTAGTTCTATACTCAATATATTGAGAGTTTTTATCATGAAAGAAGGTATTTTATCAAATGTTTTTTTCTGCGTCTATTAATATGATCATACAGTCATAGAAGAATACATTTTTAGGTATTTCTTATATCAGCACTCCTACTTAATACAAAATTCCAGTCTTAGTCCATTTCAGCTCCTGTGACAAAATACTATAGACTGGACAGTTTGTAAAAGGGAGAAATTTATTTCTCATAATTTTCAAGCCTGGACGTCCAAGATCAAGGTACCAGCATGGTTGGGTTTTGGCGAATTTGATTTGGAACTCAATTCCAAATACTACATTGGGCATTAGGTTTTAACACATGAATTTGGGTGGAAGCAAACATTTAAACTGTGATCAATAAGGTACCAGAGAACTTGAACAATAGCATGCCCAACTGCACCTCAAATATATTTATACAACACCCCACTCAACAGGAGCATAATGATGTTTTTCTCAAGTGCAGAGGACAGACCACATGTGAGACCACAGACCAATTCTTAACAAATCTATGAAGATTAAAATGATACCAAGTCTGTTTTTTTATCACAGTGGAATGAAAGTAGAAATCAAGCAAAAAAATAACTGGGAAAATTTTGTAAGATGAAAAGTTCTAGAGATCTGTTGGCTACAACAATAGCCAACATCACTTTACTATACACTTAAAACTGTTAAGATGGTAAATTTATCATAATCAGTTCCTACCACAATAAATAAAGCATAAACATTGGCATAGTGTGAACGTTCTAAGGAAGACTTTTGTTTTCTTTTTAAATTTTTTATTTCTTGGGAGAATCATTTATTTTGACTGAAATGGCACAGCAATTTCATTCCTAATTCCAGATTTCACTAATTAATTATTATAAGTTTGCTGATTTGAATTGAAATAAACTGGAGAAAGTAATGGAAAACTTAGAATGTCCTGTGATTATTGTAATTGCCGGTAATTTTGAAGCACGGTGTTTTAAATTTTTTTTCTGCTCCTGTTTTTACCTATTTCTTCACTAAAGTAAATGACTCCCACCTCCCCCTCAATACAAATTAACAAACCCACAAAATAGTGCAAAATAAATCTGACTCACAAGTATAAATACAGACTTGGACTCCTAATGATTAGTTGGCCTTGGTTTTCAGTGTCATTGCTATTCTACCGAGGGACATGCAATAGATTTTTGCCTGTGTTTGCAAAAAAAAAATTACTCATCTACAGAACATGTCTCTTTCCAGCTTAATTTTAAGATGCTCTTTAAAATGCAAAGCCAACACATTGTGACTTCAGTCCTGTAGTTTTACAATATGCTTATAAAATTAATATTGTCTTTACAGTTTCTAGTGGTAATATAAAAAATTAGAACATTTTCCATAAAGTAGGTTATTCTTCTATTTTAATGACATTCTCCTGAAACAGACATTCCCAATATTTACGAGTCATTTGTGACACAAATTGCATATCTCCACCAACATTGTGGACTGAATGTGGTGACAATATTAAAATAAATAATAAAAATAAAGATTTGCAAGCTGAGAGAGCAGTTTTAGAGGCCATGTCTGTTACTGCAGATGCCATTAAAACAGAAATCTTTCTGTGAGGACAAAAACTATGACAACAAATGTGAGGCAATACTTTAAACATATACCATATAATTTAATTATATTTTGGAGTTTGCTTTAAGCACGGCTTACCTCTATCATTCTAATGTACAATGTATTTTAATAGATGCATCAATAATACTATCCAATACCAGATTAATTTTTCATTTACTGCTGAGTTTTGCTTTTGATGGAAACATCAAGGTCACAATTTGGCAAAATACATATTTGTGTCAAAATTTAAGACTAAAACTCTGAAACTCATTTTTTCCTTTTAAAATAGTATTTTTTATAAAACACATATTTATTTCAATCTTTCTTGAACCTGTTTATACTTTCAACACACATCTCCATAAGACAATCAATAGTTTGTGATTTTATAAATAAAGTAAGCTTCTTTTTTCTTGATCTTCCACTGTATTTGCTAAGCACAAGAATTGATTTCCTTATTTTTCACTTTTCCCATTTTCCACACAATTTTAGTCTTTAATTGTATCTTTCTTTGTCTTCAGATTTGCTGAATGAAATATCTTATTGCAAATTATAAAAACAATACTAATAATCTAGGCATTTTTAACCTTGTGGGAAAACTGGGAAATTATAACCAATTATTCATAACAATTTTATTCAACTTATTTTTTTCTGCAATGTACTGTGAAAATAATTGCACCCAATTCACATACAATGTCAACAATTCAACCCACATGGAAGATATTACTATGCTCTGGAAATGTAATTTTCACATAGTTAACTCTTGGCATCTTGAAATCACTAAATAACTTTCAAGACTTAAATATTACTTTCTAAAGAGAATCAAACTGTTGTCAGTGGAAATCAGGCTCTTCCAAGGACTGTGAGGAAACCCTTCCAAGGACCCAAGCATGGGAGTTTGTAGTGTGGCAAGATGATTTATTCAGGTGGAAATAAAAAAAATGGAAGTTACCTTCTGGGTTTCTAATGTCCCATCTTCTTTTGTCTGCCATGGAAAAAGTCCACCTATGTCCTCAGCAAGGCCAAAACAAAAGCCAGTGTCTGCTTCTTATTAAAGCTTAGTTCTTCTGAGCCCACGCAATCTGCTGCCAGCCCCTGTAGCTGCTGGCCCTGCAAGGTCACTTGCTCTTGGAGGAGAGGGCCTATGAAAGGATGGGGCGAGTGGGTTGAGAAAGAGAGAGAGAGATTCTTTGTTTACCTGGGATTATATTAATTTGGGTGTGGAATGGACCGAGTGCATTTTTAAACTGAACGATCAAATTCCTAAGCTTTTTTTTTGAAAAAAAAATTATTTTCAGTGTTGTTCAAGTACAGTTTTCTGTTTTTTACTCCCTCGCAGTCCACCTCTGCCCAGTGCTCCCCACCTCCCTCCCATTTCCACCCCGCTTAGTTTTTGTCCTTGTGTCCTCTATAGTTGTTTTTGTAAACCCTTCCCCTTTTCCCCTGAAATACCTTCTCCACTTCCGAAGCTTTTTTGAGCTTTTGATAGGTCCACCCTCCCTAGTTAGACTGAGAGACCACTAAGGTCAAGCTCCTCTCCCCGCACTCCCAGTAATCCAGTAACCCCAGAGGCGAAGAAGGGAGTGTTAATCTCCTTGGCAGAACAATGCTGTGATCCCCTGGGGTATGAAGCTGTAGCTTCCTGGTGAAGCAAATACTGTTCTCCAGTTTGTTAAAATCAAAGTCTAATTCCCCTCGTCTCTCTTTTTTTGTTAATAACTAACTACCTGAGCTATTTTGTTAATAGCTCAACCAGAGTACAGTAACTGAACTCTGGTTGAGCAAAGATGTTGATCCCAGTGTATTTCCTCTGAGGTCTGTCCTAACCCCAGTTAGAGACAATGAGAGGAAACACAGATGATTTTTCAATTGTGCAACTGCCATAATGTTTTTTTTTGCTCTTTTAAACACATGATGACAATAATTTAATCTAATAAGGGTATTAATGATGTGCAAGTGACAAGAAATACCAAGGTTCTCCTATTGATATGTAGTTATGGTAGATTCAGTTTAGACAAATACATGGAAAAGAAATTTAGATGTATAATGTTTAATATATCTTGGGTTGGAAATTCTGACAAAATAATTCCTACCTTCCCTTCAACCTGAGACACACACATTTAGCCATTACTGGTCCTGTGAACTGGGGCTATAGTTTGAAGTCAGCTTGCATGACATGCTAGCTCTGCCTTATAACTGAGGACATTTGTCTTTGGAAGTACTATGGAGTAATTTTTCAGATTCCAGATCAATGTAAAAGCCTGGCCCAAGTATTAGCTTCCTTTTTTTCAGTGGAGAGCTATTTCATTTTGAGTCAGACAGACCTTCAATTGAGTCCCAGTTGCAATATTTACTACCCTTATAATCTTGGGCAATGTATTTTAATTTTACAGAGTCTCATTTTCTCCACTAATCAACAAAAGTGGAATATACAAACCTGACAGGGTAATGTAATTACTTTATGATATAATGTATAAAAAAGAGAATGGCTCATACAATATCTTCATGCCATAAATGCTTAATGTCTTTTTCCTTTTCTCCTTCACTATCTTCTAAGTCATGGTTGAGAGGCAGCAGCAGTCATTAAGAGGAAAGCCCATGAGTTAGTGGTTTAATTTTTTCAGGTTGCCAAGATTTAAAGAGAAGCTAAGTGCAGAGTGAAAGGACTAGAAGAGTCATAGATTGGTGATTGTTACCTGCCTCTGTTGTCACTTACACATTTAGCCATCATATGTTTATAACATCTCTATCTGCATAATAGCATTGATTGAATTAATATTCACAAAGGCGTCATCCATCTTGAATATCTTTTGTCTCTAATTAAGTTACTTGAAAAATAAAACCTGTGCGTTTTATTTTGACCAGTGTTTTTTACTTCTGGTCGAGTAGGGAATCACCCATTTATCGATTGGCTTAATAATGGGCCACTTGGTGGAATGAATAATAATACATGTAAACTAATGAGCGGATGGAATTTCTTTATAACTGCTTGTTAATTCTACTTGTCCTATTGCATGGGGGAGTTAATGTCTGGTGTCCTTGGTTTACTGGTTCGCTTTCCTCAGGAACTTCCCTTTACCCCATACTACTCCACTTTATCATGGTTTTTTAATCTTTCTACACCTGGAAGCTACCCAGGCCACAGTACCTTTTGGACTTCATTGTTTTGAGGGGAAAGATAAAAAAATCTGTAATACATTTTTCTCCCATTAAGGCTGTTCAGAATAATAGTTAATGGGGCAGGGTGGTGAAAGTTAAAGAGCCGTAGGGGTAAAAACTTCTAAATGGAGTCTGAAACTGTAAATGCTGAGGATGTTGATTTAATGTTGGACATTAATAAATTTTCCCTTTTGCTTCCTCTGACCTATTCTGATGAAAAGCAATCTTCATTTTATCACTTTTTTTCATCTTTTAGGGAAATATCTTGATGTTCTATGTTTCTCGATATTTTAGAAATGGAAAATTCTAGATAAATAGAGAGCTTTATATAGACATTGATTTAGTAGGTTTGATGATACATGTAAGATCAAAACCTGTTCTTTGAATGCTTCACCCAAAAACATTATGCACTTTCATAATTGAGCAGCTTCATGCTTGCCTATTCAAGTGTCTGACATTGATAGCTTTTCATGAAATAAACTTGTTATGATTGAAACTAGTTTAGACAACATGCAGAGATTAGTACTTATTTGATAGACTCATTAAGTAGTCCTGCGATGAGTAAACTTATATACACAATAAATATAGAAACATCAAATTATAATACTTTTGTAACTAATATTTTCACTGGCATGCCCCCCATGTGAGACAGTAACATGTGAAATAATTACGATTTTCTTCGCATCCAGAGAAACATTCTAAGAACCTTCCGAAGCCAGGAGCTCCACCTGCACTTCGCAGACAGGCAGTAATTTATCCAGGATTGTTTTCATGGAAATAAATGTAAATATCTACTTCCAGTACAATTTTAATCTCGAGACAAAAGAAATAAAATACCTTGGGTCATCATGAGCCTTGAAATTTGCTGGCTTAAGCAACATATATTCTACCAAATAAAAAGAGTTACTTTTAAATGCCATGATAACACCCTTGCAACACAAAAATGAGGACAAAAGGGTTGGACTCTTAGAGTTTATACAAGATATGAGGAATCCTGAAGGGATTATTATGAGAGAGTGTATATCTTGCCTACCTCTTTTTCAATAAGCTTAATTGCTGCAGCCAAGGTTAATTAGGATCAATAGCATCATCTTCTGAATAGCCCAATCCAGTCCGAATAAAACAAATATTAATCAGGGAGAAGATTCCAAAGGATAACTCCATGTAGGTCAGGCTGAGGTCATGGGGACACCAAATTCTTGCCAGGGTACAGTTTTTGGCTTTGTGTCTGATGTCGTGCATAACAACCTGGCACTTTCCATTCGCCAGGACTCTCAACATTTGTACTTTAGCACTGCAGTTGCTGAACACTGATTTCAAATAGCTGAAAATATGATGAACTATAAATTACAACAAACCCCGAGAATTGTACATCCTTCTGTCTTGAGTTAAGCTACTCAAGGAGCTCAGAGTGACTGCTAACAAGAGTAAGTCATGCCATAGGGTATTATAAGCCCTGTGGTGACATGGGCAGTGCTTTTCCGTTTCTTGCAAGACAAAGAAATAGAAGAGCAGAACTGTTTTGCACAGCCAGCTTTGTGGAGCTCCCAAACAATTCAATTACCCAGCTCATATTGAAAGCGACATAACATGAAGGCCTCACATTCTGTAAGAGGTGGTCTCAGATCCTTCCTAGAGCATTTGGATGGATAAAATTAATTGAAGAGAGAAAAATAGACCAAGAGAAAGAAACAACACTGAAAAAGCAGTGTGCTCATTTCACATCTAGGAAACTACATTTTCTCTAGGACGACTGTAACCAGACTTGTCTTTTCCTGGCAGCAGCTGTCAAAGCCAAGATGGCTTTACCCAATTACAGAGAATGGCTGGTCCAAATCACGCCTCCCCTGTCTGCTGCCACCTATTGTTTTATAAATGTCATTAGCTCAAGTGTCCTGAAGTGTGTGGTCTCTCATTCGATGTTTACATTTTAAGACACTAGTATAAATAAAATAAACAGTTCAAATGGCTTAAGATACAGCTAAGGCAAAGCTGAAGGAAGAAAAAGTGGGGATATGCTTTTCATGGAAACGAGACAGTGGATGCAGAAAATAAAGGCCATGGTGCTTTAAGTAACAGCCTGCCTCCTCTGCACTTCAGTGAAGTGTGGGTACTGGTCAGACCACTTCACTCTCTCTAGATCAGTGCTTCTAGTGTGGACAAGGGGCTGGAAGTGGTCTGCTGAAAATGTAAACACGAGCTGTAAGAGTAAGAGTTTGGAAACTCAGAGTGAGTTGATATCACCAGGACATCCAACATACGATCAACAGACACATTCCTTGAACAAATATAGATGGGATCAGGTGTTGCTGCTCTTTCCTTGCAAGATGCTTATAGCACAAAGTCTGTAGTTGTTATACATAATAGCAGCTCATGCATGGTATTTTCAGGTAAACTTGTTGACTATAGCTAACAAGTGTATGAAAACCAAAATCTAGTTGTGTTCATCAAAGATATTTCAATTTAACCCAAACTTCATAGAATAAATTACTGGGAATGACTGCTGATATAGAAGTAAAACTAAAACTTTAAAATACAGAATCACTTGCTTTAGATTATATAAAAATTAAATATCACTTTCAAGATTTTTCTTAACTGTCATCATTATACCTCCGTGAGACTAAATTCTCTAGATTCAATGTTTTTAAAACAAAACCCAAAAGAAAAGAGTTTATTAACATTATCACAGAAATAACTATGCTGTTGATGAAGGCTAGAATATTTAGGTTAAAAGCAGGAAGCAAGTTCATTTGTCCCTTCAAATATTAATATACATAGTGTTCATTCAAATGATACATATGTATGAGTTTCATATGATGAGATCAGTATTTTATTTATAACTTCTGATTAATTATGGTTGTACAATGACGAAAAACTATGTATAACAGAAAATTTCTCTGTTAATGACCTATATGCACAATTTAATAAAACAAGGTTTATTTTGGTGTTTAATTTCTTCTTCTTTTTCCTTATAGTGTGTTTGCTCTACATTTGCCACAATTTTTCTAATGACACAAGCATTAAACATTTGGGGGGTTCATTACTTGTATTTTTATCATTTTTACTTATTAGTACTTTATTTATTGCATTTTACAAAACTGTTACTTCACAGTGAAAATTAAAAACAAAGTAAACAAGCAGAAATTTTCCTTACGCAAATACCGTTACAGCTGCATGTGCCAGATGGAACTCACATGTGGCAATTGGCTAGCTGACCAGCAGGCCACCTTGCTAGTAGCCATTACTCATTTATGTTGCTTCAATCCTCACACATTTGAGCAAATCAGAACATTCCCAGCATCCCCCCATCTTCTGCTATATGGATTTAACCAATGCATAAATAACTTAAGGGGTTTAATTCTCTTGTTTCACTGACAATTGATGTTGAAAAATATTTGATATTTATGAGCCATTGTCCTAGTCAGATTTGGAAAGCTTCTGTACAATATAGAGATACTAGGTGCTTGTTATAACAGGATTTTTTTCTACAGGAAAACGAGTTACTCAGAGACAGATTAACCCTTTGGGTTTGTTCAGTGCTCCACTCAGTGCATAAAAACCAACAGAACTCTGTGCAAAGGCAAGGAATGGCTGCCTAAGTCTGGCGATTTTACTCTCATCCCAAGCAGCTACCTACCACCAGCCTGATAGTCCAACCATTGGTATCAAGCTGGCTCATAGCGTTGCCCCCAGAATACTGTATTCTCTGCACATATTATCTGGAGAGGGTAAAGAGTCAAAAGGGCCAGTGAATTCGAGTAACAAGACTGCTGCTCAGAAGGGAAGAAGTGAGTCTGGAGGCACCACCACAGAGAAAGGTGTTTTTTTTAAAAGTGGGTTGTTAGAACAAAGCTACAACATGGGTTGTCACTTGAGGAAAACGAGCTCAGAAGGAAGTGCTTGTACATAGGAGAGTGGGTAGAGATGTGGGCTTTACATGTTCACATGTTTTTCTCTCCTACATGTCCTGCTGCCTGGCCTTGCTAAGCCTAAAATACCTCAATCATGAAATCAGGGAAATGATACACCTCCAAGGTTTGTGAGGATTAAATGCTGGCATGCCTATTGGTCATGTTATGAGTTCCAGAAATGTATTATGGAGAGATACACGGTATAAAGTATACCATATACTTTACCACAGATTTGCTCAGGGTAGTTAAGGTTCATTCATGAATCTACTTAAAGGATGTCCACGATTTAGAAATGCTTTCAGTTAGAAGTAACAGGAAACTCAAAATACATGGCATGCTAAATGAATAAGAGTTTGTTTTATCCACATGACATTAAATCCATGGGCACACAATTCCTCACATTCATCCAAATGTTTAGCAACGTGGTAAGGTGTACAAACACTTTTGATCTCTCTCTTCTATCATTCCTAGTGTATTGACTTTGCCAGCAGGCTTGCTGTCTCATGGTCTGCAAATGGTATTTACATCTACAGGGATTTTGTGCAATTGCCAGACAATAAGAAGAGAAAGAGAATAAAAGGCCTTTATCTTTGAAGTCTTTGTCTTTTTTATGCATGATGAGGGGTTGTTAAGAAATAATTCCTCATGAACATTTCAGGTTTGCTGTGTCTGGGGATTTGAACAAAGGGTGTGTTTGAATAGCAAAGGCCTTGAAAGCTAGAGACTCTTCTTTCTCATCTGGACACATTTGCCTATATTCTAAAGCACTGCATCAGAGACCTTCTCCTACTTGCCTAGACAAAAACTGTTCACAGTCCAGAGTAAAGACAAGTCTCTCTCTAGCTTCCGACTAGAGCACGGACAGATTGGGTATCCTATGTAAGTAAGCTCCAACCCTCAAAAATTTTGAATTCCTCTCTTGTAAAACCAGCTGCATATGTGTGTAAGCATCTGGCTCCCATTGCTTTGCCCTTTGGGAAAGAGGCCGTGGAGAAATGGTGCCAGGTAGTTCTCTGGGTTTGGTTTGATGTGAGTATTAAATGATATATTTCCCTGACCTAGAGGACTTGTGTTTTTCTGTCAGAAAATGTATATAAAAATGTGGCAAGATAAGTTGTTACCCTAAAAGGAGCCAAAATCTCAGATTCTGTGTAGCTGCAGACTTAACAGGAACAAGTTTCTTCAGAAAAATTTTCCGTATATTTTATTAGAATAGGAATATCAGCATGATTGTAGACAAATCAATGGTCCCCAAGAATGAGACTGTACAATGAGTTAATCACGTGGTCTTGGGGTAGCACTCTTCCTTCTGTACAAAGTAACTCTACCCACTCTGGAAATCCAATTTTAGAAAAGTATCTGTGTGTATGGGGTTAGTAACCCATGTAAGGGCAATAGCTGTCGCAGCTGCCAAATACTGGGGATCTAGAAGTTCATTAACAATGCATGTGTGTGTCAATTCTAGACACTAAATTCCCTCGGGTCAGGGAATTGTATCTCATTTATATTAGGATATAATAAAGAGCTTAGTTTAGGTTCTTTTACATGTAGATGCTTAATATAGGTTGACATACTAATGGATTTATGTTAGCTAATAGTATCCTATTTCTAAAAATAATAAGTTGTGTTCATTAGTTGCAATGCCTAAACTAGGTAGCAGAAAGGAAGGGGAAATATATATCTAAGTCACTGAATAAGAACAAGTTTCGTTTTCTGTTTGATTGATTCTGGAAGGTTTCTATATACTGAAACATCATTCCAGTAAATTATAATAATGCCACTTCATATAACTATTATCTTTCTTTATTTCAAGGTTGGTTTGGATGTTCCATTTCTACATGCTACATGGGCACTTGAATATTGTAACTGTCAAATTCCTACATGATTTATAAACTGGTAGCTAAAACATCAAGAATGTTGTCAAGAAAAATGTTCTATATTATTTTAAAATATATTTATAGTCAGAACGAAATAAATACGGGGGCATGTATTTATTCTTAGTGACTCTCTTGTCAAAATTTATTAACCTCACTTGTCAGGTGTGCACTAATCTCATTTTCTGTGCACAGAAATCAACCTGGTACTGGAACTCCATGCTGTGTTTTTCTAGTGCCATGTCACCATTGATAGGACACATCTTTGAAATTTAAAGTTATTAGGCAATGTTAGTAATGAAGTAAATGATGTTACATAAGCCAACTCAACTATAATAGCTCTGTATAGTAAATTGCTGCTTAAAATATAAAATAAATAAGTTACTTACAACAAAAGAAATAGAGCAATAGCAAAAGTTATGATTATCTTTCACTTTCTCATTAATAATAGCAAATATTCTAATAGATTGATAGCTGGAAAGTGTTTGTAGTATTAATTTATTTAGCATAACATGTTAGTCACAGATAACTTAGATGTGCCGTGGAGGCACTACAGCAGAGTATTACTACACAGGGCACGACAGCGCCAACATTGCATCTACAAGATGAATGCTACTCTGGGACAGCTGTCCCTGACTCTGTCTAGAGAATTAACCAATCATTATTTGAATGGGTTCCTGACATGCACTTCATTATTAGGAAAATGACCAATTTGACACATGTATATTAATGTGAACTATAAGAGCTCAAATTTTGTCAACCCTTCACAAGAAATCAGTGATCCCAGCAAACTACTTTCCTATGGTCTCTCCCTGTGCTTCATTCACCCTCTCCATTTAGTGCTTCCGAGACGAGAAGACAGATGCTGCCTTTTTGGACAGTCCTGTATTCCCCACCAAGAAGAAAACCTCAGACTCACCGATACACTGGTTTACACTTTTAAATCGATCCATACAAAATAGAGCTGCAAAAATATTTTAGTAATTTCTACAGTTACCAATAAAATTTAAAAAAACCCTGACAACAATTGGGTATCTTCTATGAAATATGCCTTTTAAGAAATATTTTTTATACTTCATAACTTATAGGTCAACTGATGTTCATTTTTATTTTTATTTATTTTTAAATATAATTTATTGATTATGCTATTACAGTTGTCCCCTTTAGTTCCCACCTTTAGTTCATGTCCATGTGTCATACTTATAAGTTCTTTAGCTTCTAAATTTCCCATACTATTCTTATCCTCCCCCTGTCTATTTTCTACCTACCATCTGTGTTACTTATTCTCTGTACATTTTCCCCCCTCTCTCCTCATCCCACTCCCCTGTTGCTAACCCTCCATGTGATCTCCATTTCTCTGGCTCTGTTCCTGTTCTAGTTGTTTGCGTAGTTTATAGATATTACTTTATTAAGTGCTCACAATGACCCTGTGGAATTGGTGCTATTTTATATATGGTTGATATGCAATATTATGCTAGTTTCAGGTATACAACATAGTTATTTAATATTTACCATATTTTGCTGTGTATAATGCACACTTTTGTACCCAAAGGTTTTTTTGGGAAAATCAGGATGTACATTATACATGGGTAGTACTAATTCTATATCTATATAATGTTTTTAATTTTTTATTTATGCTTATCATTAAAAGTATAACTCTAGAAAGCAATAGCAATACCTGTATGCAAAATTATACCCTCAAATACAAAAATCGATGTGTTTCTAAATATATCTAAATAAAATAATGAATTAAGAATTCAAACCAAAGATTTTTTCCTGAAAGTTTGAGCCAAAAACATGGGTGAGAATTATACACAGCAAAATACAGTATATACTTTCTGATGTTGTTACCATGCTAAATCTAGCAACCATCCATCACCATACAAAGTTATCCTCTAAGCTCTATCTTACACAAGGTTGATATTATTATGACCATTTTACAAGTGATGACAATTGAGGTTTGCAGAAATTAAGTAATTTGCATAAGTTTCTCCACTTATGCAAATTGGTGAATATTGTGTAGAGATTCAAATTCAGTCCATCTTCAATGTCCTTTCCATGAAATAATGATAACATTTTAACACTAAAATATTTCCAATTGGAGAAAAGATTTATTTCACATATTATCACCCAAGGTATTGTGATTTAGTTCAATGACTACAAGAGTGTCAACATTACCCAAACCCTCCAAATTTATGAAGAGGGCATTCCAAGGGAAACAACCACCACTATTTCTTAGAAGATGAGGCGTGGAAGCCTGGAGTAGTACATAGTACTGGAGAGCAAGGAGGGAAGAAGGCACTGCCCCAACAATCTTCAAATCGTGGACAACTTCTGACACGGACACATGGTTGTGGGACTTAATGGCAGTGGTTCATTACCTAATACATAAGGTGTAATATACAAACTGTCTTCCTTAGTGGACATACGTACTATTTGCTGGATCATGCACACCTGGGCCCCTTTATCAAGTGCCAGCCTGGTCATTCTGTGCCACATGTCCCTGGGAAGCCAGAGGGATTCTTGTGAAATTGTATTTACTCTGATTGGGACTGGCAGCTTATAGTGATGAAATAATGACAGTTCTCTCATGACAATTAAATTGTGGCTTCTGTGCTGAGGTTGTCATTTCTGGGGATGCTTTTTCTGACATAAACCCTCCATCTAGTAGGAACCAGAAAAGATGTATAAAGTCCCTTACACCTTTGATCACCACTGACCTGTTATATATTAGAATTGGTGACCTAGAGCTGAAAGGTTTGGTTTTCCCTCACCAATTATTCCCCTGAGCTATCCACTCTCCTATAAACTCATGATTACCAGCCTTCCTTTACCTGTCAGGGACCTGATTCCAAAGAAAGGTTAAATAGTTTGTTTTCCAACAACACCCAGAAAGCAGAATATAATTCTATAACATCCATGAAGGGCAGTAACAGCTTCACTCATTGGAAAAAGAAACAGAACATTAGTACCTCATCACATAAAGAATACTTGCTGCATTTTGCAAGAAGAGTTGTTTTTATCCTTTGGGGTTAGAGAACCCAACACACAACTGTGAGCAACATCTATACACAACTGAGTTGGGCTGCTAATTGAATGGACAGTCAAAATTGCATGCACCCAGGGAAAATGTCAACTTTAATCTTTTCCGAATTGCTTCAGAGTAGAATTAAGTACAGAGCAATTTTTATAGAATTAAACCAATCTATAAGTATAAATGGAAAACTTTAAAATGCCAAGAAAGATGCGCGGGTATTTAAGTGAACTTTAAAAATTCCTACTGTTCACTAGGCATTATTATTCTCTCTCTGACTATCTTATTAAATTGTTATAACAAGTTCATGAGATACTTTTGCCTTTAAAAAATTATTTTATAAATGAAGACACTGTTTCAGAAGATGAAATAACCTGTCTATGCTCCAAAATTGACAATGTGGCTGAGTTAAGTTGTAAATTCAGATCTCCTTGGCACAAAATGATATGATTTTCACTCTTCTAATGCATTGAGTTTATTTATCTTATTTCATATACTCCAGATCTTACAGGATGCCAAAATCATAACAGAGATATAGGACTTCCTATAACTCTCTATCCAGCTCCATTTCTTCATCAAAGAAAAGTGATGAACACCATCACAGGTAGCTCTCTCCAGAACTAGTGTGTGGTTCTGGCATTGGGAGTCATGCATCACTTGCACCAGAATATTCTGGGAAGTGATTAAAGATGCAACTTCCTTGGCTGCACACCTGACCTCTGAATCAGTCTCTGCAAGTTGGGTCCTTGACTCTGCATGTTTAACAAGACTCCTAGGGAATACATGTAAACAAGTTTAAGAAACACTCTCTGTGAGATGTGAGAGTGTGTTTGACTGTGTGAGGCAGACTCTCCTTCTGTCCAGTTGACTATCCTTAACCTTCGTACAAATACCATTATCACACAATAGTCATATGTAGCTGGTGCAGCCTCACAGAGGGCTAGGTGAACATCTATTAGGTGTTACTTAAAAGGTCACAAAATATCTTCAAAGTATATTTAATTTTATTTTTAAATGCCAAAATATCTTGTTCCCTGGCCAGCAAAGTATTACCTCTCCACACTAGAGAGTTGTTTTTTATCATGATCATCATCATCTATAGTCTTGAAGGTTTCACTCCAAATTATTTGCTCTTACATAAGATTTGTTTGTGGAGCATTTGAAAGCCCAGAACTCTGTGATTCTTTTTTTTTTAAATGTTCACTCTCACCATGTAGTAAATGGTCAGCCAATTTGGAGAACAACAGCAAATATACAAAACAACTGTCGTGGATGGAGAGCAGGCTGCCCCAAAGTGAAGTGGGGAAGGGAAAAGTGAGGGCTTCACACAGGCAGGAACAGCAACAGGCAGTGGGCACACGTTAAAGCCAACTTTTGTGTTCTTCATGGTTCTGCCCAGTTCAGACCCTGCTGTCTTACAAGATGCATGCTCACATCTGCTCGCTGACAGAGGTGAGAAATTCTTTTAGTGCTTATAAGAAAACACATGCTCTAGAACATGTTTTTAAAGAAATTTGTGGATTCCTCTATACAGAGGGATTTAAATGCAGAACTTAAAAATAAGCTTTTATTTTACAATCAGGTATTTCCATGATCCTAAAGGATTTCCTAAAAGAATCATGTCTTTTAATGTCTTGATAGTGATATTGAACACAGTGATGTATAGAATGTAATGTATAAATAATGTATACATACCCATATATAATTTATGTATCTTATCTATTGACACATTTATATAATTTATATGAACATAGAATATGTGCTTCTGAGCTCATGTAACTAGAAATATTTGTACAATTATTGTTCAAACTGGTAACTAGGCATTTCCAAGATTTCTCATTGAGATTCACCCCAAGATTAAATATTGCCTCCTAATCATAGTTCTCTTTATTATAACTGGGATTTAGAAAAATATTTTCAAACATTTAAATAAACTAATTACTATGTGATATTTCATTGTGTAAATGTACCATAGTGTTTTGATCCACTCATTTACTGATGGGCACTTAGGTTGCTTCCAGCACTTGGCTATTGCGAATTGTGCTGCTATGAATATTTAGTTGCATAAAAAGAAGGAGCTCCTACCTTTCATGACAGCATGGGTGGAAATGGAAAGCATTATGCTAAGTAAAATGAACCAGGCTGTGAAAGAGAAATACCATATGATTTCACCTATAAGTGCAACCCAATCAACAAAACAAATAATCAAGCAAAATAGAACCAGAGATATGGAAATAAAGGACCAATTGGCAGTAAGAGAGTAAGGGGGACAGGGATAATAGGGGACAAAAGGGGAAGTGCCATCAAGGAACATGTATAAAGGACACATGGACAAAGACAAAGGGAGTAAGTCTGAGGGTGGGAGGCAGAGATTGGGGGGGTAGAGTACATGGTGGGGTGAAAACGGAGACAAGTGTACTTGAATAACATAAAAAAATAAAAAAATAAAATTACATTTAGAACAATGAAAAAACTAATAAAAATAAATAAATAAACAAATTATAGTTTTAAAGTGATCAGGTAGATTTTATTTGTTTTATTTTCTTTCTGAGTGATTTAGTATTACTAAGCAAAATAATGCAAAGATCAAGCATAGTTGTTTCATAAAATGCTTTACAAAGTTCATTGTGTTAGATATTTTTAAACTTTAGTTTGTATCGAACAGATGCTTCATCTCTGTTTAATACAAATTGTGATATATAAAACATGTTTTAGAAAGGGATAAAGTCCCTGGTAAAGAAACACAGAGAAGAATTTGGGTAAATAGTTATGTATTCTGGGCATTAATGTAGAGGAAGCAGAAAATGAGGACATGTATTAGACCCTTTCTAACCCATTTTGTAAGTGCATTATTTTATTGATTAGAGAATATATGAGTTGCATATTTCTGTTCTAAAAGAGAGGCCAGCTGGCTTTTGTGTTGTCAACAAAAGCCAGCATTTTTCATCAGTAACAACATCTGTATCAATCAGTACGGCTGGACTAAGTTGCACTGTGGTAACACACAGTCCCTAAATTGCTGGGGACTGAAAGGACCACATTTTATTTCTCATTCACTTTCTGCGTCCACTTTTTGCCAAAAAGTTGCTAAAATTTAATATTTTTAAAGTAAGAGTTATGGTTATTTCTAAAACAGAGTTTAAATTTTTGTTAAAGTTCTTTCCTTCTACAAATAATCACTGTATAATATATACATCAAGTATCATCCTTATGTGTCCAAATTCAAGAGTGGAGTATGAAAGTGGGACATTTTTTATCTGTATGACACATTCAAAATTTACTTTTATGGAATTCAGCTAATTGGTACTGAAATTATTGGATATTGTTTGCCTGAAATCATCAATTTTATATATCTACTTTAACTGAAAAATCATACTCAGACAGAACACATACATATATCTTCATATCTATCTCTATTAATTTATTTATATAGAAAGAAGTAGGAAGAAAAGGGAAAAAAGGAGAGGATGAGAAGGACTTAAAAATTAATGTGGTGAGTATAATAATTTGCAATTCTTCCCTAGTGTGCTTTTTGACTTTGCACCACTCACTTTTAATGTTTTCTCCTTTGTAATGCGGACAGTTATGGGATTCACATGAAACACAGTGTTTCAAGGTGCTGGTAACATTGAACACTAAGCAAAAATTAGGCTGTAGTAAATGTATAATACTCTAGGAGTTAATTACAAAGCTCAAATGGGTGATTGGACAAAAATAAATTAGCTGTGTTTGCCTTTGACATATAATGAAAATGTCGCATAGGAGTTTCAGATATGAGAAATTATGCCCAATCAATAAAAGGACTTTTGCTGGCCCTGCAGGGAGAAAAGACATGTTGACATTTCTTCAAATTCTTCATTTATCAGGAATTATTTTCTAAGTGGAAAATAAAAAAATCTATGTTGGAGAATCAAGTTTACTACCCATTAGTTTTTACTTCCTTTCTTTAACATATACAACATATAGATCAATCTAGCATATTAGTCTTTAAAAATAATCACAACTGAAACAACTGACCCTCACTTTTTGTTCATTTTGTCAGTTTGATTTTTTAAAATATATTTTATTAATTATGCCATTACAATTGTTCTATTTTCCCCCTTCATTCCCCTCCACCCTGCACACCCCTCCCCCACCATTGCCCCCCTTTAGTTTATGACCATGTGTCTCTTTAGATTCTATATTTCCCATACTATTCTTGCCCTCCCTCCTATATATTTTCTACCTACCATCTATGCTACTTATTTTCTGTGCCTTCTTCCCCCTTCTCCTCCTCCCACTCCCCTGTTGCTAATCCTGCATGAGATCTTCATTTCTATGGTTCTGCTCCTGATCTAGCTGTCCTCTTAGTTCGCTTTTGTTTTAGGTGTGGTTCTTAATAACTGTGAGTTTCCTGTCCTTTCACTATTCATCTTTTTTATCTTCTTTTTCTTAGGTAAGTCCCTTTAACGTTTCATATAGTAAGGGCTTGGTGATGATGAACTCCTTGAATTTGATCTTCTCTGAGAAGCACTTGATTTTTAAAATGACTTCCTCTAGAATTATATTCTAAATTTTCTATAGCAATTCCAAATTAGCACCTGACCGGTACAGAACTACCCTGAGTCCAAGTTGAGAATGAAAATCTACTTCTGTTTGACACATAAGTCATCCAGAGGCTGATTCCATATTATTATTAAGTAGACAAGATATTTCTCCCTAGAAAAGGTGGCATTTGATAGGAGCCTTAAACTATGGAATATGAAGAAAATTTGAAGGTTAATTTTCAAAGGAGGTCTTGACAGTGATAGAGGGAGAAAATTTTTCAAAATTAATTATCATCCATTATGGTGGAGAGATTGAGATTTAAAACATAGAAAAGAACTTAAGGTTGAATTCTGTATTCATGGGGTTGGCAACAGGGAGCTACAGATCATCGTGGAGAAGGGAGTAACTTGATCACAACTGTTCAGTGCTTTGTATATCCCTTAACCATCAGACTTTTAGCTGAATAAATTAGAGGTTATGTTACTTTTGTTTGTAGATGCATATCTGTTATATATCATGAGTCTCTGTTAGTCACAGGACCTTGCATTTCTGAAACAAGTTGTCGGTGGAAGAGTAGGCTCACTACTCAAGTAAAGTGAAACTAAGTTCTTCCTTGGAAAGGAAATAGGAATTTCTATATGTTAATATCTCTACCTACACAATCCAAAACAGATACATTTAGGCTTATGTTAACCATTTCATATACCTTCTTTTTTTGTAAATAAGCACTGATTACTAATGAAAAATCCCTAGATGGGAATTTGTTCATGAGTTCAGAATCCAGAAAAGTTTGACAGGGGATGAATAAGGAGAGAAGACTATTAAGCATCTCTTAAAAAACACTTGTTATATATCATGACTCCTGTTACATAATAGTCTCTGAATTAACTTTTTTTGAATTCTAAATGAAGAAAGTATATTCCATTGATTACATGCAAAGTGGATTAAGGATAATTCATACAACACTAAAGATATATTTTAAATAGGAAGGACATAGTGAAATACAGGTGCCTGTATACAACTGTGTTAAATACCAAAGCTATATTATTAGATAGATGAGAACTTTTGAATTTAAATCAAATTAAACTTACATTAATATAAAATTTTGCCTCTCACTGACATTAGAAAATTTCAAGGGCTCAACAGTCACATGTGGCTGATGGCTACCATATAGAAAAGGGCAGATACAGATAATTTTCATCATCGCAGTAAGTTCTATCAAACAGTGTTGGTTGGGAAGATACTTTGGAGCAAGTCAGTCCTCTTGTGATACAATTCGTTACATATATCTACTTTTGGTTTATATATCATGTCATTTAACCACTACATTGGTAGACTATGGTATCTCCAGCAAAAAGAAAACATTTTAGTTATCTCTAAAAGATATAGGAAAATAAAAAAATATTCCAATCAAATGATGTTGGTTTCATCCAGATTAAGAATCACTGCTGTAGAATCACCTGACTGGTGTAGCTCAGTTGATTGGGCATTGTTCTGCAAAGGGAATGGCCACGGGGTGGATTCCCACTCAGGGCACGTTCCCGGGTTGCAGGTTTGAGCCCTGGTCAGGGCGCCCATGAGAGGCGACCAATCGATATTTCTCACTTTGGTGTTTTCTCTCCCTCTCTTTCTCCCTCCCTTCCCCTCTCACTAAGGGTAAAGAAATAAATTCTTTTCAACAAAAGAATAAGCTCTTAGGGTAAACAAACTACAAGAATGTCTCATCCTAAATTCCTTTCATGGTACATAAAATTGCACATATTGAAGATAGCTAAGAAGATGTCCTTTACATTGTGCAAAAAATTTGTCAGTTCAGGAGACATGTCACATATATTACTACTTACTGAGAGAAACAAAAGAAAACATTGAGTGATGCTAGTAGTTTGCTATTTTTTTCAGCTTTTACTAGCTTTCCTGTTTTTTAAGAAAATCAGGTAAGTAAAGAAAGAGAATGATAGACACATGTGAATGTTTGTAACGTCTATTTGTCTTGTCAGAGACTTAGCCAGAATAGACTTAAAGCAACATTGCTATGCTCCCCAGGGATTTGGACACTGAAGTAAAGTCACTACAAGGCTATGTCTGCATTTCAATGAGGTTACATTTTTGTAGGATATAATGTGGAAGTCTGCAATTTGTTAGTGTGTGTGTTAGATTTATATAGAAAATAAGAAGGATAAGAAAATATGAGTTTCAGTATGTTATCTCTTAAACAAGCATTATCCTATTTTTTAATGGCCATTGCTAACCCATATAGAGAGAAGCAAAATTATAACACTGGTTTCAACTTATTTTTTCCACACAATCTGCTTCCAGGCCAAATCTTAATATTCCAGAGTCATCCTCCAACTAATTTGTAAACAAATATCTTTCTTTTCTTTTGTTCAATGAAAAAATGAAGGGCTTATTTGCCTTGCAAAAATGTATCATTAGAGGATATATTTTGAAATAAAAAACCATAACAAATTATATGTAGCACATCCAGTCTGAAAAGATAATCTGAGAGATTTGAAAATTTCCAGCTATCCTGATTAAGATTCCATTTTACTTATTGCCTTTAGAGACAGACACCTAACTCTTATGTTCACACTTATTTAGGACTTGAGAAGCTGTAATTCAATTTCCAATATGTATCAGCATAGCAAATCCATTGTTTTATTAAATAGACATTTTTGTGGTTCTTTTGTACAGTGTGGTGGGCTAATCCAAAAATCACAGAGCCAATAATTGATAGAGCTGAGAAGGAGACTTTGGTCCATTTGCGGTACAGGCATTTACTCTCAGTCCCTACACCATACCACCTGTTTCACTTCATTATGATGATGAAGGGCAGCGGAGACTGAGTTTCATGGAGACCCCACTATTTTCCCAATTTGGAGATTTAAACAATTTTCTAAGACTCAGATTCCTCATCTCACAAATGGTAAGCATTATAGCATTTACCTCCCAGGGTTACTGAGAAAAGGAGAGAAGAATGATAATGGGGATGTTACCTTTTAAGGGATGGCTGGCATGAATGGTGTACCTTTCTTTACAACCTGCATTTTTGTATGCAGCCTTGTGGTCTCTGTAGAAGGTAGTTCCAGAGAAGACAGTATAGAGAATGTTAGATGCAGTGAGGATTATGTTCTCTCAGTGTTTAGTTTGGTGGGAGATACACTGTCTAGTTTCAGTCATGATTCAACTGTACTGCTGTATTTATATTTAAATTTGGCTTTTCTTTATCTTAGTTTGAAAAAGTTATGGACATTAGGAAGACAGTAGTATGAGTAGGAATTGTTAGAGTGTTCTACTCTAACCCAACTTATGTTCGACTGTTTTAGATTTGACTATGTCTAGTTGCTGACCAAGTTATTCTGTGGAAAGGAAGGAGGGAAAAAAAGATGAAGTTTTTGTACTGTTGACTAGCTTGATATAATGTCCCAACTGGAAGAACTTCCTAGAATACATGATGTGATTATGCTAGTCATTTATTAAGCAATTACTACATGCCAGGCACTGTGTGGGCTACCACAACACTAAGAGGGGGATATTTTTACTATTCATTGTAGATAAGAGGGAATTGAGTCATAAAAGTTAAGGCAATTGCCCAAGTTCACACAATTAATGAACACAAAACCAGAGACAAACCTCTTCTCTTTCGGATTCAATGAGATTTAAGATATATTTTGGAAGTGTTGAAAGTTTTGACATAATGAAGAAAAGAGAAAGGTGAGAAATGACAAGAAGATTCTTTGGCTTGAACAGCTGAAACTGCAGTTACAATTCTCTGACATGGGAAAAAATAGAAGGGTGCCCTTTAAAAGGAGGGGAGGCATTCATATGACATTTCAGGTTTTTATAAAATATGAAATGAAATTTAACATAGGAATTTAGCTATATGACTTCTGAATTTGAAGAAAAGTTCAAGGCTGAGATGACATCAATTTAACAAATCCACTTCTATACAGAGGGCTTTCTGCAGTGGTAGAAGGAGCAACTGGTAATAGAGAAGTGCTATTATGGAACTTCACCTTTTTGAGTGTGTGATGTATTAGTGACTGATTTGTGTCCCCTGCTCCAATCCGTATGTTGAATTCTACACCCGTAAAGTAACTATTTAGTGGCAAGGACTTTAAGGAGGTATAAAAGTTAAGTGAGGTCATAAGTGGTGGGGCCCTAACAAGAAATGGAAGAAACACCAGGGATGAATTTCCAGAGAAAAGGCCAGATGAGGACACAGTGAGGACACAGTCATCTACAAGCCAAGGAAGGAGAGTTCAGGAGAAGCCCGCCTGTCTACATGTTGGTCTTGCAGTTTCCGAAGGGAAAGGCATGGACAGAAACTTCCTTCACAGTTCTCAGAAGGACCCAATCTTGAAGCAATTTGGTCTCAGCCTTCTGGCCTCCAGCCATGTGGGGCAATAAATTTCATCGTTTTTTATTTTCATTTTTGCCACCTAGTTGGTGGTATTTTATTATGGCAGCCCTGGCAAACTAATACATGAAGCGAGCCCTCAGTTCCACAGGAGTGAGATAGAAGCAGCCTTAGGGAGGTGGAGGGAAAATTGGCCATGGTTGGAGTCCCTTAAACCAACACAAAAACAGTGTTCGAAGGAGGGAATGGCCAACTGTCAAATGTTGCTGAGATAACTGAACGAGAGACCTTTCAAAGTTGCTCTCAGCTTGACTAACAGTCAGCAAGCTTTTTCCAAACTCTTGGCCCTTGATCTGCCTTTTCTTAAAACATTTACTTTAGAAAACTGGTCATAGCAAGTTTCTCTTTCCTATTGAGGTCTAAATCTTTTAAAAAGCTTCTAGCCAATGTTACAACCCAGGAATATCTTCTTCTAGGACCTGAGAACCAATCCTTTCAAACAGAATCACTCAGAAAAACAGAGCCTCCATCCTGCAGGGTTTGGGGTGGCAACAAACAGAGACAGAGAAAAGTGTTTGCAACCTTAATGTTCTCAACACATCCTGCTGATCAACATTAAGCATCACTTGCTCCAGTACTTTTCCCACTAGCTCACCCCAGCAATGAAAGACTCTCCCACCTTTGGTGTCTGCAGACTTGGACTGAGACTTAAGTTCTAGTCTCTCTCCTCTACTGCATTTGACTAACATCCTCTGAAGCAGTTTTTTTAAGTTTGTGAGAAAATGTTCATTTCTTTTTCTTACTAACGCCTTTTCTTTTTTCATATGGTTCTTTTATGCAAATATGCCTGGCTTGGATCTTGATGGACATTTTAGGCCAGACCAACATGTTGGTGTCAAAGAAGTAAGTGTTTTCAAAGCCCAATGCTCAGCTGGGGTTTTGTAAACAAACCATCAAACAGCATTGAAAAATTACTTTTACCATTTAGAAAATAATCTCATAGTATACTCATAAGTGACTATTACTAATTATGTAAAAAATTTTCAATGTAATGAAGTAATAAAATTTAGTTGGCTTTCTTATCTTAATATCCTTTCTTGATGTCCTAATCTATTCAAGAATTTTTTCTTGTTTCCAGACTGAAATAATGAAATGACTACTTAGAAAACTCACCAAAATGTATGAAAATTAATTGTTTACAAACTACCTTTTTGGATCTGAAATTCATGCTTTATTTTACTTTATTTTACTTAGTTCCAGACTTAAGAAAAGATTGGAAATACACAAAAGCAAAGAGGAAGTAATTCACAGACACAGACAGACTATTGAGAATGTGCTACGGCAGCATCCAGCCCAGATGGCCATTGGGCTGCAGAAGCAGGACATGCTTCTGCTCCAAATGTGTAATGATGATGGTTGAAATTTGAAAGAGAACATTAAAGATGACATGTGTATGCTATACAATTAATGTAAACATCTTTGTGTAATAAAAACAAAATACTGTAATGGAAAACATACAAAACTGACGCTAAGAGGCGACTGGGATTAGAACTACAAGTGAGCAGTGGAGAGTTTGGTCTTCTTGGAAAAACAAGAATAAAACTCCTGGTTGATCAAGTCTCATTACTTGGAACCAGTAGCTGGAGTAGGGCTTCCTCAGTCCAAGGTTACGGTTTATAGTCTATGACATGAGGGAGAAAGGAAATAAAACAAGAACTCCAAGCTGGATAAAGCTAATGATGGACTACATGAGTGAAATTATATTTAGGAATTAGTTAAGAATCCAGTAAGAAACACACACATATACATGACATGTATATTTTACGTAATAAGTACACACACGTATTAAGAAAGCTAATATTGAGCAACAAAGAAAACAAATGGAAAATTTCAAGACTTACAAAATTGAAATTCCCAAAGAAGCGAAGCAATGACAATGAATGTATACTTATTCAAACTGAAGAACTGTTTAATTTTTTTTGTAAATGAGAGTTTAGTTAGGAAGTGAATTTCAAATGTCATGTCATTAAAAAAAATCCTTATCTGGACATATTGTATTAAAACTTTACAACCTTCAAGTAAATACCTACCATAGGAAAAACAACAGATTATTTTCTAATTAAACTGACAACAAAATTTTCGTCAATAAAAAAGACTTTAGAAGACAGTAGCATAATATCTCCAAAGGACTCAGGGATATTAGTCACTTGTACCAGCTGAACTGGCATTCAATGGAAGAACACACCAGAGGCGTTTTAGAGGTGAAAGAACTAAGACGGTTTGTCATTCCCAAAGACTTGGGATTATTACTTTTTCTAAAACAGAATCTTTGCCCATTTCTTTACTTTATCATTGATTTATACTTCTTTATAATATTTATCCCTATAATATATTAGACTATATTTATCTTACTAGTGTATTATATTATACTATACTATTTTTTCACCTGCTTATTCCACTAGAATGCAAAATCCATGAAATCAGGGACTTTATAGATTTAAATTTTTGCTGCATTTTCAGTATCAAACAATAGGCACTCAAATATATGTTTTAAATTGTTAAAATGGAATTTATAAGGTAGCTCTGCTTATATGAACCACGTGAAAGAAATCAGATTTCAATTGCATAAGTCCTTCCTTGCCAAAATATCCTTAGAATTACCCTGATTTTATTTTTTAAATTTTTAATTGAATATACTGGGATGATATTGCCCAGCCTTCCCTTCCCTTTCATTTTCCCCACTTTCCTCCTTCCTCTCCTTGGGGTCAGACATAGGTCGCCATCTAAAGTTTCCCCAGCCTCTCCTGGTACCTTTCCTCTTTTTTTCTGGCAGGAATCTAAGTTAATACATTTCTTCCATGTTTACTACTCTCCCGATGTCTGTTTCTCATTGGACTCAGACTGCCACAGGGCATGTTCTCCACTGCCCTCTTCAGAGGTGGCCTCAGAGGATAATGGAAAGCAAAGGACCTTCCAGAGGTTAGAATCAAAACGCCAAGGAGAACAGTGACCTAGGGACCCACCTCCCATGGGGAGAAAACCATGGCATGATATGGAACAGCTCCCTTCCTTTAGAAATTTCTGCTCAGGCCCAGAAATTTCAGCTGCTTAGTGCCTCATATTCCTCTCACTTTCTAAATGGGAGTGTTTATTGCAGACCCCCTGTTCCCGAACTACAGTTTTGTTACAGGGTGGGTCGAGGACAAGTATCTTGTGTTTTGAGTGCACAGTGCCCTGGGGTCAGGAGGACCTGGTTCCAACCTGAATTATACACCACACCAATCAGGAGTCTAGTCAGGACACGAAAAACATGCCAGTTATTTTAACATATAATGAAATATAAAACATTGTTATATGTAAAGGTGGAAAGGGAACACTCAAGTAGCACATAGAGCGTATCTACAGGAAGCAGCTATTATTTATTTCCCAGGGGCTGGGGATGGAGAGGAAAAGTTAGAATTAAAGAAGAAATGAATTCAGAGCTGGGAGTCAGCCCTCTGACTAGTCAATTTGCAGGAAGAGTCTTCCAAAAAGGAAAGCAAACTCTGACAGAGTAGCACTTACTTCAGTCAGCTGGGGTACTGTCTCTGATCTGAGGGGGCAAAGTGATGCTCTTTGGGGAATGTCGAAAATTACAAAACTATAATCAGCTGCTGTTACTGGACTAGATGCTGCTGATGGATTGAAGCTTTATTACTGGAGTCATTTTATAGGATCAGAAAGCAAACACCATGTGGGTTTTTCTTCTACTAGTCCTCCAGGCTCCTTCCAGAACCATCTGCTGCAAAGCCTGACTGTGAGTCAGCTGGTAAAAAAGAAAATTCAGCTTGCAGCATCTGAGTATCATCAAGCAGAATACAGAAAGGTGGAATTCAAGCTGAGAGACTGGAGCTCACTGATGAGCACCCCCTCCCGATACAGACCTTACTGCACATCACTCAGGGATCCAAGTCTTTGAACTTCACTGCATGCCTGGATGCCATCTTCTCAGTTTTCTCACTCAGGAAGGCTCTAAGTGTTTTTTGTTGGTAAAATGAAGAGTGAGGCAAATATTTGTTGATCGGAAGGGGACCCTTTGCTGGTATTTAGGGTTACATACAGAGCGTGTCTTTTTCTCCCACTGTTTTTAGCACGAGGTTGGTTCCTTTTTTGATTTTCTGTGATTGCTAGAGCCACAAATCCATTTCTTTTTTTAAAATTTTATTTAGTTATTTTTCAAGTACAGTTTTCTATTTCTCCCATCCCAGCCCACCCGGCCCCGTGCTCCCCACCTCCCTCCCATTTCCACCCCCCTTAGTTCCTGTCCTTGTGTCCTTCATACCTGTTCCTCTAAATCCCTCCCCTTTTTTCCCCTTAAATTCCCTCCCCTCTCCCCTCTGGTCACAAATCCATTTCTAACCAAGGAATAGAGATTGGAAGGCTGACTATAATTTCTGGGCTTTTCATTTCAATTTTGACCCAAGGCTTTTGAGAGCACACTCTTTCCTTCTCCACTCAGAATAAGCCCCCTGCCCCGAGTTCAAGGTAGTAGCTGCCTCGTTAGCCTGGATTCTGAGGGACGAAGAGGAGCAGAGTCTGTTTAATCATGAAAGCCAAGAAGCATGAGAATGAAAGGAGCCACAGCTGTGCTTAAGCCACAGGAACTTGGGGATTGTTTATTACTGCAACATACCTAGCCCTCTCCGACCGATAATATCTATTTATTTCAAAATAGCATCTGACTAATGTGTTATTTCTCTAGTGACACCATAGATTAATTAAATCTTGTAATGTTTATTTGGAAAACTGTTTATTTATATCCCACTTCTTTCCCGAAGGGAATGTGAAGTAGCTTATAAGGAGGCACCATAAAAAGTGCTCTATGGTTATTGGAGAACGTCACAAGAGGATGTGCCTGCTGGTTGACCCCTGAACTGGCCCAGGGAATCAGAGGCTCCTCACCACTCCTCCATTCACGAAAGGTATGGTCTGCTCACCATTCCCACAGTGGGACCTGTTCTCAAGGATGCAACCTGGAGGGAGCAGTGTGTTGTTGAGACCATTCTGACTTTGTATGGGAGTGAAGCCCACTTAAGACTTCTACAGAAACTTTTAAGAAACTCACGGCCAGGGGTGGTGATCTACTTACTGGTCTTGTGGCTGCCCCAGTCAAACCTTGTAAGTAAGGGACTTGCTTGTTAAACCTGCCACCTACTGATTTGGAGTGGTCTCCCTTTTTAGCCTCTTTGCCCACCTTGTATGGGGCCTTTTCTGACCTCATCAGGAAGCTCCTGAGTATTTGAACCAATGGTGATGTATCTTATACAGAAAAAAATTGATTTGAATTGTAGAGCTTTATGCATGTCAGGGGCTTTCCCCAATTTAACTTTTTAAGGAAATTGAAGTATTTTGTATTCAGCCAAAAAGACACATTTTAAATAAAAACTTAAATATGAATGCATTTGGTATTTATATCCAGAATTCAAAAGCAATAAGTGTTAACAGATGATAGTAAAGTGGTCTTAAAACCTTGCCAAAATCCAAAATATTTCACAGTGTTAAGCATATACAACTGAATAATTCATCACTGAAAATAAAATAATTTTCTCTTTAAAAATTTAAAGTATACATTTGAAAGAAATAACTATGGCTATAATTTCAAATTAAGTCTTTAAAACAATGAAGAGAGTAGAATAAAGGCTTTGTTGTAAGTCATTTTACAAGGTACCAAGTGGTGGTCTAAGTCTTTATTTTCATGATGTTACGCTGGATGTTTTTTTATAGTAAATATCATTATAAACTTTTTAAAAGATTGGTGATTAATTATCAGGTAAAACTTCTAGGCTTAAATTTTTGCCTTGTTTTCTGTTTCTCAAGTCTCATAGTCTGTCTGAATTGCTGCATAGGTCAGTTAACAATGAAAATTAGATTTTTTTAATTTAATGCTTCCCCCTAGCTTTATTAAGATATAATTGACATATAACACTGCATAAGTTTAGTGTGTACAATGTATCGATTTGATACGCTTGCATATTACATAAGGATTACCACTGTGCCCGTTAGCTAGCACCTGTATCATGTCACATAAATACCATTTATCAAGGTTTGTTTAAATTGCAGTCTCTAAGTTCTGGACTCCATATCAGCACAAATTAAACAGTCGTCAATATGCTTTTCCCTTTTTAGTTCAGCCCGACTGTGTGCTCCAAGTGTGAAGATGCAATCGTGATTCTATCTCAGACTCCGGGGGCCAGCACATTTCCACTTCTCCAGCCTCACATTCTCTCCTGCAACTTGGATCCTATCAAGTAAAAGCTGAGAAAAAAACCCCAAATCAGCCAGATGCCAAGATCTGGTTCTATGCTTTGTGTATAGAATGTGCACATTCTTTTCAAAAGAATGTGCTGCAATAACTGTTTTGCCTAAATCCAGGTTAGATAAAGGAGATGTTCTCAGGAATGAAATGAGAGGTCCCTTCCCAGTCCTGGTACGATGAGTCTGAAATAGGAGCACTATTCCCAGGTACGCCCATGGCGAAATGGTAGCAGAGGCAACATCGATTCTGCAGTACTTAATCTTCAAAATGTCAAGATTTCCAGTGTGGAAATTACTGAGCTAGATTAATTTAAGATAAATTATTGATGGCAATTAGATGGAGACAAGTTTATGGCAAGAATCAATCTTTGAAGGCAAAAACTCATTTGCTAATGATATTATATTACTTAACATTTGTAGAGGTCTGTTAGATTTTTAGAAAAATTTAGCATCGATTATGGTTTTTTCCCAGAACACTGGGAAGAGATCATCAGCATTTCATACATGGGTTACTCAAACTCACAAAATTTGCAAGAAAATGCCTCGGTCTTCTAACCCAGAAACCTGTGCAGGTCCCCATTACACTAGACTCATTAGTCTCTGTGTCTAACCCCTTTAGAGGGTCATCGTATATGGTGGGCATGTGGATAGTAATCCATGATAATAAAAGGTGTCATTATTAATTAATCTTATCTAAACCAAAAATTCAGACAGTGGTACAAAATATTTCTCTACTTGTTTTAACCAGAGTCATTTTCTATCTTGCTATCCCTTTTTTGTTAGTGTTTTATTTTCCCATATTGGGTTTACCAAATATAGTTTTCCTCTTTGCCTTACCCTCAGCTCCTGGTTTAGACTTAATCCTGTTGGGAACGCACACAAATCTGTAATCTCTCTGGTTCTTTGGGGAGGTAGCAATGAGGGGCACTTTATTTTTTTTTAATTTCAGTCATTTCTATTTTTTACCCTGGTGGAACGTAGGAAATCGCCACGACAGCCAATCCACTGTAGTAACATAAAGCTGATGTGCTATTAAGCTAAGAAAGACACTGTTATTTTGACTATGTTTCATCCAAGTTCCTTTCCCTACAATGAATAAATGTGAAAGAAAACCCCTTCTTCCTATAACCACCTTCCAAGTTTTGTCTTACATCTTATTCCTCATCCAGCCTCCCCCCACCAAAAAAAAAAGGTCTTCAAGTGGTTAGAACTTGCAGCACACAGAGCTAGTAAAATTAGTGTTGAGTGTTTTAGGTTTATTCTACTGACTAATATATCCCATGTATCTAAAACCCCCAGGTTATAAATTAGCAACCTCATCTCCACAGAGAAAATGGAACATATTATAATGTCTAATCTTACTGCCAATATGTTCAGGCAGAAAAAGGCATGATGGCAAATCACCCTCTGGCTGCGTAACACATATGAATCAGTGAGACGGCCCTAACAAGATTGGGTAGCTGTACAATTGGATAAAGGCCCAGTACTTTGTCCAACAATCTGAAAGGCAGGTCTGTGCAGAGCGTGCATGACAGTGTACATAAAGCCCACAGAGAACAGAGAAGTGACTTGAGCACCAGCAGTATTAGCATTTTAATAACAAATGATACACAGAGAAGGCTGGTTTCAAAAGATACATGGAAGGTCTTTGGAGAACTCACCTGTGGGCCCCATTGGTACAATCTTCCTTTCAAATGCCGTCCTAGCCTTGGATTGCCAGCTTTGCTTTGACTCTGAGCAGTATCAGTCTACAAAAGCATAAGGGTTAGCTTTCCATTGGAAGAGCATGTAAAGGAAGCTCCAGAGCAAGGCTGCATTTATGAAAGAAGAGCACTCCCATACATCGCGGGACTGTGGAAGCTTGAAGGCACAAAATTAATCAGAGCCCTTTCCCCTTCTCCTCCTAAAAGGCTGCAACAAACAGAGACAAAGGAAAGGCTGCCCTTCACTTGCCCACCTGCTTGCCCTTTATTAGCATCACAGTTCTTCAAATGCCAGGCAGAAGGTTAAGGAACCTCTAATTAAAATGCAGAAGAGCTTTTACCTTGGAAGTATTCCATGGTGAGAAGATTGAAACCCAGCCATGGAGTTAATCTTAATCTTTCAACAGAAGATAAGAGAGAATCCTTGATTTTTCTCTTTTTAGTACAGTGTAGCAGAATATAATTATAGAATTTTAAATTATATCATTTATTTTTGGGACTTATGACTTGATTTTGAGAAATCGACATCATGAAGTGGGATCTGGCCATGGCAGTTTGATGGTAACATCATACCTTTCACTCAGATAAAAAAATGCATGAGATATAATGGCAATAATAATACAACTTAGCATTTTAAAAAGCAGTTTTAAACCAATTTACAAAATATTAATACTGTATGTATTTTTGTCACTCTTAATTAAACTGAGTAATAGGCCAATTCAATATTAAGAAACATTAAAAGAGTCCTTTGACTAAAAGTAAATAAAGTTTGTCTTTTGAAAATAATGTTAGCTTACGTTAATTCTGCATTTATGATGTGTTACCTCTATGGTGTCCCTTCATCTATACGAGTATGCCCAGAAGTTGGTCAAATCATTACCCTCTTTTATAAATAAGAAAAATGAAGCAGAAAATTAAGGAACTTGCCTAAAGTCAAATAGCTAGAAACTGAGAGGCACAGTCACCCAGGCAGATGACCCCAGAGCTCCCTGACCTCTATATTTGGACAGTTTTTGCACAATGAGATGATGTTTGTCCAAGTACCTCTCGTAGACTATCTGCTCAATGTTTGTTCAGTTCCTTTCCCTTCTGAAAAACATTAGTGGGTAACCACACCCATTAAATCTGACAGTCTATGGGTTCTACTCACAAAAATAATGAGCTAAAAACATTGCATTAAAATTTATAGTTAAATGTAATGTAATGATTTATATTTTACTAAATTATCTTGTTTTATATGTAAAGCAAAATTTAGTGTGCTTTGCAAAACAAGGCAGCAGAGATTCGACTTTTATCCCAGAAGTTTTGATGTACTTACTAAGACCAGATAAGTAATGAATATCCCTTGTGGATAATCACACTGATAAGTATGTGGTCTCCAGGAAAACACTTCACTTTCATTTGGTGTACACAGTTATGGTCACTATGTTAAATAAGATAGGGCCCTCAGAATAGGCCACGACAGTCACTCAATTTCATATTCCTGGCCCCTCCACCCAGACTCTTGGGTGGGGATGGGCTGAAATATGAAGTTTTAACAAACACTGTCTTCATTTTAAAGAATGCTAATATTTGAAATTCATAATACATATTAATAAAAATAAAATATTCTTCTCCCGAGCCTCAAACCTCCTTAAATCTACCCTAAGACTTTGAGCTGCCAACACAGGTCTGAGTGTCTCAAGACGCTCCAGTCTAGAAAAACTCTGACCGGGGTGTGAAACGTTGCTGGAAACTGTGCCCAGAGAAGTGCAGACACTTGCCCGACTTTACATAGGCAGGCAGCAGACAGAAACTGTGATGCAAAAGAAAACAAATATGTGGCAGCATTATGGGCATTGCGAATCACCGAGGAACTGTGTCATTATTATGGCTGCTATTGTATAACAACAATTTAATGGGGGGAAGTCACTTCCTTATTGTGTACAGATGTAACAGGAATTTCTATTTCTTCTTTGTATGGTGCATTTCATGCAGCAGTTTTTGAGTCATAATAAGAAAAAATGGTCTTCACTATGATGATGGTAACAATGGAGAAAGCGTCTGTGTTACAACAGCAGATGGTTTCAGGAGCCCTGCCACCCCTGACTGCCACCCCTGACCTTACGAACCTCACCCTCACCAACCTGCTTGGGAAAGTTCCTGGAGACTGTTCCCTGCTTGGTCAAGCCTACTGAGTAGAGTGGAAAGAGGGGGCGTGCTGGACCTAGGGGAGTAATCTTGCGCATGAAAAGAGAGCCAGAGCAGTCATGGATGGAAGCAGAAAACAAAGAAATGAAGAGCTGATGAGACCTTTGGTCACCTGATCACAGACCCCAAAGTCCTGACATCTGCTGCCAGTGCCTGGTATGTGGGCCCTGCTCCTCCGAGGTCACTCACTTCGTCTCTGGCCCCGTGAATGTAAATTCCTACTCTTTCACGTTCCTGGTCTCCATCGCCATTGCTTACAGTCAGAAGGGCCTACAGTTTTCAATGTCTAACATAGAAATGATCATTGTTTTGAAGACACAAATCTTGGATAATGGAAAGAGACACACAGCCAGTTTTCACAGTGAGAATTCCATATGAAAGAAGGCATACAAGGTAGATTGAATGAATTAAGGGCCCTGATACTTTCCTTCTCTGCATTCGTTTCCTTTGCCATGTACTGTTGTTTTTCTTCTCATTAGAGAGGTGAAGACTATTTTCCCATCTCTCGAGTCTGGGCTGGTCCTGTAAATTATTTGGCTGAGAAGCTCGTGACTGAAGGGATTATGAGGTGTCAAGTCGAGGCTTCAAGAGTCCTCTTGTGTGTCCGTCAATGTCCTTACACTTTCCCCACTGGCAGGGCTGCCCTGCTAGGAGATGAGAGGTCACGTGGGGCAGAGCAGTCACCCGACAGCCACCCACTCATTCTTTGTGCAAACCCTGCTGAGACGAGCAGAGCCACCTGTCCTAGTCACAGCGGAGTCCATACACATCGGCGGTAAACAGTTATCATTTAGGCTAGTGATGATTTGTACTTTTGGCTATCTGTCATTATTGTGGTAATAGATGGGTGGGGATTATAATGCAGACTGTGAAAATATTTGCCTATTTGGGGTGGGGTAGAGGGAGGTATAGATTTATACTTGAAAATTAATTGTACGTCCTCTGACATAAATATACACAATTAGCTTGTTTAATATCAGTGAAAGTGGATTATATCTAACTTTAATTTAGTGTCCCTGGAGCTTCAAATCTTAAAGCCCTCCTTAAGAAAAATTACATATTATCAGTTAATTATATCTGTTGGGATTTACCACATCCTTAGGTTCTTACTTCAGTATCAACAAAATATTTTCATTAGGAACTGTTTATCCATTTTCTTAGTCACTTTGAAGAACTTTTTTGTTTCCATTTTTTCACTGCCATTAAAACCCCCTGCACTCTTTTTTTTTCGGCATATATATCAGAGTCCTTGCAGAAAGAAGATGGCACACACCAATGAGGACAGTTTGGAGGGGGGTTAACAAGGGAATACTTATATAGGTTTGGGTGAACTAACCCACATGCAACGTCCAGGACTCAACACTGGAAATACTGGGACTGTTACTACTCTGGGCTGAAGGCACAGGACAGGTAGCTGGTTCTTGCAACCTGAAAGAAGAAAGCCCTTTGTAGAGCCTGCAGGTAGAGAGCTGTGAGATTAAAATCCCCACACTTATTTCTCTCCTTCAATCTGTTTCCTGGAATCTCTGTTAGCCAACGGCCATATGTGGGCACAGGAGCCCACTGATGCAGTGAAAACAAGGAAGCTTCAGAAGCCAGGGCAGGGGAGGATGGAGGTTAACCTGATGGGGCCAGTGTAAGCATCAGGGCACATGGGCTCCTCATGTTTCACTGGAACAGTATCTTGGGTAATACTGCTTTAAACCAAGGGGCTCACTAAACGTCAAATGGGGTGTGGCAATGAGCCCAGAACCATGGGTTTACTGGTTTTATTACACCACCTAAAAGCTACTGAAAATTCACTACATTGTGAAGGCATTGCCAACATAAAAGATTGGAAGGGATGCCTTATATGGATGTGTTACCATCTTTGAAGATGCAGTAAGAATCTTATATCAAAAGCTATTATCTAACTTCCTTTCAAGGTAGAGGTTCTGAATTTTAGGCCTGAGTATAGGAGTAAGCACAAATTCCATCGCTCCCAATGATCCACTCGGGAAATTTCAGATCCTTATCTTCAAAAGTTAGTTACTTATGAGGGTGACTATGAAGTGAGAAAAAGGATATGCTCCCCATATTTTTAAGAATTACCTGATATTGACTCTATGCTGTTTCTAGTTCCCAAAAAGTAGAGAATGGTCAGTTGGGTAAAGGGTATAGAAGGCCAAATAAATAATGGGCTTTTTCTGAAGTTCACTTTCGTGGGGCCATTTGGTCCCTGGACACAACCATTGGTTATTTTTCAAGTTCTTGAATATATAGTTTAGTTTAAACACTTTGAAAAAGCCAAATTCTTATATTGGTTCTCCAACAGATGGAGTGATTGCTATTATAGAACTGGTTGAATGGAAGCCACTAGATCCACATCACCCTAGAAAACTCGTTGACCTTTTTCTCAACAGTCTGCAGAGAGTAGTGTCACTTTCAAGGGCTTAAAACTTGGAAAGACAGTGATCTCTACCAAATTCTCTTTCTAACAACCTGTCTGGTCTGTGCAAAAACATGTGGGCCTTGGAGAATGACAATGGATTATCATCAGCTTTACCATGCAGTGACTCCAGTTGCTTATGGTATGTTAGCTGTGTGTGTGTGTGTGTGTGTGTGCGCCTTACCAGTTTTTGGTACCTAGTATGCAATGATTGATCTGGAGAACTTTTTTCCTCTCTGTATCTCTTAGTAAAGACTCCCAACAAGAGTGAGTTTCCATTTTCCTGTCCTTTCACTGACCTACCTCAGAGCTTTCCCAACTCAGCAACCCTCCTGCATCTAGTCTGTAAGGACCACTACTCCCTCTCCATTCTAGAAGTTTATTCTAGTCTACTTTATCAACAGTATGTGATTGGACCTGGTGATCAGGAAGCTGTTTTCTTAGCTGTTAAATATAGCAATCCCGCATGCACATATTTTAACACTTTTATAACACACAGGAGGATATGCACCAGAGGGCAAGACACAGCCTTGAACATTCCGAGGCCTGCTTCCTCAATTTGATTTTGAGGGTTCCAGTTGTTCAAGTGTGTTTTACATCTCTTCCAAGATGAAATACAAGTCATTGTCTCTGATATGTCCCAAAGGCACAAAGAAGAGAAACAGCTAATGGGAATCTAGAAGTTTCAGACAGTATATTCCTCAAATAATGCAGAAAGCTGATGATTTTTTTGAGTTCTGGAGCACAAGAAAGATGTACAACAGAACCAAACTTCCATGCAGGCTGCTTTACCATTTGGGCCCCAGGACTCAGGTCAAATGGAGCTTGGAAATACCTGTGTCAGATAGGGATGCCCTATGGACCCTTTCGGGCCTCTAGGATTTTAAAGAAAAATCATATTATCAAAGTAAAATTTCTTTGCAGGTAATATCATCCTTTTAAGGAATAACTTTTGTGTTGTACTGTTTTTAGAGAGACATTAGTTCTTTGATGCAGAAGGCCAGGTCTTGATCCAGAGCTATAGAAATCTGCACTGCATTCCTTCTGCTGGGGCTTACCAGATATCACAGACAGTGTCTTTATCCATGACTTACACCTCCTACAACATCAGATCTACGCAGCCAGATAGGGTAACTTGTGGGGCAACTTGTATCTCGGCTCATTCCTGTGCAAACCCTTTCTTGTTCTGTGTTCCCTTTGAAAGTCTCACCCATTTGCGTCCCTTAATAAAAGGGTTGGAACTGTATTTATAAATACAGTACATCCTTCCTTCAGAATCTAAAGAGACCCATCAAGTTTTGTATTACCTTTCTAATGATTAGAGGGAAGAGGTAAATAACTCGTTCTTTATCTTAACGAGAATATACTGGACCCTTATAATCACCTATTTATGCCAAAAGTATGGCAGGCTCTTATATCTTTCTGTAGTTTTTGTTACCCTGCGTTATGTATGAGATGTACTATGGCATCCAACCTGTTTCTGCTTTCTGTTTAACAGGCACACTTAGAATAATGTTATCAATATTATAGAGTAGTGTGATTGAGGAGCATCAGGGAAATTGAGGTTACTGTATGACATAACATGACAGACAACAGGAAAGTTACATGATCCTAGGGAAAAATAATAAAGGTACACTGCTAATTTCGCAATGTGACATATTTAGATTTTATATTGTATCAGATTTCTCTTGCTGTGCAACAAATTGCTACATACTTGGTAGCTAAAAGAACGGCCTGCCACTGTTATCTCACAGTTCTGTAGGCCTGCAGGTCTAAGACCCAGGCTCTGCTCTGCTGGGTTCTCTGCTCAGGGCCTTACACTCGAGGTCTTGGCGGGGCTGCATGAGGATCTGGAACTCTGGGAAAACACTCTTTTCCAGCATCACTCATGCTGCTGGCAGCATCCAGTTCTCTGGAGCTGGGAGACCCATCTTCTCATCTTTGGGTTTCCTATTTCCTTGATAGCTGGCTCTCGGCTCTCGGAGACCACCCACGTTTCTTACCACACAGCTCTCTCCGTCTCTCTTCATGGAGCCACGAGGAATCTCCGCATAGAGTTTTAGCACAGACGTACCTCAGAAATAAGCTTCATCAGTTAAAGAAAGAAATGGAGAAAGGTTTTCACATACACTTGTGGTGGTACTGTGGAATATTTCCTCAAGGAAAGCTGGTTGCTGCTTAAATGATTGGAATGTGGGCGTGTGGTCTGTGAAGGACCTTAATATTCCATTTGAATGGGTGCCCTCAACCCTCTCCTTGTGCTGTCTCAATACGTTTTTAATTAAGATATAATTGACTTATATACCACATGAGTTTGGGGTGTGCAACATAACAATTTTATATTTGTATATATCGGGAAATGATCACATGATAAGTCTAGTTAACATCCATTACCAGGCATAGTTACACAATTTTAGTTTACAATTAGGACTTTTAAGATCTACTTCCTTAGCGACTTTCAAATATCCAATACGCTGTTATTAACCATAGTGACTATGCTGTACATTGTCTGTGTTATTATTTTTTAAAATTTTTCTTTATTTATTTTTCAAGTACAGTTTTCTGTCTATTACTCCCATCCCAGCCCACCCCGCCCCATGCTCCCCACTTCCCTCCCATTTCCACCCCCTTAGTTGTTCATTTTATACCTAGAAGTTTATACAACTTCTTGATTATTCTTAAATTCTAAAAGTCAAGCAACATGACAGTCTTCTGCCCATCTGGCAGGCCCCTGTCAGCTCTGACTACGGAGCCCAGTGATGTAGACATACCGATAACCACTCAGGCTGTTTTAAACCACATAAGTAATCACATCACTTTAACCTCTCAAAGGTAAGTTTTGCCAAGTGGTCACTGCCAAGTACATTTCCTCCCTCCATCTTTCCCTCCTTTCCTGCCTTCCTTCCTTTTATGACCATCTTTATGGTATGAAAACAGATGTCGGTTTGGCAAAAGCTCGCATTCTTCCCCTTGCCCCTAAGACTAAACTTGGGTGAACAGCATCCTTGTAAACCAACCTCCAAGGAAGCTGTTTTTGGTCTTTCCAAACCAAAGGATCTATTTATTACTATCCAGGTATTTAACTCATTATAATTGAACGATGAGAAGTATATGTATTTTTCCTTCCAACAAGGAAAAATTAGACTATACATCATGCCCAAAATCTTTAATATTATCTGGTTGTGACTTACTGGCTATTGCCTCAGTATTTGCCACATAGAAAACTGAGGCATCCCATTTTGGATCCTCCTATAACCATATGGAAAATAGGCAAACATCTTAAAAGGAATCTTTCCAAAATCGACTCCATTATCTCTGTCTACAAATAAATTCTGTTTACAGTATCTATGTATCTAAGTATTTTACAAATGTTTATTTAATAAAACAATTAGTGTTTATATTATAATCATGCCACTGGTAAATGCAGAGAGAAGTGCATGCTATAATTTGATTTACTTACTCAACTCTTTTCTGGTTTTGGCATAACATTTTTTTACATAATTTTCTATGTACCTATTTTTATTTATATTGTCCAAAATCGGCCATGCTCCTGTTTGTGTTTTTCCTGCCTTCATATAGTCGAACATAACAGATAGTCTATCAAGCCAGGATTCTCTTGGAGACCTTGCCTGGAAACATTCTTGGAACATTTCCAAATTACACCTGGACTGTTTTCTCTTTAGCAATGCCTTGAAGTTGCCTCCTGCACCTCCTCTTTGCCACTTTCCTTTATTGTCACTCTTCAACTGATTTGTAACATGCCGTGTGTGGAAAGCAACTATTTTACATTTTAAATGATTCAATTTCTATTGTTATAAACAACTTTTGAGGCAGCACTTATTAGAAGGGGCTGAGGAATATATGTCTATATAAAATCTATCAATCCCCCTGTTTTCAAATTTATAGCTCATCTACATTTTCCTTGGATTTGAATGCCTTCCCAAGCCAAACCAGGTGGCCTCAGTGGAGGACTGGCTTGTGAATGAACCTCGGGTTTCTTAATCTCTCAAAATGTTTCCATTTTATTGCATTGTTGACTTCCAAATGTTTGCTGAAATCTTTTGTTCATTGATGTTTTGCCCCTATTCATTTTGCTTTTGAGGATTTACGTATATTTTTACTTTCATTTTTAAAAGAATTTTGAGAGTAAGAAGATTAATATGTATGACCTAGCTGCTGTGGTTAACTAGAAATATTTCTTTAATTTTTTATCAGTTATCTTCTAAGCGCTACAATTTCTATCTTTAAAGAGGCATCTCCCACATGGAACCATGAACTCAGGATCATAACCTTGCATATTGATCACAGGCTAAGGGGATGTGAGCGGGGAAAAAAGATTTTACAGATTTCTGGTACAATCCGCTTTTTAAATCTAAGGGTACATGGGCCAATTGCATGTGGATAATAGCAAAGCTGGGAGTAAAACATGTATTCGGACCTGTTCTTTCTATTCTTCATGCTTTTTTTCTCTGATCAAACATTTTTTGAGGACCAGACACTGCACTACCTGCTGAGGAGAGAGTTTGGGCAAGAAATTGCCCAGGGAGCTCCGTGTCTGCAAGACAGTAGGTCAAGGGTGAAGAGGGACATTCGGAATTCCCCAAAGCATATCAAATATTATAATTTTATATTTGAGGAACTTAAAAAGAAGTAGTTTCATAATACAAACAACAGAAATAAAGCTTCACACAAATTCTTGTCTCGCTGGGGCATGTAAAGTAAAAATATATAACTGGAGTCTTCACTATAGCTCTCAGGGTACCCTGGCATGGTTAAAGGATGGTGGAGATGTTTAATTTATCACGAAGAAGGCAGATAACAATGTTGAGAAATAATGATGTTATATATAATGTGTAGGTCTTAGAAAATCACTCTCGTGTTCTTTCTTTTAAATAGCTTTTGCTTAAGCTTAATCATCTTGGCTAAGCAAAGAGTTCTTGCTCTGAAATAAAGTTGGTTTTCCAGTGTAAGACACTCCTGGGTGTTTCACATCGTCTTTTCTCAAGATTTCTATAACGTGGTGCTTGTGTTTGCCACAGGACTCTCCTTACTAAGCACAGGCTGTTTTGTTTCTGGTTGCTACCCTGCAGAACAGCTGTCTGAAGAGTCACTTCTGGTTTCAATAACGTCAGTAAGCTATGTTTCCATTCTCTCTGGGAGGAACATATTCCTCCCAGTGAACTGGTGTTCATGATGGACGGAGGAAATGGGAAGAGTATTTAAAAATGGCTTCATATGTAAAGCTCCTCTTTTACTAGAGTACATGGTGCTATGAGCCTTTCTCCATGACACCGTTGAATATTCCCCAGAGGAAAGTGTCTCCAGCTATCGCTACCTATTTATTTCATGCCTGATGTCAGGCGAGGTACATTAGGAACATTGTATTAAATCGAGGGTACAAAATATGATCTTTGTGAAAGAGTGAGCAGAGATGGTAATGAAAAATAGAGACGACTTTTATTATGAATGGACAGACACTAAATGTTTGCTGGCCATTTATTATTTCTGTCAATAACCAAGAAAAAAGAATAAATAATTTAACAGTTATTATACTGGTTTGAGATTTTATTTGTGATTTGTTTACTTACATTTAAACCTTTCATATTGTCTTTTGTCTCAGTAATTTGATATTGGTAATGCAAACACTTTATGCTTTTTTTCAAATGCAGTAACATATTTTTTAACTTCAGTTGCATTATATATGTTAATATTGTTAATTGGATTAAAGAAGCCCCTAAACTCTATCTATTATATACATTAATTAGGAAATATTCCAAATAACTAATTTCTTTTTTAAAAGACTTTATATTTGTTTTTTAGAAAGGACAAGGGAGGAAGAAAGGGAGAGAAACATCGATGTGTGGTTGCCTCTCACGTACCACTTACTGGGGACCTGGCTCACAACCCAGGCATGTGCCCTGACTGGGAATCAAACCAGCAACCCTTTGGTTTGCAGGCCAGTACTCAGTCCACTGAGCCACACCAGCCAGGGCTCAAATAACTAATTTCTGAGAAAACTTTTTGGTACCTAGATTATTTATAAGTTTGGTAGGGTCTATAGTCCTTAAACTTGACAGAACAATAGAGGCAGTAGGAAGTCTGTTTGGAACTAAGCACAGGTTCACTTTAATGATTCTCATTAAACATCTATTGTGCTTTATAATTCCTGTACTAATAAGAGCTCTTTTTCCCTATTTACAGAGTCAGGTGATGCATGGTTTGTTAGCATTTCTCTAATTAGTAAGATTGATTTTAAAAACTCATTACAATTTGATTTTAGGAGGTCAAATAAAATTAAAAGCACCTGAGAAATTAAAAATTAAGTACAGATCTTCATCTGACCTGTCTGAGCAATAACATCTCTCATCAACCATAATGCCAATATTTCTAAACGTAAATGTGATTAATTAAGAAATAAAAAATGTGTATGAACTTTTATCTTTCAAGGTAATGCCATGGTATTAAACTAAAAAACCTTACTAAATAGTTTTTTAAAACTATCCTGTGATTAACCTGTTTTTTTCCACAGTCCATACTGTAAAAAGGCTTTAGAAAACATTGATGTTAACTTTAAAATTAAAAAAGGGGCATTAATATTCTGCACGCTCTTCTTAAATCAGCGTGTCTGAATGTGGGGGGACCGAAGCAACCCTGTGTCGTTCATCTCAACATTTTGTAACATTAACTCCTGCAGAATGACCACCAGTGTCTCAGACGCTGACGACATCTTCGTGGGTCTGGTTGGTGGGGACTCGTTCACAGACACGTCAGCGTGATTAATGAACTTCTCATTATTTTTGCAGATATCAGGACTTTGGGCAATATAACTGTCAGATGATCAGAGTGGTGCTTCTAAGGTTCATTTATGTGACTGAATAATGTCTATAAATTGTCCATGATATCTGGAATTTTAATATTATCACAATTTTTAAAGACAGTTTATATATTTTAAGCATCAAAAGATTGATGAGTTCTTTAGGAATTTAATGAAAAAATACTTCTTTAAAATTTGTGAAAGCAGTGGGACAGTGCTGTGATCCGATTTCCACCTAAAATGATTTAGAAGTGAAGTAAACACAAATGGTGAGAATACTTATAAAATTAATTCCGACGGAGCTTTTAGTTCTTAAAATTGGGATCTATGGGCTTGAGAAGTTCACCGTGTTTTGTCCGTCAGCAGGATGCTGGTTACTCCCTCCCTCCAGACGGCAGCTGCCTTGCTGGTGGCTGCTGAGGAGCCCCTGCCAGGGGCAGCAAGAGCCGCAGAAAGGCCCAGGGAGCAGGAGGACACTTGACCTGGCTTCTGACAGCGTCATCAGCATCGCAGCAAGCAGTGACCACTCTGCCACCTGCAGTGCCACCAACAGTGTCTCTAAGTAGCAAAAATGGCCCAGCTTATGTTAAAAAGCATTGCTTTCAAACATGTTTTTTTAAAAGTGGTCATAGGCATCACTTCTTCTGGGATTTAAAATTTGTCTCTGACAGGGGTCATTTTTTAAAAAAAAAGCATTCTTTAAAAATAAACATCAAAACCAACAAGAAGACCCAATCATTTGTAGTTTATGTATTTCTTATAAAAGTGGGGAAAGGTGTTTACAATAAAGAATGGCTGTTTGTGGAACTTTTTTCACTATATGAAATTATCTTTATCCTCCTTTTAAAGTGTAGCCAGCGATTCTTCACTTACCCTTTTTTTTTCCTGCTTTGAAAAGGAAAATCACAGGACCTCAATGCATGTGAGACAGGGTGGCAAAGCATTTCCTGAGATTAGCAGAAATCCAGTTCTTACTATCATTACCTAAGTGGAATGTAGACCATCCTAGAACTAACGTTTCCCTAATACCTTATAGGTTGTCGATTGAGAACTTTTAAAGAGAGAGTTACAAAAATATTTTAAGCATACAGAACAAGGCAAAATACCAAACTGCTGAGGAGGTGAAGGTAGGCGGCATTTTAAAATGCTTTAAGACTAAAAAGAAAGTAAATAAAAAATAAATAAAAGCTATATTAGTTTCCTATTGCTGCTCTATCAAATTACCACACACTTAGAGGTTTAAAATGATAGAAACTTATTATCTTACAGTTCCCGAGGTCAGACATCTGCAAGCGGTTTCACGGGGCTAAAATCAAGGTGTCGGCAGGCCTGTGTTTCCTTTAATGAATTGGTGGTCACTTCATTTGCATAGTCTTTCAAGCAAGTGCATTTTTCATGAGCTAAGGTGACTAAAGACACAGTTAAAGGAAGTCCAGTTCAAGGCAATAGTGAAACTCAAGAGCTCCTTCTCCTTTAAAGCTTCCCCTTTCCTGGGCCAAGCCTACCTCAGGGTGAGGAATGTGCAGGCAGGAGGATAGTTTTAGGTTATGTTTTTAGTATTCGTCCTACCCTTCCTCCCACCATGTGGATACTGTTTTGGACCCCTGCATAGATAGAACACCAGGTGATCTGTAATTAGAGAAAAGGCACAGAAATTTAACTTGAAGGGTACAACTCTCATCATTACCTGAGCCCCTGGGGCTCCAGGTTGCATGCCTGTGGGTTCTCTGGAGATACCTTGTCACAGACAAGCCTCTCACCTGACCAAGCAGGAGTCCATTTGAGAAGCTGGTGTTTCCCGGCAGCAGGGGCAGCAGCAGGAGAGATGGTGGCCTAGGAGCGGCCTGTGCTCTCAGCTCGGCACAGACTGATTCTGTTCACTGGAGCCCACAGAGAAGCACCTGGGTTGGGTCCTTCTCAGAGGAACCCTTATCCGAACAGGCAACCTAGTGGAAGGCAGGGGCCTGGGAAGTTATTCTAACAACTGAATCACAGGTCCCCCTGTCTCTGGGGACCTGAATCTAAGAGGGAACTCAGAAGCAGACACCTGAAAAAAATTTCGCTTGTTTCCAAAAATTGTCAGCTGAGCAACCTGTGTTCCACTTAGGTCCTCTAAGGAGGAAAGGGACTTTATTGCTTTTTCCAGCTTCTGGAGGCCACCTGCAGTCCTTGGCTTGTAGCCCCTTCCTCTGTCCTCAAAGCCGGCAGGATAGCATCTTCTAGACTAATAATTCTTTCTTACCTTACTTGCTATTCAGATGTCTACATTCCTATTTATAAAAAGGTACAGATTAATACTAAAAATATATATAAACCACAAGCTGTATAATGACTTCTTGGAGGCTGGGGAATATTTTAGCCAGTCCTGGTGCCTTCGATTTATGGGAACCACCCAGAAGTTTCCTCAGGGAAAATGAAGACTTTGTTGTGGATTTTTCCAGCTGTGTAGGACAATAGAAAACAATGTGCCTGACTTGTATCCCCTCACCCTTGTGACTCTGTGGCTGCCTGACTTCCAGCCTATGGTTCTTTCATTTTAGAACTTCCTGTGGTTGTAAAAGAACACTTTGGCTCGTGTGCAGCCCGCTGGACATGCCATAGTTACAGGTCTCAAGCAATGATTAACAGGAAATAACATATAACTCACCTTCTCTCTCCCCTCCAGTTGGAATAGCTCTGGCCTTCAAAGTTTCTCTAGTTAAATTAAACTCCAGGAGTCCCCAGCAGGAGCTGGCTTTAAAATACACCTTACCTTGTTTGCTTTTTTCTATACTTATCTGATTTTTCATCCCCACACTGATTATTATTTTTGTTTTTATTTTATTTTATTTTCCAAATAACTAACATGTGCTTAAAACCTTGTCCCAGGACTGCTTCTGGGTCAATCCAGAGCCAGGACCAGGGCACTGTTAGGGCTGGAATTAGATAAAAGTAGCCAAAAGGAACCCGAGGCAGGCTCCAGACTGTCTCAGCAAGGAAGATAGAAAGTACAGAAAATACAAAGAGTGCTGAACAAGATAAACCGCCTTGTGCATGACCTTGTCCTTGCAGAAACGTATCCATTGTTGCAAGCAGAGAACATAGCCATGTGTGTTCTCTCAGGATAGCCAACTGCTAACAGCTATGTCTGCTTCTGTATTTGCTGCTCGCTTGCTTGTTTGCTCACCCCAAGAAAAACCCCAGGCTGTAAGCGCCAGGCGCGACTCTCATCTGCAGCCATTTTGGCACCGTGTCTCCGGAGACAACCCGAGAGTTCGCCCCTGCGCAGGTAAAAACTTTGAAACTTTGGCCAATAAAGTTCCATCTTAAAATCCTGAAAGCTCCCGACATTTTTGCTCGCATTGGGTATGTTACAGGCACCACATCTTCTTTACCCGAGAGGTCCATTTTGCCTGGAATTTTAAATTATGAGATTGGCAGGTGACTCATTTTGAGGTTCTGCGATATTACTTAAATTAAATACACACTTTTCTTCCTGGGTTTACACATTGATCTAAGAGTCAAGTCCTTTTTGAACTTTAGAGTTGGAAGGTGATATAGACATTCTATTTCTGTATGCACATCACTTTATTTTACACACTAGGAAGTAATGTCCCAGGAAAACCGAGGGTAGGAAGTAGTTAACAAACCAGGGTTAACTTAAAACATATATAAGTTGATATATAAAGTTAGCACCTAATAGGTAGTATTCATATAGCTTTGTCCTCATTTTTTCCGTACCTTCAAGGTGATCACGTGTCTGTGTGTGTTTATGTATGAGTTCTCATTATTTCAAGATCTCATAGGCCAAAGACTTCACAATGTCTACTAATTTATTCCCTGGATGCTCATGGGAGCATCCCATGTCTAATAACTGCACTATCCAGCTCATCAGACACCCAGCTTTAACACAGCAATGGCTAATCCAGTCATCCGACCCAGCCCACCTCCTCTCGCGCTTCCTGCTACTCTTTATTTCCACATCCATTTGATATCCGTCCCCACTGCCACTGCCACTGCCAGCCTCCTGATAGGTCTTCTTGATTCCTCTGTTACCCTTTCGATTTGTTCTGCACATAGCAGCTGGGAAGACATTTTAAGGGGTCAAATTCATGATATTCAATTGCTTAATACCCTTCACTAGTTGTCCACCATGCTCTGGATAAAACATCAAAAATTTTAGCACATGGATCAAGAGAAGTTTTAGTCTAGTTTTTCTTTTAGATAGGTAATATAAAGTATGTGTAATGGATTAAATGATTTCAAAGAAAGAAATAAGTAAACAGATGAGAAGAGCTAATTACAAGAGAGAGGTCCTTGAGAAAGCTGGGCAGGAGAAAATACAGAGAATACCCATGGATAAAGCTGAGGGAAGTGGTGGGTTTTAACAGGAGTGAAGGTAGAGAGTATAGGTAGAGATGTTTGGGTAAAAGCCATATGATGGTAAGTCCTGGAAAATGACATTTTTGCTCACCTTCAACATTTTGTACTTGCAGTTCTAAATGTCTGAGATCCACTCTTCTTTCACTCAGAAAATTTCAACTCACTTTTTTTCTGGTCTCTGGATCCAATGTACTTTTCCCTGGTAACCTTTTCTGACCTTCAAAATGCTTGTGCCCTCATCCCTGTCATGGCCTGTGCTTGTGTGGTTGGTGGTACGACACCGACTTCCCTGCCATTCCCAGTGTGAGCTCTCTATCCCATCCGTAAGGGCCTTGCCCTTTTCACCACGGTATTACTCTGGGCGACATGGTAGATACAAGTAAGTGTGGTTATTGATTGAATTAATATACCAGGAAATAAAAGAAATGTGTGTTCTTTCCAGTAAGAAGGGTGGTAAGGTGTTTTTTCTTACAAGATAAAGATTGGTAATAAATGGTAGAATAGAGGGGAAGGAATATACATAAAAACAGCAATACAAAATTTTCTGATGTAACTTGCTTTCCGCTATGGCTTTCAGGTCTATTGCTGATACTCTGACTCAGTTCCAAGAAAATCCTATTAGAAAACATTTTGACTATAGGGAAATGGGCCTTAGGAGGTGGGGGCAGTTCCTCTTTATATTACACAGTTTAAAGCTTAATTATGAAAAGTAAACTGTCCTCAGGAAATGCAGCTGAGCTAGTTCAGCTGTCCTAACATGGTCTTTTGACCTCAGTCTCTGTGTGACTGCTTGGAATGTGTAGGTTTTTAATTACCAGGGACAGAAACGTGTATTAGATGTCAATGAGACTTGCCAAGAATGGCTGTAGACGGCAGAAACCCAGATGTCTCCCAAGTGGACAGTGCAAAGCTGCTGGGCTCATTGTTTCCTATTTCAAGCGTAGTAATGCCTTCAATTGTTCTGTGATTCCATGTCTGATTCTTCTTCCTTGTCAGAATCTCCACTTACAGCCCCCTTCAGAGCTCCCAAGCTAGTAAATGTGTGGGGATTGCTCTGTGGTTTGCTTAGAAATGGCAGGAATTAGGAAAGCAATTCAGACTCTCTGGTTACTTTTCATTCTGTGCTCAGCTGTCCACATGTGCATAGCAGAGCAACAGGATCGTGCAGCTCAGGGAACTGTGTCATGCTCCAGCAGTCTTCACGCAAGTCCTGTCTCTTACCAGGATCTCATACAACTTTCACATTTTACTCCATACATTGAGTTGTCACTTACTGCCTTTTAGGTACCAAAATGGCTGCAGGTCTACTTATAAAACTAAAAATCCTGAGAAAGTGAACACAACCAAATGTTTTACCATAGAAATAAGAGAAGGAAACAACCTTTCAGGTCAGTCTTTGTACCCCCTTGTCAAATTACAATGCCATCCCCAGGAAAATGATGCAACAGATGTGACATAGTTCTCTACACAGTGAATTCAGACTTCTCAAATATTAGAAATACAAAGCACTCTGACAGATGGAGCCCATTTTACACACAGTAGCTTATAATGCATATTATGCAAAAATAAAGAAGGCAAAGCAGAAAAAGAAAATGTGAGCTTGATGGAATTTTAATAAAACATCTATGGTATGACTTTAATTTTTTTAACTTCATTTCTTAACTTTTCTTCCTTGAGGCAATGAATTTTCTTAGCCTTTCTTCGCTTATCTCTCTCTTCATAGCATATATTTAGACTGAGCTAGTGACAGAATTCTGTATAGCTTAGTTCTTTGAAAGAGAATTCTGACAGCCCCGCGAAGGACACCTGAGGGATTCTTCCCTCAGGATATCTCACGGTAAAGTCTACGGATTCATCTACTGGACTCTTTGTGTATTTCTGTTTCCTTCTAGTTAGAAAACAGAAGCCAAATATTCCTAGTTATAACAGAAATAAAAGATTCATGATATCATGGGGTAGAAATTTTGTGTAAAGCAACATGGGCACTATGGATTAAGTTAATTCACATATAGGTGAAAAACTAAGATGCAGAATAAGACGGAAAAGATTTCTACTAGCAAGAGAATCAGATACAGATAATATATGCCACTTTCAAACACTTTAAATAACAATAATACTTTTGATTCAATTATCTAAATATTTTACTGGCAAGTATTATACTTTGAGACTCACATGATTTGAGTAATCAGAATGGTTTTCTATTTCCTTTAGACTAGCATAGACTTGGGCTTGGAACAGTGATGTAGCCTGTAGAAAGCTTAAAAATATTATTTATTATTTATTGCTCATGGCTGAGGGTGACATTGGTGGTCAAAAGGGCAATTTCTGACTGACATTAGAATGGAGAGGAAAAAATTACGATACTAACTATAGCTCTCTGAATCTAGTTCTGACAGATTTGAGATATTTGGTCTACTGCAAAGTTCCAGAATAAATTTTTATACATGCTTTATTATTTGAGAGGATTTACATTATGCTTACTTAAAATAACTTTAGGTAAAATGTATTCAGGGAGATCTATTTGCAGGACCCAAGACTAGAAGCCTGTAATGATCACAGAGGTGATTAGTTTAACACATACATTTATACCCAAATAAGGACTTCATAATTTCAAGTAGAATGACATAGTTTAGAAATGCGTTGAGTAATAACTGGAATTTTACATTTATTTTATTTTGTAAAGTCTTCATTTAAAATTAAAAAATTACAAAAGCAAAAATAAGTTTTCCTGTTTCTCCCTTCCCTTTCAAATTTATTTATGGCATGTGAGAATGTATATTTAATATTATTTCTATAAATGCATTATAGTCTGTGTTGTTTCCCATTACACACACCAAACACATACTTGATAGTGTATAATAATTTGTTTGGGGAGCAATAGAAAACTATAAACACATTGATTTTCTGCTATACAAAGAATAAATTGCCATTCATTCAATAGACTACCAATTTTGTCCTTTTCTTCCTCCCTACTTTAAAAATATTACTTCAGATTATTCCTAAGGTTAACTTTAAGATATTTATAACTTTATACATTTATAAAGTTTTATTTTATAAATTATTATGTGTAATAAATATCTACTATCCACTAATAAAAAAAGATGCTATTAATGCATGCAGTTTATTTAATTTATCTTTTTTCTACATCTCTGCTTTATAGAATTATTGTAAAAGTTATTCAGCATTCTCATCCATAAGATAGTTTCCTCTATCTTTTGACTATCAGGTAAATTAAAAAATTGAAAACTCTTTTATAAGAGAGTTAAAACAGGGAGGCACTCAGCTAGGCTGTCTCAGTACACTATCTCAATCGTCAGAAAAGTATTTGTCAAATATCCAAAACCTTGAATACAAGTTAAGTGCTTATGGGCATCTCTAAATTAGCATGTATTAACTCAACTCTTGATTCCTGTTTTGATAGTTTATTGCCTGGTAGTGAACTGCTCCTAAACTTAGTGTTATAAAGCAGCCATTTTATTTCACTCAGGATCATGTGGATAAAGAATTTGGGAAGGGACAGAAAAGATGGCTCATCTGTGATTCACATGATACAGCTTTGGTGCCTGTGGCTGAAGAATGCACTCATCCCTGCTCTGCATGTCTGACACCATTGTTCTCTGTTGCTCTCTCTCTTCATCTTAATGGCCTGCCATTGTCATGGTCTGTCCACAGAGCTTGGGAGTCCCCACAACAGGATGGAGTAGTCATACTTCTTGCAGAATGCTTCAGCTTTCAAGTGTGAAGGTTCCAAGAAACAAAGTGAAAGTTGTCAAAAGAGATTGCCCTTAAGGCGTGGGCCCAGAAACTAGGACACCATCACCTGCACCATATACTATGAGTTCAGTCACAGAGCCTATGGAGGTCAAAGTGAAGGTGAGAGACCCACCTCTCAATTGCATATGTGCCAAGGGATTTTTGGCCACCTCTAATTTGCTGCAAGTTTTCATCCTAACCAATCTCCTTCCTGACTTTCTGCCACATACAATTATTGCTCCAGTCACCTTGGTCAAAAACATTGAAAGCAACCTTTACTACTCTCATTCTCTCTCACAGCCCATCTCATAGAAACCAGTCACCTATACCCTTAAAATGCATTCATAATGTATCTACTAATGTATCACCCGACCACGACTATTGTGGTAAAAGATGTCAACATCTGTGTCTTCGACAATTAAAAAAGTTTCATATTTCTTAGCTGTGGATCTTGGTGTTTGTAAGGAAAAGGTAACCTGCAGCAACACTGCTGATCATTGTGTGCTGCACAGGAGGTAGATTTGGGGCAGAAATATAGGAAACGCTACAGGGAACTATATGAGAAAAAGAAGCTCAAAACAATGAATATTAAAATGGTGGTAAATTTACAACTATCAATAATTGAATCCAAGTAACACACTAAGCAAAAAAAGCAGAACAAGAACAGAATCACAGATGAGATCATTTGGAGGAATATCAGTTGGGAGGGGGAAGGGGAAAATGGGGGGAAAGGTACAGAGATTAAGAAGTACAAATTGGCCCTGGCTGGTGTGGCTCAGTGGATTGAGTGCTGGCCTGCGAACCAAAGGTTGATGGTTCGATTCCCAATCCAGGCACATGCTTGGGTTGTGACCCAAGTTGGGTACATGGGAAGCAAGCACACATTGATGTTTCTCTCCTTCTCTTTCTCCTTCCCTTCTCCTCTCTCTAAAAATAAATAAATAAAATATTAAAAAAGAAGTTGTACAAATGACCAATAAAACAAATGACCAATAAACATGAAAAGATGCTCCACATCTTAAAAAAAAAAGGGAATACAAATTGGTAGGTACAAGACAGCTGGATGTTAAGACCAGGATAGGAAATGGAGAAGCCAAAGAACTTACATGCATGACCTGTGGACATGAATTAAGTGTGGCATTGCCAGACGGAGTGAGGGTACCAGGTGGAAGGAAGCAAAGGGGAAAAAATGTGAAAACTGTAATAGCATAATCAATAAAATATATATATTTTAAAAAGAACAGGAACTTAGCCTATCTATTAAATTTGATAAATTTATAATAGTAAATTAATAAATGCCCATTGCTAAAAATTGTAAAGTGTTCACCTGTGTTTGAATATTCTTTTACTTTTTGTTTTTATATGTTACTCTTAAAATGAATTATTTAACCTTTAAAGTTGTGTTTTTAATTCAATCTTTCAGAACAGCTTCATATCACTAAACAATACATTTATACAACAAGTTATGAACTAATATTTGGGGGTAGTATTCATGCTACATAATATCATTGTATAGTCCCTTATTTGAAAATTTGAAAGCATTATATTTTTATTTACATAACTTTTACTTGTATAATATAGCTGTGAAAATGGATGCCTATAATTTTCTTTGCACTATGCCTCAAACTTGTTAAATACATGTATGATAAAATTATTATACATGATATATAAAATATACACTCTATACTTTGCCCTCATATTTAATGCACAGTCTTTTATATATGCATGGTAGATTAATTATAAAAAAAACAAAAACACATATTTTTCAGTTTTTATAAGTATCGCATTGTTTTGGTTCTGTTCTTTTTTTCTTAGAAAAGCTATAGTTCTCCGAATATAAAATTGACTTTCTGCATAGGCACAGATTCTGCCTATCCTTCTGGGGCACATTCTTATTTAGTGTGGGTTGTAATAAGGATAATGAAAACATCACTAATTTTGTTTGGTAATTGGAGATGCAGTAAAGAGAAAGATATAACTCGAGCCAGGTGTTTTAAATGGAGAGACATGCCGTTGGTGTACCAAGATTGGTATGGGTATATACTCTGTTCATACAATAATTACCACTTAGTAAGTATTGTTTTTCTTAAAAAAATATTGCTTTATACATACAGATTAAGGGATAGTTATAATAAAATTATTTTTAGATTATTCCTAAGTTAGGAAAACACCCAGGTGACTCCATCAAAGTTTTGAGTAGTTTATTAAACATCTCCTGCAGGTGTGAAATGTTTTATGTATATAGCACATCCTTAACTATCCAGCACATTGGTAATTACTACCAAAAAACATATATAATGGATAAGTAGAAAAAATCTACAAATCTTTTTACATATTCATCTTATTTTGACAAATAACATTTTGTGAAACTGAACAACAGAAAAGCTTTCATTGAAACCTGTAATGCTGATTCGAAGTTGTCAAGACAGCTCAGTAGCATTGTGTCATGGTGTGACAAGACAGTGCCGACTTTTATTTTCAGTGATTGTAGAAGAGAAACCCATCTTATGCATGAAAAATGTTAATCTTCTGGTTCTGTTGTTCCCACATTTATTAATATTTGACTACATCTCATCAACCATTGGTCCAAGTGGGGGTTAGTTTCCGCCGTTACCCGATCACCCCTTTCAGTACAGCTCCGACTAAATTCAGGTTTTGCCCTCGTGTTCAGTGGCCTGACTCCTGTCCCTGCATCCTCACGTAATTCTGATGGCTCAAGCCAAGGTCTCCAGCGAGTTTTTCCCACAGCTCCTCCGATCATCCAACATGCAGTGTGTGAGACTCATACACATACACAAACCCCTTCATTTTTTAATGAGTATAGTGTTTCATTTTTCATTACTAAGTAAAATATTGGTATTGACATTGATATTAAATGCAATGGCTGAATCTTAATTGTGACTTCTACTAATTTTATGTGTGATTTAAGCTGAATTGCTGCACCTAAGTTTCACTTTCTTCAACTCTGAAATGAAGTTGTATTATCTACACTTGTCTCACGGTGAAGATTGATAAACATATATAACATGCTGAAATGTTTGTTACTCTTGTGATTCTTCTTCTTCTTCTACTTATTACTATAGCTTCTATGAAAGCTATATATTATCTGGGATTATATATTATCTGGGTCCAGCTACAGCAATTCTTAACCATGGTCCATGGCCAGTCAAGAGAGTAGAATTTAGAATATTTAGAATCTGGTATGGAAAAATAGTCTCTTATTTATATTAATTTGTAAAAATAATTTCCTACTAGGAAATGTGTGGGGGCGACTACTTCACAAGGTCCCCCCTGTGCCATGGACACTTGTGAGTGAATAAATATGGTTGAGACATGCTGGATCTGTTTGGGGAAGGAGGAGTGGGCTGTGGCCAGTTTCTCAGGCGAGACAAAGGCCAGCAGCAGCCAGTTTCTTTGAGGAGAAAAAGGCCCCGAGAACCTTTCTCTATAGCCTTTTATTAGGTTGTAATACACAGGAATACAGGGCGGCAAGGATCAAACAGTAGATAACATTTCAAAGAGGTCTGAGGGTTTCAGTCTGAGTGAGTGTCTGTCAGTAAGAGAGTTGCAGAAACTTTGGGAGAGGTTCTCATTTCCTCTTGGACCCTTATCATGTGAATGAAAGCACTCTTAGTGGAGCAGATTTCACAGGTTTATCAGCAAGTCTTTGTGGTGCCAGATTTTTCCTCAGGACACGCTCTGGCCAGGCAAGGAGCTGCACCTTTCCCTATCAGGTATTCAAGCTTAAGGGGATTAGAGCCAGGAAGCGCTTCTCCCGGAGAATGTGGGGACTTGGGCTCTGACAAAGTGGGGGGGCGAGAGTCCATTGCTCTCTGTTGCAGCCCCTGAGTCCTTCCATGAAGGCCTCCCAGGTGATCGAGTCTGTCTTAGGTTGCCCCCCCCGACACACACTGTGAGGGGTCTTACCCGTCATTGACTCCCGACCAAGCTTTGGGGGCAGGGAGAGGAACTGAGGCAGCATTTGCTACCAGAGACAGGCTTTGTCTCCTGTGGCTGGCATTCCAAAGGTTGTCTCTCACCCTTTGCCACAAGGGGTAGAGATACAATTCCTAAAATCAGGCAGAGCGGTCTACAACAGAAATGCAGCATATTTTTCTATTAGAATATAAGCAAAAACTCTTAATAGTACTGACCATTACCTGTGGTATTGGTATCCACAGAAATCCTGGATGTATTTCTACACATTATACCTGTTATAGATATCTCAAAATTTCATTTATGCTCATAACTATTATCCAATTGTCATTATTTCATGTGATCTCAGTTTTGTAATTTCTAACGAGCCAAGTTTTGCAACACCATACCTAGAGGTCATTTAGCCACCACATAATGAGACATAGTCTCCCAATGGAATTTAATTCAGAATATGCAGAATTCTGATGTTCTTTGAGAGTAATTAATCCTCATTTTATGAAACAAACCATAGAAACTTTAATTACATGTGCAACAATTACATTTTTTGGAATGCATATTTTCAAGCTGTATAACTTTCAAACAAAACATTGTAAATTTTGACTGTCCAACCTAATATGTAAATTGCCTTGTCAAAATCCACTCCAGGGCCCAGGCCAGGTGGCTCAGTAGGTTGGAGCATTGTCTCCCTACAACAACATGTTGCTGGTTTAATCCCATATCAGTTAATATGCCTATGTTTTGGTTTCCATCCCCAGTTGAGGCACATATGGTAGGCAACTGATTGATGTTTCTCTTGCATCTCTCTCTAGCTCTCTTCTTTCTCTCTAAAGTCAGCAAACATATCCTTGGGTGAGCATTAAATAAAACAATATCCACTTCATAATTTAATGTTCTTATTTAGAAAAAGCAACTGTAACTTTCACATTGATCTCTCTTTAAAAAGATAAAGTTTAACCTTGCTTTGTCCGTTTTCATTATACCTCTTGTTATCTAATGTGTCACTAGAGAAGAACCCTGTTACTATGTAATATGTATGTATTTTAAAATGCTTGATGAGATTTCTTTAATTTTCTCTGTGACCTTTATATTTTATTGTAATTAAATGAAAGTAGTATTCTGAAAATGGGATATATAGGCTTCACCAGATCTTACAAAAAATTTAGAATCCTTGATACAGAGAATTAGATTTATTTAAATTTTAAAGATTAGTATAGTCTCATCTACTTTGGGCTTAACAACAACATCTTTTTCTTTCTTTCGGTTTTTGAAAGACAAATGCAGATTCAAGCTTTAATAGCATTTTCTTCTCTATTTGTCTTACATCACTTAGCCTACGAAGCAGATATTTTTAAATGTAGAAACAATTTGCTGTATGTAGTGTATTTTCTTTTTTATACTAACCTTTTTATTTATTGATTGACTTATTTATTTATTTATAATCCTCCCTAAGGATATGTTCACTGATGTTAGAGAGAGAGGAAGAAAGAGTGAGAGAGAGGAGAGAATGAAATTGGTTGCCTCCCATGTGTGCCCTGAGGGGGGATCAAACTGAACCTAGGTATGTGCTCTGGGAACCAAACCTGTAACCATTTGGTGTACTGGATGATGCTGGTCAACAAACTGAGCCATCAGGCCAGGGAGATGCAGTGTTTTTTCTAATGCTAACATTTACGTTTCTTTTCAATATTTTTTTATTTTTTTCCTTCCACTGTCATATACTTCCTAACTCATATCGACCGACATTTTTACGAAGAACCTCCTTTTCAGCACTACCCAGTTGGAAAGATGTTGATTTCTATGATGAGACTAATTTTTTCTACTTCTGAAATTTTTTCTTTATATTTATTTAGGATGTTTATATATTTATTATAATTATTCACTAGAATTATGGAACTATTTCAAATGTAAAATAACTATTACTTTACTGTTAGTGGAAATTTTTAAGACATTATCTATTCTTTTACCAAGACTGTTTGAAGATTAATTATTCATTACATACTTTCTGAACACCAACAAGGCCTTCCTTGCAACAAATCTTGCCAAGCAATATAGACAGTTAAGTCTTCTACTTTCAAAAAGTTTTCACCTTGATGGGGTGTAATTGCATGTTACATATTATCTAACCATGAAAATTAACAATATTAAAATCTATAGGAAAGGAATAACAGGTATAAAAGGGTAGGCAAATATTTAAATCTGTCTAGTTTTATTAATTTTTTAGAGGACATGTCTAATTAGACAAATTAGATCCTGGTATTTAGTAAATATATATATAAAACACATGAAAATTTCTGCATGAAAAATAAAGGAGTGAGGTGGAAAGATGTTCTTCATATCAGAATATAAACTGATAAATGAACAATGCTAGAAAGGGTATCATTTAACAACTACTGTGATAATTGGTTTTGGTACAAATCACTAATGGATGTTAAAAATTATTGGAGAAAAATTTTAGAAATAAGGTAGTGACGCTGTATGTGGGGGCGGGGTCAGAGAGGGACAATGGTGGTCCCCTCTGCTGCTTCCTGCCACTGGGGCCTGCACGGTCTGTCTCACTGCTCGCTCCTTCACTGGTTTATCTGCGTGTGAATGTGTGACCATGGTCAGCCTTCAGTGAGTCCACCACCTTGCGCCCACAGTGGGTCTGCCCGCTACTCCACACCTGGGATCCGCCCATGGCTGCCGGAGTGCCTGAGCATCACAAACCAGCGACCTGGGTGGCCTTGCCCTGGTGAACAACTAAGGCTCTGCTCCTCACTCCTCATACGTTAGTTAACAGGCATGAACAGATCAAAACATGGCTCAAGAACAACTCAGAGCCCCAGAGCTGTAAATCTAAGCAATGAAGAAATAGCCAAACTTTCAGATGCACAGTTCAAAACACTGGTGATCAGGATGCTCACAGAACTGGTTGATTATAGTCACAAATTAGAGGAACATATGAAGGCTAAACTAATTGAAAAGAATGGAAATGCACAGGAAACCAATAGTAATGGAAAAGAAACTGGGACTCAAATCAAAGGAGTGGACCAGAAAGAGGAAAAAACAACCAAACAGAAAAGGATGAAGAAACAAGAATTCAAAAAAATGAGGAGAGGCTTAGGAACCTCCAGGACATCTTTAAATGTTCCAACATCTGAATTATAGGGGTACCAGAAGAGGAAGAGGAATAGCCACAAGTGGAACACTTATTTGAACAAATAATAAAGGAGAACTTCCCAGTTCTGGCAAAGGAAGTAGACTTCCAGGAAGTCCAGGAAGCTCAGCAAGTCCCGAAGAAGTTGGACCCAAGAAGGAACACACCAAGGCACATCATCATTATATTAGCCAAGATTAAAATGAAGGAGAGAATCCTAGAAGCAGCAAGAGCTAAGGGGACAGTCACCTACAAAGGAGTCCCCATCAGACTGTCAGCGGATTTCTCAAAAGAGACCTTACAGGCAAGAATGGGCTGGAAAGAGGTATTCCAAGTCATGAAATCCAAAGACCTACATCCAAGATTGATCTATCCAGCAAAGCTTTCATTTAGAATGGTAGGAGAGATAAAGTGCTTCCCAGATAAGATCAAATTCAAGGAGTTCATCATCACCAAGCCCTTATTATATGAAATGTTAAAGGGACTTACCTAAGAAAAAGAAGATAAAAAATATGAACAGTGAAAGGAGAGCAAACTCACAGTTATTAACAACCAGACCTAAAACAAAAGCAAACTAAGAGGATAGCTAGATCAGGAGCAAAACTATAGAAATGAAGATCACATGGAGGGTTAGCAACAAGGGAGTGGGAGAAGGAGAAGGGGGGAGAAGGTACAGAAAATAAGTAGCATAGATGGTAGGTAGAAAATAGATAGGGGGGAGGGTAAGAATAGTAGAGGAAATATAGAATCTAAAGAACTTGAGACACGTGGTCATAAACTAAAGGGGGGAATGGTGGGGGAGGGGTGTGCAGGGTGGAGGGGAATGAAGGGGGAAATAGAACAACTGTAATGGCATAATTAATAAAATATATTTTAAAAAGAAATAAGGTAGTCACATTGTGTAAGTGTATCACCTATGTATTTATATACAAATGGCAAAATGTAGCTTTATAGGATAAAACAATAACAGTGAAGGTCAAAATGAAACTAGCCTACCATTTATTTGGAATCACTTAATGTTATAAAGATATCTTTTATCCTTAATGAATATATAAATATAATGAACTCACAACCAAATTTCCAGGATAATTATTTTTTAAATAAAACAATTATATATTTCTAAGATGTATATTATCTTTCTTTTAACCAATGTAAAAGAAAGGTCTTTAATTCTTTTTCAATTCACTATTGGGAATACATTTTTTGACATTTAACTGTTACCCAGTCAAAAAAGTCCCCTGTTTGCTGAAATATTTTAAATCATAAATTGACATTTATGCTGTCATATGTATTTTCTTGCATCTACTGAGAAAATTATCTGATTTTCTTCTATAATCTATTATTATAATAAAATATATTTTATACTTATTTTTTAAACTAGTCCTGCAGAAATGGTATATACTCTAATAATTAAATATAAAATTTTAAATATATTGCTGGATTTTCTTAGCTAATACTTAGTTCACATACTTGTGTCTATGTTTTATATCTGATATTTTGTATTGCCTTTAGTTTTCAACTCAATGTCATATTAGCCTATAAAAAGAGCTGGGTAGCAAGTTTTATGAGAAAATTTGCATAAGATTGGCTTTTTCTTTAAAATTTGGTGAAACATCTGTAAAACTGTGGGAGTTCAGTATTTTTCAATTCTCTCACACTCAAAAACCATTGGTCTCATTAACAAATGGAGCTGAAAATTCTAAGTTAATTTGAAGCACTGAATTCATACTTAAATTCAGAAGGAAAGATCTCAAAAATTCTTATTGACTTTTTAAATAATGTGTTGAGACCTACTTATTTCTTGTCCATAGTGTTCAGTATCTCATTAGCAACAGAATTATGCAAATTGAAAGAAGTGCAAACAGTGTTACTGAAGTACTCCATTGCTTCAGGGAACTTGTTGAATGTATTAAGAGAGAAATGACAAAATTTTATCATTCTAAGTGTGAAGGCTGTTCTTAAAAGAGACATTACTTATGAATAAGTAATTCTGAGTTAAAGTGGATAATTTTGACCATTGTTGTGACTATTATTGCAGTGGATTTCATCCCTTGAAGAATCTAATTATTTTACATTGATATTGCTAATTGCTCTTCCTACATGGAGACCAATGATATCATCATGCATAGCATTGAGGAAGAAGGGATTCAAAAATTGATACTAATGCTTTACTTTGTCAATGAATAACATTATTAAAATTGTTGATCAAGAGATTCAATATATCTTAATAAAATGAAAAAAGTAAGTTATGTCATGAAAGTTGCCATTATGTGCTTTGTCAAATCAAACTAGAAAAGTATTTCTTGGAGTTGTTAACTTTATACCAGTGCATGGTCACTATACCAGCTTATAATGTTAACATTGAGATTTTTCTTTTTAAAAAATATTGTATTTATTTATTTTTAGAGAGAGGGGAAGGGAAGGGCAGAGAGGAAGAGAAACATCAGTGTGTGGTTGCCTCTCATGCACCCTCTACTGGGGGCCTGACTTGGCTCACAACCCAAGTATGTGCCCTGACTGGGAATCAAACCCTTTAGTTCACAGGCCGGTACTCAGTCCACTGAGCTACACCAGCCTGGGTGAGTTTATTTTTCATTAATGAATGTTCAGTGGACAAAAGAATGATTTAAGTTGGATATGACCATGGTAAAATGTGATTAGAATATAGAGTATAAGTAAAAGAACATTTGTAAACAAACTAAGAAAATTAACAAAAGAAGAAAATGTCAAAAAGAATATTAATAGGGAATATAAAAGAATATATAATATTTAAAAAGGTATGTAATTTAGGTAACTATATGGTAACTTTAGGTACTGTGGAGAGATGGGGTTATAGTATATTATAGTAGACTTACACTGCTTTGTGTGTGAAAAGCTGGGAAAGCTCTTGCACTAAAAAAGTCTGAGACTTGGAGATTGAGAAAAATTTCTACTTTGGTTTTTTATGTAATATAGTATAGAATGGATAGGGGTCACATATCTTCTTGGGGTGCCTGTTGAAGTATATTGGAGCGTCATGAAATATTGTGAACGAACTTTGAAATGAGTAAAAAAATTCGTTCTTTGGAATAGTAAATTCCTTTTGTGTTATCACTACCTTTCATGGTTTTGAGATATTTTACATCCTTGTAAGTTGTAAAACCAATAATAATGCAAATGATTCTTGCCCATAGATGTATAAATTACTTATGTTTATAGAAGCAATGGGGAGGCTCATTTTGCATCTCTCTACACATTCATTTCAGCATTTCTGGTTTCTTTATATGCTTTATTTTTTGGATTCTTCTTTGAGCCAGTTCAAATATAACTCTTTTGCCAGAAAAGTGTGGCTCACAGGCAGTATAAGCCAAGGTATTTCTTTCATTGTTGCACAGGCAACAGAAATTTAATATTCCTGAAATTCTATTTCTTTGGATTTTCTCCCTTTCTACTAATTTTGGATTTTGTTACTATGATTGGTTTGTTTACAGATGAAAACTTATTCCCCAATGGTAGCAGCAATAATTAGAAATTTATTTTTATAGTCTGAACATTTGGTGATTTTTTCATACACATTAATAGATTATAGAGATCTATTTTTGGTGGTGTGAGAGATGACAGAGAATCTGGATTGTTATACATTTTCATACACACATGGTGTCTGGATGAGGGAAGAGCCACAGGACCACCCTGAGTTGTTGCAGGAGAGGCTGCTTTCCCCAGGTAAACAAGCTAATGGAGGGTGTGAAAACAGATTCCCCTACCCTTGGGCAGAGATACTGCAATAAGAGGCCTTGCACAGAGTTTGTGTAAGGCTGGCAAGGGTGACTGATAGAGGGAAAATCTCTTCTACTCCCTTCTAGAACATGGTTGCAGGGAGAGGTACTAACCTGCCACTCTAGCCTGGGAAAAGGATGAGATCGTCTGGGGAACTGGATCCTTCTGGAGTGCATGGAATTTTAGCCAGGAGATTTAAATGAATGGAAGGGAGAAGTATGCAAATTATTCCTCTACTTGCTCACCCTGCCTGGGCCAGCTGTGCTGAGGCTGAGTCATGTGTGCTGGGCCACATCCTGGGGACACCTGCTCTGGTGGAAGTCTGCAAGGCACTGTGGTGTCTTCTGCTGCTACACAGAAAGTCCTGGACCACACACCCTTCTTTTCCTCTGGATATACACATGGATGTGCAGGCCAGGGCACTCACTGGCCCCTGGGGCTGGGCCAAGCTCAGGTGCTGGGCCCCATGGATGAAGTACCTACATGGCTCATTGCAGTGGTTGGTAGCAACCCCAGGCCAGCTCCCAGTGCAAGAAGCTGTGGAGTGGCAATGGTGAAGTGGGCCATGTGTGCAAACTCCAGGGAGATGCCTAAAGCCAGAGAGCCATACATTTAGCAGACTTGAGCTCCAGAGGACAGATAAAAATGGAGAGGGATTTTGAACTTGGTTTTGGGTTTCAGTCTTTTGGGGGACAGATGGGTTTTTCCTGTTTTGTGGGAGAAAGGAGCTTGGGTATGGGGAGTCTTCCATTCCCCCAAATCATGCAACACTTTAACAAAGACCCTTTTCTTTCCCTACCAACCTTTGTCTCTGTAATATGCCTGTGTTTGATGGTGGGCAGCTGAACCCCACTTTTGTTCAGTAACAATTTGCCTATTTTGAGCTCAATTCAATTAAAATTTTGTAGTCACTGAGAAGAAATATAATTTATTGAGATATAATGGAAAGCAAGTATGCATCCTTGTTTTATACCTGTTTGATAATTGTAAAAAAGTATCCAAATTCATTTCCAGGGAAACCATCTCTATTCTTTAGACACTAGGTAGAAGTCTGTCCCCAGAACCAATGGGCAGTCCTTGAACCACATCTCACATGACCACCTTCCAGGCAACGCTCATTTCCAGGTTCATCATTCATTCTTTCCCATGGGCAGATAGAGCAGGGTATGTGAGATATATACCAGGCTTTGATTCCCTTTCTATGGACCGTCCATGCTATGAGCTTCCTTTCATTTATTGAGAGACTTGCATTCACCAGTCATGTCCTCTCTGACAATGGACATAGGAACTTGTGGAAAGAGAGATTATAGGTAACCCTTGAAGATCTCAGAGATAAACAAATCACAACCAACCTTTCAATGCTCTGCTTTTTTACCCCCTACTTGTCTCTGACTCTACTGTAAAAAAAACAAATAAACAAACAAACAACCAAAAAGAATACAGGACTCAGATCCAACTCTCTGCTCTCTTTCAGGAGAAGATACAGATATTCAATATTTATGATTTTCTATATGGGATTAATGTACCTCTGTGTTCCTCATCCATTGTTCATTTATAAGGGCATAATAATAGTTTCTTCTTTGGAAAATTCGAATAATTTATTTCTCTACAGGACCCTCGATTAACGTCTCAGTAAATATTCCTCTGCTTAAGAAGGATATGGCATTGCAACCCTTCACGGCAGAGTCAGGATCCTCTCCTCTGAGCAGTGGCTCTCAGAGGTCCTGCACTGCTCTGCACATCAGCCTAAACTCAAAGGCTTGGCTAGCTCACCCGGGATGGGAAGGGAGCCAGCGTTCAAGGACTGGAGCTCTTTGTTCTCCTTCAGGCACCCAGAACACTCTTCAAATCCAGGGTCACTGAATCACTGTGTTTGAAATTAACCTTGGATCCATCCTTCACAAAGATGTGCTTGTCCCCTGGGATGATAATGTTCTGATGTTCTCTGAGAGCTCATGTGTCTGTATTTGTCAATGTAAGTGACATAGGGATGTGGAAGAGGAACAAGAGAAACAAGAGTTCACCTGCTCTGGGGGCTGGGTCACGTATTCCTTCTTCTGATCATTTGCGCTAATTTTCCAAAGTACTGGTTAAGATAGAGCCCTCTTTCGAAGGCAGAAAAGGATACTGAGGAACCACAGAAATAACTAAAATGTAATTTCAAAAGTAGAAATATTTCTTCATTGTTTGGCGAGCTCTAATACAGGTAAGTGGGCACTGAGAACTGTGTGCGAATCCCAGATGAGTGTTGCAGGGTTATGGTACAGTCACGAAGTGTTCCTGAGGGTAGAGGAGGGTCAGAAAGGAGCAGATGGGCACAGAGCCTCTCTCTGAACCCAACGGACACCCCTACCCATCCTGGGCCTAAGATGCTACTCACTTTTCCCTCTGCACGGCTGTTTTCCAACCCTCTTTGTTTCATCTGATGTTTTTACTCAGTACGACTTCTGTTTATTCCTGTAGAAACCAGTGTGTGTTGAATTAATAAGTCTGTTATTGCTGCTGGAAATCAGTGCTCTGGGTAGAGCAAGCCACAGAATTGTCCCTTGAGATAGGTGAAAAATTATTTTCCATGCCCACTGCCTCCTGACTGTCATTGGTTGTAGCTGCTTCAAATCTCTTGGGTCTCCTGCACTTTGGCCTGCCCCCCTCAGGGACGCTGAGCTGGCTCCCGTGCTGGGGAGCAGCGGAATGGTTACTGGGAGTTCTGCTGAGCTATGAACTGGTCACCACTGCAGCGGCTACGATTATCCAGCACGTTTCTCCTGAATGTGCCTCTGAGTCCGGATTTGTGAGAACAGAGTTTACGAGTCAGTGGTTTACCCTTCTAGCACTTTTTATTCTTTTTACTATGGTTTTTCTCTTGAATAAAGGTTTTCATTTTTATTTATTTTTCTTGTATCCTCTCTTGCTTCAGCATTTAATTTTTGCTGCAAGAGTACATTTGAAAAAGTACATTTTCTTGGTGCTTGGGTCATCCATGAGATTAAATTCACTCAATAATACTGTTCAAACTACTTCAAAACTATACACCAACATAAATGAGCTGATTTTCTTTTTCTTTCTTTTTCTCATCCCTTCCTCCCTCCCTCCCTCCCTCCCTCCCTCCCTCCCTCCCTCCCTCCCTCCCTCCCTCCTTCCTCCCTCCCTCCCTCCCTTCCTTCCTTCCTTCCTTCTTTCCTTCCCTCTCTCTCTCTTCTTTCTTTCTTTCTTTCTTTCTTTCTTTCTTTCTTTCTTTCTTTCTTTCTTTCTTTCTTTCTTTCTTTCTTTCTTTCTTTCTTCTTCCCTTTCTTTTCTATTATTAGTGAGTTTATTGGGGTGACATTGGTTAACAAGATCATACAGGTTTCAAGTGTAGACTCAACTAACCATCACCCACACACTGCATCATGTTCCCAGCACCTGAAGTAAGATCTCTTTAAGTCCCTGTTTATTTTCACTTTGCTTCCTTCCACCTCCCCTACCCTCTTGCCTTCTGGCTATCTCCATGCTGTTGTCTGAGTCTGTGTGCTTCGTTTATACATACATACATATACACATAATTTTTAGCTTAAGATTCTGTTCTTAGTTTTTCATACATGATAACCAATTTTCAAAAGTAACTTGTGGTATCTTCTTGAGCATGTCTTCAAATCTGTATTTCATGGTCGCACTTTCTCATGGACCAGCTGCCCTTGGGTGGGCAAGGAAATCATGTACTACTGGAAAGCTGTGCCAAGGAACGCCATCGTAATCACATAACCTCTGCTCACAGTTGCTGGTCTTTCTAGCTGCCTTCGCTACACCGGCCAGGAACTTCATTGATCAAAGTCCTCACATCCGTTATTCAATTCTTAAGTTTGCGGTATCTCAAGTTCCATCAGTTTAGCTTCCTAGAAAGGTCGTTGTGCATGGGGACATAATTTTGAGTAAAAAGGAATGAATGTAGGATACATTGTTTCTTAAAAAAAACAACTTCCCAATGAAACATGGGGTTCTTTTTTGCATGGCCTTTGCTAAAATTTTGCTTTCAAAAAATAACTTTTTTATCAGCCTTAGAACAATGGCAGATTTTTATATTTAAAAGGCCAATACTTCCTCTTTAATTCAAACACTATTATCTCAGGAAAAAGATTTTATATTGTAATTAGTTAGCCTTTAGATGCTTACCTGCTACATGTGTATTATAACAATGTAAGTTACTATGTACTGCCGTAGAGGCCACAGCTTAAGGACTACCCATTAGCAGAAAATATTTTTCAAGTATCCACCTATCCATATTAATGGCTTTTTCTCAGCCCTGAAGACCCAGAGTGACTTATCTGTCCTGTTCATCTTCAAGTTCTGGAGTTAATGTGCACATCCATTCCAGTTAAAAAGACTTAAGAGGAATTAGGGCTGAAGATTTGTCTGGAGTTGCTTTGTAAACTACAATGTTAAATATGGTTTTGAAGAGCATTTTTCCCACTGTTTTCCTACAGAATTTTCCTAGGGTGTTGTCACGAGCGTGTGGTTGTGATAGTCCTTCCTATAGGTCAGCTGGGCAACTGCTCCGCTAGCTGCCTGGTGAGCAGCCCTGCACCAAGGAATAGGCGAGTCGCACAAGGAAACTGTGCTATTCACTGCTTTTATTGAATGCATGTTCACTAAAAGTAAAACGTCAACATACATTGATGTCTTAATCACACTCTAACGATCTAAGAGGCATATAACACACACACACACACACACACAGAGCAATCAATGGGGGATAATGAACCTGAGTCCCAGAGTCTCAGTCTGCAGGTCCAGGATGCAGTGCAGTGGGCAAGGGAGTTGTCAGCGTCTTGCAGGGAAGGATCTCTGGACCCAGATGAGCAGCAGGGCAGACGAAGTCCTCAGTCCAGCAGGGCAGAGCCTCTGACAGCCAATGCCAAGGGAAATCAGTGTGGCGTGGAGCAGCACCCTGGTGTGTGGAACTCAGCTGTCTCAGCAGTGGTCTGGAACTGGCCTCAGTTATACCTTGAGAGTGGTGCACTCTACCTTCTGGGTCTTTTCAATAAATGTCTTGGCACCCCTGATGGCAAGTGTGGAATTTTCCCAGAAGCCTACCTATGGGTGATCCCCAGAATAGCTCTGCAGACATAGCTGACTTTTACCATGTGTGCAGATACCTTGTGTCTCTTTGCCAGGCCTGTCTTTTCTGACCATGTGGGCAGATATGTCTCTTTGCCAGATGTGTCTGTTTTGACTTAAGTCATTTTCCTCTTAAAACAAAATGTCTGGCTGACTGACAGCCATTTTAGTTGACATAGTGACTCCAGTTTGTTTTATGTACCTATGCTATTTTAATTAGACCTATGCCATCTTATTGGTCCTGCTCTCCACAGATGCTTGAGACCTAGCAACCTCTCTATATTAGCACAGAAATTCCCCAATGACTATTCATGTGTGTACGTTTATAAGCTGGTGAGCCTAGTGCAAGCAAAATAATCATGCACCATTCTTGCTCACTTATCCTTTCGCAGGCATGTTCTGAGGGGCCTGGGGGATTTCCAGAAAGTACTGTTAAGATTTCTCAAGTTCCCTTCTCCCCTCTAGAGACATGCCCTGCAGTTCCCAATATTTCAACCAGAGATGCATTTGTCAAAAGAGAGTTGCTCAGATATCATCTCTACTGTTCCTCGGAAGCAAATAGCGGATAAGCCCGACTGAATAATGAGACATCCTTTTCTCCCTGGAGTCATTAGCAGAATACACTGCTCTTTTTCTCCAGCTCCATGGTTTCTATAGAACAGAACATTTGATGTAAAGTTTCTTCAGCTGTGCACTCTCATATTCAAGCCTGAGGCTGTAGCATTTTTGACTGCTACAATCCAGCTGCTTTTCAGTCTGCTCTCACTAATAACTCTATTATAATACTCCCGTCTATTAAACTGAGAGTTTCTTTTCCCCACAGACACTATCAAATTATCCTCCATCTTTAAGTTCATTCTCGAGCCTTAGTTCTTTTCTCAGAGAGGGCAGACTGTTGATAAGGAGAATTGCGAGTGAAGTTGTTTGCCAACATTATGCACACTGTAGGTAAACAAGAGTGTCTAGTCTGCCTTGGTTCAGCTTAAAGACACCAGATGCGCAGCCGAAGTCGTACTCTCTATACCAGGCAGGTGAGTACTGAGGATGCTTGTGCACTCGATTGCTTGCATTGTTTTTGCTTGTTTTGGATGCCGAATTTATTCCTGAGAATTAATAAGGCAAGTAAAGTTCTGACCACAGTTTTTTCAATACACCATATTCTGAGACTAATTAAACCTCTTTTGCTTGATGAAAATATCAGAAACATAAAATTGTGTTTTAGAGACATATTACGCGACATTAAGGTATGATAAGAGGGATGAAATGCGTTCAAGGTGAGTCAACATGAGAGATGGGTCTTTGAGACTTATTCTTGCTAACACAGCTGCTCAGAGTTTCTATAATTGAAATGGAGGTGTCCTGCTCAAAACACGGTGACCATTGTGAGGGACACTTAAGCTCATATTAGACTGAAGATAAAAGTGAGACTCCTGAGAACTCCGAGGCTGATGTCCAGTCTCCCTTCTCAGAGTAAGCAGAGAGTTTTCTGGAGGAGGAAGTGACTCGATATTCTCTCATATTGGTAATATATGACAAGTATTTTCATTCCTGGAAGCAAGATAGTATATCTAGAAAACATCCAAGGCAAAATATCTGCAGCAGATGACAAAGCCTCCAGCATCTGGGTATACACTCAACATCCGAGTAACAAAATTAGCCTCTATTATGTTCCATAAACTACATTGATGTATTATTGGTTGGCCCAAAATTCTGATGCTTGTTTCCTATAAAATAGAAGACACATTTCTCATTTTCACCAATAACTTTATTGATTTTGGATATTCTGAGTATGTCAGCTACCTCCCACTATTGGATTCTAGTGGGTGGAGGCCAGGGTTGCTGTTAAACATCTTTCGATGCATTAGACAGACCTACAGCAAAGAATTATTTGGCCAAAATATCAGTAGTACCGAGAAACTTTGCCAACCACTTTTGACATGTTTGATCAGTCATAGCCCCTTTTCCACACACTGCACATTTTTTTGCTTTTCAGTTGTGTTTTTACCTTTCTTAAAATAAGAGACCATAATACGCCAAAAGTGTTGTGCGTTTTCTTCCAATTTCAGTGTTAAAATGGCTGCACAAAAATTCACCAATTTAGGTAAGTTTGTAATGCATTCCAAAAATGACAGCTGTTACAAAACAAAACTAACAGAATTGTTTCAAGAGAAGTTAAAGACAACTAGGCACTACTAGAGCCATCGTACAGAAAAATACTCGGTGAAATTTTTGGCCAGTTCAATACATCATTTAACTCAGACCCCAGATAAAAAGTTTCTCTTTTAACTGTATGAGTGTGGTATTTTATGACCCTATAAAAGGAGTTACAGATAAGAAAGAAAGTTTTAAAGGTTTTAGAATGAAAGCACAGTGAAAGTCAGGTCACACAGAGGTGTTGTTTTCTCCCAATTAAGCCAGAAAAAAATCAGCATGATACTATGTCTTTTCAGATTTTCTAGTTGAATTTCAGTTGCTTAATGAGTAAAAAATGATAAAGCATCTGATGAAAATTACTAGAGAAAAATTGTTGAAAGTATATAATCATGTTGAAGGAAATTATATCCCATGGTGAATGCAGGACAGAATTATGGGAAATAGATTCGCACAAAAATGAAGTTGCTCCAGAATTTTGAGGAATACCAAAATCAACTTCTTCAGGGCAAAATGCATGTGGAAGATAAAAATACGTGAGTCAATTTGTGTTTGAATGATCATTTATTGAATATATAATGAAAAATTCTAAGTGATAAGAAAAGCTTAATTAGAAGTATTTTCTAGAGTGTGATAAAATAATGTTGTACCTTATGATTAGTGGTAGTCTCAATTTTCTGAAATAAACATTGTATTTAATGTATCTGTTTGTCTACTTTAGAATAGAACTAACTTGTTCTAAATTTTTTTGAAAGCCTAACTGCCAAAAGGAAAATAATGGGAAGAAAAAGGAGAACAATACTGATGTAGCTGAAAACGAATGCAGAAGGAATACACTGTAGTGATTGCATTTCACTTCATATGAGTGGCTCTTAGTCCCAGCCTGCTGTCTCCACATGTAAAACAATTTTACATTCAGAATTTTACTTTTTATCTGTTATGACTCATAACAAGTAGTAAATTAAAATTTATTTTCAGGGATCTATTTCATAAGAGGCAAGCAAACTATGAATACTACAATGCACAAATTAAAAAGATAAGCAAGCCAACATTTGGTATATAAAATCTAATCATAGTAATGCTAATTCATCAGGACAAATGCATATTTGAATCCTTTATAAAGAATTTTGAATATATTTTGGAAATATTTTCTTCAAAGATAATTTTTATTATAATACTAAATGAAGGTAAATCTCATGTATTCTGAAACCTCCTTGAGGACTCTTTCCCCAATGATAACAAACAAACTAGTTTTTAATTAATTTAACACTTGTTAATTAAAAACATTAGAACCTTCACTGTTTTAAAAAGATACTCAATTTAGTTTGCTGGGCAAAATCATACTCAAAAGAGAGCACCAGCAGTAGGAATAATTACTGTAGTTGTGAAAGAAAGATTTAATAAGATGTTAAATTTGGCAGCCTAAAAAAAGCATAAGTTGAACAGGCAAGCCAAGGATGAAATTAATAACAAAGCCAGGGAATTTCAACACAAACTGCCAAGGTCTATACCAATTATGGTCTCATCATCACTTTTCAGAACACAAAATGTCTACACGAGAGAACAGATGACCCAGCCCAAATTTCTCTCAAACAGCAAAATTAACTACCACAGCTTTAATATGCTAGTATGGAAATAGTGTTTCTGCTCACTCTATTAATAACTGGATTGCAACTTTAGCTTCTGTTTCCACTTTATTGTGTTGCTCCAAGAAGGTGCAATAAAATAATTATTTTGGATTATTTCTACAAGACAGCAGCATGTATTGGCTTTGTGTTTAAGCAGACAGTCTTTGTCTGTGTACGTAGACCATTCTTCCTCCTTAAATTTTAATAATTAAATCTATATACACTTGTATTCACACTGTACTTTCCAAAGCTAGATTGAATAGAGCAAAAAAAGAAAGAATAGTTTTCCACTTTTCTTAAGTAGCCAGTTGAGTGTCTAGCCTCCTTTATTGATAGACACACTTAGTGAGGATTAATCTGAGGATAACTTTACATAAAGGGGGTCTCCCTTCATGTCTATTCACCAATTCATTCATTTGCTCATAACTCAGCAAGATTTCTGAACTTATACTTAAACACCATGCTGGGCTCCTTGCAGGAGGTTTCAGGAAGGATGATAAAAGAAATTCGAGTTAATCACCTTCCCTCAAGGAATTTCTAGTTAAGTTGAGTGTGATACACCTGTCAAAAGTTAATCACAATGCAATATTGTGTTCTATCCATTTGTGCCTTCATTTTTATTCTTTCAATTATCCATCCTTCCAATTATACATTCAGCAAACAATTAATGAACACTATTGTGTTTCAAGCACAGTAGTGAATCCAAACCTTAATGAATTACAGTCTGTTATTCAAAGAGGAAACATTCTAGAGATAAAATTTTCAAATGAATTTAATTAAGGAGATAAAAGAAGGTAGATTACTTGCATTATTGTTCCCAAAGAGTCACTCGTCTTTCCCCAAAAAGAATTATTCAGTCTTGAATATTGTCATAGCTCATGCATGGCTTTCTACTGATGCTGGGTTGGTCCAATGGCATGTGACTGGAAGTGATGAGCACTGAATCTAAGAGGCAACTGTGAAAGTCACTATGTATTTCTACCAGCCTTTAGTTCTTTTTCTTTTTTTAAAATATTTTTTATTTAATTGTTGTTCAAGTACAGTTTTCTGTCTTTTACTCCCATCCCAGCCCACCCCCCACAGTGCTCCCCACCTCCCTCCCATTTCCACCCCTGTTGGTTTTTGTCCATGTGTCCTTATACTTGTTCCTGTAAATCCTTCCCCCTTTCCCCTGAAATTCCCTCCCCTCTCCCCTCTGGTCACTGTCTGCCTGTTCTCTATTTCAGTGTCTTTGGTTATATTTTGCTAGCTTGTTTGTTCTGTTGTTTAGGTTCCTGTTAAAGGTAAGATCATATGGTATTTGTCTTTCATCGCCTGGCTTATTTCACTCAGTATAATGCTTTCCAGTTCCATCCATGCTGTTGCAAAGGGTAGGAGCTCCTTCTTTCTTTCTGCTGCGTAAAATTCCATTGTGTAAATGTATCATAGTTTTGGATCCATTTATTTACTGATGGGCACATAGGTTACTTCCAACTCTTGGCTATTGTAAATTGTGCTGCTATGAACATTGTGGTGCATAGGTTCTTTTGGATGGGTGTTTCAGGGTTCTTAGGATATAATACTAGCAGTGGAATTGCTGGGTCAAAAGGCATATTCATTTTTAGTTTTCTTAGAAAATTCCATACTGTTTTCTCTTTCCAGAAAAAATAAAGGTGAGTTTCAACAGAGGTTTGCCCTTTAGTCTGAGAATATATGAGAAAATACATGGAAAAGAGTTAGCAACCAATCTTCAGCTGTTTACATTAAAGAGTCAGGATATGAAATTGTAAGCCTATGAGATATTTTTTTTGGTTGTTAACAGTGTAAGACTGACTAATTCTATGCTGTTCAACTCTACCTAACAAATGCTGAAAATTATTCATTGAGCAGGTTCTCAGTAGTCTGGAGTTTGAAAATTTTCTACCCAGTCACAGATAGAAAATGGTTCTCATTTAAAAGCATGAGGAAATACAAGGGACTATTGATACGAAAGATATGTTTGGAGAAAAAGACAAATTTTGGTGAAATCCAAGAGGAAGAAAATATTAAATGAGAAATTACCCTGAACAGAGAAATAGGAGCCATGCTTTGTTTGCCATTCTAAAAAATTTAGCATGTTTACTCTCAGGCAAACAGGCAATTAAAGAAGGATTTTAAACAGGGGCAAATAATTTTGTATTTTTGAAAATATTTTAGGGTGTCACTAATCAAAATCTTTTGGGGAAACACACACATGGAGTGAGAAAGAGAGCGAAGAGAAGATAATGGCTGTAACGGAAGGTTGTGGTTTTCCGAGGAAATTTTATTTGAAGCCATTTTAAAATGAGTGGCTTAGTTCGTTTGGACTGCTATAAACAAAACAAATTCACATGTCCCAATTTTGCATTTCCAGATGCTGAAAGTCCAAGATCAGGATGCCAACATGGTTAAGTTTCGGTAAAGGCCACTTCCTGCTTCGTACACTGTAGACCTCTCATTGTGTCCTTATGTGGCAGAAAGGGCAATGGGACCCCCTGGGGTCTTTTTTTTTTTATAAGTACACTAATCCTATCTGTGGGAGCTCCACTCTCATGGCCCAATCACCTCTTAAAGTCTCCAGGAGTCCAGTTTTGTGAAATAAAGCTGAAAGGCAGGTATATGATTGGGTCATCAAAAAACTCATTTATGCCAAACAAGGACATCTGCATTTTATTCATAGATAATATGGATTACATAAAAATAATTTAAAATGTGGAAAGGCATGAATCGATTTGAATTTTAGAAAAAGTTATCTATGGAGCATGGGTTGGAAGTGGACAAAGGAAAACGTTGTTACTAGGGACACTACTTCAGGTGTTAGAGCAGCAGTCCCGGTAAGGACCACAACAAAAGCGGTGGCAATGAAGACAGAGACAACTGCACCCGAGAGATAGTTAAGAAGGTGAATTGACAGAATTTGCAATTATTTGGTGGGAAATGGGTTGAAATTAAAGTTGACTTCTGGATTTCATAGCAATGTTTTTGTGGATGAGTTTATTCAACACACCTCAGAGTCCAGGAGATGTTTCAGATGCTCTTTTGGAAGAGGATGCTGTGACCAGAGAGCAGGCTTCTCCAGAAGTCAGTGCTCTGTTCCACGAGACCCCTCTCCCACACCATGGGCCTGGAAGGCTCTTGCAAGAAGGCACCTGCCTACACTGAGAATTCCTAAGTTCAAATATTTTCTTTTACATTTGTCAGTTTGGGGAACTTATCTTTTGCATTTTCAGTATGTCAGTCTGACAAACACAAATCAGTAGGCTGATCTTGAAAGATTATGTGTGAATTCAGAGACTTAATGTATGTGAGAATATTTAAAGCTAACTTCCCTCCTCCCCAGAAATATGCGATTATTACTTATGTTAATTTTTCAGAATATTTGATATTGTACTTTACCCTGGAATTTGTAAATTGGCTATTTGCAGGTAGGAGATGGGCCCAGAAACATATATAAGAAATTTCTGTGGGGGAAATACCCTCTTACTGCTGCTCGGGTGATGCTCTTTAATAGACGGGATGACTTGCATTAAAAGTATCTGAATGATGTGCATCGTGAAAAACAATTTGCTGAGTTGTCTTGGTAAGTTCTTAAGCTTTGCATACAAATGGAAATGTTCAGATCTTGTTACAAATATAAATAGGGAAACAGTCAAATATTTAAATAAATTCCTTAAATTGAAGTACTTTAGTGGAGTCCTGATCCTGAAAATAAAAGTAAATCTGCTACATATACAAGTAATTATAGCCAAAAGAGGTATTTATTTACCCTTAGGAAATATTAAATATAAAAATACTGAGTTATTTGTATGTGTATAAAATTAGTCATGTTATATCCATGATTTTAAATTAAATATATCAAGCATAGAGGCCCAGTAATTTAGCAAATTTACACTCTGTGCTTTGCAAAAAATCTGTATACATGTTGCTCTTTTTAGGTATTTTCTTTCTAGTAAATCATAACAGCCTCTTTTATAACCACAGCCCATTTATCTGTGCAGGAAGCATTCCTAAAACTCATCTGCATAGCACGGATGCTCATTTGATAAGTGCTTCTTTGTGCACTGAATGTTTTCACTTTAATAAATAGAGAGAACAATTTTCCCCCCTGGGTAAAATCTATTCCATAGATTAATATACACCCTTTCATCATTTAAATGGGCTGCAGTTAGAGATCTACGTTTATGATGCTGCTTTGGCAGAGTGATATGTGGGTAATACATATTTGATTCCTTCAAAAGCAACATAGTTGTATTATTCACACCATTGCTTTTAATGAGCTGGCTCCGAGCCATCATCATCACTCCTGACATTTATGTTCCTTTCATGTTGTACCAGAGCCTTGTGGTGACATAATTGTTGCTTATATAATAAGTGCCAATGCGAACCACATTAGCCACGAAAAACCTAATTTATAACTCAAATGGCCAGTTTGAGTATTATCTGGGAAAAATTAGACCTCACAGTTTCAAAATCAATGCTACTTCAGGGAGGATAAAATATATATTTAATACGTTGCAACCTGGTGGAGATTACAAGGTTGAGTGAAATGCCTCAAAACCAGGGATGAGGGCCGAGCAGCTGAGCCATATAGGACTTGTAATTTATTCCTTTAATACAGCAGCCATTTATCAGGAGTGTCACAGATATGTGGGTTGGGCTGTATTATTGTTTGCTCACTGCTCAGTGCAAATGAGTAATTCAATTCAAGGCAGAGAAAACAGAAGAAATATTAACAGTTATTTAACCTGACCACTTTTTTATATCAAGGAACTGCCTTGTCATCAGGTGTTCCAGAGAAAATACAGAACAGCCAGTGAAATTTAAATTTCAGATAAATAACAAGTGTTTTTTTAGCATATGCATGTCCCAAATGTGGCAACCTTCATGGTCATTGTGTTATTGCTCCCCTGCTTCGTGCCACGCAAGTTGGGTTAAGACAGGAGAAGGAGACCATGATGATGTGCTAAGGCCTTGGGTTCCTTTTAATCCTGTGGTGTCATTTATATGAAAACTGACTCCTGAGAATTCTACATGAACCTCAGGTCAGGAACCCAGAAACAACTGCGGGAATAAACTACACACTGTAATTACATCATATTTAAATCAATCTTGCTTACTTTGATTTTAGCAGTGTTTATTTTTAATAGGTAGGGCCAAGTTTAATAATTGATTTCTCAAAATTTTTCTAGAAAATGGGCATGCCTCAAAAAGCATACTTAGTTAAAGGAAAACATAATGTACTACACTTAAAATTTGTTTTGGAAAGAGTTTGAATGAATTGTGAGTTCGGAATACTTCCCATGGCACCAATTAAGGGAGGGATGTGTGGTGTCAAATAGCTGGCAAAGTTGGCCCATTCAATCACTAGTCAGTGAGAGAGTTTATTGGCCTAATTATTTGCCAACCTAAGTACTTGACCAAATGACTGACACATTTTGTCGCAAGAGCTCATCTGATGATTCTACTGATCCTAATCCTTCACTGCATGCCAGGACTCAGGGTGTTGTAGCCTAGAACACATTTGCTGAACACTTTAAGTAAAGAAGCTAATCACAGGGAAGTTTTACCTGGAGCTCTAGGACGTGTTTGTGCATGTCGGTTCATCCACGTTGGTGGAACCTGCAGAAACTGGAGGTAAGCTACGGAACAGAGTTATAAAAGGAACCCAAATTTCTATAATCTTTCATGCTATGCTGTTCTGAAGTGTTGCTTTTTGTATGATATTAAATATCACAAACCTGTGATATAACATCTTTATGATATTTAATATTGTTATTACCACTAATAAGTAGACTCATTAAACTTTACTTATGGAAACACATTGTATTCATGGCACCTACAGCAAAAGAATTATTGTTTTAAGCCACTATGATTTACAGGGCTTTTTTAAAACTGAGGCCTAAGCCAGCCTATCATGACTGATATATCTATGGAGGGGCCACAGAGTGTAGATGAAATATCTTGTGTCCAAGTCACTACTGTGTGTTCCTCACACTGGTGTGATAAGCATTTGTAGGTCAGCAGTTAATTAAAACAAAAACAAAAAAAATCAAAAGTAAAAACCTGAATGATCCAAAAACTTAAACATTTTCTATTTTCAGGAACTTATTTCTGGCAACTCAGGTGTTATCTAATGTATTGGGTCATCAATTTCATTGCAAATAATAATCGGCCTTATTGCTCTGGCTAGGTGGGGAACAGCCATATCAGGAAATGTGTACCAGCGTTGCCCTCACACCGAGAAGCAGAGGTGATTAAGTTGATCTTAACCAGTTCAGGCAAGAGGTTTGGGAACTGTCTATAGGACCGAGTGCAGTGGACACTCGATTGCCTGCTTGGTAAATTGGACTCGTTTTCTGAAATAGCCCTTTTTCATTATAAAAGTCTCATTTATTGGAAACATTTTGATCACTTCTGCTCTTTAACAATTGCCTAATTTCCCATTATGGATCCATAACTATGGAGAGTAAGTCTTATTTGTAGTTGACAAATGTTCTTATTCTTTTAAAGATTTCTGGACCAAAAACTACCACAGCAAAAGATATTAAACATATTCCTGTTTGTATTTAATTGAATATTTACGAATACCATTTATCATCATTGTATCACCAATTAGTATGTTGAAACACACTTGTTAAAAATGAGACCAATTTATTAAAATGCATACATTTTTAGCATTATACACAGAGTAACAAAACTAGTTTGCAGTAAGTCAATTATGTAACATATCAACCTATTTTTGTGCTAGGTCTTATTCTAAGTCATGGAGTTTTAACAAAGAATGTACCCAGTATCATGATGTAATAGTAACTGTATGAGTTTTTTAAGTAATATAATTATGCAAGAGTATAAGGGAAGATTTCTACTGAAGATACTGCCAACAGAAAATGTGCTCCAGTAAGGTGTGCTCCGAAAGGCTACTAGGCTGAATAAGAACACTAATTTTACAGGTAGGTGTAGGGGAGGGGCACAGCAAAAGAATGGGCAAAATATTAAATACAGTCTTCTTTTTTTCCAAAATGCCATTTTAGAGCAGACTTCTTTTTTTTAACGAATGTATTTATTTATTTTTAGAGAAAAGGGAAGGGAGGGAGAAATCGTGGGAGAGAAACATCAATGTATGGTTGCCTCTTGCCTGCCCCCTACTGGGGACGTGGCATGCAGCCCAGGCATGTGTCTTGACTGGGAATTGAACAAGTGACCTTTGATTCTCAGGCTGGCACTCAAACCACTGAGCCACACCGGCCAGGGCATATCTTAGACCAGACTTCTTTTTTGAGACAAATAATGAAAGCAGGTTTTGTTTGACTTTTAAAAAATCTTTTCTTTACTTGCCGGTTGGAGGTGATGATGATGGTGTTGGTGGTGTGTTGTGTGTGTATGGACCTCAAGGGCTCATATCACCTCCATTGCTTTGCATTGGTATTTGAGACACGGCTCCTTGCAAACAGCCCAGAGCAGCCCAGGGGCCAAGTGTCTGCAAATCAAAGAAGTTGCCACCAAGTGTCAGGTTGAGCTTGTTAGAGTTAAAATCCTAGCAATCTTTTTTCCCTGTATTATTTTTAATTAAATTTACTGGAGTGACTCTAGTTAATAAAATTATATAGGTTTCGAGTTAATACAATCCTATGATGTTCATCTGTACATTTCATTGTGCTCATAACCAGAAGTCAAATCTACTTCCATCACCATATATTTGATGCCCTTAACTCCTTTACATTGTATTACACCTTGTTCCTTCTGGAACCCAAAGGCAAGGGAAGTAAAGACAAAAAGGAAAAACATGGGGCTATATCAAACTAAAAAGCTTCTGCTCAGCAAAAGAAACCACCAACAAACAAAAAGCCAAGCAACAGAATGGGAGAAGACATTTGCAAACAATAGCTCTGACAGGGAGTTCATATCCAAAATATATAAACAACTCCTTCAGCTCAACATCAAACAACCAACACAATTAAAAAATGGTCAGAGGACCCGAACAGACACTTCTCTCAAGAAGACAAAAAGTGGCCAACACATATGAAAAGATATTGAAGTTCGCTAGCTATTAGGGAAATGGAAATCTTTTGTCTTTCAAACGGCAGTTTACAGAATGGGCCTAAAAGGTAGTATGCTACAAAAAATGAATCAGACAGAAAAAGACAAATATTGTATGATCTGCCTTATAAGTGGAATATTAAAAGAAGACAAAATAAGTGAATAAACAAAACAGAACTAAACAGAAACAGACCCATAGAGGTATGGAGAACAAGCTGATGATCACCAAAGAGAAGGGTAGGATAGGAACACAAAAACAGAGAACAGAATACAGGTTGCCATTTCCTTACACAATAAACTTTATAGCTTATGCCCCAAAGGGACTGGATAACAACATTTTTTTTTGAAAAGGAGAAAAAAAGAGTGGGGTGAACAAAAAATATCTGCTATTTGATATATTGAATAGATACGCAAAATAACAAAAACGCGTTTTTGTCTTTGTGACTAAAACAGGAACAGAGCTTTTGATAGCTTCATGGGGCTGAGGTAGAGACCTGCTCAGATACTGGAGTCCTGGCGTGGTTGCCTCAGGTAGGGTGTAGCTTGAAGATTCCTACTCCAAATATCCAGGTTAAAGGAGACAGAAACCTTAGAAGAGTTTGGTTTAGTTTAAAATTTCTGTTCCTCTGAGTAAATTGAGATTACTTCACATTTTTTTTATGCCTTCAACTATCTGATATAAGCATACATATTTTTTTTAGAAAAATAAAGACATCATCCTTGGCTAAAAATTAGTTCTAGTAACAGCTCTGTAAATAGTGTTTGCACAAAATAAAAAGTAAGCACACAAAGTGATAAAGCTCTATGAACAAAATCCAGCAGAAACAAGAGATAAGCAGGAAAGCTCCACAGGGGCTGCTGACTGTGGTTATGAGACAAAAACTTTGGAATTACACATGTTTTCTATGTTCAAGGAGTTAAGACAAGATTGAGGATTTAAGAATAGAACTGGAAACTAAAGTAAATAGGTAGATAGATAGATGATAGATAGATAGATAGATTCTTTCTTAAAATAGGCCATTGCAAAGGGTTAGCAATTTTACCAGAAAATAGATGATGGTGATTTGTTACCCACAAGTCTAGAGGCAGTCACATTTCTACAGTAGCTGTCTCTCTAATAAATTTTCCATAGTTTTATTTTTATCTATTCTCTGTAGTATTCTCATGCTTCATTGTGTCCCCGAGTCTTTAGTGACAACTTTATCACTTACTGGCCTCAGCCAAATCCCCAAATTTGTTTTCTGTTTATGTTGTTTGTGTTATTTTGCCCGTTAGAACGTTTTGATCTTTTCTATGAGAGTCCAGACAGAAAGCACGCGTTGATTCATTCACTCCTGTAACCACTTCCCTGTCGTGCCCTGTATTGCAGTGAGCCTTTGTGCACAGTAGTAGCCACACGCAGATAATTAGGGAATCTCACAGCATCCCAACGATGATGGCTGGGCTCACAATTCGAGTGCCAAAGAACCAGAGGGCATCAAAGACCCCTTGAGAAATTTTCTTCTGATTATGGTATTATTTACGTCAATGATCAAATTGCTTTTTTAGCCAATCCCTTTTGTGTATGTGATCCTTCTCACTCCAAAAAGATGTCTAAACATCAAAGACCATCCCCGACATAAAATTTTGTTAGTATGGTATTTGGCCAAGTTAAATCAGTTATGGATCTTATGCTAGGGTATACTCTTCTCTAATTAAATGATTAAGGTGTTGTAATAAGAAAATTATGAACTTATTGTAAGGGGAATAAATTAGCTTTGTGATTGTTGGGACATAGTAAGTATCATAGCAGTTCTTGAAAAATTCACTGCCTCCTATATTATAGCCTTCACGATGATCTAAGTCAGAAATACTCATCACATTATTATTTTTTGCACTTATTTTACCGCGTTCAGGGCTGTAGCATTTGGATGCATGTCAAGGTCTTTACAGACTTATGAGCTAATACTTAGGTCATCTTAATTTTAAATTTGCAACTCTGTTGCTCAAAGTAAATAATCAAATGAAAAACAAGGGAAAACCAAATCTTTCCTTAAGTTGCACAGTCAGTCCAACACCTGATAAAGGGTGTGCATACGAGTACAATTAAGCCTTTTCTCTGTCACTAAAAATATACACAAAATTTACGGGGAATGTATATTAGTGTAAGAGTGAGAATAAAATGATGACATTAAAAGAATTTTATGCATATTTTTTTAAAAAGAAGACTGTCCAATCTCATATTGTTTACATGTAACGCTGTGGTGATCCCTTTAACAAGAGGAATGCTGACTGCTGGGGAGGCCAATTTTTTTTAAACACGAAATTGATTTTGAACATCTCTCTGTTTCTGCTACCCTCTAGTAATGACAGCGAAGCCTCAAAGTAGCTGAAGGACCATTGGGACTTCAGCGCTTCTCTGGCGCCTGTGTTTTCTTACAGATAAAAACAAATGTCAGTCTGTGTGTGCACAGCACAGAACACCAGGTGGCTGTGGCCGCAGGACGATGCTGGGAGGTAGAAGCATAAACAACAAGAGGATTCCACGTACCCCTCATAGATCTGTCAGTTCCCATTTATCGTGGAATGAAAAATACATTTTTGTCCTGGGGCAACTGATTTAATACATCCTCACTGAGTCCAAATTGTTGTCAAGAAGAGAGTTTTGTTTCCCTTTTTATTATTTGATGAGGTGAAGTCTATTTAGAGGTATAGTAAAGTTTCAAAAGCACCTTTGATTTATCTGAAAGTTGTCAATGACTTGGGACTCTTCACCTCTGCCTTTCTATGAGTGCTGCTGTAATTAACCCGTTGGTAGGAAAAAACAAAATACAGGCTTTGTTAGAATGAAGGTTTCTCTTAAAGTGTCCACATTCTTGATGTCTGCTTGAGCAGTTTCTTAGATTAAAAGGACACTAAATTAAATGAAAGCAATTAATTTTCTGTGCCCTTTGTTGGCTAGACAGAGTACAGTGAAATGCTGAGAGAACTTCTAAATGCTTCTGGTGATGACAGTGCATCTACAGCCAGCGATTAGGTCTTTGTAAATGATCTGATTTTCCTGTTTCTTCAATTTGTGTTCCCCAGCCAGACTTTTGGCATGCCTTATCAAGTTTCATGCTTTTTCATAGTGCCCCAAATGCAGTAGACACTTAATAAGTAAATCATAATGAATTGTTTTATAACAGCACAAAGGAGGTTTTAAAAAGACAGGAAGTGCTATGTAATAGCAAGATACAAGCTCCAGTAACCATCGTTCAGTGGTGCTTCTCAAACTTCCAGTAGGTGAAAGACATGTTTTTTGTTTTTTCCTAATCCATTGCACACGAGAAAATAAATTTTTAAAATCATATAAAATACAAGCTGATATTTTCTCATTAGATGCCACAGACAAAGAAATCTAATCTTAAAATTACCGTAAATGTTTCCAAACACTCTCAATTTCTATACTTATTTCATTGCAAACAGGTAACAATTTGTGGACCCTCTGTGGTCTGTAGACCACACTTGGAGACCCACTGGATTACATCACACGGGTTTAGCTTTTATTTGTTATCAATGAAGTCTATCATAATTTCACTGGTTTTATATATGTAATTTATTCAACTATAAGTATGTAATATTAAGGAAAAACATTCCTTAAAAGTGTAATAGTATTATGTATATGCAGTGGTAGTTGGAACTTGTGTTATATTTTGATTTCTGGAGAGGAAATATTTTCTTGTTGAACAGGGTGGACAGCTGGGACTCCACCCTGTTCCAGAAAGACAAATGCTGACTGTGAAAGTTCCTAGGGATGAGCCTTCCTAGCACCCTGGGACTTGGTTATCCAACTAAATGGTTGGTCATCATTGCACCTTTTGGATTGATTTATGACAAAAAGGGAGTGTGTGGAAGAAAAGGGGCCCCACATTAACTTGACAAGCTCAGGGCAGAATTTACAAACTCAGAGAAATTAAAACTTACTAACTAAAAGCAGTTCCTGGCTGGTAGTCTGTCCTACTCCACTATTTTTCCCTAACAAAGGTCAATCTTTACATTAACTGAGCCTGACTATTGCCTTTTTGCAGCTATGATAATACACTTGTGGAATGTCACTTCCTTTTTCCAAATCCCTTGGGCAAAACCACCAGAGTTGAGACCACAGATCGCCTCATTGTTATTGTAATCTTGTTAATTATTGACTGTTAACTATCCTTTACACACCTAAGGAAAAGAAGTATGTGTCTATTATTTTACCTTTTTATCCAATCCTAGAGGATCTCTCCACCCCTGCTTTGCTTTCTACCACCTCCCTAATCCATCAAGGTACCCCCTTATGTGTCTTCCTTTGATGTAATGTATAAATTAAGGTGCTAAACTGCCATTCTCCAGAGCATTTCTCAGTCTGTTGAGATTTTGCTCCCTGGCAATTGTCATCAGTTTGACTTAATAAACTAACCAAAAATTCTCAAAAGAAAGAAAAAAAAAAAAGAAAAGAAAGAGAGAGAGAGAGAGAGAGAGAGAGAGAGAGAGAGAGAGAAAGAAAGAAAGAAAGAAAGAAAGAAAGAAAGAAAGAAAGAAAGAAAAACAATTTTTTTCTTCTTCCCTTTTCATTTGGCTTGATATATACAAATAATCATATGGAATCGAAACATTGTGACCACAAAGCAGTTTCTTGCTGCCTTTATAGCTGACAATTCAAGTGCCAGATAAACGTAAACCCTGAGGTCTGACTTTTTAAATACAGATGACAAAATGTTCTTTTACCTATGTCTCTACTGTACAGGCACAGAGCAGCGTGAGGAACTCACAAATGACAGTGAATGCTGAGTGGCAGAGGGGAGAGGAGATTTGGATACAGCTTGCTTCAAGATGAAAAGGCAACAGTAAACTAAGTAAATGCACAAAAATGTAGGTTCTTAAATACATCTAGATATCAATATAATCTGTACTCATTAAATGTGCACATGAACAATAACTAGAAAATGAATAATTTGAGATTTTGCTGCCTGTGTTTTTGTCTATGATTTTCATGGTTTTGAGTCTACCGTTTAAGTCTTTGATTTATTTTTAATTTATTCTTGTGTGTGGTGTAAGAAGGTGGTCTGGTTTCATATTTCTGCATGTATCTGTCTAATTTTTCCAACAGCATTTATTGAATAAACTATCTTAACCCATTGTATGTGCTTACTTCCTCTGTTGAATATTAATTGACTATAAAGGCATAGGTTTATTTCTGGGTTCTCTGTTCTGTTCCATTGATTCGTATGTCTGTTTTTCTGCCAATACCATGCTGTTTTGATTACTATGGCCTTACAATTTAGTTTGATATTAGGCAGCATGATTCCTCCAACTTTGTTCTTTCTGAGGATTGCTGTTGCTAAGAGGGGCCTTTGTGGTTCCATATAACTTTTTGAAATATTTGTTCCACTTCTGTGAAACATGTCACTGGAATCTTGATAGGAATGGCATTGAATCTACAGATTGCTTTGGATCACATGGACATTTTAATAATGTTAATTTTTCCTATCCATGAATGTGGTATGTGCTTCCACTTATTTGTATCTGCTTCAGTTTCTTTCTTCAGTGTCTTATAATTTCATGAGTACAGGTCTTGTACATGCTTGGTTAGGTTAATTCCTAGGTATTTATTATTTTCCTAACAATTGTGAATAGATTGTTTTCTTAATTTTATTTTCTGTTAGTTTGTTATTGGCATATAAAAATAAAATTACTTTCTGGATGTTAATTTTGTATCCTGCTACTTTGCCAAATTCATTTATTAGTTCTAATAGTTTCTCAGTGGCATCCTTGGGGTTTTCTATGTACAGTATCATATTATCTACAAAAAATGATAGTTTTACTTTTCCTTTCTAATTTGGATGCCTTTTATTGTTTCTTCTTGTCTGATTTCTGTGGCTAAGATCTCAAATAATATGTTGAAAAAAGAGGTAAAAATAACCATACCTGTCTTGTTCCTGATTTTAAAGGGAACACTTATAGTTTTTGACTGTTAAGTAGGATGCTGGCAGTCAGTTTGTCATATTTGTTTGTAATGTTTAGGAAAGTTTCTTCTAATCCCACTTGGCTGAGAGTCTTTTATCATAAATGGGTGCTAAATTTTATAAATGCTTTTTTTGCATCTATGGATATGATCATGAGGTTTTTAATCCTTCACTTTGTTTAAATGGTGAATAGTTTATTGATTCACAAAAGTTGATTTTTTAAATATTGCTTGTAGCAATACTTTATCAGATATATCTCCCCAAGCAAAGGAAACAAAAGAAAATTTTGTACAGCAAAGGAAATTATAAACAAAATAAAAAGACAACCCACAGAATGGGAAAATATATTCACTAACATATCTGATAAGGGGTTAACATCCAATATTTATAAAGAACTTATAAAACTGAACTCCAATAAACCCAATAATCCTATTAAAAATGGGCAAAGGATCTGAAGAGACACTTCTCCAAAGGGGACATGTAGATGGCCAACAGATATATGGAAAGATGCTCATGTTCACTAATCATCAGAAAAATGCAAATTAAATCCTCAATGGGATATCATCTCACATTAGGCAGAATGGCTATCATCAATAAATCAACAAACAACAAGTGCTGGTGAGGATGCAGAGAAAGGGGAACCCTTTTGCACTGCTGGTGGGAATGCAGATTGGTGTAGCCACTGTGGAAAGCCAATATTAAGATACCTCAAAAAATTAAAAATGGATCTGCCTTTTGACCAAGCAATTCCACTTCCAAAAAAGCCTTTTGTGAATATATCTGAAGGAACCCAAAACATTAATTTGAAAGAATGTAAGCACCAAGATATGGAAGCAGCCTAAGTATTTATCAATAGATGAGTGGATAAAACAACTCTGGTACATTTACACAAGGGGATACTACTCTGCTATAAAAAAGAAGAATATTTTACCGTTTGCAACAATGTGGATGGACCTGAAGAACATTATGCTAATGAAATAAACTAGTCAGAAAAAGAAAGATACTGTATGATTTCACTTACATGTGGAATCTAATGAACAAATTGAACCAATAAGGGAAATGGGGACAGCCTCATAGATGGAGAGAAGGATGATAGCTATTGGGCGGTTGAGGGGGTGGATGAATTAAGCAAAAAGGAAAAAGGACTCGTGGACGTGGACAACAGTGTGGTGGTTGCTGGGGGAGGGGAGTATAAGGGGACTAAATGCTAGAAAAAAATACAATAAAGTTTAAATAAAAATTAAAAAATAGTTCCAGTGGTGTGGCTCAGTGGACTGAGTTCTGGACTACAAACCAAAGGGTTGCTGGTTCAATTCTCAGATCAGGGCACATGCTTGGGTTGTGGGCAGGTCCCCTGCAGTGGGTGTGCGAGAGGCAACCACACAGTGATGTTTCTCTCCCTCTCTCTTCCTCCCTTGCTTCTTTTCTGTCTAAAAATAAATATTCTTAAAAAATTAAAAAATAAAAGCACAAACTAAATTTATAACTTAAAAAAGAAAATGAGTGAGCGAAACACCTTTAATTGAATTTAATACGGAATTATAAGCAAGTTTTTTTTTATTTCTATTAATAGTATCTGCAGTGAAGTAAATAATTCCCTCTTCCCCACTTTTTTTTGGTCCTGTATGTGTTTCATAGATGCAAAGTAGATTAGAGAATTGAAGGTATTTGTTTATAGTAATACATATATAAATCTCTATATATTATCTGGGACTGGTTACTGCTCTGAATTTGGACAGGAGGTAGAAATACCAGGTGCCTCTAGCTCTAGACCTGAGAGAAATCTAAATGGGAAGAGAAAAGCTACTAGAGGTCATGAAAGAGTTAAAAGAGACAGATAGATGCTGCGAGGGAGGAGGTGCAACAGGCTTTCTGTTGTATCTTACCAAGGGGAAGACTGGCGGTGCTGTAGTAGCCCTCCTTCAGAAGGTGTTGGTCTGTGGACGGGCCACCGGAATGTGGAGGCCACAGGTAGGTAGGCATCGATCCGGAATGCACAGGGGTGTGTTGGGGGTTGGAATTAAGGACAAGCATGAAGAATGATACAAAAGAATGGTTCCCCTAGGGACAAGGGGATCCCTAATGAAAATCAATGTCAGCCCTCCCCAGGTGAAGCCAGTGCATGGAACATCCAGACCTGTGGCTGTCTGCGCTCCCTTTGCATAGTAATCTGCCTCTCTGGTGTGGACAAAAAAGCCTTAGGAATCTGCTTCCTTCCTTAAATACTGGCAGGCCCAGTGCTTGCTGATGAACACAGGAGGGGGCTGAGTGCTGTATGGAAGACGGGTACTGCAGTCACCTCATATCTGAGCTCTCCTCTCCACTGACTGTGGATTCAAACGCATCTTGATTGCATAGATTCATGTGCTTTTCATTTTAAAAAACATCGTATTTGATTACTAGGAATTTCTATCATAGCATTGTCCTAGAAATTGTACCATTTTCAAATTAATATTTTATTAATAGTACTTTTGTCATGTGTGAATAGTGATCTTCATGTGGTAAGAAAGATAAATACATGAAGCAGAAAGATAAACCTATGAAGGTAGATCCTCTGATTACTTTCATTTTATTAAGTGGTCAGTGAGGCATAGTTCTTCAGTCCTGTAAACTGTCGTATCTCATCACCGTAGCAGTTAACAAGAAACATTGACTTTTCTGACTACTGTTTATATTCATTTTTCTTAAAACAATTCAAGAATAAGAACCTTTCAGTCACAGTGAAATCAGGATACTCAAGTGGCTTCACTGAATTTGTTTCCCTTAGGAAATTTAAATAGGGTTAAAAAATTTGAGGACTCTGTTGTTATTTTATCAACCATTTAGACCAAGGGTCACCAACTCCACCCATGGGACAAATCTGGGTAGCGGCCAGTTTTTGTCAGTAAAATTTCACGGGATTACTGCTCTGCTTGTTCGTCTAAGTGTTCTCTGAGGGTGTGTTCACACTACGATGGCAGAGGTGAGCTGAGTAATTGTGACAGGAACTGTGTGAACTGCACAGACTGAAATAGGAACTAAATGGTCTTCTGCAGGAAAGAGTGCCAGCCACTGATCTAGTTGATTAACCGAACTTTAGCAAAAGCTCTAGAAGTTTTGAGTAGTATGAATAAAACATTCAAGTTTTTAACTGAATATACACAAATGATACAATTTTATCTTTAGCTGAGCTAAAAGATAGAAATGAAAAAGTATGTGAGCCATCGATTAATTTCATCCACACTGTCAGGAGTATTTCCACACTGTAGAGATTTAATTTAAAAAGCTAACCTCTATTGGAAAATCACAATATGCCAGCCACTGCTTTATGTTCTTTATCTGCAATTTCTTATGTAAACATTGCAACAATGCTATCAGGAATTAATATTATCCCTTACTTTACAGATACATGCCCAAGATGTTAAAGAACTTGTTCGCACAGATAGTGTGGGCAGAGCTGAATCTGAACTCAGGAAATCTTGCTCTAGATTTCACATTCTTAACTATCACACTCCTTCTATTTAGCAACAACAATGAAAATTTTCTTAATGGAATTTTAATGTTTAAGTCCATTATATTTACCAATTACATGTATTAACGATAATATGTAAAGTTATATTTGCATTTGTTGCCATGTAACATATTATTTCTGTTCATTATATAGAGTCTTCTTATTAATTTTAGGTATATGTTCCCATAACTAATAATTTCATGGCCAATGCTTTATGATCTCTGTACGTATTGAAAGTATTACTAGAGTGAGTTTTAACTTCTCTGCTAATTGTTTGACATACTGTATTCTAAGAGACACATTGATAAGACTTAAATATATAAATAACCTTGAACATTTTGCTTTGAAGATATTTTCAATGCCTTTCTTTTGAGACATGGGTGGGAAATAGAAAAGGAATCTAGGTTGAAGAAATGAAATAAAAAGGTACAATTAAATAAAATTACAGGTAGGACTTTATATAATAGTTTTGCTGAAAATTATAGGGTTTCTGTATCTTGTATAAAGAAATGTTTTACCAAAAGTATTTCTCCAGCTTCTTGATAGTTATGCAGTGGGAATGCGATCCAGAATTGAGGTAACTATGGTGTAAATTTAGGCTAAAAATATACATTTACTTTAGGTATTTGGTAAGCGAGGCAAAAAGAAACACTTGTGAGATATGAAGACCTCAAAACTCTGTTTTTCTTTTTTTATTGCATGTGTATTGTTCTATTAGCGTTGTTCCAATTTTTCCCTCTTTTCCCTCCTCCACGAAGCCCACCCCCCACTCCCGCAGTCAATCCCCATCCTGTTGTCGTCCATGGCCATGGGTCATTCACACATATTCCTGGCCTATTCCCTTCACTTGCTTTCTACCCTCATTCCCCTCCCCTCTTCTCCTCTGGTCGCTGTCAGTCTGGTCCTTGTTTTCATGCCTCTGGTTCTATTTTTCTCATTTGTTGATTAGGTTCCTCTTATAGGTGAGATTATACGGTATTTCTCTTTCACCATCTAGCTTATTTCACTTAGCATAACATTTTCCAGTTTCATCCATGCTATCGAGAGGGATAGGATTTCCTTCTTTCTTCCTGGTGTGTAGCATTTCCTTGTGTAATTTGTACCACAGGTTTTTGATCCACTCATTTACTGATGGGCACTTGGACGGTTTCCAGCACTTAGTGCCTGGCTTTTAGAGCTTGAAACTCATTTTTTTTTCAGTTTATTGTCAGGACTTGGTGGCTTGCTTTCTAGAGCCTTGCACATCTATAAATTTCAAGCTGAAATATTTTAAACTACAAAAATTATTAAATAACTAGGCATTTGACAATGGTAAAATAGTTTTTAGAAGTTTTCTGAAAAGTTATGCCTTCAAAAGTAATGTATACACCTAGTCTGAGTGGATAGAAAATCAGAATAACACATCTTAGTTTCTCCTTTCCTTTTGTAAACTTCATTACTAAACATTTGTTATTACTGAACACTTTTGTATTTAGTACCATATAAATAATTTATAGATCAAAACATTTAAACAAAATGGAAAATAAGAAGTTTTGATATTAGAAGCTCTCGTGCCCTTCCTACCGAATCCTTGTAAGTCTTCCCAAAAACTTGTGCAAATCCTTCTCACATTTGGGAGTTTGCACATTGTCAGTCCCATGGTGGATTCACAAAGTACTCCACTTTCCAGCTTTCTGGGTCTGCATGTTCCACCAATCAAATGCACACATGGTGAGCTTTGAACGAAAACTGAGCCACCAGAAGAAACAGGTGGTAATGTGAGGCACGCCCAGTTTGCTGAACTGGGTGTTGGGAGTGGGGCGGCAGCTGCTGGACAGAGTCGTCCCCTAGGTCGGGTTTTCTAGAGCGGTAGTATCATTGTCTTCACCAGGGTGCTGTGGGGTAATTCTCAGTTGTTGCTGGATATTCAGCCTAGAGCATTTCTCTCAGCCATTCATCAATTCTGTGAGTTCTCCTCAGTTTTATTATTTATTATTATTATTATTGTCATTATTTCTATTAATTTAGAACTAATTAGAGTGAATTTGGGGTGTGCATATAAAGGGCAGCCTGAGCACTCTGAAACAAATAAATAAACAAAAACAACTAATTAGAGACTGGAAATAAAATTCCTGGGCCAAAGTACAAAGTACCAAGAGCACGTTCAAAGTGAGTTCATAATCATGAGGACTAGATGAAGAATCTGTATTCATACTTGTAGCTCTACTTTCTAATCACATGAGCCAGGTAATTCCTCCTTACTTGCTCTAACACCTCCATGCAAACAAAGCTCTCTTTCATTGATATCTTCAATCTATTGAGCCACAGATATCTGATTTTCTGTATTTATTTTTCTCTTTACTCAGCTTAGATGCCCCACTCCCTCACTATAATCACACTTTTACATGTTCTTCAATTTCTTGCCCATTTTCCCACCATTGACTGAATTCAGTTATTTGAAGACTTCATACCTAAAGTTGTAGTTAAGAATTTCCAGAAAATAATTATAGTAAGCTTACTGATTTTTATCACCATATGCTTATAATTTCTAACCTCAAATAGGACAGAAACCATCCAAGTTAGTGTCTGTATAGTTAATGTTTTAATTCACTTTGTATCATGACGATTATATCCATTTTTCCCTTCTCTTAGCATCCCATCCAATTCTCTTACTGTTCTTGTCTTACAGGCGATTGATTCTATTATAATTTATTAAGAATATAGATTCTACCAGAAAATAGCTCATTCCTTTTCCCCTGCTCAAATGAAAATATACCTATATGTTCCACCTGTGCACCCATCTTTCCTTTCCATGCTGAGTGCCTTCTCTTACTGGAGGAAAGCACCGCCTGGAAAGACTGAGGTCCCTTGTTTTCTGGCTTTCTTTAGGACTTCACTTCTTTGGTTATTACAGTTTTCCATACCATCAGTCTCTTTTTTCTTAATGCCTCTATCATATCAAATACACCATATTCATAACTTCTACAAAAGTCCAATCATCTTCGTTTATTTCTTAAGCTACTGAATCAGTGCTTGGCTACATTAATTTTTTTTGTCAAATGAATTACCAAGTCATCTGATCTCTATTTCCCCCAAGAAAAAGGCTACATGAGCATCTCATGGAACCCACGGGTGGTGAGGAAAGCCAGGTGACATGACAGGCTGGCTCTGAGAACTAGAAAATCATCAGAGACCAGAATTTCTCTTGCTGGATATCTTGTTTCTTTGTGGTCTTTTTCTGTTTGTTTATTTATTTACATATGTTGAAATATTTCTTCTGGATCTATAAAGCAGAAATGAGGAAATTCTTGAAAATATTTTTGTCTATTAAAATAGGTAAAACATTTGGTCTAGACTTTTAAAGAAAAAAATCCACATTGTAGATAAACATTATGCTTCAAAGTTTTTGGAATAGGATTCGTGTGTTTCCTTTGAATGTGTCTCTAAGCAAAGCTTGCTGATGGAGGCCAGGCATAGTTATTTATATCTTCAAAAGACTAACCTTTGCTTTCAGTTGTCCAGAACTCTCTTTTCATGTATTTTCATGTAATGTATAAACAAGAACAGTTAAGGGCTTAGTGAGAAATATACAATGTATTTCATTGAAGTGAGACCTAAAACAATATCCAATTACAAAGAGTTTTATCATCAAGATGGTGAGATGAAAACATTCCAGAAAGGTAGCCTATCATCTTTGCTTCTAAGTCGATTCTTTCATGGTTGGTAAGTGACCTTTAATAGATCTTCTAGTGTTATGTTTCAATACACAGATTCTGTCTAGAAAATATGCGGATTCAAATTCTTGCTTTGCCACTTACAAGACATACTACCTCAGAGAAGTCACTTAACCCATTTGTGCTTCAATTCATTCATCAGTAAAATGGAACTCTGTAAGAATTATATATGTCTAGGAGAGAACTTGCTGCTAAATACCAATATTATTTGTCACCATTTATCTGAAAATATTTATTATGACTTTCCATTAATTCATACTTTGTGTGGGTATAAAATTTTAGTTTAGCAGGATGTTTCTATCAGGGTATTATGAAGATAATATAATATGCTTTTCTGAAATTTTTGTTACTAGAGAGAAGTCTGTCAATAGTCAGCAGGAAATATCTTTTTTCCTCTGATGGCTTTTATGATTTTCTTTCTTTAAAAAACATACATCGTATGGTTCAATATGGTGATAAGGTTAATAACATCATATTTGGTCCTTTCTTCATGTGGTAAGAAAGTTTAACATGAACGCTCTTAAATTTTTAAGTGTAAAACAAGATATTGTCCACCATGGTCACTATGCTGCAGAGCAGATCTATAGAACCCGTTCATTTTGCATAACTGAAACTTTATATGCCCAGTGAACAGCAGTTTACCTGGCAACCACCACCCTACTCTCTGCTTCTGGGAGTTTAACTATTTTAGATTCCTCATGAAAGTGAGGTTGTATAGTATTTGTCCTTCTGTGACTGGCCTATTTCACTTATCTTAATGTTCTCCATTGAGATAATGTCCCAAAAAGTAGGGTTTCCTTCTTTTTTATAAGGCCCAATAATATCACATTTTATGTATACACCACATTGTACTTATTCATTCATCTGTTGATGGAAATCTGGCTTGTTCCTATGTCTTGATTATTGTGAATAATAAGAAAAAGAACACGGTGGTGCAGATATTTCTTTGAGAATTTAACTTCAATCCTTTTGGAAATATACCTAGACATGTAATTTCTGGATTATATCATAGTTCTCTTTTTTAAAAATTTTATTTAGTTATTTTTCAAGTACAGTTTTTTTGTCTATTTCTCCCATCCCAGCCTCCCCTGCCCCTTGCTCCCCACCTCCCTCCCATTTCCACCCCCCTTAGTTCTCGTTCCTGTGTCCTTCCTATTTGTTCCTCCAAATCCCTCCCCCTTTTCCCCCTTAACTTCCCTTCCCTCTCCCCTGTGGTCACTGTCCCCTTGTTCTCTATTTCAGTGTCTTGGTTTTTATTCTGCTTGCTTGTTTGTTTTGTTGTTTAGCTTCCTGTTAAAGGCGAGATCCTATGGTATTTGTCTTTCAGCACCTGGCCTATTTCACTCATAGTTCTATTTTATTTTTTTTGATAACTCGTCATTCTGTTTTCTATAGGCTCTAACAAGATCCTTCATTGTTTATAGCATGATATTTGATAACATTATTACAAAAAACATAATTTTTCTCTTTTTCATTTCTAAGGGCCTATTATCTGCTGAAGATTGTGGTCAGTGTCAATTACAAGAAGATGAATAAGAGTGTCTGAAACTTTGAGAAACATATTATTTTATGAAGAAAGGACATGCACAGGTGATTGTCATGCTCTGACACTTGGTAAATTATATAAGTACTAGAAGCCTGGACACTATGCCATAAAAAAATAAAGGAGGCAGTGAGAAATGCTGCCCCTGACAATTGTGGAAGATCTCACATGGCAGAATTTAAAATTTTACTGTATCTTTTTTATCACGCACTTGTCTTTTTAAGATTCTGGATGACATGGAAGAGGCTCATAAGCACTTTTGCCACCTGCTAAAGTGTTTTGCTTGTCGCAAGATAAAGCACTTATGTGATTGTGGGAGTTGTGAGCTGATCTGACTGTCTTCTCATGGAATGACTTTTCACTTGAAAAATTAATGCACTATGGTTATTCTGACGCAAGTCTGACAGATGTTTTCTGATAAACAAGGTGAGACCGCCACTTCAAGGAACATAACTGGTAGTATTTGAGGCCAATGATATAACTGCCAGTGACTTTCAAGGAGTAATTTTGGAAAATGTGCGTTTGTCACCATAGATTTTTCAAAACTTAGGATTTTTCTGATGAGATTACCAATGCTGTTGACAGATGTATTTTTGGTATTGCATAATGACATATGTTAATGTATAGATGATATATGTAACTGTGGAACTGGTATTTTCTAAATGACTGATGCATGATGTTAGCAAAATCTCACAGAGTAAAAGATTTTAAAATACAAAAGTGAAAAAAGGACCTAACTTGAAACCACAGACTAATTATAATGTAGTAGAGCATAAAAGGTTAGTTGGTGCACATTCAGATTTCATATTGTAATTAGTATTGTGAGTATCAGTGTCATAACCGAAAAGAATGCCACAATGTATGCCTGTCAGGAATTAAAGGGATTGCACAAAGTATCCTGCTCTTCTCGATATGCAGTTCTGTTGTTATTTTGGTTAACATAGGATAAGATTATTGTTATTTTTAAACTAATAAATACTAAAATTCTCAGTTTTCTTACTTAAGGCAGTGAATATCGATACATGTACACTCAAGAATTCTTCATGGTCCTCAATAATTTAAAAAATTATTGTATAAGATCTCTGATACCATATAGTTAAAAATATGATGCTTCCCAAGACATTACTACAAAGATTTGTTTGAAATCTAGTCCCTCTGTTCCCATTAATTATGTAAAGTCACTGAAACTGGAAACCATCCAAATACGTTAAAAATAATTCTTAAAAACTAATGCAACCTAAGGTTGTAACTGTGTGTTTTCTTTTTTATGGATAGCCATAGAAATAGCTGCACTATCTTGTATTCTGGACTGTGTCAAGTTGTATGGTTCTGTGATAAAGTTTATTGCAAAATTTCAAGGTCAATCTTCACTGACTTTTAAGTGACTTATTTGTTGATATGATGTTATATGAAAGTAAGAAAAGTAGTATATGTTAACATGTGATTGCTAGTTTTAAGATAATATTCTTACTGATGTTAGAAATGTAATTAAGATTTGGTAACAGGCCAACAAAGTTTAGTAAGGAATATATGGAAATGCAGAAAAGTAAGCAAACTAGTTAGGCATGAAAAATACTATTTTTTTTCTCTGAATCTTATTTGAGATTCACAGCAAAGAGCAACAATTTATAACATATATGTGATGAATCAAGTTGGATATTATACCAGTAAATTCAGAAACAAAAAAATTATGAAAAGATAAATATGTAAATTGATCAATTGGTTCAGCATAAAAATCACATAAATTATTAGAGGCTGATATAGCAATATGCAGAATAGTTCTTTCAATCCAAAATATTTGGTTAGTAAGATGAAGAAATAAATCATTCTATATTAAAGAATATATAGTAATTTTCTTCTGCTGTCATGGAAAAATAACAAAATGTATATATATTGCAAGCATGACAATAACGTTTCCTTAAAAAGAATCATTTTTCAGAGACTAAAACTATAATTGATTTTAAAAAATCCACCAGGCAAACTTACAGTGAAAATGTAGAAAGAGGCAATCATGATGGATGGCTATGATGTGCCTTCCGTTAAATCTGTATTTGATATAACAGAGATAAAAGTGGACATTTCTCTTCCTAATGTTCTTTAGTTTTATATTTTCATTTTACCTATTGCTTGTGCAGCGCACACTAATTTGTGTGTTCAAGGGGAAGTTTGTATCTGGGTTTCAATGTGAAAAGATTATACCTTCTCTATTTTTAGCACATTTAGTGTAGCAGCATGTCTCCTAGCCTGCATAGAAACACTGTGGTGAGCTGGATGGGTGATAGTTACATCCATATCCTCCAGCTAAAAACCACTATGGACACACCTGCAGTTGAATACTTGGTTTATTACAAAGAGAAGCCAGGAAGAGCACACACCATGGAAAACGGTGTGGTATCTCAGTGAGAAAGTATTAGTGGGATGTGGGCTTGTGTTAGATGATTTGGAAAGGGTTTAAAGAAGTAGCACTTTGCCTCCGTGATTATCTTAATAAACGTTATCTAGAAAAAAGGAAGATGAGCCTGAGACCCAAACTGTAATTAATGAGCGAAGAGCAGCCAGCACCAGGAGGTGGTTGATCATTTTGTCCTGATGTTCTTGTTTTGTCTCTGTTCAGTCGTCATCGTTATGGAAGGGTTAAGGTCTTCCTGACTCACTGTGGTCACAAAGTGGTCTTGTTTGATATTGATATTCTGTGATATTGTTTATGTTCAAGAGGAGCACACTGGCATGTACCTGTGGGTCCCAGGAAGCCTTGCAGTAACATCAAGACCTGGCTGGATTATAGATCAAAATTTTTGAATAACAAAATGTATGAACTGCCATTGACCATGTTCCACTTAATTAAGTTTTTCTTTTCTTTTTTTGTTTCAAAGTTTGACTACACTGGACATTTTTAACTTACAATTTTTTTGTCTTTATCTCCTTCATGTAGAGCTGTTTTTCAGATAGCATGGGTTTGGAATATGAAAAAATTGATCAGTGAAGGATACTTTCAATTTTCCATTAGACATGAAGGCAGTGAATAATCAGGGTCTAAGGTTAGTAAATTAAAGATTTCATAGAGATGTTAAAAATTCTTGGCTGGCATTTAATTAACAAAGGGCAGAAGTTTTACACAGATGATCATTCTAAGAAAAAGCTGCCAAATTGTTGGATGTGGTAGAAACTATGGCTAGAACTGAGAATTCAAAGGAGGGAGCAGAAGATTTCAGGGTCACTGACCTTGGCCATTCACTAGCCTATCCTTCCATCTGCCATCACTGTGCTCTTGAGGGACAGACTTATGATTCAAAAGGAAGATACATCTCCCTGGGCAACTAACATTTGTGTTGTTGGAAACTTTTTGGAATATCTTATTGTGTGAATGAATATTGATTTTACTGCTTTTAGGAAAGCAGTCTATTCCCCACACTCTACACTTCTGCTCTTCAACCAAAAATTATCATAGAACAATGGTAAATTCTTTTATCAAAATAGGCGGGGTTTAGAAGCATTAATCTTTTGTAATTCTGCTGTTAATGTTAACATTTGTGCATTTTGTTCTTTCATTCTAGGCAACAAGGACTTTTTAGTCATTCTCAAATAGAAACAAGCAAGTTTATGTATTCACCTATTTAGCAAATATTTTTGAATGCCTGCTTGGCCATCCCTAAATAATGGGGATAAAGGGATGACCTGACAGAGATTCCTTCTCCTTGAGAATCTAAATCAACTTTAGAGTGAAGTTATTTCTTTTTGATAAAAAAGAACAGCAAAAATCAACTTCCAAAACAGGTTTCTAAAATATAAATTTAAAAGTATATTTTATTGATTATACTATTACAGTTGTCTCATCCCCCCTTCCCCCTCTCTGTCTGCTATTCTTCCTTTCAGCTATCTTCCTGCCCCCTTAGTTTATGTCTGCTGGTGTAATTTCTTTGGCTTCTCTATTTCCCATACTATTCTTAACTTTCCCCTGTCTATTTTGTACCTACCATTTATACTTCCTAATCCCTGCACCTTTCCCCCCATTCTCAATCCTACCCCTTGCAGCTTATTTCCCTCCAAATGATCTCCATACTTATGATTCTGCTCCTGTTCTGGTTGTTCTCTATATTTAAGCACAGAGAATCCCCAAACAAGTTAGACCAAAAGAAGACTAGACCAAGTCACATCATAATTAAAATGCCAAAGGTTAAAGATAAAGAGGACTCTTAAAAGCAGTAAGAGAAAAGCAGAGAGTTACCTACAAAAGAGTCCCCATGAGACTATCAGCTGATTTCTCAAAAGATACCTTGCAGGCAAGAGGGACTGGTAAGAAGTATTCAAAGTCATTAAAGGCAAGGATCTACAACATAGATTATTCTCTCCATCAAAGCTTTCATTTAGAATGGAAGGGCAGATAAAGTGCTTCCAAGACAAGGTAAAAGTAAAGGAATTCATTGTCACCAAGCCATTATTACATGAAATGTTAAAGGGACTTATTTAAGAAAAAGAATATTAAAACCATGAACATTAAACAGGTAACAAATTCACCACGATCAACAACGGAATTTAAAATGTAGATTTAAAGCAAAACAGTAGACATGAAATTAGATCTCTCATTACATTATATTGAATAAATATATTCCTCAGGACTCATCAAAAATAATTAGGTATAAGAAAGAATAAATTCGAAGTTAACTTAAAAATTAATTAGACCTGTTTATCTTTTTAATTCAGATTTTGTATTATAGTTAAAATTTTAAGTCATAACGATTATAAAACTTATGTTACATTCAAACTAAAAGTAAGGTCTTGATTTTGAGATTTGCTCAGTTTAATCAGAACATTCAAATCAAGGCAATATAATTTTTATGTTTGGGATCAGTTTGAGAAGGTTTGCTAACTTCGAGAATTTTTTAAACAGTCACAGTACAAAAGTTACTATCAAGATACACAATCTAAAGTCAATGATAAACATTTTTTACTACAGAAAGATTGACAATATGCTCAGTGATACCAGGGCTACTTTTCTTCCTTTGTATTTAACCTTGAACAAACACTCACACATCTTTTGAAAAGTCTCTCAGGATTTGAGGTCTGTCACTGACAAGTACAATTTGAGCTCTTGTGTTTTACAGCTGGCTGGCATCTTAGACATTTCCTCTCAAGCTTGGGGCTACAATAGAATCTCTGGGTTTTTCAGTAAGTTAGAAAAGAAAAATGTAGGCAGGAAGCTCTGGCAATGGTTAAATTTGGCCAGAAGATCAAAAGCAACAGAAGCGAACTTGGTTCATTTTCTGCTTGTTTGTTGATTTTGAAATTATGTCTTCTCATTGTGTTTTCCAATATTTTGATTCAGAAAAGGAAATGGATGTAATATATATCAGTTCTAAGTTATCAACATGTGATGGATACTCATGGACTCTCAATTTACTCCAGGAACTAAACTATGGCCAATGTGTGAAGGAGGTCTTGATTATTCAGGCAAGACAAGATTAAGTTTATTAAATAGCAGTAAACTCAATACATGTTTATGAAAAAAGAGAAGAAAATGCTGAATGACTTTTCATGCAGGATTAATAATAATGGGGTCAACTGGTAATAAGAACATATGCAAATTTAAGGGCTGCGCAGCCATGAAAACAACATTTTGAGAATGTCTTGAAAATCTGTATTTTTTCCACAGGTGTATCTATTCTATCCTTAAAAATTCATGCTGCATTATTTGTATACTCTTCACTCTGCTGCACCAGCAAATATTTGTGGAGATAGAACATAACAAATAGCCAATAAGCAAAAGAAATCTGACATATTGCAGTCATTATCAGTCCCTGGATTTGAATTTCCTAGACTTGGACTTGCCAAAGACTTCTCTGGTAATGCTTTTTCTTTGTGGTTTTGTCATCTTTGGGACATAGTAAAAAAGTTCATTTTTCTGTTCAGTGTTTGACTATGCTGTATTTTCCCCTTTTTGTTAAACAAATGGATACTTTCTTGGATGTAAGGAATCAATTTTCTAGGTTACCTATTGTCAGTTGCCTATATTTCATATGGTTAGTATCTTTACCCATTTGAAATTGCTGCACATTTATCAGTAGAGACAAAACAAATACACGCAGAAATATTGAAAACAATATTTTCTTTTCACTCGGGGAGAAGCATTATTTTCTCATTACCCCCTGTTGGGTTCTTTTCCAGCCATGTTTAGTCCAATGTTTGGTATTGATTACAACCTTCATGAGCAGCTTACCCATATGTTTATATGATCAGCTTCATTAGCTGTTGCATTCTTAGCTCTCTGTGAGCTTTTATATCTATAACTATCATCTAGGAATTTCTCTGATGGGTGCTGATAACGGCTATTAAGTAAGTCACACGAGACTTCAAGGTTAAAACAAATTTGCCCCACCTCTGCCTAATATTTTACTTCAACATTTTCCGTACTACCCATTTTCCTGCCTCATTTGATGTAGTTAGTTATATATTTTTCTGGCTACCCCAATTAATTGCAAACATAGACTCAAGGGTCATGCGCTTTGTTTCTGCATCATCTACTTTGTCTAGACAGTGACTGCCAACTGGACATAAGTCAACATGATTTGCCTGAATAAATTAATGCTTTCCTTCTATACAATGAGGTTTGTTCCTGTGTAATGAGGTTTGTTAAAGAAAAGACCTATTGTTCTGTCTTGTGGTATCTGTCTCCCCACAGTACCCTGTGCACTGTGGTCACTAAATAAATATTTAGTGATTCAGATTGGGAAATTTTCCTGCAGTCTTGCCTTATAAATGAGCAGTCACTGACATCTGTATGATTTTGAGAAGTAAGGTCTTTTCTCCAAAATATTTTCTTTTTCTACTATAAATCTGGAACTTGGACTTGATGGCTCATGAGACTGTCTTTCACACACAAAACTGCAAGGAACAGAACCTCCTTAAGTAGGTAATTGGCTAACACCCTTTAGTGGAGCTAAATAGGGACTCAATTCGGCATTTTCTTTACATCCTATTTGTTCAGTTTTGTCAAGAGAGGGCAGGAGGGGATCAAAAACAAATTTGTATTTCATTGTGTCAGAATAGCTTTGAGGCAAAGGAGTAATATGGATTATAGATAAGAGCTGTTAAGCAGGCTGAATGAGATAAATTATTAACAAAATGACTGATCAATATCAAATTTAGAGAAAAGTTCCTGGGAGTTAGCTGAGGACTATCTTGGTGTTCCTTCAGGAATGAGGCATTCATTCTCACAGTGACTGCTTACATCTCAGCACCTCTCTTGGAACTGCCCCAGCTGAAGGAAGCTGCTTTGCCCCAGTGTATGCCTGCTTTCTTGAGGGCAACATGTATCCAGCGAATTGATGTAGATGGGGAGAGGCTTGGCTTCTTTGCCTCTTTTGAATCAATGGCAGGAACCTCTCAGCTCCAAAGCCTCCCATAATATCCAGTTGATGCCTCCGCTTTAGCTCATCACAGTTCAAACTTTCTATCTGTCCAGTTTTGCTCTTCTCACCCTTCCTCTTTTAAAAGCCATTTGCATGCAAACTTCAAATGACAGCATTTGTTTCAGCATCTTAAGACAGTTGTTGCCAGATGTTGACATAGAAAGGTGACTAACATGGGGGTTTCAAACTAGACTACACAGTGACCAGCTGGCAGTACAAAAGTTATTTTCTTTTTCTGGAAGATGAAGCAGTGGTCATGGCATGTAGTTTCGGCACATTCAGCCTTCACTAGTGACGAACAGGGATGGAATGTCAATGGAAGGAAATGTGCTGGTGTGCACTCCGTCTAAGGTGTTTGATGGGATTGGAGGAAGTGGTGATTATTTTAAATAAGATGACTATTTCCGGGGATCATTAATGCATGCAACAAAGACAAACAAGGGTTAAAGGTAAATAACCCCTCTATAAGACAAAGCATGAAGGACAGAGAGTCATCATTGCAGCATATAAACTCTTTTTTTAATTTGAATTTTTTAATTTTTTACTTTTAATGTTTTATTGATTATGCCATTACAGTTGTCCCATTTTCCCCCTTCATTCCCCTCCATCCTGCACACCTCTTCCCCCAACCCCCCCCTTTAGTTCATTTCCATGTGTCACAAGTTCTTTAGCTTCTATATTTCCCATACTATTCTTGCCCTCCCCCCATCTATTTTGTACCTACCATCTATGCTACTTTTCTCTGTACCTTCTCTCCCTTCTCCCCCCCACTCCCCTGTTGTTAACCCTCTATGTGATCTCCATTTCTATGGTTCTGCTCCTGATCTAGCTGTCTGCTTAGTTTGCTTTTGTTTTAGGTGTGTTTGTTAATAACTGTGAGTTTGCTGTCCTTTCACTGTTCATATTTTTATCTTCTTTTTATTAGATAAGTCCCCTTAACATTTCATATAATAAGGGCTTGGTGATGATGAATTCCTTGAACTTGACCTTATCTGAGAAGCACTTTATCTGTCCTTCTATTCTAAATGAAAGCTTTGCTGGATAGAGCAATCTTAGATGTAGGTCCTTGCTTTTCATGACTTGGAATACTTCTTTCCAGCCCCTTCTTGCCTATAAGGTCTCTTTTGATAAATAAACTCTCAAGTCTTATAGTCATAGAACAGCAAAAGATGAGGATCCTGCTCAGATCATATTTATGAGAGTGGTAGAGCTCTAGAGGTGGTTGACCTTCATTTGAATATCTGGTATGCCAAAGTCCGGACCTTGATTGTGAAGGGGTGAAGAACCTTATACTTGGAAAAACAGAACTATCTGAATAAATGCCCTCAAATCTTGAGTTCCTGGATTCCCCTGAACTTTTATGCTCTAAAGGAGTAGTCCAGTCCTTCCTGTGAGAGGCTAACAGTCCCCCCTTTCTTTAAGGCACTGAAGAGGCTTCTGTCTTATAAGACCACACATGTCTGATTTAGATGATATTTAGATAAAATTTTGGACTTTAGATTTTAGAGTTGCATATAGAACGAGTTGAGACCTTTGGGGATTTGGGGCTGGAATAAATGTGTTTTGAATATGATAAGGGTGTGGATTTGGGGGGACCAGGAAGAGAATGCTATGGACTGAATGTCTGTGTGCACCCTACATTCATGTGTTTAAACCCTAATGCCCAGTGTGACTGTATTTGGAGATGGGGCCTCTAAGGAAGTAAACGAGGGTAAATAAAGTAGTTAAGTGTGGGCCCTAAGCCAATGGGACTAATGTCCTTATAAGAAGAGACCCAAGAAAGCCCCTTTCTTTGCCAGGTGAGGACACAGCAAGACAGCAGCCATGTGCAAGCCAGCAAACGAACTCTCAGCAGGAATCTAACTCTGCTCTCAGTTTGATTTTAGATTTTTCAGTCTCCAAGCCTGTGGGAATATATGCTTGATTTGTTTAAACAACCTAGTCTATGGTATTTTGTTATGTCAGCCCATCAGAAAAAGCCATGTGTCAAGGATGAATATTCGCAATGACACATTTGGGAATTTGTGCTTTTTATTTAAGAAACTGTTAACCTCTGCAGATTTGATTCTAAGTGGGAAAACGCTTCCACCTGGGAGTGCAAGGGCAGTCCTACTAAATTCAAAGCTATGGCTGCTACTGGGCTACTTTTGGCTCTTCGTCCCAAGGGATTCCCAGACAAAGGAGGCTCCTTCCTGATAAGGTTAATTAATGAAAGCTTCTGTTGTAAAATGGGAGCAGGGAAGGAAATATTTAACCCAGATAATCCATGGGGTGCCTATTAGTACTCCTCTGTTCAATATTTACTAGAAATGATTAAGATATCAGCTATATCACAAGAAAGACAAAAATGGGGCCCTATTTTTGTAAACAGGGGTACAGAGCCCTTGGAGATGATGGTCTGGTTTATCACATAAATCCCCAAGGCCCAAGAGAAAGATGTGGGAAATACAACATGGGTAGCAGCTGCCCTGATAGTGCATATAGTTGACTCTCTAATCTTTCTCATTTAAGTTTTTCTAGAAGAGAACAGCCAGAATCTCTGGGAAGCTCTTTTCAGGTAGGTGGAGCTCTCCTTGGATGGCCAGAGTGTGTACTGTGGTATGCTGTCAAGAGCCCTCTTTAGAACACTGCAACAATGATCTCAACTGCAGGGAGTGTTAGCTCTGACTCTTCACAGTGAAGTCCTTATCTAGAAATTGACCTTGGCCAAAGAAAGTTTCTTACTCAAGAGGGCATCCTATGTTCAATGGCAGATGATGAAGAAAACACACAAAAATCTAGCCCTTCGGATTCAACTGAGAAAATCTGAAGGGGCCTTTCAGATTCAGATCTCAGCAAGACTTTCCTACAAATGTTTTGCAACTCAGCTTCTCCATCTGCTCAATCTTCCTTTACCTGTCAAAAGTGCTCTTCCATAGACTATTCCTAATAAAACTCTACAATCTCAGTGTCTTGCGGTCTTTTTCCTGTGAAACATGACCTACAGCAACACCAATGGTGAAAACCAGTGCTGTGAGGGAAGTATGAGCCTCAGGGGCTGAGAAAAAGCAAGTATGGCATTTAGAAAATAAGATAAATTATAAGACACTGGCTTCTGATGGGTTCTGTTGCAGATACACTTCGCTTTTGCTCTATGCATTCTTATTCTGGGAGCCAGGCTGATGAAATTATCTTTGTCAGAGACATTGACCATCTTGTAGAGAAAAAGTAATGGGGAACTGTTCCTGGCTCTTACAGATCTTCTCCCAAAAGAATGCCCAGTACTTACACTGAAGTATCATTGCCCCAAACTTGCCATATGGACATACCTGAGTAAAACAGAGTGGTGGTCTCTTGAGGAGGGGTGTCATGGAGTGGGGTTACTAAAGATGGCGGAGCGGTAATTTGGCCTGCTACAGGGACTAAAGCAGGAAAGACAAGACAGAGCCTGTTTAAGAAATTCTGGGCACAAGAAGGAGATGAGATCTCAGAAAAGGCGGAAACAATGAGCAATGTGAAGGCTTTTAATTCCCAGAGGTTATATTTAAAAATTAAAAAATTATGTGGTACTAGTATTTGTCTTGGATAAGAGCTAAAAGCATATATTATGGAGTCTGGGTGGTCAGATTTGCTGGCTCCCATTATATAAAAACTGGCTAATGTGTGTCTATAGGTCTCTTAACTGTTAGAGTGCATCTGAACACAGAGCTGGTGATCGCCATACAGAGGAGGGATGCTAACATGCATCCCTGCACAGGGATTAGGTCACTGTGCTCACGTTGTGGCTCTAAGTCTGAGCTTAGGGTAAGGGTGTAAATCTGCCCCCTTTTTAACATGAGTTTTCCTGGAGGAATATTCGATAGATATCTGTATAAACAAATTTAGTATGCTCAACTATGTTACCAAAAATGTTTAGAATATTTTTAGACAGATAATGTTGCTGTTTCATAAAAATGTAATTTTGTTCATACTATTTGATTTGGGTCACTGGACATATTCTGTAACTGCTTAATAGGGAAAAATGAAACAAATAGAATGACTTACAAGCTCAAAATGTGTTTTTTTCAATCTTTAACAACTGTAATTTAATCTAAAAATGGTATTCCAACTACACAGAAGTGTGAGAAGGTTTAATAAAAGATTTAGAGTTGGATGTGAAAATAAATGTTTATTGAGTTCTTTGCAATATGTTATCTTTTCAGTTTCTGTCTCTTGGGTCTGTATTGATTACCAAGGCCTTGTACCAAGTTTTATACATTTACATATGCCCAGAAAATCTTTCAAATTTTGTTGAGAAATTTACTTTAATGTATTCAGAAAAAGAAAACATAAAATTGTGATACTAAATCTTTAATGAGAGAGAAGCTTCTGTAGCTATAAAGGAGACAGGTGTTCCATGCACATGGATTAGAAAAGCCTACTCAAATCTAATTTTGATTTCATGAATGTTATTTGGAAAGATCCCAGAATAAAAGAAATAAAATCTGATGTTCCATGAATGCAAAGAGCTGAAAAATGAATTTGAAAGGAGACGACCAATGTAACTTAAGCCATCTAGGTAGAAACTAAAGAACGTTATAAATATTTAGGTATGCCTGCACATCTAATAAAATTGAACATGGTAATTTTCATCAAAGTGACTCTCTTGTTCATAGATATCAACTGGTCCAGCACTCTTAGCTCAGCAATGAAGAATTTGTTACTTAGTCACATGCTATGGTAGAGCAGCAATAGGGTTTAATTTCCCTGACTATTAGTTAAAATATCCTCATTATTTTCTCAGTCCAATCTCTATTTCACAGTGTCTATTAAATACTTGCGTTTTGAATTAGTAAAGTATTTTTAGTGACATCATAATAAGAAGCCCTGAGGACTTGTTTAGTACTGCCCTGGATGGACTCATGGAACCAAGGGTAGGGTGAGCCAACTTCTCAATGGATTAGAGGCAGAAAAGGGTCATCGGACAAAACCTCTCTATCCTTTTCCCTTGACTCTCCTCTGGGCATTAGCTCCATCTGTCTCTCTCCCCAGATCAGCTTCTTCTACTCCTCATTGCCACCATGCTTGAGAGTCGAGCCATCAGCAGCCACGGCAGTGTGTGGCTGTCCCAGACCGACAGTTTATGGCAGCCACCAGTCAAAGTCTCTGCAATGTACTCAAGTGTCCCTGACTAACATTTCAGCAAAAGAGGGGATCTGACTTATTTGTTCAGGTCTGGTTTGTTCTATTGGTCCCATCCACTGTGGAAAAAATAGAAGGGACATCAGCTTTTGGTTAAGGTTTTCTTTTAAAAATGGGCTGGAAAGATATCCCAGAAATTACCTGATAGAACTCACTTTACCTGTGTAACTCAGTGTCCTTCTGTGTGCAAGGCCATAGAGGTGAGCAAAAGAGTCAATGTCCCTGGCTCCACGGAGCTGGCATTCCAACTCAGGCAGCACTGAGGTGGGTGATGAGGGGGGTGCACATATCAACAGGACATACTCTGATTTTTAGGAGTTTGCAGTTTAGCAATTTATACAGAAGTAGGAACTGAATGAAGTCTAGGATGCTACCAGTTGAAGAGATTAAATATCCATTATAATTTCCCTTTTATGATGTTACTAAAACAAATCTATCAACATATTTGAGTACTTATCAAGTAGTATGCTAGGCACTTCACAGAATACAGAGAAAGAATAGTACAGGTACTACCGATGAGAAGATTAAGCATTGCTAAGGAAATAATTGACACTGAGAACAACTATACAATTCAAATGTATGTGGTTTAATTTTTGCTGGAATCCATAAATGCAAAAGGCACTTGTAGAAATCACAAAATTTCTGTAGGTTAGAATCACCAAGGAAAACTGTCTTCAGACATGTGAACTTTAGGGATTTGTATTTGGACTGAATTTGAACACGACAATCATTTTGAGTTCTATAATTTATAATATTCTCTAGTGACCCATTAACAAGTGGTATTTTTCCCACTGGTACTCATAGAAATACATTAATACATGTATAATTAATCATGAGTAAATATGAACTGTAAAGACTAGGATGGGAAATGGACGAGAAACATAGCAGACCTAAGATTTCAGAATTTGTGATATATTAGTTAAGTAAATATTTATCCCAAAGAGATTTATTATGAAATATAAATCAGATTTTTATCATAGTTACTGATTGGTGTAGGTGATTTACAAAAGGCAAGGATGGAGATTACTGTCACTGGTTAGTACTGAGTTACCACTTATAAAGGAAGAAGAAAATATTTTCCCACTGGAATAGCTGAGTGTAGCCTGTAGGTGTTACACACTATTAGGCTAAGACCTAGTAAGGCCAGTACTATTTAGAAACTTGTAAGTAAATGTGCTGAGATTAAGGATAAACAAATAAAGAGTAAAATGGAGGAAATATGAATCCATAATTCTTATTTGCAAACAGCTTATCTGTGATAATTTATTGAAAACAAACTTCACAAGAACTTAGTCATTATAAAACTTTGTTTAGAAAAATGTCAAATTCTCAATGCAGAAAATTAAGCACAAATCCCCCCTTATATTGCAAGCAGGCTTTCTAATAATTAATATGATCATTCAGAAAAGAGGCAATTTTTCCATAAGAACATGATTTATTTATGCTGAAAACTACTGGAGGAAAATGTTTTACTTTTATTCTTTCTGATGTGGAAGCCAGGAGGGAAGCGAACAATGATTCCAGTGTGGTTGTGAACAGTTGTTCTGCCTGCACCTCTCCCTCCATTCTCTCACCCTTGAAATACACCATTGTCTACAACTCATGCATGATATTCTCTCTTGGATCATATTTTATAATTGTCATTTTGGGGAAATTTATGTTGCCCCAAGACCAAACTTCTGAACTAGGAATTTCCTTTTGTCATTGCAGTGCGTAATGTTTTAGAATAGGTGATTTGGCCTTTATCAACTACATTTTCTTTGTCTTTTACCTGGAAGCATTATGGGTCTCTTCCCACCAAAAAACAGAAGTGGCTTCTCTGCAGCATCCTTGGGGGGGTAAACCAACACCATTGTTTATATTTCTCCTTGTGGGACATGCTGTACATGCCTGTGACAAGAGAAGGATATTGGTATGGGAGTGTCAGGCTTAGAGCCAATGGAACATGAATCCCAGAGTTAGTTGGCAAACATAGTGAATAACAGAGAAATTGTACAAAAGAGTCAAAAGATCACTGATGTGTTTAAAGTCTAGCCTTGGGTTCTGAGAAAGACTTTGGTGGCTATGTTGTAGAATGGTTTCTGCTGAGACCGATCTGGCCAGATGAAAGTGCTGAGGTTCATACACAGAATAAGCTAAAATTTCTTTGCCTTCTCTGTGCAGTATGAATGGAGCTGTTAGTGTATTGCAAAAAAGACAAATCAATTTTAATGACAGACATACTCAATATAGAAGGCTTGGCTATCTTTTAGTCAGGTTGAATACTTCACCTAGAAACCTAATGAAGTCTCTTCACTGAAAGTTTCATGGGTAGGTCTCCAGCTAGATGCTCTACCATTCCTTTCCCCTAAATACACACATACACACACACACACACATCCCATGTGAACATACACAAATGCAAACAATATAAACAAAATACCTCTATATACATGCCCCACATGCATAAATATGCTGCATGCATACTGATTCATCTTTTAAATATATTTTATTAATTATGCGATTACAGTTGTTCTTTTTCCCTCTTCATTCCCCTCCACCCTGCACACCCCCTCCCCCACCATTCCCCCCTTTAGTTTATGACCACGTGTCTCAAGTTCTTTAGATTCTGTATTTCCCATACTATTCTTGCCCTCCCCCTATCTATTTTCTACCTACTGTCTATGCTACTTATTTTCTGTACCTTCTCCCCCTTCTCCTCCCACTCCCCTGTTGCTAACCCTCCATGAGATCTTCATTTCTATGATTCTGCTCCTGATCTAGCTGTCCTTTTAGCTTGCTTTTGTTTTAGGTGTGGTTGGGACTTATCTAAGAAAAAGAAGATAAAAAATATGAACAGTGAAAGGTCTCCTCATTTTTTTGAATTCTTGTTTCTTCATCCTTTTCTGTTTGGTCATTTTTTTCCTCTTTCTGGTCCACTCCTTTGATTCGAGTCCCAGTTTCCTTTCCATTATTATTGGTTTCCTGTGTATTTCCATTCATTTCAATTAGTTTAGCCTTCATATGTTCCTCTAATTTGTGACTAAAATCAACCAGTTCTGTGAGCATCCTGATCACCAGTGTTTTGAACTGTGCATCTGAAAGTTTGGTTATTTCTTCATCACTTAGATTTATCGGCTCTGGGGCTCTGAGTTGTTCTTGAGCCATGTTTTGATCTGTTCCTGCCTGTTACGTAGGAGGAGCGGAGCCTTGGTTGTTCACCAGGGCAGGGCCACCCAGGTCACTGGTTTGTGACGCTGTATGTGGGGGCAGGTTCAGAGAGGGGCAATGGTGGTTCCCTCAGCCGCGTCTTGCCTCTGGGGCCTGTGCGGTCCATCTCACTGCTAGCTCCTTCACCGGTTTATCTGCCTTCGAATGTGTGACCACGATCAGCCCTCAGTGGGTTCACTGCCTTGCACCCTCAGTGGGTCTGCCCGCTTCTCCACACCGGGGACCTGCCCACGGCTGCTGGTGTACCTGGGTCATGTGCCCAGGTCGGTCTGGTGGACCTTTCCTGCCCGACTCCGCTCTGGGGCTGGCTCTGCCCATTACCGGTTTGGCTGAAGGGTTTGTTGTTGTCAGACTTCCATGTTGTTAAATATTCTGTGGTTTGGCTGCATTTTTGTTGCTAAAACTTTGTTGTTTTTAAACTTAGTTGTGCGAGAAGGTGCAGTACTTCCAACTACACCTCCGTCTTGGCGGAAGTCTGATTCATCTTTTAAAACTAAAGTCTTACTTTGGTGAAAGTCAAAATCTTTTATGCATTAGGGAAACAGATAAAGCTGAAACCCTACAATATCCCATGACAACCAGCACACAGTATTATGGGAAATCCTAGGAAAAGCTACAGTTCCAAGCCTAGCACATCTCCCATAGCCCTTGACACATGGAGCCATGTAAGTGTTCTACTCTCCATAGGATTGGATCCTACATGGAATAGTAGTTTCATCAGAGTCCTCCCCAATGCTTTGGGCCAACAGAAGTTCTCCCAATGGCTGCATTCTGGTCTTGGGTGATGAAAGATCTTCTAATTGCCAAATCCAGCTGATGGGTTTTACCCTTTTAGTTAAACTCTCTGCAGAATTTGCCAAATTGGCTACAGCCTCCTCAAAATGTCTCTCCTTTCTTTCCAATCATCTACTTATCCTCACTGAAAGACTTAACCCCACGCTAGTTGACCTATGTCTGAAACTTGCTCTGTTATTACTTCCTAGCACTCCACATTATAGACAACTTACTATATCTCTCTTGGCCTCAATTTCTTCATCAAGTAAACATCAAAAATGATACTTACGATGTAAATGTGATGTAGTGATAATTAAAGTAATTATATATATATATATATATATATATATATATATATATAGTACCTGGTTTAATTATGGATTCCTTATAAGAATTAGAAATCTTTTTTTCCTAGTCCATAGGGCCTATGGCATAGGCTATTTTATGGTTTTATTAAATCAGAGGATTGCTTCCTAGGTAACTTGTTGGAAATCAGACTTTGTAGTTGCCTACTTTGGGGACAAATAGAAAGGAATACGTTTACCACAACGTTCTACAAACTCAAGAGGACTACAGGATGTGAATGAACCACACATATGATTATTGTCTTTCACAATAAACGTGTATTGAATATTGGTTGACTACCTGTGGCAAGCAGATCCTAAATCCAGCCTCTTGGCCTGGTTATTTATTCCTTTCCAAATATTGCAGCCTGTAAGTAACACTTTCTGATCATTAATTACTTTGACTCAAGTGTCAATTTCATGCCTAATTATCGCCTCAAAAGGGAGGCTCAGCATTCTGTGTCACTGTTACTCTGCTCCCTGGTAAGCCGAGCGCCAGGCTCATGCAGTTGGAAGTGTTCTGATTGGCTGGAGTGACTAGTCATTTGCCTCACAGTGAGATGCTCTTCTATTAAATTCATCACGGGGATTCTCACCATCACTACACATACAGAGAAATGCTGTTCTAAATTAACTCCCCAGCCAACTCTTTAGCCAAATAATAAATGATTTAAAACTATGAGCTTAAGATAACCTCTATAGCTGCTTGCACTTGCTGCTAGAGCTTTGAAGAAATACATTCTGTGTTTAACATGGCATGATTTCAGTCATTTAAGCAGAAGTATATTGTTTTCTTAATTCCAGTTTTCTTGTACTTTCCACCTGGTTTATTTCAATTAACCCCATTATGGAAGTAATTCTTCCCTTCTTTTTTTTCTTTTAATGCATAGTTGGAATGTGTGAGTCTTACCTTCCTTCCACCTGTACTTCCTACCTGGGATAATTTGTCTGTTAACTCTTCTCCAACTCATTATCCAAACTCAACTTTTATCTTTTTATTAAGAACATAATTTAATAATTTCTCACAAGTGCACCCAGAACTAAAGCGGTGACCATTGTATGAAATAAACCTTCAGTATTTTCAACCACTTAATGAAATTATAAGAAGTACTTCTTTCTACTGCTTGGTATTTCACACATCTGGTAAACTAAGACATTGTGTACCTTAACATAAATCCATAAACCCAAGAACTTCTATCAACTTTATAGAAAAGAAGTGCAATTAGACAATGAATCAAATGGCTTTATTATAATGATAAATATAGAATGAAAGATTTGTGCAGATATCCAGAAAACAATTTTGATTAATGCTGAAAATCAACTCTGTATTTTATGGACCTAGTAAAGAATACTAAACCTGAATTCTATGCAGCAGAGAGAAAGAAGGAGCTACTACCCTTTGCAACAACATGGATGGAACTGGAAAGCATTATGCTGAGTGAAATAGGCCAGGCATTGAAGGACAAATACCATATGATCTCACCTTTGACAGGAAGCTAAACAATAAAACAAATAAGCAAACAGAATAAAAACAAAGACGCTGTAATAGAGAACAAGTGGGCAGAGACCAGAAGGGAGAGAGAAGGGAATTTAAGGGGAAAAATGGGGAGGGATTTTGAGGAACAAGTATGAAAGACACAGGGATGAGGACTGGGGGGCGGGGAATGGGAGAGAGGGGGGAGACAGGGCGGGGGGGCTGGGATGGGATAAATAGACAAAAAATGTACTTGAAAAATAACTAAATAAAAATTAAAAAAAGAATACTAAACCATGAAAAGATCAAGTATTCATATGATCAACCTGATAGAAGATTGAGAAATTCTCATAAAAATGTAAACTTTAAATTTTTCTGTATAGAACTAGAGAAATAATTTGGAAATACTTTCTGTTTGACAAACAGGTAAAGATATTATACCAAGCACTGAAGTGATATGTACGGAAAAGTTTACTTTTCAAAGTATTTTATTATTATTTTTATGACTGCTTTAATTACAAGTTCCTTTCATTCTCTTTACTATTCTGGAGAGTAACACTCAGGTGATCCTCGAATCCACATCTTTTCAAAACTCTGTGTGACAGAATGGTAAGTACAAATTAGGCACATGTGCTGCAGAATGAAATCCGATGTTGGTCTTCAGTAGGAGTGCTTGTTCAGTTGTGTTTTCAGCTATACTAGCTGCTTTTTCTATGAAACATTTTTATTTTAAGCAGTGATTGATGCAGAATATCATTTTCATTTCAAAGGACTTGCAGGCCCACCAATTATTTAGACTTGGGTATTTGAAAGATATTTTCTTGAAATTATCAGCAAAGTACAATTACCACTTCAAGGACAGCAACTGACAGTATTTGTTGCCAGTGAGTATAATGGACATTTCAAGTGAACATTAAAATTTTTGAAAACACATGTTCGTCACCATGAGTTTGAGAGATGGCTGATTCTTAAAGATTTTTTCTGATGGGATCATTGGCGATATTAACAAATGTGGTCTTGATATCATATAATGAAATGTGTCAACATTTCAATTATCTGTATAATTCCATGAACCAGTGTATTCCAAATGACCAAAAAAAAAAAAAAAAAACAATGTTACAACATTATACATGGGTAAATGTCCATTCAGATTTCAAGAAGATGAATTTTAATGTAACGAAGTACAAAAAACACAACTCTTAAATTCATATTCTATTTTGCAGTGAGACTTTATTTTTAATTTATTTTTTACTTTTTTATTGATTATGCTGTTACAGTTGTTCTATTCCCCCTTTAATTCCCCTCCACCCTACATCCCCATCCCCACCATTACCCCCCCTTTAGTTTATGACCATGTGTCTCAAGTCCTTTAGAGTCTATATTTCCTCTACTATTCTTGCCCTCCCCCCTATCTATTTTCTATCTACTGTCTATGCTACTTATTTTCTGTACCTTCTCCCCCCTTCTCCTCCTCCCACTCCCTGTTGCTAACCCTCCTTGAGATCTTCATTTCTATGTTTCCACTCCTGATCTAGCTGTCCTTTTAGTTTGCTTTCGTTTTAGGTGTGGTTGTTAATAACTGTGAGTTTGTTGTCCTTTCACTGTTCATGTTTTTTTTAACTTCTTTTTCTTAGATAAGTCCCTTTAACATTTCATATAATAAGGGCTTGGTGATGATAAACTCCTTGAATTTGATCTTATCTGAGAAGCACTTTATCTGTCCTTCCATTCTAAATAAAAGTTTTGCTGGATAGAGCAATCTTGGTTGTAGGTCTTTGGATTTCATGACTTGGAATACCTCTTTCCAGCCCCTTCTTGCCTGTAAGGTCTCTTTTGAGATATCCGCTGACAGTCTGATGGGGACTCCTTTGTAGGTGACTGTCCCCTTAGCTCTTGCTGCTTCTAGGATTCTCTCCTTCATTTTAATTTTGGCTAATGTAATTATGATGTGCCTTGGTGTGTTCCTTCTTGGGTCCAACTTCTTTGGTACTCTCTGAGCTTCCTGGATTTCCTGGAAGTCTATTTCCTTTGCCAGATTGGGGAAATTCTCCTTTATTATTTGTTCAAATAAGTTTTCCACTGGTGGCTGTTCCTTTCCCCCTTCTGGTACCCCTATAATTCGGATGTTGGAGCGTTTAAAGATGTCCTGGAGGTTCCTAAGACTCTCCTTGTTTCTTTGAATTCTTGCTTCTTGATTCTTTTCTGTTTGGCCATTATTTGCTTTCTTCTGGTCCACTCTATTGATTTGAGTCCCGGTTTCCTTTTCATTGCTATTGGTGTCCTGTGCAATTCCATTCATTTCAATTAGTTTCGCCTTCATATATTTGTCTAATTTGTGGCTATAATCAACCAGTTCTGTGAGCATCCTGATGACCAGTGTTTTAAACTGTGTGTCCGAGAGTTTTGCTATTTCTTCATCGCATAGATCTATAGGTTCTGGGGCTTTGAGATCTTCTTGCGCCATTTTTGGTCTGTTTGCGCCCTTTAAGTGTGAGAAGTGGCGCCTTGGACTCCCAGGTCTCTGGGTTATGACTCTGTATGTGGGGGCGTGGTCAGAGAGGGGAAATGGCAACCCCCTCTGCTGTTTAGCCTCGCTGGGTGAGGAGCAGCGCCTTAGGTGGTTCACCTGGGTCGGGCCACTCAGAGTCGCTGGGTTATGACGCTGTAGGTGGAGGTGGGGTCAGAGCAGGGAAACGGCGGTGCCCTCCACTGCTGCTAGCCGCGGGGACCCACTGGGCCCTGGTCCAACTGCCCACTCCCTCGCCTGTCCACCTGCGCACAAATGCGAGACTACAGTCAACACGCAGCCCCGCTCCCCCGCTGTCTCCCCCGCTGTCGCTCGCCTGGTCGCTTGCTCGGTCGCTCACTAAGTCCAACCCTGCGCCTGGATTCCACGTGTCTGGATTCTGCGGGCCTGAGTCCATCTGACGGAATCCTCCTGTGCAACCCCGCGTCACCAGCCACTGGTTTCGCCCCTTACCGGTCAGGCTGAAGAATTTGTTAATGGACAAATTCCGTTTGTTAACGGACTTCCGAAAAGTTCAATTTTCCGTGTTCTGGCTGTGATTTCTGTTGCTAATATTTAGTTGTCTCTAAACTTGGTTGTGTGAGAAGGCACGGCACATCCACCTATGCCTCCATCTTGGCGGAAGTCCCTGCAGTGAGACTTTAAAAAACCATTTGTGAAACATTGTTATAGAAGTGAAGAGGAATGCCCACAATTGTCTAAAAACTATTTTTAAGTCTTCTTTTTCCAGCTACATACATGTGGGGGGCAAAAGCATGAAACACACAGGCAGATGTGAAAGCCCTGTTGTAGTCGTTAAGCCAGATAGCAAAGAATGTGCATTGTGCAAAACTGTAAAATGATTGCCCTCATCCTTCTCTTTTGTGTTGAGAGTGGGTCTAGTAGAACAGTACTTTTAATAAATATATTTGTATTAACATGAAGTACATTATTTTTATTTTTAATGTTATTTTTATTCTGTTTTTCATTATCATTCAGTCCCTTTAGAGCTCCCTCTCCCCTGCCATCACCACACTGTTGTCCATGTCCATGAGTCCTTTTTTCATTTAGCTCAATTCCTCCACCCCCTAACCTCCCCCACAATGAATTAGTAAATAGATATTATTAAATTTCTCAATTTTAATTTTGATCATGGTATATATCAATATATATAACACACATAAAAGCTCTTTTAGGTATTTAATGATCGATACTTTTTGCTTTAATTAATCATTTTATTTTGGCTTCAAAACACATACATACAGCACAAATGTAAACATAAAAATACTTAACACACAAAAACGATCACGTTTTCTAGCTCCTCCTACCATTTCAGAATGGGAGTGCTGGACTTTGTCCTAGGGCTTCCGATCTAAAACAATCTTCTTTATTTGGTTCATTTAAAAAAAATGTAATCCACGATCTTTCTGCTACTCCCAGTAAATAAAGGCTATTTGAAGTTTCATAGTACTATTTCTGATCCTTATTCATTACTTTTCTGTTGTCAATAGGCTTCAATATGTTCTAATGTTATTAGAACAATATATATATTGTCCTTGAGACCAAAAGGAAAAAGTTTTAGAACAGATGATGTAGGTGAGTTGCATTTCTATATTGTTAGTTTACTTTAAAATGTTTTATTAAAGCACATATAAAAGTTTTTCTCAAATGTATACTTTCAAAAATGATTCTGAATTTTTTGGGGGGTTGGGGGTTGGGGTCCTCGAGGACAAAGATTGAATAAACTCATTTGTATCAATGAATTAATTGCCTCGAATAGCACTCAGCTGTAAGCAATATATATTATCTCTCATATAAAATTTCTTTAAAAGGAAGAAAAAAGAAACCATAATCTGGTAAGAGGATATTTCCAAGCCTCTTTTCTCAGGTTCAAGCTTGCTAAACGCTCTACGAGTTCAGCGAAGTTGCACAAATGAGACCCTATGAGAGCGGATGTAGTTGCCACATGGCATAAAATCATGCTACCTTCTGACCTGACAGTAAATCAAACAGCATTTTTCTTAATTAAAAGTATTATTTAGTTTCATAAAGCAGTAATTTATCAAACAGTACTTTAATGAACTTTTTAATAAATGTCAAATTCTGTTACCTAAAATGTAAAATGTTTAGGTGCTCCCATATGATCTTCTGGTCCACACTGTGTCTTGTAATGCAAAACCCTTCTCAAATTTCAGGATTAGAGTAAAATCAGTGATTTGCAAGATGTGTCTGTATCTGACAGACAGATGCAACACTGCTGGCTACCAAGAATTCAACTAGTAAGTAAACTTTAGCAAAGGCAAGTGTGTTTCATCAGAACTAAAAAGGTAAAGTTATTGATGGTGGCTTGGAGCAGCAAGAGGAAACCTTGCGCATTATCTTAGTGCAGGAGAATCACTGTATAAACGGGGGTCGCTTAAACTTATCTTTAAAGGCATTCCTCCCAGAAACAAAACCAAACTGAATCAAGTTCAATGTACCTGCTTGGGGATTTCATTTTAAACATTAATTAGAATAGGCATTTTCACAAAGTTCAAATTTGAATAATTTAAATGCCATGTAGAATAATACTTCCTTGTCATCTGTGTGATTCAATGGACACCCATCTTCAATCTCATTCAGCACATGAGGGTAACACTTTATTTATTTCCTTTTGTGAAGTTATTATTGTAAGGTAATTCTTAAATTAATATTTGCCAATTATTAGAACTAATTCTAGATTTTAATAAAATAGATCAAACACAACTATATACTCCCTTTTTCTCCCTTATGATGGTAATATTTTTGCATATTCCTACTCATGTTGATTTTTTCTCTGTCATACATATTTTGGAGATCACTCTGTCTCACTTTTCTTTTACACTGCACAATACTCCACTTATGGTTAATGTATGTCCCCTATTTACGGACACCTACCTGAGTTGTCTCTCAGCTTTTACCATTACATGTGATGTTGCAAACACCAGTTTACTTACTTGCAGGCCAACTTCTAGGATGGACTTCTAGGCATGTGATTTTTGTTTCAAAGTGTGTATGCATTTATACTTTTGTAGGTTTAAATTTTGTTTCCTTCCTTCATAACCTAGGAAAGAGTCTACTCTTTCTCTCAGGGTTAAACAGTTGAGAGAACTTCTCAAAGTCTCACTGAATATCCCACTTTGAGAATGGCTCCCACTGGGGCTCGGCCACACAGACTTCAGCAGGCTGGCTTTGCACAGCATCCACTGCAAGAACACGCCCCCAGAAGAGTTTAGGAGAAGAGGTGTGTAGGCAGCTTCTACTACATGTGTAGAATTCCTTCATGGAATTATTCACATGATCAGGAGGACTTGGAAGACAGAGCAGGATTGTGATACAAGTAAAACATTTGGCCATTTGGTGGGCCAGAAATAACACCACATCTAATGTTACTGATATCAGAAGGAGGACACAGAATGTCCTCATCCGCCATCCTTTCCCAAGAGAGACTGAGGAGTAGACCCAGGGTTTTGTTCCTCCATGTCCTCAACTGTCCATATAGCAGTTTAACAAAGTTTTCAAAACTTCCTTACATGTATATGAATATTTCTAACTTTCTTTCCGTTGAATAATTCCCAGTTTTATAGCATGATTTAAAGCATTGCTTTATTTATTTATTTTTGATTTTGTAGTGTTGTTTAAGTACAGTTATCTCCATTTCCAGCCCACCTCACCCATCCCAGGAACCCCCACCTCACACCCTTGAGGTGACAAAGCCAAAGGTGGGTAAAACATTGTTTATTACTTCAATATGTTTTTAACATCTTAATATAAATTTTTCTATAACAACTTCTATGGACCTTAATCAGTGTTTGATAATTTTTTACATATTTTTGTTTATTTTTCCTTGTTTTTTAAACTTTTATTTATTTCGTTGTTCGAGTACAGTTGTCTCCATTTCCTCCCCTCACTCTCCCCCCACCTCAGCTGTCCACACTTCCCACCCTTGATTCTACCCTGTTTTGTCTTTGTCCATGTGTCTTTTATAGATGTTCCTGAAAACCCTTCCCCCTTTTTTCCCCCATATTGCCTACCACCTCTCCTCTGGTTACTGTTGGTTTGTTCTTAATTTCAATGTCTCTGGTTATATTTTGCTTGCCTGTTTGTTTTGTTAATTAGGTTCTACTTATAGATAAGATTGTATGGTATTTGTCTTTCACAGCCTGGGTTATTTCACTTAGCACAGTGCTCTCCAGTTCCATCCATGCTGTTGTGAATGGTAGGAGCTCCTTTCTTTCTGCTGAGCAGTATGTAATTGTGTAAATGTACCACAGGTTTTTGATCCATCAATTTACTCATGGGTACTTAAATTGCTTCCAGCACTTGGCTATTGTAAATTGTGCTGCTGTGAACATTGGGGTGCATAGGTTCTTTTGGATTGGTGTTTCAGGATTCTTATGGAATAATCTCAGCAGTGGAGTTGCAGGGTCATAAGGCAGGTGATTTTTAGTTTTCTGAGGAAATTCCATACTGTTTTCCACAGTGGCCGCACCAGTCTGCATGCCTACCAACAATGCACTAGGGCTCCCTTCTCCATATCCTCCCCAAGTGTTTGATAATTTTAATGTCTTTCCTTAATCAACATCTTAGTAAAATCTGTGCATTTAGCAATAGGGAGAGCCTAAGAAACCATCTAGTCTAAGAGGTAGTTATATTTAATATAATTAATTATGGTCAAAATACATATAATATATTGTATGATATATCATAGCTAATATACATAAGTATATGCTATGTGTTATAATATATTCTAATAATAATATTTATAACATAATATATTATCTTTTATGATATACAATATAATTAACCATAATATAGTGAACTGAGAGAGATCACCCTCGCTCCACAATTATTTGTGATTTTTCATCTAAACCTATCTTACACATCTAAGAGGAATTAAACAGGTGGGTGGCAGATTTTCAAGCTGCACTTCCTGCCAGCACACGTCTTCTGTGCTTGTTGGGGAAACCAACTGAAGGTTTAGAGGTCTCTGCTAAGGGGAGGGGAAACAATAATACTTTCAATAGCGAACACAGCAAAAATAATCATGCATATATTATTATAAAAGAAGGCTGAAGTAAATGAAATGACTTGAAAGTGTAAAGCTTCATTCTTTAAGACAATACTCATTGAAGGCCATGGCATGACAGGTCACAAACGATTAGTACAAAAGGTTGGAAGTGGCACGTAGGAAGCCCCTTGTTTGGATTGAAGAGGAAGAAGGTAAAGTTGTAGGATGTGAGGATAGGAGGTCAGAGAGGATGTGGAATTGTGTCTGGTGGCATTTCTCTTTAAATGAATAGAAAGAGAAGAAAAATAAAAATAGGAAAGAAACTTGGAGGGCCTTGAGAAGTGATATTGGGCACACATTGCAAAAGTAGCAGTTTCACTGCTGAGCTGAGACCACACTTTTAGTTAAAGAATTTGTTTTAAGCACAATGCTTGCAAATTATTCATCATCAGATGAATCTCCGTAGACTACTTCATGCGATGATACATCCATTTACTAAATGCTTATGGAATATTTACTCTTTTTTACTAGCATCACTGTAAGTGTTGGAGATACACTGAGGGACTGGGGATCTCCTACTCTTAATGCAATATCATCTAATAGAGCAGCAATGACATGGATAATATTAATAGAGATTGTTCAGATTTGGACAGATTATGTGCCATTTTTTATGATAAGAAAATGGATATGAGAAGTTTCATTGTGTGTGCACTGTATGTCCAGGCTTTCAAAAGTGTGCTGACTGGATTAACTTTAAACAGTAAATACATTCTGTAAACTGTAAAATCTCTTTTTGCCAAGCTTTGTAAATAGGACACTTATTTATATCAGAATGAACCATAAGAGAGACACTTTGTCTCTGAGATGTTGTGAGGACCTGTGTGCTCAAAGGAGGTAAACTATTTCAGGAGGCTCTAAAACCAAAGGTCCTTTAGGTATCAGAAAGATGTGAAATTTCAGACAAACATATTTACTATCATCGCCAACTCTGGTCAGATCTTTATCAAGATGTAATTGCTGTTAAGGAAAAAAATTTATGTCATTTCTAATCACTTGCCTCATAAATTGAGAATGCTTAGAGTAAACATTTTTAGAGAATTTCTATGGCTTTTGCTTTGTTCCCTGTAACTATAACACTTAAAATGATAAACTATAAATGGCTGACATTTCTTTTGCAAGTAAGGTTTACACTGAGAAATTCTCTCTTAGAAAAATCACAATGTCTGAGGAAGTAAAGATGTCTTCTAGCAGTAGAGCAAGGCAATTGATTGGAGATTTTTCTTTTTCAATTAAACATTTCCAACAATAGGTAAAAGGTTATTGTGAGTATTATAAGGCAATTCCTTGTACACTGGGAGATTAAGAGCTAAAAGTTCTCATGATCCCCAGTGTTGGTGTGAGTGGCACTGATGAGGGCATTTGGAAATCACTAGTGCAGGTGTTCACTGGATGCATATTTGACATACAATTTGACTTCTCTCGGTCAAGTTTTCTAATCTCTCTCTAATGAAGAGCCTGGACTTCATGATGTCTAAGGTCTCTTATAGGCCACAGGTGAAACTTTAATGCTTTCTTATTCTTTTAGTTTTTTAGTAAAGAGTGTAGCCTTTCTATAATATTTGGAAACAACCTTACAATATAGTTGAAGTGATATGGGAGTTTCAGCCCAGCAGATCTGTTTTGAGTATTTTTACATAAACGCCACAAAAGTGAGTGAAATATAGACTCTGCTTTCTGCGAGTCCAACATGAGACCAATTAAGCAAAATATGTTATAGCACTTGTACATACAAAATTTGTTGGGGAATTGAATTCCATTTCAAAAATCATTTACTCTGGGTGACGTTCCTTGAATGACACGTTAGACTAGGGTCCTGCTATATTAACAATAAAACTACAGTAATAATGCCTATTATTTACTGAATACTAGATATTATTCTAAGTACTCTATAGCTAATAATGCATTGAATTTTCAGAAAAGTTATATGAAATTTTGCTACCATTATCATGAAAATATAAAAAATGTGAGACAAAAAATTTAAGTGCTTTCCCAAATTTACTCAGCTACTGAGCAGCTTGACTCTCAAGCATACTTCTCCAAAGTACTTTTGACTGTGAATTTATGTGTATGTGTGTGTAATATATTTGTGACTGTAAATTTATACATATGTATTTATGACTGTGAGTTTATATATATATATTTATGACTGTGAATATATATACATATATTTATGACTGTGAAAAATATATGTTTACACTGCTCTCCAGTCTTATAATTCAAGAAAATAGTAACATCAATGGATTAGAGTAATTATTTTTAGCATAAGAGTTGTATAAGAATTAGAAGTCCTAGAATTCTGTTTGTGAACTTTTCATTACATAAAAATATAGGATGTACTATAGAATAACTCTTTATAAAATTTATCAGTTATAGTTTTGCCACTCCAATTCTAGAGCAATTTTGATGCAGTATCCACCATTTTCATATTGTTAATGAAAACAAATCTTTCCTGGACAAGAGGCCCAAAGTCCATTTAGAATAATTTTCTCCTGGGTTAATGCATCTTTACTGTATTCCATTACTTCAAACTGACATAAGTTATTTAAAGTAATAGCACTTTGTTCCCTGAGACTTGGAAGCTCATTATTTAAAAAAATTGCCATAAATATTGACCCCAGATATGAAAGACAATGTTCTGAGAAGCTTGGACCCAGTAAATGGTACTTCAAAGAGCCTTTTCCACAAAGTTTTGTAAAATACATAAATAAAATAAATAAAGATATAAGTCACACAGTTTTATTTACCTAGTGGTTGTATTATTGGATGGGTAATATTATATCTCCACTAGACTATGATAAATTTTATACATAGGCAAATAAATCAAGCAACATTTCTGACAGAAGTAAACCTAACTGACGCATTTGAGCTCAGATTTGAATCTGACATTTCATCATGCAGAACCAATATAGTAAAATTTTCTTTGAGAAGCTGAGGAAGTTCACTAATTTAAACCTTTGCATTTACAACAATATTAATACTATGATATCAATGTAATGTATTATATACATTCAGACTATAGTTATGGTAACTGGATTTTTAAAATTATATCTGTAAAGTAATATATTCCAAGAAAAGACTTTTTATCCCTCAAAAAACAATTCAGTAATTTGTAGGTAATTGAATGCAATTCAGGGCTATATGTAAAGGGAGGAAAATAACCTCAGAATGGGTAAGATGACATTTCCTTTGCTTCATGGTTCATTATAGATGAATCAAAATCATTTTAAATAATACCAAATGACAGATGCATTGATAATACGGAGGATTTAAGAATCATAAGGAAGGCTTTATTCTAGATCTTCAGGTAATATAATAAATACCAGTATCTAGAATCTTAAAACTTCAGCAGATTGAAATAATTTCATGGGGATTTATTGCCTTGTAACAGCTATGCAAAAGTGAAATATTAGTTTCACTGTTTATCAGTACATATTTATCTTCTAGATGTGTTTTAAAATATTTTGTCTTCTCCCAAACACAGGTATTATTAATTAGCTAAATGAAACCACACCTGCATTCTGAATTCTCATAGTGTGAAAAGAAACCACTAATTAAAATAGCAGGGAGAAATTTGAAAAGTATGTGCAAATAAAGTCCATGAATAATGATGATTGTCAAGGAAACATATTGCTGGAAAGATGTCAAACAAGATGGATGAGCTGAGACTCTTCCTGTCTGAAATGAAGGATCTTACTCTACAACTTGAATTCTAATAGCAACAACAGTTTATGCACCATTGGTTACTCTGTAAAAAGTGTTAGATATAGACCATTAACTTTACCTTCTAGTTGATGGGGCATTAAGTATGAAGCTTCAGAAACAACAGGACAGTGTGCACAGAAGTGGACCACGATGGGGCTAATAAGCCCACTTGTATTGATGCTAATGCATACTTACAATCAAGGCGATGCTTATACCTAAGAAGGGCAGAGACTCAGGGGGAATGGGGCCATCACACAGCTGATTAGTTCATGTTGATGAACCCTTCCAAAATAAAAATAAAAACAAAAATAGAATTTTGCACAGAGCAGCAGACAGACCAGAGCTGTCTTTCCTTTTAGGAAAGACAAGATCTCTGGCAGTAATTATATTCTTCAGAGTTGAACATTGGTTAAAATTTGCACTGTAAGTAATTATTTCTTGAGTAGAGGCACAAGCTTATCTAGGAAAATCTTTACAAATTTTCCTGGACAACTTTTTAAAAACTTTGGAAAGAGAAATATACTTAACTTTTTTTTAATTCAATGGAAACTAGTCTAAGAGAACAGCCACTCTTCCATAAACCTTGGGTGAAATGGATTCTTTTTTGTGGCAAACCAGCTGGTAAGGAATTACTCAGTCTGGAGCTTTGGGCTGCGGCATGGGCACTCAGTAAGGGGAGGTCGTATCCACTGTGACAGAATGTGAATCCAAGTGGCAGGAGAAAGTGGAAAAGCAATATAAAATTCAAAAATAATATATATATTCCTACTCATATGAAATATCGAGATTAGGCAAATTCATAGAGACAGAAATTACGTTAGAAGCTACCAGGGGCTAACAAGGGGGAAATGAAGTGTTATTGCTTAGTGGGTGCAGAGTTTCTATTCGGTCAATAAAAAAATTGGAAATAGATAGTGATGATGGTTGCATAACAGCCTGAATGTAATACATGCTGCTACAATTTACACTTAAGAATGTATAAAATGGTAAGTTTTATGCTACATATCTCTTGCCACAATAAAATAAAAATGGACGTAGGATGGGCATTGAAGACAGACTGTGTTCTGCATGATTTGGCCCCGGGGTCAGTCTTAGCTGACTTCATCAGAGAGTTCTATTCTAAACACCCATGTCTGCAAAAATTGGTTGAGGCTTCCCTTCTTTCTAGGCCCTGGTAATACACAGGTGCATCTCATTCTTGCTTTTCAGGATGTCTTGGTTGTGTAAATTATTAAGATATATAAAACAAACATAACCCTATAATTTAACATTTGGAATACTGCCTTAGGTTATAACATCTACATGTTATTTAACTTAGTAGACAAAGAATGTGAAGTATTTTAAACAGATCTATTCCACTGTAAGTTAAACATTTAGTCTATAAGCAAATATTTCCATTCCTCTGACTTCCAATATTTATATCTTTCCATTTTCTCTGTTATTAAAATATTTTATAGACTATTAAATGTCTTGATATACCTTATTCATATAATCTGAGAAAATCATTTGTATGTAATACTTCTTTCAGTATTTCATTATTGCAATACCTCAAATTCCACCCTATTTTCTGGTTATAGATCCTGATTCTCCACACGCATGTCTGCATACATATTTCACATAGACAATTATGTCTCAAGAAATTCAATTTGTATGTTATCTACACATGGAAACTGAAATAGAAAACTGAAGACACTGTCTGCATGAGTTAGTATCTGTCACAGATTCACTAGAAATATATAGATATTTGATTTTAAAGCAAAAATGTGTGTGCTTCTATTTTTTATTATTGTTTTGGAAATCACTATATTCTTAAAACACATTTTACAGGTTAATTGGCATGCTGAATTTTTTCATGTATGTAAAAATGAAACAGAATAAGTTAAATAGAAGATGTACATCTTTCATGTCCTGAATACCCTAATACACTAAGTAACACCTATCAGGTAATTTAGCTGTGGTTAAAATTTAATTTTATATATACACACAAATGTATATATACATATATGTGTACATAGAGAGAAAGCAGAAGACATTTTATAAGATATTTCAGGAATTAGAAACATCATATTCTATTATTTATTAAAACATTAAACAAATCAAATTCTATTCACTTTTGAGATGTGATTTTTTTCTCCATTTTTTTCTTTATTAGATTTTTCCATTACCATTTACTCCCCCTTAAACGTCCCACCCCCCAGCAATCGCCACACTGCTGTCCATGTCCATGCGTCCTTTTTCCAAGATGTGAATTTTCAATGACCCATTTAAGGTGATTCAGCGTCTCAAATATATATATATATTTTAAAAAATACATTGGTAATTGAGCCCAAAATAATCAGGGCTTGTATGCTTGCCTCATTTTCATTTCACTCTAGTAAAGTTTATTGAGGTTTTTAAAATCTGTCCTCATACTTTGTGCAGACTAAACACACCAAATGAAATGAACCACTGGCAAAAACCAAAGCCCCCATCTCTAAATTTATGGGAAGAAGGCTTTTTATTCCACCCTGACATTATACTGAACAGTCCCCGATGCCTGCATGTGCATTATTATAGTGCTGCTGCAGGGCAGGTTGGCCCCCTCCCTCATTGTTTTGAAGTAGATTCTAGGCTCTGGATAAAGGGAGATTTCCCTGTGGCTTAGTGTAGGATGATCTCAAGGGGAAAACGGGACTGTTCCTGTGACCTTTTTTTACCCCTGGGAGATTCTCCTATCCCCCTTGCCTTCTCTGGCATTCACAACTCTAGCTTTATGAACAAATACTTAACAGATACACCAACATCATAAAAGCTCCAGTGGGGTGAACTAGATACAACTTGTATTAATCTGTCCTTTTGCTGCTTAAAATTTTAGCTTCAGCTGAATCCAGTGAGGATTATCCTCAGATCATTAAAATGGGCTTATCTAGATTAAACTATTCAAATACTAGAGCCCTCACTCAAATAATACTGCAGTAACACACACACACACAATCTTTTATACACCTTTGAGCAAAGTGTTCTACTTTGTTCTCATCTAGGCTCCCAGAATCTTCCCTGAGCTCCGTCATATTCTCAATAAGCACCTCTGATGGTTGGTTTTATGTGTCAGCTTGGCTGGGCTAAGGGAGGCCCAGAGAGCTGGTAAAACATTATTCCTGTGTGTGTCTGTGATGATGTTTTAGGAAGAGATTAGAATTTGAATCAGTAGACCAAGTAAAGAGCATGCTCACTAACGTGGGTAGTCACTATCTAATCCATTGAGGGCCTAAATAGAACAAAAAGGTGGAGGAAGGGTAAATCTGCCATCTCCACTTGAGCTGAGACTTCTACCTTTTCCTGCTCTCTGAGGTGCTCCTGGTTCTGCGGCTTTCAGACTCAGAGCGGGATTTACAGCGTGACTTCCAGATTCTCACACCTTCCAACTCAGGCTGAATCAGACCACCTGCTCTCCTGGTACTCCGGCTTTCAGATGGGGGATTTCTCACCTTCATGACCACATGAACCAATGAACCAAACATGTATATGAGTATATATATATATACTCATACACATATACACAGATATATGTGTATATATATACATATATATGTGTATATATATATATATATATATACACACATATTATCTGTTTTCTACAGAATCCTGACTAATCCAGCACCAAAAACATGGGAGGCAAGTACAAATTTTTTTCAAGCTAATAATAGCAACAAGAATATCAACAGGGTAGGACTTAGCTTGGGTTGCTATTAAAAAAATACCATAGACTGAGTGATTTAAATAAAAATGTACAGCTCTGAAGGCTGAAAAGCCCAAGATGAAGATGCCAGCAGCTTTGGTTCTTGGTGGGGGTTTTCTTTCTGGCCAAAATGTGCTCACCTTCCCACTGTGTGCTTGTCTGGAGCCTTCTTGGTCCCTGTGTCTCCTTCCTCTTCGTCCTCCTGGTCATTCTCCTCCTCCTCCTCTTTCTTTTTGAAAGGGCACTGATACCATCCTGAGGATCCCATCTTAATAACTAATCTAAAGCTACTTAACTTCTCTTAGGCCCCACACCCAAATATTAACACATTGGGAGTTAAGAGGCTTCAACATATGATTTTTTTTTAGGAACACACAAACAGTTTACAATGGGACACATTGTTGTTCTCCCTTTTGTTGTTCTCTCTCTGTCTCTTCTTTCTACTTTGTATAGGAAAGACTGGACTCTCACAAATAACTTACCTGGAGGAAATTTTGAAAATTATGAAAAGATGAGACAAACTTTGAGAATTAGCAATGTAGACTAAATAAATTATAATGTGCAGCTTGACAATTATTTAAGCCCCCATCATTTCTTAAAATTGCACTACAGTTTTGAGATATCAAAATTTTATAGTGTTTATTTCTGACTGGCCTCAGTGTAGAATTGTAGTTATTATAATACCATTGAGGTTATCAGTGTGGATTATATTGATGATGATTCAGTGATGTGCAGACCTGGTGATTTAATCTAAACTGAAATCACAATCTCACTTCTTAAAAGAAACATTAAATGTAGGTTAATGCATTCCATTCACTCCAGAATTATTTCTAGGCTTCTGAGCAAACCAATCATCAAAATAATTATCCTTTGTTGTTTAGTGTAAGATTAACATCAATTGGCCGACTTTGGGAAAAAGAAGGTTTCATTTTTAAAAACAATGCCATAATTACACATGTAGAGACTTAAAACTTCCAGTATAGACTTACAAAACATCAAATCATATTTGGGTGCCGGTATAAACTAAATACATAAAGCCTGTATCAAAAGAGCTAGATTGTCTCCATTAAAATAGTAGAAAATAATTTAGATAGAAAGTATGCATTGTAGTAAAGATGAGCAATGTCATTTAGAAAATAGGATCCCCAAAGAACCAGAGAGAGAACACATACTACTCAAGCATTGCATTTACTTTGAAGAAAATGTTGCACTGCCAGAGTTCTTCATAATGTTAAGAGACCAGAGCTCCTCATGATGTCAAGGAGGGAGAATGAGCAACATCTGGGTTCACTCAATATCTACATGAAGTCAGACAAGTTACTTTGATCTTTCCGAGCCTGAATTTTCTATTTTGTAATATATGAAAGAATATCTTTCTACTGAGGTGTGTTTTGAGCATCAAGGGAAAGAAATCCAGAGAAGTCTATTTATAAAAGTATATGAATTAAGTAATATTGATCGCTATTATTTACTCTTAAGAATACCTTTAAACTCCTTGGTCCTCTGTTTAAGGTCTTTGTTAACTTAACCTACTAATATTTATTGAGCATTTCCTGCATGCCCAGGACAATGGCTCTGCCAACTTTTATCTCCAGTCTTTATATACAAATATTCTGGCCCACATAATCAGAGAATTTATATATATGTGCATATTAGTCTTTAAAAATAGAAAGAAAATGCTCTTTTTCTGCAATGCTATGTTTGTCTTATATGAAGTGAATCATGTACTCTGTCTCCTTGAGCTCTCGCTCATGTAATACTCTTTAATCTCTTCCCATCATGGCCTCTTATTATATACATTTCATCTCAGATCTTTGTTGAATCCATTTTTTGCTTATCATCAGTCATTACTTCACATAAGGATCAGTTGAAGAGTTTCTTAAAAAATGCAGAATCAATATGTCAGTCCTCATGGACTCTTGAGTCGTTGGGCTAGGGGTGTCTAGCCCACAGTCCAGGGCTCAAACGCGGTCCAGGATGGCTATGAATGAGGCCCAATACAAATATCATACATTTACTTGAACTCCCTTGTTTTCATTTTTGCTCATCAGTTTTCATTAGTGTTTATGTATTTAATGTGTGGCCCAAGATAACTCTTCTTCTTCCAGTGTGGCCTAGAGACACCAAAAAGTTGGAACACCTCAGGTGGGGTATATGGTAAAAGAATACATCATTAGTAAGCGCCACAGATGATTCTGTACAGTGAGTCTGAAGGTTATACTTCAAAAAATATTTTTAAACAATTTCAGGGCCTACACTTTCTCCCAAAATTGTAACTCCCTCAAGAGGAGGACTCATATCACAATACATTTTCACACCTCAAAATGTCTAGAAGAGAGCTAAATATGAGTCTCTAATACCAAAAATGTCAAATATCAAAAAGAGAAGAAATAAATACTTAAAAAGATGTGCAGAAAAGAGAACCCTTGAGCACTGTTGGTGGGAATGTAAACTGGCATAGTCACTTTTACCACTAGTCACAAGAAATTGGTTTTTTAAAAAATTTTATTAAATGCGTTGGGGTGATCCTGGTTAATAAAATTATATAGATTCAAGTGTACAATCTTATAATCTGTCATCTGTATATTGCATCATGTGTTCACCACCCAGAGTCAAGTGTCCTGTCATTTTATATTGGCTCCCTTTACCCTTTTCTACTGAATCTCCACACCCCTCCTTTCCCTCTGGTAACCACCATTATAGTTGTCTGCATCTTGTGAGTTTTTGTTTGTTTGTCTTGTTTGTTTGTTGCTTTCATTTTTGTATCTTACATATGAGTAAACTCATTGGTGTTGACTTTTTCCACTTGACTTATTTTGCTTAACATGATATTTAGATTAATCTCAACTAATCTAAATTAATTCAGACCTTTTGCTCTGAACAGCAAAAAAAGCCATCAACAAAACAAAAAGGCAACCAACTGAGTGGGAAAAGATATTTGCAAATGACCACCTCAGATAAGGGATTAATATCCAAATTATATAAAGAACTCATAATTCAACAACAAAAATCCAAACAATTCAAATAAAAAAATGAACAGAGGGCCTGAACAGATGCTTCTCCCAAGAAATATAATTTTTAAACTCTCATCTTATTGGAATCTTACTACATTGATCTTTGCAAATGAAAGTAATCTAATGACGTTTTCCTTTGGGAAATAAATGAGAAAAGGTGACAAGTAAAACCCCTTTTCTCCACTCTTCTTTGACTATCACATTGTAGACCCAGTTCCCCAACCTTTACTAAATCACCCCAAAAAAACTTGGGATGGGAATTCCAGACCAAGGAGTAGGTGCTGCTCGTGCCAGTCTTGGAAGATAATGCCATAAGGAGACTGGGAGGGACAGAAAGAGGCTTCTTGGGTCATGCCCTTCATATAGGTCACCATACTGAACCCTGCAATAGCCTAAACTTCTCTTATTAGACTCTGGTGAAAAAAAAAAGAACACAAATTTTTTTCCCAAAAAATGTTGGTTGGAAGTTTTTCTTAAAAGAACCAGCTGCTCTTAATGCTACAGTAGATAGTTTGGAAAGGAGAAATTGCTGATTTCTTCTTAGTGGGCGTGGGTTTTCTAATGTTTCACACTGTACAGGGTATAGTAGTAGAGATGAAAGTGATCAGGGCCACATAGGTCCATTCCCAAGACAGACTGGGGAATTATTTATGGAAACAAGCCTTGATCCCTGGTTTCCTATAAGTTGTCTTCTGCTATGAAATAAAAGGTAAAAATAAATTTTGCACAGAGGTTTTATTCTGGAAATTTAGCTATTTAGACATTTAAATAAAAAATAGGAATGGTAGAGTAACACGGTAACTTTTTGTGTTTGATTGAATTTATTAGTATAATGATACATTTTATAATTTCTTTTTTTGCCAATTAAGTTAAAGCTATTGATAAATATGCTACATATTAGCAACTAATATTGCATTTGCAATGGTATGATTTTCACAAAGCCTAAGGGCACAGGTCAAAACATATTTGCCCAAATTTATTAGTGTCCATTTTCCTTTGAATTGATAATAAAATATAACAGATTTTTTGGAATTAATCTTTTATAATAAAGAAAACTAACCAATACAAATTTTCTATGTTTTTAAAAATGAATTCAGCTTTGTCTAAAGTTTTTTTAATATGCTAGGAACAAATAGCATTTCTATTTAGTTTTTATGCTTATATTTTTCATTATCTCACTATGGTTTTTTTCATTTCTTAAACAGAAGACAATAAATGCAAAATATCGAGTTTAAATGCAAATGGCAGTTTGAAAGTAATAGAAGGAGTTATTTGCCACAGATTCATTAAATAAGTTCATGAAAACTGAAGAAGTAGAGATCCTATAATTTATGCATTTTAAGAAGTCACAGATGTGAGTGTTCAGGTAGTTCATTAAATTTGATCTTACATATCAGTTTATAGTCAAAGTATAGACATAATATGTTTATGAAAATGTAATACCAATCATAGTGAATATTTCTTCTTTACATGTATATTCTAGTTGCATCACTGAAAGCTTAGAAAACTGAAAATTAAAATATGAAATTTTACATTGTTTTACAATTCTGAAAGCCAATATTCAATTAAAAAAAAATCTTTCTAGCAGTGGGCTGCCAGTGTCACTCCGTCATATACCTAGAGAAAAGTTTTCTTTGCTTTTAACATCAATCCTGTTTTCTTCAAATGTAAGAAATGAAGTTAAACAGATCTATTCATGTATTTGTATCCTAATGTACTTCTCAAACCGATTAATGCCAAAAGTTCCTGGGAATCTTGGAATTTCATTACAATGGCAACAGAATTCCCACATCTACCTGGCAATAGGTCTTAGTAGGCAACAGCAGGTCTGTTTTTCAGAAATTGATCCACAGGGTCTGGAAATGATGAATGCTCCCTCTAATGCTCTGAAATTTAGGAGGGAAGAATTCCTCTATTTGTTTTACCCAAAGTGCCCATATATTCTTTGAAATTCTCTCAATTATTCTGGTACACAATAATCTCATAAATCAAATACCCAAACTAGTCCAAGATATTCCATTTAATCTGACATATAATCCCCCAAGACAATGTTGTTACGGGGTAGCTTTTTGTGTTCACTTAAAGCAAGTTTTCTCATTGTCAATTTAGAAGTTTAATTCCTCTAAATATTTTCAGTAGTTTCTGGACCTGAAAGTGAATTATCTCAGGATTTTGCTTTTATGGCTGCTTTGTAAAAGTCAGACTCGAAAACCTTTGGAGTCACTCTCTCCTGTCTGGCTGAGGTCCTTGTTATAGTGGCCCATTTTCTTTTCATTGGTTCTGTTAAATTTTTCATTCAGCCATGCAGGTCCGAGCCTTTATCTAGTTAGGTGATTACTGAGGTTCTTAGGGCTGGTAGGTAATGTGGGCATAAATATTTACCTCAGTGTAGTGATAACAGTTTTTTTCCTAGTTCTATGGCTTCAGTTATGATCACACTTCCCAAGACCACAGAGACCGGAGACATTTATTAATCAGATATCAAGGAGACTTAAGTATAAAACAGGTTCCTCCTGCGATGTGAATTATTAAAATATTTTTAATTACTTGAAGATGTTTTGATGTTGTTATTTTCTTCTCTAACAATTACATTCAAGGCACTGGGGGGTATGAACATCAACAGTTTCCCTAAAATTGCTGTGCTGTAATGAATCCTGACTGCACACGCCATAATCAGCAGCTACCTGTAAGTGACACTTCACTTCCTACACATCGACTGTCTCCCCTCTACACGGAAGCATTTGTTCAGCCAGTGACACCCTTGGCATCTCTGATTCTGTGCCCCTAAATGGCAACAGAATTGAGTTTGCACTATGAAAGTGAATTTCTTCTTTTTATCTGTCACATTACACAGTAGACGAAATGAGTAAGAGGAAAATCTATCATCTAAATGATGAATATTCTAGTTAAATTTAACACGTTTGTGGCACAAGTTTCAAGAAGCAACTGGCATAAAATGACTTATTCTAAAAGTACAGCATGAGCTAACTCTATCTTTTTGTCTCTCTCACTTTCTCTCTCTTTCTTTAACTAGTTAGCAAAGAAAAGGATGGAGTCATTTCCTTCTGGAGAGACAAAACTAAGAGTAAAGATTTGCAGGAAACTGCATATCATTAAGAATGATCTTTAAATGAAGAGATGGTCCCAGACAGTCTAGTGCAGGCACTACCTGTGAATCTAGGTCCCGAATGATATTTAAAAATCACAATGTATTTGATTTCCATTTTTTCTGGCACTCATCTGATTTTAGAAATCTTCTTCAAAAATAACTTCCCTTAAAAATCTCTGGAATAAAAAGAAACTCTCTGATAATTTTTTGTAATTTATTATTTTTATTTAATTTATATCACTATTTTAAGTTAATACAAATATAGAGTCAATGTATTACTTAAATTATCACTTTTTGACAATTATACATTTTATCTCACTTCTCAGTGGGCAAATATGCCATGTTAATTTCAAAAATAGAAGTAAATATGTGAATATATTAGTGGAGTAAAAATTAAAACTAAAATTAATTTCTGTAATTATGTGATAGAATATCCCATTTTAAAGTAACAATCCCCAAGGAATTAAGTGTTTTGCTCCAGTTAGCTGTTATAGTCAAAGGACCTCCAATTTCAAGTCAAAAGACTGCTGGAAGTCCAAGACTTACGGTCAGAAGTGTGGTAATTTAATCACTCTAGTTCTGTTACTATTATACAAGTTTTTTCAATAAAGAACATATAACCTACGAAGTATTCTAAAATGTTAGTTGTTTCTTCTACGCTGTGATATTCTTACAGCTAGAAGTCTACCGACTAGAAACCCTATCACTGTCTGTAGTCTTATCGTGTTTGTCATAGATGTTGTTATTTTTGTATGAGTGAATTTTCTCTTCTATGATTATGTGTTAAGTTTTAGGTTTATATTTCAAAGCGTTTTTCACATAAACTGTTAGACTTCTATAGAGACTGCTTCCTTGTCTTTGTTATATTTTAAAACAAAGCCTCATTTGAACTTTTATGGAACTACATAAGTTGAATTGAATAGTTTTTTATTTTTAACTCAAAATTAGGCTTTTACAATTCATCCAAGTTGATTCCTATAGCTGTGATCCATTCGTGATTGTGGCTATATATTTTGCCATGTGAGTATACCACAAATCATTTATTTTATTTTTATGAATATCTTGGTTGGTTCTTGTTGGTGTTATGTTAAAAATGATGCCCCCACTTGTCAGTGCATGCCTTCTTGGGTATTTGAAACCCAAGTTTGTGGGTTGCAAACTATGAAAATTTTAGTTTGGGGAAAAGCCAGAAGCGCCAAGGAGAGTTGCAACTATGGGTTGCAAACTATGCAAAAGTGTGATTGGAATAGTATTTTGTAGAATAAATATTTCACTCAATAGGCATTTTAATTTTAAATAATTAAAAAATATGCATTTTACTGAGTATGAACAATGGGTTGTTTCTAACTTTGGTTGTCACATTTAGTGAAGCTTGAATATTCTTGTACATGTCTTTTGTTGAACAAATATATGCATTTTTGTTGAGTTTATAAATAGAAATGCTGGGACGTGGGAAATGCATATATTTGGATTTAATAGATATTGTCAATGACTTGTTTTACATAATAGTTTAACCTATTTGCCCTCTTATTTGCAGAAAGTATGAATTATTCTGCAGCATTTACATCAACAGTTATCTGTCAATTTAATTTTAACTATTCCAGGATGTATGTGTTTGTCTCCTATTGTGGTTTTTAATGTATTTTTCTTGATTATTAATGAAAGAAGTTACTTTTGGATAGATTTTTAATTATCTATAATTTTGAATTTATTTTGAATTATCAATATTGTAAAGTGCCTGTTTATTTTCTTGGCCACTTTTCTTTTGTATTTCTCTCACTTAATGGTTTGTACAATATTAAATTATATTTTAGATATGAATTTCTTATTTCTTATGCATGTTATAAATAACCATTCTCATTTTATGATATTCAATTCTTTATTAATGATATCCTTTGAACTTTTCATTTATTCTGAGAAAATTTTAAATTAATGTATATGAAAATAATGAAGATATTACTTATTATAAGAGTAGTCAACTGTGCTTTTTCCCAACTTGTTACAGATTACGATCTGTCTGGAAAAAGTCCAACCATCGTTAATATAATGAGAATGATTTGCATGACACCAATATAACTTGACAGTCAAGGGGAGTAGACTGGATGCCCATGTGTGAATAGTGATGATTTCACTCTACTAGTCAGTGGGGGTGGTAGACACTGTTGAGTGAGCATGTGTATTGTGTGGCCATTGCTCTTAAAAATGATTGAATGAGTAGAGCAACAAATCTGCATCAAATTTTGTGTTATGCTTGAACATCCCCCATGGAAACTATTCAGATGATTCAGAAGGCTGCAGTTATGGGAAACTGGTGATTGGTAGCTTTATCATGACAACCCATCTGCTGATGCATCATGTCTTATGCAGAAATTTTAGCAAAACGTCACAACACCCAGGTGACTTAGCCCCCCTGCAGCCCACATTTGGTGCTTGGCGCTTCTGGCTTTTCCCCAAAATAAAATCACCTTTGAATGGGAAGAATTTCAGACTGTTGATGAAATTCAGTAAATTCAGTGGGCCAGCTGATGGTGATTGGGAGAACTGAGTGAGGTCCCAAGCTGCCTACTTTGAAAGGGACTAAAACCTACCTTGTCTTATGTACAGGGTTTCTTGTATCTCACATATTCTTCAATAAATGTCTCTATTTTTTATATTGCATATATTATATGGTTGAATACCTTCTGGGCAAACCTGGTATTATATATATATATATGATACTATATATGAGATACTATATATATATAATGTCTCTGTAGCCTAAATGTAAAGTCTCATCTTTACTTAAAGTCTCTTTATACCATGTAATTTTCACAAGCAGAGATCACTTGCGAATTTTTATCTTAAATATGTACAGCATTTTTGTCCTTTAGTAAGGATGAATAGAAAAAAAACATGTAGTTTATATACAAATAATTTTATAGCTTAATTAATACTAGAGAATATTGTGCTTGGTTTAATAAATGCCTGATACTTTGACTTTCATCAGGAACGTATTTTCTGGGAATTAAGCTCCTGGGAAATTCTTAATCATTAGCCTACACAGTTCTTAAATACTAGAACCAGGGGGGGAAATCTGCCACACTGAAGGCATGGATTTTGCTGAAAAACATTTAAATACTTAAGAATATGCAATAGTGCAATGGAAAATATGACAAATTGAAAACTGGAATATTGGCACAAATGTAAGAGCATGGATGGGATTCATAACATAAAGAGTCAAATTAAAATGATGATAAAATAAAACAGTTACCTGATGCAAATTAGGGGCATGATAAATTCATCTTTGAGAAGGCTAGGGGATTTTTAAGTACATTTCAGGAAGTCATCTTTTTCTCAAGCAAACATTGAAGTAATGTTTACTTCCCTTAGAGAAACAGTTTATTGCTGGACTGTAGTCTGGTTGGTAAGGATCGTAGATGTAGTTTTCTCTTTCCCCGAGATAGCATCGTGGCAAGTAAATGGAAGGCTGTCAATAAAGTCTAGGATTCACGAATTCTTGCCTCTGATGAGTAAATGCTTTTATGATCCTAGACTCGTCACTTCTTTTTTATCTTTTACCCTCATACTAAGCGATTCAGGATTCTAATCACACTTGCCTATTCCATTGAAGCAACATAAGATTAATTGTCAAATTTTGCCTAAGGCTCCAGGGGAAAAATTAATAAAAGGAAGTTGCCAAAAATGTTGCACTGTCCATTTTTTAAAATATCAGAATATCTAGTAAGTTCTTCCACATATTTTCATCTGGCAAAACTTATTCATCTTTCAAGTCTGTGGAAGAGGTAATTTTATGCTTTTTTTTGGTGAAGTTTTCCCTTGTCTCAGTCAGAATAAATCAATAAACTTTCTCTCAATACTCTCTAAAACTTTGTTTTTACCTTTGTTGCAAAACTGCTCCCAGGCTTTTTGTGCTGCAGTTGTATAAGTGTCTGTATACAAACCCTTTCCATTTATTTTATACTTTCAAGGTTTGCTATTAAATAAATAAGAAATACCAAAACATTATAGGTCACATTTAGGAAAACTCCAATTTTATTTATTGTTTTTACAAATCCCATGAACTAAATAAATGAAGGTATTTCTTGTTTTTGCATTATCAGGAATGCTTCCTTAACCTAAGTGTACACCAAAGTGGAGTGAACTAGGTTGAAGGAAACAAGTAGGAAATAAAAGCGAAGGTGAAATAAGAGCAACCATTGTTTGGGATCAAGGTGACAAAGATGGCCACTTGTAGACATTACCTGGGGAGTGATGATATTTCACAAAATTCATTCTTCATTTCCTTACTCCCTTACAAGATTGAGATTGGCAAAAATAATAATTACACAAAATTAGATTTGTAAAAATGTTAAAATAAGTACATGTAAATGATGATTCAAAATCATGTTCAAGACTTACTCTGCTGTTACTAAGATACTTTATGAGAGAGATAAAATTTATCTTTCCTAATGTTAACATTTGTGGCCCGAACAAATCATTATTTTAGAGCATGGAGGTCTATCTTTGTCCAAATAAGTTTCTTTCAATTTTATATACACTCTTTTTTCTTTATTCCAGGGATCTTTCCTGATACAGTGAGAGATTACTTACTGTTAGATGGTGACAGGAACAATACTCTTGGGAGAGAGAGAGAGATGTTTCCTGTGACTATAAATAAACATGTATAAAGAAAAAACAAAGTATGATTTTCATAGGTAAAATGGACTTAAAGTACTGAAAATTAAAACTAAAATAATTTTGAAAAAAAAGAACAAATGAAATAGAGTTAAATATATTTGTAATCATTATTTTATTTTTTAAAAAAAGAGAAAACTGTACTTGAACAACAATTAAAATAAAATAAAAAAGGATGTTATATTACTTCTAAGGAATTTTAATAAATATTAAAATAAAATTAACTTTATAAAATTTTATGTTTTGTTACAATTTAAAATAAATAATATTTCTCTTGTACGCATAGAATATTGCATATAACATGTTTAATTTTGCTTTCATTAGTACTGTATTTTAAATAGTACCTGAAATAGCATCCATTCTGAGGTATACTTTTATTAAATGGTGAGAATATGTGTTTACTTATCTATACTTGTACTTTGATTTTATTTTGACTACTAATATGGGTTTTTATATTAATGAATTAGTTTTTGATATTGAAACTCTGCTAACGTTAAGTAGTTCTCTAACCCATGACCTTGGTCATATTAGGACAACATTTTCTACGTTCAAATAATTTATATTTCTTTAGTTATTTAATTATAATTCATTCATTAATTTATTTACCCACATTCGCTAAATGCCGATTATATGTCAGTGAATGAGGAGAGGTAAGGTTTTTCCTTAAATGTAGATTAGTTTTGGTAGGGCGTGAAAGTTTTTAGCTATAAATAAGCAGGAATGAAATACAAATTATTGCTCTTTAGAAAATGAAAATAAGGCCATGGGTGTGACCGAGTGGCTACTTTAGGCTGAAGGTCAGATAAGTCCCTCCGAGACTCAAGTACAAGAAGGTGCCAGTCCACGGGGACATGAGAGGGAATAGGTAAGGCAGAACTGATTTTATGCTTTTAAAGAATAGCCAAAAGACCCATTTACTCTAAATACTGTCGCCCAGGGAAAGATACTGTGCAGTGAGATGGGAGATATGTACTCTGGGACCAATTTAGGTAGAGAGTGGTAGGTTAGAGCCAAAGTCGAGAAATCACTCTGAGTCCGGTGGGGAACTACTGTACCTCCTACTCAGCTGTATTGCACAGCTTGGCTTATTCACTCTATAGCACTGTTGTTCAAAAACAGTCGCCCAGCTTGATTTCAATTAACATCTTAAGAGGTAAAATTACCTTTAGTATTTTGATATTTTTAGTGTCTTTTGATATTTCTCCTTCAGTTATGATTTATACATGTCTGGCATTTCATGTGTCATGGATATTTTGTCACATACAGTGCTTGGTATGATCATCATTAACATCCCTACATAGTGTGCTGAGAGGTAACAAATAGAGCACTGATCGACCGTGGAGACTTGGGGGTTAAACTACATTCCAGTTTTGTCATTCAGTAACTGCAACATTAGAAAAATGACTTAACTTCTCTCTGCTTCTTATGCTTCAACCATGTACATTTTTTGTAAATTTTACTTTTTATTTGAATACTCATTTAGCTAATTTACTGAAAGTTCTTAAGAGTATTCATTGCCCCATTATTCACAATAGCCAAGATTTGGAAACAACATCTTGAGAGTTGTTCCACAAATAATTGGGTAATGATATGGTAATACACAATGGAATAAATACTACTTGGCCACAAAATGATGAAATATTCCCATTTGTAACAACAGGAATAGATATTGACAGTATCCTGTTAAATGAACTAAGTCAGACAAAATAGGATAAGAACCATATGACTTTACTCATAAAACAGAAAGTAATGAACAAACAAAACAAAGAACTTGTCAACACAGGCAACAGTATGGTGGTTACGGCAAAGGAATGGCAGTGGGGAAATGAATAAGGGGGTAAAGGGGGTGGGTGACATGGTGATGGAAGGAGACGACTTTAGGTGGTGATCAGGTAATACAATATACAGTGATGTATTATAGAATTGTACACCTAAAGCTTATATAATGTTAATATAATGTATATAATATTAATGTTCCCACAATAAATGTAATTTTTTTTCAAAAAAAAGAGTGTGTCTGGCATTTTCTAATCATATTAACTATTATTATGATGTACAGTACAGGTCTTGCCAAAATCGTGGTTTTGCTCATATGTTATTATAAGTAAATGGCACTTTGATCTTTCTGGGCCTTGGTTTCTTCCTTCCTTGTGAAATGGTGTAAATATCTCTACTAAGTCTACATGGTCTCCTGCGAGTTTAGTGACATCTGTAGAATACATTCCTGACAAGGTAATTGTAGCTCCAAGTAAACAATTCCATTGACTCCCTTCCCCATACTGAAGAGGTGGGGCTATATTTAGAGAGATGTGATGAATTCCCAAACGTTGTCACACCAACAAATAAGAGGTGACTTCACCTAGCACTTCAGATGGGCTTTGATGATTCCCTTCTCTGGTGTGGCCCATATCAGAACCACTGGTAATGCATCAGTACAGAAAACGTGAACTGGAGCAGGTCTTTGAGAAAATGTCCAGTTTGAATAAGCTGAAATATAATATAATTAATATAATATAATATAATATAATATAATATAATATAATATAATATAATAGGTTTTATTCCCTACTAGCATTTATTGTTATGTTAAGATTTTACCATTTCTTCACCTATACATTGAGTGCAAGAGGAAAACACATTGAAAAATACCAACTGATGGTGGTTTTCTACTTTTGTTAGAAGGCACAAGGATATATAATTATGATGTGGCCCTCAAATGGTTTAACATAAAGATTTTCTTAAGTTATCAACATAGCCTTATTGTATGAATACAGATTTTTTTTCTTTTTTACATTTAGCTTTACCTGAGATTTTGAGTGACATTTAATTTTACTTTCAGAGCTGATTTTTCATAAAAGTAATCAAGTTTTTAAAATTTAATTATGTTGCTTATTTATCACAATAGCACTTAAGAAAATGAAGAAACCATGACCTGGTAATTATGTGATATAATTTGGGGATATTACTAAGAAAATGCCTCTGGGCATATCTCAACCCAGAATCCCAGCTCTCCCATAATAGAGCTACAGGAAGTCATTATCATGTTTTAATTTATTTCCTTATACTGTAACTGTGCTGACCTTTGCCTTTTTTGCTTTTAGATCCAGTCTTTACTCTTAACCAACTATTTTTTTTTACCAAATAAGTAATGACAGACACTGAGGAATAATGTGCAGGGTCAGAGGATGGGAGAATCATCCCTCTCTTTTCTACTTTAGGGGGCATTTCTAGAAGTAGCTGGATCTCATCTGAGATTCTTATTTCTACCCAAAGCCCTGGATCCAAGGCTTAGGCCACTAATTCCACCTGCTCCTCACAGCTAGTAGTAGTGCGCTATTCCTCATTACTGGATTGCTTCACCGTCTGCTCCTTACCATTCAACTTTTTAATTCCTTCGTAACTATTTCACTCTGATGAAATCTCTTAGCTGGGCTCTGGTTTCTTCCTAACTGATATGCCCACTTACTAACACCCCGGAGTTAATATTGTGTAACAAACATCTGTGTATTTGGCATGATACAAACCTAAAAACCATATTGGTTTGGAATACTTATATTTTGAACAAAAATAAACCTTTCCAATTACTGATAAAAATTTTACAACTTGACCTTGCAGAACAAAATTACCTAGTTAACACAAGTATAAAAGTGCCTTAGTTTTTAAGGATAGCTGAAAATTAGTTTTTTTTTTACTTAGTTCTGCAAGAATCTTAAGTCCACTCAAATCTTCAGTGTTTTTAAAATTGAGATTGTTGTTTTCACTAGTTTTCTTGAGGTGCTGCATCTAGTATCCTTTAGCAGACAAAGAGTGTTTAATTGTTTCCCTAGACGAGTAAAAATATGTCTATTGAATATGAAGGAGTAAGATTACCTCCTAGAAAATCAATGCAATCTGGATCTCTTCCCTCTAGGGGCAAACAACTCAATGTACCAATAAGTTATGGGCCTGTCATTCATTGGGGCTTCACAACTGATGACCGCAAAGATAATCCCTAACCTAAGCTTTCAGGAGAGGTTAAACTATAGTCATGTATCCTGATCAATAAGGTAGAAAGTCATGCAAAAATATCTGAATTACAGCGCTAAATTTTTTGATGGTAATTAATTAATTTTTTGATGGTAATTAATTAATTTTGGGGATAATAACCTTTCAGTTTTTCAGAAAGTCATCTGGTAAGTAATAACAGCTTGCATTTATTACATGTTGGTTAAAAGCTGTGGACAAATTATAAGCATGGCAATGCGTATTAAACATCACAACATTCCAGAAAGATAAGTGCACTTATTACCTATGTTACAAATGAGAAACCGAAGCTCACGGTTGAGTACCTTGCTCAACTTCACTTAGCTGGTAAGTAGCAAGTTCACCCTAGAAATCATGTGATTAACTTTAATTCGTTCTCTCTCAATGTCCTAGTGGGTTGTTTAGAGACAGAGATAAAGCTGGAAAATTTCAGCTCATGCTAAGTACCACAAAAAAGGAAGTGTTGAAGAGTAATTTGGGGTTAGCCGCAACTTCTAGCACCTCTATTACTGTGTGTAAACAGCTTGTATAATTGGTTCTGTCTTTATTGGTTTGCCTGATATTCCTACATATAGATGGGTATTAGATTCACTTGGAGTAAATTCCCCTATACAGTTTCTAATATCCATTCAATGGCTTATGGGACTCCTTGGTTTAATGGGATTAAAGTGTCTGAAGTAAGGTCAAGGAATCTGTGTTTTTTAAAGTGCTCATTATGTGTTGACAAGACTTAGATCCAATGCAGTGCACTTTGAAGTTTTTGAGGGCTTTGAAGTTTTGAGGCCTCACTGTGTCTAGCACTGGCCCTTGTATAGAAATAAATAAATAAAAATAAATAAAATAAAATAAAAACTTTCAGTGAAGGCTTGTTAAATGTGGCAAGTGAACAGGTCTTCAGGATATATTTAAGGGTTTGGCACCACAGATGAGGCAAGAGAGATAATTCTACAACTATTCCCTTCAGGAACCCAGCTCAGCTCAATGGATTAGCAAAGATAATCCATTGAAAGCTCTCACGCAGGGATATTGGTAGCACGTGATAAAAATTTTAAGCATTTCTAAGAGCATAGAGGAGAAACCATCAAGACAGGAATAAATATTACGATCTAAGAGTGAATTGGAACCAATAATGAAGCTGACCTCAGTGGTTAAGAAAATGACTTATGCTACCACAGGTAGTGGGAGAATAGACAGTAAAGATGACCAAAGGCTAAGGCAGGGAGGGACCATATTCATGTCTGGATGATGGAGAACCAGGAAACCAAGGGCTGGTCAAGCACCTGTCTCCAGCCTGTGAACTTTAAGTTCTGCTTGTAAATTTATCTAAGGTATGTAGATGTGGGGAGGGCTTCTTCCAGGATCTCTCCAGTTGTAGGTCGTCAGCAATAGCTCCTACTAAGATGATATCTGAGACAATGCAGAAGAATTAGGAATCTTTGTATGTAGACAAAAGGCAGAACTGGCCCCAACAGCTTTTACTAAACAACGCTCTGATTTTTTTTAATATTAAATTTTATTTAGTTACTTTTCAAGTACATTTTTTTTTTTTATCTATTTCTCCCATCCCCCCCCCCCCACCCGGTCTCCCCCCTCCCTCCCATCCCCCCCCCCCCAGTCCTCATCTCTGTGTCTTTCATACATGTTCCTCAAAATCCCTCCCCCCTTTTTCCCCTTAAGTTCCCTTCCCTCTCCCCTCTGGTCGCTGCCCACTTGTTCTCTATTTCAGTGTCTTTGTTTTTGTTCTGTTTGCTTGTTTGTTTTATTCTTTAGCTTCCTATCAAAGGTGAGATCATATGGTATTTGTCCTTCAATGCCTGGCCTATTTCACTCAGCACAATGCTCTGATTTTATCAATGACTTTCAAAATACAAAACATTTGTTCTGTGTTTCTATTTGATGCTATCCCTGAATTACATATAGTAAAATTGTTTAAAGACAGTGTCAGTTGTGGGTCATAGGGTTAGAGAAAACTATATTTCTTCAATATTCATTTTGTGCTCTTCAAATAATGTGGTTCGGTGGTGTTTTCTTTCCTGAAGTTTCAATGATTTATATATTTTACACATTAGTAGCTAAAGGTGTAAGTTTAGCTTTCTATTTTATGGCACTATTAGATTGGATGCTTTAACAGAGAAAATATATAAATGTATAAGAAAAACATCAGTTTCAAAACTGGCAAATGGTGCTTTTCTACCCTTTTAATGTGCATTCTGCAGATCAATCTGAAATTCCTGTATTTCCAAAATTATGACATAAATTCAGAATTAGATTGTTGGAAATGATAACATAGTTAACATTGATCCCACTACAGTTTTTTTAATAAAAGAAGCACTTGAATATTTTAAATGTTCTCCCATAACAGTGGCTTCCTTAAATCTAAATAAACTGAGATGAAATTCTTTCTAATTGGAAAGAATGCTACATTTCCTTTATGCTCTTAGAAATGAAGTATTTATTCATCGATTCCTGAATTTGAGAAAATTCACTTAGTAAATCATTGACTATTTAATCTGAGAATTCACTAACATGATTAATTTGACCTTTATTCTCAGAGTCCAGAAGGCTGACCTTTGACTCCTTGTAGTCTCCAGATTCATCCAGTGATGGTATATGTTTTTTCTCACGTCAATTATTAATCTTTGCCATTATACATGGAATTTGAAAAGTTCTAAATGTTTTACTATTTTTAATAAAGTTAAAAAATGGACTACAAAAATGGTGTTCTAAATTTTTTAAATACTTTTTTGAAGCATAATGCAATACTTTGGGTAATACGATAAGGAAACTGAAAGATAATTTGTTAGTATTTAATCATCTCTATAAACTATTTCATCCTTCTAAAGTTACTATATTTATTCTCTTATTATTTTATATCACAGTTATATACAATTATGAGTAATGATAAATTATAATAAAGTGTTCCAAAATGTAGGAAAACAATGTCACTGATACCCTATATCATATGCAACATATATATAGATAGGAAACTAAGTGTAATGGATTTATATTGTATTTTCAAGGAAAAATGCCATTTAATTTTTAAACACAAATCATGTTTTTTATTTTTTCCTTTAATTACTTCTGACAAAGATCAAAAGCCTTAAAATAACAATATTCAAACATAGTTGGAACTGCTAAAAAAAAAGAAAGAAAGAAACCCTAGTCCTGGCTGGTGTAGCTCAGTGGATTGAGCACAGGCCTATGAACCAAAGGATTGTGGTTCGATTCCCAATCAGGGCACATGCCTGGGTTGCAGGCCAGTTCCCAGTAGAGGATGCAGGGGAGGCAACCATACATTGATATTTCTCTCCCTTTCTCCTTCCCCTTTTCTAAAGATAAATAAATAAAATCTTTAAAAAAACCCTCTATAAGTGAGTTGGTACCAGTAGACCCTGATGGTGTATGAAGTATTAATGAAGTCACAAATAACCTCCTCCTTCAACATGACCTTCATGTTTTATAGCTCATTAATGCCACTTTTGGTTAGAGTTGGGAGATATTTTCTTTTCTACATCATAATTTAAAACACCATCGATTTTCCCTTCAGTGTGTAAAAAAAACTCATTGCTGATAGCTGTATAGTTGTAACCTAGTAGTTAGATGCAAATTCTGGTTACCACAATATTAACACAAAAGGCAGTTTTCTTCTTATTCAGCAGAAGAGTCAAGAAGAAAAAGAGGGTTTTTAGCTTTTCATAAAGAGGTGTCTTAAAGAACATGATTATACTAAGGGACAACAGTAAATAGACCTACATATCATTCCCTTTCTTATAGGGTAATCTATAAAAACATTGTCTTAGAATAAATAGAAAAAAAGGAAAATCTTAAAAACATATAATCACAAATAGTTTTGCAAGTTTGTATCAAATATTCATACAACTTGGTTACTGTGAAGAACCTGGAGGCCCAAATTTAATTTCCTGTGTGCCGAGTAATCTTCCAAGTGCCTGCCAAGGAGCAAAAGCAAACATGCTCCATAGAAACTCAATTTCAAACCTAGCCTCAAATAATTCCCATGTAAAAGTTCCATAAATTTAAACTCACCACCACAAATCACAAAACGGTAAGAGAAGAGACAACATCATTCAGGACCAGCAAATAAAGTAGAAAAAAGAATGAGATCCATAACAATAACATACTAGAATTACCAAGTGCAATATCAAATTATCGCGTTAAAATATTTAAAGAAATTATGGTTATTGAAAGTATGTTTATAATAAGAGCTACATTAAAACAAGTAGATTTGAAGGGAACCTAAAAATAAAACTAAATGAAGAGAAATCAATAGTAATTGGATAGGATTCATAACAGAATAGGGACATCTGAACACAGCAACATTAATGAATAAAGATAAATCTAAATAAATTACACAAATACAACACTGAGAAGCAAAAGACATATAAAAATATTTCAAAAAATTGAAAGTAAACATGAGAAGAAATATCAATATGTAATTAATGTGTCCCTCAAAGTGGACAGTGAGGAAGAGGCAAAGTTAGGTGAGGGACTGATTATTTAAAGTAATATACACATTTGCAGAAGCTCAAGAATAATAAGCAGGGTAAGGAAAGAGGACACTTCACTGAGGTATATCACAGTAAAAAGCCAGATCAGCAATGAGAGAACTAAATTTTTAAAAGTTTGTAGAACTAAAACAACATTTTCAAAGACATGAGAATTATCCTGAGGCCTGACTTCTCAGCAACAACAACAAAAAAATATTCTAATGTGCTTAGAAGACCAACAACAACAAAAAAACCAGAGCTCTGCATCAACTGAAAACATCTATCACAGATTAGGACAATATTAGGACATTTTTACCAATGAAAATTTTGACTGTTTACCACCTCAGCAGACCCTCTCTAAGGGAAATCATACGAAATAACTGAATTCACTAAAAGTAATACTGAGACAATGGCTTTATGTGTAAATTCTTTTCTTCATTGGAAACTTTCTTTTATATCTGTCATTTCTTTTACCCATATTTTCTTTTCCAATCTCTGATGATTTTACAGCTTATTACCATTTTCTTCATTTTCCAAAATGGATATGGTTTTCTATTATTTCTTCATACCCATATACAATAGAAAACTGATATTGACTATTAATGTATTATCTTCCACATTTTACAAATATTGAAACATTGCAGAATTTGAACACAACATATGTCTGAAAACAAAGGTCTATTTAAAAAATAAATATTGGCCAGGCTGTCATGTAAAGAGAATCACCTTGGAAATCAGAAATTTAGGAAGCAATATTAATTTTCATCTTTGGTATTCCCAGCATGTTAACAATGACTTGGAACTAAACTCACGCTTGCCACTCTGCTCTCTCTATTATCTTTAATGTACTCATAATACAGAAAAGAAGAAACAAATTATTCATTAATCATTTATAATTGCAATGATAATGCAAAAAATCACAAATAATATAAAGAGAGGTAAGTTCTATAAGAACTGCAAATGAAGCAAGTCATGACCAGAGGTAAACTTTTAGAAGAATTAAAACATTCAATGAAAATGTTTTGCTCAACCCATCTGCTCTATGTTTTACTTCCTGTTTTATTCTAAAATCAGCTTTGAAGGAATGTATCAGAATTTAAAAATTACCAAATTAATATAGCATGCAGTTTAATAATTAGTCTTGTATCTTTGGATACCATTTTTGTGCACTCTATGCACTGTGTCCTATAGGAGATGCTCCCATGAACCAGCTAAATAAATAAATACATAAAATGCGTTAAAAAGTTATTAATTTTTGTTAACACATATGAGAATGTTGTATACACTCTAGACAATGAAACTACTATAAATATATTTATATATTTATATAAATATATTTATAGTAGTTTCATTTGTTATATATAAATATATATTTTACATATATATTTATCTATATTTATTATTTTATGAAAACAGGTTTTCCACTGAAACAATATAAAAATATGTTCAGATATCTTATTTCTTTTACTATAATGTAAATTTTATTTACTCTAATGTTTATGAAAGCATCACAATATCATCCAAGATTTGGACATTTCATTCTTTAAAAGAAACCAAAACTGTCTTTCACAGCTGTGACCAGCCATCTATGCTTGTCAGAAACTATAAAAGGGGACTCTCCTAACCACTGGGCACAGATCTATCCACAGGACCATTGGGAATCCTGCTCAGGAAGCAGCTGCTTTGCTTAAATCTACTTGGCACTACAAGCCATATGCAAGAAGTTCTGAAAGTCGTGCTTACATAATTTATTTTTTAAAAGACTTTATTTATTTATTTTTAGATAGAAGGAAAGCTAGAGAAAAAGAAAGGGAGAGAAACATCAATATGTGGTAGTCCCTCCCACACCCCCTACTGGGGACCTGGCCTGCAACCCAGGCATGTGCCCTGACTAGGAATCAAAATGATGACCTTTTTCTTCATAGTCTGGTGCTCACTCCACTGAGCCACACCAACCAGGCATAATTTATTTTCAAATGAGGTTTTTGGTTTGATTGTAAAATTGCAGTGTGATATTTTGAATTCAAACATTTCCATCAGTTATAGAAGTTATGAATTTGCAACCACAAATTCCGAGCATTAAGAGAGGCTGTGATCTGGGTAGTATATTTAATCTCTCCCAGAAGTGAATATTTTCCTTTTTTCTAAAAATGGAAGATTTCATAAAAAATATGAAAATCCTAGCTCCTTGTGGCAGGATGTTTGATCCTGATTCAAGTATCACCTGAGATCAAAATAAATTCAATATTTTGTAGGTGTGTATTTTAAATATCATTCAAAATTCAAATAATCTTCTTTCTAGGTAGAATTTGAATATGTTTAAATTGACATGATCAATTAATGTTAGCATGTGAATAGGAAGTGGGGAAGCAACAAAATTGGTAGATTACTTTCCCACAAAAATGGTACATAAAGATACAAGACTTATTATTAAACTGTGTGGGTTTTTTGTCTTTTAAAAAATATTTAATTAATTTATTCTTTAGAGAGAGGAGACAGGAAGAAGAAAGAGAGAGAAATATCAATGCGTGCTTGCCTCTCATGCGTCCCCTACTTGGGTGGGGGGGGTGGGGGGGAAACCTGGCCTACAACCCAGGCATGTGCCCTGACTGGGAATTGAGCCACAATCCTTTGCTTCACAGGCCCATGCTCAATCCACTGAGCTACACCAGCCAGGGCTAAACTGTGTGTTTTATTAACTTAGTAATTTTGGAATTCTGATATATTCCTTTAAAGCTGATTTTAGAATAATGGGGAGAGATGCTGGAAGTCCCAAGAAGATCATTGACAAACTACTTTCACAATTATCATTTATATGTAACAAACACATGTTTGTTATATGTTCAAATGCAAAAGAAATAAAATATTTTTTTGAATTTTTTTATTGTTGTTCAAGCACAATTGTCTCCATTTTCACCCCACCACTCCCCCCTGCCACACCTATTCCACCTCCCACCCTGGAATCTTCCCCCTTTGGCTTTGTCCATGTGTCCTTTATACATGTTCCTTGTTGGTCCTTCCCTTATTATTCCCTATTATCCCTCTCCCCTCTCCTCTCTGGTTACTCTCAGTTTGTTCTTTATTTCAGTGTCTCTGGTTGTATTTTGCTTGCTTGTTTTGTTGATTAGGTTCCACTTATGGAGGAGATTATATGGTATTTGTCTTTTACAGCCTGGCTTATTTCACTCAGCATAATGCTCTCTAGTTCCATCCATGCTGTGGTGAAGGACAGGAGCTCCTTCTTTCTGTTGCATAGTATTCCACTGTGTACATGTGCCATAGTTTTTTGATCCACACATTTACTGACCGGCACCTAGGTTGCTTCCAACTCTTGGCTATTGTAAATTGTGCTGCTATGAACATCGGGGTGCATAGGGTCTTTTTAATTGGTGTTTCAAGATCCTTAGGATATAATCCCAACAGTGGTATTGTTGGGTCATAAGGCAGTTCCATTTTTAGTTTTCTGAGAAAATTCTATACTGTTTTCCACAGTGGCTGCACCAGTCTGCATTCCCATAAACAGTACACTAGGGTTCCCTTTTCTCCATAACTTGTTTGTTGATTTGTTTATGATGGCCATTTTTATTGGTGTCAAGTGATATCTCATTGCGGTTTTAATTTGCATCTCTTAGATGGCCAGTGATGCTGAACATCCTTTCATTTGACTCTGGACCCTCTGTATGTCCTCCTTGGAGAAGTGTCTGTTTAAGTGTTTTTGCCTATTTTTTAATTGGGTTGTTTGTCTTCCTGGAGTGGAGGTGTGTGAGTTCTTTATACATTATGATGATCAAACCTTTGTCTAAGGTATCATTTGCAAATATGTCTTCCTGTATGGTTGGTTCTCTTTTCATTTTAATGCTGTTTTCTTGTCATGCAGAAGCTTTTTATTTTCATTATATTCCATTTGTTTGTACTTCCCTTTACGTCCCTTGCTCTACAGGACATAATTGGTAAAAATACTGCTGTATGGGATATCTGAGATTTTCCTGCCTATACGTGTGGTCCTCTAGGACTTCTATGGTGTCACACATATGTTTAGGTCTTTTACCCACCTTGACTTTATTTTTGTGTATGGTGTAAGTTGGTGATCAAGTTTCATTTTTTTGCATATAGCTGTCCAGACCTCCAAAGACCATTTGTTGAAGAGTCTATTTTTACTACATTTTATGCTTCTGCCCCTTTTGTTGAATATTAATTGACCATAGAGTGTTAGGTCTATTTCTGGGACAGGAAATCAAATTTAAATCTGAATGATCCTTTATGTCTTTTCATTTTTTATTCTAAATATTTTCAAAATTAAATTTTACAATTTTTTTGCACCCACAATCACAAAAATAAAAAGAATAAATAGCTAAAAAGAGCTAAAATTTTCTTTAGCTCAAAGTATTCTGCATACTACTGAGACACATTTTGGGTGGCTTTTTCTGAAAATCCACAAAATCGATAGCTAACATGCATTCAGTGATTTTTATGTGGTATAGCACTTTGCATATATTTTTTCCTTTATTCTTCACACGTTGAAGAGACGCATACAATTTTAAACTGTTTTACAGATGAGGACTGCATCACAGGCAAGTTAAATAACCTGATCAAAATTGAAAAGCAGTGTGCGGATTCAACCCTACACAAATATCCCTCTCCTTTAAAAGTGAAATGCGTGGAAGTTAAAGACATTAACTTTTACTGTATTCATTTACAAATATAAGGTAAGAAGATCAAAGCCCTTGCTTTTAGCATGATCTGAATCTGATATTGACATTTTCTTATTGTTCATAAACTTGTAGAAGTGCGACAGAGTGGCCAGGCCAAATCACTGGAGAAGGCAGGGGGTTGGGAAAAAACCCCAAAGGGGCATTGAAAGTTATAATCGGCTTGCCCTCTCTGTGAAGGGATGGGCTGCCAGATGAGGGGATTGCCCCAAATGCCACTAAAGACAATGGTAGCTGTAAACAAAGCAGCATGTGTTGCCCTGACAACCAAGCACCCAGCGCCTCCTCAGCAGGAGGTGCTTGAGGGAGAAGAGGACCGCCTTCAGCATAGTCACTAGCAGGAGTAGGGGCTGAGAGGCAGAGCGACACTCTCCAGAGGGCACCTGACAGGGCTTGGGAGGCACCAAAGGACCCAACAGCGGAGCTTGTGCCGCAGGTTGCAGAGAGCCTGTGTGAGGTGTGGGGGCTGGATGCCCTGCTCCCTTAGGCAACATGGTACCTGGAAGAGGCAAATATGTCTGACATTAGCCCTCTTTGGTTGAAAAGGTAGACACTCCCAGTGGCTTCAGTACATGTAGGATTCTGGGAAAGGACTTTTAAACAGAAGGCGAACAGGAGCTGCTATCTGCTTTAGCTTTGCCCCATAGGGGCAGGAGTGGCAGACAGGGGGATCCCTTGGGGCCTAGGCCAGGCTGGGTTGGAAGCCCGTGCCCTGGAGGCAGGGTCCCATGTTGGGATGCGTGCCTCTGTGGGGCAGGGCACACAGGTCCTGAACTGCTGCTTCTCCCTTGGCCTGAGAGCAGTGCATGGAAACTGAGAGCAACACCAAAGATGAGAGCTGCTGTGAGGTGATGGCAACTCTGGCAGTAGAGAGAGAGGGGGGTGCTGGAGTTGCAGAGAAAGAGACCGGGCCAAGAACAACCTTAGGCTACAGGTGAGCAGTGACGAGGAACTTCCGGACCTGGGTTGGGGCTTTAATTTCCATGGGAGTGGCTGGTTTTCTGTGCTTTGCAAGAGAGGTTGGCTCAGTAGGCCTCGAGCAGGAATGCTTCCGGCCCCCTCAAAATGGGAGCCCTGTTCATAAAAACCAATTTCCTTCCTCACAAATCCTTGTTATGTGTACATGGCGACAAATGCCTGGATCCCTTGCTGCTATAATCCAGTTACAGCTATAATATATCCATTATGATTATTGGTAATACTTTCTAAAAAGTTTAATAAGAAGTTAAAACCACTCACAAAGAATCCTTTTAAAGTCCTTTTAATGTCTTTTCCTTCCTTTATTTATGTTTACATAAATCCTACTGACTTTAATTAGTTTTTCTTTAAATCAATTAGACTATGCCAATTGTTTCAAAGTGGTCACTATTGATAGCTATATCTTAATTTTTTACCCTTCTTCAATATATTTCTTGCAATTTGATTAAATTATATGATGACAAAAGATATTTAATGCTCACCAAATATCCACATATCCCTCTGCACACCAAACTGACCCTGCAGTCTGTTAGGTACTATATGACCAGGTCTGGGCAATGAGCTTTAGGATGTGGTGTGTAAACTCCTGTTGGAATAATAAAAGATCTATTTGTTTTTCATATTCTCTCTCACTCTGCCCCCAAAACACTGAAAGTACATTTTGAAAAGACAACACAGACGACACGTGGGCAATTTGTGATATCTTGATGGAAGTGGCTGAGATACCTTAGTGAAAAGGTCACACAGCATGCAGCGGACATTGCACAAATCAGCAGTGAACTTCTGTGGTGAACCACTGAGATTTCAGGGTTAATTTGTTCTCAGAGCACTTCCCAGTTCACCCTGACTGATGTAAAAGAATAAGGAGCTAACACAATGGACTCTTGGTAACCAGAATGATTCACCTGGTGAGAACAGATGTGTATGAAAATACATCAGAGTATCCAATTAAGGGAAAATCTCAGCATACCTGGGCACCAGTCAGCATGTTTTCTAGAAGAAATAACTACATTGATTACAAAAGTTTTGTTGTGTGTCTGAGTGTATATATCACTAATTTAAATGGCTTTTCCAAGCCTTATCCATTTATAAATTTAATCTTTTGGATCCAGAATATTTAAAACATATTCACTGATCTACTAGGATATATTTCCCATCTATTTTATAGGCAAATTTCCTTTATTCTCTTTACCTAATGACAATTTAAATTATGTTTGTCACAGATCCAAAAAATATTTTGAGCAGCCAGAGGTGAGTAGGAGGAATCATTCCATTTAAAATCTAGCTCAGCTGTGTGAGCTTTTCATGATTGTTTGCAAAGCCCTAATGGCTTTATTATATCCCCTACAGCATGAATTAAGTACTAAGAATGAATAAAGGCAACAATAACACATTTTAATAAAGTACATTAATTAACATATGTTGAATGTTAACTAGTCTCTTATTCTGTCAGAAGCTTTATCAGCCAGAGGGCAGCAAAATATATAAAGTAAGCTCATTGTACGTCCATCACGAGAGCTTATTTGGAGAAGATAGGCAGTGACTCACAGGCCATGTTAACACATTAATTTCTAAATTGAAATTATTCAAGCAGAGTAAGCGTTCATTTACTTATTAAAGGGGTGTTTCTCACCTTATTACAATTTAATGTATGATCAGTGAAAGCAGAATTATAACTGCCATATATCAACAAACTCTGGAGACTTCCACTTAATTAATGTGCATCATAAGTCAATACAACTTAGCTCATGGAATTCAGGCACCACAGTAGAATACCTGCTGGTTAATATTTGCTAGGAAAATGGTAATGTGCTAGTTACGACTTCAGTGAGGAGTGCGTATTGCTGATTGACTGCATAGGTGGAGTGAATAATAATTCCACCTGGTAACAATATAACAAGTGATTTAATTAAGACATTGCCAGTGAAAATCAGTCACTCTTGACTGAAAAATATTTGCAAAATTCTAAAGAGGAAGATGTTATAGTTAAGTGCTTTGTCTATTTTTTTTTGTAACCAATTAACACGATTGCACAGGAACTTCATTTCTTTAATATGGCTTCTTCCTTAATTCAAGCTCACGTGATCCAGTGTAATAACAGCACCATGACCTACTGCACACCTACTCCCTTAACTGTTAGGCCCCAACGCATCAGATTTAGGTCAGAATCAAACTATCCTAAGAATGAAACCTCTGGTTTTTTGATCAAGGGAGCAGAGCATCAGTAGGATTGAAGACAACCTCTGGACCTCAGTCACTGTTCCCCGAAGAGAACACACCCTCATAAAACTAGACAGTAGGGCACCACGGCTGACGTCAGGACCCAATACCAAGATGTTACTCCCTATCCCGTCCCCAACCAATTAATAATAAGCCTGGTAATTATCCTGATGAATTATTTTCCCATATATAATCTATCTCCAAGTGCTCCATCGGGGTGCCTGTCGCTGGGCTTGGTGCCATTTCCTTAATTTAATAAAACCCTGTACTTTCTTCGCTGCAAACTTCTGTTGGCATCTTTGTCTTTCTTTATTGAATGTATTGGGGTGACACTGGTTAATATAAGTATATTGCTTTCAGGTGTACAGTTCTATCATACATCATCTATATGTTGTATTGTGTGTTCAGCACCCCGAGTCAAGGCTCCTTCCACACTCCTTTCCCTCTGGTAATCAGGGCATCTGTGCCTATGAGGGTTTTAATGTCAGTGTTGTTCGTTTCTGTGTTTTTTTTTTTTGCTTAATCTAATGAACAAAATTAACTAACAAACAAAACAGACTCACAGATACAGAGAAGAGACTGCCAGCTGTCAGAAGGCAGGGAATTTGGTCCTGGGTGGAAAAACCGAGGCAATTCAGCAAACAAACAAACAGACAGACAGACAGACAGACAGATAAAAACTCCTGTTAGCATATTATTGGGATTTCATGCATGCAGGCAAAGTTCCATAACCAGATTCGAGTGGTTCACAATTCTTAACATGGTTACTGACAAGTAGTAGGTATGCTATAAATGAATTGCAGGTTGCATAAAGAATTAAATCAATGATAGATGCCAGAATTTATTTTCTTTATAATTTTACAACTCAAGGGCCTCCATTTATTGGTACTATGGAGGTCTGTGTCTATGGAAAGGAAGTGAATTCTGTTACTGTATTTTAATAAGGATTATTATAAGATAATACAATGTTTTCCACTCAGTATACTTACACCAAGCTTTTTGTAATTTTAGTTAAGTCAAACATTACATGGGGTTTATATTTCTTTTACCCCCTTAAAATGGGATTTCTGAACACACGTGAGGGAGGACCCCAAGAAAACCAGAATCATATTCTGGAGGGCAGACCCTTCCTACCACAGGCTTCCCCGACTAAATGAGTGTTTTAGGAACCCACCTTTATCAGTGTACCGCCCAGTGTGGTTGTGAGAGGCTGTGTTTGGTTTCAGTGAATTTATTTTGAAGCATTTCCAACACTTTTAGTCATTTCATAATGGGTGATTTACGAGCACATGGGCCCACAGCTGAGTGTTCAGCAGTTTTTGACCAAAAATGGCATGACCCCTGGGCCTCACCCTCTCTATTCACCTGATCTCACCCCAACCAACTTTTTTTGGTATCCCTGAATGAAAAGAGTCCTCAAAGGGAAACATTTTGCTGATGTGGAAGAGGAAATGAAAAAAATGGCAGAAGCACTAAAACCCATCAAAATCAACAAGTTCAAAAACTGTTTTGAGCAGTGGAAAAACTTCTTGATAGGTATATTGCATCAAATGGAGAGTATTGAAGGTGACCGAACTTTAAACATTTAAGAATAAATACACAATGTTTTAGAAATTAATTTTGTTTTGGGGCGTCCTCCCTTATATATAATATTAATTTTTCTACAGTTTATTAAAAAGTTTATTTCTTTTTTCAAGTTTCAAGATTTCATATGAAGAACACTAGATGCTGGAGAAGCGATGTGTTCACTAGGCAAATTACGGGTTTCACACCACTAAGTGAGGGATGGGTGGGCTGGGAACACTGGGATTTGGATCTATTTTCCACCTCCTTCTGCTTTGCTCATATTTTTCTTTCCCACAAATAACAGAGGAAACAAACACAAAGAAAACAAAAAACAGAACCAGCACATTCCATCTCGGATGGGGCTGCACCCAACCTTTTCCTTTCCCCAGTCTATCCAGGGCCAGGCCAGGGTAGCTCTCCACAGGTCCTACTGCAACTGAAGGGAACTGTGCTCCCTTCTTAGATGGGATGGCCTGGATTAATAAATTATTCATATTTTATTAATCAAAAACATCACATTAAATCTTATGCAAAAGTACCACCACAGGGACAGAAATCAGATCACCGCACCAGGTGCTGGGATGTGGGGGGAAGACTGACTACAAAAGGACAAGAGGTGACTCTAGGCACGACTGGGATATTCTGTGTCTTTATTATGGTGGTAGTGTTTGTACGACTACATCAAAAACATGTTACGATCTCCTATACACCTGAATACCTTCACTGGATATAAATTATCCCTCAAGAAAACTGGTAAAACTTATGCAAAAGTTTGCTGGTTGTTTTCTGTTTTCACAAAGCATTTGCTAGTGTTGGGAAAATCTGTGTATAGATCGTCAGTTTTCTGCCTGTGGATAGCATGGGACTTGCAACTTCCAATGCTGTCACATATTTCTCGGCACAATTTCTCCTTTCCTCGTAGTACAGGTTTGGCTTTCCCTACTGCGTTCCTTGACTAAGAGACACAACTTCTTAAAAATCTGTCTGGCACTGGGAAAAAGTCCTGTGGGACGCCATACTTCCGGTTTGAACCTCAGCTTCTACACCTGTGTACATTTCTCTTTAAAATATTGAGTGTTACAGTGTAGATGAATACGTTTGGAAAAGTGATAGAATTTAATGTCATTGAAGCTTTAGTTATTCGTTGTTGCATTGCCAGTATTATTATTACTGTTTGAAGTGGCCTGTTAAATGCCTGGGGTGACTAACCTGACCTGTGACTGTAGAGTAGATGCATCACTCACAAAGTCTCTAGACTGAGATACCAGGGAGAAAGTCTTCATGAGAATCATTCTGGAGTCCCAGGCACTAGCTGGCGGAGTTAGCTTCTATAAACTCCCCTGTCAGAGATGAAAGCTCCAAGTGTCCTAAAATGCTTTTCACTTCTGACTCTTATGAAAGAAGAAACTGATTTTATTCTTTTTCTCTTCTAGTGTTTCTAAGGCAATTCAATTTCATTGTTTAAAATCTAAAGGTTTACATAGAAAATAAACTTCTTATGAATAACAAGTTAAAGTTTCAAAAAGTCTATTGGGATTCATTGGAATATTTAATTCTTTTGGAAGTTTTCTTTAGAAAGGGAGAAGGCAGACAAAGAACTGGGTTTTGACATATTTTTATGCTTTCTTCCCAAGTAGCTGTCTTTGAAGTGACGCGACAATCTCCTCTGGTGGCATTGCCTGGCTCACTTTCGTAGAACTTAACTCTTAAACCAATATCAGGAAAAAAAGATGGGTTTAATAGAGAAATACAGACATTAGAAAGTTACACAATAAATTTTAAATATACCAAAGTTACACTGTGTTAATTGTGTGACAATTCCACTATTGTCACTTAATACATGTCATTAATATATGCAAATTTCCAGATCACATTAAAGATACAGATAAGCACATATAAGTATTAACAAACCCAGGGAATATGGGAAGAATATAATTTGTTTAGAATTCAATAATTAATCACTATGAGACCTGAGAATGACTAGAATATAACAAATTATATTTATAACAAAATTCCATGAAGTATTAAATCTCATTAGGTCTCATGGAGACCAGCACACTTTGTCTTTCATTGGACAAAGTGAGAGAGGAAAGATTGCTTACAGTTTTGGTACTGCTCCTGGATGAGGATGCTCCTAGAGCTCTTCTGGGTGCCCTTTCCAGTCCATCCCCTGTTTGCTAGATGCTGCTGAGGGTTGGCTAATAACTATGCACAGCCACCTCCTTTCCCAGAGAGGTGCCCTGGTCCAACAACACCTGCCTCACCAGCAACAGGAGGCCACCTCCAGCTCCGTTCTCCACCGTCCACGCTCCACAGGCCACAGACAAAGACACAGAGTAAAGGGACAGGTCCTCCGCTCACAGAGAACCCTGTTTTCTGGTACAATTCAAGCTTTGGAACTTGCGATAGCATCAGGCTGATTCTTGCTTAAGTGTTTTTCCTTCACTGTTGGGGTGTTCACCTTCCTCCTCTTCTACAAACATATGATAATTTTCTCATTACCTTTTAAAAAATTGATTTCTTGCCTAAATGTGGCCAGAGAACATTTTTGTCATGATTTCAAATTTGCTGACACCAACATTTTTGGCAAAAAAAAAATGAAATAAATATTTTTGCATGTAAATATTACATTTGGGTTTGAAACATATTCTGAGTTTTTTGATATAATGTTCAGTATATATTTATTATGCCAGGTTTTAGTGCTGCAGTTCATATATTTTGTTTCTTCGTTTTTTGTGAAAAAAATTTATAATGTGTTTCATCAATGTGAAAAATATTTATAATATTCAAATAGGTAAAAATATTCTTTTTCATTTTATTTTTCAATTATAGTTTTCATTCAATATTTCTTTGTATTAGTTTCAGGTGTACTCGATAGTAGTTAGACAATCATATACTTTAGAAAGTGTTCCCCCAAAATTCCTAGTACCTACCTGGTACCATATGTAGTTATTGCAATTATTATTTGCTATATTCCCTATGCTACAATTTACATCTCCCTGACTACTCTGTAACTACCAATTTGTACTAAATCCCTTCACCTTTTTCATCTAGTTCTCCAACACCCCCCCGCCCCCCGCTTTCTGGCAACCAACAGTCTTTTCTCTTTATCTATGAATTTGTTTCTATTTTGATTATTCGTTTATTCTGTACTTCAGATTCTACATATAAATGAAATCATGTTATTTGTACTTGTCGAGCTTATTTCACTTAATAATACCCTCTAAGTCCATTCATGCAGTTGCAAATAGAAAAGTTTCATTCTTTTTTTATGGCCAAGTCATATCTCATTGTATGTCTGTTAGGTACCACAGCATTTTTGAACCACTAGTCTACTAATGGGCACTTTGGTTGATTCCATATCTTGGCTATTGTAAATAATACTGTAGTGAACATTGGGTGCATGCATCTTTTTAAATTAGTGTTTCAGGTTACTATGAATATATATCTGGAAGTGGAGTCACTCGATCATAAGGCAGTTCTGTGTTTAATTTTTTTTTTGAGAAACTCCGCACTGTTTTCCACAGAGGCTGCACCAATCTGCATTCAAACCAACAGTGCTCAAGGTTTCTTTTCCTTTATATGCTGGCCAAGACTTGATGTTTATTGACTTATCGATGACGGCCATTATGACAGGTGTGAGATGGTGTTTCATTGTGGTTTCAGTTTGCATTTTTCTGACATTAGTGATGTTGAGATTCTTTTTATATGTCTATTAGCCCCCTGTAGGTCTTTAGAGAGAGATTTATTTTGCTACTTGTTTTTTAATAATGTCCCATTAGAAATCTGAAATGTTTTTCTTTTTCAGTTCAATTTTTTTTTACTTTATATAGTTTGGAATTATGTTATCAGATAAATACAAATATCAATATTAAATTATTTTTTATTTTAAAATGTTTTATTTTTGTAATCTTCTCCCCTTAAATCCAGCTACTTATATTAATATAATCATATTGACTTTATTTAGTATTCTCAATGTATATTTGTTTCTATGCTTTCTCTGTTAAGCATTTTGTATCCATGTATGTTATATCTGAATCTTAAAAATAAGGTGTAATTAAATTATTTCTTAATGCAGTCTGATAATCTTTCAATTTTAATTATTCAGTTCATATCCATTTAACTTAATTACTGCTGTGTTTAGTTTTAAGTATCTTATTTATCTTATTTTACTAATTATGTATTGATTATAATATTTATTATATTATTATTTTATATTATTTATGCTCTTTCTTTGTCCTCACTACTAATTATTTATCTCTCTATTATTTTACTGCTAAGTCAACTGAATTTTTTCATTATTCTGTTTTTCTCCCAGAAAACCTTGTAATACCTTAAGCTTATTCAATCTCTCTTACATTATGAGATATTTTCCATGAGTTTTAATTCTTCATATTTTAATGCAATATTAGTATGATTACGAGTTCACACATTTCAGGTTAATTTTGATTTACCTAAGCTCATACCAGTTTTGCCTTGGTTCCATCCCCAAACGGACCGCTCTGGCCTACTGTCTTCCTCATCTTTTGCCTCCCACTCCAATAGCAAAAAGTCATTTTAATTGGTGGTTCAAGTGCAGTGTACATGTGCAGTGATGCTGAAACTGCTCCATAGAGCCCTCACAGGAAATGATGACAAGAACTAGACTGATAGTTTCTTTTGCTGTTAGTCTTGTAGACGGCACTTATTTTCGAACTTTGTTAGTGGGTGAACACATTTCTCCCCAACCCACTTTGCTTGGTCACATGCTGAAGTCCATCCTGGAATCCCTCCCCTCCTACATTTTATATATAAAATTGGGTTGGAGAGGCTTTATGGATTTTGACAAATGTGTGGTGTTATGCATCTGAAAGTATAATGTTAGAATAATTTCACTGTTCTAAAATTTTTCTCTGCTCCACCCATTCAACCCTTTACTTCTTCAGAATTGCTGGCAACTATCAATTTTTTATTATTTTGATAATTTTGGCTTATCAAGAATGCTATATAATTGAAATCACATAGTATGTAGCATTTTCAGACTGGCTATTTTCACTTAGCAATATTCATTTAAGGTTCATTCATGTCTTTTTGTGGCCTCATGTCTCATCTCCTTTTACCACTGAATACTATCACATTGTATGGATGTCCCACAGTTTGTCTTCTATTAAAGGACATCTGATTGTTTTTAGTACTTGGCCATTATGGGAAAAGCTTCTATAAACATTAACATATAGATTTTTATGGGGACAGAACTTTTAAATTAGCTTGGCAAATATTTAATAGCCTGAATGCAGAATTTTATGGTAAACCTATCGTTAGCTTTGCAAAAAAAAAGCCAAAAAAACAAAAACCTGCCAACTGTTTTGCAAAGTGTCTGGGCCATTATGCATTTCCATCAGCAATGAATAAAATTTCTGATTTCTCTACCAGCAATTGCTATTTTCAGTTTTTGAATTTTAGCCTTCTAAGTGAAGAAAGGAGAAACTTTTATAGCACCAATAATTTTTAAATTTTGATTTACAGATAGAAAATATTTCATATTTTGGTCAAAAAGTTTTTTCTTTTTTAAGATTTCTTTTACTCATCTTTAGAGAGGAGAAGGGAGGGAGACAATTGCCTCTTTCACACCCCCAACCCTGGAGACCTGGTCTACAACCAACCTGCAACCTTTTGGTAAACAGGTGAGCACCAAATCCACTGAGCCATGCTAGCCAGGGCCAAAGAGTTTCTTTATATATTGTCTTTTACTTGTTTCAGTGCATCAGTTAAGTTTCTAGTTACTCTATTTTAATATTTTCCATAATACTATTAGTAAAATTGCAATGTATTGAAGTTACATAGCTTAACTGTGACTTATACCCTTGGTGTTATTTTTTATCTTGCAAACTCTAACAGCTACTGGCTTAATTTTGACTATTTCTGGGTTAAAAAATAACCCCTTTCCAGAGTTTGTGTGTATTACCTTTATTATTCAGTTCTGTTCTCAAAATTTGCTCTATGGGATATCACATACCTGCCAGACATTGAAAAGAGAAAGTGTAAAAGAACAATGGCAAGATCAGAGAAGCCTTTCTATAGACAGAAACCTTAAAATATCAGTCTTTCCTGGGTCTTATCTTTATGTTTTATGACATTTTATGAAAGATGAAAGCCAGGAGCACTTATTTAATTCACATGCTCTAGCTTTGTCTGAAGAGTTTCTTGATAATTTGACATATCAGGTGCAGATAACGAGATGGAGAGATTTAAACAAGAATGCATGTGCCACACGTTTTCTATTTAAATCTGATGTGTGCTTTTCAAATTGTGATACTACATTTTTATCAAGATGCAGAGTTGGTATTTCTGATAAAAAGAAATATAGAAATTATTTTCTTAATTTTTTCCTAGACCCTTACTTATAAGAAAAAAATATTTGTTATGACTATTTTGTAAGTAGTCATAATATTATCAATAAGTAAAACCATTATACAAATATGTTATAAAGCAACTGTAATTCTATTATGATATAAAATTATTATTAATAGTACTAATGATAAGCTTAACAGTAGATACTGCTACTAATACTGTCAGTGTAATATTTTATGAAAATACCATTGAGGATTTGTTGCATTCTTATATTTTAGCCAAGGAATTTGAAATATATCATGAGCCAAATACTTGAATTGTCAAGCCGAGGCCTGCAAGCTGAGATCCAGGGGAGGAGCCCTTCATTTCCCCCATGATCCTTCCAGAACTGACTTGGGGAGCATTGAAGGGCATGGTTTTCATAAGGCAGACCTTTCTTCACGACTGGACTTCTCATGCAGCTTCCATTGCTGGTGTGCAATGCATTACTGATCTTAATTTCAATTCCCTTTAGTGATCCGAACATCTCGTCATACTTTCCCTGGGGAGATTTGGGTCATTGGATTCTGGGAGCTTTTTGGTAAGGGTTATGTGGAGTTCGGGGTTCTCCTACCACTGGAGGAGCGGAGAACAACCGGAGTCTGAGCTCGTAGCACAGTTTCACATGAACGAGTGGAGTGTGTGTGGGTGGGTGGGGGGGCAGGGCATGCGCAGTACAATTCTAAAATTATGCGCTAAATAGTCTTTCATACATATCATGGGTAACTGAATTGTGGCTCATTTTATTAAACATTCTTTCTCTGAGGAAACTAATTTGAAATCAGCAAAAGCTGGGTTATAAAGTAATTGCTTAAATCCCGTTACGGTGCAGGTGTTAGGTTGTTCGTTTTGACACTGTTTTTATTTTGTGAGAACATAAGCGTGTCCTTTTCCCCTAGTCCAGGAAAGCTTTGGCAAGCACAGTCATGTGCAGACTTAATGACAGGGATGTGTTCTGAGAAACGTGTTGTTGTGTGATTTCACTGATGTGTGAACATCATAGACTGCACTTACACAAACCTAGATGTTTGTGTAAATCTACACACCCAGGCCATGTGGTATTTATATACTGTCATGTATGTGGGCTGTTGTGGACCAAAACGTCATTGTGCTTAATATTTTACAAACAAATTGTCATATTTTATAAAAATATACATACTACATTATGAACTAGTACAACGAAGCAGTGAATTTTGAAAAATAGCAAAATTATGATATGAAATAAAAAGCCTATAAACATGCAATTTTCACAGATAAACAAATTATTTTAAAAATCCTCCCCTATAATTGTAAGCTTCTTTATGCCTTCATTTCCTTTATCCTTTTTCTATAGTTATTAATAGTTGAAACTTTTATTCATATACTTCTGCACCCAGTATTTTATAAATAATTAAATACATTTTACATTGCTATTTTTCAGCTTTATAATTTTTATGGTAGCTCTAGATTATCTTGTTGAATACCAAAATTTCTTCAGCAACTATGTCTTCACCAATTCCTTCGCTGATTGCATTTTTTCTGACATCCAGAATTCTTGTGGAAACATCTGACATTTGAAAAGGAAACCTGAGTGAAATTTGTTAATTCCTTTGGCTTTTGTCTCTTTCTGTTGCATGTCTTTGTGCCTCCATGCAGACCGCTCTCTGGGTGTATTGTTTGTTCATCACGGTGCCAACCCTTCACCCCACTGCAGACCCAGTCCAACATGTTCGCTTTATGTCCTGACACGTAGATGTGTATTTGTGTGAGTATATGTGCAAGTTTATTTTTTGTATTTTTTAAAACTGACATTGATGTTTTCTTTTGTGCTTCATTCTGCTTATAAAACGTAATTTTTTTCAAAATATGTTGTTAACTTCGGTGTCATGGTGGTCCAAGACAGTTCATTTTTTTTCTAGCTGCTTCCTGAAATCCGTAGTGTGCATTCACTCTAATTCAGTTATGTGTTTCCAACATCAGCTCCCTGTTACCCGTCATAAGGTCACGGTGAATGTTTTGTGCACGATGCTTAGTGATTTATGAGAAAATTTTTCTGGAATTTACTTATATTAGCAGGCAAAAGATGTTTAAATTAAGTCAAACATTCTACATTGTTTTTAGTCTAAAGAGTCCTTTTCCTATACTGTTTCCCTTAGTGTGTTTCCCTAAATAGTTTTATCTTTATATATAAAAAACTGAATAAACAAAGGCAACATAATATGCAGAGGTAGAGATACAGAGAATGATCACAGTTCAACATAGGCATACATTTTAGAAGAGAAATTGCAGCTTAGAATGAGTGCTACCTGCTCTTGTTCAGAGCAAAATGAGGCATTAGCATTAGGACACATAAGTCATCCCTCAGAGCCTTCAGGGGCAAACGGCTCAGTCTCAAGTCTAAATGGTTTGTACGTATGTGCACATGAGTATTTTGCCTGAATCCATTTGTAGACTAGTCTGAAATGACCACCCCACCATTACAATGACAGGACATCCTGTCCACAGTGTCCTGTGTCTGCATATCTTCCTATTTCCCAACTGTCTTCCCAACCCTGTGCCAAAGTGTCTTTGGCAAAATTGAGATGAGTTAGATGAGCTTTTTAAAGTTAAGATGTAGTTTATACATAACATTGTATAAAAGTTCAAGCTGTACAATGTGCTGATTTGATACATTTTTATATGGCAATAGGATTACCATGGTAACATTAGCTAACACCTCTACCAGGTCATGTAATTACAATTTCTTTTTTGTGGTGAGAACATTTAAATTGTAGCGTTGGCAGCTTCAAAATCTATGATACAGTATTGTTATGTGGTTTTTAGTCTTATCTTTCATCTACTATTCTGATTACCTCAGTATTATTCTTGTCATCACTGTGCATTCTGGTCTTTAACACTCACAGGGCGTGCCTCCTGATGACTCCCCCTCCACAGTGAAAATCTTCAGATGGACATCTGTGTCTGCATCCTGTGTGTGCTATAAAAAGCATCACATGTCTTGAAGGGTCTACTACAGAGGTGAACCCACTTAGGACAAAATACTTCCTTCTCAATATTATTTTTATTCTTTTTGCCCCCCACATAAGGTACCTATGGAATTGAAACTAGTCAAACTCCTGTTCTTTCTTTACCTAACTATCTATGTTGATGGACACTGTGGTTGTTTTTATGGCTTGGGCACTGTGAATAATGCTGCAGTGAACACTGTGGTGCCTGTATCTTTGGGAATGTTTTAAAATTTGGGGGGTGAATACCCAGAAGAGGGACTGTTGGGTCATATGGTAACTCTATTCCTAGTGTTTTGAGGAATCCCTATATTGTTTTCCACAGTGGCTGTCGCAGTTTACATTCTCCCAGCAGTACTTGGATAGATAATTGTATGAAGAACATGTGGTATATTCCATGTGGGGCAAAAGTAGGTTTCCAGTTGTCCATACAAAGAATTACACACACACACACACACACACACACACACACACACACACACACACACACAATGGAAAACTACTCAGCTATAAGAAAAGGTGAAATATTACCATTTTCAGCAACACAGATGGGTTTTAAGAAAATCATGCTAAGTGAAATAATTAAGACAGAAAAAGTCAAGAACCACATGATTTCACTCATATGTAGGATATAAAACTAAAAGAATCCAATGAGCAAGCAGGAAAAATGACCAAACACAAACTGATAAACACGGACAAGAGCGTGGTGGTTACCAGAGGGAAGGGGGTGGGAGGCGGCAGAGGGTTCAGGGGTCAAATTCACGGGGACAGAGGATTCGATTTTGGGTGGCAGGCATGCAGTTCAGTCTACACAGATGAGGTGTTACAGAATTGCACACTTGAATACTACATAATTTTATTGACAAAAATCATGCCAATAACATTAATTTAAAAATAAAACACATAGTCCAAATCATGGAAGCCAAGAATGAACTGGTATTAGCCGTACCTGAGAGGAGAACAGTTAGGGAGGCGTTGGCCAAGGTGCCCAGTTCTTCAGTGCTGCAGGATGTGTGAGTTCTGGAAATGTAAGGTACAATAATATGAATATAGTCAACATGACTTTATTGTGTTATGAAATTTCACTAAGAGAGAAGGTCTTAAGTGTTACAGATAAAAAAATATAATGTCAACTTTCTGAGGACATAATTACAGTGATTATTTCACAATGTATATGTGTGTATATAAAATCATCAAATTGTGTACTTTATATATATTTTCTACTTGTCAAAAATAAATAAATAATACTAATCTAGGAAAAAGGAGAAAGTACAGATAGCAATGAATGCTGAGTTTGGATACTGTGCCAAACTCATACTATTACTATTAAAAATTGGTAAGGAAAATCTATATTCAGAAACATTTATCATTATAAATTTATACTGAGATTAATGTTTCAAATAAATAATGGTTGAATGTGATCAGAGTTTTCTTCAATGTCTAAAGAGTGAAGTGCTGCTTGCATATATAAATATTTTAATGTCTAATATGACTGGCGTTGAGGATTGTAACGGAGAGTTGCAAAACCTTTGTGAGGTCCCAGAGCAGAGGGGTTCGCATTCACACATTGTGCTTCAGACTGGATCCTTGCGGCTTGAGTCTGGCCTCACACAGAATTGTTCGCCCTTGCTGCAGGTGAGCACCCTGGAGAAAGCGAGCCGAAACGACGAGAAGCCAGGCTCCCAAAGTATGTCTTCTTTCTACTGTGTCTTAGATGACTACAGGGGTGTGTGTGTGTACACACTCTGCCTTGCCTTAAACTATCCTGTATATTTGTACTTTGGTTACATTAAACTAATCGTTTCCCCAAATTATTAAGTTTAAAGTGATTCTTATGTATCCAGAGGGTTTTGACATGTAGGAATTAGGTAGGTGTGATTTGTTTACTTTCTTTTTAGCAAGGAATGTTTTTGAGGAAGGAGGAGGGAGAGGAGGAGGGGGAGGAAGAGGAGGAGGGGGAGGAAGAGGAGGAGGGGGAGGAAGAGGGGGAGGAGGAGGAAGAGAGGCAGGTGAGCAAGAAGGAGGGGGAGAAGGGGGAGGGGCAGGGGGAGAAGAAAGACTTCTTAAGTAAAAACATCAAATAAGAAAAATATGTCCTGTTTACATGAGAAACTGTATATACTCCTGTCTTTTTCTGCATGAAGTGCAAGTATACGCTTCTCCCCAGTAGGAAAACCAGGGGGGAGGTGGGCAAAACAAGAAAGATCAAGTGACAAAAACAAAAACCATCTGGACGGAATATTGAAACATGACGGAAATTATGTATGGAGACTTTCTCGGGTTGCGTCCATCAGTTTATTTGAAGCCAACAGTTAAATATCTGCCTCCATATCAGGGCTGAAATCCATTCCCCTTCGCAGTGTCTCCTCAAGTGTGTCTCCCTCATCTCATTTCAGCCTCTTTTTTGAAAATTACTCAGACATGTCTGGTCCAAGGGGATTTGTACCTTCTCGCAATTCTTGAGGAACTTACTATGAATGTTCTTTTAATATTATGGTTTGCCCATGCTATCATATATTGTATTTATGTCCAAATAGCTCATATAAAGATTGTGCTTATGTCACTGTATATCTAGAGCTTATCCAGGGACTGACTCATAATAGGAACTAAAACATATTAAAGGAAGTAGCTATTTTTTTTGCTTTTGGGGGATAATAATCTTCCATTTTAAAAATAAGAGAACTATAATCCAGGGTAAGTAAGTAAAGTGAGTTGCCTGTAAAAATACATACGCATGTGAGAGCTTAGAAAACATAGTGTTCTTCCAGATAGTGATATAAAATAACTTGTGTATTTCATGCCTAGTCCTAGGCATGAAACATTTGGATTTAAACCACACTTATAAGAATATACAACTTTTCCATCTCTTATATTTCATTTTCAAAGATGCTCACTGAGACAGTTTTGAGTCTATGGCTGCAAAAACTACTGAACACTGCCCTTTGCAATAACCAAACACAAATCCAGCATCTCCATTTGTCTGTGGACCACATTTTCAGAGCCTGTCACTGAAGTTTATCTCTTCACAGTTTGCACCAGCTGCTGACCTTGGTTTGATTAGATGGGCTAACTATGCTCGAACCAACAGCTGCTCCTTACCCCTGATTTCATGGTTGTTCCACGACTTTGAAATCATATTGTGGTGGGTACTCATGCAGTTACTTTGGCTCCAGAAAGAGCACTTCAGTTCCCCTCACTCTCACTGTGTGTTAGAGTTTTTGTCAATGTAAGTTTGTTACTCGAAAGCTGCTCTGATACTGAGGATGAACCTATCATTGTTACTGTTTCTAAAGAAAGTGATAATAGAAAACAAAACCTAGAACTTCACACAGAAATTCTCATCTCACTCATCATGTCCAATTTGGGGAGAATATGAGTTACATTTTGAAGGTGGGTCATAACAAAGAGATAAAAAAAATGGACCTTCCTGGTTCCTAGAATCCACATTCCTTTTCCTCCACTATTTGAGCAGAATAATTCAATAGCGAAATCTGTTTTTTAAATTTATATTTGGCTTGCCTAATAGAGAGGTTTGGAGGAATTAAAAAAGCTATTGTTCAACAATCTGATTATAAATGAGTATTTTAATTTTGCTAGCATTACTCAGATTTTATGTTCCATTTCTCACATTTTGTTGTGGAATGGAAGAATCTTTGTGCATAGTCCCTGTTCTAAGCAATTAAGATTTGATTATAAATTCTTGCTTAACATTTGGGCCGCCGCTATCTGCTCAAATGTTTCAGTGATACTGCTAATTTGCTGGCTCAGATTCCTGTGGTAGGCTATTGTCTTGTTGGTGCCCAAGGAATCACGCCTCCTAGAGTTCCTGTCTTCCTGAAGTAGGCTCCCCCCCCCCCCCCCCGACTCTGCCAATAAGATACATGCAAACAAAACTTGATAAATGCCTACACATTGTTTTTTTTCTTTTTGAATGTTTCTTTTTTGAATTCCAGTGCTATGTTGTGAGGAAGCCAAAGGTAACCACTTAAAGAATCTCTGGACTCTCTAAACAAGCCAATTTGAGATTATATGTAAAGATTTAATTTATAAAGACAAATGACAGGGTGATTATCACAAAATATAGGTAAGTGGTTACAGGTAAGGATTTTGGAATGTGTGACGAGATGTTATCAGGAAGGGCAAAAAGAGTTGTCAAAAGTACAAGGAACCTTTGATCTTAAACAATGTGTTCTTCCTCAAACTTTCTTCATTTAAATTGTATTTTCTATTTTTAAATTTAAATTTATTGGGATGACATTGGTTAATAAGATTATACAGTTTCCGAATGTGCAATACTATGATACATCTTCAGTATATTGTGCTGTGTGTTTACCCCCAAAGTCAAATGTCCTTCTGTCACTGTGTGTTTGGCCTCACACTTCAGCACCCCACTCACTCCTGTTCCCTTCGGTAACCACCACACTACGTCCGTGTCTCTGTGTCTGTGAGTTCTTGTTTGTTCATCTTGTTTTTTCATGCATTGCTATCAGGTTTCTATCCCAAGTACGAGTGAAAGCACATGGTTCCTGGCTTTTTCAGTCTGACTTATTTCACTGAGCATGATATTGTAAGGTCTGTCCATTCATTTTGGCACAAATGGCAGTATTTCATCTTTTCTTATAGCTGAGTAGTATTCCACTGCATATATGTACCACATCGTCCTCACCCAATCATCTACACTTTCTTGTATGCCACATTTCACACTGCAGAAGATTTGGTGATCTACTGTCATATGACATCACAAACATCAGTGTTAGAGGCACACCTAATGTAACTAAATTTTGCATGAGCATAATACAGTTTATCTAGATTCTCCCACACATAATTTCTTCTAATTCTCCAGTAGTGCAGCTCGGTGGTGAAGGTTTTATTTTTATGATGCTTGTAGACATTTTATGGAATTATGTAGGTGGATTTAATTGCCCAAGGTGAAAAGCAAGTGATGGAGAAGGACCCAGACCCCACTATTGTGCCAAGACAGGTTCTTCCTTGAAACTGTTACAGAACAGAGGTCCAAGGGGGGCAACACTTGGCCCACCCAGGGATGCCAAAAACTGTTACAGAACAACAGCCCCCCCCCCACTCAAGGAAAGCATACTAATACCGTCCGGACCACCTACTGGGCTGGTCTGTCCACCGTCAGAGGAAAGACATCTCTCAATGTCAGAGACTTGTGAAAAGGAAAGGAAAGGTTTCTTTAAAGCTATACAGACTTAAAGTAGTGACCCAATGTCCCCATTAAAATATCAAAGTCTTTTTGGACACCCGCAGACGCCCACAGCGCTTCCTTCTCCCCCTGCCCTAATTTGGGGTACTGTAACTCAGGAAAATAAGCACACATTCATGTTTCAGGTCGCTGGCACCGTCCGGTGGGTTGCTGTCCAGGCAGAATCTCTAATTACTCCAAAGCTATGTGGTACCTTCTCATGGTCTACTGGCAAAGAGTTCTTTCACCCCTCTTCCAGGCAAAGTCTCTCCTACTTCCCAGGCCACGTGGCCAAAGGGAGCTCCCCAAAGCCATGTGGTCCTCTTTTACCAAAGCTGCAGTGGTCTGCAGTCTGGCCAAAACTACATGGTTTTCCCCTTCACATGGCTGCAGGGGTCCCCACTCTGGCAAAGCCATGTGGTACTCTTTGCTAAAGCTACACGGTGATTCTCTCTCACATGACTATGGGAGTCCCCATTCTGGCCAGAAGCACATGGTTCTCTCTTAATGGCTGCGGCATCTGCCTTTAAATCCCCATGCCAATCTTCCTCTGCAGCCCCATTTCCAACTCCTCCCACAACTGGCTACACCTGCCAGGATTCCCATATCCTCCCAGCTTTGCTGGGCTGCCATAGTGAGTCTGGGCAGGTGTGGCCCCCTGGCGCAGAGCCAATCAATTCCAAGTTCCTACACAGGCGCTGTAACTCAGGGGACCTGCCCCCAGTTAAGTCTTGAGTGGAAGTCATTTCCATCCCCCTGGCTCTGAGCAGGGCCACAGCTATTTAACATATCTATGAAACCAGTTAACGGTTATAGATATATTAAATGACCACACCAGAGGTTAGCTTCGAAACTGTTGCTATGCAAAACAGCTTTCAATGGCCCTGCTCCATGTGTCCCTTCCCCCAACTGACACCTGTGGGGGGTGCGGGTAAAGGGTGAGGTCATCTTATATGTCTTTCTAATATTTCCTGGACACCTTGAGTTCTGGACCCCATTCCAAATCTCCTTTTTTGGGGGGCCCCCTTCTTGGCTGCACCCTGTTACAATACCAGGTTTATTCTGATTTTTTCCTGACATTATTTTCAGTAGGTCCCCTTTCTGATTGTAAGGGTGAAAATGCCAATTCTCTATTAAGCATTTCAAGTATGGCAAGGGTTTCTTACAATATAACACAGTTGTAAATTTATAAAAGTATTACGTTTTTTCCCAGTCATTACAAAAAAAATGCTTCAGTTCTTATTTATGGAGTCTGTGTTCAAGAATGGATGCATTGTTACCATTTAATTGGTGAATAAAAGTCATGTATTTCATCTATTGAAGACAGCTTATTTTGAAAGCAACATTCTGTTATCCTCAACAAAGATTTATTCATAGAATAATACTCTGAACCTTACTACTTTCCCAGAGTTTTGGGAACATTTTGAAACTACAAAGTACATTCACTAATATTAAAACCTAGGAAGGTCTTGAGTTACAGCTTGCTTGTTTTAGAAGACAATGTGACTTTTCACTCTCCCGGCACTTCATTCAATTCGACATGTGCATTTTGCCAGAATCCTACCAATTCCATGGCATAAAAGGTGTGTGCTGATTTTGTGAGCGACTGCAGATGCTGTTGACATTTTGTCTATTTTCCTGCATAGAGTTCACTAATGGTAGCAGCAGATTATTCATTCTTGTCAAACAATGTTGCAAAAATGTGTTAAGACCAAGAGTGATAGTGCAATGTCACTGGTGAGGCACAGAACTCCAGCTGAAAGGGTTGAGGCTATGTTTTCTCCTGGGCTTTTGTTTCCGAATGGTTGTTCGGAGCCATCTGTGTTGTCTCCAACAGAATGACAAAAGTCAGTTTCCCTTAGTTCAGATTGTTTTTTCTCTTCCCATCTAATTCTTCTCACTTTCCACCTTCAATAATTCTGTATTTCTCCAGTACTCGAAAAATCATGAAATAATCTCGATGTTTAATATACTAAATAATATGCACCCTCATATACATTCTATGAACTCAAAGCATCTTTGAACTTAAAAAAATAGACTTTATTTTTAAGAGTTTAGGATTATAGCAATTGAACAGAAAATACAGAGATTTCCTATTTACCTCTTGCCTACACACATGCACAGCCTTTCCCATTATCAACATTCTCCACCAACTGGTATATTTGTTAAAACGTATGGACTTACATTGGCATGTTATAATTATTCAAACTCTACAGTTTGCATTAGGGTTCTTCCCTGGTGTGGCACATATTGTGAGTTTAGACCAATGTGTAATGAGTGATGTGAATCCATCATTATAACATCATCCAGAGTCCTTCCACTGCCCTAAAAGTCCTGTGGTCCCTCCACCTGTTCACCTGCCCTGCACAGCCTCTGGCCTTGGGTCTTGTCACTGTCTCCAGTCTTGCCTTTCTAGAATGTCCTGTAGTTACCATAGGCAGCCTTCTCAGTTTGGCTTCTTTCACTTCGTAGTGGGCATTTAAGGTTCCTCTGTCGTTTCATGTTTTGATAGCTGAGTCTTTGGAGCTGAGTGATATTCCATTGCCTAGATGGGCCAGTTTATGTATCTGTTCACCTACTGAAGATCAGCTTGATCCCTCCCAAATTTTGGCAATTATGAATAAAGCTGCTACTTCTATAAACTTTTAAGTGCATGCTTTTTTGAGTGTATTTAAGTTTTCAACTCCTTTAGGTAAATTCCCAATTGTCAGATTTTATGGTAAGATTATGCTTAGTTTTGTAAGAAACTGCTACTGTCTTCCTAAGAGGCTGTACCCTTTTGCAATCCCACCAGTGGGGAATGAGTGTCCCTGGTGCCCCATTCACATCCTTGCTAACAGTTGTTGGGGTTCTGGATTTGGGCACATCAGACTTTTGAAAAAACATGATTTATTTAAAGTAACCCATGCACTCTTAATTGAAACAAATCATCATGAAATAAAATGACAGTGATACCTTGGGGTAATATATAGTAAAATGAACTAAATTACTTGATGCCTGAAAACACATAAATAATTATGATCTTGTATACGCCCTTCAAATAAAAACTGTTCCTTGAAGAGCTACCAGTAATAGTTAAAAGATTTCAAAATTAGTCTGCTTTTGAAAAATATGTATATTTACATTTATTTATATCTTATCCTTGAGAAAATTTGCTTGAGTACAAAAATAAAAAGCAAGATATATACCATGCGTTTCTCTAAAACAATATTTGCTTTATTGATTTTACTGAACATTTATGGTAAGATACTAATGGCTTTTCTAAAATACCATCTCAATCCTCTGTAATAACACATACATGTTTTGAGATAATTGATCTATCATTTCTTAATTTTGGTTTATTATAATTTTTTAGCCTGAAAATGGACTATAAGGCACTAATGACCACCAGTCACTATTAAGCTATTAGTATTTCAGGCTGAGTCACTACAAATTGATTGGTAAAATATTGCTATGAGTTGTATTAAAAATACTGGTTCATTAGGTAAAAGCATGTTTATGGTAAATGCAGTGAAAAATTTATCAGCAAGTGACTGCTTTCTAATAGGCTATTTAGCAGTAATGATTATTGGAATGGATGTAGCAACTTCGCCCAATCTACTGTCTATATGTGTATACCCTTTATTGAAATCAGCAAAACTTCTGGTGTCAGTGCTATGCTTGAAATGGACACCTATGAACTCCAGCGTAAAAATAATAATTAATGGGGAGAACTGTAATTGTGGAGAAGAGATATCGCTTTCCTCTTTACATTGGAAATGAGGTATTCTATTTTGGTTTTTGTTTTGAAAAGTTCAGTGTGCATTTGTCATCCTCACTATTTAACTATTGAGAGCTCTGTGGAGTGTGTCTGAAATTATTAGAGAATATAAGGCAGAAGAATATGAAAACAATATGAAGGTAAACTTTATTTAGAAGTTATAAAAAAGTATGTCTTCAATGATTACATGTGTCTTTTCTACTGAAAGGCTTAGAGAAAGTAATCATGGTTTTAAATTTATTCTCTCTTTTTCCTTGCAGACATTAAAATGACAGGCTCATAGAATAAATTAATAGATATTGAAAGCTTTCTTAACGGTCAGTATATAGTTACATATTTGGGTGCATTTAGAAAAAATCTTTTGAAACAGCACATTATGATCACTGATGACTAGCGCTGTGTGGTCGCTGGTGGATTGTGTGTTTGCTTTAGTTTCTGCTGGGCAGTGGTATCTGACAAGCTGCCAGTTCTGGCTCAATGAGTTTTGACAGTTTGGCGTCTTTGGGGATAAATTATTAAAGGGAATAATAAACAACAAAAAGTTAGCATTTTTAGGAATAGTAAGCATTTCTCTATCTTAAGACGCATTTTAAGATAGATGATGATAAGCTCACATTCACTTCGGACATGATGATTTTCATTGTTTCACATTTTGAAACGATGTTGAACCACCACCAACTCTGCAATACAAACACTGGAACTTCCGATGTCTGCAGATCAGATAAAAAATGTTTTTGTATATGTTGTATCATCCAGCTCCAAGCTTCAGGAAAAAATCTCTGGGCTCGTGCTGGTGCATGGACTAGTATATGAGCATTTGTTGACTTACTGTATCATTTCAATCAACCTGATTATAATCTGTTTATTAACCTTTAATAATGCTGTATGAGTAGGAGTAATCATTTCATATCCAAATCAACATAATTTAGTAAATAAATCTTGGTACTCGTGATATAATTTTCAAAGATAGTTGATACTTTTAATTATTTGGAATCTGTTTCTGAGCTCAAATGGATGATTTTGAAAATTCTTAAGACTATTAAAATTCTTTGAAGTAACACTGATAACAAACAGCCTTCACTATGAGTTTTTCCAGGATCAAAATTCAATCACTGTAGCCCTGGCTGGTATAGCTCAATGGACTGAGTGTGGGCCTGCAAACCAAAATTCAATCACTGTCTACACATCAGTAAAAACACCATGTCTTCTGAAGTCACCTGCTCAAATAACTTTTATGAATCAATTCACTATATTAGAAAATGAACATTATTTCATAATTACACAGAGGGTCCAATGAGAAATATTCAAGGATGAAGTGACCCATAATGAAACAGACATGACCCACATATGGTACATGGGACTATTATCAGATCCTTTCCCAAGATTAAGAGCACATTAGATCAAAGAGAGAATAGATTAGAAGGGGGGGAGGTGGTAACATGAAAAAGAAAATATGGTCAATTGCCAATGCGGAGGACACGAGCAGTAGATAGCAAAGTCAAATTTGGAATATGGTACTTGAGAAAAAGTGTGATAAACACAAGAACGACAAGTGGCGTGTCAGCTAGAAGTGGTTAGCGGCACTTCCCTACATGGCTGCCATTGCTCTCCTGAGGCCTGCTCTATCGTCAGAGTGACCTGTGGACACGGCTGCTGAGCATACATTCAGGGAACCAGAGAAAAATGTTCATGCTCAGTTTTTCTTATGTTTGGAATTGAAAATGATATTATTTTTCTGGTCTTCTGAACTGGTTTGCATTATTCTAAGGAAATTAAAGTAATCATAATTAATTTTCTTAAGGTATTTGACCCTTTTTACCCTGCTTGTGTTTCTGAACTGTTGTGCATGAAATGGGCCAATTTTTGTGACCATTGCTGAGGCAACAGGTGGTATAGCTTAACATATAAACAAATGCAGTGAAGAAATCCCCCAAATTAACAAAATGTTCGAAATTAATACTTATATTTTGTAAAGATGATTTAAAAATTCGATGATTTATAATTCTTTTTTTTCAAAAAAGAGAGAAACAAACAGAAAGTTTGTAGAGAAAAAGGTCATGCCAGAATCAGGTTTCAAAGCTCAACATGCAGTTACCTCTTCTTCCCACATGTATTCACCTCAACAGCAAATGTTGCTGTGGTCTGACCTGTAGACTATACTCACTGAGATGAAATCTTTCTATAGAGTATCACAGTATAAAGATAGAAACTACGATTTATGTAGTAGGCGATATCTGGTTATTCTTCAAACATCTACATTGTATCTAACTATAATTACAGCTTCAAGATAATTATCCAAGTCAGTCATTATCAGCTTTCACCCGTGGAGAGAGCAGCCAGCACTCATGTGGGCCCTTCCAGTATCACACCAGTACATCCGACGTGGGTTTAATTGAACTCTACTCCATTTGGCATACTCTCATGTTACTGCCGTGATACTCGATGGCTACCTAATATCTTCTCTGGGCCTTCTTACCTTCTTGACTCCCTGCAGGTTGGATTTAGGTCTTGGTCAACTGAGGGTGGTCTAGGTTACATGCACTCTTACAGTCCCAAGTGCATGTTCTAAGATTTGAAAAAAGTTCTGGTAATAAATGGTAACTTTAGCCAAAACTCTGCTGAGTGATGGTCTGGACATCAACCTTACACATTTTCTCCAGGTACACCTACTCAGTGTGCCAATGGCGTTGGGCGCATTAAATCTGCGTCTTGTCCTGTGTGCCATAATTAAATATAGTATTCCACAAATGCTTTGTAGAATGAGGATTATTGTATTTTAGAGCAGGATATTTATTTTAAAAAGGTGAGCCAAGCTTAATTGTTTTATTGTTTTATTCTTTCACAGCATGACATAGGTAAGATCGAGTTCATGTTGAGCACAGAAATAAAGAGGTGTTTAAACAAAAATGAATGACGCAGAAAAGAAAGAGCGGCAAATAACACCTAATGACAAGCTAAATAATATAATCAACAAATAATACACACAGAGAAATTATGCTGAATAAGATAATCACTCAGCTTAGTGCAGGCAATCAGTCTTGTAAAAGGACTATAAATGAGGTGAATAAATGAACACTTTATAAAAAAATTAATCATTGGCTCTGGTCAAGGCAGCAGCATATACATATAGCAGCACACATACATGTATTTAGAAGAAAACTTGATAATGTTGCCCAAGAACTAATTTAATAAGGTTGCAAATCATGATTGTTTTTGGTGCTTTATACTCATGTGCAAACCCTCAAATGTTAAGGTGATAATAGCTAAAGACCTTTATTCCACTTAGCATTCATCTTTAGAGTCTCATTTCCATGAGAGAAGCTTTTTATGTCCTGCTTATTCTGGCCAGGGCCTAGAACCAAAGCTAATAGAAGCTGCATTCATTATTTATATTTTCATAAAGTTTAGAATGAAAGTTTTATGATGACATAAATATTAAGTTAAAATTAGACAAGCAAGTATGCCTGTCTATTTATATGTTTTACAAAAGGAAATATTAATAGAGAATATACATATATATAATTAAAGACTGCCTTGTGTTGCTTTTATTTGAGAATCAAATTATTGAAAGTACACAAACTAATATAGAGTATTTGAGGACAAGTTTTTAAAAATTATTACTGTAAAAATTGAGGCTATAACTTGATTTAACCTCTCAAATATTTTGTTAAGCACTTAATTGTCATTATTTGTACTTTATTATAAATGCATTATTATTTGATTGACTTAAAATATATATTCACCGTCTTATTTTATAAATAAAAAATATCATACTCAAATGACCTACAATGCATATGAAAGGCATGTTTCTGATATTTCATTTATAGCATGCATTGCTATGTTTCTGTTCAAGAGGTCTTCTAGAAAATAAAATACCTATTATATGTACTAATCTTAGGACACTGGAATTCTACATATACCATGTTTTCCTAAGTGTTTAATGTCATGTGAAAATTTATACCTTGTCTCTCTACTGGAGTATATCTGACATCTGACAGTGCAAGCTATGTTTTTACAATATTTATGAGAAAATTTACAGGAGTACTTCCTTACTCCATCATTAACCAAAAAAAGTATCAGCTTCACTCTAACTAATCCAATGTGGTACTATTGACAAGATTTCTAAATAGCGAGTCATAGTATCATAATGCATTTATCAGTGTAGAGGAACATGGCAGAATTCACCCACATCGAGGCACAGTAAATGAGGATCGAAAACACCTGGGTTTAAATCCCACCTCCACTAATTGCTACTGATAGAAACTATAAAAATAAACTCCTCCGGCACCCTCATGTCCATGTATGTCAGGATGGGGATAACATTACGACATTTATAATTGCTCTGAAAATTGTGAAAATCATACAAATGCAAAAAAATAATGATATCATAATAGTTTTACTAACATGTTTCAAAGGTATATGATTAAGATGGTGAGGAAAAAATAAAGATAAAAAATAAAGGCAGGTCTTAGGAAGAAGCAATAATGTCAAAGATGAAATAAATAAAAATATAAAAATAGAATATTGTATGAATACAAATGAACAGAGATGATATGTAAAATAAAAACAATATTTGGAAAGAAAAATATAGGTCAAAAAGAAGGTAAGAGGAAAAAGGGAAGGAACAGAAGGGAAAGAAGAGACAAAAGAAAAAAAGGAACTGAAAGAAGAGATGGAACAAGAAAGGAAAGTAAACGTCCCATTTCTCACACCGTCCTCTACAAAAATCCTCCAGTCTCACCAATAGCTAATGCATAGGCTAGTGCAACCTTGTTTAAATAGACCCAACACATGCTGTGCTACCTTTTGGGTACTTGAATTGGTTAGCTGTTTTGTTTTAATTTTAATAGACAAAGAAAAAGAACATTATCATATTCACTTTTGAATCCAGATCTTCTAATTGGATTTCAACTAGGTTCCAGATAATATTTTATTATTAAAATTAAATATTTCTGCCAATAAAAAGTCTAAACAAACAAAAAGAAAGAAATACAGCGAGCACCTCGTGACATGACAATAATGAACGATGTGCGGGATTGCAACTTCTTATAAAGCCCCAGTTTTTTAAGGCAAGTTCTGTATTAGCAGAGCTGGTAAACACTGGTGAAAAAAAAAACCCAACATGCTCCAGAATCAAAATTATTTTATTAAAAGTTTCCAGAGATTCAGACGTGAACTAGCTTGCCTTTCAGAGTGAACAAGTTGTTTTTAATATTAGTGACATTGCTTTCACCTTAAATTTCTGCCTTTAGCAGAAGAGGAGTCAATCATTAAATTGTCAATAAAATGCTTCCAGGTGACAATAATTTCTCTAAAGCTGTCTAAGATAAAAGCCCCAGACAAGAGCTCCTCACCCCAAATTTAAATTTGACAGCACATTAAATTTTGCTGTATAAAATGGCACATGATTTGCATGTGACAACTTTTGAGAACTCATAACTGGAAGATGAAAACTTTCTTTTCCTTCACGCCCATGACCCTAGTCACTTCTGACCAGATGGGAACTCAGACTCTAGTGATAAGGTTGTAAGTCAATGAGGTCTACTTGTGGTTTGCACTGGATGCACTCCACTCCTCACAAATATTCTCAGAAATAAGAATAAGCTTCTCAAATCTTGTGCCACAGTGGTTACCCCAAATGAGTTAGTTTCTCCTCTATTACGGTACTTTTCATGCATGGTCTCCACCTAAAAAAACAGGGGGAAAATGTCTGTGAACTTCTAGACTGCAAACTGGTGATTCTCCAACTTGTACATTCTGCCTCACACTTTTTAATCATCAGCTCATCCAGTTTCTCTGTTTGGATCCATTGTTGATTTTTGCTCTTCATCTAAATTACTTCTACTACTTCCAGGCACTTCATTCCTGCTCCTGCTTTACACCTCTTCATGCAGGTTTTTACATCTATGATTCTGCACAATGTTTCTGTGGTTAAAATAACTCGTTCCCTGCACCATACCCGTTGTTCTGTGAAGTCTGCAGTGGGAAGATGTAGCACCGACATCAGCAGATTAATAATATTAATATTTGAATACCCAGTTTCAGCTCCAGCTATGAGGGATTTGCAAGTTCCTCACTCTCATCCCTACAAACAAAGGAGGGACAAATGGAAAGTCAAAGACTTATCTTGGACCCCTCCGAAAACTTAAGTCCAGGAAGCTGCAATCTGTTAATCTAGAGACACATACTGATACCTGCTTATCTGGAAAAGAAGCTGCTGAATACAAATCCAGAAGGGACACTGCAATGGGAATTTAGATGCGTGGCTTGAGGCAGAGTGTGGAAAAGTAAGCATGTGAGAGATTCCTGAGAAGTGCATTCTTCAGGGGGCCTCCCACATTGCGTGGACTTCACCTGCCGAAACTTCCTGAGTTTCTCACTGTGAATATCTAAGAAAGATCACCTCATGCATCTGAAAGGGGAGGGAGAAGAGCAGTCTCGTTGGTAAATAGCGGCAGAGCCTTCTCCGTAGTGGAGGCCTACAGTCCTAGAGAAAAGATTTGAGATAGTGTCATCCTACTTGCAGAAAGGGCATTGTCCTTACTTCAACCCCATCTAGCATTCCGGTCTCGTCTAAGGGAAAACAGCATCAACACAAACAATTAAAAAATTAACACGTACAATAACTTCAAAGAGGTAGATCGGGAATTCTGAGACCAGGAGAGAAATAGGTGGTAGAGAAAAAGCTATACCAAGAGATGTATACCAAAAAGGACATAACTGCAAGGAAGCAGTCCACTAAAAGTCAAGGTCACACCTCTGCAGCAGTTCAGACATAAACTATTGGCCAGCCCATTAACTGAGAACTCTTGGGTGAGTTGCTGCTAGCAGTTCATTGTACGTGTGCTGTGATGCTGCCCTAAGGTGCCCAGCATGGCTGGCTGAGGGACGTTCTTCCAACTGGGAAAGGTGTCACGACCCTCTTCCTCTTGAAGACAGGGGCTGCATTTGGCTTTTCATGGCATCCCAAGTACCTCTAATTGAAATTGCTCCAGAAATATTGATTGAGTGTAAGGATAAATAAATGATCAGTAAACTACTTGAGAAACCAAGAGGAACTGGTTAATCAGTCTATCATGACACACTATTAATACCTGGCATGATGATGCTATTTTGTCCTGTTAAGTCCTGACATATATATTTTAAAAAAAATTTGATCAGGAGCATTATTCTCAAAGCACATTTATACATAGTTTCTTTGGGAACCATGCCAAGACTTAGAAGGACAAGACAGTTTCAACATCCACTGAATTCTCAAAGTCTAGAGTACTAATGAGAAGAAGAAGAAAAACCGAACAAGTTTTTTATCCCAGAAAACTCACCACTCAGCCCTCCATTCAGATAGCACTGAGGTTCCACTTCACATTCTCCAGGGACTCGGTACTTTATTCACCAGGGAATGGTGCTTTCTACAGTAATTTTCCAATTTTCTAGAACAAAAACTCAGAAGAAACAGAGATGCTCCAAAGATTAGAGTAAAATATAAATTAATAGTGACTATCTTCATAAATAAGTTCATAGCTTATTTACTTAGTATGCAGATAATAGTTTAATTTATTTAGACTATTCAGAATTAAATATTCTCATTTATTTTAATTTTAAATGTAAAATATCATTTACTTGTCCCCCTTTTTTTTACTGCATTTATTTATTTATTTATTCATTTATTTATTTATTTATCTTTAGAGGGGAAGGGAAGGAGAGAGGGAGAGAAACAGCAATGTATGGTTGCCTTTCGTGCATCCCCTGCTGGGAACTGGACTGCAGGGAAGCAGCCTGCAACCCAGGCATGTGCCCTGACTGGGAATCAAACCGCGATCCTTTGATTTGCAGGCCCGAGCTCCATCCACTGAGCTACACCAGCCAGGGCTTACTTCTCCCCTTTTCACACTATGTATAATCTTTTTTGGTTATTTTATCTATGTATAAACATTGGTTTCCTCTTTATTTTTAATCCTTTAGTTTTATCTGCTTAACATTGATCATTCCACATCTCCATTTTCATAGTTTCTGGGAAGACTACAGTCATTTTTAGCAAGTCAGGTTTGTCAAACTCTAATTGTCTTTATTCTTTCATTCTCTAATATGTCTCTTTTCCTTAATATCACCTGTTATACAGTTCTTTGTTTTTGTTTCTTTCAGCCTGTCCATCCTATTGTTTACAGACCCTTTGCCCACAGTCTACAAGATTAGGTGATGAAAAGCTACATTGTAATTTGCATGAATTCCTTTCAAGACTTGCTTATAAACATGGTAGTTTGCCTAGCTGCTGTCACAAGAGCTATATTAATATTTCTACTCAGTAACTTCACATTGGGTTGAAGAGGAGTTACTTGTAATCTACAGTACAAGTCCATGTTTATGTCCTGTAGTAAAACAATGAAAATTAACAAGAGTCCTGTTAAACAATTCATTAGGCCCTAAGTATATTATTCCATCATGGTTAGGTGTTCAGTGTGGTATCCACACATGCACACAAAAATGACTCAAAAATAACAAGTTATTTTTCAGGCTGTGTGATAATTGCATCAAAATAAGTATTTTAAAGCTACCTTCACAATAACTGATCATTGTCAATGTTCCCCTCCCTTCACTCTACTCAGGAATTTGTGTCTATTGAGTATGCAGGAGATGGTAAGTTTATTATATGGTTTTGTTTAATCACTACTCAAAATAAAGTGAATATCAGTTTCTCTAGAGTAGATACACAGGGATCTTTTGATATGATATAAGATATAGGATATAATTTATGATATGATATGCTCTCATGTTCATAACTAGGATTGAAAAGAGTCTAGGAATATAGACTTGTAATGAATACACTAGGAAAACAAGCAATCTATAGGAAAACAAGCAATCTGTGTGAAAGTTGAGTCACACAGGGATGACCCTAACAGTCGATTGCAGAGCGTGTATAACACATCCTGATGCCCTTGAAAACCCCTGGCCCTAATCCGAATCCTCATTTCCACGCAGCTAGAAGCTCTGGTGAGAGCAGCAGCTGGCCACGAAGGGTCTGCTGGAAGTGGGGAAATAGCCTCCAAGGGTTCTCAAAATTGCCTTGGCCCCAAACGCCCAGTAAGTGAAATGAGTTTTTATTATCAACTGCCTAGCCAAGATACTTGTCCTTACAGCCAGACAATACAGATAAAATTATTTTACGTAATATAAAATCACACAATTTGGGGAAAAAACTTCTCAGCAACTTTCCATAAGTATTTGATTCACGTACCATAACAAAGAATAGACTGCTATATGATGATTTTGTAACACTATTTTATGTTTAATTGTTTGGTGTCTGATTCTCCTTTTTGATTCTGAACCAAAGACAAAAGGCTGGAACAGATTTGATAAATGGGACCTGTGTTACAGATGCCTGCTAAATTTAATCAAATTTATTTTTAATATAATTCTGAGTTTTTCATCATGTTCAATTTCCAAAGCTTTTGGTATAGAATCCTTTTAAGGTAGATACTTTTTAGGCTGCTCTTATTTCTGTGAGAAGCAGATATTTATTGGAACATCAAACTTGATTTATAGATTAAGGACGGCCTTGGATACTCTCTGCCTTCAGGGTTTGTTTACAAAATTCATTTAGAATGCTGCCTAAAGTGCATTCCTCTTGGTCCCGAAGTTATGGCAACATAAGTATAAAACATCAGTCTGTAAGTATATTTTGAGGAAGTAGCTGTAAAATACATAGACATTCAAAATATGTTATAATGTTTTAATATTGAAATATTTTAAATATGTCTAGGTTAATTTAACTTTGAAATACAAGACTGTTGCTACAAAAGTGTTTGCTAAATTCCACTGTGTTTCTGGTGTCACACAACCTTCGTTGGTCATAATGTGTTATTTTATTTCTCTTTGAAAAGTGAAAGTCATAATTTCTTATTTTTTGTCTTTCAAAGTAGAAATCAGGTTAAAGGGGCATACATTGCCCCTTTAACATACATTTCATACAGGGCAATTGCCATGAAATTTGGAGAGAACAAAAATAAGTTTCTAATCTTTTAAAATATATTGTTTTTCAGTTACAGTCATCCCACCTTTTCCCCAAGGCTCACCCCACTCTGCTCCTCCCCCACTCCCATAGTCAATCCTCCCCATTGTTCGTGCCTATGAATCTTCTATTCACGTTTCTTTGCTTGCCCCTTGTCTGTCTTCCCCCCCTTATCCTCCTCTCCCCTCCCCTCTGGGCTCACTTTTCCCCTTAAAGCAATAAGTACTTCACATTTCCTAAACAGCAAAAGATAGAGACCATCTCACACCCCTGGCTCCACCCCCTTCCCGCTACCATGTTTTTGTGAAGACATTATAGGGGTACCAGAAGGGGAAGAGGAAGAGCAACAAGTGGAACACTTATTTGAACAAATAATGAAGGAGAACTTCCTCAATCTGGCAAAGAAAATAGACTTCCAGGAAGTCCTGGAAGCTCAGAGAGTCCCAAAGAAGGTGGACCCAAGAAGGAACACACCAAGGCACATCATAATTACATTACCAAAGATTAAAATGAAGGAGAGAATTCTAGAAGCAGCAAGAAATAAGGGGACAGTCACCTACAAAGGAGTTCTCATCAGACTGTCAGCTGATTTCTTAAAAGAGACCTTACAGGCAAGAAGGGTCTGGAAAGAAGTATTCCAAGTCATGAAATCCAAAGATTTACATCCAAGATTGCTCTATCCAGCAAAGCTTTCATTTAGAATGGAAGGGCAGATAAAGTGCTTCTCAGATAAGGTCAAATTCAAAGAGTTCATCATCACCAAGCCCTTATTATATGGAATGTTATCTAAGAAAAAGAAGGTGAAATATATGAACAGTGAAAGGACAGCAAACTCACAGTTATTAACAACCACACCTAAAACAAAAGCAAATTAAGAGAACAGCTAGATCAAGAGCAGAACCATAGAAATGGAGATCACATGGAGGGTTAGCAACAGGGGAGTGGGAGGAGGAGAAGGGAGGAGAAGCTACAAAGAATAAGTGGCATAGGTGGTAGGTAGAAAATAGACAGGGAGAGGGCAAGAATAATATGGGAAATATAGAATCTAAAGAACTTATGACACATGGACATAAACTAAAGGGGGGGAATGGTGGGGAAGGGAGTGTGCAGGGTGGAGGGGAATGCAGGGGGGGAATGGGACAACTGTAATAGCATAATCAATAAAATATATTTAAAAAAGTTAAAAGATTTATATGAGCTGAAGAAAAATCAGAATATATGTATCATGCTTATTGATCAGCAATTATTGTACCAATTTTGCATTCCCAGAATAAATCCTATTTAACCATGGTGAAAAAAAGGACATAATTTGACTCACAATAGAGTTAATGAAGCAAGTTCTTTTTCAAAATAGTACTAGGTATGCCCTGGCTGGTGTAGCTCAGTGGATTGACCGCGGGCCTGTGAACCACACGATCGCGGTTCGATTCCCAGTCAGGGCACATGCCTGGGTTGCAGGCCGGTTCCCTGCAGGCCAGTTCCCAGCAGGGGACGCACAAAAGGCAACCATACATTGATGTTTCTCTCCCTCTCTCCTTCCCCCCTTCCCCTTCCCCTCTAAAGATAAATAAATAATAAAATATTTAAAACAACAAACAAACAAACAAAAAAACCAAAATAGTATTAGGCATATAGATTGTCAGAACATGGATGATCACACTCACTTTACAGTATACTGTTTATTTCCAGAACTTGAAAGAGTTAATTGATTCCTTTATGAGTGCACCTCCAATTCATGCAGATAAATCACTATTTTTCTGAGTTCTCCTCTAGCATTTTCTCCCTTCCAAACCATTCAATGTTGTACCTTCTTACAGTTCTAAGGACAAGATTATTAGTGAACATCTTAATTGCTAAGCATGGTCAATGTTCTTTATTTTTATATTTTGTGTCACTTTAGGTGCCTCTTGCTGAGTCTGCCCACAATCCTCTTGCTTCAGACAAGCTCAGTTGTCTTGGACACTATGGCTTGCCACTCCTTGGTTAGTCTTCTGTCTTTCTGATGGGACCATTTCTATTCAACTTCCAGGCTCCTATTTCTTTGCTAATATTTTTGCCTAGGTTTTTGAGATATGACTTACATTTAACAGTGTATACATTAAAGGTATACAGTGTGGTGATTTGATATACATACCTATTGTAAAATGATCACCATAATGAGCTTATTTAATGCCTTCATTACATTATAATTGTCATGTTTTAATAGTAAGAACATTTAAGATTTGTTCTCTTAGCAGCCTTGAACCATAAAATACATTATTGTTAACTATGGCCTGGAGTCCCGGAATTTATTCACCTTATAACTGGAAGTTCCTACTCTTTGACTGACATCTCTTCACTCTCCTGACTCACCCCACCCCCACCACAGCCCAGTTCTGGTGTCTGTTTCTATGGGTTCAACTTTTTAAAAATGATGGTTTTCCATAAGGTTTGATTCTCAGTTCATTTTATTGTCATATTCAAAGTTACTCCTAGTTGATATTACTTATTCCCACTATTCCAATTATCATCCCTTAATCAGGAGTATATAATGTATTTCAGAGACTAGACCCTGCTGCAGATTGCCTGGGTTCAAACCTCAGCACCATTAATTACAAATTAGTGAGCTTGGGCAAGTCCCTTCACTCTTTCATCTCAGTATTATCATCTAATATTTGAAAATCCAAAAATACTATTTCACCTCCCACAGGCATTGTGGGGATTAAATGAGATTACTGTATACAAGATACTTAGAACAGTGCTTGGTATCTGACAGTTGTTCCTTGGTGTTAATATTATATCTATTTTGATAACTCTCATGTGCCTATGCTTAGCTTGGATAATTCTCTTAAACTCCAGACCCTTATGTACAGCTACTCACCCACATAAATTCTGTGATGTTATACAAGCCTACCAAGGTTATACCTAATGCTATACATCATACATTACCTGGGAAATACAAAATAAACAATGAGACTTCACTATACACCTATTAGAATGACCAAAATCCAGAACACTGATAACACCAAATGCTAGCAACAATGTGAAGCAAGAGAAAGTTTCATTCATTGCTAGTGAGAATGCAAAATGGGACAGACACTTTGGAAGACAGTCTAGCAGTTTCTTATAAAATTAAACATACTCTTACTATATGATCCAGCAATTAGGTATTCAGTTAAAGGAGTTGAAAACTTGTGTTCATACAAAATGTGCACAGGCACGCTTATAGCAAATTTATTTATATGTCAAAACCTGGAAACAACCAAGATGTCCTCCAGGAGGTGAACTGTGGTACTCCCAGAAAATATATTATTCGGTACTAAAAAGACAAGCAATATAAAGGCAGGCAAAAAACATAGAGGAAACATAAATATTATCAAGTGAAATAAGGCAATTTGATTTTCTCTTGTTTCTTTTCAAGTTTTATACCTTTCATCTGCATGGTATGTATAAAATCATCTTAGAAACTGCAAATGATGCTTGCTTTTCCCAAGGGAAGGTTTTCTTTTTTATACAAGCAGATAGATGGCATAGAGTTGCTTTTTTTAGTGTGACTCACCCACCTACGCTTTGCAATATCCTTTGCCCCCAGGTTCTGATGGCCTGACCTCTCCATCCACAGCACTAAAGGTATTCAGGGGATTCCATTCTTTCCGTTTCAGATCTGATCACCTGAAAAGACCTCTGCCCTCAGCAATGAAGAACTATTGGAGATTCAGTTCTGCTCTAGTGAGGTCTGAGTTTACCCTGTAAGCCATCTGCCCTATGTAAATTTAAATCTGATATTGGGAGGAAAGACCATGTTTTAGGAGCCCTTTCCATTAGTAAGATTGCCCTTCCAAGTACTAAGAGGCACCTTCTCCTAGGATTTTAGTCTATCATTTCTTCATTGCTTCACAGATCTGTGTAATATTAAATTGGCCATAGTAGTTTTAGTACATAATGGTTTATTTTGCACGATACTAAAAAGAAGTAGACTGAAATATGGCAATGGTCTTTTATTAATATTTCCTAGATGAATTAAAAGTTTCCTAGGGGAACATTTTTTATTTTTTTATTAGTTTGGCTTTGGATTTGTCTTAAAATCTCTTACACATTTTCCTTTCAAACATTATTGTTGATAAGTTTATTGTAGTCTGATTCAGTCTAGTGTATGACTCTTTTCTCCTCTCCTGACCAGACCCAGCCAGAAGCTGTGCAGCAACTAAATTAGTGAATTTAGCTCATGCAGAACGGCCTCCCGAGGACTAGAACAGAAAAGGGAAAAGTGGTGAATAGATGTGGAAAAAGAAGAGAGCATAGTTTGCAGAATTCTCATTTTTTCACTTAATTTTTTATCATTGTCTTTTATTTATTAGAGGAAATCATGACCCACATAAGAGAGACACGCAGTCCTGAGTCACCGAATCTTCATGTATGAAATTGATTCAGTAAAAAAGATTTCCATTATTAACTTGTAACTTTCACTACCACTGGTACTCTCAGCAAAAAAAAAAATATCAATTAACGTAAGATATGGTTACTATCTAATCATTTTATCAGGTCCACACTATCGGCAATAGTCCTGACAAGTGCTTTTGAAAGAAATTCTTATTTCTTCACGGGCACAATGCTCTTGTCTTATAAAAGGAGTAATTGCCCTTTACAAATTTCCTCCTGGGAGACTTGGGGAGAGTGTGCTGGGCAGTTGCATGCAATACATCCATTTCTACATTCCCACTTTGCTGAGCTTTCCGACTCTTGTTAGAGTATGCTAGGGAATTTCCAGCATCTCAATCTCATTGTTTAAAGCCCACCATGGAGCCAATACATTAGTAACCAACCAAGAAATGTATTAGAGACACTCCCAAGTACTTAAGTAATGTAATAAATTCCAAATCCTCGATGAATGTACACATATAAATAAATTCATTAGATTTAACTTTATATTTGGCCCTCCTAGGTTTAACACTTATAATCTAATCTGAAATATACCTGGGACCTTGCTGATATGATTTGTCAATATTCTAAAATTTCTTTAGTTTTTATCGTGTTTCTCATAACATGACTAGAACTTGAAATTGGTCTTATGAGCCATGGAAGAGTTTAACCTAATTTAAGGCTTGCATATAAAATGATGGTAACTGGTGTTAAGAATAGGCATTACTATGGAGGTACCTGTCCCAAAGGAATCATCTGGAGATACGTATGCAAGGGAAGCCTGCTGGATAAACATATAGGAAAAGATCTGCCTCCACCTTCAGGAAAATTACATTGATACTTCAGGTTTCAAAATTGTTTTTCTAAGTTTGTTCAAATATTCATCTTTCATAAATCATGTCTCTCCTCTTTGACTCACAGTCTACACTTCAACCTAACAAACGTTAGAAGTGTTCAACTAGAATTCAACTAGAATAAAAACTCTGAAACTTAAACTTTGAGCCTGGCTTATAGCCATGTCTGTTCAGCAATAAATAAACTAAGGAATTATTTGCAGACCATCCATTGAATCTCTCTCATTCTCCATCTATGCTTTGATGTGGGAGGTCAAAGACATGAAGTTTAACTGATATTTAATCTCTCCTTTATTCCCAGAGCTGCTAGCCCAACTGAAAATTGTACTACTAATCTACATTGCCTGTAACTAACACTGCCTCAGGAACTTTCTCAGTGCTGAGCACCAAGCCTGAAGCTAAAAGCCAGTTTCCCATTTATTTTAAGAATAGTAGTTTTCTATTACTATGGTTAAATATGTGAGCCATCCAACTCCAGAATGTCATCTTAAGCATTTATTTTTCTGGTGCAATTAATGGTGCAATCAGGGTCTAAACACAGTATCAAGGGCATATTGATCTCAGATTTTGTATAGATTTTGATAAAAAGCATATTTATGGAGGTTTAATGAACTTTAGAAAATGAAGAGGGATGTTGAGGCACAAAAAACCAGTAATGAGGGGGCATGATCACCTGTCATAAACTTCAAGAGATAGAGCTTAATGAGAGCGAGATCAGTGGACAAGAGACTGCTAATCAGGACCTGTAGTTATGAGGAGTGATTCTCAACATTGGAACTATTGCTCTCTTGGGTTAGGTGATTCTTTGTTTTGTGGGGTTGCTTTATGGGTTGTAGGATGTTTAGAAGTGTCTTTGGCCTCTATTAGACAAGTAGCATTTCAATTTTGACAAATAAACCCCCAAATATTATCAGTTGTCCACTTTACAAGAGAACTACTGGTCATACAGGAATTAAGATATATATGGTCTGCCACAAGTAATGCCCCTTTTTATTACAAAATCTTTTATTACAAAATCATAAGCATGTAATTCTATAATAAACAGTATCACACTCAAGCACACCATATGACATTTTAGGTGACGTATTCAAATTAAAACTATAAATCATTACACCCATATTATTACCCTACCAACCACACTGAAGCAGGCCTTATACTCCTGCTGGACCCTGCATATGTGTGTATATATGTGTGTATTTTTGTGCATGCATATATAAATAAATGTATATATTTATACATTGTTTTCTGTATATTATAATATTTTGACATCCCAAATTTAAAATACGCACCCTTTCTGGTTAGAGAGAGAGAGAGAGAGACTGACCCTCCTGGGGCTGGCCAGAACTAACACTTTGATGTGCAAACTAACAGGTCTGGCTTTGCATTTTCTCTGTCTCATACACCCCAGAAGGCAATGTCCCTCTACTTTAATTATTCTGGGACGAGGTACCAGGCAGCTATAAAACATCTAAACAGCTCATAGCCTGCCAGAATGATTGAAACCAACCAGTGCTAAGATGTCCTGCTTTGCCTTGCCTTTCACTCAGAAACCCCAATAAAGGCTGTGGCCTAAACCTGCCCGTTGCTTCTGCCATCTGCCTCCTGACCACTCTGGCGTTTTCCAGGTGACCCTGGGTGGGGTGCTCCGCCTCCCGTTTCCACAACCTACGAGCCTAATAACCTTTGTTTTTTTTCTGAACCTTTCCTGTGTCTCTACCTGTGGTCACACATGAATGACCATCTCATAAAAGAACACAAAACAGCAATATTTTCATAAGCAGAGCATAGTAGCGAACAAAGGAGAGAGGAAAAATTGCCCTAATCCCTTCTTTCTTCCACTGCTGTCATTTCCTATTCATGCCATTCACAGAGGCCGAGGGAGCCCAAACAGCGCAGGCTCACGTGTGACTTCGTCAAACTGGGCGTTTCGCTGCTGTTGGAGGAGACGGAAAAGGAGACATCATTCTCTGTAGTAGGACATATAATCTGCCAAATCCCCTGTTCAAGTCTAAATCACAGGGATTTGTATTATGTAAATTTTAATATTTTTTGTAACCATATATGCACATTCTTGACAGTCACGTATCTCGGTTAACTCAACTTTGTCTTCAATTATTTACATTAGCATTTTAGGAAGGTAATATGTTGGTCAAAATAGAGTCCTAAACCTTATGAGCATTTTTTAAAATTTTTATTTAGTTATTTTTCTTTTTTTCTGTGATTTAAAAAAAATTTGTATTTAGTTATTTTTCAAGTACAGTTTTCTGTCTATTTCTCCCATCCCAGCCCACCCGCCCCGTGCTCCCCACCTCCCTCCCATTTCCACCCCCCTTAGTTATTGTCCCTGTGTCCTTTATACTTGTTCCTCTAAATCCCTCCCATTTTTCCCTTAAATTCCCTCCCCTCTCCCCTCTGGTCATTGTCCCCTGTTTTCTATTTCAGTGTATTTGCCCTTATTTTGCTTTATTATTATTTGTTTTGTTGTTTAGCTTCTTGTTAAAGGTGAGATCATATGGTATTTGTCTTTCGACCCCTGGCTTATTTCACTCAGCATAATGTTTTCCAGTTCCATCCATGTTGTTGCAAAGGGTAGTAGTTCCTTCTTTCTCTCTGCTGCATAGAATTCCATTGTGTATATGTACCACAATTTTTTGATCCATTCATTTACTGATGGGCACCTAGGTTGCTTCCAGCTCTTGGCTATTGTAAATTGTGCTGCTATGAACATTGGGGTGCATAGGTTCTTTGAAACTGATGTTTTGAGGTTCTTAGGATATAATCCTAGCAGTGGAATTGCTGGATTAAAAGGCAGGTCAATTTTTATTTTTCTGAGAAAATTCCATACTGTTTTCAATAATGGTTGTACCAGCCTGCAATCCCAACAACAGTGAACTAAGGTCCCCTTTTCCCCACACCCTCTCCAACATTTGTTGTTTGTTGCTTTGTTTATGATAGCCATCCTGACTGGTGTAAAGTGGTATCTCATTGTGGTTTTAATTTGCATCTCTCTGATAGCTAGTGATATTGAGCATTTCTTCACGTGTCTCTGGATCTTCTGTGTGTCCTCCTTGGGGAAGTGCTGTTCAAGTCCTTTTCCCATTTTTTAATTGGGTTTGTTGTCTTCTTAGAGTGGAGTCTTGTAAGTTCTTTGTATATTTTGGAGATTAAACCTCTATCTAAGGTATCATTGGCAAATATGTTTTCCCATACAGTTGGTTGTCTTTTTAATTTAATACTGTTTTCTTTAGCCATGCAGAAACTTTTTATTTTGATGAGATCCCATTTGTTTATTCTTTCCTTTATATTAAATGATGAAATATTTTTGTGCTTACACAACTCGTCTAATAGTATCTATGCAGGGACTCTGCCTGTCGCAGTCACTCAGGGATCCAGGGTGACGGAGCTGACGTTTCATTATGTGTTTCCATCATCATTGTAGTAAGCCATGCAGTGATGGTTAAGGATCCTGCTCGGAAATAACATACATCACTCTGGCTAATGTTTCATTGCCTAATAATTAACGTCTTCCTACATAGCACCAAAGCACATAGGGGTGTGCAATCATGCCATGTGCCTAAGAAACAAATCGAAACACTTTCAAACAATGCTAATAATTTATCACAGAAAATGTATTTTATTTGGCTTTGACTCACCTTACCAATAAATTGTTTTGCATTTCTTTACAGTTTTCTCTCTAAAAATTTCCTGTAGATATTAGGCAAAATGGAGTCTTAACTTTGTAAGTTTTATATTATTATGAAAGAGACCCTCATCTGATCTCTGCTTGCCATAAATATTTGGGCTTGAAATGTAAGGTCAAATTAAAAGCCCCTGTATGGTCTTATGTTGATGGTGGTGCAACAAACAGCATGTGATTTTACTTATATGTGGAATCCAGAAACAAAATAAACAAACAAAATTGAAACCAATTCATACATACATAGAAAAGACTGATGTTTGCCAGAGGGGTGGGGTGAGTTGGGAGACTGGGTGTAAAAAAATAGGAAATTAAGAAGTATACAGAATAGTTACAAAATAGTCATGGGGACATAAAGTACAGCAGAGGGAACATAGTCAAAACATTGCAAGAACTACGTACAGTGTCGGGGGTCCTGGAAATATTGGGGTGAGTTTTTAAAGTATATGATTGTCTAACCACTATGCTATACACCTGAAACTAATACCAAACACAGTATTAAATGTAAACAGTAATTGAAAAATAAAATGGAAAACAAAGCCACTGGATGGATGCTGGATCTCTATGGGTGTCTATGCCAGAGTAGCAACTACTGTCACTTGAGGGAGCGGACGTGCCCTCCGAGTGCTGTAGCATCCAGTCTAGCTTCCTTTTCAGACCCTTCTAGGTCAAGTGCCATGGCTGAGTTACACCTTCTTCAGATGCATCTCGGTCATTCTGAGCTTTCAGAAAAAAACAAACAGCAACAAAAAAACTGGGTAACTACTCTCTCATTAATATGATTCTTACTGTACCATACCTAGCTAAAATAGTAAAATTCCTGGCATGTCAAATCATCTTTTGATAATTTCATTGGAACTCAAGAGAAAAAAGTATTTAGAGATCAAAGCTTATGTCACCAACTCACCATAATTGTACATTTTGAATAATAGCATTCAGGACACCATATAGAGAGGACAGAGCTGATTTACCAATAGTACAGGCAATAAGGGGCAGACCCTGAACTTTACAAAAACCAGCAAAGGAAGAGGAAACCTTAAAACTGAGGTGTGTTGATTTTTACTTGGTTTAATTTTTTTAGGGGGTTGGGTGTGGTCCATTAAATGTGTGAATGAAAAATACTGAAGCACTCACTGAAGGTGAATATACCACTGAGGTAAAACATAGGTGAAGATACATTTTAGGCACAGGAAAAACAAATAGACCATACATTTTAATATGTTAAAATGCCATAATGCAAGAAATTGGTGTCCATAGAAAAGTGAAAATGAGTGCCAATACACATGTTAAATGAACTAATATTAGTTAACTGAATTGAAAAGTTATAGAGATACTTAATCTGTTATGTTACAAAGATGTAAAGTGAGTTCAAAAGTGCCAAATACTGGCAAGGTTTTGTGAAAATTCACATCTCATAGAGTGTTGGTGGGTGTATACAAGAACATAGTCTTTTTTCTAAGGTAAATTTGAGATTTTATTAAAAATTTAATGCATAAAAATTTTCTAGAATAAATTTCTATTATAGAAATTCATCTTCCCAAATACATATGTATTAAGTTATGGGCTCAAGGACTGGCACTATTACTAGAAATTTCTTAATGTCCATTCCCAGGTAAGGGATAATTATAGTAGAAGCATATTATTAAAGAACAGAAAGTGGTAATAAAAAGATAAAGGAGTAAAAAATGCGCTGGGTCTAATCAACCTCTGAAATTCTAGCAACCTGTGAGAAAAGGCTCTGAGAGGCCAGGGCAGGAGAGAGGGCTTTTTTATGTATGAGTTTCTTGGCACAGAAACAACATGTGCTGCATGCACCTTATAATTATTGCTGTATGTCATTCTCCCTTGTTGTAAAAGAAAAATATATGGCTGCTTCGTATTTGTAAGCAAGCATAGATGCTTGTAAAGGTGAATGAAGTTCAATGCCATTTCAAGATGGGATGCGACTAATCCATCTTCACATCATAAATTTCAGTTGCCTGGTAGTGGAGCTGAACTTTCCACTCTTGAATTAAAGATGAATGAATTAGGGTCTTTGTGTGACACCAAAGAATAATACATACACTGAACTGGAAGTTCGATGTGTTTTTCAGAAAGCTGAAAATAGAGCTCATTGGTAAGGTTTTTTAGAAAGTAATTATGTGTGGGTTTAAAATGAAGATTTAATGAAATGAGAATATTTGATATTTTAATCAGTCATATGGAATTCAAGACCAAATCAAGGGAGATTGTGACTTGTTTATTCCAATAAATTTGCCTGATTAGACTACATCTATCATAATAACTTTTATTTTTTTGTGTGAGTGTTTGTAAAATGATAAAATTACTCATTTCATGGCTTTTTTCTTTTTAATTCTGTTATTAATTTAGATTTGAATTTGAGTATCTAAATAATAGTCTAGATAATAGTTTGATAACTGTGAGTTTTGATTTAAAATATAGTTTACATTGTAAGACTAAGTCTTCTAGTGTAGAATTATTTCTAATATTCAACAAAGTCAGTGTCATAAGCTCATATCTCAACCAGTTTAGATATAAAAGGTGATGTTTTCTAAAACTCTACTGCTTGATTATGTAGAAAACACCTAAATTTCACTAGTAATAAGTTATTTTGAGGACTATACCATGTTATGTACTTCTCTTTTAAATCCACACATGAAATATAATTTGTGGGAGAAGAAACATTCTGAGTGAATAAATGTGAAGGCTAGTGCTTAAGGTCTATCTCATCAGATTCCTGTATCTATGTTCTCTCCAATGTCATCTGTGATAAACTAATGGGATTCCTGCTATGATCCCTAACTCATTAATAAATGTCAATATGGGCATTAAGAGGAGGTTAGACTTGATCATCTGATAACCTTAATAATATTATGTGTCATATAATGGACCAAGGGAAGCCCTATGCCCATTCACAAATGAATAAATTCATTCAGTCTTAAGTTCAATGCATCTTAATTGAGGAGCTATCATCTGCCAAGCCTCACTGCATTTAATAGGTATGATGTCAAACATGATAGAGATAGTCTCTGTTCATGAGCCTTAGAGTCAAAAGAGATAAAATGAACATATACTATATGAAACAATCATGGTGCACCCTGCCATGTGCCTTTGGCTCACCAATATTCAAGACATCTCTGTTGGACAATTTTATTTACTTTGCAAGTTTTCCACATTAAGCATGGGTCAATGTTATTTTGCTGCCCTAGGGCTACCTCCGAAACTACTGATAGCTGGGCAGTCATGAACATTCACAAGTGTTCATAGCAGCACAATTCATAATAACCAAGTGATAAAAACAGCCTAAGTGCCCATCAGTAGATGAGTGGATCAAAAAACTGTGGCACATGTACACAATGGAATACTATGCAGCAGAAAGAAAGAAGGAACTTCTACCTTCAAAACAGTATGGGTGGAACTGGAGAGCATTATAGTAAGTAAAATAAGCCAGGTGATGAAAGACAAGCCAGGCAGTGAGAGATCATACCATATGATCTCATCCATAGGCAGAACCTAATCAACAAAGCAAACAAGCAAGCAAAATATAATCAGAGACATTGAAATAAAGAACAAACTGACAGTAAGCAGGGGGAAGGGGAGAGGGGACAATGGGGAAAGAAAAAGAAGGGTCATCAAGGAATATGTATAAAGGACCCACATGGACAAAGACAACAGGGCAGGGGAGGATTGAATATAGAAGGTGGGTGTGGGGAGAGTGGGGGAGAGTGATGGGGGAAATGGAGACAACTGTAATTGAACAATAAAATAAATTTGTAAAAAAAGAAAGAACACAGGGAATTTTATGTTCCCAATGACAATTCTCAATCAGAAGAATGCAGATGTGAGTAGATAAGAGTCCAGTGGAGGAAACCCGTATAAAACGATGGAAGAACTTATTAAATACTCATCAAAGATGGTGGCTACTACAATGGTGGGAGCTCTAACTTTTGGAATGCTGTGACCAAAGAACTAATATGTGGTACTGTGTTGCCAGTAGCTAGAATAAGCAGTTCCAGTACTCAAAGTAGAAATGGGATTAGACGTGATCACCATCGCTCAGCTACCCACTTATATAACATGTGTTTTCAGTCTTCTGACACTGACGTTCTCGCTGTTGTCCTAATTACTAGGGGTTGTGTAGGAGCATGTCTCTGTGGGGGATACAGTAAGTGATCTTCATAGATCATGATGGCACCACCACCTTATCATTTTGAGCTTCTCATGTCTGTCATCTACAGGGGCAATCCTGTGTACTTTACATGATGGAAGCAAACAAGTGTATGTCTGAGCCTCAGTGGATTGATTTTGGAGAGTCCAAATACTTCTATTTCTCTTGATAATATAAGCCTCATAAGAGCTTAGACCCTTCCGAAATTTAAAAAAAAACAAACAATAATTTTATATTCAACAAGAATAGAAAGTTGTATCTTTTAGCAACCATATTGAACAGCACAACTTTAGAGGATCTCGTGTGATAAGTCCTGGCTGTCCACAGCAGCAAAAATTATTCATGAAGACTGACAATTAATTAATTGGCTGGATGATGAGATATCCAGATATCTACTTAAGCATCATCTCTTGGTGTGACTGTGAAAGTATTTCTGGAAGAGATTAACGTTTGTGTCGGTAGACTGAATGAAGCATGCTGCTCTCCTGTATGGGCAGGCATCATGCAATTTCTTGAGGGCCTGACCAGAACAAAAAGGCAGAAGGGGGTTGAATTATCCTTTATGTGACCGTTTTCAAAATGGGATATCAGTCTTCACTTGCACTCAGTGCTTCTGATTTTCAGTCCTTCAAATTTGGATGGGAATCTATACCATCGTTTTGCTTGTCCTCGAGTCTTATTTTTCTGGAGAATTCTGAATAATACAAAGCCTTAAATGGCTTGACTCTTTCCCCTGGCTTTTTTTAAAAAGATCCCCCCTTTTTGCATTGGGGTTCTTGTTTGGCAGTTTTTCAAAAGATTAAAATTCATCAAAGTTAAAGTTTCTTTGGATGTACTATGCAAACTAAGCAATTCCAATTATAAGTATATGTATTTAGGATAACTATAAACATAGGGCTACACTTAAACATCTATATGAGTGTTCACAGCATCGTAATTCATCTTAGCCAAAAAGTGAAAATGACTGAAAGCCCATGAGCGGATGAATGACTAAATGAAAGGTAGTATCTTCATAGAACACAGCAGTATTCATCAGTAAAAAGAGCTCAGTATTGATATGTACTACAACCTGAGTGAATCTCAAAAACATTGTAAATGAAAGAAGCCTGTGGCAACAGATCACATAAATGATCTTTGATTTCATGTATATGAAGAATTCTGTATAGGCATATTTCTAGAAACCAAGAACAAATTAGTGGTTGTCTGGGACACTTTAATGTGAAATGGCTGTCAGTAGGTATAGGGTTTAATTCGGGGATAATGAAGATATTCTAAATTTGATCATGATGATGGTTATATGATTCTGAGAATATAATAATTGCATACATTAAGAGGATAAATATTATGGAATGTGAATTTTACCTCCATAAACCTATGAAATATAGCAAAAACTTAAGAAAATCTAATTAAATGTGAGCATGAATTAAAACAGTAAGTATTGTTATAAGACAAACTGCATAATACTTAAGTAAATGGAGGTATGTATTGCTTTAATGGGCTATACTGCTCAATATTGTAAGGGTGTCAGTTCTCCCTAAAGTAATCTCCAGATTCCCATTGCCCAAAACAAGGTACCAGGCATTTTAATATTTGGCAGAAACTGACACATGTATTCTGTAATCTATATGGAAAGCAGAGAGATACCACCCAAATGCAATTACCAAAAAAGAATATGGAGTCGAAAGTCTGACATGAAGACATAATCAATAACTAGAGGGGTTGGACTAGTGCGTGTTAAATGAGACAAGTGCACACTGTGACAGAACAGAGTAATCATGAACAGACGAGGACACAAAAAGAAATCAGTTTGATTTCAAATCAAATTTAAGAAAAAATGGTAGAACTTTGAGAAGAAAACACACAAAACCTTTATTTTAGAATAGGCAAATGTTTCTTAAAGAGTGTACAAAAGCACTAATACTAATACTAAGGAGACATGATAAATCTGACTTCAAAGTAACAAATTTTGTATCAAAGTTTAGTGTTAAGCAATTAAAAGACAGTTCTCACAGGAGAATAAAAATTTATCATACAGATATAATTTAAAAACAAACACTTCATTTCCAGACTACATACTATTAATAAGAAGAAATCCTAGCCAAAGCAACAGAAATAGGGCAAACAGACTTGAATAAACACTGTAAAATAAGAGGCATGCAAATGAATAATAAATCATGAAAAGTGGCTCAGTTTTATAAATCATCAAGAATTGCAAATCACAATGACTAAAATTAAAAATATGAAAAAACAAGCATTGTCAAAAAATGTGGAGTCCTTATCCTCTTATGTAGTGTTGATAAAAATATACACTAGGACAGTCAGTTTGGAAATAATTGGTTTCTACTAAATCTGACCTTATAACTGCCATCTAACTGGACAAATCCATTTGTAAGAAAATATCAGCCAGATATATATTCACAAAACCATGTGTTACTATATAATAGTAACTTGATTCTTATTAACCAAAACCTAGAAATTGCCCACATGTTCCTGGAGAGGGAAAGGAATACAAAAAGCTGCAATATATTTAGAGACTGAATTACTATGGTACAGTTAGAGGAGCTAGAATGAGTACAATTGAGTACAATTAGTACAATTGTGGTGTGGAGATTTTTCAGTCACAAACGAGGGTCAAATGGTAAATGTGATACACAAGTTTCTAGATATTCACTTGCTATAAGTTTTGACATTCCTAAGTTCTTCATGATACATGAGGATTGAATGTTTAAAAAATAATATATCTTGCTATAAACATGTCAGTATACAAAAGGGGGAAAAGATCAGGAAATTGAGCCATGATCCATTAGGCCATGTCTGTTAGAAAAAAAAGAATTTGCCAGTGTAACTTAACAAAATTTAGCATTTTAAGTTGAATTAAGTATAATTATCCATATCTATGTGCAATCCCATGGGTGATTTGCACAGACACAATATGAGTGATGATTAGCAGATACACACATAAATGAAACTAATGTCCACTGTTCCACATCCGTGTAGTGGTTGTTCTTGGGGGTTGTGCTTAGAAGGGAGCTATGCACTCTTCTAAGCTCTTCTCTTAGAAGAGCTTCTGGGGTGCTGGTAAACCACTGTGCTTGGGTGTGCATGCTGGTTACATAGGTATATACACTGGGCTCATCAGGTTTTGAATACAGACATCATCAGAATTTGGCTCCGTAAAATCTGAATTATGTTTAGCCTTCCTAAGAATCCTGATGTAGACAAAAAGGTAATGAACGCATCTCCATTCAAAGATGGAGATTAATAACAAAAATAAAACAGCTGCATGTTTTTACCTCGAGTAGCCACTGTTTGAGACTGTCGTCATGTGCTTTATAGCCATGATCACCTTTATCACTCATTTCGACCCCAAAAGACACGCATTATTGTTCCCATTAGTAATGAGAAAACAGAAACGTGGATTGTGTCAAGTACTTATCCCAGGTTTCAGTAACAAGCAATTATCAAGGTCAGTTTTGAAATGTAATGCCTTCTTAAGCTGAATGTTTTTTTTATATGCATATCATCACTACCTGCTAAATGTATATCCAAAACAAACAGCACACAAACAAAACATAGCATTTGAAATAACAATTTTGTCTTTGTTTCTCTTCAGGGGTAGAGTTTGAAAAAGTATATGTCAATGTACAATCAACCTCCTTTTTGACAGAGTTGAAGAGTATGTTACAAACACTCTTAAAAATAAAATACTATTTTCATCTTAATCTACTCTGCTTCTGCTCATCTGGGGTGCTTTTGGGGACTCTTCTCATTTTTTGTATCAAATAGGACAGGAAACAAATATAGCAAGTTTTTAGGAAACTCTGAATACAAGTGAAAATATGAAGCTATGTGTAGAAAAAAACTTTTATCCTTTGCTTTATCTTTTTCAATCTTTTATTTCCTTTGCCTATTAATAAAGAAAGAACTTGCCAGTGTAACTTAACAAAATTTATCATTTTAAGTCAAAAGAGCAGTTTTACAAATGAAGATGTCTTTGCTCTAAGTTGTTATATCTCTGGCAACATCTTCGCTTGTAAAAGTGCTCTTTTGACTTAAAATGCTAAATTTTGTTAACTTACAGTGGCAAGTTCTTTCTTTACCAATAGACATGGCCTAATGGATCATGGCTCAATTTCCTGATCTTTTCCTCCCTTTTGTATACTGATATGCTTGCAGCAAAATATATTATTCTTTTAAATATTCAATCCTCATGTATCGTAAAGAACTTAGGAACGTCAAAACTATAGTGAGTGAATATCTAGAAAGTTATGTATCACATTTACCATTTGACCTTTATTTATGACTGAGAAATCTTCACACCACAGCCAGCCATCCAGACAGACACACACACACACACACACACACACACACACACACACACACGAAAGTAGGGTCCTTGCCATTTTGATTTAGTTTTTATTTTATATGCCTCCTAAGTATGCTACAGTCTCACTTTTCAGCATGAATTGTTAGATACAACAGGATCTAGGAGGGGAAAAGATTAGTTGCTCAGTGAATTAAAGGAGTTTTCATGAAAGGTAACAAATGTAAGCCCAGCATCCAGATTCTGAGATCATAAGTATACAAGAAAGGTTATTTCCATCTTCTAAAGAATGAAAAGCCCAGAAATATCTTTCTTTCTGTATAAACAATAGGCATGAAATCATATTTCTACATGAATATGGAAAAGAACGGCTTTTATCTTCATAAAAGAAAATACACAGCTCTTCAGATTTTCCCCTTTAGTTCTCTTTGTTTTTTACACAAATAGTGACCTCCTATTTTTACTAAATAATTTCCCCATCATATTCTTCCAGAGATTGGTTAAAAGAAAATATAGCCCAAGAACATAAAGACACAACAAAAAGCCTTTTCCTTGAGGCTTTTTAAAACTCCCTCAAAAGACCTGAACTTTTCCCATCATGAACAACGGCAGTACCCTTGCAAGTTGCTTGAGCTGATTCAAAACACAGGTTAGTCCAAAGTACAGCATTAGAAATTAAAGTCCGCATCTACACATTTTATTTTGTATTAGTAATTACAATTATTTAAATTTATCTCATCTTCACCCCCTCTGTCACTTCCTTAAATAGTATGATAGTCTAGAATTTGTTGTTTTTTTTTTTATTCCCTAGGAAATTAGGAGCCAGCAGTGTGATGACCAATATACACAATATACTCATGCATACAGTGTCACTTTAAATGTTCATTTACTTATAAATACTCTATCCCCACCCTCCATTCTGCTATATGTGGAGCAGAAAAATATCTAGTTCAGTAAAATTACTCCATTCCACTAACTTAGTGTGTTTCCGATGGCTTGGTTTTCAGATTCCTTTTGCCACCTGTCACTGGGCAAGGGAGCAGGGAGCATCACTGGGCTTGGATATAGTTCTAACGTCTGCTCTGCGGCTCTTGCTACAAGATCACTCAAACGCCACCACAGCGATCTTCCTGGTCGGTTTGCCTGTCAGAACCTTCAACAGTCCTCAGGTCCCTTTGATGGGGTTGGGGAAAGGCAGCTCCTGGATATCTTCCCATCCACATGGAACCCGAGGAATATTTCTTTACTCCAAATCAGGCTCATCTCCTGCCAAATTCAGCTAGGTTTCTGGCCAATTTGACTCCCTATAGCTGTTTAGGGTAGAAAATACACATTGTACACATGTGAGTGGGAGGTAGGGTGGATGGAAAGAAGGGCCCTTAGGCCCGCACTACCTTAATTTTTTGATTCACCTTGGACCTAACTCACCTACATCATCTTTGACCAGAGTGGGAAAACCTTTCCTTCCTTCCTTCCTTCCTTCCTTCCTTCCTTCCTTCCTTCCTTCCTTCCTTCCTTCCTTCCTTCCTTCCTTCCTTCCTTCCTTCCTCTCTCTTTCTGTCTTTCTTTCCTTCTTCTTTCCTCCCTCCTTTCCTCCCTCCCTTTCTTCCCCCTGTTCCCCCCTCTCTCCCCTCCTCCATCTTCTTCTTTAACACTGTGTTCATCTCCCTGTTACAATGTTCTGTTTTAGTTTGGCGTGTTGTATCTTTCACATCATCAAAGACACATTTTCTCTATCTCTTTTCCTGGTGCATGATGTGGAATTGCTGCTTAGGTGCTTGGCTCACCTAAATAAATATACCTGTTTAACATTTTCAAACTATTGCCTTCCAAACACAACTTTGGATTGAATTCCACAGACATCTTAAAATGGGACTGATATTTTCTTTACTTGTTATCCACTATGATTTGGGATGATGCCAAAACAGTTTTTCAGAATCAAATTTTGTAATTTTGATATTATTTTCTTTAATTCTACAGGGAGGATTATTAGGAACAACTGATTGGTGTCCTAAAACAGTGTTTGATGGTAGGAGTGAATTCCAGGCACTTTAGGAGGTATTCTATTTCCATGAGAAGAAAGAGTAAGTTTCTCTTCACTAAGGAACAGCTGATTTTAGCACTGTTTGATTCCATAATCCATTCAAATATGTGTGCAGAACTTTGATGAATCCTGTAACCTGGTAAGCAAGAGATGCCTGTTCTAAATGAGTTGGACAGGCATTTGATCAATGTAGTGAAAAACAAAGCTATGATTAGAGAAGGTTTCCTCAGATTTTGTAACATACCTGAATCAGAAAGGATTAATTGTCTCAGCCCTTTGAAGTTACTTTTAGTGTATTTTTATTTATGTAACTATGCCTTAGAAATTATTGTAGTTTCCCCGATACCATTTCTCCCATTGATACTCCCTTCCTCCCCGGCCCCACAATCATCACCCTGTTGTCCATGACCTTGAGCCATTTTTCCTTTCAACTCCATTTCTCTGCCCCCTAAATCCCACCCCTTGCTATCATCTGGCTCTATGAGTCTGTCTCTATTTTGCTTGTTAGTTTCTTTTGCCTTTAGTTTTATTTCTATTGATGATGTTCCTTGTCTTGCTGCAATAAAATGAAAAGCATCATTTACTCTTTTTTCTTAATGAGCACACAGTAAACATTAAGTAAACATTAATTTCAAGTAAAACATCTAAAATATTATGTAATGTAACTAAATGACATTCTTAAATGTTACACTTATAGAAAATTAAAAATCAGCAGGCTAAATAAGTCAAATTTTAACAACTCCATATTATTGAAAGTGGATGTTTCCTTTTCTTAATGAAATCTAGTAACTTACAATTATCTGCTGAGAAAGAGACAAGTTGTTAATAAAGGCTTACTTTTTCCCAGATTAAAAACACCTTCAAGGTTGTAAAATCAATACAACAAGCAAGCTGCTATTATCTTCCTTTGAGTTGATGGGAAACCAGCCAGCAGGATGGAATAACAATGGCATTTATTTACATGGTAACAGAGGTAGGAATTGACTCAGTTTGCCATTGGTGAAATCAGATATTTAGATGACTAGAATATTAAAAATTTTTTGTCAATCAAAACTTTCCTTCAAAGAAAATTATATTCATAACTTTGTTATATTGAACTGGATGAAGTACAGCCTAGTCTCCAAGAATCCTGTCACTTAAGTTTCAACCTTTTCCTGTAAGGCAGCCAAATGGGTTGACCAGATCCCCAGACTCATAAATCACCTGAATATCACTGGCAGGAAAGCTAGTGCATGCCATTCTTATCAGCTGTAATATTGGCTCAAGTCCTGACTTATTTATTGCTGTCCTTACAACACTGAGCTTTTCATTAGAAAAATATTATGGCATAATTTTGAGAGCTGAAATAACTGTAAAAGTTTAAATATAAAATAATTGTTGAAAGTATAACAAATACTAAAAACCACAGGAAGGAAAATAAAGCTACCTTTTATTGCCACTATAGAGTGTGGGTTTTTTTTTTGGCATTTTGTTATATTTCTTATTGTTATTTTTTCCTATGCATGTGTCCTTTCCTTCACCTTTCCCTTCTTCCTTATATCACTCCTTCCACTGTTTGATTCCAAACTTAAGATCATAGTCAAATGTTTTATTCTTCTTGTCACATCAGTTAACATTAATTTTTAAAAATTTCTTGCCCTGGCTGGTGTAGCTCAGTGGATTGAGCACAGGCCTACGAACCAGACGATCGCGGTTTGATTCCCAGTCAGGGCACATTTATGGGTTGCAGGCCAGTTCCCAGCAGGGGCCAGTTCCCAGCAAGGGGTGCACCAGAAGCAACCATACACTGATATTTCTCTCCCTCTCTCCTTCCCTTCCCCTCTAAAGATAAAGAAATAAAATCTTAAAAAAAAATTTCTTATATCATTTATTCATTAGAATATGTAAAGTTCCTACAAAAAAATCACTGTTTCAAGGTATTTTTAACATTAAAAATTAATTTGGCCTTTTGTTTTTAATCATTTAAAATATGTATATTGCCTTCCATACTGTTTTTTCTAACTTCTGGAGGAATATGTTATAACTTTATATTTATTAAAATTTAATATTGGGGGTCAATATTACCCACTATTCATTTTAATTTTCATGGGTTCTAACACCAGAAATTCATTGAATTTCTGTTGGAAATGGGACTGTATGGGCCACTAGGAAGGATGCAACATATTATTTAACTGAAAATGGCTTTTATCCTATAGCAGAAACTTGTGCAAAAATTATTTTACTCAATTAGAGTTATATGGCTAAGTGATGCCTTAAACTTCATACATATTCTTTGGAAGCTGAAGGACTTAGAGAGCTGTCTTCATCTCTTTCAAGTGCAAAGGAATGGCTTCTACCTTGAAAGTTAACATTAGGTTTGATATTCTGCAAATCTAAATTTTCTTCAGACCAGCAAAGAAGCAGGTCAGGGTTGTGGCAGATTTAGATCACTATCAGTGAAGTATTGCGGAAAACATAAATTTGAATTTCACCTCTACTACATGTTAAATGTATGATTTCTAAACTTTGAGGTTTGAATTTCACTCTATAAAAAATGAAGATAATAATAAGATTAATTGAACATGCACTGTAAGGACTTTAAATATGACTATAAATACAATAAAGTAGCTAATCCTCTATTAGTCTAGATTGAGAATACCAAGACTCTATTTTATCACTTGAATAATTAGTTAATTGGGTTGACTGATGACGACAATGTCAACGACTTTCATCATCTAGGTCAGGTGGCATCACTCTGTAAACCATACTCAGTATGTTAATGAACCAGAAAGCTATCCTCACTCAAAAAGTACTACCTGAATAGGTCCCTGTTCCAAAAACTTACTCTGAAATTAGGGGTATTATCTAATAATGCTCTTTAATATGTAGTATATAAATAAATATTTACAGAAGATTTAGGTTTATCTCCTTTAGGAAAAATGACAAATAAATATTGGGTTGGCCAAAAAGTCCATTTACAGTTTTTTTTTTTACATAAAATAAAAGGTACATTTTTGTTTTCATCAATACCATTATCCATTTGGATATTTTGAGTTTGTCAGCCATTTCCCATGTGGCATAATATTTATTGTTCTCAATTAATGTCTTGATTTGATTACTATCAACTTCAACAGGTCTACCCAATTATGGACCCAGAAATCTTCAGCATGAAAATTTGCAAACTGCTTTTGACACTTTTGATCAATCACAGCACCTTCTCCAAACACTGCACAAATCTGTTCTTGCTTTTTAGTTTTACTTTTATCTTCTTGAAATAATAAAGCACAATATGACAAAAATGTTGTATTTTCTTCCATCTTTAATATTAAAGTTGCTACAAAAAACTCACCAATTTTGATGTGTTTTTAAATACATGGTAATATAACAGCTGTCACAACACAATCTAACAAAATTGTTTCTTATGAAGTTAAAGATAACTAAGTGCTACTAGACACATCTTATGAGGAAAAGCCCAACTTTTTGATCAACCCAATATTTTTGAAACAATTCAAAATTGCAAAGAGATAAAGTGAAGTTAAGAAGCTGGGTTGTGGATTTATAGGAGGATCCTGAGGTTGGAGACATGAAATACCTGGTCATAACTAGTTAAATAAATAATTGGATAAAACCTTTAAGAGTTGGACAAGATTAGTTTATTTAATTGGAACCCCATTGTACCTACATTTATGTAAAGCAATTTCAAGGATAATGTAACCCTGAAATGAAATGATTGATTTTTTAATACTCAGTATGGTCACTGGAGTTGCTGTAGTAGAGATGTACAGATTTAAAGTGAGTCATGCCAATAAAATTGTTGTGAATAGTTAAGTCTATCATGCACAACTGTTGGAGACTCGATGTAGACATACTTTGAACATGTTGTTTACTAGTAGGCTCTAGGAAAATTCAATAACAGATAAGGGTTTGACAAACTACAGTCCAAAGTAGGCTAAACACCCTTGCCACCTGTTTTTTTTAAATCAATAATTTTATTGGAAAATAGCCATGCTCAGCTTTTTGTTATCATTTATTGTTCCTTTCATATAATGACAGCATAGTTGTACAGTTGTAACAGAGAATATGTGGTGAAGAAAATAAAAACAATACTATCTGGCCTTTTACAGAGAAAGTTTGTCCATTCTTGCTTATGGATCATCCCTTGCAATGGGAAATATTGTGAAAAACTTTTAAGTGGGTAAAAGGTAATTGGGTGTCTTTTCAACAGACTGTTAATTAAGAAAAGTCATTTTTTTCTGGAAAACTTTAAAAAATATATTTTTTAAAATTTATTTATCTATTTATAGGATAAGTTCAAAATAATTTTTAGGATTTTGAATCTTTCTATTTCCTTTTCTGTGAATTTAACCAAAACAACAAAAACAAAGTGCCTTACAACAAAAAGTGGTTCTTGAACTTCATTTAACTTATGGAACCCTGAACAAATGGTTTTGTGTTCTCTTTGATCACCTTCACTTGCCTGGCTGCCCTTGACTAGTATGGATATACAATTATTTGCAAGGTAGTTCAAGTTTTAGAATTTGAGTTAACCCAAATCTCAATTTTTTCAGCCCATTTAGTGCACATTTACATAAAACATTCATTATGTCTCCCTGCCTAATCTGTGGTCATATGAAATTGGTGGTAATAACCTATGCATGCTTCTGCCAGTGTAAAAAATAAAAGAAAGGTATTAAGCACCTACATTAGATGTATATATTTATATAAGATACTAACAGTTTAAAATGCTATACATTTAAATTATATATCATAAAATTATATACATCAGCGTGGATTACTTTTATCAACCTATTTTTTAAAAACCGTATGAATCAGCACTGTCACATTAGTTTTTTTTAAGACTGCCGTACTCTTAGGGTTGTCTCCTCCGAGGCTTCTCACCTTAGTGCATACTGGCTTTCTCTTCCCTGTATTTTCCTCTGTATGTGCAGTGTCCCAATTTTTTCCTTTTTTGGAGAATGTCTTTCATGTTGAATTAGTACCCACTGTAATGACCCAATTAAACCATAAGCACCTCTTCAAAGACACCACCTGAGTCACCTTCTGCGGTACTGGGGATAAGGACTTTAACATATAAACTTCTCAGAACACAATTCAGCCCCTAGTAACTACCTATATGAAAACTCTTATGAATTGAACCTAAAAACAATTACACAGAGGTGGAAGAGAAGATAAAAAGAACCCATACAGAAAAGGACTTCAGCGAGACCTACTTTCTGTGTATCAGAATAAATGTCACACGAGCACTGTACCAATCACTGTTAATGTTAACTCTCTTTGCAGATCAGTTTCTTTATCAGTGCTGGATAGGGTTGGAAACCCCAAATAATGAAGAAAAACTGCATATATATAATAATAAACACAGACATTCTGTGTGGAATAACATGGAAGCAAAATAAAAATAGAGATCATTTAGATTTTGAATTGGACATCTTTAATAGCCATTTCAAAGATGATACCTCTCTTGTCATTGTCACTTTGGTTGGTGGAATAGAGGTTATACTACCTGTTGCCTCTGCCTTCACTTTTGAGCCTGGCAACATAATTTTTTTTAAATAAGTTTAAATTTTTTGGAATCAGGCCATTTAGAAATATTACTTTCATCATTTCCAGGAGCACTGAAATTGATGTTTTGTCTTTGAATATGATGACTTCTTAAGAGAATTTGCAGCAGGCATGTGACATCTACTTTTTGAAATTAAATTTCTAAAATAAAAATCTCAGACATTTCTAAAGTTGTAGATTATGCTACCTATGCCTCACTATGTGGATAATGCAGGGCTTTAATCAGAACTGTTTTATGGCATCGTCAGGCTTCAGTTAGACACTTTCTCACCGAGGTCCCTGCTGTTGTGTACATGGTAGATCAGGAACTTTGGGTGTTCAAAAATTTCCTTTTATTTCAGAGTAAAACTTAAAAAAACATTTTATTTATTTTTCTTTGAGAGATGGGAAAGGAGGGAGAATGAGAGGGAGAGAAATGTCAATGTGTACGAGATACATCGACCCATTACCTCTTGCATGCTTTTGATGTGGTCCGCGACCCACGCAGGTGCCCTGCCTGGGAATTGAACCTAAACCTTTCTGTTCGCTGGCTGACACTCCATCAACCTAGCCTCACCAGTCAGGGCTGATTTCAGAGAAAAAAGTTTACTTGATTTATCGTCAATTGACATTTTGGATTTTTGTCATTTTAAAGCATCATCATAATTCATTGTTTTAGTACAAGATAATATTTTTGTGGCATTTTACAAAATTTATAATTTAGGGTGAGGAAAAACAGAGAAGCTATGATCAGTCTTGGTTAAAGGAAAATGAAGCAATGTGTTACACATTTATATATTTTAAAACAAAGAGAAATGCATTAGAATGTCAAGTAGTATTCAACTCTATATTTATGGAAGAAAATAACAATCATGTGTTTTTTTCCATGTCGTTGAGAAGGAATTGTGGTATAAATCACTATGTTACCAGGGGACATGATTAAATAAAATCTTAGAAACACAGAAATATTTTTAAGTGTCTTACTGTGGATTTTATGTAAAAAGTATTTTTCAGTGTTATATTGCTGACTTCCTTTTGACTTGAGACCAATATATCTTTCTTCTTGATTTTGTGCTCATGTAAACAGCCATAAGCTTTTTGAAAACTTACAAAGCAAAATTTTCTTTAATATGCATTATTATGGAAAATGTAGGGTGGGTTGAATTTTCTTCTTTCTTATGCAAAAGCAGCACACATTATGTGGTTGAAATGATCACTTCTTCAGAATTTCCAGCAGTCTCTTAGGCATTCTGAATATAAATTCAATAAAATACACTTCCCTTTCTGTGTGAGTTTATAGGTTAAAAAACATACAAACAATAAAATTCCAATGAGTGAAACAAGTAGAAGTGAAAGGAATAAAGATGAAATACAGTTCCTTGTGATTGGTTGTATAAAAAGAAATGGCTGAAGAAATGAAAATCAAGAACTATTTCAGTTGTATGTAAGAGAAGGCATTTTTAACATTTTCTTTATAATTCAGTTTCTAAGGGGAAATGACAGGACAACTAGTGAAGGTATCAATACTTGTTTCTTAACATAAACAGAGTTGAAATACAATATTTTAGACCACCATCATATATAATTTTTTTACCATAGGCATTTATAAAATTAAAGATTTTACATGTTTCCCAAACTCTGTAAAATTATTGACTCTGTTGGTTTCAATTTTCCTCCCAGCTTTATTGAAATATATACAATGGACATAACATTGTATAAGTTGAAGCTATACAATCTGCTGATTTGATATACTTGCATATTACAGAATGATTACTACCATAGCGTTCACTAAGTTCTGCCTCCCATCACATGACTGGCATTTTTTTGGTGGTAAGAACATTGAGACCTACTCTTTTAGCAATTTCAAGTATATGATACAGTATTATTAATTATAATCACCATGCTGCACATTATATTCTCCAGAACTTACCCTTCTAACCACCAGAAGTTTGTATTCTTTAGTAAACATCCTCCATTTCCCTTCACTCCCCTCACCCCCAGTAACTGCCACTGTACTCTCTGTTTCTACGACTTCAGCTGTTTTGGTTCCACATATAAATGGTATCACAGTATTTTTCTTTGACTTTGTTGTTTTACTTTTTAAAGCTGTGTTGCATTTTAATATATTACTGATTTTAAATTTGCTGAAATTGCTTATAATGGCATGTATTCTTATTTTTTGAAAAATGAAAATGTATTTGACATCATTAAAATATAATTTGTTATTCTAGAGAGAATATTGGAAAGTTTAGTATATTTGCTGTTAGGCACACATAGCACACTTTTTTAGGATAATCATGAAAGTTCTAGTAAAAATGAGACCGGACTGATGTAGAGCCTTGAAAATTTTTGAATGTACAGAATATGCTTGCAGAGAGAATTTGTGTTTTAATAAACAGCAGAATATTCAAAAGGGCTTTATTTTGGTATCTTTTTTCTCAAAAATTAATACCAAAATAATATAAATATAACTCATCAATATGACAGTAACTTTCACTTTATAGAAATAATACATTTTTAATAAAAATCTTTAAATAACAGGTAAAGCAATTTTGTAGAGCCAAGTAGAAATTAAAAGTCACTGAAAAAAAGTATTTTATTTTCATGAAAATGTAAATGGACACTATTACATTTATTTTCCATATTTCCAAATAAAAAATGAGGCTATAAGGCTTTAGGCTATTGCTAAGAAGTTATTAACAATAACTTAGTCTAAACCTCACTGATGTGTGCCCATAAAGAAAATCAACCATTACAAAACTTAAGTGCATACTACTCTTAAACAAGGCACACATCTTATACTTCTATAGCGTATAATAAATATCAGGGATTAGAAGAGACTATTAGTCTGATTCTTTGCCTCATAATGGAAGATGTGTTCACAGCAGTATGCTGGTATTTCAGAGTCTCCATTAAAAAGCTCCATATTGTGTGCATTACTTACTTTTTCTAAATGTGTGGTCCCAGCATCAACTTCTTCTTTTTTTTTTTTTAGTAACAAATCCTTAATTTTATTTGGAATTAAAATGTAAGAAAAAAAAGAATGAAGGATCCAAGACTGTGGCATAATAGTTGGATGTTACACTCACCTGTTCCCAGGACCAAGGGTTGTCCAGGAACATGTATAAAGAACCTGTGGACAAAGACAGTGGGGGCGGTGGGACTCAGTCTGGGAGGTGGGGGTGGTTGGGCCAGGGAAGAGGGGAAAGTGGTGGGAGGGAAATGGAAACAACTGTAGTTGAACAACAATAAAAATTATTTAAAATATTAAAAAAATAAAAAATAAAAGAAGAATTTACATCAAAGGCATATACTAAAGAAACACACAATAAAAATGTATGCGATTTAAAGACCATTTTCAAAGCTAGCTTCAATTAACATTGCCAGTAACATGTGTGTGAAAAGCATTGCCTGAATTTTTTACAGAAATAGACACTGCAGTGGGGCCGACTCAGTTGGGAGATGTACCTTTCTCCTGGCCCAGTCCTCCCTCCCACTGTCAGGAATGTGAGCACAGAGGTCACCTGCAGCTAAACCTGGAGCAAATAATAGACAGCCAAAGAGCCACCCTAACAATGGTGGACTATTAGAAAAAAACATTGATTTTTGTAACAAGTGTCTGTTGGTGATATAGTATTTCCTGTAAGTCAGCTGGGCAACTGCTCGGCTAGCTGCCTGCTGAATATTGCAGCACCAGGAATAGACTAGAGTCACACACAGGAACTGTGCTATTCGCTCAGCTTTTATTGAATGCAGGTTCAAGCAAAGTAGAACATCAACATACATTAATATCCTACCCACCCACTAACAATCTAAGAAGAATGTAATATACACACCATACACACAGCAATCAATGGGGGATAATGAACCCAAGTCCCAAAGTCTCAGTCTGCAGGCCTGGGAGATAGCACCGTGGGGAAGAGAGTTGTCAGTGTCTTGCAAGGAGGGAATCTCTGGAGCCAGATGGGCAGCAGGGCAGATAAAGTCCTCAGTTGAGCAGGGCAGAGCCTCTGACAGTCAATGCCAAGGGACATCAGGGTGGCGTGGAGCAGCAACCTGGTGTGTGGAGCTCAGCTGTCTCAGCGTGGTCTAGCTGAGTTACACCTTGAAAATGGTACACTCTACCCTTCTGGGTCTTTTTGATAAATGTCTTGGTACCCTTGATGGCAAGTGTGGAATTTGCCCAGGAGCCAATGGGTAGTACATGGCTGTTCTGCTTGACACCTCTGCTTGGAAGTGGGGAATTTCCCTAGGTGCCTGTCTATGCATGGTCCCACTCTGCAGATGGGACTACTCTGACCACGGGAGCAGATATCTTAAGTGTGCCTCCTACTGTCCGCTCTGACCACGTACGTAGGCAGATATATATCTCTTTGCCAGATGTGTATACTCTGACTTAGGTAATTTTCCTCTTGAACCAAAGTGTCATGGCTGACTGACAGCCATTTTAGTTGGCATAAGTAACTCCACTATATTTTATATACTTTATGCTATCTTAATCTAAAATATGTTATTTTACTAGTCCTGCTCACCACAATTTTGTGTGAGAAACAGAAGAAATATCTACATATGCTAAAAACAGCTTTATTTCAGCATTCTTTAACCAGTAGGCAAAAGCAGTTTTTTCAAACATTTATTTTATTTTATTTTAATTTATTTTAATTGTTGTTCAAGTACAGTTTTCTGTCTTTTATACTTATCCCAGCCCGTCCACCCAGCCCTCCCCACCTCCCTCCCATTTTCTCTCCCCCTCTAGTTTTTGTCCACGTGTCATTTATACTTGTTCCTATAAACCCTTCCCCTTTTCCCCTGAAATTCCCTCCCCTCTCTCCTCTGGACAATGTAAGCCTGTTCTCTGTTTCAATGTGTTTGGTTATATTTTGCTTGTTTGTTTTGTTGTTTAGGCTCCTGTTGAAGGTGAGATCATGTGGTATTTGTCTTTCACCACCTGGCTTATTTCACTCAGCATAATGCTTTCCAGTTCCATCCACACTATTGCAACGGGTGGGAGCTCCTTTTTTCTTTCTGCTGCATAGAATTCCATTGTGTAAATGTACCATAGTTTTTGGATCCATTTATTTACTGATGGGCACCTAGGTTGCTTCCAGCACTTGGCACAATTATAAGTTGTGCTGCTGTGAACATTGGGGTGCATAGGTTCTTTTAAATTGGTGTTTCAGGGTTCTTAGGATATAATCCTAGCAGTGAAATTGCCGGGTCAAAAGGCAAATACATTTTTAGTTTTCTGAGAAAATTCCATACTGTTTTCCATAGTGGTTGCACCAGTCTGCAATTCCACCAACAGTGCACTAGGGTCCCCTTTTCTCCACAACCTCTCCAACACTTGTTGTTTGTTGCTTTGTTTATGATGGCCATTTTGACTGGTGTAAAGTGGTATCTCATTGTGGTTTTAATTTGCATCTCTCTGATAGCTAGCGATATTGAGCATCTTTTCATGTGTCTCTGGATCCTCTGTATATCCTACTTGGATAAGTGTCTGACACTTCTCCAAAAGCAGTCCTTAAGTGATGCAATTGCACGGCATGTCAGTCAGCATCATGGAGCAGGACAGGTGAAAGGAGCTCTGTGAATGTTCGTTCGATCTAATAGATGCATCTTGGCCAGTGCATCTATTAGATGGCCAGTGGTTTTAGTTTCCTGTTTACAGTCATTAGACTGTTATGCTGAAATATCACACATGACTTAACAGTACCTAAGGTATTTTTCCATACTGATTTTCTTTTTCATAGGGGTTTATTAAATATTCGAGAAATAGAAAATCTGGTCTTTCATTTTCTCACTGGAGGTCACATTCTATTTTATTTTATTTGCTTATGGGCAAAATATCAATAAAGGAACAAGTCTTGTTACCCTTCTATTAGATTAATTATTGATTGCACATATTTCAAATATTCACACAGATCTTCATAAGGTTTTAATGCAGAATTGCTTTTGTTTTAACAGATTTATGGAAGAACTGGTTCATTACCAATAAGAGAAATATTGTAGATATTTGGTAACATATTTCTGTAACACTAAAGATTTGTTTACTTTTTTGTTGGAAAAATTTTTGTTGAGTATAAAAATAAAGAAATAATGTTGAAATGATAATATATTTTAATATTGTATCAGTGAATAATGGCTGCAATTTGTTTTATTTTCAAGAAAACACCTGGATGGATGATATTTGTATTTCTACAACAGGGGGACAATTAATAAATCTTTGCTCTTTTTCACACCACAGATAAAATAGAATTAGTTGTACGAGTATAAAGTATCTAAAGAGCAAATTAGTATCTGGTGACCAGAGGCTCTTTCTGCTTCTGTCATTTATGAATAATTATCCAAAACACAATGTCCAAGGAATGCAGATATGCGAAAGCAAAAGGAAGACTTTCAAAACAATCAAGTGCCCCGTGAAGGCTGCATTCTTCTGGCCTCATCCACTCCATTAGCGGTGCTGTCCAGAATCAATGTTTTTTTATTTTCCTTTATGACTGGATCCTGGGTATCATTATGCAAATAAAGGTGTCTTCAGCTCTGGGTACTTGGTGAACGACCCAACATGACATCACTGCTGTAAAAGCCCACTGGGCAGATGTGGCTGGACATCCCGATTCTATTTCCACACTGCATCTCTTTGGCCTGGCTCCACCTTAGAGACTGAAATACTTAAATACTTGCTTTCTCACCCACCTTAGTAGGGAGAGAGTTCATATGACACAGTCATGGACAATGATTTACAATATAGATTTTACTGAAAGTTTCTGTAAAAACATTGTATTTCTAGGCAGAGAAGATATATGTGGTTTGTGTCAATATCCACCCCTCCTGCCCCGATGGCCAGATCCACCGCATCAAAACTTGATGGTCTCAGCACAAAAACTGTCAGAGTATAAAAATAGAAGTATTTTGACCTTTCAGTCCTCCAGTGAGTTACTGTGCAGTATTCAATTGCCACTGTCCTTCCAAACATTTTTTAAGTGAGCACAATAAATTTAAGCCACTAGCATTTAAATATTCTGTTACATGCCGCCAAAATGCATTTCCAACTTCTACTTACCAATTTTTCCTCTCAGAGTGATTAGTTTCCTAGGGCTTCTGTGTAAAAGTACCCCAGAATAGGTGGCTTAGACAACATAAATTTATGGTCTCACAGTTTAGGAGGCTGAAAGTCTGAAATCAAGCTGTCAACAGGGCTGATTTCTTCTAAGGGCAGTGACAATCTGTCCTGTTCTTTCTTAGCCTCAAGTAGCTTTGGGTGTTCCTTGGCTTGTTGATAGTGTTTTCCCTCTTTCTTCCACATATTCATATTTTCCTTTTTATGAGGACACTGATCATTTAGACTAGAGTTCATCCTAATGACATCATCTTAAGTTTCCCATCTGAAAATATCCTATTTCCCAGTGAGGTCACAGTCACAGGTTGTAGGGCTTAGGACTTCAACATCTTTTGGTGGGATACCATTTAACCCATTATATCTGGACTCAACATTGTAAAATATTTTACATGGTAAATTGATTTTAGATTATTTAGTGAATCAAATTTATGGTCATGTAGTCTATGTCTTTCTCTCTTTGCATTAACTTATACCTCAGAGCTAGGCTTCTCTGGAGGTTGGTATACTATATCAATGGTGCACAGAAATCTTGCATTTTGGACATTATCTTGATTAAACCTTAGAACATTCTCTCGTTGAATAGGCTCTTAAGTGGCTGTCTTCTTTCAGACTGACATTTAGATTCTCTCAAAGTTCTTTTATATTTTAGGTCTCACTTTCACTTAGGCAATAGGTTTTCCAAGTTGACCATTTTTTAATATAATTACCTATGTGCATATCTATTAAAATAAAATTAAAGGACATAAAAAATAATGAACATTCAGACCTGGATCATTTCTCCCATCAATAAGTTTAGGGTCATATTAAAATAATTTGAACTAACACCAATGAATATTTAAATCAATATGCCACATTATTCTATATGAAAGAAGGCAATGTTTTAATAGCACAAGGTGATTCCCATGTATACAAATAATATTATGTTTTAACTCATGTCATTGAAATATTTTTATATTCAATGAATATATGACACGCAATTTACATGTAATGTGAGGAAATAAAGAAAACAAAACTTTTTAAAAAGAGTTTAAGATTTTTCATATTTTTATGTGTGTAACTAATGGAATATCTCATCCATTATATACTGGTGCATGTGCCTTTTTAAAGACCATTAACACTAGTAAATTTTCTATTCTGGTATACATTCCACTGTTTAAGATTGTGAGATATCACCCAATATGTTTAAAATACACATAGTTCTCACATTTCTCTAATTTTGAGGTTTATAATCTTTGCTTTGATCCAATCACTGAGGAACTTTTGGTTTGGTCGGTTTTTGAATGAATGAGACCAAATATAAACCTAGGTTCATGTCATTAATTTTCTGCTGTAACACTAGAAATAATAAACTAATTAGTATATGGAAAAATAAACAGCCTTTTTCTTATATATACCAACAACCTAATTTATATACTTTATCACATTTGTTAATTGAGACCTACAAAATACATAGTGTTGCCTTATTGATAGAAACCCATACTTAACTGAAAAAAGAAAAAAATAACTTAGCAAAAAGATTTGCCCCAGAAATTTAAGGGTCCTTTAGTATTTATTATCAATCAATGTAATTGACTATATTAGCAGTCAGTTGGGAACTGACTGGGGCATGATAAGACTGAAGATGTTAAAAAATTTATTTATCACTTGATGTTCAGAATCCACTGCAGTGATGAAGTATTCTGATTTTCTGGAAAAAGCATAAGCTCTGGTATAATTTCCAATAATTCTTATGAAACTGCATTTTCCTTCCTTTTAGTGGTTGTCTTAATATATAGTTGCTCACAATTTTATGGAAATTTGGGGCAGGTGTACATTCTTGTGAGGCACTAAGTGATTCATTTTCAATATGTTTGTCCTCACCTTTACTTGGTAAACTCTAGAATTTTGAATTGATTTACCTGCAAAGTTTGTTTCGGGCCAATGAGTCTCTATTTGCTATGAGTCAAGTCTCAATTCGGATTTCTACCTGCCAGACCTAGAGTTCTACTGCTATCTAATATGCCTGGAGCGGGCCTATTGATGTCAGATCATTTCTTTTCTTCCAAGGACCTGACAATATAGTTGTTATTGTCAGAGGTCACTGAGGGTCAGAATGTTCCGGTTAGCAGTCTAGACCCTCTGCCTGTTTTAGTGACCACTCTCACTTAGCCTCTCCCAGATCCTGCTAAAACAATTTTGCTCATTAAAATAAATGGACCCATTTCAAAGCCAGCACCCCCAAGCCACATTCCTAGTGTAAACAGAATAACCATTATAAAGCTTTTCAATGTGCCGGTTCTGTCTTGAAGCAGCCTCAATACGACCCCATGGGCCAGATCTCCGGAGGAGGGTCACATTATAGTCTTCCCCGTAAGCTTGGGTGCACCTCCAGCTCTGGGGAAGTATTGTATTTTGCTGTGTATAATGTGCTCCCATGTATACTGAGCACCCACATGTTTGGCCCAAACTTTCAGAAAAAAATCTTTCATTTTAACTTTTTAATTCAATTATTTATTTATTTATATTTAGAAACAAAACCAATGGTCATATTCCAGGGTATTATTTTGCACACAGATATCATTATTGCTTTCTAGAGTGACATTATTAACACAGATGCATTAATCAAAGAATTAAAAGTATTCACATAGATACAGAATTAGTGTTATCCACATATATCCATGTATAATCCTTATTTTTTCCTAAAAAACTTGGGCAAAAAAGTGCTCTTTCTACACCGCAAAATACAGTAGGTCACCAAGCCCATACCCCTCTATAGCAAAGAACGAGGTGTGAGCTATAAGAGCTGTTGCTCAAACTCAGCTTCTGTTGAATGCTGGTTCACATGAGATAGAGCATCAACATTACATTAATATCCTATGCTCTATAATGTCACACACAGTTAATATGCAGTGATCAGTAGGGATGAACGACCCTGAATTTCAGAGTCTCAGTCCCAGGTCTGTGAGACACTGCAGCAGGTGATGCGCTAGCAGTGTCTTGCAAGGAAGATGGATCTAAGTGCCCAGATCCAAGGCCCAAGGCTGCTGAGTGGAAGGATGAGTTGGTGTCTCCATCTGATTGGAGCAGTGCCTCAGGCAGCAGGGAAGTTCTGGGGATTAGATCAGCAGAGCTTTCAGCAGCACGTGGCCTAGAGTAGCATGGAGCAGCAACTGATAGTGGGAGATTTACTGTCTCAGTGATGGTCTGAAGTCCACCCCAGTTATACTGGAAAACTTGGCACTCAGACCAGTTGGAAAATTCCAGGTTCAGAGCCAAGAGTCCCTCAGGAACCTATCAGTAGGTGTGCCCCCTCTGTAGATGTGTCTGTGTGTGGATATCTTGGGTGTGCCAGAATCAAAGTGCCATGACTGACTGGAAGCTATCTTGGTTGACATGAGTGACTCCATTTTTTTCTATATGCCTGATGCTATCTTGCCTGGACCAATGCCATTGTATTTGTTCTGCTTGCCACAGTTCCTCAGTTCCTCATTAGGAGAAGTCATTTTGGGTTCCCATACATGAAACGTTAGGGGTAGTGGGTAAGTACATACATAAGGTTATTCATGAAATTCCCACCTATCTGATACTGGGTATTATTTTATTACATTGCTCCAATGCTTTTCTCACTTAATTTCAAGGTGTTTTGAAGCAAGTAAAATTTATAATTATTTCAGCATTCACTATAGCCAAGTCAGTGAGCAGTTTCGGGACATTTTTAAACTGTTCACGCAATTGTTCAAAGTTAGGAGTCAAGGATCTGCTGTGGTCAGTCAATTCCTAGAATGCCTGACAGAGAAGAGTCATGGTCGAGAAAGGGGCTTTCATGGACACACTGTCAGACGGTCCTTACGGAGGGCAGGTTCTGTGGTAGGTGGTCTCACATTTGCTCACACTCAGCTCTTAGCAGTTTGTTGAAAGTTCTTTAGATTTCTCCCCTGTTAGCTTGGGTCCGGGCAGTGGTTCCTACCTGTGGTCTCCCTGGGTGGAGCCGATACGGCACTGGTTTCTCCTTGCAAGGTCCTTTCTTAGATTTTAGCCAATTCGAAGTTGGCTCTTTGATGGCTTAATAAAAATGATCATTATAATATCTGATTTTTTGTTGTTGTCAGTTTCTTATCAGAATTACAGGCTATAGCTCTGATGTTTACATTTTAATTTCTCCAGGGGCTATTGTGATGTTCATCTCTGGTCTCTGGAGAATGTCTCATTAGAAATCATGGGATAAATCACTGCATGAATCCAAAGCCCACTGTGATGTCCTTGCTCTTCCTGGACCAGCGGTTGATAAAGAAGCTCCTGCTCCCCTAACCTTGTATCAAGTGATAAAAAAATGACTCTGTGTCTGGGGAGATGCTGTCTGTTTAAAGGGCGCTCAGGTGGGATTTATTTTCAAACAAAAACAAGTGACATAAATGGGGCGTTAAAAGTTTTAAGATTGTATTTACATTGAAAATACATACTGTCTACATATTTATAGCTCATTAACCTTGGTGTGCAAGTATCCAGGGTGCTCTAGGAGGGCTCAGAGCTGGCCTCGTGTTGGCAAATGCACAGCTGCACTCAGCTTCTGTCTACTTTCCAATGGATTCTGGCTTTTGCATCTCTAAATAATACTTAGATTTCCCCATTTTTGAGGGTTGCACAAGTCCTTTAATTGAGATTTATTTTTCTGTTGCCCCCTATATTAAATGGAGAAACACTGTCCAAAGATATCCAGCACCACTTCTGTTCTCTGTTTAATTCAAATTGTGTTGGGACTCTTCTTGCTTTGTCTGAAGGACACATTTCTATTTCCACTTTCCCCAATGTGGCCTCATTTCCTCCATTAATTTCTTTATTTCAGTGCTGCTGCCACATCCACTTCAAAAGATAATTCCCCAGAGGAGCTGGGAGTCTGCCTGCCTCTCTAAAAGACAATGCCTCATTTAGAAATCTGGTCAGGTGCTTCAGCACAGCACAAGTGATTGAAAACCTGCCATTTGGAGATATGGTCCGAATTAAGTTCTGTGAGCTTAAGCAAGGAGGTCCTCCGGTCACAAATCAGGCCAATCACACTCACCACATACCTTTCTGCAAGTAGCACCTCAGGCTCCTTTCCTCTGATTTTTCCTGGGAAGTGATAGCCAGCATCCTGTTAGGGTAAGTTCACTGAGCAAAAGTGTTTCCGTTATAAAAAGGCTCAGATTTTACATTTCTACACTAAAATTAATTAATTGGCAATATGAAATCCAAAAGTATGCCAACATTTTAATGACTAATCAAATATTTTTTTAAAAATTCAAAATGGCATGGGGTTCACATGTACATTAAAACAGGAGAAAGTTTTCTGCCACCAAATTCTGGCAATAATACTACCAAATAATGGATTTATAGGAATTTTGTTTACAATAAAAGACAAGTTTTAAGAAGATACAAAACAAAGTTTTTTTCTGATTAAGAGACAGTTCTTACCTAAATCTAAACAGTTTTGATTTACAGAATATTTGAGTACATGATACAGAGAGTTTCTCTATATTACTCATTCCTCACAAATTCAGCTGTTATTTACACTTTGCATTACTGTAGTATATTTGTTACAATTAATGAACCAAAATTATTAACTAAGTTATATATTATAGTAAACTCTGCTTTTTGTGTTATATAGCTATTAATTTTGACAGATTTATAGCATTATGTATCCAACTTTACAGTATCAGAATAGCTTGTGTTTTTCTTCTTATAGAAGATTTGGTACAGATTTGGTAGTCTGTATCTTTTAAAAATTGGTCCATTTCATGTAAGTCATCAAATTTGTGATCACAGAATTGTTCATAATATTCCCTTACTATCCTTTTAATGTCTGTAAGATAGCCTCTTTAATTTCTGTAATTAGTAATTTGTGTCTTTCTTTGTTTCTTGGTTATCTTAGCTAAGATTTATAAATGTTATTGATCTTTAAAAGAACTAGATTTTGGTTTTATTAATTTTTCACAATTGCTTACCTGTTTTTAGTTACATTGGTTTCTGCTCTTTTTCTTTTCACATTTACTTCTACTTGCTTTACTTTTACATTGCTCCTCACTTTTCATTTTGTAGTTTCCTAAGTTAGAAACATGCTTTACTGATATTACTTCCTCTTTTGGTGGCTCTGAGTCCTGGGGCCATGTCCCATGGAAGTGTTTCTTTCCCTTCTCTGCACCCCCCATTTTGGAGCAAAATCTGGTGTGGACTGGATTGTTTCATTGTCCCTTCCTTCGGGCTAACGAGTCTCAGTCTACCTTCCAGGGCACATCTTTGTTGTAAAGAGTACTTTGGGCATATTTCAGACTGGTTACTTTTCCACTCCTTGCCCCAAACTCCACAGGATTTTTCTGCCATCCTTACTGTCAGAGCTCAGTAGAGCTCCAGTGGGTAAAACCTATGATTATCTGGGGGCCTCCTAGCACAGGCACCTCGGGGATTTTTAGCTCTCAAAGTAATCTACTCTCAGCCTCTAGCAGTCCATCAAAAGTGCCTTTTAAGTGTTTCTCCCATCACCTTAGCAGATTCTGCTTCCAGTGAGCTGACTTTAGCTGTGATTTTTGGCATTCACATTTCTCTCCAAAATACATATGGCAGCTTGCCCTGCTACCACAGTTTTCTGATAGATTTTTTAAAATGTATTTTTAATATATTCATCTTTTTACTTTTTTTGAAGATGGAAGCGATGGCTTCTATACTTTTTTCACAACAGAGTTGAAACAAAAAAACCACAAACATAAACTCTATTGTCTTGTTATAGAGTTAAGAATAACACATCCAATACAGCAAGCAGATAAAGAGAATGGCAAAAAACAAAAACAAAAAATAAACAAACAAAACCCCAAATAAGCAATAAAAGAGTGCCTTTCAGAAATACAGGTAGTTCCAGGTCTCAAGAATGAAGCAGACGAGGCACAACAGCTAAGACAAAAGAAACTGCACTTTTCAGAAAGGAGTACGTATGCTAATCAAAATAATTCTCCTAATATGTATTTTATTGAAGTATATTTGATAACAATGTTTAATGTGTACAGCATGTTAATTTGAAACATATATTGTAACAAGATTGCTATTGTAGTGATAATTAGCACCTTTATCACTTCACATAATTACCATTTTAGTGGTTGGAATAATTAAGTTCTAGTTTCTTAACAAGTTTGATGGTTATAACACAGTAGTGTCGTCTGCCTTCATTGTACTGGACACTGTATCTCTTTATATGCATGCTCTGATGTCTCCATTCATCAATGAACACTTAAATTGTTTCCATATCTGGGCCATCGTGAAGTAATGTTGCAATGAACACAGGAATAAAAATATAGCTTCAAAGCCCTGATTTTATATCCTGTCTTGAAATTGAAGAGGGAGGTCTAAGTGATATGTATATGAATCACAGCCCAGCACATTTCCCACCCGAGGCTAGTAAGACAGAAAGCTGGCTCCCCTCCTATCTTTAAATATTAGTTCAATGTACATTTAGTGGTGACAGGGAAGGTGAAAAGAAGTAGTTCTCTGAGATTTAATCAAATAGTTCTATTTTGGGGTTTTTGAGACACTACCATACTGCTTCTTTGAATGGCAGCAAAAACGTACATTCTCACTAGCAGTAGACAGCATTTTCTTTCCTCCCCATCCTTGACAACACTTGTTATCTCTTGTCTTTTTTATAATAGTCTTACCAACAGATGTGAGGTGGTGTCTTATCAGGTTTTAGTTTTTATTTCCCTGATGATTAGAGATGTTGAGCACATTTTGGTCATTTTAAATAGGCACATAACATCCCCTGTTAGAAATAAGGTTGTGAAACTCATAGGATATCAGGAAAATATGCTAATTACATATTTAGACAAGCTTAAGAATAAGAAATTTTTAGATATAGTGAGCGAGTATATACAATATGGAAAAATAGAAGAGAGAATGCGTCCATTTGGGTTGGGGATGGGTAGGAAGAGACCGAAAAAAAAAAAGAATCAGAAAAGGAACCATTGGAAAGAAAGAAGAAAATAATGAGTGCAATTGATTATCAGGGAAAAGATTAAGAAGATGCAAGGCAGTGAATTTGGTGAAATAACACAATGCTTAGAAAAGGTAGGGACTATAATTTCCCAAGGAACGTTGAGATTCAGGATATGCTTTGAGACTTAGTCCGGATAATCCCATGAGAGTGTGAACTGGGAGCCACATGGCAGTGGAAACATGACCGATGAGTAATGAACGTGTAAAACCATAACTTCTACTTTATATTTAGAAGCTTTTTCATGAAGAGAAGGAAACAGCTTTAACTCTGTGGAACATGGAGAAAAATCTTTATGAATATTGCAGTGACTGATTGTATTTATATTTGACTATGTTAAAGGATAAAGAGTTAAACTAGGATGGAAAAGGTCCCTGGATAAATGGTAAGAGAAGAAATGTGGAACACATGTTGAGGACTTGGCCTTGGGTAAAAGTGACCAACTTCCCTTGAGATTATAAAGATCCAAGAGAGTGATGAACCGATATGGATATCTTTTTCTTTGAGGAAGAACAATAACATTATTCATCTTGGATGATTGTCTTCACTTCCACTGCCAAATACAGAGGTATATCTAAGCCATAAAAGTAGTTTTGAAGGAATGCCGAATGTTCAGATAAACAGTGTTGAAACTGAAGAGGGAGGTCTAAGTAATATGTATATGATTCATAGCACATTTCCTGCCTGAGGCTAGTAAGACGGAAAGCTGGCTCCCCTCCTATCTTTAAATATTAGTTCAATGTACATTTAGCAGTGACAGGAAATGGGAAAAGAAGTAGTTCTCTTAGAGTTAATCAAACAAAAACCAAGTTAATTGGCACCTTTTATGCTTCCTATAAATTTTCCCCTGAATGAGTCACCCTTTAATCTTGCTATATGTGTGATTTTTAAAATTTGAGATTTGTTTAATTTTCACGAGTGCTTTCATATTTAATAAGAAAGACATATTTCACAAGCTCTAATTGGGTATTTATATTATTATACTTTTACATTGTATTCTTTATGAATTAAGCAGATTTTAAACCATCCAATGAGTTCCCATATTACATAGAGGAAGAAATCAGATCATATCATGGAAGAAAGCTGCTACATTACCTCATCTATACCTGGCCCCTGAGACCTTGAACCCAGGCTCCAGCTCTCTTTTCCAGTGGTGTGCTGTGGTCACAGGAACAAGCTAATGAGAATGTGACCTGTGCATCTATCCCAACTTCTTCTTCTATAACATCATGGTGGTAGTTTGAAATTAATCATGGGAGACACTAAAAATCATTTTTTTAGAGTCAGCTTACTAGTACGCCATTGCCTTACTTTCTTTAAACCATATGGGAGTTTTAGTGATTCTTGCTGTTATAGGCAACCTCTCATATCAGGACATTTGCATCTCTTGTGTTCTTTGTTGTCTGCTTTTTCCCGAAACTTCATAAGGCTCCTCTTTGTACCTTTAGGTCTTACCCACAGGTCACCACCTCAGTCAAACCTTCCCTGTTTATAATCTAATGTTCTTGTGCCCACCCCCACCATCGAACACACACACAATCTACAACCCATTCTACTGTATTTACTTTTATTATCTCTGTAGCATTTATGACCACCTAAAACAGTGAATTTTAAAATTAATTTGTGCATTGCTTGCTCTAATACACCTAACATGTATTAAACTGCTTTGAACACAGCTCACAGAAAAGCACCTCTCAGTAATTGCTTGCTGAATGAACTAACAGTACAGTTGACACCTTTAAGTATATTTAACAAGACTTTTTATCATTTTTGTTTTTTAATTTTTATTAAAAATACTAAGATGCTATTGTACTTTTACCTACAGTTATTTTAATTATTGTTATCACTTTACAATAAAATCAGAAAGATTTTTAAATCATAAAATTGTTTATGCATCATGTAAGAAATTAGTATAGGTCAAAGTTTGTACTTACTCATTTAAATGATGATGTAATGACTCAGAATACATTTAAGTCAGATAACTGTAGAAAATTCTGTTTAATATTGTATAGAATACATTTTCTATTCTCTCACTGCTCATTAGTGAGATGCGTTGGTAACACTGTGTGCAGTGTTATCAAGGTGTATGGCACAGGCCCAGTCTGCTGCATCTGTGTGTTCATCACTGTACTTCCGTTAACGGTGTCTGGGGTCAGCAGTGGTCAGTTCCACTGTCATGGAAATGCTCCACACGTACCTTTAGAGCAGCTGGTTACTGTTGGGAATCCACACAAAACCATTGCCTTGGAGAACTATATCAGTTGTGGAGCACAACATATTTTAAATATGCTTCTTTACTTGCATCCATTTTCATGAATTATATTTTTTCTTTCCATGACCAGGAATGAGAAACCAAAATTTGCTTGAAAGCAATCTTCTGCCTACTTCAGTAATAATGAATTGAATCAGTGCCATTCAATGTTTGAACACATTTTTGTAACTTCAGTGTAAGAGGAGAAAAGTCTGTGCCTAACTGGATTGTCTTCCAAAATTTGGCAGTGTGAATGTAAACAAGCAAGTGAGCAAACAAACAAGGATGATGATCTGAAAGCAGTAAGTGAGGCACTATGAGCAGAGAACAGGGACACAGCAGCGTGGATAAAAAGAACCAATCTGACTCCATATTGAACTTGCTCTTTAAAGAGTCAACTTGGTCTAATTTTAATTAATACTTTATTGAAGTCATTCACAAGTAAAAATGAATTTAATTACCTGAAGATGTGAACTTAAAAATTATCTTCAATTTCTCAGCTTAAGGCCCTTGTTTACCCAGTCCATAGGACACCAAATTGCCACCATTGCTGTAAACACACACTCACACAAACACACTGCTGTTCTGTGGGTTTTGACCACCTCCATGGTTTCCTCATAGTCTCTTTGCAGTGGTGCTCGACATTTACAAATTTGTTTCAAACTCTTTCTCAAACTCGGTTCTTTTCTCTCTCAATTTTTTCACTCTTTCTTTTGCCATACTAACACCCAGCTGGCTCCAAGCATTTTGCAAACATGTTCTGCTTTCTCACAACTCACAGTTCTGCAAATACTCCTTCTTGGAATTTCAGTTCCTCTTTTCTCCACCTTTCAAACTATACATTTTTTAAAAAAGCAGATTAGATATCCTCTGGAAAGTTTTTTCTCATTCTGACCCTCCCCAAAGTTAAACCACTATATTGCTGTTTCCATGAAATTTTGTCTTGTGGACAAATAAAAGGAGTTCTGTGGAAAGTAACCTCACAGGTGATCCCATCACAAATTCCTAATTGGTCATGGTGGGTAGTCATTCCCCAAGCCTACAACTTCTCTAGTGAAAGGTTTTAAGCCAGCCCTGTCCTTTGTTTTTGTGAATCTAGGTTAACACACCTTTGAAATATCAGGAGCACTACACCTCCAAGGGGTTTTTAACTCAAGAAAGCACTCTTAACTTGTCAACTATATTGTACTACAATCCCTGTCTTGCTTTCTCCAGTCTTCTCTGCTATCCCTTTATTTAGTGATCAGGTTTCTGAACCTACCTGGTAACAGGATCTCTGGAATTATTTTCCCTTCTTGAATCGATTGAATCCTTTTGTTTTTCTAAAGTCACTGTGGTATTTTCAGTGTTATTTTGAGGAATTAGATTACCTACCTGGAAAAAGCACAATTTAATCTTGTTATGGAGCTTTTATTTTTTAACATTTATTTTTCTACGAAATTTTGCAAAAACTGCCATATGTACACATACGGGATTTTATTTTCTTAAGTTTCATTTAATTCCATAACGTCAGCCCTTTTCTCCAAAATTCATATATCAGTATTCTCTGTTCTAGTCAACTAAACTTGAGCTAAATAAGATCTTTCAACTTCCTCTCTTCATATTATTGTAACTTCAAATCAATGTATTTCTTTCACTGGGAACCATGTTATATATATTTTACCTTTTTTCTTCTATCTGCTAATCGTGCCAGTGTTTTAAGTGATTTAAACATCCCCACAACACGCTGCACCCTGTGTTCTCTACCCTTGTAGCAAGCACGGTCTCCATTCTTCTTCAATCATCAGATTCCAGGGCCACATCCTTGGACTTTAATGACTTTAAGATAAAACCAGACAATAAAAAGGAATCACTTTCCTATAGAACGAAAATGAAGAAATATTCACAAGTTTTCCCTTTCACTTTAATTCTACTAGTGCACCAGATATGGAGCAAATCAGGACATTCTGTTCGTTAACTTTTTACCCATTATTTCTCATATCTTGCTTAAATGGTTGGATTTTGTTATCTAATACTTGTATTTTTTAAACAATACCAGTATTACACTTTTCTAGTATATTTTAGCCAAGTAAATCTAGCAACTGCATTACTGACCAGCTTTAGAGAAAAATTGCAAGTGAACAGGTCATGGTCACTCTGATTTGTAACATCAAGAAGATCTCCTAAGTGAAATAAGCCAGGTGGTGAAAGACAACTGCCATGTGATCTCATCTACATGTGAAAACTAATCAGTAAAACAAACAAGTGAGCAAAATAGAACCAGAGACATGGAAATAAAGAACAAACTAACAGGGACCAGAAGGGAGGGGTGAGGGGGGGTAATGGGGAAAGAAGGGGAAAGGTCAAGGCAAGGACCATGAATAGAGGACTCATGGGCATGGACAATGGGGGGGTAGTATTGACAGTGTAGGGCATGATAGGGAGCAGGGAACGAATGAGCAGTAGGGAAGGAGGTAGGACAATTGTAACTGAACAACAAAAAAAAAACTAAATAAATGTCTATGTATATTTGAAAAGAAAAAAAAAACCTCTCATACCACCCACCAAACTTCCTCAGTTTCCCTTTCTGTACTCATTCCAATATTCAGAAACAAATATTTCAGTATTTGTGTTTCCTTTCTCTCCTCTGTTCTCAGCAACTAATTTTATATTCCATAGTCTAGCAATATAAAAACCATAAGCATTTTCTTGAACTTTATAATATTAACCTAAGCTCCCATAGCATATATGTGTGTGTGTATGTATATATATATGATCATTTCACCATCCTAATTACAAACTTGTTTCTTCTACTATGCAAATCGGTATTTTTACTCTACTCTCAATTTAAAATGCATCTGTTCTTTTCAGATATTCTCATAACATTGTATATCAATTTGTTACAGGACGATCTCAGCAGGTCTCTGGGGAGGATTGGGAAGGGGCCATTGGAGGAGGTTGCCTGAGGTAAACAGTCTAGGGCAAGACTGGCTGAGAAGCTTGATGACTCCAAAGAACATGAAATTATGGGCTGGAAGATTAAAAATTACAGGAGGGCAGAGAATGGCTCTAGGGCTCTGGTGCTGGAGGATGTCAGGATGATGGTGCTGCAGCTGCTTGAATACAGTATTTGGCTGGTGGAAGGGACTCTGGGAGCAGCCTAGGATCAGGCCAGCCTGGAGTAGGGTGGCAGGGATATTCTTCTTTAGGTGTTGGGTATCCTAGAGGGGATGGACTTTGAGGCAGAGTATTGCTATTCTTCTAAAATTGTGTAGCTTTTGTATTTTATATTGTTTTAGTTTATAAACTAATCTTATAGAAATAAGATAGTTTAATTAACAACTAACTGGGGAAATAACACAGGGACTTAGAAGATGGAGTATAGCCTTGATTGATAGGTTTAAGAGACTAATACAGCTATTATTCCAAAATTGTGTAGCTTTTGAATAAATACTCTTCTCTTATCATCAAACCTTTGCCTCCGGAAGTTTGCCTGGAGGGGGCGGAGGGCAGCAGGACCCCGCGCTGTTCAGTCACAAATGTATTCCAGTGTTTTCAAACTCCTCCTTTTATTGGTCTATTTTCACCACCATTTAAATACTCAGTTCCCTCCCACAGAGGACGATCACCTGTGGTCTCTTTTACTCTCAGCTATCAACCTGCTCTCCCCACCCTCTGAGATTCCTTTGATATCATTAAAGTGGAAATATTTTCATTTATTATATTTTAATTATATCTCCTTGTATGTAAAAATGCTATTGATTTTTGTATATTAGTTTGTATCTGTGGACTTTGCTTAATTCATTTGTTATATCTACTCAGTCATGTGGTGAATTTCTTACTCTTCCTATGTGTTCAGTGATGCTGTCTGTAAGAAGAGACAATTTTCTTCTTTCTTTTCAAATTCCATGCCTTTTAATATTTTTCCCTTTCCTCCTTAAAATAGCTAGGACCTCCAGTACGATGTGGCACAGACATGTTAAGAATGGGTACGCTTACCTTGTTTCTTAATCATCGAGAGCACAATTATTTCACAGCTGGACTGCAGTGGGGTGAGGCTGTACACTTTTCCCTGGGAATGGCTTTATATCTTTTTTGGTTGTTGACCAAGTTGAAGGCTATGGTATTTGTGATACATTAAATTTCAAAATTCTATTTGTATCACCAAGGCTAGTTTTATTTTCGATGGCCTCTATCTAACATAATTGAGTAGACAGCACAGCTTAGTTAACCAGAGGGGCATAAGCCAAAATCATCACTTCACCCATACCTTGGAGGTCTACCCTAGAGACAGAGTTTCTGTATTTATAGGCATAAAAAGGACCTTTTACCTAACTACTTCTCAAACCCACACTGCCTACACTCTCATTTCCTTACTTCATCATATATTTGCCTATAAATGAAAGTATTATGTGAACATGCTCTGTGGAGTCTTCTGAGGTCTTTAATAAAATGACCAAATTGGAGAAATCTTTCCTCTATCTTATGGAAAAAAGAATTTAATTTTCCACCATTAAGTATAAGGTTAGTTGCTGTTACTTTTATTCTCATGGGTACTTTTTATCAATTTTCCTTATGTTTCTAGTTTCATATTCAGTCTTTTTAGAGAAGTTGTCATCTTTTGAAATAATCATCTTGCCCACTTACTGTACTATTATAATGAAATGCATTGTTTGATTTTTCAAATGTTAACTCACTTTGCTTTACTATGATAAACTCATCTTGATCATTATATAGCATATGTCTATATTGCTGAAGTCAGTTTGCTAATATTTTGTTAAGGATGTTTGCATCTAATATTGATTAGTAGTGTTGGCTGTGGGTTTTGTTTATTGGTTTGTTTGCTTGTTTTCTTGCTTAGTTGTGTGCAAATTATTTGAAAGATTTGGTTTTTATTGTTATGTTGGCCCTGTAAAATAAGTTAGGAAAAGTTTGTTCCTCTTCTATTTTCTGTAAGTCTTTTTTGGAAGATTAGTGCTATTTTGCCTTTTAGTGTTTACTAGAATTCAGCACTGAAACCATCTGAACTTGGTGCTTTCTCAAAGGTAGAACATGTTTCATAGGCATGGGCTACTCACATGCTCTGTACAGGCCCATTAGGTCTGGGTGGTTAATAATATTTTTAAGTGTCTTCCATAGTTTCACTGCTCTTTTCAGACTAGTGGTTCTGTCAGTTAATTAGATGGTTGTTAAAATGTCTAATTGAATTGGTGGGGAATGTTCAATTTCTTATTTTAATTTTGTTAAATATTAAATATTATTTGAAGTATTTAGAAGTCATTATTAAGGGCATACACACATGTTTTTATGTCATCCTGAGTAATTCATCCTGATATCATTATGATTTATCTGTTTTTTTTACCTCTGGGAGTACTTATGGTCTGGAAGTACGTTTTATCTAACATTGGCTTGGCAACTCTAGCCCTGTTATACATATAGATTTTATATTATATCTTTGTGGCAGACAGGGTTTAAGAATGTATGCTTTTGTGAAAGTACCTTCCCTTAGAACCCTTGCTTCTTAGCAATAGATCACATGAGGTATGACTGTATGCACAAGATTAATATGAGTAGCACCCATCTTGCTAGAGTTTCTCTTTTCTTCCACTTTGAAGAAGCCCTGAGTCCTACAACTGTAAGAAAAAATATGGTACCAACAGCCATGTTCTTGAGAAAGCAGATCCTTCCCTACTGGATACTTCATATGAGATTCCATTTCTGTATTTGGCCCCATGAACACAGCTTTGTGAGACACAAAGCTAACACCTAGGTAAGTAAGATGCACCTGAACTTCTGGTCCACAAAGGCTATGAGATAATACATGCATTGCAATACAATGCTGTATTTGTGGAAATTGTGACATAGAGATGGAAAATGGACACATTAGCCCATCATTTGTGTTCAGCCTCTCTATGTCTGTATATTGTTGGTGATCTGTAGACAGCAAAGAGTTGGAGCTTGTCTTGTTTTAAATTATGAAGCACTGCTTAAGTGGTGACTTGGGGATATATGTTTCTTCTCAGTTGGGCAGCAATTTCAAAATATGAGTTCTAAGTTTTCATCGGCAGGGAAAGAGGGGGATGAAAGAGAAACTGGATTTTAATTGCTTCTGCTTTAAAGTGATACATTTCAAATCTGTACAGCCAGCCATAAGTAGCCACATGAGTCTGGGGATTGCAGGGAATCATAGAGAACATATATAAAGCCATATGTATGTCAAAATGCTTAACAGGGAACCAGTGAAAATAATATTAAGATGATTAATTTCAAATGTTTTATTGTCTATTCTTGGAAGTTTTAATGGATATAATTAAGCAATAAAGAAAAATTATAATTACTGCAAATAAAAGAATAACATAAACTTTAAACTTATGAAGTTATCATTTAAAAATGACCAGTTCATATGACAGGAAAGCAAATTAATGCCTTCTTAGTGATAATTTGCTCAATCTTCTTCTATTTTTACTCACATCCAATCAGGATGCACTGTAATCCCTGCTAGCCCAGTCAAACCAGTTTTGTCCAGTTGTTCATTCTCTTTGTTTCAGGAGTAGCATATAAATATATTTTTATATCTTTATACATATTCTTTAATCATATATTCACTATACACACACTAAATATGTAATCTTGGTTTTACTTTCCAAATTACTTATCAGTTTTTTTGGATGGTTTGTTTTATACAATTTATTTTTTATATTGTATATTTTTAACCTCCAAATTCTGGAGTCTCCCTGAACTCAAACATAGACTCTGTTCTTCTTTTTCTATAATATTGCTACATGATCTTACCCACTCTTGCAGATTTAAATACCATCTAAAACTAAGTAGTCTTGAAATTGATATCTCACAATTGAAGCCTTTACCCTGGAAGCATTTAGGATTTCCTCTTTACTATTAATATTCAAAATTACACTGAAATGTCTCTTGGTATGAGTTTTTATCTATCTATCTATCTATCTATCTATCTATCTATCTATCTATCTATCTATGTATCTATTTACTGCTCAGTAACATGAAACCTCTAGAGCATATGAACACTCCTTTTTCTAGAGTTAAAAAAATTATTATATTTTAAAATAAAATTCCCCTTCTCCATCAACTGTGTTTCATAAATTTAAATTACAATTGCTACTGTAATACAAATGGTCTATTATATATTTTTAAAATTTTATGATGTCCTCTTTTTTTTCTTAATGTTTATACAAACAAGATCCTATTCTGTGTTTGAGATGTATGTTTTCTTGGATCTGGTGAAGCTGGTTAAAATAACTGTGTGTGTGTTTGTGGGTGTGTGGCCCTGATGTGTGTGGAGAGAAAGAGAGAGATCAATTTGTTGTTCCACTTATTTATGCTTTCATTGGTTGATTCTTGTATGTGTCCTGACAGGGGATCACACTGCAATCTTGGCACATCAGGATGCTCTAGCCAACAGAGCTACTTGTCCAGGTCCCAAAGAAGTTATTTCAATAAATCAGAATGATGATTGGACTTTCACATCAGACAGTAAAGTGAATTACATGGCTAGATTCTCCATAGCATGTGAGGTCCTTGATCACACAATGGAGCTAGGCATTCTCACAACTGTAGGCGTCAGAGTGTTTACCTCTGGTGTGGGAGGACAGTCCTGTAACACCTTCCTAGATAGAATTGCCCTTCCTTTATTTCAGTTTTCATCTGGTTTCATGAGAGGTTCTAGATTTCCCTCACATTTCTGCTATGATTGTCTTCCAGGTTCCAATACTTTAATATGATGCCTAGTGACAATGGGTAACACAGATTTGTGACTGCTTAGTGTCTGTCTAGAAATATTGGTGCTTCTTTTCATAAGCATTGATGATTATGTATAAAACTAGTGTTGTGGTTACTCCCACAAGTGAATTGTACATACTACAGTCTTGAAAATAAGAATGATGTACCCAATATCCCTTTGCTGCATATGTCCTACAGGCAATATTATTTATCTTGGGTTCGTATTATATAATTCTGGTGAGATATTTCCTTTCTGCAGGCAGTAAGCTGCAAGAAAAAGTAGAAACTAATTCAAACAGAAACTGCTTTATGACTTACTTAAACATTTTTACTTGACAGCATTCTCAACACAGGTCAAAACAGTTCTTGTAGCCTCAACATTGCTAATTAAAGCAATACATACAAATTTTGGTTTTATATAATAAAAATTAAAAAAAAGTACTTGTTGGCACAAATACAATACATCATGTATCAAAGGAGTATGTTTTTGTAAAAAAAAAGCCTCCAATATATTAACAATAAACTGCTATAAAATGGGAACCAGGAGAGAATGTAATGTTGAAAAAATGATTTTTACTTTGTGCCAAATAGAAAATCAAACAATTTTCATGCATATGGCATACAATAAAAGCTAGAAAAATGTCCAAATTCTATCATTTCCTGTAATACATGTAAATAACATCTGTGGGTTCCACTTTGCAACTGCCAAAAAAATAGATGATGATGATGAGTTAATCACATCTTTGCTGGGGAGAAAATTCATAGGCTGAATATCGTAGGAGACAACAAAGTGTTTAGATCTGTGCATCTGAGAAACATCACTAATTAAATATCCATGCATTTAAAAATAAATATAAATATAAGCCAACTTTTAAAAAATATCAGCAGTATCACTGAACTTATACTTCCTGTAGAGTATTATATGATTACTGTTAAAATTTCCAAAGGTCTTAAGACATGAGTGTATTTAGGATAACAGAAGAAAAGTAGGGAAAAAATACCAAGAATTATTAGACTCATGAATGATTTCGTGAAATATAGAGGCCTAGACTTAGATAATATTTATGTTTTAACCTTTGTCCTCTTTGACTATTTCTTTCTCATGGCTGGTCCTCAATTTCTATAATTATTGATTGGCAGAGATGACCTCACAGATCCCTTCCTCTCTAATGTTCTATGACTTTCAGATTTCATAGTAATCTTCTGAATGATTAATATAACCAGAAGTAGTAATTAGCAATCGTGCTATGGGTGATGGTATTTGTCTTACATTATCAGATTCAACAGAACTTTCTTATGTTAACATTGTAGCTCTTGGTGTTCGTACATTATAGAACTATGCCCACCTAATTAAAGGTAGTAAGTTCAGAAGGATGGAAGAGATGCGTGGCCTGTTTAGTACACCAAAAGTCAAAACAGAGTCTCACACTTTTAGCAATATTTGAAATAATAATAAGCCAGGTCAAGAATCTTCAGGTTTGAATATTTAAGCATTTTAAAACCTTTCAGTCTAAAAAGGAGCCATCTCTCTATTTTGAAATAGATAAGGCTTAGACTTGGAGCATAAGAATTCTTAATGAAAAAGATGTCACTATTCACATTAATCAATAAACAGAGTATTATATGCAGTGATGAGGAAGAACTGATTAATGAGATGTCCAAGTTTTCAGTAAGAAAAATACCTCACTTCAGATCTCACTGTAATTTCCTAACTGTTAATCGAGATATTGACTTTTTAAAATTTTAATTGTTGTTCAAGTACAGTTTTTGGCTTTTACCCCCATCCTAGCCCACCAACCCAGCCCTCCCCACCTCCCTCCCATTTCCACCTCCCCCTCGTTATTGTCCATGTGTCCTTTGTACTGGCTCCTGCAAACTATTTGTCCTTGCCCTTAAAATTCTCTCCCCTCTCCCATCTGGTCCCTGTCAGCCTGTTCTCTATTTCAGTGTCTGGTTACATTTTGCTTGTTTGTTTGTTTGTTTTGTTGATTAGATTCCTGTTAAAGGTGAGGAAAGAAGGCCTCACAGAAGTAGGTCTTTTAGCGTTTAAAGAATAAATCAAATAGCTTTGGGACATATAAATATAGGATTAACATTATGCACTATATGGTCCATATTGCTTTATGTGAAGTTACTATATTCTTTGTTGGCTAGAGCCTCTGGTAAACTATCTGTTCATGTTATATTGTACAACTTTCAATATAGTAAAAAAACATACTATTTGTTTCACCTAGGTACATATTATTTTTTATTTTTTATTGAAATATATTTTACATATAACATTGTGTAAGTATGTACAACATCTTGATTTGATACATTTACATATTGTAATGTGATTGCCATATTATCTCTATCATATCACATCATTACCATTTTTTGTTGTGAGTATAATTATTATCTAGTTTCTTAACAAGTATGAAGATTATAATACAGTACTCTTGTCTCTATTCATAAAATTTTATGGAACCACAAAAGATGTTAAATAGCCAAAGCATCTGAAGAAATAAGAACAAAGCTGGAGGCATGATACTTCCTGACATGAAGCTATACTACAAAACTATAATAATTAAAATAGTATTGTACTGCCATAAAAATAGACACCTAGACCAGTGGAACAGAATAGAGGGCTAATTAAAGCCCCATATATATGGTCAACTAATATTCAACAACGGAGCCAAGAACACACAATTGGGAAAGATAGTCTCTCCATCAAAGGATAGTGTCTTCAACAAACCATGTTTGAAAATTGAATAAACACATGAAGGAAAATTAAATTAGACCACTATTTTATAGCACTCATAAATATTTACTGGCAATAGATCAAGACTGAAAATATGACCTGGAACCATAAAATTCCTAGAAGAAAACAGGGAAAAATCTCCTTGACACTGGGGTTAACAGTGATTTTTTGGATATAATTCTAAAAGCATAAACAACAAAAACAAAAAAAACCATGTTGGGGGTATATCAAACCCACCCAAGAACATAACAAAAAGAAATTTCCAAAAGCCCACTATTAACATTAAAATGCCTTATTAAGTTTGTAGAATATCAGCTATTATGGGGCAGTCTTCAGGTAAAATATGCTCAACATTAATATCACTGCTAAGCATTTTGTTTGCAATTCTGATTAGATCTGTCCAGTAGTAGAACATCAAAAAGACTATATTAATAGACATATAAAAGAATGTTCAACATGCCTAACCATCAGAGAAATGCATATTAAACCCTCAATGGGGTATCTCCTCACACCTGTCAGAATGGCTACCATCAATAAATCAACAAACAACAAGTGCTGGTGAGGATGTGGCAAAAAGGTTCCCCTACTGTTGGGAATGCAGATTAGCGCAGCCACTGTGGAAAGCAGTATGGAGATACTTCAAAAATGTTAAAATATTTCTTCCAGTAGAAAGCATGGTGGTATTGATATTGTTATTTATGAAACTAGCATTCATAATGAGGCACACAGAGCTTGTAGCAGAATAAGAGACAACTTGAAGTGCTGTTCATTTTTCTAGCTGTGGCTGCCAAATATGTGACAGAGCTCAGTGGTTGTCAGCTTAGATGCTCATCCACAGCTGCACAGAGATGGATGAGTGAGCCTGGCTGAGATGAAAATTTCTCCAGCTGATGCACAGACCAATGAGCACTAATGCATGCTTCTTGTTTAGGCCATTGAGTTTTGCTGTACCAACATCTGGTAGCAATAATAATAACAAAAATAATTAATATGAATCCATACTTTAATTTTGATTTTCTCAAGGTTGTAGACTAATAGTACACAAAGACATCAGTGTTCAGAAAAACAAAATCAAATTGACATTTCAATAAAGCTTCCAATATATTTATGGTATCTGTATAACTATATTTAGAGTTTATGATCTCTAAATCATGTTAAGTGGTTTAAAATGGCAAGGTTTTTTTTAATCCTCACTTTTTGTTGGTGGTTATTTTCTCAGACTGAGCCATGCCTCCAACTCTTCTTCAAATGAGAAAATACATAAAGCCTTTTGTGGTTTTTTTGTTGCTGAGATATCAAAGTTTATTGGCATACTATGTGAGACTCTTTGCAAAGTATTCTGAAGAAACCTTGGCAGTCTCACCCGCCATTAAACCCTAGGCATCCTGGTCACGGTACACGACTCCTGAATGCACTATACACATTTTTCTCTGTGACTTTGTCATGCTTCTGTATTGACAAGCATAGGGAATATAGCCAATAATATTGTAATAATTATGCATGATGTTGGTGGGACCTGAAAATAATGAAGAGACCACTTCGTAAAGTATGTGGTTGTCTAACCACTAAGCTGTACACCTGAAACTAAAACAAAATTAGATTGGACGTAAATGATAATTGAAAAAAAAACTTAAAAAAATGTGTGCTGTTTAAGCCAAAAACAAAACAAAACTCTTCTAAGGAAATACTGCTTATTTCTAAGATAAAGGGCAGGGATGTGTGTGCAAGATCAAGAAGACAGACCTTGAAATGGGAAGAAATGAAAGAAAGAAGAAAGGCCCACTGTGGGCTGGGCTGGTCCTTCCCTCCCTTCCCCTTCCTTGCTCTTCCCTCCCTTCCTCTCAGTTTCCTTTTCTCTTTTCTTCCCCTCTCCTTCTCTCTCTCTGTCTTTCTCTCTCTCAGTTTTGGAAATTCATGGGAAGAGAAAGAGAAGGTGGGAGAAATATGACTTGTATCATATAAGACAGATGAGAGGGAAGTTTAATACACTTATGATATTTTTAAGAGGCTGGAGTAATTAAATATTTAAATTGCTTTCCAGTTGGAGAAAAAAGAAATAAGGTTAATTGATATTAAATTAAAAAATGTAATTACATTTTTATGATACAAAAATAAAAATTACAATAAACACACACTACTATCTCAGGAAAAAACAATCAATTTATCAACTCTTTGTAGGTAATTTTATTTACTTATTTATTTTTATTTTATTATTTTGCAGGTACAGTTTTCTGCCTTTTATTTTCATCCCAGCCCACTCCCCCCAAATAATTTCTTATAATCTATTTTATCATAACTACTACTCTTAATTTTCATAATATTTTAAAAATATTTAAAAAATAAATGATTTTGTTTTACTTTGCTAAACTTTAGTTTAGTTAGGAATATAGTGTAAAAATTCTTGTTTATTTTTAAACCTGTATTTTTATTTTTTATTAGTGTGAAATGTCTTATAGGACTGGTCGATCTTATATGCAATGTAGCAACAGATAGTAAAAAACAGAAAAAATAAAATAGACATTCCAGTACAAATAGCTAAGGCTTTTTTTATTAATTTATTCATTCAATAAATTTCTGCTGAAAGTTCCCCATCCATGCATGTATCTAATGTATGAGTACTTACCATTTGGAGGCATAAAAGTGGATGAATGATATTTGTTCCGTATCTTTAAGGAGCACTCTTTTGTAAGTGAAATCCTTGTGACCTAAAGCACTGTAAACATAAAGGCAATATTCAATTTAATGAGAAAGACTGATAAGTACTTAAATAAAGTACTTAATCAAATAAAATCAGAGTACCAAATGTTATGAAACTATAGATAAAGTATTGAGACACCTTTGGGATGAGGAGCATAGCAGTAATTTACCTGGATGGTATGGCTCTTGGTGACCCAAAATAATTATTTTCCAGTAGTCAATTTAATACACAGACTTAAAAATATTCAAACACAATTAAAGATTCTCCTGATTTCAGTACCCTGGAGGCTTTTAATCAGTTCATATTGACCAATATCTAATAAGTTTGTAGGGGATTCTCTTATGTGTTCTTATACTTCAAGGCAACCATTGATGTTGAGACGAAGTTTCCTATAGTAAATCAGGAATGAAAAGTTACAGAATGAAAAAAACCTGAAAATGCCATGCTAATTGTGAAGTTAGAAAATTCTTAACTTTAAATAAATTATGTATAGTTTTTATTTGCATATATACTAATTTCTATGCTCTCTAGGGAACTCAACTAACAATAGATGAAATTTCTTGTTGTTACACCACTTTCCAAAAATGATACTTCTAGTATTTTTAATTCTACCTTTTTGATGGATTTGTAAGCTAATGTGGTTTTAAATTTTATTTTTTTGATGATGAATTTGTTGAACATCTTTGCATAGGCTTATTGGTCATTTGCATACTTTAACAACTTGGGGAGTTTGTTTTGATATCATTAGTTTATTTGTATATGCTAAATGACAGCTTTGTTTAGACATAAACTGTGCATACATTTTCCCATGGAATGTGGTTTTCCCACTCATTTTCTGAAGCATGACTTTTCATGAATTAAATGGTTTTTCTTCTGACTAGAAGAAAAATCATTTTATGGTTTCATATTATGGTTTAGGTTTTGAATTTAGGTTATGGTTAATTTTCATGTATGGTGAGAGATAGAATTTCATATGAATGTCATTTTTTTATGAAATATATTTTTAAGAACTTCCTTTTTCCTTTTGGGCTGCATTGGAAACATTTTCAAATGTCAAGTGGTAAATATAGCTCTATTTCTGTGTTCTTTGTTTTTTTAATTCATTTTTTAATCTTTATGTCAATATTGTATTATCTTGTTTAGTACAGATTTATCTTAATTCTTGAAGTCTGATATCAGTATGTGTTGATCAACTGCATCAAATTCTTATTTTTCAAGATTGCTTTGTAAATTTTATGTCTTTTGGGTTTCCATTTACATAGGAGGACTAATTTGACAATTTCTGAAAAAGAAATATCTGCTGTGTTTATTACTGGGGTTGTGTTAATTCTGAAGATTATTTGGGGGAAAATTACATTTTACAGCCATCTTTCCAAAGCATTAGAACATAGCATGTGTCTTGTTTGATTTAGCTATTCTTTAATTTCCCTAAGCAATGTTCTATAGTTTCCTCTGAGATAACTCATACTTTTTTAAAGTTTATTTATGTGTAACATAAATTTGATGCTATATTTAATGTATGCACAGCTTAAGCTGTGCCCTTCACGCTGATTCTGGGCTTTGACCAAATGGGCAGGAGCAAACATAATGTAAGCAAAGATTTGCAAAACACCCCAGTTCTGGTGGAATCCTGCTACTGTATGAAGAAGACTGGGGTGTTATGTTGAAACATTCACTTAGGAATTTGCTACTTTGCTACAGTGTTCCTCTAGACACCTCTGGCACATACAAGGCCAGAGCCCCTAAGGACTTGATGTCTTGGTTTCTTCCAGAAGAAACTCTCTCCAGTCTACATTCTGAGAAATGAAAGTAGAATCCAAAGTTGCCTCTTCTCTGCTCAATTAGAGGGAGGAACCCTCAGTGTTTTGAAACTTTCCAGGATTACATGTGGGTTCATTTTCCAGTTCCCCCAGCATCTTTGCTTGTTTTCTCTTTCTCGTATATCCACTCTGTGTTAGGTCAAATAACCATGTTCTCTGGTTCTTCACCCACACTATGAAGAAATAATTTATGTACTTTGCAACTCTGAAATATTTCTTTCTTTGATCCAATTCTCTCTCCGATCATCTCTCTCTGTCTCTCTTTCTCTCTTCAGTTAGTGGCTGAATTTCCTTCCCACATTTTTCTTCATGGTTCCACATCTGTGCGATGAAGTGTCCTGTGGTCAGCCATTCCTGCCTGGAAACATCTTTACCCATTTTCACCCACACATCTTACCTTTATGTCACTTTTGTTTATCTCAGGGAATGGCATGATTCTTTTTATACTTTTCTGTATGAATTTAATTTTTTTCAATTTAATCCTCAAGCAACAGAGATGGAAGATTTGTCAGGTGCACTTTCTGAAATGAATATATAATAAATAACTATGTGTTGTATCTGTTTGCTCATCTACTTTAAGATTCTCCCACTAGAAGGTGAACTCTACAGATGCATCACAGGGTCCACGGTGTCTGGAATGGGACTCTCATGGGGCAAATGTTCAAAGTACATTATTGAATAAGTAAATGAATGAAAGATACTAAAACACAAAACAGCTGGGATACTTAATAGTGATATATAAGATATGCATAATATATTTAATGTTGGTTTTTAGCCTTTTCTATTTGACGATTGCTACTGAAACAAAGGAATCTTCTTGAGAAATATTTGAATGAGAATAAAAGATATAATACTAAGAGAAAAATATAGTTGTATACAAATATTTTTGTGATTCACAAATAAATATAAAATTGTAGTACTCTAATAAAAACGTTATTTAGGCACTTATATAAATATAGGTTTGTGGCCAAACTAGAATTGAAACATTTACTCTATATTTAGTACTATTTTTTGGGAAAGATGACTGCATTCTAGGAAGTTTTTGTCAATTCTCCAGCCTTCCAGTCAGGGCGCCTGTCAGCATTTCTTGACCTCCCCTCTGCCCTCATGACCAATATCTAATTTTTAGCTAGTTCTTTAAATTACAGTTCTGCCATAGCTTTCTCAACTCCCTTAGGTCCACAAATAAAAAATTAACAGGTAAAACTAGTTTAATCTAAATCTGTAGTTAAATTATTTGCTGTATGGTCAGAATCTATAACAATGATTTTTAAGGTATGGATGATATAAGTGCAAAGGTAAACAGTATAACATTGCTGCTTACAGATTTCTATTTCCCCCTTTTCTACAGCTATTTTAGTAAGTACAACGCTCCTGCTTCTCTTTCAGGAGGCAGTGTGTTGCAACCATCTCTCCCTCTCAACAACATGCAGTGTAATTTCCGCTTTCACTGCCCTTAAGCAAAGTGATTATCCATGTTGGGAAAGCAGCACGTTAGCATTTTTGATGTAATCCTTGTCTTGTATTTTACTCAGAGGCATTTTCTTTTTTGCTAGTTTATGCAATTACAAGCAGGGGATAAAAACCATGAAATCACCAGAAGAAGTAGTGTCACTGCTGTGGATCTGCCTTGCGGTCGTGTGACGAACAGTGTCCCTTCTGACACGGGTGTCATGTAGCATTAGCAAAATGACCTAAAGTTATTATTTTATTAGAATAATGTAAAACGAGATAGACATTCAAAACAAGTATTCACAATTACCATGTCATCTTTGAAATACTCATTCCTTAATGGTTATGTAGCAATGTTGACAGTGGCAAACACTCGTCACTAATTTACTAGTCATGGGTTTTTTCTTTCAATTTTTTATGATTTCAGATAATTTTTCTGCCATTTAATCGAGATACAATATTCATCAAATATTTGAGTAACATATCAAGTACTCTGTATTCTGTTTTCCAATAGTAACAGTATTACTACCCTTAAGTAAGCAAATTACTGTCTATAAAGATTTTTATAATCACTATGGCACTTAATACTTACCTAATCTATAGCATATAATGCAGTATAAATTTTCTGCTCTCACACTGACATTTCTTTTATTTCAAGCATTTTTCCAATAAATAAAAGACACTGTATCTTGAGGATGTGGGTGGCTATAAGATGTGAAAGTAATGTTGCAGCTGTGAGAAAATAAAATTTAAATTAGTTCCTCTATAATCAATTAAATAAGTTAAAACTTTACCTCCAATATTATCAAAATTCTTTAAGTGACATACACAGGGAAGGAGGTAAAGTTGAAAGCAGCTAAGTTCTTCAATAGTCTACTTGTACTGTTTTCATCTATTTATAAGAAAATATCTGCCTCTTTTCTTGTTAACAAATATTGCTTATATAATAATAAAAATAAAATAACAGCAGCATATGCTATTAGTATGGATATAGAAACCATAAAATCATAAGGAAGGGAGTGGAAATCCCTTCATTATAGCCTTTTGAGAAAAACTGTCATTAAAATTCTTTAAAATTCCATATTTGAGGAAATCATGGAAAAGTTTATAGGATCTCACAGATCATAAAGTGAAATTAACGCTAATATAAATTAGTACTCAACTAGCATCACATATGTGTTAAGCCTTTTAGGATGAGAAATTTATTTATTTATTCAAAAATATATATAACTAAACAATATGGTCCAAAACACTGTCCAACACCTAGGCTACACCAATGAGCCAAGTAGAAAAGCATCCCTGACATTTTGGAGTTTATATTCTAGCAGAGGAAGCAGAGAATAAACAATCAATACAATACATTTTAACTTACATAGTGTATGAAAAACTGATTAAGTGCTATGGAAGGAAAAAAAAATAAAAGTAGAGCCAGAGAGAAAGGAGAAACAAAAGCACTAACTGAAGTAGCAAGACTTCACTGAAAATATAAAGAAGGTCGGTATTAACCAAGCACATACCTGGGCCCAGGGAATGTGAGGCCCTAGGCCCAGCTAAAGCGGTGTAGTCAGAGAGGGTGAGGACTGGTTGGACTTGAAGAGTGGAAAAGGAGACAATTTGACAATTATGATAAAACAAGGACTGATCGAATAAGACATTGAGATGACCTAGGAGACAGCATATTTGTTTGTTTCTGCCAAAAGTCTGTGTGCGTGGGTGTGTTTCCCTCATGCATAGAGGGAAAAAATAGAAAATAAAGAAGGTAAAATTGGAGGAAAGGCACAGGACAGGCCTTGAGTCTTCTCAGAGTATATGTCATGATTAATGAATCATATAAACATATTACTATAGTAAATATTTTAAACTATTAAAAGAGAAAAGTTATAGAAAGTATTTTAGTAGTTTAAAATATTAAGTAATTATAAAACTATAAAATGTTTTAATTAAAACATAGTTGGCATACAATATTGTATTAGTTCCAGCTGTACAACATAGTAATTTAACATTTATACTCCTTACATGCAATCATATGTATACTACACATCTGTTACCATGCAAAGTTATCAAAATATTAACTACATTTCCTTTGCTGTGTGCTATATCCTGGGGGCTTATTTTATAACTCCAGGTTTGTAGCTCTTAACCCCCTTAACCTTTTCCACCCATGCCTCCCACTGAAATTGTAAAAACATTTTAAGTCTGAAATGAAATCTTAAATATTGAAGCTGTAGGTGTCAACCAGAGTAGAAGCACTTAAAGACATGGAAGAGAAAATCAAAGAAAACACATTGGGCAAAATTTATAAAGCAGAATATCTTTATAATGAAAACAAAAACAAAAACGGTGTTATAAGAAAATATTTTTTAAAAGAATAAAAGAGAGGAAAGAAGGAAAGAAGGAAGGACAAAGATGAGAAAAGGAGAGAAAGAGAGGCAACAGACAATTGTACAACACTTTATTTCCCCAGTGTACTAAAAGGAGTAAGGCTAGAAGTCAGTTAGCCATGCATAGTAGGCAGCTCAGAGCAACTGAAACATGCACATGTGGAGTGTATAGGTGTACATATGTGTATGGATGCAAAGCTGACTGATGCAAACTCAGTGTTGAACAATTAAGGAAATGCAGAGGGTACCTCACAGGTTATCATGGAATTTTTCCCACATATAAGTCAATCAAGATGGATATAAATTTTATTCATCTTTTTTAAGTTGACCATTTTTCCAAAATATGATTAATAAATAAGAAATCATATGGCCAAGTTTCCTTGCTGAATTTCTGGTGTTTTTAGCAGAGAAATGTTTTATGGTGGAAGATTATATAACAATAAGAACAGAAAACAAATTCTAGATATACAAGAGGATTTACCAGCTGATCACTTTGAGACTACTCCCCAGCTCACCAATTCTTGGCGAGAATTGGTAGACTGCACAAACCATATATTTTATGATGAAAATTTGAATGTCAAAAGCATGACTCCTTTGGCTAATGTTAGTGGGTGACATGATAATTGTGTGGATTTGAAATCATCCCAGAAATGCTTAATAAGATGTGACTCCATTCTTTGCTGCATTCCCCACACAAATAGCTTTAGAGTTCAGCAACTATATATATACCTAATAAATACATATATATGAGGTCTGTTCGGAAAATGTTCAGCTATTGTTACTATAATGAGAATGGTTTGCGTGGCATGGATAAAACCTGGCAGTCAAGGAGAGTGGGCTGGAATACCCATGTGTGAACAATGACAAATTCACTATACTACTAGTCAGCGGGGGGTGGTAGATGCCATTGAGTGAGTATGTGTACTGTGTGGCTGTCACATTCAAAATGACTGAGCAAGTAGAGCAACAAATCTAGGTGAAATTTTGCATTAAGATTAAAAATTTCTCCATGGAAACTATTCATATGATTCAGAAGGCCACAGCTATGGGGAGCTGGTGACTGGAAGCTTCATCACTACAATACACCTGCTTATGCATCATGTCTTACGTAGAGTTTTTTGGTGAAATATCAAATCACCCAGGTGACTCAGTTCCATGACAGCCCAGATTTGGGACCCTGCAACTTCTGGCTTTTTCCAAAACTAAAATCATCTTTGAAAAGGAAGAGATTTCCCTCCACAGGTTTGAGAGTTACTCAAGTATCATTTAACAAGAAAGGTGACTTATAGACGTAAATAGAGAAAGTGAAGAGAGCTTGATATATAGGAGAGAAGAAACAAAGACAGATTTATAATTAGTTTTCAATTTGACATGAATGAGCTATGATACACAGGCTAGAAAAAAGGTCAGATTTAAGATGATATTTGAAGGTCAAAGTTGTAGTCATGAATATCAAATATTATGAGGAGTTAAGAATGACCAGGAGTGGATGGTATTAATTCATTACTTTCTTTCATTGTAAGAGTTTATTGACTAGGCACAAAGACATAGAACTGTGTGTTGTCTAAAATGGGTAATGGTAGAAGAGAATTTTTTGAAAACATATGTACTGACTCAGAGAGGCCGAAAAGTCTTCAGAAGGGAGTTTCCAATACATCCAAAGGAAAAACCAAGGGTGACCGATGGACCATGATCCAGAGGAGGTGGGTGGGAAGGGTTTTATTTTATCCAAAAGAGAGTTCCTCAATATGTGAAATGAATTCCATGGAAATGAAAAGTAAATGGTTTTCCTCATCTAGGAGAGCTTGAAAATTTGGTTTATTGGGCATAAACCAAATATCTGCCATAAATTCGGTTTATTGGGCAGGCAGCTATGTGCCCCATTGTTCAAACTCCAACATAAAAACCATGTACTAAGAACATGTCAAGGAGAAAACCAATTATGCCATATTGAAAGCAAATGAACTGTGAAGCTGGCCCAGAAGTAAAAAGGAAAAGTGACAAAGATTATGAATATAAAAAAAATGAGAATGTTCAGGAATATATGAGGTAATGGTTGATTCATAGATCTCAGTTGCCTATTTAAAACACTTAAATTTATGTTGGCCCAAGAGTAGTGTAATTTTAAATAATTGCATTTTATTTCATCATTAGAAAAATTTAGTTTTACTTCTAAGTCCTGCGGATCCCAGTAATGAGATATTAGATTTGAATATTTGTCTTTTTCTCTTTCTCTTTCTTTTCTTCCCTCCCTCTCTTTTTCTTTATTTCTACTCCCCTCCCCTTTCCTCTTTTTCTTTAAGATCAGTGAATTATGCAAACGGCATCACTTCATAATTTTATTATTTTATCATTTTTAAAGCTATTCATAATGCTAACTCTTAGGTAATTCAGATAACTTAGTATGTTACTAATTAAGACCCAGGCTCAAAACACCACATACTGAATAGAAGAAAGATTTTGCTCACTTTCTGCCTTTAGAGAAGTAAAGAGAAAAGCAGTTCTATTTTTAATTTCTTAAACAAAACTTCATTTCATTTTCATCATGGCTTAAAAATTTACATTGTCATTAACAATGCACATAGATTTTCTTTCCTTTACATCTTTGCCAATATTTACTGTCCCTTCTCTTTTTGATACAGTCACTCTAACAAGTGTGACATCTAGTTGTGGTGTTTATTTTCATTTCCCTAGTAATTAGTGATACCGAGCATGTTTTCTTAAACCTGTTCACCATTTTGAAAAATCTTTACGGGTGCTTTATTTCATTCAGCATTTGGAAAAATGTCTATTCACTACATTTTCCCATTTTTAATCAGATTGTGTTTTTGATATTGAGTTATGTGAATCCTTTATATATTTAGAATATTAATTCCTTATTGAATATAGGTTTGTAAATATGTTCTCACATTCAGCAAGTTGCCTTTCCATTTTGTTGATGTTTCTTGTGTCTTATACTGTACATAAGCTTGTTAGTTTGAGGTAGACCTTCTGATTTGTTTTTCTGGTTTGTGCTTTTATTTTCATCTTCAGGACATTGCCGCTAGACCAAAGTCAGAAAGCTTTTTCTGTTTATTTTCTTCTAGGAGATTTATAGTTTCAGGTCTTATGTTTAAGTGTTTGATGCATTTTGAGTTCATTTTGTAAGTGGTATGAGATGGGGGTCCAGTTTCCTTCTCCGTATGTTACAACCCCAGGAGTTTGATGGGAAGCCTTTCCCACAGGCAAGCCTCAAATAAGTCTCCAGCCTGGCCAACCTCTTGTCTGGCGTCTTGTGAGAGATCCTGAAATAAAGAATTTAGCTCCGCTACCCTCGGGTTCCTGACCCTCACACATTCTCAGATAATGTGTTATTTTATACAGCCAAGCTTGTGGCAATTTGTTATGCAGCAAAAGATACCTATTTTGGTGTCTGGAAGTGAGGTGCTGCTCTAATAAATACATGAAATTAAGAGAGTGGCTTTGGAATAGGGCACTGGATGCAAGCTGGGAAATTTTTGAAAAGCATACAATTATAAGTCAGAACTTTGAGGACATTGCCAGTGATGGCTCAAAAGAAAGTGAGGAATATTATTAGAAAATGGAGTAGGAGGACCTTGGCTGTGTTGCCTTGTAAACCAGAGAGTCATGGGTTTGATTCCTGGTTGGGGCACGTGCCTGGTTACTGGTTCAGTCGCTTGTTGGGGAACATAGGAAAGGCAGCCATTGATGTTTCTTTCTCTCATCAATTGTTTCTCTCTCTCTCCCTCCTATCCCCTATCTTTAAAGATCACTAAGCATGTCCTTAGGTGAGGATTAAAAAAATGGAGTAAGGGGAATCTTTGCCTGTACCGGGAGAGCTCAGTGAAATTCTCTTCAGCTACTATATGGAAAACAGAGCACATCTTATGTATGAACTTGGTTATTTTGCTAGGAAAGTCTCCAGGCAAAGTGTTGGAGATGCCATCTGATTTATTCTTTCTGTTTAGAGTAAAATGTGAGAGGAAATAATTTGAAAAAAGAACTGTTACAAAGAATTTTATATTTTTGAAAATCCTGAGCTTTTCCAGATGAAAAGAGGCTAAAATTAAGAGATTGTTTCTAAGAACTGTCAGGAAAGGACAACCTTTAGATAAAACTTCGTACAGAAAAACACTGAGGGTATAACCATGTGAGCTTTTTCTAAAATTTTAAAAGACCAATTAAGAATTTTGTCACACAATTGGTTCTTTAAAGAGACAGGTTTGTCTCAGATTCTCTCAAACTAGCAACGAGACTCTAGGAAGCATAGTCTCTTTGCCTCTATTCCTCTCAGCATCTGGTCGTAGAGAGAGGAATCTTGAGGGAATCTGTGGAGATAGCTTTTGTCTAATGAAGTAAGCTCCTATGAAATCCACAGACTATGCACTCCATTTTTGAGAAAATTATTTGTGACAAAACATTGCCAGCTGAGACGGAAGGGGACAGGGAGAGTGGACAATGAAAAGAGGCTCCCAGGATTCTGAAACTCCGCAGGTAGGAAGCAGGCTGATAAAACTCATGCGTGGTACTTTCCTAGAACAGGGATTGTGACTAGGAGCTGGATAAAGCACCTGGCAATTTGAGGGAGAGCTATTGAGAATTATTCCCAGGCTTTGGAAGTTAGTAAAGAATGGAACATTTCTCTGACTGCATTTTAAAATCACCAGTGAATGCACCTGTGAATCCTGGGTACCTTTACTGTAACGTTTTTGAACAGAAATCTCAACACACCTGCTATCCTGACTATTCTACCATGTGTGAGGATGGGTATGGAACAGATTTGTCTCTTTAATGTTATAGATTGGCAGGATGAGAAGAACGCCACCCAGGAGCCTCATCCTCACCTGGACCTGAGTAGATGAGGAGCATCTGAACTTCAAACAGGTAGTGTAATGAGATAGGATTCTTGACAACCTCGGGAGAAGGTAAGTGCATTTATTCTGAGGGAAGGAGGACGTGGACAACTGGCAGCCAGAGATAGACTGTGACACGGAGACTCTACCGCAGTCCATATCCCTCCATCTCAGTATTCGCAACCCTATGCAATCCTCTCCCTTAAGTGGGGGCAGAACCTGTGAATTGTAACAGAAAATGGCAAAACAATGAGATGTCACTTCCAGAATCTATTTAACCTCTCTATGCCTCAGTTTCTTCATTTATTGATTATGAATGGTTATCAGGATGATTTAATAAACACTAATGGTGGAACATTATAAGTAAAGTTTCTAGACTTTGCAAGGTACACATGATTACGTATTCAATAAAATTAGCTGGTTCATTCGCTTAAACAATACCTGTCCTATCCCCTCACTCCCCACTCTCTGGTAACCACCAATTTATTGCTGTTTTTATGAGTTTGGCTTTTCTAGGTTCTATATATAAGTGATGTCATACTTGTCCTTCTGACTGACATATTTCACTTTGCAAAATACGTACAAGGTCCATCCATGTTGTCACATATGGGAGGATATTCATATTTCCAATGGCTCAATGATATTCTCACATCTTTTTTACCCATTCATCTATTGATAAAGACTTAGCTTGTTTCTGTCTTGGCTATTATAAATAATGTAAATAGTGCTGCAACAAACATGAGAGTGCAGGTATTTCTTTGATATCCCATTTTCATTTCCTTTGGGTACATATTCAAAAATTGGATTTCTGGTTCAATGGTAGCTGTATTTTTGAGTTTTGGGGGCATCTCTATATTTTTTGTCATGGTTGAACCAATTTACCTTTCCACCAAACCCTGAGAAATCTAATGCACAGTATCATGCATATAGACAATGTTGTGTAATAATCATTAAACTCACTAAGAGACTTAAATTGAATGACTCCTACTAGTAAAAAGAAAGAATAGTATGTAAAGTGACACAGGAGCTAGTTATTGCTGTAATAGGAATAATATTGTAATATAAATGTATCAAATTAACATACTATACACCTTAAATTTACACATTGTTATGTGTCAATATACTTAAGTAAAGAAAAGATTAGCTGGTTTTGTATTTAAGGTTGATGCTGCTATTATTATTATCATTAAATTTAAGTTATATGCCATGTTAGGCAAATTAAAATATAAACCAAAAACCATAATTAAATAGGCATATTACGAGTGTCATGAGAGAAGCATAGCTAAACTTAGCAGAATAATTTTGGCAGCAATTTGTGGTATTAGAAAAAGACTCCAAGAAAAGTTACCACAGTGCCAGATGCAATGGAATGAACTTCATTTAGAAGTTCACTGAAATGCGTTTCACTGAAATGCTGTGGAGGGTGGCAGCCCATTGTTGGAGGTACAAAAAGGTATATGTAGGGAAATATGCAGAAATTGTACTGGAAATCTGATTTTGAGAAAACCGGAGAGAGGTCCTGAAATAACAGGTGCAGGGTGTGGATGGCTATTTTTATTTAAAAAATGGAGCATGTAATTTCTTTAGTTCCATAAGAGAATCAAAGTGATCTGTAAATGATTACATCTAGTAATTTGAAGGGAGGCTCAGGGTTTCCATCCTTGCACACCTCTTTTTTTAGCACTCTTGGCACTATATTTTAATTTTGGAGTCTTCTGTCTTTTTAAACAAATAGCGAGTGACAATGCTTTCTTCTAATTATATCCCAAGGGTATGAAATTGTTTGGCTCTGAGGGCTCTTTTGCAATATTAGTTAATGTTGAATGAAGTTACTATGCTCTGTTTTGAGCATAACTATAAAGGGTGAGCATCATGCTTTGGACTCAGTCTGTGACAGTGTCCAGCACACTAGCAAAAAAATCCACCTGCAGTATGTGGGGAAATAGAAGAAGTAGCAAAGAATTAGAAGATGAGAGATAAGTGTAGAAGACCATAGACAACATAAGACTCTTAACGGCCCTGTGTTTGTCCATGTACCCAAAGAACAGTGCTGATTAACACCATCAGAGAAGACAGTCAGTTAGAATTAGCCTGAACATGCTGGCTCAGGGCTCAATCTAGTGGCACATAGAACATTTACAATGATAATGGAGAAACTGATTAAGTTAAAACAGCAAATTAATAAGTAGAAAGAAATAGGATTGAACAACATGTGTCAACCCATAAAAATGTATGGTATAGTATAGCATTCAAAACAGCACAGCTATTTATCAAAGCAAAACAATTGATGGAAATGATCCAATTAGCCTCTCTTTAATTTAGAAGATAAAGCTGGGTTTAGCATCTGGTCTATCAATTTCCTAATCCATTGATTATATCAAGTCATTTTTTCTCATGGCTACTAAATATATTGTTAGAGGCACTGAGTTACAGACAGTGACTTTTTAAAATATTATGAAGGGTAATGTTCCATTGGAGCTAATTTTACCCCATTTCCCAATGTTCTCATTGTATGTTACCATCCTACATCACCATAAATAAAATTCTTGAAATTTTATTTTTTATCAATATGACCTGCAGGCAGTATTGACTTCTTATCACAGCAAACTTTCAACTTCTGCTTCATGAACTTAGCTTCATTTTGGTTTTTGCCCAAGTTGCCCTTGACTTACTCACTCTCTTCCAATTGGCTTGAATTATGATTCTTGCCAAGTACTTCACCTGAAACAATCTTTTGTTTTTCTCTTTAAATTTTCATGATTACTTCTTGCTCACTATATTAATGATGCATATGAGTGTGGTCATTTTACATCAGAAGTTACAGTGAATCAGACTATTGAGGGTTGCTTGTGTCTTGGCCAATTGTGACTATTTTATCCTTTCTTCAATTTGTGCAATGACAAACCTGAAAGATGCTGACATGTGTCACTTACTGTGATAGTGCTCCAAAGCATATTTTACTTATTTAATGCAGTCTTCTGAGGGGTAAAGCAATAACAGTTTTAACATGTTTAAAATAGCAGATATCAACAGGAAAATTACTGTATATTCTTACATGATCTGATTATATGTGAGTTCAAAACTGTAGAACAGGATCTTTGATTATTACATTCATTACTTAAGATTATTCTTTTATTGTGATTATCACTGAAAACAAATCAATTATGCAGTAAAATAAATGTAAGAACCTCTGTAATAATTCATATTTTTGAAATCATTTGGATTTTCAAGTAATGATGCCAATGTGCATGTTTTTTCTTTCTTAGATTTTATTGTATGTGATCATCTTAGATTTTGAGTTTTGTGATCATTAGCAACCACTAAAAAGCCTAACAACAGCTGTTCTTAATTATGAGGAGATACAAGGCAAGGACATCACTTCTAAGAAGTCGGCTCTCTTGGGTAACATTAGCATGTCTCGAGATAGAAAATTTCTACTGGCACCAGTGGAAATCAAGATTTTGATTTTCGGTTGTCAGTCACCATGCCCAGTCCTTTTCCTCATGAGCTGATAGTCTAACGCAGTCTTCCTGAGCCTTCACCATTGTTAGTAGTTCTGGGAATTGACAAGTTTTTTTTATTCTCACGTATACTGGAAGTGGCCTTTCTTCAATTTTTTCAGTTCTCTCCTCTCACCTTATAAAGACCTATGACACTTACACAACCAACTGTGTGCTTAGTAATGCACCAATTCCCAAGGAAATTCTCACTAAGGCAATAAGATAGCCACAGCAGCAGCCTCAGAGTCAGAAGCTGTGAGATGGATTTAACACTCTTCCTTACTGTGGCACCTAAGGACAGTCACCTAGCTCACAAGTGCACATGTGCTTCAGTGAGTGCCCACATAAACCAAAAAATAAACATACAAAAAACACTAAAATACAATGCTATATATATACATTCTATAACATCAGATAATGTATTTTACCCCAGTAGGGTTAATTTGGGGTTTTAGGTAGAAAACATTTACATTATGGATCTGATTTTTTAAAAAAATTCCATAAGTATACACTTACTTTTAAAAATATATATGCATCATTCATTGTGGCATTTCGTTTCCTAAATTTTATGTAACCCTGGCTTCTTCATGCTTTCTTTGTTACATGTATCTTTCAAACAAGCAACTTAAAACTTACTACTCTAACATATGACCATTTTATTATATCTTGTGGTTTCATGAAGGCTTGGCCGGATGATTGTTTAGTTCAATATGGTGTTGGTGGGATCACCCAACAACTGCATTGTGATGAAAAGTCAAAGGTGCCTGGCGTTTGGGCAGGTATAGCTGAAAATTTAGGCCCTTTTCATCACTCTTAATGTCCATGTAGTCTTAGTTTTCTCTACACGGTCCCTGCAGCAGAACAGCTGAGTTTTATAAATGAGGGCTCAGCTGCCAGAGCCCAAGGCAGAGCTATCGATTCTGTTTATCCTATTTGTCAGAGCCGTCACAGGGTCAAAGAGGAAGTAAAGTAACTTCTCAGTGGGAATCACGTCAAAGATTCCGTGGCCATTTTTGACCATCGCATGTATCTCTCTTCACTTTCTTTACTAATATGGCAAAATTAAGTCAACTTTCTAGTATATGTTCCCCCCAAAGTATTTGAACTTGAAATTTGGCATTACAATTGTTGCAATTAGCATCCGTAAATGTGAGTGATATAACTTTAGAAAAGATGGGAATATTATCGGTCACCGATGTCCAAGTTGCTTTCTCCAAGCTGGAATCTATAAGAAGTTTCCACACTTGTGTGTGTGTTTATTTATGTATGATATGCATCAACAGAAGAATATGGCTTCATTGCTTTATTTTCTTATCTATAATCATAAACTTTGCACTTCTAATTTCTTGAGTTACCATTCAACCTGGCATGCTAATATGATATCATATATATTATCAAAACTTAAGTTTGAATGTTGGGTCCAGAACAAATATTTTAGTATTCTCTACCCTTTAATGAAAAATTTGTCTGACTTCTAAAGCCTCTACATCTTATTCATACACAAAAATCAAGATGACAAAACTGTGTATGTTGCAGTTCCAAAATCCCACCATTGGTGTAATCATGTGAAGGATACACAAATTACTCACTAAATATAAAAAATAAATTGTTTATTACTTAATGTATACTACATAGCAGGATTAGTGCTAGAAATTTGATATTTCAGAGTCACTATAAGTCTGTAAGTTAAAACTGCTTTGCCCCAGTTGGTATAGCTCAGTGGACTGAGCATGGGCCTGTGAAGCAAAGGGTCGCCAGTTCAATTACCAGTCAGAGCACATGCCTGGGTTTTGGGCCAGGTCCCCAGTGAGGGGCACACAAGAGGCAACCACACACTGATGTTTCCCTCCCTCTCTTTCTCCTTCCCTTTCCTTCTCTCTAAAAACAAATAAATAAAATCTTTAAAAAATTTTTAAACTGCTCTGCTACCATTTTCTAATTAAATAAAGTAAGCTATCCTGAGATTTACCTAATTGCCGTATGTGTCTGTTAATTCTCAGTATCATTTACCTGCTGGGGGACAATGACAAACCATTTTGTCATGTGTTGCAATACATATCCAGCCACCCTGTCAATCAAATAACTTCACCACAGAAGAATTAGTATGTAAGAGATTGAGGTCAGCATTATTCTAGCTAGCCATGTGGCTAATTAAGAATTAAGGATTCCTTTACAATGAAATAAGGAGAGAATGGATATTAGTGCATAAGTAGCTTTCTATAACACAGGCATATTGAAAGTAGAAGTATAATTTAACAAACATAGAAAAAGGCAAACCTGAAGAACAATGCACGAAGACCAATTTAATTCAGTCCAATATGCCAGTAATAAAAGAGGAATTCTTGAATTTGCATAAATAGATTAATTAAATGTAGTAGACCTCTCTGCCTAGTTTTAAGAATTGTATCTCTACCCCTTGTGCCTAAGGGACCTTTGGAATGCCAGCCCCAGGAGACAAAGCCTGTCTCTGGTAGCAAACGCTGCCTCAGTTCCTCTCCCTGCTCCCAAGGCTTAATTGGAAGTCAATGATGGGTGATACACTTCACAGCGGGGGGCAACCTGGGACAGACTCCATCACTTTGGAGGCCTTCATGGAAGGCCTGGGGTGGGGAGCTGCAACAAAGAGGGAGCAATGGACTCTCACCCCCCCCCCCCCCCGGCTTTGTCAAAGCCCGGGTCCTCATGTTCTCTGGGAGAAGTGCTTCCTGACTCTAGTCCCCTTAAGCCTGAATACTTGCTGGGGAGAGGTGCAGCTCCTTGCCTTGCTAGAGCGTGTCCTGGGGGAAAATCTGGAACCACAAAGACTTCCTGATAAACCTGTGAAACCTGCTCTGCTAAGAGAGCTTTCATTCATATGATAAGGATCTGAGAGGAAATGAGTATGTCTCCCAAAGTTTCTGCAACCCTCTTCCTGACAGACACTGATTCAGATTTTGAAGCCCTCAGATTTCTTTGTAATGTTATCTACTGTTTGATCCTTGCCGTCCTCTATTCCTGTGTATTACAACCCAATAAAAGGCTATGGAGAAAGGCACTTGGGGCCTTTTTCTCCTCGGAGAAACTGGCCGCTGCTGGCCTTTGTCACCCCTGAGAAACTGGCCACTGCCCACTCCTCCTCCCCAAACAGATCCAGCATGTCTTGGCCATATTTACTCATTCGTGCCTGTCCGTGGCATTGGGGGGACTCGTGGAGAGGTCACCCCCACAATTCAAGTCAAGCAAATTTGAGGATCTTTCTAGGACTTTAATTTGTTCTTTCTCTAGCTGACCTAGGTTAAAGTTCTTAATAAGATATGCACTTGTAAACCCACACTTTACTAATGGGTCAGTATGACTACAGGGTGGAAACATATGCTGAGACAAGGGGCTGGCTCTAATCTTTATTAGTAGAGCCATGAAATTCGCATGAAATTTAGGAATCTAGGATCAGATTTTAGTCCAGCTGACCCTCAGTGTCCTCGCAATGACCTGGAAATGGGAAACTGCAGAAAGAAGGAACTGCATGAGACATTAAATGCACACTGTCTGAGCTGGTTCATGCAGGTACAATAGAGACGTTCAATACACATACTAAGTTCAAGAGGAGGTAGGTCAGGAGCAGTACTCAGAAAAGATACCATCAGAATAGAATGTGCACTCAAAATGAACAGTCCTGGTTGGAATTTCTCTGAGGTCAGTATATGCTTGATTTGTTACATGGCTAACTTCAGGAATTAAGGTTCGATTTCTGGGCCCTGAGGAAATGTGGAAGCAAACATTTCTAAGAGTAATACAGAAGACTTTTCAGGAGGAGAAAAAGAAGATTCACATCTTATCATATGGGGATTAAATAATTTTTCTGCAAGATTTAGGCAAGAACTTGGGGAAAATGGGAGTAAGATCAGAAAGACAAGAATGCTTACTGAATTCTAGAAGATAGAGCCCAGCATGCTTTTCTCTTTGGCACTGAGAGGGGAGAGATAGTAGTTAACCTAGCTGGAGTAGGAACCGCAGGACTGAGAAAAACAAGTGTCCTAAAAAAGGCCCTTAGCTTTAACTCACAGAAAGCACGATTCCAGTAGCAGTAGGGAGTTTCAAATGATTGGCACAAATATCCACCTAATCATCTTTCACAGCTTCTGCCATTCATGTCATTGTTCTGATTGCTTCCTCTTCATCCCATTGATGAGACAGGGATTCCTCACCCCAGGTGGTACAAGATATCCATGCACATGACACTGAACAGCAGACAAATGAGAACGGCAGCAGTTGACTAGTCACATACACTCACAGGCCAGGTCCACGTGCTGTTTCCCTCAGGAACGCAGAACAATGCGGGGGGGGGGGGCAGTGGTAGCGTAACAAGAGGATGAAGTATTTCTGGTTCCAACAAGGATGTAGTTGGCTTGTTGAAATAATTTTCAGGGACTTTTCTTTTTTTTGCCTTCCAAGTTTCTGGAAGTGCCATTTTTTCTAACCAGTTTACTACTAATTAACACAAACAATCATTTTACACCCTGCTCTATGAAATTTCTTAGACACATGCCACTATATCCAAAGCTAACACTGCATGTTTTAAGTTTTCATAAGAAAATAATACCCCACTTCTAATAACTGTCTATTATTCAAGCATGCTTATTGTAAAACGAACCACTTAAATGTTTAGTATCTGAGGATATGTAAGTATTTAAACTTCATTTATGAGTTGTGGATTCTGGGCTAGGCTAGATTTCAGGTTACAGACCACTGGTTCTGGGTTCTGAGGGCCAGTCTGCCCCCACCTATGGTTCACTCTCATTGGGTCAGCAATTAATTATAGCATTATGTTCTTTCATGACACAGTGGCATGAGCATGACTAGGCAAGTGAAAACCCATGATGCCTTTTTAGAGCTGAATCAAGGAACCATCACATTGTCACTGCTTCCCACAGTCTATTGATCAAACAAACCTCTTTGATAAAGTCTTTATCAATGAAACAGAATTACACAATCTACCTGTAGTGGGAAGACATGTGATTCACAAGAAAAAGGAGTGCATATTTAATTTCAATATATGGAAAGCATAGAGAATGACAACAAATAATTCAACGTCATCGTAATCCTGAGCATTAATCTGAAATCTACATTTTCATAGGAGAACGAGGTGTCTCCCACACAGTAATGTGTGTGTGCCTGAGGGCATGGAGGAAACTGGACTTCAATACTAAAAAGAATTGTAACAAAGACAAAAGGTGAGAGTCTCATAAAATACAATATATAATGTATATGGGGGAAAGAAAATAGATTCAAGAAACTGTGTTTAAATTGAGGAAACTAGTGATTTCAAATAAAAGCATGAACAGCAGTTTTTGTCTATCATCTGCTTTTCACTATCTTTTTTATGTATATGGGACCCTATTTACAATACTGCTTCCCCAGGATTTGGGCTGGTCAACATAATCCCAGAGAAGTTTACAAACTTGGCACTATTGTCATTCTTCCTTCTGTTCTCAACTCTCCTACAACTTCCTCACGCTTCCTTGAGGTGGGAGGACTGCCTGTGCACTATGGGGTGTTTAACGACATTCCTGGCCTCCACCTACTAGATGCTGGACGTGCCCTCTCAGTCTGATAATAAAAGGTATCTCCATATATTATTGATTTCCTCTTAGGGGGCAAACAAGATGGTCAAATATAAGTAAATGATATATTTATTAATATAAAGCATATATATCCATGTATTGGTATATCTAAGATATATATGCACATACATACATCTATGCACTTAATGTATTTACATAATACTTATAAATACATGTTTATGTAGCTATGTAGACATGCACACACATAAACACACATAAGTGTTATGACATTTATGTATGTAGGCTGAACTAAAATTTCATCATTGGTATTGCTTTTTGTCATAATGGTGATGTTATTTTTTTGCTATTGAGGAGTTACAAAAGTCAGAAGAAGATAATGGTAAATAGCAGAAATATTTCTTTAGAAAAGAATATTAATCAAATACAAGCTTGACATTGATTAATTATGGATAATATACCTGAAGTATTCAAATATGCCTCCAAAATACAGAACAATAGAAATAAAATATCTAAAAGAATCATTAAAATCTCGTTTTCCATAACTCATACTATAACCATCAAAAGAGAAAAGAAATGCACTATTACAAATTAAATATGAGATATTCAATATAAACTTTCAATACACAAATCATTTCTAGGGAGTGTAGGCTTCAGATAAGTTATTGACTTTGAAATGTATGAATATTGATGAGAGAAGGTGAGGGGATTAGCCAAAGAACATACATGCCTGACCCATAGTCACTGACAACTGTGTGGTGATTGCCTGAGGGAGTTAGGGGAGGCTGGATGAAAAGGGGGAAAAGGAGGAAAATTTGTGAAAACATAAAAAAAATATAATTACAAAAAATGTATACTTTTAGAATAATTCATCAATAGGTAACTAAAGATAATTTTATGAGAAACAACACACATATTACTAAATGAATTTTAAAATGTACATAAGATATAACTGGTTGAATTAAAAATAAAATGTACCTTATGGTCTTAACAAAGATAAAATAGTAACTAGAGACTACCAGATAGTAAACGCTAAAGTTTATACGTGGATATGTCTGTATCAGTCAGTGTTTTCCAGATAAACAAACCAGCATCACTAACAACAGAAAGAGAGCTGTTATAAGGAATTTGCTGGCATGATTATGGCCACTGAAAAGTCTCAGGATCCGTGCTGGGCTAGCTGGAGACCCAGGAGAGCGATGGTGTGGCTCTATTGTGAGTCAGCACGAACCAGGAGAGGTGGCCCTACAGATGCAGCCAAAGGCCTGGCTCTTCCAGACCCAGAAAGAGCCAAAGTACTAGTCTGAAGGCAGAAAGAAACCATAATTCAACTCAAAGGTAGACATAATTATAACCACATATTATATCGCAATATTTATGAACAATTTAAAGTGTTCCTTTAAATTTTGGTTTTCTAAATCAGTTAGAAAACAAATATTGAATGTTAAAAAACTAAATAGAAAATTAAATATAGTAATGAGCCTTTAAACTACACAAGGCATTCAGGAGTTTTTGTAATGTCAAGCAATGTGGAAACAGCACTAACTAGAAAAAAACTGAACTCACTACAACACTTAGATTTGCTCTTCATGTTAGGATAGTAATTCATTGCAACAAAGCCTAACAGTTACTCATCAAACTACAAATGCAGGCATATTCTTTAATCCAAGTATGTGCTGATAAACATACCTTCCTTTTTAGGTCATACAAACTATTTAAATTATTTGGTTATAGAAAGCAGACTACAGATCTTCAAAATTTTTCTATCCGAGATCACCTTCTAAGTTGGGAAGTAATTAAATCATTCTATCTTTATGATGTGTTTACATTTATCCTACCTTTAAACATAACATAACATTCTGTAAACAATGCTAATGAATTAAGCATTTGCACCTGCATACTATTGTCAAGGAAATGAATGTGTACCTCGAGGCTGTCTGCAATAACAAACGCCTTATTTACAAATTATGCTGTCACAAACAATTGTAAACAGTCTTCTAGAATTGAATGTTACAGTGCCCAGCTTTTCAATTATCAAGTCCACTTTGGGTAAGATCATAATTCAAAGGAAATACTTGCATCTGTCTGACCTGTCATGCAGGTGACAGCAAATTAGTTCATTTCTTGTGCAAGATGGTTAATGTCTTTGTCAGACCAGGACGTGACATGGGCTGTCTCATGTCTACAAAGCAGCGCTACAGTAGGCTGATGAATGATAGGCAGAGGCAGGCAACCATTTTGAAAACAGGAGTTTGATATGTAGATATATCTGAATAGATATATATTATATATCTGTGTATATCTATATACAAAGGGAAATTATTCAAATTACATTCAACTATTTTACATGTAGTATCTCAGATGTAAAGACCACAATTTACATTATTCAAATTACACTTCTGCATTTTCAAGCATTGCAAAATCAGATAAAGTGCTATTAATAAAGTACAGTGTTCAGATTTAATTTATATGTAAAATAAGCCCCCTTCCCTAGGTCAATGTAATATTAATAAACATTATTTTAAAGCAATGGTGTGAATTTTGCAAATGTTTACAGATAAATTTCTGAGCACAATTTATTTTTTGTTTAATGTTAAGGGGAATGTAAGTATATGAAACAATTAGGATTATTTTAAGAACATGGTGAAAATAATATGTACATAATAAAATAAATTTTAAAAGGCTACTTTGGGGCTGTGGTAAAAAAAAGCAAATGAAATTGAGTATGCAAGAATATGACTATACTTAAAACTGAAAAATGGTTAAGATGGTACATGTTTTGACCACAATTAAACAATTTTTTCTTTTTATTACCTTTCTTGGGATGACATTGATTAGCAAGATTATATAAGTTTCAAGTGTATAATTCTATGATGCATTTCTGTACATTGCATTGTGTGTCCACTGCCCACAACCAGTCATCTCCCACCACTGTGTTTTTGACCCCCTTTACCCTTTCCTTCTGTTAACCACAGACACCATACTGTTGTCTGTGTCTATGAATTTTTGTTTTTTTGCTTACTCGTTTCTTTCAGTTTTATATTTCACCTATGAGTGAAAAGTTTTTGTTTTTGTTTTTTAAGAAGAGAGACAGAGAGGGAGAGACAAAGAGAAAGAAGAGGAAAGACCAGACACATGAACTGGAGGAGGCAATGTGAATACAGAGGTGGAGGGTCTGGAGTGTTTTACTGAGAGAGGCTGAGGGCCAGGTCCACAGACCTAGTCAAGTTCCCGAAATCACACAGAGAGGAGGTGAGTCAGCTGACCCCACACAGTAGGCAGACCTGGGCCCTGCACACAGCCCCTGGGACAGTGACAACTTCAGCCCTTGAGTGCTGCAGCAGTGCCTCCTAGTCCAAATATATAAGACGGGGAATTCCTGGGAGACATTATAAAACTAATAACAAATGAAGACTCTACTTATAACCAGAATGTTCTGTTTAATAAAATGAAGATGATGAATCCAGCCTCCTACATTATATAAATCATACCCAGGTAATAATTCATTGCTATTGAATATCTAAGAGATTATTAGTCCAATAATTAGTGATGTCAGTTTTGTAGCCTTCTTAGACCTAAACTGAAACTGGTTCATTTAAAAAATGGGTAAATCTAGATGAGACCCACTTTGATATTGCCAAACATCACCATTTATTATATAAATTAAAAATGAAATTAAACATAATGGACTATTATGCTGAATTCACTTATGTGGCAATCTCTATAGAGATATCCAGGAAGAGGGAATGATTTGAGCTGTATTCTGCATCACATTACCCGTCCGTTTATTGTAGTTTGCACGTTAATATCGTTGCATGGAAAAAGGCCACAAAGACAGGACAATGGTTAATATTAGGCTCTTTACGACATGTCAAAGCATATTGAGAGGATTCCCAATTTCTAAAGAAATACCAGGCACTCTGTATCATGGTTTACAAAAACATGATTAATGAAACCGTGAAAAGAAGCAGGCTAAACTAAAGGCAACCCTTTCAAATGAATTGATGCCATATGAATCATCACAACGTATAAAGCTTGGATTAGTTTCACCATTACTAGCTATATGTTTCATTATTGGTGACTTATAAGTTCTATTTGCATTTCTTCAGGAAAAGGGGGAAATATTATTGCTTATTTTCAAATATTCTTATAAGAATTACATATCATATATCCTTTATTCCTTCTTTAAGTATGTGTGAAATCACAGTAACTGTCATTTGAAATATGCATGTATATATAACTCTTTATACAATATTTTTTCATAGTAGCTCAGAACTCAAAAACAGCTGAAATTTATGTTTACATATTAATAGAGATATTAAATTGTGGTACAGCTTTACAATGAGATCTTTCTTATGAATAAAAACAAATGAATTACATACACATAACAACAAGGATTAATCTTCAAAACTGTGCTGAGGAAAATACGGCATTCACAAAAGAATATGCAATATAACTCATTTATATAAAGTTGGTTAAATGACAAAAACATTCTGATTATGAAAATCAATTTATTGGATACTTGGGTTGGGGTGAGAATGATTGATTGCAAAGTTCATGAGGGAGATTGATGGGTGATAGAGATGTTATTGATATTGGCTGGGATGCTGATTACTGAAGTGTATATATTTGTCAAAAATTTTTTGAATTGTACCCTTAAATGTGTACACTTTAATTAAATTGTTCCTCAATCAGTTGATTTAGAGAAACATTGACAAAATCAAGTGTTGACAAAGATGTGGAGCAATTGGACATTTCATACATGCAGCTGGGAGCTTAAATTGGCACAGACATTGGAAAATGGTTTGTCATATGCACTGATGTTAAACATATTCATAATTTATGGCCCAGAAATTGTAATTCTTGGCATATATAACTCTGATACCAAAACTGGGCAAAGATGACACCAAAAAGAAAACTATGGGCTGGTATCTCAGATGAACTTCTTTTAAATGGTTACTATGTACCAGTTTCCAATGCTAAGTGGTGGAACTTAAACAAAATATAAAATTTACTGAAGATCATGTCACTAGCAAGAGAAAAAGCTAAAAGTCTATATATCTATACAACTTTAAATTCCCAATTCTTCTTCTCTTAAAATATCAGTATTGTTGAAAAACAAATACCATACAATCTTACCTTTAACAGGAACCTAAACAACAAAACAAACAAGCAAGCACAATATAACCAAAGACACTGAAATAGAGAACAGGCAGACAGAGAACAGAGGGGAAAGGGGAGGGAATTTCAGGGGAAAAAGGGGAAGAATTTACAGGAACTAGTATAAAGGACACATGGACAATAACTAAGGGGGGTGGAAATGGGAGGGAGGTGGGGAGCACTGTGGCGGGGGGTGGGCTGGGATGGGAGTAAAAGACAGAAAACTGTTTTTTGAACAATAAATAAATAAATAATTATGTAATAAAAATATCAGTGTTGTCTATGTATGAGCTCCCTTTATCTGTACTTAAAGAAGTTCTCTCTCATGACAAGTTGCATTTGTTATCTGACTGGACTTCAGTGACAGAATAATTAATCTAAACTGAAAATTGGTTGGGAAAAATGTTAAGTAAGGCCTAAGAACCACAATTTTGGACTCAAAGACATTTCATAAAAATTTTATTTGCAAAAAATGATCTGCCTTTCACACTTTAAGGTTTTACTCTTTGTCATTTCACAATTATTCTTATGAACATTCTATATGATTATTACGTGTTACTGTGTAGGACTGTAATTCCTTCAATCATTTTGATTGTGGACAGAATTTAAATTTACATCCATCTAAATATTTAACTATTTTTATATATTCTATTAATGTACCTTTTAGCCAAGCTTGTAGATTAATGAATATTCTGAATGCAATCTTTCTTTTTACACTGCATCTGCACTAGAACTTAGCTACATAGTTTTGATGGTTATAGTAAAAGTATAGAATTGAGGCTGATTGTTAACAGCAATGATTATATCAACTATGTCAGTAAGAGAAGACTTTCAAAATTTTAACCTGAAAACAGAACTGCCAAAAATGGTCCTCAAGGTATCAGGCAGCTACTCAAACACAGTGTTCACCACCAAAACTAGTTTAAAAAATTGAATGTGACTATCAGGAATAAAGAAAATTAATATTAGGTAATATATTCACTAGAATTATTCTGGGTTTTTATAACTTTTCAAATCCTCCTTTTAATTTTTGGCAGAATGATGTTTTGAAAGAATGGAGCATATATTTTTTAAAGTGATTAGGTGAGCATTTATTATAAGAGAAACAGTGATTCTGACTATGGAGAAGAGTCAGTTTGGGAATGTTACCAGGAAGACATAAGCCAAGGGGCTTCCTCTCCTGAGTTCTTTTGCTTGCAAAAGAAGAATTTGGGCAAGAGACAAATACATAGGGAGTAAATGAAGTAGCAAGTTTATTTATGAAATACACATGAACAAGAAACTATAGGCGGACACCCAGCTAGTCTGAATATTCTCTGTGACTAGTCAGAATGCCCTACATGTAGAGTAAATAAATTTCTTAATACATTTGTTAGTAAGTATGGTTTGTACACTTGAGTACCTGGCCATAAGTGGGCACTCAGCTAATCTGAACGTGCTGACCACTGGGGTTCAGGGGTTATATTCTTCAGTCAGTTTCCAGGTTCTCCCTCCTCTCCCTTCTAGACCTTGGGATCAATACAAAGTTTTGAAGTTTTCTTTCCCAGCTACTGGAGACGATACATACAGAATTCTTTTCTAAGGGCTCCCCTCCTCCTGCATTATTCTAGTTTTGCCTATGATGTCTTGCTTGTGATGTTCAGAATGCCTGGCAATCTTATCTGACCAGGCTCAGGACTGCTGAGTTAACTGGTGAGACGTGTCTCCCTTTCATTCCTAGCCTCTTGTTTTAAGTTTTTTGTTAAATTATAATGGTGGGGAGGTGCTCATTCTTAGCTGCTGCCTAACAGGAACATACTCAGATTCTAGGAACAAAAGAGAAGAGGAAGTTTAGATGCAATTATGTTTTCCTTCCTTTGATGATTATCCTACTCTAATCCTCCAAGTAGTCACTTAGTTTTTAATTACATATTTTCAATTGTTTTAATAACAGTGAACTTATTCAAAGCAGAAATTTACAGGTATATAGCTTTACTATCATCATATGAAGAACTTCTTCAATGCTGGACCATAGCAAATTCAGCAGAACACCCTAATTAGTTTATAATAAAAAACATTTACATTAGGAGCCTAATTTGGATAAATGAAGGAAAGCAAAAATTAATCTGCTAAAAAAAGTGAAAGCCAGATTAGGTGTTAAGGATGATGGATGAATAGTACAGAAAAAGTGAACGTAGAAGATGAGGTTAATTAAGGGCTTGATAGAGACAAGTGCCAGCAAAAACAAAGCAACAAAACGAATTCTGCAAAGTTTTTAATATTTAGTTTTAAGTTATTGATTGTGTTATGATGAACCCCCAAATCTCTGCTACTCCCAAATTTCACTGCATAAATAAGTGGTGTGTTCATAAAATGTGGATGAAAGGAAAACAGTAATATTGGATAATCTATTGATTTGAATAATTTGTGGCTCCTATAGTAACTTGTTTAATTCTTCCTCTTGATTACTGCAAAGTGACATACAAAGAGTCCACATTCAATGAAACCAATGACGTAACAGAATCCAGAGGCCCAACAGTTTATCACAATTAATGAAAGGGAGTAACCGTTCTGAGTATCCTTTTGGATGATTAATTGTTGGAGATTGAACTATTACATCTGAACATTAAAGAGAGTGATTTCCCCTAAAGCAGATGTCTCCAGGCACCAGAAATGTGGGTTGCATAAATGCTCACACACACAACAAGGACATGTTTCTCGATATATGTTACTAGAACAGCACAACTACCTTGCTCATTAGTCCAAACGATATTAAAAAAGAAGATTTATTTGAGTCTTTAATACACAGAGAAGCCCAAAAATGGTCTGAAGAAAAATCAAGGATGGTGAATTATTTGGTCCTTTACAACCTCACAAGTTAAAGTGTGGTCTGCAGAGCAGCACCACTGGCGTCAACTGGGAACTTGTAGAAAATATACAGTCTCCTGCCAGGACCCCAGACCCTGAATCATAATCTGAAATCTATCAAGATACCCAGGTGACTCAAATGCACATGGAAAATTCAAAAGCAACACTCATTTTAGTTGCCTATTATGGAGTAACGAGCCATCTCAAAGTTTAATGGCTTAACATACAATACATTGTATTATTTTCATAATGTTTTGTGTTGATTTGCCCTTCTGCTGGACTCCTTCAGTGTTTTTTATGCACATGCAGTCATCTGGTGGCTTATGCTGAAATGTAAAATGGCATCACTTACGAGTCTGTACTTAGTGGGTATAACTGGAAGTGTAGGATCTATCTGTCTCTCTCTCCCCCTCCCTCCCTCCCCCTTCCTATGGTATCTTGGGCTCCTTTTCAAATTCATTTTTTCACAACCAGAGAACATTAAAATTTATGTGCATAGAATGAGAACAGTTTTATTCACCTCTGTAGTTATAAATTATACTTACCAATAGCATTCCAAAAAAAAAGTGTGTCAGTGTATAAGTGGTGGAATGTTTACAGTTACACTGCATTTGCATATCTCCAGTTCCAAGACCAAGGTCACAGTCCATGTGGGAGACAGCAATTCAAGACTTTGAATCTCACAGTTATGGTTCATTAAGGACTACTAAATTTATAGTCTATCTTACTCCTCTTATGAATCTCCATTCAGGAGTTTCTATGCTAGGTTGTGCCAGTCAAAGTGGCAACATCCTAACTTCATTACAGATTTTTCTCTGTAGTTATGTATACAGTACCAAGTGAGTGAAACGCCTATACTGACCAAAGCATCAAGATCAAGAGGGATTTTAAGGTTTGATCTTTTGTCTCCATGTAACCCTATAAAGCTAACCTTGAACAAAGCAAAACAATACAAACTAATGGAGTCACCAGGGCCAGTAAACACCAGGCTGTTTGTCACCACTTCATCACATCAGTGAATTAACTGCCTTGACTTCACTCTGCTGATCATTGCTAGACTATAACCAACTACAACCTAGAAAAATGGATGTATTGGCTAAGATACCATCTTTTAATTAAGATGTGAAATTTCTCATGAAAGTGATGTTCTTAGAGCTCAAACACATACATATCAATTTCCTAAATGGTAGATGGTTAATACTTTTATACTTGCAATCCCCATTATTTTATGGGGACGTATAAATCCTCATTTTCTCAAGGCAAGGAAACACTGTGACTCATGCAGGGCTCAAGTATATACACTTAAAGAATTTTTAAAAATCTGTTTTTTTAATACTTAAATAAATCTGAACTTTATTAGAAAAATAAGCTGGCACAAATCAAATATATCTACTTGCAATAAAAATTAATTACATGTTCAGACTTAGTTGGTCTGAAAATGTAAAATAGATAATTTAAAAAGAGGTCTCCACAATTATTGATCACACTGTTTATTAAGAAATGGGAGATAAAATAGCATTATTTAAAAGAATTAGACTTCTACATAAGAGTGGCATCATACTGAGTTGTCTCTAAATCCAACGAGTGAGAGTATGAAATTATTGGGTGACTCTCACACTTAAAATCAACAATAATTTTAAATGAATGTTTATAAGTAATTTGGCAAGTCTGTCTGAGCACCATATTTGGCTAATATAAAGTCAGCTACAGTATACTTTTGGAAAGTTTTATAATTTGTAATCAGAGTTGAGGATACTAATGGGTCAAGTATAAGAAGCCTCAGCCACTAGCAAATTATTTTTTCATGACCAGAGATAGCATTAAAATTTATCTGCACAGAGGGCCCTGGCTGGTGTAGCTCAGTGGATTGAGTGCAGGCCTGCAAACCACATGATCACAGTTCGATTCTCAGTCAGGGCACATGCCTGGGTAGCAGGCCAGTTCCCTGAAGGCCAGTTCCCAGCAGGGGACCCATGAAAGGCAACCATACATTGATGTTTCTCTCCCTCTCCCCTTCCCCCTTTCCCCTCTAAAGATAAATAAATAAAATCTTTTAAAAAATTAAAAAAATTTATCTGCACAGAATAAGGACAATTTCAGTCATAGTTGTAGTCATAAATTGTAGTCACCAAACAACACTTCTCCACGGAAACGCCTCTGTGAAACACCCTGCCTTACATTCTTCTGGAGACCTGACTGTGTGGCTCTGTCCATGTATAGTTGCATAGCTTGAGAAAGAAATTGAATGTCCTAAATATCCCAATTTCTCAAATAATGGATCTTGTGGTTTCCTCAGATACCGAAATGCAATGCATAGTATTTAGTGACATAGGTCAAGGACAGAATCCGTAAAGATGCAAACGTTGTATAGGAAACTGGTAGCAAATGCTGAGCTTTTGAGATAAAAGAGGCCAGTGCTTAAACTTGGTGAAATCAAGGAAAGTCCTTCCTTGAGAGACCTGGCCTCTGTTATTTTACTGCTAATCTATCAGAGTTGGTTTAACTTTAAACGTTCTTTGAGAGAACAGGCATGGAAGTTGATGTGCTATATTGCAGCGAGGCTGTCCTGAGACCTTACATATTTATTTACCTGCTGTGATTGATGTCTGTGAAATGGCCTTGGCTTGAGACACATTGGAAACATCTTTAGTACCTGCCATTTACACAGAAACAAATGAGACAGTAGGGCAGCCAGAACTTCAATAGAGAGAACCTGGAAAGAGAAAATGTGGAAAAGCCCTCTAGAAAGTTAGCTCTGTGCATGAAGGAGCCTGTGAACATTGTATGAGCCTGCACTCACACAGGAGCAACCAGAGGCACACTTGATAATATTCCCCAAGCTTTACACAAACCCAGAACCTCTGAACAGACATTGAAATATGAGATACAATGACCCAGGGTTAATTCCTAAGAACATAGACTTAAAATCACATTTATCTGAGGCAAGACCAAGGTTATACCCCTTCAGCACCAATTAGAGAGACAACATGCTAACTACTGGTCTCTGGCTAAATGCAAGTGTTATGACTTGAGTTTTATTCTTAATTCATATGTTGAAACCCTAAACCCTGGGCCTTATAATGTGACCATAATTAGTAATAAAACCTTTCTAGAGGCAAATGAGTTAATATGAGGTCATTAAGATGAATCTTAGTCCAATATGATGAGTGTCCTAATAAGAAGGCAATTTGAATGTAGATGTGAGTAAAGAGACATAATGAAAAGGAAGCCATCAAAAAGCCAAGGAGAAAGAACTGTAAAAAAAAGAAAATCTTCCCTTAGAGTCCTCAGAAGGAACTCACTCTGCCAATGCTTTGAGTTTGGGCTTCTCGTGTGCAGAATTGTGAGATAATGAATTTCTGTTGTTCAGACCACCCAGCCTGCATCACTTTGTTACAGCATTCCTATCAAACTAACACAATGGTGTGAGACTCTGTAAGCAGTTTCCACTTTGATGGTGGCCTCCCAGGCACACATACATTCAGTGACGAAGGATAGTAATCTAGTTAGGCAAGGGGAAGGTTTAATGAACAATTCTTTTAAAAAATGGCATATGTTGGTCTAAGAGTGACCCATAGCCAGGCTAATGATAAGACAGACTAAAGACTTGGAGAAAATATTTGCAAAAGACACATGTGATACAGGCTATTATCCTACACATACAAAGAAATCTTAAATCTAAATGATAAGAAAACAGATTACCTGATTAAAAAGTAATGCAAAGACCTTAATAGACATCTCACCAAAAAAAATAAATAAATAAATAAAAATAAAAAGATATACAGATGGCAAAGTTTTGTTCTTTTGAGAGGTTAGGTCTTATTGATCTGTCTTCAAGGTTGCACATTATTTTATTTCTCTAATCAACTTGGACCCTAAATAGAATAAAATTTTTTTTAATTTTTAAAATTTTATTCTGCTTTCAAATTTGAAATTTTATTTTCAAAAAGGTATTTTAATTTCTTTTGATATTCTGCATGTGGGGACAGGGTCAGAGAGGAAGCAATAGCGGTCCCCTCTGCTGATTCCCGCCGCTGGGGCCTGCCTCAATGCTCCCTCCTTTGCTGGCTTATCTGCCCCTGTGAATGTGTGACCATGGTCAGCCTGCCGCCTTGCACCCTCACTGGGTCCACCTGCTGCTACCCACACCTGGGATCTGCTCTCAGCTACCTGTGGGCCTGGATTGGGGGATCTTTCCTGCCTGATCCGCTCCACTATTGGCTTCGCCCCTCTTACCGGTCTGGTGGAATGGTTCATTGTTGTTGGACTTCCATATAGTTCAGTTTTCTGTGTTTTGGCTGCATTTTTTGTTGCTAAAACTTTGTTGTTTTTAAACTTGGTTATGCGAGAAGGCACAGTGTTTCTACCTATGCCTCCATCTTGGTGGAAGTCCCACATACAGCATCACAACCCAGCGACCTGGGTAGCCCCACCCTGGTGAACACCTAAGGCTCCTCTCCTCATACGTAACAGGCTTGAATAGACCAAAACATGGCTCAAGAAGAACTCAAAAAAGTCACAGAGCCCATAACTCTAAGCAACCAAGAAATTCCCAGCCTATCAGATGCACAGTTCAAAACACTGGTGATCAGGATTCTCACAGAACTGGTTGATTTTAGTCACAAATTAGAGGAACATATGAAGGCTAACCTAATTGAAATGAAGGGAAATGCACAGGAAGCCAATAGTGATGGAAAGAAAACTGGGACTCAAATCAAGAGAGTGGACCGGAAGGAGGAAAAAATGACCAAACAGAAAAGAATGAAGAAACAAGAATTCAAAACCATGAGGAGAGGCTCAGGAACCTCCAGGACATCTTTAAACATTCCAACATCTGAATTATAGGGGTATCACAAGGGGAAGAGAAAGAGCAAGTGGAAAACTTATTTGAACAAATAATAAAAGAGAACTTCCTCAATCTGGCAAAGGCAATAGACTTCCAGGAAATCCAGGAAGCTCAGAGAGTCCCAAAGAAGTTGGACCCAAGAAGGAACACACCAAGGCACATCATCATTACATTAGCCAAGATTAAAATGAAGGAGAGAATTCTAGAAGGAGCAAGAGATAAGGGGACAGTCACCTACAAAGGAGTTCCCATCAGACTGTCAGCAGATTTCTCAAAAGAGACCTTACAGGCAAGAAGGGGCTGGAAAGAAGTATTCCAAGTCATGAAATCCAAAGACCTACAAACAAGATTGCTCTATCCAGCAAAGCTTTCATTTAGAATGGAAGGACAGATAAAGTGCTTCTTAGATAAGATCAAATTCAAGGAGTTCATCATCACCAAGCCCTTATTATATGAAATGTTAAAGGGATTTATGTAAGAAAAAGAAGATAAAAAAGATGAACAGAGAAAGGACAGCAAACCCACAATTATTAACAAGCACACCTAAAACAAAAGCAAACTAAGAGGACAGCTAGATCAGGAGCAGAACCATAGAAATGGAGATCACATGGAGGGTTAGCAACAGGGGAGTGAGAGAAGGAGAAGGGGGGAGAAGGTACAGAAAATATGTAGCATAGATAGTAGGTAGAAAATAGATGGGGGGAGGGCAAGAATAGTAGGGGAAATATAGAATCTAAAGAACTTGAGACATGTGGTCATAAACTAAAGGGGGGGAATGGTGAGGGAGGCGGTGTGCAGGGTGGAGGGGAAGGAAGGGGGGGACTAGAACAACTGTAATGACATAATCAATAAAATATATTAAATAAATAAATAAAAATTTCTTTTGATATTCTTTGTGGGGGCAACTTTACCCGCAAAGTGCCCCCATCCACCATGGATGAAAATGAAACTACCAAGACATGATCTGCTTGGGGAGGAAAGGTGGCCAATCTCTCAAAGGAGAAGGGCCAAGAGCCCCTTCCTCAAGGGGCTTTTATTGGGTTTGTTTGCACAGGAATACAGGTAAGGATCAAACAATAGATATCATTCAAAGAACTATAAGGGCTTATTCTTGGTCAGGGTCAGTTAGCTGAAGAGCCATAAAACTTTCAGTAAAAAATTTATTGCTTGGACCCTTATCATTTAATGTGAGCATTCTAAACAAAACAGGTTTCACAGGATTTTACATATTCTTTCTTTGGCCTGATCACCCTGGAACCCACTCTAGCCAGCAAAGACCTGCACCGCCTTCCCAGTCATAGGTTTTAGATTTAAGTGGATTAGAGCCAGAAAGCACTTTTCCAGACTGAAATGGAGACTCAGGCTGTGTCAGAATAGCTGGGGGATGAGGGTCCATCACTCCCCCTTTGTTGCTGCCTCCTGAATCCTTCCATGGTGGCCTGCCAAGTGATTGCGTGTCTGGCTTAGGTTGCCTTCCCTTTGAGGGTCATACCCATCATAGACTAACTGACCGTGCATCGGGGGCAGGGGACAAGCTTTGTCTTCTTAGTGGCTTGCATTCCAGAGGTCGCTCACTCAACCTTAGCCATAGGGGGCAGTTACAACTCCTGATACCAGGCAGAGCAGTTCCCAACAATTCTTATTTAATATTTTCTTTTCTTTTATTTTTTTCTTTAATTCTTTTAATATATATAGTAGTTGTTTTGGTCTTTACCTGATAATTCCAATCTCTGGATCTGCTCAGAATCTGTCTCCACTGACTTCCTCTCTTCTTCAATATATGTCTCATTTCTCTTTATGGTTAATAATTTTGAGTTAAATTTTTAACATACTGAAAATACACAATAACAACTGTGGTTCTAGATGCTGGTTACTTTTCCCGAACTCAAACAGTAAATTTTTCCTTGCCTGCATTTCACAGAAGCTGGTATCTATGCTGTTCTCATACATTCCTACGATTGCTGATTTATCCTGACCCTGTGGGGGCATCTCTTTCATTCCTGTGTAAATCACAGCTCTCTACCAACAGGAAAAGGGAAGGGCTTCCCAACCACTTCTTACAACACAGGCCCTGGCACTTAACCTTGGTGGTTGGGTTACCAGCAGGAAGCAGAGGGTAAAGAAGATGGTCTGATTGTTCTTAATTAATCCTCTCTGTGGCAGCTCATTTAATAGAGAATACAGTACATTTCCTGAACTTGAGATAAATTAAATCCACCCATTTGAAGAGTTAAATTTCCTCAAAGTATATCAGGCTGTTACTAAACTTTACACCCACCCCCACATGTAAAGAGCCTGATAGGTTCCTGGAGAAGTCAAATTCATGGAGAAAGAATGCTGGGGTGAGGAGAATGGACATTGTTTTTTTTTTATATATTTCATCTGTGTACATTTTTAATTTTTAACATTTATTTATTAATTTGAGAGGGGGCAGAGAAAAAAACATTGATTTGTTATTTCATTTATTCATGTATTTACTAGTTGATTTTTTTGTAGTTATTGCCATTTTATTATTTATATTGTTGATATATTTTTTCTTCTTCATAAAGACTGTTTAACATTTCTTTCTTTCTAACACTTCTTTTTTTATTTAGTTATTTTTCAAGTACAGTTTTCTGTTTATTTCTCCCATCCCAGCCCACCCCCCCCCCATGCACCCTACCTCCCTCCCATTTCCATCCCCCTTAGTTATTGTCCCTGTGTCCCTTATACTTGTTCCTCTAAATCTCTCCCATTTTTCCCCTTAAATTCCCTCCCCTCGCCCCTCTGGTTGCTGTCCCCCTGTTCTCTATTTCAGTGTATTTGTTTTTATTTTGCTTGCTTGTCTGTTTTGTTGTTTAGCTTCCTATTATCTCACCTTTAACAGGAAGCTAAACACACTAAAGAAATGGACGTTGTTGTTTAACGAATATACAAAATATTTGGGAAGATGTAAAGAGTTATGAAGGTGAATGGTGGCAATGGTCACTCAGCAATGTGAAGGTTCTCCATGCTGCAGAGCTGCACGCTTCAAAATTTAAGAGGGTAAAATGTTATGTGTACTTTACTACAATTAAAGTTATTTTAAAAATGCAAAAGAAGGAGTATAATTTGTAGGAGAAGAGACTGAGTTATAGGGGAAAGAAAGACTGAATATGCTTCTTCCATTATTAATCCAGTAACTGGGATGTAAGTGGTTGTCTGTGGTGGGGGTGTTAAATAGGGAGAAAAAACCCTGCCTGATCCAAATATACAACTAAATTTATTAGGCAATTGGTAATTTTTTGGTTAGAGTACATTTTTTTTCTCAGCGTTGAACTGAGAATACATTTGGTATTCTATGTTAACAAAATTTCCATGTATAGTTCAATAATAGGGTAGAGTGCGTTCTAAATAACAAGGTAAATTAAAATTCACTTTGTAACATTTCAGAGATTTTTCTGAGGCATTACCTAGAAAGATGTTTCCTCCTTCTAAAACTAATATATAAGCATGTGAGAAGCTAATCTTACATTTCTTATTATAAAGGTATCCTTGTACACTCAGCTACTTTCCTGTGAAGAGATGATACTGTTTTTGAATGAAATTTTATGAAATTACTCTTGAAACCGCCTTAGGAGCAGAACAGCTGTGCATGATTAATGTTAGTATAATAAATACTATGAAAATTTTATAACAAATTGTCAACTGCCATTACCTGATACCAAAATAAGTTATCACTTTTTAATTTCTTAATTCATAATGAATAGTTATCAACCTAATTAATTGCTTTAAGATTATTGAATTAATTGCTTTTTTGATTTAGTTCATTAGCCAGACCCTGATATGCTTGTAAAAACTATACTTTAAGTCTGTAAATCAACTGCTCTCTTTTGAAACAATGGACTTATGACTTAATAATATCATATTCGTGTGAATATTTTATGTATATTCTTATGAAATTTAATTAACCTTATTGAATTTTAGGAATAAAATTTGCAATGCTTCTACCTTATTATCTAACAGATGTGCAACCCAGACACTTGTACATAATGCCAGGAAGGATGTTTTACACATTTCATATCTTTTTCCCTCCTATAATTCATAGGAACTACATTTCTCCAGCTTATGTGAAAAGTGGTAGTGGAAAGAGGCATAGCTGCATGGTTAGCCCTTTAAAACACTATGTTGTCACTTGACTACCATCCATCAATATTGAAATCCAAGTATCTGTTATATCTGTTAGGGTAATACACTTTAAATGTTTATGCCTTTTTCATGTATTAGTGACAAAAATACTAATTAAAGAAGATTTTCACACAGTCTCTCTTCCCTCCTTCACAAGTAATATATGGTTCGGGCACTCATTTTTTTTACTTGTGCATTCCTTAAAGACATTATGTATAGGGGTCAGAGAAGTTTTGGAGACTTTCATGATTACAAGAAAAAAAACGGAGACAAAAGCAGGAATCAGTGTGAGTTTTTACAGAATTGGAGCACAGAAAACATGTTTGAGGATTTTTGATCGCAGAATTGCTCTACAGTGAGAAGAAAGCATGTAAAAGTAGGAAGGATGATCAGTAGCTCTGTTTCTCTGCCATTAACATTTGAACTACACTGTAAGATCCCTAGCATTTCAGAATGATTCTGTTGGGGCTGGGCTCTGAACTGTTGACCAAAACTCTATTCTGCATGTAGTCCAATCACGTTTCACTGCCCCACGATCACATTCTGAGGATTTATAACTAACAATAGTTTTAATCATGGCAAGTAATTGTACTAGCTGTAGACAGGTTACTCCCAGACGAAAGGTTGGTAAACTGTGCGGCACTTCACAGTTCACTAAAGCAATGCATTTATTCTTTAATTTAATTTTCCAACAAGTTTGCATTGCACCTAGAAACACAGAATCTTCATGGAGTTTGAAAACAGTAGAATATCTTGCCCTGCTGCACCTAAGATGCTCATCCCATCTGGAATTTAGGTTGGACCTGCACTCTCTAACTGCTGAAGCACCCGGGCATGCTCTCAAGCCCTTGGAGGAAAATTCGGCTGGTGTGGGGGGGCCACCACTCTTGCCCTCCCACCACACCCCGCTGCACTCGTCAGGGTTCTCCCGAGGATGGCAGACATATCTGTTGTGCACCAGCGACACCTTCTATGTAATTTTACTCTATTATGATTTTCCTCACAATGTAATATACTTTTAGTTTAATTTCCTAAAGTAATGCAGAGAGAAGCATTTATTAAGAACATATTCCTTGGCTGTAAGGAAAATTTAAATGAGCGGAGACATTAAAATCATTATTCACATTTTCCGTGACTGTGCCATTGACATGAATGTGGAGATGGCAGTTTTCTCTTCAGATCTGAGCTCTGGGTTTAGTCAGAATGTTGCTTTGCTTAAACTACATTTTTAAAAATAGCATCTGAGGACTTCTTTCTCAGATGTTACATTCTGACAATTTGTGGAACTGAAGCACTGAGCCAACTATGTATTGGTATGCATTTGGAGGAATTTGAAGAAGTTAAAGACAGTGAGAAACACTTTATTTCTCAGGAAGTATTATTATTATTCTGATGACCAAGCCATTTTCCCTACTATGAATTTGGTCAGAAATCGGCATATACTGTAAATCAAGCCACAGTACATTGTGTGAGCGACATTTTTGGAAAAGTGTTTATTATTTTCAGGGAAGACATTTGGGGAGCCATACATTCATTTCCTGCTGGATGAAATGGCTGGAGTCACGTGCTTTGATTACCACTGGCAACCACCCTACAAGCATCTGGTGAATTCGTCTTAGACTGAACCCAGAAATGCGGTTGATTATTTCAACAAAAGACAGCATGAAGAAAGAGAGTCGTAGATCCTGAGTGAATTATGACACTCTGGAGCTGATAGCAATGGTCAAGGTGTGAAGGCTAATTTTCAAAACAAGTTTAACAACCACTCATCTAGGAGTTAACTGAGCTGGCTCTAATTTTGCCAAAACTGATAAATATATTCCCAATGCCTTTACATACCGATCTGTGTACTGTGCTCCAATTATTATTTTATACTAGAAAGCAGATTGTTTTATATAAAAGTGGGTGCATTTGTCTTTATATTAGAAAAATGGAGGTACAACGGGAAAGGGAGTAAGAATCATTGAGTATTTTTACTTTTTGGGGTCCTTACGTTGTACTGACAATGGTACTTATCTAAGTTATCAGCTATGACGTACCAATGAGGAAAATAAAATTTTCTGAGGCATTTATTAAGTCAGTAGCATCCATATAGACGTCAAGTTTATTTACACTTATACCTTGTTTATATGAGTTTCCATCTCAATGACTGACCATGATCTATCTATCTGTAGTAGAAAGTACTCACTCCTTTGCTGGTGGATTCTGTGTTCTATGAGGCTTATATTCCAGGCTCATTTTCAAATTGGTAGCTATTATTGAATTTCTGTGAAACTACAAACAAGTCTGGACATCTCCATCCTATCACTTCAGCTCTGTTTAAACTTTACATCTTTTTCATAGTAAAAGTTATTAACATAATACTTTCAGGAATAGTAATGATGAAAAGAACAAAATTGGGCTTTTGTACATTATTTAGGAGGTTTTTTGGTTGGGATAGATTTCATCATAAATAGAAAAACATTCAACGCTGTAAGTTTTTGCATTATTTATCCTATATTTTTAGAAACGTGTTCAGTCCAGCACTTCATATTAGTTACCTGTATTATGGTAGAAACATGCATTGTGTTATCATGTACCCATTCAATACAATAAAGTTAGTCCATTTGTTGTCATGGAATTTATGTCTATGTCAGATTGTTAAGTAAAAATGCCAATCATGTTAATAAGCAAGATGATGATAATGTGTAAATATATTAATTATATATTTTACAATATATGTAAATGCACAGATGTTTACCTCACATGATATCATTTTGTTTTTACTTTGACCACTATAATATTTTATATATGATTTTAAGGGATTTATTCTGTTTTTAAATTTATTTTCCCTAACAATGGTTCTTAGTTTTTTTCCTCACAAATCTCTTTGAAGGTACAATCAAAGTGGCATTGCTTTTTCCTCAGAGACTGTTTTAAAATATTGCAGTGGCTAAGAAATTGTTGTAACTGCCAGCACCAGTGATTTCTGATTTAAAAATAAATATGCCATGCTATCCAACTGGTACATGAGTATAACAGCAACACCAGGGTCATTAATATGTTTATTCATCTAGTCAGTAGAATAACTGAGGCTGAATATGTATTAGGAACTATTCCCAGAATTAATGATAGTGAGAGAGACAAGGCGAAGTCCATAACCTCATAAAACATTCTATGGGGGAGTAGATGATACAAATAAATAAAGGCAAATTGCAAGGCGAGGTGCTGGCATGGAATGGATGAAAAATATTGGGATAATAAGCGATTAAGAAAATAAAAAAGATTGAGAGTCATGAAGGATTTTTTGAGAACTTAGTCCAAAGAAGAATCTGTGATTATGCAAAATTTGAGTAAAGATCTATACCAAGTAATAGACTGATATATGTCAAAGTATAAATTTCTAAATGTTCTTATTCATGCTTTGTTTTTTCTTTCTATGTACTGTATCATTATAAAAAGAAAAATTCTGTTTTGACCTCTGGACATGGCATAATTTGGTGCTTTCCTCGAAACAGCAAATATTGTGTTCTCTAAAATAAAAATTTATCTTCAGATAGAAAAGTCTGTGTATATCATGAAGAGACAGAATGTTTACAATACTAAGTCAAATATCACCTGTTGACTTGCCGACTCATGGCTGTGGTTTGTTTGTTTGTTTTTGTGTTCATTTTTTAAAGTTTTTATTCAACCATTATATCCTAATGCACGGAAATGAAATAGGTGTGTTCATTGTTCATTTTCATTATTTCAGAATATTATTCCTTTATTTTTAAGAACATTACCTCTTTTAGAGTATTCTTTTAGTTTCAGTAATTCCAGAATTATCAAAAATATTTGCTACTGACTCACTGAATTTCTCTCCATTTGTACTCTCATAATATTTGGTGAATTGATGAGTCACATATATAATCTATCTAACAACGTGTCTCTTATGCCTTGACCTCCTCATTTTCTGGTATTTTTTCATCGCTTCAGTTCAAACATTCACTTATTCGGGTCGAATATACTGCCTCCAAAAATGTTGATTTCAAACTTTCATCCTCTTAACATTATCTCTTATCTTTACAAATAATTTAATTCAGACAAACTTCATCACGCATCAGGATTATTCAGAGAGTCTGTTACAACAGAGATTCTTAGAACTTGCTTCCAAGTTCTGATTCAGTAGTTCGATGGAAGGATCTCAGAATCGTTTTCCCAAAGTCCTTAGGAAATTTGATGCTATTAGTTTATAGGTGACATTCTGAGATCCATTGCTGTAGACAATGAACCCCTTTCATCCTTACAAACACATGACCCACCCCTTCAAACATCTGCTACCCCTTCCTTCAGCCCTCAGTGCCTGGTATAACCTGACCCTGAACACACCTGTGTCCTTTGTGCCGCACCTAAACAGCAAGAACTGCTGGCTTATCCTCAGTTCTACTGTTCCCAATCAACTCACTGTCTGACTTTGTTAAATGTTGAAACTGCGTATTTTGCCCCATCCTCTGCCTCTTCTGATGGTTACTGATTGTTCCTGTAAAAACAAAATGATGTTAAGATTGCTATAGCTTTGAAAACTAAAAACAGTATAATTTCCAAAGATAATTTCAACAATATACAAAAATTGTAGAGGCCTGAGAACCACAGAGCTCTTGAATAAAAAGGATGAATGTGAAATGAACTCAAAACCACAGAAATTTTTCTTACCAAAGTTCACTTGGAATGTATAAGTAGATGCCCTAATCAAATAACTTTCACAATCTGTAAGACTGTTTCAGATTGGGAGAAAACAAGAAACCAGGGGTGAGATTTCTAATGCACAATTTGAGAGCATTTGATTCTACAAAGTAATTATTAATATTCACCTAAATATTTTAAGAAATTTTAATTATGCCAATGTTATATAACCATTTAAAAAATTTGACATGCATAAGAAATCAGCAAGTTTTTTTGAAAAAGTTAAAATACTGCAAATTAAACCATGTGGATCACAATTTTTGGTTTTTAAATGGTCTTGAAATATTCTCTGAAAATTTTAGATTGGTATATTTTACATTAAAAATCATACATGTATATTTAGATGTCTCCAGATACTTATAATTCTGATCTATAACAGATGAGAAACCCTTGAAATATACTTGAAATCATAGAAATGGTAGCTGCTGATGTTAGGAAAATAAGTAAAATACCAGTTTTATTTCAACCTTTGTTTCAAAATGCATGTCTGAGTATTCTCTTTGACAGCTAGTGGACTTCAGATTGAGAAAAACACAGTCATGTATTGGTTGTCCCCTGACACTGTCTCTATTTCATTTTTTACAGCACAATGGAATCATATATAATGAAGTATCATGATTTACATTTTCAAAAATGAATCAAAATCAAGGAGCTTATTATTGATAAATAACTATTGAATTTATATAAAGTCAAGATGGTTTAACATGTAATCCTAAATGCATATATTCTAACAAACTTTTATTTTTATACTTATTTATGGTGTATCATACAAAAATAAGTGCTTGTTGCATCATAGCTCATAAAAAAAGAAGGCAAAAGTTACTCAAGTATTTACCATGACTGTACCAAGCAATGCATGTTGAGGGTTTCATGAACTTCTAACATTTTTGATGAATACAGGATTCATTTTCCCTGCCATATGGTATGACATTAATATCATAGAAGAATAGTATCATTAGACAAAACATTTTTTCCAAAAAACTTGGTTTTGCTTTTTGTCTGAGAATATTTGTCATGAATTTTCATCACATTTTATGAGCCTCAGGATAACTGTGACTTTTTTAGTCTTTACAAAGGAGAGAACAAGTTTGAATGATAGCTCCATAATTTTCTTCTATTCCTCTTTAGCTATTAAACTGAGTGCTTATAATGAAAATCATAATTTAGCTCTTGTCTTAGGAAAATTAAAAAAACTAATGAGAAAGAAGCTTTGTTTGAATGTTACATAAAAATCTTTAGTTGCTCCTATAAGATCTACTTTCATTTCAGGCTCATCTCAACTAAGTCCCGGGGTCACTTTTCCATTAAAATCTATTTTTTTCACACATTCATGCTACTTGCACATTTTTCCTGCTTCCTCAATACCACTTTTCTAGTAGATTTAATTGTTCAAAAATTATAAATAAGCATTTTGCCATTTTGTGCTCCTGTTTATTTTTATAGCACATTATTATTTAAGTAAAAGTTAGTTCTAAACAATGCTTTATTTGATTGGAGAAGATGCTATATGATGTAAAATTCATCACTACCTGAAAAAGTACAAATACTTCCATTTAGACTTAGGTCAGAAAAGTTGACATAAACTGTGAGTCATGCACCTTTTAAATTAGGCTGACTCTACCATTTCATGTAGTACTGGTTATGATCAGAGCTGCCCTTATCTAGGAAGCTACCAAAGCCCAAGTTTTGAGGCAAAGAGATGACACAAGCTGCCATCTTTTGGTTGGACAACAAGAAGACCTGGAGCACAAGAACCCTTTTTCTGGGTTGATTCGATTTCATCAATGTTTTGTCTCTGAGATAAGGAAGTACAGTGCTACTAAGTGACTGCCTTTTAAAGTTCTTTTGGTGTTGTACAATGCCCTTGGCCACCCGGAAGCCTATCAGTCAATATCAAAGGCATTGAAAGTGGTTTCCTTGCCTTCAAATGCAATGTCTCTAATCCATCCTCTAGAGTGAGGATGATTAGAACCTTTGAGACTTATTGTATTCAGTACTCTACAGGAAGGACTGCCAACACTATGGAAGCAAACTGTGATAGAGAGAGCACAGTGAGAGTCTGGAAGGATTACACCTTTGAAGATGCCATCATCCAGCCAGAAACAAAAAAGTTCTGCTGAAGAGAACTGTGCCCAGCTGTAGTGCATGACTTCGCAGGATTTCTGACAGAGCCAATCAGGACCGAGAAAGAGGGAGTGGATATGGCAAAAAGGTCGGGGGTGACCATTCTCAAGAGATGGAACTTGAAGAAATTTGAGAACGAATAGACAGCACCTCAGAGGATTTAACAGAAGGGAATTTGATGGAGAGGAGTGCTTTCAAACCGGAGCCAGATGACGAAGAAGAGGACGTGGAAGAAGCAGTGCCAGAAAGCAGACTGGCATTACACAATCTATCAGCAGAGTTTCAACTATTCAGGACTGTTTTTCACTTTGTTAAAGACATGGACATTTTTATAGATGTTCTGAAACTAAAGCAAAGAGAAGAAAAAGGGGATCGGTACCGTGTAGAATAAAAATATTTTCAGGGAAAAGTGAGACAGAAATTACAATGTATTTTGCTACAGTTACACCGAGTGTGTCAACCTCTCTGGCCTCCCTTTGTACCTGCTCTGCCTCTTCCGACTCCGCCACCCCCAACGCAGCCGGGCCAAACCCTCCTCTCCCTTCTCCTGTTTAGCTTACTTAGTGTGAAGATGATGATGGTGAAAACTTACTCTTATGATGATCCACTTCCACATAATGAACAGTGAATTATCATGTCATAACATAGATAATGTTAATAAACTTGTCTATTGTGTGTGTCCTCATGTGAAAATCTAATAACTATACAGCAAGAGCTACATGAGAGATTTTGTGTTACCATCATCACCATCCTCAGTCATAACCTAAATAATTTTGTGTGCAAGACGTACATGAAAGTGCATGTGCCCTATTCTTGCGTAGGCATAAGGTAACATTTAAAATAAAATTAATAATTTGTTCGTTTTACTACTGTTATATAACTTTGCTTTCAGAGAATTACATTACAGTATAGTGTGACCCCCCCTCTGTCTCATATAGCTTATCAAGCTATCCTCACAGGTAAGTGGCTTTTTAAAAAATGTAACAATGTTTTCAATAGTATACTATGAATATGCTATACTATACAATTCTATACTATGATACTGTATCCCATATAAATTTTATAATGATTCATTAATTTGTGATAGGCTAGGTTACCATGAAGCAATCATATCAATTGCACGAGGCTGCTGAAAAGCAATCGTATTGTTGCTTCTCCATTATCAATGAGTGAATCATTGTACCTATAAATAAATATGTATTTATTTTACACATTTTTTCATTTGTGATGTTTAGAATTAGTAATACATACAACACTTACAGTGTTTTGAATTAGATAAGACCATATAAGGTAGTTTCTGACAGATTCATCCTGTAAACAGATGATGCAAACTTACACTATCAATAAATACAGCACAGTACTGTAAATGTACTTTTTCTCTTTCACAATTTTCCTAATAACATTTTTTCTCTAACTTACTTTCTTGTAAGAATACAGTGCATACTACATATAACATACAAAACATATATTAATCAACTCTTGATGTTACCCGTAAGGCTTTTTGGTCAACAGAAGGCTATTAGAAGTTAAGATGAGAGGGAACCTGCAGTTATATTTGGACTTTCTATGCCGTTGGGGTCTGCACCCTAAGCCCCTGTGCTGAGCAAGGGTCGAGTGTGGTTTGAAATACCTAATAAGGACAGCCTCATTAAATAAACTTACAAAGATGAACTGATAAACACAATAATTCTAGAGTTTTTGCAAAATTGAACAAGGTGATGTTTACCGTGACATTACAAGATTTCTATATGAAAACTCCAATTAATTTTTTATTTCAAATTTGTGAACTATATATAAGAACAGAAATACCAAACAGATTGCTGACTATTTTCTCATCCACAGATAATATACAGTACATAGTCAACACTGGACCCTAGACTTGAACCCCTGCCAATCCAGCTGAGAAGAGAAGCTACTTCACTAATTTCACTGAGCCTATTATCTTTCATGATTAGAAAATATAGACTTTAAAAAATGGCTAGTTCTTAGCCTGAAGAAATTTAAATTATTATAGAAATATTGCAAATAGAGCAAACAGATCTAGAGGAGCCACCTCCTCGATCATCCGGGTATTGTAGGTTGAGTAGGCATGCGGCATCTGTCAGTTCAAACTTAGGGACTGTATGCCAGACAAACATTTTAAGAGGTTTTAACAAGTTTTTGTAATGGCATGAGACATTCAAGGAGACAAAAATCAATTTAGATAGCATAGTTTGGAGAGATATGGAGCAAGATAGAACATTGGTGCAACATAAATGAATTATGATTTTTAATTGTGACTACTACTAACCAAGATTTTTTAAAGGTGCATAATAGGCATTTTTCTCTGCAACTTAATCTCAGCATCTCATCATTGAAGTTAGTGGTTAGTGCAGTAGGCCCCCAAAATAATGGCTCCATTTTGTCAACTTCCAATGCACGATGGGTGTAGCTGTTCTAGTGGCTTTATAAACCAAGTCAGAGGTCCTTTCATATGTGTGACTCTTGATGGTTAGGATAAATATGCATGGGTATATGTGAAAAGCGTGACAGTTTAATACTTTCAATTTGCAATGACATGTTTCTATTAAGCCATTTTTTAAATTGCTTTTGAATATTATTTCTAAGTGTTTCTCATCTTCACAGCAGTTATATAGAAATGGTGCATTTTGTTTTGTTCTTGTTATCAGTACTCGGAATAAAGAGTTTAAATAACATGGGGAGTGATGGGGGCTTTACAATAAGTAATGAACTGGGCCTGTACCAGAAAAACATTATAAGTAAATCTTTCCTTGCCATTTTGATAGATTAATAGGTCTACTCCTATTTTCTATTCTGAATAATAAATTGAAGTTTCACAATGAATTTGTGTAGTGACAATTTTAAACTTGTCATTTGGGGAAAACATATGCTTGTAAAGGGGTTTGGCTGAAAGTCAAACATAAGCTTTTCTGAGTTACTAGAACCCAGGCATCTGTTCTAACACATAAGATGCTTATGGGAAAACGTTTAAAATAAACATCCCGAGAACTGTGAGAAGGTTAAATAACTGTCCTCTGATGACCCTTCCCCAGGAGTATATCAGTCACAGCTTTGTAGAAGCTTCAAGGCATAAACGGGAAACCACAGAGCTGTAAAGAAACAAAGAAAACAGCACTTTTAATCCCAACATGAAGTCCAAGCTCCTCACAGCACCAAAATCACTTGTGCAGGAAGTGTTAAATTATACATATTTTAAACTGTCATGATGTGTAAAAAGTATTGATTTTGTGTGTTTGCTTACTTGCCAAGTAAAAATAGGCAAAAAATTTTATGGGATAAATTTTAAAAAATAATTTATTTTTATTTATTTATCTTTAGAGGGGAAGGGAAGGAAACAGGGAGAGAAATATCAATGTATGGTTGATTTAATTTCTGATTTAAGTACATTTTATAATTAAATATCAATCTCTCTTATACTGCCAATAGACAATAAATCCCCACTTTAATTAAATACATATGAAATGTTTTAATGTATTTTAGTCACAAATTTACAGAACTAAAACTTTCAAACGATTTTATATTAACATTTTTGTTGTATATGCATTAATTTTTACCTTCGCCTGCTACTGTGTGTCTCCGAGTATAGGTGCCAGTATGAAACTAACTAAAAAAGTTTATGTGCTAGAATGAAGAGATGATTTTAAATCAAAGAAGTGAAAGGGTCATTCAGTTCATTGGCTAATAGTCATTACATTCTTTAATATTACATAATTGGTTGTAAACCCTTACAGTTACATAAATAGTAATCACATACATAAATAGTAGTCAAAACATTATAATAAAAAGTAGGAAAGGAAGCATTAGCAAGTATACATTTAAGTAAAAATAGGCACAAAAGCAGAGGTAATAGTCAAATTTGAAACTCTTATGGGGTCCCAATAAAATATATGTGTTGTATCAAATAAATAAAAGATGTATTCTATCAATTTATTATGAATTTTTAAGAAGTGTTGAGAATTACTGTTGTATATGAGGTCATATGAAAAGAAAAATGTTTAGTATTGTGAGGAAGATGATGGAGTCTTTTCTTGTTCCAGCTCAAGAAAACAATGGAGAAATTTTTTCTTTTCTTTTTTTAAATTATTGTTCAAGTACAGTTGTCTCCAATTGCCCCCCACCACTCCCCCCACCCAGCCATCCCCACCTCCCACCTTAGATCTTACCCCCATTTGGTTTTGTCCATGGGTCCTTTATAGATATTCCTGAAAACCCTTTTCCCTTTCCCCCCCATTGTCCTTTTCTAACTCCCCTCTGGTTACTGTCAGTTTGTTCTTAATTTCAATATCTCTGGTTATATTTTGTTTGCTCTTTTGTTTTGTTGATTAGGTTCCACTTATAGATGAGATCATATGGTATTGGTCTTTCACTGCTTGGCTTATTTCACTTAGCATAATACTCTCCAGTTCTATCTACACTGCCACAAAGGGTAGGAGCTCCTTCTTTCTTTCTGCTGTGTAGTGTTCCATTGTGTAAATGTACTATAGAGATTGCTGAGGATTTGTGAATGTGTTTTGCACGTAGACTGATCTAATCTGACAGAGCTAGAATGCCTGTGAACCTAAAAGGATGTGAATTATTTGAAAGCCCAGACTCTAATCAATGAGCATTTATTATCACATTTCATAAACCATATCTCAGAAAAAGTATCAGGTATGCCCTCTTTTGATATAAAACCAGGGTGAGCCCCTTATTGAAATAACAGGTGAAGTATAAACAAAATAACATTGGGAAAGCCAGAACAAAACACCATTGGTACACTTGTGTCCTAGATACATCTATGTGTGCCATGTTTTCTTAGTAATAAGAAACTAATAACACATAGAGAGTTTTACTAAGTAGGTATCACTATCATTTTTATATAGAGCCCTATAGAGATTGGGGCTGTCCTGATATTCTAGGGTTCTATGGAGTTTTAAATTTATGCCTGCAAATCTTTGACACTTCTCCCACTGAGAATCCCTGACCCTCAAATATGGATGGATTTGAAACTGTATAACCAATAGAGTATAGAGAAAATAACATAATGCAATTTCCAAGTCAGGTCAGAGGAGACCGGATGGCTTCAGCCTTCCTATTTGGATATTTGACCCAGAAAAAGTCAGTGGCCATATGAGAAGCCTGACACTCCATGTTGGAGAGCCGTGTGTAACTTCTCTGATGACATCTACCAGATGACAGCCAGCATCAATACCATCATGTAAGTAAGTCACCTTAGATATCCAGCCCATCCTAACTTGTGAATGAACACAGACAGCTGACACCTGACTGCACTACATGAGAGACCCATTCAAGGGAAAACTGCCTAGACGAGCTCTTTCCTAGTTCCTGACTCTCAAAGGTAGAGTTCTAAGATAGCTCCAGAATACACACGTATGTATTCCCTTCCCCTGAAGGCAAGATTTGTGAAGGTGATATGATACTCATTTCCTTAATTATGCCATGTTCTATCAGACAAAGATAATAAGATAGTCACTCCTGTAATTATGTTTTACAAGATTCTCTGATAGCATAGTAGACAGAGAGCTCTTCCGTTGGCTTAGAAGATGGAAGCTGCCTTCCTTGACCCTGAGTGGAGAGCCCAGCTATTTTATGCCCAGACCCCAGACACGAAAGAATTTTGTAATAATAAATGGTGTTGATTTATGTTCCTTAGTTCCTGATAATTGCGTGGTAATAAAAAATAAGTGCACTGGCTCATAAAATTATGAGAAAGGTAAGCTAGATGCTTTAGGTTGCTAATTTTTTTGTAATTTGTTACAGCCATTAGTAAACAGCACTGCATTGGGGGTAACTTATAGCAATAATGAAAAGGAAATTCTGTGCTGTTTTACCTTGCTTCTACTGGGAAAGGTAGAACGTAGGTCTTTCACCAGAACCTAAACACTAAGAGAAAGAAACAACTTGAAGTATTACTATAGGATTCAGATTGTTGCAGGAAAAAATATCATGAATGTTAAGAGAAAAATGCAAGTGACATATTTTTCTCTATGAACTTGTTTATGTATTTGCCATAAGAACTCTTGAAAATATCATCTACAAATTTATCACAGAGAAGGCACCAAGTTCCTTGACCCAGGGACTTATATTCTGTAGTTCCTTCAGCTCTTTAGGTGTCCCTTGCACAACTCTTGACACAATGTCAGGTTTCTATAACGATGTGGATGGTCCTGTAGATTTGCTATACCATAAAGAGAGCAGCTTTCTTCACTTCCTGTTCTATCATAATTGCATCACGCTTCATCTTCACTTGTCCAATAGGCTGCTTCCTCCACTCCTGGGACCGGAGCATCCTTCTTTGTAGTGCCACTATTCAAAAAGTGTATTTGGTTCTCAAGAAAAATCTCATTAGGCTTTTAGCATTTATCTATTACACAGTGTTAAAGTTTATCTTGACTTTACAGCTCTAACAGGTGTTCAGTCTGCCAACTTACATGATCTTTACTCAATAGTCGCCATCATAATTGTTTCTGAAACAGCTTTTCCTCTGATATCTGTGATATACAAATAAACACTAAGTAACTTCAATTGTATTTTATTTTTCTATTAGCATTTCAAGCTGTTAAGTGTCTCTGATAAAACTTTTTAGCTTTTAAAACCTACTAAAACAAGTTTTTAAAAACATAGCTTTTCCTTCCACACTGCGGCTACAGTATATTAAAGAATTAAACTTATTTCAGATCATTAAACTTTAAATGTTAAATGAAAACAGAATTTTTTCATTCTTCTCCTTCTTTCACAATGATCACTGCCCCATCTTTGCACAATTAATGAGGTTTTACTATGTGGCTCTTGTGTGTATTGATTTAAAAATCTTTAGTTGCTTTTTGTTAAGAACAACTGAGAAGAAATTGCTATGCTCTTTCTTCCACGTTTTCTTGCTTTTGTCAGTGCTGAATAATAAGTCCACACAAAAAGGAAGTGTGATTTTAAAATATACTGTGTATTAGAAACAGTGGCATTTTGTCAATATAGATTACCTCCTTGCTAGTATAAGAACTATGTAGTATAGTAGCTCAAACACAAACCAGGATTCAGGATCAGATGTAGAATTAGTTCAATTTAACTTTTTATCAAAAAATAGTCTTCTTTTTAAAAATATTTATTTTATTTAATGGATTATGCCATTACATTTGTTCTATTCCCCCCTTCATTCCCCTCCACCCTGCACACTCCTCCCCCATCATTCCCCCCCTCTTTAGTTCATGACCACATGTCTCAAGTTCTTTAGATTCTATATTTCTTCTACTATTCTTACCCTCCCCTTATCTATTTTCTATCTACGGTCTATGCTACTTATTTTCTGTACCTGCTCCCCCCTTCTCCTTCTCCCACTCCCCTGTTGCTAACCCTCCACCTGATCTTCATTTCTGTGGTTCACTCCTGATCTATCTGTCCTCTTAGCTTGCTTTTGTTTTAGGTGTGGTTGTTAATAACTGTGAGTTTGCTGTCCTTTCACTGTTCATCTTTTTTATCTTCTTTTCCTTAGGTAAGTCCCTTTAACATTTCATATAATAAGGGCTTGGTGATGATGAACTCCTTGAATTTGATCTTATCTGAGAAGCACTTTATCTGTCCTTCCATTCTAAATGAAAGCTTTGCTGTATAACCAAGATTAAAATGAAGAAGAGAATCCTAGAAGCTGCAAGAGATAAGGGACAGTCACCTACAAAGGAGTTCCCATCAGACTGTCAGTGGATTTCTCAAAAGAGGCCTTACAGGCAAGAAGGGGCTGGAAAGAAGTATTCCAAGTCATGAAAACCAAAGACCTACAACCAAAATATTCTTCTTAACTCCTCCTACAGAATGCATTTTTTCATGTTCGCTTTGTGACTTGTCTTTTTTTAGTAATTAGAGCATAAATATCCTTCAGATTTATTATAAAATAGAGACATCAAATTTTAGCAGTCTTTTTCTTTTCATTCCACTTATCTGGTAGAATAGAGTGAAGTGTGGGACTAACTGCTGTCAGTTTCCTTTGGGAGTATTAGAGGAAGAAGAAAAGCCCCAAATTCCCTTTCTCATCCTGGTCAGATAGTATTTCCCTCTTTATCCTGTGTCGCAACCCTCTCTGCCACTCACCTTTCTCTGAATTGTAGGGACCTCACTACATGGTTTAACTAACTGTACTGCCAACTACAGTGGTCAAAGAATTGTATGCTATCCCTTTTCTTCATCTTTCTTTATATTTGAATTAATTAATCAATCAAGGTAATGGTGATTATGAAGAAAGGTGCTCACAATTTTTTCCCATTTTGGAAAGAATTATATGTTATGATTTATTTTTCTGTTATTGATGAGCAATTGTTTTTGTCACATTACACTACTATAAATAAAGCTACTGTGCATATTTACTATGGACATGAGTGCAAGTGTTTTAGACACATATACAAAGGTAAAATTGTTGGGCTATTATTATTGATATTCACATTTTAGTTGCATTAGAAAGTGTCAAATTGTTTTCCAAACTGCCTATAATCTTTTCCACTCTGCCCCACTGCCACTACAATGAGTGAGAGTTTTAATTGCTCTGTGTCATCACCAACCCTTCAAAGTAACAGACGCCTTAGACTTTGCTCATCTGCTGTGTGTAGTAGTACTTCCTCGATGTTTTATTTACATTTACCTATTTATAAGGAGACAGGAATTTTTTTCATTAGTTCTTAGGCAATGTGAATTTTCTTTTATGTGAAGTGCCCATTTAAATCTCCTGATCTTTTTTAACTGTCTTTCTCATATTAAGCAGTAAGTAAAAAGTCTAAATGTAAAAATATGTAAAATAGCTATATACTACGTTCCCGATTGCCTTGTCAACAATATATGTGCATACTTCTTAAATCCTGGGACTTTTCCCGACATCATCCTGTTCACGTAGTCTCAATACACGAGCAATGCTCCTCTTCTCAGTTAGGACCTCCACTCCGTGTCTGGGTATTCACTATTTTTATCTGCTCAAAAGAAGATTTCCTTCTTACGCCAGCCATTTCCTCATGCACAACCATTCTCTGCCCTTTAACAAAATCATTCCTTTAGTTTTCAAGCATGCTTTATTATCAAGGACTTTTATGTTGCCTGTTGAACAAAGTAGTGTATGTGACTCTGTCCACTTTGAAACAGTTTCTGTCAATTTATTCAACAGTCATGTTGTGGCTAAAGTATCTAGGTGGTATTTCTTCTTTCTCAGCTACTCAAATGTGTTTTTGTTTTTTTTTGTGGTAGTCTAAACCTGAATGTGAATAAATAAAATCTAAAAGTCTCATCTTGCTACAAAAGCTTAAAGACACTGTATTAGAGGAACAAACACACAATTTCTTTCTGGGTGAGAATACAGGGTCTCAGGGTGTGGTATCAATCTTATTCATTTTTTAGTATATTAAAGACCTTACTATTGGCTATTTAGCATTTTTAAACACTGTGCTTGAGCTTTAGAAATATAAAAGTTAAAACCATACCATCATTCAGCCAAGAGATCATGTGGTTTCGTTTGTAGAAACAAATGTGAAATCCGTGGGCTAGTAAATTATAGGTCTATACACTCAAAACTAGAGGAGTTAGGAGAATGGGGATTCTAGGAGTCAGGAAAAAATTGTGGAGGTGAGGTTGTTTGATCAGTCTAAATGGTGGCACTGAGGAGTCTAGATGACCACAGGTAGCAAGGCTATAGATCAGGTAGAAAAAGCAAACAGGCTAGCCGCAGAACATAGGAGACTGCATGGTATGTGCACAGGCCTTAGATTTCATGCTGTGGAGTAATGGTGCTCCAACTCGAAAGTATGTTCAAATCACACAGAGACCTTGTAAAACAGAGATAGAAGGCCCCTCCTAGAGTTTCTGATTTGGTTGTTCTGAGATGATCTTAACATTTTAATCTCAAACAATTTCCTCATTAATTCTGATCTTGCTTTTCTGTGGATTTGACTTTGAGAAGTGTTTATGTTCAATTTTTTTATTTCATTGAGTTTAACCTGGCAGCTCTGTAAAATATGGATTTGAAACAGATAAGGAAGAGACATGGCAAACTCAATCACAATTGTTCCAAACAGGTTGAGAACTTGAGCAGTGCCAATAGATACAGAGGTAATAAACAAGATGTATTGAGAAGTAGGAGATAGGAGAAAAGTAAAATTTGGTTGGTTGGAAACATAGATGAGAGAACAAGATAAACTGCAAAGCTTCTCACACATTTTATGTGTGAATGGTTTTGCCATGTCCTGAAAAAAGTGTGGAATAAATAACAAGGAACAAAGTTCGGAGAGAATGACTTCAATTGCTCAGAGATATATAGACATATAGATATCTTTCAGGCAGTTGTATATAAAAATGTAAATTTCGAGGACATTATGAGAGAGAATGGTTCATTGGCGAGTGATGAGTAAAGATGATAATTAATAATGACCAGAGAAAAGCAAGGAGAAAGTTGCTTAAAGAGTTACAATGGAAGCTGAGAGAGTCAAAGAGGGGTAAGCCAAGGAATGAGTGTCACGGAAGCCAAGTGAGCAAACAACTCCAAAATAGAGGAAGTAGCATCAAAATGTGGCAATATGGTGTTCATTGCTGAAATTTTTTAAACAATTTCTGAGAAAGTAAGGGGCAGAAGTCAGGACTTAGTAGGAAGGAGGGAGATAAAGTTAGGAGAATCTACCAAGGATTATGTTAATGAAGCAAAATATATGACAGAGATAACCTGCAAAGAAATAGAATGATTCTGGAAAATATTAGGTGCTCTCAAAATTTTATAAAAATCAACATCTGGTTCAGTAACTGTTCAAAGACCTGTCCTTCACTTGGCAGAGAGTGTACTGGGAATCAGGTTTAACATTCTGCATTTGACACTGCATACACCCCCATCTATGGGAAATTTGCATGCAAAAGTCTTGAGACAATCAACTTTCTGAGAAACTCAAGTACATACGTTGTAAATACCAGACACCAGGGTAATTTTGACAAAGTCTGCAGTAGATTACTCTTAGATTTCATCCAATTAAGTTAGAACCAAATTAGTTTCTTTTTGCTTCAAGAATCTCCTGGAGTTAGGCAATGGGGATTTTGACAATGTCCTCTACATAGCCATTCTGCTGCCAAAAGCTGATATATCAAGACGTCTTTGCTTATCTTACAATTAAAATAAAGCTACATTTTCTACATTTGATTTATGGCAATTTTGATTGCCACTTTAGCTCACTTAAGCAAAATTGAGAAAGGTGACAGGAACCAGAAAGAGGTAGGTCTAAATTACCTTTGTTTTTCTATGTGTATTTTCAGTGGTTTAATTGAAGCATAATTTTCTACTTGTACAATGTGATTTCTTTGTGTTACTTTATAGATAATTGTTGCCAAAATATTCAGGATCCTGAAGACTAAATTTTAAGAGACTAAGCTGCACTTACGTTTTACTGCCACCAGGTGTTACATATTCAGGTGCTTTGCTGACTCTCTGATGACCCTAGAGGCGCTCAGGTTTGTTTGGCTCAGGTGCAGAGAGGTTATATAATTTAGAAATGAAAGCATGTAAACCCTATGCAATTTATTGATAAATCAAATAAGCAAAGTAAGAGCTTTATAACAGCCAGGCTATCAAATTACTATAAGGATAAGCATGTCAATTTAATATGTTATTTTCTAATTCAATGATGCCTTATTAAATTTCTTAAATAATACTGTGTACAATATACTTTTATTTGCCAATGGAAAATATATTGTGAAGCCAACTGTTCAGCAAAATATAAATGGTTTTCTAATTTGTATGTAACAAATGTGCCTTGTGTTAAATTTGAAATGCTTCTATTTGAAGTTTTGTTTTATGTTCAAGTTGAAATAGACAACTGTAGAGCAAAATTATGTTCTGCAATTATATTTAAAATAAGCTAGTGTTATTTTTTTTCTGCAAAAGGCCTGAAATAGGATATCCGTTGTCCAGCCATAGCAGTGTTATAATAGAAGAGAGGTTGTGTGATTCTTTACTCCTGGCTGAGTGACTCTCAGTACCGAGAGACTACCTTAACGATAAAACATATTTGACTTCGAGAAAATTCATATTTTATATAAATTCATAAATATTTCAGTGGAGGCAATAAGAAGAAAAATAAAACAAAGTACATAATATAAAAGCAGAACTCACATTAAATTGACTTATTCATTAGGCTGATTAAATCTTTATTATTTTCTTGCACTTTGAAGCCTGGTTCTACTCAATGGTTCATTACAGAGACTTTAATGGTAAGATTTTGTCAAATTTTATGTATTTATTTTTAGTGAGAGGGGAAGGGAGAAAGGAAAAAAAGGGAGAGAAACATGGATCTGTTGCCTCTCATACGCGGACTGCAACCAAGGCATGTGCCTTGACTGGGAATTGAACCGGTGAGCCTTTGCCGAGCAATGCCCAACCTACAGAGCCACACACTGGTCAGGGCCATTATAGAGACTTTAAACACCATCCCTTGCACAGGACACTAGATATTTGTGTAGAAGAGATGCCCTTTGCCTTTTTCATGACATTTCCATAATGTTTGCAGTCTAGTAAAGAAATATAAAATAGTAAATGCATAATTGTTAAACAGTATGATAGGCCTTCTGTTAGGGATAATAATGCCAAGCAAGGGCAGCTTAGCGCATTAAAAAGGGTCTGCGATCTGCCATATTCCCAGGACTAAAAGGCTCTCTGAACACAATCACTCACTACCTTCTGCTCTCTTCCAATGCTGTATCCAGAGGGTGATAAAATCAGGGCTGAATAGTGTGGAACTGCCTAGTCCTTCCTGGGAGTTAGTGAAACTAGACTTTGGCTTGCTGAATCATTTCCAGGGAGTCTGAGCAACTTCAAAGACAGATACTTAAATTGGTGTCTGGAACATATTCACTCAATGTTTGAAAAGAAATGTTCCTTTCAGACCAACTCATTCATTTCACAGATAAGTAAATGGAAGCAGTTGAAAGATGAGATCCGTAACTCAAACCCAGATCTTTTCCTTCCAAACACATTGCTTTTCTTCTCACTTCAAAATCCTGTTCTCACACTTCTGATTATCTCAAGAAGAAACTACATCCAAATTCGTGAAGTATTTTAGTGTCTTACATTAATCCTGATGAAGAAAAAGTGTACTCCATTCCTTTTCCTCCTAAGGAAATACATTAACAATGACTATACTCTTAGTATTCAGTATCATACAGCATAACTTCCAGGAGGAGGATATTTTCTGTAATATTCAGTATAATCACCTTCTTATACATTGTACAAAAATGAAATCAAACAGAAAATTCATTATATGTACGTAGCTATTACCAATACTTACATTAGACTGTTACATTATTCAAAATGGAATAATAAGTATGCAGAAAGTGCACTGTGCTCTTTATACAGTTCACACAAAGTTTTTATAGCTAGATGTGAATTTTCCTTCTTTTCCTATCACTTTGTCAAATATCTTACCAATAGGACCCACCTGATGCCCAGTCTTGTAGTCATAGAAACGTATTATGTTTTTCATTTTTCTGGCTTAGCACTTTTTTTCTCACATAACAACAAGACAAGTAATTTTGTTGTTTTATCTTCAATTGGTCATAGACATAGACTTCTATTTCATAGTACTTTCTGGCATAGGCTTATTTTAAATGTTTTCTTTAAAAAGTAAATACGGACAAAATAAATTTATTGAGTTATTAAAATTATTGATAGAAGAATAATTTCAAAATATGAAATTTGGGGGGGCATGTTACTTGTTTTACCCTTGAGATAACCTGTGAAATGAGAATGAATACTAAATGTAGAACATAGGACTGGGAAAGTGTTCAGAGGCCAATTTCCATTTATATATTCAAATTTACTCGCAGCCTGGTGGCCTTGATGTGATTGGCACCTAAGATCTGGGAAAAGCCACGACAGTTTGTTAAATGATGGAAATCTCATTGGGCAAGTAAATACCCAAATAGTAAATATAAATGTTATGAAAAGCCTGCATAATTGTGAATGATGAGCTATACAGAGATGGGTGTGAGGGGATGATTTACTGCATTTTGCCATATATAATGGGCACCCACATTTTTGGCCCAAACTTACAGGAAAAAATTTTTTGGTTTTAAGTTTTTAATTCAAATGCTTATTTATTTATATTTAGAAATAAAACTGATTATTGTATTCTAGGGTATTATTTTGCCTAGCGATACTATCATTGCTTTCTAGAATTACACTTTTAATGCATAAGCATAAATAAAATAATTAAAAACATTTATATAGACACAGAATTAGTACAATCTATGTATAACGCACGTCCTTATTTTTCTCTAAAAAATTCGGGCAAAAAAGTGCATGTTTTGCCATGTTACCATGACAAAATATGGTAGGTGTTCTATGAGCCCTTGATTATAATCAGCTATGATGATTTTTTTAGGTATAAATAAATGACATTTAATAATATCACAGAAAAACTATGAAAACAGAAACCTAGTACATAACAATTTCCAAACAATGTGTTTCTCCTATTCTACATAACTGAAGGGCAGTGATATCATGATTCTAATGAATATTCTGCTATGGTTGCTTACCAGATATGTTTCTGTTTACTGCATGTGCCCTAACCCATGTGCTTACAACATTTTCCAGGACTGATGAGCACATGTTGAGACCTAAGTCTTGAAGTCAGTTGCTGCTGCCAAATTGCTATTGGATTAAGAAGTCTCCTAAGGGCGCGTACATTCTCTGTGTTAGAAATTTGACTTTCCGAAGACAGAATGTAATGCTAAAGAAATTTGTAAACAGCTGTTGCCCTTTGTCTGTATAACCCAAACACAAGGAAGTATCTAAATATTGAATAAACTTGTTCCCTTTGTGGAGTTTTGTGGACTGAGATAAGCTTTGCTTCCAGCCAGTTAAGTGAGGTCTATATCTTACCCATAGATTTTTAATGAACCACAGAAGAAAATTAATGGATATCCAACACAGAGTTTACTTTGTACAGTCCCCTTTTAAATAAAGGTATCTGTATTTTAGCAATCATTTGTTCAGTTCCTGTTGTGTTTCATGCACTGTGCTATGTGGTAGGGTTAATGCAAAGATGATTACAACACAACATGTGCTCTAAACGGAAACCATAACGTCATAGTAATCTGGAAAATCTCAGTTAAATAATATACATGGATGGGAAAAAAGTAGATTTACGGTTGTGAGCATGTGAAACCCAGTTTATTCTTCTATTATTATTTATTCTTGTATTATATCTTTTCCACACAAACAATTGTAAACCTACATTTCCTTGCCCCTGTATGTACTACAATCTCAGTAATATCATAGGTCATTTCAGAAACAGAAACACCATCTATTAGCTTTCTTTTGCTAGGTAAATTATAAAATATGTTGTATGTATATATATATATATATATATATATATATATAAAGAGGTTATTTATTATATTTCTTAATCACTCAGATATACTTTAATATTTACTGTGAATGAGGCACCAAAAGAATAACTTGTCTTAGAAAGACATTTCAATAACTGGTGGTTAGTTTAGGAAACATGAACTCTTAAAGAATTTTAGGAGATCTTGTTAACCAATAAATTCTTTGAAAAAGCTCTTCAGTCACAAAAGATTAGGTTTTGTATTGATATTTCTTGTAACTCAGTAAAGAGACTGCATTATACTGTTTTTCCATCTAGATTTTTAACCAATTGAGAAGGAGAGTGCGTAAGATGTTGGAAAAGCCAGTACCTTTATTACTAGTACAGCTGACTAGACAATATTGTTTGTACAAAAAAATAAAGACAACTTTCTGGACATTTCCATTTGAATTGAACCTGGCTTCAGCAGTTTGTGCCTTAGGGACCTTAGCTCAGGGAAGAGAATAAAACCTTGACAATTAGAGAGAAGATAGATTCAGAAAAAAACACCCAGTGACCTTGTCTTGGGCAAAGGACAACCATTTTCTCTAGCACAAATAGAAAGGAAATGATTTTATACACTACAATAGAAGGGGAAGAGAGGGGCTTTGTGAAAAAAAAATCTATACAATTAAAGCAAGGTGAATCAGAAAACCCAAGCCAAATAAAATGTCAAAAATTATAGGAGTAATGCAGTAAGCAATCACTGGAAAGAAAATATTATGGTAGTTATTTGTTACTTTCAAAACTTTAATAAAATAGGCACAAAATTGGGGAAATAACAATAAAATAGACTTTGAGGATAAACAAGAGCATTACTTCTCTGCATTCTAACTACATGCTCCAAGGATGTGAATAATTATTTTAATTTAAAAGTATTTTAATAATACCAAATAATTCAATCACTTAAAGGCATTGATATATAGGGACATTGCCAGAAACAGAATATCTCCCATAAAAATCTATTTTCAAAAATCGATTAGAATTGTATAACTTCACAAGTATAATTTACCACAAACCAATATATTTATCCTCTTCATTTAAAATATGGGAAAAAAGAGAACTACTTGAAAAAGTTGAATTATCCAAAATTTTACAGCTTATACAAAAGTTAAGTGAGATCTCTGTTAAATATCTTTTAGATAATGGGATACTTGAATATTTCATTTTAAAGCTATAATAAAACGCTAAAAAATCAGACATTTGAATATACATATTTATAAAATACATGAAAATTGTTAAAAGAGAGTAATGGAAGGAAAATAGGAAGAAAATAAACAGAAAAGGAAAAAGATAGATAACTAATCGGCATATGAGTTACAGAAGAAATAAATGTAAATGAGCTTTTTAAGAGGAAAAATGATACTATAAAATCTCTTCTGCACCTGCACACATGGGATAAGGATTCATTTCCCATGGTCAAGTCTACCATCTGAGCTCAGTGAGCTGGAGTCGCAGAGGACACAGTTCTTCTCTAAGAGAACCTAGATTTCCTGATTTGTATGCAGTGGCTGAGCTCGAGAATCTGTGAGTTGTATATGCTGGGAAGAAAATATCAAAATGATTTATGAAACCTAAGGGGCTCGGGGTCCTTGTTATGCTACCTTGTCAGAGCTGAAGTCCCTTGATAACTAGAAAATAGAAGAACTGCTTCTATTAGTGACCAAGAAGGCAAGAAGAGAGTGTTAGAATCCAGTTGTGATTTCTTTGTATTGTTATCTATAGGGCAGGTCACTCAAACTTTGAACTAATAATGCTTTATCTTTGTCATGGAGAAAGTTATGATACTTCACAGAAATTTGCTTTGATAATCAGATAGGAGAATGCATGGGTAGCACTGGAAGGTGGGCACAAATACAAAACACTTGCGTGATGAGAGATGAGTTTGTAAGAGAAGTATGGTCCAAATTCCATGTGATGAATCATATTGTCATGAAGTACTTGGATTAGAGCAACTAGGGATCACTTAAGATTTTTACATAGAGTAGCACAATGGTTAACTGTCTTTATACTATAAAAATATAAAATAATTAAAGATTTTAGAAAAATATATAAAATAACATTTCCATTGTTTTTTGGAGAAGACACAACTTCTAAATGGGTGGAGGTCAGGGGAAACTTCAATATTTGATCCTTAGATATCAAGATATTTGCAGCAAAGATCCCTATGAACTTTCACTCACCCTATGAACTTTCACCCTATGAACTTTTGCAATAAAAATGCAAAAACAAATAAATGAGAAAAAGTCGGAAGAACCTGCAAAGGGCATGGAAGAGATACATCAGGCAGTGTCTGAGGAAAAAGTCACTGAGCTTCCATGCTGTCTCCAAGTGCCACTGTCCCCCGGGTCTCTATGTTTTCACCATCCTGGAAGTTCTCTGAACCCCATCCTTTGGGGTTTTAATGGAATTTTCATACCATGGACATCACTGATTACATCGCTAGGGGGTCATGGAGATGAGACTGAAGTACACATGGCTCAGTTTTCTTTTTTAAAAATTGTTTTATTGTTGTTCAATGCATTTTCCTATGGATTAGCCTGCATTTTTAAGTGCTCTAGTGTAACTCCAAAAGTCACCTAATTAACATAACAAAAGATAACTTTATTAATCTCATTAACTAAGAAATTCCAAGGGTTTTAGGAGTTATTGGTTAGGAACTGCAATAGCACCAAATAAATATTTATCTCATTATAAATCACGGAATCACAGAATACAATGGCAAGTGTGATCAAGGAAAGTAAAACCTCCAGAATTCAAATACTCTGCTAGAAATTACTAGTCTCTTTTGAAAACAGCTCAATAATACCTAGTATTTACTAAAACAAAAAAATTTATAAACTAGGACACAACAATGAATGAATGCTCTTCTGGCAATTCTTAAGAGAAATACATACATGTGCATTAAAAAATTACACACAAGGATGCTCATAGCAGCATCATACAAGATAGAAAATATATGAAGAAAATATCTAAAGACCATCAACACTGACATGAAGAAATTCAGATGTGCTCACGCCTGAGCCTGAAAGGGAAATTATACTCCAAGGATGATAATAAAACATAGAAATATGAGTGAGTCTGAAAAAATTTTTAGAAGGTGAACAGAGAATTTATCACACTGTAAATTTCCATTTACATAGAGTTCATCAACAGGCAAAATGTCTCCATGGATTTGGAACTCAAAGTATTGTTTGCAACTGGGAAACAATATAATGAGAAGTCACTGGGGGAAGCCACCAGGTCCTGGTGATAATCTTCTGTTCCTGGTCACATGCTGTCATCACTTGGTGAGATTTCATCAGGATGTACTTTTGAATTTGTACACTCTTTGCAAGTTTGTTGCAATTCATTACAGAGCTAAAAGAAATTGGTGTAGCAAAGTCTGAGGGATGAAAAGATAAATTGTGAAAATATGCCTATTACAGGAAAGAGACTGTCATTCTTGCCATGTCAATTAAATGCGGCAGAAACAGTAAAAGTCCAGTGATATTTCCTGGTTTTAAATGACAGTTTGTGTATATTACCAAACACTATTTGGTCTATAAAATGGGAAGAAGTTCCTGGCTATTTCCATCATATTAAGAAAACCTGATTTCTCACTTGCATTTTTTCTCTAGCTGAAGTCTATAAGTGAGTAAATTAAATGCATTCTAATAAAAGGCAAATATTTAATGAACCATTTCAGAAAGTTATTTGCATGATTCCTGAAAGAGAATGCACTCTCAGCAATTGTAACTTAGTATTAATAGAATTGAAAAAGAAAATGTACATATCAGCCATATTGCAGAATTGGCTCTTCACTGGCTTTAAAACAAAGCTAATGTATGATGTTCCTGAGATGTAAAAAATTTGGCTTGTTCAAATACATTAAAATAACAAGAACTAGTATTTTTCACTTTCTAGGACAATTTGTATACTATAAGAGAAACAAATAATTGTTCAATGTATACATTTTTGAAATCATTCATCTTATCGATCCATTGTGTCCATGAAGATCATGTTGTGTAAAGTGACTTGCCACACATTTTATACTGTTGGAGTTTTTCTTTACGAACTAGCCTAGAAAATCTTGTGCAAAGAGGTCATTGCTGTTAGGATTCAGATGAGCATTTTAAAGACTGCATCAACCCATTCATTGCTTAGGAAAACTAGAAATATCTATTTGTGTGTGTGTGTGTGTGTGTGTGTGTGTGCGCGTGTGTGTGTTAAGAAATATCCTAGGGAAAAAATCTGGGAGAAGGAGGAAACATAGTTTATTCAGAATGCAATAATATATGAACAGTAAAAATATTACTGGGCTAATCCCAGCTTTTCCTGTGCTCACAGTAGCCTTTGGGGATGGAGAACAGGAGACATACCTCCTGCCATCATTCTCATTCCCTAGGTCTTTGCGGTGTGTGTGCTTGATAGCAATGACAGGGAGAAATCCAACAATGTTTCTGTGTCAGAACAGGTTAGAGGAAACGTCACCCTAAGCATTTCTGATTGCACTATTGTTACCATAGGTAGTTAACTAGTTATTTAAAAAGGGGAGCAAAGGGAATTAGATATTGAGTTTAATAAACTGGGGAGCATGAGCCTGTTTGCTTACCAAGGAGCTATAGCTTCACATCCCACAGGATTACAGCATTGTTCCCCCAAGGGCATTAACACTCTTCTCTTCCCCATTCTGATGCCAGGTTGTTGGGGGCACAGGGGAAGGTGCTGAATATACCACAGAGGCTTGTCAATCTAACTACAGAGGGTAAACCCATTCAAAGTCTGCAAAAGCCTGGGCTGTTGATTGCTTCTTTTGAAAAAGTGCCTGGTTCGTCCCAAACCCAATATAATATAATTTTGTTATATTTTTGTTCCCAAGGGAACAAAGAAGTTTTCTCTCTCTCTCTCCCCAACTTAGTGATGCACTCACTCCATACATTTGTGCACTCTCTTGCCCAGAAACACACGACCCTGTTGGTCAAGCAGATACCAGAGCTGAATCAGACGGTGTTGGCTCCAAAAGGACTGAGTTTTAATATGAAGCAGAAACTCTGGACATTGGCTTTTGTTTCAGCCTTTCTGAGGTCGTGGATTTTTTTTTTATGGTAGGACAAATGGAGATGGCAGATTGAAAACACAGGAGCAGCTTTTCACAAAAATAAGCCACCTTGCCACACCAGTTTCTCAAGCCTCAGACCTCAGAAGGCTTTCCTCACAACCCCATGGAACAGCCCAATTTCTACTAGCAACACTATTGCTTTATTCCTTTCTCTCCTCAACTTTTAGAGGTTATTGTACCTTCCACAGGTCCCTTTCCCACAAGGTAATGCTAGATACGTTAGGAGAAGGAGGAGCGATGGACAGGGTCCATAGTACTTGCAGAAAGATCTCATAAATAACTCGGATTAACTGCCTCTGGCCACGTATTTGTTTCTAACAGGATAACAAGAGGTGTTCTGAAGCAAGTTAACATTTGTAGTTAACAGGCTCTCTCCATACCCATGCCTAGGAGGTCACACCTTCCCTTGGAAGAGTATGCTCCACCTTTGCTCACCAAATCCATATGTAATTTTCTTACCACACCCCAAAATTTATGTAAATCCCCAGGACAAAGAAACTGATCGCCTATGTCTTTCTCACCCACCTCGGCTATGCCCATTCTCTTCCATAAGAATGCATCGCTAATAAATTTGCTTGCACACTAATGGGCTTGCTGGTCTGTAATTCTTTACTTTGTTGGCAAGAATTATGGCGCTTCCCACAACAGTAATTTTTTTTCTCTCTGAATGACTGGCCTCAGACCTATTGTTTTTCTTGTGAAAACTGAAAACAAAGCAAAACACAAAAAAAAGATTGCCTTCCCCAGAACTATCAATGATTCACAGTATAATGTATCAAGCCCCTCCCACCCTCAACAATATTCTGAGTTGCAGGGACTTTTGTGGAAGCTTTGTCTATGGGAAATCTCTTTTTTTTAAGACCTTAAATATAATACATTTTCTGGAATATCTTTTCTCTTGTGCCTCTTGAATTAAACCTTAATGTTGCATAAGCCTTCTTAATTTTGTTGCATTTTCAATTATTTTTAGCAACTACTAGGTGAAACAAATCTCACATGATTTTTTCCCACATGATTTTTTTAATGGACTATGTTTTTAGAGCAGTTTAGGTTCACAGTAAAATTGAAGAGAAGGTACAGAGTTTCCCATACACACCCTACCCCCACATACGCACAGCCTTCCCACCATTAAAATCTCTTGCCAGAGTGGTACATTTGTTACAATCAATGAACCTATATTGACATATCATTATTATCCAAACTCCATAGCTCATACTAGAGTTTACTCTAGGTATTGTACATTTTAAGGCATTTGAATAAAAGTATAATAAAATGTGTCTACTCTCATAGTGTCACACAGAGTACTTTCACTGACCCACAACTCCTCTGTACTCTGTGTGTTTGCCCCTCCCTCATCCTAAACCCTGGCCACCACTGATACTTCTGTGTTCATAGTTTTGCCTTTTACAGAATGTCATACAGTTGAAATCATATGAGAGTATTTAACCTTTTCAGATTGGCTTCTTTCACTTAGTAAACCAAAGTTAAGGTTTCTCTATGTCTTCTAATGGCTTGCTACCTCCTTTCTTTTAGTGTTGAATAATATTTCATCATCTAAATGTGCTACAGTTTATTTATCCATTCACCTTGAGCAAGACATCTTGGTTGCTTCCAAGTTTTGGCTATTATACATTTAAACTGCTATAAACATTCATGTGAAAGTTTTTGTGTGTATATCATTTTTTAATTTCTCTGTGTAAAAACAATAGAATAAGATGCTGTGTTATATTAGAAGTGTATTTAATTTTGTAACACACTGTAAGACTGCATTTCAAAGTAACATTTTTGCATTCTTACCATATTGTTTTTTAAATACTTTATTTTATTTTATTAATTGTACCTAGCTATACTCAAATTGTAAGATTCCTTAAAGTCACATTACACACATTATTTTTACCTTTGTGTATCTGATACCAGTTTTGTGTCTGTAGCATAGCAAGTAAGTATATATGTTACTTAACAGTCACGTTGTTAACATTAAAATAGTGTTTCATATAAAATGGAAAAAACATGGCTTTTTAATATTTGTCAGATTTCATATTTAAGAAAAGCTTTTACTATATAATAATATAACAATTATTTGTATGAATCATTTTAATAATTTTATTATTCATCAGATATTTTTATTCCCAATGAAGTTATATATCAGATTCATATAATATTACCAAATATAGCATGATACCCTAGAAATGATTCAGATTAAAAATTTTAAAAATTGTTAAACATTATATTTTCTTTCAAAATAATTATTCTATTGTAGTTCCATTTGTCTTTTTAATGATAAAATCTCTTTAAAATGAATGTATCTAAAATCACTAATGAATGACACATTGAAATGTAGTTAACATTATTATCTTTCATAATTTTTTTCTGTAACAAGAGTACATATCTGAATCATAGTTATTTTTATATCTCATTTACTCCTCACACTTTTCTAGTCAAGTTTGACTTTAATTTGAGATGTTGCTCAAATCACTTCCTTTTTCTGTCTTAAATTCCAACAACATTTCTTCAGATATTCCATTTAAACCATACCATTTACCTACTATTACATTTTTAAATGATATTTATCCCACAAACTGTATAAACTCCAATAAACTTCTAATGAATTTTAAAGTTTTCATTCAGATGTAAATTAGATATTTTATGTTGATACATATTTCATATGAAATTATAAAATTATATTAAAATACAAACTCTCACAAGCTGCCCATGGACATAAAAATAAGACGCCATTCTTGGAATCAATGTAGGCATGCCATTTCCCTGGCAGCAAAAACAGCAGCAATTCCTGTCCAAAATTTTGTTGGCCAAAACAATGACAGGATCAAAGGGCCATAGAGGCAGGCTGGTTAAAACAATACTGAAGGGATTCTAACATATGACATTCAAAAAACTGACTGACCATACAGAATTTTCTTAAGCATGAGGCCATCATAGGTAAAATGTGTTAAAAATAGTTGTTTCCTTTGCATTCTATATATTAGCTTGTTAAAAGTTTCACATGAAGATGGGTGAGTATAAGTTATTTTCTGTAATTCAAAGTAGAGAATACTTCCCACTATGCCATATCACTTTAACTACAGAAAGATAATGGAAGTCAACAGGTCCCTTCATCTTTAAAATATTTTATTGCTTTCTCTCCCAGATTACAGTTATCTATATCACTATCCATGCTTAATCCAGATTGTTCCCACACATATGTTACATGTTATTTTACATTAACTTACAGAGCAATCTAAAAATCAGTCTTTATTAACTGTATTCACTTGATATTGAAAATGAATTAATTTAGAAACACTTGCTTTTGTCATTGATCTATTATTCATAGCTATAAATATATTAGTTGACCGATTGGCAACACCTCTGTTCCTGGCATTCAGGGAGATAACTTCAATTGACCTATTTTGAAATTCACTGATTTTCCTGGCAGCTCAATCTCCGTTTGAGCCTTTCCAATAAATTTTTCATCACGGTCATTGTAATTTTCAAGTCTTGAATTTTCATTTGGGTTTATAATCATTATGACTTTATTAATATTCTCTATTCAATGGGATCTTATTCTCATATTTCCCTTCAGTTCTCAAAGCATTGTGTTATATACAGACTTTTCACCCTCAAAATACATATGTTGAAATGTGAATCCCCAATGTGATTTTGATTGGAGATAGAGATTTCAAAGAGGTAATTAAGGTTACCATAATAGTGGGACCCTTAACTGGAAAGATTAGTGTCCTTATGAAAATGAGAGACACTAGAATATGTTCTCTCACTGTGTGTATATGTGTGAGGGTGTGAAGAGAAAAATCCATGTGAGGACACATTGAGAAGGTGCTTTCCTCAAGCTTACCAAAGAGGTTTCACCTGAAACTACTCCTGCTAACACCTTGATCTTGGACTTCCAGCCTCCAGAACTGTAAGAAAATTTCTGTTGCTTAAACTACCCAGACTGTGGCATCATATTTATGACAGCCCAAGCCATAACACTGTGTTCTTTATTTCTTTTAACATATTTACTAAGGGTCCCTGAGTTTTTTTCTGGCTGTCAGCTGAAGACTCTGTCCACTTTCTCTAATCTGCTTAATTTCTTGACTAATGGGCCTCTTTCTCCACCTTCCAAACCAGTGAAGGCAATTTTTGTTCTTATGTGATACTTTTCTAAACTAGCCAAGAAATATTCTCTAGTCTTAAGGAATTATATAATCACCTTGAGGTCATCTTGCTAATCCAGAATAATTCCACCTTCCCAAGGTCCATATACTTGATATCATCTTAAAAGTTCACAATACCACAAAAAGAAATATTTTCACCAGCTCAGGAAATTAGGGTGTTCACACCCCCACCTACTAAAGTGATAAATCATTAACACATTTTCAGTTACCTATAAAAATACAATGCAGGAACAGAGAATGACGAGTCTTGCTAGAAATTCAATGAGGAGAATGCAGTGTCCTCTTGGCTGTTGAATTATTGAAATGTCAGAAAGACAGATGTGTTAGTTATGGGGTAAACTGTTCTTTGAGTCATATACCTGTAGTAGATGGAAATCAGACCAACAATGAGGAGGTTCCTCAGATTTGCATAATTTGACGTACCTTTCAGATACAGAACTGGAAGTATGATGGGGATATAATCCAAAGAGAAGAGGCAGTGAATGAACTTCTGCCTAAACAGTTGAAAATTACCCAATCTCAAGTTACGGGAGTAAATAATAATAAGAAAAGTGAAACTAAAAAAGAAAAGACTAGAGACCAAGTAAAAGTCAGGCACTTTCTGAAGACACAGGGCCCAACAGAAAACAGGGGATTAAAACAGGGATTTTCATCCGGTGTGCTGCAAAGGCACATGTACGTGCAACAAGAATTTTTAAAACATGCAATAACTGACTATTCAGCTGGGGGACTGACCCCTTTTCCTTTAGTCTGTCAAATAAAACAAATGACAACATCCAACACAATCCATCTGGGGTGAATGAATCAAAATTGCACCTACTTTTTTTTGTCAAATGGGATATATATATATTTTCTACTGTGTCACAGAATTTTACTAGTTTATATGTGGCATGCAATGAAAAAAGTTGAAAATCACTAGTCTAAAATCATATATTTTACAAATAGAAATAAATAAATCTTAAAAATGTAATTTTTATTATAAAGATTAAAAAAAGAAAACAACCTGTACAGAATTTAAAAAACTGAATAAAAAGAATTTGTGTAGGTAAAAACTTATCTAAAATGTAAAGAAGGATTGTAAAAGACTCTAAAAACTATAGCATAATTAAACAAGCTTTGTAAATTAAATACTTATCACAAGGTAGAGTCTAGATATACTCTGACACATTTCCAAGTTATTTTTGCATAAATTATATATTTTAAACAAATGTACTCATAAATACAAAAGTCCTGACATGAAATTTTAGAAAGAATATCATGTTATGTAATTTTTCTAAAAAGATAAATGTTAAGATAAACTATAAAGAAATTACTATTAATTTATTTAGTTTAAATTACTATTATAGCAAATCATCTATTTTCTTTACACATTCTAAAATTATAGTGTTCAAAAGATATTTTTCTTTTAATATACTGCTTTATTATCATTAAATTATAAAACATTCACAAAAGAGGCTTTTATCTGTGACCGAAGAAAGAAAAATAATATATCCTAATCTCTTCAGTCACATAGGTGTCCTATACAAGTTGACATTTAATAAAAGAAAATTATGATACTTGAGTTGCTCTTATACAAATTAAATGTTATTTTATAAGTAAAGAAATTTGTATAGTTCCTCTAATACAAAGAGACAGTTTACAGTGTTATCTGTAAATTTCTAGATTGCTGAGAGAGTTTGTTTCACATGCCTTCCATTAATGCTATATTACGTATAATTCGTAATACAGGAGTTGTACTGCAAAATTTAGTTTCATGCTTTAAAAAGGCATTTCCAATTCAGATTTTTGTGTCTGATAAAAAGGATATACTCTTGAGGTATAATTAATTCTGACCATCAGTTTAATAGCTTTTCCCTGGTTAAAGAAAACCATGTAGAATACAACTCTGTGTGTACACATCAACTAGAGTGTTTAGAATTTGTAACAAACCAGAACTGAAAAATGCTGACACCAAGGTATAAATATGAACCAATGCAGACGTTCGAGGCATGTAGAAAATTTTTTGTGTGAACTCTCTGGTGCTTTGTTTTGATTATGGTACAGTTTTGGTAGATTATTATGTGTGTTTTTCTGACAAAAGCCTATGTAAGTTTCTGATATAATAATATCAGCGCTTGGGATAAAGTAAACCTTTGTCTTGAAAGCTTTAGATACAATTATGTAGAAATCCAGAGAAGTTGGCTTCTCGCAGTAAAACAGGCAAAACTTACTCCACCCAGGAGTTAATTGTGTTGGACTCAAACGACTGGAACCTCTGCACTCTCCAGAAGTCCATCTAAAGATCAGTATTTCCAAAGGCCATTTCACCAGGCTACCTCCTCAAATGAAACATGTTCTTCATGTGTAATTACAATATATTAAATATGTATATTGTACCTGTTGTCTTTTTCTGTACCTAAATTTTAAGGACTGTTTTAATTTAGAGAGCGGGGCTCTCTATACCTGACTCTGCCAGTTGCTAGTTTTGTGACTGTGGGCAAGTTGTTATCATACAGTAAATGGGTTTGCTCATCTGTAAACTATTAAAAATACTAATACAAATGTAATAGTGTGTTAGTATATTTAAATAACAATACAGGTAACCTTTCTTGAAAAGTGCTTGGTATGTAGAATACATCATAATATTAGTGATTTTATTATTACAGTTATGATTGACATTATGTTATTTAGGTGATAAAGTCTAAATATAATCTCATATTTCCATCTTTTATTATTAGCATCTTGATAAATGCTTTGTACATATCACATGTGTACACATATTTAAGTATCCTTAATAGTTTCAATGTAATGAAGTAAACATAGGTTAAACAAATTTTTATTTTACAAATTGCTAGTGTATAGAGCAAATTTTAGTGAAGGTTCAGGAACTTACACTGCACTTGTTCAAACAGCATAAAATTGACCAGTAGGAAATGGTGTGGTCAATGTATCAGCAGGCGTCCACTCCACCATTCTTTGCCACAGTTAAGCCTCTTGCTTCATTGTCTAATATTGTTACCTCTGTCACTTCCTGTCTCCTCCCCTCCCTGCCACACCCACAAAGTTCTTATGTTGAGTATGTAGTGATTTACCTCTTACTTTTGTTTCATAGTCTTCTTAAAACACTTGCCTTTATGATCTCATTTGAAAAACCGAGAGGGTAAACTAAAGCCTGTGGACCACATATGTATTAGCATCTGTTTATTTGTTTGTTTTTAAATGAAGTTAATTGTGCCTTGGCTGGTGTGGCTCAGTGGGTTGAGTGTCAGCCTGAGACAAAGTGTCACTGGTTCACTTCCCAGTTTAGGGCACATGGCTGGGGTGCAGGTCAGGTCCCAGGTAAAAGGTACACAAGAGCAACCAGATACTGATGTTTCTCTATCTCTCTTTCTCCCTCCCTTCCTCTCTCTAAAAATAAATAAATAAAATCTTAAAAAAGAAGATAATAAAGTATACAATTCAGTGGCTTTTAGTACATTCACAATGCTATATAACCATCACCTTTATTTTTGAAAAAATTAAATAAAGTTAATTGGAAAATAGTCACATCCATTCATGTATGTATAGTCTATGGGTACTTTTGTTTAAAAAATCTGGAGTTAAGTAGTTGCAACAGAAACTATATGGGTGACAAGACTAAAATATTTGCTCTAGGGTCTTTATAGAAAATAGTTTGTCAACCCCTCACAGTGAGAATTCCAGAAGAGTTTCCTAAGCAGAGACTCTCCATTCCTCAACAAGTCTTATGGGCCAGATGTTATAATTATTTTTCCACCTATTTCATTTCCTCTCTAGGGAAGTATTTGGAATTCCTGAGAACAGCATCTGTCTTCCAAGTTCTCCTTGTATCGTATGAAGGAGGGCACAACATTAAAAATGTGTTTTAAACATCAAGAACTTTCTTTAGGCTGGTGTTTGAGAGTATGAGGACTGCATGCTGAATAGTGTTTCATGACGTTGGCAGCTTTCTAATTTTACATCTTAAATGCCATATAAATAAACCCAGTGTGCAATGAATTACTTAGGCTGTTAAAACTTAGTCTGTTAGGGATAACACCCTTCTCATCGCTAATCCTTATTCTTTCCAGGAGTTTGTTCTCAGGTTCTTCTTATTCTACTCTGGGTGTTCTGGCTGAGAAGAACCATATTTAACTTAAGGGATGTTTAATCCCACCTTTCATGTTGTTGGCTTAACTTTCTTCTTCCTCCAACTCAATGGTCAGCCACCCTTCATTTCTCTTGGAGGGAGGAAGTGAAGGCAGTACTCCAAAAGTCCCACTTGTAAATACTGCTTTCTGGCTGTGTCCTATTGCCTGGATCCGTAGAGTTTTATATGCTGCTGCTCTATACCATACGTCTTCAATCATCACTGAGTTTCCTCTAGTACCCAGGGACACTTGGTGAGGTAGAGTTTATATAACATCTTTGATAGACTTTGGAAGACTGGGATATGCATAAATGTTTTAGGCTCAAAATGACTAAAATCAAGATTAAATTTTCACCGAGAGGCAAGGCTGCTTCTCTAGTCAACACAGCCTGTCAGTCTTCTCTTCCTCACAGATTCCAGTTCCGTATTTATGAGACCTTCAAATTAGAAAAGAATATTATTAAGAAGTATGAAGTAGAAAATTCCTAGAAATATTTTATATGTCTGAAATTCTCAGGAAGAATTCATTATAAACAGTCATATTTTCTGTGCTCTAAGCATGGTTCAGACCATATGTGCTGAAAAAAATCTTTCAGAATCACCATTATGTTGCTAGTTTCTTTACTCTTAAACATACAGAATTGTTCTCTCCTTGTGAGCACATTGTCATATTTAGGCAAAAGCAGGCAGACCCTTATGAACTTGAACCTGCTTTAAAAAAACAGTAGACATTTTTAAGCAGATTGGCCACCAAAATCGAAACATTTTTCAGTTTTCTGTTGTAAATAGATATGTGGAGACTTTCCGTGATACCCTTCCCTTCTACAGCTCACACTCCGTCACCTCAACCAAGTGCGTCTGGCCATCCACAGGCCACCACAGAATGGCCCTTCATGTGGAGGTCTGTGGGAACTGGGTCATCAGGGGAAGCTATTGCATGGGTGTAACTTCTCCCTGTGTAGGATTATAGTACAGCTCCTGAAGGCCCACCTTGACTCCTGTTGGTCTCCAGCATCAGGAGTAGAAGAGTGGAGGTGGACATAAAGTACAGAAAAGTGAATTCGGAGCCCATCAAACACATCATATTTGTCCATCTACGTGACTGACTGCAGCAACCTCATGGGAGGAAATGGCTCCCCTTCTCTCAGTCCAAATACTGTGCACATTTCTTTTTAGCCAACTCTCACTAAAACCACACAAGGAAGAGGATACTGGGAAATGTATTTTCCAGACTCAGCAAAGTTGTCATAACGTCATCTAGCACATAAGTAAAATAGGAACAGAAGGAAGAACAAAAGTATGATTACATTGGTTAGGGTTTTTTAGGGCTGCAAATAACAAAATATAGCTCAAACTGTTTCAAGGGGAAAAAACCAGCTTTATCAAACACCTGGGGGTACAGTATGAAGTATAGTTATCATTCATATGATGTCAAGTGAGTTTTAAAACTTCAGCTTTACCATTATCAAATAAAGTATTTTTTTCTTACTGGACAATTTGTTTCCTTTGACTAACAATCTTGTTTTTATTATTTTCATTTTAAACCCTAACCTGAGTATATCTTCATTACTTTAAAAGATATTAGAAGGGAGAGAGGAAGAGAGAGAGAGACATTTATTCATTGCCTCCTCTACACACCCTTATCAGGGACTGAATCCACAACCCTTTGATGCACAGAACGATGCTCCAACCGACTGAGCCACCCAGTCAGGGTCACAATCCTGGTTTTATGTATTTCAGTTGTGTTCTCATTTTGTATTTATTTAAATAAATTAATGTAACAATTACTTGACTAAAATACATAAGCAATCTGTGAGGAATGTGTTCCTCACATGTGAGCTATTGGTATATCATATATGTATATTCCTAACGTCTCATGTATTTAGTCTTGTTCTTTTCTATAATAATGACATAAGTATTATTATGCCAATGTGTCACTAAGCACTGTAATTAACTACATATATCTCACAGCAAGTTGCCAACTAATATTAAGAAATGTCTATGAAAATAACTAATAGTAATCAAATAAATCTGTCCATTATTAAAATTATTTATTAATTTCAACCACTCTTTTGTGTTAAACAGCTTCTTCAAAACTCGAAGGCTGTTGGGAGATGTCTTGCTGAACTCAGCACTTCTTTCTCATCTATATTCATGGCTTTTTCAGGGTCTATGCAGTTAGATTTCACAATCATGAGTCACAACCTTATTTTAGAAAGAATCTTATTTCAATTCATTGGTGAATATTGAAGTATGAAGTGATAAAATTTAAGGGTATTGTAGGGTAAAGCATTGCTCAAAAAATATAGAGAATTTTGGACTCAGTATCCTGTTGAGTGTCACACCAAGAAGGACTTTTAAAAGATTTACCATTTTATGCTTTCATCAATATGAAAAGTACTTTTACAGGTGAATTTTTTAACTGCAGATAAAGTGCCAAAATTGTATTTTTTTCTTTTCTAAAATATACAATGAATTTTCAGCTAATTTATTTTATATATTGAAAACTAGTAAAATCATAATTGGTATGTATATATGTATTTAGTAATTTAAGTAATGTACTAAAACTTTTATTTAATAAATATTTACAGACTTCTTGATCACATAGAATATGAAATAATTAACTAAAACTGTCTAAAAATGTATATCTTTAATAATTTAGTGAGAAATATTATGTTTAAGTATAAAATATAATTTAGTAAATATATAGTGGTTTAGATTTATTTCAATAAGAAAGTTTATATTCTTTCATCAAAAATGCATTGTTTAAATTCATAATTATTATTTGAGTTTTAAAATATGGGTATTTTACCATTAAAGCTATTGCTTTTTATTGCATAAATATTTTATGATACTATGCAGTTGTGATGCTATACCATGATCCAATATTTTGCTAACAACTTCCTATTCCATTTTTGTATTTTACTTAGGGAAATAAATTATTAGTCTAGCTACTACCTAGAGAGTGTAAATTTACCACGACTGTACCTGGCAGACATCTAAATGAAAGGCTATCAAACATGGCCAATTCATTATGTAAGAATTTTCTGGATGAAACATTTATTTCCATCATTGTGATAGACATCAACAGATATACCAGAAAAAACGATCTCTAGTGAACTGGAAGAACTAAATTTTTCCATGGATCTATACCAGACACATAAGATAGAGGTAGTACAGAACATTCATAAGCACTGTCTTCAGGTTCAGGATAATACATGACAATGCACAATTTCTGTTTTATCCTAAACTTCCCAACTGATACTATCCTCTCTTCCTCTTAGTATATTTGCCACTACAGTTCATAATCTGTGACCTGCTTTACTGTTAACTGCACCCATTCTTTAGATTCTTCACTAGTCAATCTCAGGTGTGTTTATGGGGGATGAAACTGAATGCATAAGGATAACACTGCTCACCCAAGTTTAAAAAGAAACATGGGGGCTGAGAGCTTCTGGTGATGCAGACTAAGCTGAACATATAACATTGAGATCTGTTGCAATGAGAACTATGTAAAGTGCCCAGTTTTGATCTAACATGGTGAGCAGAAGTTTTAATATTTGTCTTGGTCCACGTTGCTCAAAATCATGTGAAGTTGTCATTGGTTTGAGTTTGCACCCTCCTGCCCTCTCTTAGATACCCTCGTTATCAAATAAATAAGAGACACTTGGTCCTGAAAACCCACGACACGCACACAATGCTCTACTACAATATGGAACGAAATAAAGAGAAAACACTGAGAGGTCAAGTGGCCATGTCACATACCATGACAGTAGTGATTTCAAAGGCGATATGGAAAAGTTGGCCGCATTTGACTCCTCCAAGGAGTATACACAATGTAAAATGCAAATTTAAGCACTTCAGTCTCAGTTCAAGGAACAGAAAAATAATGATAAACCTCTCTCCCTCTCTCTCTCTCTCAAAGATAAACTTTAGAGCCAAGCCACAGAAGGCTTCACCTGTTGGTGTATATCCTGCAAGCCAAGAAAATTCATTTGTTTAAGAGATGTTTATGATTGCTCAAGTGGTAAAAGAGAATAATAGTGACAAAAACATGTGACCTGCGAGGCCTAAAGTATTCACTGTTGTACAGTGTGAAGACACTGCTTCAAAGAAACCCCTTTTCTCCTATTGCAAGTCCTCAGAAAAAGCTAAGGATCAGGCCTCATGCATACTTGGAAGGTTATCAGAATTGTAATAACTATGGGTCTTAAGACTTGAGTGTGGTCAATATTACCTCTGAAATCAATAATACGAACTTGTCCCTTACTGAAAATTAAAAAGAAAATTGTAGAATCTAATGAACAAAATAAACTAACAAGTAAAGACTCATAGATAAAGAGCTGGCTGACAGTTGTGTGGGTTGGGGTGCAGGGATAGACCAAAAAAATAATAAAGAGAGAAAAAACTAGTGGGCAAGGTCAAAAGTGTGGTGACTGCCTGGAGGTCATGATGTGGGGGAGGGAGAAAGAAGTGAATGGGGTGTGAATACACAATACAGTGTATAGATGTATGTTGCAGAATTGTGCACCTGTAATTCTGTTAACCAGTGTCACCCCAATACATTTACTAAAAATAAAAAAATAATAAGAAAAAATTAATATTAATGCTACCAAGGTCAAACTTAAATTTTTGAAGTAAAAATTAAATTTTGGAAAACTTGTATTAGCCACCATAAATGACTCATTCCCAATATTTGATTATTCTTATGAGATAGTGGTGATATTAATGAGTGTGCTCTTCAGAGACTAATTTATCATGAAATGTATCAGAAGATGAAATAACTGAATTAATCAGTGAGCTAGTGTTCTCTAAATTAGCAATAAATAATGTTACAAAATCATGTATGAGCAAGAGGATCCATTTAAAATGTAACATAGATCAATGGATTTTAAGGTAAAAGAGTGCAAAATGTTTATTGATACGGCTTCCAATTTTGCTGTGCAATTGATTATTAAGAAATATACCACCTTTGAGTTTTGGTGTAGTATCACAGATAAATATTCATTATAATCTGGAAAGTTTATTGAAATACTCCTGTGTTTACAGCTAAATATCTGTGTGAGGTCAGAGTGTACTCATATACTTCAAAAATTGTATTGCAACAGATTGAATGCAGAAGTACACATAAAATGCTAGCTTTCTTTTATTCAACTAGACATTAAGGATATTTGCTGAACTGTAAAAATAAAGATGTTCTCACCATATTTTACTTTGAAAAAGTATATATATATGTACATATATATATATATATACATCGTGTTTGTATTTTTCAAAATCTATTTCTATCTCATTTCCTATCTTCTATTTCTCAATATATGAATCTTGACTTTTTTCTTCAGTATATTTATTTTCTTTCCATTTCAGTCTCTTTTTTTATATTATCAGTTTTTCTCCAGTGCATATCGACAATTTGCTGTTAACACCAAAACTGGGGCTTTAAATTTTTCATTTGAGTATCTCAGCTGATTGGCGATGTTCGCTAAATGGTTTAGTGATCAGCTGGGACTCGTGTTTATAGAACTCTTCATGATGATTTCTGTAGGTCTGGGTGTTGGCATTATGAGAGTTTTGCTGGAAAAGTAGACTGAGATTTTCGACACTTGGTATATAAGAGTTGACTTCATTTCTGTATTTTGTTTGGCACTCTCACCCTCCACTTTATTTTGTATCCAAAGATTTCATGATTTCCCCTTACATAAATCACAGCTTCTGTCTTTTGTTCTACTGGGGCAGTGATGCAGTACCAGTGGTGATGGAACCTAGGGATTTTACTGTTTTTTGACTTTGGATGGTAAACATAATGCAATAGATGATGCAATCTAGAATTGTAAACTTGAAACCTATATAATTTCATTAACCAGTATTATGCTAATAAAATGTTAAGTTTTTAAAAAATCCTCCCTTTTTAGCCATTCCCTTCATACCTCCCTCTTGAGGTAACTGGGGCCACTAAATCTGAGTTTAGGGAGTTCTAAAGTCAAAATTAGTGTGTTTCTCTTTTGTCCTCATACCAATTTTGGTTATTTTTATGCCTGACATTTAAGCTTCCTTTGTTTTTGGTCTTTTCTTTAATGACTCCATGAAATGACTCTAAACCTTCTACCCAAAAAAGCATGATAATTGTGTTATACTCCAAGTAGAGACCATTCTGGAAAGATCAGGAAATATGAGCCATATAACACAATTTTATCAGGATGGAGTCAGGGAGTCTGCCTTCATCTCTGAAACATACTCCTCTCATATCTAAGGCTTTTTCCACATACAAAAAATCAAGATGTTTAATATTAAAATTCCCCACGATAGCAAAGAAAACCATATTACTATGAATCCAAAGAAACAGCAGCAGTAAACATATTTATGTTTAATTATGTGACAATAAATTAAGAATAATTCCTTCTTCTGTCTCTAGACAATTAGTAGTCTAACATTTCACACAAGTATGGATTTATTTAATCATTTAAATTAATTTATATCCTGTGTCTCCTGTGGCTTCATTATGAAAGAAAAATAATTTTACACTTAGCAGCAAGTTTCAATGTACTTTCATGTCTATATGCTAACACACTGGAAAATATAATGGGTCTGAAATTTAATTATTTATATTATTGAAAGTTTTTTTCCTCATGTAACCTTAGTCTGAAACTTTACTGTAATTTATTTATATACAATATCCAGGCGTTCTTTTTTCTTTTATTATTCTGGGAAAAATGAAAATATAGGTAGCAAATGACTATAAAACAATAAATATATATTTTTTATTTTGGGGGGTTGAAAACAATTACTTATTCCTCAAATGTCCAGGGTTGTACAAAGAGCCACTAGAAAGGGTTATTGGAAAGATTTGTAGCTGACCATAAGAACTGATTAAACTGTGAGTATGAAGTCCTGATGCTGGAAACCTGGGTGCATCTATATTTTCAATTAGCTAAATATTGATGGATAATCAGAGATTTATTCGTACTTCAGAAGCCCAAGCACAATGTAAATTATCTTTGAAGGGAGAGTTGTGAGTTTTCCTCACACTACCCAAGATATCACTGCTGTGCAATGCAACTCATAAAGATGTACAAGCAAAAAATATTGTTAATTGAAAAGTAATATAATACAAGCATTGACATAGTACAGGTAGTTTAGAAATTCAACTTTTGTACATACGAAGTGAATATGGGAGGTCCCTTCAGTTCGCATGCATTAAGATATACATATAGGTCCTGGCTGGTGTGGCTTAGTGGGTTGAGCAGTGGCCTGCAAACCAAAGGGTACCCTGTTCAATTCCCAGTCTAGGGCATATGCATGGGTTATAGGCCAGGTCCGCAGTACAGGGCACAGGAGAGGCAACCACACGTTGATATTTCTCTCCCTGTCTTTCTCTCTCCTTTCCCCCTCTCTAAAAATAAAGAAATATAACTTTTAAAAAAGATATACATATACATTGAAGAAGGTGAGCATAGGTATGAAATGATCTTGAAATCCCAATGAGAAGCAGCAGAACCTGACTAAAACTAGCTTCAGATGTCATTTGTTCACACAATTTGCTAGCCCTCATTAAAAGTACATTAGTGATTTGCCAAGAATCACATTTGTGAAAATTTTATAAGTGATTTTGTTATTTTATAATGTCTAAAGTTTATAAAAATTATCTTAAAATACCATATGATCTCACATTTTACTGGAACATAATCAACAAAAGAAAAATGCAAACAAAACATAACCAGAGGCATTTGAAATTAAGAACAATCTAACAATAGCCAGAGGGTAGGGGGAGGGGACAGTGGGGAGAAGGGTTTTCAGGAACTACTATAAAGGACCCTGGACAAAACCAAGGGGGAGGGTAGAAGCAAGGGAGGGACGTGGGTTTGGCCGGGGTGGAGGGAAATGCAGACAACTGTAATTGAACAACAACAAAGTAATTTAAAAATTATGTTATTTTGTACAGTTTTCACCTTTTGAGTATGAAGAATTTGGGAGGGTACTAAATTATACACTATTAAAAAAGGAATGTTCCATGAAGTGACATATATTTAAGTAGATTTGCTTCTTCTCTAAATTATGCTTGATGCTGCTTTTCACATGACTGCCTACAGAAAGGTACATGAGATCTGCTCTTTGGCACTTACTTTGAAACATTTTTGCCAGCACAAGATGGCAACGGAGTAGGAGGATATAATCACGCGCCTCCTCCAAGCACCTAATTGGATATAAAACTGAAGAAAGGACTAGACACCCCACATAAACCCAAGACTACCTGAAAAAAATTTAACCAAGGAAGAGAAAGAATATCACCAGACGGTTGAAAGGGTGAGGTCACACGGGTAGGGGGCCAAAGCCGCAGGACTTCCCTTTGAAAGGAGGGAGGCCAGAACCACAAACCGGGCTCCTGAGCACAGAGCACCAGCGCCCGCATCTGCAGACAATGTAGTGCCCAAAGGCCGCGGGGTTTGTCTCTTTCAGGGAAAGAAGAGACCCACTGGAGACAAAGCCACTATTATTTTACCTTAATTCTTAAAGGGGCCAAAGCACAGGTTTTGTGTTCACAACCATTTACTTTGGGCCCCAGTGAAGAAAGGGTGGCATGGACTGCAGTCACAGAAGCAGAGTCTGCAGCAGGAGGCACGGGGGAGGGTCCTGGGGGGACTACTGCGGGGCTTTCTGTGCTGGGATGTACCTGGAGTTTGCAGCAGCCGAGTTTCCTTAGATCAAACCTGCCCGGGAGAAAAGCAATGACCTTACCTTGTGGGATACTGCTCCTCCCAAAACTCGTTATCCTGCTTAATCCACACTGTATCTTTTTGTTGTTGTTGTTTAGTTCTGTTTTTGTGTGTTTTGTCTATTTTTTTTCATTTTCTTCTTTTTTTATCCCATCCTGCGTCTTTACCTCTGCTGAGGCGACATCAACATGCAAGACTCGGTATCAGAGATGGTCTGTAGGTATAGCCATTTCATACACTTTCCTGGGAAACAGATCGGCACTACTTCTAGAAACACCCTCCTAGATTCCGGCAAACCCAAAATCTGGGCTCTGGAGACCCTACCCATCAACCTTCTAGGAGCCCCACCCTGCCAAGTACAGGAGAAAATCCCAGAAAAAACTCAGACTAGTGGCCCTTCAGCTGGGGAACATGCCCACAACCTTCCCTGAATTCTGAAAGGCACCTGCAGATGCAAGAGCCCCATCTCCCCTGATTCCACCAGAAGCCTACTCAGAAACAGTGAATCTGAACTTATTTAAAACCGACAGCAGACTAACAGACAGAGACAGGCACAGGTAGATCTTGCAGTGACTTGGGTCATTTGCTCACACACCCCTAGACCCAGTGCTGATAAAAGCCAGCTTTGAAGAGCAGCTCGGCCCAACTTGGCCACAAACTATGGATCGCTTGTAGATCCTAAGAGGCTGGTGAGGGCTAGACAGGGACAGCAGCTGGCAGGGGCTTACACCAGCCTCAGACACATCAGAGCTGTGTCCAAAAGGAGAGCCAAACAGGCCAGCACTAAACTCTGTGGAGACAAATTCCACTTTATTATTTTTCCTTTTCATAGTGGTCTCTTTATTATTTTAGTTGAGTCACACAAAAAAATCTTGCTAATACCTATTTTGAAACATCCTTTTTATATCTAAATAATTAATTTCAAAGGAAACATATATATAACCTTTGTTATATCTAACCATGAGTAGAATATAACTGAACTATTTTAAAATACCAAAACTAGATACATACTTAACAATATTCACCTGAGTAGTAGTCTTTTATCTCCTTGGTTAAATCTATTCCTTGACACCTTCTGTTCTTTTCTTGTAAGAGTAAATAGGATTGTTTCCTTAGTTTCTCTTTCTGTAACTTTATTAATTGTGTATAAAAGTGCTGTAGATTTCTAAGTATTGATTTTGGATCCTGTGCTTAGAAAAACTAGAGGACACAAAAGAATGAAACTGAGGTAGACACAAATAAGGGGAAGCATATACCGTGTTCAAGACTGGAAGAATAGACATCATTAAAATGTTTGTACTACCCAAAGCAATGTATAGATTCAATGCAATTCTAATTAAAATACCAATGGAATATATCACATGTGTAAAATAAATATTTCAAAAATTCCTATGGAACCAAAAGAGACCCCGAATAGCCCCCACAGTCTTGAGAAAGAAGATGGAGAGATCACAGTACCTGATTCTACGAGGCCGCTGTAATTGAACAGCTGGGCACTGGCAGAGGAACAGGCAAACAGATCAGTGGAACAGAAATAGTCTCTTCAAGAAATGGTGATGGGAGAACTGGACTAATACATGCAAAAAAAGAAACTATACCACCTTCTTATACCATGTACTAGAATAAACTCAAAATGGATAGAATATTTAAATATTTCTTGATACCATGAAATTTAGAGGAAAACAGGCACTGAAATTTCAGCTACCTCACTTAACAATATTTCTGCTTACATACCTCTTAAGGCATGATTTCCTATAATACATAAATCTTTAATGGCAAATAATTATAATCCATAGCGTTTCTTTCTTGCCAATTAACATATTATTTATGTCTGCTTCTTTAAATAGATTGGTTCTTTTATACAAAATAAATAATTATGTAAAAATAGGATTCAGCCATTTTTTAATTATTGTGATTAATGTCAATATTTCTTCTAATTCATCACATAATAGGCCACATTCTGATATATTAATAGTAGAACATTTATATTATGGCTTACAGAGAAATTATTTTTGCTGTAATTGGGATTCTATGTTGATTTTTATTAATGTCAGTTTAAAAAATATTGAGGTCATTATGTATCTTTTTTCACTTATAGTTAATAAGTATTACGAATTAGATGGTTAGATCTCCCAATTTTGAATCATACTTGCATGCATAGAAAATTGTTACTTGCTGTTGGTCTATCACAGAATTCTAAAAGTACTTGGGTTAATATATTACTGAGTTATTCAAGATTCTTGCACTGTTATCATAATATGTTAATAGCAGATTTTTTCTAATTGCCAAAAATTGGAACATCCCAAAGTACATCACTGTAGAATGCATAATTGTTATATAGTTATGCAAAGTAATGCTGCACAGGAATAAAAATGAACAAAGCACAATCTCAAAAACATAACGCAAAGCCAAAGGGGGGGTGGGAATAGAGGGTGGGGGATGGGGATGGCTGAGTGGGGTGAGGGGAGTGGTGTGGGGAAATAGAGGCAACAGTACCTGAATAACAATTAAAAAGGAAAAAGATAAATAAACCAAATAAAATGTTAAACCAAGAAAAATAAACCAGAAACAGAATGTGCATTTTTAATGATTCCACTAATTATAAATTTCTTAAATAAAGAAAACCAAACCTGCAGGTTTAGGGATGTTAAAAAAATGCCTACTTAGGTGATAATACCAAAAAAAAAAGGAAAATAACACAGTGAATGATTATTTTAAGATTCAAGGAAAAGAAGAAAGCTAAAAGCGATAAGGCTCATGAAGCTTCTGACAAATTTTTATTCTTTCTTTGGTTGGTTGTTCCACCAGTTTTTGCTTTACAATTATCCTTTAACCAGAATCTTTTTATTTTACGAGTATTTTTGTATTTGAGTAAAATTTTACAATTAAAAAAGTTAAATAATGGTCATACTCAGAAAAAATATGACCATAAGGGAAGATATCCGATACCTGGAATAAAATTTCAAACTTTCTAAAAAAATTAAAAACACATCTGGCAGATTATAGAAAAGTTCTACCTCACCCACACTTAACATAAAATAACTTTTTAGGAAATGGTCGGGAGTATGAAGAATTCTTCAAACTAATATATCGAGTATAATATAGCTTCCAAAAGGAAGAACGACGTGAAAGGGTTAGCACGTATAAAACTCTGTAGTGATCCAGTGAACTATCAACTACAATCAAATAGAAAAAATTCTTTTCAATACTACTTTCTATAATTTAAAATATAAAAGAACATTTCTTCTATTGACAATAAAAACAGCTATTGTAAGTTCATTCTGTAAGTTGTAAAGAGTGTATTTTCTAAGTTCTTTCTGACAATTGTGCAGTATGATTTTCAAGTAGTTTGTCTAAATTGTAGTGTACATAACGTCCTGATACATGCGATGAGTGGCTAGTTTATTAACAGAGCTAGAGTGCCCCATGCATCTTATTTCTAGAAAATGTACCTAGAGGGAATTTTTAGGTAAATACAAAATAATAAATATGCAATATTTTTTTTAATAGAGAGATGCTTGCAATTCCAGATACAGGTCTGTGTTTTCAAGATCCCCTAATTCGGGATCAATGTATTTAAATGTAAAACAAATTACTGGATAAAATTGAACAACATTCTCACATGTGCATAATTATAATATTGAAAAATTTGATAATCAATTAAGTATTTTGGTTCATTAAGTAAAAATACTATTTTTCACTAAGTATTTTTCATTAAATTGGTAAGCTCATAATGGCATGTTTTGGGACTCTTAAAATCAGAAGTGTGCTTGTTTTCATTCATTTTTTTCCCTTATTCTTTTCTGTCCCTCTCTATTCTTAGAATAATTATTTTTTCAAATGCTATATTTATTTGCTACACCAAATAATGTGTTAAGTCATACTTTTTTCATAGCATGTCATATGTTTTACTACTCTGAGGGTTATAGACTTGTAAGTCAGTGTTTTTCATTTCACTGAGTTTAAATTTCCAAATGATTTTTTGTTTTAGGTAATAGCCATCTGTTTCAGAATGGTTTTCAACCTGAAATCCAAGCATTGTGTGAATGTCTTGGAGTGGAAATTCTCCCATTCAGCACCAAGCAGGTACATGTGCTACCGTTGTCACATATATGCCAACCACCTGTGGAACGCAGAGGACGATTTCATTGCCATTTTCCGTGTCTGACTATTTGAACTTAGGAGGCTTGTGTAGGAGGGTGTCAATGACATTTCCAGTGTCTTTCACAGGGGCAAACTGAATTTAGCACATTTCTAGAAGAAAAGACCCATTCAAAATATGAATCCTTCTTTGGTGACTGTTTAGGAAACCAGAGCTGTGTGTGAAGCACTATAAATCATAGGATATCATTATTTCTGAAATGCTGTAATCATTTTCCGCATGTCACCTCTCTGTGTGATGCTGGATGGGCAGTCATTTCTCTTATTCAAATCACATTCCCGGATCCATCAACTCCGTAGCATATTCTCCCACATTACATACCATTACATACTACAGCGGCATCACAAGGTCCATCGCTAGGTCAGCGGAGGTTACTCTCTGGGTTTCTGCCAACTGTGCCTGGGTTAATGCAGCTCTTCCAGGGGCACCATTTATCACAGCTCTGGTTTTTTTCCCATTAGATTTAATCCATAGTCTTTTACAAGGGACTTCCAACCGACTGAGAAATTGTTTATTTGCTCTAACGTCTTCCTAGTACACGAGGGTGGAGTCATTTTGAACTAGTTTACACCAAAATTTTTTCCTTTGAGACCTGAGTGATCCCTGCAGGGGAGTGAGTGAAGTATCCACATAAAACTGGACTTCATCTTTACAAATGGATGGGAGGAAAGAAATATGAATGCATTTCTAGCTTCTCTGCAACGAAAGAGCTATGGCTGGTCAGTTATGACAAACTGAGTGCAAAGCCTGTTATCATCACGTATTTGTTGCTTCTTTCTAAGTGTGAGAAAGTTCTCTCTTTTCTTCCCCATTTTTAATGGTTAGGTAATGGTTTCACCCGGGTAGGGAATATCTTTTCTTCTGCTGCAAATACAACTGCACTACTTTATCACAATATTCCAAGTAAGATCTTATTTTTCAGATAAAGGTGGAATATTTATATATATATGCATCTGCTGTGTATTATCTTTTAAAAACTTGAACTAGTTTGCTTTAGTTGTTTTCAAAGTTATCTGTGTCCCCAAATGGTGAAAGCTGTACTGGTCCCATGTGGCATTTCCGACCAGGAGTGCAGAGAATTGGCAGGGCTGAGAAAACAGTTACAGATGATTTTACCTTTAAAGAACCTCTGTGGTACTATTGTACTGACTTCATTTTACAGCATTTGAATAAAATATAGTTACAGTCACTTAACTTTTTCTAGGAATCCGGAGAAAGTAAATATCTTGAAAATGAAATTTAGAATAGATATTTATAATGTCTTTTGATCATTAGTTTGATTTTGCAATATCTCTAAAAGGAGAGATGGAAGGCTCCTTTACCACACAGATACAGTTGTAATTTTCCAAGTTCTGAATTTTAATTGTGAATTATGTGCCTTCCAATGACCCTCTCTTAATTCTACCCAGAAAAGGTGTCATTTTGTTTGGCCTTTCACATAAATTTCACCACACTCTAAATTTTTATACTGCTGAATAATTAAGAATATAAAAAAATCATTGATTTGAAATGGCTATTTTGTTTATGACTTCATTTGTATAATCTGTTGACATTTTTCTGTATGGCACATTTTTATGCAAATAAACATTATTTTAAAATAATTATAGATTAACAGAGAAGTTGCATGCAAAGCAAAAGAGTTCCCATATGTACCATACCTGGTTCACCCTGTTGTTAACTTCTTATATCGCAATGGTCCATTTGTCAGAACTAAGAAAACAACTGGTACATTCTTATTAGCTAACCTCCACAGTTTATTCAAATTTTGTTCCATTCTCTGGGTATTTTTTTTCATGTTTCAGGATTCCATCAGGATAACGCTTTACATTTAGGAATCATGTCTCTTCAGCCTCCTCCAGCCACTGATTTTTTTTCTCAATCTTTTTCATTATTGATGATCTTGACGGTTTTGAGGGATACTTGTCTGGCATTGCACAGAATGTCCCTGAGTTTGGGTTTGTCTCATGGTTAGACTGGGATTAATATTTTGGTGGAGAAATACCATAGAGGCGAAGTTCCTTGTCATGAAATCAATGCTGTTGTTTATTTAAATAGAGTGTTATGCAAATTAAAAAGAGTAAGATAAAAGAGCGTGAGGAGGTGAGCCAAAGAATATACATGCATAGCCCATGGACACAGACAACAGTGTGATGAAGGCCAGGGGAGAGAGACCGTATGAATTAGAAACATGAGAGATTTTTGATTTACTGACACCTTCAGAAAACCCCAGAAAAGAAGAACATTACAAAGTCCTTTTTTGTCTTTATAAATAAACTGTATTTGCATGAAAAGCTATGAAATATATATTGATTTAATCATTATTACGCGGGAATAACTGACTAAATAAAACATTAAGTTTAAATATAAATTTTTAGAAATTATAAGTTACAATCCCAAATATCAATCACTGAAGTTTCATATTTCTTTGTATCCTGAAATTAAGAGGGTTAAAGTAATTATTCCTATAAAGCATGAAATTTCCTAAGAAAGGTAATGAACTTGAATTTCCTTATAATCATACTAGCTTTCTACATACTAAAGGAAAGTACTAAAATATGGACTGACTAGCAAAATATATTAAAAATCATCCTCAATTTGTAGACTATTATCATTTATCTTATTATCATTTGACTAATTCCTTGAGAGGCATCAATAATTATGATGTAAAAAAGTTCATGAATGCTTGAACTGCATTTTATGAAATATGCTTTAGAATGATTTAAGTTCTGAAAAAATCTCACATATGTTATTTTCTTTTATATGTTATAAATATTGCCTTCTTTTTGTATTAAATATGGATTTGTATACTGTATTAAAGAGGAGAAAATCACTGTAATAATAATTTAGGGGATTACTTAGTTTCATATAATTGAAATATTTCTTACATTTACAGTGGTAATAAAGATGCAGTAGGAAAACAGAAATCTAGTAATACACAAATACAAATTCCTGAAAAATTCAGCTGATCTTTTTATTATTCCAGTTATTGTTGCTAGTACCGATAATCATAGATAATTATGTATTCCCCAGAGGAACAGGAGCCGAGACAGTTCACTGATTCAGTTTGTCATTTGCTGGTACCTCCATTAAAACACCATTATTAACAATGGATTCAGTAGGTTAAAATATACAAACAAAAGGTAAAACTAGCAACTTCATGGAGATCCATTATTTCCTGAATTTCCAGTATTTTGCAACCATTTTTAGCTTCTTTGGCCTATTTCCCGTAACTCACAGACACCACACTAACTACTGGCTGTGTGTTTTGACTGGTATTACCCATTTCAGAGAATTCAGATCCTCAGAGCATCATTTGCCCTTTGATGATGCCTAAACAGCAGCATCTGATATACCAGGCAGTGACATAATTGCCTAGGAGACAGGAGAGTGTCATCTCTCAAGGTCTAGAGTCCAATGAACAATTGTTTGCATATATGGCTGGGTTTTTCTTATTGTGAGCTAGGTTATTTTAACTTGAGATTTATTGGAGAGCTGTCAAACTCTTTGACATTTTTGCAGAGCAAAACAATTCCATGGGAAAGAATTTCCACTTTTCAGAACAAACAAAAAATAACTAGAGAAAAACAGAATAAACAAGTTTCAGTAGAGGTACTGATAGAAAATTGTATAAGTTTCTATTTAGTTATTTCAATAAAAATTAAAAAGAATAATAATTTAAATTAAATATTCAATGATTTAGATATTCAATAATACTAAGATAACATGTTTAAAACAATATCCAATGTTCTTAAATATTACCAAAACATTTTACTATATCCACATTCATAGCAAATCATGCGCTATTTCAGTTACATTCATTCATAAGAGTTTTTATGTTCAAATGTCACTGATACAGGATAATACATTGGGTTCTGTTTAAATATCTTTGTAATAAAAGTATAAATAACCTATGAGGAAAGAAACCAAAGCACAGTGATTAATAGACAAATTAAGTTAAGAAATCACAAATGTCCTTCATTTAAAGTAAAAAAATTCCAACATTCTGATGATTATGCCCATTTGCTATGTGAGTTAAGAATTTTTGCTACATGGGTTCAGTTTAGTTAAGAATGAACTATAAAATGCTCATTTCTATTCACCAAACAAACTTCATTTTATAAATATCAAGTGATAGCAACTCAGAAAGGTGCTAGAAAATATCCCTCTATGTCATTCACACTTCAAATTAAGTGGGACAGAAAAGTAATGATAAACTGTCATTTCTTGTTTGTATTTTACTTCATTAGAAGAATGGCAAGCTCATACTGTCCCCAAGCTTTCTGGGTGCTTTTATAGTTTAAGCCCTTTCTCCATTCTAGGAAAAGAAGCCATTTATTAAAAATCACCAGTAAATAGAGCACTGGGTATTACAATTCATCATGTTTAATAAAAAATAACATAAAGAAAATCATTTTGACAAATGGTAATTTGGCAAAGAGGTGGAACAGAGCTGGAGAGTGGACTGCAGAGAGCAGAAACAAGAAGGGAATTTAACACTGACTCCCCAGCGAGGATGCTTATGTTTTCTAAAATTCATATGTTGAAATCCTAAGATGATGGTATCAGGAAGTGGGACATTGGGAGGTTCCTTATTCATGATGACAGAGCCCTTAAGAATGGGATCAGTGTCTTTGTAAAAGAGACCTCAGGGTGCTTACCAGCCACTTCTTTCATGTGAGGGCACCGTAAGAAGCCAGCAGTCTGCAGTCTGGAAGAACCTTTAGCAGAAAATGACTATGCTGGTTCCATGGTCTTGGACTACCCAGCAACCAGAACTGTGAGAAATTACTTTTTGTTGTTTACAAGCTACCAGCCTGTGGAACTTTGTTACAGCAGCACCAAGGAGTAAGACAAGTCCTTTGCCTGGAAAGTCAGAATAAGTGGATCTAGAGTAGGAGTACTGCAAGCAATATTGCTCTTTCAGTAAAGAGTTACATGGAGTCCTATTCCACCCATGACTTAGCTCCACTAGCACGATAATCTCCTCCTACTTGTATCCAGATCCAGTGCCAGTTAATCCTCCCATTCCATCAAGACCTCATTGGATTTCACACACCTTTTGCAACTAAGGCAATTTTTGGCTGGCAAATATCACTTTGTGTCTATTCACTACAAAGTGTAAATGCCATCCCCAGTCTATTCCTCATACCAAAGTAGTCACATCTGGACATCCAGCGATGTGGTTGCCAGGAAGCCTGTGGATGAATTGGAGCTACTGCCAAAAACACCTTGGGAACCTAGCCCTGTGAAGAAAGTCGCCTCACCACTATCCAAAGAGGGGCTGGCTCCCGATGACCGTCTCTCCCACCTGTATGTCGGGAACTCAGAGTGGAGAAACACCGGCATGGAGAGTCTGTCTACCTTGCCAACACTTTGTATGACTTATTACTAACTCATCTTTCTTTTTTATTCTTTGGCTCTGTACATCAATTTTTGTTTTCATTTTCCTAACAATTTTTTACACAGATAAGAGATAGGCTCATACATGTTCTTCTTTGGGGTGATGATTAAAATATGCATATGTCCTCAATTTAGAGCTATTGCTGCTAAGCTGTTAAATCAAAGACCTATTTTGTACTCTTTTAGTGACATAATATAACAAGATCTCCAGTATTTTTTATTCACCTTAAAGTCATAATATTACCTGATTAGCAAAGGATTGGGCCCTAGCTGGTGTGGCTCACTGGATTGTGGCTTCTGTGAACCAAAGAGTAGCCAGTTCGATTACCAGTCAGGGCACATGCCTGGGTTGCAGGCCAGGTCCCCAGTAGGGGGCACACTAGAGGCAACCACACATTGATGTTTCTCTTCCTTCCTTTTCCTCTCTCTAAAAATAAATAAATAAAATCTTTAAAAGAAAGAAGACTTGGTATAGCTCTGAATTTTAAGTGATTGCTTATCTATTTTTTGTGATTTTGGCAAAGCCCCATAACTCTGATAATTTGAAAGACTAATTGTAATCCTCAATTGATAATAGGTAATTATTTGTCTTTTATATTAAATTGCATATATTCTCTTTAACTATTTCTATGTGATAGATAGTCTATATCAATATTTAAAAACATAATTTAAATTCTATAATTTTTCAAGTCTGTTTTACCAAATATACTGTGAAGCAACATGGAATACAATGTGGATTTGCTGGACAAAGGGATGATTCATTTGGGGGGCAGGCCAGGTAAAATGGCTCAAGATTGTATCACACTTCAAAATGGCAAACAATTTAAAATTTACGAATTACTTATTTCTGGAATTTTCCCATTTAATGTTTTTGGTCTGCAGTAGACTATGGATAAGCAAATCCATAAAGAAGGGATGACTCCTGCACCCAATCAAATCTGCAAATTCTCTTTTATTGTTTAAGGTAACATAGCCACATATCCTGGGGATTAAGCCATAGAAATCTCTGGGGGACCATTATTATGTGTGGGGGCAACTACTTCGAGAGAGTCCCCCTGGTGCCACAGACACGTGTGAATGAGTAAATATGGCCAAGACATGCTGGATCTGTTTGGGGAGGAGGAGTGGGCTGTGGCCAGTTTCACGGGGGAGACAGAGGCCAGCAGCGGCCATTTTGTCAGAGGAGAAAAAGGCCCCGAGCGCCCTCATCTCTAAGCCTTTTATTGGGTTGTAATACACAGGAATACAGGGCGGCAAGGATCAAACAGTAGATAACATTTCAAAGAATCTGAGGGCTTCAGAGAATGAGTCAGTATCTGTCAGGAAGAGAGTTGCAGAAACTTTGGGAGACATACTCATTTCCTCTTGGGCCCTTATCATATGAATGAAAGCACTCTTAGCAGAGCAGATTTCACAGGTTTATCAGCAAGTCTTTGTGATGCCAGATTTTTCCCTAGGACACACTCTAGCAAGGCAAGGAGCTACCTCTCTCCCCATCAGGTATTCAGGCTTAAGGGGATTAGAGCCAGGACGCGCTTCTCCCAGAGAACATGGGGACTCAGGCTATGTCAAAGCCGGGGGCGAGAGTCCATTGCTCTTTGTTGCAGCCCCCCCCCCAGTCCTTCCATGAAGGCCTCTCAAGTGATCGAGTCTGGCTTAGGTTGCCCCCTGCTGTGAGGGGTCTTACCCATCACTGACTTCTGACCAAGCTCTGGGGGCAGGGAGAGGAATTGAGGCAGTGTTTGCTACCTGAGATAAGTTTTGTCTCCTGCGGCTGGCATTCCAAAGGTCGTCTCTCGCCCTTAGTCACGAGGGGAAGAGATACAATTCCTAAAATCAGGCAGAGCGGTCTGCAACAATTATGCCTCTGTACAGCACAAGACCAGGCTACCTAGAAATTCAGTTTTTCAGAAGATTCATCAGAGGGCAAGAAGCAAGCCAAACCAGATGACCTCACTTAAAGCTTCGGTTCCTATCTCATGCAATGCCATTCCATTAGCCAAAGAAAGCCACTTAGTCAAGAAAAACACCAATGGTTGGAGAAATTATCTTTGGACCATATAAAAACATACTTACCATTGTTTAAGTTTATTTCGTAGCATACAAAAAACCTCACATATATATCAAAAAATGGACTAGCATCATGACCCAAAGTATTGTAATTCTGTTCAAACTTCCGTTTAAAGACATAGTCACTTCCTTATGGGCATATTTGTGGGGAAGTATAATTCTGTCATCAGACTTTTCTGTAATGGAAATGTGCCCTCATTAACAAAGGAATGAAAAAAACAAAAAAGCAAGAAACTCAGCCAAATAGATAACATGCTGTAGATGGAAACATTTCTCTTCTAAGTTTACCTTTTATCAGTACAGTGCAAGTTTGAGCAGATGAGTCTAGGAGGGGCTGACCTATTAGCCATAGAAAGGGCTCCCTGTTCTATGTTCCATTCCTGAGGAATGCTCTTTAAAATGGGTTAAAAGCACAACCACCACTAATTTGATGTATGGACTCCTGAGAAGGGGTTTCATGTTGTACACTGACAATCATCCTTACAGAAATCTGTCTTATTAGAAAACATTCCCCAATATTGCTTTAGTCTCATTTCTGGAGTCTAGCACTGTAGCTCAAAGTGACATGTTATTCTACAGAGGTTAAAAAGAGATGATATTTTAAGATAAAATCTAACAATGTTATGAAGAGCCAGGCAGTGCCTGGTCTCAGATAATTTTGGAAGTTAATATTTATCTAATATGCTATGGCACTTCCTATTACAAGTTTTTGAATAAGGTGATTGGAGACTTTTGTACAGTATAAAGCAATAGAGCACTAGGACTTTCATATAGTAGATGAGTCAAATTTATTTTTGGAAAGGTCATCTTAATAGTAACAGCTATACATTGAGAAATATTGTTGCCCAGGCTTGTATTTGGGCTCTTAGAGTATAGGTTTTCACAAAACAATTTTTCTTATGGGATGATACATCCAGCTTAGCTAGAGCAAAAATTGCTGATAGTTTCAGCTCTTATGCTACTACGGGGGTCTCTCATGGGAATATAATTTTCTGCTTTTCAATTACATTTTAAAAATTTCATTTCCTAAATTACACATGTCATTTCATTTGAAACTAATAGGTAATATTAAATAAATTAGAGTAAATTCCCCAATATTTTTAAAAAATGCATCCATTTGAATAAGAAAATTTCAAAATAATGTATGAAACTTGATTTTAGGAAAATATACCATAACTCAGAATATAAAGCATATTTCACTATCATAAACAAGTCTCAATATAGAAAATTACTATAATCCCACACAGTATAGTCTTTTTTATTAATTTATTTCATTATTGTTCAAGTACAGTTTTCTGTTTTTTACTCCCATCCCAGCCCACCCTGCCAGTGTTCCCCACCTCCCTCCCATTCCCCCCGCTTAGTTGTTGACCATGTGTCCTTTATACTAGTTCCTATAAATCCTTCTCCTTTTCCCCCTGAAATTCCCTCCTCTCTCCCCTGTGGTCACTGTCCCCTTGTTCTCTATTTCAGTGTCTTTGTTTTTATTCTGCTTGCTTGTTTGTTTTGTTGTTTAGCTTCCTGTTAAAGGTGAGAACATATGGTATTTGTCTTTCACTGCCTGGCTTATTTCACTCAGCATAATGCCTTCCAGTTCCATCCAAGCTGTTGGCAAAGGGTAGGAGCTCCTTCTTTCTTTCTGCTGCATAGAATTCCATTGCGGCATATATGTACCATAATTTTTTGATCCATTCATTTACTGATGGGCACCTAGGTTGTTTCCAACTCTTGGCTACTGTAAATTGTGCTGCTATGAACATTGTGGTGCATAGGTTCTTTTGGATTGGTGTTTTAGGGTTCTTAGGATATAATCCCAGCAGTAGAATTGCTGGATCAAAAGGCAGGTCTATTTTTAGTTTTTTTTAGAAAATTCCATACTGTTTTCTATAGTGGTTGTACCAGTCTGCAATCCCACTAACAATGGATTAGGGTCCCCTCTTCTTCACAACCTCTCCAACACTTGTTGTTTATTGCTTTCTTTATGATGGCCATTCTGACCAGTGTAAAGTGGTATCTCATTGTGATTTTAATTTGCACCTCTCTGATAGCTAGTGATATTGAGCATCTTTTCATGTGTCCCTGGATCTTCTGTATGTCCTCCTTGGAGAAATGTCTGATCAAGCCCTTTGCCCTCTTTTTAATTGGGTTGCTTGTCTTCTTAGAGTGGAGTCATGTAAGTTCTTTGTATATTTTGGAGATTAAACCCTTGTCTGAGGTATCATTGGCAAATATGTCTTCCCATACAGTTGGTTGTCTTTTTAATTTAATACTATTTTCTTTAGCCACACAGAAACTTTTTTATTTTGATGAGATCCCACTTGTTTATTCTTTCCTTTATATTCCTTGCTCTGGGGGACATATCAGTAAAAAAGTTGCTGTGTGAAATATCTGAGATTTTTTTGCCAATGTTCTCCTCTAGGACTTTAATGGTGTCATGACTTATATTTAAGTCTTTTATCCACCTTGAATTTATTTTGGTGTATGGTATAAGTTGGTGCTCGAGTTTCATTTTTTTGCACATAGCTGTCCAGTTCTCCCAACACCATTTGCACAGTATAGTCTTTGATTAGAAGTCATATACAAGGTCTATTTAGAAAAAGTCCAGCCTTTGTTAATATAATGAGAATGATTTGCACAAGGTCATTGTAACCTGGGTAGACAAGGAGTGTGGCTCATAGTATCACTTGAGCATCGCACCTGCTCATGGTATATAGTTTATATATTTATATGCAGTTTATATAGAACTCGAAATAAGACAAACAAAAGTCAGACTGCACATTTTTGCCTTTGAAGCTGAAAGACAATCATCAGACCAGAGAGAGGAAGTCCTTGCTCACATTATCCAGACTATTGCACTTCGTGCCTCAGGGCTGTGAAAATAAAGGCAACCTTTCACTAACCATTGGTGGAAATGTTGTTCTTTAGCACTCTCCTTAACCAGACTGCAGTAAAAAATCAGCTGAACAAAAAACTGAAAATTCATCTAAGGGAACCCAGGACACAGAGAGAAGATTATCAGGCAGAGGAGTCAAAATTTAGACCCAGGGGGAAAAAAACTGTCAGGGGAAATTTATAAAAACTTTCATTGAAAATTAGAGCACAGCTTGGCTTTTGTGAACAATACTGCGATGAACAAGGGAGTGCAGACACCTCTTCAACATCCTGATTTCCTTTCCTTTGGATACGTATACACAAAAGTGGGACTGCAGCATTGATGGGAGGTCTATTTTTTAGTTTTTTGAAAAGCTGTCATACTGTTTTCCACAGTAACTGCACTAATGTACATTCCCATCAAATGAGTGAAAAAAGAAAATGTAACCATATACACATATGTGTATATATAATATATAGTTGTAGATATTACACACATACACACATATGTAATGGGATTTTATTTGGACATAAAAACAGGAAACCTGCCATTTTTGACATGGTTGACCTCGAAAGACATAAAATAATAAGTGAAAAGTAAGACACAGAAGCACTAATATTATATAATTTTATTTATATGTAGAATATACCAAAATAAAAGTCAAGCTCAAAGAAGCAGAGAGTAGAATTGTGGTTGCCAGTGGCAGGTGTTCAGGTGGAATTTTGCAGGGGGTTATCCAATTCTCATTGATAAAATGTGTAAGTTCTGGAATGCAGTGTACAGTATGGTGACTGTCATTAATAATGCCATATTTCACATTAACACTTACCAGGAGAGTAGATCTTGTGTTCATACCACACACACACAAAATGATAATTATGTAAGGGGATGGGTGCATTAATTATTTGATTTTTGCAAATATTTCACAGTATATACACATAGTAATCATGTTGTGCAGTTTTAAAAATATCACATTTTACAACCTAAATATATACAATTTTAATCTGTCAATCAATCTCAATAAAACTAAGGAAAATGAATAAATTAATAAAAAATTTAGAGCAGTAAGATGGAAGGAAATGTAATTTATAAAAACAGGAAAGAGTCCTCACGTATTATTTAATGCTTAACAAAGGACTACAATGTTATTGACTTCAAACAACACCTATTATTATCTCGGAGTTCCAGTGGGCCAGGAATCTGGGTACCACATAGCTGGTCTGTCTGCTCAGAGCCTGCAATCAAGGTGCCTATGAGCTATCTTTCTTTTCGAGCACAGGGTCCTTTTCCAAAATTGAGTGGCTATTAGAATAATGCAGTTTCTTATGGTTGTAGGACTGAGGTCCTCAATTTCTTACTGGCTGTCAGCTAGGGCTTTGCTCATCTCTGTGGGGCTGCCTGCAATTCCAAGCCATGTGGCCCTCTCACAAACCACCTCACAACACAGCAGCTCACTTTTTAGTGTTCAAGAAGGAGATTCATCCCTCCAGACTTCTAAGACGGAATCTTACATGATATAAATAATCCTGGGAGTGACTATCTTACATTCTATGTTACATTCTGCTGTATATAAGCAAGTATCAATTTCCATTTGCACTAAAGGGTCAGTGAGTTATTGTAGGTATGGCTGATTGGGTCATCCTAGGATGTGACTGCCACCCATAAGTTAAATAGTGGAGATATTGCTTGCCATTCACCTTCCAGGCTGTAGCTGTAAGTATAAACCAAAATCTTGAGTGACTGAAATTCATAAGACGAAAGGTAAAAAATCTGAGATATCAGAGAGACATGGCATGAAAATAGAATTGATGAAGAAAAGATGACAAAATAAAAGACAAATATTTTCTCACTTGTTATAAGGTACTGAGACTTAACAAATAATTCAAACATTGTTGCAGGAAAGGAAAAGGAAAGATAACTATAAAAGGAATGAAAAACAACCTGTAAATCCATATGGGAAAATTTGAAATGAAGATCAACATGATTCAATCAAAGAAAAAAGAGAAAACACTGACATAAAATAAGTAAATGTCACAAATAACTGAGAAGAAATCAAAGCTTAAAAGTTAACAGTCTATGTTTTAATGTTCTTAACACTCCCGTTATTTCAGATTACAATGACAATGTGATACTCTGATAACCAGCAAGATATTTATTTATGCTTAGACGTGTACAAGAAAAACAATAAGTTTAAAAATAAGAAAAATAAAGAGGTACAGGCACTGCAGAATAGGAAAAGGTGAGAGAAACATTGGACATCAGACTAAGGGGGCCAGAGAATTACCTCATGCAGAAGTGATGACACAGGAAAGATGGAGAGCCTCTACTTTTGATGCAGGGAAGGTCAGAGTGTAAGACTTTTGCCATGTGTACTCATTAGCACCTGGAGTGGTAGAGAATAGTTCCATGTGTCAGGGCTGACAATTGAAAGATAGACTTGGGAAAGACTTGGCTATTAGCCTGCCTGAGGATCTACTCATTATTAATTTGCAAATTGTATCACATTATATCTGGGTTAGATTCTGTAATAGGCTCTGACATCTAGAGATGACATTGGCTTATATGTAAAACATTTTGTTCTTCCTGCCCTAATTAAAGGAACGTTCTGACTTAAAAATTAAGATAATGGTGCCCCTAATTGTAGATATATTTGTAGGTCTTTGGAAAAATATTTATTCATTGTCAATTAATAAACTAACTTTTGTCATGTAGTTCAAATGTTGGCCTGCTAATTTATGTATATACATTATCTGTAATAGTAACCAAGAACTTAATTGGCTCTGAATAACTCTAATTCCCCTGCTTACCTCATCAGAACATCTAGAGAGCTACTAACCTACTCTGCCTATTAAAATTTCTACCTCAGCTTTATTTCACTTTAGTAACTTCTACCTTGATAATGATTATGATAGGTGGTAGCTATACATATATACATACACACAAACTATTTAAAGGATTGAAAACAATGTCATTTTCTACATGTAACAAACATGTTTTAGTGCATTATTTTCCTTAAAGGGTCCATAAATGTGAACGATGACCTAACTGTGAGGACTGTGTTTACTGCAATCAATTTTTTAAAAGTTCATTAGTGAACAGACCAATTTGCAAAGAAAAGTCTTGCAAAATCAATTCAGTAAAAAAATTACCAGCAATATACTAGAGGTATAACTGCATGCATCTTATTAGAAGAATGTACCTAGATAGATAACTTACACTCTATCTTCTTCACTTTACCTAATTCAGCAGATGGCATAGTAGTATCTCCTCTTAAGATTATATGTGAGAATGAAATGAGTTCTTTTTCCCTTCAAAAATGACCATTGCCAAATATTCATTCACCAAAATTGCATTCACAGCACCAACTTAAGCATTTACTGTGATGTGGACTATTTTTAACTAGTGGCAGTACTCTTTAAAGTTATCATGGAGTTTAATATTAGCATAGATAGCAAAAATCATTTTGCCATCACGCCAAAATTTAGTTAATTTAAGGCGATAAGGAATATCAAAATAAAACATTTAAATATGTTTGGAAATTTGAGCATGATACACAAGGCAAGTTCTTTTCTTCTAACAATGAATACATTTTTACTTTATTTGATTGTATTTCTCATTTATTTACCAATTTGTCAGTTTGTTTGATGGAAACACTGTTTAGCCTGGTTTTGCATATAAGCAAATGTGGTCAGCATTTAGAATCTGGCACCAACATATAATGGTCAGTTTATTCAGTGAGAGAGAATTTTGAGCAACTGTAACACAGTTGCTCAGAAATAAGAGCTACTGGGAAATTAAAATAATTTTGAAAAATTTTGAAGCCAATTTAGAAACTAATTTGTAACTTTTATAAGTCATTAACACATGTAAGGATATGGAGAATAAAAAATTGTTCAATTGGCTTTTAGTGAACTGATATTCACTAAATGGATTAGGCCAAACGTTTCTGAATCACAGAATTTACACACACACAACACTACACACAATCTGAGCTCTCAGACCACCCACACTTACTGCATTACACTCACTAGAATTTGGAAGTGAGAAGTGTGGTAATTTGCAAATATATTATCACTTATGTTCCTAAAATGCTCACTGTTTAAGAATACAGCTCTTTTGTTGTTCCTCTTAACAGTGGGGAAACAGTGTAATCTATTCATTCTTAGGCACAGCTAAGCTTGTTGTAAGAACAGGAGGGAGAGATTCAGCCACTGAGGGATTTCTAGGGAGAAAGACCTTAGATTTAAAATTATTTCCAAATAATTAAAATGTGAACCTCCTGTTGCATAATTGGGGGTAGGTGTCAAATGCTGCCCCTTATAGTTTTCTAATAACCTGATCAAGTGCTGGGAATATACTGAGGCACACAAGAAACATAGGTAGTCCTAACAGACATTTATTAAAAGGTGACTTTTCCACACCATTAATGATGGTGATTAATTCCAGGGACTGCAGTAATTGCAGAGTGTCTCATGGCAAAGGTGAAGTTTTATGAGTTAATGATAGTAATGGACTGAAGAATGGCTTCAGAGTCGTACACCAAATAGAAGACATGTTTAATAAAAAATGTAGCAATGTTACACCTGATTTGAATAATGTAATAATGCATCTTCAATTTTGCGGAGTTCAATTGTATTACTGGATATATGTGAAGATTTTAGAGAATCTGCTATCTAAAAGTAGTGGGATACAAAATTTATGTATTTCCCTTCCTGATTCACAAAGTACACATTTAGTAGTACTGGTTAATTTTTTCTTTTAAATGTATACTTAAACATTTTTTTTTGCCAATTGTTAAAATGTTGTTACATTTCCTCTTTTAAGGATTTTGAATTAAGATAAGAATTAAAATTGATTTTTTCTGACTTTTTGGTGAGTATATATCATATTTTATTTGCAATCTAAACAATTATATGAAAAGAAGTACTGTCCAGGAAAGTGGTTTATTTGAAACTTTTTATGCACAACAGTCTCCCCTTATCTGTTCCAAGACCCACAGTGCATGTTTGAAAACTTGATAGTATTGAACCCTATAGATACTTCTATACATACACACCTATGATAAAGTTTCAACTTAGGAATTAGTCAGTTTCACAAATAAAAGATTTGTTCTTACTATACATGACAGCAATCTCAGCATACAATCTTTTTCTGACCTTTTTAAGTCAAGAAGTTTCACCTTTTCCTTTAAAGAAAGCATGTTATGGCTTGTCTTTGACATGTCTTAATTGCCAGTATCACTACTCTTGTGCTTTGGGTCCACTATTAAGTAAAATATGGTTATCTGCACACAAGTCCTGTCATATTGCAATAGTTGATCCCATGATCTGGACAGCGACTGAGTGACTGACAGACAAGCAGCACAGACAGCACGTTTGTGTTGAATGAAGGACCGATTCACATCCGGGGGCATGTAGTGTGAACCTGGATGAGATGTCATCAAGCTACACATAACTGCACAGTTTAACATTTATAAATTGTTTACTTCTGGAATTTTCTAGTTAATACTTTCCTATCATGGTTGACCTCAGGTAACTGAAGCTGTGGAAAATAAAAATGTGAGCCCTGGCTGGTGCAACTCAGTGGATTGAGCACCGGCCTACAAACCAGAGGATCACCGTTCGATTCCCAGTCAGAGCACATGCCTGGGTTGCAGGCTAGTTCCCAGCAGGGTACACACGAGAGGCAACTATACATTGATATTTTTCTCCCTTTCTCCTTCCCTTCCCCTCTAAAGATAAATAAATTTTTTAAAAATTTAAAAAATGTGAATAAAGGGCCATGGTATATATATTCTTAAATTAATGAGATCCTAAATTAGAATAATATCATATCTAATGATCTATAAAATGTTTGACAATTTATGACAACCTATTAGTTAAAATAGTTCATGCTAAGATTGAAAAATACAAAACAAACAAAAAACTCACCTACTCTTTGATACTTAAAATTACAAAAATTTATTTCTTATTCAAGGTACCTGATAATTAATGGTTATGAGAGGGACTAAATCTGAGAGTTCTACAATTGTACATTTTTTCACAACTCCTGAATCATGATGAGAAGGCATAAAAAACAAAGCATTGGATTATAAATATTTGGCATTTATGAGCTAGTAAACAGAGTAGTTTACTTCCACACTGCACACACAAGCAAGTACACACACACACACTTTCTGAAATGGGGAGAAGTGAAGACATAGGGCCACACACATTCTGGAATCAGTGTGATCAGATCTGGAGACAGTTTGCAGTCCTGAAGGGTGAACCTTCCATGAGGGGACAGTGATTTCCTTCTCTGGTAGGAGAGCCCTTGTCCCTCATTCTTCACTGTTCTCCACAATCATCTGAATCAAATTTAGCCTAAGAGACTTTTCCTCTTTGGTCACACAGGATAAACATAGATGAAGACTTCCCCATTGAATCTGCAGTTTTCCCAACCCATTTTCATTTTCGGGGAGGTCATCTATTCACGGACTGCTGCAACATTTTTTAAATGAGTCCGTGGTTTCTTAAGCTGTACAAATGTCTCCTAAATGTAGACAACTTTGAATTTATTTGACTCCATGTGTCGATAACAAAGCACAGTTTATTTTCATAAATTGGTAATTAAAATTGTAACCTTCATATCAATGGCTTATTAAAACAAATGTAAAATTGTGACATGTTAATAGGTGTGCCAGCACATAAAAAAGGAAAACATGTACCTGTCAATCCCCCTGCACACTCAGGCTCCCATTAAACTGATGCCATGTTTATCATGTTTCAATGGGCATAAATGCTATGTTTGATATACCATTACAGTTTACTGTTGAAAAATGCCTTGAACTTTTACAGGGCTAGTAAACCCTGAAAGGAACTCAAATTTAAATATAATAAAGTGAAATGCTTTCAGTCATCCACAAACTAAACCATAAGAGTTCTAGCAAATATAAAGAAGTCTTACAGAAAATATTTTCAAACAATAAAGGCAACAGAAACATTAGATATATAATAAAAATCCATGAAATTAATGCAACTTACTCACACCTGTAGTAGACCCACAGGTTTTTTAAAAACTATTTAATTACTTATTATCTTGTGTGGGTTCCTTTTTCTTTGTTCTTCCATTGTGGAATGTTGTGAGGGAGGGAAAAAAAAACACTTGTCATCTGACCTAAGACACCATGTTTTCAGATGAATATTTAAAAAATATTTTATTGTTTATGCTGTTACAGTTGTCCCAATTTTTCTCCATGTGCCCCTTCAACCAGGCATCCCCCACTCCCTCAACCAATCCCTACACCATTGTCTAGGTCCATGGGTCTGCATCTATATTCTTTGGCTACTTCCTTCACCTTCCTTCAGACAATCCCCACTGCCCCCTAAATCTGACAGCAGTCAGTCTGTTGCATATTTCTATGCTTCAGATTCCATTTTGCTCATTAGTTTAGTTCGTTCATTAGATTCCACATATAAGTGAGATCATATGGTATTTGTCTTTCACTGACTGCCTTATTTCACTTAGCATAATAATCTCCAGGTCCATCCATGCTGTCACAAAAGGTAAGAGTCCCTTCTTGTCACTGCTGCATAGTATTCTATTGTGCAAATGTACCAGTTTTTTGATCCACTCATCTACTGATGGGCACTTAGGCTGTTTCCAGATCTTGGCTATTATAAATAATGCTGCTATGAACATAGGGGTGCATATATTGTTTTTAATTGGTGTTTCAGGATTTTTAGGATATATTCCCAGAAGTGGAATTACTGGTCAAAATGAAGTTTCATTTTTAATTTTTTTGAGGAAACTCCATACTGCTTTCCACAGTGGCTGCACCAGTCTCCATTCCTAACAACAGTGCGCTAGGGTCCTCTTTTCTCCATCCTCATCAGTGCTTTTTGTTTGCTGATTTATTAATGCTAGTGTTCTGACAGGTATGAGGTGATATCTCATTATGGTTTTAATTTGCATCTCTTTGACGGTTAATGACATAAAGCACTTTTTCTTATATCTATGGGTCATCTGTATGTCCTTTTTAGAGAAGTGTCCATTCATATCTTTTGCCCAGTTTTTTAAATCAGGTTTATGGCTTCCTGGTGTTGAGTTATGTAAGTTCTTTATATATTTTGGAGATTAAACCCTTGTCTGAGGTATCATTGCAAAATATGTTCTTCCATACAGTGAGTTCTCTTTTCACTTTAATGATGGTTCCTTTAGTTGTGGAGAAGCTTTTTAATACGATGCAGTCCCATTTCTTCATTTTTTATCTCTGTTTCCCTTGCCCTAGGACATACATCAGCAGAAATATTGCTACACAAGATATCTGAAATTTTATCGTCTATGTTGTCCTCTAGGATTTTTGTGCTATCACTACTTATATTTAAGTATTTTATTCATTTTGAGTTTATTTGGGTGCATAGTGAAAATTGATGGCTTTTTTTTTGCATTTACCATTCCAGTTGTCACGACACCATCTATTAAAGAGACTGTCTTTACTCCATTGTATGTTCTTGCTTCCTTCATCAAGTATAAATTGACCATTAAGGTGTGGGTTTATTTTTGCGCTATCTGTTCTGTTCCATTGATCTGTTTGCCTGTTCTTATGCCAGTGCCCAGCTGTTTGATTACAGTGGCCTCGTAGTATGGCTTGATGTCAGGTATAGTGATCCCTTCATCTTCTTCATTCTCAAGATTGTGGAGGCTCTTCAGGGTCTCTTTGGGTTCCATAGGAATTTTTGGAATATTTATTCTAGATCTGCGATATATGCCATTGGTATTTTAATTGGAATTGCATTGAATCTATAGATTGCTTTGGGTAGTACAGACATTTTAATGATGTTGATTCTTCCAGTCCTTGAACACAATATATGCTTCCACTTATTTGTGTTTTTCTCAGTTTCATTCTTTTGTGTCCTCTAGTTTTTCTGAGCACAGGATACAAAATCAATACTTAGAAATCTACAGCGCATTTATACACAATTAATGAAGTTACAGAAAGAGAAACTAAGGAAACAATCCCATTTACTCTTACAACAAAAGAACAGAAGGTATTGAGGAATAAATTTAACCAAAGAGATAAAAGTCCTGTACTTAAATGAATATTGTTAAGTATGTATTTAGTTTTGGTATTTAAAAATTGTTCAATTATACTCCATTCATGATTAGATATAACTGAGTTTATATATATATATATATATATATCCATTAAAATTAATCATTTAGCTATAAAAAGAACTTTTTTCAAAATAGGTATTAGCACGATTTTTTCTTTGTGACTCAACTAAAATAATGAACTAAAGAAAACCACACAGGCCTTGCTTGTCCAGTCACAAAAGTTGGGATAAATGACAATTACTTTATAATTTAGGTACATGGGTATAGAATAATATTTGTACAAGGAAGAAACATTAGAAAGTCATAGCTACAGAACAAAGAAATTTTTAAATGATTTTTAAAAACAGTTAAATATATTAATTGAATGACAGAAAATTTAAAAGTATTTAAAAATACTAGCTATTTTTAAAAATTCACAAAAACAAAGACTTGGAAAAAGACCTTACAAACTTAGATAAAATATAAAATTAGATATCCTATTTTTCATATGATGTTTACAATAGAAACCACACAAGAGAAAAATACTCTAATTTATTGTGCCATAAAAATAGGAAGAAAATTGTTTAAAAAAACAGAAAACAAAAAGAATTAAAAAATACATAAAATAATTTAATGGACTGATTAAAAATAAATTATAAATGAAGAAATGCTGGAAAAACACAAATCACAAGAAAGCAGAGGATACAATTGTTATATATTAAAAGGTAAAACTGTGACCAGAAGAATGGAGAGACACAATGGGCAAGATACAGAAGCAATGGAAGTGCCCTTCACTAGGTCATTGGATGAAGACGTGGTACACATACACAATGGAACACTACTCGGCCATAAGAAAAGGTGAAATACTGCCATGGTGACAGCGTGGGTAGATTTTGAGAATACCAAGATGAGACAAATGATCAGACAGAAAAAGTTCAGAGCCAAATGATTTCACTCATATATGAATATAAAACATAAAGCACAAAATGAACAAACAAGGACACAAACAAAGCTCATGTACTGAGTCAGCTGTATGGGGATTACTTGAGGGAAGGGGAATGGGAGTGTAGTAATGGGTCAAGGAGGTCAAATATATGGTGAAAAAGAAGATTTAACTTTGGGTGGTGGGAACAGATGATGTGTTATAAAATTGTAGACTTAGAACCTATAAAACCATATTAACCAACGTCACTGCAGTAAAAATTTTTAACTTTATTTTTTATTGTTAACACTATTCAATTGTCCCCATTTCCCCCCTTTTGTCCACCTCCATCCAGCCCCTGTTTCTTCTTCCCTTGGCCATCGCGCCACTCAGTTTTCTGTCTATGGGTCATGTGTGTATGTTCTTTGGCTGATCCCTGCGCCTTCTGTCATCCAGTCTTTCCCTCCCCCCCATGCCTGTGACAGCTGTCAGTGTGTTTTGTGCTTCCACGTCTCTGTTACTATTCTGTTCGTCAGTTTATTTTTTTAATTAAATACTTAAAAGAATTAAAAGCTGAAGAGTCAAAAATGAAAGGTTTATAATGCTAAAAGGCTGTAATTCTTGATGAATATATAAAACATTAAAATGTATGTACCAGATTGAACAGCAGCAGCTAACCTAGACATAAGACATATTCATGAAGTTTCCTTCAAAGTCTTTGTCAGATAATTCTGCATTTGTGTCATTTTATTTTTGACAATGCTTATTATCATTCAAATTCAGATCTTTCTAGTTCCTGTGATGAACAATTTCTGATAAAATGTGGGCACTTTGGATTTGTTATAAAACTCTGGGTCTTATAAGTTGCTGTCTTATTTTTTTATAAGCCAAGTCCATGAATAAGATTTGATAGTAGTTGGCATAAATAAAATAATGTGTAGGGTCTTATGTAAATGCACAGAGTGATTTATTTAAATATTATAAATATTTAACTTTAATATATAAAACAATAGAAAATTTGGTAATTTAGAATGCATTATATTAGTTTATTTTTATATTCATATTTTCCAACCTGCTTATTCACGAAGCAAACAAAAAGAACTCATTTTTTATGGAATATAAATTGATATCTCATTAGGGCAACTGAGTAATTGTTATAAACCTTACACACAAAGAAATTACTATTTTGTCTCACCAGAATTTACAAATTTATTGAAACACATTGGAAGAACTGATTTACCCTTCCTATTGTAATTTACATAGCAACTTAGTGAAATTTATTCCACTTTTTTATGAGATTCTGTAATATAATTAAACCATTTTTTATTTTAATATCAAGGGACACACAGACCACATATTATTTCACTTTTTTAACATTTCAACAATAGCGATAAAGGGTCATCTGACAATAATGATCTCAATGATTACTTTTTAAAGCTATGTTGTAGAAAAACTAAGATCATAAGTAGAAAAGGTATAGTCTATAACATGACAATAATAATAATAGCAATAATAAAATTGTTACATAGCAGATATCTTTGGTAACTTACATTTAACTTGAAAATCAACCATTTTCTCTAGTTTTTAAATTGTTCACACAGATTTTATGTAGTTTTACTTTAAATTATTATTTTTTAAATGTTTTAAAAAATTTGCGTTACATGTAGTTTTATAAGCTCCTTAAAATTTAACCTTATTTGGAACAACCAATAATTTTTATAACAAAGTACTGTATGATATTTTGTGTACAGAATTAGCATTCTATATTTCTATTCTCCAATTGTTTATTACTTATGGTTTTTATCAGATGAATTATTTGGTGTTTTTTAATATATTTCAATGTTTCTACATTTTCTTAGATTATTTCCAGGAAGCTTAATTGCTAACTTGAAGCTATGAGGCTTTTTTAAGGGTCTTCACATAAATTGTACCACGAGCAAATTTTTGCATCACACTCTCTAGGTCTTTTCACAGTATTTCGAATGGTCATAAAAATTATTTTCAGCAAAAAATTGGATATACTTAATCATTCTGTAGTTTTTAACACATGATGTTGAAAATTAAGGTTGTATTGGAATATTTTACCCTTATTCATATATTATAAATAATTCCCTTTGGCAATATTTTAGGAACTAACTTACTGTGTTGTGTTATGAACATATTACAAAACTTTAGACAAATTGTGAAATTTTCTTTCAGTATTAGACTAACTTTCAACAAGGGATGATAGTAAAAACAAACAAAATTTTAATTTAATAGTTGGTATTAGGTTGCCATCGTTATAATTTGCAATGACTTAATAATGAGCTAAGATTTTTTTCAACATGTTGATTAGGGTTTTGGCCATTTTCTGCCATAAATAAATGATTGTACCTTGGGGAAGAAAGATTTAAATACAGGCTGTACTTCTCCCCCTTCCTCTTGGAAGACTCTGATGGAAGTGATTGCATGAGACAGATGGACCTTTTTGTAAACACACAAATAATATTTGCTAAAGGAATAATATTTAGAAAGTTATCTTTACAAAAATATGTTTAGCAGAAATAGTCTGTTTAAATATTTAATACTCAATAGACCTGAGCTTCATGGTTTTATGGATCACGTCTAGTATAATAAATGAAATGGGTGAGAATTAAGGTTTGGGCGCTAATAACATTCTGTTTCTTAATCCATGTGTTGGTTATATGGATGTTTGTTAAGTTTTTTACAATTTTGGCCAGATACATACTTCATTTAGTGTTCTATTCTACATGTATGTTGCATTTGAATAAAAATAAATTTATTCTAAGAGGGAGAAATTTTTAATTTTCTGAGAGACTTTGTGGCTGTTACCTGTTCCCCACAAATGGTTGGCTTGTCATCACTCATTTTTCATGTATCCATCCATTCATTCAATGTATATTTCTTCTGTACCTATGATGTCACCCAGGCATTTGTCAAAAGCCAGGAACAAGAAAAATGTTCACTGTTTGTTTAGAGCTTCCCTTTTGTTAGAGATAAATTTAAAAAAATAATTAAATGAATATAATTTTCCAAAACCAAGTAAATACATGTAAGATAAGTTCCAGCTGTTAGAAATGTATGAAGGCATTCAACAGAGGTGCTTTTCAGAGGTCATTATAGTAGGTGGCTTTAGTTGTACATCTTAGCTCATGAGAAAGAGCCAGCTTTGTGAAATACCAGGTAAAAAAAATTCAAATTGAATAAAAAGGTCCTGAAATAAGAAACACTTGATAGATATGTATATAGAAGAGAAAGTCAACCTGTTGGAATAAACAGGTTATGATGTTTGTATGAAGTGTGGTTTAGAGAAATGTATTCATCAGGGCTGCCTCGATTGTGGCAAAGAGCTCTAAATACAGGAGAAGAGGTCTATCAAGGGTTGGGAATGTGTTTGGAATATGGGACCAAATTTCTTGGAAAACAGTCGTTATCCAAAACTACGAATTATCTTTTCTTTTGGTTCTTGAAGGCCCCAAATTTGGTTGACATTTTTCAGTAATCACTCTTTAGCAATCATATGACTAACCTGTGGAAACAGCTACTCTCCTAATGGAGGACTGAAAAACTCTGTTCAGAAACATAATTGTCATGGAATTTCTGAAGAGGATCTCTAAAACAAGTGCGTGGGTAACGGGAAACACTTGGAATGAAATCCTTTCTTACTCCACATGCCCCTAACAAGCTACTATTAGACAGAAATGATAATAAAACAACAGAAACGATATTTGCTCAAACTTAAGATAATTAGCTACAATGCAAATAGTGTTGAATTTATGTAACACTGAGAAAGGAAAAAAGAAAGTTGACTTATCTGCCAGATGTTAAAGACAATATTGTGGCTTCATTGGGGTGGGGATATTTGCAAAAAGACCACTTCGATGAACTTAATCTTTGTTTTAATGAAATGAAAATCATCCTAAGGGCATCCTGCATGCTCAGTGGGCCATGGTGCCATGTAAGGGTCTGCATATGTCTGTTGGATGAACCCTAAGCATAATGTATTGTTCTTAATTAATGTAAATATGTAGCAAATTGTGATAAAACTTATAGTACACATTTATATGTATGCACACATACATGAACGTTTCATATAGTTTACATGCATTTTATAAAATGTGCATTATATACTTTACCATAATCATTATATATATATATATATATATATATATATATCTGCAGCCCCTCATAAAAATAAATTTGTGTCCTCATATTCTCTAATAAAAAATGCTGAATTTTCTCAGGCTATTTAACTTTCTGGGTATCAGTAACCATGTGTTTTCTAAAAATGTCTTATAAAGCTGAAAATATATAGAGCAAAGCTTTAAACAGTCTAATCAATAAGCTTTCTTTCTTTTTTCCTGTATTTTTAATTTCTTTTTTTTTAACCTATCTTCATCACACTTCTATGGTCAAACTCATATCTTACATATTTTAAATATATATTATATACACATTTTACTAATCCACATTGCTACCCACTGCTTCATAAATGTCATTAGATATATTCATAAAGCACTTACCATTGGGTGGTGTTCTGTCCTATAATATGCTAATATGTGGCCCTTCAATATGAGTTGCTGGTGTAGCTTGTAACAAGTTTTCAGGAAAAGGGCATAATGGTCAGGCAACAGATTCATTTCACAACAGGATATAACATTTACAGGGATCTGTTATGTCAGAACAGCTGTTCTCCAACTATCCTGAAATGTAATGCACTTTTCTCTAAATAATCACTATGGAGATATTAAATTGATGAGAGAAGATGCTGTAACCTTAAGTGTTCTTAGTTTTCTTTATTGCCGACTCTGAGGAACCACCTGACAAAGTAATTGTCACAATAAAATATGAATGGGTATTTGTTGGCGCAAAATATAAAAGTGACTCTCTCTAAGACAAGGATGGAAAACCTATTAATTATGCTCCAATCCTTTCCTCATTGAGATGGTAAATGGGGTATATAAGTGAGGGGGAAATCTGAATCATTATTTTAAAAAGAAAATGGAGTTAGTCATCAGGGAAGATATCTTAGAAATTTGGCAAATTGAACCAAAATGAAGTCAGATCCACCTAACATGTAATTTTCTGATTATGGGGGAAGCTAATGGAAGGTTCTCCAGCCAAATCAGTTAATTGGAAATGACAAGGGGCAGAGGAAAAGAATAGGAGTTTGAGTTCATTATTGTGCCTGCAGCATCTCTAAGAAACGTATCCAGACTCCAGGGTGGGCGTACTCATGTTCCATAATAAGTGAGGTCAGCATGGTAGTAAAAGCTGTGGGTGGAAGGATGGGGTATCTCATACCACTTTATACTGGCCAGGTGCAATCATGACAACTAAGGAATGGCAGCTCTACCCAAGCTAATCCCTATCTGCCATAATAATGTGGAAAACAATAGCAGAGAAAGAAACCATATCTATTGTGATGACCTCCTTCTTGCTAACAAGCTGATAGATATCTGAAATATTATAGCTTTTGTGGTGGTCAACACCTGGAAAAAAGGACCCCACACAATGTTCAAGAAAGAGTTCTTTGATTGTTAGCAATGAATACATTTAGATCATCTCCTCGAAATATGAGTTGAGAAAAATATGGAGACACTATAATTACAAATAGCTTTTGATTGGTGTTTATTGACTAATGTTGAGGCCCCAAATATCAGAATAAGTGGTTTTCCTGTGCTATTTCTTGCCATTTAACTTTCACAAAATATTGTAGGTATGCTATTTCTAATGTGAAGACCAAGTCTTACACATAACTAGATTACCTACGGTGATCGAGGGAGGAAATGGCACAGCTGCCATTCGAACACTGGAATGGATAAGTCCAAAGCCTGTGCTATTAGCAGATGTGCTATAGTTTGTATTATTCAGGATTCTACTGCCAATTTCAGAGAAACTGACATGGAGAAGGACAAAGAGTGCATAGAGCTGATCAATGCATTTTGAGGAAAAAATATAAACAGAATCTTAACAAATAGAATACAGCACCACATGAAACAAGCAATGTGGCCTGAATAGGGTTTGTACTTTACGGGAAGACTAGATCACTTCACTACTAGAAAGAATTTTAATAGGTCCCCATGTTAGCATTTAAAATAAAAATATTATTGACCAAATATGCTGATAAACACTAGATTAAACAAATAAAATTTAAATAAATAAATTAAAACACTGTTTATTCAACATGATTAGATATATAAAACTCATAATAAGAATCCATACCTAAATACATGCAGACATAATATTAGATATAAACAACCACATTCTTGGCTGTCATTTTAAAAGTTACTCTTTATGGTTTGATTAGAGTTATATATATTGGAACATAAACATTTTATGAAAATTATCTGCATTGAAAACCCTAGAAAATTCTTTAGAAAACCTGGCTATCAGTAAGGGCATTTATTTTTAAACAACTAGGCAAAAGCAATAGCTTATCTATGTAACAGAAATTACCAATTAGCAAATATAATGAGAAACAAATCCCAGTCACAGAAGCTATAAAAGTTTACATTATATAGAAATGCACTTTATAAGAAATTTGGAATGTTTAATTATAAAAGTTTTACTCTTTAATAATAGAAATAACTGGTGATACAAACTATGCAACATCCACTAAAAGATTATGTAAATTTTATGTATCCCAAGCAAAACATCAACATTCTTCTTGAGGTGGAAAATTTGCTACCCAGTTTTAAATTGCGTGTGAAAAAATAAATGTATGAGAATATCTAAAGGAGTTTTGAAAAATGCTAAGTTTTAGTGTATCCCATCTGATTGTGCTATAAAACCATAAGAGTTACATGTGATGTTTTCTCATAAGAAATATTGAATAGGTAAATAAAATAATAGAAAGTATAGAGACAGATGTATATACAGCTTTTCATTGTATAAAATGTTACATTTTAAAATTAGTCAAAAAAGAGGTTTGAACTCTAAGGTATGATGAATTAAAAAAACATTTAATATCTTTATTTTACATAATTTATGAAACCAAATTCCACATAATTTAAAGTTTTTAAAAAGGAATATTTTTTAATTACCTGTACTAAATACAAAACAAGTACTTTATTAATTTATGAGAAATGGCTTTTTTCACAAAAAGATAGAACCTATAATAGTTAAAAATGTCTGAATAAACAGCATAAAATTATAAATCCATATATGATAAGTCTAATATACTGAAAATTTCAAAACTGAAGAATAGGAGCAATCCATACAATTCATTCAAAGAATGTTTCAAAGCAGAAATCAAAAGGTATAGGGGACCGGTTTGTCTTGGCCTGGCAAATGTGACTCAGCTCTGTATGGAAAACCTACAGATGCAAAGTGACGGGCAGGAGCCAGATCTTCAAACTGAGTTTTCCTGTGGGAATCAGGCCTAAAAAATACTTACAGACTGTTACGGCTTGCTCTTGCTAAAACTCCCTCACCCTGGTCTAAAGCAACAAATGTATATTGTTTATCCTCAAGGTAACTTCCAAAGCCTATGTGAGCTCTCCCAAGGACAGAGCTAATGAGCTCATTGCCATCCCCTCTGCATGCTATTTTTATTTCCTTGATTGTACCTAGAATGTAGACAATAATGTTCTGTGTGATAGATAATAAATCTTTCTCTGATGTAAGACCCCAGGAAAACAATAAAAGCCTGTCTAGGCAAGGGTCAGTGTGCTCCCCTCTTGAGGGAGTGGCCGAGGCACCATAGGTACTGTCCCTTTGAGAGAGTAGTCCCTTTTTCCACACAGGGTTGTTGTTGCCTGTGCATTGGTTCTTGTCGTAAACCAGAATAGGCAGACTCTGCTGGACAGGGTCTGCAACAAAAAGGAGTCAGAGGTGAAGACCAGGACTTCATTAAATATTATTGCGGTAGGGACACTGAGGAACAGTTTTTACTGAACAAGACCAAAGCAGACACATACTGGGAGCACAAGTCCCTTGACCCAGATGGTGAGGTGGTCACAACATGTCATCTTTCAACATTTCCTGTGAAGCCCTGAGCAGCCAGCTCCTGCTGAGGAAGGTTGATGGAAGATTGTAACCATCCGCTCCTCAGTATATATTATTTCTCATAATATGTAACAACTGCATGCTCTTCTCTTCTTTTGAAACTGCCTTCTCTGAAGAATCTAAAGTTTGCAAGAGAAAGAATACAGCTTCCCCAAAATTTTCACTTATGTGGATAACAGAAAACCAAATGGAGTAAGCAACAAAGGAACTCTCTCCCTGATACTGAAATGTTTTGTCTCAAGTAAGACTTGTGGAAGATAGAGGCTCAATATAATCAGTTGAAATTTCTTTTTCTCATGTGTCTTTAGTCTGTCATCCTCTATGAATCTTGGTTCTATTCTCATACTGTCAACAGCTGGAGTGTTTACATGTTTCTTACTCATATCCCCAAGGATAAAGGTGGCAAAGTTACTATCAAGTTGATGAGTATAATTCCTGGGCATCCCACTAAGTGGTCCAAACTAGGTCTTCTTCCTACCAGCAACCCCATCCATTTGGCCTAAAGTAGGTCCCCCCTCCCCGCCCCAGCTGTGGGTGTATATGACTAACAAACTCCTGTGGATATCCTCTGGGTGGTGCTGTTCATCCCCACACCCTCAGGGTGATCAAAATACTCTCCATAGACGACTTATTTAAAGTCAAATCTCATTTATCTTATTGCCAGCTATAGAATTCCACTTGGACATCTGGTAAATGTCTCAAATTAAAAACTTCCAAACGAAGCCACAGTAGTCCCAGCACCCACCACAGACCTTGGTGCACTATGCTCACAGCGTGTGCAGGATAAATGGAATTTCAGGTGAAACAGGAACCTCCTATTACCTACATGTCCTCACAGGTAATTCTGGAAGCAACTGAGATGTTTCGTAAGGGTCCTATATTTCATCATTTTAATAACCTTCTGGATATAGGTATAGACATATGTATGTGTATATTTGTATTTTGTATGTGCATGAGTGGAACATTTATGTATCTACAACTATGTATACAGGATCCCGCAGAAGTAAGGGCTGCTTGAATGTGGTTAGTAGGATAATCACATAGGTGTAGTAATTAATAGTTTTAATTTGAATATTTCACCTAAGATGTCATATGATGTGCTTGAGTGTGATTTTTTTTATGTCACAGAATTACACATGTGTGATTTTGTAATAAAAGGAGGGTGTTATTTGTGGCAGACCCTGTATTTCTTTTTAGTGTTTAGCATTTATGTTTTGTTTTTTATCATGTTAATATAAACAATTCTGAATGGTAATTCTACTCATATTATAAAATCTGTCCTTGGCATTTGTTGCCAGTAAACAACAATATTGCAAACTCCTGCTAAAAAGGGGAAAACAGTAAGTATTTTAGGTTTTGGCCACCAAACCATAATCTGTTCACACCTGCTCTAGGTAATAAAATTATGTTACTTTTATTATTTATTTATTACCCAGTTCTAAATATTCAAACTGGCCATTATAATCATATACTGGTTTTGTAATAAAGTATCAGTAAATAATATTAAAAATAAGTACTAATTAATACTTACAGCATGTCTATTTACTATCATGACAGAGATTAAAGATTTATTATTTAGCCATTTAAAAATTAATTGGTTAGCATACAGTGTAAATGATCTCTTCCTGCAACTCTGAGAAAGTAATTCAATGATGTATTTGAAAGTTTCTTGTCTAGAAGAAGGAAGGGAGGAAGGAAGGAAGGAAGGAAGGAAGGAAGGAAGGAAGGAAGGAAGGAAGGAAGGGAAGGAAAAATACAGCATTCATAATTCCTTTGGCTCAAAAAATTTTTTAATTTATACCTAATTCTCCTGCTCATGTTTTTCAGAAAATTGGGTGCATTTTATGTGTTAAATGCACCTTGCACACATTCTTAAAAGTCAGTCCAGGATGGGTTCATAGCATTGGAAAGAGAAGCAACACAGAGAAACAGCAATCAGAAGTGTTAATCTGTCTGAAAGCTGATGAATTTTCTCCTCAGACAGAGTTTGCCAGACAAACTTTGGTTCGTACAGTGATACGACATTTCTTATAAATGTGACATAGTCCCTACCTAACCCTATTGCACAGCAGTTTTTATCAGAGAGAGATGGGAATTGTTGACCCAACCTTATGTACTTCTTGCTATGAGAAAAGATCTGTGAAACTGTCCGAGCTTAATCTCTAGCATGCTGAAGATACTCTAAATAATGTGGTTTAATTCTTCCTTCTTTTTTTCACTGTTCATTTCTAGACAGACTTCAAAGGCCAATTAGGACATGTACTACAATGTTCCATATTTTATCAGAATTATCTTTCACATAGTATGTACTGTTTTTAGTCCAGTCTTCTCCCACTTCACTCATCAATAGTCTGCAAAGTGATTTAACCTACAGGACAAGTTTCCTCATATAACAAACAGCCAGTTTTAATTAAGACAGTAGAATTCTCAGCCTTGTACCTACAAGTCAGAAAATGTTTAGAAATAGTTCAAAACGGTGTATCTTTGCTTCTCCATAAATGTAGGGACCCTACTGGTCACCACAATATTGGTTCAGTAAAAGCAACTTGGTTTCTGCTCTCTACTCCCCTGCCCTATAGCACTGGCCCACCTGTCTTGCATTTGCCACTTCTGTCACCCAGGAGTTGACTCTTCTCCTGTAAACTTGACCGTGTCCTGCACCCTCTACAAGAACTATTCAGCCTGAAATTTAATATATCAACAAATCCATTTCCATGTGATTACCCACAGGTCTAAGTTGACTTAAATACTGAGAGCCAGATTCTCTACTACCAATTGGAAAACAAATTTAAAAATTGTATGTATACGTATTTTTTTCAACTGCTGGAAGCACTTCTGCCCCAGCCCACTTCCTCCTACCCATATCTACCCGATTCTGACTTACTCTCTCCTAGAAAGACTCTCATTACAAGCTCTCCAAAGCAGTCACCAAGTACTCTGTCATTTCAGAATAGATTTGTAGAGCAATAAGAATAAAAGGAGAGTGATCTAGATGATGAAGAATGCTCTGGCTATTTTCTTCCCTTATCTATTCTTTCCCTAGTATTTTAAAAGTTTGTCTCTCACAAAAAGGAAAGTGTTTTAATTACCATAACAACGATAGATGACACATGGTTTTTATAAAAGTGTTATCATTTGAACACAATTTTAACCCCATTTTTATTTGTCTTTAAAGAAAGTATTTTCCAGTTCATTCATATTTAAATGTCATTCTCTGTTTACTTAAAACATATTTAATATGGTAAATGCTTTATTATATTATACATGCTACAACTTAAAAACATAATATGGATAAACAAAACTTATATTGCTATAATGTTTAATAGAAAACATTTTTAAGTTTTCCCCTGGATAACTGAAATCATAGCCAGAATAATAAAAAATTGCCTGTGTCTATGTTTTTGAGAAAATTCTTGAGTTTGACTTTAAAGTCAATCAGCCTCAATCCAAACATGACATTTCCAACTAGTACTGTTTGGCCTGCCCTCCGTTAATTTTCAGAATTCTAATATAAACATAAATATAATAAAGGCCAACTAGCAAGATCACTGTAGATGTGAAATAAATCGTGCTTGCTTTTGTATACCTATAGACTAACTGATATGCAGTTAAGTATTCAATGCAGGAAAGCTCCTGTTCCTTAGTTCTATTTTTTTGCAGGTTCATAGACTATTTCACATGTTTTAAGACAAGTTCCTCTGTTGGTCACTTGAAATAATGATAGAGTATCATTTAAGTAGATACATGTCTATTAAATTATATTGAAGTATTATTGTTAATAGCCACTTTTATATAGTTGATATACTTCATTTTATATCAGCTAAAGTCGCTGGATGAGAAGTTTCAGGTGTATAGACCCATGGAATTATAGTCATCAAATCTAGAAATTATAAAACTAGGAACAGCTGCGGCTCTCTCTGCCTTTCCAGGATGAGGTTGTGACCACCATGTCACCTGCAGGTGCAGATTTATTCCATTTTCTCCAAAATGAAAATTGATTCTCTCACATCCCATCACGGCGTATCATGTAGCTAATTACATCTTGAGTTAGAGTAGGGTTGAGTCAGAGGTTTCTACTAATAGTCACATCTAAGGGACTTTATGACAGATGACTAAGCTGCTGTATCTTTACTGGCAAAGCAGAATTCGAGCTTCGCTCAGGAATTTCACCATAGCATTGCAAATCATGAAGTCCTGTCTATTAGACACATTCGTTAATTCTAGCAAGAGCCTTTAAATTTAGATATAACTAAAGAGTATTATTAGAAATATATTTTAATTTTGTTGAATTTACTGGGGTGACCTTGGTTAATGAAATTATGCATGTTTCAGGTGTACAATTTTATAACATGTCACCTGTATATTGTATTGTGTGGTCACCACCCAAAGTCAAGTCTTTGTTCATCACCACTTTTGTGCTCTTTACTTTCTTCCACCTCTCCCTACCCACGTTCTCCTCTGGTAATCACCACACTGTTGTCTGTGTCTATGAGGGTGGTTTGTTTGTTTGTTTGTTTGTTTGTTTTTGCTTATCACCTTCACCTAGCCTCCCAAACCCCCTCCCCTCTAACAGCTGCCAGTCTGTTTTCTGTACCTAACAGTCTGTTTCTATTTTGTTCGTTTATTTTGTTAACTAGATTCCACATGTAAGTGAAATCATAAATTATTTGTCTTTCTCCAACTGGTTTACTTCACTAGGCATAACACTCTCCTGGGTTAATCCGTGCTGTCACAAAAGGTAAGACTTCCTTCTTTTTTATAGTCAGGAGATATTCAGTTGTGTAAATATACCACACCTATTTTATCCACTCATCTACATACTCAGGCTCCTTCCAAATATTTCTCCCCTCCAAATTAGCTGTTGTAAATAGTGCTGCAATGAACAAAGAAACGCAGATACTCTTTGAAGTCAGTGTTTCAGGCTTTCGATGTGTTCCCAGAAGTGGAATATCTGGGTCATAAGGCAGTTGCCTTCCCAATTGTTTGAGGAAAGTCCGCACTGCTTTCCACAGTGGCTGCTCCAGTCTGCATTCCCACCAGCAGTGCACAAGGCCATCTATATGGCCATCTATATATTCTCTTTGGAGAACTGTTTGTTCAGCTACTTTGCCCACTTTAAAATTGGATTATTTTGATGTTGGGTTGGATAAATACTTTATAAATTTTGGATATTAACTCCTTAACAGATATATCATTGGTGAATTTACTTCTTAATTCAGTGAGTGGTCTTTGCATTTTGTTGATGATTTTCTTTGCTGTGCAAAAACATTTTAGTTTGGTGTAGTCTCATTTTTTATTGTTTCTTTGCTTTCCTTATAACTTTGAAACCTTTTTGTTATTCAAATATACACCTCTTTTACTGAAATTTGTGAAATTACTTCAAAAAAAAGGCTGTCAGATAAACGTACATAATTTTGATTCTCTTCTTACTTGTTAGGTTGAAAAATTCCTACTAGAAAATACTTTCAAATAATTTAAGTTATATTTTCAATACTCTCATCTAAATTTTAAAGTGATAATTTTCAAATGAGAGTTGGCATTTGTGACTAGGATGGAGGCAAATGTCTATTTGGGCATCTTTTTAAAAACTCTGTTAATTTTTCTACTCAAATCTATTCTTCGATCTGTTTCATTTCAAAATAATGCTTCTTTTTTTGCTTCTGATTTCTATTATGGAGTTCTTTGTCATTAAAATTACATTTTATTGTCAACATATTTATTAATTCATATGTTATTTCTTGAATTTACCCAATCATTCAACTTTTATTAGGCAATTACTTCATGTCAAGGGAGGACCTAATAAATGTGGAATTAAACAATGGATAAATCAATATTTTGACTGAAATAAATTTGTGTTTGAACCCGTGAACAGAGTTTATAAAAGACGTGATATTTTAAAAAAATGATTGTTATTTGCTTATAGATAGAATGGATTAACAGAGTCTAAATTTACCTTCACACCTCAAGAAATTAAAAATACAATAAGATATATAAAACAGAGTTTTCAGACTTAGAATTGGTGGCTCAGATAGTTAGTTATTCCTGAGAAAAAGGAAACAAAAATGATGAGGTCTTAACATCAGTTGCCTGATGTTAAGACTGGAGATAGTTATCAAGCCACAATAGGGGGAATTAAAAACTAAACTAAACTAAACTAAGACTAGCAATCTTTCAAGTTGAGAAAATAATTAAGAATTTGCAGAGAGAAAGGCTGGCAGAATGTGTGGGCTGAGCACTAAGAGGAATGCGGGCACAGGGAGAGAAGCACACGGAAGAGAAATCTAGAGATCTGCAGAGGGTTGACTAAGAAGGTTAAGTGGAATACTAATCACTGAATGCACGTGAAGAAACTATCGGAGGCTGAAGAATCACCAGAAAGAAACCACATGGACTGTTCACTAGAGCTCACATCAAAAAATTATGAGTCAATATCAGTCTAATACATATGTAATTATTTCAATGGAATAAAATTAAAATATATACATACATATTTTAAATTTGATATATATCAAACATTATATGTACACATACATATGTGTATGTATATATTCATACACACATATACACACATACACACACATATGTCTCCCATTGATATTTACAAAGGTGCCAATCAATTCTAAGGAGAAAGAATGACACTTTTAGCAAATAGTCCTGTATCAATTAGATAGTGATATGACAATAAAAAAATAAACAATCAAGAGAAGTGAATATTTAACAAGAGAAATATGCAAGAGGCCAATAAGCCCATAGAAAAGTATTCATTGCTCATTGAATAAATGTCAGCCCTAGCTGGTGTGACTGAGTGGATTGAGTGGTGGCCTGCCATCCAAAGGGTCACCGATTCGATTCCTAGTCAGGGTGGGTTGGTGGCCAGGTCCCCAGTGGGGGGCACATGAGAGGAAATCACACATTGATGTTTTCTTCCCTCTCCTTCTCCCTCCCTTCCTCTCTCTCTAAAAATAAATAAATAAAATTTTAAATAAATAAATGGCAAATAAGACCTTAAAAGTTTATCATCTCTTCAAACTCACTAGAATGGCTAATATTAAAAAGACTGGCCTTCTTCCAGCCAAGATGGAGGCGTAGGTGGAAACACTGTGCTTGCTCGCACAACCAAGTTTAAAGACAACAAAGTATTAGTAACAAAAATGCAACTAAAATACAGAAAATTGAACTGTATTGAAGTCTTACAACAATGAACCATTCATCCAGAACTGTAAGAGGAGCAGAGTCAGCAGCTGGGGGAGTGGGGTCAGGCAGGAAAAAGCAGACAGACAGACCCAGGAGCTCAGGTGGCAGTTGGAAGATCCCAGGTGTGGGGTGGCAGTGGGCAGACCCAGTGGGAGTTCAAGGCAGCTGGCTGACTGCAGTCACACATTCGCACTCAGATAAACCAGGTGAAGGAGTGAGCACTGAGACAGACCCTGCAAGCTAGGGCCCCAGCGATGGGAATTAAACCCTAAAAGCACTAATTGGAAAAATGTTCAGGGTCCAGGTGCCAGGAGAAGCTCCCAGGCTCACAGAGAGTTTGTCGGGGAGACCTACAGGGTCCTGGAAGGTGCACAAGCCCACACATCTGGGAACCAGCACCACAGGGCCCAATCTGCTTGTGGAAAGCAGCAGAGGGGACTGAAATCCAAGAGAGAGCAGAACAAACACCATTGCTTCTTTTTGGACCCCGCACCCACATACAGCTTCACAACCCAGTGACCTGAGTTGCTCCACCCCGGTGAACACGTAAGGCTCCGCCCCTCATATGTAACAAGTGCAAACAGACAAAAACATTATGGGTCAAGAAAAATAGCTCAAAGCCCCAGAGCCAATACGTCTAAGCAACCAAGAGATAGCTAACCTATCAGATGCATAGTTCAAAACACTGGTGATCAGGATGCTCACAGAATTGGTGGATTTTAGTCACAAATTAGAGGAACATATGAAGGCTAAACTAATTGAAATGAAGGAAAATGCACAAGAAACCAATTGTGATGGAAAGGAAATGGACTCAAATCAAGGGAGTGGACCAGAAGGAAGATAAAAATGACCGAACAGAAAAGAATGAAGAAACAAGAATTCAAAAAAATGAGGAGAGGCTTCAGAACTTCTAGGACATCTTTAAATGTTCCAACATTCAAATTACAGGGGTACCAGAAGGGGAAGAGAAACAGCAACAAGTGGAAAACTTATTTGAACAAATAATAAAGGAGAACTTCCCCAATCTGGCAAAGGAAATAGACTTCCAGGAAATCCAGGAAGCTTCCACAGACTCAGAGAGTCCCAAAGAAGGTGGACCCAAGAAGGAACAAACCAAGGCACGTCATAATTACATTAGTCAAGATTAAAATGAAGGAGAGAATTCTAGAAGCAGCAAGAGATAAGGGGACAGTTGCCACATCCACAGTTGGATCCCTTCCTTGACAAAGTCAGGAAGGGAGGTCCAAGACTTCAAAGAAGCATTTTCCGACCTGGTGGACGTGGCATGGAGGGCATGTTTACCCCCCGAGTCAATTTTAGACATATCTAAAACGCAGAATAAGAATAGACCCCCTGCGACAGCCTAACCAAGGCAGATAGACAAGTTCCTGTTCAGACCAAGAAGCATAGTAACAGCAACTGCAAAAGCCAACGAATCCGAAATCACTTGCCAACTGAAATCACTTGCCAGCTAGAATAGTATAAAAGCTTCAGCCTTACTTTCAATAAAGGTCTTCAGAGCATCACCTGCCTTGAACTGCGTAGTTGCCTGATTTCCGTGCCGACTCCTACCTTCACCTCGAGGGGACCCTTAGACCCACTGCGGCCTGACCATGGCAGACAGTCACCTACAAAGGAGTTTCCATCAGACTGTCAGCTGATTTCTCAAAAGAGACCTTACAGGCAAGAAGGGGCTAGAAAGAAGTATTTCAAGTCATGCAATCCAAAATCCTACATCCAAGATTGATCTATCCAGCAAAGCTTTCATTTAGAATGGAAGGGCAGGTAAAATGTTTCTCAGATAAGGTCAGATTCAAGGAGTTCATCATCACCAAGCCCTTATTATATGAAATGTTACAGGGACTTATCTAAGAAAAAGAAGATAAAAAATATGAACAGTGAAAGGACAGCAAACTCGGTTATTAACAACCACACCTAAAACAAAAGCAAACTAAGAGGACAGCTACATCAGGAGTGGAGCCATAGAAATGGAGATCACATGGAGGGTTAGCACCAGGGGAGTGGGAGGAGGAGAAGGGGGAAGAAGGTACAGAGAGTAAGTAGCATAGACAGTAGGTAGAAAATAGATGGGGGAGCAAAAATAGTATGGTAAATACAGAATCGAAAGAACTTGTGACACAAGGACATAAACTAAAGAGGGGAATGGTGGGGGAGGAGTGTGCAGGGTGGAGGGGAACAGAAGGGGGAAATAGAACAAATGTAATGGCATAATCAATAAAAAAATTAAAAAATTTAAAAAAAGAAAAACATGGTTGATAGTTTAATTTATTATGCTGAGCAAAGAAAAGCCAAATTCAAATAATGCATAATCCATTTTATTATTCCATTTATATGAAAGTTTAAGAAAAATCAAAATTAGTCCCTGATGGCAGAACCAGGTAAATGACTTTTCTGGAGTTGGCATCGCAGGTGTGTTGGGATGGAATTGTATTCCCAACCCAAAGATATGTTGAAGTCCTAACAATAGCAGTGAATGACCTTATTTGGGAAAGAACGGGGTCTTTGTGAATTTAATTAAGTTAGGATGTGATCATACTTGATTAGAGTGAGCCTTAGTCCAATAGGACTAGTGTCCTTATAAGAAGAGAAAACATATAGAGGGTGAATATACCATGTGAGGACTGAGAAACACAGACCCAGAGGGCAGCAGATGGCCTTGGGAAGATAATGGCAGAGATTGAAGTTACACTGCCACAAACCATACACGCTTGGGGCTGCTAGAACCTGACAGAGTCAAGGAATGATCTTCCTGTAGAGGTTCTGGACGGAACCTGACCCTGAGCATAAGTTTATTGCTTATGAACTTATATCCTCCAACAGTAAGAGAATAATTTTTTTTCTTACCTCAACTCACAACCAGCCCTAGGCAATAAACACAGATTTTATTACCTGCAGTGAAGCAGAGGCACTTTTTTTTTCTATTTTTTAACTATGATGAAATACAAATAACACTAAGTTTACCATATTAACCATTTTTTAGGAAATTCTTTTATTGTTGTTCAAGTACTTGTCTGCATTTAACCTCCACCACTTCCCCCCACCCCAGCCATTCCCACCTCTCTTCCCTGATTCCATGTCGCCTTTATTTTGTTTATGTGTCCTTCATAGTTGCTCCTGAAAACCCTTTTCCCCTTCCCCCTATTATTCCCTCCCACCTCCTCTCTTGTTACTGTTAGATTGTTCTTAATTTCAATAATAACCATTTTTATATGTACAGTTTAGTGACTAAGTACATTCTCATTGCACAACATTCATTGCTGTCCATCTCTAAAACACTTTTCATGAAGCAAAACTGAAACTATGTATGTATTAAACTACAGAGCCTCAGTCCTTCTTGCCCCAGCACCTGACAACCACCATTCTACTTTCTGTCTATAAATTGGAGTACTCTAGATATTCCTAGGAGGAATCATGTAGTATTTGCCCTGTTGTTCCTAGCTTATTTCACTTAACATAATGCCCACAAGGTTCCTCTACCTGTAACATTTAAAAGAATTCCATTTATTCATGAGGCTGAATAATATTCCATTGTATGTATACATGACATTTCTTTAATCCATTTATTCATTCATGGACACTTGAGTCACTTCTACCTTGTAGGTATTGTAAGTAATGCTCCTATTAAATATTTATTCAAGACCCTGGTGATTATACTATTGAGTATGTACTCAGAAGTGAAACTACTGGATTATGTTGAGAGAGAGGTATCATTTGGGGTGAAAAGATATTTCTTCTATTGATTGTTTTTATAGATGCAAAGTTGCTTATGTTTGTCATAACTTAATGACACTACTAAAATAATCTATATAAATTGCAAAGATTTTATTTAAAGTAGAATGGCAAACTAAATTTGCAGAGGATGTTGTGTAAATGTAAATCTTACACATTGTGTGTATATAAAATTGCTAAACAATTTGGGAAAACAGTTTTGCTCTTTATAATTAAGCATTACACTTAAGCCTACCCACAAATCTCACTTTTGTGTACATATTTATGAGAAGTGAGTATGTCCACAAAAATATTTGCTATACTTTTTTTCATAACAGTAAAATTTTGAAAAAAACTAGATACTTATGAAAAAGAGAATGGACCACAAATGTGGTATCTTCATATAATGAAACATTACACACCAATAAAACAGCATTGTTCAGATTACATCAAAGAAGCATAAAATGAGTTATGTAAGAATACAAATGAATTTGCGTTGAGAAAAGAAGAGGAACTATTGATTTTTTATTCTATGACTTTTTCTGGGTTACGTGGGTATAAACATTTGAATATGCCCTTAAGTTTTACCCTTCATAACTAATGGAACCAAAACATTTGAATATGCCCTTAAGTTTTACCCTTCATAACCAAAAATGGAAATAACACTTTTATGGTATTTGGCACTTTGGAAAATTTTTATCAAATGTTTTCTGCTTCTCTGTGAAGAGACTGTGTAGGTGTACTTGCTCATGCTGAAGTGGAGACAGCAGAGTACAGCTTTATGTGTGAGTTGTGTGTGAGTTTCTTTGGTGTGTAGACTTTAAATTAATCCCAATGGAATTTTACCCTGCATCATATCCGTGTTTGGATTATAACTAAAATAATTTTACAAAATCAATGGTTCTAAGGAACATGTTATGCATATATTTCTGCTTGACATGCTTATCTGAGGACATTCAAACTCAAACTTTATCTTTGGGACTCTTGTCATGCAGTTATAAAATTATTTTAAAATGTAAATAATATAGAGAGATTCTATCCAAGCCAACACAGTAAATCTTGCCAGAGGCAATTCATACCTATTTTATCCAAAACTGAAAAAGAATATGGAGGTGAAAAAAAGCATTATTTTATAATTTTTAATAGCAACTCCTTTGAAGTTGACAAATATCAGTGATAAATCCATATTTGTGTGTGCCATAAATTATATTATGCAATAAAGTATGTTTAATAGATATGTGAATACAAATTATGTAATGTTAAAGATCAGCTGCATAATATAATCATGTAACTCATTAGGAAAATTTTCAAGCTATGTTTGTGTTCCTTCAAACCTGACAAGCAGTAGAGTCAGAAACATAAAATCACGATAAAATATTCAACTACACAAAATGACTAAAACTATATTAAATTACCTTCATTAGGCTCTTTTGAATGTGATTTCAATAACCTTAACCCAGGTCTGAAAAGACATGTAGTTTGAGGCTAATCCTTTCTGAAAATCTCCTTATGTCAGGAGAGTCAGCACCCCAGACCAGTCACACATTGTCACCATGCTGACACATTTACAACCCCAGCGTGTGTTTAGAGTATCACAACAAATCTTTATTTGTAGAACTAATTTGATATTTATTATAATTAATGAATGTATTAAAGTGATATCACAGACAAATATAGAACTTTGGTGGGTTTTCATACATCTGTCTTGTTCTGCTCTTATTTTCAAAACACATAAGAGGGCATCATGTTTTCTAGATGCCAGGCTGTAATGTAGAGTAATAAAGGTTAATCAAGACAACAATATAGACTATTGGGAACTGCCCACCCTGGTTTCAGAAGCCGTAACCCCCCATGGCTAAGGCTGAGTGAGCGACCTTCGGACCTTAAGCCACTAAAAAGACAAAGCTTATCTCCCTGGCAGGAGCACTGCTTCTGCTTCATCCATCTCTGGCCCCCAGTGCTTGGTTAGTTAGTAAATGATGCATATGACCCTCAGAGGTAGGGCAACCTAAGCCAGACACAATCACTTGGGAGGCCCTCAAGGAAGGACTCGGGGAGCTGCAGCAAAGAGGGAGTGATGGATCCTCGTCCCCCAGCTTTGACGAAGCCTGAGTCCTCAGTCTGTCTTCGAGAAGTCTCCAAGAATTCCTTGGCTATCTGCCTCCTCTGCCTGACTTAAGCCTGAAAATAATAACAGAGGGCGGTGCAGCCCTGTGCTGGGAATGGCGGGCTCCCTGGGTGATTAGGCCTGAGAAAGAGTATGTAAACTCCTGTGAAGCCTGCTTTGCTAAGAATGCTCTTAGTTAAATGATAAAGGCTTCAGGCAGAAAATGAGTTTGTTTTCCCAAAGTTTTGTAGCCTTTTAGCTGATACACCCTGACTCAGAAGAAGCCCTAATAGTTCTTTGTATGCTATCTACTGTTTGCTGCCTGACAATGATTAATAAGTTGTACCTGAACTCCTGCACTAAAAAAAAAACAATAAAAGCCTGTCTAGGCAAGGGTCAGTGCGCTCTCCCCTTGAGAGAGTAGCTGTGCTGTCCCTTTTCCTCCATAGGACTCGGTAGTCCATGGAATTTGTCTCATGTCTCATCCATGACCCTGCAGGCACTGCGAGCCAGTGCCCGCATCAGTAGACTATCAAATATTACACTTGTAAAGAGGGAATTGAGCAAAGTGTGAAGGCAGGTTCATGCACAGAATTCATTTCCTCTAGAGAAAAAAATATTTCATTAAACTAACTTATCAATTGAGTCCGTATGTGTACAATGCACTATTCAAAGACTCAATTTTCATATATTAAGAGGAATAGCAAGTAGTATAAAATATCTGTCCTGAGAGTATTCTGTAATATTTTAACTGATGATATGCAAGTTATTCATAGGAAAATAACTTAAGTATTTTTAGTGGAGACATACACACTCATGGAAAAAGCCAGAGTTGACCAAAATAATCTATAAAAGCAATGCAATCACATTAAAATTAACAAAATACTTTTTACTTTGAACAAGATAAACTGGTGCTAAAATGTATGAAAAAGAGAAAGTCCCATCAACACAAAATACACAATGGCAAGATTAACTAAAAAAGAAAGTAAATTTAGAATTTTAATCTGACACATTTCAAATTTTATTTTAAAGCTATAATATTTTAAAACATGGCAAAATAATAAAACCTAAAATAAATTGAGCCCCATATACACACAGGTTATATGTTCTTTTCTAAATGCTGTTCCTGATACTACTGTGTTGGTTTAAATATCACTATTACTATTTAATCTGAATTGTCTATTCAGTATGGTTCCAGATTTTACTTGTTAGGGTAAATATGCCAAAAATAGTCTATCAGCTCTGAGGAGTATAAATGAGGACTTAGGGGAATAGAAAGAAGTTTCACTGCTATCCTCTCTCTCTGCATATATAGTTTCTTTTCCTAACAGAGTTTACTATTTACCATATGCATCCATTAAAATTTAAAGGTAGTTTAAAATTATAAAACTTGTTTCATCATCCCATGCAAAGTGGGTTATAACTTATAAATACATTTTTGATCTGTAGAACACAGTTTTGTTATTATTATTTTTCTACTCTTAGGTTCACAAAGACAGAAATTGTTTCTTATCTGGTGAATCTGATTTTTCTTCGTAAAAGGATAAACTATAATAAATGCACTAATTATGAATCAGGAAGTCCTATGAATACAAGGATGTAATAACTTTCTAAGCTATTACCAAAAAGTATTTCCAGAAAGGACATAATTCAGTTTGTCCCTCTGCCCTTTCTTCCCATCTTGTCCAAGTAAAGTAGGATCACTTAGCATAGCATTGCAGATATAACAGGGTTTCTAAATAAAATAGCAAGTATTTATAGTACAGTATACTTTAATTTGTTTTCATACTAATCAACATATAGCTTTGCAATCACACAGCTGTCTCAACTTAATTTTTCTATACCATGCATTATTATGCTTCTTCACACACATTTCAGGTTTTCTCTCGCTCAAAATCAAAGTTAAATTTGAAAAAAGTTGCCTCTAAACGACTTGTGTAAAATATACAATTAAACAGGCAAAGCTGATTACAGCATGGAATTGCAGCTGAAACTGTACAATGTTGGTGCAAACCTCACAGCATTTGAACTTTCATCAGTACACTGTCCTTGCCGCAGAACCTGAGGCCTTCCTGAGCATGAAGCCACTCAGTCAGATGTGGCAAACCAAACTCTGTCCACGCAGCAAAACCAGCGTTGATGCATTTAACATTTGGTTGTGGTGGTCACAAAAATACATAGCAATGTACAATGACACACTTTTAGAGAATGTCTGGAAAATTGGTTTGATACGAGGAGGATAGCACAGTCCTACAGAGCTCAGCCAGTCATGACATAACTGCTGGAACAGTGCTTCTCAAACTGTGATGTTTTCTTTATTTTTATTAACTTTTCCTCCAGTTTTATTAACGTATGATTGACAAGCGAAAATTGTGTAAATTTAAGTTGCACAACGTGATGGTCTGACGGATGTGTACATTGTGAAATGCTTACTATACTTAATTGGCACATTTGACCTCTGACCCTTGGACCCCTCCACCCTGGAGGAGACAGGGTCTGCAGATACAGGGAGGGGATGAAAAAAAACCTTTCAAGCTTTGTTCATGGCTGGTACTGCAATTCCAGCTGATTTTTAGTGTCGTCGGCATTTCAGGAAGATATGTAGATAATAGAAAGAGATGGTGGGGGCAAATGAGGACTGGAGGATTGCAAAGTCAGTGCATACATCCTCTTGTTTTAAGGATGAGGAGGATGAGGTAAAAAATAAGTAGTTAGTCACATAAGGAAACAGGAAAAACTTGATAAATGCTCAAGTGAGGTGGCTTGATTCCACCCCATTATGGTGTTTACCTAAGATATATGGCATTTCTTTGTTTTTTGCTTGACCTGACATTATCTTCACACTTCAGGAAAATTATAGTTTTCTACGAGATCATGATATAATATTCTTGCTATGATCACACCAAAGCCAAAGTCTTTTAATACTATGGGGACCTAAGCAGATCCTTGTACATCCTTCAGAGAATATTTCAAGTAAATTTTTACCTGTCCGATGATATATTTAAGGACATAATATTTCTTTAACAAGACAACTGAAGCATGGTGTAGTACTGTTGATATTCTCATTTGTACGCTGGCTATAGCAGGCAAATGAATTGAAAGGGCTTTATTTGGAAATGCTCTCTCCTAGTCAACAGCTTCGATTGTGGCTTAGTTATTGGAGCCACAGCTGAGCTGTATCCTACGCACAAGTGGTTCAGGGTCCAGCCTGAGAATGCTAGACTTTTACGGATTTGATATACAGAGTCATGGCTTCATGTCTCCAGCCTTGTGTTTTCTGGGACTCTGTCCCTCCTCTTGGCAGCATCTGTGGCTGTCCCTCTCTCTCTGTCTCCTTCTTTGAGCCAGCGTGATTGTGGATATTCTATCTGAATTGTAGCTGCTACCTGTGGAGCAAACCACAGGCTGAAAGCTGCTAAAGACAGGATGTTCACCTTCCACCACTCTGTTCTTGTGAATTTCCACTTTGTAGAATGCACCGGCTTTAATTCGCACCTTCGGATTGTTCTTTTGTTCTCCAGACTGTACAGTTATTACCTTTCTCTGTATATTTTCCCTCATAGTTTTCAAAAGATTTAATATTTTCATGCTATATAGTTTTACAGTTCATACTGTGTACAAATATCGAAATGGGTACTGGAATTTTAGGGATAAGAAATACATACATTTATGTATTCTTTAATTCTAAAACCACTCTTTATTTGTTTTAGAGTTTTAAAAATCAACATTATTTAGTTACATAGTAAAGGAAGGCATTTTATTTTTTTAGGCCTGTATGCATAAAATGTCATTCTTTTTTCATATCACACTTTTGAACAGCTATGGGGCATGTACCATGTGGTAAACAATGATTCTGCTAAGCACATTACTGTATTTCTGAATTACATGAACATTTAGTGTAAAAATTACTCTAGCACCTCTCTATATTTCACATCCTCCTCTTCACGTCTCCAATTTCACTTCCTCAATTCCTTTGTAAAGTCATAGTGAGTGCCTCCTAGCCTGAGATATTGTTTGTTAAGTCTAGACTAACTCATATTTCATGTACCAATTTGAAATTCCTGACAGGAAGGAATTGAATGGGAATGTTGGCTCAAGCTTAGTTCTATCAGTGTGAATGAAGCATTGGCGTTGTTATAAGACCTTCACCTGATTAATTGATTTATCTGTCAGAAAAATGTATAAAATATGGTGGTGATTCATTTACAAAATTCAAGGGAGTACTACCTAAATAATTAAATTGTTGTATGTAATGTCAGTAGCAGAGAAAGAAGACAAAAAATGAATATGTATATATGGTGTTAATTTTTTTAAATTTTTAAGGAGAGGTAAGGCTTAAATGCCGTGATGTTTCCGTGGTCAGAGGCTCATTACTCTCTGATGGTCACCGGAAGATGCAACCTCCAAGGACAATTCACAGTCACCCAGAAATTAGATTTACGTTTGTGAACTTACAAATATTTAAATAAGTTTAAATATATAGTATTCATCTAGGGAAAAAAGAGAACAAAGTGTATGTTTTTACTATTAAAAACATATTCCATTGATACTTTGTTTTGTATCCTGAAAAATAGAAAAATGTTAATATTGATCTAAGAAAATATCTTATCACTATTATGTATATTTAATTGCTTGTGAGAAAATTTGAAAACTAGCTTACTCTACTTTTGTATTTTGTGAATTGGTTGTGAATATTTTATTTATATTTTGACCTCATATGTTATTTTTTCAATTGCTCTGCAGGAATTTTTGTTAAAGTTAATCAGTTAAGAAGTAAATAGCACTGAGGTTGAAATGTGGTGGAGCTCATTCTTCTCCCACATAGAAGATGACGGTTTCCTGACATCTCTCCTCCACAAAGCCTTCCGGGAAGCCATTTAATATTTCTAGCTTGATACTGTAATACTCAGCATCTGTATTCCAAGCCAAAGCATGCACAAAGAGACAAAAAATTTGAAACTCATATAGCCCAATTTGTTTCCAATGGAATGATCCTAGAAGCCCCCAAAGATATTTTTCATGTTCATGAGTAGGTAAGTGTTTTTGACCTCTGAAACACACTCTGAAATGTAATTGTTATTACTGGTAGACAAGCCCAAACCCTCCCCCAGCCCCTGAGTAGGCCAAGGCACCTGACACCCAGCAGACTGTACCAAGACGAAAGGAGGAGGGGTGTCCCTCCGCGAGTGGGGCGCAGAGCCCATAGTTTCAGAGGAGTGTGCGGCTGCAGGGGACCCTGCTGGTGCCCAGCTCAGAAGCAGTAGGAAACCTCGTGGACACGACGAGCAGCAGAGCCCCGCTTCCCCGCAGCGGGAGCAGCCTTGGGCCCGGCTCTCTGGGAGCGTTTGTTCAGAGATGATGCAGCTGCCTCGGTGCACCTGAGGCTTGTAGAGCAGCAAAGCTGGAATGCAGCGGAGTCCCAGGGTCCGCCTTCCCAGCTGAGCAGAGGTTCTTACACTGGGCATGTGAAAAGCTTCCCCGTCCAGCATCAGATGGGGGTCAGGACCAGGGGAAGTCAGGTACATGCACCATAGAAGTCAAAATGGTGTATGTCTGTCCAGAGTCCCGCAAAGACGAAGCCTCGGAGTAACGATGGCCCTTGAACTTGCCGAACCCGCCCCTTCAACAGCGGACTAGGGAAGGTGGCCTGTTCAGCATTTCAAGCCCGTCTACCTGTGAGAGTGGTGGAAATAGAAGAAGGGGCTGTGCTCAGGTCTTATTTATAAGAGATATTCTCAGGATGCAGATGTGATTTCTCAACATAAGTTCACGTGAGAAAACAATCAAAAGCAAAAGGAGAAAGAGGGCGAAATGGCTTTTTCTCAGGGATTATTGACCTTCAGTGACGTGGCCACAGGTTGTTTTTGGGAGGAGTGGACATTCCTAGACTCAGCTTGGGGAAAACTGTACATGGATGTGATGTTGCAGAACTACAGGTACCTGGTATTCTTGTGTCTTACCATGTCTAAGCCAGGGCTGCTCATGGTTTTTGGAGACCTGGGATTTGAAAAGGGAGGTACCGAACCAGAGAGACCTGTCAATCTAGCCTGGGAAACAAAGGAATTGGTTGGGAGGTAGCCCTGTCTGAAGAGTGAGAAAGTTTGGCAAGTTGATTGGTCATTTTGGGAAAGTTCCTAGTCCATCTCACTCCCCAACTAATAGAGTTCCAGCGGTACAAAGAGACACTCTCCCTCTTGCTCAGGGCTTAATGGCCTGTGACCTGTACTCCCACAGTGAATTCGCCACTTTTCTCCGTGGATGTGGCCTGTGGCCTGTGGCCTCCAGGAGGGCCCCATGTTGCTGACCTGGTGATGCATGTGCCGGTGCATTTGTGCAGCCTCTCATTCAGGAGCACGTGACCTTGCAGCCCCAGAAGCTCATGGCCCATGGAGTCCACTAGGAAGCCTGAATGGGCGAAAGCAACCTTGAACCAGCTAAGCTACTAGATGACTATTTAGTGGCCACCTAAAGGCACCAAAGGACGGTACTTTAAAATGGAGCAGAAACCCCAGGCACTGGCTCTTGTTTTGGCCTCTGCTGAGGGTGGATGGACTTTGTCTGGGTGATGCAGGTGGGTTTTGAAATGGGGAGTCTGCCATTCTCCCAGGTTGCATAGCATGTGAATAAACATCTTTCCTTTTTCACTAGCAACTGCCTCACTAGTTTGGCTTTTGTGGCAGCAGGCAGAGGAACCCCCACTTTTATTCAGTAACATAATTACATACTTTTGCTACATTTCGAAACTTTAAAAATTTCACTTCAGGAAAGTATCACTACATTCCAAAGCTTAAAAAAATAACAGTTTCATAATTGTGATATAAGTAAAAATGCATCTGAAATCTGGTGTCGTGACGGTAGGAAGTGGTAGGAATTCATTTTTCAACAAATGGTCTCAACACCATGTAATAAACAGTTCAACTTTTCCATAACTGGTCCTCAGTGTCATTGTTTCTGTCCATATACATGAACTAATTGTCAGGTTTTCTTCATTATGAAGAAGGTCACAAAAACCCTTAGGGATATGATGGAGAAGACATTAAATTTTCTGCTTTTAACACAAGTTTGAGAAATAAATTAAGGCACTGGTGCAGTTCTTCTAGATGGAACAGCTATGTCTGGCTCTTTCCCACTTTGCATAGCTTAGCTCTTCTGTCTAAACAATGTCATCAGAGAGGCCTATACAGCTTTCGGCAGACGGCAGCTATAATGAAGACTCCGGACTTTTTATTGTTGCTTTACTGCTGACAGCTTTAAGTCTTACTTTCTCCTGCCTTTGCATCCCTCTCTGGGGCAAGGTGATAGGAAAGCCTGGGTGCTCCTTCCTTTGGTTGGAGATTCGAACCCCACAAAGTCTGTCCACCTTCGGGAACCCTCAACCTCAGCCCCTAACCACAAAAATCCAGGGCAGTCATCTTTCCTTTCTCTTTCAAGACATTTCTTACTTGAGAAGCTTATCCTGATCTCCCCAATATCAATCATGTAGGCAATAAACCTTTACCTACCTTCTGTGTGCACATGTGTGTGCGTGCTCCTGTGTATATGTGTGTAGGATCATCAGTCACAAAATCCAAGCCAAGCTGTGGATGGGATCCGTTTGCCTCTCCAATGTGAACACAGCAAAAGCATATCCCAGAGGGGGTCATGAAGACACAATAATATGCTTTTAGATCTTCTTTCAGAAGTGGCTTTCCAGTATCCCTGCCCCTTTATAACATTTAAACATCTCAAATACAGCTCACCGGTCCTCACTTCGTCTCTGATGTTTCACTATTATATTTACTCTCCATCTCATTGCTCAACCTGTTTCCCTTTTGACACTTCTTTCATGATCTTTGTATTTTTGGCAACTCAATACTATATTATTTGTTCTGCTTCAGGAAACAGCATTCTCTGCCTTCAAACACACTTGTTCTGCAAAAGGACTTAATGAGTGAACCACACAGAGCCACAGAAAGCTCACCACAAAGCCAAACACCTTCCCAGATTAACTCTGGACATTTTGAAGCCAGCACTTCTTGGGTGTAGAGAATTTTTCTCCACAGAGTCAAGAAAGGAGCCTTGACTTGGGTGGTGAACACACAATACAATGCACTGATGACGTGGTGTGGTGGTGTGCACCAGAAACCTTACAATTTTGTTAACCAGCATCACCCCAATACATTCAATAAGAGGACAAAAAGACTGCTAATTTCCCATCAGAATGCTGCTCAATATCTATCTAGCTTCATTTCTATTTTCAGCTTTGATATTGAATAATTCTCCCCCTGCACAGGATTTACCCTTTTAAATTGGGGTTTTTCTTCATTACACTCCCCTCTTCCTTTCATACATTAAGATTGCTTTCTTAAGATGTTGTTTGTGAAGCAGTTTTTAATAGCAGGCCCAAACACCACCTTGATCTTTTGCCTACTGTTATTTTAAGTCATCTTCACAGACACTCTCAGGCACAACCTAACCTTGCACACACATGCAAGCACACATTCACACAGGGACATGCTGGGCTGTGCCCCTGGAATTCTCGGTGGAACACCCCTGCTCTGGTTGGCCTGTGCTGAGACACGCTCCTGTGCAAAGGCACCTGCATGTGCCTGGTGTGAAGATGATGCTCACAGCAGATACACCGAGACCTGTAACCTACAAGCCTCCTTGTCAAAGCTGCTGTTCTTGAACACCAGACTGTTTCACTAAGGCACTGAGCTTCAGGTCTAGGTCTCTTTCTCGACGTTTCGTGTTGACCTGTTCACATTTGGGAACCAAAGGCGGGACCCCTCTGGGGGAGTCCCAGGTGGAACTTCACACTGTGTGGAGAGGGCAGGGCCTGAGTGGACCTTGTTTATTTGTGGCGATAGAACATCCTTTGTAGTCAGACTTCCAGAGGAGACAGATAAAATCAGCAAGCACCAGGTAGAAGCCTAAATTTTAAAATCTTAGTGCAGCATGCTATGAAATTCAGTCCGTACCTTGATGTAGGAATGAGGAGTGACAGTATCTTAAACTCTCTCTCTCTCTTATGTTCCCTAACATTCCAAAATTAGACAAAACACTGAGGCTCAACCAGCATGCCTGAGGTCCATTTGCAGGACGAACACCTCACCGCACAGAGAACACGCCACTTTGTACCGGGGTGACAGTGTTTTCATAGCAAGTGTTTTCTGTGTTCTTCTGCTTCCGAACTGCTCTGGAGAATATGTGGGTTTTGGGAGACCCCAAAACATTTTATCATCTGCTACCTTGTTGAGGCTAAGAACCTAACAAAAACAAAGTATGAAAAGAAACTCACTATTCAGAAGAATTGTGTGCTTGAATTTTGCAGCATGCTTTTTGCTCTTCTTGCAAATTATTTACTGCTGGGTCTCTTGACTATACTCTGAATTTCTCCATATAGGAAGAAAATGAACAAAATCCTTGGTGCAGCTGCTCTTTTTTGAAAAGACAGAAAAAAAGTAAGAAGAACAGGCACTCTTTTGCAAATCACGTAATTCTACCAGTGAATTATTCAGCTGCACTAAAGAAAGGCATATTTAAAATGACACAGCTATAGATATATCAGGATATCGATAGCACAAATATATTTAACAAAATGCCAATAAACTTTATTTACCCAGTCTTTTTTGAAGCTTATCTAATAATGTATGTCATATCAGAAGTTCATATGAGGTATGAATCATGTTCTAAAGAAACTGCTTTGTTACGGGAAGCGTAAGTCAGATGTATAGAGACACATCACAAAGAGGCATCGTGTATAAAAGACTAATGGTAAGAGATAAATGAGAGACAGACTGAAGCTTTGTAAAAATCAAATAGGAATATTTTTAATGAAGTAGTTCATGAACTAGTAAATAAAGCTGACTGTTGGTGAGATTATTCTGCTAATGAAAAATAAATATAACCTAATTTTTTTAAAAAATTGAAAGGAAAGAAAGGAAATTGAATCCATCTGGAAACAATTTACAATGTATGAAATTTGTTTTGTACCAACCTGGCCAAAATTGCCTTTGTCACTGGTCAAGAAAAGGAAAAAAATAAATTGCCTTGGTTTCCTAGTATGTATATAAACTTTTTAATAAAATACTTTCAGAAAATCATCCCCTATTAATTCCCCCCCAAAGTGGAGAAAATATTGCATTTGTACTGAATTCCAGTATACTAATCAGTGAGGAATATAACACACTAATAATTGTACAAAATGCAAGAAATCACAATCTTAATAACAAATAGTTAATGTTATGATTTTTAACAAGCACAATGTTTGTCTAAATTTAATTTCATGGCAGTGTCTTACCCCCTTGTGTAAAGAGGGGATAGAATTGAATTTATATGAAAGAGCTTTATCTCATCTTGCTCACTATAAAAATGATTCATGGATTGATTTCTGGAAGTTTTCTGAAAATTTTCCCAATTTTACTTCACAGCATCCAAAACACATTAACCTGTTGAAAGCAAAGTTCACAGCTGCACAATTTTAATTCTAGTCCAGTCTTACACTTGGAACACCACTCTGTGGGACTTTGATGGCGGTGATGCTTTAAAACAACTGAATGGCCAAAAAATAGTATTTCAAATGGAACCATTATATACCAATAAAATGAAATAGTACACACCTATTATAATAGTTATGTATCTATACATTTACCGAATTCAAATAGATCTATGATAAGTGAAAAGCAGTAATTTTTGGCCTAACACACATTTATATATATGTATTAACATTAAAAATGATGGGCCCATCAGTATATGGGTGGATCAAAAAACTGTGGTACATTCACGGAGTGGAATTCTATGCAGCGGAAGGAAAGAAGGAGCTCCTACCCTTCAGATGGGTGGAACTGGAGAGCATTCTGCTGAGTGAATAACTGATAATCTCTGGTCTTTCCTACTTCAGAACAAGTTATTAGTACTACTTTGCTTGTCTTGCCTTTACAGAGTAGCATAGACTGGGTGACTTAAACAGCAAAAATTTGTTATCTCAAGATTCTGGAGGCTAGATGTTCAAGATCAAGGTGCCAGCAAGTTGGATTCCCTGAGGTCTTTCTCCTTGGCTTGCAGACAGCTGCCTTCTCTCTACATGTTCACATGTTTGTTCTGTACACATACATTCCTGGTTTCTGTGTGTCCAAATTTCCTCTTATAAGGATGCTGGTCAGATTGGATTAGGACACAAATGACGTAATGTAAATTTAATAACCACTTCAAAGTACCCATCTCTCAATCCAGTCAGATTCTAATTTAAGGCTTCAGTATAGAAATTTTGGAGACCACAATTCAGCCTACAACTGTTATGTTGAAACATTAGGTGGCTAATTCTGTGATCAAATAAAGATATGGTCAGTGCAGTCTCTGAGCTAGCTTGTGATGCCAACCAAGTCTCACTGTCTCCTTGACTTTCTTCATCATCTCTAACTCAGAACATGACCCATCTGAGTTGCTGTTTTTAGCCTTTCCTGCCCCATCTTCCAGGGTCAGCCTCTAGGCCCTGCTTTCCTACAGGGGGCTGGCCCTCCATACTTGCAGTGCTTGGAGTGCTTCTGATTCCCATGACCTCTACACCACAGCAAAGACTACATACAAGGGAGGCCCCCCAAAAGGGAATTTATTTATTAAAAACATGTATTCTTACATGTTTAAACTTCAGTCACTTTCAAACTACTCTCCATTTGATGCAATACACCTATCGAGATGTTTTTTCACTGCTCAAAAACAGTTTTGAACTTGTAAATGTTGATGTCTTTTAGTGCTTCTGCCATTTTCTGTTTCATAGCTTCCACAACAGGAAAACATTTCCCTTCGAGGGCTTTTTTCATCTGGGAAATAATAACAACAACAAAAATGCTCTGGGCAATATCGTGTGAACAGGAAGGGTGGTGCACAGGGGTCATGCTGTTTTGGGTCAAAAACCACTGAACACTCAGCCTGGTGTGGGCAGGTATGTTTGTAAATCACCCATCGAGACATGGTCGTGCTTGTTGAAAGAGTCTTCAAAAAAATTCACTGAAGCCAAACGCAGCCTCTCACAACAATGCCAGGTGGGACACTGATACAGATGGATTCCTAGAACACTTACCTACTGGGGGAAGCTTATACTGCTAGGGGTCTGCCCTTCAGAAGATAATTTTGTTTTTTGGGGGGTCCTCCTTCTTACATATGCCTGTTTCTATTCCTTGAGCCTCATATGCCCAAGATTTTAATGGAAACTGATTTCTTTACTGAATGATTAAAATGCTATTGTGGCTAGTGTGTTTGTAACCAAAGTTATGCCTACTTAATTGCTGTCTTCTTTATAATTTATCTCCCATTTCTGTATGACTATGATAGTATATCAAGAAGAAAAGAGCCCTGCCTGGTGTACCTCAGTGGATTGAGTGCTGGCCTATGAACCAAAGGGTCACTGGTTCAGTTCCCAGTCAGAGCACATGCCTGGGTTGAAGCCAGGCCCTGACTTGGGGACAAGCAAGAGGCAACCACCCACTGATGTTTCTCTCCCTATCTTTCTCTCCTTATTTCTCTGAAAGTAAATAAGTAAAATTTTTAAAATAAAGAAAAGGACACTCAACTTCCAAACTTCTTTTGACGTAAATTCAGACAGAGCTATTACCATGATAGGTTACATTTTTAAAAAAGAAATTATATATATATATATATATATATATATATATATGTGTGTGTGTGTGTGTGTATACATAAAACAATTAAACTCTGCTAATCATTTCTCTATTCCCTCTGCTTTCATATTAAAGGGATGCCCAGTTCACAGGTACACTTAACTTTTTAGAATAAATAATAATAATAATAGCAACATGAGATACTTAATGGAGTATATCTTATATGGGAAGTACTTTTACATCCATTAATAAATTTTATGCTAACAAACACTCTACACTGTTACTATGATCATATTCCTATTTAGTAATTGAGGAAACTGAGGAAAAGTTGGTTCACCCAAACTCAGAGAGCTAAGCTAACAGAGGCACAGCCAAGACAAACTCGGTCCACTCCTAGAACCAGGCTAGTGTGCACCACTGTTTATTGCCGCATTTTTTCTCTTTTCTCTTGCTATGAGGTATGTCCTTCTGCTCATATGTTGCTCAGTAAGGTATAGGCAAAGAATTGAAGTGTCTTCCAAAGACAAAAGCAAGAAAGTACTTTTTCCCCTTTTTCCTTCGTTTCATCCTCCTCTGTGCTGGTTGGGATTATATATAAATGGTCCCGAAGCACCTACTGGGGCCATGAGTTGACCTGGAGAAAGGAGACCAACTTGGATTTGAACAACAGGTAGTAAGAGCCTGAGTTTCTGAGAATTTCTTGGAGAACAAACACCAAAGTGAGCTCTGAACTGCTAAACTCAAGACTTTTATGAGGAAAATATTAAGCATCTACATTTTTAAGTCAGTTATTTGTTGGACGGTGGTTCTTTGATACTGTTCAAGAAACCTAATCTTTAATGATAAATATTAAGCTATGAAATAAACAGATAAGTTTAATATTCTGAATACATTTTAAAGCATGAAACATGTAGGGAGAATGCAAAGGGTTCACTTTAAGAATGTTATTTATTGGAATATGAAATTATCTTATGATACACAGCATGAAAGCTTGATTAAGAAATTATTGAGAAAAAATCAGAATATAGAGCTGTCTTTTTGTGATTTAGGAAAGATATAATCGTTGGGTGATTTTCACCAGGATCACCATGCCTCCTAATTTTACTTAGTGTTTACTTAGTTCTGTTGGAGGCACATGACTGGAGAACTATGTGGGAGGGCTTGCTCCTACCAACTACTAAGGGAAACTGCACTTATCTGGAGACAAATCCAAACTCACATACTAATTTCATCATCACACATAATAGTGTACTGACAAATGCTGCTTTACATTAGTATAGCATAAACACGACCATTATAAAAGTAAACCGGAAAAATTAAAAACAGGGCTCAAAACTTTAGTTGATGAAATGGGTTTATATATAGTAATACATATGGTATAGTAAGTTTCAAAAAGCTATTGAAACAGAAAATCTAGCATGAACTCTAATAATATTTTTAAGATTAGAAAGTGTTGAATGTAAAATTAGACCTAGATCAATAAGAAATATTAACTCAAAACTGTACTAAAATTTAAAAGCTATATGCAAACTTAAAGCTGAAGAAAAATATGATCTTAAGGCCATCAGAGACAGACCTCCCAAACTGTAAATTTCTTCTCACATCAATATGATTTTTAGTTTGACTTAACCCACAAAGTACCTTCTGAATATCATAGCTGAAAGATAGCGGTCACCCAGAAAAATGGTGTGACATCATTTACTGGAGTAGTGTCCACTCTCTAGACAGTCATGCTCTAAAATCCATAAATTCCAGTTTTGTTTTCAGTAAGAGGTGCAGGCAGATCAGGATCATCCTGCACCGCACCTTCAATTACCTTTCTGCTACTGAGAACCAATAGCATGTCGACCTGGGCAGAAATATTACCATAGGATACAACCCTTTCTTCCCAGGAGTCCTTGTTAGAGAGAATGGGAAGAGGTCCATTAATATTGTGTCTCGTTATTTTTCTATCATGTCAAAAACATACATTAGATTAACTCAACTCTCTGATTTATGGTAAATGAATTATACGCTATGAAAATATAAATTACCAATGCTCACTGAGAAAAAAACTTATGAACATTGTGAATCAATGTCATTCTTTGCCATTGCAGGAAGTTTTCTAATGTACAAGGTAGAAATCTAGCCAGCCCAGCTAATATACCATTTCTTTTCTTTCCTCATCTGACAATGGGCAGATTAGATAATTTACCTTTCAATCCTATGTTTAGCAGAGCTCAACAGTTTCTTATAAAAGTGGTCAAGTTTCTCTCTTTCATCTCACTAAATAAATCAGCTTTATTTTGACAAAATTTATTTTGGAGTTCTCAGTAAGACTATAGAAAGGGGAAAAAATTCCAAAGCAAAATAGAAAAGTAAACCAAAATTAACTGTCTCTTTTCAACTCAAAACACCTGTTACTTTGATTATATTTCACTCAAATTAATAATAAACAGGAAAATACAATGGATTTCATTTATATACAACAAACTAAAACTTGATATTTTAATTTTTAAGAGTTAATATCAATTATCTATTTCAAGGATTGACTTTTAAACTTTTCTGTTCCTTAAAATATAAGATTATTTTAAACCACTAAAACTACATATCTATTACTATCTGTATTTATCTATCTACCTGTCCATCTCTTTATGAATTAAAAAAAGCATGGAATAACACAACTATATTTTGTAAAGCTTAAGAGAGAGGCAGCAAATTTCAGCTGGAAATTTACATTACAATACAATAAAGATTATTACCAGTTTATATATCCACTTTAATTTGGCTTAAAACTTCATAAATGGAAATGAGAGTCATGTAATAAAAGAGTTGCATTTCACCACAAAAATTCAAGGCATTTCAAACTGCACCGTCACTAGTCAAATTTTGTGTGCAATGGAGGCCTTGCGTGTGCCTGCTTTCTCTAGCACCCTGCATCTCTGAGGTCGTCGATTTTCATTGCATTATGGTTATCAATGAGTCATGTACAGGGTGAGAAAGTACATAATTAAGTATTCTTTTGAAAATGTTTCATTGATCCTTTGTCTTGTAGCAATTGCAGTGAAGCCTAGAATGCATTTTTCTTAATTGTTAGTTTTATGGTTTGTATTAAAGTAGACTTGAGATTGATTCCCAGATGCCATTCAGCACAGAGCAGCCCTGTTCAAGTGCTGATTACACAAATGGAAATTTGAGCACTTTAATGACATATGCAGTTTATATAAAAATATCTCATGCATAACTCTTCTCCCATTGGGGACTTCATGTATCACTTTTTCAAAATGACTTTTGGCTCCCAGATTAAGTGATTCAATATTGGAGTTTAGGAGTCTATGCTAACAGCTGAATCAACCATGAACTATTCATTTTGAAGTTATCTAGATAGGAAAGCAAGGGAACTGTGGTATAAAATAATTTTTATTGTGGTGAGATCACACTAAACATGCGATCTTACCTCCTAACAGATTTCGAGGGGCACGATTCAGTATTGTAAATGGTAAGAACCACAGTGCACAGCGAATCTCCAGAACTTATTCATCAAAGCTGGAACTTAAAGCCTGTTGAATGGCACCACTCATTTCCCTCTCCCTGTCAGCCCCTACCAACCGTTCTACTCTGCTTTGACTTTGACTCTTGCAGATACTCCATGGTATTGTAACCATACAGTTTTTTTTTCTTCTGTGACTGGCTTATTTCTCTTAGCATAATTTTCTCAAGGATTGACCATTTAAAGATAAATGGTTTGTCTTCAGCATTTATCCATATAAAGAGAGGCATCATTTCCTTCTTTCTAAAGCTAAATATTTAATTATACATATACTTTAATATATATTTAACATTTCATTATATAGATATATTCATGTTTTTTCCACATTAAGCTGTTTGTGGACATGCACATTGTTTACACATCTGGGCTATTGTGAATAATGCTGCAACAAGCACGAGAGTCCAAATATCCCTTCAAAAATCTGATTTATCAATGTAATTAATTCATACTACATTCCTTAAATTGTTAAAATTTATTATTTAATTTCCAGTAAAACATAAGATATATTTTTAGTATAAGTTTTAAGAAGTAGACATATGATGTCTGTCTGGAAAAAGTCCAGCCATTGTTAATATAATGAGAACATTTTGCACAACATAGATGTAACCTGGCAGCCAAGGAGAGTGGACTGGAATGTGCATGTGTGAACAATGACAACTTCACTGTAATAGTCAGTGGGGGTGGTAGACGCTGTTGAGTCAGCATATGTTCTATGTGGCCTTGCATTCAAAATGATTGATCTCCCATTTGCAGCAGCATGCATTTACCTAAAGAATATTATGTTAAATGAAATAAATCAGGCACAGAAAGAAAAAAGACAATAAAATTATATGTATTAATGTATATAATATATCTACCTTATATATACATTTACATACTATATATGAATATGAAGAGATAAAAAGCAACTATGGGAAATGTTAATAATCAGTGAAGAGAACACAAAAATCTTTTGTATCTTTTTTTTCATTCTTGGTCATGTTCATGAGCCTTCTGGAAGGCTCCATGAAAATTGCCCTTCCTGCATTTACAGGTATTTTTAAAATTTTTTTGATTATATTTTATTGCTTGTGCTATGACAGTTGTCCTGATTTTTCCCCTTTTGCCCAGTTCCACCCAGCACTCTCCATCATTTTATTTTTTAATTTAATTTAATTTAATTTTATTTTTGCTTTTTTATTGTTGTTCAAGTAATTTTCTGCATTTGTACTATTTTTGCCACCCTTTTGTTTGTAAGTTTATAATTATATTAAAACAAAAATCTAAAAACAAACAAAAAATGACTGAACTAGTAACACAACGAATCTGCATCAAATTTTGCGTTAAGCTTGAACATTCCTCCACAGAAACTATTTGAATGATTCAGAAGGCTTCAGGGATGACGCAATGACTGCAGTGCAAATATAAGTGTGGCAAGAATGCTTTAAAGATGGTCAAGAACCTGTTGAAAGCAACCCACATTCTGGAAGCCCTGCAACAAGCAGAACACCAGAGAATGTTGAACGTGTATGGGCTGCAAACAACAAAGATTGGCAACTGACAGTGTGAGAACTAGAAGCTGATCTGGGGATTCCAAAAGCTACTGCGTCTGAATTTCGACACAGGATCTTGGCATAAAATATGTCATGGCAAAATTTGTTCTGTGGCTTCTGCTATGAGAGCAGAAGGAACATTGTGCTGCAGTTGCTAATGACTTGATTCGAACCACTACCAATGAACCATATTTCCTCAAGAAGGTCATAACTTTGAAGGGGACTGAGGCATCATTGTTCTATGTACAATGTTTCTTGTATCTTGTATCTTCTTCAGTAAATGCCTCTATTTTTCATATTACATAGCCAAATACTTTCTAGACAGACCTGTTATAGTATAAAATCTTTAATAAGTACAATGGAAATAGCAAGCATAAATATAAAGTGTAAAATAGGGAAACAGGTTGCACTGACTCTCACTAGTAACAAATGTAACTGGTTAAAAGGGTTTGAAAATACTTTGTAAGATCAAGAAGGTTAAGCAAACAAAAACTAAGGTAGAAAATTTCAAGGGAAAAGGGGAAGGGTTTGCAGGAACAAGGATAAAGGACACATGGACAAAAACAAGGGGGGGTTGAGACTGGGATGGGAGTAAAAGGCAGAAAACTGCTTGAACAACAAATAAAAGAAAAAAGAAAAAGAAAAAAGAAATTAAAGAAAGAAAAAGAAAACTTAATTTCTTTTATCAGTGAAGAATTTCCATAAGGCTCAAGAATTTAAAAAGTTTTTTTTCATTTTAGTAAAATTCTCTTGATGTAATAATTATCAACATATGCTTGGTTGAAAATGTCTTGAGTTTGTCTTCAGTTTGAGAGACACAGTTATGGGGATAGGGTCATGGATCAGCCGCCATTCTCTTTATGTCTGAAGGCATTCCACCCTCTCCAACATTACAGTTTCTTCAGCGAGCCAGCTGGCAGCTTATTGTAGCATGTAAAAAAGCAACACACTATTTTCTTCATTTTTAGACATTAACACTGTGAACTTATAAAAATTGTAGAAATATTTGTATTCTGACTCATGTGAACCACATTTTAGAGGAAAATATATTTTGAATTTGAAAAGAAGGTAAGCAATTATCTGATAAAATAAACCTAATCAGAGATTGAAATAATTCAAGCTTGGAGTTTTATTTATTTATTTATTTATTTATTTATTTATCTATTTATTTATTTATTTATTTATTGCTAGGACCTTGTTGTTTGTAGTTTATCGTGATTTATGGAGTACAGACAGTGTTTTGGATGTCTCAAATAAAAGCCTGGATTATTTACCAGTACTGTTTCTTAAAAGGCTATACCACCAATTTTTGCTATTCCAGCTCCACTACACTGTGAAAAGTTATTAGCTTCCCCCAAACTTTTTGTTACAGCCTACATTCGTTGCTAAAGTCTAGCAAAAATGGCACAAAATTTAACTTATGGGTAAATTTCAATGAAGAGTACACATACATATAATAAAACCCATATTAGAAAACATAAAATAGCAGTAAGTTATAATATTTCATGATGAGATTTTGTTGTTGGCTTTGTTAATATTGTTCATTTTATATCAGTGTGAAAAAGAGTTAACACTGACATTTCTAAGGAAGAAAGTGTAAAGCAGAGGTCAAAATATTAGAAAAGAGGAAACATATTTTCACTGAATAAGATGTGTATTCACCGTGTGAATTTGAGAACAGATAAAACCCTTTGAAGCACTCAAGCAGTGTTAAAGCAACTTTGGGATTTTTTGAGTGTGTGAAAGACCCCAGCAAATTATGGGGAGTCTCGAAGACAGATTGAACTTCAAAGGGACATGAAAACGCAATCTTCCCATGTTCTTGGGAGGTTAAGAAAACCAGAAGTGCCAATGACCAGCTCTAATATTTAAAACGGTGCACAAGATTCAGACATAAAAAGTGTGGTTGTTTATTGGTTGTATTTCTAACACATATCCTCAAATTACGGTCATGCACCCATAACGGTGTTTTGGCCTACAACCACATATCTAATGGTGTTCAATTAAGATTAAAAAGCAGCTGCATTTCCTGACGTAAATGGAGATATATGTGGTTCGGGAGGAACTTTTTTTTCTCTGACAGAGCAGTGTCTGTGAAGCTTGGCTATAGATGTCTTCTTACTCACAACAGCTCAATTTCGAGCAGACAGACACATCCCCTCAGTCAGCCACTGGCCTGTCCCATCACAGAGGAGCCTGTCCCGACAGCACTCCATATTCAAGGGCTCCACAGCGCTCCCAGACCTTGGTGGTCTTCAGAACACATTGCTGTGAATTCACTGATGAGGACCTAGGATCTCGTGCCAGGACAGAAGTCCACAGGGGCTCCCTTAACAAGTATTAAGTGCTACTGCCACTTATGTAAAAGCTTTCTGTAGTAGTGTGGGGTTAGCCTGTGCTTGTGCTTTAAAAAATATCTTCAGGTTGTTATTATGGAAAGCATAGGTGAGTTTTATTTCTTCCACCAATCCAATGCCCTGAGAGCTCTTTGTGCCAGGTGGGGTCAATGAAACCCAAAACAAATTTCTAAAGTCCAAATATTGAGTTGTCACTTCTACACCCTGTTAAACTCACTCTTTATTTTTATGAATGCCATAAAGTTTCTTAGTCTGACCACTGCTCCAACCTGCCATAGCCAAAGCCAAATTGCTATGACAACCCCTCCTGTTTTTTTGTCTCTCCATCTTGGCTTATTATTCCTCATGATCCTCTGACCACCTTCCACTTCCTCCTGACACTCACGGTTATGGTGATTTACATCCGACGCATCAGTCTCCCCTTGATATTCTGATCAATCCAATCCATGTCCCTGTTCGTGGAATAGCACTGACAGCTTTTATATTCTATTTCTGAACTGTAAATGGGAGTGAGGAGGGGCTGGTGGGACAGTGTTTTCGAAGTCTACTGTAGTGCACAGTCGTGCCCAAGACCTCCACATTATCACACCACTCCCTCACGGACCCACACAGAGCAACACGCAGTCCTGCAATCTCCATCCACCGTAAGTGTTCTATTCAAGATTACCATTTGAAAATTGTATACTGTATTTTATTGCATTTTTCTATATTTAGATATAGAAATTCTTACCAAAGTGTTACAATTATAGTATTCAGTATGATAACATGCTGTACAGGTTTGTAGCCTGAGAGCAATGAGGTATCATAGATAGCCTAGGTATGTAGTAGACCATACCATCGAGGTTTGTGTGGATATGCTCTATGATGTGTGCACGATGATGAAATCCCTTAAAGACACCTTCCTCAGAATGCATCCCCTTCATTAAGTGACTCATGACTGTACTGGCAAGCATCTCTCTGAACTAATAGTATACTGTTAGACAAGAGTATACTAGTAATGCGAGTAACAAAGCATGTCTTTTACTTCTCAAAACTCCAGATATGTTTAAGTGCCCAAGCTCGTCACATTTCCTACAATGCTCTCCTCCTCTTTCTTCTTTTTCTTTTTCTCCTCTCTCTTCCCCATCCTATTCTCCTATTCTTTTCCTCTTCTGACCTTCTTCCTCCTTCATCCTTCTCTTCCAGTTCTCTTTTCCTCTTTTCTTTTTTTGTTCTTATTCTTATTCCAAATACAAGATATTCTACACAACTAAGCTTATATGTATCTTTTTCAATGACCTACTTTACAAGTCTTCTGACAGAGTTATTACATTATCAGTGATGGTGGTGTTTTGTTTATTATTATTTTAACAATGCATTTACAATAATGTATTCTAAAAGTATATCATGCATTTTAATTTGTGAAAGTAAACCACGAGCTCCTAAAGGGCATAAAGTGTGTATCTTTCCATTTCAAAAGTATCCCTACTTCTTGTCAAAAGTCTGCCCATAAATTACTGCTTAAAAGATGCCTATTAAATAAATAAATATTTCGTGAATATGTGAATGAAGAGTTTGAGTAGATACGTTCTGTGCAAGACATTGAATAAGACAGCGATATTTACACTGGGTAGTACTCTCGAAAAAAGAAAGCACTGGAACACCTGGAGATCACCACTTTAGAGGCACCAACGTGGTCCTTTGGGATCAGAGGGGAAGGAGGGAGTCTGAGGAAAAGAGCTAACAACTTGCCCAGAATGTCACATATAACCTTGCTTTTATGTCCACATATGTTGAAAGATCTCGGAAGAGATGGACTAGACCTGATGTCGTTATTCATGCCCTAGATTTTCCAAACTACATTGGAGTTACAAATCAAATAACTGATGTTAACGCTATTGATTTAAATTTTATCACATTTATAATCATGGCTTCAGAAGAAAGTTGATATATTTTCTTAGTATAGTACAGGACTGGCAATATTTGATTATTTGATTTTGAATTATATCAACTAGAAATATCAGAATTCCCAATAGTGACTAAAGAAATAAGGACTTAATTATTCTACTGACAGGGGATTTTATAGAAGGTCAAGGAATTAATCAGTCTATTTCTCTTTTCAAACGTTCACAGAATGTGGTCCTAAATCTCATTATGTTGTCTCTTCATTCAACTCCATGTTTTGTGACCAAATTCAATGACAGTGTGTGAGAGGCAGAAAAGGCCTTTCTGTGGATGGATCTTCTCTGTGACAGCAAGTACCTGGGAGCATACCATGCAGTTGCATTGTCACAAAGGACAATATTAGTTTTTGTTTTGTTTTTGTCTTCCACAGGGAAGAAGGAGAGAAATGGCTATTGGAGAACCAAATAATATAGTCTGCCACAAGTGTACAAATGAGGCTGATTTGTTAAAGAATTGAAATGGTTGAGAGTCAGTACTGAAAAACAATTTTCTCTTTGCAAGCCTTGTGGATGGTCTTTGCTATATTATCTGATTTGGAATTCTGACGACTTAATAAGTTGCTTATAAGGATTGCTTTGATGCAGTGGCTGATACAGTATCTCCTGATTTCCTTCTTCGTTTCCAGCCATCTCAGTGTGTGTCAGCTTTGCTGGTCTGGATGGAGTGAAATCGAAGTTGGGTCCTTCCTGTTGTTGTGCCCCAGGAGGCTGGAAAACCTGCTTTTTTACTCTGTTCTCCTGTACTTGGTAAATGGAACCATTTCTTGCCAAAGATTTCCCTCTTGGTGCTGAGCAAAACTGGGTTGGAGATGAGATGATACAGGCAAAATGAAGCTATTCTTCTTTGCCCTTTCATGTGGCTATTTTCAGGATTTTTGTTCCACTGTGTTGCTGTAGTTTCTTAAGTGAACTCTCAGTCTCTCCCAGATGTGTTTTTTGTGTGGGTGTGTGTGGATACTGACTAATTGCTGATATTTGTGGGAAGATGGCAGCTTGTGACATCACCCTTTCCTTGATTCAAATAATTTGATGAAAGTCCAAATAAACTCAATTGGCTCTTGTCAGACAATCTGTCAGCCTCCTTTCGTGTTGCATGTTAGAGTGATTCAAGCTGCCTGTGCAAATAGTAGACAAAGGTTACCAGTGTGACGTAGAAATGGCAACTTAGGGCACTCCATCTTTAAACCAGTGACCTGAAATGCACACACTAGGTGACAGGAAATAAAACAAGAATTATGGTAAGGAGAACAAAATGATTAGTTACCAAAAAAAGGCTTATATCGTAACAAAAAAGACATGTGTCTCCCAATACCTATAAATATGTTCTTGTCTTTATAGAGACTATGCTTTCAAGAAATTGAGTGTGTGCTGTTTGTTTCTCTCCTGTGTGGGGACTGCATCCCAGCTATTCTGATTCAATAGCTGCAGGGCTCTGCATAACATGCAGTGAAATTCTCTTTTTTTTAGTAGAGAATAATCAGGGCAGAGTGCATGAATCTATGAGTCTAGCCAAGAGATATTTTTACATGTTCTAGAGAATTTTAACAACTGAATGAAGAAAATCAGTAATTCTTGGTGTTTTTCTGTATTTTTACTTCTACTTCAAAAGAAATAATATTGACATAAAGGTAAGTATTTTATTGTGCATGGTTTCAGAGGATATATCTATAGATATGCACTTTATATATAAAATATAAATTAAATGAGTACAAACAGGTAATGTTATCAACATTTTAATGATGAGTAAACTGAAGCTTTGATGTTGATCGATGTATTTAATGTTAGAAATCTTATTAGAGAGACAGAATTTGAGTCCTAAGATTCATTGCATCAAATAACATACTGCTTGGCAGAGAGAGATGAGGAAGGCCGCACTGTATTTATGAATACTGTATTGTGCCCTTTTAAATTTGTGAGCTGTTCTTACCACAGTAAAATAAAGAAGTCATGCATCAAACATTAAAAAAAAGAATTTAGCTACATTGGTGCTGAAATAATTCTTCCATTGTGACACCGGGATCACACAGTGGACAGAACATACCTCTGTCCCTCAAAAATATGCAGAAATACTGCACATGGCACAGATGCTCACCAGTACCCCTTCAATTAGTGGTAACTAGCAATGAGTCACAGGTAATTGTTGCATCCCTGATACAACCATGTACTTGCAAATATTCTCAGGAGAAACAATTTGACTAAGTTTCCTTTATGGAGGCAGACGTTTGGGAACAAACATGTGCCCCAGGAGGCAATGTCATTCTCAAAATAAAACTCTGGCTCTGCGTGGTGCATTGGCTGTGCTAACCTGAGCCAAGCCCAGCTGTATTCATCTCCAGTTTTTACTTCGTTTGGTAAAGGTTTTCCCGATCTGCCCAGATGCCGTTATGCCACTTAATAGCTGTATAAAAAGGGGGAGCACTTATAAAATAGAACATGAGCCTATTTGCTTGTTAAAGTGCCAAATGAAATCTTACATGTTTGAAAAACTAGAAATGCCACATTTATTAGCCACACAGTGGTGCCCTCCCAGAATAATCGATGATTTCATGCCAAGAAGCAAGGCAGTGGCAGGGAGAAAATTCCACGCAAAGATTTTTGAGAGAAGCATCGGTAATGCTCCTGTGTCTGCATATATTGAAACCTGCACAGTGAACACCACCCCACTTCTTCAGGGGTTTAGATTCATAATTATTACATTTATGGAATCGAGTCTATAATATTTTCACTAACTTTTTACAAACACGAGACTTGGTAATACCCATCAGTCATGCAAGCGTGTGCCCTGTATTTTCTATAGAAACAAAGTAAAATGAACAGAACTAGATACCACTATGCAGCATATAACATGCTTCTGGATCTGCTTTAAGCACCTAATTAATAATCTCAGATTTGCCCTGTGAATATGGTACATAGTCTTGGCTAACCCTGGGCTACAGTCTTGGATTTCATGGTCTCTCTCATGTCTCACCACAGGGCAGGTGATCATGCTGTGTGCAGCTGAGGGTCTGCTGGGCTGGTAGAGAGATTGAGTTTTAGTACAAAAAATCTAAATTTTGCATCGGTTGTTAAGTTGCGTATTTACAATAAAATAATAAAAGTGTAGGTTAATTTTCAAGGCAAGATACAGAAATCTTTGAATTACACAACGGCCAAATAGCTATCTATCTATCTTTCTCTCTCTCTCTCTCTCTCTATATATATACATATATACATACTGTATGTATATTTATAATTATGTTTTAATAAAACTTTAAATACTTAGATTCATAATTTGACATCATATTACTTATAAGATATTATATATTTTAAATTTATTATGTATTATAATAAATTACACATGTGCAATTTATAGGTTGATATGCCTTAATAATTTGCACAAAAAACCTGTTTATTTAATCTGTACTTGAAATACCATGGAAGTCACATTAGAGACAAATTTAGGCAAACCATTACATGGTTATTTCAAATATTTTAAAAATTTGTTACATGTTTATAAAAATAAATGATAATATCTACTTTATTGATTTCTTTAAATGGTTCAATTAAATGTTATTTTTGAAGTACTAGAAACACATTTAACTCACATTATCTAAAAAGTCTTCTAAAATAATGCTTTGAGGGTAGTCATCCTTATAGTAACTTATATTAAATCATTTTATGAAAAATTTATTTTAATGAAAATAATCATTTAAATAAATATAGGTGTGTATGAAGGAGAGCCAAAAAACCTGAAATAATCTTCTGGAGGGCAGGCCCCTTGTAGCACAGGCTTCCCCTGCTAGGTGAGTGTTCTAGGAACCCATCTGTATCAGTGTACCAGCTGGTGCTATTGTGAGAGGCTGCGTCAGCTTCAATGAATATTTTGAAGACTCTCTCAAAGTCTTTGCCCATTCCATGAAGGGTGATTTATGAGTGCACCTGCCCATACCATGCTGAGTGTTCTTCAGTCTTTGACCAAAAACGGCATGACCCCCCTTCTCCACCCTCTCTAGTCAGCCAGTCTTTCCCTGAGTGACCCTTTTGTTCCCTCAATAAAAAAAGTCCTCAGAAGGAAATGTTTTGCTGTTGTGGAAGAGGTGAAACAAAAACAGCAGAAGCACCAAAATGCACCAAAATTGATGAGTTCAAAAATTATTTCGAGCAGTGGGAAAAAAAAAAACATCTTGATAGGTGTATTGCATTAAATGGAGAGTACTTTGAAGGTGATTGAGTTTACACAATTTTTTATAAATAAATTCTGTTTTGGGAGGTCAACCCTCATACATATGTGTATCTCTACATAAAAATGAGTGTCTTGTAATTTAACTTAATATGTTAGTCTGAAAATGTTGGATAACTGCTTATGAATTGGAAAGATATCATCTTGGTCAAAAAACATAAGCAAATGGGTCCTGTACAATCTTTTCTTTTCTTTTTTATTTTTGTGGGGGCAGGGTCAGTGGTCCATGGTGCATCCTAATTTGTTTATATACAAACATAAAGTTTTGGCATATTCATTGATATTTTACTTAAGGGTGTGGTCTTCCATGCACAAGTCCACTACACCAGTGGGGAACCTGTAAATGTGATATGTAACTTAAACTAAAAGGAATACTCCAAAATTAACATTGTTACAGTCATTTACCTTTTCCTCCTACCAATGTTCTTACAAATGAAAGCAAATAGATATCTTTAAAAATTAAATAAGATTTTGCATTTTAGTAAAGTTCATATAAGCATTTGATTAGGAATCCATGTAAACAACTTTATATTGCAGAAGAAATAAAGGAAAATATTACAGTTTTACACTTATGCTAGTTTAACATTATGTTCTCATGGCTACTCTTCGCAGTTTCTCTAGTGATTATTTTTGCTTATCAAATTATTTTCTTTCTATTCAAATCACCTAGAAGATATATGTGTCAGCAACAAATAACTATTCCTTATTTCATTAAGCTAATTTTTAAACAAATATACCACTAAATAGCCATTAGTATTTAATTGAATTAAATATAGACACTGTCTCCTGGAAGAATGAATCAATTCACATCCAAGCCCACACTCACAAGGAGAATTAGGGGGAGGTGGACCATCCTTTCTCGCTTAAAACAGAGTTTATCAGAACCTCAAATTCTTGGGCTAGGAGAGTTACTCACCCAAATGCCTGGCAGAATGAACTGCAGAACCCATGAAATAATAAATTTTCAGGGTTGAGGTTTTAGATTATATAAACTTAAAATGACAGTCAATTTATATTCTCATTTATGAGTTGTATCTGACATTGACATTTGACTCACTTTTAGTCAATGCTTAGATTAAATGCTTAGATTAAAACAAGAAAGAAGGTTTTCTCATTCACTGGAGGTTCTAGTTTTATATATTGCAAGTCAAACAAAGAGCATCAATACTGCTCTTGAATGCAAGTAAGAGAGGTTTATCTGTTAGATATTTTCATCCATACTTCCAGCAGATTCTGTTTTCTTATTAAACCATAGTTTTACATACAAAAACAATTGCTTGTGAATTTTTAAAGTTGGCCAAACTTAATATGCTAAGTATATCAAAGCCATGTTAAATGAAGAAACGAAAATCAAAGCCCATAATGAATGTGCTATTTTCACTTCTTAAAATACCTCCTGGGTCTTGTCAAATAAGCCACATTGTAATGGAGCATCTTTAAAAATAACATGACATTTATCTGAGCAGCTCTTTGATGTAGTTTTAAGTTAAAGGGCATGTGAGGAAAAGAAAACAATATTGTTAGTTACCCTGTGTAACTTCCAGGCAGGGGGTTCAAATGATGAATTATTTAAAGGATTAAATAAGGCACTACAGGGCTTTTCTTGCTTATTAAGGGTGAGTGATTTTCAAACTCGGTTACGTGAGATTTCAATGGATTCTTTCTCCTACATAAGCTGATATTTGCAGGATCATAGCAATAAAAAATATTAAAACTTTTCTATCATTCTCTAGAGAAGATAATACTACTTGCTGGTTAGCTTTTCCTTCCTTGTATTTTACTAAAGCATAAACTTGCTGTCCTCATATTAACATGATAATTTTTTTAGGCGGCTAATACAAAGCAAGATCCACAATGATAAGTTTCTTTCTGATAATCCTATTAGGAAAGGAAAACACTTAGGCATGTATACTTTTAGAACAACTAACAAATTATGAGAGCAATGATGAAAAATAGAACTTTGAAAATTATTTAGGAGATGAAGGAAACTTAAAGAGCTACTGGATTTGCATAGTGTGAGATGATAGAGTGTAAATCATAGATTTATGTGTAAGTGAGCTACAATAATCTTCAGGTCTTTCTCAAATGGAAAAAAAGAAAAGAAGTATTTCAGGGAGGTTGTGAATTCAGTCTGGTCATATTTACATATCCAGGGACCTGGTCAGATAGAAGAGACCAAGAATATTTTGACTATTTGGGCCAGAAACTCAGAAGATTCCAAGGGCTCAGTTTATGTTGTTTGTGATAAAAAATATTAGGCTCGTTTTCAATTCAAGTGCTCCCAATTTCATTCAAAAGCCAGGTAAGGATAATAATAACCCTGCCTACATTCCAATATTGTCACATGGTTTTGTTTAAGATCCTGTTTGCCTGTTATAAGAAGACAGAAAATATGAGCCTATGGGTTCTCTCTAAAAGGTAAGATACTGTAAGGGACTTGTAGTGTTGGTGTCACTCATCTGTAGCAAGGTTCTACAAGATTTCTTTTTATTTTATTTTTATTTTTAAAATATTTTTTATTGATTATGCCATTACAGTTGTCCTATCTCCCCCTTCATTCCCCTCCACCTTGCACACCCCTCCCCCACCATTCTTCCCCTTTCTATGAGACTTCTTTTAAATGTATTGCTTTGGAAATGGAGGTACTACTCAGCATGCAAGTTCAAGTACACTTCTATTATAGAAACACACATTTGTAATTTTATATTGGAACATTTAATCACTTCTTTTGAGTGAAAACAGAATATGTTCATAAAATAACAATTAACATAATAATAAAAACACTGAGCACCAAATAGCTGGAACATGTCACTCTGCTTTCCCCATTTCTAAAAAAAAATGAGGTGTTCTAACTGAAGCAAATGTTCCAGTCCATTTTGGGGGGAGGTGCGATGAATGCACAGCATCTTACTATGTGTTAATATCTGTAAATACGCATACTTGGGTCACATAATCTGTTATTTTTTTCATGTGTTCATCTCTTTGTTGGATTACAGCCTCCACAAGGACAGCTGTCTCTGTACTAGGTCAGATGCTTTTCACAAACTCGAAGAAATCATTTCTGAAATTCTATCCATCTTCCCCTGGTTTTCTGTTTTCTTGTGCTTGTCAGGTTTGCTGTGATATTAAAGAGAAGCCCCCAGATCTCAGAGACTTATACGAGAGACTTACGTATTATTCACAGTACACAGCAGCAGCTGTGCTCTGGCTGCTAAGGTCATGGGTCCCCTCAGCTTGGCTTGGCTCTTGTCCATGTGGCTTTTCATGCTGACATCCAGGATGAAGTCCCAGTTCCTCTCTGGGACAGGTCTGTTCTTGCAGGGAAGGAGAAATCAAATGTAATTACACAGCATGCACAGGTTGGTCTGCTTTTTTTTTTTTTTTTTGCTCAGCAACATATTTTTGAGATTAACCATATCATTGTGTACATCAATAGTTCACTTCTTTATAGAAATAGTAGTATTTTATTTTAGAAATATATCTGAATTTGTTGATCCGTTTACTTGTTGATGAACAAGTGAGTCATTTCCAAATACTGGCATTTAGGAATAAAGTTCAAATGAATATTCATGCAAAAGAATTTGTATGAAGTGAAGTTTTCTTTTCCCCTGGGCAAATTCCTCAGAGTGAAAATGCAGGGCAATGTAGAAAGTTAATTTTTAACTTGGCAAAACATCGTAAAACAGTTTTATAGACTGACATATTCTCTATTTCTACCGGGCATGGCTTCTCTATATATTTACCTATACTTGGTATTACCAGTCTTTAATTTTAGTCATTATGTATGTGGTGGCATGTGTTGTACACAATAGTTTTCATTTGCATTCCTTTAGTAACTAATGAGGTCGAATGCTTGTTTGTATATGTATTGGCCATTCATTAAAGTTCTTTCCTGAAAAGACTAATAAGAGACTTCATCAATTTTTGCCTCTTATCGGTAATGATTTTAAAGATTCTCGATATAGTTTGTATACAAGTCTCTGTATTGCTAATAATCACCCCCCTTGTCTGGGTAGCCTGGCTGGTCATGGCATGTGATCAAGGACATTTTGATGTGGACAAAACATCTCCACGGATGTTTTGGACAGGCCCAGATATTAAGGACCTTTTGACATGTTACAGATGTCTCCATGAAAATTTAGGACACAACCAAATATTTGTTGAGTATCAAGGATAGAAGTAAGGAATGTGAGAGGATCACAAAAAACTCATAGACAGAGTCAACAGCATGGTGCTTACCAGGGGGAAAGGGGGCAGAGGCAGGTGGAAGAAGGCAGAGTGGATGAATGGTGATGGAAGGGAGTCGATTAGGGTGGTGAACACACAACACAGTATACAGATAATGTGTTGTAGAATTGTATAACTGAAACCTATGCAATTTTATTAGCCAGTGTCACCCTAATAAATTCAATTAAAAAGTTTTAAAAAATCAAATAAAATAAAAGGTAAATGATGCTGCCGTGGGATGAGTTGCAATAAATTCAGGTGGACTTAGAGCTCTCCTTTTAGTTGAATATATAACAGACCCTGCTTTATGGGTTTACACCCCTAGGCACCCTGTGCCATGCAGGGCAGCAGAGGGCCCATTATTGACTATGGTACTTTGCAGCTTGTTGGGTTCAGAGCTCTGTGTGAAATACACCTGAGATCCTTCAGCACCTCACTAATTGACTGTTAACACACAATCCACTGATTGGATTATCTTCCATTTAATTTGAAGTTACATTTTGAAAGTCTCTCATGAGAAAATAGCCTAATCTTTTATCATACTAAGAAGTCTCTTACAGTTTTATGAGGCATGTACTTAAAAACAGGAATTTCCTTCTTTCTTGAGGCGGTGTGTGGAGTTTTCTTTTGAATGAATGTATTGCAACTGGGTTCATAAAGAATGACAACCTGTACCTAGTAGTCTGAACCGACATAGTACCCTCCAAAAATAAAGACCATACTGCGTGTAAAAACATGGACTTCTTGTTATTTTTCACTCTCACAAGCATAATTATCTGACAGTATTTTAATTAATATAATTAAGAAATAAAGTATTGAAAGTTTATCAAAATAATTCCTGATAATATACAGTATCGTCAGAATAGTATTTTAATGTGATGTTTTTTACCGGTGCCTCCAGGGACTTGAGGCAAACTGCCTATTGACTAAACAATAAATATGTAGATAATTGCACAGTAACTCATGAATCACATCTGTCACCAAGTTGAATGATATATTTACCATTTCTTAAGATGATGTTTATTATATCTTGACTCCAGAATCGTTAGTGGCTAGAGTGTTTCAGGATGCATTTTGTCAGTACTAGTCTTGCTGATAGAAACATAGCCTGAGAACTATATTTAAAGGTCAATCAATGTTCCCATTACCAGATTCAGATCTTTTTATGTTGTCATGTTAAATTACCTGGTAATCGAATGTGCTCTCTTCCCACTTGGAGTTCAGTTTAGTAATAATAAGATCATAGAATGCTGGTTGATTTGACATATTTCAGCATTCTCCTGGCATATGTGTGTTTTACTCCAGTTTCTTTGAGAGGCAAGGAATAATAAAAGAAAGTATGAAGAAATAAGTGAATCCTACTTTATTTTGGTATAAGATTAGGGCAAACAGATACAGGGAAATTAAGCAACAATTGGCAAAGGTAGACACATTCTTATTTTCCCCAGAAAATATAAAATGAAGTGCTATAACTTGAAACACTCACGTGAGTTTTTATCAAAAGTCCATGCACAATGTCATTTCAAGGTGGGGAACAATTAAATTATGATTTGTTTGCATTTTTACCCCCAAGCCTAAAATATTGGAGTAACTGTGAGCATTGTAAAACCTTATCTATACTGAATAAACTTACAGATTGATAATAAGGCTACTTTCTTAAAAAATCTAAAATCCCTTTAATGATAGAGCTTTTTAGTACTTATTAGAGAACACACCAAACTTTGGGGGATGTAACATAATTTTATAAATTCACCCTAAATTTAATTAAAGTTATAAAGCCATTACATTAATTTTCATTATGTATCCATCTTAACATAAATTATTTACCTTAATGTAAAAAGAAAGTAAATGAAGATAAATAATACAAAAAGTAATTAATTCTCAGTTACTTACATTGGTACTATGCACAAGATATACTAGAGTCAGTATATAGAAAAAAACAATTTTAATTGAAAATAACCAATCTACTCACTTTTAATCTGTATTAAATTTATATCTCAATAATACTTATACATTTTCTGCTTAAAAATCCCCAAATGTATCCACATACACAGTACATACACTCACACACAAACACACACAGAGGCAATGGATTCTAACCCACTGCATGCATTTCCTAGAACAGTCTTCAGCCTTCACAAATCGGGGAGCTGAGCCCTTGGGACAGCAGCTGATCTTTTCCCCAGCACCACCCAGCAAGTACCATTAAGGAATTCTCAAATGCACATGCCTATACTGGTTCTTTTTTCACAGCTTTATTGAGATATAGCTGACAAATAAAATTCCATATATGTAAAGTGCACAATGTGATGTTTTGAAATATGCCCACATTGTGAAATAACTACGTCAGCCGAGTTAATTAATGTGTCCATCACCTCATTACCTTGTGTATGTGTGTGTGGCAAAAACACATAAGATCCATTTTATTGTTTCTTTTTCAATAAATTGGCCATCTAGTTCCTTTCTTGGCATCTATTATAATACTTTTCTTCTGTATTTTTCTTATCAATATCCAAAAATTAAAAAATGTAATTTATTTTTTATAGTTTGTATGTTGATGTGGGCTGTCTATTTAGACAACATTTTCTCTGACTCTAATTTTCTTATCAAATTCCACTTCTATTTGAAAACTCTAAAATCTCTTACTGAATTGGTTATCACATCCTATATGACCATAAACAGAGATGGTCAGTCAGTGTGTGGATGCTGTTTGTTCATGGATTCACGGGAATGACATGAAACACTCATCAAAACAGGTGGTATTTGCTAAGGGTTGGGCATTGAAAATGGTGTTAGGGATCTCAATTTATTTTCTGTTTGCAAACAAAAACCAGATCATGAATTAATATTTACTTTTTATAATTTTTATGTGTAGGGTGAAATAACGATGATGGTGTTTTTTCTCACTTAAAAAGAAAATACATAAAACCCCCTCTGCTTCCCCCCAAAATCACCTCACTGTTGTCCATAACCATGAGGTCTTTGTCTCGTTTTTCTTTTTCGCTCAACTCCTCAACTGCCAAACTCAGCTCATCACTCTCCAATAGCTGTCAGATTTCTATCTATAAGTCTGTCTCTTTTTCATTTTGTTCATTAGATTCCACACATGAGTGAAATCGTATCATATCTGTCTTTCTATAGCTGGTTTATTTCACTTAGCATAGTACTTGCCAGGTCTGTCCAACACTTTTAATAGCCAAGTAATATTCTATTGTGTAAATGTACCACAGCTACTGATGAGCACTTGAGCTGCTTCCAAATCTTAGCTACTATAAATTATGCTGCAATGAATATAGGGGTCCATATATTCTTTCCAATAATGTTTTGGGTTTATTTGGATAAACTCCTAGAAGTAGAATAACTGGGTCATACAGAAGTGATTCCATTTTTTTTTTAGGAAACTCCATACTGCTCTCCACAGTGGCTGCACCAACCTGCATTCCCACCAACAGTGCACAAGAGTTCCTTTTTCTCCACTTGTTCAAATGGAACATACAGATAATCAATAGACATATGAAAAAATGCTCAACTTAATTAATCATCAAAGAAATGCAAATTAAAACTACAACAGAATATTACCTCACACCTATCAGAAATGCTACCATCAGTAAGTCAACAAACAAGTGCTGGTGAGGATGTGAAATATAGATAAGTATAGGTCAGGTCTTTCCCCTCCCATGATGGCTTGTTTTAGAAATTTCTGTTTGTCTTTTACTTACTGTAATTCAAATAAGATATTTATTCTGTTTGGGGTCATCTCAGTTTTCTAAATCTGTAGTTTGGTGCCTGTCAATAATTGTGGAAATTTCTCAGTCATTATTTTCACAAATATTTCTTTTGTTCTCTTGTCTCTTTCTTCTGCTGCATAGATTATTGTTTATTATGTACTTTGCAATTGTTTCACAGTTCCTGAACATTTATTAAGCCTTCTTTGCTCTTTGTTTTTAAGGTTGGAAAGTTTTTATTGATATATTTTTAATGTCACTTATTCTTTCCTCATCTACCAGTCTTCTAGATGAGTCCATGAAACATATTCATTTTTGTTGCAGCGCTTTTGTTTCTAATATTTAAATTGATTATTTTTAGAATTTTCACCTTCCCACTTACATTATACATTTGTTCTTTCATATTGCTCACTTTTTCCATTAGAGCTGTTAGCGTATCAACTCCAGGTATTTAAATTTCTAGTCTGGTAACTCCAAAATATTGACATTTCTCAGTCTGGTTCTTCTGCTTGCACTCTTTGTTCAATATTTTTTTAATGTTTACCTTTTTACATGCCTTGGAACTCTTTGTTGAAAGCCACACAAGATGTATAGAGTAAAAGGAACAGAGGAAAACAGACCTTTAGTGTGAAGTTTTATGTTTATGAAGCCAGGACTTAGGCAGTTTATATTGTTGTTGCACCTGAAGGTGTCAGAGGCTTTAATTACTTCTGTTCTCATAGTTGTGGTTCCTGATGCCTTAGGGGTTTCCCTGGAAACTGTCTCTGAAAGAGGTCCAGAGCCTTCCAGCTCTCTAGGGTGCAACACTCTGTCATCATGTCACAGGATCTGTCCTCTGGTGTGATGAAACGCAGGGAGGGGAAATGTTCCACAGCTGCGTGGCTGGTTCTTAATTTTTTAGTGAGACCACTGGACTTCGATATTCACAAGTATTTCTCAGGTTTTGTGCTTGTTTATTTGTTTGTTTGCATTTTAACTCAGGTCAGGCAAGAAGGCTTAGGGGAGCTGGAATCGGGTGTCTGACTCCGTCCACATCAGTTAGACTCTTTAAAACCCGTGTGAGTATTGATGTAATAGTTTCCAACGAGGCTGACTCTTGCCAAGGACAGCAGAGCACTGAGCATATTTCTAAATGGTTACTTCTCCTTATAAATCTGCCAGGATTTTCACTCACGAGTACAGGAGCTAGAATCAGCTCCGTCGTACTCCATCGCCATCTTCCCAGCATCCTTGAGTCCAAAATGTAATCAGTGGTATATATACATTTTTAAATATATTGATACTATTTTGTGACTTATTAATAAGTGATTTTTAAAATACTCCCTTAATTTAGATTTATTTTCTAATTGCTCGAGACAGGAAGTTATAAATATGTTAAATTCTACAAGTAACATCATGTTTTATAAAATTAATCTTGAACTATTGGCAACTTAAATTTTGAGTACGGCTTAATGTCTATAAGCCCATAGAAGTGTTGTATTCTTGTGGAATTATTTGCTGTCTCTGTTTTTGTTATTTTCATTTTTAGTTATTACATTTCTTGTCATTTTATTTTAATTTTTCACCTAAAACTTTTAGTCAAAGTGTTTTAATATGAGTTTTTTTAATTATAAATATATTTATTGATCTATTTTTAACATTACTTTTACAGTTTTCTTTTAGGTTTAAAAAATGCTTACTTTGATGTCCTTTCAAACTTATAGGAAAGTTACAATAGCACCAATTTTTTCTGTATGTACATTTTACCCCTGTTCCCAACACCAGCATTAATTATATTTGCAGCAGCTTTTAAACTCTTGCCTGTGTCTCTCTCTACCCTGCCCACTCTCTCTATTTTTCTAATCATTTTGCACCAAGTTGCAAACAGAATGCCATTATCTTATATAGACTATACTTTTGATTACGTTTTTTGGATTGATCTGCACAATTCAACTCAGGTATGCATTTTTTGCAGGAATATCACAGAATAGACTGCATTCATTTCAGTGCCTCCCATCAGGGGACATACTGCACTGCTGTGCTCCATTAGTGGTAACCTGAACTTTAATCCCTGGGTTAAAGAAGTGGCTGCCAATTCTACCCGTTGTAAATTACCGTCCTCCTTCTGTAGTTAGTAAGGTCTTTGTGGGGAGGTGCTTTCATCTGATTCACAGGACGCTTCTTCAGAGTAAGCTGTCAGAGTGGTGAAGCAGGGGGAATTTTGCTTTTCTTTGCATGCAAGGTGGGCTAAAAGAATAATTGTATATTCCTCCTTTTTCATAATCTTCTTCTTGCAGAAACCTAAATTCCCCGTACTCCGTTTCTTTTCACTGTTTAGTTTCCCAAAGGTACTTCTTTGTTCTTATACTATTCTTCCCTGAAAAATCATCTCTGCTTTTTAAAGGAACTATAAAACATATTTTATTCCGATAGTGTCTTTATGAAATTCATAGTTTAGTGTACTTCCAAGAAGTTTAACTGTCTCAGAGTCTGTGTGTGCGTGTGTGTAAGGGTGCAATACTCTGGTATATCACAGGATCCGTGTGGGTGCTGTGGTGAATGGGGGGAAGGGGGAAGGTTCCTCAGCCGTGTGTCTGGTTCACATTCTCTGTTTTTCTTGTTTATATATCTTCGTTTACTTTAACTAGCACCACAAAAAGTACAGACCCATGCCCCTAAATGTTTGTCTTTTTCATGGAATCTATGGTATGTATCTTCTTTTAAAATTACCCCCAAATGCTAATATGTTTTTAAGGCAACCAATTTATTGTTTTTTCATATACCAATGAATTCATTTGCTTATTCTTCCAATTGATTTTATATTCTTCTGATAAAACATATTCTTCAATAAATCTCTGCATCTCTATATGAGAATATTTTTCGTAGTTTCTAGGGTTAATCCAATCATTGAATCATGTATTTTTTCATATAATTCTGGCTTGAAGCTTTATCTTCGTGTCTCACACATATTCCTGTGGGTATTTAGTCTCTTTTATTTGTCATCCTTCCCTACTCTTGGCTAATGTCCTGAGAGCCCCAAGGCCCCAGTTTAAAACCCAATCTGTGAGTTTCAGTTAATGACATCTGAAATCTTCAGTGGTGTGCCTTTGACTCTGTTGCTGAGAGTAAGGCCATTCTTCACCTTCCGTCTTCCTTAAGCAACAGCCTTCATGAAGACATGCCTACATCAGAAGAGGGACGCATCTTTGTCAACTTGTTTCGCAAACAAGAACTATCTCGTCCCACACTCACTGGCTGAAGTTCCAAGTTTCATATCGAGCACATTTAGTATCAAACTTCTGAAGAGTGAAGGACTCACCTTCTTTGGTTTCCTTATAGACCCGAAACCCAGATCTCAAGACAGTCTTACCTTTGTGCCTGTCTGACTCGTTTCTGGTCTAAACATCCATCTGCCTTGCTCAGGTGTGTCACTATCACCATTAGGTAATTTTGAACTGTTTATATCTACAGAATAAGTTTCAAATCACAGATGTACAAGCTTCCTTTTAAAAATGTTACACATGGACCTTTGCATTTTTCTTCTAAAAACTGGAAACTTTCTTCCCAGAAAAGTTTTCACAAAGATAAACACACACACACTTTTATTTAACGTATAAGAATTTTAATAATATAAAAGATACAAAAATTAACCAAAACAAGTAGTAAGACATATAGCTACTATCAGTAGAACAATTATGGAGGAACCCCTGATCTTAATGTAGGTAACAAAACACTATGATAATGTACCAACCAATCAAGGCAGAAGGTAAAGAATAATAATTCCAGTCATAAATTTGAATATGTGTGTAATCTCCTCCTGTTCCTGCATTTTAATTAGGTGTTTTACAATGTGTTAAGGAAACATGAATTAACTAGACATGCATTAGAAATGCATTAAAATGAATAAAATAATTAATTTGTTAATAATATCTTGAGTGTTGAATTGTAGAGTGAAAGCCACATAAATGAAATAAATATAAGGCAATGATGAATGTAAAAAAATGACCAAAAATTTATACAGTAAAAGAAATATAAATGTGCTACAATGTATGGTTTATGTGAAAATGCTGTTTATGTAATTCTAATCATGCACACATTTAATGATAACAACTAATTGTATATCTCTGCACAGAAAGAGAGGCAGAAATAACTTAATAATATATAATTATCTTCAGTAAAGAAGCACATGTAATGGTGATTTGTGTATAAGTTTCAAACATTAATGTTCTTTAGTCAATAAATACTGTGTAAATTAGAAAATTTATACATAAATTTTGGTTTGAGCATGCTACTTAGAAAATACAATTATATGTACACATATACTATGTATATAAAATGATAACCACTAGTAATTGGGAAAATGAAAAATAAGCAGTACTCTTTTTAATGAAAACTTATAGCATTACTTGTTTTTTTTAACAATGTACAAAATGCTTGTCATAAAAAAACAATACTAAATAAGACAATTTATAGAAAGTCTATTTTTAAAATCTTGTATAGGTAAAATGATAAAGTCATTTACATAAAAAGTGTTTTTCATAATTATTTATATAATGATTTTTGCCTCATATTCACTTTTATCCTTCATTCCTACAGTGATTTTCAATATAATACAGCATTGACTATGGAATAAAATTTGTTTTAAAGAAGCCATATGAAATATACAATAATATATAACCAAAATTGGAAAGATCTTAAAGGCTCAGACTCAGTTGTGTAACAGTGTTAGAAAACTTTTACTAAAACCACAAGCCTAGGAAAAAGTATTCAAATATACTTCAAAGCTAAAATTAAAATTTAAGAATTCAAGAAGTTAGAAATTAGAAAAAGCATGTGTAGGAACTGTCTTGCCCAAATACAGTTTCAGCATTACCACATGATAAATTAAAACATGGAGGCTACAATAATGAATGGTCTGAACAGTTCTTAGCTATGAAACCAGGTTCCCAAGGACAGAGGAATTCTTGAAGCAATGGAGAATGTGCTCGCGGCATACTTAATGACGACAGACATGGCCAGATTCAACAGCAAAAGCATTGAATATAGCCACTAATTTGAGCTAGAAAGCTGATTTGTGAGTCCTCTGGCTGAGGGTACTTGTAGACAGGGACTCCTTTGAGAAACAGAGGTAACACAGTTTCCATTGTTTTCTAACATCTGGATGAGGACACAAACAGTGTTATAGAAAAAAAACAAAGATATTATGAAATGATCGCAGATAGAGGGACAGTTAACATGCCATAGAAAAGATGAATCCCCATTGAAAAGAAAAACAAGCCACATTTATGAATAAATTCCAGTGAGCCTGAAAACAAACAAGCAGGAGTCAGAAATCCCCAGCAGTGGAGCAGGATGTAACCGTAAGGGAAATCACAGAACTGGAATTGCCCAGGAGACATCCAAACCAAGGTCCAGAGCACAGAACCTGAAGGTGCAGCTGCAGCTGTCAGAAACTGAAGTGTGATGCAGCCATGGGGAGAAGCCGTATTTGAATAACAAATGCACTCTGGAAGGAAAAGAAGAGACATCTAAGCATGGTAGTGACTGCCTGTACACAGGCATATAAGGACTCTCCAAAGCAGTAGGAGCTGCAAATGCTAAAACAAAAGAACATAAAATTATAATACACTAAATTTGAATGCAAGAAGATTGCTTCACAGGAAAGAGTGAACCAGCTACAACAGGATGTCTACAGAAGATTAGAAAGCCCTGTTTTCTTTCTATGTCCTTCACAGTGTTTAGTAGACAAGGTTGAAGCCCTATAGATGGAAAAAATTAAATAACATTGGGCAAGTTGAATATTATTTTTGAAAATATGTATGAAAAATTATGCTTAAATGCATCAGCTATAGGTGGACTATTGTTACATTAACCATGAAACTTATTTAAATGTCAATGTTGACTATGCCACTGCAATTAATGTTAGACGTTTAGAGAATAGCATCAACCAGAAAGTCAGTTACACTTTGATTGGCTCTTAACAAATAAGCACCATATATTCCTACATGAACATTTCTTTATTACTACAGGGATCTATGGCAAGCTGTATGCTAGATAGCTATGTATTAGTTTTATTTTGAGCCAAGTCAAATAAGGATAAAAGAAAGACCATTTGGTATTATGTAAACTAATTATAAATCCTTATTACAAAGCTACTCCCCAGAGCCACGCTCCAATTATTCATTGTCCATGAGTGTCATTGGCTGGTAGGTAGAGGTTAGGATTACATAATAACACAGTTATGTAACTTTCAGCAAAACTTCCAGCTGGTGCATGGTAGATATTCTGTCCACTGCATGAAGGGACAGTTAGTTTTGTTGACTACTGCACTATATGTTCCTTTAAATCCTCACTCTTTTAAAATATAAAGTGACATGAATTTATGTTCATATGGTACAGAGAGAAACAGAGAAAAAGAGACAGAGAGACAGTAAATAAAGAACAAAATATATAATAAAGTTGGAAATTGTTAGGGTTAAGTGTAAAATAATAACCTGCCTACCCACTCCCTTGGGCCGTAATCAGCTAGACTGTTCAGGCCAAAAGGATCATTATTGGCAGCACACATGCTACACAATATTTTGTACCAATATAACATGACAGTACTTTTTATACATTAATCACGTAAATCAAAAGTAGAAATAAATATTAGGGGCTGTGTGAACTCAGGGACATTTTCTTAAGTGTAGATTTTTTCAACAGGACAAATATCAAAGGCCATTTGGCATAGACCAACTACGCTCATGGGTATTTATGTGAAACCAAATTTCAAGGATTTTTGTGCATGGACCACTTGTCTCCATGCTCCATGTATCTTTGAATAGGACCAAGTATCCACTAATCGTTTTCAGATATCATGACACAGTAATTTCATTTCTGAATTTGTATCTTTTTAGAGAAGTGCTCACCCAGAGCCCCAGTCCCAGGACCAGGCCAATCGCCTCACTAGTGGCTGTGCTAGCAGTCAGTTGGATTTAGCACAGTGACCAACACTAGGGAAATCAGTTAATAAAGCCACTGGATCATCATCATGCTATGCCATGCACCAGAAGAACCAAAGTCTATGAGTACACAATTGTGAAGCTTTTTAAAAAACATACCATCAACCAGTTCGGTGAGCATCCTGATCACCAGTGTTTTGAACTGTGCATCTGAAAATTTGGCTATTCCTTCATCACTTAGATTTATCGGCTCTGGGGCTGTGAGTTGTTCTTGAGCCATGTTTTGATCTGTTTGTGCCTGTTATGTATGAGGAGGTGTTCACCAGGGCGGGGCCATCCAGGTCCCTGGTTTGTGACACTATATGTGGGGGCAGGTCAGAGAGAGGCCACCCAGGTCACTGGTGTGTGATGCTGTATGTGGGGTTGGGGTCAGAGAGGGACAATGGCGGTCCCCTCTACCACTTTCCGCCACTGGGGTCGGCACGGTCTGTCTCACTGCTTCGCTCCTTCACCTATTTATCTGAGCTCAAATGTGTGACTGTGGTCAGCCCTCAGTGGGTCTGCCCGCTACTCCACACCAAGGGGCTGGAAAGAAGTATTCCAAGTCACGAAAGGCAAAGACCTACATCCAAGATTGATCTATCCAGCAAAGCTTTCATTTACAAAGACAGATAAAGTGCTTCTCAGATAAGATTGAATTCAAGGAATTCATCATCACAAAGCCCTTATTATATGAAATGTTAAAGAGACTTACCTAAGAAAAAGAAGATAAAAAAGATGAACAGTGAAAGGACAGCAAACTCACAGTTACTAAGAACCACACCTAAAACAAAAATAAACCAAGAGGACAGCTAGATCAGGAGCAGAACCATAGAAATGAAGATCACATGGAGGGTTAGCAACAGAGGAGTGGGAGAAGGAAAAGGGTGGAGAAGGTACAGAAAATAAGTAGCATAGATGGTAGGTAGAAAATAGATGGGGGAGGGCAAGAATAGTATGGGAAATATAGAATCTAAAGAACTTGAGACACGTGTTCATAAACTAAAGGGGGGAATGGTGGGGGAGGGGTGTGCAGGGGGGAGGGGAATGAAGGGGGGAAATAGAACTGTAATGGCCTAATCAATAAAATATATTAAAAAAACAAAAAAAAAGAAGAAGATCAAAACTATGAACAGTAAAATGACAACAAACTCACAACTATCAACAACTGAACCTTAAAAAAAACAAAAAACAAAACAAACTAAGCAAACAACTAGAACAGGAACAGAAACACAGAAGTGGAGATCACATGGAAGGTTATTAGCAGGGAGGAGAGGGAGACAGTGGGGAAAAGGTACAGGGAATAAGAAGCATAAATGGTAGGTACAAAACAGACAGGGACAGGTTCAGAATAGTATAGAAAAAGGAGAAGCCAAAGGACAATTCATGGACATGAACTGAAGGGGGAAATGCTGGAGGGAGGGGAATGCAGGGTGGAAGGGGATAAAGGGGGGAAAAAGGACAACTGTAATAGCATAATCAATAAAATATATTTTAAAAAACAGGAAAAAAACATACCATTTAGCAAAGCGTGTAAGACTTAGAACGAGATGTGTGTAACAATACCTTTTTAGTACATGACATTGTTTATATCCAATATATAACCTGTAATATTATTCAAACATAATTGTGAATATAAAGACATGTGCATCAAATACTAAAAATGAGTAGTTTTTGTTAAAATGGAACATAGTTGTTCAGAGGTGTTTTGCAGGGAATAAAGTTACAGGAATTGATGTAATAACCCTGAAAATTTCAGGTATAAAATGCTTTGTCATGTGGAAGAAAAGGGGCCACATGCAAAACCTGGCAGTCTTACAAACTCAGAGACAAAGTAATCACAGGATGGGCTGAAATGAAAACTTTCTAACTAAAGGCAGTTCATGGCGGTCCTAGAAACATGTCCTAGGATGGCGTGTTTCCCTAAGGAAAATGGAAGGCCTACTTTAATGGGCTTTCTAACAAAGTGGATCTAATTTTACTACCTCATAACATTTTAGAGTTATACTTATGCTACAGTAATATATCATTTTTTAAAGATGGAAAGCATTTTGCATTTTCCAAAATACACCATCCTAAATATTTTGGGAGTTTTGTTTGTTTTAAAGATTATCTAGCAGAACAAGATTTCTTGCAACATATTTTGGAAAATTATGATCTATAAAAGTACACTTAATGAATTTTGATGGTAGGTTGGTACCCCAGAATTTTAAGTGATGTGTTAATAAGCTGTAAGAAAAAGTTATCAACCTGGAAAGGATCTTATGCATCAAAATAATGTATATGCTGAATTGGAATGACCCTTGCTCCCCTCCACATTTCACTGACTCCCGGTGTAATGGTTGTTTCTATCATCACTGGGTAACAAACCTTCCACTTCAAACACTGTTTTCTATTTATATGCATCACTTAAATACCAGCAGTTAGTAATTTTGCTTTTATAAATTATATATCACAAAATTCTAGCACATTTCTTTTTACCACAGAATTAACCATCTGTATTGTTGTCTTATCTAATATAATAAGACTGTTAATAAAATTAATAAGCAATTAATTTAAATCTAAATAAAATACAAAAACATAAATATGAATTTAAAATTTATTAAAAGCAATTGCACATAACTTTTTCTGTCACTATGCTGTTTCACTTTATCAATATCATGTTTTTTCCTACCCTGCATCTGTTCATCCCTCAATTGAAAATCACTCTGTCTTTAATCACATTTTTACATTTCTATAATTATTTCTATTTTTCATTATGTGGGAGCCACTTTATAAAAATTGGTTATCTGGAAAGTTAATTTAATGAGTAATAAAAGTGATAAATAAGATGGCACTATTTTTATGTGATTACATTTGAGTATTACTATATTTAAGCATTTGCATATAAATGAAACTTATAGATTTTTTTAAAAGACTTAGGAATTCTTGACTATTCAGTAGTTACCAAGAGCGATGTAGTTTTTAAGAGTTCTGTGTTTGAACAAGCAAGTAAATTAATTTTCCATTTCTAAAGTCTTCATTTGATTTCTGTAGGGGAAAAAACAGCATGTTTAACAACATGCTCCAGAGCAGTGGTTATTGTTCAATCATTATCACTTTAAAGTATATTTTATTGATTATGCTATCACAGTTGTCCCATTTTTCTTCTCCCCTTTATCCCCCCCCCTCCACCCTGCACTTGCCTTCCACCAGCATCCCGCCCCATTCTGTGGGAGGGTAAAGGATGTTCTGAGGAGCCAGAAAATGTTCCTCTGTGTATCCAAAGCTTTGCAGGCTGCTGGGCTGGGAAACTGTGGCAGAGATGAGAGCTCTGACCCCTGTGAGCTATAGGTGTTGGAGAAATCCTTTAACCTCTATAAGTCTACTTAGCAGTTAAATGGAAAAATAGCAATGCACATGTTGTAGAGGGATGAGAATTAAAAGACACAAGGCAAGAACAATACTTTCCACCCAGGTTGGTCTAATAAAGGGCTCTGATATTTATATTATATAATACATGGTTATCTTTTAGTTTGCCTTTAATTTAATAAATCATCAAGATTATCTGTTGATGGTATATAATTTTACATTAGAAAATAGTTTTGCTGTATCTGGTAATCCAGTTTTGGATAAAGGGGAAATGAAAAAACAAGAAAGGACTAGGAAAATAAATATATCACTAGTTTGTAATTTCCCTTTGATTTTTTCTTTGACCCATTGGTTGTTTAAAAGGGTGTTAATTTCCACATATTTATAATTTTTTCTGTTGATTTCTAGTGTTATTTCATTGTGGTCATAAAATATATGATTTCAAGCTTTTTAAATTCGTTAAGATTTTTTTATTGTTGTTCCAGTACAGTTCTCTCCAAGATTTGTTTTTTGACCTTAACATGTGTCTATCTTGGAGAATTGTTCTGAGTGTACTTGAGAAGAAAGTATATCCTGCTGTTATTGAATGGGATGCTCTAGTGGCCTATTAGGTTCGTATGACTTGTAGTGTTGTTCACATCTGCTGTTCTCTTCTTGACGTTCTGTTTGGAGGTTTGATACATTATTAAAAGTAAGGTATTGAAGATTGAAGTCTCCTACTTTTATTCTATTGCTATATATGTATTCTTTCAGATTTGTAATGTTTACATATTTATTTTTTAAAGATTTTATTTATTTATTTTAGACAGAGGGGAAGGGAGGGCAAAAGAGAGAGAAACATCAATGTGTGGTTGCTTCTCATATGTTCTCTACCCCCAAACCCAGGCATGTGCCTTACCTGGGAATCAAACAGGCAACCCTTTGGTTTGTAGACTGGCACTCAATCCACTGAGCCACACCAGCCAGGGCTGCTTTATATATTTATATGCTCTGATTTTGGAGAATATATATATAGTATCTCCATATTTCTTGTCAAAAACTAGCTAACATCATGGTCTTACAGCAGTTTAGCAGGAGGTTGTTTATTCTTCTATGACATATCTGGGAAGAGAAATAATATTCAATAGAAGAGACGTGCCAATCTATCGCATGTCAAAACCGTCTCCAAAAATAGTGATGTTTTGTCTTCAACATTATTAGTTTCAACAATTCTTATCATTTTAGTTTGTATATCCTATTTCAAGCATGGGTTGTTTAATAGAATTTTTAAAATTTCATTTTTTGTTTCAATGACCTTTCTGTTTTGTGAATTTAATCAATGTCTAATTTTAAAGCATTATTATTAGAGACATTTAAACTATTATTACTGAGTGGAATTTACTGATGGTCTGTTATTCTTCTGCAGGAGCACCTTTGTGCATGTTCATAGTACACATGAAAAGAAGGCATGTTCTGTGTTACTGGAGTATCATTTGGCGTATGTATATTTTATTGACCTTAACAAAATGTAGTTAAGTCTTTTATCTTTGTTTATATTATATTAATTGTATATGTATACTGACACTAGTGGCTTTACATCTTGTATTTCAAAAATACTTTTATTAGTGTATTTTAATGTGTAGCTCGAATCTGCAGTTATTGATTTTTTTCTATGCCAGTTTGTATGCTTTTCTTTTTTTTTAAATTTTATTTAGTTATTTTTCAAGTACAGTATTTTGTCTATTTCTCCCATCCCAGCCTCCCCCGCCCCTTGCTCCCCACCTCCCTTCCATTTCCACCTCCCTTAGTTCTCATCCCTGTGTCCTTCCTATTTGTTCCTCCAAATCCCTCCCCCCTTTTTCCCCTTAACTTCCCTTCCTTCTCCCCTCTGGTCACTGTCCCCTTGTTCTCTATTTCAGTGTCTTTGATTTTTAAAGTATCTGTGTTATCTGGTGTTTGTACATTCTTGTTTATAACTTGATTGAAAATTGTGTCTTTATAAAAAACAGATCTTTCCTGGAATCTTTCAATGAGTATTACCTTGCAATTTACTTTGATATTATGATGACAAGTCCTACTATTATTTTATTTTATTTTATATTATTTTCTGGCATGATATTGACTATACTTTATCTTTAATCTTTTGAATTATTTTATGTGCCTTATATACAACATATAATTAAGTTATTCTTTGTAAGTGAAATTGAAAATACATGCATTTCATGCGGTGAGTTGATATCATTTGAATTTGTAGATAAAATCAATCAGTTTGATGTTTGGTTTGTCTTTTTATTTTATGTCTACAAGGAGGGGCGCCAAAAACTGGAATTGTATTCTAGAGGGGAGATCATTTGTAGTACAGGCTTCCCCACTAGGTGAGTATTCTAGGAACCCACTATATCTGTGTTACAGCTGGTACTGTTGTGAGAGGCTGCATTTAGTGTCAGTGAATTTTTTGAAGACTCTTTCAATATGTTTGCCCATTTTATGATGGGTGATTTATGAGCACACCTGCCCACCACACTGAGTGTTCAAAAGTTTTGACCAAAAACGGCACGACCCATGTGCCTCACCAACCATATTCACCCAATCTAGCCAAGAGTGACCTTTTTTTTCCCCCAAATGAAAAAAGTCCTGAAAGGAAAATGTTTTGCCAGTGTGGAAGAGGTGAAAAAAAACAGCAGAAGCACTAAAAGGCATAAAAATCGACAATTTCAAAACTGTTTGGAGCTGTAGGAACAATGTCTCAATAGGTATATTGCATCAAATGGAGAGTACTTTGAAGGTGACTGAAGTTTAAACAGATAAGAATAAATTCACAATTTTTGTAAATAAATTCCAGGGTTTTTTGGTCCCCACCTAGTATCATGTTTGTTGTGGTTCTTTCCCTGCATAATGTGTTTTCCTTGCTCTTTATAAATTGTTTTGGAATTAAAAATGTTTATAGTTTTGTTCTAGCCATTAGCTTTGAGCCCACACCTATTAGGTGCCTATTCTCCCTGTTTTATCACTTAATCTTTTATTGCCACTGGGTCAATGGTAAAATTTTTGACTCTTATCTACTGCCTATACAACTAATACATGTATTTTTTATATTTCACTTTGTTCTCCTCTCATTGTTTTTGTTGCATTATTTCTATTGTAACTCTACAAAAACACTTATATATTATTTTCCACCTTCATTCCTCCTGTATTTGTCTTAGATTAGAAATGAAGAATACTTAATGCTTATACTATACTTTTTATTCAAATCTTTTCCTTCAGGGTGCTGAACTTTCTTCATTCCTTTCTTTTCTCTTTCAACATCCGATTTCAAAGCTCAGCTCCAGTTGCTTTAATCTTTGTGTCTGTTTATCAAAGTTAAAAAGGGCGTCTGTTAAAAGGTGTCTTTTACTCATACAGTTTTTTTTGTTGTGTTGATTTTAGGGTTTTGTTTTGTTTTGATTCCCTAGCTCTCCAGAAAGACTTAACAGCATGACCTCAAGTATCCTCTCTGCTAGAAATAGATTTTGATTTTTCTACTTAAGATGCAAACCCCTCCATTTTTGCTGAAGGTATGGCTATTTCTGTAGATTAACATGATATATACAATGTGTTGAAATATTTGCTGAGATTTATAGAGTTCTTCACTATTAGGTTGCCACCATTAATTTAGCAATAAAAATATAACCATAACATCATCTCAGAAGTGGAGTGCATGTTCTGTTTATGTCAGATGTATTATACAACAAGATAACTTTTTTGTTGTAGGTATAGAGTTTTTTTGCTGCTTCCCCAAAAATCAACACTCCCCCTCCCCGCTTCTTTACTCCAAACAGAATTCTGGTTTATTTAGGCATCCACTCTTTTTCTCATGCACCACATGAGTTTTAAGATAAAATGATTCCATGTTCCTTATTAAGACCGAGGTGTGATAAAACTCACAACCCTTGTTACAATATTAATCAAAAAGGCGAGTCGTCCACTTAGGACAGTGAGAAAGAAGTTTTTGGGGTTTTTTTCTAATTTCTGTGTGAATTTTAATAAAGAGCCATTTTGCCCTTAAAATCACTGCATTAATCCCACTGCCACAAGGAAACCAACCAACAATGTGCATAGAAAACTGGAGTTAAAAGGCTACCGGGTCATTTTTCAATCTTTCTGACACCTATTTTATATTAAAAATTAATTTATATGAGCCGAGAATTATCGTAGCTTTTTATAACAATTTAAGTTGCTTTTTCTGCTACTTAATTACAAAAATCATAGTAACAGATCCCCTATATTAACTGTTTAACTGTTTGTAAAATATGCTTTATTACATTTCAATCCAGTAAACCTGCACGCTCTAGTGAAAAGGCCTTGGCACAATCATTAAATCACAAAATTATATTATAAAATGAGAGTTTAGAAAATTTTAAGACTTATTTGCACAATAGCACAAGTAAATAGAAAATTAAGCTCCGCATGAGTACTTCCAAAGATTACGAGCTTGCTAGTTTATAAGGCAAAACTTCCATTCTTGTAGAAGCTTATTTTTTAACCAACTACAATACATCCTTCCAATACGGAAAGATGTGGAACAAGCCCAGCTAGTTAGTAGATTTCACCACTCTGAAAATATAAGAACTTCAGATAAACCTCCTCTTTCTTATGTAGGGGAGCTGTATTTCTCAAATAAAAGTCAAACTTCAGCATATAACATTTTCTTATCAAAGTGAAAATTTTAAAATCTGTTTTAGTATGCCATCTCAAAAATTACAATGGCAAGCATAGGTCATGTGTGATATTGTTCAACATCTAATATAAATGACAAAGAGCTTTGAAAACTCTTTGATCATTCTTGTTTTAGGGACTTTTTAAAATGTAGCCAATAGGTTATCTAATCCTGTCATGGTGTGAGTATTTTAAATGCTTTGTGAATCCTGAATCTGCTGTTTTAAAATACTTTTCACAGATAGTGTCCATATACTTTTTCAGTTTACATTATTCACGCACAGTATGAACAAGTTATTCATACACGGTAGTGTTTTCATAATTCGCTTTTGTTTCTTTAATGCATCTTGCTTTCGCTATTTGTAAACTATCTTTTACAAGTGGCAAAGTCCATCCTGGTATGTCTTAATTATCTTAATGGGTAGCTGAAATAAAGACTTTGGGGTGATTTAATATGCTTTTTTATATGAGGTGTTAATTTTTTAAAATTTTCTATCATGGTCCTAGAATATTCTAAAGTAGAGGAGAAAGAAAAATAGAAAGTTCTCTATTTTCATTTGAAAGTTTAAGTGATAATCTAATACAGATGTTTCTGTATTTAATTTTATTTTGAATAAAAAAACACATAACCTAACTTCTTAGAAATGGTGATTAAAAACTAGTGAAATTTGCAAGCCCTTATCATTCTGTTTTATGACCTATAATATTCAAAAAGTACTTTGATTTAAATACTATGTTTGCATTATTGCATAATGCCATTACTGAGGCTTTGAAATAGAAATAAACAGCCAATAAAGGGCAGAATTAAGACCTGAGTTTAGGGATATTTGTTCTTCCAGTCCATATTCTGAACCAATATTATATTCTGTTTTAGAAAATAGGAGAATTTTCTAAAGATGTGTTCATGATTCTGTAAACTTCAAAAATAAAATTTTCAATTTCTGCACATTAAAACCACTTCTCCCCTTCTTTAATGAATAAAAAGGAGCAATGAATAAATTGAGTAACAACATGTCAATAGATAATGAAAATGTCATGTGGATTTTTGTGGAAACTGAAAATAAAAATGTCAACAATTAGCCAACATTCTCATCAATTTGAGAAAAAAGAAAACAGGGATTACCTATGCCCGAGATATCACAATATCTGAAAATATACATGTACATGTAATATTGAGAATATATGATATAGTTATATTACTAAATGCCAAGTCATTGGCAATCATTGCTTCCATAGAATCATCATCATCTTTGATTTTTTTAAATGATGCTATATGCATTTTAATCATGTTACTGAACAGTGGAAAATGTTTTAAAAATCTACATTAGTACAGAGAATGGCCTGACAATGCTTATCTTATAACAAGCAATCAACTCCTTTCAATGAAAATTACTATTATTTTTAATATAGAATTCTGAGCAGATTGATACTTAAGCTTAACTTGTTACTATGTGTTACTGGATCTTTCAATTTACTCCGTATTTCTTCCCAGAATCAGCAGTCACTATTACTAATGCTTGCATTCTGGGACAGTACATTCTCTGCATGATATATTGAAATTTGAATAAACCCCTCCATATAATTCTTTTTTGTATTTACTTCTATAAAACAATTCAGAAATTTTCTTTAAATCTCTTTAACAACAAACATAAACAAATCTTTACCTAGGCCAATAGAATTGCTGCTATGGTAAACTTTCCTGGAAAAAAACAGACAAAACTGAAAATCTTTTGATGTGGCAAAAAGTAATATTGAGGTTAAAACAGGGCTCAGGGAACTAGATCAGTTTATCTGTACCTGGAACCGAATAAATGATTTCTGAGTGCACAAAGTCATTCTGACCTGCCTCAGAAAATTTAGACTGAAGGATGATTATTCATAAAAATTTAGATCTCCTACATTCTAAATGTATCCTTACATTTTTTTACAGAGTGCAGGGAACTGCCATAGAGGTGGTGGGCCTTGGGAGAAGATGACTTGGTCAACTACTACCCCAAAGTTATTGTCTGTTTCATGTTTCTGCTTTCTCTTTCAGTTGCTCATCCTGACTGGTCATGTCTCAGTCCCACTCCTTATACACCTTCTTTCTATGAATTAAAATTTACACGAGAAATTGTGAGTCAAATATTTTATTTACACGGCCTTTGGTAATTAGAATATATCATTACAATCTCAACTAATTACTCGCATAGCAGTAATTATAAGACACTTTCTAAATTACTTAATTTTCCATCTGAAAATGGAAGCAAAGATTAGCTGGATAAGGAATTTCTCATTCCCCAATATATAAGATAGGTTTGGCCATGTCTTTATTTATTAATCTGAAATAGGCCGTTGATCCACAGGCTCTGACTTTGCTCTACATTCTTCATACTTAGGAAAAAATATAATACATTCTTGCATTTCTAAATAGTCACCCACATTGTCACTGGCATTCAGGAGTCCAGATGTATATAATTGCAGTAAATTTCTGTCAATATTACACGCACTGAGAGATGGAGAGGAAAGAAAGGAGGGAGGGAGAGAGTGAGAGGGAGAAAGAGAGGAGAGAAAGAAGGGAGGAGAGAGATGCTTAACTAGATAAGCCAAAATCGGGAACAAATTATCTCTGCATTAATAAATTCTAGGCCCTAGTGATATATTTCAAGCATTAGGATTCTTGCATAAATAATGTTTCTAAGAAGTAACATATGCCATACTTCAACTTAGAGACTTTGAGGAGATTTTACAAAAAGGACTGATTTTATAAATAAAGATGGGAAGTGGTGAACTTACACAGGATGTAGGGTACCCTGGGAGGGGGAGTTAGACTGTTACTAATTCTACGTGAGACTGGCAAGAAAAAGGCTGTAATACCTAAGCCAAGAAATGAAGAGGGCTGTGTAAAACAACTTACAGGGGGTAGGCTATTGTGCTTCAGTCAGCCACGTGGAGGAAGGTGTTGCTATGACTACCGTCAATCACACTGACCTAGCCTGCCTCTCTCTGTTCAGTCCCTGAGAGTGTCTGCATTGCCCAAACATGGAAAGAAGGCAGGAGGCAGGGAAGAGCCTTGATGTCATCAAAACAGGTTAACTTCTTGGATGTGCAGAGCTGGACAAACTGGGGAGAGTCATCTGTAGAGATATGAGGCACACAATTTAAATGATAAGGAGAACCGACCTTACCTTCCAGATACAGAAATCTGGAAGCCTGTAGCCCTGTTCTTCAAAGATAAGAAAACTCTTCTTTCTGACCTATGCAAGTATCCAGAAAATTTACTTTCCTATTATCTAAACCTGTTGGTTGGAAAGTTAATGCACAAGTAATTGAATGAATTGTTGAAAATAACTGAAAGACTAAATAAAGCTTTGGAAAATTTGAGTGTGAGGCCTCAATTTCTCTATGTGACATAAACACACTGACAGCCTTACAGTATAAAGCCTGGGGGATCTTAAAACCATGAGGAAGCATTGCACAAATCAGGAGGTGCAATTACTGCTCAAAACGAGGCCACGATAAAAATAAAGTCACTATTATTATTGATATGATCTGGGAAATATTTTAACATAAATTAATGACAGAATATTGGTTTATGGATTTAAAATTTGTCTCTTCATGACTAGTTTTCAGGGGCTGACACCTAAATAAATAAATTATTTAAAAAATAAATTTAAAATAAACTAAAAAAAGGAAATACTAGATTTAACTAAAAGGCACCAGTTACAATAGAGTAAGTCGCAGGTGTCAGCCATCTTCATTACTGTTCACTTTGAAAAGCTACGGCACAGTCTTCACATAGCAACCAAAACCTGGTCCCTATGTAACCCATCCAACATTCTTTTAATATGGTCTCTGCAAATGATGACTTCGACATTCAAATGTGGCTACAGGTTAAACAGCCTATTTGCTTGAGAATTCTGGGAACTGACTTCAAAAGACGCAGACTCCATCCAACTTTCAGACATTCTGCTATGAATGTTGAAGGAAGGGCGATAGGCCTCCCTTCAACCTGTCATTGGGAAGACTGCTGCCTTACACATACTTCCCTCAGTGGAGAACCCTTAACCTCTTCCTTTTCATTCCTTTATCTGTTTTCTTTCCTTCTTTTTCCCTCCTACCAAAACCCCACCTACGTCCAGTTGTTAAGATGGATTTTGTGACCAAATTCCATCATTATTTCAGGCAGCCGGCTCTTGAATAAACCTACTTTCCTGCCATTAGCCCATCTTTTGACTCGTGGCCTTTGAGTGGCAGACAGCGGAACCTAGATTCAATATCGCCTATAATTCTGAATTGCATGAAGGTTTGCAAGTATCGAGTAGCTTGACATTTTAAGATTACACTATAATTGCATTATTAAAAACTCACAGATGTTCTTTAAAATCTGGGTTTTACTGAGGTTGGATATTGGGTCTTTTTGCTTTTGGGTTTCAAACATATTTCAAACTCAAGTAAAATGATGTCCCTGTTTTCTTGCACATATGAGGGTTTTCCAGGCCATACAGCAAAGGGTATGTTTCAAAATATTTCTTTAGATAAATAGATCATTACCCACTGAAGAATTAATAGATGGCAATGAAATTAGCTTTATTTTTTTTTGAGAAAAATCACTCTTCTATAAAAATTTTTTTCATTTAAAATTTATATTTAATATTTTAGTTAATAAGGTTTTTTTCATTTTTTTATTTAGTTATTTTTCAAGTACAGTTTTTTTTGTCTATTTCTCCCATCCCAGCCTCCCCTGCCCCGTGCTCTCCCCCTCCCTCCCATTTCCACCACCCTTAGTTCTCTACAAAAGGCTCTTGATTCTGTCTAAAATATCTACTCATCAATCAAGTTAAAAATCATTTAGGCTCTGATGCACCTGTGTGGATTTCCAAATGACAGAAGGATTATGCTAAAGAGAAGTTAGATAGTAGAATGCCAATCTAAGAGAGAAACAGCAATTATAATAGCCTTTTGACACTTTTATCAATAGCTTGATAATGGGATTAAAAACGTTTCCGGTAAGAACATAGCTCTCACTAGTCTGGGAGGATTCCACACCATTTCAAGTTTTCAAAGGAAGCTACTGGCGGCCATGCTCAGTTGCCTCAGTAATTGCAGTCAAGCTGGAAAGTTCAGTTCATACAAGCCTCATACAGGAATAACTTAAACCTGCCCACATTCCAACTCAGATCCCATGTGGGACCCTGCAGTGCAACAAGGAATCACATGAACTTGCTGATTCTGATAATGTGGAGACAGACAGAATTACAGGCAAGGTCTGAGCATGTCAGTGCCTGTCATCTTATTGAAAGTGCTTTGCAATAAGCTTTCAATGTGGACATCATTATGTTTGTTATTTAAAGTCATAAGAATTGGGAGTATTGACAAGCAGAACATTGTTGGTGTAGTATGGGCAAAAAATAAGAACTAGGTTGTAAAGCTATGTAGTCAAGAAAAAAAGACAAAGAAATGAAATGGACTGAGGATGTGTGTGTTGTCATATGCAGTATGTATGAGACATTAAGTTTCATGAGAAGTGGGGTCACAGAAATATATTAATGTCATTGAATGCACATGGCATTGAAGGTGGAGTGAGTGGTTAAATGTGAAAAGAGCTGAGAAAATAAAAATGTCAGAGTGAAAGTTAAATCTGTCTTTAGCCTGGAAGGGAGAACCCAGGCAGTCTGATCATCATCGAGACGCTGGCTGGCCTCAGAGTGTCACGGTGGTAAATTGTAACCCACCCCATCATTCCTTTGACATTGTTTCTGTAAGTGCCAACTCTGACATGTAGCCTGCAGATAAATAGCATGTTTGTATATGAATCCTAGGAACTACTTTGAAAAGATACAGACTCAGGCCTTCAGGCATCTGAGCTCCAGGAGATTTGCTGATCTTCATCCATGGATCCAGGATGATGTGAAGGATTATGTGAAGCCGGAATGACTAAACCAGAATGACGTACACTGGACCATCACTCGCCCTATTAGAATGCACATAGAGAACTCTGCAACCCTCTCTTGATTTCTTTGTTCTGTCCCCCTCTCCCTTCTTATAAAAACCTCTGCTTCCACTGAAATGGGAGAATGACCTTTAAGATAACAGTCTCCCATTTCCCAGATGCCCAGTGTCTGACTAAGCCACTTTCCTTTTCTACCAGCACCTGTCTCTCTAGTACTGGCTTTCAAAACAGTGGACCTGCATTCAGTTACAAAAGGAACTTCACATAGGTTGACTATGGTTTCTGTCCTTACTTTCATTTCCCTCTTATTTCCAGTGCTTTATTTCCAACATACATAGTAGGGTTTTTCTTTCCTACTCATATCTTCATGTTGGTCATGTGTCTTACTTTGACCTAGGAAATGTAAGTGAAAATGAAATGTGCTACCTCTTCTTCAGAACTTAAAAAGCCAATTCGAGGTTTGCCACTTCCTCTTCCCCTTGCCATTGCTGGGAGTAAGCAAAAGTTTGGTGGAAAGAAGTTTACAGCAGTCTGGGCTCCTGGTTGAGGATAGTAAGCAGCTCCCCCTCCTGCCCCATGTTGGAAATGCAGCCTGAGTGAAAAGGAAGTTTGGGAGGTCGTATCCTAGCTCTGTGCAATGGAGCCCATCACAACAGGCATGGAGTCTTTCCTCTTCACACCACTGCATCCAGCAGGAAGCTGCTGAAGAGTATGTACCACTAAGGAGAGGGAGCCAATAGAAAACGTGCGACCTCCCCAAAACAGAAGAAAGACATGTGACCACCCCCCTCCCCTGCGCAAGACAGAAGATCCAGTGGAGGACACAGCAGAGAAAGCCAGGTGCAGAGAGCATGTCATATTGAAATGGTGACATCCTTGCCGAGGGAGTTGGGGCAAATACCAAAACAAAATAAAACAGCACCGACAGCTTAGTCAAACGTTTAAACATTTGGGCGATAGCTTCTTGGTGATTGACAGTGATATGAGTGTTTTAACAGCAGCTTTATGTTAAAGTAAGACAAGTTTTTAAAACAAAGTCATTATTAACAAAAGGAAAACTGTACAATAAAGGGAAACATAGGAGATCACTTGGTCCAGTATACAGCATGATAGTCAAAGTATTAATGAAATGCTAATAATGTAAAATCAATTATTGTTATAGAGATGACTTTTTGTAGTTGAGGAAAATAGAGATGAGAATGGTCGTGTAAATGAGAGAAATCATTTAACCAATTTATTAAAAGCCAGTGGATATATACTGTCTGAAATTAATAATGTAAGGAAAATATAAGCATTTCACTTAAAATATAGGTGTCAAAGAAGTGAAAGTGGTTAATTTTGAGAAATAGACTGGGCCTTGGAAATGTGGCTTACACCAAAGGTGTAATTTTTTTGAGATAATCCTTTTAATGGTATATGATTTCTTTTTTTAATTCAAGGTTCGTATTTTGATAGAAATGTGAGTTTGACATTTAAATTGTTATTTACATTTCTCCACTTTGTACTACCTGTAAATACGTTCCCTGCAAAAATTTGGCATCACCAAGCACACATCTGGAAGTTACATTCTCAATCAGCTGAAAATAGGATGCAGGGTTAGCCTGTAGTGTGTTAGCAGCTCTCCAAGGCGAGAGATTAACATGCTCCTAAACACGACCGCAGCTTTCACAGCCCAAGCACACCTGAGCCACTTCCTCATCTCCTTTTCTGTCACTCTTGAGGTTGTTCAGGTGCTTATGCGTCACCTGGGTTATTATCCACTTCCAATTTCTAAGGTACACTTGGGGAAATGTATTTGGAAGAACAGTATTTAAAGCCATTTATAATATATTCAAGTTTTAGTGAAATGTCGGTGCATTGATTTTTTAAATGTCTGACACTTGTCACCTTTGTCTATGATAATCAAAATTACATCTTAAAGTCTTTTCTTTTTTGTCATTTTCTAGCATCATGTTTCTCTTGCCAGTCGAACCATTTACAATGCCAGCTTCAGGGATGTCAATATTTAAAGGGTAAAAATATATTTTATAAATAAGTTCACATGAAACATTTTAAAAAGCTAACAAGGATTTACTCAGTTCCATATATAGATTTCTGTGTCATTGTCATTCTATGACTTCAGAAATTACTTCCAGTCCTAAACACATGCAATGCCTTTATGGTGTTAAAAAGATACACATAATAAGAACCATGAAACTACGGTTTTGCACTGTTCAAGTAGAGGACTTAGAAGTCCAGGAGAGGTAGTAAATGCTCCAAATCTGGATGTCAGTGGATGCTTCCAATGAAGCTAAGGGGGTATCAATGCCTTCAAAGCAGAGGGAGTCACAGATGCAAAGCCATGGTGTGTGGAAAAGGATGTCCTTGGAATTATATTCAGACTGATGTGAGGGGTTCACTGAGATCTGACTGAGTGATATATGAGGTGACATGTCAGGGGACAAAGTTAATCAAGAAACTACTATATCTTGAACCCTTACACTGTGCAGATGTTGTCCAATGTACTTTGTATGAGAAGTCATTGAATGGACCAGGAGATAATACTTTTTCACGAAATAGAAATCAACAAAAACATTTGAGGAGATAAGTGATGTAATAGATTTATTTTAGGGAAAAAGTATGCAGAGTACAGTGATGGAGAAAGAACAAGAGCGTGGAATATTGGTGATAAATGTCCCACTCCACAAAGGAAAGAGTGCCTGCCAATAAAAAGGACATAAAGAGAGAAGTAGATAGAAACTAACACACCCTACACTAAAAATCAAGGACAACTATAAATGCATTTTATTTTGGTAATTGAGTTAAATTTCTGAACAAGAAAATGTTCATCAAATACTTATGAATATCATATTTTAATTTATCTTTCAAAATGCTTTCAGTGGCTCACATACTGCTTATTACTGACAGTAAAAGAGATTAGTATTCTGATACTCTAATCCTTATGCATCTTTATGTATAAGGAAATATTGTACTTGAAGAAAATTTTTTAAAACTTTTTTATTTTAAGGAATTTTTTGCATTTATTTGCAAAGTGAAATACCTCTTTACTTATATTTTATGGAAATATCAACCGTACTATGTTATGTTTCTATGAATTTAAATTTGTAGGTCTTATAATGGGTACAGTGGGGATAATTTCTAAATAAAGTTATTTTTGTTTACAAAGTAAGTTAATTTTAAAGGTGTTGAAATCATTTAAAATATTAAAATATATAGCTATAATTTACCCATGTAGTTCTGTTTTCCAAAACCCTTTACTTATTTATAGAAACTTTGTGTTTCATTTAATCTGTTGATATACAATTTTATAGTTGGTATACAACATTATATTGGTTGGATGGTTAGTATACAACCGCATATTGCCTATATTAGTTATAGGTGTATAACATAGTGCTTTGGCATTTATACCTTAAATGTAATTCTAATAATCATAATCACCTGCATTATTTATACTTATCACGATGTTGTTGACTATATTCCCTTCCCATTTTCACCCATTCTCCCAGGCCCTCCATTTTGATAACTGTTCCTTCATCTCTGTTTCTGTAACTCAGTTTTTGTTTTGTTTGTTTTATTTTGTTTTTAGATTACACTTATAAGCGAAAGCATATGGTATTTGTCTTTCTCTGTCCAACTTTATTTATAGCATGATACCCTCCAATCTATCTAGGTTGTGGTAACCAAGATTTCATTCCTTTTTATGGCTAGGTAATGTTTCATTATCTTGGCTATTGTATATAATGCTGCAGTGAAGATAAGGCTTCATTTATCTTTTTCATTTTTATGATTTTGAGTCAACATTTAAATCTTTAATCTGTTTTGATTTATTTTTGTGTGTGGTATAAGAAGATGGTCTACCTGTTTGAATAAGTGTTATTGTTTTTTTTGGATAAATACCCAGAAGGAAACCGCTGGGGCATATGGCATATCTACTTTTAGTTTTTTAAAAGAAGTCCATGCTTTTTCCATATGAGCTGCATCAGTCGGAAGTCCCACCAAGAGTGCACAAGGCTTCTGTTTTCTCCCCACCCTCACCAACGTGTTGTGTCAACTTGTTCGTGATAGACATCCTGACTGCTGTGAGGTGCTCACTGCCATTTTAATGCTCAGTCAGTCCCCTGATGACAGGTGATGCTGAGCATCCGTTTGTAGGTCTGTTGGTCATCTGTATGTCCCCTTTGTAGAAGTGTCCTTTCATGTTTTTTGCCCACTTTTTCAATCAGACTTTTTTTCTGTTGTTGTTGTTATTGAGCTGTATAACTTTCTTGTATATTTCGGGTCAACCCCTTACTGGATATCTCCTTTGTGAATATCCCCCCCCCACTCAATCAGCTGCATTTTTTATGAAGATTAGCTTAACCGTGCAGAAGCTTTTAGTCTGATGTAGCCCCATTTGCTTATTTTTCTTTCCTTTCCCTTGCTCAGGGGGACAAGCCCAAAAAGGTGTTACTCAGACTAATGTCAAGTAGTTTACCTTTTATGTTCTCTTTTTTTATTTTTGAAAAATCCATATTCTTGTAGTGTCATTTGGCCTTAACATGAAGAGCTTCCTCACACAAGCACAGCTTTCCTGTACTGCAGGCCCACTGGTTAGTGCTGCAGGTTTTATAAATCTGAAAATGTCTTTTAGTTGTCCCCATTTTAAACATTTCTTGGATGTGTAAGTCTAGGATAGAAGATTTTCTTTTCTTTCAGTGGATTAAAATCATTGTTATAAATTTAGAGTTGCGGATAATTTTATGGCTGATAATTTCAAAAATCCAGAAATAAAAATACCTTTTATTTTATAACTTTGTCTAAATAATAAAAAATATTCCCCCAAATTTTACACCAGCTTGTACAATAAATTCAAACACTATTAAAGACCATGTGGAAAAGAATTAATTTGAAGTACATTATATTTTTGAAGAGATGGTAGTATTTTGTTTCAGGTTTCTTTTTGCACCTGTAGTGATCTCCACCAAATGCTGTTAAATTTGACCCAGCTACTAAGCTCCAGCTACTAAGCTCCAGCTAACGGAGCTCTCGAAGTCTGCTGCCCTACATGGGCTATGAGAGTGGTTGGATTATAGTTGCTTCATAATTCTTTTTCAGGATTTTTTTAGCATTCCCTTCTAGAATTTTACCTGATACATACCAAAAGCCCACGGCCAAAGCTATGCAGTTTTTGGAACCCTACTAAGTATCTCTTTCTTTTCCCTCAACTTTGAGCTCTTTCTGCTCCACTGAACAAGATTGGCTGTTTTTATTTGGGATCCTCCTCCTAGGTGCTGATATTCCCATGGCCATAATCTCCGGGGTAACGTGGAGCTCGCTGTGTTAGATTCCCATGCCTTAAGCATCATGGCCCTACAATGCCTCTTATACGATGTCAGAAACAAAGATTCCAATTTTTGTACAGTTTTAGAATGTTTATAAGAGGAATGCGATTCTGAACACTTTTGCACACACAGAGCCAGAAGCAAACTATGTCTACTTATCATTTTATGAGATACACTAGTAATACAATCTTGTAGAGCTCAAAGATAATCCTGTTTATTCTATATTCTCCCCTTAGGCAAAAATAATAACAATGCTGCAAATTACCATATAAAAGGAAAAATTGTGTATTGAATGCAGAAAAACACTCTCAACCCCTGAATTAAAAAAACTGTCTATAATGAAGCATGGGAAATAAATGTTGCCTAGACACACATACAAAAACACACGCGGTCCTTGGAACCAGTAATCGTATAACCCAAAAAGTATTTTAGTCTTAGATGATGATTTATTACTACATAAAATATTTTATAATTTTTGTGCCCTTTCTCGTGGTAAAATATCAATTACTTATTTAGGCTCTACTACAAAAATGGTAAAAAAAAAGACACTATAAGGAAAAGATTCGAGGATTTTGCAGGAAGGAGATATATTTTCAATAGTATATGACATTTATAGAGAAGAATTTTTTTGAATTGAAATATACAAAAGGACTTTAGATATTGTTTGTCTTTCCATTATGCACTTATTAGACAGACTGTAAATCATAAAATAAAGCATGTTTGTGATATAGTTTTTGAGTTGGGATGATGAACACTCAATACAACATACAGATGTATTATAGAATTGTACCCATGAAACCTATATAATTTTATTAACCAATGTCACCCCAATAAATTCAATGAAAATAAAAAATAAATAAATGAGAAATTCTTATGAATTCTTTATTGCCAAATAAAAATGTATAAATTAAACTGCATTTCTAAATATTAACATTACTCATATATCTGATAAGAATCCAGTATCTACAATATGTAAAGAACTCTTATAACTCAACAATAAAAATACAAATAACCTAATTCAAAATTAGCAATAAAATGATTAAGTACTATTGACTAGTATATGATGTTGAAGATTGTTAAAATACTATAATAACTTACAAATAAACTAAGGATAGGAATTAGCAACTGTATAAAATAAAAATATTTTTTTTAAATAAAAAGCTAAGAAAAATAAGAATGCCTTCCCCAAGTGAAAACATTTTAAGGAGTAAAATACAAATTCCAAGACAAAAATTTGTAGAAATAAAATATAAATGAAACTAAAGGAAATTAACACTTCTTTCCCTTGATATCCAGTAATAATGACTATCTGAAAATATCATGAAATAAATATCAAGAATGTTATATCACAAACTCATAAGAAAACTTAAATATTAAATGATTGGATTTTCAAAAAGAAATGCTAGTGCAACTTTGTAAGACATTTCTCTACCCCACCACTGACCAACTGCCATGAGTTTGCTCCATTTCACACTGTCTCAGAATTTGCAAAACCCCAGGCAAAAAACAAAAGAAAGTCAAATCTTTCAAGCTCCCTGTAACTCTCTCTCACCACTACAATATCTTGGTTTCTTAGCCTTTTATGGTTCTGTAATTTTGTGAAGTATTTAATTGGATGGAACATGATATATACTTTCCACTGATATACAACATACATAAAAAAGCACAAGTCATAAGTATGTTGCTGTAAGAATTTTTTACAAAGTGACACAGCCCTGTCTGTAATCATCACTGAAATGAACAGTGGCAACAGAACATTACTGGATCCAGGTAAATCCTGTTATGTTCATACCCAGTCCCAGCCACCCCTCCACCTCAGGAGAAATATGATTCTAGCTTATATTATGTGGACTAGATTATCTTGTTGTAGAAATTTATACTAATGAACTCACACAGTATTTACTATTCTTTTTCCCTTTGACTTAATTTACTTAATATTAAGTTTCTAAGTGGCATCACGTTGCTATATGCAGTCGTATTTCATTTTCTTTCATTGCTACATAGTTTTCTGGCATATTAATGTGTCAGAATTTTTAAGTATCTTCAACTGTTTTGGGACGTTGAGTATTTTAACAGTTTTGGATGGATATTATTGACAGCACTGCTATAGTCCTCTTTAAATGTGTCTTTTGGTGAGCATATGCATTCATTTTTGTTGAATATATATATACCTGTGATAAAATTGTCAGATTATTAGGTTCTCTCTCTCTCAATTCCCCTGCCCCTCTTTCTCTCTCTTCCCCTCCCTCCCTCTCTCTGTCTCTCTCAATTTGATTTGCTATTTCTGCTATGCTATTTGTTGAGCAACACCTTTATTTTTCCATTTTATTGCACAACTGACTTTATGTCTCTCCTCAAATCAGCTCTAGGTTTAAACACATTACTCATCACTCAAAAGCTCACAGCTCACTATTTAGGAGTGCCTGAGGACTGGGCTAGACTTCTTTTCTTTCCCCTCATCAGCTTTCTAACTAAATCAGTCCAGAATTCTGCCCTGGTTGGTGTGGCTCACTTGGTTGGAGCATCATCCCCACAGACTGGAATGTCACAGTTTCGAATCCTGGTCAGAGCACATGCCTGGGTTGTGGGTTTGGTCCTCAGTTGCAGTGGCAACAGATCAATGACCATTATTTCTCTCACATTGTTGTTTTTCTCCCTCTCTATCTTCTTCTCTCTTGTACTAGTTCTAAAAATCAATAAGCATGTCCTCAATTGAGGATAAAAATAATAATAGTGAATAAAACTTTAAAAAAATTCTTCTGGAATTCCCTTTTCACTCATATGAATTAATGAATTACCTCACTACCACCCACTGATATGGGAAGCAGTAATATTGTGGTTAAAATTAACTTTCTACCTTAAATTATGTATCATATATATATATATATATATTTGATGCAGTAGTGTTAAAAAAAATAGCCATCAGGTTGATGCAAATTAACACCACAATGAGATACCACCTCACACCGGTCAGAATGGCCATCATAAACAAAGCAACAAACAAGTGCTGGCAAGGATGTGGAGAAAAGGGAACCCTAGTGCACTGTTGGTGAGAATGCAGACTGGCGCAGCAGCCACCGTGGAAAACAGTATGGAATTTCCTCAAAACACTTAAAATGGAACTGCCTTTTGACCCAGCAATTCTACTGCTGGGAGTATACTGTAAGAATCCTGAAACACGAATTCAAAAGAACGTATGAAACCCTACATTCATAGCAGCACAATTTGCAATAGCCAAGTACTGGATGTAACCTAAGAGCCCATCAGTATATGAGTGGATCAAAAACACAACAGAATATTTGTGGATATCCGTTGTGGATATTTATACAATGGAACACTATGCAGCAGAAAGAAAGAAGGAACTCCTACCCTGCATGACAGCATGGATGGAACTGGAGAATATTATGCTCAGTGAAATAAGCCAGGCAGTGAAAGACCATATGATCTCACCTTTAAGTGTAACCTAATCAACAGAACAACCAAATGAGCAAAATAAAACCAGACAGTTCTATGTATGGAATTTAGAACCACACTACTAAAATTGTAACCCAGCTCTGTCATGCACTATTTGACATTTGGATAATCTATGTACAAAGTTCACCATTACAACTATTTTTATTGTATTTTAAATTGATCTCAAAAATACTACTTTCAGATAGCTTCTGGTCATTCACAGTCTAATATCAGTATCAGAATATAATCTAATGTCAACAAGTCTCAATTTAATTAAATAATAGCAAAAATATTGAATAAAATGTAACATTTAGTGAATGCAAAGTATTGTTATGATTATGCATTTTACTTTTATGTATTTTACACATTATAATCTTAAGAGAAGTAATTTCATGTGAGATTCTAATCCCACACTGTCTATAAAACAATGTATTTTATTGATAAATTATCTTCTCTTAAATATATTGTGTAGGATATACACATTAGGATATATTGTGTAGAGTATATTCTATTTTGATCTATATTTACTACCTCTTTAGTGTTTTATTTTTTCTTATATGAAAAATCACTGCACATATACATCTAATAAATGGTACTTTTGAATGTCTGACATTTTCATTCTTGGGATATTTTATTTAAATTATATGAGTTTATGGAATAGAAAAATTTTTAAATTTCCTAATGCCCATTTTTTTCTTGCAGAGTATCAATGTTCACTGGAGGAAATTTTTTAGTAACCAAAGCAAAATTCTTGCTATTATTTTTGAAGTTCTAAAGAGTAAATCACTTTAGTTTATTGAAAAAATGTTGCATTTAAATTTAACCTTAATTCTGAAGGATACTCCTGCCCAGCTATGAAACAGGAAGCCACATATCTTTGTGTTTGCAAGTGGACCATGTCATTGCTATGGTCCCACTGTTGCATGAGCTATGTCCAACCTGTGGTGGGTTTGGTGTAATCAGTTCATAGCCGATTTTACCATCAACGTTTTGAAGAAAAAATTTTCTTGTGGAAATAGCGTTTGCCATCTTTTTTGTAATCTAAATTTCAGTAACACGAATCATTCTAATTGTTACCTTTCCTGTGTAATACAATTTATATTTCCACTCATAATCCTAGAAATGAAACTGGTTTGATGAATACTAAGAGTGTAAGAGAAGAGGAATTGGCTACAGAGCAAAACAAAATTTAACAAGTTGAGGATTTAGAAACATAAGTTTATAGAATCAACCATCAATTTGGCGTTAGATTACTATTCATTTGGTAACAGGATGAATATGTATGAGAATCTTAAATTAACAACAGAGTAATTTAAGTAGGCTTACACTATGGAGTAGCATTTCCCTGTTACATATATTAAAGTATTTCAAAATATACCCCTTAAATTAAAAGGTCCATTTCTTTTTTTCTCCTTTTGCCCTTCCTTTAGCTCTTTTCAGAGAACTTAACATTTCTAATAGTATATATTTATTGTTTTCTATAAGGGGGTTAGGTAGGATAGGCAGGTGGTAAAGAGTTAAATTGACCTTCAGACATCTTCACATAGAATCTTTGGTCAACCATAGGAAGATTTCTGGTTTGATGCTTTAAACTGCACCTAAACCCAGTGCATTATTTTGAGCAAATCAAATGACTACATGCAGGGTGGGGCAGAAGGAGGTTGAAGGCAAAAGTGAGTACAAGTACGCAACAATCTGTTTGCTCTTGTGTTATGATCTACCCATCGTCATTTTCCGTACAGCTGTAAACCCAGTTCATCCCATCTTGTCTATTAAGCAGAATTCATATGGTGTCACACTTTGAATTCCTAATTAAGGACTCTGTTTTAAAACAATAAAACTATTATAAAGTAGCTCCCACTTGAATTTCAAAAAGTATTGGGTATGGAGCTGGAGAGCGTTATGCTAAGTGAAATAAGCCGAAAATGGGAAGGGTTTTCAGGAACATGTATACAGGACACGTGGAAGAAACCAAAGCAGGTAGGGTCGATGATAGCAAGTGGGGCTGGCTGGGGTCGGGGGAGTGGTGAGGGGGAAATGGAGACAACTGTACTTGAACAACAATAAAAATATAAATAAATATTTTAAAGGAAAAAAGCAGGGAGAGAAAACATTTTAGAATCTTTGTAATGTTTATAGATTAACATAAATAACTCTGAATACCAAGAGTTAATAGTAAAGATAATCATGTTCAGAATTGATTGTAATAGCACTCAGATTGTGCAGGAAAATACAGCTAAAATATATTTTTTCAAATCTTACTACAAACTTTGCTTCGGTAGAAATTCCAAAAAGTTGTGTGCATTGCTTGATGCGAAGCTCTGGGGAAATACATGTTATTTATATGAAACTTGGATGGTTTTCTGCTTCAATTGTGCCTGAATAAAAGCCAAGTACTTTAGAATTTTATATCAGAAAATAAAACTTTCACACAACCCGGTAGTCGCAGGTGTGTACTCTGCTCTTTTTTTGCCAAAGTTTCCTCTATTTATGGAGTTTAAACTGCTCTGTTCTAGTGTTCCATTTCAGCAAATGAGATCATTCTTTTAAGGAGAGTAATTCACAAATTAATTTCCCCATATTTTAGTGAATATACTATCTAAATTATACTTTATATTATTTAATTAACTTAATGAATTCAATTGGCATATATATAATTTTATCAAGTTAGTTAATATACTGAATTGAACTCGTATGGTGCAAGAAATGCTCTGTGTCTCCAAACATGTTTTATATTTAAGATTTTTGTACTTTATGACTACAATACCTCCATACAAATTTCAGAACTACAAATGTAGTCAATTACAAAATATTTGGTTTCTATTTTGTAGCCTTTCTTTTAAATGTTTCTATCAATTTTTACATATTATAAATACATTCTTCCACTTCGTTTTCATGTCACCTTGCCATCATATTCATTGCACCTTTTTTCCTGTCCTGTTTGGCTTTGCAGGAGGTTGACATTTTCCCCCAAATATCTTGGCTCCTGGTCAGGTCCGGGCAGCCTGATTCCTCCCATAACTAAAGAGGTCAGACAGTGGTAGTGACCTCACCAATAGCTTCCTCCCCACCCTCTCCTGGTAGCTCTTCCCTTACCGTCTCAGCTCTCACTGGGAAGCCCCACTGGAACTCCTTCTTTCCACAGCTCCAGTGTTTGTATCTGGTTTCATCAAATACTCAGTTCTCCCAGTCCATTTTGTGGCTATCGATATCTGGATTGTTCCATTCTCCTCTGTGCGACTTTTTAAACTCTTCCATCACTTTTTTAACTAGCTGTCATATTAAATCTTGTCTATAGGTGACCCTGGCATGGATTTTGTTTTCTTGAATGGATACCATTTGAAAAAATTAAAAAAAATTATAATACAATAAATTCTTTAAATTTTATACTTAGTTTCTCTTGTGATTCTAGTACAGCTTAAGGTGGGTGTTTCAGGTTTTCCCCAGTATAATAAGCAAATGACTTCACAACATTTATTTGAATAAATGTTCAAATGGCTGATCCAGCCCTTCAGTCCTATTGTGGCATAATAATGTCTCATGATTCTTCAGGCCTTCAGTTTATTCTTTGATCTCTAGTCTGTGGCCTCTTTGTCTATACTTTCACTAGTACGACACCCTGTGATTTAACACAGCATTAGATTACATTTTGATACCATTTTTATCAAATATTTCACAAAATATTATGAAGATGTGTACTGACCTTTAGTCCCTCCTTACTTCATCATGTGAATTTTAGGAATAGCATGTCAAGTTTTGTGTATGTGTGTGTGTGTGTGTGTGTGTGAAATTCTGCCTGTATAGCAAAATTGATGCCTTTCTTATACTTCATCTCCCTGCCCATGAATACTGTATATATCTACATTTGTTGAAGAGTTTCATATAATTGAAAATGTTTTACTGTTACTCAACTCATTACAACATATGTATTTAAATGGATTCATCTGTACCTTTCATATTTTATTATAAGCAGATTGTGTACTCAAGTGTATATGTGGAATCTATATATGAGCTATAGATAAATGAATAAATTTGTGAATAAATTTGTAAGTAAGTAACCATACTTACTACAAATTATTTGTTGATCTATATAGTCTCAATTTTTCAGTACACATCATATTATCTCTGAAGAAAAGATGTTATTTCTTTTCTCCAACCCTTACAATTTTTTTGTATTTCTCTATATTATGGCTTTGAATTAATCCAGATGTTATTTGCTGAAAAGAAACAATTATAAAGGGCATATTTGTTTCATTCTTAAAATTATTGGGATGTTTTTCCAACCTGTTTATTAGTTTCTGGTAGATCTTTTTTATCAGTTTAAACAAGTTCAACTGTGGGGGCAACTCCCCCACAGCAAGTTCCCCCATCCACCATGGATAAAAGCGAAAGTACCAAGATATGATCTGCTTGGGGAGGAGAAGTGCTCAATCTCTCAAAGGAAAAGGACCAGGAGCCCCTTCCTCAATGGATTTTATTAAGTTCAGAACACATAGGAATATAGGTAAAGGTCATCAATCAATGTCAGGTGGCAAGGATCAAACAGTAGATAACATTTCAAAGAAATCTGAGGGCTTAGTCTGAGTCAGTGTCTGTCAGATAAGGGGATTGCAAAAACTTTGGGAGACATACTCATTTCCTGCTCAGACCCTTATCATATGGATGAAAGCACTCTTAGGAAAGCATGTTTCACAGGACTTTAGGAATTCTTTCTTACACCTCATCACCCCCGCTCTAGCCTGAAAGGGGCTGCACCGCCTCCCCCATCACAGGTTTTTAGGCTTAAGTGGATTAGAGCCAGGAAGCTCTTCTCTCAAACAGAAATGGGGACTCAGGCTACGTCAGAATAGCCAGGGAGTGAGGGTGTATCACTCCCTCTTTGTTGCAGCCCCCGAGGCCTTCCTTGATGACCTCCCAAGTGATTGTATCTGGCTTAGGCTGCTCCCCCTCTGAGGGGTCTTACCCATCATGGACTAACCCACCAAGTGTTGGGGTCAGGAAATGAAGTAGAAGCAGTGCTTGCTGCCAGAGACGAGCATTGTCTCCTTAGTGGCTCACATTCTGGAGGTCGCTCACTCAGCCTTAGTCATGGGGGCAGTTATCAGGCAGAGCGATTGCCAACATTCAACTCTCTGCTTTTCTAGGAAAATAGCTTCCTATTGTTATTACTAAATAAATGCTGGTTTTAATTATTTTTGCTTCATTGTGATAAAATTATCCTATAATCCTTTTGAATAATATTTTATTGGATTATAAATTCATGCCTTTATGATAATTTATATATTTATTATATTTAAAGTTTTGAAACAGTGTAACCACTTGAAGGAATAAAACAAATTTAGAATATTCATGCTTACATAAATATTTATGCTTATATAATATTCTATAATTATCTAAAATTAAAACTAAATTTCATCTGCAAAAACCAAACACAAATATCATGTACCATTTAAAAATAATATGTATATTTATTTAAACAAATCAATACATATGCATGTGTATACATTCACTCCTCCATAGGTAAACATATGCATTCCTTAGATCACAGTTGTTATTTGTGTGGTGTGTGCATGATTCTTAATCATGTGAAGCTGTGGATGCAATTTTAATTAGAGTACTGGATTTTTAACTCTCAGTTTTTCTGATACCAAAAAACTCTATATTTGACTATCGATATTAAATAATTGCTTAGCTGATTAATTAAGTAACTGAATAACAGCCTGAAGATACAACTTATTATACTTTTTGATAATTTTCTTTGGTATCTTTAATCAATATCTTTTTTATAAATTTTATTTATTGTTCAAGTACAGTTTTCTGTTTTCTTTTTTTTTTTTTTAATCTTTAGAGGGGAAGGGAATGATAGAGGGAGAGAATGTCAGTGTATAGTTGCCTCTTGTGGGTCCCCTGCTGGGAACCGGCCTGCAACCCAGGCATGTGCCCTGACTGGGAATCCAACCTTGATCCTCTGGTTCGCAGGCCCATACTCAATCCACTGAGCTACACAAGTCAGGGCTTTAATCAATATGTTTATAATTAGTGTTGGATAGTTTTACCTATGCCTCTAAATATGGATTAAATTTTTTCCTTGTATTAAGAATTCATTTTTTTTACTAGGATTTGTGATTTTCCCTCACCCTTGAATGAATCTCTGTAATTATCTCTTCAAATTTTGATGCTCCACTACTTTTCTTAAGTCTCATTATAAGAATCTTACTATGTTTTTCAAGCTTTTAAATATATCTTCCATTTAGCTTAATATTTTTATATATTTTAAACTTTTTGATATCTGAGCAGTATTCTTTAAGAATTCTCAGAACTCTTTTAATATTTTCTTATAATTTTTTCATACTCAAATTTACTCCATCTATAAATATTTTAATTGTAATAAATGTTTTCATCTATATGGTCTATTTTATTTTTTCCTATCTACCTGCTTTTTTAAAATTTCTACCCTGTGGTCTCATTTTTTTAATTCTTTTTTAAAATTTTTATTTATTTTTAAAGAAAGAGGATGGGAAGCAGAAAATGGTGGGGAGAAACATCAGTGTGTGGTTGCCTCTCACATGCCTCCATTGGGAGACATGGCCTGCAATCAAGGCATGTGCCCTGATTGGGAAGTGAACCAGTGACCCTTTAGTTTGCAGCCCACACTCAATCCGCTGAGCTATACCAGGCCACATTTTTTATTCATTCATGTAATGATATATCTTCATTTTCTTTTTACCATTTGATTTTCTTAACTTTTTTCATATTGATCACTTTGTTTATAGACTAATTTTTAATGGATTTTTTTAGCTCTTGTGAGTCATTCAAGTCCCTAATACTGTAATAGGAATAGAATGAAATAAATTTTTCTCTAAATCAACAGGCAGCCATGCTCAAATTCCTAATGAAGTCTTTTAGGGAGTAAACATGAATACACTTTTAAAATGCCCTAGAAAGACTTTGGGTAACTGAAGACAGTTATTGATGCCTAGGATTTTGCTATTCTCAAAAATAGAGACAAAACATATGAACAAAGTCTGGTAAAATATTTAAATATATAAGAATGAGCATAATAGAAAAAACTAAATATAACTTGGTACTTTGGATTATTTACTTTAGTAAAAGATATAATTATGCCAAGATTCTAAACATTTTAAGTATGTGCTCTTAGTAGAGACTGTTTTCAAGTCATTATCCTGTTATGATTCATGTGTTTATTGTTTAAATATGCTGCTTGAGTGTTTGAAAGGATGCTATTATATATGATGGATGATGCCAGTTTATGAAGCCTGGGAAGTTATTGAGAAGCTATATTTTACATTCTATTTGATACATTTAAACAGATGATCTATGCGAAGTTTAGTATTTGGCTAAGGGTAAAAAGGGACTACCAGCAAGAAATACCTTGTGTCAGCAGAAGGACATGCAAATCACCAGGTGGTAGCCAATTGCATGAAAAGGGTGATACAACTTCAAATCTATCTATAGTTCATAGTCAGTCATCTAGAAAATTGTTAACATTGAACTGACTCTACAGGTCCGTCCAGAATAAATCCATCTATTGTTACTAAACAAGAATGGTTTGTGCAACATCACTGTAACCTGGCAGCCAAGGAGAGTGGACTGGAATGCACATACATGAACAATGCAGATTTCACTCTATTAGTCAGTGGGGGCAGTAGACAATGTTGAGTGAGCATGTGTATTGTGTGTCTGTTGCATTCAAAATGACTGAGTAAAGGAATGAATCTGCATCAAATTTTATGTTAAGTTTGACCATTCCTCTGCAGAAATTATTTGGATGATTCAGAAGGGCACAGCTATGGATAACTGGTGATTGGCAGTTTCATCACAACAATACGCCTACTCATGCATCACATCTCCGCAAGAGATTGTTGGTGAAACATCAAATCTCCCAGATGACTCAGCCCCCATACGGCCCAGATATGGCACACTGCAACTTCTGGCTTTTCACAAAATCAAAATCACCTGTGAAAGGAAAGAGACATCAGACCAAAATACAGAAAAATACAACATGGCAGCTGATGGTGATTGGGAGAATTGTGTGAGGTCCCAAGGTGCCTACTTTGAAGGGGACTGAGACATCGTTATCCTATGTACAGTATTTCTTGAATCCTGTACTTCTTCAATAAATGTCTCTATTTTTCATATTACATGGCTGAATACCTTCTGGACAGACCTAATATATAGAGAGAAGGATAATAGAAACATAAAAATAACACAAAAGGAATAAAGAGCTCCAGAAGAGGATACTGGATATTTAAACATGACACATACAGATTCATTGAACATGTATCAATATAAAGGAAATGTTTGTCAGTGAATTTTATCTGGACATTAACACTATTTAATAAAGTTATTTTTTCTTATTTTTGTGTTTGTTAGTTTTAAGCACACACTAAAACTAAGAGTAAAATAAACTAAATCCATATAATCGAAAGGGGAAAATGGCAATTTCAGTGCTACTTTTACTCCCATCCCAGCCCATGGAGGGGTGGGCTGGGATGAGAGTAAAGACAGAATATTGTAGTTGAAAAATAATTTTAAAAATAAATTAATTAAAAATAAAGGTAAACTAAATTAGATTTTGAATGGGACTCGATATTATAAGAAAAAAGCAAGGATTTGATGCTAAAAATATAAAATATACACAGAGGATCTGGATGCCATCAAAGTCATTGACTCAAAGGACAACACTTCCCTCCAATCTCTGTTCCAACCTCAAATTTACTTCCCCTGGCCACATAGTGTTTCATGGCCATGCAAACTGGCAGAATATCACAACACAGACTAAGAACAGCACATGATATGTGAGCTGAGTGGCAGAACCATGAGTGAAGTGTAAGAGATTTCAGTTTTGAAGGTTGGAGAAAAGTAAGTAAAGTTTTGAAGTGGAAATTGTGGGTGGGTAGAACTCTGACAGAAGAGAAATAGCAGGATCACATTGGCAGTATGCAGATTCCAACCCTGGCCCATGAAACTGTCAGGCTGTGAGCAATCGTCAACCATGGCCAAGGTCTAAACAAGTGTGTTAAATCACAGTTGATATCTCCTCAGGCCGGCATTGTAAAAGGACATTTAGGTGAAAGCTGTTAACACATCGTCAAGCCATTATTTGTAATGACGTGTCACGGAATCTAAGTTGTTTAGCTACGGAACATAAAATAATCCTTCTTGGAGTTGATGAAACATGCACTCAAGTTGGTATTTTTTTATCTCTGAGGGTAGTTGTAAAATGTAAGCACCCAGAGGCGCTCAATAAATTTTAATTATTATATTTGCCCAACCAAAACATCTCTTAAAAGAAACAAAATATAAAAGACACACATTTTTGTTAAAATTTACATTTTACAATTGCTTATGAAAGCATTCAGTTTCTGTGAGGATGAGGAATTTCTTTTTTAAACTGGTTTTGCTGACATAATATTGAGGCTCCACACAGACCGTGCTACCTGCCCCTTCTCCTCAGGGGGAAACTCACAATGCAGCGTCACTTTCTCTTTGTCAATGCGATAGTTTTTAAGGTCAGCACAGCCCGTATGTTGAGCATAGCGTTAAAAAAGAAGATTGGTGGTGCTAAATATATATTAAAGATATACACATACATTGAGGACAGTCAGAAATGCTAGTGAGTAAGGAACGCAGCACTAGGTGGTTCAGAAAAAAGACCCCGTGTGTCACCAACCCATTCTTTCGCTCATCTTCTCACCTCACAATTTAGCACGTCCCTGCATTTCTTCCTTGAAAACTTGACATTAGTCTCACGTATGTTTGCCAAAATTATTATCGAAAATAAAATCACTTAAGAATTAAGTAAGAAATGAAAAACAGAGCATTGTAAGAGCTTGCCTATTTTCCATTTAACATTTGCCGTATCGCAAGCATTAACACACACAACACAAAATAAAATCATTTGCATTTTCTTAATTAGAGTTTGGCAACTTAGAAACAAGAATGAACAGCAAGAGCATTCAACAATCAACTATTGACACAGGCAACAGAATAATGTGTTGTTTTAAAGCAAATTTGAATTGCAGACAAGTATTGATAAGAGTCAGAATTAAATAATACTTTCAAAATATTATTCTTAATTTCCTTGCTGCTTGCTTAGAAATAATTTCATTGTATTTGACATGGCATTGAATTATAAAGTAAGAGGTTGGTTTAAAAAGTAAAGATACAACAAATAAACTGTTATATTGACCTCTTATATAGCTCAATTCAATATGCACGTTATATAATATTGTATAATAGACTCTTTTTTTTTACTTTTTTATTTAGTTATTTTTCAAATACAGTTTTCTATTTATTTCTCCCATCCCAGGCCACCCCTCCCTCATGCACCCCACCTCCCTCCCATTTCCACCCCCCTTAGTTATTGTCCCTGTGTCCTTTATACTTGTTCCTCTAAATCCCTCCCATTCTTCTCCCTTAAATTCCCTCCCCTCTCCCCTCTGGTCGCTGTCCCCTTGTTCTCTATTTCAGTGTATTTGTTTTTATTTTTGCTTGCTTGTCTGTTTTGTTGTTTAGCTTCCTGTTAAAGGTGAGATCATATGGTATTTGTCTTTCAACCCCTGGCTTATTTCACTCAGCATAATGCTTTCCAGTTCCATCCATGTTGTTGCAAAGGGTAGTAGTTCCTTCTTTCTCTCTGCTGCATAGAATTCCATTGTGTATATGTACCACAATTTTTTGATCCATTCTTTTACTGACAGTCACCTAGGTTGCTTCCAGCTCTTGGCTATTGTAAATCGTGCTGCTATGAACATTGTGGTGCATAGGTTCTTTGAAATTGATGTTTTGAGGTTCTTAGAATATAATCCTAGCAGTGGAATTGCTGGATCAAAAGGCAGGTCGATTTTTACAACATTTTTACTGATATGTACTTTAGAGCAAGGAATATAAAGAAAAGAATAAACAAATGGGATCTCATCAAAATAAAAAGTTTCTGCGTGGCTAAAGAAAACTATTAAATTAAAAAGACAACCAACTATATGGGAAAACATATTTGCCAATGATACCTCGGACAAAGGTTTAATCTCCAAAATATATAAAGAACTTACACGACTCACACTCTAAGAAGACAACCAACCCAATTAAAAAATGGGAAAAGGACTTGAACAGACACTTCCCCAAGGAGGACATACAGAAGATCCAGAGACACGTGAAGAAATGCTCAATATCACTAGCTATCAGAGAGATGCAAATTAAAACCATAATGAGATACTACTTTACACCAGTCAGAATGGCTATCATAAACAAAGCAACCAACAACAAATGTTGGAGAGTTTGTGGGGAAAGGGGGACCTTAATTTACTATAGACTCTTGAATAAAAGGTTTGCACTGCATGGTTACACTTACATGTGGATTTTTTTAACAAAAATACAGTAAATATCTTAATCTTACGACTTTCTTTTCTTCAGCTTATTTATTGTAAGAATGCAGTATATAATACATAGAATATGCAACATATGCATTAATTGTTTAACAGTAGGCTTTTAGCAGTTAAGTTTTTTGGAACTCAAACACTCTACTTGCATTTTTGACTGTGTGGGAAACTGACCACTCAACTCTGCATTGTTCAAGGCTCACTATACATTTTACAAAGAGGTAATTTGATTTTATCATGAAAAATCTATGGTTTCTTATGTGGTTCCCTTATTATTCTAATGAAACTGATTTAAAATTTTAAGGTAATAAAATTGCTTATAGACAAATCTTTAGGAAATTGGATTCTTGAATTGATTACATCATTTTTTATTTTTTATTTTTTAAATATATTTTATTGATTAGGCCATTACAGTTGTTCTGTTTCCCCCTTCATTCCCCTCCACCCTGCACACCCCCTCCCCACTATTCCCCCCTTTAGTTTATGACCACGTGTCTCAAGTTCTTTATATTCTATATTTCCCCTTCTATTCTTGCCCTCCCCCTATCTATTTTCTACCTACCATCTATGCTACTTATTTTCTGTACCTTCTCCCCCCTTCTCCTTCTCCCACTCCCCTGTTGCTAACCCTCCATGTGATCTTCATTTCTATGGTTCTGCTCCTGATATAGCTGTCCTCTTAGTTTGCTTTTGTTTTAGGTGTGGTTCTTAATAACTGTGAGTTTGCTGTCCTTTCACTGTTCATCTTTTTTATCTTCTTTTTCTTAGGTAAGTTCCTTTAACATTTCATATAATAAGGGCTTGGTGATGATGAACTCTTTGAATTTGACCTTATCTGAGAAGCACCTTATCTGTCCTTCCATTCTAAATGAAAGCTTTGCTGGATAGATCAATCTTGGATGTAGGTCTTTGGATTTCATGACTTGGTTACTTCATTTTTAATGGTCCAAATTTACCCGTCTAAGTTACTTACTATAAAACTTATAGCTAAGGTGAGATAATATGCCCCCAGAATCATTAACCATGAACCTGTTTAAATACTAGAACTAGATCTTGATCATTCTCTGGTTTACTCAAAGAATTTTCCCTATGACTGGCTTGGCCATTTGTTTGAAATCTTTCATCATTCATGAAAAGTAGTTGTTATTTCTTTCAAATTTGGTTTAGGCTTTAAGTATACCAAGTCTCCACAAACTGGAAAAAACCTTATAATGTTTTATCATACATTAAAATAAATGTACAGAGGTAATAAAGAGTAAAAGGGGTGAGACGTATGGTGACCAGAGATAATTTAACCTTGAGTGGTGGGCACACAGTGCAATAAACAGGTCATGTGATATAGAAATGTATACTTGACCCCTATATGACACAGGAACCAATGTCATGGCAATAAATTTAATAACAATGTAAAAATTAATAAATAAATTTATGTATCCACTAGTTTACAAGGATTGAGAGTGAAAGTGCTCACATATGATCATAATTTAGATTTTACATTTTTAATACTATCAAAGGTAGAGAATTCTTAGTGAAATATTTGTTTCAAAGATTGTAAAGATTATTTCAGATATGAATAACTAGCACTTGCATAGTTGAGAATTTACTCATTATAGAATGTGGAATGTAGGTTGTGTTCTATATCAACAGAGTTTCACATACAAAAAAACTTAAGTGTATGTGGATTAAAATTCATGTTGCACACACTGTAAGGAAGTTTGGAGGAAGGAATTTGAATTGATTCACTTACCAGTTACTAGAACTATTCAATTTGAGAACCCTATAAACAGCTCAAGGAATCCTTCTGTAAGCCTTTTTGAAATCTCAATATTATAAAAATAATAATCCTTCTCTAAGCATTTTTTGAAATCTCAATATTATAAATAATTAATTATAAAAACATATACTTGTGTTTAACTACACATTGGGACTACTACAATTTTACAGATCCAAACTCATTTATATTGTTACCCTATAGTGGTTTTCTTTTTTAAATAATAAAAGTGTGTATTCAATGCAGTGGCCAATATTTAGGCTTACTATTTGATTCTACATTTGTGGATGATAAACTGAAAGTTCACTAACATGAGGTGATGTTTAAATGGTTGTAAATAATACAAAATATTAATTCATGTTTTTCCCAATGCCTTTCAGACCATCTTAGAAAACTCAGTTGTTAATTGTAATTTAATTTGAGTCCTCCATAAAATATTAATGTGGACATTTTTTCAAAATTAAATATTGTGTCACATTGAGGACAAAAATTATTCAAATATTTTTGATTGAATAGATTTGTTTCTCCCAATTTGATATAACTGTTTTATATAACTTATAAATAGTATAGTTTTTAATAAAAATAACTTCTTAATTAATTATTTAAGTCCATATTATTTCTTTCTTAAGTCATTATGACCTGCCTGCAGTTATCACTATTAAACATTAGTTTCATTTAAATTTTAAGTTGACATTTGTGATCTTGAGAATATCATACTAAGGAAAATAAGTCAGACAGAAGAAGTTAAGAACCATATGACTTCACTCACATATGGGATATAAAACTTAAATCAACACAGAACAAACAAAAACTCCCTTGCAGACACAGACAATAGTATGGTGTTTACCAGAGGGAAGAGGAGTGTGTGTGGGTAGCTACTCAAAGGTACAGGAGTCGAATACATGGTGACAGAAGGAGACTTGACTTTGGGTGGTAGACACACAATGCAATATACAGATGATGAGTACAGAATTGTACACTTGAAATCTATTTAATTGTATTAACCAATGCCATCCCAATTAATTTAGTTTTTTAAAAAGGTAGTAAATACATGTTCTTCATTCTGTAATGGTACTTTAAAAATTATTCTGATTCTTGCAACTTATACTCTTTTATATTTTGTAATAAAGCTCTTTCAAAATTTTTAGTTATGACTTTCTTCTACTTTTTTTCTTTGTCCTACCTTTGATTAAAAATGTTGCTTTCCTTACAACAATTTTCCTTAAGAAATCTAGAACATAACACCCCCTGCTCACACACACTGTTGGTCTACAGTTCAGAAACTAAAAACACCTCAAAAATTCATGTGAAAAAACACAAAAAACAGCTTTGCACAGTGGCAGTAGCATGGCTGATCGGGTTTATTCAAGGCACAATTATTGCTAATTGAAAAAAAAAAACACAAAAAACAGTCTCTCAACAGATCCCTGAGGTTGTGAGGTTGGAAATGAATTCAAATAAAGGCCACTCTGAAGTTCAGTAATTAAAGCTTAATTTTCCTGGCGGAAGCAGGGTATTGATAAATCTTCTGGTCATGTGCCTTCTCACTCGTATGTATGGTGCAGATAAATCCTCCTATTTAACTGTCACTGTTTTATAGCTCATTTTCTTAATACATTAGACTTTTGTCCTGTTTGTTACATTTTAAAAACCATGGTATATTTAATGCTTGTACATTACTTAAAATAAATATATTGAAATTGTGAACATACATCATTCTAAGTACTGTGATCAATTTCTCAGAGAAGACACGAGGCACAGTAGATTATAAATAATATCTCTTGGATTTTTTTTCTTTCAAGTTCTCTAATTATTTTAACAGAAAATTTGGTTATTGAATTGTTACACTGTCATAGCCTATATGGTTTTATAGGTAATTAGACTTCACATCACTTGTCCTTAATTCCTAGAAAATTATATTCTAGTGTAATTTTATCACCTGAAATGGTTAAATGGAGGTTCATTTTCTGTGCACTTGAGAATTCCACTCTCCAGAAAATGGACCATGCATTATATCAATTTAATATATGACCTCATCATTGTCCATGTTGTTAAAATTTACTGCCTTTGTTATATGCAATAAAGGCAAACTATGTCTTTTAAAATATTTTAAGAATCTAAACAGTAATATATGTTCAATCGTCACTTTTATTATGATGTTTTGAAAGACAAAAAAGGGTGTTAATGATTCTTTAATTTGTGTGTAATGATCTACATATAAATTTTAACATGATATTTTGTATCCCATAAAAATTTATATTTATTCATCTCTTACTGATTTTTGTGTCATAGTCAGCTGTGTGTGATATATGACCCAGAAAGATTATTTTTATATTTTGGCATCTCTTCAGTTCTTCGTTTACTCTTCATTGCCTCTGAAGTATTCCTGTTAAAATATCTTCTCCTTTCCACTAAATAATTAAACCTTTTCTAGTGCTTATACTTGTCAGACAACTACCTATATGATAGTTACTATTTTAATGGTGGTTTAATTTTCATATGCATGTTGCTCTCTAGAAAAGCTTACCATAAAAGTAAACGGAACTCTAATTAGGTTAAAACACCAGTTAGTAAGAATATAACATACACTCGATACAGTGACTGTCCCTCCCTCCCTCCCTCCGTTTGTTCATCTCCCTCTCCCTGTCCCTCTCTGTCTCCCTTCCCCTCCCACTCCCCCCTCTATGAAACCAAAGAATACAGCACAAATAATCAACTACTATAGCTTCCTAAGCAAACAAACATATTTTAAATATTTGCTACTTGATGGTTAATGAGGTTTTTAAATTTGTTGTTCTTGTTTTCTCATGTTTTGTTGCCACTGTGATAAATCCTATACTTACCTTCTCTCCACCTGAGGTTCCTAATGAAATCTGCCTTAAAATGATATTAAGATGAGAACAATTTGTTATTTAATTCATGGCTGGAAAATACATGAAACCCGCTCCTCCACTCCCACGCAGACGTCTGATAAGTGTCACAATGCAGAAAACAGCATAGGTCTAAGTATTTGGCATTCATTTCTACCTTTGTCTCCCTCCAGACAAAATAACCAGTGTTGCTTAACAAGTCTTGACCTGACTTATTAACTCAATAGCAGGCTCAGGAAAAATAGAATAGAAAAAGTGACCTTTGGAACCAGGAAGCTTCATGATCCTAATGTTATCTTATGAAATTACAGAATAGTTTGTTAAAGTATCATCATTATAAAAGACATCTATGAAAAGCCCAAGGGAACAGCACACCTAGGAGCAAAACCGTGGATACTTTCCCTCTAAGCACAGGAACAAAACAAGGGTATTCGCTCTTGCTACTTCCTTTCAAAATTCTATTAGAAGTTCTATCTAAGGTAATTAGACAAGAAAACAAAATAAAAAACATGTATATTGGGAAGGAAGAAGCAAAACTATCATTATTCACAGATGACATGATCTTGTATATTTAAAAAATCATACAGAATTTACTAAAGGCTATTAACACTAACAAACAAGTTCAGCAAGACTGCAAGATGCAAGATTAATATAATATAATCTATTTATCTCTATACATGTACAATAATCAATACAAAAGTGATATTACAATTTCATGTGAGATAAAAATAATGAAATAATTAGAAAATAAATGGAAAAAGAAAACTTATAGTTTGAAAACCCTAAAGCATTATTTAAAGAAAAGTTAAATAAATATTATAAAATGGTAATACACCACAAATTAATCTACAAATTCCATATAATCCCTATCAGGATTTCAATTTCTTTGTGGAAACTGAGAACCAATTTTAAAATTAATATAGAGCTATATAGAAAACTATCAAGAAAATGAAAAGACAAGCCACAGAATGAAAGGAAATATTTGAAAATCATAATCTTATAAGGAACTTGTATCTTAAATGCATAAAGAACCCTTACAAATTAAAAATACAAATTCAAATATATGAGTTTTAAACATGACCAAAGGATCTGGTTAGATAGAATAGCAAGATGTTCCACATTATCGTTCATCAAAATAATACAAATCAAAGCCTCAGTAATATACCACATCAGATCCATTTTGTGTATGTGACTTAGGATGGTTTTATATGATGGCTATTATGAAATTATATAATCAAAATGATAAAATGAGATAACAACAAGTATTGGAAGCCTCATAAAATGCTGGTGGGAATGTAAAATGGTGCAGCCTCATTGGAAAACATTGTGGCAGTTCCTCAGCTGCTTACACATAGAGTTATTGCTGGACACAGCAATTCTACCCTTTCATTTATTTCCAAAAGAAATGGAACTTAAAATCATGCAAAAATTTGTCCAGTATTTATATGCTTTTGATGATAACAAACTTTTTCATGAAAGTCAAAAGGTGGAAATAACTCTGTAGCAATTGATGAATCACCAACATGTGACACATATCATTTGGCCACAAAGAGGAATGACTTACTGATATATGCTACTATATAGATAAACATTGCAAACTTTATGCTTCATGCAAGTAACGAGTCACAAAAGACCACACATTGCATGTTCCATATTTATGAAAAGTCCAGAATAGGAAAATCAATGGCAATAGGAAGTGGTGGCTTTGGGATGGGGGGCCCAGGGATCTGAGAAGATGACAGCTAAGAATGCAGTTTCTTTATGAGGTGATAAAAATGTTCTAATATTGGCCATAGTGATGGTTTCACATACCTGTGCATATACTAAAAAACATTGAATTATGTATTTTGGGTGAATTATATAGTATGTGAACCATATCTCCATAAAGCTGTTATTTAAGAAAAAGAAGTTATTATCAAAATTGGGTTGTGCATAGATATACTGAGCAGCTTAAAGCACTGAATTGCACAGCCCTGTGATTCAGTGAGGTGCATTATTGAACAGCTTTAAAGTTCTTTGGAAACTATTATGAACATACAATTTCACTCCATTATTATTAAAAGAAAAATATCTGGTTTAAAGCTCTGCAAGTACATATACTACTCTAAACATTATTTGCAAAAGCTGCCAGTAGTTTGATGTCTTTCCAAGGTAAATCCACAGCTCTAAGTGTAATATGCTCCCTGACTGGTGGCATGACTCAGTTGGAGCGTCACCCAGTAGCCCAGGAGTTGCGTGTCCGGTTCCTGGTCAGGGCACACACCTAAGTAGTGGGTCAGTTCTGGGTCTGGGCTTATCTGATGTCCCGCCCAAGCACTTTTGGGGAGGCAACCCATTGGTGTTTCTCTCTCACATCAATGTTTCTCTCTTCTTTCTTCTCTCTTTTCCCCTCTCTATAATAGCAATGAAAAAATGTCCTTGGGTGAGGATATAAATGAATGAATGAATGAATTGTTTAATTAATAATTTCCTTAATGCTTGCAATCAAAATTTTTTAAAAATTCCAAAATGCTTTTGTGTTCAAGCTTATGGTGTTAAACAGACATGTCTTCAAAAGAGGTAAAGAATGCTTAATGTGGGAACCTATTTGTAGAGACAAAATCTAAATATTGATTTGTCCAAGTATTGTCACAATATACAAAATACTATAAGCCCTAATAAGAGTTGTATCAGCAGAAAGATCCTTCCCAAAATGGAGAATTATCAAAAATATTTCACCTTGCATTTTCAAAAACTAAGTAGCATCAGTTTATAATTTACAAATTAAAAATTAAGTTGCTAAATGTATAAATTTCAATTACCTAACAAATATAGGGTCTGGCACAAATAACACCTCTTTTCTTACAAAATCATAAGCATGTAATTCTGTAACATAATATACCAGACTCAAGCATACCAAATGACATTTTAGGTGAAATGTTCAAGTTAAAATTATGAATTATTACATCCATATTATTACCCTACCAACCACACTCAAATAGGCCTTACTTCTACTGGTCCTTGTATATATTCAGAAACACTAGCCAGAAAATTTTTAACCAATCAGGCTATAACATTAATAATGCATTATTAATTATTATATTATATAAAATGACATATTTTGACATTTTAATTTTGTGTGGTTTGTCGTATATCACTATTACACTATTTACATTGTTATAAAATATTTTTAAAGAACCTAATCAACAAAACAAACGAGCAAGCAAGCAAGATATGTACATGCTTACAACAAGCAGAGGGGAGGTGGGAGGGGATAATGGGGGAAGAGGAGGGGTTTTCAGGGACAAGTATAAAGGACACATGGACAAAACCAGTGAGGGGTAGGATCTAGGGTGAGGAGTGGGGATGGCTATGTTAGGGGGGGAAGGTGGGGGTGAAATGGAGACAACTGTACTTGAACAACAATTAAATTTAAAAAGAAAACACTATATACTGAATTTCTTTAAGCACTGTTTTGATTTTTGAATAAAAAGGATATTAACCTACACTTTCATTTAATATTAGTTCTAACATGTTGTACAATTAGATTAGAGAAAGTTAATGAAAAACATGTGCAATTTTGCCCCACCTGCTGTGGTTCAGTTGGTTGTGCATCATCCCATAAAGCGAAACACTGCTGGTTTGATTCTTGGTGAGGGTACAGGCCTGGATTGCGAGTCTGGTCCCAAGATGGGGGTGCAGAAAAGAGGCAAAAATAATCAATGTTTGTGTATGACATCAATGTTGATGTTCTCTCCCTCTCTTTCTTTCTCCCCTCCCCCTCTCAAAATAAATAAATAAAATTATTTTAAAATGTCCATTTTTGAAGGTTTTGTTCATACTATTGACTATGAAATAACTGTGATACCAGTCAGCCTCTGTATGTTTCTCATCTTCAATTTTTAGCTGTTTTTTGTGAAGATTTAGAGCATGTCTTCTTCCAGAATTACAGTTTTGTCAAAAGAAAGCCACTAAGATTCTTTCTGGAAATGCAATGAAAATATTGAAACGATGGACCATAAAATCTAACTTGGATAATTATGTAAATGGGGATTGGAGAGAGCAAGGAGATTGGGTTGGCTTATCAAATGATACATAGTTAGCAGAAAAAGTGGGGTAGGTATGGTGGTCAGTATAACCATAGATTAAGATGTGTAAAGATTTTAGACTGCAGTACTTTGGTATGAGAAAATGTTTTAAATCTGACTATGGAGAGAGTAGCTAAAATAAAAAGGGAAAATGTTTATGAGCAGTAAGTTGAAGAAACAAATTCCACATATTGAATGTGTCTTCCAATATCTGATGAAAAACTCTACATGGTGGTCCAGTTACAGTACAGGAACCCATGATGAGAATGTATGACAGATTGAGAACTGAAGTTTGAAAGAACAATGACAGGTAAACAATTTTCATTAGGTCAGCCAATAAAATGATTAAATGTGAAATACTGTGGTTTATAAACACACCAAAAAATATGCACACCAGTCTTTTTTAATGTCTCCTAGTGTAACAGTAAATTAAGTTGACTAGCAATTATTCTGGGCCTTTTGATGGTAAATTTAAGTAAAATATGAATTCACAAGAACATTTATTCAATGTCCATATGAAGTATTTGATTTTAATATTACTTCATCTAATATTTTTATCCCCCTATCTTCTTCTCAAAAGTGTATTACCTATAACTATTTCTGTTATGTAGAATTATATTACTGGTATAATAACAACATTTGGACAAATTAAAGTCTTAAATAAGCATGAGAAATATCTTTAAAACTTAGATGTTATAAATCAATATGCAGCATTAAATAAGACAAAATTATTATAGTATTTTCTATCAAAACCATATCTGGTATAGATAAACCAAAATACATTGAAATTTTTAGATAATTACTATTTGTCATATATAATGCACACACACACATAACACCTTTATAGAATTAGAAAACATGGGCAGTAAAAGTATACAGAAACTTGCTGTTGATGGTTTGAAACTTCTTTGAGAACTGTAAAACTGTTTCATAGATCCTTTGTCATGGGTGGACTTTATCAACTCAATATTAGTTTTTGTTAAAAATAATATGATTTATGAATGTTGATTTGTTAAAATGTAAGTAGGAAATTTAGGTTTATGATGGTAGTTCCAAAATAATATTAGGGTATTTTAACAGTGTATCGATAATTATATAAATCCTGCTTTGTAGAAATACTCATTTAAATTTAATAAATTGGATTAATATATAAATATGTAAGCAATAATAACTGCATTATTAAATCAACTAATTGAAGCAAATTAATTTGGATTTGTAATTTCAAATAATAAAAAACGAATGGTATGCAATCTAAGCTCCCAATCATCATTACTACTGATGCCTCTGAGTTGACAGGTTTATAAGGGGAAAGATTTCATAATTTGAAAGAATGAAGCAATTATCTTTTTATAATGTAATTTATGTAATTTGACAATCAGGCATGACATAACGGCAATATAAACATTAGTAATGTCTTAATATGAATAAAATTGAAACAATATTCATGATTCCTATGCATTTCCTTCTCTACTTTCATATGATTTAATTTAATAGAACTTAAAAGAAATGCATTATAATTCAGGAGTTGACATTTTCAACAATAAATCAAATGAATCAAGAGTAAGGTACCTAGAGAAGACAATAATACAATAAAATTAAATTAAAAGAGAAAATTCAAATCTCTGCCTATGAGAATAGAAACATATTATAAATTTTATGTAATGAAAAGTTTATTAATATATATTAGCTTGTATTTTCACATATATTAAAATACAGGGATACAGGCAACTGTCACTGTTTCAAGAATGTAGGAAATGGCGAATTAACTATCCCATGTTCTGGTAGCTCAGTGACAGAGTCAGGAATTGAAACCAGAGATTAGCAACAAAAACAAAAACAAAAAATTGGTGGATTTAGCCACCAATGTGCACCACGCTCTCCCACACAAAAAAGTATATCTTCAATGCCTTATGTGACAATAAACTTTAATTATAGTTATTAAGAAAAAACACACAGAGCTCCCTTCATCTTCAAATTAGATGCTTCTTTTTAAATTAAAGAAGACATAACCATTCTCATTGTCTTTCTTGCATAATAAAACAAGCAACATCTCATGACTGAAATATGTTGAGGTTTCAGCAATATTAGGAACTAGTACTCTTGATTGAAATAATTATCTATTGTTTTATCTAATACATCCTTGAAACACTCCCACAGTCTTTAAAACTTTTGGGGTATCTTAATAATGAATATTCATTTGAGACTAAAACTCTTTCATATTGAAGCTTTGCTTTATATGTTGATTAAGACACAAGTGTCTGTATAAATTTCTAAGCAATTTCAAGTCTACTTTAAATTCATGATTAAAGACACTCAAATATAGAGTGTAAAGCATAAATTTAAATAAAAATTATGGAGTTAAATATTGTAAAAGTATCAACTACCTGTTACATATTTTTATACAAGTCTTCAGTTACAAGAAAGATATTACTTGTTGGCATTATTAAAAGTGTTATTGTGTCCTTTATATTCTCCAGCAATATAATAGATATATGAATAATTGAAATATTATCTACTTTTTAAAGGAATGTTAAAGCATTCAGGTCTCTCAAGATCAAATTAAAATAAGCTTGAGAGGAAACTATCATTAATATTTTAGAACTCACTCTTTTATATTATGACAAAACAAAGCCAAAACAATGAAAGTAGCACGTGTGTATTTTTCATTTTCAGTCTAAAGGGTGACCTTGTAGATCTTGCCGATGTGTTATTGGGCAACAACTACACTCAGTAATTTCTTTCTTAATATTTGTAGCTGGAATAACTTGGCAAAAACATAAGGTTTATATGACCCTCAGTTTTAAATAATTTAACTCATCTGGAAATATCTTTGTTAGACATCACATTGCTATGGTATCTTTCCTCCACTTACCAAATTTATTATCATGTTGGGATTTGGTAGGTCATCAAAAGGACCAATTGGATTTTCTCCCCCCAAAGTGTTCATTATTCAAGTTCAATATTTGACACTAAACAATGGTTTGTCTAAAATAATTACGATAATAGTAAAAGCAACGTCATGTAACATAATTTTAACTTCATTATTTGTCTTATAAACCAGTTAGATTAGATTAACATATATAACTGTAACATAGTATTATTCCAAATTTTTGTCTCCTAGTCTGACATCACAATAACATTTTTCATAGGATACCATCTAAAAACTTTAACTTAGTTTGTTTCAATTTGAATCAAAACATTTCTATTAGCTTCCTTCATAAGTACCTTCAGTGATATTTTATTGTTATGGTTTTCCACCTGGATAATTTATGTCATACATCCCATTTTATTGCTTTACTTTATAGTCACAATTTTCCTAATTGTTAATTTTATCATTTGCTTTATAAGGTCATATATTTACATGTAATTCATTTACATAGACTTTTAAAAAATACCCTGTGGAAGTTACATTTTATAGTTGCTATTCCTTTTTTGCAATGCAATTACCTGACTTAAGCTTCGATTGCCCAGGCATCCACTTCAAAGAGCCATGTCTGATATGGCTGCTGCACACACACAGACACTCACACACAGAATACCAGTCACAGGACTACAGAGCCAAGCTGTCCCTCACCGTTCCCTCCACCCACTCCCAAGCACACACCGTGTCCCTACCTCAGGATTCTTGGTTTTACAGATCTTGGCTGACTAGTCTAAATGACAATTTGCAATCTAGTTTTTTTTCCCTTCTCATGTTTTAAATTTTCAGTTTTTAAAAATCCATTAATACAGAATAAGCCAGGAAACCCCCACCCTTGATTCAATAAAAGCAGAAATACCCACCATACTCTCCTCATCCCCTAACTCTACCCTGTGCTCCCAGGTGTGCCAGGCAATTTCCAGGTCTTGTTTGTAACAAACCTCGTCTCTTTCCTGTTTCCTGATGGTTATTGCTGAAGGTGTCTTATCTTTAGGGTGAGAGCTTTGCTTGCCTACAAAAACTTGTTTATAATAAAAGGATTCTATCTGTACAAACTTGAGATTCTTAAAGCTGTTATGAAAACCAAAATCCTATTTAAAATATGATTCAAGGTGTAAGTTAACAAGGTTGTTTTGAGAGGGTACATATGAAGAAGATCAAAAAGGAAATTCAATACATTCAAGGGTGAAATTGTGGATAAAAAAGAAAAACAGTTGTGTGTTTCGTGAATGTGATATCACCGTTTACAGTTTTCCACCTCTTCTAATATGTACAAAAATGTCTACCTGTGCAAATTGAAATATTTTCATGCAAAGCGGAAAGAGTGTAATCCATTATTGACCTTTGCAGTGCCCACTCCTCCAATTATTTAGTACCTGTGGGTATGTTGCTGGTGCGAATAGGGCTCTTCCACTGAGTCAGGAGAAAAGAATTTTGGAAATCCACAAGTAAGAGGATAAGGTTTCGTGGTAAGATTTATTAGAGCAACAACAATGGACTGCACCCAGTCTCCTGGTGTCTTATCCACTACCAGATGGCTTAGCTCCATCTTGCCACAGGGTAAGTCCAGTCTCTGGGGTTGCAAGCCCACACTTGTCCCCACCAAGCCAAGAAGGGCCAGAGCCCAGCACACAGAAGTTCTCTGTCTCATTTCCCCATCTGACCATGGGCCACCTAAGCTGTGCTTGTGCCACAACCAGTGTTGTACTTGGGCTCACTCTTGGGCCTGCTCTTGGACCTGGGGTGCAGCCAGGCCCTCAGGCCTGCTGTGGAGAGACAGTGCAGGAACAATGAATGAACAACTGCCACCCACATAGGCCTTTGTTAAGCTTTGAATATATTATCTCAGGTTTGGGAGAGAGCAGGTTTTTTTCCCAAACTAATGTACCTCTTTCCTAGTCCTTCATGGGCTTGTGCTGTGTCCTCCCCATACCCAACTAACTGGGTCTTTTTCTCAGGTTCACCAGGCTAGACTCACCCATTTATGTCACCTTTTTGGCTTCTAATACCCACACCCCAAATGTTTCGCCTTGTTATCTGGCTTCTACTGCACATGGAATTATCTTTCCCTCTGCCATCTCGACTTTTATTGGGCATGTACCGAGCAAAAGAATTTCCCCTTTGTTGCTATTCCTCTCCCTGCAGTGTCTGAATGACTGGACCAGTCCTCTCCTAGGGAGACTAAAAGCTGATCCTTCTTCCCCACGTGGGGGGAAGGAGGGCTATTTAAACCCTTTGGTGGGGATTTGACTAGCAGACTAGCAACCAAGGGATTTGAAGCTTCCAGACTTAAGCCTGATTAAGTATAAATTCCAGACTCAATCAGGCCCAGCCAGTCTAGCTCCTTTCCCTTTATTAACTCCTAGCTGCTGATGCTAATGAGTAAAGAGGAAGGATTAAAGACAAAGGCAAACTGAATGTTAGGGTCTGTTAGACCCTCTTCCACTAACTACTATTATAATTATATGTAAATAACTTCTAAACTTATTATATAAAGTCAAACTAGAGTATAGGCAATAATAACTCATTAAACTTGGGGTCTACAGGGAGAAAATATACACCTAAATAAAGTAGTTAGGTAGACTACGAAAAAAAAATGAGTAAGATGCTAATGTAACAGAACCCAGGTTGGCTGCTTGCCACAACAAAAGCCAAACTCATAAGAAGGTGCTGATGAAAAGGAAAGAGGTTAGTTATTTCAATGCCACTTACCCAAGATTCTCACCCTGAAACCCATCCTAACATCTCAGTGCAGCCTAGGTCCCCAGTGCAGGGCATGTGTGAGGTAACTACACACTGATGTTTCCTTCCCTCTCTTTCTCCTTCCTCTCAAACTTCAGGAAAGCTGAAGCATTGATCCCAATGGCTGGGTGCCTCAGCTTCCCTACATTCCAGAGGCTCTGAAGTAGGAAGTCTTATGACTCATAGTCTAAGTATGAGGTGAGATGCCATGACCACAGACTGACTTGCACAAAATTGTCCACTATAGCAATGGCTAAAATCAGATATGTTCTGAAAAGATGGGACATACAGCATTGGTCTTATCAGCACCACACACCCCTACCAAAGAGCAATGCTGTTATTACTATGCATTCATTTATAACAAAATTATTTTATATATTAATTATCCTCTTTTATACATCAATGTCAACTAAATTCTTCTAACTCTACACTACCTTACAACGTTGCCCCTTTTCCTCTACTCAATAAATGACTTATTCACTCTAGAAAAGATGGTCTGTAGATACAAAATACATGAAGTCTTCTAGAAGCCATGTAAATGATCATCAATATAGCCTCTTGGGAGGTGGCAACAAGAAATTCCTTATCCAGTTTGTTATTTATCAAAGTTTCGCCTTACTGGACATTTACTTACCCTGAATTCATCATTGTTTGTAGAATTCAGTCAGTCCCATGATTCCTTCTGCCTCAGGGTCAACAGCAGAGTTGCAGCACAAGAGGTAAAGCATATGCACTATGAGGGTAAGGCCCATGAATCTGTTTGTTGTCCCTGTGTGCAGCCAGCCATTCAAACATAAGGTAAATGCCAACCAAGTCTTCTTCCCGAGCTGATCTCTCCCTCTGTGCTCCCTGTTCCCCCTCATTTCTCTCTACCCCCTTCTCTGCTGGTGCAAGAATAATGGTGAGGACCAGAATCTACTTGTCTTTACCACCAGGGGTCTGGAAGGTCATACACACCTATCTGCTTAAATAACACACTATTTAGGTCTTTATTGACCATCTCATTTACAATTAAAACCTCCATTTGATTAAGCATCCCTGTTGCCCCTTCTATCTTTTTTCTATAATAATATTGACTATCTCCTACTCTATATTATATATTTAACAAATCCTCTTTGAATTTATGCCTATTCTTAGAGGATGAACCCTGTTAAGAAGGACTTCCTATTTTCTCTGCAAGATCCTTAGGATCTAGAGAAGTAGACATTCACCAAATACATTTGAATAATTTAGCAATGTTTGAATGAATATACCTTCAAAACTATTTATTTTCTTATCCAGATAACATGACAAAATGTCTAGATACATTTTGGAATCAATGAGTTAGATATAAATTATTGTGCATATTAAACACCTTAAAATATAGTTTTGCATTCCATTTTATATTTGTATTTCCCATAGTTCTTCAGCTATATTCCCGATGAAATGGATATTTCTCAGAGGTATATTTTTTAAGAGTGAATATTTTACTTCCCAAAAAACCTTGGGTTTGTCCAAAATCTTCATTTTCCATTGTACAGTGGAGGACATGTGAACTGGTCACAGAAGACTTGAGTTAAATTTATTCCCTTTACAGACATCCTACAGATTTCTCTATTGTTACCTGTTGTCTAAAGTTACTAAGAAAAACCATCCTTTAATTTCCCTCTTTTAGTGATCTCCTATTTATTTTCCCTGGACGCTTGCAGGATTTCTTCTTCGAACCCAGAGATCAATGAGTTTACTAGAACACGTGTCAGTCTTTTGGAAGTTAATGTTGTGGAGTCGCTGAATTACAGTGAGTGTTTTGAACTGTCTGTTCAGTTTTTTATTCACTATAGGAACTGTTCTGTTATTTTAAAATATTTTCTGTATTACTTTTTCTGAATAGTTTCTGTATTATTTTTCCTGGTCTAAACATCAATTTTCAAAAACATCAGTTATGTGTATTTTGTATCGGCACTGCTTTTATCCAGAAACTCTTGAAACCAATTTTGTATACTTGCTTTATCTCACTACTCTGTAGTATATTCATATATCCCCCTTGTTGCTCCTGTTGCTGTTTTATCTGAACAATCCTTTTTGCAAGATTTTTACTGTGGTCTCATTGCTTCCTTTCCTGTATTCTACCATGTCTTCAACTTATTTCAAACATCACTTGATTTCATACTGCTCATTTTTCTGTTCGATCATTTAATATTTTAAAATTTTGCACCATAAAATGTCTTCTCTTTCATAGAATACATTTTAAAAGTATCTTATCAGAAACTTTTTCCATGGTAGGAAAGTTTCCCTAGCCTGTTCATTCCCATCATCATTATTATATGATCATTTGTATTTCAGTTTGCTAATCCCATCTATAGCCTCCAATTCTTCTCTTCTCCCAACCACAACTAAAAAGATTTGTGACTAAAGCTTTTAATTATTATAAAGTATGTATTTGATATTCCGATTTTAAGTTGACTGATAGTTACCAAAATATGCTGAGATTATTGGTGGAAATTCTGAAGAGAACCAATGAATACCACTTTTAAAGAAACTTTATCTCACGTTCCAAACCAAATTAGTCCACCTATACCCTCATCTCACATAAGAAATAAATGTTTGTTTTTTATGCTTTCTGGTCAAAGTGCCTTTCTTTGTGTAGTAATCTCCATGTAGGAGAAGATTGTAGTGTGAATTCACATCAAGGTATCTGGCATCTAGTACAATGTGTAATACTTGTTTTCAGTGAGAGAAAAATAATTGTTATGAAGAAAAAATAACTAATAATTGTATAGTACCTACTGTGTTGACATGAATTGTTTTAAGCTCTACATATTTTTAAGTTTATTTAATCCTCACAACAACCCAGGATGGTAAGCACTATTGCTGTCTCTACTTAACGGTTGAGGACACCGAGGCAAACTTGGGTATAGAACTTGCTTTTGATCCCAAAGCTTGTAAGTGGCAGATCCCTTTCAAGCCCAGACTTCAGTACTGAATCTAAGACCTGGTTGTTTAGCTATTTTGGTAAATTGTTCTTCAAGCATTATAAAAAGAAGCCCATTTGATAACTATTTGCCCAGTCTAAATTCATTTAGGGCACATTTGAAAATACCTAATTTTCTAATTTATAGTTACCTAATTCCTTGCTACACATAAGTATAAAGTAACACCCTCTGGGGATTATCTCACTAGCACTTCACTTACTTTTCACAGAATAGAAAGCAGCAAAACTTACTCATTTAGATAAGAGTTCAAAAGAAAGGAAATCTAAGAGGGAGACTGATTTCCTCAACAAAGCACCAGCTTCCAAAGGAAACTTTGGCAAAGCACCAGGTCAGACTTGTGGAACAAGGAGTAATAAGAAATTCATCTCTTTCTTTCCTTTTTCTTAGCAAAAGAAATTCTGTTTCTTGTCTCTAAAGGATCCTCTATTACCATGTCAGGAACTAAGTTTATTTAAGCTTCACACTGCAGCTTAGAAAAATCAGAGTCTAGATGTGAGAAGAGAGACAAAAACAGAGAGTCAACTAGGAACATACAGATTTCTGTATTAATTAATGTGGAAAGAAACCACTTGGATTCTCTATCTATGCACACACATATATTATTCTATATTTAATATGTATATCCATACTAATGTGTGCAGGTATGTGTTTCTCATAATATAATAAACATTCCCCAATCCATTAGCCACCTGTGTTCTGGGACATGGACAACAGTAGACATCTGTCTATGTCCTCTTCACTCACCTATTTCCTTTGCTGTCCATTGCATGAAATTTTGGTTATCATTTCCTCACTTGTCATTTGGTCATCTGTGTGTGCACTACAATATCTGTATGTGTGTGCTTTCACAATGGAAATGCATAATAAGCCTAACATATTATTCTGAGAAAAATTGTCAGACATAGTTTGAATTAGGGATATTTAAAAAATATCTAACCCAGATTCCTCAAAAAAATTGAGAAACTGTCAAAATGAACAGGAGCCTAAGGAAAAGTGATGACCAATTGTGGTATGATATCTTGATGGGAGTCCAGAAACAGAAAATAGATATTAGGAAACACCTGAGAAAATCTGAATAAAATATCAAGTTTAATTAATAGTAATGTGTCAATATAGGGTTGTTAATTGTAATAAATGCATTATATATGACTGAATCACAGAAGAAAATAGCTGAATGTATATTAAACTCTCTAATATCTGCAAGTCTTTGAAAAACCTAAAATTTCTATAAAATAATTTTTAGAAAGTACTACTGTTATTATTATATTGATTTTATAGAATGTTAATATTAAAATATATTTTAATTACTGAAGAAATAGTAGTTCATATAATCATTTTGTGAAATGTGCATTTGATTTCAGTTGAAACTCAGTGATCAAGATATTTTTTCAGTATCTCTTTTTTTACATTGTTTCATTGTTGTTCAGTTACAGTTGTATCCATTTTCCCTTCACCACTCCCTGCCCCCCCAGTCATCCCCACTTCCCACCCTTGATACTATGCCCCTTTGGTTTTGTCCATGTGTCCTTTATACATGTCAATATCTTTCTTGAAAATGTCAAATCTAGAAATCTCTCAAAAAATGGTTATTTTTTTCTTAACCTTATCATTTTCAATATAGATTTATGAGTTACCTATCATGACTTTGAGACCATTTGGAAAAGCTCAAGCAAGTATGTGAAGAAAGACAAATCATCACCAGTCCCAATACTCAGTCAGCAATCACTGAGTCCTGGACACAAGTATCATAACAAATGGGACTACATCTGTGGGAGGACACATAATATTACCTCAAAAACACATTGGGTGATTTTTTCCCAATAAAATTTTTAGCTCATTTGGTTGCATTTTTGGAGGTTAAGTAATTAAACATGGGATAGGAATACTTTCATCCAGCTCTGAAAAGCCAGCATGCAGCAAATAGAGCCTGTTTGTCAAACGTGGGAGGTGAATTTAATGAGGCTTACTTCTGAACAAATGTATTTTCTGTTAATTGATAGTCATAATATTATTAAACCTGTGGATTTATAAAAGGAGAATTTCAAATAAATTTAGCAATTCTATTGGATCCTGGGACACATTCTCTAAAATTATTGCTTTTTCACTTAAGTATTAAGTATTAAGTGAAAAAATAGACTCTATCCCCTGCACCAATGTTACAAAATGACTAATGTTTATTGCCTTGTGTATATGAGCATGGTAATTTTTGAGTTGTATTTTGGTTGCTATATTGCTTAGGTTGTAATAATAGATTATTTGAATATATCAAATATGTGTGATAAAAATAACTCATGTCTTGTATCAAGCCGTTGAAGTAAATATATAAAAACTTGTAGCAATAATGTGTATTTCAATTTTACTGGAAATAGCATAAGGAAGAGATATGTTAATAAATGTATTTTTAGAGCTGATTTAAGGAATAAATAATCTGTAATGACTAAAAGGAGAAAAATCTAGCAAAGGAAGAATGTTTAGTTTCAAATATAAAAACCTGGCCTGGAAATAATAAAAGTTAAAGGGAAGAACAAAAGATAGCAACAGATTATGCCCATGAATTAAACTTAAACCTAAGGTCAGAGATGATCTTTCCTGAAATCTACACAAAGACAATGGGAATCATTTCATGTTTTTTAAATAGTGGGAACCATTATTTAAGCAGCCAAGCCAACCAGACCCTGAAGCCTGCATGCAATTACTATATTGGCAACTGCTTATTTTTCGATGACATAGTTGTTATGGTTCTAGAAAAACATGATAAAAATTTGGGAAACTGCTGCCAAAAGAGTCATGAATCAATTCAAGTGATTCGCTATTTTAACAGAAATTATTGGTTTCACACCAAGTCTCAGACACTATAATCAGCTTTGATCAACGAACAGACACACCTGTCCCCTCCCTCACAGAGCAGATAATGCTGGTGAGAAAAGTATACCCACAAAGAACAGCTATATACACACAAAAGCACTCAGATGAATGCTGTCACTTTGGAAGTCTGTTATTCTGAGACTTCACCCAGTTTGGGGGACCACAAGGGGCTTGCCGGATGTAAGGTCATTAGCCTGAGACTTGAGCAACATAGAGGGGAGAGTTACAGTCACTGAGATTAGTAAGGGTCTTCTAAGTATTACTAGACAATTTTAATTTAGTCTTAGTATTGTTTAACTACAGACTATTAATTAACTTATCTGTCTCAATTTCCTCAATTATGAACCAATTCCATTTTTTTTCATTTTTCCCTGAGAATCATAAGATAACATCACCTACAAAAAAGTTTCCATCAGACTGTCAGCTGATTTCTCAAAAGAGACCTTACAGGCAAGAAGGGTCTGGAAAGAAGTATTCCAAGTCATGAAAGGCAAGGACCTACATCAAGATTGCTCTATTCAGCAAAGCATTCATTTAGAATGGAAGGGCAGATAAAATGCTCCTCAGATAAGGTCAAGTTCAAGGAATTCATCATCACCAAGCCCTCATTATATGAAATGTTAAAGGGACTTATCTAAGAAAAAGAAGATAAAAAAGATGGACAGTAAAAGGACAGCAAACTCACAGTTATTAAGAACCACATCTAAAACAAAAGCAAACTAAGAGGACAGCTAGATCAGGAGCAGAACCATGAAGATCACATGGAGGGTTAGCAACAGGGGAGTGGGAGGAGGAGAAGGGGGAAGAAGGTACAGAAAGTAAGTAGCATAGATGGTAGGTAGAAAATAGATAGGGGGAGGGCAAGAATAGTAGGAGAAATATAGAATGTAAAGAACTTGAGACACGTGGTCATAAACTAAAGGAGGGAATGGTGGGGGAGGGGTGTGCAGGGTGGAGGGGAATGAAGGGAGGGAATAGAACAACTGTAATGGCATAATCAATAAAATATATTAAAAAAGTAAAGCAATTAAAATGTTCATAGTACATCCATAACTGCTCAATATTACAATGTCATTATTATACTGAAGAAAAAATTTCTAAACACTTTTTAAACTGAGAAACATAAAGAAAAATAAGTAGCTCATTTTAGCTGACCAGCTAAGAAACAATCATCTCTTCTTAAATCATAGAAACATCAATAGATACGGAGGAAAGAGGAGAATTGAGAGCTCTTTAGGGGGTGGAATCATGAGGACCTAATGAACAACATGGACCTTAGGAGAGAAGAGAATGCAAAAATTCTGACTGAGTTCCAGGTCTGCATAAAATAAGTGGAGGAACAAATTGTAAGTGGAAAGAGGATGAGTTGAATTTTGAACACATTAGCTTTAAGGTACTTCCAAATCATCTATCTTTTTATCTGTCTATAATTCATTGATCATATAAATATTAGCTTATGAGAAAATAAATTATTAGGGTAATTCTTAATTCAAGATCATTAATAATAATCTTTAAAATAAATGCAATTATAATTATTATCATTGTCATTGTTATAGACAATGGAACATGTAACTATTGAGTCAATCTTCTTAGTATTTGTCATATATCAATTTATTTAACCCTCACAGCAACCTGATGAGATACACACTGTTATCAACCTCATTTTACAGCTTAGGAAATTGGAGCACAGGAAGATGTGGCAATTCACCCCAAACAGTGGGATGTTGCAAAACTTCTATTCAAACTCAGGAGCCTGGCTGCGTAAGTCATGCTCTCTATGATTAGACCGGTATGACGTTCATGAGTACATAGAGTGAGAGAAAGAAGTGGTGAGTAAGTCTGGTCTGATAAACCTCAAAATCTCTCCTATTCAGTATTATTTATTTACTTATACAATGTATGTGATAATACATAAGGATCAATAAGATTTACGAAACTAATTCATTGATTGAAGAAACTATAATTTCAAAAATATTAAAGTAAATAATAAGAAATTCTTTTAAATGATTTAATTGTTGGTTGCAAGTCCCTGATTATAACATATTACACTAAAATCCATTAACATGTATTAATGCACATATATTTTTCACACCTACACACCGGCACACACCTGCACACAAACACACAAAAACACCCATAGGAAATATTATGGACATATGCACAAACTCATTTTGCCAATATATGCTGCGAGTGTGCTCTCAGTATATATAATATATTCAGTATTATATTTTAAGATAAGTGAGAGTAGGGTAAAATGCTCTGATCAATGTATGGTAAACGTTCTTTACTGTTTATTAAGTTACTTGTGAAACTTGCAGTTTTAATAAAACTTTGAAGACATATTTAATATGTTTACAGGGAAAAATAACAACTAAGAAATATAAGATCAGCTGCTTAGACAAATATACAAAACACATTGCTCTCCTACAAGTTTTCCTATGTATATGGCAATATACTTCTGTCAATGGATTGTGTTTCTCTCATTGCATTTCCTAAAGCACAGTATATGTTTTAGATTCCTAATCCTACTAACAAGCACAAACGTTATAAGTAATGTTGGCTTCAGGTCTAATGGTTTGAAATATACAATTCCTGTCACCTAAATATCTGTCTTCCATCAGGATTTAAGCACCTTACGTCCACTCTATTTGGAGCTGAAGTAATGGCGATTTCTTCCTTTCTACCAATACAGTGTGTTTTTACAGCTTCTTATTTACCTCTTTTTATTCTTAACTATGGGCTGTGCAGGAGCTCCTAAGAAAGATATACTGTTTTGTACTGGAAGAAGCCTGAGGATAAGCCTGATAAAGAACAAAATTGGAGATCAGTGGGATATGTTTCCCTTTCATGTCTTTCAGTATGATGTCCAGGTAAGCTCTAGCAGTCTTTTTGGCATTGTATTTTCTTTCTGAATATTGCATTTTTTGATTCCCAAGGACCTCAAGTATCACCATTAGCTCTGGTCACATGGAAGGATGATTTGCTTTTTTTCATAGTGATTTGTTTAAATTAAAAAAAAATTTGAACAACTCTGAGACATTCTCAATGTGTTTAATCATTTGCTTAAACACAATCATTTGCTTGAGGCTCAGAGAATTCTCAAGGGCCTAAAAAGTTAAGGTAATACAAGGCCATAAATTCTCTACTTACGCTAAAAAATGCATTATAAAAAGAATTTGTGATGCAAAAAAAAACCCACACAGGAGGAAACTCCTTTTATCAATTTTTGGCAGAAAAGTTTAAATCTGTGGGTATCAATGATATTTACTTACTCTTTGAACTTAGGGGAAAATTTCTGAAATGGTACACATGACTTACCAAGCTCTAAATGTTTTTTCCTTCAAAGGTTATCCATAATTGCCAAGCATGAAGAAATAAATCTCATAACAAACAGAGCTGGCGTGTCAGTGTCATTTGCAATGAGAACTGTTTTGCAATAGGTAAAGGGTCTACCATGCTTGAGATTTTATGTTCCTGGAGCTAAACCTCCAGAGGCTCTTTGAAAAGCGGAAAGGGCATGTTTACATGCTTAGATCCAAGCAAGGGCTGGGATGTTATTGATCCCAAATTTCGACTTCAAATAGCATCATGACCTGCAAAGTTGTGTCTAATTTTTAACACAGTAAAAATGGAAAGAATTAACAAAATTCCTCCATCCAGTCATTATTTGGTGGGGAAGAGCTTTCTTACTAAATCTGAGAATAAGAATTCATTTACATCAGTTTACTAAACGAACATTTAAGATTTTTAGAATGTGTGCAATGTGTCAGTGCATACGTAAAAAACTGTAAATACGTGACTCAAGATGAAAACTCCTACTGTCAAAAAATCACCATCTAATAAGGAAAGCACTTGAATACAGAGCAAAACATGCCACTTTTGCTGTTTTGCCAGGATTTTAAGAACCGCTTTATTTGATAGGGACAGACAGGGAATTTTCATTGAAAATAGAAACACTTGACTGAAACATTGATAACTGGCATTTAAATTGAAATTTCATTTTCCATAGTCTAATTTACATATGAATATTTCAATCAGTTTTACAATCAAATAAAAGAATTAATTGAGGAACAGCCCACAGGGACAGAGACCAGGTGAGTACACTGGACTTTAGAGGGAGGGGCTGATACATGCCAGCTTCAGCTGGGTGGGCAGAGCACGGAGGAGTGAAAGGAATGTGTACGTCGTGAATACTCCATGCCTGCATGACATTCTTTTGTGTATGTTTGATTATTATGACAGCTTCTCTCCTTCCCGTTCTCTCCCATATCCACCATTAAATTTTCAAGAAAGGTAGAGGGAACAAAGTGTGAAAGGTAAGGGAAGTGAAATGTGCCCGCGTACCAGAAAGTTATGGGAGGCTGGTGGAGGTATATTACAGTCCTGTGAGAAGGAAGGAAACAGCAAATCCAAACTAACTTTCATTCCCCTCCCATATTGGAGTATAAATAATGTCTCAGTCAGCCCAGGCTGCTATAACAAACTACCACAGAGTGGGTGACCTAAAGAACAAACACATTCCTCCCAGCTCTGGAGCCAAAAAGTCCAAGATCAAGGCCCTGCAGGTTTGGTGTCTGGTGAGGAGGGCCCACCTCTTGTTCATGAATGACCATTTTCTTGCTGTTTCCTTATAGGACATGAGGAATAAAGGATCACTTGGGTCTTTTTTATAAGGACACTGTTACCAGTCATTAGGGCTTCACCCTCCCAAATGTCCTGTCTGCTGATACCATCACATCGAGGGTTAGGATTTTCACATGCGAACTGGGAATGTGTGGGCACATTCAGTCCATAACAGATGATGAGATCTGAGTGGTGACAAGGTGACAGAGGTTCCCAGGAGGTCAGCCGGAGCCAGTGTCAAACAGAGATATGGCTCAGAGAAGCATACAATGACATCACACCACCAACTGCAGAAATCAGCCTAATGTGGGAACAGAAAGCCTAGGCAGCTCACCAGCCAATCATGATTCAGAGGAAGGAGGCTGGGCCTATCCGAGGACCAGCATGGTCCCTGAAACGCCCCTCACCCCAATAACACATAAGGGATGTCACGTATTCACCTCCTTGGAGAGAGTAGCTAGAATAGGAAAATCTGAGAGACTAAGAAATTAGGTACATAGCCTGGATTAAATATGAACAAAAAAGTATATACAATACTATAATAGATACCACTCTAGGATATCAGCACACATCATTTACAGTTTTAAATGTCATAAAATTGTGATATTCTAATTTTCTACTTTAAAAATGAAGCTCCTGCCCTGGCTGGTATGGCTCAGGGGTTGAGCACTGGCCTGTGAATTGAAGGATCACTGGTTTGATTCCCAGTCCAGGGCACATGCCTGGGTTTCGAGGCAGGTCCCAGTAGGGGGTGTGTAAGAGGCAACCACGCATTGATGTTTCTCTCCCTCTCTTTCTCATTCCCTTCCCCTCTGCAAAAAATAAAATAAAATATTTTTAAAAAATGAAGCCACTGAGGACCAAGGAGGTTACATAACTGGGTTTAACAGTCTGGAGTTCAACCGATGCTCCAGAGCTCACGTTCCAAACCACTGCCCTGCACTGCCTTTTCTGTGTGGCTTATCAGGAAAAGGATATCATTTTTAAATATTCCTTGAGGAAAGGACTTAAGTTTATATGTTGTACAATGACAAAATAAAGTTGGAAACTTACATTTTAAATAAAGTGAAACTGATTTTTTATCGTTAGATGTAGACAAAATCATCAGAATGCAATTTGTGACCCTCCATGAACAGCATTTGGCATAAAATGTTTCAGATATCTTTCCAGTAGGTCATCTTGTGGCATAGTTTCTATTGAAAACACAGGGAGAGGTGGAGAATTTAAAACACCTAAGATTTCTATTTAATTCCTACAGCAAATTTTGACATGACTGGTGAGAAATAAGCTGCTCTATCCATGGTTTAGAGTTTAATTTCATAACAAAAGGAAGAAATGTGTAAGGTATATAATTAAGCATAAAACGCAATCATTTGTCATAATTCCAAAAAGGCTGGAAAATAGAACACAGAGAGGACAGGATCTGTGTCAGTTTGATTTTCTAAAAATAAAAATTTAAAAAAAATCTATTTACGTTCATACCATTTTGATGCAATGTTTTCTTACCTTTAGTAATTATCTCAAAAATATATTTTTGTATTAGAAAAGTTTAAACAAGGCTTACTTTTCCATGATTCTAGTAATTTATTTTATTTCTTTTCTTCTCTTTTATTTATTTAGTTTCAGAAAGAGGGGAAGGGAGGGACAAAGAGAGAGAGAAACGTCAATGTGTCTTTGCCTCTCACATGCCTCTCACCCTGGGTACCACCTGTCCTGCAACCCAGGCATGTGCCCTGACTGGGAATCCAACCAGTGACCCTTTGGTTCACAGCCAATGCTTAATCCACTGAGCTACACTAGCCAGGGATCTAGTAATATTTTTTATTTATTATTTACTAATATTTAATGGGATAAATGTCTCATCCCAATGTACTTTCCTATGTACTTTTTCTGATTGAACCATATATGAGGTACAATACAGATTATATTATATTACACATATTTTGTGATATTAAAATACATCACTGCATAATATCTGTTTATGTGTCTGTGCTACAAGTTTACTAAAGATATTTTATGTTCCACAACATTAGGTCATATCAATAATTTGTTATGGAGAATAATATTGCAATGAATAGTGTATTTCAAAAAAATGGGGGTTCATCAAGGAACATGCATAAAGGACACATGAGCAAAGCCAAAGGGGGTGGGTTCAAAAGTGGGAGGTATGGGTGGGGCAAGGGGACATGGTGGGGTCAAAATGGAGACAAATGTACTTGAACAACAATAAAAAGATGGTGCATTTCAGATCACTTCTTTAGGTTAGACTGTTGAACTTGAAAGTGATTAATTGTGCATTGATTTATTCAACACGTATTTATTAAACAATTAGCATGTACCAGGGATTGTTCTAGGAAAATGCAGCAACAAACACACACATGATGCACACACACACAACTCTTCTCATGAATATTTGACAATCAGTAAAGTAACAAATGTAACATTATGTGTCAGATATGGAAACATATATTGATACGGGGAATTCTCTTTGTATTGGTTGGTGAGGAAAACTACTTCTAATTAGAGTTTTGTGAGTGCCCTTCATGCATTAAATGAATTATCCACAGGGAAAGGAAATCCAGTAAGCTACTTTCTTAAGAAATTCCAAAAGGAACACATTTTACTTCTCTGAGGCCAGAATTACCCTGGTACCAAAATTGAGACAAATATAATAAAAGAAAGTAAAACTACAGGCAGATATTTGTCATGACCATCAATGGAAAATGTCCTTAACAGAATATAAGCCAATAAAATTCAGCAATGTGTATAAAATAAAGCACCATGGCCAGAGATTGTGTCAAGAGTTCAAAGTCATCTGGCAAGAAAAACAAAATAAAAGTCATACATCATTGTAGAAAGAAATAAACTTTCTTTTTCTAAAAAAAAAATTATGAATATGTACACACAATATTTCAGGAAGTTCACAAATGAATGTGATAGAATAAATGCAGGCTTTTAGGAAGTCTGCGGAATACTGCATTAATATGTATTTTTAGAAACTGAAGGACAATAAGAAGATGGAAAAATACTATTTCCAATAATGCACAAAAATAAAATACTTTGAGCAAATCTTGAATATTGAAAGTTTCAAAACTTCATTTTAACAGAAAATCCAGGTTCTATTTCATATATAGAGTAATTCAGATTTTCTGTTTTTTCTTATGTCAGCTTTTGGAATTTTTCAAATATCATTTAAGTATGCGTATTCATTTCCTAGTTACCAATATATCTTTATTTTCCTACCAGGGGTGTCCAACCTTTTGGCGTCTCTGGGCCACCCTGGAGGAAGAGTTGTCTGGGCCACACATTAAATACACTAACACTAATGAAAACTAATGAGCAAAAAAAAAAGGGCTTTTAAGTAAATGTACGGTTTTGCGTTGGGCTGTGTTCATAGCCGTCTGGGCTGCATGTGGCCTGTGGGCTGTGGGTAGGACAGCCCTGTATTTACTTTTCTCCTTTCGATATTAATACTTTATGTTTTCTTTTTATTGATCCATCTTTCTAAAAATTTTGGCAATATCAATTTTTCTCAAAAACTTACACTAATTTAATTAATTTTGTTTTTTTCTTTATGTCCTCTTTTCTACTTATTTTGTTTGAACACATAGTATATTTCCCAGTTACCCTCGATGTTACCTTTGTGTTCATTTAGTTGCTTCCTAAATAAAATGTAAGCCTGCTGATGTGCACCACTTATGGACCGAGGCATCTCCGTGACCATTCACAGTCTCTCTTCTCCTGGTTTAGGTGCCCCGGGCCACATGGGATTGAACCCGGCCTTGCATGTCATGAAAGGAAGCTGGATCCCTGCTCTATTATCTGAAAGGTGGCTTCTCTGGAAACAATCAATTCCCATCAGACTCTGACTTAATAAAAACTAAACCTTTACTACATCAAGTTCTTGATGTTTTGGTTTGCTTGCCATAGGACTGGTATTCATTTACTGTGAACACTGTAATACCAATACAAATGATTACACAAGTATTTGAAAAGCTATACAACAGAAGACAGCAATGCTCATCACTCCGGAAGCAAGGTGGGGTTTGGTGAAACTACATTAATGGTGTTACCAATACTTTGATAAATCTCTGAAATAATTTCCATTGGCAATATTTGATTGAATTTTTCATATCTCATAATTAAAATCATTATACAAGCATACCTCATTTTTTGTGCTTTGCTTTATTGAGCTCCACATATGTTTTTTACAAATTGAAAGCAACACCCTTCCATCAGCAGAAAGATGAAGACCCACTGAATTGTGATACCCACTTTATTGTGGTGGTTTGGAGCCAAATCCCACATATATATGAGGTATCATATAATTGTGAGATATTTGCTTTGCATCTAGAGAAACTAAAGTTAATAAAATAAAATTTTTGAGAATAAGTAGGGAATAGAAAATAAGAAAACAATGAGCTAAGTTTTTCGTAGTTCATATGATAGATGAAAAATTATTTTCCAAACTTCTTAAATCAAGGAGTACAGGTTTTATTCATTCAACAATGATATATGACCAGTTACATTATATATTTTACTCTTATAAGAAAAATAAATATAGCAATAAACAAAGCAGGCAATATCCATGATGTCATATAGTTTAAAATCTAATGAAAGAGAGAGACAAACATTAACCAAAAACTGAACATTTGAAGCACAATGATGATAATCTTTAAGAAGTAAATTATGCATATTGATTCAAATTGGTTATGGTTTGTGTAGGCTGATCAGAGATAGTCTTACTCAAGAAGTAACATTTGAACAGAGATCAGAATAATGATTGCAAGCCATGTACATATTTTGCCAAATAATGTTTCATGAGAAAAAGCAGAAATTGCAAAAACTGGAGGTGAGGAAGACCACCACACTTCAGGCAGGGTGGGTACGAAAGACAGAGCTAGAGAGCTGAGACTGTGATAAATACCCAGGATCAGGAAACAAAGGATCTCTTAGATCTGGAAACATAGCCTGAGACTTGAAAGACTATATACAGAAGGACAATAGCCAGAGCATATATAAAGAGAGCACTTTGACTCACATTTGCACTAACCCTCCCAGGAATCCAGCCCCTCCTCCACAACAAAGAACCAAGAAAGCCAGCCTGCTATAAATCTGACTTGCAGAAAGAGAGATTGCTATCTCTAGTATCAATCCAGAAAGCTAAACAATAACTTCTACAACAATGGCCTAGTAGTGATTAGTAACTGACAGCATCCCTAAGTTTTGTCCCTGTTTCCAGTTAGGACCAGCTGGAAGAAGTCAAAGTGCCCCCAACCAATCACACAGGATGCTCTGCTTCTAGTTAGCCCTCCTCCAGCTCTCCCAGGCCAGCAGCTTCCAATCATGGCAGCCCTGAGTCTTCCTTGTTTCCAGTAGAAAATTTTCCACTCCTTCTGCCTTTGAGTCTCTGCCAAAATGCAAGTGACAATGGCTGACTCACTAGCTATAGCAAGCTGGGAATAAGTAGCTTTTTCTTTTATCATTTGGTTGACCTTCATTCATTTCCACAAGGCATAAAGGCAAACAGTGTAATAACTATAAACAGATGCTGGCTTTTTTTTAACCAGAAATAAAACATGCACACACAAGGTAAGTGAAGAAAACATAGTTCATATAACCAAACGGAAGAATGAAATGAAGGACTAAGACGTAAAACATAGCATTAAACAAAAATGACCTTAAGAACGCACCCTGTGGTAATTCTCAATATCTGAAATCTTCAGTCTGCCTGGAAACTTACAGAAATTTATCACTATTGACCCCAGCCTGCAGCAGCTCATCAAGCGTTGGAAAGAGCACATCATTTTCTGACTGTAACCTTTCAAAGAGGGGCAGTTTGATCAAAGTAACATTTAGGGTTTTGTTCTTTTGTTGGTTGTTGTTTTTTTTCTCCTCAGTCAAATACCTAATGGTACCAGCTGAAACTTGAAATATTTTCTTCATTTATGCAACTAAAATTTTCAACCTTTAAGGAGAGTCCTGAAAAAATTATTTCTTGTCAAATTGCTCTAATCCTATCTTCTCTATTCTATCGGTCTCTCTCTTAGAAAAAAAACAAGAAATAGTTAAACACAAAAGTATTGTTTAAAATTCTGTCAGGCACTTAAGGCAGTCGGCTTCCCTTCTTTGCTCCCAGATCTGGAGGAGTCAGCTGCATACCAATTTGATAATTCATGACATTTTCCTTTTTTCAAGGTCAGATATTGCAGATACAGCAGAGGCCAATTCTTGTATGTAGAAAAGTCCTGTCATGTCACCTGTGGATATTTTCTTATCAACAAAGCAAGGCCTAACATATATGAAGGACTCTGAAGTGCTTCAACCCTCAAGCAATAAAAAATTTCTCCATTATAATCAAGCTTTTGCTTGGAAATGAAATTTTACTGACATTTGACATGTCCATAAGCTACCAAATCTTTCCTGATAAGCAAAATTATTAGTAATACTACCAATCATTTATAAGCCCATATGCTTCTAAAGAAAGTAAAAAACATAACAACACACACAAAAATAACTATGCAACATACTTGAAGAAATTGTTGTATCTTTACTTTTATTGGGACACTTTTACAGATGTCCCTTTTCTCCCCTGTCTTTCTCCCACCTCCACCCAGCCCCGAACCCATCTTCCCTCTGGCCATCAACACACCGTTGTCTGTGTCTATGGGTCATGTATATATGTTCTTTGGCTAATAACCTTCACCTTCTTTCATCCAGTCCTTTTCTTCCCTCTCTCTTCTGACAGGTGTCAGTCTGTTCCCTGTATCCATGACTCTGTTTTCATTTTGCTCCTCAGTTTATTTTGTTTATTAGAGTCCACATAAAGGTGAGATGGTATGGTATTTGTCTTTCTCTGACTGCCCTATTTCACTTAGCATAATTATCTACTATGCTGGCCTAACAGATCTACTCATGCTTTTGCAAAAACTACAAGTTCCTTCTTTTTTGTGGCCATGTAGTATCCCATTGTATAAATGTACCGCAGCTTTCTTGTCACTTATCTACTGATGGATGCTTGAGCTGTCTCCAGAGGTTAGCTATCCTAACACTGCAATGAACATACAGGTGTATATATTATTTTGAATTGGTGTTTCAGGCTTTTTAGGATTATTCCCAGAATTTGGATTGCAATTTCATTTTTTTGTGAAAGTTTCATAATTTTTTCTACAGTGACTAGACCAGTCTGCATTCCCACCCATCCTTTTCATGAAAATTACTTATTCTGTCTACTATATTTTTCACATGAAAATACAGAAGGTACACATTCACTGTTTTGTGCTTCCTCCATTTATCAACATCAAAATTCCACATTTTGCCATTTTTTGTCCAATGGTTTGTGTTAAAAGAGAAATGTGTGTATGTTTGTGTGGTATTATATTTATTTGTATTCTACAACTTAAGCTAATATTTTTAAGACAGATCGATGTTTCTAATAATAACCATGGGATAGGTTTTTCTTTTTTTTAATTAATGGAATCATGCTAGTGATAATACAGACACCTGTCAAACTCATCTGTCTCGTTCCTCCAACCTTTGCTTTTTATCTCATTAAAATGGAAAGAACCCAACACCATGGGGCCACCTTCATCGTAGTTGGAACTACAAGGTCAGAATGACCTTTCTTACTTGACTTCTGTTTATTTCTTCATTTCTCATATGCTCTAACATATTCCATCACACACACACACACACACACACACACACACACACACACACATACACACATCTCCCCTGTGTTCCAAAAGGTGTGAGCAGGCCAGAGACATATTCAACAAACTAGAGGAATGTTATGGTTTGTTCTTGACAAACTTTTAAGATCTAGACTGTGCAGGGAAGGTAAGAAAGAATGGCCTCTTCTGGAACTTCAGTTTATCTTCAGGACCTAGGAACATCCTCCGAGAGAGGAGAGAGCTCCCCAGCGGAACCTGTGGGGTGATGCAGTGATACTCTACCTCGTTAATAAATTGGACCACACCTGTGTTACTTTTCCAAGTGTCTAACAGCCCTAAGGACAAAAGAAGGAGCACTTTCACTCTCATCACTTCCACCATTTTTAACATAAAATTAGTAATCCTGTATTTTTAAAGTGTTATTTGGCATTTATAGTTTAGTCTTTAAATATCAAACACAACTACCATAATAACACTTGAGAAATGGTCACTTAGTATTATGAAATGAGGAGGAAGTACTGCACAGATGGATCCATGACACATCCTGTGGAAGCTCCTAATGCAATCAGGGTTTAAGGGTGACATGGGACAAGATGTTTTATTTTTATTATCATGATTTTATAAATTTTATTGTCAAAATCCATTCTATTTGGTTTGATTTTTATACCTTTGTAGGAGCTAAGTCTTATAGAATTAAATTGTGCAGATCCCATCAGGAAATAAAGTCACAAAAATGAATAAAAACATGAGGAAAGTAGAAGCTTTTCTGTACAACACGCATGTAAAATTCATGTGGTATTGTTGACTGTGGGTAACTTAAGCCATGGAAAGGGAAGCTGCAGATAAAAGGGGACTACTCTATTTATTTGGCTTGCAACTTTGCAACCCTTGCATTTAATCCTCATGACTCTTCAGCCCTGTATGCCCCAAGGTTATGTCTGCCATAAAGGTAGAGTAATGGAGGTCGATCTATGTATGTCTTAACATAAAAATTCAAAGGTTTCTTAACTGATCCCTCTTCATGTATACTCTCTAGTGAAGTGATTTTCAATGAGTGAGGCTCAAGAATTTTTAAAACATTCAATACCTGACTACTGAGTCAGGGCACTGACCTCTTTTCCCTTAGATTGTCAAATAAAAAATGATTCTTATCACAGTTGTCGGAGGAAAGAAAGGTTGCTGGTGTTGGGCTGGGTGAAAAGTAAAGGGATTAACTTCAAAACAAAAAAACTGTGAGGGACAACAGTACGCTGATTACCAGAGGGAGAGGGGAGTGAGGGGAGGTAGGAGAGGGTTTAGGGAGAATCAGTGGTGATGGAAGGAGATTTGACTCAGGTGATGAACACACAATACAGTACACAAATGATGTATTACAGAATTGTACACCTGAACCTATATAATTTTATGAATGAGTGTAACTCCAATAACTTCAATAAAAAAGATGTAATAACAACAACCAACACAACAATAGCTGTCCTGTGTGGATGAATCAATAGTATACCTTTTTTTTTTGTCAGATTAGCCAAAAATGTAATATATTTTTGGTGTGCTGCAGAAGTATAGGTACCAGGTAGATGTCAGTGTTCCCAGGCAGAGAAGGACATAATAAAGTAGTGAGTGCATCTGTAGAGATAGAATAAACAAATCATATGTTCTGCCACATTCCTAACACTTCTATCAACCATATTTTCCCTCAAACGCAGTCATCTTTACTTTAAGTTATTCACTTTTACAGACTGTAATTTATCTTCTTTTCTTCCTGAGCTTCTACTTCCATCTTTCCTGTCTAGTTTTTGCCTTTTCTTCTTTCCTTTCTACTTCTCTTATTTTTATCTTTTTTCAAAACATACTCAGTGTCTCAATTTGATTATAGTACAGCAAGCACATGGTTCTAAGCACAAAGTTAATTGACCAGCTGTGATATAGCTGACCAAAATTATATTGAAATTTAAAAATTTAATAATGATTTTATGACCACCTATTAGGCATTTTAGAAGAGGTTATTATTTTTATCTCATAAATTTAAATAAAAACAAGAAATCACACTGAATTATGTTAATATTTATATATAGCATTACTTATTGATATATAATGTCATATTGAGTCATGTATATACAGAATATATGTTCTAGATAATTAATTAAATACTACATGCTTATCTCCTGTTATTAATTCCTTAAATTAAAAATCTAATCTTGCACTCTTTGTTAATTCAAATTCAGCACAATGCTGTCTCTTCACTGGGTGTGTGTGTGTATATATATATATATATATACACATATATATACACACATATATATACACACACACACACATATACAGATGACTGGGGAAATTTAACAATCCACAGAAAATTGCCAGCAAGTTAAACAACTATATAGCATGATTACTGTATTGGATTTCCACATTTTTATTGAATTTATTGGGGTGACACTGGTGAACAAAATTGAACAGTTTTCAGGTACACACTCCTACAACACATCATCTGTGCACACTGTATTGTGTGTTCTCCACTCCAAGTCTCCATTTGTCACCACTTATCCTGGCTTTACCCTCCTCCGCTCCCTCCACCCTTTCTCTTCCTGGCAGTTAGTGCAGTGTCATCTACGTCTATGAGTTTTTCCTCTTTTTTTGTTGCTCAATCCCTCCACCCCACCCCAGCTGTGAGTATGTTCTCTATGAGCCTGTCACTATGTTGCTTGTTAGTTCACTTTGTTCTTCATTAGATTCTAATACTTACTGGCTTTACTTGATTTTTGTTTAAAATTGAGTCATATAATCTAATTTTTTATAATTGTGTATTATTTCTTTATGATCATGTGGTTGGAAATACAATTCTTATCTTAGTTTGATTTTGCATTCTGCACATCATCACTTAGAACTTTTAAAAAATAATGCATATTTATGGCATAACCAAAGCACTAGTAGAAAGTCCACTTTATATGATAATTTTAGAATAATGTAAATCTGACAGGTTTTTGAAATTCATAGGAGAGATAAATTCCTCATAAGATAAATTTTTATAAGAAAATACTTCTATATACAAGAAGAGGATGTTAGTATAATGAGCATTACTATTACATGAAAACAAACTTTCTATAGTTACCCTGCGCTTCTCTTTTGTCTCACCAAGTGGGAAACCAATTTGATGGGTTTCTTCTTTTCATACACAACAAACTAGATTTAAATGATTAGGAAAAGCATACTTCTGGGTCTAGATTACTTTATCTTGCAGAGATTACTGATGTTCCAAGTCAAATCTCTCAACAGGAACAGGGCTTCTGTTTTCTAGAGAAATAAATTGATATCATTGCTAACAACCACAAAATCATGAAAAGTCTTACCATTCTCAAGAACCTCTCTGAGAAATTTTATTATCAGAAATTAAAAGGCCTACAGCACATTCATAGACCTCTTCAATACAATCTCTGTGGTAACATGTATAAGATAAGGTTGGAGGATACAGAAACGTGAGACATATAAATATTAATAAAAGTATAAAAATACATGAAAAAGACAAGAGGCAGAAAACCTACTTAAACTACTTGAGGTTGAAAATGGACTATTACATTTAATGCAAATGAACGCCAAATTATTGTGTCTTAAAAGCAACTAAGGAAAGTCTCTTAGGAGAACAATCTTCTCTTCTTAAGTGGATAACTTGATAACTTGGAAAGAGGTTAGAGACTAATGACACCTTTCTAAAAAGTTAAGACAGCCAGGAAAGAACTATAAGAACCAGAAAATAATGAAGGCAGAAAGTTGAGGCCATTAAGCCTCAAGGAATATAAAATACGAGCTTCAAGGAAACTAAAATATTTTGGTACTATTGTACATTAATCAAACACAAATGCCAAAAATAGCTGTATATTAAAAAAACAGATCTGTCCCAAATGATGTCTCCTTCACATTAATAATAATGTAACTAGTAAAATATATTGCATCAACAACTGATTCTGATGTTTGCTGTCAAATTTCTAATGTTTCAATTTTATATCAACACTGAATCTCACTAAAAGGAAGATGATAAAAACTTGCTACAAAGGAATGAAGGAATATTTAATATAATAATGAAAGAATATTATTCATTTTAATTTATACCTAAAGTTACTTTAAATATATGACATAGCAATAACAAATTAATTAATGAATTCTTAGATCTTTATTTCTGCATTATTACAGGTGCCACAATCAATTAATAAATAATCATTATAGTGAAAAATATTTAAATTAATTATTTTTACATGTTAAATGAAACTAGAAAAATATTTCCTACTCATTTCTTTTCTTTTTTATGTATATAGAGTAAACAACATAAATAAGAATTCTATGAATAACCTATAAAGAAAGTCAGTTTACAGATCTTGTAGACAAAAATAACATTTTATTCTTCTCTACACACACACACACACACACACACACACACATGCACATATACATTTTCAATAAGCTATTTTCAAAGAGAATCATAAAACCGTTTTCAACCAATTTCAAGCTATGGGACATTAGAAAGGTTGATAATTAGGACTATAATCACCTAACTTACCTGGTTTTCACTTTCTGGCAAGAAGAGGTTTTGCAGCCCATCAAATATAAAACTCTAAAAATCAGGGATCTTGGTTAATGCTTTCTGACTGTGCTATCATTCTCTAAAGCCTCCCCAGTAACGGATGTCTACATTGGATGTCTTCATTGTAACTTTCTTCCTTACAATGTCAGCTAGTGAGAGCCAAAGGTATAAAATTTTCCTCTATTATTTTTTAAATACTTTTGATTCCTGCATCACTTCTCCTCTTCTTCTGTGACTACAGTGATATGAATATTAGATCTGCTAACATCACACAGGTCCCTGAGGATTTGTTCATTTTAGCTTTAGGCTATTTTCTCTCTGTTGTCCAGCTTGCATAAACTCTACTTTTCTATCTAAGTTCAGCACTCCATCTTTTATTATCATCACATATTGTTGAAGCATCTCAGCAAATTTTTATTTCTGCTATTGTATATTGCTAATCTATGATTTTCATTTGCTTTTTAAAATACAATGTCTATTTCTTTTTGGATGTTTCTCTTTTTAATTTGCTCTAATAGAATGTGTAATTATTTGGTAGATCAATCTTGCTATAGCTGCTTTGAAATCTTCACCAGATAGTTTTGGTATCTATTTCATGTCAGTACTGGGTAAGTCGTCTGCTACTCATCTCAATTAAGTTATTCAGGGTTTTGGTATGATGAAGGGTGGTTGATATGTCCTGGACATATTGAATATTTTGTAAGGACACTCTTGGTCCTATTTAAACCTTCTGTTTTAACATGCTGCCAATCTAGTTAGGTTTAGAATGTGGATTCTGAAGGGCTGTCAAGGAACATGTGTAAATGATCCATGGACAAAACCAAAGGCAGGTAGGATAAAGGGTGGGGTGGGAGAAAGTGGTGGTGGGAAAATGGGGCCAACTGTACTTGAACAACAATAAAAAAGAAAAAGAAGTAGAATGTAGATTCTGGCACTCTTCACTGTCTATCCTGACACCAGTCTTGGCCCCTTGGACCAGTCTTGGTCCCTTGGAGGGAGAATGACCTCCCAATGATGTTATGTGTGATACAAAGGATAGATCTTCATCCCCAGGCCCCACTGGCAAAGATGCATGGGCAGAATTGGTCACCACTGCCACGAGTTAGAGAAAATCCCAGCAAATCCCTACCAGGTTTCCTTTAACAGTCCCTGGACCAGAGAAAATGAAATTTTCTTTTTTTATCCATTTTTTGTCTTCATGTGTGTGTGTGCGATCATTGAATTTCCAGTTTGCAAAGCTTTCTGATATATATAGACGATAAAATGATACAGGTGGGTGTGAAAAGAAACAGACATGTGTCATAAGAAAGAGATAAATCAAGAATGATTCCAAAATTTATGGACTGGGCAGTGGGTAGATTGCTTGATGATTAATTTTATGTTTGAACTGGGCTAGGTTACCATGTTTAGTAAAACACCAGCCTAGATATTGTGAGGTATTTTGAGATGATAATAAAATTTTAATTGTCATACTTATTCAAGCAGATTACCCTCCATAATGTGGGTGGGCCTCATCTAATAATCCAACCAGTTGAAATTTTTAAGAGCAAAGACTGAAAGAATTCTGCCTCAGGTCTGCAACATAGAAACCTACCTCTGGATAACTCTGGTACAACTGAAGTTGCCATTTACTGAGACAGAAATGACCCTGAGGGGCAGATTTCTGGAAGTAGAGATCAAGAGTTTGTTTTTATATGTGGTTAATAAAATCCAAAAATTACCATATAAAATAAAAATCATTTCAGAAAGAATACTGGGAAACCAACAGTCACAGACAATATAATGGAAATAAAATGTTAAAATCTCTCTAGAATGAGGCTAGGCTAAGTAATACTTATCAAAATTTAAAGTACACTTTCCTTTTTACCTTTATAGTTATTTTTTTTAATTAGGCAAAAATGCATATATAAGTGTTCACTTCAAAAATCACATAAAGTAGCAATAGCTGAAAACTACTTACATATACATTATAAGGTATTATTTAAAGAATTTATAGTTCATTCATATAACAGAATATTTATAAAGCCCTTCAAAAGTTGAAGGGCTTTATATATTGTTAGATGAATATTGTGTCTTCACTTATGCAAAATAAGTAGATGTATGTCATCTTCATGCATCTGAATTAAATAGGTCTAAAATGTAATAAATAATTTTATGTCATTTAACTCTAGGAATTTAAATTAGAGTATGATTTAGAAGAGAACTGTCACTAGACTATTAAACCATGTATATGACTCGGAATTCTCACTAAGTATGGTCAGTTTCCAAATTAATTAACACACAAGTAGATTCAAAAATATTCATTGAGTGATTACTTTTGGGGTGACAGAGGAAACATAGTGTGAATTTGATGGACATAACTGCTGTTTTTATGAAGCTTAGTTTTGGTGGGAAAGACAGGTGAACTCAGAAGTAGGAAACTGAAGGACACAGTGGGAGGGAGCAAAAACTCGGGCTCACAGTGGCTTGGGAAGGAGCTCTGCAGTTAGGGTAGCAGAATTTACAATTTCGGAAGGATGCAGACTAATAGATAGCAAAACTCAGTTATAGTTTGTTACATTTTGTGAAAGAGAATCAGAGAAGAGACATGAGATTGTGGCGATATTTTAAATCCATACAGAAATTAGGCTGCACCCCAGTAGGAAAATGTAAAAATTTGCATGAAGGACATTCATATTAATAGTGGTATTCATAAAGCTAAAATATATGGAAATACATAGAAATACATTGGTCAGAGAAAAATTTATATACTCCAGAATATTTTGCACCATCAATATGTTCTATCCAAATATGGAAAATGCTGATGCACAAAAGTGAATTCTTTGTCTTCATTTTAAATCATCTTTCTTTTCCCTCAGTTACTGGGTTCTTTGCATTTTTCAGGTGAATAGTATCAGTATATTATAATAGCAAGAATTCAGGACAATAAATTATTTATAATATAGCACATTTTAATAGCAATAAAAGCAACACATTTTTCCTTCCTTTAAATTTAAAATCTTTAGTTCTCAGTACATTTGTAAATTGTTGGAGTCAAGGATTTATTCTGCTTACACACTGATGGGCCAAGGTAACAGGATTTTCCTCCTGTGAAAAGAGAAATGGGGCTTTGAAAATTGTTTACAGTCATTAAAGATCACCATGTGATATGAAATGATAAAACTACTAGACACTACTTTTCAATAACATTTTCAGAAACAGTGAAAACATGATTGTTTAATTTCATTACCCCCTCTCTCTTTCTCTTTCTATTGCTATTTTTATATTTATCATTTCCCATCTCTCACTCAATAAGTCCCTAGAATTTAAAACCCCAAATGAAAAAGCTTATCTAGAGAGAAGCTAGCTTTAGGAGTTTCTTATCTAATCTAACCAAAACACTTCTGAAACTTCTTATTTCAAAAATACATTTAAATGGTTTAGAAGACATTGGAGAACATTTACTTTTCCACTGAAAAATTAAGCTTACTTTCTGAACCAAGTTGTTTTCTCTAACAGGAAAGCTAATATGGCTTATTAGAATTCAGATGAGGTTTATTATTTCATATCAAATAATGAAAAGCATCTGCTCTTACTAAGCAGTGCAAATAACTCAAATTGCATGACAAACACAAAGGCAAAAAGCAAAAAAAAAAAGGAGGACCCCACTAAAATTGGTTTATAAGAGGTCAGGATTATCTTTCTCAAATAAAAAGTCTAGGGGTGTTGGGATTGAGCAAAAAGGAAAGAGGACTCAAGGACATGGACAACAGTGTGGTGACTGCTGAGGGGAGGGACAATAAGGGGACTGAATAGTAATGGGAAAAATTCAATTACCATTAAGTCAAAAACATACAGTCTGAAGATGGATTCTATTAGAGCTGTTTCAGCCGCCCTTGTTGTCGGGACTGACCAAGCTCTGCTTCAGCTGGACTTTCCCATGTGGCCATTTGATAGCTGTCACATTTTTAAATCATCATATACTTGTTTAATAATTAAGATGGCTGAGGGAAGATCTTTGGTTGCCACTCAGCACAATTTACTGCAACCTTCAAAATGCAGTGTGGTATTGTTTTAGATCAGCAAAAATAATGAATGGGTTATTTTCAACAATATGAATGTGGTCTTGTCCTTGAAAAATGAGTACACATACTATAACATGGTGAAAAAATACGCCACTGCTAAACTAACATATATGTATGCAGCCATTAAATTGTTGCATTAGCAATTCTGACCTTGAGGAAGGGACATTCGGTAGCGCAATGGGACAACTTTGATTGTCACTACTGGGGGAAGATGCTAAGTGGAATCTGATGAGTAGAGACCAGGGATACTGCTAGACCTCATATAATGAACAGGTCAGTCCACTCTAATAAGAATTATTTAGGTTAAAGTGTTGAGAAACTCTAAGAAACCTAAATTGCTGAGTTGCAGATACTTTAAATCCAGAGAATTCCATCTTCCCTTTCATTTATGTAATGAAACTCAGAAATGGTGCTGTCTTTACAACAAAATTAGAACTGTAGACAACAATTCTACTGAGGAACGTTTGTGGTGGATGGTGACTAAATTAATATATATGGGAAGAAAAAGAGATGGAAGCTTTATAGTGTCAAAAATGCTCCCATTTAATCAAACAAACCTCTGAAAAGGCCTATGAAAATTATAGGTCAAGAATGACTTTGCTGACCAAATATATCAGCTTTAGAGAAGTTATTAAAAGGTTAGAAATTATTTTACTTTATGCTGAGGTTTGCAATAATAAACAGCACTTCATTTCTCAGTCTGAAAGGGCAATGACTAGACTAGATGTTTCTATTACTGTCATCAAGACGAATGAAGGAAACCAACTACAGAAAAGAAGGTCAGTGGGGTTCCCTGACTAGTTGTAGCAATCTAAACAGTTTTCCAATGTCCCCTTTTATCTTACCTTGTACTGAAGTCTCTATACATTTTCCTTTACTGAGCTTTTCTTTTCTAAAATATTCTTACCTGGTAATTCTAAATATTTTAAATTAGTCCATAGTAAATCACAAAATATGTTGTTATATCTGCTACTGTTCTCACAAATAGCAACTTTCACATATTTTAAACCCATTTCACATAATGAAAAGGTTAAAATATCCACTTAATTTTATAAAATGGGTGGGATTTATATATATATGATACGGGAGTGCAGTAGGTTTTAAATATACCAGCTCCTTACCTGCTTCCTCTTGCCAAGTTCACTGCTTTCTAGTTTCTTCAAAAATTTATTCTTTTTTTAATCCCCCTCTATCTTTCCCCACTTCTCTCTTGTTTCTTCCTTCTATTCTTTAGTGAACACTATTGAGCAACCTAGACTATTTATTTCCTGAGGTCTTTCACATGATGGTTCTCCATTGCCCTCCGCAGCCAAGCCTCTACTGGTATGACAAAAGTCCATCAATTATGGCACCAGTGACAAATGGAATTTGTCTCCACCCCACCAGTGTCCCTTAAAATTAGCTGCACACATGGATACATGCAGCTAAAGTACCATCTAATTTTTATCACCAGTAGCAGCTGACTCTCAGCTTCAAACCAGCTAGGATGCCACAGTTTTATTCTAGCATTGTTATTGGCCCCAATGTGGGTAGTAACAAGTCACTGGCCTGAGCACATCATGGAAATAGCCTAGTTCACTCTCTACAGAATGACAAAGGGGGAAAAAGCACATAATTGATTTATTGTGTTGGGTATCCTATATAAATATGGAGGAGTAAAGGCTGTGAAACTGCCCATCACACGGCATATAAAAAGCCTTTATTTCTTGATAAAGAGAATGTGTTTTATCCTAAAGACAAGGAGATATTGAGCAGGACAGTGAAAACACTACAATTATATTCTAATGCTGGTATAGACATTGTTTAAAGGGAAGTTAATGTTGACACTGAGGTAAAAATTAAGGAGACAGTGTAGTCACCCAGATATATTTAACAACATCGTTAGGATACAGTGTTCTAGAAATAGCTGGCAGATAGCTTATGATAAATTAGGCATAAAAATGAGGACAAGAGAAAAAATGTGAACCTAACCTGCTTCAGTCTTTGTCACCCAGGGAATGGACATATCATTAACTCTGAATACCAGCTGAGGCATGAGAATTAAGATATTTCCATTGAAACACCTAGCCACTTCTTCCACGCAACTCTTGGCCTGGTGCATGCAGCTATAACCCATACAATTTTCCACTATTTGCTCAATGACTTTCAAAAAATTAATTCAGAGTGATGATTGCTCATCTGAGCCAGCAGCTCTGTTTTTTTGGACAATAAATTGGTCACACGGGCGAAGAGCTCTCTTACCAGGACTCAGTATATGCAGCATGGTTCCCTTCAGCCTCCCTCCCTTCATCTCCTTCCGTCAATCTCCAACAATCATGCCATTAACTTTGTCCAATCCCAATCAGTTTCTCATCTTTCAATCAATAGCAATATCTTCCCCCAAGCTTTCCACTTTAAGATTGTATTAGAATTCTACTAACATACTATTCTTCACCAGAGTATTAATTCTAATAAACTTAGCTTTGCATGGGCAAAGTCCTTCTTGGTGGGAAGAGTTAACAATGAACACGGAGAGAAGCGTACTACTGCTGAATCTGACAAGCACAGGTATGAACACACTGATTTTGAGGACCTTGTAAAACTTTCCAGCAGACATTCTCACATACTATTTTGGAATACTGACCCTTCACAAGGAAAATTTAACTTTATCAAAAATTCAAGTAATAATAATTAATATTTAATGAGAAGTTACTGTCAGGAAATTTTTGCATGTATTAATACTCATAATAACCCTCTAAGGCAGGTATAATTACCCCTGCTTTAGAAGTGAAGAAAGGAGGCACAGAGGTTAAATGATTTGCCCAAGGACACAAAGCTAGTTTACACTTTTAAACAATTCTATTATGTTTTTCTGAATGCTTTAATTTTATCTTTTATTTCAAAACAATCTACCTTCAGCTATATATATATATATATAGCTAGATAGATATAGCATAAGTACTAGTATCCCAAATGTTACCATTACAGTATTTTTTGTGTCTCATTAAAAAATATCTCTGACATTTAAAACTGATTTAAATGTCAGAGATATTTTGAAATCAGTTTTAATGATTGATTTACATGAAATTTTTCAATGCTGAAGATATTTATATTTATTTTCACTGGTACAATTTTTTTTAAATGTGTTTGACTATCTTGTTTAAAACTTGCTTAAAATCTGTTTTTCTCAAGTTTTATGAAGGTAAAAGAAGTCAATTGTTAATATAAAAACAGTTTATACAGAGGTAACCTGGCAGCCAAGGAGAGTAGACTCATGCATGAACAATAACAACTTCACTGTACTAGTCAGTGGGGGCGGTAGATGCCCTTGAGTGAGCATGTGTACTGTGTGGTTGTCACATTCAAAATGACTGAGTGAGTAGAGAAATGAATCTGCATCAAATTTTGCATTAAGCTTGAACATTCCTTCACAGAAACTATTAAGATGATTCATAAGGCTGCTGCTATGGGCAGCTGGTGATTGGCAGTTTCACCTCAACACTGTGCCTCCTCATGCATCACACCTCATGCAGAGCTTTGTGGAGAAACATCAAATCACCCAGGTAACTCAGCTCCTCTACAGCCCAGATTTGGTGCTCAGATTTAATTCAGGCTTTTCTCAGAACTAAAAACACTTTTGAAAGGAAAAATATTTCAGACTGCCAATGAGATTTAGAAAAATACAGTGGGGCAACTGATGACAATTGGGAGAATTATGTGAGGTCCCAAGGTGCCTACTTTGAAAGAGAGCGAGGCATCATTGTCCTGTGTACAATGTTTCTTGTGTTTTGTACCTTCTTCAATAAATGGCTCTATTTTGCATATTACATGGCTGGATACTTCCATATATCTGGGTGGGATTACTTGAGAATAAGTTACTTTCTATGTTAAAAGAACAATTTATTTTTGATAATTTAATACTAAATTATAATGTCCAACATTATTCCTGATTCTTACATTCCTACTGACCATATCTGCTTCCAAAATTTTCCATATTCTAGTCATTATAAAAAGCTGCTCTTGTATTGGCAAGAAGCTTGACATTTGAATTTAAAGTGTTGATAAATGTGAGGGAAGATCCTGTGAGTATCATCAGCACAGGTCCTTTATCTTATTTCAAAGTAATGGGAACATTGTAACTTCGAGGTTTTTGTTAACATTTGGTAAAACAACAAATAAGAAGCTTTAAGGGCAACAATGCATTGAAAGATGATGTTACCATTGACAGTTTTATCACACAGCAATTGTTTGCGTCCTCACCACACTGTGTTCCCAAAAGTCAGTCATGCAAATATTTTTGTACTTATGAGAAAACGAAATGGCAGACAGTGAGCATGTGTGTATCATCTTTGAAAAGAAACAGATAATTTCATCAATACACAATAATGAGGGAGTTACATACTAAAGCAATTGTCATTTTTCCAAACATAACAAGTCAATAATTATTCTCACTAAAATCCATCTTGCTATGTTTCTATGGAAATCAGTGTAATCATGTTGTCTTTTACTTGACATAAACCTTTGCCACTTAATTCCATTTCCTTGAATCTACATGGCTCCAAATTATCATTCTTATCTGTTTGCTTATTTTGGGTCATTGCATAATTATTTTCTTGATTTTAAAAAAGAATTAGACTAACATTTCAAGGCAATGCCTTTATAACGACTTTCCTAAAATGCTTCCCAAACTAAATGTTTTGAGAGTTTTACATTCAAAGTGCCTCTCCCCAACTTCTGATGCCAGCAAACATCTCAGGGCTAGGACGACTCCCAGTTGTAATGCTTGTTAGTGTTTTGCATTAGTATCCTTTTCATCTGCAGACTTTTAGGTGCTTTATAACTACCACATAAGCCTCAAGTCACAGCCTCCCACTGCGATCAAGAGAGAGCTTAAGAATTATCTCTACCAGCAATTGAGGGATGGTTTAAGTGAGTAAAAATAAATTGACAAGCTCTTGACAGAGTTAACACCCGCTCCCTCTACTACCGGATTATTGATGTTCAAATCCACAGGTAGCCAGGACTACATGGTGTCTTATCCTAAAATGAAAAAACGGTGTATTTAACAAGCTAGTGTTGTTCTAACTTAAGGCATAGACCTCAGTTAAATAGAGATGATGCTTCTGACTCTATGGTATTACTTCATCTGCTGTGCCATATTTTATTGTAAAAATTTTAAGTCAATATGATTTGATTCCACAGGGAGTCAAAAAGATTTCTTAGCCCTGGTCACATGGCTTAGTTGTTTAGAGCATTGCTTAGATATGACAAGGTTATAGGTGCAATCCCCAGTCAGGGCACATGTAAGAATCAACCAATGAATGCATAACTAAGTGGAATAACAATCAATCTCTCTCTCTCTTTCTCTCTAAAATCAATACATTTTTAGAAAAAGCATCATATATGAGATAAAATAATGTCAGCTTTTTAAAATTTTATTTTGTTTATACTAAATATGGGACAATATAAGCTAAATAAATATAAAAAATCACCTTAGATATAATCACCACAAATATATTTGTGTGTTATATTATATATGCATCTACACACATTAATAATTAATATGATTTTAACATAAAATAATTTTTATAATTTTAAGCCTGGTTTTCATCTCCCATAATACACCAATAATAGTATCAACAGTTTACTTCTTCATGTATTTAATCTCTACTTTTTTCTTTTTTAATCTATTTTGGGGTTCATAATATATTTATTATTGAAATAAACTTTTTTTCCAAATTACCCTGTATAGGCCAATAATGGCCCCTAAAGTCATTAGGTCCCAAATCCTGTAAATGTTACCTTATTTGGAAAAAGCATGTTTACCCAGCAAAATTAATAATTTTGAGATGGGGAACTTATCCTGCATTATCCAGATGGGTCCTAAATGCACTAGCGTGTTCTTACAGAAGAAGGGTTGAGGGAGGTCTGATACACACAGAGGAAAAGGGGGTGTGAAGACTGGGGCAGAGATTAAAGTGATGCAGCCACAAGCCAAGGAATGCTGAAACTGTTGGGACTTGGGGTAAGCCAGGAGCAATTTCCCCTTAGAACCACCAAAGGGATGTTGAACTTGCTAACACAGATTTTAGCTCAGCAAAACTGATTTGGGACTTCTGAACTCTAAAACTGTAAGAGAATGAATTTGTGTTGTTTTAAGCCAACAAAATTGTGATGCTTTGTTAGAGCAGCCACAGAGAATTATTGCATACCTCTAACATTTTTCCTTTCTTCTTCCATTATATGCACATTCCATACCCAGACTTAAGTGACCCAACAACCTATATCTAATGGGCAGGCCCATACTAGCTGAATACTGCTGGAGAAATCTGTAGTAGAACTGATTGGTGCCACTAAAACTATGTTGTCCAATCACAATGAATCTTCAGCATTCCCTAGCCATGCCTCACACTACTCAGGAATCTTTCATCTTTAGCAAGACCCTTGTATTACACTGCATTTGTTTTTGTTACAACACTGTCTGTTATTCAACCCTAAAGCCAAAACATTTGCAAATAAAAAATAGTGTATAATTCTCAATTCCTCACTTGTAATTCAATCCTCTTTATATGTCAATCTTACTTGTGTTTCTTCCATTTCGCTGAAATTTCTATTGAAAATGGTAATCAAATGGTGTCTGCATTAAGTTCAAATACAATGTAGAGCTTCTTCTCAGTAATGTGGAGATAATTTCTCATAAATTCCAAAAATTTGGTTTAAGATTAAAAAGTGTAGTTGAATCCAAAAAACACACTATTCTGATTTTTTTGTTTTTCAGAAAAATTAGGAAGATTAAATATATAAATGCAATTATGTTTTAAAATAATACACATTGTAGACAATATTTTACATTATTTAAAGAGCAAAGATGGGCAATAAATTCTATGTCTATTGTGTATTAATTAAAAAACATGTGAGAGTAATCTATATTAGTCTCCTGTTGCCATAAAAGCTACTTCCTGTTTTATAGCCTTTTAACTAAAAGAGAAAAACAAATTCCTATAATATTGAAACACATTTCTTAATAACTCAAGGGTTCATGCATTGTCTTAAACATTGAAGTACTAGTGTTTGTTTTAATAAATTTGCTCACTGGAATATTAATTCAACTGTGGGTTTTTCACTTAATGTTATTGCTTCCTAAATCACAGGAGGTAAACTTTTTACATACTCTCTTTGCAATAACTTACCTGCAGTCACGACTTGAGAGAGCTAAGTAAAAATGAGTCAACTCATATCAAAGATACAGTAAAGACTCAAAATTAAAATATCTATATGATTAACTTAGGGGAAACTTATTATTTCATAAGCTGATAAGTGAACCCATTAAAGTATTTTAAAAACACAGTGCACAAAATTCACATACTCTTTCTTGGTTAGTCTTGTCAAAGGGGCTAAAACCACATGTAGAGTTCATGAAAAGCCATTATTTCAGAGCTTACTATAGAAAGGGAGTCAGCTACCAATTATTTCCTTCAGAGATATTTGAAGGACTTGAAAGAAGAATGAATTTTTTTAGGTTAAAAAGAGAACATTTGAGACAAACTCTTATTTCTCTGTGTGTCTCTAGGGTAAAATAATTTATAACAGTTGGAAAAGGGGAAATTTCTCACTGACTTTCAAGTCTATTCAGCATATACTATAGGTTCACTTTCTATGTTACATTTGTGGGGCCTTTTCAGTCTGCTTAGGGTGACATGGGTTTTCTTGTTTCAAACGAAAAATATCTGTGGTCCAAGTCTTGCACAAGCAGTTCTACACTCTGATACTCCATCCTTCTTATTTCCTCATTATTTATTTTCAAATCAATATAATTTATACTTTTTCTGCTTCTAGTCATTTCCCCAATTTCCAAGTTTTGAGGTTACTTGGGAATTTATCTTTTTTTTCTTTTTATTTCACTCTACAATTTCACACTTGCAGATTCTATTTATTGCCATTGCTCTAAATAACTCTTAAGCATCCATATGTAACTAAGAACTTCTTCATGTCAGGTGCTTGTGTAGACCTACAGTTTGGCTGTGGTTCAACACATTCATTGGCTCCTTCTACATCCTCTCCCAGATGATTGAAGGCACTGCCACAGTATAAAACAGTTATAACTTGAGACAGAAATGAGGCGATAGTACAAAGGTGTATTGTATACACTACTTCACACCCATCCTACATATTTCCTTATTATTAACCTCTTGCATAATGTGATACATTTATTGCAGTTGATGAGTCAATATTGATATACAATTGTTAAGTAAAGTCTAACTTTTACATTCAGTTTTGCTCTTTTTTTAATAGTATACAGAATGTTCTCTATTCACCATAATACTACCATATTGAAGAGTTTCATGATTGATTGAAGAACATATTTTACTTGTAAACTGTTAAAAAGGTTAAAACATATTTTATACTCATAAACAGTTATTGTAGGGAAATAACACCTTAGTATATAATTGGCTCAATTCTGAAAACGGAGAAGTGGGTTTTATGGCTGAGGAGTAGAGCGGGGTCAGAGGATGGAAAGTGATTGAGAGGGAACATCAGAGGCAAGGAGGGTTTCTGCCTAAACAGACTGGATGATACAGGAACTTTATTTTAGTGTGCTTCACTTTATAGTGCTTCTCAGGCTGTGTGTGTTTACAAATTAAATGTGGCCGTGCTTCAGAGAACAAGTATACGGTGCCATTTTTTCGATAGCATTTGCATGGACTTGGTTTATCTGGAACTATGTTTCCCAGAAAACCCCCAGCCCCTTTAAAATTTCTGGTTGGAATTGTTTAAAAGAGGATTTGCGAGAGACATTTAGAACTGGGAGGTGAAATGCTGATTGTCACATGGATGCCACTGAAGTTTTGCTTGGTGACAGATGCAGCGGTGCTAGCGGGTTCCAGTGTGTTCCTGCTTTCCCTCACACCACGCCCAGTTTTTATTCTTGACTCTTGCCTATGCTGACTGACAGGGACAGTCAACCAATCACTAGGACTTCAGGGTATGCCCACAATGAGATTGGCCTGACAGTTCCCCACTAACTTCTCAACTAGCAATCTTTATTCAGTTCCACTCTGGTGCCTCTACGTCAATGGCTACTCAACTAGAGTGTTCTATAACTTTTCTAAATTTCCAATCCTGCTTTTATTCTCTTCTTTCTCAGACACTCCAACAATTGTGTGATTCCATTGATATAATAAGCCCATTAACACTTTTCTAAAAAAACTGTATGTAATGATCTGTTCAAAAATAGTGTCCTGGTTTTATAGTCGAGGAACATTTCTGATAAGCATCCGTGTTTCTCATTCATCAGATGCATATTAGAAAAATAGAACTAAATAACCGTGGTTGAGCAAGAGAAGTTAGATAATAAATAATTTTAAGAGAGCTAAATTATAGCTGCCTCTGCATACTTAGTCTTTTGGAATTGAACCAGACTAATAAACAGATTATTAAAATAAATAACTAAGTAATTCTAATTTAAAGTTATTGATTTTACAGAGAGGAATGAAGAGAGAAAGAGAGAAATCAATTTGTTCTACTTATTAATGCATTCATTGGTTGATTCTAGTATGTGCCCTGACTAGTGATTGAACCTACAACCTTGGCCTGTTGAGATGGTGCTCTAACCAACTGAGCTACCTGACCAGGGTAAAGTCGTTTTTCTATTATCCATGTTGTTGTATCAAATAAGGCCTAACAAATTGACTTAAATGTTTAAAAGTCTGTAAAATATATTTTATCTCATGAGAAGTTCACTTTCATTATTTTTTCTCTTTATAATTCTGTTTCATCCAATTTCTGGTAATGTTTTTTGATATGGATTATTCACATTCAGAATCAGTTCATTTTCAGTATTCTTACTGAAAACTCTATTTCAGATAAAACACGGGTAGTTTTTAACTTAATTTAATTCAAATGGTGGTTGCTTAATTGCATTAGTGACTCAAATTAATGGTTCTCTTGTTATGTTTTTTTTTTTAATTTCAGTATGATTTTGCAGCTTCTTACAACAAAAGGTGGTATCCATTTTTCCCACCATGTAAACTCTGGCTGGCTTTCATCTTCCTTCAGCCAAAAGAAAAATATGGAAATAACTTTTGACAACCTGTTGCCTAGAACCGTAAGTCCTCATGTACATCATTTCAATTTCTTGGAATTCATCCCTTCACCAAGAAAACCAGACCGGGATACTCTGCTGATAGAAACCTTGTGAAGCAAAAATTAAGTTTTCCCAGATGAGGCTGCTCTACCTGGTTGTCTCCAGCTGGCCCACCAGCTGGTCATAAACAATGAACAAGACCACAGTGGAGCTGACCCCGAAAGGTGGAACTTTACGCTCATGTTTGCTACTTTAAGCCTTTATGTTTTGTGGTTTGTTATGCAGCATAACTGGGGCAAGAGATAACTAGTATATTTATTAACAATATATTATGGTCATTAATAATAGTTGCTACCCTATATTGGTTACCCTCTATTGCTACCCAACTGTTGAGGTATTTCATATGATTTATCATTTTTACCAGAGATGAAAAGGGTGAATTTTAGAGAATCTGAGTAAATTGTCCTAGATTACCTATATATTAAGTGCTGCCTCTGTAATCAAAATTCAAAATCCCAGTGTTCATTTTTTTTCTTCTGTACCCTTATATCTCCTCACTGATACAGAATTTAGAGCCCAGAGGACATTTGTAATGAAAAATATGTTATCCCTTCCCCTGATTATGCTTAGTTCTGCTTAAAAACATAAAGACACACACTTTTTTAGTGACAAGAAATGAATAAGAAAGACCATCAGTCAAAATAACATAGTTTTGTCAGAAAATTGCCAAAGAAAAACTAGTAGATCCTATATACAAACTAGCTAACTTGCATTCACAATTCTCTATAGCAAAAGAAGCAAACCAACATCCCTAACACTAAAATAATTCTCTTCAGTAAAATTCTCATGCTTTTTCTACTTTACCATACTAACATCCACTTAAACAATACATTTTTAAAAATTGTCATTGCACTATTCCTTGTTACCAGAAGTTTATGTGGTATAACACTCTTATAAGTCACCTTAGAAAGTGAAAAATACCTGTACTGTAGAAACAACCTTTGACAATTCTCATTTTTTGTGTGTAATTTCTTCTGCTTACTTTGGGAACCTGGGAAGGCAATTAAGGAAAAAAGAAAATATCTCCTGCTTTCTTTTTATAGTTTCACAGAGGCAGAAGAAACTTTCGGGCTTTCTCCAGCTCAGGGATCATTAAAAATTTGCCACTTTGATGTGAATGCAGCAAATAAAGTTTCCCTAAGAATGGCTCACAGGTTTCAGGATGTGCCAAAAGAGAGCAAACAGAAACAGATGAAGATGTTACAATTCTCAAGTGGGTTTTGAGAGTTTAGAAAATGAGAATTTTCAATAAGGCAGACAGAGTTCACATTTTTTATCACTAAGCACAACGACAGTGTAGTATTTTCCTTTATTGTTTCACTGATAAAATCACTAGAAGAGATATATATTTTCCCATAATAAGTGAAGGTCATGAGAATATGAACAAAAAGTGAATTACTTATTGATGTATAAAGAGTAAAAGTATAAATAATCTGTTCTAGCTACTTATGTAAATTTTATATCTTGAGCTAAAATCCTTGTTTCTATTTATTTCATTTTCTTTGCCAATATTGTGTTCTGGGAAGCACAGACCTTGATTTCATTTTACCTAGTACAAGAAGAACTGCATGTTCTTCTCCGATTTCACTAGATATTGCAATAAAAAGAACATTTACCTTTCTTACTATTTAAAATGTCCTTAGCTCTGGTACAAAAGATAGTTAAATTTAGACTTTTTTCAATTCTTCCAGTTAATTTTGGACTCTAACCTTTTTTAATATGCTGCTTGAAATATGAATGAGAATGAGCCATTATTCTTTCTGTATTTTGCAAACTGTGAGCCTTTTTATAAAATAAAATACAGACATTATTACAACTTCTTGCTTAAATATGTACCAGGGACATAGTTCTACTACTCAGTAGTGGAAGTTATCATTGCTCCAAAAATTTCACCTTTCTCATCTAGTCAGTGTAAGACATCACATTTTTCTCTTCTGACCATATGAGTTTTTGCTAATTTCTATAAAAATACTGGGGACTTCTTCACTGAAAGCATAGATTGGCAAACTGGCTCAAAGCACAGTTTGACATAACAAACTTTTGCAACTATGATTAGAATAAAATAGATTTTGATATTTTATATATTTTATTGTATTTCATTTAAATACTGTAATATAATAATGTATAATAAAATTTAAAATTGTTTTTGCTTTACTAGTAAAGCAAAAACAATAAGTATTTAGCTGGAAGGTAATAATAGAACTTAGTAATTTATCAAACTAACACTGAGAAAATGTCATAGATTTATAATTAATATTATACACACATATATGACATTTCAGTTGCAAGCTACTTTTATGGTAACCATTTTGTTTTCTTTAAATACCATAAATTGCTAATCTATTATAGAGATAAATATAAAACTATCATATTATTTTTTTTTAAAGATTTTATTTATTTATCTTTAGAGGGGAAGGGGGGAAGGAGAGAGGGAGAGAAACATCAATGTACGGTTGCCTTTTGTGCGTCCCCTGCTGGGAACTGGCCTGCAGGGAACCGGCCTGCAACCCAGGCATGTTCCCTGACTGGGAATCGAACCGCAATTGTGTGGTTCGCCGGCCCGCACTCAATCCACTGAGCTACACCAGCCAGGGTATCATATTATTTTTATAACAAAGATAATGAGAATAATAGGAAAGTGCTAGCAGAACTGAGTGCTCCAGAAAATAATTTTTGAAAAAAGGCTAAATTTATAAAAAAATATTTACTATAGAGTATGTTTTACATGCTCATTCATGTTTTATATAACCATTTCGAGTTTAATTGACTGTAAGTACACTAGATTGACTATCATGAACCAACTTAAGTATTATTTTTCATTGGTAGTTTTTGAAGTTATATGTACAAATATGGTATTTTAGTCATTATATCTACAAATTCAGAGCCTGTATGATTATTTCCAATGTTTGAAATGTGTTTGTAAAGATGGTCCAAAGTGCACAATTGATTAAAGGGGCCATTGTGATGTAGTAAAAAGAACCCTTCGAGAGTTGAAACAGTTTTGTTGTATGTTCATTCACTAACAACCTAGGAGTCCTTGGGAAACTGAATGGAACTCACTCTGCAACTTTTTTCTTTTTCAGTACCAAGAGCAAATGTGATTAAATTATTTCTAAGGCCTGTTAGAATTTAAAAGGTGAAGCTGTGTAACCCTTTGCTCCTCATGAAAATGAAATGTACAATTCTCCATGTGCTGGACTTCAGCTGCTGCAGAAGGAAGGGCCCACACCAGCCTGTTTTTCTGCTGAACCCCCAGCGCCCAGCTCCAGGCCTAATGCTGCACAGGTGAGCCTCCCAATGACAATTTGCTGTGCGAATGAACAAGCCAATGAATGAATGAATGTTTTCATCTGATGGTTACATTTTTTATGAAACTATCTGGAATGGTGGTTAGTTATCACAGTTTAACATTGCTCCAGTTTTCGCTGTTATTATCAGAATGCTTGCTGTGCAAGTGTAATGAATTAAAAAATTCACCAGTCATTTAGGTTTCTTTGCTGATTTGGTGTAGGTAATCTTGATTGACCTGATGACCTGACATTCATTCAAAAGCTTTAAAATTCTAAGAAAAATGTATTCTTCCTAGAAAATAGAAAATTATTTAAAATTACAGAAAATGTGGAATATTTGTTTCTTGTACAGTGAATTAGAAAAGTCAGAACAACACTCCTGCTAAGAACCATAGACAAGGTAAAAATTTCACTAGGATCTTTCAAGGCTATAAAGCATTATGAGGCCAAGATCTGGCAGCAAACGCAACTCCAAAAATTCACTTTCAATCCTGAACTGGCTGGCTGAGACCCTATGAGTATGATGAGCAGCATGACTGAGGGTCTTGTAGGATTAGGAAGATACCGATGAACTTCAGAGCCAACCAAGCCGAGGCTCTGCTGAACAGCCTGCGGTAGAGGCAGGGGACCTAATAACTTCACCTCAGAAATAAGGATGAGCTACATCTCCTCCCAAACTCAAATCTCAGTTTCTGAACTTGGGGTTTCAGGTGATGCACTGCTAGTTTCCCTAAGAACTGCAAGACAGCAGCAAAAGGAAATCTCTAGAAGTTAATACTATTCTAGGCCTCCAAATAATTCTTAAAACAATTTAAACAGATGCAATACTTCTCAAGTAATAACAAAAGGCAGCAATTTCTTATTTGTTTTTATAGGTCCCTCTATCTGCTAACAATAGATTTCACTGCCTTTTTCTCACTGAGTATGTATTTCTAAGTCTTATTTTGCTATTTATTCCTTTGTATGTATTTTAATCAGAATCTAAATGAACCATATAAATTCTGTGCTTGACAACATTAGAAACTTTCAAGAAATGTGTTGGAGCCACACTTAAGTATATAAAAGGAGAAGCAATATCATCTTTCTCATAGGATAGCATTTGTATTACAGCTGAAATAGAATAACATTGTCACTGAAAACGTTATTTTCTCCAATGAATATTGACCCATTAAAATAAATACAGTTGGCCCTGGCTGGTGTAGTTCAATGGATTGAGCATGGCCTGTGAACCAAAGGGTAACCAGCTCAATTCCCAGTCAGGGCACATGCCCGGGTTGCAGGCCAGGTCCCCAGTGGGGGCCACGTGAGAGACAACCACACATTGATGTTTCTCTCCCTCTCTTTTTCCCTCCCTTCCCCTCTCTCTAAAAATAAATAAATTAAATCTCTAAAAAATAAATAAATTCTTTAAAAAAGAGAGACATGTAATTGGTACATAGTATGGTAATTCTATTTTTTAAATAAATAAAATAAAAACAGTTGGAGGCATTCTTCTCTACAGTTGAGTTATACATTTGAAACCTGTGTGGTTTTGTGAACAAGTGTCAGCCCAATAAATTCAATTTAACAAACGAACAAACAAAACCAAACAATGTATTGGTTTGAGGAGAAAAATTCTATGAATTAAAAAAACGAATGTGTCCCTCATATTTTAATGCCATACTTGGGAGACGACTGTGCAGCAGTAGAACGCATACAGCATGGACAACATGCTCATCCTTTCCTAAACAGAGCTGTATGTAGCAGCCAACATTAAAACATGTTTTTCTTTCCCTTTCAAGAGAATTTCTAAAGTATTAAATGAATGATCATTCCCATTTTAATTTGAAAAATTACATATAAACAGCAGATGCATTAATACTATAGAAACAATGTTGCAGACATTAGCTTATCAGCATCCAAATAACTTCTTGAACTACAGCAATGTCCAAATCTGGCAGTTTAGTTTCTAAGTTGGATCAGGAGGGAAAGGAAGGGAAGGAAAGGAAAGAGAAGGCCAGCAGATGGAAAGGAAGGAAAGAAAAAGGTAAACTTGGGCGTAGGAATGGATGAGGACAAGAGGTTTTGGCTCCCGAGAGCACCGAGAGGTCACAGGTCCAGGAAAAAGGGCTGAAGTTGATGAAAAACCTATGATGCCTCATTCAGGTGGAGGCCTCGTTACTGGCTGGTAAGATAAAAGTGCTGAAAACCCCATTCACGTAGGCGTGAACTTCATTACAGGGTTTCAAGTACCAAAATATTCAATAGTTGGCACATACTCTGTGCTGGGCACTGTATAAAATCCAAGTTCAGCCTGAGAGGTTGTGCAGATTAGACTCAGAAAAAAGGAGACATAACATGAGTGATTGGTCACTGTAATCTAGCTGTCAATTTGCCTGTGAAGCCATTTGCCTGGCGTCCCAAATAAGACAGCGACCTTTCTCTAGCTCACCTGAAATAAGCACCTGCCTTTACTTTGTGCAGAGTTGCTCCACACCAGAGGTGACCCTACCTAGGCATTTGATACATGTTAACTGATTTAATCTTCCCAATAGCAAAGGAATAATACCATATCAATAATAACTTGGCATCACACTATATTAATGCAATAAAGACCTCACGACTATGACATATCAGTTAATTAGTAGTATTCCCATTTTATAGATGGGAGCATAATGATAAAATAAAATTTAATCAATTGTTTCTTCAATAATTCAGCTTATCCCACACAAAAGAACTAAACTTGACTTTGAAATAAAGGTTATCCCTGATAATTAATTGAAGATCTTCAGTTGGTTTTCACTCAAGTCAAAATGATTTTACTCTTGAGCAAGCACAGTTAGTCAGTCATCCGTGGTGAAATTATAAAAACAATTTTGCAATCACGGCTTCCCAAGAAAAGAGAGATTTCTTGTCCAACCCTGGTAGATTTTGTATCACTTCAGCAGATGATGCTATGTTCTAAAGAATCCTGACAGCCTCGCTTTTCGGGGCAATGTCATTGCCTTCCCTTGGTAGCAGCTGTGCCTCCTGGTCACCAGGGTTGGCAAGTTTCAGCAGTGAATTGTTTACGTATGAAGTTAATGCCTGGCTCTTCTTTACATTGGGCAAAGCAAGGTTTGCGTTTTAGAGATTTTTAATTTGGACACATTTCCTGGAAGCAGATGTACCGCATCTGTGTAGTAAAAAAGGCTTGGTTAAAAATTTACAAAAAAAATAAGCCTTTTTTGCATATGGTATTTATAGGTTTTACTTCTCTTTATACTCGTCACCATATCTGACGATTTGAGCATTACTTAGAAAACCTAGCTAGTTTGTGTAAGGAAGTGATACAGCTGCTCATCAGTTATGCCTCTTAGGAAATAAGTGCATAATATCCACATTAAAATTAATATCCAGAAATAAAATAATAATGTATTCAACGCCTTCAGTATATTTATTTCAGGAGTCTCAGCGTAATGTTTCTTTTTACAGGAAGCAGTTCAGGATCCTGACGGGACACTCGTATCATGTTTTTTCCCAAATTTTATTTGTTTATCACAACTGGCATTAGCAGTTGCTATACACATGGATGTTTTACAAGATTTAAAGTTGTTGTTTGCTTTGTTCTGTTTTATGAATTCATGACTGAAATTATTGGGTTCATTTTAACCACTTATAAATGTTATATGGACTAAATCTTAAATTTGATTCTCCTCTTTAATTTTTAAATTACACTAAATTATTAATTTTTTTCATTTTAAAGAACATCATTATAAAAAGATACAATCATGTAGAATAAGTCCCCATCATTAAAGTTATTAAATTTCTCATTAAATAAATACCTATCCATGATGGGGCTATACTAGTATATCAAAATCTGAGTTACTCTATGACATACATAGAGAAATATTGTAAGGGGATATGAGAAACCTCATACTTTATACATCTGAGAGCTACTGCTCAAAATTTTTTGACATATATAATTTTTAAAATTTTTTTCATTTTAAAACTGTCAATACTTAGTTAAAGTTTACCTACATCTTATTAACAGAATGATTGTAATAAAAGCACAGAATAATAAATGTCCCCTCATATTTTCTGGTCAGGTATGAGAAGCTCCTACCATTTATTTTATTCTAAGCTTTTGGCCAAACACAGGCAAATGTTTCCTCTCATTCCACCCAATAATAAAAATCTCCATTTAGATAAATACATATAATTATATAAATTGTTTTTTTGGACTCATTCTTGAAAGAAGTTCCTTGTGTAGAATATTATTCTAAAAGAAAATTGTTTTCAGATCACAATTAATTTTCATTAGTGAAATAGATTTAAAGACAATCCACGCCAAAACTGCTCCAGCTATTTCCTGAAACAAACACAATAAAGCCGATTGTGAAGGGAGGGCCCTACTTGGTTAGCCGTCCAGGCAAGTCCCACGATGGCCAAAGTGCGTCTGGAATCTTATTTTCTACATCCGCATGGGCTCACTAAGCAAATTTTGAAAACATAGAAAGTATATGAAGTGAACACAGAGGAGGCTGAAAGGCCTTTCCTGACCAAGTTCAAATCACCAGCAGAGGATCGATTTAGGTAGAACAAGTTCATTGTACAGCCTCATGGTTTCAAAAAATTATTTTTGTATAAGAAGTGCTAATATACCCAACATTTTACAATAGTAAATAATTCTCTAAAAAAATAAGTTTACTGCATACAGATTCCAAGAATTTTGAGAACATGCGTTTGATCTGATCTATATTGCCTGTTCCTGAAGATTCCAGTATGGCTTGTGCACTTGAATTTAAAGGAATTACATAAAGGTCTCTCTCACCTTGGTACTGGTTCAAGAAAATCAATGCATGATTCTAAATTCACTTTGTCGACTTAGAAGGAGGTACAATATGACTTTAGAAAACCCTCAGACCAAAACTAGGAGCTATAAGAGATAAGAACACTTTAATTAAAATAAAAGGGATAAAAAGAAAGAAAGAAAGTTGTTGAGAGTTACTTACAGGTTCTGGGCATCTCCACTAATGAAGCACAGATGAGAAGCCTAATTTAGCTAAATATCCCTGAAGCAAACTATGTTTCCCCTTTCAGGCTTTCTTTTCTTCATGTTTACGTTTATTTACTCACTTTTTCACCTTCCTGGGAATAAAACTGACTCAGAAACATAGTGAAAGGTGTACTACCAAAGATACTGTGTATTCACAAACATGCACTTCCCTTTTAAAGTAGAAGGAACATAAAAACCCTTGCTGATTTTGGGCACTGTCTCTAAGAACGTTTGCAATTCTGCCTACTGTGATGTCCACCAGGAAAAAAAACAGACTTTGCTTCTGGCATTTCAGCCAACAAAGAATAGACCAAATCTAATAGAGATCTCCCTACAGTGTAACCAATCTGCATTCGCTCTTCACATACCACTGTCAACTAAATCCCCAATTTCTCTTTCTCATTTTCTCCCATGACTCACATTTCTCCCTGAAAAGTTCAAAGAAACCTTACGACTAAATATATGCATTATTTATTCTAACTTCCTGGGAGAAGTTGGCAGTTAAGCAAAAAGGAAATCTAATCTCATTGCTAATTGAAAGTAGAGAATGGTGGATGTTTGCTCAACCTGAATGAATAAGTTTAATGAACATATTTGGATTTTGAAAGATCAAGTTTTCCACATTTTAGTTTAGTAGGAAGGCACGGGGAATGCCAAAGAAATTCTGATGAATGTGCACAGTGGCTTCATCAGGAAATTGGTATGTGAACAAAGACTTGAAGTAGGTGAAAACACCATCTCGACATTGTAACCTGGGGGACATATATTCAGGCAGAGCAAACAGGAAGTGCCAACTTTTAATGCAGAGTGATGCCTTTTATTTTCTTCAAGGAACAGAAAGGAGACCAGTGTGTCTTCAGAAGACTTGGGGTAAAGGAAGGTTAGCAGAAAATGAGAACAGAGAGAAAACATTGAACAGAGAGGGTTGAGGGGGAGTGAATTCCATACAGGCAAATCACTGCAAGATCATTGCTTTTTATGTTGATGAATGCGGAACCGTTGGAGCACATCAAGAAAGTGACATGACACAACTTGTGTTCAGAGAGAATTACTCTGGTGTCTATGTTGAGAAACATTATGGTGTCCAAGGGGAGGACCAGCGAGGACAGTTTGGAGGCTATTTGAGGACTGGCTGCAGAGGGGACAATGGTTCATTTTCAGTGATAACAATGGAGATGGTAAGAAGTGGCTGGGATAGTTAATATGTTTTAATTGGAGATAATGTTGTAGACAACCGGCGGGTGTATACACACTCTCGGAGCCAAAAATTAGTTTAAAAGAAATTAATTTTTGTCAAGGGGTCAGATCAAAAAAAATTCTTTGGCCAAGCTTTACCTGCGCAGGGGCGAACTTCCCAGATGTGACCGGAGCCACGTAGCTACCCAGAGCTACCAGATGGAAGTCGAGCCTGACTTATAGACTACGGGGCTTTTATAGGGCAAAGTAAGCAAGCGCGGGCTTACAGAAGCAGATGTGGCGGTTAGCTATTAGCTAGGTTGCTAAATTGAAAACGGCGAAGGTCCCTAATTGGTAGGTGCGGCTGCTGGCGGGCCTCTTCTGGCGGGCCCTGGTTAGTTACCTTATTTGGCTAGAATTTTGAACCCAACCGTTCCCGGATGTTTATTCATTACCCAGTCTCAGGAACTGCAGATGCCTAACGGCTGTCTGTATGTTTCCACTACTAATGGCCATTACATTCCCCCCTCTAATGGCCATTACAATAACAAGATGTGTTGCCTAACAGAATGTGAAAAGTGAGAAAGGGACAAATTGACTACCTGTAGATTTCTAATCTAGAGTTGCCAGCAACCGAGATGAGCAACACTGCAGCTGAAGCAAGTTCCGAGTCAAGTTGGTCAGAGTATCAGTTTGGAAATGGTACATTTTATAGGCTAATTAGGAACAAAGATAGAAAGCTAGTAGGTGATTGCCTCTATTAGTCTGGAGTTGTCAAAGGGCCCTGGCTGAAGCAAAAGTTTAAAAAGTCTTGGTGCTGGATAAGATCACCAAGAAAATAAGTGTAAAGAGAAGACAAAGGCAGAACAGGTCGAACCTAAGTGCTTAGAGAGGAAAGAACATTCCAGACAGACTGAGACTCAGGAGTAATGTGAGCAGGAGGTGGGAAGTCATGTGAACAGGGTGTTCTGGAAGCTCGGGGAAGGAACAGTGACAAAAGAAGGATCGTTAACTCTGCAGACAACATCAGGTCACACATGGGGAGGTCTTAAAAGTGGCCACTGTAAAAACTTCTATTTTGAGTCATATTAGTTTGAGCAGTAAAGAGTTGCTGATAATCAAGTCTTTAGGCAGACAAAAAGACAGTAATTTATGGTTCAACATGATATCTTATACTTCATCAACTTCCCAATGAAATATCTACAACTGATAAAATATGGAGTGCTAAAACATGTCAGTTTTCCAGGTATTATGAATTAAAACTGCAAGCTAAAGATTATTTTTACTTATGAATCTAAATTTAGAAAAAAGATTTGCCTTGCCCTGACCAGTGTGGATCAGTTGGTTGGGCATCGTCCTGCCAAGCAAAAGGTTGCAGGTTTGATTTCCCTTGATTCCAGGTCAGGGCACACGCTCACATGTGGATTCGATCCCCGGTTAAGGCACGGGGCACACAGCAGAGGCAACCGATCAGTTTCTCTCTTACGGCGATGTTTTTCTCCCTCTCTTTTTCCCTCCCTTCTCCTCTCTCTAAAACATAAATAGATAGATAAATAAAATTTAAAAGAAAACTCCCCACTGAACCAAAATTTTCAACAGCAACAATTATCTTACTGGAGACTTGTAAACAACTAAGTGCATGCGATAAAAGTGTTAAAACTAAACTCAGCACATGTCCTAATGATACAGGGTGCGGCCAGGGGGGCCCCCAAGAAAGGGATTTGGAATGGTGTCCAGAATTCAGAGTGTATAGGAATATTGGAGAGACATGCAAGATGTCCTCACCACCCCCAGGGGGAAGGGACAATGGAGCAGGGCCATTGAGAACTGTTTTGCATAGCAATAGTTTTGCAGCTAACCTCTGGAATGGTTATTTAACATATCTATAACCTTTAACTGGTTTCATAGATATGTTAAATAGCTGTGGCCAAGTTTGAGCCAGGAAGAAGGGAGTAGCTGGGACTCAGGAGGATGTAACTAGGGGCTGCACTCCTGAGTGAGAGGGGTTTGGACTCAGGATGTAACGATGGGCTGCGCTCCTGAGTGAGGGTGCCCCTGTGTGAGAGCTTGGAAAAGACTGGCTCCAGGACATGAGGGGAGAACTGCCCAGGTGAAGAGAGAGCCATGTGGTTTCAGGAGAGTGAGGACCCCCTCTTGGTGAGGTGAAAGAGGGGGCCACATGGTTTTGGCAGGGTGCGGACGCCCTCTTTCCCAGGTGAAAGGGAAAAACCACGCAGCTTTGCCAGAATGGAGATCCCTGCAGCCAGGTGAAGAAGAAAGCCACATGCTTTTGGTGGAGTGCAGACTCTTGCAGCTTTGGTAGAAGAGGCCCAAGCGGCTTTGGGGTGCCTCCTTTGGCCGCGGGGCCTGAAAAGCAAGAGAGACTTTGACTGGAACTGGGTACAAAGGACTCTTTCCAGTGGACCATGCGAGGGTACCACAGTACTTTGGATTAACTAGAGAGAGATCCTGCACAGTGACACAGCTGACGGTGCCAACAACCTGCAACACAGACGAGTGCTCTTTTCCTGATTTACGGTACCCGGAGTTGGGACAGTGGGAGAAGGGAGTGCTGTGTGGGTGTAGGTGTACAACCTAAAGGACTTTGACATTTTAGTGGGGGCATTAGGCCTGAATAGCACTAAATAAACATTTTGTTTCCTTTTCACAAATCTCTGGCGTTGAGAGATATCTTTCCAATTGGCTGCGGACAGAAGAGCCCAGTAGATATTAGTATTTTGTTTTTTTTTTTTCGGGAGGGGCCCCTGTTGTATAGCAGTTTTGGGCATCCCTAGGTGGGCTGAATATTGTATTGCCCCTCCCTCGGACCTCTTGTTCGGTAACACTAACAACAAAAAAGGCTCCTATTAATATTGGCTAATAAAAGTAACAAATGCTAAACATATATAATACTATCTGTCGATTTTAAAGAGAAGTGTCTCTTATTTGTCCTTTTCCAAACATGTCAAGAGAAAACTCATTATGCTGATTGGGATGAATATAAGTTACTATGTTCTATGCACAACTCAGAACTAAAGTTAGACAAGTGAGACTACCCCATGTCTGAAGAGATCTTGGCTCTTCCGTAGGGCCGACAGCTGTCATCCAGAGCTCTCATCCCTGCACCCTCATGAAAGTGAACCCATTCTGTGAGCACTTACACCTAAAGCTCTGCCTTTCCAAATATTTTTCAGTTAAACTGAGTTTATTGAAAATATTAGCCATGTAACAAGTAAACATGTCAGGAATACTAATCTTCTCTCTCCTTTATGTCAAGGCATACTGCCTTTGTGAGATTGTCATTAATCATAAAAAAATCTCTGTTTTCATGTGTTTTTCATAATCAGCTTATGTCATGCAGATTTAAAATAATTAATGTATTTAAGATTTAAACGTGGCACACTTTGCTTTAAACCCTTTAGTTATTTTCTGTCATTACAATGTTTAATTTGATTATTATGACCCAGCACAGAGTATAAACCTGAATAGACAGAACAATACCAATGTAGTATAATTATCAAAAGTATCTAATCCAATTGTTTATTTTCCAACTCAGCCACTAATGTGGGTGTCCCTGTGTGTACATCGGAGTTTAAAGATGGGGCAGGAAGATAAAATAAGGCATAAAAAAGTCAGTATGATGACATAGGTCCTGAAAACCTTGATTCATTTCAACTGTATCATCTTAATAATTCACTTTACTTTTACATCTATATGAAAATAGTGTCTTCAGTGGCAGAAGTAAGGTTTTCTGGTACACAGGAAATAATTTATTATGAACCTAATGTCTTTAAGGATCTGATAAGAGGGGCAATTCATTTATTTTTACCATCCCTAACATTTTCTAGAGAACATTAGAATAAAGTTATTTCAAATGCTAAAAAGTTTAAGCTTTTTAAAAAATAGTATTTAAATTCAGATTGTGAATTTGATTAATTCTACCTGAAGCATTAAATGATAAATAAGATCCTGACCCTCCAGAGGAAGCAATAAAACAATACCCTCGAATGACTTCCTACATTATGTTTTGAAATGACAGAAAGAAAACGAGAAATAAAAATACGCAGCACAATTTGAATTTGCTGTTTCTGAGACACATGCTTTGTGAAATGCAGCCATTTCTCTCCATTAGTGTTGTTTTTCCTCCCATTATTATTCAGATTTGCATGCTCCAAAAAGAAAACATTCCATTTGTGTTCACCTTCCCTCACATCATTGGTATAAATTACAATTTCAAGGGGTAATTTTATAATAGCTTTTTCTTTAACTTAAAAACTTATAACTTATTCTGAGTGGAGATGTTAAGACAATGTCTTTTATTCTTATATGGATTGTGAGGTTTTCCCTCCAAATTTCACATAAAGAAAAAATGATTCTAGAGTTTTATATGGAAAGAGGACAAAGATATAACTAATGCTTAAAATTATTAAAATGTGTAGACAGGAAAGTTATATTATTACTAAGCTGAAAACCACATTTTAGCTTACTTTTAATTGTCATCACAATTGTGGCATTTATTTTGCATTAAATTCAACAAATTAAAATGCATTTAACTTAACAAATAAGACTGTCGATATAATTTGGCTGTTAAATTTTATTAATTTTGCTTTTGGATATATATTCTTCAAAGATTTCACTCCATACTTTATTTATAGTATTTAAGGTTTTATATCAGGCATGGTCCAAGGAGTCAGTAATCTCAAGAGATATTAGCAGAAACAGAATAGGAAGTAATGTATATGGTTCAAGGCAGTCAATTGGTGTCCCCAAACCAGAAGGTCTGGGAGTCTGCGGGGGAAGCAACTGCATGCCAGGGCGGAACTCTCATTTTCACAGTGAGGGCAGAGGCCCTGAGCTCTATCCTTTGTACTGGGAGACCCCTGAGTTGAAAGGCCTGCTGGGAAGCCTCAGCCCAGAGAAGTCTGTGATGCTAGATTATTTCACAGGTAATTTCCTGCCTGTCCAATGACAGAAGAAAATAATATACATGCCATAACTTTCTCTCATATAGGCATGCTGTGATAAAACATACCTATATTAGAGAAAAATACTGCCTTTTAATTCCCTGTCTTTCTTTAATTCATGAATACATAATATAAATTCAAATATATTATTGTAATAGACTAATTGGTTTTGAGTGTAAAGTACATTTGTTGTAAATATATAAAAGTATAGAGGAAAAAATTAAAATATAATTTGACCATCCCTAAAATAACAAATGCTCATATTAGATATGTATCTTTTCACTTTTTAAAGACTTTATTTATCTATTTTTAGAGGGAGTGGACAGGAAGGAGAAAGAGAGGGAGAGAAACATCTTGTGTGGTTGCCTCTCACATGCCCCCTACTGGGGACCTGGCAGGCAACCCAAGCATGTGCCCTGACTGAGAATCCAACTGACAACCCTTTGGTTTTCAGACCAGTGCTAAATCCACTGAGCTACACCAACCAGGGCTTAATTTTTTATTTATGAAAAATAACATACATATTTTTTAATCATAATTTGTTTTAGTTTTCATGTCAATTATTTGCAAATATTAGTTTAAAAGCTATATGACATTCCTTTATCTTTATGTAGAATAAATGAATTGATAATTTATCAATTCTATTTACATTAGGTTGCTTGAATGTTTTTCAGGGGTTTTTTATTTTTAGTGTAATTTTTTAGGATCAGTTTGTTTTTGCTACAATAAAAAGAAACTGCCATAGATATTAGACAAAATTATCAGTCTTGGTTTTACCTCATTTTCTTATTTTATTATTGAGATAAGTTATTATTACTGCAGGTTCTTTTTATAAATATTGGTAGTTGGTTTTCAGGGAAGAAAATACGATCTATTTAAGTATAAATAACAACTAGAGTTTTAAAGAGAACTTTTATACTGCATCTGTTCTAATATCATGTTGATTATAGTATTCAGAAAGAAAATTATTTTTCTAAATTTTAAAGAATATATTGAGATATGTATATAGCTATACCTATACCTGTATCTTTGTATGTTGGAAACATGCCTTGTAAAATGTGTTCATTTGTAATTTTATTTTCTATGTTGATGACTAAAATGAAGTGCATTTCATCAGTGAAATATTAGATGTTCATTTTTCACTCAAGAAGAACATGGCTTGATTAACAACAGGTAGAAATGTAGGAATAGCATAGATATACATAAGTGAAGTGACTATCTTCTGTACATCATTACAAGTGTGCTAGAGGGAGGTAACTGAAATGAAACTTGCACAAAGGTCAACAGAATCTGTGGGCAGTGGTGCATGGTTTGATACTCCCATGTACCGATGTATCTGTGATGGTGAATTTTAATTTTACTAGGTGCTAACCTCAGTGGGCTAAGGATGCCCACATAGCTGGTAAAACACTATTTCTATGTTGATTAGGGCATTTCTGGAAGAGATTAGAATTTGAATTGCTGGATTGGATGGAGAAAATCACCCTCACCCAGGTGGAATGGTAACATTTAATCTGCTAAGGATTTGACTAGATCAAAAAGGCAGAGGAAGGGTCAATTCACTTTCCCTGTTGAGAGGCACACTCAGCTTCTGCCCTGGGACATCAGTGCCACTGGTTCTGGGGCCTTTGTACTCAGACAGGACAAACAACGTTGGCTCCCTTGTTCTCAGGCCTTCGGACCTAGACTGAATTTCACCAGGGGCTTCCTCCATTCTTCAGTTTGCAGACAACAAACCGTAGGTCTTCTTGGCCTCCATAACTGATTGTGCAATAAATTTGTATAAAAACTATAAATAGATGGATGGAGGGATAAATAGATTCAGGACCCAATGTGTTCATGGAGTAGAAGAAAGCCTTAAAGTAAAACAAGGTTGGGGATTGTCACCAGATTAAAGCTAAATGACCAACATGAAATAACCTTTACAGAGCCCTAATAATATGCATTGTCTACATTTTTCTGAGTCAGGAATTGACTACAAGTGCCAAAATGTCATTCAGGTGTGAATTTCTCTCATAAGTACACACAGGATTGTATGTATTTATTTTCAGGTACCGTGTTTAAAAGTGCAGGCTTGGAGGGGTAGTGCCAGAAGCTGAACGGTGTTATCTTAGGACAGAGGAAAACGTCTAGATTACCTAAGCATGAAAATAACCCTACCCTTCAGCAGATTCTGCCCATAATGGTGGCCTGGATAATAAAGTGAATTAGAATGGGATGCTAACACGTGTGGCAGGGCACTTCGGGAAAACTCCGTCCAATCTTTGCAGGAGACTGCTGATCTGAATTAAGGGGATGCCAACACATTCTGACATGCAGGACTGTGAGCAGAGACCTTTGACTTCTCCTCAGCTGTCCAAGGGACTTTGCCTTTAAACGATTCTCGGACTTCGGAGACTGAAGAACAGCTCACCTTTTATGAAGTTCTGATCCCTTCTGTGTGCTTCCAGTAAACATTGACAAGGGAATAAGTCAGGTGTGCAGAAAATTTAGGCAAAGAATGTTTTACAGGAAAATATTCAAGACTGAAAATGTGTTGAGATCTCTAACAAATCTCCTGGTCCCCACTTGAGAGGCTTTTATAAATTATACCTGAGGAAAAATTTAAAATATATTGGTAGATAGATGTGATGTTGTGCAGTAGTACAAAAATATTTAGTGACATAAGCACTTGCAAAGGGCAGACCATTGAGCCTAAATCGAGGTGAGAATGCTACAGAAATCCATGGTAATAATGTGTTTTGGCTTTTACTCTCTGTTTCAGCAAGAATTACCAGAAAAGACAAACTCAGAAAGAATGAATCTATTTGTATAAAGAAATGAAAGTGAACAGGGATAGTAATTTAGGGCTTTGAAGTGTTGGAAAAACTGATTGCCTCTATACTTCAAAGGTATGGAATGAGATTCCAGAAGCTTTGACTAATAAAGTCTTATTCATATTCACTCTATGACATATATGAGCATGTCCTTCTCACCTAATGCCAGTATTTTTAATAGCCTTGCGATAGGGGCCATTACAACGAGAGAAAAACTATTGGGTCAGGGAATACAAGAGATAAAAATTTTTAGTTCAATTACACTGCCCCTGCTTTAATATTGTGCTGGGTTTAGAAGGAGAAAGATGGGTGAGGACATATAATTTAAATATTTACTTTATAGGTCACTAGGCTTGAAAGTTCCATACCTGGGACTGATGGAGAGGACTTGCATCCTTCAAAGCCTTTGATTTGTGATTGGATGTAGGAGCTAAGTATCACCCCTGTCAGTAGAAAGGACGAAATGGTATTTTTACTAGACTATGACCATCACCGATGTCTGGGCGAACAGAGCTGTCTATCCTCCCTGTACAGACCGCGAGACTACATCGCTCAGCCACATTTTCAGTTTTAATTGGTTAGATGATGGATTCCAGACCAGTAAACAAAAAAGTATAAAATATGTGAGTTCCTGACAGGCTTATTACATAAAAAGCTCTTCAGTAGTTCTCCGTGCTTATGGTCCTTTAGAATAGATATGACCACCAGTGTTTGGTTCACACAATGATACTGGCAATTGTTTGACCGACCACAATAAAAGTTTCATGTGGCTCAGTCAAATTATATGGTGAATTATGAATATAAAAGACATATGATTTCCAAATGCGCATTTGGAAGACATAACCCAACCACAAAGTCCCATACTGGACAGTTTTAAGAGTAAGAAAACATTTTTATTTAATGAAGAGCCCTTCATCACTAACCCTGTGCACACAGTTCCCTGCATTCCACGCTGGTTCTAGGAAGCCTGACCTTGACGACCTGAGTGGGGGTCACAAGTCTGTATTTATGCCATGATTATTCACCCTATGCTATCCTGGTCTTTTGAACTATGCAACAATGCAGCTGTTAAATACAATATTTGCAAGGAAACATGCATAAATGGAGATAGGACAAACAGAACAAATATAAACTTTGGGCACAGGTATATCATAAAAATTTTAACAAAGTATAAGACTTAGCATGAGGTCAGTGTTTAAAGAACCCAATAAGTAACTCTTTCTCTTTAAAACAAGAAAAATGACAAAGAGTATATCACCAATGTCCCAACCACAATTATCTTGTATATGAGACAATACAAGAAAGGCAGCAAATGCCAGTCAAACCTTATGTCATTTTTAAACTTATCCATGTACATATATGAAAATATAGGAAGTCATGTCCACAGAATAGAGACATAACTGCTTTCAGATATGATATTTTTCATTTAAATAGTCTATACCATATACCTTATGGTGTATATATATGGAAATAGTTTGATCTTTCCCCTGTTCTTGTTTACAAAACATAGGTTTCAAATATGCTCTTTTATACCACAACAAAATAATATATTTTTCTCTGACTACTTCACAAATGTATATCACAATGCACCTTGGGTCTGTATCTTTCACCTCCATTGCACCCCACCTTAAGGCAACCTTGCATAGTTTACATTCCTCAAATTACACCAGTGGGCTTCTGTGTTTCCTTCTCACCAGACCTGCTCGATTTATAATTATACAGTTCAAAACGGACAGACATAAAAAGAAAGTCCCTAACCCATAATTAAAATTAAACTAGTGGTTTTATGTAAGCCAGCTAATTAGTGAAATGGCCAACTTCCTTTAGATATCAAAAAGTAGAATGTCCAAAAAACTTTTTCTTACCTACTTTTTCTACCGGAAAGTAATCATATGTCTGATATATATTCATACATGTGTATATATATAAATATATATATGAATCTTTGGGATACTGAGGTAATTGATAATGAAGCAAACTTTGACATGTTCCATCTTTCAAACCTTCTTTGCAATATTCTACATAATTTAGTTAAGGTAAGACTTCTAACACTAAAATTACTTTACTTTTCTCAAAAGGAATGATCTTGCCTCAAATAAGACAGGAAATGCTAAAAATTAGGACAAACTCAGAGTTCTGTTTACATTTATAGCTCTGCTCATGGGATGCCAAGGTGCCCTCCCACAGGATGACTGCCATGGCAGTGTTCCGTTCCTTAGGGTCCGTCCCGCGGACCACTTTTGGTGAACATACTTACGCATGAGAAACCTCCCCCGGTGCTGGCCATTTTCAGGCACTGCAGCATTATTTTGTTATCACTAAAATATCTTGAAAGAGCTCTTAATTCAGTGCCAAATTATATCCTACAATTAATTTTTCTGTTTCCACATGATGATACATTAATCATATGAGGTTCACTCCTTCCAGTAAAGACATGACTCAAAAGTTTAATTATTAGAACAATTTAACTATTTTGGAGCACACATAAGGATGGGGGTTGGTTGTCAGGAGAACCAACAAGGTTATTACAGGCTTAGACTTTTGATTTCCAACCCAGATCTCCCAGGTGGAGAAGGGGTTAGAGATTGAGTCCATCTCCAATGGGTGAAGATTTCATCAACTATACTGTGTAATGAAGCCTCCATAAAAATGCACAAGGATGGGTTTGGAAGGCTTCCACATGGCCCACTCGGAGAAGCAGGGAAGCTCCACACCCTTCCTTCTTGCCCCGATGCAGCATCTCTTCTATCTGGATGTTTACACGTGTCCTTTACCATAGCTTTATAATCAAGTGGTAATCCAATAATGGGGGTTGTTGGAATCGCAGATTGTAACCTGTTGGTCAAAAGCACACATAACAATCTGAGCTTGGGACCAGCATCTGAATGTGGGGACCATGAACCCTTTGGTAGGGCTTAACCCTTAAACTGTATAATATGGTTTTATCTCCAAGCAGAGAGTATCCAAATTTAGTTAAACTATAGAACACCCAACTGGTGTCTGAGAATTATTTGCTGGTGGTGTGGGGAACCCTCCTACACCTGATCCCACTTACACACATTGGAATTGGCTCCAGGAAACCAAAAGACCTCATAACTGGAAATAAATGATTTCTGTATGACTTTAAAATGCTTTCTTTTTTTTTAAAAGAAAGCACTGCTAATATTTCAAGTCCGTTTATAAGCATCCAACTTCAACTAATACCTTCATTCTCTTAAAACACTTCCCTTAATCTTTAGTAAATCTTAACAAGTTTACATATAATTATAGTAAGAGAATCTCACATTATCTATGAATTCCCATCCTCCTTTCTCTCTCAATACCAGTCTATAATGGCAAGTGTCTGGGACCCAAAATAGCTGAACCTGACCTTTCTCATCTGTGAGCACATGTCTGGACAAAGTGAACACTCCGTAAATGTTAAGGTCTTTTCTCACCTGACAAAACACAGCATACATGACCTGATTTTAGCCTGAAGACCAACTTTTCATTTCTTATTCAAATACACAGCTAAAACCAAATCTCTCCTTCCCAAACTGCCCATCCACTTCCAGTTTCTGCTGCCTAAAGACAAAGGTTCTTCCTTGAACTCCAGTCTGTGGCAGGTCCATGGCTTACACGTGAGCCCAGTTCCAGGAATCACCTGTCTGGTGGTTGGGACTCAGAAAATCCACAGTCCCATATTGCCTTTTCTGCATGTTGTACTACTATTGAGGAACATTACATTAATCACTTTCCTAAATTGTAAACATTAATAAAACCCTTCATTTCTAGACATTCTCCCTCTACTTACTTTACATCCGCGTGTTCAGGTTTTCTGTTACGCAACAAACATTCTACTCTGATTCCAAGATATGATTAACTGGACCCGATTATATATTTCAATATTTAAATTCATTTGTGGAGAAATGACTTATTTTTTAAAGTATTAGTGAGATAAATTCACCCATTAAAAGTCACAATTAAATTTTTAGTACATCCACAAGATTGTGCAAACATTACCACAGTCAATATTAGAATATTTTTATCACCTCAGAAAAATTCTGCATGCTTTTAGCTATCAAACTCTTAACCCCCCAGACATGTCCAAGTCTATAACCATCACAAATCCACTTTCTCAGGACCATGGTTATATGAGATGTTAATACTAGGAAAATGTAGGTGATGTGTATATAGAGAATCTCTTTACTATCTTTGCCACTTTTTTGTAAATATAAAAGTCTTATAAAAAGAATTTTAAAATACCTCAAATACTTATGCTACAAGGCAATATACTCTCATTATTAATTGTATATTGTGCGTGTGCAAAACAAGTCCTTATTATCTTACTGTATCCTCACAATTCAATATAATTGATATTCTGTTCAAATAAAATTTAGGTCTAGATATTAAGAGCATTTTCCAATGTCCTCTCCCCAAGAACATGAGGACTTTACACCCTGGCTTCTGGCTCCACAGTCCATTCTTTCAACAATTGGTCTTTTCTATTTATCTTCCAAATGACAGGCAAGCAGTTCAATATATGGAGGGACAAAATGTTGAAGTGTAAGATTAAAATTTGAGCTGTTTTTCTCAAACATGTGTTTAAAAGAATTCAAATTACTAGCTCAGAAGTGACTTTTCTCACTTAAAGATACAGTGTAATGTAAAGTGTAAAGTGATTAGAAATGTTCCTTGTGGGTAGAACTAGGTCAAGTCAGGTCTATGTGCCCATTGACATCAACCGGAGAAGGTGCATGAATTACAAAACTCTGGAATATGTCTGAAAGATCTCAAATCCTGGCTCCCTTGTTGAGTGCATGGTCTTGGGACATTCACTCACCATCTTTGTTTCTCAGAGCCTTGATCTGCATATCATAACACCTATCTCAAATGCTTGTAGAACTATGTAGCATTGTGAGTGAGTGATCAGTGCTATGTAAATGATGGAGAGGAAGGAAGAGCCAGAGAGTGACTTGAGTCAGGACAGGGCAGCTGTTTCATCCAGGGTGGTCTGGGAAAGCCATACACACATGGAACATATGAGCAGAGACCTGAATCATGCAAGGAAGTGAGTCGTGGGGCCTTCTTGGAAAAGACTGTTTTCTCACAGGAAAAGTGCTCCACGGAAGAGCACCCTTGCAAATAAAGAGCTTGGAGACCAGATAGCGCAAGGAGAGAGAGAGGCCCAGATTGAGTTATAAACCTAAACTACGTCGGACTGTTATTCAAAGATTTCTGTATTATTGCCTGAGATACTTACTACCCACAGAAATGTCCTCTGCTATGAAGTCTCACAGCACATATAGTCTGGAAATGCCAAACAAATTAACATTAAATATATAGGGCCCTGTACAAACCTCGTAACTGCTAACCTTTCACCTGTAACTGGGTTGTAAATGACCCCATAACTGTTACAGTGTCTGTGTGTGCCAAAAAACTGTTGGTTGAAGGTTCATTTCTTAAAGATTTTATTTATAAGTTTTTAGAGAGAAGGGAAGAGAGGGAGATAAACATTGATCCAATGATTGGCTGCTTCTCAGATGCCTGCAACTGGGGACTGGTCCATAACCACAGCGTGTGCCCTGACCAGGAACTGAACTGGTGACCTGTGATTTGCAGGATGACACCCAACCCACTGAGCCACACCACTCAGGGCTGTTACATGTTTAATCACGTAAAGCCTCCAGAAAATTAGCATAATTATTTATGTGATTTAAAAGTTCTAAAAGACACATTGCCTTAGAGCAAAACCTATAGCTTTGTTTATAATTCTTTTATCATGTGTTGTATACTTCCTGTATAGTCACTGGAGTTAAAATTTTCTTAAATTTGTAATATGGCTTATGAGTTTGAACAGAATTGTGCATGCATTATCATACATTATGATCTTGTTAATGGTCATGAGTGTAGTCACAGGTCATTTTAATATTTATTGATTAACAGGTCAACATTCTCTTTGAGAAACCCAGTGGCTTCCCAAGGTTATATAATTAATAAGTGGTGGAGACTACAGTTGAACCAAGGTCATCAGGCCCTTGATTACTCCCCCTAACTTTGTTATAAGCCAAAATGACTTAAAATACTGCAGAATAAGACTAAACATTTGGAAATTTAAAGTAATATTATTATGTTTCCTAAACAAGGAAAAACCACAATTCTGATCATTGAATTGGAGTCATGCCCCTAATAAATAAATGCTCCTAGAGGTATATTTGCCTGGCAGTAATAAAGATGACTTCTAAAAAATTTGTATTTCTAAAATAACAAAACAACACAAAATTAAAGCTTCCAGAGCAAGTAAATTTCTAGTAGCACCAGTTACATGTACTCTGCTTTGGAGAAATGAAAGATTCATTCTAATACCTTTCCCACAAGTAACTGGAATTTCAATGTGGTCATTTTCTAAACTGAATATTAAATATTAAAAATTTAAAAATTTTTTTGGAGAAAAATCAAAGAGGATGCAGGGCCTAGGAGTAGACGAGAATTTGAAAAGAATTCTTGACTCTTGTACAGAACTAGATGATGAGTCTCTGGAAGATCAGGCATTATATTAATATGTACATGGAGGAAATCATCACTTCTCTAATTGCTAATCTGTGCATTTCTCCCTTCCCATTATCTGTAGCAAAAGTTGGATACAAGCATAGATTCTTTTAGCCTCTCAGAACTGTACTTGGAGACTTTCTTGGCTACAGCAAGTGAATAAGGAGAGGAAACGTGAAATATGTTAAACATTACCAAAAAGCTCTGTGCTAGGCAAATCTGCTGCCAAAAAGCCATATAATGATTCCCAAAGACAAACAAAAGTTTATTCCTCGTCCATGAACTTATTCACATTCATTAGCCTGAGTATTGGGATATTTACAACCTAGACTCACAAGTGATATGTAGTGTTCATTGTTAGATTTCTGGCTTGTCTATCAGAGTTGCAAACTGGGAACACAGGATTTTGGTTTTATAGAAATGTGTGCTTTACAGCTACTCAAAATGTTGGCAGCTGTTTAATATTCAACAGATGATACACAGTCATGTCCATATTTCCTTTAAAAACAGTGCATCTCATGCAGAGCAACATAGATAGAACCCAAGGCAAAACTGCATGACTAAATCCCTTAACAATTAAACTGAGTATGCTTTAACACAAATAAAGGCATATTGAATAGTATACCTAGTTCAACGTTCAACATTTAGACATAAACTATGTGGCGTTATATCATAGAAATTTAGAGTTAGAAGAAATCTACAAAATAGCTAATGTCACACAAAATAAGGTGATTTTCAAGTTAGAGAATTGAAATACAATTTGTGATTTTAGAGCAAATAGCAGTTTTTTCTAGTGGAAGTGCCAGCACCACAGTTCAGGAGAATAGGCCACTTTACTGCACTTGACCTAGAAGACCATAAATCTGAGAGCACTTCTTCAGACATGGTGCTTGATTTTGTCATGATATATGTATGTGTATGTCTCAATAAGTTCCACATATATTTTTAGTTTTCTTTTTTATTTGTTTGTTGAATTTATTGGGGTGATATTTGTTAATAAAATTATATAGGTATCAGGTGTACAACTCTATAATACATTACCTGTGTACTGTATTTTGTATTTACCACCCCAAATCCATCTCCTTCCATCACCATTTATCTCCCCTTATATAGGAGAACATTCTACATGGTGTGGGCCCAGCTCCCGCTCGAAGATGCACAGGACCCATGCCCACACATAGGTTCTCCCTTGGGGAATCAGGCCTGCAATGTACCTAGGCCACTTTGAGACTGGCTTTTTGCAAAAACTCCCTCACCCTGAATTGACACAGCAAGTGTTTACTCTAAGTTCCTAAAATCTGTGCTAAACCTCCCCAGCATGGAATGTAAATGGTTCAATCACTTTTCCCTTTGCATTTGCAAATATCCTTCTTCTGTTATGTGATTAGCAGCAGCATCTCCTTTGTTTTCTGTAAAAGGTAACCACCTAAATCAAACCTGTGCATAGTAAATGAGGACCATCATGTAATGTACCCAGAAAAGCAATAAAGGCTAGTCAAGGCAACGAGGCTTTTTCTCCCCTTGAGAGAGAAGCCATGCTGTCCCTTTTCCTCCACCAGACTCAGTCGTCCCTGTAATTTGTCTCGTATCTAATCCACAATGTCGAGGACCCCATTAGCCAGTCCGCATCACCCTTAACCTTTATCTACCCTCAACCCAATTCCCCCTCTGGTAATCACCGTACTGTTGTTTGTATCTATAAGGGTTTTTTTTCTTAATCCCGTCACCTTTTACACCAAACCAAGGCCCCCAACAAAGTTAGAAGGACCTGCCTCTTCTAACAATTTTCAGTCTGTTCTCTGTATCTGTGAGTCTGTTTCTATTTAGTTTGTTATTTGGAAACCCATAATTTGTTATATATTTTTATTCTGGGAATATTTCAAACAAATTTTCTAATATGCTTATATTTTTAAAAATCTAACATAAAGACAAGAGTTCTAGAAATTTATTGATTATTAATGTAAGTGGATATTGCATTTTCATCTGGATATTGTTTGTTGTATAATTTGTGAACAAGATTTTTAACAATAGTCTTCTACTGACTTTAAATGAAAGATCTGCTAATCCTATTCACCAAAATATAATAATACATATTAAGTTATTGAGCAATTTTCCTCTTCTGAAAGAAAAATAATATGGCATTATTTTAGACAAAAAAATGAATTTCTAAGTGAAGGCCTATGATCTAATAATGCTCATTAGTAATGGGTTTTCAACAACCTGTTTTCCACAAGCCATTATTTCTCAGGGAAGCTGAGATTCTCAGTGTCAGGAATACATAGCAGAAAATGTCTCTGAGTTTGTTAAAGGGTGTTCCTCTGAGCCTTTTAATGTCCTTCAATCCACAATACCACCCTTATTGATTCTGTCACTGTTATAACATATTGTGTCAAAAATTACTCAGCATTTTGCAAGAAGATTAAAAAGTTATTTTCATTGCCCACATTCACACATGGAACCAAATAGATCGCCTTCATACCCACCCTACCACAAAATGTATACATGCAATCAAGAAGGAAAGAGCATAAGAGATACAACAAGATCAAACCGAAAGACTTGGTGAGTAGTACTGCAAGCTTCTAATGAACAGTAAATTTCAGTTACTTTTGTGATCCTGACAAATTCTTCCATTCACAACTTGATGGTCAAACTTTGGTGATCAGCAAGATTAAATCGGACACCTGTGGAGAGGGCGCACCTCTGACGTGCACACACAGCGCCCACGCTGTTCCCTGCTTTCCAGGATGATGTTTCGGCGTGCCTTTTTCATAGTGAATCCACCATGTTTATTTGACTGGAAGTCCTTTGTTATTTCACCCTTTCTTCAGAGCCCTGCCCTCTACAAAACTTTCCTAATCATCCACACCTTGATCTGTCTCTCCTACAAGTGCATTCTCTGAGCACAGTGTTAGCAGACTCCCTGCATAAGTCCATTTTCATCTGAATACAGATATTTCTAATTTTGCAAATTAAGAGTGCTAGGTGATGCCTTTCATCACTTATGTCCTCCAGCATGCCTTCCACTGTTCTGTGCACACAAGGGATGCTATTAAACATTTCCGACTGATTCACAGATACACAGTTCAAGTCTGTGTCAAAAAAGTTCTTGCAGGTACAATCTGACACGCTTCAGAACATGTAGCTTGACCTTAGCCCTCTAAGCCTCACTGCTGTCTCAATTATTATAAAATAGTTGATTTATAACAATTACTAGCCACACTTACTGATTATGACTGAGGTCTAATGTAGAAAAATATTTGCATTAAAAAATGTGAAACTATTATTGCCACCATTAATTTTTAACCAGGAAAGAAGTCCCTTTGGGCCAGTAAAAAACGCTGCACTGATTATGCAGTTCATTATTGTTCTGGTACAGAGGTCAGGAGCTGGACCCATTTTTTAAAAAATCGTAAGAAGAAACAAATACACTGAAGCTTGAAGCAACAATAGTAATTTGGAATAAAATTAGAATAATGTAATGGGAAAATATAAGCCTCTGGAAAACCATAATCCAAAGGTGAAACCTATTTTAAATTATTTCTAAAAAATACTAGTTAAATGTACATTTTCTTATGATAGGTCAGAAATTTCCATTGTCTGACAGTTATAAAGAGGAGGGAGTAAAATAATAGGTTCCCTGATCCAGGTCTATGTTTGTCCCCAGTGAATGATCATCTGCATTACAAACCAAGCTAACCAAACAATTCCTCTCAATGTTGCCTGTGGGTTTTCCTGTTAGAAAAGTAAAAAGGATCATTATGTGGATATCCAGCAGAAATGTTGTCATACCGTGAATGCCTGCACTGCAAAAGCAAAAGCAGCAAATATAATTCCATACTATCATTGAGATTAAATATGCAGTTATCGTGTATAGGACTCTAAGCAATAGAAAGGCAGATTTTGTCATTTGAGAAGAAATGTAAAAAGGAGCAATGACAATACTACCTAGACCTGATCTTCTGGTACATAAAAAAGATTGAATTGGAAGGAAATTTGAAGATTATATTAGCCTGTCTCCAATACACTTTGAGAATTCTTACTTGATTACTGGGTAGCTAGTTTTTCTCTATTTTCAAAAATAGTATACTCAAGACTGTTAATATGTAATGTGAGAATGAGTCACAAAAGATATTTTATTAAATAGCTAGCTTATAAAAACACATTATACGATTACATTGCCGAGTAACACACTGTAACAATAATTTTAGTAGTTCTATAAACTAGACAATGCTTCTTAAAATATTTTTGGTAAAGTACTGTTTCTATTTGTAGAATACTGGGGTAAAATAAAAATAAATTGCCATGATAGTATAAGTTTTCTATACAATTTCTAAAATGTTACATTTAACTTAAACATAATTATCCAGTTTGGACCATTCATATTTTAAAGATGAAAAATAGTCTCTGGTCCACACTTTGAGTGGCATGAGATGAGAAATTATTCTGCGAAAACTATGTTTTAATATATTATTACTATTGTACATATTAATCTGCTCTGGGGGGCATTTTCTGCTTGTTTAGTTTTGCAGGGGTTTGTTTTTGGTGAGTTAATAGTACCACAAATTCACTCTCCCAAAGCCGTTGGAAGTTCTGTGAGAGTTTTGAAGGAACCCAGCTGGTACCTTGATGAGAGTTGAAGGAGCCTTTTTTGTGGATGGTGGAGAAGAGAAGAAAATGTGCGAATGTAACAGTGGTGTCTGGCCAGGTTTCTGTGGGCCCTGGTGGCGGGGATGGAACCCCAATATGACCAGAGAGGCTGCACTCTCCCTAAGGAGAGAAGGGTCTGGAGGAAACTGAAAAGGCAGCAGACTGAAGCAGCAGCTGGCTGGTGCCAGAGCCTGCCATTCTCAAAGAAGGGAGAGACCCCTGAGAGGGGTTGGGAAGAGCCAAAGTCTGCCCAGGATTGGAACTTGAGCTGGGACTTGATAGGCTTCCAAATTCACCAGGGAAAGTAAACAACTAACACAGCTTGTCACCCCACTTGCATAGAGCCTGTGAGGGCTGTGAGGGCTGTGAGGGCTAAAATGCTACACTTTTAACACTTCTGTAACAAGGTGACACCCCACCCTGGGCAGAGACGCAGCGCCCCTGTGTGGCTAGAAAACCCTCCTACCCTTTTTTTGATCATGGTATTGGAAAGGCAGAGACAGTGCAGACTGATGTGCACGGTGGACGTTGGCCCAAATTCGCTGAGAATGTGGACACTTCCACCTTGTATGGGATTTGGGGCAGGGACTTTCCAAGCAGAGTGCACATGCAAGCTTGCTCTCCTCCTTACCCACCGCTAGCCTGTATGGACCTGGGGAGTGTTCCTGGACATGGGGAGTGTTCCTGGACCTGGGGAGTGTTCCTGGATACCGCGTGGCCAGGCACCAAACCTTGCAGGAAAAGTGGCAGCAGCATTCTGTGCTCTGCAGCCCTGCTTGGCCAGGGGCACAGACGCCTTGGTGAGCCAACAGTCTGAGGGATAGGATGCAAGTGCTCCGCCTACCGGCAGTTGCGGGAGGAAAAGAGCAGCAAGATAGTTGCCAGTGGCACAGACTCCAAAAGATGCCTGAGGCCAAACTGTGTTGGGAACCAGCTAAGCCACTTGTATTTCCCAAAGGACAGTACATTTTTAAATGGGAAAAGGGATTCCAAGTGCATCCTTGAATTGAGCTGGCAAGGGGTCGAGAGGTTTTTCGTCTTTGGTTGTTTTAAAGGAAAAAGTTTTGAGGCAGAAGCCCATTATTCTTCCTAAATCTTATAGCCTTTAAATAAACACCCCCTTTTCATTTACACCAAACCTCTGCTTCTGGAATTTATGGGCAGCTGGCAGCAGGACTCCACGCAGCTGTAGGTAACAAGAACTGTTGAAGAGGTGGAAGAGTCATGTGGATGAAGGTGGAGATGCCATGTGGCTCCTAGTTTTCAGATCTGATGTCCTATATTGGTTATTTTACCAATTTGGGGGGTAGGGAGCAGTAGAAGTAAAGTTGTTAGGGAAAAGTGAGGTATTTAATAGTTTTCGGATCTTTCTGAGTCTTAATCAATCTGGCAGTCTGTCCCTGGATGATTTGATGGGCAATATTCTTCTGAGAGGAGTTACCCAGAATGGACCATCACTTAACAGCAGGTGCCTGGTACAGAGCGTTTCATAAATACCTGTGGCATAAGTTACAGAAAGATAAATGCATAAGTAGTGGGTCTTTTTAATTAAAGATGTTAAGTAAATTTTTTCAAGTGAAATCATCACTTGTTTCAAACATATTATAAGTCATGTATGCTATTCTGGTTTTTAAAAGTCACTGTTCATGGGAGGGAGGAGGTCTGAGTGGGAGTAAAAGACAGAAAACTGTAATTGAACAAGAATTAAAATTTAAAAAGTCACTGTGCACAGAGAAACACTACTTAGATGAAACTTCATGGCTGTAGCTTCCATATTGCGAAGACATCACAGATATCCTTTGAATTAATGTGTTATTGTGTGCCAGAAGGACAGTATATTGCAAAATGGACACATTGAAACTGTTTCCAAAATTTTCCATTTGTTTATTTTCTTGTAAAGGTTTCTTTATAAAGGAATATAAATGAAAACTTAACAGTTTAATCTTATAAATAAAACTGAAGATAATAAGTGTGCATTATTTATCTTAATGTAAATATCTCTAAAACTTCCATTTTAAGAACTGATAAAGTCCACTTTTCAAAATTAAAAATATAGCTACCATAAAATATAAATTAATGTGTCAAAAATTTTATTCAATTCATGAGTTAATGAGAAAATCACTTTAATGGTAGTCAGAATTTTTGGTAAAAATGTATAGATACTCAAGGAGGGCTACGATTAATTTACAAATTGAAACAAAACTGGTCAACATTCTACAGTCAAAATACGGTAAATTTTGGACCTACCTTTTTATAGATAGAACAAATTCACAGTGCCTGAGCTCTAAGTAATAAGTGAATAACAAAATAAAATACAGGTGCATTGTTTTGATAACAGGATGTGTTAATGAAATTAAGAGAACTTGTCACTATATTTTTCTTCATTTTCATGATTTGGTCAATATGTATGAGTGGGTACATAGTTTGCTGTAAGAATTGAAAGGTTAAACCTTTATTAAATTAAACCAATTTAATAAAGTTGCATTCTATTCCTAGATAGCTAAGATTTTTTAAACATGAATTCATAAAATGCCATTTTTTTAATTATGGACCAACAGAGGTAATCATTTGGGGTTTTTTGCTTAGTTTGTTAGTAATGTGATTATCATTTTTGCAGGACTAAAATAAATCATAACAATTGTGATATTTCACCTTAGAAATACCTTATTTGGTTTGTTGACATTTTATTTATAATTTTTAAAATATAAGCAAAAATGATGTCACCTCATAATTTTCATGTTAGTTGAATTTCATAGACTATTTATTATTTATGCAATTATAGTTGTTCCCTCTTTCTCCACTTTCCCACATCCACCCAGCCTCACCCCCTTCCCTCCTTGAGTCAATCCTTATTTAATTGTCCATGTTCATGTGCCATGCATAAATGCTCTTTGATTAATCCCTTCATCATCTTTCATCCAGTCCCCTCTTCCCTTTTGGAAGCCAGCAGTCTGTTTTACGTACTTATGCTTCTGTTTCTAGTCTGTTCCTTAGTTTATTATGTTCATTAGATACATATGTTCATCCCAATAAACAATATGTTTATTGGGATGAACATCCCAATATGTTTATCCTTAGTTTATTATGTTCATCCCAATAAGTAAGATGATGTGGTATTTGCCTTTTACTGACTGGTGTATTTCACTTAGCATAATATCTCCAGGTTTATCCATGCTGTCACAAAAGGTAAGAATTTCTATTTTTTCTACTGCTGTGCAGTATCTCATTGTGTAAATGTACCATGCACTTTTACCCACTCATCTACTGATAGGCCCTTAGGTTGTCTCCAAATCTTGGCTATTATAAATAGCACTGCTATGGACAGAGGGGTACAAATTTTTATATTGGTGCTTTGGGATTCTTAGGATATAATTCTAGAAGTAGAAATACTGGGTTAAAAGGGCATTTTATTTGTAATTTTTTTAGAATACTCCATACTGTTTTCCACAGAGGCTGCATCAGAGTACATTCCCAGCAACAGTGCACTAGGGTTCCCTTTTCTTTACATCCTTGTCAGCACTTGTTGTTTGTTGCTTTATAGATGGTAGCCATTCTGACTGGTGTGAGGTGATCTCATGGCATTTTAATCTAGGAAATATACAAAGAACTAATAGAAGTAGACACAAGGAAGACAAATAGCCCAAGTAGGAAACAAAAGATCCGGACAAACATTTTGCCAAAGAGGACTTGCTCATGGCCCATAGACAGAAGAAAACTTGTTCAATGTCACTAATATCAGAGAGATGCAAATTAAAACCACTTTACACTTGTAAGAATGGCTACAATCAATAAACCAATAGTATGGTTTTGATATTGAGATTATTATTTTTTTAGAAATTGAGTTTGGGAGAATTGCTGCTTTTTCCAATTTCTAGAAGAAATTATTTTTGGTGACATTTCATTCATTTTTTATTTTTGAAATTATGGTTGAAAAAGTCTGCAGATTATCTGGATCTTGTGCCTTGAAAGTAATGAGGCTTGAGTAGCAACTGAATTTATGTGATGTTTAGTGGTCTAATTACATTTTGTCTTAAATCTGAATATTTTTAAATTATATTCTAGAATCGTTCCCATTTTTATAATTCAGTTTTTTACATATAGTTATTCATGGCATTATCTTAACTAGGTGAATGGGGGTATATATTTTTGTTTGTCTTGATTTTATTTTTCTCTTTATCCTTTTATGTAGCTTGTATCACCCTCTTAAATATTGATCTTTTATGTTATCCTTTAAATGTTCATATTTTATCATTTATCATTTATCAAAAATGTTCATGTTTTATCATTTCTCTGCCTTTTTTATCAAGTATAATATCTGTTCTTATCAGTTAAATGTTCAGAGTTTTATAATATATCTTAATTATTTTATATTAATTTACTTCTTTTCATTTTAAAAATACTGGTTATTTTTCAGTTCCCATATTTCCATTTTTTCTCCTTCATATATATCATTTTCTCTGATATTCTCCACCCAAAATCTCTTTACTTATACCAGTAATATTTATTTCACAGCTATATTAAAAATTGGTATATTAAAACTGCTGTATCTGGAATTCTTGAAGATTTGTTTTTACTAATTTAAAATTTTGATAATTTAAAAAAATTCTATTTCCAATACACCTTATAATTTTTTACTATATGTTGGACTTTTTGTATAAAATGAAAGTGTAAGAGTGTTTCACTTCCAGGAAGATTAAATATACATATATTTCCCTATTTATTCAAAAACAACTAAAAACTCTGGGTGCTTTATATAAAACAAACATAGGAAGACTCCCATCTGTGGCGGGTTAATCAGAGTGTAGACCTCACCCTTTCCCAGCAGTAATGAGACCAACACCCCTCAGGTGTAGATAGACATCCAACACAGCCTTGCATTTATAAACCGCCACCCCTGCCCTCTTCCCTGTGAGAGCAGTGTTTGAAAAAATCACTTGGTTCATTACATTTATTAAGATCCCAAGTCTCACAACATAATACTCAAAATACCCGGATCTCAATTGAAGATCACTTGTCATACTTCGAACCAGGGAGGTGGCAAACCAATGAAAAGAGACAATCAGTATATGCCAACACTGAAAAATGACAGAGAGGCTAGGGTTTTCTGAAAAAGAGTTTAAAGTAACCATCATAAAAATGCTTCAGTGTGCAACTGCAAACACACTTGAAACAAATGAAATAGTCCAAAGTCTCAACAAAGAGGCAGAGAGTCTTAGAAAATAAATGGAAGAATAAAAAAGTTAGTCAAATGGAAAATTTAGAACTTAAAAATAATACAAAATGAAAATAACTCAATGGATACATTCAAAAACAAAAGTAAAAGTAAAGAAAACTGAACTGAAAGAAAAAGCAATAGATAGCACTCAATCTGAACAAAGAGAGAAAAACAAGCACAAAGAACAGAACTGAAAGGAATTGTGAGACAAACACACAAAGCAAACAAACACACAAAAACTGTCATTTATGTTCTCAGAGTCTGAAAGAAGAAGAGGGCATGGCTGAGAACTACTCAATAAATGGCTACTGAAAACTTCCCAATTTTCGAAGTTTTGCAAAACACAACAGACTCTAAAAGCTGAGCATACCCCAATGAGAAAACGCTCTGCAAATTCACACTGCAACAAAAAAATAGTCAAACTTCCAAAAAACTAGAGACAAAGAAAAGATTGAGGAAGCAGCAAGATAAACTTCCTAATGGCAGGAGATTTCTCATGAGAAACAGTGGTTACCAGAAGTAAGGGCAGAACAATTTTCCACGTCTGCTAAAAAAGAACTGTTAACCAATAGTCTAATGCCCACAAAGATATCATTTAAAATAAAAGGGGAACAGCAGAATTTCCCTCTTTCTTATGACTGAATAATCTTCATTCATATTTTTATATATATATATATTTAATGGACATTATTCATTCTATATATATTGAAATTTCATGTGATGTATATGCATATAAAGCATCTTTTTGATCTCTTTATCCCTTTATCCATTGACAGACCAATAGGTCATTTTTATATCTTGGATATTGTGAATAATGCTGCAATAAACATGAGAATGCAGATAGCTCCTTGATATGCTGGTTTTTGAATGTCATGTAACTGAAATTTATAATTAAAAAAAGCATGATTTATTAAATATGAACATGTACCTTATGTTAATTCCTGGTCAGAGATCAAAGAAAAGTTTCTCCTTCAAAGCTGAAAATCAATTAATGTTATTTTTTTAATTAAATAAAACTTTACAGTTTTAAATGATAGAACCACTCAAAATATTACTTACTTATCAAGCATTTAAAAGTTTTCAATATCAGATGGCACCAAATAATTAAACCACACCTCATCAAAACAGCCTTTTTAGCCATCTGCTGGTGAAATCACTTTGTTGAATTATTTCCAATGTCTGTGTAGCAGTGCATAACACTGCCTCACTGTCCCCTAGTGTTGATTGACGTCTGTGAACACCCAAGCAAGGTGAACAAAACCTGGCTGCGGCTTTTCCCTGTGCTTTCCTGTTTCTTACTTTAGATCTGAGGTGATTGGTAGAAATAATATGCATAGCTTTTCATGACATAACCCTCAAAGCATATGACACATACACACACATATAAATATAAATCACTGCAAGAATGACCAAATCATATAGAAATGTGCATGCCTACATCTAGTTTATTGCCCTACAGTTGAAACCAATACTACCAGGAAAAATAAAATACCACTAGTTCAAAAGACAAGATTGTATTGTTGGAGATTTTCCAGGCTTATATGCAGATCTATAATTAATTCATAGCTTAAAAGCCTCACTAACATCACAGCTGTCACAAGCAACATTCACTAGCAGCCCGACCCAGCCATGCTGCACTCGTTTGGATCGCCAAATAAGCAGACACCAAAGAAGGACTAGATATGCAGTGCATTTGTGAGATAAATTTAGAAGGGATTTCAGATGGTTCCAGCCCTGGATTGTGTTATATAATTATTTGTTATATGACAATATACTATTGATGAATAGTTAACTTGCCTCCAATATTTCCCTATTACAAAGTTGTCAGGCAAAATTATATAATTTTGGACATCCTATAATTAAGCAAAATTATATGATGTCCACTTAAATTAGAACTTCAGAGAAACAAGGAAGAAGTTTTTATATAACTATATGTTAAGCAATATGCTTTTTTTCTGAAATTACTAGTACTTCTGAAGGCATTAAGGGTATTTTACTGGTAATGAATAAATGGTATTAAGTACAGAAATAAGATTCTTCTAGATTCAAGCACAGGTTGAATTTTCAAGCATGATCAGAAATAAAATTTTTGGAGTCACCTCTCTCTATGTAATTTTAACTTTATATATATGAATTTTCCTCACATGTCAAGGTAAAAATGCTGTGTAAGTAATAAATGCAGGCATGTTATTTGGTACAGAATGCACCATAATATACATGCATCAAAGAAAAGGCTAAGCCCATTTTTGCCTTCTATATTTAACCTAATTTCTGATTTCCTCCTTTGCATACTTATATGACAATGCAAATTTAGTTATATGCTCTCATTTCAATAACTTGCAATAAAAATATTTTTAAAGAGCTGGAAGACTGGCAGATGCTGATCATGTAGCAAGGTAATTTGCCTTCAGTTTCTGAAGAATTTCCTTTCACATTGAAAATCAAAGTGCTAATAAACCAGGTTTGATGTCATTTGAAATGAAGTTTCTAACTTTAGCTTTGAATCTTGAAAGATGCTTAAAGGTCTCAAAGCACAAGGGAAGTGAATTAAACATGTTGGTAGGTGAGGACATTTGAAAACCCAGTCATGCTTTAAGGAGGGTCAAGATTTATTTCAAAATGTGTATGATAATTAGTCTGTATAGTATTAAAAACAAAAGGTTTACCAAAAGCTGACAGTATATCCATCATGTGGCTTGAACCAGTGAGAACAAGGCACACAGTCTAGTTCTAAATACTACTTGTTCTCATTTGCATATTCGATTGCATGACAATATGCAGTGGCAGGGGCATTGACTGAAATGGTGGAGCATGAGGAAGACCCTGACGGAGGATGAAGTATCAAGGATTCTGAAAAGATATTTATGTGTGATTTACCTAAGTTCAGATATCCAATAGGGTATTAGATATATAATACCAGAGTTTGAAAGAAAATTCTGGGGATGAGCAAAAATTTAGAGCTTGTTAAGATTTTTACGTCAAAGCCTTGAAAATGCTTCGACATCAAAGTCTGGAGGTGCAGAGAGTGAAGAGCCAGAAAGCAGGACACCCGAGAGAGAAGAGAAGGGTAATCCACAGAGAATCAGTCGTAGGAGTGGCACAGGAAACTTTCCGTAGTATTTTTGTGCACAGCATGTGAACTCCATGAGGAGGAGTTTCTTATAAATCCTCAGATCCTCAAACAGAGTCTGAAACACGTTGTAAACAAAGAATAAAATTTAGCTCATATTTTGTAGGACAATTCACTATGTTATCTTTGTTAATCCTTAGAGAGATAATTACTATGCAATTATTTTACATAAAATTAGGCTTAGAATGGACATATTGTCTTAATTTACACAAACTAGTTAAGTGAAGGGCTGTTTAGAGAGTTATTTTTATTCCAAAACTCTTGAATATCTATTCCATAAAGGTTGAATAAATGCATTTTCTACAGAACCAGATTAATTTGACCCCCGCTGAGAACAACTAAAAGTCACCTAGACTGCATCATTTAAGCACATCCAGGAGAGTGGCGCCTAACAGGAAAATGAATAAACTCATAACTGTGGGAGGAATTTACTAATCAGAGGGAAGAAAACACAGGAAAATATTATGTGCATGAACTTATTGATCTATTTCTATATTTTTATCCATGGAATAAAAGCATGTCTGTAGAGCCAGATGTTTTATATTTATAGAAAATTTTCACTCATCTTCCATGATATATCACACTTGTAAAGTAAATGTGTCATTTCTTCCAATAGTAATTTAGGGATCAAATTTGAAATTGACCTGCAGGACTCTATTAAAGGAGGTATATTTTTCTGCAATGGGTTTATGTAGCAGAACTGGGAATGATAAATCCTGGGTCATTCATGTATTATGTAATTTGTATGAGATCAGGGAAAAATCTAATATTAGCATAATTCGAGTTATGTTTTGTTTTTAACAATTATGGATGAAAACTCTCCATTAAAAAGCTTTCAAAACTATGAATTTTAATTTTTACTGCAGCATTTAGATATATCATGAAGTATATCTTTGGAAGGCTAAATGCTTTATCATACTGAGTATATGTTTTATAGAAAATACGCTATAGCTAGTATCATCTTTCTTATTACATATAAAAATCTAGCCTTAAATAGCTAATACTCATGTTTTACATTACACATGATTTTTATGAGGTTTACTTTTAAGTGATAAGGATATGTTTTTCTTCTTTCTGTTTGTAAAATTCTTTATTGGTTGCATACTTAATGTATAAAATGTTCATTGACATTTATTGCTTACATAAAATAGATTGTTTTCTTATATGACTTACACTAGGTAATCTCACTAGTTAAAGGCAGTGGTAGATTATTCAAATACAGCTCTTCATAAGCCAACAATATTTTGCCTTTCTTCCACAAACCTATGCTAAATCAATATTCTTAATAATCTAACAACTATGTGGATTTTTAAATAAAAGTATCTTAGTGTACCAAAATATATCAATCATTTTTAAGTCATAAAACATTAGTCAAACATATTTTATAGTTGCCACATTAATTTACATGAAAAATAATCATAACTAAAAGTAACTCAGCTCTTTCTATTCTGTAAAATAACCACCATCATTATAAACATAAATTGTGCCTAATATCCCTTATTTTCATAGCACCACTCTGAGTGATACAGATTACAAAAACACTGATTAGCAGAGCTGTTAAGCCACTTACCACAGTTCACACCACTGGTCTAACCAGACGGAGAGTTGAACCAGGTTCTCTGCCCTCAAAGTCCAGGCTCCCTCCCAACCACCTCATAGTTTCATCCAAGAAAAATAGCACATGTGCAATTTTCCAGAATATCCTTTTATGAAGTATATAAAGCATATTCCTGAAACTAATATATTTGCTTTCACAACAGTTTAGGTATGATGATATTCAATATTTGGCAAACAAAGTTTCTCAAGTCTCTATGGCAATAATAATTTAAGTAATCTCTTTTTTTCAATACCATAAGACTGAAATTTTCAGTGTCACCAAAGTCAAAGAAAATGATGTATAATGATTCTTGGCCTAAGAGTAAATGCATATTGATTTTTGAACATTTAAACAACTTTTTTCCATGAGTGTCAGACACAGAGTACAGACAGTTTGGGTTGACCTGGGTGAAAGGGAGGACTGAGGGGCAGAGGGTCAAGTCACCTCAGTAAGCGAGACTAAAATCCATAACAAGGGATGTACTGTATCTGAACTGGGTCTACTTTTAGGTCCATTACAGTTATTTTTACTGGTTCTTCACACCATCAGGACATGGTACTAACATTCTTTTTCTATTGGAGAAATGATTAAGGCAAATGAAAATGAAAATCTAAATCTCTTTCTCTGACAGGGAAATCAAATTATTTCTCTGAAAACTTACCTTGATTTGCTAATAAAATGAGGGAACTATGGAAAAGAGGAGACCTTGATTGCTATCATTTTCATCTTTTTTAGTGCTTTTTCTCTATTCACTTGGGAATCTTTCCTGTCCCCCAGAGGCAATTACCACTTCCAAGCTTTCAATGATGGATTTAAGGCAATTACTCCTGAAATCTGTGCATTGGCTAAATCACCTACTTTGAATTCCAGTTAATACCACCTAGCAATCATATTCTCCAATTATTCACTATTGCTATAAAAATATTTTTAGGACTTATAGTAGCATAAACTATAGAAACATACATTAATAATTCAAATTATATAATTGAAATAATATCTATAGTAATATCTACACCACTCTATAAATTCCAGTTCATCTTGTTCACTTAATAGTATTCAACAAATATTGTCAAATATGTTAAATGAATAAAAAACTGAATAAACAAATATCACCATATCTTGCTTATTTTTCTGGGAATATATTTTCTTAGGTTCATTTATGACAGCTCTCTTCACTTGGGTCCCTAAAGTACAAGCTCCCTTCATCCATGTCTGTCCTGTACCACTTCCTTGGTTTCCACACGAGTCTCAGAGGACTTGTGGTCAGTTAGTTTACCACCTACCATAAAAGAAATCCCTTAAAAAATCTATACCTGGTCATAGTTTTATTTTTCTTATGCTTCCCTCTTCTGAGAATAACAGCCAAAACTTGACAAACTTTTCAAAAACCTGTACAATCCTGCTTTACTTTTTATTCCACTGAGCCTCTAGAAAATTATTCTCTCCCACTCTCTCAAGGGAATTCAGCTATAATTGTACTGTGTACTTTATTTTACAGTTTATTACACTCTCTTACCTTCCGGCATTCAAACATGGTTGTCCTTGCCTATGTTCTTCTTTCTCACTCCATTTTCCTAATATTCTCCTTCCTTACCTACAGATAGATGTAAGTATAAAGTTCACTTCTTCTGAGGAATGGGGAGAGAGGAGATATGCTAATTATTTTGACTAAATTCTAGATTTATGTTCCCAGATATAGAGCCACATAAGGTTGTGCCTCCCCTTTCATAAAAATTCATTACTCTTATAAACATTTGCTTAATTTCCCTAGCCCATTTATTCTTCAGCATCTACTGTTGTAGTATTTGGCATAATATGGTAATTGATGAATTTTTCTGGAGTGAATGAGTGTATATGATGAATTAACAAAAATAAATGCATCTAAATTTTTAGCTCTTAGATGAATTCCTCATTGGCTTCTAGATCTTCCATCAACTCTCTTAAAATGATTTGTTTTATACTCACTTTGTTTCCAAAACAGTACTTTCTATTTTTCTAGTTATATCCTGCCTAAGCTATTATCAACTTAATAAAACTCAGAAAATGTGTCATTAATAGACTTCTTTTGCAGGAAGTTTTGAAAAAAGTTCTTCAGAGAGAAGCAAAATAATATAGTCAGAAATGCAAATCTGCATTTACAGTGTAAGAATGTTAGAAAAGGAACAAATTAGGTAAAAATAAAACCTTTCATTTTATTTTATTAATTGACCTATATATAAATGAATGACAATTTTATTGTTACTATAAGTAGTTACCTAGTTATTAATAAAGGGAGCAAAAGAATAAGCCATTGAGCTTAATAAACTGGGGAAACATAAGCCTGTTCACTTCACTAGGAAGCTATAGCTTCACACACCAAGGTATTACCCAATTTCTCTGCCAAGGAAATTGACACTTCTCCTTTCCCTGGCCCCAATACCAGATTGTTGTGGGGCACAGGGGAGATGATTGGCCAAAGGGGCCTGTCAGTATACCCTGGAGAACAGAGAATTGGTTGAGAGGCGCAACTATCAAAAACTCACAAAAACTTAGGAAGTTGATTGTTAATTTTGGAAAAGCATGTGGTCTGTCCCAAACCCAAGCTAATATAATCAGTCCCAAAGGAGCAAAAGAAGTTTTGTCTCTTGCTCGCTGTTGACTTGCACTTGCCCCATTAGTTCATGTGCTCTCCTACCTAGTAGCAAGTGATCATCTGGGTCTAGCAGCTACTAGGACCTGCAGTAGATATGGGGCTCTAATGGATTGAGCTTTAACATGAAGCAGAAATTCTGGACACTGGCTTTTATTTTGGCCTTGCAGAGGACATGGTTGGAATTGCTCTAATACAGAACAGACACTGGGACAGACAATACAGAACAGGCAATGGGACATTGGAAATCCAGGGGCACTTTCCCCCACACACACAAAATTTGTTATATCAAAATCTCCCTATGTGTTGGTTCCTGGAATGTTTTCCTTGTGATCCCATACAATAGCCTAATTTCCATGGACAATAGTATCATCAGGTACTGGAGAAAGAAAATTGGAATATTCTGTTATGTTACCAGTAATACCTATGAACTGATAAAATATTATTTAAAAGTGGGCTTAGGATAGTTGTATTTTGCAAACACTAGGGCAACCACTAAAAATGAATTTTTTACAGAAGTTTAATAAATAGGCTAAGAGATAAAAGAATATAGAATTATATAAAATGCTCAGTTAAAATCAGAAAAGGTAGAAAAGGGATCATATCTTTTAAAAGAATAAATATAATGCATAGAATGAGTTATAACATGAAGAGTTAAGTCCAATAATATTAATGAACACTTTAAATGAATGGTTGTTAATATACAAGTTAAAAGCTTACAGAGAAAACTACAGGCTCATAATGGCATCACTCATGCTAAAGCCCATGACCTAAATGCAGTCTGACCTTCGCAAGAAATATGATCTTAATCAATAGGTCTGGAATTTTCTGGTCAACAAAAATGAGGTAATCTGACACATGAGTTCTTTCTCTCCACCATAGAAAGAAGAGGCTATCTCCATGATAATAAACCTTATGTCTCCTTCATCCCCCAAAAGAAGATAGCTTGGCCTAAAAATAACCCTTTCTCTTCTTTTGATAATAGATCCCTGCTCCACCCTTATTCCTATGAAAACCTTCCTTTTTGACACTCCTTGGAAAGTCCCCCTAGTTGCCTAACAGGATATACTGCCCAATTCATGGATCTCTTAATAAAGCCAGTTAGAATTTTAAACTTAATCAGTTGAATTTTGTTCTTTCATGAAAACAGAGATTACAAGAATGAGTACAAAAACAAGACACGGGTCTATCCTCTGTACAAGAAACCTTTTTGAAACACAAAGAAACAGATTGACTAAAAGTAAAGTAGTGAGGAAAGGTATACCATACCAATGCTAAACACAAGAACACTGGACTAGTTGTATTAATTACAGACAAAGCTGACTTGAGAATAAGGAAAATTACGAGGGATAATGAGGGGCAACACATAATGATAAAAAGGTGAATTCTCCACGAAGACATAAATGTTCTCAATGTATGTGTGCCTAATAAGAGAAGGTCAAAATAGATGAGGCAAAAATTGGCAGGACTGCAGAAGATATGGATAAATTCACTAGCGTACTTGGAGACTCCAACATTCCACTGTCAGTAATGGACAGACCCAGCAGGTAGAAAATCAGTGAAGACATAGTTGAACTGAACAGCACCACCAGTCAATTGGATCTGTCATTTACAGAATATTTCATCCAAAATAGCAGAATACATTTTGTTTTCAAGTTCATATGGAATACACACGATGATAGACCATATTCTAGGACCAAAAGACCACAGAGGCACAGTTTTCAAAATCATACAAGTTGTAATTTTAGATTGTTATGGTAATAAAGTAGAATGCAATAATAAAAAATGGAAACCCCAAAATATTTAGAGATTATGCAATAAACTCTTAAATAACCATAAGTCAAAAAGAAGACCTAGAATAAAATGAATAAATTTTGAGCTAAATATAAGTGAAAATATTACAAATTATCAATATTTTTGAGCTACAAAAATTGTAGTACTTAAAAATGTATAGCATAAATTCTATATCTTATAAAATAAAAAATTTCTAAATTGATAATTAATAATATTAATATAATATACCAATGAATTAATTTCATGCAGGAAAAGTAGAAATAGATCATCTGAATAAACATATCTATTAAAAACTAAGTCAAAAATTAATAATCTTAAAACAGGAAGCAGCAACCTGGGATGAGGACCTGTAAGTCATGAATGACACTAATTTCTAATAATCTGTTCAAGATAGAAATAGAGAAAACACTTTTCAACTCATTCTAATATACCAAAATTATGCTAATATCAGAAAAATACATTAAAATGAAGAAAAACTATAACGCAATATCTCTCATGAACACAAATGCAAGAATCTGCAACAAAATGTTAGCAAACTGAATGCAAGACTGTTTGAAAATAATTATATACCACAGCCCAGTGGAATTTATTTCCACCAGGAGGTAAGCCTCATTTAATAGTTACAGTATACTAGTACTAGTTAGAGCATGCAAGGTCTGTATAGAAAAGTCGATTGCTTTTTAAATATCAACAGTGAGCTTTCAGAATTTGAAATTAGAACCATGGTATAATTTGCATTAGCAATCAAAAAATATTTATGTGTAAATGTGAAAAAATACATACAGGGTCTGTATGAAGAAAACACCAAAATTTTGGTAATGGAAGTTAAAGAATATTTCAATAAACAGGAAGATAGTCCACTCATTGACAGGAAAACAATGTTGTTAAATTGCAGACCCATTCAACTTGACCTGTTGACTCAGTGCACCCCAACTGACATCCTTGTAAGTATTCTGTAGATAGCAATAAATGGATTCTTGTGGAAAAGAAGCCAGAAAAAAATGCCAGTTCAATGATTCAATTTATTTCAAGTCATAAGCAAGTAAGAATTAAAGGGGGTTATTTTAAGAATTAAGGATAGCTATTTTCTTTGGAAGGGGTGCAGTGGTGATGAGCCGGGGGAGATACAAGGGTTTCCTTAGAATGCTAAAATGTCCCACGTTATATCCTGTTCTTGGTTATAAGTGTGTTCGCATTGTGGTACTTCACTGAGCTGTTCAGTTAGGACTTTTCCCCATTCTCTGTGTTTGTTAAACTTCAGGTTTAAAAACACAAGAAAAAATAAAGAGAAAGGCAAGAGCTAGGGGGGTGAAAGGAGAGACGGAACAAGGCAGAGAGACAGAGGGAGAGAAAAACCTCTGGTATTCACAATCCCAGGAAACGCATTTGGAGGAAAGATTATCTGTGGTAAAAAATAGCCATGTTATATTAACCTCCAGTAGGAAAAAGAAGTCTGACGTAGTGGCATCTTTATAAGCAAAATCTTTAAGGAACTATTTTCCAAATTAGACTTTTAGGGGATTGATTTTTTCCAGAATAAATGTAAAATTTTTGAGATTTGGATTTGCTTTGAAAGCATTATTATTATTATTACTAATTACTAATAATAATTAGTAGTATTGTTATATCTATTTATAGATCTACCTGCCCCCTACATGGCCTTGGACATATATGTCTCTCATTTGTTTAACAGAAGTTCCTATGAAAATTCTACTATTTTGCCAGGTCTCATATTTTGGATATGTATTTTTTCTTTGTTCTTTCCTTTTCTGGCAAATAATAAAATAGAAAAAGAGGCTAATTATCATAATTATTCATTGGACATTAACAGATGAGGTTAACTAAGCCAAATGTAAGGTCAGGTAAATTACTTAGGTTAACTGATCTAATCCTCACAATGGCCCTATACATTGAAATCATTAAGCTAATTTTGATTATGAATATCAGAAACCAGTAAATGTTAGAGCCAGAATTACCACCAGGCAGTGTGTATCCCAGGTCTGTGGTATTGAGATACTATTAGAATACCCCCCAAAAGAAAAGTCCTCATCTCTCAACCCCTTTTGTTCCACTTCCTCCAGTTCAACTTGATCATTATATTAATTTGCCCAATTGCATTTCCATGATCTTAGTTGCTGTTCTTAGTTATGCTTTCTAGTTTACCTTTTTTTAATGATTTGAACAAGTTCTCTTTGTTTTACTTCATCTCGCATTTGAACATATATTTGGAGCAGTCTGGAGTAAACTGTCTATATCTTTTCTCCAAATAATAAAATAAACAGCATATTTTCACTCTTTTTCCCCTACCTCTACTCCCATCACTTCTCATTTTGAGATTACCTAGAATTCTCTAAATATAAAAATATATATGTAGGCCCTGACTGGTGTAGCTCAGTGGATTAAGCACAGGTCTGCGAACCAGAGAATCGCAGATCAATTCCCAGTCAGGGCACATGCCTGGGTTGCCAGCTGGTTCCCTGCAGGCCAGTTCCCAGTAGGGGATGCATGAAAGGCAACCATAAATTGATGTTTCTCTCCTTTTCTCCTTCCCCTCTAAAGATAAATAAAATCTTTTAAAAAATGTATATATATATATATATGGAAATGGTGATTCAGACATATATTTAATTTTAATTGCATTACTATTGGTATTATTACATTAGTATTAATATTTCTTTCAAACTAATATTTCATGAAAATTTGTTATTCTTAAATAATTATTTCAGAGTTCCTCTAGTTAGTAAGTGTTTATGGGCCTTTGAATATCCAAAATATGTTTTTTTTTAAATATTTTATTTATTTATTTTTTGAGAGAGGGGAAGGGAAGGAGAAAGATTGGGAGAGAAATATCAATGTATGGTTGCCTCTTATGAGTCCCCTGCTGGGAACTGGCCCGCAACCCAGGCATGTGCCCTGACTGGGAATCGAACCGCAATACTCTGGTTCACAGGCCCGTGCTCAAGCCACTGAGCTACGCCAGCCAGGGCCAAAATATGTTTTTATTTGTCTTTTTCACAAGGTATAAAATGGCAAGGCAGAGAACCATCGTTTCAAAATAATTTTCTCTCAAAATACTGACGATGTTCCTTTGTCATCCCACATTCAATGCATCTAATGGAAATTCCTTCAAGAATCCAATTCGTATTCCTTTGTAGAGAATCTGGACCTCTTCATTCTGCTTTTCATCCCATGTATCATGTTGTTTTTGTTCTGCATCTATTGACAAAAATGTTTTAAGTTCGGACATAATTTTTTTCAAGTTTTGTAACACTGTTTTTGTGAAAATTAGATGTTTGTAGCACTATTGTTGTGGGAATTAGATCATGACCAATGTGTCTAAACACATTTATTTTCAGTCCCTAAATGTATGGGGATTGCTCTGAGCAGTCCTGTGTTAATTATTTTATTGCTAAATGTTTATGGCTGTTTCATGTTACGGCTTTTCTTCAAGCAAGTAGCAGGGTTTGAATTTTTTTAACTTTTCATTTAATTTGGTAATGTATCCATTTGTCTTTGAGTATAGATATGATCAATTACAGGTTCTTGTTCCCTGTAAGTGAGTAGTTTGGGGAAGGCAGTGCTGACTCTTGGGATGCTTTGGCATCTTCATCTCTGTTCCTTGGAGCTCCCTGTCTCCTGGGGGTGCGACTATCTTCCTAGGACACCCACCTAAATCTGCAGCCACTGGTAGGTGCTTTACTTGTTGTGCAAATACACCTACTAAACTCTGCTCCTTCAGGCAGTGTCAGGGCACGGGCGAAAATAACCCTGCTTGCCTCTCTGAACTCCCACTTTGATTAGTGTCTGTAATGTCTGTTCCCTGGCTTCCTGTTCAGTTCACCTATCAACTCTATGCAGACTGTGTCGACCTCCACAGCTTTACTTTGTTTTTTATGTTACTTAGGGCTTTATCTGAGAAGCAGAACCATCAGTGATATGAAATAGAGCATTGGTTGTGGTGATTTATCCTCACACACTGCGGTGGTGAGCCTGGGGTCAGTGTGTGGGTCCAGAAGAGCAGCTGGATGTGCAGCAAGGAACAGCAAAGATGAATTCAAAACCATGAGGACACAATGAAACCCTCAGGAACAAAGGAGAACCTGTGTCAGCCTGGCAGTGCCTTCAACCTTGACAGTGCAAATGATCTGCAGAAAAAGCTGGCAACCTGCACAAAAGTGCTTGGCTCAGGCTATGGAGAACCTAAAGGCAGAGCACCTGGTCGGGCTTATGAGCCAGGAGATCACCATGGGGGCTGTTAGTAACAGCTCCTCTGTGTCCCGCCGTGATCTTTACACCACAGTGACTGCCACTCCGGTTTGCCTTCCAGGCTTGCGCAGCTTTCTCTAATCCAGTGCATACAATAATGAGAATTCTGGGAAACAAAGCTAAGTTGGCACAGTCCAAGGCTACCACGGTCAACTTTCTTGGTGTCTGTGTGCATCCCCTTCATGCACACTTAGTTTTCAAGTAAAAAAAATCATTTACCTGCAGTATTTCTGGTTTTCCTCATACAGAAATTCTAACTGTTCCCCAAAGGGGATACAGAGTTCCAGAGTTCACCCCACTTTTAGCTGAGTTATACATCCTTAATATGCTGTTGCCTGAATACAAGGATATAAGATCCTACTGCTACCACTTCTGTGTGAGATGACAGATGTACGGGAGACAGGGGAATATGTGTTATGCATATACTAACACATTCATACCACAATCGGAACTATAACATAACTATTACAACCCTCATCCATAGTGGTCACATGGATATAGCTTCTAGAACTTTGTTCTTTTATTGCCCATACCTTACTTTCTTCACCATCTGCAACTTTTTGGTGGTTTTGGTTCTGGTGAACCATAGCTTCATGTCTGAAGATTTTGACCTATTCACAGTCCAGTCCTGGCTCCTTTATTTTTCTGTAATTTTCCACTGAAGGGAGTACTAACAGGTGTCCTAGAAGAAATCTTATATTCCAGACGTATGCCTCCTTACTGTCATTGTGTAGTAGCAACCACATTTTTCTTTGATAAGATAGGATTTATTTCTCAGGCCAGTACAGTGACCCCTCCATCTCCATGAGAAGATGAATATTGCCAAGTGTGAGTGTCATATCTATTTTTGTTAAAGTAAGCTTGTTTTCTTAGATCTCTATATTTGTAAAAAAAGTTAATATAGATAGTACAGAGAGTTCCCGTATACCACATGGTTTTCCCTAGTGGTAGCAGCTTACACTAGCATTGCACATTTATCACAGCTGAGGAACCACTATTGATGTAGCACTATTAATAGTTTGACTCAAATGGCCCCAGGTTTTCCCATATGTCCTTTCTCTTTCCAGGACCCCACCTGGGGTATTACACTGCATTTAGTTGTCATGTCCCCTTAGCTTCCCTTTGGCTGTGACAGTTTCTTAGACTCCTGGTTTTACTGACTTTGAGGAGTCATTTAATGGCTTGGAAGAGTAGTGGTCAGGTAGTTTGTAGAATGTTCCTTATTGTGCATTTGTCTGAAGTTTTCCTTGAAATTAAACTGAAGTTGTAGGTCTTTGTGAGAAAGACCATTTTGGAAGAAAGACCTTTGGTTTTAATGGAAACAGTCTCCTGCTGGCATTATCCCCTCCTTGGGAGTGAGGCTGTTGACAATAGATGTGGTCCTTTAAATATCTGATTCTGAAAATTTTGTAGTCAGATACATTAACATAAGAGCAAAGTGCCCATGAGGAATCGACTCTCTTTGATTTATGATGAAAATTTAACAAATATGTCCCTTTCTACAAAGTATGTATAATTTATCCTGCTGAACCAATCATCAAAAATCTAATCTCAAAACAGATTTTGTGTTCAGTTCATATTTCAAAGATGAACCTAATGAAAATAAAGTTATAACCTATTTTAAAAGAAATGTGAATGAGGCCATGTTTTCAAGATGTTGGCATACAGGAAAATTTCTTTGAACATTAAATTTGGTGAAAAGGTAAATTTGGTTTCTTGATCTTGATTGCTAATTTGTTTTTCGTTTTGCTTTTTGATTACTAATTTCATTTACACAAGGAAGAGCACTACATAGGCACTCAGAGGTAAATTCTCTAGATTGGCACACAGTTACAGGCTGAACTGTGTCATGCCACAAATATGTGTTGAAACCCAGAGCCCCATCACTTCAGAATGTAAAGTTATTTGGAAACACGGTCTTTCTAGAAGTAATCAGGTTTTGAAGAGGCCATTCATATGGGCCTTAATCCAACATGAAAAGAAAAGAAAATTGGGCAAAAAAACAGCACTTCAGAAAATGATATGAAGACATACAGGGAAAATATAACCATTTGACTAAAGTGATGTGGCTACAAGCCAAGGGATGCCAAACAATGCTGGGAAACAGCAAAAGCTGGAGAGGCAAGGAAGGATCTTTCCCTAGAACACTAGCATGGAGTACGACCCTACTGGTTCATTGAGTACAGACTTCTGGCCTCCAGAACTATGTGACAATAAATTTCTGTTTCTTCAAGGCATTGAGTGTGTGTTCCTTTGGTATAGCAGCCCTACCAAACTAGTACATATAATTTAGCAGAAAATAAAAGTAATACATATATAATTTTCTCATATTATAAACATATATACACATACATATGACTTACAACATATATTTTTTCTGTTAATCATTACTTTAAAGACCATTATGATGTAAATGGCAATTCATGCAAAACATTTCCAAACCAGTCCTTTGGCAGTCAAAGGCCCATCTGCTGTTGAGAAATTAAAGTTAAAACTTTAATATATTTATTGCAATATTTTAGTGCTAAAACCCTGTAAAGTAAGGATGCTGTAGCTTATTTTATGTAAATATAATAAAAGAATATTTGAAGTGGATACATTCTCCTAAAAGATAGGAGTAGAATATCCCACAACTATATCTGTTTCAATTTTATTAAGGTATATACAAAGAACTATTGAATCAAATCACAATGAAAATATACTACATATGAGGTCTGTCTGGAAAAAGCCCAGCCATTCTTAATATAACAAGAGCAGTTTGCATCACATTGATGAAACCTGGCAGCAAAGGAGAGTGCACTGGAATGCGTGTGCGTAAACGATGGTGACTTCACTGTACTAGTCAGTGGGGAGGTAGAGGCTGCTGAGTGAGCATGTGTACTGTGTGACTAGTGCATCAAAATGACTGAGCAAGTAGAGCAACAAATCTACATCAAATTTTGCATTAAGCTTGAATATTCCTCCATGGAAAATATTCAAATGATTTAGAAGGCTTTGAGGATGATGCAATGAATGCAGCACATATAAAAGTGTGGCATAAACACTTTAAAGATGGCTAAGAATCTGTTGAAAGTGATCCATGTTCTGGAGGGTCTGAAACAAACAAAACACCTGAGAATGTTGAACATGTACAGGCTGCAACCGACAACAATCAGTGACTGACTGTGGGAACTAGAGGCTGATCTGGGGATTCCAAACACTACTGTGTCTGAGATTTTGATGCAAGACCTTGGCATGAAATATGCCATGGCATAATTTGTTCTGTGGCCTCTGCTACCAGAGCAGAAGTCATACTGTGCTTCAGTTGCTAATGACTTGATTCAAATCACTATCAATGAACCAGATTTCCTCAAAAAGGTCATAACTTTGAAGAGGACTGAGTCATCATTGTCCTATGTACAATGTTTCTTGTATCTTGTATCTTCTTCAATAAATGTCTCTGTTTTCCATAGTATATGGTGGGGTACTTTCTGAACACACCTTGTATATTTCACAAATTTTAGATTTTTACACAGGGTTCTTAATAATGTGTTATAGTTTATTCATAGTCTTTATTTTTCTTTATTAGTGCTATATAAAATAATGGTGCAGCTCATAATTAACAGTCTCTTAATTTTAAAGAATGTAACATTAGTTGCTAGGAGATCCTTTTAGAGTTAAGGGAAAAGCAATCATGAAAAACATCAATAGGTCAGAATCTTTTTCTGACTTTAATCTTAGGCACTATTTAGTGACCAGCCCCTTGTTGCGATAAATGAAAAAATGCTTGCATTATACATTTTTTAAGTTTTTTCTTTACTCCCAAACCTTATATCATTTTTACTTTCACTATAACATTAACAATTTATTATATAAAAATACACCTTATAATTATTTAACTTTAGTTCTCCATACAAAATGATGTAATGTGTTACATTAGTCATTTTATTATTTTATGTATAACTTCAGTGTTCCTTATTGAATGTCCTCTAGAATCTTGACAAAATCAGAGTATAACTTCTGACTTTATATTTGAATCACATGAAAGAACTTGTACATTCTTTCTTCATAAACTTGTACACGCATGTCTACTATTTCAGTATGGAAAAACCTGAGATCACACTAATGTTCCCCTGAAAATTTGGATTCTTTGCAATTGAAACACGATATGGCATCTTGTGGACAGGTCTGGTTCGGAGTACTCAGTCCCTGTCTCTCACGTAACCACCCACACCTCCTGCCATATGATAGGACTTGGTCTTCAGATTCAAATGTGTCCTTTTGCAGGAAGCTTTTCTTCCCTTAAAAAATTGAACATTTATTTCCTGACAGTTTTTAATTCTTAAGAGTTCAGTATCACCATTGCATCAGTTTGATTCTTGTCTATAGCCTTTGAGATCTCCACAATTATTTTACATGAATATAATTTGATTTCCCTTGTTGTCATATGTCTGACTCTGTCATCTGCCATGATTGTGTTCTTATGTTGTTTCTCAAATGATCTGAGAAAACCCTCACTTCGTGAAGGATTTACTGCTCCTTTCTCTTTTAAGTTGGGGCTCAATCTTTCTCTCCTTCTGTTGTTTTATAGCCCTCTTGTGTTTTTTTAAGAAAAAATGTGTTGTTTATCATTTCATGAAAATTATGGAACAACATATCTCTGTAAGTCCTTACACCTGTCAACTACAATTCCCCCCCTCCCCCGGGAGTGTTTTCACTGGCCTTTTGCTTACACTGCTGACCTCAGTTTTCATTGGTTTGGTTTGGGTTTTTCCAGAGCATCTATGTATTAGCATTATGATATTTACTTTCTGACCCACACTTAACTTTGATTTGAACCAAGAACACATGGGGATGTTCTTGGAAAGTGAAACTGCACACTCCATCAATTTAAATTCTGCTTCATTGTCCAGAACACCCTTAATAAAACTCTTTCCTCTAGTTTACATCCCTTATGTTTAGTTTGGGACATTTAAGCATTTTGTTTTGCTCATTGCAAAATCCACTTAGTTGTACGTTTTTTACTGCAGTATGATGGCCTATTTCTACTTTAACATATTTCTAGTCTCAGTACACATGGATGGTGGTTTTTTCTAAAGGAAGTAAGAACCAGTCAGATGTGACTTCCCCTCACTACCAGTTTTGGAAAAACTTAAACATTTGTTTATATTTTAATATTTTGGAACTAAAAATTTATGCTTCTAATAGAAGTTTACAGTTTAACCTTTTTACAACTTTATTGAGGTATAGTTGCTATGCAAAACTGCACATAATGTATGAACCTTTATGAGTTTGGACACACGTATATACCGTGATAGCACCACCACCTTCAAGGTAATAAGTACATTCATTTGCTCTGGGAGTTTACCTGTGTCCTTTTTTGTCTAGGCCTGTGTTTGTTAAGAATATTTAACATGAGGTCTACCCTCTTAAAAATGTTAAGTTCATGTTACCATACTGTCATCTATAGGCACTCTGTTTTACAGACCTCTATAAATTACTTCTCCTGGATAAGGGTAACTTTATACTCATTGAACAACTGCCTACTTTACCCTGCTTATATGCCCTAGTAACTACCATTCTATTCTCTGCTTCTAAACGTTAGATTAATTTAGATTTCTCATGTAAGCAGAATAATGTGCTACTTGTCATTCTGTGACTACCTTAATGTCTTCTATGTCCATCATGTTGTCACAAGAGGTAGAATTTCTCTTTAAGGCTGAATTATATTCCATTGAATTCTTCTGTCAATGAACATTTAAGCTGTTTCTATACTTTGACTGTTTTGAGTAATGCTGTGATGGGGACCAAAGTCCTCCCGTCCTGAATCTGCCTTTTGAGGATATTGATTTTAAGATGTTTATTAAGAAATAGGACTCAGAGGGAAACTGTGACCCATGCCTCTTTCCTTCTCAGAAGATTTGGACAGAGAAACCTGCATCAGGAAAAAAAATTTTAGCATGTCACTTTAGCCTAATTTGAGTTAAGTATGGTAAATAGAGGGCTCAGGCAGGGGACTGTTATCTAAATACCCAATGTCCTTCTGTTTCTGAGGCCCCTAAAAAGATTTTCCTGCCATGCATTTCTCTTCTTTAACTACTTTCATATCACCCATTCTCACTTCTGAATCTAACAACCCTTTCTCCCCAGTTTTCTGCTTTGTCCAGATATGTCTTACATACCCAGTGTTGCTCACTGACTTTGCACCTTCCGTGCCTATGTGAATTCCCCATGTGCATGTATTAAAACTTTGATTTTCTCCTGTTAATCTGTCTCTGTTAATTCAATTAATATCCAGCCTAGAAAAATTTAGAAGGTTAGAGAAAAAGTATTGATATTGTTTAGCCCCTACACCTGCAATGAACACAGGGTGCAGATACTACTTCAAGATAGAGGTTTTATTTCCTGTAAGACTGGGATTGCTGAATCGTATGGAAGTTCTACTTTTAATTTTTTGAGAAACTTCCACATACTGTCCATAAGCAGTAGCACCATTACATTTTCACCGACAGTTTACAAGGGGTCCGATTTCCCCACAACCTCATCAACACTTGCTTCCACTGGGCAAGTGGGAAGGTTATCCAGCATTCCGAAACAACCTTTTCTCACCCTTAAGGAGCATAAATTACTTTCCTTATCTTTCAGAGTTGCTGAGGATTAAATGAGGTATTGCAGATAAATCACATATTTCTGACACCTAATAAGAACCACAAAATTGGGAAATAGACTTCCAGACAAGATGGAGGCATAGGTAGACATGCTTCACTTCTTTGCACAACCATAAGAAGCATAACAACCAATCTAAAACAAAAGACAACCAGAACTTCCAGAAAGCCGAACTATAAGGAAGTCCAACAAACCAAAGATTTAAAGAAACATTTATTCAGATGGGTAGGAGAGGCAGAGACAGGAGCCAAGGCAGAGAGGAAGCAGTGTGGTGTGGTGAGGTGGCTGCAGTGAGACAGCAGCAGTGAGGGGACAATGGTGGCAGCCAGCAGAATGGTGGTTCCACATTGATGTGCAGCAGATAAAAACTGGGAGGCACAACTGGAGAGTGAGTGATTTGAGCCCCAGGACACACCGCACAGGCCCAGGCTTCCAGTGCCAGGAAAAGAAAGTCTCCTAAACTTTTGCTGTAAAAACCACTGGGGGGTTGGGATGGTGGAATAAACTGCTGGTTTTTTAGGAGGGTCTATTTAAAGGGCCCACAGGGTCCTGGAACATATATGAACCCACCCACTCATGCTAAGAACACACACTAAGCTAGCTGGGTGCTGAACTGGACTGCACTGCATTTTAATATGGAGCAGAAATTCTGGGTAGTGGCCTGTATTCTGGTCATAGTGAAGACAAGATTGGACATTTTACATGGCAAGAAAGAGTAAGATGAGACATTAGGAAATTAAGAAGGGAATCACTTAGTCTTCATCAATAAAGTTTATCACAGAACCCCATCCTCCTGTATGGGTCACAGGAAATTATTTCCTCATGACACTACAAGAACTCCACTTCCATCAATAAATTAATGGGAAAAATTGTGGAAAGAATAAAATAAGTCATTCAGTTCTTAAGTGGTGGTATTACTTTTACCTAATTAATATTTTTTAGAAACCCTTGAATGTTAAAAAGGTATTTTATAATTTTAAAAACAAAGTTATTGAACACAATTTTCTTGTTTTTGATGTGTACTATATCCTAATTTTGTTTTTTTTAATTTTTTATTGATTATGCTGTTACAGTTGTTCTATTCCCTCCCTTCATTCCCCTCCACCCCACCCCACCCGTCCCGACCATTACCCCCCTTTAGTTTATGACCATGTGTCTCAAGTTCTTTAGATTCTATATTTCCCATGCTATTCTTGCCCCCCCATCTATTTTCTATCTACTGTCTATGCTACTTATTTTCTGTACCTTCTCCTCCTCCCACTCCCCTGTTGCTAACCCTCCTTGAGATCTTCATTTCTATGTTTCCACTCCTGATCTAGCTGTCCTTTTAGTTTGCTTTTGTTTTAGGTGTGGTTGTTAATAACTGTGAGTTTGTTGTCCTTTCACTGTTCATGTTTCTTTAACTTCTTTTTCTTAGGTAAGTCCCTTTAACATTTCATATAATAAGGGCTTGGTGATGATGAACTCCTTGAATTTGATCTTATCTGAGAAGCACCTTATCTGTCCTTCCATTCTAAATGAAAGTTTTGCTGGATAGAGCAATCTTGGTTGTAGGTCTTTGGATTTCATGACTTGGAATACCTCTTTCCAGCCCCTTCTTGCCTGTAAGGTCTCTTTAGAGAAATCTGCTGACAGTCTGATGGGGACTCCTTTGTAGGTGACTGTCCCCTTAGCTCTTGCTGCTCCTAGGATTCTCTCCTTCATTTTAATTTTGGCTAATGTAATTATGATGTGCCTTGGTGTGTTCCTTCTTGGGTCCAACTTCTTTGGGACTCTCTGAGCTTCCTGGATTTCCTGGAAGTCTATTTCCTTTGCCAGATTGGGGAAATTCTCCTTTATTATTTGTTCAAATAAGTTTTCCACTGGTGGCTGTGCCTTTCCCCCTTCTGGTACCCCTATAATTCGGATGTTGGAGCATTTAAAGATGCCCTGGAGGTTCCTAAGACTCTCCTCATTTCTTTGAATTCTTGCTTCTTGACTCTTTTCTGTTTGGCCATTATTTGCTTTCTTCTGGTCCACTCCATTGAATTGAGTCCCAGTTTCCTTTTCATTGCTATTGGTGTCCTGTGCAATTCCATTCATTTCAATTAGTTTCGCCTTCATATATTTGTCTAATTTGTGGCTATAATCAACCAGTTCTATGAGGATCCTGATCACCAGCATTTTAAACTGTGCGTCTGAGAGTTTTGCTATTTCTTCATCGCTTAGATTTATAGGCTCTGGGGCTTTGAGATCTTCCTGCAACATTTTTGGTCTGTTCTGGCCCTTTAAGTGTGAGAAGCGGCGCCTTGGACTCCCAGGTCGCTGGGTTGTGACGCTGTATGTGGGAGCGTGGTCAGAGCAGGGAAATGGCGGCCCCCTCTGCTGTTTAGCCTCGCTGGGTGAGGAGCAGCACCTTAGGTGGTTCCCCTGGATGGGGCCACTCAGAGTCGCTGGGTTATGAGGCTGTATGTGGAGGTGGGGTCAGAGCAGGGAAATGGCGGTGCCCTCCCTGCCGCTTGCTGTGGGGACCCACTGGGTTCCGGTCCAATCGCCCACTCCCTTGCTTGTCTATCTTTGTGCGCGACCACAGTCAACACGCAGTCCTGCTCCCCTGCTGTCTCCCCCGTGGTCGCTTGCTTGGTCGCTTGCTCAGTCACTCACTAGGTCCAACCCTGTGCCTGGATTCCGCGGGCCTGAGTCTGTCTGACCGAGTTTTCCTGTGCAACCCCGCTCCACTAGCCGCTGGTTTCGCCCCTCTTACCAGTCAGGCTGAAGAATTTGTTGTTAACGGACTTCCGAAAAGTTCAATTTTCTGTGTTCTGGCTATGTTTTCTGTTGCTAATATTTAATTGTCTCTAAACTTGGTTGTGTGAGAAGGCACGGCACATCCACCTATGCCTCCATCTTGGCGGAAGTCCTCTATATCCTAATTTTGGATTAGAAATAAATTATGAAACTATAATATCCAGAAATGGTTATTATTCACTGCTTAAGATCAAATATGAACACTTCCTCCAACTTCACACCTCACTTACTTGTACCATTTACAGAAGTTGTTGATTTTGAATTAACTAAGAGACAGACCACTGTGTTTTAAAATATTCCTTAAGCACAAACAAGTTATTTTCACATATGTGGAAGCTAAGGAAAAATAAATCAGCTGAAAACATCCCAGATTATTGGATTGCTTAATACCTTTTGGAAGAGTTTAAACACTATTATGTTGCCTAAAAATTGGTAGTGAAAAAATTAATTCAATAAATTACTCACAAAATATTATACACAAAAATTGCTTAGCATATTTCCTAAGAGTTATGACTATTTATAAAACAACATTAGACAGTTTTAAGAGAACAGCTTGTTGTGAAAACAAATATCAATTCACACTATGGCACATTAATTACTCTTTGGGGAGAAGAGTAGGATTTTAAAACCATTTTTTTTTAAATTTTGTATTCAGTTCCTCCAGGGATTGATGAATTGTTTTGTCTAATGTTACCTTTTAACAGTTTTCATATGTCTTGTTTTAAATATCTCTGGGAGTTATGCAGTATCAATGAATCAATACAGATTCCTTTTCAATTCTAAAACTTTAGGAAGTAATTTAGATATCTTTTGTGCAAAGTCTGTCCAGAAAATGCCCCACCATGTACTGTGAAAAATAGAGACAGTTATTGAAGAAGGTACAAGATACAATAAACATTGTACTACCTAGGTACTACCTAGGTACATAGGACAATAATTGCTTCAGTCCTCTTCAAAGTTATGGCCTTAGCGAGGAAATCTGGTTCACTCATAGTGATTTGAATCAAATCATTAGCAACTAAAGCACAATGTGCCTTCTGCTCTGGTATCAGAAGCCACAGAATGAATTTTGCCATGACACGTTTCATGCCAAGATTCTGCATCAAAATCTCAGACACAGTAGTGTTTGGAACCCCTAGATAAGCCTCTAGTTCCCACAGTCAGTCACTGATTGTTGTTGATCGCAGCCCATACACATTTAACATTCTCAGGTGTTCTGCTTGTTGCAGCCCTCCGGAATGTGGGTCGCTTTCAACAGGTTCTTGACCATCTTGGAAGCATTTGCTCCATTTTCATTTGCACTGCACTCATTGCAGTGTCCTTGAAATCCTTCTGAATCATCCGAATAGTTTCTGGAGAATAATAATATGCAAGCTTAACACAAAATTTAATGCAGATTCTTTGCTCGATTTGCTCAGTCATTCTGAATGTAACAGCCACACAGTGCACGTGCTCACTCAATGGCATCTCTCACCCCTACTGACTAGTACAGTGAAGACATTATTCACACATGCGCATTTCAGACCACACCCCTTGAATGACAGGTTACATCAATATCCCACAAATTGCTCTTGTTATATTAACAATGTCTGGACTTTTTCCAGACAGACTTCAGATTTATTGCAAATTATTTCAAAATAGTCTGTGATGAGTGTAAATAACTCTGCATGGAGGTCAGAGCTATATGATTTCTGCCAGAGAATCTGGAAGGCTGAAACCAACTGGAAGCCATTAGCCTGTCCACTGGCAGGGTTAGGAACAAAATAGGGACAGATGGACCTGGAAAAAGATGAAAGGGATGAACAATTTCTGCACTACAAGTAATTTTTGGTATTATGATACTTTTATCAAGTGCAAGAAATAAACATTAGAATAATCTCTAATGTTTTATGTCTTAAATGTCAGTACACCTATTTCCCCCAAATTTTATCATCAGTCTGATAGCAGCCATTTAATCTCATTGATTCCTCCAAAGAGCCTATTGTCTCCATCAAAGGCGGGAGACCTTGCCAGTTTATGTAGGTTGGTCACTGCATCAGCAGACACTTCTACAAACAGGAACAACAACTCAAGTTGAGGGAACTAACATATTTTACAGATTAATTAAACTATAAAAGACAGGCTCTAATCCCATAATTTCAGGTTGAAGTGAATTATTACAAAAATCAAACAGGATTTGAATTTTACTTGTATCTAAAGAACAATTTGAGTGAGTGACGATAAAAAGAAAGTATATTTAAAATTATGGGAGATATCATTGCAACCCAGGCAGAAGAATACTAATAATTTCACTTAATTCCCTGCTATGTAAATGTTCTCCTGCTAAAAGACACATGGGCCGTTTGAAAAGCCCATGGACCGTTTGAACATTCAAAGAAGGACAAAACTGCACGGAGGCAGTGCCTGTCCTGCTCAGATATGCACACTAATGTCCTTTTAGGACAATAAATGAAGAGCAAATGGAAAATATATAGTTTTTAGTTGAAGAACAAAAAAAGACTAGGCTTATGGGAGTAGTGAACACCTTCCTTAGCATATTAGCTAAGGTAAAATAAACAGCCAGTCCACTTAGTATCCCGAAGGCAGAATGGCCCTTCCCATGGCCCTGCCCTGGGGCAGCGAGGCACTGCTCACCGAGCGGAGAGTGTCGATGTGCCCAGCTGCTGACAAGCACACAATTTAGCTTAAAGGTGTCATGCACCCCTCCTCTACAGAAGGAAGAAGGCAACACTTGGGGGAAGAGGAAAGGCTGATACTTTATTAGTAACTCAAACTGTAACGCTAAGAGGAGTGGAAAGAGTGTGAGCCTCTGAGTGAGGTGATGGAAATGGAAATAGTTAATCTAGAGCTAAAGAAATGTAACCTTATTTTTTCCCCATTTTGGTACTCTATGTGGTTTAGAAAATTATCCATTGAGCAGAGAATAATTTACAACAATCCCAGCACCACCAAGGACCAGAGCAGAATGGGTCTCTGCGGGACATTGAAGATGTATGTACTTAAAGGAATGAGGAAAGTGGTCATTTAAATACACAAAGCTTCTCTCATAGTCTTCTTAGTTTCACTTTGCTGTCCAAATCCATTTTAAGTGGAGAAATGAAAGAAAACTTTAAGTTGTCCCAGGGATCACAATAATTTTATATTCTACACATGTATTTCTGAGTATTACAATGTACACATAAACCATGATGATGACCAGAGATACCCCACTGACCGGCTCCCTGAGGTGGAGAAGAAAGGCTATTCATGAGAGACATTTGGCTTCTGTGCCACAGTGCCTGCTGAAGTGACCACTGAGTATGAGTCTTATATTCCACAGTGACATGAACGCACTGCCCCTTCTGTCAAAGGACAAGGGTATGACCTGTGTGCACAGCCTTGTATATATTTAAGTTGAATAAATAGTTTTAAATTATGTCCAGTACCCTAGACCTTATGTAATTAAAAAAAAATTATTTGGTATTCATAAGATTCCTTCTGTTCTGTTCCCAAAGCCCACACTTAAAACCTATGACCTTGGGAATCCTCAATAAATATTTATTAAGTGAGTAAAAGGAGAAAAAAAGACTTCAGTCAAGTGCTGCAACTCAAATCACACACTGAGGTATTTTGAATCCCATGAAGGGTTTATAATAGGAATTCATAATCAAATCACATTATTAAGCGCCCAGGTGTGCAAGGCAGTGTGTAGGGCACTGAACAGAGCATAATGAAATCAGTCTGAAATCAGTTCAGTGCTGTCCTGAAAAAATGATAATTTTAAGTAACATTTGCAGAAATGTAATTCTTATAGTCCACCAAGCATATTCCTCAAAGTAACATGTGTACTGTTAAGAACATAAAGACACAGCTTCTAACTAAAAGATACCTCTAAAATACAATATATATACTTCTAGGTGTGTACCCAGGGAGAACTTGACATTATAACAGAGTGCTCCAGTTGAACATAAAGTCAGTCTTAGGTTGTGTGTGGAGATGGTTGCTTTCATTGTCCTATTTAAAGCTCAATCAGAACAAGTGGCAAAAGCTCTAACTCGATTGCACAGGCTACCTTACCTGCAGACAGCATTGCTCCTCACGTTGAGAAATGGGCTGTATATGCCTCCCCCTTAAATCTGGGTGCTCTTATAACTACAGTGCAGAATAACATTATGTGACTTCTGAGGGTCAGCCTAGAGGTCTATACAGCTTCTTTTGGCTTCTCTGGAAGCCAGAGAAGGTTGGTTGGTCCTACTTCAGACCAAGTCGCCAGGCAGTGAGGAAGGCCCACCAGCCCACAGAGAAGTTCATAGCTGCCTCTGTGGAGAGGAGCTGTATGTAGCTGGCCCCAGCCATGGTTAGGCTGGGTGTCCAATTCAATACTGAATCACCAGCCATCTAGGAGATGGCCCTTCCACCCACAGTAGAGCTACCCCGAACAATGTTGTAAAAACAGAGAGAAGCTAGCTATACTAGGCTCAGGTCAAATTGCAGATTCATAAGCAAAATAAATATATTTTTGATTTAAGAAAATGCTACTATTTCAACTCTCTATGTTCTAGATTGTTGGTTTGCTAGGCAATGATGGGTACCTGGGCCACCAAGTTTATAAAGATAATGTATCTTTATCTTTCAGTGTTGTGAGTGTGGATAGATATACATACACATATCCATGGATATTACCTATATGTTTTAATTATTAAACATGTTAATTAAATAAATTGGAAAATAAAAACTGAGTTAAGAATACGTAAATCTGGCCTAGCTGGCGTGGCTCAGTGGATTGAGCACTGGCCTACAAACCAAAGGGTCACCAGTTTGATTCCCAGTCAGGCCACATGCCTGGGCTGCAGGCCAGGTCCCACAGTAGGGAGTATATGAGAAGCAACCTCACACTGATGTTTCTCTCCCTCCCCTTCCCCCTATCTAAAAACAAATAAAGAAAATGTTTTAAAAATGAATACATAAATCTCATGTGAATGAGAGAGAAGGAAGCATGTAACACTTTAATATAAAAGGATGTCACTGAACAGCTCATATTTAACTTAACACTGGGATGAGTAGGAAGAGCCAGACAACCACAAAATTGCTATGAGCAATGGTCTCTCCATTTCTTCCCAAATGTTGCATCTTCCCCTTCAGTCTTTACTAAAATCTCAGGTGGGGTCCCCAAGATACTTCAAAGGCCACCAGTACTTAGTTGAGGAATTTTATTCCCAGAAACTTCTCCATGAACATAAAGAAATGAAATCAAAGATTTACATAAGCATGACTTAGAAAAAATGACATCATTCATATTCTCAAAAACAGATTTTTAATGTGTCTGTGAAAAAACATTAGTACGCCTTAAAAATGAATTATTAATTTTCAAAAGGAAATATCACACGGTGCCACAGAAAATGCCAAAGTTTAATTTAGTTTCTAATAATACTAGTGCTAACTTCTAAACTTGGGGTATTATCCCTACTTTTTAAAAATATAGGGTCCATGGGGCATAAAGACTAGATGAGTTTAATTAAAACAGAGAAGAAAACCAAATGCATTATCCCTGTATCTCCATTAGTGTTTACCCCACAGGGAATCTTAATTTTATTCCACTTTACATTGTTTTCTTAATTCCACTTGCCTTCTCTGAGAGAAATTAAATGTTTCTATAAGTAAGCTCTTAATATTTTCCAAAACCTTTATTAACATTAAAGTGTTCGATTGCTCATTAGTATATGCTGGACCAGCATCACACGCCCAGAGCCATAGACGGGATGCTACCCAGCATGCTCATTTCGAGCTGTCGGCCCTCCAGAAGCAAAGATGAGGAAGTGCCTCTCATTTGGTAGCTGCTGAATGATACTTAGCATCATGGACTGGTTTACGTGATTGCATGTGAGGCTCAGAGGGTATAAGGGATGTGAGCAGCACCAGGGTTGAGGAGCATCATTAAAAAGGAAGTAAGGAAGGCCCTGACTGGTGCAGCTCAGCTGGTTGGGCACACACCTAAAGGTCACCGATTTGATTCTGGTCAGGTACATGCCTGGGCTGCTGGTTCAGTCCTCAGTCAGGGTGCTTATGAGAGGCAACTCTCATAAGAGAGATTTAAGTTTCTCTCTCACATCAGTGTTTCTCTCCCTCTCTTTCTCCTTCCCTTCCCCTCTTTCAAAAAGTAAATGAATAAAATCTTATATAAGAAAAAAGGAAAAAGCAAAGGGGAAGGCTACTGTTCCCACTCATTAGCTTGGCTAGTGAACACTAACACCGCTTTCCCACTCTGCTGTGGGAGAGTGTTTAACTGTAGCTTACCTGTTTTGGAAAACCTTTGATCAGAAAATAAAAGTCACAGACACAGCAGAACTGCTGTTACTGGTTATGTTACTCTCTCTCCTGATCTAAGAAATTCTCGGTATAAAAACATTACAAAATGTGTATGAACAAAAATTAAACAAAATAAAAACATTATGTGATCCTTCTATACAGAGGTCAGCACTGTTTTCCTTTGGGGTATATGTTTTCACATTTTATGTAAACACGTGGTACACAAATGAAACAAAACTAAGCATACTTCACACTATCTTACTTTTTAAAATATCATAATTTATACTCTTTTTCTAGGTACTTATTTAAATAAATAAGTTTTATCACACCATTATCAATAGTTGCAACAGTATTTCTTTGAATGAAAGTGTCACAATTTATTTTTTTAATGATATTGGTCTTTGAAAGGTTTTATTACCCTGCAGTAGGACTGAAGCTGATTTAAGACTCCGTGGAGATGCTATGGAGAATTTTGAGGCCTGTTCTCTGAATGGATGGATCAAAAGTCCGTATCAAACCAATTAGAACATGGAGTACTGTCTGTGACCATGTCCTGACTGTTATGCGAGTGTCTCAGAAGACACACAACTTTCATAATCCACCAAAGTAAAACTGTATGTAATTTTAACCCCTCTCCATGATATGAACAGATACCAGGTCTCTTTAATTCTCCCTAGAACTGATCTTCTCTCATTTTTCCAATTGTTTTCAGTAACTTCCTGTTTTTTTCTTTACCTAGCATCTGTCTTCACTTTCATCTCATTAGGCACTGTGGTGGGCGGTACTTCTTATGATTCTCTGCACAGACCTTGCTGCTTTCCCACACAGCACACAGCTCACACCAAATACTGCAGATTGAATGATGTGAGGGTCTCTCTCTAGATCAAATTTAAGTGAAACTGAGCTTCTAAGTCCTCTTTCTCTAGATACACACAGTGGGGGCTGTGAAGTTAATATTAATGGCATGTTGGTTACTAAACACTCACGTTTTATATTCTTCTTCACAACTCTGCTCTCTTCAAGACTGAATCTCTGGACACTAACACTAGGGGGAAGAGTGGGTGCCTGCCACAGTTAGACAGTGGGGAAGGGCCCCCATGTGACTGGCCCCCTGCCTCTGAAACATAGTTCTAGCCACAATAGTATAAGACCACAGTGTACTTCTTTTCTAATGGATTTTTAGAAGGTCCCAAATAACTGTACCTCCAATACACTTGACTTAAAAGTTGAAACCTATCTGATATACACCAAGCACAGTTTATTTTGCTTGTTGATTTTCACCTCTCTCCAGCTATAACTCAAGCACTTCAAGTTTAGGTAAATTTTACTTTTTTTCAGGGTCTAATATATAACCACACACATAGTAATAGTAAAAATTGTTGAATTTATTAGCAAACTTAAATTACAAATCAAATGAAGCAGAATGATTCCCACATTTAAACTTATTTATGTAAAATATTTGGAAGATAAAATAAAAAGTAAAAGGATTAATTTAACAGGTCAATTTTCTTTATCAGGTATATTTATTAACATTGGGGTTGTAAAAGGGTAAATTATTCAAACAGTGTAACTTACAACCTATAAGGTAAAGAAACACAAATATAAATTTGTTTATTTCATTTTAATCAAACTATTACTCTAACATATTTATAAGGTAGTAACTTCTTATTTTTGGACTTTAGAATATTTAAAATATTATTTGCTATTTAAACACCCCTTTAATGATTATTTTTGTAAATGACACAATTTGAATTCCTACTGCCCAAATTAACAGTATCTGAAGAAGTAAAAACAAGTGCATATTCCACTTAAACATTTTACTGGTGACATCACTCGAAACCCTGGTTTAGCTAAGCTTTCTTGCTGTGATGTAACTGTTCTTCTGCCAAGACTAAAAAGAAAAGCAAGACTTTGCTAAAAATTTGCTCTCAGGTAGCCAAGATTCGAAATGAATACTTTCCCTTTTCTCACTAGCTCGATTTGAAGTTCTCATGTTCTTTAGATTTTCCCATCACTTTTCACAACTTTTTCACCAAAGCTGAATGACAGAATGTATCTATTTGGAACCTGTACAGATGAGTGGAACCAATGATTACGAGAAAGGAATTGCAGTTGGGCTTGCTTTGCTCTCCCTAAATTTCTCTAGAGGAGCAAAGTAAACTTGGGCAGGTGTTCTAACACCTTTTCTCTTTCCAGTGGAGAAGTGGACTGAAAGCCAAAGCCAACGCTAATTCTCATCCACAAGTGGGCTGCCAATTTACATATACCACCTCTTCTGGTCGTTGGGGCAGCTCATTAGAAAGGGACCTCAGCAAAAGAGAGGCATTGAAATTTGTGTTGATTGAATAAACTTCAGGAGCAGAGCAGGGGAGGTTCATTAGCATAGTAAAGGAGAGCAATTAGGTTGAATTAACCACTTAAGAACTGCTCCCCTTTGAAATTACTTAATCTTTTTATCTCTACTTATCTCATCAGTTAAGTTACTATTGCCCACATATTTTAGTGAAAGTAAGTCAAATACTATTGATGAAGTGCTGGATACATAAAGCCATTTGACTATATAGTATATGCTTAGTTATTGTTATTTCAGTATCTCTAATTATTAAAGATGAGTCCAGTCATGATGAGGTTTAAGCTATGCAAATTAAAATAAATTAGTGATTGAATATGACTGTCTCTGGAGATAAAGGAAACATAACTTGGGTACTTAATTCAATATTTGGTGAGATAATCTTTGGGATGTTTTAAAAGAGGTTTTCCCTGAGTTTACAGGCAGGAAACAAACTGTTTTCTCTTAGGATCAGACAATAGGTGCCTTCCCTACAAAATAAATGCAAGGGGAACTGTCTTAAAGAATAACAGCAATTCCCCAGTCAATGAAATTTATCCCTTGTTAACCAAATAGAAAATTATACATACAATTACTTTGAAACTCTGGAGCACTATACCAAAGTAAGCCATAAATTATATTTATTTACTTAACTAGAGAAGACATAAAAAGATTAACACTAGAAATCTGACACAGGGGCAGAATAAGCTGTAAATCAGGAGGAGAGAGCAGCAGAGGATTCCAAGACCAGAAGGGGCAAGGCCATGAGGCCCTTCTGACAACTGGGAGGACTGTGGGGCTGAGATCCAGAGTGAGAGCTGGCAGAGGAGATTTTACTGAGCTACACAGTGAAACCTTGGTTAATGTGCAGTACAAGTGGCTTTGAAACAGGAGAACCTTATCAAAGAAATGAAGACTAGTCGCTGTCCAGCAGCAGGAAGTAGGATACTGGGGCAGCTCCAAGGGGACTGACTGAAAGTGTGAGTCCTTCTGGAGCAGTAGGGGCAGTGATGCCAGGAAATGGAGAGCTGTGTGGGTGGTTTGGAAAAGGTGAATTCTATGGAGTCCTCTAGTAGAAAGAAGCCTACTCTCTGGGTAAGCAAAAAATCATGTCCTTCATTCAACGGCACCATAATTAATTCATTCAAACAATACAAGGTGGTTCAAAAGCAGACCTCCAGTTGTGAGTATGCAGACCGCAAGTTAATTTTTGTATTATCAATTATTAATTATTGTGTTATTTTTCATATGAAGAACTGCAAACCTACTTTTGCTCCACCCAGTATTTATTGAGTACTTAAGCAGCTTCTGAGGGTGCTAGGACACAACAGAACCAAAAAAACATACTCTCTTGTATATATTTCCCAGTTTGGGAAGAGAGTGATGACTAGCTAAGCAAATTCACATGCAATGTACAAGGTTTGTTACAAGTACTGGTGTGAAAAACCAGGTGGAGTAATTGGTGGGTTGGTATTTTAAGAATAGTCAGGGAAGCATATTCCACTAAGGTGAATTTGGGCAGACCCTTAAATGAAATAAACTAACTTTGGATTAAAGACTGTGCCCAAGGAATCCTGCTGATGACTAAAGATAAGAGGATAACCATGGCTTGCATGGACAGTGATAATGAGGACAATGCTACGTGACAGCAAAACAAAACTCTGGAAAATAACAAGTGGGATGGGCTCTAAGCTTTGTTCCACTATTTATGTGATTTTTACTTAATCCATGACTTTACATACAAATGTACATTAGCTTACACTCTTAATTTGTCATCCAGATACAACAATTTTTATTTGGATGTTAACATTCTATTTTATTGGTAAGCTTGAATATGTTTCTTTTTTTATTTTAGCAAGATTTAATAATCATGCTAAAATAGCTGCTGGCTTGCTAAGTGTACTTTTGTTAGCTATGTCCTAAAATAAATATAAATAATTTCTTCATAGGGCATTATTATTTAGAAGTTTCTGGTTATATTAACCATTAAAGCTGAAATTTCCAAGGAGTTTTAACAATTTTCTACTTATCACTGTGCATGGACCGTATCTCAGGGAGACTGCGATCACACCTTATCTGTGTGTGAAACGCAAGCACAAACCACTTTTTATTATTTACAACAGTTAGAAAAGAAATAAATTTTATAGTGTTATAATAAACTATGATTAAAATGAAACACTAAATAAACAATACATTGATCCATAGGAAAGCTTCTGTCCCTCTAAATCATAAGGAGGCTATTCTGGTTGTGTAGACATACATATTCATTAACATCTCTAAAAACCATTTCAGAAAGAAATATGATGTGATTCAGAAATAGAATGTTCTGCCCGAATGTGATTTTAATTTATGGTATCTGATCATCTTTTTCTCCCTATACATGCCAAGCCCAACTCAGGGTGAAAACTTCTACTTTATAGAGATTAGAATGACTAAATTATTTCCATCGTCTAAATTCAGTATACACTTTGAATTTTATTATCTGGTAAAGTGTAAATTTAAAATGGGCTGATTATTTTTAACCTTTATTTAAAAGGAAAAAAATATATATTTCCAAAAAGCTGCAGGATACACGCAACTTCATGATGACGAGAAATAAGAATATACTTTGTAAAATTGAAATTTGGCAGTAAAATATACAAACATCTCAGACATGTCACGAATGCCTTAATCTCACAGAGGGAAGCAGGCTTGTTGCACTGGCTGTTGTTTATAGTTCGGTGTGTTCTCCGCGGCAAACTTGTCACGGTTCAGGGAAGGCAAATACAGGACAACCCACCAAAGGGATCAGCCCGCACTGGGCATTTTTCATGTGATTGATATTTTCAGCACTTCAACTGCAGTCTTAGTTATACTGTCTTTTAATAACAAACAATAAATTACACCTATTAAAAGATAGTTTAATATTGTTTTAATTAGATAATTATTCGGTTTCAGCAGTGAAATTTAAATAGACATGTTCTCCAATACTTCTCCAAATACTCTCCAAAGTATTCTCCAGTATCTCTTCCACACCTCCTGAACAAAATCTAGAAGCCCACTTCAACAAGGAAGCCATTACCTAGCACTGCCACTGTTGGGCTGCTCTTCTTATTGGATGTTGCAAAATGAATGTGAGAGAAATGTCTCATGGAACACTGCACCTCCTGATAGTAGAATACATTTGATTTTCAGATTTAGATGGTATGTTCACAAAGATAGACCACACAATGTGCCATAAAATAAGAATTTAAAAAATTATCAGGATTAAAATAGTATGCTTTCTGAAAAAAAAAACATTGAAAATAACTAGGAAAACCTCAAATAATCGAAAATTCAAACACACACTTCAAAATAAAGCACTGTGGTGAAGACATAAAACAAAGGATTGTTTACAAAATGTTACAGACTGAATGACAATTCAAATGCCACATATAGAGAGATGTTGAATTCAGCTAAAACCATGATTTTTAGGAAATTCATCCTTTAAATACTTATAATTAAATTGAAGTTCTAAAATAAGTAATCTGAACTTCCATATTAAGAGCTAGGAAAACAAGAGCAAAATAAACTCAAATTAACTAGAGAAAAAATAAGAGCATAAATCAATAAGATAAAAAAATACAGAAACTAAAAAACTAAAGAAAAAATAGGTCCTTTGAAAGATCGACAAAATCTATGAAAATTTTAGCTAACTAATCAAGGGCGTATAAGTTATTAATACAAGACGTGAAAGAGCAGATCATCATCATAGACCTTATAGACAGGGAAAGGATAATAAACAATCTTGTGATAACAAACTTGATGAACGAGCTGGGTGGAATGTACGAACATGTATAAAAACACAGCTTATCAACCCTAACTGGTGTGGCTCAGTGGGTTGGGTGTTGCCCCACAAACCACAAAGGTCACTGGTTTGATTCCTGCGCAGGGGTTGTTGGCCTGGTCCCTCGTTAAGAGTGTGCAAGAGGCAACTGATTGCTGTTTCTCTCCCCCCACCTCTCTCTCCCTTCCTCTCTCTAAAAATAAGTAAAATCATTTTTAAAATCACAGCTTATCAAAAAGCAGTCAGAATTTGAACAGAAAATCAGAATAACCTGACTCGTCTTTTAAATCGAACTTGATTGTTTCAAAAAATGTCCTACATGTGAAACTACAGGAGCATCTCATTTGAATTGTGAATTCTATAAACCAACTGAGGAAGAAAGAAAACCTGTTTATAAAAACCCAATAGAAAGAGAAGGAAAACCTTTTCAATTAATTTTATGAAGTTAATCTAAGCTCAATATTAAACATTTCAAAAAGAAAACCAGATAATTCATTGAACAATTACAGATCAATATCTTCTATGAAATAAGATCATCATCACATGTTGTTTACTCTTTTGCCCAAACACCCACTTTCTTTGTGTTGAAGTTGACCAGATACTCTATTTCTTCTGTGAGTGTTCATAAAACTAGTTTCTTTCATTTTCTCTCTTAATTTGTAGCCTTTTATTCTATTTTTTGCTTTAACAATATAATTTGCCATTCATTAGGAGTTCTTCATAGGCTATTTCATTTCTCTACATTTGCTTGCTAAGACTTCATGAATCTACTTTCCATACCTCGAAATACAGCCTCTATAGTTATAGCTCCATCTTAAACTATTCATGTATGCACCTTCCTACCCTCAATTTTCACACAGATGCCTCAGAAATCAATACATCCCAAATCAACCTAATGTTCTGTAACCACTATAATGCATTTTGGGTATATTACTTGAAAAAATTTAAAAAGAAAAACAAAGAGAATAGTTAGACATCATCAGAAGATCTAACTATAGAGAACAAGTAAATGAGGAACCTTTGAGATGTAAGCAAACTCAAGGTCTTAATTAGGGATGGTGAGTAGGTAAGTAATCATCTCATAAAACAGCCTGAATTTATAAAATATTAGGAATGCATAGAAAATTAGTGACCTCTGAGACATGCCAAAGAAAATATAAGGTAAATGGAATAGATAATTTAAGAAAAACAGAAGAGGCAACAAGAGTGTTGCTTATTGACAGAAAGAACAGGAAGATCAAATTATACATTCTGGATCATGTCACTTCCAGAAAAGCAGCTATGTCACTCCCAAATCAGCTGTTCCTTGGTGACGTCGCAGTCCGGTTTTGGCCTGTGTCCTGCCAAGAAACTCAGAGGACACCTAAAGATACTTACCAGGCTCACTGGGGACCAACTGTGGTAAAAGATGCATGGTCAATATAAAATAGGTTGGTTCTGGGTGTAATCTGACTGCAACACTTCTTTTTTAACCTTAATTCTGCTCCTCATAATCACATCATCAGTGGAGGATAACTGGTGCACCCAGGAGTGAAAGGACCTAAGACTATTGCATCACATAGGATTCAGGTAACATGATCTTTCCATTGTCTTGCACCTACTGTTAGATTGTTAACTCACCACACCTTCTTTTCTTCTTCTTGCTTTGTGTGTTAGAAATAAATTAAATAAAGCATGTATTGTTAGCATCTTAATGTAGTCTGTTCCATGATCTCTAGAATAGCTTGCTTAATAGCATACTTGAGAGGGTACTGAGTCATTTTCCATACAAGACTCCCCTTGAAACTTCTCATAGTTTGTCTCTCTAAATGGCACCAACATTTATGTAAACGAATCTCATTTAGAAATATTTCCAACCAGGGATGTCATTGTTGAGTTCAGGGATTTGTCTTACTTTAGTTTGCCTTAATCCCTCCTTGGCATTATGAGTCAGGTCACTGTTTAGTTATCATAGCCCCAATGATTTGTTAGCAATTATTTGAAAAAAGTCTGTCTACTAAAGTATACTGTATGTTCCATGAAGCAGGAACTAAGTCTGCACTCCCAACGTTGTATCTTCAGAGTGCTCAGCACTAATGGATGATGTCTATGTGTTCCTTTGCTAAATAAATGCTTTCTAGAGTTCCTTTCACACCATAGGAATTTATACTGTTTGCAGAGATGACTGCACCAGAAATAATCTCTCAAGAGAAATTGGAGAACAGTAGCATGTTGCCCTGAAAGAAGCTCATTGGCTCTGTGATAGGACACATTGATAGTAGTAATAGAGGTTGAAGAACAGCTTATCTTTTGTTAAAAAAAAAGTCATCCCATGCTGTGAAAATTCAGCATGCAAATGAACGTACCAAATTCACTGAAAGTTCAGTTTTTATCTGCTTTGAATATAGATCTTCTCTTTAAAATCTTCCCTTTTTTCCCCTTTACTGGGAAAAGAAGCTTAAAATTACTAACAGTTGACATTTTACTACATTTTCCCCATAATAAAACTGATGAGCTAGTAGAGTAATTCATGCTATATTTGTGCATCTGATTAAGAGAGAAATTAGTAATGTGAGGAGGTTCTGTGGGACCACATACTCTTCCATTTGGAATCAATCTTTTTTCTCTATGTTTACCTCTAGAGAGAAATCTATTTCCACATTACAAACCTTGTGCCAACATAATTTTCAAAATAAGACCTAATTCTAGGCAAATGTTTGATATTTTCCAATGTCCTGTAGGAAATTGATATTTGAAAAATCAAATAAAATTATCCTAGTCTAATAGTTAACTACAACCTTTGTTAAAAAAAGTGATATTATTTCATGTGTGTCCACATGCAAATGTAACTTTGAATTAAAATTTAACCACAGATCATAAAATGTTAACTTATTATGATGTATGAATGGTTGTATAAAAATTTCATGTCTCCCTTTAATGCTGTTAAAATTTAGGTTTTTCCCTATAATTTTTCCCAGAGAAATATGGCTTTGTGACTCTTTCTGCCCCTCAAAGGAGAGTTTTCACAAATGTAATTTACTGGCCCCCATTCTTTTTTTTTGTAATCACATATATTTCAAAATCTTCAGTTAATCACCAAACGTTCTACTGAATTCCACCATAAAGTTTCCATACAACTGCTGCGATTTTAACTTATCTACAACAATCAACAACCAGATTCAAGGCAGCCAAAGTGAACCTGACCCTAAGTCATCTCTACACCACTGTATGAATATTCCTGATTCACAGTTCTAACTGTGCTATTACTTTGCTCAGAAATCTTATACTCTTCATTTCTTATTAAAGTTTTTTTTTCTTTCAAGGAATTCCACAAGTCACTCCTAAAAATTTTTTATTTGTTCTTACCCCTACTTTTTCATGCCACGTGTCCAGGTACTCTGCCTGCTAGCCAGAAAGCACATGTGCCCTCTTCCTAGGAACCTCTAACAGTTTTCCGCAGACCCATGGCTTCACTTACCATTCCACAACTTTGAAATGCCCTCTGAGTGTACCTAAAATTTTGATATTTTATCTACACTTCAGCATTAGGTTAAATGTACTCTCTTGATCCTGAACATATGAGAACTGAGACAGAACTTTCTGTAAGAGCCTGCAAACCTTGTGTGTTTCATGTATGTTTCTGATCATATTGTGACTTCTTAGTTTTTGCTTCTTTAATTTCCTCTGCTAGATTATAAAGTACTGACACTAGGGACCTTACCTTATGAATTCTACACAAAATCTGAAACTGTGGTAAGTAGCAAAACATCTTTCAAGCATTGAAATATTTATTTATTGAGTGAATGAATAATGCAACAAGCACATAAAATGGGGATGCAACTGGAGAATATTATGCTAAGTGAAATAAGTCAATCACCTATGGTAATTGTCATTGTGAAAGACAGTTACCATAAGATCTCACTTGTAAGAGGAATCTAATGAACAAAATAAACTAATGAGCAAGATAGTATCAGAGGCATAGAAACAGAGAACAGACTGATGGTAGCCAGAGGGGAGGGCGGAGGGAAATTATGGTGGAAAGAAGGGGAAGGGATCATTCAAAGAACAAGTATGAATGACCCACAGACATGGACAGCAGTGTGGGTATAGACGGTGGGAGTGGGCGGGAGGCTCGGCAGAGGAGAGTCAAGGGGGGGGAGGGGAATAGGGACAGCTCTAACAGAATAGCAATAAAAAATTGAAAAAGAAAAAAAGAAGAAAATGCATAATGATAAAAAAAAAAAGGTGAACCAGGCAACTTAAGTACTGTTTCACAAATGCATTAACCATCAAAGGGTTTACTATTCCTGTATCATACATTCTAGAAAATATTACTTAGCAATAGTTTCAAGTAAAAGTTTAGTAAGATAAATTCATTATTTTTAAAAATCTGCCTCTAGTTTATATTACTCAAAAACAAAAATTTATTTGAAGATGAAATGCATACTTATACACATAATTTAAAAATCCAAAAGATACAAAATAAAGTGTACACTAAAATACAGTCATTCCACTTTATCTATGGGGGACTGATTCCAAGACCCCCATGAATACCAAAATCCACAAATGCTTCAGTTCCTTATATAAGATGCTTTTAGTATTTGCATATAACCTATATTTGAATATAAGCTACAGCAAGGTATGGCTACACATCACTTTATTCCCATAGATTGAGCATCGTGATTTCATTTGAAAAGTTCTAGTTTTGTTTTTATTGAAAATTCTGAGATTTTTAAATATTTCTGGTCCACGGTTGGTTAAATCTGCAGATGCAGGACTGTATGTATAGACAGCCAACTGCAGCTTCTCAGGCCTCCCTCCCATTCCAAAGAGGCAACCGAATTTACCCAGTCCATGCAGTTTTCTGAAGATACACACACAATTTTAGGTCTGTTTATTAATTTGCCCTTTTACAGATGCTAGCATACTTATATAAGATATTCTGTACCCTATTTTTCCACTAAAGAATCATTGAGATGTTTAATATACATACTATCTTCATTATGTATAATGCTCCTTCATATTACATTATAATCTCTCACTACTTGATTAGACATTTATTAAAGGGCACTTACAGTTTTTTATCCATTCTGTTGCTACTGCAAAAACTTGCTACAATGGATTATTCTGTACATATTTTTGCACAAATCTATATTAAAACCAGAACATAAACTCCTTCAATAGAAATTACTAGATCAAATTGTTTATTGATAGTTATGCTTATAAATAATATTAAATTTTTGTGTATAGATGCCATATCATTTATTCATTGCTGCATACTAAAAAATATAAAATGCAGATGTATGAGATTAAAACAATGTGCATGTATTTCCTCACAGTTTCTTATGGGACTGAAGTCCAGGTGTGGATTATCCAAATTACCTATGATTGCATTCAGGTATCAACTGGGCTAGGGTCTCCTCTGAATGCTCAAAAAAATTCATTATCTTGTACCTTAGGGTAGAGGAACTCACTTTCTTGCAGACTGTTGGCTGGAGGCCACTGTTAGCTACTAGAGGTCAACCTCCTTTCTTTATGCTGAGGGTCCCTCATCATGGCCATTTGTATCATCAAAACCAGCAAGCCAGACCATCTCTCTGCAAAGTAGACATTACATCTCTTATACTGCATTCATACACATAATTATGTACATCCTGCCCTCTGTGGTGTATTCTTTTGGCTAGAAAGAAGTTACAGGTGACACCCATACTTAAGAGGATTACTCATGGGTCTGATTACCACAAGGCAAGAATCGAGAGGGACACCTCAGAGTCTGTCTGCCACCAATTTAGAATCCTATCAAAAGTGACAATGCCTGTTACTCTACAGCTTCACCTATAAGTGTATTATCAGGATTTTGACAGGGCCAAACTGATAAAAACAAAATGATATCTCATTATAGATTTAATTGTCATTTTTTTAATATAATGTGAGTTTTCACATCTTTTTATACATTTCAATGCAATAAATACTTCCCTCTTGTGGACTTTCTGTTCACGGATGCCCACTTTTCTATGTCGATTGATTTTCTTGGTATCCTTTTTATACTAATTTGTAGGAATCATCAGCATGGTTTAAAAAGACTATTTGTCTTTAATGTCACAAATATTTGTCCTCGTCTGGTCATTTGTTTTTAAATTTTGAAGATTTTATTTCCCATGGATATTTTTTCTCCATTTAATATAAATAAGAAAATTACATACTTTAAGTTTCGTTCCCTTATGCAAAACTAAGTTCTGGGTGGATAAAATATTTAAATGTGAAAAAATTTACTAAAGAACATAAAAAATACCACAGAGGAGAATACTTAATTTATAACCTATTAGCAATAGAGTTTGTAAGCAAGCCTATTTTCAAGAGTTCTGTGCTAAGTAAGGTGGGGAAGTGAGCTCATGTTACACACATGAGTTTGGTAGGCCTTCAGCTAGATCAATTATTAGGATCTCCAGGAGAGAACCAGGCCCATTTCCCCAGACAGGACAGTCCCAACTGAGCTGAGCTCTCTCACTACAGGTAGGAAGTATTTCTAGCCCTCCCTTTGAAGCCAAGAAGTACAAAGTCTGTATTCTAAAACCATCCTCAATAATGTCATCTTTATAGCCTAAAATTTTGACAACATCCACAACACTTAAACCTCATTTTCTTTCTTTATTTTTTCACTAAGATATAATCTATTTAATTTGTCTTTTTATTCTACATCTCCCATTAAAAGGTAAACTCCAAGACAATAGGGATTTTGTCTGCTTTTGTCACTTCTGATTCTCCAGAGTTAGCGCAGTGACTAACAAACAAAGCACAGTAAATACGTACTTAAATCCATTCTCTTTAGTGAATAATTGAATGGATTAATTAATAAAAGGAAAACAAAGTTAAGACGGGAAAGCTATTAAATGAAATTCACTCAAACTGTATCCGAACAAAATAGAAGAGCTACAATGAGCTACCGGAATTAAGCATGATCGAGATATAAAGAAATGGTGGTAAGTAGTCACAAAAACCTTATGATAGATTTATGTCTGCATACAATATGCATGCATGCATGTGCACTTTTTTAAAAAAAGGAACATAGAATGCAAATATAATCAGTAATGGACGTTACCCCAAGAAGCAGAAGAAAACGCCATTAAGTGGTTTTTAAATATAGCATAATAAAACTGTGAAGCAATAAATCAATAAATCAGGACCCTTGAAATTATGATAAGACAGCAGAATATTAGAAAAAGAAAATTGTTTGCCAAGGAAAATAGTCAATAGTTTAAATTAAAATCCATAATATAAATTAAGAGCGGCAAAGAGAAGACTATACATATTTAAAAGGAACATGAATCAACACAACAATAAATTATTTTGAATTTGTTTGACAGGTCTCTAAAGGGTTGTTAACAGCTAGTGGGTAATTTCTGCCTGAAACTGGCAGACATTTAGAACTTTATATATCCCACTACTACACATAATTCATCCATGTGTATTACGGTGGAATACACACCTGTGTATTACACAGATTACCTGTTGGCATTTAGCCACTTCCTCCTTTTCATATTATCTTGTTGTCTTGTTGTCTTAGAAAAGCCTTACATGAAATATTCAAGATGAGCATTCTATACAATGTAAGTTAGTTATTTTTTTGGTTATTCAATGTGAGTTAGTTATTTTTTTGGTTATTCAATGTGATTTTCCTTTAAATATATTTCCTTTTAATTTGATTCTTCAAATTCATCTGGTACAAATCACAAGATTTACTGTAAAATTATCTAAAAGCCTCCTGTTATTTAAATTATTTTTACAACAAGGTACTTTAAGAATGATTTAAATGTTTTTCTTTTTTATTCATGGTTTTTACACAGGTTTGACCATTGCAAAATCAGAATGTAAATCAAATACAGTATCGTACATTTGAAATAAATTAAAAATTTTAAATAAAACCAACACACCAAGGAATTCCAAATCCATGGTAATCAGAGTAATGCTATCCTTGACCTTGGTGTTAATTTAACATGGTATCTAAGTGGCCAAGGCCTGGATCACCATCTCCATGCTGGTACCCCACCAGCCTTCGGTATTCTCTGACAGCTGCAGTTCATGCACAGCCCAACCTTGTTTTCTTTAAGATGGAAGGAGAAAGTGAGACAGATGTGCCACATCATTCCATAGGGAAGAAGTAGTAGAATCCCAATATGAATAAGAAATTGCCTGGGACTAAGAAGTGACATGATTTTTAAGTATGTCCTGCACTTCATTTGTCAAAACATATTTAACAATTGAACTGAATTGAAGTAATAGTTCTGAAGTTTTCTTAACAAATCTGCTAGAAGAGAGCATAGATTTTTTTAATTAGATTTTTTTATTTTGTTACAACGATATCCCCAAAACTTAAAACAGGGTCATGAATAAGCAGGCACTCAATAAATATTTTTCAAATACTACATTTCTGTTATATACATGTAAGACATTTCTTTTTCTTATTTCAACAAGTGTAAGAAAGACATAAAATCACTGGTGATTATTTCTGGTGGTAGGTATAAAGAAAAATTTAATTTTCTTTAGGTAGGCAAATGGGAATTTTCACATTAATTTTAATAATCCAAAATATAAATTTTTCATGAGAATTTAATTTTAACTTTGAATTCCATCCTACATGCTAACAGGAAAATGATCTCCTCAATTCCAAGAAACTAAATTTTTTTTTCAAAATTCATTTTAATATTGAAATTCTTTCAATCGAGGATTAAAAAAAACCCTCTCTGTGAGTCTCTGTTCACATTCATCAGCTTGTTGGCTGCAATGCCTGGACCTGCACACTGTGGTTCTGCCATCCACGTGGAAACCTCAGCCATTACTGCTGCATATCTCACATGTTCATAGTTACTCTACTTTCTGAAGCAGGATGAGACTTGCAGCTTCTAGAAAATACCCATCGCTGCCTGCTGGCTATATCTGCAGAAGATAGACCCAAGACTAAGTACTCTTGCATTCTGCCAAAAGAATCTGGCATTTCTGTCTTCAATGTACCCACCCCACAAAGTTCTGTTGTGAGTGAGTTGCTTTTCAGAAATTTCCATCTGTAATTAAATCTCTTATTGATTTTTCCAATTCTCTATCCTTTACCATCGTTTAACTTTTTCTCCTTTGGAGCTTCAGTCCTTCATATTAGCACCTTAGTCCCAAAGCTGGAATGTTTGGTGCTAGTCTTGGGAACGTGAGGTGGGCCGCCCAGGGAGTCACTTGAAACAATCCACATCTAAACTTCTACTCCTATTTATCTTTTATCTTTTTTATAATTGTTTTTTTGTCTGAAAAATCTCAGTGTAAATAATATATTACTACAGAATATGCACATAATTTATAAATAAATGTATCCCTACCTTACCTTTAAAATAATAATGTTGGGCAGTCCAAAATATTACACTTGTGCTTTTGGGTACAACCTTTACATATCAAATCCTGTAGGGAAAACTCAAAGAGGAGTTTTCCAAAGTCAAAACATTCTGTCCAGCAAGAGAAAGCTTTTTTCTTTAAGACCGCTCTCTCCCTTGTGAATTTTAATAGCCTCTTTTACAATTCAAAGGCTATCATTTCATTATTATTATATCTTTTTTTTAAAGATTTTATTTATTTATGTTTAGAGGGGAAGGGAAGGAGAAAGGGAGAGAATATCAATGTATGGTTGCCTCTCGTATGTCCCCTGGCTGGGAACTGGCCTGCAACCCAGGCATGTGCCCTGACTGGGAATCAAACCGTGATTCTCTGGTTCACAGGCCTGCGCTCAATCCACTGAGCTACACCAGCCAGGGCTCATTATTGTTATATCTTTGTTTTACCAAACTTTAAATAACGATCTCTGCATAAACTGTTTTTGTCATTTTAGTTTAGAAAATAATTATTTCAGTGGCTCTTGTCAATGAGGCACTTCCTAACTTATTTTGGGGGTGGGGTTACTTACCCTCTGCAATTCTGAAAAATTTCAGTAAGCCCTGGCTAATGTGGCCCAGTGGATTGAGTGTCAGCCTGTGAACCAAAGAGTCACCTGTTCAATTCCCAGTCAAGGCACATGCCTGGGTCTGTTACATCCCGTCCTTGCGAGCAAGAAGGTCGGAGACTGCTGGGTAGTCAGAGGTGTTTTATTGGCCAAAGTTTCAAAGTTTTACCTGTGCAGGGGCGAACTCTCGGGGCGCCTCTGGAGACACACGAGTGCCAAAATGGCTGCAAATGAGAGTCGCGCCTGGCGCTTACAGCCTGGGGTTTTTATTGGGGTGAGCAAGCAAGCAAGCAAATACAGAAGCAGACGTAGCTGTTAGCAATTGGCTATTTTGAGAGGACACACATGGCTATGTTCTCTGCTTGCAACAATGGATACTTTTCTGCAAGGACAAGGTCATGCACAAGGCAGTTTATCTTGTTCAGCACTCTTTGTACTTTCTGTACTTTCTATCTTCTTTGCTGAGACTGTCTGGAGCCTGCCTCGGGTTCCTCTTGGCTACTTTTATCTAATTCCGGGCCTAACAGGTCTCTGGCCAGGTCCCTTGTAGGGGGCGCAAGGAGGCAACCACACATTGATGTCTCCTCCCTCTCTTTCTCTTTCCCTTCCCCTCTAAAAATAAATAAATAAAATCTTTTTAAAAAATTTCAGTGATACAGAGGACTTGAAAGAATAGTAAAATGATAACACTTACCTAGATTTACCTAACTATTAGCATTGCCAAATTTATGTTGTCTCTCATTCACAATTCTGAAACTCTAATAATGTATTGCAGACCCTTTTATTTCACAAATTATATTTCAAGATGTGTTTAAAAACAACATCCTTGTATATGACCAAATACAGTCATCGAGTGCAAATAATTTAACACTGATACATTATCAAAACCTTCAGTTTCCTAAAAATTGTCCTTGATCATGACCTCATCTCATCCCAGGATTCAACCTACTTCACACATTCTGCAGTTAGTTTCCACTTGTTCAATCTAATGATGAACACTGATTTGTATCAAAATGACCACTTCCAAAACAGTACCAATAACAAAGCAACTAAGAAAAATGCAGTATTACTTTGATACTGTTTTCATGCTTAGACTATCTCCCACTGTGAACAACCAGAACAAGGTATTTAAAAGGTTCCTGGAGGATAGTTTGCCTTCTTTATTCAAATCTATCTGATGTATATCTAAGTGGTAAGTCAGAGTGCCTTAATGTTCTCTTCGGCTTGACCACACTTGCTAAGTGCTTAAAATTGTAACTATAAATTCTTTCTTGGCCCCTTTGAAATGTAAATCTTCCACATTCTCAAGAATGTCTTTCTCAGGGGCCCTTGGAAATGTAATCATCAAGGAGATAGGGGTCCTGCTTCCTTCTCTTTGGGCAGGTGAGAACTAAATTTTCCAAGTTGCAAAGCTACTCGAAGGGTTCCTTTTTCCTTTGGGAAGCCTGCTTAGTAAACACAGATGCCTATGAACCTAGCTGCATTGAATGCCTGTCCTTCTGAATTCTGAATTTTTTCTAAAATCAGAATTGCAACCCCTGCTTTATTATTATTCCCAGCTTCATTTTATTTTTTTCCATTTCCTTATTCTTTTTACCTTTTTGATTGTGTTCATTTTAGCGTTGTCTCACATATAACCTTTTGGAAGTTGTATTTTGCAGGTTAATTTGAGATTTCTGGTTTTTCGTACTTGCATGAAGCCCATCGGCATTTATTATATAGCTGATTTGATTGTTCTCACTCTATTAAGATATTTTGTTCATGTGATTTTTTTCTCCATGCAGACTTGAATTTACTTATTTATTCTGCTTTTTTATTGAGTCTTTCAGGATGTTCATATTTTGATCCAGAGATTTCTGTATATATACTAATATAATTACAATGGCTTCAGTTCTTTTTTTCTTATTTTGACATCCCATATTGTTTTAGTTTCATGTGATTATATGACTCTCACTTAGTAACATTGCGACTGAATAATTTTATGTTAATTTTTCTTTTGTTTATCCTACCTAGCAATTTTCACATTGTAATACTTCTGTGTTGTTATATATATTTTCTTTTCATACATGAATCCACATTTAATATGAGATTTAGAGTTATATACTTATATAGTCAATTCTCTCCATCAATTCTTTCTGAAATTATCCACTTTAATAATTGATTGGATAAACAAATCTCCTAGTGAATTATTTGATATTTTTCATAAGTCCATATTCCCTGATTTTTGCATGTTGAAAAGTTTTCAAGCTTGAATTTTGAAATACAGCTTGGTTGGATATTAAATTTCTCTTCACATTTTTTTTCCTTCATTTTATTGAAAACACTGAAGTCTCTCTGATTTGTACATTTAAGTTCAAAGTCAACTACATTTTCATTCCATTGTAGCTGAATTAGTCTATTTGCCTAAGGCCTGGAGTATTTTCATTTATTATTGCCAATGCCATCATATCAGAACACGTCTTGATTTTCAAAGTTCTAGATTAATTTTTCAAGGTACATGGGGACACATTTAAAAAATAAAGTCAGGTGTTCTTTTATTTCCAGAAATAATTGGATTATAGTGTTAAATACTTTTATGTAGCATTATTTTTTTGAAGTTTTTTTGTATTTTTAAAATTTTTTAATATTTTATTTTTTTATTTTTGGAGGGAGAAGCAGGGAAGGAGAAAGAAGAGAGAAACATCAATGTGTAGTTGCCTCTCACATGGCCCCCACTGGGGACCTGGCCAACAACCCAGGAATGTGCCTTGACTGGGAATTGAACTGGCAACACTTTGGTTTGCAGCTCATGCTCAATCCACTGAGTCACACCAATGAGGGCTTTTTTTTTTTTAATATAATGGATTTTTACCCTATCTTGTAAAGATAGCATTTCTTTTCTGATCTACTTTAACTTTTAAAAAATGTTTGTTTCCTTTGTTATTATTTCAGTGCTCATATTCTTTTGGTGAAATTTAATTTCCCTTTAGTAATTTTGTATTTTGCCCAAAATAACTTTTTTCTCCATTTTTTACTCCATTAGTAAAATAAAATTTTAATTATTTTACTGGTCTGCTAAATTTTCATTTATTTTATTTATTTTGTTTTTTTGTTCTTTTTAAAATTTTTAACACTTCTGAATAGGGAATTTTATCATGACTTCTTTGTGATCAGTGTTCATGGAGTTTTTGCAATTAGTTCAGTTTTAATTTTCATACCCTGTTGTCTTATTGCATATATCTGCTATTGCATATACTGCTATTTTGTACTGGCTTTGTAACACCTTATTTTCCTAGATCATATGAAACAGCTCTATGTAGATGAGGTGAAAGTTGGAGAAATTTCTTGCAAGCTAGATGTCCACTGATGAAACCATTGAGCCTCAGTTTTTAAAGGTTTTAGGTGATACAATTTGTTCCACACATCATTTTGTTTAACTGTACAAGATGCAAAGCAGAAAAAGAGCACACACCCAAGTAGTGGCTTCATGTCATAAGCTTGTGAAAAATGTCAGCAGTAAGTTCAGACTGCACCCCTTACACAAGCACAGAAAACAATCCTTTGTCACAAGTGGGTTAGCCTTGTAATACAGCTACCAAACTATCCACTAAGTCTTACAGTAATTAATTTCTCACAATGCAAAACTATTGATTATTATTTCAAAATATTATCCAGCAGTCATTATGTTCCTTTATTTTACTGTAACTTTAAAAAATAAACATGAACCTCAGTTAAAATTAATTTTAATAAAAAGTAAACTTATTCTCAATGTGGATGGCTATAAATCTATCACATTGTGATATTACTCAACAAGTAATATCATTCCTTGATATCTTCTATAGTCTTTGTGAGTCTGATTAGTTTATTCTATATCTTGCACCAGAATTTTAATTATATCATTTCTCAGTATTTGCCTATGGCCAGAGAAGGCAGAGTATAAACATTTAACACAGTCCATTTACTTGTAGAAAAGCCAATTTCTATGACACCTAACTTTGTGAAGACAAAGATATCTGCATCTCTCAGATTTACTGTTGAGTCCTGATTCTCTAAGGCAGGTAACTGATGCATAGGCTTTGCTCGCCGAATATTTTTTGCATGTTAAATAAACATTTTAATATAATCACAGGGTATACAGTCAAAATTGATTTTTTTAATATCTTGGAAAGAGTCTGGATCTTGCCCACATCTATATACAGTATCTGAGTTGGCTTAATAACTATATTAGCTTTAAGGTATCTTTAGATGGTAACCCAAAGAAAATTTAACGACACAGAGCTGAATTTAGCATTGAAAAGAAACTGAGGAAAAGTTCGAATAGTTTACCTAGCTAATACTTGTGTAATTAATATCTGACCCTTGAACTTAGACAATTTCCCTAACACCAATTAATAGTATAGTGCTGGAGACAACAAACTAATAAAAGAGAAAATAGTGACATGAATTGTGCCTATAAAATAGTATTTCTATGGCCTAACAGTTACACAACGCATAAAGAGGCATGCCAGAGGTAACGGAAGACCTGACCGAATCATTGGAGGAAAAATCTAAAAGACCACCTAAGGTAACATTCCTGAGAGTCTGGCAGAATAGGCATCAAAATCCTTCCAACTGAAAAGTATACAAAAACTAAAATGAAATGCTGTGACCGTGGCAGCTATGAGGGGCTGCTGAAAATGTAGGAACAAGGTGCCTGCTATGGGATTGTCCTCAGAGGGGGGTAAGTAATATCTTCCAGGCACGCCATGCGCTGCGATCTTTGTTAGGGCTTCGGCTGACTCACACCGCTGACACAAATCAGTTAGATACATTTAACAGCCAAGGAAAGTGATAGTTCCTGAGAACAGCTATCGCAGCCAAGAAATTCATTACTTTTTCAGACAAGTTGAAACACTCTCTCACACAGAATCCCAGCTGGGTAATGCCCTTTTGTGCATTGTCAAGTTTAAGAGAGTAGCTTTTTTCATACGGCATAAGACTCACATGAAAAAGGAAAACTATAGAGACCTCTTGCTAACTGATGGAGGAAAAGAGTATGTATTACAAGATGTGAAATGTAATAACAATGTTGATATTCTGTTATTGATTTTTTGGCCCGATGATTATTAAGAACTGAAAAATTGTTTTCAATCACTAAATACACATGATATGTCAGTTTAGTCCATAAGCTCCCAAATAATTTAAATTCAAGAGGTAAAATTCAGAATACGTATCTGGTTGTATTTTTTGTATTTTGTCCATCTTGAAATGCTGTTTTTTTTCATTAGGAAATGTTCAAGCCATGCAGTCATTTGTCTGTTGCAGACATTGGGGGGGGGCGCAGCTTGTTCCCAGACCATTCCCAAGATGTCCACTCGCCCTCCAACCCTTTCGGTCTGTCACGTCTTCTCCCTCCATTTGGTCCCCTGTGCTGCTGGTCAGCGCCTTAAACAGTTGCTACCCTTCAACGCAAACCTGAGCAAACCTATTGGCGTAGTGGTTGTGAGGGGCTTCTCCCCGCTACCCTCGCTTGTCTTGGTGATCACTGCATCCAAATACTGGTGGGCCATTCATGTTCATAGGAGAGAATGGAAGCACTAAGAAAAAAAATAGATTGTTCACACAAGTTATAAGCTGTGGACAGAAATAGCAAAGGATGTCAGGGAAGAGAAGCCGACAGAAGAAATTTACTGACTACTCTGAGACGCGGTTACTCATGTACCAAAGGGGGCTCATAAAAGCACCAAAATCATGATGACCATAGAGTCGTTGTGAGGATTAAATAACGTAAAACATTGAAACAACTCACAGGAAAAGGTGGCACATACACAGCGATCAATATATTTTATCGATTACCAATTACAATGACAAGGGTCCAAGAGGAAACGTTCTCAGGTCCAGCATTCCCACAGCGATATCTCGGCCCAGCCTCCACCGCAAGTGCCACCTACCTCCCATTCTGAAAGTACTTCACCTCATAATGGAAGTTGCCTCTGTCTTGCAATTTGTTTGAAAGAATAAACACCAAACTCTGGTTGTTTAATCTGGCTGCCAACTCTCCCATTCAGTTGGACCAGGATGTTCTAGGTATTTTGCCTTAAGAATCCAGCGCCAGCTTTGCCAACACAAGCCTGGTACATATTTGAGGATTTTCCTCCAGAGTAAAAGACAGTTCCCTCGCTTCAATTTCCACAGAGGTGATGGAGTTGGTGCTTCTCATCAGTGCACACGTGGGGGATGATCTCTATTATCGCCGGGCCTGCCCCTCTTCACGCAGAAACCTGCTGCCGCCTCTCCTTCCTGAACTCACATTATACAGATATATTCTTAAAGGTTCTCTCCTGTACACAAAACCAGGCTAAACATGGCCCTTCAAAAGCTGGCTTGTTTCTTGGAGAAGTGCCCTGTGTCTGCCCTGTGGGGTGCCTGTGGAATCATGGAAAAGTGTTAAGGGGATTGGGCCGAGTTATATGATCCATCGAGTTATATAACATTTGTGAGATGCATTTCCTTTTGTAAGCCCATTATCTACGCTCAGCAACGCATGAGAAAAGTAGGGTCTTACCACTATTTTTGCTCTGGAGAGTTAAGTGAATTTTCCAATGTTATGGATACTCAACTCTGGCAGAAATTATATGGTTATAAAATATTTTACTTTAGGAGTGTTAACCTAAAAACTAATGAATTACTTATATATGTAAATATATATTATTTCTATATTATGGGTTTAAGGTCTACTATATCAATACGTACAGAAAATAGCATCTTATTTGTGTTTTGGTTCCCTATGATAATTAAAACATTGGTGTTTATCATTTTTATGGTACACTTTCAGACAATTTAACTTTTATTCCTGTGTATTACATTGAACCATGTGAAATTGTCAGTTGTGATCATCCTTGACCAATATAAACAGCAATTTTTATGATGAAAACTAAAAGTAATATCAAGATTATATGCATTGTCCAAAAATTAGACATCTTTGCATAAGAAATTGCATATAGGTGAGACTGAACAGGAGTAGAGATGGGAAAAAAGAATTTCTCATTATCTTTCTGTATCTTTGCACCCTGTCTACTCCAACCCTGCATATTATTATGTGTAAACCAGTTATGAAGTTTAAGGATAACATGGATCCTTCCACATATAATGATTAAGGGCCTAAATTTGCTGAATTACAGAATACTCACCAAAGAACAATAATGAGGCCCATTATATGCTAATTTATTATTTTGAACATGAAATATATCTTTGGTCTCTTTGGAAATACATTGATATAAAGTTTCTAGACTGAAGTGGCAATTTCTTCAAGGAAAAATAATCAAATGCTAACACTGGATGCACATTCTCAATAGTTTTGTATAGAGGTCAGCAAGTCAAACTGTTTTTATGACTTAATGTTCAAAATAGGGGAGGTATTAACAAAGACTACCTGGAGACCACATTGGGTCTGGGTGCAGGGAAACATTAGGAGAAACATGTCCAACAGTGGTTGCCATCTGTGTAGACAACATGGAAAATGCCTGCTCCATGGGCCAACGTAGAAGAAAAATTATGAGACCTGATGAACAAGTAGAAAAACAGCAACATGACTTTAGAAATGCATCTGGGAAATAAGAGCCCCCAAAATAAAGTTTGATCCTTTGTAGTGGTTAAGCACTGACTGCAGAAAATGGCTGACATCGTTGAAGTCAGTGAGAACAGGTCGCAGTAGTAACTGAAACAATTAACTGAAAACAGGCTAGGTGAATCCAGAAAAATAGCCAACGGTAAAGACTGTCATTAGGTCTCCCATTTCCTCCAGTTTTTCATTCCATAAATGCTGTTTACACATGGTCCCCAGCTTGAAAGATGACTTCTATCTAAAAAACATAGAGACTTTTTTATTTTAATTTATTTTTTATTGATTATGCCATTACTGTTGTTCTATTCCCCCCCTTCATTCCCCTCCACCCAACCCCCCCATCCCCACCATTACCTCCCCTTTAGTTTATGACCATGTGTCTCAAGTTCTTTAGATTCTATATTTCCCATACTATTCTTGCCCCCCATCTATTTTCTATGTACTGTCTATGCTACTTATTTTCTGTACCTTCTCCCCCCTTCTCCTCCTCCCATTCCCCTGTTGCTAACCCTCCCTGAGATCTTCATTTCTATGTTTCCACTCCTGATCTAGCTGTCCTTTTAGTTTGCTTTTGTTTTAGGTGTGGTTGTTAATAACTGTGAGTTTGCTGTCCTTTCACTGTTCATGTTTTTTTAACTTCTTTTTCTTAGATAAGTCCCTTTAACATTTCATATAATAAGGGCTTGGTGATGATGAACTCCTTGAATTTGATCTTATCTGAGAAGCACTTTATCTGTCCTTCCATTCTAAATGAAAGTTTTGCTGGATAGAGCAATCTTGGTTGTAGGTCTTTGGATTTCATGACTTGGAATACCTCTTTCCAGCCCCAAAGGAAATAGACTTCCAGGAAATCCAGGAAGCTCAGAGAGTCCCAAAGAAGTTGGACCCAAGAAGAAACACACCAAGGCACATCATCATTATATTAGCCAAGATTAAAATGAAGGAGAGAATTCTAGAAGCAGCAAGAGATAAGGGGACAGTCATCTACAAAGGAGTTCCCATCAGACTGTCAGTGGATTTCTCAAAAGAGACTGTCTTTTCCAGACAACAGACTGAAAGGACCCTTGGGGGAGGGGAGGGAAATGTTGAAGCACTACAAACAACTTCAAGGAACAGAAAGCGTGTGAATCATTGAATTAAAAATGCTGTATATTTTACACAGCATTATTATTTTATGCAACATTAAGAAGAAAAAATCTAAAACATACTATAACTCAATAGTTCCTAATAATTTAGTTTTAATTTTGTTCTTATTAAAAGAGTGGTTTTATAATTTTTTAGACAAAAGTTTTTATCATTTATCTGTGTCATTCATGAATAAAACTTAAAATGCCAACTAAATTAGAGGTTTATTTCAGTCCCCAAAAAGAACAAACACAAATGAAGATATTCCTTCCCCAATGAATATTTGCATTACTGAGAAATATTTGTCCACTGATTTCTGTGCCATTTCTCTCTATACATAATACCATTTTTAGTACCAAATCATAGAGTAATCTTTGAAATATGCTTCAAAAGGCAATTAAACTCACAGTACACAGTTTATATAACTTCACCTAAAAAGATGACAATATAAACAGCTAGAGACAAGTTTATCATTGCACATGAATAAGCCACAGCAACTACAATAACAGCAGCCTCTCTAATAACAGCAGTGAGTTATCTTTGGTCCTAAGAAAAAACCCAAGAACACAAATGTAGAAGTGGAGAAAAAATCGTAGAACAGATTAGAAAAAGGAATTTATCATGATAACCTCAAAATCTATGTGTGTAGAAAATTAAATAGTTCATGGAATCTGAGACATTTTTATTGAGCTTGATTGTCATAGATGACTCTTGTTTTTACATTCTCTTCCATGCAGAAAAGCACATTTTCACTACTCCTAACAAAATAGTTAAAATGAATAACAGTGTCAAGTGGTAGTAAGTAGGAGCAATAAAAACTCCTTGATAGATTTAGTAGGGGTGTAAAATAGTACTGCCAAGTTTGAAATCTTTGGGGGGTTTCTAATAAATGAAACATTCTTAATATATAATCTAGCCATTTCACATCTAAATAAATTAACATATCTATAGACCCAGATGTGTACTCAAATGGGTGTATCTATCTACACAAGGGTGTGTAACCAAATGGTTATATCTTTCTACACTAGGACATGTACACGAATGGGTGTATCTATCTGCATAGGACATGTGCACAAAGGGGCATATCTATCTATACAAGGATGTGTGCTCATAGCAGTACTACCATTATCAGCCCAAAGCAAATGACTCAAGCATTCATCTAGAGGTAAATGGAATATTTACACAGCGAGAACAGTTTAAAAGCAAACAAATTGAGTAGAAATGGAACCAGGACATCAAATAGCAGTTCCTGTCAAGATGTGTGTGAATGTGTGTGTGTGTGCATGTGTGTGTGTGTGTTGTATGGACTGGCTGAGTGCATGAGGACTCTAGTGTGCTGCAAGACATGTTTAATATCTTAACCTGCCTAGTAGTCAAACCTGTGTACATATATACAGTCTTTGAGCTGTACGCTTCAGGTTAATATATGGAATATGCTCTACTGCAGGTCTGTCATAGCTCAATTTAAAAATATTAAAAATAATTTACTCAAATTGTCTAAAATGGTTTTTATATGATGCAATTCAACATAATTCATTTCTTACAGTTCCCATTTATATTTTAGTCACTGTGAAAATTAACTCTCTGAGCAGACTTAGTTTGGCATAAGTAGTTTACTCTTTAGTGGACATGAGTTAAAGCACCTTGCGTTCTCTCCATCAGCAAATTAGTATCATCAAATTAGCTACTGTTTTAGGGTCAATGAACAGAAAACTGTATTTTGAGCATGAAACTGGCTTTCATCTTTGGAATGTTGAGAGAATAACAGAAAGACCTACAGAAATAAAAATTATGGTACAAGAATAGCAATAGAAAAAGAGATTTATCTACCTCATACTATTCACTTTTGAGAAATTTAGTCTACTGCTTTGAATATACTTCTTTATACATAATATTTTAAAGTAGGTTTTGTGGAATGATATAAAAATATAAGCAAAAAAATTAGGTTAACTGCATTACATGAGAAAATCAATTATGAAATTTCACCCCTCCCTCCCAAAACAGCGACCTTTTAAAAATACTATCTAAATTAGAGACAACTTGTGCTATACTGACATTCAGTTATTTCAAATTAAACATTAGCTGTTCAAAAAAATGTTTGTCAGCATATATTCTGCTGGTTGAGGGTCTGAATTTTGAGTCACTTTTCTTGAATAAACGCGTAAAAGGCAAAACTTATCCACAGAGTAATCAAAGGGTATGTAAAAAATTTGAAATGTGCGGATGCTTTGATTTCACAATATCATAGTCAGAATATTTTCCTAAAGGCAAGTAATTTTAAGGACATGTGATGCAATGTAATTTAAAAAAAGAAAACTTCAAAACATTCCAAGCATTCAAGAGCTGGGGGCTGGGTGAGAATTTAGTGCTTCATCCAATAGAACATTCAGTAGCTGTTGAAATTACAAGGTGAACCTGTGTGCTGACATTGAGAATTGCCTTTTATTAATGGAAAAAAATGTAAAGTGCTAAAAATATATAGAATAATATATGCATTGTGTACCTCATTACCAAAGTCTGAGAGTTGTATTTCAAATGACAGCAGTTATCTTTAGAGGATAAACATCAGAAATTCTTCAGTACTTTTTAAAGTTTTCATGTTAAGCAAAAATTGAATAGACTAAGCAAAAACACAGATCACAATTCTGTTTTTAAAACTGCAAGAGCGTGAACTGGAACTTAAAGACCATATTCTAGTTTAATCATACAAAGCATGTCTTGTCAATAGGTCCCAAATTACGATATAACAAATTAACATTGAAGCTGGTCCTGCTGTACCATTTTTTTCAATTTTCTCATGAAAGGATCTAATTGTCTCTTAAGTGATGAAGCATTATTTAAAGTAGCTTTGTAAAAATGTATTAATTGTGAAAGTAATCACATACTTTACATAATTCTGTTTCTCAAAAATTCTATATTCATTAGATCAGTGAAGATGAAAAGTGAATTGACAATTGACCGCATAATTGAGAAATTAATAGCTCTAAAATAGAAGCTCTCATTCCTCTGTCTCTTGAATACATATTTCAAATCATCATATAAATCTCTATTTAAGAATTTTTCTATTTCCTGGCACTCATCTAGGGTATCCACTGTGTTGCAAATATTTATTCTCTGTTTATCTTTTTATATTGCAGTGCTACATATCATTTAAAGAAAATGTCTTTCCATTTGAAACTGAGTAAAATACAGAAAATTTCAGAAAAAATAATTCACACCCTAAAGAAAAAGAGAGGTTTTAATGTACGTTAACCGTTGCTCATCTTTTCAACATCCACCGAGATCCCAATTGCCAGCGTTAGCCATTCAGGTTTGTATGCCACAGCATACAACTTCAAAGGGACTCAATCTTGTATGAGATTAAGCAGTTATCACCTGGAGCAAAACATCCTCTGAAGACGAAGAGCAGAGTGCGGTGGAACTTGCAGGAAAGTTCCCAGAAATGGCTGAGGCTGGATGAATGAGAGAGTCAAGGAAATAATTTGCTAAGGACAGTCAAACCGCTTAAAACACAACCTCATTATAATCACAATCACGATCACTCAAACAAAAATAGGGCATGACTTCAGTTTATAACAAAACTTTTTAAATAATAAAGAATAAAATCATCTAAAATGTATGCTACTGCATATATAGTCCAATAAAGCAGGTCAGTACTCTTTTAGAATAGGGGCTAACTAGAATTATATCCATTTGACCGTATTAACAAACTGAAAAAAAATCAAGAGAAGACTTTGAATGATTGGCAGCTAGGAGATAGAAGAAGCAGTACTGGAACAAATCCATAGCAATGGGCATCTGCATCCGGGCACAGTGAATTGGTCTTAAGTACCTTCTCTTTTCACATTATTTGGTGTGTACAGTGGGGATAAACCCCTTGAATCTCATTTGAGATTGCTTCAGGAACTAAGATTTTTCTGAGCCTGTTGACAAATAGGAGGAAAACTTGAAGGAGCTTGGGAAAGCAATCGAAGCCAAAAGCAAAATTAATATAAATTACGAACCTATCCCTCATTTCTATCATTTTCGTTATAACTCTAAGAAGAAACTCTTCAGTAAAAACAAGGAAAGAGACTGAAGCCAAAAGAGACATGAATAAAACCAAAAATAAGAATGCTGGCAATTGTAAATCTCTTGAAGATCATCACATAAAGAAATTTGTGAAAGTACAATTAAGAAAATTGTTTAGAAAGGTGTTCTAAATTCTAATGTTTGGATGTAACACATAATTTAATAGAAATAAACATAAGCGAGGATTAATTGATTAATGTCTTTAGAGATTCTACGATACCCTATTGACAATAATGCACAGAAAGGAAACCAAGAACACATCAAATTCCTGGAATTTAACACATGCTTTGAGGTTTCGCATGCACACAAAATATATTTCAAATTTTTATTTCTTGCTTTAAAACAGAAGTTCTTATAGGTCACTCAGTCACAGCACAGAGACAAAGTTAAATATAGTCATTTTCAAACACTGAAATTTTGTGCTGAATCAATTTTACTTCTCTCTTAATATCCCATAATGAAGACCATCTGTCTTTTCTTTAATCTAAACACTTCAGACCTTGCTACGTAAGTGCATTATTCTCTAGAATTCACTGAACTTCTTCAAATGATCACTTTCCCAGCGAGATGAGATGTCTGTCCAGTTCTTTACTGGGTACCTAAATATATGTAGCAGTGACAATGGCGGTAACCATCTGACCTGATCTAACATCTACATAGTTGTTGTGTGATGAAGAGATGATAATAAACATGCAGTGGCGTAAGTAGATGCAAAGGGACAATTGTTTTGAAACAATGAAACTCGTTTTTTCAGATGTATATTTTCATTCTCCCACGGATTCATGTTCTCCTAGAGATGTTCCAGCTTTATTGTCTCCATAGAAAAGGAATGAGGGTAACCCTAGCAGGAAGAACATGATATCTGGTGGTACCCAACATAAAGAAATGAGAAATAATGACATTTCCTTTGATTTCTAAAGAAAAGGAAAAGAGAAGAGGAAGGGAAGTGTTCCATCATGTGCTCTGACATTCCTCTTTTGGATAAAATAGATTGTCTTGTGTAAAATTGCCTCGTGCTCTGGCTGTCTGCATATAGGCTAAATGCATCCCAGTTTAAAAGGTGTGTTGGGAGTAGATAGTGAGAAGGCCTGCTTATCACCTCTGAACCCCTCTCCATTCCCTCCTGTCAGGGAGGAGGGATGCTGTTTCTTGTATAGGATACAGAAGAGGCTGGTGAGAGAGTCAGCATGCTTGCTCTAGGTGTGTCAGAGTTTGCAGCACAAATAACAGGGAGAGGGGGCCTGGGCAGCAGGGAAGAAAGACTCAGTCTCAAGGAACGGAAGCCACTGTGAAGAGAGCTCAAGAAAATACAGCTAAATGGCTACCTGAGTCAGTGACCTGTGGTGACTTGGAGGGCAGCCTGAGCACCTGCCATGGGGCCGTGCCTACCCCAAGCAGCCAGGTCATCTTTCTCAAACACACTTCTACTCCTTCTTGGGAAACAAAGATGAAAACACTAAAACACTCAGCTTTTCACTCATCTACTTGGACATGTCTTTAGCATCTGGATGTCCCTCACCAAACATCTTTGCTGTTCCTTATATTAGCAACTAATCCAACCAAGCCCCAAGTGGGAGACTTATTGTCCCTTGTTACCTGTATCTGATCTACCACCAGTTCCATTTGATTTTACCATGAAGTCACCTCGAACTCATCCAGTTCACTCTGTCTCAGCCCAAATCACCATTATCTTTCACCTGAATTGATGCTTTAGCCTTCAAAGGAAGCACTTGGCATGACTTCCATTGCAATCTGAACAATGATGTGGTAGACAAATGAAGTTTGTGAGGCCAGACTGCCACAGCTCTGCCTCTTAGGAATGGAGTTACTAGGCAAGTTACCAAGTCCATGAGCCAGTTTTCACCAGTAAAATGGAAGACGATAAGAGTAAATACCATATATATTTGAGGTAAGGATTAATAGCGCTCCTATGTGAAAAGTGTTTAGAACTGTCCTGATACAAAGAAAGTCCTATGGAAGTGCCCTTCCTTTCGTCAATACTCCTTCCCTCCCTCCCTCCTCTTCCCCACCTCCCTCCTCATTGTTCCCCTTTCGTCCTCTCCCTTTTTCTCCATTTCCTTTCTCCTACTTCTCCCACTATGTCATCTTCTCTAACCCTTCCTTCCTCCCCCCTTTCTTTCTTCCTTCCCTCCATCTTCTTCACTTCTTTTTTCCCTTAAGTTCTCATTTATTTCATGGGCCACTCCCAAGCTACTCTTCAGTTTAATTTTATACTCTGCTGCCTCTTGCCTAATCTTTTTTCCAGTCACTGTGAAGTTTTCATCCCCCCCAGCACCCCAAGCCCATTTCTCTCTCAGTATCTGTTCACTGGCTGCTGTGTGTTCTGCCCAAAAGGATCTACCCTTGCTATTGGCAGGAATTGTTGTACTAATGTTTTATTTGTACTTTAGATACAAAGACCTCAAGAAAGCTATCTCAAACCAGTCAATCTAAATTAAATTTCCCCTGAGTACATCCATTGGATTTATCTTTAAAAATAGTTTATTTTGAAATTATTTTAGATTCATTTAAAATTGACAAAGGAATGTAGAGCATTATTAGATAAGCCTCACCCACTTTCCCTTACTATTAATTTTTTAGAAGCATGGAGACAACTGTACTTGAACAACAATAACACAAGAAAGACACATGGTGCATTTGTGGAAACCAAAATAACACTGCTACATTATTGTTAACTAATCTCTAAACGGTACTTGAATTTTATCAGTTTCTTTACTAATATGTATTTGTTTTTCTGTACCAGGATCCAATCCTGGTACAGGATTAGTCATTGTGTCTCCTTGATCTTCTCAGTTCTCTGAAAGTTTTTTCAATATTTTCCTCTTTTTCATTATTTGACAGTTTTGAGGACAGCTGGACATTTTGTAGAATGTCCCTTAATTTTTTATTATTAAACTAGGTCTATAGATTTTTAGCAAGAAAACTGTACTAGTTTGAATGGTGTCCTGACAAAATTCCTAACTGCTTGGGACATAGGAATGTGACCCTATTAAGCAGAGTCTGTGCAGTTCTCTGGGATCAATTTAAGTTGAGGTCACACTAAACTAGGGTGAGCCCTGAAACCAGCAACCGATATCTTTATAAGTAGAGTGACACCTGGACCTAGGAATACCCCAAAAGGAGGAAGGCAGTGCCGTGACAGATGCAGAGTGAAGCAACCACAGGACGAGGGATGCCAAGGGTTGTCGGCGACCACCACAGCTGAGAAGAGGCAAGAAAGGGTCCTCCCGTTGAGTTTCCACGGGGAATATGGTGCTGCCAACATCGTGACTTCAGACTTCTAACCCTGAGAAATGTAGGAGAGTAAATTTTGGGTTGTTTTAGGTCCTTCAATTTGTGGTACTGTGTACCACATTTCTCTTCAATTAATGCATAGCAGTAGAATTGCTGATTACATGGTAGATGTGGTTTAATCATATAAAAACCCACCACACGGTTTTGCAAAAAGGCTGGATCATATTGCATTTCCACCAATAATGGGGGAGTTACAGCTCCTTCACATTCACTGGTGGTGGCCAAGGCAGCAGTGTTATCTGAAGATTCCACAGGAGAGGTGATGGTCCAGTTGTGAGCTCACTTTTGCTGTTGTCAGTAGGATCTGATTCCTTTAAGTCTGTTAAACTGAGGGCTTCAGTTTCTGATGGGATATTACCTGGACACCACTTCAGTTCTATGCCACACAGATGTATCCAAATCAGCAGCATGCTTAAATAAAGCTGGTGAGAGAGTCTGCCAATAAGACAGAAGCTGCAACGTGCTGTAATGCAATCATGGAAAAAAACATTGCTCTAAAGTACCCCACTCTATTGCTTACATCAAGGTTATATAAGGCCAAGGAGTTACACAGGGCACACTCATTAGAGGGTGAGGATCACTGGGCATCACCTTAAAGGCTACCTATCAAATTTTCTCCAGATATTTTTTAACTTTTTATTTATTTACTTTTAGAGAGAGGGGAAGGGAGGGAGAGAAATATCCATGTGTGGTTGCCTCTTATGTGGCCCCACTCAGGACCTGGCCTGCAACCCAGGCATGTGTCCTGACTGGGAATCGAACCAGTGACTCTTTGGTTCACAGCCCAAACTCAATCCAGTGAGCTACAACAGCCAGGGCTTTCTCCAGATATTTTTATCTTAGCCATTCTAATCGGTGTAAAGCATTATATTGTGGATTTAAATAGCATTTCTCTAAAGAATAATGAGTAGTTAGTCATCATTTTTATATATTTTGTGAATTTTATGTTCAAAGTTTGACTAATTTTTAAAAATTGGGATTCTTGAGCTGTAAGAATTCTTTATATATTCTGGATACAGCCTTTTGTTAAACTCAGGGTGTTGCAAAAGTACATTTACAATTGTTTACATTAAAAAATACAATAAATAATAAATAACAATATAAGAGTAAACTGTGTATTATGTACCCACAACTGTAAGTCTACTTTTAACACACCCTGTATTTGCCTACCAAATATTTTATCCAGATCTGTGACTTTGTTATTTATTTTCTTAACATTATCTCTTGAAGAACAGAAGTGGTTCATTATGGCAAAGTGAAATTTATAATTTTTTTCTGGTTAGCTTTTCATGTCTTGTCTGAGAAAACTTTGCCTACCTCAAATTTGTAAATATAATGTTCTATATGTTTTCAGAAATTTTATGCTTCTAGGTATTATGTTTATATGTATGATCCTTCATAAATTAATTTTGTACATATCGTGAAGTCAGAATAAAGTTTCATTTTTCATTTGTTTCCGAAAAGATTTCCAGTGTACCAGCAACAATTATTGAAAACATTATATCTTTCTCCATTGATTTACTGTAGTACCTTTGTTACAAATCACTTAGTCTTACATACATGTATCAATGTAGTCTCTATTGTGTTTCATGGAGCTGGTACTATGTTAGTCACTCTGATGTATAATAGATCTTACCAATGTCAAGACTAGTAAGGAAGAGTAGGTCTTTCAATTTCCTTCTTTTTCAAAATCGTTTGACTCTGCTAGATACTTTGCATTTCACATAAAATTTGGAATCAATTTCTCAGCTTCTATACAAAAAGAGTCTGTTGGAATTTAATTGGGGTTCCTTTGAATTTATTAGTAATACTTTAATACATAAAATAACTTAATGATTTTAGATTTATTTAGTATGTCATAAATTATTTCAACATTCATCCTTGACAGAAAAAATATTTGGAAAATAGAACAAGTATGAAGGACACATAGACAAAACTAAGGCAGTAATGGGGGGGGATGGGGGGAGCACGGGGGGGGGGCAGTGGGCTTGGATGGGAGAAAAAGACAGAAAACTGTACTTGAACAATAATTAAATAAATTTAAAAAAAAAGAAAATCCCTAAAATAAAGGTAAACATATAATGAATCACAGTTATCAAAGTACAATAAGCTTAATTAAGCAATATGATGTCAGCACAAGACTAATTGATGTAATTAAAGAATCAGAAATATACCTGCATAAAATCACCATACTTGATCTACAAAGATTAATTGTCAAATTAACAAAAGACCAAAAGAGGCATAGTTAATATTACTGTTCTACTTCAAAGTACATAACCATTACAAAGTCTATATGATGTAAATATTTCTAAATTATAAACTGAGGAATATTTATTTAGTTTATTCAGCACTAAAAGTTTAAGTGTTCTTACAAGTCTGCATAAAAAAGAAAAATCCCCACTAGAAATATAGCCACAGAGCTTACACAAGTAATTCACTAAGAAAGCAATAGACTTGGCCAATAAGTAGTCAATGTATATTAATTTTATTAATAAGTCAATACATATATAAGAAATAATAAATATTTTTGCCACCTAAATGATTAGCAAGTAAGAAAAAATAAACCCTATAATTCCAGGATTTGTTATTGCTTTCAAAAACCACTACTCAAATAATTGGTAAATTGTGCAGCCCTGGTGAGAGGCAATTCTACAATATGTCTCAATAATTAAAATGTGCATATCATTTGCCCCAGCTGTCTCATGTCAATAAATGTATCCTGAGGTGTTAATGGATAAGGAATGTGTTGACATATATGTACAAATATATGTAAACACACATAAGGATTATCAGTGCAATCTTGCTTATAGTAAATGTCAATATTCTAAATGTTCACTGATAGGACATCAGTTAAATAAATTACATACATTCATATGAGAGATGAATACATTGCCATTTTAAAATAGTTTGATTTTGTATGGTAATTGACATAATAAAGGACTATATGTTATGTTTAAGTAAAAGGCTCTTGAGAAATCTATTTTACATGTATAATATGACCCTTTCCACTTACCATCATGTTAATAGTTTTATCCTGACTTGTGGGCAGTGGTTTGATTGTTACCTCTTTCTAAAGCACATCAGTAGATTAGAATTTAAATAATTATTTATGATATAATAAGATAACCAATAATGAATCATAAAGATAAATTTATAGAATAAACACACGGGAAATATTAATGTTTAATAAATATATGAAAAGATTCAAACTCAGTAATTGTCAGGCAAGTGTATATTTTGACAAAATATGGTACATAATTTCTCTACATTATTTGGTTATTTAATTTTTAATGTGGTAAAACTCCATATGGAAAATGGCTATGAGAAGTGCATCATTTCACAAATTGCTGGCAAAGGGTTTAAATTGATACTAATTATCTCATTGGCAACTCCTGTCTCTAACAAAACAATTTTAACAGCTTGTTTGAGGTGTAATTGATATACAAAGAACTGCAAATATTTTCTGTGTGCATTATCATGAGTTTAGACATGTGCAAGCCAAACGATACCATCCCAATAATCAAACTAATAAACATACCCAGTACCTCCCAAGGTTTCTTTGAGTCCCTCTGAGTGTACATGTGTGCTACTTAAGAACACAACATGAGATTTCCACGGACACATTTTGAAGTGCACAATTCCATATTGTTCACAATAGGCCCTTTGTTGTAGAGCATGACACTAGAAATTATTCCTCTGACCTAACTGAAACTTTATAGCCATTGAACAGCAACTCATTACGCACAGAAGCGTGCATAGGATTTAATCTGGCAAGTCTTTTTCTAGGCAACTATACAAACCATGATTTGCAATATGCACACAGATATCTTACAGCTACACCCTCTTTAGCATTATTTGTAGTAGTAAAACTTTGGAGAAACATTAAATGACTACTCTGACAAGAATTAAAGAGACTGTTATGTAAGTATATTCTGGTATAGGGCACAGTAGTTATAAAATAATGAATGCCATATAAAGTGGCAAGGAAATAGTTCTAAGATATATATTTACACAGAAAATTAAAATAAAGTAAGCAGTTTCTTATTGCTATGTGATTACAGAATTAAATGTTTTAGTGTTAAATATTTAGTAAGAATATAATATATTCTTAGTTTTAAATATTTAGTAAGAATATAATAATATATTATTATTGAATATTTAAATCTAATGTAATATGAAAAATAGAATTACAGAGTATTTTTAAGTATGTTACTTCCTCTCCGTTTTGATGATTTCACAAGAAAAATAAGGTCTTATCTAAAAATATGCCAAATAAATAAGAAAGCTTAAGATGACTATTGAACACAAAATTTCAGAATGGCAGAAATCTTCAACTTTCTCTGTATGGATCTATTTTGCTTCTTTTTCCAGAAGCAGAAGTGGTGACCCTTTGGCTCAGAGACAGGCACTCAATCCAGGGGCCAAACCAGCCAGGGCTCCTTACTGTTTTCTAATTTCTTCATGTTTTGAGTTTATTTTCCTCTTTTGCTAGTTTCTAAAGAAGTAAGCTTAACTTATTGATTTAAAACATACTTGTTTTATATTCTGAGCATTATTACAATAAACATCCTTCTTATAGATAATACTTTTGCGTCATTTCACTAATTTTGATAATTTTTTAATTTAATTCAAAATGTTTTACAATTTTGACTACCTAACTTTTTAACCTTAATTATAATTTTTAAATTTTATTTCAAAGTAATTGGGGATTTTCCCTGAATATCTTTCTGCTATTGATTCTAATGCGTTTTTTTTTTTTTTTCACTTTGGGCTTTAACTTATAAGAAAGACTAACTTTTTTGGATTTTAATACCTTAAGAGACTTTAATTATTGTAACTGAATTTAAAATACTGGCATTTTAATTTCTTTGTTTTGGATGTCTTCAAATATTTATTTTGTACTATTATCTCTTATTCTTCTCAGACTCTAACTGTATGCATGCTACACCATTTTACATTGCCCCACAGTTGTTGGATATTTTATTTTGTTTTCAAGTTTTAAACTACTTGTTTCTTTGTATTTTAATTTGACTTTTTTATTGCTGTATCTTCAGGTTTATAGATCCTTTACTTAACTGCATAACTGTATACATTTTTACGTGAATCCTTCAAAGTAATTTTTCATGTATGTTTCCAGCTCTTCCCTTTGTCACTTTCTGATCATTTCCATTTCTGTGCTAAAATTCTCCATCTGTTCCTACCTATTGTATACATTTGCCACTAGATCTTCAGCCTATAAATCAGAGACATTTTTATTCTTGTCTGACAATTCTAACATCTGAGTTTTGTCCTACTATACCTCTTAAAAATGTTATTTTTCCCCTTTGCTTTTGTACCTTTTTGGGCGTGTAAAAAGAATTTGTGTAGTTTTTGATGAATTTTCTTTTCTCTACTAATTAAACCCTTGGTTTAGCTGTGTTTACTAATGAAAGCCCTTGACTATATAATTTCCAGGCAGTTTCCTTTCTGCTCATTAATAGATGTACTAAGGCTGACACATGTTATTCACTGAAGAGCCACAGAGGAGGGCACTCAAATCTAGTGTCATCTGAAGTTCCTGGATGGCCCTGAGTATTTGATTAAGACCCAGAAAAGTCTCCTGCTCTTTGCCTGAGGTTCCACGTGTCCTGTCTACCATTTTCTTAAGAGCTTGCAGATGTAATCTAGAGCCGATGAAAATAACCTCTTGGCTATATAAAAACAACTTGTTTTACACCATAAATCACAAGCTTTCTAAAGCCAACAAGTCATTTTTTAAATATTCTGCATAAAGTCTAATATGTAAATGGAAAAACAAAACAGGATTGTGTGATATGACATAAAACATAAACACTCTGAATCTTATATGTGTAGATGTGGAGACTTTGCCTAACAAAGTCTTTTTCTTACTCAGATAATAATTTTATTTAAGATATCTTATCATTCTAATAATGAAAGGGTAATACAGTAACAGACATATTTTGAGGGTAAACATTCTCTAAATAATTTCATGCTACTAATCCCTTTTAAAATACATTATGTTGTGTGAATTTTCAAATCACCTATTTTGTGTAATTGTTATTAAAGTTTCTTATGCTTGGGAAAGTGATTAAGACATCCTCCTCATGATGAAGTTGATGCCTAGTATCCTCATTTTCTAGATTAAAAATTTATGGAGGCCCTGGCTGGTATAGCTCAGTGGATTGAGTGCAGGTCTGTGAACCAAAGGATCGCAGTAGGATTCCCAGTCAGGGCAAATGCCTGGGTTGCAGGCCAGTTCCCAGAAGGGGACACACGAGTAGCAACCATACATTGATATTTCTCTCCCTCTCTCCTTCCCTTCCCCTCTAAATATAAATAAGTAAAATCTTTAAAAAATTATGGAGGCATAAAACAGTTTTAGTGTGCAAGGTCATTCCCTAAAGTGACCCTTATTCAAGGTTTTCATTACACATTCAGTTATTATTTTAAAATAGGCAAATCCCTACAACTTGAAGGTAAGCACAAGAAGATACTCAAATGTAGGCATTAACACACACACAAACATAAACTCAGTTTAAATAATCTAAGAGAGAATACGTTTACAGCCATAGCCATAGACACTTGAGTTAGTTTGAGTCCTGCCTTTACTATAATTGTCTTTAACCCATGGGTTCCTTCTCTGTAAAAGCAGGGTGATTATATATATATATAAAATGGTCTGTGCAGAAAGTATCCAGTCATGTGGATATGGAAAATAAAGACATTTATTGGAGAAGGTACAAGATACAAGAAACATTGTACATAGGACAATGACACCTCAGTCTCCTTCAAAGTAGACACCTTGGGACCACACAGTTCTCCCAATCACCATTAGCTGCCCCGTTGTATTTTCCTGAAGCTCATCAGTAGTCTGAAATCTTTCTTTTCAAAGGTGATTTTAGTTCTGGAAAAAGCAAGAAGTTGCAGGGTGCTAAATCTGGGCCGTAGGGGACTGAGTCACCTGGGTGATTTGATGTTTCATCAAAAGACTCTGCACAGGATGGGATGTATGAATGAGTGTATTGTCACAATGGAGCTACCAATCACCAGTGCCCATAGCTGTGGCCTTCTGAATCATCGGAATAGTTTCCATGGGAGGAATATTCAAGCTCAATACAAAATTTGATGCAGACCTGTTGCTCTACTTGCTCAATCATTCTGCATGTGCTGGCCACACAGTACACATGCTCACTCAACAGCATCTACTGCCTCTACTGAGTAATAAATACAGTGAAGTCATCATTGTTCATGCATGCTGATTCTAGACTACTCTCCTTGTCTGCCAGGTTACATTGACGTCACATGAACCATTCTCATTATATTAACAATGGCTGGACATTTTCCAAACAGAACATATACACATATATATGTAGTGTATATTATCTGTGTGTGTGTATATATATAATTTAAGGTTTCATCCCATCAACTCAAAAGTTCTTTTGAGGACATTTCAGCAGGTTATTATAGTGACCAGATTTGAATGTTAGAAAGGTCACTTTGAGAGTCAGTACTATGCCTCAAAGGTGGGAGGCATTTTGTTAGACAAAAGTTGGAAAAACTGTTACTGTTCAGTTTTGCATTAAAAGGTCCTATATCAGTGAAGTAAAGATCTGTATAGAAAAAAGGAGTCTGAGACAAGATTATCTATGTTGATTGGTTTTCTCTGTGGAATAATTGAGTGGATAACCGTTCTAGTCACTAAATAAACATTATAATAGGTTGAAGGAGGACATTAAAATCTTGCTTTTCAAATGTAAATTTGAGTAAGCTATGCCACTTCCTGGTAAAAATACTCAGTAAGTAGGAAAAAGTACAACATTCGAGATGAATATCTGTGCAATTACCGGCAACATCTTTTGATCGACAGAAATATCTTCAAATAGAATAGACATAACCACAAAGAAATATGAAGATATCGATAATACAATTGGCTATGAAAGGTATTATGGTTGACTCCAAAACACCTGTTCTTCATCAGACCACCAGTCCAAGTGTTACCAAACAAGAGGTCGGGGGGGGGCAATATTTGGCCCACCGAGGGATGCCAAAAAAACTGCTACAGAAGAACAGGGGCCCCTCCCAAGGACGGTACACCAATACCTACTGGGCTCTTCTGTCCGCCACCAATTGGAAAGACATCTCTCAATACCAGAGATTTGTGAAAAGGAAACGAAATGTTTATTTAATGCTATTCAGGCCTAATGCCTCCATTAAAATATCAAAGTCCTTTAGGGTATACACCTACACACACAGCGCTCCCTTCTCCCACTGTCCCAACTCCAGGTACCGTAAATCAGGGAAAGAGCACACGTCTGTGTTTCATGCCACTGTTATCATCAGCTGTGTTGACCCTCAGGCAGGATCTCCAATTAATCCAAAATCATGTGGCACCCTCTCACGGGCCACTGGCAAGAGTTCTTTGTACCAAGTTCCAGTAAAGTCTCTGCTACTTCTCAGGCCACGTGGCCCAAGGAAACACCCCAAAGCTGCGTGGGCTTCTTCTACCAAAGCTGCAAGGGTCCTCACTCCAGCTAAAACCACATGATTCTTTCCCTCATGGTTGCCGCATCTGGGTTTAAATCTCGGCACCCATCCTCCCTTGCAGCCCCACTTCTGACTCCTCCTACAATCAGTTACACTTGCCAGTATTTCTGTATTATTACAAGTTTACAGGGCTGCCATCATTAGTCTGGGCAGGAGTGGCCCCTTGTTGTGGAGCCAATCCACTCCAAGCTCTCATGCAGGCACTGTAACTCAGGGGACCAACCCCCAGTTACATCCTGGGCAGGAGCCACTCCTTTTTTCCTGGCTCAAAACTTGGCCACAGCTATTTAACATATCTATGAAATCAGTTAAAAGTTATAGATATGTTAATTGACCATTCTAGAGGTTAGCTGCAAAACTGTTGCTATGCAAAACAGCTTTCAATGGCCCTGCTCCATTTGTCCCTTCCCCAACTCACACCTGTGGGGGGAAGGGGTGAGGACATCTTAATATTTTCTGGACACCCTGAGCTCTGCACCTCAACCCAAATCCTTTTCCACCCCCCCCCCTTAGCTGCACCCTGTTACACAAGGAAGACTGAGTTTCAGGCTTCCTCTTGAGAGTACAGATCAGAAATGAACAAGTGGTCTGACTGTCTGTTGAGGTGTGAAGGGAAGTTTGATGGTGGGACTTCTGGAAAAGCATTTCTTAAACTTAAGCATGAGAAAAGAAGAAACAGTGTCTGGGACATGGGGCTTCAAACTGCTGTAACTCCCTTACTATCAGTTTGAGACTAAAGTCAGCAAGGAAAATTCCAGATTTAAAAGACAGAAAGACTCTGGTTCCACCACCGACACTGTGGTCACTGTGGATTTCCTTGATGTGAGGTAGTAAGTATCCTTACTATCCAACTTATTTTGATTTGAGTGTTCTGCCACTTGAAATTGAAATTTTCGTTACTAATAGTGATAGTTAATTTTGTGTTGACAAGATTGTGGTGACAAAATATTTGATCAAACACTTGTTTAAATGTTCTCATAACTATGTTTTTAGACATAATTAACATTTACACTCAGTTGCTTTTTAATAAAGCAGACCCTCCATAAAGTCTGTAGGCTTCAACTCATCAATTGAAGGCCTTAAGTGTAAAAATTGAGGTTTCTCAAAACAAGAATTCAGCTTTCACACTGCAAAATAGAAATTCTGCTGCAGTTTCCAGCCTTCAGACTCAGTACTGCAATATTAGTCTTATCTACATGGCTAAGCTGACAGTTTGCCCTGTGAATTTGGATCTCTTCCCACCCACACAATCACAGGAGCCAGTTCCTTAAATGTCTTAGTATGTGTGTATACTATTGGTCATATTCTCAGGAGAAAACTGACTAATACACTGATGTAGTAGCTCTACTTTATATTATGAATATTATTTTTAAAGTATATATTTTAATGATAATTTATAGAAAATAAAAATAATTACAGAAACAAAATTATCTTTATTTTTCTTTTATGGGAATAATCTATACTTGGCATATATCTGGATATGTAACAGATTTAAATAATCTTGGTCTTAGGCTCATTTCTCAAATTTTTATTCATCTAAAACTAGTGTTTTCAAAAGGACTAAGAGAGTGTTTTTATGATTATTTTTAACTTAAATTGAACACAGCTTATTTTCCTTGTTCTCTGGATCTCGGTAAGTTTACCATTTATTCTTTTATAATGGCAGGATTCTCTTACTTATTTTTGTTTTATACAAAGAAACTTTCTCACAATGAGATTAAAACAATGCGAATATGCATCAAACGATGAGATCATATAATTTGAAAATCACAAATAAATTTTTACTATCTGTTGTTGTCAAGGAAACCACTTTGTATGCCCTTTGTTGAGTTACTTAAATGGTAGGCTTTTCTAATGCAAATGATTATTCCTTTTTTACTTTGTCGCATTAATCATTGTAATTTATATTTGATGATGTGATCTTAAAGTGTTTGCCAATAAAATACATGAAAAAAAGTAACACAAATCCAGCAGTTATTGCCATGAGATAGGCATCGTTATGTGCAAAATAATCTATTACCTATCAATTGAAAAGTTCATGAAAATTATTATACATTCTTGGTAAGAAAAATACTATAAATTTAAGTGAATATTGAAATATGGTATGTAATATGCTATAGAATATATGTATCAAAAAGGTAAAATCAATTTTGCCACAAAGTAATGATATACAAATTCGCCAGTAACTACAGAGGTTAAGCAATTTTACTTATTCAGCCACAGGAATCATAAAGACATTGTAAATTCCACATAAAACCAGATACATCTTTCATTTGCCTGATAGATTGATCTCAGTCTGAAATGCCATCAAATATGTATTGAATGGGCTTAGCAACCAAAAGCCTCAAAAACGATAAGGCTACACTGCAAAAATTCCAAATACCCTTTATTAACTTTTCATGGACTTCTGAAGGGAAGTCAAAATAGACTCAACAGATGTTATATTTTAAATGAAAGTGTCTAGGTGTCATAGCGTATGTACAGGTGTATTTTAGTTTGAAACTTTGCTGGTGGCAAAAGTGACAAAATTGAAGCTGTCCTGGTTCAGGCAGCACATGAGGAATCCGGGTCCTTGGAAAAAGACAACGGTGCTGGGAAAAATAGAAGGCTGCACATAGGAGGAAGACCGAACGTGAGGTGGGTGGACTCCGCGGAAGGCACGGGCATGAGTCCGCAGGAGCGGGGCGGGGCAGGCGAGGACGCGACAATGTGGACATCGCTCAACTTACAGCTGGCTCGATTCGTAGCATTTAACAGCAATAATATCGATGTAATGGGGGCACGTATTCAAAAGATGTAGGAAGGTGCAAAATCTAGATGGTCTTTATTCTAATTTTCCAGCATTTTAATATTTTGGAAGTGTATTTATCGACTATGTGTTCATAGTATGATTATGCTGAGCATTATGTTAAATGGTAAAGTAATGGAAAATATACAAGTGCCTGCCTTCCTCTGTGGGAACCTGACATTCATGACTGGTGATTGGGGCTGACCGAGAAACATACATGCAGGCATTGCAACTTTGTGATAAATAAATAATCAAAGAAACAAACAAAATGAAAATCGGGCAATTGTTTGGGCAATGGAGGTCAAAGACTGGGTGCCCCCAAATAGCATGGGTAAAGATATGTGCCACTGGAGAGAAGTAATGGCTACAAGTTTATACGCACATCCACATGCTCACACCCACAAAGGCATGGACACATGCGCACTTTGCTATTTCCCAGCATTATTCAGCCATATGTGTGTTGGGCTGTTAATATTCATCCCCATTAACTTTGTCCTGTTCTCCAGGTGAAGTGCTCCAAATCGGACACAGATAATCATTTGCTTCAAAAAGTGACCACATAATTCCCCACACTCAACTATTTATCCTGGATCAACAAAATAAAAGCCAGGACCAATGTTCTATGCATACAGATTTGAAGTCTGTGTATGGTAAACAAGGTATGGAGGAAAAAATGTGTTATCTCTACACACAAAGGGGAGTGAGGAAGCTGCTCTTCCCCCCACGAACAGTGTCTCCTTGGACATGTAATGCAGCTGGGTCCTTCCTCCCAGCCTTTCATATATGAACAAAACTCGCCAAGGGCTGCACAAATTATGTGTCTCCGGGCATAGATGGCTTCAATGTCCCTGTTGTTATTCCTGCTTGAAAGGTGGAGTTCTCACAATTTCTAGAGTCATAAATTAATATTTTTTCAGGAGAAAGAATCAATTTAAAACTTATTCTTAGCCCAGGAGACCAAGTTTCAGCAAAATTAGTTTAGAAAAAATGAAGATATTTTCTCCATGATACCACAACAGTTATAGAACATAGTTAATTTCACATGGTAATAAAAATGGTGTAGAAAATGAATGGGGTACTGTGGTAGAAGTTAAATGGTCAAAAATAGCAGTCTGAGGAGGTAAATTTTAAACTAATACATGAAAGTGGAAAAGAGGAGACTATGGGCCTTTAGGGGTAATTAAAATGAGATAATTTCCTGAGACTGGAAACATAGTATACATAATAATAATAATAGTAATAAATAAAATTGTTGCAAACCTGGAAACATCTTAGAAATATAAATTTTTGGTTTCAAATCAGAAGCTCTGGGTTTGAGGCCCAGTCATCTGTGCCTTGGAAGTATTCCGGGAGATGCTGCCGTGCACAGAGTTGTTTGAGAACAGGTGTCTGAGAGCAGGAGTTCTGAGAGCCAGAGCTCTCTCCCGCTGGACCGATCCCACTGGTGGTCTGGAGGCCAGTGTTCCGGGCTGCACAGTCTGGCTCTAGCAGTGGTACTTATATCCAAAGCACAGCATTTCCCCATAACTTGGCTTATTATATAATATTTTAGAGAATTTTGATGATCTCGCCACAGGAGTAGTGGGCCAACACTCAGGAAACTCATCCAGAAGATAAAACATTGACATTATTAAGATTATTAATTCTGCTGAGTTTAATATCCTTAATAAAGTGAAAATATATTTGTTGAAAAATATGCATACTCAAAAAATAAAATTAATATTCTTTCAGATACATGAAGATTTGTAATTAAAAACTGAATTATATTTGTAGAATAATGAAAATGTGAATATATAATATCTTATAAAGTTTATTGAAGCCTAATAGGATTAATTTCATAACACTCAAGGAAATTTTTTAATGGAAAAGTATTTTCTTGAATGGTTGCATTCAATTTGGAATAGCATACACACTTTACACTGCACATTTGATACAAAAAAATATAGTCAATTACAGATGTTTAAGCCATCTGTTATAAAAGAAAAAGAATCCTTTCAAAACTGTGATTGAAAGGGTAATTAATAAATGGATAATGCGGAAAGTCATTACTATTAATTTATGTTTAACTCTACATGAAAAATGGACAAATTTCAGATCTCTTTAGTATTTTTAAGACCGTTAAATTTTTTAAAAATCAGTTTCTCATGAACTATTAGAAGACAGTCTCACTCAGTAAAAAAGTTAGATTAATCAACTAATTTTTTTCAACAGTTTCATTCAACAACCCAGTCTCTGCTGCATTAGTCCTAGGTTTATGCAAAGCCAGAGTTTCTGAACTTCAGACATTAACATTCCAATAGTACACAGTGCCTAGAAAACACTTCTCTCCATTCATCTATCCATAAAAAGGTAGTGTGAAATTTTTATAATTAGGATTTATGTGTTTGGGCTTTCAATACTTTTAGTCATTAAGATTTGCCACTTTGCACTGTGATATTATAACTTGCAATGAGAAATAAATACATGCCCCTCATTTGCAGTTCTATCACAGAGCTTCTGAAACCCTTAGAAAATCTGAGGTGTATTTTGCTGTGTTGACGAGGTGACTTTTGGAATACACCTAAGGGTGGGGCCTGGCTGTAGAAGGACCAACCATGTGAGAGGGGATAAAGGTTAAATCCATTGCCAGTGAACAATGATTTAAATGACAAGGTTTATGTAATGATGTTGCCTCTGTTAAACCCCCCAAAAGATGGGGTTTGAAGAGCTTCCAGGTTGGTAAACATGTGGAGTTTCGGGAGAGTGGCCTGCTTGCTAAGAAAAGTAGGGGAGCTGCAAGCCCTGTTTCCCACACCTTGCCCTATTCATCTCTTCTATTTGGCTCTTTCTGAGTATCATCCTCTAATAACACACTGGAAATCTATTAAATAAATCTTAAATAGATGTACTATTTCATTAAGTAAATCTTAAACAGATTTACCATTTTATTAAGTAAATCTATTAAGTAAATTTTCTCTGCGTTCTGTGAGAAGCTCTAGCAAAGTCATCAAACTCAGGTAGGGAGTCACAGGAAACTTCGATTTCTAGCCAGTCATTCTGAAGCACAAGTGACAATCTGTACTTGTGATTGACAGATGAGATGCGAGGGGTGCAAAGTTTTGTAGAGCTGAAGGCTTAACCTATGGGATCTGGCTCTGTCTCCCTATAAACAGTGTCAGAATTGGAGGAGAACCAGCTGGTGTCTCAGAATATCGCTTGTTGGAGGTGCAGGGAAACCCCCTTTGCCATTCCTCCCCCCATACACAAGTTAAAATTGGGTTCATACTTCTGAAAAAGGACATACCTGAGCTCTTTATTAGTGATTAGTATGTCATAGTTAGTTTATCAAACTAACTATGTAACATGGGACTAGCTATGTAACAAGAATATGTAACATGGGAAATTCCTAGAAAACTGTACTAGTCATTGTAGCACTGCATAAAATGACTCACTGGAATGGGAAAATAAATATGCAAAGATGTTTCTTGTGTCCTACATTTGTAGAAAGCCCATGCTGTTGAAATATATAGCAGAAAACAATGCAAATAAGTGGTGTGTGCCTTTGTAGTTTAAAGACCAACAACAGTTCTTGCCAACTTCATCTTAGCCAAGATTATATCTAAAGCTGAGTCCAATTTCCATCTACAGTAAGCATAAAGCTGGCTGAGATAATGTGTTTTAGCATGAGAATTAAAATCTCTTTATTACTATAATAATCAGAAGAACATATTATATGAAAACATAATTATAGAATTTAATTAATAATACCACCAATTTCAATACCCGGATATATAATGAATAGAAATTCCACTTAAGCAAAATAATCTTATAAATACTTCATGGAACTAATATATTCTTAGCAGGATAAGCTAAGAATTCTGTAAGAAGAAATGGTGCAACAAGCATTGTAATCGTGTCACAATGTTAAGCCAAAACAAATAGAAATCTTTCTAATAAGACTAAAAAAAAAGTATGAGGGGCTAGAAGACTGTTAAAGAGCAAAATTCAACTAAGTACCTGAAGATCTAATTGGTTTTATTAAACAAGTGGTAAATCCAGCTTCATTCCATCTAACAACTGGAAGAGCATTCCAAGAGGTTGTACAAAATGGAAGTTATTTCTAGAAAGGAGAGTGGGTGAGGGAGCCATCAACCAAGGATAAGATTGTTTTTAGACAAGGACGTCTCCCAGTGGGAAGGAAATGGGCAAGTGTTTTTATCACAAAAAATGCCTCCTGTTTCTCGGGGGCTGGAGAAAGTCCTAGGGACAGATTAACCTCATTGGCGTTGATCAGAAAATTCCAGAATGGTTAAGATTATATTTCTAGAAAAGGCCGAAACAGCAATTGAATCAGTTATTAAATATAGGTATAATATCACAGGCATTAATGTAAATGAAGCCATTAATGTAAATGAGGCCATTTGGGGGTCTGTGGTTTTCTCTTTATCAAGATTGTTTTTAAAATCCAGAAATATCATACAATGAGATTAAGCCCATAATAGACAATAAATACTTGAAATTACTTACTGTTATTATTTATTTATTTACTGTTTCACACTAACTAGAGACTTTTACATGTGTCTGCTTAATCTGGAGCCATTAATCAGAATGCTTAAACCTAGATGCAAGTTACCTATACAAGTTACCGTGGCTACACATAAATCTCAGGACAGTCACTATAATCCCTTAGACAATAGACTCTGAAATATTGAGTTTAATGGGGCAAGTCATTTGAGCTTATTGATCCACAAGTTTCTCATTTAAAAATATTAATAATAACATCAAAGTTTTCCTATGGTATTAAAGAAAATAATTGAAAATCTTTTTCTATTACATAAGGCACAACATATATATTTAAGAAATACTCATAACAATTATAAAGTGTGACGAACATACTTAACTTCCCCAAATCAAATAGACTAAATCCAAATCTTTCAAATCCCCAGAAAACCATACAGAAAAAATAAAGATGACCCACCCAACAAAACAAATTAAAATTTGTTTTAATCAAGTCTAATAGCATAAGTAGGTGACAGAAAATACTCTGAACTTAAAGTGTACATAGGAAATAAATACACAAAGCCAGCAAAACCAGCCTCAGGATTCTTTCCCTGGCAAGTAGATACTTTGTAGAAATCAGAACAGGGGAGAAAGACTTAGAAGTGGTTAAGCACATATAAATTCACTCTAAGAAATAGAAGACACCATCATGCTTCTCGAAAACTATTCCAAGATCTAGTAAATCATAGTAAGTAATGTCGGTGGGTAAGGGCAGGACATCGCCAAGATCTTCTGAGCATCCTTTTGGCGGCATCTTGAAGTGCTTCCACCTATATCCAACTCCATCCAACATCTAACATGGGCACTGTGTTTTCAGAGGACCCCCGACAGACCCCTGTGGAGGCGTCTTTATCCAGTGATTTAAGAGTGTGGAGTAGGAAAGCCCAGTGCCATTGTTAATTGTCAGGACAATTATCTGGACCCAGGGAACTTTGCTAATATCACGAGCTTGCAGGCGGAGTAAGTCACATGTCTTATAGAAAAAATAAAAAATAAAGGGCTGTAGATTTACTAACACATTCAACCCACCTTCTCCAAAGAGCACAGTCAATTTAACAAAAGTATACTTGATTATATCAATAATGTTGGCCAATAGATTAAGGTGTTAGCCACCACTATAGAGAGCTGTTTCATCAAAATTTATGTTCCTTTTCAAAGTGAATCATATCCAAGATTTTTATAAGGAAGAATATGAAGATCTAGTCATCTGCCCTAATTTGGGAACATTTTGAAAGACCATTATGGCCCTGGCAGGTGTGTCTTGGTTGGTTGGACCATCATCCTACACTAAAGGGTCACCGGTTCCATCCTCAGACAGGTCACTGCATTCCTGGTTTGTGGGTTCAATCCCCAGTCTGGGTGTGTATAGGAGGCAAGAGTTTGACGTTTCTCTCAGACATCTCTCTCTCTCTTTCTCTCTCTCTCTTTCTCTCCTTCCCTATCAAGAAAGAGAAAAAGAAATGGAAGAGAACAGGCTGACAGGGACCAGAGGGAAGGGGGGGGGGGAATTTCAGGGGAAAAGGGGAAGGATTCACAGGAACAAGTTTAAAGGACACAAGGACAACTAAGTGAAAATGGGAGGGAGGTGGGGAGCAGTGGGGGGGCTGGGATGGGAGTAAAAGACAGAAAACTGTATTTGAACAATAATTAAATTAAAAAAAGAAAAGGGAAGGGAAAGGGGGAGGGGAGTGGAGGGGAGGGGAGACCATTATGCTCCAGATGTTCCATGGGGCAGCCAAATCTGCATCACATCTCTATTTCTTCCTCTGCCGTCCACCGCTGCTTTTTTCCACGACTTCCCACAAGTATTGACCTTCAGGTCTCCCCTAAATAAATATTCTGAAGCTAAATTTATATCCAAGTCTATTGTTGAGACACCCAACATGTGACATACACTAACCCAAATCCTCAACATCCACTGCACACTACTATTATTGTTATGCTGAGAAAATTGATTTATATGTTATTTTGTGAGAGGAAAAGCAAATACTATAAATAACATTTCAGCTGATAAATATTTTCTATAAAACACATATGAAGCAAAAGAAAATTATAACAAAAAATCCATAAATGTATACATATAATAATATCTCTGTATCAGAATATCAAAACCCAAGAACAGAGAAGAAAAGGAAGGATGTTAACTAAGAATTGCCTATAATAAAGGAAGATTTTTTAATAACTCAAAATAATCTTATAAATTAATATTAAATTTAAAAGGTCAATGAAGAAAGTCATGACAATAGTCAAGACAATGAGAATAAAATAAAAACATATTTAGAATAAGAAAACAAAGTCAAAATTAAAAAGAATCATTGACTGACATACAAGGTAAAAATAGAAGTCACGTGATATGCACAGATTCCATGGTGAATAAAAAAACAGTGAGGCAGAATACATTTATTTAAATCAATCTAAAAATAATTTTTCAGGAGTAAATTAAGACTTGAACCTCCATACAGAAAGAGTTCGTGATGTAACTGGAAAAACTGACCTAGCATTGTCATTTTGATGATATATCCTATTATAGAAAAGTAATTAGATTTTTAACAAACAAACAAGCAAAACCAAAAATAGCACCCTCAGAATCTCCAGAAAAATAATGCTAAGACATTTACCAAAAACAAAAATAAGAGGAAGGGGAGAGGGGAAAGGAAAAGAAAAGAAAATCAACTTGGCCTCAAAATTCTTGAGAGCAATAGAAAACACAAGAATTAAATGCAGAATTTTATAAGCAAATTTAACTGGATGAACCAAGGACTTGACATTCAACAGAGCTGTCTTTCCAGTATCAAGGTCTCAGAAAAATTGTTTTCAATGTGCAAAGTCAGGGGACACCATACTTGCTCACACTTCTTTTTGAAATTACCTATAGATACTGTAGTTGAAAAATAATTTAAAAAATAAATTAATTAATTTAAAAATTACCTATAGAAAAGAACAAGCTTTGACACCAGGATTGGTGGGAGAAACTGGGAAAAGAACTGATAGAAAACAATGTATAAATCTAATTCTAGACCTAAGACTGAAGCAAGGTGGGGACAGAATGAAAAAATAACAATTAAATACCCATGCCCCAACTAAGAAGAAATGAAAGACATCAGGATAAGGTGTAGAGAAAGTAGAAAGTAGGGTAGTCTCACTGATTGCACTATAGCTAACGGGTTCAAGTAGAAAACTATGAGGTAAAACTGAAAAATCCAAAGAGCATAAGACTAACCCAGAAAGACTGACAATTACAGCATTATATGAATTTAATACAAACATATCCACTAGCACAAAAACATACAACGTTTCTGAGTTAAAAAAAATAGAAAAAGATAAAAGAGAACAATATGAGCATAAACAAGTATATGCAGAATATATTTTGCTTTATACATGTAATGACTGGTTTGAATAAAGATATAAGTTATGTCAAAAAATGTAAATTGGCTTTAGTCACCTGTTAAAAGAAAATAAGCATGTTAGTCTGATTAGTGAACACGAATCTTTATCTGGTCTAAAGGACACCGTAGGACAATGTTACTAGGCTCTTTATTATTTTAAAAACAACCCAACACTAGAAAAAATTTATATATCATCAAATTTTCCAAAATAACAGTTGTAAAATTCTTCAATGGCTAGAAAAACTATTTTGGAAAATAATTTGGAAACTCATTACAGTGAGGTTCCTTAAAAATAGTGAATTTATTCTTGAGTTTTCTCTTAAGAAAATACTACATTCTATAAGAAAACAATGTTATCCCTACCCCATGTGTTTTTAAAAAGATAACTGAAAACCCAGGTTCCTTTAAAAAAATAAATATCCTTGGCAAAGAAAAGCCCTGGCTTAACTAAAATGTTGATGGGATGTGGCAGTGGCATCCCTAGGGACTCAATTTTCCTCTCTTGCCAGTACCGTCTCCATGACAACTTCAATTACATGTACTTGTCAGCTAATTGACACTTCATCGGGCTTTAACATTTTCTCCCATGTTCTTCTCTGAGAACATCACAGCCAACTTTCACTCTGCACAGGTGACTGCACCAGAAGGCCGAGACCCTGGCCAGTCTCCAGCCCAAGCCCCGTGTACCGAAGAATCATATTGGGTGCTCTCTCCCAGGTACAACTGTCCACCAGAGTGTGAGTCTATCTTCCACGTATCCATTTTTGATTGAAGAATACAGTAAATGCTGCCAGAAAAAGTGCTCAGAAAACCTATCAAATACATTTACTTGATTTTGTTACATTGGAACACCTTTCTTGTTTCAATATCAATTTTTTAAGTTACGAAAATTGCTACCGGAATGGCCTTTCTTCTCTGTTCTTGAGCTTCTCTTTTTATATCATTTTTACTGAAATATTTTCTGAAATACTTTCAATTTCTTTATTATTGTTACTTCTTAATGTGGACTATCTAGATATATATTTATTAGTTTTCTTTTATGGAAATATTAGTAACTATTGAAGTGTTTTTTTACATTAACCATTTGCTATAAATTACATTTTGTCCTATATCACCTTGCTAACATTAATTAAAATTCCTGCTCAACTGTAAAGTCCTTGCCTTCCTTAGTTGCCGCCGAGAGCCTGGATGATGGCAGAGTGTGGGGTGCCAGCTGTGGCAGGGTAAGTGACACCCCCTCCAAAAATGACCATGTCCTACTTCTAGAACCTGTGAACATATTATCTTATATGGCAAAAGGAAATTTGTATATCTGATTAATTAAAGATTTGGGGTAGGGAGATAACCCTGGATTATCCCACTGGACTCTACATAAACAGCAGAGTTTTTATAGGAGGACGGTCAGAGTCAGCACTCTGAAGAGGCTATGCTGCTTCTGGGAAGGTGGAAGAAGGGTCCAGGAGGAATGCAGGTGACCCTTGGAAGCTGGAAAAGACAGGAAATGGGTTCCCCCCCTACACCACCAGAATAAACCAGATCTACTGTGGAGAGCAAAACCAATAAAATGGCATTGATCTGATCAAGATAGCATAAAGTATATTAAAAATGGAGTCACTCATGTCAAACAAGATGGCTGCCAGTCAGCCATGACACTTTGGTTCAAGAGGGAAACCACCTAAGTCACACTAGACACATCTGGCAAGGAGACATACGTAACATATCTGCACACGTGATCACAACAGCCGTGTCTGCAGAGTGAGACCATAGAAATTCCCAACTTGTCAGCAGGAGTGCCAAACAGAACAGCTATGTACCATCCATAAGCCCTTGGTCAAATTCTCCACTTTTGGCATCAAGGGTGCCAAGACAATTATGAAGAGACCCAGAAGGGTGGAGTGTACCACTTCTAAGGCACAAGTGAGGTAAGTTTCAGGCCACTGCTGAGACAGCTGAGCTCAAACACCAGAGTGCTGCTCCATGCCACCCTGATCTCCCTTTACATTGGCTGCTGGAGGCTCTGCCCTGCTGAACTGAGGATTTCATCCACCTTCATGCCCACCTGGCCCTGGAGGTCCTTCCTTGCAAGACTTATAACTCCCTTGCTCACCATGCTGTCTCCCAGACCTGCAGACTGAGACCCTGAGACTTAGGATCATTATTCACTATTGATTGCTGTGTGTGTGTGTGTGTGTGTGTGTGTGTGTGTGTGTGTGTGTGTGTGTGTTATATTTTTCTTACATTGTTAAGAGTGTGAGCAGGATATTAATGTATGTTGATCTTCTACTTTGAGTGAACCTGCATTCAATAAAAGCTGAGTGAATAGCGTAGTTCCTGTGTGTGACTTTTGTCTATTCCTTGGTGCCGGGCTGCTCAGCAGGCTGACCAATAGGAAAGACTGTAACGTGAACACAGGCTGGTGACAACACCAACATACTGACTGTAGTGTGGAGGGACTATCAAATGTCTGATGTCCAGAACTCCAATATAATAAATGTGTGTTGTTTTAAGATGGTAACTTCTTACAGTAGCAATAACTAATGCCTCAGTAAATAATCTGCAGATTTTACTCTTAAAAACTCAGTTTTTAGTTTTTAAGGTAATCCTTAGATGGCATACAAATAGAATTAGGATCTAAAATGAGATTTTTCTGACAATAAACACTATGCTATTTTTATTAGATTTGCTGAATTATGACAGCCATTCCCACAAGACAGCTGTATGGAAACTGTGTGTTTGGTGCTGAAATATTTTTCTGCGTCACTTTATTCATTTTAAGTAAAATAGAGTAATAAATATAAATGAATAAATTTTAGTATGTCTCAATGATTAATATGCATTTCTGTGGTGAATGTGGTAAAGTAAAAATGTTATCTACATACTATACTGGTACAACTTTTTTGTTCACTTGCTAACTTACGCCAAATGTTTTCAGATAAACCACTAAAATGATGGAACGAGTGTTAAAACTGATTTCATATGTTACTCACTTTGAAATAAGTTTCAGATAATCTCTTTACACAAAGATACTTATTTAATACAAATTCAACTTCTCTCAACAATTTTCATAATATAGGACATCAATTTTTGTGTTTAATATTATAAATAATTGTATATTTCAGAATCTACATCATAAAACTGCAAAGATTTCTAAAAATTTAGTTGATTGAAGTATAATTAACATTTAAAAATACATCTTTTAAAGCGTGCTGTTTGCTGAGCTTTGGCAAATGTGCACTGTTCTAGATTTACTACCACAATGAAAATATAGAATATTTACATTTTCCCACAAAACTTTATCAGGCTACTTTGCAAGAAAAAGTGCCCCACTTGCATGCCCTGGCAACCTCTGATCTATTTATTGTTACCTAAGTGTTCATTTTTATAGAATTTGACATAGATTGTGTCATGCTGTATCTGGTCTATTTCATTTAGCAAGGGGCTTTCGTGGTTCATCTATGTTTTTGTGTATTTCAGCAGCTTATTCTCTTTATTTCTAAGTTGAATTCCATGAATATACCAGGATTTGTTTATCCATTGACTAGTTAATGGACATCTAGGTACTCTGCAGTTTGGGATTACTACAAATAAAACTTCTGTGAACACTCAAACACCTGTTATTGTGGGCATGTGTTTTCATTTCTCTTGGATAAATACCTCAAAGTAGAATAGATAGATCATATAATAAGTGCATGCTTGGCTTTATAGTGAACTTTCACATTATTTTCTACTTGACTTAACCATTTTGCACCTCAATCTACAATATATGAAAGTTATAGTTTCTCCCCATCTGTCAACACTTGAATTGTGAGGCTTTTTATTTTAGCCATGTTTGTGTGTGTCTTCATTTTCCTAATAAATAGGAAGCAATATTGAACATTTTTTCATGGCCATTTTTGATAAAATTTCATTGATCTTCCTTCAAAACAATTTCAAATTCTGAAAATTTGATTATAACACTCTTCCCTTGATGAATGAATAAAATAGAATCTTTTTTTTTAATATTTATTTATTTATCTTTAGATGGGAAGGAAAGAGGGAGAGAAACATCAATGTATGGTTGCCTCTAGTGCATCCCCTGCTGGGAACTGGCCTGCAGGGAACTGGTTGCAACCCAGGCATGTGCCCTGACTGGGAATTGAACTGCGATCCTCTGGTTCACAGACCTGCGCTCAATCCACTGAGCTATACCAGCCAGGGCTAAAATAGAATCTTTACATGTGTTCATCTTTACATCTGTAAAGGCTTGGAATCTAACTTTTAAAAATATCTTTGATAATGGTCTAGATATTATGAATGTTAGATTTAGAAACTCTGAAATCTATTATTATTCTCTAGAAGTAATGTTTCTGTAATTCTTTTTTTTTTTTTTTAGTGGCCAATTTACTTGGTTCATTGCAAAATGGAAATTGTTTCCTGGACAGTAATTTCAGCAGCCTCAGTGCCAACCTGTTGTCTCTCAGTTGCTCACTCAGGCACAGTTCAAGGATCAGCCAAAAGGTGGTCAGACAGAAATCTGAGATCCCTTTGCTGGCTTTTTCAGGGAACTAAGAGACTATTATCATAGGTATCTTGCCCTGTCTTCAGTACGCCTGAATTACTCTGACCTCTAACTGTGCACCCTGAGGCCAGAAGCATTCCAACCTTCTTACCACCCCCTCTTCAGAACCCCCTGTGGGTCCACTGCTCCTGTGGAGAGACAATGAAGAACTGACACTACACCTTCCCTTAGAATCAGTGTTGCACGCCTGCCCAGTGCCCAGTGCCTTCTGAGAGCTGTTACGGTCTGTTCAGATTCATCATTGCTCTCTGTGGCAACATCAGTCCATTTGGGCAAGTGCCATTCTGAATGTACTAAGGCTTTGAGCAAATGTGCATTTGCTACACAATTGATCTCTGTGCTTAATATTGTATCAACACATTTAAGTCTATTATATGCTTCATAATATTGAGATACATGTACATATAATTGGAACTTAAATATTGTATATGTGACATAGTCCCCTCACATTATAGATGCAGTCTAATATTTGGATAACAGTGCCATTTTTATAATGTAAAATTAAAATGTTCATATACTTTTAAAATTGACTGTAGTATAAATTATAGTGTCTCGGAAAATAAAATAGGTAGAAATTGGAACTTTTTGAAGCTGCCCTCTATTATGTCTTATTAAAAGCAAGAAAAAAGAAAGAAAGATGAAGAAAAGGAGGCAGTGATAACAGTGATTAAAAGTGGTTACAAATGAAAGCCTCACTATAAAAATAGAATCAAATTTTCATAAGCTGCTTATCCATCTTCATGCACTTTTGTTATTACCCTTTTCAAAATGCTCATCATTACTGTGACTACATCTCTTATTACCCTTTCCTATAAAAGCTTTGTATTTGTCCCCTCTATGGGATGTTACACTCATAACTCTCACACTCCTTATTTCCATGATGTAACAAAACACAGTCTGTTGCCATGGCAATGATCCGCCTTTTGCAGCATGAGCTACTGTGATTACAGGTCCCTAGTGGGAGACTCTTTTTCTTTCAATCAATTGCAGAGATGCCTTTTGTTCCTCCATGCACTCCAAATTCAGTGCTTAATGCGATTTGATTAATATTTCAAAGTTTAACCAGTGTAGTAATATGTTAAGTGGTAGTACTTGATCTGCATTTTTCTATAACTGCACTGTTCAGCTTCTATTAATATGTCACTGAATTTTAGTAAACTCGGTGTATCTAAAATTGAATAAATATATTACTTAGTCTTGAAATAGAAAATAAGTGTATTTTACAATGTGTTTACATGAGATCTGGATGGTCAGACTCAAATCCTATACATATAAATTGAATTATAAGGGGAAACTTTTATCGCAATACTCAGGTCACGACCCAGACGTATTATATGCTGGAGGGCAGAGAGACTATTCAAACCACATAGAGAAGTCTGCCCAAACAAACACTACCAAGTATTAGCTTGTACTTACCAAATTCTAGCTAAACAAAACCTCTTCTCTTGGAGACATATATATTTAAATTGGAAAATGTGTATGTGTATATATATGGGGAAATTTATATACATATAAAAATTTACTCTCAGACTAATTTAAACCAACAATTAATATATATATATATATAATTTATATATATATGAATATATATTTGCAATTTTTCATTCCAGTTTAGATCACAACATAAAGAATTCATTCCAACTAGCAATGAGTTTTTATTTCATAAAAATAATGGAAATGCATGCCAGATTGTGCACAAAATAAATTATCATAGAAAATATACCATGAATTTCCTAGTCAAAACTTATTTTTAAAATTTTCACATAGATTTAAATCAGTATTTCTGCAACAAGGCAAATACCCTACAAAATGAAAATTTGGTTACTTTTTTTGCATACATAAGAGGCCTTATTTTCCTCATTTGAATAATAAATTAATAGCCATTGATATGAAACATCACCTAAGTACCTATAACTCCCCTACCTGTGATTCAATCTTGGTTATAATTAAATATCAATTACCAATTTGGTTTGCCATTGAAAGACTTGGAGTTTATAATACTGAATCAAATCCTTTCTTTTCCCCCAAACTAAAGTGCTATTTAAATTTTGGTAGGTATGAAAAGCAATTCTGTGGACTAACACCTGGCATTATCCACCTAAATTTCCTTTTATAATTATGAACATATAGACTAAAAATGTTACATAGTTTAAAAAATTGTTATTATAGATTAGTCTGTACCCATTTATCAACACCTAGATTTCTTCATTATCAAACTCTATTTAGGAAAGAATATAGCCCTGGCTGGAATAGCTCAGTGGACTGAGTGCCACCCTGCAGATTGAAAGGTTGTCGGTTCGATTCCTGATCAGGGCACATGCCTGTACGTTGTTGGTGAGGTCCCTCGTTGGGAGTGGGTGAGAAGCATCTGATTGATGTTTCTTCTCTCGCACATCAATGTTCCTCTCCCTCTCTTTCTCCCTCCCTTCTCCTCCATCTAAATGTAAATAAATAAAATTTTAAAAAAAACAAAAACATAAATTTCACAGAGTGATAACATATTCACCTCTGACACTATGCTATCAAGTAACACAATTTTTAAGTGGAATAATACTGGTTATCAACAAGTTTATGAATTTGAATTTGCATACTTCCTCCTTTTCAGGACTATTCTTAAACGTGAGCCGTATCTAGTACTATATCCTACGCACTTTGCACAACTTACTCCCAGGTTGCCTTGTTATCAAAACTCACTTTAACTCAGAATAATTTAAACAAACAATTAATAATTAATAATATAAATGCATCATGTTTATACTACATTAGGAAAAGCTGGTTTTAACAGTTAAACATGTCTGATTGAGACTGGTAGCAGGAGGTATAGGATAATTCCAAGGCAGCCACATTCACACTTTGAATAATAACCTATCTCTGGTAAGGCACACACCAGAACTAGCATTCTAAATATCAGAAGAATGGTCGTAATTATTGTATGTAATGTTGTTCATATTGCAAGATTTTACAAGACTTGAATCAAACAAATATGGCAATATACGTCTTAGGCATGTGCCTATAGGAATATATTTCAGAGCAAGACAGTATATATTTTAAAGCCATTAATGACTGACAATAATAACTCAAGGGTAGTTTTAGGTAACACAATGAGATCTAAAGGAGGACATGCAACTTCAGGTGAAATTTTATGATGGAGTTGTTTTAGATTGATACAAATGAATTCACATGAAGAATGAAAGCAGAGGCGTCAAAGACAGCTGACATGAAGCACAGCTTGAAGTAAATGACCACAGGAAAAGGTAGCCAACTTAATGTGCTAACTAACGATATTAGTTGTACCAATATGATTTAAAATATCTATTCTGTTTGATGGCTTTTTTCAATATCAGAAGAACTAATCTGTAACTTAGAAAGTATGTTTATAGAAATCAGGTAGACATTTTTAATAATGTTCTTTCATGTAAAATAAATGATATATTTTAAAATTCATTGCCAATTTAAAGGTATTGTATTATTTATGTCAGGTATCTAGTCTTGAATTTTTAAATGCCATTGAGCAAAATTTCTAAAGTAAATGTTTAGCTTCCTTGTGACTGGTGTTACCTATTTCTTAAGTGACTGAATTTATGTATATACTAAATATTAACAATACTTATTAGAAACACATAAGCCAATAAATTCTAGCCAATAAATTCTAAATACTTATTTAAATTACTCTTAAGTTGCATATAAAAGATTGAATTTTTCCAGGGTTGTTCTAATTGTTATTTTCATAGCAACTGAGTAATGATAGGTTAAGAATAGTTTGAGGGTGGAATTCCCCCCCAAAAAAACACACAAGTTATTCATAAAAATTGTATTTGTTTTTACGTGTTTTAACTTCAGCCACCTTGAAAGCACTCTCCATTTCATGCACTACACCTATCAAGACACTTTTTCCACTGCTCAAACAGTTTTCAAACTTGTCAATATGGATGCCTTTCAGTATCTCTGCCATTTTTTGTTTCACCTCTTCCGTGTCAGCAAAACATTTCCCTTGAGGACATTTTCATCTGGAAAAAAAAAGTTACTCTGGGCAAAAGATGGTGAACAGGGAGGGCAGAGCACATGGGCCACCCTTCATTTAGTCAAAAACTGCTGAACACTCAGCACAGTATGGGCAGGTGCACCCATAAATCACCCATCATTAAATAGGCAAACACATTGAAAGAGTCTTCAAAAAAATCACAGAAATCAAACGCAGCCTCTCACAACAACACCTGCTGATCCACTGACAGATGGGTCCCTAGAATACACACTTAGCTTTGGAAGACTATACTACAAGCGGCCTACCCTCCAGAAGATGATTTCTGTTTTTTGGGGGGCCCCTCATATGAATTGACTCTCCTTTGTTCTTCACTACCTTGAATAATATTATTAATTTTCCATTTTAATTTTTCACATATATATTTGAGCTAATATGTTATTCAATTGATCTTCATCAGCAGTTATTACCATACTTTTCTTATACAGATTCTTAAAATTGGGTTTGGAAACCACTGCAGTAGGATGAGGAAAGAAAATATTAGAACATCTGTTTATGACAATCTCATACTCTAGAAATATCTCATTCTATATTTTATATAGAAGTATAAATGCATGTTATTGAAGTCATGTATGACTTAATAAGTAAATAAATAAGTTATAAATAGGTAAATTGTACTTCTTAGTAAGGGAAAAAATGTAATTAATAGAAAAGCACTTTCAAAGAGTTCAGAGACTGACTAGAATGTCCTAAGGTATAATTAATAAAGGAATTAATAGTTTTACATTATATTATGTTTGCTTTTAAATTTTTAGAATTTTTTCATATAATATTTAATATTTGATAGAATAACAATAAACTTGGACAGAAAACTAAAAAAATTTACATGCAATCATCTATTTATTTTAAAAATGAATCCTAAAATGTGAATGAAATACTTTCAAGGGTATAAATTAAGAACATAATAATTCATTTTAATTTACATTATTTCAAATAAAATAATAAAGAAAATATACAAAGTATAATGTCAAAATCCCAGTTCATGTGAAGAAATGCTTCTTCTGGAAGTACATCTGAAAATAAATATCACTTGATAGGCAGAGATAATTATTTAAAGAGGATATTTTACAAATAAGAAAATTTGTGATCTCTATAGTACCTATTCTAATATCTAAAAGAATATTACAACTTCAGGTTAAGATGGAGACATAGGTAAACACAGCTAGCTTCATCACACAATCAGATCAAAATTCCAACTAAACTATAGAACAACCATCACTCAGAACTGCCAGAAATCAAACCGAATGAAAGTTCAGTAACTATGGAATTAATGAAACCACATCCATCTAGACTGGTAGGAGGGGCAGAGACATGGAGATACAGAACAGGCTAGTCCCACGCTCACATGTCATGGATAAAAATTCAGGAGGGATATCTTGGGAGCAAGGAGTCCAAGCCCCACACCAAGCCCTGCAGCCCTGTATTCCAGTGCCAGGAAGGTACGTCAGCATACCTTCTGTCTGCACAAAAACTGTAGGAGTTGAGTCAGTGGCAGACACTTCAGGAGTCCCCAGTAATTCTTCTTAAGAACACACACACAGACTCAGTCAGACTGACTTCTTCTGAGCTCCAGCACTGGAGTAGCAGCTTGAAAGGCACTAGTGGCATATGGGGAGGAACTGAAGTGTCTGGCATCAAGATGAGAACTGCAGGGCAACTCTCTCTTATACGTAAAGGCAGGCAAAGGCCATTGTTTTTAACTGAACCCTCCCCATAGAGAGCCATAGAGTTGGCAGGTGGGTGCCATATCTGAGACTCCATCAGCCTAACACTGTTCACCTGGCCCTGGAGATTACCCCCTGGGGCTCTACCCAACTCAACTTATGTTCCAACCCAAACTGTTAACAGTGGCTTTTCCATATGAAATGTTGGTCTTGGCCTTTGCTTCACAACTTTGTAAATTTTCTCAAACAAGCAACAGCCAGCTCAGCAAGTACCCAGACTCTATGAGGACTTCTTGCTAAGAGGCCCCAGGCCTGGTACTAGCAGCAGCCAACCTAGATTCACAGCTTGGATTCACCTGGGAACCTTGAAGCTCAGCCCAGGTAGCAGCCATCTGAAGACTGCTTTATAGTTCATGCAGGGTAGCCCTAAGCAGAACACAGGTGGGGTCTGACCTTGGTCTGCACCTCCCAGGAAACCCCAGATCCTGTGTACCCAGTGAACAGCTATAGACCATGTTGGAACACTGCCACTCTGCTCCTGCAGAGCTGATTGTCACAGAAGGCAGAGGTTGGTGGACAGTAGTCACAGCCAGTTCTGCAGCTGACTTGCCTAGGTAAATTCCTCCAATTGACATGCCAACAGCAATCAAGGATCAACTACAAAAAAAGGGTGTAATCAGCTCACATGGTATATCTTGAGTACCCAGGTTGAATGATAGGTAACGTTGTGTCACCAGACAGTCGAGGACACCTGTTACATTAGGTCATGCTGACAAGACAGAGAGTCATAGAATCTCTACCTAACAGAGAAACAAACACAGGGAGTCTGCCAAAATGAGGAGTCAAAGAAACATGGTCCAAATGAAAGAACAGATCAAAATTTCAGAAAAAGAACTAAGCAACATGTAGATAAGCAATCTGTCAGATGAAGAGCTCAAAAACACTGGTTTATAAGAATGTTCAGGGAACTCAATGAGGACCGCAACAGAAAAAAAAAGATCCAGTTGGAAACAAGGGATATGTTAATTGAAATTTTAAAAAAATACAGGAAACCAACAGTACACCAGATGAAGCTGAGAATCAAATCAATGATTTGGAACAGAAAACAACTAATCAGAACAACCAGAAGAAAAGAATCCAAAAAACCAAGGATAATGAATGGCACCTGCAGGACAACTTTAAGCACAACAACGTCTGCATGATAGGGGTGTCAGGAGGAGACAAGAAAGAGCAAGAAATTGGAAATCTATTGAAAACATAATGAAAGAAAACTTCCCTAATTTAGTGAAGGAAATAAATGTGCAAGTCCAAGAAGCACAGGGAGTTCTAAACAAGGTGGACCCAAAGAGGCTTACACCAAGACAGGTCATAATTAAAATGCCAAAGGTTAAAGATAAAGAAACAATCTTAAAAACATCAGGAGAAAAACCATTTAGTTACCTAAAGGGGAGTTCCCATAAAATTGTCAGCTGATTTCTCAAAAGAAACTTTGCAGGCCAGAGGGATTGGCAAGAAATATTCAGTCATGAAAAGTGGGGACCTACAGCCAAGATTACTCCACCCAACAAAGTTGTTATTTAGAATCAAAGGACTGATAAAGAATTTCCAAGACAAAGAAAAATTAAAGTGTCCATCATCACCAAACCATTATTATATGAAATGTTAAAAGAACTTATTTAAGAAAAAGAAGATCAAAAGTATGAACAATAAAATGGCAACAAACATATCTATCAACAATTGAATCTAAAACAAGAAACTAAGCAAACAAGAGCAGAGACAGAATCATGGACATGGAGAGTGTTTTGATAGTTGACAGATGGGAGGGGACTTTGGGAGAACAGTTGAAAAGATTAGGGGATTAAGAAGTACAAATTGGTAGTTACAGAATAGCCATGGGATGTACAGTACAGGAAATAAATGGCCAAAGAACATATATGTATGACCAATGGACACGAACAAAGCTATGACAATCGCCTGAGGGAATAGAAATGTGCTGGGTGGATGGGGCTAAAAGGAGGAAATTAGAACAACTCTGAAAACATAATCAATAAAATACAAGTTAAAAATAAGTGAATACTGCAACATGTTTTTAATTTCTTTAATCACAATTTCTTACTGTTTTTGATTAGAGATTATATTCACTCTGTTAGTACAAAATAACATGCTAGCCAAGGAAAATTATCTATTAGGTAGAAAGAGTTTTTAATTTTCTTTATTTGACTTTGGCTTATCTGTTCCTTACACAATGAAACTTAACTTGATCTCCATAAAGCAGCTCTTCCCTTTGGGAATCGGAAGTACTTCGTTAAAGCTTGTGTTTCTGTACAGGTAACTAAAGGTATGATAACGACACCCTAATTGCCTCACATTGTGATGAGATTCCCAACTTAGCTGAGCACACTCCAGGACTGTGGAGGTTGGGCAGCTGTCATCTTCCCTGGGACCAAAAAGACTAATCCCAGCATTTATAAATCTGTGCATAAATAGAAAAATCTTTTACGTTTTTCCTCGGGAACATTATAGACATAGTCACAGAGAAGTTTATGGGTAAATTTTACATAGTGTATGAAATATAATTACCAGCATCACAATTTTCTGTATAGCATGGCATTTAAATGCAATATGAAATTGTAAGGTTAAATGTAATAGTTTTTTTTGAATCAGTGCAGGTTTCTATCTATTTAATCTAAATTTTAATAACATAAAAATAGATGAAATGTTTTTGCAACTTGCATGCTTTGAACTTTCATCTTGAATAGCGCAGTCGTTGAGGATCTACAAGTGACTGAGCCACTTAGCTTACATAACAGTGTGACGGGTAAACACTAAGATAGTCTCCACGGTCCCCATTTGTTATGTTCATGCCTTGTATACTCACCTCACTCTGACCATGGACAGGACATTTGACTCACCCCTACCTGATGCACTAGAGCAAAGGTATAGGATGCCACTCCCAGGATTATGATACATAGGATTGTAACTACTCAATTGCTATCCTACTCTCCCTCTTTCTGACTTAGATGTAACAAATTTTCATGTTGGGAAGGCACATTTGTCAAAGAACTGAGAACATTCTCAGGCTAACAACTATCTAGAATCTCTGGCCCTCATTCCAACAGCCAGAAGGGAATGAAATCTTCCAACAGCATGTGAATAAAGAAATAGATCCTGTCCCAATCCAGTGCTTTTATAATACTCCCAGTCCTGGCTGATAGCTTTATAGGAGCCTCATTCAAGACCCAAACAGTGGGTGAAGCTAAACTATGCCTGACTTTGAGCCATAAATGTGTACAACTTTAAGTAGCTAAGTTTGTGGTGATTTGTTATACAATAATAGATAACTACTATGAACCGATAACTCATTTTATGCTCATTATACTATTTATGTTACTTCAGTGGTTGAAGAATGAATAGAGATTCATTGCAAGATTTCATGGAATAGGAATTGTTACCAACCAACTAAAAATCCAAGTCAACATTGTTTCAGGGTGCTAGTATGTTTGATATATTTTCCTGCTCACCACACTAAGGTTATCTTAAGGACTCACCGTATAATATGAGGTGAATTCTGAATATTTTTAGGAGTAGGCAAAATAACTTTATGGGTATAATTAATTCTGTATTTATAAATGATATAGAAAAATAAACAAGGTTCTATTCATACTGCCCATTATTCCACTGCTCAGAATAAACTCTGTGACTATAAATATGCTATTATCTTATCAATATTTCTACTAACTGGATTAAACAATAGAATGCTTCATGGGTTGAGTATATGTTACCATTTGAAAACTGATTTGAGATACATAAAGGAGTATTATCACTATGCATCAGTCAGAGAAAACTTGTATGTGGTGAGTTTAATCAGTTTTCACTGGGATGCCCCAAATTTAGATGTCAGTTTTATAATATTTCCCTTTTTCTAACCTGAATTAGAATATGTCTTCATACTAAAAACCAAAGCAACTATTATTTCCATCTTTATGAAATTCTTTATTGAATATTATTCTTATAGATTTCATAGAAATTTACCACGAATTCTACTGAATTGCAAGGTGAATTTTTGAGAATTTTTATTTTAGTTGGAAGAGAAATATCCAAAATACCTTTTTATCAAACAATATCTTTACCAACTGATCAAACTTAATTAAAAATTAAAAAGAGCAGCCAAAATCACCCCACTTTGGTGATTATGGAAAATAGCATGTTTGAATACATCTAAAAGGAAAGAGAAACAGTAATTTTATTTAAATGAGAGCCAGAAGTGAGGTAAGTGATGACATTTCTGTGAGGAACAAATATGCATACGAAAGCTCCAACTGGTGAGAATGAAAACGCAATCCGTTTCCTAATGAATTAATAGGCACAGCCCAGACTCTCCTATTACTTCATGGGAAATAGCTAACGGGCTGCAGGGAAGTTGCCGAAAAACAGGGTAGTCAGCACATTCCAGAAACCTGCCTGCATTTTAAAAAGCATTATAAATAGAACATGGTTGCTTCACAGTCAACATACTTTCTTTTTCCTTCTACACGTGAAATACATGGTTAATTTTTAAATCTAGAGGTGTAACAGTAATAGGAAAAGCTTCAAATGCCATATACATCATTTTTGCACTTTCTTTTTTAATGCACTTGATATGAAATTTATAACTACTTTCCCTTATAGAAATTCTTTGACCAACCCAGCAGGATGACACTCCTAAGAACCACTTCACTAACACCTGTAGAATTAGTGCATGTTGGCTGGACCAATTAAGTAACTTAGAAGACTGGAGATCATTATTTGTCACACAAAAAGGAGTTACCCCATCAAAAGGGCAACTCCTCTGGACTTTGATTGTTTGTGGATATGTGAAAATAAATACTTAATATTAATTGATTATTGAGTCTTCAAAGTGGGGTCCAACTGTTTACTTGGAACCTTCTATTTTTTAAATGTTGGTGCCTACTTCAAACAATTTAAAATATGGCAGAAGCTTAGTAAAATATGTCTGGTTTCAGATTACCTGAATTACTTTAAGGCAATATTCACAACTCACTCCTTGTTCCCTAGCTCAGAAACTTTAAGTGAGATGTTCCTGACCAAAACTGGACCAACCACAATCTTTGCAGGGTAATTTAAATGTGATAATCGAAACTGGGATAATCACTTTGAAGACAGATAATCTTGTAAAGCATCAACAAATATAGTAAGAAGATCCAAAAGCTTCAGGGAAGCATTGATTTCTCACCCCCTTCAGGTTTCTAGGAGAGTCCCAGTAGTTCTGACAAATACCTTTTCATGGTTTTCTCCTCTCATGTAGCCTGATTTGGGTTTTGTTGCTTTAATGGGAAAACAAAATACAAACAAAATAAAACACCATCTACCACTTCCAACTAGAAGACCTTAATAGAGATAGAAATCAGTCTTTTTTCTCATACAATCCCTTTTCTCTATTCAAGTGGTTTCCAACCAGGAGAAAGACCATGTTTCTATGGGTGTTTGAATGAGGGGAGCAGTGTTTTTGGTTGTGTATGTGACTGTGGAAGCAAGTGTCTCTGGTGTTTACTATTGCAGGGGGTGCAATTTGCAGAAGTTTCCCGGTGGTAAACCTCCTGCAATGAGAGGCACGGTTCTATGCATAGAGAATTTTGTACCATTTAAAAACCAAAAGAAATATTGCTTTGTTCCTAGCACATTCCAAGAGAAATGCCATTATATAGCTAATATCAATAAGGTTATTTTAAAATTCAAGCTGTCAACTAGCATCTTTTCATTCATCTTCACAAACTTTATCTTTGTTCTTAAGTATATACAAAGTGAAAGAAGACATATTATGTGGCCTGGAATACTTTTTTAAAAAAATAAGAAAAAGGGGAAGACATGTAGTCTTAAGTATCTTAAACCCAGGGACCATATTTTCTCACTTATCTGTCTGCCAGCCTTTACAGCATGCAGTCTTCTATCACCCATGTCTCTCTCTCTTGTGTGATTGCTAGAGAGAAATACAAAAATTTCTTCACTTCTCATTATTTATTTTTGAATTTCATACTAAAAGAAAGTCAAAGTTCCCCCCAAATGATGTGAACTTATTATTTAAGTAGACAACTAACCATTTTTACTGCTACAATAGAACAATTCCATTTGAGAAAATACATATAGATGCACTTGTAGAAATGACGATACATTCATTTTTTGGTTCAGAACTCCTTGGAAACCTTTGAGTGTGCAAAAAATTGTGAGAAGTATGTTGTGTTTGGTAGTTTGCAGTGTGATAAAGCTGAGTAAAGCAAGAATTGTCTACTTTCCTTTAGCCTCATTTCATTCCTGTTTCTTATTCAAATTAATCTGCTTTCTTCAAATACTTCAACCTCCTCCAAGTCCATTTGTCTTCATGGCAGATCTGGGGAACATATGTTTATTGAACATCTGCCACCAGCCAGAAGATATCTCTGGACTGCAGGAGCTGCTGGTCATGAATAGGAGCATAGTGACACAAAGACACTGATAGGAGAGTGTTTTTAACGTGGTTGTAAAAATATGTTAGGCAATCAATAGGTGATGTCATTAACTATTTAATAATCCTGTTGTTTACTACAGTTCTATTGTAAACACTTGCATGTTTACATAATTCCAACTTCACTATAATGTTAGCCTCCCAAAGCAGTCATTTCCTTGCAGCACGTATCTCCCACCTAAGTAACTGGCCTGCAGTGCTATAGACACTACATACGAAGCGATTCTAAGCTGTTGTTTTCATCAAGTTTCCTTCTGCATCTCTGATTTCTATGATTTTGTACTGTATTTGGAGCAACTGTATCTCTCATTAAAGGAAGAAAGGAAGAGAGGGAGGGAAGGAAGGAGGGAGGGAGGAGAGTTGATTGGCTGCCCATGCTTTATCTAGTGAATTGATTAATGGGAGTCCATCTGAAAGACTGCACCTGGGGCACTGACAACATCTCATTTCTTAATTCTGAGAACTAGAGCTGATTGTGGTGAATGTATGGAGGGAAATCTTTCATAAAGACAGGATGATTTGTTGCTGAAGGTGGTGTGAAATTCTAAGTGGAAACCTGAGTCAAACCCAAAATTGTGTAAAATGGTTTAAATGAAATTCCTACACGCCTCACCAGAATCACAAATAGGACACGCCCATTTTGAATATGGGTTACCATTTGTTCCTGAAATGTAACTCTGATGGAAGGTACCGGTAGGAACTGCAAAGCAGCATGTGGTTCAGACACAGATAAAATTGGACTGCTTTCGGTTTTTGTCAGTTATGATCCACAGAAAATCTCCTTAATATTGCAGATCTTCGGATTACTCAGTTTAAAAGATGCTAATGAATTTAATATCTATGTTAAGAGAGTTCTATATTAAAGGGCTGGAAAGTGCTTTGCCAAGTGCCCGACACACAACAGGTGCTCAAATACATTACTTCTGTCCCCCCACTGGAACCAGAACAGACCCTGCCTATCCAAATCCTATATATCTTTTAAATTCAACAAACATTTGTTGAGAACCTGAATGAAAGGTATTATAGGAGATATAGGGATGAAATAGATAACAGCTCTGGCCTCCTGGGGCCTTAACAATTTGAGTTCAGACCCAATCACACACATAATTAAGGAGTATGTGGTGAATGCAGTGTTCAAGTTCAATTACTATGTTGCCCCGGTATGGTGGTGAGTGAGATTAATGTGAAGGAAAGAAACATCGCTTGGGTGCTTCTCCTACACACCCTGACTGTGCCTCAACTGGTGGTCAAAACGCATGACCTAGGCATGTGTCCTGACTGGGAATCAAACCCATGACCTCTTGCTTTGTGAGACAAGGGGGCCCAGCCAACTGAGCCACACCCGTCAGGGTGAACTCTGTGTTTTGACAGAGCTCAAAAATTTGATTTCTTTAATTAATGAAGAAAGGATGATAATAAGCAGATTAACCTTTATGTATTATATATAGTTCAATAGTAACAAGCCATACGCACTTAAAGTAAATTAAGATAAAAATTAGCAGTTAATTTTTTTGGAGCCTGACATCACAACGATAACTTAAAAATCAAGTGTCACTTGATATTCACTTGAAAATAAAATCCCTACAGACATTATAATTTTAAATAAATCTTCCGTCCTTTTGGAATATCTTAAGCAGGATCTGAGCTAGGAAACTGGAATTCAGTTCACCTCTGCCTCACCAAATTTTCACATCTTTCCAAAAACACAGTAATGTATTCTCTCCCACTGACTGAATGGTTTCCCACGAACAAGTAGACTACACGTTTCGTCATTTGCCAACTCATAGCCTCCTAGCATACTTTCTTGTATTTGTCTCTAACTGCATTCGTTAAAGACTTCAGTGACAGTAGAAATCACTGAGATGATGAAAATCTGCAAGTTTAAATTTGGTGCATTGTCCATAATGAAAGTAAAATAAGAATTTATCCAGTGGACAGTGACAACATGCTAACACTTATAATGATAGTTTTTAACGTGTAAAAATATGGAGCGGCATATGCGATTCCTTCCTTCATGGCATTACACACAGGGTGTAGAAAATAGCGCTGTACAGATGCGAGAGAAGAATCGGCACACAGTCTGTGCCCTGAGGAGTTTCTCTCGAGTACAGCATCCATTTTGTTTTGCATGTCTAAGTACAATAAACTTAGCATGTTTTGTTTGTTTGCTTGTTACAGTTTCTTTTCTGTCTTTCTGCACCTACAAATAATACAAATCATGCAAATAAAATATCAAACAAATATTTTAAATATTCAAAAACAAGGAAAGAATATCAAAAAAAGAAAACCTCATCATAGACCCCAATAACAGAAAAGATACAAGCCATAAAGTAAACTCCCTTTACTTATTATATTAATCTCCGTATCTGTGAAATAACTTTTGTATACAGTAACATTAACCCAAGTTATTGCAAGATGTTTAAATATTTATAAATAAAATCATACCAATAAATTTTGTTTGTTTTTGTGTGTGTTTGTGTGTGTGTGCTTGTTTCTTTGTGAATTAACTACTGTACTTATCAAGGTTCTACTATGTGCTCAGGAGTTTGCTGGCTCCCCATCTGCACAGATGCCTACTATTTAGGGTGACATGACTGCACCACCCTCCCTCTCTGTGTCCTGGCTTCACTTTGGTCCACTCTACTATATGTATGGAAAACAGTGATCTTTACAGAGTCCAAAATCAGTCATTCAACTTCCCGGCTGACTATACTTCATGGCTTCCTGTCATTATCAAGATAAAATAAAATATCCTCAACATTTCATGCAAAACCTTTTCCCCCCTTGACTACTATAGCTAAACTCATTTCTTCACTTTCACACCCTAAGCACTAGGTACATCTTACTTTCTTAACTCAAGTTTATCCTCACCCATTGGCCTCTGTATACATACTTTGTATTAAGAAAGTGTCTATGATGTCCTCTGTGGTTAAATTGTGTTGTGTGTGTATTTTTTTAATCACAAAGTCTGTTAGATGTTGTCTCACATGTTTTATTCCTCATGGAGATGATTATTTTTTCTTCTTAGATCTGTCAATACAGATTATACTCTCTCCTAATGTTGACACAACCCTTAAGAAATCACATTTAAGGATAATGTCTTCATTTTATATAAACCATTGAATTCTGCTTGCTACTTTTTTACCTAATGTTTCTGAAATAATACTGATAATTAAGATCAGCTTATAGTTTTGTTCTTTAGCATAATTTTTTGTTGGATTTAAGGATTCAAGTTATTCTAGTTTCATAAATCAAACTTAGATGTTTTATTTCTTAGTCTATAATCTGAAACAACTATGATCTTTGTTATATTTATTCCATGAATCTGTCTGGGCCTGAAATTATATGGAGGAGCTGGGTATCCACTTCCTCTCTTCCTGCATTAACTTTTTTCTCTAGTTCCTCTGCGAAGGTAGTCTACTTCTTTCTGGGGTCTAGATTTTAAATGTCCTCTACTTAGCTGCTGTTTTGGCTATTTTCTAGATTTTTTTCAAACAATTACCTTATGGATTTATTAATTCACTGCCTTTTAAAATATTGTCTAACTTGTTAAAGGATTGAAATTTGCTTAGAAAGTAGAACTTAAATGTTCTCTAAAAAAAGGTAAATGTGTGAGATGCAAATATGTTAGTGAACTCAGTGCAGAGGGGGGAGAGCCTATTACAGTGCATAGCATAGCAAACCACAATGCTGTGCACTTTAAATGTCTTACAATTTTATGTGTCAATTATACCTCGTTAAAATTGTGGAAAATCTTTTGTTTCCATAAATTTCTTCTGTTTATTTTCTTTTGGTTACTTTGGTACTCATTTTCTTGCATTTTGAGTTGAGCATGTTATTCAGTAATTTTTGTGCATAAAACTTTTATTAACATAGGTATCTATTGCTACAAATTTTCTTAGAATTTGACCATTGAAACAATCACAGGAAACTATTTTACCTGTGCATCATTGATCTGGAAGTTGTCATTCCACTATTGAAAAAAATGTATATTTTTGTATATTGTTTCTTTTTAACCCAAACTGTTTATATATTATACTAGTTTTTTTAAAGGAAAAGTTGTTTACATTATTTTTATAGTAAGTTATTATAAATGTGCCATTTAAAAAGTATATTCTATATTTCTAGGGTTCCAATTATATAATGCAAGTATAAATAATATATAAATACATATTATATATTAATATGTGCTTTTTCCATTTTCCATGCTACCATCGTGGTTCATGCCATCTCACTCTCCACCCAGATTACTGTAATCGTCTCCTAAAAGTTCTCCCTGCTTTCCCCTTACCCCCACCCACTAGTATTTTCCTAATGCACCAGCTGGAAAGATCCCTTTAAGATGTCCCTGAAATGTGACCCTCAGTCTCCCTCAGAGTTTTTATTTGCTTTCTGGGGATACCTCTGATTTCCTCCTGTAATGGCCCTCTTGTTCACACTCCTCCATCCACATCGATGCTGCTGCTTTTCATTTAAAATTTCTAACATGCTCCGCATATAAAACCAGCTATTTTCATGAGACAAGAAAAGATATATATAAAATTACATATAAGGAAACTGTAGGAATAGCCTCTCCACCCAACAGTAGGTTGGCTGGTTCAAAAGTTCCCAAGGTCCTCAGGTCACAACATATCGGGTGAGACTCCTCCTGGAGCCCCTGACAGCCTCCAGCAGTGTCCTAAGACATTCAGTATCACAACTTTTAAAATAAAGCATGTATATTTTTAAATTTTTTAAAAAACAGCTATTTCTTTTGTCTGATCCACACCCAGGTAGCCATGTGGTAACTCCTTTCTTTCCAACGTTTTGTTGAAATGTCAGTTTCTCAATGAGGTTCGTCCAGATCACTCATTGCACTCACACCCCATTTATGTTGCTCCACGTCTCCTTTCTTCAATATCATTTCACCAAATAACATACCAGATTGTTTGCATATTTATTATGGTTACTGTTCTTTGTTGCTTCTGTTCACCCCCAGTTGCTAAAATTCGTGCTCCTTAGGACTAGGGATGTTGTGCAGCTTTGTTCTCTGGTATTTCACAGTCACCAGGAAAGCGCTGGTCCATGACTGACACTTAGAAAAAATTACTGAGATATCATAGTGCAGGGAAGTTCACATGCAAGTACACTATTAAGTGCAAATACTTATTTAAAAGTAAGGCAATGATATTAATTGCTATAAATAAATCAACGAGTATCAGTGGCCTTTTTGCAAAGAGAGGACAAGTAGTGTTTCTTAAATTTCCTACTTGATAAAACAGGAGTTACTTCTTCCACCATCTTCACTGGAAAACAGCAAGAGTATGGAATATAATCAGTGTCCAATTTTCCTCTGTCAAGTGGAAACATGCCTCTGTCAGGCACAACAAAGTGAGGCTGTAAACGATAGTCCTTCCATACACATAGGATTTTTGCAGGTTTAAATGTTTTGGTGGGACTGAAAATTCTATAGTCTCTTTCAGATGTTTGCAGTTTCTACCTGGTATGTGATAACACAGTGCGTGTGTTTTAGAAAAAACAACTTGCAAATAACTTTTGAGCACTGAGTGAGCTTTCTAGTAATTAAAAAAAAACATGTACAAGGAAGTCTAAATTTCAGAACAACTGGTTTCCAGAATAAAAGTGAAAGCATATTTATAGTTCAAATTATTACACAGTCAACAATAACTTTATGTGGGTAAATGAGTCAATTTTAATGAAAAAGATGTTTCTGTCTTTGAAGGTAAATCTCAAAATTTAAGGATTTGTGAAGGCTCTAATCAACAGTCTTCAGGAAGTTTCTATAGCTGATTGTTTATCTCGGGCTTTGAGAAATGTAAGCTCTTTTTTGCCTACGGCCAAAATGTGTGGTGAGGCAAAGGGCCAGACAGCAGATTTACTTCCTGGGTCCTTTAGTTTCCTCCACTATGGCATAGATTTCATTAAATAGTGAGTTTTCTAATTCAGAACCATTAACTTGACAATCTGTTCTATCGGGTCGGCCAAAAAGTTTTAGGGTTTTTTCTTCTTTATATCTGTTCTTACAATAGTGCTTAGTTGTCTTTAACTTCATTTGAAACAGTTTTGTTAGGTTGTATTCTAACAGCTATCATACCAGTGTGCTGGTATGATATACATTTTTAAAAGAACTTATGAAAATTGGTGATGTTTTGAAGATGGAATAAGATACACAACATTTTTAGCATATTATGCTTTATTATTTCAAGAAAGGTAAAAATAACTGAAACACAAGAAAAGATCTGTGCAGTGTATGGAGGAGGTGCTGTGATTAACAAAACATGTCAAAAGCGGTTTGTGAAGTTTCTTGGTACTACTGACATTCTGGCCAAACAATTCTTTGCTGTGGGGCTCTCATGCATTGGAAGGTGTTTAGCAGCACCCCTGGCCTCTACCCACTAGAAACCAATAGTCAGAGGTAGCTGACATACTCAAAATATCCAAATCAATAAAGTTATCGGTGAAAGTGAAATATGCATCTTTTATTTTATGGAAAAAATAGATAATTCAGCCAACCTAATATTTTGCCTGTTTTATATCTATTTGTGTTACCTATGATAGTGATTAATATACAATGATGTTTGTGTGGTATGAGTAACAAAACTAGAACTATAAAATACTCAATCTAGATGCTTTTAAAGCACCTAGAGTTATTCACTCACCAAGTTTTTCCACAAAACATAACTTTATTGTCCTTTCTTTGTAACTATTCCAAGACTGGAAACCAGAATCTCCAAGTTCATTGATATAACTGGCAAGAAATAGCATTGTCTATTACCTGGGAGGCTGGATTCTGCAAACCCAGAGCAGTGACACACCATCTAAATAGGAGAAATTTGAAGACATATTCTCCATGTATGAAATGAATGAGACATATTCTCATTCATTTCCTTATTTGTGGGATGCTATATGTAAACAAATGGCATTTTCTCATGAATATTATAACTCTGGCATGGCCATGGTTGATGATTTAGTTGTTGTTTCCCTATGCAGATAAGTATTTTGCCATAAAATTAAAGGATTCCAAAATCACTTAAATCAGCCCTGGCTGGTGCAGCTCAGTGGATTGAGCACTGGCCTGCGAAGCAAAGGGTATCTGATTCAATTCCCAGTCAGGGCACATGCCTGGGTTGCAGGCCAGGTCCCCAGTAAAGGGGTGCATGAGAGGAAACCATAAATTAATGTTTTTCTCCCTCTCTTTCTCCCTCCCTTCCCCTTTCTCTAAAAATAAATAAATAAAATCTTTTTAAAAGTCACTTAAATCAATAGTTGACTATTTTTAGAGAATATTTATGAATATATATTTTCAAAATAATTATCTTTTTAGGTAGTCTTTGTTCACTTGTACTCCATATATATAATTTCCCATAAAGTATGTTTTCATGACTTCTGAGTGATCATTTAGAAAAGTCACCATTACAAATGAGTGTCATCCCAATGACCCCAAGTAAGTCCTTTGAAGTTAGTGGCTAGATTTAATTTTTTTCACAGCCCTACCAGAAAATAGAACATTAAAACAAGATCAGCAGTATTTCAAGACAAATAAGTGCAGTTAAACTTTCTTCTTTAGTTTCATCTTGACCTACATAATTAATGCCTTTTCTCCTGATCATGAGTCAGCAGTTCATTTCAAGAAATCATCTATTTCAGCAATAAATATGTAAGTCGTGACTCAGTCCCCAGAGGTCCCGTATCTGCCTCTAGAGGCGGTGTCACGTGGTCCTGAGCCCGAGCCCACGCTCACGGCCCCATTCCCTGCATCGAACATCAACCTGCCACAGACTTTTCCACCAACAGTCTGCTCTTACTGTTTTTTTTTTTTTCCCCAGGAGATTCAACTTATGCTTTATAAGCTGTAGCAAGAGTTTTTAAGCAATAATAGGAGAATAATTCTGACAAACCACTGAGATCATTTTGACCTTTGACAAGATCAAAATGGAGGAAAATTGAATACCTTATTGTGGTCTGAAACACACCCAAACTGTACAGAGTCAGTTAATGGTTACCCTGAGGATAAGAAGCTATTAAGACCAATGAGGGCATTTGAAAATTTCCCAGACTTTCTAATCTATTTTATGAAGCATGCGTTACGATTTTCAACAGTGAGAGGTGTATTTTATTTGGAGAAACCTAATTTTCTTAAAAATCTATTTGCTAACAAATACTATCCTAGAGTTTGCCCATGGATTATGATTAGAAAATACTTATATCAATTGTAAAATATAATATAGCTAAACATTTATATTAAAACTATGATCATAAAATAATTTTGTTTCTTTATTGAGATAATTCAAAATTATAGAAAAATAAATGTTTTTCATAGCTACTTATTTTAGCATCACTGCTTATTCATGAATGCCATGCCTTACAGTAACTAGTTCCTAGAGTAGGCACTACCTGCTGCCATTTCTAATTCAGGGATTTTAGGAAGGCAATACCAGAGAGTTATCAGAGCAGACTCATTGTTATATTAATAGGTGTGTACAGTCATAGGTATCTCAGGAAATGAAAGAGTTACATAATTAATGTTAGCATTCTTTATATGAAAAATTAGCATTATTACAAATTTACCTTTGATAAAATGTGAAACTTTTATTAAGAACAGTTGAAGACCATAATGAAATTCAAACCAAAAGCACAATAAATTAACAGGTTCTCAGGAAATAAGAGAGTTCTGCTAAAAACATCTGTTTTGGGGGAAGGATACACCAATACACACGGTTTCTGTAGGAAAGGCATTGCCTATAACTTAAGTTATTGCACAGCAACTGAAAATTCTGATAGAATAATGTCAGTTTCATTAAAAACCAGTTCTTACTATTTACCATGGTATATTTCAAAATGCACAGTTTTAAGATACTCTCATTACTCAAACCTTCAGAAAACTTGTGTTATTTGTGACATATCAGAATGCAAGACACTTTAGACTTTATTTTCTGGGTTATATAATATTTCAATATAACCTAAGTGGCAAAATCAAAAAGAAACATATTAATTTTGCTTTAGCATTTCATAATAATGTCTATAAAGAATAAAATTAAAATATGATATAACTGTATAAATATTTACATGCTCTAATTCTGTGTTTGTGCATTATTTTCAAATATTTTCAGCACCATGAAAGATTGACATTTAACTTGATATTTAATGCTGAAATGGTGCTATCCATGAAAATACCTCATTTGAGTGATTGGAGAATGAACAAATAAGGTTTACTGAAAATTTATTTTGCTTATGACTAGATTAGCTCATGCAGGAACACTGAGAAGTATTGGTAAATGACTCTTCTGCCTATAGATAATAAATGCATATTGTGATTATAATAATAAACAGGATTTACCACAAGTTAAAATGATAGATACAAAAATACAACAAAACCACACTTCTCAAGATAAATATGGTAAATAACATCCCGAGTTACTAAAAATATTTTAAATTTTGGGACTCCCTAATGTTATTTATTCAGGTATCGCATTATGTGCAAGCCCTCAAATGGTCTCAAAAATTTGGCCACACTTAGATGTCTTACAGATAAACAGTGAAGAAAAAGAAATTAACTCTGATATCGGAAGTTGGCACACTGAGGCCTGCACCTGTTTTGGTAAATTAATTTTTATTGGAACTTATCCATACCTATTCATTTATGCTGGCCCATGAATGCTTTTGTATTACAATGGCAGATTTGAGTAGTTGTAATAGACACAGTATGGCTGAAAAACCTAAAATATTTACCATCTGGCCTCTATAGATAAAGCTTTCTGGTTCCTGTTCTATATTAATGATAACATGTTTAAATCTGGTATAAACAATAATATGGCTAATTTAGAGAGTTTAAGATAAAACTCATCCCCAGCTACTTATCTATTATCTATCTATCTATCTATCTATCTATCTATCTATCTATCTATCATCTATTTTTCTTCTCTGAAGGCCAAATAATAGTATTTTTTGTATACTGAGATTTATTTTACACATAAACCGAATTCTTAATTTTCATATCAACTGTTGTTCTAAGTTACTTTGATTATATACAAAATTAGTATCTAACCCTCTAAATGATGTCCATATCTATGGTTATGTTTTTATTATGCTTGTTTGCTTAGTTTGTTTTTTAGATTCAATTGTTGAAAGTTATGAATGTATTGCCATGCTAATGTTTGCAGTTTTGATCTTTTTCTTAAATAAGTCCTTTTAATATTTCATGTAATAATGACTTGGTAATGAACTCCTTTAGCTTTTACTTGTCCAGGCAGCACTTCATCTGCCCCTCAATTGTAAATAATAGCCTTGCTGGGTGGAACAATCTAGGTTGTAAGTCTTTGTTTTTCATCCCTTCGAACACTTCTTGCCAGTCCCCTCTCATCTGCAGTTTCATTTGAGAAACGAACTGTCAGTCTTATGGGAACTCCTTTGGAGGGTTATTAGTTGGGAGGGAGAAGGGGCAGAATGGTGGAAAAGGTGCAGTGATTAAGTAAAATTGGTAGGTACAAAATAGGGGAATGTAAGGTACATTATAGGAAATGGAGAAGCCAAAGAACTTACATGTGTTACCCATGGACATGTACTAAGGAGGGCAACTGCTGGAGAAAATGGGGACACTAGGTGGATGGAGGCTAAGGGGAAAATTTGGACAACTGTGATAATAGCATGGTCAGTAAAATATATTCAAAAAGAAATTAATGACTAAATCTTAATATGGATGTATTAATTAGCTATTGCTGTGTAATGAATGACCTGAAAACCAAGTGGCATAAAACCATAATCACTGTCATTGATCATTAGTCTCACCTAACTGAGGTTTGTGTCAACTGGATTAAATCTACATCTCAGATGAGACTGTTCGTGCATTCTCAGGAAGGCTACGGGTCACCATGGGACAGATGGGCAATGGGAGCTTCACCTGGACTGATTCTCCTGCACGTGGTCTCACTCCCTATTACGCTTCTCATTGTTTGGCAGGGATGGAAGAGACAAGAACAGGTAGTCTCTCGATACTTCATTCAGCTCAGAATTGAGGAAAAATCGAAGAATTGGAGGGTTTTTGCAATCAGTCCACCATCAATGTAAAAAATTACAACTGAATAATTTTTTGTAACAGCTTTTTAGGGGGAGCAAAAAATGACTGAGTGCATGGCTACAAAGAGAGCTGGAGAACAAGGGCCTGTTTGGAATCATCTTACTAAAGATGTTATATATTAGAAAATAATTAGCAGTATCACTGTCTTGTAAGTAAGAAATACTTTAATTAAAAGATAATATTTAGCCCTGGCTGGTGTAGCTCAGTGGATTGAGTGCAGACCTGAGAACCACACGATCGCGGTTCGATTCCTAGTCAGGGCATATGCCTGGGTTGCAGGCCAGTTCCCAGCAGGGGACTCACGAGAGGCAACAATACACTGATATTTCTCTCCTTCTCTCCTTCCCTTCCTCTCTAAAAAATAAATAAATAAAGTATTTTTAAAAAGATAATATTTGTATATTCACAGTAAAGTTTTACTTATTTCAATTATAAAAAGTGAGGGTTTTTTTTTTGAAGCACATAGTCAAAGCAGAAGCAAAAAATTGGACCCTGGACATCAGAAATCAGTAAACAAAGAATTCACTTAGGAAGTTCATTTGGGGACCGCAGTAAGTTGTAAAATCAAGAGTTTTTAAAAGGAAGCCATTGATGTCTATTTGTTCATTAGAGACATGATAATATGGCAGATACGACTCAGAAAACCCAGGATGAAAAATGAATGAAAATTAATAAAAGAGAAACAACATATGACAAGATGTTTTTTAAACACTCTAAAATTAACCAGGCATGTTTTAATATAAGGTTTTATAGGTAGAGAAAACACCTTACATAGAACATGATGAAAAATTATTATTTATTAGGCCAAACAAGAAAGCTGGCATACTTACAATACAAATTCAGTTTATGAAGAAGAAATTAATTTAGTTAAAATATCATTCACATAGTCCTTATTTTTTTGTATTACATAATTCAAAATACTAAAAAACTGGGAAAATTCTAGTGTTGTGATGAAATATAAGATATTTTAGTATTTCACATCTCTAAAAGCTATGGTTTACTTTTTGGTATCTTTTAACTTGTTAAGAGTTTCATCCAAACTTTTTGATTTCTCTAAATAAAAACATTATAATTCATTAAATTAATCAATTTAAATAATCGAATCACTTGGAGTTCTAATTACTTTGATTAAACCTTTAAATTATGAAGCGGATTTTCATTATTTAATCAATGCCATCTCTCTGCCAAAACAAGTAAATATAAATGGGCATTTTACTTAGCTCATTTCTTTAAATGTATTATCACAAGTTTATTAAATAAAAATTAGATATTTTTCTAAGAGAATAGAATTGTATTTAAAGTTTAAGTTTTTAAGGGCAATAACTCATTCTTTTGGCCCTGATACATTTTTGCTTACTTCTGGAGATGCAATGTATAAACATATTAAAAGCTGAAATAAAAACAAATTCTGAGGTCAGTGTTTACACAATACCTTTTTATTTTAAATAAAATGATATTGAAACATACTGAAATAAGCCTTTTTCAGTTACAGTACATAATAATTGACTTATATACAAGAAACAAATTTCAGTAAATGTTATTTTACAAGATGTATCCTAAAGAATATAGAATGACCTAATGTTACATACTTTTGAGGGATGAAAACAATGGGAGAATTAATTATACCTTGGCATGGCAGCATGTTTTTCTTTAAATTCATACTTAACAATACTGATAGTTTGAATAACTATTTTATGTTGTACACAAACATATGTGTATACAAAGTACAATACAGCATGTGATTTGGTATATACTTCTAATAAGGTGTTTCTCAAAAGCAAATAAATTATCTATCCTGAAGAAATAAAGAGGTATTTCAATGCTACACATCTTGATAGATGAAAAATAGGTTGATTAACAGATGAAATGTGTAAGAGCTCTGATTTGACCTTTTTAAGCAGGCATGATCAGTGTTCTATAGAATCAATCTTTGGCTAGCAATAAAAAATGAATTACTTTGAAGTCTATTACATTTTGTTTATTTTATTGGGTTTTTTCCTTTCCCTTTCTTCCAGAGCAAAATTGAAAAGCTTTTTTCAACATCAGCCAATATCAAACATTTTGCCAGACAGGCAAAGAAGTGGAAGTAATATCATAAAGATTAATGACTAAATTTATTTTAGAACCTCTGCTTTTGTAGCTTTGGAAAGAAAGTGATTCATTGCTGAGAAATCAGGATAATGTAATAAAAAATCCCGGTGGTACCATTCTTGACCTTTAAAGCCAACCCACATTTGCAGAATGGAAAAGTGAGCAGGAAGCTTGTGTTCAAAACCTTTCCTAGTTATTCTTGGTGTCATACCAGCTACACAGTGATCCTTACCAATATTTCAGAGTCTGATGGAGCAGGTACCCTTTGTACCCAAAGGTCATATTAAGAACTGGAAAAGAGAACAGCATGAAGGAAGTCATCTCCAGTAGTACTAATCATAGCTACAGAAGAATGTAGAAAGTAATTTAAAAGGCATATTTTGGGGAAACATTTTAGAAAAGGTAATCTAATGGTAGACTTAACTAAGGAGCTTCTATAGCTATAATGTGTTTGTCAATATTTAATTACAAGAACAGAAAGGTATTCAAGCTGATATGTATTTAAGAGTTTATTTTGTTTAAACACATAGATGATCTCATAATATTTGTAGAACTAGAAAAACTGCACACCCAGGGTACATGAATCTGGAATTGGTAAGTTAGACATTGAAGCCACTGCCTCTTTTCATCTCTATGTCTCTCTGCATTATCAAATGCACTCTCCTAGTTCTCTCCAATTGCTGATTAGCTGTGACTTTCCTGATCACCAGTGGCTTCTGCACTCCCTATCATTCACTTCGTTATTACATCCAAATGACCACTCAAGGTCAACACCCAGAATAATCTGTTTCTAGTTCTAATGCTTATAGAATCAGAAAATTCACTCATTGTAGCATAAAGATTAGATTCCTTAAGTCAAAACTTCTGTCCTCTTATAGTGTTAAAAGAGTTAGATGCTACAAAAAAAAAAGGAAAAAAACCTGAGAAGGCAGGAAAATATGGCTGGAACTTCAGTTGGTTGCATCGTATTTACAAAGGGGGTATAGGTAGGGAAGCAATTATGAGCTTCTCTACTGAAATTAAGTAGATTAAGGGTAGAAAAGTTCACCAATTTAAACCTTTTGAGTGAATTTATTTACAACTAAATGAGGGCCTGTGTTGCAATCTCCAAAGTAAAAGTTCTAATTCTCAAAATATGTACTGATGTACTATACCATACTGACTATTTTTCCAAGGATTACTAAAACTCTCTGGAGCATAATGAGACACAAGTGATAGTAAACTAACCAGAATTAGAACAGTAGATTATTCATGATAGTAGAGGAAAGAGGTACAAAGTCACGAAAGAATTTTGAGAGCAAAATATTCAGGAAAAAATACAGCAAATACAACTTAAAATATAACATCATGGTTATATTGTGACTTTGATATTAAGCAGCTTTTATACAAATATTTCCTTTCTAAATGTTTTATTTTTATTTTTGAGAGGGAAAGGGGGAGGAAGAGGAGAGAAACATTAATGTAAAGACAAACATCGATTTTCTGCCTTTTGCAAATGCACTGATCGTAGACAGAGCACATAGCCTGCATCCCAAGCATGTGCCCTGAATGGGAATTGAACTGGCCACCTTTCCACTTGCAGGATAATGCTCAACCAACTGAGCCACACTGGCCAGGGTCAAAATTTCCTTTTTTATAACCTAAGAAAGTTGAAGTCGATTCATATCATGGTCATTTGTTGAGCACTAACTGGTCCAGAAAATATACCTAGAGCTAAAATTTATTATTATTATTATTAAATTAATAAATAATACCTTACCCTTGGTGTCAGGGAACTTACAATCTAGAGATGATATGTGTTGTACCTCTAAAATCCTGCCAACCTAAATGTTTTGGGGACATTAGTGGTATTGAGGGAAATATTGACACACCCCTTCTAGGTGGTGAACTCCTGGTCATCTCTCAGGCCATTCTGTCTATAGGAAATAGCTCCTAACTCCTGAAAAGCCTCAATCATTCTCCATCCATGATTTTTATAGTGGATTTTACATAGCATTTAGAAAACCATGATGTATTTTTTTCTTCTCTCTTTATGTCTCCCTGATAAACTGAATGCACTGAATGTAAGGTAGATGAGGCTCCATTTTTGTGTCCATAAGGTGTATTACTTTACAGGTAGATGCTCAAAAGTAAATAGGATATCATTATACTGAAACAAAGAATAATATAAAATGCCTAAAGCTCATGGTATAGTTTGCAACTGACAAAAAGAATCCACCATAAGTAAAATAGTAAAATAATGGTTTATCAATATCAAAGGTAACTTCCTGTTAAGAAATCCTTTTTCAATGCCTAAACAATTAATAATCATTCACATAAATAAGACATACAATATGTGTTAGATCAATATCTAAAACTGGCCCCTCTTCTTCAACCTTGCTGTGCCCTCTCATCCTTCATAACATTGCCTGGAATTCTTCCCTCGAGTCTGGAAGACTCACAGGTCCCTGACCCTGTGATCTGCCTTAGCCTTTGGATGCTGCTTCTGCTGTTTCCCTTAGAACCCCACCCACATGAAAAGCAAGCTAGATCTGACCTCCTATAGCACAAGGGACCATGTGGAGCTGAGCACTGTCATGCAGGCCCAGCCTAGGCCACCCAGACCAGCAAGATCCCAGAAACCCAACCACAGATGCATGAGAGCTCAGCCCAATGTAAGATCATCACATCCATATAGACACGTAGGAAATAATAGCTTTTTATTGTTTGGAACCACTAAGTATAGGGGAGTGGTTATTTAGCTGACACCACAGAATACACAAGTTTAAAAGAAGAAACATATCTCATTACATTAGAATAGAAAGCAGATAAATGCAGATATGATCAAACTTATAAACGTTTAAATATTTTACAAAGCATAACATAGATGCATCAGTACAAACCAGTATCTAAACTAGATTAAAAACCAAATTACAATTATTCTTTTTCATGGGAACATTTCTGTCCCATTATTTCATGAAAAAAATCACTAACTTAGGGTTTTATATTCACATAAAAATAATTAAGTATCATAATAAAAAATTGTATTCATAAGGACATCAATATTTATATCAATTCCTATTTTTATATTGCTCTTCGGCATCCAATATTTTTGTAAGTTATATTTAGACTCATAAAAGTGATTGGAAATAAGGTTTTTTTTTACTTGATTTCCTGGCTTTGCCATCACTAAAACTGAGCAACTGAAACACTAGCTTTGCTCTGTTATTTCATTCCATTTTTCCTTTTTAATCGCTGGATGATGACTTACTTAGATCAATATCATGACTTATAGAGCTATTTCTTTATCTGGAGTATTAAACCATATGAAGATTAATAATCTTTCTATTAAATTACCTCTGTCCATCAAAAAAGTTTGGGACAAATGTTTATCTTATATATAAATGTCACCATACATATAAATAAAAATGTAGTTCCATTTGGATAATGCTTTTCTCTCACAGACCAAAAAAAGTCACATTTACCTGGTTTTCTATGGGGATTTTAATATACATTTGATCTTCTGCTGAGTCTTTATTTTAAAGATGAATCATGATGCATCTTTTCTCCTTTTTTTTTTCTAAAGAGTCAGGAGAGTAATAAAAGGACCTTAGGAAAGTCTTTAAGATTAAAATTTTAAAGTCTAAGGACTTCAAACTAGATATTTGTGCTTAATAATACATGCATAGTAGATAGTACTTGGAAATGCAAAAGAATGTGTGAAAGAAAAATGCACAAAAGTAGAAAATTTTACACTGCTGCACTACATTTGAGTTCTCAAGGCTTTAATCCCTGGATCATGGAGCTTATTGCTGAAAACAGTTATGACATCACTTACATATGGAATCTAAAAGAGCCAAACTCATACAAACATAGAGTGGAGTGGTGGTTACCAAGGGCTGGGAGATGGGGGAAATAGAGAGATGCTGTTTAAAGGTACAAACTTGCAGCTCCTAGATGAATAATTCCTGGAGATCTAATGCACAGCCTGGTGCATTAGAGCACCAATACTGTTTTATAAACTTCAAAGTCGCTAAGAGACTAGATTTTTTCCCCTTTTTATTGACTTTATTGGGGTGACACTTTTTATAAAATTATATAGGTTTCAGGTGTGTAATCCTGTGTATTTTATTGTGTGTTCACCACCCAAGTCAAGTTTCCTTCTATCACCATTTATCCCCCCATACCCTCCTCCACCTCCCCAACCCAACTTTGCCTCTGGTAATCACCATATTGTTGCCTATGTCTATGAGTTTGTTCTCAACATAAAAAAGGAATTAAAATTATGTGGCACAATAAAGGTGTTAGCTAATGCTAAGGTGGTAATCATATTGCAATATACAAGTATATCAAATCAACACTTTGCACAACTTACAAAGTTTTATATGTCAATTTTATACCAATTTTAAAAAAGACAAATTATCGGTCCAACTTCAACTTCTTTACATAGTTTACAACCCAAATACCTAATTATCTATGGGAAATATCCATTTGAATACCAGGTGAATTAAACTAACTAAATCTTCCCCATCCCTACAACCTAAATTCTATCATGAGTAAAACCATGATTCATCCCTTTGCTCAAAGCAGAAAGCTGGTCAGTGGCCGTGATTTCAGTTTTTCATCAGAACCCTCCCTCTTCTTCAACTGCCTGTTTTACAACTTGCCACATCTATTTCTAAAACTTGTTTGCTTCACAACTCATCAATCTAAGTTAGGCTAAAACTATATCACACCATGACTCAAGCCACAGCTTGCATATTAGTCACTGTTAGGGGCCTGTTTCAGGTCCCTATAAACTCAGCTCCTGGGACCAGGAGTGTCTGTATTGAATATCTTCTTAGGAATCTTACAAATTGTATCTCCTCTTCCTGTAACACTCTCCCACACTCATCGGGTCCTTGGGTAAATTCTACTTATTTTCAGGCATCATTTCCTCCACGAAGTCTTCCTTTGTCTACATAATTGGGTGTGGATTCTCGTGTTTTCCCAGAGCATCCTATAATTATCACATCACATCCCTCACTGTACCACTTCCTCACCCATATCTCCAATTAAACTGGGACATTTCAAAAACCACACCCTCTTTTTCTCATTCAGTGCAGTAACAGCTTAGCAATACTCTAATGTCCAGCCAAGTTCATAATAAAAAATATATTTTTGAATAAATTAAATACTGGGTAAGTCAACTTGCAATAACTTAGATAGATAACCATGATTTGTCTATTGATTACATGCATTTCAACATGAATTGCTAAACTGAATATTTTTCTTAATAAACCGTACAATATTTATTAAGTATACTGAATAAACCAAGAAGGCAGATTGTTAAAGTAGAAAGAATGTTGAGTTAAATCAGGAAAGAGGAGAGCCAGCTTTGAAATACATTTACACCTGTGAAACCATCACTACAATAAAAATAGTGAACATACCCCAAACTTAACAAAGTGTACACTTAAAATAGTGCACTTTAATATATGTCATTTATACTCCAATAAAGTTGTTTTCTAGCAGTAGAGTTAAAATGGCCAAAGGAAAACAGTACAAATTGAGTTCTGAATGGCCACTCAGTGAGCAGTTGGAAATAAAATTCATATCACCCCTGAAAACACACCGCCAGAGTTATATCAGTCATCTTCCCCCCAAAGAGAACATGAATAAATATACTACATAAGGAACTTATTCTAGCCACTTAGATAAAAATCAAGGAGATCCCTTGCTACACACATTCATTTTTGGAAAACATTTATTGTTTTCCTCAGTGAGTGTTATTACTCTCTCAAGTATCACTGGCAGAATTACCCTGCTGAAATTCCGTTCCTCTCTAAATGCCTAAATCACTGTGTGAACAGGGCAGTGATTGACCAATATAAATCTAAATCATAAAATTGTGTATTAATAATTAAAGTCTTTATGAGAAATCTATTTTTACCTAAACTTTCAGAGAAAAAGCAGTCATTGAGGATGATCTCAAGGTTGTATTTCCTGTCAGCACTCGGAAAGCTGACTTATGGCCAACACTTATTTTAAGCTTGGGGGTTGAGATAACAGTTCATTTACAGATAAAAAGCTTTCAATGCTCCCCATAAAGCTGCAAAATATAAGCTTTCAATAACTGGGCAATATTCCTCTATAGTAATGGAATAACTGCCTGAGAAAAAACTTGTGTTAGTCATCATTTTGAATTTCTCATTCTCATGAGCACGAAACTGCATTTTCTAAGACCAAAAGGCATCCTGAGGAAGGAACATGCTGTTGGCTGCTATGATTAACTAATTTGGTTCCCCGTAAATATATAAAAATAAAAAGTCAACCAGACAATTGCAGTTCGATTCCCGGTCCGGGCACATTCCTGGGTTGCAGGCCAGTTCCCTGCAGGCCAGTTCCCAGCAGGGGACGAACGAAAGGCAATCGTACATTGATGTTTCTCTCCCTCTCTCCTTCCCTTTCCCTCTAAAGATAAATAAATAAAATCTTTTTAAAAAAAGTCATTTTCTTTTCTGGTTTTTGTTATTGCTTTGACAAGTAGTAAAAAGAGATAAAAATAATTGTTTTTCTTTTTCCCACTAATTCCAAGAAGTGTACTAGGCATTCCATAAACAGTATCAATACCATTATTTTAATGAAATTACAGCCGTAGGCAGGGGGTTGTCAGTTCTTTTTTTATATAGAGCAAGTATTATATTTATGGTCTTTAGTTATAACACTATAACAGTTATTTTTCAATTAAGTTATGGACAAAAATATGACACAGGGAGTTTAGCAGGATTTAAGAAGTTCGAAATGCGGTTTTCGTTAACTACTAGAATGACTACTTGTAGTATGATTACAACTCTTTTCATCCCATTCAAGAACAGGGAGACATTTATAATTATCACAAGATTGTTCATGTTTACTTAAGACAATTAGCTCTGACAATAATTTATGAACCCACAAAATCTACTTGCTTCTAATAAATACAAAACCAGTCTGTTTTAGTTCTCATAGGGATTAAAATGATAACTCACATGTAGCCATACTCACATTTAGTATGTAGAATACCCTTACTAAATACACTTTCCATTAACCCAGATTCTACCTGAAAAACAAAACGAACTAGACAACTGCTGGGACGGACATATGTGTGTTTATCACGTGACTATGGCTCAACCAATTTTTACAATGTAAACAGACTCATGAAACCAGCAACCAGATCCAGAAACAGACATTATCACAATTTCAGACACACACCTGCATTTCCAGGCATCATTTCCACCCACAAGGCAACCACCATCCTAACTTCTAATACCCTAGGGTAACTCTTCTATGTTTTGACCTTCTGGTAAGTGGAGCCACATGATAGGTTCACTTTTGTGCTTAGCTTCTTTTGTTAAACAATAGGTTTACAATATTTATCTAACTTGGTGTATATTGTTGTAGCACATTATCATTGCTAATTAGTATTTTAATTATATAGGCTTTAAAGAATTGAAAAATCAACATAGTTTGTATATAACAAATATATTTTGTTCTACATGGATATATTCTATAACAGTGTAAATGTATCTGCCAATAGGCAAGTTTATAAAACAAAAATAATGAATTATTTCATTCTCCAATATTTTAAAATATTGGCACTGTTTTAAAACAGTGCCATTGTTTTTCTATAAAGTTTTTCCTTTGCCTTTTGATCAGCTAGAAACAAGTATAGAAAAATGTAGCACAAAAGAAAAATAGAAAGTATAAGTTACTGTCTCCACAGTAAATATTACAATTGTTATATCCAGAATAATTACACTTCAAATTAGTAAATTAGTTTGCATTATACCTACATTCTTCAGTATAAAGAGATTCATATTTTACATTTACATGATGCTGGAGAGATAATAAAGTTTTCTCACTTCTGTTTCATATAACATAGAAACAGCGATTATGCGACTACCTCCCATATGTCTTGTGCAATACAAACTAAGGTGTAACATTGTGAAAAACAAACTTCAGCATCACAGTTATTGTCCTTAAGGAAAATAGTTCTTGGAGCTGACTATGATGAAGGCGGAACTGGAAATGGAGGAGTAGGAGAAGCAAACGATGAAATATGGAGAATGCAACAGTCCTGTTTTTATAATGCCCTTAATTTCCTCATTTTGAAAATGTTACTTTCACATTCTGGCTTTTCATATCCCCTGCTCTTTCCTTGCAATCCCCAAACTATGATTTTGAGGTTGAATGTGGACATGATAGGAAGAAGGAGACCTATTAAGTTTGGCAACCATAGCAAACACCTTTCGGGAGAATCTCCAAACTCAAAGATAGAGTTCTTGAAGATAAATGTCTGTAGACTGTAAGTTCCTTATGGAATCTTCTCAGCTGGTGGTGGAGACCCACCTCCACTTCTAGGGGGGGCTGTCCTGGCCCCATACAGATCCACAGAGGTGGGAGTCCTTCTTTAAGGAGGGAGCTCTCAAGCCCCATGGTAAGGATGCCAATGCCTAAGAGTCTAGGGACAAGTGGTATGTTTCACAACTGAGGGATGAGAACCTTATGTCCCTCTACAGGCCATGCAAAATTTGTGAAAAGCACCAAAAGTGAGAAAGTCAGGACCAAGTCCTAAGAAACATTGTGTAGGAACACAAGGAAACAATTTGGGTAAAAGGGACAAAAGTCACTCATTCACTGACTATTTCAAAAGCAAGAAACTGGAAAAAGGTTAAAATTTGAACACTCAGCTACTGGTGGATAGATAGGCAAAGTTTCAGCTTTAGAATTTCCAGTTTTACTCTAAATTATGCAGTGTATAGTCTAGGATTTCTCATTCCTCTGCTGACTTGGGACACCATTGGCCTTGGGCCAGCAGTTCTGCAGAAGCAAGCCTTAGAGGATTTGACAGCCAACACTGGAAGGATGATATCCTAACTTACATACACCATTCAATTCTTCTGTCTCCACCTCCCCCTACAAAATTAGAACGTTGAGTAAGACCATCTCTATGTGTTTTCTTGGTCTGCAGTCTTCAATTTTTCCATGTTTTTAACATTTTTTCACAGTTGTTTTAGAGGTTAACACTTCTGAAAGTCATTTCAACCATATGATTTTGAAAATTCAGACTCACTGAAAAAGCAGAATTAATCTAGCAATAAAAATAGAAAAGGGTCAACAGTGTCTAAATCCAAAGAAAAAGCGAATGAGGTTGTGATGAGAAAATTATACCTGACCTCACCTTTCTATTTCCTTTGGCTTTGGTTTATTCTAGGATGCTATATTTCCATGGGAATCATTCATATTTGCTGTAGGTAAATACCTGTGCTCTGAATTTACTGAGACAGGAAGCAGAAGGCCAACGTATAGGCCAAGGGTAACTCAAACACGGAAAGAACATTTGAGAATGAGGTATGTGAATGCAAACTTTGAGGATTAGACAAGTTTTATTTTGGGGAGTGGTAAGCATTTACAGAAAAATGTAATAGACTTGGTTTTAAACAGATGAAATAAGAAAGGGGGCTGGCCCTGTTTTTCTTTTTTTAAATATTTTTGGGCAGGTGTTCCCCTCCCATTTTCTCCATTCTTAAAGCTGTCCTGAGTTGCTACAAATAATTTCAAAAAAAATTTAAAAAGTCCTTAAAATTGTAATGCATTGAATGTAGAATATTTGTCCTAGTCCTATGTTTAGCTAATATTGAGGGGAAACATAACTTATACTTGATATAAATTCAGCCTCTGGACTGAACACAGAAAACAGGTACATAGCTTATCCATCCAGATGATACAATTTTTTCCTCAAGTATAAATGCTGAATGATATTTTCCATTTGTAAACCACCCTAATGGGTTTAACTGAACACAGATGTTCTTATGAAAAATAAACCAATAAAATAAAAATATATAAACTAAACATATTTTCCAGATTCTTTTATAACAGATACATTGTTAGCACATATCAAATAGCTAAGCAGTGGTTTTCTAAATAAATATGAAGACTAAAAATTGCTAATTCACCTTCAATTTAATTTAATACTATACATAGAATATATAACAATTTTTACTAAATTCCAGGTTATTTAAAACACAGAAATCTAAAGCACAGTCTTTATTGAACAGGCTTTTAATATGTTTGTAATATACAGGAGATGTTTTTACAAACCTATACAGAAGTATTTAGCTTGAATACTAAATTGAAGGGCTGTTGTCAAAGAAAAGCAAAACTTTTTTAAAATTTAATTTATTGAAATTGAATTTATTAGGGTGAAATTTAAAAAATTTAAATCTATTTTGTTTAATAAAGTTGCTTGTTTTGTTTATAAAGTGCTTTTTAAAAGACTAGTATATTTTTAGTGGAAGAAGGTGGTAAAAATCTCAACTGAAGTTGACTTAACTATTAGAGCTTCCTGTCACTGAATAATTTAAATTATTTGGTTTTATGTTTTTACCTAACTACTATTATAAGACCCAAAATACAATTATCATCAAACCAAATAAAATCAAATTTAAAATGTTCAGTAGTTTGGTTGGTTGATCATGAATTTTAAGATTTCCTAGACAATACCACACAGTATAACCCAGCAGTATGCTGAACGGATTGCTTTGGTGCTGGTTGGTGTGGGGCCAGGGGATTGTTTGTGTAAAGGTCAAATAAAGGCAGCCGATTGAGGGCTTAGCTTGGTATATTGGTTGATAGAAAATTAGAGTCAGCTCTAACTCTTAAAGTGAGTTAAACAAATCAGACCTGTCCATGAGCACAATACAAAGAATTTCAAAGACTGCAGATGTAAATACTATCAAATTGGGGTTTCTCTGTAGTATTTTTTATGGTTGATTATGCTTTTCCTTATTTACAAATGATATGAGTAAACCGATATTAATGTGACCATATTACATCATCAACCAGGATTCTTTAGAAGGTGAAGAGGGAACTATTTCTAGTTATTCCAGGTGAAAAAAAAATCAGTTCACCAGGACTGTTTTGAATAAGTGAAATGTGTGGTCATGTGACTTAGAAAGGCTCCAGGAAACTTTTTAAAAGCAGCTTTCTTGTTTGTCTTTTCTAAGCCTTAAGTACCAATCACAATAATCACTATTATTGACAATGAATAGTACTGACAGAGTTGCTAAGTTGGCTGCAAACAGGTGCTGGTAACAGACATTAAAAACAGAAACAGCGAGCCTGGTCTTTCTGGGTAAGATTGAGTATTTCTATGGTCCTCAGGAGCCCCAGAGAAACTCCAAGCCTGGCTCACTAGAACCTTTGTCTCATTTGAGCCAAAGTAGCTTTAGTGTCAGATGCTCAGATGAAGCTGGGACCCAAGAGTCAAGCAGTCAAAAGAATTGAGAGAACCAAATCGTAGCGCATTGTCTCCTGACATGGGATCATTCTGACTGCAGAACTGTGGGCAACTGGGTTGAGAGCCCAGGGAACTCATTGAGCAAGTCGCATAACTAGGGCCCGGGCCAATGTTCAAGGTGCTCCAGCTCAAAACGAACACATGTGGGTTTCCTGAACAGGCCACTAATGTTGTGTTCTTTTTTATTATTGTGGCAAAAAAAAAATAGCATGAGGTCTACTTTCTTAACAAATTTTTAAGTGTACAATACAATATTGTCTACTAAACAGAGCAACATGGCATGTAAGATTTCTGGAACTTGTTCATAACTGAAACTCCTTATTCTCTCTGCAACAGCCCCCAACAAATACAGTTCTTATTTTCTGTTTCTATGAGTTTGACTCCTTTAGATACATCATTTAAACCAATATGTTTACATTTTTCTTATTTATTTATTTTTATTGTTGTGCAAGTACAATTGTCTTCATTTCCTCCCACCAAAGCCTCCCACCCCCCACTCCCACCTCCCACCCTGGATCTTACCCCCCTTTGGTTTTGTCCATGGCTCCTTTTTACCTGTTCCTTGATGACCCTTCCCCTTCTTTCCCTCATTATTGCCCTTCCCCTCCACTCTGGTTACTGTCAGTTTGGTCTTTATTTATTTTTAATGTATTTATATATAAAATTGTTATATATTTATATAAAATAAAGATATTTTGCTTGCTTGATTGTTTTGTTGATCAGGTTCCACTCGTAGGTGACCTCATATGATATTTGTCACTGCCTGGCTTACTTCACTTAGCATAATGCTCTCCAGATCCAATATTTTAGAAAAATACTGTTCATAGTCATTTAGAAGGAAACTGAGTGGTAAATGGGAGAAACACAAAGAAAGAAGAACCTCTTTGTTAATCTCCTTGTGGCAGACTGAATAACAACCCCCAAAGGTATTCAGGTCCTAGTGCCAGGTCCCTGTGAATATCTTATCTTAATGGCAAAAAGGGACTTTGTAGACCTGTCAGAGTTAAAGATTTAAGATTATCTGGACTTACTGAGGCAAGCTCAATGTAATCACAGATAATAAATCTGTGCTGTTTTGTGTTGCCAACCTTGTGATCATCTGTCATATCAGGAACATCAGCAAACTGCATTCCCCCAGATGTAGAGACGGGCCACAAAATTGAAAACCTCACTCGGCAATACAAATCTGTAGTTACCTGTATCCAACACTTTAAAGCGCAATATAGTGTCATTCATCACTACCTGAGAACACTGATCTCACCAGGTGAGTTCTGGTGAGACTAGGGACCTCTTCTATTATCAAGGTAGACGCCTTTAAATTAGACAGACTTCCTATGGAGGGTGGATGTCAAACATGGTTTCTATTTCTTCCATCATTTCCTGTCATATTTTAGAGGCCTAGTTATGATATATGCCTCAAGAAACTAAGCAAATATAACATATCCTGCCTGGGTATTCTGCGTCCCCCACCCCTGCAATTTGTAATATATGCTCTGAAGCAGGGGCCAATTTGCCCAAAAATCAAGTATAGAGGTTCTTTATCATTACCTCCTCCTCTCCTAAATAAGGGAATTACTGCAGAGGTCAACAGGCTCAAAACAGAATCAGAGAAGAACTCAAATATCTCCTTCCCAATGAGGGTTACACCAATCACACCATTTATAAATTGTACCTCTTGCACCTCTTGCCTTGTTTTATTTTTTATTTCCTTTAGCACATATCCACTCAGATTCACTGTGCTTTTTTTCTTTTTTTTTTTTTTTGCATATTGTATATTTTCTCTCCTCCCATACTAGAATGTGATGCACTGGATTAAGATGTTTTCTTGGGTCAGTGGCATACTCAAAACCTATGCAAGTTGAATGAATGTGAGTGGTTTCATTAAAATAGAAATTGTGGAGTCTGGCTCAGGGTAAGCAGCCTGTATAATGACTATTCTGCTTTACCTCTGGATCCAATACTGAAGGCAACACAGGATAATTAACCCTTTAGGGTGAGGGACAGGGTGAGGCTGCATAGTTCTTAGTGGGTTATTTTAGGAAGCCTACTATGAAGCTGTTTAATCTCATTGCCTAGCAAATAAGAGTTCGAACATACCTGAAGACCATGATAACTATATGAGAAGTAAATCTCTCTGCAAAGTCTCTGCTTGCTCACAATACAGCCTGAGGTTTACCTACAAAGACTGTACCTGTTTTGGTAGCGCATGAGGCCCGAGGCCATTGCTCAAGGACATCCTGAGATAAATGTTCTCACAATAGAGGAAACCTATACTCAAGTGGTGACTGGCCAACCCAATTGCTAAGAAAGGTTGGATAGCAAACAAATGAATAAAAAAACAATGCATAAAGTGAAGAAGCAAAAGGACACCCATGGACAAAGCAGAAAGTAGGATCAGGAAAAAGAAGATAAGAATCACTTAATAGGTAAGAGTCACTTAGTGGAGGGTAAAAGCCATCAAAACAGAAATTAGAAAAGTCCGTTGCCATGAAGTTGAAACTCTAGAATGGCGAGTAGGAAAGCCTTGCAGCTGGAGGTATAGTTTCTAGAGCCGTTACCAGAGTATTGACTCTGTGCTACCAGAGCCATTGCCAGAGTATTGTCAGCTACTGTGTCCCAGGTGGTGGGGTTGTGTTCCATAAGGCTCTCCTGCGAGACTGTTGAGATGGATTCCTGTCTCGATTATCTTTATCTCACTAACAGGCAAGCAGTTTAGAACACAAACCCAAGTTCAATTTCTAGCCTCCATTGAATTGGACGGTGGCAATTTAAACTAGGGTAATTTCTAATCCTCACTCTCATTCTTTCTCTTGAGTTGCACTAAATTTTAAGTAGCACATATGGCACATTTTGGGCAACACCGCAGGCAATTGTGAATGACAACATAAAGGGGTGGGTGGAGCTCATCTTCACTGACACCTGCACATGGGTGTATGCATGCATACATGGAGCCTAGATCCCGAATTCACAAAGTGATGTCCTCTTGATCACAATCTCTCTCCATGCCTCAGCTACTTCTAAGCCCTTCTCACACCTCAAGTCCTGGGGTGTCTAAGGCCACAACTGCTTAGATAACCCCATAAATCACGTTTCATTAGTCTTTCTACCTTGTCAAGCAAACTTCAGACATGTCAAGGTATTCAACTGCTTCCCCCTCATGAACTTGGCCCCCCTCATGGGACTCCTGGTGGATAAGGGAGTGGGGAGCTCAGTGTTTCTTTCTAGAATACCATGCACCTTTTCAGTATTCACAACTGTCCACCCAAACTCAGTTCTGCCAAACCAGGCCTCAGGAATAGAAAGCCTCCAACAAGTGTTCTCTAAAACATACTCTCTCTCCCAGAAAGGTGTTCCTAACCCCCTTCTTTGACATCAGGATTTTCAAAGAAAAGGCCATTAAGAATTGGCTCTAAATTCTACTGTGTCATGTCTTTCCTGAAATGGGAGTTGGAAACTCCAACTGCCTGAAGGAGGAAAAGACACCGGGATGTGATAATACCAAAAGAGAGAGCTTGATTAATATTTTAAGATAATATGTTGAAATATTCACATGAATTATAGAAAACCAGGTAACCTAAATACTGTGAATCTTAGTAGAAATTTTAGTGCATGCAGTAAATTTTTCAAAGGATACTTTTTATAGATAGATGTTCAGTTTTCCTCATAAGGCTTCTAAAATTGTTTCATCAATTATACATGCATTCTTAAACCTGAAAAAGTGAACTCACATGTATTTGGCACCAAAAGAAATAAAGTACAACAAGGTTATATATAACAATGTAATAATTTGGTATTCTCTTAAATTTGCAAACTGTTACAGTAAGTTGCACAGGCAAGAGAAATCTCTCACATTCCAGAGTCTGAGAATTAATTACAATAACTACCATCAAATATTAGCATTGTACCTGGGCAATTATGAAGAACTCCTTGGTATATTGCTGCAGTCAAATTTTATGGGAGAAACTGACTACAAACTTTAAGTGAACAAATTTTAAAGCAATAAATCATTTTTTTTCTTAAAATGAAGGATATGCATGGGAGTATATGGGTTGCCCCACTCTCACTGCATTGGTAACTTTATACACAAAACCATTACAGTAATCTCATAGTTAAAGAGATCTACCCTTCACCTTGAGAGATTTATTTGTTATACTAGCCCAGACCCTGTCTCCGTGCTGTTCTAGGAGCCCTATATTTCAGTCTGTGGGCTGTTTAGAGATCTTTGGTTGGTCACACACATGAACTGAAGAACTATTATTGCACATCAAGGATTCATTTTTATCATTGTCCACTATGACTGTTTTTTCTGCTAATCACTTCTATTAAAAGCAAAGATTTTGTATCTTCTTTTCTATTCCCTTTTTATAACATGCCTGCAGCATCACTTACTCAGTATTCCAAGAAGACATTCAGTCTTCCCAAGGTTTTCTCTGTTTCTTCCCTCTTACATTGTAACCATATTGAGGATTTCAGCAATTCATCAAGAATCCGACACCTTGCCAATCCATCATGGAAGGCAGCTATGTTTTAACCAACAAAGTTTAAAGGAAAAGGAAGGAGAGACAGAGACAAAGACAGAGAGAGATACAGACAGAGAGACAGGCAGAGAGATAAGTCTTTGTTAAAACACAATTTCTTTCAGTCACTCCAGAATTGCAGGTTATACAAGAAATACTTTAGTAACTCGAATGATGATATTGAAATAAATGGAGTTGCAATTTGTACATGAAGGATTTTCAGTGCTAATATCAATGAAAGGAATTAATTTTGTATTCATGAGCACAAAATATGGTTACATAGAAGGTATATTTGTGGTGTGACTGTTTCTCTAAAATTAAAAAGCTATCTAGCTTATTAAATTTAATGCATAAACACAATGGATATTTCCACTATAATTATAATGGAGAGGAAAAAGAAAGACAATAAAAGAAAGAAAGAAAGAAAGAAAGAAAGAAAGAAAGAAAGAAAGAAAGAAAGAAAGAAAGGAAGAAAGAATAGTATCTTACTTTCTTCCATACCAACCTTTGTTTCCTTACTCTAGATTCTTTTGTTTTGAATTATTTTCTTTTTTATTAGGTTTACCTTAATATTAAATTTCTTCTGTAAAGTTCCTGTTGCTCCTCCTTTTTTTCTACGTGCCTGTGTCCAGGAGGATGAGCTTGTGTGTGTCTGTGTGCATGTGGGTGTGTCGTTCTGTATGTTGGGGGACAGAGGGAGAGCTGGACACACAGAGAGAGATGCAGAGGGGCACAGAGAGAGAAAGGTTGATTCTACCAGGATATTGAATGCTCATTCCCAATGGGGCCAGTACTATGAAAAAATTCTTTATGTCTCACGATTCGAGAGCAGATTTGAAAGTGACAAATGTACAAGAGTATTTTTGTGGTCCACAAATATGAGCCTTTTTATTTATTGTCCATAAAAATTTACATTATGAATTAACATTTTATTCAATCTACTTTGGTACCCTATAATGTACATTACATGCACTGGTGTCTCTCCTAACAGATTCTCAAAAAAATATTATTTGGTGAGAGCAGCAGATGGACAAAATAACTATATTTCCAAGAACTTGACATTGGCCATGAAAGTAAGAGATGACATAATTTCTGCAATGAGAGGAGTGTAGCAATGATAAATGCCTGGGAGTCAATATGAGCATAGAATAGATTTGGTGAATTGAGATGCATGTGAGTTTAATGTTTGTCTTGGTCAGTCTGATTTCATTTGCTAGATGGCCAAGTAGGAATAGCAGAGAAACAAGTACCTGCACGTGAATGGGACCAGACAAGATGCTTTATTGGAAACCCACCCTGTCTGCAGTCTTCTAGCAGTAGTAGAGGTAGACCAGCTCATGCAGGTACGGCTTTCCATGAAATTTTTTTCTGTAGACCTAGTATTCAGGTAAGTAATTTGTTTCAATATATCAATATGTTTCTTTGATTCTGGATTCATCTTTCATCGCATTTTTGATGTATTCAAAATTATAAGATTTGTACACATACATATAAATGTATGCATGTGTATAATGAACATATAATTCATCATATTTTTGTCACTATAAAAGTCAAGGAAATATAGTTATATGTTTTATATTTCACATTTATATGTAATTTTAATCATTATTTAAAATACAACATCCCAAACTAGAGAGAAATTTTTAACATAGAAAAGGCTTTCCCATTATCTATACATTGTGACAGGTAGAATTCAAATATTTCAAGCAAAGGGTAGAAATTTTAGGAGTGAACAGGTTGAGGCCCATATCCTTCTACTTTAGAGACTCAGGGCTGTTGAAATATGTCCCTAATTGAAATAGTTCCAGGCAAGATCAATAGGCTGGGAATTCATTGTTAAGTGGTTTTGTGAGCGTGAGAATGCTGGAGGAAAAAGAAAACTTTTTTTGCACTTAAATTTTCAGCTTTGGTAACTAGATGAATAATGTCATTAAATGATACAGGCACAGACAAATAAGCCCAATAAACAATTGGGGTAGGACACGGTAAATCAGCCTGAAATTTTTGAATTCAAATAGAAGATTAGAGTTGATTATTTCTGGTAAACTTCTGCAGATTAAGATCTAGAATGTCAGTATCATTCCTACTCTGTATTTCTGAAGAAGGTGTGCAGTAAGAGTTCAAAAATGCTTTTTGAATACATTTTGGAAATATCTGTATACCTTTAGTTCTAGAGCTATGAATATTTTTATCAATGCAGTTCTGTCCTGAAGTCTAGATCTGTGCTGGTCAGTCCTGTCTGCTTTCTTGTTCTTCACATTCTAGATGCGTGCCTTCAACCTGGTTAGGTTTCCTGTAATTAGAACAGCTGGTCCATTTGTATTTGGTTCATTTCTTATTTGAATGTGAATTCACCTCTTGTTCTTGGTGTTGCCTTCTCTCCTTTCCTCTGTTCTTTTTACAACTCTTCTTGGTTTATTTTTTATTATTCTATTTAATTCTCCTCCTAGCTTTGTGGATTTACAAACTGTATGTGGTTACAAGGTCTTTTACTAAGGTTTTTAGTGACTAACCAGAAATTGTAACATACATTCTTGACTTAGCAAAGTTTCCTATTTTCCTCCTTCCTGTAGCCGGCACTGATCTTTCACCATTTTAATTTCACTTGTCGTCCTCCTGACTTATATTCCACCTTTGTGGAATTCTTTTTTTTTAATTATTAGCTTCTCTGAGTCTCCTGATGTCTCCCCTTGTCAGTTTTATGACAGGTTCCAGAATTTTCCTAAGAGTGATTATTATCTAAACCATTTATTTCACTGCAATAACTGGAATTACCATATTTGGCACATCAATTTCCAGCCGAGAGCTGTCTACACCGATTTTCTGTATTTTTTCCTTTTCTAAATGACAATCTTTCTTACAATGTCTGTTAATCCAGGGTCGTATTTGAAAGTGATATAATTTGAATGGTTTTTCCAATCTGTTTCTTGTTTACCACACATTGCTACAGCTTTTTCCCAGATAATCAAGCCATCATTGGGTTAGAATGAAGTTCTACCAAATGTAGGGGCATGTGCTTAGTAGAATAAGGGTTTAGGGAAGACTCTCTCTGGGGTCCTTAAATGGTCCTTACAGGTTAGCATAAAAGCTTAACCTTCATTTCCAAAACTGTTTTTGTAGCAAAAGGCCTTCTTAATCCAAAATAGAAAATGTAGATTTTTGGAGTATAATTTATTTATTATTTTCAAATAACCTAATTTTTTCTTCTTATCTATGTATGGTTTTTAGATTTTGTGTACTTGATTCAATTAATTAAATTATATTAATCTAAATAACTTTTTCATGGTTGAGCATCAATTTAGAAGCATGAACTATCTGGTGAATTTAAGATTTGTCAGTAAGAATTCCCAGCAATATTAAATTAACGTTGTATAGGAAAGCAAAGAAGATCACTGACATGCACATTTTTCAAAGACCAGAGTCATATGATTAATTAACATTTAACTCACAGGAATGTTGGTACATAAATTATGTTTAAAAATTGATTAGGACACGATGAATCAGATTGAAAAACCTAAGTATGTTTGCAGTCTCTGTTAAGCAATTATTGAATATTGCATCTAAATGTTAAGGGCTTTTCTGTATAATGATTACAAAGTCAGAAAGGTTACTAGTAAACTCTAAGATCTAAAGAAAAATTCCATTAAAAGGAAGAATGATTTCACAGAATTCATAGATACCTCAACTGGGATTTCATTGAATTAAGGAAACAGTATCACCTTCAGCCTCTACCCAGTAGATGCCAGCAGTGCCCCTTCGGCAGTCTCTGCAGAAGAAAATGTCTCCAGTCATTTGCAAATGTCTCCCAGTGAGCAACACTCTGGGGAAACCTTGTTTCTAGACAAAAGTCAAGGAAAGTTTCCTAAATTCCTAGGGTGTGCTCCAGTTCCATTTGTTAACTTATCTGATAGTAAGATATTTGACACTGTGTATTTTTAACCTGAGCCTACACCTGCATTTTAAAGGAGGGAATTTATCTAGTGTATTGAGGGCGGAACAGTAAAATCGTTCCAATCCTTTCTGTCTGTACCAAATCCTACAGTAAAATTGTTCCAATCCTTTCTGTCTGTACCAATTCCTGCTCCGATAACTACCACCTACCAGGAACATCAATCAATCCTTCTCCCGTGGTCCTCTGCTTACCACCATATCCAGGTTTTACTTATGCTGCACATTTCAGAAGCACTCTCCATTCAATGCAATAACTCATCTCCTCAAACACTTTGTATTCGCTATTCCACCTTCAGGAATATCTGCTACACTCAGAGTGCTTTCTCCTTGTCATGTCCTCCCTAAGCCCTAAATTTATAGCCCTCTGGCAAGATTCATTCTAAACTATGAACAAATGTACTGTTATGTTAGCCAGACTGTAATTTATTTGAGAACAGCTGCCATTCAGTATTCAATAATATGCCCTTTGATGCATATCGCATATATTAGAAAATTATGTCTTTAATAAAGAAATTAAAGAAATTCATTTTACACAGTGTAATAAAACCCTTTAATGATTTTGTGCTTTCCTGTTACTTCATAAATTACAGTCCTATCCTCACTTCTCCTGCTCTAATTCAAAAATGCTCACCCTCAGTGCCAGGCCTTCAGTTTCACGAGGAAATACCTTCTTCCTGGCTGATGCACCCTGGGGCTGGGTCTCCTGGCTTGGTTGGTACGTTGTGTAGTAGATTTCAGCTCCCACTGACCACATGGGGTTGCCAGGACCTTTGTGGAGGGTAGAAACTGAAGAGGCACAAACACCCTTGTATAATAGCCAAGGAGAATCCTATCTTGGTATATTTATTTCCATCATCACCACTTTGTGGAAACTGTGCTATTTGAATGAGGGTGTATACTATTTACATCTTTTTAAATACTCCACTTAAGTGAGATTAAGTCCCCAGCTATAAACATTACATAGTACTGATGACTAAAGGAGATTTTAATCTTGCATTAGTTATTAAATAATTTTTTTCATTATCCTAAGAAATGTATGTGATAGTATATCAAAATGCATTTTATAACTAGGTTATGGAAGCATGTTAGGTCAAGATCTGATCTGTAAGTAGATTGAAAACCACCTCAAATGTACTTTCTACCGTCACTTTATTTATTCTTGGACAAGACAAAAGATGTTGTAATCTTCTGGCAAGTCTGTTAGGTTAGAAAGGATAAATGCCTTTCAGAGAACTTCCACACTGGGGAACCTCCAGGCTGCTTCCACATGCCACTGTTCCAGGCTCCAGCTTCATGAGGACAGAAGCTTCTCAGTTCAGGACATCGCCCTAAGTATCTCTTCATCTGGCTGTTGGTTAATGTCTGTTAATATCCTTATAATAAATCATTAATCTAGCAGAAAAAAAACAAATGTATAACATACATTATGTATAACGCTCATATGGACTTAAAATCTGCATTTTAAGGCAAAATGGGAAGTCAAAATGAAAAAAATTTTGAATAAATATGATGCAACTTTCTATTTTTAGAAGTAGCAGTTAGTCAATTGGCTTGACTGTAGCTGAATTTTATGATGCTCAACACGCTATACTCTCACTGGTGTTAAAGGTGTTGCTATTGTGATGTAGTTTGGGTGATCGGAATTGTCAGCTCTAAAAATATCTCTAGTTCAATTGTAAAAAGCAGTGCTCCAAAGGGACACCCATTGTAACCATGTAGTCTCTTTTCTTGGAGGTTTGTGTTTGTTTCGAGTATAAAACATCTGCTGAAATCTGGCTTTTTCAAATGGCTCTTCTGCACATTTGCTGGTGTCTGCTAAAGTCTGCCCCATGTGCCTACAGTGAGTGACAGCACTTTAGTGTCAAAGTGTTCCTCCGAGTAGAAAAAAATGGTTGGATTGGTTGCCAATTGGAGAATTTATAATTCCTACATTTGAACGATTTAATAGTCTAAAAGTTCGCTTCTAGTTGCCACGATTTGTTAAGTAACTGGCAGTTCCCTTGCATTGGTGGCCCTGATGAAGAAGTCTTAGTCATATGCAGGCACTTTCAGGGTGTCTGTAAAGAACAACACTACTGGCAAAGGATGGTGGTATTAGCAGGCAGCCCGGTCACCTCAGTAATCATCCAGACTGGATCATGTACGAATAACAAATGCCTCCTTACCTTTTTTATTTAAGAGCTGACCAGGCCATCTATGCCTCTTTTAGGGTGTACTAGTCCCCCGACATGTTTTTATGTGGTCATAGCTTCCTAATTATAGGAAGCAAGCGATAGAGCATGAAAGTAGAGAAGAGGGTCCAGAGACCACCAATGCACTCCTCCAGCTGCATCTATATAAACCCTACATACCTCTCAAGGAAAGGTCTACTGTCCACTACAATAATCCTATCAGATTCTTAAGAATTTTATTTTGTTCATGAACTTCATCTAAAATCTCTGTTTTTCAGGGTAAAATGAATGAAGAGATATTTTTTCAATTTCTTGGATAGTGAAAGAAAGAGACTATCTAAAATGTATATATGATAGTGGACTGGAATGCACATGTGTGAACAATGACAGCTTCACTGTACTAGTCAGTGTCGGTGGTGGATGCTATTGAGTGAGTGCGTGTACTGTGTAGCCATGGCATTCAAAATGACTGAGTGAGTAGAGCAATGAATCTATGTCAAGTTTTGCTTTAAGCTTGAACATTCCCTCACGGAAACTGTTGGGAAGATTCAGAAGGCTGCAGCTATGGGAAGCTGGTGATTAGTAGCTTCATTATAATAATATGCCCACTCATGCATCACATCTCCTACCGAGATTTTTAGCAAAACATCAAATCACCCAGGTGACTTAGCCCCTCTACAGCCCAGATTGGTGACCTGTGACTTCTGACTTTTTCCCAAAACTGAAATCACCTTTACTTGAAAGGGAAAAGATTGCAGACTGTCGATGAGCTTGAGGAAAATATGATGGGGCAGCTGACAGCAGTTGGGAGAACTGTGTGAGATCCCAAGATGCCTACTTTGAAGGTGACTGAGTTGTCATTGTCCTATGTACAGTGTTTCTTGTATCTTGTACGTTCTTCAATAAATGTCTTTATTTTTCATATGACATGGTTGGAATCCTTCTTGACTATCTATATATTTATATATATATATAGCTTTTCAACTGTTGGGCTATTATTTTTTAATAACTCAGCAATCATTTGTTATATGTGCTATCTATCAAAGTTATATATTCTTATATTATTGTCTGTACAGCAGTATTATAAGTTTGCCATACATTAACTTGGACATGCAAAATGGTATTCTAACTTGTTTAAAGAGGTTAAGGTTTAAATATACACATAAACATTAAACTGCCTAAAATATAACTCTGAGAAAAGCAACTGTCCAAATATTCTGACCAAAATTAACTGAAATATGCTAATCTAGCTTTGCCTGTTTATGATTTGTAGGTGAAGGTGAAAATTTGGAATACTAATATTAATTGGCATTAATCCACACCAGTGAATAATTGGTATTCATTGAGGAATAAATAATTTGACAACACTTCATAAAGGTGAAAATGCAATCACCATGAGACTAATCAACTTAATGGTGTGACTAGAGAAATGCGTTCACGTTTACCTAAGGAGACACATCCACACATCTTCACTGTAGCACTGGGTGTTTATAGCAGAGTAGGGAATCTGCATAGTTTCTTCTCAGGTATTAGAGGTGCTATAAATATTTTTGAACAGTGAAGTATTCTACGGCTACAAAAAGAAATAAATCAGATGTATATGTACTAACATGGGTGAAACACTAAAATGTGAAGTTAAGTTCAAATGTTGCTAAAGGATATGTACATCATCATACGTTTTATGTAAGTTTTAAAAGCACAGAACAATGCTATGAACTTTTAACAGGAGTAGAAATTACAAAATGGTTTTGAGGAATTACCAGCATCATTTTCTGTAGTAATTACCACTAAGGAAGAAAGGAGGGCATGGGGCACTTTACGCATGCATGCTGTATGAAACGTGCCAAAGAATCCACAAGAATGCCTTCTGATGGGGAAAATTGTGAGCTAATTCTATGTCCTTCATCATAGTTTTCTGGAGTTTTTTTGGCATTTTAATGATAAATAATCTAATAATAAATGTATTTGCTAAAAATCATTTACATTATTTTATTAGATCATAACTATGGCCATCCCTTACTATACGCAAATTATTTTACTATGGTGTTTTAAAAGTGAAACATATATACTTAGAAATATATATATTGGCATCAATATATGAAATGCTATTAATGTTTGTAGCTGTCCCAAGTGTTCAGAAGCTACGCATTGATCAGTTATTGTTATCACATATTCACTTGTTTCTGTTCATCTCTGCCAGCCCTTCAGAAATAGCCATGAAGAGTGGTTATCTCAACATTAGTCAAATATAAAGTTCAAATCTGCAATATATCATTATATTATAATTTAGAACATCAAAGCAAGAAGTTGAAACATGCTCGAAGTCAAGTCAAGAATAACATGTCCTTTCAATATCATATATATTTAGAAAAGCGTAGTCAGGGTAGACACACCTAGTTATATGGCATGGCTCTGACCCTCAGCCCCTGTGAGACTTTGCAAAAACTGAGAGTCTTGGCCAGGTGCTGTTTCCCTCACTGAGGTTCAGGCTGCATCTCTGCACTGTCTACATGTTTCACATACTCTTTTCTCACTTAATTCCTTAGCAACTCTGAGAGGAGATCTTATTACCACCATTTGATACTCAGGGAAACATATGTTCACCAGACTAAGGTCCCCAAGTTGCAAAGTATCCCAGTCAACACTTCAACCATGTTTTCTGACCCTCTGCCTTCCATTCTTATAATTAAGACACTTAGTCTATTGAATGCATAGGCATATGTAAGTTTTGTGTAAAGACAATAAAAGGAGTTTTCAAAAATAAGAATTTTAAAGCATACAATAATTAGAGTTTATCAATAGTAAAAAGCTATTAACTCAAATATGATCTAATACCAACCAAAGAAAATCAGCCAAATCTCGGGCAAAGCAGACTGACTGAGTTAGAATGGAGTCTTCTTTACTCGCCTCCCATAGGAGCCTTTAAAATAAAAGCAATGTTTTCGTGTCTTGATCATTTACTTAGTACCACCTAATTTGTCTTTCCCACTTCCTCACCATTTTCCCTCTCTTTAGGTTCCCCCACCAACATGGATGCTTCTTTGGAGATGTGGCTGGTGGAGGAATTACGCTTAGAAAATAAAAAACTCCAAGTAACTACAAATTATTTTGCCTGGCTCATAAAGCTGGCTCTGGGTCATGCAAATAAAAGGGTCAAAGTGCATGAGCACACAAGGACTAAGGCATTGTAGTAGACCGCTCTGCCTGATTTTAGGAATTGTATCTCTACCCCTTGTGGCTAAGGGCAAGAGACTACCTTTGGAATGCCAGCCACAGGAGACAAAGCTTGTCTCTGGTAGCAAATGCTGCCTCAGTTCCTCTCCCTGCCCCCAGAGCTTGGTCAGAAGTCAATGAAGGGTAAGACCCCTCACAGCGGGGGGCAACCTAAACCAGACTCCATCACTTAGGAGGCCTTAATGGAAGGACTGGGGAGGGGGGTCTGCAACAAAGAGCAATGGACTCTCACACCCCCCCACCCCCCCACCCCCACCCCCCACCCCCGGCTTTGAGCGCTTCCTGGCTCTAATCCTTTTAAGCCTGAATAACTGTTGGGAAGAGGTGCAGCTCCTTGCCTTGCTAGAGCATGTCCTGGGGGAAATCTGGCATCACAAAGACTTGCTGATAAACCTGTGAAATCTTCTCTGCTAAGAGTGCTTTCATTCATATGGGTCTGAGAGGAAATGAGTATGGGTCTGAGGGGAAATGAGTATGTCTCCCAAAGTTTCTATAACTCTCTTCCTGACAGACACTGACTCAGACTCTGAAGCCCTCAAATTTCTTTGTAATGTTATTCACTGTTTGATCCTTGCCGCCCTGTATTCCTGTGTATTCAACCCAATAAAAGGCTATGGAAGAGGGTGCTCGGGGCCTTTTTCTCCTCAGAGAAACTGGCCGCTGCTGGCCTTTGTCTCCCCAGAAAAACTGGCCACAGCCCACTCCTCCTCCCCAAACAGATCCAGCATGTCTCAGTCATTATTCACTCACTTGTGTCTATGGCACCGGTGGGGAACTCGAGAGAGAAGTCACCCCCACAAGGCATGAGCACTGGGGTTGTTTCAAGAACACGACCTGTAACTATGCTGAAGAACGAACACTAGGGGAAAACCCAAATGACTGTGTTAATTTTATTGTAATTAACAATGAATGTGATCTTAAGGTTTTCTTTGCAGAAATATATGCCCTTAACGCTTGTAAAATTATACACCTTCCAAAATCGCCATAGCACATTTCATGTCTCTATTTTAAGAACTCTTTACTTTGTGTTTTGCCTCCCAGAATCTTTGAATTTTTTAAAATGAGATCAATATGTCTCTGTAGAATAGATCTTCATTCTTTAAATATTTTTTATAATTTCTAAGCAACAAATTTCACTCTAGGGTAGACATAGTGATGAATTTCACGTTCCAGAGAATATTGCTAATTTAAAATCTCTTCCCACTGAAGTTATTTATTGACTTTATTTAACCCTTAGGGTCCAATTTAAAATGAAATCTTCACTTCTAATAAAGGTATAGAAAAATTTTGGAATAAAGGGAACATGGTAGAACATATCCAAATATTATTTCTTTTTTAATTTCTCATTTCTTTCTTACTTCTCTCATCTAGTTTTGTTTGGGGCAGGAATGGGCCCAGGTCCCATTATAAGGGTCTTGGAAAAATTAGAATTAACATAGGAAAGTCATCCTATTCCTTAGTTTCAATCCTGGTTTCTCTGGGCTTCAATAATTCTCAAAAAGATGATAAATTTAAGGAAAGCCAGCACATTTGGGGAACTTGGGACTGAAGTTACTTCTAGGACAGGAGGCAAGTCCTTGTTGATCTCTCTTCATAATGAAATTTATTATTTGAGTGTGGAATCAAAATTTTTTTCACAATTTTTTTATTTATGCTGATTTAACGAGGACTATATGGGCACTGTTCTAAGTGCTTCATGTATAAGAACAAGCTTGCTTGTCAGTTTTTGAGGTAAGCACTAATATATCCCCACTTTACAGATTAAAAATATGAGGAGCAGACAGGTGGGGTCTTTAACCACCAGGTCACAAAACTAATTAGAATAAAACTAGGCATTCTGCCCTTAGAACCTATGCGCATGACCACTTGCAGTGCTAAGCAGACACAGACTCTTACGGAGCTTCTGATGCACAATGGTGTCTACTATGTTGGAACGATTGTTGGAATGAGAAAAATAAAGTACGCTCTATGTTTAACCTCTTTAACTTTTACTTTTCACAAATGTTGTCCCATTTGTGAAAGGGACAGCTTCTCATCTACTAAGTATATATGGTCACCTGCCCTTCATTCTTTTTGGACTATACCTTCGTCAATCCTCTCATCCTTTTTCATGTTCAGAGCTTAGGAAAAATGATTCCTGTTCTTCTATGGTGTGATCAAAATTATGACTCACTTTGTGTTTATTTCTGCTATCCAGTATTGGTTCTATTCATTTTATTTTTTTGCTCTCTAAGTCTCCCTCCACCTATCATGGCTTTCTCTGACTTAAAGACAACTTTAAATACAAATGCTTGGTTCCTTCTCACTTCAAAAATGATTAATTTTTCCTGACAAAAGCCTACAACCCATCTAGTCTCACCTTTTATTGCTATTTTAGTGCCAATCCTAGTGAAGACAATAGCTATATGAAGAAGACTTATCTTTGAGACCTTTCACTCTGACTGAAATGCCAATCGCCCAGTAAACACGATACCCCAAGGATGGCCTTCTTTCATCCCCTCTTATCTGTTGTCTGACCTTGTCTGGCCCACTCTTTTTCTAGCATGATCTCAAACTCATCCAAGAAACTAATTTCATGAATGCGTAAACATTGGTAAAACTTAACACCGCTTCCAATCCAAGTACAGCCTTTCTTCTTCTCTCTAAATAATTTCATAAATATCCAAAGTTAGAGAATCCTGATCTACTTCAATGCATTGTCCCCATTTTTTGATGTATATTTAGTTACTACTCCATAAAAATGTACATTTAAAATCTCTATTCTATTTCCAGATTTTATTGTACCTCTCTTGCAATATTGTAATGGTTTTTAACCGACTTGTCTTAACCCAACCATTTGACATTTTAACAAATATTTTTAACACCTCCTATGCATCTATCCAAACATAGATGGTGTTGGTGTTGTGGTAAAACAAAGTCAAATTACACATTGTTTCTCCCCTGTACCAAGCTTGATGGCCTGATTATGTGTATGTGGGCATTCATCCTTCAACACCAACACAGCAGCCACGTTAACCTTCCTGAAGCATAGAATTGATTATTATATCCCCCTGACTGACACATTAACCCACACATATACCATCAACTAATCCTTGACAGCACTGCCAAGACTACACAATTAGGAAAAGGATAGCCCATTCAATAGTGTTGGGAAAACTGAACAGCCATATACAAAAGAATGAAATTGGACCCTTGGCTTATATAGCAATCAACTCAAAATGGATTAAAGACTTAAATGTAAGACCCAAAAGCATAAAACTTCTACAAGAAAACACAAGGGGGGAAACTCTGTGACACTGGACTTTATAAAGATTTTTTTTGGATTTGACACCAAAAGCACAAGCCACAATAAATAAATTAAATAAATAAATAAATAAATAAATAAATAAATAAATAAATAAATAATAAGGGGGACTATGTTAAACTAAAATGTATTCTGAAAAGCTAAGGAAATAATCAACAGAGTGAAAAGGCAATCTCTAAAATTGGAGAAAACACTCACAACTATATTCCTGATTAGGGATTAATATCCAAAAAATATAAGAAATTCATACAACTCAATAGCAAACAAAAAATACCCGATTTAAATGATATGAATAGGCCTTTTTACAACAAATACAAATAGTAAATAGGTATATGAAAAAGTGTTCAATAGCACTACTCATCAGGGAATTACAAATCAAACCCATAATGAGATATCACCTCACACTTGTTAGAATTGCTAATACCCAAAAGTCAAAAGATAAGCATTGGGGTTGTGGAACAAAGGAAACTCCCGTATGCCATTGGTGCAATGCTCTTTCAACTTTTCAGGAGACCTGATTGCACTAGGGACGATGAAAATGCAGGGTTAGCGTTGCTAGCTGGCATAGTGAAGGGCTCACCTTCAATTGCTCTTTGTCTAATGTTTTCATGTGGTGCTTTGTGGGAAAATTGTCAGTGGCCCATATGTTCAGGTTTCCTTAATGACTGATACTGAATTCCTTATAAAGTCTTCTCTCTTTTCACACTCCCTGGCCCTCTGCCACACTCATCTTTTAAAATGCTGTGCAAATGTTGACTTGCATTATTTGTACAAAATCCCAAGAAAAAAAACTTCTCTGACTTGAAGTACTCATGTAATCACAATAAAATCTGGTACATCTCCCTATGGGAAAATGTAGATCAAAGTTCCTGTCATATATGCATGGATATGAGACCAGTTTTACATACATCCTTTTATAGACAACCAAACAATCTCCACCTCCCATGTCCTGCAGGTAACCACATATGTGCATGCATATACATAACCTACACACATGTACACACAAGAAACTTCCTTGGATTTTATTTAGGAACTAAAAGTACTAAGGATTACATAACACATGCCAGGTAACTTACCATTTGTCTTCCATTTTTGGATTGGATTGTGGGTGGGTAAATCACAAGGATCTCTATAACCCCCATGAAGACACTCATGTGTCATTAAGAGTGTATTTTTCTAAACTATTATAATTGCAAGTCATTAATACACAGAGCACTATTTAGTAAGATTTACCTTTTTTGGTGGTAGCTTTAAAAATCATTATCTATCTTTGAGAATAACCACATATATGTACAATTATAAAGAAAGACACTAAACCCATATTTCTGAGAATAACAGGCTGGTTGTAGTTTTTGGTTTGGAACCAAATAAGTAGTTCCTTGCTGATTCAAACAAGCCTTAACTGTCTGGCACTAGGTTTTAGAGATAATCACAGAGAGAAATTTTTCTCATTAATCTGACAGAATCTTTGCAACCAAGAGGAGTAATGCAGCCCAATCTTCCCACATTATTAGGAAAAACTGCAGTTCAAAGATTCAGGTGACTCAATCCAACTGAAACTAAATCTAGGCTTTCTGATGTTCTTTCCCATGGCTAGTCAGTAATGTTTATAAGACAAGGTGAACTATACATTTAGACTCATTCATATGCATTTCTATGCTCTGTGTAATTATTAAATAATTTTGTGAATATTTCTGATGTACATACACTGAGTTTTCTATGAGTGTGACTAGTAGTTTACTCTGTAATCTGCTACCAAAATAGTATATGACTTGCATTTTTGTCAACTTTGTAAAATTTATTCAATCAAATATGGATAGCAAGATATCAATCACATTCTAAAACAGAAACATCTCTGCTTTGAATTTTTAAGTATTATCTCTGCAGAACAGAGAATGTTTTATTTTTCTGAAGACAAATGTCTTGGTTATAAACATATTACTAAAATAACTTTAACTTTATGTACTTACTTAAAAAACAAGCTTTGCTTAAAATTCAGTGACTCATTTGTCTTACAGGTAGAAAAAAATAATGTTGGTGATTGCTTTGGGAAAATTACAAAGGGAATAAACCTAAGTTTAAAAAGTCTAAGTGCACTAAACAAAGAAGCACAAGCCCAAAAATTAATTATCAAAATAAGTGAAGTGTAGACATATGATTAGAGAAAAGTGTTTCATACATGTGAGATCCATTTGCATTGCTTTAGAGTGTTATGTAAACTTTTAACAAGGGAAAGTTTTAAATGATATTATATTAGTTTCATATCGATGCTTTAAGAGATTTGCACAAACTTGGTGGGTTGAAACACACAAATTTATTGTTACACTTCCCAAGGTCAGAAGTCTGAAATCAGTTTCACTGAGTTAAAGTCAAGTTTTTAACAAAGCTTATTTTGTCTAGAGTCTCAAGACAAGAATCTGGAGCTTCTTTCTTTCATTTCTAGAGTCTGCCCATGTTCTTTGGCTTCTGGCTGTATCCCTACTATCTCTGTGTCCACAGTCACATGGTATTCTACTCGCTTGTATTCAGATCTTCCCCTGGTTTTCTGTTAAGCACACTTGAGATTGCATTCAAAATCTACTTGGATAATCCAGGATAATCTCATCTGAAGACATTCTATCACATCTGCAAAATTCCTCTGTGGTATAGGGTAACAGGTATAAGAAAGTAGGATGTGAGTATCTTTGGGGCTATTATTTAGTCTACCACAGAAATGCTGGAGTTATTTTTGATAAACAGGTTAACAAATGGAGTTAGAATTTCCTTAATTCTCTAGACTAGCAGGACATTAAACCTCTCTGTCACCGTCAGTCCTCACTAGAATCGGCAATGTTGGAAAATCTTTCCTTAGGTTATGTCAGTATTTTATTGAACCTGTACCATCACTAGAAACAAGTTTTGTTCAAAAAATGGATTATTTCTCTGTGAATCTTTTTTCTAGACAAGCCCTTGAGAAGGAATTTAAACTGTATTGATCCTTGAAGCTCTTCATTAGTGAATTCATTATTGGCATGTAGCCGTCCCCTTATCGAGAAAATAAGCCCTAAATGCTGGATAAAAAGTAGCCAAATGATAACAAAGACTGAGAGATAAACTAGGCTTTGGATAAATAGATCAATGGCAGATGCCTGATTACTTAGCTTTATTTTAATTAAAGCATCACCTAATTATGTTTATTGCACATATATATATATGTATGTATACTATAAGGTGAAGCAGGTATTTAAATATTTGGAAAAGTTACATAGCAAATTAAGCTTTTTGATAAATATAAATGATTATTTCAAGAGGAAAATAGTTGTTTTATTAATAACAGTTTTTACTAAATTTGCCGCACCTCCTCACTTTCTCATTGAGGCACAGCTTTAGCAAGGCACATCAAACTTTTCACCAATAGACAAGAGGTGAACACTTACAGATGCAAACTCAGTACAAAGTACTTTTTGAAGCTACCTATGCGGGGACCCTGCATAGCACCAGCAAAACAATTGCATGTGGTGAAACTGGGGACTGATCAACTAAACACCCATAGATGTTTGAAAGTAGAAGAAAAGGAGAAAAAGAAAGAAAGCAAACAGGAGGAAGAGAAGAGAGAAGGAAAAAATAAAGGAAGGGAAGGGAAGGGAAGGGGAAAAAAAGAGAATGGAAGGGAAGGGAAGGAAAGGAATGCTCATGATTATGAAATTAAATTGAAATCCTCCAAAAACACAATCACCTGACTCATTAAAAAAAAAAAAAAGATGGCATCCTTACTGACTTTAGGCAGCCAAATCCCCAGAGAAGAATGGCTTTTTCCTTTTTCTGCAAGGACGGTAGACGACACTCTCTACTGATTAAGTAGAGAGGAATGATTCACATTTATCCATATGCCATGCTAATTTGGGGTGTGAATCCATCCAAAATGTTCAGGTGAATCATTCCTGTTCCTTTCCTATAAGAAACATGTGCTCTATCAACAGTTATATAATAGACATATCTTTCAATTATATAATCAAAGGTAAAAATAGAACACTTTCAATCACTTAAAAGTAAAACATTTTAAAAAGAATAATAAATACAGTTTTTTTGCAGTTAACATTTTTCTCACACACATCACTGTATCAAAATTTGGGGGCATCACATTAATTTAGAGACAAAAATGCTGATTCATTTTCTTGCCTACATGTGTAATCTTCAATGTCTGGTTTTAATTAATTGTAAATACCCAGAATGTTCCAAATCATAAGAGAAAAGTGAAATTTATATCATAGCAAAAATATGGTCTCAATGCTCAAAACAATCATCACCAAAAAAATTAATAACATGATAGGTTGTTCTTCAAAGGATTTCATTTTTCTCGAACTTAGCAAATGAAATATAAAAAAACTTTAAATATGGAAAAATAATATATATTGACAAACTCCTACTGCATTATAAGCAGATGTATACCCTACTTCTGGCTTTCCTTCAGTGAAGTACCACAAACGACTAAATTGCACACTTTTTTTCTTCTTTGTTTTCCTTTTTTTCTCTATACGGGATCGTTGACCTTGGGCCTGCAGGGAGCACGCTGGCCCCAGACCTCTCCCAGTGCACATTTCTTTGCCTCCAGTTCTTACGGATCCAAAGATAGGGAACCATAGACAGGCCTCCGTAGGAGGACTAAACTCCACACATTTTAGAGTTTAATTTATTATGACTTAATTTAGGAAAGAAATGGGGCATTTCTCCCTAGAAATCAACAACTTCACAATAAATAGGAGCTGAATTATATTTTGCCCTTTTATTTCCTCATTTGTGTTGAATATTGCAAATGTTTGTGAAAACACCATGATTGAATTTCCTTCCCGAAGAGCCTGGTACAACCTTCCTTTGATCCTGCAGGAATTAGGGTCCCCATAGTTCTGGAGAGCATTAAACTAATTGCTGTTCAAGTATTCAGAAGATAAAAAGTCCATAAGTGCTAACTATTAATTAGTATTTCTATTACAATTATGACCTTGAAAGATACAAACTGTAGCTCACTCAATTAAATGTGGCTATATTAGCAGTTAGAAATAGATCCAATGAAGAATCAGACTTTTGATTGAACAAAGATAAAATTTGTTACCTAAACACATTTCATTCTTATCTTGAGAGAGAACAAACTATTCTATATACATGATATACATATATATATATATATATATATATATATATATATACACACACAGGTATATATACATATATATTTCAGCCAGGAAAATTAATAGTCTATAATTTAATCATTGACTATGGACTAAGAAAAATATCTTGGAGTGAAATAGGGTTTATTACTCCAATAAAAATGGAGTGAAAGGCATAAACTGCAAAAAATACAAATATTGGTGCACAAAAATCACCTCTACAAAAATATTATTTTATGCTTTTCTGTAATGGAACATAAATGCTGTTTTGATTCCTATCTCACAAGGTGGAGGAGCCATAATTGTAGTCGATTTATATTCTTCCCATCCGACCAAGCCCCGGCAGACCTAACTGAGAAGCAGCCTGCTGTATGGTGGTGGTGCGTCTTTCGGTTTGCAGTCCTGCAGCAGTGGCACTGTTCCGTGTCCCCTGAGCTAGGACAATTACTTCTGAGCATGCCAGTTACTGCTGAAGAGTTCTTATTCTGGAGGAAAGGACACAGAGACTTCCTGTCCTAGAAATGCCAACACTTCTTTTACTCATTTATTATTTGTAACACTCAGATAAGATTGTCTTTCGAAAAAAATTAAGAAACATACTACAAAGCACAAAAAGGAGAAAATCTTAAGTACTAACAATTCTAAATTTACATTTGTACACGTTTTGTCATATTATAATTTTTAAATCCTCATGTGGAGATATTTTTATTGATTTGAGAGAGAAAAGGAAAGAGAGAGAGAGAAATGATGTGAAAAGAAATCATCAGTCAGTTGCCTCCAACATGTGCCCTGACCGGGGATCAAACCCTCAACGTAAGTGTGTGGCCTGACTAGAAATCGAATCTGAAACCTTTTGATATACAGGGTGACGCTTCAACCAACTAGCCGTTCAGCCAGGGCTTTCATGTTATAATTTTTAAAGAAAAATGCCCTTTTACAGTTCTTTTAGAAAATATTATAAAGTTGAAGTCATTTTCTCCCCATTATCAGTTTCATTTTGCTTCCCACTCTACAGATACAAATTCAGAAATACAAAATTTTTAAAAATTATTATTGTTTTTGTCTCTACATTATATAAATGCTATCCCACTATTTGCATCATTATGCAACTTACCTGTTTTCATTAAATGTAGCTCTACACTATGATTCAGAACGTATGTGTATATGTGTGTGTATACATCTATTCATTTACATTATTTTCTGTACAGTCTTCTCACATATCATTTACATATGTAAATGTATCACTGTCCTTTTCTGTAAGAATGGTCATTGTCTGTTTCTACATTTTGTTGTTAATGCAATTTTATGATTAATGCCATACACAGAAGTTATGTTTGATTTTGTTCAAAGATATCTATATTTTTCTTTGAAGTTTATGCTTCCTATGCTCTGTTTAGGTTATCCTTTTCAGCCTTGAGATTAAACAATACATTCTCTTGTGTTTTGTGTGAGATGTTGCAAATGTTCGATGCTGTCTCCATGTGAGCTTTGGGGTGCACACGGGTCAGGCAGCGATGTGGTTTAATGTTTCCGGTGTGCACAGCCGATCATTCCAGTAGTGGTTGTCGAACAGAGATTGCTCTCTGCTGATCTGCAAAACTACCTCCGCCATATGTGTAGTTCACATACACACATAGATTTTTGTCAAGTTTACATGCGGTTCATACGTTTGCCCATTTCATTTTGACATGACTCAATTTCAGCATTTACAGCTTTACGATATGCCTTGAAATTTGAAATGGCAATCTCCACTGACCCTACATACCTATATTCTTGACAATTTTGAAGAATTTTAGAATCAGTTGTTCAAGTCCCACAAAAAGTCCTATTGCAAATTGTCTAAAAATTGTATTTAACTAATATACTCATTTATACAGAATAATGGTGCATCTTCCCAGTGTGTTTAAAGCCTCACTTAACTCAGAACAAGAGTATATATGTTTCACGGGTCCACAGTGGTACTGCACCTCATTTTAACTTCACTCTACACCAGTTCACACACAAATTACATATTTTAAGCATGAAGCACGTTTTCAAACGTTTTACACACACACTGTGAAAGGCCAGTCAGCTTTTGTTGGCTTTGAGGCTTAAAGAGAAACATGCCATTGCATGTTATGATGATTATTTCTGAAGTAAAAATATTAATATTTTTGTTATCCCGTATCTACATATTTACTGAAGTCCCTAATTGTTAGTATCTTGTAGATTTTCTTGATTTTTATATCACTTATAATTTCAGTTTAATATTTTACCTCCTATTTCTTCTAATTATATTGTTAATACTTTAATAGTGATAAATAGCTTAAGATTTAATAGTGTAAAATTAAAATATAATTAACAATTACATCAGCATAATTTCCTAATTCTAACCTTAATGAAAATGTTTGTATTTTTAGCACATTTATTAGCAACTCTTTTATAAAAATAAATTAATTTATGCTGCACAATTTTATTCTATAGGACATAGTCATCTTGAGAATATAATGGCAATATTTTTTAAAAATTATCAGAAACTTTACATTTCATCCTTACTTTGAAAAAATATATATATATATATGCTGTAATAAGAAGCTTGTATCATACACCATAAGTAACAAATGACTTAATAAAAAATTCTAACTACCTTACATTTTTCTATTTATTTTATAGATGTGATCTAAAATAAAATGTTAATGCTACTCAAAAATGCATGTCTATAGCCATTTAGTACATTTCATTGATTTAGTTCAATTGTACCTTTTCCCAAAAGTGCTGGGCCTTAGGTTTTGTTCCAGACCATGTAAGATTTAATGTGCAAACAAATATACTGCCTGTCTAATATTCTGTGCTAAAATGACATGCTTTTCCAGATGGACTAATTATAGAACAACAGTGATAACCTAACAGATAAAAAACATCTTTTTTTTGGGTCATAACATCTTTTGCTATCAAGCCTCTCATTTCAGTGCTTCAAGAATGAAAGTATGACAGTCTGAATTCTGATTATTCTTTCCATAAGTATAGTACATAATCAATTTATTCAAACACGCTAACATAGAACTGCATTTTTAAAGCACAGTGTGTAAGGAGTTCATAACAGTGCCATACAATTTCATTTTAACCAATGAAGAAGTGGCCAAGATGTATTTTACTTTGTGTTATAAACATCAGTGTCTTAAATAAGCTAAATTGCTTTAGGGATGCATCAGTGGTCTTCAGGAAATCATCCACTGTGCTGAACCAATCCATCTCTAGAGCATAAAACTCTAATCACAATTTTCTTTTGAATATAAATATGATGATATAGGCCAAAGCAAAATTTCTATGTAAGTAAATTTAGATTATAACTCACTTCCAAAATTTTTAAATAGTGGTATTAAGATGGAAGTGAATAGCGTGCTAAAAAGTGTTTTCCTCTCCTATGTGTGAAGCTATGTAAATTAATTGTCTGGATGAATTACACAATTATTTCAATTTATGTTTAGCAAAAAATTTATGTCAGTGTAACAAAGTTTAAATTCCATTGGTTTGTCCGAATCTGTTTTGCCATCTTTATCTCCTTCTTTTATATGTATGTTAGCAAAATTACAATCAATTAAAATATTAATCATTCTGAAACAATTCCCAGTAAATTCCTGTCTGTGTTTATTTACTACCATTCTTCCCCCCACCAAAAATACTTTTCTCTTTCCCAACATTTGCCAGACAGGATTTTTCTCAAATATCATATCATCCTCTGTGAATGTATTGCATTTATGAATATTTATAAATCAATTTTACCAGAGTTACTTGTAAACTACTGGAAGTCAACTTTCAGTAAATAGTATATATATTTTAAATTTTTATTTTAGGAAGTATTAATATGAATTAAGAGCTTTCCCCCCCAGGATGCTCAGGTTTCTTTCCCTTACATCTTTTGAACCTGTTTTTCTCACTCTCTGTAGCCCCCAGGGTTTTCACTGACTCTGAAGGGGCCCTTCACCTGGCCGTTCCTATGTTTGGCTGGTTATTGCAGAGTTCCACCCAATCAGTGTTCCACTGGCAACACTAACTTAATTAGGCTAAATCTGTGTTCACTGCTCTTCTGCCAGATTATATCTGCTGCAGGTGGTACTGCTATATTTTTAGTAACCAAAGCCAAAAACTTGGAATTCATTGTACATTACTAGCCTCTTTGTTCACTGAACCACCAGTGCCTCTGCATTTTCCTTCTCGTCTAGTTAGTTATCTCAGATCTATTTTTTAACTCATTAGCACTGTTGCCATTGCTTAACTCAGAACAATAGTATATATTTTTCACAGGTTCACAGTGGTGCTTTACCTCATTTTAACTTCACTCTACACCAGTTCACACACAAACTGGTTTCAGTTCAACCCATTTCTAAGATGCCAATGTGTCAGTTGAGAAAGGAGCTTCAAACTATTAGCTTCCTATTGTCTTCAGAAAAGATCAAACCTCTAACTTTTAAGCATGGCTCTTAATAATCTGACTTCTCACTTTTGCTAAATGCTTTCACATACACTGACACATAACCAGTATTTTTTCAACATTTTAAAATACAATTTGATAGAAGTTAACACTATAGGATGAAAGTCATGTTCCCATTCAGGGGTATGAAGAAAAGACCATCAGTGTTGCTGATCAGGGACAATGCTTCCTCTGTTAAATGGCACAAAGAAGCATGGTGAGTAAGGTTGACTACTTCATCAACAATTACCACCTGTAACCATGATTTTTGGATAAGTACATGATCCTCTATGCTTCTTAAACAGTGAGATAGAGGGATACCCTTTTACAAACTAAGCAAATGGCTGAAATCCCAATGATTTCACACCTGCCACCACAACTCAGAGCACTGGAGCCTGGAAACTTTCCAGCACGTGAAACCTGTCAAGAGACCGGGTTCTAGAACAATCTCACTAATGATCTCATTTAAGTTCTGCTTTTTGTTCAGGGTAGCTGGAAGAGTAAGTCACCAGGGTAATGTACTTGATACCTTTACAAATGTACTTAGATTAGATATAAAGTGAGAAATGTGGGACAACTGGTGCAGTGCTGTTCCTTTGGGGCTAGTTAATTTTAATACACTCTTGCTGAAAATATTTAGATAAAGCTACGTATTGAGGTCAATTCTCTCTTAGCAGTATACACAGCAGGATTTATATTTCTAATCTCTGTAATACTCGGCTGTACAACCACACAAACCCCAATCTACATGCCAAAAAGGATATAGAAGAGAGAAAGGAGTGTCATCGCAACCTTAAGATAATAAGGAAAATATATTTACCCTCCTCCTGTCTGAAAACAATAAAAACTATGAGGGGATGAAAAAGAGGGAAACTTGTAACCAACACTACAGTATTTATGCAGAGGCAGTGCCAAGGATGTTGGGGTACAGGCAAGGGGTAGAGGACAAAAGAGAGGACCCCTGGCCTACAGAATCCAGTAAAATCTCAGAGAAGAAAGCTCCCTAGTAGGTGGCCTTATTCTCATCGTAAGAACAAAAGCAAAGACCTGTTGTTTGAAACAAGATCTGGGTAGAGGGAATGCTATGTGAACTACCCAGAACCATGTTGGATAGCATGGCATATTCAGGGAGGTACATAGGAGCCTGGAAAATCTCTGGGTGAGCCAACTTTGCAAAACACAAGGCAAGGAAGCCCCCAGGTGGTGGTGCATAGCACTGCAGTACTAATCTCGGTCAGCTGAAACCTATCCAAGCTCACTTCTTTGATTCACTCAATTCTTACTTACTTGTATGTGCATTAGGTGCCAAGCATTCATCTTTTAGGTGACATGAATGAACACAGCAGAAGAATATCTGTGTCTCCATGATCTCTCCATCCATCTCTCTCCTACCCCCCACATAAGCACACACACGCACACATACCCACATTACACTGGATTCTAACCGAAGGCTTGGAATCTTCCTTCAGGCATTCCTGCACATTATTATTTTTAGATATCTGTTCCAATAAGAACTCCTCTTATCCAAATACAAATAATAAAACAGAAAATAGACTTGAAGCTTTTCAATATTGTGTAAGGAAAAAAATGATAGTGAGCAAAAAAATATAAAAATCAAGGCACCTTTTAAGGAAAAAGCATACTTTGCCATTGAGTCAAACATACTCATTAATCAAATCTTCACAGTCAAAAGTAATAAAAAGCATCTCTGTAAACAGAATTCAAAATAAAAAGTAGGAAATTAGAAATCAGCATGAAGAGATTTTAAAAATAAGTAGGCAGAACTCATGAAAGAAGTCTAATTAAAATATAAAACCATCAGAAAGCTTCTAGCCACACTGGAAGCAGGAAAATGAGAATGGGTACTTCATCTGAAAAAAGACCCAAAGGAGAAGAATAAGAAATTATATGCAATGCACAGAAAGACATGAATAAGAGATTTAATAGATGCTTAACTGATATCCTTAATGAATACAACATAAATGATACCAAAAGATATAACTCAAAGAAACTTGCTTAAAAATAAAAGAAGTCTCAACTCTACAAATTTAAAGATGCTCCAATCTCTCACACAATTGCTGCAGCGTTATCTATACTGAGTCATGACTTATGATATTTACCAGGTGTCAAAAGTAAGATAAAAATCATTATGAATCCCAAAGCAATAATATGAAAACAAAAAATTAAATATTCTGCAAAAGGGTAACAATGAGACTGAATCTAAGCTTCTATGCCCCATCATGCATCAGTTCAAAACAACAGAATGTTACCTACATTCTAGGGAGGTAACATTAGTTAGTGAATGACATTAGTGACATTAGTGAATGCATGTTCCATGGGTTTTCTCTATTTTTAAATAAGAGCTAGAGAACATATTTAAAAGTAAAAGACCAATATTTCCAGAGTTCTATCAACTCAGAAATTATAGCTACTATGAGTAATTTTGAAAAAATTTAAGGACATTTTTCAAACAAGGAATAAGTAGAAATGTGTTTTCATTAACTGACATTGAAGTGTCATGAGGAGAATTATGAATGTAAGATGGAAAGTAGATGTTATAAACCTCAACAATTTAAAAATAATAACATAATTTATTAAACTGATAAGAACAGATACTACACTTGATCTTAGCCAAAAGGCCAAGAAGCGATAAAAATAATAACATAAAGAGTTTTAGAAGAAAGAAGAATAAAGAAAAAGTGTGAGAAAGTAAACATTCCAGATTGTGTCTTTCTAGCATGAGAATAAAACCAAAACTAAATAAACCCATCAAAAGGAACCTACGATGAGTTTCTGCAGCTCAGGTAACGAAATCATTCTCCACCTTGAACCTCTATTCTAAAAATTTTCAGATTTTGTTGTTAAGAAGAGAACATGCAAAAACATACAATGGGCTAACGATAGTTTCTTCAACAAATGGTGTTGAGAAAATTGAATAGATGCATGCAGAAAAAAATAGTGAAACTAGACCACCTTCTTACATCACACACAAAAATAAATTCAAAATAAACTAAGGACTTAAATGTTAAACTCAAAACTACAAAAATCCTAGAAAAAAATAGCCAGCAAAATGTGGGACATTGCTACTAGCGATCGTTTTTCTGATGTACCTCTTCGGGCGAGAGAAATAAAAGATAAAATAAACTAGTGGGACTTCTTCAAACTAAAAAGTCTTGCCTGGCAAAGGGATCCATCAACAAAAGGAAAAGACAACCCACTGAATGGGAGAACATATTTACTGATACACCTGGTAAGAGGTTAATACCCAAAATTTAAAAAGAACTTATAAAATTCAACACCAAAAAAGAAAACAATCCAATTTTTAAAAATGTGCAAAGGACTTGAATAGACACTTCTCCAAAGAGGGCATACAGATGGCCAATAGACATATGAAAAGATGCTCAATGTCACTAATTGTCAGAGAAATGCATCAGAGATTAATTTTGCCAGTTCCAGAACTGTAATATAAATGCAACCTGATACAATATATCCTTCTATGAAAGATTTTTTAATTTTCAGAAAAATTTCCATAGATCCAGCCACATTGTAGCATGTTAGAAATTCATTCTTTAGTATGGCAAAATAGTGTTCTACTGTATAAATATAACTGTATATATAGCTGGTGTATATACCTGTACATATATAGATTAATATATAATCTATGTATAGATTATATCACATAGAACATATGATATAATCTATGATTATATTATTATAATTATGAACATTATATCATAGAGAATATTATATCATTAATATAATCTATATATAGATTATACATATAGAACATATCTATATGTTCTGTTGTATAAATATATCTGTCTATATAGCTGGTATGTATACCTGTATATATATAGATTAATATAGCTGTATACAGCTTATTTATCCACCCTCCACATTCCACCCTGGAATGTTTCTAGTTTTGTTTATTATGAACAGAGTTTTTACAAACCTTGTACAAAATGTTTTTGTGCATGTGTGTTTCAGTTTCTCTTAGGTAAAAATCTGGAAAAATGAGAGCAGATTTTTTTACTTATAAGAAACTTTCAATATTTTCCAAAGTGATTGTGTCATTTTTCATTCTAACTGACAACGTGTGAGATTTCCAGTTGCACCACAACTTAGACCATGTTTGGTGCTGTTGGTCTTTCCAATGTAACTAATGTGGAGGGTCTCAAGTTTTTATTTTAATTTTATTTTATTTTAATTTATTTTATTTTCCTCCATGACTAAAGATTGTGAACATTTTCTCATGTGCTTTTTTTTCATTCACAGATGGTATTTCATAACATCTTTTGTGAAATTTTCTGTGAAATCTCACAGAAAAGTTTTCTGTGAAAACTTTTATGTACTTTATTGATTTTTTTAAACTCAGTTTGTTGTGTTGTAGAGGTTTTTATAAATCTGGATACTGGTCCCTGTCACAAATATGATTTGCAACAATTTTCTCTGTAGCTTGCCTAATTCTGTCCCTAACAGTGTCTTTTTTGAGTAAATGATAATAGTTTTGATGAAGTCCCATTTGTTATTCTAAAGGTTTCTGATTTTAGCTTATGCGTTTAGATTTGGGAACCATCTTAAATGGCTCTTATTTATGTATATTTTGTGTATTACCTGAGGTGGTGTGTGATATTTATTTTTTTCTGTATAGATATCAGTAACATTCATTTAATAAATTCTAATCCCCCCATTGAATTACTTTGGAATTTTTATGTTAAAAACATGAAATTATAAGTTTGGATCTATTTCTGAATTATCTTTTAAATTTCATTTATTTGCTAGTTATTACACCAGTAAAATAGTTTCAATTACTTTAGCTTCAAAATAAGTGTTAAGTCAGATAGATGAGCTCTTCAACTCTGTTATTATTTTTAAGATTTCTTTGGATATTCAGGTCTCTTGAATTTCCAAATTAACTTTAGAATTAACTTATCGATATCTTTAAAAAAAGTTCTACTACTCCTATATTTGAGATTGTATAGAAGAATCTAATAGTCGAATGGAAGCAGCCCAGTGTCCATCAGTATATGAGTGGATGAAACAACTATGGGACATTTAGACAATGGAATACTACTTGGCCATAAAAGAAGAAAATTTTACCCTTTGGAACAGCATGGATAGACCTGGAGAACATTATGCTAAGTGAAATGAGCCAGTCAGAGAAAAAAATATACCATATGATTTCATTCATATAGGGAATCTAATGAACAAACTGAACTAACAGGCGAAATAGAGACAGATGAATGGATAGAGTGCAGGATGACAGCTAAGTGTGGGGGAGAGTCGGGGGTGGAGACATGGAGCAGCAAGAAAAAGTCTCATGGACATGGACAACAGTGTGGTGATTGCGGGGGGATGGGGTATAAGGGCACTAAATGGTAATGAAAAATACAACTTAAAAAAGCAAATGGAATGTCAAAAATGGCAGACAGCTGACATCAGGTCTTCTGATCTGTGAACATGGTTTATTTAAGTCTTTGTAAAAATTCCTATAAGCTGTGTTATATTATGTTTACTGCAGTGGTCTTGCAAATCATTATTAAATTTATTACTTAAGAATTTTATGTTCTCTGATACTATTGAATTGCAACAACTTAATTAATTTTTTCTAGTTTTTTGCTGCTAGTTTATAAAAATAGGTTTTTTTATTTTTGTATACTAGCCTCTTATCCTGAAAATTTATAAATAAACTTACTAGTTCTAACAATTATTTTTCAGTTTCCTTAGCAACTTTTATGTAAAAATTATGTCATATGCAGATAAACAGTTTTCCTTTTTTCCTTTTCCCACATTCTAACATTTATTTTTTTACATTTGGTAATGGCTAAGCTCCAATACAATAGTGATCGTACATGGTAAGAGGGAACATTGACCTTGTCCCTGACCCTAAGAGCAAGTGGTAAATATTCCACCATTATTAATCATGTTGGATATTGGGATGTTTTTCACCATGACCTTTATCATATTGAGAAAGATTGCCTCTTTCCCTAGTTTAGTGATAATTTTACTATTATGAATAGGTATCGGGGTTTTTTCCAAAAGCTTTTGTACATTTATGGAAATGATTTTATGGTTTCTCTCCTTTATTCTCTTAACAAGGTTGAATTGACTTTCACATGATAAATTGCAGGTGTATTCCTGTGATAAACAATATTTACTTGATCATGTTATTAACATTTTTACATATTGTTATGTTCAGTTTGCTAATATTATGTTCAGTAGTTTTAATCTATCATTTACTTCCTCCTTATCTATTATTTAATTTCCCCTTTAACCCTTTCAACTTTGCCATACATTTTTGAAAACTTCGTTATTAGATCCTCCCCCATTTATGATTGTAATTGACAGTTGACCCTTCACCCCTATACATCTTCTTGTTTTGCTCATTTACCTAAATATCCACCTTCTATGTGCCAGGCACTGTGTTTATTTCTGAAATCCAAAACAAATGAAAATATTAGGAGTCAGGCTTTCTCTTAAATAATTCACAGTGTGACTATGAACAGCCAAAGCAATAATCAAAATTCGGTGTAATAAGTCCTATATTTTAAATTAGACATCATATAATATGTGAGTGCGATAAAAAATGCACCTTTACAGAGGAGTTGGCACTTGAACAACCCGGTAAGTTTCATCTAGGAGCAGGTGCGCACAGTAATGCTTTTGAGAACATTTCACCACTGTCTCTGATGAGAACAGCTACATAGATTTTGAGTAAAGATGGTATAATCCACTTCACTGATGTTAAAAATTACTGTACTGTCTTAAATTCTTGTTTGAACACAATGTGCTTACCTAACTACATCATTCTTTAAACAGATTTTTATGGGCTTCTAGCCACATTATGTAGTTCATTGATACTATATAAAGTAATTCCAAACACAGTTTCCCTTCTTTAGGCTAGAATCTTCTGACTGAATTAACACTCATAGGCATTTGGCAGAGAGAATTCTGATTCAGTTACTGGGTTGGGGTTATCCTGTAAGTTTGCCAGAGTGATGACTACCTCCAGGACTTACTCTCTGAATGGGTAATAGATACAGATGTTTTCACAAAGCAGAAGAAAGGCTATCCTAGGCCCACAGATATCACTGTAGCTTATCAAGTAAATGAAATTTTGGATAAGTCTCTCTCACAATCAATAAAAAAGAATACAAGCTCATTTCTATACTGAGAATCAAAGAGAGATGATGTCTACCTTCTCATGTGGGCTTCAATTTATGTGTAACCAACTGCAGAAGCCTATTGCAAGTTTCATCACTTGAAGAAGATGCTGATGAGTATCATGTTGAAAAGTTGTGCCTACCTGCAGGCAGTGATAAACTACTTGGAAATATAATGAGTCTGCCACCCAAAATCATCTATCACCTGTTTCATCATTAAGATAGCTTAATTTCCATAACAGTTAAATTGCATAACCAACTCTCAATAATTATTAAATTCGGTTAAGCATTGTATGGGTGGTGTCTGGTTCATCAGCTTCAGGCATTTCAGTGCCTTAAAGATAAAGCTAATGGTTGTGCACACAGGCAGCTGCATGTTTCCAGAAAGAATTAGTAAATCGAACAGGAAGCTTGGTATCTATGGACCATAGATTGCATGGCTTTCTGTGAGGTCCAAACTGGTACATTTTGGTAATTTTATGTATCGCTTTCTCCCTTGATGACCATATCCACTGAAATAATCATTCTACAAATCCCTGGAAAACCTCAGTTTTTTGTCTGCATGAAACTATATGTAAACTTATCTTTTGAAAGTTAAAACGTAAGTAATAAAATATGAAACCTATATATCCTTGACATTTTAAGAATTACATGAATATGATTATTAAAATAAATTTGTGATAATACTGTGCTCAAAATATATACTGTGTCATAAAATAAGTGATTTACTTAAAAGTTATGTGGCCCATTTCCTTTTATCATGAGATCACAGACGACCCAAGAGGTTCCCAGTATAGTAAAACCTGACAGTTGATAGATGTTACTTTGCAGAACATCTTTAAGTTCTAACACTGCTAATCCAGATTGTCATTTTTACTCACCCCTCATGTTTTCTAAGGAAGAAAAATTATTTCCTTCTGGTTTATACTGCCTAATACACAACCCTAACTGAATTTTTATGAGGTTTCTTCTAAACACCCATTGGTACAGTGGATGATCAGCTGGTTTTTTTGTCTAATACATTTTTCTATTGGTTTATATAAAACGATTGGGTTCTAGAGTTTGCCAGTTGGTAAAATACTGAAACACAACATTCTACATAATAATTTGGTGGACCTCGGGGGAGGTGGTTTAAATTAAATACATCAATTAAGGAATGCTGTAAAACGAATGTGCTTCCTCAGTATTGTGTGAAACTTCCTACATACTAGTAGATAACATCTGGATATATCAACCCCAATTAAGCAAACACAGCAGGAAAAGAAGGAAAAGATCTCTTTATTGCCACCCATCCGACACCTGCATATTCCTCATTAAACTATACAAACCAATAAGAAGCAGGTTCCAGTGCTACTAAACCCTACCTCTCCCTCTTACTGCTAAACCTAAGGCAAGTCAGTGAAATGAAAATCAAGTATGTATTAAAATGTAGATACTCAATTACCTTGTTTTACTTTTAAAAGTTAGTATTGATTTCTAACTCTTAATGCACAAAAATACGCCACATATTGGATATTAATTTTATTACATAAATGTTAAATTCAGTATATAATGTTTTAACTTAAATGTACAGTATACATTCTAGGCTTTGAGTTTTAATAAAAGTGGAAATAAGTCAAACTGTTTTCCCCTTTAGGGATGTGTTATCTCTTCCTCAAGAAAAATAATCTGAACAGGGCCCACGTAACTCTGCACTTGAGAAATATTTCTGGAAAAAGAAAAAGATGTTGTGCTACAAACAAGGTTTGGTAAACACTAAATTCTTTTCTCTGCCTCTATGGTCATGTTTCACACACATATTTTACTGTCTCTGAGAACTGCTGTAGAGAAGACTCCTGTTTTCCTTGACAACAACATTTGTTTCCACACTGAAATACCTATCAGAATAAATTTCTGTGCAACCTGTCCTAGCATATTCACTGATGCTAGTTTGATTTAGCAGTTGCAAAGAAGAATCTCATGTTGGAAAGCTAAATAACCCCTCCTGGGGTACCAAGACCTTGTCTGCTTGAAAGGTTGGATGGCATGCCCAGGGCCCTGTGCCCGCATCTGGCAGCTGAAACTGGCATGAAAAGTCTGAATCAGGTCATGACTTTTAACCCCTAACCCCTTTCCTCTTTCACCTAAAAAATTAAAATTAAAAGTGTGTAAATGTCCTTTATTTAAATGTAACGCTAAGTGTTTTTTTTAAAATAATCAACAGGGCCCAGTAGAATAGAAAGTCTCTCGGGGCTACTAGAATATTACCATTTCCACGGATTGGCTGGGTTGAAAACCAGCAGAGGTCCCTTCCAGAGCTGCACGATTCGCTCCACAGAAGCAATGACTGCCTCTGTCGTTCTGAACGGTTGCACTGTCCTTTGTGAACGGTCATCAGAGCACTTCCTTGGATGGACCACGCAACTCGAAATTAACATCCAATATAATTTTATGTTTTTATTGATGATTTTCTCCACATGATAATTTTAGTGAGTATGATGCACAGAACTCAAGTGTGCCATTTAATCAGTTTTGACAAAATAATGCGGTCTATAAACTATGCTCCTATTAAGGTAAAAAATGATTTGGGCCTGTGCCAGGGACCCCCAGAAGCATCTCCCAGGTGAGTGATTCGCTGGGAGGATCCCAGGACCCAGCACACCCCCAATCTCACAGCAGTGACTTACTACAGCACCAGGGTACAAAGCAAAATCAAACAAGGGAAGAGGTGCGTAGAGCAATGTCAGACAGAAGCCAGACTCAAGCTTCCAGGAGTCCTCAGTGAGTGCAGTCTCACGACATTCACTCCGCCAGCACCAAGCTGTGAGGACACATGTGGAAAGCTGCCTGCCCAGGAGGCTCCTGGGAGACCCAGTGCCCATGGTTTGTATACATTAGCATTGTCCGCATAGACTCAATCTGCTCAACATGTATAAAATGTTTAGATTCTAAGAAGGAAAGCAGGTGTTCAGCATAAATCCATTATTTGTAAAACCAGTTTAGGCCAGTGAACCATTCTTGTTGGAGAATGGCGGGAACCCTTCGGAAATACAAATTTTCACATGTTGGCCAAGGCGGTAAGCAGTGCTTGCTGAAGATCGGAAAATATCCAAAGAAATGAATGACCTCTCAATATTTCCGTAACTAAAAAGTCCCCCATTTCAATAAACTGTCTGGCGGGTCATGAGAAGTGTGCGTGTTAGAAAGCAACATTGCCTACGTGTGGCACGGGTGACCTGTACTTGCCACCCCTGCAAAGTTCCTGCGCATGTTTCAGGCTGGGTGGGCATTTTCTGCTTTCACTTTTTAAGAAGAATCATGTATTTTGTGCTTTATGTTTGATCTTTTCATTTTACAGAAAAGCATATTGAATCACAGAAAGTTTTACCAGGATTGATAGCGATGGAGCTGGGGTGTGGAGTCGGGTGGGCTGTGTCTAGAGTTCTTTCTCTTTAAGGCTACAGGACAGCACTGAGGAAAATTCACTGCGAATTTTGATGAAGATATGTTTACATATCAATCTGTGAATGCTGTTTGTGGCTTGACCCTCTGAGACTACAGCTGAAGGCAAATAAATATGAAATCACACCCGTTAGGATACGTTGGTGGTGGGTAATTAGAAAGTATCCCAAGGAAGGTTAGTTTATCAAGTTGTCAGAGCAGTTGGAGAAAATAACGGAAGGATCAGCCGACCACACCCCCACGAGGCCCGCACAAGGGGAAGCAATCAGCAGCGAGGAAGCCCAGTTGTGTGGGGCCAGACGGGGCCAGGTCTCCATGACCTCTCCTGCTTCTAATTAGTGGTAGGATGAGTCTTCCAATGACATGTATAGGAACTAGAAGGATCGTTTTCATCATATCTATTATTATAAAGTATTTGATACTGAGCAAGATAATGTAGGTATTCCTACCTCTAATTGATGATGAGGAAACTGAGGCTCACTCACTTGCCAAGTTTATAAATTCCAGACCCAGAGCTCAAACTCAGTTCTATGAGAAATGCACTCAGTTCGCAGAGTGCACTACTCAGTTCAAATGAAGTGGGTTTTTTCTTACCCTTTACCAAACTGCTCTTGTTTGATAAATTCGGGAAACACAGACAGCTAATCCTTAATGTAGAATTAATTCATTATTAGGATGTCTGTGCTGCCATATTTAATTAACTTTATGTGAGAGCAGGAAGGAATGGTAAAATCTTAGAGTGCTGATAACGTTTAATTTTTAACATAGCTAGTGCTTTTTAGGGCCTTAAATTTATTCCCCACAAGATGCAATATCTTGATGTCAAGGTTAACATTGAGATTGTAAGGAAATTAAAACAGTTTAGGTATTCCAAAATCTAAACTCTGGATTCTCTTTTTATGATATCTGTTTTTGTTCTTTACTTCCTAGGAAATTTAATATAACCCCAATGGTTTCTGTCAATTACACATATATACATATTTGTTGTTAATCAAACGTATTCCACTGAATATGTATATTCTATATATGAACTAATGTGCACTGTGACACCTACTGTGTCCCCAGCCCAGTAGGTTCAAACGTGTTTAATCCCAGCCTTCAGCAACTCATCTAATGGAACTAGTTAGGTTATTCCCCAGGAGTGAGTGAATAGCTGCCTATTCTGAAGAGTTTTCTCTCTCTCTCACCTGACACACTCACTACACATTCACCACCTGCAGAACTTGGCCAAACAATGACTGGCACAGACTACAAACATCTGCCCACCTTGCACCAATCAAGGGAGGATAAAGAATACTTCAGTGCAGTTGGTGCTTCAGAGCTCCCGGGATCAGAGTGGAACCAGTACCCACTTGAAACCACATTCTTGCCAAGCTTCCTCTCTGCTAAGTTGTTTTACCGACTTCGTCTCCCCTTTGAGAGCACTCCCTCATTACAGCACTTAGAACAGAGTCAGCATCTCAAGCTCTGTTTCTAGGGAAGCTGGAGTAGAACAGCACTCATTAAGGATCTTGGTGGTGAAAGAAAGGTTCTTCCACAGGATCACCAGGAGAGCATTCCTTGTACCAACGCATGGGAGATGTTGGTGTGGTGAGGTTCATTTGGGAAGAAATAGAAGCTGTCCCCTGGGTTTCCAATTTCTAATCTCTCCTTTCATCCCCTCATGGAAGAAGTCCATCTATGTCCTCTGGAGGGCCAAAGCAAAAGCCAGTGTCCAAAGTTTCTGCTTCATCTTAAAGCTCAGTCTTTTGGAGCCCCACCATCTGATGTGGGCCCTGGTAGCTGCTGGGCCTACTTGGCCATGGGCAAGAAAATGGAAAGGACACACGGGTGACTGTGATTTCAGTGGGGGAGAGAGAGAGAAAAAAAAAGAGAGAGAGAGTGAGAGTGAGCACTTCTTTGTTCTCCTGGGATTATATCAGCTTGGGTTCGGGACAAACCAGGTGTTTTTTCAAAAGAACCAATCAACTTCCCAAGGTTTCACAGGCTTTAAATAGGCCCACCCCCTAGTCAGATTGACAGGCTTCTTTGGTTAAGACATCCCCTGCACCATTTTGACTTCTATTGTGCGTGTGTTTGCTTCCCCCTGAGCCTCCCCTCGGCAATCTGGTACCAAACTGGGAAAGTGAGGGCCATTAATTCTCTTGGTGGAGCAATGCTAGGATTCCCTGGGGTGTGAAGCTATAGCTGCCTGGTGAAGCAAACAGGCTCATGCTTCCCAGTTTATTAAAGTCCATGTCTAATTCCCTTGCTTACTTGTTCTTATAATTAGCTAATTGCTGATAGTAAAGCTGTGAGTAAATGACTACGGTGCTATCGCCAAGTGAGCCCTGTTCATGAAGGCAGTGGGCTTGGAGCCTCAAGATGTGGTTCCTACAAAGCAGAAGAAAGTTTGGAGCACATAATAAATTGGTTTAACTCAACCTTTTTGTGAGTCTCAAAAAAGCAACATTAATGTTTAAAAAGCAGAAAAGTAAAAAAACAATAGGAGAGGAAGAAAAGAAACGGCTTTCCTAGTTAAATGTTCTTGATAATTACATAATCTTCCTGCAAAAATGCATAAGGGTTATTACGGCATATCAAAAAAGCAAAAATTTTGAAGGCTCCTATAAAATATCCACACATTGCCCTGGCTGGTGTAGCTCAGTGGATTGACCATTGGCTGCGAACCAAAGGGTCACTGGTTCAATTTCCAGTCAGGGCACATGCCTGGGTTGCGGGCCAGGTCCCAAATGGGGGCCACGTGAGAGGCAACCACACACTGATGTTTCTCTCCCTCTCTTTCTCCCTTTCTCCTCTCTAAAAATTAATAAATAAACTATTTTTAAAAATGTCCACACACTAATTCCTGGAGTTTCTGATTAGCCTGTATTAGATAGCAAGCGGAAATTGGAGTTGAAGATAGAATTAGATTTGCTAACCAGCTGATCAGGAAATACAAAGGTCATACTGGATTACTCGGTTGGGCTGAGAGTAATCACCAGGGTCCTTTAAAGTTGAAAAGAAAAACAGAAGATGAGTTTAAAGTCAAAAGATTCTCTGCCTGCTACCCTGACTTTAAAGTGGAAGGAAGGGGCCAGGGCCCCGGAATACAGGTGGGATGCAAGGAAGCAGCCATCCCAGTGAATTCTTGTGAGGAGCCTTCAGAAGGCCCACAGCCCTGCCGACACCGTGGTTTTAGCCCAATGGGACCCATGCTGGACCTATGACCTCCAGGCGGGCAAGATAACAAACTCATATTGTTTTAAAACACTTTTGCAGTAATTTCTCAGCAGCAACAAATATAAAACTAATACATGCCGTCAATAAGCTGCTTCACTTTTATTGAATTTGATGTTCACCAAATACATGGCAAGAATCATATTTTCCTAAATACTTATTAACATTACTTGTGAAATGCAAATTTAACCAATGTAAACATCACTATTACTATACCTAAATTAAACCTGAATTTCTAAAATTCTGAAAAGTCACTTTTTACAAAATAATTTTTCTGTTTCCTTAAACTGTCCACAGATTTTATCATGGGGTAGTAACATTATGATTAAACATTTAAAGGTACACAGAGCATATCTTCATTTGATGTAAATAATGAAAATGCATTTTTGTATAAGGTATGTAGCATGTGGATCTGAAATCACTGCTTCAGAATGAATACTTATTCAGGAAAATTGATAGAAAACAATCTTTCTCTCCATGTAAAATACAGGGAAGACCTTTAAAAAGACAGTGCCATTTATATTTACATTTGAAGCTTTTTATGTGAAGGAAAGTCTGCACAGCTATTTTCCAAAACATTCGCTACATTGCCACAAACACTTCAAATCCGATTGTACAAACTCTGTGTTTTACAGTGTTTACCATTTCAGAAATTGTTCATAGCCGTTCCCCATGCTTGAAAATACACACAGAAATAATTTTCCTTGATCTTCAGTCCACACCCTTTCTCTATCACCACTGACATTCTTGAAAAAAGTATTTTATATTCATTAACCAGCTTCCCCATGATCTGATTCTTATTCACTCTTCTGTTTGCCACTCCTTCTGCCATTATCACTTGTGATTTAGACTTAGGTAATAGACATACAGGTAGCTTCTGACATTATCAGGTAGATTCAGGTAGCTTCAGGTAGATTTGGGAGTGCGTTGTAGGCTGTGAAAAATAACATAGGCAGAGCTACTTTTAAAATGAAGGAAAAGCGGCCCTGCCCGGTGTTACTCAGTGGATTGAGTACCGGCCTGCAAACCAAAGGGTGGCTGGTTTGATTCCCAGTCAGGGCACATGTCTAGGTTGCGGACCAGGTCCCCAGTGGGGGGACATGAAAGGCAACCACACATTGATGTTTCTCTCCCTCTTTTTCTCCCTCCCTTCCCCTCTCTCTCTAAAAATACAGAAATAAAATATTCTAAAAAATAAAATGAAGGGGAAGCAGCCATTCCTGGGGGATGCTGTGCCTGTCCTGTTTTGTGAATCTATGAACTGGGCCAAAGCACCAACATGCCAAGGAGTCAGCAAGAACAAGAATTTCCTGCTAAACGGACTGAAAAAAGTTAATTTTTACCTAGTGACCACTTTCCCTGATTAACAGAGGAAGAACAAATCTAGTTCTGCTTGTTAGTACCAAGGAACTCGAAGACCTGACTCATCGTTCTCCTTTTATCCCCATAAAAGCTCCGATTTCCTCTCCTGTAATTGAAGCATCAGCTGGGTTTCTGACTAAATCTGTATATTCAGAATTGCAATCCTTTGATCCCAAATAAACATTTTTGCCTCTTGAACTGGTTTTTGTTTTGTTTGTTTGTTTGTTATGTTGACACGGTGCAGCCCGCCGTGTATGCAGAGGGTTTGAGTGACATGAAGTATCTAGAGGCCCAAAGGATGGCTGTGGACAGACAGCTAAATTTGGTGTGTTTTCAGGCATATGGTTATACATAGGGTACTACATCTCTTATGCAATTAAATGTTTAAAAAATTACTTTCACTTTTAAAAACCATGAGACTCTATGGTAATTACTTTATTCTGAATCTGTGCTTATGTATGTTTGTGTTTCAGTTTGTACTGAAAAATTATATAGTAAAATGCATAGTCTCCAAATTCTTCCCATAACTCAACAGCACATATTATTGCGTCAGTTACTCTTTAAGTACATCAAGTACTGAGGTACTCATTGTGGTGACTTAATTCGTGAAATAACACATTAAGTAGAAAGGGCAGATCATTGAAAGGCAGAAATGCTATGATTTGATAAAATCCACTGATCTCTGGGGTTCATAATTGTGTGTCCTCTAAATAAATAAGAAGTTGCAGAATAGCCAGAGCACATTTATACCTGTCAAATTTTCTTTTCATTTAAAATGTAACTGTTTCTTCACTCCATGTATTATTCTTTTAATCAATTTTTCTTGGTTAAGTAGCCAAATAGTAACTTGTATGAAATTTATACTTTAGAAAACTTTAAGCACGCCTCCAATTTCACAAGTAAAGCCAAATGCTGAAAGGTTTGAAACTATTGAAACTATCGAAACTATTGATGGCTTATTATGGATGTTCTTCCAAAAGATGGAGTCACGCACAGCAGTGTTATTTGTCACCTTCTCGCCCAAAGTTCAAAGCCACATCTCTGGCACACCTTTCCCCACTGACGTTTTCAAAAACAGGCTAGAAGTTAGAATGTCCAAGCAGTCCATCTGTCACCAACTGCTTTATTATTGTTTAAATTGGAGTGTTTGTTTTTTAAGTAAGAAAGTTCAGTTTAGTGTAAAATAACATTATTAATAAAAACATTATCGAATAGCTGCACTTATTTCCAGAAAAAAATAAACTAGATTCCAATTTTAGCATACAGAATTTTAAATTTTATGGACATTTTAATTTTATAAATGGACACATGAAATTAGATGTATTTCAAACATTGAAAATCTTTCCTTTGTGGTGAAAATTTGATAAACCGAAATAATAATTCTATTTTCTATGGTTTGAATGGTAAAACACCTAGCAGAAAAAGCTGAAGGAAAATGTGACATGTCTAAATCAATAAAAATTATTTAATAATAGTAAAGTTGTAATATTACTACTTTTCTAAGTTACAGTTGTTTTTTTATTACTTTTATTACATAGTGACTATTTGGTTAGACATCCTTCCACCTGGAAATGCTACCTATCAAAATTTATATAACTTTTGTCTCAAAAAAAAAGTTTAAAAAGAAATTGTAGCCCTGGCTGTTGCGGCTCAGTGGATTGAGCACCAGCCTGCAAACCAAAGGGTCGCCTGTTCGATTCCCAGTCAAGGCACATGGCTGGGTTGCAGGTCAGGTCCCCAGTAGGGTACACATGAGAGGCAACCACACATGATGTTTCTCTTTCCCCCACCCTTTCCCTCTGTCTAAAAATAAATAAATAAAATATTTTAAAAAAGAAATTGTAAAGCAGAAGAAATATTCAAGTCATACCAAGAGAAATGAGATTCCAAATATAAGTTGGAAAGTATAAAAGTTTATAACTGAAGGATTCCTTTAAAAATGTGAAACCATATTTTCTGCAAGTTACTGAACTTTGCAATTGTATTCCTGCTGAGTCAAAGGTAAATTGACCTAAATTTTATAGGCTCTCCAATTTTGTGTAGTAGAGAAAGGCTTGAAAAAATAAAGTTAGAGAATTAGCATTTAGTTACTGGGGGGTACATGCCTTTACAGTAATACATTACATTACTATATTTGATTTATTAAGTCAACTAATAAATCACTTTATTTGATTTATTGGTTTTTGTAACACCTTCACAAAGCCACATATCTATTTTTAAAGTCAAAACAAATGATTCTTTTTGGGGGAGGGGAATTTTATTTTAAGTTTTACAGGTGAATTGGTAGCAAGAAAATATTGAGCTAACAGCTTATGAAATCCACAGTGTTAGGCCCTAGAGAAAATATAAGAATAATTTCCTATGAAGAAGCATATAAATTAAAACTCTGAAGAGTGAGAATATGGAACAGCATAGACACTGATGTATAAATTCAAAATAATACTATGAAGTAGGCAATATTAATGTAACCCCTCTTTTCAGATAAAAACTAAAGTTCAGGAAGTTTAATTTGCTTGTCTGAAGTCACATAGTTATGATGTTTGCCAGGGTCGGGTTCCACAGCATCTGGCTTCTGAGTCAAAGCTACAAGATGATACTCTGGCTGGCAGTCCCCTAACATACCATGTCTCCTTGTGCCTTCACTGGTTTATTTTTGCATTAAAAATTGAATCAGTTCTGCAATCCTTTATTCATCTAACAAATTAAAATACAAATTATAATTTTGGAAGAGGTTGTTTTGATGGTATCTATTAATAATGTTTTCCTTCTGAGAAGAATTGATGTGATTAATTTTAAGAATTTTGGATAATAATTATTCACATAAATATAATTTAAAATTAGAGAGTTAAATATCATAGATTACAAGTTTATTCATGAGATTTTTTGTTAATACTGAATCAGTATTTCTTTTCTTGTGTAAATCAGCATATTATAAGTCATTTGTAGGTATTTACTTATTCAAGAATTTTACTGACTATTTCTTATGTACTAAGATAATTTCTAGGAATATCCAGCTGGATTAGACAATGAATCTTTTAATATATAGATGGAGCGTAAAGGGTTTACTGAGAATGTAGGGGAAAAGATAAATACATCAGTGCATGGCAATTTATATATTGCTTGCCATAAAAATTAGAGAAAGATATTTGAGCTAGTTCTCACGTTCATTTCTCAGTAACAACAGAAAGCCCTGCAATGAGAATTTGAAGTGCAGGAATTGAAAAGAGCATCTCCCTGTCCCCCAGTGGGTGACACTTCTGCATCTTCTGACAATACAATGGCAGTTGTCTCAAAAGAGGCTCCTCTTTCTAGTTATTTATAATGATCCCTGTAAGATTCAAGACTTCTTTCAAAAAGTGAAAAATGAGTATTTTTATCAAATATTAACTGCCAAGTATATCAATCTCTAACATTTAATAATTTCACGTCTATGGCTTTCCTCACAGTGTTTTGTTCCTGTTTGTTGGTTGGTGGGGTTTTTTCTTACCACAACTATGAAGAGTTTGAACTAAAAGAGTGGACTGAAAACAAATCCAGTGTGCAACTAAACTATTTGTTGCAGCTAACTCTGCTGTTTAAAAATAAATAAAATTTGCCCTGGCTGGTGTAGCTCAGTGGATTGAGCATGGACCTGTGAACCAAAGTATCGTGGTTCAATTCCCAGCCAGGGCACATGCCTGGGTTGTAGGCCAGTTCCCAGCAAGGAACACAGGAGAGGCAACCATACATTGATATTTCTCTTCCTGTCTCCTTCTCGTTCCCTCTAAAAATAGATAAATAAAAATATTTTTAAAAATAAATATAATTTTAAAAACATGCTTTAGTGCCTGTAAATTCTCATCACATTCCCCCCAACTACCAAACAAAGAAACAAACAAATAAAAAAAGAGGCAACATGGAGTGCAAGAACTGAACTGCTCTTGGACTGGGACAAATGACTACCAAGTTCCTTTTACTTGAATAATTAACTTTTCTTCTAAATTAAGTATAGCCAACCAATATTTCTTCATCTTTACTTTAGAGTATACTAGTTCCTAGAGCTGTCACAAATAGTTTTAAAAACAGAAAGCAAGGGGAAAAAGAGCACTGGAGAAAGTCTATGTAAAACTACACAGCATATGTTTGATTTGATGGTGGTAACATAAGGTAAATCTCTCAATGAGGCTTTTCACACTCCTAACTTATGTTATAAGGAGTCAAAAATATAGTAGAACAGTTACCTAAATGAATTAAAAATTGCTTGTTCTAACTACTAGGAAGAAAAAGTTCCTGGGTCATAAATGTTCATAAAAAGGGGGTGTATCTACTCTGGGTATTTGGGAAGAACGCCCCTCTGAAAGGGGTATTAGATGGGGCAGTGGAAGGACCAGGTGATTGACTCGCTTGTTTACCCTCTCACTGATGGTAACACTGTGAACATGTCGTACACCTTTCTCTGGATATGTCAAGCATGTTACAGGCAGTGTGCCCACGGGTAGAATTTCAGGGTTTGAGGCTACCCATATTTTCACATTTACTATGTTTTGTCAAACTATTTTCCAAAATGTATTCAAATTTACATGAACAATTCCACAGTGCAATGTACATTTCCACACTCATTCCCATGATTCCACATCCTCATGAATTCTTGATATTGAATTTTTGATATTTTGCAAATATGATAAACATGAAATGATATTTCCCTACAGTAGCAGCTCCCTGACTACATGTGCAGTTAAGAATCTTTCATCCATTTACTGGTCACTGTATATTCTCTCTTTAAGCTACTTGTTCATTTTTGTCTCATTTTTTCCTATTGAGCTATCTGCATATTTTTATTTACTATATATTTAAATCATTCTATGAATATTGTTTATCATGTTGATGTTTTTCAGGGACAACTCTGGTTCCCAAATGTTTAGATAGTTACACACTTACTTAATTCTACTATAGATGTATTATTGTTTCAGAATTTCTATTTCTGTATCATTAACAACAAAAATTTGACCAAGAAAATTTCAGTTTCATGTCTTTTTCTTTCTGTCTTATTATAAGAATTCAAATGAGAATTGTTATATTAACTAATATTAACCATATTACTATAGTTACTATAATATAACTACAATTAATTAATATAATAAATTGATATTGATATAATTAATTAATACATGTAATGTGATTATATTAATGTAATTAATATTAATATTTTGAATTCATGACATGGCATCAAAGAAAATAATTTATTATAAACACAATTATCAAATCATTAAGAAATTATGATACAGTGAAGTATGTACCTCATAATAATGTACTACATAACAAAATTTAATATTATGATAATAACTACTATAATTTTAAAGTAACGATGAGCATTAATGGTAATTTGAGTACTATATTGTGTATGATATAAAAGAAAGATGATTTCCACTGGTAACAAAAATCTCATAATACTTATGATGGTTTTCTACTTGCAATAACAAATGAAGAGAATTTTAAATTTCAGGAAAGGACATGTATTATTTTCTACCAATGTTTTATGTAGATCCCCCAAGTTATCATCATGCCAACCCTGTGGACCTTATTAAACAAAGAATTTCTGTTTTAGGAAAATGTAAGACAATTTGATATGGTTCAGCCTTTGAATATAACTAGCTCTGTGTATGTGTACACACATGTGTACATAATATGCCATGCACAATTCATACCAAGATCGAGAACATATGGGGCAAAATCCTGAAGGGTCACATACCAATAAGGGGAATTCAAGACTTTAAATAAAAGGTCATAGAAAACCCTTATAAATTACTGGTTGTAGTAATATCATGAAAGTTCTCTAGTGGTAGGATAAGTGTTCAAAACTGCAGGAAAGATCAGTGGATAGTTTTTTCTCCAAGAAAGAATTTAAAGCATTTTCATCACACCCCTACCAGTCACATGACTTTTAAAAGAAACTGATATACTTCCAGTCAAGATGGCAGTGTAGGTAAACATGGTTTGCTTCTTCATACAACTACATCAATATCACACTAACATATAGAACAACCATCATTCAAAACTTTCAGAAATCGAGTTGAATGGATTTGACAACTATAAAATAGAGTGAAATGGAAAGCTGACTATAGAATTAAATAAACCACATCCATCCAGACTGGTAGGAGGAGCAGAGATGCAGAGCAGGCTGGTCCTTCACCCACATGTGGTGGATCAAAATTCAGGAGGGATATATGAGACACGAGGAATCCCAGCCCTACATCAGGCACTGCCAGCCAGGGATTCCAGTGCCAGGGAGATAAATCCCCACAACCTCTGTCAATAAAAATCAGTGGGGATTAAGCCAGTGGTAGAAACTGCTGAGACCCAAGTAGTTCCTCTTAAAGAACCCACACATGGACTCACGTACTCAGACTCACTCCCTCTGAGCTCCAGCACTGGAGTAGCAGCTTGAAAGTCACCAGTAATGTACAGTGAAAACCTGAAGTGTCTGTCATCGAGGTGAGCACAGGCTATTGTCCCTTTTCTAAACCCTCTGTCCATAGAGCCAGCAGGTTGGTGCCATGTCTGAGACTCCATCAGCCTGGCTAACACTGTTTGACCCACCTTAGACATCCCCAGAGACTGTGCCCCAGCCAGTTCTGGGACCCACCCAAGCTGCTTTCCCATAAGAATGGCTGGTCTTGACTCCTGCTTTGCAACTTCTAAAGCCTGTCAAACAAGCAACAGCTAGACTTAGCGAGTTCCAGGCTTGGCACTAGCAGCAGCCAGCTTAGATTCACAGTTTGGCTTTTCCTGACCCTTAGTCATGAACAATGGTGGGGGATTGCCTGAGAGAGTAAAGGGTGCTGGGTGGAGGGGGTGCAAGGAAGAAAATTTAAAACAACTGTAAAAGTATATTCAACCAAATATAATTAAAAATGAAAGAAAATAAGAAACAGATACAATTATTAGTCCAATTTTTTGGACGTACAATAGATAGAGCTCTTCTTAAGAAGAACTTTATTGGGTTGACATATTTTAAAAAATTCCTAGTGAAATATTTGTGCAGGAAAAGATTCCCACTGAAAGCCACCTATGAATTTCCACTTTCAGGTTAGAGAATTCATTTACTCCAAAAAAAAGTCAACAAAATCTATTTTCAGTGAAGATTCTTGGCTATGCTCTCAGAGACTCCTTTGCTCTCAGTTGGAGGATATCTACGCTGCATGCTCAGTTTTCACAAGAAGATATTGATTCTACGTTAATTCAACTAATGTTTAAAAACTTGTTGAGTACCCATCAAGTACCATAGATTATCATTACAGGTGTCTATAAAGAAATATATTACAGAACTGGCTAACACTTTGTATCTTCTGAAAGTGTAGTGGAAACAAACATATACAAAGGAAGACCAATAAGGAAACCTGGAATTTATTTATAAAAACACATGTGTTTATTCTTACATGTTTATACTTCAGTCACACTCACAGCACTCGCCATGTTATGCAATACACCCATTGAAACTTTTTTTTTCACTGCTGAAAACAATGTTTTGAACTTGTGGATTTTGATCCCTTTTAGTGCTTCTGCTGTTTTATACTTCACCTCTTCCACATCAGCAAAACAGTTCCCTTTGAGGATTTCTTTCATCTGGGTAAACAAAAAAGACCATTGCTGAGGCTGAGTTCGGGTAAATGGGGAGGGTGGAGCATGAGAGTCACACTGTTTTGGGTCAGACACTGCTGAACACTCAGCACAGTTTGGGCAGCTGTGCTTATAAATCACCCATCATGAGATGGGCAAATATATTGAAATAGTCTTCCAAGAAATGTACTAAACTTGAATGCAGCCTCTCACAACAACGCCAGCTGGTGCACTGATGCAGATGGGTTCTTAGAACACTCACCTAGTGAGGGAAGCCTGTACTACAAGGGGCCTGCCCTCCAGAAGACAATTCTGTACTTTTTAGGTTATCCCTCATATTAACATGATAAGCAAGATTAATAAAGACGTAAACTTTGTTAGCTTTTAGATCATGGAAAATATGTAGAAAAATATTTTGCATGTTGCATGCCAGCTTTCAATGGTCTGACATAAAATACTGACCATATCTTCTCCCAATTTGTTCCAAATATTTTTTTTAATTTACTGATAAAACTAGTCATATTCTCGATAGTCAATATTACTTATAGTTTATGTTTATGAGCACACTAGTATTGATACTGAACATATGTCTTTTGGATTAAAAGGTAATTAACATAATCAGGTATGGTATTGACTTCTAAAACCTCCGCTCTACAGAAAAACAGAATAAGGAGGAAAAAAAGATGAAACATACTTTCCAGGCCCTCAGTGATATATTACAGAAAGTAGGCCTAAAAGCAACCAACATTGTATCATTATCCAAATACAAGCTGATGATAAATAGAACTAAAGTTATGAACAAAATAAAGTTATAAATAAATGATATTATTTTCTCACTGCTTCCTGAGCGCCAGCTCAAATAAAATTTCTTGAAACTAATGCCAAGCTGGCTTTAATTTAATCATTGCTTCCATAGTTTACAATACATGTTGCCACTTATCTTTCATGTGTTTAAGCCCCAAAGGGATCTAAGGTTCTTACACTCAAACCACAGAACACGTTCCTCCAAAATGAGAATATAAAGAAGTAAAAATGTCTATACAAAGATACCAGTGATTATCATATTTTATGATAATATTCCTTAGCCCTTTCCACTTAAAAAATGCCAGGGTATTTACATTTGAATTTTTTAAAGTATATTATCGCCCAAGCTACTCTTAGTAATTAGAAATCCATTAATAACCTCAGATTTTTCTTTCCCCAGTAGAGGGCAGTGCTACATATGGAAACCAATATATTACTTAAGTTCCTCCAGAGTTTGTGAATGAATGACCCCATTAACTCTTGTGCCTGTAATAACTTCCTGAACATAGAATCAAATACAAATAAATAAAGTGGCAGTAGCAATATGAAGAATTCAAATGTGCTTATAGCTAAGCAACAGCTACAGAACTGGGCAGCATTGATCTAATTGTTTAATATGACATATAGAGGTGTTTTCAAATAATAGGTCAAATAGATATAAACATGAGAGTCATAAACTGGCCAGTTTTCAAAATTAATATTCAGGAGTACTCAAAAATATGTAAATTGTCTTTGTTTCCCAACTGCTTACTAGAATTAAGATAAGCAAAGTCTGCAAAGACTAATGTTCTGAATGACATCATAATTTGGTATAATGTGAATTCTAGCTGTTGAAGGTTTTACTCCATATAGATCTCTACAAAGAGTGATTGGTCTTTTTCAAATCAAATATCCCAAATTCGTGACCCAATTTTCCTTCATTTTATAGCTTACGGTGACATCAGCATCCTAACACCGAAAACTGAAGCAATGTTTCCATAAAAACCTCCTCCTCAGAGATGTGGAAATGAAAACAAAAACATCCATGCCCACGTTATTGTAAAAACCCAGGAGCTGCAGTTTGTGAGTCTGATTTTCAAGGGGAAAAACTATTCTAGGTTCATTTGTTTTTGCTCAATATAAATTTAAAACAAACTCCTAAAATTGCTGTATTGATTTGTTCAATTATATAACTTTGATACACCTTAAGTGTGTTTACCATCAAACATTTTCATAGTATTTCTTTATTGGAATAATCCTTTTATATTTTATTTTACTTGTAAGCATTATTCTGGATATTTAGTCCTTTAACTGACCTCTTTTCAGACTTTACGAAGAAGGAATTTGATCTTCTTTATTTTATAAAACACTTAGAAACATTTGATGATAATGATGACCATGAAGCTTCCATGGGATTTCTTCTCTAGTCCATCATTTAAATCACAACTAAGAAGAATCCCTAAAAAATGGGTTTAAATAAACATGAGTGTGAGTTACACATTTCCAGTTCATTTATGTTGTAGCACCTAAGTCAACACCACCATACGCTGACTCTCCTGTTAAAGTGCTTTGCCGTAATGAGAAGAAGTTGGTAATTATTTTAAATACTTTATTTATTTATTTTTAGAAAGAGGGGAATAGAAGGAGAAAGAAAGGAAGAGAAACATTGATGTGTGAGAGAATCATCTATTGGTTGCCTCTCATACTCCCCCAAGTGGGGACCTGGCCTGCAACACAGGTGTATGCCCTAATTGGGAATGGAACCGTGACCTCGTGGTTTGTGGGATGATGCCCAACCTACTGAACAATACTAATCAGGGAAATAAATTGCTAATTTAACAGAAAATCCTTATTCAAAATAGCTACTTAAGAAAAAAAAGATTGTCTACCAAATTCTTTAGGAACCAACTATAAATCATCTTATATGTAATCATTTAACCAGAAAAATAAGAACCCAAATTTTTCTGCTATCATAAAATTCATTAATATAACTATCAAATCAGGAGAAAGGAAGCTAATGTGAATGAGGGAAAATATATTATGACACAGTAAAATGGTCTTAGTTTAGTTCTAAGCTCTGCTACTTAGCTGAGTTAACCTCGGTTTTTATATCAGTTAATTGGTGGCAGCATTACTTGCCTAGGAAGATTGATGTGAGCATTGCAGGCAAAGGTATAGAGAGCACCTGTCTTACTGGCTATGCTGTATTTTTTGCTTTGTAAATGCTTATGACTTTTATTAGCTCTGAAAATCACTTTTTGTTTGATGTTGGCAAATTACTGACTTCCTTAAATCTCTTCTGCATCCCACAAATTGGAATTATAATACCCACCTATCTTACTAAGAGTGTTGTTAATTTGAAAACAGATAATAAATAAGTGTGAAAACACTTTGAAAGTGATAAAGTGCTGTGTAAATATTAGGATATACAATTAATTGGGAATATCTACAGGAATTAAACTGGCATAACAAAAATCTCTTTTGCATACTCCATCATCTGGGGAAATTATTTAGAAAGATTATTTTCAATGAAAAGTTTACACTGGCTTGTAGAAAGCAGATTAGTATTTACAGCACCATTATTATAATTTCTGTCTGTTTTGTGGAAATCATGTTTACATATTTCAGACTTTTGCCTGAATACTGATTGATTGATTTAGTGGGTCAGAACTAACCATGTTAATGATGTGCTTAAAATACAAGACTCCTAAACTTCAGATTTTCCTAAATCATCTCACACAATCAGCATACTTCTTGCTAAATTGCCCCAGGCCCAGCACTAGCATTAGCTTGCCTTGGTTCACAGCTTGGCCTCTCCTGGGCACCTCCAAGCCCAGTATAAACAGGAGCAATCTGCAGATAGCTTATTCTGTATGACCCCCAAGAAAATCAGGCAGTGGCTGACTTTGGACATGCCAATAACAATTAAGGCTCAACTACAACTGGAGGGTGTATACGGGCCACATGGTGGATGCACCTAGAGCCCCCCCACCTTTGGGTAATAGGGGAGGCTGTGCCACTGGATCCTACAGGGCACCTATCATATTATGTTCTACCAAGCCAGGGAGTTGCAGCAGCTCTACCTAATACATAGAAACAAACACAGGGAGGCTGCCAAAATGATGTGACAAAGAAGCATGGCCCAAACAAAAGAACAGATCAAAACTCCAGGAAAAGAACTAAACAAAATGGAGACAAGGAACATACTAGATGCAGAGTTCAAAACACTGGTGATAGGAATGCTCAAGGAACTTAGTGCATAAAAAAGATCCAGTCAGAAGTGAAGGACATGCTATTTAAATGAAAGAACAACTGTCAGGGAATCAACTGTAGAATGGATGAAGCCGAGAATCAAATCAGTGATTTGGAGCATAAGGAAACAAAAACAACCATTCAGAACAGCAAAAAGAAAAAGGAATCCAAAAGAAGAAAGAGAATAGGTTAAGGATCCTCTGGACAACTTCAAACGTTCTTACATTCACATCATATTGGTTCCAGAAAAAGAAGAGAAAAGCAAGAAACTGGAAACTCATTTGAAAAAATAATGACAGAAAACTTCCCTAGTTTGGTGAAAAAAATAGACATACAAGTCTAAGAAGCACATAAAATCTCAAACAATATGAACCCAAAGAGGCCCACATCAAAAGACACCATAATTAAAATGCCAAAGGTTAAAGACAAGGAGAAAATTTTTAAAGCAGCAAGAGAAAAGCATTTAGTTATGTACGAGGAAGACCCCATAAAACTGCCAGCCAATTTCTAAAAAGAAACTTCAGGCTAGAGGGGATTGGCAAGAAATTCTTAAAGTGATGAAAACAAGGACCTACAACCAAGATTACTCTTCCCAGGAAAGCTATCACTTAAAACTGAAAGACAGATAAAGATCCTCCCAGATAAGAAAAAAATTAAAGGAGTTCATCAACACCAAACCAGCATTAAATTAAATGTTAAAGGGTCTTCTTTAAGAAGAAGAAAAAGGGCAAAAATGTCAACAATAACATGTCAATAAATATATATCTATCAAAAACTGAATATAAAAAATGAAACAAACAAGTAGAACACAAACATAATCATAGATACAAAGAATGCTTTGATGGTTTCCACAAGGGAGGTGGTTCAGGAGGATTAGTGAAAAAAGTGAAAGGATTAAGAAGTACCAATTGGTAGCCAGAGAACAGTCATAGGGATGTGAAGTTCAGTGTAAGGAATAGAGTAACCAAGAAACATATAGGTTGACCCACTGACATGGACCACAGTGTGAGGATTACCTGGGAGTTTGGGGGGGTGTGCTGGGTGGAGGGGTCCAAGGGGAAAAATTGGTACAACTATAACAACTAAATAATTTAATATAATTTTTACAAAGATACATTCATATGTACCCTTTTAATACAAATTTTAGTGAGCACATGTAAATGGACAAGTTCCATATTTTTACTAGAGCAAAGTTTTGTTAGTGACATTTCACAGGTAGGAGAACCCTGGTCTATATTACAAGGATTTCATACTCAGGATTACTGTACATATCTGTTACATGGGAATTCCTTAAGGAACTAAAGACACATATCTTTGTTTCTGAAGAAAGCCACACAAATGGTAAAAATCTAACCTTAGTCCCCTTGTAGAGGGTCATTACATAACCAGCATCATCAAGAGCTCAGACCTTCTGACCAGCACGACAGAAGGAAGATGTCGAAGAGCCTTTAAGATGTTTCCACTACTTTAAGCCACTTGATCAACCAGGTCGGCTCCTTTCAAGCGGGCTGTTATAATAAACCTGAGACCTTGCCCATGGGGAGTACCTATCTGTGAATGTGCACCGTATGAATGACTGTGGTGTCTACCACCATGTCTTTCCCACTAGAAGGGGAAACACGAGAACTGTTTTTATACCACGTGAAAAGCAGGGTTGGCGTCTGTTTTCTCATTATTTTGCTTAGAGATCTCTGCACAGTGCCATACTCAGAGTAAATATTGCGGATAAATAAAGTGGAGAGGTTTAAGAAATTGAAAAAGAGAAGCAGGCATTCACTTTTAGAAAATTTTTGGACTATTGCATTTCATTTTTAAAAGCAAAAGATATGGGGCTGCTTTACAGTTAGAAAGTAGGAAACAGGTAGATAAACTGAAAAACAACAAGGTACTTGAAAGCATCTCTTGGATGCTGTGTGTAGCATCACTAAACGCCACAAAGACGTGGAAGAGTGTGGCAACTGAGAAGGATTAAGATGGGGCAAAAATAAAGTGCATTCTGCAGAGCATTTTAAAAACAATATTGGGAACAGAAAGCACATAGACAGTTGCTCCTGGAAAAGTGAGAGGTAATTTTGGAGTACCAGTGAGTTTGTACATACTAGAGAAGATGGTAGCAGATAGAGATTATTTTTTAAAAGATGATATGCCCTGGCCAGTGTGGCTCAGTTGGTTGGAGCATCGTCTTGCAACCAAAATTTGCAGGTTTGATCTCCAGCCTGACACATACAAGCCCCTCCAGGTGCATGAGGGAGGCAACCAATTCATGCTTTTCTGTCATGTTGATGTTTCCCTCTCTCCCTTTGTTTTTCTCCAAAAGCAATGGGAAAAAAATGTCTTCAAGTGAAGATTTAAAAAAAGATACTATAATGCTTGCTAGAGGATCTTTGCCACTGTGAATCATAGATATTTTCTTATACAGCTAATTTGGTGCTTGTTTAATCATTGAAAATAATATCATGAGTATGTCTGAATAAGATAGAACAAAAGTGATAGAATAGAATTTGTCGAAAGTCAGCTAGTTCAATGCCTACTTATTTACAATACGAGAACACCGAGACAGAGAATCCTGTGTTTTTTTCTAGGGAACTAACCAAGCACTTTAAGGACAGAAGTGCGACTAGACAGAGGTCAATTTTTCTTCACCAAACTTTTAAAAAGTGTATTAACAATTAACATTTGTAATATGTTTTTCAGCATATATTAAAGGAATGAAAAGTAAACTGCCCTTGTTCTACAAAAACTGCTTCTTCTAATTAAATTGTAATCAGTTAAAACCATATCATTCTATTTTATTTGGCTATGATGTGCCTTTATTCTTCAGAAGCAGAGACAGTGTTTCCGTAGTCATCCTTACATTTTTCATTTGGTAGGTATCCAAGTACAGCTCTTTGCAAGTTATGTACCCTATAAACTAAAAATAATGTCTGGGTATTTGTTTTAGAATAGAAGCGATTCTAGACTAATGTGATAAATGGCTCTCCCCCAGCTGCACCCATAATGATTCCATTTTGGTTATCGAGTCAGCTCCAAGGCTTGATGCAGCTCAAAATGTCTATCTTAATGCACTTTACATTTGTGACACTCAGAATTTCTGTGGGCTTTAATTCATGGGCATAATGGTAAAATCTAACTCATTTTTTTCTTTTTTTTTTGAGCAACCGCTGAATGGTCAACATCCAGATACAAAGTATTAAAATAGGAGCCATGGAGAAAAGAAAAAACACATACATGTATATATGTGATATACTCCTGATATAGAAATTGTCTTACAGTCCAGTAAAGGAGGATGCCATGGTATACACTATTCCCATTTTAAACATTTATTTTACCCCCTTGAAACCCACATAGATATTGTTGCTATGCCCAGTAAGAGTAGAAAATCATTATTACTGGGCTAAGAATTCAATAGCAGTACAACTACATTATTAATGGTAATAATTAAATTATTTCACTTCAATAATTTCTACTACAGTCATGTAATCAATTAAAACCACAGAAATAATTTTTAAATGGTGAAAATTAGATTCTAAAAATGTCAAAAAAGTAATAAAAAATGTTTCACAATTCCATTCTCAGAGACATCCTTTTAAACATTGTTTTTTTCCAAACACATTTTTCACAATTTCAAACAAATTTTTCCAGCTACCCCAGAACTATTTCATTATCTTCAAGAGAAATAAGCATTGTTAAAGCACCCTGAAATATACCATGCTATGTGTCAAAGCTATGGCCAAAATATTGTTACTTATATTCCCAAATCCATGGGAAAATAGTGGGAAATAGTGCTGAGTCATCACTGGGAGTGATGCAGAACTCTACAATCATTTGCTGACTGTGACCGAGACTTTGTCCATAAAGAAGAATACTTTACTTTTGGTTAGAGATGGGTTGGCACAAACTCAACTCTAAACTAGCAGCCCCATGGGTATTCATCAATTTTAATTGAATGAATTGAATGTCCAGTCTAGACACAGTTTTTCAAACCCAATTAATAAGGTACTTAAGGTGCTGGCAAAATTCATTGCAAGGATTCTAGCTATAATTTTAAGAATTTGAAAGATGGGCAAGATGCCTAGGAATTACACAGGCGTCAATACAATAATCTAATTGAGGGAGCAGGGAGAGACTGCTGTGTGTACTAGAAAGCTTAATATATTTATAAGCTTATGCACAAGAAATTTCAATTAATATGTCAATTTTAAGACACCTAGATGAGAGCAGGTACTAGAGAACAAACAACACCACCTAAGAAAGAAGACTATGTCAGATTTATTTTATTTCTCACTGTGAATAGGAACTAAAATTAGCATCTTGTGCTGGTAATAACTTGTATTTTTTCAAATATTATCTGACTTGTTAAGAATTTTAACTTTTCCTTTGGCAAAAATTTTAATATTTTATCACCTAAATTGGCATTGCTTATGTTTAATAATCACTTTTCAGGCTTCATTTTCCTGAAAGATTGATGTTGTACACTGTGGCACACATATTTACAATTTGGACCCTCATACATGCCGATGTCCTGTGTTATGCTATCCGAAAACAATACACTTGCATGGATCTTCACAACGTTGTCGCGTGCAGAGTAGTGCTGGTTTTGCTAAGCCCATTTTAAAGAAGAGAAGATTCTCTGGGTTGTAATGGTGCAGCTAAGACGAAGCTAGCTGAAGGCTGGGTGCAGGGGGCGAGGGGGGGGGGAGAAGGAGGAGCAGGCAGCCACAGTTCCGGAAGAGTCAGAGATAAGTGTTACAGGTGAGGTGTCGATCCAGAGGAAGCAATGGGGATTTGACAAGAGAGAAGCTGGAAAGACAGAGAAAGACCATGTATAATGAAGAGGCTGATGCACTGCGTCAAGTGCAATAGGCAACAAGAAGCAAGAAAGGGCAGAATGAGTCCAGCTGCTGAGACTGGTGGCAGGTCCAGGTGCTGTGTGGATAACAAGTCAAAGTGGACATGAAGGGCTCGAGTGGAGAGTGTTGTGGGACAAAGGCTGTGAATAATGTGAGGATATGAAATGATTGTTTTATGTTGTCCTGGCTCTAGGCTTTGGGGATATATTTAGTGATCTATGAGGCCCTCAGAGGACAGATAGAAAGTGAGGCCAGCAAAAGTGAAAATGTTAATTTTTAACTTATGAATTTATGCATATTATATTAATACATATTATTGTATGTTGTAATAACACTTCATATATTCTACATGTAGAAATATACCAATATAGAGACAAAGAAAGATGGAGACAGAACCTGTTGTGCACATAGTAATTCTGATCACCTAAAATGAAAGCCAACATTTTGAATGTGTGTGTCAGAGAGTGAATCTAATTATGATCCCTTTAAAAATCAAAGCCAGGCAGTATATAATGAGCTCAGTCTTCCCACTTAACTAGCCTAACTACAAGAAGAGACATATTAGGAGGAGACCAGGTGGCTCCCAGTCTCAGCAGGAGGGAGGCAGCCCAGCCTCTGAAAGGGACTGAGCACAGGGTCTGGCATCCTTTCTGATTTTCCTCCTCCCAACTCAGCTCATCACAGCTTTATTTATTCAATCTTCTTCATCAGGGACTGCTGAACTGCCCCCGCCCTACGGGATAGAGAACAAATGCCTTCTCCATTGCCACACTTCTAGATGCAGATGAAGTAAGTGCCTGAGGAAAACATTTTGCTTTGCTGAGCTCAGCTCTGCACAGGGCTGGGTTCAGGGCATAAAACTCCTGCCTGTAGTCTTTGCTCTTTTGGAGGAGGAGAGAATTTAATAAAAACCAGAAGAGTCAACTCTTAAAAATTATATTTTTATATAGATATCACGTTGTGAATTTTGCTCAGAAGTTTGATACATCTGGATTATAAAGTCACATGTATAAATCATAGCAGGGGGCGTCAAAGGCTGTTCAGGAACTTATGGCACCTGGGGTTGGGGAGGGACTTTGTCAATTGGCACACCAGGAGGGACACAGTTGCAAAGCTGCAGGATCACTAAAACCACGGATGTCTCTCTCTGGAGGTCCTCGTTTTCCCTTTTTCCCTAGTGTCCACATCCGATTTCTGGTGTTTGTGAAACGACTATGGGCTAAACGTCTTTACTCCAATTTCTCCTCCAGGTACTCGAGTTATAACCGCCTCTTATATCTGGCAATTGCCAGTCCTGAGCGCTCTGGGGTGCCAGAAGGATCACCACTGGTGTTAACTCCTGCCTGCTCCACACCTGCTTTTCTCCACCACGCTCTGAAAGTGACCACTCATTGGCGCACTTTCCTCCTGCCCAAATAAGTGTCGCATTCTCTTCTGCTAGTGTTCCACTCCTCTGCCCTTTCTCACCATTGCGAGAGGACACCTAGTTGACACCTTGACTGCCATTTTAATGGCATTTCAGGTGGTGCTTGTGGGTCCCAGATACCAAACCCCATGGGGAGACTCACTAGAGGCACTCACAGGATTGCTGTGCTTTGTACTCGTGGCTGTGGTTTATTACTACAAGAAGAATGTATGACAGAATCAGTGAAGGGGGAAAAATCTGTGGGAATAGGCCATCAAGAAGACCGTGGACCCACGAGCCTGGCCCCGGAAATTACAGGCTTCGAGCTCCCATCCCTGTTCTTACGATGTGTGTAGGAGCCGTTTTCAAGGATGCCGCCGCAAGAGAGTGATGTGTTTGGACACATATGCACGACTGAACCAAGTTAAAGCCTCTACATAAACTTTTAAGATTCTGGTTGTTGGATGCAGAGATTGACACATCTTGTGGTTGCTCGAGACAAGCTTCATGACTAAAGCTTGTGCTGCTACTCCTTAGGGAACTAGGGATGAGGCTAGGGGTCCTTACTGGAGGAGATGGCACAGGTGCGGGTGGGACCCAGGTATCCCTCTCTCCTGCAGACCCCCTGCTAAAAGAGTCTACTTAAACCTGACCCCTTCCAACCCTGATTGTTCTGCCTCTTTCTGCGATCTCTCCTTGCCCTCCACATGCACAGGCAGTTTCAGATTTCGCCCAGGAAGTTCCCCTGGTTTGCTAACCAGCAGAAAAACATCAGACAGAGGCTGCAAAAATGCACGCACAGGATCCCCGTTCTCTCCCCTCCAGCAGGAAGACTGCCACACCAAGTGTGTCTTCTCCACAGCGAAAATGCAACAGTATCTTGCATTGTTTCTGTCCAGAGAAGTCACTTCAAGAACCAGAGTGCAGAGATTTTTAGCGGGAGCTGCTCACATAGGCACTCTCTGCCCACTTGTGGACCATAAATCACATCATTTGGATAAACAGACCAGGCATAGCAAAGCAAACTTATCAGTGAGGAACGGAGAGACCATTCTGGGAAACAAGTTCTCAGAGGCCAACTGCAGGGCAGCTCAGCAAATAGAACCTTTGAAAGTTCAGTCCTATAATCAACCAGATCTGTGAGGATCCTGAAACTGGGACTCAAATCAATGGAGTGGACCAGAAGAAAGCAAATAATGGCCAAACAGAAAAGAGTCAAGGAGCAAGAATTCAAAGAAATGAGGAGAGTCTTAGGAACCTCCAGGACATCTTTAAATGCTCCCATGTCCGAATTATAGGGGTACCAGAAGGGGGAAAGGCACAGCCACCAGTGGAAAACTTATTTGCACAAATAATAAAAGAAAATTTCCCCAATCTGGCAAAGGAAATAGACTTCCAAGAAATCCAAGAAGCTCAGAGAGTACCAAAAAAGTTGGACTCAAGAAGAAACACACCAAGGCACATCATAATTACATTAGCCAAAATTAAAATGAAGGAGAGAATCCTAGAAGCAGCAAGAGCTAAGGGGACAATCACCTACAAAGGAGTCTCCATCAGACTGTCAGCAGATTTCTCAAAAGAGACCTTACAGGCAAGAAGGGGCTGGAAAGAAATATTCCAAGTCATGAAATCTAAAGACCTACAACCAAGATTGCTCTATCCAGCAAAACTTTCATTTAGAATGGAAGGACAGATAAGGTGCTTCTCAGATAAGATCAAATTCAAGGAGTTCATCATCACCAAGCCCTTATTATATGAAATGTTAAAGGGACTTATCTAAGAAAAAGAAGTTAAAGAAACATGAACAGTGAAAGAACAACAAGCTCACAGTTATTAACAACCACACCTAAAACGAAAGCAAGCTAAAAGGACAGCTAGATCAGGAGTGAAAACATAGAAATGAAGATCTCAAGGAGGGTTAGCAACAGGGGAGTGGGAGGAGGAGATGGGGGGAGAAGGTACAGAAAATAAGTAGCATAGACAGTAGATAGAAAATAGATGGGGGGGGGCAAGAATAGCATGGGAAATATAGAACCTAAAGGACTTGAGACACATGGACATAAACTAAAGGGGGGGTAATGGTGGGGATGGGGGGGCAGGGTGGAGGGGAATGAAGGGGGGAATAGAACAACTGTAACAGCATAATCAATTTTAAAAAATAAATAAATAAAAATTTTAAAAAAAAGTCTTCTTGCAAGGATGGGTCCAACAGGGAAAAGCTCAAGAAAAAAAGTCAGCAAAAAAAAAAAAAAAAGAAAGAAAGTTCAGTCCTGTTCTGTTAACTCTTTCCTGCACAGTTGATAAAAAGACAAATATATGTAAGGAAACATTAGTAACAAACTAAAAATCCTTTTGATCTAGGTAGCCACTCAAAAGGGAGGTTTACACTGCAATAAATTTGTGCTAAAACCCATGATTCAGGTAATAAGTAATATTGGAAGTCAGAGAAGTCAGTAATTTTTTTTCCTTGGCCAGCTGAGTTAAATCTGAGGTTTTGTTTGGATTTTGAAGTATGAATGGAGGGTAAATGAGTTTAGAAAAGCATAAAACAGCATGAACTAGCATGTGATTTTCAACAGAAATGTACAAATGTACAAATATACACTATAGGGCAAACAGGAAAGTCATCCCTTACCCCAGAAATGGGATCACATTAGGAACCATATGAAAGTAAGAATTTATAGGTACAATAGTGGACAATGTTGAGCAATAAATATTAGCATTCTGCAATAAGCCAAGAGAGGTATGAAGGCCTTTTTCAGGACAAGGACATAATGCAATTGATACTATTGACAGAGAAACATCTGTGGATGGACCCTAAGATGGTTCTTTGGTGATTCTGGTGATTCCGGATCTTCGGTGATGAACATGGGCAGCACCTGACCTAAGGCTCTTAAGAATTAAAAGGTAAAACATTATTCTAACCTCAATGCTAGAGTGAAAGTATGTTGTGGGGAGAGAAGGAAGTGGTTGAGGGCAAATAAGAGAGTTTGAAGGGATGGATATCAGGAAAAGGGCCAGATTTTGGTTCTGAGCTTCCTGACTGCACTATGAAAGAGAGCTGTGGGTGGTTATTTGTTTAATTCTCATAGTCATCGAAGAGAAAATATCCTCAAGAATCTAAACTCTCCCTGTAGCTATCTGTGATATAATACCCTGACAGGGGGTCACACATGGGAGGGTGATGAGGTGCAAACATGCAGAGCATTCAGTACATTCTGACGCAGTGCTCTTTGCTACAGCAGCCCTTCATGAGAGTCCATGGAAAACCACCCCAAAGCAGATGCAATTCTGCAAGTATCCAGGACCCAGTGTTTCCCACATGCAATGCTCGGGTGATATGACCTAATCAATGAAGAAATGGCAAGGAATGGGGAGTCAGCTTGGTCTTCCATGACCATCCCTAATTACAACTTCTTCCAAATCATCCTGTAATGCTAGACAGCGACAGTCCCAGCCTGTGTGCTTGGGTGAAGAATTAGACCGGGAGTTAAATCTGCCCACTTATAATTAACTTTACTTAATTTGAAATGATTTTTATATTGTAATATATTTTTAAAAAATTTTCCAGGATAGCGTGATTATTTCCCTTAAAAGTGGATCTATGCTTTCTCTACCAAGGTTACCAATTATTCCTAACCCATCCCCTTCTAGGTATATCTCTATCCTTGCTATGGGGCTCTAGATCTAACTGCTAATCTCAGAGCAGAAAGTACAGGGTACCGAAGAACTAGCTATGCAAAATCACAGGCACACCCAGACTGTGGTAAAATTTATAGCTCAGACAATCTGATTTCTTCTAACCAATAAACCTCAGGGTAAATAAAATTGAAAAGGTAAAAAGCGGAAAAGGTAAAACAAAACTAACTTGCAGGTAAAATGACTCCCTACATAGGAAATCTAAGAGAATCTATGTACCAAGTATTATGAATAATGGAAGCTAATATAATGTCAATAGAATAGTGGTATTTCTCTACAAAGTAATGAACAGAGAGCCTAATTAAAGAATGCCCTTGTCATAGCAACAAAAAAATACAGTGTTCTTAGGAAGAAATCAAGTGGAAGTTGGCCAAGGATTCTTTTTAAAGTAACTTTAAAAAGACGAAAGAAAGAGAAGTTCTTTAGATCAAAGGTTAGATTCAAATTTTAAGACAAAATTCAGGCTGCTTTAACCACTCTGATCTGTGGATGGAAAATAACTTTGACTTAAGTCTAAGTCAAATTGGAAGAGAGAGTTCTAAAATGAGTATGAATATTCAAAAGCTCACAAATGGCCTAGATACTTCTAAGGGAAGCAAACTAGGTGGATTTGCCTGTCAAGTGCTATGATATATTACAAATCTGAGTTAGTACATTCTAAGGGTAAGCAAATAACAGCATAGAGAACAGAAAGAAAACATGCAATATGGAAACTGCATTGCAAATACATATGGGGTAAGAGGCTATACAAGAAGCAGTGCTGAGACGATTTGCCCTCCACGTAAAACGAAAACCTACAGGAACCCTTTCCCATTCCACACGTAGAAACTAAGGCCTGTTGGCTTAGCCCCAAATGTTAGATGCTGAAATGTAGATTTTTAACAGGAGAGAATGTCAGAAGATGTTCTGTTTTCATGGGTTAGGTTAAGATATTTTAAAATGATACTGGAAAGCATTAACTTTAAAGTAAAATAATAATGTGTTTTGACTTCATTAATCTTTAAGAAGTGTTTTTTCAACTGAAAACACTGAAAAAGAAAAATAAATGAACAAGCCATACTGTAGGAATGACATTGTCAACACAAGTAACTGATAAGATTAGTATCCAGAGTGTATAAAAATCTCTCAAATCATTAGGAAAGACCCAAATATGGAAAAATGATAAAATGCATATACACACTATTTCCAAAAACAAATAAAAAGTTTATTCCCAATAAACATATAAAAAGATAGAAATACTTTCCACACTAACCTACATATTTGAAACAATTTTTATCAAAATCCTGGCTGACTTCCATAAACTGAGAAGTTGATCATAAAATGATTTCCATTTCACTGGAAATGAGAGGAACTCAGAACTGCCTACACAATTTTGAAAAAGAACGGAGTTGAAGAACTCCCTACTCCCAATTTGAAAATTTACTAAATGCCACACAGTAAATGAAGAAAGTATAATACCAGCATAAGTGTAGGCATATGGATAAGTAGAATATAATTGAAAATCCAGAACTAATTTTTTACATATTTGATCAATTGATATTGGATGGAAAAAATAACTTTTTCAACAAGTGGTTCTGGGGCAATCGTGTATTCCCATGAAAAAGAGTGAAGCTGGCCCTCTTTTCCACACCATACTCAAATAAACACAAAATGGACCATCAGTCTGTATATAAGAGCTAAAATGACAAAAACTACTTTTTAAATGATAAAACTTTTTAAAGAAATCATAGCAGTCAATCCTTGTGATTATGGCTGAGTCAAGTTTTCTTGGATCCACAACTAAGATGAAGTAAACTATACTTCATAAAAATTTTTTTAAATGTGCTCTAAAGAATATCATCAAGAAATTGAAAAGACAGCAATGCAATGGTAGAATATATATAGAGCTGCTCCTCACCTTACAATGGGGTAAAATTCCAATGAACCCATTGTAATTTGAAAATATAAATTGAATATCCTAGCTTAACATTGCCTATGTTAAACACACTCAGAACACTTACATTATCAGCCTACAGTTGGGCAATAGCATCTCACTGCCACTGCCCAGCATCATGATAGAGTAACATCAGCCTTAAAAACGGAAACCATTAAAGTCCCAGAGGAGAACATTGGCAGGAAAATCTCAGATATTTCGTGCAGCAACATTTTTACTGATATGTCCCCTAGAGCAAGGAATATAAAGGAAAGAATAAACAAGTGGGATCTCATCAAAATAAAAAGCTTCTGTGTGGCTAGAGAAAACAGTATTAAATTAAAAAGACAACCAACTGTATGGGAAAACATATTTGCCAATGATATCTCAGAGAAAGGTTTAATCTCCAAAATATACAAAGAACTCACAGGACTGCACTCTAAGAAGACAACAAACCAAATTAAACAATGAGAAAAGGACTTGAACAGACACTTCTCCAAGGAGGATATACAGAACATCCAGAGACACATGAAGAAATGCTCAATATCACTAGCTATCAGAGAGATGCAAATTAAAATCACAATGAGATACCACTTTACACCAGTCAGGATGGCTATCATAAACAAAGCAACAAACAACAAATGTTGGAGAGGTTGTGGGGAAAAGGGGACCTTAGTTCACTGTTGGTGGGATTGCAGACTGGTGCAACCATTATGGAAAATAGTATGGAATTTTCTCAGAAAAATAAAAATTGACCTGCCTTCTAACAATTCCACTGCTAGAATTATATCCTAAGAATCCTAAAACACCAATTTCAAAGAACCTATGCACCACAATGTTCATAGCAGCACAATTTACAATAGCCAAGAGTTGGAAGCAACCTAGGTTCCCATCAGTAAATGAATGGATCAAAAATTGTGGTACATATACGCAATGGAATTCTATGCAGCAGAGAGAAAGAAGGAGCTACTACGCTTTGCAACAACATGGATGGAACTGGAAAGCATTATGCTGAGTGAAATAAGCCAGGCGGTAAAAGACAAATACCATATGATCTCACCTTTAACAGGAAGCTAAACAACAAAACAGACAGGCAAGCAAAATAAAAACAAAGACACTGAAAGAGAGAACAAGGAGACAGAGGAGAGAGGGGAGGGAATTTAAGGGGGAAAATGGGAAGGATTTAGAGGAACAAGTATAAAGGACACAGGACAAAAACTAAGGAGGGTGAAAATGGGAGGGAGGTGGGGAGCACAGGGCAGGGTGGGCTGGGATGGGAGAAATAGAAAACTGTGCTTGAAAAATAACTAAATAAAAATTTTCAAAAAACAAAAAAGAGTAAATACTCTTAATGCAATGCTATATAAATTTTTCAAAGGCAATTTGAAGTTATGTTAATTTTTTAGAAACTAGAATAAAAAGCATATCAATGCTGCTGAATTTTTAGATCCAGAGTGGAGCTTCTGTATCTTTTCATTTATTGAACTATTTTAGAATTAGCACTATATGAACTGAGATAAATTGTCTATTTTTTAAGATGAATGAATTAAGCTTAAGTGAAAGAAATTAGAATTTTAAATGATGTCCAAACTTTAAATTATAAAATGATGATATTACTTTAAAGAAATACCTACATCCAAGATTGCTCTATCCAGCAAAGCTTTCATTTAGAATGGAAGGTCAGATAAAGTGCTTCTCAGATAAGATCAAATTCAAGGAGTTCATCATCACCAAGCCCTTATTATATGAAATGTTAAAGGGACTTATCTAAGAAAAAGAAGATAAAAAAGATGAACAGTGAAAGGACAGCAAACTCACAGTCACTAAGAACCACGCCTAAAACAAAAGCACACTAAGAGGACAGCTAGATCGGGAGTGCGCCATAGAAATGAAGATCACGTGCAGGATTAGCAACAGGGGAGTGGGAGGAGGAGAAGGGGGGAGAAGGTACAGAAAATAAGTAGCATAGACAGTAGGTAGAAAATAGATAGGGGGAGGGCAAGAATAGTAGGGGGAATATAGAATCTAAAGAACTTGAGACACGTGGTCATAAACTAAAGGGGGGAATGTGGGGGAGGGATGTGCAGGGTAGAGGGGAATAAAGGGGGGGAATAGAACAACTGTAATGGCATAATCAATAAAATATATTTTTTAAAAAGAAAAAAAGAAATATTTTATTTTCCTCTCACATATTACACTTTTAGATTACTAATAAGGCTAACAAATCAAGGAAAAATACTGACAGTATATATCTCAACAGGAAGAAAAAGGAAAGAGTATTCTATGCCCATTATAAAATGCTAATTATAACACAGTCATCCTTTATAATCATGCAAATTGTAGTTTTGTTTATTAAAATTGGACAGATTCTTCTCAGTGTGATTTATTACAATTTTTTACACAAGGATGATTTCCTGACTGAACTTTTTTCTCTAGCTAGCATAAGGTAGAAGCTTAAAATAGATTTCCACTTCATCTTTTTAAGTTGTAAATAAAATTCAGAACAGTATAACTATACTTCTGGAACTAAACAAATAAAACATTAAATAGATTGGGAGTGTCTTTGGAATTGGGATGATTTATCAATAAGCTTAGAGATAACTGGGATGTATTCAACATATGCACATTATATAAAAATCATGGGATACACAGCTATGTAAAATGAAATCTCTGTAAAGGCTTTCCATATATAAGTGCCCTTCTAAAGCCGTAAGTTTCACAGTTGTTTAATTTTTGTATACAGTTAAATAAACTTAGCAATGATCTCTCCACATGGTTTTTTGACTCCGTGTTTTTTTTAAATAACTTTCTAATTGGTGGGTGTTTCAATCACCAATTTTTTTGTCATTGTGGTTAATGTTGCTTTCTACTTTTATTTATTTGTTTCTGTTTGTTGTGCCATGAAAAGTCCATTAATAGTCTTAATTTTGTTACATTTTAAAGCATCTACTTAATGTATACCTTATATTTGACTTGGCTTGGCTTGGATAATATTAAATATCCTTATTTTTATTTTATCTTAGCTGAATAAAAAATTGGGGGACTATAATTTTCCCCTCAGAATTTTAAACATTACCCCATTATTTTTTTATCACCTGAAACTGCTGAGTGGAAATCACTTTATGATGAAAAATAAAACACACCACAAACAAAAAATATCTTCTAGAAACAAAGAAACTTTCTTACTGATGAAAAATATCACAGCAAATATTATACTTAATAACAGCAAAGAACAAGGAGACTAACAACACATTTAATAAAGGGTGTGCATGAACTCTGTGGAGACAATTGCAAAACCTTATTAAGTGACATTAAAGAAAGCCTAAATAAACTGAAAGCTAATTCCTCAAAATCATTTCATTCTCTGAGTAAAACAAGGAGTGATTTGGAATCCCAAATGCTCAGGCTGGATCTTATTCTAGGACATTTTGCTCAGCTGGTGTTAAAGAATGATTTATTCTAGGATGAAGGAGATTATCATAAGGAGTTTGAAAGAAAGTACAGTCTCAGTCAAGTTTGCATAGTATGATTTTTAAAAATTAACTATGAAGTTAATTAGCAAAACACAAACCCTACCCTCCTCTACATGACTTAAAGAGCCTTTGCATCTAATACCTTCCTCTCCTCCATGCAGTCTGGGTCATGACTGGGGCAGCTACAAACATGTCAATTTCTGTGATAGTGACCAGGTTCTGTTATGCTTCACCAGGACAGAGTCCACTCAGGGCAAGACCCCTTTGTCTACCAAAATTAGGTGCTAAAAGTTTTTTTAAAAAGGTCCTGGATTTGAGCCCTGTCTTAACAACTACATATGTGAGTTAATTACCAAATATTGCAAATTAAACTTTTCTCCTTTATAAGATGGGGTCACTGATTAGGCTGTTCCTACACAGCAGGTGGGTTAAAGAGTGAGCTGGAGACTGCAAGTCACTCCCCACAGACAGAGGCAGGGTATTATCAATTGTAACCTTCGTACTTTATTTATTTTACAACTTTATGAGTGTTGGTTTTATACTTATGACTGATAGATACTCTGAGTGATTAAAACTTACATAAACATTTCACTAGTTTGTTTTGCAAATGATTCTTTAAATGTCAACTACCTCTAAACTTCTTTAAAATGTCATATATGTTCGTTATTGAATGCAGGTCCAGCTGATTGCCACAGCAAAAGCCTAACTCCTGAGACAGGTGCTGGTGAGAAGGACAGATTATTCAAGTGATGACCACCTGAGAAGATGGGAGACTTGCATCCCAAAGACCATCTCCCCATCTCAATGCAGGGAGAGGTTTCTGTAAGGATGAAGAGGGAAAGCAGGAGAGGGGGGTGAGAATTCTCTGTTGAGGGGGCTACATGCAAGCCAGTACAGTCTGTCTAGATAACTGGTTGAAAGTCATCAAATCTCCTGGAGCTGGGACATCTGAATGTTGGAGTCCATATCTTCTGAAGTTAGTTCCCAGGAGTCTAATACCTACATGCTCTTTATCTAGAAGCTACATGTTAGAGTCAGCATTTACACAATATCAAAAGAATTGTGGGATGGGTTATAAATCCCCACTGTTATATTTTCTCATTCCTTTATACTGTGATTTTCCAAGAGTGGCACATACACTTAAAAAGTTATGCAGTCAGTGACATGGCAGAAAATATCCTGAGACGCAGTTCTGGGGATGGACAATATTGAGACATACTGGACAATATCACAACATGCCAGACACTACTGCAACAGGCAGCTGCAGGCCAGACAATATCACCATATGCCCGACAATAAACAGAGAGCAAGCACAGCACAGTATAAAAAGAGAAGGAAATGTTGAATACCAGTGCATGACACTAACGCAGCACAATTAGGGAGTCAGGAAGAAGCAACACTTTCTCAAAGAATGCAATTAGGCATTTGTATTCAATCAGGGTATTTTGTTTTAAAAATCTAGCATTGGGCCTGGCTGGTGTAGCTCAGTAGATTGAATGCAGGCCTGTGAACCAAAGGATCACAGTTCAATTCCCAGTCAGGGCACATGCCTGGGTTGCAGGCCAGTTCCCAGCAGGGGATGCACGAGAGGCAGCTGTACACTGGTATTTCCCTCCCTGTCTCTTTCCCTTCCCCTCTATAGATAAATAAATAAAATCTTTTTTAAAAAAATCTAGCACAAGGAAGGAAACTGGGAAGAGAGAATGGGAAGAGAGGCTAAACTTATCTACATTCACTGCAAAAACACTGGAGCTTAAACCTGCCTATGTACCCCAGCAAATATTAAGAACAAACACAAAGACAGGTTTAGGTGTTAATGTCCTAACAGCCTAAATAATTTTTAGAGGGACCTCAATTCCACCAGGACAGTCTCTCAAAGCCTAGGCTCATGACAGGCAGCTGTGGGGCCAGGCAATATGGCGATACCCAACTGCACAACCATGCCCACGAGAAGCAATAATAATAAGGGGGGAAATACTAACATATAACCATGAATGGAAAGAGCCTAATTGGTTTTTAACTCAGTTTTTATTTATTTATTTATTTTCTATCAATGCATAGAAAAAAATGTTTGTAAGGAACTCCCCCAAAAAACATTATGCAGTCATAAATTCAATATAAGTCAAAAATAAACTAGGAAAAAATAGAACAGCAGGAGTGAAAGATCATTGAATACATGGTATAAATAATTTGAGTTTTGGTCCTGGAGGGTGTGGCTCAATGGATTGAGTACTGGCCTTTGAACCAAAGGGTTGCCAGTTTGATTCCCAGTCAGGGCACATATGTGGGTTGCAGGCCTGGTCCCCAGTAGGGGGTGCATGAGAGGCAACCACAAATTGATGTTCTTTTCTTTCTTTCCTTTCCTTCCCCATTCTCTAAAAATAAATAAATAAAATATTTTTTTAACTCTGAGTTTTGCCACCTGTATTTAGTACTTCATGAATTATCATATAAAGAATCAGATATTTGTGTTGGTTCCAAGTCTTGATATTTCACTGCTACAAAGGAACTTGGAGCACATTCTAGAAGTAACATCTTTATTTTCATAACCAGTGATGAAAATATGGCATGCTTCAATTACAAATATGCTCAATACACCACAGTGGTATTAGTAGTATCTGTGACTGTCACAGATAAAAAATAGAAATCACAGGTATTTTTATACACTACCATGGACTGCAGACATCTCAAAATATTTTGAAATCACACAAGTTATTAGACACAATTGTTAGGCCTTGATATTTTATATGTTAATAATAAAACACATGTATTACTAAACAGCAAACTTTTAAATAATAGTTCAACATCACTGGTATTTATAATGCTCATTTTGTAACCTTCTGTATACTATAAATTATATTACATTGTTTTGAGAAAAGTCCATAGGATTTATAAACTTCTCAATAGAGCCTATGAGATGTATTTTTTTAATGATTAAGAGGCCCTCCTTAAAAATATACAATCATATGCCCCATTTTCTATAGCCTTTCTGCTCCCAAGGGTCACCAGCAGGGTCCAGATTATCTGAGAGCTTAGAAATGTAGAACTTCCATCCCCACTCCAAATCTACTGAATCTGCATATCAACAATATCCTTTGGTGATTTTTCAGTATTCTCTTATAGCAATAGCAGGACCCTCTTTAGTATCTATGCACTTTCTTATATAGTAGGACCCTCTCTTATATAGTAGGACCCTCTCTTAAATAGCAGGGCCCTGTTTAGTACCTATACACTAGGCAGTTCACCAGCATAAACATAAAAAAATAAAAGGAAGAAAGGAAGGAAGGAAGGAAGGAAGGAAGGAAGGAAGGAAGGAAGGAAGGAAGGAAGGAAGGAAGGAAGGAAGGATGAACTCATTCTGTTGCCAATAAAATGAACTTTCTGGGTTTAATTAGAAACATACACTACTTATTTAAAGTAATTATTTATTACATTAAGTCCATGGAGGAAATATTTCCATGTATCAAAAGACATGACTCTAGAATCATCTAAAAATACACACATCTTTCTTCATTTTAGTTGCATTTTGGAATTTAAAAATATATACAAATATGGCAAGGCCAGTCCAGAAAAAGTCCAGCCACTGTTAATATAACAAGAACAGATTGGGCAACATCCATGTAACCTGGCTGCCAAGAAGAGTAGATTGGAATACACATGCAGGAACAACGATGACTTTACTACTCAGTGACAGTGGTAGACACTGCTGAGTGAATATGTATACTGTGTATCCACCCCATTGAAATAACTAAGCAAGTACAGCAATAAATCTGCATCAAATTTTGCATTAAGCTTGAACATTCCTCCATGAAACTCTTCATATGATGCAGAAGGCTGCAGTTATGGGTAACTGGTGATTGGCAGCTCCCTCACAACATCGTGCCTGTTCATGCATCATACCTCATGCAGTTGTTTGGTTTGATTTAAACATTAAATCACCCAAGTTACTCAATCCCCCTACAGCCCAGATATGGTGCCCCATGACTTCTGGCTTTCCCCAAAACTAAAATTACCTTTGAAAGGGAAGAGATTTCAGACCATTGATAAGATTTGGGAAAATTCCACGAGGCAGCTGATGGCATTTGGAAGAACTCTGTGAGGTTCCAAGGTGCCTAGTTCGAAGGGGACTGAGGTGTCATTATCTTGTGTACAATGTTTCTTGTATCTTGTATCTTCTTCAATAAATGTCTCTATTTTTTATATTACGTGGCTGGATACCTTCTGGAAAGGTCTGACACCTATGTATCTTGAAGACAGGAAAGAAGGAAAAGAACCAAGCCACTAGGAAACATTGAGTGTGCTTGACTAGTAATGGCATCTGTATTTAAGGCTTGTGAAATGAGAAATGAGAGGAAAGCATTGACTAAAGGGAAACACACTGGCATATTAGTGCACTTATGTACCATCCAGTTCTCCTATTTACACAAATATTTTAACATTTGCATTAATTTAAAGTGTCCTTAGAAGTAGTGGTAATGCATTGATTTTTTAAAGAACTCCAGAATGATGGTGCACTTTCAGAATTCCAAGTTCTTAAAGTAAATATGTAATATATTTCTTTGAAAATTTTGACTCAGTAATTTTCCTACCAAAAACCTTTTTTAGTAGTACTGCCTTCCAAGTATAAATAAAATGGTTAAGCACAGAATACCTTCAAAATATGAGATAAGGCAACAACATGCTTATGTAATGACAGTTTCTGCAATAAAATTAAATGTGCATTTTTATTATTCCCTTGCAGCAGGATTTATTGACTACAATGTCAAAATTCTGAGCAGCTCATTAAGAAATGAGTCGGTGAGCAAACACTAATGCAGCAACTTCCACTTTTTAAATCCCATTGATTAAAGTTTAAAAAGCTATATTTAGCCAGTTATTTTTTAATAAAGCACACACATACCTCCCTACAGTAGATATTTTTCCTAACTGCAAATGTAGTGTAGGAAAGAGTATACTTTAAAAAGAACATTTTTCCTAAGAGGGCCATGATTTATCATATCAGAAAGTAACACTAACTTGTCCTTCATAATAAAAAACTGAAAAAAATATATAGGTGAAAGAGATGAGAGATACTCATTTGCAAACAGAATTGAATATTCATCACCAACTTCACTGTTAGATGAACACCTGCATAAATAAACATAGAGTGAACTTAATTACAGTTTTTCCAGGGGACAGAATTCAAGATTCAGTTTCATAGATAACTGGCTTGCATCAAATGCAGGTCACTTTGAAACTCAACACTGATACAAAAACCATAATCTTTGGGAAGCAATAGTTACCCAGTTGTGAAGAGTGTCTACAATGGTGGCCCCTTTACCACCTCACAGGGGCACGAAATGCCCTCAGGCCTGGAAGGTTCTAATGGAATCTGTCCCCTCGAACTTCTTTCTTAATTCCTGCTCCATCAGGAGAAGAAGGTAAGGACATCAGCAAATCAGAATACAGGGTGGGGAAAGGTGAGCAATTAAACAAAACTTTCTGGGATCAAAGAAATAAAAAAAGTCCTGGGATTTATCAAAAGACACTATATTCTTGATTCTGTAGGGGAAACATACTTCTTTCTCTTTTTTTTCTTTTCTTTTTTTAATAATTTTTTATTGATTATGCCATTACAGTTGTTCTATTCCCCCCTTCATTCCCCGCCACCCTACCTCCCTGTTCCCATTACCCCCCTTTAGTTTATGACCATGTGTCTCAAGTTCTTTAGATTTTATATTTCCCATACTATTCTTGCCCCCCCATCTATTTTCTATCTACTGTCTATGCTACTTATTTTCTGTACCTTCTCCCCCATCTCCTCTTCCCACTCCACTGTTACTAACTTTCCATGTGATCTCCATTTCTGTGGCTCTGCTTCTGTTTTAGGTGCCCACTTAGTTTGCTTTTGTTTTAGGTGTGGTTGTTGATAACTGTGAGTTTGCTGTCCTTTCACTGTTCATCTTTTTTATCTTCTTTTTCTTAGATAAGTCCCTTTAACATTTCATATAATAAGGGCTTGGTGATGATGAACTCCTTGAACTTGACCTTATCTGAGAAGCACTCAGATATCTGAGAAGCACTCAGATATCTGTCCTTCCATTCTAAATGAAAACTTTGCTGGATAGAGCAATCTTGGGTGGAGGTCCTTGCATTTCATGATTTGGAATACTTCTTTCCAGCCCCTTCATGCCTGTAAGGTCTCTTTTGAGAAATCTGCTGACAGTCTGATGGGAACTTCTTTGTAGGTGACTGTCCCCTTAGCCCTTGCTGCTTCTAGGATTCTCTCCTTCATTTTAATTTTGGCTAATATAATGATGTGCCTTGGTGTGTTTCTTCTTGGGTCCAACTTCTTTGGGACTCTCTGAGCTTCCTGGATTTCCTGGAAGTCTATTTCCTTTGCCAGATTGGGGAAATTCTCCTTTATTATTTGTTCAAATAAGTTTTCCACTGGTGGCTGTGCCTTTCCCCCTTCTGGTACCCCCACAATTCGGATGTTGGAGTGTTTAAAGATGTCCTGGAGGTTCCTAAGACTCTCCTCATTTTTTTGAATTCTTGCTTCTTCACTCTTTTCTGTTTGGCCGTTATTTGCTTTCTTCTGGTCCACTCCATTGATTTGAGTCCCAGTTTCCTTTTCATTACTATTGGTTTCCTGTGCAATTCCATTCATTTCAATTAGTTTCGCCTTCATATGTGTGTCTAATTTGTGGCTATAATCTGTGAGGATCCTGATCACCAGTGTTTTAAACTGTGCGTCTGAGAGTTTTGCTATTTCTTCATTGCTTAGATTTATAGACTCTGGGGCTTTGAGATCTTCTTGAACCATTTTTGGTCTGTTCGTGCCCTTTAAGTGTGAGGAGTGAAGCGTTGGACTCCCAAGTCGCTGGGTTGTGACGATGTATGTGGGGGTGTGGTCAGAGCGGGGAAATGGCGGCGCCCTCTGCTGCCGCTTGCCGTGGGGACCCACTGGGTCCCGGTCCAATCACCCACTCCCTCGCTTGTCTATCCGCGCACAAATGCGCGACCACAGTCAACCCGCAGCCCTGCTCCCTCGCTGTTTCCCCAAGGTCGCTTGCTCAGTCGCTTGCTCGGTCGCTCACTAGGTCCAACCCTGCGCCTGGATTCTGCGCGCCTGAGTCCATCCAACCGAGTTTTCCTGTGCAATCCTGCTCCACCAGCTGCTGGTTTCGCCCCTTACCGGTCAGGCTGAAGAATTTGTTGTTAACAGACTTCCGAAAAGTTCAATTTTCTGTATTCTGGCTATGTTTTCTATTGCTAATATTTAATTCTCTCTAAACTTGGTTGTGTGAGAAGGCACGGTTTATCCACCTATGCCTCCATCTTGGCGGAAGTCTTTTTTCTTTTCTTTTTGTTTACTGGGCTGACTTGGGAAATGGAAATAGGACGGCTATTAAAAAACAAATGTGATATTCCAAGGGACCAATTTTGCATATCCTTGAGCCAGTGAGTAAACACTGCAACACAAAGAAAAGCTCAGATATGAAAAGTAACTCATAGGTTGGAAGAAATGGTCGAATGATTATCTATATGGAATTTTTATCCAATAGCCATGTTCTAAATCCAAAAGTATGAAAACCACACAATAGAGTTTAGTTATAGATTCCAGACAGTGAGAAGCAATTGATAAGATCAAGGACTGTGGCAGAAATTGCCACAGATTGGAGAAGACCAAGAAGAAAGGAGAACTAAATGCAGTGTGACATCCAGCCTTGAATTCTGAAACAGAAGAAGGACAGTTGTGAAAAATCTGGAGGAATTTGAATAAGGTCAGTAGTTTAGTTAATAATGTGCCAATGTTTATTTATTACTTCTAATAATATATGAAGATAAGTTGTTATTAGAGTGGAATAGGAGTAAAGAGTATGTAGAGAATCTTTGTAGTATCTTTGCAATTTTTTGTACATTTAAATTTATTTCAGGTTAAAAGTTTCTAATGGGGGGCAATGCTGGTTGAAGGGGGTTGCAAGGCAGAGGGGAATAAAGGAAAGAAAAATGGGACAACTGTAATAGCATAATCAATAAAATATATTTTTAAAAAGTTTGTGAAACTAAACATATTTAAAAATATATCCATTGAACTAAGGTCAAGTGCATAGTCTTTGCACACTAAATGGATCTTTAATTTTCACTTATAAATTGCATGTGGGGAGGCAATGAGATAGAATTGAAAAAATTAATATTTCAAATTATGTGATATGATAACATAATGAGGAGTCCTGGCCTTAAATATATCTAATCAATGTATATATAAAAGATACAAGGAATAGACAAAGGGTATTTAGAAAAGAAAAATAGTGTCCTGGATGAATATAATGAGTGGTTAGAGGTCAAAAATAATTACACATAGGCAACAGTATTTTAATTATATTTTCAATTTGATAGATAGTATGTTCTTACATTCCAAGATAAAACACTAACGAAGGAAGTTGTTATAAATTTGAACACAAGTTTTAAGGAATCTGCTAGCTTAGGCACATCATGCAGAGAGTAAAATGTAAGAGATGGGGAAGAAATAGAATTTGAAATGAAAATAGAGGAATTTGCAGAGTGGAATTGTTTTAATTTTCATTCATGGTGGTATTATGGAAAGCAATAAGGAAAGTAATAGAATACCTCAACCTCTAAAGCTTATCTTCTGTTTTGAAGACAGCAGCCATTAGCATCACTGTAATGACTGAATGCTGAGCTGAATCTCCTGACTTTATCACAACTCTCGGAGACTGCTGGTAGGTTGAACTGCTGTCTGCAGTACTTTATTCTTCCCTTTGTCTTTTTCCACATGACTCTGTGGTTCCCCTGATTAGGAATGGATATACTATAATTCCCCACTTAAGACATTCTTTGGCCAATTGAATGTTAAAAACATTACAACAGCAAAAACTTGCAAAAGCCTGAAATGTGCTTTGCGCAATGGGCCGCTTCCCTGCACTTTTGTCACAGTCACATGAAAATCATGCTCCAGCTTGTCGCCTGTTCCTGAGATAATGACAGACACATGGGACATCTGAGGTCTGGAGCTGAGAGCCAAAGCTCTGAGGAGCCCATCCCAAATGGTCCAAACCGCACCTGGCTTGCACACAAAGAACAGTATTATACTATTAAATTCTAGAGATTTTGGTGATTTTCACAGCTTTATTATGCTAATAGATGACTGATACAGTAAGTTAGATATTTCAAATATATTTATGAAAGTAAAGTGGCTTTAACACATCCATGTATGTGTGTGTATGTATATATATATAACTTATTTTTTCAAAATTATGAGGACTTAGAAATTTATTAGAAATCTATTGACTCACTTGTTAGTATAAAAAACTCAGAGCTTTAACAAATATGAAATGAAAAATTAAATGGTTAAATGTAATGAATTTATATTGCTTTATCATAAATTCTTTACAATATAAAAATAAAATAAACATAACTATTTTTACAATATGAAAAACATTTTATTCCTTGTAATCAGGGTGCTTTTCACTGAAGACTTTAAATATATACATTTATCATGTAACATACTGAATACAAACTGCTCTATTTTACATATGTTATTTATGGGTCTGAGGAAAATGCATATTTAAAATCCAAAAGATGAATGCATTGGATAAATGCATTGCAATAATGATATTTTTTAAAGCAAGCAAAGTAACTTAGAGCTCATTGAGTGCATTTAAAATTTTTAAATTGTACTGATGAAAATATTTGATCCTGCAAGAAAAAGATGATGAAGTGGAAGATATACTTTTAAGGTCTTGTGCAGAATTTATATATAAAATACTTGGCCTTCCAGCTTTTTAATTATAGTATTCAGTAGTGTCTAACATGCTAATTATTCCCAAGAGTACATTTTTATAAAAAAAGATGCATATTCCAATAATAGTTTATAACATACTGGAGCTGACTCTACACTGAAGTAAATGACTTACTATTAGTGTAAATAACTTGATAGATATCAGTTTTGAAATTACAGACCAAGTTCTAAACATCAATGGTATTTAAACTCAATTATGTAAATAAGATGGATACATAAACTGTACATAAGTACATACATAAATATATAAAACATTCTGCTTTCATACAAATTATTAAATACCCAACAATTATTTGTATTCATTACTAAATATTACCAGTAAATTTTCAAGAAATAAAAAATATAATTTTGTTATTTTCTCTTTATATTTGCAAGAAATAAAACTACTTAGGTTCCTTAAAAATAATATGCATAATTCTGGTATCACAGAAAGTTTCTGTGAGTTTGCTATATTAGAAGTTTATAACAGGTTATAGAGAGGTTGCAAACACAACCCACTGCACTGTAAGTTAACCTTAAACAGAGAGTGATTTCTTCTTTTCCAGTATTGTGAAACCATTGCTTACAAATAACTGCAAATACCTTTACTGGCTACAGTTCTTTGTATATTTCAATAGTCTTTTAAAAGTAATGTGCAAGAAAGCTTGATTGTGAAGCCCATTTCAGAGAGGCAAATCTTTGGGGATTGTAGTTGGACTAAGGAGCTACCTGTGCACTGCTTAATTGAGTTAAGAACTTACCATATGTGTATTAATTGGGGCTTGAAAGAAAGACAGCTGTGCCTTTTGTCCACATGTATGAAAAAACAATTGGGTTGTGGAAAAAAGTCTTTTAGGCTCCTTTACATGCACACTGCCTGGCACCTCTGCCTAGCAGGAAGTGAAGGACAAAGTGGAAAAAATAGAAAGAAAAGTAAAAGGATGAAAGAAAAGGAACGTGTTCAAGACAAGGGTGTTCTAGTTCACAGGAGGAATCAGATTTGCCAGGAGTAAATCACACTTCCCTCCACTACTAATACCTTGATATTGTAAATGAAAAAGCAAAGCAAAACAGTAGTTTAGGATCACTTTGCTTTTTATAGTTGATTCGTGGTTACTCAGGACTGGATTTTAAATAGATCTGTCTGTATGTTCATTAATTTAAGAAAAATTTAGAAATACTAGAAATATTGGAAAGCTTATAAGCAAATTCAAAATAATTTCTGTAAATAATTTTATATGATTTATGTAAGGCATCCAAATGGCATTTGGTATGGGCACTGTGTAATTTGTTTCCTTGGTCTCAATTTCTGATCATTCCTGATGGCAACTGTGAAAAGTCAGAAAGCATTTTAGCATCTGTGATCCATTAACAGTTCCAAGCAGGCAACAGAACATAAGTGTGTTCTGTTAAGTGTGTTTCAGGAAGAGGCAAAGGTGTTGAGATATTTTAGAATGACTGAGTTTGGATGTAATTCCCCTAAAACACTCAAGGAACACAACAAGTAGTTTCTCAAATGGTCTTCAAAGATTGATTTGGTGTACTGCTTTGTGCTCCATTACAGTGCTTTTGTTTGGTTCCATGGGAGTTAATTCTGAGGTCAGAGATCTGAGCATTGAATTTTCTAGAACATAAGCCAATTTTTCCTTCCTGGTATAATTGACTTGGTGCTAAGAAGTTGACTGGATAAAAGTGTTAACCCCTGCCTCATTTTCTATCAGTTTGTGCTCCATTCCTTTGGGTTGTCAAGGGAATATCATCTTCAAAAAGCTCCTCATTAAAATACACTTTTGGGAGGTGCTTAATCATCAACTAAATTGACAGATAACTGGAATATATCTAAAATAATAGATTACTAGACAGAGAGAATTTAATCAGAGAAAAATGGGGGACAAAGAGGAACAAAGACCATTCTTGCTTAGTTGGTTTTCTAAAGCAGCAGTGTCTCAGGTGGGTTTCCCCAGAAAGCAGGTTCTCACACAAAGTCATTAGCATTGGTTTAAAATCAGGTGTAGCAGGGGAAGGGAGCAGGGTTGGGTAGAGGGAGAGGTGAAGGTGCAGTGGACTCGGGACATCTTGGCCACTCCCACAGGTGCTTTGGGGCTAGAATTGCCCGAGGACTTGTTCCATGTTGGCTGTAATGGTAAAGCCTTTCTAGCCCAGCCACATATAAGTCTCTGAATAAAGACCAAGTACACCAAGGCCGGAGTCTTGGGGTGGGTGACTCTCTGAAACTGAGGCAGTCTTTGAAGTGGATCTCAGCACCTCTTTATTAAACACCATCTGTAAAAACAGGCCTTCCTTGGTAGGAAGTGTGGGTGGCACATCAGCATGTCCACCAGAGCACCAATGTTACTTTTGTGTCCCTATAGTTTCAACACCTTGAAAACAGTAAACATTCAACAGATTAGAGCAAAATGATTGCTTATTAAAGAGAATAAGGTTTTTTTAAAGTTCTGTGCTTAGAAGATAGGAGCAGGGATTAAGAAAGAAGTTCAAGAGGACAGATTCCATTAGAACCTTCCAGGCCTGAGGGCATTTTGTGCCCCTGTGAGATGGGAAAGGGGCCACTATTGTAGACACTCTTCACAACTGGGTAACTATTGCTTCCCAAAGATTAGGTTTTTGTATCAGTGTTGAGTTTCCAAGTGACCTGCGTTTTATGCAAGCCTTACCTTCTTCTCCAAAGGATGTCCTACTGCTTAAAACAACACATAAAGTATGTAGATAATGATCATTTGCCTTTCAACTATCCATTGGCCATTGTCCTCATCATCTTAACAATGGGTAAAATTTTCTCCATAAAAGTATGTCTTTTTTTGTATATTGACATATACAATAAGTAAAGTTATTGTGATGATTAGATTTGGATAAAGATAAAGTATTACTGGTAACTTTACTGGTAAAGTATTACTGATAAAGCTTTACTGGTAACTTAGGAACCATTATAGAACTTTAATTATCAGCATTATTCAGTTTCTAATTTAATTAAACTAAGAACTACATTCATCTTCAGTTTATTTAAAAACAATACCACTTATTTACATCTTTACCTTAGACTTTTCTCTTTTTTTCAATTATGGTGTTTTCTTCTTTTAATTTATTTATTTTAATTGTTGTTCAAGTACAGTTTTCTGTCTTTTACTCCTATCCCAACCCACCCCCCCTCAGTGCTCCCCACCTCCCTCCCATCTCCATCCCCCTTAGTTGTGGTCTGTGTCCTTTATACTAGTTCCTGTAAACCCTTCCCCTTTTCCCCTGAAATTCCCTCCCCTCTCCCCTCTGGTCACTGTCAGCCTGTTCTCTATTTCAGTGTCTTTGGTTATATTTTGCTAGCTTGTTTGTTTTGTTGTTTGGCTTCCTGTTAAATGTGATATCATATGGTATTTGTCTTTCACTGCCTGGCTTATTTCACTCAGCATAATGCTTTCTGGTTCCATCCATGCTGTTGCAAAGGGTAGGAGCTCCTTCTTTCTTTCTGCTGTATAGAAGTCCATTGTGTAAGTGTACCATAGTTTTTAGATCCATTCATTTACTGGAGTGACCTAGGTGATGGGCACCTAGGTTGCTTCCAACACTTGGTTATTGTAAATTGTGCTGCTATGAACATTGGGGTGCATAGGTTCTTCTGGATTGGTGTTTCAGGGTTCTTAGGATATAATCCTATCAGTGGAATTGCTAGGTCAAAAGACAGATCCATTTTAGTTTTCTTAGAAAAATTCCATTCTGTTTTCCATAGTGGTTGTACCAGTCTGCAATCCCACCAACAGTGAACTAGGGTCCCCTTTTCTCCACAACCTCTCCAACATGTGTTGTTTGTTGCTTTGTTTCTCTTTAAGTTTTACTTTCCATATTATTTTTCCATAAAGATCACTATGTTCTTAAAAACTTGCTTATATATCACTGTGATTTTATTTTTCCATACAAATATCAGAAGGTCTGAACCATGATGGCCATGTATTTGCTCTCTCTGCCTGTCACCTCTCTGCTATTTTCCAAGACTTATGAGGAGCTGTTCCCCTACAGCTACACTACCAACCTTGTCATGTGCCATTTTCAGTTGCCTTTCAAAATGCAGCACCATCTTCTGTTTTAACACTTAACTGTTAAATCATTATGCAATACAAGCCATTTCCTCCAACATAAAATTCTTGCTTCCACATCCAATCTGAATCAGCAGTGTTAGGTGTGAGGGTCAATGCTTGGTCTACATAAGAAGAAAGAGGGAAATAAATATGAAAATGAAACATTCTGTATTGAGCCATAGATTAAGACAATCATAAGAATTATGTTTGCATCACAAAACACACATAGCAAAATATAATTATCTGTTACTTTTTCCAAGATCATCCTTTTCATATTCACTTTCCAGTAGAGTTCTGATTTATTTGCAAAAGGGAAGATTTGGACCTATGATGTGATAGTTATTGAAAGATGTTACTTTGTTTCTCAGGGTCTTCAAAGCCTATGTAATGTGGGCATGTAATTAAACAAGTCTACAGTCATTATTATCTTCCTTTTAAAGCTTTAAACATTTATGTATTATTATACTGGGAAGGAGATGGAAAGTCATTAGGAAAAGCATTTTAAGAAAGATAAAATAAATCAACTTGCCTCTGTAACACCAGCATGTTTTCTTGGAAATTTCTCCCCAAACTTCTTCTTGTAATCTCCCAGGATTTAATGACTCACTATAAGCATCAATGTCTTCCCTGACATGTGGTACCAAATATTTTGGATCATTCCCATATCTAAAATCATCAGACCTAATTAGTGTCAATGTTTTATTGATTTTTCCATGGGGAAAGTACAAGTACTGTGATAAAATAAGAATATAGGGAAGAACCATTACACAGTCCTCAGATTAGGAAATTTAAAATTATGTCAAACTCTAGTGGTTTAAGAATTCTAAGAATATTATAACTCTAAACTTCTGAGACCAAGAAGGAACACTCAGAAGAATGCCACATTCCAATAAAACCTTAAGAAACTGACTGTTCCCAGAAAGAGCATCATCACTGTTCAGGAGACAGTGATACAGATGTGACCAATAATGGATGGTTTTGAGACATTAGTAGAGTCCATTGGCAATACTTTAGCATGTATATCAAAGTTTCATCTTACTCCTGATTGAAAAAAAAGACAGAACAGTACCAGACACAAGAAAGAGAAAAAAACAGCCTCTGGAGAAATATAAAAATATAAAAAGGGACTTCTGGTCAAGATGGAGGTATAGATAGACACCCTCACCTCCTCACACAACCACAAGAAAAAGTACAACTGACCTCAAAACAAATAACTCCCCAAAATACCAGAAAATCAAACCGTATGGAAGTCTAACAACCAAGGGTTTAAAGAAGTCACATTCATCCAAACAGGTAGGAGGGGTGGAGACCTGGAGTCAGGGCAGAGAGAGACAAGGAAATGCAATGTGGCACAGAGAGGTGGTGGCAGTCTTGGCAGTGCAATTGGCAGTCTCACATGCATGTGTGGTGGAAAAAAGTTGGGAGAGATACCTGGGGAGGGAGTGATCCCAGCCCTAGACCAGACCACCCAGCCTAGGGTCCCAGAGCCAAGATAAAGTTCCATAACTTCTGGTTGCAAAAACCTGTGAGGGTTGGAGCAGTAAAAGAAACTACCTGTATCTCAGGAGAGTCTGTTTAAAGGGTTAGCAGGGACTTAGAACATGTAAAAACCCACCCACTCTGGCATTTAACACCAGGGCAACAGTTGGAAGGGCACCAGTAACATACAAGAAGTGGGTAAAGTAACTGGAAATAGGGCAAGTGCCAGGCAAACCTCCCATAATAGAAGCTTCTGGCTTCTGGATAGAAGCCATACAGCACTACTATCCCCTCTCCAAGCCCATACCCCACAAAGAGCCACAGAATGGGTTATCCCACCCTGGAGAATACCCCACACAATTTTCAGGTGGCTTTTTCAAGACAATGAGTCAAAGCAGCTCTACCTAATACACAGAAATAAACACAGGGAGGTTGCCAAATTAAAGAGACAAAGAAATATGGCCCAGATGAAAGAACAGAAAAAGAAATAAATGAAGCAGAGACAGTCAGTTTATCAGATGCAGAATTCAAAACACTGGTGATAAGGGTGCTCATAGAACCCATTGAGTATGGCAGAATCATAAGGGAAGAAATGAAAGCTGAACTAAATGAAATAAAGAAAAATCCAGAGGGAACCAAGAGTGAAGGTAAGGAAGCTGGGATTCAAATCAACGATTTGGAACATGAAGAAGAAATTGAACCAGAACAGAAAGAAGAAACAAGGATTTTTTTTAAATGATGAGAGTATAATAAGACTCTGGGACATCTCTAAAAGTGCCAAATTCTGAATCATTGGATGTCAGAAGGAGAACAGGAAGAGCAAGAAATTGAAAACCTATCTGAACAAGTAATGAAAGGAAACTTCTCTAATTTGGTGAAGGAAACAGACATATAAGTCTAAGAAGCACAGAGTCTCAAACAAGTTGGACTCAAAGAAGACCACAGCAAGACACATCATAATTAAAATGTCAAATGTTGAAGGTAGAGAACCTTAAAAGCACCAAGAGAAAGGCAAAGAGTTACCTACAAAGGAATTCCCATAAGACTAAAGATAAAAAATATGAACAGTGAAAGGACAGCAAATTCACAGTTATTAACAACCACATCTAAAATAAAAGCAAACTAAGATGACAGCTACATCAGGAGTGTAGACACAAAAATGGAGATCACATAGAGGGTTAGCAGCAGGGGAGTGGGAGGAAGAGAGGTGGGTAGAAGGTACAGAGAATAAGTAGCATAGATGGTGGGGAGAAAATAGACAGGGGGAGGGCGAGAGTAGTGTGGGAAATGTAGAACCTAAAGAACTTATGACACATGGACATGAAGTAAAGGAGGGCAATGTGGGTGGGGGAGGGGTGTGCAGGGTGGAGGGGAATGAAGAGGGAAAATGGGACAACTGTAATGGCATAATCAATAAAATATATTTTTAAAAAATAATTTCTTAAAAGAAACTTTGCAGGCAAGAAGGGACTGGTAAGAAGTCTTCAAAGTGATGAAAAGCAAGGACCTATACCCTATATTACTTTATCCAGCAAAGCTACCATTTAGAATGGAGGGACAGATAAAGTACTTACTTCCCAGACGAGGTAAAGCTAAAGGAGTTCATCATCACCAAGCCATTATTACATGAAATGTTAAAGGGACTTAATCTCACAACAATCAACAAGATGACAATAATCTCACAACAGTCTAAAAAAATAAAAATAAAAAATAAAACAAAATTAAGCAGATAACCAGAACAGAAACAGAATCATAGATATGGAGATCATTTGGAAGGTGGTCAGATGGGAGTGGGAAGGGAGAGAAAGGAGGAAAATGTGCAGGGATTAAGAAGCATAACTCCCTACAAAATAGAGAGTGATGTTAAGCATAGTACAGGAAATGGAGAAGCAAAAGGACTTATGTGCACAAAATCTGGACATGAACTAAGGGTGGGGGGGGTTGCTGGAGGAAAGGGGGTACCAGGTGAAGGGAGGCATGGGGAGGGAAATTGGGACAGATCTAATAGCATAATCAATAAAATATATTTATCATCATCAATGATAGTAAGGGTGATTAAAGCTATCCCAGTGTAAAAAAATAAATAAAATAAAATAAAGTTAAAATAATTTAAAAATAGCAATTAAAAAATGTATAAAAAGGAAAGGGGGTTTTGGGGAGTTTGTAAAAAAATGAATAGATCAATTAAATTAGCTTCTAAGCAATACCACAGAAAGACAGTAAATTTTGATATGTTATATTTTGTCTAGCAATGGAAGTTGGCTTACTGCAGAAGAAATGAAGATGGCCTTGGGGAGTGATACAAGCAAAGAAGAAGGGAAAGAAAATAGCTGTGTATAGTTTTGTACTTTAGAATCTGAGTTTAATTTTTAAAAAGTCAGGTTTCATAAGACATAGATCAACAGAAGAAAAGAAAATAACATTTTCTAGCATACAATTGAGTATATCTGAAACTCTGCTACTCTAGTATATTATTCAATCAAATTTCAAGTTAGATATTTAATTCTAGAGTTCACTACACAATTCAAAATTTTAAAGCAAAACAAATTTAGGAAATGTATGTAAAGACACTGTGTAGTTATTCTTATTAACTTAATGCTGATGAACCTGAAGAGAAATTCATGACTGAATTACCCACTCACTTCAGTTGAAATTGATAAGAAATAAAATGCCTAGTTTGTCTTAGTAAAGAATAACTATCTTTTATGTTCATATTGCTAACTGTCAATCCCTAAAGTACAGTAGGTACGTGTCCCTCTCCTTCACAATTCCTACACCCCTACCACTTTACTTATCCCCAAGTTCCACATCCACACTGAATATAATAAAATACATTTCTTATCTTTTCTTCTTTGCTGACAACTACATTTCCATTCCAGTTACATTTTCTATTTGAGGTATGGAGCACCCAGATCTTTCTTGATGTTCTGCATTCAAAATAATGGCCAGATGCTGTGTAGGCAACTACATAATAAAGATTTAGTTTAATTCAAATAGTGAGACAGGGACCAGTATTCCTATGTCATAGGCTACCATGTAAAAAGAATCTCCTCCAGAATAATTTTCGGATAATCATTGTCCTCATGAATTTTGAGTCATTATACAAATTCTCATTCAGTGTTCCACAATATTGTAAGTCAGCCATCACAAGCTACATGTGTCCTGAATGATACATCATGAATACCATTTCCTTTTGTAGCAATTTTGTTTTATCACCTATGTAAATTATCTACTGCTGCACAACACATTATTACCATAAACATTAGCAGTTGCAAATAACCAGTATTTATTATATCATATGTTCTGTGAGTCAGGAATCAGGTCATGGATTATCAGAGTGCCCCTGGTTCAGGTTCTTTCCCAGGCTGCAATCAAGGTGTCATCCAGGGCTGCAGCCTCATCTGAAGGCTCAATGCAGGGATCTACTTCTAAGCTAAGGCACATGATCAGGGGCAAGATTCAATTTCTTTCGCGTTTAGGACTAAGTGTCCTAGTTCATACTGGCTGGTGACTGGAGGTTTTCCTCCTTGTCTGCAGCACACTGCATAGCAAAAATCACAACACACCAGCTGCCTTCCATCACAGCGAGTAATTAAATGAACATGAGGGACTGTGCAGGACATCTCTTTATCACCTGGTCCCAGATGGAACACTCCACCCATTTTTTCCATATTCTAATTGTTAGAAGTAAGTCCAGAGGTGCAGTTCACACTTGAGGTAAGATTACAGGAGGGCATGAGAATTAGATGTTGGGGACCTTGGACCAGTCTCAGAGGCTGCCCACCACATCATGTTTAACCATTCATTGCCCAAATCCAGTGGCAAACAAAAACTGAAATGACCCAATGACTTTGGCCCATGGAACCTCCTCCCTTTAGAGTGTGGGTAGAACCTGTGAATGTTGAGAAATACCAATGCAGTGATTATGTTACTTTATATGAAAGAGTTGACCATAAGAAAGGGAGGTCGTCAGCATGGACCTGTCTGTATCGCATGAGCCCTTTCTCAGCAAAGCTTTTTCTGCATTTGGTGGCAGAAGAGGAAGTCAGAAAGAGTAGACCTTTGAGAGGGGTTCAAAGCAAATGGGGATTATTTATTATTGACTTTGAAGTTGAAGGGGCCACATGAAAAGAGACAGAGAGCAGCCCCTAAGGCCTGGGAGGAACCCCAGGCTCACAGCCAGCAAGAGAACAGGGATCACTGTCTTATAGCCACAAGGAAATGAATTCTTTCAACAAGAAAGAGCTTTGAAGCAGATACTTCCCCAGAGGCTCCAGATGAAAACTTAACTCAGCCAACACTTTGATTTCAACCTTGAGATACCACAGCAGAGAACCAACTCACATCATGCCAGACTGCTGACTCACAGCATAGAAGATGATAAATGGGTGTTGCTTTAAGCCACTTCGTTTGTGGTAATTTACTATGCAGCAACAAAAAAGAACATATCCAGGTAACCAATGTTAATCTTAGGAGGCAAATTCTCCCTAGAGATTCTTTAGTGTTAAAACCATTTTATACAAACATAAGCATTTGTGTAGTGGTTTTGTCTTTTTGGAATTTTAAAGCTATATAGTACAGACATGCATACATGTATATTTATGCATTCAAGAATCAATGAATATATATTCACATATACAATATATTTAATACTTTAAATTTAAGATAAGGTACCTTAAAATTAAGGTATTTATGTAATTCCTTACATAAATAAATATATATTTAATTTTAAGTTACTTGTGAGGATTGCTTCCTTATTTATTGTAGCCAGGTCATTCCCTCAAGTTTGTAGCTAGTAATCTAAATCAGTACTTCTTTAGTTCCATTGGTTGTTGTCAGCAAGCTCAAAAATATGTTTATATTAATACTAAAACTCTAGTTACTTGCTTCACTCTCATGCTCTCACAAGTACATAGTACAGCTTTCCGGGAGCTATAGAAGGTGTGGTATCAGAACACATTGGGTGTGGAAGCAGTTACAACAATTCAGGCACCTTCCATTAATGAAGACATTACAGAGGTTTCCAAAATGAAAACAATGCCACTACGCCACTGTTACTTGTTACTCTGGAAAAAAACTATGTTTTACAAAAATATCTTATCAGAGAGTAGATTTACTAACATTATTGTAAAACAAATTAATGCATAATGATTTTATATTTTCTCAATATTAGTTGCCTGTATAGTAAATATTGATAGGTAAAACCTTTTTTTTTAACTTAGAGACTTTTTTTTTATTTTCCCAAAAGGGAAAGTAGAGAGGACTAAGTTTTTTATATTAAATAATTTAGAGAAATATGTAAGCAATAAGACTTTATATAGTATCTGTCACAGAATCCCCTCAGAATATTCTTTTTTTAATATATTTTCTTGATTATGCCATTACAGTTGTTCTATTCCCCCCCTTCGTTCCCCTCCACCCTGCACACCGCCTCCCCCACCATTCCCCCCCTTTAGTTTATGACCATGTGTCTCAAGTCCTTTAGATTCTATATTTCCCATACTATTCTTGCCCTCCCCCTATTTTCTATCTACCGTCTATGCTACTTATTTTCTGTCCCAACCTTTTTTAAGTAAAAGTTCTCATGATTCTCAATAATTTTTTAAAAGTGTAAAGTAACCTCAGATAAAATACTTGGGAACTCCTGATCTAAACCTTTCCTTTCTGTCTGTGCTTTAATAGTTTACCTAGAGGATGAATTGTGCTTCATGGGGTGGGGAGTGTTTGTTGATTTGTTTGTTGACTTGTGAAGTCCTACCTTTTGGTTCAAATAATTTTAGTAAAATGTAGAACCTTTGATGCACTAGATCAAAGTCTAAAGAAAGCAAGTTTTGATAAAAGAAGGGAAATAATTAGTAACTCTGTTAATCAGAAAAGCTGATCCTTTTGTAACAAAACAAAACAGAAACAAAATATTAGTGCATTAACACATGAAAGGTGTCGGTCTCATTCATACTGCGGGTCCACCATGAGGTGGGGGAGGGAGTACTTTGCTTCGTAGGGACCAAAGAGGCATTTAAAACTATCCTGAATATTAGACAATTTGTTTAGAAATGTGTGAGGTCAAATGAGCAAGAAAATAAAAGGCACTAACACCCATTATTTAAGACAATGTTCAAATACACCACACTAGTGTTGTGATGAAAAGTACATCACTTTATGGAGAGAGAATCAGGAAAATCATACTAAAGACTTTAAGGGTTTTTTTAAAAAATTAAAGTGGAAGTCCACACTATCCATTGCTTTCTTTCTCTTCATATGTATCCATGCGTGTCTCTAATATCAGTTAAATTTTAAGAGACATATATTTTAGACAGAAGATTTGGATGTTGTTCGAAAACAACTTTACAGAATCACTTTGACAGATGATTAAATTTAAAATATGCATTGAAGTTTCAAACTAGCGGTTGCTGCCTAGCAGATTTTTTTAAGCTTATAAAGCACAAGAAAACTTTACAGATGACAGATCTCAAAGTTCTTACCTTTTTCAGTCAAGGAACATGTATGTATAAAGGACCCATGGACAAAGGCACAGGGGAGAAGGATTAAGGCTGCGAGGTAGGGATGGTTGGGATGGGGGGAAGTAGTGGCAGGAAAATAGAGACAACCGTACTTGACCAAGAATAAAAATAAATAAATAAATATAAAATAGAAGTCCTTAACAGACTGTCATTTAACAGTCTGTTGTAGATGCAGGGGAAAGGAAACAGCATATTTTTGAACAGTGGCAAGTCTTTCTGAACACGGAGTTTTCCATTAATTTTAATCTCCCATGAAGGAAGATATCAACACAGTTTTCTCCTGAGAATTTGAATATATGAGTTAGATGCTCCAATGTGGAAGTAATACACAAGTGACATTTACATAAATTGAAAGAAGGTGATCCCCAAATAATTCTGGATTCCCAAACTAAAGTACACAGATTAGTTAGAGACATTGTACCCATAGTAACTTCCTGGTTGTATTAATTTCACTGTGATTAGGTAAGATTTTAACATTTAGGAAAGCTAGGTGAAGACTGTAAGGGAAGACTCTGTATTATCTTTTAAATTTTTTATGTCTGAAATTATTTTGAATACATAGTTTACAATGCAATTTCATTGGGAACTAGGTAAGAAAAATCAGATGGAAACACACATGAACACAAGTGAAAATTAAAAATATAATGAAAGAGACTATTCACAGCAGTGGGAGAAATTAGTGCATGGGGTTTAGAAAATGCACTTGCTGTTTAGAACGCAAAACAGGACTGATTACTACATAATTTAAACTTACAAAATGACTATAATTACAAGAAGTATTTAAAATGAGAGGTAGGCAAGGTCTTTCTAAGCAGGAAATTTACAATGGAAACAGAGACTATAAAAAACAAGTAAGAAATACATTGAGGCTATTAGAAAAAACAAATAAAGTAGGAAAACAGAAAATAAATAAAGGTCAACAGCTGTGAATAGGTATACTCAAAAGAATAAACACGGCAAATAAATTTCCAAATTCAATCCTAGTTAATAAATGCAAAGTAAAATAAGATCAACAGGTTAACTTTATGAATTAAATTGGCCAACATTAAAAAAGATGCATAACAAGACCATTCCTTGTGTGACTGATGGATTTGTCTACAGGAATGACCATTTTGGAGGGCAATTTTGGAGTATCTAGTAGAATTTTAAGGTGCATAATCTTTCTTTTAATAATTTCTTTGCTGGAAATTTACAATATTTTCTGCTCTGGACAGGACCCTAAGGATGTTTATTTCCTGGTAGCGTAAAATCCATGAGCAAAGAATTGTCTATTTATTCCCTGTTAAAGTCCTAGAACCAGAGTTCAATGTTTTTATGGAATCAATGAAATGATAAACCAATCAATTAATCAAATGTAGTGTGTTTGTATAGGAAAAGCTCAAATAAATGCCTATTAAATAACCTACAGTACCGTATATAGTATCATGTATCGATTCTGGCTATTTTTTAAGGGAAAGATCTGTGCATCTTCAAGTTAAATGCAGAACAATCTGTTCACGGCTAAACAGCTCCATTCAATCACGTGCCATCCATGGCACGTGTTGTTGTCCTTGTATTGTCCCTTCAACTAAAGAAGTTGAATAAGTCTTCCCCAATTTGAATAAGTCTTCGTAACTTTCCAGTCACTGACAAACAATAAGAAGGCCGCAGGTCATTTTCAGACGAGTGACACTGTTATTTCTGAATTAAAATCCCCAGTCTAAAGTCACGCTGAGCTCACCCCTCAGTAACCCCTCTTCCTCCCAGCCTCCCGAGTGTGTGGGTGGGGGGAGGTGTGCAGAACAGGGAGCAAGCGTGGTCTTTCTTTTCATCTCCAAGCTTGAGCATTTCTCCTCTTCACTTTCTTACAGTGCTTGAGACTGCCAGGTGGGGGTGTGCGGGGGGGGGGGGGGGAGGGAGGAGAGGTGAAGGTCAGACCGCAGACACACGCCCAGGCTGTGCCCTCTGACCCCGGCAGCCGTTCCTGCTGAGTTCCTTCTCCCTGGTCTTCCCAGAGCCTCTCTGGTGCTCCAGATGGCGCCGGACCTGCTGCCCCTCGGAAGGCTGCCGTGCCTGGCGTCAGTGGGTCACCCTGAGAAAGTACTTCCATCCACCCGAGGCTCCAAGAGGGCCGTTACTCGTCCCTGTTTAGCGAAGAGACTAGTGAAATGCCTCATAAACTTTCATATCTAAAATCAAGGTCAAGAATGAAGTTTATTTGGGGCATTTTAAAATATCTCACAGTAAAAGTGACATAAGACTCGATGTGTGCAACCGGAATAAAGGGAGTCCCACTTGGATAAATTCTTTAAAAGCTATTTTTCTTCCTTCAGCGTCAGTCCAGTCCAAACGCTTGTTAAACGTAATGTGTTTAGCCTATGTTGTTGGTTGTGAAGGCATTTTGGACAATAATCCATTTAATAATTTAAAAACTGGAGAAATGCTAGTAAAAATACTTATAACTGTCAATTTATTAGTAATTAATTATTAATTTTAAAATACAGGCTTTTCTTTTTAAAGTAATAATATGCATTATGCTCTATATAACTTTAAATGTTATGTATGGTACTTTATAAAAAGAAAAAGCATTTTTTATAATATCAAACATTGAAACCTGGCATTGTGCCCAGTGGATATTGCTACAAAAGGAAATGTAGGGTGGTATGTGTTTTTAAAAATCTATTTTCAGCAACAGTATAATAATAAATAAAAAAGTGTCTGAAACTCTTCCTTCCTGTGGGCAATCCCAGACTAGACATCAACCCTCTGTTCAATGAGCATAGACTAAGCACATTTTTCCTTTACAGACTATCCTAGCAACACAGGGGCACGGATTCAATTAATTAATATAAATGAGTGATCAATTTAAGAGCATAAGTAGGCACAGAACTTGGTAAAATATTTAGCAAAAGCATCAAAACATAAAGCAACAAAAATTTAAGCAGTAGAGAGATATTCTGTAAATTAACTTGTAATATTTTTCTGTAATTTCCAAAGTTTATGCAATGAGTATCTTTCATAATATTTTGCTCTATGGATTATCATTTTCAAAGATTATCCTAATAGATAAAAATAATGAAGTAACCACAAAATATTCCTAGATGAAAACAGTAAAGTCATTTCCAAGTATTTTCCTCATATCGTGTCATTATTGATTTAAAACTAACTTTTAATTTAATAGACTCTAATATCTTAATGGAAAAAAATGCTTCCTACATGCATGTATGTAGAACTTTATTTCTAGCAGAAAATAGAAAATCATTTCCTAAAATGATGGATGATATATTCAAACATGATATTAACTGCAGAGATAATGAAGTAGAATAGCTATTACATACCCAAAATTCATACGAAACTGGAAACAAGATGTAGAAACCGGAGAGTGATGTTACTGCCACCTCTGTGACTTTAAAATTGAAGGGCTGAAATCTGAATCACCTGAGAAAGTAGGTGACATGCCCACGGCCCTGCAGAATGAGGGGTTGGAACTGCAACACCACACAGTTAGTCTTCTTAAGGAACTCCCTCTCCTGTGCAAGGGTGGGCTTTAATGAAAAAATGAAGTTACCTTTTCAGAAAGGGAGATATTTTCCTACCTCTGGGTAGAAAAAGAAAGCCATCTTCTCTGAGACCACCTCTCCATGGCACCCTCGCACACATCGTCGTGCACACCTGATGCAGGTTAGCAGTGCTCCTGAGTGCTTGGAAGGCCAAGCAAGTCCTCCTTGGAGGGACACAGTCAAGTCTGGTCACATAGGATTCCCAGAGCAGAGCCCCACTGAATTCAAGATCACAAAAATAAATTTTAAAACATACTAAAATAAACCATTAAGGAGAATCCACAGAAATAATAAAGAATAGAATCAGACATTCCTCCCCATCCAAACTTCAGATGATGACATTTTCAGATGACAAATTGTAAAAGTGGAAAATGTTTTCCAAAATTCAGTAAGAATGTGAAAAGAATAATATCTTAGTGGAGTGGTGGAAATTGAGCAAATATATGCTGTGGTACTTGAATCATTCCAGCATGAAATCTAAAGTTCAAAGTTGTATCCAAATATCATCCAAATCAGGGATAGGTGGGACTCAAGGTACAATTCATCCTTAAACCAAGTTTCTCTTCAGCTGTGAACCTGTAAAACCAGACAAGTTATGTGCTTCCAAAAATATAACGGTGGAACAGGCATAGGAGAGGTAGCCCCTCCCCCAAAGGGAGAAATAGGAAAGAAGGAAAGGGCGATGGGTACAAGGCAAGTCCAAACACTTGGCAAAGTGAACGCCATTAGATCTTAAAGGCTCGACATTAAACCCCTTTGGTTCAATGCTCTGCCCTCCAGGGCCCACTGGGTGGCAGCATCTCCCCCCTGGCTCTGGAGGGTCGCCTTGCCCTGAAGCTTAAGATGCCATCCCTGTGTGTCACTGAGGGCCTTTCTCCTGAGCTCGGGGTGGGGACACCCTGGCCTCAATCAAAATCCCAAACCCAAGAGGCAGCCACGCACTTCGAAACTAAGAAGGAACCGGCCCTCACTCTGGGCCTGTGCTGGGAAAGGTCCGATGATCTGTGAATCTACTTAGGGGTCAGTCTTTGGTTTTCTTGAGGCCGTTCACAGCCAAGCAGATCTGTGGTCCTGTCTCCCAGGATCCGAGTCGCCCAACATCCCTGTTTTCATTTTCTCCCATGTTTTCTGTTCACTTTTGTTCATGGCGACAATGTCTCTGTTGATATAATGACATTCCAATTCTGGTTTTTGCTAACAACATAAATAATAAAGAGAAATAAAAATTTAGAAGAAATATTTAAAAAATTTTAAAGTACCTATTATCACCACTCCTATTCAGCACTAGTCTTAAGATTTTAAGAAGTGATTTTAGAAGGAAAAAAATACAGGTGGAAAATAAACCTGAAGTAACAATTTACCATTATTTGCAGCTGCTGTCTACATGGAATATACAAGAATGACTAAAAACAATTAAAATTAATATAATAGTCAAGGCTGTCAATTAAAAGATAAGTATATTAAAAGTAACAGAACATTCATAACCTGGAATAAAAATTAGAAAAGTATCAAAAATATAATTTTAGGATGCCACTTAAAATAGCAACAGGATATAAAATACTAAGGAACAAACATACCAAAGGTTTGCAAGAGTTTTATTTAAAAAAAAACTAAATTTTTAAAATTTTTGTATATATTATTGATTATGCTATTACATTTGTTCCAACTTTTCCCTTGCTCTCCCTCCTCCTGAAACCCCTTCACTCCTTAATTCATTTCCATGGACCATGCATGTAAGATCTTTGGCTTCTCCATTTTCCACACTGTTCTTAACATCATCCTGTCTATTTTGTTCCTACCAATTATGCTTCTTAACCCCTATACCTTTTCTCCCACTCTTCCCTTTCCTCCTCCCCACTGATAATCCTCCAAATGATCTCCATACCTACGATTCTGTTCCTGTGCTAGTTGTTTGCTTAGTTGATCTTGTTTTTTTAGATTCAATTGTTGATAGTTGTGACTTCCATGCCTTTGTGATATTCATGGTATTTTAAAAGAACTAAATGAATTTTAATATTGCCATATGTGGAGATTGGATGTTAACATTTGTTAAGATGTCAGTCAAGCACAAATTCATTCATAACTATAGACTAACTTCTAAATAAATTAGAAAAACATGAAGAATATTTTATGACCTTAGGGAAAATTGTTTTAAAGAAGGCACAAGCAAAACATGAACAATAACAGTAAAATTAAAAACATATTTGCCAGTGATACATCAGACAAGGGTTTGATCTCCAAAATATATAACAAATTCACACAACTCCACTACAGGAAGACAAACAACCCAATTAAAAAATGGGAAAAGGACACAAACAGACACTTCTCCAATGAGGACATACAGAGGGTCCAGAGACATATGAAAAGTTGCTCAGCATCACTAACCATCAGAGAGATGCAAATTAAAACCACAATAAGATACCACTTCACACCAGTGAGACTGGCCACCATAAACAAATCAACAAACAACAAGCGTTGGAGAGGATGGGGAGAAAAGGGAACCCTAGTGCACTGTTGGTAGGAAAACAGATTGGTGCGAACACTATGGAAAACAGTAAGCACTTTCCTCAGAAAACTAAAAATGGAACCGCCTTTTGATCCAGCAATTCTACTGCTAGGATTATGCCCTATAAATCCTGAAAGACCAATTCAAAAGAACCTATGAACCCCCATATTCATCACAGCACAATTTATAATAGCCAAGTGCTGGAAGCAACCTAAGTGCTCATCAGTAAATAAATGTATCAAAAAACTATGGTACATTTACACAATGAAACACTGCGCAGCAGAGAGAAAAAAGGAGCTCCTACCCTTCAGGACAGCATGGATGGAGCTGGAGAGCATTACTTACAAAGTGAAATAAGCCAGGCAGTGAAAGACAAACACCATATGACCTCACCTATAAGTGGAACCTAATCAATAAAAGAAACACGCAAGCAAAATATAACCATAAACATTAAAATTAAGAACAAACTGACAGTAACCAGAGGGAAGATGAGAAAGGGAAAAGGGTTTTCAGGAACATGTATAAAGGGCACATGAACAAAGCCAAAGGGGGGGTAGGATCGAGGGTAGGAAGTGGGGATGGCTGGGGTGGGGGGAGTAGTGGTAGGGGGAAAATGAAGACAACTTTACTTGAACAATGATAAAAAAAGGGAAAAAAGACAGTTTTTAAATATGAGAAATGAAACTTTCAGGCTAAAATATTTGTAACATTTACTTCAACAAGTAATTTACTTTTCAAAATTTAAGAACTCATTAAAAATGGAACAACAGACCAATCCAACAGAAAAGCCAAAAGACAAAATATACAGCCAAAATATTCATAGGGGAGAATATCCAAATAACCAATAAACATTTGAAAACTTGTTTCCTCACCCCTTGGCAACCAAAGACCACCAAATTAAAACTAGAGAACAATTAATTTAATATTAATTACAGTTTAATGCTAAACATTGGTAAAAATTAAGTCTGAAGATGCCATGTGCTCGTGAGGATATAAGCAATCAGATTATTCATACTTTTGGAAGTATTAATCGGTATATGATGTCTAAAAACCAGTTTGACAATACCTAGAAATCTGAAAAAAAAAAAAAAAAAAAACCCTCAAAAGTCCCAGACATAGGCATATCCTAAAGAACTGTTCCATCATGTGAACAAATGACATGTGTACAAATGCTCAGAGCATATCGATTTCCTTTAAATAATATCATAAACAGTACTAATGCTCATCAGCAGGCAAGTAGGTAATAAATTGTGATGTATTCTTGCAAACTAATGATGAGCAGTGCAGATTACTGCATTTAAGCTTTGAGAAGAATATAAGTTGGAATACAGAAAAAAATTGCAAAGCTTTAAAATATGCAAAAATAAACATATTGTTTCTATGAATAATTAACACCATGTTTAGGAAATGATTATCTCCAGGGAGAGAGGAGCTTCAACTGTACTTTAATGTTCAGTTCTCAAGTGGAGGCCAAATTACTTCAAACTGTAATGCAAAAGAGGTAAACATATTGTAACCTACACAAACTTTAAATTTATTTTCCCCTTCCCTCAAAATATTCAAAATACATACAAGAATGTAAAACTCTTTGAAATAGATAACCCTGAGTTGCCACTTTATCTACAGATATAAAAGTGTTTTAGAAGCCACCATTATAACTATTATAATTATTGCTATTAAAATTATAACTATTATTTTTTCTGATAAAGAAACAATAATCTCCTGTCCTTGTTCCATGGATATTCAGTCATTGAAATAAATTATTTCATTGCAAACAGCATTAAACATTAATAAAATCAAGCTCTACTCAATCTACCAGGAAAACAAATAAAATAAACTGAGATTTTGACTATTCTAAAGATAAGAATTAATAATTATAAATTAGTATTATTTTGTGTGCAAAATGATATAATTGGTTGTAATTTTTATTAATTTTATTGACATTTATGAATTATGTAAATATTTATGTACTTATCTACATTTGAAGTTTAAAGTAACATGTAAGAGAATAAACTGAAAGATATTAATTAAATGATATAATATTCCATTGAACATTCATCCATTGTTTTTTAGCTAAACATAGTAAATATAAATTGTTTTTCTAAAATCAATAGAATAATGAACTATATTCCCAATTAGTAGTAATTCATCAATATAATTGAATGCAAATTGGTAAATTATTGACATTGTTTTTAAATATGTATGTGAGATTTTCTTAGATATTAGATAGAGAAATGAGAATCAATTTACTGTATAGGTTATAGCTCTTATGGATTTACTGTTACATTCTATACTAATACATTTATTCTGAATTTCAAATATTTTGAAAATAGTTAAACAATTTTGATAATATATGTTCACTTCTAACTTTTGTCATAAAATATGCATGATCCCAAATTTATTCATGTAAAGTTTACCATCTCCTTTCTTAAAACAGTTTATTAATCAAGTTTTTAGATTATCTTAAAAACTTGTGATAAATAGTATCCAACAGTATATTTCATAATCACTCAATATTTACTGAGCATGTTATATAACTTTAAATATGTAAAAATATTTGTTGTCTAAATATTACTTTTAGACTATTAATTTTTCAGACCTGTATTTTCCAGCACACAACTGTGACCTCTTCACGAAATAAGAACTTCCAATTAATTTTGTAAGTAAAGGAATAAATGTTCACTCCTCTCTGAAACAAAAGAAAGCAGTAAAGAGCCCACAGAATAGAAGAGGAAAGCCTATAGTCAATGTAACTAGGAAACACTATTAATTTTTAATTTTGAAGAAGTCCTCCCAGGGCCCAGCGGGAATCGGGTAAGCGAGCACACACGAGAACACTGTGACCTCTTCACCTCTCAATTACTGTGTTGCTTCAGGCTGTGGAACAAAGCCCGCGGACTGGCGGTCTCTGTAGTACTTACCAACTCTACGCAGAAGCTGGAGAATGAGGAATTGAATGAGAAACAAACTGATATTACCCTTTTACAAAAAAAAAAAAGAAAAGAAAAAAGACGGAAAAGGCTATTATTGATGTAGGCATGTAAAGCCGAAAGCTTGGTTTCTGTGGCTCCAGCAACACATACACACACACACACACACACATACACGCACACACAGAAAAAGACAGTATATTGCACAGTAAGCCAAAAGCCACCTCTTTTTTTCTGGACTACATTCATATCTGCTGATATAATTCATCATATTAACACGTTAAATAGAAAAAACTCATGAAAGTAATAATAATAAAAACTTCAAAAGGGTAAGAAAATGACTTGGAGCTATTCACACATTTATGATAAGTTGCAAGTGAAGACACTAGGAAAGTTCCTTACAGTTTATTCATTAAAAATCTACGGCCGATACCATACTAAATGGGAAAATAGTAGAAGCACTTAGTCTAAAGCTGGGAGCCAAACACAGGTGACCACTCTGGCCAATAGTAAAAACATAAAAATATGAGGAAGACTGTCCTGTACAACAAAAATAATGAAATATTTGAGATTGGAAGGGAAACATTAAACTATCATTGTTAGAAAAATATATTTAGGAGAGTATTAGATGCAACCTGCATCAGGACATCATTAGAGAAAAAACTCATCCTGTATCTCAACAATGTTGTTGGTTGCAAGATCAATATGTAAAAATAGGTAGCTCTTCATGATGCAACTGTAACAATTAGAACATATATTCAATAAGATAAAAATCTCATTTTGGTAGCAAAATACAGAATGTACCTAAGTGTAAATCTTAATAAATGATATATGAAGATGTCTATAGCATCAAAATTTATACTATTCTGTCTACTTAGTAAATGTTTAAAACCCACACTGCACACCTTGAGCTCGTTTTAGAGTATCTACTGATGCTAATACCTAAATATTATAAGATTGAAAAAGTAGTACTCTCAAGATAATAAATTAAATAATGTATTGCCCAATACATATTTAATACATGATTTATAAAAAAACATGTTATTGCCCTGGCTGGTGTAGCTCAGTGGATTGAGCGCGGGCCTGCGAACCAGACAATCGCGGTTCGATTCCCAGTCAGGGCACATGCCAGGGTTGCAGGCAGGTTCCCTGCAGGTCAGTTCCCAGCAGGGAACGCACGAAAGGCAACCATACATTGATGTTTCTCTCCCTCTCTCCTTCCCTTCCCCTCTAAAGATAAATAAATAAAATCTTAAAAAAACAAAACAAACAAAAAAACCACCACTAAAAAAAAACCATGTTATTTAATTTAGAATTGGCACTGATAAAGAACTTTAAAAGCAGCCCAAAGACTCTGCAAAACATTTTCTGTCAATACCACTTAAGCTCCAGGCTTACCTTCCTGAATATTCCCAGATCAGATGGATGACTTCTGTGACATTGGCTTTATCTCCAGCACATAAATGGAGAGTCCACTATTCTGTGTTCACCACCCCAAATCACCACTTCGTCCACCACTGTTCATCCCTGCTATACTCTCCTCCACTTCTCCCCACCTCCCTGAACTATTGTCTCCAATTAGATTCCTCACTTAACAAGCAAAACTGCCCAAGTCCTAAATACTTAGGCTTAGAAGACCATTTGCAGGGAAAACATAAAAGAGAGGTTCAACCATTGGATTAAAAGCAAAGAATTCAAAGGTGTCCTTTTTAAAGAGACAGTACTTTAGATGAATAATATGACTCCAGGTCAATCAATATTTTTGCAGTGTTTCCTGTTGAAAGGGCATAAGAAATTCTACCCCTCTGCCCAGCATACTTTTAGTAAGTGCATTATTTGAAAGTTACCACTGAGTACTTGATTTGGCAGCACACATGCTAAAATTAAAACAATACAGAGATTAGCATGGCTCCTGCATAAGAATGACATGCAAATTCATGAAGTATTCCATGTTTCTTGGATTAAAAAAAAACTGTGGTACATCCACACAATGCAGTATTACACAGCAGAAGAAAAAAAGGAATTCCTACCTTCTGAGACAGCATGGATGGAATTGCAGACTATTATACCAAGTGAAACGAGCAAGGTGCTAAAAAACACATATAAGAGGAATCGAATGAACAAAATAAACTAATGAGAAAAATAGATCCCAAAGCATAGAATCATGGAACAGACTGAAAGCTATAAGAGGGGCAGGGGGAAATGGGGTCAGATTGAAAGAAGGTGAAGGGATTAGTCTAAGAATGTATCTGAAGGACCCCTGGACATGGACAATGATGAGGAGACTGATTATGGAAATAGGGGGCAGGCTGGTAGAGAGGGGCAAAAGGGGAAAGAATGAGACAACTTTAATAGAATAAACAAAAATATTTTTTAAAAGCCACCACAGATTTTCAAATTTCATTTCTTGTGTTTTTCATTGAATCAAGCTGTGCTCATTGGTAAAATAATATTTTACTGCAAGAAAAACTCATGTACCTGGATACAGAACTATGATATTTTTTGGCCCAAATCAACTGGGACTAAAAAAAATTATTATAAGATTAAAATATCTAAAAGGAAGTTCATTGCATGATTGCCACCCATATTTATTTTGCCATTCAATTCATCCCCTCTTGAGGATTTGGTATTTAAACTGCTGAGTTTAAACAGAAGGCTCTAGAGGTGATGAGGGAAAGGTAAAATTCCATTAGGCTCCTTCAGCAACAGGACTTGTTGAGGTCTTCTAACCACTCACCCAGGGTCTCTCTCTCCTCAGCTGCTCTTTCTACTGCTCCTCACAAAATTTCTTACTAAATTAGCTAAAGAGAAGTGGATACTCTAGTTAAATGGCTAATAGCAAACAGTAAGGAACAATAAAAATGGAAATAAATGAACCATAAAAAAAGTAATATGTATGTACTTTTAGACCAGTGGTACCTCTAGTTTTTAATATTCCATTAAATGTTCTAATGGAAACCCAGGAACTCATTTATTAAAAGTGGGTTTATACAGGTTTACATACTTATAATTCTATCAAATACAAAATTAATGGTTTCAGACTAAACTATAGCATAAACTAGAGTACATGTATGAAGATGTATATATACACATTCATATACGTACATGAATTTACATATTTGACTACTAAAACAATTATACCAAAGGAGCATGGGAATTTAACCTGAGTCAAGGCAGAATATTTTCAAATTACCTGAAACAGTTCTGAAAGCCTTGGGAAAGTATATTCATTTATAGTTAGTGTAATTGTCTTGTTCCTGGAAGAGAACGAGTTCACTCTTCACCACCACCACAGTCATTTTTCTGAACAGATAGTTCTGTCGAGGAATGAGAGGACCCAAAAAAACCTCTCTCAAAAAATGGCGAAGGGTTAATGGTGAATATTTAGGAAAGAGATTCAATGATTGACTTTTATATTTACATAAATCACATCTCAAGACTCCTTCCTCATCTTCCCCTGGTGGTGCCTTATGTTCCCAGCCCAGCGATGCAATGCCAGTGTGCACAGTTCATTAGTCTCAAATGTTCTTGCTCAAGATTTGCAAATGATATAATAGCATCACTAATTTTACATGTTCAGCTTACATAATCATGTGAATACCATTTCTGAAACCATGAAAATTAAAACTTCATGAATAATTTACTTTTTTCCCCTACAGATAACCTGAAATAATAAGGAGAATTACGTGTACATAAAATATTCATACTTTAAAAAATAATTCTGGTCAATTTACATTTACTCCTATGGTTTATAGTCCTCTGATCTTTAATTTAGAAACAATGTTGGATTTCAAGAAATAAATAAGAAGGATACTCTCATAGTGAGATGATATCCATAGCATATTCTATTCTATTTGTTACATGTGACTTTTAAATAACAGCAGAAGGAAAATATTCTAAAATATTTTAATGAATTGTAAATGTTAGAATTCAAAGCATTTGTGTCCCAGAATCTAATAACAATGACTCTCAAATATAGCACAGTCTACCTAGAGGAGCTGGCCACAGTGTGCTAACATCAAAATAACATGAAACCTATTCAAAGGAAAGCTTATGGGTTTCTAGAGTATTAATTAAAAATGTTTACAATTAGATGGAGAATACATTACAAGGTGATGGAAAATTACACCTATATGTGATTCTGAAGAAAATAAATTTGGGGAGATGCTTTAATGTTCAGACTTAAAGGATGTTTTGAAGATTCTTCAATGACTTTTCACATGAAAAGTGTGAAGGGAAACTTTGAGTCATACTGTCTTAAAAGTGCATTGGTTTGTCTTAATCATTTATATATCATTTCACGGGACATTCATTAATCTTTTCATGTGCAGAATTATGTAAAATAAGCCTAGAATTAAAAAAAATTCTACAGCTGTTCCATTCTTCCTTAAGGCCTTTATTAGTAAACATGACATTCCATTACATGGCCAGATTAAAATAGTATCAGAACCTAAAGACAGGTATTATTATTTTGTTCCATTCTTCCTTAAGGCCTTTATTAGTAAACATGACATTCTATTACATGGCCAGATTAAAATAGTATCAGAACCTAAAGACAGGTATTATTATTTTGCATAACAACAGCATAGAGACCACTGCAGAAGTAAACAAATATCTGATTCTGCTGGATGAGTGGAAATAAAAATCGAGATATTATAATGAGAAATAAAATTCCATACAGAGAGGGTTATTCATATGTTTTAAAATTTGGAGTAATAATATATTGTGTTTTGAAACTGTTAAAGAGAAAGATGCTTTTAATAAATTGACATCTTTACAATGTTAATATTGAAAATTATGTTTGCTAAAGGAGAGGGGGCAAGAGGATGGGAATTTAAAAAAGAAAAGCTACATCAAAATACCACTTCCCATCTACCAGCAAATTTCCAAAAGTCTGACAACATAATCTATGGGCAACGCTCTAGGGATGTAGGTACATTCATATAGTGAGTGCTTGTGTGAGTAAAATACGCTACATATAAAAAATAATAATAAAATAAAATTCAAAGCTCCGTCTATAAAAATGATTAAGCAGAAGACCTATAAAACATGCCAAATGGATAACTAAAGTTTTACTGTGGTGGCAAGCTATCTGGGACAAAGTGACAGGCTACCCCAAGCCTAATTAGCACTGCTGGTGTTCAGAATCCTGTGACAACTCTTCGTTCTTGCCCGTGCTACCTGGTTCCTTTAGGTAGGCAGTCTCTATGGGACAGGCTGGCATTTATAAAAATTTAGAGTTCCTTTTCCAACTCAAAAACAGGAATTAATTTCTTGAAACAAAGAAAGGAGTGCCTGCTTTAGCCTTCTAAAATTTACGCTGCTTCAGTGATTACAAGTCAATTGATCTTTTCTCTTCTGTGAAAAACCAGCCTAAATCCATGGTTTTCTCTAAGGAAGCTACAAGGAAAAGTGATCTTCACTCTTTGGAAGTACATAGTTTAAGACAATCTTCTGAAAAAGGTTTTAAGGGTAAAAGTCTCCATCATTTCAAGTATACAGTTAATTTTCTCAGTAATTTTATTTAAATAAAAACTTTAGAAGTATTCTTCTCACAAGGTACTTTTAAAGTGAATCTTCTAAGAAAAATTATTTGGGGGGAAGCATATTTACAAGAGTATATACAACTTACATTTTTAGTGAGTTCTTTCATGTCCCTTTTGTGGAATGAAATGAAATTGAGATGGTAGAGAGTTGTTCTACTACTGAGTTTGGGTGTGAGATTTATGTATTTGTTTTCTTGCTTTGAGCAGTGCAAATAGAGGAGAAGCTATCAAAAGCTTCTTTGTGTGTGGTTTCATGTGAAAGAATTTAATCTGAGTACCAGATAGCATCAGGCTTCCAAGCATCTGACGTTTCTGCCCCAGGGCTGTTTTTAAGCAATTCCCCCTTCTCTTATCAATACAATTTGGCATATAGCTCTCCACATCCTCTTAATATAAAAGGGAGAAGTATAAATGGAAAGCCATGCTCCACCTAATTAAGTGTCAAAGGTGAAATCAACAAGACAAATCAAATCTGACTTCCACGTAGAAAAAAATGACATATTTCACATGTAAATTTTGTGTTATTTGGACTCCCATACTTTATCAAATTTATACATATCCCAAAAATCCTGAGCTAAGATTGAATCTTCTGTGACTTATCTAAACTCTGATATTCCCCTTTATAAAAACATGTGGATATTATCAGTATTGGAACTTTTCCTTTAATAATATCATGGGGAAAATAACTTTAATTCCATGGTCTCTGTTAAGAAGAAATAACACAATGGAACCTTACCCTGAGCCACTTGTGAAAGATATGAATAACTTTTCAGAAATGACATCAACTCAAATGTTTCTGGTGATTTAAATATGGTTTAAACAGAAAATGTTCCTTATATCCAAAGACAAAAATTCCTCTGATATTTTTTTAAAATATTTTAACTTGTTTATATCAGTAGGAGATTGAGGGTTTCTAAGAAATGTCCTTTTAGCTAATGGTGTAACTTAGTTAAATTATTTACTATTGGCTTTGCCTTTTTATTAAAGCATATGCATAGCCAAACACCTACTTGATGATTTGTGGATGGAAATGCCACCCTAAAACTGTTATCTTATTGTTAGGAAAAGCGAAGCATAAATACACCAAATGACCTGAATTTGTACTAACAGACTGAAATATAATAATGTTTCTAGCGTAATGGTTACTTTATTGTTCAGTGGGAATGGCTTTTACCAATTAAATTCTGCTATTTTGGTAACAGTTGATAGGTATTAATGAGAATAATAATAATAATTTGTTTTATGCTATTTGCCTTTCCTGTTTGCTTTGCTTCAAAGTACTTCACAAACATTCTCGAAATGAAAATGTAGATTGTCTAATGTCAGAATAGAAAATATATAACAGGAAGAAATTTCATAAAAGAGTCAGTAAGAAAGATTCAAGCAAGAAGTACAATTTAGATCTCTCAAAGAGAAATTTCATTCAAAACCACTTATAAGGTGGTGTCACTGCCTATAAAATTATTTTTTTGTATAACATCTTCACGGTGCAGGAACTTCATTTCTCAGATTTGCTTCAATGGATTGTGCCACTGTTTGCTAAGGTTGTATGCAATAATAGATGCACAGTCCATTAAGGTAAACATTGTTTCTGTCTCATTAATTTATTTGATAATTCCTGTTATGCAAACCAGCCTATGTGAACTTTCTTTAAATTAAAATTTTAAGTCCACCAAACACACTGACCCCTTTCATGAATATTAGGATAATAGTAATAGAATTAATGGAATTGTTTCATGACATTATCAGAGCATTCATAAAGTAGCACATATGACAGGAGGTTACAAGGATTAAAAGTAATAATTGGCAATCTGTTCAAAACCATACATAGTTTCCCAGATGTAATACTACAATATCTCTGACTCTAGTTCCTGAAGGGATTAGGACACATTTACAGCAATTAAAAACACTCCATGTTAGCTCATAAAAGGGTGAAAATCTATTTTCACAATCAGCTGCAATTATTGGTCCATTATCCACTTTCCCTCCAAGGATTGTATGTGACCTTAGACCTCCTTAAACATAGGCACTCCCAACACTTCAGCCTTGAGGGAATGGCCATCAAAATACAAAGACTACTTCTTAATGGCCAATCATGACATAAAAATAGAGCATTCAAAACAGGTTGCCTCAGAATGTTCAAGTAAGTATGTAAAACTAATGAAACAATTCTGTAAATACACACTATAAAATACACAAGCAAACATCGTTAATATAATAAGAATGGTTTGCGTGACATCCACATAACCTGGCAGCCAAGGAGAGTGGACTGGAATGTACATGCATGAACAACGATGACTTCACTGTACTAGTCAGTGAGGGAAGTAGATACAGTTGAGTGAGCATGTGTACTGTGTGGCCATTGCATTCAAAATAACTGAGTAGAGCAATGAATGTGCTTCAAATTTTGCATTAAGCTTGAACATTCCTCTGCAGAGATTATTTGGATCATTCAGTAGGCTGCAGCTATGGGCAATTGGTGATTGGCAGCTTCCTCACAACATTGGCCTGCCTGTGCCTTACACCTTGTGCAGAGATTTTTGGCAAAACATCAAATCACCCAAGTGACTCAGCCCCCCTACAGCCCAGATGTGGCACCCTGTGACTTCTGGCTTTTCCCAAAATTAAAATTACCTATGAAACAGAAGAGATTTCAGCCTGTCAATGAGGTTTAATAAATTACAATGGGCCAGCTGATGGTGTTTGGGAGAACTCTGTGAGGTCCTAAGGTACTTACTTTGATGGGGACTGAGGTGTCATTATCCCATGTACAACGTTTCTTTTATCTTGCGTCTTCTTCAATATATGTCTCTACTTTTCAAATTAAATGGCTAGATACCTTCTGGACAGACTTCGTACATTTATTATGTAAATAATGTTTGGAAAGTTTTGAGAAAAATCACAAGAATTAAGGTTTGACATTTTATACATAGAAAACACAGGGAGTACTTATCATGTGCAAAGCACTATTGGTTGTTGGGGCTACGGTGTTCTCAAACTTAAAAGCAGAATTCTACCTGCCAAGAGATTTAGTGAGGTGGTCCAACAGGTAATCCCTTCAAGGTGAGATGTGTTTAATGTCCTATAAGTGAGGCACACCATGCTGGAGAGTTATAGCCACTTGAATCACTCCTGGCTGGAGTAGCCAGGGAACATTTAATAAAAAAAGAAACATTTCATCTGATTTTTATCCTTTCAGGGGAATCTCAAAGTTACCTGGGTAAGTTGAATTTATATCAATGCATTTTCTAGTCCAGGGCAGTGAGGGTGGGGAGGCATCCCTAAGACCTGTGCACCTCTCTGTTTCAGGCTGGTATGAAAAGCACAGAGATGCTAATCTTAGGAAGCATGTTTAGGTATAATTCTTAATCCAAAAAGTGGTCAATACATGGAATGTTTTAGTTTGGACAGAAGCCAAAGATTGTTCTGTTCCCCTAATATGCTGTGCTATTTGACCTTGCTTAGGACAAAGAGACAATAATTTGAAGTTCAATGGCATACCTCCAGGAAAAGGAACTACTTTCTCATTAAAAAAGGAGCCACCTGAGTAAATGCTTCCTGAGTTCCTGGGAGTCATAGCCATTTCCACATTTCCTGGAATGTGATTCCACCAGTTAAGAATTCCCAAGATGGGAAAACAATCCAAGATATCACAGCTATGCATTTTGTTTTTACCCAAGAACTTCCTCTCCAGTTATTGACCCGCTGGCTTCTCATCTCTCCCTAGAGCCAGCTTAGTTAAGAATCATTATAGGGCACAGTAACAGTGGTTTCCAGTACACAAGAGAAAGCAATTGTTTCTAGGAAGGCTAAAAATTCTTCTTTTCATGGTAATATTAAGCTTACTCATTCGTTTTATGAAGAAATATTCTGATTAAGCAAGGTGTAGTTAAAGAACCCTTTGGAACATTTCCTTCTTACTAAATCAAAGAAAAGATGAGGCCGATCTTGCATATGTATTTTGTTTATGCCAAAGTAAAATACAGATTTCATCAGAAAAACTCTAAAGCAATCACTTAAAAGCTCTACCTTACCAGACGTTCCGCAGCAAACGAGTTCTTACTCTATTCTGAACTCAGTTCAGGAAGAAACACATGTTTTACATCTGCTTTACTCTGTCTTCACCACTGCCAAGTTCAAGTTATTTTTTACAACTTTAATTACTAGTGTTTTCTCACATTTAGTGCAAAATATTTAAATTTGAATCACATGTTCAAATTATTGCACCACTTAAATTATAACTTATTCAAACTATAAATACTCAAGATTCTCTATTATCTGTCTTGATTAAGATGCTCACTATAACTGATGTCAAAAACCTTTCTGAATGCTGTTTCTTCTTATTCCTGTATAGAAAACCCTGTGGTTCATTCAAAATTCATCTAAAATCTGACTTCTGTTCAACATCTTTGTTATAGAAATTAACCACCATGATATTAGAACATGTAATTTTGTCACAATTATAACATTTATCAGAGATTGCATTTTGTTACTATTATTGCATTTTTATGATTTCTACATAAATATTTGTTTATTGACTTAAGTATTCAAGGTCTGTTGGTTAAATAATGCCATTAAGTATTCTAAATTTTGCAAAGATGAGTCAGACATGAATATGCACCCCTTTCTGTTCAACATGAAAGATAGGACAGTTACACAGAGATCTTTAATGCAGAACTAAAAATATAAAGCGACATGAGAGGGGTAGCTCATAAATAGGAAAAGGGGAGCTTCTGAAGAAAATGATGAAGAGTGCAGTGGACCACATGGCTGGGAAGTTGAGCTTTACCCTGCAAAATGAAAAGACTAAGTCAAGTTTTTCAACAGGAGAGTTAAATGGTCAGGCAGAGCCTTAAGGAAAAATAACCTGACAACAATGGTTATGTTGAGTCAGTCTGAGAATGGCTGGGATATGGAAGGGAACTTGTGTGAAACTTAATGAGAACCTAGGTTAGGGATGCATCCCTGGAAGTAAAGTGGAAGATACAGATCTAAGATGCATTTTATTTTTATTTTTTAATATTTTATTGATTTATTTTTAGAGAGAGGGGAAGGAAAGGAGAAAGAAGAGTGGGAGAGAAACATCAATGTGTGGTTGCCTCTCATGTGTCCCCTACTCGGGTCCTGGCCTGCAACCCAGGCAAGTGCCCTGACTGGGACTCAAACTGGTGACCCTTTGCTTCACAGGCCTGTGCTTAATCCACTGAGCTACACCAGCCAGGGCTAGATCTAAGATGTATTTTAAAGGTAGATTTAGCTACACCCAGGTTCTGACTGTTGATAAACTATTGAAGGTAGGGATAGCAATCCTTAGTGTCTTCAGGTTTTTGGGAACCGAATGACTGAAAGATCTGCAATAAAAGAGAGTCTCTCAAAAGTCAATACTGTGTGTCCCTGCCACCCAAAAGTACAACTCAGGGTGACATAACCTTCTGCAAATTCCCTTCTAAGTGTCCCTGAAAAAAGAGAGGTTTTTTGGCCCATTTTGTCTTTCTTTGTATGCATTTTCCTGTAAGTTTAAGGACAGGTTTTTTTTTTTTTTTTTTTTTTTGGTTTTGTGTAGAAAAACAAACAAAAAAAACCAGATATTTGTCTGGAAAAGATGGGAATTTTAGACAGTTCACTCAAAAATGAAGGTTAGTAAGTCACACATCTAAATTTTAGTAGCAATGCACACCTTTACACCATAAAATATGAGCAGGAACTTAAAATGTCTTTAGAGATATGTGAAATAATGGCATAAAAGGACTTTTAGAGAAATACATAGAAAGAAAGACAAAAGGGGCAAAAAACACCTATCTTTTCAGGGAGATTCTTACAAGGGATTTACAAAGGTTATGGTCACCCTAGAATGAACTCCTGGATGGCAGGGACATACAGTATTGACTTTTGAGAGACTTTGGTTGGGAGACTTTCAGAACATATTTATGATATTCAGGCATTTCAAAATCTGTACCAAGTATTTTATTTATAGGATAATTAAGAGGAGTGGATTATATGATCCAGAAGTTTCTACACCAATATTCTCTTGTTTCTTTACAGCAAAGCTTTTTTGTCATAATGTAATATCTTGCTAGTAACATTGTTCATAATAATAATTAAGAAACAACAACTGCATGGTCTATCTAAACAGTATCCAGCCATTTACCATGACAAATAAAAACATTTACTGAAAAAGATACAAGAAACATTGTACAAAGGACAATGACACTTCAGTCCTCTTCAAATAGGCACCCTGGGACCTCACACAGTTCTCCCAGTTATCAGCTGCCCCATTGTAATTTCTTGAACATCATCGACAGGCTGAAATCTCTTCCCTTTCAAAGGTGATTTTAATTTTGGGAAAAGCCAGAAGTCACAGGGTGCCAAATCTGGACTGTAGGGGACTGAGTCACCTGAGTAATTTGATGTTTCATGAAAAATCTCTCTGTACAAGACATGATGTGTGAGCAGGTGCATTGTGGTGATGAAACTGCCAATCAACAGTTGCTCATAGCTGAGGCCTTCTGAATCATTCAAATAGTTTCTGCAGAGGAGTGTTCAAGCTAATACAAAATTTATTGCTCTACGTGCTCAGTTATTTTGAATGTGAGGGATACACAGTACACATGCTCACTCAGCAGCATCTACTGCCCCTAATGACTGGTACAGTGAAGTCATCATTGTTCACGCATGTGCATTCCAGTCCACTCTCCTTGGCTACCAGGTTACATGGATGTCACATAAATGTTCTCTTTATATTAACAATGGTTGATATAAAGAGACAGACCTCATACACAAATGGACAATGGCCAGACCATGCATGACAACAGAACTCTGAGTCACGACCTCTTCAGTGACCATCTTAGAAAACCAAATACCAACCTCTGCAGCAGAGATCCTGAAAGATGACAACTTGGTCAATGCCTGCCAGCTTTCCTAATCTTTGTCCCTGATTCCTTTGCAGGACCCATTAGACAAAGCCAAATATGTCCCCCAGACCAATCATATGAAATGCCCCACTTCTAGTCAACCCACCTCCAGCTTCCCCAGTCCAAGACCCTCCCTTTCTCACTATAACCCTTTCCCACTCTGCAGCCTGCCTTTGAGTCTGCCACGTGCAAGGGATGGTGCCTGACTCCCTTCAGTTCAGAAAACTCTGAATAAATAGCTCTTGTTCTCCTCCTTTGTGTGGGCTTTGTTTATTTCCAGAGGTGTCCTTGAGAACAATCGGCTCTCCCTTGGATCCGAGTCTCTGAACAGGAACAGGGACATGCAGCCTCCTGTGCCTTGGTACTCACGGCCATCAAGCCTGCATCCACCTGCCATGTCAGCACCAGGTTGGAAATCTTCTCTCTCTGTGTCAGGCTCAACTATTTTCAAGATGCTTGTAAATATTGTAACAGAAGAGATCCTGAAATAAAGATTTTTCTGCCAGAAAAAAACAACAAGACTAAAGATATTGATTTGTTCAATCAAGGCTCTCAACAAACTTGTTATCCCTCAATTTCTGCTCATACCTAACCCAAATATCACCCTGCTTTAAGTTCCTCCACGGACACTCCTTACAGTAAAGAGTGTCTTTTCAGTGTGCCTGCCTGTAGGTCAAGACAATCAGGATCTTTTTGCCTTCATCTCAGTGAGAACAACAATATACCTACAGATGTACCTAGAAATTATGTCCCAGGGGTTCGCTGTACCCCTCGATTCCTCCAAGTCCTCAATCAAGACTTAAAAGATCTACATTTCCTTTGTGAGTCTATTCTGGTGTAGTAGGTGGCTGATCTCCTATTGTGTTGAGATAACAAGGGACCCTAGAGAAGGAATTCCATTTACTTGCTCTCAGCTTTAGAAGAAAAGAGACATAAAGTTATAGAAGCTAAATTGCAATTTACCACAACACAATCTATTATTTAGGACACGACTCACCTATGAAGAAAAATAATCCTCTCTTGACAGACTAAAGACTATCCACACTTGTTCTGGGACTCTTAGAAAACAACCGTGAGAAGATTTCTAAATGTAACTCGGTGTTGCAGATGGAGACCGTGCTGTCCCTTTGTGAAATGACAAAGTCCTCAGTAAGAGACCCTCTGGTTTGGGGACGCCAGGGCCAGGCCTTCTGGAATTGGAAGGAGTTTCTGCAGATGCTTTCTGAACTACAAAATGCTTTTTTGTCTATTTGTGTATGAGCTACATGGACAAATCTTTTCCCGTTTGCTGGTTTTCAAGAACCATCAAAAAACCCATCACTTTTCTACAATTCTATAACGCATCCAATGTCACCCCAAGAAATTCAATATATATATATATATTTTTTTTTTAATCAGTACTATAGCCTCATGTTCAACCCACTTGCAAAGGTTTATCCTTCTTGTGTCAGAAAAATAGCTGCCGCTGGAAAATAAGACAATACGTCCGCTGAACTAGTTCTAGTCTCCATACTTGTTCTCCTGGTTCTCAGTCAGAACACTCAGCACTGTTCAGCCAGCTAATTATCTCTATACAATAATTAAAGGCAATTGTTTCCTCTTCCTTCCTCTCACATTGCTATTCACAGCTACCACACCCTAAGTCCTGCTACCCTCAAACTCCTATCTGAAGAAGAAGAACCTCAGGATTACCTTACGCTGGTGAGAGAAGTTTTAGTACTTCACTCAGATGTACTAAAGACCCCCAATTGAGAACTCTGACCCAATATTCTTTGCTCAGGAATCAGACCTCCAAACAGAAACTGAAGGTTATTTGAGGAGGTTTACGTCATCACTAATTTAGCTCGTTAGAATACAGGGCTCAATCTTAAGTAAAATCAGCCCAGATGGCCTAAACTTACTGCACTTCCTAGAGTTTTTCAACTGGCCGAAGTTCAGAGACCACAGACACCTGCTGATAGCTGATAGGCTTTGGAGAAACACATGACTTTGGGATGCTTTGCAAACAAAGAGGTTTCTCCTTGGCCAAAACCCCCATCAAAAATAAAAATTGATTGGAAGTTAAGGAATTTTTAGATGTACTTTTACTTCTAAACAGAAGTAAAGTTTAGGTTTAGGCCCATGTAAAGAAATAATATGGCAACTAAAAAATTATCTAGTAGATAATTATGCCAAACAAATAGTCTTACTCAAAGTTATGCTCTTGTTTAAACCTGGAAAGAATGAGTTTCTGGAGGGATTCAAAGAGGCCATTAAAAAATACAATCTTCATCTTTGATTTTAAAAAGGAATAATTGAAACATTCGGCTTATACCTGTAACAGGGTGCAACCAAGAGGGGGGCCCCAAGTAGGGATTTGTAATGTGGTCCAGAAGAGCTGGGAAATATTGGCTCCACACCACAGGGCCACACCTGTTCGGAATGCTCGTGGCTGTGGCCAGTTGTGGGAGGAGCCAGAAATGAGGCTGCAGAGGAAGATTGATGCTGGGATTTAAACCCAGAAACCACAGCCATTTGGCCTATTTGGGGGAACCATGTGGCTTTGGTGTCTTGGAAGAGGAACCACTGGGCTTGGGAGTCTTGTTGAGACCACACGGCTTTGGAAGTGCTCCCTTTTGCCACATGGATGGTGCCGGGAGCCTGAATCACGGACTTCTGCTTCTTTCCTGAGGTATAGTACCCCAGACTTGGCAGAGGGAGAAGGAAGGACTGTGTGCCTTTGTGGGTGTTCTAAAGAACTTTAGTTTGTATAACTTTTAAGTAAATAATAATTCCTTTCCTTTTCACTGATCTCTGGTATTGAAAGACATCTTTCCTCTGGCAGTGGGCAAGGCGAACCTAGTACGGGGGAAGGACCCCAGAGAAAAAGGGGGTATCTTTCATATCATTTAACCCCATCCATCAATCTATTCTGTAACATACCTTTCACTTAGAAAATCTTTAGCACTCCTGACATTGACTTTTGCTGATACAAGATGATTTCAAACGGGTGTTCTCTACATCTCTCATCATGGTACAGGCAAACTGATTACCACCCTAAATCAAAATGAGTAGGGAAACTTTACAAAGACAGCAGAGGTAATTTCCATGGCCTGTGTCAACTGTCAACAATGCAACTGTCACCAAAGTTTATGAATAGCCAGGAACCAAAGATTCAAGTTCTCTTTGAACACCTTCAAATAGATTTTTACTCAGTTTTCATTCTCCCTGAGATTTGTAAGTGTTCTAGCAATTCCATATTTATTTGGGGGATGCATTGAAGTATTTCATTTTTGAAGGTCTACTGCAATTATAGTTACCACAATGTTACACAATTTGTTTCCAGCCAAGGGAATACCAACTTTTATATCAAGTTATTGAAACACAGTTTATGGGACTCACTATAAAAAGAACACTGTAAGACAAAAACTACACTGCCCCTATTACCTACAGTCTTCTGGAAAGGCTGAAAGAACCAGTGATATCCTTACATTAGAATTAGAAAAACATTCAGAAATCCTTAAACGCTTAAGCTCCATTGTCCAAAGGAAAATCCAATAGTCTTTATGGCCATGTGGTTGACTCCCTTGGAGCCGTGTCAATTATCTCTCTTTGGATTGGTAACTGGAAGGCCTGTGTCCTTAGGGATTTCACCTCCTCACTAGACTCTTCCCTGCTGTATAAAGACAAGAAAGGTGTTACAGGGGATTCTGAAGTATAATCAGTCCAGTCACTAGCAGGTTAAGGTCACCTCTCCATAACATTTCCTAAACAGTCTCTTTACAATCCTCAACCAGGAGATTTCATGTATTAAAAAGGACATAAGAGGGAAAAAACTGCTATTGAACTTCATTGAAAGGGACCTTTCAACACCTTCAGATGAATTTCATCCCCATCCATTGTCCTGGATATTTGAATGCATGTTAGTTATTGTATCTTATCATATATAAACTGTTAACAGCGAGTTCAACAGTGAAGCGCCAGAGGGTCAGTCTTAGGTTCACATTTCACAATTAAAGAATCAGCTCAGTATTCTACATAATTTGAGGACTCTTTTAGTTGGAGATCCACACAAGATTCTCAGGATCCCCTTTTTTCAATCTTACTGACTGCTGATGACCAGCCCCCAAGAAAAACTACCTCTCAGACATCTTGATCTCAAATGAGACTACAGGTAATTGTACCTGATGGCAATTGCACTTGCATCTCCATGGGGGAAAAAGACCTTAAACAAACTCATCTATAACCAGAAAATGAGTGAATTCACAATCTATTTATTAGACTTCAGGTAACCCTAAACTTAAATTCAACAACCTTCATAGGAAAGTGAGCTACTCACTTGCCGTCTAGAGGACACTAATGGAAACCCAAATATGTGATCCAGCCAATGCAAAACGTTGGTTCTGACCTTGTGTCATAAACATCTTTTTCTTGGATCTTCGTGTGCCCCTGCCATATAATACATCTGTTGTTTTCGGGGTACCTGGACCTGTTTGTCTCAAAATAAAAGCCCCTGAACTTGAGAATGGTATTTTAAGATTTGCCTATACACAGAGATGCACATCCCACAAATACCCAGAGCTTGGGATTCCAACTCAGACATGAGCTCCAAATTAAGGCTATTTGTGATCATTTAGGCACTCTACCCGGGAAACACTGAGTCATTAGTTACATGAACAATCAGAAGACTTTCTGATTGTGTATGTGGGAGGGGGGATGATACCAAAATAAAAAAACAGTACAAGAAACTTATTACCAACTCTGGCAAAGATTATTAATGAGAATACTTTTGCCTTAGGTGGAATATAAATCAGTCTCAACTTGTTGACAAAAAGTCATGGTGGACAATTACCTTGCTCTAGATTTTGTATTGGCTAGTCATGGTGGTGTCTGTGCCATTGCTAGCACTCACGTTGCATTGGGGTCAATGAAAAAGGCAAGGTATAATAGGCTATATGCTGCCTTAGGGAAAAAGCAACTTGGCTCCCTAAGGTTGATCCTCATGCTTTATGGGATTTGTTCTCTTGGCCTGGGTTGGGCAATTGTGTCTACTGGTTCCCAAGCTTCTTACAGAGAATGTTATTTGTTTTTCTTTTTGTCATAGTGACTATGATGTTAGTCTGTTACATTTTCCCCCCAGAATCTTAAATTCTTCTGTGCAGTTGTTTCTCACCATATGATCATCAAAACACTACAACAAGAAAAAGTCAAAAACATTTCAAAATAGTTGACTAAAGAGACAAATGAACAACTTCCAAGCAGTAAGGATCTCACTCAATCTTTAGACTTCCCCGAATTGGTCAGTTTCTCACAAACAAGAGAGTAACCAAAGGGGGAGATTTAGATTTGAATGTACACATAGATATTTAAATATACAAATAGACAATGTCTAGACCTTATGTAAAAACAGAACTCTGACCCACAACCTCTGCAGCTACCAGCCCAGGAAAGCTAAACCACAGACTCCGAAGCAGAAAAGTCAGGACTTGTTCAATCACTGCTGGCTTCCCTACATACTGACTCCATTTCTAACTCAAGACCAATTACTTCTAGTTAGCTCACCTCCAGCTCCAGCAATTAGAGCATACCTGAAGCCTCCCCCTCTTTTATTATAGCCTTCCCACTCCCCTTTCTGGCTTTAAATCTGCCAAATGCACAGTCTACATCATGGGCCAGCCATTATTTTATGCTCAGAGTCAGTCCAGGCCCTCTGAGAAGCAGGTGCTAAAATGAGATTAGCCATAAAAGAAATTTACTGAGGGAAGCACCTATTCAGAAAAATGGGAAGAGAAATGGAGAAGGCTGGGAGAGCTCTCAGACAGTAGTGATAGTCTGGTGCCTGGGACAGAGAAAAGAAAGGGATGGAGCAGGCAAAGGTGGAAGAGAGGAAGAGAGAATTTGGAATATAGCAATGAGAAGTTCTAAGAATTTTCAGTAAAGACAAGGCAATGACCTGTCACAGCAGCCATTGGCCAGAAGGACCCCACCTGTGGGAAGTGTGGCCCCAGAGTGAGTGCATTGTGGATTTCAGAGTAGGCAGTTTGTGCCTTTAGCCAGTTATGCTCCACAGAGCAGCAAATCCAAGAGATGTGTGGTGGGTTGAATGGTGTCTTCCCATAATTCATGTTGCAACCCCGACCCCAGTACCTTAGAATGTAACCTTACCTGTAGATAGGGCCTTGGAATATGTGATTAAATGAGGCCATTAGGAAGGGGCCCTAACCTCATGCACCAGTATTCTAATAAAAGGAGACATTAAGGATGCATGTGCACAGAGAAGTAGCCATGTCAAGATGGAGGGAGGAAGTAGTCATTGGGAAGGTGAGGAGAGAGGCCTTAGGAGAAGAGAAATTTTCTAGCAGTAGGATCTTAGAATCCCAGCCCTCATAACTGTAAGAAATAAATTTTTGATGTTTACCCCCGCCTCCCAATCTGGGGTATCTCATTATGGCAGCTCTAGCAAACAAATTAATACAAGAAACATTTTCAGGGTTGTCATAAACACTATAAGATGTGTATGTTTGTGTTGTGCATTGATTCATTTCATCGTTATGATACCCTATGAGGTATTACTTATGCTCCATTTGCAGTAGAACTCCCCTGTATCACAGGGGGAGTAGCTCTGTATCACAGCATGCTCTGTCCTTATAGTTTATGTTTCTATATAATTAACTTGAGGTACTTCTCTTTTGGCTTCAAATTTTTTTAAAGCACTTAGAATGCAGATAACAGGTGAATTTTTTTTAATATTTTTAATTCTTTAGTGATGTGAAAAACTTGTAGTTCTAAAAGAAAATTATTTGATTTAGCAATCCAGTTTGGTTTAATTCCATGCTAATCTGTGTACCCATGAAGATATCAATGTACACTAGTGCAGTGTATCACTGGGCTTGCTACTGAAGGCTTTATTCCACTTTGGTTGCTAATATTTTTTAGTAAGCAAAAGATATAAAAGTTATAATTTCATATGACATAGTAAGAAATTTATATTTTGCCATTTCACTAAATTTATTATATTAATGTATATGGTTTATATATAATATCATATAATATAAAATTAATCTCTTAATTTCCTTTGCTTCAATGATGTTTCTCCTATTAGAAAAAGAAAACAGCCAGTGGCTTAATCTCTACGTACTTCTCCAAAATTTACTGTAACCCTAGACCTTGGGCTTTCATAAAATGATATGATATATACAAAAGACTGTGCACTAGAGTTCAGGATCCCAGAGATCTCTCACTAACTACCATCTTTCTTTGCACAAATTCCTTCTTTTACTAAGCCCTTTTTAAAAAATTTCCAATCTGTAAAATGAAGATCTTAGGGTAAATAGCTCTTAAGACACCACAAGTCATGGGCCTAATATGAACAACCCGCCCCATCCTATGCCACCAGCACATTGTCTTACACACTTGCTACCTCTTGGCAACTTCTGTTCCCACTGCTCCTCTGTTAGTTAGACTTCTGCAGCTCCTGCAGCCTGCTTGGTCGAAGCAGGAAAAGCCTGCACCGAGGATTTCAGAAGAGCCTCAATCAGCACAGGGCGTTCATAAGAAATATAGAATAAAAAATGATTACATATGAAAGATACACTGGAGTCAGACACATTTCTGCCCTATAAACCTGGTGTAATAACATTTGAAAACTGTTGTATTTATACTAACAAATTAACTTTAAATGTGAATTTATAACATAATTAGCATGTTAATATTGAAATTTTATTTGTTAAAATAAGCTTGAGGCTTCATAGTTATCCATTGTGCATTTTGTAATTGTAAACTTTTCCACTTATTAATTTATTGTTCACTGGTATTAAAGATTTCAAACATCTTTTATGAGAGATATTGTGTCATTTCATATAAATTTTCAATTATTGTGAACACCTTTACCAATTTATATTGGAAGCAAATTTAATGTGAAAAATCAATTTAATAACTATCATAGCTTTATAAGTCTTGGTCTAGTATTCATGTTAATAAGAAAAGTTTGTGTGAACTATTCCTTTGCTTTCAGTAATCACATTTGCTGTAGAATTGAGAGCAGAATTATGACACTGACTCATTTATAATTTGTTCCAAGTGTTCCTTTTGATTATGTTGCCTTTTGTGGCAATTTATACTAATAAATCAATATTGAAACTCAACAGCTTTATTTTTTACTGGATGGATATTTTCAGTCTAACACAAAAGCATATTTACGTCTATTTTAAAAGCATTCCCTCACCTAATACTTTTTAAATTACTAAATGTGATCTAACTTAATTTTCATTTAATATCAAGATCAGGTTCAAATGTATGAATTTAAAGTATGATCTTTGAGATTCTCACAGAGCTCGGAATGCTTTGAAACCCTTACTCCCAAGCCAATTTTATATGGAAAGGCAATAGAAGCCAATAAACACCGTAGAATCTGGTAACTAATTCCTTGTTAATGATGGTAATAACATTACTGACACCTTTTAAAACCATTTAAAGGGGACTTAACATAAAGCACTGTTCAAATCATCCAACTGTCACTCTGTCCTCACAGCATGATGTGATTGGATCAATACCAATGCTACCCTTAGTGGGGAAAGGAGGAACCTGAGGTCCAGCAAGATCTCTGTTGAGTAAGTTGTCAGGCAGCTGGTCTACAAATTTGAGCCGATTCCATCCAGGATAATGGGAATTAAGTGTAATACCTATTATATCTATTGTGAAGTGCATTTATTGTTCTAATTCAATTTGAGCCTTACACACACACAAAAAAAAACCATAAATTAGATGACGCATTGTAAACATTAGAGAGGTTAGATTCAGTTTAGTTAAGTGTGGCAGCCACAGCTATTGAGAAGCTCATGAAAAATTCAGCTGTCATCTCTTTGTAGACTAGTTCATTTTGGGCTTAAAAGAAAATATCTTGATGAAATGGGATCAAGAAAATTGGCATTTATACACTTTTTACCACTTACTTATTCTAATGACCCTGGGGCTTTTACCTTTTTCTGAAATTCACTCAATTTCTTTATTATTTAAAAAAAACACTGAGCTAGATAATTTTATAAAGTTACCTCCCAGTAGCAAACTCTATTTGTATGAAAACCTGTAGAATATTTTTATAAATGTTAGAAAACTCACAAGATAATTTATGATCATGTTACACTAGACAAGGACGATAATTTTATTCCTTAACTGTAGAGTATTAATGCATCTAATTTGCTTTACACAGGACCTGCTACATATAAAACACAAAACCTAATTTAATTGAAATATTAACTTCCTATAAGTGCATCATAACACTTTAGATTTCAATATAAAATCTACCAATGCGGGAATGGAGTTTTGCTGTTGATTATAAATTGCCCATCTGATCTCCCAATGTCCAAGAGAACCATTAACTGCAATGAAAAATGTCTTAGGGAAATAATTTTGAAATGATAGTTGTATAAAAAACCACAATCATCCCCAAGTTTATTATTCAACTTGTTAGGGGCCACCTTTCATTCTCCTTTTTAGGGCCTCCTATTAAATATCCCCAGTTGCCTCCTACTCAGGAGATGGCAGCTCAAGGACAGATCAAGGCTGCACTTAGGAGAATCTGGATCCCTATCTGTCACTGTTCCTTGGGAAGAAGATGCTCATTGGAGAATGGAAGGTAAGGGGTCGTTAATGAAAATGACTGTTGTCTGGGCCAGAGATGCCAATTCTCTTTTAACACAGCCCTGCCATAATGTACTGCTACAGCCCTGTCATTATAATTAAAACAAAAATTAAAGAAAAACAGCTTCTGATGGGCAATTATGTTGCTTACATATATTGGCAATTGTAAATAATGCTGCAATATACTTAGGGGTGCATATATTCTTTCACATTAGTGTTCTGGTTCTTCAGATCTATACCCAGAAGTGAAATCACTGGACCATAAAGAAGCAGTGGAACATATAGACAATGGAATACTACTTGGCCATAAAAAAGTCTTACCTTTTCTGACAGCATGGAGGGACCTAGAGGGTATTATGCTAAGTGAAATAAGTCAGCCCCCCCAAAAGAGACAAATGCCACATGATTTTATTCATATGTGGCTTCTAAAGAACAAAAGCGAAATGGACTCACAGACACAGACAGCAGACTGATGGCTGTCACAAGGGAGAGGGCTTGGGGGCCTGGGTGAAGAAGGTGAGGGAGTGAAGAAGTACAGATTAATAGTTACAAAATAGTTATGGGAGACACACAGGAAATATAGTCGATAATATTGTACTAACTATGTATGGTGCCAGGTGTGTCCTGGAAATATTGGAGGGAGTGCTTTGTAAAGTACAGGATTATTTAACCACTGTCTTGTACACCTGAAATCAATATAAAATAATACTGATTGTAAACTGTAAATAAAAATGAAATATTTAAAAAGAATGAAAAAGTTAAGAATAAAAATATATATCTTAAACAGATTTATTGAGATATAATTGACAAACTATAAAATATAATTAATTATTTATTTATTTTTTTACATTTGTGGTTTTTTATTTTTATTTAGTTATTTTTCAAGTACAGTTTTCTGTTTATTTCGCCCATCCCAGCCCACCCCTCCCCCATGCACTCCACCTCCCTCCCATTTCCACCCCCCTTAGTTATTGTCCCTGTGTCCTTTATACTTGTTCCTCTAAATCCCTCCCATTTTTCCCCTTAAATTCCCTCCCCTCTCCCCTCTGTCTCCTTGTTCTCTCTTTCAGTGTCTTTGTTTTTATTTTGCTTGCTTGTCTATTTTGTTGTTTAGCTTCCTGTTAGAGGTGAGATCATATGGTATTTGTCTTTCACCGCCTGGCTTATTTCACTCAGCATAATGCTTTCCAGTTCCATCCATATTGTTGCAAAGGGTAGTAGTTCCTTCTTTCTCTCTGCTGCATAGAATTCCATTGTGTATATGTACCACAATTTTTGGATCCATTTATTTACTGTTGGGCACCTAGGTTGTTTCCAACTCTTGGCTATTGTAAATTGTGCTGCTATGAACATTGGGGTGCATAGGTTCTTTATTTATTTATTTTTTATTTTTTTTTTAATTTTTTAATTTTATTTAGTTATTTTTCAAGTACAGTTTTTAAAAAATTGATGTTTTGGCCCTGGCTGGTGTAGCTCAGTGGATTGAGCGTGGGCCTGCGAACCAGACAATCGCGGTTCAATTCCCAGTCAGGGCACATGCCTGGGTTGCAATCCAGTTCCCTGCAGGCCAATTCCCAGCAGGGGACGCACAAAAGGCAACCATACATTGATGTTTCTCTCCCTCTCTCCTTCCTCTTCCTCTCTAAAGATAAATAAATAAATTCTTTAAAAAAATAAAAAAATAAAATTGATGTTTTGGGGTTCTTAGGATGTAATCCTAGCAGTGGAATTGCTGGATCAAAAGGCAGGTCAATTTTTATTTTTCTGAGAAAATTCCATACTGTTTTCCATAATGGTTGTACCAGTCTGCAATCCCACCAACAGTGAACTGAGGTCCCCTTTTCCCCACAACCTCTCCAACATTTGTGGTTGGTTGCTTTGTTTATGCTAGCCATTCTGACTGGTGTAAAGTGGTATCTCATTGTGGTTTTAATTTGCGTCTCTCTGATAGCTAGTGATATTGAGCATCTTTTATGTGTCTCTGGATCTTCTGTATGTCCTCCTTGGGGAAGTGTCTGTTCAAGTCCTTTTCCCATTTTTTTAATTGGGTTGGTTGTCTTCTTAGAGTGGAGTCTTGTAAGTTCTTTGTATATTTTGGAGATTAAACCTTTCTCTGAGATATCATTGGCAAATATGTTTTCCCATACAGTCGGTTGTCTTTTTAATTTAATACTGTTTTCTTTAGCCACGCAGAAACTTTTTATTTTGATGAGATCCCATTTGTTTATTCTTTCCTTTATATCCCTTGCTCTAGGGGACATATCAGTAAAAATGTTGCTGTGTGAAATATCTGAGATTTTCCTGCCAATGTTCTCCTCTAGGACTTAAATGGTTTCAAGGCTTATATTTAAGTCTTTTATCCACCTCGAATTTATTTTGTTGTATGGTGTAAGTTGGTGCTCAAATTTCATTTTTTTGCACGTAGCTGTCCAGTTCTCCCAACACCATTTGTTGAAGGGGCTATTTTTAGTCCATTTTATGTTACTGCCCCCTTTGTCGAATATTAATTGACTGTAGAGACTTGGGTTTATGTCTGGGCTCTCCATTCTGTTCCATTGGTCTATGTGCCTGTTTTTATGCCAGTACCAGGCTGTTTTGATTACAGTAGCCTTCTAGTATAGTTTGATAAACTACACAACCTTGAAGAAAGAAATCAAGGAAGACACAAACAAATGGAAACATATACCTTGTTCATGGATTGGAAGAATTAACATCATCAAAATGTCCATACTGCCCAAAGCAATTTATAGATTCAGTGCAATACCTATTAAAGTAACAATGGCATATTTCACAGACATAGAACAAACACTTCAAAATGTATATGGAACCATAAATGACCCCAAATAGCAGCTGCAATATTGAGAAAATATAATTATTTAAAGTGCATGACTCAATGGTTTTAATATTCAGAGAATTTCATCATCTTGGAAAGGATCCCTTTACCACCATACCTCCCCCCCCTTTCCTGCACCCAAACTCCTGGCCTTAAGCAATCACTAGTCCACTTCCTGGCTCCATAGAGTTGCCTGTTCACTCCATTTCAAATAAATGGAATTGTACATCAGGTGCACTTTTGTGTCTGGATTGTTTCATTTATCAGGTATTCTTAATTCACCTTTTGTATAATATATGTCAGTACCTTATTTTTTATTGCTGAGTAATATTCTATTGTGTGTGTGTATATATATATATGTGTGTGTGTATATATATATATATATATATATACACACAGCATTTTGTCAGCTGATAGATTTTGGGTTGTTTTCACTTTGTAGGTATTATGAGTAACACCACTATAAATATTTGTATACAGGTTTGCTTTTGATACTCAAGATTTGGTCCTCTTATCTAGAGTTCTAGGCCTAAGGGTTGGATCACTAGATTATATGGAAACTCTGTTACCACATATTACACACAAGATATGTGTATGTAGGTGCCTGTGTGTGTTTGGGGGCAGTGACTGTGGATGTGATAGGTTGTTTGTTTCATGAGATGAAAGGAAAAGAAGAGAAATTACTTAATGGAAATTAAATATAAACATAGCCTTATACTTTAACAACAAATGTGTTTATTTTGTATTTCCTTACCCATGCAATAGGCATATAGACATAGCATTTATAGATTGTGATATTTTTTTAAATATTGGTAAAAGCACAATCCCTAACTTTACTGTTATCTAAAGAATATCTTAACCCCAAATTCTACTTATTACTATTCTAATGAAAATACCAACTTCATGACATTGAAATCTTTCTCATTCTCTCACTTTATATGAGCTTTTGATATTAAACAACAATTATGCCATTGTTTTCTTCAGACATCTGGCAATCCATTCCTGCTCACACGCTTCACTGGATAAGAAAAATCAGCCTGCCAATTGACTGTAGAATGAGCTGGAGGAACATCAGATTCCATTCGCTCTAAAGCGGACATAATGAAGCAGAGTTCAAGGGATGCAGGACACACCTTAGGGTCAGTGTATCCATCATTGCTTGCCAATCTGAGGAGGAGACGGACCCGGATAATGGAAAGTGGTTAGAAGACCTTTAAGGAGTTAATAAGGTGAGTTAATATGTTAATAAATCCACTATTTTAGATAGCATCTCAATAAGCAAATTATATAATAATGCAATTCAATGTGAATTTCAAGCAACAACAGCCAGGCTTTCAAAAGATAAGCTTCTGTGTTCAATCCCCTTCACTTACCTGTTAGTTGGAAATGCAGATCCGGGTCACTGACGGTTTTAACTCTGCTTCCTGTCCCCTATGATATGCTGCAAAACCCTGTTTCTGCTCACCATTCACTTGAACTATAGTGTCCTGTTTCAACCTCCAATTCATATTTTATAGCTTTTGTTACATATATATGAATGGAATTCATGAATTGTAGGTATGAGAACCTTATACTTGTAAGAAAAACGGAATAGCCTGAAAAGACACCTGTATCAGTCACCTTGGAATGCCATAAAATACCACTGGCTGGATGACTTAAGCAAAAACTCTTATTTTTTCACACTTCTGGAGACTAGAAGTACCAGATTATGGTCCAGAGGAGTCTGTTTCTTGGGCGAGCTCCCTATCTGACTTAACCTTCATTCAGTGAGTTTGTATGGCCTTTTTTTCTGTTTACATGCAGGTGTGTATGCACACAGACGAGAAAGAGGGAGAGAGAAAGTTCTCTGGTTTCTCCTTTTCATGTTATAAGGTCACCAGTCCTATCAGATCAGGGCCCTATTCTTGTGACTGTGTTTAACTTTAACTCCCTAAAGTCCCATGTACAGATAGCGCCACGTGGAGATAGGGACTTCATCATATGGATTAGGAGGGAGCACAATTCGTTCCTCACAAAGCCAAAGATGGAGGTAATTATACATAATGAATTTTCAACTTTATTAATCACACCATATCAGGCTTATGCACACTAGCCTCCACACATTCTAACTATGTGCTGGTTATCTAAATAATGAGACTTTCATGCATGCTGATACATTATTATTCATTAACTTGCTTCAGCATTCCAGGGTAATCTATTCCAATTTATAAAACCAAGATTTGTTCACAGTTTAATCAAAATAAAATAGATTGATTTCTATCAGATAAGATAGAATTGAAAAATAAGTATTTTGTATATTTTGAGTTCCATATCAGATATGCTTGGGTAGGTTCAAGAGGGAGAATATTGGGACTACACCAAACTAAAAAGCTTCTAAACCACAAATGGACCCAACCACAAAGTGGAAAGTCAGCCTAAAGAGTGAGAGGAAATCTTTGAAAACCATGCATCTAATAAGAGGTTACTCCAAAATATATAAATAATTCAAAAAACTTAATAGCAAAAAATAATAATAAATAACCCAATTGAAAGCTGAGCAAAGGAACTGAATAGATATTTTTTTAAAAGACATATAAATGGCAAACAGGTACATGCAAAGATACTCAAGATTACTAATCACTAGGAAAAGTGAAAATCAAAATCTGCATGAGTTATTCCCTCACACATGTTGAGGTGGGTATTTCCCAAAAGACAAGTGATAACAAGTTTAGGCAGGGTAGGGAGAAAGGGGAACCATTGTACATTTTGGGTGGGAATTTGGAAAACACTATAGAGTTTCCCCCCAACATTAAAAATAGAACTACCATACAATCCAGCAATTCCGTTTCTGGGTATACTCCCAAAGGAAATGAAGTCAGGATCATGAAGAGACACCTGATCCTCCATATTCACTGCAACATGATCACAGTAGTCAAGATATGGAAACAACCAGTGTCCATTGACAGGTCAATGGATAAAGACAATATTATATATATATATATATTACATATGTAATATATATATGTTATTTTATATACATATATATAAAATAAGGAAATCCTGCCATTTGTGACAACATGGGTGAACCTAGAGGATATGATGAAATAAATTAGGCACAGAAATGCAAACACTGAATTATCTCATTTATATGTGGAATCTTAAGAAGTAGAACTCCTATAGAAGCAGAAAGTAAAATAGTGGTCAGCAGGGGCTGAGGGGTAAAAATATAGGGACGCTTTGGTCAAAGAGTATAAATTTTTCAGTTGTAAGATAAATAAGTTCTGAGGACATCATGTATATAGCATTGTGAGTGGAGTTCCTACTGCTGTATTGTATACTTGAAATTTGCTACAAGAGCCTATCTTAAGTGCTCTTATTACACCCACAGAAAAGATCACTATGTGAGATGATGGATATGTTAATTAACTTGATTGTGGTAATCATTTCACGATATAAGGAGGGACCTAAAAAACGTAATTATCTTCTGGAAGGCGGGCCCCTTGTAGTACAAGCTTCCCTGACTAGGTGAGTGTTCTAGAAGCACACCTGTGTTACTGTACCAGCTGGTGTTGTAAGAGGCTGCATTCAGCTTTGGTGAAATTTTTTTTAAGACTTTTACAATGCATTTGCCCATTTCATGACATTTCACGATGTGTGATTTATGAGCACACTTGTTTGTACCACACTGAGTGTTCAGCACTGTTTGACCCAAAGCAGCATGACTCCCGTGCCCCACCCTCCCCATTCACCCACTCTTACCCAGTCTGGCCTCGAGCAACTTGCTTTGTTTCCCCGATGAAACAAACCCTCAAAGGGAAACAGTTTGTAGTGGAAGAGGTGAAACAAAAAATGGCAAAAGCACCAAAAGGTATCAAAAGTGACAAGTTCGAAAACTGTTCTGAGCAGTGGAAAAAATGTCTCGATAGGTGTATCACACCAAATAGAGAGTCATTTGAAGGTGAACATGTAAGTCCTTTGAATTTTAAATATGTAAGAATAAATACACAATTTTTATAAATAAATTCCAGGGTTTTTTTTGTGCCCCCCCCTTGTATATGCAAGTATTAAATCATCATATGTATACCTTAAATACTCATATATACAATTTATATTAGTCAGTTATGCCTCCATAAAGATGTAATAAGTAAGAAAATAAAGTGAGTATTCCCATAATTAATATTAACTTTGGATTTTAAAATAACAAATAAGATGCCAGTCTGGCAAGAATGCTAACTCATGAAGTTGTCAGTATCTACTGGGTCCCAATATATTTTCCTTGTGTGAAGAATACACATGCTTGTCTGTTTTGTGTACTTCTTATTGTTCAGAACAGTAATCAATGTGTTCTTACTTTGCTTTGTTTTACCATGGACAATAAAAATGACCCTTAGAAGTTTGTGTGCCTTGTAGAAAACATTACGTTTGTGAAGATAAATCATGTCTGATTTGGAGAAAACATCTACTCCATTGCTGCTGGATATTCAACAAACCAGCTCTGATGAAACTGCCAGCAATATTCAGAAACGGCTGTGTGGTCATGTGCTTCCCTTTTATCAACAAATTTAAACCACTTACAATGAACAGAACTTCAGTGGTATTCTGGTTTTTAAATATGATGTTGATGTATCAAATTTCAGGCTGCAGTTTACAACTTTGACAGCAAATCATTAGTATTTGTATAGAGATCTTCTGCTGTTATCACCACATTAAAAAATGCACACTCTTTTTGACTGCTGGCAGATAGTGTGATTCAACAAGTGCCTTCTATTATTTGGTGGTGGCTCTAGCATATAATGGGGTATATATCAATATCAGTGTTGTATTTCTAAAGTATACCTGAATTCACCTAAAATTTTTTACTTGAAAATAAATTATAATTAAAACATGAACTTGAGTCTGAGATTTCATCCTAACGCTTGGGGCTTTGGACAAATAACGTATCCTCTTCAAGCTTCAGGTAGAGAATAAGGTAGTTTACTCAGTTGATTTACATTATCCTTTTTTAAGTACTTTTAAATGTTATTGTTGTTCAAGTACTGTTTTCTGCCTTCTCCCTTCTCCCCCACCCTGACCCCAGCCATCCCCACCTCCCTCCCCTGATTCCAGCCACCCTTGGTTTTTTCCACGTGTCCTTCATAGTTGTTCCTGAAAGCACTTCACCCTTTTTAGATAAAACATTCTGGGCTTACTAAGTGAATTTTTAAAAAAAATACTTTTTTTCAGGCCACAAACACTTTGATTAGACTCATTTAAAAAAAAAAGCTTTTCTGTTAAATGGCATTGCTGAAAAAATAATATTTTTAATTCAACCCTCTTCCCTTTCAAAAAAGAATCATAAACAATAACTCACCACATAACACGTATTTTAGATTTATAAAAATGACAGGCTAACACAAAAAAGTCATGACCAACCAGAAACACACTTGCCATGACTGTGTCTTGCCTCTTTGTGATGTAAACAGGAACTGAATGGGGTGAGGCTCACATGAGTCCTCAGTTATCAGCCTTGAATGAGAAGCTCGGAGTGCAAAATATTTGGCAACTTCAAATATTTTATATATCTTTACATAGAATTTCCCCACATTCAGGGAGGAAAAGGATGACTCAGTGTTTTTGTCATGGAGGCACTGTCACGTTCTTGAGGAAGGAGGTTAAAACAGTCAGATGCGCACAGCAAAGGCACACTGATGCATGTCCCTTCCTCCCTGTGGCGCAGTGTATTCTGCAAGATGGCCGTAACAGTACTTTATCCTGTCCCCCACCTCTTCTTACTGTGGACAGGCATTCCTCCCACATGCAGGCTCCATCCCATTCCTCCCACTGAAACTGAAGGGGCTTCTGACTCCCCAGACCCATGAGGTGCAGCCGAAGTGATGCCCAAGGTCATTAATTCATGGAGCCCAGGTTCCCGGCCCTGGCCAGATAGCTCAGTTAGTTAGAGCTTCATCCCAATATGCCACGGTTGCAGGTTCATTCCGGGCCAGGATACATACAAGAAGCAAGAAATGAATGCATAAGTAAGGGAAACAACAAATTTGTGTTTCTCTTTCTTCTTTCTCTTTTCCTTGCTCTCTAAAAATCAATAAATAAATTGTTTAAATGAAATAAAATCAAGAAGTAAAAAACATTTTTTAAAGAGTACAGCTTTCCTGGCTCTCTCCAACGTGCACCCTTTCTCTCCCGTTCTGTGTTCTCACTTTCACTCTACCAGAGAAACAGCCATATGACGAAGCCCCATCCACAGGGAGACCAATTGGATATGTCCTAGTTGACTGTGCCAGCTAAGGTTTCAGCCAACAGCCAGCACCGCACCTGATGCACAGATCAATAAGCCTTTGATTGCCCAGTCCCCAGCCTCAGGCCTGGACAAGGTGTCCTCACTGGGTCCCCTTCAATTCCTCACCTGCTGCTACTGTGACAGGTCAATAAGGATTGTTTTAAGTCCAAAAATGTTATGACAATTTCCTATACAGAAAAGGGTAGCTAATCCAACTTATTTTATCTTCACTGATGGAACTTTTAAAATGGACAATTCCCCACCCTAATTACCACTCCTACTTACGCTGACTGCTTGGAACTAAATCTAATTTCGTTTTGTGAGCATAGACCAGAGTATACTCCACACACTGTGATTAGATCAAACTCTGAGGTGATGATTATATAATCAATGTCCTGATAGTTCTAATAGTGGGAAAAACAACCATGGGCTCAATAAAATGAGACAGCTAAAGTCATAATATGTGTCTTAGATTTGCTGTCAAATGCCAGATGAAAACATATTTTCTGAAAATGGTAGCACTTAAATTATATTGATAAAAATAATAAGTCCATTACAGTAATTAATGTAAATGAATTTAATATAAATGCTTCATAGCTTGCATTTTTTTTGCATTCTCACTGGCCCTCTTCAGTGACTACCATGGTAGCAGCCTGTGATCACACATTATATAGTTTCCCACCAGGGGATCCAGTTTGTAGAAACAGAGGCACAGGAACATTTCATGCAATCAACTAGTCTTATCACATTCCTCACCATTCAGGGGTGGCAGGTCAGAGAGAGTGACAGAACATCTTGGTAGAAGCACAGCTGGAGTGCCAACTCAGAGGTGACATGTTCCCAAGACACCGGAGTCTACACTTGGAGTCGGAGGGCTTTATGTATTTCTGTGTCCCTGAGAAGAACACACGGGTCAGGAATGAACGGGTAAAAACAGAACAGTCCCACTTTACAGAGTGTACTCTCTGCCCCTGTGATGCTGGGCTCTGAAGGTTTAGAAGCTCTTGCCTCCAAAAGAAGAACACTTACACCTGCAGACACAGCCAGTCATCCCTGTGCCCAGGCTCTTAGGGCAGGAAGAGAGGTGTATTTGTTTCCTAGGTTTGCCCTAACAAATTACCCTATTTTTCAGAATATAAGACCCACTTTCCCCTCCTAAAATTTGAGAGGGAAATGGGGGGGTGTCTTATAGTCCAAATGTAGCTTCCCTGGCTTGCTGGGTGGGAGGGCAGTGGTGGAGCAGGGTCACAGGTTATTAAATATTTTATAGGATTTTTTTGCTTCAAAATTTTTTTCTATTTTCCTCCTCTAAAACCTAGGTGTGTCTTATAGTCCTAAAAATACAGTACCACATAGGGGAGGGGGGTGAAAAACAGCAGACATTTGTCCTCTCACTATTCTGCAGTCTAGAAGCCTGAAGCCAGAGTTCTGTCCATCACCAGAGCTTTGTGCCCCCTGAGGCTTTAAGGAAGAACCTCTCCTGGCCTCGTCCTTGCTCCTGATGGCTCCATGCAGCCTTTGGCTCGCAGCTGCATTGCTCCAGTCTCTGCCCCCCTCTCCCCATGAACTCTTTCCTTGTTCTTGTCTGTGTGTCCTTTCCTCTTCTTTAAAAGGGTGTCAATCATTGAATTTAGGGTCCACCCTAGCCCATGATAATCTCCTCTTACCTTTTGTTTCCATTGGCAAAGACTCTGTTTCCAAATAAGGTCATATTCTGAGAATCTAGGTAGGCATGAATATTGTATTTGGGAACATGATTCCACCCACTATGAGGGGTCACTATCCCGGCAGGGGTCACTGAGTTCAATCATTGGGAGGTTAGTGAATATATTACACAATGGGAATTGGGAAGGAATAAAAATATTAGGAAATCTATAAATATAGAAACTATGATTTTATTAATACATTGTGAATATTGATATTTTCTCAGATGTATTTAACTCTGTTTTTCTACTGACATAGTTTACATTCAGTAAAATTAATTTAGGGTTTACAGGTATATGAGTTTTGACAAAATCATTGGACAAATTTGTAGCTCAAAGGAAAATTTAACTTCTATTACATAAGATTATATAAGAGAAACACCACCTTGTCCTTCAAAATAATCTTTGCCAACCATACAGTCTTCACTCCAGCTACACACAGTATTTCAAGGCAGGAGGCTCATATTTCGTATTGGCAGAGCCTGCAAAAGCAATTCTCCAAATTACAGAGAATTGGTGTTAGAAACTACATCCGTAAATGGGGTCAAGATCCTAGTTCTATAAGTATTACTAGTTTATCTTCTTACTTTAGCACAGCTATGTGTTTCAGTGCCATAGATACATTCTCTTTGCTCACAAATGAAAGCTTTGTCCACAAGTTGTGTGACCCCAATATTTCCAAAATAATGTGAACATCCTCTGGCACTGGTCATATTAGTGATGTGCTCATAGTCATCAGTGTAACCTTAGAACCAGCCCCTTGCACTGTGAAGCACAAGAACCAATATACCTACAAGGTAGTCTGACAAGCCACCAAAGCACTCTATAGCAGAATTATTGATCATTCATAGTATTATAATTACTTATAGGTGCCAATATGAATAAGGTATGAAGAGTGATGTTTCTTTAAAATAATTCTGTAGGAAAAAAAAGTGTGAATAGAGTTAGTGGTTACTAGACTATGTCTATGGTTTTTTTCTGTGTTTTTCAACTCTGAAAAACCCAGAGTTCAATTTTTCAAGCCCAAAAGAGAAATGAAAACAGTAACAAGAGGTCATGTTTCAAAGTTCCTCTCACCGTGAAGTTGAAAGGCACATACCACCTATGTGCCTGATTATCCTGAGCACTGAACCCTTGGCTCCTAGCATGTAGTGCTAGACACACATTCCTTGTGTTCATTTCCTTCCCTCAACAAGCAAAGACACCTTTTGAGATTCTAGGAACACAAACAAAATGCATGGAGCATAATGTTAAAAATCTAAGTATACATATATGTAATTAGCTGGAATTTTTAATTTGTTAAAATGCAGGATTTTACTGAAGACACCAAGAAACACTTCACTAAAGAGGAAAAAATAGAACTTTGGCCTGGATCTGAAAGAAGCATAAGGTTGGCTCAGGCAACCCCATCGGATTGAAGAGACACTAAAGTGAGGGAATAAATTCCATACAAAGAGAAAGCAAACTAACTGGACAGCTAGATAGGAGCAGAGCCATAGAAATGGAGATCACATGGAGGGTTAGCAACAGGGGAGTGGGAGGAGGAGAGGGGGGAAAGGTCCAGAGAAATAGTAACATAGACAGTAGGTAGAAAATAGACCGGGGGGGGGGGCAAGAATAATGTGGGAAGTGTAGAAGTTAAAGAACTTAAGACACATGGACATGAACTAAAGGGGGAAATGTGGGAGGGGAGGGTGTGCAGGGTGGAGGGGAAGGAAGAGGAGGAAATAGGACAACTGTAATCAATGGCATAATCAATAAAATATATTTAAAAAATAAAAAAGTGTTAATAAAATAATAAAAGCTTTAAAAAATGAATGATTAAAAAGGGCACAGAAAAATTGCCACATATAGATTTTTATTTGCATATCATCATTACTATAATTTTCTGTATATCAGGTAACCATTTGTACGATTTATGACTCCATTTTTCTCTTATACAGAAGTGAAATTATCACACCCTAACTTATAACGATATGTGTACCATTTACTTCACTTTCCTAACAATTTCTACCTTGTCTCTTATGTCACATACCTTTAACAGAGTTCCCCCACAGAACTACAGCTCTGTGAATTCTACATTTCACTGCGACTGGATATGTGCTAAAAACCCTTTTCCTTAAGGCTTTTACTGTTGTGGCACACCCTACCTCTAGGAAGACACACAGCTCCTAGATACTCATAAAGCTTTTTTCTCAGTGTGTACAAATCCGCATTCAAATGCCACCTACTTAAAGAAGTGAACACCTTCAAAAGGGTCACTCTTTAAAACTCTAGCACTATTTTTTTCCTGAGACTTTATCATTTACAAACTGATGGCATGATACAGAAAAATGCAATTGGGTGTTTACCATCTTTGTTTCCCTCAAAAATATCAGTTCTACAGGGAATGTAGAACTGCTTTTCCTCAGTACCTTGAACATGGCCTGCCACTGCATTGAGCACAGGAGCACACGAGTGAGTGAAGGAATGAATGAATGAACTAGCGGCCAAGAGAGTGAAATCAAAGCGTGGCTGGCTAAATGAACTAAACTCTAAATTACCATGAAAGGTAACTAGCTAATTTGGATAAGCTAAAAATTAATAGTAGATAAACTTATTTAGAAATACAGAGATAAATACTATAAAGAGAAAAATGGAGGAACTAGTGTTTAGTGTACTAAATAAATTCACTCAAAATTTAAAATCCAGTTTAAAGTATATTTTAATAAATTGGGGAAATCAGATTTATGACATTTTACCTGGAAATACATGTAACATGCTTCTAAGTAGAAGGCATTTGAATTATCTATTGTTATTTTTGGCTGAGAACTAGAACAGATTTAGCTTTAAATAAAGCCGATTGAATTACGCGCAGTTTGGTCACATATTCCCGATTTAGAGCAACAACTACTGTAAACTTATTTCTTGAAGTTGAAATTAAATTTTTGTAAGACTTTAGTATATTGATATTTAGACAATTTATACAAATGAAATTACTTTATACTTAATGGAGAACAATGATAAGTCATATGGAAAGAGAGAGAACTATGAAACTTGGATTTAAGGATACATGTCAACCTGAAAATACATCTCTTAAAAACTGGAAGTACAAATTTATGAATTTTAATGGTATGATTAAAATTAATGAAAAATAACTTAGGAACGTTCCGCTGTGTGAAGTAAAAATTCCCAGGGAAGGACACAGAGTTGTGAGAGGGTGACAATTAATGGGAAGGAAAGAGACAGGAGGCCTTGAATTTTAGGTGGTCACTGAGGGTGGCAGTGTCGAGAGTCACAACCCAAGTGACACTGAATGGGGCTCCAGGTGGTGTCGGAGGTCTGACAGGTATAGCAGACTCTAAATGGTGCTTCATTTTCATGTCCGATGATAGAAGGATGAAGATGCTGTCCAGGCAGGTAGGGGGTTAGATTAGTTGGGGTCACCAATGCTTGCCTCTGAGTAGAATTAGCAGTAACCTGCAATAGTCAGAAGATCCAATCTTCCCACAAAGAAATTAAAAGGAAACTTCCCTGAATAGATGCAGTGAAGTTGGAAGCAATCAGTTCCATGAACACTAAACTTCCCAACAACTAGGGACAGCCAGTGAGTTGGATCACTGTCCAGTATGTTCAGCTCCCAAGCTGAATCTGCTCATGCCGTTCTGTGCACCTAAGGAAGAACATCTTTCTCTCCATTGAATTTTACTGTGTTAGTGGTAGAGCGCTGTGCTGATGATCTCCTGAAATATGTTTTGAGGCTTTAAGTTCAATTCTTTAACTTCTTCTTGCAGGTCCCACCTGATAGTAGACTTCCTGTGCCCTCATTGCAATTATCAGCTGACAGTATGACCCATGACAAGGCCACTTTCAGACCACTGAGAGGCCTCCTCCTGCTTATGTTTATCCCTTACATCACCCTAGAAATCCACTTCACAGAATTATCCTGCTCAGTATTTTTCATTCATTTTCTTGTCTGGAAGTTTTTGCAACATATTTTTTAAATATTTTCTGTGAAATAAAGATAGATGAGCCTAAGGAAATCTAAAGTCCACCCATGCAGGCACTGTGTTACAAAAGGAGACAGGAGTCTTGATAGTGTGTGTGCATGTGTGTGTAGCTTGAAAGCAAGACACTTGAGTAACCCATACAGATCAGATAAACTCTGGCTTGGTAATGACTAAATGTTCAGAGACCAGGGTCACTTAGTATGGAGCAAGAAGCACTGTAATGACACCGGAGACTATCACAATATCAAAGTGCATTAACATTTATATTATTTCTCTGAGTTATCACAGGAAGGTTTAGCTGTATTTCCCATGCTCTGCTTAATAAACAGAAAATGAGTCCTTCATAAATATTTTACATAAAGTAGAGGAAAGTTCAAATATTTTTCTAAATTTTGACATATAATGCAAAATAACCACTAAAACTGTTATGATGATGTGTATTTCATTATCATTTTTTCATTCCAACCAACTGAATATCATAAGTAAAAGAGACAGCAAATTTGATAGGGGAACATTGACATTCCAAAGACATTTAAATTGTTTTATTTTTTATCAGTAGATGTATTTCTATGATTAAATTTTTTATATTTTATGTGTTTTTACATATTTATATTTAGGTATTATAAATATTTCATAACCACATGATTAGCCATTTTAATATTGAATCAACATATAGCTTATTTATAAGTTAAAAAGAATAAAATAGCAAACTCTATTCACACATACCAGTTAGTTTAAACATAAAAAATTCATTTTTTCACAGTCCTGGAGGCTGGATGTCCAAGATCAGAGTGTCAGCAGGGTAGATTTCTCTGCGGTCCTATCCTTGGCTTGCAGACTGCCACCTACTTGCTGTGTCCTTACATGGCATTTTCACAGTGTGTGCACTTCACTGTCTGTGTGTCTCTTCCCCTTCTTGTTCTTCTTATAAGGGCACAGTTCCTATTTCATTAGAACTCTCTGACCTCTGTGACCATTTAACCTTAATTGCTTCTTGAAGGCCTGATCTTTAAATACAATCACACTGGCAGTTGAGTTTTCAGGTATTAACTAACTGAGCCCACGCACTCTTATCAAATGGTCTTTCTGATATGTCAGCTCTATTTCTGACTTCTTTATAAAGGTTCTCCTTTCTGGTTGGGCCTGGTTTGACAAGTCTCCATAGCACTGAAGGAGATACAGAATCTCTGCTCAGCTCATGACCTCCCTGCAGTTGCTCTCTACCTAGCTCCTTGGAGACTTTGTCCACTCTCATGAATCCAGGGTTTGGTCAAGAGGCCCAAAGGGGATCTTTGTGGAAACTTCTGGATTTTCCTCTCCATGACTTCTTCTTCTCCAATTCCTTTTCTTCTAAATCACAGCCACCTAAGTATCCCCATGTTCTAATCTCTGTCTTCTCTGCCCACTGAAACAACTTCTCTTGCTTGCATTCTACATAGATGCACCACATCCCAGAAGTTCTTCCTGGGAAGAAAACCCTTGTAAAAGTAAAGCATCCTTGGCATGCCTCCTCTCTCTCAAGGATAGTAGCCTCACATTGGTAGCTGTTCAATGCCTGCAACTTACTGCAGTTATATATTTTACACTTGACATAATAGATTGTATAGATACTGTTTTAGTTGCATCTAACAGGTTTTGATACATATATGTTGCTTATCTTTTATGTGAAAATAATTTAGCTTTCTAAGTAGGTTTATATTGAAGTAGTATAGGTCAAGTTCATAACAAGAGTCTTTTTTTTAATTTTCTGACTCCTTGGTAACTAATTGCTGACTTAATCCCACTATTGTCTGAGCATATACTCTGAATGATTCTATTCATTTTAACCTTGTAATAATCCAACATATGATTGATTTTGTCAAATGTTACCTGTTCACATGATAATAATTTAATATAATTGGTTAAATAAAATGTATTATTAAAATTCATTTCAGCTATAAATTCTCATTTCAGTTCTAAGTTCTCAAATTCCCAGTGGATTCTTTCTCATAGATTCCAGTTCTATGGTCAATTTCTTCATGTGTTTTTTTCCTCTATCATTTCCTACATTCCTATTTCCTTTTGAATGTACTAATCATTGTTATTTTAAATATCTTGTCTGCTAATTCTAATATCTGGATTGCATATGGTTGTAATTCTATTATATATTTGTTGATTAGTTATGGGTCATTTGCTCCTTTTCTTGCATAATAAATGTTACTGAATGCTGGAGACTCTGTATTAAATAATTGGGGAAGTTTGCCTGAAAGGGTTCACTCTGTCCTCTGTCAGACACATAGATGCCCTTGCTCACCTCCAATCCAATCGAGGACCTCGCTGAGTTGAGCTGGGGCCAAGCACCGATAAATGTACACCCACCTCTGTCTCCCGCAGCTCTGAGAGCAACCTCCCAGGGATTTCAACCGAGAATCCCGTGTGTTTCCCAAGGTCACTACCTCAGAAAACTCTTGAATGTAAAAGCTTTTCTCTTTTTCACAGCAAGGCTGTTAAAATTACATTCTACTTTTTGCTTAACTTTTTGGCCCTGTACAGCTTCAGAAATTAGCAAATTTTGAAGGAAAACCCAGTTATTTTTCAGCCTCAGTCTGTTTCCCTTCTTACTGGGATCTTGATCAGGTTTCAATTTGAAGCCGCGTGAAACCAGCCAGACATCTCCTGCCACCTGTCTCCAGCCGGCCCTCTGCGCAGGAGTGTTTCGGACGCAGTCTCTTTCATTTCATCTGGCACTGGCAATGGTTCCCAGAGAAAAAAGCAGATACATAGCATCAGTTCAAGTGCCACAACTTTCTCTTGTGGGATCTTGGCTCATCGAGTTTGTCTGTGCTTCTGAAGATGCTGATACTTTAGAGAAATATCTTTGATTTTTAGTCAAGAATTCTAATTAACTTATAAATATTAGGCTGCGACAAATTATTCTGTTTTACTCGGAAATAGAACTTTTCAATTGGGGTATTTATTATTTCCAACAATTTGAGAAAACAATCTTAATTAAAAGTTTATTATCATGGGAGAAATCATGTCATCATAGCCAAATGGATAAGTAGAAAATTGGCTACACAGAGAGTAATCTAACCTTAGAATAGAAGAAGTCTAATTATAAAAAATCTAAATGGGAAATTACAGAAATAGAATTTTAACTTAATGAGAGGATGCACATTTGTGGACTACAATTAATCCAAACTGTTTCAGTTCTGTGTCATGAGATTATAATTTTCCTCACATTTTTCTGAATTTGTACATTTGTTTATGATTGAGAATTTCTTACTTTTACAAATAATATTAAATGTTCATCAAAATACTTACATAAACTTAACATTCTATTATTTGGAAATTTCTTTTGAAAGTTCTTATCCCTAACAATTGTGCAGGAAATATAAAATCTAACTAGACATGTGCATATTCCATGTACATACACAGACAATAATATTAAAGGATATGGAAACTATTTGACAACATTATCATCAACAGGTAAAATAAAGTGATACATTGCATGGAACAGCCAATTAAAGTGCATAAAGATATATATCATCCTGAAGTGAAATAAATAGGGACATCAGTGGATTTGGTATGGATGTTATGCATTTTTAAATTTCTAAAATTTAAGTGAAAGCAATAAATACAACCTGTTTACAAAATGAAAATCAGGGTGAACTCTCCTCATTAGTCTCCAAGATATAATTATCTGAAAATGGAAGAAATTCAGTGAATGCTTATTAGTAAATAATGAACATTAAAAGTATTCCTTGATAAGGTGGCATCACCTCTGTGCTTTGAGGACTGAGATATGTGCAATGAGATTGTGTTGGTATCATGGCTACACCAGCAGAATTAAAAGGCTATTGTAATGCCCTCACTAATATCAGCTATAATATTTTAGTTGCTTGCTATGTACCTGGCATAGTGCCATTTGTTGTCCATAGTGTGATCCATTCACTCAATTCACACAACGATCTAAGATGCAAGATTTTGCTCATTGCATAGGTAATAAAATGCAAGGTTAGTGAGTGGGTTGATTTCAGAATGTGCACTGTTTTCTGGAAAACATCAAGGAGACTAGTGACTTAAACATGCCTTCATTTACTGCTCAGTGACCAAAATCCTCTGCCATTCACTCTGTTCATTTCTAATACATGTGATTTCAGACCGTATTTATTTAATTGAAAAAATCTTTAAAAATTTACACATAAAACATATCACAAAAGAAAGGAGACAGCTAAAATAAGCAGAAGAGAGAGATTACAGTGTATACATATCGGAGTTACATTTGGCTGCCTATAATAGTAAATAACTACCATGGCTTTACCAAATAAAGGTTAATTTTTCTCCAATAATAAAAAGCTCAGGGAGCAAAAGTCCCAAACTGGCATAGTGGCTCCACAAAAATTTCAAAATCTTGGGCACCTCCTATTTTAGGCTCAGCCACTTTGGGTCTATGGCCCTCATTTGCACAGACAATTTACAGTTACCATGGGCCAGGTCCAAGTCCAGCCTTCGGTCTGCTTTGCAGACTCTGGGAAGAACTAAGGAAGAGACAATGGCGGAGGCTCCCCTTTCACACAAACAAACAACTTTGTGAACTCATGCTTGTGTCACTGATTGATTATACACAGCAGCAAGACAGGCTGGGAAGTGTTGTTTCATAGTTTGTCATAGGCCTTTCTGAACAAAGTTTGAGCCCTCTCCAAAGGCAGGGAGCGGGGATAGACATTGGGAAGGCAACCAGCAGAGACTTCAGATTAATCACAGTGTTCTGGCTTAATCAGAAGAGTGAATTGAAAAAGTGGAGGATAAATGAATGTAAAAGGCCAAATCAAAATTCTAAATCAAATAACACAATAAGATGGTGATAGGAACAAATATTTAGGATTCTTAATGAGAGGCTGTAAGACTGAGGAAAAATCAACCTTATAGATTGCTCAATTTTGAGTCCAGCACATGGGATTAATCAATTATTATTTTTTACAGACTACCTGATCAGTGGTGAGATCAAGACTTGTTAATGAACCTACCTTCTGTTCCTGGAGCTAGAGTATACATGATTATACTGAATGATATTAAAAAATGAATCATTTAGGTATTTCATTCTCAAACCTATTGAAACCCAATGCCTCATTTTCATAACAAATACTGTGTAATGCTTACTCTGATATCCTGAAAAGAAATCCATAGATATTAGTAGATGTTTTAAGGACCTACACAATACTGCAACATAAATATAGAGAAGAAATAAATGGAGACACACCAAAAATACTAGGTTTTCTTTTGTGTAAATGCCTGATCACAGCTAGAATAGCAGAGCTAACCAATACGTATGCACTTGTCCCTGTACAGATCACCGCCCCAACAGGAGTGGCTGTAAAACCCACTGATACAGAAGTGTTAGTTGGATGAGTTGTATACTATTCCAATGTTGCTCTTAATATTACGAACAAGGCTGGGTCAATTCCAAACCAACTGATGCAATTTTTTTCTCTGTAATTTTTATCTTAGTGGCATTGAATCTCCAAGTCCAATAGAACCTCAACAACAACTTCCTGTTCCACACTCTGTGAATTTCATTTTATGCAATTGCTCCTTCCTATTCTTTTCCATAGACATCAAGCCAGTCAATTTGGGGAGCCAATTCCTTCATCCTCTAGAAACCTACTAAATCTATGAGCATGGCTGATAAATCACAGCACAGTTTATTTCTCCTTCTGCCAATGACTGTTACCAAGATTCTGTGCCAAGCTTCCCACTCCATTATTTGATGCCTTCTTTATAAGTGTATGTAATTCATCAGTGCCTGTTGACCTAGACTTCTGACCTACTATCCAATTCTGACCAATAATGCTGAACCTTCTCTATGCCTGGCCAACCTACATTGAATTTAGACACTTCAATACAGATTGTGATAGGGTCCTTCACTTAGATATACCACTGCTCTCCAAGTCCTCTATTGAGTCGCTTCTGGCTCCATTGAATCTCCAAGAATCCTAGCCACTAGTAAACACTCTCTCTATATATATATCCCACTTCCTTGCTTTGCTTCATTGCTTTAGGTCCTATTTTCTCACCATGCTGCCTCTGTCCTGGCATAAAAAACAGAATCCCTTGGAGAAGATAAAAATGTTGAGAAAACTTGGAAGAAAAGGAATTGGATAAAAGAATGGTAAACATCCTATAGGACATAGACGAGAGAAATGTGGGTATCTGAGTGTAATTCTCAGTGGTCTTCCTTTTCTTCCATCACCCAAGAACCCCAACTTATAACTAAACTCCACAAGGATAGGGGGTTTGTCTTGCCTATTGTTTTCTCTTGATTCTCCAAATTTTGTCTGGTGTCTGAACCACAGTAGAAGCCCTATAAACATTTGTCAGTGTATGAATGAGTTAATAAATGAATGATACCATCATCTGAGCAGTAACTGTACTGAAAACTAGTTTCCGTGAAAGTGTGAAGTTTTTAATCAAATGACCCACTAAAATGACCCACACATTGACTTTAATTAACATGTTTAATTCAAATTAGTTAACTACCTGGAAACAAATGTAAGCTTTAACAATCTGTTAAAATGTAAACAAAGTCACATTTAAGAATGCTACTCTGATTTATGCACTTTTAAAAGCAGAGTAACATTCTCTAGTAACAAATGCATACCTTTTATGACAAGTAACCATGTGTTTAGACCCTCACTACATATGTACATACCTATAGAGTTATTATGACACTGCTGGGTTCCTACTGCAGAGATTTTGATTTGAAATTTAAATTGTATATTCTTAGGGCCTTCCATCACTCTGCTTATGATCACAAAATGTTTAATTTGCCAACATGAGAAATTTGTGTTTATCAATGGGCAATTCACATGAAACATTACAGAAATATTACCTTCTATTTCAATCGCAACAGTAAGATGAGGTACTCTATTTAAATTGCTTTGAGTTGAACAAGGGTTCACTCTTCTGTAATGAACTTAGTCTAAGCTATAAACCATGATACATAAATTTCTAAAAGTATTTTAATTATTGGATTTTATTTATAAAATACAGTAAAACTGCTATATAAAAATATATTCACTTCAAATTTTGAAAAAGTGATTTGAAAAATCAAGAGATATAGGAATTAGTATTTAGATGTGATTTCTGTATCACATAATTGTGATGACACATAAACAGAAGAAGCAAATAGTTTTTGATTGGCATCAAGTTCTATAATTTGGACATAATAAGCTGATAATTTCCTGGTCTTCTAGTGAATCGGGGAATTCCGAACGTTCCTCTTTACAGGAACAATCAGAGGCAGGAGGCAAAAGATGGCAGCACTGAGTTGTTCCAAAACCTAACACTACACATGATCTTTTCACTTTGATTTTTAATATTATCCAATTGCACATTTGATATCTTAAGTTACAAATTATTTTAGAAGAATAGAAGTCACACATGTCCTGGTGAAATTAGCCACCGAGTAAACTGAATCAAAGTGGTCCAGGGCATTTCCTTAAACTCCCACCCTGCCCACCCACTAAAGAAGGCTATAGAGACTGCCTATGGGTCATTTCCAATTATTGCCTTTAGAAAATAAGGTGTGTTGTTGCTCATCCCCAAAATAACTCTAAATAACTTTAGAAAACCGTGTTCTCAGATCTATGTAAACATAAGACATTTTGGTCAGATAGCCTCTCTGCACCTATTTCCAATGTAATCCAAGTGTAACAGGTGTGCGCAGTCCCCCCTCCCTCATACATGACTTCTTGAGTTCAAAACTAATCTGACCAAAGCTAAGGTGGGAACAGACACCACACTTTAAAATGTAATGGGCCTAATGGATACTGTGCTGTGAATTCCTCTTGTACCAAGTACTCCGAGGTAATTGACCTGCCCTTCTGACATCTAAAATAGCAAATATAATTCAACATGTGCTGAAAAAGGCTCTGCAGTGTCTTCCTTCACAGAAATCAGAGTTATTTCAATATGGAGCTGGCTTTCAAACTTGGAGCTACGCTGGAGAACTACTTTTGGAGGTGAGACCAAGCCTGTGCATGCACATCCAACCCGAGGGGTACAAGGATTAAAGATAAACATTTGCACCGCTTCCAGAAGTCCTTGCTTCCACCTATTTAACCTGTATAAAATTTTCTTCATTTGCTCCTGCTTCAGACTATATTTTACTCCAAAGTACACTAAATAATAGCCCTGAATAAATATTCAAATCACATGACTTTGTTGAATAATGTTTTCTGACACGAAAGAGAAGCACTTCGCTGCTGAGACTCATCGGCCCCCAGATCCCTCTAATACAGTTTCCTGTGTTCTGTCATGCTTCTCTGGGTCTCGGAAGCCAGCCCTGGAGAGGGATGGAGTGGGGCGATCACAACCCCAGGCTGTCAGCGGGTTGGACCTACAGGATGAGGGATAGTGACTGGTGGCCTAATTAGGAGAGCCACCTGCCTTGGCTCCTGGGCAGGCTGTGCTCTGTTTGGCCGAAGGGACAGGTTGAAGGCCCAGAGAAATTCCATGTCACATGGCACAGGTCTTGTTTTCTAACAGCCTTTCACTGTTTACTACGGAGATTCTACGTGCTGAATTTTAGCAAGAGAGGTATAGAGAAGTGCGGGTGGAGTCAATGAGCTCTGAAAACAAGCGATGATAGAAAAAAAACAGTCTGAAAATGAAAACAGTGTCGGGTATACAGAAAGCCCATGGGTAAGGCACAGGTGAGGGTTTCTATTTTAGCCCAGAGAAGGGAAAGAGGAGGGGGAAGGGAAGGTGGCAGAGGGGCTGAAATAGCAAGAGGAGGAGCGGGAGCAGGAGCCGGAGGAGAACCCTATCTCAGCAGTGCATTCCAGTTTCAGGCTAGACAGGGGTCTCTCTTGCAGAAAGTTTACATCCATTCCAGATTCGAAACCAGACGGATTTTGTTTAAGGAAGAAAGTCTTTCCACCTGCAAAAACATGTTCAATGTAAGCACTGGAGGTGACTAACCCTGGAAGGGAGCTGTAGGGAAGATTGCAGACGGATGTCCTGCCTTCCTGCTCTAGAACCCTAGGATTTGGGAGCATCCACTTCCACCCAGAAGCATGCACACTCAGCCTGCCCCATCCCCCGCCCCCGTGCACACACAAGCCATTCTAGAACCCCCTCCGCCCTCGCCCCTTTGTTTGCAGGATGACGGCTACCCCACACAGTAAACTGTCAGCATCTGGCCCGTGAACGAAGGAACCGGCCCTTTGAGAACGGGTTCAAACTGGGGTTGCAGGCCTTCCCCGGGTCCCTTCCAGCTCTCTTGCGGGGTTCCCGAGCATGCTCCCGTCTCTGGGCCAAGGTGTGCGTTCCCAGGGATGCTCGGCCCTCTCCCAGCCCGCGTCCTCCTCCCCTCTCTCCCACTGCTGCCGCCGCTGCTGCCACGAAAACCAGGAGAAGTGGAGCGCGCACGGCGAAGCGCGGCGCTCTGGCGGCGGCACTGGGCATGCTCGGCGCCCTGGGCAGGTTTGGGCGGCTGGGCGGACGCTTCCTCACTTGCCGGGCGCCCGAGCCGGCCGCAGAGGCTTAGCTGGAGGTTGGGGCAGCTGCGCCACGGGAGGAGCCTCGCCCTCGGCGGAGGCAGCAGCAGCGGCACAGGTGGCGCGGGAGGCGGGTTGGGCGCAGCAAGGGAGCGCTCGGCGCCCGGCGCCGCGGCGGCCCCAGGCTCGCGCCCGCGGCGGCGGCCAGCGGACTGGAGCGGCGGGCGCGGCGGTGACGGCAGCTTTCGCAGCCTGATCGGCAGCAGCGGTACCCGGAGCCTCGAGGAGCCCGCAGGAGCCTCGAGCTCGTGGAGCCAGCCGAGCCGGGCAGGGGGCGCTGCGGTCGCCGTGTTCCGAGGGGCTGCCTGGCCGGGCGCTGCGCACTCGCGTGGGGAGCCGCCTCTCCCCCGCGGCGCTCGCCCCTGCTCCCCGCCAGCATCACTTGTCCCGCGGCAGCACTCAGACAACAAAAGCGGAAGATGCTGCAGTTGGGCAAGGTCAGGACCTTGCCCTGAAGCCGGGCGGCGGTACGCACGCATTTCCCTGGACTGAGAAACTGTCGCTGGTGGCGGGTGCATGTTCCCGAGGAAGCAGTCAGGCGCCGCGCCGTTCGGTGAGTTGCCTGCGCGGGGCTGCTGGGGCCGGCACATCCTTCTCCTCCTCGCCGTGGTCCTCCTCGCAGCCAGTGGGGGTTGGTCCTGGACTGCTGTCCGGGTGGCGGTGGCGGCGGCGGCAGCTGCGTGGACCTGCCATCCCGGGGAGGACCGCGATTGCTCTGGGTCCCCTCTGGGAAGACAGCTCTGCCTAGAATGGGGGCCAGGGTTAGTGTCTTTCTTGAAGCGGTTAGCAAGTGGCTTCTCTACGTGCTCCCCCCTCCCTGCCACTCATCTCCCCCAGAGGAGGCGTATATAGGGCAACAGCAACAATACTGCTCCCCGCCACCCTCAAGAACATAACCGTTGCATATATGACGTCCCTAATATAGAGGATAAGACGGGGTGGGGGTGGGGAAGACTTCCCTCCAGTCTTTTGCCCTTATGTTCAATGTCATTACGATGTTTGACTAGAACAAAATGGAAATACTTAGTCATTTGCGTCCGTGGCCATTCCTTTGGTCTTCTGTTGCTTGCCAGACCCACAGCCCCTTGGTCTATATTTAGCGGTTTCAGGGCAAGCGTTTTCAGCTCGATTCACAGGTTTCGGGGGCTTCTGCGTCCTGACAATAGATAGCGAGGCTCTGGAAAGCGCCGCTGAAACACAGGTTTGGAAAGGTGTGAATGTGCACGGGAGGTTGCGATGCGATATTTGGGTGACTGGTAGTTAATGGTAAAAAGCAAGCTTCTTTTCTTTCTTTCTTTTTTTTTTTTTTTTTGCCGACTTTCCTCTTATTTTGGTGGGTAATGTGTTTCCATCGATTGCTACTCAGCTGCTTGGAGCCACTACGTTCTGAATTAAGTCATTAGAGGTGGTGCAGCCTTCCTGGTCTGTACTGTAGGAAAACAGTCTCAGGGATTGGGGCGTGTGTGCGTGTCTGTGTGTTTCCCACAAAGAACACTTACTTCCCAAATGCCTAAAGTTGTGTCTCACTGTAAATGTGGGAGTAGTGAAGGGTGTGGAAAAAGAGAAAAAGAGGAGCAGGTTGTGGTTCCAAGGTGTTTTCCCCCCTTGCATGCTTCGGTTGAACTGATCTGATTTGCTTTGGCCCTGAAAGGCGTTATTAACATGCATGCCTAATGTTATCAAGTAAATATGCTGGTTTAAGAAGAGGGATATGTTATACACGTAATAGTGAGCCTGACACGCAGAGATTTTCACTTTTACGAACTATGTGACGGATATGCAAAACGCTGGGAATTTTCTGCACCGACTTCCGTGGAAATAGGGAGGTGCTGAAACTACCCTAAGAGTTACCTCATTGTGCATCCCTACATCAGTACCTTAGGCTAATGCTGGTAGTTCAGTTCATCTCTTTGGTGTTAGTAATTCTCCTACAGGATTAAAAGGCTTTAGAGCTGTACCACTGATAAAATCCCATACGTATTTGATATGAGTGGTGTCGAATTACAGGGATGAAACCGTGCATGGTGCCGGGCACTACTCTTGGGGAATTATGACAGATAGGGGCAGACATCCTCAAATATGGACTAGCTGCTTTCAAGTGCTGTCCAATCTCCTTGCCACATGCAGAATGACTTTTCACTCTTTTGGGGGAGAATGTTAAGAGGCATCCTTACTGGTCTGTGGGTTACAGGATGTCAGGGCTTGAATGAAGATGATTACATTTAGACTCAGATGTTGCCATTGAGGAGGCCTTCAATTAGACGGCTAAGAAGTCTCAGCATTGCAGAGACTAGGAAGGTCTACACAGCTGGAGTTAAGTGAGCAGTGTGATTAGGTTTATCAATATCGTGTTAGTTTCACCTTTTTCACACTCAGAGAACTTTCGAGAGCACTTTGAACATGCTGTTTTGCTCACTGCACGTTTTATCATACAATTTCTTTGAAAAACAAGCACTATATGAAGGAGACATTCATTTCTTTCTTCTTTTTTGTCTGCTGTTACAGATTTAAATGTGATTTTTAAAGGGCTAGTAGAAATTGTTCTCTGCCTATGTGTGCAGACAGAGAGCAGCTGGGAGGCATGGGGAAAACTACGTGTACTGTATATGTGAGTTTTATTTTATGTTGTGGATTGAAAACGATAGTACCCAATTGAATGGCAATTGCAGCAACTACATGAGGTTGTTGCTTTAATAAAATTGTCATAGTCTTGGGGAAAGGAGTTATTTAATTTGGTGGATGTTTGTATACTTCTATAACCTAATCATTATAGATGTCACTAGTGTTTTCATTGTAATAAAAGTCATGTACGGTATTATAGTATAAATTACAGTATTTCCATCAACCTCATACCTTTCATAGTCAGGCTAATTCCTTCTCCCAGGGAAATGATTCATCAGAGAGAAAAAATGAAATTCAAATGATATTAAGTGGAAAATGCAATTTTTAGTTTTGTTAACTAATCCTGAGGATAATATCTCTTTCAAAATGACCTTTAAAATGAAAAATGAAGTTATAATATTCTCCAATATAACACTGCTTTTAACATATAATCGAATATACAGTGCTCTTCCTGAAATTGTTATAGAACTTGCTAGTTACTGCTGTGCTTCTTCAAAGTTGTCTTTTGTGTAGTATGCCTTGATGTGGATTGGTGATGAGTTCTTCACAGTGATTTCATCAGGTTGTCCTCTGTAAGAAACATTAAAACTAGGTTTGAAATAATGTATTATATTTATTGGTCCATAAAATCAGGTGTATACTTTGTATGAACCATATGTCTGACTGCAGCAAGGCTATTGAACTACATTAGGAACCGTTGTGAAGTATTCTTTTTCTTTCCTTTTTCTGATGATTAGCCAGAAGCAGATAAAGGGCACTCATTTGTTTCTCCATGAATATTATTTACCCTCCTTCAGTGGGGAATTGGTGTTGCTAGGACCACTCTTCCTAAAATTTTCATTTTTTTAAATAGAGATTTTATTTTTTAAATAACATGGTTTTGTGTTCTCACACTCAAACACTGTAATTCAGAGGATGACTTACCATGAGAAAACAAGCAGATATTTTTAAATCCAGTACTTTCCTGGGAGATATGGTACATTGGCTCTTTGCTGGCCGATTTACAATTCAGAAACATGCTTTCAAGCCAGATTTCTCAGTTGGTTTCCATCATCCATATTGTGAAGGTGTCCTCAGGGCCACGGTTCTTTCATGGCTTTGTGAAAAGTGTCGGGTGGATGCGGGTGAAAAGTCAGTTTGAGTGGGAATAGTTCATGGTACTTGTTGCTGGCTCCAAGTTTATCTGGTTATGTGCCAAAGCAACAGCATTTTATATTAATGTAAAATATTAAACATGTCATAGATAAATAGTTTCTATCACATTGTCTGCCAATCTAGCTTACTGATTAAATAAACTGCCTGGTTGGGTTTAATGAATCCAATCATATTCACAAACAGTACCTTCCACACAGGAAACTCACAGAAGTATTTTATCCTACTGTGCTTTTAGTTCATTAATAATGGTAAAACTCATAACAAAAATGTGTAGTTATGACACCTCCAGTTATTTGTCTTTTGATCACATAGTAGTTAAATGTAATTTCAGGCTCCATATCATGGTTAATTGGTTTGTAGGAAATGTCTGAGCTATATTAGGATATTAAAGTCATATTCTGTACCAATTAGTTTCTGACAAATTGGAAAGAATGGCTGAGTAGGTGAAGGACTGCTGCCCGCCACTTCCCATGTTAGACGGACATTCACCTGTATCCCTTGGCAAGATGTTTGAAAAGTTATCTGTAAAAGGAATTACATATATTGAAACTTATTATTCCATTATTGTTATTTCACATTACAAATGTATTTCGAGAGGAAAAGTTGAGCTGTGCCCTCAAATAGATACATATACATAATATTGTGATGCAGATATAATATCGGAATGTGTATTAGTAATCGGTGCTGTTCTGGGTTCTGCTTCCAGCAGGTGTTGATGTGGAGAGGGCACTGGCCGAGGATGGGTCCCAACTCTGCCTGTTCTTAACTTGGTCTTCGGCCATTTATGCGACCCTCAGATTTTAGCTCAGGGTTTTAGTTATAAAATGGGTGCAATAAGACAAAATATCTCAAAAGATAGGTTTCAGATAAAGTAAGTGCATCTATAAGAGGCTTATACATTGGAAAATTTGTAGAAACACAAGAGATATAGCTATGTCTTATGATGGATGCTGTGCTTCATCTCTGTATCATAGAAATATGTTATACAGGTCACCACCCTCCACCAAAGGCTATTAGATGGATATATTCTCACCCATATTGTAATATTGTGATATTACTCATATTGTAGTATTACTGTATTATGCAGATTTACATATAAAATATATCAAAGTTTCTACTCTGCAACATAACAGTCCTTTGTATATACATATAGTATTAAGCTAAAAGAGAAGTAAAATTTATCTCCCAGCAATATTATTTAAAAAGATTCTGCTCTTATAGGCAGAAATGGCAGGACTTTGATACTCTTATATTATTACCTGATGAAAATCAAATTTTCTACAATTAATATCAGACAAAGAATATTATAGATCATTGAATAAGCATAACTCATGGTGGGGTCCAGTGTTAAACATCTGCCCTGTTTAGAACTACAGAGCATGAGTTCCATCACAATATCACTGTCACAAAAAAATAAACTTGAAACAGCGAAATGTATGACAGAAGTAAAAGGCCCACAGCGACCCACCCTACTCCACTCCACCTCCTATTAAACCAAGTTCTTGAAAAAGAAGTGAAAGTGTGTTTATTGGTATCTTTTGAAAATAAATGTCCATTTTCACATGTCATTTCATTCTTAGTAGCTTCAGTGAAGTACCCAACTTACCTGGGTGTGATTATACCCAGCTCCTGCACAGTACGGCTCTGAACTTCAGTGACATGATTTGATTACAATAACACTTGGAATGTATCTTAGAATTTGTTACAGATTGTGACCTGTGTAACAGGAGACTAATTTATCTTCAGTCAGAAAAACATTTTGACAATAAACACAGTTATTTATATTCAAATTTATGTGTTGTTGTGGGAGCCGCTGCCAATTATACTTGCCCAGAGTAAAATAAATATTATAATAAAAGACCTTTGTATTTTTTTGGATGAAATAGGCAAGTGAGCCAGTTATGTTTGGCGAAATAAATGAGTCAAAATTTCTAGGAGTTTCGGATGGTACTGGAACAGATAGATGGGTTGTTTAGTTTATAGCATTAGATTACGGAAATAGTTAATGCTGTCATTTAAATTAATAAATACATTAGTCCTGCATAAGTACTGGTTAAAGTTTCATCATTATTAACAGTTTTGCTTAATGTGGTTATTATTGACTCTCCTTAGGAATTTGGTCCAATAGGTATATATGAAGAAAAATTTATTTGCTATACAGGTTTTATATAACTTATTATTTTGGTCCAGGAGCCTCTTCTTAATCTTATCATACTTACTGTAATCTTTTCTCATTTAAATATGCAACAAGATAAATGACAGAAAGGTACATATTTATCTTAAATTACAAAATGTGCAGAAATATGGAGTGTTTTGTATCTTTAAGGATCTTGATAAATATCACCTTCACCAACACTTCTAGGTTTTGAGTAAGTTGGAATATTGGGAGAAAAATTATATAAAGGAGTAGCTACCAAAGGTGAAGTGTTAGTTCAATCATATATAGTTTGGTATGATGCCAAATGACACCCCAGCACCTTGTCCTTCCTCCCTCCTCACAGGGACAGAGCTGCCTCTGAGCCCTAGAGCCTTGATCTCCATAGGCAGGGAGATCTCCAAGGGAAGAAGGAAGAGCAAGCCAACCTGCTCCCTTTATTCTTCAGAGTCAGGGAAAGTGAAAGGCTGGAGAAAGGCCAGAGGTGTTCCATTCATTAAGTTCCCTTCACCTGGAAGGAAGCATCACAAGTAGGGAAGAAGTGTTCCTCAGTGACATGGTTTTTAAAGAATTCAAGTTGAGGAATATAATAGCTTTCCTCAACTTATTATATCCTTTCGGGATATAATAGCTTTCACAGTATTTTGCTTAGTACTTGAGCTTATTAAATATTTCATGGTATTTTGACATTGTATCAGGAATTATCAGGGGAGTGTCTAATGTCCTGGCTGATTTATAGAGAGTGTGGTCCATGAAATTCAGCAGATTTATGAATTGCTAACTTTAAAATAACTCACTCAGTATTTCTTCCTTACTCCCTGTGTTAGATTTTGACTGCCAGTAGTTGGGTGGCTTTGGAAGTGATGAGAATTAGGTGTAAAAAGGACAGAGTCAAAATCTGACTTCCCAAACCATACATAAATGATGATCTGTGATAGCTTTCATCCACAGCACTTTCCATGTCAGTGTTGATGATTAGAGTTTGGTCGTTGTTTAATGTTTTAACTTTTAATAAGAGCGGTCATGGGCCCTGTCAATGAAGAAGAAAAAAGTGAATTTCCAAATAGACACAATGTTTTATTTGACTCTAAGCATGACTACTCAACCTAAAAAAAGCTCACTTCTTAAAATAAATTTTATTCTTCTCTCTCAGATATTTTATTTGGGCTTTCAAACATTAGAGTAACATAGCAGTTATTACCTTCAGTAACACAGAATAATTTAATTTCCAGGAAGAGTAATGTCTTTGGCAGCAAACCAAGTCTTACAAATAGAAAAGAGCCAGAATGCAGCCTCTCATCTCTCACACAGTGTTCACTGGGGCTGAGCATGGTCTTTGTGGAGTCCCTGGGGGAGGGAGTGGGGGAGTTGTCCAGAAAGGCGTACAGGTGTCATGGGCAGCCTCAGAGACGGTAGAAATCGTGTCAGACTTACCCGGGACTTGCAAGGTGGTACAGGAAGCCAGGGGCATGCAGAGCATCAAGGAGATAGTCTGGCTTGAGTTGCGTTCAAAAGAATAATGTGAAATCCATGGTCGGTGCCTAGATACATCATGGCACCTCAGTCCAAAGAGGTGCTACATGCAGCTACAAGGTATCTTTCCAAAGCATAACTGTATGAGAAGTATTCACGGTACCGAAGGTTAAGAAGAAAGTCAGGCAAACAACTATTGACTGTGATACCCAGAATACACACCCACACACATGCCCACACAAACCAAAAGCAGAGCAGTTATGGTGGGGTTTCAAGTGTGTTGTTCTTTTCATATTATCTTTTTGTCAGATACATCTTAGTTTGATATACGTTGCAATGGAAAAGCATGTCTTTAAATTTTTGAAGATACTATATATTTGCTTTGGAATAAATTTTATAAACCAGTGGGATGCCTGACTGAAAATGTACAAGGTTTATTCTTCTCGAAGTGCATTTTCTACATACTCTAATTAGTGCCGTACCTAGATTTTCTTTTTAAATTTAAGCTGTATTGAGTAGGTTTAGCAAGCTGGTATCTTCTTGAGGACTCTGCAGCACATCAATGAAATATTCTTTTTCAAAAATTTTTTTTTTCTGTTTTCAGAAGTAACACATGGTCATTAACATTTTGAAAATGTAGAGACGATTAAAAAAAAGTTTAAGTTCATGCATAAACTCAAGCCTCAGAAGTGACTCAATTTTTATCAGAAATTCTACCTCAGATATGTTTTTTAATTTAGAAGAGATCTCATAGTCTGTTTTGTTACTTTTTAATATGGAGGGAAGCTTTTAATAGGTATTCGTTTTTAGTGTCTGGTTTTTATATTTTTTGTAACATCATTTACTTAAATAACTTGCTATTTCTGGATATTGATGGCATTTTCTTTTTTTTTTTGGCAGTATATACGATGCTGTGATTAAAGGCAAATAGTTTTCATTAAGTTATTTCTATAGATTAATTCCAAGAACTTGATGTTTTCAAGACTGTTGATATTGTTGTCAAATTGTTCTTTAGAAATATAAATGTAATTTATATTTCTTTTGGCAAAGCTGGAGTATTGCCAGTTTCCCCATGATTTTGGCAACCTTAGGTATTTTAACTAAAAACAAACAACAAATTCTGATTATATGAGGGTGATTCTATTTTCCTATGATTTAATTTGCTTTTCTTTGAATATGAATGAAATTAAATATTATATAAGTTTATGATGCATTCCCAATTCTCTTGTGAATTGTTGTTTGCACATTTCTCGAGTGGTTTATTTGCCTTAATATCAATTTGTATTACTTGTCTATAGCAATTACACTAGCCTTTGTCTTATGTTTTATCAGTTTATTTCTCATTATATTCTTATTTGAAGCACAATTCTAAAGCTTGCAGTATACATCTCCCTAGCGGTGTTCTTTAAGGGCTCATTCTGTAGCTCCCTGACATTGTGTGTTTCGGGAGAAACTACAGCAATGCAACCAACGCTGGAGGGAATGGCTTAATAGTTGTATCACAACTTGAGTGAATCATGTCACCACTTTTCCATATTTTTTTAGCAAGTGGTTAAATTACTACTGAGTGTCATTGTTGATAGAGAGGAAGTAATAATTTCCGTGTCTTCTGGTTGTTGAGAAGGCAAATTAAAGAACTATGGACTTAAAATACATAGCAGAGAACCCAGTATATTAGTGAACCTCAAACAGCTTAGCTGTTTGTTTGGTTAAATAAACAAGATGACATACCTGTGTCTCTAATTCTGGCTTTTACTTTCTCCACGTAAAGCGTAATTACGCACCTGCACAGGCTCAGGGACCTCTGTGTGAGAGAAGAGTGTTTGCAGCAGTCTGGGGCTCACAGGTGGAAGCTCTCTGGGCGCATCACAGTCACCGTGCTGCGCGTCCTCTGGTAGTGCTGTCTCTGCGTGTTTCAGCGTCTTTGGGAACAGTAAGTCAGAGTGCCGTTCTCTAGCAAATGCATGATTTCCAATATCATATGCATAGGCCCATGGGGACGTATATATCATGTATCCAATGTGCCTAGTCACATAGGACCATGCTTCCTCCCACCCCCACCCCCACCCCGTATTGGTAATCTGTCTCTTTTTTCCATTGGTTCTAAAATCCTAGGGCAGTAATTAGCACGTGATAAACACTCAGCTAATCATTGTGAGTTCTGTGTGCACTTTCGTTTTCATTGTCAAAAGGGTTCATGAACTAAGACTTGCTTGTTTACTTTTGGCTTGTTTTGGGTTCGTGTCTTTGCAGTGCGCTGGAGGGTCATGGGATTAGGGTTCTGAGTTCTGGGATTTGCATCATGCGTGGTGCTCACTTTCTCTTGTCACCTTGCATATGTGCCTGTACTTCTTTTGTTCGTTGGGATCGAAATTCCCATTTCTGTGTGTGTAAATGTGATATGATAATTCATATGAAAATGCTTTGGGAGGCATGATCATGATGAGTACTTAAATATGAAATACATTCCTTGGAACTTATGATGTGTTCCAGAAATAGGGTATTTTTTTTTTCTGTGAGCTGGAGTCAAATATTTTTTTGCCTGTAGAATTAAATCTCTGACCTCCATTACCAAATGGTTTTAAAATGGCCGGTGGTTGTAAAGATAGGTTACTGGGCATTGCCTATAGGAAGAATTATCCTTTATCCTTCAGTAGAAGTAATTACTGTTATTTCTTTATACCACTTCAAAAATTATGTCATACCCAATAGGCTCCAAAACGTTCCTTCTGTTTCTTTTTTCTTTTTCACACAGATATTTCCTGCTTAAAAGGAGAGTAGAACGTAGCCCCATTGTTCCTCAGTGATTGAAGTCTGCACAAATGTCCCCAGAATATTATTTCCTCTCCTGGTAGGCTGCCGAGTCTGGCGCCTGGAAGGCTTTATCAGAACAGTTTTAGAAGTGTGAACTGAAGCTGGCTTCCATTTTTTGAGCATATTTCCTTAAATACTTTGAACAGAATTTCAGAGGATTCTGATCACTCTAACTATAGCCTGCCAATGGAAAGAAATCATGTGTAAGTCATGAAAAAAATAAAACTTTAATTTGGTTCCCACTCTCAAAACTTTTGAAGGACGTACAAAAGGGGGGTTAATATACCTCACTGAGCATGTCTCTTAATGAGTAGCAGAGTGTCCGGTACTCAAGAGGAGATGCTAGTCATGATGTGCTCTGACTATCGCGGTTTCAGGTATGATTCTTTTTTCTTATAAAACGAACGTTTTCCTTCTGTAGCTGAGGGCAGGCTGCCTGACAAATTGTGTAGTGAGTCCATGTTTCTTTTGAGCAGTTGAGAAGATTCATGGGGTACCCTTAGCTTGTTCTTGTGAAGCTGAGAAAGAAAAAGAGCGTGAGAGGAGCGGAGCCAGGGAATGGCTGGGAGAAACCTACACTTGACCGCATGACAGGCAACAGCCCTTCTTCATCTGCAAGTGCAGACTCTGGGCACAGAGGACTTCGTGCTGCTGAGTCTGACACGGGGGGCGGGAGTTTGGTTAACACCTAGTGAGAAGTGTGGAAATTTTAGGTGAGAAGAAGCAGGTAGCTTGAATGAGTTTTGGCAACAAAACTTTTTTTAATGGGCTGGTTGATTGCTCATTGATTAATCCAATCACTCAATAAACTGGGCTGGAGAGAATTTCAGGGGAAAAGGGGAAGGATTCACAGGAACAAGTATAAAAGACACATGGACAAAAACTATCAGGCATGGGAAAGGGAGGGCGGTGGGGAGCACTGGGGGGCTGGAATGGGAGTAAAAGGCAGAAAACTGTACTTGAACAATAATTACATTAAAAAATAAATAAGCTGGGCTGGAGATATGTTTTGAAGAAGCATCAAGTTATAAATAGTAGCAAACCACATGCTACTCCAGAGCTAGGAAATCTGTCCCCATCCGAGTGATTTATAAGTTTCTTTGAGTTGAAGGGTAACTAGCCACTTCTGTCCTTTTCAAACCAGGATTTCAGACTAAGGTGGCCATTTCCCATCACAGGTCTGAAATTGTTTCCTTTCTTCTATGTGTCAGTTCTAGTAAAGTGAATTCATTGCTACCAGGACTCAGGTTCTTTGGGTACCACAACCACATTCCATTTACACAGTGTAATAATATTAATACAGTGTGCAGCTTCATCCTGGCAGCCCAACAGCCTAAGCTTTTTACAGTGGTACAGCTGTACCTACGAGAAGGCAGATGACACCGAGTCACAAGTGGGAGAGCAGGGAGGCAGCCTGATAAGGTGCCATCTGGAGCTGAACAGGGTATGGGAGGAAATATAGGCAAAGTTCTCCCTTTGAGTTTTATGGCATGTTAGTCACTGCAAGCGTGTTCTTCTATTTTATCTTTTGAAAGTGAGGATCAGAATTTGTACAGCAACACAACAGGTTTTTGAACCCTTAGCATTTTCTATGTTTGGTTTTTCTGAGAAACTCATTAGGTGATGTCATATGAGTTTAAAGGAAAATGGGGGCAGACTCAGACAGAGAGCAGGGTGACAGCTAGTGGGGGGAGTGAGGGGGTGGAGGGACTGAGCAAAAAGGAAAAAGGACTCATGGGCGTGGACAGCAGTGTGGTGATTGCTGCGGGGAGGGGGGTACAAGGGAACTAAATGGTAATGGAAAAAATACAACAAAGATTTAAAAAAAGAAAAATGCATGCTGTTTGTTACAGTTATTTGTCATTTCAGCTGGCTGAGCTTTGACAGGTCCAGGATTCGGTGGCTGCCTGAGTTTTCTAGTTCTGACCCAAAGTGGATGCTGTTGAACGCAGCTATTTGTACAGTTTCTGTCAGTGGCCTTTATGCGTGGAGTGAATTGCCTTGTAATCTCTAAGGGGAAATTCTATGTCTTATTTATACCTTAATAGTTTTCAATTAGTATGCTGATGATTTATGTCATATAGCTGTCCATATACTACAGGAGTAATTTCAAATTTTCTGCTGAGTCGTTTTCACTTAAGTAGAGCATTGTTACTTATAAATTCCCTTCTAATGTATCTTCAAAACTAGATACTGCTGGTCATTTGGCAAAAGGTAGGGATGCTTGTATATTCATTACAAGACATTGAGAAGGCAGGTGGGTTATCCCTGTACATGTATGTGGTACAGAACACTCGTAGTGTGAAACGTGGAAAAGTTTGGTATCATCATCATAAGAAGCTAAGCCGCCTGTGCATGTCAAGCTGAGCAGATGACTGTGAAATTTGGGTGTCGTGATGTACAGATGTGTGACGTTATGTGGAATATTATTGTGTCAGAAGAATTTATGAAGCTGCTTTTGGGTCACCAGGAAAACATGATAGAACATTTTGGCAGCAGGTCTAGAGACTGCTCTGTAGCACTGAGTGGATAGTTGACGACCATGGTGAGTGGCATAAACACTCCCTAATCCGAATCTAAGAATGTGCCATGCTCCCCTCAGTCACAGGAGTTAGGGGGAAAGGCCCAAGGGCTCCTCTGTTGTAATGGTGTGACCTGACTTTGCAAGGGCTTCAGTAACTGAAAACACTGAAGGTCTAAGCAAGGGCCCAGTGAAAACACTGTGAGGTCTAGACCGTCTTAGCTCATGTTGCCATAACTAAATATCACAGGCTCGGTGCCTTCGACAACAGACAATTATTTCTCACAGTTCTGGAGGCTGGGAAGTTTGAGATCAAGGTATCAAGGTGCCTGCTGATTAATTTGGTTCCTGGTGAGAGCCCTTTTGCTGGCTTGCAGATAGCCGCCCTCCCTTTATGTCCTGATCCATCCTTTCCTTGGCGCATGCATCTCTTTCTCTCCCCTCCCCCCGTTAGACCGCTAGTCCCCTCGTGAAGGCCTCATCTCCTGACATAATCTAACTCTAATTACCTCCACGGGCCCTATCTCCTCTTTGAAGGTTGGTCATTAAAATGGATTTAAAGTTCATCCTATACTGATGTAGTACAAATAGGACCTCACAAGCATTGATGCATACCTGGCTTCTAAATGGATGCCCCTGTAGGATAAATTTTTAATATATAATAATCATTGAATCAGATCACAGAGTATGTTGGAACAGGATGAATGAAGACAGGTAATCTATCACCGAGTGGATGTCAGAGATCAGTGTGACTGGTTAATAAGCTGGTAGGTTGTCATGGGCAGATCTAATAGGAAGCCTCACCTTTCAAGTCAGCTGTTGCATGATTTCCTAGCATCCTGAGGTATTGCAGGTTCTTTTTCAAAGGCAGATTGTCTCATAGTAAATGAAATACAAATATGCCAGGAATTTTGCTGCAGGAGGATATTAAGCTTACTTTTAGAGTAAAAAAATGGAGCTGTACAAAGTTTACGTTTTCATGGAACAATAATTGTCATCTTAAAGAAAAGTAGGGGACTATAAAACATAGGGAAATGTTGATTTACATGGGAACTTGCCATATTTTTGTCAATATACTCTCCTAAGACAAAGCATTGTTAAGTATAGGGAAAATTATGAAAAATATCATATATAATTCTCAGAAGTAGATTTACCTTCTCAAGGTGAATTTATATTACATTTTCCATGACAGTCATAGAATGTTAAGTACAGCATAGGGAATATAGTCACTAATATCTGATAACTGTGTAGGAGAGGTGACCCCCCCCAAAATTATATTCTGCATGTTGGGTCCCTTGTAGTACAGGCTACCCCAACTAGGTACGTGTGCTAGAAACCCATTTGTATCAGTGTACCAACTGGCGTTGTTGTCAGAGGCTGTGTTCGGCTTCAGTGAATTTTTTGAAGACTCTTTCAATAATTTTGCCTATTGCACTATGGGCGATTTACCAACACACCTGCCCACATCACACTGAGTGTTCGGAAGTCTTTAACCAAAAATACCATGACCTCTGTCCCCACCTTCCCTATTCACCCAGTCTCACCCTGAGCACACTTATTTATTTCCCTCGATGAGAAAAGTCCTTAAAGGGAAATGTTTTGCTGATGTAGAAGAGGCAAAACAAACAGCAGAAGCACTAAAAGACATCAAAATTGATGAGTTCAAAAACTGTTCTGAGCAGTGGGAAAAATGTCTCAATAGGTGTATTGCATCAAGTGTAGAGTACTTTGAAGGTGTTTAAAGGTGTAAGAATAAACGCATACATTTTTTCTAAATACTGTTTTTCGAGGGTCTCCTCTTGTATGGTGTCAGACGGGTATGGGATTTATTAGATGATCACTTAGTAAGTTATATGTCTAGTCACTGTGATGCACACCTGAAACTATTGTGTAGTAACTAAAATTTAAAATTAAAATGATTTAAACAAAATAAAACAATACACAAATAAATTGATGTCATCTATAATTTGGCATTTTGCCAACTGGAAGAAAATTTATTTGAATTTACTACAAAATTATTGAAATGTCACACTTGGCCAAAGACCTTGAATAACTGTTTTACAAAGAGTAAATATCAATGTATCAGGGATATGGAATGTTTTTAATGGCAACATAATAAAATATCAGAAGCCGACTTATATGACTTCAAGTGTGACATTTCAGTAATTGCATGTTTCCTTCCTTTTCATCTTATGTAGGAAATGTCAGTTAATGTTATCAGAAACAGAATTTTTATAAACTTTCATTTCATGTTTAGATGCTGCTATCACAAAAATCCCTCTTCCCTTTTTATAATCCTCTTTGATTTAAATTAGCTGTGCCATTAGTCAAATTATGTCTTTGAAATATAAAGCCTCCACAAAAAAAGTTATTGAAGTAGTGTCAATAGATCGGGGAGGATCCTCTTAATCTAACAAGAGTATGTTGAGTTGACTCCTTTGATGTTTAATTTGTTGCTATTTCCACAAGCAACAATTTAGATTACATTGTTTTTTTCCTGGGAGCATTGCACTGGCTATATGTTTCTGCATCTTTACCTTTGCGTCTGTCAGTAAATCGTGTCTTAACGTCACACCCAGTTTAGTCTTGGAGAGCAATTTGGAGGTATGTAGCCGAAAGGGCGTCATCTGTGCACATGTCCAGATGCCGGCCCCTCATGAGCTCAGTGGAAAGTGGCATTCTGGCCTCTTCTCACAGTGCTCAGCCCCACAGTTGACATTCAGCATGATGTCTAATAACTGGAGCTTTCAGCTCTGAGTCTTGCACAAAGAAGGAAATAGGACCTGCACCTGATTGTTTACCAAGGATAGTACATGCCTTGAAAAGTCTTTTATTTACCAGTCATTCTGGGAAATTGAAAAATACAAATCCAGGCCTACAGAGCTATGTTGCTGGGAGTGTTGGTTAGAACCACTTGAAATTGCTAACATGCAACTTCCTTTGACCTACAAAAATGGCAATTTAAACCTAATCATTAATCTCATTAATTGAGGAGCTAATTAACAACTGCAAAATCACATTTATACTTTCCCCCTGAAATTCACCATTTAGTGGGTTAATAACAAATAAAAGATTCAAATTCTCTTGTGTTTCAAGTGCTATGGGAGATGGGCCAACTCTTGGGTCTCGAGGGAAATCATTGATTGGATTAAAGTTGGCCAGGCTGGAAAGAATTAACTTAAGTCCCTGAGAAATTTGAAGATCAGCTGGTATGTTGGCCCCAGGGCAGTGAGAAGCAGGCTGTTACTCTGTGCATCTCATATAAGATGTTTATAATAAGGGAAATTGGGTGTAGAGTATATGGGAATTCTCTGTAACATTTTTGCAATTTTTGTGTACATGTAAAGCTATCCTAAAACATAGAGGTTATTTTTCAAATTTAATTTTAACATTAGAAGTTGTTTAAATGTTTGCTCAAAGTTTTCAAAGACCTCAGTAAAGGAGAGGACATTTAAGTTTGATTTTCATAGGCTCCAGCTATTATTAAATTGGTTTGTTAATAAATAGCAAATTGGAATGAACTTCCTTTTTATTTATCATTCATGTCCTGGATTTATGGTTAAGGTGAGGGAAGGGAGAGTAATTTCTCAAAGTTACAAAACAAAGCAGTAAAAAAGAGAACCCACTTTGGTTTTGGTCTCATGATAGCATACAGTGATATCATGTGGATAATTTAAAATTTGCAAAATTTCTCACTGAATGCATTTTGTTTGGTATGTTGCTTTAGAGAAGAAAAGGACATTGGTGTCATCTGTTTTGAACATATTTTAAAATATTTTATATACTTATTTTTGGAGAGAGGAGAAGGGAAGGAGAAAGAGAGGGAGAGAAACATCAATGTGCAGTTGCCTCTCTCGCACCCCCTACTGGGGACCTGGCCTGCAACCCAGGCAGGTGCCCTGACTGGGAATCGAACCAGCAATGTTTTCATTCATAGTCCTGCACTCCATCCACCGAACTACACCAGCCAGGGCAAGTTTTAAAAATATTTTAACAAATAAGTACAAATCTTTACCTTCTTCCATTTACAAGACCAGCACAATGTAATGATTTTTTATTTTATGAATCATTTTACTTATAACTTTTAATGCTTAGCTACTAGCCAGCTTATACAACCTGTACTATCTTTAAGATATACCCATGTTTGCTATATTTAGCAAGTGAATCTATATGACACCTAGTTAAATTTGAATTGCAGATAAACAATAGGTTTTGGGTGTTTTTTTCCAGTGTACCAAATATTACATGGGACGCTTTTATATTAAAAATTATTAGTTCTTTTTCTGTGACTCAGATTCTATTGGGCATACTCAGGCACAGTCTCTTGGACACTATGGCTCCTGCACTTTAAGAATAATGATGGTAATAATTGGTGACCCTTTGTCATAGACTGTCACACCCTTTTACTTATGGTAGAAGACCTTCTTGGTTTATTCATTCTTCAACATTACTATGTCAAATGTCACTTTGTTGCACTAAGCCTTCCAGTCTTAACCTTGACCCAAAGGGAGCCCGTATAGATTATTTTCTATTCACTATGAAGAATTTCATATATTGCCTTTTATGTGAATCATCTGCCAATTTGTCAGACTGTGACCTTGAAGAGAGAATGTCCTAATTCTCTACATGCCTCATACAAACAAGCATGTCTTAAACAAGGGGGTTTTGTATTCGTTAGGACAAGCTAGGTTACGCTGCTTTAACAAACAGCCCCCAAATTTCAGCAGTTGTTGCATTCCTGTTGCTATGATCTTATCTCTTCTATCTTAAGCCCTTCCTTTATTTCACTGTTCCTAACTTTAAACAATGTATTGTCAAAATTAAACAAACAAAAAAAGAGGGGGTAGAAGTTGGTACATCTTCAGCATGGGTTGGCAGAAGGTGGGAATAGAGCTTGGATGAACCTACTCACTCTGGGACCCAGGCCGATGTCTCCTACATCTTAGTGCATTCTTCCAGGACCACTGAGGTAGAGAAAGGAAAGTGGAGAGTTGGTCATCTGTCACTCAGTCCTGCTCCATGAGACAGAGAAAATTGTGTGCTGATGCTCAACTTCAAACGGGGAGGGAGGCCCAGTCCTACTGCATGTCCAGAGGATGGGGAGAATGGCATACAGGTGAACAGCCCTAAACACATCATAGAAAAATACATTGGTGGAATCTTTGAATGAGAGCTAGAGAGCTTAGATATATACTCTAACTTCAGGAGTTAATCTTTGTAACTTTAGGAGTCTTTGTAAGCCTATAGTTTTTATTAGTAAAGCAAAATGTACTTCAGGATTCTTGTACATAAGATAAAAACTGAGGATTTTGTTTAAACATAGGAAGAAATAAATATCAAAGTCTCATTAATGGCACTGAATAAAGCAGGAATTATGATCAGAAGTAAATATTATGATAACATGCTCGAATAAAATGGTGACACACTCTAAAGGCATCTTGCTGGTTTTCAATATTTCCATGAAAATTAACTTTACCAGAAATTCTGTTTCCAGAGGTTGAGATCACATTTTCTGTATATTTATACACACATATGCATATGCATGCACACATATCATTTTTAAAATGAACTTAAGACCTGGTTGTATTTCATTTTTATAGAAACAGGACACTGTATCCAGACACCTGCCAATTGTATGTCTCTCTTTTGCATCTCAGTCATTTCCTTGTTCTTCCCGATGTGTCTGTCCCGAGGACCTCAGATCTGGGTTGTTGTGGTCAGATCGGGCTGCTCCACTTGGCCTCCGCCTCTCCATCCCCCTTCGTGCGGGCACCGTCTCCATGGAAACCTCAGGCTGCTCTGCAGGCAGCTCTGCTGCGCCAGGCGGCTGGAGCTGGCACAGGCAATCAAAGAGCGAGGAAGCCTTGAAGAGCCCTGGAAAAAGCTTCCAGTGTAATTGCCGAGACAGAAATGAAAAATGTTATTAATTTGAGACATCCAAGCTCGCGGCGAAACTCCCTGGAGGCTGCATCTCCCCTTGCACCTTGCAGATGTGGTCCTCCCACATCCACGTGCTGCCTGCTCTCTTGGGCCCCTGTCGTCTCCTGGGGTCTAAGGAAAGCGAAAGCAGGGGAGGGTCGCGTGGAGGCTGGGCAGGAGGGAGTCTCCGTGCTGGGCAGCTGCTTACGTGTGTGAACCTGCCATGGCACTTAGGGAATAATATCTGAAAAAACATAGACACTGAATATTGTAGTTAGGGAACCTTAAGCTACAAACTGCAGCTCAGGGTTCTGGAAATAACTTCCAGTCACTTTGGCAGGTGCACAAGCTTTAGAGGAGTTTTCTGATGTGATTGTATATAATTTGAGATCCGGGCGATAGAACACTGCCGAACATTTGCTTCCCCCCATGTTCTCTGAGCATCGACCTGCCCCGAAGATGGGAATAAACACAAGTACAAAGGCTGTTTGTTTCTTGGGCTCCTCTGAACCCTGCCTGACTGGGACCTGACCTTCTCCCTGGGGAGCCTGTCCCAGAGACAAGTGGGGGGAGAGAGCAAAGAAGGGAACACAACTGAGAGAAATGTGCAATGCTTATAATAGAGTTTTCATAACTCTCTTATACCATGTCGGTTAAGACAAACTAATGTAGTTTTTCAAGTATAAAATGAAAAGCAATTCAGAAAAGATATAATCACAACTCTGAGTATGTTTCTGATTCTTCCAAAATGTGTGTTCCTTTTATGTCTCTCTCAGTGTATATACAATTAAGCTAACATGGAAAGCACTTTTTAAAAGAAAAAAGCTTGAATAGAATCTTTGTGCATATCTTTTCTTATATATAATAATTATCTGTTTGATTCTGCCATATAGAAAGCCTCAAAATTTTGCACACTGCTCTTTGATGCTTACAGATTTTAGTTGTTACATGGATTTATATATAGTTTTATAGAATTTGATGTTTATAATTTAAAACTGTGTTCTCTCTTTCTTTTGCTCTGTAGTACTTCTTCACAAATCAAATAAGCATTAGTCCTTTACATTTTGATTCTCTTATGTCTTTGAATTAAAGATCAGTGATAATTTTCAACATAATATAATGATTATGATAACAATTATTTTTATTGAGAGTGAGGAATTTCTTTTTTCAACCTTATTTTCCAGCTGTGATTTGTGCAGTTATATGAAATATAAACTTTTCAATAATAGGCACCTTAAATATTGGGGAGTGTTTTCAAGTCTACTCAATTATAAGAGTTAAAAATTACTTCCTTAACTTTTGAAAATACTCCTTTTGCAAATTAAATACAGATAATTTCTTATATGCTTTATTTATGAGGATAATTCAAAATTGCTTTCAAAAGTTAACATTGAGTCATTATAAAGAATTTTATAGCCCTGGCTGGTGTAGCTCAGTGGATTGAGCGTGGGCCTGCGAACCAGATAATCGTGGTTCGATTCCCAGTCAGGGCACATGCCTGGGTTGCAGGCTGGTTCCCTGCAGGCCAGTTCCCAGCAGGGGATGCACAAAAGGCAACCATACATTGATGTTTCTCTCCCTCTCTCTGTCCCTTCCCCTCTAAAGATAAATAAATAAAATCTTAAAAAAAAAAGAATTTTATAAAATGTTTATCAATTAAAATAACAAATGGCAAAACTCAAAGAATGTAGCTAGTGCACTACATAGAGACTAATATTTAGCATTTAATTCATATCTTGCAAAAGAGGAATAATTGACAATTTATAAGCTTGTGTTCATCTCAAGAAACTAGAAAAAAAGCAATGGACTAAAAGGAAAGCAAGCAGATAAAAGCCAGCTGTTAAGAATATGCATCAAAAGGCATTTTGAAGAACCCAACCATGATTTAGTAATAGTTTTTTTTTCCTTAGTCACAGATGACCTCAGAATTTAAGCAGAGGGGATTTAAAGTAGGAGATTGGTTATAGAGTTGAAAGAAAAGCTGAGAATTCAAACAAGAGGGCAGAGAAGTAACTCAGGAACAGCAAAGACTTAGGTGGTCCCCAAAGGTCAATAGTGCTGAGATGGAGAAATGATGGCTTCAAGGGGTAAGGGAAGGCAGTGTCACCAGAATCCCAGCTCTGGATTTTCTAGAGGGAGAGGCCCATCCAGCAGGATACAGAGCCATGGAGAGGATGCAGCAGCTGTGGGAGAGGCTATGGGAGGTGAGAGGGTGGGAGAGGGATGCTCTGTAGTCTCCTGCCCAGCCTGCTGCCAGGGCCTCCTGTTGGCTAAACTCAGCTGGAAGCTTGCTGCTACAGATGCACAGAAAACTGCCTGCAAGGCACCCCTGTGTTGCAGGGCAGAGCTGAGAAGTTAAAGGGAGGATCTGAGGACAAAAGGAAGGGAGCAACCAGCAGTTATTGTAATTCCCCAAAGTAACGGGTCAAGGAGAGAAACCAGTGGTCATTTTAATCAGCACTTAAAACATTTCAGTAAATTTTAATAATATGTCATAGTTAATATTTATAGTAAACTAGGAATTAAAGGGGATATTCTTAACCTAAGTAATACTCTCTAGGTTTATAGTGCCATTTTGATCATGAAAACAAAGGGATATGTGTTTTCATTGCTTCTTTGTCTTCAGCCATCACAATAAGACAAGAAAAGAGAGAAAAAGCAAAGCATTGGAAAAAAAGAAAAATGTTTAAAAAATATCTGCAGATCACATGAGTGTTTACATATAAATCCTAAAGGAATTTTAGGATTAACTATCAAAACTATGGAGAATTCAGCATGTTTTCTAGATCAAATATTAGAATGTTCAATGTGGCTTATTTCTTTCATGCTTGATTTATAGTGACAATTCAAATTACTTTTAAAATGTAACTTAAAGACATCATAACTTTTGAAAATATTTATAATTCGAAGCCAACTAAAAAGGCAGGTTTTTAAGGTAATGTTTTATGCAAGTCACTCTCTTGGACTCTTTTCCTCAGTTTTACTTTCTATGTAAAGTTATCTTATTATTTTATTTTAGTATTTATATTCTTTTAAATTATATATACTCGTGATGAGAGTCAGATTGTTGAAGGCATGTAATGTTAATTTTAGTTCTTTGATTGTATTAAACCTGTAGACTTACAGAAAGAAAATTCTTCTCTGTGAAATTCATTTGTGACCCAAGTTACCTTGTTGAAAGATTATACATAAAATCTCTAACATATATATTTTTAAATATATTTTCAATCATAAACATGACATAGCTTTTTTCGCTTTTTCAAGAGCATAGAGCTGACTATTCAGCTCTGCCAGCAATTAAGGAAATGCTATATTTTTAGTTCCATCCGATCTTTCTTAATTATTTCACAATGGAGAGGTAACTTATATGAAATATGTTTATTTTGATCTTAAATTTATGAATAGGTGGTAAACTCACAAAGAGTCAATAAAATTTCCTTGTGACCTAATTCACCTTGAAAGATAAAATGATAGCAGTTAATAAGAATAAACCTTAGCCCTCTCAATGTACTTTCCCTCCATTCTCTGGTTGTGGGAGCAGGGGTACCGTAATTCACTGTCTGCTGGCTGTCTTGTTTGGTTTGGAAAAGATGGTCATGCTTTAGAGTAACTTTCCATTTTAAACTCTCAATTCAGGTCATTTCAGGTACCGTCATGATATTCATTAACTTTCAAATACTTGTTCAGGTTGGGTCTGCCCTACACATTACACACATTTTGGAACTACCTTTTGCTTTGTTTGTTGGCTTGTTTTTTGTTTGTTATTGCATAAGAGTTTTGGACAGATAGGCAAGAAACCACTGAATAATTATTGAGGAATAAATAGGTTTTCTGCAGGAAGTATCTAGAAATTGTCGAATAAAATCATACTAGTTCTTTACCCAGCCCCTCTAAAAAATATCTAATCATTTCTCCTTCCCAATGATGGACCAGGAAAATTTCCAGTGAATACTACTACTACTGCAGTTGACTTCTATTCTTATCTGATCTCAAGTCACAGAAGTTATGAAGACTATTCTCATTTTAAATGATTAAGACATGAACTACTTCACAAGGAAGAACCAAATGTTCCATGGGGATCATTCAGAAACACAAGCTGAGTCTCTAGAAGGTGCTAGAAAGTCTGTCTTTGGTATCAGTGTATGAGAATTTGGTAAATTGTCAGTTCAGTTTCCTTAAACTTCACAATCTTCTTTTTAAAAACACACATTGTTATATATCAGGTAGTTCTGAAAGAAGTTACATTGTAAACAGAAAGTGGGTAGTCCATGAAGTAAGCCTTCACTGAATGCCTTTTGTAGATTTGCTTCAAAGTAATAGGGAGAAGGAGCTATTTCGTATTTTGAATGTAGATCACCAGTCATGAAACCAACACTGTGATCAAATGACTGACTTAGTCTAGTTCTATTGCTTTATAGTGCCCCATTCACTCTACTTGTGGTTGCTTTGAGAACAAAGACTATTATTTCATCATAAACTTTAGAAATACTACTTTGACATTAATAAGCTTATGTTAATTATCTCAAATTATAGTGCGTTTACCACTACTAATGTGTTTCGTGAAATATCAATATTTTGATACAAAGTGAATACATTTTAATGTTAAAATATTTTCTCCTTCAAGACTAATGTATATTTTTGGCAAGAACACTTCAAAAATGTGATATTGACTGTTCAGATTCTAACTACTTAACATTTCCATTTTCATGTTGGCCTTACATAATCTATACACACTTGGACATCACATTGAACTTTTCAGAGCCTCAGATTTCATCTCTGAAATAGTGGCGTGGACTACCTCTATGACTGAGTACTATCCGCGGTCTGATGAGAGCCAGTTTTCTGGTTCACGGAGGACCATCTTCTTGCTGTGTCCTCATGTAGCAGAAGGGGTGAGGGAGCTCTCTGGAGTCTCCTTTATAATCCCATTTCATGAGGGCGCCACACTCATCATATAATCACCTCCCAAAGGCCCAACCTCAAAACCCCGTGACAGTGGGGTTTAGGATTTCAACATATGCATTTTGGGGGACACAAACAGTTGATCTGTGTTGATGGTTTAGAGGGAAGCCTCATTCCTGAGTCTCCACCGAAGGTTAATGTTGTATAAATCGATGTGACAAACTTAGGTCTCGATGGGTCTCTAGTGCATTTAACCTCATCTCTGCCTTGGAATTTGTGGAACTTTCCCTCCTGACACTGAGCCCAGCAGGTCCTGGCACCCGTTCCCCGTGACTGGATGCTGCAGAGGGGTGGATACAACCAGGAGGGAAAGGCGTTCTCTGCTCCTCAGAGAGATGTAGAGATGACAGGTTTTCTTATTCTGCCTTGTCAAAGCCAGCTGAACACTTGATGCATTTTTAACACATCCTTTTTATAGGAAATTGAGCTAAGGGAACTTTTCATTTATTATCAAGTTTAATTCAGGGAACTTTGCAAAAGCGTGTTCATAATGAGCAGATCTGGGTCTCCAGTATTTCTGCCTGCACAGCTAAGTCATGCGTATCCCTGCCCTCCATTGTAATGGTTAGATTGGCCACTATGCAGGGCCAGCTTCCACGTGGAGCAGGGTTTCTTCACCTCTGCATTGCTGGCCTATAGGCCGGATGACTCTCGATTGTGGGGAGCCATCCTTCTGGCCCACTCCTGGAGGCCATTTTCATGGGTGCAGGAGGCTTCAGCATGATAGTCACTCTGTGAGCATTTGCCCAGTGGTTCTCATGCCCCAGCCAGGTCTCCCCAACATTCTAAGTGCAGGCATCTGGAGATTTTACACCTAATACCGATGAGCTGCTATGCGACTGTAAAGATCAGAGCCAGTCTCCATCCTGGGATTCTGTGCATGCCGCTCTTGTTCTGCAGTTGCTTTCACCTGGCTGGTTAAAGATGGCGCTGAGACGCTGCATATGGTACCAGCTCTGTGATGGATGCAGAACAGACGCTGCTGGGAGTTAAAGCAGGAAATGAGGAAAACTTTGAGATGTCCAGCACTGCTTAATTTTACTCCTGTTTTTAATATGTGCTTGTGATTTATGAATAGATCATTTTCTTAAGTCACAATGTAAGTTGGCATTGCTCTGATCCTGTGAAAGTTCTCGCCTTAGGATCCCAGCTTTGCAACTGATTTGCTATGTGATTTGGGGATCCGTGTCTGGCTGATTGATATTTGCATAGGTCTCATTGAGCATCGATTATTGTTGAATGAGTGAGTGATGAAAGTGTCTCCCTGTCTGTCACTAAGAAAAAAGGTGGCTGGTCTTTCGAGTTACTCCTAGTTCTAGCACACCATGATTTTAAACATGGGGGTTATTTGTCTCTCACATGGGAACCCGCATGTTTTCTGCCACTGTGACAGGCCTCTGTTAATGGAAGAGAACGGCCATTTCTTGGAGGAGAGAAAATCTTAAACAGCTCATTAAACTTCTGATTGGCTGATTATAATAATCTGAGATGTTCTTCTTCGTCTGTACCATTTTTTGGTGATTTCGTATTTTCTTCTTGCAAATAAAAACAAAAACAGCAATTATTTCTTGCCTCAAATAATTATTAGATGTGTTTTCTGAAACCAGTCCAAAGTCTGAGCAAAGGGCAATTTTCCTGTCTAGAATTAACACGACACAAAATTAGCACTGCAGCTTTTAGCAAGTTCCTGCTTCTCTGGAATAACAACTTGTTGAAGCTGCCCTCAGCTTCACCATATATTTTGCATTAGCCAGCCAGCTGGGTATCCTAGGCAAGGTCATTATGCCTTGGCAGTCGAGAAGGCATTGAGTTGTGAGCTTGAATCAGTATCATGTGGTATTACGTACAGACCTGTGATATTCAAAGGAGGCTGGGTAAAGAAAATTTAATGCTGTATCATGCATTTGTCACAATGATAGATGTGCTTGCAGATATCTAGAAAAATTTTTACAGCTTCTCTGCTGCTCCTGGTGAGGTGTCACGGAGGCAGTGACTTGGAGTGAGTTCATGATGACTGGAATCTTGTATCGATTGGGGCCACAAAGAATAGCACACAGTTATTGATCATTCTCTGGATTCTAAGAGAGACCTAATGGTGCTTGATTTCTCTCTCTCCCTGTGCATTTTGCATGAGCAGTAGTGTAGCTTGTTATCAGGCCAAAACAGGAAAGATTATTTCATTATGGCAAGAGCTCTTTTATTTGTTCACGGGAAAGTGCACTATAATATTTATTTAGCACTTTGGTATGCCAGGCACTGTCCCCCATGCTTTATAGATAACTGCCTCCTTAACTTCTCCCAACGGGTTTCTGAGATAGATTTATTTTTTAATTTCCTGTATCATAGATGTCATGTAGGGCCTCCTGATTTTCCCAGATGGTTAACCTTGGCCTGTACTCGCATTTCTGTGGCCACTGAGCTACGGGCATCTTCCACTGTACACTTCCTGATAGTTTACTTGCTTCCCTGTAGCCAGGCCCAGCGCCCTCACACGCTTTCAGTTGTAATTGATTATATTAGTTTTCTGTTGCTGCTATTTCACATTTCCGTATCTTTAGTGGCTCAGGCAGCACAAATCTACTCTCCTATTGTTTAGGTTAGAAGTCCAATGTGGGTTCACTTGGCTGAAATTGAGGTGCCAGCAGGGCTGTACTCCTTTCTGGAGATTCTGTGGGAGGATCCATTTCTTGCCTCTTCCGGCTTCTAGAGGTTGCCACATTCTTTGGCTCATGGCCCCTTCTTGCATCTTCAAAACCAATGACACCTGATTGACTACTCATATCACATCCCTTCCACCTTTTCATTGGCCGCCTTTGTTCACATTTCAGGACCCTTGTGAGTTCCTTGAGATAATCCAGGATGATCTCCCTATTGCAACATCAGCTGATTAACTGCCTTCATTCTCTCTGCAACCTTAACTCCCTTTTGTGTGTAATGTGGAATAGCCACACATTCCCAGGATTAGAATGTAGACATCCCTGAGGGCTGTCTTCTGCCTTCCTTTGTGACTCAGCCTTTGCTGGTGCCTATTGATAAGCTGTTAACTCCTTTGCTGGTCTTCATTAACGAGCTTTTATTTCAATCATATCAGGAGTGAATTCAGTTTACGAAGGCTGAAGAAGATGGTGATTATAACACCTCTCTGCACCTTTATCTCATTTCTTTTTCTCCGAAGTTATGGGTAGGTTTTCCTCTTTTCTCTTCCCATCTCAGCGCACTTGAAATCTCTCTCTGTCAGTAACAAATGGGCTACCAAAAAAAAAAAAAAAACCAAACCGAAATGAAACAAAACAAAATGAAACTTTATAACAACAAAGTATTATTCATCCTGAAAGAAACCTTAGCGAATATGCCGTTTTCCATCTCATTTAGCCCCGTTTACAGATTACCAACAACAATAACTGGGACCACACAGCTTGTGACTCATCATAGACAGTGGTTTTCATCCAGGGATAATTTTGCCTCCAAGGGACACTTGGCAGTGACTAGATACATTTGTTCCTCACAACTAAGGGAGGGTGGGTGGTGGTGCTACTGGCATCTAGTTTGTAGAGCTGAGGGATGCTTCTAACATCCTTCAGTGCACAGGAGGGCCCACACCAGAGAGTGATCTGCCCCATAATGTTATCAGCTTGTGGTTCAGAAGCTCTGCTGAAGTCAGCATGGCTAGCTGCATGGTGGATCGAGGAAAGTCTGCCTGAATGCCAGTCCCAGTCTGCAGTCAGGCAGGTGCTGAGACCAGTAAGTTGAGGCATCATTCCAGAGAAGAAAGGCGACACTTTTGTGTAAACTTTTTACTTTTCTTGGATGTAAGATTATAGTATTTATTTTGCATGAATTGTATTCAGAGAACTTGTAAATATCCAAATGCAATCTCTTCCCTTCATGACTTCCACTTTTTTTGGTGGTACAATAATGATTTCTACTAAATAACTGAAAAGAAATTTCTAAGAAGATAGGCGTCATTTGTCTTCCTTTAAAATGAAATGACTGTTTGCCTCTGTGAACCAAGCCTTTTCGGTCCTGATTGGATGTCAGCGAAGAGCCCCCGCTGGCAGCATCTCTGAGTCATCTCTTAGGGCCCCACCTCTCCCTTTGGAGGAGTGTCTTTCTGTGTTTCAGGGAGACAATCACATTAGGGAATAATTAGGAAGTGGAGATGCTGCCCTGAACAGTAAAATAATACAGATGATCCAATTAGGGTGAACCAACAGAGAAGTCTCAAACCATTGCAGAACTGAGTTCTGTTTTAGATGGACCTCAAATTGGACCTTAGGTAAGATGTTAGCCTTGGGTGTACATCTGCTGACCTCAAGTACCTACCATACCTATTACACAGAGAATGGTGGAGGGGATTCTAGGATTCTGAGGTATAAAGCCATCCCTTTGTCTCAGACAACTATAAATCAGACTATTCCTGATTGTGTGTTAACTTCTATAGAATATGTTACCTGAAAAACACTATTACCACATTCTCAAATTTACTTTAAACAGAAGTGGTGTTTTGGTAGAAGAAGCAAAGTATGGATGGTGATTACAAATTTATGCTACTTACATACTTGCAGCAAATTGACACTCAGCTAGCAGTTGTTAAGTTGAGCTTCTGGTGCTCAGAGATTATTATTTTCATAAAAATCAGCGCTAAAAAGAATGAGCTTCCCTCCCCTTCTGCTTTGCCCTTTGTAACACATATGCAAGCACCTATTGTCCTAATAATTAAATTTACCACTTGAAATGATTAATAATTTCATTGCCTTGGTAGCATCCTTCCATGTAGTGCTTTTACCAATCAAAAATAAGTGGTTTGGAAGCTGGGCCAGCTGTCATGCATGGGATCATGTTGTGACCTATCTGGCCCCATAATTTGATTTATTCCCTTGGAGTAAAATCCTTTGAGATCCATAGCCTTCAAGCTATGAAAGGTAGTAATTTTCAGGATATATTATTTATGCTATGAGACAATAATTATTTGGCAATCAACAATTCTGTTATTAAATGTCTATTTGTGTAACAATGTGTTGGGTACCACAGAGAATGTGTATGAACATTAATATGTGATTTATTCTCTTAAGAGAATGCTTCCAACTCGATTAGGAAGATATGGTTGAAAGATATAAATGTTTTTATATAAGTTTAAGGGTTAAATGAAATACAAGAAAATAGATGTGACCAGGCCTCACTGCTTAAACAGGGAGTGCACAACTGAGTCTTGAAGTCTAACTAGTCTTTATATTTTATTTTAGCCCTAATTTTCCTGTTGTATGGGATACAGAAGACAATTTTTAGCCTGTCTTTCGATGATACTCACTTTATTTCATTCATATGCAATTTGATATTCAGTTTAATTTTTCCCTTATTTATACCACCTTATTCGTATTCAAAGATGGACTGACAGTAAATCTGAAGGAGTTTGAGAAGTGTCAGGAGGCTAAACCTGGGAGAGTTAGCCCTGTGCTGAAAGAAATGTATTGAAGAATAACCAAGGAACAGTATTCTAATAGTTGTTATAAAATCAAGCCTTATTTTTTGGAGGAAAGGGTAGTAACTCTTCAAAATGTCATCTGTTGCCCTTGCTGACTAGCTCATTTGGTTAGCAGGTCATCCCAATAGGCCAAAGGTGTGGGTTCAATCCCCAGTTAGGGCACATACAAGAAACAACCAATTAATGCATAAATAAGTGGGACAAAAAAAGCAATGTCTCTCTGTATTTATGTCTGTCTGTCTCTCTCTCCCCTTTCCTCCTTCTTCTCTAAAATCAGTTAAAATTTTTTTAACAAATATCATCTACTTAGGATTATAAGGTAACACACTAGAACTTCTGTTTTGGTGCTAATGCTAAGACGCACATCTTTTTTTTTTCCAGTTTCCTAATGCCGTACCGTGCAAAGGCACTTAAAGGTTGTGCTGAATAGGTGAAATACAAGTTTATTTCCAAACATAGTGCTTTTAAAGAATAAAAATGTCATGTTAGTGAGTACTTGGATGTAGTCCATGATTTGCAAGAAAACTTCCTCAAAATTTGACCGTCCTAAAAATACTATAGCAAATGTGAATTCTTAGAGCAAATACTATCACACTTACTAGTTCCTATTGGCTAAAACAGAACAGTTTTTGAGAAAAGTTTCATTATCATTGGTCCATATTTATATGATATAATTGTAGATAATTTGGTCAAATCATCAGTTGGAAGAAGTCTTGATTTTTATTGTCCATTTAATTCCATTTCATCTAATTAGAGTAGAAAGTGATAAAAGCCAGGAGAAAAAAAATACTGCAAGGTTAGAAGAATCAGTATGAAAAGACAGGGTGAACTATTTAAAATTTAAGAGAGAGTGGTCAGGGTTGGCTACATTGGAAAATGTTGGTTGAGCTAAAGTTTCGAGAAGGTGGGGCAGGTAGCCTTGGGTATCTGGGAGAGGAGCAAGGAAACTCTCGGTGAGGCCCTGGAGTAGGGGATGCACAGTGTCCTCGACTGGTAACAAGGAGGCCCACTGTGGCTGGAGCGCAGGGGTCATAAATCATAGGAAATGTCATGACATCAGAACGGTAATGGGAGACAAATCCAGTGCTCCATAGACCACTGTGAGGGCACAGTAGCTTTGAGAGTTTTGAGAGGAGACCTGACACAATCCAACTCAGGTTTTAAAAGGATCTCTGATTGGCTGGCCAGATTGTGTGCAGGTGAGGGTGGATGCTGACGCTCAGCTGGGAGGCTCCTGTTGGGTTCCGAATGAGAGGGGTCAGATTGGACACTGGTGTAGAGATGGTGATCATATTTTTGGATATGTTCTAAAGTCAAAGGATCTGCTGCCAAAATGGACAGTAGTGTTAGAAACAGAGGGACAAAAGACAACTTCAAGTCGTTGACATAGAGTGAAGTTCAGTGGGAGGAGTTTAACAGATCGCTTTTGTTATTATGTTGCAGTTAGGCTGTGTTAGGCTGTGTTAGGTGTCAGCAGTTTAGTAGACACTGAAGTGGAGGTGTCTGGTAGGCTGTAGATTCCACGAGACTGTACCTGCGCAGAGGGCCGAATGGGACTCCGAGATGTGAGGTAATCATGTTACATGCACATAAAGTGGACTACGTATGTGGAATTGTGTCGTGGTTTGTTTTCTGTCCAAGTCATATTTTCTGTGGTTTATAGTGTAGAGGGCAGTAACAGGAAGAACAGTCTATTACCTTTTAGGAAACCGTCTGTTAACAATGCTATTTAGATTGTGATTTGCAATAGAAAGATTTCTGAAGACATGATCTTTACCTTTTGACAACAAAAAGAAACCTCATGTTTTATGGGGAGAAAAATTTTACTGGAGTAATAAGATGTAGGTGGTAAGTTAGGCAGACATTATGCCGTGCTCTGTACTTACAGTATTTACAAAGATGTACTATTTAATGTGAGATCTTGGAGTAAGTGGGATTTGCTAATCTTCTACAAACACTGTGATATTTAAATGTCACTTTACATTAACTGAGGTCACTGCTTGAACAAAAGTCAATGAAAAGTTCTAATTTGTATCTAAATCACCTGGTTTAACTTGTAGGAAAATTATAGCATCTGTTAAAAAATAACCAACTCAACTTTGGTTTCCATAGGATATAATTGTTTCAACTGATAAAACTCTGTGCATGTTTTTAATTTTTCCTAATTTTAACTGGACTACAGCTTATGCATATTATAGAATTTTAAATAGAATTACCAGAAACCCAATTAAGATGCTACAAGGTAAACTTTACAGATGAGCTTAAAAGTACTCAGCTGTATTATAAAATTGGTTATAAACCTCTGTGTTAAACATTACTGATTATGTATCTTTTGAAATGATATCAGATACTGTATAATTAAAACAATAATGATCACAACTATGCTTTAAGATTTACTAGGGAGAGAGTTGTACAAAAGTAATTACACAATTGACTAGTGGTTGAAACATTAGTTAAGTCTCAGAAAGTCATTGTATAGAAGGAACTGTGAGTGCCGTTTTGCTTAGAATATGTAATGCTTCTGAGCAGAGGAATTGAACATGAAATTGAAATACATTAATAGCCACTGAGCCTTGGTAACAAAACATCCCTATTTAAAAAACAACTTTTAAAAATAATATAAATACACCACCTATATATTCAAGGATTTACTCTGTAACATGTAATGAAATCGTTTGCTAGTTAATTCCAGTGTGTGTGAGCAAGTATAACAGAGAACACTACTTAATAAAAATAAGCTTTAGAGCCAGAGTTGGTGGCATGAAGTGCAATTTTTTCATTCTCAGTACTTCTGCAATTTCTATTTTCATGGGAAATTGAAGTGGATCTGCCGAAATACTGATAGAAGCACCGTTCCTCTGGCATTTTCTGCAGATTGCAAGCCTGGGACATATAAAGTGGAGTTCAGTCTCTGAATGAATCTGTACTTCAAATTTGGTATTCAGTGAAGTTGTCGAGTTTTTACATGTTGTGTTGTATCATGATCTGATTTAACTGTCAGTATTTTGAAGATTTAACCTGGTGGGTTGTGAGTCATGTGATGAGCCAACATGTGTTGATGTTTGTATAACAACAGAGCAACAATTCAAAATAGATTGTTTTCTTTTCTTACCATGACAGTTTTTTGTCTACATAGCACACTAAAGACTGGAGGGAGAGCTACTTGTTTCTGGTAGTATCTGTACTGCACTTTGCTATAGTAAGAGCAGGGATGGAGGACAGAGAGCTTAGTACCAAGTAGAGAAGCTACCCACAGCTATTCTGCTTGGTCTGATGAGAGGAGATCTGCTGTGGAAAAGGCTAAGTGGGAAGGAGATGCTGGAGCAGAAAATACTGGGACAGAGACTAACATTGCGTGAGGCACACGTGTAGGTCTAAAAGATGAACCCTAGTGTCAGTGGATAGACAGTTCTGAGAGTGAGTGTGTGCAGACCCAGGGCCAGAAATAATCTGGACCCTCACTCAGTGGACAGAAGGCCCGTGAGAAGCAGGATGGTGACCAGCAGAAGCCCTCCAGGACCGTGCGGAGATGCAAGGGCCAGATCATGCCAGACCTTAGAGTCCCCTGTTGTCTAAGAAGTGGGAATTTATTCCTTCTATAATAATTTCGTGATCACTGGCTCTGAGGATTGATGGAATGGTGTTTTCATTATTATTGCCGTTGTTGTTGTTGTTTAGTATGTTTTGTTTTTTCTTTCCAGATGTGTTGCCCATGAACACGTGCAAGTGGTAGTTAACTTGGGTGGAGATAGAGCAAACTGCGGTCCGTGGCACCATGTGTTGAGTGTAATACGTTTGGCACAGAAGTGAACTGCTTCAGTCCTTCATAGGGAGAGATGTCAGTGTTAAGGGAAAGGGGAGATGTCATACAGGATGGAACTTGCGCTGTGTCTTAGCTGGCAGTCCCGAAGGAGATGCTATTGTAGAAGTTCAGAGTATGGTGCAGGGTTTGGCCAGGTTCCGACATGTTAGCTTTGAAAGCTGGGGATCCTCTAGTCTTAGCTGTGAAACATCGACCATCCCCGAGCCTGCTTCGTTAGGTTTGTCAACTAAATGAGACAATACATGTAAAGCACTTAACCTGGGGGTGGCATGTCATGTTGGCTGAAATAGTAGCTTCTACTGTTGCTCCTCGTCCCACCGAAGCAAGTTCGTTGGGCAGGTACAGAGTAATATATGCATTGGAACTAAGAATATGCACCTGAGATAAAACAATAAACTGGATACAGAATTCACACAGAGCAGTACTAGAAGGGGAGATGAGGAAAATAGGACAAATACTGGTATTTTGTTTCTTATATTATGAATCAACACTTCAAAACAGCAAGAGGGACCAATTCTGGATTTCTTTGCTCAAGAAGCACTTCAAGTGCTCAATGTCACCCAACGCTCCACCCCTTCATCCCATACCTATCAACTGGGTATTTGACTACCTGTGAAATGTGGGGGTTTCTTTGTACACGTCCATACTGATGTCTTTATCTGGGGTGCTCAGTAAAACTGACCATGCTACCTGTTTGTGTGATTAGACAGATGCCAGGGTTCTAGAAAATGATTAAGAAGGCTCATAGGGATGCATTGGTAATGAGGAAGATTGAATTCAAGCTGGAGCAAAAAGAATGGAAGATGACCATTAGCACATCTAGTATAAAGTCACTTTAAGAGAGTACAGAGCTGGGTACCCCATTATCTGTAATTTCATTCTATCACAATTGTTTTTTGGAATTAAGTCCACTACCAAGAGCATGCGGTAAGGAGACGCAGACTTGTGTGGGCCCCAGGCAAGTGTCCCTTCCAGCCTTGTGCTGACCATGAGCAGCCCTTGTCTAATCCTGGTTTGAAGATCTGTGTTGAAATCGCTATATGTTAACATTTGCATTCTTCCTTTTACTGTATGCTGTGTGCTACCTCAAGGCACATGAGAGAGCAGGCAGGCATAATCTTCCATGTAGGGAGAGGATATGTTTTCTTAAATAGCACAGGTAGTCAGTGATTAAATTTGTCCATCTATAGCTTAGTTCAAATTTATTAAATATGACATTGGGCAGGTTAACACATACTTAATGTATATTAGCTCTTATGCTTATTAGCCCCAAAGATCGAAGATACTCTTATGAGTCAAGAGTTTTTTACATTATTCTGGACCCAGATGATAAGATTTGCATTACCCATTAGAACACAAATATAAATTCATTAATAAAAGGTGGCGGGAACATTATTTTTCTGCTTACCACCCTTCCCTCACTTCCATGCGCCAGGAAGAGCATCTTCACTATGGTCTGTGAGGTCATGCCCCTTAGACCACCGTACCCCAAGCCACACTTGGTGTTTCCCTGTTTCTTGCATAGACCAGGTGTGTCCCTGCCTTGGTGCCTTTGCATTTGCTACATGTTCCTTTGTAAATGTCTTTGCCAGAACTTATACCTGATACAGCTGGCTCATCCTTGCCATCTTGTGCCTTGTTCAGAGGTTTTCTGCACAGGGAGGCTCATTCCTATGTGCTTTCTTACATAAGATTTCAGTGAATCAGGTGAGAGTGAATGACATTGAAATATGAAGACAGATATTCTATTATTTAAAACGAAATTTAGAATTTAGGAATAGATTCCTGATGTCAGTACTATAGGGATGTTTTTTCAAGTACAGACAGCTAATGAAGGGTGTGAAAATTTCAAAATGCACATTCTGAAAACAACTAATTGGACATTGATGTGTCTTTATCACTGACTAATTTTAACTATGAGGGTGGTAGATGAGAAGTTGATAAATTGAAGAACAAACAGATTATGTAATGTTAAAGGGATTTCCATATCATGTTTCCATTTTGGTTGGACACTCAATATAAAGTGCTGTGATTGTGGTTTTGTTTCTTGTAAAAGTAACTCATCAGGTAAAGCTCAGATTTATACTGGTCCAAGTGTACATTGTAGTCATATTATATAAAGCTCAGTTGCAGCCACATTATCAGTAAATGCATCATACCTCATACTACATACATGTTGAAGGAAGATATATGTTTGGTACTATCTGTCTTTCTTTTTTTAGCTGTAAACCTGGGACCACATTTGACTTACCAATCCATTCATCCTGCAGATATAGTCGCTGATGCTTTGTAGAGTCTGTCCTGTGTTTAATTCCACTCCATCCTTATCACCTCTCTTTTCTGCACTATTGTCTGTTCCAGTCTCTGTGTAGCCTCTTTCCCATCTGAGACTCAAATGCTTGCTGAACTGTCATCCTGAGCTGCATTTGGTGGATATAGAGAAATGCAGCCTTTCTCTAAAACCTTCAACAACTGTGTACCAAAAAAGTAATAAAGATCAGACTGCCCACATGACAGTCATATTGCAATGACATGTCCAGCCTCTTCTTTTACAACGTCCTTCGTTACCTCCTTCCTCCTGGCCATGCCTGACCAACTGCCATGGAAACCATTCCTCACATAGTTAATCTCCCAGAATGTTACTCAATTTCTTCTTAGAGTGGTGACATCAGAAGCTGCATTTTGCTTCATATTTTTGGTAGTCTTTCCAGGTCTGAATACCTCCTAATATTGTAAACTCCCAGGGAAAAACCCTCATGTTGTATTTTTATTGTCTTTCCCAGTTCATAGCATGGTGGCTGATTCAGAGTTATTGGTGGGTGGACGTTTGTGAGCTAGAGATTCTGTGTCCTGCCAAACACAGTACAATTTACCAGTGAACACAGTATTTACTCAGTGTTTTCTAAAGACATTTTCTTGCAACCAAACACTATAACCTAATCACTTGAACAAAATAGTCAAAAGTCAAGTTTACTTCTCCATCAGAATCTTTTCTTTTGGGAGGTGATGGCTTAGGGTAGTGGTTCTCAGGTTTTGATTCACGTCCCCACCATTGGGAAGCTCATGGTGCCTCAGACTGCTGAGTCCCAGACCAGCAGTGTCTGATTCATTCGTCTGGCTGAGGTCCTAGAAGGCGCAGGTCTGACGGGTTTGCAGGTGATGTGGATGCTGCTGTGCCAGCACCCCACTGAGAGAACTCAGATTTAGGGCAACCAGGAATTGCTTGGTGCTCCATCCTCAAGTTACTGAGTCAGGGAGTGTTCGCTCTGTGGACAGTCTTAACATTGGAGTCGAACCCAGCATCGGCTCGTGTATATTTTGCCCACCCCTTTGGTTTCGGATTCCCTTTGTTTCTTCACCTAGTGAGAAGGTGCTTCCCCACCTCTACTCCTCTGGCCTTTATGTAATTGGCAGGGAAAATGCTTTCCCCTGCTGGGTGCATACATGGAACATTCCATTGTTGGTTTCCTCACACTTGGTTACCTGCAAGAATTTCTGTTGCACACAGATCTCAGTGCTTCCTAGGTGGTAGTCCATTTAAGCCTCTGGATAAGTCCAGGGGTCGACTGCACTTTTCTAAGGAGGGAAGATTTGGTCTGAGGCTAGGTACATAGTAAAGGTAGGTGGTCCGGGGGTCAAACCCAGGCGCCTCACCACCTCCTTTGGTCTCTTTCTAGATAAAAAGAGCTGCTGTTGTCCTTATCTCAACCTGCAGCCTGATGCTTGCTCCACAAATCCTTTTGGCATGTCCTGTTAGTCCCTGGGCGAAGGCTGCCCTCTGGGCAGCACAGGGTTTTTACGCCTGAGTGCAGAAACCCAAGTAACCATCACTCTTTAAGGAACTGTGTCTTAATCAGGCTTATTTTGGTTGGTGAGTGCAGCTGCACAATTACAATTACAGTGTATTTTTACCACTTGCTTTATAAAAAATGACAGTGCACAGCAAATGTGCAGAAGAGAAGAGTGGCTCCTCCGATCCTGTGATCTTGCACTTTTGAATTTATAGTTTCACATGCATCATCATATTTGGTCTTAAGCATAAAAGCAGCAACAAAAAACCCATGAAACATTGTCCTGGTTTTACAGAGAAGAAGCTGAGTCTCAGGGAAGTTGAAGAAGTTATTCAAAGGCAAATCACCAAACCAGAATCCAGGCTCAGCTCCAGGTTCTTTAATTCTTAATTCAGTGCAGATTTCTCTACATATTAGGGATTTACATGAAATTGAAGTATATGTTTGTAAAATTTAGCGGGGATTTTGCAAATATTGTGTAGAAATTTTTAGATATTTTATTTATTTATTTTTAGAGAGAGGGGAAGGGGAGGGAGAGAAACATTAGTGTGTGGTTGCTTCTCATGTGCTCCCTACTGGGGACCTGGCCCACAACCCAGGCGTGTGCCCTGACAGGGAATCGAACCAGTGACCCTTTGCTTCTCGGGCCCCAATCCACTGAGCCACACCAGCCAGGGCTCTGTGTACAATTTTTAAGTTAGATTTTTTAGTATTTATCTATTCACCAAAGTTTGCTGAGCCCCATCTTCAACCAGCCACTCTTCTAGGTGCTTAGAATATATTACTGAACAAAACACAGAGACACCTATTACTGTGGAGTTGATACTGTAATGGTGGGAGACTGACAATAAGCGGTTAACATACATGAGTAAACTACATTATATCTTAGAAGCCAATAAGTTTTATAAAACGTGAAAGGGTTGTAGAACAAGGCAAGGGAGAAGGGAGAACAGGCAAGGGGATGTCGCTGAACTGTTACTTTGGATAGTTAGGTAGAAGTGATATGTAAGCAAGAAACAAAGAGAGTTGCACCATTAACCTGCCTGAAAAAAGACTGGTCCAGGCACAAAGAGCAACAGGGATAAAGGGCCACATATAGGAGTGGGATTCAAGAATAGCAAGAAGGATGGTGTGGCTATGGGATGAAAAATAGGGGGATGTATTAGAGAACTAATGCTCAGACAGATTTTCCAGGGCCTTACATGCCATCGAAAGTGCTGAGCCAGGGAGTGACATGACCCAATGTGAACTTACATACATCGGGCGGCTCTGTTAAGCATAGGCTGTAGGGAGGCAATGGCGGAAGCAGAGAGAGCGGTGAGGAGACTGCATCGTGAGCCATGTGAATGAAGACGGAGTTCAGACGAGGAAGAGAGAACAGTGGAGGTGGCAAGAGGTGATAAAATGCTGGATATATTCACACAGTACAGGCGGCAACTGAATGGCCTAATGGATTGTGTATAGGAGGGAATGCAAGAACAAGCTGAGTCAAGAATGATTCCCAAGATTTTGGCTCGAGCAACTGTGAAGGATGGAGGTGGCATCAAATGAGAATAGAGATAGAGCAGGTTTGACAGGCAGATAAGTTTACAAGATCAGTTTTGAGTTCAGAAGGCCTCTTGGGCATCCAGATGTCAGTGATGAGTAGGCGGAGGGACAGAGGAGTCTGAGTCCTGATTGGGTGCAGTCCCTCCCTATTCATCAGCATGGGCACGCTGTTTAAAGCCATCTTCTTTGGAGATGAGATCCTCAAAGAAGTGAGTGTGTAACTAGATCAGAGGGTTTAGGGCCACTGAGTTCTGGTGCAAGTGTTATGGGAAGATTAGGGAGAGGAAGAAACAGCAGAAGAGTGAGAAGAGTGGCCAGCGAAGTAAGAGGAAAACCAGTTGAGCCTAATGTCCATGAAGCTGAACAGGACTAGGCAAGACCTTGGTTATACTGAAGACGGCATGCTGTGGTAGGGAAGGAGCCAGCCCTGAGAACTGGCCATGAAATTAGCACAGGAATGGTCACCGGGGACCCTGAGAAAAGCAGTTGTCATGGGGTTGTGAGAGGAAAAACTGAGTGGAGTGTGTTCCATAGGAAGGGAGACACAGGGGTGGGGGGGCAGGTTGAAGAATATAGCAAGCACACTAGTTTGGAGCTGCTTTGATTAGGTTCACTGATTTGACTCTTTTTCAAAAAGAGATATAAAAAGAAATAAAGAGAAGGGATGGAGGGGGAGGGAAAAAGAGAAAGAAGAAAAAAAATGGAAAGAGAGACACAGAGAAACAGCTAAAACAAAGACGGGAGAAAGAAAGGAGACACAACAGAACGATTAACTCAGATCCCTGGGACTTTCAGCTGCAAAAATGCACATGTTAAGGGCAGACACATTATCAAATCTGTTTCCTATTGTTCATTTCCAGCTTCCTCCTTTCTTTCTGATGAATAAGGAATTGGGTCTTCTGAGAACAAGTGACTCAAACACACATTTTCCGCCCTCCATTACGTGCCCTAGCTTCAACTTAGATGCATACCATTCACTATTTCCAAAGGGTCAATGTGATTTCAAGATCTAGAGAAAGGCTGTTTTTAAACACAATTTCAACAAAAATTTTGAGGTTTTAAAATTTAAATGTACAGTATCTTTTCACTAGATGTGTGTCACTTGGAGGGTGGTTCCTGTGACCAGTGGTATTGTCAGTCTCCTTTCAGGGAAGGGAGCAGTCAGCGATTTCCTTGGCATGATGCTGGGCACATGGGAATGCCCCATGTCGACTCAAATAAGTTTTCTTACAATATCTACTAGTTTTTTCTTTAAAATTTTTATATTGCTTGATTGATTTTAGAGAGAGAGGAAGAGAGATTAAAAGAGAGAAAGAGAAATCAATTTATTATTCCAATTATTTATGCATTCTTTGGTTGAATCTTATTTACAACCCTGACCTGGAATTGAACCTACAAACTTGGTGTATCAGGATAATGCTCTAACCAACTAAGTAACCTGACCAATCTACCAATTCTTGCTATTGCTCTTTACTGCCATTTGACCATGACTTAGTGTCAAGATAGGAAAAGAATGGTCCGAATAATACTGATCATGTTTCATCCATCATTACAAAGATTCCATTACTATTTTTTCTAGTTTGGAGAATGTACTTTTATTTTTAATCTTTTCCTGATTAAAAAAAATCACCCTTTTTGTAATGAATAGCTTTTATTTTTGTTTTTGTTTATTTTAGAGGTGAGTTGGTTGTGGCATTCTGAGAATGAGCACAGGGCCACTGACCATAGTGGGCACTGAGAAACAGAAGTTAGTGACTGAAAGATAATGAATTGAAAAGGGGAAAGAGGGGACACACAGTGAATGGTATTGGGTCGGGCTAAGGAAGGAGCAAGGTTAATGTATACCAGCTAACTTTTAAGGGGGAACAGAGAGAGATGGAGAGGGGAAGAAAGCGTGTGTCTGACTTGAGCTAGAAAGAGAAAATACACCGTGACTTTGACCAAAATCATACTCACTCGAAACCTTTTACTTGTCCTTTCTGGGAAGCATGGAATGCAATCCGCTGCCCTCTGTCCTAACCAGTTTGTCTACAGCTGATTAAAATGTAAATAGCTTATTCTGGCTAAGTTTTTGGATCTCAAGACTTCGATTTTTGAGATTACTTTTACCATTAGCACATTATGAAGCATATGTGTTTACCAAAGTCACAAATGGAATTGTCCAGTGCCAAAGTGGAGACTTGGCAGCAACACACAGGCCAAGCAAACTCCCAGAACTATAAACACTATTTCTCATGGACTCATTGGCACACACAGAATACAGCACTTCTGTGAGAAGGTCCTGGACACACTCTGTTGAATGACTTAAAAATAGGATCACCAACTAGGCCTCGTGTTTATTAACAAGGCAATAGAAAGCCAACTGCTCCTGTTGGCTATAGGTGGGTGAAACCAATTACCATCGGGTCCCAGAGTGGAATCAGGAACTATCTGTAAGAAATAACTAGAACTAAGAAAACAGCACCATTTCTTTCAGTCATACAAAGACTTTTCTCCTGAAAGGTAAACTTTAAGCCAGGATCTTTTGGGTGGCATTTAAACATCATTAAAATAAATGAAATCCACTCCATGATAAACGATATGTACAGAAATTCTGGTATAATTTAATATTAATGATTTACATTGTCATCGGTAAATGTATTAGGGTTCTCTGAAGTAAGAGATCTAGTATGGCAGAGAGACAGGGGGAAAGAGAGAGAGAATATGAAAATGCATTTTAAAATGTTCAGACAATAGCTATTGCAGTCATAAGTCCAAAATCTGTATGGCAAGGTAGTAGCCCAGGTTCTCAGGATGGGTTTCTGTGTTGCAGTCCTGAGCCAGAATTCCTCCTTCTTTGGGACACCTCAGTCTTTGCTCTTCAGGCCTTCAACTGATTGGATGAAGCCCACCTACTTCATGGAGAATAATCTGTTTTAGTTAAAGTCAACTGACCCTAAATATCAGTCACATCCACAACACCTTCACAACAGTATAGATGCTGATGCTTGACCAGAGAACTGGCCTAGTTGACACTTAAAATCAACCACAGTAAATGGGGAAACATAGACTATTTATTTTCTTTATAAAAATATGTTTAAGGAAGTTTAACTCATACAGTACAAAGATTATTAATCTACTTCAAATAGAAACATGTGCTCTTTGTTAATGAGGTGCAAATGTGCATGAGTGAAATACCGTGACCTTGGGTCTGCACCCCAGGAACTGCTGTCTTTATCAGTGCTCACTTGTAGAATGGATTTGAAAATCAATGAACAAAATGATTACCATTATTTTTAGAAAAATATGTTTTATGTTAATAATATTGGGCTTATTTCTCATTCCTCAATCTTGTTTCTTCTGTCAACTTAATCATGTATTAAAAATAACAGTAGGAATAATTATATTCATAAAGTACACACAGTTGCATGTTTGGGATATATAATGTGAATGAGTCCATGCTTTCTGTATAAATGAGTTGATCATTAGTAGCTATTTTATTGCCGATCTGTTACCTTACAATTTCATATCTATGGAATATATTTGTTTTTCTAAAACAATGTTCATCATTTTTAATTTGACACAAAATGTAAGCCTACTTTTTCCACTTATGTTTCCCATTTCCTTAGAGATTTTGGCAAACTAGAGTGGAACATCTTTTATGTTGATATTCTCTTGTCTTTGGATGCAGAGTTTCAGTGAGAATCGTGTATTAGCACCTTAGCTCATCTTTGTCCTCATCTCCCTTCCCTCCAGCTGTTCCCTGTATTTTAAAGCATATGTCTTATAGCCAGACTTCTGGAATAAAAGGGACATGATACTGGCCTAGACTCACCTTTTGCAGCCTGCAGGGCTCATGGTTTTCTGACTTGGTCATCTTGGGTTGCTGGCCAAGGGTAGAACCTGGCCCCGTAGTCCTAAGTTTATTTCCTTCTCTCTCTGTTTTCCTGTGTACTAGTCTAAACATAAGATTTCCTGGGAGGACTTCGCTAAAGGCACACCCCATTAAGCATCTGGCACACTCCATCAAGTTGTCTGAACCTCCAGCCCCAAAGCTGAAGCTGCCTCACTAACATAGACAGGAGTTTGATAGCTGCCTTGCTAGCAGAGAGTGAATCACCTTCCTTTCCCCTCAAGGATAACACATGTTAAATTAACCAGATCTGCATTTCTGGGCGTGGCAGGAACTGCTGGGGCTGGGCTTCTGATTGTCTGGGACCCTTTTGCAATCTCAGAAAACCACCTTAATGTGGCTTACTGGGAAACAAATGGGATTTACTGAATCAAGTGAAAAGTTCTGAAAGTTTGGGTAGGTTCATGCACTCTCCTCCTGACACGTCTCTCTCTTTCCATCTCTTAATTCTGCTTTCTTCTTTATTATCTTTAGCAGGCCCTTTTTGCATAGTATTAATGTGCAAGTGGAAGCTCCAACTTTAGATTTCAGGAGTTGAGCAATGCTAGGAAAGAGTGTACTTTTTTCCAGATGGTTCCAGAAGACTCACAATTGACTCTGCTTGGTCCTATTTAAGTTTTGTGGGAGCCATCCTGGCCAAAAGGATGAAATTACCTGATGGAGTAGACTTGGGTCAGGATTCTGTCCCATTGATTATATGCACACCACAGAGGATGCATGACCCTTGCAGCACCTGCGTTCCTTACATGTGGAGACAGATCTGGAAGATCTGTTGGTGAAAAAAGTTTTGGGTATGGAAGACATGACCTGAGCAAAGACTGTAAAGCATGGCTTCATATAGGACTGAGGTAGCGCACCATTCAGAGATCAGGGAGGGAGGAATGACCTGGAAGGAAAAACAGTGTAGGGCAGAGAGAAAGGATGAGGGTAAGATGAGGTGTGCCTTTGAAGCCAAGGAGAGAGTACTGAGTTGACCAAAAAGTTTGTTTTCTGTACGATTGTTCTAGGAGCATTTAGTTGTCTTTAACTTCATTCAAAACAATTTTGTCAGATTGTGTTGGGACAGCTGTCAGCGTGTATTTTAAAAAATTGGTGAGTGTTTGTGTAGCCATTTTAACATTGAAGATGGAAGAAAATAGGCAACATTTTTGGTATTTTATGCTTTATTATTTCAAGAAAAGTAATGCAACTGAAATGCAGAAATAGATTTGTACAGTGTATGGAGGAGGTGCTGTGACAGAATGGACATGTAAGAAGGCATTTGAGAAGTTTTGTGTAGACTTCTTACAGGACAATGCTGCCCAGCATCAGGTAGACCAGTTGAAGTTAGTCACAATCAAACTGAGACATTCATTAGAACAATCAATGCTATATCACATGGCAGATAGCCGGCATACTCAGAACATCCAGATCAATAGAGTTATTGGTAAAAATGAAAAAATATACAGACTTTTTGGCCAATCTGGTATTTCAAGGTGAGCAAACTTGCCAGAGGGAGGTGTAAAAGCATTAAAATGTGTGTGTTAGGTGTAGTGACATGGGGCTGAACAGTGTTATCAGCAGAAGGCATCCTGGTGAAGCGTCAGGAGAAGCCAGACAGGAGTGGGCTGAACGGGCGTTCGCACCCTGTGTTTATATCAGTGTTTATAAACAGTGATGGAATTACATTTGCTGTTGGCAAGAGCAAGGATGGGCTTCTGTACATTCATAAGGATTTATGCAAAGTGAAGGCTATCTGTCTGTAGAAAGTAAAGTTTGGCATTGTGTGAATAAAGTAGGAGGGAAAGTGAGTCATTCTATGACACAACAAATTTAGAAAGATTTACCCCCTATGATCAGCTCCAAATTCATGAAGTGAGTAGTAACTTATTTTCCTAACCAGCATCACCAAACACACAATATTTATGCTGTTGATTTGGATTTTGAATTTTAATTATTTTTAAGTAGTTTAATATTTATTTTATAACTTTAAAATTTGTATGGGTGTAATTGTGAACTTAGGAATTTTTTGCTCAATTGTATATCTATGTTAAAGTAATTTCACAATAAATATAATTTAAAATTGGACGTCCTTTTTTTTCCCCTTGAAAGATACACTCTTTAAGACCAGGCTTTAATTTTTTTCTCTCTCATAGAACCTAGCAGTGTTTGACCACATGGGGCAATTTGCTAAATAGTTGATCTTTCATTTTTTGACCAAAATAAATTAAAGAAAGGCAGAGGGCAAAAATTTACCTTGCGTAGGATCAAATCTGTGAAATTATGTGCAAAAGTATGGAAAAGTCTTCAGCACTGTAAGATTCTTATTGGTATCTTAACATATGTTAAAGATAAGCTTAAATAACTTTTTTACAGAATTCTAAACAATGATCAGTTTTTAACATCATTATTGTTGTTATTAAGAGATTTTAATTAACTATTTAACAATATAATCCACAAGTATTTCATTAAGGAAGGTGCATATATGGATATATTGGCATAATTATGCTCTTCATTTAAAAATGTCAGCATCTATTTCCTCCTTGTTTATTTCTAGTCACCCCTTAAAGACATAGCGACTGGGCCATCCGCACAGCATGAGGCAAACACTTGATAAATAGTGCTTTGAAGTGTCGAAATGTCATTGTAGTGGTATTGTTCTCAACCTGATGACATATGGCACATTTCTGATTTTTCTACTAGGATATTCTTTTTAATGACTGACACAGATCCGATTTTATAAAATTGCAAATTCCTCAAGTAGAACTGGTAAAAACAATTGCTTTCTTTAAAAAATATTGTCCTTTCTATAAACCTATTGCTTGTTTGAATTTTTGTTTTTTTGACATTTTATTAGGCATGCTCACCAATTTGCTCCTATTTTCAATTATACAGAGTGGGGCAAAAATAGGTTTACATTTATTTATATGGAAAATAATACGATAATTGATAAATAACAATACAAGAATAAATTCTGTGTTTAGCCCACTCACAACTATTATCCTACTTTTGCTCCACCCTGTACATCTCTGTGTTACCCACTTACTTATTTATTCATGCACTCAGAAATCATGGTGGTTTATGGCCCTAATGAGCAAGGCTGTATTTTAGGTAGTAAGGATGGGTCTATCAAAGGAAAAATGAGGGTTATTTTTTCCCCCTGAAGGACTTACATTTTATTTTTATGGTTTAATTTAGTTGATTTGTTTATGCTTTTCTGAAGGCAGACATGGTACAATTTTTAGGGAACCAAACATTAAATGCAGTCATAAAGATCCCTTGAAAAAGCTTTTCTTAGTTTTGATATTTTATTGATTTTATTTGGATTTAAACTTTTCATTTTTGTTTATAAATGTCAAGTCATAGGTTGTCTTGATTACTCTTGGTTTGCTAGGATTGTTGTGACTAAGTACCATAGACAGAGTGGCTTATAAAACAGAAATTTATTATCTCACACTCCTGGAGGCTAGAAGTCCAAGATCAAGGCGTCCTCTGAAGGCTGTGAGGGAAAATCTGTTTTGCATGTCACCAACATCTGTGGTTGCTGGCAATCTGTGGTGGTCGTTGGCTTTTATGGCATCTCTCAGGAACGCTGTTTCCACGTGGTATGTTACCTGTGTGTCTGTCTCTTCAACTGGTGGTAATTTGTGAAAGCACCCATCACATTGGATTAGAGCAGGGGTGTCAAACTCATTTTCACCGGGGGCCACATCAGCCTCGTGGCTGCCTTCAAAGGGCTGAATGTAATGTCAACTCCTTAACAGTTAAGGAGTAGTTATATTTATACAGTCCTTAAATTCTTTTGGCCCTTTGAAGGCAACCCCAAGGCCAATGTAGCCCCCAGTGAAAATGAGTTTGACACCTGTAGTAGAGGCTCACTGTACTCCAGCAGAACCTCAGCTTAACTAATGACATCTGCAAAGACCCTGTTTTCAAGTAAAGTCGCATTCTGAGGTTCTGAGGGTTAGGACTTCAACACATGGATTTTGGAGGAGATGTAGTTTCACCCCATAATAGTCACCATGGAGCGGAGGAAACTTATTTATTCATTTAACAAATATTTCTTATATATCTATTCAATGGGAATACTGTATTAGGGATAAGTGATACAGAAGTTGTTTTTTAAATGGACATATTGTACCACGAGAACCCCAAACCAGAGAGATGCTTAAGTGTTCATGATTCAAACAAACAAATAAAACACCCAGTGGGCTAGCAGGTGTGGACATGCTGTTTATTACTCATGTCACTGGGGAGTGCACCGAGGTGGTGGGTCAGTGCGAGAGAGACCGCCCCTCCTGCAGTCAGAGGCTCCTTATCAGGGGCCCCAGACAAAGGCTGTGCAGGTCCCAGTCGCACAGACCTACATGTGGCCTGGAGCTCCATGACATCAGTGTGCACGTGCAGAGGGAAAAGATCAAGAAGCATGACAGGCCAAGCAGCCGCCCCCAACAGGAGATTCGGAGAGTTACAATCTATTTTCCAAACAGTACACAATCCTTCTGGCCGGGGCCCTGGGCCAGTCTTATCAGGAGTGGTGGGAGAGCCAGGTATTGACCCCCACACAGGGAAAGGCCTGATTTGTAAATCTGACTGACAGGTCAAATCCATAGTGGTGGTAAGACAGGTGCTGACAGTCCTGGGGGTTTCCTGTACTGAAAGTTGATGACAGAAAGTTACTTTCCACTTTGGAATTGTTCTCAACACTGCGATGGCTCCCCGGCCAGTGCTCAGCTATAGAGCCACTGGGGAGTCAGGCCCTTTGCCATGGCACCTTAGGTGACACAGTTCAGGGTGCATTCCAGCTCCTGCTCACTGAGGCCATGGCCCCCTGGGCAACCAGGCAGTGAGAGGTGACTCCCTAAGTCTCCCTGTCCTGCTGTTCCTTGGAGAAGCCTTGTGATATGTAAATGTGACTCTGACACTGCCCAGGAATCCTGACTAAAGATGCTAGCAAGACTTAGCAGATACAAGACTTTGCTCTTATAGAAGTAGCTTCCCAGGTGAATATAGTGATGAACAAGAAGAAGAAACTAACTTCTGAGATATTTTAAAAAGCCATGAATGCGTCAAAAACCTGGCAACAGGGTAAGCATGGCATCTCTAAAAGAGCTGAGATTCAAGTAAACAACAGGTGCTCCACGAATCCATCAGCTCTACAATTAGAAATAAAGTGGCACAGACGTTCTTGGCTATGTGACTTTATACCATAACATATTTCCCAATTTGCAGAATGAGTGAAATGATTATGGATGGGAGATTGCTCTCCTTTTAATGGGAATCTGCAAATGCAAATCCTAATTTGCTTCAGGAGTTGCATTAGACTTCGAAATCCAGCAAGGAATGTGGTGTGGGTGTGCACACGCATGCTCATGTATTCCAGCCCGTCCATCCCGTGTTTGAAAGTGCTCAATTTACATTCAAGAGACATGGCTTTATAAATTTTAAAAAGTCTTTGGGGAGCTATTACATATCCTTCTTAGAAATATGTATTAAACTATTTCTGTAAGGATGTTCATTCTCAAATATCACCTAGGTTTTCTTTGGAAAAATATGGATTCTCTGTGGTTAAATAGAAAATTCCCTTTTTTCTCTCCCATTTACATAGCACTCTGAATTGTGGAAAGTTAGAGCTGGGGAGCATGGCACTACAGCAGCCGGCAGCCTCATTAAGTGCTGAGCAAACTAAAACCTTGATAATTTGACCATGGTAAGAACAAGGACTCAGCCTGAATTCTTATGACTCTAAATCAAACAGAAGTGTTTGGACCACCATGGGCCACTGATATTCCCTAATTTGAAGATAGACCAAACTACTTTTCAGATTCTCTATGCCAGATCGAATAATATAACCTTTTATTTTCTCTTCACAAGCCTGGCTCTATTGAAACCAAACAAACAATCCCTGAAAACATTTACTTTTTGAGATTTCATTGATCCAAATAAGGATAAAGTCTATTTCTTAGGACCATAAATAATAATTTAGCATTTTTAACGGGCATTCAGGGGATGAACTACTTAGAACTAGTGAAGTATGAGCCAACATTTTATACCTTTATCTTGGAATCAAGATAAGATAGTCGTTTTCTTTGGTATTATCTTCAGTAACATAAATGGTAAGATAGATATTGCTTACTCAGCTCTTGTCAGTCTTGATTATATTTTGTTGAGATAAGGTTAATAGAAACAGGGCGGCTTTGCTTGCTTACTTATTTTCTCTTCCTGCAATACCGAAGCAGGCTGGTTGGAAAGCTCGACAGTCCTGGCAATGTTTGTTCAAATAGATGATGTGTAATTTATCTGCGAGGATGGTTGGCAATGGTAAGTGGTACCTTCAGGAAAATATAAATCTGCCCATGTGAATGTCAGTTCTTCTTATCACGTCATTCTGTGCCTACGCGTCTACCATTCATTCTCTCAAGAGAAAATGAAATGTAATTCTTTTCTGGAGGAAAACAGAGAGTGCATTAGAAACTGCTCACGAGGCACTGTTTTTGTAGGTAGTTAGGTTTTCTTGTTTCTTTTTCATTGCCATGTTTTCAGATTGTTTTGTAAAACAAGAAGTGCAACCTTTTCATGACTCTCAGACTCAGTGATGAATGTGTGGAAGGATGACATCCCCTGCTGGGCTGGCTTGGAAAGCAAGTGAAGACTTTTCACCTGCCTCAGTCACACAGCATTAGGGCCTGTTTTCCGTCCCAGGCTCAGGACTGAGCGAGGCTGACACGGTTTCCATGCAGTGGCGCTCCCTGTGTTTTAGAACCGCCACACCTGCCCCTGGTTGTCTTGAAAGCAGCACTGTCCAGTAGAAATAGAATGAGAGCCACAGAGGTAATTAAAATGTTTACAGTAACCATACTTAAAAATGCAAATAAAATCAGTTAAAATTTATTTTAGTAATACATTTGAGTTAAGCTAGTGCATCTAACAGATTATTTTCCCATATTCAGTGTTAAAATTATTGAAACTATTTCTCTTTCATTTTTTTTTCTTACAAAATTTTTGTAGTCGGGGTGTACTTTATACTTACAGAACTGCTTAATTTGGACCAGCCTCATTTTAAGTACTAAATATTCTCGTGTCACTGGCTACTGGAAAATGAAATGTAATTCTTTTCTGGAGGAAAACAGAGAGTCCATGTAGTGGATGGCACATGCTGGACACAAGATCCCCAGTGCCTCGGAATGACCTTGACAGCTTAGATGTTTGAGTTTGTCCCCTGCTGTTTTCTGATTACCTCTTTAATGTGTGTGTACAGGTCCTCCTGACTTGCAGGCATGGTCTCTCTAGGCAGGACTTGGGCTTTACCTGGGCTTCACCTAGTTAAGAGCCTGGGGTGGTGTCTCCCAAATTTTTATGTGCATGAAAATCACCTGGAAATCTTTTTCATCCTCAGAGTGTGATTGTGTATGGGTGGAGTGCATGCTAAGGTTTTGCATTGCTACCCAGCTCCCGGGTCATAGTGATAGAGCAGGTCCAGACACCACACTTCAGAGAGCAAAAGCCTAGGACACTGGGGGAAACTCTTATTATCAATTATTGCAAACCATGCATATTACTGCCAAAACGCCTCATGGATTTTCTTCATGTGTGTTGCTTCCAAGCCTCTCCATGCTGTTCTTGCTCATTTGCTTATCTAATCCCTAATATAAAACTTTGCATTTGTTTCTGGTACATCTTACTGGCTTCAGCCCATCAAACTGGGCATGAGAGGTCACTGTGAATCCTAGTTCTCCAATGATGTATTCAGAATCTCCTCCTCTCCCTATGTAATCCCTACTCCTAATAACATTTATTCAGTGTAATCCTTCATGTCATAAAAAGGTCAGGTTTCTGCATTGAAATTGATTTCAATTATTCATATTTTTATGTTATGAGAATTGAAGCAGTAAATAATTTACCAAATTACTTATCTCTATCTGGTGGACAAGATAAGCCAGTGTAGAATCCTGAAAATTCCTTGCTGATGTTCAGAAATACTGTGTCTATTGTATTTCTTCAATAAATGCTGTTGGGAAAACCAGAGAGCCACACACAAAAGAATAAAACTGAATCACTATCTTGTATCACATAAAAGAATCGACTCCATGTAGATTAAAGATTTGAAAGACCTGAAACCATAAAGGTCCTAGAGGAAAACAAGGTGATAAACACTTTGACCTTAGTCTTGGCAGTAAATTTTTGATTCTCAAAAACCAAAAATAAGCAAATGAGACTAAATCAAACTAAAAAGTTTCTGCATAGCAAAGAAAATTACCCACATAATGAAAAGGCAACCTATGGAATGGGAGAAAATATTTGCAAATCATACATCTGACTAGGAGTTACTATCCAACATATATAAAGAAATTCAACTCAATGAATTGAGTTCACCACACCTGCAAAAAATAAAAACAAAACGAATTTGATTAAAAAATGGGTAGAATAGCCAATAGATAAGGCTGCAAATGGTAAAGGGATTAAGAAATGCAAACTTATAATTACATAATAGCCACGGGGCTATAAAGCACAGCATAGGGAATAGAGTCAGTCATACGGTACTAACTGTGTGTGGTGCCAGGTGGGCACTGGAAATGTCAGGGGGATACGTGGTGAAGTGTATGATCGACTGTCTAACCACTGTGCAGTACACCTGAAACTAATACAATAATATTAAATAGAACATAATGAACATAAAATAAAATAGAAGAGGTGAATATTGTTCTGAAAGTCCATATAGATGATCAGCAGGTACATGAAAAGATGCTCAGTATCACTAATCACCAGGGAAATACAAATCAAAACCACAGTGAGAAATCGCTTTATACCTTTTAGAATAGCTAGTATCAGAAAGACAAGAAATAACAAAGTTGATGAGAATGTAGGGAAAAGGGAACCCTTGTGCACTGTTGGTGGGAATGTAAATTGGTGCAGCCACGAAAGAAAATAGTATGGAGTATTCTCAAAAACTAAAAATAGAACTAGCATATGATCCAACAGAACCACTTCTGGGTATTTATGTGAAGAATTTGAAAACACTAATTCAAAAAGATATATGCATCCCCTTGTTCATTGCAGCATTATTTACAATAGCCAAGATATGGAAGCATGCTAAATGCTAATAATGAATGAATCAGTAAAGAAAGTGTGATGCACAAATGGTATGGAATATTATTCAGCCATAAAAAGAATAAAATCTTGCCATTTATGACAACAAAGATGGCCCTTGTGGGTATGATGCTAAGTGAAGTAAGTCAGAAAGAGAAAAACACATACCTTATGATTTACCCTATAGGTAGAATCTAATAAACAAACCACCACCACCAACAACAATAGAAAGAAGGTCATAGATACAGAGAACATGTTGGTGATCGCTAAAGGTGGTGGTTGGGAGTCGGTGAAATGGGTAAAGAGGGTCAAAAGGTATAAAGTTCTGTTATAAAATAAATAAGGTCATAGGGATGTAAAAATATTGTATTCATTGCACACAACTTGTACTAAACAGCCTACTTAGATTCAAAAGAGGAGACCAAGCCTTTCTTCTAAAAGGGGAAAATGTTTGTAAGAAAATGCAGCACAGTGATAAATTGATACTCTTGGTTCCAGAATCAAAGGATCTTTACGTAAGCTAATAGAGCAAACTTCACTCCAAGGCTTTTCTTTTGAGTGAAGCATCTCAGAGTTATTGGACTTCAGAGCATGAAGTTCTATTAAATGCCTTTCTGGACCAGTTCTTAATTTGACAAAGCAGGGAACTTGGACATAAAGAGTTTACATGATTTTTCCAGGGAAAGCAGGCTAGTTTCTAGACAAGCCATGATGTGTAATGCACCCTCTGCTGAAATGTGACCACCCCAGAAAGCCATTTCCTGCCACAGTCACTCTCTGCATCCCTTGCCCTGCTTCATTTTTCTTTCTTACTCCTGCTGTTTTGCTGTTTGTTTCCTAGCAGAACCTCTAGAAACGGAAGTGCCAGGAGGACAGCCATTTCTTGTTTTAACTGTTTTAGTCTAGGTGGCTGGCACCAAGCGTGTGGTCAGTAAGTATTTTTACTGACTTAATCAATTTAAGGCCTAAATACAGTGATCCATATATCAAGTTTAATTAATGCTTAACTCCAGTGATTAATGGGGCAGCGGGAGGTTTGCAGTGTCTCTCGTTTTGCGTGTGTGGTTGTTATTTTGTCTGGGATGAGTTAATTGCTGCTCTAGACGTCCTGAAAGGCTGGGGGTAGTGCTGTGGGGACTGCAATGAGAAAATGGGTTTCCAAAACGGGCTAGTGGGAAACGAGAGGGACAGAATTGCATGTGGGAAGGTTATTTTTTCTTTCATTGTTTGTTGCGAGGAAATGACTCCTTGAGCATTTGTAGAAAATTGGGTGGTTTGTAGAGTAGATTTCTCAGACCTGAGGTTGAATGAATATCATCAGGCTTGTAGGTTTGTGGTGAGAATTAAGTGAAACAATATATTTCAGGCCTTCAAGATGGTGTTTAAAATAAAGTTTGTAGCCCTGGATAGTGTAGCTCAGTGGATTGAGCGTGGGCCTGCAAACCACAGGATCATGGTTCGATTCCCAGTCAGGGCACATGCCTGGTTTGCAGGCCAGTTCCCAGCAGAGGATGCACAAGAGGCAACCATACATTGATATTTCTCTCCCTCTCTCCTTCCCTTCCCCTCTAAAGGTAAATAAATAAAATCTAAAAAAAACTTAAAATAAAGTTTGTAATATTAATATCATACACATGAAAATATAATAATTTAAATAGATAATTTGCATAATCAATTCCCCTATTACATTAGAAACATATTTTTGAAGGTTGTCAGTGGCTTCCTGTTAGGTGCGGACAGTTAAAAAATGGAGTTTCTAAATCACCTTAATTTTATAACACATGGGAAAAAAGAGAGATCTGGGATGTTCTTTATTATAAAGTTGAGATCACCGTTTACCAACATTACCACCTGTGAAGCCTACAGACTCCCTGTGTCCCCACTTCCCATTGAGAATGAACGCAGACGCTAACTCTAGAGACTCGCTACCCTAGAGAGCATGGAGCCCCGTGCCTGGGTACTTGTGATGCTTCAGTCAGTGAAGTACAACAGTCATTTTGGTGGGTTCAGTGCGCAGCATCAAGTCCAAGTGTGCAAGTCTTTAAAGGGGAGTCCAAGTCACAGAGAAGAGGCATCTGCCCGTCCAGTGTTGACTTCACTGAAAAATGCAGGGCAGGTAACACACGTGCATTGTTTTGGCTCTTCGGGTCACTAGGCTTCACATTTCTCTGGATGCAGTTCACAGATAAGAAATACAATCACCCGCTAACCTGAGATAGTTAATTCTGAGGAGCACAAACCCTTTCGTGATGCATTTTTAAAATGATCTTTAACACATCACGATAAACAATGAATATTTCATGAAGAACATTATTGATGGCATTTTAACCAACTTTGTTGAGAAATTTTGTATTGATCCAGTTTGTGTTTAGGAAAGACATGCGTTGTATATCTGTGGGGGTTTTCTGTTCTGTTTTTTTTTGGTTGTTTAGAGTTCTGTTTGTCTTAGCAGGGTAATTACAGGTAGTAATGATTTTTTCCTACTAATCAAAAAAAAACCTGCAGTAATTTTAATAATATTTTAATTAAAAGATCAGATTTTTAGTAACTAACTTTCCCAGTAGAGATTATTTAAAATGGAAGACTTGACTTTAGTATTCAAAGAATGGTCACTTTTATTTTAAATGCTTCTTTGTAGCAGTTTTTCCCCCCAAAGATTTTATTTATTTATTTTTTAGAGAGAGGGAAAGGAGGGAGAACAAGAGGGAGAGAAACATCAATGTGTGGTTGCCTTTTGCACACCCCCCCACCAGGGACCTGGCCTGCAACCCAGGCATGTGCCCTGACTGGGAATTGAACCGGCAGCCCTTTGGTTCACAGGCTGGCACTCAGTCCCCTGAGCCACTGCAGCCAGGGCTTTGTGGTAGTTTTAAAGCACATTCATAAATTTAGTCATCTTCCTCTTGAATATAGATTGGCTTTAGTGACTCGATTCTAACAAATATGATGCAGTAGACTTGCAGCTGCCTAGGTGAGGTCATAAGGATCTGAGCCATTTCCATAAGCTCTCTGTCTGTCTGTCTGTCTCTCTTTCTCTCTCTGGAGACACTCACCATTAGAGCCCTGAGCCTGCCTGTAAAAAAATCTGACTACGGTAAAGACAGCCTCTTGGAGAGACCTGATGAACAGGCCACATACAGATGACGGGAGGGGCCCCAGGATCCCACAGATTCCAGCCCCCAGTCCTTTGTGTCTTCTTATCTCCGCATTACGTGTGTGAGTTGCCCCTGGCCCCAGCCACTCATGATCGAATTGCAGCCACGTGTAAGACCTCAGTGAGCCTTACTGAGCTGAGCCAGGTGACCCTTGCAGCCATGACTGAAAGTGATAACTTGTTTAAATTGTCTTGTTTTGTACCACTAAGTGTGGAGTAGCTTGTTATGCAGAAATAGACAACTCTGGATGGAACACTTTATACTTTCTAAAAGGTTCTCATGACGAACCTGAGTTTGGTGACTGTAAATCAAGAAGTCCAAAACTGGAGTGCAGTTCTCGCCTCACCCTTTTGTGGCTCCTGAAAGAACGACCTCGGTTCTCTAGGTGATAGAAACTAGGTCACCACAATAACAATTCCTATTTTGTACTTTCATAGGCCAATATTCTAAAGTGAATGAAATTATTTTAATATTGTCATTCTACTACTTTATTTCCATAGTAATTGAGTGTTTGACTGGGCTGGTATGGCTCAGTGGACTGAGTGCCTGTCTGGGAACTGAGAGATTGCCAGTTGGATTCCCAGTCAGCGCACATGCCTGGGGTGTGGGCGTGCAAGAGGCAACTGATCGATGTATTTCTTACACATTGATGTTTCTTTTCCTCTCTTTCTCCCTCCCTTCCCCTCTCTCTAAAAGGAAATAAATAAAATCTTAAAAGAAAGAAATGTTTGAGCATATAACATCTCTTTTAACTTCAGGTTAGATTAAGATTTCTTATCTTTAAATTTTAGTTGAAAAATGTCCCATTATATTAGATGCCAATGTGAAATAAAAGATGTTGACAGATAATGTTAAGATGCAGATTTTAAGACATAATTCAGTATCAAAGATGTTAAAATATAAAAAATTATACCTCAGATATGGATACAATATAATACTTAATATTGATACTTTCATATTATGGCAAAGAATATTAACAATAAAAAATTAAGACAGGCTTCCTGGAATGGTACCTGAGTTGACTGAGTCTGTTCTAGGGCCTCACTTTCATTCTCATATGTGGACAGCTGAGTCCCATCGCCCCAGTGTCCATGTATATCAGAATCTAAAACTGAGGAGCTGAAAGGAAAGGAATTGTAAGAAGCATAAATAAATCCAGGAATTGGGATGTCTGGTGCAAGCAAACGAGCTGAGTTGTGGAAAATTAGGAAATTCCCCTAGGGGGAGAGGAAAATGTGTGATCTCTGAGGCTCCATCTGGGATGTTGGGAAGGTTCTCTAAGCAGGGTGTGAGTATACAAAGGAGAGAAAGCGCAGATACCATGAGTGGTGCTTCAGAACAGAAGCTGTGTGTGAAATCGATGGCAGTGGTGAGAGACTGGAGTCAGGAAAACCGGTTAGCAGTGCCTAGTGACACTGCACTTCATACTCAACGCAATGACAGTGGGTCATAGGGTAGTGGTTCCTCTAACCAAGAAGAGGGAAGGGTCTGGAAATACTGATCAGAGTGTCAGTATATCTATTTGACTGTTTTCAGGGTTGATTGTTTCTCAAAATGCAACACAAAAATCCAATAACCAACTACTTGGTGGATATCTGTGACCAAAAATGCATACATTGTTTTGTTCCTCTAGATTATGCATGTGAGTCTTTGAGATGAAAGAACAGAGTGAAGAAAAGATAAAACAGTCTTTGAGCTGAGAATACCAAAAACAAAAACTTCCTAACTCTTGTCCACAGTAGCTGCTTGCTCCCCAAAGGTACGCATAGTAAAAAAAGCCAAGTAACACACAAATCCAGTTACCAAAACCCAACGGCCAGGACAGTGGCATCACTGGCGAGCTATGGATTGAGATTGTAGATTGCCACCTCTTACAGAGACCCATCTTCCCTGTCCCTGAATAGCATTCTCCACCTTATCGTATGCTGGTTAAATGAAAAAAAAAAAAAAGAAAGAAAAAAATTTTATAACACAAAAAGGAAAGAATTGCTAAAACTTTTGTAAAAGAACCGAAGCCATGAGGCCTACCAATTCTGTTTCTCCTCTTTTGACCACTGGCAATAATGTCTGTTTATGTCTGTTTATTGTATATTTACATATTGTAAAGCATTTTAGGAAGAAGCCAGTCTCAGGAGGTTACGTGTTACATAGAGACACACATACAAGGTGGGACAAATGTAGATTTACAGTTGTTCATATGGAAAATAGTGAAATAATAATAATATAATAATAAACTATTTCATGTACTCACAACTGTTGAGTTACACTTGTCCCACCTTTGTATGTGTGTCCATATGTGATACATGTGTGTGTATGCACACACATATGCATATATGTATATATATTTATAGTTGGATTACAGTTGAAAATAGTGTGTTACTTGTAAAGTAGGAAGTTTTTAATCAGTGTCATCTGAAGAAACATACCGTAACACTTCTGAGATGGTCCCCCGGTTTGTATGTTGTCCCTAGGAATGCATCTGCGGCGTGAACTGCCCTGACTTTACCTGAGAAATAATCAGATAAAAATTCTACACAAACCAGGAGAGGCAATGGAAGAGGAAGTGCGGCCCCATTTCTAGCCACTGCTTTGGATTTTACTTCTACAAAAGTGCATAAGCTTTCTTCACTGATTGCTATCTTAAATATTAGATTAATTTAATTTAATTTAAACAGGCTGCCATTCGATAGCCTGTCAGACAAGTGGTTGGAAATGAATTGTTTTAAACAGGTAAATTAATTTATCTTCCAGTGGTGGTGTTATCTTTTTTATTATTATCAATTACCATTATTAAAGCGCCATTTGTTATGTTCGGTGCACAGTATGTATTGAATAGACTCTGTGTTAGTGCCTCACTGCAGTTCCAGGAGGCTCAGGGAGGGCACGAAGAACAGGCCCCACTGTACACAGGGTAGGATGTGCGAGGGCCCAGCACAGAGAAGGCACTCAGCACAGTTGCGTTATTTTCCTTTCTTTATCCACAGACTTTAACAATGTTCTTTAATCCTATGTTTCCTATGAGGGATTGCACCTTGAAAGGGGGTAACGTGAAAGACCTGTGAAGTTAGGAGATTGGAAAGGTCTTCTATTCGTAGTTCTGATTGCTTCAGTGTGGGAGGCAGGATTTATCACTCTATGATGTAATAAAAGGACATTAGTAATTGTATCCCATGCAAAGCCCTGTGGGACACAGGGGTTCATGTATTCCATTTACCTGGGTGCTTTCAGATCACCTTTGATCTTAAATTCAGAAAACAACATGGTGCAATTACTTGTTTTGACATCTCATGTTATCTATGAAAGATAAATTAAAATGCACGGAAAAATATGTCTATACCTGTGGTTACCAGGTGTTGCAGATGAAAGAAAACATGGATGGAGTGAAAGAGAGAGAAGCAGACAATAAGATCATGTTGTCAATTTTTTTAGGGAATTGTTTACTGCAGAAGTTTGCTAGAGGGGCTGTCTTATTATTTTTGCAAGCATTTGATGGTGCAATTAATAACAGAATTGTCATTGGTGTGTGCTTTCATTCTATTCCTTAAATGTATCTTTTTCTTAGATTTCACATGCTCCCTGGCTGCTCCAAGACACACTACTCTCATCCTTCCTCCTGGGCTCACCAGACTCTCCAACAAATGTTTAATTTGTCATGACATTAGTCCTTTGAGTCTGTCGTATGATTAACATTTTTCAAAGTTGAAGTTTGTTTTAGGATCCTTTGAGGATTTGATCTATAATTCACATACAACTTAACAAATAAGTTGTTTTGGAAATGCTTTCTCCCAATTTGTGGCATGTCTTCCTTTTTACGAGAGCATATTTCAAAGAGCAGAACTTTTGTATCTTAGTGATGTTCTTTTTTTAAATTTTTCTCTTTGACACTGACACCTTTTGTGAGCATGAAGTCTTTACATAAGTCAGGGTTATAATTTCTTGTGTCTTTTTCTAAAATGTTTTATATTAGGTCTGGGATCCCTTAATTTGATTTATTCTTGTATATGGTATGAGGTTCATTTTGTATCTATTTCTACATGTCCAGTTCTAATATCAGTTGTTGGGAAGATTTTCCTATATCCAGTAAATTGTGTTTGTACATATAGTCAGAAAACAAGTGAGTGCATTTCTGAACCCTTCTATTCTCTTATTCTGCACATATATTTTTACGTTCAATGGCACCACCTTGATGACTCTTGCTTCGCATTAGTTTTTTTTTTTTTCATTTTTTTTATTGTTGTTCAAGCACAGTTGTCTCCATTTCCCCTCACCCTTCTCCCCTGCTGCACCCACCCCCACCTCCCACCCTCAGTCCTACCCGGCTTCGGCTTTGTCCATGGGTCCTTTATACATGTTCTTGGATGAGCCTTCCCCTCGAGCCCGCACCTGTGAACAGAAAGGTCACTGGTTCTGTTCTCGGTCACATGCCTGGGTTTTTGGCCAGGTCCCCAGTTGGGAGAAAGGCAGCCGACTGATGTATCTCTCACACATCCATGTTTCTCTCTCTCTCTTTCTCTCTCCTTTCTACTCTCTCTAAAAGGAAATAAATAAAATACTTTATCTTCTTTGGCCGGGATCGGGGTAAATGCACACAACTGTAACTTGAACAACAATAAAATAATTTTAACAAATAAAATATTTTAAAAAATCATATTAGGTCTTTAATGAGGTTATATAGGTCCCTCAACTTAATTTTCTTTTTCATATTTTTTAAAAGTTATTTTTGGTCCTTCCTTTACCAGGGATAATTTGGTCAACCTGTCAATTTCTACAGAAATGACTGCTCTGGTTTTGACTAGCATTGCAGTGAATTTAAAGATTAATTTAGATGCAATTTAATAATATTGAATCCTCCCCTACTTGAACAACAATAAAAAATAATAATATCAAATCTTCCAATCCATAAAAAAATATATACTTAATTTTTCACATCATCACCTCATCATTTTCACCGCATACATCTTGAAGTTATTTATGACATCCTTACATATCTCATATGCTCTGATATTGTAAATAGAATTATTTTATATCCATTTCCAATAGCTTATTGCAAGTACATATAGATCCAGATAGAGCACAAAGTACTGAAGACAGCAAAAATTTTCTTTATTCTACTTATTTAGCTTCCTGCTCATGTGTGTATTCATAGCAATAAGGAGGCTGTGGCACAGATGCTGCTGATGGGGCATGGCTCTGTAATCTTTGGCACTTAGCAATTAGAGGCGCCCCTTGGTGTACCCCACTTTTCCTGTAAATGTTTCCTTGGATCCCATTAATAATTTCTACTAAACATTGAATTTTGAATACCATAGTATAATCTGTCACTACGTGGTATGTACTAGCCTACAAAACTGTTGCATATTATCATGAATAATACCTTCCCCTAAATTTATCACTGATAGGAGAATATTGTGCTTATTTATGATATTTTATCATGTAAGTTTGTATAATATCAATTTGTTTAATGGAAATGAGCTGTGTAAAAGCTAAAACTTCAGTGGTTTTGTAATAACTAATATTTATACTTCAGATAAGAAAATATCCTCAGTGATTAGTACTTTGGGGGAGCCACTGTGTTTCTGTAACTGTGGCTGTAACGCTTTTACAATCAAGCTAAATATAAATTATGTTTTCTTTGAAAATATTCGAGGACAGAATTGAGTCAATAAAATTCCTGATTAACTGTAATAATCCTTCTAATGTAACCTAGCCCAAACGGGAGAACACAGCAATTGGGAAGAACTGCACGCATCATTAGTGGTTTGTCTTAACTTGATGTTTTTATCTTTTTTTGTACGGCACTGTTATCATTTGAAATCTTCAACATGTGTAGTTCTTTTATCTTTCTTATTTTAATTAATGTTTTACTTCTGAACATATTTCCCATTAATTTAGTTTAATATACATTTGAATTTTTAATACAAGTATTGAAATGCTCAGAATATGAATTCAAGAAAATTAGAATTGAATACAAATGATCAATGCTTAGAATAATTGAATCATTTTAACTGAGCAACATTGAATGTATCACTGTTGTTTTGTAAAACAAAAAACTACAAAATTTAGCAGCTTAAAGAAATATATATTTAAAAAATTTATATTTGTTGAGGAATTGTATTTTATTTTATTATTTATATTTTTAAAATTTATTTTTAGTTACAGTTGACATACAATATTATGTTAGTTTCAGATGTACAACACAGTGATTAGACATTTACATGTCTTATGATGGATAAGGTCTAGTACCCATCTGACACCATACATAATTATTACAGTGTTATTGACTATATTCTCTATGCTGTATTTTACCTTCCTGTGACATTTTATAAGTGGCAGTTTTTACTTTGTAATCCCTTTCACTTTTTTTACCCAGTCCTCCAACCCCTCTCCCATCTGGCAACCATTAATTTGTTCTCTGTATCTATGGGTTGTATTTCTGTTTAAGCAAATATTCATTTATGATTTATGGTTCCTGTGGGCAAAGTAGGTTCTGTGTTTCATAGTCCATCACAAAGCCTGAAACAAGTTGCAGTCTCATCTGAAGGTCTGACTGGGGAAAGACCCACTCCTGTGCTCACTGAGTTGCTGTCAGTAGCATTGGGTTCCTCCCAAGTTTTCAGACTGTGGTCCTCACATCCTCATTGGCTTTTGTCTAAGGGCTTTCCTCCATTTCTTGCCATTGCTCTTCAGAAGGAAGCCTGCTTCATCACAAAACAATAGGGAGAGTCTACTAGCAATATGAACTCACAAATATTGAGTCATTGAAATGACATCTCATCCAAGTCACCTGTTATTGGTTATAGGGAAGTCATTCCTGGGGGAGAAATTCCACAACACCGTGGATACCAGGGTGTGGGGGATCAACCATGGGGGTCTTAGAGACTGCCTACCACATTGCAGTGATCATCAGTCGTACAATCCGGGTGTTGCTCCACTCTTCGGTTAGACTGTCTGAAGTTCTTCATCCTAGTATTATTTCTTTGAAGAATTTGAAAGTCGTACTCTGCTTTTTTTTCTACCATGTCCCCCAAATTTCTCTTTAATTCAAATTGTAGTAGAATTTAACCTCCAAAACATAGTATGAAAAATACAGACTAAGGCAGTCATTAGGAACTTAATGGAAGGAGGTTTAACATAGACGTCAAGATATGATTTTATTCAAATTCTTTTCCTGCCCTTTACTTGATACCGCTAAGACTCATTCCTTCTTTTTCAGGAGAAGACAACAATGCTACCCTCTTTGATACTTTTTACAGTTTACCTAAGATAATAAAGGACTTGTCATACTGGTGCCTGTTAATTGTTACACAAATGGAGTTTATCAGTATGGATATCATTACTTAAACACTGAGTAGTCCTATTGATAAAAATTGTTAACTCATCTTTCTTTACTGAAGTTGTTTGCTTATTTTGGGACACTCCCTTTTACTAGTAAGATGGTTTAATTAAAGTGGTATCTCAGTGAAAATAGAATTGACGTGATCAAGTTTAATCAGTTACTGAATTGTGGACTTCAAAGGAGCCAGGCTTTATTGAGAAGCTTCCACAGACCATTTATATATCCGAATTTAGTATTGTGAAAACATGCATACTATTCAGAGTGATCTATAGATTTAGTGCAATCTCTATTGAAATTCTAGTTGCATTTTTCACAAACACAGAAAAAAATTCTGAAATTCTCATGAAATCACAAAAGACCCCAAATAGCCAAAGCAACGTTTAGAAAGAACATAGATGGAGGCATCATCACACCTAACTTCAAACTTGTTATAAAGCTGTAGTAATGAAAATGGTATTGTACAGACATAAGGACAGAAAAATGGAACAGGGATCCCAGAGGTAAACGCATGTGTGTAAGGTCAACTAGCATTCAACAAAGGCACCAAGAACTAAACAATGGGAAAAGGATGATCTCTTTAGTAAGGTGTGTTGGGAAAACTGGATATCCACATTGAAAAGAATGAAATTGGACCCTTCTCTCATGCTATCCACAAAGAACAATAAATTAAAATATGATCAAGCCTCAAATGTAAGACCTAAAGCCACAAAACTCCTAGAAGAAATCATAGAGAGAGCCCTGGCTGGTGTGGCTCAGATGGTTGGAGTGTCATCCCATGCACCAAAAGGTCATGGGTTCGATTTCCAGTCAGGGCACATACCCAGGTTATGGTTCAATCCCTGGTGGGAGCACCAACAAGAAAGTAACCAATGGATGTTTCTCTCTGACATTAGTGTTTTTCTCTTCTCTCTTTTTCTCCTTAAAAAAAGAACTCAGAAAGAAAGTTTCTTGAGCTTGGCCTTGGTAATAACTTTTTGTGTATGACATCAGAAGCACTGGCAGTGAAAGCAAAAATAAACAAGTGTAACTACATTAAACTAAAATGTTTGCAGCAGAGGACAGTCAGCAACATGAAAGGCAATCTACGCATATAGGAGAAAATATTTGCAAACCATGTCTTGATAGGGCCCAATAGCCAAAATATATAAGGCACTCATATGACTCAATAGCAAAATAACAAAAAACCTGATTGAAAATGAGCATGAGACCTGATTAGACATTTTTGCATAGAATACATACAAATGGCCAAGAGGTGCATGAAACGATGCTCAATATCTCCAGTCATCAGGAGAATGCAAACAAAACCACAGTGAGATATCACTTAACATCCATTTAGTTGGGTCTTATTAAAAAAATGTCACTGAGGATGTGAAGAAAAGGGAACCCTGGACACTCTTGGCAGGATTTTCAGGTGGTACAGATTCTAGGACAACAGTATGGAGGTTCCACAAAAAACCAGACGTAGAACAGCTGTATGGCCCAGCGATGCCACCTCTGGGTATACAGGCAGAGGGAGTGAAATCAGTGTCTGGATGAGATACCTCCGCTCCCGTGTTCATTGTGCATGATAACCAAGAAAAGGAAACAACCTAAGTGTTCATCCGCCTTAAGAAAATTAGTTTTCTCTTCTTTTAAGCTTTACATACTTTCTTTTCTCTCATGTTCACAAAACCTGGTTTAACTGTATTAATGTTTCTATAGTTATATACAGGCATTACTTGAAGTAGGGCCTCAGAGGGCCTTGCCCCCCAGTAACCCACAGTCCACTTAAGCCTGTTTATAAGCCTCTCAACACACTCTAGAAAGAAATTAAATAGGTCTTTGAGACACTTTGTATCTCCTTCCCCCTGCCCATCCCCCACACAGCCACAGTTTCCTGCTGAGGAGAGAAATCTCTACAACCTACATCAAGCATTTGTAAATTGACTCTGTTAGGCTTGCAGCTTAATTTTAGTTGGCATATGAGCTTTCCCTTTTGGACGTGTATGTGTTCTCTCTCTTTCTCTTTCTCTCATTTTGGTACTCTTATTTTATTCAGCTCTCTCTCCCTATCTCTCTCTCTCATTTTCATACTCTTATTTCATTAAACTGGCTCTTCCCAATATTTCCTGCCACTTCACTGCACCAGGGCTCAGAGGGTAGGAAACGCAGGTGATACAGCCGGTTTTCCTGGTTCAAGATAGTCCCTTCGTAGCTGTGCAAACGAGGTAATGTGATGTGGGCTCCTAGAACAGTTAAATAAATTAATAGATTCATTTAATGAATTAATGAATTAATGAGAATTATTATATCAATGTTAAAACCATTATAATAATGTCTAGACACATTGTAATCAATACATTTCCTTTTCTCTACCTGTCCATCCTTCCCTTTCTCCTATTTATTTCTTCTTATTATTTTTGATTAATTGCCATGTTTAATTAGTAAGGATATATTTAAGAACTACACTCACCTGCCGAATTAATGACTCTGCTGTGCTCTGAAAGGAAACATAATGCAGGGTTTTGGCATTGGATAGAGGAGAAATGGGAAGAAAAGCCCCATAATATGTATCTTCCCTTATTCACATTTTGAAACTCTCGAGAGATTTTCGAATGAGTTATAATTTAGTCTGTATTCTCTGCTTCCGTATTCAGGTAATATACTTCTTCCCAAGCATTTTTTTTTAATTTTGTAAGTGTTCTTTTAAGTGTAAAGAATGCGTTTCCATTGCTGTTCTACATAAAGTCCTAGCCCTGCTCGGAACATTATCCGACCTACTGGATGGATGCAAATCCTTGAGGAGCTTAAATGCCGTGCCTGTGGGAGCCTGTCCTTCATTCAGCAGGCTCTGTGGATTCCCCCTTTTCCTCGACAATGGAAACATATACCACAGACACTCCTGGCACTTACGGTTCTTTTCAAATAAAGGAGTGGTTTGATTTTAATGACCACATACCATTTTCATGTAGTAAGCTCAGTTTGATTCAGAATTCCCACCACAGCTGTTAGTCAAAGTCCTGCTGCTCCCATTCCCTCAGGCTGAGCTAAAGGATGGAGTTGTATTGGTGAATTACCAGCCCTGCTGTCTGTCTCCTTTCCTTCTCTTTGCTGCTTCTGGTTTCTTTAGTGCTGGGCCCAGGGCAGGGAGGCCTCAGAGGAAAAGCAGTTGTGCTAGTCCCGGAGGCCTTATTATGGCAGGCACCCCAAATGTTGGTTCTGCACAGACCCCTGACTTGCATAGGTATCATGACATATTTATGTACTCTTTGGACTTCCTCTCCAAATTGTTTCTATGCACAAAAGACACCCGACAACATCTAACATCTATGATTTCCTCACTCTAGCAGGCAGCCCTTTGGGGCAAGATCACACCAAAAAGGCTCAGGCTCAGTTAACTCACTGCTGTCCAATAGCCTGTGGGGACTTTGCACTGGTTTATCTCACTAAAGATAGGACAAGCAGACTTGACCCATTGTCCCCTCTTTCCTCACCCTGCCTGTGATGACTGCTGCATGCTGCATTTGTTTTCAGATTTCTTCAAACATGTGAGATGTGTGCTAGCCCCTGGCACGTGTGTGGCCCTGGGCCTAAGGATACCTGCTGGGGCTCAACACCTGCCAGACCTGTTTGCTGTGCTGGATACCAGGGTGGGCTCCGGGGTGCAGCTCAGCTGACAAGTGGGTACTTCTGTATCTCTGTGGGGACCTTGGAGATGCCATCAGTGCCATGGGAGACAGAAGTAAAGTCTTCCTCTCTGCTCTCACAAAGTTAGGACCAGAACCCTTATCTCTTGGCAAGTCTGGAAGGATGGCTCTTACAGTGAGAACTTGCCTTTGGCTTTTGCTGAAACGCGTGACAGCAGGAATTGCTCCATTCCGCATCCTGTCTCACTAAGCAGTTGCTGACACAAGCCCTGTTACCTGAATGGCGGGTGTACTTCATTTGGCCAAAAATGAACTAACTGCCACCGTTTTCATGTGAGGTATAGATTTATCACTTGACAGAATTAGATTTTAAAACTTGGGATTATAGTCGAGTAATGTTTATCATACAGCATAAAGAACAACTGATCTGTAATCAGAAAAACTCAGTTTGAGTCTCCTAAGGATCTTATAAGAGAAAATTCATTGGTAGCTGTCAATTGCTTACAACAGAATTTGTTCAATGACATCTTTCATTTAAGCATTTGCTTTTATTAACATACTTATGGAAGTAGGCGTACGATGACAATATTTTCTACAAGTTTAATATGTGAAGTAAAATCCAGGTAGAAGTTCTGTATTAATGTTGATACTAAGTAACATTAAATTTTAATTTATTGGTACAGAAACTCTACATTTCTCTATAGTTTTAAACTAATTTAAATTTACTTATTTTCCTTTTTATTTTATTCTTGGAGATCTTTATGTCATTTCTGCATCTAGCCATATATTACTCCTTAGCGAAACCTTTCCTTTTTTAATGAACCTGCATTTTGTAGGGATTTTGGTTTTTAGGTATAATTTACAGATATAACTCCTTTAGCAAATAGGATCCTGGCATCCACAGAATTCTCATGAATGAGAATCCTACAAAATCAGAGGAGAGCTTAAAAATAAGTCCCTCAAATAACATTTACCTTTAATAATATAAATCTATTAAATCAGCGCTGGTCAGTTATAATTTAGCTGCAGTTTATTGTAATAAGGAAAATACCAGCTCATTAATCTTACTTAGAAATATATTGTAACCTCATGACCACAACTGCATTGTTGTTTCTGCAGTATTTTTATTTGATACTTTATTTCATTTTGATCAAGCTCTCTATTTGGGCAAAATTGCAGAGTCCTTCACATTTCTACCAATATCCTTGACATCTTCCCATTAAAACTGCAGCTTAGTTATGATTCAAGGCAGATTAGTGTTAACCATCTCTGGCTCATCCTTTGCTGTGTAACTCTCCCTTGTCATGACTGAGTGCCATTCACTTGCTTTTCCAAGTTACCATGCAGCTTACCATTCCACCAGCCCGCTGGCTGTCACTATTGCTTGCAAACTTGGAGGTGCACTTTGGACAAACCTGCCTTACTGTCATAGAGCTATTTCCATTAGCAGTCTATTACAGTATTAACACATCCATCAGTGAATTCCCACACACACACATGAACTGCCATCATCTGCCACATCTTGTGATTAAATGTGTGTCCACTGGAAACTCAGTGTTCTGCAGTGTCAGGGGGTCTTCACCACTTACATACGAGAGTCCTGACTGAGCTGTGTAGGTACACAAATAGGCATTCTGTTTCAAAGTATGTATGTATTTAATACTCATTTTAAAATCTGCATTGGTATAATTTAAAATATTTTATGCACCACCTAATTGAACTTTAAAATATTTGACTTTCATCATTTTTAAAAAGACATATGATGGAAAATAATAGATAAAATATAATACACAGAAGATGAAAATATATGTCAAGTATAAATAAGCAAGCATAAATTTAAACAATCAGAAAATAAACATAATAGTTCATTCTATTAGGAATTTTGTGGTAGCTGTAGAAGATTTTGCTTCTCAAATAATTATACAATTTCTTACACAATTTCCTTGGAGCAGTAAGTGTTTCCATCAATGATTTGTGGCAAAGAATGACAATTATAGTTTTGTGTTATAGCTTTGGTAACATTTGGGTTAAAATAGTTATGAAAAATATTTGTTTTAGAAAAGTGTGTTTTAGAAAGTGTGTTCTGACTTAAAAGGAAATATAGGTTATCACCAAAAATATTAGTTGCTAGGGAAATATTTGGATACATATGTGATTTCATTCAAAACCCCAATAAGGGCAAACCTAGTTGAGTATACTTCTGTAATACGTAGAGGGGAAATGAGAATTAATTCGAGCTATTAAAATGATAAATTCCCAGGGAACACTTCAGATTGTGGAGGCATTCCAGGGTTTGGGTGGCTGAGGCAGAGCTAATGCTATTTCACTCTATTATGGGACACTGTAGTACCAATAAGACTCTTTAAAAAACCAATTATGTGGGTTCATGAAGATATATATCAGTATATGTGTACATGTGTGTATGTGGGGAGGTGATAGTTCAGATTGCCTTGGTCTCATAAAGTGGGAAAAAGAGAATTGAATAACCATAGGAACTTCTTTACATATCTGTAACATCTGCTGGTGCGATGGACTCCAGGCTTGGCTTGATCAGGGATCCATAACATGTCTGTGATGACCTTTGCTTTGTCCTCTCCTAAGAGGAAGCTTGATCCCAGGCTGTCTTTCACTATCAGAAATCAAAGGCTGCGATTGTCATGGGTCCCCCATTTCCAAATACATCATCCAGAGTAAGGCGTCTTGTCTTCTCGTCCTTCTCCGAACGAAAGTTCTCAACTATGTTCTTATTCTCTTGTCTTAGGTTTTGCTCACATCCGAGGTCAGTAGAATGACCTACTTGGATTATCTTAGATTTGGGATACTGACCCGTCCCTATCCCAAGTTTTGTTTCAATGTGGTGATCAAGTCAGTTCAGTGAAAAACCCAGGGCTACTGAAAAATGGGCTAGAAAAAGAATAAATGCAGGGGTGAACCCCACAGCGTCTGCTGTGGGTAGAGTGTGAAACAGGAAGCTGGAAGGATCAGTAGGGGCCATAATATGTCAGCCTCAGGGTAGTTTCTAGGTTTATGGTCATAAAAAGACAGAAGAGATTTGGACCTATTTCCAAACTGACCTCTTAACTAAAGAATATGTTTTTCACAGAATTAAAAACATTCTACTATAACCTAAGAATAAAAATAGGACAAGAATAGCAGAGCATGATAATGATATGCAATTGTAATATAATATAATTAATTTAATCCCTCCCTTATGGTGCCTTACCATGTTTATTCATGTCAGTGTTCTCATCTTGATCCACTCCATATAAAAGAGAAATATCTCACCCCACAATTTCAACTCACTTTCTCTGTTTGATCTCCCCTGCATGACTGGGCATCTGGGTTTAATATTTGTTTCTCCTCTCTAGAAGGGAGCTCCATGAGGGCAGAGATTTCAGACTGTTTTCAACATTAAATTGGAATCACTATTCCATTTAGTATGTGTTTAATAAATACTTAGTGGATACATTATCATATATCCTTATATTGTGTTACAGTAGCACTTGAAGTTCATGAGGGTGGCATTTGACTAAAGATTTAAAAAGACCATCTTGACTAGAAAAGCACCCACTTATCTTTCTTGGAGGCTGTGTCTGATGCTGTTCCTAACCTGTGTGTAGTCTGTCCAGCCAAGGACAGTGTGTCAGCTCACATTGCACTAATAAACCACCACAGACACGGTAGCTTGAACAACAGAGGTACATTCTGTCACAGTTCTGGAGTCTGTAAGTCCAAGACCAAGGTTCTGGCCAATTCAGTTTCTGGTGAGGGCCGTCTTCCATACTTGCAGAGCCCACACAAGGTCCCATTCCTACAACCTCATTTAACCTTTATTACCTCTTTCCTCAAAATACAACCCCACCGGGGTTAGGGCTTCAACATACGGCTTTGGTGCAGGAGGCAGAGATGGACACAAATATTCAGTCCCTAACAGACAGCTGACCTGCAAACCCAATGTCTGGAAAGAGGTGGGGCTCCTAACCCTTAAATTGTAGAATGGTAGTGAAACTTAGTATCATGTGATTTTACTGAATATATAACTCCCATTGTGAAAATTAGAGCATTCATGAATAGTTGTTCCCATTATCTATAAATGCCAAAATGAAAATAAATCAGAAGCTTAAATCACTTTGTAGCACTTAAGCAATGCACAGTATAAAACAAGGGCATTAATGGGACTCTGTCCTGTACAAATTGAAATTGGATGCATCTGGCTTTTAAATGCACAAAATGGAAATTTTGGCCACTTATATCTTGACTCATGCAAAAAGACTTTCTGATGGCCTCTTAGATTTATTTGTGTTAATACATCATCTTCTTGCACAGCAGTGTTTAAAAATCAGACCTAGGATCAGGCAGTTGTATGACTTGCGCATTCATCAGGGTGAATCAAGATGCAGTGCGGCGGCCAGGCCTGCCCGTGATGGCACTGACCCGTTAAACCAGGCCCTGGAGTCGGCATTTCAAGTTTCCAGGGCGGTGTGGAACTGCTTTCTCAGTATTTAATGCTGTTGACTTGATTCTCAGTTAAGCAGCAGTGTAAGGCTGTGGAGACAGCATGGCATTTGGGGTTGCCAAGGCCAGATTTTAGCTCAGATGCAGATTGTGGGAGGAGGTTTGTACACGTGTCAGTCAGGTCAAAACCGCCAGTCTCGATTTCCTCAGTATCTCTTACACACCTCAGGAGCACCTGCTTCCAAGGGAATCCAAAAAATATTTGTTGGTTGAAAAATCATTCTATGTTTTTAGCAATGTTTCTTCAATGAAACCTTTTCATTTTTATGATGATTTCTTATGGCTTAAAGTATAATTAGTATATCTAACTCACAAGCTACAGTAAAGTTCAGATGATTTATATAAAATATAATATTATGGATATAGATATAGGAATCATTTTCATCATTGCATATCTCAAAGTATGTCTTTCTTTAAAAATAGATCCATAAATACTGACTCCAGGTGTTGACTAACTTACTCCAGCATTTGAAACATCCATTTAAGGTGGTATGACGATACTTAATTGGTTGATTTAAGAGGTTCATTGCTTTTCATTTTAATCAATAGGATACCTGTATACACACACCCACATACACACACCAGTAATTTCATTGCTCTGCAAGTTATAATCATGCCTTCTGCTAAGCACTAGAAACAAAGTTGTTTTTCATGTTAATGAATTTTCTGACACAACACAATTGATGTAATTGCAAATTATATTTTATAGTAAGTAGAAAATATGTTCATTTTTTAATTTAGAAATCAACATTTGTTAAAAGTAGTAATCTACATTTATAAATTTAATGCAATGCACGTTTACTTCTCAAAACATTGCTTGAGGCAGTTCTTTGACATTTCTTATAATTTATCAGATTGCTTTTTAAGATTAAGCTGAAAAATTAATTTGTTATAGTAAATCTTTGAAAAAATTAATGAGTATCTTCCTAAGCACCACAACCATTTTTAATGAAGGCCTTTCTTTGTTTTCATTGTCAAAGTCACAGTTATCGTTAATTGCTCTTTAAGCTAATGTCATAATCTTAGCAATTTAACTCCAATTAACATGATAGCTCAGATGCCATCTTTAGCAAACGCTTAGGAAATGTACATCACACCATTTAAAACTACTGTGCTTGATACTAGATACAGTAGCATCTACAGTAGATATCTAGTAGCACTAGATATAGTAACCATGTGTTTAAAACATAGCATATTATATGCAAATATTTCACATATTCAAGAATATGGAGTTCAACTTGGGTGCATCTGGTTTTACATTCAGTTCTTATATTAAGGACACCATTTTTCTCTTAGCATGTGGTTTTCTCAATATTTAAAAAGTAGGGTATTATCAGGTTTCATGCTCTTTTGTTTAAGATACTGACACTTTCTTTGATACATTTATCCTATCATTAAGGCCAGCGTTTATACCTGATGAGTTTCTGAAGCTCTGCTCTCTCCCATTGAGACCTGGTGCGAATCCACTCTCTCAGATGCACTGACCTTTTGCAGTAGGGCTTCAGCAACCTCCCTCACCCCCTGCATTCTTTTAACTGTTACTGATTGGACTTTGCATTTGATAATAGTTCGTTGTTGTTTATAACTTTTCTATTCTATCCAACTGAATTGCAAGCCTTCTATTAGCCATGTTCCATTCCTGCTTCTTGTTATAGAATGGAGGGTTACCCTGTCATTGTGCACATGAATAAATCAGTATTTGATGTTGAGGAGGGAGCATCTCTTGATGTTGGAGACCTGTGAGTCTGTCCTTCCTCAGTCAGTTCTTTGGCACAGTATCTGAGCCTCTACCATGGCTCCCTCTTTCTTTATTATGTGCTAGATTCATGTGTTAAAGGTACTGATGGAGGTGAGTAGATTCAGTTAGGTAATGAAATTGTGAGCATGTTTCTTGATTAATGGTACAACCTTCTTAATATATAGTCTAAGAAAAGAGGACTGAGTTAGAATCCTGCCAGTTTATTGTGAAACACATTTACTTTTTTTCCTGGAGCTTGAAAAGCTCTGTGAAAGTCCCTCAAAATTTATCACTTTGAAAGTGATGTGATTATATGCAATGCTAGAATAAATAGTGCATTTAGAATTCAGTTGTCCTAAGAGGCTTAAAATCAGGATGTCATAGTTGAAAACCTGGCTATGAAAAACATCTCGGTTTCCCAACCCATCACGGAATAGTTTGTGCTTTCACATGAGCGTTTAGTATTCAGATCAACGCTCAACCCGCACCCTTCCCAGGGAGTTCCGTTCTGGGAATCCTCTTCCCCTGATGAGAACAGATTGAAGTCTCCCCCAGCAGTCTCAGTGGTGGCAGTGAGTGAGACAGCTTCCCCTGCCTATTGGACTGGTACCATCAGCGAGGGGATCAAGTTCATTTCCTTGGTATCTTCCTGAATGGTTAATCGGCAGTTGTCAATAATCCCATTTCCTCTTCCAACACCTTTCGTAATAACATATAGAATGAAATTTATTTATAACCACTGATCTTTTGGTCACGTGAATATGGTGATGAAAATATGCTGTGTATTTCAGTACAAATTAGTTCTGCTGAAAGGTTTTCAAGCCATGTTCTGATGGATTGCAATGAATAACTAAAGAAGGATAGAATTATTTTAAAGGATAAATCTTGGTATCAGAGTTAACGTGTTAGATGATTGTTCAGAGGCCAAATAATGTGACGTACATAAGTCCTCAAGGTCTAACCTGCAGTTTGAGTGTGTGAATCTGGCTCTGAAAACCAAAAGCTCTTTCATGTGTTCACTGAAAAGTCACTGGCAGCAAAATCTGACCTGGACTGATACACAGTCCAGGTTCGTCCCTGGTTCATCCCACTGGTCCATCCCACCTAATGGGGATATTGATATTATTTACCTCAGAAATATCAACGTGTTTGCTTACAAATACCACCCTAGACACCGCTGGTAGGTGCATCTTTCTAAATCTAAAAGAATTTTAAAATAGAAGCAAATACAATTCCAAGGATTCAAATAACAAACTAGGGAGCTTGAAAAAGATAAAGGTTAATTGCTTTTACTAAAAAAATGATGAGGTCATGATCAGGTGGAGAAGAATGTTGCTGTGGTTAGAAAAAGGTTGGTTTATGTTGCTAAATTGCAGGGAATGGCTGTAATTTATATTTATTTTTGGCTTTGGGTGCCTGTGATAGAAGATGGTGGAAACCAGACGCAGGTTAGTCCAAGGTGGCAGACAGACCAACTAGAAGTGGGAACCTATTAAAATAGGAGCTATCTGGTTGTAACAGAGATGGATTCCTGGCAGCTATGATACACATCACAGAACAGTTGGCATGGAACTGCTTGGAAGCCCAGAGCTACAGAAAAACCCTAGGAGGGTCTGATTCCAAATTAAAGAAATCCCGGTGAAAGTTAGGGTTGGTTTAAGTGATGATGGATGTTAATACTCATTGTGCTGCATTGTTACTGCCTATTAATATCTTCGTACGCCTTCTGGACTGAGGCTCTGTGAGTATAGCAGTTCCTGTCTCTATTGTTGAGGGAGGAGTTCTCAGCTCCAGCACATGGCCTGCCAGGTGGTGAGCGTTCATTTAATATTTGGCAAGACGTGAATGAAGTGTGTGCGCTCACGCTTCAGTGACTTTGTCTGCACATTATGTTTCAAATCTATGATGTTTAATGTGCAGTAGAGAAGAGAGGAGAGGAAGAAAGGGGCCACATGCTTCCAGAATAACTTTGATTAGAGAAATGGGGTTTATTTTCAACTACAGGGCTAATGGCATCCCCTCCAAATTCTAATATATTATGGTACCCTCCATCTGATGAGGATATTTCTATTTTTCATTGTACCAAAGAGAAAAATAAGGGTGACAACCACCTTAGCAAACAGTACATGAGTTACTCAAACACAATCAGGAGTAATACAAGTTAATTTATAGACTTAGCAGTTCTAATAATAATAATGACTGTTTTAAAATATGTTTTATAGAACACCATGTCCTGCATTTCCTTTGGGTTAAGTGAATCTATGGGAACATTGATAAGTGGATTTGGTGCATGTCAATAAACTGTATCATGTACATTGCAACTGTGAACTATGGAGTACACACCCCCATTCCTTTGGGCTTGGTGACCATGGAACCATATTTGCTGGATTGATATTGGGGAATATTAATAGCAAAAGAAAGAGAAGTATATAAATATAATTTTAATTTTTTAAATATTTTATTTATATATATATTAGAGAGATGGGAAGGGAGGGAGACAAAGGGAGCAAGATACAGAATACAGTTGCTTCTCATGTGCCCCCACCCAGGGATCTGGCCTGCAACCCAGGCATGTGCTCTGACTGGGAATCAAACCAGTGACCCACTGGTTCTCAGGCCAGAACTCAATCCACCGAGCCACACCAGCAATGGCTGAATATAATTTAAATTTAAAAGCCTAACAACTGCAGGGACTTAAAGTTATGATATAAGTACCACATACTGGGTAGAAGATGATAGTAGGAATGATTTAAATGAGCAAAAGTCTCATTTATTAAAATAGTAAGTAAAAAGACAATTTCTAATTTGATACAACAAACATTCTTGATGCATTATTTAGAGATGTGGAAATAACCACTAGGAGAAGCACAGACAGAAAAACATTAAACTTACCAGCATGAATGAGGAAATGAATGTGGAAGGAGATGAAGAAGGAAAGAATTGTTTTTCAATACTGATTTTATGGAACATTAAACATTTAATGTGCATGTATTATCTTAATATAAATTTTTTTCTGTGTTTTGTTGGAATATTTTTACAGCCCTTCACTTTCAGTTTGTGTAGCTCTTTTGTTCTGAGGTGGGTCTTTTGTGTGTGGGTCATGTTTTCTTATCCATCCAGCTACCCTGTGTCTTTTGATTGGAACATTTAATCCATTTACATTTAATGTTAGTACTGCAAGGTACTTTATTCATTGCAGTTTTTCCTTTTGTACCTTTTCCTTTTGTATCTCTGTCTCACTCTATACCTTCATCTTCTTAAAGCAGTCTTTTTAGCATGTCTTGCAAAGCTGGTTTGGAGGTGGTGTATTCTTTTATCCTTCACTTGCCTGGGAAATTCCTTATTTCACTTTCCATTTTAAATGACAGCCTTGCTGGGTAGAGTGATCTTGGTTGCAGTCTTTGCTTTTCATTACTTGGAATATTTCTTGCCATTCCCCTCTGGCTTGTAGTGTTTCTGTTGAGAAGTCAGCTGCTAACATTATCAGGGCTTCCTTGTATGTTACTTCTTGTTTCTCTCTTGTTGCTTTTAAGATTCTCTCTTTGTCTTTATAATTTGGCATTTTAATTGTGATGTGTCTTGGAGTGGGCCTCTTTGGGTTTCCCTTGTTTGGGACTCTCTCTGCTTCCTTAACTTGCGTGGCTTTTCCCCCCTCCAAGTTAGGGAAGTTTTCTGTCATTATTTTTTCAAACAGGTTTTCTATTCCTTATTCCTTTTCTTCTCCTTCTGGTATACCTATGATTTGAATGTTGTTACATTTCATGTTGTCCTGAATTTCCCTCAAGCCATCCTCATACTTTTTGACTCTTTTTTTCATTCTGTTGCTCTACCTGGGTATTTCTTAATACCTTGTACTCCAGCTCAGTTACTTGGTCCTCTGTTCTATCCAGCCTGCTTGTAATTGCTTTTAGTATATTTTTCATTTCAGATGTTGTATTCTCCATTTCTTCCTGGTACCTGTTTATAGTTTCCATTTCCTTTTTCCTGGTGTTGTGGTTCCCACTCAGTTCCTTATGGTGGTCACTGAGTTCCTTGAGCATCCTTATAACCATCATTTTGCATTCTTTGCCTGATGGATTGCTTGCCTCAATTTTATTTAGCTCTTTTACTGGGGATTCTTCCATTTCTTTTGATTGGGAATTCTTTCTTTGTCTCCCCATTTTAGGTAACTCTTTTTGTTTATTTCTGCACTCAGGGTTCTCTGCTTTGCCTTCCTGTCTTCATGGGGTTGACTCCTATGGTAGGAGTTCTGTGGGACTCAGTGGTACAGTCTTTTTGATGTCCTTGGAAAATCAGATCCAGCAATACATTAAAGAGATCATACACCATGATGAAGTGGGATTCATCTCAGGGATTCAAGTATGGTATAATATGTGCCTATCAATAAGTGTAATACACCACATAAATAATATGAAAGACAAAAGCCACACAATCACATCAATAGATGCTGGAAAAGCATTTGATAAGTACAGCACCTATTTATAATAAAACACTCAGCAAAGTGGGAATAGAGGGAGCATTCCTCAATATAATAAAGGGCATATATGAGAGACCTACAGCTCATACTCAATAGGCAAAAACTAAAAATATTTTCCACTAAGATCAAGAACAAGACAAGGTTGTCCACTTTCACCACTTCTATTCAACATAATATTGGAAGTTCTAGCCACAGTGATCAGACAAGAAAAAGAAATAAAAGGCATCCAAGTTAGAAAGGAGGAAGTAATGATGTCTCTGTTTGTAGATGACATGATAGTGTACATAGAAAACACTATAGACCCCACTAAAAAACTGCTTGACCTAATAAATGAGTTTGGCAAAATGGTGAGATACAAAGTCAACATTGAAAAATTGAAGGCATTTCTGTATACCAAAAATGAAATATCAGAAACAGGAATTAGGAAAAAATCCCATTTACTATAGTACTAAGAAAAATAAAATACTTAGGAATAAACTTAACCAAGGAGGTAAAAGACCTGTACTCTCAAAACTATAAAACACTGAAGAAAGAAATGAAGGAAGTTGCAAATAAATAGAAGCATATTATATGTTCGTGGACTGGAAGAATCAACATCATTATAATGTCCATACTGCCCAAACCAATCTATAGATTCAATGCAATCCTTATCAAAATACCAATGACATAGTTCACAGATATAGAACAAATGTTTCAAGAATTTATATGGAATGATAAATGATCCCACATAGCCTCAGCAGCTTTGAGAAAGAAGAAAACATAGAAGGGATAACAATACCTGATATCAAACTCTATGACAAGCCCATTGTAATAAAAAGTCTGGTACTGGCATAAAAATAGATGCATAGATCAATAGAACAGAATAGAGAGCCCAGAAATAAACTATGTCTCTATGGTCAGTTAATAATCAACAAAGGGGGCAGGAGCATAAAATGGAGTAAAAATAGCTTCTTCAATAAATGGTGTTGGGAGATCTGGACAAATATATGCAGAAAAATGAAACTGTACCACCAACTTACACCATATTCAAAATGGATAGTGTTAAATATAAGGCATGAAACCATAAAAACCCTAGTGGAAAACATAGGCAGGGAAATTTCAAATATCCCACACAGTGATATTTTCATGGATACATCCCCTAGGGAAAGAAATATAAAGGAAATAATAAACAAATGGGACTACATAAAAATAAAAAGCTTCTGCACTGCTAAAGAAAACATCAACAAACTGGAAAGAAAACCAACCATATAGGAAAACATATTTGCCAGTGATACTCTGGACAAGACTTTGATCTCCAAAGTATATAAAGAACTCAAATGACTCTACACCAGGAAGACAAGAAATCCAATAAAAAAAATGGGCATAGGGCCTGAATAGACACTTCTCTAAGGAAGATATAGAGAGGGCCATATACACATGAAAAATGCTCAACATCACTAGCCATCAGAGAGATGCAAATTAAAACCACAATGAGATACCACTTTACAACAGTCAGAATGGCCATCATTAATAAGTCAACAAACAACAAGTGCTGGTGAGGTTGTAGAGAAAAGGGAACTCTAGTACACTCTTGGTGGGAATGCAGACTGGTACAGCCACTACAGAAAACAGTATGGAGTTTCCTCAAAAAAACTAAAGGTGGAACTGCCTTTCATTCCAGTGATCCTGCTGCCTGGATTATAGCCTAAGAATCCTGAATCACCAACAGAAAAGAACCTATGCATCCCAATGTTCACGGCAGCACAATTTACAATAGCCAAGTGCTAGAGACAGCCTATGTGCCCATCAGTAAATGAGTGGATCAAAAAAACTGTGGCACAGTTACATGATGACATGCTATGCAGCAGAAAGAAGGAAGGAACTTTTGCCCTCATGACAGCATGGATGGAACTGGAGACCATTTTCCTAAATGAAATAAGCCAGACAGTGAAAGACAAACACCATATGGTCTTGCCTGTAAGTGGAACCTAATCAACAAAACAGAGAAATGAGCAAGACAGAACCAGAGACATTGAAAAAAAGAAAAAACTGACAGTGATTAGAGGCAGGGAGGGGAATAATGGGGGAAAGAAGGTGAAGGGTCAAGCAAAGGAACATGAATAGAGGACTTGTGGGCAGGGACACAGGGGGGCAATTGCCTGTGGGAGTACAGGGGGTGGGGTTGGAATGAGCAAGGGGGACAAGGCAGGACAACTGTCCCCGAACAGCAATACATTTAAAAAAAGAAAAAAATTAATCAGAAAAGTCAAATAACTTGAAAAAATATATAAAATTTAAAAAGAGGTGATATAAGCTTTGGCTTAATACATCAAATTAATTCACAATTTAAAATAGTTTTACAAGTTGATTATATATTCCTTAGTAATTTAAGAAATACAGAAAAGCATAAAAAATAACATCACCACTGATTCATTCATTCAGAGGGAATAGCTAGTAGCAATGTAATGTCTATTCTGGCAAATATTCCATCCCACACACGTAAACCCACATGCACAGTTTACTTTTAGTACAAATGAAATGAAGAGGGTAATTACTAATCATCTTTCTAAAGGATAATTTCTCCATTATGATAAACATAATGATAACTAATGTTACGGTAGGCATCTTCATGTGATATATAAATATATATATTCATTCCTTCAGTTCCCACTGTCCTATGAGATAAGTGCTTTTATAATATCATTTTACAGGCTAAAACCCAGAGTGTTAAGAACTTAAACAAAACACACAGCTAATAAATGGCAGACTGGGGAAATGAGCCCTGTAAGTGAATAAGCGGCAGTGACAAAAGCTCGACTACAAACTTTTGATTGAATATATTCTACCTTATGAACTATAAATTAGATACTAAGATACCTTTGACTTTAAAATTCTTTTAGGTATTCATTCTGTATTCAGAGTATAGTGTAGACTTAGGTTATCAGTTCCTGTTGCTTTTATTTGCTTTAAATTTTTAAAGGTGTAATATAATGTATTTTTAGAAAAACATTACAAATTTTTAGAACAACTTATAACTATAGAAAAGTTGAGAAGATCATGCTAAGACTTTCCATATTTTCCACAAGCAGTTTCCTATTATTCATATTTTGTATTAATTTGCTATACTTATTACAACTAAAGAGTCAGTATTAATTCATTATTATTAACTGAAGTCTGTGCTTTATTCAGATTCCCTTAGGTTTTACCTAATGCCCTTTTCCGTTCCAGAATCCCATCCAAGATACCATGTTACATGTAGGCTCCTCTGTGCGGTGAAAATCTGTGGGACTTCTTTTGTTTTTGTGAATGGCTCAGTTTTGAGGAATACTGGTCAGGTATATTGTAGGATGCCCTTCTACTGGGATTTGTCTGATATTTTCCTCATATGTATTCTAGGTTTAATGTACAGTTAACATGACCTTCTCATTGGCGATGTCGACCTGCTCACCTGGCCGAGGTGGGGTCTGTTAAAGTCCTCTGCTGAAAAGTGGCTCTTTCCAGCTTTCTGTCCTCCACCCGTCATCACTGTGTTCAGCCCACTCTCAAGGAGGGGGAGTTATGCTTTGCTCTTTGTGAGGCTGGTGTTCCTAGATAAACTATTTGGAGTTCTTCTGAATGAGAAATTTGCTTTTTATCCCATCTACTTACTTATTCATTCAGTCTTTTATTTACAGTATGATGATCACTTAGGTATTTCATGCTTTGGGTTATAAACCAATACTACTTTATTTTGTGTTCAAATTGTCCCAGCTTTGGTCAAAAGGGCTGTCCCATCCCTTTGGCATAACCCTACTTTTTTTTTTTAGCATTTTCTTATTTCTGGCACTATAAGGTGCTCCAGATTCCATTGTATTTTCCCTGCCACGGCCCTAATATCAGTCATTTGTTTAAAGAGCTCTGATTCCTTTTGATTGGAGAATGCTGTTAGATGCCAAAGGTATTAGATATGCTCATTGCTACAGGGTTGCTCTTGTTTTTAAGGCCTATGAGCTGACAGAGCAAGGAAGTATATGTGTGCATACCAGCCTAAGTAATGCAATTCTCTATAAATGTTTCTACAAGCACCCACCATACATATTAGCCTGAGTATATACATCTATCTGAATGTTTCTATATGTAACCATCTGTGTCTATGTTAAGCTATTCATGAGTCCATTTGATGTCTCCAATTCTAGTCCTTTACCACATGGATCATTCAAGCTTCTTCCTTTTGCTTGTGTAATTTCCTACTCAGATATGAGAAATCCAGTCAAACCATCTGCGTTCATTTACTTAGTTGTTCAATTACAGTGTACATGTATAGCAGAGCATAATTGTTAAACCATACCCTGTGTAAAATAATGACTAGATTGCAATGCTTAAGAATGGTTTATGTTCCCTTTAGTCATGCAGACTCCACTCATTTCCCTAGTTACTTAGGTCACTAGCTCTTTACCCCACCTGCTCCAGTGAGATTATTTCATGTGTTATAACATGGTTAGATTGCTTCGTCATAGTTTTCATTCCATCCCCCAATTCCTTCTCTCCTAAATTACTTTTTACATTTACACATATTAAGCTCCACTGTTTGCGCTGTGAAATGCTGTGGGTTTTGAAAAATGCATAATGTAATATCCATCATTACAGTGTATGTGAAATAGTTTTTTAACCCTAGAATATCCCCTGTGCTTTACTGTTCACTGGTTTGTTTGTTTTTTCACTCCAAAACTCTGGCAAACCATTGGTGCTTTTATGATCCCTATAGTTTTACATTTTCGGAATATCATACATCTGGAACCAGACAGTATATAGCCCTCACAAACAGAATTATTTCATTTAACATTAGGCTTTTAAGAATTATCCATGGCTTTTTATGGCATGATAGCTCTTTTATCTCTCTTTTTAGTGCTGAATAATATTCCATTGTGTGGATGTACCATGGTTTATTCATTCACCTACCAAAGCAATTCTTGGTTTCTTTCTATTTTTAGTAATAATGTATAAAGTTACTATAAATATCCACATGCAGGTTTTTCTCCAGCTTGATTGAGATAAAATTGACATACAACATGGTGTAGGTTTAATACATAAAACCTGATGATTTGGACACATTGTTTTCCAGAGTGGCCATAATCTTTTACATTCCCATCAATAATGAATGAGAGCTACTGTTGTTCTTTATCCTTGACAGCAATTAGTATTGTCAGTTTTTTTAAAAGCCATTCTAATAGATATATAGTGGTTATCTCATTTCAGTGTATAATGTATTTTTTTTAAGAAACCATGATTTCTATTTGAAATAGCATCTACCAAGAAATCCCTGAAGAAATCTTTGCAAATCTTACTCCTGAAAGTATAGAGAGTTGAAATAGCAGAGAACTGACATAAATCCTCAGAGTAAAGGCCAGGAGATAGAATTCAGTAACATTTCTTTCTGGTTATATTAAGAGCAGAAAAATGAGTAAAAAAGAAAAACCTAACAATACAGCACGAACAGCTCTGGGATGAGTGGACACTGGCAATAAAATGATGGTATCTAGAAGTGGCATAAAATTGTATCCCCTTTGAAAGAGAAAGAGAAAGAGGCTGTAGAGTAAGCAATTGATTTATCACACATTAGACAGTGACAGTCTGTGAAACCCTGGAAAATGAGTTGTGTAAGTCATATATGGCAGGAAAGGGTTCATTTCTCCAATATTTCCTAACCTTAAATTTGGTGGCTCTTGTCTTCCTCTAACCCCGTTCAATGAATCATAGAGAAGCCCTATTGAGTCACCTCTGAAATATGACTCCACAGCATAATTCATGTCACCCAGTCATAACTAGATAATGGTAAAACAGCCTGCTCCATTCAATCTTGTATACAAGATCTGTCCGGGAAAAGGCCAACCATTGTTAATATGATGAGAACAGTTTGTGTGACATCAGTGTAACCTGGCAGCCAAGGAGAGTGGACTGGAATGCATATGTGTGAACAATGATGACTTCACCGTACTAGCCAGTGGGGGTGGTAGACAGTGTTGAGTGAACAAGCATACTATGTGGCCATCACAGTCAAAAAGAGTGAGCAGGTAGAATGATGAATCTGTGTCAAATTTTGTATTAGGCTCAAACATTCCTCCACAGAAACTATTCAATGACTCAGAAGGCCACAGCTATGGGAAACTGGTGATTGGCAGCTTCATCACAGCAACACACCTACTCGTGCATCACAACTCCTACAGAGTTTTTTGGTGAAACATCAAATCACCCAGATGTTTCAAATGTAGTATAGCCTAGATTTGGTGCCCTGCAACCTCTGGGTTTTCCCAAAACTAAGATCACCTTTGAAAGGGAGATTTCCAACTATCAATAAGATTCAGGGAAGTATGACTAGGCAACTGATGGCAATTGGGAGAACGTTGTGAGGTCCCAAGGTGCCTGCTTCGAAGGGGACCAAGGTGTCATTTTCCTATGTGCAGTTTTTCTTGTTTCTTGTATCTTCTTCAGTAAATGTCTTTATTCCTTATATCACATGTCTTGATACCTCTGGACAGACCTCATACCTGATTTCTATTTTACTCATTGGAACCAAAGTAATTATGAAAAACACAAAGTTAAATATCTCAATGGATGCTCTTCCTCAGAATATTCTTATTTAATTTTGTTTAAAAGACCTGTATGGGCTTATTCTCCTTGATAAACCTTTCATACATCAAGATTTCCTTTTTCTTTGTGTCCTGCATATTTTGAAATTCAAGATCCCTGATGTTCAGTGTTTCAGAGCAAATCTAGGACACTGGATTGTAAGTTTTTGAGAGCAAATGTTGCATTTGTTATCTAATTGTTCAGACATACAGTTCAAAGATTGTTAGTTGAATGGACACGTTTGATAAAATGATGTTCATTACCATGCAATTAATCATTAAAATTAAATTATCTAAGTAGGTAATAATAGGAAAATGTTAAATAAATTTGGATAGAACCATGTAGTGGACTAATCTGTACTATTAAAATTGGGCTTTGGTTGTATCCAAATTTTTATGCTATAACACAGAATAAATAAAGCTGTATTTATAGTGTGAAACCAGTATCAGGCACATAGGAACCTAAAGGTGAGTTTGGAAAAAAGTATATCAAAACATTAACATCTCATGAGTGTCAGGATTATTTTTCTTCATGCTTCATGCTCTTTCTTCATGCTTTTTCTGTATTTCTCAAATAACCTATATTAATCATGAAATTGCTTAGTTGTTAAATTCATTATAAAATATTTGTTATTTAGATCACTATGTTCAACTCAAAACACCTGATTGTTGTTTAGTGATTTGCTATTGTAGTGTTTCTTTTAACTTTGACAATAGAGGAGTGAGTGCTGATTTTTTTAAAGTATATTTTATTGATTATGCCATTACAGTTGTTCTATTTCCCCCTTCATTCCCCTCCATCCTGCACAACCCGTCCCCCACCATTCCCCCCTTTAGTTTATGACCACGTGTCTCAAGTTCTTTAGATTCTATATTTCCCATACTATTCTTGCCCTCCCCCTATCTATTTTCTACCTACTGTCTATGCTACTTATTTTCTGTACCTTCTCCCCCCTTCTTCTCCCACTCCCCTGTTGCTAACCCTCCATGTGATCTTCATTTCTATGGTTCACTCCTGATCTAGCTGTCCTCTTAGTTTGCTTTTGTTTTAGGTGTGGTTGTTAATAACTGTGAGTTTGCTGTCCTTTCACTGTTCATCTTTTTTATCTTCTTTTTCTTAGGCAAGTCCCTTAACATTTCATATAATAAGGGCTTGGTGATGATGAACTCCTTGAATTTGATCTTATCTGAGAAGCACTTTATCTGTCCTTCCATTCTAAATGAAAGCTTTGCTGGATAGATCAATCTTGGGTGTAGGTCTTTGGATTTCATGACCTAGAATATTTCTTTCAAGCCCCTTCTTGCCTGTAAGGTCTCTTTTGAGAAATCTGCTGACAGTCTGATGGGAACTCTTTGTAGGTGACTGTCCCCTTATCTCTTGCTGCTTCTAGTATCCTCTCCTTCATTTTAATCTTGGCTAATATAATGATGATGTGCCTTGGTGTGTTTCTTCTTGGGTCCAACTTCTTGGGTCCAACTTGGGACTCTCATATTTTTCTGTTTGGTCATTTTTTTCCTCCTTCTGGTCCACTCCTTTGATTTGAGTCCCAGTTTCCTTTCCATTACTATTGGTTTCCTGTGCATTTCCATTCATGTCAATTAGTTTAGCCTTCATATGTTCCTCTAATTTGTGACTAAAATCAACCAGTTCTGTGAGCATCCTGATCACCAGTGTTTTGAACTGTGCATCTGAAAGTTTGGCTATTTCTTCATCGCTTAGATTTATCAGCTCTGGGGCTCTGAGTTGTTCTTGAGCCATGTTTTGCTCTGTTCGTGCCTGTTAGGTATGAGGAGTGGAGCCTTAGGTGTTCACCAGGGCAGGGCTACCCAGGTCGCTCGTTTGTGATGCTGTATGTGGGGGCAGAGTCAGAGAGGGACAATGGGGGTCCCCTCTGCTGCTTCCTGCCACTGGGGCCTGCACGGTCTGTCTCACCGCTTGCTCCTTCACCGGTTTATCTGCGCGCAAATGTGTGACCATGGTCAGCCCTCAGTGAGTCCACAGCCTTGCGTCCTCAGTGGGTCCGCCCGCTACTCCACACCTGGGATCCGCCCACCGCTGCCAAAGCACCTGGGTCACGTGCCGGGGTTAGTCCAGTGGATCCTTCCTTCGCGACCCCGCTGAGAAGTGCTGATTTTATACTTACACACTTAGAATAAAAGTTCCACTTCTGAATAAAACAGTATAGCTAAGGGTACATAAGCAGATGCAAAACCAAACCAAACCAAACCAAAACAAAAAAACATGTTGCCTAAAAAGAGTCCCCAGTTATATACCTGGAATGTACCAGCCATTCTCATGGCAAATGTTGTGAGACATAATGGCAGAAATGGAAACCATAATCACCGAATTATCATATATAAGAGAAAACCAGCACTGACTTTAAGTATCTTTGTGCCTGGTGTCTACTCAAATTAGGACATTTACAACTGAACAAAAGCCCAGGTTTTGTTATTAAACATAGAGCCAAAAACAGATGTGAGCGTTAAGAGAAAAAGAAACTGTATCATCAGTTCAGTACTTTACACACAGCGATTGCAACTATCACGGTTACTCGCCCTGGTTGGTAAGTTTGCTCATTATACAGTTGTTCTGTATTGGCTCAGAAAATAAAGCCACTGTGCAAACTTTTAAAAAGCTCCATGCTTAAGTGGTGCCTATCACCTACGGAGACATTTTGCCAGTGTGCTGTTTAACTCGGGAAACTACAGGAACAAAAGAATCTGTTCATTTTTGGAAAATGAAATTGTAAAAATTCATTATGGAAGAACACTCCAGAATGTGTCTGAACCATGTTTATTTCTGTAGCAAATTAGCTGCTGCTGCTTTTTAAAAAGCCCTGCTGGATGTAAAGTCACTTTCATGAGAAACAGTCATGAAACACTGTGTACGACCTCATTCAGAAGTTAGTGCGTGAATACTGGTTAGCAACAGCATTTTCTGAAAGTCAGGAAAGTGTGAGAAGGGAATTCCTGGATGTATTTTTATGATTTACAAATACTCTGAAAGTGTCTTTACCTTTGGACTTTAAATGTAATAATTCATTTTAAGTAAGAATGATCATATTTCTAGTTAGCTGAAAAAAAACTACGAAAATCCTATTATTCTGCTTAATGGAACTGTTTCTGCCTGATTATGTTGGTTGATTCCATTTTTATCAATCATTATTTCATATATTGTGGAGAAGTCAAGAAAAAATATTGTAGTAAAAGCTTCTTTAGTGGACTGAAGCTTATGCCATTTTCTCCCTTGTCACATGGATACCCAGTACACTATCTGGTACACAGTAGGACCACAACAATTATCTTTAACTCGATGAATAAGTAAATTTATCCTGGTCATTTTCTCCTTACTTTGCTATTTAGATCTTTGGAGTCAATAACACTCTTAATATGCATTGTGTGATTGCATGAAGACAATACTGAGTGTATCACACCTAGGAAACCTACTTTGAATTTTGAAGTATATGTCTCTGGGTGTCTTACCTCATCAAGCATTTTGAATCACACAGATAGTAGCCAGTGTTAGGAGCCCAGGCATCTTTATGCAATACATCGAATCATCTTTGCCTTCAGCTCCTCTCCTGAGTTCTGTATCTGCTAATAGGTGGCTAAAGAAGGAAAGCCAAAACTGATACTCTGTGACAGCAGTAGTTAGTTGAAGATTAAAATTCCATTCAGTACTTAACATCTATTTATATCAGGCTTTTTCGGATACTTTATTTTATTTAGTTGTCACAATATGTTATTGTTATAGACTGAAAGTTTATTTTTGAATGTTTAACAATATATTGCTTTTAAAAATATTTAAAAAAATCTTTTTCTGAGGATAAGATCATTTTTCTCTAGCAATGGATTTCTAAAATATGAGCCAATTTGAAAATATGTTGTCCAGTTTATTAGGAATAGCTTTCATACATTTAAGACTACTTCTGATGGGTTTTACTGAAGCAAGTTCTTTTCAAAAATTTGAACTATGCTCTTAAATCATATACTTTAAAATAAATTGCTTCTCCAGATTCTTCTGGGTAAAAATCATGTATATTATAACCTACTTATTTACCATTTGAATCTGCATATTTTGTTGTCCATACTTGGTAGTGATATTCTAATTAGTGTATGTATTTAGGATGTATTGCTTCATGAAAATATTGAATTGTAAACATAATTTTGTATTTAATTGAACATTAGGGTGATATACTTTATAATTCATATTATCTAGAAATTCTCCCCTGAAATGGCTTTATATTATTACGCAAATTTAAAAACAAGTGCTACATTGAAGATTTCCCAAAGGAGAAAATTGAGATTTATAGAGGTTAACTTACTCAAAAAACACTCAGCAGAGAAAAAAATTCAAAAAACAAGATTTTGTCTTGGGTATTTTAGATTTCTGAAACAGCATTCTTATCTATGAATGAAACTGTTACCTGCCTTAAATTCTGCAGGTGAAAATGATCATTTCCCAACTATGACTTGTACTATATTTTATATGCCACATTGAATGGATCCAGTATATTTAAGGCAAAACCTTTTAAAACAAAACTTTTTGCTGAGTTCTTCTTCTACCGTGTTTGTAGAAAACATTGTTAAAGTATGTGGTGTTACTTTACATACACACGTACACACACACACCAGTGTGAACAGAAATATTGTAATGTACAAGAAGATAGTTGCCAATGAAAAAACTAGGGTTTCACATAATGAAAGAAGTAAGGTAGTATCTCGATTTGAAGAAGCATAAATTGAACAATAAAGTAATTTATAAACAAAGAAGCATAAATTATTAAAACACATTCTTTTTTTGTTTTTGCTCTGAGTACATTTAAAACAGATTTTGTATTGTATTTTCCTCATTACCATGTAGTCCCGTTACACTCTCCACCTTCCCAGCAATCACCACACTGTTGTCCATGTCCATGTGTCCTTTCTGCTTTCTCCCCAAACCCTCCACCCCCTCACCGGCCCCCAGCGTAGTAGCTGTCATCCTGCTCTCTACCAGTCTGTGCTCTGAGGTACATTAAACTGTGTGCAAAGTCTTTACTATAAGTTACTGATAAACATACAGGAAAATGTGTTGCGTTATTGCATAGTTACTGAGGGACAAAGGCAACTCTTGGCACTATCTTTGTATAAGTAAAGTCTGGCAGCTGTATGGTGAATTTAAACTTAAAATTAACCCATTTCCATTTGCCTTGAGAATGCTCACCAGTGGCACTTGTGGCTGCAGCATCTACATTGGGATTAGACCTAAGTTCTGTTTAGAAATAACTCTAGGAACAGTTTTTATATTTTACTTTTACATTTAAAACCAGTCAGATTTGCTTCAGCCTCAAAGAGCCTGTTTATGTAAAATGAAATGAATGCTGGAAGCAAGCTGCACTTTTTTTTTCCCTAAACAGGAAATGGGTTAAATGTATAGATGTTGGAAAATTACATTTAAACCTGAAAATAACATAATCTTAACATGTTTATGGTAGAGTTAGAAGAAAAATATTTGCAGGTGATTTTATAGATATATAGAACCAATTGGATTGGGTGATGAATTGGATATAGATTGTGAGGGCCATTGTAACAAAACACCACAAAGTAGTATTTTTTCAAACAAGAGAAATATATGTTCTCACTTTTCTGGGGGCCAAGTCCAAAATCCAGGCGTCGGCAGGGCCGTGCGCCCTCCGAAATGCCCAGGAAGGACGTGTTCCCGCCTCTCCTGTAGCTTCTGGTAGCTCCCTGGCTGGTGGCAGCAGGACTGTAACCTTCACACGGTGTTCTCCTGTGTGTGCGTGTCCGTGTCCAGTTTCTCCTTTTCATACCTACTGCCGTCACATTGGATTAGGGGCTCTCTGCATTGTAATATGACCTCAACACACTGCGTCTACGGTAATGCTATTTTCAAATAAGGCCACATTTGGAGACATTGGTTAGGATGGTTAGAACCTCATTGTGTGAACTCAGGGGACACAATTTATCCCACAACCACTGCTGTGTGAGACAATAGGAAAAGAGTCAAGAATAAGTCTAGATGTTTTGGACCGGGCCACTAGGAAAATGGAATTGCCATTCACTGCGCAAGGGAAGGCTGTGAGAGGAGCAGATGGGTGGGAAAATCAGATGTTGGTTCACTGAGAAAAGTAATGTCAATGAAGACATGTGAAAAGTGTAGTCTTAGAGTTAGGATTGGGGACCCCATAATCCAATAAAACAAAGAAGAAAATATTCATCTGATATTCTGTCCATGGACATTTATATCAGTCACTCATTGTATGAAAAATTATGATATTCATTGCATAAAATATTTTTTAATTAGCCAAAACTTCATATTTATTTAAAAGCATTGTAGCTAATCATGGTATGTATTTAAGAGTTCTAGAAATGTGCACTGATATTTTCCCTCCTAAACAAATGTAGCTTATGCATTTATCCCTGAGTTAGTTTATCATTTCAAGACTTTGTTGGCGAGAGGTTATTGGCTGTGAATGGGATCTGGCAATGAAGCTTTCCTTAGGGGATGAGGAAATGGGAAGAGAATTGAAGCATTGTGCACTGCCAGAATATCTTTCTTTTAAGAGGACATTGTTGTTTTATTGGTGGAAGTAACCATGGAATTTGATAATTAAAAGAAAGAATAAGCAAAATTCTAGGCCACAAGAAGGGAGAATTTTATAAAAAGCCATGTCAAGCATGAATAATTTCTTGAACACTCTATTCATTGGCCTTGATATGCTTCCTCTTAAACCCCTGCTGTAATCATATTTAAGTTTCTGAAAGCTTTCGCGCTTGCACAAAGATGTAGGGAAGAAGTATCTCAGAGTGTTTTTTTCTTCTCATGGTGACTTACCATGTGATAACAAAATATTCATTTATTATTGATTTGAGCAATATTGTTTAATTATTTGAAAATTGAAGGTGAAACAAGGTTCCGAACTAATTTGATAGTAACAGGTTTGTGCTAAGAATTATTAGTGACAGATTTTTCAAATATACACATATTTACACAATTAAAAATATATGTACATATATACACGTTTTAAAGAAAATCGGACCTTGGCATCTAAGTCAATCAGTATTGCCTAATAATTTTTGAGGGTAGAACATTGCAATAATTATTATCTGTCCTTCCCTGCTATGTAATTAGAGCATTGGCAGTAATTCTCTTATTTAAACTGATGATCATCAGAGAATAAAAAATTTGAGACAGCCTGGTCTGGAGAAGAGAAAAGAGAATTGATGGTGAGAAATTCTGGTTTCATTCCCAGATTTAGAATAGCTCCATCATATGACTTGGAAAGCCAGTCAATCAACTCTATTTGTAGAATGTTAAATGCAGTCACCCGCTTTCTTGGCATGGTGGTAACGTTTTTGATCTTTGACCAGAGTGAAACCAGAATGCCTGCATTTGACTTGCCTAGAAAATCTGATCAGATAATAGTCATGATCAACTTGCTTTAGACATCAATCAGAAAACAGGGGTTGATGAGGAAGATGCAATTCCAAAGATTGAGAATGACACTCTCCAAGGAAGGTTATGGATTTGAAAGTTTGGCAGTAATGAATTGAGAGTGTAAGTGTGAGTTACAAGGCAACAAAGAGTCTCACTGCCCAAGGTGCTTTTTCATTTTTTCTGATAAAAATTACTTTGGAAAATGTAACCTGTCTAGTCTCTGTGCTCCAAGAAATTGGGTTTCTATGGCAATATTTGCTAAACATATTCTCAGATATATTTTAGCAGTTAAATTACACCCATTACCCAAGGAAGAGCATCCTATACAATGTTAGGAATTCTTTACCACAATTAGTCATCACGGTGTTAATGGCCATTTTCTCTGTCCCCTTCTGTCATTTCCTCTATTTGCTCTGGTTGGTGCACAGTTCAGAACATGTTGCTACTTTCGCCCAAGCTCAGAACACATGTGACTTAATATCAACATCCTCTAGTTACAGGCACTGCGCCATCTGCCTCTTGGTTGTACTTCATTGACCACCTGAATCTGCAAGCCACACCCTGGATCTGATCCATAATACCCTCCTGGGCCTGCCACAGCAAACTAACTCCATCCAGGTGGCTTGAAACAACTGAAATACAGGGTCTGGCAGGAGTAACAAATGCCTGAGTGTGGTTGGTAGGGTAATAATATGGGTGCAATAATTTATAGTTTTCATTTGAAGATTTCACCTAAATTGTCAATGATGTGCTTGAGTATGATCTTGTGATGTTCCAGAATTACATGTTAATGATTTTGTAATAAAAGATTTTGTAATTAAAAAGGGGTTTTATTCGTGCTGGACCCTATATGTTAACCTAGAATCCTGAAGGCTAGAAGCCTGGAATCAAGGTTTTGACTGAGCCATGCTCCCTCCAAGAGGACCCCTTCTTGCCCCTTCCAGCTTCTGGAAGCCCCAGGTTTTTCTTCCCTGGTACATGCACCTCCATCGCTTCCATCTCTTCCTCTTTCACCATTGTCCCTGTGTGTCCCTGTCTTCACATCGCTTTCCATCTTTTTTATAAGGACACCAGTCATATTGGAGTAGGAGACCACCTTACTCCAGTGGGACCTTGCCTTGACTAATTATATCTGCAAGATCCCACTTCCAAGTAATGCCACATTCACATGCACTTGGGGTGGGAGGGAGCAGACCTTCAACATATCTCCTGAGGGGATACATTTCAATTCAGAACAATTGCCTACCTGGGCTGCTATTCCTGCTATGTAGTTTTCATTTTCTCTAATGTCAGATTGCCCCAGGGCCTGGCACCAATTTATACTCACAAGACAACCAGTAAGCCTTTCTTTTATGAGTGATATTTATGCAGTTTCTGTGTAAACCTATGCACCACTTAACATGCAGAGACCAAGGGTGATATATTTAAAGAAGCAAATGTTTATGTCTGTGCTCATCAAGAAAAAGCATCAATATCATTACTGATGAAAAACTTTATACACCAGCTACTCAATGACATTAACTTCAGTCCTCATGGCAGTTTGCAGTGTGGGTGTCATATCAGTTTTACAGAGGAGGAGGACATAGGTCTTGATTTACACAGTGATGGGTCAAAATGGGCCGACAGCTGACTCCAAAGCTGGTGCTCATTCTGTAACGATCTGACTTTGCCACTCAGAGGAGAATTTGCGGGACTGCATGTTAAGTGTTCTTTGAACAGGCAGTGAGGGCATATGGTGGGCACTGAATGGGTGAGACATAATCTGGGGGTGGGAATTAAAGGTTGCAAAGGCTGACAGGCCAGTGATATCTTGTCATTCGAGTTGGTTAAGAAGGGAGGATATTTTAGAGGAACTGGATTTTGTATACAGATCCCCCCATGCCCAAAATAGAAATGGCAAGCAGGATATGAAATCATAGGCCAGTCTTACATTTTAACATTCAAGCAGGAGTTCTAAATAAAATTCATATATAAAAAAATCATGGGAAAATCAGTTTTATTTCAGATATGCAAGGATGACTCAGCATTAGAAAACTAATTAATAAAATGAAAGAGTTTAATATTAATCAAATAAAAGCCCGTGGTCATTTCCACAGATGCCGAAAATATATTTGATCAAGTATCATATTTTTTATTATAATTTTAAAATACTTTTAGCAGAATAACATGGAAAGGATGCTCTTTAACTTTGTAAAAACTCACCAATCAGAAATATCATATTTATCAGAGGAGTGCCATTTTAGAGGGGTTTCCATTAAAATTTGGAGCATTATGTTTATGTCACCTGTGATATTCAACTTTATCCTGGAGAAACTGGACAGTCCTAATCATAGGGGGTGAGGGTGTTGGGAAGCAAAATGATGCCATAAAATGTCGACTTTACAATCACGTACCCAGAAAACACAAGGAAATAACTGACAAGTTATTGTACCTAATACAATGAGTCTATTAAGACATTCAGATACAATCTCAAAACACAAAAATCAGTAGCATTCCTGTCCACCAGCCATAAAACAACTAGAAAACTTACAAAGAAATGCAATCTCATTCACAAGAACAATAAAATGATAAGATGTGCAGGTAAAAATATGCAAAACTTTTGGGGAGAAATTATAAATTTTAGAAGGCTACAGAAAAGACCACAAAAAATGAGACATGCACCTATTAATGAATGGGAAGGCAAACTGGAGAAGCCTTGAATATAAAGGAAATAAATTCTGAATTTAATGCTCTTCCATTCTCAAACCCAGCTAGATTCTTAAGAAGTGGCAAAAATTATTTGAAAAATCACATACATATGTAAATGAACAAAACAATCCAAGATAATTAACAAAATAATCATCATCATAATAAGACAAAGTATGCACAGACACTATATATCTATTTTTAACAAGGCTTACCTTATTAAGTCCTTCCAAGAATTATATAATGACTAGAAATAGACTCCTACCTAGATGAGAATTTCATATATGGCAGGGGGAGCAGGAAGAGATTGTAATTTTTTCAATGTTGTATCTTTAGCTGTCTGTATGTAAAAATAAAGTAAAATTAGATTTCTGTCTCCATATTATAATCAAATTCTGAGTTGATTAAAGGCCTAAATGTTTTAAGAATATACTATAGGTAAAGTTATGAATATGTTCATTAACTTTACATATTTAATGTCCTTATGGACATTAAACATGAAATGGATGACAAAATAATAACTTTGACTATCCCCAGATCTTCATAACTAAGCTGAAAAGTCAAAGGACATGCAAATTGAAGCAACAGTGAGATATCACTGCACACCTGTTAGAAAGGCCACATTTCAGAATGCTAATAACACCACATGCTGGTGAAGCTGTGGAGCCAGAGCCTTTTGTTGCTGATGGGAGAGCAAAATGGGACAGGCACATTGGAAGATGGTTTGGTAGTTTCTAACAAAACTAAACATCCTCTTACCATATGATCCAGCAACTGTGCTCTTTGGTGTCTGCCAAAAGGCACTGGAAACTTATGCCCACACAAAACCTGCATGCAGACATTTATAGCATCTTTATTTATAGTTGCCAAAACTTGGCAGCAACCAAGCTGTCTTTAGTAGGTAAATGGATAAACTGTGGTACCTGCAGACAATGGGACATTATTCAGCACTCAGAAGAAATCAAGTCATAAAAAGACCTGGAGGAAACTTAAATGCTTATTGCTAAGTGAAAGAAGCCAATCTGAAAAGGCAGTATACTATATGATTTAACTACATGGCATTGTTGGAAAGGCAAAAGTATGGAGACTGTAAAAGGATCAGTGGTTGCCAGTGGGTCTGGGGGGATGTTCAATCAGTAAAACTCAGAGGATTCTTAGGGCAGTGAAATCGCTCTGTGCGATACCATAATAATGGATATACATCATTATATTGGGTTGGCCAAAAAGTCTGAAGAGTTCTTTCCATGAAAAAAAAAAAGACATTGTTCATTTTCACCAATAACTTTATTGATTTGGGTATTTTGAGCATGTAGGTTATATCCTTCATGGCAGAACGTTGATTATTCTCAGTTAATGTCTCAATTTGATTATAATTAACTTCAGCTGGTCTACCTGATCTTGGAGCATTTTCCAGCAAGAAATTTCTAGCACAAAACTTCGCAAACCACTTTTGACACATTTGATCAGTTAGAAAACCTTCTCCATATACTGTGCAAATCTTTTTTTGCATCTCAGTTGCATTTTTACCTTTCTTGAAACAATAAAGCATAATATGCTTAAAATATTGCATATTTTCTTCTATCTTCATTATTAAAATGGCTATACAAGAATTCACCAGTTTTGGTAAGTTTTTGTAATGCACACTGATATGACAGCTGTCATACTATAACAGCTTTTTGGCCAGTTCAATCCATTTGTACAAGCCCATGGAATGTATAACACAAGAGTGAGCCGAAATGAAATCTACAGATTTTGATTATATGTGTCACTGTAGATGTTGGTGAGCAGTATCTTCCCCTGGTGGGGGATGTTGGCAACTGGGGAGGCTACGCATCCGAGGGCAGGGGATATAATGAAAATCTCTATATCTTCCCATCACGTTTGCTGTGAACCTTAAATTTCTCAAAAAAACAATTGTGGACTGAAATAGGGGCCTTTGCTTGTTCTGTCCACCAGATATTATTATGATTTTTGAGGTATGCTGGTAACAGAGGGCAGATTTGGGATTCTGTAGTGCAATAATGGGCCCCAGTGACTGTTTATTGTCTTCAGTTTATTCAGTTTAAATGGTTTTTGTGGAACATGTTTTCTAATATCACAGAAATGTGATGAGAGTCTGTGATAGCTATTGAGGTTAAAATTGTATTAGATGGATATTTACAGGTCAAACTTTTGCTTATGTAAAAAGTTGCAAACTTTAGATTTGCTGAAGAACACTGTTTTTAATTTTCCTCAATTTTTCTGTAATGACAGATGGCTGTCAGCTATTTGCTACATATTTGAAAATATATTGGAAAAGCAAACTCATTTTTAAAACTGGGTATTTCCACGTGACTTTTAAGAGGGGAGAGTAAGTTAATACTCTTATAAATGCATTATGCTTCAGCAAGAGCATTTTGAATGTTTGAACAAGTTTGGAGTTATTTGAAATATTGTTTTGTGATCTTGTAGCTGAAATCACATCAGCCATCATGTGGTTTTTTTATATTTGCTTACTTAACAAAACCAAAGAAAATAAATATTTTCTAGACACCTTTGATTATCCAAACAATTCTGTTGGTACGTGGACCCACTTGTCGAAAAATATAAACATAAAACAACTAGACAATTGGATGGCAAGAGTGGAAATTAAAAAATTATTACTTCAGGTTCAATCTTGAACTTAAAATATACCTTACTGATACCAAAGTACGCCTTAATGATAATCAACTTTAGTCAACTACAAATGTAACTGATCAACCGTCTGCAAAAAGCAGTACCCTACCTTCCGATCACTGCGTGGTTCAGCTCTCGCTCTGCTACCTTCTTCAAGGCTAATTCCTAATAATTCTTCATGGTCTTTCAAAAGCCTTCTTTTCCTTCCCTTGCCTCTCATACTCCTGCTTCTCTCACTTTGGCTGACTTTATGGAAATTGTTGGAAGGGCATTGCTGTTTTCTCCGTGTGAGCGGGATTCAAAGAGCTATTTGACAGCAACCACAATCATCTGTCAGGGCTTCAGAATGTCTTCTTTACAGTGTGCGTGATATAGGATGCAATAATCATTTTTCCATGAAGTTTGTTTCATTCATTCAAACAGACACCTACTGGGGACTGGCAAAATTAAGATCAACAAACTATAGTTTCTTCCATCAAAAAAACAGCCATCTAGGGAGGGAGCAGTTAACTAGTGCACAGTAAGCATAGAGATGGGGAGAGACTGGGGACCAGCCAGGAGGAGAAAAAGACCAAGGAAAGCTTCCAGGAGAAGGAGCAGTAACCAAGAGGAAACAGAGAACATTATTAGACCAGCAAAGGCAGGGGAGGGAAAAACAGGTTTGAGGTGAAATTACTGCAATTTGCTTTGTTCTGATGGAAAACTAGTCTGCATCTCATGAGATCTCTTGGTTTTAGGATGTTTCTATCATTACATTATAAACCATTGGTTTTTAGCCCTGGGTGTGCATTAAAAGTGTCTGGGACCAAATCCTAAGAGTACTGGATCACAGACTTCAGGTGGGGGACCCAGGCACTGGGTGTTTTAGAACACCCAGGACCCAGAACTCAGAATGAGGTAATTGTGAAGGGCTGAGAAGTTTGTCTGCAGGGTGTGTATAGTTAATGCTGTTTTGATATTGTAAGGCCTTTCTACACTGACACTCATGTGTCTCAGCACATATTCATGGCATCCCAAGTTAGTTGCTTGCAGGCCTTGGTCCTCACTCCAGTTGAAGGTAGTGCTCTTATGGATTGGAGCAGAGTACTTAGGACACTTAGCGTGCTCTTGAGCATAACGCAATTAGCCTGATTTAATGTGCAGAAATAACCTTAATAACTAGACTGTGAGAGGCCTGAATGTTGCTAAGTTGTTTAAAACTGAAATCATTTAAAAAGTTGGATCATCAAACTGAGCAAAACCAACTAAAGTTAAAAATTCAATGTGGCCATTCATAGAATGATTTCAGCTTTGAAATGTTCTACATGTTTTAAAAATAAGGTTTGAACCAGAGAAGTATTTTTTAGCATATCTTTCCTTGGATTTGCTAGGAAAATCAGTCATTATTATTTTTATTTTAAGATTCATTAATTTTTTACAGTTACTACATATCAATTTGTACACTTCCATGTAAAAGTACATTATTTTTATGTGTTCCATGTAAAAATTGAACATATTCTCAGTAGTAAATAGAATTGTGCCCCCAACTAAATGCAACTGTATTTTAGAATTACTTTGACCTTTCTTATTTAAATTCCAAAAGTAGCTGTGTAAAATAATCTTTCTAGAAATAATCCTTTCTAACTCATTTTTTTTAAACTTTTTTATTGATTATGCCATTACAGTTGTTCTATTCCCCCCCTCCATTCCCCTCCACCCTGCATATCCCTCCCCCACCATTTCCCCCTTTAGTTCATGAACACGTGTCTCAAATTCTTTAGATTCTGTATTTCCCCTACTATTCTTACCCTCCCCCCTATCTATTTTCTATCTACTGTCTATGCTACTTATTTCCTCCTTCTCCTCCTCCCACTTCCCTGTTGCTAACCCTCCATGTGATCTTCATTTCTATGATTCCGCTCCTGATCTAGCTGTCCTCTTAGCTTGCTTTTGTTTTAGGTGTGGTTGTTACTAACTGTGAGTTTGCTGTCCTTTCACTGTTCATATTTTTTATCTTCTTTTTCTTAGGTAAGTCCCTTTAACATTTCATATAATAAGGGCTTGGTGATGATGAACTCCTTGAATTTAGTTTTATCTGAGGAGCACTTTATCTGTCCTTCCATTCTAAATGAAAACTTTGCTGGATAGAGCAATCTTGGTTGTAGGTCTTTGGATTTCATGACTTGGAATACCTCTTCCCAGCCCCTTCTTGCCTGTAAGGTTTCTTTTGAGAAATCAGGTGACAGTCTGATGGGAACTCCTTTGTAGGTGACTGTCCCCTTATCTCTTGCTGCTTCTAGGATTCTCTCCTTCATTTTAATCTTTGCTAATGTAATGATGATGTGCCTTGGTGTGTTTCTTCTTGGGTCCAACTTCTTTGGGACTCTCTGAGCTTCCTGGATTTCCTGGAAGTCTATTTCCTCTGCCAGAATGGGGAAGTTCTCTTTTATTATTTGTTCAAATAAGGTTTCCACTTGTGACTCTTCCCCTTCTAGTACCCCTATAATTCGAATGTTGGGACGTTTAAAGATGTCCTGGAGGTTCCTAAGTCTCTCCTCATTTTTTTGAATTCTTGTTTCTTCATTCTTTTCTGTTTGATCATTTTTTTCTTCCTTCTGGTCCACTCCATTGAGTCCCAATCTCCTTTCCATTACTATTGGTTTCCTTTGTATTACCATTCACTTCAATTAGTTTAGCTTCCATATGTTTCTCTAATTTGTGACTAAAATCAACCAGTTCTGTGAGGATCCTGATAACCAGCGTTTTGAACTGTGCATCTGAAAGATTGGCTATTTCTTCATCGCTTAGATCGATCGGTCCTGGGGCTCTAGTTGTTCTTGAGCCATTTTTGGTCTATTCGCACCGTTAAGTAAGCGGAGCGAAGCCTTAGTTGTTTACCAGGACGGGGTGACCCAGGTCGCTGGTTTGTGATGCTATGTGTGGGGGCGTGGTCAGAGAGGGAGCAATGGAGGTCCTCTACGCTAGCCCAGTCCGTCCAGTCACACCACTCGCCCTGGGCCTGTTTATCCCATCGGAATTGTGCGAGCCTGCTGCCCCACTCCTGCTCGCCTCTTCACTGGTTTATCTGCACGCAGACGCGCGGCCATCCGCGCCTCTTCCCTGTGTGCTCCCGTAGCTAGCCCAGGATCTGCACTTTCGGCTGCTCGCGCACCACCCATTCGAGCAGCACCACCCATTCGGGGATTTTTTTCTTGCCAACCTGCTCTGCTGCTGGCTTCGCTCCTCTTACAGGTTTAGCTGAGCATTTCGTTGTCTTTGGACTCCGTACTGTCAATTTTCTGTGTGGCTTGGTTCTGTTTTTTGTTGTTAAAAATAGTTGTTCTTAGATTTGGTTGTGCACAGAGGCAAGGTGGTTCCACCTACACCTCCATCTTGGCGGAAGTCCCTCTAACTCATTTTTAATTTAGGATCTGCATTGTTCAAGCATACACACACATATATACACGTATACACACCAAAAGCCCTTTACTTAACTGATGTGAATTTGTACAAAGTGTACTTATTTCTAACATAAAGCACAGAAATATCAGATGGAGTTCTAACAATTCTTTATGCTAATTAAAATCTTAAAAGGATTCAAATCTAGCCTATTAAGAAATATAAGTAGAACCTAATCAACACAACAAACAAGCAAGCAAAGTATAACCAGAGACAGTGAAGTTAAGAACAAACTGACAGTAACCAGAGGGGAGGTGAGAGGAGATAATGGGGGGGAAATGGGGAAGGGTTGTCAAGGAACATGTGTAAAGGACACGTGGATAAAGCCAAAGGGGGGTAGGATCAAGGGCGGGAGGTAAAAATTAAAAATAAATAAATAAAATTAAAAATATAGACAGTGAATAAATTCTCCAAAAAAGAAACGTAAAGTAAACTTTACAAATGGTTTACATGATTAGGTCCATGGCAGATACGATTAGAAGAGTCCTCACTGGAGAACCTGTTTCATGGTATGACCATGGTGGCCGCATGGTGGCACATCAACAAGTCCCTAGAGACCTGGCTGAAATATAAGATTTAATAAGTCAGCGATTACACTTATTAGCATAATTGCATGTACTTGAGCCATGATATATGTTCATTCTCAAGTCTTTTTCTCAGTTGCTAATGTAGTTGGAAACCTTGAGCATATCTTGATTATGAACAGAAGTTTCAATCTAGATACACCTATGCATCATAATTTTGTTTAGGTCTATTTAACCAGAACATTGAATAAAGACATTTATTCATTTTAATGAAGACTTGCATTAAAAGAAATCTCAGGGTCTTTGATAACTTGCCCACTGTTAAACAGTCCAGAGGCCCCACATCAGGGGTGTGGGATCATTCAAACCAAAGCATATCACAGACACAGAGCTGATTCCATCTCTGAGAATGTCTAAGTCGTTCTATGATGTAACTCTGCGTCTTAAGGGATTGTGCATCTTTATGAAGGCCTAACGTCAGGAAGGTAAAGATTCCCTTCTTCCAACATTTTCATGATCTGACTTCTGGCTTCAACAATTCAATTCCAGTATTTAGGAAAAAAATGAAACTCTCGTACAGTAATAAAATAAATTGTAAGTGAATCCTAAAATAACTGGGTATCACAAGCTTGGTGTATTAGTTACCACAGGGAAGAACTTTGAAAATTGCAGTGACTAAAGAAAAAAATGCCAAACATAGAAGGAGAGAGATCTTGAGGAAAACCTCATTTTTTACTTTCGTTCAGTTTCTTTAGTCCAAAATAAACTAATTCACATCAGTCGCCCTAGGACAGTTTCACATTATCTTAGTCATTTCATTTTTCGTCTGTCTAGCGTCTGAAAAATACCTCGTCCATCCTCTTGCTCCAGCCTTTCCTAACTATAGGAAAGACGTGAATTTTCAACGTCACTTATTTTCATAACATCTCTCTGGAAAGTCAGCAGCATTTACTTCTGTTTGCTAGGTACTGGGGGTCCTATGCTGTAATACTTTATTTATAACCACCTCAATGATTTATCAGAGGGGGACCATCCTGGGAAGCTCTGTCACTTTAAACAGTGTTAATACATTAATAGAGTAACAGAAAAAAAGTCCCCAGGAAATATGTAGATTGAAGAATTCCCTTCTGAGAGGGCCATCTCATACTCTACTTTTCTAAAATACAATTACGACAGCTATAAAACTGGCTTTTGATTACTGAGAAATGAAAACCAGTCATGGCAGTCTGGGAGCTGGCCGGGCGCCCAGGCCTCCACCTTGGTGATTTCCCGGTGCTCATCAACACTTCCACAATGGGTGCTTTGGTTAAGAAGGGTGAGGTGGACCAGGTGTGGTGCAGTGGCCCGGGCACACCAGAGATGCTAAGGGTGCCAGCTGCAGGCCATGCATTCATGACTGTCCAGTCTGAGAGGCTGTTGGAGCCGCAGAGGCAGTTTCCCACCCTGCCTGGTAGCTGAGAACCAGGGAGGGTCTGAAGTTCAAACAGCCCGACCCTGCTTACCAGCAAGTCCTTTCTCTAAGGGGGCAAGGGCAAGGGTGAGACAGAGTTGCTAATAGCCTGTCCCCAAAATTCAACCAAGGCGCTTCTTTCTGTGAGTACATTCTGCACTGGCAGTTACAATGTATATCCAGCAGGTTTGGGATACTATTATGCATTCTGTTTGAAGTTTCCTTTTTAATTCCATTAACAATATGATTAGCATATTTTCATTTCAGTCTTTCTTTCAAATGTATTAAATAATTTAGATTATTTTAGTAGAACACACATTAAGCAACCAAGTCATATTTTATTCACTTTAAAGTAGAACTGAACTAAAAACTTAGCTTTTAATATTTGATATTCACATGACTAAAAAGTATTTTAAAATGCTTATCTTGTTAAAAACCATAATGAACAGCCTTTTTTTACTTCATCCATCATTATTTATGATATTTCTTCTAAACATCTCTACTTGTCCTACTTCCAAAGAGTCAGCTTGTAAAATAATTAATGAGTATTTTTGACCAACAGGATCCTCTTCTAGGTGTATGTGAATACTATTATATTGCGACACATTAATTATGATTCGATGGATTATAATTCTCAATGTACACTAACTCCTTTATGTTTTGTTGTGAGAGAAAACTATACATAAAATGTTGCAGTTAGCACAACTACTGTAATCAAGAGGGATTTTTTATTTTTACTGTATGTGTATAGATGAGCAAGTTAAACATACATATAGTCGCTTGAATTGAATTAAAGTTAGAAGAAAAGTGTGATACAAATTATTCCTGTATTAGTTATATACACAAAGTTGCATAGCAAATACTACAAAGTTAGTGGCTTTAAACAACATTCACCTATTATCTCATAATTGCTGTAGGCCAGTTGTCCAGGTGTGGCTTAGCTAGCCCTTTTCTCAGCATGTCACCAGGCTCCAGTGAAGTCATTGACCAGGCTTCAGTCTCAACTGCAAGTTCGACTCCTAAATGATCCATTTTCACAATCTTTCAGATTGTTGGCAGAACGCATTTCCATTCGGATGTGGGATTTGAGTCTTGCTTCTTCACAGCCGACAGAGATAGCCAGCTGCTTTGAGATCCTGATCTCCAGGCCTGTTATGTTTTTAATGCTGTTCACAACATTGTTATATACTTAAAGTATCTGTAATACATCTGCTTTCAAAGAGCTCACCTGATTAGGCCAGGCCCACCAGGGTAATATCACTTTTGATGAACTGTAAGTGAATTGATTTAGAGACCTTACTCTGCCTTTGCCATATAATGGGGAAAAAAATGCCTGAAAAAGCCCTTTTGCCTTTGCCATGTAAAGTAGGCTGGTCAGCAGAGTGTCATCCATTATATTTGCAAGTCTTGCTCACACTGAAGAGGAGGCTGTAACACAAGGACATGGATAATTGCAGGTCATTTTAGAGTTCTGCCTACATATCCTCATCCCCCAGAAAAACCTCCCAAATTGTGTTATCACTGGCATTCTTTGACTCACCAGCGTATGATAGAACCTGTACTACTTTTATCTAATGAAGCACTTAAAACCAGGTTACTTTTCACAAAATTTTAACTATTAAATGTTTTTCATTTCATTTTTTTTTTCATTTTCCATTTGATGTCCAGGAGCATTTAACTTCCTGAGTGCTTTTGTGTATGGCAGCTATTCTCATCTTGCCATAGCTCGTGTCATTTTCCACGAGACAACAATGATATTTACACTTAGTAAGTGTGTGTTTTTCCACTGATTCCCAATAGGTCTTTTTATTCCCTAGTGATTTTTGTAAACTGTCATTTTGGTTCTGCTTTGTTTTACAGCAGCAACTTGGGGGAAGTGGTAGGTGGTCCATCTTCTGAGCATGGCTGGCTTCCTGCTATGTAAGGAGGTTTACAAGTCTCCTTCCAGCTCTTCTAGCTTCTCTGCTGACTTCCCAGGGTGCCATGGAGAACCAGCACCGGGGGTTCCGGGAAGGGGACCACAGGTCTGGTGATCAGGGCCTTAACTCCCCCTGGTGGACCTGGAAGAAACCGTGGGATCCCAGAGCAGTAGGACAGGATAATGGTTTTTAGAAATAGAGCAAATGTTTTTGGTCTCTGGATGTATTCCCAGAAGCGGGATCGCTGAGTCATAAGCCAGTTCCATTTTTAGTTTTTTGAGGTAAGTCCATATTGTTTTCCACGGTGGCTGCCCCAATCGACATTCCCTCCAAAAGTACACTGGGGTTCCCTTTTCTCCACATCCTCGCTAGTATTTGTTGTTTTATTGATGGTGGCCATTCTTACAGGTGTGAGGTGATATCTCATTGTGGTTTTAATTTTTATTTCTCTAATGATTAGTGACACTGAGAAACATTGATTTGAAAAAATACATGCACCCCTATGTTCATTGCGGTGTTATTTACAAAAGCCAAGATTTGGAAGTGGCCCAAGTCCCTATCAGTACATAAGTGGATAAAAACGTTGTGGCGCATTTACACAGTGGAATACTACTCAGCTGTAAAAAAGAAGGAAATATTACCTTTGGCGACAGTGCGAATGGACCTGGAGAGCATTATGCTAAGTGAAATGAGCCAGTAAGAGAAAGACAAGTACCATATGATTTCACTTATACGTGGAATCTAATGAACAAAATTAGTTAAAAAATATGAACAGACTCAGACGTGGAAAGTAAATTTAGCGCTGTCAGAGGGAAGAGGCCTTGGGGGCTGGCGAAACAAGTGAAGCATTAAGCAGCAAAAACAAAAACGAGGGAAACCTCATACACACAGACAATGGTGTGATGACTACCAGAGGGGGAGGAGGGTTGAGGGAAGTAGAAGAAGGTAAAGGAGGACAAATGGTGACGGAAGGAGACTTGACCTGGGGTGGTGAAAGCACAGTACAACATATAGATGATGCATTGTAGAATTGTACACCTGAAACCTATATCATTTTAGTAACCAACGTCACTGCAATAAATTCAATAAAAATTAAAAAGAAGAAATAGCCCTGACTGGTATGGCTCAGTGGGATGGGCGTCTTACCACCAAGGGTTAGGTCACTCGTTCGATTCTCAGTCAGGGCACATGCATGGGTTGTGGGCCAGATGTCCAGTTAGGGGCATGCAAGAGGCAACCAATTGATGTTTCTGTGGTACATCAATGTTTCTCTGCCTCTTTTTACCTTCTTTCCCATTTCTCTAAAAATAAATAACATCTTTTTTTTTTTAAAAAAAAAGAAGAAATAGAGCAGATGATGTGATTGCAGGTGGCAGATGGGAAGAGCTTCCAGGGCAGAACAATAGTGCATTTGGGAGTTTCTAGGGGGGATCATGCCCAGGGCTGCAGTGTGCTTAGTGTGCATGTACAAGGGAGAAGCTTCTCTGGCCTAGCTCTCTTGCTGCATGGAGGTACACCAGCTAGAGAAGTGGTCCTTCTCTAAACGCTTCACTCATCTCCCCTCAGGTGACTGGGGAGCCCCGCTTCTCTTTGGGAGTCGCTTCTCCATTTCTCTGTTTCATAATTCATTAAGTTGGCTGTAGGCAGCCTCAATCAGTTGGTCTAGTTGCGTGCGAGCTTCAGTACTAGGATCCCCTCTGGAACACAGCCATAAGCTACGTTCTCCAAAGTCCACTAGACCAGCATTAAAAGTGAGTTGTTTATATCCACTTGCCTGAATCTTGTATTATTGTGAAAATAGTACAGAGAGATGCCATGTGCTTCATACCTAATTTCCCTATTATTAACATCTTATATTCCTGTATTACATTCATCATAATTAGTAAACCTGTACTGATGTGTTATCAGTAGCTAAAGTCCATAGTTCACTCATATTTTCTCAGTTTCTTTCTAATATTGCCTTTTGGTTCCAGGGCCCCACTCAGAATACCATTACATGTAGTAGTGATGTCTCCTTAGGCTTTGCTGGGCTGTGCAGTTTTTCTGATCGCCCTTATTTTTGATGCCCTTGTCAGTTTTGAGGAGTACTGGCCAGGTATTTTTTAGGATATTCTTCGACTGGGGATTGTCTGATGTTTTCCTTGTGATTAGACTGGGGTTTTTGAGTTTTGGAAGGAAGACCACAGAGATACCTGCCATCCCCATCACATCATATTAAGGTCGTGTACTGTCAACATGACTGATCTCTGTTGATGTTGCCCTTGATCCTCTGGCTGAGGTTGCTGCTCAGAGTCACCTGGACAACCCACTCACCACTCACCTCTTTGGGCCTGGAGATTCTGCTTCTAAAATTAGAAGATATACATGATAGGTGATTGGTGCAGATAGCACATGGGCTGGCAGGCAGTAAGCTCCAGTAATGTCTTTGGCTCTGAAATTCTTTTATTCTGGGACCATTTGAGAACTAAATACCAGGTGCTGAGACTTACAAGTTTATGTCATAAACTGGTGGTTATGAAATGCTTAGGGACATCAGAGTCACCTGGGAGAGCTAATAAAGAACACACAGGAGTCTCATTGAAAAAAGCCTGGGTCCGGATCTTTGTATTTTATACCAAGGTATTCAGATAAATTCTGGTATGACTGATATCTAAGAACTAAAAATAAAAATGTTGGATGCAAGATAATTTTTCTGTGGATAATGCCTGGTGTTTTTTCCTAACAAGCATCCAGTTCCCTGCTTCAGACAGTCCCGAACACTTGTTAGAGATGCCTGCACCAATGTTATGGTGGCCTTGTCACGAAGCTTTGAGCCATGCCTAGCCAGTCAACCAACTTCATTTTCCTGGTCTCAGAACTTGATCCAGGGCTGGAAACATGAGTCAAGTCAATTTCATTAACTGGAGTGAAACATATGGGAAATAGGAATATAAACATTGCATCCAGCCAATGCAATGTATTGAATGTTGGTATATGAAATGCCAAGGTAAATTTGACTTGAAGTGTTTTGTAATCAATAGTCAATGAACTAATTATCTAGTCATGAGCAATATGCCATCTTTGGATGAATGATTGATTAGTATTGTTAAAGTAATTGTGTACAAAGGCTCTGTTTATTGAAGAAAAAGGTGATTCATTTGTAGCTGAAAGGCAATTCACATATCAAGAGATGTTTCTTGATATTTTGTTCATGTGAAGGTCAATTATGATAATTTATTTAAACAATTCATTGAGTGTATTAAAACAAAGCAATTGAAAGTGAGAATGTGCTTATACAATTCATATTTTGAAATGGCACAATTATTAGCACACCTGTGTCACAAATATTACATATTTGTTGAGACTTTTTGAATGAAGGTGAATACTGTTTGACAAGTAATCATCCCCTTGATTATACTTTTTGAAAAGCTAGGTTTTATATACTATTTCTATAAAAAGCTCTGATAGCCAATATATAACTTACCTAATTATTTATTATTGGATGTTTCCTAGGTCTCAGTTATTTTGATCATTATTATTAAGGGCTTGTAACTAAAGAATATTTAAAAGTATTTCTGTCCTCTCGTGTGCAAGATTATGCCTTTTTAAAAAGTAACATGCTGTTTTTATTTGGTACAGGAGTAATTTGGGAATAGGCCCCTGGGATAAAGCACCGTGTAATAGCTATAATCAGATATGTTTTATGTGGAAATCCCAGATCAGTCACTCATCGGCTGTTTGTGATGTTGAGTGTGTTAATTAATTTTTCTAAGGCTCAGTCTTTCTATCTATAAGATAATTGGCATTTTCAATATTACATTACTGACTATGGATAAAAATAACATATCCAAAAGTCTAGCATGCAGTGTGTATTCAAATAATAGTACCCATTCTAGGTTCTCATGAATTGCATCTGTTACATTTCTTTACCCTTCCACAGAAACACTAGCATTCTCAGCAGAGGCTTAATGACTAGGAATTTAATTAACAAAATATTTTTTCAAGTGCATTGTTGGTAGATATCATATGGAAGTTGACAATGTCAAGTGCCAGTGTTTTCAACCTTCTTTGCTTTTCTTACTGGCTGATGAGGTGCAAGATTCTGCCTTCTGCTCCCCAAACCCTCTGCTCTGCCCCCTCATGACTGGAGCAACTCCAAGACTCAGGTGCTCTTCTGCTGCCCAGATGTATTGATTCCTAACACTGCTGTAACAAATTTACCACAAAGTGAGAGGCTTCGAGCAATAGAAATTTATTCTCCTAAATCAGTGTGTTAGAAGGGCCATCCATACTCCCTCAAAAAGCTCCATGGAGAGTCCTTCCTTGCCTGTTCTAGCTCTAGTCCGTTACTAGCAATCCTTGGCATACCTTGAATTGTGGCAACATATACCGATCTCTGCCTCCATCATCACGTGGCCAAATTCCTTGCATGTGCATCTGTGTCCACATTCTTCTTCTTATAAGAATACCGATCTTTGGATTAGCTCCACCCTAGTCCAGTAGGACCTCTTTGTTTCATTACATCTGCAGTGACCCTATTTACAAATGGTCTCATTCACAGCTTCTAGTGAACATACATTTTAAAAGGCCCAATTCAAGCCAGTACTTGCTTCATCTTCAATCCCTTCTGGAAAGCAGGTTTTTCACATACTTTGCCCTTGACTCTTCTGCAGTCAGCAGCACCCATGAGAACAACCCATAGACCTCTGTGAAACTCTGGGAAGGTGAGGGGCCACGCCTCCTTGTGACAGAATCCATGTCAACTCATTAGGTAAAATGTCACAGCTGTAAATCCTCCACAGGGAGATATTCTCTGAGAGAAAGTGCTAAGTCAAGTAGCAGGAGAGTTGGGGACAATGCTGTGGAGCGACAGGTGACAATTACTGAATGATCATTACCATGATGATCTAAACTCTATCTCATTCAGGATGCAGGGTGGGGAAAAGGTAGTTTTACAGTTGTTTGTGTGGAAAAATACAACAATTAATAAATAACAATACAAGAATAAACTGTTTCATGTACTCACAGCTGTAAACCTACTTTTGCTCCATCCTGTACTACAAATGTTATCTCAATTTTACAGATGAAGAAATGGATGTTTAAGTTCTATAACTTCTCCAAGGTCCTGCCACTAAAACATGACAGAGTAGATTTTTATGTCTAATTCTGTCCAACTCCAACACCCAAGTTCTTTTCAGTGCTCCAAGAACTTAATGATGTTTCTTTTTTCACTGTTGTTTAACTGCCCGACGATTTTTATCAGCCTTTCTTACTGGCCATCAGAATGGTGGAATGTCCTGAGAGGACAATGTGGTAGACACTGCACTCTTCCCACCCTTCGAAGGAGGTACGTAGGACTCACACAGCAGCCTGAGATGCATGTCCTCTTCATCCTCTTTATTCTTCTCTTTGATGAGAACCTTTTCTGACTGTTTCTTAAAAGTCAGATGGGATGTGTGTGTGATTCAAGAGGAATCTAGGATGAATTTAAGAAGTGAGGAGCTAGTGATTGAATTTCCAGCTGTGGCAGGTAGAAACTCACCAGCATTGAAATTAGTTGTTGAGGACTGTCTCTTGTGCAAGCAGGAAAGCCTGGTTATCTGGACTGCACACTAACCTGGCATTGGAATTAAGGACCACACCATTTTTATTTCAATCCTTAAGAAAATTGTATCAGTGAGGTAACACAGAATTGAGTAGCATTTTACAGTTGAAAAGATATATTCCTTAGGTCAATGCTGAAATATCTTTTTTCATTTTCAAGTGAAAATTTAAGAGAATCTAATAACCAGGAGTGATATCATAAATACCAGTGTTTCAGACAAAAGTATTGTTTTCTTTTCCATCAACAAATAAGTAGATCGACTTTAGCTTGAAATGTATTCGAGTGAAGTATTTTGTATATTTGTTGTATAATAAATGACACAATAATTTTAAGGTTTAGTCAGTTTTTTAAAAATTGCTATTGAATTTCCTTCTGCTCAACATTGTTTGATAACCAGTTTCCATCCTATAGATGAATGTGTTATCTCTTCTTGCTTGACAACTTGTTCAGTATTTTATCTCCGCCAACAAATTGATCAGAACAACAAGTGCAAACTTTAAAAGATAATGTCTATGGATCAGCCCTGTTCATCCTCTTAGTATTAAAAAAAAAAGGAATTTCATGGCTTCTACATGATGATGCCCTTTTAAAATTGATTGCGTATATACATTTACATGTTTTTTCATGTACTTTTTCATTAGGTCCTGATATATGAAAACTAGTAGTAAATCAAAAAAATTATTAATGTTCTGTTCTTAAACAGCTTTAAACAGCTTCTGGGGCTAAAGCTAAGTTTGGCATGATTAAATACACATCACAATAATTTCCAAATTAATTAGCTATGTTATTCATTAAATAAAAATTCATTGTTTTCAGCAACATTATTAATATTGCACAAAATATGAAAGCTACAAATAACCTAATTTTACTGCCTGAAAAAAAATCAGTTTATTTGTGTGGGCTTAGAGACATGTTTAAATTTACATGTGGATGCATTTCTTCCTGTTACTTTTTAAAACGCACAAGTGAACTCTAAAATATTATTGAGGGGAAGTTGGTGTGTTCAGTGGCCCCCGCTAGTATTTGCAATGGATTTCATGGTAGGCAGTCACCATTCAGCACAAAAGCTCCCTCTGTGATACTGTCGGTCTGACTTTGCACCAGGCCAGACAGTCTGATGCCGGATGGTGACCCGGGTCATCTGACACTCAGGTCTTTGAGGCCAGAGGGCTTCTCCCTTAACTAGTCTGCCACATCATGTTTTCATATTCTATAATCTTCACAGATTGGATTTATGATGAATCATTATGACAACTTCTGTTTTAAAAGGTAGAAGGCGAATTTATACAACACATATTTTACCTTCTTGAACCACATTCTCATACAATATTTTCAAATTCTGCTCCAGATTTTCAGGCTCCCTGACTTCCGTTTGAATAGAAGAGCTTTGCTTTTGTCTCTTGGGCTTTGTGTGAAGTTTCATCGGAACAAAGGAATTCAATGATCTGAAGATCAGAGGACTATGTCTGCTCTTCTGAAATTGAAAGGGATTTACCCTCTTTTAAAAGAAAAAGACTACTGTGTGCTTAGTCTGTATTTTACTCTTTAGAGCAAAGTCCTTCACCATTTAGGGTTCATATACCTCCTTGAGAATTTTATATAAGCATTGAGTCCCCTTAATAAAATTCACAAATGCATAGGCATCCATCTGTTCAGAACTAATTTAAAATATTCCAAGTCTACTGTAAACCCTTAGACCCCAGGTTAAGAATTATTCTCTAAATTTTATATTATTATTATTATAAATACCACAGAAAACCTCAGACACAAAAGCCCACCACTTGACTTTATAGTCTTTATCAAAGTGATAAAGAGTAGAGGTATAATTTTAAGTCTAAAAATGAATCTATGAATAGTTAAGAGAAAATATAAGTATTTATAAAATATTGGAAAATCAAAGGCAAAAATAATAAGGAAAAGAATCAAAGATTGAGTCAAGATTAACACGTGAAATTTCTAAACAGCAAAACCATTGGGAAATACGTATGACAAGTAAAAAATAGTTTGATACATTCATATGTAGTTAGAGAGTTCATCTCTCACCTATGCAAGGGAGAATCTAAGTAAGGGAATCACTGTCCTACAGTATAAAAATGGGCAATGACCATGAATGTGCAAATAGCAAAGTAAGAAATAAAAATGGGCAAGAAGAGGGAAATACTCATTTTCCCCTCCTAATCAAAACTATGAGGTCACTCTTTGCCCTTCAGCTTAATACACTTGACTAAAAAATCTTGGTATGCAGCATGGCACACTGATGTGCCCACTGAGCCCATAAATTGACCAACCTGCTGGAGTGAACTTTTTCAATATGTTTCAAGAGCCTATAATGGTACAGGGCTTGAGGCAAGAATTTCCACCCCAAAGAATTTGTTTAAGAAAATGGACAAGCAAGCAAAGGTGTCTATTGCAAACTCTTTTAATAGTGGAATATTGGAGACAAGTTAAATATTCAAAACAACAGATGGAATGGATAAATTACAATGCATCAGCTAATTAGATGTGATGAAGTCATTAAAATGGCACTGCATAAATTATTGCTGATATAGAAGGAGGTCAGGATAAGATATTAATTGAAGATTCCATATTACAGAATAATGTAAAATTTTGTTTGTAAGTATGTCTGTTACAAATATCATGTTCAGGATCCAGCTCAATAATGCCTCTTTTTTATTATATGAAACTCTTTTATTACAAAGTCATAAGCATATAATTCTGTGACATACAATATCACACTGAAGCACGTATATGGCATTTTAGGTGAAATGTTCAAATTGCTGTCCATGTCGTGTGTGACATTCACGTACCGTATCAACCACACTCAATGATGTTACTTCTGCTGGATCCTGTTTATATATAAAATTTTTAATTTGTTTTCCTCTGAATGGTGGTGTTTGAAATATTTTATCTCTATTTTTAAAATGCATGGCTTATCTGTATTTTCTGTTTTATACCATAGTCCTGCATTATGGGATACATTTAATATTTAAGAAAGTTCGTATTAAATTCTAAAAATAGTGCTGAGAATATGGATCTAGGAAACTTGCAGGATGGGAAAAAATCTGAATCCCTTTCCTTTTTTTACTGTAAAACCTTCTAATTTCACATACAGATGTGTATATGTGATTTCATATGTATATTCAGATGTAGTGATTTCATAAGGACTTAATAAGATTTAATTCTGACAGGACCCAACTCTCATACAGGTTTAAGAGAAGATGTGTTTTGTATTTTGTTTATAAGGATACAGTTGTGTTTCCCATGACCCAAGAGGAGCATGGCTGAGCCTCAGGAAATAAGTGGAGCTAATCATCACAGTTCTTTCCAGGCACTTGCTGTGTTCTCTCTCCTCTCTCTCTCTCTCTTTCTCTTTCTCCCTCTCTCCTTCCTTCTCCCTCTCCTTCCCTCTCCCCTCCCATCCATCCCCCTTTTCCTCTGCTTTTCTGGTCCACGTGGAAGGAAACACAGGAACTCATTACTCTCAAACTTTACATCTTTCAGCTGTGACCATTAGAAAAAGATGGGGTAACTCCCTGGGCCCCAAATCCAACAACCCCAGGGCAGTCTCTGTCTGTCAGATGCCCAGTCTCTGTCAAATTTAGCATTATATGGAAACATGTCAGTTCCCCCTACCCCCTTAGATTCAAGGGCACACGTGGGTGGTTCCCTATCCTAGGAATGTATAATTCAACCTCATTAAAAATGCATCCACTGTAGTGAAGTCTTTTTTTGTATAACACTTGACAAACTACATCTGTATTTTCGTAGTATTTCAAGATTTTTTCTATATTCTAATTATGTTTCCTTCATGTAACATTAGTTCAGTATGAGGATTTCCATCAAGAGTAGTAAGTTACTGTCAAACTCCGTGAGTGCCCGTTGTGTGTTTTGAAGGACAGGGAGACCTGGTTTCAGTGCTGTTTCTGTGTCTCGATGCTGATGAAGTCTCCATGGTCTCTGTTTCCTTCTCTGTAATATACGACTGGAGTTTCTGCTTTCTGAAGACTCTCCCAGGCCTCAAAGCACAGGCTGTTCTTAAAAATTGAATCTGTCATGGTAGTTGACTTGAGTGGTTCTCACAGGCTGATCGTAATCCTTTAAATGTATTAGCTATTTGGAATTTCATAATTTGTTCCAGAATTCTAGCACAATATAGTCCTACATAAGAGAAAGATATTAAACCTGGAATTAGACTGCCAACATATTTTCAAATCAAATGTTTAATTTCCTATTTGAAAAATGAGACATCTGCCTGGAGAAGACCAGTGGGGCTGGAAAACAAATTACATGTCGGCAGTGTTGGTATGGAAAAATTATACATATTTATGAATGGCCAAATTATCTTATTCCTGGGGTTTGAAAATATAATTAACAATCATTTATAAGGGAGTAGCTTTAGTTGCATCCCTTATGCTGGGGCATGTACTTCATATGTGTGCGAATTTACACATTTATGCTGTCCATTGTAGCATCTCTAGGTACCATCTACTTTGATGTTTAAGTCTTTATCAATATAATTCAGATGCTAGGCCGTCAAATATCTACTTCAGTACTATAGGTAAATGGATAGTACGTAAATGAGTAGTAAAATAAATTGCCATTTTTAAGCTCTAGAAAAATGCTATGTTTTACTATATTTTAATATTTATGTATAATATATACTTTAAGTGCCTCGTGTGAATTATTCAAAGGCTACATTAAACTAAGTTCCTTTAAGGATTTAGTTGTAGAGCCATAAATGCTGCACATTTATGCAGCATAAATGTGAAAGGATTGTCTTCCATTCTTATGTTGTTACTATGGTTCCTTATAAATATTAGTGTCTTGTACACTTCATTTTCTGTCCATACCACTGGAACCAGCAGGCATCAGCCTTCAGAGGGCAAACCAGTGCCAGAGATAAATCACCGAGGCGCTCTCCAGAGAAACAGATGGTCACTAAGGACACTGAGGTTCATGTCTTCAGGATCCTGGGTCCTTTCTCTGCCTATCAGGCACTTTGAGAACTCAGTGATGGAGATGTCCTGCTTGAATTTGTTTCTGCAGGAAAGAGCTCAGTCAGCTAACATAATAAAGAATTTAGAGGGGAAAGAAGAGTGTTTTCTTATTCTTTGGTTTCTCTATAATATATAATGGATGCCTTTCCCCTCTGAATTGAATCAGTGGCTCCCAAACTTTAATATGCTGCCGAATCTCCTGGGAACCTTAGCACGAGGTAGAATTCTAGGCAACACACCAGAAAATCTGATTTATGAATTCTGGATTTCCTTCAAGGATCCGTTGCTGGGTCACTTCAGGTACCAACTGCCCTGTACCCGTCTTTGAAAACTCAAACACAGACACTGCAGTGAGGCTGTTTCCCTGGTAGCTTTGCGGGGCCCAGGGGTGGGGCCCCCAGAGTAGCTCTCTGCAGGTAGTGTTTGTCAGGCAGCACGAGGTAGTGTCTGTACGTGAGTTTGTGAGAGATGAGTGGTGGCTGCTGCACTAAATGCTCCTGGGCTCTGGGGCTCCTTCGTCACTTGTTAGTTACGTGAACTTAGGCCATTCTTGGGATCCTCGGTGCCCTGGCTCTTTACTAACATCTGTACTGAGGAAGGCTCTTTGGGTTGCAGCTGGCCCTCTCTGCCCATGGTTTGCTCTGTGTCTATGCTCCTGTGTTCAGAAAGGCCAGAGACTCACCGAGAGACCACAGAAAATTTGGGTCGTTCCGTTCTGTGAAGCTTCATGCAAAACCTTTTTCATGCTTACTACCGTAATTTAAAAAAAATGGTATGAATAGGCACGTCAGCTCTTCTTTTTGGATTATTCATAGAAGTGAAGGAGTCTGTCATTTCAACCTAGAACTTTTGTGTTTTAGTTAAGAATTTAGTTAAACATTATTGAAATAGTCTCTGGATGGACCAATAAAACTGTGAGTTATTATGCATAATATTTACATGTCACATATTTTCCTTTTTACTTAATTTGACAGATATTATCCAAAGAATAGACAGGGAAATAGTGGGGGCACCACAGAGACTCTGTCAACAGAACTCACAGTGTTCTTTATCAGATATTTGCCAGGTAACAAATTTGTTTCATGCTACCTTTACTCCTTTGAACGTGATAGTCTGTACTTGATCAGTGGCTAACTAATGCAGAGCCAAAAAGAATTGCACCTTACAGCAATCTGCATTGATATGCATCCTTTAAAAATTCATTCCCAATATACTTACAGGGAGGCCAAAGACATTATGCTGAAAATTTACCGAAAGGTAGCAAAATAAAAATGAGCATTCATCTGACTCATCCTGCAGAGGGGATATAATTCTTGTGTGTGCCTTACTTTTAACACATCTCTTGAGAATAGCATAAGCTTGGTGGTTTTTTGTTTTAAAGACAGAGGTTGTCAAGTGTGACCCCTGAGCTTCTGGGAGAGGAATTGGAGAAATTCACTGGTTGTATATGAGCAGACAGAGATAAAGGCGGAGCACACATACATTCTCACACCTGCAGTCATGTGGCACCTTAGTAATTAATAGATATTGCGTAGCCAATGGCTTTCCTGCCGTCAAAGCAATACTGGAGCAGTGTTGGCAGTGAGGCTGCCATATACAGCTATACAGGTTGTACACTACACAACTCTAGGGGTATTATTCATCTGTATCTGTGCTCCTCACATGTGCCTGCAATCTTGTTACAATGCTAATTCCACTCAATTTCTGGATCATAGCCAATGCTGCACGCATACTGGTCACGCTGGGTAGTGAATGCCCAGACATCAGTGCGGATGCCAACCTGTAGAGTTGTGTGGTGGGTGGCTCTGGGGTCGAGTCAGGCTGTTAGTGAGACACGACCCTCCTGGCTGCAGCTGTGTGCTACTCTGATTGGCCAGTTTCTTGGTTCACCTCTCCTCTAGTACACATAATGTGAATACTTCTAACTCACAACCCTTGCCCAAGAATACTGGGTTTGTTTGGGATTCATGTTATCATACTCTAAAAGTGAGGAAAGGAGAAGAGAAATAGAACTTATAACACATCAGCCCATGTGGGGTTGATTAAACAGGACTAAACAGCTTTTCTTTATGACTTGTATGGAGCTTACAATGGTAACCAGATCTGAACCAAGGGTCAGTCCCATGTCCTGCAACTTACCCTTTCTGAACACCAACAGCTACAAACCACCAACACTAATATTATTGTAACTTGTATTTTCCCTATGCAATGCTTTTTACTAATTCTCCCTATGAGATGTGCATTTACTCAGCCAGCCAATGGCATGTTGAATATACAAATATATGTAAATAATTTGTTACTGGAATGTGATTTAATTGTTAAACTTACATTTAATGGAAAAATAATGATCATATACAACTCAAGTTCTCATTATAGGATTAAAACAGTCCAAATGCCTGGTGAACACCATGGGATTTCCCAATATTAACTTTTATAGTGCTGGCTTTATACTACATCTTTTTAAAAATTCAAGCCTTTGTTTTCTGTTTCTACAGTGACTATAGTTATTAAGAAATCTCTCCTAGCTTATTTCATTTAGCATAATGCTCTCTAGTTCCATTCATGCTGTCACAAAGGGTAGTTCCCTCTTTCTTTTTGCTGCATAGTATTCTATTATGTAAATGTACCATGTTTTTTTGATCCACTCATTTACTGATGGACACCTAGCTTGCTTCTAGCCCTTGGCTATTGCAAATTGTGCTGCTTTGAATATTGGGATGCATAGGTTCTTTTGGATTGGTGTTTCAGGGTTCTTCGGATGTAATCCTAGCAGTCACCTTTAACTGGAACCTAATCAACAAAACAAAAAAGCAAAATATAACAAGAGACATTAAAATTAAGAACAAACGAACAGCTATCAGAGGGGAGATGGAAGGAGATAATGGGGGAAAAGGGTCAAAGGTTTTCAGGAACAGCTATAAAGGACACATGACAAAACCAAGGGGGTGGGATCAGGGGAGGGAGGTGGGGGGAAAGGCAGAAAACTGTACTTGAACAACAATAAAAAATTTTTGAATTAAAAAAAAGAAATCATGCAAAATCCACAATGTATAATATAATGGATTGATTCTTATGCAATCAACAGAGAACACTTTACTATTTCAATAATAGTTTTAAGTGAAATATTTTAATAAATATTGTAATAACTCATTATTAATAACTCTTTAAGTCATGATGTGACCCTAAGTATTTCTGAGTCGCTTTGACAATCCTGTGTCCATCCGAGTAGCCCCCGATGCTAATCCCCGCATCTCTGTGCCCTGCTGTGCACCTCTCCTATCAGCCCTCTCCACACAGAGGACCAGAGGAGCCTTTTAACCGGGCTCTGCCATGAGTCTTACATCTATTTAAAAATAATTTTTCTGCTGCATTTAGAATAAAGTTTTCAAAATGTTAAAATCCAACCTTGCAGATCATTACCGCATGTATAAAATCTTCTCATTCATCACTAGGTTCTTTAGGATATCTAAAGAGTACAAATTCAAAAATGTGGACACAAGACCCAGGCCCTCCGACCTGCACCTTCCTTTCTTTCTTGTCACTCTTCCTAGGAGTCTTTTCTTCAGGCCATTTCTCCCCTTTTCCGACCCATTTGGCAGCCTCACTGTTTGTTTGTCCTGCCTCTGACCAGCATACGTGCTCCCGTGACTGGGACCCCTTCCGCTCTCCTGCTGTGGGCTTCTGCCTGTCCTGCAGGACTCAGCTGAGCGTTCCCCAGACATGCCACCGACCTCACTGGCCCTGCCTGGCCCTGTCAGAGCGTTTGTCTCACTGCAGCTGCCTTCCGTTCACCTGCACTGCCTGGCCTCCTTGTTCTCCCCTCCTCCGTGACTTTGCTCCAGTGCCTGGTATTCCCATGCTCAGTGCATAAAGGAGCGGCTTGATGAACACCTGTTGTGTGAGTAAATTGAAGGTAGAAAGAGAGGGAGCGGAAGACCCTACCTGAAGACAGATTTAACGATTCACTTTTTGAGACTAGATCTTACAATATTCACAATGCCCCGTGGCCAACAGATTCCTGACATGTTTGCAGTCTGAGTGGGTGCCAGTGAGATGATGTCCCTTGCCTTATGTCTAGACATATTTTTCTTGGTATGACTTCTATTCCCGTGAATTGGATCTGTAATTATGGCTACTAGATGGTACACACTTTATAGTAGACACTGCTTTTCTTGTTCATTTCTTGACTATTAGTACCTAGCACAGTGTCTGGAAAAATCTTTTTTTTTAATAGCACAAAGAGACAAAGGCATTACCACAACCAGTTTAAGTAGCTAACTGACTGAACTGTGTCAGTTACGGTCATTGGTTACAAGACTAAGAACCACAGATTCATTTAAGAGGAAAAGGTATTTGTTGGAACAATATGAAAAGTTCATGAAAGAAAAGGAAATGTACAAAAGCTATGGTTTAAGAAAGGCAAGACCATGATAACTCCAGGAATAGAAGTCATGGGGACTAGTAATCAGTGACTATGAGATATCCCCTTTGGGAGAATCAAATTAAACTGTTTTCTATGCTTGCATTACTTTCCTTAAAGTTCAGATCCCAGAAGGGGCTCATTTGATAAGAGACATACTCACAGTTGGCCAGGAAAGTGTGGTGTGTTAGTTTTCTGTTGCTACTGTAACAAATTGCACATGTTTAGTGGCTGATAACAGCATTAATTTATTGTTTTGTAATTCTAGAGGTTAGGGGTCTACCATAGACATCACTAAGCTAACCTCACCATGCCGATAGCAGTATCACTTCTGTAGGTCCTGGAGGTGAATCCATTTCCTTACCCTTTTCAGTTTCCAGAGGTCACCCACATTCCTTGGCTCATGACCCCCTTCCGTCTTTAAGGCCAATCAATGACTGTATCATGCATCTTCTGTTGTCACATCTCTATCTCTGACTCAGACCATCTTGCCTCTCCCTCTTCCAATAATAAGGATCCTTGTAACTACATTGGGCTCACTGAGATAACCCAGAATAACCTTCCAAGTTAAGGACAGCTAATTAGCAGCTTTACTTTCATCTGTACTAATTTGGCTTTGTCATGGAAAATAACATACTCACAAGTTCCAGGGATTGGAGCATGGACATTACTGAGGGACATTATTTTGCCTGCCACTGATGGGAACCCCAGATTGTGAGCCCATGAAACTTTATGCACCCTAAGATGTGTAACTCCTTCCAGGAAAGTCAAGGTTCAATAAACCAAAGCAGGGAGAAGGGCGACTGACTGATCAGACAAAAACAATAGATGTCCACTGCACACGTTGAAGTTCACATTGTCCATTTTTAGCACTAAAAGTTATATTCTGAAGATGTTTCATCTTGCAGTGAGGATGTCTGAAGTTAGATGAGTGAGTTTAACAATATGAAATGACTAACCTAGTATTTGGGTAAGCCATCCCTCTCCTTCATTACTTACTTTGAGAGCTCTTGTGATGCCAATTGGCCAAGTTTGCCACACAATTAAAGCCTAGTTACTGTTTCTTCTACAAAACAGTTGCCTTAGTTGAACCATAGGCAGGTGGGATACTAATAAGTCAAAAAACTACTACTGAACTGGTCACCATCCTACCATGAAATGGTCTAAAGAATTTTCAGTCAGTTACCTTGCCTTCATATAGTTGGTTTGGCTTGAGTAACTGGGGAGACTGTAATAGCTCTGAATAAAAGTGTGTTTTTCCCATTTCTGTTGCCTTTCACAAACTTTACTAACAGCAAGTCGAAAGGGGTTCTGTGCCTTAGGTGAAGAACAGTTGTCTAGGCAATATTCAGTTGATGAATCCTCTTTCTTTTGCAAAGTCAAACGTACAATTTCAGATTCAAACCCGCAGAGAAGCAGGAGAAACGAGGGCACAGGTCAGTGTTTGGGGTTGACTGGCCTGTGAAGTTGCTGGTGGCCACACCGAGACAGCTAATTCATGATGCCCTACATTAAACTCATGAGGTTATTGCAAAGCACATGAAAAAAAGCAAGCAAAGTATAAACGTATTTGCACAGTGTCATTTATCTTAAAAGCAAGCTCTCATTTGGAAATTGTAATGTACCTTTTATTTCATCTTTCATTTACTTTTTGAAATAATATTTTTTGGATTGCTTCCTGTCTTGGATAAGCAAGTATTTCATATTACACATAAGAGGGCTGTCCATGTATAGTTTCTTCCTTTTGGTTCATCGTGCAGGACTGAGAGCTTGCGCTACACATTAGAATATGTATCTAATAGCCAGACTTATGGTTTTATCCTCTGCTCTATTACAGATGCAGGATATGACCTTGAAAGTGTTACTTAATTCCTTTATGCCTCATTACCCTCCCATTTATAAAATGTATCTGCAGAGAGTCCTTGCTCCATGCCAAGAAGAGACAGAGAACAGTTGTCACTGCAGAGGACTCAAGACCTGATGAAGTGAAACCAAGATTTTACCTAGTTATACCAACAGATATATTCTTCCTATTTAAAAGTTCAATTTATCTTCCATGTAACTAAAAACTAAGTGTAGGAAAAATTACATATATATATAACAGTTCTCCTTAGTGATTCAACCAATACTACATGCTCTACATGATTTGGTCCTTCAGTTTTTTAGTTCCCACATTTTTCTAATCATCATAGAGTCTGGTTTCCCAAAACTTCCTGATATGTAAACTAATATGTTGATTTAAATTTTAAATTGGAATTTTTCTTGGCTCCAAGTTAAAGTTTAAATTGAAAGTGGCCAACATATAAGCTACGATTTTTTAATGGGGATGGCAGAGTATGTAATCATAGACATAGGAGACTCATTTTGGATTCCGCACATACCTGAATGACAGTGGGATGAGGTCTTATGCAGCCAAAGCAGAGTAACTTGAATTTCATGATGGATCTGTGTGATGTGATGGAAGTTTATATATGCAAAATTAAATTTTATTAATTTATTATTCAGTTTTCTGAGGGACCTATACAATGAGTGAATTATCACTAGATATGTGCAATTTTGAAAATAAAATCAACAAGTTAATTTAAGATTAGTGTTCTTTACCCTATTACTTGTACAATTTGTCCAATATATCAATTAAAGTTTAATCACATGTTCAAATTTCAGAGGGATTAAAAAAAAGTTAACCGAGAGACATTTTTTCTGAATTGTGCAAATTATATGTGTGGCATGTAGAAATTAGATAATGATTTTTCAATAAGATGATGTGTAGGTTTGTTATTCTAAGAAATTCAGTCACCTGAACAATTTAAATTTAATATCGTTCTCAGAGTAGTTGCTGTTTTACAAAAAACACTCTGTCAGATGGCACTCTCTTGTGATGGTGCTGTCCACACACAAAGTCACCAGGGAACAGAGGCAGGATCTGAGTGAAACAACAGCTCTTTCAAAACCCACAATCAAAAATGCCTTTGATTTCTGGATATTGACTTTGTATCCCTCTGTTTTGCTAAATTCATTTATTAGGTTAAGCAGTTTTTAGGTGGAGTCTATAGGGATTTTTATGTACACTATCATGTCATCTGCAAACAATTATAGTTTTGTTTTCTCCTTTCCATTTTGGATGTCTTTTATTTCCTTTTCTTGTCTGATTGCTGTGGCTAGGACTTCTAATACTATGTTGAATAAGAGTGGTGAAAGTGGACAACCTTGTCTTTTTCCTGATCTTAGTGAGAAAGTTTTCAGTTTTGTCCACTGAGTATGATATTAGCTGTAGGTCTCTCATATATGGCCTTTATTATGTAGAGGAAATGAATAGATAAAAAACTGCAGTACATCTACACAGTGGAATTCTACAAAGCAGAAAGAAAAAAGGCGCTACCGCTACTCGCCTTTATGACAGCATGGATAGAACTGCAGAGCATTATGCTAAGTGAAATAAGCCAGGCAATAAAAGACAAATACCATATGATCTCACCATTAACAGAAACCTAATCAACAAAATGAACAAGCAAGAAAAGTATAGCCAAATACATAGAAATTGAGAACAGTCTGACAGTGATCAGAAGCAAGAGGGGAGGGCATAAAGGGAGAAAAGGGTGAAGGGTTTACAGGAATAATTATAAAGGTCATATGGACAATAACAAGGTGGAGTGGAAATGGGGGAGGGAGGTGGGGAGTTTGGAGTGGTAGGGAGGGGTGGAGGGAAAGGTAGAAAGCTGTACTTGAAAAGCAATAAAAAAATTTAAAAATTTAAACAACAACAAAAAAACCCAAAACCAAAACCTACCATTATTTTTTTTGGTGGAATTGTTGACATCAATAAGTACCAGTAATCACTTGTTTCTTAATTGAATTAATAAATGACTCATTGATCTGATTAGTAAATGATTCTAGGCCAAATAGATGTTCATACAATGAATAAACCAACTAAATAATCACATAACAGACAGACCAGGTTGAACATTACAATTCAGTTAACATTCATTTATTTGTTATATAAATATTGAGAAACTGGTTTAAAAAACAACAACAAAAAACAAAAGCAAAACAAAACAAAACAAAAAAATGCTTTAAACCAAGAGATTGGAACCTGTCAGTAAAGAGGTCATTTAAAAATAGGGAGTCGTTTAAAAATACATAAATTATATACTCATTTGATTTTAACTTAATTGTACCTATGTTCACTAATTTTATAGAACCTAGATCTTTATTTAAAGATGGGTGTGCCCATAAGAGGGCCAGATAAACATATTTGCAGATCCCTCCCTCACCTTAGCTTCCCCTCATTGCATCCTTTACAATTTCCAATTTGCATTCCTTTAAATGAGTAAGGAATCTAAGACAGTTGTAAAGCATTTTGAAGGAGTCCTTCTAGATGTTTATAATTTTCCCTAGCTTCTTACAATTTTCTGTAATTAATTCCATGGCAATTTTAAATGAGTTATCTTCAAGAATTTTCCTGAAAGCATTATAAAGAAACAAAAACTCTTATTCTTGATGCAATTATGACTCATTGGTTTATATACATTTAATTAAATAATATAATTATCAATGACACCGGAATGAATGGATTTGAATGCAACAGGCTCTTGGAAAGCTGCTCTGTAACCAGTGAGGGCAGGGGAGACCCAGGCAGCTGTGGAGTAGACAGCTGACCACAGGTGCAGTGGGAGCTGGCCGCTGCACAGTGGAGAGTTTTTATGTTAATTAACACTGGTGAAGAGTTTAGAGGAATGCCTGTTACAGAGTAAGCACACATTAATATTATTATATTGTCTGCAAAAATATTTGTTCAAAATTTATAGTTTCATAACTATTTTCTTATTTGCACAAAAATATTTATAGCTAATTTTCATATACTTGCTTGGACTGGTATGACAGTAATATGCATTTTTATTGCTTTTTCACCTGAGAAATATTGAAATTAATTAATAGAGAATCTGATTGTAGAAAAGATAAATATAAGAAAAAAATTTTGTAGTTGACTATTTGTGGTTTTTCTAACCAAAATGTGCATACCTACAGTGTTTACATAATTGAGATTTTTAAAAAGATTTTATTTATTTATCTTTTGAGACCAAGGGGAAGGGAAGGAGAAAAACAAGGAGAGAAACATCAATGCGTGATTGCCTCTTTTGTATCCCCCTTTGGGGACCTGGCCCACAACCCAGGCATGTGCCTTGACTTGAAGTGAACTGGTGACCCTTTGTTTTACAGGCTGGCACTCAATCCACTGAGGCACACCAGCCAGGGCATAATTGAGATTTTAAATAAATATTACATTGATTTATCTTTGGGTAGTATTTTCTCAAAACCTTTGGACATTTGTATTAAAAAAATTTAATCTCAAATGCTTGCTACTATGCTTTTAATGACCCCTGCGTGTTACTAGAGTTTTTGCATTAGCTGGAATTTATAACACTTTTCCCCCTTTAAAAAAATGTCCTTCTGGATTGAAGTTTCATCTATCAATCATCTTTTGGAGGTAGTAAAAGCTTGTCAATAAAAGAACACATAAAAAGATAGATTGTAATCAAGTTTACTCTTGGACTGTTCCCTTTGGAAAGACCAATAATAACCCCATAATATTGCCACATACACAGTATGAGGTTTCTACCCAACTGGCAGAGATTTTATTATTCTCTCTGGACATAAAGCCCCAATTTCTTTTATAAGTATCAGGCTTATTTTAGTTACTTGAAATCTTCTAATTGACTAATTTTATATCAAATAAATTTTTAAATATTTGACATTTCATTCAAGAACAATTCGTGTGCTAGAGATTGGAATTGCCGACCATGAAAGATATTATAAATAATTAGAAAAAAAAGAAGAGAGAGGAAAGGGAAAAGTGAGAATCCTAATGTTGGAAAGAGACTTTTCCACATATATAGAATAATTTAATTGGGAAAGAAATTATTTTTCAAAATACAGTAGAAAAATGGTACAGGTGAATTTTAAAATGTTGACAATTATAATTTTTATACCAGCAATATAATGTATCATAACCAAGGATACTTATTTATGTCTGAGATTTAAAATATAGGATTGCATACAATCCTGTTGCATACAATAACTGCATACAATATTGCATTCAGTAGGTGGAAACATAGTGGCCTTTTTCAAACAACCTTGCTGAAATTTGCCTTTGGGGATTTGAACCAGCCTGGTCTCATAGAAGATAATGGAACTCGTAACACATTTAAAAGTGTTGGCATCAGGGTGACTTAAAAAAGATGACATCCTATCTTCAAGAGTTAGGTTTATCCAAAAGTACAAAAGAAATTGTTTCCCCAAACTGATGAATATTTTTGTAATATATATATATATATGAAAAACCTATTACATTCAAACCTTGAGAATCTTGAGGTCATATCAAAATGATATATGAGAAGATGTGAGATATTTGGGTTAAAATCTTTGACTGTTGATGACTTCTGAGACTAAACATGCTATATGTTTTTTGTCTCATGTTATCCTTTTATGAAATGGAGTTTCTAGAATTACTTGATACATTTGATGTGAGGGTCAGAAAATTTTTGAATGTTGTCTCAATAAAGTGGATAAAGTGCTATGAGAAATATAACAACAGTCACTTGAAAAGCCAAAGTGAAAGATGCCATATTTCTCTGTGCTTGGAATTAGTTTTTTGTCTGGTGTATTCTACAGTTTAAAATGATATGGTCTGGGCAGAGGCACTGATAGACTGTTTTCCAAAGAAGACATATAAGTAGCCAACTACACTAAAACGCTCAGCATTCTAATCAGCAGGGAAATGCAAATCAAAACCACAATGACATATCAGCTCATACCTGTTAGAATGGCTGTCATCCAAAAGACAGGAGGCAAGTGGTGAGGATGTGGAAAAAAAGGAACCCTTGCACACTGTTCTCAGGAATGTGATGTGGTGAAGTCACTGTGTAAAATTAAAAATAGAACTACTGTATGATCCAGCAATTTGACTTCTGGGCATATATCTGAAGAAAATGAAACAGCATATTGGAGAAACAGCTGCACCCCCTGTTCACTGCAGCATTATCTGCAGTAGCTAAGATATGGGTGCAGACTAAGTGTCCATCAATGGATGAGGGGTTAAAGAAGATAGGGTGAAAAATATGCAGTGCAACATTATTCAGCAATGACAAAGAAGGGAATCCTGCCACTTGTGATCACATGGATGCCCCTTGAAGCCATTATGCTAAATAAAATAAGTCATGCAGAGAAAGACAAATACTGTATGAACTCATATATATGTAGGATCTAAAAGAGCCAAATTCATAGAAACAAAGACGAGACCCTGAAAACATATTGGCAAAGAAATGAGTTACGGATTAAGGCTCTCTTTACATAGTATCCAGTCATTCATCCATTTAAAATTATTTATTGGTAAAATACTAGGATATTTGAACTCCCAATGTGTAATATTTAATGAATATGTGAACCAAAAAATAAGAAGTGCTTTGCTGCATAGCCCTCACAAGTGTAATAAAATCTCTTGTACAGATATAACTTAGATTTAACTTGCTAAGCAAAGAAATTGTGGGTTGTAACAAGCTAATTATGTCACTTAAAATTTCAAAATTCCTTGTCTGTGGGTAAAAAACTTCAAAATATCTTGGCAACTGTCAAAAATTATTCTGGCTCTATTCATTTTTGCTTTTATTTTTTGTCCTTTTAAGGCCAGTAGAGATATTTATGTTTAAAAAGTTTCAAGTCATTGGTAGCAACTAGCAACTAACATTGTTTGAGTGGTCGAAACCGTGTTCTATAATTAAATTAAAAAGCACTGGTTGGTAATCGCCCTGTTGTGATGTGTTAGGCATATTGGATAAGGAGTGCAGGCATTTATTTATGGTGTGAGATTTGGCTCTTGACTGCCCATTGACAGTAATGCTGGGGCAGGGGTGGGGGTGGTTGAGCTCCAGTATCTTGAGAAATTGTGAAGGGTTATGTACATGTTTAGAATCAGTATGAAGGGCAAATTGCCATACTTGGAGTGGACACTTTCAAGTGTGAAGGGAGAACATGGTGCAGCCAGTGTGTGGCTGGCATTGGGGACTTTTTGTCTAACAGATTGTGAGTCAGAGTTGGTACTTCATAATAGTTAAACTGTGGACTGGCTTTAGAGTGTGAGTTTTTTGTTTTTTGTTTTTGTACCAGACTTTATCATGTCAATATGTGCTTAAGAAGAGGTAGATAAAGTGGAAAACTGCATATTTTTGAAATTATTATCAGAAAGGATATTTGGGGAGACAGGTTGCTTTTCATTGAGAAGCTTACAAGCTATTTTTTCAGTGTCTTAGATAGAATATCGAAGATGGATGGCAAGTCCTTACACGCTGCGGGGAGGGAGACTCTGGCACCTGGAGCGTTCAGCCGTGACCATGTATTCTGGCCCGTCACGCTGTGTGCAGGCTCCGTGTTGGAAACTGCTAAGCATGCCTCCTTGCAGTTCCAGTCAGAAGAATAGTCAATCTACCCCTGGGTCTCTTGGTTACAGAATATATTAGAACTTTCCTTCCCATTCAGAGAGAGTAAAAATGTATGATATTGTGCCCATATCGATTTCTGTTCAACTCACTGTCGTTGTGATAGATCTTTAATTGCAACATTTTGGACTTTATTACTCTGGTATAAGGAGAAATGCTCCTGGAGTTTGCTAAGTAGATGAAATCAGCTGTCGAAACACATTTGTGCGATCTAGGAGAGTTTGGACAATTACTGATTCTAAAAGTGGGTCACTGTCTTTTTTAGTTTTAGTAAAGATGAGTCTTGAAATTGTATATTGTTATTATCATAATCATTCATTTCATCCACATATATCCCCTGTAAAGTAGGCCCAGGTGTGATTAGTAAAATTATATATGGTTTGACTCCTTTAATATATATTACCCAAACTCATTAGTGTGAATATTTTTATTTTATAAACTTGGAAAGACTTATAGGACATTTATGTACCAATGACTATTATATGGGAAATATAGAATCTAAAGAACTCGAGACACATGGTCATAAACTAAAGGGGGGGATGGTAGAGGTGGGGGGTGCAGGGTGGAGGGGAATGAAGGGAGGAATAGAACAACTGTAATCAATAAAATAAAAATTTTAAAAAATTCCTCGATAATTTTAAAGAGAGATGATGATGAATTATAAACTTTCTTTCATTTTAATTTATTTTGTGAGCATTTAATAATGCCAACTATTTGCCAGGCAGTACTCTAGGCATTGTGGTTATAGATTGGCTATAGATATGAATAAGACAGTTTCTGTGCTCAGAGTATTCATAACTAATTAGGAGACATACAATGTAAAATAGATGGTGTTTCCATAAATCTAAGGTGGTGGGTGGTATACCATTGATTTAATAATACTTTTAGTTGCAAGTGACAGAAAAATCCATCCCAAATGGCTTAAAGGAAAAAGCTACAACAGTCACATTAAGAAGCATCCTAATTTCAGAAACGTTAAAAGATTTTTAAAAATTCCCAAAGAGGTAAGACTGTAAGAGCTTGAAATGCTTGAGGAAGTTTTTAGCTACAAAGGTAACAGTGAGGGGGAAGTGATTTATGTTGTTGGAAAAGGCTGCAGAGAAGAAGCAGCGTGTGCAAGGAACCATGAGGAAGGAAGGGTTTGACAGCCAGGCAAGTCTAGGAGGGGACAAAAGCGCAGAGGAAGGGAAAGTTGACTTAGTGAGATGTGTTCAGAACTGCATGGGAGTTGGTGTACCTGTAGTGTAAGGTGTGAGTGGAAGAATGAGACTTGAGAGTGGAGTTTATGTCACCAAGAATAACAACTCAGGTGGACTTAAGTCTGTGGTGATATTTAGTTGGTCCCATTTTCTTAAACAATTAATAGTTTGTGCAGTGATACAAGGTGGATTTCCTGACCTTCCATGTTAGTAGGTTCAGCCTCCTAATGTTCCGACTTCTCTGAACACAGAGAACAATTATTCTCTTGTGTTTGACCTGTGAACTCTGTATTTAGATCCCATAGTGCCCCACCCCACCATTATATCTTGCAGCATAGCAGCGAGGGACTTGTGTCTCTGACTCCATGACTCCCTCATGAGTCACCCTCAGCTTCTCAGATAGAAGTGGGATTTCTTCACCGCCTGGCTTTGCCTGCTGGTGCCTTCGTAGTTTCATATTCCAAATATGGCTCAGTGCTTCTTCTTCCCATCCATGCTTGGTGCTCTCCATAAATTTTCCAAGACTCTGTTTGCAAGTTCCAAGTTCCAAGTGTCAAGTCTCAGATGGCCCAGAGTCTGCTTGACTGATGGTTCTGCCTTAGATGCCAACGAGCCAGGGTGTGGATACTTGGGCTGCCGTCTGAGGCTAAGCCTTACACTAGTCTGGCAATTTCAAAAAGCAGTTTTCTTGAGCCTAAATTTTTAAAAAAGTATCATTTTAAATATCATTTACAGAAATGTTCCTCCTACAAAGCCCATTTTACTTATGTTACATGCTCTACAAAGCAACCATTATGGATTTTATACTAATAGTCCATACATTAACGACAAATGTTTATTAACTGGCTGCTATATATTAGATAGTAGTTAGGTGTGGGAAATTGAACATAGACCAAGACAGACTGAGTTTCTGCCCAAATTGTATTTAGTTTGACAACCATTAATTATTACATTGTTTATATTAGGACAAGTTGTAATTTGTAATTTGTAATTTCTCTTTGAAAGGAAGAAGCAAGCGTGGATATATTTTATGTGTACGGAGCGTGACGCTGTGCCATTTCTCTTGGTAGGGACACACGAATTACAATAGAGAATTGCAGTTTCGGTGACCAGAGTGATTACACAAGTGAGGTCTTCAATGTTACTGTCCATGTCACTAATTTATACTAATCTACACATTCTCTGCACACCCTAATATTAATAAGGTATTTATGCTTATTCTTCATTTTTACATGACCATGGTCTTTTAAATGTTGCCTGTGGGGTAGTAGGTTATAAAAATCCCATATGTTAAATTATATTCAATTTTAATACATTAGATGCATATGTACATAGACATACAAATGACAGTATTTGCAGTATTCTAATGACCAATCATTATTCTCCTGGGCATGAGGTCATAGTGAATTCTGAAAGTGATACTTAGCAGTGTGAGTAAAACTACAAGTGAGGCTATTGTGCTAATATTTTTGTGTTTTAGAAAATAGGTGCAAGAACTGGGAGGTGATTGTTTTGAAGAGGACGGGACCTATGAGAGAGAAGGAGATAAGGCCGGGTGGGGGACCACTCGAAGTTCACCTGTTAGTCTGGTGTGAGGGACAGAAAACCAAGGAAGTTAACACCAGCGATTCTCCCGTTGATGCTATTAGCTAAAGGGGAGGGAAAAAGAGAAGTGTGCTAGAAGTTTCTAGGCAATCTAAAGTAAAAGATAAAAAGGGACCTGCCTGAAGATGAGAGAAAAAATAATATGTGACAAGCAGTGTTTAGAAATCCTCAATCTTTCTGGCCCCCATTCATATCAGTGTGGCTGCTGCCAGCTGCCAGGATGTTAGCAGTGCAGACGAGTCAAAGGTCGACACATTTTAGGTTGTGGTTTCACAGGCCAGGTCCCCCTCCCCTGCCCCAAATCTCTTCCAGCCACTGCACTGACATCTTGGCTGATGGCCAGTCACTCAGACCAAACCCTGGGGTTGTCTGGACTCCTTCCTCCTTCTTTCAGAGACCACATGCAATCCTGACAGGTCACTCTTTAAATTATATTCATAATCTGACCACTTCTCACAATCTCTCTTACCCAAGATTAAAGTTACAGATGAAAAATCACATCAAAGGGTTGACTATTGGGTGTAGATCAGGCCATCAGAGCTTCCTGCACTAATAAAAATTTTTACATTTTCAATGGTCAGTATAGTAGCCACTGACCACATATGGCTATTGGGCACTTGAAATGTGCAGAATGCAACTGATGAACTACCTTTTTAATGTTGTTAAAACAGCCCCATTACTAGGGGATACCCTATTGGACAGTACCAGTGTAGCAAAAGAAATATCTGTTTGAATCCCACAGCATGAGTGGAATTTGGAGATTCTGGAATGTGGAGCAAGTAGGACCTGCTAACCTGGGAGAAAAAAAGAAATAGGTCTTTGACGTAGCAGAGCATGAGGGCCCTGGGAGTGCCCTAATGAGAAGAGCTGAGAGACTAGGAGGCCATTGGGTAAAGGAGTGGGCAGCTTGGGAGGGGAAAAGGCCATATCATGGCCAAAGGAGTCCGTTCTCGAATTGAAGAGAAGCAGATCAAGTGATGGTAGCCTAAGGGTGCTGGGTGGGTCACGGAACTGCATTATTGTGTGACACAAAAATCCCTCAGTTACTGAAGAGGCTGTATCTTGATACTAAAGTCATCAGTTGCTGGACAAGAAGTAGCTAAAGAATGAAAAAAGTTGAATTATGCAATGTAAAACAAGGCTTTTCTTTTTGTATGAATTGAGAGCAAGAGAGTTTGGCTTTCCAAATCACAGAGCAGATTTCAACATTGTTACCAAGTGTATTATAAATTTATAGTACTTAGGTTTTGGCTAAAGGTTTAGAATATTTATTTTAACCTCATAAAAATCTTATTAATGTGAATATAGGGGTTCAAATAGAACAGAAAGTTTAGTTACATAGGGGCTACCTGCTTTTGCTATTATTATCATTGCAGCCAATTTTCTGAATTTCTTATTGTTTCACCATGAAAGTGGTAGTAATATAGATGTTCTTATGATAGTGCTTTTTCCCCCAGGTTTCTTTCACACCTCCGGGCACTTCTTTGTGAGCTTTGATTTACCCAGGTGTGCTGATTTGAAGTCGCACAAGCCTGTTCCTGACGCCTATGGTTCATCTCCAATGAGGGTGTCAACAGAGAGCTGTTTTAAATAGTACCGCCCTGCTACTGCCATCAGTTTCCAATCCTCTCATGCCTCCGTCTGAGGGAATTAAGGGAGAGAAAATGAGAAAAATCAAACCCTGCATATCCCAGTCTGCTTGGGCTGCCATAACAAGATATCACAGACCGGGCGGCTCCAACAACAGAAGCGTATCTTTTCACAGTTCTTGAGGCCAGAAATTCAAGATCAGTCTGCCAGCAGAGCACATTACTGATGAGCGCCTTCTTCCTGGCAGCCACCTGCTCTCTGAGTCCTCACGTGGTAGAGAGAAAGACCTCTGGTCGCTCCTTCTTGTGAGGACAAAAGTCCTGTGGCATGGAGACCTCACCCTTATGACCTCATATAACTTTTCATTGCTTCCTTAAAGGCCCCATCTACAAATACAGTCTCATTGGGGATTAGGGCTTCAAAGTATCTATTCGGGATGGGGTAGAGGTGAAGGCAGGGGTGAGGGGCAAGGAATTCAGCCCGTGACACAGCTCATGCATGTGAGGGCATCGAACAGCATGACTTGGGCCCAGAAACTGCTATTTTTTTTTGTTCTATATTTTCCAGACACATAATTTTTTTAGTACCCAATTGTGCTAGAGAATTAACCTTCCAGAATTTGATACTACTCTTCCCTTATTATTGTCTCTTTCCTCATATTGAGGATGGGTATATTTCAAATGCACTTTGGGTATTTGTAGATTACCATTCAACTCTAGACAGAAAGACTGCTCACCCAGTAATTATTGGTATTTAAGAATATGAAGAGGTATTGTTTGTTGGATGGGAAATAGGTAGGTGTTGTATGAAGGGAAATGTCCACTGTACTTGTTGTCAAATGAAAACAAAATCAAAGGCGTGAATTTTTCTGTACCAAGTTGATGAAAGCAGGACAGGATGAGAAAGGACAGTGTTGTTGCTATTGTGAGGGCGCATCCTCAGGGCACTGCTGGTGGGCGGCAGGGTGGTTCGTTTGGCTCCCGAAAGCCTGGAAGATGCAGGCCTTCCTCCTTCCATTGATACCAAATCTAGGAACTTATCTATTGAAAATGTCGTAAACAAAAGATAGATAAATGATGATGCCTGCGGTTGCTGAATACCAAGTGTTTGTTACATGCCTAAACTTTAGAATAAATCCTTGACATAAAAATAGCTCATGGTATGTTTCTGAGTGAAACTCTTTTTAAAGCAAAAGCATTGCATCGAGATCCCATTATGTAAAACTTATTATGCAGAATGAGTCAAGTCAGAAAAACCTATTCCAAAATATCAAAGTACATACACTCTCTGGCATGGCAGACTGGCCAACAATTGCTCTTCCTTTGCATTTTTTCTTGTTGTCCCCCGACACTTTTTGGATCTAGCATACATTAACTACTAATTTTTAGTGGTTTAGCTCTAATTAACACTAAAGTCCTTAACCATAGACTGTGAAGTAAGGAGGCTTAAAATTAAGGCTCCTTATACTTAGCATGAGGCAGGCTTACACAGCCCTCCCTCCCTCCCTTCTCTGCTCTCTGAGACAAGAAGACTGGGAGTGGAGGGTGCCGGTCTTTACTGTCTGTACATAGTAATGACCAGCGAGTCAATTAAGTCTGGATGTTAAAAATGATGAACCATGAAAATTATTCCACGCCATTTTTTTCAGGTGCACAGGTTGCCTTGAGTCATAGTAGCTCTGTAGGAAGGGGATAAGCCTGTGAGTTTCATTTCTCTTTCTGTTATTGCTATAAGGAAAGTGGGTAGATAAACAGACTGAGTTATTCTTTATATTCTCTGGGTCAGAATTGTCAAGTACCTAAGGATATACCTTGATTCATTGCTTATTAAATCACACATTTCATTATGAGGGGTTACTGTCATACATATGAGGAGTTACATTTTATATAAAGTGGTATGTAGACTAATATTTAGAAGGCAGTGCAGGTTATAAGAAATAGGTTGCTACATCAAAGGACACTAAAATTGGAATTAAAGGGAGAAAACTTGGGTTCTGGCCCACTTATGTTACTTAATAATTTGAGGCCTTACACAGTTTTTTTTTTTGTCAAAAACTGTATTGACAATAATACTGGCCCAGAATCTGAATGCACACAGGCCCAGTAAAATTTAGAAATCATCAAAGTTAGAATAATAATTTAAAATACATAAGACTCCTTATTTCTCAGCTTTAGGCTGTCCTTAGAGTCCCCTTTAGAAGTCACTGACATGGCTCTACATGCAGATGCAAAGTCAAGGGCAGATCTTGCACTGGCCACAGGTGACTTGGCACACAAGAGCTGACGTTTTCCTTTCTTCTTACTTTCCTCCCCTGTCCCCTTCCCTCATCTCCCAAATCTCTCCTAAACAGAAGGGCTTAGCTTTTAGGAGATTTTACCTAGGCACAACATTTGTACATCTGTTTATCTACATCTTTATAATTATGAAGCTTAATCAAATTTTAAAAAACACATATTAAAGCAAGTAGAATACACAAATGTACTTTATTATTGTCTTCTTGATCCCACCACCATAATTACTTAAATCTGTTTCTTTCATCTTGCTGTGATCCATAGCTTCATTTTACCAAATCGTATTTAATTTGATCCTTACTCTTTTCTCAAATTCTGCTTACTAATATTATTTCCCAAACCCTCCCATGTATTCTGTTTGTAACTGACTGATTTTTCCAGTGCTGTTCTAATCTTTATTGAAATAGTATAAGGAACTTATTTCCCAAAATAAAAAGTTAAAACTAAGTGGGACTTTCCAATGAGCAAATAGATGACCACTTCTTGTTTTTAATTATATTTGTCAACATATGAAAAGGCCAAATCTGTAGAGAACTTCTATAAAAGTTTATTTGAGCCAAACTGACCACATAGGCTGTGGTGCAAGATCTCAAATGCTCCGAAGAAGTTTTGGAGCTTCTTTCATGCATTGGAAATTAAGGAGGGGACATAAGGAAAATTGGAGAAAGCAAGGCTAGGATTGGATTACAGGAAAGTTAACAAGATTATGTGCTCACTTGAGGGTTAATACTCTCTTCAAGAGGTATTTCAAAGGCATGTTAACACAAGGACAATGAACAGGGCTGGCTTAAAACCTTTCAGTTAAATTATAGGCCTGGGGCATGACTACCCACCCTGACCTGCCCAGTTAGGAATTTATGATAAAATTTCTGATAAGCTCGCCCTGTAAGTTTACTTCCCAGAGAATGCCTTCCCACCCCATCAGCCACCCCCCCACACACACACACAGATTTTAAAGAAAATTTGTAATGGAGGTCTTTGATTTCACGTGTTCCTAAATTGTTAACTAAAAGTAGCTAAGAAAACAGTGCAGTGTTAGGGTTGCTATGAATGTTATGTCACTTAGTATAAAAGCCAGAATGTACAGATGTAGTATAATAGGACACACCTTTTAACACAGAGCACTGGCTCCTCTAGGGACATGTAATGTGATAGTTTTAGATTAGAAAATAGCCTTTATTTATGCCCAGCCTTTTACATAAATAGTAATTTTGTAATGCCTTGGTAAAAAATGTTGTCAGTTAATTATTTCCTCTGCTGATGAGCAATGCTATATAAGATATGCAACAAATACTTTGCCCTTATTTATTTGTTCAAGTAAGTCGAATACAGTGGAACAAAATAATGTTCGGGAATCCTGTTTTTAATCTGCACGTGTGTGTCTGTTTAGGAACTGGGCCCGTGTTAGGAGTTTCTCTTTTTTTTTCATAAATGAACTCAGACAAAACAAACTGTGATAAATGAGCTTTGCCAGATTTAAGGCGCTTTTGTTTGCTGTTGGTCACAGAGTAAGAACTCAGTAAATATTTGTGGAGTGGCTAGTTATTTATTATAGTTTGCAAAGCCAACTGAGCTTCTTATGTTAATTGTGGTATTTCTTAATTACTTATAAATTATTGACTTTATTTTCTGTGATTTCTTTATAGAGGATCTAGCAAGTTTTCTTTTTAGATGAAAATATATCAATGAGCAAGTAATAAATTTACCTAACCTCTATACAAAGGTGGTTCACTAGCTTCTTTTTAAACTCAGTCCTCCTTTTAATCTTTACCCTTTCTTGTAATCTTATTTGCATTTCTCCTCCACTTATCTCAAAGACAAAACATGACATTGTGCATGTATTATGGAATGTGGTTGCGGTTGCTATAGGAGAAACCATTCTATTCACTTGTTTCCCCTATGCTATGGGCTTTCACTGCATTTCATAATTCTCAGTTTGCCAAAGTGTACGGATTAGAGTTGCATGATAGATATGTCTGCAGCCAGTGACAACATCAGATTGCACTGAGCATGTCCTCTTGCTTTGCAGGAGCTATGCCTGTCCCAGACCAGCCTTCGTCAGCCTCAGAGAAAACCAGCTCTCTGAGCCCTGGCCTAACGACCTCCAACGGGGATGGCTCGGAAACGGAAACCACCTCTGCCATCCTTGCCTCTGTCAAAGAACAGGTGGGAGCATTTTGCTTTCATGACATACTTATGGGGCTATTTTGAAAAGACATGTTCTTTCCTGATGAACAGTGGCGGTTGGAAAAATATGATTTACTAATGGATTGTTGGCTTTCATTATCAAATTAATGCTCAGATATTATTATAATGGCTTTTGATGCCATGTTTTATTCATAATTTTGGTAGATATTCTTGAAATAATATCCCATAGGGCAAAAAAACTTTACAGTCAAAATTACATATAGATGAAGTTTTGACAGATTTGGTGATGGACCTACATTTTAATGCTATTAAATGCATGAAGTCAAATAACTGGTTTTTAGAAAATATAAAGTCTAATAAACTGTCAAAATGTATCCACTAGGCCACCAGGCTACATTAGTATGTGTGACAGAAGATAAATACGATGTTGGGTCAAGGGAAATTAGCCTTCCCAGTGTTTCCGAGATGATGGATCTGGAAGAACAAGTTACAGAATTTTCCCTTTGAAACTAATCAATGTTTTGTATATTTCTGCCTCCAGAATTACTTTGCCATAAAGATGGACACATAAATTAAATCTGAAGTCTTATATCTAAACACATTATTTCTTAAAAGTCATGTTTCTTATCAACAAAAAAGTAGTAAATAATTAAAGAAAGCTGGAGAGATCCCATTTGTTTATTCTTTCCTTTATATCCCTTGCTCTAGGGGACATATCAGTAAAAATGTTGCCGAGTGAAATATCTGAGATTTTCCTGCCAATGTTCTCCTCTAGGACTTTAATAGTGTCATGGCTTATATTTAAGTCTTTTATCCACCTTGAATTTATTTTGGTGTATGGTCTAAGTCGGTGCTCGAGTTTCATTTTTTTGCACATAGCTGTCCAGTTCTCCCAATACCAATTGTTGAAGAGGCTATTTTTACTCCATTTTATGTTACTGCCCCCTTTGTTGAATATTAATTGCCCGTAGGGACTTGGGATTATTTCTGGGCTGTCTGTTCTGTTCCATTTGTCTATGTTTTTATGCCAGTACCAGGCTGTTTTGATTACAGTGGCCTGGTAATACAGTTTGGTATCAGGTATTGTGATTCTCTCCTACTTTGTTCTTTTTTCTCAAAATTGCAGCTGCTATTTGGGGTCATTTATGGTTCCATATAAATTTTCAAAGTGTTTGTTCTATGTCTGTGAAATATGCCATTGGTACTTTAATAGGTATTGCATTGAACCTGTAAATTGCTTTGGGTAGTATGGACATTTTGATAGGAGTATATCCTAAGAACCCTGAAACACCAATCCAAAAGAACCTATGCACCCCAATGTTCATAGCAAAACAATTTACAATAGCCAAGAGTTGGAAGCAACCTAGGTGCCCATCAGTAAATGAATGGATCCAAAAACTGTGGTACATTTACACAATGGAATTCTATGCAGCAGAAAGAAAGAAGGAGCTACTACCCTTTGCAACAGTATGGGTAGATCTGGAAAGCATTATGCTGAGTGAAATAAGCCAAGCGGTGAAAGACAAATACCATATGATCTCACTTTTAACAGGAACCTAAACAATAAAACAAACAAGCAAGCAAAATATAACCAAACACACTGAAATAGAGAACAGGCAGACAGGGACCAGAGGGGAGAGGGGAGGGAATTTCAGGGGAAAAAGGGGAAGGATTCACAGGAACAAATATAAAGAACATATGAACAAAAACTAACAGGGGTGGAAATGGGAGGGAGGTGGGGGGCACGGGGGGTGGGCTGGGATGGAAGTAAAAGACAGAAAACTGTACTTGAACAATAATTAAATTAAAAAATATTAAAAAATAAAAAATAAAGAAAGTTGGAAAGTCGGTGGGTTTTTTTTTTGCTTCTTTTTTAGCATGTGCTAGAATATAAACCACTATTTTTACTGAAAAAGCATCCCAAGTGCCTGGGTTACATGATTCAGGGATGTTGAGTTAATAGCAACGGTAGGTGAGGGTGACAGAACTTACCTAATTTCAGGACTATCTCAACAGAACAATAATCTAAGTGGGGCAAGGAAGGACAGTTACTCTACTCAAAGAAAAGGACTCTAGGGTTTGGGGGTGGGGTTTGTCGTATTTTTTAAAGTAGAGACTAATTTAGTTAAAAGTAGGAAACCACCTTGATAGTCCCACTGTCCATGGAAGAGTAGAAGGAAAATCCATTGACAAGATGGATCAATGATGCCATCAGTCAGACACGTGCCACTGGGTCAGGCAGTATGCAGCTAAGCAGGTACACACAAGAAACTTGAATAGCTTGATTGGGTAATCTAGCTATTGAAAATGGTCAGCAGGCAGAAAATTGGGCTGAGGCATAGGCCGTATTGCTTGATTAGTTCTCTTCCAAGTACCAACCTGAGAAGTTTTCTGATTTTTTTCAGAAGCAGTGGAAAAGGAGAGCAAGGCTCGTGCCCCTTGTATCCATACTACAGGGTACTGCTGTGTTATAGCTGGGTCGTGTCATGGTTTCTTACTTTGGTATGATTTGGAAGCCCTGCTAGACCACTAAATTTAGCATGGTGACAAAATATAAAACACGCAGTATAAATTTAACAAGAAAACTTCGAGACCTGTCTGATGAAAACTATAACACTTTGTCAAAAGACACAAAGTGACTCAGTAAATGAAAAGCCATGCCACAGTCCTGGGTAGGAAAGCTTGGTGTCACAACAGTGTTACTCTCTCCCAAGTTATTGAATAGCATTTAGGCAGTGGTAAATAGGAAGCTGTGGCCAATGGTTTGTTCCTTCATCAAATAGACCAAAATTATTATTTTTTAAAGATTTGATTTATTTATATTTTAGAGGGGAAGGGAAGGAGAGAGGGAGAGAAATATCAATGTATGGTTGCCTCTCGTGTGTTCCCTGCTGGGAACTAGCCTGCAACTCAGGCAGGTGCCCTGACTGGGAATCGATCCATGATCGTGTGGTTCATAGGCCCGCGCTCAATCCACTGAGCTACACCAGCCACGGCAGACCAAAACTATTTCAAAGATCACATGGAAACATAAATATATATGACTCCAAGGAAATTTTTGATAGAGAGATTTTTACTTTACAAATCATGTGGATCACAGTAGTGTTCAGTTACCCCAATATAGAAAATGATCTCTTTATAGGGCTTAACTGAGAATTCAGAACAGATTCAAATAATATACAGGTTTGCCCTGGCTGGTGTGGCTCAGTGGATTGAGTGCTGGCCTTACAAACCAAAGGGTCACTGGTTTGATTCCCAGTCAGGGCACATGCCTGGGTTGCAAGCCAGGTCCCTAGTTGCGAACATGTGAAAGGCAACCTCACATGGATGTTTCTCTCCCTCTCTTCTCCCTCCCTTCCCCTCTCTCTAAAAATAAATAAATAAAATCTTAAAAAAAATAATAAACAGGATATATGTATTTAAGTATTTCTGTTTAGTACAAGGCAGTGGTTTATATGTTATTAACATAATCAGTTAACCATCTGGAAGAAAATTAAAGCCATTAACTCACAATATATACAGAAATAAATTGTAAAGGTAAATCACTGTAACTGTATAAATTAAACTTTAAATATATTAGAATAAACATTGAGAAATATTTATATAAATTACAAGTGGAAAAGGCTCTTTATCATGAAAAGAAACTCAGAAACCATACATGAGTGGTTGATGCAAGTTGGCAATATAACAACTAAGAATAATAACAATAAAAATCCAACATAAAAAATAGAAAGATAGGCCAAGAGAAAATATGTGTTCCACAAATAGGACAAAGTACTGATGTCATTTGTATAGTAAGATTTTCAAATGTTGATGAGAAAAAGAGAAATAAAAGAATAGAAACTAGGCAAAAAATATAAATAAGCAATTCACAGAGGAGAAATATGCAAATAACCACTAATATACTAATCAGGGACATAGAATTTATTGTAAAAATGAATTGTAAGATTATTTGGAATAGAAAAAACATAAAACAATATTTAATGATGAAGAGTTGAATAATACTGTATCTTTTATGTAAAGTCCTTCAAATAAAAGATGTATTTTTTCTATGTTGTTATCAAGAAAAATGAATTGATCCATTTATTTACTGATGGGCACCTAGGTTGCTTCCAGCTCTTGGCTATTGTAAATTTTTCTGCCATGAACATTGGGGTGCATAGGTTCTTTTGGATTGGTGTTTTAGGGTTCTTAGGATATAGTCCCAGCAGTGGAATTGCTGGACCAAAAAAACAGGTCCATGTTTAGTTTTTTTTAGAAAATTCCATATTGTTTTCCACAGTGGTTGTACCAGTCTGCAATCCCACCAACAATGGATTAGGGTCCCCTCTTCCTCACAACCTCTCCAAAACTTGTTGTTTGTTGCTTTGTTTATGATGGGCTTTCTGACCGGTGTAAAGTGGTATCTCATTGTGGTTTTAATTTGTATCTCTCTGATAGCTAGTGATATTGGGCATCTTTTTATGTGTCCCTGGATCTTCTGTATGTCCTCCTTGGAGAAATGTCTGGTCAAGTCCTTTGTCCACTTTTTAATTGGGTTGCTTGTCTTTTTAGAGTGGAGTTGTATAAGTTCTTTGTATATTTTGGAGATTAAACCCTTGTCTGAGGTATCATTGGCAAATATGTTTTCCCTTACAGTTGGATCTCTTTTTATTTTAATACTGTTTTCTTTAGAATGGATCAGAAATTATGGTACATATACACAACGGAATTCTACGCAGCAGAGAGAAAGAAGGAGCTACTACCCTTTGCAACAACATGGATGGAACTGGAAAGCATTATGCTGAGTGAAATAGGCCAGGCATTGAAAGACAAATACCATATGATCTCACCTTTAACAGGAAGCTAAACAACAAAACAAACAAGCAAGCAAAATAAAAACAATGACACTGAAATAGAAAACAGGGGGACAGTGAACAGAGGGGTGAGGGGAGAGAATTGGGAAAAAGGGGAAGGATTTACAGGAACAAGTATAAAGGACACAGGGACAACAACTAAGGGGGGTGGACATGGGATAGAGGTGGGGGGCATAGGGGTGTGGGCTGGGATGGGAGAAATAGAAAACTGTACTTGAACAATAATTAAATAAATTTTAAAATACATTAAAAATAAATATACATAAATCCTTTAGAAAATCAAAAAAAAAGAAAGAAAGAAAAAAAGAAAAATGAACTGGAGCCATACATCTAAACTTTGAAGAAATTCCTGGGGATTTTAGAAAGGAAATGACATAGCATTACATTGTCTTGTTTGTTTGTTTTAAACAGTAAATATGTTTTGTTTGTATATGTTTATGAGCTTCTACAAAAGTGTAGAAAGAAAACAATGAACCTATTAGCATTGGTTAGCATATATGTTTTCAGTTAGATGGAGGTGGGAGTGGACAGAGGACATGGAGAATTAGGAAGAGAAACAGACATGGGGAAAAGAATTGGGAGACTGGAATAAATATTAGTTGGATAATAGAAAATATTCCTCTAGCTGAAATACAGGAACGTCTGTGGTGTCTGTGGTTAGAGAGTGGTAAGCTACTTAAAGCAAAAAAAAAAAAAAAAAAGTATTCCTAGAGGTAAAATAGCCTCTCCGAATTCTTGATGAAAATGTAATAAAAATGTATCGTGAAGAGTTGTTTTTTCCCTAATAATTAACATAAATCCAGTGTTCATGTTTGGCCAGCAAAGGTGCGAAGTTCTTTGTGGCAGATAAGTGCTGTTTGGAGAAATGGTAATCTGTCCTGGGAAGCTCGGGTAGAACGACCTGAAACACCCAAACCAGAGGCTTGGGCGTCAGCCCTGTGTGTGGGGTCTGTCCTTTTCAAGGCAGAAATCAACAAGCAGCCAAGTTCATAGACTTTCTTGGTGTGGCCTGATAGAAACAGCCACTCTCTCCCTTTATGCATTTTTTGTCCTAAATTAATCTTAAGCCTTCCTACTCTCTTTTCATCAGGTATAGACTATCATCGTTGGAGTTTAGTATATTTTTAAAGAGATTAGCCAGATTAAGGAAAAGTGACTTTACAGATTAATACATTCTAGAATTCTATTTCTTGACATTTTTATTGTATTTTCTATTACCATCTACCCCCCATACCTCTTCTACCTCCACCCATCCTCTCTCCCCCCACATCGTTGTCTGTGCCTATGAGTTCTTTCTTTTTTTTGTTATTATTCTTAATGTTATATGCAAAATGTATTTATAAATCTGTTCACTTAAATAATATTATTTTTCCAGTCCTTTTTATGTACTAATGAGACATAGTTTTCTTTTGTAAAAATCCTATTATTAATTTAGGGAATTTCAACTAAAATTTTTTGGGGGCATCACACTTTTGTACTACTGTAGCCCTGCCTCCTTGCAGGTCAGTTCTGCAGGATGAAGTCATCTTCCTCCACAGAAAACATACATCCTGAATTCTACCAGGTTACACACTTCATTTGTTCATTCGTTAAACACACAGAGCATTTTATATTGGCAAAACACAATAAAGGGTAATAAAAACTGTGAATATAAGAAAACTATCTGATAGAGTTCATTGGAATAAACTGTTAATGAGACTAAGGGTACACATTTTTAGGCAAGTAGTTAACATTGCATAGAAACATATTCTAATTTATAACTATACAGTGAAACCTAAGTCATACAAACCCTAAGTCACAAAAGACACCCCACATAGCACTGCATGGAATGACTAAGATATTTGTAAAGTGAGTCTTAGTTTCTTTGAATGCAGCAGCCATGGGTTGCTCAATAAAAAAAAACTGTTTATTTATTTCTTTTTTTCTTGTAATTTCCCATTTTGATTGCTTTTTAACTGGTGAATTTTACACTTTTATATCAACATTAATAGAACCTTGAATTCCACTACGCTTGGTGGGAAATTCGCCATATTTCTGTCATCTCATTTCTAGCATTTCTTATGCCTCTCCTCCTCTGGAGCTTTATTTTATTTTATTTTTTTTCATACATCACTTTATTGTTATTCAATTACAGTTGTCTGCATTTTCTCCTTTATAGTAGTTCCTGAAAACCCTTCTACCCACAATCCCCTCCCCTTCCCCCTCTGGCTATTGTTAGATTGTTCTTAATTTCAATATCCCTGGTTATATTTTGATTGCTTTTTTCTTTTGTTGATTATGTTCCAGTTAAAGGTGAGATCATATGGTATTTGCCCCTCACCGCCTGGCTTACTTCACTTAGCATAGTGCTCTCCAGTTCCATCCATGCTCTCTGGAGCTTTAAGAGAGAGACACCAGTCCCCATTTCCTTTTCTGTAAGTGAGTACCCTTTGCCAGAAGAGGAGGTGGTGAGGGAGTTTGGGCATGCGATATCCCAGTCATATTATCTGGATAAATAACTGAGAAAGATGATTGATACCATTTATTACAGACATGGTTGAGGGATTTATTTTAAGGACAGGAGATATTCCTCTCACGACAGCAGTGACCAAGAAGAGGAGACATCACTGATGCTTAGGAAAGGGTGATAATTTCAGGGGAAAGGTCACTGAGTGGGCGAGAGTGAATATATCCAGTGCACCAGTGAAGGGAATGACTTTTTGGAGCAAATGTGATTCATTTGTGAGGATAGGAGAGAGACAAACTACATGGTCGCAGATATGCTGATGGCTTGGACTAGAAAGGTGTGATACTTCTCCTGTCGTCAGATAGGCACAGCAGCCCCTTTGGAGTCTGTGAACTGAGGCAAGGTGAAAAGACAGAGGCAATGAAGATAAAGGACAGAAGTGAGTGATTTTAATGATGGATCTCGAAATAGACACTGATTGAAAGGGGATAAAGACAGAAAAATCGATAGGGACCATGGGTTTACAGAGCAAATCTGTACAGATAGTGATAGCTTAAGAACCCTGAGCTTGAAATCAAGAATTTAAACATAATTATAGTCAAGGTCTAAATAGTAATAGAAAAAATACAGTAAAGATTAAATCAATCAATCAATCATTACAATTACTGTCAAGACCTGGGTCAGGACTCTGGGAAATGAGATCAGAACAAGAAAAGAGAGAGAAAGCTTCCTGTGGGCACTGTGAAAGCCAGCATGCAGATTACAGCAGAGCAGTGGGGACACGAGAGCGTGAGCAGCAGCTCCAGTCACTTGTCAGTGCAGAGACCCAGGTGCCCTCATGAGTGTGGGAATATTAATACAAACACGTTTGCTTGCGATTTGCCTGCGAGTAGTCTTTTGATCTTCATTTGTGTGTTTACACTCTTTTAAAAAATTGTTATAAGGTTGGGCTATACCATTAGATAAGAATTTACGTTCATTCATGCTCTGTAACATTGATCTTTGCATTTTATCTTAAATATATACTACTTTACTCTTAAGAAAAGCATGACTTTCCTAAAAATACACTTGTTTCAAAATAATATTTCATTTTCTTCACTTAATCAGTGTTTCATTTGATCACCAATGCTTCTAAACTTACCATCTAGTGGGTCTTCTTGCACAAGCTAGAAAAATTACTGGGGCATTTTTAAAACCTTTGGAGCTCAAGTAGTTCATTGATCTTTTAAGTTATTATGACTCAGGTAAATGATTTTTTATAATAAATCTACCAGCCAGGTATACTTAGTATTGAATAGATTACCTAGCACAATTCCAAGTCAGTAACAGTGTATGCAAATGTGCCTATTCATTGCATTTATTTCATTGTGTTTATCAAGTGTCTACTGCCTAGAACTGTGCTTCCTCTGGGTGATATACAGATTTAGAGTTTACCTTGAATTAGCAGTGGAGTTAAAAATAAACATAGCAAACATTTAAAAAGAGCCATAAACTATTAAAAAACTTAACATAAAAATTTAAGAAAACTCTTTACTTCTTAAATGATCAAACTCAAAATAATTTATACTGATAAAAACATTCCTTAAAATTGAAAGCATTTATGACTATGGACACATCATGGCTACAGTAATTTCTCTTATTCCTTAAATTCCACAGAGACTGTAAATCATATTCTCGGTTTTAGGGGAACTTTTAGTACCATTGTATAGGATATTGATGATATTTAGGTAGTAACACAAAAGTTCTTTTGCTTTTAATCATTTTTAGTATTATGCTTGCTGTAGAAAAGCAAGAATAAAGGCATTTTTGAGCTTTCATTATTGGAAAAACTGTTGTATTGAGTACTTTACATATGGAGTGTTGTAAGAAGGCACTAAGCATTTAAAAAGATGCATCTTAGGTCAAATCTAATGAAATCTTGAGGGAGGTGGGTTTGGCTGGGGTGGGGGGAGTATTTGGGGAGGAAATGCAGGCAACTGTAATTGAACAATAATAAAATAATTAAAAAATAAAAAGTTTTTCTGAGCCAGAAAATCTAATGAAATATTGATTTTTTACAGTGACTTATGTGAGGCTAGCATGCCTTTACTTTTATTTAGCTTCTGTATTTATAATTTTAACATAATTAGCTCTGTATAACAAGACTGCTATTGAAAAGAAACATGTTATAAAATGCTTCCTTAATTAGTGTTCTTCCAGTGCCACATACGCTGCAAAATCTTTCAGCATTATTCATGTTACCATAATGTGCAGCAATGGTTTCTGATGACAAAATGTGGAAAACGACATATAACTATGAATCAATTTCCAGACTATGTTTTGGAAAGCATATTATGCAAGTAATGACACAGTTATTATCCATAAAAAAAGGAAATTAAAACACCTTTGAGAAAGGTCAAGAAATAGAGGAGGATTATCTGCAAAGGCTAGTGAACTTTATATTCATTTAGTCAGAGAAGAAAAGAATTATACATATCATAATGTCACAACTTGAACTTTCTTCATATATAAAAATTGTAATGAGAATTACTTCATTGATAGTTTTTTGAATATATTGTTTCAAGTCAGACATACATGGAAAATATTTTATGAGAAACATAGTTTCCCCCTAACTTTTATTACTAGAACAGAGACTCTATTAGGAGCATTATTGGTTTCAAGATGTCTTGAGATATGAAGGTACAATGTGGAATAGAGCTAGAAGCTGTAGAACTGGGTCTTGATAAATGGTATAGTTTGTAACAAAGAAGGGACAGAGCCCAGAGTCATCAAAGGTCAGAAAGCCTTGTGAATATTATATGCACAGGATGGTGGGCAGGCGTAGATAGACTGATTAGATTTGCTGTTTAGCCTTCCAGAAGAGCAAAGAGAGAAAACAGTTGTTTTTTGCTTTGATTTTTTTAAGTTGAGTTTATCAGGGTGACACTGGTTAACAAAACCATATAGGGTTCAAGTGCACAACTCAACAAAACATCATCTGCATATTCCATCATGTACCCGTCACCCAAAGTCAAGTCTCTTTCCATCTCCACTTATGACCCCTTTGCCCTCTCCTATGTCTCCCTACTTCCTTCCTCTGACTGTCACCATACTGTCTTCTGTGTCTCTGTGGAAAATGGGTGGTTTATGTCAACTTCTGGAGTTCCAAGTGGGAAGGAAAGGCTGATGGGACCTGCTGGGTTTGAAGTGATTCTGCTTCTTTGAGGATCTTTTGCATCACAAAAAAAATGATGGTTGAAACTAGAGATCAAGGGTCATAAACCTCTTGTGTAAGATTTGGGGAATTAATGTAGAGGTTTAGTTACAAGTAAGTAAGTCTGAAAGTCTGAAAGTGTAATAGATCATCTTCCTTCTCACCCCCTGGTGCTTCCTTATGTGTATTCTATTCTTGCTAATAAGTTATTTTGACTTTTCTACTAAAACTTTTTTTCCTGCTTAAAATATTAGTTTGTAACTCTTCTTAAAACATATATGTACTTATCATTTAAATCAGCTCAAGCTGTCTTCTAATTCATTTGGGATCTGTTCTTTCCCCTTTAAAGGATTTTCTTGCTGAGTTTTTAGGGGGCTAGAGGCTATGATGGGAAAAATATAAATGGACTAAGCTTTGATATGCTAACTTAGAAGATAAACTTTTAATATGAGCAGTTTGCAATATGATATTATACTGCATTTCTAATGGCTCTTTTGTATTTATCACAGGAATTCATTGTTAAATATTTATATGTTAAATCACATTAAATATTATAAATATAATGTTTTAATAATTTTTATAAATTTTCCATTATAAAATAATTCATGAACATTGTAGAAAAGTTAAAAAACTCAGGAATGAGGGTGACAATTTTATTTAGAATAATACTGCTACTAGATGTTGTTGCCAAGATTCAGGAAGATTTCTTTCTAAGATTTTTTTTTTTTAAAGATTTTATTTATTTATCTTTAGAGGGGAAAGGAAGGAGAGAGGAAGAGAACTGGCCTGCAACCCAGGCATGTGCCCTGACTGGGAATCGAACCGTGGTTGCTTGGTTCCCAGGCCCGCGCTCAATCCACTGAGCTATACCAGCCAGGGCTCTTTCTAAGATTTTTATATGATTGTACAATTTGTACAGTGATTTATTTTCCTTTATAAATGTTTATGCTTGATATATTCAGCATTATAACAAGAGTATTTTTATATCATTAAATATTTTTAAACATTTTTTCTAATGGCTATGAACTATGATTCACTGTGAATTAATATTACAATATTATTTAACTTTTCCATCTTTGTTGATCTCTTAGGTTAATTCAATTTTCTCAAAATAAAAAAAATGACAGGTCATACTTCCTGGTACATAAATCACTGGGTCTACTTTGACAGAAGCTGCCTGGGGCCAAGTTTTGAGAAAGGGTTTAAAGACCCTTAGGAACTGGCTGGGAAGATATGTACTACTTAATTACTGAGAAGAGCCACAGGCAGGACTTACAAAGCAGGAGCCCCTGATATTCAGAGAAACTAAACCAAATATGGTAGGAATTGTAGAATTAGAAGCAATGTTAAATAGTATCTCAAAGTAATAAAAACATTTTCAAAAGGACACATTCAATTTCTTTACAATTTATGCATTTTACAAAATTGATATGTATTTCTATAAAATCTGTATGAAAAAATTCATCACATATATAATTAATTACTTTTTACTGCTTTGTCTGATATTTTCTGTTTATGATGAAAGAAACTGATGATTTAAAAATACTCAGTTTACCTACCGAAAGCCCTATAGGGAATTGCTGTATAATTGAAATAAAACTTAAATGATTTTACTCTTAATCCAGTGCTCCTTTCATTATATTACATTGTTTCATAATTTAAGTATAAAATGGGTTTCTGATAGATTTATTATATTATATTTTTCTAAAGAGAAGAGTTTCTCTATGACCAAAGGATTGCTGATTTCAAATGAAACAGAGCCCTTGTCTCTCTGGCTCTTAGTAAACTAGGAAAAGGGGTGTGTGTACCTTTATATTAATTTAGTCTGCCAAATTATTTTTGGAGCCTGAAGGAATTATTAATGAAAGTCTAAACCAAAAGAGTCCAAGGAACAAGGATACCTCATGTTCATGTTTGCAGAGAAGATGTGTTAGGAAGATAATACTATGGGGTAAATACTACATAGCTTTTCTCCAACACTCCTGTTTCTGAGAGTCAGTGGCTTGGATGGATGTTTTCTCTAGCTTGCATCGAGAACCCAGGTAAACATGCCTGAGGTAGCCCATTGATCACGTTCAAGTTGCTGTCACTCCGCTGCAGTTAGTAAAGGAATGTGCAAATTCATGCTGTGGGCTCTGAAGGAAGCAACTAGGTGGCCTGCTTACACAGAACAGTGAAGACCAGCACCCTCCTTTTGGCCCAAAGACAAGCTCTGACTTACACATTCTACTCATGGCCTCCAGAAGCAGCTGGATCCCTTGCTTAATTACGAGGAGAACACACTCAGTATGAGTAAGACCAAAAACAAATAAATATCACTTTTGACAGATATCCTTCAGTATTTAAATTAGCCAACACTAAATAGCTCTATTCACTAAGTTCATATATTTACTTATCTGGGGATGCCTTTTTTCCAGCTTACACATCCTGGAAGGTCTGCTGGATGAAGAAGTTATGTACACAATTAAGATGCAGAATTACATAAAAGTCCAAACACCAAGACAGTTCCATGGTTGCTTTAGGCAAGTGCAGGCAAGTCCATGAACATTTTGAGGCTGGCATCTTTTCTGCTCTGGGAAGTAAAACTCTGAGATGTCAGCCCAGGGTGTTCAAATCTGAGTTGCACTGTAGTTTCTGAAGTACGGTTGTGGCCCTGTTGGTGTGTGCCCACACCACCAAGCAGAAGCCCCCGCTGCAGACAAAACGTCAGCTCTGCACCCAGCCCACCTATCAGCGAACACAGACACTTTTAGTAAATAATGCCACGGGCTCCACTACTTGTCAGAGGCCTGAATTCACCTTGTCATAAACCAGACAAGGCTTATTACTGAAGTATTACTAAAATTAACAATCTAGAGTGTACATTTTCTCTGTTTTGGGAATCCCGTTTTTTATTAGGAATAGCATTTCAGCCCTCCACTGGAATACCTTGCAACAACTCAGCTTTAATAATCATGTAGTGATGTGGTCACTCCACCTTCATGGGGCCTCCAGATAAGAAATGACCATGCTGGGAGGTTTGGTGGATTGTGTGGAAGCCTTATACTAAAAACCTGTCCTACACTGTTGTGCCTGCATTTAATAGAAATGAAATGGTTTAGTCCTAGGTATATAATACTGCTATTACAACTAATAATAATTAACAACTATAATATGTTTTTCTGTAAAGCACCTAACTTTATTGGATTATTTATGGATTAGGGTTGTGGCCAGGTCTCCCCTCCTAACATTTGGCCACCAGCCCCCGGAGCAATGGCAGACACAAGCGACATGTTCAATATGTTTGTGTTGAGGGTGTGAGTTCATGAATTAACTTGCTGTGTTCTCCTGTTCTGTTTTATCTCCACAGAATGCTTTGTGTGCTGTGATGAAAACCCTGAGTAGTTACATAACAAGGGTCTCATCTCCGTTCTTATATTGATCCTATTGTTTTACTCTTAGTTTAATGTTGATATTGGATCTCTGCCTAACCCTGTGAGCTACCTTTGCACAGTTTCAGAATCAGCCCATTTACATTGATAAATTCCAGGTCTCTGAAATGAAACTTCCTCTATAAACAACCTGAATCGAAACTCATTTAATTGGTTGCAGTGAGGTGTTTTCAGCTTAAAGTGAGGTACATTAGCTTAAGCCTATCCTTCATTAATAAATGATATGAGTAAGTGTATTTTTGCCTCAAACTAGACTTGTACACCCTATTTTAGCAAAAGGAAAAAATAAACAGTGACCATGTTTGCACATGAATCATCAGCTTCACATAAAAACATACAAATACCCGATCCTTTTTGTTTATATGCAGTTATGCCAAATAATTGTTGAATATCTGTTTCAGTAATTTTAACTACCCTTTGAAAATATACTTTTCCCCAGAGTGTGGAGCAATTCAATTATTTGCGTACCTTGTATTTTCTTTGTATTTGGGAGGTGTCATGCATATTTTTACTTTTTATTTGCGAGTGCCTAGCACCATCTGAACTCCCAGCTGACACCAGCGCCAACTTGCCAGCATTTCCAATGAGCCATCTTCAGTGCGAGCCCCAGGTCAAGTGGCCCCAGCTGATGTCATATGGAGGAAAGGCAGTCTGTCCTCACTGTTATTTGGACATTGATGGCCAAAATAAACAATTATTATAGTTTTAAGCCAGTAAGTTTTGAGGTAATTCACTATGTAGATGTTGGTAACTGACTTACTCATTTTTCATGTTTCTGTAAGTCAGTTGGATTAGAGCATCCCTGTAGTTTTCTCTACTTCTAAGTCTTATGATTCTTTACATCCTGAGGCAATTTTTAAAAACCAGCTTATTGAAATATAACTCACATACCATACAGTTCACCCAATTCAGCAGTTTCTAGTATATTCACAAAGGTGTGCGACCATCACCATGATCTAATTTCAAAAATCCTGTCCCCTCCAGGAGAACCTCTGTGTCCATTCACAGTCACTCCCCGTGTTCCCCAACCCCACAGGCCTACGAAACAGCTCATAGACTTTCTGTCTCTAACAGATTTTCTTACGGTGGCCATTTTATAGAAATGGAACTATAAATATATGGTCTTTCGTGGATGGCTTCTTTTGCGTATCACAGTGTTTTGGGATTCATCCATGTGGTAGTAAGCATCATTAGTTCACTCCTTTTTACTTCCAAATAATATCCCACTCTATTGCTGTACCTCATTTCATTTATCCATTCTTCTGTTGATGGTCTTTTGGGTTGTTTCAACTTCGGGCTATTAGGAATGTTATTATGAATAGTGGTGTACAAGTTTTTGTGTGGACATATGTTTTTATTTCCCTTGGGTAAATAACTAGGAATAGAAATGCTGGGCCATGTGGTCATTCTGGGCTTCACATTTTGAGGAACTGCCAACCTCTCTTACAAACATGCTGCACCACGGAGGGTTCCAGTTTCTTTGCATCTTTGCCAGTCGTTATTTTCTGTCATTTTCATTATAGCCATCAGAGTGGGCTGAGGTAATTTTTTGAAATGGACTGCTAAAGCAGAGCTAAAAGAGACAAAAAATTCTATGGGAAATTGATGACATTTAACAGCATTAATTAAATATTACATTTTAAAAATTTAGTATATTTGCATTGTAGACAAAATAAGCTCTCTAATGGGAGTTACAAACCCCAGAATTCCTGGGCCTACCCATGCCTATAAAGTGTCTAGAAGCCAAACTATACAGTGTAGGTGTCAGATGGAATGACCGATGATGTTTGGCTTGCAGATTATGATGGTAAGGGGTGGGTGGGTAGATGGGAAGGAGAGCTCTAGGAGCTGTCTTCAATTTGCTTTTTATGGAAAAAAGGAGTACACTTTATTGGTCAGCTGTTTTACAACTAAGTAGAGAATTTGGTAGCATAAAGGATCAAACTTTGAGGGAGGTTTCAGATGTGTATCAGACATTATTCTTGGTTGCATACTTGGCAGCGGTAAGCAGAAACGGAATAGCTCTCCCTTTCCAGGCAGCTCATTTGGTTGGAGCATTGTCCTGTACACCAAAAGATTATGGGTACTGTCTCAGGTCAGGGCACATACCTAGGCTGTAGGTTCAAACCCCAGTCAGAGCATACCTAGGAGGCAACCCACCAGTGTCTCTCTCTCATACCTCTCTCCCTTCCTCTGTATAAAAATCAGTAAACATATCCTCAGGAGTGAATTGTTTTTAAAAAAAGAAGATATGGGATAACTCAAAGACTTTGATAATTCATAAAATTATTTGGAAGGTCCAAATAGGCTTGAGGTTCATATTGCTAAGGACAATGAACGGTTTAATTAGGAGTCTACTCTGGGGATCGGCTCAAGACGTTGAAATTTTCAAAAGTGGGAGAGATGTTCTCAAAGATTCTGGAAAATTACAAATTCAGGAAATTACCAAAAAAAAAAAAAAAGGTCGGTGGTTACTGCTGTCTCTTCAGAAAATTGACCAACAAGCAGTGGTCAGTGGCAGACCTATGGACCAGTGGGGGGTGGCACAAGAAATGTACAGTGGCCACCTGTAACTAATGATTTATGATCCCTGCAGCCCAGAGTGCTGTTGGGTGGGGTCTTTGCTGCCAGCTTCATTAATTGCCTAGGAGGTGATAAAAGTTAGGAAGACTATGTCTGTGCTCAGAATTACCTAACTTTTCAACACTTTCCCCACCCCCAAAATCAGAGCTGCCCATAAATTTTTTAAAAAGCAACAGTGAATTTGTAGTCATTAGAATGAAGCAGGGAGAACCTGAATGGCTGCCTGCAGGGGCTCACATCAGATAGAAGGTTTAGCTGAATGAACTCCGGTCTCTTCCAAATGTCAAAAATTTTTGAAGTCCAGCATTCAACTTGTTAGCAAGTTAACTCTGTCTATTTTATTGTACCACTAAATATAAATATTAAAGTTATTTTTAATATTGGCAAAGGTCAAATATATGCAGGTTTTTATAACTACTAAGAATCATTTCTCAGTGGTCTGAGATATTCATAATTTATAAATGTTTGGTGCTCATTAACAGATCAGTGTTACTTTTGTTATTTTTTTAATGTAAGGAGATATATTTGTTTATTAGTAAAGCTGATGTGATGGGTACTTTTTAAAATAATTTCATATTGTTCTTCTATTAGAGTTGTCTCAACTTTTCTCCCTTTGCCCTCCAAGTAGCATTAGAAACTATATTGAAATTAAGGAGAATCTGACAGTAACCAGAGGAGAGGTTGGAGGGGAAAATGGGAGGAAGGGTTTTCAGGAACAACTATAAAGGACACATTGACAAAACCAAGGGGGGTGGAAGCAAGGGAGAGAGGTGGGGATGTCTGGGGTTGGGGGGAATGGTGAGGGGAAAATGCAGACAACTGTAACTGAACAACAATAAAACAATTTTAAAAATGTTTTGCAGTCTTATAATAAAAGAAAAGAAAAAGAAACTATTGCCTCCAAATGAATCCAGTTAAAGACTTGAGCTAAGACATTTGATAAACCTTTGATAATTATGGGAGAAGTCAGTTGGTATTACTGGGCTGAAAACTTTTCTTCCAGTGTCAAGGACAAGTTGAATTGTCAGAGGTGTTTTCATGCCACAGAGTAAGCCTGCAGGCTCTTGAAGGAAGAGTGTGTCATCATGTTTTAAGGATTTATTCCCAAGTAGATGTGGGGTTTGGGCCAATATTTAGCATAGTGGAATAAGTGATATGTTTTGGATCAGTAGATTTTATTCAAATTACTCCAGCATTTTCTTACTGGATAGTCTTGTTTAAGGTAATAGCTCCCAGAAATTGAGTTTGATTAATAAAATAAAGGCAATCTAGACCTCAGAGTTATAATGGAATGTGTGCAAATTAAAACACAGATTGTACAAATGCATTAGTTAATTAGTTTATTACAATTCTATGGAAATTTATGCTCCTCAATTCATTTACAGTAACTTGATGAATTGCTCTTCACCAGTCTTTCTGAGAAAATTAAACATATATGAAAACTTAAACTCAGGATGAATTAATGAAACTGAAAGGTAAATTAACAACGTCTTTGTTGTTGTTAATTAGGAAATTGGGAGAGAGGAAGAGGATATTTGGCTGAGATAACACAATAATACATTAGCTTTTAGAATTTTATCTATTGTGAGATTCTCACTTGAGATATTGAAGAGAGAGTATGGGCCATAATGTTTTGAAGCTCCTTGATTACATTTAACTATGTTAAATTTCAACTTTCTAGGTGAATATGTAGACCATTTTTTCATTTTTCTTTATTAAACACTGTATAAATAAAAAGAGAAACATGTGTCTCAGAAGTTAGGGCATTTGTGTTGTTGCGATTTAAAAATCCTCTGAAATCACAAGTGTGTAGGCAAGTCCCAGAACATGCCAGTGCCTGAATTCAGAAGTCTGGGAGGGGTACCAAAGAAAGCAAGTTGTGTTTTTGTGTTTGTCTGCACATGGTACATGTGTTGTGTTTGAGAGAAGGGGAGATAGTTTCTACAGAAGAATGAGCTCAGAGACAGTACTTAATAGAAGAACATGAAGGGCTAGGGTTTTCAGAAATCTTAGGCTAATTGGGATTCTCACAAAATAGGAGACAGGTGACTCAAGCAGTCCTAGTTAAATTTTAAGGACATTGCCACCCTTTGAATTATGTATGGATAGTGCTCCTTTGTCCCTCTGATATGTCTTCCTTCCTTTTTATGTTACAGGGAGGGCCTTTCATAGTGCCTAGAATATGGAAGCTGCTCTTTTTGCATAGTGCTTACAATTAAGAAAAGGACATTAGTTTGTTGATTAATAATATGAGTGACAATAATAATGTATTTTATTCTTTACCATCAAGGTTCAATTGTATAAAATTTATTCCAGGAATTCTGATGTATTACTATTCTATACAAGTGAAACAAAACCACTCATATTATTCAAATTATTGGAATGCTCAAAGTGTTAATAATGCATACAGTAAAACTCATAGTTTTTCCAAAAGTCTCTATTTGATAACCAAATTCCTAGTATCAAGACTTTAGTAGTTTTCAAAATCCTAACTGATGGTTATTCAATTGTAGGTTGAAGGATCGAATGAATTTTTAAATAAATAATTTAGGGATTATATATAGAAGAAATATAAGTAAATGAAATTTAATATATTTAGAGTCAAGAGTTGTGAGAGATAAGAATATTTCAATAGCAATAATACCTTACATTTAATTTTACAATAATTTAACCCATTAAATATCTCTCTTTACAGTAATGCTATGTCTCTGGGTATTTGCTTGAATTTTTCCTTTTAGATACAATGTAGAGGAAGGAATGAATGACAAATGGGGTAAGCTTACTTTATTCATTATTTCATTATTTAATCTACTTAATTAGCTGTGTGCATAACTAAATTCCTACTCTCTTTTTTTTGTGTTAGAATTCACATTTTTTAAGCCTTGTGATGTTAGAACATTGTAGTGTCACTTCAGGCTTTGTACAAAGGAGTCCAGAAGTGTAGCACAAGAGATGGGACCCCTTAGTGGTGGCTGCCAGGCTCACCTGAGCCCCTGCACTGTGTATGGTCACAGAGGCTTGATAGCCCCCAGAGTGGTGGACACATCAGCACGTTTCTCTGAGTCTTTTAGTCTCAGCTGTGTTGACTGAATGAGGTATGATAGTCTACCATATGAAGTTCGGATAATTGGAGACCTTGCTGTTTTTCCAGTGAATATCTAGAGTGGTTCGTTGTTTAACTTTTTGAGAGATTTGGTGATATATTCTAGTATCCTCCTAATAAATGTTTTGTTGTTTGCTTTTTTGTCATTGTTGGGTTTTGCTAAACTAGTTTAATTTAAGTATCTGTCACTTACAACTAAATGTGTCCCAGCTGTATTTGGGACCTGATGGGTAAGCTTTTTGAAAGTAGATCCATGACTTTTCTATCTTAAGACACATAAAAGATGCTTTGAAAAAGCTATTAATGAGTTGAAGCACTCTCAGATATTGACTCCTGGCAAAACCAGTAAGGTTCTGAATTTCTAAAGAGCAGACAGAGAAATCTTCGATCCATGCATTGTGATTCGGACAACATTCTGTAGTTAGTTACAGGATCTTTTCCTTGAGTGAAAAGAGTTGATTGACTAACAAGGGGTTCTGCAATTAACTATTAAGTCAAATATTTGTGAATACTAATTAAAAAGTCATCACAAAGAGGCAGTCAGAATTCATTAAGAGGGAACTATTGCAGCTTGTCCCACCCTGACCCAACACACTTTTTTTTTAGCTTACCTTCAGATAAGAGCTGTATGATGGCAATAACATCTTTGGTGGTCGTGGTGATAATATTCTTGTGTAAAATGAATAAACACAGAGTTTATGCCTGATAGTACAGTTCACATCTTCAGTAGCCATGGGAAAATAAACTCTTGCCCAGAGAATATTAAACATTAAATTGAGGCATGATTTTTTCTTTTGTTAATCAGCCTGCGTGGACATAGGCAGTGGAGGGAAATTCAATCAAGACAGAAATTCTGCCCCCGCAACACCTATTTTCTTTTTATATAGCTACTTCTGTTGCCTTTAACAATGATAATCCTAATAATAACATCTAAGAATTATATATTGCAATACAAATAACTTTTCATTATCTTCCTGAATTCTTATAACTTATATATAAGCAAAGTTGTATTATCCCCATGTTAAAATGAAGATGAGACCAAGAGAGATTTTCCAACTTGCTTAGAGTCTATCAAATTTCAGAGTGGGATACAAACCTAAATTATCTTGCCTTTAAAGTGAGTTTGTTTCCACACTACAATACAAATGTATGTAAATGTACTCAATCAAGGCAGCATATGTTATGCTCTGTAACTAGTTGAATAAGATGTAGGAAAAAAAGAAACATTCAGGCAATGATCTTTAGAAAAACAGTTTTTCCTAGGAGTAAGTCATTATCCCTAGGAAGATAAAAGCCTTTAAAGATTTGTTGAGCCGTTTTCTTTCTGTCTCTGGAAGACTCCAGTCAATTTTTTGCTGGGGCTTTCCTATTTTATTTTCTACCCATTTCAGTTCCACAGGAGCACCCCACCATCAGATTCGTTCACTTTGTTTTTAGCTATAATCCTGAGAAAAATCTTTCCAGTTCTCTTTAAAAATAAATTAAGCAATTACAGTAAATGCACACTCCTCATGCAACAAAATTAAATATAGGGGGTAACGTACAGTTAATCTAATATGTAACGTGCTGTTAAAGCTACAGTCTTGTTATAGACCAGACAGGAATGGGTGTGGCATGGAATCCTCAGGTTGCCCAGGTCCCCTCTGCCATACCTCAAGATGGCAAGTTCAGGTTTTCTGAAGTTTTTCAAATCACTAATTTCAGTATTCAAATGCATCACACATTTACTTATATTTTGTACCCTAAGAAAGACTCAGAATTGTAGCTCTATGTTAAATTTTATTTCTTGCTATGAAAAGGGAGCTGATATTGAGGTTGTTGGTATAGAATCTTCCCAATGAAGGTACTAGGAAAAGAACTGTTCTGTGCTTGTGAATATTTCTGTGCTAGGAGAGAACTGTTCTGTGCTTGAAGAACTGTTCTTGGCATTTCTTCTGAGGCTGGGTGCTAAATCTCTTTGCAGAGAATAAATACATTTTTCAGTCTTATAACAACAGTAATTATAATAACAGTAATAGTAACAACACAAAAAATGATGCTGGTGAAGTATTCTGTTTGTGTTTATGTTTCTCATTCTAAAATAAGAAAATAAAATGCTAACTATAGTTACTGTTTCAGTCTGGTCATAGTCAATATTACATTTTTAGAAAAAATAAATATCTTATGTTCTCATTTCTTCCTTCCTTTACTCAATTTGGAACATTATGTTATACCATTTTGCAGCAAATGAAATTATAACTTTTTAAAAAATTTATCTTAAGCGTGACTCCTAGACGTATATAGAAGAATTTATAATCAAGAAGTAACCCTTGTGTTATATGCCGATATTCAGTAACATTTCTCCATTTTCAGTTTGGCATATAATTAATCAAAAAATCAACATTATGTAAACTTTCATTCTTAAACTGGTCTACTTTTTAAAACTATTTTTAAAACTACTTAAAACTTTTTAAGACATCGAGTATAGTGATTGTGGGATGCTTCTAAACTTCAATTTAGGGAATTAATGAATGTTATTTTATTCCCCATTTGCTGTATGGAAAAGAGAGTAAAATTATATCCCAAATTTATAAAAATATTATTTAAATTAGAGCCATTTACTCAGCCTCATTATTAAATCAGTTTCAATAGATAAGACAATTTACATTTAATTAGAGTTGGACCTTCATAGCACTATGATATTCTTATTCAAATTATCATCATAAAATTACTTTTATCTTAACATTGCTGTCTGTGCCTTAGTAAAATAAAACAAAAACTAAAAATGTTTCAACATTTTTGTGATGCCTCTTTGTTGTTAGTGGGAATACTAAATGTATTGAGTTTCATTCGTAATTATGGAATCAAGGTCTCTGAAACTCCAGATAGATGAGCCTGTATCCCAAAAAATTTCTGAGAGTTGTTTTGTTGAATATATCCCCCAAAGTGTTATTTTTTAAGTCATATACCACTTTGTCATTAAAAAATATAGTGAAAACATTTAGCTGTGTGAGCTTAGGAACCCTGAAAATTTTTCAAGTGGTAGTTATAGAATAAAAGGTCAAAGCACTTTAAAAAGTGATAGTTTGTATGCATATAGTTCTTTACAGCTTACCGACTACTTCTGCAAAGATTTTTTTATTTAATCTTGTACCACCTAATATGGTTGGCAGAGGACATTTAATTAATTTCACTCACAGGTAAAGGAACTGGTGAAGCATAGTGCTTAAGTGTCTTCTCCAAAATTATACAAATTATAAGCTCCAGATCCAAGATTAGAAGCCATGTTTGAATTTCTAATAATAATAACAATAATAATAAATAACTAAAAATCACTGAGGACGTACTCTGAGCCAGGCACCTGTGCCACATATATTATCTCAGTGACCTTCTCACACAGATGCATATACGATTTCAGTGTCCATCTGATACATGAGTAAATTGAGGTTTAATGAGATAAGTCACATTGCCTAATGCAACATAGGTATGTGGCAAAGAATTAATGCTTAAATGTGAAGCTCATTCATAACTGAAAGTGCTATAAAATATAGTTTTATTACTTTATTTAACTTTTCTATGTTTCAGTTTCCTTATCTGTTAACATATAGTTAATATTATCTACCTCATAGGGTTGTGAGTTCAAAGTTAATATACGTAAAGAGCCTACACCAGTGCATGATATGTAGTAAACACATAAGAAATATTAGCCTGAGAATACTTGCTTAATTTTTATTATTTAAAAGGCAATAACAGCCCCTGGCTGGTGTAGCTCAGTGGATTGAGTACTGGCCTGTGAAACAAAGCATCACTGGTTGGATTCCCAGTCAGGGCACATGCCTGGGTTGCAGGCCAGGTTCCAGTAGGAGATGCTAGAGAGGCAACCACACATTGATGTTTCTCTCCCTGTCTCTCTCCCTCCTTTCCCCTCTCTCTAAAAATAAATAAATAAAAATCCTTAAAAAATAAAAGGCAATAATGAAACCTGAGCATTTATGTACAATAGCTTGGTATTAAGCCAACTGAAACTGACAAATACATTTCCCCATATACATGGCAAGTAACAAGAGTATCTTATAAGTTATATATAGGACTATGCCAACTAAATTAAAAACAATGCTGTCAAATACAATGAGTCATTGGTGAGAAGAATGTGCATCTCAGTGATACTCCTTGAGAGTTAAGTCAGTAGGAAAGAGATTTGAATGTAAAGAATAATATCTGTGTGGATAAAGTGGAGTAACAGGTGATCAAAACTTGTTTTCCTGCATGTGACTGTTTAAGTTAATCAGCAAGGCATCAGATTGCATTGTATTCTGTTTGGCCGTGGCAAAGAATAAAAGGGTAATTTAACACAAACATGAGTGGTAATGTTAGCTCAACCCCAGCCTTCTCCTAGGCACTGACAGTGTGGCTGTGGTGGCCCACTCCTGAACTTCAGCTTTGCCTGCTGGATGAGGGAGCAGGCTAAGGCATTGAGACTAGGCGTCCAGATTTAACGTTTATGATTGAACTTCATCAATACCTTCTTCCTGGATCTGCCCTGGAGGACTTGTATTAATGAACCAATGAAGGACAAACTTTAGATGTCTTTGTGTAGTTTTTGTTATATCTGAGATCCATCTTTAGGTAAACTATTTTAGACTTCTTTCACAACTCTTTAACCACCAACTACATTTTTTTTAACTTTCAGGAAGTGTTTAGTTTATCATGTATACACAGCTTTAGATTCATGTCTCAAAGCTGGAGAATGAATTCCTTAGAAGTATTGAAGACACCACCCAGTTAAAATTAGACACACCCCTATATCTCTTCAGAGTTATTAGGCTGGGATCTTGTAAGGATCTTTTTGAAGCGTTGCAAGAGACATGCTTAATGAGATCATTTACATTATAGGGGGAAAGGGGAAGCACGTTAGGTATACAGTACAGTTTTGAGAAAATTTATTTGTTCATTCAACTATGTATGAGTTTAGCCAATCAACCGCCATTCCATCAGTTATTGTATACCATAACTGGGAAGATTAATGAAAAAATAAGTGCTCTTCCAAGAACTTTAAATAGTAGATCGGGAAAGTATGTAATGACTGACCAAATCATAGGATAAAAATCATAGCGAGTGTGCCATAGAAAGGAAAATGGTTAATCCCAGACAGAGAGTTGAGGAGAGGACAGTGCTGTCATGGAATCTGGGTCTTGATGATTTAGTAGAAGCAAAGAGTAAGGGAAGACCGGGGACTAAGTAGCAGGTGCCTCAGTTTGTTTCTTCTGTAGTCACCATCCTTCTGTATAGACTGAGTTCTTTTTTTTATGGGTTTGCTGAAATCCAAGAAATAATGCTAGCAATTTTAGTAGAGATTTATTACTTTTACATGGACCTGTATAAGTGGACCTGTTACAACAATAAATCCCTACATGTCACTGATGAATGGTGTCCCCCTTGAGGTTTTCTAAAATAACCCTCTCTCTTTGTCACTCCTGAGTCATTAAGGCTGCAGTGTTTAACCTCTCGAGCAGAGCTGTTGAGGTGAGTTCACAGGCTGGGGATCTAAAGATGAAGTCTCTAGTCCCTAGACAGCAAGCAATTCCTCTGAAGTTGCCAGCAGACACAGGGGTGGAGGGCTAGCTGTCTACAGCGGGGGGAATTCTGGGATCAGGTGGTGCCACTGCAGTGTTGCATGGCGTCACTGCAGGCATGGGGACCAGAGAAGAGATTACCCAGGAATAGAGCACTCCGGACCACTATTCATTCATTTTGTATCTTAGTTTTCTGGGTCATCCTCTCTATCACTTCAAATTGAAAACTGAACCATTTCCCTAGTGATTAAAAAAAGATAAGATGTTCAAACAAAAGGAGTTTTGATTTGGCTCTTCCGAGAGTGGAAAATCACACTAGGAGGTGGTGGTAGCTGTGTTTTAGAGCAGGGAGATGCAATGCTCAGATCATCCTTTGAGGGGAAACGCCCCAGCAGTCTTGTTGAGAAGCCAATGGAGAATTTAGGAGCTTTGCAAAGCTCCAGGAGTGCGCAAATAGGAGCCTAACCTGAGGAGGAAGCCCGGGAATGGACAGGGAGGGACGCAGGAGAGCTGGGCGGACGGGGTGTGGTCACTGGTTGGATGTGGACAGTCACAGGCAGGAGCTAGCGCGTCCAGCTAGACTATACCTTCATGTGATTTTGGCAATGGAGACAAAGTGAAGTAGGTCAAGATTCCAAATTGTTCTTGGCTAATCACTACTTAAAGCCTCCCTGAGGAGCAGTCGCCTCTCCTTGGCTGCCCCTCTCCTGGGACCCTGAGTGCTCTCTGACTGGTGTTAGCCGTATCTGTGTGTCTTTTCTAACTAAATTGAAGGATCTATATGGCTTTAGCTTAATCTCTAAAATAAAAATATTTTTATATTTCATATTCACAGAATATATTGCACTCATGGATTTTAAGTGAAGCACTACAGACATTAGCCTAAAGAAGTACCTCTTGGTAATAATCTACCAATATTACTTTTATAGTATCTCTACTTAATTTTCTTTAAATGGCATATTTTCTATTTTAAAATATGCTTAGATGACAGTTTCACTATCATATGTTTTAGCTAACAGAGCACGAGTTTAATATTAAAATATAGTTCTTTACAAAGATCTCTTTATGAAAAAGAGCCCAATTTTGTACTTACTGACATTATTTGCATTCTTTTTACGTAATCAGAATACTCTACCACTTCAAAAGTAATGGAAGCAATTCTGTGTGTGCTGTGCCATTTGCTTTCTGCATAACTTTGAACTTCATATATTGTTTCAGCAGTTCACCATGTTCTTAGTAAGCAGGAAAAAAATAAAATAACTTGGAAAGTGCTTGGCATTATTGTGTACCAATTGAGAATACAGTATTAGTTCATAAACTTATTTTATCTGACATTTGAACAAGTATCTTAATAGATCAGAGAAAAGAGAAGCTTTTATATGATGAAATTATACCAAGATTCACACACACACACATCATATCACAGTATAGTTGAAATTTTCCCAGAATCAGAAATCACTGAAGAAGTGTTAATTCATACCTTTCTATAACCAGTCCTGGGAGTTAACTCTAGCTGCCATTGTCCTTAAAGAATAATGGCCACAGAAGCACTTTGAACTTGTAAGTCTTTGCCAGACTTACAGATTGGTCAAGTTCAAGCAGCTTTTCCCTTTCTGATTTCTGCTCTAAAAATGAAAGAGATGACTTTATCTTTCAGCATCTTCTGTAGCCAGGTACGTCCCAAGTTACAGATCTGACAAATAAAAGCAGAAACCAACTGAGTTTTTTTGCTTTCTGAAAATGGTCAGTGTACTTTACTTCCACATGGTCCCTGCCTCAAAAGTGGACCAATGCCTGGCAGTACAGTAGCAGCCTATGGCCATGAGCTGGCCACACACCCAGGAGAAGGAGGCATCAAAAAAGATGAAGCCTGGGTCTTAGCATCCTTGAATCACACCACAGAAGTCTTGGACTAGAAAACTCCAGAGTCATCATGCAAGAAAAAGTAAACCTCTAGTTTTACAATCTGTTACTCAGATTGTACAGATGGACATTGTTGCAGATACAATAATATGTATGTATTCATTGTTAGTATTATCATAAGTGTTATAAGTGCTCAAATCTCTCTAATGTCTAGAGAACCCCAATTAAACCCTTTGCAGAAGGATGTAAACTTTTCTTAAAGATTTTCACTATAGGGGTATTTTTCAGCCTCCTCAGTAATGTTTCATGGCTCTCTTTAGTAAGCTGAGGCACATTTTATATTATTCTACAAACAAAATAGAGCTAATGACTCACCAGTAGATATTTTCATATTTTCCACTGATAAATCCATTCAAGTATTTGTTAGGTTAAAGAAAACCAGCTTTTAAAACATATTTTTAATCATGTTAGTATATTTCCTCTGAACATATATGAGCTACCATTTTTTAAAAATATATATTTATTTTTAGAGAGTGGGGAAGGGAGAAAGAAAGAGAAAGAGAAACATCAATGTGTGGTTGCCTTTCATGCGCACCCTCTGTTGGGAACCTGGCCCACAATGCAGGCATGTGCCATGACTGGGAATCAAACAGGCAACCCTTTGGTTTTCAGGTCAGCACTCGATCCACTGATCCACACCGGCCAGGGCATGAGCTACCATTTAAAGATGACAGATACCTCTGAAGATTTTTTATGAGGATGAACCTATAATTTTAGAAATCCAGTGAGAACTGCCTTGAAAGTATTGGAAAGAAATAAATCACCAAGGGAAGATGGGATGGCTATAGAGTTATTTTAAACCACAAAGACTGCATCTGTCAAAATCCTCACAAGAATATGTTAACACGTGTAGGGTCAAAACAATCAAACAAATGAGCAATGACCTAAAGAATGGAAACACGTCATATGCGTCCCAGTCTTCAAGAATGAAGTGCAGTAACTACAGGACCATCGCTCTAATTTTCCACACAAGCAGTGATGCTCAAGGTGATTCGGCTAAGGCGTTGTTGACCTTATATGGACCAAGAAATGCCAGATATTCAAGCTGGATTCAGAAAACAGGCATTTAAGATCAAATTGTGAGAATTTGCTGGATAGCGAAGTGCTCTAAAGAATTTCAGAAGGTTACTGTGTTTTCTAGACTACAGTAAAGCCTTTGACTGTGTCAATCATGAAAAACTGTGGGTTGCTCTGACAGAAATAGGTATTGCCTCAGCACTCCATTGTCCTGACACATGACCTGCATTGTGAAAAGGAAGCCGCTGTCAGGAGAGAATCGGGAGAGACAGATGGTTTCCTATTAGCAAAGGTGTCAGTCAGTTGAGGGTGCATTTTATCTCCCTGTTTAATCTGTATGCAGAATGTATCATGAGAAAAGCTGGGCTAGACTCAGAGAGGAAGTAGGAGTGCAAATTGGTAGAAGAAATATTAAATTAAGTTATGTAGATGATACCACCTTACTGGTAGAAAGTAGCAGTGATCTGAAATGACTTCTGATGAAAGTGAAAGAAGAAAGTGCCAAAGCAGGGCTGCCTCTGAACATCAAGAAGACAGAAGTCATGACTACAGAAGAAACACACAACTTTAGTGTAGATAACATAGACACTGAAATTGTTAAAGATTTTACCTGCTTTGTTTCAGTTCAAATGTAGACTCAGCTAAGAAATCAAGGGAAGACTGAGACTCAGAAGGGCAGCAATGCAAGAATCAGGAAAGATCCCCAATAGCGAAGATGTGTCATTGGAGACCAAGCCTAACATCATCCACAGCCTTGTGTTCCCTGTTACTATGTACAGATACGGATGCTGGGTAGTAAAGAAGGCTGATAGGGAAAAAATGATTAAAATGTGGTGTTGGAGGAGAGCTCTACAAATACCCTGGACCACCAGAAAGATGAACAAGTGGGTCCTTGAGCAAGTTAAGCCTGAAACATCACTTGAGGCCAGAACGGCAAAGCTGCAGCTGTCCAACTTCATGAACACCGGGAGAAGGCAGGGTTCTTTGGAAAAGATGCAATGGTGGGAAGGCCAGGAAGCATCAAGAAAAGAGGAGGGCTAACTATGAGATGGGTTGAGGACATAAAAGAAGCCATTGATACGAGTCTCCAGGAGCTGAGCAGGGCTGGTAGGGACAGGACACTGTGAACGTCACTCATTCATAAGGGTCAGCAGGAGTGGGAGCTGATTCAGTATCACATAACACACAGGTTAAAAATCCCGCCTTTGAAAACATATTTTAAAGTATGTTAATGTATTTTCTCTGAAAATATATGAGTTACCATTTAGTGTCATAACTAATGTCCTAGAATTAGCAAAATGTAGACATTTAGAGTTGAAAAGTTCTTAGAAACATTTAACTCCCTTGTGAGATACAGAAGTGCGGGCTCCATAAGGTTAATGAAAGTCGGATAGTGAGAGTTATCTACAGTGGACAGTGATGACATCTGAAGCCCTTTGAGGCTCTTTTGAAGCTTTTCCTCTTTGGGGGGACCAGGAGAAATTTTAATTTATGGATTTTGTAATCATGAGTGGTTGCTATTCTAAAATGTTGCTTCTAATGTTATTTCCATAACAAAGAGGGTGGAAAGAAAGTATTAAAAATTTCTCTTTATGTTTAGGTTTTATCTGAAAAATCACTGAACTTCTAACATTTACTGTGTACTGTGGCAGTCACATGCCATTTAGTCCTGATTTGGGGCAGGACGGCTTGTCACTCATCATCTGCTGTAGCCTTATTTTTTGAAATATCTTTCTTGACTACAAAGGCTGGAAAGGGGGTGAAAAAACCACTTTCCAGACTCCTTTTCATTTTGACTTTTAGATATGCTTGAGGTTTTTCCTGGTTGTATCACTTACATGAAATTGAGAAGGCAGAATGAGACGGGGTTGTCCTGCCGCCTCTGAATGGAGAACAGAGGGGGGTCGTTTTTGTGGGAACATCGTTAGATTTGCGCTTATCTAGAGGATTGTTATGGTAGTCCTGCTCCCTTTCTGAGGTCACAAATTGTCAAAGTTCTCAGTGATGGAATGCTTAGTTTTCCCTTTTTTACTGTAGTAGCTAACCTGGTGAGCAAGTTTAGAAATAAAAAGGAACTAGTTAGTGATATGTGCAGTGACTGGATGAATCTCAAAAGCATTATGTTACGTGAAAAGAGACAGACCTGCAGGAACCATGGTACATGATTCCGTTTATAAGGCATTCACAAAACAGACAAAACTATAGACAGGTGCCCTGTCCGTGGATGCCTGGGCATCAGGGGACAGGCCTGATGACAACGGGCAGGAGGATACTCTTTGGGGTGAGAAAACTAGTTTTTTTTTAAATCATGGTGCTTACACACCTGTAGACATTCATCAAAATTTGTTAAACTTTATTCCTAAGAAGGGTTAATCTTACTGAGCGTAAATTTTACCTCTGTAAACTCGACTTTTAAAGAAATATTTGGGGAACACTGGTCTTGATAAATCATCCTCTCAACTCCCCAGGTTTTACTGCCATGGTTCAGATCACACCAAGGGAAATTGTTTTGTTTTTGGCCTAAAGCAACATACACATGTGAAATCACAATTTCTGTGGGTCTGAGGTCCAGGACTGGTCAATGGCTCTTTTGCTCAGGATCCGCATGGCTGCAATCCAGATGTGGGTCGGGCTGGGTCTTCCTCTGAAGGTGACCTGAGGAGGAATCTGCTTCCAAGTTCCCTCAGGTTACTGACAGAATGTATTTCCTTGCACCTTGAGGTCTGAGGGCGCAGGCTACTTGTTGGTTAGAGGCTGGGGCCTACCCTCAGCTCTTAGAGGCAGTCTTGGTTCCACGAGGTGGCCCCAGTTCCTAGCCATGTCAGCTTTCCCAGTGTGGCTGCTAACCTGCTCAAGCCAGCCAAGAGAGCCTTTCCAGTGAGTGTATTAGCAAGATAGAGTCTTATAAGATTAAGTGTAATCACAGGTACAGCATCCCTTCACTTCGCCATATTCTATTCATTACAAGCAATTCATAGTTCCTGCCTATACTCGAGAGGAGAGGGTTATACGAAGTTGTTAATGCCGGGAGACAGATGTATGTGGCAGGGGGTGGGGGGACAACCCAATGTCAGTGCATGAGAGACAGGAGACAGGTAAGGGGAGGGAGCCGTTCAGGGCATGGTGGAAGCAGATGGGAAAATCGGGGAAGTTTGTGGGAGAAGCGGGAGCTGGGTCAGGAGCAGAAATTGCTGAACATGTGAGGATGAGGGTTGGGCAGGGGGTGGATAGAATGAAGGTTCAAATTTGACACTGTAGCATTAACACTTCCCTGGAGAGATGTTCATTCTCCCCAGAGATCAGCTCAACTCAGATTTTTTAAAAATGATATTTCAAGAGAATCAAAATGCATCTATATGAATAGAGACTAGAGAGACTTCCTCCCCCTCACACCCCAAATACCTACTGCTTATGTTTTCAGATGGCTCACCCCAAATATCTACTTATTTGCCTTTATATACATATATTTTTGCATAAATGGGACCTGGCTCTATATGTGGCTTTTGCAGCTTATTGAGTTGTTTTCCTCATTCGCCTTTTGCCTTTTCCATTTTATATTACTTTTATCATTTCTTTTTCTACTAATTACTCTGTTGATTCTAGTTTGGATAGAGGACTGCCTCAGGATGGGCTCAAGCATGGAACTCAGCAGGGAAGGGGGTTTTGGCTGGAGTACGGCTCCAGTGTGGTCTGTTCCCACCGGCACAATCTGAATGAAGCATCCTTGGACTCCAGGCAAAGGAGCTGATCATCCTGGCCGAGGGTCAGGCAGGTGTGTGCGCCTCATAGGTGTTTGATTGAGTAATACTTATTCCTGTACTATTGACAAAGGTCAGTTCTTCAAATGCTCATAGCTGTTTCCTTTCTTTTCCCTCTGGCTTCATCTTCAGTTTCTCTAGTTTAATTGTCAGAAAATAGATCATTGGTTGAGACACTGAGGATTCTCTCACAAATCTGCCTTTGGCTTGGACTCTGGAAATACACTGGCTGTTTATCCTCAGTGGAATTTCAGTGGTTTTGCCTTAGAGTTGTAGATACTCCATTTTTCTTATTGTGAATGCATTAATTATTTTCTTTAATTCCAACAAATTTTAGTGAAGGGGGGAAAGTAAATGTAATTTTCTTAGGAAGCTCTTTCCTTTTAACTATAAGCCACAACTAAAACTGCAACAGTTATATGATAATTAGATCTGACAGAATCTCCAAAGTACAAGCTGGATGTATATTCATTTACACCATATACTTAAATGTATTTGTCTTGTTACGGGTTAAAGGTTGGAATGCATCTGTTAGAGCTGATGTAAATGGACTCTCTAGGACCAACACATTCTGTTCTAAACCTGAGTGGCTTCCAATAATGTTTGTTGTCTTCTGGGGACCATAACTGGAGCTGCATCCCTGATGCTTGGGGCTTGGGTCCAGGATACCTCCATGTGATGGAAGTGCCTACAATACTTGATTACGTGAGAATTGAGAGGCACTCACTCATATTTTCATCAGGCTTATGTTAAGGTTAACCATCTGCTCCTCACTGTCATCTGTTTCTTGACCTAAGTGACAAATGGTATGTGTCACTTCAGTTCTCATTAGGTAGGCATCTGTATGCCGAGAAGGCTCCTTAATTAATCTTCATGTAGTGAATGTCGGCCAAGGCCATGCATGGAATCGCCCTGAAGTGTGAGCTGTCTTCACACCTTTGTTGGTGGTCCTTTAAGGTCAAGCCTGAACAAGATTGATAGGATGAGCACCACCAAGGATTCTTAGATAATTAATTTCAAAGGAGTTTGACTACATCCAGTCTTCTATTCATTGTGATCAAAGCAGCGTATTCAAATATTTGGTTCAAGTCATGTTTTTCTCCTTTTGTATCTTCCTCATGAAAAATACGGAAATTGTAGGGTCATGGACTAAGGTGCTTCCAGATAAAGATTCTAGGAGATGTACTAAGATCCTTTATAAAGATTCCACAAGAACCTCTCAGACAAGAGGTGATTCTGTTCATTTCTCCCTCCAGGATAATATTTCCTTGCTTCTTCTTCGTATTTTGGTTACTAATGGATTGTGATCAAAGACATTTGGTTCTTATCAAAACATATTTTTATCTCTATTCCAAATTATAATTATTTCACAAATATACAGGATATCTAGATAAATAATTTAAACCAAGTCTTTAAAAAATCTTTTTCAGACACAAAAGACTAAAAGTTATATATTTCTTTATATACTAAATACTCCTGTGCAGTTATCTGTCTACTCCCTGAAGGCGAATATAATGTGGTTTTTTTTTCATTCTAAACCCTTGAGACAACTAAAGCTGTACTTTAAACATAGTATTTGCTGAATAAACATTAGAATAAGAGCTAAGATGTAACTTCAAGGTAAAATTAATGTTGGCAGAGCATATAGCTCTATAGTGACAACGCTGATTGGCCTGTGTAGCCTGTGAGTGGTTCTGTTTTAAATTCTGATGCTACAAAACCCAGTTAAAAGCAAGATTCCCATGAAGCTTTTAATACATAGCATGAGCCAGGTGCTGCTCAGGTCTTCTGAGCATGAAAACACTTTTCCTGCTGGGAAAGTCTAACAAATAAGCCAAATCCTTATGGTTAGTTGCTATCTCCTGAGTCAAAGGTAGCAAAACTATAGCCTAGATGTTACATCTTGTTTGAACTATGTTACGATTTAGAAAAAATTAGTTGCTAACTAACTCTCTCTCTCTCTCTATATATATATAGTTAGTTGCTAACCAAATAGTTGCTAACTATATATATATAGTTATTATATATATACATATATATACATATATGTATATATACATATATATAGTTAACTATATATACTATATATATACACTATATATATACATATATATAGTTGCTAACTATATATATACATATATATACATATATGTATATATATGTATATATATGTATATATAGTTAGCAACTAATTTGTATGTGTATGTATGTATGTATGTATGTATATTATTTCTTTTGAAATTTGATGGATGAAACTATATTCTTCTTGGAAAGGATTGGCTAGAGCAGAGTGGCTCTTTCCCTGTTGAATGTAACCTGCTGATTGTAACTCTAGCCCCAGCCAGCCTGTTGCACTGATCTTTGCCACCTGCCTGATTCAGTAGGAGTTTGCTCTCATGGCCTCTGAATGCTTCATGCTAGCAATTCTCTGGGTCAGGTTTCCTCTGTTGCCATGTTTTGGGTAAAAATGAAGCATCTGAGCATCAGAAAAGTCGGTTACTAAGTTGCCATGATCAGATACCCAGCCTTTCCTCCAATTTAAGTAGTGAGCTTGGTTTTCTGGTGCAGGACAGGGTCCAGAAGTCAGGACTGGTTTGCATCTGCAGGTATTAGAGCAAGGAGAAATGGAAAAAAGCACCCCAGGAAAAGAGGACTCAATACCTTCCATTAGAGAGAGCCAAATTAAGTTAATGCCCTTTTTGTTTTGACCTGTATGAAGTAGTTGCATTCACATCCAGGCAGAAAAGCCAGACAAAATCTTGTCCTCAGATTTCCACCTCCAGGATCCAACGTAACAGTCCCTTTCCTAACAAGCCTGTGACTAGTAGTTGTCTTAGTGATTATGTGTGGAAGGAGGAAGAGAAGGTGGGTGATACTGGTAGGTGGATAGAATAATTAAAAGATATGGAAGAAGACCAGAACTGGGTCAAGGACAATGACTGGTCTGGACATGAGGCATCCTGTTGGCAGGAAATACAGTAAAACTCGTATTCTCTGGGTACGTCCTTCATATATTCCATGTAAGTCTTGGACTATGGATCAGGGAAGCTGACATGTAAATGTAAGTCTGAAATTGAGTTTAAACAGTGTCCATCAAAAAAGGGAAATAAACTAGGAGCTACCATCAGATACTGAAGGTTCGATAGCTGTATTAGTTATCCATTACTGCAATAATGCTGTATAACAAACAACTATAAACCTCAGTGACATAGAATAGGAGGCATTTATCACACACAGCTCAGTTCTGCTGATTTGGGCTATACTCCCTCCTCAAGTGTCTGGGGCCAGCCAGATGTTCACTGGGTCCAAAGGATACTCAGGTTCTGCTCACTATGTTTCATCCTCCCCTAGGTGTGTGCTTGTACATCCTCATAGCAACAGCTGAGGCACAAGAGAGAGAACATATAGAACTGTACAAGTGCTTTTTATGCCTTCCCTCATGTCATTTTTTGTCATTACCAGTTACATAGTGAAGCCCAGAGACAGAGTGAGAGGGTCCTATAAAATTAATTCACATTGAACTCTTGTGGAGTTAAGCCACTACAACTTTTAGGGTGTTTTCACTGCAGCATAACCAAGCCTACCTTGACTAATAAAAACATGGGATATTTTTGAGCATTATTTTTGTGTCATAGATGACAGGTTATACAGATGACACATACTTATGGCCATAAGTTTTTCCAAGGTTTTATAATGGAAATTCTATACTTACACTTTAGGGGGCTTCTATACTACATAAGGGGACATAATACTTCTTTTTTCCATGTGTGTTCTTATAGTTTTATTCTTATATGCATGTATAGGAATATATTTTGTGGATTTTAATCTATAGGATGTTATAGTAAATGAAATTGCAGCCCCATGCATTGTCATTACACACACAGTCACAGATGACACTCATCAATAGTAATTCTGTGTCTCTTAATGTAATTTCAGCAGGTGAGTTTAAAGTAAAATAAATATAAATAATGGATGTATAAAAATTATTTGAGATATGTATAATCACTCTGTCAAAGATAGATATTGACTGGATTTGACGTTGCCATTAGGCTGTCAATTAAGTTCCATTTGGATTCACTTACACTTCACACCCTTTTGTCTTGGGCACTCAGCTACCAGTTCCCCACGTCTGTGGAGAGGGCTGTTTGAAATACAGCCATTTTCTCTGACATCCAGTGATGGTATTGTCTACAACGGAGGTTTCTAGCTGCTGGTGTAGTGTTGGGTGCTCCCCTTAGAGGATCTCCTCATGGGAATGTAGATCTTCTTAAAGCAGGAATGGACACTCAGAAAGCCTGTTGTGCCTTCAAATAAAGAGGAATTGTCACCTATGGCTCATGCTTATCTTAAAAGCCCCCTCACAGAATTTTGACAATTCAATTGGATACCACAGATTATTTTATGTAGAATGGTCTTAGGTAATCATAGAATATTTAACCAAAATTATCATCCTTGTAATAAAGCAACTGCCATTTGATTACATATGATATCGATAAAAAAAAGATAATCTTTTGGAAGTAACCCTGAATTCACACAGATTCTATCTTCACTAACTTCTTAAGTATTTTCTCAGTAGAATACATTTACATTTTAGTCCCAATCCTCTAATTTGAAGTCAACCGATTGCTTTACAATGGCCTTCTCTCTTTATCTTAGTTTTCAATAGGATTCTCATTTCAGGATCTCTCCTTTCTTTCAGCCCTGTTGTATACATTAGACATTCCTGAGATCCAAGAATAACCTTCAAAACTGGTATCTCTGTTGACCTCCGGTAGACAGGTAACAGAACAAGCGTGCCAGTCTAAGAGGCTGACACAGAGTAGGACTTCACGGTGTAGACTGTCAGCTCACGAATGGGTGCCACAGTGTGGCAGGTTTTCACTACAGGCTATTTGCCAATCACACTTTGTAAAACCAAGTCGGAGTTCGACCCTTAAGTCCTTCATCCCATAGTAAACTTTAAGTTCCTTAAGCACAGGGGCCATAACCTTTAATATTTAAGTCTTTAAATAAAAATTAATTTTCCATAGATATTAATATGATGCTATACACACAAACATTTTAAAACCCAGTATATGAGGGGGACACCCCCAAACTGCAATTTATTTATAAAAAGCTGTATATTTATTCTTGCATGCTTAAACTTCAGTCATCTTGAAAGTACTCTCCATTTAATGCAATATACCTATTGAGACTTTTTTCCATGACTCAAAACAATTTTGAACTTGTCCATTTTGATGACTTTTAGTGATTCTGCCATTTTTTGTTTCACCTCTTCTACATTGGCAAAACATTTCCCTTTGAGGACTTTTTTTATCTAGAGGAACAAAAAAAAAGTTGCTCAGAATGAGATCAGGGGAATAAGAAGGGTGTGGCATGGGGGTCATGCCATTTTGGGTCAAAAACTTCTGACCGCTCAGCACACTGTGGGCAGGTGGGCTCAGAAATTAGCCATCATAAAGTGGGCAGATGCATTGAGTCTTTTAAACAATTTTACTGAAGCCAAACACAGCCTCTCACACCACCACCAGCTGGGACACTGAAGCAGATGGGTTCCTAGAACACTCACCCAGTGCGGGGAAGCCTGTACTACCACAGGGTCCTGCCCTCAGAAGATAATCCCATTTTGGGAAGGGATCCCCCCCATCATATAAGTGGTCTGGACAAAACCTTTCAGATCAGTGAAATGCTGTTTCTACAAAGCACCCAGTTTCATCTGCTTTAAAAAGATGAGGCTGGACCAAAGAGGGAAACCCACTCTTCAGGAATTTGATTGAATTTATAGTCTGTTCCATTGTATTCATTTCATGCTCATCCGTAGAATTTCTAACTTCACAAGAAATGATTAAAAATTTGCTAAAAATATTTTTGTTTTGGAAGGAAGCTCATGAACTATACGTAGGTCCTTGTGGCAAGCATTTGGGAAAACAGCAATAAGAGGAAGGAGAAGCGGTCCAAAGTATTTTTTGGAGGCTCCTCCTCCTGCTTTCGTTTTTTAGTCTTTACATCTCGGTCCTTTTCTGCTCCTCTCACTGTGTCTTTGAGGAAAGTGATTATCCTTCCCTTCGTTTTCATTTGCATTGGTGAAAATTTACAACGGTTTTACCCGATACTTTCTTCATCATTTAGACTTTTGCACTCAAGTGCTTGTGTGCTTATGACACGTTAAACTTCTAATAGCATACCCATAACAAACTCATTTTTTCTTTGTCTCCAGCCTCCTCTTCTTGTCATTCTTGCTCTGAGTTCTCGGATGACTCAGTCCTGCCACGTCCCAAGGCAGAGCTCTAGGGACATGCCTGCTCCTTCCTTCACTGCGCACAGTTGATTAATTACCAAGCCCTAATTCTGCTCTTACCTCTGTAACATCTGCTCCCCTCCATTCCTACTGCCACTCAGTTTATGCTTTTCTTATTCCCTGTTCTCCACTTTCTCTCCCAGTGGGCTCTTGGCCTTGACTCTGACTTGTTCCAGCCTATCCACACAATGGCAGACCAGTGTTTCAGAAATGTAAACCTGACTGTAGTGCCTCAATGCTTAATATTAAGATTGAGTGTAACAAACCTATTCCATGGATATTCAATTCATAAATGTTGACATAATTTGTGGGAATTTTAAAAAGGTCACCCTTTTTAAAAGAATAATTACATACTTCTAAATAATGTATATATAAGTCAAGAAGAAATCTCAAGAGAAACTTTAAAATATTTTAACTAAATGAAAATGAAAACAATGTATCAAAATTTGTGGAATGTAGCAAAAGCAGTGACTAGAGGATAATTTATGGCATCAAATGCATATATTAAAAAAGAAGAATTATTCCCAACCAATAACCTAAGTTTCCATCTAAGGAATCTATAAACAGAGAGGAAGTTAATTCCAAAGTAAGCAGAGGAAAATAATAAGGATTAGGGCAAAAATCAATGAAACTAAAAACAGGAAATTAGTGAAACCAAAATCTTTTTTTTTTAAAGATCAATAAAATTAATAAACTTTAACCAGGAAAACTAAGAAAATGAGAGATAGGGCACAAATAGCTAATTTCAGACATGAAAGAGGGGACATCACTATAAATCCCATGGAAATTTAAAAAAATTAAGTAATACTATAAAAAAACCTCTGTGCCCACAAATTTGACAACCTAAATGAAATGGACCAATTTTTAAAATGCATTTTATTGATTATGCTATTACAGTTGTCCCATTTTCCCCGTTTATTCCCTTTCGCCTTGCACAACCTTCCCACCCACATTCCCTTCTTTAGTTCATGTCGATGGGTCATACATATAAGTTCTTTGGCTTCTACATTTCCTATACTATTCTTACCCTCCCCCCTGTCTATTTTCTACCTAGAATTTATGCTACTATTCTCTGTACCTTTTCCCCCTTTTGAAAGACATACACTGCCAAAACTCAACCAAGAAGAAAAGATAATCTGAGTAGGCATATATCTATAAAAGAATGGAATTAATAATGGATAACATTCAAAACAGAAAGCCCCTGGCCCATGTAGGTTCATTGCTCAACTCTACCAAACATTTAAGAATGAAATTTTACCAATCTCTTTCAGAAGATAAACACAGGGGGGGAATATCTTCTCACTCATTCTGTGAGGCCAGCATTACCCAATACCATCACGAGATAATAACATTGCAAGAAAAGAAAACTACAGACCAATATCTCTCATGAACATGATATGGGAAACTTTGAAAAACCTCTGTTTAACCTTTATTTGCCCAGGCCCCAGGTGCCCTAGAGAGAATGATGGGGCTGTCTGGGAGGGCAGGTAGCCGGATGGTCAGTAGGACTGGAACTAGCACCCCCGGCTGATAGAACAATTATCACATTCTGCTTCTGTATCCCACGTTTGTCACGTAGACAGGAAGACCCCTAATCTATATATTCCCCAAGAATCCTTTGTTCAGGGCTCAGAATTTGGAGATTGACTCTTCTGGGCCCATGCACGTTAAATAATAAACCTCGTACTCCAGAATCCCTCGGTGTCTGGTTGCTTCATTTTCCTATAACAAACACAGATGCAAAAATTCTCAAAAAAATTATCAAAAAGTGTATTAAACACGCTTTTTAAAATTAAAACACCAATGTGATTCATCTCACGCATGCAAGGCTACTTCAACATTCAATAATGAACTAATATAATCCCTCACATCAACAGACTACAAAAGAAAAATCATGTGATCATATCAGATACAGAAAATGCATTTGACAAATCTAACACCCATTTACGTAAGAACTAAACTAGGAACAGGAGAGAACTTTCTCAAAGTGACAGAGACTATACAAATACCTGAAGCTCCCATAATACTGAACAGTGAGAATCGTGATGCTTCCTCACTAAGATCTGGAACAAGAGAGCGATGTCCCCTCTCAGCACTTCTTCGGAACATCTTGCTGGAAGCCCTTGAACATTAGACAAGCTTTCTTGGGATGCTGGTCTTTTTTCGTGGATGACACCTTTCCATCCTTCAAGTGTGGATTTTAATTATCCCTGCTGAGATAGGCCTTTCCTGACAGCCCACCTGAGTAACCCTTGCCCTTCACCCTAAACTACTCTACCCTACCTGAAAGTACAGAGGTTGGACTCAGATTGCCCAAGTTGAAATCCGAAACCACTACTTTGAAGGTATATTACATCAAGAGAGATTCCTTATCCCTCCATCTCTGAGTCTCCTCACCTGAAAGGTGGAGATAATGTTATCAAGGTTAACTTACCTGATAGGAGTTCTGAGTGGTTAATAGATGCCATACAAGTCACGCACTGAGGACATACACTGTCCAATATAAAATATTAATATTATCTTATAAAGTAGAAAAGAATGTTTAATACAGTTTAATTACTCATTTTTTTTATTTCTAATTCTATAGTAACACTGTCAGGGCAAGAACCCTATCTGCCTTTTTTAAACACTGTGTCCTTAACTAGGCAGATAAGAGAATCTCAGCAACTGTTTTCTCAAAGAACTATAAATTCAAGTTAGATTTTTGCACATTAAATTATACTGCTGAGACAGGAAGGTTTTATTGGGGGTGGGGAGGCAATGGAATGACCATTGCTAATGGTGAGAATTAGTTGAGACTTAGCCACTTTCAAACTCTGCCTAACAGCTAGGAGTGAAAGCATTCTCGGAACAAATCCTGCTGTGATGTGAGGCATTTCCAAGGCAAACACTGACTGATCCTCAAGCAGGGGCAGGACAGTTCATCCAATTGTCTGTGAGATCAGAGGGATTCCTTTTAGGCATAGCTCATTTTCAGCTCTCCTGCACAACCATGGAGGTTGTTAAATGCTAGTCCTTCCTGGCTGGTATACAATTCCTGTCTGGGTACCCAGAGTGCCTATGACCATGCTCATGATCTGCAGGAGGTCAACTTGAATGCCCAAAAAAGACTAAAAGCTGGTGCTTGAATGCCGTTAATTTCAACAATGGCAGCTTGTTTCTAACAGAATGCCATTAATTTCAACAATGGCAGCTTATTTCTAACATCTGTTATGTTAATAAGCCAATAATTTCACCCATGAAAACTTATTATGATGCAAATTATTAAAATATCTGCTGTTGCTCAGATATAAAGATAGCTGAAAGTCTGGCAGTAGCCTCCCTGTGGAGGGAGGGGCTTCTGATTTGGGAGGGGGTTGGCCAGTCCTGGAGCCAGAAGTCCTGGGGCAGGAAAGCTAATCAATCCAAGGTGCAGTGTGGCTTAGACCAGGGCTGCAAAGCACAGCCCGCTGCCTGTCTTTCTGGGGCCTGTGAGCTAAGAATTATTTTCACATTTTTTAGTAATTGTAAACTATTTGTATTCACAAGAAGAGTAATATCCTGACATGAAAATTATGTAAAGTTCGAATTTTAGCATCTGTAAAGTTCTGTTGGAACACAGCACGCTCCTTTGTTCATGCACCATGCACCATGGCTGGTGGCCTTGACAGGACAGGAAGGAATCCTTGGGATTCCTTAGAACCCACAGATCTGAAACTGATTTCTATTTGTCCCCTCACTGAAGGAGTTGTGGTGATTCTGGCTTAAACTGAGATGTGGGCAGTGTCACACTATCTGTGCTCAATATTTTAAAGTAAATTATAGATATCCATAAAAAGCATAAAACTATTTATAGTAAGTATGGTAAATGCTTAAACAATTCAGCCATTACAGGGATGTGAACTGTCCCTCAGATTGTTTAATGACTTGGGACAAAACTTACTATGTATTAAATATTTTTAACAATATAAGACTAAATATAAAATATAACAGTGATAATATATGTATATGTAATGTTACATATGTTTATAATGAGAAAGAGATGGGATAGATTAAGCCATTATAAATAATAATATTGACTTTTCTGTATTGCCTAAGTAAACCTATATTCATTCTATAAAAAGCTGTCATCAGTTTTAAAATGCGTTACAATATAGAACATCAAACTTATGCCAAATCTAAGTAAAAGGAAGTTTTCATAGCATTCTTTATTAGTGAATTAAACGTGAAAGTGCTGTTGTTATGGGATAAAACATTCCATTATTCTCAAGAGATAAGAGAGCATTGTCATCATATGCAAATAGGAAAACATCACTTAATTATTTGTTATTTATCCATTCCATTATAAAAGAAAACAGAGAAACAGTGGGTGCTTTGTCCTAGTACTTGATGATTCTAGAGGGGATAATTCTCTTGAACTTCAATGGAATGAGAAGTCCTACTCCAACACAGAGGACACAGAGCTGTGAAGACAAAAAAGTCTTTTCCCCTCACAGCTTGCCACCGAATGATAGCTTGGATAGATTATGATGAGTATTAATTTCCTCTGAGGCCACTTGCTAGACACTTGTCTTGAACAATAAGCAATGTGACAGGATATGACAGAATTGGCATTTTTTATTAACACACCATATAAGCCAAATTCCTTCTTTGTGGGATCCCTCTTCTCCAGGCTGCCTCTTACTGATCTGACCTTTTTATGATTATAACTTGCCTGTAGTCCTGAGGTTTCACAACCCAATAATATTTATTGAGAGCCATACCTCTTTAGGTAAACATCACTCAAAATGACCTGCAGCGTACACTATTTTTGGAGGCTACTCTACCATGTACATTTAAGGTGACAAAGTTGTGAGTTTCTAAGTCCTGTTGCATGTTTAGTTTCCATTGGACTGAAATCTCCTAAAACCCTTGCTGATTTCCCTGTTCAGCCAGCACCGATTGGGTGTTTACTGTTTGAACAGCAGTGTTCGGGACACTGCAGTGCAGAGGAAGAGCGAGCAGGGGAGAGATATATAGGATTAGAAAGTGTAATCCTTATATGAATATTTTATATTCTCTATTTAGATAAACAGTCAATCCTCATTATTTGCAGACTCTATATTTGGACATTTGCCTACTTGTAAAATTTTGCTGGGAACTCCAAAGTCAATGTCCATGTTTCCTTGGCAGTCATTCACAGGACTTGCACAGTGGTGGCAAATTTTAGTCACCGGGCATGCACGTTTCCAGCTGAGGTCAAATGAGGTGACACTTTATCTTCTTGGTCCTGCTCTCACGGTATAAAGGAAGGTTTGGGTTTTTTCTTTTTGTTTGTTTGTAGTCTACTTTGTGACCATCTTTTTACTTTTGTGTTTTCTTTTTGGTGATTTTGCAGTGTAAAAGCATAGTGCTAACATGCCGTGTAGTGTTCCCAAGTGAAGGAAGACTGTGATGAGCCATAAAAAGAACACATGTGTGTTAGGTAAGCTTCTCTCAGGCTTCAGTCAGAGTGCTATTGGCTGGGAGTTCAATGTTAATGAGCAAAAATGCATATTAAATAAGTATCTTTAAAGAGAAACACACGTAAAACAAGGTTATGTATTGATAGGTGAGAATACCGTGGCCAGAGCCTCTCACTTCCCTTCCCCTAGGAGCAGTTTCATTTTTCACTAACTCTGAGCTCACATTGACTTTGTAGGATGTAACTGCAGTGAATAGTGATATTAGGTTGTTCAGGCTGGTAGTGCAAGGAAAATTCTTAGAATAATTATTGGTAATATTCATTTGTTCATTCATTCATTCATTCATTCATTCATTTGAAAAATATGTATTGAACATTTCTGTGTGCTGGATGTTCAGAAGTGATGAAAAGACGCAAACGTTCCTGCCCTCGCTGAACTCCCATTACAGCTGAGATATATGGATTTCCGGGGGCCTGGGCCGAGCCCTTCATGTGTGTCATGCAGTCCTTCCACGAATGCCACAGTGAGGGTGTTTGTAGCCCCATCTTAAGTGAAGTAAATGCAAATTAAATAATTTAAATACCTGACAAGATAAAACACAGTTACCTTGCAAAACTGGGTTTCAAGCCCGTTTACTTAATCTACATTCTGTGCTCCTAAATACTATGCAGTTGTAACCATTTATTTTTAAGTTATTTAAAACCACGTATAGAGAATATAGTCTTAGTAACTCCACATGACTCCTGAATATTTAAGTTTCATGTAGTAAGTGCTACGGGATAGCAGTGTTTCCGATTCAATCATTTAGGTGAATTTTGCACAATGGTCCTAATTTTGTTTTGCCTTTGGCAGATTCTTTATCATCTCGCTCCTCTTTGGAAATGGAAATGAACTTTTGGAAATGTTCTTGGTTTCTGGCCCTGGTGAATTGACATGGAACTAAACTTTGAAACGGGATGCAGATTTTTATTAAAGTTTTGAGGGGAGTAAGAGGAAGTTTTATCAAACATGTCACAAATGAACTTTCAAAAAGTGTTTCAACATCTGTCTTGTTATCTAAATCTTATCATCTCAGCTGCGTTGGCCTTTCTCCCACCTCCTCAGGACCCCCCTCATTTCTCCAGTCCTCTTGCCACCCAGTGGTCTGCTGCCGACCCTGTAGGACACGGTCTGGACAATGAGATTTTAGCCAAGCCACATATGTGTGGCGGCCACTGTGCTTCTGGCTAGTTGCGTTTTAATCCACTGCCCCTTACCACTATTTTTCTGGTTTGAGTTACATGTATTTTAAGATGACTCAAGAATCGTATTCTATTACATTTAAAATAGTTAGTTTTTGTGCAAATTTCAGGGAAAAAAGGAAGGTAAAAGAGAAAATTAACATCTCTGATAATTACATGCTCAGCATTAGCCAAAATAAAAATAAAAATAAATGTACTGTAGCTATATTTTGAAATGATTGAATATTCATCTTCTAAAACAGGTATTTTGATTGAATTGTCATTTAGAAGAATATATTTATAATGTTTTTGAGATAGTAAAGTTATTTAAACCAAAGTTTTAACTATATTCTTTTTGATTATTAGCTAAATAAACTTTAGATTATAGAGAACTACTTAAGTTAAAATATTAACATTAACATATAATGTGGAAAATGGCACTGGGTACATTGTAAAAATACAGTTGCATAATTGGGAACAAAATATGTCTTACTTTCAGTTATTGTATATTTAAATTTTCCTTTAGGAACAGGAAGATTTGTATCTGAACAGTGTATCTTTAATATGAAAATCATTTTTGAAACACCTCTGCTTCTGTTGAGCACGTGGCTGTTTAGTGCAACTGTAATTTTCAAAACTCACACTAAATACCACATTCCGCGATCTCTTAGCAAAACTTACTTCTTTTAAGGTATTTACTTACATTTCTTTCCCTTTATCTTTTAAAGACTGGCTTGTCTAATGGATTTTTCAAAATATCAAAAACAATTCAGCAATTATCTTGGTCAAAATTGTTACATTTTGTTAACAAAAGGTTTACTTTTCCTTTTCAACATGTTTTTCTATTCGTACTGTGCTGTGATTCATCAGCCTGGAGTGGTTAGTTTTACATGAACCCATGGTGCATACAGCAGTGCTTTCCATCAGTTGCCTGCTCCAGCATACTGCTCTGTGAAGGGGATGTGCCCCTGCAAACACAGAGCTCTGACGTGAGAGCCCCCACCTGCTCCAGTGAGAAGAGCTGTGGAGTCAATTGTCCATTCTAACCTTCTTTCACTTCTCAGTGTTCCTGTGAAAACAAAGACACATTTGAGGAACATGCATGCAGTGTTCACTAACTATGTTTTTTTATTTGTTTGTAACATTGTTTGACAGATGTTTTTCATTGTTATTTTCCTGTTTAGTTGTACATTTAAGCTGCTGCATTGCTGTGTAAATATTTGTCAATGGTTCCACGGTTCTGAAGCCCTGAGCCAGCGGCTGGTACTTTGGATGCCGTTCCCTTCCAGCCCGCACGTGGCATGGACTTTATTTTCCCCCAAAAATATGATTTTTTTTGACTTTGTCAATTTCACTCAAGTCACTTTACAATTGTGACAATTTTTAAATTGCCAATCTTGGGATGATAACCTTTTAAAACTTATACTCAGGTTATCTTGTTTAAAAAAAACAAGACAGATTCCTGATGTTTGACCAGTGCTAAATATGCCCAGCTTTGTGCAAGGAGGAAGACTAGTGATTCACTCACATTGTCCATTTGCTGTCTCAGACTCAAGGCCAGGGATCGTACTGCTGCTATGACAAAGTAACTTTCACTGTACTACAAGGACTCTGTTGAAAAGAGACCATGGGATCAGTCGGCATCGTATTAAGTCGGAGGAAATACAGTTTCTTACTTTAGCTTTCCAGGTAATTTGATGTAACCGATCCCTCATTACTTTGTGATCATAGACACCTAACAGCTTCTTTTATCAAATGTCACAATATGGTCATAATAAAATATAGAAGGGATATTGCTGAATAAAATGCCTTTTAGAGGCATTCCTGCAATGCAGGATTATTAGCTATATGAAACTGTGGCATATTGTATATGGGAAAAGCGTAAGTCTCAATCTTCTCTATGATAGCACATGCAAATAGTTTTGTTACTCAAAAGTGACATTAAGATACAAATGGGTGTGGAGTGTAATTCTGTTTTTATGTCCTGGTAGTTATTTACATGATAGAAAAAATATTTATTATACAGGGTCCAGCAGAAGTAATGCCTGCTTGAGTGTCGTTGGTAGGGTAATGATATTGGTGTAATAATTTATAGTTTTAATTTGAACATTTCACCTCAAATGTCATATGGTGTGCTCGAGTGTGATATTGTTAGTTATAGAATTACATGCTTATGACTTTGTAATACCTAGGAGGAATCATTTGTGTTGGACTCTGCATATTTTATAATTATAATAAAATATCATGTAATATTTTATGAAGGCAACACAGTTTTCTGCAAGTATATGTGGAGGGAGACTTTTATTTTCTGTGACCTTCACAGAGCACATCATCATTTTGAATATTCTGCCATCGTATTCATAACTAATCTTTGAAGTATACCTTGTCATCTTCATTTTAAAAAATGAGTCCTGGGATTAAAATAAATAAGCACGTACAAGATGTCATACACAGCAAACTCAGAGTCTCTCCTAGGCCCAAGGACAGTACTCTTCACTGTTCTATTTTATATACAGATGTTAATACTATGTTAGCATTGGAAGTTGATGAAAGTACAGTATAATAAAACAGTGATATGGAGTATAGATACCATAGGTAGTGATTTGGGTGTAAATACTGTTCATTCAAGTCACCTTGGCAGAATCTCTTGTTTTGTGGTCCCCACTCTCTCATTCATCAGAAGAGTGACTGCATCAGTGATTGGAGAGTGAGGATAGAGTTGTTGCTTGCTTATGTTCTCCCTCATCACTCCCAAATCTTGCTTCATTGTCTCAGGCTGTTGGAAAGTTTTGCTGCCCACCTCAGCTCACCCTGCGGCAGCCGATCAGATACAGGTGCTCCACTGTGCTCTCTGTGCTGGGGAGGCAACCCCCTGTCCAAGCAAGAAGCGGGGCCCTCCTCAAAGACTGGCTTCCTGAGTTCTAAGCCTGAGTCTGCCGCTAGCTCGGTGTTATTTTGGACCTCAGTGTCTGTAGTTGGGAAATGGGGACCCTTAAATCCGAAAAGCAAAGTAGTATTTTGGAGTCACAGTTAGATAATGCGGGCAAGAATTTTGAAAATAAAACAGAATTATTTTAGCTAAGTAGTTTAGCATCTCTGAACCTTGTTTTCAGAATTACTGAAAATTCAAACATGATGTCCATGGAAGGCATAATCTGGTTTTCCATCACTATTCTCAGAATCTAATATAGTGAACTGAACTCACTATGGCATGGGCATTTTTGTTAATCTTCTGGAAGGACATCGCTTATTTTTCATTTCTTCAAAATCTGTTTATTCATTTCTATAAAACCATTTCTGCGTGCTGAGCACCCCACAATCATTGGGGTTACTAAGATGAACACCTGAGTTGTATTCAGCTGGGGAGGTGGGAGGATTTCTGTAATAAGGGCCATCATATAATGAAAAAGTGCTGTCATGTAATAAGTGCCAATAAGGCGCCTTATCAGAGAAGAGACAAAGCGCTTGTTACCACGATTGATAGATTTGGTTAAAGTTTCACAGAAAGATTAATAAGTGGTAACAGCCAGCCATAGAGTAAAAGCCAACATTCTTAAAATGAAGGACGATTCACAGCACAGCCCATTTCAACACTGCGCTGCTCTCTGATTTCATTCTGACTCTCACTCCTCCAGGCGAACTTGCCGTCAGCCTCGCTGGTCTGCCTGCTGGTCCCCCAACTGGCCAGTGCATGCCCACCCCAGTGCTCTTTTCTCTGCCTGAATTTCTTCCCCAGATGTCTCATTCCTCACCCCTTTTGCTTCTCTGGTCAAATACTACTTTGTCAATAAGATCTTCTCTACCTGCCCTACTTAGCATGACACTCCTGGACAGCCCTATTTTAGTTTTCTTCACAGGAGTGTTTACTTCCAGCATACTCTATAATATTTTTATCAATTTTTAAAATTGTCTATCTCCAGTGGAATGTGTGCTGTATGAGGGTTTTCTCCCCTTGTTCTGTTTAGCATTATTGGCTCTCAGCCCTGGAGTTAGTACCCACGCATGAGCCAAGCACTGTACGGGAAGCTTCATGTGTATTCTCTCATCTGACCCTTACAGGAGCTACACCCTGAGTTGGGGCCAATCAGCTGCTCTGTGTTACAGCAGAAACCGCAACCTGAAGTGGTGTAGTAGCTGGCCCAGGCCTCAGCTGCTGAGTGGAAGGTTTTGAATCCAAACTGCTGCTAGATTGTTTTACCTTTACCCTCGAATTCAGACCCAACAGAGGACACAGTGTATATGGAGCATGGGAATAGCGTTCTGTGATGATGTGATGGCTGTGGGTAGGCAGGGCCTGAAATCGAGGTTGTGTAGTGGGCAGGGGGCCAGTAATCAAGGCCCAATGTCGACTTTGTGATGCTGCTTGGTTTTTATACATTACAGTTATCAAAGAAAGGTGACGAGGCAGTGACATGGAGAGACTTGTGTTAGGAATGATCACTCTGGCTGGGGTATGAAGAATATACTGGAAGGAATCAGTGTCATGTTTGGGAAGCTAGTTAGGAGGTTATCAGCGTCACCCAGGCAAAATATTGACAGAGAACTTAACTAGGTGAATGGCCGTGGACATGGAGAGAGGGGTGAATTTAAAAGACTTTTTAAAGGCAAAATGAACTGAAGTAAAAATAGATAGAAGGCATGTGAAAGTCTTAGATGACACATTTTGGGGAGGGACAAGAGGCAAAAAATCATCTTCTACTTTCTTACCTTCTTGGTCATGTTTTATACTTTTCTCTATATTAAAAAATACTATATTTTATATAATGTTTATTATGTTAATTATCATATATTACTTCTAATAATAAACTATTGTCAACTATTATAATGTGCTAACATTTAGGGATGTATTACCCTCACACAGTCCATTAGCAAGAGCTGTCCCTTGAGGAGGAGCCAGAGCTCGTGACTCTGAGACACCCATCTGGAGCTCACAGGTGCTCCTGGAAGAGCCCTTTGAATATGGCAAAAATTATATATATATATATATATATACACACACAAAAATATACATAAATATAATGTAGTATATATAAATATAGTATAAATGTACATAAAATTGTACATCTATAATATACATTTATCTATGACTATATAATTATATATATTTGCTATGTATTTTACATAACTATATATGGTATACATAATAGTAATAGTATGATCGCCATTATTATATGATTTAACACCACACACTCCCTCACCCCCTGCCCTCCCCATCGACTCACAGCTCACCCCTCCAGAACAACGCTTTCCTGACTCTGCCTGGGGAAGGAAGGTCACTGCACAGGAGGGAGAGCTGCTGATCGTAGCAAGTGCAGTTGGCAACCTGCTGCTGGCAGGCTGTTCTCTCCCCATGTCAGGCAAAGCCGTCCATGGTCTCTTGTTATACACTATGGTTTCGTAACACAGGAGGATTTTCAAAATGCAGTGCTTCATGTGAGGTTTTTCTTTTTCTTTTAAGTCATTAACTTTGTTTACATAATGGTTGTCAATGTTCAGGGGACTTCTTACGAGGGAATGTGGAATTTAAGGATAATCACCTCTGACCTTCATTGACTTAACTCAACAGAAAAGAACTCCCACGCAGGATCGATGTGTGGGAATAACATGGGTCATGTTTGTAGAAGAGTTTTGGGAAACAGAGATCAGTAGCATTACAAGTGTTCATCAAATTGCATTTAGTTGTAGTAAGACTGGTATTATCATTATAATGTTTACTGTATTATTTACTAATATAGTTTTACCTAGAGAAACCTTCAGTGTTTATGTGCAAAGTTTGCTATCTGAAGAGTTTATATATTAAGGAGTAAAAGGTTGAGTTTAAAAATATTGTCTTTGTTTGCTAAAGTAAGCCATAATTAGAATAAATTGCTTTACTGGAATTAACTCTTACATCAAAACCCCCAAGTCTATGTTGCAGCAACTAGTATTCCATTATGACCCAGTCTGATTGTTTACATGCAATCAAGCATCACCTGGCACTTCAATATCCAGGAAGTTCAAGTATTTATAAATTTGTTGTAAGAAAGTCATAAGAGATGAGACTGCGAACTGCCCAGGGCTTATGATAGCTGTTATTTTGCTTTCATTTTCTAGAAAAAATTGAACCAGTTTTGGCCGAACATGGTTCCTTTGTGTCACTTAGGTCTCTATGACTCCCTTAGTTCTTATGCTCATCCATGTCACACATACACTTCGTATTCTGCCCCTTATTTGACTGTGTGAAAACTGTCTCAGGGCACAGGCGGCGAACACAAGGCCCGCAGGCCGAATCCGGCCCTCCACCTTGGTTTATCCAGCCCAGGACCTTGTTTCTACGGGGCGACAGCACTGAGCTCTCTCTCAACTATTAAGGAGTAGCAACATTTATACAGTCCTAAAACTATATTCGGCCCTTTGAAGGCAACCACGAGGCTGATGTGGCCCACAGTGAAAATAATTTTGACAGTCTTATTTAGGGTTTACTGCAGTATTGCTATTCCTATATATTAACCTCTGGTTTTTGTAATAACCTGGTCATTTAAAAATAATAATAATCCACTTATGCCAGACCATGTGGAATTGCTGATATTAGACTGTTTTAGACCCACAAAATGGCACTTTTATTAGGGTCCATCACTATTAAGATGAAGGTAACAAACTAGAACAAATCAGTCTTATGTGATAGTGTTGTGAGAATGATGAGGTCATCATTTATCAGGAAGAGGGAAGAGTTAGTGGATCATTTGTTGTTTCTACTTGTTTGACTACAGAAGTAGGAAGTATTCTAAAGATGGAAGTTCAGGGAGTTTTGGAAATGGGGAAAATCTTTCTGCCTTTAAATCAGTTAAACGAGGAGATAATTCACATAAAGCTCTTGAGCAGTATGGGTGAGATGCCTTATGAAAGTGATTGCCCGAGCACACGGTGATGGTAGAAATAACCGTCAATTCACCTAAGACACTCTAGGACCTTTATACCATGGCTGTCAAACTCACTTTCACCGGGGACCACATCAGCCTCAAATATTTTGCCTTCAAAGGGCCAAAATAATTTTCAGACTGTATACATGTAGCTACTCCTTAACAGTTAAGGAAATTATATTCAACACTTTGAAGGCAACCGTGAGGTTGATGTGGCCCCCGGTGAAAATGAGTTTGACACCCCTGCTTTATACACCATCCAATCCAGCCTTTTGCTGCCCCCGTTTCATTGTGTTTTAACTTGTTCTTTATAATGAGCCTAACATGTTGTTGTTTCTTTCTATCCTTGTTTGGTTGGTTCTTTTCTGGGGTTTTTCAGTCTGTTTTCCATCCTGTTCAGATGATCCATTTAACAGAATCAAAACTTGAATGTGCAAAAGAGCTGTTAGTTACTCCTCCCATAGCTACGCTTGATCAGTATAGCAAATGTAACTGTGGTTCTGAAAGCCACCCTGATGTTCATAATTAGAAAAGACCTTTCCTGTGGGGTGTACTCATATCTGCCTAACAATACAAGTTCTATTGGCATCAAGCACAGGCCATAAGATCACAACTTCTCTCAAAAAGCAAAATTGCCACAAAAAGCCTACCATTCCCGGGACATAGGAACATGGGTCAATGTAAAACAATCAATCAAATAAAACCAGACAAACAAAGGTGATATTCCTTTGCCAGTTTCTTCTTTCCCCATATGTACTACAGAAACCCTTTAACAGTGCCTGTGTCTTTCCTGAAATCATACAATCCTAGCATTTTTACTGTAGTAACACTTTAGAGCCACTGAGAACTCAGAATGTATTTCCTCCAAACCCATCACATTAGACAGGGGGGCACGGAGCCATATTGGAAATACACTGCCTGGAGCTCTGTATGCTGTTTTCCTTATTGGATTTCTACAGAGATTTTTAGTTTGCCCTCTGTGCCTTCAAGTGGCTTTTGGAAGGAAAGAGACTGGAAACTCATTGCTGTTGACTAGGGTCATCTTTCCACTAGACAATTTTAACCATGACATTTCCGCTTCCTGGTCTATATTTTCAGTTAAAAGTTTAAGAACATATGCATTCATTCTCTCTCTGAATACTTCATAAAGAGCAGTCTTATAAAAAAAATGGGGGGTAATTATTGGCAAAGTACTATGTAACTGCAAAGGCAATCTACAGTAATTATGGGACCATTAACTTAGGTTGTGCCATGAACCATTAAAAAAGATAAATATGAGTTTTGGGGAAAATCATCTTTATACTGGATTATGAGTATTCCACTGATGATGTTACCATGGCTTATAAATCAAAGTTCATTTATGTGACTCAGGAGAAAATAAGTATTAAGTGCAAATGAAACCTGTTCATTTTCTGCTTCTGTTTGCTAAAAAGTTTGCACAATGCTGAGAATACTTAACTTTGTTTTGGTGACAGTTTTAACACCTCACTGGGGTTTACATTCTGACGTGATCCCTTAGTATCCTGGTTAGTTCGCACCACATTTCAAGGACTATTTAAACATCCTGAGGCTCCACTGTGTGTCTGTGGATTTCTAAGAGATATACAGAAAGGAGTTAGAGAGATAGCCCATAAGCATATGGTGAGTTAGCAGTACAGATTGACCCATAAATCACAAGTGACTTTATAAATCAGCGTGTGAATGACTGGCAGATAAACGATGTTCCAAGAAACTTAGTAATCACCCTTATTCGATTGTTATGTTTTCCACACATTTAGTTTTTAAATTCTCACTCCTTCTCCCTTTCTTTTCCTCCTCATTCATAGGTGCTTATTTCTGTGATATTTCAAGTGGTGCAGTTGTTTATGTTGCTTTTAATCCCATTCTGAACAACAGATGATATTTAGTGTTCTGGTCTCGTTATTTGTTGCATTTCTAAAAACAAGGACTCTTTGTCTTTCCCGCACTTAACACAGTTCCTGCTGCATCTTAGTTGTTCGGTAATGTCAGTGGGGCCATTGAGGACAATAACGCCTCCTTCTACTGTTCACCTTCTGTTTCTCGTGAAATGTGTTAGGATTTATATAGTGCCAAGTCTGTTGACCTTTATGAATATACCAAAAGGATTAATAAGAAAGAAGTTAAAGAGGACCTTTATTTTTTCTTTGAATTTACACATAGAAATGCCCCTCCAGGGTACATTCCGTGCCATCTTTTAATTTTGAACACATTCTCCACTCGAGCAAACGCACTCACATTATTGCGAGTGTGCCTGGATGTCACTGGCAGACTGTGCACATAGTCCCTAGTAACCTGTGTTTGGGTCACCTTTGGAACACTGCCTGTCAGGGTACAGGGAAGTCCTCTGCACCTGCACCTGGGTCTGTCTCTGTCAACTTACATCCATCTGTTGGTTTCCGATTAAATATTGTCCACAGCTCAGTAGGCGTGGCCAAGGCTCAGGTACAGAGAAAAACTTCGGCCTAAGGATCTGCGTGTCCAGGAAGAGAATACGAAGCTGCCATATGTTAAACGGGAGTGCAGCCTCACCTGCCTTTTTTATAGAAACCAGAGAGAACTCCGATGCTGCATGGCTCTGTGCCGTGACTCAGTGGCCAGGGGTTACAGATAGGCCGTGTGCTGCTCCCAGGTCCCTGGGGCTGAACTAGCAGTGCGCTTACCTGTGCAGCAGGACAGCAAGCTGTTCCAGTCATCTCATGTGTCGACAGCTTGTGTGTTTCTTACTGTATTGTGATAATTAGTTCAAAACGTGGCCAAAATGAATGCCACTGAGAAAACTTAACCCTTTCCAGAAAGGTCAGCGGGGTTTTATAACAGGTAATTAGTAAATTTGCAGGTAGCTGGCAAAGTCAGCCTTTCTGCTGGATGCTCGCTGATTTGTTTTCAGGAAGGAAGCACAAACGTGCAACATGCACCCACACGGAATGGTCGATGTAACTACCTTGTGATCTCTGTCTCCGTAATTAAGATTACTATATAATAATAAAAAGTGTTGGCTTATGCAAATACCTTAGTCTTTCTACGTTCTGTGGCATTAACTCTCCTATCAGTAACTTTCCCTACTGGAAATGGAAAGAGAGTGTTTTGTTACCTGAAGAGCCAGGAGAATCCTTTAGCAGATACTTGGTAGAAACCCTGTGGAATAGGTGACAGGGTCACATTCATTTAAAAAGCCAAACCAATACAGTGTGGTACCACTTATATGTGGAATCTAAAAAAGGTGAACTGATGGAAACAGAGACTAAAACGGTGGTTACCAGAGGCTGAGTGGTGAGAGAAAGTGGGAGATGTTGGCCCAGGAGCATAAACTTCCCCCTGTGAGATGAGTGGGTTCTGGGGACCTTCGGCACAGTGTAGTGCTTGTCCTAAATGACAGTGTAGTATATGCTTGAAAAATGCTGAGACAGTACATGTTAAATGTTCCCACCACAGAAAAAGAAATCGGAATTATGTGATGAGATGCAGATATTAGCTGACATGCGGGTGGTAATCACTTTGCAATATTTAAGTGTATCAAATCAACACATAATATACCTTAAGATTACTCAGTGTTATAGGTCAGTTATATTTTATTAAGGCTAGGGGGGAAAAAGAAGCCAAATGAAAGAAGAAGAAAGTAAACTAAAAGGTGATATTTCTATGTCAGTGTGGATACAAGCTTTTGACTTTAAAATTTAAAGTGAACTTTTTATTAAGTTCCCGAGACTTTAATCTGCAGTCACTTGGATTCATTCGAGTCTCAACTGTGGACCTGATTTTGCTCTCATTTTACTGCATCTCCAGACTCTATTCATGTGATAATGGTACTCCATAGTTGAACAACCCATCCTTGTTGAAACACTTTTTTTGTTCAATGCAAATATTCTTCTCTGGTTTTTCTCTTGCTCCTCTGGCTGCTCCTTCTGTTTCCTTTACCAGCTCGTTCTCCCATACCCAACTTTACATGGGGAATAGAATGGGGCTCACCTGGATTCTTTGGAGCTCATCCTGCCCTTCCTAGATGAGCTCATCCTTGTCCATCACTAACATCTCTAAATGACATCAACAGTAAAGCCACCCCTACTTCCTCTGAATCTCCACTTCACTGCCTCAGAGGTACCACAAACTCAGCATGCCCACCACTGAATATGTGGTTTTCTCTCAAAAACCTGATTTTCCTGGCTCAGTTGGTTGGAGCATCATCCTGTAACCAAAAGGTCATGGTTCAGTTCCTGGTCAGGGCACATACCCAGGTTGTGGGCTCCATTTCCAATCTGGGCACAGGCTTGAGTGACCCTCCATCAGAATGCTTATAATCCCTGGTCTGGGCACCAATCCCTGGGCGTGTGTGGGGGGCAACCAACTGATGCTTCTCTCTTGCACTGAGAAAGACGTTTCTCTCTTCCCCTTCCACTAAAAAAAAATGCCCCTGACAATTTTTTAAAAACTTAAAAAATAAAGTACACACACACACACACACACACACAAACCTGGTCTTCCTTGAGCATTCCCCTTGTTGGTGATTGGTATCTCTACCTACCCAACTGCAAAGCTAAAACCACAGCAGTCATTTTTAGAATTTTCTGTTTCCTTGTTCCCATGGCCACTTATGAACAAGCCTGTTGGCTTCGCTCCACGATTGTTCTTGAATATGCCCATGTTACTTACCTCTATAGTCACTTCACTCATCTGCGTCATCACTTCTGTCCTGTCTTTCTGGACTAGTTGCTCGTTTGACATCTCCCCTGCTTTTATTACTCTCCTATTCATTTTCTTAGTAGGAGCTCCAGTATTTTGACTCATTCAAGTGTATACTGTGCATATTTTAATGTGGTATTTCTCCACTTAAAACATTTTTAGGTCTCCCCATTTATTTTAAGGCAGGGTTTCTTAACTTCAGCATCACTGACATTCAGGCCAGACAGGCCTTTGTTGTGGTGAAGACCTGTGTATTTGAAGACATTTCGCATCATTCCTGGTCTCTAACCACTAGATGTCAGTAGCATACCCATCCCTATAGTCCTGACAACCAAAAATGTCTTCATTCCTTACTAGTTGTCCTGGGTGGGTAGGTGAAGGGGGATTGGGAGGGGTTGTGGCCAATTGCTCTGGTTAAAAACCAGTGTTTTAAAAGAGCAAACTCCTTAGCAAAACTCTGGGTCCTAGCATTAGCTAATCCCTGCCTTGTCTCATTAAATGTATTGGATGCCACACCCCTGCTTTTCCCATTCTGGCCTCTGTGCCGTTTCTCAGCACACCAGTCTTCACATCCTAGAATGTGGCCTTAACCTGTTTCCGTCCTCTGGAAACACTCTCCCAATCCCATTCCATTTGTCATAGTTAATTCATGCATTTCTTTTGTATTGCACTCCCAACATCACTTTCTCAAAAGCAAAAACAACAAAAGTTTTTCTAACCCCCCCCCAGAATAGGTCGTATGCTTGAATCATACTCTTTTATTAACCTGGAAATTGTATTTAAGAGTATGCATGGCAATTAAATTAAATAATTAATGTGTAGCTGGATCACTTCTATCTTTCATACAAAAAATGCAACAAAAATGTGCATAAAGGGGTCCATTTGCCTGTGTGCATCAAAGCCCAATATGACATGAACGGGAGTTTGCAGCAAAGAAAGTTAAGGCTTTATTTTCAGGAAGTGGCCACCCAGAGACAGGTTAGCTTATACTCAAAGACCTGGTTCCAAAACCACTTTCAAGGGATGGATTATAAAGGGGAAAAATCATTCATTGTGGTGACTGATAGAGTTAGGGTCATGGTCAGGGTCGTAGTCTCCACTGATTGGTTGGCTGGCGCAAGGGTTAGTTGATCAGTGCATCTGGCCCCGATGCCAGCCAGGGAGTCTTTTGGTCTGGTTTCCCTGCTTTTCAGGGACTGGAGCTGAAACACAACAGAGTTCTAGATGTTATCTCTTGTTTGACTGAAATTCTGTCTCTGTGGTCAACAGACCCCAGGCTTTGTTCCTGAAATTACCTGATACTGATCAGAACCTCATTGCCCTGAGGACTTAACGCCTAAGGAAGTAGACTGGCAAGGGAGAAGGCAAGTGAGTCAGGGTGCTGGCTGAGCCCAGTTTGAATCGAAAGGAAAGAAAAGAGAGCCCCAGTTGGTGTGGCTCAGGTGGGTGGGTGTGGTCTCGCAAACCAATAGGTCACTGATTTGATTCCCAGGCAGTGCACATGCCTAGGTTGTGTTCCTGGTCCGGGCAAGTATGGAAGACAACTGATGTTTCTCTCTCACCTCAGTGTTTCCCTCTATTTCTCCCTCCTTCCTCCTCTCTCTAAATAAAAATAAATACATTTTTAAAAAAGAAATGAGAAAAAGCCATACTAAAGAAATGAAGCTTCTATGCCATTACACCATGAAGCATGCCTTGCTCTTTTCATCCAGTGCCCAGAACAGGTTGTATTATAAGGATTATTCAGTAGAATCAACAAAGTATTACCAAGGGTGGTAGACTAAATAATGAACCCCTCACCCCCTATGATATCGGTAGCCTAATCCTTAGAACCATGAATGTTACCTTACAGAGCAAAGGAACTTTGAAAATATAATTAAGTTAAGGATCTTGAGATGAGTGGTTATTTGGGATTATCTGGATTATCACGTAGTGTCCTTACGAGGAGGAGGCGGGGAGAGATTTGACTACAGAGGAAGCCAGTGTAGCACTGCAAGATGTTACACCAAGGGCTATAAAGATGGAGGAAGTTGTCCACAAGCCAAGAAAAGCAGGCAATCTTTAGAAACAAGAAAAGACAAGGGGAGCCTCCTTTAGAACTTCCAGAATGAACCATTCCTGCTTATACTTTGTCATTGGCTCAGTGAGACTGACTTTGAATTTATGACCTACAGAACTTGTAATGTGCTAAACCACTAGATCCGTGGTAATTTCTTATAACAGCAGTAGCAACCAATACAAGCAAGCAAAATTCTAGTGGTGACAGAGTTTATGGAGTTAAGATAGTTTTTGATATTTAAAAACTTTAAATCTAATAAGTAAAAAATTCACATAATAAGAGAACAAGATAAACGTGTCATAGCTGAGGTACAGTGTACTGTTCTGGTGGGACATAGGAAGGAATCACCGTATCCTGATAGAAAAGCAAAAAAAAAAAAGCTAGACTTGTTAGGAAACCACACTTTGCAATTTAAGGGGATGCAGAACGACACACCTGGTGCTCAGGGATGAAGTGAGGGATGTTTAGGCAAAACAAACAAACAAACAAACAAAAAAACCAGCTTGCATGGGAAAAGGATGACAGGAAGTATGAGATATTAATTTGGTAGGGTAAGCCCGGACAGATGACAAAAGATCTCGACTGACAGCTGTCCAGTTATTCACATTGTCACTAGCTTGTGCGAAACCACGGAAGTTTTTGGTCAGTGGGTGAGATGATGAAGCTCTTCTTTAGAAAAGAAACCTCAATGCATTGGACAGTGTGCACTTGGTTAGAGAGGGGCTGGAGGTAGGAAAACAAGGCAGATGTCTTACTGGTCTAGGTTAGAGATAACTAGAGGGAATAAAAACCAAAGGGACCTCTTGAGAGAATATTAGGAGAACACAGTGTAATGGAAAATGACAGGAACAAATAGACTGGTATCACCAAATAGGGATTTCCATGTGAGAAATGAGGATTTCAGAGGGAAGTTTAAGGTATGAAGGTTGGTATTGAATGAATTTGGCTCAAACATGGGACATGGGGGTTTAGATATTCAACTGTAAGTAAAGAAAGGCTGACTTCTGTTCTGAGAGCCACAGCCTGGAAATCCTACATCCAGCAGGTTAATAAGTGAAACCCTGGCAGGCAGGTGAGATTGCTAAGGGGGCAGGACTGAGAAAAGAAGCAGTAATTAACAACCATATGGATTTAGGGTAAGTTACAGGATGGTTTAGGTTGCGAAAGACACAAAATCTCACCTCAAAGTGGCTTAAACAACAAGACCATGAATTATTCCCCAAAGAAAGAAGTATAGAGAGAGGTTGGAGCCCGAGCCTCGTTTCTCCGTGTTCTTTTAGCACTGCTCTTCTCCATTCCTGGACTCAGTGTTTAGCTAAGTGGAAAGCAGGCTGCCCGGCATCCAGATATGACAATTTCTAGACAGGTAAGGGACTGGATCTTCAGAAGCCTTTTTCTTAGCATCAAGACATCGCAGAAGCACCACACACTCCACACATATTTGCCCTCTAGTTTCAAACTGGTACATCTGCCAACCAGGCACTGTCAAAGTGGCCATAATGACCATGATCTTCTTGGTAGACCCTCCTTCACCATCCTGACTATTCCTTTAAACATTCACTAACCATACGGAGGAGAGGTGGGCCCCTGGCCAAAATCCTGGTCCTGGGGAGGAATGGGTGTTTAGTAGGCTACCAACAGTGTCTGCTGAAAGCATGGTGATATTTAGGCAATGGCTGGAAAAGAGGAATAAGTAAAGGGAGTATGGAAAGAAAAGTCAGCTAAGAATAATACAAAGACATTCATCATAAAAAAGTTGAGAAAGTAAACTTTTAAAAAGGTGTTCATCAGTACCAAATGCCACAGAAATGGTGCAAGATAGGTACTGGGAAGGCTGTTGGTGATCTCAGAGGAGAAATTTGAAAAAAAAATCAGGTTAGGGAGAGGCACGATCTTGAAAACAATGAATATTCGCTGTTGGTTCAAGATGTTTGACAATAAAGATGAGGCCGAAAGAAATAATAGCACTAGCTTAAGAAGTAGTTTCTGGGGTTGGTTTCCCTGTCTATTTATTGGCATGTTTAAGGTGGTGGGATATCTTGAGGAGAGGTGAGTCCTGCACATATCTGGGTGCAGAAAGTACAGATGCTGATGAGTGTGGGGGAAAAAAGGGACCATAGAATTAGCCTATTTGCTCACAGCCAATGAAGCAATTATTTCAGTCTAGCCCTAAAGCTGGGTTGTGGTTAAAGTTCTTAGTACCTGAGAGAGCAATATCTAGCCTAGATGAAAATTCCTTGACTTTGTTACAGACTCGATTTCAGCAATACCTGCTACCAACATGATCCAACATAATGAACCGAAAGACGGTATGAATATGAGGCTTCAGTTAGTTGCAGTGCTGTGTGATACTGCAGTGGAGGGAAACATCAGTTTAAATCCCCCTCTTTCAGTATCGTAAGGCTTAGCACAAGGCCTGGCCCATAGCAGGTACTCCATAAACACTACTTGAATGGACTGGGGAAAAAATGTGTCTGTAGTAGACATATGATGTGTGTGTAGCCTTTTTATTTCTATAACTACTCATTGCATATGGTTTTATTGGGGTGGTTGATTTTAGTGCTGAAGGATGGGGATGTGACTTATGACTGGCTAGTCCAGGACCTGATCTCCCTGGTCAGTGACTGGATCCTGAACGGGCATCATTTCAGAAACGACCAATCAGAATCTCTCCATGGAATGTGGATTTAAGGACACTTGGAAACCACAGTCCTTCTGCTGCAGACTGAATGTCTGTGTCCTCCCCAAAATTTACATGTTGAAACCTAATCCTCAATGAGATTACATTTGGAGATAGGGCCTTTTGGAGGTGATTGGACCATGTGGGTAGAGCCCTCATAAATGGGGTTAATGTCCTTATAAAGAGACAGCAGAGGGACCCCTCACCCCTTCTACCATGTAAGGACACAGTGTGAAGACTGCAATCTCTGAACTAGGAAGCAGTCTTGACAAGACAGTGAATTTGCCAGCACCTTGACCCTGGACTTCCCAGCCTCCAGTACTGCAAAAAAATGGATTTGTTTTGTTTAAAAGCCACACGGTCTGTGGTATTTCAGTATAGCAGTGTGAACAGATGGAGATATCCCCTGTGTCTCTGGGATCTCATACTTTTAGGATGATGTCACCCCAAACCATTGGTGTCCATCTTGCTATTCTGTGGAATATGTGTACCTGTCAATGGGACCAAGCACAGGGCAGTCAAGAAGAGAATGGCAGGGGGGTTTGGGAGGAAGGAGGATCACACACACCTCTCTCCTTGGTTCCTGGAGGCAGCGGTGCCAGAAAATCAGACTGTCGGCTACTCATTTGAGGAGCCCCAATTTTTACCTTTTTTCTGAAATTAAGATATAATGTGCCATACTTTTAACACAGTACATTAAAATAGTGTTTATTACTTTCTACTAAACGAAGAAAAGCCTTACTTCACTCATGAGCTTTATTATTTTAGGCTGATTAATTTTTGTGGTGATGCAAAGGATGCAGAACCTGGTTTTAAACTTAATCCCCTGCTCCTGTCAGTGGTGAATGGTACTGGGGGCTTTGCCTTACTAACATTTAATTTCTGAACGGAGGCTGTTTGTCTCAGTATTAACTAATCCTCCTAATTTCATTTGAAATCTTTCAAAGCCTCTGCCATCTGCATGGTGGCTGCCTGAGCTGTCCAGATGAAGGATTGCTAGGTGGGGAGTTTAACTTGAACTCTTGATTCAGCAGGTTTATAGCTCTGGCCACTCTGTTAATGTAAAACCCTGAAGTTCTGACGTTGCCACTCAGGGTTGTTGTTAAGCTACAGCTGTTTGGTAAATAGAAGCATGTTTCTGTCATTGTAAGAGGTAACTCCAGGTTGGCATCCGGAGGATTGATCCGATATGTTAGTTCTCCAAAATTCCTGTCCAGATTATTTGAAAGGAATTCTGACATTATATATTCATATATGCTTATTGGCAGTCCCAAGTAATGGTGAACTGCTTATTGTCAAAGTTCTCCTTTGGTACCTGTTACTCTCCAAAGGTCTGTGGTAGAGTGGATATTTTTCCAGCTCTGACGAAGGAATCCTTCCCCACTTTTTTTTTCTGTTTACCACCTATTTATGGGATATTAGGTCAGAATAGTATGTTAAAAGGGAAGAAAATAAGGACAAAAATGCATTTCCAACATTAATAAAACCACTGCAGTGTTCTGCTCAAAAGCTCCTGGATCAGATTAACTTGACCTTTGTCACAAATCTGGACTTCTTGTTAGAAATGTCAGTGATATCATTGGATAAGCACAGATGAAATGTAGGGGTTTTGTGAGGAAACCACATATACCTATGGTCAAAATAGCATCCACTTTATGTTCCCTTTCACATTGTAAAACAACAGCAACTGGAAGAATACGAACTCAAATGTAAGGGTTTGTATTAGATCATAAGTACATTTTTGAATTGCCCACATTTCTGAAAAGCACTACTATATGCCAGAGATTTAAATATTTCTACTCAACTTCTGCCAAGATGGAGGCTTAGGTGGAAGCACTTCACCTTCTCACACAACCAATTTTAAAAACAACAAAGTTTTAGCAACAAAAACTCAGCCAAACCACAGAAAATTGAACTACACCGATGTCTGACAACAACGAACCCTTCAGCCAAACCGGTAAGAGGGGCAGAGCCAGCAGCAGAGCGAGTTCAAGCAGGAAAGATCCACCAGACCAACCCGGACCATACGACCCAGGTGCACCACCAGCCGTGGGTGGATCCCAGGTGTGGAGTGGCGGGCAGACCCACTTAGGGTGCAAGGTGGTGGACCCACTGAGGGCTGATTGAAGTCACACATTTGTGCGCAGATAAACCAGTGAAGGAGCCAGCAGTGAGATGGACTGCAAAGGCCCAAGCGGCAGGAAGCAGCAGAGGGAACCACCATTGTCCCTCTGACCCTGCCCCCACATACAACATCACAAAGCAGCGACCTGCGTGGCAGCGACCTGCATGGCCCCGCCCTGGTGAACAACTAAGGCTCTGCTCCTCATATGTAACAGGCATGAACAGATCCAAACGTGCCTCAAGGACAACTCAGAGCTCCAGAGCTGATAAATCTAAGCGATGAAGAAATAGCCAAACTTTCAGATGCACAGTTCAAAACACTGGTGATCAGGATGCTCACAGAACTGGTTGATTTTAGTCACAAATTAGAGGACCATATGGAAGCTAAACTAATTGAAATGAAGGGAAATACACAGGAAACCAATAGTAATGGAAAGGAAACTGGGACTCAGATCAAAGGAGTGGACCAGAAGAAGGAAAAAAATGACCAAACAGAAAAGGATGAAGAAACAAGAATTCAAAAAAAATAAGTAGAGGCTTAGGAACCTTCAGGACATCTTTAAATGTTCTAACATCCGAATTATAGGGGTACCAGAAGGGGAAGAGGAACAGCCACAAGTGGAAAACTTATTTGAACAAATAATAAAGGAGAATTTCCCCAATCTGGCAAAGGAAATAAACTTCCAGGAAATTCAGGAAGCTCAGAGAGTCCCAAAGAAGTTGGACCCAAGAAGGAACACACCAAGGCACATCATAATTACATTAGTCAAGATTAAAATGAAGGAGAGAATTCTAGAAGCAGCAAGAGATAAGGGGACAGTCACCTACAAAGGAGTTCCCATCAGACTGTCTGCGGATTTCTCAAAAGAGACCTTACAGGCAAGAAGGGGTCGGAAAGAAGTACTCCAAGTCATGAAATCCAAAGACCTACATCCAAGATTGATCTATCCAGCAAAGCTTTCATTTAGAATGGAAGGACAGATAAAGTGCTTCACAGATGAGATCAAATTTAAGGAGTTCATCATCACCAAGCCCTTATTATATGAAATATTAAAGGGACTTACCTAAGAAAAAGAAGATAAAAAAGATGAACAGTGAAAGGACAGCAAACTCACAGTTATTAGCAACCACACCTAAAACAAAAGCAAACAAAGAGGGCAGCTAAATCAGGAGCAGAACCATAGAAATGAAGATCACATGGAGGGTTAGCAACAGGGGAGTGGGAGAAGGAGAAGGGGGAAGAAGGTACAGAAAATAAGTAGCATAGATGGTAGATAGAAAATAGATAAGGGGAGGGCAAGAATAGTATGGGAAATATAGAATCTAAAGAACTTGAGACACGTGGTCATAAACTAAAGGGGGGAATCTGGGGGAGGGGTGTGCAGGGTGAAGGGGAATGAAGGGGGGAAATAGAACAACTGTAATGGCATAATTAATAAAATATATTTAAAAAAGAAAAAAAATATTTCTACTCAGAGCCATTTCCTTTTCTGCCTCTTAATATGTCTTTGTATTAGCCTATTTCTAGGGAATGGCAATCAGTACACAAGTCTGTCTAGTGTCACTAAAACCAACTAGTAAGCTTAGAATCAATTACGTAACCCAGGAGAGAAAAGATGTTTGGTTCACAATGGAATCAACTAATTGAGAACTAAGTGTTGTATTATCTTTTGGAGAGAATGAGATCATGTTGAGGCAATAAAATATTTCATGTACTTTATACCATTTACTGGTTATATGTTAACTTAAACAAAAGGAAAGCCAAGTCAATATTCGTCAAAGTAGTATGTTACCTGAGAGACAGTCTGGGATCCAGAATCAGAAGCTAAGAAGAAGCAGAAACCTCAGTAGAACATAAAATGTAATTTCTCTGCACCAAATAATGGCCCAAAAGCCTTCTATTCTTGAGACAAAAACTCTAGGAACAAATGATAAATATGACATGAGATCATTGGGGATTAAAAGCTTTCTTTTTAGGTATTGAAAAAAATGAGTAGCTCTGAGGGATTTGGAAGATGTCCATCTTGTTTCCTGCACTTTTGTGAGCATGCAAAGACTGTATAGACGGTGCAGTATTGTAATTGCTGTTCTAAAACCTGGGAGGTTTACATCACTCATACATTCTCACCCCTTTTCCATCTGTGAGCTCCTCCCTACTGTATGTAATCACTGAATTCCCCTCCCTATGCGCCTCCTTAACCCCTCTCTCCATAAATTGGGCACTAAATGCCCAGGATTGACAATATTGAAGATTTGTACAGTTTATTTCACTGCCGTATTTTATGACCCTCTAAGAATTTCTCACCTCTTTTCTCAGTAATTGTGACCCAGTTGAGAATAACAAAACAGTGGTGACAATATTAAGCTGTGATGTAGAAGTTCTCACCACATCGAATAAGGCCCATCTCTTTAGAAAGCAAGGTGCCAAAAAAAAGCTTTCTTTACACCTGAAAGGCAATAAGAGAAAAAAATTTATATATAAGCAATGGGAAAATGTTATGTATATGTACGTATGCCTTCCATTCTTTTCAAAATTTATATTCAGTGAATGGATGAGTGTTTCACTCACAAGGAAACGTTTTGGTTGCTGCTACATTAAAAATAGTTTCAAGGTCACCTATGAATTGAAGCCTTGACAAAGGCAAAGTGCAGGGGAGAAAGGGAGAAAAGAAGGCAAAGAGATCAAAATTGAAGAGGGGTGTGGTTACACAAGGGTGGAGGGAGAAGGTGGGCATCTGAGAGGAAGGGGCTCTGGCCCTCCCCGGGTTCTCCATGGTCACTCACTTTTCCACCCCTCCTCCCCAGGGCCCTTCCTGTTCCTAACCAGTAACACCCCTCTCTACCTGGGCTCAAAACTTCGGTACTCACCTGGTGAACACAGGTTGTATTTAATTAAATCTCTGTTGGTCATGTCAGTGGATGTTTCAAAAATGGGCTAACAAAGGTCACGGTTTACCCTGATTGCTTTATTTCCCATTTCAGTAAGTGTATGGCTGATCTGGGACTCTCTTCTTCTTCCCAGTTCTTCTCCCTGGCCTCCTCTTCCTCCTACTTCCTTGTTTTTTTTAGCAAGTGACATACTTTCTTCAGAACTGTGTCTTACAGAATAGTTCCGTCTGCAATATTATATTACTGTGAATATTTGAACCAACTAAAAATTCTGCCTTCCCTAAGTAGTATATGAAGCACTTAATGACACTTGGTACATGTTGTATCAAACAGACCCTTTCACACTCACTATCATTTTGAAAACCAGCGGATAACTTCATTAAGAAAAGCTCTGTGGATAGTATTTCTGTTTAACATCTACTGGTGTATCTTATATTTGACATTCAAAAGACACTCAGAGTCAACATCTAAACTAATCATATGGTATAGTTGTTTGGGACCCCCAAATTTACTACACTTGCTTATTTAATGTTCAGATAACTTTTTCTGGTGATTCAATACTTGCATCTATTTCCTAACCTCTGTGAATAAATATGGCTTCTTTGTTAAAATGCGGGTGAGCATTCCTAGGTCTGGTCAATGCGGTTTAAGTTGAATTGGTCTTCCCTGCATTGGGCACTCCTCCCGTCCTAACTGCGGGCTGGGGGGAGATGCACATGTGGGGGGTCTCGCCCGAGCCCACACCTGGGACCCTCCACTGCCCCTTTCTGTGGCTCTGTTTAGAGTTTTTGTTGAGCAATGGCAGCCTTCAGCTAACATCAAATTACATACATTTTTTTCAGTTTTTGTATTTCATTTTCTCTCTTATCTGAAGTTATGAATAAAGTCCTGCCTAAAAGGGTCACTTCACGTGTAAAAATCAGCTAAGTTCCTAACATTAAATAAGTAAATAAGCATGCTAATACCATCTTCAGAATAATATTTTAAAATATGAGAAAAAGATTAGACTGAAGAATCATACATAAAGCAACAACATCTCAAGTTAATTTAAACTCATAAAAACCAAAGCATCTGCATAATTATTTACTATAATTTGAAATAAGTCTTTGCTCAATATTCAAAGCAGCCCATATATATATAAAGATGATAAAATCTACAAACATGCATTTGTATGACAGTGGAAGTTATATCTGTATCTATGCATATAGTGAGAGCTCTTTCTATAAATATATGGAGAAATAGAGAGAGATATATAACTACAGGCAGTAAAAATCAACAGCAAATAGCTTCTTTCCTCCTGCTCCCTACTCAGGTGGGAAAATTATATTGGTCTCACCTAAGTTCCAGGCTGTCTGGAAAACTTGGAAGGCATAGTGTGTTCCAAAACGGAGGTCCTAAATTCTGTGATTGTATAGCCTGGCAGTATGGAAGTGATCATCAAGAACATTAGGGGAGATTCAGCATCCTCTGCACCCCAAGCCTGTGAAATTTATATCAGCTCTGTGGAAGTGCAATTCCCCTTCTGTGAACTGAAGGAGAAACCATTCACTTTATACCACAAAAACGTAGTGAAGAGCCTCCAGGGAAGTGGTCCATGTGACAAGTTCTGCCTCTGACGCTCATGCAGAAAGAGAACAAGTCCAGTGATGAGGCACAATCAGTTCCATTTCATGTTCACATTACAGTGTGTTTTTATTTTTATCCAAACATATTCCTCCAACCTAATCTTAGAAAAAAATTTTTTTAATTTTGTGATTTCTGATTATTGAAATGATCTCATCTATGAAAATTCTTTGTAAAACTTCTTCTCTGAAGGGTGTGTTGATCTTTCCAGGCAAAAGCAATAATTTCTATATAATCTTTGTCCTCTTCCTAAAGTACTTGTTTCATTCGGGTTTGTAAGGTCTGGCTTCCCCTCTTTGCTGATACAAACCTGCCGTCTTCAGAGGTTTCTTCTAGGAGGACACAGCCCCCGGGTGCATAGCTTGGTCAGTGTAGTGAGCATCAGATTTCAACCTCTACCAACCTCCCCCACTATTTGCTCTTCTGGCCATGCACAAATGGTGCAACTGGACGTAGAAGCTATGATTTTATCTCAGGTTACAAATCGTCTACACACTTTTATCCCCTAAAGCTTATGTTTGGGATGTCAGCCTCCTCTTTCTTTCCCATCTGTGTATAGTGCAAATTCGGTTTGTGTGAAGCATGGTCACATGCTCAGATATTTGGAGACTTTTTTATATTCCCTGGCTCATAATACATATGATTCCCAAGTGGTAATTATCTAACTAAATATGCTGCATTTGCTTTCTTCTGACATGTTTTAGCTGTCACATCTTAAGCACGTCACTGTACTTGTGGTCCATTTGGAAGGATGAGATGGTGGAATCTCATCACACAGGTGAGATGGGGAAGCTGAGGGCAGTGACTGTCGAGAGTCCTCACTTGTCATTTAGCTGGTGTCTGAATGCATACCTTAGTCCTCAGTTCTACATCAGTGTTAAGACAGAAAAAAAAAAGAGGAAGTCGATACTTCTTTAATATGTTTGTAATTATGTAAATCTGCCGCTATAGAATGTTAAAACTAACCAGGAAATAGCCATGCTGGATGCAATATCCACATAGCATTAAAATATAAAACCAAATTATACCACCTGAAAAGAGAGAAAGCCCTTTTGTCACTTAATCTACTTTCCTTGCAAGTGAAATCCCTAAAGGCAGCAACATTGTGTTTGAGGAAATGTAGTAAGAATTACACAGAGGTCTCAGGAGTTCTGTTTTCCTAAGTAACTGGCTTTATGCTAGGACTAGATGCCCTGCAGAGCAATTTATATCAACCTGTACAACAGTTCTTTAATACGCGTGTCATTTTCCCCATTCTAGCAATGAAACAACTGGTTGGAATACCTTGCTCCCTATCTCATAGCTGCTAAGTAGCAGAGCTGAGATTCACGGGCAGAGTTCCCAGCTGGCCTGTGTACTCAACACCATATCTGTGAGCTACACATTTCACTATCGAGCTCTAGATGACAAACACTCGGCACCATGAGAAATATATGCCACACAGGACTATAAACTCACACAGGACTTTAGTTTTTCAGGGGAAATCCATTTGGGGGAAATTAACGTCCAATGTATCCTCACGCTTAACACCTAAAGAGAACCAGCACCTTCAATACTAGAAAACCAGATATACCAAATGTAACCATTCCAGTGATTTCTTATTCAAAGGAGCCATTCCTTTAACTGGGATTCTTCATTCAAAATGATTATTTCACAGTGCAATTAATTTGCTTTCATCCTATAATTACATACTTCAGACTTCATTCCCTGAACAAGATCTATTGGAGCAGTTCATTCAGTGGAGAATGGAGAACTAAGTTGTCAGTTCCAGCTTTCCCCAATGGGTGTTCATGGGGGAGGCAGACAGTCAAATGAATTGGAGCTGATAATTTGGAGGAAAATAATCTCAGCCATTTGAGACTCAGGAAACTAGCAAATGTTCTCCTGTGATAAATTTTCTATGTTAATGCATTCATAAGTTTATGTTACAGAATTTAAAGTAAGGTATCTATTTTGATTTTTAAAGTCTTCTTAATGCAATCAGGCCTGGATTTTTTTCTTAATGTTTCTCAAAGTATGATGCAGAAACAATTTTCTCTGAAAATGCTATTTTGATAGCCATATGGTATATGCACAAGTATTTGATAGACATATGACATTTTGAATAAAGATATCAATGTTGGCAACCAATTTCTATTATTATAGAAGAGCATTTTCATTATCAGCTTCAACTGAGGCATTCAGATCTGAATGAATTTCAAGACTAAACCTCTTTAATTAACTCCTCTGCAGCTCTGAAACATGTTGGCAGCTAATGGAATTTGAAGATGGAGTAGCATCTGGTCTTGGGATGGTTTCTGTCATCTTGGCTCACTAAGAAATGCACCTTTGGAGTGTTGCCAATCAAATCCCTTCTACCATCATTAAAATTAATTTCACAAACTAATATAATTCAAGGACATAATAACTTAACTTACTTAATGCTATTAGCCATGAATGCAGTGCTAAAAATAAGGACTATCTTTAAATAGTGTTATTATGCATATCTAACATTGTATAATTGTTATCTAATTCTTCCTAGGTCAAATTTTTACTCCCTTCTGGGTTATTTTATTAGAAATAAACTTATATTTGCGCCCTGGCTGGTGTAGCTCAGTGGATTGAGCATGGGCCTGCGAACCAGACAATTGTGGTCCATTCCCAGTCAGGGCACATGCCTGGGTTGCAGACCAGTTCCCTGCAGGCCAGTTCCCAGCAGGGGACACACAAAAGGCAACCATACATTGATGTTTCTCTCCCTCTCTCCTTCCCTTCCCCTCTAAGGATAAATAAATAAAATCTTAAAAAAAAAGGAAAGAAACTTATATTTGCATAGTCTTTGAATTGAATACACATTTTAAGACTGTGCGTGAGTTTAAAATTTGACTTTATTTGTCTTCCATTTCTACAACTGCACTAAAATATAGCATTTTTAAATGGTAATTAATCAAAAAAATTGTTCTTCTATGTTAATTGAAAACATATATTTAATATACCCATGTAATACTAATTTGTGGTTAGTTGTACCTCATAGTTCATGGCTTTTCTGGTTGTAATTATAAAGAAAAAGACCATTTGATTTGCCAGCAATAGACGTCTTTTCTTCCAGGAATATCTCTATACTACTCATTAATCACCTTAATAATTTGACTCTATTTTCCATTGCATATATTGATAAGTTGTATGTATATAATATTAAAATATTGATTGCAGATAGGAATGGAAACTCAAGTTCATGTTTGACTATTTCCTCTTTCATGGGAAATACAATTCTCTTTTCACTACAGACCAATATGTAAACAAGTAGACACCATTAGGGTAATCTAATTTCTATTAGAAGTTTACATTTCAAATCACTTATGCATATACATTTTCAACAATGGCATGGTCAATTCGTCCCCACAAAGTTCAAGTGCGCAGAAGGCCACCTGAATGGCTTGGTGGGTGCTGTATTGGAACCTTACCTTTATTCAGACCCAGATTGAAAACATTTATTTCTTTGAAGTAAAAATTTAAAAAATAGCTAGGAACAATTTGCTGTCCTCCTCACTTCCACAATTTCCTTTAACTCATCCCTTAATACAATTCCAGTTTTTACATAATTCTCCAGTGTTTTCTTTTTCCTCAAGTTAGTGCAGTCTGGAAATATTTTTGCTGCTTTATTTATTTGCTGGTGGCTTTTGTCTGAGCAGTTGTCTGGTAATCATGTTTTAGTTTGTGGGATGAGTTAAAATGGAAACCTTATTTTGCTTTTCCCATTATCTACATCAATTAGAACTTACTCTTTACTTTGAACTTATTTCTGTCCCCAAAAAGCAATAAGGAAAAGAAAAAGTATTTCTATCTCTGAGTCAGAAATCTAAACTTTTTTCTTATTTGGTCTTTCCAATCCAAAATAAGTAATTGCTTTCTAAAGATGAGAAAAATAGCTCACTTTCCATTTTCAGTGTCCACAGCGGCTCTGTCAATGGTCTAGCAAAGATAGAATTTGCCAGAAGCTCTAAACGTATACTTTTATGAAACTCTTTCTCTACATATTTTTCACATCACATGAGAATAATTTCAAGGTGATTTAGTCAAAATTTGGAAAAGCAAAATTTGAGAAATAAAACTTTCTGAAGAGATAGCATTAAAGAAATTCACGAGATTAAAAAAGGTTGACATTTCAAGTGTCTTCATTTAACAAAACAGGAACCAAGTTCTAAAGGATTCAAGAGACAGTTAGTGAAAAGTGAGAATTACAGTTCCGGTTCTGCTACTTTTTTCAGTGCAAACTTTTGCAATTTTTTTTTACCTTTCTGAACCTGAGATTTTCATCTCTAGCATGAGCAATCTCTAAGATGTCTTCCAAGCAATATTTTAGGCTTTATGTGGCAAAACGGAAAGTTTCTTGCCTTTGTCTAGTACTCTTTTCAAATCTAGAGATTCCTACTCATGTCTGACTCCTTATTATAAAGATACATTTTTTTAAAAAATCATTGATTTTCTAGTAACTTTTGTAACAACTGCTTTCTTTGGGTTTTGTAAAACAACCAACCAACCGAAAAACAAGCACCCCATACATTTGTATTTCACTCCCTAAGAGCAATTTTTTCAGATAAACTTGACTGACTTTTTTTTAATGCTGTCTTCTCATTTTATGTATTTCATGGTAAAAAGTTCTCATTGTTAGTAAGTAAATGTTATTTGAATAATGCTGTAATCCAGAAGTTGGCTACACTTGTTTTCAGCTGCCCCTAACATTCTTCCTTTAAATTTTCCATTTGCTTATTATATTTTCATGATTTTTAAGTTAAATGTACTATTAGTGACATTAATCCTGCATAGATTTGTGTGATTTAATTTTATTTTACTTTATTTCACCTGGATAATTTTGTGTTGTTACAACCAAAGCAGTTTTAAGATTTATTATATCAATTTAGGACACATACACATGTACAAACATTCAAACTAGATTAATATTTAAAATATGCAAATGTTTAATAGTCCCAGAAAGCGTGTGAATAATAGAAACAATGTACATATCACCATCTTCTATTTCCAAGTTTGGGTTTTTCCCCCCAATTCTATCATGTACTAACCACCCATTTTTTCTCCTTGAATAACTCACTCATCCCCTGCATATACACAAATATCCTCAAATTTCTCTGTGGAACAGCCCTGCCTAGAGGCTCTAGACCCATATTTTTAGCTTTCTACTAGTCATTTCCATCTGGGAATCTATCTCCTCTTTCAACATGTCTTATCTTGGCAGCCCTTACACTTAAAATGATAGAGTGATATAACTGGTCCTGAAATCAGTTAGTCTTCTCTAAATCCCTTATTTCTAGTAATTGCACTTCCCACTACTCCCAAATCAGGGAGGCTCCAAATCTTTGATTATTCTTTTACTTGTGCTTTCTTTGCACCACACTAAACCTATAGACCTTCCTAACATAACTCACCCTGCCCTTGCATTAAATTCCTCATCGCCCCCATCCTCCTTCATGATCTCACCACCTCAGGTGGCAGCGTCTTGGCTGGTCCCTGTATGTAGGGCTCATCCCATTCCAGTCACTTGCCCAATTACACTTCCTCAAGTACAAATTACTGAACCCAACTCAAAACTCTTCCGAGCTTCCCCTTAGCCAGTCTCATAAAGGCTCTTTATTGTCAGGAAGGGAGACCCAAATCTGATTCCATCTATCTCTTCTCTACCTCAGTATAAGTACCCAGTATTCTAACCTGTTTTGTATTTACTGTTCACCTGAAGGTGTACAGTAACGTTAGTTAGATCCTATTACTACAATAGTAACAGTTATTCTCACCTTGTATTTGACTGGGATTCTGTCTCTGGCTATAAAGAAGTAACTGGTAGGAAAGGGACACTTACGACATAAGCACCTCTAACACTGAATCCATCTATGAGGCGTGTGTTTTCAGGCTTTGGAAAACAGCTTGTGTGGGCCTTGATTCTTAATAGAAAAGAAGCACACGAGGAGTCTAGCTTTCTGCGGACTCTGGCACATGGAGGGGAAGAAGAGGTCTCCATAAATTGAGGAACAGGTAGAACATGGCACTGCTGAAGAGACTAGAATTTGAAGACCAGGGTATCGGAGAAGAGGAAAATGTAAAATTTGCATGGTGAAGTCCCTTGGGTCCTTGGCTGAGGGCTGGGTGCACATGCATAAGAATGAGTCACTAAAAGTCTCACGTATATGGGACAACTCACAGAAACTGGGAAAACACTTGACTTACCGGTCAAGTATTACTGGATTGCCAACACGGATACAACTCAGGAACAGCCAAGTGGAAGAGTTGCATGGGCGAAGAGGCAGGCACAGAGCTCCCACGCCTCTTCTATGTGCGGCACTCTCCCAGCCCCTCAGTGTATCCATCATCTGGGAAGCTCTCTGAACCCCATCATTGAAGGTTTTATGGGGGTTACAATGCATAGACATCATGGATCACACCAACGGCTGCTGGCGATTAACTCAATCTTCAGCACCTCTTCCTCCTCCCCACTTCAGCTGGAGCTACAGTTCCAAGCTCGTAATAAAGTCTTGGCTCTCTAGCAAGCAGCACCCACCCTTGTTTCAGGAACAATCAAGACTACTCTGTGGTTACAGAAAGCAGATAATGGTTGGGCTCTGACTACAAAGGGCGTGAGGAAACTCTCAGAGGTGATGGAAATGTTCTGTACCTTGATTCAAGTGTGAATTTCCTGATTGTGTCTGGAGAGAGAGATTGATCAAATTATGTACTTGTGTGCATTTCAGTTCAGGCACATTTTTATCTTGAACTTTAAAAAAATTTAAGTATTTCAATAAATTCAATTTGAACAGGAAAAGAAAACAAAGAATGAGAAAAAACATCTGAACTTCATCTCTTCTGTTTCTGTTTTTTATTCTTTTAACTTATTTTCTTTTCTTTAAATCTTACCAGTCTCCCAACCCATTTCAGATGGCTTCTTGAGGAATTTCCCTAAAGATGCATTTATATAGCAACTACCAGAAAATATTGTGCCTTATAGCTATTTGTGTAAATGAGACATCTGTAGATATAAATGTACACTGCCTAAGGCAAACATAATAATATCCCTGTTCATTTGAGAAAAAAAAATGATTGAACCAGACATTGGGCTGTAAAAACTAAGAAGAAAGGATATGGTTTCGGACTTCAAGAGTATTTTTGCTTTGAATTATTTTGTTCACTGAGTGAATCTATTATTAGAATTTAATACCCAACATTCATTTCGCAGATATGGAAGTATTACCTATGACATGTACTAAAACATTGCTAGCCATTGCAAATAACAACGATGTCCAATCAGTTGTGGTTTATGATTTAAAGCATCCCACCATTAATGTCCAAATCAAACAAGTGAATAAGTAACTTATAAAAATTCAAAGAAGTACCAAATGCTACATAAGGCTAAAAGAAGCAGCCTAAGCAAATGCCCTGAAGGGAGGGAAATTTAACTAGAGACTTGAAGAGAAAATATTAGGTTCAACCTTACAACCTCACAATATTGCTGAGATTCCACCATTTTTGACCTGCACAAATGACAGTTACATTAGCCAAGGCAGTATCTATAGGGGCAGTGTTTCTGGCAAGAGGAGGGTGTGTGGAAAAGCCCCAAAGGAAAATCCAGTGTGATGTATTCAAATAGCTGAACAATTTAGTTCAATTCCTGGAAGGCTAATTCCCCCAGGTGAGAGTTGAAGCTGGAGCAACAAAAAGGTAAAATGATAGAATCAGATGCCTATTATTTCACCTTGGGGATGGAGCAGAAAGAGACAGAGAGACAGAGCACTAACACAAGAAATGGTGGCTGTGATCAAAGCTGGGTTTGGCCTTTACACTTCTACAGTTGGTATTCCAGTGGGGCCACTGCATCCGTCTGGGAATGATCCAGAGCATCACACATCTGTGTTCCTGTTCTCACTGTGTAAATCCTGGCTGTAGAGCTGTTTTCCAGCTGGTGCTCTTGCATTAATATACTGCTAACTCTGGAAAGCTATAATGCCCTAGAAAATATGAGAATTATGCTTGGGCATGTATAGTCCACACCTAAATTTATCCTTCTATAGGAATTAAGGATTGGTTCTAAATAGCATTACTATATTAAGAATAGTTGCAAGACACAGCCCACTATATGTGCATAATCAACTGAAATGAATTTTTTAAACTTTTAAAAAATATTAACTAATTCCTAAAGGCTATCTGATTATACTCACCGTTTTATTATAGATCTCTAGATTCTTTTCACTTCCTCATTGTACACTAAATAAAAAACTTGTTTTACCCTCAGTATATAAAATTTCAAGTTCTGTAATTCTTTTTAAAACACATTTTAGTAGCCAGTAATGCTAATTGTCAGGAAATACATCCATATAGTACAGTGTAAATTTTTAATTCACTCATTTGTCACTTCCTCCCATCAGCACTTCCCTGTCATTTGCGGAGAGCTTGCATGCTGAGTGCACAGAGCCAGAGGGCTTAAGGGACTTCAAGACATTGACTGTGCTGTGTTTAGGTCCTTGACAAAGATGAGGGATGTCAGTTTCTCAGTTTAGTGAGTTACCCACTGAATGCAGCAATGCAGAGGAGTGCGGGAGACAGGAAATAAAGGCTTTTCAATAATGGATCCTGTTTATTTGCTGGTTGTCAGTGATTTAACTCGACTCCTTCTGATCCGCTCTCTATTGGCAGATGAACTCAGTGCACCACTGCCATCAAATAGCTGTAATGTTCCTAACGTTCAGAACAGTTTTCATTAATGCGCATTTATTTATTTCTTCTCTTTGCTTTTGGTCTTGACCTGAACCTCTGTCATCTATGGAAGATTAGGTGGACCAAGCTCATGTACTGGCAACATGAACCAATATGCACACATATCCATATACACACAAGAATGTTCAGTAAATGTGTGTTATTCTCATGTGGTTAAAAATGTAGTAACCCAAGTTTTATAATCTTTATAAAACCTTAAGAAGAAGTTTACTGTAATATGTGGATATAGGCATTCAGAAAATATTAATTGTGGAGCTAATAAATAAAAATAGATGAATATAGTAAATCTTGAAAAATTAGAATTTTACTTTAGTGAAAAAATAAACAATGTTCTCCTAAATGGTGATTTTGAGATTGTGATTTTTAGTTACGTTAAAGACAGTTATACAAATTTATATGGCAAAAGTCATAGAGCTAACTAAGAAACAACCCTGGTTTTTGTCATTAAAATACACAAGGCATTAATAAAATACAAGGCTTTAAATTTATTAGTATTAGGAAGTTATGTGAAATAAGCTTATCAAAATCATGTTTTAGATATTTTGATTAGAATGGCAATTAAAGGCATTCAAAATGTACTTGTAAGAATATATTTGAAATCTGAAAAATGGCTTTTGTCCTGTCAGTCTTTAGACTAATTGTCACTAAATGGTGGCTAAATATCAGAACCACTATTGCCATTTAAATTATTGCCACATTTCATAAAATCTAAGGCATGTTTAACACACACCATTATTTAATTACCACGGAGAGACAGGACAGAAGGAAGAAAAGAAGAAACAAAAGAGGGAAGAGAGGAAGAAAGGGAGGAAGAGAAGGAGGGAAGGAGAAAAGGAGACAGGAGTGAAGAAGGGAAAGAGCAGGAGGAGGTAGGGAAGGTTGGGAGAGGGAGGGACTAACTAGAGGGATACGAAGCTTTTGTGTTACTTAAAATTTTCATTGTATACGTATTGGAAAACGTTCTTTTAAACTCATCTAGATAAAATGTTAATCATATATTATTATTATTGTACCTTTATTAAATTGGGTAAGTAGTTCTAAAACTTTTCCACAGTTTTTTTGTTCTGATTCACTTTTGATGCTGTCGTCAACACCTCGGTGTTTCACACGTTGTCATTCCTGGTGACATCAGAGGGATGAGGGCACAGCACAGTTTAAAAACAGTTTCACAGTTTCCCCTGTGTCTTTTGAACTGTTGTGGCACATTCTTGTCACTGAAACACAAAACACAGTTTTGTTTTTTTTTATTTTACTAGAATATGTCACTGGAAGGTTGTCAAACAACTCCCAGAACTGACATTCCTTCCTCAAAGTCCTTCACAAGTTTTTTGTGCCCAAGCACCCAAAGTCAAAACATCTTCTGTCACTGTATATTTGGTCCCCTTTACTCTTCACTGTCCCTTCCTTGTGTGGTGGAGACACAATGCAGTATACAGAACATGTATCACAGAAATGTGCACTTGAAACTTATGTAATTTTATAAAGTAATGGATTGACCTTAGTGATGATAACCATGCCCAAATTCCCACTGTGGTGACTATGTAGACAGATAAGAAAACCAGAAAGAGTAGAACCTGAAGTTCTAGACATTCTGAAAAACCCAGGAGTGTAAAAGTGGGTATGAAACTTTGATTTCCTTCAGATAACATCATGATTTCTGTTCAATAAAGGGCCAAATGTCATTCCTGAAAAGTAGAACAGAGTAGAAAGGAGACACAAAGAGAACAAAGAGGCTGGCTGTCCCTGTGAAGTTGACATGGAACAGTGACTTTCCGAGTATGGTCCTCAAACCGGCAGCAGCAGGGGCACCTGAGAATTTGTCAGGGATGCACATTCTCTAGTCCCATCACCAGCTTTCTGAATCAAAATCTCTGGCATGAGGCCCACAATTTGGGAATTAACTCATCCTCTAGGCAATTTGATGCATGCAGAATGGTGAAAAACACCGATACAGAAAATATACAGTAATCATTCAGTAGGTTAAAATTCCACCCTTGTTGATGTTATTAATATGAAACTGAAATATAAATTCAGGGCATCAAAGAAATTGCAAAACACAGAAGCAAGAAAAGTAGAACAGAAGCACAGAAGACAGTGTTACAGTTCTAAGAATTACACAAAGGGTCATGGAGATTGCTTGGCATTTCACATGGTGAATCTTAATATTCTTTTTACATTTTCAACCTTTCAAGGCATCATACAGAAGAGAATAACCATTGAATCAATGAGTTTAAGTTTGTCTTAAAATGTGTCTATGAGACTGATGCAATATACAGATGTTGTATTATGAAATTGTATACTTGAAACCCATGTAATTTTATTAACCAGTGCCACCCTGATAAATAAAGTTTTTGAAAAGGGAAAAAAAGGGGTTACTGGAATGAAGCACAGAGGGAGCAGTTTCCTACATATGAGGGGGCTTGAGAACTGTGACATGACCACCATCAACCTGAAAGGGACTGCAGGAAGCTGATTTCAGAGGGGTAAAATGTGGAAAAGCATGCATCTCAGAGTTATTGAAGGCACTATCGCATCATTCAGTTCCTTTCCCTTTATTGAACCTGTGTGGTTAACTCAAAGATAGCTGTTGTTTATCTTCTGGGGGGCTCTGCTTCAAAACTCTCCAGGTAGTTCAGAGCTTGAGGGCTTTGCTTTATGTGGTTTCCACTTTTCACAGGTCAGTCACTAGCAGCAAAAGTTGTCTCTTGAATTAGTGTTTTGGGTTTCTTTGGATATATTCTCAGAAGTGGGATCACTGGGTCAAAAGGCAGATGCATTTTTCATTTTGTGAGGTGTCTCCAATACTGTTTTCCACAGTGGCCACACCAGTCTGCATTCCCACCAACAGTGCAAAAGGGCTCCCTTTTCTCCATATCCTGTGTTCACCTGTTTGTTGATTTATTGATGACGGCCATTCTGACAGGTGCGAGGTGATATCTCATTATGGCTTTAATTGCATTTTTCTGAAGATCAGTGACGTTGAACATCTTTTCATATATGTCTTTTTTTGGAGAAGTATCTATTCAGGTCCTTTGCCCATTTTTTAATTGGATTTTTTATTGGTGTTTTATAAATTCTTTATAAATTTCTGATATTGACCCCTTATCAGATATATTGGTGAACATGTTCTCCCATTCCAAGTGTTGTCTTTGTCTTTTAAATTTGTTGATGGTCTCCTTTGCTGTGCATACACTTTTTAGTTTTATGTAGTCCTATTTGATTATTTTTCTTTTGTTCCCTTGCCTGGGAAAATACCTCAAATAAAATATTGCTATGAGCAATGTCCGAGATATTACTGCCTATGTTTTCTTCTAGAACATAAACACCCCTAGTTCATTACAGCATTATTTACAGTTGTCAAAATATGCAAGCAGCCCAAGTGTCCATCAGTCGAGAACTATGGGACATTTATACAATAGAATACTATTTGGCCATAAAAAAGGAAAATTTTACCCTTTGCAACAGCATGAATGGACCTGGAGAACATTATGCTAAGTGAAATAAGCCAGTCACAGAATGATAAATACCAAATTGGTTCACATATATGTGGAATCTAATGAACAAACTAAACTAACAAGTAAAATAAAAATAGACATATTAATAGAGAGCAGGATGACATTTCTTCATCTGGTAGGGGGTAGGTTAAAGTGTGGAGAGATGGAGGAAAAAGGAGAAAGGACTCATGGACTTGGGCAACAGTGGTGATTGTTGGGGAGAGAAGGATATCAAAGGACTAAATGGTAATGGAAAAATACAATAAAAATAAATATTATAGTAAAATACACATAATATAAAACTTTTTTAAAAAATAAGTTATTTATTGAGATGGAGAGCTGATATCTTCCTTGTTGACAGCATGAAGTAGGTTGGAATGATCTCTGTGGTGGTGACTGGAACAGAGAATGTGGACAACAAAGAACCTTCAACAAATACTCTGAAGACCGAAGATGTGGTTGTATAATCTCTCCAGTCTGCATTGATATGGGATGTTTCTATGGCCATGCTCAGCAGAGAATATAGAAGCAGAGATCAAAGTTAGGAAAGTTTTATAGAGAAAACTTTGAAGGAAAGTCTGTAAAGGGCCTCCCTGCACTTACTTCCTTGAGTGTTGTATAAGCTCATTGCCAAGGGTAACACTGCAAACAGATTATGCAAAAAGCAGAGTTGTAAAACCACTTACCAATTTCATTTCTGCATAATGTGTATGGGAATTTAAACTGAAAAAAGTATATATGCATACATAGACATTAATATGATCCAGATTCACCTTGCTTGATCTGTTGGTCTTATCTGACTGTGGTTTATACTCATGGGCCTATTTATGGGTGTTCATATTTTATGTAATTGCATGCATTCTAAAATCCAGAAAGTGCCTTAGAATGAAATTATTTAGAGCTATTTTTAAGCCTAAATGATTTATTTTTAACTAAATCAAAGAATAACCTGCTGCAAGTACAGCCTTTACAGTTCTCTTATGGAAATAAGTCAGAGATCATTGACTCAGTACCACTGTACTTCCCATAGTAACAGCCAAATGATTGTGTGTCATTGTCACTTAAAAAAGTGAGGATCTTGGAGTCCCATTAGTGGCCATTTCAGTTACTAAAACCATGAGTTTGCATAATGTGTACTTCCTGGGTCTGAAATTTACTTAGAGCTGCTTCTAGTCCATTTGGGTTGATCTCATTTGATTCCTAAGCCCTGAATGAAAATAACCAACGCATATTGCAAAGCTTTCTGCCATTTGCATTGTGATCTATTTCAGTAAAAGCCATGTGACTTTGAACTGAACATGGCATGTCTTCTTTAATAATCTGTTAATATAAATTTATGTATGAAGTGAACTTGGAAAGACTAATCAGGACAGCAATAAGAGCAATAAATATCTTTCTCATGCTTCTCCTTTTTTTGCAAATAGTAGTGGTGTATCCACATTGTGGAAAGCAGAGTTCTACTGGGTAGTATGCATTCTCAGTTGAATGTGTGTAGCTTGTTTTGCAGGATGTCAAAAAGCTCTGGCACCCTTTAATAATAAAATACCCAGAAAATTATAATCAGTGACTGAGTAAGTGTCAGAATCTCAAAGGCCAGTGTTTCCTTAAGAGATTAGACAGTATCCACCCAACAAAAACAAATAGCAGAAACTCTCTTACTAGTGAAAAACTAGAAGCATTCCAACTATAAGGTAACATGGGACACATATATCTAATGAAAGACATTTATTTAAAAATGTGCAGGAAGCCCTGGTTGATGTGGCTCAGTTGTATGCTGGCCAGTGAACCAAAGGGTCTCGGTTCAGTTCCCAGTCAGGGCACATGCCTGGGTTGTGGGCCAGGTCCCCAGTAAGGGGCATGTGAGAGGCAACCACACATTGATGTTTCTCCTCCCCTGTTTCTCCCTCCCTTCCCATCTCTCTAACAATAAATAAATAAATAAAATCTTTAAAAATAAATAAATAAAATTGTTCAGAGAGTGCTAACCAAAACATTTTTCAAAAAATATAAAATGGTAAATTTTAGATATTGACAAAAAAATCTATATTTAATTTGATGACCTCTCATCATTTATTTATAAATAACCTAGGATAATTGACAAGTAAATCATTGGAATTTATAACAGTGTCATGAGATAATATACAGAAAATGCTTTTCTGTATACTAGCAGTATCAAGACAGAAAAAGAAAACTTCCCATGTACAAATACATTATCAGTAATATATAAATAGGTAAAAGTATATTTTCTCCATGATTTGAGAGGTAGTGTGAGAGCTTAGTGACCAAATGTCATGGGTTCTGAACCCACGACAGTGTATAAAAACAGAAGCTTTGCCACTCATTGGCTATGTGATATGAAGTCATCTGAAATTTAAAGAGACATCTCTTTGCATTGGTTCTTTGTTAAATGAATGTAATGTCAATGTCATAGGGTCGTGGTGAGAATATTTGTAAAGCTTTAAACAATGCCTACAATATAGTAATCAATAAATATTAGTTATATTAACAATATATTTTAATGAAGAACATAAGTAAATAATTGGATAAAGAATAATCATAATAACCAGGAAGGCTTAGTATTCATCATTCTTAATTCTCTCCAAATAAATCTGTAGATTTCTTTCAAATCTGAGCCCAATGTCAACAAGAGGATTTTTCCCTGACAAAGATGATATATTATATTATATTAAATCATACTGGGTACAAGTTTTGGAATCAGATAACCTGGGCCCCTTTCTTAATGGTTCTCATCTTTATTCTCCTAACCTCCTATGATTAAATTATATTATTCATGTCTATAAAGCTTTTAACATCGTTCCTGACCTATAGAGAACAATATTTAAATAATAGTTGGCTATTGCTATTAATATTTTGGGGGGAAAGAATTTTACTAAAGAAATAATTGCACAAAATAGTAAAATAATTAGTAAAAATAAGGGGGAGGGGCGGTGAGGGCAGGGGTGACAACTCAGGGATTATTCTCACTGTGTGGAAGGGCGTCGTCCTCTGCAGCACTTGGCACAGTGTGGCTCAGCTTCCACAGTGAAAGGTGTGAAGGGAGCTGAAAGCATCATATAAACACAGACAACAGTGATAGTACACAAGAGCACAGAAGGGTCTGTTTTAGATCTCTGGTCCTTTAAGCATTTTGCATAGAAATTAACCACAACCCTGAGAGAGAGTGACTGTTGTTACCCTGCATGATGGACGCACAGTTACTTAAGTGAATATCAAGAACAAGACATTTTTATCATTCTGTTTTTAAAAGGGAAACAACTACAAGTTCATAGTAATACAAAAAATGTGTCTATAAATACTTTTTCTAAACTACTGCATCAAAATGGAGTCCCACTCTGTCGAAAGATGGTAATAATTATTGACATCTTCAAATATCTCAATTAAAAATGTTAATTTTTTTATTTCATTTGGCACAAGTGACTACTACAGAAAACTATTTTAATGTCTCTTCTTTTAGAAAGTGCTATAAAGATTAGCAAAGTTTCTGGGATATGGTTTTGTTATATACACATGTTTTCTTTTCTTTTGGCTCATATAATACAATGAAAATGTGGGAGGAATCATTACAGCTTGATGTATGTGTATCAGAAAAAATAATAGTTTTCTGCTTGATGGTTTTAGAACACAACTACTAGGTTTCTACTGTAAAACTAAATTACTTCTCTCAAGATACTTTCCAATGATGTATCCAATAAAGGGTTAATATCTAAAATTTATAAAGAACTCATACAATTTAACTGAAAAAAAACCCCTAAAAATCCAAAAGTGGTCAGAGGACCTGAATAGGCATTCTCCAAAGAGTAGACATAAAAAGATGTTCAACACCACTAATCATCAGAGATATGCAAATTAAAACCACCATGAAATATTACTTCCCACTCTTCAGAATAACTGTCAGCAGTAAATCAAGAAAACATAAGTGTTGGCAAGGATGTGGAGACAAGGGGACACTTGTGACTGTTGGTGAGAATGAAGATTGGTGCAAACACTATGGAAAACAGTAAGAATGTTCATCCAAATATTAAAAATGGAACTGTCTTATGACCCAGCAATTCCATTTCTGGGTATATCTCTGAAGAACTCAAAACACTAATTCGAAAGAATATATGCACCTTTATAATCACTGTAGCATTATTTACTATAGTCAAGATATGGAAGCAACCCAGTAGACCAGTGGATGAAAAAGCAGTGGTACCTTTACGTAATGGAAATATTACTCAGCCATAAAAAGAATTACATGCTGCCATTTATGACAGAATGGAGGGATCTAGAGGGTATTATGCTAAATGAAATAAATCAAACAAAGATAAACACCATATGAAATCACTAATATGTGGATCTAAAAAACAAATAAAAAAACAAATAGAAACAGACTCATAGATGCAGAGAACAGACTGATAGTTAGCAGAGGCTGGGGGACTATGTGAAGAAAGTGAAGGGATTGAGAAGTACAAATTTGTAGTTACAAAATAGTCACAGGGCTGTAAAGTAAAGCATTGGGAATATAGTCAACAATAGTATAAAAACTGTGCATGAGCAACTAGGTACTTGAAATATTGGGAGCAGAACTTTGTAATGTATGCAATCGTCTAACCACTGTGCTGTACACCTGAAACTAATGCAAAACAATATTAAAAATAAATAGATAAAAATGTCTATGATGTCTCTACTTGATAAAACATCCATTAAAACCATTTTGTTTGAGTATCCGTCCTCACTTTGGTTTACAGGTGACAGGCATCAGTTGTCTAGTTGTGTGCGTGGGGGGCCAACACAGTGATCCCATGATGGACATGATGACCAATTTTCCTTCTTGTTATGTTTTTATAAAACGAGCAGAATTTTTAAGAGTACACTTCTGGATATTATCTTCACAATTTAATTGTCACTGTTGTCAGAATTAACGACTAGAGTTGTTTGCCTAATGCATGTTCTAGGAGTTTGAAACAAAAATAAATAAATTTATTGCCATATGAATTACACAAAGTGACACTTCTACATCTGTGCTCTATATCTGGCATGACATGTTCCTATCAGCCTTTAAAATCCTATTATCTAGGTTGTTTTTACTTTTTCTTATTGATCCATTTATTGATTCAATTATTAATGAAACTTTCCCACCTCGGAGCAGAACAGCCCCAGTAATAAAGTCAGCCTCTGGACAAAGCAAGGTGACTGCGCTCCATGCACTGAATGTTTGAGAGACAGTCGAGGGATTGCCTGGCCACTGGCCTCCTGCGTGCATGTGACAGCTGGAGTGGGTCGCTTTGCAACACTCCCTCTTCCATGTGAAGTTAGCCGCAATAACAGTTATGAAATAGGGTAACAATAATGACCTCCAGAAAAGGTGAAAGTGAAATTTGACCAGTACTTCGTATGTGTGTTCAAGCTGATAAACATAGACAAATGTATTACAGTACAGGAAAAAAAAAGAAATAAGTAGTGGCTTAAGAGTTCTTAGAACATTTGTGCATTTTGGGGGACCGATTAGAAAAAGATTTACTTCCTGATTTCTCACAGCAATGAGTGATAACTGGTTAAAAAGAAGTTATGATAAAAGATGAATAGCAATGAAAACATTTATCCTGAAGTTGTAATTGAAGACAATATAATTTTACACATACAGACTAAAATTTGCATGCACATACACATTAATTCTCGCCATGACCTTATAACATGCACATTGCAGCTTATGATTTGCAGTCTCTTGCTGTTTCAGATTTGAAGTGCAAATAAAAAGCCATGTGCTTACATAGAATGTAATGCAAGATATGTTTCTATAAGTTGTAATCACTGTGCTACCTTGACATTGAAATCGAAGGCAGGACTCTAGTTCCACAAGGGTTTGGAGGCAGAAAGTACAAGTTCAAACAAGCTGGACCATTGCATACTCCCTCTTAAAATGTCTGCAGGTTCTGTGGGTTGACTATATAGCAGGAAGTTATATATATTATAAACCATTATAATTTTACAGGAACCATAGCAATTAATTAGAACTTAAACCAACAGAAACTTTAGGAGTCAATGAGTGTTTTACCTGTGACATGACTTAGAGTTGCTGAACATTGTGTGAAAGATAAGCATAGGGGTTTCCACTTGATTTATCATTAAAGTTAAATTATCCACATTATTGCCAGCACCCAGGCACTCTGCTCTCAGTTCCCCACCTGTGGGCACCCTGCTTCCTCTTCCTTTAATAAGACCTGGCAGTGACAGTTGGTCTCCTTTTGCACCCAGCCCTCCATCACTTCCCCAGCGGCCCCTTCTGGCTCGTGCACACTGCGTGCCCCATGCACACCAGTTCTGTTCCATCTCAGGGCCTTTGCCTGGCTCCTTCTTCTGCCTCTAACACTCGTTGCTCAGAAGTCCACATGGCTGACTTCCTCACCTCCTCCAACTCTTTGCTCAGTGTCCTCTTTTCAAGGACACATACTGTGACAATGTTGCTTCCTGCAGCATTCCAGTGTTGCAGCTTTCACATTTTATTATTCGTTTTAAAAAAATTACCAGCTTCCAGAAGAATATATAATTTGTAGATATGTTTTAATATTTATTGTTTCCTGCCTCCTGCTGCTAGAATCTAAATTCCATGTGGACTAGGATCTCTGTGTGTCCTCGTCACTGATACAGTCCAGACACTGATACCACCAGTGGGCGGTAATTGGTGCTCAGCCAATATCTGTTGGAGGGCTACACCTAGCTTTTTGCCCTGTGCCATTGGGGTACAGAGTTTTCACCACTTTGTGTATTTTTTCACTTTCTGAAAACAATTTCCCTGATTCTCCTTGTCAAGCTTGTGTAATTTAATATTCATGGAGAACAGCAAACAATTATGCTAAGCCTTGTGGGAGAAGTATGATTATGTTATGCACCATAAAGAAAAGACTATTGGGAATGTAATGGAACCAACAAACAGCTTTATCATTTTTAAACATATAAATTATTTTATATTACCTAAATGAATTCTTTCAATAATCTTGAGAGTGAGGCAGAAAAAAAATTTCCTCTTGTTCTGAGAAGGAAATAGATGCTAAAGTAGATTGTGACCTTTCCAGTGGGACCAGAGCAGGCCTAGTAGAACTCAGGTTGGTGTGCTCTCGGACCAGTGCTGTTTCCAGGGCACACACTCAACTCTGGTACTGCACATGCGAGAACCAAACATCTGAGTGAATTAAAATGGACCTAGTTGATGTTTTTGTACTGTCAAAGAAGCAAAACTGCTAGATGATTTTTTACATGGAATTCACAAAAGGGGAGAATGGCCCACCTTTTCTGAAATCCTACTCTTTTTTTGTGTGTGTCTGTGTGTGTTAAATTCTTTTTTTAAATATATTTTATTGATTACTCCATTACAGTTCTATTTCCCCCTTCATTCCTCTCCCCCGTGCACACCCCCTCCCCCACCACTCCCCCCTTTAGTTTATGACCACGTGTCTCAAGTTCTTTAGATTCTATATTTGCCCTACTATTCTTGCCCTCCCCCTTATCCATCCTCCACCTACCATCTATGCCACTTATTTTCTGTACCTTCTCCCCCCTTCTCCTTCTCCCACTCCCCTATTGCTAACCCTCCATGTGATCTTCATTTCTATTGTTCTGCTCCTGATCTGCTCTTATAAAGGGGCCTTCAATATGAACAGCGGCCTTTAGAAAACCTTTTTTTCAACACCATCAACTCATCCTGCATCTCATAGTAAACCACTGATTTTCCTGAATGAATGATACACTCAATGAAGTGAAATATTTTTAAGGTATACTCTTAATGTATGTAGCTGTGGCATTTATCATTTCATTGACCAGAAGAATTGATTGGACCCATTATTCCTTTATTACATCATCGATATTGTGGCAGAGGTTACTGGACTCTCCATTCCTTCAGAAGCTCTGTCCAGAGAATAGCTTAGATAAACGGAAATGACTGTTTTCACCCAACAATGTCTGAATTAGGTCAGCAGCCTTAGAAAAGTGCATATTAAATATAACAATAGCAATTGCTGACAGTGATGCCTTGTTATATGCCAGACCCTCTGGCTGCTTTCCTCATATCACTCAACTCATACCACATTCTGCACATGTGTTTGAAGATGAAGGTACTGCCAGCCCTTTCCTGTATGTTGCTGGGTTCCCTGGACATGGAGAATCTGCGGCCCTAATAAGGGGAGCTGTTTGAGGTTTGAACCCAGATTCGAATGACTCCAAATCCTGTCCTCAAGTTAATAATCACAGTTATAAAGGTGCACATTTTCCCCTTGATAGTGCAACACTATGTATATAGATATCTAGATATCACAATTCAATGCCAGGAATTTGAATTCAGTCTGTGGCAACCCTAAGGGATTGTTAATTGCTGAGGAAAAGTTCAAGGTTTGCAAAGCTGTCCTCTTCGTGGCGATTCTATTCATTAAGTGAATCTTAAATAACCATTAATATGAAAAGAAAAGAAAAGAGACAGTCTGTGACTCCAGATAATTTAAGTGCATAATAAAGTCACCATTGTCATTGAATTAATTATGTTTCCTTCTGTTTTGCAATTTGCTCTTAAGAATTGCTTATTAAATTATTTTTCTTTTACATATGGAAGAAAATGTAACGTCACTAAAGCAGTAAGATAATGTGAGGAAAGCATATGTCTTTTATGGTTTCTCAATGAGGATTTCTGAGAATGTATCCCCAGGCCTGCACTTGGTTTATCCTTTCAACATGCTTTGGTACCCAATAGATTTTTCTGTGGTTTTGTATGTAAGAAATTCCATCTGCATAATTCTACTTGGGCATGGACTTGATAGAACTTTTCTCTTCTCAAGATTCTACAGGGTTTTCGGTGGACTTTTATTGTCAATGTAGGCCTTGGGTTTGGTGTTTTGTTGGAGCAACCTGTATCCTAGATAATAGCTCACTCATGACTGTTGAGAGAGGATTGAACTTTAATCAGTTCTTCTGTAGTCTCCATGTGGAGAAAGAGAAAGTGTGTTCCTTGAAACCTTGGGTTTATTGAATAATCTGAGGAAAAATAGATCCTATAGTTAAATAATTTGTGAAAATGGTACCTATAATAGCCCTTTCCCGGAGATTCTTAAGGTGCATTAGCCTGTTCTAGGTCCCAAGGCATATTTAAGTTTCCCAACTGGGAATTTCCATATTATTGAGCAATGATTTTTTTTACATATAACAATTACAAATATGAGTGGAATTCCTCGTAATAATGGTAGTATTGCATTAGAGACAGGATGCTGCCACGTGGGAGCTGCTCTTCAAGTCGAGAGTGTTCTTTTGGGCTATAAAACAGCTGATCTTTTAGAACACTTAGTTAAGGCTTGCCTAAGTGTTGAATAAACTTGAGTGTCCACATGAATCACTTGGCCATTTTACTAATATAAATTGATTCCGTAGGTCTGTAATGGGGCTCATGTTTCTAACAAGCTTTCCGAGAGGCCAAAGCTGCCAGGAAGAAGACAGCACTCTGAGTAACAAGAATTCAGGGCAGGGTTCTCACCCTTTGCACTGCTGACTCTTTGTGCTGGATAATTCTCTGGTGTGTGTGATGCCCTGTGCATTGAAGGATGTTCAGGTGCATTGCTCTACCCACTAGATGATTATATGGCGCTAGGTAGTACCTTCTCACCTCAGTTTTGACTACTAAAAATGTATCCAACTCTGCCAGATGTCCCTGGGAGGCAGAATCACTTTCTCTTGAAAGCCACCGATTAAAATAGTTTATACCAAGATGGCCTGTCTCTTTGGTTTCTGAAGTATTTCTTCTTATTCTTTCTCTGTTCCAATGGAAATGATTGGCCAAACCAGAAGGATATTTAAATTGTCACAAATCACATATTTTTTTCTTAAGAAGCAATAATAAAATGGCTTTTCTCAAAATTGGGGTTACTGGAAAGAAAGTAGTGGTTCTTTCCATGGTTCTGTTTAATGTATAGGGATAGTTAGTGTACACTTACTGACTTTTCTCTAGGGAACATATATATGGTTCAAAGGGACTTTCTAGAACCAGAGAGTAAAATGGGCTTCAGAAAACTTAAGGGTTCGCACAGAACTAAGAAGGAAATTAAGATATCCAGTCTATTATTGGAGTACCAGTTATTTCTTGGACTGACACCAATAATTTTTGCTATTTTTTAAGTAAAAGAATTAAAGCATAAAAAAGATAGGAAACATATAATAAAATAACAAAAATTAATGTTGCTAGTTTTCTGAGCAGCTGAATTCCCTAGTGAGAGAGCGGGGCAGAATGTCTGGGAATGCAGCTGAGAGTCTGGAGGCAGGGATAGTACACCTCGGAAAATGAGGGAGGAGCTTCAGGCTGGCCCGGAGGAGTTGCTGCCCTCCTGGAGGGGCAGCTGGTAACAGGAAACCGCCACCCCTCAGCTGGCTTAAGGAATCTAAAAATGTAGAAAGTTCTAAGAATGTATTAACATCTTCGGAACTCTCTGAGCTTCCTGGATTTCCTTTATTTCCTTTACCAGATTGGGGAAGTTCTCCTTTATTAGTTGTTCAAATAAGTTTTCCACTGGTGGCTGTTCATCTTCCCCTTCTGGTACCCCTATAATTCGGATGTTGGAACATTTAAAGATGTCCTGAAGGTTCCTAAGCCTCTACTTATTTTTTTTAATTCTTGTTTCTTCATCCTTTCCTGTTTTGTCATTTTTTTCTTCCTTCTGGTCCACTCCTTTGATTTGAGTCCCAGTTTCCTTTCCATTACTATTGGCTCCCTGTGCATTTCCCTTCATTTCAATTAGTTTAGCCTTCATATGTTCCTCTAATTTGTGACTAAAATCAACCAGTTCTGTGGACCCAAGAATGAACACACTAAGGCACATCATAATTACATTAGTCAAGGTTAAAATGAAGGAGAGAATCCTAGAAGCAGCAAGAGATAAAAGGACAGTCACCTACAAAGGAGTTCCCATCAGACTGTCATTGGATTTCTCAAAAGAGACCTTACAGGCAAGAAGGTGCTGGAAAGAAGTATTCCAAGTCATGAAATCCAAAGACCTGCATCCAAGATTGATCTATCCAGCAAAGCTTTCATTTAGAATGGAAGGACAGATGAAGTGTTTCTCAGATGAGATCAAATTCAAGGAGTTCATCATCACCAAATCCTTATTATATGAAATGTTAAAGGGACTTACCTAAGAAAAAGAAGATAAAAAAGATGAACAGTGAAAGGACAGCAAACTCACAGTTACTAAGAACCACACCTAAAACAAAAGCAAACTAAGAGGACAGCTAGATCAGGAGTGAATCATAGAAATGAAGATCACGTGGAGGGTCAGCAACAGGGGAGTGGGAGAAGAAGGGGGGAGAAGGTACAGAAAATAAATAGCATAGATGGTAGGTGGAAAATAGGGGGGAGGGCAAGAATAGTATGGGAAATATAGAATCTAAAGAACTTGAGACACATGGTCATAAACTAAAGGGGGGAATGGTGGGGGAGGGATGTGCAGGCTGGAGGGGAATGAAGGGGGGAATAGAACAACTGTAATGGCATAATCAATAAAATATTTTTTAAAAAGACTGTATTAACAAAACTTTAATGAATCCGAACCCAGAATTCCTCTTACTTTTAAAAATAGGCTATTATCTTTTCTCAGTAAAAACAAAGACTTTGGAGATGAGTTCTTTACATTAAATTTTACGTTTGACCTGTTATAAGGTATTACTTTTCTTAAGCAGATTAAATGCTTATCAATTTGTATTACTATTTCCCTGGGCTCCACCAGTGGCTTTACCTATAAAGTAAAGGTTTTGGATTAGATAATCACTGTGCTCTCCTTCAAGTTCCAGATGACATGGAACTTGTCAGTAATTCTATAATAGCTTTTGATTGGATGGAGGAGAAACCAAAGTGGGTTTGAAAAAGAATCGTGAAGAATAATTTCAAAAACTTAAATGTGTATATTTTACAAATAGTTATTTTTTGGTGACTAGATTGATGGGCTGGCTTTTGAGGTATAATTTTTTTACATTAAATCAGATTATAAGGGTTTATTTTTTATTGTTTTATTGTTGTTCAATTATAATTGTCCCCATTTTCCCCCATTACTCTTCCCTGTCCTACCCACCCTTACCTCCCACATTCCATCCCCCCTTGCCTCCCCTGTTCTCCTTGTCCAAGGGTCCTTTATACATATTCCTTGCCTTGACCCTTCCCTTTCTTTCCCCACAATTCCCCTCTCCCTTCCCCTCTGGTCACTGTCAGTTTGTTCTTTATTTCCATGTCTCTGATTCTATTTTGCTTGCTTGTTTGTTTTGTTGATTAGGTTCCACTTAAGGCACAGGCGGGAAACACAAGGCCCATGGGCTGAATCCAGCCCTCCGCCTTGTTTGATCCCACCAGGGACCTTGTCTCTACCCAGCAGTAGCACTGAGCTCCTTGGCCCTAGTTAAATAGCAGTTACTATATTGAATAGAAGTGGTGAAAGTGGACATCCTTGTCTTGTTCCTGATCTTAGTGGAAAAGCTTTTAGTTTTTGCCCATTGAGTATGATATTGGCTGTAGGTCTCTCATAAATGGCCTTTATTATATTAAGGAATGCTCCCTCTATTCCCACTTTGCTGAGTGTTTTTATCATAAGTGGGTGCTGTACCTTATCAAAAGCTTTTTCCGCATCTATTGATATGATCATGTGGTTTTTGTCTTTGCTTTTGTTTATGTGATGAATTACATTTACTGATTTGCAAATGTTGAACCATCCTTGCATCCCTGGGATGAATGCCACTTGGTCATGGTGTATAATCTTTTGGATATATTGTTGGATGTGATTTGCCAATATTTTGTTGAGGATTTTAGCATCCATGTTCATCAGCGATATTGGCCTGAAGTTTTCTTTCTTTGTTGTATCTCTATCTGGTTTTGGAATTAGGATGATGCTGGCTTCATAAAAGGAGTTTGGGAGTTTTCCATCCTTTTGGATTTTGGCCACAGCGATCAGGCAGGAAAAGGAAATAAAAGGCATCCAAATAGGAAAGGAGGAAACAAAACTGTCACTGTTTGCCGATGACATGATAGTGTACATGGAAAATCCTATAGACTCTACCCAAAAACTGCTCAAACTAATTAATGAATTTGGCAAAACAGCAGGATACAAAGTCAATATCCAGAAATCAAAGGCATTTTTGTATACTAACAATGAATCAGCAGAAGCAGAAATCAAGGAAAAAAATCCCATTCAATATAGCAAAAAGAAAAATAAAATATCTGGGAATAAACCTAACCAAGGAGGTAAAAGACCTGTATGCAGAAAACTACACAGCACTAAAGAAAGAAATCAGGGAAGACACAAACAAATGGAAACATATACCTTGTTCATGGATTGGAAGTATTAACATCATCAAAATGTCCATACTACTCAAAGCAATATACAGATTCATTGCAATACCTATTAAAGTACCAATGGCATATTTCACAGACATAGAACAAACACTTCAAAAATTTATATGGAACCATAAACGACCCAGAATAGCAGCTGCTCTTTTGAGAAAGAAGAACAAAGTAGGAGGGATCACAATACCTGATATCAAACTGTATTACAAAGCCACTGTAATCAAAACAGCCTGGTACTGGCATAAAAACAGGCACATAGACCAATGGAACAGAACAGAGAGCCCAGAAATCAAACCAACTCTCTACAGTCAATTAATATTTGACAAAGGGGGCAATAACATAAAATGTTGTAAAGATAGCCTCTTCAGCAAATGGTGTTGGGAGAACTGGACAGCTACGTGCAAAAAAATGAAACTTGAGCACCAACTTACACCATACACCAAAATAAATTCAAGGTGGATAAAAGACTTAAATATAAGCCGTGACACCATTAAAGTCCTAGAGGAGAACATTGGCAAGAATATCTCAGATATTCCACGCAGCAACATTTTTACCGATATGTCCCCTAGAGCAAGGGAATATACAGGAAAGAATAAACAAATGGGATCTCATCAAAATAAAAAGCTTCTGCATGGCTAAAGAAAACAGTATTAAATTAAGACAACCAACTGTATGGGAAAACATATTTGCCAATGATACCTCAGACAAAGGTTTAATCTCCAAAATATACAAAGAACTTACATGACTCCACTCTAGGAAGACACTAACCCAATTAAAAAATAGGAAAAGGACTTGAACAGACACTTCTCCAAAGAGGACATACAGAATATCCAGAGACACATGAAGAGATGCTCAATATCGTTCGCTATCAGAGAGATGCAAATTAAAACCACAATGAGATACCACTTTACACCAGTCAGGATGACTATAATAAACAAAGTGACAAACAACAAATGTTGGAGAGGTTGTGGGGAAAAGGGGATCTTAGTTCACTGTTGGTGGGATTGCAGACTGGTACAACCATTATGGAAAACAGTGTGGAATTTTCTCAGAAAAATAAAAATCGACCTGCCTTTTGACCCAGCAATTCCACTGCTAGGATTATATCCCAAGAATGCTAAAACATCAATTTCAAAGAACCTATGCACCCCAATGTTCATAGCAGCACAATTTACAATAGCCAAGAGTTGGAAGCAACCTAGGTGCCCATCAGTAAACGAATGGATCAAAAAATTGTGGTACATATACACAATGGAATTCTATGCAGCAGAGAGAAAGAAGGAGCTACTACCCTTTGCAACAACATGGATGGAACTGGAAAGCATTATGCTGAGTGAAATAGGCCAGGCATTGAAGGACAAATACCATATGATCTCACCTTTGACAGGAAGCTAAACAATAAAACAAACAAGCAAACAGAATAAAAACAAAGACGCTGAAATAGAGAACAAGTGGGCAGTGACCAGAGGGGAGAGGGAAGGGAATTTAAAGGGAAAAATGGGGAGGGATTTTGAGGAACAAGTATGAAAGACACAGAGATGAGGACTGGGGGGGGGAATGGGAGGGAGGGGGGAGACAGGGTGGGGGGGGGCTGGGATGGGAGAAATAGACAAAAAAATGTACTTGAAAAATAATTAAATAAAAAAAATTTTTTAAAAAAGAGCAGTTACATTTATACAGTCCTAAAATTACATTCGGCCCTTTGAAGGCAACATCAAGGCTGATGTGGCTCCTGGTGAAAATGAGTTTGATGCTCATGACTTAAGTTATAACTTTTTTATGTTAACAAAAATATGGAAGTTATTATGATAATTTTCAAAATGAGGACTGAGACATTTGTGTGAGTTAGAAATTGATACTGCAGAATGTATGTCAGTTCAGTTTTTAGTAGCACTGTTCTGAGGCTAAAGAAGTAGAATTTTATACTAGAACATTTTGATAAATAAGAAGCAATTCAAATAAGAGTAACTTGTCATGTAAATTTTTTTAAGAAAAGGAATTGGGAGAAAATTAAGCACAAGGAGTATTGATTTGCAAATTCTCCAGATGAAAACATTTTTAAAGTACATTATGTTTGAGAAAAAGCCAACTTCTCAGCTGGTTTTGGGCATTTGTACTCACTTTTCTTTCAAGGGAGCTGTTAGCAAGACAGTCTTTTAATACATCTCTGGACCCCCAAGTTGTGTGTTCTATTAAAATGGTTCATTGGCAAGAACTCAATCTACTTGGGAATATATACTTCCCCTCTATTATTTAAACAAAACTCAGTGGGCATTTAGAAATAGAAAACACTAGGTGAATATCTTCCAAGAATCAGGAGTGTATTATGAAGGTGGTAATTTTCTTTTAAAATTTTACAGCTATTAAAGGAAATGATTCAGAAATTGATACTTATTACACTTATTTGGGGTAGTAATTCCTTTTCCTTCAGGTAACCTTTGGTTTTTTTCATGTTTTTCTGGATCATGATATTATTTATTCCTGCTACAATCTACCTGCACCTTGGAACCCAGAGAAATAAATTCTGAGTCATAAAAGCCCATGTGAGGAATTGCCTTCGACTTCCAAAGGAAGGTCATTGCTTAATATTTATGTGGTCTCCACTGCTCTTTTTTCATGCTCCGCTCAACACCAGTGTGTGGTTCTTAAGCTTGCTCTCTGCGTGCATTGATAAATAGATCTGCTCCAAATGGTCACACTCCAGCTGGTTGTCAGGATGACACACTTTATAGTGTTTTAGAAGCGTCTTCCAGACTTGAGCGTTGGACCTGATTTCCTTTGATTAACAGCATTGCACTTTTTCAGGGCATCAGTGGAGGTGGCTAGTTTGCCAAGTAGTCCTGGAGGTTGGGAAATCATCAAGGGGGGATGCAGATACTCACTGAAGGTGGTCTGCACTATTGTAACTGCCTGTTCTCAGTATATATTTGTCATTTGTATAACTTCCTCCACCCTAAGTCTGCATTTTTGTAGTAAAAGTTTTATTCTGTAATTACTAAGGACACAAAGTCTCTGCAATCGCTAGTATTTGGATGGATATTGCAAAGTACTGTATAGACTGCTTCATAAAATTACTTCCTAATTTAATAGATATTCTATTCCAGGAAGTGAGAAAGGGGAAGAAAACCTGATATTTCTTGTACAATGATCCTGGTGTAAGAATAGATTTGATATTGGCTGCAGTTACAGGTATAGAATATTCTGCAGCAAACTTATAAACAGTTTATGTGTTTGCATGTTTAATTTCTGTTAGGAGTATGATGTACATGCTAAATGGGATATGTTGCAAAGCATCATTTGTGGTGCTCATTCAAGGGGCAGGTGGTTCTCTAACTCCACCAAACAGATGATAGAATTATGAATGAGTGGAAATTAAACGATTGAAACTGGGATGGCCTAAGAATGTGAAGAATTTGAAATCATTTCTAGAAGACTCCAAATTAATGGAAGAGCTTTGATTTACAATTCAAAGTAGAGGGATGAGACACTCAGAATACTTTTGCAGAAAGAAGATGGTGGAAAGGAGCCCAGGGTGGTGGGAGCTGATCTGTTGGCAGAACCACAGAGGCCGCAGGTCCAGGCCGGTAGGTCTTTGAGGCAAGCCTGGGAAAGTGACTGCAAAAACAGGTGAAAATAATAGCCCCCGTCTACATTATAAGAAACAAAGGATACTCTTTCCTATGAGAAGTACAAGGCACCAATGTACTAAAGTACAATTATAAAAACAGAAGAGAATGAATGTTAGAAATAATATGTGCAGAATATTGAGATGTGGTTGAGATGATGTGGCGATTCTGAAAAACAATCCATAGCAATTTGGAGAGCTGTAGAAGTTAGTAATAGAACTGTATTATCCCTAACATCTCTCAGAAATTATGAATTTCTGTCTTTCCCAATCTCAACTGATCTCTTTAAGCTCCTATGACATTCCTGGGGAGCTCCATCTCTCTCCCTTTATATCTCAATTTTTTTTTATGCCTAGGAGCTGACCTTCAGCCTCCACTTTCTCAGCCTTCTGTCCAGTCATTACGTGTCTCGGGGAGGGTGCCTTTTTTTTCTAAAGATAACGTTTAACCACACTCTTTCACACTTGTCTGTTTCATATTCTTCTGAATCTCCTTTTTTAAATTTTATTTTATTTTAATTGTTGTTCAAGTACAGTTTTCTGTCTTTTACTCCCATCCCAGCCCACCCCCCATCCCTCTCCACCTCCCTCCTATTTCCACCCCCCTTAGTTTTTGTCCATGTGTCCTTTATACTTGTTCCTATAAACCCTTCTCCTTTCCCCCTGAAATTCCCTCTCCTCTCCCCTCTGGTCACTGTCAGCCTGTTCTCTATTTCAGTGTCTTTGGTTATATTTTGCTTGTTTGATTGTTTTGTTGTGTAGGTCCCTGTTAAAGGTGAGATCTTACGGTATTTGTCTTTCACTGCCTGGATCTTCTTAACCTATTGTTTTTCTCAAGTTTTTAACTCTTCTCACTGTTACAGATTCTTTGCCTAAAAACGTATTCAAATCATTCCCTTCATCTTAAATTTACACAGAGAGAAATCATTGCTTTCTTTCCTCTTGTCAAGCTATCCTTCCCCTGCCACACCACCAAATGTCTACAAAGGGTGCTGCATACTCTCTTTGTGTCCAATTCCTCATTTTCTGTTTACCTTTCAACCTGTTGACTATATCTTCTGCCCCCAATATGACATTAAAATTGCTCTAAAGGCTTGTAATCACCACACTTTCAAAATAATAGCCTCTCCCCCCCGCCCCTTAACCTACTTGGCACATTCATGGTACCCAACAGTGTGGGCTGTTCCCACAGGAAACTGGTGTTCACCCCGAACTGTCCAGCAATACTGTTCTTGTTCTCTCTCTTTTCTAAGAGTCTTCTCATTTCCATTATTGGCTCATTTCTTTCCATCTTTCTCTTAAATATAATACTAAAATGCCCTGCATTTCTACGCTGAATCTTATCACTCTTCACATAATTTTCTGGGCCATTTTACCATATCTTTTGTTCAACTACCATTTATTGAAAACAGTAAAATATTCAGCTTTCCTGATCTGTCTTTCAAATTGAGTGAGAGATTGCACAGAAGCAGCCGCCTACTGAGAACCCAGACTCTCTTATGAAAGACCCCCAGTTCATCATCTCTCTACCTTCCAGAATAAGAGCGAGACAAAAAAGCACACGTTACAAAAATAAGTGAAATTGAGAAGAAATACAGGAAAATATCCATATCCTTCATATCCTCGTGGAAGTAAAAGGATATGTCTTATCTGTGTTCTCCAAAGTTTCAAAATGTGAATTCTCAAGAAAATTAACCTCAAAGTTCATGGTACCTTTAAGAAGGGGAGACAGCCACCGTGCCCCAAGGGCTGGGCGTTTAAGAGCCCGTGGGCCTGCTCCCATTCCTCTGGGGCTAAAAGAGAATATTAGAAAAATATAATGCTCTTTGCAACCAAATAAATGAAGGGTAAAATTCTCCCCATCTAGTGAGTGTAGTAAAGATTGGTGCCTTTGTGGTCAAAGGCCCAAGAGTTGGGAAAAGGAGGATAGATGAAATTGTGGACTTTCAAAGCACCAAAGAATTTCATGTAGCAAAAGCATGAGCCTGGTTCTATCAGCTGGGGGTTGAACCAAGAACGTAACCAGATTTCACAACACACTACCAGTGGGGGCTGCCTGGTACCACATCCTTTATGAGCACTCATTTTCTACCAGTTGGCACAGATATTTGTCAAGTTGCTGGCTTTGCCATGGTGACCAGCACAAGGGACATGCCCATGTCTATCCATCTTTCCACTACCATGGTGAAATTGTCCATGTGTTTGCAAATAATTACCCACTTTCAGTGATAATCTCATTAAGGAACATCTTTTCCCCACCCTGGTCAATACCCAAGAATATTAGGCATAAAAGATAAACTATACCCCTGTCTACACAAAATGACTGGACCCTCAAATCTAGCCTTTATTAGAGGAAGGGAGTTATTTGATTCCAAATGAAAGTTTTTAAAAAATGGGTAGAATAAAGTCTTAACCTAAAAGGCACAGTTTTTAATACCTAACATTACTAGAAAGTTATAGGACTGAATAGAAATTCTTTAAGAAAGTTTGTATTTAATGGAAGAGAGGGTTATAAAGAATTCCAGTGCTCACCATACATGGACAAGTTTATTTCTAGATTTTTAAGTCTATTCCCCCAATCTATATTTCTGTAATGTCACTCTATTCATTACTGTAAATGGGATATTGAAATTTCCAACTGATGTTGTTGAATTATCTGTCCCTCTTCAATTCACTTTTGTGCATTTGGGGACTCCATAGTTACTTGCATGTATATTCAGAAATTTCATATCTTCCAGATGGATTGATCTTTTACCACTAAAAATGTCACTTTTTATATCTAGTAACATTTTTGTATAAAGTCTATTATGTCTGACATTATAGTAGTCACCAGATATTTTTTTGCTATTCACACAGTTTATCTTTTCCAATCCATTTGCTTTCAATCTGTGTTATGTTTTGAATCCAAAAGGTGTCTCCTCTAGACAGCATATGGTTTGATCTGTAGTTTTTGTTTTTGTTTTGTCTTATATAACGTATGTCAATTTCTTCCTTTTAATTAGATTGTTTAATTCATATACATTCACTGTTCTTTACAATTGAATTAATCCCTACTAATTTTTCTTTTTGTTTTCTATGTTTCTTGTCCTTTTCTGGTCTTCTATTCATCTTTTCTGTTGTTCTTGGAGTAAGTGGATATTTTGTAGTATAACATTTTAACTCATTTAAATGTCACATTTTAAAAAATACAGGCACATTGTACTTCCATACAATGGAATATTTCTGTGTAAATCAACCCTATAATTTGGAATAGCTACTCACACATGTTTGAAATTCATCATTTTGCCCCCAAGAAAATAAGTCCTCTTATGGTGTTTAACTCACATGACTAGCTTCATCTCCCATCATTTTCCATAGTAGTTTCTCTTCATAGCTCATGCTTTTCATCTTTTACCATGTTTTTAAAGAAATTATTTTCTTAGTGGTTACTTTAGGGCCTAAAAATGTATATTAACATATCAGATTCATACTAAATTCTAGTGAGCTATAGAAAAGTTACTTTGATCCAGCTCATTTCCCTCTTCCCATTTTTGGCCTTTATTATTATATGTATTTCATTAATTTATATTACAATGCAAAACCAATGATATATTGTTATGAGTATACTTTATATAATTTTGTCTTTAAAAAAAGTTAGGAAAGAAAGTAGATCAAGTATATATTTACATAATTTGTTATATTAACTTTTTTAACCACGTCTGAGTCTCTTCACTTGTTTCTAAGTGTTCTATTTGCCATCCAGTATCATTACTTATCTAACAGTGCCTTCCTCCCATCTATTTTCTCAGTTCTGTTTTTGTCAAAAATGTTATATTTATATATGCTATAAAAGCCATATTACAATGATATATATATTGTTTTATGCAATTGCTTTTCCAATGAATTAAGAGAAGAGAGGGGAAGACTTCCACATTTACAGTCTTTCATAAGTACATAATTACCATGGTGGGTGTTGTTTTTGTTGTGTTAATTTGAATGAATGTCTACTGTCCCATACTTTCAGCCTAAAGAACTTTGCTTAGTGTTTCTTATAAAATGGATGTAGTAACAATAAACCTCTCTGTTTTTGTTTATTTGAGAGTATATTTATTTTATCTTCAATTTTGAAAGATGGGTTTGATGAATATAAGGTTTTGGGTTAAAAGCTTATTTTTCTTTTAGTACTTTAAATATTTCATCCAACTTTCCTTCTTGCTTGCATTGTTTCTGGTGTGAAGTCAACTGTTAGTGATTGGCGTTCACTTGAAAACAGTCATTTTTCTCCTGCTGCTTCCAAGATTTCTTGTTGTCTTTTCCTTTAACATGTTGATTATGATATACCTGGATATGAATCTCTTTGTGTTTATCTTACTTGAAGTTTATTGAACTTCCTGGATGTGTAGATTAATGTTTTCCATTAAATTTGGGAAGTTTACAACATTATATATTTGACAGTTTTTCTGTTTCTTTCTCCCTCTCCTGTGTTTCTGGCACTTCCTCTGTAGGGATAATGGGATGGATAATGGCAATCCACATTTGTCTGAGGCTCTGTTGGATTTTCTTCATTCTTTTTCCTCTCTAATCTTCAGGTTGTATAATCACTATTGGTCTACCTGTAAGTTCATTGCATCTTTCTTCTGCCAGATCAGGCTTACTATGAATCCTCTCTAGTGATTTTTTAAAATTTTTAATTATTGTACTTTTCAACTCCAGATTGTCATTGGATTCTTTTGGATAATTTCTATCTATTGATATACTCTTTTTGATTAGTCATTGTTCATACATTCCTTTTATTTTTTATGCATGGTTTTTGTTTCAGTTCTTTGAATATATTTATTACAGCTGCTATGAAATCTAAATCTACCATCTAGGTTCTGTAACGGCAGATTCTGATGTTGGCTTTATTTTTTATCCTTTGTATGGGTTATACTTGCTTTTCTATCTTTTTGTATGTCTAATCATTTTTTGTTAAAACTTGACATTTTAGATAATACATTGCAGTAAATCTGGATACTGATCTCTACTTACACACATGCACACACACACCCCTGAGGTTGTGGCTTCTTTGTTTGCATATTTATTTCTCTAGCAACTTGGCTGAACTGGTTCAGTGAAGTTTGTTTTCCCTGTATAACATCAGAGGTTGCATCCTTTGGCATGTGCAAGGTCTCCCTAAATGCTCTCCTTCATCTCATGGTTGACTTTTCCAGGCTATCTATCTTTCATTGTCTTTTTCTTGGATGACTCTATTCTTTGATTTGCTTCAAATTCCAGAGCTCTCTTCATAGCTGTCTCTTTTCTGGACTCTCTCTGGTAAACTTCTAGCTGGTCTACCACTTCCTTTATTCCTACCATGGAGCTGCTGGCCTTCTCTTAATTACTCCACAAAGTTGTTTGCAGTAAACCCTTGGGCTTGAACTGCCTCATACTCTGTTTTAAATATAGTCAATCCCATTAGAGAGAACACTGGAGGGGGAGCTGTGTTCTTTCACCTTGCCTCTCCCCTTGGGTAGACCATCTGTATGACTGCTCTGGAGATGAAGACCAGTGCAATGACCCACCTCTTTTGGAGGGACACTCCTTGTCTATGAGCAAGGCACTGGACTAGAATGGCAACTCCTGGTCTTAGCTTATATCTCTCAGCATGGCACCAATTCCTTTTAAGCAAGTTGGCACAAAGCCAATCAGAGCCAAACATTGTCAGCTTGCTGCAGCTAGGATGGAACTTCCAACCTGCAAAGAGGGCTAGGTGTGCCTCTCAGCCACATTTGCCTGAAATCAAGCTCCTTCCATGTGGAGTGGCAAGGGAAAAGTAATACTACTAGTTTGTCCCTGTTGAAAGGAAATTATAGCCCTAGACTTGGTAGGTGGTGAGAGTGGGAACCCTATCTTCCTGTCCAGGCCAGTTGGAATAGAGCTGCTATAACATTTATCAGGAAAGAGGGGAGTGTTATATAGTTAAATGCCAGCGACTCTCATCTTACTGAGATTTAGTTAATTTTCTTGAGCAGATGTTTCTTCGTATTGTTTTTAGTTTGGGGCTGCTGTGAGTAGTGCTTCTTTGAACATCTGCATGTACCTCTTTGGGTGCGTGTACATTTTCATTTTCATTTTTCATGTTTAGATGCATAGGAGTCAATTTCTGTGTAGGGTGAGTTTATATTTAACTTTTAAGCAACTGCCAAACTGTTTTCCAAAGTGGATACATGTGTCCTTTTACATTTGCACTAGCCATGTCGAAATGCTAGTTTTCCCCTGGCCTAGACACCATTTGTCAGTACTTGTTTTTATTACAGACATTTGAGGACTGTATAATGTTGTGTCATTTTAAAATTCTGATAATGAAATAGTTATTTTAATGCCCCTAAGTAAAATATTTTATATATTTCAAAATTATAGTAGATTTTCTCTAAAATATATGAAGAAAATTCTATTTTGTCCAAAAGGAAGCTGACTTTGGAGGGTATCTTTTTGTACCTGTATAAAATTGATTCTTAAGGACATATTTGGATAATAGCACTTTAGATATATTGATTTTATTTCACTTCTGATCCTCTTAGCACATGTTTATTAAGTTGATTATCTTCAGTCCATTATTACTAGGTATTAATTTAACATAACATTTGATTGTTCCAAGTTGCTTTTGCAATCTAATTTTTGAGTAACCTACCTTGAAACAAAGGATGCTTCCATACCCTCAGCCGCTTTACATATGGTCTCATGTTTAATACAAGGCATGAAGGGGTAAGTACTATGAAAGTCTACCTTCCAGGAGGCTTGGCCGGAAATAGAGACATGGCAGTTGTCTTTTTTTCACTGAAATTTCTATTTGGGTGGTTTTTATAGGCTCCTAAACAGTTTTAGGGCTTAAATAGACCTTCAACATTATCTTGTCCATTCATTTTATTTTAGAAATCAGAAAACCATGGCTGGGTATAAGATTTTAGTTGTAGAAAACCTTGAATATTAAACATCCTTTCCTTATATTAAAAATAATTGTGCATTCTTAAGAATAAATACAGTGAAGAGAATCTTTATTCATGGCAATACATGGATGTTTTTGTGGTGACTTAACAATGTGTCCCTCAATCTTTAGTTTGAATATTATTAGTCACTTAATGTATTTATTCTATTTCATAAAATACAGAATGGAATGTTTTTTAAATTAAGTTTCTTATCTTCAATATATATCTAAAATAGTAAGGCCTGCCTTTGCCAAATAATAATAATAATTTCATAGTAATAAAATCCGTGTGTTCTTGTTCAGGAAAAGAGAAACAGACCCAGCTGCAGAGGAGTCCAGAAAGATTTCCCAAGAACTATGTGACCTTGACGTGTGATAAAAGTAGTGTAACTTGCAAGGAATCTTAGTTTACTATGGGAAGAACCAATAAAACTTCTGATATTTTAAAGACTTAAATGTGAAGATAATCCTATAAAATGTATAGAATAAAATGTTGCAGAGTATATTAATGACATAAGGATAAGAAAGGCTTTCATGAAAAAGTTTTTTCCCCCTAAAAAGCCAGAATCATAAGGAAAAACCATTGACCTTGTAAGTCTGTATCAGAAGTAATATTTCTATTAGGGGGAGGGAAACATGGAGAAAGTAAAGAGGAACATGAAATAGGTGACTGAGAGAAGAGGTGTTAACTCACCAGCAGAGAATTAATACCAAAACACATAAGGAAACAATATTAAAAAATTAAAAAGGAAGAACTTTTTCTATTAGAAAAATGGGCAAAGTACATAACTGGACAAGTTGTGGGAGTAGAAACCAGAAACCCATCTTAGTAAATTGTGAGCGAAATTGAAAAGACAACTTCTTTATACAAGTAATCTTGGAAAAAGTGTCAAATCGATTCTATCAAGTGTTGTTCAGAATAGAATGGGGGGGGGGGAACAGCATCCTGCGGGCGCTGCTGGTTGGTGTGAGTCTTCCAGCGCCTCTGGAGGCTAGGGCTCCTAACTGCATGTAATTGAGTCTGTTGCCCAGTGTCCTGCACTGCACCCTGGGGTGCATTACTGGGGACATTCTCTTAGCTCCCATAGCAGGCACTCATCACAGCTATGTTCAGTGGCACAGAGTAGCAGAGCTCTCTAGAGGAATGAGTAAGCAAAGTGTGGCTGGCACGTGGAGAACTCTGCATTAGCCCAAAATAATAAATTGAATGTCTGAACAGGCACAGGGACTCAGAAGCATGGGTGAAAGAAGGCACAATATAAACTTTTCAAAGGTGAACATATAAGAAGATACCCACATGGAGATGGGATTAGAACATACATTAAATATACTTGGGTGGGTTACCCTGAGGACTGGATTAAGAATAGAAGATGAAGAGGAGGATGACCAAAACAAATAAAAACAAATATTAAAACAAGTGACCTTCCATAGACCAATAGTAAGGGTTACAATGGAGGAAAATACACAGATTTCTATTTTTTCTCCTATTAAAAAAATGAGATACTTTAACTTAAAATTAATTATAATTAGTTTTTGACTTAGCAACATATTTTATCCTATTTGATTTGAGGGAGTAACTATTTTAAATTAGAAACTGAATGCGTATTCAAATTGAAATAATGTGTGCCTGTGAATGAAACACACAGCATATAACCCTATAAATGGGCAAAAATGGTCAGTGGCGTCAACTCATCACTTCTTCACTGTGTCATGATCTTCTGTAACTGCTGATCCTTTTTATCTGATACATTCAAAATGCTCTGTTTCAGAAGTGGAAATATTTGTATTTTCTAAACAAATACCATTATTAGTGATCTGAGAACCAGGAGGATTTTAATGAGATGTCAGGGATTCCTGGGCAACCCGGAGAACAGCTGTTGTATTGTTCACCAAACAGGTCTGGCCCATCTCCCTCTGTCCTCATTGGCTTTGGGCTGATTGACCATTGTGTGAAGGTGTTTTGTTTTTTGGTTTTGTTTTTAATTCTTCCAGATTAGGCAATGGGAGTATAGCTAATATTCAGTAATTCAAAAAGATGCTTAATACTTTTCAAAAATATTGACGTAAAACTTACTTTTTGAATCCTAATTTTAACATTTCCATGCTAATTAGGTCATGATAAATATAGAATTATAGCTGCTTAGAGTGGGAAGGTAACTTTGTGGTCACCTGGTCAAATCTGCTGTCTTGGACCAACTCCCTGAACTTGCATCATCCACCTTCCAAAAAAAAATAAATGTTCTCTTACATAAAGGAATTTCCCATCTCAGAAATTAGCCCATTCTATTTTTGGACACTTGCAATTGTTAAATAGTTTTTCCCATCAGCTTCACCCCACTTTCTGGAGTCATGCCAAAAAGTTAAATTCAATTTGCAAATGACAGTCTTCCAGACATCTCAAAATGGCAGTCGTGTCCTTCCAAGTCTTCTCGAAAGTTGTAATCACTCATTCTGTAAAGATGCTGTAATTTGAACCATAAATTTATAAAAAGTAGAAAAAGTGGTGAAGAACAATCAGGCCCTTTAGTCTGGACAACATATCTACCCAAGCAGCATAAAGTCGTACTGGTATTTTTTGGAACCAAGTCATATGTACACCTCCCTCAGAATCAGTGCACAATGTGGGTCAGGAGCATGGCTGTAGACCCACACAGTCCAGGGTCTGACAAACACATATTAGTGCTTGGGTGGACCACTTTAGCATCCCAGTTATCAATAGCCTCATCTTTTTCTTGGATATTTGTATATCACTTACCTTGTAGTGTTATGAGGATTGTACTATCTGATACAAGATGTTTTGTCCTTAAACTAATGCAGAACAAATGCTCAGTAAATATTTACTATTAATTTGTGATCTTCTGTCTATATTATATTATTAAGCTTCAGTGTGTTCATCCCACACCATAAAACATTTTTACCTGAAATTAGGATGTTTTATTTTTCCTGTTTAAATTTTATTTTTTAGGATTTAATTTCTTGTTCCAGCATGGTGAAAACTCATTGAAGTCCTCTGTCATCCAAATAATAGCTATCCCTATCTGAATCACAAATTTAATAAGAAAGTCAGCTGGGTGCTGTAAGATAACACCCTTTCATCTGAAATAGTAAATACTATTTTCATGTTGTCATTAAGTAACTACTTGTATCTACTGTTACCCATAGTGAATTTGTCTCATTTTGTCTGCAGCACTGACTCCATAGCCTTCCTCAAATATCTGTTGATATTTTGATGCAGGCAAACATTATGCTATATTAAGGATCACATTCAGGTCGAGGTGGGTGGCATTAAAGCGAATCGTTAGCAGCACACCTAGTAAATGGCATGATAGAGAAAAGCTGTTCTGTGGAACTACTGAACAGCTGCTGGTCACTCTACCCGGATTAACTAGGGTCTCCCTTGCAGAGTTGGTGACATCTTACTAGTTCTTGGAGAATGAACAGATATGATGAAACTTAGAAGGGCATTCCGGGATACGATAGTACTCCCTTATACTCCATTTTCCTTTTTGCACTTTGAGTTTCCCTTGGTTAACTGTGGTCTAAAATATCAAATGGAAAACTTCAAATTACAAAATAAATAGTTTGTAAGTTTTAAATTGCGCACCATTCTGAGTATTGTGGTGAAATCTTGAACCATCCCACGCCTTTCTTCTGGGGACATGAATCATCCCACTGTCACGTGCTTACGCTGTGCATTGTACCCTCCCATTGGTCACTTACTAGTCAACCTAGTTAGCAGACTGGCTGTCTTGGTATCACAGTGCTTGTGTTCCAGTAACCCTTATATTACCTAATAATGGCTTCAAAGTGTAGAAGTAGTGATGCTGGCAGTTTGGATATGCCAAAGAGAAGCCATAACGTATATGTACATATAGGAAAACATGATATGTAATATATAGAGTTCAGTAGTATCTGCGAATTCAGGCATCCCCTGGAGGTTTAAATGTATCCTCAGGAGATAAGGGGGGACAACTGTACTAGGAACAGGCTTCTCAGATGTTTGACTCCAAGTCAGAAGCATTGTTTCCACAGAATTTCCCAGTTCTCCCGGTGCTAACCAATCTATCAAAAAGACAAAAGATCTGTCTTATGGGACTTGATCTCAGTGACCTAATTTTGGAGCTTAGTGGTCTTCTGTAATTTTTCAAATGCTTTCGAAACATCTCTTCAGGTTAATTCCAATATTATTCAGCACCTTTCCTCTACATGGCAGCTCAAATGGATATGGCCAGTGAAGCAGAAATAGTGAAGAAGCTCCCAGCACACCAAATTAAGAGAAAGAAACACAGTTTTGCAAAAGTTTTACAATCTGGATTTAAATACAAATGGATTGATTCTTCAGTGTTTTGTGTGTGTGTGTGTGTGTGTGTGTGTGTTTCTGTTTATGTGTCTATAAAACTCTCCCCGTATTTTTACTTTCCTACTTGAATGTAAAACTTAATTTATAGTCTGGAGTACGTATTTCATTTTGTAGGAAGCATGACCCAGTGTATTTTGGTAGTCGGGATATGGGGTGTCATAGCTCCCTATATCTGGGGTAGTGGTAAACTTGCTGTCTTAGCTCTTCTAACCAGAGAACATTGATTAGCCAATGGCAGCCACCAGAGACAATGCCAGAGGGTTTGGCAAAATGGAAAACACATTCCAAGATCCAACCACTTAACGACTTACGTGACTTAAACACCCCGACTCTTCAATTTGTGATGGTTGAATATAATTTTGTAATTAGCAATGTGTATGTTTCTAATATGGCAGTGTTTTATATCATTTCAATGAATTATGTAAATGTCTTACCTGGAAGCTTATATTTTAGTTTTTACCTCATTACTAAAAAGCACACATGCTATAGTGTTCGCTTGTGAGACAATGCAATTAAAAACTTTAAATGAAGTAATTAGGAGGTGCCAACAAGCAATCAGTCTAAAATATGCAATCAGCTGAAATAAGATGTAAGCATGGATGAGTGTTTGGGGGGATGGGGACAAGGTGGTGTCACCATGTGGGTGAAAGAAATGTGTCTTTTTGCTGCTCCTACAAAGAAAACCTCTATAACCAATGTGTTCTTAGATTTTTGTTGGGTTGTGTTTCCACTACGTCTCAAAGTTTATTTTGCATCAGGTATCTGATATATAGTTGTTTCCTGTTATCTGCATGAGACATTATAGGCCCCAACCCCAGTGTATGGCCTGAAACTGCATATAGTACCAAACCCTCTATCTATTCATCTACCTATCTGTGTTTTTTTCCCTATGCATACATATACTTTATGGCTTCTTTCTGGCATATGTGAATAACCAGCATGGCCACTCTTATACTTTGGGGTCATTATTCAATGATAATATAATTGTTACCCATAATATAAGGGTGACTTGAGCATAAGTGCTGCCACACCAGGACCGTTGGTCTGATAACTGAGATGTCTACTGAATGACAGATGGGTGGGGAGCGTCTACGTGGAGTTGCTAAGCACACGTCCCAGGCAGGACAGAATGGGAGAGCAGGAGGTTCCATCACAGGACTCAGGATGGTACATAATTGAAAATTCATGAATTGTTTATTTCTGAAACTTTTAAATACTTTTGGACCGAAGTTGACCTCAGGTAACTGAAACTATAGAAAGTGAAACAGCAGATATGGGACTATTGTATGTAGTAATTTGTACTCAGTTTTTGAAAGAAGATATACCAACAAGATAATGCCATTTTATGTTGGTCAGCAGATTGTTTTTTAATGTAGAGTTTTTAATCACCATTGGGCTTCACATTGTTTCTGTATTACTAGGTTTTGGCTTTACATTTACATACTTTTATGACTTCTGGATAAAACCCATCACTTTATGCTATAAGTGTCACTTGAAGTGTCATTTGGAGGGCTGATCTGAAGTAACTGGTAATCCTGGAATTACTTAATAACCGGTGATCACTGGTAGCTGACTGACTAGAAGATGCATGCACCAAGGAGAGTTTAGATGATTGTGTTTATGTTCACACAAATGACAGTATTTCACTCAGAATGCATTCCACCAGGGTGTCAAACTCATTTTCACTGGGGGCTACATCAGCCTCACAGTTGCCTTCAAAGGGCCAAATGTAATTTCAACTCCTTAACAGTTAAGGAATAATTACATTTATACAGTTCTAAAATTATTTTGGCCTTTTGAATGTAACCACGAAGCTGATGTGGTCCCTGGTGAAAATGAGTTTGACACCCCTATATTATACTAAACTCTTTGTACACCTCTAAAATATATATTTGGAGGGAAAAGAATTTGCTTATAATGTTAAAGTTTAATGTATAGGTGTATCTAAACTCTGTAGCCAACACCAGTGCTATTAAAACTTTTATGGCTTTATTTAGGCATAATTTACAAATCATATAATATCATCTTTGAGGTTATATTCAGTGAGTTTGACAGATGTAGCCAGTCACGTCACCACCAGCACAGTCTCATGGGACAGCCTCCCTGTCACCGGGAAGGTTCTGAATCAGTGCCTTCTTCTCTACACGCCCCAACCGTTGCTCTGTTTTCAGCCACTGTAGTGATGATTTTATAAAGAATTTCACAGAAACAGAGTGTTTAGTCATTCATGTCTAATTTCTTTTAGTTAGCTAATACTTTTGAGATTCATCTATGTTATTAAGGGTATCAGTGTATTATTAATTTTTTTATTTTTTAAATTTAATTATTGTTCAAGTACAGTTTTCTGTCTTTTACTCCCATCCCAGCCCATCCCCCAGTGCTCCCCACCTCCCTCCCATTTCCACCCCCCTTAGTTGTTGTGCATGTGTCCTATACTAGTTCCTGTAAACCCTTCTTCCCCTTTTCCCCATGAAATTCCCTCCCCTCTCCCGTCTAGTCACTGATACTGAAATAGAGTGTATTATTATTTTATTTCTTGACTTTGTTTATCCAGTCACCAGTTATTTCTACTTTGGTGATGATGAGTAAAGCTGTTATGAACATTCAAGTACCTGTCTTAGTGTGGACATATTTTCATCCTCTTGGGTAGACACCTAGAGGTAGAATTGCTAGGCCATATGCCAAGTGTATGTGTTCCTAAGGAAACCCCCCAATTTTTCTCCGAAGCGCCTCTCCCCTTTGCTTTATCCCTGGCAGAATGGGAGCTTCAGCCGTTCCACATCCTCACCAACAATTGGTATTATCAGTTTTTTCCCATTGTAGCATTTCTAGGAGTTGTAGTGCTATCTCACTGTGGTTTTAATTTTCATTTCTCCAGTGACAGAATGGTCTGTGAGTCTATTTATAGGCATATTTTATCATCTCTACATCTAACTTTTTGAAGTGTTCATTTAAATCATTTGCCCATCTTGAGTTACCTCCTTCTCCTCCTCCTTCTCCTTTTGCTCCTTCTCTTCCTCCTCCTTCTTCTTCATCATCATCATCATCACTATTAGTAGTAGTAGTAGTTCTTTATAAGAGATTCATATGTTCTGGAGATAGACATCAGATGTGGTTTTTTTGCAAATATATATTTCCAGTTTAGGGCCTTTTTCATTTTTTAACAGTGTCTTTTGAAGAGCAAATATTTGTAATTTTGATACATGCGTATTTCAATATGTGCATATTTTTATTGTATAATTCATGAGTATATGTCATTTTAAAGAAGCCTTTGTCTAACTCATAATCACAACGATTCTCTCATTTTCTCTTGTAGAAGTTGTAAGGTTGTATATTAAGTCTATGATAGATTCAAAGGTAATTTTTTGAAATGTTGTGAAATAAAGGGGCAGGTAAAATGTGTTACCTTTTATTTCTTATTTTTGTGTATAGTTCCCCAATTGTTGCAGCACCATTTGTAGGAAACTTTATTCTTTCTTCATTGAATTGGGGTGACCGACCCTTTGTTGAAAATCAATTGACCATGTATACGTGGCACTCTGTTACTAGTTTTAGACAAAATGTGTTCCTCTAATTATTCTAACAAGGAAGTTCGGTGGAATGAACTTTTGAGGACCAATTCCTGTCCCTATGAAGACTACAGACAAGAAACAAAGGACATACTGATCTGTGGATGTTTCGTGAAATGTCACTGATAAATAGCCTTACCCACCTTTTTGCTCTGACACTTTCAGCCATGTGGTCATTTTTATCTTTGCTGTTAACAATGCATTTTGTTGATATTTACTGTAATTTTTTTATGGTGGCTGTTGTCATTGGATTTTTGTTCTACAGAATGATGCTTCTAAAATAAAGACCACAACTGGCAGGAGTTTTCACGCAGCTTTAAGTACAGCACTTCACATACAGGGAGCTCTAAATACTTACCTGTTAAATGGATGCACAATTGATGTATGCAGTTTTAACAATGGTAGTTGTAGCATTGAATTTTATTTTCGAATTGTTTTTTTTTTTGTAAAAATTTAAAACTCCTCCCATTATGGGGAAAGGAATGAGCTATCATTATGAAAATACCTAGTTCAATTTCCTTAACTAGAGAACAATTGTTTTGTTGTTAACCCAGATTACAAAACCACTTTTTAAAATAAACTACTCTTAATATATTTTTGAATACTGCTGCTCTGTTTCTTTCAAGTCTTCTTTTAATTTAGTGCTAAAATATTATATCTGCTTAATAAAATTACATCTGAAATTAAATCTGTTTAATAAAATACAACCTACAGATGATATCTAGGCTGATTATTGTCACAATAAAATGACACCATTGTCTAAGTCTTAAAAAGAATTCCATGTTATCTCACGCAGATGAAACAATAGGGTTATTTGATATTTGTACTCATCTGTAGAGCTAGGTTTCTTATTTGTATTATTTTTAAAACAAGGTTGTCGATGTGAGCTATTTCTTTAGAATAAAGGAAATGGCCTGAGAATTTTCATATTTCTGAGTGTTCAGTCTTAGGCAAGAAATAATCATTTTTTAAAAATTTTAAGTGTTGCTAATATAGTATTCCTTTGTATTATTCCTACCTAATTTATCAGATGATTATATTCCAAATATATTTATATACATTTTATGTTGCTTATTATATGTTCTTTCACTCTCCTGAACTCCAAGGGTTTTGTTTGTTTGAATTCATTACTTAACTAAACTCCTATTAAAATCTGTTCATATTATTCACACATGTACACACATTTATGAGTAAACACAATTTTATAGCAAGATAAGTCATCCAGTTCTAAACTCGTGGGAATTAACCAATATATTTGCCTTCTGTCAGTTTAAGTGCTAACTCTTCAAATGGCTTTGAGGCTAGATCTTTCTAACCTAGGTCACACTGACTTAAAGACTTTCTCCATGCAGTTATTCAAATGTGTAATTTAAAAACTAGATTTAATTATTTTCTCTCTCTTCTAATAAAGTGTAAGTTTCAATCAGGCAGGGATCATTTTTTTCTTGTTTAATATGCCTTTCACTTAGAATTGTGCCAAGCACATTGTAAAGACTTTAAAAAGTATTAATTAATTAATTAATTAAAGAGTTAAAGACCAAGCTTTCTCACCTCTAGAATCTTTACCTGGAAAACAGAGTCAACAAGAGACTCACTCTGAGCATCCAGTCAGATCTCTTTGAAAGCCCTTAGCATGGCATAACAGACTGTATCCCTTAACTTCCCACTTCTGTCTGGAGGTTATAAGTCTCGTACAATGTATGGTAGAAGGTGTATTTTCACAGAAAATTTTAAGGACCAGCAGGGCAATTTTAAGTATCTTATTCTTATCCAGTGGGACCATTTTGCCAGTGAATGTTCTCATGGTGCCAAAGAGAAGCCTGCCATTTTATTAATGTTACTTTGAAGGACATAATCGTAGACTAAGAATATCAACAATGAACCAAAAGGTTTTAAGAACTGGAAATCTTCCATGTTGTGGAGTATAATGTCTGTTTTAATCATGCTGAAGGTAATGTGAAAGGTGTTAGTGTTATTTGTTAGTTTGCTTTTTATTTCTTTAGCGTTTTGTTTTTGTTTTTGTTTTTTTGCTCCCTGGATATAACTGTCTCACTCCAGTTTGAAGTAGACAGGATGTAAATAAATGGTTAAGAAGACATTGCTGTATGAAGGTGGGAAAGCCTTTGTGGGTATAGTTTTCGTTCTGTCAAAGGCATGTTTTTCTAGAAAGCACTGGACAGAACTATAGTCACTGTGTTCATTTTAGCCATTTTTACAGCTTGGTCAGTCTAATCAATTGTTTTGGGGATAGTTGAAATAAAACCAAATCAACAAAAACTGTTCAATTCGTGAGCCAACATGAATATAAACAACTATGATCTCTATTTTTGACAGGAGCTTTTTACAAGAAAATAGTCAAAACTGTCTTATATATTATCATTATTGTGTTTACTGCAAAATTCCTTCAATGTATTTGCTTTCTATTAATGTTTTATAGTAAGCCAGCTCGTGTTTTATCTCCAGTCAATAGTATTTTCATCATGTTTTATGTTGATAAGAAAATAAGTTCATTTAATATTTGGCCTTCTTTTGAAGTAAATCTTTGCTTTGGAAATAGAATCTATTCAATATAAATTTCTATAAAAATAATGATTTTAAAGTATATTGAGAGATTGTAGAACAAGTTACATGATTCCTTACCAAATTTTTTGTTAGGTAATTATTGACAAATCTGCAAGAAGGCATGGGTGTTCTGTTCTCTCAGTGAGTATTATGTTTTAAACTCTATATTCGGGGCCCAGTTATATATATGAACTCTATATTCAAGTTCATATTGAGAGACTATTGGACTTTCAACGATCCACTGGAAAAAATTTTAATTTAGTTTTATTTTGAAATGAGGGTGGATATTTTATTTTTAAAATAGTAAATTTCATCTGTAGATATATGTGCAAGTTACAAAGGCTTTAGGATAAGGAAAGGGAAGGTGCTTATAGGCAGTTTGTGAAACATGTCAACTATGGCAGGGAAACTTTCATATATTTATTGAAGCAATTCTTACTGTTAGGAAATAGCCTAGATACTTGGGGGATGGGAAACATCACAAAGCAATTATGGTAGAATTTTTTCATACATCAGAGAAAAGGGTGCTGATTAAGCCGCCTCCTGTTCTGACTCAGACTTTCTACCATGGACTCTTTGGTGGCAGGAAGGAGACTAGGTGTGTGTTGATACATCATCTCTAAGCTTCTAAATTGAATAAGCTGTACCGTATTATGTATGAAAGATATGTATCATGCTTCTACATCATTTAAGCATATTTATATAAACTACAAAAGTGTGCTCTTTGCAGGTTTTTCCACTCAGCAAAAAGATACAAACTCCAAATTAGGTGAAATCCGTTATCTAACAAAAATCTTTAAAAATTCTGCAATATATTCTGATTTAATTCCCAATAGAAAAATAAGAAAGCAGGCTACTGGAAAAGTAAAATATTGCAAATAATAAATTCTAACCTCCATTAATAAAAATATAATGATTAATATAATCAATAAAAAATTTGTATTGAAAAGATTTTTCATGTATATGTATTTTGTTATTTATATGATACTTATTTTACATGTTTACATGTAGTAGAATTATTTTGACAGATATATGTGGGTGTACATGTGTATATGAATTTGTGTCTGCATGTACACATGTAGGCACTCAGCTGTGCAACTTGAGAATAAATAGTGATGAGCCAAGACCTAAAGTGGAACTTGATCTCTGGCTTGAGAGTGTCAGGTGGGCCAAATGTTGACTTAAAGGCCATTTCCTGTAGCCATCAACAGCTGCATGTGAGCCCTGTTGGGCTGAGTACTCCTTGAGGACCAAATAGACCACTCAGTCATTTGGCATCAGGAAGTGTTGAGAGCAGGTATCAGAGGCACTGGCCTGAGTGTCAGGTAGCACTTGTGCCTGGGACTAGGAGGAACTCCAGGCTCCAGAAATAGAGCAGCCAGAGAAGTCACAGGTTACAGATATAAGGACTTAGAAATAGATATTAAGACCTGGGCCTAGTGACCTATTGTTTTAAAATGCTGGTTTTAGTATTATTCCGTCATGTGAGGCCAAATAATCAGGAGGTGGTTGTCACTGAAAGCACTCAAGAGTTATCCAGAGAGGTAGGGTATGCCACACCATGCTGGGCCTTACAGGGAAAGACCAGGGTCAGTTAGGAGACAGCAGGAGCAAGCGGGAAACTGGGCAAGAACCTTTGTTGTGGTTCCCTGTCAAGGTACAGGTGAGGCAGGCTAAGCAGATGAGGATTGGCTAGCTCCTAGAAAGTTTCTGGAATAATATCAGTGGACACTGGAGACTAGGGACTACTGGCCTTGAATGTGAGAGCCCAATAGAGGAAGTGGTGGGCTGTGGGGGGTTGGAGGGCGCTCTACATTGGTTAGTTAGCATATTAAAGGGTGGTAATGAGAGTCCATTTACTGTCCCTGGGAGTCAGTCTCTCCAGGGTCAGCAAGACCCCAAGATATCAAAGCATCAGAAGAATTATGGAGACTATGCAGGAATGATTAATATGCCCACGAAATATAACACCCTTGAGGAGAGTAACAAATATAATGATAGAATCTACCATTTACAAGTATTTATTTAAGATTTTTGAGATTTTTGAAATATAGAAAAGCAAAATATCATTGATTAACATCTTATTTCTGTTGATGTAGACATGCATTTGACACATCATCTTAAACATTTTTGAATGCATATTAAAAAACAAATATAAAGCCCAATGTTTGGCTTCAAATCCAACTTAATATAAACTGTAAATGAGCTTTGCCGACAAATACAGTGCACCAACAAGAAATGAGTCACACTTTGTAAGACAATAGATAAAGATGAAAATGGATAAATACTGTATGGTGAGACAGTAACTTCAAAATTCAAATAATAACATGAGTCACGATTTTTCTCCTGTGAAATCTCCGAACACCTTCCAATTGGCATGCCCATTTCTTATGTGCCAATAGATGGCACCCGTTGCTAATGGAGAAGGGTCATGGCTCACTGGGATGAGTGGGTGCGTTAAGGATCTTCCGCTACTTGTGCAGCCTTCAGAAACTGGGTGTTCTGTAAATGTCATTTTTCTGAACTGGCTTAAGGCAAAATGCTTGCACCTTCACTGTGGAATATTTATCTAAACTCTGCTGTCATGGAAATTAGTTCAGAACATTAAAATATCTTAATGATGTCTCATGTCCAGGGTATAGCCAAGTTCTTATCAGCAGAACCTCTTGCACCTGTGGTTAAAGAAGGCTGAATAATGAATAACCCACCAGGACCACAAATCAACCATGCTTTCAGACCACACAGGGGGCAAGGCAAAGAAAGAAACTATGCTGAGGATGTATTTTGAATTGTTTTATATGTAAGATTCTTCAGTTTGTAGTGCTTATAAATAAAAGTCATACACTAGAAAATCCTAGAAAGAAGATATTGGCTTCTTAAAATGATTGTTTATTAATTGTACAGAGTTCTTTTTTAGACTCATACATCTAATATTATACAATTTACTAAAAAATGGAAGGAAACATAGTTTTCAGTTAGTCTGTGCTATGTTTACTAAAATTTATTTTATTTTCAGCAAAAAAAAGAACTTTGGGGAGAGGAAATATTGCACTGATCAATGAAAATGCAAATTATGTCAAATGTACATCACGGCTCATCTAATTCCCGGAAGGTTGCTTAGATGGTAGTCATAATTTCTTTTAAACTGGAAAAGGCCATAGAGATTTGATGATAAAAGATCTATTTATTGTTAGTTGTGCAACTAAATGAGAATTAGTTCCCCTTAATAGATCAGAGAGTCAGAAGTATGGAAGAGATGAGAGGTGTAAGTAGTATTTATTACCAAGTACAGTTGCTATCAGTTAACCGCACTATCTGTGAGAGGTATGGGAGTGTAGGTACGGTGAGTGTTGTGTTGCCACGATGTTTCTTAGGGAAATTAGCAGCGTATGGTCAGTAACGTGTTAAAGAGAGAATTAACCAAAAGCTTTTTGCTTTTGAATCTAAACCTGACCCCAACTAACATGAGGCTATGTGTGGTCCTGTTAATCTAAATGTGAATAAATGCGTGTATTTTTGTAGACTCTGTAGTGTGTTGATTTTGGTGTTTCTCCTGACTCCACAGTATATGTATGGTAATGTAATAATAATATTTTTAAATTCTGCATTCAGAAACACATCTGCATCTAAGCATTTTGTATAAGGGGTTGTGGACCTATAATTGGAGAAGCACACATTGACATTTTTCAAATGATGTGAAGTGAACATCAAAACTCAAGCCACTGGGATGGTCAGATATGATAGGGCTTAAGCAGAGAGGGGCAGGAAGGAAGGTCAACATAGTCAACGTATAAAGCAGATTGTCAAAATGTTGAATATGTGCAGAATAAAAGAGAAAAATGTTTAGCGATTTAGAAGGAACTGTATTAGCCATAATTTTATAGTCGATTATGATAATTACATAAGTTCTACTGGCATCAGTGTCCCCACCCATGAAACAGGGGCAGGGACACTACTTTACTACTCTGAGTTGTCACCATGTGCCAAGGGTCAGAAACCCTTTTGTGGTGTAATAAGTTAATGGTCCCATATTCCTTCCTTCTTTCTGGAAATTTACAATGTCAGTGAGTCTGAGAATCGTGTAGTAAAGATGCTCGTTTAACTTTGACCCACAGTGTGCCAGAATTAGTTTTCCATAACATTTATGGAAATATTGTTCCCTAGAAGACTTTTTCTTTTTTTTAAGATTTTATTTATTTTTCTTTATAGAGGAAGGGAAGGAGAGAGGGAGAGAAATATCAATGTATGGTTGCCTCTCATGGGTCCCCTGCTGGGAAACTGGCCTGCAACCCAGGCATGTGCCCTGACTGGGAATCCAACCATGATCAGAGCTCTGGCTTGCAGGCCCACACACAATCCACTGATCTACACCAGCCAGGGCCCTAGAAGACTTTTTCATAAATGACTCATATTTTTTCAGCATACAAATATTGCACAGGAATGAAGGTCATGAGCCATATTTTATTAACATTCATATTAATGTGTTCTGGACTAAACAAAAATTCTAGAATAACAGCTGCACATTGTTGAGCATTACATAAAAAATTCTTATTGAAATAGGTACAGTATACATACTCCATAAGTGATGAATGAATAGTGGATGAGCTAAAAAATGGTAGCATAGAAGGCAAAACATGAATCAAATTGAGGGACTATGATATCAAGTGCCTGTGGGTGTTAGACGACATGAGAATAAAATGGTACCAGGAACACAGCTGGTGAGAAATGCCCCGGAATTTCTCTCCAGAGTAGAGAAATAATGAATTGAAGATGGTGTCACTAGAGGTAAATAAGGATCACATTTGACAGACACTCTTGAACTTGGAAATAAATGCCGGAAGCAAATAAACAAGAACAGTTGGAGCTAATGTCATGGTTTTGAGCCTGGATGACAGGAAGAATGTAAAATTATAAACCAAGATGGGGAATCTAAAACTAGGAGCATAGGTGTAAAAGAGAAAAATATTGGTATAAACATGATTTTAGTAACCCCTTGCCCATCCATGGAAGAAATGCATACTTAGAAATGCACTCCTGGGATTTTTTTTTTAATTTGGGACAACAGATGGCCAGAAGTCTAATTCATCTTATTTATGAGTGTTTGTGTGTGCATGGTGCTATCATCATAGAGACACCCTGGGTACACAGGTCCTGAGGTGGTTGAGGTATCCACCTCATCTTTTTGAGGTTCAAGAAGACCCTCATCATTGCATCCTGTTAAATGCTGTATAGGCTGAAACACAAAGACTCCATAATTAGGGGAAGATAAACAATGATGGTCCTAAATCTTGCTTCAGGTAAAATACTTGTAAATTCTACTTACAGAATTAATAGGTTTTGCTGTTAGACCTGAGGTCTGTATCCAAATTATAGTTTACCTCTAATCTATTTGCCTTAGGTAGAGTGTCTTCTCATTGCAGCAGATAAGAGCTCCTTTGGTAGCTTGAAATAGTTTCTTTGCTGAACATATATGCAGCTAAGGTTCAATAATGTGGCCACATATGTAATAAGTCATTCATATTAGAAATATGAAATTATCACATTTTTGACATAAATAGAACTCTGATATTTTTGGATCAATACATTTTTTGCTATGATGAATAGAACATTCATGATAATGAACGTTCTTAAAAGTTATGGACCATCAGCTAGAACCCAAATGGTTTGCTTTTATAAGCAGAGGAAGAAACGTGGTTTATTGGAAGGTAGGTACCCTGGACTGAGGGTAAAATTCAAGGCAGCCCTCTGGCATTAAAATATAGCTGTTTATAAACCTGTGAAACTCAGGTCCCTTCTCTGGGCCTCAGTTTCTCAACTCTGAAACGGGAATGTTATTGTTCTCATATATGCTTTTAGAGGTTGTGGTGAATATTACATCAGATTATCACCAGCTTATCTTTTTAAGTATTTTGAGATGTTCAGCTATTTTTGTGCATACAGTGTTTAACAACTTTTCAAATAAACAGTTTGAAATCTTTAGTGTTCTAAAATACAATATACAAAAGAAAATGGAGATTTTGAATGTCATTTCCTTGATGGTACAAACCAAATGGTTGTCCTTCCCAGTCTAACAAGGTTGCCTTGTTTTTCTCGGGATCCATTCAGGAAAGGCATTCCTGTCCTCCGGGCTGGCTGGGCATCGCAGCACTTCATTCCAGCACACCGGCCCGGTCACTGTCCTCGTGCACTCAGAGGCAACTCAGTGTATGGAGAGCCAAACTCCAACTTCGTGTCTGGACGTTGTCATAAAACTCTTTGTCGTGGACACTTATATTGTTACCATAAATCAACATAGCAAATACTAGGACACAGACCAAGTTGCTGCCAAATAAATCAGTTCTAAATTTCTTCTCATGTTTAAAGGAGGTCATTGTGTAGGTTAAGAGATTCTGATGTTGTTGGGAAGAAACTATAATGATAATGTGAAGAATGTTTATCATGACTGAATTGTGAGGTCACAGTCCCAACCTTGGGCATAAATACTGGGGGCTCTTGTGTTCAAGCCTCCTGTTAGAACTTGGTCTCAAACCTAAGAGCACCTGGGTTCAGACCAGGCTTTGCCTTTGTAACTCTTCCCAGGACTTGAACACAATAAGGTTGACAGACAAGGCATTCATTTATTTTTCTTATATCACTGGTCAGTGTCCGGCATTATCTGTCACTACCAGACTAAAAAATAACTTTTGAAACTTTGTCCATTATTGATATTATAAAATATATTATTGTTTTATTAAAAGGTCAAAAATGCCATTTTTCTGTTAATGGTGAACAGCACCAGATGTTAGACCTTGGTCCTTGAGGTCTGGCTAAGAAAGAATACAGAGTCAAGACTCAAATACAAGCATAAGTTTATCTAGAAAAGTCACAGAGGTAAAAAAAAAAAAAGTGAGCTGTAAAAGAAGGGAGCCAGTTGGGCTGAGTGAACAAAGGAAGCAAGTTACAGAGGCAAATGAAGGACCCTTGCAGCTTTGGTGAAGGAAAGGAAAACAAAACTTGTCTGAGGGAAGGAGAGGGGGAAAGATGTGCCAAGGGAGAGGGAGGAGGAGAAGGAAAGGCAGGAAGAGAGGGAGAGAGAGAGAGAGCTTGTGCTGTACTAAGTCCTTCAGTGCTTTTATCTGGAGGTCTCAGGGGAGACCCTCAGTAGAATATTCATCGGCTTTAAAGGTGTGTCTCCTCAGGGCCATGGCCTCCACTGATTGGTTGGTACCAGGCAAAGGGTCATTAGTCACCACAGCTGGCTGGTCCTGATGTCAGCCATGGCATCACCTGAATGGCCTTGCTGCTTTTCTGGACCTGGAGCTGAAACACAACTGAGGACAAAAACTGTGTCTGTGGTCAACAGACCTGAGGCTTTGTTCCTAAGGTTATTTGATGTGGGTCAGAACCTTATTGTTCACTGAACAATGAACAATGGGAGAGTGTGTAAGGGAGTGGTTATGCAAGGCTTTATATGGCAGTCAAATGAGGCTTTTCCCCAGCCTCCTTATTCTTCCTCTAAAGGGGGCCTACCCCATGACTAGCAAAATGCCAGGGGAGGAAAGGTCAGAGGAGGGTCCAGACCTCATGACCAGCAGTATGGAAGCCAGAGGGTTTAAAATCCCAGGGCCAGCTGTATGCCAGGGAAGGAAAGGTCACTCTGGGGGTGAGGTTCCACCTTATAATTGCCTGTTGGAAGGCACTCTGGGCTTTTCTCCCTGGTGGTCTTCCATACCTGGCTTATTCTTCCTACTCTGCTCATGTCTTTCTAACTGCCTACCATACTCCCATTAGGGCATCAGTGAGTGATTACTAATTCTGCCTCATTTAAGACTGACTGTCATAGTGACTGAAGGTCAACTAAAACCCACTGATTTGGAAAGAAATCCATACTCTTAACAAGCACAAATTTTTTGTGTTCAGTAGAAAAATACTGGCTGTATCATTAGGTAAACTATTCATAATTCATCAAGAAGATAATAGCTTCGTGTTTTGCAAAAATTAAACAAAAATAGACCATACTGACTTATGGGGAAGACAAAAAATAAATATGTAAGAAAAAGCAATAATCAAAGGTAAAAAAAATAAATACATATATTTTCAGGTAGTGGTGGATGTAATAAAGAAAATTAAATGAATGGGTTAATGAAATTGAGAGCGAGCGGGGGAGAGTTTGGCAAGGTTAGGCGAGTGAAGGCTTCCTTGGATAGGCAACATATGTGCTAAGACTCATTGAGAGAGCAGGAGGCAGCAGGGAAAGAGCTGTGGAAAGAATGGTCCAGGAATTGCTTCAGGGGTATGAAGGAAAATGCCATATATTTGGAGCTTAGTCAAAGGGGATATGGTAGAAGCAAAATCAGAGAAGTAGACAGCAATCAAATCCAGGTACTCTATGGATGAGATGATGCTGATGGTGGTGGTACTGATTATGATGGTGGTGATGATGAAAGAAGCTTTTTGAATATTGTCAGCAAAGAAGTGAAATGATGTGATTAAAGTTAACAAACTCTGGCTTCTCTGTGGAAAATAAAGACTCTGGAAGCAATGGGGGTGGGGCAAGGAGGGAAACTGGGAAACCAAGGAAGATTCTGTTGCAGTAATTCAGAGTGTAAATGATGGACTAGTTGGTGTTGTTAAGCTTGCCGTGAAGGGGAGGAGTCAGGGTATAATTTGCAGGAGAGCAGAGCCAACAGAAACTCGCTGATATCTCTTTTGTGGGATATGGGAAAAGACTGGTCCAGAATCCCTTCTATGTTTTTGTCCCCAAGGACTAGGTGATGGTGGTTCCATTTACACAGACGAGGAAAGATTTGGAGTAATGGGATGGGGATAATGAGCGAAATGACAGAGTCTCCTCTGGATATGTGAACTTACAGAAGCCTGGTAAATGAATACCCAATAGAAAAGGGAAGTAGGTAATTGCCTAACTGGGTCTAGAGCTCAGTAGAGAGGGCAGAGCTGGGATGAAAGCACTGGGAATCATCAGCATATAGAGGATATTTAATGCCTTGGGCCTGGACCAGATCACACTCTATTTTCTCCTTTAGTCGTGTGTTTTCTGGATGTCTATGAATCACTGTGTCCCAGAATTTAGCAGGAACCCACCCATTGCTCTGGGTGGGTTCACATTTCATTTATTTAGCATAATACAGTAAGTTGGCAGCTTTTATTTTTAGGTTTGTTGAAAATTGTTGATAAAATTTATAAGTGCTCTATTTTATGAATATTTTTTCCTGAAAATTTTTACAGTTGTTAATGAACTTGAGAGTCTCTTATAATGCACAGTGTTAACCATAATAGCACATTTCTTGCATGGGAACTAATTATGTACAATATTTTTCCCTTGTTGGGGGAGCCCCCCACTGGATTCCTGAAACCGTGGATGGCATCAAACCTTACATATACTGTTTTTCTTGTACCTACATACCTATGATAAAGTTTAATTTATAAATTAGGCATAGTAAGAAATGAACATAATAACTAATAATAGAGTAATTATAACAGTATACTGTAATAAAAGTTATGTGATTATGGTCTTTCTCTCTCTCTCAAAATATCGTACTGTACTATAGGTACAGCTTGAGTACACTGGACGTCGGGATGATCCACATCCCAAGAAGGATGGACAGGGATACTGTGAGAGTTCATCACAATATTCAGAAGGGCATGCAATTTAAAATGTATGCATTATTTATTCCTAGAATTTTCCATGTAATATTTTCAGATTGTGGTTCCAGACCAATAACTGAAACACGAAAGTGGAACCATGGATAAAGGCAGGACTACTTTTAAAAATTTTCTTTAGAGTAGATGGCATGCACCTTTTGAAGTTGGAGAGTGTTATCAAACCTGCCTTGTTCATAGATATTCAACTCAAGTTCTGAGTTTTTTTCCACTTAGAATGTTGATAATTTGACATTTGTAGGAGGTCTAAGTTAAATAAAACAGCATTCAAATAAATTAAGGGAATGTCATGGAGAAGTGGTTTCATATCTATGACTATTGAGCAATTTTCCATAATTTATCATCTAATAAACTCTTACTTCTAAGTGACTTTATGCTTGCTAACTAGTGTATTTGCTTTTTCTTAAAAATATGAATAATTAAAATGATATGATTATAGTTGCAATTATTTTAAAAGATCATTTTTCCTTGCCATAGCTTCATCTATTTTATTTATTTGAAGTGGCTGATAATATTTTATATGTCAGCTACGGAGACTGTATTGCTCAAGATATTTCTGTGTACCTGCCTCAGCAGTCAACGCCACAGTATTCTACATGTGAATTATGTCTGGGAATGAGTTATGGCCGCTGTCACAAAATACCAAAGACTGGGTGGCTTAACCAACTTGACTTTATTGTTTCTTGGTTCTGGAGGCTAGACCTCAGAGCTCCAGGCGTGGTTCCTCCCGAGGCTGTGACAGAGAGCCTGTTTGCTCTCCCCTAGCTTCCTGTGGTTTGTGGGCAATCTTCGCTGTTTCTTGGCTTATAGACACATCACCCAAACCTCTGCCTTTATCTTCAGTGATTTTTCTCTGTGCTTGTCTCTGTCCGTATTCTCCTTTTTATAGGTCACCAGACATTTGGGATTAGGGACCATCCCAATGACCCTATTTTAACCTGATTACATCTTTAAAGACCCTGTCTCCCATCAAAGACGCATTGACATCTTCTGGGAATTGGGATGCCAGTGGGTCAGGAAGGGAGAAGAGCTTCACCCACAAACGTGTGTGATCTCCTGTCCTTCCTAACATTTCTAAATTTCCTTAAACATTATTAATGAGCAAATCCTGAGGGTGATCTCTCTTTATCTATGTCTATTCATAGAAGCACACATGTAGCCTGATTTATGTCCTTATGACACATTTTTTAAGCTGATTTACATTTCCAACCCTGACCACCCTTCTGAGCTTCATATTTATGTCGCCACCTGCCTTTTAGTCACCTCCATGTGGAGTAATGATAGACATCTCAAGCTTAACATGTCCAAAACAAATTTTTGTTTTCTATTTCCTTCTTCAAATGCTCATCCATCATTCTTTTCCATCTCAGTAAATGTTCCTTTATTCCCCTAAATGCTCAAAAGAGCTGAGTCAGGCTGACCTGTCTTTCCACTTAGTCCATTCTAATATCTGTCCCACTGCTGTATTCGTTTTGTATTGCTGCTGGGACAAATCACCACAACTCATGGCTTAAAACTGTACAATTTATCTCACTATTTCTCACCTTGGTCTCATTGGACTAAAATTAAGGTATTATCAGGGCTACATTCCTGTTTGGAGACTCTGCAGATTGGGCTACAATCTGCTTCCAGGTATATTAAGGTTGTTGGCCAAATTCAGTTCCATGCAATCCTCGGGTTGAAATGTCCTTGTCTTTGCTGGCTGGCATCTGTGAGTCATCCTCAGCTTCCAGAGTTCATCTGTATTCCTTGGTGCATGGCTCCCTCTCTTCATTTTCAAAATCAGCAGTGGTGGCTTCGAATCTCTCTGGCTTCCTCTCCTGTCTGTCTCTCTGGCTTGAACCAGAGAAAATTCTGGGCTTTTAAGAACTTGTAACTAAAATGGGCTCATTTGGATAATCCAGGATAGCCTCCATATTTTTAGGTCAACTGATATGTAACCTTAAGTCCGTATTTAAAGTCCCTTCGCAGTAGGACTTGCTTGAATGTCTGATTGAATAAAGAGGCACATCTTTAGATTCATTGTCACAACTCCTGTTACCATGCATGTCCTGTTTGCTCCACTTCAGGACAGTCTTGCTTTTTTTCTGCCACCACTACCACCGTATCGCCAGACCCTGTCACCACTTTGGGGTCATTGCCTTATTCTCCTCAGAGCACTCACATGATTTCTGTGAAGGATGGTTTTTCAGATGCAAACGGAACTCTTTCTTCATAGTGTCTATTCCAGATAGTTTCATGTTAAATTTAGGATAATATACTAAGTTGATCTTCCTAAAAACAATCTCTGTCGGGTTGTGTCACTTACATCCCTCAATGGCCTTCTTTAAAAAAAAAATTGAACCTTGAAATTATCTACACGGCTCTGCTGACTTCGAAGAAAGTTTGATTACTTCACCAGGCTATTCTATTTTTTTCATAACATGTTTTACCATGAGAAGCCATCTCTTTCATTTAGTGTTGATGTTAATTGTCTGTGATGCTCCACTGGAATGTAAGGCGCTTATCTGTTTTCTTAGCATCAAATCTTCAGCTCCTATAACACATTGACATTGTCATCATTTTACATGTTCATACTCATGTAGAATTTAAATTGCTTTCTCACATAGAACATTTATTTCATAGCATGGGCCTGTCTGCTTTGAGGGTGTCACTGTGCTGGGTACCCTTCCAGACTGGTGAAAGGAAGAGTTCCTGATGAAGAGTTCCTGTAGACACAGTGAGGGGTGTAAATATGTCTTATACAAGCCCTCAGCCCCACAAAACTTGTAGCTTTAATCTTGTTGTATTTCTGTCTCCTTTTACTGAAGTAGGCTGGCTATATGAACATCACTATAATTTTATAGAGGAAACAACTTCTTTTATGACAAGTTGAATGGCTTCCGCCAAGGAACCCTGTTGCTGTCACTCGAATTCAGAGTAGTTGTTCCAAATCCAGATTCCTTTCCTAATCACACCAGCATTGTCATTTATCCCACTGTTCTTGAAGCACAGCTAAATGAATGCACACAGGTAGTCAGTACTTTTTTCCAAAAGTGGATATATATCATCATCACGTTATAGTTTAATGTGTTTTCTTTGTCATTTCTATTACTACCAAACATTCAGTTATATAGAAGATGCCCCAAAACTAGTGACAGCATACTGCTACACAAAAGGAAACCTTTCCAGGCCAAGAAAGAAGGAAGGTTAGAAAGGTGAGATGATCTTCTGAGGGGTCTGGGATCGCACCGAAGGCTGGTCATTCCTTCTCTAGTTCACCCGAGAACCCAAGCGCGAACAGATACTCATTCCTTTACTACTTGGGACCAAGCCTGCCTGTGGCTCCTAATTCCACATTACCTGTTTCTGAGTCCCCAGAGGAGCAAAGGCAAAAGTAGGTCTCCAAACGCTAAAATGAAAGCTACCAAAAATGCCCATGAAAATCTCTTTCTCATTTCTCCACAGATGCTCTTGGGGTTATAGATGCTTCATTAGTTTTCCATTCAGTGTGATCATACCAAAGTAACTGTTTTTAAACAGGTACTTTCTGAGATCTTGAGACACCAGTGTTTAATTAGGGTCCAGGTAATATCAGAGCATTGGACAGACCTGGAGAAGGTGATCCCCAGGCTTTCTAGGGAGAGGAGAAGAACTAAGATGTAGAAAGCCAGAGAACATGAAAGCAGGGGGCTGGAGAATGAAGAGTGGATGCAGAGGAGGGGAAGGCTCTTGCAAAAAGTGTGGTTCACATGCTGCATGGGAAGACTCAAGGTTTGAGGACACACTTTTGCTCAGACCCACTCTTTTTTTTTAAGATTTTATTCATTTATCTCTAGAGGGGCAGGAAAGGAGAGAGGGAGAGAAACAATGTGTGGTTTCCTCTCGTGTATCCACAGCTGGGAACTGGCCTACAACCCAGGCATGTGCCCTGACTGGGAATCAAACCACAATCCTCCGGCTTGCAGGCCCGCGCTCAATCCACTGAGCCACACCAGCCAGGGCAGACAGACCCACTCCTCATGATAAACTTAGCTTGGTACTTGACACGGTGGCTCCCATTCTGGAGGCTCTCTAATCTTTATCAAAGGAAAATAATACTTTTTTTGCAGTGGTGAGATTTGGTGCTGATATAGGTAAAGAACTTTTCACAATGCCTAGATCATTGTTACTGTTCAATTCACAGTAACAGGTACAGTGTTTTTAAATCTCCCAGGCTAACCAGATGGGAATGAAGACATGGGGGTGCGGATAGCCTTAGCAGAATGCTGCCAAAATGAAATACTGCCTTGGTTCCCAAATCCGAACCCCTGTAGATCACATTCTAGCAACTGAGACTTCAAAGGTAAAAGGAGAAGCAGCCTATGAATATGCATGCCTGCCTAACACGCAATGGTGAGTTTCTGCAGTCCTATTTGCACCACTGTGTGTGAGTAAAGCCCTAAGTACCTTTGAAGTGTCAGAATATGCCCTAATACTATCCATTTTTCAATTGCAAATGAAAATATCTAATCCATCTGTCAGGGCATGACTAAATTGCTTACTATGTGCTAGTCACTGTAAGAATAAATAAACTGATTTGTTTAAAAGAGATAAAATTGAGTTTCTGCAAGAATCTGGAACAGCTGTCACATATTGAGCATTTCCAAAATAAAGACAGACTGTAAGCTGGGCGAAGGTGGGTCACTTCTGTCTTTTTTAGTGCCCTTCAGGGTAGTACCTGGAGAAATAGGCATTTAATAACTGTCAAATGGAGGGAGCGAAAGAGGAAGGAAGGAAGGAAGGAAGGAAGGAAGGAAGGAAGGAAGGAAGGAAGGAAGGAAGGAAGGAAGGAAGGAAGGAAGGAAACAAGAGACTTCTCAAAGTATTTAGCAATTTGTTGTGCTACATAAGTGACATCTGTGTAGTAGTATGTATTATCTATCATGAACTCAGCTGCTGGCCATCTACACTGACTTTTATTTTTAAAGAAAATAATCTTTCTGGCTGTTACACTCTACATTAAAATAATATTATAGAGCTGAATACAGCACATCTGTAATTAGTCATGTCCTATGAATTCCTTTGGGGCCTCTAGTCTCTTTCACTTTCAAAGCATACACGTGTATGAGAGGGTAATCTTGGTTCAGAAGTCCTGATGATAGCACCAACAAGGGGTCCTAAAGTCGGAAACCATCAGCTGCTGCCCCTGTGACATGAAAAATAATAATGTGCATTGGCTAATTATGTTTGTTGCACGGTATGGTTCAGGTTAAATGCATATACTTAGAATCTATTTTGGAAACTAAAATCAACAACTTCCATATTTATCGCAGAAGTAGGTGGTCACCTTTTTAATATACTAAATGCAGATGAAAGTGTGTTCAGTAGATTTTGAAGTTATGACATTTCTATTTATATTCTGATGGTAAGTGTATACTGCTTTGTGAAGCTAGAGTCGTAAAGGCTCAACAGTTTGTTTGGTTGGTAAGATATGTACTGTGAAGAACCCTCATCTAAATGCTCTTTTCTCTGTAACGGTGTAGAGAAAAGCTCAAGGGGCATTTAAAATTTTGAATTATCAAATGATTAATATATGTTTATTTATCAAATTAATTTAATAGATCGCCTTACAGTGTTGCAATGTTCAGGATTTATCCTGTTAATGATTTTAGGCTACTATGGCATGGGAGAATTTTAAAACTAGGATTGCTTCAATCTACCATGATACATCAGTGTGTGTAGCTTGGGAAATGAAATACAGTATACTAGATTGCTGGGGGGGTTGTTAATATTTAAAGAGAAAGCAAAACTGTCTCTTGGTTTCTGCCTTTCTCAAACCTGAATGCTGTAAGGTTATTCCATTAGTGCCCCCGTCGGCTCAGTGAGTCACTCTTCCGTCTGGAGAGACTCTGGATGAGATACTCTGATCTCCACGGCAGCACCCTTGATTCTTGTGGTGCCTGCCAAGAAAGTGTTTGAACAGTGCTGTGTAATGCCACCATGCTTATTATGCACACTGACGCATGTCCACGGGGAACTGGCCTGTAAAGTAATAGCCATTTGTGTTGCTTTGGACTTTCATATCTTCCCAGATGACAAAAACCGGAGAACTGTTGTTTGTACCAACAGTGAAAAAAAAGTGACTTCTAATTTTTCTCTAACTATAATTTTCTAATTATGATAATGTTAATATTGAAATGGTGATACTAATGTATTGTTCTGAGCCATTTACAATATTAAAAATAAAGTGACTACAGTGGCATATGTTACAATAGTGAAGTAGATAAAAAAGAAACTCTACCAATTTCCATAACAAGAGAAACGAAATCTCACAGTGCCTCACATCCCTTTATTATTCAAGGGTCTTAATTACTACACCCTTGGAGGGGTGTTCCTGCCTGCCTGAGCCTTGGAAACAAAGGATAATAAGAAGGGGTCTCCTTTTCCCATTTGGCAAAACCTCCTAGAGAGTTGGGTAGGGAGAGGGGGGTTAGAGGAGTTCAGGTGAACGTTTTGAAACATTGCATTAAGTGCTTTCTTTAATGAGCATTATCTCTGTATATTTTAATATTTGCCTGAATATGTTTTGTAATTTGCGTGATAATTTAACTTCCCAAATAAGAACTTTGATATAAATTAGCTCTCTGTTGTTAAATTCATAATATATTTCTGGTTTTATATAATTAATATCTAATTAAACAGTTATTAAGATCAAAAATGATCATTTATACAGTCACTTTATAAATTATAAGAGAATAGATATATTTATGGGATTATTATTATGATATAGTCTTCTTTAGAGAAGTGTGAGTTATTAAAAATCTTAATGACTTGTGAGAAGTGAACAATTAAGTATTAACAATTAAATCTAATGAAGTAATTTCCATAAACTCACAATGACCAAGGATGTTCAAATAGACCACACTAGAATTTAGAAATCTAAATTGTATTTTTAATGACTTGAATTAAATCTGTTCTGAAAATTTATGGCTTATTATGATGCCACTTTCATTCAAGGAATTTTCTGCACAAGGCAATAAATTTCATAGATCGCAATATTTCATTTTCTGTAGCATTATAAGAAGGAGTCTTAAACACAGAGGGGGGTAGTGGAACAATACCATTTCAATTAGGTCATAAAGAGAAAATAGATGCAAATTACGCGATGAAAAGAGGAAGCAACATGTTTGTGAGACTAGCTTTCCTGAGTTGTCGTATGCGTTGCTCAGCATTATATATGTGTCAAATGTACATATGTGTGATCTTGTTCATACAAGTGTCGATATAAATACACATTCACATAATTCACATTCTTTTCTTTCAGAGGTGAGATAGTCTAAGATATTTCTACATCTATATATTGTATTACTGAAATAGAGTATCACTCATACTGTCCTTGCTGCTTGACACAAGTTGAATTACCTACTGTACTTGTTAGATTTAGAATTTTTTTTTTAGGTCTTCTTCTTTTTAAGATTTTATTTATTTATCTTTAGAGGGGAAGGGAAGGAGAGAGGGAGAGAAACATCAATGTATGGTTGCCTCTTGTGTGTCCCCTGCTGGCCTGCAACCCAGGCATGTGCCCTGACTGGGAATCGAACCATGACACTCTGGTTCACAGGCCCACGCTCAATCCACTGAGCTACACCAGCCAGGGCTAGATTTAGAATTCTTTACATGCTTTTTCTTTAGCTATTTATCTGTGAACCTTCCATTTCCTCAGCAGACAGGCCGTCGTGGACACCTTTACAATAGTGTCCCTACTTCACGTTCATCACCGCTACTCTTATTCCCTCCAACTTCTGCACTATTACTGCTGCTGGGCTAATTGCCACTTTTGCTCCCCAGATCAAACCTGTCAGTACCAACATTGTCTGGAAGTGGTCTGCCCAGTAATTTCAAAATATAATTTCCTAGAATAGTCTTTATTTTAAAAGAAAGGCATACACATTCTGGTTCAGATGTTGATTTTTTTTTTTCAATTTGGAAAAACAAAACCTACGATAGATTTAATATATTGGTAGAATATATTTGGTACCTGTTAGACATAGATATTTTTAATAGCTTTGAGGATGATCCAAATATCATTTAAAACATAAATATCAACAAATGCTTTTTACACACTGATAAAAAAACAATTTCTCACATATTGATATAGTAATGTGAATATGTAATCCTCTTAGAAGATAAATACCTCACTTATTGTCTTAGACATCTAACATCAATCAACTGATGACTAATGGACAAGTGGAAGTTTCAGTCTTGTGCTTTAATTGTGGGTCATTTTTGCTCAGCTTTCTATTTATATCTGTGCTTCAGAACTGGATAACAAACAGTTACGCATTTGTGATCCCAGTATTTGGAACTTCCTGAAAGTAGGTGCCCTGATGTGTTCTTGAGCCACTTCCTAGTTTTGACATTCCTCAGCATGTAAAGTATCAATTTGATGGTGATAGAATATCCTCAGAATATCAGAAGAAACTTGCATCTTTGGGGTTCCCACATTTCAGTAAGATCCTCAAGAAATTGGGTATCTATTTCCATGTGCCAGTTCTTATGAAAATAATAAACTTTGTGGCTTATGAACCCTAATGGAATGTCTAAACTATATTTCATTAATCCCTTTTCTATTGCCTCAATCCATCACTGAATTGTACTCTCAGGCATAAGTCTCACAACTGATCCACACTGGCCTCATAGACAAGCAGAGTTTCTAAACTTTTTGGATTTTAGAAACTAGCAAGAATAAAACATAAAACAAAAACAACAACAAAAACACTGAAATCTTTTGCCAGCCATGGATATCACATTTGGGGGAAAATTACTATATAAAAACCTGGTGGCAAGTTAAAAATTTCATTCACAAATAGGGTTAATGACAAAAAATGTCCAAAAAATGCCATTAAATAAGTATATTTAAATATGTTGTTGAATGTCTACAGAAAAAGTTTTAGAAGATACAAGCTTCCAAAAGAATGTATTAGAAATAAACTCATTTGAGATACAACTTGCCATGAGAGTTAACTTTTCTCCTTTAACACTGAGTTGTTTCATTTCTCCAGAATTGCTGGAGCTTTCTGGTCTATTCAAGCAGATGGGCCCATACATTTTTGTCATTGTTATAGACACAGTACTTACTTTTGATATTTATGAGCCAGTCATTAGTGAATATTAACTCTAATGAATATTCAAGTTTTACACTTACACTTGCTGGTAAAATGTTTTGCTTAAGTCCTATACTTTTCATAAATTATCATGGTGCCTGAAGATAGGCATTTTCGGCTCCTGGTCTTCACTCTGTATGTTAAAAGGCTATAAAAATAATAGCTGTCTCCTCTCTCCCCTCTACTCATAAACCTTTCCATAGGGATTTCATGAAGAGAAAAGTGATTTGTGTTTCCTTTAACTCAATGAAGTGCAACTAAATCATCCAAATGTAAGCAGTAAAGGCTTTTTAAATTTTCTTATACAATATGGACCTTAAATGACCTTTAAAATAATAAGCAAAACCATAGCAGCTGAAGGATTACTTAGTAGGTAAATTGGAAGGGGATGAGGTGCTGGCTCCCCTAGGAACCGGGCTGATTCTTAGGGCTGGAATTACTCCTCATAGACCTTTTGTTTCTGGTTGGGGTACAGGTGTGGACAATCTGATCTTTCATAGTTTTGCAAACCCTGTAAGAATGCGATGTTATGATTTTTAGGCATGACTCCTGGAAGACAAACTTTAAACCTCATAAATGATCATAGGTCTTTCTATTGGTTTAGAACACCACTTCTGAAGTCAAACTTCCTAAGTTCAAATACAGGTTTTACTACTTGCAATCTGTGCTATTTGGGGCAAGTTATTTAATCTCACTGGAACTCTTTCCCCATCTATAAATGATATTAAAAACTTGCTCTTTATAAATATACAGAAACAATGGTAAAATTCCACTCTACACTTAAGCCGCTTTTTTAGTACAACAGAAACGACACTTATTCTTTACCACATAAAAGTCAGTTCAGGGGTGTGATATGCAAGTTCTTGTTATCCAGTGGTGAGTTACCTCCCCAGTGTAATGCCACCTGTTCTGAGTGTCATTATTTTTAATATATTCAGATTCCAGGGTGCTTAATTGTAAATTGAGGATAATCACATTATTGATTATGTGAAGTTAGAAAAAGAAATTAGAGGCTTAGAAAGAAAAAGAACTTAGAGGCAAAATTGTGAACTTAGGAAAAGAAATAGTTAACATAGCATAAACCTGCAGAGCTGAGTGTTAAATTTTCAGCCAGTTCATCAGATGCCATGAAAAACTGTGAAAGTGCCAAGGAAACACTTCCAGGTGGGCTGCAGTTGGAAGAGAGCAGCCTCCTTGTTCAGGAGATTTTAGGAGGTGTAAGCACAGCCTCTGCGTATCCAAACAAACACTAATTTCAGTATGCGACATCAGTTCTAGAACCAACTTGAGTTCTGTCACAGAGACAAGGCCTCCATCTTCTGGACACCATATTTGGGAAATGTGCAGGTGTATTCCAAACATCTTCCAGAAAATTTTTCTAAATTCTCAGAGAAGAATGTAACATTTTGACAAGTGGTAAGGCACGGAGCCTGTTGTGATTCACATCTGTTTAATAAACAATGTTACAGAATCTGCAAGCCAAGTCCTTTTATATTAAAGATCAATTTGCACTTATTTAGGCTCACTTCTTACACATCCAACCCCAGCATAGGACAGAGAACAAACTTAGATATTGTCCACAGGCGTCCAAGAAGAAAGAGAACAAATATACTATGGTTTGTGAAAGACTGATGACCAAATATTTACATACTGCTCTCAGTTTTATAAAAGTGTCGACAAACAAAAAGTATAAAGAGAGCAGTAGAGTCTAGAATTATAGGCATGCCAGCCATGTGGATTCTGTCCGTCTCTAATCCCCTCTCCATGACAGTGCCAACAGCCATAGTCCTTTGTAACTTCCTAAGTCCCTAGTTAAATCTTGAAAGTTAGAGGACAGAATGTTCCAGACTAAATGTTAGAAACTGTGACACTACCCAAGGATTTCATATCCTGCAAGGAATCAGTATACCCAAATATTTGTGTGGTTACAATTGGTCACATTGAAATGTGTCATGTTTTTAAGAATTTACTCATGTTTGTGAATTACACCCCTGTGATTTCATTGAACCTTAGTATTTTTTTTTTTGCAAAGAAAATACTTTTAAAGTATTCTCCTTGGCTAGGGGTTTAGCCAAAGACATTGTGCGAAGAACTTAAAATGCTTAGTCATGTGCGTTTTCTTATTGGTATTCCTAAGGTGTCTCAGCCTGGGGCGATGATGTAATACCTAAGTCCGGCCAGAGACACAGGGCGCACTCTGTTCTGACAGAGTAGTATTCATGATCACCACTTTACATAAATGTGAAAGAATATCAAATAGAGACATGAGCTAATTATGCAAAAAATGGAAACAAATGCTTCTCTTAATGCTGTGAGATTTTTAAAAATACTGTAAGATTAAGATGTGATATTCTTAGCAGTCAGATAAAATGAGTTATTTCTTGGAAGACAGTGTCTTCAATATGGGCTCGAGATAAAGAAAAGGGTAAAATATGATAGACACTTTCCATCTGCCCTAAGTAAACTCGTCTTTTAATTTAAAATTCTGCATTCTAACAAGGCATATGAGGTGTGTGCGTGCACGTGCGTGTGTGAGAGAGAGTTTTAACACGAATATCTGCATTTGTTACTCATATGATTTGGGAAGTGCATGTGTTCACAGAAAACTGCCACATTGTGGCATTTAGGGGTGTTGAATGGGGCAGCTGTGTTTCAGTCTTCGGTTAACTAATGTGTTTTATGAATCAAGTCCTAAATTCATGCTCTTGCAGTCGTTGTAATCACATATTTAGTAACTGGGGATTCCTGTTTTCAAGTTTTGTTTAGGCCAAAAGTACAAATTCATATGAGTTTCACGGATTGATCATTTACAACATCGGGAAAGCCAAGGGGGTTGCTGAACTGTTACTGCATGGTCAGCTACACTTCTTATTTAAGAAGCCAAGGGTGCTTTGAATGCAGAGAAATTAATTTCATGCTGGATAGAGCACTCCCCCTGAAATCCTTTGCTCTTCTTAATCTGTCATTGCATGGGCTTTAGTTTAAGGCACAGAGTGCATGAAAGTGTGTGACTTGCCCAGTGTCAAATGTCCCAAATCAGAATTTATAGCCTGATAGGGCAAATGACAACCCAGATATATTTTATTAATGGGATTTTGTACAGCCTACACTCTTAGTGACGGGGTTAAAATTTACACTGATTCGGGAATAAGTGCTAGTGTGTAATGTCATGCATTTGCAGCCTCTAAGTATCAAGTGTCCTATTTCTTAGTGTATCCAGCACTACGCCTTTTTTAGCAGTGGCAGGCAGCACAGGGGTTTCAGTTTTATCTGAAGAGCTGTCACTACCAGGGCCAGAGGCAAAAGTCCAGCATTGTTTGTTTGACTTCCTTCCTCTTGCTTTTCTCTTCTTTCCTCTCCCACATCCTACAATCCATTCTCGCCATGGACAGCAGAGATAAGTGCAGACTACAAATGAAAAGCTGAGCTGGCCCTGAAAATATTGCTCCTTGCCGCGTTCTTTCATCGCAAAAGAATCTTTGCGCTGGAGCTTCACCGTGCCCCCTTGGAAGGCAGATTTAGTCATTTGTCTGTCAATCATTTGTAATTTTACACCTTAGAGTCTGGAGGGACAATAAGATAGAATTAAAGAGTTTTACACTGGAATGCTGATTCTTAGAAAATGAAAAGCCAAGATTTTAGGAGAGTTGAGTCTTTAAAAAAATGGCTTCTACAGATCAAGTTTATTGAAATAACAGAAGTAAACTCTTTAAACTGATATGGAAATCACTCTAAAGAGAGTCATTTATTTATTGTGTAATATTAAAGCATTCCTGTATTAGTGCTACTTGTTATTCTACTTTGGTGTTGGTTAGTAGATAAAAATGATCTGTACAGTAAAACGCATTTTTTCTTTCTTCTTTTTTAACTTTTTGTCACAATCAATTGGATTATTTGTCCAAAGGAGCACAACATAATGAACTATTTTAGAATTGATGTTGCCACACCAGATAGTGATTTTTTTCATCCTTTAGTTCTACTTTTATTTGATAACAATTAAAAATTCATTATTTTTTAAAAACAGAATTGGCAGAGATACTGCTGAAAACCTCTGAAATTAAAATGATATGTATTTTAAATCGGGAACATTAATAGGTAAATAACATTTCTGTTTTCATGCATGGTGTTATGACTTCCAAAAATCTAGGATTTCAAACAATTTAGGACTTTAAGTATACCACACATACAGAAAGTGCATACATCATCAGGTGTATGACTTACTCAAGACTTTGTGTGTAAAGACTCGGCCATAATACTGTATTTGGTTAATGGTTTATTTTATTTATTTACTTATTTGCTGAATAGAATTTCATTTTGCACAGGCACCATACTGTATCCAGTGTTATGACTGGGAATTTCTGTAGTGTCCAGTTGCAGCTGATATGAACATTGGCGGTAGATTTCTTCTGGTCTGCTTACATGCACATTTCTGTTGCGTGTTTGTCTAGGAGCAGAATTGCTGAGACAGGGTGTGCATATAAAGAGCTTTAAAAAAGATTGATAAACATCCGATTTCTTTTACTATTGTACATTACCACTCACAATTCATAAAAGTGTTATCAGGATGTTATCAGAATGATAACACTAAATACTTGCTAATATTTGACATTTCCCTCCTACCTCACTCTTTTGTAAACCATTCTGATGGGTATATATTGACATCCCAGGGAGATTTAAATTTGCATGTAATCTTATGAGTAATGAAGCTGATCATCTTTGTATTTATTTATTGGCTGAGTAGATATTCTGTTTTGGGAAGTGCTTGTTTAAATATTTTGACCTCTTTTCTGTGGATTGCCTACCATTTTCGCACATATACCATATCCCATGCTTTTGCTGGTAAAAATATAAAGATAGAGACAAATGATACAGACACACAAGCACATGCAATGCACAGAATGAGAATGTTCTCTCCCACTAGTGCCCCTTCACTTTCTCAATTTCCCAGTTTTTAATATGGCCAAATGTAAATTTTTGAAAATTCCCTTAATGGTTAGCACTCTTTGTGTTTTCCTTAAGGAGGCATTTACTGCTCTAGGGTCAGGCATGCATTCTGCATTTTACTTGAAGGCTTGATTATTTAATCTTTCACCTCTAGACTGGCACTCCATCTGGAGTAGGTTTTCGGGTATTTTCTGAGTTGGGAATCAAGGTGCATTTCTTTTTCACCATCTAGATGTCCATGTGAAAGAGCATCTTTCCCACCGTGTGGCTGTGCACATGACTCTCATAAATTAGGTATATTTCTAGGCATCCATTAGGTGTCTGCATTCCCTCCCATTCCACTGTTCAGTTTGTCTCTCCTTCCGTGGACACCACACGGTCTTGGTTGTGCCTTCTTTGTAGCTTTGTAATGTGCTTTCCTATCAGATCAGTTCATTCTTCCAGATTTATTTCTTCTATTTAAGACTTGCTCTTCCTGGTCCTTCACACTTTCACATACATTTATGGGATAGGAATTGTGTTACATCTATCACTTAATCCAAGGAGATTGAAATCTTTATAGTATTACACCAGCCAACCCATAAGCATGGCATTTCTCCTCAGTAATTTAGGTCGTCATTATTTTCAGTTGTGTTGCGCAGTGTCTGGTGAGGGGGTCAGACACCAGCCACATAGATTTACTCCTAGTCCTGGATGCTTTTCTATGATATTATAAATATTATTGTTTTAATTTCTTCATTGATGATAAAAAGAAATTGAGTTTTGTACATTGGCTTTTTATCAGTGCAGGTTAAATAGACGTGTTAATAGCTGCGAATGACATATTTCCATCTGAAGAGAAGTTTTCAATATTTAACTTTGAATGTAATTTTAGGTACCTTTTTTTCCATTATCAAATTGAAGGGATCCCTCTCTGTGCCTCATTTGGAGAGATTGTTTTTTAAATGACTAAAGACTGTTGAATTTTGTAAAAAATGTGTATTTAAACCTCTTATGAGTTTAATATCCACTATTATTGTGGGTGTCTCACAATGTTCTACTCATTCTGCTTCTTCACTAGAACCACTAAAATGAACCCAAATACAAGAAACTAGAAATACATTTTTATTTACAATAATGCTAGGAATGGAATCAGACACAAACTCATAAAAAGTAGGTATATAGAGTTTGAACATCATTTTTCAGATATCATGCAGTGTACAGATTTTATTAAAACAAAACGAAGGAAGGAAAGAAAGAAAGTGGAAGGGAGAGAGGGAGGGAAGGAGGGAGGAGGGTGGGAGGGTAGGAAGGAGGAAGGGAGGGAGGAAAGGCCACGACTCCCAGCCCCTTACTGCATCACTGAGCTCTGAAGACCAGAGGAGACACAGGGGACACAGGAGGCACAGAGGAGGACCAGCTCCAACATGAAAAACTAATGTTGAGGGCATGTTACAAGAACTGCATTTTTAATGTCCACTTCATGCTCAGCACCCCTCTCTTCCTCAGCCTGTTACTAAGCAACAGTGAGGCTAAGATGAAGTTGTCATCATTCAAAAATAAATAACTGAAGGGTTTAAGTGTAAGACAGTGAGTTGACATATCAAAAAAAGAAACAAATAAATCAGAAAAATGAGAAAGTAACACAACAACAATGTGCAAAAGGCAGACAGTGTAACTCCAGAAAAATAAAATTGCCCCCAAATAATTGAAGAGGAAGTTAGCCATATACTTTTTTATAGCCTAAAGATATTCAAAATAATGAAAAAAGATAAATCAAAGAGATGAAGTGTGGAAGGAATAACAAAGAGCTGGCAATACTCATGGGAAAAGAGGAGCAGATAAAGCAATCACTGAAATAAAATCAGAAGCACGAAGAAGAATAGATAATGCAGAAGTAAAGAGGACTGTTACATGGAAGTAAAACAGACGAGAGGGAAAAAGACAAAAACAACTAAGAAAAGGCAATAGATATAGATGAGAGAGAACGGATCTACTATATGGGTGGTGGTGGTTCTCACCTGGAAAGCGATTTCTCTAAAGGAGTAGTATCATACTGGCTTTTTAATTCTCTCCTTGTCAGTGTCAGAAGGTGTCTGAACCATTTATTCACAAATACTGTATAATCGTCTAAGCAAGGCCAGGAGTCATCCAACACCAGGGTTGTCCTCAGGGGAAATGCGGGTGGGCTGCTGTGTTTCTGGAGGCACCATGAACGCTCCATTGCAGGTAAATAAAGTGCCCAGGGGTCATGGGACAGGGACATTTTCCTCTCTTGCAGGCAACAGAAAATCTTATCAAATATGCATTGACAGGAAATACAGGCACCCATGTGTCTTTCTTGCATAATTGCCTTAAAAACGACATGGACTCATTTAGGACTGAGATCAAGGTGCAAGATTGAAATCTAGACATGCAACTGTATTAAAGGAGAGGTGGACTTGTGTTGGGAGTGTGTGCAATAAGAACTGCCCTTTACTTTTTAGCCCTGGCTGGTGTAGCTCAGTGGACTGAGCACAGGCTTGCGAACCAAAGGGCAGTGAATTTGATTCCCAGTCAGGGTATAAAACCTAGGTTGCAGGCCAGGTCCCTGGATGGGGGCACATGAGGGGCAACCACATATTGATGTTTCCCTCTCTCTCTTTCTTCTTCCCTTCCCTGCTCTCTAAAAAAATAATAAAATCTTTTTAAAAAAACTACCCTTTACTTTTTAAAGTATGTACTGTTTGAATTTTAAATAAAAGTTTGCATTGTTTTAACAATTAAAACCTAATTTTAAAAGTCTCATTGTTCTTATTTGAACTAATACTAAATAGGACACTTTCAAATGAGAACTAGTAATGTTTCTTTTCAATATCATTAAATATTATAAAGAAAACATTCTTCAATAAGACCATATTACTGATACTTATAATAACCTAATTATTTTGCAGGGTTATCTCTGTTTTAAATAACTTGTTCCAGGTCTTCTAATTATGAAACATGGATCTGAGAAGCATTTGATACACAGTTCAATAAAAAGTATCTTAAATAATTTGTTGGGTATGTTTTAGGAAGTCATGGTTAAGAGCGAGAATCAGGTAAAAGACTCACATAAGTTGTTTGAGGTGGATATAAGCATGTAACATTGAGCTTCAAAGTCAGCATCTAGACAATTTCTCTTTTCTGTGAGCTTTTTGGGTTGCTTAGATTTGACCATATTTCATACCTTTTTAAAGTTACAATGTTATTTCAAAAAAAACAAATTATTTTAACAAACTGGTATTTGTCACATTATCCATTTTGAGATAAAAACTAGATTGGGTTTGAATATGAACTTCAAACAATTTCAAATCTATCTCTTGCCTTTGAGTTCAAGGAAACAAAGTCTAGATTCAGTTTGAGACAAATTTTACAATTCTGTGGGATTTCTTTCTTTTTCTCTTTTTTTTATGTTGAGATTAAGAGAGTGAAAGATCTAGATACAAATTCAGGGCAAAGGAATGGAAGATTAGAAAACTAGAATTTGCTAAGCAAGCTACTGGGAGGGTCCTTTTGTGATGAAATGTTGCATAAATAATGCCAACGGGGGTCTAAATTCACTGTTGCCATGGAGACCTTTGTGCCTGGTTGCACTCAAATCTTTTCTCTTTTAAGAAGGCAACCACTAGGCTTGTGGTATCTCTGACGCGTCTTGCTTTGCTTTCTCTTGTAAGCAAGTGAAAGCAGAAATTAAACTATGATAGTTTGGCATCCTGACTTTTTCAAGACTCTTCTTCCAGTCCATTTGTGATTTTTTTAGCTCTATCTGGGTCCCGGGAAGCCCTGGCGCAGGGAGGGAGGAGCAGGTGGAGAAGCCTGGAACGCCCGCACCACTCTGCCCAGGCTGCAGGGAAAAAGTCACCCCTCATCTTGGTGACTAGTCGACTTGTTTGCCTAGACTACAGTTTTGAAGTATTTAAGGACCATTTATTTCCAAAGGTAAAAGAGGAGAAGTGAAAACTAAACGTATCTGTTTTTTAATTCTTTATTATTAATATTGTTTCTGTGATGTTTTTAGCTGAAGTTTTAAAACTGCTGTTTGAGAATCATGTGTAGAAAACATGGGCAGGACTTATTACTGGCTTCGCGTTTGTCAGTTTGTTCGGTGCGTTAATGTTAAAACTGCAAATGTCAAATAACCGAGTTAAACAGAAAGCAGTTGTAAGGATCGAAGTGCCATTTCCTATTAATTAACCTTTATAACTGGTTAATAATTATTTTTAGTAAAACTTAGTTTTGTGGATATATCCTGTAGATTTTATGAAAGTATGTATTCATGTAAATGACCACTTATAATTAAGTGGGTATTGAGTAATTAAAAGATGACTTGGAAACTGTGGGCCTTTTTTCTCATTTGGTCCACAATTAAAAATTAATCTCATCAAGAAAGAAATCGTTCAGAGAGTAAATTCATAAAAAGTCCCTGATCACTATCACTATGTAGTCATAGTAAAAATTCAATGTTGGACAGCTAACTTGTTGCATTAACTTTCCTTTCTTACAGAAATTATTTGGTTCTCAATGATGAGCTTAATATTAGAAATAGAATACAATGATGACATGTTTCGATCAATCTAAATGGTGCAGGTGTAGATGGGATATATAAATTCCATAATTATAGAAAATCTTTACCATACAATGTTTCTAGATTGCTTTTATTCAAATAACTCATTGAGAGAATAATTGATAGAAATTTATGACTTCACAATGTCAACTATGTCACCACTAGAATTCACTATATTTGTGATGCTCAACAGATTTTTAAAAAATTGATTCAGAAAGCTGAAGATGACAGTCTATAGGAATTGTATATTTATTATTTGTTAGATAGGTGGTAGGCATACATTGGAGGAGTGTAGATAATAGGGAATTTCTGGGAAGTCTTTAGGTTTTTATCTTTTGAGTATTTCCAAATGGATGACAAGTAGCAGAGAATAATTTTCAACTTAATTATGAGAATCACAAGATAAATTTCCTACTTGATTAGTATTATTAGAAATTTGAATGACTCTGAAACTCATATACTAAATATAAATAATGACCATGTTTTAGTATGTTAATTGCCTAGTGTGGATATGATTTATTTTAAAGATACTAACAAAGGATCGCTCATTTTCTAGGGGTACTTTTTAGTAAATATTTTATTTCAATTAATTAGAAATTACAAGTTTACATTAATCCTATGAAGGCTCAGAGTCCTTTTCATTTTTAATGAATGAAAGTAAACCTCAACATATAGATCAAAAACAGTGAATTAAGAAAACTTTGACCTTTGAAAATGTTATTTGTGCATGACTGTTGTTTAATAATACTGCCAAAATACAAAGGCGAATGAAAGTGGAGCTTCACTTTAGAATAGTGCCTCACACTCACACTTCGTGTGACATCAGTGTTTAAGAGACATTAAATCTTCAAACCGTAGGGTATGTTAGAATGCATGTGATCCATATAGTTTTTTAATAAAAAGTTAACTAACCAGATGGCCTATTACTCCCATATTGCCAGACATAAATGTTGTATTTTATATGGGAAAAATTTTAAACTATTTTCAAGGGTTTTTTAAAAATTTGATATGTATATCATGTGGACACACCCAAAGGTTCTGCAGGTTGTATTCCAAAACAAAAGCAGAGTCAAGCAAAATTTGACTTAAAAGAAATGCATTCTATGGATTTCCGAATACCTTGTTGCAAAATCCTCTCTGAGCTATAATACTTATAAGTTTTATGCAAACAATTAAGAAAAATAGTTTCAATTGTTTAAAAAAGTGTATTTACGCAGACAATCTCAGACTGGATTCAGCTCCGTTGATCATATTGCCAAGTTGCAGAATTGTAGCTGAAACGTCCAACCAAAAGTTCTAGTTGGCATGGGTTAGGGACAAAGATTTCTGTTAGTGTTTTTGCGCGTAGCTTACTAATGTGGAAATTCTGTTTTAGGGTTCTGTTTTATAGTTTTATAATTCTTGTATTTTGTAATACCTTATATTCTGCGATTTTTTTGTTGAGTCCCTCCTATGTGCTAAACATTGTATGAGTTGCTGCGTACAAAAATGGAAAGAGATATTCCCTAGGGTCCAAGAATTGAAAAATCTGGTGGAATGCAGATGTGAGAACTAGTAACTGTAATGTAGTAAAATAATTGCTGTAATGGAGGCATGGCCCAGGAGAGCATGCTGTAGTTTATACAGTGCATTAAAATACATTTATCTGCTCCTCCCAGCCTAAGTGAGATGAAGAAGTGTTAAGCAATGTGCATGGAATAACTATTAATTAATGACTGTAAAGATTATCTCCTGTGGTAGCCAGAGAAGTCCTATGAAAATGTAAATCCTGTCTTGTTACTACTTTATGCAGATAAGAGTCAAAGCACATACAAGCCCTTTTGTGATCTGAAGCTGTGTCTATCTCACATCTCCAAGAGTCTTCCTTTCTTCTTGTTCCCTTTGCTCCAGCATAGAAACTCCATGCTTCTAGAACATGATCCCAGCAAAGTACCTCTGCATTTGCCATTTGCATATACTTGAAACACTAGCTGACCTTCCCCAAACCCAATCCAGATATACACATGCCTCTCCTTCATTTCCTTCCTTTTTTGTTATTTTTAAAATATATTTTATTGATTATGCTATTACAGTTGTTTCATTTCCCCCCTTCATTCCCCTCCACCCTGCACACCCCCTCCCACCCACATTCCCCCACTTTAGTTCATGTCCATGTGTCATAAGTTCTTTGGCTTCTACATTTCCCACACTACTCTTGCCTTCCCCTTGTCTATTTTCTACCTACCATCTATGCTACTTATTCTCTGTACCTTCTCCTCCTCTCTCCTCCTCCCACTCCCCTGTTGCTAACCCTCTATGTGATCTCCATTTCTGTGGTTCTGTTTCTGTTCTAGTTTTTTTGCTTAATTTGTTTTTGTTTTTGTTTTAGATATGGTTGTTAATAATTGTGAGTTTGCTGTCATTTTGCTGTACATTTCCTTCTGATCTTGGCTCATATGTCACTTTGTCAATGAGTTCATTCTTGGTAATCCTACTTTAATTCCCGCTCTCACTTTCTTTTCCCACATAATTTTCCTCCATTGCATTTACTTCAGATGGTGCTCTCCCTAATCATTGGTCCACTTTGTTTAACATCTCTTTACTCCACTAAAATGTAAACTCCAGGAGGGCAGGGATTTTTGCCTGATTTTTTTTGGTGAAATACAAGTAGTGGGTTTATTCTTGCTTATATACCAACGCGCTTAGCTCAGTCACCTGTATCATCACGGAATAGTTGAGAATTTCCTGTATGTGGCATGATCTGTGACAACAGATGGACTCAGAGAGAAGACCCAGCATCTAACCCCCTCTTATCACTCTCTGGCTATGGAAACTTGACCAATGCTTCAGCTTCTGTAGCTGTCTGTTGCCAGAAGAGGTGTATCTGTTATTATAGTACCCTAGGTCTCCCTAAGACTCTATGATTTATCTGAATATTCTTTGAAGTATTTTATGTAAAAAATACACAAAGAACTATATCCAATTTCTAAAATATTATGTATTTCTATAATTTTTCAGTGTCTGATATCATGATAAAAATTATTCAATGCTTAGATTATTTATGTTATCATAGTCAATAAGTAGTTCTGTTAAATGTCATCTGAAAAAAACAGAATACATTCTTAAGATCCTAGGAATTACTGATAAATATTACTTTTGTCCGTGGGGTATCACCTATACTTTGGTTATATCTAATGCCTGCTTACCTGGAAATTTGTGGATTAGATCACTGGCCTCTATCCCATTAAGTTCATCCTGTATTTGACAAGTTTAATTAAACTCATCACATAGTTTTCAAAAGGTTGTAGAGGAGAGTATAAGGGAGAAATGGTGATGGAAGGAGACTTCCTCTGGGATGGTAAACACACAATATAGATGAAGTATTGTGTAAATGTGCTCCTGTAACCTATATAATTTTGTTAACCACTGTCACCTCAATAAATTCAATAAAAAGGAAAATACATAAAATAAAGAATAAAATAATCAATAAAAATAAATGTTTTTCAGCAAGATGGAAAACAAATTAAAAATAATAAAAATAACTCTGCCAGCTTTAGGCATTTAATAAATACTATTATGTAGATAACCACATAGTGACATGTGTAAACATTTTCCAAAGCTGCAAGGGTCACTTCTTAGGAACAAAAGTATGGAGTTAGTTTGCAGCTTCCAATGGCACCTGATTGTTTTTAAAGAAGGAAAAGTAATCTTCACTGTTGGTGAACTGTCTGTTTCAGGATGAAGCCGAAAGATCATTGGAGACTTTCTGCATCCAATACACCTCCACCACCATTTTACTTACAGTATAACAATTGCACGCACACTTCTCCAATGAGGGCAACTCTGAAAACAATCACTTATTGCATAGCCTCTACATTGTTCACATGTCCATTCATCATGAATTTCAGCGGTCTGAGCTCATTGCAAGCCCTCATTCCCTTCTGAACCAATTTCTGGTCATGTGCATCAGCATTAATCCAGTTTCTGGGAGGGATACTATATTCAGCATTGAAATGTTAAAGTTAATCAAATGTAAGTACTGAGGTTGGGGATTAATTGAACCCACGTTATCATGGAGCACTTCTGCCAAAAATTTGAATCCATAAATACAGTGGCCTTGCAGGGGGAAACTTTGACTCAGCTGTGGGGCTGTCTGCCTACTCACAGGCCTGAGGTTTGTTCAGCTTTTTGCCCTGCTGTTGTTTTCTGGTTTGTGTTTAGCACAGGGGGCTGACCCAATGTTAGTTTACAAGCCCTGGCACATTCCATCACATATTTAACAATTTTAGTGCAAACAGATTGGCCAAATGTTAGACATTTCCAATGTAGGGCTATGAAATTGCATAGAAACTTTGCGTTTTTCACTGAAAAACTTATAAATCTGACCCTTCTTTGTTATTGCTCTGAAATAATAATTGATACACTTATTGAGCAGATCCAGTATCATCCTGACTATTTACTTGAAACATCCCATTGAATGTTAACAAACTCCCCATGTATTAGACATTATCTTTGTACAATAGTTGAGAAGCATTAAGCTGAGTAATTATTTCATTAGGTGGCATGACTAAGGTTACAGAAATAAATTAGTGCAAGATTTAGAATCCATGTCTGCTTAACTCTGCAGCTCACTCATCCTCAGTCTTCTAACCACAAGCACTGCCCCATTTAACTATCTCACTTAGATTTTGGAAAACTTAGCTTGAGCAACTGTTAGAAATATACCTTCCTTCTCCATGTTTCAAAGGCTGCAGTTGGACATCTACATTTTTAATGGGTTCCCTAGATGATTGGTAGACTCATGAGCATTTGAAAACCAACTCTGTGATTTTACAGGTGCAGAAACTGGCTGTGAGGGAGGAGAAGAGGGCCAAGTGCAAGGGTGATCTGAGAGTTCTCTGCAGAGAATTGGAGCAGTCCTGTGTACCACATTGGAGACTCATGCAGATGTCAGGTTCAAGGTGATAAGAAATGAAAGGGGTCAATGGCATGCGATTAATATCAGTCTTGTATTATTCGAGACCTACTCTCTTCCATGCTGTATTTGTGCATGCACTGGTAAGGTAAAAAGAGAGGGAGATCAATGCACTGTTGGCCTGGGTACAAGGATGGGCCATTTGGTGCTAAGGAGGTGAATTCTAGACAGTTGGGTCAAGGCCTGATTTTACAATGTCCTCCCCATTCCTCAGTCCATTTCTTCATTTTCTCCACAGTGCTTTCATTTGCAGCCAGTATGGTGCTTATTTTACTGTGCTGCCTTGAACATCACTTCATCCTATCTGATGTCTATGGACACTAATATTTCCAAAGCATCTCATAAGGATGTTTTAAATTAAATGGTATAGCATAGTTATTTCTACATCACAATTTACTGAGCTCCTACCCAGTCTCTAAAAGCCAGGAATAAAGAGATGTAATGACAGCCTTCATGGAGCCATTGCTACAGTAAAGGCCAGAAAATAAATCAGCGACTGTTATTACTATCGTTCCTCTTCCAAAACACCAGTCTAGGAGCAGAGTATGCTGTGGTGATATAGAAGCTACATGCATTCTAGGGACATCCAACAAATGTATCACTGTCAGTGTTCTCGAAACTGGACAACTTTCTTATCACCTTTGTTTACAGATAACATTGAGGTGTTGGGGGAACTTTGAAAATATGAATTTTTATTGGAGACAAAATTCTTAGTGTATTTAATCAAGCATGAACAAGGCTCCTTGGCTGTGTTGTAGTGGGAAAAAAGAGAGACCTGCAGGTCAGAGGCTTAGTTTTATATATTCCCGGTGCAGTCCAACTGTAGGCCATAAAGAAAATGTGGACATGTTTTGTGCATAACTTTCTTGCCACAAGTTCAGGGACATTCTTAACATTGTGGTTCAGGAGCAATGTGATATCATTTGTAAAATATATGGTAACTTCCTCTTTCATGTATAGAAGAACATTTTACTAGATCAAGATGATGAGTGGATGTTCCTGTGCCGTAGACCTGTATTTTCTGGTACTGTGTTATTCATAGCAGAACAATGCGGATGTTCATTACTTGCGAAGGCAGAATTGTAAAGGTTGAAGATGACCATGCTGCACTGAGGAACACAGCCAATGTTTAGAAAGTTCATTGCTGGTGTTACTTCCTTGTGCTTGCTTCTGTCACCAGAAATTCGATCAATGGAGGGACGGTTCTAAAACATGTAGTTCAGTGACTTTTGCCTCTTGCTTTCTAATAACTTTTTTCTTGTCTTTGTTGTTGTTTTTGGCTTTTTGTTTGCTTCTTTGTTTGTTTCCTTACAGGGGTAATATGTTTTGAGAAAGAGCGATGGAGTGCAATCAGATCCAGCTCTGGTATTAACTTTACTTCATTTCATTTTCTTTTCCCTTCAATGTCCCCAAAGGGGTTTGAAGCAGCTCAGTCTAGTCACTTAATCCCTCTGTGCCTCAGTTTCCGTACCTGCAAAATTAAAGGCTTCAACTCTGTGATCCCTTCCAAATGAAGTGAATAGGATTTTATTATTTCTTCAGTAGTGGCTTCCCAGTGCAAGTCAGGGGTACACTGTTTAGCTTTGGAGCAGAGAAGTTTGGCTAAGGTGGGATCTCACCTGGGTTCCTTGCCTAGCCTTTGTGGGCCTCCTGTCCAGGGATCTCCAGCCTTTACAAATTTTACTTCTCCATCACTAAAAATCTTTTTAACAAGAACATCCATTATGTGCTCAATTATTTGTACATGGTATAAATATACCATTGTACCAACATTTATCTTTTAGAAAATATAATGAAAGTCTTATTTTTAACAGTTAGAACAAGAAATGTAAATGTACATCAAACATTACTCCCCCTGCCCCAGCGGGTCATCTCATGTACCCCACGGAGGTAACTTGCTGAGCTGCACAGCTCAGCTCAGCGTTGGGATGGTAACAAATTCAAATTGCATTTCAAAACCTGTGAAATAGGTGTATTTGTTAAGCTTGCTCATCTGTCCTTGTGGGACTCTCTGTGTTGATTATAGCCAGATTTAAGGGTCACCGAAAAAGGCAATTGCATAATCATGAATGATTGTTCATCATTTGTAAAATGAGTATATGATAAGCACCAGCCATTCTTATATTGCCCCAGAAAGGGGGCCAATAAAACAATGCTCATTTCATGGTGCATTCCATCAAGTTAATAGACGACAAACCAAGGCTTATGCTGATCCTTGTATGCTGGTGACATGTATTTGGCCTGTGTTTATATATCTCTTTTGATCCACTGTTCATGTTGTTGTAAACATGAAAAAGAGTCTGTGGTAGAAAAGCATTGAGCTAGGCACTTTTTATTTAAAACTTGCATTGGAGTGGTAAACACAATATAATTTACAAATGATGTATTATAGAATTATATACTGGAAACCTATATAATGTTTTTAAATACTTTGTTTATTTTTAAAGAAAGGAGAAGGGAAGGAGAAAGAGAGCGAGAGAAACATTAGTGTGTGATTGCCTCTTCCACACCCCCTACTGGGGACCTGGCCCACAACCCAGGCATGTGCCCTGACTAAGAATTTAACCAATGACCCCTTGGTTCCCAGGCCCATGCTCAATCCACTGAGCTACACCAGCCAGGGGAAACCTATACAATATTATTAACCAATGTCACCCCACTAAATTTAATAAAAAATAAATAAAGCTATAATCAAAGATTTAAGCTAATGTCTTCAAAGTAGGCTTATAGAATTCACAGATTAACCAAAGCTAAGACAATCATATGTGTGTGATAAAGATTTAGGTTTCAAGAAAAACCTAAAATGCTGAAAAAATATGAAGTTAAAAATAAAAAGTCAAAAATCTGAGAACTATGTCCAGCCTTGTCCATATATTCAAAGGTATCAACTGCAAGCATCTGTTATGTGTAGATGTGTAGATGTATGGTTTGGAAGAAGTTCAGGGAGAGGTTTGCTTTAATTTAAGTTAACTATTGGACAAGGTTAAGGAAGCAAATCCCATCATACACTGCTTTAATGGAAGTTCTGTTTCAATGCTACAAGTCATGCTTAAGACTGTGTTCAGAAAAGCATATGAAATGTTGGGCATTTTGAATTAAGATTTGGGTGGGAGATATCAACAAATGAGAGGCAATGCAGAGGTGTGGCCAGAATGAGGAGACACCCCTGAACACAATGCTGAGACCTCTGAACTTCCCCTGTTGAAATCACGAAAAAAGATGTGATTTCAAATACTGGGTGGCGTATTTGATCACTGAAAACAACATTGTAATGCTTTTGTTGATCAGAAGGCAAAACCGTAACAGAAGTCAGAGTCAGAATTATAAGATTTTTATAAGAAAGCTTATTATGGCTTTAATGACCGAAGTGACCCTTCTATGAAACGGTGTGCATCTGCATTTGATGGCTGTCCCCAGTAGCTCTCAGGTGGGGCTGTCAGAGAGGCAGTATCTTCCAGAAGAATGGATGATGAACTAAATGACCTTCCAGATCCCATCTACATATAAAATTGCGTGATTTGGGGCATTATAACTAAAGTGATTAGAACTAGATATAGTTTGGGTGTGTAAAATCTAGAAATACACAGTCTGGCAGAAGTTACACCTGCCTAAGTATAGTTGGTAGGGTAATAATATGTGTCTAATAATTTATAGTTTTGATTTGAATTTTCACTTAAAATATCATATGGTATGCTTGAGTGTGATATTGTTATGTTACATAATTACATGTGTATGATTTTGTAATAAAAAGTGTGTGTTATTTGTGCTGGACCCTGCATAATCATGATATGGACAGCACCCGTTTTTCTTCATGCTGAAGTTTCTAGAGATAAGAGGAGAGGTTTTGATTGTGTAAACACTGCTAAGCATGCATGTGTATGTGTACCTGTCATTTAAGGTATAGAACAAGAATAGGAAAGTTAAATTATTCACATAAATAGTTATATATCCTATTCCCAAAACTCCATGGAAATAACCTTAAATTGCATATTGAATGTCTGTTCCTTTAACTTAGCAACCAGTTTAACCATGGTTAATCTATTTTTCTGTTTCCTTATATATAAAACAAATAATAATTATAGTAGTGATTTTATTAATATTATTATTTTCTGAATCCCTATGGTATGCATTCCACCATGGGAAGAGAAGGAGGACATTGTTTTATAGGGGAAAATGGCCTAAGTTTAGTAAAATAGAAAGGTGCTTTATGCTGAGTTTAGTAGTATACAATTTAAGTCATTTAGCTTAAATACAAGTTCTACAATATTTATTAGTTATGCATGTTTTGTTGTCTAAGGCAAGACATTTAATTTATGATTAGATTATTGCTTTTCTTACTTGAATAGCAAAGGGAAATTATATGGAAGAAAATTGGCCTAACATGTACGAAACAGCTGCTGGGATCCTAAGCAGCTTGCTGTCCAGCTATGCAAGCCAGAGGGGCTGATGTCAATTAGCTATGCCTTCTCTATCAGGTAAAACTGCAGCTGATGAAAATCTCAGTCCCTCATTTCAGAGATGTGAGGATAATTTGGTTGCTCCTAAGAAGGAATAAACAAAAGATTGGCTAAGCACAGACAGATGTTAAGGTTATACTCTGCACATGAATTCATGTACTAGAATTCACTTTAATGGAGTTGAGCTTATGGTGTAAGATCTTGGAGCTCATTATAACTAAGTTGTTATGGGCTACTAATTTGTAAAAGCTGCTGTATCATGAGCTAGCCCAACTGCCTTGATGGGTCTCCTGGTAGTTAATACGGATTAAATGTGAATATTTTATTTTTTCCCCTGTGGTCTCACATAATGATATTAGCTTGTCTACAGTGTGACAAATTCAATGTACCAGGAACATCTGGTACACTATTCTTTACGAGTGAAAATAAGCCTGCAAACTTGATAATGCACATCCATTAAGACACTTCTATGTACTGGGGAGCTGTAGAAGGATGACGACAATAGAAGCAATTTGTTGGTCACAGTTCATTTTGCTTCAACACTCAGAAACTCTTTCCACAGTGGTATATTCATCAGTGCTACATTCCGACAAGTTCTTGTGTGATTATCAGGATGCAAATATGGATACACGCCTTGTTAGGCTGTATGTAATTCATTCCCAGCAAAGAGATTTCAAAAAGGGAAAAATAAATAAAAAGAAAGGAAACTATAAAACCTTTGCAGCTTGAAGGTTGGTTCTAATTCAGTCTTTTGAAGTTGATCTGAGAATGGATCACTCTGAAATGTTAAATCTTGAAGCTATTTTTGTGAAGACAGCATTTTTTAATTGAATGTATAATGTTACAAGAAATAAGAAGTGGAGTCAAATCCTCTTGTCCCATTTGGATTTACAACAGTTGATGTGAGAATATTTATGTTTTGAATACATAACTACCCAAGCAGTGGGGAAATATATCTCACGGATGAAACAGTGAAGTTGACAGGAATGTGCACATTTGCATGTTGTATCAAACAGGAAAGGTCACTGGGATGGCCTTCGCTGTGTTATTGTCTCTACTGCACCACTAGCTGAGTAACCTTGAACTATTCATATAACCTCTATGATTACCAGTTTCCCCCTTTTATTCTGGAATAGAATCCAGAATACAAATGGATTCTATTTTATATCCTAGATCTCCCATTGGGCCATTTGAAAATAACACACAGTGGCAATATAGCTGTTATTATACAAGTAGCAAAACCATTATACTTTTATATACCATTGTATACTCTGAGATCAACCCTATGTTAATCTCAGGTTCCTCAACAGTAGATGTGACAGTAGCAATTAAAAACTTCTCTGGAGGCAATGAGAAAAGAGAGCTCTGAAAGATAAATGTACACACACACACACACACACATACACACACACACAAAACCCAGAAAGGAATGTCAACCATATGAAAGAAGCAGAAGAGAAGTGAGACTGTTCATTTGGTTGTAGGAGCTGATAGCTGTCTGTGTCCACAGTGCCAGAAGACTTGACACAGTTCACCAAATTACGAAAAGCTCTGCAGTTGACAGGGACATTGAGGGACAGGCAAACAAATATCCTTGTAATGCAGTATCTTTGTGATGTAGTGCAGGATCCATGTTAACAGTGTTGACCTTCAAATGTCAAGAAACAGTTAAGTTTTATTAAATGTTTTCTTATCAATAAAACGAATGACAAAATTTCAAAGGGTTTCTTACTTTGAGGATAGAAATAGATGAGATGATACATCACATTCAATAACTGAGGAAAATCAGATCATTGTTCAATAGTAACCTTTTACTTAAGTCAAAACTTCCAATCTACTTTGCTTGATATTCAATCTGGCTCTACACTCCAATCAAATTGAACTCTAATTGCTCTGTAAAACAACACATGCACACGTTCTGTATTTGCCTACTTTTATGTCTTAACTCATGCTATTTTTTCCATCTGTAGTGCTTTTCTCCACCCATTCATGTGGTCAAATAGTAAACTCTCATTGTATTTTTCAGATGCTTCCTTCTGCACGTGCCATTGTGTCTGATTTCTTTCTTCTTCCCACCCCCTTTTGTCGTCCCTAACTTGATGTATCTTTAAATCCATTTATGTCTCTCTTAGCACAGTTTTACATTTAACTTTGTATTCTAATTAATGGTCCACAGATTCTCACTCATTTACTACTATTAAAACTATCAACAAGATCTGTATTAGGGTTCTCCAGAGGAAAAGAGATGATAATATATAGAGAGAGATGTAGAAAATGATTTATTATGTGGGATTGGGTCAGGCAGTTATGGAGGGTGAGAAGTCCTACAATCTGTCATCTGTAAGCTGGAGGCCCAGAAAGACAGCTGGTGTAGTTTCAGAACAAACACAAAGACCTAAGAATTGAGAGAGTCCATAGTCTAAGTCTCTGTGCAAATTTGAAGGCACAGAGAACAATGAGTGTGGCTGCCTAGTGGCAAGACGGATGTCTTAGCTCAAGAAGGCTTACCACCATCTTTCCCTCTATTCAGGCCCTCAAGGAATTAGATGATGCCCACCTGCATTACTGAGGGTGATCTTTTTCACTCAGTCTACTGATTCAAATGCTAAACTCATCATGAGTCATTCTCAGGGACACAGTGAGAAATAATGTTTTACCAGCTCTCTGAGTGTCCCTTAGTCCAGTCAGGTTGACACATAAAATTAACCATCACAAGGTTCATTCCTGAACTAATTTTGTACCATGTCTTTTCTATCTGACATTCAGCACCTTGCAGAATGTTTTGTGCTAAATATCTGTTGCTCTACTGTTATGTTATCTATTCATTCCAAAAGTGTTCATTTGGCACTTACTATGTGGTGGGAACTACAAGTTTAGATGAAAAAGGTAGCATTGTTCTTGCCTTGGAATCAAACATAACAAATCCAAAAACAGTTGTGCCTGTGATCTGCTACCAGACAAGAAAGCATGGATGGCTCAATCTCCACTATGGTTTTTGTTAGTGAAAAGGTGGTATTCCTTTTTTGTTTCATTTATGTACCAAATAAATTTGATATTTTAGTACTGAAGAGCAGCAATATCAGAAGAGCAACAATTAAGCAGAAATGCCACCATTATGTTGGGGAATAATTTTGATTTCCAAGGATCTGATGAGAGAAGAATCTGGGAATTTAGGGGACCCTAAAGAGATTTTAAACATGTAGTCCTGAAATACTGGTAGATGCTCAGCTCCCAAAGAGTTACCCGTAAAATTCACTAGCAAATTTAATGTGAGGAAGGTGATAAAAAAGAAAATTTATCATCTTGCCATGCAAATGATATATATATAGAAGTATAAGGAAAATGCCACCTTTACAATTGAGTTTTTTTAAGAGACTTTATTTATTCAGACAAAGAGAAAGGGAGGGAGAAAGAGTAGGGAAGAAACATCAATGTGTGGTTGCCTCTCATGTACCTCCTACAGGGGACCTGGCCTGCAACCCAGGTATGTATGTACCTTAGACTGGGAATCAAACCAGCCATCCTTTGATTCACAGGCCAGCACTTAATCCACTGAGCCACACCAGCCAGGGCTACAGTTGAGGTTTTAAATGTATTTTTAGTGGATTTTATAACCCTTGAGTTTGGGTATTTCCTCTTTCAAATGGCTTATTGTATAAATGCTTACCATATAGGATGTTGGAACCTAGTGGCCCACCATCTTCATTGCTTCCATTGTGTACACCTGAGTTTGGCAGTGGCCCTTGAAGTTAAGGATCATTAGCACAAAGGGATTTCAGAGTGTGAACTCGAACCATATGATGAGTATAATTATTCCTGTGGTTGGACATAATGATTCCAGTGTTGTATTTATAGAATGGCAAGGAAAACTAAAATAAGGATGTGTGAAATGGTAAGCTGTAGTCATTCCTTACTAAAGAAGTTTATGTTATTATTTAGCTGTAATTTTCCTGGTTCCATAGCATCTCTTAAAACAATGGGATTAAATAGTTCAAGAGTTTTGAGGCAGTGGGGTTCTGAACAGTTACTTTGAATTAGACTTCCTAGTTTTAGTCCCAGCTAATCTTTTGGGGAAGCTACTTAAGCTCTTAAAATTTGAGATATCTCAGACAATAAAATGCCTACCTTATTGGGTCAATGAGAACAATGAATAAGTTAAGGCATATAAAGCATTCAGAAGAGTATGATGCATGTCAAGTAAATTCTTAAAATATTAATTGCCATTATTATGTGTTCTTGTATAAATGGTCATTCCCAAGCAGGTGTGAGCATACACATCACAAGTAGAACTTCTTTCATAATGCCCCAATCAGGCCCCCAGTTTCCTATCAAATTTCATTCTGGGTTGTGTACCAGGAATGAAAATAAGTTTGAGAGATTATCTAATGTAGTTAAGAATCACTAATATAATAGTGTCACTAATTTTTTTTATCAAACCTAATGGGTTTTTGCATTATCTTAAGTTACTAGGAAATGTTGCTCACTTTATTTCATAGAGTCTTTATTTCATTTAGATGAATTACATAAACAATAGGAAACATGTTTTATTTGGATAACAAGGCATTTGGTAAGATAAATGGCAGAACAGAGCAGATGGAACTCTATAGCTTGAAGGATTGGGTCAGAAAGAGGTGTTTTGTTACATTTTTATTCTTTTGAAACTGTTCTAGAAAGAGGCCTATGATTCCGCTTCAGGGTGCTGATTCCTGTCATCCTGTGTCTTGCTATGTGACCCGGGATGACATTGTGGTTGTTTAAAACATTTGTCTGTCAGTTCTGAGAACTTTCGCAGACAGCTCTTTGCCAATTGTTTTCGCCTCTGCACTGAGGTCTACATAGTTACACGGTTGACATTGATTTGTTCCATTCCATCTTGACATCATGGCTCCTGCTTTCCATATTTGTCCGGCACTTTGCTGAAGGCTTCCCATTATTACCCTGTCATTTGCGCCAGCTTCCCCTCACATTTGCCTTCACCATGCATCTCCGTGGGATGAAATGACCGCTGCCAGGAGTTCATGGTTTTGAAGTCAACTCATTGATGTTAAATGGGGATAAAAGGTATTGTAGGAAAAAAGGTCACCCAGGATTAAACCCTTGATGAGCACAGACATGAGGGACACTGGGGAGCAAATCCCATCTCCACAGTGGAAAATCGGTCTTTCATCTTTTCTGTAGAGCCACCAGCCAGAGGACTCTGATCTTCTCCCAGGCAGGAGACCACCCAAGGACAATGTTTACACAGTGATGCCAACGGTAGTTCATTTTCTCATAAAGCATATGTAAACACTCGAACAGTCATGGGCTCCAATATTACAAGCACAGTCACTATGTCAGATTCCCTAAAGGAACTGCTGAGGTATAATAGCAGTAATGATCTATTCTTTCATTATACATAGAACTGCTGTGATTGTGTTGCTGTTGGTGCTTCTAAGAACAAGGTCATAGAACCTGATGTGGGATAGGATTTTCCTTGGAGAGAAAATAGAAGGACCAACCTGTGTAACTTAGAGTATTCTAGCTTGGCATTCATCAGAAGGACAAAGGCTTGGGGAATTTTAGGTTCACTCTTACTCCGGTATGTACTCCTCTCTTTGGTTGCCATGTTCATTTTGAAAATGACCTACCCTTCAAATTAAGAAGATACATTGGACCCTTACATTAACATCTGCTCCCTCACCGAAATGGCAATGAGACTTTTTAAAGAGGGTAACCCTGTATAACCTAGAAAATGAGCTAATAAGGATCTATATTTTACCAAGTTTGAAATGCCATAAACTATTAGCATTACTTTGTATAATATGAGGAAAGCAACAATGCTTTTTAAACCATCATGTTATCAAATATAAGTCATCCAAATTCAAGAGATAGTAACCCCAGAGATGTTAAATATTTTTTAAAATCTTAAAACTGATTTAATATCAGTTTGATATTAAAGGAACCCCAAGTTCCTCACCCATTCAACCCATCCACAATGGGCTGACTGTACTCCTCCACACTGAGGAAGATGAGAGGTTTGTTCTCTGGATGGGATAAAATTAAAGTCTCAACTCCAGGAGCACAAGAAAGAATGTTTAAAGTGGGGTATTGAAAGCTGAGAGTGGGAAAATGTGAAAATTTGCTCACTAAATTTTGAGCCTCTTCCTGCTCCTGGCCTCTGCTGAGCACAGTTTTCAAACTAGTTTCAAAGCTAAATGTTTACATTTACATGAGTGGAGCTGGGACTCTTCTCTGGGAGTTTTGCATTCACAGGCACAGTGGCCCCCCTGCAAGGGCATCGCTAACAAGCCCCGCTTATGCTGATTCGGACAGCCCTGGCCCACGCCCAAATAAAAGCAGGCCTTCAGGGAACTTAGACATCTGAAACTGCCTGAAACATGAAAGATAAATTCTAAAACAAACTCATTATAAAGTAGGAACTGTGCTGAGAAGAGGAAGCATAAAAACAGTAACATCACTGGGGGAGAAAAGATTATTTCACAGCTATAAAATAAATACTGGATGCTAATGAAAAGAAATAGGGCGGAAAACATGTCTTTGAAATTAAAAGTATAATAACAACAATGAACCACTTGTTAGAGACTTACATGAGTCTCAGTTAGTTTGGACATACAGCCAGCAGTGGGATTACCATGTCATATGGTAATTCTATTTTTATTTTTACATAGATACAATTTTATTAGTGGCCGCATTATTTTACATCTCCGCCAACACTGCACAAGGGTTTCAGTTTCTTCACATCTTGCCGAACTTGTAATTTTTTCATGCTAGGATTATATCCACCCTAGCAGGTGAGAGGTGATATTTCTTTGTGGTTTTGATTTTTATTTCCCTGATGATTAGTGATGTTGAGCTATTTTTTTATATACCAGTTGTCCACTTGTGTCTTTTTTGTAGAAATGTATATACAACTACTTTGTCCATTTTTTGTTGTTGTTTACTATTGAGTTTTGTGAGTTTTTTACTTATTTTAGAAATTCACCACTTTAACTATTTTCTCCCATGTCATAGGTTGCCTTTTCACTCTGTTGGCTGCTTCCCTTGCTGAAAGGAAAGGAAGCTTTTCAGTTTTGGATAGTCCTAATAGTCTATTTCTGCTGTTGTTTCCTGTGTTGTAGATATCCATCACTTTTTATAGTCTGATTTGCATCACCACTTCCCCACTGCCCAGGAGAAAGTCATACTGGTGGTCTTTGGTCACATAATTAATCTTTTATTTATTTTGCTGGCTTCTCTTTTTCCTTCTACCTTCTAAATCCAGATAACATTCAAATATTTTTCTTCACTCTTTGTTTCATCATTTTTTTAAGTCTCAGCTTCACCATCTTAATTTAATACTACCTATTCACTTAACAATTTTGCCAAATAAGAAACCCAAGGCATTATTCAGCCCTGGAACGTCTTCCTTTTCTTCAAACATCCCACTGAGTTAAAACTGGAGAATTGTCCTCTCTCAACCCGCCCAATAGTTTAAGTGCCCCCCATGGGACAGAAGCTTATGTTCTGTTGCCGTGATGCCCCAGATGATGCTATGGATTCCCTTAGGCCATGGGGATGTTCCAAGTGTGAGAACCACAGTTCCAACTCTTTGGTTCCCAAGTATAAGGTCAGTTTTCAGTTCCAACCATAATATTATACTAGGATTCCAACTATATGATGTAGCAAAAACAGCCCTCCCTATGAGCCTGAAGCCCCTGGGTTGGGGGAAGGTAGGAAATGACCGTAATATGAGTGACAGTAAATCATTTCAGAACCTGGACTCCAGAGCTTATTTTTTTAATTTAGTATTTTAATATGAATGCTAATGAATTTTATAGTATGTATTGGCATTCTATGGCCTTTACATTACTGGACTGCTATTGTCTCTAAAAAAATTTGAAAGTAATAGGAATATTTCATGCGTCCAAAAGGAATTTGTTCCTTCAACGTGCCCCTTCTCCATGTCCAGATCTCCTAAAACACCATTTTTGATCTATTCCCTGTTCTGCTTTGGAAGAATTTCTTTCCTGGCCAAGGCTAATCCTTTCATCTTAATTACCCTAGTGTTTTTTATAAAGTGAGAAAAAATAGAACCTAGGTAATAGAGGTTTTAAGATGTTTACAAGGTAATACATGCAAAGCACTTAGTTCAGTGCACATACATTTATTTAACAGATATTGATTAAGTACCTACTGTGTGCCAGTACCACTCAAGAATCTAGAAATAGGAAAAGTTTCTGCCTTGTATATTATCCTAGTAATTAAGCACTCAATAGTCAGCACACAATAAACATTTTAACCTCCAACTTTATTACATCTTGTGTTATTATATTAATAAAATAGAAGGTTTCAGGCAAAGAAGAGAAACTTACTTGCTCCTTAAGGACCTTGACATTTATGTGTACTCCTTAGTGAAGCACAGAGGGATAGTTCACTTAATGACTTGCTTGTTTCATACATGCAATGACAAAGTAAGCATTTATTGAATGGGAATTCTAAAAAGGCAACGCATTAGTTCAGATTCCCTAATAAAGAAAATGTCAATTCAATTAAAAAGTCATAAGGCAAATAAAAGTAACAACCCAAAGGTAGCCTCTATTTTTAATACTGTGATAATGAATGTTTTTTCTTAAATGTGAAAATGTTAGTACTTAGCTAGTTATTTGTTTGGTGTGAATTTTTAAATATGGTGTAAAACATGCATTTAAAAATCAAGCATAGGGGAAAATTTGCCATTTTTAAAAAACCTTCCAGCTTTCATTAAAGATATAGTAACAAGAGTTGGAAATACCTTCTACCTGAAAAAAACAACAAAAAAACATACAAAAATATGAATGCAACACCAGTTTTTAATATATTGAATTACAGGCAGTGAAGGATGGTGATTCCTAAGAGACATGAAACAAATAACATGAGCCCTGTGGCTGCCCCAGCTCACAGCAGTGAGAGTTTCCTCACGATGGTATGGACAGGGGACTCAGACAGAGCCCAGACCACTCCCTGAATTTGCGAGACAGCACCAAGAGTCCAGGAAGTGAAAAGGTGGCCGGAATTTGCAGGACAAAATAGAAGAAAGGATATTGCTACTCAAACAGGTAACCCCTGGAATCTGCAAAAGATCACCTTCTCCTATTCAGTAGAGAACTGAATAGTCCATGTGTGTGAGGAAGCCACTGAGGGGCAGGGGAACAACCACCTGAAAGGATGGGAGGAGATAGCACCTGGTGCTCACACCAGGACCAAGATCTGTGTCTACACCCACCAGCCCAGCTGCAAAACCCCGCAGTTTATGGAACATGGAGTACAGCCCTTTGAAGGTTCTGCCTAGGCGGTGTAATTAGCCCTACACTGAGTGTTGTTCTGTTGCCTCCAACTAATATATATAAGACTCAAATATGTCGAATTCTTTCCACATATCTGTGCCCCAGAACAGAGCTTGAGATATTTGTAGGACTTTGAAGATAACCAGAATATAACAAGATAAAATTCAAAATGTTTTATGTTCAAAGATCTTCACACATGAAGAGGAGCAGAAATAGGGTCCATATTGAGAAGAAAAATCAATCAGCTGAAACTGACACAGATGCTACTAGAATCAGGACATTTAAACAGTTTTTACATGTGTATTCCATATGTTCAAAAAGTTAAATAGAGACATGGAAGATATAAAAAATTCTCAGATGGAACTTCTGGAGATATTTGATTCATCTGAAATAAAAATACACTCAATAGAATTGATGGTAGATTCAACATTGCAGACAAAAGGATTGGTTAATTCAAAAGCACTCATAGAAATTATCCAAAATGAAATACAAAGGGAAAAAAAATTTTTAAATGGGAGAAGAATTCATGATCTGTGGGGCAATTCCAAGTGGCCTAATATACACTTAATTGTCACTGAAGAAGAGCAGATAGTGGGTAAGAGAAAGAATTTTTTGAAGAAATAATGGCTGGAAACTTTTGAGATTTGAGGGCAACCTTAAAGCTGAACACTGAAGAAGCCCAGTGAATAACAAGCAGAAGAAAATACCCCAAGGAACATGAAAATCAAGTTGTTCAGCACTGATGATAATCATAAATGACCCTAAATAGGTGAAAAAATTTTAAGAACAAAATAGGAAGGATCACAATACTTGACATCAAACTATATTATAAGGCCACAGTAATCAAAACAGTCTGTTCCTGGCATAAGAACAGACATAGATCAATGGGACAGAATAGAGAGCCCAGAAATAAACCCAAGTCTCTGTGGTCAATTAATATTTGACAAAGGGGACAGAAGCATAAAATGCAGTAAAAATACCTTCTTCAACAAATGGACTTGGGAGATCTGAACAGCTACATGCAAAAAAATGAAACTCAACCACCAACTTAGACCATACACAAAAATACACTGAAAATGGATAAAAGACTTAAATACAAGTCGTGACACCATAAAAATCCCAGAGAAGACCATAAACAGGAAAATCTTAGATATTCCATGCAGCAATATTATCACCGATATGTCCCCCAGAGCAAGGGACATAAAGACAAGAATAAACAAATGGGACCTTGTCAAATTAAATAGCTTCTGCACAGATAAAGAAAACAGTATTAAAATGAAAAGGGAACCAACCATATGGGAAAATATATTTGCCAATGATATCTCAGACAAGGGTTTGATCTCCAAAATATAAGAACTCACAGGACTCCATTCCAGGAAGACAAACAATCCAATTAAAAAATAGGCAAAAGGCCTAAACAGACACTTCTCCAAGGAAGACTTGCAGAGTGCCCAGAGGCATATGAAGGATGCTTAGCATCACTAGTCATCATAGAGATGAAAATTAAAACCACAGTGAGATACCACTTCACACCAGTCAGAATAGCCATCATAAACAAATCAACAAACAAGTGCTGACAAGGCTGTGCAGAGAAGCGAACCCTAGTGCACTGTTGGTGGGAATGCATACTGGCGCAGCCACTGTGGAAAACAGTATGGAATTTTCTCTAAAACTAAAGATGAAAACTGCCTTTTAATCTAGCAGTCCCACTGCTGGGACTACACCCTAAGAATCCTGAATCACCAATCCAAAAGAACCTATGCACCCCAATGTTCATGGCAGCACAATTTACAATAGCCAAGTGCTGGAAACAGCCTACATATCCATCAGTAAATGAATGTATTGAAAAACTGTGGTACATTTACACAATGGAATTCTATGCAGCAGAAAGAAAGAAGGAGCTCCTACCCTTTGCAACAGCATGGATGGAACTGGAGAGCATTATGCCAAGTGAAGTAAGCCAGGCAGTGAAAGACAAATACCATATGATCTCACCTATAAGTGGGACCTAATCAACAAAACAAACGTGCATGCAAAATATAACCAGAGAAGTTGAAATAAAGAACAAATTGACAGTAACTATATGGGAGGAGGAAGGAGGATAACAGGGAAAGAAGGGAAAGGATCATCAAGGATCATGTATAAAGGACCTATGGACAAAGCCAAAGGGGGGATGGACTGAGGGTGGGAGTTTGGGTGGAGGCTGGTGGGAAAGTGGTGGCAGAAAAATGGAGACAACTGTACATGAACAGCAATTAAAAAAAACCTTAAAAGGAGTCTGAGAAAAAAACACCATATAAAGAATCAAACAGAAATAATACCATCAGGTATTTTTTTGTCAGAAATAATGCAAATGAGAGAACAGTAGAGCAAAAGTGTTTTTAAAAAATGAGGACAAATAAAGACTCTTATAGGCCATGTAAAAGCTGGAAGAATTTGTCACCTAAAGAACCACATATAGGAAATATTAAGGGAAGTCTTTCAGACAGAAGGCAGATGAAGCCAGATGGAAATACAAATCTGCACAAAGTGATGAGGAGCCCTGGAAATTGTAACTATATTTGAAAGGCAGCTCACAAGTGAAAAAGTGTCTCCTATCACTTCCCACCCATATGACTGAAATGAAGAAAATACAGTGAGGCCACAGCTTTGAGGAAGCACACCCAAGTATAGGGTCTTCTTAGCGGAATTCCAGGAAGGTTTCTGAATTCTGACTCATAATGCCACGCTGTCTCATTGTATTGAACTACTTGTAATATATGCAAACATGCAGCAAATCAAAGTTCTTTAAGTAATACAAATAGCTAATTTCCATCTACCTATGAGAAGTTCTCTATGATCCTCAGGTATTATGTTTTTCAGGTGATATCAGTTCAAAGATATGAGTTGGTTTCCTGCTATACAGAAGGATTTAAGATACTATATTGTAAAAACTAGTAATGAAAAATCTCCTAGAACTCGCATAGTTTTGAGGAAACATGAAAAAAGCAGAACTTGAAGACAGAAGAAGAGAAGCATAGCTGCACAAAATACACTCAGCAGAAGTCTTAGTACCCATTCTTCACAAATAATCTTTGCTCTCCTCCAGAATATATGATAATAAAAGTTTCATCACAAACCACAGCATGCTTCCTGAGTTTTAGCACCCCTAAAGGGAAAAGTGAAGTTGTCTTATGTAGAATGTCTCTTACACAGATCCCCTAAATAATGTCAACATGAAAAAATCTGCTCTTGCAGAAAAGAGGAAAGATACTCTCAATTCATATAGAGAGCAAAATAGATCCTACTTTTGAAAGGCTTCACCCAAGGGTGTCCCAGGGTAATAAGTAAAACTAACTCATCTTTTCTGGAAAGACAAGTCCCTGCAATGTTGGGAGTTTTAGTTTTCTGAAATTGACTGCAACCCTATATTTCATGATTTTTCAGCATCCTTTTTTTTTTATCACCAAAACGTAACTGTGCAGATAATATTTTCTAAAGAAGCTAAATGTAACACAGTAAAAACATTTCTTAAACTGTTTAGTTAAAGCACGTGATTTGCTATAATTATATTTATTTAAAAACCTAAGTGTACGGGGAAAGTAAAACATAAAAACTAAAATATGGTACAAAGCCCAGTAGTTGGAACAGCTAAGATTCTTGATGTATTGACTGAGTCATTGTTCATGAAAGTTCATCCATTAACAGTAGGTTTTGGGATCCTTTGTAGAACTATTCTTCATTGGTTTAATGGGCTATTTTTTAAAATGATATAGCAAAATTTCAAAGGTCATTCCGTTACTCACTAGCCTGTGTAGGGTCTATCATTGCCATTCTGCTGAAATTCAAAGGGTAAGAAAGTATAGGTTTAAGCATTATTTTTCTTCAGTCTACAATATGTAAGTCATATGAGGTTTAAATTAGTAGACTGAGGAGGCTGGAAAACCAGTAGGGAGTAAACACTATACTGCAAATGACAGAAATATTAAATGTTTCACTTTTTGTATCTGTGGGGTGATGGGTCATCCGCCAAACACAGCACAGGCTAATTTTTCACGGACAGTGTCTCATTTAGTCCTCTTGTCAACCTTATGAAACAGGCATTGTAAACCCATTTTATAGGTGATAAAAGTGATATTTACATTAAATAACTTATTCAAGGCCCTGCAGCTAATGGGCCCCAGGACTGTGATAGGAGCCTGGGTCCCTCTGAACTGCAAATTCTTCTTCGGTTCCACACCAACACTCTCTGTTTCTTCAATTTGACATCTTGGCCCGTCAGATTTTCCCCCCTCAACCACCTGTCGTTTGGGTCTGAATTCCACTTTTTACATAAATGTTAGAATTCATCTTTTTGGTGGTTCTCTTTCAGGAATTACAGTTTGAAAGACTGACTCGAGAGCTGGAGGCAGAGCGCCAGATCGTGGCCAGCCAGCTGGAGCGATGCAAGCTGGGGTCGGAGACCGGCAGCATGAGCAGTATCAGGTACTGGGCACCCACTCTCTGTGGCCTGTGCTTTGAGTTGCCAGTGAAAGTAAACTGTGGTGTTTATCTTCTCCTTCCAAAGCTGGAAGTAGAATTGGAACATTCAGTCAGGCAGATGTTGGAAAGGAATTGTAACCAACCTGATTTAAGATGTTCAAAAGCTGTCTCAAATGGCCTTATTTGTCCTTGAAACTTATTTGTCCTTATTTGTCCTTTTAACAAAATTAGGCCCTGCCCCGAATGCAAATATGCATGATTTTGCACAAACGGAGGCTCTTCATTTGGTCAGCTTGCTTGAAGTCAGGAGATGCCGTATCCTAGTCTCCCAGTTTGTTGATCTCTTCTAAATGGTCCAGAGTTGCAGGTTCTGGAAATGAGAGAATATTCTGATGTAACCTATATTGTTTGGTAATATGTGATGCTAAATTATAAAATTGCTCCTTCCATGTCAACCACACGTTCAATTGCCACATGTAAAACTACTTCAATTTCATAGATAGAGTGATTATTCAACTAGGGGTTAGTTGAGGTTATAAAATATGTAAAACCAAAACGAAATGTAGTCATTTGGCCACGGAATAAATGATCCACCTTAGGACCTCATTCTGCTATTTAAAAATGCAAGTGCGTACATCTGTGTGCGTGTGTGTATGTTCTTATCAGAACATACAGTTCTATATGTCAACTTCCGTTTCTCAGAAATTCACTGTACTTTTCTGTCATCTTATTCTACATTGTTTTTGACACTACATTTTAAGGAAAGAGTCTTGATTAAGAAAACAGTAGTTACTGTTGCAAATAAATTTCAATATTATAGTAAGTTAACATGAGAGCAGGCTGCTGCTCATTCATGCAACAGATAGAGGCAGGGGATGTTGGTCAGGGACCTGCTTCCTTGCTTCCCCTCTGTGTCATGAGAAGGACCCAACTTCTCTCTTGAGAGCCCCTAGGGTCTCATTGTCAAAAACATCACTGTACCCACAAGAATCCTCTCACATGGCAGGGATTCCTGGTCATGAGGTCTATACTCACTCTGCTGAGGAAGCAGGAGCTTGAGTTTGGTGAGCTCTTAGCTACCTGCTGCCATGAAAGAATTAAAACATCATTATCCATTGCTCTCAGGCATTTATCATTGCGAGAGTAAATTTGCACTTTGGAGGCACCTGCCATTAGTCTTTTAGCATCTTTCTTGTCTACACTGAACAGTGGTAAACCTTTAAATAGAAATCATCACAGTTCATATTATTATTAGACTAGGTTATTTGAATGGATATCATTGTCGATTGCAAAGCCATATTTGGAGTGTGGAAGCATTTCCACTTCTGTAGCACCCTGGCAGCAAGAAGCAGCCAGTAGTAAATTGTGATCTCTTAAGCTCATCACAGACTTGTCTGAACCCCCAAGTTAATGGAAGGAGGATGGACAAGAAAAAGGAAAAGTAAGTTGTGTCCATTTGAAATTGTGTTTAGAAGGTTAACTGGTGGAAGGTGGTGAGTCCAAGTAGGAAGAAAATTAATATTTCTGAGAGTGTATTTTTATTACTACATGTACTTAAGAGCTGGTTTTTATTGCTGAGCACCTTCTCAGAAGCAAAGCTTGATGGGTCTGGGGTGCATAAACACCAGCAAATCAATATCTATTTAGCTTTGAAACCAGTTGTTTCCTTATTGGTCTTTTACCTGTAGAATTCATATTCCTACTCTTTCTGTGTTATTTTTGCATACTGTGCATATTTGATTTTGTTTCACCAATTCCAAGCTCTTGGGAGGAGGTCTGGGGGACTATATTGTATTCTGTGCCTCAATCTCCAGCTTCTGATTGGATCAGAAATATATATCTAAGCCCAGGGAAGTCCTTCCAGTGACAGGCCTGTAAGAAATTAGGCTCTTACTCCTTATAATGTAAAATAAGTGACCCCAAATCTGTGACATCTGGTGGTAAGTGCTAGGGGATGATAGGTGTGTGCTTTGTGTGTTAATGGAGGAGTCTGTGGTGACAGAGGGCAGTTCGACAGACACAGACCACATTATTCCTGAAAGTTAAAAAGTCCAGTGTAGTTATCACTAGGACTGACAGCATCTATGATATTTCCTTTTAAATCCTTAAAAAATCATCTCTTCTCCCCTTGACATGATTGAATCCATTTTTTTTCTTAGGTCCAAAGTGTTTTGGATAGAACACATCGGTGAACTACCAAAGTAGACAGAAACATTATCCATAGCAATGTTTGGTTCTTCACACCCTGTCTTGTATCCCTAGCTCACAGCTCACAGTACGTTACCAGTAATTCTGAGCTAAATGTGTATTGATAGTGCCACTGCCTAGTTATTCCCCCACCATATACCTCTATAATATTCAGTCTTCATCAAGATTAATTATTTTGTACTTTGGAAATCTCTAAGGTATGAATCTGCATTTCAGTAGTACCAGCAACTTACTGATATTTCATGGGAGTAAACCCAGTACATCCCTGCCGTGTTCTTTTTGGTCATAACCTTGTTGTTTGCACAGCTTCAGAAATGCACCTTTGGAAACTCAAGTCTTTATTAAGGGTGACAGACAAACCTAGTTAGCACATCAAAAGGGATATTTAAAAATAAAAAAGTAGAATATAAACAACTTTGAGAAAGGAAAACAGATAAAGAAGTCTGATAATTTAGATGTTTAGAAGGACGGGTAAGAGCATTTCACACAGAAATACAATGAAATCAAATATTTTCATATAAATGGTAAAAATGACTAATAATTATAGTTTGGTCTTCCTCTGCCTTAACCTGGTAATAGGAAATTGCTTCATCTGATTCTCAAGACCTCTTTTTGGTAGTCACACTGACAGTTTAAACTTACTAAGAAAACGTTGCTGGTATGCACTTAGGACAGTCAGCTTTCTACATGTCAATCAAATAAAAAATGAGAGCAATGAAAGTTTGGAGGAGGGAGAATCTGGGCGATCCATTGTTGCAGCCTATCAGCTTCTGCACTCAAGTATCCAGGATAGAAGTAACTACAAATAGGACCGTGTGATCTCTTAAACTCTTCACAGACTTTTCTAAACACCCAAATGCATATCATAACTTCCAGAATTCAGGTCATTTAGTGGTTGTTTAAGTGTTACCATTCTTCCACAAAGAAATAATTGATGCTTCTCACTGCAGCTATTATTCTACCATTTCTTCCTATTTTGACTTTCCTCACTCCATTTTCAGGCCAAACTTTTACAAGCTGTTGGATTCTTCTCCCTTCCTACAACTAGTTTTGTTCCATATCTTCTCCCTGATTCCTCAGAACCATCCAGATCTGAGGCTACAACATTATTTATACTGATGATGCCATTTATTTAGCGTCATGATGAAATCCCTCTTGCTGGTAACCCACTCCCACCCTCGGGTCAGTTGGGATTATTTGGCTCACACCTGTCCCTCAGGCAAAGGCTTGTCCACGAGGTCTTGGTCTAGCAGTCCTATAAGCCATTTATTCCCTCCCAAGCTGGGCCCCCTGCATTGCTTCTATAAGTCTATGGCCTAAGGACCTGCCTGTGCCCATGCCCTTGTCATACTTTTCACAGACCCCTGTGACTGCACTGTTGACTTATCCCTCTGATTGCAGTCTCACAGACCTATTTTCCATGTGGTATGAGTTTGATCTGTATAATGCGTAAATCAGAACCCATGTCTGTGAGGGACCTTTATTTCCCACTTCTGCAGTGTCAGAACTATACCCTTCTTTCCCTTCTCAGTGTCTATGATAGAGTGACCCCTTCCATCTAGAATATATCTTCTCCCTTTTGCCTGGCCCCCTCCTCCTTTGGACTGGATGCTCAACTGAGGTCCTATACCTTTCTGAATGCCTTCTTGACCAGTCCAGATAGGGCCAGGTGTCCCTTCCTTGGGAGTCATTAGAACTTAACAAAGTATTGGGGATGAGACTCTGTTGAGCCTTCTAGAGGTTGCATGCCCCAGAACAGTTTAACCTTCAGTCAAAAGATGTGTAGGGATTTCTCAATTGCTATTAAAATTTAAGGACAACAAAATTGATATCTACTCATACTCCTTAGTTCTAATGGATACTAAGATTGTAATGGGAGAGAAATAGATTCATATCACACTTGGACCTGTCTTATAAACTCCTAAAGAAGACCTGATTCTTGGAAGACTAGAGATGAACATGATGAGGAAGAGGATGACAGTGGTCTGGAGCTCAGAGACAAAGGGAATCAGAGATTCGATACTAGAGAGATTTCACACATGATAAATTCTTCCCTGGTGTGGATAGAGGTGCACATGGCCTCAAGAAGTTTAGGACAACCCCTGAGTTACAGCCAAAAAAGAGAAGAGGACCTCAGTCCTACAACCAAAAGGAATTGACTTCATTTCAAACCCTGAGTGAATTTGGAAGTAATTATTCCCCAGAACCTCCAGAAAGGGCAGTAGCTCAGAAGAAACTTTGGTGATAACCTGACAAGCTCCTGAACAGAGAACCCAATTATGCTGTAACTAACTTTACAAAACTTACAAACTGTAAGCTAAAAAAAAGTGGACATTGTTTCAAGTTTCGCAGTTGATAGTAATCGGTTATACAGTGACAGAGAATGAATACAATGCTTTTCAATAGTTTGTATTAGATATAAGGGTGGGGCAAAAGTAGGTTTGCATGTTGTTTATATGGAAAATAATACAATAATTAATAAATAACTATATAAGTATGAATTGTTTCCTGTGCTCACAACACAAGTTTGAGTACAAACTTGTTTATAGTAGGTTCCTGTAAACCTACTTTTGCCTCACTCTGTATATTATAGCAAGTTGAATTATGAAAGATTTTTTAAAGAAGATAAATTCTACTCTGTGACTGCCTGTATTACACTCAGGAGTTTACTTTGTATATCCAGTGTTACTCTTCACATATGTACACATTGCACTTGGATTTACATATCAAAATGATGTGCTATTTTGATTCTAAGAAATGGATGTATTTGAATGTGGAATAGAGTTGTTATTTCATGTAGAATAAGGACAATTAAAGCAATCATTTTAGTCCCATCATTTATATAATGTGGATACCCAAGAATGGCTGGAGTTATATATATGAGGTCTGTCCAGAAGGTATCCAGCCATGTAATATGATCAATAGAGACATTTATTGAAGAAAATACAAGACACAAGAAACATTGTAAATAGGACAATGAAGCCTCAGCCCCCTTCCAATTAGGCACCTCAGGACCTCACACAGTTCTCCCATTTGCTATCAGATGCCTCATCATATTTTCCTGGATCTCATTGTAGGTTTGAAAGGTCTTCCCTTTCAAAGGTGATTTTAGTTTTGGGAAAAGACAGAAGGCACAGGGTGCCAAATCTGGGCTGTAGGGCTGCTGAGTCTACCTGGGTGATTTGATGTTACACCAAAAATCTTTGCATGAGACATGATGTATGAGTGGGTGCGTTGTCATTAAGAAGCTGTCAGTCACCACTTGCCCATAGCTACAGCCTTCTGAATCATCCGAATAATTTCTGTGGAGGAATGTTCAAGCTTAATGCAGTTTGGTGCAGACTCGTTGCTCTACTCACTCATTCATTTTGAATGTAACGGCCACACAGTACACATACTCACTCAATGGCATCTACTGCCCCCACTGACTAGTACAGTAAAGTCATCATTGTTCACACATGCGCATTCCAGTCCACTCGCATTGGCTGCCAGGTTATATCACTGTCACACAAACCACAGCCATTATACTAATAATGGCTGGATTTTTCCAGACAGACTTCGTATATTTAAAACGACAAAATGTACTATATACATAAAAATATCTTGCTCCACATAAGAACATGCTCTTTCTTTCCCACAGATGAACTATTGAATTTCTTGCCAACACATTTTCACAAAACTCTGCCATATTTTAGAGAGTGGAATGCAAAAAGAATTCATGTTACAACTGTTTTGAAAGGCCATTTTCTTTATTAACTAACTTTTCTGAGCCCAAATGCCAACAGTTCTATAAATAGTGTTTAGATTTTTTTCATACCTACAAAGAGGCCAGGCGTATTTTAGAGAAAAGGATGATTTCTGGTTAAATTAGTTAGTGGTGAAGAAACACAAGTCAAGTAGTCATATATGTTTACATCAGAGTGAAGTGAACATATTTAAATGGATGCTCACTGAACTTTCTTAACTAAATAAATCATATATGAATATAATTGTTTCTCAAAGTCATATATTTTGTGCCTTTTTTATATTTTCTATAAGATATGATATTTAAACAAGTAAATACTGACATGTATTCTTTTTAAATAAAGTGGAATAAAATATTTTTATTTAAAAAGCCAGGTATCTTAGATAGTTAAGTACTTTAACATTTTAGTTTTTTTAAATTTTTTATTATGTTGCCATTTATACATATGTACAGATTTCCAAACACAGTCATCTAGCCAAAGGTTAAAAAAAATCACTCTTAGTCAGAATTCTAGATTCTTACAACTAATAAATAGATATTTGCCAGTTAAAAAAATCATTTTCAGTTAAATTATTTTTTAATTTTCTTTTTTCATTAAATACATTTTTAATTTTAAATTTAGAAAATAGCTGTTGGTTCCCATAATCATTTCTCATGTTGTTAAATACTACTCTTCCAACAAAGTCATACTGATTTATTTAAATGAGACATTTAGTTTATTGAATTGGTAATCTAATTAACATTGCAGTGGTATTTGTGAAGCCATTTAGAATGTCTGCTTCATTATAAAAACAGAGAAAAGAACAAAATATAAAGACTGTAGACAACTTTTAGCATTATCCACGTTGCCAATATTATTATTTTAAAACAAGTGTTCTTGTTTCTTTCTATTCTCAATTCCAGAGCAGAAACCTTCCTCAAAGAATATTCCTGAATATTCCTAATGTGCTTAAGTCCCTTCATGAACCCCTGTTCTTCTTAACTTTTGTACAACCATCTTTCACTTATATATTTCAATGCCCTGGCCTCCTATAGCTTGTTTTTAATGCTGAAATTATTCTTGTAGGATTTTCTGTTACAGTTTTTCTGCCCTTTTCCTGCATAAATTAGGATGGATATTCTAGAATACTTGAATGTTTTCTAGGTCCCCGGGACTCAGTTCATGCTTTGCAGCACCATCACGTTCCTGCCCAGGTGTCCACTCAGACACTTCTCTTTCTCATTCGGAAGGAGCCAGAACATTTACAGGCACTGCTTGTCTAATAGGGATGTATTGTTTCTCTAGTCTTCTTTTCTCCCAGTTGTCAGGCCTCTGAGCCTTTCCCAACCAGCCTAGAGTCCAAGATCACTATGCTGAGCCCTCTCTATAGTACCTTAGAGTCTTTTGAACTCCTAATCCTGTAGCAAAATTTACAGCCTGGATTAGAGCTGGTGCCTTCTCCTCACCGACAGTGAGATGTTGCTAAGCCTTCTCAATAGCTACGAGCAGGTGCTGTCCCTCTTCTGTCTTCTCCACTGCTCTCCAGGTCCTCAAGCACAGGGATGGAGTATATGCCCAAGAATGGCCAGCACATGATAATTGTTTGATCAACGCCAACTGAATAAATGAATGAATAAGTATACAGTGATTTTATTACTGTTCTTATTCTCGTTGCTATTGTTTCAGAAAGTTTACCAGTTTTATTAGTCTATAAATATTTCCATCTCTCTATATTCTAGAATATGTATCTTTTTATATGATATACATGTAGTATATTATAATTCATACCAAACATTATATACTATTCTGACCAAGCCAGCCCAGAATAATTACGTTTCACTATTCATTCTAGTTAGTTTTCTTGTTAAAATGGTACCCCAGATGCCAGGACCTGTCGGTTTGGTGTACTGTCTGTGTGGAACTGTGGTTGACCTGGTCTCATACTTTCACTCTGATCTTCAGAAGATGATTACAACAGCGATAACAACAGCAATATTAGCGATAGTTTTAATAACTGTAATGGCAGTATTTATTGAGCAATTTCCATAGACCAGGCGCAACCTTAACTGGCTTATGTACATTATTGCCATTTACTCCTAGTGAACCCTGTGAAGTGTCTTGTTATTTAACATTGTGAATGAGAACACTAAAATCCAGAGAGGAAAATTCACTTTCTCAGCCTTGAATACCTAGTGACCAGACACCAACTTTTGACCCCAGGTATCTTTATTCCCCGAGTATGCATGTTAGTATACCTCACCGCAAAATGCTATTGTTCAGCCTGAACTGGTGTCTTGAATTATGTTATAAAACCATCTTAATTACTCTGGTCCATTTTCACCGTGGGCATACAAATATTTTTGGACATACTTTGTGCTTCTTTTTCCTCCTCCCCTCCCCATCCTAGTGATGATAGCTGTTTTGAAGTTCTTCATCTGAATATGTTTCTGAGATTTATCCTTAGACAAATGAGGTAAAGGCTGTTAATAGTATATATTATCATTGTTTTTTAAATACATCCAGAGTAATTATTCAGTATTCTCTGGCAAATGGCCAATGGACAAATTATACTAATACTTATATCTATAAAATGCTAATTATCCTGTTGTCTTAGTCCCTTCAGGCTGCTATAAAAAATACTGTAGATTGGGTGACTCATAAATAACATAAATTTATTTCTTACGTTTTAGTAGCAGGGAAGTCCAGGATCACAGCACAGGAAACCTGATGTCTGCTGAGAGCCCGCTTCCTCGTTCATAGGTTTTGCAATGCATACTTGCAGAGTCAGCTGTCCTGAGAATTTGATGTGGGCCCTCAAAAACGTTGAATGCTTAAGACTTATAATCACTTGATATATGTCTTATATCAGCTACTCTATCAACACTTTGGCATCTATTTTGAAGCCTGACTTTTTTTCTGAAATATATAAAAACTAGTTAACTTCACATAAAACAACCACGTACCAAATTTTACTTACTGGTTTTGCAGTATAGAACAGATGTTTTAGGAACAATAACTCTAATATACTTTGAAATTTAATATTCTGTTTCATAAAGAACTGAACATTTATATATTTAATTAGTCTAGAAAATGCTTCATATTTTCTCTTATCCTTAGAGCATCTTTAACTGAAGGTGAAGTCTGCAGTTTTACAATGTAGAGCTAAATATCATCATTGTGTTTTCATAGTATTGCCTAACTTTGCTAACTTCTCTGAATTTCATCTTTCTCATCCACTCATGTGGCAATAATGTTCCTCTATAATTTAATAAAGATTAAATGAGAAATGTAAGTAACGCACCTTGCACAGTTACCAGCTAATCATATCCATTTTTTCTTTTTGAAAAATATACAGATAATCTTTTTGAAGTCTCCTTCCTAATTTTTCTACAAAAAATTATAAAATGGCTTCTCCCACTATGGGCTCGTATGACATATAGGATAGCACTGATTAGTCTCCTTTATAACATAGATTCAAAACCACACAGAAGTTCAAATCAGTTTTCTGTTCACATGGTGCAACACAACACATCTCCGTGCCCGCTGCTGGAGCTGCAGGTGATGCTTGTGATGTGGCATCATTATAAAAAAAAGAACAAGAGTACAGGGGCAACATGTATGACAGGAAATGCCTAGTACATTAAGGTACAGACATTGGTGACTCTTTCAATAGATATTTTTCAAAGAACAGCAAGAGATGAATACATTGCCCAAAGATGCATGCTTGTTGCTCTCCCTTGTGGCTTATGTGGATAGATACGGTGAAAAGTTGAAGTGCCTGTTGATGAAGCATTGGTGTATCCATCATGTTTATTCTCTCTTTGCTCAGATGCTGTGGGTGCAAAAGCTGTTACTAAGTTGCTTCGTACAGGGTCCAACAGACACTGGGTGCAATGTACACTGTTTGAATGTGCTTGGTAGGGTAATAATATGGGTAATAATTTATAGTTGTAATTTGAACATTTCACCTAAAATATCACATAGTGTGCTTGAGTATAATATTGTTATGTTAGAATTGCATGCTTATGGTTTTGTAATAAAAAAGGGATGCTATTGGTGCCAGACCCTCTATTTGCTTGTTCATTTGTACTTATTTTAGAGAATTGCTAACTGGCGATATTTCAACTGACAAAATAACAATGAGCATTTGACTCACAAAGAAGAAAGAACTTGAATCATCAAAACTGGGATGGTGACAGCATTCTAAAAACACCATGAACATTGTGTGTTCCATCTAATAATAAGAAAAGGGCAGCAGGGGTAGAGCAGGAAGAATGTTCTTGTAGGGGTGAGGGGAGCCTGGGGTTGACACCAGCGCACTCAAGGTGTGACTTTTGGGACAAGTCATTTGGGGTTTCTGGGCCTCCGTTTTCTCACTTTAAAATAGGAAAAGATGAGTGTCTAGGTTCGTTCCAGCTGTACTCGTGCTTTTCATCTCATTCTAATGTTGCATCATAGGCAGTAAGTCACATCTTAATGTTTTAATAAGGGGGCATCATTTGAACTTAAGTAACAAGTCTAAGTAAGTAGAGTGGATAGTAAGACGTTACCAAATAGATTGCATGCTTCAGTGGGAGGCACATAGATGTCTGTCAATGCATGTAAATAGTTTTTTTTTCAATATGGGAATTAACAGTTATGTCAAGACATGGACTTTATATTTGGAAAAATGCAGCCTTAAATAAATATACAAGTATGGGGCGCAACTTTTCCCACAAGTCCCCCCGTCTGCCATGGATGAAAGTAAATAAGACATGATCTGCTTGGGGAGGACAGGTGGCCAATCCCTCAAAGGGGAAGGGCCCTGGGCAGTGGCCAGTTTCTCAGGGGAAAAAGGCCTTGAGCCCCTTCCTCCAGGGGATTGTATTGGGTTGTAATACACAGGAATGCAGGACAGCAAGGATCAAACAGTAGCTAACATTTCAAAGAAATCTGAGGGCTTAGTCTGAGTCAGAGTCTGTCAGGAAGGGAGTTTTGCAGAAACTTTTAGGGTTTCCTACTCAGACCCTTAACATATGAATGGAAGCACTCTTAGCAGAGCAGATTTCACAAGTTTTTCAGGAATTCTTTATGATGCCATATTTTTTCCCCAGGATCTGGGATCTGCTCTGACAAGGCAAGGAGCTGCACCCCTCCCCATCAGGTATTCAGGCTTAAGTAGAGTAGAGCCAGGAAGCACTTCTCCCAGAGGACATGGGGACTCGGGCTATGTCACATAGCGGGGGTGGGGGGAGACATAGTCCATTGCTCGCTCTTTGTTGCAGCCTCCCCAGTCCTTCCATGATGGCCTCCCAAGTGATCGAGTCTGGCTTAGGTTGCCCCCCCCCCACTGTGAGAGGTCTTACCCATCATTGACCTCCGACCAAGCCTTAGAGGCAGGGAGAAGAAACTGAGGCAGCCTTTGCTACCAGAGACAAGCTTTGTCTCCCGTGGCTCACATTCCAAAGTTCACTCACTCATCCTCAGCCACAGTGGGAGGCAGGTAGAGTTTCAATTCCTGAAACCAGGCAGAATGGTCCACAACATGTAAGTATCTTGTAAACTGGTTTAGAGGGTCTAGATGTATTTCTAGTTTGGCTGAATCCTGGGGTAAAGATAGGAAACCGCAACACAGGGTTTCACACTGAGAAATCCTTTGCAGTGGGCCTGTTAAGAAATAGTCATTAGTCCCATTAAAAAAAGTATGAAGTGCTTCTAGGGGTCCACCATGTTAGTAAGCATTGCTTGTGCTTCAAACATGAATATGACGCAGCTCCTGGCCTCCAAGGGGTCACTGTCAAATACAGAGAGACATCTTAGCACAGAAAACATGGTAAAATGCTTTGGTGTCACAGGAAGTCATGCCAGGAATGGTTTCACAGAGGGATTCCTGTGTGTCAGCGATGTGAAACATTGTCAGGGAATGGAATGGGGGAAGAGGATTGCTCATAGGGAAAGTGGAAAGTCAGAAAGACAAGAGTCAATTTGGAATCAGTATGGTTGGAACAGCGTGCCCAGAGGGTGGAGTGGTGTTGGATAAAGGTACAGACGGGCATAACCATTCCGTTAGCAGCCATATAGGTCGGGCCAGAGACCTAGAGAATTCAATTGTGTGGACTGAGTGGGAGAACGTGGAGAATGGTTTTACCCAAGGAAGTGATTACATCCGCCAGCTGCGTGGAGGATGGACTGAAGCTCCGGGAGGCCGCCACGAGTTAAAGATGGCAACTCGCTCAGGAGACAGGTCAGAAAACTGCCACCAAGGGCCTACGCATTTCCCTAGGTTTCTGAGTCAGAGTTGGAATGGTCTGGGGACACATTTGTATCAAAACAGGCAGCATAGGTTTGCAAAATTATTTCAAAACAAATTTTAAACATTTGGTAAGCTAGGCCAACACTGTGAGCTTAGCTTTTACCATAAGCATTGCCCATTTTGAACAAGGAACCTTTGATTTTTTTGATTTCGTGTATGTGAATGTATTCTAATTCCCTTTTATCCAGGAGAAGCTATCATTGAATTTTAAATTTAAGAGAGTGCTGTGTTAGCAGCAGGCAGCAAAGATGTTGCCTAATTTGTTGACAGTAAAGCTGTATTCATAAGCCTCAGCCTTGTCAAACATCTGTTTGTTTAGTACCTCAAGAGCTGAGGAAGTTCGAAAATCGTCACACATTGTTGCTTAGTCTTATACACTATTTGAGAATGTAACTCTCAGCAAGATTTTATTGGAAGGCTCCATCCAAGGGATTGGCTGCCAACTTGACTCAGAACTTAGCAATTACCTTTCTCTCTACTGGGTAAGTGATGACCTCCACCTGTTAGGGACTGACTCACTGTCATTTCGGCATTTCTCGTTTAAGGTGAAGAATTTCATTCTGTCTCTGGGGACACACATATTACCTGTCATATCATAAATGCCCGAAAAACGTGTAAGCTCTAGTTTTAGGAGGTAGCCCAGGGTGCTACTGGAGACAATAGAGTTTAGAACGTGTAAGTTTTGGATTTGAATCGCAGCTCTGCTATTGCCATCCGAGTGACACTGGGAAGTACCCCGGTCCCCCAGGAACTTCCTTTATGTGTCTGTAAATTGGGGAGAAGAATGCCTACCTTACAAGTTTGTTGTGAGAATCAGTGTGAAATGCGTTTAAAACAAATAACATAGTGTTTGTTGCTGCTAAAATACTCAATATATGTGGGTTGGTCCTCTTCCTAATTAGTTAACTAATTAATTAATGGCCATGACTATTACAGGTCTGACTCATCACATACACAAGTAGATAGGAAATGCCCTCATCTTCGGAGAGAAATACAGCTTCTTTATACCTTCCCTTCTTTTTCCTTTATTTCCTGGGCAGTTATGATGATATCAAGTTAACTGAAGACCGAGTAGTCTGACTGTTGCCATTCTCTGCCAGGGAATTCTCTGCCATAGTAAAGAGGCATTCTTACAGTAATGGGTGAACAATATGTATGTAATAATATAGTCATGATTCACCAAAGCCTCACACTATTTAGGATGTGGCCTCATCACAGCAAAAATATTTGCCCTCAAGAGGATAATGGCTCAAGGTCACTGTAATTTTGAGTGTCTGTGTCCTACTATTAACAAGTTTCATTTAATGACTTCATAACCTGGTACTAGAAAAGAATTTTACCAAAGAGATGAAGGGGGGAATAGAGAAAATCCTCAATATTACCTAAACATTGGAATTGTTAGCATTTTTTAAAGCCTTGGAGTCTTTGATGGATTGTGGAAGCTAAGGGCTTCCCTCTGGAACTTGTATCTAAAAGCTGAATTCTGACAGTCTGGTCCCTAATTTAGAAAAGCATTGCACATGAATGTAGATAGGTTGCTGGGGTCAACAAAACAAAAAAAAATCTACAGATACTGGGATTTGTGAAGTTCCTCCCTTATGACAGGAAGGAGTGTGAGATCTCATTAATCCACTCATTCATTCATTCACTCAACATGTAGGAGTGTGTCTATATCATAGATCTACTATGTGTATATAATAGATACTAGGAGTACAGCTCTGAAGGAGGAAAACGAATTCCCTGCCCTCACGTAACCTCCAGTCTTAACACTGCCCTTAGGACATGACTTCACTTAGCAGGAATATGAGCGGAATCTTTACCTTGTTAAAACTTCTCTTCTTAGTGTCTATAACAAAATGTTACAATGAAGTTAACATTTATGTGCATGACTGACCACTTAATACTCAGAAGAAACAGCAAATGCAGGACCAAAATTCAAGGGAGAGAATTAAATTAGTTCAATTCTATTTAATCCATCCTTTGGGGCAGGACACAAGGGTGTAATTTAAGCTTAAATCTGACCATTTCATATACTTATTATATTTGGCTAATGAACTAACATTCCAGAGGGAAAACATCAATCAGAACTTAGTTTCATGTGCAACTCATGGAATCAGAACAAAGGAATTATAAACTAATGAAGAAATGAAGTTCCTAAGAATATTTGAAAGTTTTTAAGGAGATATTAAAAACTTCAAAATAAGGGGATTTTAGGAAATAAGTTATAAAGGAGATGGAAGTGTGTTTGCCAGCAGATTTGAGTCATCATTTTTCTCGGAAGATTTAACTTGCATTGTTATTCCCAGGGAGAATTCTTTCATTTTCAGTTAGAAAAGTACAACACCAAATAAAACTCTGAGATGCTAATTGAACAGAATGATAAGATACTTTCAAATAAAAGTATTCCATTAAAATGGACTGATGGTCTATTTAAAAAATACTATCATTTATTAATAGGACTTCAGTAATATAAAAAAATAGGACTATACAAAAATTTTAGAAATAAATCTTTTATTTCAAGATAGTGACATACAGAGTATTACAAATTCTCCAGTACATACAGTAGAGAATTAGTGATATTTTTATGTGTGGTTTTAAAAATGCCATTGCCCCACCGAGGGATAGAATTTGATCAGTAGTTGAAGGCTCTTCTCTACCCTTCCCTCACGATATCTTGAAGTCAGAGGCAAACACTTGACCGAATTTTGTGTTTATTCTTTTGCGGACTTCTTTATGTTTCCCCACATGTATGCATCCAAATATGCAAGATAATATTTGGTTGAATCTTACGTGCTTATGTTACATATTTTCTACAACATGCTTTTTTACAACTCAGCTGTAATGTTTTTTGGATTTTTTTCTATTGATTTGGATGCTTGTAGATTACGACTTTTTTTTTAATTGATGCCTCCAAGTTTAGCTTCTGAATATGACAAATGCATGTATCTTGTCTCCTGAGAAGAACATGTGCAGAGTTTGCAGTTTTGCTTTTAGAAACATATGGCTTGGGACGTTATTATGTACAATGCCTCATGAGTGTGTGCACATGTCTCTCTTGGGTGTGCACAGAGAAGTGCTAGCCATCTTGTAGGATTTGAACATCTTCAATTTCTCCATAATGCCAAAAAACTTCCAAATGCCACTGTAGAAACCTACACTCCCATCAGCAATGAGAACTCTGTTTCTCCATCTACTCCCCAAAACGTGCTCTTTTCAAAGTACCCGTTGGTGCTACTGTTGCAAATCTGATGGGCTAGAAGGTTGCATCTCCCTGACTTCGGCACTAATAGCACTTTTTATAAATGTCTTAAATATTCATTTTTATTCTTTCATTAAATGCCTGTTTATATCTTTTGTACATTTTTCTATTGGTGGTTTTTTCTTTTTCTTAGTTATTTTAATTTTCAGTGTATTTGGGTACTGATTTTTTGTTTGCTGCATACTATAACCATCTTCTCACCATTTGTTTTTCATTTTCTTATCACATCCTCTGGTGAACAGAAGTGTTCATTTTTAGTGTTGTTCAGTTGATCAGTCTGGGCTTTTTTAAGGATTTCTGGTTTTGGAATCTTGTTTAAGAAATCTAGCCTGCTAAAACAACATTAAAACAATTTCTGCTGTTTAAATAATTGCACAGTTATACTTTTTTTACATTAAATTATTTAGTACATGGGTAGTTTACTGTTTTATTTATTTATTTGTTTGTTTGTTTACTTATTTTAGATAGGTAAGGGAGGGAGAAAGAGAGGGAGAGAAACATCAATGTGTGGTTGCCTCTAGCACATCCCATACTGGGAACTGGCCTGCCACCCAGGCATGTGCCCTGACTGGGAATCAAACTGGCAATGCCTGTGCTCAATCCACTGAGCTACACTGGCCAGGGCTAGTTGACTGTTTTTTAACCTAGCAAAAGGTAGAGTTTCAGTTTCCTTCTTTTCCACATAAATAAGAAATCGACCCAACACCAGCCCTTGAGCAGACTGCGTTCGTCCCCTGAGCGGTGAGGCCATCTCTGTCTGTCATGTATCAGATTTTCCCATGTGTGTGTCCTACTTCTGGGGAATTGGGGAGAATTACTGCTTTATTATTTTGAGTCTTCTCTTATGAAGTCAATGTCAGTCCATTTTTTAAAAATGTCTTTTGATGAAGTGCATGCATTTCTTCTTCAAGGCTTTGCACTGTTCCTCATTTCATTCCTTCCTAGGCTCCTTGGAGTTTTGTGTTGCTCATGGAAATGCTATCTTTTTTATGCGGTGCATTTGTGAAGAAATCCTGTTTTGTATAAAAATGCAATTGATTTTTATATATTGAACTGATAACAGAAAAACTTGGCTAAACTCTCTTATTACTTCTATAATTTGTTCATAGAATTTGATAGGGTTTTTACTTAAGTAATCTGTGAAGACTGTGGTGTTATGTCTTTTTAAAAATTATTTAATTTCACTTTGTTTTGTTTTCTTTTTGTGCTGGTAAAAGTGGGGTATAGTAGGCAACCTTTTTTACTTAATGGAATTTCTTTAATCTTTAGCACTAGAAGAACTGCTACAGGGTTATTTTTAATACCTTTTATTGGGATAGAATTCACATAGCATTCAATTCTCTTATTTAAAGTTTGAAAGATTTTTTATTTATTTATCTTTAGAGGGCAAGGAGGGAAGGAGAGAGGGAGAGGAACATCAATGTATGGTTGCCTTTCTTGCGTCCCCTGCTGGGAACTGGCCTGCAGGGAACCGGCCTGCAACCCAAGCATGTGCCCTGACTGGGAATCGAACCACGATCGTGTGGTTCGCAGGCCCGCGCTCAATCCACTGAGCTATATCAGCCAGGGTTGCTTCTTTTCTTTTTATTTCCTAATAATATTTTTGTGTGGACATGCCACAGTTTATTCATGAACCAGTTGTTGAATACTAGGTTGTTTTCCATTTTGGATTATTAGGAATAGCGCTGCTTTGAAAATCCGTGTGCATGTCTACGTGTATATGTTTTGTTTCTGCTCAGTATGTAGCTACAAGTGGGGCTCTGGGGTCATTCTGCTTAATGTGGTTTTTTATAGATTCATTTTGTCTAGTTAAGGTCATTTCTTTTCATTGCTACTTTGCTAAGTGTTTCATCGCAAGGAACTGTTAAATTTTAGTTGTTACAGGTTTCAGTAGCTCATTGCCTTTTGTGGCTGAATAGTATTCCATTGTATGAATATAGCACCATTTGGGCATTCAATTCAATGAATTAGTAACACACCACAAAATAAAGCCAAACCAGCCAACAAAAAGCCTTCAAACTATCTAGTTCTTACAAACATGTATTGTATGAGTAATGCAAACATGTATTATTTTGCCCCAAACCCCATTTCCCTGCTCCAACTTCCTTAGATCATGGAATGCCTCCATATAAGGAGAATGATCACCTTCAGTGGACCCCACAGCTCATCACTTTTCTGATCAATTCCTGTTATATTTCAACATTTAGAAACATTTTTACAGCCTAGAATGTTTGCAGACTTAATCTACATAGAAGATGATAAGAGGACCTGCCCATCTTGGCTGTCTCTGAATACCTTTCAAAGGTAGACCTGAGAAGAATTCAGTGATTTTTGAATGCAGCTGACTGAGCAGACTCATAGGCCAACTTTCATTCTACTTACTTCCAACTCCTGCTTGTGACCCCAGAACAGTCAGAGGAAGTACATGCACATTTATTGAGTTCCATGGATTCCCAACAATCACATACCCTGCTTATCCTATGACTTTTATTTGGAGGCTCAATGTGAATAAATGAGAGTACTAGAATTCAGTAACAAAGTTCAGGGGGAGCCTGTGGCCCCACCACAAGTGTTTAACCCCTCTTTCCCATTGCTGTAGGTTTTGCAGGACCCACATAAATCAGAAGTAGGATGATACTTTATTCAGGTTTTGTAATATTCCAGATAAGGAGTGGGGTTTTCATCCAGACACAAAGAGTAAAGATGGAAGGCAATCTCTTTTGTATGTTTACTGAGAAACCACTTGAGTTATATAGCAAACTTTTCATTTCTTTCAAAAGTTTGATTTTAATAACTTGACTGGATTATATGACTTCTTAAGTTTATTATTAAATTCACAATCTTTCACCACCTTATCATTATTTAAATAATGTATGTAAAAGAATTTTTAAATGGTAAAGTGTGATATAAATGAAAGTCATGGATATGAATAAAATATTTATGCATTACTAGCTGCTATATATTACCAACTTATGTTAGCAGCGGTAGCCATCAAACTGTTTAACACTAAACAATGTGAATACTCAGAATTATCATCCTGTGAGTTTCCTAAGAAAATGATCAGAAAAATCTTAACTGTTAAAAGGATACTTGAAATAATGAATAAATGGAGTCATTCTTTAATTTTCATTTTCTATCTATTTTTCTTTCCTTTGAAAAAAGGTTTTTTCTACCAGCCAGTATGTCTCTGCAGCATTATACAGGGAAAGAGCTTAAAACTTGATGTAATTTGTTATTTTTTTAAATTTAGAGAGATATATATTTGTTGGTCCACCTATTTAATGCATTCATTGGTTGATTCTTACATGTGCCCTGACTGTATATTGAACCCACAGCCTTGGCATATCGGGACAATGTTCTAACCATCTGGGCTACCCGGCCTCGGCAACATAATCCATTATTGATTGTGAGTCTTTACTGATTCTAAGATTCCAGAGTATCCTCTGGAATTTCCTGTGTAGCAACCCCTCCCACGCAGCTCAGGCTCTTGGCTGATAGAGCCATTTAAGGTGTAACATTCTCAGCAGGGGGAGTGAGCTCCCCAAGGGGGCAAAGCTTGTTTTGAAAAGGGCAAAAAAAATCCCCCTCAGATATTAGAGTAGTTGGTGGACCTCTAAAGACCACAGGACATACACAGAGATGCAGTATATCTGCAGTGTTAAAATTGTATAGAGGGTAGGATCTTGGGGGAGTCTAAAAAGACTCCTTTAGGAGGGCACTGACTCAGAAGATACGGAGATTTGTCTCGTATAGAACTCAACTGCTTGGGGTCTGATATGCATTTAGATTCAGGTGCCCTGAGAAAAGTTTATTATAGTTGAATAATAGAATCATTTCAATGTAGGTATCATAGTCAAACGCTCCCTGATCAAAGGTAAAACTATTTCCTATCCCTTACATATAGCTCTTCTTAGGAAACTGCAAGCATGTTTGTAATTCTCTACAGCTAAAAGCTTAGTTATGCTTTTCCTCTGATCCCTAAACTCTTGTCCCTAATTTGATTTGGAAAGTGTGCTCTATTTTTTGATGTCCATTTATGGTGGCAGCCATGGTTTGGGAACATCAAAGTAATAGAAATGGCAAGTCTTTTCGATTTGGGATGTAGCAGCTCTGGAATAGAACTTTTAGTTATCTTTATGTACCATTATCCCAGAAACTAGCACCAAAATACTATAAGTAATAGGTAAGTGTGGCCCAGAGTGCTTTGCATTGGAGGGTCCCAAGCCTGGCTGTGCTGTTGGAATCATCTGGGACACAAAAACACAGATGCCTGGGCCCTGACCTTGCAGAGTCTGATTTCATTAGTCTGAGGAGCCTCAGGACTCACCCATAGCTTTTAAGGTACCCCAGGTGACACCCCCATTCAGCCAGGGGCCTTGGCCCCTGCTCTGAGTTCTCGAACAGTCTCTCTCCTTCAGCAAAGGTTGGCAGTGCTACACACACTGGGCTTTGGATCAGTCTAGTCCTCAGTATCTCTATGGGAGGGCTGGACTGAGTTTATAAGAGACTAATTTGTACCATTTGTCATTTTGAAATAATAACAATAGCTGATAGCCATTGAACTGTGCTTAAGAAGGTAACTTTAAATTCTCATACCAAATTATAAAGTAAGTATAAACTGTTATTCGTTTCATTTTCAGGTAGGGGTAAACCAGTAGGAAAGAATTGCCTTGGGATTTGAACATGGGCATCATAACCACAGGTTTGGGTAATAACCATTTTCTCTATCTCCTCTGGCATTCTCAATGGCTCTTGCAAATAATAATAAAGCACTTGTAAGGAGCAAGGGGCTCTGTGAGATACAAAGGTGGAGGGAGCAGGCACAGCCCTCAAGAGGGCCCGTTCTTAACAGCCTAATGGCAAGGAACGTGTCCTAAAGAGCCATGCTGGCAACCTGAAAATGCCCTGAAGAGGGACTTTGGAGAATGCAGACGTTTCTTGCAGCTAAAGTGAGTGGCAGGATCATAGGTATAAATGCAGTTCATCTTAAACTGCACTAGAACCTTGGGATATAGGGTGTAAATTTACAGAAATATTAAGTCAAGTGTCTGAAATTTAGAATAACTGACCATTCGATCTATAGCTCTAACAGTTTCATATGGTTCAGCCTATGAGACAGGGCAATTCCAGTGGAGAGATGAGCATATGACAGTGCCATGAATGTCCATGTGAATACTGATGACATAGCATTGGCTGGAGAAGGGCCGTGAATTCCACTGGCCGTTGGAATCATCCATGACCTGCTAATTGCACCAGTATTGTGTGGAGCCAGTTCTTGCAACTGAATGGCTTGCTCATCTAGACCATGGACCTGTTCTAATGATTCCTCAACTACAGCAGCATGAAGTGACTCCAGTATCACTAAGCTACTTGTGAATGAAAAGTTAAAACAGATGATTAGGAGACAGGTTCGGATGTGCTTTGTTTGGTCTGAGACCACATAGCTTCAGGGGTGTGAGAAAAACTTAGTGAACTGACCAATATGGTAGACCAAGGGCTGGGCCCTAGGTCTCAAAAACAGCTGAGTTCTCTGAAGGCACCTGTCACCAGAAAGGGTACAAACTCAAATGTGGATGCACTGTATAGTCAGCCAGAGGACCTTCCAAGTCGAAGAACAATCTTCACATGTTCGCAATGTTTGGGGAACCCATGTCTCACATCTGCCATGGGGGTCACTTGGAGAGCAGTGGCCCTGACATGTCCACCTTCAAATCTACCCCCAATCTGGATAGAGGACACCACGACACATTTTATTATACTTGCAAGTTGAATTGGCCTGACATATATGCCACACATATAGCAAGCAATACATGAATGTTAATAGCAATATTTTTAATGAATCTTGATAACTATAACTTCTGGGTTTAAAAATTGAGTGTACACGATACACATCATTTTCATAAAAATTATTCATGGCTTTTGTGGACGCCATTTAATGGTTGTTATAGATAGCCAGGTGAAAAATCTTAATAGCCTACTGGAAAACTAGGTAGAATTGTTTGTAAGAATTTTGTCATTAAAAATAACATCCTGTGAGTTGTTGAGAGCCCTACAAGACAGAAAGCATCAGCCTAAGTGTTCCCAGCCAGTCTGATTAGAAAAGAGCTCTTCCTAAAAAGTGACTAACAAGCCACCGAGACCTGGATTACTTCCATTTCTCTTTACTAAAATCTGTATCTCAAGCAGAGAGACTGTCAATGAGTAATGATGGAAGATACAGGAGAAAGTTGTTCAACTGCCACGTTACTGGGTTTCTTAGCATCCAGAAAGTGCTATGAAATTAGCATAAGCAGCAGCATTAATGGCAGGGATTAATCTTTGAAATTAAGGTCAGGAAGAAAATTGTTATAATAAATAAAGCCCTTTGCCCTGATTATATAGCATCCCTTACTTGGATTTTGCAAGAATACTCTTAAGGATAGTAGGCCTTGGTTCAATGAGAAAACTATTAGGTTGATAAAAGTGTTGAAATGAGTACAAGGTACAGCTGTGCTTCCTTCTGATGAGCAGAGTTTGTTGGCAGAAAATTATTATGCAATTGGCATCAATGTGTATGCTTCACTGTGTGTCTGCAAGAATCCATAATTTCTCTTCCTTTCTCCCATCTTCTGTTAGACAAAAACTCTGCCATCTAAACTATTCCAAAAAATTGGAAACTGACCCTGTCTAATCCTTACGGGATCCCAGTCTATGTTTAACCTGCTAGGCCCAGGGGAGGAGCTGGTTTACGGACACACTGCTGCTCTGCTATGTGGATTACACCAGTACGAGCGTGGACGTGACCTGCACCAGGGTGCTGCTCATGTGGAAAGAGTTTCTTCAAGTTTACTCAGATTTAATCACTGACTGGCAGATGGGTTCTGGGGTTCCTTCAGGATATTCTAGGAATGTTGTGGGTGAGTGCACAGCATCTGAAGTTGGTGATTAATGAGCTCAAAAGTAGCACTCAGTGTTCAACACCATATATTAGTATTTTACCAGAGAACACAATTATACAAGTTTATGAATATGTATTTTAAAGTTTCCTTTTACTTCATTTTTATAAAGGATGTTAAAATATGCTTTCCATAACCTTAGTTACTAAAGCTAATACCCTACTAGAAGGCTCTATCCCACCCTTCTTCTTGCTCATGCAAAGAGCACCCCTGCTGAACCCCGCCCTAGAGTGCCCATTCCCCCAGCCTAAGTGTGAGTATCTTCGTCATTTGATCATTACACTCCCTGTATACCTCAAAACAGAATTAAAAGGAAATGACACTCTTAAAGTAACTGTTTATTCTGTTTGTAGGATACTAGTGCCCAATTCAAAAGATTCATAAGATATCTAAGAATGAGTAGATTTGCAAGAGTAAGAGCTGTTCAGCGTATATAAATTCTACTCAATCTCCTAATTTATGATTTAAGTCTTTAATGTTAATGTTTGCACTTAATTTTGATTCAAGTTATATCATAACAAAACAGGCAATTTCTCCACTATTTTACAGATATTATTTTATTAACCTGAGGACAAATTTTGCTTCAGAACACTGGAGTCTCATAAAGATCATGAGCTCATGTTAAGGACACCTGGGTCGTCTCTAAATAGTGTTTTACCAACCTCCCCCTCACCACCTCCAATTTGTTCGTACATAAGACAAAACCAGAACCCCCTGGGAATGCTTATCTATGAAAAGAGCCAGTGGTAAATTCTGTCTTTATTGCCGTGGTTTGCAGACTGAGAGTGCATCATCGTGACTGGGGAAGCTCATTATAGACTAATTGTGGTCTGGTCTCTGCCCGCCCCTCCAGTTTCTGGTTCAGCCGGTTTCAGATCAGGGCCAGCGCAGGAATTTGTATTTCTGAGTTGCCAGGTGATGCTGACACAGCCGGTCCAGGGCCCACACACACTTGGAGAGGCTCTAAACTATTGAATGTGTTTCAAAATGACAAAAGCGAGTGTTTCTTGAGTGCTTACTCTGGATCAAGGGTAAGCATTTAAGCATTTCCCTGTAGAATTGTGTTTAATTCTTACAACAAGCCCATGAGGGAGGTTCTGGGTTTTACCCTGTTTTACAGTTTGGGACAGAGTTCAGGAGACTTTTCTGTCACCCAACCAGTAAGGGGTGGACCTGGGATCTGAACCCAGGAGTGAAGGACCAGAGCTCACGCTTGTCACATCGGGAGAGAAATGCCTTTATCAGTCAGCTCTTTCATAAATTTTACTACATGTATAATTTTCTCACTGTACTTTGTTTGAATTTCACCAATTCCATACTTCTGAGATATGTACAATATGAAAATACCATATTTGTATAATATTTTGCAATATTAAAGATGCAGTGATGCTTTTAGTTTCCATCAGTCATGAGTACTCAAGGAATAAACAAAGAAAAAGCTGCCTCTCACAAGATCGCTTGTAAAAATACTCAAGTTCGAATGGAGAGGAAAGAAAGTAGGGCAAGAAATGTCACAGTCAGCATGGTACCACCTCTGGGAAAAATTATATATATGAAACAAACAAATTTGAGAACAAAATATGGCATAACGCCAATATAGGCACAAGAGAGTGTTCTACATGGGTACTTTTAAGCACACTTTATACCATACTGCAGGCTGTTTTTTTGACAGGGGAGTGTAGTTGAGTAAAATGAGAAAGGGAATCATTTTATGAGGATTCCTGTTGCATTTTAAGTTAGTGCAGGTTAATTAATATTCCATAAGAAATCAATGTTGTTGTTTTTATATTTTCAGAGTGTTGATAATAAAGAGCAGGACGAGTGGGTTGTCACAAAAGTCTTTGAGAAAAAGCTAGCTTGCATGTTCCTCAGGATAATTAGCTCACAAACAGGTCCCCCGTGCCTCGGTGCATTTTATTCTGCTAACAACTCTCTAAAGGAGGAGGCGTCACTCCCTGCTTTAGACAAAGAACCTGACACCCAGATTTTAAATGCCTGTGGGCAGACCCCAGGGCAGAGTCTCAGCTGAGGACCTCTGCCTCCCACCCGTACCAGCTACACAGTTCCCCAAGTTCCCTTTCAAGAAGTGGGGACGCTGGTGCCTACAACAAGCCAGGAAACTGGGAATCCACAGTTAAACACAACAACCTTGGGGTTTTCAATTTTACCACAAGATGTTCCTACTCGTCAACCCAATTATGGAAGGTGACATGGTTGTCAGAGTACAGTGAGCAAAAGGAAAAGAAGAACTCACAGACAGGGACAGCACTGTGGTGACTGAGGTGGGGTGGGGGCGGGCAGAGGTGGCAAAGGACATAAGGGGGGTGGTAAATGGTGATGGAAATCATACAATAAAAATAAACTATTTTTAAAACACCTGGTTAAAAAATGGAGTAGGAAAGGCTGTTTTTGTGTTCCTGTCATTTGAGAAGGAAAGAACAGGTTGGATATTGATTTTTGAGGTGAGTGGGTGCTAAGGGAGAGAACTGTTTGCCTAAGATGGTCCTGTACGTCACCGCTGTCCAGAAGCTGTGTGCTACGAACGCATTTATCCTGGTAAACGGGGAACACAGGAGCTCTCAGCAATGATGTGAAGCTTCTCTTTTCTCCAATCTAGAGCACTAGGCTCTGGCTTCCCCCAGATGGGTGCCAGGCCCAGGAACATCCTCACCAGGCAGCTGTTTGACATGAAGCACTGAGAGACCCTGGGGTAATTTGGATACCCATCAGGATTTGAAAGAAGCTGTCCTGAGTGCCCCTTATTTGTAATACTTGTGTCTGCAGGTAGGCAAAGGATGGAGCTACCTTAGGTGAGGGTATTGAACTACAAGGAGAGGCCTTTCCCCATACAGGAAGTTCATGAGCCACTACGGAGAATGGGTTGTACTGGATACTAGGACTTAGCTGGGGCCAGATTACCTGGCTACTTAAAGTACTGCCCAACAGCTGGGCAGCTTTTGCTCATGATTCCCAATGGAGTCTGCTGGGAAAACATTTTCTCCCTGGGACAGCTATGAGCTACCAAGTTTCACCCCAGGGGGAAGGAGTAAAGAAGTCCCCATAGGACTTCAAGGAGCTATTCTTGAGTATGATTTATTTAATAAAGTTGTTGGGGACCATTAACTGATGACAGAAATAAAAGCATAGCCTATTGTATCATTTCCTATTAGAATGCTTATCTAGGTAGGCAAAGTCTCATATTCGATGCAAGAATTAATGTGCACTCGGTGTTTTTAGAGAAGGTAGCTGACCTCTTCTGCATGTGGACGTGAGCTCTTCTTGACTCCTCTTGCCTCAGAGTGTCTCTGTGAACTTGCATTCCCACCCTCCCCCTTCTTAGCCCCCTGGGGCTGCCACTTCACGTGAAGTTCATGTGAAATGATAAAGCAGTGCCTTATCATTTTATAAAGAGGCATTAATTGCTCACATAATTTCCTCTTCCTGTGAATCTCAGACTCTTTTTATGCAAAGTGACTACCTGAAGTGCTTTCCTATTCCCCCCCTTTTTCCCCATCAATAGCAGAACAAGCACACCTTGGATGGAGTAAGAAATTTTGCTTTAGCAGCTAATGTAAAAATGTATTTTATCAAATGTCGTTTAAAGTTTATTTCCTGAGCTAGCTGATGACAATTTTCTCCAAGCCCCACTTTGATTTTTTTTTGAGCCTATAGAGATCATTTAAAATGGTAGTATAAACTACTTTAAGACACAGGTTTTTTCTTACTTCCCACTAATTTTGCTGATTTCATACGCTATTTTACATAGTTCTGTCTCTGTAGGCTGCTGACCCCAACTCACTTGTGTACATACAACACTCACAGTGTACCACACATCACATACCTGGAAGGCATACATGTACACACACACTCATCGGCATTCCCCAGAGAATTCACAGATCAAGGACTATACATCAAAAACTACGCCTGTTTTAATCATTTATTTTCAGCCCTTGGCAAGGTGAATGCCCTACAGTAGACACTCTATAGCTTAATAAAAACTTATTTTATAGTTTAAAGATCTTTATATCCTTTTTGACTAAGAGAGTATTTTAAAATTTTGAAATTGAAATTGTCTTCTCAAAAACAGTTGGAGGTTAGATCTTTTTTCTGATATATGCTACATGTTAGGACAGGTTACCCAGAAAGCCAACTCTGATATGAAGATTAGCACACAGGATATTTTGGGGATACTGTTGGAGTGGGCACTGTAGGAGGAGGCAAGACTGGTCTGAGGTAGAAGGTGGATTGTGGAGTCCTCCCAACAAAGGCCCCAGTTGACCTACAAGGCAGCTGTATGGGTGGCTTGGGGCAAGGGGACTGAGCCTATGAATTTCCAAAGTCGACTGGTCATGGGATGTAGGCTGTTCCAGGAAGGGCGAGTGAGTCATTCCACCACGGGGCTGTCAGGTGGGGGTTGTCTGGTGGCTGTTCTTCAGGGGGACTTGGACAGAGCATCACAGCACACACTGCAGTCAGCGTGTCTTGTGATAATGTTCTTGGATTTTATTTAGCAGACAAGCTGAATTGGTGAACAAAATAATTGTTAGATGGCATGCAACATAAAATTTGGTGAAAACAGCAGAATGTAACTATCTAAGAACAGTACATTGACCATATAATATAGTCATGGACTGGAAGCCTAGAAAAGCAATATCAAAGTGGTGAGTGTTCTCTTTAGGTGGTTTTTATTTTATTCCTCACTCTTTTTTGAGTCGTACTATTTTAATAGTGAATATTTACCAACTTATGATAATAATCCCCATGGCATTGGCTCACCCCAACTCTTTGAATTTACCCCAGGGACCACAATGCCCTACTGGTCCCGCTACCTGATCCGTCCTCTATACAGTTTTGATTAGTTTACTCAGCCCCCTCTTGTTTGCTTTTGTTGCAACATTTGACATATTGCCATGGCCCTATTCCCATTTTCCAGGGCTAGCCTTGCATTTATGCAGACAGTTGTCCCATCCACACTAGCCTGACCACACTGGATGAAACCCTTTTGTAAGTTAGTTCAAAAACTTATTAGTCTCAGCTCTAATAAGACATCAGCATTTTCTATCACTTTTCTCCCACCAGTGGAGGAAGCACTAATAATGGTTATATGTACAGGATATCATAAGGATGGATAATAAGCAGTTGCGGACCTGAATTAGGAGTCCATAATCTAGTAATGATCACTGGGCCCTTCTCAAAGGAACTGAGACCCATCCCAGTGGGTTTGGTCAATCAGAAGGAAGGATGGAGACATGTAGTCATGGATGAGATGAGCAATGTCAAGACACAGTCATTGGAAGTGTTGGCAAGGCCCTGGCTGGTATGATGTCAGATTCTGGAAAATCCTGTACTCTAGGACTTTGGAGGCAGCACTTCAGGCTCAAGGTCTGAAGGCTCATGGGCCCCTGTTGGGGTGACTTTTCCCACAAGTCCCCAGTCCACCACAGATGAAAGTAACACTACCAAGACATGATCTGCTTGGGGAGGAGAGGTGACCAGTTTCTCAGAGGAAAAAGGCAAGGAGCCCCTTCCTCCAGAGGCTTTTATTGGGTTGTAATACACAGGAATACAGGGCAGCAAGTATCAAACAGTAGCTAACATTTCAAAGAAATCTGAGGGCTTAGTCTGAGTCAGTATCTGTCAGGTAAGGGGGTTGCAGAACTTTGGGAGACATACTCATTTCCTGCTCGGACCCTTATTATATGAATGAAAGCACTCTTAGCGAAGCAGGTTTCACAGAACTTTTAGGAATTCTTTCTCAGGCCTGATTACCCCAGGGAACTGCCATTCCCAGCACAAGGCTGCACCACCCTCTGTCATTGTTTCAGGCTTAAGTCAGGCAGAGGAGGCAGATAGCCAAGGAATTCTCAGAGACTTCTTGCAGACAGACTGAGAACTCAGGCTTTGTCAAAGCCAGGGAGTGAGGGTCCATCACCCCCTTCCTCCATAGCCCCCCCCAAGTCCTTCCCTGGGGCCTCCACATGATCATGCCTGTCTTAGGTGGTTCCCACCTTGAGGAATCTTACCCATCATTGGCTAACTGATCAAGCATTGGAGACCAGTTATGAAAAAAGGAGCAGAAGCAGCGCTCCTGCCAGGGAGATAAGCTTTGTCTCCTTAGTGGCTTATGGTCCAAAGGTCGCTCACTCAGCCTTAGCCATGGGGGGCTTCAGCTCCTGAAACCAGGCAGGGTGGGTCCCAACAGGCCCTGCTCCTCTGTACCCCCAGAAGACTACGTCTTGGAGATTGGCCATTTCTGCCAGGGAAATGCTGCTGTGCTGGTTTTGGAGTGAACCTTCCTCTGTCCTGGAAAGGCCTGGCCCCAGGACCTGAAAACAGAGCAGGGGCTCCCCTAAGCCACAAACACAGGCTGTGGGACTCTTGTGTCTACTCGGCCAAATAGGGTCTAAAACTGTGTTCTTTTAAACCACATGATGGTTGTAGGGACAGTAATATTCATCTGCCTCCCATTTCTAATCATCCGCATTGCTGTTCACCAAAAGCAGCATTCAGTTGGTATATGCATTATTTATTTAGCTATTATGAGCTGTTCTGGAATCCTCATCTCACACTGGCTTTCCAGATGGAATTGTACTGACTGCTTTGGTAATGAAGACTTTCAGGTGGGTGCTTAGGGAGTTAAAAGCGGAGGAGCTATTGCACTCGAGGAAAACCTAGGATGCCCGTTTGATAGGGACATTTTGGTATCCAAAACTAAGCTGATTACACGGTACAGTGTAGCTTAAAGCTGAGGAAAAAACACAGCTTAAAAAAGTAATCTTATGGCATATAGTATGTAATTTTCAAGATAAATTGCTATTTCTAAGTAATGGAATGATGGAGTAATTTCTAAGTAATAGAAGAATGATGGAGTTATCAGTACAAAAGGATTTTGATAATTCTCTCCCAGATACCTAAGTGCATATTGTTCTGAGCAATTTTAAAGATGATAAACCAAAGAAAGATCTTTCAAATCCATGATTTTAGATTGTTTGAAAATACCATTAATCTCTTTCTAGCCATTTTTTTATGAAAATATTTCTAAATCTATTTGAAATTTTGATCTGAACAAAGCTTAAACTAGCTGCATAATCTCGGGTTAACTGTGAAGTCCTCATTCATATTCATGGTTTTGCTAAAGATTTAGTAAACCCATTGCATGCTTCGTACTTAGGAGACCACACAAACAGTTTCCAAACAAAGCTTTATTTGATTATGCTCCAGTGAGGATATTGCTTTTTATTTTATTTATTTTTGTTTTGTTCTGTTTTTTTACTTTTTGATATTGGTTTTTATTGAATCCTTTTTTTTCCTGTGAGTTTCTCTTGAGCACCAAAGCAGAGTTAAAAATAGATCAGAGCTGACTTGAGTTATGTAGAACCATAGTATGTATTTCTTATTTATGAATTATAGAAGAACTTTTCTTTCTTTTTTTGTCTCCTTTTCTGAATATCTATAAATAACATAGTTCATGGAAAGAAGCCTCTGATATTATAGAGCATTTGATTTTTTTAACAGAAATAAATCAGCTTACTAGGATTCTCAAGCAAAATATTTCCATTTAAAAAATCTATGCTTTTTACAAATGGATAGAACATTTGAGCTAAGCACTGTTCCTTCATTTGGCAGTGGGCTCATAATTATCATTCCCACTGTCCCTTGGGGAGAGCACTTAAGTAGACTGGAAGCTCACTGCCATAGGGTCAAGCCTTGATTTCCATTCCCTTTGGTCAGAAGTAAGCCACGCTTACCTCCCCATCGCCCTCAGCCAGTGAACACCCAGCTTCCTGTGTCAGCTTTGCCATTTGCTGCAAGCGCCCATCTGCCAAGGTGAGCACATCATGATCCTGGGGCTTCTCTTCTCACATATTTTCATCAGGTCATGGATGTCAACACATGCCTTCTGATGCCTCTCAGAGGGTCAGAAACTTGGGTGTGGCCCCGGAAGACAAAGACACAAACAGCCAACCCCAGGAAGCTCTGCTCAGTCCCAACAGCAGCTGAGGCCATCTTACTTCTAATGATGACAAGCAGCCTTATGCCCCCTCCTTAAGTGGATAGGGATTAATTCAAAGGAATCCTGGCCATACCTGTCTGCCTTCTGTTCAGAAGGTATGTTGGTGGCTATTTCTCGTGTGGTCCTGGCCCAGACTGGGCCCGCTATCCAGCTGAAAATGGACAGCATGTTCAGTTCCCCTTGGCTGTCTTCCCTTAGATTGGGCATGGTTTGACGTTTGTGTGTAGTGGACATTTGGAACAGAGTTCTATGAGGACTTGGAAGTGCCTGTTACTGGCTTTAGACCCTGTACCTCCCCTTTAGTGGTTTCATCAAAACCTTGTTTCTCTTTCCAGTCAGGGCTGTCCAGATCCTTCTGATAGATTTCAACTGCTTTGACTTTCTAAAATCTCCAGTAAGAGGGAGGTCCAACTTGCAAATATGTGTAATAAGAAATTTCATTTTTCAGTGATCCCTTGGGAACAGAAATTACTTCCTAGGTTGCTGTGTTTTACTTGATGAACCCAAAGTAAGTATGCAAATGAAAAGCTAGCCAGTCCTTCTTTAAGAGCATAGTTTTGAGGTTTCGAGAATAGAGTATTCCAAAACCTCTGTGCACACAGTTTAAGGCAGGCTTGGTTTGATTTTACCACACCGCCTTCTTGATGGATGATGTTGTCATTTGACACCAAGTACAATTGCAGGAGTAACAATATGTTCATTCTTTCTGAACCTTGTATGAGTTGTCTGGGCTTAGAGACTGATTGTGAAAGTGACGTTGATTGATAAGTCCTCTGGGAGCTTTTAAATATGCTTCTCTTCATATGTATGCTTATACTGCATGAGGTTGGTTTTTTAAAATTGAACCTATTAATATTGTTGTCATGTTATTCTAGTTTATTTACATTTTTAGAGAAATCTGTTCATATCTATTTAGGAAAACCCCCTGGAATCGTAATGCATCTTGGTGTCCAAGTCATAAACTTTTGCCATTATGTAGATGACACCTTAGGGTACCAATTAGGATAACATTCATCACACAAATGTTTATCGTGAGTCTCCGCATCTGCTGTACTCTGTTAAGTGCTGAGGGGAAAATAAAGCCTAAGATCACCCTCTCTTCTTGAAGACTATACAGTAAAATCGAAAAGACAGGTTTATGTGAAATGTTAAATAGAGTGACATAGTAGCTTAGAAGAGTGCCATCCGGTGCTGGAGTTCTTGGGGAGGAACTATCACTAGAAGAGCAAATAATGGAAAGTCCCAGAGATACATACTAGAATGCCCGAGGAGGAGATGTCGGTGGGATAGCCACTGACTCCATCCATGCTTCTGTTGATCCAAAGTGAAACAGGCAGGAAATCAGAAGGCCGATGTGTAGAAACTGGAAATAAAGGGAGGGGGTGTAGAGGAAGGGCTTAGGTAGGGCAATGGCAGGGAGGCACAGACTCTGGTCCACTCCTGGAGGGACATTAGGCAGAAGGTGAAGAACCACGGGCAGGCCTGCAAGTGGCCTTGCTGGGGTCTAGTGGAGGCTTGGCAGGTGTGTCATTGTGCATTGTAGTTGGCCGAGATGTGGCTTGTACACAAAAATCTTGATCCATTCACACAGCTAGCACAGGTGGCAGACCTGGGTACAGGTGTGTGAGTCCCAGTGGCCCAGAGCTGAGAGCGTGGCCTCTGGCATCAGACTGTGGGAGCCAGGCCAGGCTCCACCGTTGACCGGCTCAGAAGTAGTATGGCCTATGCATGACATTCTACTTCTTTGCCTCTTAAAGGTTTTCTCTTTTATATATGTTTTTACTGTGGTAAAATATAAATAACAAAATGTATTATTTGTAAGTGTACAATTCAGTGTCATTAAATGTAGTCACAGTGTTTTGCAATCATCGTTACTGTTCACTTCTAGAACATTTTCTTCTCTCAAAACTGAAAATCCGGGTCATTAAACAGTCACTCCTCCAACCCCTCTCCTCCTAGTCTCCACTACCCATCTCGATGAACTTGACTCTTCTTCATACTGCATGTAAATGCAGTTTTATAGTAATCTTCCTTCTGTGTCTGAGTGACTTCACTGAGTATGCTGTCTTCAAGGTTCATCCATGTTGTAGCAAACACCATAATTTTATTCCTTTTTAAGATTCCACTGTGTGGATGTACCTCATATTGTTTATCCACTCATCCATCAGTGGACACTTTGGTTGATTCCACCTTTTGGCTACTGTAAATAATGCTTCTGTGAGCGTGGGTGTACAAGTACCAGTCTCAGTCCCTGCTTTCAGTTTTTTGGGGAACATATTGGAAGAGGAAATTGCTGGTTCAAATGGTATTTCTGTGTTTACACCTTAGTTTTCTTATATATGAACAGGGGATAATGATAGTTCCTAATGTACAGGGGCTGTTTGTGAGGATCAAATGTTAGTGTGTATGAGGCGCTTAGACATGTTTTGAGGAGAGCTGGTGTATGGTGAGCTGGCAAATGTCACTTAAAGACCCAGCCTTGTGCAGCCTGCAATGCAAGCACCTGGAGGTGGGGACAGAGCCGGGGCCCTTTTACCGGCGTGCTTGTCCAGACGTGTGTCACTGCTGCTCTTCCTACAGCTCTGGCTGTGTCTGGTGTCTCACAGGTAGGAGATGAGTCTTGAGATCTTAAATGAAAATGTTTAAATAGGACCTCTTCCTAAATGCTTCAGGACATCAAATGTGATTTATATATTTAATCTGAAAATGTTATTCATAGTATGAAAAGACAGTGTATCCGTCCGTTTGCACAGTTTATAAGGTTAACTTGCAAACATCGTGTTTGTTGGCTAAAGCACCCTGGTGAAAGGGGTTATTCAGAGATGCTTTTCCTGTGATAATTCAACAGTTATTGATAACCGACCATTCAGTAACCAATTCTTGTTGCTAATTGTTCTCTGAGTGCTATGAGTTGGGCTGAGGGGGAAAACTCTCCTTAGCCAAGCACCCCCTGCGTAGATGCTCGGACACACTAAAGAGCACAAAAACCCTGGTCAGAGTGTTTCTCATGTGAATGTTAGAAGCATGGATGTGTTTGCTCACTTCCACTGGGGAAAGGTCAATTATAATAAATACAAAGATCACTTTCATCTCCTTGGGCCAACCTGCTTTTCTAAATCAGTTAAAATTAAATGCACTGTTTAAAGTCCTATGCCAAATAATATATGAACCATCTTGGGCCCTGACTGACGTGGCTCAGTGGGTTGGACATCATCACACAAAGAGAAAGGTCACTGGTTCGATTCCTGGTCAGGGCACGTGCCTAGATTGTGGGTCAGGGAGGTGTGAGAGGCAAATGATCAATGTGTCTCTTACACATTGATGTTTCTCTCTCTCTCTCTTTCTCTCTCCCTTCCTCTTTCTAAGAATAAATAAATAAATAAAAATTTAAAAAAGATCTTGAGAATGTGAGTAAACTATGGATCAATGATCAGTGCATCCAAAGGATTCAGGTAAAAGAACAACATTGTAGTCTTTTCTTTTTTTAATCTCTGCCTCTTTTACATGATGGGAAACAAAGTACATTTTGCAAAATGAATTGATTATACAAATAACTCCAGGTATGACACAGGTTCTGGTGTATATTGCACTTGAGAACTTCATACTTCATTTATGTTGTCACGGGCAATGACTTTATTGACACGTAGAGGTGCTTTGTTGAAAAAAGAAAAGACAGACTTTTCAGAGGGAGAAACTTGTGAAGCAACAGACAGAGTCTATTCACCCCTAATTGTCCTCTATCACCAATCTTCAAATTGCCTAAAATCCTTTTAGAGACGGCTTTGTTGGGGAAAGAAAACGTGTGAGCGCAGGGTTCTTTGTGCGTGACACGTCGCTCTTGGTGCCCTCTCCGGCCCACCATTAAAGCAACAAGGACTTGAGTGCCCCTTCACTGGTCCTTGTAGACCCAAAACAATAAAAATCTCCTGTTCACTGATGCTTTAAATTATGTCAGCTAAAGAACAAGAGCTTTTCATTCTTCAACTTACAGCAAGAATACTTTCAGTTGAATGTTTTAATGTGTTTGTGTTGGAATCAGGGTGTAATAGGTCAAAGAAACCATTAAAATGGCTGTTGTGTTAGGAGGTGAGAGGGCAGGCATTGTGACTGAGTGCTGAATTGAAGAGGGTGTCAGGCAGCGGGGCCAGGGGAGCGTGGAGACCGGGGCGGGTACTGAATGGGTGGGATGCCAGGACAGAGAAGGGATTGGAGATGCCAGCACAGAGCTTTACGGCTTCTCCTGTCTATGGTCTTAACTTCAACTGAGACAGGGCTGAAAGAAGCTGTCCATTAAGGGATTTTTTTCCTGAGCAAGCATTTCTGCCCATCATGATTTATGAGGATCACTTTTTAAACATGGCTGAACTTGTATAACCAGGGGATTAATTAGCTAAAGAATCACTGTGACAATAATATAGATAAGGCACCAGGACCCAGGGCTGTGGGTAGAGGCCTGGCTTTTATGGTGCATGGTGCCTGGGGAGAGGGGGACATGAGATACAGGCAACCTGTGTCTCCTCTAACAGCAAGGAGAGGTCGTTAGCACTGACCATGTTCAAAAGGGGCTGATCAAGATCGGCAATAAGTGGACCTGGCTGAGAAGGGTGGGCAGGTTTTGGATATGTTTAGAGAAAGGATTTCAGCTAGACAGGCGGGAGAGAGAGAGACATATAGACAGACAGACAGACAGACAGACAGACAGAATGGGTCTTTTCAGGTACCAGTGAATGGACCAGTCCATTTTTCTCACTGTATTCTACTTTATAATAACCCGGGGTTATCAGTATTGTGGGACAGAGTTATAAAATATAAATATAGGATTAAAGGTTTTTGTTCTGTGTATTGATGTCAGTATGATCATTAATTGTGAAGGGACTTGAGAGTTTGCAACTCTGTGCATTTATGTCTACTGGAAAATTATTTTTAAAGGCATGGAAACAACTCCAAATCAGAAACATAGGAGTTTTAAAACAAAATCTTATGCGATTTGAAAATACCAGTATTACCCATCAACATATGACTGTAGATATTGTAGAATGATTTGCTTTAGAGCTGGAACAAATTTTAGAGAAAACATAATTGTTATTCTGCATAATTGTATATTAAGTATTGAACAGGGCCAGTAATTGTGGATTAAATGTGAAATTAGTACCAGTTATAGACTCTTAAAAATATATATAATTAATAACAAATGACATGGAGAAGCCAGGCCATGGCATGTAATTGTGCCAAAAGCTTCACTATAACTTTTTCCCATCTCTAACACTGAACAATGTATGTTAAAAATGTCCTAGGTTTCACTAGAAATTTAATTTTAAAAGTAATCAAAGGGCTCTGGCTAGTGTATCTCAGTGGATTGAGCATGGGCCTGCAAACTAAGGGGTCGTGGTTCTATTCCCAGTCAGGGCACATGCCTGGATTGCAGGCCAGTTCCCAATGGGGGAAACACGAGAGCTGACCATACATTGATATTTCTCTCCCTCTCTCCTGCCCTTCCCCTCTAAAAATAAATGAATAAAATCTTAAATAAATAAAACTAATAAAATACATGTGTTTCTATACAAAAAAATGTATGTATATGTGTAGTTTATAGAGAGAGTATTTAACGTGTTAAGTTTTTCTTCTGTTCAGAAACTTATTTAGGTAGCTTATTTAGTTTTTATTATATTTTTTCCATAACCATTTAGTCCCCTTTTACCCACTCCCTTGCACTCCATAATCACCACACTGTTGTCTGTGCCCTTGAGTCCTTTTCGTTTTGCTCAATCCCTTCACCCCCTACCTCCTGCCCACTAGGTGTCACCCTGCTTTCCATCCATGAGTCTGTCCCCATTTCCCTTCTTAGTTCAGTTTGTTCATTAGATTCCACATATGAGTGAGATCATATGGTATTCATCTTCCTCTGACTGGCTTATTTTACTTAGCATAATGTTCTCCATATCCACCTATAATGTTGCAAAGGATAAAACTTTCTTCTTTTTTATTGCTGAGTGGTATTCCATTCTGTAAATATTCCATAGTTGTTTTATATACTCATCTTTTGATAGACATGGGCTGCTTCAATATCTTAGTGATTGTAAATAATGCTGCAATGAACATAGGGGTTCTTATGTTCTTTCAAATTAGTGTTTTGGGTTCCTTCAGATATATTCTGAGAAGTGGTATAGTTGGGTCAAAAGGCAGATCCATTTTTAACTTTTTGAGGTGTCTCCATACTGCTTTCCACAGTGGCTGCACCAGTCTGCATTCCCAGTGGCAGTGCACTAGGGTTCTGTTTTCTCCACATCCTCGCCAGCACTTGTTTGTTATTTATTTGATGATGGCCATTCTGACAGGTGTGAGATAATATCTCATTGTGGTTTAGTTTGCATTTCTCAAAACCATACCTTATAGTCAATTAATATGTGACAGAAGAAGCAAGCACATACACTGGGCTAAAGATAGTTATTCAATAAACAACTGGGAAAGTGCTGGGAAAACTGGGCAGATATGTGCAGAAAAATGAAACTGAGCCACCTTCTTCCATTATACACAAGAATAAATTAAAATGGATTAAAGACCTGAAAATTAGACCCGAAACCATAAAAGTCATAAAAGAAAATGTAGGCAGCAACAATCTCAGACATTGCTCATAGCAATATTTTATCATATATATCTCCCCAGGCAAGGGAAACAAAAGAAAAAATAAACAAATGGGACTACATCAAACTAAAAAGTTTTTGCACAGCCAAGGAAAATAACAACAAAATAAAAAGGCAACCTACAAAATGGGAGAATACATTCGCCAATACATTTGAAAGGGGATAATATCCAACATTTATAAAGAACTTACAAAACTCAACACCAAAAACCCAAACAACCCAATTACAATATGGGCAAAGGACCTGAACAGACACTTCTTCAAAGAGGACATACAGATGGCCATAGAGATATGAAAACTTGCTCAATGACTTCTTTTTCAATCATCCAAGAATGGTGCTGCATCTATTTGGAATAACAGGATTTAATTAGTCTTGAGTACTGTGTTTTGATACCTCTTAAGGCCCTGTCTGCCCTCTTGTCATGAGCAGGCTGGGATTTGAATGAATGGGGCATACTAGTTTTCGATGTCTTTAGACTGCCTGAGAGATTCTTATCATGTGGAGGAGTAGCTGGCTGGCTCCAGTAAGTCTCCATTGTGGGTGCTCATTGGATATTATCTCTCTGAGATCGAACTAGGATAGAACGTTGACTTCTAACATGTGGAATAGAGTTCATTTCAGTCTGTGGCAGTGCATCTGGAAGGTTTTACTAACAAAACACCAGATTGTGAGAATGAGGTTATATTATTGGAAACTTAGTGTTGTACAACTAGAGGAGAACTGACATGTTTCAGAGGAAAACTAAGTCCTGGATATAAGGTGACTCATCCAAAATTACAAAGTCAGGACTACACAGTGAGAATTTTGGGGCTTCCAGTCTAGGGCTCTTTCCACTCAACTGCACAGTATAGAGATTGAATAATCAATGGTACTTCCGTCATGTCAAGCATGCAAAATTTATGATCTTTATTCCAACATGTACAGACTTAGAGATCTTTATAAGTGACAATAGTAAGTAGATTATACTGTAGTTAACATTATACCTATTTGCTATTTTTTTTAAATCTTACATTCTTCAATGCCAGACTTAATAGCTAATAGTCAGGCAGTGTGCCTGCTGGATTTGAGAGGGATCTCTTTCCTCACTGCCCTGTATCGTAACCAATGGGAAGCTGGTCTCATCCAGGTGGGTAGATTTTGTAGGTTATAGCAGAATTCTTCATACATGTAATTAGTTATCAATAAATTTATAAACTATCACTGATTGTTTATAAGTTATTCTTTTTTTAATTTTTAAGATTTTACTGTCTTTTAGAGGGGAAAGGAAGGAGAGAGGGAGAGAAATATCAATGTATGGTTGCCTCCTATGTGTCCCCTGCTGGGAACTGGCATGCAACCCAGGCATGTGCCGTGACTGGGAATCGAACCTCAATCCTTTGGTTCACAGGCCTGGGTTATAAATTATTCTTATTGGGAGTAGACTTAGTGTCACTTATCATTGTAATGAAGATGTAACCCTCTGCATTATCTAATGGATTGTCCATGACTGGCTGTGCACCATTCAGTTAAGAAGCATCCATCGAGTTTGCTGTCCCCAATACCATGTATGTCCAGCCTAGGAGGGATGCAACATGATCTTATCCTAAGTGGTACTAGAAAAGGAGATAATATGTGACAAACACTCAAAATACATTTGCTAAAATCTTAATTTCTGCCCCATACTGTGTTGGAACCAGAATACTCATAATGTGTGGCAGACTATTTTGAAGAATGTTAAGAAAATTCACAGTAAGTATTGCTTGTACATTTGGTTCACAGTGGTGGTACTGAGTATGATGATCATGCACGTGCATTGAGCTTACTATGGGGCGAGCATTGGGTCAAATATATTTTACCTGGATTACTTCATTCAGTCTTCAGAACAACTCTTAAAGAAAGACTTATTATCATTCCTTTGTGAGAACAATAAGGAAATAGAGGGTTAAATACATTAAATGAATTACTGAAGAATAATTAAAGAATGCTCAGTTAGAGAGAAGAATTCTGATATGTGCCTTCATGGTAAGATATGAGTCACCTGACATTGAAATTGCTAAGGGAGGGGACAAAATTAATAGAGTTATTGAAAGGTAAATTGCATTTAAACATGCATGGCCATGTTAATTGAAAAACTTTGATTATGCCATTTTTTGGAAATGCCCAATGCCCAGTATTCCTTTGATATTAATGTTTATTTCTAAGTAGTAGTAAGTACATCACTGCGTGAACATTCAAATTACTCCTATATCTCCATGAATTAAAATAGAAAATAAGGAAACAATGAAAATTGCATTAAATAAACTCTAAACCAAATATCACAAAGTAATCATTTATTTCCATTGGTTTCTTTAGATTGTGAAATATTGTTATCATCATTAGCATTTCTTCTGAACAGACATCCTGGCCACATCAAGTCTGTTTATTGCAGACTGCTAGGTACTAGACTGTGGCATATGGTAGATGAAATAACAGATTCCCCACAAAAGCTGCTGAAGATCAGCTGGAGATTGAGACGGGGGGCTGCCCATCTGACTGGGGAAAGCAGGAGGCACAGCCGTGATTAGTTGTCACTGGATGAAGGCAGAATAAATGAGGAGGGCCACACTTGAAGGTCATTCTACTCTAGACAGCATTATTATGGCCGTGGAAAGTCCTACAGGTGAGAGCTTGCTATGACTGAATTCCGACCTAATGTTAAACTTTAGGCTTCTCAGAAACACCTATAAAAGGAATCCCACTGCTACAAGCTTAATCACTTAGGCCTAGTGCACATTCCCATGTGCCAAAAAGGAAGGGGCTCTGTGGCTGTAAAGATGATGTTTATAAAAGCAGCTTTGCTGAGATTAAGTTCACATGCAATAAAATCCACACTTTAAAAGGTACACTTCAGTGAGCCTTAGTATATTCACAAAGTTATGCACTTATCCTCACTGTCTAATGTTAGAACATTTCCATTCACTGGCCCCCCACCAGAAAAACCTGCACTTATCATCCTCTCCTCCTATCCCTACCAGCCTTGATTTACTTTTTGTCTCTATGTATGTGTTTGTGTCTATTCTAGGCCTTTCATATAAATGAGGTCATACAATGTGAGACCTGTGTAATTGGCTTCTTTAACTCAGCATAATGTTTACAAGGTTTATTCATTTTGAAACGGATTTGTACTTCATTCCTGTTTATGCCTGAATAAACATTCCGTTGCATGAACATACCATATAATGTTTATCCTGTCATCAGTTGATGGGCGGTTGATTTGTTTCCACTTTTTGGCTATAATAAATAATGCTACAGGAACATTTACATGCAAGTTTTTAGGTGGAGTTATGCTTTCACTACATGAGTGCATACCTAGAAGTAAAATTGGTAGATCTAAGGAATTGGTAGATCAAGGAGAGCATACCTAGAAGTGGATCCTTGGTAACTCTGACGAATTACAAGATTGTCTTCCAGGATGATCGCACCATTATACATTCCCAACAGCAATGAATTAGGGATCGGATTTCTCAACATCCATGTCAACACTTGTTAGTGTCTGTTTTTTCATTTTATTTTAGCCATCCAAGTAGGTGTGAAGCACTATCTCACTATTATTTTGATTTGCATTTCCCAATGACTAAAATAGTTTTCTATTAACTATTTTAAATAATTTTATTATAGATTCTATAACTATTTTTAGAGCTTTTTAATGAAAGAGTACCTTTGAATATTTGGATTTTTCTTGTGGTTAAAATATGCACTTCTGCTGAAATTCAAACATAAATTTGTTATTTTGAAGCCCAATGTGGTGCTATATGTTCCACATACTTTGTAGACATACTTTCTAGTGTTGTAAAAATTATATGAGTACATGTTCGTAAGTTTGCTCTTACATGTAGGATGACCAGTTACAAAGAACTTCAAGGGTACACTATGGTATAGAATGTGGTCTACCTTAACTTAGTTCACCCCTTGATGATAACATTCTGAAGCCTCTTAGCCATAAATTAAATAACTAGCTAGATGCATCTTATCTTTTACCTAGTTGAATGGAGGCCCTGCTGCTTAAGCTACATAGTAAACTGGATCTCATCTGAGACTCTAGTCCTCTCTTTTAAAAGTTTTCACATTGCATTGCTGTGGACTTGTCTGCAGAAAGAGGCTAGTAGCTTCATTTTGCCTGCAGGGTTTCATATCATTAACCTTCCAGTGTCACGTTTATCATACGAGGAAAACAAATGGACTAGTATTTGAGGAAAATCACTGCAGTATTCTCCTTGCTGAGAAAACGCACTTTCAGAGTGTGATGACCATGAGGCTTCTGCCAAGAAAAGCACCCTCTTCCATTAGGGAATTCGTTTTGCTGGTGTGGATTCACGGGACGCGTGTTTCTCCTTCGCTTGTTTGTTTTCCCTGCCTTTAAGGAAGTTTGAATGATCTCACATGTTCATTCTGGGACACAGATATTAAAGCACGTTCTTTTCATTACAGCAATGGAAAAAGGATGTGAATATATAGACATATTACTGAATGGGACTCTTGGGGGTGTGCATATGTGTTTGTATCATAGGCAGAAGTAAGGTCAGAGTGGGAGCAAATGGGCACTTTGGAGGTCTGTTTTAATACTTCCCGCGCACATGCCTTAAATACCAGCTCCCGTGTGTAACTGTCACTGCACATCTGTGTGGCGTTGCTGCTTGAGGTCAGGCTGTGACATTTAAAGATGAGAAAATTTTCATGCTGTAGACAGTTTAAAGGACAGTAAATTAAGCTTGTCAGCTGGTCATCTTTGAAACATATTGTACATGTATATAGAGGAAAATCATTTTGAAATATTTGTATTATATTCATACTCCTAAAAAATATCAATAACTCAAATTCACCATGTAGATATAGACAGCTGCCAGGGGAGGAAAATAACCAACTTCCTTTTAGAACAAAAATATTTATACAATATGCATTCAGAATGCTGGATTATTTTGCCTATATAGTCAGGTAGTAGGTTTTATCCAAATCTTTTAATACATGGTGGGCGAAAGTAGGTTTACAGTTCATATGGAAAAAGATGTTCAGGTTACATAAATAATACGAGAATAAACTCTGTGTTTCTCATACCCACAACTGTAAACCTGCTTCTGCTTACCCCATATATGCAATCAAAACATTTAGTAAATACTGGTTTACTCTTCAGTGATTTCTTTATTATAAGTGCATAGAAATAGAATTTCTACATCAAAGGCACATTTTTTAGTGCACTTGATACTTATACATTCTCTATATTGTCTTACAATGCAGTTGTTACTACATCGCTCTCCTTTTAGATTATTGAATTATGTATCTCTGGATCAAGCATTATACACAGTATGGACTTAATTAATGTCTGTTAAATGAGTGGTTCAACCTATAATTAGACACAAGTGGAAATTAGGACATACTTGAAGAGATTCTTAAAACTACAGAACCAAATTGCTAGAAAATCAGATTCGAAAAGATACTTAAACCATTTACACATATCTGATGACCTTGAATTACACATTTCACCCATGTTCTATCTTTTCTTTAATAGAGGTGATTTTTAACTTAATAGTAAAAATCCACAGTTTTTAAAGTGAAATGGTGAGATACAGAAAAGTCGAATGAAGTTCCTGAGAATGGGAACGCAAGAATACAAGTAAATGGTAGTCTTTTCTCTATCACATGGACCAAATGTTTTGCAACCAATCTAATGAAATTGATGTGAGAAGATTCAGAAACAGCAGACATGGCCCCTGCCATCCAAGCTTTCACAGTTTATTAGTTGGGACCAGTTTGAAGAACAAGTGTGGTGTGAGGTCATGCCTTCAGGGGCATGTGTTCAGGTCCCTGGTTTCTTATAGAGAGGAACAAGCAAAGGAGAGGGGTTGTGGCGGGTGAACCCTACAGCCTGTTGGAGGGATGAGGTGATCCCGGAGTCATGCACACAGCCAAAGTGTAACCTAGTGCAGCTAGACTCCCCTTAACACAAGTCTGCATGTGTCCCTTACACACTCTCCTGGGTGCTTGGCAATGGGGGTTCCTGTGCCAATGGGGGTGATGGCTTTGAGAAGAAAAACAGTCATGGAAATGCAGTAGGCCATGATTAGAAGTGGGTAAGTTAGTGCCACCTTCAAGAAGATGTGAAAAGAAGTGTGGGAGAGGCCTGTGCTGCAGAGAAGGAATGAAGCCAAGAAAGGAATGATTCGGGGTTTGTGTGAAAATGCTAGCTTGGACCCATGCACTTGAGAGAACATGTAGTTTGAGAGCATGTTCCCCCTTCTGCTGATTTTAGTGAAGGCCAGTGTACTTAATTACACGCCCAAGTTTCCTCACCCATTCTTGTCACTAGCCTTGCTTTCAGAAGGACTCATGGACTGGAGGAGTTTTCCTCATTTTTTGGAGCACTATGTGATTCAGCTGGTAATCACGTCTTGTGCTTACTGGAAGAGGGTGATGAAAGGTGAACATCACATCAGTAAAATGGAATCTTGAAGGATGAGTAGAGTGTGTCCAATAGAGAAAGGAGGAAGTGACTGCAGGTCCATGTGATAGTGACACAAACACGTGACATCCTGTGTGGGAGGCACCATGTCACAAGGGGTATACGCACATGGGAACTTACACTGGTGAAGGAACTGTAGTCAAAGCTCAAAGGCACTTGTTTTAATGCTATTCTTCGGGAAACCAATGGCAGAATTTTTGCCTTAAAAATAATTTAATGGAGGCACTAACTGCCTAAATTTGATTTAGGAAAATGATTCCAGCAGCAGGGACCAATTACAAAGAGGGGGTGGGGCACTAAAAGCAGAATTTACAGGGTTTGGGGACTGGACCCATCACATAAATCACAGGGCTCAATTCAAAATAAAAATGTGGGGACTTTTGTTCCAAAATAGTTAAGAATTTTAAGGTAGCAGCAGCAGAGCATTAAACCAAGCACAGGCTTCTTCTAAGTGCAAGGCTCGATGAGACTGCACAGGTCATGTGCCCATGAAGCCAGCCCTGAATGGGGAAGAGGTGGGAGGTGAGATAAATCCAGGTTATTTGGGGGTTTATATTTGAATGGGTGAAAGTGCTATTGTCCAAGTAAATGAGAATGAAATTCAAGAAGGAAATTTGCTTCGTGAGAGTGCAAAGTAAATTTGTCCTAATGATATTGAGCTGACTTCAAAAAAATTCTGGTTATGTCCAGAGGAAGTCAGAAATAGGAATCTGGAGCTCAAGAAGAAACATGAAATCTTGAGTAAAGAGCTGAGTGTTAGCCATATGGAGGTGGTGTATGACACTCTCAGGAAAACTATGTAGAACGAGATGCACATGACCTAGGATAGAAGTCCATGGGGACACCAGAATTCAAAATGGGGGAGGTTTTCTTAAGATATGTTTTCTTCTCAGTATTCTAGTCTCAAGCTCAGTGCTTGGCATGTAAAGGGAAAATTAAGGGGCAGGAGAATAATGAGAGATCAAATAGTTATTTGAGATAACGTGAAAATTTTTACTACCTTTCTAGAAATTAGATGATGCGTGTACCAGATGTCCCCAAATGGGCTTGTTCATCACCCTCTAAATGCGGGGAAAACTGAATGGCACAGGGAGCACTGGAAGTTAGGGCTCCTGGGTTTCTATCTTGGCTCCATGCTTGCTAACCTCTGCCATCTGCCCTTCCTTCTTGAAACAGCCTTGGTACTGGCATAGCATCTCTGCCATCTTTAATCTTCCCTGCAGCCATGACTCTGGATCAATTATTCTCATTTCCTGACACATCCTGGGTTAAAACTTTGGTTTTGATCTTTGACTACTACAGATAGGAACCAAATAGAATGATAGTCTGTGACTCATTAAGTGTTAGATACCTTTTCTTAGAAAAGTGAAATGACCTTTAACATTTTTTGAGAAAACATGGTGGAAATGCTGGGAGTAATGATTCCTTTAAAGAAAAGCTCCAATCAGCTCTCAGGAGGACAATGTGAAATGCCACAGGGCTTTTACTTTTACTGCATGAGGCCTTGTTATCATAAAGTTCAAATTCTTGGGCATGGGAACACAGTATCGAAGTTTCTGGTTTTATCATGTAGAAGCTCAACCACGTGTTCCTTTGCCATGATGTGCTGATGAATGCGGGAGACAGAATTTCCATTCAAATGCATTTTATTGAGTATATTGACTTTATTATTACTTTAGCTCCTTACATAATGTGAATGCCAGTCACAAATGTGGGCAAATAGAGTCCTAGTAATAATTAATAAAACAAAAGTACAAATTTAGGTTATCCAATTACACAAATGTAACCACAACGTAAAGTTGTCTTAAATGATACCGAAACCAACTCCATTTATCTTCTCTAACAGTTATTTAGATTAGTACTTCTTAAACTAACGATCATAGCTTTGGAGGAGCTTGCTAAATGCTGGTTTGGCCTGAGTCCTCTGAGGATGGGGCCGGACACTCAGCAGTTTTCCGAGGCTCCTAGGTGAGTCCCATATTGCTGGGATCAAAGGCCACACTTAGGTAGCAAAGATTTTTTTCTAGGGCAAAGTGCAACCTTTTTTTTTTTATTTTCTGTTTCCTATCTTGTGAAGCTTTGATTCTGTTTCAAAGTTACACCCAAAATTTCTGCCCAGAGAGGAAAACCCTCACTAGAGGAAGTGAGAAATTTAAACACACTCCCCAGTAACATCTGTTTGGAAGAGCTGTGTCCATGCTAAACTTTAAATGCATTTCTTACTAAAGAAAGGTTAAAGGGACCACTAGATCTGCTTGCAAGACTTTACCTACCTCAGACCTTCTACATGAATTGTACATTTTTTAAATTATTTTATTGTTGTTCAATTACAGTTGTCTGCATTGACCCCCACCACTCCCCCCCACCCCAGCCATCCCCACCTCCCTCCCTTGCTTCTACACCTCCATGGTTTTGTCCATGTGTCCTTTATAGTTGTTCTTGAAAACCCTTTCCCCCTTCCCCCTTCTGCCCATTGTTCCCTCCCACCTCCCCTCTGGTTACTGTCAAATTGTCCTTAATTTCAATGTCTGGTTATGTTTTGCTTGCTGGTTTGTTGATTAGGTTCCACTTATAGGTGAGCTCATACGGTATTAGTCCCTCACCACCTGGCTTATTTCACTTAGCACAATGCTCTCCAGTTCCATCCAAAATAAAGAAAATGCTCATTTCTTACGTATTTATCATTTATAATATTTTGAACCCTTCTGGCCCTTTCCCCTACCGCTCAGTTTCTCTCTCCTACAAATAGTCTATAAATAGACTATAAATAGTCTCCTGCTGTACCTCTCCTCCAGTATGACCATTCTTTAACCCTCATCTTTTTCTCACTTTTTCTGTTATTTACCTTCTTTTCTACCCCCCCCAAGTCTATCAGATGGGAAGATCAGGGAAATGTAAAACTGTTTTGTATTAGGTAAATGTTAGAAAGCCATCTACGGGATGGCTTTTTAAGTAGTTTTTTTTATAGTTCCATGTGTGTAATTTCTGGCACCATCTATCTGTTTTATAATAAGCACCTTTTATAAGCATAAATGCCTGTATTCACAGAGAATTGTTCCCTTTAGCCAGTAAAACTCAAATCCGTTCACCGATGCAATGCCTTAGAGAAACCAACAGAATGCCAGACTGGAATTACTGTGAATGTGCTCTTTTTTATTAATGCTTAGTTATTTGATCTTTGCAGTACTCTTGTATTTTAAAGCAGTTGATGGGTTTTTGTCTTAAAAAATATGAAAAGGTATCAATAAGTTACCTATGTCAAAGGCAAGTTGTAAAAATATCATATTAAAGTTACTGCAATTTTGTGATATTTCTAAGCAATTCTCTTTGATTCTCACATTAATATTACCTATTCTGTAGTTTTATGACAACTTGGAATCTGTGCTGTGTCCTGGGGAAAAATTTTATGTTGCATTAATTTTTTTCTAACTCTAAGCATTTTTATTTCCACATGAATATTAAAACTTTTTCAGAATGCATTGTAAAAGAGATTATTTCACTTGATAATGTGTTGATCTATGGTGTTTGGGGCTCCATAAAGAAAACCAATTTTCTCTTTCGCATTATCATATCAGAAGCAGAAGGGGAAAGGCCTTCCTCTCTATCACTACATCTGTTGTTTCAACCCAGAGTCTCAGGAACAAGGTAATTGTTTGCTTAGCAGACCATCAACATAAATGCTAGCAGAAAAGTCAGGTCCCTGCGTCAGCCTAAAGCTTTGCATTTAAATGCATGTGTGGAAGAGACAAGTTTGGCTACAAAACAGAGTCCTAGTTTCATCCCTAAGAAAAGCGAATAAGTAAATTCTCCTGACCTGAGGAGAGACCAGCTATTATTACCAGTAGCTGAATTATTGTCTTAGGATAACTCCTCAGAGATGGTAGAATATTAATTTATATACTTAAAGTAATTCTGAATCCTAACAGCCATATCATAAAGGATCTGAAGACAAAGAGATATAGTAAATAATGTCACTTTTTTTAGTAGCTAATGCTGACAGAATAAAATTGTAATTCTTTATATACCCACTGCACCGTGGTATAAGACTTACCTCTCCTCCTTTGCTGGAGGTCAGCCCACTCAGAGTCATCCTAAGTATTTGCAAGCATTGCATGTGGGGCTCGGGGCCAGAGCTGTGGAATGTGTACTCCATTACTTGTGACTGGCAGAAAAAATTTTCCTGCACCCTACTAGGTTCTTCTGGCTGGTCTATAATTAACATAGAACAGATGAACAGGAGAAAATCAAATTTAATTATGTGTGAATGGGGCCCCACAAAGACTGTGACACCAAGGACAATCCAAGCACTTCAGGCTTATATGCCATCTTGAACTAAGGAATGGGATGGAGTTTGCACTTCAAAGGAGATGAGGGTAATTCACAAGGCAATAAAATAGATGTATAGCAATTAGATGCTTGTCTTGCCATACATGTAGATCACTTATATAAAAGTTATCTCCAGGTACTAGCTCTCTTTCTGGGCCAGGCCCCTATCTAAACTTTTTAAGGTAGTTAAGGGAGAAGTAGAAGTTTTTCTTCATTCTGATGAGTCTCAATCACATCCTGCTTAAAATCGTTTGGCAATCTAATGTATGTTATGTGGGACCAAACTCGGTCCAATTTCTAGTGATAGATTTTCCTTTATGCAAAGTGCAGAAGAGAAGCACACCACCCCTGTTACCTATGCCTCCCCGTCCCCACCTGAGAGCTGTTTGGAGTAACTGTGGACATCTTTCCAACCCACACATGGAGTGTTTTCATGCTTCTGGATATTCATAATTTGGCTAAAAATATGCCCAATGAAAATTACCAAGCAACATTTAAAGTCCTGGGCTGAAGCACATGCTGGGTTTGTATGTACCAGCTGTGTGATCCAAAGGGCTCCCCAAAGTAATATCATCACCCACAGAGGGAAATCTACTGTGAAGTGAAATTCCATTTGTCAGTATGAAATGCAGGACCTGCACTACTTAAAATAGCACCATTCGGGTTTCAAAAATCCCAAGATCCTTTTTCCAACAGAATGCCCATCGTGATGGAACCAGAACACCATGATTAGCTCAAGATATTAGTCAACCATGGCAGGAAAATGACTGCATTTTCCAAAGATACCTAATTTGTCCCCCTAATATGAATTAGCCATTTGAGGGTTCCGAAGCAATTTTGTGGATAAGCAGTTATTTTCCAGCCTGAAGTATACTCATTGAGATGGAATCCAACCCTCATTCTTTCAAGCAGTCATTCCACCAACATTTATGAGGGATTTTAATGGCAGTAGAAGATAGACATAGGTAGCATAAAAATAGTTTCTATTCTCTAAGCAATAAAATGTTGTAGTGGGAGAGTCAAATGTTTAATGCATAATGAGCTGATAAATACTTGGAGAAGGTGTGAAATGAAGCATGGCGAAAGGACCGTCAGGGCGGGTTGGACATGGCCTTGGAGAGACTGCTGTCTCAGTGAGTGCTGAAAGGTAGACGTTCTCCAGTTACCACCATGCTGACTTCGTTGGTCTGCATAAAGGGAATGGTAGAAACAGAGAATCGAAACATCGTGCACATCCCTGTGATCTAGAAAGGTATTGGATGCTAACTGAAACTTGGACACAAATGACAGACCATTCTTCTTCAGGGTCCCTTTTTAATGAGACTTTGGGTGCCTCTTGTCTACGTTGCCTTTGGCAAACCGTCTAAACATTGCTTATTTTTTTCTTCTCAGAGTGGCTGTCTAATATGATTGGCCCTTGTTATACATGGAAGGGAGATTATTTCACTGTGTCTCTCACCAGAGACTGCTGTCCAGTTAAGAAGGGGGAAGAAAACGATGCAGAGTTCCAGAAGAGAATTTGGTCCCTGGGAATTCGGGTCGGTGGAATGTGCTTGTCCTAGAAGCGTGGTGTGTGGAAGCAGGGGATACATGTAAAGGAAGAGTCAAATAATTATGCAGGTGGGCTGTCACCAGAATGCACACCTGAGGGCATACGGAGAGAAGAAGAAACTCCCAGAGACCCAGCAGGACTGCAAGTCCTGAAACAGAGTGGTCGGAGTGGAGAGGTGGAGGGCGCAGAACAACTCTCCGGAAGGCACCAGGATATATTTCACCTGATTGCTGCCCTCTGACGGGAATACGTGAGTAATGTAGCACAGAGTGAGCCTAGATCATCCTCATGTGAAATCTGATCTCGACTTTGCAACCAAGAAATTTATCCAGATTGTGACAAATTTACAATGGATAATAATTAAGCCAGTGTTGCCTAACAGCTTTTGGGGTTGATTTTATTTGATTTGGAAAAATTTGTGTTTCCTGCCATATATTTCACAATATATTTCAAAGTACCATTACTCATAGTTAGATTTATGTATAGTAGAATAAATTCATTCATTGATTCATTTCTTTTTCAGCCCATCCACCACTGAATTAAGGAAAGTCAGGATAAGTAAAACCCTCAATAAACATACCATCTATTTGAAGAGGCAGGTGCTAGGTACATATAGACATCAACAGATACATATCTATATGTACAAATTATTAAATGAAGTAAAATATGTATTTTATGACAATTTTGAAGAAATAGCATGAAAAGATGGAGAAAGATGCTCTTAATTCCAAAAGCAGGAAGTTTACTAAGGAGAACTTGAGGTAGTGATGCACCTTGAAATAGAGGTCAGACTTCCGTGGTCAGAAAGGAGCATTGATGCAACAAACGGCTGCTGGAAACCAGAAAAGGTGCTGCAAACAAGGAGCCACAGGTACCTGCCTGCCTGCCCGGCTGCACCTGTGGGAGGAGACTGGCGAGTGGGTTGGGGTCAGATCACTCAGTGCTCAGAGGCCTGGATTGATTCTTCAGGTAGTGAAGAGCTATTGTAAGTTTCTGAGCCATTTAAAGACATTATTAGTAGGAGGTAATTGGCTACTGTATAAGGGTGCTTCAGAAGCAAAGGGGAACTATCACAGGGTAGCACTGTGTGAGGCAATCCGTGTACAATATCCCAGTGAGGGGCCTGCTGCTGGGATCCAGGTGAAAGACAATGAGGGCCTGACGTAGGCTGATGACTGAAAAGTGAGAGCACGGCCCAGCTTTAAGAATTAATTTGTAGATTTGGGGGGTGGAGGTGGTAGGATTTGGCAACTGATTAAATGTGAGGGTTAAAACGGATATAAAAATGACTCAGAAATTACTAGTCTAGGTGTCTAAAGCTGTGGTAATTTTGTTACTGATTTTGGGCACAGAGCGGGAGATACACATTTTGAATTTAAGGTAAAGGATTAAGTTTTGGACAAACAGTACATCCAACTCTGGCAAGCAGTTAAAGCTCACATTCACACAGGGCTTGCTGCATTTTGGACACTTTGGCAAGCCCTGGAGGTGCGTCACAGTCTTTATAATATAATGTTTATTACTTTGTTATGGTCATTGATATTTTATTTTCACTTCCATAACTCAAATAAAGGAAACTGGTGTTAACGAAATAACTTCACCAGAGTCACACAACTTGTTAGCATCGGAGACGAAGTCTCACCATGTGGTCCCCCTTCTGGTCACTGCCCTGCTATAGTCCAGGAGTCTGGGAGAAGTCAAGGGTAACAATGTAGCTTTGGAAGTTGGTCATTTATTCACAGCTTTTACCTATCACCTGCCTATGGCCAACTACAGTGCTCTCAGCTCAGGGCCCAGGCGCCACCAGCACCGCCCTAGAGCTGTGAGTGGAGGTAATGGGCTAGAATTAGGGAGTTGTGAGCCAGAGAAAGAGAATTTGCTATAGCACAGGACACGGGGTGGGCCAATGCATGTATTGTGGAAGAACAGGAAAAATAAGTAGTCCGAGCAATAGGAAAAAAAACGAACCCAGTTAGCGCAGGAACCAAGGAAAAAGGGTATGTGGCAGTACTTGAGAAAATAACTTGATGAGAGAAGATTGTTAGGTGCTGTTGACTTTTATAATTCAGGCAGAATTTTCTCTCTGGGAGTAAATTCATGCCACGCTGCTCTCTGAATAGCTCCTGCTCCCAAGATGAGAAATTGGAAAAGGAGGTGTAAGGAGAATATACTTAGATTTAGATACTTTTTCTACCTCCCATTCACTATACATTCTTATTTGTCCCATAAAGAATCATCACATGGCATATATGGGCACTCACAGGGTACAAGCAAGCCTATCTACAAAACAGAAAAATAATGATCAATCTAATTTTAAAATACGTAAAAACCCTTAACTCTCTCTGGCTTGCCCAGAGTTTGGGTGAGTGTTTTTCGTGTTTTCACCCTCATGACCAAATCTGTCTTTGTAGGAGGTTAATAAGCCAGCACAGACCAGCTGCTTTTGAAAACAATGTCTTCATCTACCTCCTTATACCACCTGAATCCTTAGCAAAGATCCATTTATTTATGATTTACTTTTTGAAAACATATCACTGTTTATGAAATTTGTCCAAAATAAAAGCTAAAAGCAAAAGTTGAAAGTCATATATAATGAAAGCCTCGAAGAAGTCACCTTGACATTTCAGGGCCACCTAGGCTACTAATCTTTCAACTGAGGTCAATATCCTCAAGCTCAGTATAATTGAATAGCCCTGAAGAAGTAAAGGGCTTATAGTCATAGTTTGTTTTTATCAGACTAATGGACACCAGGAAGCTAAGACTTGCAATTCTTATTAGTCATGAAAATATACCCTCGCCTCATGCAGACACTTGTTAGAGCAGGAGCTGTGACAAGCTGTGTTTTTCCTGTGTGACATGTGCATTTGCAGGATGACTTCGTGTGACCGCTGGTGGGGCAGGTGTCTGCTGACCCCTATGAGGTCATTAATACTGTATCCCTTGTTGCAATTTTTAGGCCTATTTTGGTTGCTAGATACAGTTTCATTCATTGATTAAGACAGTTTCCAATGTAAATGTAATCATCTAGATGGTAGTTAAATGTTCATACACTAACTACAGGCATTACTAACACTTTCATTAGAGCTCACATTTGATGTTAAAATACAGATCACACACTTATACATCTATGTGCATTTCCAGTTCTCTAGTTACCGTATTTCCTTAGTGTGAAGTGCATGTTGCCTCAATTTCTGACCATAAAATTTTGACCTGTATTTCAAGGTCCTGTCTTTCATGGTGATTTCTTCAGTGCCTTGCTTTGGGATTGAGAGCCTTCTCCATCTTTTCGTGAAGACATGGTAGAAGAGAGCAGTGTAGAAAGGTTTCGGGAGTTGGAGACGGCATCTAAACCCTGTGAGGTTGATGGCCTAGGAGCCGATGGGGCCCAAGGTTCCTGAGGTTTTGTCAAGACTGATGTGAACAGGGATACAAAGCACACAGAGGTTATCCCTAAGGGTTCTCAAAATATAACAGATCGGGGTGGGGAGGAAGGCAGGGCTGGAGTGGATGAGGGTGTGGAAGGCAAGGATGGGAATTGTTTCTTTTTTTTAAGAGCTCCATGATCTACACATATATTTATTTGTCATATGTGTTAGATATATAACTAATGTAGTCATGAATGGTCTCCACCACTTGCCAGTGTAGCTAGGTAACTAGCTGGACCATTGCTTAGATCCCACAACCAGCACAGCTGAGAATGAACCCCTTGATCAGTCTTTAAGCTCCCAATTCAAAGCCAACACCAGCTAGAGTTGATCATGCATTTGGATTATACAAGATTCTGTGTCCCTGAAAAATGCCTTGAGTTTTTAGTTTCTTTAGAGAAAGGTATCAGTTTTTTCAGTGCTGCATGGCCAGTTCCTAGAAAAAAAAATGTCTGGCACATCATAGTTGCACAATAATTTGTTGAATTGGATTGAACCTATGAATGTAACAGTAAATTTCAAATTGTGTTAAAGGGCCCTCTCAGTGTTCAGAGACAGGGCTTCAGTGGCTTCTGATTTTGGCATGCTTGGGTAGTCATTGGCCAGGAGAGACCCAACAGTCTCTTTCCATTGGCAATGGTGGGGCTTTTGCTGGGAGCACAGAGTTCTAGAGCGTCATTCTCATTCTGGGTGTGTAGGGGCTATATCTGGTAAGAGTCCATCTTGGAGGCTCCTGCCTTGTTCTTGGAACACATGAAGCTCTGGGGCTCCCTCTCAGCTCTCAGGAACGGGTTCACAAGGGGTTCCAAGAAACAAGTCTGTTAAAGATAAGAACTGTGTTTCTTTCATCCTTTCCTTTAGTGTTAGCTGAACTTGTAACCACAGTGCTTTAACAAGTTGCTTCAGGACAGAATGAATGATCAGATAGCCCCCACCTTCTGTAAGTGAGTCTGCTAGCATCCGTCATCTGCTTTCTAGAAGTTTCAAAAATATGCTTGAGAAGCACAAAAAGCTAAACAGCAGGAAAATTCAATGACAGAGATATTACAAGGCAGTTGTTGATTAATGGCAAATTAAGAGGCAGTGGCAGCTGACATGCTCATGTTCTTCCAAATGCAATCCTTATATTAGGGTTCATTGGGTTTTTATAGGTAAGTAATAATAACATTCCTTTGTTTTCACTGAGTAGCAGATTTGGACTCTACCTGAAAGTGTAAAAACATTCCACTCTATCCATGTTCTGATAAGATCATAGTCTCCTCTGACATGCATTTAACACTGTGTACTTCACAGCCTGGTGTTCAGTATATTTCTTAGAATATGGAGGTAGCTGAATAATGAGCTGGCCAATATGTGCATTGACAGGCTGGTGATAATTATGTGTCGTACCCATTTTTCTTGCAGCCACAAGATAAGAATGGAGGAAGACATTTATTTCACCTTCCTAAATTGTATTCTGAGTCTTCAGCCCTTTGACTGGCTATTTTTGTTATTGTCATCTGTTTTTAATAATCAGGTTTTGAGTAACAGGTAAGCACAGAGTTCTCCAGAAGCTGACATTGTCTGTGACAATGAATAGACAGGACTATTCTTACTCCTTTTCCAAGTCAGAGAATCTCTTGGTTTCTATTGTGATGAGATTGTAGAAGCTTTTGTTTACTTCACCCCAGAAACTGATGATCTATTCTAATAACTTATGTGCAGTTATTTTAAGTAGTGAATGAGGTTTATTTCAATTCAGCTTCAACCAGCATCTGAGACCTCGCCATTTGTTAGGGGATTTTGCCGGATGTTCCCATGCGTACTGTTTCAGTGTAAAATGTGGAACATGCTTTATTACAACTTACCTGCTCTTCTAAACAGGAACAAAAGCAAGGAGAGTTTCTTTATATCAGGAAAGGCCTGTTCCTTAGAATAGAAGTAACTGTGAAATCATGGAAGAGCACATCTTACAGAAGAGATGAAGGATATTTGGACTGAAAGATAATAATATGTTTTCCGTTGACTTCACTCTCCATGCAGTGAGGAGATGCTCATACACTCTTGCTGCCCCTTCACGCTAAACATAGTAGAGCAAAACAGAAAGACGTCCTACCTCTGATTTCTAGGTTTTAGGGCATCACAGGACAAAAGAGCAAATTCGATGATAAGTAGAAGGAAGTTACTGGTCAGATTCAGAATATGGGAGATTCCTAAAAAAAAAGTTTTTAAAAACAAGTCAATAAAAAGAGAATTCAGGAAGGAACTATTAATAGAAGAGCTTAAGAGATATAACAAACAAGTTAAATGTGTGAATATTTTGCATTCTGATTTGAACAAACCAACATTTAAAAAGTCTTAAAGATGAGAAATTTAATGTGAATTTGGTGGATGATATGAGGGATTTTAATCAGTGGGCCTGGGAATTTCTACAAATTGGTATAATGGCATGTCTGTATCATTTAAGGGTACATTGCTGTTTTCACGGGTGACACAATAGGATACCTTGGATTTGTTTTAAAATACTTCAGCCCGAAAAGTAATAAGGTGGAATAGATGACACAGGATGACCAAAATATTGACCATTATTGAAGTTCAGTGACAGATATATGGTGAGGGGCAAAAGTAGGTTTATAATTGTTCACATGGAAAGTAATACAATAATTAATAAATAATAATGCAAGAATAAACTTTGTTTTGCATACCACAACTGTAAACCTACTTTTGCCCCACCCTATACTGAAACTCAGTAAACATCTCCCAAAATACTTAAGAAGATTTGAAATAAAACAGAAGCAACTTGATAAACAGTGACCAGCAATAGCCCAGCTTCTCAAGGTGCTTTCTCCTTCCACTGAACCTACAGGCAATAAGAGTAGGAATGGACAGGACAGGAATAATGATTCTCATCTAGAACTTGAACAAGCTCAGAGCTCTTGTTCTGGAGACCATGAACTCATAGGTAGTCATAGATGGATTCCAAATCATTCAAATGGTCCATCAAACTTCTATTTGAATTTTTTTGGGTGAGGTATTACAAAGTTTTACCAGGTCCTCAAAGGCATTCATGACCCCCCCCCAAAATTAAGTTAGATTAGACTATAGGAGTTCTGAAGTGTATTTCAGCTCTAAAATTCTATAACCCAATATGTCTAAGAACAAGAAATTTTATTGCCCTATTTTAAGAACTCCCTGCGCAGTAGGAAAGTCTCTAGATTTCATGAACTGTGCATTCTAAAGTATCTAAATTCTTAGGGTATGAGAATGTTTAAGAGCCATCAGATACATATTTTAAAAAGTCACATTTAGATCTTAGACTGGTGTAGCCATTAACACAATGGCGAAATACATCAGTGTGATTTTCTGTCTTTTACATGCCTTTCAGTGTCATCCCAGAGTCTCTGCAGTGAAATCTCACTATCAAAAGGCCTGCTTCAGAATAGAAATAGACTCATAGATAGAGAGCATTGTGATGGTTGCCAGATGGGAGGGGAGTTGGAGGTTGAGTGAAAAACGGTGAAGGTGTTAAAAAGTACAAATTTGTTATTGCAGAGTAGTCATGGGGGTGTAAAGGACAGCATAGGGAATATAGTCAATAATAGTATAATAATTATGTATGGTGTCAGATGGGTATGAGATTTATTGGGATAATCAGTAAGTTATACATCTAATCACTAGGGTGTACATCTGAAGCTAACATAATATTGTTTGTCAGATATAATTGAAAAAAATTTTAAATGATTTTAAAAAACTGTAAAGAAAGTACTGCTTCATAAAAAGAACCCCTAGGAAGTGGGAGACATCAGAGCAACATAAAAATCCCCCAGCTATACACAAGGAAGCAAGGTAATAGCTTTAAGTGCCAGCATCTGATTGTCTGTCAAGAAGGAAACATGTGAGCAAGAACCCAACATGTTCCTAAGCTGAAAACTGAGGGTGGGTATTTGCCAGCTGTTCAAGGCAGTTCTCTTGTGCCATTACATTTTACTGCTATCCTAGCTTTTTTTTGAGTAAAATAATTTTGCAGACAATCTGAGATATTCTTTATAATGCCTTTATAATTAAGCCCAGAGCAGTGCAGTCAGTAATGTAAGCCTGATTTAATTCCATCACAGAGTCACAGCCTAGCTCACCATCATCTAGTATTGTCGGAGTTAAGACTTGGGTTCACAGGATGCTTCATTTTGTAGATATCATTTATGTTTCTTCTTCTGTTGGCAAGTCTGGCATGGCAAATGTGTGTGAGTGAGCACGTGTTTGCTGTGTGTGTGTGCACACGGAAGTGAGTCATGAGGGCTGTCTTTAATGTTAGAACTTTGTGTTAGCTCTTGCTGCAGCACAGTTACATAATAAATCACCCCACAACTCAGTGGCCTGTAATGCCAAGCATTTATCTGAACACTCAATGTTGTGCACATCGCTAAGGAACTAGAGTGTGTCCATTCTTGACTACAAGACCCTGATTCACACATTTTTCTGGCTGAGGGCTGGCCTTGCCTCCAGGCGGCAGGCAGGGTTCAGACAGTGGGACATGCAGTCATTCTGGGCCCAGGGTGAAGGCACATGTGCTTCTCCCAATGGGTGGCCAGAACCTCTAATACTCACATCACATACTCTCCCATCTCATTGACTGAATGAAGTCACCTGGCCAAGCTGATTCCACTACATTGGGAAGGGGAAGAATACAGATTTGCTGGAAGATAACCTTATTTATCCAAAGACATTTCCTTACAATAGTATATAAAAATGTTGCTAATTTTTCTTGCCCAATTTATGGTAAATTCTGATGTAAAAACACCATGTCTGTGGGAGACTCACACACACTAATCAGTGTCGACTCACTAAAGCTCTCAAATTCAGTGTAGGTCACCTGTCTTCTATTTCCTAATATAAATTTCTTCAGCCCTTTTAAAATATTCTTCATCTTACCCCTTTCTATTTTTGCAAATACTCCCTTAGTCACATTTTGTTCATTCTTTACCTCCATCGGGCTTCATTTAGTTCTTTAAAATGCACTAAGTTCTTATGTGCCTCAGGGACTTTGCACAGCCTGCCCCTTCTACCCTACCCATCATCCTTTTCATCACAGATGTCTACTTTCCCTCCCCATTTCAGCTTAAGAGTTACTTCCACTGTGGTCTTCACTGACCACCTGTTCGATATAGCCCCCATTATGCTCCAAGCTCCCTACCCCTTTTTACATATTGCATCATAATTCCCACATATATAATTCTTTATGTAACCCATCTGCTTTTCACATTGGACCAAAAATATCCTTGATGTAGAGATGGCACCTTTGTTCTCCTTTGCATTGGAAGCACTCGGCCTGGTATTTAAAAAGATGGTGGTATGAGTGAAAATCATTAGAACCTTGAGGGGGGAATTTTCTCCTTTCAAAAGCACTGAGTTTGTAAGTTTGGAGACACACAGACAGACAAACATGACCTTGAACCCCACTCTAGCAGTGAACTAGGCCTCCTCCTTCCCCAAGTGGCCTGACTTTCCTGTGCTCATGGCCAACACACTCTGTCACTCTGACCACCTGTGTGAGGAGTAGCGAGAGAGGGGATGCAAAGTTCCTGGCCCAGTGCAGTCACCTTCAAGAATCCAAGGTGGATGCTCTCTTCCTCCTCCCCAGGGTGTGGGGCTGGTCCCACTCACCTACTGAAGCACTGACATTGTAGGGCCCTGTCACACTCTTTGACTCTTAGTCCAAAGAGTGCGCTTAGTTGCTATAGTAAAGTAATTCAATGAGTGGAATGTGGAACTAATGACCTTGTGAAACACCATTTCTATGGGAAAATGAATTTGGAATTCAAAACAACTGGCTGGTTAAGGGCTTTTGAAATATAGTACATAAATAAAGGCTTCTATTCCTGGAGTTCTCTTTATTGACAATGATGAGGGAATTCCATGCTTTCCAATTACATAGCTCTCTGCCAAGTTCACCACGTAGGTGTGAAGTACTTTGTCCAAGTTCCTACCTTGGGGGACGGGACATCGAGAGCTCTGAAAACCCTGCATGCGTTTGTAAAGGAATGACGAATAGCCAGTGCTGATTGCCCAGAAGAGCCCTATTTTGTTCAGCCTGGGCCTGGTGAACAACTCTACCGTACCAGCCCCACAGAGAAATCTTACCCTCTTACTGATGACCGAATCAATTGTAAGACAGAAACCAAATGTTCTCTTAATGTGACAGAATTGATTTGAGCTGCTTGATAATTGGGGGTGCCTGCCACTTACCCAACAGGGACAGCTTACCCTGGCCTGATTGTTCTGAAACCTATTTGTCCCCGATGGTCCTGAAGTTAACACACACACTGTCATGGTCCCCACTATTTTTTTTTGCTTTGCAACAATAGATAACTAAACTTAAAAAACAGCCTTGGTGGGATATTCATGGTGCTATTTTATCCAGATAAGGGGAGACAAATGAGGAGGTATCCAGGGGATTGTTTAATGTAGCACTCTCATTTCTGAATAATCATGATAAAGGATGCTGAGAATGAGAATTAATTAGCAGGGGCCATGAGGCAGGATAAGGGATGAGGATAGCAGAGGAATTGCGATAATATTATAGGAAATAGCTTGAGGTGCTGGTGGTTACACAGTTCCTCTTGGGGAGAGCATCTTTGGTCCATTGGACTGAGGTAATGTGCTGTAGGTGTGTGTTGGTGGGGAAAGTCAGAGGAGGCACAGGTGGAGATAGGGAGTAGCTCTGTGAGTCCCCACCCTCTTCAGTCTTCTGCAGGGGAGGCTGGTGTCTAAACTTGGGTGGGTTTCTGTTGCAAAAGTCACCTAAGGGCTGAGCTTTATGACTTGTTCTACAAGGGATGGGAGAGAGGCAGCAGCAGGAAGACAGAAACCCGAGAGCCAGGGATGTAAGTTCTGCCCTACCTCCTGCAATATGCAATACCCAGTGCGGGACTGGGGCATCCACCCTCCCATGTGCAGTGAAAGGCCCTAAGGCACTATGGTGTAGACCTCAGGGGACAGTGGTGGTTTCAGCTTATATCTGGATTTTACCCTGAAGGGTGGTTCAAGGTTAATGCTAGTATTAAAACCTGGGATAAATCTCACTTTCCTTGAATCCTTTGGACTCAGTTCACTGCTCACTTAGTAGGACACCATTACTTAGGTTACGAGTGCATTTTAGAAAGCCTTTAAATATTTGGCATGCAAAGTCACTGATTCGAATAAGTAATTATTTTAAAGGGATGGAAGAAATACTGTAAATAGCAGCAATACTACTGAATTCCTTAAGACAACTGTCTGGTTTTTAAAGTATGAAATCATTGGCATTTAGTATACCCTGATTAATATTTCACTTTGCTAAAATACCTTGATGAGCAATAAAGGTAACCATTTGACTCAAAAAGGTTTCCAATTTTAAGTTAGTCAGTTAAATAAATTCATTAAATATTATAGAATTTACTCTCATATAATTATTGATCAGACAGCAACTGCAGGAACTACAGCAGGTAAATTACTTTTTTAGGGGCATCTGTTCCTTCAACTGTAATGCAAGTTATATTCCTCGGATGAAAGAAATTTGAAAGAACTTACAAGAAAAGCAGAGAAGAGAAACTTGATTCCTACTATACTTAGAGAATAGGATTAATAAAAAATATTCACAAATATGAGAAATGATCGATGATAAAATGAGGCATGGAGTCTAAAGTGATGAGAACAGAATATATGAATGATCTTTTTTTGCCTTTTATTCAATACAATAAATATTATACTTTATTGCCTTGATTGGTATCATAGGCATAGCATTAAATATGTCTGACCTCAGTAAAATATGGAACATTTCTTCATTTCTGAAATGGATCTTTTCTATTGCTATATTAACATTTGGAAAATCACTTCATATCACAGAGTCTTTCTGAAACCTATCAAAAATAGTGGGAACCATCTGAATAAAGATACTGTACTACATAATGGAATTGCCTACAATTCTAATATGTTCACAGGCATTCACTGAGCAGTTCTCATGACTTTGCAGGTTTCCAGGAAAACAAGTGTGTGCTTCATGGGAGAGCAACCAAAAGGTGGCAGCATGTCTTTGAAAGTTATTTATGTTTATTTCATGTGAATATTTTTTAAATACCACTCGCACATAGTTTAACCATGTTATAATAGGCATTTAAAGATGAGAAAGCTCCATTTCTTTGCAGATGGGATCAGTGGAGTGATTGGTTTGAGCTTTTTGCTTCCATGAAGAACAGGATTTGTCCTTCTCTTTAGCCAAGTGATCCATCAAGTGTGATGGTAGAGAAACAGACCCACTCATCCTGCAGAGTCAGACAATATTCACAGAGTCACCTAATCATTAGCAATGATTAATTATCCCTAGGAAATTCAGAATCTTGCTTGTGAGGATATTATGAGGACTAATCTATTCTTAAGGACCACAAAGAGATCTTTTATTCCAGAGGGATGCAAATTGAATTAATTATCTTTTGAACTGAAAAATGTTAAGCATAAATTCTACAAAACTGTTACAAAAAAGTTTTAATCACTGTGATATTAGATACCTCTTTTTAATATTATGTATGTTAAAATTGTTTTTAAAATTATTTTAAACATTCATAAATCTAACTTATTTCAATTACCAATCTACATTTATCTAAGAGTAACATTTTTGAGATCTTTAAACTTTTTCATAAACTGACTGTTTATAAACAAAATTAGTAAAGCCAAATTCAAATATTCTTAAAATAAGTTTCCCCTTCTGAAAAGAAATTACATAAAACCTCAATAACTCACATAAAATAAAGTCTGAAGATTGGCATTCTCTTTAAGGAAATTTCATTTCTGTTGAGTACTTGTAGTTACCCTAAATTAAACTCAGTAAGGCAAATAGCTTGTGTCAGTCTTGCTTTGATATGTAAATATGTCTGTATATATTTTTCCTATAAATTTTAGGTAGCTATAAGTGACTTCTAGATAATTAGATTGTCAGCTCCATTAAACCAGTCACAGGATACTTTTCTGTATTTTGCACAGATATATAGCTAGTGGAGATGCTATGAAAGACCTCAGTAAATTTTAACCTCAATGTGTCTCTTTGGGGATTGAAATGACAAGAATATACACCTATAAGCAGCCTTAAAGATCAGAGGTTTCACATGTGTTTAAAGATCAGAGACTTTCACATATGTTTTGATCTCAAATTTTCAGTAAAATCTTCCTCAGAAGTTCAGTCTATAACTCAGCCCAGATGGGTAGAGTTTTAAGCTGTGTAGTGGTTATGAAACCTAGAATCTCACCTCTTTCCTCTGTACCTCAGTCACCCTAGAGACCTGAAACCCGGGGATGCTAGGCCAAAAGGCACTGCTGTGGTTCAACACCTTAACCCTTTGGTTTTCAAATGGCAAGTTAGGATAAGATCATCTAAATGAAGGGTTCAATGCCATGGAGGTCATTGAATCAAACCCAATAATTACATGAATAATTGTATCAATAAAAATATATTTTTTCTTTCACTATGTGTTAGTTCATTTTTCCACAAAAGCAAAACAAACAAAAAAAATAAACCTGCTAGTAGAAGAAAAAGTCTAGATCTAGATATAAGTATTGATACATAGACATAGATATAGGTATCTGAAAATCAATTCACAGAAGTCACATATAGGCAGATACATATATGTATATAGTCATTTCCTGATATTCACACATACTTATAAATATGTGTAAGACACACCCTATTGAACCACACTGTCCTGACACCAAGACATCAAGAAATGAAGAATGGACAGTCCTCCCTAAAGGGAAGAATCCTAGGCTACAAGGTAATGCATCACATATTAGAAAGACTAGAATAGCTTTCAGACTTCTTAGAGTCTTGAAGACCTTTTCTGAGGAGAAAAAGCAAGTAAAATACCTAAATTACATGGCAGCTGTGCAGAGCCTGTGAAATCACATTTGCAAGTGTGTTTTGATAACATAAACCAAAAGATGGATGTGTACAAGATGGTATTATGTGTTGTGGGATTTGAGGTAGATATACAAGCATTATACCCAGTCTCCATTTCACACTTACAGATATCCAGCACTTACTTCATGATTCAAAGGTCATGATCATTTTTTGACAGCTGCCCTTGTTCTTTTGAAAATATTTTTGCTAAGCAAGTTCTCCGGCATGAACTAGCAGTGTTTTGGTGACAGCTGAATGTCTAGAGAGAAGCAAATGTTCGATGGTAATTAGAACGAATTTGCCATGAGTGCTTGCTGAGTCACTGGGTTCTGTCTAAACACGTTATTTAAAACGACTTGGTATCTTCTTGGAAATAAGACTTGTCACTTCAGCATCTTTCCATTTTGGCATCTGCAACTGCTTCATGGGTCCCCCACTCCGACAGGGAACCAGAATGCTTGCAAAGAGGGGTTGTTATGGGACAACTGTTAAGGGAAGCGCTCAGTATTTCCAGAGCATTCAGAGAGTTCATGTAGAAGTGCCTCCAGAAGATACAGGAGGATGCCCTGTATCTCTGTTCTGGGAAGAGGGAGGGGCTAAGATTGTGGACTCTGGAGCCAGACTTCCTGGGTTGGAATCTCAGCTCTGCTTCTTCCTAGCACTGGGAACCTAAATAAACTCTTCAACTTTTCTATGCCTTAGTTTGCTCATCTGTATATTGGGTATGGCATTAACAAATGTGCCTGTCTCCTGATGTGGTTAAGAGCACTGATGGAAATCATGTTTGGAAAGCTTTTATAATAGTGCCTGGTGTCCCATAAGTGCTATTTAACTTTTTCCACTTAAATAACAAGTGGTCTATCCCATTACACATTCCAAAGTGGAGGCCTCGCCCAAGAATCTAGACCTGGCCGTGCATCCCTGGGAAAGCAACACAGGGATAGGACAAGTGGGTCCCAGGTAGTAATCATGGTTATAATTGTGTGGCGTTTAAAAAGCTGCAGGTCTTCTAAAAATCCATTCTCTCTACCTTTAAAAAATATGGATATTAATAGTCACATTCATCTCTTTCTGATTTCTTCATAATGGCTACAATCTCCATCATAAGCAGTCTTTTATGTTCTTATTTTAATGTGTCTTCTTTCACATATTTTATTTCAAGGAGGAAGTTGACTAGAAATTATTCAACCCTTATGATTGCTCATCATCATGCATCCCAATATATTTATTAACATTTATGAGTGTGAGGCTGCAGATTACCTAAGCAATGAAAAAACAAAGTGGAAACACAGCGTGTGTGTTCATACACACATATGTTTTATTTAGTTTCTTGAAACCAACATTTGCTGTCAGGCATAAAAATTAGAATATAAAATTCAAAATGAAAAGGCTTGAGATATTTAAGTAATTCTCATTAAATGTTTCTGACATTTTGGGGGCTCTTTCCAATCTTTTAGTTAGTGCCTAGGTCCTGTTTGCCCAAAAGAAAATGTGTGATAAATGTGCATTTAATGTCCAAAGCAATGAATAAATTGAAAGTTACGAAGCCTAAATTTATATATTTTTAAACACTTGTGCTTTCTAAATAACACATAAAGAATAAAACTCAACATATTCTTCAAAATGTACCATATTATCATTCTAATAGGTAAAAAACACAATTGTGAACCATGTTTTTATTCTTTGTTAATATCTAGTTTCAAAACTGTATGCATCATTATTTTTTTCATATGGAAATTTTGAAAATCTCATAGACTTGGGTTTTAAAAATGCTTGCAAGGTCTCTGTAGCAAAAAGTCTGGTGTTAACACAGTAAAGATGCAAAGGGAGCCTGAGCAGAGGTTTTGGTTTTTCTTTATTTTGAGGATTCTTTCACATCAGGGGTGTTACGCACCTTCAGTGTGGGCCGAGGCTGACACGGGACTGGCGGGGAAGCCCTTTCTAGAAGAGGAGTCTGAGCCACTCCTGGAGCAGGTGGAGCCAGGAGGCACTGGGATGAACACTAAACCTAGAGCAAAATCTGCAGAAACTGCCTTGTGCATACTCACTAGATTGTTTCACGTGCAGCTGTGTTGGCAAATCAGAAAAAAAATGCTTTCCTAATAACAGATCTAGTTTTTACAAAAACTATAAATAAAGTGAGTAACAATTGCATGTGTGTTAGGACACTGCAAAGAACAAGCACGGAGAGTAAACGTGAGTGTGGAAGTGAAGCGAGCAGCTGCACGCCAGTCGCTGACTGCATTATTGCTCATTAACTTCGTTCTCCTTTGCATATTTGGTTACATTATCCAGAGTGCATCTCCCAATTCATTCTGTCTCATTTCACTTGTAGGAAGTAGAACTGTGTGTTGAAAAGCTCCTTTTTCACACGTTTATTTCTATTCAGCGATTTCCAGAGCACATTTATTGAGTTTATAAACAGAAAATGGGTTGTCAGCATAAAAAATTCAAATGGATTGCCTAATCCAGCCGTACTTTTATAGTCTATACATTTTATCTAGAAAGTGACAATGAAGAAGTATCTCTGTAGTTTAAAATGAAAAGAGTATACGGAGGATGTGAAGACAGATTTCACAAAAGAGGAGGAGGGTAGCAAATAAGCCCTTGGAAAGATGTCCAACATCATTAACCACTGGGGGAACGCAGATGAACAGCATCATGAGATACCTCTGCACACTTATCCGAATGGCTAACATTTAATGAGAAGCAGCTTTGAAACAGTCCTGACAATACCAGGTTCTGCTGAAGGTGCACAGGAACTAGAACTCTTATACATTGCTGAAAGGAACACAAAATGCTAGACTCTGAAAACAGTTTGGCAGTTTCTTAAAAGTTAAATGTTAAAGTAACAGGTTGTAATATATAGAATCATGATGACCCAGCACATGGAATTTCCTCAGTAAAATAGGGGGTAGTGACTAAGTGCAGAGTCTGGGGTCAGACCTGGGTTTAAGTTTCAGGTCCGCCGTTCCCTCCCTGGTTGACCTGGTTGACCTGGTCTCTCCAAGTCGCTGCTATGTGGTCTCTGGAGGGAAGGTAACAATAATATCTAATTTCTGGCTTGCTCTCACATATCTTTTTGTTAATACAGCCTCAAACTTGTAACTTCCAGAGGAGGCATGCAATACATTGTCTGCCTAATTAAATTTCAGGACTTTCTTAGTTTCTTCACTTCCTTTTCCGGTTCTGGTTCTTAATTTTTCTGGTATCGTTAATTTTATTCACTTGTTAAACTTCAGGAGACTGTGGTGACCTCAACTACTATCCAAAACCAAAAAACTAATTTTAAGCCATAGGAAAATAATGTGTTAAGTGCCTTTTAGAAATAGAGAGTGTATTAGTCACCAAATAATTTTTCTCAAAGGTGATCATTTTACAGTGTCAGGTATAAGAAGTTAAATGAATAAAAGATTCATTTGAGTATCTTTTGAATAAAAGATTGCTTTGTGAACATCAAATTTAGAAACCGCACCAAACCAAGCATGGGGACAAGAGAGAGTTGGTCTCAGGTGACATACCTCAGCATGGGAAGGACCCTTGGAATGTGATGTGCAGGGTGCAGGTGCTGCCCTTCCTTCCTAGTGAGTGAGTGTTGCCACTCTTTGGATATAGCCCATTCCCTTTCTTGTTTGTCTGCTTTCCGTTTTTAGACCCTGTGCTACATCAAATGCAACACACATTCACTTGTTCTTATGAAAGCATTGTGCCTGTGCACAGCGTTCTGTGTATACTTTGGTGGATGTGAGCCAAATGACTGATTCAGACCTGAGGTGAACTCTGCTCGGCGGCGTGTGACAGATTCTCAAGTTTGTGTGCAGTTGTGACAGGAGATGTCACAAAAGCAAAACTCTTGATGAGCACTTTGGATATTGAATGAGTCCACAGGTGGCACGGTAAAGAGCACGGAGAAGAGCACAGCCAAAGCCAAGGGGGAGGAGCAAAAGAACCCGGTGCCTTTGTGGGATGTGGAGTCATCCTCAGCTCGGCTACTAGAACATGGCGAGTGTGGCTGAGGTGCCGCTGGACAGAGCCTGGCTGGGGAGAGCCAGCTGGTGATGCCAGCAAATCTGTGCTGCTGTGTGGACCCAGGCCGATTGTGATTTCTAGTTCTACGCCTGTTTCTGATTGCTGTTCTCCTGTTCGGCCTCTGAGTCACTTGTATTAATGTCTAGTTTTTCTTCCCTGAGCTGCTCAGATATGAGTTTCACGGTGAGACATTTCCTCTTTGCAGTCTGTTTCCTGCCCCAGTTCATAACCTTCCAGTAGACTCCTAGGTGTTGACTTCCCTTAAACTTTTGTAGAGCACTTTGTTTTCTATGCCAGCACTCATTCACTTGCCAGATATTTACTGAGAATTGACATAATGCCAACAACATGCATTACTCAACCGTTAAGAGCAAGAGCCCTTCTCTTGCAGGGAACCACAGACCCCGTTATCCATGAATGAAGCAGGACAGCTATAAGGCAGGCAGAGAGAGTGAGCGATGGCCAGTGTAGAAAATCAGAATTTACATGCTCCATCTAACGGCATACAAATCCCCTCTTTTAAAACACTGATCAGCACAATGAACCAAGCCTGCCAGTTGGGTCCACTCCAGCTTTAAATGCCATCTGTTCTCTGCCAACTGCCAAATATCTGTCTCCAGCTCAGAATTCTCCCTTGAACTCCAAACAGCTCAGAATTCTCTCTGGAAGTCAAAAAGTTTTAAACTCTAGGCTCGTACCGCTGATGACTGCTTGGATGCCTAACAGGCCCCTCACACTCACCGTGCCCAAAAGTGAACCTTCAACCTCACCCATCCCAAATCTGTGCTTTCTGTACTCTCTTCTCAAGCCAGAACGTAGCAATTCCATACTTCCAGCTGCTCAAATATGAAAGCTCAGAGGTTGTCTTTGACTCTTACCTTTTATCACATTGAGTATCTAATTCATTAGTCCCATTGGCTCTGACTTCAAAATTAGTCAGAATTCAGACGATTCTTTTTCCTCCTCTGCAGTCACCTTTGTCCCAGCCGCCACTGTCCTCCATGTATTTCCAATTTTGTTCCCCTGCAAACTCATCTCAAAAGTAGGTACAGGGAACCCATGAACCTAAGTCAGACCTCTTTGGCCCACATCTTTCTATGATTTCCCATCTCAGAGAAAAGCCGCATACCTTACAGTGGCCTTAAAGACTACATACACAGTCTCTTTTTCCCTCTTCACGTTACCCCCCTCCTTCTACCCCACCCTCACCCGCTGCACCCCCTCCCCACCTTCTGTTCCAACCCTGGTCTCCTGGCTGACAACGAGTCTTTTAGGCAAGCTTCAGCATCAGAGACTTAATATTCACTAGAACTTGCCCCCAACCCACTAGTTAGCCGTCCACTCCCTCACCTCCTTCAAGTCTGTACTGAAATGGTACCTTCTCACATTTTCTGTAGCCAAACTAAAATGACATCCGCTCGTCCCAGACATTCTCTATCCCCATCGCTCCATCCCCATCCCTGCTTTGTTTTTCTCTTCAGTGCACTTCCCTGCATCACTACCTATTTTACTTACTTGTCTGCTTCTGGGTACCTTCTCCCCTGGAATGTTAGCACCTTGAGGGCAGGGATTTTTGATCCTTCTACCCACCACTTCATTCTCAGCACGTAGAACAGTGGCACGTAAGAGGCACTCAATAATTTCTTGTTTAATAAAATTATTAACATTCAGGAAGGTTTCTGTTCACTGAATCTTAAATATTCCTGGGGTCAGTGCTCAGAATATTTATCATTCAGATGTTGTGTAGGAGAAAGGAAATATTTCACAAAGGGGCCTTGCTCTCCAGGCCCATATCCATAGAGACCTAATGTGCTGGGGATGCAAACCCCAAACGGAGGAGCTGCCAGAAGGATGTGATGTACAACAGTGTGCAGAGGAAAGGCCCTGGGAAACCACACAGCCCCGGTTCCTCCTGTATCAGGGTCAGCACCGTGGAGGCCAGACCGAAACTGTGTTCTCCTATGAATGTGGGCTTCAATGATGGGAGAGGGTTAGACTTCACAATACCTTTTGAATTGGTACAAAGACCTATTCCTCAGACCCAGGGAAGCAATGGCAGGGGGTCGGGCACTTCCCTCACCCCCTGAGGCTGTGTGCTATTCTCTCCCCCTTGTAGTCAAAGACTGCATAGGAATTCAGAAAGAAACAGCATCATTGAAAACCTTCCAAACAGTGCGTTCTGAGTCTTGCACAGACTGCTGAGGTCAGTGATTCCTGTGTCTGGTTTTGGTCTCTCTCAGCCCCTGACTTGCCAGCTTGTCTGTCTGCAACTGCATAAAGGAATGCACTTCATAACCCAGCCCTGCTCACACAAATATGACTGTTAAAACTAAATGCGACTTAAGTTCCTTGTGGGTGAGGCACCCAGAGAATTCCCATTTTGTTCCTTTTATTTTATGATTACTATTGTCTTAATGCTGGTTGACAGAGTAAGGCGGTTGAGGAGCTCCCCAAAGCCTTGAAACTTCAAGGGGAGCCAAATTCACAGTTAATCAAGGCTAATACTATATTTAGGCAGTATTTTAAAAATTTCAAATTAAGGTAAACAACACATGATGAGTAAGAAATGGAGATTTTTTAATTGATTTTCTTTAGAGACAGAGGGAGAAAGGGACGGCAGAAGGGAGAGAGGAAGAGAGACATCTATTTGTTCTTCCAATTATTTATGCTTTTATTGGCTGTTTCTTATATTTGCCCTGACCAGAGATTGAACCCACAACCTGGGTACATCAGGACAATGCGTCAACCAAATGAGCTTCCCAACCCAGACCTGGAGATCTTAAATAGAGACAGGCAATTGTGTGTTTCATAGCTCTGCATTAACATGGACCTGTAGGTTACCGTGTTCTTTACCATTGGCCACACTGGTTGCCTGGTGGGTTCCTGAGGGTTGACAATGAAGTGAAAAAGATTGGACAGCATAGGGCTCTATAGTCATGTAGTTTGATTGTAGAACCTTGACTCACTTTTTCCACTGGTTCAAGCCTGAGAGCATATCTTGCCTGGGTTCTAACACGAATCAACAGCGTACTGCTAGTTGACTGTCCACTACCTTTATTTCCCACACTTCTGGTTGGGGGAAAAAACACAGCCCTAGTCCCTTATCTGCCTTCTAGGCCTCTGGCTTCCGCCAGGATAGGGAGTTCCCCTGACGGCAACACCTTCCCCTCCACCCATGTTCTAGAAAACCCACCTATACACCATTAAGCTGACCACATGGGGCTCTGAAGGACTCTTTATTTTCCAAGCTTTTTGAAATATAACTAACCTTTCTAACTGTATGTACATATAAACACACATACATACACACATATTTTTGAGTCATACAGAAAGCACATCATTGTATTGTGGGTTCAGATAACAAAACACATCTAAATAGTTCAGTCACAATGAAGAGCTATTACCGAACCAGCATCAGGCATAATACTGGGAGTCTGAAGGGAGTTTTCAGTGTTCTTCATCTAAGCCCCTAACTTATGTCACGGCAATAGCTTGTGGGAAAAGAAAGTTCAATAATCAGCTGCTTAAACTCTAGCACAGAAGATACAAACTTAATGCTGTTCGTGCTTTGCTGGTGGAAATCTTCAATCAGGAAGTGGTGGTTAGGCTGCCCCAGGTTGCTCAGAGTGGCATTGGTGAATTCCGATTCCAAGTTTATTCCCCCCTCTTGTGTTTGGTGTCGTAGAAGATCCTCCAGGATTTTTTAAATGCTGTCATTGTTAAACTTGGTATGACCTTGGTGAGATTTTGAGTCAGGTGAACATGGAACATGGAGTCACCATCGAACCTCTCCTAACCTTAGAGCTCATGGTGCGTGCATTTTTTTTCACGTTCACATTTAAGCTTTGCAGATCGACTTTGTTAAGCAGTTTCAAGCTCACAATTAATTGCAGTGGTGATGACTAGCGCTGCTGTCATGGAGCAGGAGTACTTAAAGACCATTGCAAATTTCAAAGGACTGTGGAATAAAAGACGTAATTATCATAGGCCAATGGTTAGTTCAGCTTCTCAAGGGGAACAACGGCATATACCTTTGGGAAGTAATCAAGCAGCAGCAATATGCTTGATTTAAGAATATTATAAAAGAAGAGGTGTTTTCTCAGGTTCAAGTAAATGAACAGATGTGGCTGGTGTGATGTGTTTTGACAAAGTGCTCCAAAGACACGGTATTTAAAAGACCGAAAAGCCACCGTTCCAGCAATTGCCATCTTCCAGCAAGAGCCACACTGCCTGATTTCACAGGTGTCACACAGGAAACGAAAGCAGCGTATGCAAGTGCAGGGGATGGGCAATTTCAGAGCCACAGGTAAAAAGCAGGGTTCTACATCTAATCAGCTGTTACAAAAACTGCATTTTGAAAAATAGATGATCAAAATCAGAGGTCCCCCAAGCACAGCAAAAGCAGTGGGCCTGTGACAAAATGGATAAAAGTTGATCAAATCGGGTGGGAGGAATTTAAAATAAATTTCAGTCATCTGTTAAATAGAGAAAAAATATGCACACACGTGTTTATATCTCTCTCCACCTATACATATGAAAGAAAAAATCTAGTTGAGAGTCTAGTAAAGGCAGGTAATGAAAAATAATTCTGGTGGGCTTGTGAGCAGCAGACAAGTTAATTTTTACCAAGGTTGTATTGTCCTTTTGACTAAATACCGAATTTTTCAGAGTGTCAGGTGCACCGGACCACAGGAGTCATCTAGGTTTTAAAGGAGGAAAATAGAGAAAAAAATTTTGAAGGAAAAAATGTGGTCGAAAATTTAATAACGTAGGCCGCCACCCCTTCCACAGTGAGCCAGGTAAGCTACATTCGAACTGTAAGACACGCCCCCTATTTTTTTCCCAAATTTGAGGGGTGCGTCTTATAGTCTGAAAAATGTGGGTAAATGTGAGATAAAACTATCTCCCCAGACTGGTTGATTTAGGGTAACATCTCATAACGTGACATTGGTCATATTTATTTGCTTGATCTTAGATCCCTAAATATCAGACAGGTAGCACAAGAATTAATTGCCAGCAGTTCACCATTTATACAATGTTTTCTTCTTTGTCCCAACCGAAATCCTCTAAGGAAAAGTGAAGGCTGTGACCCAATGAGAAGAGGTTTCTCCTGGACCATGGTAACCAGAGTGGAAAGATAAACTTGTAAGCTGGGTCTTTGTGGTAGCGTCAAGATAGGCAACGCTTATTCTACTCAGACACATTTTCCCTGGGTTGAGTCTACCTCCTTGCCAGGTGTATTTCTACTCTCTCCAAGTTTACCCTCATACAGGTAAGTTGTTAGAGGAAAGTACAAAATTAAAAAACTTACCTTTCCAAAAATAGGTCCTATGAGTTGAGAGTTAATGGTTTGTGACAGTTCATTATCATGATGATTGCAGTATAAATCACAACCTGCTAATAAAACAATGAGACACAAAAGATTTGCTTATAAAGCTATGAGAGTGAATTCATGAAATTGTCATTCAACATGGTTTGAGTTGTCCTGCCATTCAACTTACTACAGTTAAAGAAGAAAAGAAAACATTACTAAGGACCAATTATTCCCTTAGTCAAATATTTTGAATGCGAACCTCACAGTGTTAAAGTGAGACCCTTATATGAAAAGGGGGGAGGGCCATGTCAGGCTCTTCGGCACTGACAAGCCCCCATGCCGTCCCTGCCCAGTATTATAACTCAGAAGGACAAGACAAACACAGGCATAACCAATAACACAACTCTTGCTTCATCAGTGCACCACTGTGTACTATTATTTTTAACTTTAAAGAGTGTGAAAACCTTACATGTATATAGCACTTTATGTTGTAATGTGTTTTGGGCTATCCATTAATTTAATTATAATAATAATCATGTGTGTTGAGTAGATATCTCTTGCTCTACTCAGAAATAACACCTCCTTGGTATATCCCCATTACCGGGTAAGAAGTGAATGTTATTGTTTACAGAAAAAGAAACTTGGAGGAAGCTGTTATGGGAACACTTGCTGGGTGTGCGGGTGTGTGGAGTTTTTAATATGCGCAAGTGCCGTGGAATCAGCTGCATTTGTGCTCTGTTCTGCCTCCATCTGACAGTGGGGTCACTGGGAGGTCTCCTCACCCATCTGAGCCCTCCACTAACTCACATAAAAAACCTAAATAACAATACCTATGTTGCACTAATTATTGAGAAGTTTGAGTAGATTTGCATATAACTCACATCTCACGTCGCCTGGTACCTAGTAAATTGTCCAAGTAATAAGTCTTATTGGCAATTATAGCTGAGCACAGAATGGTCAAGTGGGAATTTAAAGACATTCAAAAATTCTGAAAAGTCATTAATAATGTAAGACTATTGATAGAGTTACAAGTCCTTAAGTGGATTTTCCAAGTTAATTAGTTTTTCGAATCATCTGCTCTGAGTCCAGTCAGGCTTAACAACATAATCTATTTCTTTTCTTTATGTGGACGCAGGACATAAGATGCCCAAACCAGCCCTGAATTTAAATATGGAAAATAGAAGAATATACAGGTTTCACTGTGCCAGCCTCCACTTTTTGATACCAGTTGACTCTGCTCACCATTACAATATCCACTATTAGGTTTTTGCGTCTCAGGTTCTCAGTTTGCCTCACTGCCGCTGGACATCTTAACACATCGAAGTTTGAACTTTCCTTCTGTCTTGACTAGAGTTTCCTTTTTATATGTAAGACTTCCCTAAATTCCCTGAGAGCAAGAGTCTATCAAAGTGTTTTACACACCAGAATTAGGCATTTGATCTATATTAAACACAAACCGATTCAAAATGATGTACTGGAATTTTTTGTACCATTACTTGTTCACTTTTAGGTCCTTGGGTGGATAGAAGGCCAGGAAAGTTAGTCATTCACTGTTCCTTGAGCGTCTGGAATTTTACATCTAATTTCTGGCAACATAGCTGCTTGAGCAAGCTGACAAGTCATTGAACCTCTTGGTCTTACTAGACAAAAAATGAAAACAAAAACCTCATCAATTCTACGTTCCTTTACTTCCTGCCTCTCTTCAGTATCGCTCACTGGCTGTACATGTGAAATAAAGTTTGTGAGCCAAATTGTTTTGTTTGCAGTGTGAAGAGAGAATGGTGGTACTACTTGAACTTGTTTAGTTCGTAACCTCTACCTTAAAGACTTTCCATTAAAGTCGGGTTGAGGTTCAGAAAATTCTCCCTGTGGAAGCAGTGTGACTTTGCTGATCATACCTCCGCTTTGCTAGGCAAATACAACCAGATATCACAGGACTGTGTCCCTAACGTGCACAGCCAGTGAGGGACAGGCGTACACAATGTGGGCACCGTAGACACTTCAGAGGCGCTGTAGACGGTAATTTTTGATAATGGGGATGAGAGCTGAGAAACAGACACAGACGACTTGCTGAACTGATGGGACTCAATCTGAGGGGTTTGGTTTGAATGATGTAATGACTTCAAGTCCAAGAAATTGCAGTTATCATGGTCTTTTAAGGCACTTCAAAAGAAAAAAAATTTTCCCATCCGATATTCACCATGGCGCTTCAGTCCAAACCATGATTTTCCAGGAGACTCACACCATGACCACTTCTCTGTTGCTGCTGTCTCACTAATTTGTCTTCCAAGGAAACTTTTAGTTCCCACTTCCGTCTTTAGAGAGCTACCCAATATTCAAGGCCAAGGTTAAATACTACTTTCTCTAAGGTGCTTTTTTGATTCTCATGTCTTCACTGATTCCTGTCTTAGTCTGTTTGGGCTGCTTAACAACAGCAACAACAAAAACAGACCAGGTGGCTTATAAACTACACAAATTTATTTCACACAGTTCTGGAAGTTACAAGTCCACATTCAGGGTGACAGCATGGTCGGATTGTGGTGGGGGCTGTCTTCAGGGTGGCAGAGTGCTGGTGCATGGCAGGAAGCAGAGAGAGAAAGCAAACTCTCTGGGACTTTTAGAAGGGCACTAGTTCCATTCATGAGGCTCCACCCTCATGACTTCATCTAATCACAGTGACCTCCAAAGGCCTGCTAGTTTTCTCTCTTTTTTGTATTATAGTATTTGAACGAGTTTATGTTCCCTTTAAATAGATTGGAAGCACCTTGATAAATCCTGCTTATTTGGGGGAAATGAGGACGCAGTACCTTCCCCAATACATGGAGCAGAGGTTGTTAATGGAATTGTTAAATAATTATATGAGTTAATAATTCATTGAAGTCTTATCTATATATATCATGTTGTGTTTTTTCTAAATTCACATAGCCAGAATACAGACATCGTCAGTGATGAGGGTTCAGAGACTTTCCTTTCTGTAAACCAAATGATCATAAACAGAGACCTCTCACCTGTGCCCCCTGCTCCAAAAAGCATGTATGCTATTCTGACGGCTGTACTTTGCTACTTACCAAGGAAGAAAGGGCCCTTTAGTTCAGGCTGAACAGGAGCTTAAAAATATAAGACAAGTCAGGGGTACACTCAGACTTGTCACCAGTTTCACTCAGACTGGAGCTACTACTTTGTGCTCTGAAGGTTATGCTCCACATCGCAATGGGAAGAGCAGTGGGTCCTACAGAGACTCATTAAATATTCTGAGCTCAGACCTTGGCCTATACTACCCCTGATCCTGCTTTGCTAACTTTCCCTTCAGTCCCTCACTTCCTCCTCGGTGTTCTCACAGTACCGTGACTGTGCAGTATCTGCTGCATCTGTTCCTTAGGGCTCTAGGAAAGGTCTTTAACTGTCTCCCTAGGGGAACATCTTCCCCTAAGATGGGGAAGATGCCAGTGAGTTCTTCTCCTTGGCAGTGAGAGCAAACATTCTTGGGCTACCTTCCTCCTGTTCTGGAAGCCACTGGCAATGTGGTCTATCCAGACTCTGTATCCCCTTGTCCACTGAGTGGATGCCCTTGGGATGCCAGGTGTTACTTACGTCTTTATTACTTGGTAGAGGGAAAGTTTATTAGTTTCAATAAACCACATGGATAGTTAATGCCAGGAATGGACTAACAGATGCTACAATCACAGTTGCTTCTTACTGATTTTGCATTTACTGTCCTCCCCCTTCTCCACCATTGGCTTGCCTCTTGGGTGCCAGACAGTCTTTCAGAATATAACTGTCATTCAGTCCCCTTAAGTCTGGTACTCAAAACTCTGGGTATAAAAGGAATCCCATTACTGTAGCTCTTGAGGTCTGGCCATTCCTTTTCCATTTTCTGCTGAATATTTTGACCTGCCACTGAGTTTTGATTATAAGCGACACTGCTAAAATTTCATCAGTAAAGGTCCCTCTTCATAGATGAGACTAGGACACCTTTTATTTTATCCGTTTCATTCTCAGTACCAAACTTGGTATCACTTAATTGCTAGTCAGTCTAATACTTTTATACTGTACATCTTTCAAAATGAGAAAAGATACTAATCATGATTTTTATACTAATATAAAAATCAATAGCAGTTCTAACTATCTTATGCATGTCTTAGAAAATGAACAGTACTAGACCTCAAATTTATAGCAACAAAACCATAACATTCCTGAAAGTTATTTCGATCAGAAATGCTTGTAATCTAATTACAGCAACACAGAAATGATAAAAGTATATTCGATTGAGACTTTATATAAACACTGACAATTGAAATGATGTAAGCCCTTCCAAATACACTTATAGGTTGAATAAAATTTCATTTAAAAGCAATTCATTACAGATAAGGCAAGCATAAAGGAAAGAAAAATTAATCTAAAGTTTATCTGGAAAAATCAATGGGTAAAGCTAAAAAAGTTAAGGAAAAAAGGTAATGAGAGATAAATTTCCCCTCTAATTATAAAAGCAAAAACTAAAAATAATTAGACCCACAGAGTACCAGTGCTAAGCATATGAGTCAAAGCAATGTCAAAGCATGAGAGAATTCTACTGAAGATATTCCTGGTTATCCCATCAGTTGTAAAGTAAGAGTTAATAAATTAGTAAGGGTCTGTTAAGTGCAGTATTATTCAGCAATCATAAGGATTAAATGAGACTCTACCCTAAAAAATCAGAATGACTAAAACATGTATAAAATGAGAGCTGAACATGGTGACATATTTTGCTTCCTCAGCAAATAATTTTAAAACCAAGAAAGTAACTTTGAGGAGTGTCTCTGGATATTACAATGTTATCTCCTGAAAATAAATTAAAGGCTGAATTGTTCTACATGTGGTAACAGGAAGGATAAGTGGCCTTGCCAGCCCATATTATGAAGAAAATGGAATCAGACGTAGGTTTGTTCCCCTTAACATTTGTGATATGTAAATAGTACCAAATCCCAGTGTCTTGTGGCTTGACTTTGGGAAGTGTGTTAACTTCCACCTACTTCCTAGTCTTCCTGACAGTGGTATTTTTTTCTCTTTGGCCTTGTTGACTCCTACTTTGAAAATTAAGTCTTTATAATGACAGAAAGTTCCCATGTCAGTTTTTCTCAGAATGATTTTGGCACAGTGTTTAATGGACCAGCTTCTGGCCTTTAGAGAATGATCTGTCTGAGCTTTTAAAAGTCACAGTCGATATGTGTCTGTCAGATTGCAAGGGACACGCCATTGGTAGCATGTACTCCCACCATGGTTAGCATTTACTGTTGGTAAATACCTTTACCTAGAGCAATATTTTCTTCCTGGAATTTGATATTTACAGACATCTATAACATCACTAACTCTGCTTCAAAGACGGTAGGAAACAACGCGTTATGATTATAATCAGCCCTTGATTCTCCAAGTTAAAGAAAAAAATGAAAAAAACCTTTTCCTTTTAGCAGAAAAACATTCAAATGTGTTAAATTTGGTTTCTTAGACTACAAAATATATATTAAAATGGTGTAAAGGGAAAAGAAAAATCTAAACCAGAAACTAGAAAATGTTTAAGACTATAAACATTTATAGACATTGAAGACTATAAAGACATTATAGACTTTAAAATTATAGACATTAAAATTATAGACTTTGTACCAAATAGAAGTTGGAATAGAAGGATTCGGAGACTGATGGATGGGCTGAAGCCCAGCCCTGCCCTCCTCATTGTGTGGCCTGGGGAGCAGGCGAGTCACCGTTATCAGGAATGTGAGTGTCCACCACATCGCATGGGATGAGCATTAAATGAGTCAAAGAATCCAAGCACTTAGCATAGGGCCTTGCAAAAATGTCAGCCCACAGTGCCAGGGAACTACTGCTTTTTAATGCTTTTGTTCAGATAAAGTCAATGAATTTCCTATTTCTCATGTAGAATATTCCATCTGTACCATCACAAAGCCACAGGACAAGATGAGGCTATGAGATACGAGTTCAGGAGTTGGACAAAAAAGAGTTATTGATCCACGAAGTAGCCATCTGATAGACTTCACCCTCTTCCTCCCTATTATCCTAATAAGGGATTATAGTGTAGTAGTAGGATTCGGGTTTTACCTCAACACATTCTGGGTTCAAATTCCTACCTTCCAACTTATTCAGTAGCTGTGCAAGTTTGAACAAGCTTCAGTGTTTTGTTTATAAAATGAAGCTAATGATCTTGGCTACTTCCCAGGGCTACATTGAGGATGTGCAATAAGTATTAGTTAATCCTGTTTCTTCCTTTTGCCCTGTAAGCAGAAGAGACCATGGCCCTGATGGGCTCCACAACGAATGCCAGTGGCCATGCAGTGGCAACGAATTTACCCAGATGTCTCAGACCAGAGTCCTTGCCCATTTCTCTCTGCTTTGCTACCTCTCTGGCTTCAGTGTTACGGGGGATACAGGGCGCTTGAACATGCAGTGAACGAAACAAATTAAAGTAGGTGATTGGAAAGAATCCGTGGAGAGGATGGATTTTGAAGACAAGTAAAGTATGGATAAAGGAACAGGGGAAAACATAAGCCTATTTAACTACGACTTATATAATTGTGGTTTTTATTAGGGCCTGCATTGAGTCTAATGAATATTCATGAGTGATTAGACAAATAACCCAGCAAACGGACTAGAGTCTAATCTCAGACTGGAGTTCTTAAAGGATTTCATAATCTCGGTGTTATAAATCACAGGTCAGAGGAGACTAGTTTAGTATATGCTGTTGAAAATTGGCTGCCTACATGGAGAAAAATTAGTTTTCTCTCAATATAAAGTTGTATAGTTTCATAATCTAGAATGGTATATTGGTGACTATGAGAAAAGAAATACTTTTTCAACAAAATAGCCAAAGACCAAAGCATACATAGAGAAGTGGATGTATTTGACTACCTCAGAATACAAGGCTGCTAGTGTAAGTAAGGACATCGTGAAGGTGAAAACTGGGACCAGTTGATTGCAACATGAAAGACTGACAAAGGATTCATATTCAGGGTACACAAAGCAGTTTGGCACATTAGGATGGCAAAAAAACAAAATACAAAATTAAAAAGATGAACAAAGGATATGATTAGGCAGTTTCCAGTAAAGCAAACACCAAGACCAGTAAAAGTAAGTTCAACCTCACTAATTATGACAGTTAATTTTATGTGTCACTTTGACTGGCCATTGGGGGAGAGAACGCTGACTAATATACTCATAATCAAAAATGTAAATTAAAACAATAAGGATATAATTCTTTTTACCCATCAATGTAGAGATTATTTGAAAGTGAAATAATATTAAATCCTGGCCAGGGTGTGGGCAAAGAGGCACTCATGTCCTGTATAACGAGGTGCGGTCACTCTGCAGTCCCACGGCAGCTAGGTCAGCACCCACGTTTTCACCCACAGGCCAAAAACTCCACTTAGCTTTTCCCGTAAAACAAGAGACACATTTTTAATATTCACCAATGACTTTATTGATTTGGATATTTTGAGTTTGTCAGCTAGCTCCCTTCTGGTATGTTGTTGATTGTCTTCAGTTAATGTCTTGAGTGGATCGCTATCAGCCTCCACTGGTCTACCCAACTGGGGAGCATCGTTCAGCCTAGAACTTCGCAAACCACTTTGGACACATGTGATCAGTCACAGCACTTTCTGCATACACCACACAAATCTTTGTTTGAGTTTCAGTTGTGTTTTTACCCTTCTTGAAATAATGCTTTATTATTTATATGCATATTATATGAAGTAATGCATATTATTTATAATATGCCAAAAGTGTATATTTTCTTCCATCTTCAATATTTAAATGGTTACACAAAAATTCACTAATTTTGGTAAGTTTTTAAAAAATACAAGTTAATATGACAGCTGTCACAATACAGTCTAACAAAATTGTTTAAAATGAAGTTAAAGACCACAAGTGCTACTGGAGCCATCTTACAGAAAAGAAGAAAGAACTTTTTGGCCAACCCAATACAAGAGAGAAATTATACAACCGTACCATAAAAAATTCATCTCAGGTATCAACTCCAGCATTTGGGGTGGACACAGGAGCTAGAAGCATATCAGTTGCTATCATTTGAGTCATGGATACAAGAAAATGTGCTTGATGTACCCAAAGGATTATTAAGCAGCAGTCAGTAGTAATGAGCTGGCTGGTTCTCCACTACATGATGTTGTTTTTAAAAAAGTATTAGAACATGAGGTATTAGAAAAGGTATTAGAACAATTTTTAAATTATAAATGCTAAAATACCATGCTTTATCTAATAAACTTATGGAGGATAAATGGGGCAGTTACATATTTAATAGAGAGGCTCTGTTGGTGTAGTTGTGGTAGGGGCGGTGTAGGGTGGGTGTGGAGATAAAAGGATGCAGGGAATAAATAATGAAGTTGAACAAAAGAGGGACCTTGCAGAAAGCCTTAAGCATGCCCTGTGAACCACTTCTGACCAGTAGACGTCAGTGCATGAGAAAGTCTTCACAAAGGGAGAAGCCAGACAAACACCACCTCAGCCAGGTGATCAAGGTCATGGTCAATGGGGAAGTCATGTTGATAGTAGTATGTACCCTTATTATGATGCAGTTGTCACTTTACTTCTGTGTTCTTCCTTCCCAAATTGGTAATCACAGTCTTGTCATGAGAAAAAAATAAGACAAATTCCAATAATGGGACACTCCACAAAACAGCTGACGAACACTCATTAAAACTGCCAAGGTCATTCAAAACAAGAAAAGTAAAAGAAACAGTCACAGCAAGAGGAGCCTGAGGAGACCTGGCAGTAAATGTGCGGAGTCCTGGTGGATGGGTCCCTGGTACCAAGAAGGACATTAGATAAAAACAGACAATCTGAATAAACTATGGGCTTTCATTATTGCTACTGTGCCAAGACAAAAAAAAACTGTACTTGAAAAATAACTAAATAAAATTAATTAAAATTAAAATAATAATAATAATAATTGGGATAAATATGCCTTACTAATATAAAATATTAATAAGGAGAAAAGTGGATGTGGGTATATGGTAACTCTCTATACTATTTCCTCAATCTTTCTGGAAAGCTAAAACTATTCTAAAATACCTAGTCTAATAAATAAGTGGGGTCAGAGGTGGGGTGAGATAACAGCGTTACTATATGCTGTACGGAATCTGTTTTCATAGTCTTTGGGAGCCCCTGAAGGATTGAATTGTACAATATTAAGTCTAGGAGCCCTGTAAAGGCTCATACACATGGAACAGCAGATCAGGGGACTTTAAGAAGCCAGGGCAGGCAAGGCTGAGTACCTGAGCCATGGCAATAATAGTAAGACTGAATAGGAGGCAGGAGGCAAGTGAATGGATAAAGCATTGAGATTAATGGCACTTAATCTCTGATTAAACAGAGGGAGGTGGTGAGAAGGAAGAAAGTCTACGGTGGTAGTTTTTAAGATGAAAATGGAGTGTTGGCACAAGTTTACAAAGGAAAAGAAAATGGTCTAATTAAGTATTTAAAACACTAAGAAAAAAATCTGTGAGAAAGTCATGAGTGGAAATCTACAAAGGTAGAGATTTTCCCAAGGAACTGGCCTTGAGTGTGTGGCTGTGGGTTTTCTGGTCTCCAGACAGCACTTGGAGGCCGTCATTTGTCAGCCACTGTGAAGTGATAATTTATGTCTGTAACGTGCAGAGTCAATTCACTGACTGACTTCCCGGAACATGAATCCAGGTTTCAGTGCTCTGTAAACAGAGCAGCTTTATTCCTTTCTGGCTGGAAGTGAATTAACAGGATCCTCGGTTTAATGTGCTTCCTTAAATATTGATTTATTTGACTTCCATCAACATGGTTGACTGGGCAGATGCTGGCTGGTCTTCCTTCTGCATATGATAATCTGTTAGAAGTCATCAATAAAATATAACCCCAAAATACCTAATATGTAGCCTATCTTCGGGGGGGGGGGGAAGGGAAATCTCCAGGCATCAGAAATGGTGAAGTCAAAGGATGCATCTTAAACTCAAAGCTTTAAGATCCAGACATAATCCAAGAGGAAAGAAGACCAGGTGCCAAAGTCCTACTGCTATAGACTCAATGCTTCTGTCCCCCCTGAATTCATACAGGGCCCCAGAGGGCTCCCTCACTTCTCTGCCACATGAGGGTACACAGGAACCCAGCCCTCTACAAGCCAGAAAGAGGCCCTCACCATACCCAGACCATGCTGGCCCCCTGATCCAGCCTCCTCCAGACCTGTGAGAAATAAGTTGCTGTTGTTCATAAGCTACCCACGATGTGGCACTTTGTTACAGCAGCTGAGCAAACTTAGACATTACTGAGGAGGGAGCTGGAGGAGGGTGTTTGTACAATGCCTGGCGACTGAAAGGGCAGCCCCAGCTGTGGAAGGAGCTAAGAAGCCCTGAACGATGGTGGGGGATCAGCAGAGTTTGCACATGCAGGGCCTCGGGCGAAGACAACATTCTCCCTGAAGAAACCCAGACACCTTTGAAGGTAGGGTCTGAATTTAGACCTTGTATTTTGTGCAGCAACTTGAGCTGAAAAGATCACACTGAAGACTTGTCTGAAGTGAGGGCGCCAGCATGGGCAAAGGTCACACTACTCTAGAGGGTCTTCCACACAGCAGATGGTACAAGAATTCCACAGAATGAACAGAAAACTCCACAGAACAGGAGCGCAGAGTTGAAACTGTCAAGAGACAAGAGGAATGAAGGAGTCGCCATTTTCAATAAATGGAATAATTAGTGACCAGGATTTTGAGTTATTAGAGCAAGCTGAGAGAAACAAGAAATTAAGAGACTCTAAAATTTAAACAAGGACCAAATAGAATTTCTAGAAATGAAAGAATATAACCACAAAAATTAAAGCCTTCTGGGGGTGTTTGAGTGACCCTTGGACATTTCAGAGAGTAGCCAAAAGCCTGGTAAACTTCTTGGAAATGTGTCTGGAGGGCGACCTGCAAACTTGCTGTTCTTTTGCTGGCTCGTCACTTCCTGAGATTTACACCACAGAACCACTGACATGGCTTCATTCTCTCCTCACGCCCCTGAGTTTGTTTGTTTGAAGAAAGTATTTCATACCCCCCTATTTTTATGATACCAGAAGTGTCATAATGGATTTATTGTTCATCTTAGTGATTTTCTATTTTAGATCACACAATGAAAAAAATCATTTTTCTCTTCCCCCCCTTCTTCTCCAATGGCCAAAAGACCTGATTGATACTTAAGGACTCTGATTCCTTTTCATGGTGGCTATCAGGGTACTCAATTCCTTCTTCATGGGTTCGGGGCCACCTTGACCCCAGGATACCTGCTACCCTAGAAATCTCACAACAGAATAGTCTTCTGTGAATGTTAATTGTGCCCCAAGTTTCATTCTTCCTGCAGGCTTTACATTTCTTGGTGGAGATTTGAGTAATGATTCCAGCTTGGCATTTTACAATGAGGCATTTTCAACTCCCTACTTTGAATTAATAAAAGAAGAAAAAAGGAAGAATCTTATAAATACTTCAGTTAAAACAGGAAGACTAGCACAGTATCATTAAAAGTTAACACATTATTTTATCCTATTCTTTTTATAAACTAAATTTAAAGAGAGGGAATTTTTCTTATTTATCTCTTTGCCCCATAAAAGCAGTGTATATGTATTAGCAGTTAGGACACTTCTTAAAAGTTTTAAGTACTTCTGCACATCTACACAAATGGAACATTAGTGGCTCAATGCAACTAATCGGTCAGAATTCACTGGGACTAAATCTCCAATAATTGCTGCTTATATAACATCAGAATTTCTGTAAATACAAAGATAACCCCAGGAGCCCTAACAGTTTTTTTTAGAAGTCTAGTCAAAATGTACTTGTTTGTTTTCCTACTTAATCTTTATACATACATGTGTACACAGAGATAACAAACCAAATTACATTTCAATGCCAGAACACATTACAGATTATTTGCCATCATGACCATTCTGATAAGAGCCCAGCCCCAGCCAGCCATGGAGAACAGGAACTGACAAAGTTGTCACTCAGCCCAGAGACCCTCACAGACATCAGGACGCCCCTCAGCCTTTGGCTATGCACTTGTGCTAGGACATGTCCCTAACAACAGAGAAGGCAAGAGGGACATCTCAGGGTCGGGCCATTGCAAAGAAAGCCAGAACGAGGAGGAAGCATGCAGGAAGAGGAAGGTGGGGAGTGGAGGAGGAAGTGATTGCACGTTCTAGCCAGACTGTGGCGTCCAGGACAGGGACAGGCAAGTCTGGGGAGACTAGTTCTCCTCACCCGCTTGATGGAACCAAGATCCTCTGCTGGCTCCCCGGGCACTTCCTGCCCATCCGGGCCACACTGAGGACTGAGGACGGGACTTCTGCCTGTGCTCTTTGCATGGCTTCAGTGAGTCACCTTCAATCAATATCACCCTGGGGCCTGGGCCTCTGGCCTTGTCGTGGGCTCTGTGCCTTCTGTGTGCACAGCCCCTTCTCCCTTCCTGACCACACTCAGCAGACCTCACAGCCTGGAAAGATCGGCAGAGTACAGTTTTCTTTCATTGTCAATTCTACCTGGATAACATCTCTGCCAGAGTATGTGTGTGCAGAAACCCGTGTGTTCTCTGGCCATCACAGAGAACATTATTTCCCTTGAAAATCAGTTTGTCCCAAGGAACTGATGGGGGGGGGGCATGTGGATGAGAAGGCACCCATCACTGTTACACGGATTCCTGAAGCATCATCACTTACAGGGCCTTGGAAATGCTGTCACCTGGTCAGTTTCTCGAGAGTCTGGGCATATGCTCTTGAACAAGTAATTTTCTGATAGTCATTTTTTAGAGCCATGATTTTTTAAAGAATGCTTCAAATCAGACTGAAAAAGGGTAGCTGACAATATTTAACACTTTGGGAAAGGAAAAGAAAGAAGATCCATTTTTCTTACTGTTCTTAGTATTTTTTAACATTAAAATCTGTAGACTTTTCTCTAAAAGGGATGTGTCATAATCTAGTGTTGATTTGATTGTAGAATGTGGAAGATGCCAACTAGTCCATTTTGTCATATTCCTTCAATCCTTTTCCTGAGACAATGGACTTGAAGGAACTCATTAGTAAACTGACAGTTGGGTGTCAGGTTACTGATAAAAGGTCTAGAACTCAAGGGTAATCAGTAGCTCTTCAATATGAGGTATATACATGCCTGCAACAGTCCCTTTTTAAAAACAGTTTTATCTTTTCCACTTAGAAAAAAATCCCATAGTCAATCTTTAGCAATACCCCTAGTCTGTTTCCATGAAGTCTCGGAATGGTTATCACAAAGTGGCCGTCTGCACTTGTGGACTGAAGTTGACGACTGACTTCAACCTCGTTCTGCTGTGAATAAGCCACCATACGCTGTGGCAGTGCACACATTTTTATAATGAAATTCCAAGAAATGACAACAAACTCCAGATGGATTTGGTCATCTTCTTGCCAGTATTTTTGGAGAGGCTAAACCAACCCAGCCTGCTAAATTTATTTAATTGCCTTAATTGGTTTTAATATTTTCAGGGTCTGAACAGTTTTGGAAGAAGAAGCAGATGTTGTGTAATAGCTATGAGTTTTTCAGGAGCTGCTGCTGAAATAATTGCAAATCAGGAACCACACAGTCAAAGGTGAACTTCACTCAGGTCAGTTCAGCAAAAATAAAGGTGTCTGGGAAGCTGTCTTCTTTTTGTTTGTCTGCTTAACCCTCACCTTTCGAAATTGGGACACAGATCATGTGAGGATGCCCAGGTGCACAGTTGCTGCATTTATTATGTTTCAGATTTTTACCATTTGCTCAGCCATCTACAGTAATGGAAAGCACCACAAGAACGGCATCTATTTTGTGAAAGTAGCAACAGTGACTGGAGGAGAATGCAAACAACAGTCTAGCTGTGGATACTTCATATTGTTCCAAGAAAAACCCTGAATGAGTATGTGTAATGAAAGACTGAGTTTTTTTCCAGAACATTTGTAATATAGCTTGATGGGGAAAGTAAAGCAGAATAATAACACCATGGACAGTAACTGTGAAATTATGGAATCATTTTAGTAGTTTTAACATGATTATTAAGAAAAATACATTCTCAGGAAGACAAATAGTAACAATGATTATGAAATCTAAAAAAAGTATTTGGGGGGTGAGAAGAGAAAAATATCTTTTTAACTAGCAGTAACAAAGTACGCAAGGAGAGATCATTTGGGGATCTCCAGCTGTAGTCAGGTTAACTAAAAAAGGTATATCCTCTTTTGTGTTGTTAGAAATTGTTAGTAAATGTTGTCAAAATGACTGAACATCTACATCAAATTTATGATTGAACATTTTTAGAACTTCAGTTCATCAAGTATCTGAATCAATTTCAGCTGCTTTTATCTCTTAAACCCCACATTCTACCCAGTAGCCGGTTCTGTTACCCTACTTTCACAATCCAGCCAGGATCAAGCACCATTTACCACCTCATGGTGTGCCTGGCCCACTGCCCTGTTTAACCTGAGTAGTTGCCTTGGCCTCATCACTGGCCTTTTCGGGTTGAGTTCCCCAGCACTCTGTTCTCAATGAGAGTCAGCGTGATCTTTAAAAGCATCTGTCGGCATGTCACTTTCTAGTTCCCAAAATTCATGTGGCCTTCCAGAATGCACAGCGTAAGTTTCAGAGTCTCATCCTCTGATGCCCGACCCCTCCCTGGGCCGCAGGTGCACTGCTCTTGGGTGTGCTCTCTCCTCCCCTCCGGGACGTTGACAATGTTCTTCCAGCTTCCTGGGATCCTCTGCTCACATTTTATCACCTGCTCAGTCTCATCATCTGCTCAGTGAAGACCAATGTCCCTCTGCTGTATTTAGAACTGAATTTTTGACATTGTGTATCTTGTTTTCATTTTTGTCACCTTCTCAAGTATAGTTGAAGGAATTTTTTGATTGGTTAACTGTTGAGTTGAGTTTATCAGTGTGTATAGGGGCCTAGGCATGTTGTAGGGAATCAATGAATATCTGATGAATGAATGAATGAAAAATTCAACATGTTTACAATTTAGTTTCTTAATCATTTACTTAGATATAGTATCAAAAGTGAGTTTTAGTTGCCACCACTAGTTAAGAAAAGTTACCTGAAAATAATTAATTAAAATGGCTTCTAAACTAACATTAATTTTGGCAATCTCTGTAGAGCTTGCGTCACCAATCAGTTGAGAATGGTGAAGAAAACTGAAAATCTGTCTCATTTACGTACAAAATCAGATACATAAGGAAAACTTTCTTAGTAGCCAAAGACTAGCTGGATGTGTAATTCATAAACACCTGCCTCCTTTACCTAGTACTTTCCAATTCATATAAAAAAAATCAACAACAAGAAGGAAATTGAGCCAGTGCTTGCTCTTTGCATGACAAAGGGAAAAACGTCTAAAAATCCTATATGCTTCCTTGACTATCTAGTACAGCTATGGCAGAGGTGTGGGCTCTGAGTTAATCCTGGGAAAGAGTGAGTCAGACGTTGGGAGGGTGGAGGACAATGCTGGGACCGGCTGTCCTCTCCACCTTACTGGGATTGAAGAACCATACGTGATTCCTCAAAACACGCATGCAACTGGGAACCACACACCTGTTTATAAGCTTGAACGAGCCAATGGTGGAGGTCCTTGTGTCAATTTATTACTAAAAACACAAGTATATGATAAAAAAGTGGTTGTACAGAGAGCCAAAACAGCCAAAGCATAAATGATTAGTCCCTCTATGAATTTACGGCTATGTATATAAACCATACAATTTATGGAATAGATTCTTTTATATGTATATTTTATTTTAAGTTTTGTACATAATTAACATGAGGAATAGCCATGTTAGTACACCATATACCAAAAATAAGATTATTATTTGAATGTGTTTTCTAACTTGGCCAGAAGCAATATAATATAATTACAGTACACTTGAAATGAAACGTTGAAGCGGGAGCATTTAAATTGGCAAAGCTATTATGTCGGACTTGTGTGATTAATCTCTGAGAGGAACAGCAAACAGATTTTTAATGAGGTGTAAATGTAGGACTAAGATTGATGGGTAGTCCACACTTGGTATCAAGACTGAGGAGTCTGCCTGTACGGGGATGCAGGGTCCGGCTGGCACAGAGGCAGAGTCTCTGGATGATTAACTTTGTTGTCCTTTGGCTTGTCTTCTTACACTGTGATCATTTACTTGCTGCAGACCAGAGTTAAGAAACACATAGATTGTAACTGTAGCAGCTCATTTCTTTGTTGACATCTGTAATTATTTAAATGAAACACTGCCTAATATAAAAGTTAGTTGCTTTCCAAGATTCCATTAATGGAGTTTATTTCCCATTTATACTTCTTACTTTGTATTTTAATTTTTTTGCTTCAGTTTTTGTCTTGACATTTTTCTACTCATAGCCTATTTCAATATCCTGAAAAAATTAAATATAATATTTATTTCATAAAGGCACCTGTAATATCCTAAGACAAGAGAGCCTGATCACAAATAGTGGCCATGTCCACCATCACTCAGGAAAATGGGCAGTGAAGACTAGGGAGGCAAGGAGGCAGCAAGGCCAGCAGTCAAGTTGAGAGGAGATCTCTGATAGACACCAGTGCTTTGCGTTTGATTAAATCCAAAGTCAGTGCTAAGAAGCCAGGCCACATCTAAAGGAAAGGAAGCAGATCAACCGAGTCCTCTGCCTGAGGTGGGGAAAAAAGCAAAAACTCCTAGACTTTAACATTAGAACTATGATGTTGCTAGTCCTCAGCTCTTAGAACGTATGCCCTCTGGTGCAAGTGGTCACAACATACAGAAGTATGTTTAGACATGAGTGGATTGTAGTGAGGAGAGAGGCCGTGGTTTCTCAGTGAGGACCCATCTTAGTGACCTTCTGTGGAGGCCTTGGGACTACCTGCTGTGCTTGGCATGTTTGTGTCTGCCTCCCCACAATTCATATGTTCAAATTTTAACCCCCTATGTGATGGTACAAATAGGGAAGTGGGATCTTTGGGAGATGCTGAGGTTATGAGGGTGGAGCTCTCATGAATGAGATTAGTGCTTTTTTAAAAGAGACCCCAGAGCTCCCTCGCCCCTATCACCCTGGGAGAGTACAATGCGGAAGTCTGCCACCCAGAAGACGTTCCTCAGACAAGCACGTAGGTACCCTGATCTCAGACTTCTAGCCTCCAGAAATGTGAGAAAGAAATTTACATAGTTGTTAAGTTGTATTGTCTATTTTTTATAGTAGTCAGAATGAACTAAGACACCACCATACCCTGGTCACCAGCTGGGGTGTCAGTCACCTCCTACCTTGTTTTCATCTGTCCCCGTTTGTTAATTCAGAGCACAGGACTCAATATAAACTGGGTATCGAATAACAGTGATGCAGCCACACTAATATCACTTTATTCTCATGTAAAATTTTAAGCTTTACCCAGAATTTATGTAGATGATATGCAGTATCTATCAGAAGCAGTAACTCAGTTTTTATTTCTTTCTAATCTAAAATTATTTCTTGGAAAATAATTTCTCCAAACCTTGAGAACAAAAGTTTGAATTTTTACAAATGTCACTCAGTTTTTTCCTCATTTATCAGGAGTATTGGCCCACTTATGCAAAAATTTGTTTTAGCTTTGAAATTTAGTGATTTTATAGTACTTGCTCATTACAGCTAGAACATGCTCAGAATGAGTTGGGTCAACCATGTTGAGAGGACAGTGGTCACAGATTCCACAGTGACCTGGATGTGTTGTATCTGGGCAAGTTCACCCCAAGAAAACATCAATCGCAGAGCCCTTGATGCTGGACCACCTAGAGAGACACTGGTTCCAAGAGCAGAGAGGCTCACAAGCCGTCTCAGACTCCGCCTCTCAGGGGACTCACTCCCACCTGGCCTCCTCGGGTTTATTTCTACATTTAGACTCGGGTGCTGGTGAAAGGGTTGGGTTTGGACCCAGTTGGGGACTGTTGTGCCTTCTGGCCTGTCTATATATATCCGACTGCACATGCAGATGTGATTTTGCTTGTTTATTTGTGTGTATTCACCCAACACATACTTATTGAGTGATATTTTTATTCCATAAACTTCTAGGGGCTTGAGTTTCAGCAGTAAACAAAGTTAATAAAGTGTCTGCTTTATGAAGTTCACACCTAGTAGGAGGAGAAGGAAAATGAGGAAGCGTAAGGAACAGTGAAGAAGAACAAGGCGGGGGAGAGAGAAGGGAGGGGTGCCACCGTATAGGGAAGAGTCAGCTAAGGTAACTGGATGTTCGAGCAGAACCCCTCAGAAAGAAGAGACGGGGTGAGCAAGACTTGTCTGAAGGGAAAGTACTGGGAGTGGCACATGGAAAGGCCCTGAGGAACTTGCCTGGAATACTGGCCTGAGTGAGGCCAGACCCAGGAACAGGTAGAAAAGCCCAGAGGGGCCACCTCTGGGGATATAACATTAATCAATTAATGGGGACAGCATAGTGATAACAGTAGAAAGTGTATGTTTTGGGTTCTCATATACAAACATGTTTCTCCATATTAAAATGCAAGTGAAATGTAACTTCAACATTCAGGTTATTCCAGTGTAAATTAAGTTTGGAAATTGGCCGGACGATTGAAGAATCAGACAATGAAGCTTTATTTCACGCATTTCTTCTGCTAAATTGCTTTCTCAGGTCACTCATTCTTTATTCCTTGCTAGATGGTTGTTTCCTGAGAAAACGTTTACTCTGAGTGAGGTGGGAACCGCTCAGCAGGCTGTGGGTGAGGACCGCCATGGTCTCACCTGCCTGAGGAAGCCTCTGACTGTGCTTGTAGACTGCACTGTTGGGGGCAGAATGCGCTGGAAGCGAGACCATTAAATCTGTTTTCAAAAAGACAGAGCTCTGTCCATTTCAGTTGAGTGATCTCGTCAAAATGGTGGTAAATATTATTGTTTGAGAAAAGTTCGCCCTCATCAAAATTCTAAGCCTGAACTTTACAATATAGGAATTTCATTTTATCAGGTTTCTTGAGATATTAACCCTCAGGCTTTTTACCTGTACACAAACCACAAGGTTTGTGAGAAAGACAAGTATGATATAGAATCTGAATACATTTGTAGGTAATTGCAATATGACATTGACCTAAACATATGTATAAGTCATCAAATATTAAACAGGAATACAATATTATAATTTTCTTTTTTTTAAAGATTTTATTTATTTATCTTTAGAGGGGAAGGGAAGGAGAGAGGGAGAGAAACATCAATGTATGGTTGCCTTCTGTGCATCCCCTGCTGGGAATTGGCCTGCAGGGAACTGGCTTGCAACCCAGGTATGTGCTCTGACTGGGAATCGAACCACGATTGTCTGGTTCGCAGGCCCGCGCTCAATCCACTGAGCTACAACAGCCAGGGCTGGAATACAATATTGACTAAACACACTCTGGCAAGTACACACATAACCTCTTCCATGTAGGTTTGACGTGATATTAGAAATATTTATTTTGCATTTTTAAATGGAGTATCTTCGGTATCTTTCTGTAAGTTCTGGTATTTGTGATACGTGGAGAAGAGGTACCATTCTTGTGGAGAAGTAGAACTATCTGGAAACATTTTCCATGCGGAGAGCAAGGGTCTGCAGCAGTGTACGCTCGAACGCATGTGAAAGTTGGGCCACTTTAAGTCTAACACCTTCTTCTTGTTTCTCCTCTGGGCTTTCTTAAAAGCACACACAAAAAAGGATGAATACCTTTATCTTTCAAAATATCTTTAATAAGACAAAGCACTGATTTGCCCAGAGGAACATTCTATAATGTGGTTTTTGTATTTAGGGCACTACTTACTTTTCTACATAAAGTGACAAATTTAAGATAGTGACACACTGTTTACAGAGATAAGATTTCGATGAAAATCTAAGACTCTGGTCGTATTTTCCTGACAGAGTTCTCTTGGTCACCAGCAGCCTTTATTTCTTCCTATGACAAGTCTTTGAGTTAGACCAGTACTATCGTCCCTACTCTACAGGTGAATAGAGTGAGTTAGAGCAATGAGGGGACTCATCCCCTGGTCCTTTGGGTGAAAAGAGCTAGTTCTTAGAATCTAGGAACCCAGTGTTTTTCCACTGTGTGCATGAATCACTAAATCCAAATGATCTTTGCAAAATTGAAGTTCTTGGAAATGTGCTAATATTTTAATGTGGTCTTATATCACATTCTTTATTCTCTCCACAATAAAAATCTTAGCTCTGATCTTCTGGATTTAGGTGTAGATAAAATAAAAATAAGATAAATAAAAGTTAGGAACAGGAGAACCAGCATTTGAAAAAGTTAAACCCACTGCTTTACAGCAGGAGTTCTAAAAAATATCTGTATGTTAATGAGCCTGTGATTCTTCAAGAAGAAAGTGGGGCCTGTACTGTGTTCCCCAAGTGCACATGCCGTGTCAGAGAGCAACTGCTAATGTTCTGCAGAAAATTCTTTCCCTGGTCCCAGCCAGGGAAATCAGGAACTCAGAGGCAGGATTTGCTCTCTTTGGTTGCCTTCCCAGGCTTTCGTCACCTGTATCTACTCAGATACTGAAATCTTTATTAAGGGAATTCCACATCCACAGATCTGCCCAGAAGCCTCCCATCCATGACACTTCTGTGGAAAGGCACTTTAGGACAACTCATCCCTAGTTATATTTTCTGGGTCACACTGTTCCTGGTTTTTTCATGTCATGCAGAATCCAAAGGCTATGCAGGGCTTCGCTCCTACCGCGGGGTGTATAAACTCTACCACCCGCGCTTCCATCCATACATCCATGTTGGGTTATAGAACAGCTCTCATAGAACTTATTTGGTAGGTTTCCACAAAGATGCACTCTCCTCTTATAGATCCACAGTCACATTTTTGAGCTTTGAGGTCTGCAAAATCTCAGGATTTCCCTGAGTATACACATTGGTAAAGACTGGAGAGAATGAAGGGTCAGCAATTGAAGGGCTTAATAAAATGCTACTTATTAACCACTAACTTCATAATGCCAGACTTTTTGGCTCTTCACATGTATTTACTCATTTAATCTTAACAGCTCTTTTAAGTGCATATTCTTATCATGATATAAAAACTTGCTCAGCTTGTAAATTGCAGAACTGCAATGGGGTTGAAGTCCAGGGATGAGATTCCAGAGACCACACAAATAGCATGGGGCTATTTTGCCTCTCATCAGTTACATGATTGTTAAGTTTCTAAGGGAGATAGGAACATGAGGGTTACAATCAGAGAGATGAGAAGGGACTCCAGTAGGCTGCTGAAATAGGATGGAAGCAGACATCCCCGCAGTGAAAATGAGAAAGGAATGAAAGGGCTGTGTTTTGGGGTCTTGGAGTCATCCACAATAAGGGCAAGAATCTGTTCTGAGGGATGTTATGAAGTATAACAAGTGCATAAATAGAGATACAGCCCAAAATGCCTGTATTTGGGAATAATAAAGTAGGACTACCTAGGAGCTACAAATGCATTACCTCTTCCTTATCAATGAAGAATTGATGAGTGCTTTGATTTATTAAAAAGATAAAGTGTAAAGAATCCCAACTGTGGAGTCTACAGTCCTAACACCATCACTAACTATCTCTGTGACCTGGAACAAAGGGTGTTACCAATTTTGATCTTAAAAATGTGGATGATGCTATGTAGGATGTCATGAATTGATGTGATGATATTTCAATTGTCATGCAAATATAATGTGGTGAATTAATATTGTTACTCCATTGTGGGCTGATATATATAGCAATTCTGCTCCTAGAAAATTTTAAGTTTTGAGATTATCTATACAAAATAGTTTCTAGACCTTTATTTCAGATAATAGCTTTGGAAAATATAATTTATGATAAAATTTTAATCAACAGACTATATTTAAGACTGCCCCCTCTGGGCATTGCAGTTGAAATGTAGGAGTATGCATTCAAGGGCACATGAAGAATTTTCTCTACTCATCTGTTTTACAGCATTCTGCCAGGTACATCACACCTCTGCCTACACCCTGGTGTCAGATTATAAGTCCATTGTATATAAATTCCAGTGACCATCGGGTAAAGCAGGAAGGTTTTCCTAAAGCGAGTGTCTGTTACACACTCACCACACCCTGTGTTGCACAACAAGCACACAGGGCCAGCATATTTTTATACTGCTAAAACCAACACCAACTCCTTGATGCAGGGAGAAAAACCAAACACAATCCTTCTTCCCTGGGGGCACATCAAGAAGTAGCAGAGCCCATTAAAATCTATTGCCCAGATGATTGAATTAGAATCTAAATGAGTGATGGTAATAAGTGTGCCTTTGCCCAAGTGGGTAAAGACTAAAATACAATTTGCTGTCTTGTGGATGCTGGACTGTGCAAAGACTAATTTGTAATAGTGGATAAGAAGTCCCATTGTCTTTAATTGTATTAATTTAGTAGCATTCATTCTCCTGGCATATGAGAGGTTGTATTTTTCCAAAATAAATAAATAGATAACTAGATAAATAAATAAAAAGTTCCCAGTGCCAGTGGGAAAGATTTATGCTGACAGATCTAATAGCATAAGTAATCTGGTGCTGTTTCTCAAAGGCGCCTGAGCAAGCAGTCTTGGTTTGGATGGAAAGCAAAATGCTAAACTCCTATTATATATGATCACTTTAATTCTGAGCAGAACAAACCTTCCTTGATAAGCATTAGTTACCATTATTTAAAGTATAAAGTCATCTTTTCTCATGCCCTTATTTTCTCTCCTGTTAGAAATGTATGATCACTTCTTGAATGACAAAATGATTGATTTTTCAACCAACACATTAAAAAATGAAAGGCAAAAAGGAGGGAGGAAGGAGGGAGTAATGATTCCCACAGAACTTTCTAAGCTGTCTCCAGAAAGAGACTTTAAAGGTCACCTCTTGCTATTTAATTTGAAATTCCCAGTGGATTCTTGGAAATCTAAATTAAGATCAGTGTCATCATGAGAGAGTAGGGCAGGCCACCTCTGCAACAGGCAGTGTGCTTCACAAAAATATACATATGTTGGGTGAATTATTTCCACTACAGTGGGAGGGTGGTGGTCAGTATGCATCCTGTGAGGGATGTGTACCGTGCATCTCTCTCTCTACCCTGTGAGAGCATAAGCAAGAAAAAGATGAGAAGGGATCCAAACCAGTGTTACCATCACTGTCCCTGGTGAAATAAAGGGGATCCTTTGCACCAGCTTCACCTTGGGAACAGACAGAACGTAACACTGATTTCTTCTTCCTCCTCTCCTGCATCTGAATAAAGCAGCTTTCAAATCCACTAAAGTTCATTTTTCAGTGTTCCAACTGGCCTTTTTTACTACCGGTGTTTGAATAGTGTAAAGGACCTGAACCAAGTGTTTCTACGAAATTTACCAAAAAAAAAAAAAAGCAGACATTGATACCTACCCTGTCCAGCTTCAGCCTTGTACAAGTCCCATTCTTCCAGCCTCGATGTCATGATGAAAGAAGGACTTCAATGATTTACCAGCGTTCAGTTTCCAAACACATAAAATCTCTTCTATTTGTAAGAAAGAATCTAAAAGATTACTCTTATCAAAAAAAGAAAAAACACCCAAGCTGTCTGTTGTAGGTATTCTATTACATTATATCTGAAGAGTTTAGAGTATGGAGATATCAAAAGATTTCTTTAAGCAAAATACATTCAATTTGAATATATATGAATTGATTTAGAGTATATAAAAGAAAATATTATGCTAATCATTTTATTTATTATATTTTTCTAAGCAGAATCTGAATTTCATCTAAGAAGTGTTTTAGAGAATATGGAGAGGAACAAATTAAGTAGTTCACTTCCAACAGTTCATTCAATAGCTCCTTTTAAATACGTATTGAAGCCTATTACTTGTGAATGCTCATAAGGTAAATTTTTATTTATAACAGTATTTCATAGGAAAATGGATCTCAATTCTCCATAAAACTATTTTACTTCTACTTAGTAAAAAGTTACATTTCATCATGAATTAAATGATTTCCAAGCAAAGTACTATAAATCTGGCAAAAACAAATGATCTTCAAAAGGGACAGACCAAGCGTGTATGTGGAAGAAAAAAAGGAGCCATGTTATCTTTTTACCTAAAGTAAAACAAGATAAGAGGTTATCTTACCATAAGCGATGTCATCCCAAAGCTTAGAGCATTGTAGGACACTCAGAAATTGTGGTTAGGTCTCAATGAATCTAGAAATGATATAGTTTCACATCCTTATAGTGTCCTTTCTCCCAAGGGAGTTAAAATGTTTTGCAAAATCCTGGGGTGGTACTGTGGCTGCTGATGGCATGGCTTTTAGTATTAGGCATCAGCTGTGGTATTAGCTACCACTGATCCGATGTTGGCACATGAACTCGGCACATGAACTCATGATGGTATTGAAGATTTTATTTTGGGAATTTTGTAAATTTTATTTTAATTGTTGTTCAAGTATAGTTTTCTGTCTTTTACTCCCATCCCATCTCAGCCACCCAGCCCTCCCCACCTCCCTCCCATTTCCACCCCCCTAGTTTTTGTCCACGTGTCCTTTATACTAGTTCCTGTAAACCGTTCCCCTTTTCCCCTGAAATTCCCTCCCCTCTCCCCTCTGGTCACTGTACCCCTGTTCTCTGTTTCAGTGTCTCTGGTTATATTTTGCTTGTTTGTTTGTTTTGTTGTTTAGGTTCCTGTTAAAGGTGAGATCATACGGTATTTGTCCCTCACTGCCTTATTTCACTCAGCATAATGCTCTCCAGTTCCGTCCATGCTGTTGATAGTAGGACCCCTGTGTCTGAGTAAGAAGCTGTGTTTTAGGAGGAGGTACAGGGGGCACAGGATTTCCGGCCACTCAGATGGGGGTTTAAACTTCAGTTTCTTTGGAACTGTCCAGCTCTGTGGTGAGTCAGTTCAGTTCACTACTGTGGAAAAGGGAGGTAATGACACTTGCCTCTCAGGGTGGTGGACAGAGTCCCTGTTGTTTATGTAAAGCACCTGAAATGCACAGGGACTCATCACTGGCAGCTGTTGATGAGTAGGATGTAAGATTTCCTCCAGGAATTTCCTCAGCCTAAAGTTGATCCATGTAACATACATATATTATGATGAATTTATACATATGCACTTAAAACAAATATATATACATATTCTGTGTGTTTCCAACCATAAAATTCTTCAAGTTTGCATTTATATAAACTATTTCAAAAGAAGTTTAGGTTTTATGTCTGAGCATTTTTTCTTTCTGCAGTTAGCCAATATTGTATAAATTACTGGATACAGATCAAAATGTTTGTTGGTATAACAAGATATAGAGAATAAATGGGTAGAAAGAACAGAACTCCAAATAGTCTCATGTCAGTCAGCATATACCTATATTTTGCTTTTTTTGAAAAATACACATTGAATCGATGTTGTTGTCTAATGGCGTTCATTACTGAAAGCCAAAACCAAGTTCTTTAAGTGTTAGCTGGTTTGAACTGTAGAAAGTGAATTTCCTGTGGAAGGGAGCAACTTCACAACAATTTCTCAGCTACTCCTTATCCACCAGTGACTCCATTCACAGATTTTTTTTCAATTCTTTAATCAAATTGTTTAAATTACATGACCTAAAATATTTGCATTTTGCAAAAACTTGAGATTTCCTAGCATTTCAAAAGGTTTAAATCATATTAGTTTAGGGAGGGACAATTTATCTTAGAAAACCCATAAAACTTTTATTTTTATTTTGGGGTATATGTTTCCATAGCAGCTCAATTTCTCTTGGTAGAACATGAAATGCCTTTCTATGTACCAGTATATTCTCTTCATTAATTCAAAGGCTTGCAATAAAACTGTAACAGCCATAATAGTTGAAAGCCTAGGATACAACAAGCAAATATTGAATTCCACTTGCTCTTTTTATTGATGTCCTGTGGCCTGGCTCTTCATCCTGTGATGCCAGCATAGGGCACTCAGCCCGAGGGGGGATAACATGTAAAGTCATTAAAATAAACTAATCCATTATTTTTAGGGTTTCTTCCAAGCATGCTTAGCCTTAACATGTACGATAATGCCTGGAACTGTCCTTGTCATCACCATGGAAAACATCACTACTGGGGCGGGCAGCAGAGGAAAGCCATCTTTGGAATGCTGTGGTTGCCCGTTATATTTATTCGGGTATAAATAACTAAAGGATCATGCTAAGTAGAAGGATATGCCAGTATGTTTATTTTTCAAATGAAAGAATATGTTACTCACATGTGTTGTTCAGTCCAAATAAGACTTAATCAGTTTTCTGTTTTGAATTTAAAATAGGCATGTTATAGGATTTATGCAAACAGTAAATCTTTAATGTGTGAAGCTTATAAATAAAAATAATGCTGAAAATTACTTTCATATTAAATAATGTACCATTAGGATTTGGTATTTTAGTCAGATGTTATTATAACATCATGAGTCCTAAGACAATAACGATAGAGAATGTTCAAAGAATACAAAACCTTTAGGAGTTTTTGGTACGTATAGTTTGGGGAGCAGAATATTGTACTTGACATGTTTCTAAAGCCCCTTGTTCTAGCTCATTACTCTGCAACTACATCAGGGTGATGTTGGGGAATAAAGTGCCTCTAGACTTCATCTTTTATATTAAATATGGCTTTGCATTAGATGACTTATAAAACGCTTTTTCTTTCTTTTTGGGGGGTAAGGGAAGGGGAAAGATTTTTTAACTCAATTTATTGGCACAGCAGTCATTAATAAGATTAAATAGGTTTCAGGTTCACAATCCTATGATGCATCATACTCGTATTGCATTGTGTGCCCACCCCAAAGTCAAATCTTCTTTGACCAGAATAAGAACTTACATACTCAAGATTGTGATCCTTATACTTAAGGTATACTTCTAATTCAGAAATGTATAGCTACCATATGCATAACCCTAACCTACATTATTTGGGAAACTCTGGTCTAGTTAATACTTTTAAGTCCTTTTTTAAAGTTTCTATAAACCACAGAAATTTTGCCACAATAAAGTACTTTTTTCGTATTGAAGCCCACTCCTTTATTGGCTTCTTATGTCTACCCTACATGACATCATAGCTGTGAGAATGGTGTATTAAAAGAGAGGCCAGACATTTGAAATGAAGATATTGGATTGTTAAATAAGGAAAGAATGCTTACAAATAAAAACAAAAATGCAAAAATCCTGATGGAAGTGTGTACAAAGAGCATGAAAGAAAATAGTAAATATTTACAAGATATAGAAAAGTGGATTAAACTTGATAAAAATCAAAGAAACTCCAATTGAAAGAAGTGTGATAGAATGCATGTTTGTATCCTTGCCCCGAAATTCATAGATTGAAATCCCAGCTGCCAGTGGGATGGTGCGGGAGGGGGAGCCTTCGGGACGTCAGGAGAGTGGAGCCCACATGAATGGGATGATGCCTTCATACAGGGGCCTCAGAGAGCTCCCCGGCCCTCTGTCTGACGTTTGAGGACATAAGGAATGGTCATCTGCAACCAAGAATGGGGATCTCCTCAGCACTGGACCATGGAACCCTGATCTCGGGTCTTACAGCTCCCAGAACTGTGAGAAATAAATTTCTATAGTTTGTAATCCACCAAGTCTATGATACTCTGTTTTGCATCTCAAGCAGACTAAAACAAGAAGATATACCACTTTAAAAATTTTTTTGAGAGAACGGAAGGGAGTGAGAAAGAGAGGGAGAGAAGCATCAGTGTGAGAGAAACACTGATCACTTGTCTTTCAAACATACCACAACAGGGGACAGAACCCACAACCCAGGCATGTGCCCTGACTGGGAATCGAACTAGCAACCTTCTGCTTTGCAGAATGATGCTCAGACAACAGAACCATGGCAGTCAGAACAAAGATATACCACTTTCATCTATAAAATTGAGGCATACGTATTTTGTAATATTCATTGCTACCTTGGGTACACTAACCTCCCTCCCCCTTAACACTAATAAACTGCACACAAAGAGAGCAAACTGCTTTTCTTTTAAAAAGTGGCAATATGTGTGGCAGCCACTGACTATTTCATTCAATTTGCAGAAATCAATCCTAGGAAATTTAAAGAAAGATTATACACAAAAGTGTATGTATAATTTAATAAAAGATATACAAAGCTAACTCTCCAATAAAAGAATAGTTGAGAAATCATGATACATTAATTGGTTCAAGTATTATGCAGCCCTTACTTTTTAGTGTGATTAGGTAGGAAAACTTCGAACAATAATGTTAATAGCACTACATATACCAATTATGAGGGAGACCCCCCAAATCAGAATTTATGAAAAATTGTGTACTCATTCTTACATGCTTAAACTTCAGTCACCTTCAAAGTACTCACTATTTGATGCAATACACATATTGAGATATTTTTTCACTGCTCTAAACAGTTTTTGAACTCATCAATTTTGATGCCTTTTAGTGTTTCTGCCATTTTTTGTTTCACCTCTTTGACATTGGCAAAATGTTTCCCTTTGAGGACTTTTTTCCTCAAACAGAGGAACAAAACAAAAGTCACTCAGGGACAGGTAAAATAAATAAGGAGGGTGGGGCACAGGGGTCATGCCATTTTTACTTCAAAACTGCTGGTCACTCAGTGCAGTGTGGGCAGGTGTGCTTGTAAATCACCCATCATGAAATGGGCAAATGTGTTGAGTCTTTAAAATAAATTCACTGAAGCAGGCTGCCGCCTCTCACAACAAGACCAGCTGGTACACTGATACAGGTGGGTTCCTAGAACACTCATTCAGTGGGGGAAGCCTGTGCTACAAGAGGCCCACCCTCCAGAAGATAATTCCAGTTTGGGGGGAGTCCCCCTCATGTAATAGACACATGAAATATTTCTGATTAAGTTATATATTAATGTAGTGTTACAGTTATATCTCTTGTTATAGATTGTGCTTAATTTTCATCTTAAAGATAAACTATTGTTCCTAAAATTTCAACAATACAAATATAGATTTGATCATCTGAAAAAAGAAAATCATCTGAACAAAATTCACCCTCTAATATTGATAAATGAATCAACACATTATTTTTGTCCCCAAACATAAGTAAACCTGTCCATGAAATGGCTACATTAAAACATTTTTAGGTTTTGCTGTGGCTAGTATAGCTCAGTGGATTGAGCATGGGCCTGTGAAGCAAAGGGTTGGCAGTTTGATTCCCAGTCAAGGCACATGCCTGGGTTGCAGGCCAAGTCCCCAATAGGGGACACATGAGAGGCAACCACACATTGATGTTTCTCTCCCACTCTTTCTCCTTCTCTTCCCCTCTCTCTAAAAATAAAACAAATAAAATATTTTTAAAACACATTTTTAAGTTTAAAATCAATTTTTCTCCAGAAACTCATGCGTTTCTTGAAGCTTTGATAACCCAGGGCCCTGTGAAGAAGCCTGCTATGGGCTGGACATTAGTGGTGCAAACCTGACGACCCGCTGTCTTTGTTCCCTGTGCTAACATACTGGGTGAATGGATGTGATAATTGACCATACAACTCCCTCCAACAGCATTAGTCATCTGTGAGGGCTTTAAATCTTACCCATTGACACCATCACTGGAGGCATGGCTGTCCCATTGCGGAGCACAGCACTCCAGTCCTAGAAATGTTTGGGTTGACCTGTGGAATGATGTCTGCTATGGACCTTATGATAGAACAGGCCAGCCGCACCTTGGACTTGCACAGGTTGGGCATGTACAGGAAAGAGCCTTGCTAGTGAGATTTATAATGCATGTCACAGTAATATAAAAAGCAACCCATGTTTAAAAAGTGATGCCTCATTTGGGAGAGCTGTTGAAGCTCTGGTCTGCGGAAAGCAACGTGTGCGGGCACAAGAAGATGTACAGTTCATTCTAGACAAACCGGCACTTTGCTGAGTCTGTGAGGGCCTTTTTTTTAAATCACTGAGCTTATGCTAATTTTATAAAAGGAGAGCCTCTTTCCAAATTTGTCCAAATAAAACTGTAGCAGATCATCCTATCTGGCAGCTGTAAAGATGATGAATTCCTTGGAAAGACATCATAGTCAGTTGATCCAATGGAAACTATCTTACGTTCAGTCATCCTTTACTGAGTGTCTGTATGTCAAATAGATACAAGTGAACGAGAGAGAAACTAGCTCCCCTTTCCAGGAGAGTATATTCTAGTGAAAGAGACAGATACTAGGTCATTAGCAACAAATAATATAACTTCATATAGAATTAATGAACATCTAAAAATGAATAAAGATACCATGTCAGTTAGGAAGCTTTCAGATGTAACAGAGAAACCAACACAATGAATTAATTTAGTACCTCATTTCTCTTGAAGTGACCATCAGGACTGGTTGATACTCAGCAGAGTCATTAGGGATCAGGTGCTTTCAGAGTTGGCTTTGCTGTGCTTCATGTTGTCTTCATCCTGTGAATGTGCAGCCCCCCTCCCTTTACTATGTGATCCTCAGATGGCTCAGGCCTCTAGAACATGGACATGCTCTTTGTCCATGTTAAATGAGAGCCTCTGGCTTCTTGATGAAGGGCCGATACAAATCTCGTTGGCATCACAATGGTCAGTAACCATGTGGTGTTTGGCTGGGATAATGAGGTCTCATGTTTATTGACAAAGCCTAAAGATGCTGAATTCTTCCAGGAATTCACTATTCATTTGAAACAGCTGATCGATTAATTTACTTTCAAATACAGCACAATGAAATGTTAGTGAGACAAAGCATAGGTTCCTATCACAAACAATTGGTTAGCTTTTTCTGGTTGCTATTTCTAAACTGAGTTAAAGCCAATATTCACACTGCTGATGGAGAGTAATTAATCATTCTATTTATTTATCTGTATGTGTACATGAAATGGTGCCATTGTCTAGCAGCCAATAAACAGTTGGTGTCAGTGTGGAATAAATGGATTAAGTGGAAGGAAACTGATGTTTATCCAATGACTATTTTTGTTATGCCCACAACAGTCAGGTTGATATTATTATTTTAGTGCTATCTTGGAAAGGAAAACTGAAACTCACAGGGTATTTTAAAACCTCAAGCTTAGGCTGTTAAAAAAGAACAGATTGAATTTGAACCTGATTTTATGTGGTTTCCAAATGAAAAATATTTTCTCTCTTAGTACAGTTTTCTTATTGTTTAGAGTACTAGTAAATATCATGTTTGGTTTAGTGTTCATTTTTTTTTTAGAGTAACAGTATATAACTTACAGGGGTGTAAAGACAGCAAACTAGAATATCAAAATAGAGAGGAAAATACGGATACACATTTGGAAGAGAACTTTTAAACTAATAGTATTTTAATTAGTCTATAGATATATGCACATGGTTGTATGAAGGTGTGTGTGTGTGTGTGTGTGTGTGTGTGTGTGTAGAATAAAGAGTCAAAGTCTGGATTTATTGGTATAAAAATAAAAGTGTCCTGCATTGTACACCAATGCCATAGTACTGGTGAGTTTTCACTGGGTCACATCAATGGTTTTCCTTCCGGTGTGCTTGTGCTAAAGTGCAGGTATAAACCAATAGGCCGTTAGATCATTTACTTCATAGTGTGTATCATGACTGTGATTCCATGAGATGGAATGTATTTTCCCCTCACTATCCTGCTGATTTAAGGCCCTTTGTATCCTTAAATTTTAGGAATGATGTAGGTTCAAAACTGGAACACAGTGCATCTGGATTTAGCCTGTGTTCACCCTTGAACACTGAGAAAGTCGTTAGCAAATCAAACCACATTTCCCAAAACGGCTCAATATTCATAATAAGGAAACCTACAAGTTGTGTCTAACAGACTCTTCTTCTGCCAAGGGTGTATAAATAATTATTTTTTTAGCTTGTGTCAAATATTTCCAATCAGCATTAACACAGTGGATTTTCTGAGCTTACTTGTTCAGCATCAGTGACAGCTATTTTCATCATTTGAGACTCTAACCCAAATCCATGACAAACTAATTAGATGCTTTGTGCAGGCACAAGGGATTCTAATGTGTCAGTCTATCCAGTATATTTCTGTATCTCTACAGGTTTTATACAAAATGTGAGTTAGTGAAAACGTATCAATACACAGTCTGTTTTAATAAAATACAAATGTTCCATTTCTACATTCTGTTAAAACAGGAGTGCTATTGCCTATAAAGAATGTACCTGTTTGGTAGATATGTAATACCCTTTTCATGGTTATTTCTTAGAGGATCTAGTGGAGCATTGCATAGATATCCCTTCATTAAAATAAAGAAAATTTGACTTATTATTAAATAAAAGATGAGGTTGATGAGGTTTTTACACTCTCAAAATCCAGATACAAATTTGGCATAACTAAAATTATAAAAATATAGAGGACTTAATTAATGGCACTATGTCAGGTGGTCACCTGTAAGCATTATTATAAAGGACAATAACCTACTGAATAAGCTGGTTGCTGCTTCTTGGCAAATTAATTTGAAGTTGATTAGAATCAAATAAATTAACTCATACATAGGAGAATTGCTTTTATAGTTCTGTTGAGGAAAATAAAGATAACAAAAAGTAGACTTATTATGTATTTTGTAAAAGGCAGAATGTTTTTTTCAATATTCTAACCTGTTTAGAATCAATCTGTGTATAGCTTATGGATCTTAAATATCCGTATATTCTCTGCAATTAGGAAACTGATTTATTGAAAATTTCCAGTTTGCCTTTGACTGTGTCATTAAATCTTAATAATAAAGTCAAGTGTTTTTTAAACCCTTACATTATACTTGAACTTTTGGCAGACTAACTGTAAACAGCATTTTTGGAAAAGACTTTGTAAAATTAACCAGGGACACTGATACAGTCCATTCAAAGAAAACGACCGGTTTTATAAAGATATGTGTTGCAGCAATATATATACTTATGCATATTTACTAATACATGTAGAATTTATTTAAATAAATATGTAACCAAAAGAAATTGAAAGTAAACCAAATGGTTACAAGTAAGGTAATTAGTAAAATAGTGTATGTAGTATGTCCATAGTGGCCTGGTGCACAGCCATCATGAATTATTTCTTCAAGGAAGAAAAGACTAGAGGAAATGCTTTCAACACAGTGGCAAGTGCAAAAGAAGTATGGCTTTAATTTTCTAAATTAATAAAATTTAACAATAAATATGTTAATAAAATTTACAATGATTATTTTTATTATGGGATTTAAAGTAATTTTAATTTTTAAATTTTAGTGAATTTCTAAATTTTCACCAAAAATATGAATTACTTTTTTTTTTAATCTTAAGAAGTGATCAAGAGAAAATAGATTAAAAGGCACATAAAAGAATGTCACCCTGGACAAGTTTGGGAAAAAAATAGATTAGAAAGCCACACAGGCTGATTTGTTACTGCAATTTTTATGTCAGATATTTAAAGAAGAAAAAAGCATAAGGCAATTAGGACCTAAAATTGTGCTAATAGAAGCATGTATTGGAGAAAATATCCAGTTATGGTCCCATTAAGTGATGACTGAGGGCGAGTGCCCTGTGACTGATGCCCCCTCACCCAGGTGCGGCAGTGGAGCTGAGCAGTGGCCTGCAGCAGCCCGGGTACAATCACAGGTGGCCCCCCACCTGCTGGAGACTTGAACAGTTGTTCCTAATGGTGAATATAATGAGCTCAGTAAATGCCAGATAAGCAGTTTTTGCATTTGTGTCCACTCAGCCCTATGCACATGGAATTACATGTTGCAAGGTTATACACACTTGTAAGAAAAATTCTAAAGCATCACTAGTTTCTTTGTTACTAATGCTATGACACATTTCAGTAACAAACAAAATTAGTTACCAAACGTGATCCTGATGTAGTATTTTAAACTTTGCCTCACAGCAACATTATCATCTTTTAAAAAGAATTAGTATAATTGAGATACGTTGTATTTTCAGCTCTTTAGATGAACAACAGTATACTCTAAATCCAGAACTCTGGCAACTCATATTTTCTATATAGTTTATATGTTTTGTAAGAAAGACAATCATGCATTAAGAAACCAATTCTCCCTCTACATGATTATATTCACATTATATTTAGTTTGTATATGAATGTGTTCAGCATATAAGGGCTAAAATATAGTTTGGCATGTTCATCTATAATAGAGCATCATGAATAACTTTATTCTTGCCTTCTGGAAGTTAACTTTTAATTTTTGGAGGGAATATATATGTTTATGAATTATATTTTTCCAAAATATACTTACTTTATTATAAATATGTAGAAATGTACATATTGACATCCTAATGTACTCCAGCATTGAAGCACATATCTGTGCTTAACCTCATACAATACTGGTATTGTGAGCGATGCTAAACAGTAGTTGCAAGTCGAAATGAACTTCAGTCTTCTCAATTTCTGACAATAAAGCTAGATTACTTCCTAGTATTTCTCATTCAGGGACTCTCCAAAGTCAACATGTTCTCATCCAATAATAGTACATAAGAATTTGGAAATACATTTTATTTGCTCAGAGATTTTCATAGGAATCCAATATATTCGAGGTAAATTGCCTGTCTTATTAAATAGTTTTCAAAACCCACACACTAGGATCATAGCGTATAACTGGTAAAGCCCTATGCTGTCAGTTGACTAGGAAAGTAGAAATTAAATTATAGGAAAATAAAACCTACATAATTTTTTTAAGTGTGAGATCAAATAATCTCACAGAGAATTTGATGCAGTGAACTAAGTTCTCCCATGGACTAGAATAGTTGGAAAGACACTATTTGTCATACATTAAAATGAATGAGAACATAGGTAGGGATGAAGCAGAATATCTCAGATTGAGCAAAGAAGCATCAAAATAATATTTTTATTTGAAAACTAACAACGGCATCTTTGGATTTTTGGTTCACTACCCCATCCCTGGATTTCCCAGAGCAGCCTGGTTCATGTCAGTTGTTGGGGTATTAATAGACCCCCCTCCCTTAATTGCCTCTTTCAAAATAGTCCTAATAAATCAAACTATTCAGTGGGTACTATTCACATGCATTTATCCCATCTTCCTCCAAAGAATCAGTCCATTAATAAGAAATTAAAGAAATCAAAGGGAAAGAATGGTTGACTCACTTTTTGCTAATAAGGGTGCCTCAGAGCTTCTGGATAACTTATGGACAGATGACTTGCTCTTTGCAACTAGGGGGACTCTTTCTACCACTCCCACCATCCACAAGTAATCTGCTGTGCAGTCTAGGCCTTTCCCTGAGAGGAATGATTAGATGCCAATGCAAGCGTCCTGAACGGTGACTGGGAGAAACATTGTGTGGCTTGACCCTGTAGTTCAACATTGTGAATGTGGGGCAGGCATCAGAGACCTGGGAAACCCATGCTCTGGGCCCCCCAGCCTTGGCCTGCACAGGAATTGGGACCTCATTACGGAGCTAGCTGCCGTCTCCAACAAGCAAAAACAAAATCCATTATGTAGAAGTAGGCGTGCCTGCTGCTAATTATGCAGACACGTGCCAGTCATGGTGGTGGGATTTACATCTCAAAATCAACACTAGATGGTCCATTGAAAGCCATGTTAAGTCATTGAACACATACAATTTTCAGATGTGACCTCTTTTTAGCAGCTATGCTCACTCGCGCCGGGGCAAGGAATAAAGGATAAAAAGAATTACACGTTTATTAGACTTTTCATAAAAGAAGCAAGTCCCTTAAGCAGGGCTATGAACTATATGTCTTACAAAGATAAAAGGGCAGCATGTCTTCTGGAAAGAACTAAATCATGTTATCTTTTTTCTCTAAATACTGATTATAACATCTAATCTCAACCGAACTGTGTAATAAGGGCATCAGTGATAATGCAAAGAAATTGTTTATCTTGTGTGTGAGACATAGTGGTCTATGGCTTCTCTCTTGATAAATTATAGACCGCTAAGATTAACTATTATGTTCATTTTTAGTAATTTGCTGCTTCTTACACTGCTTCAATCTTGTAAGTTAGAACCCTTTATCAAGGGTAATTGTGAAATTAGGTATAGATTTTTAATATAGGACCACATACTTTTATCAGTGCCATGTGTAGCTCATGTAGTAGATCTCAGAAATGCTCTAACGCCTCCTGGAACCTGTCCCAGACAGCTCACCCCAAAACTCCATGTGGATTCTGCATTCACAGCAGCACCGCCTTCTACGTTCACCATTGAATCCTCAGCCTCCAAAAGAGTTCTTAGTACATCGTAGGCACTCATACAAATTTGATGAGTGAATGCAATGAAATCAAGCATAGTTAATGTACTTTTGTGGTTGTATATTCTCAGTGAGATTGCCTTTCCCATACTGAAAGTGCTTTGCAGATGAGGATCTGGTTTACACATCCAGTCCAACAATAAGCAGGTGGCTATTTTGTGTACCTTCGAGGTCCTCATAGTGTTCTTCCTGAACAAAAACTCTTACCAGTATTGGTTATGGTCAGGCTGTGATGGCTTCTTCTGTGTTGTCATACACGCTACACACAACCCCTGAGATGGCTGAGTGAGATGCCACATAAAAGCCTATACTGAGCTTGTGGAGAACCACAGATGACCTCAGAAGGGGCCCTGCCAGCCCTGACCTTGTGATGCTTATGTGAAGGTGCTTGTGGGAGATTCTTCCTACCACCTTCTGTGACCAGGCCATTCATTCTATTGATCAGAAAATCCCAGTGGCTGCCAAGTCCCTTCAGAATAAATGGCAAGTATTAATTTTGGGGCCTCTCACTGACTGGCCCCAGTTTATCAGTTGAAACCATCTCCTCCTACGCCTCTTCACTTCCTTCTTGAAGGTACCTCCTTTGCTTCAGGCATATGGGCACATTGTCTGTGCCCCATACATACCATTTGGGTTCATACACATGTCTTTATTGAGGCCACCAAGGTCTTTCATCCACTGCACCCAGTCCCAGCTGTAATTACATTCTCAATATTTGTTTGTAAAAAATTCCCCCAATCTGTAAGCCCTGCTCCCACACCACCTCTCCTTTAACATTGCTGCCATTTCCTCCATCACATGCAACCGTTCCCAACACTGTGCTTCTATTGCTGTCACGCCTTAGCCTTGGTTCTGCCACCAGCCTGCCTTTGCTGACGAGCCCCACACACATGGAGGTCAGAAGTGAGGAGTGCTGTGTGTTACCCTGTCCCTCCAGTGCCTGGCCCAGTGGTAGGCATAGATTGGGCACACTAAGATGATGCTTGATGATCCCAACTCTTATTTGTTCCTGCTTTGGAAAATACTCTTTCAAGGGAAAGGTGTAAATTTTAAATTCAACTTGATTTCTTATACAAGGAATTGAGAATTGCTGTCATAAATTCACAGGTAGGAATGTAATTAGCTCAGTCTTAAAAGGGCTAAGATACATCATACCAATTTAGTCCATTTTCCTTTGCCCCAATTGTCAAGCGCATTAGGGTTCTTTCAGTACTTCAGTATTTCCAGTTGGTATACCATATCATTTCTTACAAAGTGATTCATTTATTTCAAAATATTAGGAAAATGTATGGCTTCAAACTTGCATGAATGAAAGTAGTTGAAGTTACTATCTGCAGCCAACATGCACATTATAAAAACTAAGATCTGTGAAGTGAAATTGCAGAATAATTCAATTATGAATAGTCTTCGAATACAAAGAAAAGGATTTGGCAAACTACAGCCCAATGTATTTCCCTTAAGGCCAGTGATAGGGAGCATTTTTTATTTTATTGTAGGTTATTTAACCTAGGCGCAAGTTAAAACTGCTAGCGCAGCAGTGTTAGACTAGAACTCCTAGGAAGAACTTGAAGTGGGGAAAATACACGCTTTGTTTGATTCACAGCAGTTTTGCCTATAAAATTTCATTACATGGCTAATTTAAACCTTCTTCCAGAGACACCTAAGATATTTGCTGCTGTGAAATATGCACACACACACACACACACACACACACACACAGAGTAATACTGTATTTTGCAGTGTATAATGTGCACTTTTTCACCCAAATTTTAGAGGGAAAAGTAAGGATGCATGTTATTCATCAGTAGTACTAATTTTGTATCTACATAAATGTTTTTCATTCTTTTATGTGTGCTTATGCATTAAAAGTATAACTCTAGAAAGCAATAACAATATCTGTATGGAAAAGAACACCCTGGAATACAATAAGTGGCTTTGTTTCTAAATAAAAATAAATAAATAAGTTGAATTAAAAAATTAAAACAAAATATTTTTATCCTGAATGTTCACCCGTATCCAAAAATACGGGTGTGCATTCATTACACATGGCAAAATACAGTAAGTCCAAAGCAGGGTGTCTCTGCAGTACTTCCCTGTTACTTTCTGGGCTTTTTCTATTTTTTTGCTGTTAGGTTGGTAGGTTGGCTTTGCTTTTGTTTGGGTTTTGCTTATTATTTTATTCAGTTTATTCTCTCTCTCTGTGTCCTTTTGATCTAACACAAATATCACTGCTCAGTTGAAATTGCCACTCACCACCCTTATACGTCCCTTTTACCCACCACAATAGCATTGGGAGAAATATTTCTCAAGCTGAATTGCACTCTTCAGCGCTTAACTAGGGGGATGTCCAGACATGTTAAACTGACTTAAGTTACTGATTTTTCTTTTTTCTTTTTAGCTCATATTAGAAATCTGCCAGGTTCATATTCATGAGAAATACCCCTCTATTCTACTATTCAATTTTACCCCATCTTTTCTTTCAAGATCTGGTTCAAACCACCTTTTTGCCCAGATATCTCCCTGGTGAAGTTCCCTTTTTTTAGTTCATGTTGTTATATGCCCAGTTTATGCAAACGTGTAATATTTTTAAGTAACCCAATACTAATTTATAATTTTATACATCCTTTCCATTTCAAACTATTTCTTTCAAGGCAATAGGGTATAAGTACTTTACTTTTTAAAAATCACCTCAACCCCAAAAACTTATCATATGGAGTATATCTAGTGTGTTCATTTTAATTCATTGAAGAATTCAATAAAACAGAAGATTATTTTACTCAAGATACTAGGAAGAAGATAGTTAAATGTTTAACCCTGTGTTTCTGCAAGTGTCTTTCCTTTCAAAATAAGATGCAAAAATGCATTACCCCTTGTAAATTGAAAGTCAGTGATATAGAAGAAAGTCAGTTTCTTCTGTAATTGTTGGCTGCCAAGGAGTGTTCCATGCTATGTACATTGTAGTGGTTACCTATCACCTTCAGTGAGCTGGGCCAGACCCTGGAGGCTTTAACAACACCATTTCACTTGCTCGGGTCCCTGTGACTTGAGAATTGAGGCAGGGTTCATCTGGTAGGTCTGTTGCCTGTGGCGTTGATTGCGGTCATCTACCCTAGTGGCTGGGCTCTGAAGGAAGGTCTGAGGAGACTTCACTCCTGTGTCTGACACCTCAGTGTCCCTTTACGTGGCCCTTCACCCTCCATGTGGCTAGTTTGGGCTTCCTCACGGCATGATGACACCCAGAAATTAGACTTCTTGTACAGAGACTGGCTTCCCAAAAGGAGCATTCTGTCATGAAGGTACCTTACAGCTAAAGGTTTCTGGAGGCCCAGTCTTAAGATGTTACAAAGTTCTCAAGTGCCACTTCTGCTGCACTGTGACGAGCTAATAGGTCATGGCCAAGCCAGATTCAATGGCAGGAGGGAAACAGACATCACTTCTCAATGACTAAAGTGGCAACAATTTGTGAATAATTTTAAGTTATCACATACATTTCTGACATATGTGCCTAGTGTAACTGGCTGGACTAGCCAGCGTTAGCTGCTGCATTGAAGCTGTAGGGTGTTAGTCCAAAAGCTACCAGCTGATTTCTGACTTCTCTGTGGATTTATTGTGGTTTCACTTGAGTTTTCCTCCAAGAGCTCTTTGTCACCTGTCACTTCAATTTACAAACACAGGCTCAAAGGAGGCAAGCATTGCAACGCTTTACACCAAAAGAGGGCTCAGGAAAAAGAAGAAGTTCCATAGAAATTCTCTACTGAATGACATAAGAATGGCTGCTTAATACTAGTTTATTTCATGTAAAGGTATTTCTACCAGCCTATTCTCAATAGGTAGTATACGTTTATTTCTTCAAATTGTGTTGATGATTTTTAAGGACCAGGCACCTTAAGCTGCTTAATCCACTTGAAATACACAGCCCAGATTTACAGCATGACAGGCTAGAGTTCGTCACTGAATCACTGAAAAGAGGAGAAAGGAGAGAGATTAAGTTTGGCCCTTATGCTTAATGTACACAAAAATTACATTTTCCTTGTATGAACTCTAAGGGTAAATGCTGGACATTTATGTTCTCTATCTCCTGACAAATGCTGTCCCAATTTTCAAATTAGGGCAAAAAGAATAGTTTGCTATTGGTGGTGGTGGCGTGTGTGTGTGTGTGTACTGTGTTTGTATACGCCTGTGCGTACATGCAAGGTGGTCTACATAGATAATAGCAAAATAATGAAACACATATTTTCATCAATTTAGCAAATTGACGTTCTGTGTCAAGCTTGTCCGGCCACTATGGGGAAAAACTAAGTCATTGACCAGGATAGTGCATTAACTATTCTTACTTTGACTTTATGCTTTAAAAAAATGGTCCTTACCTACACTATTATTTTTAAAGTATTAGCCGTTTATACAATAGCACAAGATAAGCATGCCTTCCCTGACTTTAGTTATTTTATTTTAAGCCCCATTTCAACATTTTACTCTTTTTCGAGAGAGTATGTATGAGTCTGTGTATGGTTTAATATCAACTTATAACAGTCAAAAAATCACTTTATTTTTCTTTAGAGAAGATGCAAATTAACCCCACCACTTATAAATAAAACAAAGCCAAAACTCCCTTTGTTTTCTGGTTTTCTCTTTCTGAATAAAAAAAAATTGAAGAAAATCTCTTCTCCAATAGGTATCATTTTCACCTTGACTGAAAATGACCTGTGTTTTCAGGGGTATGATAACCCACTTTCTAGAGACTCTTTAATCATTTCACTTTTTTGATGTTTTTGGACAATCTATACAAATGGCCAAGTCTAGTTTCCATGGCAAATTTTCTATGAGAAGGGCTCATTAGAGTCATTTATCGGAGGCTTATAGAACTTAGAAATGGGTCCAATAGGAACTAAACGCACACTAGCAACTCATTTCATTTAGACCATTAAGCACATTAGGTGATGAGGATTTGTCAGTTCCTGTCTAGCCAAATTAAACCAACAAATTAAAAATGAAGGATGCCCTTGCTGCCTGGGAAATTCCTGAGCTTCTTCATCAGAGCTCCCTCTGGGGTCTTGCTTTGCCCTATTGCCTTAAACCAACATGTAGTCAGCAGATCAGAGACATGCTAATAACATCTACCACTGATGAGTTCTGATTTATCTTCATGTAATTGTCTTCAATCAGAACCACTGGGAACACATCATGGAACATTTATAAGTGAAAATAATGTTTCATTTAACAGGAAGCTTGGGCGAATGGGCCTAATTAAGGGGAGGAAAATTAGTTTGTTCAAGTCTATAGGATGAGTAGAATTTAACATGTGAAAAAAAAGAGCTTACTATATATTGGCATAATATGCAGTGTTACTTGAAAAGGATTAATTTGCCTTATATATGGTACCACATGATTGTCTAACCACTATGCTACACACCTGAAACTAATACAAAATAATATTGAATGTAAAAAATAGATCTGTTCCTATGCCAAATTGGAAAAAAAAGTATATTGTTCCTTTTGGTCACAGCGCAAATTTGAAGGAAGACAAAAATTATCAAAATAAATAAAAATTGCACTTACAATGTGAACTGGAAGTCCTGCCTTGTGGTAACTGCATTGATCTTCATGTGTTAGCAGATGTTACAAGAGTACTGGGCACAGAGCCTCGTACTGTATGATAAGGAAGATGAATCCTAGTTGGTCTCCGTCCCCTAGGAGCTCACAGTCTGGCAACAACACACATTTAAACAACAAATCATCATAGCATAATTTGATGAACTATAAAGCTACTGTGGGGTCTAAGAAGATGAAGAGCCTCAGCTGACTTACCTCTAAAGCCAGCAGCTAAGACTTCAAGGCGGGTGGAGGAGGTCCTCACAGACCAAGAGTATCCTGCCAAGGAGCTTGGGTTTGATCTCATAGGCCATGCCAAACCACTGAAGAGTTTTGAACTAGGGATTTCCACGATAAGGTTTCTGCTGGGGGACATTGATTTCAGTGACATGGAGGATCATTGGGGCAAGAAAAGACGATAGGCAAGAAGAGTAGTAGGGAGGCTGCTGGGTGGACTGAATCAGGGAGAAGTAGAGAAAGATTGGTTGATACTCTGTGCCTGGGACCTTCTTCTATCATATCATTTACACCTATCTTATCTTTCTTCATATTTTTTAATTTTTTAAATTTTAATTGTTGTTCAAGTAGTTTTCTGCCTTTCCCCCTGCAGGCCCTTCCCCACCTCCCTCCCGTTTCCACCACCCCTCTGGCGTTTGTCCATGTGTCCTTGATACTTGTTTCTGCAAACCCTTCACCCTTTTCTCATGAAATTGCCTCCCCTCTCCCCTCTGATCACTGTCAGCCTGTTCTCAATTTCAGTGTCTTTGGTTATATTTTGCTTTTTGTTTGTTTAGTTGATTAGGTTCCTGTTAAAGGTGAGATCATATGGTATTTGTCTTTCACCATCTGGCTTATTTTGCTTAGCATAATGCTTTCCAATTCCATCCATGCCATTGCAAAGGGTAGGAGTTCTTTCTTTCTGTCATTTAATCCCCACAATGGTGATCTGAGGTAGCTCATGTTTAGAGCCAGCAACAAAATCTGCAATACTCAATGCAAAGTGAGAATAGGAACTAGTTCATAAAATAGGGGTGGGGAAAATGCCATTGAAAGCACTAAAAAGATACTAAAGCTTCTTTCTTTCTTCCATGGTCTCTTTCTCTCAACTTGTCATGATGTATTTTATTTACTATAAAATGTCATTCTAAGTAAGTAAAAAATTAAAATGTTAAATTATTGATATGAATATTACCATTTACCTGTACAAATGATACAGGTAAATTGATGTAAATATTACCAATGATATAAATATTACCCTTTATATTGTATAATACCAGATTTAAATGTAAGTATAGGAGTATTTGCTTATACACAGAATCATTGAAATTAGGTGATGTACATTCCATGACCCATACATGCGTATGCACTTCCTTCTCACCAGAGCAGTGAAAACGTTGCACAAATCCACTTCACCTATCTCTGTTTCACTTCCCAATATGCACATATTCCACTGACATTCTCTTACTGAAGATAAGAGAAAACTAAGAGGAAGTAGAACTATGGATTCCCATACCTTTCCCTTTCCTTCCAGGTCATCACTTCCAGCATAAGTAGTGTGCCAACATAGGGGAGTCACACGAGTTAAGAAAGGATATGAGAGAATATCATTCATGTTTTTAGGCCATCATTGATTTCTCCTTGAAGCAAATTCTGGTTTGAAGGAGAAGCATAGCCTTCATGGGCTGTCAGTACCCCTGCATTACTCCATCATAAAGATAACCTGCCTACCTTGAACTTGCCTTGAGTCTTGCTCAACTGCCACAGTGCACCATGGGTCCTGCAGGACATAGCCAGTGCTATATGGAGATGAGGCAGCAAGGAACAGAGAACATGTGTATTGTGCATATCTTCTCCACTCATGTACATGTTCCATTGTCCTACTGCATTTCACTTGCAAAAGTAGTTCAAAAGTAGAATTGTTGAGTTCCAAGGTGGCAACAGAGAGCATTAAACCAAGTCTGGGGCCCTCCCAGTGGGGGGCAGTTTTAATTTTGGGCAACCACAGGTCTCAATCCCATGAAGCCCACCCTGACAATGTTATTTCAGTACTTATAAGGGGACTAAGAATAGAGAGCGTATGTGACTTTGTCCATGTTCCTCTCAGGTGGTAGGGAAGCTATGATAGTGTTAAAAAGTTATTCAGGGACACTTGTAAAAGCAGGGTGAAGCAGACTTTACTCAAGGGGGGGCACTCATGGTTTCATAGTAGTGGAGAGAGATTGAGCTCAACTACAAATACAACAAGGAAAAGTGGGAATTTGTTCCCAAGGAGCAGGGTAGGGGTCAGTGAATGGGAAATTTCTAAGAGGAAGCATCAGGAAAAAGGGAAGATTCTGGCAAAACCAACAACAGAATTCCTGCTGAAGACAGGCCAGGGTAATTAGACACTTCCCAGGAGATGGTGGAGGATGAAGAACCTGATCAGATATCTAGGGATATCAGGTAAGGAGTGTGGCAGATTCTGGTTATGCCAGATTCTTAGAAAGATTCTTGCTAAAACCAGACTCTACAGGGAAGGACTTGGGGGCCCAAGATTGGACTTAGTCAAAAAGAGACCTAAAAAGGGTCTAATGAAAATTTGCCAAGGAGGGGATCTTTGGTATAGAGCTTTTCTATCTCCAAACAAGAGAAAATAAAAGGTTCCTACTATGTCACTTAAGGAGAGTAGGTTTCAAAGGACATTTACAAGGGAGAATGGATGGGAGATGCTTAGGTTCTCAAAAGGGATTTGAAGAACTATATGCTTTTAAATATCTTAAGAGCATTAGTAGATATTTTAATTCATGGGTTTTTTAATGAATTTATACATTTGGGTGCCAGTATGAAGAAAAATCTTCATTCTTTCATAAAAGGAGGACGTCAGGAAAAACACAGTTATCATGTGGTGGTAAAAAGGGGAGAACATGAGGCTGATCCAGCTTTTCAGTTTCAAATATCAGATATTGAATGTTAGAAAGTGATATTTTAATGTAATTTTTTTCCAATGCAATAAATATAAAAAGAAGCAGATGTAACCAAGTAGACCAGTTTCCAGGATTCAGGATAGTGGGGAGGGGGTCATGGAAACAGACTGGCAGGGCTGTAGCTCCCTTGCAGTTGGCAGCATAACTGTAATGAGCATGCTTCCAGAGAGCCAATGTATATTATATGAGGTCTCCTGGACGCACACAGACTGCATTCAACTTGTACTTTGACCTGGGACTGTAAGCCAAAATTTTTAATTTTCCCTGTAAACATATGGCAATGCAAATGCATTCAGGGGCCTGATGAGCTTAGATACAGTGGATAAATTTTCATTCAGAAGCAGTACAGGTTCTTGTATCTGACTGTTATTATGTTCCAGGGCTAACGCCTTCATTCACAGAACAAAGCAGCCGTGGGCCCAGGTGGTGTCACCTGAGCTCCGCCTGCTAAGACTGGAGAACAAAAAGGATAATCAGAAGGGAGCACTAGTTTCTTTTTTCCCCTTCCTTCTCCCTTTATCCCTTCCTTTGTTTTTACTCCACTATCCCCAATCTCTTTAAATTCTAGTTTAATTATTACTGGGAAAAAATTAGTCATATTGCATATAGAAAAACCAGTTCAGGGAAAAGAAAGCAAAGCATGCCAAACCATACTTTCTTATTTTATTAGGTTTTTATTTGGAAATGATTATAGATTCTTAGGAAGTTGCCAAATGAAGTACTTGGAGAAGTCGCCTGTAACCTCCTATAACTTGCCTCAAATCTCATAATGGAACTATCAGGCATAACTATATGGTACAATAGTAAAAGCAGGAAATGGACACCAGTACACTCCACAGACTTCCATGCACTCATCTGTGTTTGTGTGTGTGTGTTTCTATACAATTTTATCACATAGGTAGCTTTGTGTAAACACTACCAGCATCAACATGCAAAACTGCTCCATCACCACAAGGACACTCCTGTGACCCCTGCAGAGCCACACCCACACTCCCAAAGCCCTGGCAGCCACTAACCTATTTTCTATGTCTATAATCTTGTTACTTCAAGAATGTTATTTATCTTTTGCAGTCAGCATAATTCCCTAGATCCATCCAGGATGCCGCACATATAACAATAATCCACTTCTTTTTATTGCTGCATACGTCTCCCTTGAATGGATATATAAGCCTGTTTATCCATTCACCTGTTGCAAGACATTGGTTGTTTCTAGTTTTGGGCAATTAGGAATATACTGCCATGAACATTTGGGCATCCATCAAATTGTTTAAAAACCACTACTGCTCACAAGGGAGTGAAGATCTATGATACCATGAGAATTGTTTATGAATATTACATGATTTCCGCTCTATAAGGGCACTAAAATTGAAATTTATTTTTAAAATCATCTGCTGGTATTCCAAGTCACAAAACAAAAGATCAGTTTTCTCTTTCCTGTGAAACAGGCAATGGTTACTTGCATAAATTTCCATTAAATGTCTAAGAGGTATTAGTTTCACTTATACTAATACAATCACATCAATTTCAGTCGAATTCAATACTGTAATAGACAACACACTTATGAAATAACAGCAGGTAAAAGAAAAGCTCTGAGCAAATCAGTGTGTTTCAGAGGAACAGATGAGCAAGGCACACACATGCACATTTACACACAAACACACATCTTACACATATACACACATAATCACTAGATGCTAGGAAAACATAAACTTGAAATCCCTTATTTGCTCAGAGATGGCTCTAAAATTAAGGAGCAGTCCTCATGGATAGAACCATAGAAACAGGGACAATGCTGGCACATTGAATACAAAAAAACTTGGAACATCTGAAAGCTTTCATATAGGTGCCACCACTCTCAGCAAACACACCAACTACTCTTCTCCTACCTAAAAAATCAGTTGTGACTGGTCAAACCACAAAATACAGTGAGATCTATTTCCATCTCAGGATCAGTGAATGAAGTGGTCAGGTTAATCAAAGGCCTAACTGTGAGGTACACTGAACATCAGTGGAAATCATTAATATAACAGTGTGTAATGCACTTGGCACATAAACCACAGGAACTATTCTATTTTCGATCATTTGAAAGCATGTCAGAATATTATAAGAGCTCAGAGTCATTGGATAAACAGTATCCCCTGGTCCCCTGCAGTTATAACTGATCACATTCCGATTTACGGAACATTCACAGACAAAAATATTCTAGCATGTATTGTCTGATGTGACTGGCACTCAGAACTTTGCTTCAGCTAAAAAACTCTGGGGTGCTATATAAGCAGTTAAAGAAATACTTGGCCCATGCATGAGAAATCTTCCAGAAAGCTACAGAGGGAGAGAAAGTATGAGAATTTTCTAATTTATAATTCACCATTTGTTCCTTCTTCTGATATTAAATCCTATATACAACATGCCCCTTGTTATGTAAGCACAATCAACCCCCCAAACGGTCAAAGCCTTGGAAGAAGAGAAACTTGAACGCATGTCTTTCCCACAGTAAGAGCTTGGTTTTTGCGGAGGGAGCACATTCTGGGGGGTGAGCCTTGGGCTGGTTCTTTGTGCTTGCTGGAAACTGGAGTACATATTTTAAAGGAATGAAAACAAAACGAAAGTCATGTTAATTCTCCCTTGTTTAGCTCCAGCTGGCCAGCTTGCAAGCCCGACAGTGTGGTGTGTTCTATGATAAACATTGGAACCATGAGTGTTTAGGCTACAATGTGAGAGCCTATACCTCTATGTACTATCAGTTGCTGAGATAATTTGTCCAACTCCAACAGAACTAGTTTGGAATATGAGCTTCCTCTGCCTCAAACTAAAAAGAAAATTCATGATAGCAATTCCAGTCTGATGTATTTTCTTCCAAGGTCTTGAAAATAGTAAGTGGTCTTTCAGGTTCTCCTAAGGTAAGACCAGTACCAAATGCCAGAAGGGCCATTCTGTGTAGGACTGATTGGAAAACTTGTGGTTTAAAAGAAAATTACTTTTCTTGAAAATCACAGACAACCTTCCCCCACCCCCGTTTTTCATCCCCAGTTTAGTGTAGAAAAATAGATAAACAATTTCAATTCTGCAAAGCCTGTAACCTATTTTCGTGATAGCACGTATTGGCCCCCAAACACAGACATGCTGAATTCCATATTGTTGACTGATTGTACTTTCAGTCTACAGTCTGGCTATACTCTCCCCGGCCTCTGCCCCTCTGTGTGCAGAACCATAGCTTACATTTATCTTCTAAAGCCTCGTATGTCCCCAGCACTGCTGTTTGGGTTTTACATACATTACATGCTTAGCTTTCACATGGTGCCTGGGGGGGGAATCCTAATAATATCCTCATTTTACACATGGGGAAACTCAGGCTTAGAGAGAGGAAGTGATGTGCTCAAGGTCCCATGGCCCAGTGTGCACTAATGCCTTGAACACACTTCCTCCTGCCCTGATCCTCCACTGTGTGCACCTTCTTACCCATGCCCCTGCTGGACTGCACAGTCACGGGCAGCTGGCTCTGTGTCCCTCTGCTATGCATGTGAAAAGCCACAGGGAGCTGTCACCATGAGTTTGTGGTGACTTGGTTCTACCATTTTCTCTAACATTGGTTCTGACCAACTGCCTAGCCATAGATTCCACTATGCCTCGGTATTTTCTCAGTGTCCACTGTTCCCTGTGCCTGTCCTCTTTCCGACCCACTCACAATGGCCTGCAATGTACTCCAAAGAATGAAAGAGATTAGAATAAGCCATCATCTCTAAATCACATAAACCATTTTAACAATATATTATAAAACAGGAAGCAATTCCATATTTCGTCAGAATATGCCAGGCCCCAGTCACTTAAATTAAATAAATTAATTTACTTAATCCTCCAAAAGTCTTCATTTAGGACTAGACAATTCCAGTAACTTTCTTAAAGGGTCCCAGATTAGAAGAAGCAGAGCTGGTCTCCAGCCTCGGGGTCTGGCTTTCGAGCCCACACGCTTGCCCACTGTGCACAGTTTCCTGATTTTGGTGCTCTGTGCTGTTGCAATCCATTGTCACCTTGTAAACATTGTATAGTAGCTATAAAACTATATTTTTGATGGAAATAGTTGAGTCAGAAAGATGTGTGATCTGAGAAAGAAGTAAATGGTCTAATTTTGTGGCAGAAATAGTACAGTATCCATTTGAAAATGCATCGCAGATAGGCGTGGAGACCACAGGCAGTAGAGGGCAGTTCCGGGGGAAGCAGGGTTCCCACCGACCCGCACTGGTAAGAACCGAATGCGGTGCTCTCACACACAAGGGCCATGAACAGCCCGAAGCAAAACTCCAACACACCACTTCTCATCATTTCTGCTGAATATTTGCACACTGTTTCGGACTTTTGACCAAGGTCATTTTATTCTGTGACCAACACCTATTCCTGTGGTGTGGCTATGTGCACAGCCATATACTAAAAAATACTTTGTGTCAGAGTACAATTTGGGGTCGTGTGCATATCATAAGTATCAGGCTCTTTGTTCCTGTCGGCAAGAATCAAATGTCAGTTCAGAAGCACGTTACTTCCCAAAAATTTCTCTGGCTTAAGTTTTAGGTACACTGCTTAACTTAAAAGCAAACTAATAAAAAACTCAAGACTTCCTTATCTTGATTTCATTTTGAAAGGATGATTTTCTGAGCAATAGTATACCACATGACACAGTGTGGGGACTGATGCTTTGGGCGTCAAAAGTTGAAAAGGGAAATACGATATATTTGAGCAGGTTCCTAACAAATAGCTATAATAATTGTATGCTTTGCATCTTCTCTCGACCTTAAGAAACTCTGAATTCTCCTCTCTATATTTTTATTAGAAATGGCCTTGAGATGGGTGAGGAAACTATCATGCTGGAAATGATGAGTGAGTGAAAATCACGTGTCAAGAAATTCAAAGGTTATCCTTTGGTTTATGGTAGCCCCGCCACCTGCCCTTCATCATGCTCGCGGAACTTACATTATTGGTGGCTTCTTTAAAATGTTCAAGGCATGTTAAACTTGAAACCTAGTGAAAATGATACTGTCATTTTTCTTAGAGGAAAATAATTATATCTCTAAATTATATATGTACGTATAAAATTTAGATATTTCAAAGTTCTTTTGCATCATTTTAATTTCAACTATGAATGAATCTAACAACAATGAGAATAATTATGTAAGACTGAATCAGTGGGGATCTATCTGTGCATTTAACTAAACATGTTTTAAGTATAAGAATCGTGATTTTTTTATTCCAAGTATCAAAGGTATTCTTAAATTAATGTTAATATCTTGTCCTCATTTTTATTAAATTTCTTGGGGTGACATTGGTTAATGAAATTATATAGGTCTCAAGTATATAATTCTATACATCATCATTTTTCATAGTAGATAATAGAGTGAAATATCCTTTTACCACTCTTTACACTCATTTCTCCTTGTCTCCTTCAGAGGCGACCCCTATCATGAATATTAGTGCATCCACTTAATCCATATGTTTATATCCCCTCTCTATAGCTTTCTCTCCCTCTCTCTTCATGTATGTGTTTGCCTATGATATCTAGTCAGTGTTTTAAAATTCCCATCATTGGGATCAGGCAGTACATTTCTTATGTGCATTTGCTACTCTCTATTTTGTTTTGGAGAACTACCCATGTAGTATCTGACTAATTTTCTTCAACTGATGAATAGTGTTTAATCTACATGGGTGTCATATGTGATGTGTAATAATATCACTATGTTTTTCCCTTCCCCTATTGCCGATCACTTAGGTTGTTTCCATTGTTTTGTTTTGTTTTTTACTGTGGGCATGAAGACATGAACAGTCCTGTACAGTCTCCTGGGCACAGGTGTACATAAGTACATCTGCGTACTTGTTTCTCTGGAGGCTCCACCCAGAAGCAGAACTGCTGGGTGGTTGGCTATTTGCATTTAAAACATTGCCAGCCATTGCCTCATAGCTCACCCAAGTGTTCCAGTAAATGGCTCCCCCACATACAATGTATGACAATTCTTATTCCCCGGTCCCCTCCCCAACACCAGATGCTGTCAGACTTTCTAGTTGTTTGACAGCGTGTGCAGTGTAAAGAGGAATCTTGTGTCTATTTTTTAGTCCTTCAATCCCTTGATTATCTTTTAATGTGTCCAATAGCCTACATTCTTGATTTTCCTACTGTGCCTCAGTTATATACATATATTTGTTGAACTGTCTTTTGTTTGCTCTTATAATCTCTGTCCCATTGATTTGTAGTGGTTATTTGTATGTTCTGGAAACTAACCCTTTGTAAATTACATGAGTTGCAAATATCTTCTTCTAGAATGTGGCTTGCTTTACAGTTTAGTTTCTGGTGTGTATGCTTTAGTTTGTATTAATAGCGGTTTAATTTAAATGCAGCCAAATGCAGCCAGAATGTGGCCTCTAGCACCACATGGCCAGGGTCATGGTCCTGCTCTGCGGCTTGCTGTCTGTATCACCTCTAGCAAGTTCCTTAACTTCTTTTTACCTCAGCTTCATTATCTGTAAAATGGGAAGATATTACTACTCTTCAAAATTTTGGCATGAAGATCATCTATAAGTCAGAGTATTTCCTGGTGTAAAGCAAGAGCTATCTAAGTGTTAGCTATTAAAATTGGTCCCTCTTAATATATTGTTTAAAAACTCTTTCCTAACATCACTGATTTATGTCCATATTCAAGTTTAAAGGTTAAATGTTACTTATGATAGTCTTTGTGGTACAGTATTCTGACAATATTTGGATTTTGAAATTTACATATCATTATGGTTAAATACATTTGGAATGATTTAAATTATAGCTATATTTTCCTTATAGTGATTTCTATTTTTAAAAATAGTAGTTAGGTAATGAAAACCAATTTTATCTCCTGAAATTGAACATGTGTGTAGTTACAGCAGCTTACAGATAACTTTTATGTTATATTAAATTGAATTATATTATTGGGAGAAAGTTCACCATGAGTAATTCCTAAACACCTGAAATAAGAGTGCCAGAGACACAGGCATAATCCATGTTTATTGAATGAAAAAATACTCTGTTTGCTTTCTAAAAAATCATCCACCTTATGGCAATTTTTAAGAGAAGGAATTAATGCATAAAATTTCTAATTGCAATGAATACCCTAACAGACAGAGTAAATGTACATTCAGAGGAAATAAAATCCAAACTAGATTTTCTTGGGATTTTAATTTTCTGTGATCATTCATACTTTTAATGCATTTTTAACTGTGCAAAAGGAATCAGGAAACTATTTAAGTGATTAATGATTTTTGCCCCAAAGGCAGGTAGTTCTGCTTTGAGAGAATAGTTTCATAGTCACTGCCAACGGTAGTTTTCTATTGTAGTTAAAAAAAATTATTCTTCTTGCTTCTGCTGCATCATAAAATAGAAACATTTTTAAAAGAAGCGAACAAATAGTAAACATTATGTAATTGTAGGAAGTGTGATTTATACATGAAATCAGCCATTCTTGTAGACTGGGCTAAATCTCACAGGATGAGGACAGCTGTGGTGTCACCCGATTTGTTCTGGAGTGACCGAAACATCTAGCTTTGTGTGTGGAAATGAAGATAAAGAAGCAGGAAATACCTTATGAACTCAAATAATGGCACGTTTCTGTGTTACTCAGTGTGACATTTATTCTACAGAAACAACCCTTCATCATCAAAGTTCCAGCTCAACACTGGTTTCTTGCTCATGGTTTGTGTAGTCTAGGTTGGCAGAAACCTTTCTTTCATGTGGTTACTCAGGGACCCATCCAACCCAGGGCTTAGCAGGGTACAGATTAGAGAACCTGAAGATCTCATCCCCACCTTTCATTGGTTGGGGCAGGTGGTGGCACTTGTCCTTCCTTCTCGAAGAGCTTCATAAGACCCTCTCTCTGTGCAAGGGGATGGGGAAGTGTGGTCTTCATTGTGCCTGCGAGAAGAGAATGTGGGACTTAGGTGAGCCCTGGCAGAAGCTTCCAGTGACTTGCTGGATCAGTGCCTTGGGTAGGAAGTAACCTCAGTGTGTTTTTCTCTATCGCTTTAGATGGGAGTTAGGAATATGAGCTTTGGAGTTGAACACATTAGTTTAAACCTCTGCTGAGTCCTTTATGACCCCTGTGATCAAGTTATTTACCATCAATAAGGCTGTTACTGGCCATCTACCAAAATAAATTTGTGACAGTTGTGAATTAGCAGAGCCCTGGTATACAGTAAGCCCTTAGTAAAGGGCTGTGCTGGTGAAAGGAAAGGAGTAGTAAATCCTGGAAGTTATAATAGAACATTTTTATTGTATCAGAAAAATAGTGTGTCAGCTTCCTGGGACTGCCATAACAAATCAGCACAACTGAGTGGCCCAAGAAAAAAAAATTTACTCTCTCACAGTTTGGAGGGCCAGAAGTTTAAAATCCAGGTGTGTTGGCAGGACTGTGGATGCTGTGAAGGCTCCAGGGATGGATCTGTTTTTACCTCTTCAAGCTTCCCACGGCCCCAGGCATTCCTTGGCTTATGGGGGCATAACTCCAATCTCCACTTCCTTTGCCCATGGCCTTCACCTCTGTTCCTTTCCTCTTCTATCTCTCCTAAAGACATTTATCATTTGGACCATCTCATTTGAAGATCTTTAATTACATTTCCAAACCCCCTTTTTTCAATAACAGTCTGAAATATCCAGGCATTTGATGTGGACATATATTTTTGAAGAGAGGGACACCATTCTACCAGCTACAAATATGAAAGTATTTTCTACTTCTCTATTAATACCACTTAGTAAATGGACATGCTCTGCATTTTTTAAAATATTGATTATAGGATTACATCTCTGTATAAAGTGTTAAACTTTGTAGTTAGATGTTACTGCTATATAATGCTACATCTTTTTGATGCAAGAAAAAGTTGCATTGAACCGAATTTGTAACGTTATCATTTCATGTATCTACTGTCTGTAGCTCTCATCATTGTAAAGATATTTTCAAGTTACTCAAATGTACTGGCTGCAGAACATGATATACCCCATAAAAGTCACATGTCTCTTAAGGGACCACTCTTGTATTCATTTATATCAACCATGGCTTTTCTGAACACTAATTTATACCAGAATTCCCTTTCCCCCTATAAATGTATTCAGAAGTTATTTCCAAGGTACAGATTAGAGTTCTAAAACCCACTGGCTGTTGCAAAACTGATGAGCTATTCATAGAATCTACTTGATCAGAGTAGAAGATGCAGTGAAATCAGTGTAGAGAATCATTCTGACATCACTCTATTAACTGGCATCTAGATTTCTCAATTATTGACATATTAAAAGGCGCATGTCAGAAGTATTATCATATATGATGAAAATTATTTGCATTCAGAAATTTTAATTTTATTTATATTTTTGGATAAATCATCAAAATTGAATCTCTGTTGCCCACACAGATGTCCTCAGCACAATATCTTTAACATACCATATGTATGAGCTAGCCTTTCTACTGGGGTTATTTTATACATTGAATGTATAAAGTGAGAACTTGAGAATTGTTTAATCAATTAGTGACAAATAGCTGTAATTTTTAAATTACTTAACTTAAGCTATAATAATCACCTGAAAAGAATAGCTTATCTGATTTGTCTAGAAGAAGGTATAAGTTCACTTTATCTTCTTTATAATGAAAAAGGGAAAAGTGATTTCTTTTTTAGACTACCTTGTAAAGTCTACATGAAACTATTCAGATGTATTTTTAAAGAACTAAGCTTGGGTAGAACTGCATGTATGTAAAAACCATTATAAGGAACAAGTATAAAAGGGGAGGCTTTGTAAAAATTGGGCTGGTCTTCTGAAAATGACTGGATATATCCATTTATAACATGCTAACACCTGTGAATCAAAAGATGTATGCAAAAATGGGTTGAAGTTAAGATTGTATTAAAATGAGATCTCTTTGCTCAGTAAGAAATTAAAGGAAGAGCCATGGAGTCACCATTACCACCATAAAGTGGCTTTGTGTCTTGTGCTTTAGGGCCCTTTCTTTTCTAATCAATGCATTACACCTGTGTGTTCTCTTTTTTTTACAGTTCAGCAGAAGAGCAGTTTCACTGGCAATCACAAGGTAAAGTATACCTTCTTGATGAACACTTACTACATGTATATGTATGGATTAATTTCATTGTGAACTTTAGAAAGAGACATATAAAGATGAATATGATGACACCATGACTCTAAAATTAAATAAAGTTGTTGTGATAGCTCCCAGTTTCATGGGAGTTAAGTTCTCACAACTCCCTGGACACTTCATGTTCTTCATGGATGTGTAGAATTGGCTGGCCTTAGCTTTTAATACTGGTTGACTGAAGATTACAATCTGATATTTAAAGGGAACTTCATATTTCCATGCCTGTGGTTCTATTTTGTTTATCAGTTTATTTTATTCATTACATTCCTCTTATAGATGAGATCATATCATATCTGCCTTTCACTTCCTACCTTATTTCACTTAGCAAAATGCTTTCCAGTTCCATCCATGCTGTCGCAAAGGGTAGGAGTTCCTTCTTTCTTTCTGCTGCATAGTATTTCATTGTGTAAATGTACCACAGTTTTTCAATCCACTCATTTACTGATGGGCACTTAAGCTGTTTCTAGCACTTGGCTATTGTAAATAGCACTACTATGAACATAGGAGTGCATAAGTTATTTGGAATTGATGACTGGGGATTTTTAGTGTATATCCCCAGCAGCAGAATTGCTGCATCAAAAGACAATGCCATTTTTAGGGTTTTTAAGCAAATTCCATACTGTTTTCCATACTGGCTGCACCATTCTGCATTCCCTAATACACTGTTGGTCCACTAGGGTTTCCTTTTCTTCACATCGTTGTGAGCACTTGTTTGTTTATTTATTAATGGTGGCCATTCTGACAGGTGTGAGGTGATATCTCATGGTGGTTTTAACTTGCATCTCCCTGATGGCTAATGATATTGAGTATCTTCTCTTATGTCTATGAGTCCTCTGTAGGTTATCCTTAGAGAAGTGTCTATTTAGACCCTTTGCCCATTTTTGAATTGGACTGTTTGTCTTCCTGAAGTTGAGTCATATGAGTTTTTTTATATTTTGAAGATTAAAACCTTGACTAATGTATCATTGGCAAATATGTTCTCCCATATAGTCAATTCCCTTTTCATGTTCATGATGGTTTCTTTAGCCGCACAGAAGCTTTTTAGTTTGAGGTAGTCACATACGTTTATTTTTTCCTTTATTTCCCTTGACCTAGGAGATACATCAGCAATAATATTGCTCTGTGGGATATCTGAAATTTTACTGCCTATGTTTTCTTCTAGGACTTTCATGGTATCACAACTTACATTAAATTCTTTTATCCATTTTGAATTTTTTCTGGTGTGTGGTATAAGTTGGTGGTCCAGTGTCATTTTTTGCATGTATCAGTCCAGCTCTCCCAACACCATTTGCTGAAGAGGCTATTTTTACTCCACTGTATGCTCATATCCCCTTTCTCAAATATTAATTGATCATAGAGACTTGGGTTTATTTCTGGGTTCTCTATTCTGTTCCATTGATCTGTGTGTCTGTTTTTATGCCATTATCGGACTGTTTTGATTACAGTAGCCTTATAGTATATTTTGATATCAGGTATCGTGATCCCTCCTACTTTGTTATTCTTTCTCAAGATCGCTGAGTCTATCACAGGTCTTTTTTGGTTCCATATAAATTTTTGAAAAAATTTTTCTAGATCTGTGAAATATGCCATTGGTATTTTAATATAAGTATGTTGAATCTATAGCTTACTTTGGATAATGTAGACATTTTAATGACATTAATTCTTCCAATCCATGAACATGGTATATGCTTCTATATGTTTATATCTTAATTTGTTTTTTCAGTGTTCTGTAGTTTTCTGAGTACAGGTCTTTTACCTTCTTGGTTATAGGCATTTCTAAGTACCTTATTTTTCTTGTTGCTATGGTAAATGACTTCTTTTCCAAATTTCTATTTATGATACTTCATTAGGGAAAGTGACCAGAGGGGATGGGTGGAGATAATGGTGGAAAGAGGGGGAAAGGACTAGACAAAATACATGTATGAATGGCCCAAGAACATGGACGACAGTGTGGGAATTGACTCTGGGAATGGGGAGTGGAATGGGTAGAGGAGGGCAAAGGGGGAAAAATTGGGACAGCTGTAATAAAACACCAACAAAATAAATAATCTAATAAAATTAAGAAAAAGATTTAATAAAATTGTTAATATTTATTGCATTATTAAAATCTTTCTTGAGTGAAAAAAAGAAGGAAAGAGAACTTTCACAGAGGTCTTAGGTTAGTATACTTTTGATTTTTAAATGATTGCCTTAAGCTTTAATAGTGACATGTTTGTTTATTGCTTTAAAATATTGTAATTTCAGATGGCCAAAAAGACATCGAAGATGAACTCACCACAGGTCTTGAGCTGGTGGACTCCTGTATTAGATCCCTGCAGGAGTCAGGAATACTTGACCCACAGGATTATTCAACAACTGAAAGTAAGTCAAATGAGAATTCTACTTGAAGACAATTAAAAGAGGATCATCATGCCATCACTTTTCTAATATAATTAATATCATAAGACACAGCTAATAGCACTTCTAGAAATGTTTATACTTGTCCACTTTGCTCCACCCTCATCTACTTCCTTCCCACAGTACCCTTCCCCAACTCACATTAGATTGTAAACCTTCTAAGTCAGTAATTGGCATCTAAATTTCTCAGTCATTACTGATGTAGTGATGATTTTCAACAATTCTCTGATACCCTTTTTGGTGTATAGACCAGCACATTGTATGAACACATTGTATATGTATTTAATCAACACAATGTCAGGTTTAAAATTAATTGGCAATGCTTTACTTATACAGATAATCATTGGTAAAGAGTTTAAACAGTAAAATAATTATATAACAAAATAGAAAAATTGGCATAATATATGCAGTACTGTTCAGTGCTCTGCTATAGTACTATGCATAACTTTTTACATTTCTATATTTAGCAATTGTATATTGCTATATTAACCTCAATAGAGTATTTAAAGATTTCTTTACCTCCACTTAATTACATATTTTTTACCCAAAGTGGCTGAGACTTAGAATAAAAAGGCTGAGTTGAAATGAGCCTCATTTTAATAAATCATGAAATACTCTTGACTTATTTCAATAAAATCCCATAAAAAGCAAAAAATTAAGTTATTAAAGCATGCATTATCTTGATAATTTCTACATTAGAGATCAGTGGAGTATTTTATTCTTTAACTTATAAAAATAGAAATTCCTTAAATACTCATTAAGAATTGATGTAGAATTGGAAGATATAAGAATTAAATGGTATGCTGACCTTGAAATCATTTAATTTACATATATGCTTATTTTCTCTATAATCTTTATAATACCACTACTCTTACAGCAATATCATTATGACTATCCAGATTTGTTTAAATCTATGTGCATCCCCTCAGTAAAACTCCTAAAGGAAGATGTGTGATCTGTAATATCCTTGTTCTATTTTATAGGTTAAAATGCAGGATTGTTCCCTCTTCTCTTTGAGTCAATAAATATATTTCTCTTGTGGGGGTAGTTTTACTTAGAACTATATTTAATTTATATCTTATATACATGCACTTAACCCTCCCTTTATTAGAGAGTAAGAAAAGCAGAGGTAGAATACTGTGTCTTGAGAGGGCAGATGATATTGGATATCTTATTTTTTGACATGATAATAAGCATTGGATTATAAGTTTAGGTAACAGGATAACTTTTAATACATGGAATTTTAGGGGAAAAGAAGGAAGAATAAAATAAGAGGCAAATCTAAAAATAGAGATAAATCAACTATATCAGTCTAGTTCGACATGTAAAAGCACAATGGATTCTCTTTTGAAAAAAATAAAAATTCACATTTATACTGAACAAAGATAAAATAGGGACATGATGTTTAACGGGACACTAACTAATGAAATAAATGTTGAGATTAAAGGAACAGATGCACTAGTAACAGCAAATACAGAGAACACAACAGTGGATTGAGAAGACAATGTGAGAGCTGAAGTGGAATTTCATGGAGAAGCACTAAGCAGAATGAAAGAGGAATACATAATGAAAATAACTTATAAAGTTGTGTAAACTTATACTAAGAGCTAGTGAACTTGTATGCACCAAACAACATAGCATCTGAATATTAAATCAAAACATACTTCAAATAAAACCAATGATAAAAAGTATTGTGAATATTTCAATACATGTTTGTCAGAATCAGACTGAATAATAAAAGAGAAAGCCACAGAAATCTGGAATTAATAATTGCAAACTAATGTATTAAATTTTAAAACTTATATTTGTTGAATAATAATATATATTTGTTATATATGTCCAAGAAATACATACAAAGATTAACCTGCTTCTGCATGGTAAAGACCATCCTAAAAATTGAAAAGTGTAGAAAAGCCACACTTGTTAATAATAATCCAGTAAATTAAAAGTAAACAATAAAAACAAGCAAAAATGTAATCATATTAAAATTTAAAAACAGGCTTTTGGATCTAATGAATCAAAATCAGTAAATGCTGAAATTTTTCTTTTTCAAAATGATTCATTATGTTATCATGAACTAAACTATCCATCTGTCTAAAGATGCCTAAGATTTTAGCTGATTGTTCTTTTTATAAGCCTAAGCTTCTGTGTTTGAAGATAGGAAGGAAAAACCAAAACCAACAACAACAACAATAATTTAGGGAAAAAAACAAATGATGGAAGTGCCACCTAAAATTTTTATTCCAAAGGATCTGAACCACAGTGAAAAGTAAAATATTGTTCTTAAGAAATATTTGTTCTTGCCCTGGCTGGCATAGCTCAGTGAATTGAGAGCAGGCCTGCAAACCAAAGAGTCACTGGTTCGATTCCCAGTCAGGGCACATGCCTGGGTTGCAGGCCAGGTTCCCAGTAGGGGGCATGTGAGAAGCAACCACACACTGATGCTTCTCTCTCTCTCTTTCTCCTTCCCTTCCCTTCTCTCTAAAAATAAATAAATAAAATCTTTTAAAAATAAAAAACAAAGAAATATTTGTTCTCAACATTTCCAGAATCAGCTTGAGAAGAATTCATAACATTTAGGAAACTAATTTTTAATTACTGATTAGGTTACTAATACTTGGGGGATTGATGATTGCCCATCTTTAATGTAATTAACTACTACTAATAAAATAAAAGCCCTAGTGGTTGTTTGCATCTGTATCATGGTTCCAGATGGAGATAGTGTCTCCTCAAAGGGCTGAACTGAAGAGAATTTACTTCGGGTCCTGTTTACAAAGGAGTGGACAAGATGAGGGAAGCAAGCAATGCCTGCCAAGGTCCTCAGGGAACTGCAAGGACAGGAGCCCTGTCCACCCTAGTCCTGCAGTAAAAGGACAGGGACCAGTGGCCGCAGAGTCAGGACACCTGGAAGGAGTCTTTACTGCCTGAAGCTTAGGGCCATTAGCATCTCACACGAGGTACAGTTTGACCCTAACTACTGTGGAATAGACATCCGAACCTCTCTCTCCTCCCACCATGTCAAGTCCTTCCTGTGCCTCCCAGTGGCCAAATCTAATCATCAAACAAATACCAGAGGCCCCTATGATACGGCCTATATGAGGAAAAGGGCAGAGAATGAACATGGGGAGCAAATACAATAATCAGCATAATATTCTCCTCAGTACTGGAGCAGGATACCACATTTATGTTCTTGATATATAAATTTAACACGTAGACATGTAGTGGTTCTTTGACACATTTCTTCTAATTGCTACACGCCCATCAGATTCTGCTAGTCCCTTGCTTTTGTGATTATTCCATCAATGGATTCATTAGCTAGAAGAGACATGAAATAGCTAATGCGAAGTTGGGCCGGGCACGCTGCCCTTGAGAGCACCTCTTAGTCCCAATGCAAAAGAGACAACACTAAATGCAGCCTAAAACCAGGCTGGAAAAGTTCTAAATAGGAACCAATCTCAACCCCTAAGTACATAGTACTTACTTGGTCATGTTTAGAAGCTTTTGTTATTTTTCTTTCCAAGGTCTGATTAAAATAAAATCTGAGTCTTTGTAAGCCTATCTTCTTGACCTTTAGACTAGCAATAACTGCTCTACTGTACTGACTATAGACTCGTATGTACAGTTACCAGTTTTTTCCAACATGTGATTTTTTTAAGTGCCATCCTAAGCAGTGTATAAATCATCTGTACATCCTTTGCCACCTCACACTATCTTGTGGCTGCTGGCTGTGTAATTTCAATTCTCTAGCAAATATGTTTCACAGAGTCACTAGGGGAACTGCCATTGCTTTGCTTGGGGAAAAAAAGTTACTGACTGAAGCCCAGGGCCATTAGCATCTCACTTGATATACAGTTTGTCCCAAACTGCTGTCAACGAAGTACCCCATTTAATCCACGCATTCTTGGAGAAGTAAACTCAGACATAAGGGTGATTTATTTCTTAGCCAAAAATCAACAAAACTATGTCAGTCAAAATCAGAAATATAATGGACAACTTAGGAGAAAAGGACTTATATGTCTATTGAGATTGGTAACTTGTTTAAATATTGTACTTTAAAATTGTAATTATTTCTCTCTGTAGCATATTGACAAATTGAATAGAAAATACCAGCATTCAGAAGCAAGGACTTAGGAATTTAATATATTCTGAATATGATGACAAAGAAAGGAATGTTATTCTGAGTTTTCAAATCAGAATATATTTCAAAAAACAAGAATCAGTCATATAAGGTACCATTCTGAGTAGGCAAAATCCAAATATAACAATCATATGTAGTTTAGCAAACATAAATATATATTTACTCTTGATTTACAGTCAGTCATTTTCATTTACTTACTGTGATAATTATGTGTGATAGGAGAATTGTTGAGAAAGCACCTTATTAAAATGCTTTAAAATATAATTTTATATATTCTTATATAATAACAATAAAGGTGAGAGACATCCTCGTGAAGTGACTGATGTCATAAGGAAGCATTGCACCAAAGGATGCAGAAGTAGTTTAGGAATACAAGGTTTTTATAATAATCAAGCAAACCAAATTAGAAAGACGTGAATCGTGTGACTCCCAATATTGGTATTACACTGTGGGAAGAGCACTGACATGTTTGATTTTCTGTTATGATGGCAACTAGGTCCTTAGTTAGACCTGACATGGTGGAGAGCTGTGGGGTGGGTGTACTAGGTGACCTACACCTCCCTCGGAGCTGGAAGACTTGGATTCAAGCCCCACTGCTCCCTTTACGCCACCAGTGGCTGAGGACTGCTACCTGGCCTTGGGAGGCCCTGAGTCATTTCCTGGAACCATTTATACAAGTTAGTTCGGTTCATCCCCAGCTTATTCATTCCTGTAAAGGCACTGTGTCAAATGCCTCTTGGTTCAAGTTTTTAAATACAAATAAGCCAGTCTTCTTTCCAGAAGCATGTTAGTGTTGTAAGTCTAATAATGCTTTTAGATACCAAGTGAATCCAAACATCTTATCATACCAAGTTCACTCACATGCACTTCCGCCACCACCTTGGGTGTTAGGGAGCCACTGGGAAGTTTCAGTGGCAGAAATTGAAGGTGTAAGCAAAAGTCAAGGAAAAGCACCCGGGTGTCACACAGCATATCTTCTATCCTCCAGGGAGCTGTAATTGTCTTTCCTTCCAGATCCTGTCACTACCTAGTTCTTAGCTAATGTTCAATTTCTTTTTCTTTGATTTCTTCTAACACATAGACATTTAAGAAACTTGTTATACCTTCTTCCAAGAGGCCACCACTCAGAGGCAAACCTAGGAATGGAAGGGATAGGCAAAGACATACACTACCAAATGCTTCTTATGTATTCCCCTAGCAGGAGACAGCAATGTATAGTTTTCATTAAAAACATCACTCTCACATGAGTTATCAGGGTCTCCTGGGATCAAGCACAAGGCTAGAGCTGGTAGAAATTTCTAATGAAAATATAATTGGGTTTTGAACTGTCAAAGCACTGTAGGTGGCCAAAACTTTAATGTGACAACCAAGTGCAAGCTGGTGAAAGTGAGGACAGCATCAGAACTGGCATGAGCATGAGAAAAAGTACAGGCTGGAAGCCCTCATGAGAACATCAAACTAAGCAGACTTTTCCCCGGGGACAGAGGAAGGTGAGGTCTCCTGGTAATATGGTGTGGAGATGTGTGGTGGGATTCCCCTGGAAGTCAAAACACTAGAACTGCCTCTGATCAAATAATAAGTCACTTCCACAGCAACTGATAGAATCAAATCTTAATGTATATACTCGGGTTTTATTATATCATTACAGGCGCAGGTAGGTGTGATAGTCATTCATTTTTAAAATAATAGATATTAAGTACTTCTTAGCAGTAGCACAGAGAGTCTCTGCATTGTAGCATTTACATTCTAGTCAGAAGAGTCTGAAGTCAAGCAATCTAAGTACTCATGAGTTCAGGCAGATAATTGCTACAAGGGATGGCAAAGCCAGTGAGGGGGAGAATGGACTTCTCTAAATGTACTTGAGAATCCAGGGGGCCCCTGCCAAAACCCTTTTGGGGGCTCCAAATAGGCACCAGTTTTCCCAGGAATCCTACAGTGTTGTTTGCTTTTCCATGCTCATCCTCACAGTGACAGTGAGCCTGGGAATGAGAGTCTCCCAGGGTGCGGGTCCCATGCAACTTTCCAAAGCCACCATGGAGGCGATACCATCATTGTTATCACTGCGATGGCTGATGGAAGGGGCCCAATGTGCCCTTTCATTTTAAATATTTCCCAATTGCAATGCAGTAAATAGCATCTTATATCACCCATAGAAATAAGCTCTTTGGGGTCTGCAGTGATTTTTAAGAGTCTGAAAGTTTATGAGATCAGAAAAGCTTGACAACCTCTCTGGTTTTGAGAGAGTGACCAAAGGGGCAGGAAGTCCCCCACTGTGAGAAGTATTTGATCTGGAACCTGAGTGGGATGCGCAAGCAAGCCATGCTGGTGGCGTCTAAGGAAAAGGCTGTGGTTTCTGGCAAATCGGAAGCTGGCCATTTATGCTAATATAACTCCATGAGTTAGTTATAATGTTTTCAGGACGTAGGTTTTAAATTTAGCTTTCTTCTGAATTTATTTGTGTTCATTTTCATTTATCTTCACAATTATTGATAATGAGAAATATGAACCTATTATCTTTTGACTATTAATTTAGAAAGAAATGTATATAATGCTTTTTCTCTCTTTGTGCTACAATTATTTTTTTAATGGTAAATAATCTGAATGTAAACCTTTATAAGGAAATACTTAGAGATTGGAACGAACTATGAAATATACAATTCTATGATTATATATGTCATGTCAAATCCCATGCATAAAAGCATTCTTGAGCTATACACTTTAATTAAAGTTGTACATTTAAATTTTAGTTTTTGCTCATCCTTCCATTGTGCACAGATGTAAAGAACTGAATTATTGCACAGTATGAATGCTTTATACCAAAGCGCAATTTTCCTTATACACTCAAACTTGGAAAAGCAAACTAATTAAGCCAGTAACTTTGGTTGAATCTAAATCAGTTTAAAAAACTAAATGAGTACTTATGTATTCCTGGGACCATTACAGTTTTAATTTTCACGTAAATCATTATGCGTTGAAAGCGGCTGACCAGATGAAATCGATATTCTGGAAATAGACTTAGAAATGAAGTTTAAAAACACACCTGCCCATAGAACAACCACATCACTGAGTTTCCTTGCATCACAAGCCATTTCCCTCAGTTAATTTTAGGGATGGTAGATGATGGTTCGACCACTATTTTCAGGGAAATCCTCAGCAAAATTCATGCATATGAGCTTTCTAAGTTACTAATGATGATTAGAAGAAAAGAATCAGTTTATCACCAATAGCTATTCTTTTTAAAAACATATTTATTTATTTTCATTGTACTTTCCATGACCATTTATCACCCTTATAACCGCTTCCATCTCTACCCTCACAGCCCCCACAATCACCACACTGTTGTCCACATCCATGAATTCTTATTTTTTTAAAGATTTTATTTATTTATTTTTAGAGAGCGGGGAAGGAAGGGAGAAAGAGAGGGAGAGAAGCACTGATGTATGGTTGCCTCTCACATGGCCTCCACTGGGGACCTGGCCCGCAACCCAGGCATGTGCCCTGACTGGGAATCAAACTGGCAACCCTTTGGTTCACAGCCCACACACAGTCTACTGAGCTACACCATTCAGGGCTCTTTTTACTTAATCCCTCCACCCCCTAACCACCCTCCATAGTTGTCATCCTGCTCTCTATCTATGAGTCTGTCTCTATTTTGCTTATTAGATTTCAATATATGAATGAAATCATATCGTATTTGTCTTTGTGTGGTGGGCTTATTTCGCTTAGCATAATGTTTGCCAGGTCCATTCATGCTGTAGCAAAGGGTAAAATTTTCTCCTTTTTTTTTTTTTTTGCAGCTGAGTAGTATTCTCTTGTGTAAATGTACCGTAGTGGTTTTATCCACTCAACCACTGATGGACATTTGGGCTGCTTCCAAATCTTGGCTATTGTATATCATGCTGCAGTGAACATAGGGATGCTTTGATAGTCTTTTCAATTAGTATTTCAGGTTTCTTCAAACAAATTCCTAAAAGTGGAATCACTAGGCCATAAGGCAGTTCTGTTTTTAATTATTTGAAGAAACTCCATACTGCGTTCCACAGTGGCTGCCAGTCTGCACCACCAACAGTGCACAAAGATCCCCTCTCTCCACATCCTCACCAGCAGTGGTTTGTTGATTTACTGACGATATCCATTCTGACTGGTGTGAGGTGGCACCTCATTGTGGACCACTAACTATTCTTATTCCAAGTAAGTTTGTAAATTGACAAGTTCATCCAGAACCCGTAAAGAAGAAACTGCTCCTATAAATGCAACTTGTTGGTAGTACAATTTAAACAGAAGTCAATATTTTTACTTTATAGAATTAAATTGTAGTTAGATATGGCTAAAGCACTTTGAGCTTGATTTAAATCAATTTGATAATCTTACAAAGAATTGGCAGGTTTTCTCATTGATTTTGTAACTTAATAACAGCTCTTTTGTGTTATATGTATAATTTTCATCTCCCCTTTCCTTTATTCTCACTTATTACTTTCTATAAAAAGAGTCCCCCTTTCTCTTTATTTGATCTTACTCTAACAGTTTACTTTCATTTAAAATAAAGTAACAACCTCCAAATGATTCTTAACCTTCCACAAAAATTGGATAGCGAGAGGGTAAAATGCACACAAATTCTCTGTCAATTACAGTGTGTGTGAATCTTGTTGGCATTATTTTTCAAGGGTTACATAAAGATTTTACATCAATTTGAAGGAAGCAATTTAACCTAAGAGCAGTTAAAGAATGTTACTAAACTTTCTAACAAAGATAAATCTAAACAAAGCTGCCACCCTCAGGTGTCCACTCTTCAACATGCCTGTCTCAGTGTATAGGTTTTATCACTGTTCTCAGTGTCTTGATTTAACAGACTCACAAAATATTCATGAGCACTGATTCCAGGCATTGCCTACTTCTCTAGTTGTTTATTTCAGTGCATTCTTGTTAATAACACTTTTCTTTTAATGGTAAAACAATCCTTTGGGATTAAATTAATAACTACCCTTCAGAGATCTTATTTTATTCCTGTGGCTTCAGCTTCCAATACTGATGACTTTAAGTCCTAAAATTTAATTTACATATAATCGAACTTTGATCTTGGAAATCAGACATCAGGGTAGGCTGCATGGAAGAAGTGACATTTAAACAGCACTTTAATAGTGACTTTTGAGGTCGATAGAGAATGGATTTTCAGGCCGAGAGAACAGAGAGAATTTGGTCTTTCTTATCTCTTGTTCCTGTCACTGGATTTTGCTAGGTTTTGCTTTTCATTTCAAGCAGGCCATTTTAATGTTCTACCCTTGACTGTCTCATGTGTAAAATGAAAGCTCACAGGGTGTTGAAAGAAAGCAGTAAGTGACATATGGGACAGTACTGTCATAGGTTTTCAGGACAAACAGATTCTAATCAAGACTTTATTGTTATTAGACCATGTGGCTCTGTAATTAGATAATTAGATAATAATACTAATAGCTGACATTTGTCAGCAGTTTATATTTTTTAAGCACTTATACATCTATTATCTCATTAGGTGCTCAAATTTGCAGAAATTAAATTTGTAGAGACAGAATGATGAAGTGTGGTTACGAGCAGACACTCAAGCCCGACTGCCTTGCTGGCACCAAGACCCACCGGCAACTCGGTGGTCTCTGCTAGTGGCACCCCCAGGTCTGCCGACATAAATGGGGATGACAGTACCTTCCTCGCTGCAGTCTTGTTACTTTGCAGTGGGCGATTAGACACCAAGTGCCCAGGGCAGTCCCTGGGACTCGGAAAGTGCTCGGGAAGGCTTATTTGGCATTACCAGCATCATCACTGTCATCACCGTCTGTGCTTTCACAGACCCAGAGTGGGTGGACGAGAGCCCGGGACTGATGAATTCCAGCCCTGGGTTTTTTTCCCAATACACACCTACCGACTCCATCAGCATGACTGTGACCTGAATAACGACTTGGAAATGCCACATTGTAGGCCTCTGGCCTTTTCTGTATTGTCGTAAAGAGTATAGTTTAGTTAAGGTTTCTTGTATGCTGGGACTGGTGTTCAGCTAAGAGGCAAGAAGGGGTGATTCCAGATGAAGTCTCTTTTAAACCGTGCAAACAAAATGAGTACACGTGATCATGAAAACACTAAATATCTAATTTATTTAAGAAGAAACTATCTATACATGGGTGTTTGTGTTAATACAACCTATTAGCAAGTCTGAACTCTTACACAGAAAATTATCTCGGCAGTCCCTCCACGTGCTGAGGTGAACCTGTGCCCCACGGAGGGTGGACGGCAGGCTCCCCTCAGTCACCACCTGGAACCGCTAAGGAGAGATTCCGTGGGAAGTCACACAACCTGAGGTGTGAGATGTCCCCTGCAAACAAACCGACTTCTATGTAGGGATGAACTTTTCAACCTTAAAATGTTGATATGTGTATGGGACCTTTGACGTTAAAGGCTAACCAATTTTGGACTTGGAGACAGAAGACAGGGACCCAAGTCTCCTCTTTGTTTTCCCAAGTGAGGGACACAGGCCGACCTCTGATGTCCTCCACGCCTCGACTTCCCCTTCTGAGAGTAAGGAAAAATATACAAGGGCCGTTTTCTCACAGGTGGCTCCGTGGCCTGCAGTCAGTTCATATATTTGAATACATAACGAGGTGTTGGTGCTACATGCAAGATGCTTTGCTCCAGGTGTCTTTCTGGGGTCAGCGGCAGATTCCATGGCCCTCATCTCTGCAGGTCCCTCAGACTGTCTCCCCTCTGTCCAGTAGGGGTTACTGCATCTTGATCAGGACAAGGACACACACACTCCCTCGAGTCTTATCAATGTATCAGAAAATCGTTTCACTTCCTCTTCCTTGCCCACAGGCCTGAGTCACTGTGGGTAGATACCTGAGTTTAGTCTTGTCTCACAATGGGGAAGGTTCAGGAAGGTCAAAGAGGTCACTGTGACCCTTCAGTGTTCTGGAGGCATACATACCAGAGTGTGCCTTCTGCTTTCTGTGACCTCGGAAGACATTCTGACCCACTGTTCCTCACAGTTGAAGTTTCTTCTGGAGCAGTTAACGGCATTAAAGGTGAGATCCCATTTTCCAGATTCCTAGCTGGAACGTCAAGTCTCAGCCTCATCTCCTCCCCTCATCACCTGCATCGCCCAGATGTGCGTCGTGTCCTCAGGACTGAAGCCCAATTTGCCACTAACCCAAGGGAGGCTTGATGGAAACTCCTAAGTTTTGGAGGGAAAAAAATCATAAGTTAAAGCCCAAAACAATACATGCTTTTAAAATCTCTGGAAATTTGGTATTTTGTACCTCAATGCACAATAGTGTTAGTAAAGCTAATCAAGTATTAGTTAATAGAAATTTTACTTCTATTATAAAGTAATTAATAATTGTTCCATAACATTAACTTTTCCTATATTCTCATAAATCTCTGCTTTTCTAAAATTGAAGTGAATAGAATGCTTATGATTTGAAACCTAGTGAGTGATTAAAAAATCATTCTAAAATGCATGCAGTATTTTATCCATTGTCCTGACTGCTTCGTGCCTGTCGGGTGATACGCCATCGCTATAATATTATGATATATTGCTCGTTGTTGCAATTACCTCTGTCAGAGGACATCTAGGTTTTACGCTTGAGTTGTGTGAACAAAGTAATGAGATGGAGAATTTGGGCTTTTTTTTTTATTGAATATTGATCAAATATAAGACTGATGGTAAAAGATGAGCACATCTGATGATTTCAGATGTATATTTTAAGAGCACATAAATCATACTTTTAATTGAAATTCCTCTTAAAAAAGAGTTTCAATTGTCGCCTTCGGATCCTACATGAAAAGCATTTGTAGGTTTCTAGAGCTAATTTTATGAATCTATTCAGAAGTCATAAAATTGTTTAACTTGCTAACTATATCTAAAATAAAGTTCATCAGAGTAAAGTCACACTCACAAAGTCACAAAGGAGTTATTTATCCTTTTTAAAAGGCAAATAACCAGGAATGCAACTCTTTTGCTTCATAAATCATGTTAAATTTCTACATGGAATTGAATATATTATTTAATTCCAGAGGTCTGTGCACCATTGTATCTACCTCAACTTTGCTTGTCCTGGAGGTTCTTTATCATGGGGGAGGGGCCATAGCAGGGCTGGGCAGAGTGCCCTGAGAGACACAGACAAAGAAAATCTCAGTGGGAAGCTCCCCTGCCATTGTCAGGAGGAATGGTGACCACTAGCTTCAAGGGCTTTAGCTCTGCCACCATAGCTCACTCTCTCCCACTGAGTTGACCTTCGGGAGGATAGGGACCAAGGAGAAAACCCTTGGCCACAATCTGTCACTGTCCTCCCAGTACCTACCTCTTCCTCCTCCTCCTTGTACTTGGTCCTCATCCACCTCTGCCCCCATCAGAGGTGCCCCTTTCCCTCCCAGAGCCTCTCCCATACCTCGGCCTGCCCATCCCTCAGCCTCAGAGACCCCCGCTGACTCTGCGTCCCTGCCTGACAGTTTCCACAGCCGCAGTGGGGACAGTGTGTTCCCGGCATCTGGAATGAAGCTCTCAAACCGCGCGCTCCCCACAGAGGCATCCCGTAGCTGGCGATGAGACCTCTAATGCTATCAGAATGGATTAAATGACTTTTTGCAGACGATTGCAAACTTCACCATCTGGTATATAGCGTTTTCTTGGGACTCTATTTTCTAAATTAAAAGAAAAAGGATTACAATTGTACTTTTGTTATGCCCTTCATGATGAAATTGGGCCTGGATAGAAAGGTTTTTATTTTGCTGCTTGACATTTTTCCAGAAACTGTAGAGATTCCAAAATACCAAGCCTTTACCCATGTCCGTTAATTGGCTAATTATTCAAAAGCTAATGATGAAAAAGTATTTTTGCATCGTTTAGAACTTCTACCAGGGTATCAGGAAAAGGGAGGGTCTTAGATGGCAAAAGTTACAGAAGCCAATATTTTTAAAGGGCAGACACATTATTTTACACAAAATAAGGTTTATGTCACCTCAGATCTGCAGTCTCGGCTGAAATTAAAAACCATGTTCTATTCTTAAAAAGAAAGAAATAGGGATCTTGAAATTTGCTCACGCTTCATGGAAATGATGCCATTATCTAAAACAACCAAAGAGAAAGATAAAGGACGGGGTAGTGATTATGCCATAGTCTGTGTGGATATAATTACCTTCCATCCCAGAAGAGGTAGCTCTGTTCAGGGGGTAAGATAACGTGGGAACGCTTGTGCTGCCCAGTCCTCCTCCCTCCGACTCACCCTACTTACCCCAGTCCTCTCAAACACACACAGTAGAAAATGGCAAGTATACTTCCACTCCTTTCTGCTACCTTTAATTCCCAAAGCAAATATGAAATGTGGCTGAAGAATTTTTTCTTAAAGAGAAAATAAGCAAACTCTCACAAGAATCCCATTTATATAAAATTCAAGATAAAGCACCATTTCTTTTGCGAAGTATAATTACACAATAAAGCCAGGCCCTTCTTTCGACTTCTCCATCACCTATACTGTCAGCCACATTAACACCGCCGATTGTCACACTGTGTCCTGTCTTTGTTCTCCTGCTGCGCACAGCTGTGATGGCAAAGATTACCAGCCGTCAGAGATCCCGTGAGATCAGGGTGAATTCCACATGGTAGGAAGAGCTATTAATATTTTAAACACTGTCAACCCTTCAGGGGCTGAGGTATTACATCACTATTTGTACAATAGAATTTGTTACTGATTGGAAGGTTTGAAGGATTTCAGCAGCCCGATAATTAAGTAGGAGATATAATTATATTAACGCAATTAACATGTACTAAAAGGTGGACTTTTAAGTGTTTCTGATATTGTCTGATCCAAAAATAACTACTTGATTAACTAATTTGTCTCAGAAGAAGTGTCTATGTAGGTCAGGATGAGATCATTTGAAAAAAAAATTCTACTCTTTTGAGAACTTCTAAACCTCCAAAAAAAATCTCATTTAAGAGCCGGAGTCAAATTATATGGTCATTTTAGTTTTCAGAATTCAAAGCCTAGATGGCTGGAATCGTGCGCGTGTGATAATTCTAGGCTACTCTCAATAAATAATACATGTCATTTCTGCTTCACTGAGGCTGTCACTTACTGCTCTAAATGACTTTCAACACAGGGCCCAGCCTGCTCTCCCAGAGTGCACTTCAGCTCAATTCCAAACCTGAAGGGTCCTTCCAGTATCCAGCCAGCTACCATAGCAACCAGACCCTGGCCCTGGGTGAGACAGCCCCATCGCAGCTCCCTGCCCGCAGCACCCAAGCCCGAGGTGCAGGCCAGAGCTTCAGCCAGGTATGTGTGGGAACTGGGCCTTCTGCTGTGTTGGTCGGGGGTCCCAGGGAGTGGGCCGGGAGCAGGGCTGTGTCAGGCCACAGCCGTCCCTCCTGCCTTTCTGTGGCCTGTCCCACAACTCACTAAGGATGCCTTTGGTGCTGGGAGTGACAAAAGTAAATAATAAAATACCATTATAGAGCAACACTGAATTGTAAATGTGTTTTGTTTCAGAATATCTGAGAGGTGCTCATGTTGTATTTATACTGCATATATTTACCTGTGAGAATACATGAATGTGTGTCATTACTATTTCTGTGTCTATGTGAGATATAAATAGGGCATACATTCTGATTTGTGCATGCACCTGGAACCATGTTTTTTCTCTTAAAAAAGCATGAAGTTATTATTTATGGGGTTATTCATATAAAGAAACACAATATAAATGCATAATAAAGTGTGTAGAACTAATTGTGATTAATTCAGGAATGGTTATACTTTGTCAAGCGTGATTTTGAAATGTGCCCTTAGTTGTTTCTTTAAGGTGTTTGTTTACTTGTTCTTATAGTTTCACCACACAAATGTGTTAGCTGCCAGTGAAACCAGTTCCAGATTAGTAGCCATTAGAAGTGGCTACTAATCTGATTTTTTTCCCACAGATGTAAGTGTTGTGATAGATTGACAGGTGGGTGGATGGATGGGTGGGTAGATAATTTTTGTTTCAATACCTTTAAAGTTTAAGCTATATTCAGTCAACTCAGCAGAGTTAATATATTGGAGGTCTATCTTGTCTTCAGCTATTTTAAACCTCTTTTAAGGGGTATGGGCTGTTTTAATTTCTTGCTCCTGAAACGAAGAACCTGCAGCTCTAAAAGCATCCTCTTTAGCTGATGAGATTAAATTCACCCTGTGTGCATTTATTGGCCAGTACATCTGCCGTGTTACCCACCAGTGGCTCCTTTAACAGCCAAACCCATCTTTTCACCAGTTTATTGTCATTGTCCATCCGTGAGTCTTCCCAACTAAACCGAAAGCTACTTAAGAGGAGGTTCATTTTCATGTTAATCAGAAGCTCCTTGCCATCCATGTGACCCCCAAGAAATGTCTGTAGACAGGTGTCTGCAGGAGGCAAGGTGAGTTAGAATGGCATAGTATAGTCCCTGTGAGATGCCCATTTTAGCTGATGTGGACATACAGGAAGCGAGAGCTGAGAAGTTTCAGTTTACTTCTGTTACTAAGTTAAGTTATTGCCCAGGAAAATATTAAAGGTATAGTTGTGTTCTTTCAGCAATACCTTTGTCCATCATCGGCTTTGTGAATTTTACCTCGGGAGGCTGAGCTCTAGGATCTGTAGATAAAAAATGGAGTGGGACGTAAAGGACTCTCTGAGAAAAGAGGCCTGTCCCTCATCGGGGCTCAGTGTGTGACCACAGCTCAGGAGCTTCCTCCGTTTGGATGGAGAAATGGAGGTGCACTGTGCTTGAGAGGGGCAGGGTCTCGGAGGCCAGGCTTGATGGGAGGGAGACGACAAGGATCGCTCTGCCCTTCAAAGTGCTGGCCTGTTATGCCCCCCTCACAGAAATGTGAAATGAAGGGACATCTAACATGGGTTTTAATTTATTAGAAAAAGTATTTCATATTTGCAAATATACATTTGTGTATCATTTATAAAAACAGTCACTATTTTATTACGTATGAACTTTGTATACCATTAAAATGTCAGATGATGTTATTATATAGAAAATATTATAGAATTTTTAAAATAGAATTTTGTTTTATTCAAAAATGCAATGGAAGCCATATGATTTCTTTTTCTAGGTACAAATTTTATGTATATATTTTAATTCTTTGGATGCAAACAAGCAGGTTACAGCTTTTTTGACCCTTGTACCCAGCCATACTCTCAGGTGTAAGAGGCCGCATTCAGAAATGGGGCCCATTTTTATACTCAAATTAACTTCTGAAAGCTATGAACTTTCCTTTCTAAGACATGTAACTAGTAAAACAATAAAGTTCTGCCTTATTTCATTTTTATCCTGAGCTCATTTATTACCTGTGCTGGGCTTTTTTTTTCTTAAATATCTAAGACCCATATAATTTAAGTTGAAAATACTGAATCAAGTAAAAAAAATCAGTATTTTCATATAATTGAGCATCGTGGAAAAGGGAAACATCAATATAACATGAAAAATCAATTAACTCATCAGCTTAGTGTGAGCATCTTGTAATCCCATTTACACAGAGCTATGCAATAACTAGCTGTTAAATCAAAGCTTTCTTATAAAATTAATAGATAGCACTCATTAAGAACCTAGAAACAATATGTTTTACACACATCCTCTTATTTAATCCCCCCAAAAGGGTATATTACTACCTACATTTTTAAGGCCTGGAAACTCAAGGTCACACTACATTTAGAGTTGTCTCACACCATTTTCCTCCGGCAGCATCAGTAAGAATAGGAACAGAATCTTGACTGGATTGAAATCTGATCATTCTAGGAGAGAGTGTTTCATAGTTTTATTTTATATATTTCCCACTCAGTTAAATAAATCCAGAGTTTGTTTGAACCTCTTAAGAGGAGTATAAATGTGGACAAGCAAGGCAGCGATGCATCTGCTTCCGTGTTGCCAGGGTTTCCCTGGTCCGAGTCGGTTCGGTCACCCACTGAATGTGGTGGGAGTAAAACAGTAGAAGCTTTACAATGACAAGATTGGGCCTCACGTTGAAAGTCTGCTTTAAAGTTTAATCAGAAAGCATAGCTAAGTTGTAAACCCATCAGAGCACTGAATTGGAAGTCATCAGGGTTCTAGTTTGAAGACATTGATGAATGTGCGTGTTCGAGGTGACAAGTTGGAGGCAAAGGTTATTGGCCATGCTCACTTACCTGGCGGATGGGTAGGATAAAACCTGAACCCCCACACCAGGGGTTGTTCTGATTCACTGCATTAATAGGAGTGAGGCTGTTGGTGACTCTCTGAATCCTGTTTATTTTAGCTTAGCGGTAGATATTGGTGCCATGACTTACTTTCAGCTTTAGTGCACTGCAGTATGAAAGGCATGTTTTATTGAGCACCCCATAGGACCTGGGACTTCAAAATTGTCAGAGAAACGCTGAACAAGTAAACCAATATATTCACTCAGCACTTAGCATTTTACCTCAAAGGTAGGGAGACCCATTCCCATTCTCCTAGCAACTCCATCAGGTTTTCTTGGGAATCCCTCTATTCTAGTGGTTCTGACTGGTGTTAAAACCCATTCCTTCGAGGCGAGGCTAATATTTAGAATATCCTGTAGTCAAAAGAGTTCCAGAATGGGCTGTTAATGTTCAAATTATGGCTGCAGAGGCCAGACCAAGTTAATAAGGTCAATAATCAACAGAAAAACATTCCATTTCTTGGTCTTAAAGAGAATGTGTAATTGCAAAACAAAGCAAGTGATTTTCAATCTCAGTGATTTTCAATCTCCTTCATAAATCACTTTGGAATGCAATTTCAAAGCAGTATCACAAATGTTCAAATTGTCTAATTTCAATTTTTGAAAGTCTAGCTTATTTACCAAAATCAATGTTTGAGTGATCAACACTCAGCTCTCCGCCAAAGCTATGGTGATACGTCCATAGCCCACATTGCCCATTGTACCGGACTGAATAAACATCGTAATAAAACACTAGCTGTCGTGCATTTCCCTAACTAAAACCCTTGCAAGTCATTCTCCTGAGACCCTAGGGTGAGTTTGTGGGGCTGGACTGGAGGTAAGAGAGTGGAAGGTTTTTCCCAAGGACCCCAAGGCTGTTCTGGGCAGCGGCATGAGTCCATGCCTTGTTACTCCTTTTTCTGCCAGCAGCACTCTGCTCAACTACCCTGCGGGCCCTCTGCCCCGGTTTCTAACACTCTGAGTTACTATCTTTCCCTTCCTCCTGCAAGCCACCCTTGGCCTTTGTGTGGCTATTTGGAGGTGCCCCAATCAAAATACAGTTATTCTTTCACTGACATTTGTGTTATTCATTTGGGTTATTCTTTAAAGCATTCAGGATGTTTATTGTGTACCTGCTGTATGCCATGAGCTGATGTATCTGTTTGGGATTGAATAGTACAGAAAATAGGTCCCTGTCCTAAAAGAACTATTCTAGAATCAGTGATAGGGCCTTAGAAAATCAACACAGGGAGTCCATCCCATCATTTGTTAGAAGGTGGTGATTTCCAGGAGTAAATGAATGCAGATTAGGGGAAGTGGGATTCAGAGTGCAGTGTGGGGTGTGGCATAGGAGGTCTGTGGAGAAGGTGACATCTAGGCAAAGACAGGAATGAGGAGAGGGAGGCAGCTGTGCAGCCATGCATTTGCTCCTGACGAGGCGGCCTGGAGTGTAGACAACTGCAAGGAGGTCAGGGTTGTTAGAATGGGGTACAGGTTTCACAAGGGGATGAGAGACCCAGTCATTCATTTATGGGTTTTGTCTTTTACTCAGATTGAAAGGAGGAGCCAGTAGGGAATATTAAGCAGATGTACCACATGGCCTGACATATATGTTGACATATCCATTGTTCTGTCACATCACATATAATAATGCCCTACAGTGGGTTGCATGTAAGTCTGTTTCCTCCCATAAGATTGCCTCGCTGCCAGAGTGGAAACCTCCAAAATTCATCTCCACGCCCCAAGTAACTGATCCAGGGTTCACCAAGTGCTCATCAGGTTCCTCCAACCCCAGTTTTATTCTTTATAATCCTACTGCCAACGTCTGTGGGTGGGGAGACGTTAACGGAGCTGGCTGTCCTCCAGGCTCTGTCTGTTGTGCTTCCACTCACATGCAATTTCTTGAGGATTATGTGGAACGCAGAATGTAAAACTTCTGGCACAGAGGAGCCCCTCTAAAAATGCCGCTTTCTCCCCACGTCCAAACACGAAGTATCTCACCAAGTATTTTGTCATTTGAAAAAACAAAATATGAAAGGTATAAGAAAGTAGTACAGAAACCTAAAAATTTTTAAATGACTTTCCTGTTCTCCAGCAGAACCGAAGCATGTGCACATTCATAATCCCAGGGAAATGGCTGCGTGCTGCAGGAAGTTAAGAACTGTGTGAGAGTTCTGTAAGATAAAACTGAACCAGAGTGGACTCTCTAGAAAAGCAATAAGCTTTTCAAGGAGCAAAGTTGCCATTTCTTTTTGATCCGGCCTATCTAAATACTTTAAGTTGCACTGACTTCTGTGCCTTAGAAGTTCTCATTTATGCTAAAGCATATTTTATATATATATATAATTATATATAATATGTGTGTGTGTATATATATATATATATATATATATATATGCTGTCTGTCCACTTCTGCCAGAGGCTGATGTGTTCGTTGAGTTTGGAATATTGCTGATTGGTGCACTCTCACATCAGGCAGATATGAAGGTCAAGGGAATGAAGAACTCTGTGGGTGGAGAGACACAAACCCACGCAGTACAAAGGAGGAGCAAATCCCCAGTAAACACTGACTTATTGACTGTGGAATGATAGGGGTTATACAGACAACTAGTGTGACATCTCTCCAGTTTGCTTAATTATGACAGAAGTTGTTGACTTGTAAAGAGAAATGGTGCTAATGAACTTGGAAAACACAAAATTGAAGAGATATGTTTCCTGTACAATGTGTACCTTCTGCAGCATTTATAAGAGAAATCATGTCACTTTATATACTTTCCTTGGCATATTTGTGGGAAATTGGCAGTTTATTTGTTTTTAACAGAGTGTTCAGATGACTACCTATTGGAAATCCTTCTTTATTGTTCTGCTTTAAACTCTTCTCTCTCCATTTTTCTCTTTCCAGTATAAACATATTTAATCTGGCTTTAATAATTGAAACCTTTTTTTGTGGCAGGGAGGGTTGTGTGTATATTTTACTATAATATTCCTTGTTCTGAGCAAATATTTGAGTTACTGAAGTCATACTAAATGAGCATCTTGCTGAAATAAAAGTTTTATGTAATGTAGTTTTGCCAAAGCTCAGGTTTTTTAGAAAGCTTTGCCATCAAGAAATCCCTCCTCATATATTATTAGAGACCAATTTATTTAAGACACTTATGCCATCATTTTATTTTTTCTTCTAAATGTTCTTTCCACTGGAAGACCCTATTAATGGCCATACATAATGCTTTTCAGAATACTTATTTATAAGGATTCTAATTATACTTTTATTAAAGATAGGTCAGAGGGAAGGAAAGCCAGTGCCCAGGATGACTTATTGGCCCTGGGAAAATGGATCTGCCACTCCCTTCATTTAGTGCAGTGACAGGGACAGTGTGATCTGCAAGGTTTCCCTCACACTCGCTCCCACCTTTTTCATGATGTTGGAACCATCACACAAAGAGAAAGCGTTGAGGGTGGTCTCCATTATCACCTCCAAGATTGTAGCTCTCATGGTCTTTTGAATTGAGATGTTCTCAGCAGAGGAAGGAATTCCTTCCAGGTGCCTTGGTTTTTCAGTCATGTAAGTTTACCTCACTCTGGGCACTTTCAATGTCAGTACAATGTCACCACCAGGTAAGCCCAGCCCTTCTTTCCTCATCCCAGCAGCGATGACTCCAGGAACAGCGTGTGAACTGTGCACAGAGGCTGCCGTTTTACTTTGTTTCATATTAGTTTTTACCAAAGCTAGCACTCCTCAAGGGCATTGCTAGACAAGGCCCTTGATGATTTTCCTTGGCTCTTTCCAAAATCAAACATTTCTCACAGAACCAGGAGTTATTTTAAAGAGTGGCATTTCTTCTGAGGGCAATTTCAAAAATGAAGTAAAATTTGCGGAGCAATAACAGTACTGTTCAAGCACATTTGTCTCATCTCAGGGAGTAAGTTCAAGGGCCCAAAACTTATGTGGGGGTATAGACTCACTTTTTAATTGTATCATATTAACAGGACATTTCATACAATGCCTAGGAGAGATAGTCAGCATTGTGGAGTTGGTGATTTCTCATTTCCAGGTCGTGAGAGTGAATGTCTTTGTCCATATTCATGGGCAAGCCTAACTCATCTTAGCCTAGGAAAGCTCAACAGATTCTCAGACATTTTAATCAGCATGTGTAGGTGATATTACTAAGTCACGTTACCAATTTGTTCTGGCTTAGAAGTGGATTTCTTCAAAGATGGTATCTTAAAGCCAAGTGCTATTATTTCTTAGTATTTAAAAGGGACTCAGGCCTTTTAACTCATGGAAAGAACAGCCTTCCGTCCTTGTTTTGACTTTCCCACTGCCCCGTCAGCACTTATCTCTCTTCCTTTGCATCCCCTTAAGTGCCCAGCCCCATTCCTTCCTCACCAAACCCAATGCCTTGTTGGCATGTTGTGGCTCTTCTGTGGCCCTGGCCCGGTGGTTCCGCCTGTCTCTGAAACATGCTCACCAGCTTCACCTCTTAGGATGCTATTTTCCCAGAACCACTGTTCCCAGCAGTGACTTCAGTCACCACAGCCAGAACTGTCTACAAAGGGAAGACACTGGGAATTACTAGATTGGCTGATCTCTAGTAATTCCAAAAACTGACAGGTGATGAATATAGCTGATGGGGAACAAACTATTTACCCCAAGTCATTAAGCTTCCCCCAGGGAAGCCACAGGGACTCTAGGTCCCCATTCCTGACACTGTGGGCCTGGCTGCCTAGCACTCTGGGAAAATATCCTTATGACCCATAGTTAGGGACCTGGCTGACAATTTCAGGAATGTTGGCAGGTCTAAATGCACCTTCACAAGGACTGATGGTAAATCATGGGCCTGCTTTCTAAAATGCAGTTCCGCCCAGTGACACAGCGTACCCATGATTGAAGGTCAAGGTTCCGCAGAGACCGGCCCGTCAAGGCTCTTGTTAACTGGCTGCAAACAGTGGGGTTTTGTGTTTGTTTCTTTGTTTGTGTTCTACGCTGCCAAATCCCCAAAGAATGAAGATTATGTAAGATTTCAAGCTCAAAGAATAGTTTCAATCACCCCATGCCATATCTACCCCCTTTACAGAAGATACAACATGAAGGGATCTGGAAACAGCTCAGCTCTGTACGGAAGCTGATGCCACATTCTGGTCCAAGAGTGCCAACACTTCAGGGGCGCAGACTCTCAGAAAAAGCAGTGTCATTAGTGAGAGCCAGATAGTTTTCTGTACAAACAAAAATACAACAATGATAGATCTCCAAAGTACTGTCGAGGTGAAACACTCCATGTAGGAGGATTACAGGGAGACCGTCACAGACATCTCCTTATTTGTACATGGAATATAGCGGGCTCTTATGAACAGTTTATTGACTTAATGAGTGAATTAATGCATGGAAGTTGAGAACTGTTAGTTAATAGGAATAATGTAAATATGGCCTGAAGTTCCATTTCAGTGTTTTTTCCACTAGACTTTGAAAATATGCCTGCCCATAAACACTTTTATAAAATAGGTATAAATGCATTCCACATGTACACAGGAGGACTCAGGGTACCTAGTATGTACATACAAACATACAATATAAAAATCACAATGGTAGTGTATCCTAAATCTGATCTATCTGAAACTTATATGTAAACTATAATGCAGATGGAATATTTAATTTATCAGTGTTTTGTGGAGTTATGTATATTGCTTGTGTCTCATTAAAACACAATTCCTACATTTTTTAAAAATTTAGATATAATCTACATAAGGCATCCATAGAAATTGGAAGTAGTATTTTTCTTTTTTGTCTCGATGAATTTCCCATAATGGGAAGCAAGGAAGGAATGACATTTGATGTGCACAAAACTCGGCCTGCCAGGGGCTCTTCAGTCTGAGCACCCACCTGACAGTGTTCTGCTTGTCAACTTTCCATAGACAGACCCCCCCCCCCACTCTGGAGAGGGGGGCCTGATGCACAAAGCAGGCCTTCAAAGGGCTGGAAATAAAAACACCGGCAGGAGCTGGTCCTGTCAAAAGCCCATCCTGAGATCCAGGACGGTATCAGGGCCCAATCTTCTCCAAACAGATTGAAAATTTCTCATATTTTTCTTTTTCTTTTAAAGGTGTCATCATCAATGAAAATATTATTTCAATTGTCATTGTTTGTACACACACACATTTCCAAATATACTTAGGGAAGAAGGGTGTGCTAGTCTGTTTTTTTTTAAGTGAAATTTTGCAATTCTAACTTTAAAATTGGATTTACAGTTCTATAGTATTAACACACTTTGAGATTCCATGACAGTAAAGTGGATGAAATTCTGTGTGTGCTAAAGTGAGTTTACACTGTGTTCAGTCCATTGGCCGCGGCAGTAAGAAGCCATCCTATGAAGTGTGCAGGAGGCTTAGGTGGAGACTCTCCTGTCCCTAAATGGCAGAGAATCATTCAACAAAATCACTTAATGGAAAAAACCATAAACACAAGAATGAAACAAGCTCCCAAAAGACTACTGGTTTGTCTAACTGACACTAAAAACATATTTCTCAGTTTAGCCCAAGAACCATTTTTAGACACTTACTGCCCCATAGGACATCAAATGGAGTATGATTTCCCTGGATTATTTATTGTAAACTGCAGAAGGCCTTATGCGACTATTCTGTCCAGTCGGGTGGCCACTAGCTGCGTTTGCCTATATAAATTCAACCCCATTCAAATTGGGTGAGATCAGACTGGGCGCGTTAAACCCCAGTGCCCATTTCAAGTGCCCAACAGGCCACTGTGTCTGCGGGCTACTATGTTAGACAGTGAATATCTTAAACGCTTCCCCGTGGACAATCATTCTGAAAGACTATATAAAATGTCATTGGTTATGTGTTTCTCTTTTCACGTAAAATATTATTGGTCAAATTTCACCAAGATGTTACAATATTTAGAAATATGTTTCATTGGTTGCTGTTGCCTGTCAAAATAGCTGGAGCTAGTGTGGCAGTTTTCAAACTTCGGGAGATTTGGGACCATTTAACAAGCCTTATTAGACACTAGAATTCAGCAGAGTTAGCATTCCTGAGACTGGAAGTTCCAACCAATGAAAAGAGAAGCATTTGCAAAATTTATTCAAGGTTTCCCGAGGATCCGTGTCATTCTAACATTTCAATTTAAATATTAAAATAGTATATAATATCGGTATATTTTAGTACTTATTTTAAATACTTAAGCGTTTATTTTACTAGGAATTACACTACTTGGTAATAGCATCATTAATGTCTTCTAGGGTTATTAATATTGCATATGCAAACCATAAGAAAAAGTGTTTGTTCTCTTGTAAGCAGGGGGTTCTCCGTATACCCTCTAGGATTCTTTCTCCTTGTACTCCTGTGACAGGACTTTACAGAAGTTCCGGTCCCAGGCTTTTCTGTCTCGTGCCAGCTGGGTTCTGTGCTGATTAACGTTTCTCAGGTCCCAGGAGAGCTGCAGAGGAAAGTGAAGGAAGGAGGTGACTATTGTACCTTAGCAAGTGGTTCTCACACCAGCAGCATCTGCCTCCCTCAGAGACTGTTAGAAATGCAGGTGCTCGGGCCCACCCCAGGCCCCTGAGTCTCCATCTCTTCTAGGTCAGTGGCTTGCATACTTTAGAGAGCACCATAAACCCCTGAAAACTTATTAAAACACATGCAGGCTCCTCCCTCAGAGTTAGTGACTTAGTAAAGGTGGGGTGATGCTGCTGATGGTCTGAATGCTACCTGCTGGAACAACCGACCACATTTGGAAAACCACTGCTCTAGGGATAACTCGTTCTCACATTCGTTTGCACATTGGAATCACCTGGTGAGCTTCCAAAAGCCTGGCGGTTGAGTTTCACCTCCAGAGATTCTGAGTTAAATGGCTAATGTACAGCATGGATACTGAGACTTTTTCAAAAGCTCCCCTGATGATTATAACATGCAGCCAGTTTGAGAAGCCCAGTTTGTACATTTCATGCTCAGAACTTCTATCAGGAGGAAAGCAAAATTGGATCCAAGCACTCCCAGGACTCTAGAAGCTGCTGGGATATGTCTCTGGAGTTCAGGGTAAGCTTAGCGGTTCTGCACATTTTCTCCACCATTCTCCACGCATGCGCGTGCGCACACACGCACACACACACCCCTCATTGCCAAAGACTTGGGACAAGCTTTATTAACAATTCTGTTCATTCATTCTGTAAACACTCTTGGCATCCCTGCTATGAATCAGGTTTTGCTTTAGTTTCTGGAGGCACATCATTGAATAAATCATGGAGCTTACATTTACTTTCCCTCCTAATATTAAACTCAGAATAATTGCTCTTCGGTGTTAGAGGAGAACTAGAACTGAACAGTGAACTGGTAAATACAGATTTTATTCAGAAATAAACATTGCAATAGGGAGAAAAAAGAGACCTCAGTAAAGAATGGGCTCAATTCCAAATACAACAACCAAAAGTGGGAATTTATATCTGAGGACCAGGATGCGGTCAGTGGCCAAAACATTACTAAGAGGAGACATCGGGACGAAGGGGTCTCTGTACAGGGACCTCTCGGGACTCTTGCTGAAGGGAGACCTGGTGATGAGACCTCAGGGAGAGAGGGATGGTGGCAGATGAGGAACTCCATTAGATACAGAGGGTGATTAGACATGAGGGGTGGGGTATCTGGCTGAATGCACTTAGCAGGAGTCTTGCTAAAACTGTACAGTGCAGAGATAAACACGGAAGTCTAAAAATCAGGGCCTAGTTCACCACAGTTCAAAGGGGCCTGACCCTCAGAGTTTGGTCAAGGAGAGAATCTTTGGCGGGGGCGGTGAAGAGGGAGAAAGGAGAAGAGGGAGAGATACTTACACACATGCAAATATATAAAATAGGTACATTACATATAAATAAATATACAGACACCCCTCACATGGAGAATGTCTTTCAACAGTTTGAGCCCCTGTCTTTCCAGGCTGCTCTGAGCAGAGGATTGTGACGCTACTCAATTAACTCCCTCAGATTTTCACATGAACCTGACATCCCAGATAAAATTTGGAATGCTGTGGGTGTGCGGATGAAAGTGCCCAGTCTGTTATTTGCCAATTGCCATTCTAAAATGGGTGGAGAGGCATAATTGAAACTTTTAATGGATAGCATCTGTTCAGTCTCTCTCCCCATTCCCTTCATCGCATCAGCTTCCTCCTCCCCACCCAATTCCCATCCCTCATCTCCAAACCTTCCTTCCCCACGTCTCTGTTTCTGAGTCTAATCCTACCCCTTTCCACACCATTCTGCTCTCAAAAACCCTTCTGCTCCTCTGGGAAAGCCTGGGAGATCCCAGATCTCCTTCCCAGAAGAGGCTGACAATGTAGTGTTTTCACTGGAATGCAAATTTGTCTCTGGATATGATTCAAGGACAGTGCTTCCCCTCCAACTGTCTCCGCCCCGGCCCTTGTTGTCTTCTGTGTTCTTGTAAATAAATGAGAGGCAACTGGCTTTCAATTGGAAGACACAGCTGCAGGGGGCTCTTAAAAGCCAGCTAAAGAAAGAGAAGCTGGGAGATTTGGAGCCCAGCATTAAAATCTAGAAGAGGGAAGCTTTTTAAGTCTTTTCACTTACAACTACTCCGATTCCCTCTAGAAATTCTTTTTAAAAGAATAACACTGAAAGACCACATATATTTATTCCAAAGCGGTATTTTCCCCTCCTTTTCACTTTTTTGCTCCAAAAAGCAGAATCAGCGGAACAATAGCATGGAATAAACTCTAGGAAGTATGTTAATTCTTGCAGCTTGGCCAATTTTGGAGGTAGAAACTGTATCCAGCGACCTGACTGTGGGGGCAGAGGGGAACGATTTAATATCTGGATTACTTATTAAAACCAGCAGATCGTGATTGCTATCAAGTAGATCGAGGTGGCCCTGCCGGGTGGCCTTTTAAAATCTTTCTGCGACTGATGGGATGCCTCTGCTATTCCAGAAACACCCTAGCTATGTAAGCAGAATACTGTCCCATTTTCCAGACGTGATGCCCATCCCACTGTCAGGCGGTCTTTGCTAGTCGGTTTTTTTCTTCCCCAGAAACACCTGCCTGAGAAGCTGAAGGGGCACCTCCGTCTGGATCCCACGCGCCGTTGCGCGCTCCGCCGGCGGAGCGCCCGGTTTCCCTCCCTCGCCGGGCGGGGCCCGCGCTGGGCGGGCGGGGCGCTGTGCTTCCCCCGGCTAAACGCGCGTGTTCTCTGCTCTCCCGCGCACAGGGCACCACGAGCCGAGCGGGGCACCTGCCAGGGCCCGAGCCCGCGCCGCCGCCGCCACCGCCGCCGCGGGAGCCGTTCGCGCCCAGCCTGGGCAGCGCCTTCCACCTGCCCGACGCGCCGCCCGCCGCCGCCGCCGCGGCGCTCTACTACTCTAGCTCCACGCTGCCCGCGCCGCCACGCGGGGGCTCCCCGCTGGCCGCCTCGCAGGGCGGCTCGCCCACCAAGCTGCAGCGCGGAGGCTCAGCCCCCGAGGGCGCCGCCTACGCCGCGCCGCGCGGCTCCTCGCCCAAGCAGTCTCCCAGCCGCCTGGCCAAGTCCTACAGCACCAGCTCGCCCATCAACATCGTCGTGTCCTCGGCCGGCCTGTCCCCGATCCGCGTGACCTCGCCCCCCACCGTGCAGTCCACCATCTCCTCCTCGCCCATCCACCAGCTGAGCTCCACCATCGGCACTTACGCCACCCTGTCGCCCACCAAGCGCCTGGTCCACGCGTCCGAGCAGTACAGCAAGCACTCGCAGGAGTTGTATGCAACCGCCACCCTCCAGAGGCCGGGCAGCCTGGCAGGTAAACGGCTCGCTGCCCACCTTCCCTGGCTCCGCCACGGGGGCACCTGGGCGCGTTGTGGGGGGCTGGCTGGAGGCAACAGCTGGGCTTGAGCAAAACTCGGGCTGGGCTTGTCTGTGGGCCAGGGTCCAGCATCTGCAGGACATGTTAGTGTCCAAACTAAAATATACCACTTCCTTCTTAAAAGTAATGCAGTCCCTCAAACTCTAATTCCTCCCCCATCAGAAGACTGACATTAGTAAAATTAAGTCAAATTTAATATAGAATCACATAGACCTGTTGATTGTGTCCAGAAAAAAGACCAAAGTAAATATCACTATATTTATGATTACATATTGTTAACCACACTCAGTTGTAGAAGAAAGTAATGGATTTTCCCCAAAGTAGACATTCAATTAATGTAGCTTTCAATAGTAGTGAAAAAAGTAACCAATCATGAATTGCCTTGACATTTTACTACTTTATTATGACGGGAATTTATTGTATTTTGTTTAAATTTAGTTAATGAGAAAAGTGAAGGACTCCTCACACCTGTCATTGACTTTATGTACATTCGAACAATGAAGGAAAAGTAACAGTAATGAAGTGCCTTGGATCTGTTACCTGCTTATTACGGTGGGGCTGGGCTGGACTGGGGCTGGGAGAAGCAACCTGCTGGTGCCTCGGTCGGTGGTACCGTAGGTTCAGCTACACAGGACACAATGATTGAAAGACTAATGTGCTGTCTCCTAAAACACCTGAAAACTATCCCGGATTGATTGGCAACGTTTTTCTTCTTATGAAAGTATTAGGTAATTGTGACATTCTAGTAGCAGATGCCATGCTCACAGGTTTACTTTTTTGACATAAACAGATGACTGTGAAGATAAGTAGGATAAAAAAAGGAACTTGCACACTGGAGGTGAGGGTTCAAGGGTTCATCTCTTTCATTCAGCACAGTATTTGCTGGAGGGAACCTGCCCCACACAACAGGGTGCAGGCTGGAACTCTGTTGCCCCCAAGTTACGCTAGGTGTGTTTACTGAAATGAACACAGTGTTCTCTCTCATTCACTTTGTCTTTAAGAGAATTTTTGAGGTAGATCGTTATTAATGCCACCCTGGTACTGGTTCCAAAGTATCTGTAAGGAAAGGACTGAGAGGCATTCTGGTTGAAAGAGAGGGTTGGGAAACATGTGTGGAAACTTTGTTTGATGAGTTTACAAATTACAAGATCATGTCAAAGAATGGGGAACAGGTGGAGCTTGTGGGATAGTAAAGCACCGTGACACTTTTCCAGCCACTGCACAAAAGAGGAAACTGATCCCAGAGAGTCCAGGTGACTTGCCAATGTCATTTCGTCACTGACACAGACTGGGGACAGAACCAGGAGTCTTAGTTTTCAGCTCTTTGTCCCACTGCTAAACCTGTGCATGTTCCACTGCATCATTTTAGTAAAAATCGGTAGTGCCAATCTGGGAGAGAGAGGGTGGGTGTGCCATTGGAGCTGAGACAGAACCCCACATCTCCTTATAACACTGAATTTATTAGGAACAGGTCATGAAAGTAGATATGTTGTGGAAACTGCTTGCACTCTAGTATCTGAAATGGGTGTTTCTGAGGGTTTGATGTGATATGTGTGTGTATGGGTGTTGGGGGAGGGCGGTGTAGACTAGACGGCTTTGGCCAGAAAGAGAACCACAGTTGGTCAGCACAGTCCCTTCTGCCTCCACTTTGATCCCTGTTTCCATCTGTTCTTTAAATCCTCTGACCATATTTCATTTTTTTGCCCCCTGGTGAAAAAAATCAACTTGCCATTGAATAAAATTTTTAATTTTAGAGTGACAATGAACACTTTTAATATTTGAATTATTTTGTTTAAAATTCACGCATTTAAATATTCATTTAAGATTCTTTTCATGCAGATTGCTGCTGGCAGTTTTTGAGTCTAAAATCCAGGGTGGGGCAAAGGTGTGTTTACAGTTGTAAGGAGGTGAAACAGCTTATGCTTGTATTATTATTAATTATTGTATTATTTCCCATATGAACAACTGCAAATCTACTTTTCCCCCTACCCTTTATTTTATAACTCCATATAAATGCTTCGTATGCCCCATTTAGAAATGAGAACTGTGGCCCAGGAAGGGCGTGGGCACAGACGCTAGGGTCTGTGGGAGATCAGGAATATTGGGGCTCCTTGGCTTTCTTTCCACCTAAATCTGGGAGTGTGTTGCCATTCCAGGCACCATCAACTTGGGGGCCACCTGGTTTACTAGTTGAAAATACAGATAAAGTCAGGACTGAAAAACAGCTTTTGGATTTTCAAGGCTGTGATTTTGGAGATTTGTCACTAATAACTAGGGTGCGTGAATAGGAGATAGGTAGTGACTTTCACTTTTAAATGAATTAATTCATTTAATAGTTGTTGATTAAGCACCTCGGATTCACTGGCACTGATTTAGAGCTTAGGGATACAGGAACAATCAATATTCACCAGTATCTCTGGCCTGGTTTCAAATGGAGAAGACAGAAAATCATCAGGGTAAACACTTTTGATAGAGTGGCCAGGGAAAGCTCTAACTGGGAGGTAACTTTGGATCAGTCATCAGGGAATCAGGGAGCTGGCCATGTGGACATCTAGGGAAAGGTGTTCTGAAAAGAAGGAACCACAAGTGCAAGGCTGGTAAGTTGAGATGTATTTGAGATGTGCACAGAACTGCAAGGACACCATTGCAGGTGAGTCAGAGAGAAAGAGGAAAAAGAAATGACATGAGGTCAGTGAAGTGACCAGTGAGGGAGCGTCTTGTAAGTCTTGATGAGGACTTGGGGACACTGGCTGTGCCAAATCTATGGGAACCATTGAAGATTTCAGCACAGGAGTGATACAATCTGACTTAACTTCTAACAGCCTCAGCCTGCGTGCTGTGTGGAGAAACACTGTAGGGGGTCAAGGGCGAAAACATAAGTTGGAAGGTTATTGCAGTAATCTAAGCTACAGATGATTTACGGCATGGGCCAGGATGGTGGCATGATACATCATGAAAAGTAGTTTAATTCTGGATGTATATATGGTAGAGCTGACTGGATTTTATCTGGACTGGGAAATGATGATAAAATAAAGAGGACTCAAGGATGTCACCCACCCAACAACCAGAAGAATGGAGTCATCACTGACTGATGATATGGGGTGTGCTAGAAAGGGATCTGGTTGGGTTTGGGGACAATGATTAATATTGAGATCTTGGATTTGGACATGTGGCATCTGTCGCATCAAAGTGCATATGTGAAATACACAGCTGGATATGTAAGTCAGTTCAGGGGAGCTCAGGCTGGAGATAAAAATTAGGAAGTCATCCCCAGGTAGAGGCATGTAAGGGCACGAGTCTAGAAGAAATTACCAAGGAAGTAAGTATTGGGAGATCATCTCCTGGTGAGCCCTGGTGCTTCCCACAAATGTGGAAGTCTGGTAGTTGAGAAGGCACCAGCCCAAGAAACAGATAAGCCAGAAGCATAGGTCAGTGTCATTTCTGAGAAGCCGAGAGCACAGCTTACATTAAGGTAGATTGATAAACTGTGTCCAGCACGATTAAAAAGTCAAGACAAAGGAAGACTGTTTGATGGCATTTGTTTAGTGGAGAGCACTCACTGGCGACATTGAAATAGTTTCAGCGGAGGGTAGTGGTAAAACCTTACTGGAAGGGAGGGTCCAAGAGAGACTGAGAGAAAAACTAGAGGCCGTGAACATGCACAGTTTCAAGAAGTGGTTGTTGTGTAGCTACAAGTGTTTCCAAACTTTGAAAAGTTCTGTGTGAGGACAGCAGGTCATCAGTTGTGCAGACACTTGGTGAGGAGCAAGTCTAAAGTTGGCCAGCGATCTGAGTGTCCCAGAGAGTGTCCCACCTCTCTGGGAAAACACCACGCCTTGAATGACACCTAGAACAGCAGTATGATTTCTTAGATGCTAAGTCATGAGACTCCAAAGATTTCTTAGAATATTATCTTTCTTTTTTTAAATTGTGTCTCCTCTCACTGGAGTTTGGTGCCTGAGTGGAACCCCAGCTCTCCTTGTTGGAGGTCCCTGACTTGTCCGCTTGAAGTGGTTTCCTCATGTAGGTTTTCACAATAATACTTATCTACTCTCCTAATTTCAGACATAAAGAAGGAAATGTATATAAAATACTAGTACATTGGCTGGCTCAGTAAAAGTTAACTCGTATTACCAAATAATCCCTATCACACTAATTCGGATGTGTAAGGAAGTCATTTGTTTTGACTTTAGACACAAAATATGTTCTTTGAGTCCCAAACCACGTCAGTCCCTGTGTTGGGCATACAAAGAGGAGTGAGGGGTGATCCTTGCCCTCAGAAGACCTCACTGGTGACGGATAGAAGCATGGACAATGTGCAGTCCAGTGCCCGGGTGAGACAAGTTGGTTCTGTGGGAGCTACCCAAGGGGCATGTAAACAGTGGAGATCGGCCATGCGCTGTGAATGCTTCCTAGCGGCAATGGCCCCAGCAGAGCTAAGCAGTACAGATGGAACTAGTAAGAAATGGGAGCTGGAACAAGTCAACGAGTAGAGTAGGGGTGTGGTGAGATGGGGTGTGGGCAGGGGTGCACATGACCAGCATACCAGGCTTTCCTGAGGCAGAAATGAGTGATGGGGTGGGGATGGGGGTGGGGATAAGGGAGTGACAAAGAGCTTGTACTTGCATCCTTCCAGCTGAAGGCTCACCTGATCATGTTGACATGCTAGAAACTTCATTCTGGGGGGCTGTGCGGAGAAGGGATTTTCAATGGAAAAGTAGGCAGAGAAACAGCTAGGAAGCCACTGGAAAAGTCCTTGCCTTCTCCCAGACCTAGTTATTAAAACTGTCACCCACTTATGAGACAATTCAAAAATGATCACTCGTAAGTAGTACAGGAAGAAGGCTAAATAAATGATATAAGTAGTTTTGACATTTTTCTCCTGAAAGATAGGTTGCTTAATTTTATTTTTTATCATTTAAAAGTTAAATGTGTTCATTTTATTCATGATGAATAAGATTAGGTTTAAAAATAACATATTGTGGTATAAAGCATTTGCAAATGCCAGGCATTCTGCCTGACACTTGGCAAACTGTATCTCTTCCTCTCCAGCAACATAGTGTGTTAGGTACAATTTTCACAACCATGCTATAGATTCAGAAATTGAGGCTTGTCAACGATAATTTTGTTGCCCAAAGTCACATGGCCAGAATGAAAGAGATGTGATTTGAATGCAGACAACTTTGTGTTAAGTTTCTCTAGACTCTTAAATATATACAGTATTTGGGTATGGGTAGCATATTTTTATGTTATTGAAGAAAATGGCAGGAATATAAAAAGGAAACACAAGGTTTCAACTTTTGTAAATGACTAAAGATTTTAAAGAAAGCAAGAATATCTCAAAAACTTGTCAACATTCTACGGAATGACTTTATATTACCAATTATTGTTCACTTTTGTAAGGAAGATAAGATAATCCTTCCATGTTCTGTTTTTGAGCATAATTAATCCTGTTAAAAATAGAAATCTGAGTTGTAAATATGTATTCAAGTTAAGTCAAACATCACAAGCATATTTTGAGGCAAAAGTGAATTGGATTAAATGTAGATCCTTAACCAACAATTGCAGCAAAAAAAACTGACTAACGTGGAGAGGAACTTAGTCAAGGCATGTCCACCTTGTCCCCCTGCCAGATGGACATAAAACCCAGTATTTTGAGAGGACTGCATGCTATAAACCTCACATTTCACATATTTGGAGATTTCCAATCCATTCCCTGACCTGCTAATGCTTCCAGGTACACCTGCTATAAGAAAGGGAAAAAAAAAAGCCTAATCCTAGATAAAAGCATTCTGATCTCTGCTGTCAGGTTCTCAAAGGAAACATGAAGCCTCCTCAGATAATGAGCTGGTTTGGTTAATACCCCTCACTTGAGATAGAGTCAAAATGCAACAGGATACCTGACCACCGGCTTCTTTAAACTGCGTTTCCTGAAGGTGAGCTTTGCATGCAGAACAAAAACACTTGGTCGGTTCTTGTGAATCTCCTGTTCACCCATAAGTTAAAAAAAAAAAAAAAAAAAAAGAAAAGAATTTCTAGTTTAGGTTTACTAATTAGAGTGTGATCAGCCTGTGAAATCAACCGACATTTAATTTCAAAGATTGGTAAAGTTCACTCTCCACTGAATTCACGGGGTTTTTGAAGCTGCACCCTCCTCCCTTGATCACAGAAGCTCCAGTGCATTTCGCTCTGGCCTGGCCCCTCAGCCCCAGCGCCCTCTTCGGATGTGTTCTCTCTCTGAGATCCCAGCCCAGGCCACCTTCTAGGTCAGCAAGCTTGCAGGTGATTCCCACACCTTGACCATTCCTGCTTTCACCATCAACATGACTGTTCTGCCCCGGCCGGCTGGCACGTTGGTTGGAGCATTGGCCCATACACCTAAAGGTTGCAGGTTTGATCCCCGGTCAGGTTCATACCAGGTTTTGGGTTCAGTTCTCTGGTTGGGGTATGTATGGGAGGCAACACACTGATGCTTTCCTCTCTCTCTTTCTCCCTCCCTCTCTCTCTAAAATCATTAAAACATACCCTCAGGTAAAGATTTTTTTCAGTGACTATTCTTTCAGCCACAGACACCCTGGGATTCTGGGACCCCATTTCATAGCAGAGAACCCTCATCCAAGTAGCCCCATGGACACCCCTGGTCTCCAGGCTTTGCCTCCGAGAGGGTGGATACCAAAATCTCATCAGAATACCTCCTCTTCATTTGCTGACCCCTGTATGACAACCTCCATCTGCTTAGAGACCCAGAACTCCCAGAAATGGCCATGGGGTGTTCCTTTGTAACGTCACTGTATGCACCATCCCATCACACTTATATTGGTATCTGACTTCTCTCCAGTTGTGTCTGGGTCAAACAGTAGCAGTGAGAGACTGTTTTAATATCCCATTACTGTGAGCTGGCGGCTGGCTCTGAAACTCAGTATCTGGGATGCTAGGTGGCCCCGAAGGCCTTCCTAATGTCTTTCTTTTTTCGGTGATTCACAAAAATTAGTCCCTTTCCTACCTATGACATGGCAACCTTGCTAATTAAAATGGAATGAACAGGTTTTTGTTTTGTTTTAGTAGGAAAGTGGCATCTTTATGTAGAATTCTATTAAAGCTTTTTGTAATGTTATTGATACTTACATGATTTTGATCCTGCTTAACTAGGAAATGTAAATTTAAAATATGAAACTCTATTTTGAACAAGAGTTTAAAGGTGGCATACTCTGACCACTCATTTGCTGTCCCTATGTCTCAGACCCCTTGAAAAATCACATAGAGAACTACAACAGCAAATGATGTCCCAAAAGAGACCAGAACACAGAGACTAGAGGCCGGTGGGTGGGTGTCACCAACAAGTAAGCCTTTTTAGGAATTTTCTAGAAAGTAAAGTAAATAGGAGCAATAAGCAATTAAAATGTGGACGTTTCTCCCAAGAATCTGCTCTGCCAGCACTGCGGAGGTAGATTGGCTGTCTTCAGTGAATTCTTGGGCAGGCTCAAGGGTCAGAGTTGGACTGAGGAGCTGGGGAGACAGAGGCCTAACAGTGAAGAGATCCATTGAAAGTCAGGGCTCGAGGCATTTCTTAGTTGGCTGCCTCCTCCCACTCACATCCCCTCTCCTACCAACATGTTACCACAAAGCCAGTGCCTACTCCAAGGTCAAGAATACGAGCTGAAGGAACTGAACCAATGGAGACATTGGGCCTGTGGCCTAGACCCAGTTTAGTTCCCACAGGCCTGTGGGGCAGGGAGCTGGCAGGGGCTCCTCCCCTGAGCTTGTCCCCCTGAAGGAAAGTACCAGCCTGGATGCCCCGCCCTCTCCTCACGAATCTTCTTTGGGGACACGTGGTGGGAAAGAGTTCTGTGTAGATGGTAGCAGAAGAGATTGCTGCTGGGTTTTCCTATCTCAAGATGATAAATTAACAAGCATTACTGAGGAATTGGGAAGAATGAGAAGCATAAAAAAAGAGTAAACTGTCTCTCAGCAGAAACAGATAATTTACCAGAAAAGAGATGAAAAGAAACTAGAATAACTTCAGGTTAAGTTCTAAAAAGATTTAAGATCTTATGTGTATTAAGTAAAAACTATATGATATACGAAAGGATCGAAGAACCAGAAAATGTTTCTAGGCCACAAAAATATAACTACCCAAAATAAAGATTTGATAGGATGACTGGATAATAGTCAAGAAATCCCTGGGAAAGGAGAACAAAGCGAGGCGGGGCTGAGACAGAAAAGCTCAAAACAATGCAGCAAGAGCCTTGAAAGACAAATCCAGGGCATCTAACTATTACTAGAGTGCAGGAAAGAGATTGGAGAGAAGAAAGTCATCGGTGAAGTAATACAGAAAAATTCCTCAGAGCCAAGAGACCTGTGCCTTCATAGGAAATACCCTATGCTTGGAGTCAACAATAATTCGTATTATACATCATGAAATTTTAAAATGCCAACATAGAAAGAACCTGATGCCCCTGGGGAGAAATAAAGCAGATGCCATCTGACTTGCAGTAGTGATATTGGATGATAAAGAACAATCCAGGGATGCTGGGGTAAAATATTGTTCAACCTAGAATCTATATGTAGCCAAATTATCCATCATCATAAAGGGAGGAGCACATATTTTCAAACTTCCAAATACTCATAAAAATCTATCTCCTGTGCACTCTTTCCTGGAAAGTTACAGCACTTGAGGATGTATTCAACTAAATAAGGGCATAAAATAAAAGAAACATGATGCCCAGGAAGCAGTGGACACTAGAACGAAGTTCCAGGGCAATGACAAGCAGTCCCAGGTGCGGGCGGGAGGAGGGTGGTAGGGAGAGAGTGGGGCAGTGGGCTAGCCAGCAAGGAAAGGTGGGACCCAACACGAAAAGTCCACAGTCATGAAAGTAGGTGTAAGTCCCAAAGAATCTAGGTAATTTTAGTGTCTGAGGATGAAACAAGTAATGGAATGAGTAAGAATGATTAAGGAGGGAGGGAGCCTTGTGCATATCTGGGGAAGAATATCCCAGGCGGAGGGAACAGCCAGTACAAGGCCCTAAGCTGATCATTCTTGGCCTCTTTGGGGAACAAAATGGGGCTTCTCTGAGACTGTGTATCTTCTCGTGGGGATAACAATTATACAGAGTCATCACAAAGATCATATGAGACTGAGATTGTGCCTACCCATTTTTACTATTGTGCTCACACATTAAGATGGCTCAGTAAACTGTAACTATTGTTACTGTGGAGACTCATATCAGCCAGGCTGTATTGGGAATTCAGAGAAGACTCCAGGGATCTTGCTGGTTTGGAAGGAGGATGGGAGAGACAGTCATTCAGAAGTAGCTGTAATACCATGTAGTTAGGGTATGAGCTGTGAGAGGGGACCAAGGGCTGGGGGAGGCACATCCAGGTAGGAGCCCGAGGGAAGGATTCTTAACAGAGGCAGCATTTGAGGTTGGTTTGAACTAAGTGCAAATGTGACAGGTGCAAAGAAGAGTATAGGTCAGGAGGAACAGAGTCCATATTAGTGATGATAAGTGTCCTTTGCTGCTATGAGTCCTGGGGACGTGGGAACATACACGAGATGAGGCTGCATGTGTTCTGAGGGATGCTCTCCTCAACTGACTCTGAAGAGGTGTGACCACATTCAGGATGCATTGCAGAGACAGCGATGGTTTTCCTGAGCAGAGGTTTGAATTCATTTTTTTTTATCATAAAGGACACTGAGATTTTCCTTTGAAAGAACAACTTCTCTAGAAGGCCCTTATGCCTCTTTTCAGTTGGGATTAGAATCCCAGGTGTACGTAAAAGAAAATTCGAGACATTAGAGACTGGAGCCAAGATGAGGGTGTGTGACAAATGTGAAGAGAAACAAATTAACACGGACCCAGGTCTGGGTCCCCGTAAATGAACCAACTCACAGGCTATTCCCTTTTACCTCCTCGAGAAACAGGCCAGGTAATGTGCAGCCCATTGATTTTTCTGGTAGTGAACTCTGAGAATCTGTCACCTTTCTTTAATGCTGCAGGCCAGATGGGTGACTGGTAGAAATAGGAGTCTACAGGAAACTGCCTTTAGCTATAATATTGTCTCAGAGAAGGAAATGGCAGACTGGGAAGAGAGACACGTGCAACCCCGTGTTTCTTGGCCGCCTGGACTGTGGCTTCTGAGCTGGGTCCTCAATGCCTATCAGTGGCGAAAGCCTGGCTGGTATCTGACCCCACAGTGTGTGTTTCTCACACCTCTGGGCTCTGTGGCCCTAAACTTCAGGTCAATGGAGTGTTGGGACAAAAGCCCCTGGGTCTCTTGTCAGTGCCTATGCATTTTAGGTCATAGGTGTTAGGTGAGTTAAGTTGGGCAAACAGACCTCCATGCTAGCTACTCACTTTAAATGTCAACATCAGTCCCATGATTATAGTTAAGTAGTATTTCTGTCATAATAATAATGAGGTTTTTAAGTATTTAAATTACTTTTTCACTTACAGTTTACATTCAGTATTATTTTGTATTAGTTTCAGATGTACAGTGTAGTGGTCAGACAATCATATACTTTACAGAGTGTCCACCCAATGTTTCAAGTACCCGCCTGGCCCCATACATAGTTATGACGATGTTATTGACCCTATTCCCTATGCTGACCTTTACATCTCTGTGACTATTCTGTAGCTTACCAATTCATAGCGTCTAATCCCCTCACCTTTCTTACCCAGGGGCCAACACCCCTTCCCTCTGTCAGCCATCAGTCTGCTGTCTGTGTCTCTGACTCTGTCTCGACTTTGTTGGTTTGTTTTGTTGTTTGGATTCTACATATAACGGAAATCATATGGCATGTGTCTTTATCTGTCTGAAGTATTTCCCTTAGCTTAATACCCTGTGGGTGCAACCATGATATAGCCGAAGATAAGATTTCATTCCTTCTATGGCTGAGTAGTATTCCACTGTGTACATGTACCACAGCTTTTTTATCCATTCATCTATGGGTGGGCTCCCATAGCATGGCTATTGTAACAAATGCTTCAGTGGGCATGAGGATGGATATAATCTTTTGAATTAGTGTTTTGGGTTGTTTTTTTTTTAACATATTCTCAGATGTGGAATTACTGGGTCATAAGGCTGCTCCATCTTTAATTTTTGGAGGAACTTCCAACTGTTTTCCACAGTGGCTGTACCAGTTTGCATTCCTACCAACAGTACATTAGGGTTCCCTTTTCTCCGCATCCTGACCAGCACTTGTTGTTTGTTGGTTTATTGATGATGGGCATTCTGACAGGTGTGAGATGGTGTCTTCTGCAGGTTTTGATTTTCATTTCTCTGATGATTAGTGATGATGATTAGTGATTATTAGTGATATTCTTGTGTATGGCATAAGAAGGTGATCTACTTTCATGTTTTTAGCTTGTATCTGTCCTATTTTCCCAGCACCATTTATTAAGTAGATTGAGTTTGTCCCATTGTATGCTCTTATTCCCTTTGTCATAGACTAATTGACCCCATAGGCATTGGTTTATTTTGGGGCTCTCTATTTACTCCCATTGATCTCTATGTCTGTTTCTATGGCAGTACTCTGCTGTTTTTATTACTGTAGGTTTGTAGTATAGTTTAATATTAGGTAATGTGATACCTACTACTTTGTGCTTATTTTTTAAGATTTATGTTGCTATTAAGGGTCTTTTGTGTTTCTATACAAATCTTTAGATTATTTGTTCTAAATCTGTGAAGTACACCACTGGTATTTGGATAGGAACTGTGTTGAATCTATAGATTTCTTTGTGTAGTATACATATTTAATGATGTTAATGCTCTGTATCCATGGGCAGAGTGTACATTTCCATTTATTTGTGTCTTCTTCAATTTTTTTCTGCAGTGTCTCATAATTTTCTGAATACAGGTCTTTTACCTCCTGTGTTAAATTTATCATTAGGTATTATCTTTGATTCACTTGTAAATGGGATTTTTCCTTAGTTTTCCTTTCTGATAGTTCATTTATTGGTGTATAAACATGCAACTGATTTTTGAATATTAATTTTGTATCTTGAGGCTTTTAAACATTTTTAAAATTTTTTATCAAGGTACCGGGGATTGTGCAGAGACTATTTTAACAGATGTACAAATAACCTTAAATAATTAATAACTTAAAATTTATCAAAATGGAGTTAATTTTCAGCCAAGCCTGCATTAGAATTTCTTCTTCTACAATATTTAACCAAAGTCTATTTTGTAACTTTTATTACAAAATTGCTTTCAAATATTTAGTCCACATTAAACAGATATACACAGATATTACAATGCATGTATTTATATTTATAATACATAAAATTTTTGTTTATTGTGTGTTCTAAATATAGGACAAAATTGCACACACATCCACATGTACATATACACATGTATGTACATGTGCATATACACACATACAGGGTGGAAGAAAGTAGGTTTATAGTTGTTCATATGGAAAATAATGCAATAGATAATAAATAATAATACCAGAATAAATTCTGTGTTTCACATATTCACAATTGTAAACCTAGTTTTGCCCTACCCTGTGTGTGTGTGTATGTGTGTATATAGAGAGAGGCTTTGCATTTGCTGTTGAATAACTAAAGTGAAAAGTCTACTTAGAGTGCTATGGATTATCACCAAAGCACTGACTTTGCTACAGAGAAGAAGGTATCCTGCACTTTCCTACAGTCAGAGGAATCAGGGCATTTGAGTAAGTGCACACATGGACCCCCCAAGGGCAGCTGAGACCCCTGCGCATTTCAGAACTTATCACTCCTTCCCTAGCAGGTAGTCAGTAAATGTTTTTGACTGACTGTTGTGAAGTAGCTCATGGGTGAAAGCGTTATATCCCATTGATAACCAGAAGTCATCCGTAGGGAGAAGCATGGACACAGAGGCACCAGGCTCTCCCATAGTGACTGAAACATTAAAACATTACCACCAGCTACCAGAAAGACTTGGGTCCGTGGGTATTGAAAATCTGTAAGATTAAGCATCTGCTCCCTCACACCTGTGTTTCCCAATTCTTGGGAAAGTGGCTTCCTGTGCATTTTGGGTCTCAACTGTAGCACTAACAGAGGCCTAGACAGCAGTGCAAAGGATGTCATAGGCTCACTTGTGGAAACGGCAGCTCTCCCAGTGTAGCTCTGGAGATCATAAGAAATAAGTAAATTAGAGAACAAGAAAACAGACGATGCTTGGGCTGTGGTGTCTGTATCCCAAGGACCTGTCCAGGTACAGGCAGGTAGAGACTTGGCAGCAAAGGGAACTCAGAGAAAACCATTGATTTTGACCAGTGGACTTGAGTGACCCCTCACATTTCTGCTTGCTATGTACACATCTCTCAATAGACTTGAGAGCATTGGCTTTTCCTGTTTGGCCTCCCAGACAGGACCTAGGCCCACAAGTGCTACGTCATTACAGAGAGGGAGCCCACACGCAGCCTCAAGTGATCTCTGCATTTCCTGTTGTCTCTGGCTTCATCCTCTCCTCTCCTTGGATGGATTGGCAACATGCTAAAGAAGTCGGAACCTCTCTCAGAAGATAAGCCTCTTTTTAGTAGTTGATGTAGCAAAGGGAAGTCCATAGGCATTTCTCTTTAGAATGGAAAACACACACACTCACATGCTTACATACACAGGTTCAGGTATGAACCATTCAGGTATGATTCCCAGCTGGTTAGAAGCCTGTAGTGCCACCGTTCCCTCCGTGACTGAGTTGGTTAGCTGGTTGTTGTTGCAATGGCCGCAGACTGTCCTCACACCTGGACGGTCTTCCAGCAAATATGTAGCATTTGTTTTACATTGCAAGAGTCGATGGAAATCATTTTCTGTACTAGAAAAGCATCCCTAGCATCATTACAATACCATACTAATTGGTGGTTTAGTAGTAAGTCTTTACATAAAAACAACAGATGAAAAACAGGGTGGGAGAATTATAACTATAGTCTCATTAGTGGTGCATTGCATAAAAAATGTGTTTCAGTAAATATAACTAGTATTCAAATAATGGTTATTTATATATAATTCAGTTACCGTATACATTCTAAAATACACACACAAATATTAAACCTTTAAGCATGAAAGAATAACTAAAAACTCTAGTGCTCCCAGAATTATTTATTACACAACATAATTCCTCACTTCTCCAAGTTTTTTCACATGCCAAATATTATATTGAGTAAAAGAATAAAAATTTAATACAGTGTTGTTATAAAAATGTATAAATTATAAATAGAATGACTAATCTATGAGGCAGTTATTTGCCCTTTCCCCTGTAAATTATATTAAGGGGTAATGGTTTCTTTTTCTTCTGAACTTATCACCAAGGCCCCTGGATGGCTGTTGGTGAAACATATAAAGCAGTAAAAAAAAAAACAGGTACAGGAATAATACATTTTAAGTTTGCATTTTAAGAAGCTAAATATCTAGTTCTTAAAAAGAAATCTATACAGCCTATCTATGATATATCTAATTCAATCATATTAAAAAGACCTGCGTTTAAGATGCTGAGGCACAAAACATCTTAGTTCACATATATTTCAAAATATTTGAACCTATATATGGAGAAATGGCACACATAAGCCAGGTCTTATCTGATAAAACCCTTCTCCTTGTCCAAACGCTGAGAATATCATCTGTGCCCTTTGATGGTAAAAAACCACATACATGAAAATGAAAACTTAGCTTCTGCTCCCAGAGCAGGCAGCACTTCTGAATGCAGGATGGGGACTTCTGGTCCCTTGAAGCTGAAGCCTCTCTATGTCTCCTGCTTTGTATCTCAATATACAAAGGAAAAGGTGGGCGCTGGCTGGCGTGGCTCAGTGCATCAGGTGCAGGTCTTTGAACCAGAGGGTTGCCGGTTTGATTCCCAGTCAGGGCACATGCCTGGGTTGCAGGCTGGGTCCCCAGTAGGGGGAGCATGAGAGGCAACCACACATTGATGTTTCTCTCCTCTTTCTCCCTCCCTTCCCCTCTGTCTAAAAATAAATAAATACAAATTTTACAACAAAAAATAATGAAAAGATGGACCAGGAGCACCTCTTTCTGGATGCATACCATGGAAATATCCATAATCATTTAAGAATTAGGTCTCGGAGCCAGACCCCAGGTGCTGTCCCTGTGTTACACTGATGGAGCCTGAGAAGCAGCTGTTGAAAGACAAAGTGACATTCATTGAATTTTATCCACCTCGTTAATAAAGGAGACTATCTGTGAGAATGTGAGCCTGGCCATTAAAACCTCTGATGAGTGACTACTTAATAAAGCACCAAATCATAGATCACTGTGCATCCGCAGTAAATTAGGACAACAGGAAAATCACAGGGAGCCCGGCTTCTGGTTCTTTTTACCCAAGACGCTGCTGCCAGAGCTGTTCCTGGGGAGGAGGCAGGTTTGGGAGCAGATTTTAGGAGGCCCCTCCTGGGTAAAAATGAACAGAGATTAAACTTTTTTACAATATCATGTCAGAAGTTTTTTATTACACACAAATCTAAAGTCAAATTAGCTTGCCCTTCTGTACAAAAAGCTATTATGGTTCAAAGCTTACACCCTTCCAGTTTCTTATTCTGCCCAGAGTGAGCAGAGGATGTGGGGTACCTGAGCGAGTCTTTCTGGGGGTCTTTCAGCAGCTTCCTCAGGACTGTCTCTCACTTGAATGACTGAACAATGGTTCCACTGAAGTTTTATTTAGAATGACTTCTAAGAGATCACAGGACACATGATCGTCACTGCAATGACCCCAGCCCCAAATGACACAGAAAATCAGATATTGCCTAAAAACTTGTTCAAAACACAGAACCTCAGGCCCATCCCCAAACCTACTGAGTCAGAACCTGAAGTTGATGGGGGTACTCACAGGCACACGGCATTTTGAGACACACTGGAATACACGGCTGGCACGCTGCATGCTACCCTACACCCCCCTCCCACGGTAGGAAACCAAAAGCAGGTATCGGGGACAGGTGCCAAACCACCACGGTTTACCCACTGCACTTCATTAGTGTCAGTACCATCTTAGTAGGTTTCCTCAGACTCTTCTGTAACTCGAACTTGTCTGTAGTCCATAAATGCAAAGCCACATGACCTTTGACTGAAAATAACAATGGAAGTGGCCCATCTTAAGAATGCAAAGATAACAGACTCCACAGAGCTCATTATAGTCCATTGCCACTGTCTCATTACTTCTCACATGCTCGCCTGTCAGAAGAAAAGAATTGAACAAAAGAAGCCTGTTTTTCTAACAGCTAGGGGAGAAATGTTTGTGGTTAGGAAGAAAATATAAGAATGAGGGGTGTATGCCTTTAAAAGGATCAGGTCCCATGGACACTTACTGCTGCTTACTGACCCAGGATTTTGGCTTTTCAATGATTCTTACTGGAAAGTATTTGACTCCCAAAAGTTGACAGTATTCATTTGGTAAAGGTGTGGTGGGGCTTCATAATCACAGTAAAGTGTATTGGAAATGTCATCAAGAAAGTTACAGGAACATTTAAATCCTCCTGTGTTTTGTAACTTGCCAGAGACTGTGAGCATTCAAGTCACTTGTGATAGCGGCAAAGCTGTGTCACCAGCTGCATTTCCTTAGTGTGGTGTGTGTAAGTCTGGGGTTTATAAAATAGATGCAATAACAGGGCACTTTTTGCTCTCTGAATCATACCATAGACTATTTTTATCATCAGATGGCCTGCTACATTGAAATTATTGGGCTTCGATGCAGTTTTACCATCAAATGCATATGAATTAATAATCTCCCTTGTAAACATCAGTCCAAAATAGGGCTTCTGGCCTATTATAGAAAATGGGTCCATGTATTGTAACATTTATAACAATGTGAGACATGATGGGAAACTCATTCAATGAATTAATGATCACTTGCAAATGAAATTTAGTTTATGGACTTGACTCAGGATACACAGGAAATATTTTGTATCATTTAATGGCTGAAATCAATTTCCTAATAAGCATAGGAGTAGAAAGTAGATTTTGGAATTTTGATTTGAGTCCAAAGCAAAAATCAAGAATAAAACAGGTAAATCTTCACTGAGGCAAGGTATTCCCTTGATCTAAGATGTAACAGTTGCATATCTCAGCAATTAGCACATATATATGATATAACAATGTTAACCAATATTCCTTTTATATTCACTTTTATATTCCTTAAAGTGCTTGTTTGTTGATGTCACATTTTCCTTTCAAGTTTAATGATAACATATATCAAACCAGACTTTTTAAGAGGTTCAGAATCCACAAAATAACTCTTTCAGAGCCATAAACATCAGAGAGGACAGGCTGCTTAGCTGCACGGGCCCTAGTGGTCAGGGAACATGCCCCTGACATCAGGACGGGTGCTCAGTGAGGGGGGAGTGGGAGGGGATTTGTAAGGGGAAAATATGCTTCTTTTCCAGGCTCCACACTTTTCTGTAAAAGTTCAATTTTGCCCTTCAAAGATGTCATTTTGCTAATAAATGTCTGTGCATAAACTTTGCAGTTTTTAAAAACCTGAATTCCTAGATTTTACTTTGGACTGACTTTTCTTTATAGAGCAAGAAATGTATACATAGCTTTTCTTCTATAGAAAACAGCTCTTTATCTCAAAAATAAGAGCATTTATCTCCGCCACTTGTTTACAACTGAGTTGAGTCTGCTTGCTTTAGCCAGCTGACCCTGACCTCTATGTCATTTAGGCCCTTCTTCCATTTCTTTGCAAATAAGCTTTTGAAACTGGCTCCCAAATTTGAAGTGAACAGCTCAATGGCAGTTTGTCTTTAAGAACCTAATGTTGATATTGCCAAATGAAAGCATGCAAACTTTTGTTTTTTGCATGCAAAGCAAGTGAATTTGCATTAAATTAGAGAGCCATAAATTATATAGTATAGAAATACAAGAATGTGAATGGGTCATAATGAAAAGTGAATTTGTTTCTTTCTATTTAGTAATGGCATAGCATGGTAGTAAAGGATATTTGTAAAAAGCAAGAAATGATCAATTGAGGGCTGTAACATATTGGATCTTTACTTCTTTCTTTCTTTTAAATATGCCTATGTCCTCTCTCTCTGCTTTATTGGGGACAGGGTGGTTCTCATTCTGGCCCCCACTCTAATGATGAAGCATGGGGTACCCATTAAATGCACAGTGCGGCTCCCCACGCAGATGTACTGAGCCCAATTCATCTGGAAGTTGTGTTCAGGAATCAGCATTTCCAAGAGGCCCCCAGACGATTCTTTGTGGAATAAACAAAGGTTTGAGAATTAATCACGTTTTAAGGAATGAAAATTCTAATGCAAATATACATGTCTATTTAAGCTAAATCTTTAGTTTTGAAATTCTCATGAGTTTGATCTGTTGAATATTTCAAATCCTTTTGATAAAAATATAGTTACTGTATGAAATTTTGAGTTAAAAAGTATCTGTTTAATTCTTACACCAAACCTAGTATGAACGCACTTCTTTTAAAACATGGTTTCAGCGGGAAAGGGGGCTGGGCGAGGTAGAAGAGGGTAAAGGGGGACAAACGGTGACGGAAGGAGACTTGTCCCGGGGTGGTGAGCACACAGTACAACATACAGATGATGTAGAACTGTACACCTGAAACCTGTATTATACTATTAACCAATATCATCACCATAAATTTAGTTAAAAACACAATGTGGACTAAATAGGTACTAATAGAATCACTTCTGTAAATACCAGGACACGGACCTCTAACAGACGGCCTTTTCTCTGGCTGCTAGTCCCCCGGGGCTGGGGAATAGGCGCCTTCCTGCCGTGGCACCTTCTGGGCCTTACAGAAGTTTCCTGCTGAGATGTCAGATGCTCAGAAAGAACCTCTTGGTGCCGCTCCCCCCTCCAAACAATAAACCCTCAACACTTTGTCCGCTCTCTCCTACTCTATTTAATTTTTCTTCAGCCTTTGTCTCTCTCTCTCTGTACCTGTCTGAATGTGATCACCTACTTATTTTCAAGACCAGAGCCCTGTCTGTCTTAAGCACCATGGTGCCCTCAGCCCCTAGAAGTTGCCCAGCAGCTCCATGAATAGGTGTTGAATGAATGAATATATTGAGCAATATGGATTAACTGGTACATAAAAATGATACCCGTACTATCTAGCATGTAGACATTTATTTGCAAATCAATCAAAAAATGATAAATGTTGCATATTGCTGGTCAGATGGAAACAGCCTGTTGGATCCTCTGACCCGGTAAAAATTTGGGGTTGAGGATGAGGCAAGGAAGGCAGCGAGGGATGCTCCAGCCCTTTCAGCTTCATAATTACTTTCCATGTCAACGACTCCCTGCTTGTCTGTTGCTGGCTTCCTGCTAGATTAGCAAATGTTTGTTATCTCCCATTTGCAGGTTTAAGTCATGCCATATCTATTTCTAAAAATGATTCTACCTTTTCTTGGTCATTTTAATGTTTCTTCCCCTTTTGAACTTAATTCATTCCTGCATTTCTTGCAATTATCCATTCCAAAGCAACCCTATTTTTTAAGAAAATAAAAATAAACTGTAAGATTTACATTTTCACAGTATTTTACTAGAGTATCAAAAACTTATTTATAATATTTCAAAATTAGATCTGTGTCATTTTTAAACTATTTTGATGGTACAACCTGTTTGTTTTTTCTCCCAATCAAAAGAACGGTTTCCTGAGTTAACATAGTTTGATTCTGAGCCTGAAGGACCTGACCATGCCTGTCATAGTCACGCCCGTTTTCCTACATGTTCACTCTCATCTCAATCCTCCCACAATTTCATGCCACACAGATGCATGTATTGCTATCTGTGTTTTTACACTTAAGGAAGCCACAGTTTGCAGAGACTCAGTGACTTCCCTTGGTTCACCCAGCTGGTTAGACACAGACCTAGGGCCCAAATCGCATCCTTTTATTTTAGGTTATTTGAGCAAAACTGGCTCAAGAAACAGCAGTAGAATTGCTGCTTTAGATGCTACTACTTTTGACTTCAAACTGTTGAACATCATATAGCGGTACTCATAAAGCCACCTCTTGTGCACAGAATTTGATGGTGAGCCATGATCACTGGCTTCAACATAGGACTGGCTCATGTAAATCAATGGTGGTGCTGGCGGGAAGCCGCCTGTACAGAAGCAGAGGGTACCAGAGGTCAAATGTTGTCTCCAGTGGTCCAGTCTGCCCACCCCTCAATGCTAGAGGACTGAACCCTTTCCCCTGACCCCCTCCTTCAATGCCACAGCCCAGTGGCCAGCAGCAGGTTGGGTCTGAGCTGTCTGAGCATCCATTCAAGTCAGACTTAGCAGCAGTGAGCAGGAGACTGACGTTTCAGGACAAATGGTAGCTCTTATACAGCAACTGCCTCAGGCCTGGTCTTGAATCAATTTGCAGGGCTCTTGGAGGTATAGCCCATACAGAGCACCCATGGGCTATTACAATACCCTTTGACACTCCTGAGTCTCAGCCTCTCTTAGCCTGTAAGCTGACCATTCATGTTCTAGAGGTGAGTCTTCAAACCCCTTGATTTCAGTTACATATAAAAATTGCCAGTGGTTGCCCTCTGTAAACCCAAACTTTGTCTTGTGAGAAGTAGGAAAAGTAAAAGGATAAGATGGCATTGAAAGGTTGATGCTGGATGGTGGAAGTGTTGTTAAGAAACTGGTCATGCAGCGGTATGTAGATACCAATGCCGCACTTGCACTTGCCTGGACGCTGCCTGCTATGGCGGGGGACCCTTAGCTGCAGTTGCTCTGGTCTGTGGGGTCTGCTTTCCCTTTCCTCTCCGGCACTCTCACCTTTCCATTGCACTTCATCACACTGCCATTCTCAACCCTCATTATGGTCGAGGTGAGGCACTCATACTTTTTTGTCCTGGACATCTGTGACATTTGGGACAAAGTCAGGTTCTCTGGCATTTTTTCTTGTTATGATTGATAACATCATTCTGATTCCTGTGAAATGCTTACTAATGGTATTCTGAGTCCAGTGTGATGCTGAGGACCCATTGTCAACTGGGCCACAGTGGTGAAAGAAAATTCTACCAAAGGAAAGTATAGTTTCTCTGAATCAGCAAATACATACACCTACTCATGAACTTTTGGAACGTATTCCCAGAAGAGGTTGTATGAGAAGTTTTTTCTTGAAATTGTCCAAAATAAAATAGATCTTATTAGTATGGGTCTTTCTTGAGCCTGAGTGGTAGAAAGCATGAATTCCAGAACTTTCCCCTTTAACTCCTAGTCTTTCTTCTTTCTCTTCATTCTCTGTATTTCTTGCCAATAACTCTGCCCACCCATGAGCAATTGAAACCTGATAACAATGCATTAAAAAGAGTGTAAACAAGACTCCTTTTAGAAAGCCTTATCTCATTCAGTTCTATGCATAATACTAAAATATGCAAATGTATTTTGCACAAATGTTTCCACAGGGAAACACTATGAGCTTATAATTTTATGAAGAACATGCTAATTACAAAGTATGGTGTACTATTCAAGTATTTAATAATTATACTATTATATTTTTCTTAATATCAGCACATACTAAGTGTGACATCCACAGAGGTAGACCTTATCTTTAGGTTCCTGTCCTCTGCCTAGGACCATTGGTTATTATGGTATAGTAATAAAAATTTTCTAATGCCCAGTAAATGCTAATAATAAGAGGAGTTTTACACACACCCTCAGGTTACATCACCACCTAAAAGGTCAGCAGGTCACAGATAACAGAAAACATTTTGATGGTGGCCAGATGGGAGGGCAGCCTGGGGGTCAGATCGGTGAAAAAGGTGAGTGGAATAAGAAGTACATGTCAATAGTTACAGGATAGTCATGGGGATGTAAAGCACAGCATAGGGAATAGAGTAGCCAAATAACATACATGCATGACCCGTGGACATGGACAGTGGTGTGAGGATGGCCTGAGGGAGCGGGGAGTGCTGGGTGGGGGAGGCAAAGGAGGAAATTGGGACAACTGTAATAGCATAAACAAGAAAATGTAATTTGTAAGGAAAGGTCAATAGGTCCTTTCATCCTTCATTGTTAGATGTTCTTAGAGGCTTACAATCAAGAGATGGTGATAAAATAACACCTCTAACTCTTCCAGTGATGGATAACATGTGTTTAACTATAAAACATTGGGATATACACAATTAGCCCTTGCACAACACAGGTTTTAAGTGTGCAGGTCCACTAATATGCAGACTTTGCATCCTTTAAACAGTCAATGTAAAGTTATGATGTTGATAAATATAGTGCTATGAATGTATTTTATGATTTTCGTAATGACATTTTTTTCTCTAGCTTACTTTTATTGCATTGTAAGACTACAGTATACAAGGTTGGTCTAGAAAGTCTCCAGCCATGTAATATGAAAAATAAAGACATTTAATAAAGACGATATGAGATACGAGAAACACTGTACATAGGACAATGACGCCTCAGTCCCTTTCAGAGTAGGCACCTTGGAACCTCACACAGTTCCAATCATCATCAGCTGCCCCTTCATATATTCCTGAATCTTATAGACTGTCTGAAATCTCTTCCCTTTCAAGGGTGATTTTAGCCCTGGCTGGTGTGACTCAGTGGATTGAGTGACGGCCTGAGAACCAAAACGTCACTGGTTTGATTCCCAGTCAGAGTTGCGGGCCAGGGTTTGAGTCCCAGCCTGGGTTGTGGGCCAGGTCCCAAGTAGGGGGTGAGCAAGAAGCAGCCACACATTGATGTTTCTCTCCTTCTCTTTCTCCCTCCCTTCCCTTTTCTCTATAAAAATATATAGATACATACATAAAAATAAAACATCTTAAAAAAAAAAGAATTGCTTAAGCAAAAGCGATTTTAGTTTTAGGAAAGCCAGAAGTCACAGGCTGCCAAATCTGGGCTGTAGGGGACTGAGTCACCTGGGTGATTTGACATTTCACCAAAAATCTCTGCACGAGACATGATACATGAGCAGGCACATTGTTGAGATGAAGTTGTCCATCACCAGTTGCCCATAGCTGCCGCCTTCTATATCATCTGAATAGTTAACATGGAGGAATGTTCAAGGTTAATTCAAAATTCAATGCAGATTCATTGCTCTACTTGCTCAGGCATTTTCAATGCAATGGCCACATGGAACACATGTGCACTCCAGTCCACTCTCCTTGGCTGCTGGGTTACATCAATGTCATGCAAACCATTCTCATTATATTAACAATGGCTGGGATTTTTCCGGACAGACACTATATTATACGTGAAACATATAAAATATGTGCCAATTGACTATTTATGTTATCAGTAAGGCTTCTAGTCAACAATAGGCTGTCAGTAGTCAAGTTCTGGGAAGTCAGAAGTTACTCAGGGCTTTTTAATCGTGTGGGGAGTTAATGCCCCTAACCCATGCATTCAATGGGTCAATTGTAATGACTGTTTTTCTGCTTTTGAATTTCTAAGTTTTTGGCAATATTATTAAAACCTCCAGAGTAGGAAGAATTGACAGCAGGAACTCAAGGAATATCATACTTAAAATATATTCTTGGAAAATATGAATATGAGATAATATTCAGTGTGATATTGGCATGTGATCAATTGGATGCAATGATCCTAATTATGCAAAGCAGTTATTTTGGACCTATCATTCATCTGAACGCCACCTAAATCAGGATTGAATTAATTACTAGCAAAGGGAAAGGGTAAGGAATGTTCCTGCCCTATTCATTCCCTTTCCTGAAAACAGTCAGTGATTTTTATTAACATTGAATTCATAGAATGCTTGGCACTGCTCCAAATCACTCAGAAATCCTCTGGTTTTTTTTGCTTATTTCAATTTTAAGCAGCCTGAGTAAAATATATCTGTAAAACATTATTGGCAATTTCAAAGCTTTTGAATAGCTTTTTTCTCAAATATACTAGACAAGAATATTAAAATCCTTGTGGTTACGTGATCCTGAAGAAACACCATAATTATTGAGCATTGAAGCTATTGACTGTAAAGTGCCCCCCAGTAAGGATTTGAGCCAACAGGACAGAGGATAAGCTTTCCACAAAGACCACCAAAATCAAGGAATTCCAACACCCAGTTCTCTAGGCTGGAGTGGTGAGCTCAGATTTGAGGCTGTTCAAAGGCAGTTGACAGTTGAGTCCTAGCATGCCATGTCAGTATTAGCTTTGGAGATTCAGCCAAAGGGTCTTTCCTAGAACCAGCTACAGCCAGATTTGGTTCTTGCATGTTCTCTACTCACCATAATGAGATAACCATTTCTCCTTGATGCCCTATGTTCTTCGTTGCCCCTGGTGTCCTGTACACCGTCTGCCACAATGGGGATGGTTTTCCTGGCACTTCTGTTCATGTGGTTCTGATTCTACCTCCAATGAAATACTGGCTCTCAGTTAACATGTGTCTTTTCCTTGTGCCAACTCAACCTCTTAGTCCCCATAAAACTTTATTTCCTTACATGAGGAGGTTCTCTGGTTTGCTTCAAAGCCTCTTCCCAAGCAATGCAACAAAATGAAACATATAATGATTTACAACTACTACAAGTCAAGTGCTGTGTAGTCTTAGTTTGTAAATTAAACCAGTTATTGACAACCATTCATGTCTTCTTCAGAGAAGGTATACCAACTGCAAATGCTTCGATTTGAAGGGTATGAGTAAAGCAAGATATAACTTAAAAATCATTTTGAAAATATCTGCTTCTCTCAGGGACTTAGGCTGTTGTAAGTCTGAACATTTGGGTTCATTCATTGTCCAGGGAAAAACTGCTGATGAGAACAAATTCCGATTCACTTTTCAGAAACAGCATACAGATGGCTTGCCATTGTGGCCTATTCATTGACTCATGACTTTAATAATTTCTGTTGTAAAATTTAAGATGCAAGGACTATGGGGTGATAAGAGGTTTTTAGGTTTGACTGTCTACCTGATCCCATTAGTGAAGAAGTCAAGTGACATCCGTTAGACTGAGAAAAAAGGTGTTTCAGTGCCCCCATTCAGTGTGGATGTCTCTCAGCATCATTGTCATCCTCACAGGGTGATCAGGTTTGGGAGCAAAGCAAAGCAGCTGGGTGATACCGGTAAGCTAATTAGCTTGACATATTTCTACCATTTCATGTTATTCATTTGACTTTCTGCAAATTTCAATGTTTTTTTGTCAAAAAACAAAATACATCTTTGATGAAACGAGTTCTCTCTGCATGTTGGTCGGGTCTTCATGTCTCCTGTTCTTCTGTTTCAGCTGGGTCCCGGGCCTCGTACAGCAGCCAGCACGGCCACCTGGGCCCAGAGCTGCGGGCCCTCCAGTCCCCAGAGCACCACATAGACCCCATCTATGAGGACCGCGTCTACCAGAAGCCCCCTATGAGGAGTCTCAGCCAGAGCCAGGGGGACCCTCTGCCGCCAGCACACACTGGCACCTACCGCACGAGCACAGGTGTGTACTCAGGGCCCCGGTCAGTGCCCTGCTCAAGTGGGTAGGCCTGCTTGGGGGGCTTACATAACGCTCCCTCGTGAGAGGGGTGTATGCATGTCCATGTGTCCGTGTGTCCTCTTCCCTTATAAGCATTATGAACTGCTGCTGCCATCAGTCTTGGTGACGATGATGGTGGAAACCAAACCTGAGTCCAGTTCACCACCCTGAGTGTACTATGAAGGAAAAAAGTGAAAGGACCATGGGGGGGGGTGGTGAGCTTCCTTTGTCAGACAGGCAAATTGAAGAAAGCAGGACTGACTTTTTATTCATCATTATTAACATAGTTAATGAACATAAGTACCCTGAGAAAGCACAGTTACTTTATGGGATGTAAGAGGCATCTGTCTAATGCTCGTAAGCATTTTCCTAATGATGCAGTCTATCTATTTGGCAAGATTGGGAAAAAATATATTACTAAAAAGTAGCATACCCTGTAAGGCAAACTGAGCGTTCATCATACACAGTATTAGGTTGAATCATATTAAATTATTATTTAAAGGTTGACTATTGGCCATACATATGGTTCAATCAACGGTATAACTCTACTGGATTAAACACATATTTTGAATTGAACACCAGCAGAGGCTGCAGGAGAAAGGCATGTGTTTTCCCAGAACAGGCAACTATTTGCAAAACAGCTGGTCAAATGTCATGATTAAATGTACCAGAGAACACTTATCTTAACTATAAAATAGATATAATTAAGATGTTGAGACTTTTATTATAAAGCCTCACATTGCTAAGTAGTCTTAGGGAATATTCTGTGGCTGATTTGCGGAGAGAAGCACTCTCTCCGTCCTCCCTAATGATACACATTACCCTGGTCAGGGGCTGGCCGAGGCGTGGGAAAGCGGAAGCTCTGGTCGGGAACTTGGCACACAGGCTTCTGCATCTTCAGACTATGGTACCTTCTAGTTACCATGAAGTAGAGCATAGCAATTTTGTTAGACTGCATTATGATGCTAAATTACATGTTTCGAAATCCAGTTGAGCTAAGTTGCTTTTATAGTTGATTATTGATATTTACATTTCAGTGTTTCACTGCATCATAGGAAAAAGGCGCAACATACTCTTCATTTTATGTTTGACATCATAAATGCCATCCAGTGTTAATAACACACATCTTGGTTTAGGCGAAAAGAATACCCATTTATTCCTCTGTCAGAACGTGTCTCACCTTCCACTTGCTCAATCTATACCTGTCTCAGGTTGGGCTATTTCAATATCAACTTGGTTGCACATTATTAACTTAGGTAATTTTTATTCTGATGCATCTCTTATAAAAGATGAAGACAGCAAACAGTTATATTAAGCGTCTAATCTGAATAAAACTGACAACAAAAGAAATTATGTTCATTCTCTGTTACCATATTCATATGCTCTTAGAATTATCTCATTAATATACTTCTCAAGGAAAGTGAATGAAAAGGCAGCTACAATAAGAAATAAATACTTCAGTCATATATGTCAGATTAAACACAGGGGAAGACCCTCACACTTTAAAAAATAAACAAAACTGTACAGTCTTTTTGAAGGCAGGGTCGGCAGCCTGGCTCCAGGGCCCCTTCCAGCTGGCCGCCTGTCTCAGTAGCACTTGTGAGCTAAGTGTGATTGTTACATTTTTAAGTGGCTTACAATCAGAAGATGGAATCTATTTTGTGATGTGAGCATTTATATGAAATCCAAATTTGAGTGTTCCTACATAAAGTTACTGCAGTATGGCTGGGCCCATTCATTATCAGCTTTAGCTGCCTTCCCGCTGCAGTGGCCAGACTGAGTACTTAACAGAGACCAGACAGTAAAGCCGAGATTCTTTACTTCCTGGCCCTTTATAGAAAAGGTTACCGACCCCTGCTCTCAGCCGTCAATGGAGAACTGTGTGGAATGAGTGAGCAAGGGTTCTTCTTTGGTCCCTCCCATAAGACAAGGCAGCAGTGTCTTCTGCGTGTTCTCAAGGGGACAACCTGTTTGCCTGGGCTTTTCCTAGAATGGTTATCTCTACCAGGACAGAGATCTGCTGAGGTGCTACCATCCAGATGTTTAAGATCCTATTTCAGCCTCACCTTGGAACTTGAGACACTGTTGAGGAAATATGCTGACTTAATGCAACACTAGGGAAGTTTCCAGAATTGGACGGGTAGCGTCTTGGGATGACAGTTGGGGAGGACCACTCCACTCCAGCTCCTAAGCATGAAGCCATAAACTCTCAAAAAACAAAAAACAAACAAATAAAAAAACCAAAACGCTACAAGCTCTCAGCCTCCCCTTACACTTCCTCAGTTAACCCCGCCTGCAACTCCATTAACCATCAGACCCCACACATCTGAGAAAACGCCTGTAATATGGACGTATATCTTTTACACAAACTGTGTACATGCAATGCAATATTATTAAATTATAGCTAGTAAAAGTCAAGATTAATAGAGAAATTTTTTAGGATTGCTTTTCCATGTCCAGGAGGATACCTTTCACGTCCCCGTGTGGTACACACCCCACACTAGAGATGCTGCTACAGACCTTTAAGATGGCCAGAGCAAATACTCTGAGTCACAGGCGGCAAACACAAGGCCCACAGGCCAAATCCAGCCTCCACCTTGTTTTATCTGACCTGGCACCTTATTTCTACCCAGTGGCAGCATGGAGCTCCTTTCCCCTTGTGAAGGAGTAGTTACATTTACACAGTCCTAAAATTGAATTCGGCCCTTCGAAGCCAACCTTGAGAGGCTGATGTGGCCCCAGTGAAAAGAGTTTAACATGCTTGTTCTAAGTCTTTTGGAGAAGAGGACATGTTCTGTGGAGCCTGTCAGACTTGAAGTGTTTAGGCACCACTGGTTTGTGGCTCCACTGGGTGGCCTAGCGACTTGAACAACCAGTCTTATCTCTCTGCCCTTAAGTATCAGTCCATTGGCTGGAGTTCCTCCAGTTTAATTCCTAGCACATTTCCATAAGATACTTCAGAGAGCAGGGTAGGGGAATTAAAGGCCAGTTGCCCCTCCTCAAGGAGTCAACACTTGGGATTGAAGACAAGCATGCTTCACTAAACATCAGGGAATTGTTAGATGGTACCATAGTATCAGGCAGGTGAGACAGGCTGACACAAGTATATAGGACGTCACCACTTCCAGGTACTGTTCTAAGCACTTGGAATATATTTAGGAATCCCCGGATCTTTACAGATCAGAATACTGAGGCCCAGAGATACTGAGTTACCTGCCCAAGGTCGTGCAGGTTGTAGAGAGCCACTTTTTAAACCTCCACACCCAGGCAGTCCTGCCTTAGAACCTGGCTCTTAATAGTTATCTCGGTTGGCTGACCCTGCATTTGCAAAAATCGTCATTTCAAAACAAAATATATATAGATTCATTTTCATCTAGGGCTTTGGGATTTTCTATATCCTGTGACTCAGATATCTGTGAAAGACATGTCATATACTAGATGCTCTGGCTGATCCAAAGAAGCTTAAATCTATTCCTTGTCCTTTAGCATGTTCACTTTTATATCATAGAAAATCATAAAAGTAGGAAAAATTAACTAGTGATGGAAGATAGTATCTTAAGAACCAAATAAATATTCCAGACAAAATTGAAGAGAAAGTATTAATAGAAACACTAGACAGCATGTAGTGTCTTTCTTTCCTAGGTAACATGCAACTCCAGATGGTGCAAGACACAATCCCCCTCCCTCACGTATCCCAAGGCTGCCTTCCTCTATCTTCTGGGCCAGCAGTGCCCTCCCCCAGACAAACCAGCTTGGGTTCCAGGCATTTTATTCATGGCCCCGTGGCCACTGTCCTCTCCCTGCCCCACTCAGTCCTGGGCTGACCCCATCTCTCTGCCTCCTTTGCCCCAAAGACCACAAATGCTTTCCTGAGTAATAGAGTATTCTAGAGCTGAGATATACACAGGGACATGGCTGCACAGAGAATACCAGGAAACAACTGTAGATACTGAAGAAATGTTAAGACTCCTGAAACTTCTACCAAAAGGGATTTCTAAGCATTGCCCCTCAGGCTCAACCTCCCAGAATCTCTTTCCAACCATTCTCTGTCATCCTTCTCCATCTCTCCTTTTGGCTGCCATGGTAAGCCACTCATCCCATGCCTTTATTACAAAGGCTAATGCAAATCTCAGGTACCAGCTCAGACAAGGAGCACAGTCTACCTTTGGGTATTCAGAAACGGTTCCGTAGGCTCTCCTAAATGAAATCTCCCCAACCATCATGACAGAGACCTTACACATGTGTTTATATACATCTGAATATTACATGTTAAAAGATCAGATGTGCAAATCCTACTTCCCACCTCTTTCACTCCAGGCTTGTAGATGGTGAAACATACAAAGAAATTCAGGATTCACGCACAAGGTAGGCATACCAGAAAGTGCACTTGGATGATTCAAAGCATAGCTTAAACCTAAAGCATCTAGCTCACACCTTGGAGAGTTCATGCAAAATGACCGCTTTGGGTCATACTTAGCCCGAACCAAATTAAATACAACTATCAATCTTAAGTAAAATAAAACGTTCATCATACAGGCAAAAGTATTCCAGATAGAAATTTTAATTGGTGCTATAGAGTAAGTACCATAAGGGAATAATGAAAGAACAGACTAAAGCAATAAATAGCAAAGCGTACCTCTTCTACCTTTTGCATAATGATTTAACTGGAATAATTTAGCAAAGAGAACTTAAGTTAATCCCCCCAAAACCAGACGAGCTATTCATGAACAGCTTTACAGAGCAAACTCATCTACATGGCAAAATAGTGAGAAGATTTATGGGTAGAGCTGGTGAGCCTACCAAGCCCGTTGACAGCTGGCAATCCAGAAAAGAATCTCCATTCCAATTTAAACCTACCTAAAACATTCTCAATTTAATCATGAGCTTAAATAATAATCTAAAAGGGTGCAGCCCTTTAGATGTAGGATATAACCTTTATTAAATAAAGAGTAAGCATAAAAAGAAATCATAGTTGTATACAAGCAGCTGAGAAATCAACTAAGATTTTATTCAGCTGAGTGGGCACCACCACCCCAGACCTAACTCTGACCCTGCAGGCTCAGGCACCACAACCACAGCAAAAGAAGAACCACAGCCATCTACCCTACCCAGGCCTAGCTGAAGGGAGTGGGTTCTCAGGGTGGCCCACCTCCCTGGGCCCCGATGTGCTCTTACTGGGGAGGCAGAGAGAATGTTAAGCAGCTGCCCACATGCCCCAGGGCAGAAGTAAGCATCACAGCCCCAGAGATCTGCAACCAAAAGCACTGGACCAGCAGTGGCCTGTGGTCAACAGAGCTTCCCAAATGTGACAGCCACTCCTCTCCTGTGAGGCCAGTATATGAAGGGAGAGAGAGAGAAAGAGAGAGACAGAGCAGCTGCCCAGCTGCCGTTTGCACTCTCTCCCTGGGCAGGGAGGCAGAATTGTGCAGACGCAGACGGCAGCAGGAAAAGCAGGCCAGTGAGTAGGACTGTGGTGTGAATACACCCACCTGCTTATATGGGACAACCAGCCTAACATGTTGCACGATGAAAATTTGAACAGGCATCCTTTTAACTAGGGTGTCTGTTTAAATAAAACATACCTTTCATCTGGGAAAAGACTTTTCAAAACCAGAGTTTATACAATGAGCACAGCCAGACAAGGAGTATGCGAGCCTCGTGGATTTGCTTATTGGGAAGTCCATTAAGCAAAAACTGAATAACACAAATTTGTATTTCAAACTCAAGCACATCTACGGCTGCCAACTTAGGAGTCATTTGATTAACACAAACACTTGACTCTGACAACGCCCCCCCACACACACACACATCTTTCTAAACTAGGGAAAATGGCCAACGTCTGCTGCGGTGATAGACACGTGGATTTCCTTTTAGATCAATGTGATTCTAAGTGAGTGGAGAAAACAAGCTTTCTGTGATGGAAGTGTCAGCTGGTAATAAAGAATGAATTATCATAGACACACTGCAAGGAGAAAGCATGCTGAATATCTCTCTGAGGTTGACAAGTATTGCAAACATAAAAAGAAAGAAGGATGTGGGGAAAATATTTGCACATGTGGGCAAAGTATTTTTTTATTAAGTCTTAATCTTCTGCAGTACTAGCTGATGCTTAATAAAGTTATAGGAGGGTGACATAGAGCCTTTATATTCATAACATTCTATTACTGTTCTTCAATAACATAAATAACATTTTCAATTAAAATCATCACTCAAGTCCACAAGAATGTGGATGATTAGCAATTTATTACATAGGCAGTGCTGTTACTTCAAAATGTAAAAACTATTGCTTCCTGTTACAGCAAGTCAAATTAGTTCCTTCATAACTTTGTAGTTAACATTTTTACCTTTTTTATCTAAAAAGACAGTGACATGATTACCTAATTGGAGATGTTTAATAAGCCCAATGATAAATAGATCTTTTTAAATACATTTTATTGATTATGTTATTACCTTTTCCCACCGTATGTCTCCCCTCTCCCCAGCCCTCCAGCATCTCCTCCTTAGTTCATGTGCATGGGCTGTCCATACAAGTTCTTTGACTTCTCTGTTTCCTAGACCATTCTTAACCTCTCCCCATCTATTTTATGTCTACCAACTACGCTTCTTGTTCCCTGTACCTTTCCCCCGTATTCTTCCCCTCCTCTTCCCCACTGAAAACCTTCCATGTGATGTCCATTTCTCTGATTCTGTTCCTGTTCTAGTTGTTTGCTTAGTATTTGTTTTCATTGTTGTTGTTGCTTTAGGTTCAGTTGTTGATGGTTGTGAGTTTGTTGTAATTTTACTGTTCATAGTTTTTTATCTTCTTCAGTTTCTTAGATAAGTCTCTTTAACATTTCATATGATAAGGGCTTAGTGATGATGAACTTCTTTAACTTGACCTTATCTGGGAAGGCAAGAACCTCCATCCAAGATTACTCTATCCAGCAAAACTATCATTTAGAGTAGAAGGGCAGATAAAGTGATACGTATATTTTAAAGCCAGGAAGAACTTCCAGATGCTTACCTCTGTCAATTTACCTAATATGCTGTAAATTAAAATCTAATTACAATGGAAGGAAAGCAAAAGTGTTTGCTAGTAGAACAGTTCATGGTAAAATCCAGAACATCAACATCAATTCCAATAATAATGATGCCATCAGTACTAAAAAGTATGCAATAAATGTCACTCCCCCCACACATAATAATATCTAATGTTAAAAAATTATCTTAAATTTACCCTTGAATATTTTTCCATTGAGTTTAGTGTGGGTCAACCTGTGCAGAGTGCATAAAATTGGTAGACCTTTGCATTTTGAGTCAAAATGATAATACAGTCGGAAATACAGTGGATTGGGTGCTAAGGGTCCCTCATTCCTAAAACAATAGAATTGACCTCTCTTGAAGAGTGTGCAGGCCATGCTCTTGGATCCACCTACACCATCTTTATTTTCTGAGCTTGATGAGGGAATGCATATTATTTAATTAGCTTAGTGCATGCTCAATTTGTATTTATGTAATGTGTAAATGTTTGTTTATGTTTTCATATTTCTGTATATACAAATATACAAAAAAGATAAATAATACAAAAACAGAAATGTTTTTCTTCCTTTTGTTGAGCCCTACTTTATATTCTCCATAATTTTTTTCATGTGCAAGATTCTTGTATTTTATTCTGTTCTTTTTCCCACTGTCAGTAAATAATGCATGTAACCATCTATCATCATCAAAGTACCTGGGGAATGTTTGATTTTATTAAAAAGGATTCCTCTTCCCCCTTTCTAATGTAACCCATGACACATATCTCTCTCTCTCTCCTTTTTCTTTACAAACCAGGCCTTTATTTGTGTAGCTCTATGGAAAACAGACAATTTCATGAACCACATAGATGTAAGGTGAAGTATCAAGTCACCCGCTGAAGAGGCTGCTTCTAAAATCTACTCAAAGGGACCAGTACTGTGGTTCATTGAGTTCTGAGAGCTTATTGAGGGAGAAGGGGCTCTTTGCAGGGCAGATGAGGAGTGTTTACAAAGCTCATGAAGCACCTTCCACTTCAAATGTTTGCCACACAAAGTTTCAGTTGAATAGCATAATCCTACAAGGCGGGCAATTTGGTCAACTGAGCTCTAAAACTCAACTAACAGAAAAATGTGTAACAGAACAGGAATTAAGGGAAATAGTGTATTAAAGGAAGTCTTCTAATAGCGTGACCAACATTCATTTACCCATAATAACAAGGAGCCATGATTTGCACAGGCCACATCAGCATCTGCACAGGCAGGGCAAGAGGGAGAATGTAATCTGTGTGTGTTAAAGTCACTGTTTACTGTTATGCTTGACATTATAAGCTATTGCACAGTAACATTGCTGACAGTTCTGTTGAGGTGTTAGATTCTCACACATTCTTTTCCATGCAATCAGGTAATCTGTTCTTCCTGTAGTATTTTTCTCTCCCCATTTATATGGGTATTTTACATTATTTTCACTGCATTGATCAGTCTCTCATTTATTTCTATTGGGAATTACCAACCTGAATTCTGATTTTATGTTTTGAAATTCCCATCAGCTATCATATTCATTGTGACCTAACAAACATTTAACCTATGGATTCAGAAATGGTACTTAAGAGCCACTTTTCAAGTGCCACAGATGTGATTGTGATTTTCTCATATGATCTTTCTCAAAGTTGTTTACTGATCTTAGATTTCATAGCCCACCTTCCCCCTCCTTTTTTTAAATATGGTGATATCATTGATTAAACCAAGATTCAAAACACCTTAAAATAAAATGAAGGCAACTATAGATATTTTCATCCATTGATTTTCATAGAAATGAGCAGCTACATGTTTCTGCATAAAGATTTTTGTATATTTTCTGCATACCTTAATAAACTCAATTTAATATGATATGGCATAAATTAGTTAACACATGAATTTGTAACACATTTTTTCTATATTATAGGTTAATAATTTGTATTGAAAATCCATCTCTTCTCTATCCTTTTAGGAGAGATTTCACTTACTTTTAGGCCTCTGGTCATTTTATAATTTTTTTCACCATGTTAGGTAATTCAGTAATATGTATCTCTGAGGATTTAAAACTCAATCTGGTTTGCAGTGGTGGTTATAAAACATAAACTCTGGAAGCAAAGTGCAAGGACTTGAACTCCCTCTCTGCTGGGTATCAGGCAAACTGGGGAAGGTGGCATAGTCACTCTGTGCCTTGGTGTCCTGTCTTCAAAGTGAGAATAGGGTGTTTGTTTCTTAGACGGTTGTTGAACCAAATATGAGTCCACACAAATGAGGCCCTACAGGAGGTGTTGAGTCTGAAGCCAGTGGGAAGGGCCTTTCACCCCATTGCCATATGGCCCCTTCCATTTTCTATCCTTTTTTTTACTTTATTTTTTTATTTTTCAATTACAGTTGACATACAATATTGTATTAATTTCAGGTGTATAACTCAGTGATGAGACATTGTATAACTTACTAAATGATTACTCTTATAAATCTAGTGCCCATTTGGCACCATACATAGTTACTGCATTATTGACTATAACCCTAAGGCTGTACTTTACATCCGCATGACTGTTCTGTAACTACCGATTTGTACTGCTTAATCCCCTCACCTTTTTCACCCATCTCCCCAACCCCCTTCCATCCAGCAACTGTCAGAATGTTCCCTGTATCTATGAGTCTGTTTCTGTCCTGCTTGTTAATTTTTTATATTGTTTAGGTTTCACATATAAATGAAATTGTATGGCATTTATCTTCCTGTCTGACTTATTTCACTTTGTTTTAAGGTCTCATTTGTCTGGTATAAGTATTGCTACCCCAGCTTTAGTTTGTTTGCACTTTCTTGACATATCTTTTCCCATCCCTTTACTTCCGGTCTGTGTGTGTGCTCTTATCTGAAGTGCGTCTCTTGCAGACAGCATATGTAAGGGTCTAGTTCTGTTATCCATTCAGCTCCCACACTTTTTGCAGCCACTTGGAATCTTTTATTCAAACAAAAACCACTGATGGATAATTGGTTATGACAATTAAATGAATGGTTACCAGGGACCCAAATATTCACATGGAGTCAGAGCATCCTACAGATTACTTATTAAATACATCAAACAAACTTAGTTTCTCCAGTGATGAGACAAAGTGGTATTGTGTCATTCCTGATGTAACAGAGAAGTATACAGCATCATCTATAGAGTTATCTTGCCAAAATGTTTTCACTTTTATCATGAGAAAACAACCAGACAAAGGGGCATTTAATCCATTTTCATTTAAAGTAATTGTTGATATCCCTTGTCAGGTGGCTCAGTTGGTTAGAGCATTGTCCTGAACACCAAAAGGTTGTGGGTTCATTTCCTCATCAGGGCACATAACTAGGTTATGGGTTTGATCCCTGGTCACCGCGTGTGCGGGACAAAAGCAATCGGTGTTCCTTTCGATTTATCTCACATGATGATTTTCTCTCTATCTCTTTCTCCCTTACTCTCTCTCTAAAATCAATAAACACATCCTTGGGGGATGAGGATTCAAGCAAAATAAAAAGTGAAGTAATGTTGATAGGTATCTATTTTCATTTTATTATTCATATTTTTTACCTTCTTTTTCCTCCTTCTTGTTAAAGAAGACCCTTTAACATTTCTTGTAATACTATTTTGGTGGTGATGAACTCTAGCCTTTTCTGGTCTGGGAAGCTCTTTATCTGCCTTTCCATTCTAAACAATAGCTTTGCTGGGTAGAGTAATCAGTGTTGTAGGACCTTGCTTTTCATCACCTTGAAGACTTCATGCTGTTCCTTCTGGCCTGCAAAGTTTCTGTTGAGAAATCAACTGACAGTCTTTTGGGAGCTCACCTGTATTTGACTAACTGCCTTTCAGATCCTCTCTTTGTCTTTAAACCTTGGTATTTTAATTATATGTCTTTTTGTGGGCCTCTCCAAAGAGAAGAGGGCCCATCTTTTTTGGGACTATCTGTGCTTCCTAAACTTGTATGTCTATTTCCATCACTAGATTAGGGAAGTTTTCAATTATTACTTTTTCACATAGGTTTTCAATTTCTTGCTCTCTCTCTCTTCTCCTTCTGACACCTCCATAATGCAAATGCTGGTATGCTTGAAGTCGTCCCGGAGGCTCTTCTTACTATTCTCATTTTTTGGATTCTTCTTTCTTTTTGCTATTCTGAATTGGTGTTTTCTGCTTAGTTATCTTCCAAATCTCTGATTTGTTCATCTGCTTCATCTACTGCAATGTCGATTCCCAGTAATGTATTCTTCATTTCAGTTAGTGTATTCTTCATTTCTGACTTGTTCTTTTTTTATGTTTTCTCTCTCCGATTTTATGTTTTTTATAGCTTTGCTAAAGGTCTTACTGAGTTCATCTACTCTTCCTCTAAGTTCACTGAACATTCTTATAGCCAGTGTTTTTAACTCTGCATCTAGTAGGTTGCTTATCTCTGCTTCGTTCAGTTCTTTTTCTGAAATTTTGTTCTTTTCATCATTTGGGGCATGTTTCTTTGTCTGCAGTTTGGTTGTCTCCCTGAGTTTGTTTCTATGTATTAGGTAGAACTACTATATTTCCGGGTCTTAGTAGAGTGGCCTTATGTAGCAGGTGCCCTGGAGGGTCCAATGGCACAGCCTGCTTCATCACCCAAGTGGGGCATTCCAGGTGTGTCCCCCATGTGGGCTGTGTACACTCTTCTGTTGTAGTTGAGCCTTGATTGCTGTTGGCACCTTAATGGGAGGGATTTACCCCAGGCTGATTGGTTGCAAGGACTAGGTGCAGCCACTGTGGAAATTCAGCTGTGGAGTGGCCAACTTTATGGAGCAGGACTTACTTCAGCAAGGCTCTAGTTGCTGCTGAGTTCGTACCTTCAATGCGTCCCTTGTAGAAGAGTTTGGGTGGTGCTTCAGCATGGTATAAGGATGTTCGCTGTCACCCCTATTCTAATATCAGTTTATTCTAAACAGTAATAATTTTAACAGCTCACTTATTTGTTTAACATTTTCTACATATTAGGTATTTAATGCTTTTCATGCATTTAAAGCAAACAACAGTCCCATGCTGCCATTTTTTTTTCACTTTGCAATCAGGAAACTGAGCTTAGAGAGCTCTGGGAACTGGTACAGCACCAGGAATTACCAAAAGACTGGCGTGAGCCCAGCTCTCTAACTTCAGCAGCCACACTCTGAATAAGTTCCATGAAAGTTTCTCCGGAAAAAGCTAAAGTGAAATACAAATATGAGCCTAATGATATTCATAAATTCCCTGTTACCTTTCCTTCCTCCTCCTATTCTGAGATGTTGCCTTCCTCCTTCTGCTTAATTAACTGCATTTCACACTCTATTTTTACATGTTGACCTAGTCTGCCTTCTAGTCTTCATCAGTTTTTGCCTGCTGCTGGGACTGTTTTTCTCAAACTGTTCTCATTTTATTCATTTTTAATTTACTGTCCTTTGAGAGTTTTTGGCATGGCTAGTCAGGTCTCCACCTTACATATCCTATTTATTAACAATTATGTTTTTTTTAGATCTCAATATTATTTTCTGATCTCTGCTATTTTGTCTTCTGTCCTGTTAATCATTGTAATTGTTGCATTAGTGATGAATAATTTGGCATAGATTTCTCTTCTGATATCAGCAACCATTTGAAGCAGGTTTAGATATAGATACTCTGTTTCCTGAATGAAAAAAATGCATTTATCTGGAAAATGACAGGTGTACTTGGGCTTCCCTTTTCTTCCTTCATTTGGCTGGCTTATCACAACTCTTAGAAAATAAAATTTTATTTATCTTTCTGCATTTGTTCTTCTAAGAGCAAGGTTATGCCTGATCTAAATTTTAAACCCCTTTCACCATAATATAAAGCATGTGGTTCATAAATTTATAAAACACAATTTTAAATGACCTGTTTGTAGTATTTTGGAGAAAATATAAATCCTTCAGAAATTGCATGAAGACATAAAACAGATTTTTCTGGTTATAGACTTAATATTTATTAGTCTAATCTGATCATTATGAAACAGTCCATCAGGGCAACCTCATCATTTCCAAAGACCACTCCTCTAAAAATGTACACATTTTTTGTTTAGAAAGTTTTTCTTATATATTTTTCTCATTTTCATCATGTCATGGTGCCTACTCCCATACTTTTGGTAATTATAAGATTAAAAACTCATTGGAAATGAGAAGCACTAAAGTCTTAGTTAAAAATCAGTTCTCAGTATTAGAATGTGTCCTTCAGCTCACTTTGCAACTGTTTTTGTCTTTTCAACATGATCTCCTTAACTTCTCTTAACAATTGTTTTCTGGATGTGACATAATCTCTTTTGTGTTTGACTTGGCATAACTCACTTAATGTAAGAAAGGATAAAATAAGCTCTATTATCATCCACTAAGAAGCTCAGAAAGTCAAAGTTGTGGGGGGTGATTTATAGTTGGAACCCAATGCCACATGGAGCATCCATGATAGAAATGGCCACACTAGACGCTGGCTGTATTTTGGATATTTTCTGATCTACAAGGCCAGGAAGTAAATATCCTGTCTAAAATTGATCATGGCTGATAATTGTTGCAGCAGTTAATACCTGAGCACATATGAAACATGCTGCTTTTAATTTATAAGTCAAATAAAACCTTATGTGTCAAATTTTTGATCCAGAAAATTTCAAAAATTATAACACGAAATGAACTGAAAATAATTGATAAAGGGACTGATAAATTTAAATTCAGTTTGGAAATAGCCATATGATATAAATAACTTATAAAATCTTCTCAAAAGAATTTGGACATGTGGAAAAGAGGCAGTTTACTCTGGGAAAGCAAAGTAAGCTCATTATTGTACGTGGTTTATAGTTGGGCTGGTCTTCTCCTGCTTGCCTGACTTTCTCCGGCTATATTTGTTACTGTGACAGCTTTACGTGGAAGGAGGTCTATGAAAATCTTCTGCAAGTTATTTGACAGGAAGGAGAGCAGTCCTCCATTCACTGCTCTAGGACTAATTAGAGAAACACAAGCCCCACCTCCCTCCACCTCCGCCCCACACGTGTGCATTCCACCCTCACTTTTCCTTATTTTTTTTAATTCGGGAAAATTAATTGTAGTACTAAGTAAGTTTCTTTTACACCCTTAGTAAACATCACATGAATGAACAAACACTTTAAGAATTTTTTCAACAGGAATGGTAACTAACTGTCCATGATTCCCATAAAATATTCCCTGTTTATCCTCCGGGGTTTGGTTTAGCAGAGTTCACAGCAGATTAACAAACCTTCTCTTGGAAGCCGGTAAGCAATAAACAGACAGCAGATGCATTTTCCCTAGAGCTGAAAGTCTTATTTCTGAAATCGCATGCCAATTATTATTTACTGGACAACATTGAATATATTGGTTCAAATGTGACCAGTTACTTTTTTTTTATTCTTCCAAACCCTTATTTTTTTGTTGGTTTTTTTTAATGTGTGTAATTTTTCCCCCTGCCTAGACCTGGTTAACCGTTTCTGTGAGCAGGTCCTCAATTTTTTACTTTGTCCCTACTTTCCTGTCCTAGCCCCATCTTCCCCTGGTGTCGACTCCGTCCCCTTGCAGCGCACAGGCAGCCAGCATGGCCCACCGACTGCCGCCACAGCCACCTTCCAGCGGGCCAGCTACGCCGCCGGCCCAGCCTCCAATTACGCGGACCCCTACCGACAGCTGCAGTATTGTCCCTCTGTCGAGTCTCCGTACAGCAAATCCGGCCCCACCCTCCCGCCCGAAGGCACCTTGGCCAGATCCCCGTCCATTGATAGCATTCAGAAAGATCCCAGGTGGGTACAAACATTTTCCTTTTCCCTACGTGATGTCCAAGGAGGTTTTCTAGCCAGGCATTGTACAGCACTATTTTTTCCTACATCACATTGTTGCATTCATGTCACGGGCTGGGTATTAAAGGATTGACTTTGGTTGGGTTTTATAATCTGTTGTCTGATTTGGAGTGTGGCTATCAGTCATGGATCCCTAGTATCTAATGCAGTTCAATAGTAAATAATACAGATGATCTTTTGATCAGAACATGAGTAGGTGCTGAGGTTCCAGCTATTGGACAAGATCTAGAACAGCTCTCTTTAAAGCAAAGGAAACTGAGGATTGGGGATGATCTCATTTGATGTCAAATAGCATGGACTAGGTATTTTATTGTTTCCATGGACATATGCTTTGTTGCTACGCATTGTTTCTATTGTTCAGCATTTAAAGCAGTTCATAGACCAGGCTATACTAGAAGTTAAAAACTTAGAAAACCCATGTTACCTTTATTTTTCTGTGTCTGAAAGTGAACATAAGGTTAACGTTGTCTGGGCATTGATAGAAACTTGAACAGAAGGCATTAAGGAAATTGTTACTTTGAGATGCGTCTCTTTTGGCTTCCCCTTCTTCAACAGTGGCAAAGGGATTTAGTGATGCTCCACTTCTGAAGTTGGAATTGCATTCCTGAGGAGTTGAATGATGTTTTATTCATAGCCATTTGATTTATGCTGATAGAGTCTCATAAATATATATATCTGCATCTGTGAATACCATAGATATGTCAGATTTCTGGTAGTTCTTTATAGCGGGGCATGCAGCTTGACTCCAGTGCCATACTTGAAATTCATCTCCAAGAACTTTCTCTGATAGAGCTCACAAGTGCATATGTAGTGTGTTGAGCGGTTTGCATAGATTATCTTGTAAAAAGATATCTCACCTACACACATAAAGGCAGAATGGGATTCGTTTATGGTATTCTTGGAGATAGCTACTTTAGCATAATTCACCCCCACCCCGAGGATTCATGATAAATACGTTTGGTAGAACCTCTGTTGTGAAAGTGAGTTGTAGTAAGCGTTCACTGTTAACCACTAGAAATCAGAAGTCCACTTCCATTTACACTGTCCAGTGTCCTGCTTATTAAGGTTTTCAGTCTCCACAGCCCACAGTCTTGGTCCTTTCCTGTTTCGGTCCTGTGCATATATAATGTTCTCCAGCTAACTGTTCAACACTCTATTTTTTTAATTTTATTTTTCAATTACAGTTTACATTTAATATTATTTTGTATTAGTTTCAAGTATACAGCATAGTGGCTAAAATAAGTTTTCTTGACATGCCACTCAAAACATACAGAAATAGAATGGTAGTAAGCTGTTAAGAAATGCTAAGTAGAATATTGAATGAGCATTGCTTTATTTAACATTGTATATTTAAATAAGGATAAATATTTTATCTCCAATGGGAAGGTTTTAAATTTTTATATTAGGGGAATTTGGCTTAATAGGGCACAAAATTTATGTTCCTTTAGCTACAGATAAGCTTCTTTACTTTCTACTGTGTGTTACATGCATTTTATTTTACTAAGTGGCCTATCCTTTCTATTTTCTATTACTGTCCCATTTATAGTCCTTTTTCCTCTTTCATTATATTGTCAAGGCTCTTTTCAAGTTATGGATTATAACCCTTTTATTTATTGAGTGCACACTATCAACCAAAAAAGAGAAACACCAATAAGAAATGTTCCACTGAACAAGATAATATTGGCCACTAATCCTTTGTTTGTGTAAAATTTTTATGCAGATTAGAGTTATATGAATTAGAGATTTACTCTGCTTGTTTTCAAGAATGCTAGATATAAGCCTTAAATATGTGTTCATCCTAAAAAAAAAATTATGCCACCACTCTCAGCCCAGCTACACTAACACGGACAGAACCGGATCTAGAACCACAACTGGACTGCTGAGACCTAACACCAGGGGCACTGGTAACCTGGCATCACGCACATGGACAGAGTATAAGATACAATGAGGCCTCGCTGTAGAGTTTTTGTAAAATAAAAGAGTCTGTCAGAGTGCTCAGATTTAATTGAGAGACATCCAAAAGCTAAAATTGACATCTAAAATCTAATACTTTTTTATGACAAGATATTTGCATCATCCTTCAAATAATGAATTTTTATTTTCCCCAAGTCTCTATTACCAGAACTAATATGTTTAACCTCTAGGGTTCAAAATGATTTATTTCATCATTCTAGCTTATGATTTACACTTTTTTAGTCCTTAAACTTCTCTCACCTCCTATACATATGTTTTTAAAGAGTGTTAAAGTTTTATCACTAAATAGCAGACCACTGAAGCCTCTTTACTGTTACAGACATAGCTTCATAGCACAATTCTCAAAGCACTTTTATGACATCTTTGATATAATTCTACTTTGGCTAAGGGGAACTAGTATCTCCAAATGCCATGCCTTAATAAAAGGAGACCTGGAGTTCGAATGGCTTATCGAAGATCGCAGTGCCGGCACATGGGTGTGCAGCTGAAAACCACGCTTTCAGGGCACTGTGGCCCATATTGGCATGAACATTTTTATTTTCTAATAAAAATAAAAAGGAAAGGATATACTCACAGCCCTTACGATATGTTCAGAGTATAGTAGTACCAGGTGTCTGCGTGTAGGGGCAGGGAGGAGTGAAGGAAATGAAAACCATCTTGAGTAGACCTCTTCTCTCTGCTAATTGCTTGTTGGATAGATGGTCTTTATTTTTCTTTTCTAACATGTGCCTTATTTCTCTTATTGCAGTCCAGTGTCTTTTCTCTATTAAAGAGTTGTAATATCACTCAGTGAGAAGTTTTCAAAGTGTACGCTTTAAAATAAGAAATTGAAATCAATCTAGTCCCAATTCAGTCATTGGAGGAGACCAGAGACCCCCTATTAGCTCTTAATTACTCTACGCCTGAGCATCTATAAGGGTCGGCTCTGAAGTGCTGGTGTTCTCCATCACGTACACGTTAATGCAAAACTTGGGTCTTTTCACTGTTCGAGGCCCCCATTCTGTACTCCAACAAAAAATGCATAGAAACTTTTATACGAGAGATGGTAAAGTCTAATGGTTACTATAAATATGCTTGATAAAAGAAGAAAAGTTTGACTAGGATATTGACTGATGTAACTTAATGTGTAGGTTATAGAAGGAATAGCATCTTTTAGTAATATTTGATTAATCCCTTCTCAAGCTATTATAATCCTTGATGTACACTTTGTAAAAAAGTCTTTTAAACAGGCTTAATGAATCTAAATTACCATCAACATGATTTACAATAAAACTGCCTTTTTGTTATTCAACATAATAGAGAAATAAACAAAATGGCACATCTTTACTGCTGAATTCAGGCCCAGATAAGCAATTGCATTTTCAGTTGGCTCTCAAATTTGTGCTGCAAGTTTTGTTTCAAGCCACAATATTTGACCAATAGTAAAAAGGGGAATTTTAAGGAATTATCTAGTGCATTTCTTATGTATATTTTATCTGCTACTTATATCAATAAAATTATCAGATATTATTAAATATTATTAAGTAATATTGCTTATAAATTTCTTATCATTAGGTAAACCTATGTTAAGAATGTTTCTAAATGTTTCTTCTTTATTGTTTGCCTGTCCAATTAAAAAAACCACATAGATAGGATATAGTGAAATGAGTGTTCAGGCAACAAAATATACCACAAAAATGTCTTTTGAAAGATGAAGATTTGAAAAATATCTTTTAAATCTTTATTAAAGTTTGAAGTACTATTATTGTGTAACTTAAGTAACATGATTGAAATGTTTACAATGAAACAATATGACAGCCTTCCCAGTTTAGTTCCCTTGGGTGGTGAATCTCTGGGGAATTAATTTGCTTTTCACTTCAAACACCCCATAATCACTTATTTAACTGGGGAGCTGTCAGAGGGGAAAATAAAACCGAACAAGTTAAAAACCTTCAGAGTATGAAGAGCACTTGGAAGTCATTTATTCAGTTAGGCTAAAAGGAAATCACACAAGTGGCCATTCATTCTCTGCTTGAATGCCTCCAGCAATGGGCCACTCACCATCTGTGGAAGAACTTTATTAATCGTTTGAATAACTAAAACCTTGAAAACTAATTCATATGGATACAAAATCTGCATCTCTTGTACGTTCATTCCCTGACCTCAGAAATCACAGGAGAAACGCCTGTCCTTCTTCAAAGGACAGCCATGAACACAGATGTTAAACCTCCGGGCATTCACAGGTGTCCTGCGCCCCTGCGAGCTGCAGTCAGTCTCCTCTGTGACTTGTCATTTCTTGGGCTCTTCTCTGGGAGGCCTGCAGTGGCCAGACTCCTTCCTAGTTCTGTCTCACATGTCACCAGACAGGCAGGCAGAGGACAAGCAATACCTCTGGGCATCCTGGGTTCATAGTAGGTTTTCTTGATAGGTAAGACGACAAAAGTGTTTATAATGATGATGCTGATGATGATAATTAAAATTATTTAAGTGATATGTTCCATGCTCAGCGTTAAACTTTTTGAACTCATTATTTTATTCAATCCTCCTTAAACCCTCGGACCCCCTGACGTGCATCTTTATGGTGCCCGTTTTATCTGTGGGCAAGCTGAAGCAGAGAGCGTTAGAAGTTGATCCTGTCTGTCTGACTTCTAATTCTATGTTTCTAACTCCTGGAAGACTGATACAAGTGTTACTGCTGTAGTCACATAAAATGCCAGGTCTTTCCACATGTGACTCTGCAAAGCTCTGAATCAGTTATCTTTACCTTAAATTTTTAATTTTCTTTTTCACTTAATAAGGGACTTTACATTTACTTCTTGTTAGGTGATTCCAGTTCTTGACCCTACAGAAATATGTTCCTGGTCCCAGTTTTGTCTCCCAGTGCAAGGGTCCCCAACTCCCAGGCCACGGAGCGTAGTGATCCATGCCTGTTAGGAACCGGGCCACACAGCAGGAGGTGACCTTGAATTTAATGCACTTGAATCATCCTGAAACCATCCTTCCTCCCTGGGCCCTGGAAAAATTGTCTCCAACAAAACTAGTCAATCATTGCTACTGTTTTATTTTCAAAAAGGCTGGGACTGCTGATCCAGTGTGATTACTGTACCCACTGCTCCGTGTCACTTGGAAATTTGAAAGGCATACACATCTTCAGCAAGCTTTTATCAAAACATAACCAGAGTCGGCGGCCCCAGGACAGAGCTTTGTAGCTTTCATTCCCCTGGACTGCCCCCCACCCAGGTCCATCTGAAGGCACCGCACATGTTCTAGGTGGCTTTTCTTTGGGATATTCTATGGTGGGCTCTGCAGGGTCAATGACGACATGGAAAACAGCTTCATTCTTTAAGGGGCTTTTAGAGTTAGTTATACAAGAGAAAGACATAGTCACAAGCCACTGGAATGCATTGAGTAAATAAGACTGATGCACAAAGGAAGTCCTGAGGAGAAATTGAGTATTTGGCACAAACTTTGAAGAGTAGGTGATATTTACACATGGAAAAATGGGAGAGAAAGCTTTCTAAGCAGAGGTTACATACAGTTCAAAAGAAGAGATGGCTGGAAATGGAGGGAGCAGGGCTGGTCTGAGTCAGTCACTCCTGCCCAGTTCTGCTAGGACGTGGGGTACACAGGCAGCAGCCATCTCTGAACCTCCCCATCTACCCCCCAATCCCAAGAAAACATTAGCTTGCACCTCCATATGCCGATGTCTTTTACTTACAAATTATAAACATAATGTACTAATTTCTTAGGACTGCCATCACAAATTAGCACAAACTGGGTGGATTAAACCGAAAAAAAACTATTCTCTCACAGTTCTGGAAGCTAGAAGTTCAAAATCAAGATGTTGGTGCAGGGTTGCATTGCTTCCAAAGGCTCCAGACGAGACTTCCTTCCCCTTGCGGCCCCCCACTGCCCTGGCTGCAAGGCTCCAGTCCCTGTCTTTGTCTTCATGGGGTCTTCTCCTATTGGTTTCTATGTTCTCTTCTTATACTGACACCATTCGTTGTGTTTATAATTCTTTAGAATCAGTACAACATTGTCTTAATTATATCTGCAAAGAACCTATTTCTCAATTAGGTCACTTTCTGAGCTTCTGAGTAGACCTGAATTCTGGGGAGGCACTATTCAGCCAACTCCACATGTGCTCATGTCCAAAAATGCAATTTATACTATATAATAAATGTGCACAAAAGATAGAACTGAAAATACAGGATTTTAAAGATGAAACAACATAATAAAAAGGTTTTGCTTCAGTTTACATTTTTAATCATAAAATATCTCCTTTCGAAAGAGCAATATAGTTAAACATGTTAGACCCGAACAGATTTTCATTGTTTCTACTGGTTGAGATGGCTGGGGGTTCATCGCTACAGACACAGACAGACAGGTGAACTTGGCCATGTCTTGGCTTTTGGACGTGCGAGAATTGTTAGTGCTTTCTTGTTTTTTCTGATGTGTGTATTGTTAGCATTGGATCACAGGCAGATAATCTAAGCCAAAATTTTGCACGGCAGCAAAATTTTGCTGCAGGAAGGAGCCCTAGGTGAGGAGTGCACATGAGCAAAGGTGTCCTTTTAAAGCCTCCGTGTTGGAGCTTCCGATAAAAGACACGCCATCCTCTGAAATGCAGGCCCAGTGGGAGGGCCTGGGACCATTCTTCGTTCCTGACTTTGTTTAGGTACGTAAGTGAGTGGAGATTCAAATGTTCTCCTCTACCACTCCCGGCAACCCAGTGGGTGATTTTGTTCAGCCCAATGGTGCATGTCCTCACCCCCATGGGAATAGAGAAGACCTGGGCCACAGAGAGTGTCCAGTCCGAGGCAAACAGGATTCTTAGCAAATGATTCCGGCCATGGCGTTCCTCTGCTCTGCCCTCAGTGTGCATGTGTATAAATGGAAATAATAGAAGTGCCTTCCTCAGAGAGTTGTTGTGAAGATGCAATACATTAAGTCTCTGGACTGTTCCCTTGCATAGGGAAGGGCCCATTGTTAGTACCACTGCCTTCCTGCTGCATCCACCACTCTGGCCATCAGGAGCACCTGCAGAGAGAGCCAGACCGAGAATGGCATTTGGGAGTCAGAGACATGGAAGAAATGGGAGAAGACAGGCCAGGAGCTGTGTGGTTGGAAAGTCAGAGAAAGGCCCAGCAGTAGATGCTGGGGCGTGCCCTGCCGGGAGGCCCGGAGGCCGGTGGTGGGAGGGGATCTGGTGAGGCCAGAGCACAGGTCAGCAGGAAGCAGCTTGGGCCTCGTGTCCCAGACACAGAATTATGAGATGGAAGGGAAGACTTCACTTCAAAAGGATTTTTGTTTGGTTTTACAAAAGCCTCCTTTTCAGCACTTCTTTTATCAGTTTAAAGCAATGTTCACACACAATGCTTGTCTACTGATACTGATATTGTGGTAGCCTGAAACACTCACTTTGCTTCCTGTCTTCAGAGTCACTTGTGGGAGCAAACACTTGCATTTCTAACATAGTGACTCATTCCAACACCACCCCCCACCTCGGTGATGCTGAAGCATGTTCTGGCAGAGGGGCCACCCTGACATTGCTCACTTAACAGTGACGGGACACAGGCAGTCATAACTGATGTATCACTGTACCCAGATTTCTAATTAGTTAATTAACTGTTAGCAAGTAGTCAATCAAATGAGATGGTGGGAATCTTAGCTCTGTGCTTTTCGTGTATACAGATGTTCCTACTGAGAACAAACCCATTTTTCCCCTCCATCCATGTGCTTTCAGAAAATGACTTTTCCCCCAACTTGAGTAGCTCACACATAGCCCAAGAGCTGATCACCCATAGGTGGCCCCCACCCACTTGCCAGCCCCCCAGGTGTGCAGAAGAATCTGAGAAACCATGCCTTGGCGGGTGTGGCTCAGTGGATTGAGTGCTAGCCTGAAAAGCAAGGGACTGCTGGTTTGATTTCCAGTCAGGGCACATGCCTGGATTGTGAGCCAGGTCCCAGTAGGACGTGCATGAGAGATAACCACACATAATATTTATCTTGCTCTCTTTCTCTCGCCCTTCCTCTCTAAAAATAAATAAAATCTTAAAAAGAAATTATCCGAGAAACCCAAGTCCCACTGTAAGACAGTACAGCCAGGAGGCCCCCAAAAGAAGGATCTGTAATGGGGTCCAGAACTCAGGGTGTCCAGGAAATAAAAATACATGATGTCCTCACCCCCACAAGTCTGAGCTGAGGGGTGGGATACCTGAGCAGGGCCATTGAGTTGTTTTGCATAGCAACAGCTTTGCAGATAACCTCTACAATGGTCATTTAACATATCTATAATCTTTAACTGGTTTCATAGATATGCTAAATAGCTGTGGCCTCGCTTTGATCATGGGAGAAGAGAGTGGCTTTCACCCAAGATATAACTTGGAGGCAACTCCCCCCAGTTATAGAGCCTGCTTGAGAGCTTGTAGATGATAGGCTCCACCCACAAGGCCATGCTTGCCCAGACTTACCATGGTAGCCTAGAAAAGCTGGAAAATACAAGAGTGCTGGCAAGTGTAGTCGATTGTGGGAGGAGTCGAAAATGGGGCTGCAGGGGAAGATTAGCGCTGGGATTTAAACCCAAGTGCAGCAGCCATGACAAAAATCACCGTGCAGCTTGAGCAGAGAATCAACGTGTGGCTTTGACAGAGAACCGCCACGTGGCTTTGGGGTCTCCCTTTGCCACACAGTTTAGGAAGCTGGAAAGCAAGATGTAGCTGTGATGCAGAGCTCACTTAGCAGTTCGGAAGAATGCAGGAGAGACACTGCAGGAAGGAAAGGGGTGAGAGGACTCTTGCTGGTGGGCCATGAGAAGGAGCCATGTGGCTTTGGAGTAAGAACTGGAGATCCAGCAACACAGTGATGCTGCGGGGAACCGAGGGAGGCCTGCCAGCTGAGCACGGATCGCTGGGAAGAACTGCGGGCTGCATGCACCACAAACTTCTATTTCTTTTCCTGAGATACGGTACCCCAGACAGGGCAAAGTAGGGAAGGAAGGACTGTGTGTCTGTGGGAGTCTTAAGGGACTTTAGGATTTTGATGAAGATATTAAGTCATTACTCTGAATTCTGTATAACTTGAATAAAAATTTCTTTTCTTTTCACCAATCTCTAACATGGAGAACTATAATTCTCTGGTGATGGGAAAGGCAATCCTAGTACAGGGGGATACCAGGAGAAGGAGGGGTCAATTCATTAACATTGTGGGGCCCCCTTCCCTGGTGGCCAGTCAGGGAAAATCATGGGAGACTACATGTGCAGTGGCTTTAAAGCAATACAACTACTAGAACATACGCAGTAAAAGCCTGCCAAAACTAGCCAAGAAGGATCTGCCCTGTAAGAATAGAGTCCCTCCAGCCCATGAGGTCAATCTCTGCTTGGAGTTTGCCTGCTCCCATGTTCTCTGCATAAACTCTGGGTGTTTGGTTCAATTCTTTGTCCCGATCACCAAGAACACCTGGTTACCTGTGCCCACCTGTAACATCACCTCTCAAAAGTGGGCTGCATGCATTCTGAACTTTCCTACGTGATCTGGAGCAAAAAGCTAAATCCAGGTTAGCTGGAGCCAACATCTAGGAACAAAAGCTATTATACACCTTGTCCTTTTCAAAAGAGCCCCCTCCCTAACACTCCCAGTTGTTCGTTCCCCACTCATCCTCTGGAGGTTGAGTGAGGGTGTCCGTGATGGGCTAGAATTGGTCTGCATTATGAAGCCAGGAGTGGGGTTGGGGGAGTACGTTTACAGTTGTTTGTATGGAAAATAGCACTATAATGAATAAGTAATACAAGAATAAACTCTATGTTTTGCGTACTCACAGCTCTAAACCTACTTTTGCCCCAGCCTGTATTTGTCCTTTGTCACTTAGAGTTTCTAATGATTTATCAGTGTATCTATCATATGTTCTTACACAGTTTGTCAAAAAGTTTAACCCTTCTACCTAAAGTCAGTTATGCTCTGAGTCTCAGAGACAGAGATGTTGTCTTTCCCCCAATTCAAAGCAACTGAGGAGTCCCATACAGTAATTAAATTGTCATGAAATCTTTACCAGATAGTCTCATAGGAAAGAGACTGAATCTGTTGAGACCATTCAGCATCAGGGTATTTTCAATCCCTGGGAGTCAGAACTCTGTGGTACATCAAGTATCTTTAATCTCAAGCTCCCCAATAATTATAAGTACAGTGATAACACATAAAGGTAACAGTGATTGATGGTTTCAGGGAATAGTGTCTTGAATTACAGAGTAAAACAATTACTCTGGAGTGCAGTTTTTATGCTCTAAGTACATCCTTTCACTAGTAATTTATATCACTTCCTGCTTCATGGTGGCTCTCTATTTTCTTGCTGATAACCAGGTTTATGTGGATGATGTGTGTCTTGTATTTGGACATTCTTATGCTAAAAAGAGTGAGACCGTACAGGGGAAGTCACTCCTTGTACCAGTCACTTAGGATGATGGCAGCTCTGAGACAGGAAGCTGCAAATGGGGGAGGAAGTAAATCTCTCCATCTTCAATGTTCAATGAACCATCAGAATTTTTGAAAGCACAAAAAAGTGTGAATATTAAAAGGGTTATCCCTTGGACATGAGCTGAGAACCAAACTAGGGAGCCCCTTTCCCTGGAATCTCACAGAGAACGAGAGGGGCTTGCAGATTTGGACAGGAAACTCCCAAGTGCAGCTGCTCCACGTTGGGACATGGCTTTGAAGGAATCAAAACTAGGTTTTATGCTTCAAAAGAAAAAAGGACGTTTTTGTAGGTCCAGATTCTAGTAAAAATAAGATTAACAAAAGTGGACAACAGCATTCCTCAAGGTTGGTTCCCATGAGTGGAAGCCCTCACCAGGAGGAGAGAAACCAAGAAAATTCCGAGTGACGGAACATAAAGTGTGTGTTTGCATGTGCATATACATAAACAATCCACCTGCTTGTTTATTGGCTTTGCACACATTTACCAGAGATATTGTCTATAAAACTTGCATAAGCACACTGTTATTAAGTTGACAAAAGATACAGTGTAACAAGGTATTGATTTTCCTTCCTGCCTATTTATCAGTCTGCTTTCTCCACTCCTGTGCTTTGCTTGTATTTTGTTTTGCCACTTTTAAAAAAAAGTCATTCTAAACAGTTTCCATTCCTTAAATCAATGTTGATACACTGCTAAAAACTAATACTATACGTCCCCTGAATTAGAGAAATACAAGATCTGTTTCCCTTTCAGAGACAGCTCTGTCGCAGGAGCTGTGTGAACGAACACTGAAAAGGACATCCCAGTTGCTGGTTTGTGAATTTTATGGGTATCCGCATAGCTATTCTCAGCATTTCAAAATTATACGCTCTTTAAAGTGCTCCGTGCTTTGCAGAAAACTTCACTAGTTCTTAATTATAAGGACTTTCTTCAATTTATGCTCCTTGGCTATGCCAGGCCTGTTGCATTTTTAACATAGCTGTGTTCATCCCGAGTCCTCCTGGTTTATTACACCACAGGCACAAGTCTGAAATACCCTCTGGTCACTTTCTGTACAATGTAGTCGTAATCTTTTCTGAGGTCATCTGACTTTGCACATTTAATAGAGAACAAAAATCGAGCATGTGAAACTTTTATTGTCTTGCATGGCAGGTGGTGGTTGACTGTCACTTCGTAACTAATAGAAGTTCATTTCCATTGCATCCTGAGATGTATTGCAGCTAACAATGCTCACTAATTTGGAGGTATTGACAACTCTAGAGAGAAAATTAGCAATTGACAGTAAGAAAAAAATACATTTTAAACTAAAATCCCATTGCTTATGATACTTTACAGCTTGAGAAGTCTAGTAACTTAAATTCTTTCATCCACTGAAGGCCATGGTCAACTACCTTAACTGGGTTGCTGAGCCAAGTGTGTTCCACAGCCCAGGTAATACTATTAAGAAGAGTAAGAGTCTGAGGAGGAGGAAGGAAAGAGAATAAGGCATCAAGTGGGAAATTCAGTGGGGGAGGCTCCTATAACACAGAATGTTTTTTATACTTAAATGCATCAAGCGAGATGAAGCATGTGTCCTCACTTAAAATTTTATGCTAGACCATAGTCCACGAACCACCAGTTTTGGCGGACCCTTCGGAGATGAAGTCACCACACCAAGGAAACTCTGATTGCATTTGATAACTGAGAGAACCCAGCGAGGTGAGAGCCTCAGTCTACCCTCAGCTGCTCCAGACGAAAGGCTGCCGCAGGGCGACTCCGGGGTGGTTCCTGCTGGCTTTGAACCTCGGCACATTGATTGCCAACATTTTTGGAATTCAAACACTTGTTACATTTCAAAAGACATATGGGGTGCCAACATAGAGTGGCCAGGCTTTTACTTTGTAAACGATCTCTTCCAACCACTTCTTAATACACAGGAAAGGCAGACATGAAATACCCTGGAATATAGGACAGCCTTTTCAATTGCATCAAAGGGGCCTCATGAAGAAAGAAAAATTGGTTTCAGACAGATGTTTGAAAACCACTGGCTTAGAAACCACAATGTGGCAGAAATCACTTCTCTGAACAAGTGAGCAATGCAGAATGAGCTTAAGATACACAAATGTAAAATAGGAATCCCGGCTTTTTATCTTATTTATTTTGCCTGTATATGCTGTTTGAATGTACTTGCCGAATGAATGACTTGAATTATAATTTTTCTTTTGAATGCTTCCATATATTTTAAAGCAATAATAATATTCTAAAATCTTAATCATTTTTAAAGATCTCCATATAACTAGCTTATTCTGTGCGATTAACAGTAATAAGGTGGGTGGTAGCCAGCACCCTATCACCTCAGATCCCAGGTATTCACACCTTTGTGTGGTCCCCTTTCACAATGAATAAGAGCTGGCCCTGTGACCAGCCGAAGATTGCAGAACTGACAGTGTGTGACTTCAGTAGGTGGGCAAGTCAGTTCAAAATCCTATGGCGCTCCAGCGGCCCCTCGGAGAGGCCCACGTGGCAAGACACCTGCTTGCCCACCCTGTGAGTGAACCACCTTCAAAGCAAGACCCTCAGTACCAGTCACAGCTTTGGGTCTTTTGGCTTTGATGCCAGACATTGTGTAGCAAACTGTCCCTGTTGTTCTCTGTCTGAAATTCCTGCACAAAGCAACCATCAGATCATAAATGATGTCGAATGTCTCCAGCTACTGCGTTGTAAGATGGTGTTCTCTAATCAGACTGGCCATCTCACCAAGTTGTCCGCTTTCTTTCCTATATCTCCTGTGCAGTTCCCTTCTTACTTTTCTTACTTAAAAGATAAAAGCGAAAAATGCCCAACAACCCAAACATCCATTGATGCTCAAGTGGATAAACAAAATGTGGTCTGCACACACGATGCTGTTTTTATTAATACTTTGTCTTCAGTTATCCAACCTGAAAAACGGACACTCTGACATGTGTGAGAATGTGGATGAACCTTGAAGACATTATGCTCAGTGAAATCAGCCAGTCACAAACAAGGACAAATCCTGTGTGAGTCCATCTACATGAGGTCCTCAGAGTCATCATCGAAAGCACAGAGAGTCAGAAATTAGAATCCTGGTTACCAGGGGATAGGAGGAGGGGGAATGAGAGTTAGTGTCCAATGGGTGCAGAGTTTCAGTTTGGGAAGATGAAAAAATCAGGCACAGAGACGGGGGTGATAGTCGCACAACGATGCTGATGAACCTAATGCCAATGAACTAAGCACTTAAAAATGGTTAAAATGGTAAATTTTATGTTTTGCATATTTATGGTGCCACAGAGAAAAGGAAACCAAAGAAAGGAAAAAAGAATCGAGCTAGGTCAAGGCTGTTCAGGAACTCCTCTTGCACACAGGAGCCAAGGTCAGGTGAGGGTCAGGTAAGGGTCACCGGGACAGGGAATGAATGGAAACGGCTCCATGGATCCTGAGTGTGACCCTTGGAGAAGCAGTGCCTTCTGCTACTTTGTGGGTGGCTCCAGAGCCCATTTTTTAAGGACAACATGCAGTGTTCTAGCCCATGTATTATTTGTCTGATATTACCTAAGTAAGTTCTGTAATCTCTTGCTCACATTTTCTTTTGATTAAATAAAAATAACATATTACAATAATATATACCCAACATATTAGCTATTAGACTCAGTTAAAAAAATGTGAAATTGTTTTTTAAAGTTGATGATACAATATTAGTCTATAGATAATAAATATTTATTAACATTATTTGAGAAATAGCGCCTTATGGTGATTGGTTTGAAATATATTCATTCTTTTAGTCAGCAAATATTTTTTGAGTACTCAGAGCCACCAGGCACTTTTCTGGACACTAGAAACTTGGATAGGAGAGATGAAATAGGAATATTAAGTAGGAAATAAATAGGAAATAAGCTCATTTAAAATCATATAAACTTTAAAATAAATCAAATTGAAATTGAAACTATCTGCTACAGTTTTATTTAAAATTGCCCTTAGTAACTGATTATACCAGCTACCATATAATTCTGTTTTAATAACCTCAGAGACTCCTGCTGTGCTTTTTGCTTTTGGAGCCAAAGTTTCCGTTTAGTGACTTCTGTGGGGTTAGTTCCCCCCCAACACTGAAGATAGAGGCAGCAACTCATCCCTCTGAGGCCCTCAGTCAGAAAGCCTTCAACCAACACACAGAAAGCAGACAGGAAAAAAACACACATCGTTTCCGCCAGGAGCCAACAGAACTCCTATTCCTATCTCTCTGTGACAAAGAAGTCTGTTATGTTTCAAGCCAGGCTATTTTATATTAGAAAAGAACTCATTAAGATAAGTGGCAATTAACATCTATACTGCAGTAAGAGTGCTTCTGACATTAACAAAGAAAATATAAAAACATGGGCTCTTTTAGATAAACTGAAATGTTTCTGCAGGGGGCCTTCCCAGATACTTGCTGTGCTTTGTTTTGGAGGTTACTGACACATTAACAGATTTAAATTTATCATAAATCAGCCTGCAAGTAATAAGCAGTATTGCTAATATTGTGGAAGTGGCCATTAGCAGCACAGATACTGGACTTGTCTGCTAAGCAGTGTGCATGCACAGGCATGCACACACCTTACACACAGGCTAGACCTGCTCTGTTTAAGTAACCTTGAACCCTCCACGACTACAAATTTTCCTTTGTATCCATGAGAGAGGAACAGAGTTTGTCTGATTTCTCTGCACTGCCTCTGTGATGGAGATGAAGGCAAAGGGTGCACCACGTCACAGGACCGTTACATTCACCTGCATGGAATGTGCATGTCACTGAAGCCCATACCATCTACCGAAGTGCTTGTATGTAACGTGTCCCATTAGCTCATTCCCTGCAATAAGCACTTACAAATTGCTAGGAATAAAAACGCACTGTGGTCGTCTCTGTCAATGGGAGCTTGTTGTAGGTTTCCAGAGGAGTATGAAAGAGACAGGAAGCTGCCACAGCAGCCTCGCCAGGCAGGTCTCGTTGAAAACCAGATCACGGTCCTGGATACAAAAGCTGCTTTGGGGCCGTGGCAGGGACTCCGAGCGGGGCACTGAGAAGCGAGCGCCGTGGTGTGGGGCCTCCCTGCCTCTGCCCTCTGCTTCCCTCTGACCTCCTTCTCCTCACCTTCTCCTTCTCCCTTGGCACTGACTGCCAGGGCCCCTGTGGCCCCGGCTTCTGCCCTGTTATCTCTCTGCACCTCTCCAATCACATGTCACTCTACAGTGCCGTGAATTCACACTTGCTCGAGAGAGCTGCCAGGGCTGAGTTGTATCTCCCTGCACTCATGTGTTCAAGGCCTAGTCTCAGCACCATAGAATGAAACCGTAGTTGGAGAGAAGGTCTTTAAAGAGGTGATTAAGTTAAAATGAGGCCATCAGGGTGAGACCCTAATCTGATGTGACTGGTGTCCTTAGAAGAGACCCTGTGAAGACATGGCAAGAAGGTAGCGATCTGCAAGCCAAGGAAAGAGGCCTCAGGAGAAACCAGCCCTGCTGGCACCTTGATCTTGGACCTCTAGCCTCCAGAAGTGTGAGGAAATAAATTTTCCAGCCCCTGGTATTCTGTTATGGCAGCCCAGCAGACAATACAAGACTCTGTGTTTGGAGCCATAAGTGGGAATTCGGGGGAAAAACCTGCTGGACAGAGCTCACACAGCAGGCTGCCTCCTCTCCCCAGCCTCAAGGCAGATCTGCCCTTTATCAATGGGAACCCCAAAGCCATTCAGCTGTGCTGCTGGGCAGTAAACTATGCATCTGTATCCTCTCGTGGGGCCTGCGGGGTGAGTTAGCCTCTCTCAGAAGGCCCAAAGTGGAACAGTTTAGCTGGCCAGTCCTTTTGCTCATGTAGATACACCTTTGCTGAAAATGAATTTTGTAGTGTTTAAAATACAACATGCACGTCAACATATATACTTTTATCCTCCCTAAATTTGAGAAGACTTGCGGTGTATGAGAAAGCAGGGTTCTTTGGAGAAAACAATAGCTCTGGGAAAACCAGAAGGCTGCAGGAGAAGAGGAAGACCAGGTGCAAAGTGATTGACAACATAAAAGAAGCCACAGGGGTGAGTCCCCGGAGCTGAGCAGGGCTGGTAAGGACAGGAGAGTGTGGACATCGCTCATTCACAGGGTCACCTGGAGCCAGAGCTGACTCAGTGGCATGTCACACAAACAGGTTATAGAAAGTGAGATTAAAAAAAAATAATAAGTATTTGGTATTAGTTTCACATCTAAATCATTAAACATATGAATAAGTCAACCTAATGTAATGAATCATTAGTGCTTTGATAAATTGGGTATACCCACATATGAACATGGAATGCTTTCTACAAAACAAGAGTTACTCTCTTCCATTTTATTCCTCTGGTTCTAAAATCACTGAAATAATATCCTCAGCCTACCACATTTTGAATTTTACATCAACATATATCTTTGTACTTAAAAAGTTATAAACACTAGGATGACCAGAACTTAAACTTTCTAGCACCTTCTCCTCTAGAGCCTTGCTATACGAAGGGTGGTACAGGACAGGGGTGCTGGTTAGAAATGCACTGACTGCCTGAGAATCTGCCCTGGCCACGGCCCTAAGGGGACTCTACGCACATGAAAGTCTTAATCACTAATCTGTACCTGGGACTTCTCTCCAGTGCCGCATCTGGTTTATTGAAGAAGTTAGAAATCAACATATGATCTTAAGTCATTAATTATATTTGACCTCTAAAATGGGCTTTTTATTGTATGAGCAGCATAATGAAGCCCTAAGACCACTGGATTTTTGCAGTCTTAGAATTTTCTCTTATTTTCTCAAAAATCTGAATTAGGAAGCCATGTGTTCAATATAATTTTTAATGCAATGAACTAAATTTAGTTTTTAAAATATTGCAGTATGAATTTTAGGGCATAATTTACTTTTAAAATTTTTCTCACTGTAATCTTTATTTTTGCAATAGCTATAATAAATGTATTATTCTGCGTATCATGTGGTATGTCAATCTTTTCTGTTAAAATTTGTAAACTGACTTTATTCACTTAACCACCGTATCCATAGTGTACATGTGACACCATTTACCTCATCATTCCCTCATGGGTTGTTTTATCTGCCCTTTTCTGCAAACTCTTTTCTTTGATTATGTATTATACAGGTATTACAGTTTATGTGATGGCACTATTTTCTTTGAAACTGTCAAAATTTTCAACTTGCCTTCTAGAGATTTTCAGCAATTCCTTAGCTTTTTTTTGTCCCCAGCTAACCCCCCCCCATGTCTTTATTTTCTCCTATTGAGCCTTTCTCAGCCAGCCAACGTCACCCGAACTAATCACACCAGAGTTAGATTTGCTCAGAACCTCATTCTTCCCTCTCTCTTTTCCCTTACCTGCCTGCCTTGACTTCCATCAGGGCCGATGTAGCACTCAGCCATATCCAGCCATTCCTGATTAGCCTCAGCCCGTAGCACCCCCCTCTAGCCCAAGACTCCTCAGTGTGGATGTCAGGCACTTTGTGCTGTGTTGACATTCAGGCACCCACTGACTTTGTGGGTGCCTTGTGTGTGCTCTGTACAGATTAGGTGGGTGCTCCTCACCGGTGTGGAGAGAGATACAAGACCATTTGCTACAACCTAAGTGCATTCCAGAGGATGACTCACCTTACAGCTTGGAGCCTGGAGAAATACAGAATCTCAGGCCCCAGCATGGACCTACTGACCAGAGTTGGTGTTTTAGAAAGCTCTCCCTTGATTCATTTCACATTAAAGTTGAAGAAGCTCCGATCTGCAAGTCGATCTCCAGCTTCTTCCGATCACTAATAAAAGGTCTTTGTAGTCCTTACACAATGTTGTGGAGTTTGCACCCCCCAGTGAAGAATCTGGGGTGAAGCTCTCAGGAAGCATGGGGATCTGGAGATAGTAAGTTCTGGGCCAGTGGCTTTAAAGCTGAGGTGGTGCGTCCCCAGCGTGAGGGTCACCGAGCATCCAAGGTAATCAGTTTCAAGATGCTCGCTTTTGCCAGTATCTGTCTGCCGTCCGCCCATTCTTCCCACTTCCCTTTCCGTTCCTCTTCCTCCTCTTTACAAATAAGGGCAAACCTCATATTCATCCCAAACCTCACTGCATATTTATATGAACAGAGTTTTTTTGGTTTTTTGTTTCTTTGTTTCTTTGTTTCTTTGTTTTGATAGCTGCCTGTATAAAAGCCAAGTATAGAAATTTTGGTACTGACCCATCATATTCCAGCAAAAAATAACATTTGTGTGTGGATACATAAACTAAGCATTAAAACCCAACATCCATCTCATCAAGAGATGCATTTTCAATACAACTATATTTTATGTTTCATGGTGGCGTATCAAACTGCGTATGGTTTAGTAATCACACCTATGATGATAACTTAATTCAAAAGAAAAAAATTGTTACATCTATAAGGGAAATAAGGATATCTGCCTATGCATGAATGAGTTTATATGCTGCTTCAGTAAAATACTTAGAAGCTGTCTTTGATCTCCTGTATATGATTATTTTAAAGGGAAAAAACCGTGAAGGTTCCTTCAATAACCGAGAGTGCTTCATACTCTAAGTTTTATTGGGTCAAGCTCTGGCCCTTTTATTAAGACTGCAAAGGAAAATAAAATTTCCGAAGAGTTCCATTAGGCTTGACCTTTGAACCGGTTTCTCAGAAGTAAGAAAGGAAATGCTGTATCCTTTCTGTTGGACAGCAGTTCAGGCAAAAGGGGTTAGTTTTTGCGCTTCAGACTTTGATTTCCATTTAAGGCTTTCACTCTTTAGAAAAAAGGATAATGTGTTAGGTTGAAAGCTGGAAAAATTTAACTTGGCCTTGAGTTTTCTGAGAAATCGGCACCCATTTTTTAGCAAGTTTCAGAAGCAAACTATTTTAATCACCAAACAAATGGTTTCTTTCAATTAATACACAGCAAATGAGAATGTCTGGAGTCCCATTTGAACAATCGGCCAACTATACTTTTTCCCATCCTGTTACCCTCTCCATGGTCAATGGCACACTGTCCGGCAATGGCAGGCTGCCCTCCGGCTGAGACGCCTTGGGCAGTTCATCTTTTCAAGAAAGCCGGGATTATTTCCTGCCAGTAACCTGATGTGCCCCCGACCCTGTTAGGAGAGACACCATGTAGTTTTTCTTCTTTATAAGGAAAAGAGAAGGGAGATATTCTCAAATACTTCCTAATTGTTAATGCAAGTGGCGAGCATACAGCAATCATTGCGGTGGATGGGAATGTCTTTCAGTCAAGTTTCAGAGAGAGAAAAAAAAGAGAGTACTAATTCCTTTCTGGTATGTGCCCTTAAAGGTTCTCCCCACTTGGTTTCGTCTGGCAAAACCTGGAGAATATGTAGGCCGTGACTCAGAGGACGTTCTGTGGCACGAAGGAAAGAATGTTGCATGTTGGTATTACACAGCCGGATGTCAGTCTGAAGGGCCTGTCACCTGTGGAATGGTGTGGGCATTACTCTTTACTGGGTTTGGGGGGGGATCATTTTGGCATTTGGCATATGAACATCAGAAAAGAATGCACTGTGCTGTCCAGAATCCCTTCTGTCCACACCAGCAGGTTTAGCTGCCCCCTCCCCACCAGGCAGTGAATTCAACCCAGACTATAGTCAGAAAAGTTGAAGAAAGCGTCCATCATGTTCCAACAACCCAACATCAAGTTCAGTCTGGTCGACCTGTCATGTGGGGCCTGGCCTTTTCTAGATTGCCAGTTGCCATCTTGTCCCTTACTTCCAGTGACCAGGGGAGGACATGCTTTTCTGGGTCTCCCTCTTCAAAACCCAGCCCCTCAGCTCAGTAACCCTAAGGCGAGGCACGTCCTCTGCTCCAGTGATTCCTGTTCCTTCCTGTGCCTGGAATCCTGGCCTTGGTTAGAACCTGGCTCCTTGTTGGTCAGAATTCCCCATGGTCGTCTGTTTACCCGCTTATGCCCACCCGTCCAGCTTGGATCCCCGAGGCAGGCTCCTCCCCTGAGTGCCATATGCGCATCTATTGGATGATTGTTCTGGATACTTCAGAAGCATTATACCGTCTTTCGAGACCCTAAATCTGTTCTGCTTCCTTGAGTCTGTGCCCTGTGCTGCCTTCTACTTACTAGACCAAAAGTCTTGACTGAGTCTTCAAGTCCATCCCCCCTTCACAAACCATGAAATTGTTCATGACTTTATCTCTGAAATATGCCACTCCAGACTTACTCCCCACGCCCTACTTTTCCTTTAATGCAAATCCTCGTCACCACTTACCTGGAAAGATGCAAAGCCTCTCACCTGGTCCCATGGACCCCAACTCTCTCATTTGTGGGCATCCTTGTTCCAGCCACCAAAAACACCATCTCCAAAACCAACTAGATTATGCCAGTTCCCCTTCTTAGTAGCTTCTCCTCCCGCTCTGCTGCCTGTAGAATAAAATACAAATCCACAGTCTGAAGTGAGAGGCTTCACCATTCTGGGCCCGCCCCCTAGTCCCTGACCCCACCCCAGCTGCTGTCCTCCCTGGGACCCAGCTGCCTCACAGGAGCTGTGGTCCCCTTGCATGTGCCTGTGCTCTTCTCTCAGCTGAAAGGCCCTTTCCCCTTTCCCCTTCTGGAAAGTTCAAATCCTTCTTCCAGTTTCCAATACAATGTCTTTTGCTTCTCTCTGTGCTCCCCCTGGAGGGCCTGCAGAAGACTGCAAGTCTGTAAAGCAGGGAAGAAGGGAAGGGAGAAACAGAGGCCACATAATTCGAGAAATATTGAAAAGAAAAAGATGATTCAGAGGAGTGGAATATTGGCAAATGCCCAGTTTTCAAACACACACACACACCCAAACTCACACATGCACACACACACATATGCACACATAGTTTGAATCTGCACACTGGAGACCAATATGCTAGAGATGTATCTTTAAGGAAAAAATTGGGGGAAAACATTAATAAAATTGTTTATTAGCACATTGCAATGAAGTTAAGAACCATTAAATACCATCATATTTTTTACTGAAATTGAATGACAAGCAATGTCACTTAGGTTTTGAATGAAGTTATTAAATTAAGATATTAGGGACTATTTGAAGATATGACATATATTTACTTTTTAAAAAGCCCTTTGAAAAGTTCCTTATGTTATTGTAAAGAAGATGGCATGCTGGTGGATTACCAGTTGGGTAATTCAACAGTTCATGTCATGTTCTTGCAATGACCATAGTGTCCTGTGGGAATTTCTTTCTTGCCACTGAGTCCCTTTACTCAGGGTGCAAGCGATTTTACAGCTTCCTTATACTTTACTTTGTTAACCTTTCATTTGAAAACATTCATAATTTCTAATAATAGAATAATGTATAGAAAGGCTGAATCTCTTCTCCGAATTAACCCTGCTTTCCCGGGCGTGGGAAGTTTGAAGACACTGAGCGAGGTTACCTGCATCACATTTGACAAAAGAAACCTTTGCGACACCGGTACTGCTAGTAGAGAAGAAAAACCAAGTGGTGGTTTTAGTCTTTGAACCTAAAGAGAATTTGCTTTGTTGTTTAACATCCTTTAAAACTATCCTAAAGATAAGGGAAGAGTAAACATAAAGCATGGCGTGTTGGTTGGGTGAGATGTGACATGCACGTGTCAACTGTGAGCCTTGTTCGTTGCTCTCAGTGAGTGAGTTGTCAGGATGTGCTGTTTCCCTCTCTGGCAGGAGGGCCAAAGATGGGGGACAGGTTCGTCCCACTTCTTTTCAGAATGGTGCTGCCAGGAGGGAAGGGTCGTGGGAAGTGACTCACCTACTTGCCCAGGATGGAAGAGTGATGGGTGACTGGTCTCCACGAGTTTGTCTCCATAGAGCGTGTGACTCACGGGCTTTCCAGATTCTTGAATTCAAGAGTTAGACTGTGTGGGGAAGAAAGCTCACAAGTATATCACATGCGCTAAAGCGATGTCTCCTATCAGTGACAGAAACTGACTGTGCTCTGGACACAGTTATTGACAAATGACCGTGTCTGCTCACAGAACTAAAGACTGTGTTACTTTTTGCTCTCTAAACTCTAAGTTCATGTGAATCTCTTTCAAGAAAATGCCTCGTAACCTTCCCCAGAGGACGTGTATCTCCATATACAGAGTAGGAACACATATGAGCTTTTTAAATCTTATTTAATTTATTTTAAAAATACATGGGTTTTGTCACCTTCCAAAGCAGACCACCCATACCTTGATAGAAACTTATTTTGACTGTGAATATGTTTTCTCCTAGACTGTACATATTTTAAGTCTCTTATTAATAATAAAATGTTTTTATCCTGTATGTACATCAAAATAAAAAAAGAGCTTACACTGTATATCCATCCAAAGGCCACTGAAAAGATATATTATTGAGAAATTTCATAAAATATTGGAAACGTGAATTATTTCAATCTAATTTTGCTACTATACACACACATGTATAAATGACACTTCAATGAAACTCTCACATGGAGTAGTACATTTATGTCACTAGTCACTAATCTTTTTGGAGGCAATTCCTAAATGTTTATTGTATAATTGTATCATGCTTATTGCATAATTGTATTATGCAACTATGCTTTCGTTATGTTCACAGAGATTCTCGGCAGCAAATGTTGTGATAACATTATAATTCCAGAGGCAAATAAGACGTATCCAAGTCTTCAAGAAACTTCGGGACATCTGTAGGACAGGGACAGTTTCAGTCCTGTGAAAACGCCAAGCTGTTGAAGTCTGAGTAGAGCATTTAATGAGATTGGGAGGTAGGGGAAGGCTTTCCAGAGCAAACTGCTTGGAGAAGAGGCAGTTCCTAAGTCAAGTGCATGATGATGCAAAAGGAAAAGGGTGATGCATGCAGTGAGCAAAAGTTACCCGGGATGGGCAATGCTGATGTGGGGGGGGGGGGCAGGACAGGACACCGCCAGGGGCCAGTGTGCCAGCTTCAGCGTGGCTCTGAAGGGCTAGGAGCTGGGAGATGGCATGATAGGATTTCTTTTTTTTTTAATTTATTTTTATTTTAATTGATGTTCAAGTACAGTTTTCTGCCTCTTCCCCCCACCCTAGCCCACCCCCCAGCCCTCCCCACCTCCCTCCTTTCCTACCTTCCCACCCCCTGTTATTATCCATGTGTCCTGTATACTTTTTCCTGCAAACCCTTCACCCATTTCTCCTGAAATTCCCTCCCCTCTCCCCTCCTGTCACTGTGTTTTAAATCAAGGCCACAGGGGGTAAGGAAACGGGGACTTTAGGAAGCTGTCCTCTACTTTAGAGTCAGACATGGGGAGGACAGTCTTGTGAGCCAATCTACCATGTTCAAAAATCGCTTGGCAAATGACCACATCTCAACAGGTTGCTCGTTCAGTGTGTATGGTCTATATTTCTCCAGTGTTTTTGAAACAAGACAATCTGTTCCCTTACATGTTTCCCACCTTTCTTTTTCAACTGTGTTCCTCACCATTTTTAATGAACTTCTCAAAATTCTAACTTTACATTTTTATTACATCATTATCAAAATGTCTTATGTTGGTAAAGCCATAACATAGGATGGCTTTCACAGTGAAGATGGGACTTTCTGAACAGCAACAGGGGCAGGCCTGATGGAGACGGGTGTAGTGTTAGCAGTAAATCAGAGCTGTTTGTTCCTGGCTGGACGGCTATGGTCTGAATCTCTAAACCTGCACCTGTTTGCCACGGTCGCCTGGCCCAGTGTGGGTATGAAACCAGAGCGGCGGGTCGGCACCCGCAGTGCAGGGTGCAGTGGGTACCCTATGGAGCGGAGTACTGACTTGATGCTTTAATCTTTATGATCATACACAACATCTACCTGTGACAAAAATGGAAAAGAAAGCACCTTTTCAGTGTTTCAGTACTAGAAAACCACTGTTTTGTAAAATAGTATCCATTAGTATGTCAATTTTTGTGATAGCTCAAACGGTTTAATTCTCTTTTGCTGGTGGTGGCTCCATTTCCACTTTAGGTTTCTGTTACATAACTAGAAAGACAATTAAGCTGATTTTTAGAAAGCATTGTGAAGTTCTGCATTTATATGAGAAAAAAAGGATCGTGCACATGGCTGGGGAAACCCCGCCAATCTAGACGGACATGCACACCGTTCAGCTGGAGCGCTGAGACGGAAGTCTTTAATAACAGAACTCCGGCATGTTCTGCGGAATTAATTAGCACTCAGAAATCTTGAGAAGGAAAGTTGAAAAACTGTCTTTCTATTACACAGTTATAAAAATCAATTGATCCCTGAATTTCCTCCTATATTTATACATACATGAAAAGCATTTTAAACAAAATACTAATTATAATTTCTCATTCTACAAGATTGGGCTAACTATGAGAATTCTAAAATAAAAATTGCCTTATATCAGTTTTTATTATAAAAGTTACTGAACTGCATAAAACGAAGTCAACAGTATAGAATTATTTATAATTGCTTTAATATTTTAGAAACGTGGAGCATAAATTACTATATAATCTCCATTAACCTCTAAATTATATCATCTTTAAAATTTAAACAAATGACAGCAAAAAAGTGACACTCCTCTATTAAATAAATTGGCATATGGAATTACCCCTGTATCTGCTCTGCTTTTAACAGATCAGTGTATATAAATACAACCACAATTTTGAAAACTTTAATTTCATGTATTTTATTTCTGGTGAATCCTCAGCTACTGGCATATCCTGTTTTATTTAGAGTTCTTGTGACTACAGTCTAATGGAAAAATTGGGAAATTCAAATTAATTAATAATTATTTGTGTTAGTAAATTACAATATGGAGTGACAAATTAAATTTAAATTTTAGGTAAGCAATCAATTATTTTTAGTATCATGGGACCCAGGCAATATATTGGGTATACTTATACAAAAAATGTATCAGTGGTTTATCTGAACTTGAAATTTTACTGCACATCCTATGTTTTACCCAGCAACTCTCCCAGCCACACCCAGCTGCCTCCCTATACATGTTTTTTCAGCTGCAGGGGGAACCAAGAACCAGGAGATCTGGGCTCAGCTTTAGGTTCAAACAGACATTTTAAAATATGGTTATCCAAATTTTGGTGTGCCAGCAAGGTTGTTTGCTTTTCAAGAGCCAGGCGTGATGTGGGTGGGGAAAGAAGACATGGGGCCCCAAAACCACAGCTAAAGAGCTGCCCAGATAACATGTGAAAATCCAGAGTCAACACAAAAGCAGATTTCTTGAATTTTGGAAAGTATCAAGCAGGAAAGACAAAGTCAAGAAATTCAGAGAGAACAAGTCTGGGGTTGTGGTTATACTGCTGAGTGGGACCCCATAAAGGTAGCCAGCAGGCTCCACCCCCTGAGATTCAGCCAGGGGGGTAGGAGCAAAGACATCAGGACCCCAGAGAGGGTTTGGTGGCTGCCTCCATGTGGAATTCTAAGGGGATACATCTTTCTGGGAAGCAACATGGCATGGTAGGGTCTTCACTTCTGCCCGAGGATTCCAGGTGCTTCTGCAGGATCCCTGCAGGAGGGTTCTGTGTATCAGGGACTCAGAAAGGGATCTCAGGGCCAGGAAGCCTAAGAAGGCTGTGGATCCTGTCTCTGGAGCCTCAGGTAGCCCTTGACCTGAGCACTGTGGAGCTCAGGGGCCCTGCTCCTGGTGGATGACCCAGGTCTTTCTCGCTCAGGCAGAAGGTGAGGAAAGACACAGACCAATGTGAGGATTTCCACCTTGGTGACCCAGTGGAGAAGCAGACACATCCGTGAGAGTTGACTCTAAATGGAAGGGCACTATCTTCTGAACAGGATGGAAGAAAGTGTCAGACCCCACAAACAGAGGCTCTGGAACAAATGAGGGTTTGTTTACAAGGAAGAGAAGGCAGTCACATTCCTGAACCAAAGAGCAGTCGTGTTTAGATTTCAGCCCACTCCAGCAGCCTGTGATAAGGACGCACAGGCTGGAAACCACAGGCACCATCAGGGCCCTGCAGTTCTTCACAGTCAAAATGGGGTCAAGATTGATTTTCACCGTGTTTCCAAATGGAGATAAGGAATTCTGGGAGGCTACAACACCAAGCAAAAATTCATTTAGAAAATATGCAGAGTATGTGAGAAAAGCAAGCTGTCCAAGGTAATGTGGGTAGCTCTGAGTGTGTATAAGTGTGTACGTGTACATGTGCATGTATGTGTGCATGTTTGTCCCCAGAGGGTAGGAGGGGGATGAGAGGGGGAGCCTGCTGTGACAAGTCACAGGGGAGAGTCAGAGAAAGAAGACAGGTAAATCTGGACCCCATAGATCGCTTCCACACGACGAGCAGCCCAGCCTTTGTTTCTGAAAGTGAAGCACAACGCCCCAGGTGTTATGAACGAGGATTGACAGAATCAGAACTGAGTTGTAGGAAAATTAAAGTGATTATAACGTGTAGGATGGAGTGAAGGGATGGATCCATGAGCTGTCACTGAAAATGACTTTGGGGTTTTAAACCTTAGAAAACAATATTATAAATAGAAGCAATGAAGGCAGAAGAGGAAATTCAGTGTGAGGGGAAGATAAGGACTCACTTCAGATGTGTCAAACGTGATACAGCATTTCAGTCCATCAACAAAGATATCAGTCCAGCTGGCCAGCACCGGAGTTGTAATGAACAAGGCACTGAAAACATTCCCGGTCCACAGCAGCAGCCGTCCTCTCAGGGGCTGGCTGAGTTTATTCCGCCTAAGACAGGACCTCACCCACTGGAAGGGCGCAAGTATTTGTTAATGAATGAAAACAGACACAAACTGCGGTGCACCCAAATGGAAAGAACTGAGTAATTAAAAATGTTGCCTGCGTTTGCATCAATTGCATCAATTCCTTTTGCCTTGAATGAAACTAAATTTACTTTTCAAAATGAAAACAAAATGAACACATTTAAAAAATTAACATAGACTCCTTATTGCATGTAGCCTATCACTAATTTGAAGTTTGTGATTAATGGAGCCTGGGGAGAACTGAACCTACATTTTCTAAGTCAGGATTGGTAACCGACAGCCCACAGCCTTTTTTTTTTTTTTAGTTTTATTGTAACACAGCCCTATTTATTTGTTTGCATACGTACGTACTGGTTTTGCACTACACCGGAGGAGCTGAGTGACTGTGAGACCGTCTCAAAAAGGCTAAGGTTGTCGTTTAGGCACCTTCCAGACAGAGTTTGCTGACTCCTGCTTCTAACCAACACGTGAAAAGTTGAGAGTAGGTTTATCAATGCAACAGGTTGACAGCTTGCTTCAAAAATATAATTGTAATCTAGGCAGAGGGTAATGTGGCTTAGACGTGCAATTTAAAAAACTAGGTATACAACATTTCTACATCTAGGAATGAAAGCAAGGCTTTTAATAGGCAGCACCATGAGTCTAATGTAATGAATGTACTTAATAAATCTCCCTTATTCTGCAAAAAAGGGTTTTGGGTTTTTTTATATTCACACTTTTTATGGAGTTAAACCAAAGTACTGATGGTGTCTAATGGAACCATAATTTTCTTCCCAGAAAATACTTAGCACCAGTGAAAATGAACATAAACTGATCTCATTAGATAATGAGTTAAGGTAATACAAATTATTATCAGTGAGAACTTATTTTTTAAAAAACGGGTCGTGCCCAACCATCGGCACTTCCTCCGGCCCATTAACCCATGGGTTTTTTTAGACCATGTCCACATGAAAGCCGTCTGACACGGTCTGCCTGATGCAGAGAGAGGGGGCTCCCCGTCCACCAGGTCGCCTCCTGCACTCAGGTCCTTTGTGCTCCGAGCCCCTGAACACGCGGGAACATGCATTCATGCACACACAGCCACACATACACATCTTTGTGGTTTGGGTGTCATCTGAGGGGCAAAGACCTCTGATCTGCCCTCACTTCATGTTCTCCCAAAAGCAGAGAAGGAAAAAAACACTTTTAAGTGTGGGAAGAATTACAGTCTCCATAAAAACTAATTCGACCTTGGGGACTAATAAATGACTCTGGGGGCAATTCAGAGAAAAAGCTTTGAGATCACACTCTGAGCAAAGCAGCTCATTTAAGTAGCACGTGGTCCCTGAAGGGACCACTGTAAAGGAGGCTGGGCTGTCAGGTCAGTGTGTGTAGCTCAGAGTGTAGGATAGAACCCCGCCTCCTGGCTGCAGAGCGGAGCCCTGCACTGGGGCCTCCAGGATTCTGCCAGAGCAGCACACAAGAGGGAACTGAGTTCCGTGATGGCAGCCATCTTCAGTTCTGAGGCAAAATGTGGGAGCCAAACTCGGGATAGAAGACTGTGTTTTATGAATTTAAGATCAAACTTGGTTCTCTGTGTCTTTTCAGCTGAGCACAATGCAAGCCAAAACTTTGAGGCATTTTGGCATTTTGATTTGGCAACGTGGTAAGAGATCAAAGTATCCAACAGCCCCGTGCATGCATGGATATGAAAGCAACCATACATTTTAAAGAGAGCTGTGTCTTGTACGATGGGGCCCAGGGTGACCCTGTGCTCCGAAAAGACAGCAGATCAAGAAAGCTAATTTTTTTCCTGTTTCCAAGGCAACAAAATGACAAATAGCTTCAGTCTTAATCCAATGGGTGGTATGTGAATCTGGCACATTCCAATTAGAAAACAGCTATAGGAAAGCAAAGTCCTGGGTCCATCCCATACTCGCCTAAGGAGCCTATTTTGCTCATAGTCTTTCTGAAAGATGCCCCAACAACATGGATGGAAGCAACATTTAGCTTCAGATCTGTTGAGAAAAACAAATGCAAAGAAATATAGAAAAAATGTGATAACTATGTATAATACATTATCACACTAGTTGTGTGGGATTGGTTCCAGTGCCTTACTAACCGGTTGACATGTTGTTGAGAAAATATACTAAGGGAGGAAAAAGGAGAAAGAGTGATGTATTCCCACTGGGAAATGAGAAAGGCTATAGATCAGTCATTCCCACCAAGCCTGGAAGGATGAGCAAAATTGGAGCCGAAGAGGTAAGGATGCGATCCCACAGACCTGGAATGAGGGTGAGCGGCAGTGGCAGCAGAGGGTCCATTTGAGGAATGCTACCCAGCTAGGGTGGCTGGGTGCTGTGATGGGAAAGAGGGTGTGGAGGTGGGAGGAGACAGTTGAGGTTTGAGGATTATTATCCTGGGAGACTTGGGTGTTACTAGAAGGCAGGGTGATATCAGATTTAATTTAGAGAAAGGCATCTAAGAGAAGAATGGATAAAAGGAGGAGGTGAGGCACAGAGATGATTTTTTTACCTCACATAGAAGTATTTATTGAGAGCAATGATTTGCTCACATCTACCCTCCAACTCTGTCTCGAGTCCATTCACCTTTAACTGCACCTCCTTGTCACCTCTCTAAGCTAACACGACCTCCAACTGTGCAACTGTCACAGCCTCCTCATGTTATTGACCAGAAAGAGTCCACTGGATGCTAGCAGACCACTGAGAACTGCGGTGGAGAAATATTGGCTATTTTATTATAATGGTGCCACCCAGGAAAACCAGAAGCAAATATTCAAAAGCCTGAACTCTGATGGTGGAAGGTTAAGATTATGTAGGGCAAAAATCACAAGACTCCATGGGTTAGGGGTTTGGGGTCATGCTGGGAGCTGGTGGGTCACAGGTAAGTAAAGGTAATTAATCATTTCTTTAGCTCTGGGGGTCAGTTCCAGTGACCCTCTGTCTGGTTTTATGAGAAAGTAGTCAGGGGTCATTCCACCTTAGGGCTCAGGAGCTGAAACATAACTCAGGTCATGATGATATCTTTAGCCTGCCAGAGTCCAGACAGTGTGCCCGTTCGTCAAGGCCTTCTGCTGCCTCGGGGGTTGCTGATGATCTGGGGGACCAGGCTGTATCTCTAAGGAAGAGAGAGAGAGGTGATTTCTAGAGCTGGGATTTAAAGCTAAATTTAATCAGTCACAAGGACCCTCAGTCTCACTTTCCAGCTTCCCTGCACTTGAGGTCTTACTCCCTCCTAATCTATTCTTCTCACAGCAGACAGAATATTAATTTTTCAGTTATGGAAATCAGCATGCCACTCTCCTGCTCGAACCCTTCATTGTCTTCCCATTGCATTTAAGATCAAATCTGAAGTCTTTTAAAAATATCTTAGTAGATTCAGCCTGCCTGGCCCACATCTCATCCTCAAGTCACATCCCCTTCATCCTGCACAGTGTGAACCAGCCTCAGAGGTCTTCCTCTAATGCCTTGAACAGATCAGCCTGGTCCCCACCTCAAGCTCCACCCCCCCATGCACTCATCCCTCGGCCTTGGACACACTCCACCTTTCTCACTTGGCCAACCCCGTTCATCTCAGGTGTGTACCAGAGAAACGTAGTCTGGACCCTCACTACCACCCACCCATGTAAATTGGATTCTTCCCCAAAAGCTCTCCTCGTACTCTTAACCTTTCCTTCTTGACATGTAGCAAAGTTTGTAACCACATCAGGTGTCTGTGCTCTTATTGATGCAGTGCTTCTCTATCATGACTGCTGGTACCTGGCTCATGGGAGATACTGATAACATTTGTGGGAGAGAGGCCACCAAGCGTGAGAAAGAGGCATGAAAAATTTAAGAGTCCAATGGATGTGATAAATGAACCAGCATGTTAATAACAAACAGGGCACATGGCACCCTGCCTGGGGGAGGGGCTGCAGGGTAGGTGTCCAGGGGCACACTGGAGAGGTGGGTACAGTATTAGTCTGAAAGCACCTGAAGCTCTAGAAGTGGGGAGGGAGCCAGGAATAGAGAAGGGGCAGAGCACAGGTCTTCAAAGGCGGGCCTGAGAACTAGGTGCAGTGTTTGCATTCTGGCTCTGCTCCTTCCTGAGTGATTCTGAGAAATCCACTTAAAAGCTATGTGCCCTGCAGTCCTGTCTGTCAACTGGAGCTGATGGTGATGGTACCTGCCTTGCAGGCAGTTATAAAGATTAAAGGTGTTAGTGTTTGAAAAGAGCTCAGATCAGTGTAGCAAGGTGTACATTACCAACTCTGAAAGGGGACAAGGAGGTGAGGAACAGCAGTGGCCCAGTGAAGCAATCACAGGACCAGGGATGCTTCTAAGACTGCTGACTGGTGGCTCCGTGGACAGATTGCTGAAACTCATTCATTTATTCACTCATTCATTGGGTAAGCACCAGCCCCAGCACACTGCAAGGAACAAGGGATACAGGGTCCTAAACTCAGTGCTCATCCCCTTTGAGTTTGGACCAGTGGGAAAGCATGGAGATGTCCGGCATGTGGACAAAGTGACTGGTGCATGAAACGCGTTGAGACGTGTTGAAAGGATGTTGACTGATCTCTGACCTCCATAGACAGGAAGAGACAGACTCACCAACCAAGAGCAGAGCTGAGAAAGGACAGGGAGGGTTTGGAAGAAAAGCAGTGACATAACCATATGGTGAATGGGCTGCCCGATGGTGATGAGTCACCAGGGGTCAAGTTAGAGCCCAAACAACCCTCTCTTGCAAGGAACTCTCCCTCCCACCACTGCTCCTTGTCACTGTTCTCCACTGACACACTACCTGCTCTCCACTGACATCTAACGGAGAAGAAACCGTGCTGATGTCACCATGCAACTACCAATGGGTCCTCTGCTTCCTGGTGCTGCACAGCTGCCTCGAATGCTTAATAGCAAAACAATGGGAAATGATCTGCTGGAGGGTGTAAGTGTAGAGCAGGTAGAGGGATAGGGGTTTCTGGGCATCCGAAATGGCTTTCTTACCTCCTCTCTACATTCAGGAAACCTGCCAGGCAGTGCCTTAGTTAGTTAGTTAGTTAGTTAGTTAGTTAGTTAGTTAGTTAGTTAGTTAGTTTTATTTAGTTATTTTTCAAGTACAGTTTTTTTGTCTATTTCTCCCATCCCAGCCCCCCTGCTCCATGCCCCCCACCTCCCTCCCATTTCCACCCCCCTTAGTTCTCGTTCCTGTGTCCTTCCTATTTGTTCCTCCAAATCCCTTCCCTTTTTCCCCTTAAATTCCCTTCCCTCTCCCTCTTTTAAATAAATGCCATTTAAAGAAACTAATTTTATATTGTAGTTTTAGAATTTTCATAGATGGACCAAAGTCACTCTCTAAGTTTCAGGTCCACCAAAACCTGCATTTTGTGGGCATGAGACGCACTGCTGAGCAGCACCAAAGGATGCACCTGCTGGGGGAGGTGGTGGTGCGCATGACACACCCGTGTATGTCCGTGTACATGCACGCACACAGGAGAAAAACCAACTAACAATCTAATCAAGTTGCTTGTTGCACAACGTTTCACAAACTATTTTAATAAAATGCTAATCCTCAACAACCAGTAGGACCAGTACAATATCCTCATTTTAGAAAGAACACGGGTACTCAGGATGCCCTGACTACCTCACCTGAGATAACCGTGCGAAGTGGAATCAGAACATGAAGTCAGTTGGAATCTCTCTGCCACATACCCCCTCCTGATGGAAGAAGCACTGAGAACAAGGCTGGCTCAGAGCACGTTCCTGAGTGAGGAAGGGGTGGCAACCACTGCAGTGTGGCCAGGAGACAAGTACCAGGGAAGGCTTACCGTGTGCCTGGCATCTCCTTCAGCAGTTTGTATCTGCTGTATCACTGTGTCCTCCTGACAAGAAGACTGATTTTATCATTGATATTTTACAGAAGAAGGTTCCGGCCTATGGGTCCCTTGCCCAGGGCCACAAGGTCAGTGGGAAGAGCTCTGGAACTCAGCCAGGGCATCGGCTTCCTTAACCACCATGCTTGGCTGCCCTTCTTGGGTTCCAGGGACAAACTGCACCTATTATTTTTTAATAATTAGGAATTAATTGTATCCTGAGGTTAAAAGTAACAGTTTTCCTGCCTACCCAGGTATTAGTTATATCTTCAATACCAAACAAAAGTTCAATTCAGCTGTTCGTTTGTTTTTTGTTTTGGGGTTTTTTTTTGGGGGGGGGCAGTGAGTACCTGCTCAACGCCAGATACTGGACTAAGCACCACACTGAAAAGAATGGAAGTTTCTGGTGCAGAAACTTCTCCATGGCTTGAAAGTGTTCACAGTCTTGAAGAAAAAAGACACACATGAAACACAGAACATGAAACATGTGGTGCCATGTGCTGAAGACTGAGTGACTTGAGGCAGCAAGTTCAACCAGGGCTCTAAGTCTAGTTGTCACTGTCTTCGGGGCATGTTGGCAGGGAGTTAGAGGGATAGGGGTTTCTGGGCGTCTGAAATGGCTTTCCTGCCTCCTCTCTACATTTGGGAAACCTGCCAGGCAATGCCTCATGAGCCAGGTGGTGTGTGCTAGACACTCTTACTGTGCTCCTCCAGCAGATCACTTCCCATGGTTTTGCTATTAAACATTGAAGGCAGCTGCGCAGCACCAGGAAGCAGAGGACCCATTGGTAATTGCACGGTGACATCAGCACGGTTCCTTCTCCGTTAGCTGTCAGTGGAGAGCGGGTAGCATGTTATCACAGAACCTGGGGATCCTTGTTCTCTCTCGCTGCCTTTCCCTAAGTTATTTTGGAGCTGCTGAGCTCACTCCCTGTTCCCAAGTTCAGTATGTGTGGGACTTGTTGCATGCCTCCAGCACTGGCCTCATTAAGGGTGTGCTCCGTTCTCACTCCCATGGCCCCAGATAAATAAGTAGCACAAGGAGAGGACTGTGGGAGACAAGAGAACTTCCTTTGTTGAAACAAACATGCACAAGACTTCAGCCAAGGGGATCCCAGGGTGAGACAACCGTATGCAGGTTGGGGAAGGTTCTGTAGGAGCAGCACCTTCTCAATCTCCCTTGATCATGGGCTGTGCCTATTTTGTATTCCTTGGGATCAGGGGTGACCACATAGTCAGGCACAAGGAGAGCAATGCTTACCCTGAGAAATACAGCCCCCCTTCCCTTTATCCCACTCAGAACAGATGAGATGGGCCAAACTTGGGAGGAAGAATTGTATCCAAGATCAGAGAGCAGCTAACAATTAATTACAAAGCCAAAGCCAAAGCCAAAGCCAGAGCACCAGCCTAGGAAAGTGAATTCAGTGCAGGTTTCCGGTTTGAGGATAATCTAAGTCCCATCGCGTTCCAGCTACAAGTCCTTGGGGGGTCTGGCTCCTGGCCACTCTCATTCCTACGCAGGGTCTCCCCTGCCCTTGTCTGATTTGCCCAGTTTTCCTGAGGACACGCTCAGTCATTCAAGTGGAAATTAACCCAGAAGTAGTTCTATTCACAACCAGTAAATAGTTCATGCACAATCAGTAAAGAGCTAGCCTAGTCCAGGGAGCTGTCATGCCCATAGGAGAGGTGATAGGAAAGCCCAGGGCAATCGAGTTTCCAAAAGATGGAATATTTGGAATATTTGCATTTTTTCCTGTGATAGGAAGTTAGAAAAAAAGGAGTAAGGCTTCCAATATTTGTGATGAACATGTATTGTGTGATATTAACATAAACACTTACATTTTAGGATTAAAATAAATTGTTTTAACCTATTCCCTGTCAGCTTGCAAACTGTATTGTAGTGCTGAGCAAAGAGTAGGGATTTAAATGACCCCTGTTATCCCTCCCTCCCCCAAAATAAAAAAATATAGTGATTTCCACTCCTCAATGATGAATCTTCACAAAAAGCTACTATTTTATACTCTGGGGGGGGTATTAGGAATAAAAAGAGGGAAAGATTGTAAAGATTGAAAGATTCACTCGTGTGGAATCTAATTAACAAACTGAGCTAACAAGGAAAATGGGGACAGACTCATAGATGAATAGCAAGATGACATCTCAGGGGAGGTTAGCAGATGAAGAAAAAAGTCCTTTAGAAACAAGCCATTCATAGTTGCCTGTATTAAATTGTATAAATGATAGAAACCCTTTGCGGTCCACCCCGTCCCACGTCACAGAGTCTTAGAATCTACACATCACAGCCTTTGGCATCTACTCTGAGAATCTGTTATCTCCTAGTCCATTTTGGAGATACACTGGTGGTACTTACCCTTGCCAAATTGCCCTCAGCAGTGATGATTTAATGAACGAGTCGATCTGTAAATGCCAATGTCTCTTCCTGGCTGGCCAAAGCTCCCAGAATTCTGGCATCGATGGCTTTGCATTTGTCTCCCATGGTGGCCTTACTCTGGAAGCAGCCTCGGCCAGGAATCAGACACATCTCTGCAGAGAAAGGTTCACAGAGGAAATAAAGGGAAAAACATGGCCATTAAACATGCCTCTATGCTAGACAACCCACAGATCCTGCTAGTAGGTTGTGATGGCTTCTCCAGAAGATTCTGTCATGATGATGAGCACATAGAATAGAAATACCTGCAGAGGGGACATGAAAGGTGACAATAAGAGGATCACTGCTTTTCAGAAGTACTATCACAAACGTGCTTCCTTGGCATGTATAGAACTGAGAGTCAAAAAGCTGGAGTTCTGTCTCAGCTCTGCTACTTTGAGCTTTGTGACTTTACCTTCCCAAGCCTTGTTTTGTCTCACTGTAAAATGGGAGTGACAGTATCGCAGTCTTGGCTTGTGGTGGTAAATATATGAAAACAACTTGGCAAGTGATTGTGTATGGTAAATATGCAAATGGTAGATAAACCTTCACAAGTGTAACAACAAAATGGTAAATGTAGACAAAACAGTGCAGAATGGTCTATTCAAACCACAGGAATTGGTAGGTATGCCAGATAGGTAGTCACTGAAGTTAGGAAAGAGACACATGGGAAGACAAACTAAAGAGTTGACTGACACATGTCACTATCATTTTATCCTCTAATATAATATCCTCAGCTCATGTTGAGAGTGAACATTTATACATTTGTTCCAAAGAGTTTCTGGACACTGGTAAGAGATGATCCAGGTAAATATGTTTATCGACTGATTTATCATAAGTCACTTCCACACACCAGCCACTGTTCTAAGTGTTCGCCAAATATAACTCATTTTTATTCTCACAAAACCCTGTGAGGTATTGTCATTGGCCGCATTTCATAACTGAGCAAGTGAGGCAAACACAGATCTGTAACCTGCTCCAGGTCACCCAGATTTCATGATGTTTCTTTGATAACCAGGTAAAAACTAGTACAACTTGGCTGGGAAGTTCAAATTCATCCACGGTACTCACCAGACGTTGCACCTTTGAATTTACATTTATTTTGGTCTTTACAAAATTCTCTTAGTAAAAAAATATTCAGTCCCCTGGAATACTGCAACAGTACCTAGAAGAGTCCTTTGTTCAAAGAGGTAAAATATCTGGGGAAGATGGGATTATGAAGTTGCCTAAAAGATGGCAGAAAGTAGTGGAACAAAACAGTAAATAAATTGTTCAATAAAGTTATTGATGAAAGTGAAAAATGTGTCTTGTTTTTCCTTAATAAATGAACGAACATTTTAGCCAACCCAATATATGTAGCATTTGGGTTCATGATTCCATGCAAACCCTCAAGCACATGTAGGAATGCATAAGTGATTTAAAAATTTCTCTTAAGGAACATACCAGTCACCAGAAACCAAGATCATAGAACTAATAGAACTAGCTTGATGGCAGACATAACTAAATGAGAGACAGTCCAATTATTTAGACATATTAAAAGCAAAGTATAAAGAATTTAGGAGAAAAGATATTTTACTCCTCAGACTTACACATCAATTGCCAAGCTTCATCTAGTTGTGAAACAAAAGATAGACATTCATCTCCTGAGGACCTTCTCACCATTTAAAGAATGCCATGCTGTTGTACAGGCATGAAGTTTTGGTGACTGGGTGCATAGTTCCATATATGAAACTTACTAACATTTGGAGAAAGTCAAGAAAGGGGACATTGTAAGGCTGTGCTCACCACCTGTGCACTTTAGCAGCTCACTTGTCCTGTGTGTAAGGTCCTGCTTGGTATTTTAACATATAGATGATGGTGTTTTCATTTTGTCTTGATTATCACTATGAACTTTTAGGTGAAAATAACTGAAACTCTGTTTCCCTGGGAATCTGTTAGATGGCAGTAGGTGGCATAAATTTCTGCTTCCTGGGGATAAAACCCAGATGCGTGCACACTTTGGCATTTTGTTGCATAGTCCCCACTTTTCCCTCTCAAGTCCTCTGGGACAGTCGTTTTCAAGCTTTTTGATAGCCCACCCTTCCCCTCCCTACATGCTTAAAAATCACAGAAAAACTCAAAGAGCTTTTGTCTGTGTAAGGTATAGCTGTTAATATTTACTGTATCCAAAATTCAAATAGATAATATTTAATATTTACTATATTCATTAAATATGCATTAATAAATTTTTAGACTATTGAAACATTTAAGGTCATAATAATAAACCCATTATATATTGATATAAATATTTTATTTAAAATAAATATATGTTTTTCCAAGTCTGACATTTTTTTTTGTCATTTTGAATCTCTCTTCTATATGGTTTCCTAGAAGACAGAGGTATCCTCAGATCTGCCTCTTAGTTTAGTCTGTTCAGTCTGTAATCTATTTTGGCTGCAGTTGAAGAAAACATGGCCACACCCAAATACATAGTCAGGAAAGGGATGAGTATTTTCATAGCTTCTTAGATCATTGTGAATATTCTTTGATTCTAGACCAAATCTCTACAAGTTGTAGTTTCTCCAAGTTTAGTTGAAATAAGGAATTTTTAAATATAGCAATGACCTTTTTGTACTGCGTTACTGAAAATCCACTGCTCTGCCTTGAGTGGATCGTGAATGCTTTGAATGGATCTTTCACTATGTGCAGGGCATTGGCGTATAATGCTTTGAGTTATGCAGCTATTCCACATGTTGATAGGTGTATCATGTAATTTATTTTTATAGTGACTTTTCAATGTCACATGTGTTAGTGTTTTTAACACTCAACTCAGAAAGTCTTTATGTACTGAAAAAATTAAATTCAAAGTGACAGATTCAAGTTTCCCCACATTCAAATGTTTTCATGGAAGCTTAAGCTTTCTTATTGGCAGTAGATATTGTCAGTGAATTCCACTGAGGTGAGAAGTTCACTCCATCCATTGTTGTCCATGAGAAAATGCCCACAAACACCCAAGCCTAAATAACTGTAGTTTGTCTACCAGTCTTTCCTTCAAGTAAAATCAGTGTCCCATGACAAAGGCAGCTACTTTATTTCACAACTCAACACAGGGTAAGTGGTTTTCCAGGAGCAGACCATGATAAAGCAATCAAGGGTCAAAATTTAGTGAAAATTAATCAACCTCACTGCTACATCAGGGGCATTCTTGGTTAGAACTGGATTTTTCTCCCATACAGTGGGGAATATAAGTTTGATGCCATTGTCTTGATTCCTGAGATGGCACCTGCAGTTTTACCTACCACTGCTTCCGCAGCTTTAGTGCAAATGTCAACAAAATTGAAAGGACAACTACTATCTTAATACCGTTATGAAAATGGTCTTAACCTGGTAATGTCGAAAGGAGCCCTGGGGTTCCCGGTCCAAACTAAGAATTGCTGCTCCAGATTAGCCCTGGTCTGTGGAGTTTCAGTGACTGCTTCCAATACGAGGAGAATTTCATAGAGTAACTCATGCCTCTGCCCTAGAATATACCACTTTAAAAAAATAGCATACATTTCTGAGTAGTGTTTATCTGTGGTTAATGCTTAAAGAAAGGCGGTTATGTTCTGTGTTCAGTGGTTTAGAAAATGCTTTGGAATAGCTAGTAATGTTTGGGTTCTTGATTGCTATTACATTTGGTTGCACACTACTTATTAAGAGTAAATATAAACTTTGAAATGTTTTCAGCATTTATTTTTCATTATTTATGCACAGAATGATGCTATGATTTTAATTTCTTTCAGCAGTAGTAATATTATGTTTGCACTATAAAAGAAATGGTAAAAAGTATGCAGCCAAGCATGTTCGATTTGGTGGAGTCATTTAAAATAATACATTTGATAAATTATATAAAATGTCCACTTTGTAACCTTTTTGTGAATATGATCTTGTATAAAATAAAACGAATTATTTTATTCAAGTTCATTTCTCCATGGATACCTTAAGGAACACCTTAAGTGAAAACTCTAGTGTGGTGCACTGGAATTATGTAAGGGCCACCTGCGTGACCTTGTTCCAGCCTGGAAAGCTATCAGGAGAGGTCCTCCAGAGGCTTGGAATAGAGTGATCATGAACTTGGGTTTTGGAATTACAGACACTTTGGTTTGCTCTTCTCTTTATTATCTGGGTGATCATGGCCTTTATTCTTACAGTTGTAAAACGGGATAATGATCATATGAACCCCCAGCTTTAGATGACTCTGTGTCCATTATGATCATTCAGTAACTGTGGGTCTGAAAAGGGTTTTAGCCTGTTGGCCAGTACCTAGTATATTAGTTTGCTAGGGCTGCCAAAGCAAAGTACCACAAACTGAATGGATAAACAATAGAATGCTATCATCTCGCAACTCTAGAGGCTGCAAGTCTGAGGTCAAGGTGTTGGCAAAGTCACACTGCTTCTTGTGGTGCTAAGGGAAGACTTGGTCCTGTAGCTCCCAGTAGTTTCATGGATGGTGCCAGCATGACTGTCATCTTCACGTGGCATTCTCCCTGTGTGTGTGTGTCTGTGTCCAAATTTACACTTCTTGTAAGGACTCTAGCCACTCATATTGGTTACAAGATTTACTGTACGATTATGACCCTCCAGGGTGACCTAATTTTAACTAATTTAGTCTGCAATTATTCTATTTCCAAATAAGGACATATTCTGAAGTTCTGGGAGTTAGGACTTCACAATGAATTTGGTAAACCCAGAATAAATGTAAGGGTTTGTTATTGTCATTTTGTTGTTATACTGCAAACGAGATGGCAAACGATGGGTGGAGAAGTAGGAACCACGGACAATCCTCAGGTTTCTAGTTTTGGCAACTAGGTGAATACATGGGCTGCCACAAACTAAGACAGGGATTTAAAAGGAGGAACAGGGTCTAAGGGGAATGAAAGATAAGTCAGGATGTAGATTTTTTTTCTCTTTTAATTTAGGGAGATTTTTGTTTAACTGGTTAAAACATCAAGTGAAAATTGTAAATGCAAATCTGAAGAGAAGTGTGGGATGAAGATACAGCTTTGCCAATCATCAGAAAATGTTTTCTTATTTTCTTCAACTTTCATTCATTCCTCTGACATTGATCAACTGCCTGTTGTGTACCAGACCTTGGGGTAATTTTTGTTCCAAGTTATCAGGTATTTGGGAGATTTGGGAGCTGACAAGTCATTAAATCAGAGACAGGGTTGGTGAAAAACAGAGTAGTTTGACAGGGATTCAAGAAATCCCTCTGAAGAGAGAGATTGGAGCCAGGTAGAGGAAGACCAGACTTCTTTGCTTTAAGTTAACTTTTTTCCCTAAAGGCAGTGGGCAATAACTGAGGGCTTTGTGACTAGGAGAAAATCCACACAGGAAATTTTGATGGTAGTGGGAGACAGAATATAAACAGTGAGAGGGCAATTAAAATTGACTCCAAAATTTCTATCCTAAGATAATGGAAAACTGTGGTATTACTGAAAAAATAAAGGGAAGTTTGGAGGGGAAAGAGCTGTGGGGAGCCATGGCATGCTGGTCTGGATGGCACGCTTCAGTGATGGCAGCACATGCTGGCTGGAGGAGTCCCACATGGACAGGGACTCGGGTCAGGAGCAGGGTCATCGCAATGTCAGTAAACTCGCCATTCCCTGAAAGTGATCAACAGGCAATCACCTTCTCATAGCTTCTCTGTACATGTCCAACTTCCTTTTCCTCGGTAGCTTACCTTCATCAGTCAAGACTAATGTAAACAAAATGTCCATTTTCTAGGACTCTGCCTTCATCGATAGTTTAATAAACTTATAAAACCAGCTGCCTTCATGTGTGTCTCGTTGGAGTCTTGGTGTATCCTGCTTTACTATATATATCAAGGTAAAGAAATGACTAAGGTTACTCTCTGTTCAACCCAGCAGGGTCTTTTGAGGGACTCAGATTTGCATGCATGTCTTTTAAGCTAAAAGGAATCAGAGCATGAGCCTCACTCAGGCCAGAGCACCAGGGTCAACGTCCGAGATCATGGAGAAGGACCACTAATGGATGACACAGAAGTCCTCCGTGATACACAGCCTTCAATATGGTCCTTTTATAGTTTCCTAAAAGCCCACTCTGGAGGTCGATGACAGTTACATTCAAAATCATTCGTTCCTCTGACACCATGAAATTAGAGATGTTTTTTCATGTAAAGTCATTCATATATGAATAAAATGTAATTCTCAGTAGAGAAGTGACAGCTCTTTAGAGAATCAAGATGTGGTGGAGGCAGGAATGGTAGAGGACAATCAGTCATTGTTATTGTTGAACTTAAAGGTGAGTGCTGAATTCGCTGTCACTGACTTTGTGAGCAGCACATCGGAAGTACTGAGGAGACACAATTATGTGCTTAGTGTAGCTTTTCTTGTACAATGGGCTTCCAGTTAGATACCTTATAGGTAGTTCTAAACAAAACTGAAAGCCCACTTTGTGCTCATGTAGTTAAAATCTAGTTTAAGAGGAGACAGGATGGAATTTTAAACTACTTAAGGAGACTTACAAGGCAAGAGTAGATCCTTGCTCATGAGTGGGGAGGAAACTGCTACAAGGTGATATTGTAAAACCATGTAAAAATGGTGGTATTCTCCAGGAGCGTGCAGTAGACATCTCTTAGTTTATGTGCTGAAATAGTAGCTCCTTTTTTTTTTTCAGGAAAATATGTTGCTTCATATTTTATCCATGTGGTTTCCAGAGGTGATGGATCATAGTGCCCCACCTTCTGAGGACAGTGTCCTCACCCAGGCAGAGCCCATGAGAGCCCTTCTCAGATTTTTGGACTGGGAACATAAACAGGTGATCTGCATTTATCTCTGGTGGTGAAGTGTGAGGGACCAGCACCAAGAGTGGCCACTGCAGTGATGAGGTGCAACACACGCAGGAAAGTAGTGACAGGGACCCAGAGAGAGACCCTCGGGTCCCTCTGAACCTGCTCTTCCAAAGGCTATGAAATCCCCATAACAAGCTCCACCAGCCTAGAGAGTCACTGTCATTGCTCCCTTGTTTCCTGTTGTGTTGTTGTTACCTACATCAAAGGATTCTGACTAATATGAAGGATGCCTCGGAAACTGGATCTGCAAAAAAAAAACTCTGCACTCATGATGCAGAGCACCAGTTTGAGAGTGAAGGGTTGCTCTCTTGTGAGTAGACTGTGAGTAACTTTGCCAGTGTTCCACTGGTGTTCTTTTGGCCAAATTCAGTTTGATGAGAGCAGATGCCATACACAATCCAGTTAGACATTGTGGAAAGTCTTTGTTTGCACTACCAAATAGTTGCTCTTTCACTGGAAAATGGTATCAGAGCCTGACATTAGGATATGGGCACCTCTGAGCAGCTCAGTGAAAGTTGAAAAGACATGATATATTTTGCTCTTCTACTGAACAGTCAGTGATTCTTGCATCATGTGGGGCACTGTATTAGGTGCTCTGAATACTAAGAAGAATAACACAGGTTCACTGCTTGAAGTCAGAGCCACATAAATAAATGACAGCATCTTGGATTTAATGAGACTTTGCTAGAGGTGGGCAGACAGTGGCATGGGGACATGGCCAGGAAGGAAAACAGGTTACAGGAGGCATACAGGTGAGGAGGACTTCAGAGCCGAAACTGCCAGGCTGCCTACAGCTAGAGGAGGGGACAGCTGAGTACCAAATTGTGATGTTCTTTTCAGGGCAATCAGGTGAAGAAAAAAAATGTGATGTAAGAAGCAGAACTGATGGTTTTGGAGGAGGAAAAAAGCCTGGAGTATATAAAAGATAAAGCTATATCCTTGTGACAATTTTATGACTTTATATTCTAATTCTGAATATAAAAGTATAATATTACTAAAAGGATATGTAACATCTTAGTAAACATGTTTTCTGTAGAAAATGAGGCATGCCATAATTTTTTACTTAAGTTGTGTCTTCTTTTCACTTCTCAAATTCATGGAAATTCAAGTGTCTGACCTGACAGTTGATTATGAATTTGACATAGAATCATAAACTTCTTTGAAAGGCAGAACGAACCTCCATCATCATTTCATCTCCTCTTCATTATTTTACCAAATAAGACAGTGAGGCATAGATAGGGATGGTTTTTTCAAGTTCCTAGGAAGACTAGTCTAGACAAGTGATTTTTAAACTGCAGTTTGTGACCTACTGGTAAGGGTTGTGAAATCAGTTTTGTAAAACACATTGAGGGTTAAGAGACAAAGACAGGTTCAGATAAAGAGAGAGAGGAAATACGACAGAACAGGAGATTTCAGGTTGCATGACGTGTAGTGAGAATACAGTTCTATGATGTTTTTGTTCACTTATATATTCAATAACTAATAAATATAGATATACATATGTCTTTGTACACGTGTGAGTACATGTGTTCTCACTGCAAAGCAAAATTTCTTTCTAGCCATAAGGTCCAAGAAAAGAGCAGGGAAACAGTGGTAGCCTGGGCACTGTGACCAGAGTCCCAGGGGAAGTGAAGTCAGCTGTTTACTCAGCTGTTTACTCAGCTGATCGGGAAGTGCCAGGAGTCTCAGGAGTCCCAGCGGATGCTCAGGCCTCTCCTTACAACACAGCCCATTGCTGACTTCCCCACCTCCCACCTTCCCTCAAGCTGCTTTCCAGGCTGGGCTTGTTCCCCCTTCTCCTCTCTGACCACACCCCATTCACCCTGCAGCCTTGAGAACTGGGTTTGGGGATCTCTCATCTCTAGCTCTGTCCTAAGTAGGACCCCTAAAAGCAGAACTGAGACCAGAACTTGGATGCAGGCTGTGTATTTAGGAGGTAATCCCAGAAAGCAGAGAGGAAGGTGAGGCAGGGAAGGAGGGAAAAATCACCTGAGGGTCCATCAGCAAGATCACTGCCGTAGGCACTAAGTAAAGGGTTAATCTGCCAGTCCTTTAAGAGGCATGCAGAATGCCTTCCTGAGTGGTCCAAGGAGGGGCACTGTTTATCTATCAGTTGCCAGTGGTTTCGGGCTCCTTGGGGGCATTAAATTCCCTGTACTTCAGGGCTCTGCATACCTGTAGCCAGGTGGGCTGGCATGGTTCTGGGGAAGGTCCTAGGCCAAAAGCTACAAGACCTCGGCAGGTACTCAGGTGTCTATTGAGCTCGCAGGAAAACGTTCCGGGCAGTGTTGGCTGAAAGTGGAGTCATGAGGTGCCAAAGAGCTTCTCCTGTGACACTGTGGTACTCATAATTGTCTGTCACACAATTTGGACCTGGGTTCTTTCCATCTAGTAGTGATGGAACCAAGGCAGGAGCGAAATCAGATCCAGAGTCCTCACAGCCTGCAAATTCCACCGTCTCCCATTGTCACCACTGCAAATTTTAATTCAGGAACTTTCTGGCATGTTCTTCTGCTAGAGTCATTTATCTGATATTCCCTTGACTGTCCACGTTTTGTCATGTAGAAAACTGTATTTACAAGTGAAAATTATTTGTTTTCTGCACAGAAAAGCCATTCTTTCATCCTCATTTGAATTATTTATTTTTCTTTGAAGAACGCTGAACATAAAAGTTCATTTACATTCCCGGCTTCTCATAAGTGATCACTTCAGGGATGCAGGAGGAAAGGCAGCCTGGAAATTATGTGCTGATACAAGGGCGGATGAAGCACCCAGCGCTGCAGCCCCTCATACAGAAGAAGCCTGTGTTGGCACATATCAGGCTTGTCTGCCTGAAAACCAGGTTTGAAACACAAGTGTTTTCCTAAGTGTAGAGAAGATTTAGTGCCATAGAATCTGCCTCTGCTGTTGATGAGGTTTCAGCATTTTTTTTCTTCCCTGGGTAGAATTTAGAAGTGGCAAAATCCTAATTATAGAATGCAGAATTATGAGCAAGTATGTGCCATGTGTAGTTCTTCAGAGCTCACATTTTTAGACATAGATTGGCTCACTAATTGCACACGTATAAGGAGAAGCAGGGGAGCTTTCGTCATCCTAATTAACCTGCGTGTCTCCTGGGACTCAGGACAAGCTGGTGTGTTGCACTGATTTCTGCAGCGGACACAAAAATAAGCACTTTTGCCATCCAATTGGATACCTGATCATCAAAATACAGGCTTGCTTTGGAGACACCCGCCCTCCTTCCATCCTTCCTCTTCTGTTCCCCTGGGGATGACCACTTCAGAGCCTGAAACAAGATGTTGCTTTCCCATAACTTAAAAGCCTTCCCTGCCTTGCAAATTAGCTTGCAAATAAAAAAGAACTTTCAACATAAAATTTTCTCTCTCTGTGATGGCTTCAAGCCTAGGCAGAATCTTGTTCCTACTTCTCTTTCCAGACTCCTTTTTATAAACAGTCCTTTCTACCCCAAGGTTAAGCTCCAGCCACAGAAAATGGATAAACCTCTTCCCCCAATTAACTTCAATCTCTCATTCAGAAACTTTTAGGCATGCTGCTTCTCTATGCGAAATGCCCCCTCCCCCCCTAATTGTTAGTCCTCAGGATGGTTAGGGCTTTGCTCAAACACCACCTCTCCCTGAAAGCCGTCCTTGATTCTCAGCCTGGGTGAGATGCCCCATCATATCACAACATACTTCGTATTTCACTTTCTGGTTTACAGCTTCTGCTTGACCAGGCTCTGGTCCCTGCCAGGCAGCGTACTACTTTAAGACAGACTCTGTGTCTTGTTTAGTGGTGTACCCAAAACCTAGCCCTTGGCTAGGCAGACATTATAGACTGAAATGGAAATGTGCATGCTTGTTTTGCTTGGGTTTCCACATTTAGCAGCAGTTGAAGTTACAATGTCCTGCATATCCCCAAAGAACCATTATGTTCTACAAAACAAAAGTTGCCGTGATTTTCATATATCTTTTTCCTTGTACCAATTACATGTAATCAACTGGAAATATGAAAACTAATATCCACAGCGTCCTCTCCACTGTTCATTACTCCTTTAAAAATGCTGGTTCCTAACCTTCAGTCTCTTCCTACCTTCTGGTTTCCTTTCTTTCCGTAATGAGCATGCACACCTTACATCTATGGCACCTGAAATACTAAGCAATTTTCATTCATTTTCCCAGTGCTTACAGCAGGCAAAACTAGAGATGTCAAAAGATCTGTGCACAACCAAGCCCACTGTATAGGTTCATGGTAAAGTTAATAAGTATCTGATGATTAACAGCCTATATAATAATTAACGCCCCCGTACACTCACATAACACACAAAGAAAGACTGATTTACATCGCAGGAATTTTAATTAGAATTTTTATTAACAGAATTAACCTGGCGTTAAAATTAATTAGCAGTTGTTTTTCCCCAAGTCATCCTTAAAGAAATTCCTTGAAGGTACACTGGAAAACATTCCATGAGCCATTTCTGTACAAAATGAAGAGCATGAATGTGTGTAGATGACTTTCGCTATGTTGGTGTCTTCTAGTGTTTGTGTTTCTCTAGGAATCATGACCTCACAGGACTTTAAACACACAGCAGGCAGCACCCACGCCACATCGCCTTATAATATTGGCATAATAATTCATGCAAAAAGAAAAATGACCTGCGGCCACGGATCTGTCTACAGTAGTGTAATAGTTTAGAATGCATTGAATTATTTATACGTCACACCTGAATGATGTCTAACATGGTCCAGAAGCTAGCACAGTGTATTTTTCTCTAATTCATAATAAAAAACCCATTGTAAATTATAATACACATCAGCATATAAATTATTTGCTGTTACAAAATAAAAATAAGACACAACAGCACAGGAGAATGGGTAATATGTATTTATTGTGTCAGTGAGTGTTGTGGAGTTTTTGTCCCAACATAATGCCTCCATATCATTTTCAGAGGGGGTTCAGTAATTCAAATTAGAATGGAGGAAAATCAACTCATCATCCTCTTATGCTAGAAAATGAGGCATATCCATTTTCTTGAACAATAAAACTCACTTTAAATGCAACTCTCAGAATTATCTGTCTCTCAGCACTTTCTACATGTTAACACCACTGTTTAAACCATCCGTTAGACTGCACACCTTCGAATGTATGCACTGCTGTTGATGGGTACTTAGAACCAAGCAGGCCACCACCTTGCACTGCCTGGGAGATGTCATTCACATGTGTGTGTGTTTGTGTGTGTTTGTAAACTGCTGTACATGTTGTAAACATTTACATCACCAGCATCTCTATTAGTTAGACTTTTCCAAAAGAAGGGAACCAATAGGATGTAAAGATAAAGGAGAGGTTTCTTTCAGGAATTAGCTCATGCAGTTGTGAAGCGTTGACAAGTCCAAAATCTGCAGGGTCAGCCAGTACACTAGAAACTCATGAAAAGTTGTAGTTTGCTTCCGAAGGCTGTCTGCAGCCAGCGTCCCCTCTTCTTTCCTGAATGTCAGTCTTCTTCTGTTCAGACCTTTAGTTGATTCTATGAGACCTACCCACATTATGGAGGGCAATCTGCTTTATTCAAAATATACTAGTTTAAATGTTAAGCTCATCTAAAAAATACCTTCACAGAAACATATACCATCTTATTTGACCAAATATCTAAGTATTGAGCCTAGTCAAATTGGCACATCAGATTAACCACAACAGCTTCATACTGCACGGAAATGGGCACAGATTTGGATATAGATGTGGATATAGGTCTAGATCCAGCTGAAGCTTGCTTTGTAGGCTCAATATTATTGGTGCAGTCTATCCATATGAATGCATGTGTGAGTATTTCATGCATTTTTCCTGCTCTGTAGTGTTTTCATTGCATAAATAGACCACAATGTACTTATGTGTTCACTGATTGATAGATATCTGACAATTTCTGTGCTCCTCCTGGTACACATTTAGCCCAAAATGACTGTCCTTTGCATGTGTCCTTGGACTGATGGGGAGCACAAAAATTGCCAGGCCAGAGATATGAACGTCTTCATGTTTCAGAGTTACCTTTCTGTTGGTGTCTAAAATGATTGTGTGGAGTTACACTCCCACTACCAGTTCACAACAAGTCCAGTTTCACCACATACGTGCCAACTCTTAGTATTGTCGGCCTTTTACATCTTTGCCAGTGTGATGGTTCTCTTGGTTCAATAAGCATCTCCTTAGTTGTCCCTGAAGTTTAACATGGGTTCAAATTGGTTAGTTGTGTGTGACTTGCCTATTCATGTTTTTCCCATTTCACTATTGAATTACAAATGAGGGTGCTGGGGCAAGGCTGCCTGGTGCAGAACCCCCATATACTGATCACGTGACCTTCTACACACTTAACCTTTAACATCTATGGTTTCACTTACTCTTTAAAATAAGACTAATATGATTAGCTGTCTTGTTAAAGTTATTATAAGTTCTTAAGAAATTAACTGATGTACAGTACCTAAATAGGGTCAGTTCAGTAAATGAAAGCTGTTATTAATATGCATAGGAGATATTTATACATTCTTGATATTATATAAATTCTAATATAGTCTCCCAATCTGTGATCAGTATCTTAACTTAATGTTTAACTTTAAAATTTTAATGTATTTAAATTTTATTCTTTATGTGTCTTCTTCAAAAAACCATTCATTATGCTAAGTTCATAGTATCATTTTTTTTAAATTTCCCATTAAAGTATTTAGATTTAATTCTTCAGATTTGTTCTTTAATGTACCTTGAACTTCTCATTGTTTGTAGCGAGGTAGAGATGTAATTTTATATTTTCGTATGTATATTGGTTGCTGGAAAAACCCTTATATGAGGTCTGTCCAGAAAAAGTTCAGCTATTGTTAATATAAAAAGAATGGTTTGTACAACATCAGTATAACCTGGCCGCCAAAGAGAGTGGCCTGGGATGTGCACACCTGAACAGTGATTACTTCACTCTACTCAGTGGGGGCATTGGATGCCATTGAGTGAGCATGTGTACTGTGTGGCTGTCACATTCAAAAAGAGCGAGAAGAACAATGAATCTGCATCAAATTTCGCATTAAGCTTGAACGTTCCTCTGTGGAAACTATTCAGCTGATTCAGAAGGCCACAGCTATGGGCAACTGGTGATTGGCAGCTTCACTATCATTCCTGCTCACTCATACATCACATCCTCTGCAGGACTTTTTCATGAACATCAAATCACTCAGGTGACTCAGCCTAGCCCAGATTTGGCACCCTGTGACTTCTGGCTTTGCCCAAACCTAAAATCACCTTAGAAAGGGAAGTGATTTCAGTCCATCGATGAGATTCAGCAAAATATGCTGGGGCAGCTGATGGTGACTGGGAGAACTGTGTGGTGCCAAGGTTGTAGGGGACCATTGAAGGTGACCGAGGCATCATTGTCCTATGTACAATATTTCTTGTATCTTGTATCTTCTTCAGTAAATGTTTCTATTTTTCATATTACATGGCTGGACACCTTCTGGACAGACCTCATATGTCCAGCACCTTTGTCCCTCTGACCTGTAATACTGGCTCTGCCTTTATAATGCAGCGTCAGTATTAATCTACATCCACCTGTACTATATTAGGCACAGAGTATAGTGTATACTCTTAATGATTTTCAAAATCACATTGTCTTTAACACACAGGGTGGGGCAAAAGTAGATTTACAGTTTATATGGAAAATAACATACGAATTCATAAATGCTAACACAAGAACAAACTCTGTTTCTCGTACTCACAAATGTAAACCTGCTTTTCCCCTACCCTGTATGTGTACAGGTCTCCCTCCCCCACCCCACTCCCAAAAACACACCCCTCTAACTCTTAATTCTCAACTACTTCCCACACTCTTGTTGGCAGGAGGAAATTCCCACGGCTTACAGAAGCCAAGGGAGCTCAGGTGGGAAGGGAGATGAGCAGAGGGCTGCGAGCAAGAGGAGGGAACCTCACCTGAGGCCCTCTGCCCACAGGCCCCTTCTCTTATCCAGTTCCCTGCTGTCACGCCAGGTTGGTACGGAGTGGCCGCCTCCTTCCTCTGTGAAAGGAAAAGGGGGAAATCCCCTTTTGGGGGGTTCATAAACTTCAGGGTGCAGAAAATATGGATTCGCACCTTACACCAGCATCTTATACTCTTAGTAATATCCTCTAGTCTTTTCCAGAGCTCTGCCCAGTGCAGAGAGACTTCTGGGCTTCCCCCAGCATGAAGGCCACGCACATTTCTCCCAGCTCTGTGGCTCCTGGTGGCTTCTCTGAGCCAGGCTGGTGTTTGTGTTTGAATTGCAAAGCCAAGTCTTTCTTCAGAATTACAAAGCCCCTTTTTCTTTTTCTCAGAGTTCTTCTTCCCAAGAATATAGTTGGCTGTCCCACTATCTCACTTCAAAAATTCTCTTCTGAAACCCAGAGCAGTTTGCGAGCTTGTGTTGCACAAAAAGAATAAGGTGTATTCTTCATTTAATGCTCTTAAGCACCTAATTTCCAATGTTTCTTAAAGTTCCTAAATGCCCTAGTATTTCCATGAAATTTTTAGTATTTCCTAAAGCTCCAGATGGTCAATGCAAATCATCCCAAAATTAAATAATAATGACATTCATAAGAATACATTGCAAAGGGGGAAAAAGCGGACTAAATGAGCATTAGAAACAATGTACATTTTATTTAATAAAAGAATTAGACAAAAATTGTGACACTTTTTGTGGCTTCCATTCTAATCATTACAAAAAAGTGCTAAAAGTAGCATCTTTTGATTTAATCCATAGGTACCAACAGTCACTTTTTAGACCTCAGCAGTTGTTTTTAGGCCCAATTTAATTCTTCTGCCACATGCATTAAAAACCAGTCAGAATAGTAATTCCTTTTTCAATGGACTTTGGTGAAGCTCACGGGAGACAGGTGTGTGCAGTCCGTACCTAGAATACTGCTCACCGAAGAGAAGGCAGTCCTCCCTAATGCGGAGGGCGGGCACAGGGAGGACCTACATGTGTGGGGGGTCAAAAGCATATGGTGAGACTATAGTGAGAGTCATGTACTTTGGCCCTCCTGTGTTCTTGTTCAGGAAACCCTTCACACTCCGACCTTCAGAGAGAACCAGAGCAGGACAGTGGTTAAAGCAGTAAAAAGAGATTTTATTCAGAAACTATTGTGCTGGGGGAACGCAGACCTCAGTGTAGAAGAGGGATCAGTTCTGAGTACAGCAAAGGCAAGTGGGATTTATAGCCCAGGAATGGAGTTCAGGGGAGCAGTAGAGAGAAAATTACCACGAGGAGACATGCAGGGTAGGGGCTGCTTCTTCCTAACCCCACCTGACAGGATTCCTGCTGAGGGCAGGCAGCATGATCGGTGTCACCTGGGGAGGCAGCGGAGGGTGAAGAATCTGGTCAGGTAGTCCAGGGTGGAGGTTCTGTCCAAACTGGCTTAGCAGACTTGCCAAAACCATGTTTGTCAAGGGCAGGGGTCAAGGCCTAGTTGAGAAGAGGGCTTAGGGGCGCCCCCTTGACTAACGTTTGGTCAAGGAGAGATTCTTTGTCAGGTTCAACTCTCATGACACAAAAGAAGCACATTTCTAGTTTGAGCTGTCTCTTTCTCTCAATGCTAGTGGAGTCTGCGGAGAGGCAGTGTCTGGTGAGAGCACACCCAGCCTACAACAGCCAGATCTCGGCCCCTCGAGACCTTCATAACCACCTGTCCACCAGCCCACAGCCCGCCCCCCCGGACTAACAGCTCTGTGCTGGCCCTGTATTCCATTAGGCTGTGCAAAGGGCAAACTGTGTTCCACACGCTCCCCCTGGTGCTAAAGGCTCCCGCACAACCAGAATGCCTGACGTGTCCCTGGCAGACATTGCCCACAGAGAGGAGTGGGGCCCAGGCCCAGGCGCCTCTGTGGGAGTGGGTACCTGCTCAGCTTTCTTTTGGTAAACTGGCCACCTCCCTGGTAGAGGACCAGTTGTATGGTGAAGGTTCCTAATACTACAGACTCTGAAAGCATCATCACAAGCATGTTGGAAGAGAACATTTCCACACTGAGCAAAGGGGTGAGCAGATCTGAGGCCAGTATGTAAACAACAGCCACCATTTAATCTGAGGAATCCCATTTTCCTTAATTTTGTAGAAAGTGGCTCAATACTTCATTGTTATGTGTGATTAAATTACTTCACATTTTCTAAAAATTTCTTCGTAACCAAGGTGTAATTCTTTGAATTGGCCTCTTTGTGTTGAATTCCAAACTCACCCCCTTCTCTCCTTTTGTGTTTACATGCAGGGAAATGGATACAGCTCTTTGATTTAATCGCACTCCTCAACATGGAGGCAACACGCAACGTGTCCTTATTTACACATTTGGCATTGTGCAAGTGATTTCAGTTCCAGTAGAGGAAGGAAACAAATCCCATATTTTATCTTACTAAAATCACAGGATTCTTCTAAAAGTTAACTGATGAATTAAGCAGTCTGGTTAAAAATTACTCAGAATTTCTCCAGTAAATTTGGCAAAGAACAGGGGCTATAAAGGGAACACCATTTTTTGAAGGATTGTAAGACTAGGTGTTGAGGATTCAATCAGGGTTCAACCCAGCTTGCTGGGTTAACCTGAGGGCCTCAATGTATCCTTCTTTCATCTTGTAAAGACCTGAGCAAGAGAGAGTGCTAGTTGGGGCAAGTTTTAACAAAGTTTTCCTGAGTTATGAGTTCTCTGGCCAAGAGATATTATTGTGTGGATGTTACAGTAGCAGGGACACTAATTGTTCTTAGTTAGGGTTGTAGTTAAACCTATATAGCAATTCAAGATAGTAAAGTATCATTAGTATGTATTAAAAGTACTCATGGTTCATTCTGTAAATATTAAATTCAAGACTTAAATTTACTTACAAAAGCCTCATTTTATTACTCTGATTATTAAGAATAATTTATATGTCTTTCAGAAAAGACATAAATTATACCCACCTGGACGACCTAAGTAAAGTGAATTCCTACAGGGCTACGTGCACAGTGAGTGCGTCTGCGTGCAGCCTGCAGTGGCTGCTGCCGGCCCTGGGGGAGCCAAGGTCACATCATGCATCTGGATGGGTGCAGGGGCTGTGTAAGAGCCACTTTCCACCAAATGCTTTTTAAAAGAATGCTTTTTTAAAGGACGCATGATCACCTGTCTCATACCTCCTCTAAAAACAGATATTTCTTTCTATGAGGGAGAGTATATCAATAGTCCACTCTCTTGAGTCTTCTTAGTCAGTACCTTCTTTGGGCATTTAAAACCCCGTACTTTCCATGCGGTGAAAACACCTTGTATGACACCATGACCAGGGATACTTGCCACTATACATTTATGCGCACCCACAGAAGGCACAACCCCAAGACCAGACCTGCTGTAAACTGCGACTCTGGGGGATGGTGGCGTGTCGGTGCAGGTGCATGCATTGTAACAAGTGTCCCTTCTGATGGGGGATGTTGATGATGGGGCGGCTGTGCATTCCTGGGGGCAGGGCAAGTAGGGGGGTCTTTGTATCTGCCTCTCAGTTTGGCTGTGAACCAAAAACTGCTCTAAAAAAGTTTATTAAATATGAACACAAAAATGTACTATACCTTTAGCATCTGCTTCCTGTCAGCCACCCTCCTGGGTACTGAGGTAGAAAGGTGAGAAACATGGGCAGGAGGCCCTCACTGTCTCCCTCCGAGCACCCAAGAACATTGGCTGATGACGCAGACAGGCCTTGTCCTGAACGGAGCGCTCGGCGGGCAGCCAGTCACACCAGCCTGCCAGCCGTGGTTAGGAGCCACCTGGAGGGAGGACTCTCAAGCCCCAGCTCTGTCTTCCCACGTGTGGGGCAGAGGTGAGTGGTCTCTGCTGAGCCCTACCCAAATTACTCAGGTTTGTGAACATAATCAGTGATTGCTATTTCGAACTACTGAATTTGGGAGAAATGTATCAGGAACTGTACTGTGGGCTGAAATGTGTCACCCCAAAATTCATGTTTTGAAGACTTAACCCCAGTACCTCAGAATGTGACTATATTTGCACATAGGAGCTTTAAAGGGGTGGTTAAGTTTAAATAAGGTCATAAGGGTGGGCCCTAATCCAATATGACAGTGTCCTTATACTAAGAAGAAATCTGAACAGAAAAGACACCACGGCTTCTCGTGAACAGAAGGAAGACCATGTGAGAACACAGTGAGAAGGTGACCAGCCTTCTGCAAGGACAGAGGCCTCAGAGGAAGCCAACCCTGCCAACACCTTCACCTTGGGCTTCCAGCCTCCAGAACTTGAGGAAACAAATAGCTATTGTTTCAGCCCCCAGTTTGTGGTATTTCAGCAGCCCTTGCAAACTAAGGCACATGATAGGAAATCAGATTCTGTCTCCCAGTGTTGACGTCATTCCGTACAGTCCTTCAGATTTTGCTCTTGCCCTTCATTCCCTGTTGCTCCATGAACTGCGGTTTCCTGTGACTGTCTGATTTCAGTAGTGCTAACACCTCTCGTGGAGTAACAGTATTAGTTAAAGGTACCTTTTGCAAAAGCGGATAGATTTCATGAACTTCTAAAATGTGGATTACCCAAACCTGCTACAGTCAGCAATGTAAACATACATAACCTTTCCTTTCACTCACTGAACTTATCTCCTGTGGAATTTACTGGGCTTGTGTAATTATTTCGGAAAGGTGAAGAAAACATTGCCTCCCGGAGCAAAGAGCTGCTATGAAAAAGCCAAAAAGATTAAATGTTTGATACAATACTTTTTTGCCATCAACTAGCTACATATTCATTAATTCTGATTTACTTTGAGGATTTCTCATGCTGTGAACATGTTACATGCTATTTCAAAGAAAATAAATACTGACTTGTTTTTCTTTTTCATTCTTTTGCCACTGCTCATGGGGCAATGCCGAGCTGTGGCATCTGCTCTCACCTTGGTCATGAGCGAGCCTTTCCCCACCCACCACCACCCACATCTCTTCCCTCTTTGCTCATTACTGTGCCCAGGGAGTTGAGACACACAGTTGATGGGGGTCTGCAGGAGGAGGAGGCTGAGCGGGCTAATGAGTCTTTGGGGCTGGAGCAGGATGAAACTGGGGCTGGGGGGGTTGAATACAAGAAAAAGGGAGAGACCCGTGGGGCACAATGGAAAGCACTCCGTGATAGCAACAAAAGAAATGGGCAAGTAAACAGTTTCATCAACCACTTCGGGATGAATTCAGTGTCCCCCAGAATTCACGTTCAACTGCTAACCCTGCATGTGACTGTATTTGGAGACAGAGCCTTTAGAGACGTGATTAGGTTAAATGAGACCATAAGGGTGGAGCCTAAATCTGCCAGAATAGGTGTCCTTGCTAAGGAGGAAGAGATAGCAGAGCTCTCTCTGCTCACCATGTGAGACACAGCCAGAAGGTGGCTGTCTGCGAGCCAGGAACGGCTCTCACCAGAACGCAGTCATGCCGGCTCCCTGACGTGGGACTTAACCTCCCAGCCTCCAGATCTGTAACAGACTGTGGCTGTTGTTTAAGTCAGCGAGTGCATGGTGCTTTGTTGCGGCAGCCTGCGTAGACTGAGACATCTGTTATTCCACTACACTGGTATCTGGTCAGCTTTTAGTAGATCATTATTAATACCCACTGGCCCATGTCCCTTTCCATTTGCCATAAGATATTGCTGGATTTTAAGTATTCTGAAATTCACATTAAGCGCTGCTCATGGAGATGAGGGGGGAAGGAGAAATAAATGACATAATTGGAGACATCAGGCTTTTAAATGGACTCTTCCTCTGAGGGAGATGAGGAGGCTTTGAGAGGGTTAAGCATGGGAGTAGCAGCATCTTCCTTACCTCCGAGGTGAATTCTTCCAGCTGCTTTTTTGGAAGGAAACTCAAGGGGTGAGTTTCGAAGCAGGGAAGCTAGTGAGGAGGCTGGCATAGTAATCTGGGACAGAGACGGCGGTGGCTTGGGCCATTGTGGTGTATAGGGCTGGAAGTGAGGCGTGCTTGGATTACAGATATATTTTGAAAGGGGAGGAGACAGACTTTGTTGACATCAGTGTAAGACCTAGACCCAGTCCACTGCGTCGCCGCAGTTGTCACTTACCAAGATGCTACAGATGGTGAGAGTTCTGGTGGTGATGTCACAGTCACAGCTTGCTCATATCAAGTCTGAAAGGCCACCTAAGCAACTGAGTGGAGAGTCCAGGCACAGGTAGCCCATCTGGAAGACAGGGACGACTTCCAGACTGGCAGTCTGAAACAAGGAGGCATTTGTATACAGTGGAATCAAGCAACCGTCTATTCTCATATGCCCAAGATGATCCACTGTATGCCCTTTTCCCTATTGTAATATTTATGTCACCCCATTCCATTGTCAGAAGTATCTCAGCTTAGACAACAAAGTATATTGTCACCTGAGTCTGCACCCAGATCTGATTGATGTCATGAGATGATGGGAGGGGTCTCTGTGAGAGCGGGTGGAGGTAAAGCGGAGGGAAGGCCCAGGATGAGCCTGGGGCTGCCGTCATTGGGAAGTCAAGCTAAGAGAGAGAACCAGCAAAGGACACAGAGAAAGGGACTGTGATGGAGAGGGCAACCAGGGGAGGACGGGGCCCAGAAGCCGTGTGAAGAGAGTGTATCAGGAAGGTAGGCTGATCAGCGCAGGGATGGCCCAGGCCCGTGCTCCAGCCTCGTCTCTGCCCGTCTTTATCCAGCTCCCTGGTCAGCTCTTCCAGGTGCAAGGCTTTAATTACTGTCTGGACCACATGACTGTGCGTATGTATCTCGGGCTTCCTAATTGGCCCCCCTACTTCAATCCATGCCCCCTGCCTATCTCCTGTTATGACAGCAGCCATGACATTTCTCAAATGTCACCTTCTTATCAAAGTCACCCCTGGCTTTGATCAGCACCCCTTTTCTCATTTCATTTCCCTGCTCATTCCCTTTAGGTCCCATACATTTATTTCTTTCTTCCCACTCATCCCCCCCATAGAATGTAAACTCTATGGAGGAAGGACTTTTTCATTATTTGTTCTCATGCCTGCCCCATAAGAGGTGCTGCATGCATAATTGTGGAATTAATGAGTTAAAGGAAAGGACACAGGGCCTGTGAAGAAAGCCCAGCGTGCAGAGGCCGGACGGAGACAAACATAATTCAAAGGCAGACACCTGAGAGAGGCAGAGCCCATCAGTGTGGCAAGGAGCCTGGGTAGAATGAGGGTGAAGAAGAGGCACGGACTTTACCCATCCTCTGTGACCAGTGGTGCAGCTCTCTGAATGGTGTGTCACACAGGGCGCTGAGCTCGTGAGAGGTATGGAGCACATCCTAGCTGAAAGGACCGTTGGAGGATGCGGGGCCTGTTCGAGAAGGCTTTGGAGCAGAATAGAAGGGGTTAGAGTGGAAGCGAGGTTGGTAAGAAAAGAGGTGAGCAGGGTGAGACACAGAGAAATGGGGACAAGAGACTCTGCAGCGCAGGTACTGATGTGGGTGTCAGCTGGAGGGGGAGGAGTCTGGTGAGCTTGGGTGTCTGGGAGGAGGGTGCCCTTGGAGCTGCCGTCTCCCAGGTCCACAGCATCGAAGCAGGTGGGAACCAGGGCGGCCGCATCACGGCTAAAGCAGCTCTTGGAAAGCGACTCTTGCCGTTTCTGGGACTAAAGATGTTCTACTCTTCTTTCTTTTTTATTAATTAACAAGTGAGTTCAAAATGGTTTCTTTCCTACGTCAATTATTTCCTCTTTCTACCAAGGAAGTTATAAAATGAGAAAAAGGTTATTGCTGGCAGTCTTAATAAAAATGATAATTTTAAACACATTTTCCTAATATTATAGAACCAAAATTCCTATGGAGTTTTATGCTTAGATTATGCTCATATAATTGTTTTATAAATGATTTTTCTTGGTGCTCCAGGAAGGGCATAAAGGCAAGGGGGGCACTTTCAAGTTGCTCTGTCATTGAAGAGTATTCTATTTGGTGCTTTGATGTTCCTCTTCAAAACCATAGTGTATTAATTTACTGGGGCCACCACAACAAACTGCCACAGAGTCCCTGGCTTAAGGCAACAGAATTTTATTTTATCACATTCTTCTAGAGGCCAGAAGTATGAAATAAAGGTGTCCACAGGGCCATACTCCCTCCAAAGATTCTAGGGGAGCGTGCTTCCTGCGTCTCTTAGTTCCCAGTGGGTCCAAGTGTCCCTTGGCTTGTGGCCGCATCAATGCAATCTCCACCTACATCTTCACATGGTTTCTTTACATCTTAAATCTTCCTCTCAATCATCTTATAAGAACACCAGTCATTGGACTGAGGGTCCAGGATCATCCAGGACAATTTCGTCTTGTGATTCTTAATTTAACTGAGTCTGCAAAGACACTCTTTCAAATAAGTCATGTTCACAGGAACTGGAGGTGAAGATTTCAACATATCTTTTCAGGGGCCATTTTACAGCCCTCTATACAGAGTTTTGTGATTTGAGATGTGATTTATATTTGTGTGTGGTTTTTGTATTCACCATTATTTGCTGCTGTGAAAAGTCACGTCACTTAGAATAATTTAAATACAGTAGTTTTGAGTTTCAGAGAAATAACTAAGACCATTCTTTAATTGTATTTTCTAGAGCATACGCAAGTAATGGATAGTTTGGGAATTAAAATCAAATATCCAGCAATCTACAAATTGTACGGTTCTCTTGCCAACATTAAATGGATTAGAAAACACAATTAGTAAAATGTAGTCTGAAGAAAATACTAAGTTCATTGCATTCCCCACAGTTTGATGCAAAGTACAATCCCAATGAATTTGAAGTCTTGTCAGTTATAGTTGTTTTGATGATTTTTTCTTGAATATAGAGTTGTAGTAATTTATGAATAAGCTGGAAACAGATAAAAGTTTAAGACATGTGGGTATAAGGAGGGGAAATAATGTTTATTGAGCAACCACTTGGTTAAAAATATGGAAAGTCATTGGAATCAATGGGACCCCATTACCAGAGCAACCCAGAGAGGCAGATCAGTTCTTACCTGCCTTATAGATGAAGCTGCTAAGCAGCAGGAGGCATTTGTGAAATTGCCTGCTGCACACCTAGGAATCAACAGAGGCAGAATCTGAACTTGATGCATCCGTTTTGCCCTGTCTCAGTGTGCTCTTCCCCTGGCTGCAGCATAAAGGTGGTTGGAGCAAGGCTCAGAGACCTAGGTTCCTGTTCTGACTTCACCACTTACCAGCAGTGGGTCAAGAGGCAGTGCTGATGGGGTCAGGAGCTCCACCTCTGGCACAAGACGCCAGAGTTTGAATAGTCACTAGCTATAAGAACTTGAGTCACTTACTCCTGTCTTTGTGCCTCAGTTTCCCATCTGTAAAGTGGGAATGATATTAGCACCTCCCTCCTAGAATTGCTTGAGGCTTACACCGAGTGATTTATGTCTAAAGCACTTGTAATGGCACAGGACATTTAGGATGCCCTGTTGAGGACCCCTGTTGCCACCCTGTGCCCGTTCATCATTCTCCACCAACCCTACGCCTCCATGACACTGCGGAGGTGATGAAACACCCAGAAGGACAAAGTGTCCAATAAGCCCAGAATGTATTGGGTTTTTTTCAGTTGAAAGATTTTTAAAGTGTTCATTAGCTGATGACAAAGAAATAGTTAATTTTTTTAGAACTTCTTGTTTCCATAGTTCTAAGCGTGCCTCATTCTTTGTCCTTGAAAAACAACCATTTGTTCAACAAAAAAACCTTTCCTTGTATGGAAACCATAATTTTCATCAGAAGCTTAAGAGCAAAAATAAGCTACAACATATTACATAAGGAGAAGATAATCAATTATTAAACCTGATTATTTGAGTTTATAATTTATGTACAGCTAGGTTATATTAAATTTAATCGATGTGGCAAACCACGTTAAATAAACCTTGATGAAATCTTGTTTCAGGGAACTTTTTAACATGTTTTGCTATTGTCACGCTTTTGTCAGCTAGCTTTTTGTGGAAGTTGTTTTATTGGTTTCTGCATGTCTGTTTTCTAATTATTCTCCAAACTGTGTTTTTAATTTGATATTGAACATTCATTTTCCTACCTTTGGCTTGTCTAACATTTATACTGATGAGTCTCACTATGAAATGAGAACTTAATAAGACGTTAGTTTCATAAGAAAATGCTACTAGTTACTGGTAAAACAGACATATAATCAACAAAAATTTCATAAGGGCCCAAACTGCCATAAACCCAAAGGTCTTCAAAACAAAGCTTTAATTAATATATGTTATGTGAAAATTAAGATTTTCATCAAGTTGTAAAATATTGCCTATAGGATAAGTAATACCATGTGTGATTATAGCAGTAAAATATACCTTGGCTCATACTTTAGTTAATATGAGAATGAGTAATGAATATTAATGGAAGTTGTTTAAGGTTTTTCATTCAAAAGGAAGTATTTTTATGGTGGTGGAAGAAAGAGAGAGAGAATGAAGCAGGAATAGGCAAGGTGTAGAACCTGGTAAAAATTAAAAGCAGAAACTATAATCACTCCCCAGAAAATCTATGTATTCATTCAAATTGTGTCTTTCCAGTGCTAAATTTTAAAATCTTAATATCCAGTAGAGCAAAGCATCTTTTTAGGGAAACTTACTATGCATTAGAATAGAGTAAAAAAAAGTTTTTCTATTGGAAAATATACACAGAGGGAACTATACCATGCTGCTTCATGTCAACCCAAAAACAAATTAGGATTTCTCAAATGTAATGAGCATGTGGTTGCTCAATAATACCATTTATCTGGGCCCATAAGTGGCAGTTATTCAGAATGCAATTGCTGTTGCAAGGAAAACAGGAACTACTCATTTTACTGAGATGCTTATTAAGTAGAATGTCTCCCACTGCAGCTCTGTGCACCTTTCCATGACATTGTGGGAATTAAGTGAAAAGCAATTTCATTGAACCAAAAGCTCAATTTTCGTTTGAGCTTATAGCTCTTAATAAAACAAAAGCAAAGCTATTTTTAACAAAGGTGTCTGAGTTTCTTTGGCTAAAGAGAGGGACTCCTCAGAGAAACAGTATACCCTAGAACGAAGGGGTATACTATTCTAGGGAAGGTTTTTCACCTGGAGCACAGGATGGGGCTCCCGCATATGGCTAGTCACACACCTGGTGCCTGTATCGCCTGTGTGCCCACCTGGGCACCAGAGTGTGGTTCAAGTTGCAGCCAGATCACTGTCTGAGTGGACAGGTGTCTACATTAACATGATAACAGTGTAAAAATGACACTCTAGTTAATGCATGGGTCAGCAAACTTTCTGTAAAGGATCAGATAGCATTTTAGGTTTGGTGGACCAAGAAGCAAATTGAGAGTATATCAATACTTACGTAACAGGAGAGGAAACAAATTTCCACAAAATTAGTATTAATGAAATCCAAAATATAATAAAATGTCAATAGTGTGTTTGTAATACAGGTCTATCAATAAGAATAGAGTTGTTTGGGGGAGATAACATTTTGCCTAATTGGGGTTCAGTGTTAGAGTTTCCTAGCATCAAATCTATTGTAAATATTCATCAGTCAAAACTGGTTTTAGCTCATGGGCCATTCACAAACAGATGGTGGTCCAGATTGGACCCAGGGGTGGAGTCTGCTCTAATTCAGTTGGACTTTATGTGTTTATGGGTATAATGCTAGTATTCTTCTCTGAAATATAAAAGTAGATACTTTGCCCGAGTATGTTTTAGTAAGGTAGCCCTTTGAGTCTAAGTGATTCAAATTAATTTCTGTGATTTTTTATAAGATTAATGAACACTATCCAAGATAGAATTCATGAGTCTATGGCCTGGTTGGATTAGTACAATTTTTCTTTTCCAACTGGAGGACACCCATGAATGAGTAGAAAAAGCTATGTACAGGGTTTTGGCCGGCATTTAAAAAATTGAGTAGAGTAGAATAGCATAGATTGTACTACCCAGAATATAGAAAGTGATCTAAAAAAAGGAGTGTCAGACTTGTATGTACATCACATGTGTAAGTCTGCGATCTATTTTTAGTATGGGTCTTGATGTAAAATACATGCAAAACACCGAGAAGGGCAGTATTTACCTTTCCCAAAAGAACACATTTTTTAAGTCTCCTAGATGCTAAGAGAGGCACAATATTATCAAACATCTCCAGCTATTTAATGGTAATAAATCATGTTGTAATTGATGAGTATAAAATAATTTGAGTGGGTAGAGTGTTGTTTTCCACAGTTAGATGGTGAATGATCAGATAAATGACACAATTTTGTCAGGAAAATGTTCTCACATTGCTATAATTGTTTTCTAAATTAATCTACAAATTTGAGTGCAAAATAATCTAAACTCATTCTCTGTTTATTTGTCAGGCATTGCTATTTTAAAAATTATACCTGCATATCATTATTAGAAAATGGAAATTATAGTTGCAGAGATAGATATTTTTGTAATATTTTAGTTGGCGTGCTACAGTCAGCCTCAGCATGGTATTTTATACAGTTTGTCTCCTTTCTGGTAAGAGTGGTTTTCTCTTTGTGTGAAGTGGGATGGTTTGTATTTCATAGTGAAGTTTCAACCTCCCATTCATTTCTCACTCGACCAGCCCTTGGTAGGAATGCACCTGGTCATTGGAGCCGAATTTTCAAGTGACATGAGATACTCAAAAGGACAACATGATCTGTCCCCATGGATCATCAAAGCCCAGTGTTCTCTCTTCATTTGAATATAAACTATATCATAAGGCCATCGGGAACCATCAGAGAATTAAGATTAGTGTCTAAATGGAAGTGGGCAATATTATCAATATCACTGTCCTCATCATCTTCATGAGTGTCTGAAAAACTTTTCACATTTATGTGTGGAGGAATGGAAAGGGGAAGATGCTGAGTAAACCAGGAATTTTAATAAAATTAAAATCATAAAGAAAAGCTCTTTTGCCTCAGTCTAATTTTAGCCTTTAAAGCTAAGTATTACCCAAATTGTCAAATAATTAATATGTTATATGTGATACTGTATATGTGATGAGTGGGTATGCATGATTATCCAGCTCTCACATCATGATATATACAAATACACATACACACACACTCTTGTATAGACATAAACTACTAATCGCAATCCTTGGTGTGTAGTAAAATGCTTTTATTGGTCATGACCAGTGTTTTGAAAATAATTCAATGGAATAGAGCAGAGGAGAGCATGATAGAACAGAAAAGAACCTATCAAAGACCCTACCGACCTTAGTAAGGGTCCTTTTTTCTCTCTACTTCATTATGCATACATTGATGTGTGTGGCTTGGTATTTGTAAACTGAGTTGCAGTGTAAATATTTCAGATTGTGGCTCATTGCTAAAACTTTTTTAAAAATAGTGCTAAAGTCATAGCAGCAGCAATGATTAGCATGTGCCTTTTAGTCTCCTACATATTTTGTATTTTATTGCCAAATGCCAATGCATAGTAATTAGTAGATTATTTCCCTGAAATGCATAATACAATTGAATTTAAATAAATGTTTTAATGTTTGGTTCCACATGGCATGTAAACTAACTATTATATGGTTAGCTTTTTCTATCTGCTGGTTATTGAAGTTGTCTAATCTGCTATTTTAAGCTTTTTGTAAATAATAATAAGGCTAAGGATTAGGTTATCATAACCCAATAATGCCAACCAAAGAATTAAGAGACTGAGTGTGGAAATATAATGTTAAACACTCGGCCCTGGGACAGTAACCCTTGGCAACTAATTGTGCCATGAAAGGGGTTGTGGGGAGAGAAGCCTGTTTTGGAGGAAGGAGGAGGATGGCAGGTGGCCTTCTGATTCTGAAGCCAAAGATCTTTGCTCTCTAAGTATAATGGGAGAAAAGAGTTTGATCCTCCCCGATACGGCTCCTAATGGCACCATGTGTTGAAGCAGAGATCCTGTATTTTTTTTGAACATTACATAATCTGTTGTCTCCCTGTTGAATATAAACCAATCCATCTAGAAATCCAACACTATAGAAGCTTGAGAATTCTCGCAGTCCAAACAGAACAGTGACTGGATTCTTTTTTCTTACCATATTATTTTGCTTTGAATGTATATGGAGAATAGGTTTATAGACATACAATGTGCCTGACAGGTTGCATGGTCGTTATGCATGATATTTCACCAGTCATTATTAGCCAATGCATATGAACTACATATAAGTGCATTACTTACAGAGTGGGTCTCTGAGTGTATAAATTAGGAGTTACTTGTTGGAACTTTAGAAACAATGTAGAGAAAATCATACCATGCTTGCACTTCCTGTTTGTGAGCAAAATAAAAACAGCCCCTCATTGGGGCAGTTTTTCTAGCAGGAACAAATTCTAGTTAATTCCAACAGTAGTATAAAGTGAACTTGAAATTTAGGGTTTATATAGAAATTTCTTGTAACTTTATCATGAAATTTTCCTTTACATCTTAGAATTTCTAGGCAGTGAAATATAATGATTGTGAATGTTAATGGTTTACAAATATGGAAGTTTTTGAAAAATAATTGTTATGTGATTAATATTCCCAAGGTTAACATATCATGCAATTCAAGTTCCCATGTTTTATCATTTTTAATCACCAGTATGGTATAATTTTTGTATTCTGCAGTTTGTAAGTAGACATTTAACTTTCTGACATTTCTGCCTTTTAGTTTACGTAATGTGAATATGAATATTGATGATGTCCTGCTGTTCTGAGGGGGAGGGCTTACTCCTGTGAAAATCATTCTGCAGGGTTCCAAAGTGCAAGTCTAGAGAGGAACTCTGGCAGCATTTGCAAAAAGAGGCACCTTTTTTGTAAGTATTTACATTTATGCCAAACATATATTGTGAACTTCGTGTACATGTGGTCTTTGTTGAGACCAGAGCCCTGGCTTCTTTGCTGGAATAATCTAACTCTGTGTCAGTTCATTCGGCTCTATTACAGAATTACATGTTCTATATGTGCTGTGGTCCAGTTGAATATGAGGTATGGACACAATGTACTTTTTTTCGAATGCACATTGTTCACCGTTAGGGAAATCTTATTTCAAAAAAAAAAAAGAAAGAAATATAGAAATAAGTACAAATTTAAGTAACTATTTACAGACACATGAGCTTTAAATGGCTAAAAAGTGACTATGAAAAAACACAGAGGGTGATGACATAAATGAGCCTTCAATATTTAACTTTGATTCCATTTAATATAAACAGTATGATGATGCTTTATGTGCATTTGTTGTGTTGTTTTCAGTTGGACTTTTGGTGATTGAGAAAGTGAATAGGTACCTTACTGAAAAGACTCTTTAGGCTCACTCAGGATTTTTTTAATAGAAACATTCACTAAGTTTCTAATGTACATCTGGAAAACAAACATGGAAATATTTGAGAGAGCAAGCACATGTTCTGGTTTTCATTGGACTACCCGATTTTCCAGAAATGATGCTGATGTTGGACATGCCTTTGCCCCCAATGCATGGAAAGTCCCTGCATCACACGTTTGGCCACCGGCACTTTTCATCAGAAGCAGCGTTTTCTTGGGTTTCACCATTATGGTTTGATCCATCTGCTTCCTTGATACTTTTCTGATGTAAGTCTTTTCTGCGCAAGAGCAACATTGGCTCACTCCCCTCAAGCCTCATCTTTTTGTCCCTTGTATGAAATGATCACCATTTTTCAACACTATGAACTCAGAGGAAGCAGAAGGTGCTTGGTTAAAATGTCAACACCAAAAACATTGGCAAATGCTTTTTGGTGAAGTCATTTTAATAGTTAAATTGCTTGTGCAAAATATAATGAGCTACTAAAACCGAAGACTTTTCCTTTCAATCATATAATTTTATCATTATTAGGACAAATTTGCAATAATCACAAAATGTGTGCAGTCCCATTAAATCACACTGTAGGTATTTGCCACTTTGGTGCCAAACCAGTAAGGTGGCTTTGTCTTCTTGTTCATTGTTCTTTGGAAGGGGAACGTTAGAGCAGGGACCAGCATACTTAGGCTCTTTCGAGTTAATAAAAAGCTCTTAAAGGTCTCATTTATCTGGGTCCCAGTTAATAACTGATGGCATCTAGTTGAGGCACACGATAGACATTTCCTGGGGATACAGATCCAAAATAAAGTGTAGAGATGTTTTCACACCTCAGAGTAGACAGTTACAGACGAATGAAATGAAACCCCAGCCCACATAGCATAATCAACAAATCACTCATCCCCCAGCCCTGGGTAGTTATGGAGGGTGAGCCTTGGGCTGCTGAGGTGGGGCTGGTTTGGGAGACTCCACCAGGTCCCGTCCTTGAGAGGCATGCCCTCCCAACAATCCCCACCCACTGAAAGTAGGCTTCCTGTCATCTCTGTGCATTTGTGGCAATTCAGAAGTAGGAGGCATTTGTCTCTATTTATGATACTCCCTGGAAGAGTTCCACATTGGAAGCCAACCCATAATGGCAGCTTCTTTATTAAAATATGTGCAGTGGAAATTATGCTAATTAAGCTGCAGTGTAATTATAGACTAGAAAGATTCTTTGCACTCTGAATTAAATTGTTGTAGATAAATGTGCATTAAGTTAATAGTTTGCGGCTAATTATGAAAGGTAAAGGAGAGGAAGAGAGGTAATCAGTTACACAGTGTTGTAGAGATGCTGCCATCCCAGGCGAACTCTCCCACGACAGCCCAGGAAACCCTGCGATGAGAATTCTTCCAGCATTTGTCTGATTTTCAATACTATAATGAAAATAGCCACTGGTGACCAATTAACCCATTTTCACTCTTATTTGTCTGTGGCATTTACTACAGCAGAGAGTTAAATGTGATGATGCTGTGCAGCTTTATGTCCTATCCCAACTATATTTGTGGAGTTAATTATTTATTCTTTACGCTTTTGTGTGCATTTATAATAATTATGAAAATGAGGTGAGGCTCCATCATCCCAAAGTGATTTTGCCAGGCTCCACTAAAACTGTATCCCAGGAAATAAATTCTTTTCACTTAGAATTTTAAAAAGCTCAAGTGGTAGTCATATGCCTTTTGTTCCAAAGCTGTCAATTCAGAGGAGCTGTGCAATACCATTATCATACTGTGGTTACATGAAAAAAAAAGGTTAGTTATTTAATTCTTTCAGCTAAAGAGTTCTAAAACATATCAGTAGGTGGGTGTTCATTGATCAAAGTCACGTGAACCAGCTAAATCAGAGGTGCCTTTAAAAACACAGAATACGTATAGGTATGTTGAGTGATTTATCAACTAATTTGAGAAAATGTAATGTTCACTTGTCATCTGAGCAAAATGGCTTGACACCCAGTTGAACAGTTCTAGAGAGTTCAGAGAAGTTCAGGCCCCCAAAGCAGGAGGTGTGAAAAGGACTGGTGTTGAGAGGTCCTTTCCAGAGGGGGTGGCAGTTTGGTGAAGGGAGAAGGCTTGTTCGCAGGATGTCCCAACTCACGTTCTTCTGTGTTTACGGGGAACTTTGACTGATTTTTTTTTTTAGCTGGAAAACCAACAAAAATGTTTCACTTTTACCAATTCCTTTAAAGTTCTATCATTTCTCTTCTCTATTTACCTTATTGCTGCAGTCTTACATGTAGATCATTTCAGACACTAAGAGTCAATGGCCCTGAATTTTAATGGGAATTTCTAAATCTTTTCTGATATATCTGTATGGTCTTTGCATTTGTAGAAATTTCTTTTTTGACGGAATAAAATTTAGCCTGTTTTTGTTTTGCTTCTAACATGTTGTTACTTTTCTCTTGCCGAAGAAGTTTTGGCGCAAGATTTTTAACTTTCAGCCTCATTTCCCTCACCTGTCAATTGGTAAAAAATTATGTTCTTTCTCAAAGAATTATAGCAAGGGTTAGCAAACTATATTCCATGGGAAAATTTGGCCCACCATGTATTTTTAGTTGAGCATGTAAATAAAGCTTTATTAGAACACAGCCACACCCATTTTTACTCTTTATCTGTGCTGCTTTTGAACTACAGCTACAGAGCTGAGTAGTTACAACAGAGCCTGTGCAGCCAGCAAAACCTAAAATTTTTTTTTCTGTCCCTTGACACAAAAGCTTTGCTGTTCCTTAGGTAAGAATATTACATTTGTATGTTTGTGTATAAAACATATGTAGCACACGTGCATGGAACATAAGACTATGTGTGTGTACATATACATGTGTAGCAGGTATGTAAAGGTTTTAGCATAATGCTTGGCACATTGAAAGCATTTAATATATGTCGACAATTTTAAATGTTATTTGTTAAATCCAGTTTTACTTTGTTGTTAGAAAATTAGCTGTGAAGTGGACGTTGATGAGATACCATTAAGCCGTCAAATTAATCACAGTGAAAATATTTTTCTTCCAAAGTGCTTTCTAAAGTAAAGGCTTAGTTAATAATTTAAAGAGATGTGGATTAGAAGAAAATAGGTCATGGCACTTGGCCCAGTGTATTCATGTTCTAGAGCTGCCATCAAAAATTACCACCGACATGGGTGGCTTAGAATGAAGGAAATTTATTATCTCAGAGCTCTGGAGTGTGGAAGTCTGAGATCAAGGTCTTGGAGGAGCCAGGCTTTCTTCGAAGGCTCTAGGGAGAGTCCCCCTTTGGCTTTTTCCAGCTCTGATGGTCATAATCCTCGGTGCTCTTTGGCTCATACATCACTCCAGTCCCTGCCTCTGAGTGTCTCCCTGTGTCTCTCTCCCCCTGGTCTTTTCTCTGTACCTCTGTGTTTCAAGTGCACTCTTGTTATAAGGACACCAGTCGATTTGACCTCATGACTGTGACACTTCTACAAGGACTCGATTTCCAAAGGAGGTCATACCCCAAATAAGGTTCTGAAGTTAAGACCCCTACGGATCTTATCAGTAAATCTTGTCAGTATATTGTGGGGGGAAACAATTCAACCCATAGTATTAAGTAACTATTCTTTAGAAAATTAATCAGTCTCCTTTGGTCTTATTATATATATTAGATCAAAACAAATTATATAAACAAATATTCCAGTCAGCCATTTTGATGGCTGGAATGGAGAACAAAGACTAACCAAAATGCTGTTAAAATGTTGGTCCAAAGGTAAACATGAGATTTCAGATGACATGACACCAGAGGGAAGTGATTTTAGACACATGGAGAGAATGACCCCGTCCGGGTTGAGGGAGACCTTACCTCCTCCACCTGAGTGCTCACCCCAGCACACCTGGGACACTGTCCAGCTGTCGCAGCTCCCAGAAGAGGCATGTGCACATATTGGAGTGTGTCAGGGGAGAGCGAGACATTCTCTGAATCAACCCGGACTGGGAGCCCCAGTTTGGGGATGTGTGAGAGAGGCAACTGGTCAAGAGATGTTTTTCTCACACATCAATGCTTCTCTCCCTCTCCTTCTCCCTCCTTTTCTTTCTCTCTAAAAAATTAATATGTAAAATATTAAAAAGAATAAAATCCCAGACCGGGAGTGCCTGGTATTTGATGAAAACATACGTGAAAACCATGGGGCAGATGAGAGGGCAGAGAGGCACACAGTCATTACAAAGGTTCAAGGTTAAACCTTGAATTCATAAACCTGAATTCAAGGTTTATGTTGGAAAATACAAAGAAGTATTGTCAAAGTGACCCGTGATGGCACTATCGATAGTGCTCTTCTCGTGGTCAGCCATTCTCCAGGCCTTAACACTCCTTAGTTCTCTCATTCATTCTTTCTCCCCATCTTCTCTCCTCTGGTCCCCACCCACCTACAGACACACACACACACAATACCCACACTTGTGACCTTATTTCCTGTATCGCTGTGTATCTTGGTTTTTTTTAATTGAATACCCTTTTATGAACATCTTTCTTTTATTACATGTATTGTTTACACATAATTTCAATGACTTTAAATATTCTATGGACGTAGCACTCTTTAACCATTCTTCCTGATTGCTGTATATTACATACAAAATGGGTTATCACGGAAAAAAAGATTTCAGATGTCGTGAAAGGTCTCAGAGGTCAGGGAGAGTGCCAGATGGGCCAAGGCAGAAATGTGGAGTCACTGCAGAAGGAAAGTCTGGAGTTTATCCTCAACCGGCAATAAGCCAGGGGGAGGAGGTGTTCTGTCATCATCCCCACACACTTAAAATCCCTCTACAACCTGAGTTCACATGTCAGGTGCAGGTTGGACCCCATGGCATCAAGGTTCCTTTTGCCTCTGAGATGTTGGGTTTTGTAAGAGCCGTTAGAAATTCCTTCCGGAGCATGGCAGGTCAGATGTCAATAAATTAAATGACTGACAGGGAAGTGTTTTTCTCTAGGAACAGTTTTTGAAAAACCTAGTTGTCGAAAGGAGGTAGAGAGATCAAGAAAATCAGCCTGTGAATGTAAAATGCGCCTCTGAAATGCGTGACATCTTTCCTAGATGAAGTGTTATTCAAACAACTAACACACCATGATCTTTTGGTTAATTTAGACCTTTGACATAACATTTTCTACTTTACATAGTTATCCAACATTGTTGATCTAGGTAGTTGGTCCCTGGCCTGTTTTATGCTATATAGTTTTAGTATTTCTACTTCAAATAGTCCTTCAGGAAAGAAAACTGTGAGCCCATTCACATGCACACATAGCTACTACAAAATCCGTTAGATCCCTTGCTTTCCTTTCCCCCCCTTTTGTTAATACTAGAGGTAGTTTGGAAAGACCACAGCCAGCATCGAGGGTGGGAGGAGCCCAGGAGGGCTGGTTGTTGGAACATCCCACTCTCCAGAGCTGGAGAAACAAAGGGCCCATGGTTAGTTCAGCAGGATCCAGAGAGGCTGCTCTAACATCTGGGTCAGCGGCCAAAGAAAAATGCTAAGTGACTCCATCCTTGGGACAGTGAGCTGCCTTGTCTGCTGGTAGATTTTATAACTGGTATTTGTTAGTCTCCATCGCCAGCCTCCAGGGAGGACACTGGATAACTTGCCAGACCCTAAGCACAGTGTCAGCTGCGACAAATAACAAAGTATCCTGTCGACGGGTTCTGGAGGAAGGAGCTCCCCAAATGTAAAGAGGCACTAGCCTGTCCCACGTTTCTTACTTTGGGGTACCACCAAGAGACGTGGCCTGGATCCATGAAAGGCCTGAGAGACTCAGGCCCAAGTCTGAGCTTGAGTCACCTGGGCGATCTGATATTTCACCAAAAAACTTTGCATGAGAAGTGATGCATGAGTGGGCACATTGACGTGATGAAGCTGTTGGATCCCCTGTTACCCCTAGCTAGGGCCTCCTGAATCATCCGAATAGTTTCTCTTGAGAAATGTTCAAACTTAATGCAAAATTTGATGCAGGTTCATTTTTCTCCTCACTCAGTCATTTTGAATGTGACAGCCACACAGTATATGTGCTCACTCAGAAGTGTCTACTGCCCCCACTGACTAGTACAGTGAAGTCATCATTATTCACACATTCACATTCCAGTCCACTCTCGTTGGCTGCCAGGTTACATCAATGTTGCCCAAGCTGTTCTTATTATATTAACAATTTTCCAGACAGATCTCATACTTCCCAAGAACACTAAAGGTAATGTTACTTCCTTAATGGCTGTCAGTAGCATTATTAACTTTATTTCTCACTTTTTTAAGGTCATTTTCCTCTTTTTAAGCATTAAAATTCCAAATAACATGACACCTAAAATTATATTATAATAAGGTAATTGTTTTGTACTCTCGTTTAATTTTCACTTGAGACCTTGTGTTTTTTTAAGCCCCCTTTTTAGTGTGTAAGTTAAACTCATTAGGAGATGTAACAATTTAAAAGTGCATGCCATTATTTTATCCATTACAATGATAATTTGTTTTTTAATAGCATTTTATGAGCCAGGCTTTTCCAAAGAGGCCTGACCTCCAGGAAGTATCATGTTGTACTTTTAATCTCTCTGCACAGGTGAGTGTTTGTTTACTTGAAATACATTTGTATACCCGCTCTCCAGAGCAGGTATACAGATGTTTCTCTTCATCATTTTCTACTCCTCACTCCTCGCTACAGCATGTGGAGCAGTAAACATTAGGATGCGTCACTCAGGGAGGTCCTGTCTCAGCTTGTAATGGAACAACCTTGTGCTGCAAAGGGCCATAGAGGGGGTCACAGATGAGTTGGAGAAGTTAGGTTTTTAAAATATCTGCACTTTAGGACAATTTCCAGTTAGTTTACATGAATGTGTCTTGTATTCTTTTATGAGATGGTCAGTCATGTGTGACCACAAGAGGAGACAGGAGAGGCTCAGGAAAATGAAGTTTATTATACTCCCAAGTCCTAGGGACAAGAGGCCTGGAACACCACATGGCCACATGGCAGACACCGAAGTGGTCAGAAGATGGGAAGAGCAAGTTAGCACTTAGGACAAGGCCTTCACTGGGGTCTCTGGGGAAGGCAAGGTAGGACCGGGTGTACGATTTAGGATCGGCTAGTGCGAGTGATGTCGCCAGGCTCTAAACGGTATGAATGGCTCCCAGTTGCCTGGCCCCCAGCCCTGCGGTGATTCAAGCAGAATAATATTGTCTTACTTTCAACCTGCTGTGGTGTATGGCAGGTAGAGGAGGTGAGGCCCTGGATGGGCTACTTTGCACATCAAATGCAAGCTCCAACTGGGCCCTTTGTGACCTCTAAGATTTGGCTAGCCTCTTAGAGGGATTTGGGCAGTCTCTCCCCAGCCACAAAGGTTATTTTTAAGAATTGCAACATACAGAAAATTAAAAATATAATATGATGTGTTTGCCCCTTTAAAAATATTAGTGGAAAAGTGTAGAAGATGAACTTCCCTCTAGGCCCACAGTCTGGGTGCAGGTGAGCTTAATTCATTCAACTCTGTCTTTGGGGTTCTGGGCAGTAGATTTACATTCTTTCTAGACCTTTTATTCCTATCTGGTGGGAAAAAATTAACAAAATTAAGGCACTGTTTGTACACATTATGTTCTATTCTAAATAGTTTCAAAATTCTTGTTGGGTGGGGGTTTATATTTAGTACTATAAAAAGTATCCTTGGTTGAAGCTGTCAACGTAAGAAATGTCCAAACCAGTAGAAAATGCTTAGAAGACTTTCAGTTTATTTCAGCCAAATATGCCAAGACACAAGATCTCAAATGCTCTGGCAAATGACAATTTTGCAGTTGTCTTCACACCTGGTAATTAAGGAGGGAGGAAGGAAGATTACACAGGAGAAAGCAAGGTGGGGAAATCTCCACGACTGGATTACAGGATAGTTCACAAGGTTAGGAGCTCTTTTGAGTCGGCTCCACCTCCCAGGGGGCTGGAAAAAGAGAATTACCCTTGACATTTCAAAGGTGTGTTAATCTACCTGTGTTCACAAGAACAAAGGACAGAGCTTGCTTAAGAAATAGATCAATGTTTTTCAGGCTGGGGAGCTTGTCTGCCCACTATGACCTGCCCAGTTAGGAATTTATGATCAGATGCCCCAGGGAGAGGTTACTGTCAGGCTGATTGTTTTACGGAGCCCCCTTTTCCCCGAACAAATAAAGAAATATGAAATGCCTTAACTGCAATGTAACAAAACCTATTTCTACATGCTGGAGTTATCTATTTTCCCATATAACAAACCACCTCAAAACTTAGTTCCTGAAAACAACAATATACCATAGCATCCTGTTCTCTGGGATTAGCTGGGAGATTCTCACTGGGGTATTGTGGGAGAGGAAAATTTGTTCTCCCCTTTGGTTCTTTTGGTGGGTCTAATAATTAAATCTATGTGAGACAGATTAACAAGAGAAAATAACCGAATTTAATTACATATGTTTGTATGGGAACCCCACATATATGAGAAAGTTATAGACCCCCCTGCACACAGGAGAGGTAAAACGAGGTACGTGTGACACCCTGAGCTAAGGCATATGGTAAGAGGTGGAAGGTTCAGAGGGGAGGAGAGTCACACACAGGTCAGATGTTTGACCTTTGACATGAGATGTTTGCCCCGTCATATATATAAATAGGTCATGGAAGTTATCTCTGGCAATAACTCTTGTTAGAGTGAGGCCCCTAATTTAAATTCTTCCAGGTTGTTAAGGGAGGGCCAGAAGCTCTCCTCATCACTCAGGGTCTCCACTGCTTTTAGCTCAAAATAATCCACATGCCCAAGAAGCCCCTACTAGGGAGGCCTGTTTGCACCCTTCAGCATCCACATCAGGATGTGGTAAGGGGTTGGGGGGCTGCAGTCATGTGACAGCCTCTCGGGGCTGGACGTTGTAGGGGAGTAAACATAATGTCCCCTGTTCCTTCTTAGTTATTGGCTGAGGCACTCCCCCGCCATCATAAAAGAGACTAACGAGGAAAAAAACAAGTTTGTTAACATGTATGCCTCACATATACATGGAAGACACCCAGAAAAATGAGTAACTTCCTGAGAATGCCCCAGGACACCACTTAAATACTGTCTTCAGCTAAAGACAAAAATGATGGTAGGGGAAGAGGGTGGAGGGCGAGGTGGCCAATTATGGGATGGTAGCAGGAAAAATGGGTATATAAGGGTAAGGCTTGTCATGTGCATTTCAGTCCATGCCTTCTCCACTACTGAGATTCTACTAATTAGGGCCATCCTATGCTTCCTAATACAGCAGGGAGAGACCTCACACATGGAGATTTCCTTTATAAATATAAATTTCCCTTACAAAAGGATAACTTCTACTCCATTTTCAGAGCTGGTCCTAGCTGTAGTTTCTCGAAAGTAATCAGTTCAAAATAATCCAAATGCCAAAGAGGCATGTTATGGCCTGGCACATTCTGGTACCCTTCAGCATCCAAGGTGGCACACTCTCACTGGGGTGGTTGATGCCAGTCATGCACTGGGAGCTCAGCTGGGGCAGTTGACCAGAACACCTAGTCCACGGGGCCAGGACCCAAGAGGGAGTGTCTAGGAGTGAACATCCCACAGGTGACGTGGAAGCTACAAGGCTTCTTATGACCTGGCCTCAGGGCCACCTTCTCTTAGTGCAGGCAAACCACTTAGCTCAACTAGAGTCCTGGGGAGGGACTCCACCTCCTGAGGTGGGGGCAGCGCAAGGGAGGAGCCGCAGCTCCTTCCACTTCCTGTCTCCGTGAACGTCGCTACCATTCAGAATCTAAGTGAGAATTCTTATTTTCTCTAAATTAAAGAAAATTTTTTTGTATGTGTATACCCAAAAAGTTCATATGGCTTTTTCCATTAAAGATACATTTTCCTTTTTTACTATACCTTTATTGATTTGGATATTTTGAGTATGTGGCTATCTCCCGTGTGGTGTAGCCTTGATTGTTCTCAATTCATGTCTCAGTTTGATCACTATCAACTGCAGCTGGTCCTGGAGTCTGTCATCCAATGAGAAATGTCTAGACAAAACTTCACGAACCACTTTTGACACATCCAATCATCAGTCATGGCACCTTCTCCATACACTGCACAAATCTTTTTTGTGTGTTTCAGTTATTTTTACTTTTCTTGAAATAATAAAGCATAATGTGACAAAAAAACGTTGCTTATTTTCTTCCATCTTCAGTATTAAAATGACTGCATAAAAATTCACCAATTTTGGAAAGTGTTTTTGAATGCACGCTGATATGACAGCTGTCACAATACAATCTAACAAAATTGTTTCAAATGAAGTTAAATACAACTAAGTGCTACCAGAGCCATCGTTCAGAAAAAAGCAGATGAACTTTTTGGGCAACCCAATGCATATATACACTGCACATAATATACACGTTGAGAGAGAGAGAAGGAGGCAGAACTGGAGAAATCTCTCCATGTGATTATGGGGTTACTAAGTCTGAAATCTGTAGGACAGGCCAGTCGGCTGGAAACTCAGGCAGGGGTTGAGATGGCAGTTCTCAGATAAAATTTATTTCAGAAACCTCAGTTTACTTTTGTGGACTATCATGTGATTGGATGAGGGCCACACACCTTGTCGGGGATGATTTCCTCTACTTAGTCAACTGATGACGGGTGTTAACCACATCTATAAAATACCTGCAAGGCAGCACCTAGATTCGTGTTTGATGAAGTGAATGGGTAGTAGTATGGCCTAACCAAGGTGACATAGGAAACTAACCATCACAAATGTCTGTAAAAAGACACACTTGTTCGTGATAGTGGAGATGGATGAGCAGGAAGGAGAAAGATACACAAACGTTTTCACTGGCCAATCTTTTCTGTCAGAGGGAAATCAGACGTCAAAAAGAGAAATAAAGTATAAAACAGTTAGAATGTACAGACCTTTTTTGTTTAAATGAAATTGGTCAAAACTTTATGAAATCTAAAAATGGATAAGCTATTTAAAATGCCCCGAAATTCTTGGGGTTGTTTTAAATTATTTTTTATAATTACCCAAACTTAGGAAGCATGACTTCTTTTTTTCTCTTAATTGAGATTAGCTTCCTTCTGTATTCTTTATCTCAGATACTATGATCTTTTTCCACTCCAAAAATGAAAAAAAAAAACTACTTAGTGTTGTTTCCTGTAAACTCTACAATAAAAACAAACGAGCAACAGCAGCAAAAAACCTTTTTTTTTTTTTGCAAAAGTGAAAAGAGTAGACAGAAGGGAAACTTGCCTAGCTTAGGTTGAGGTATTACAACATGAAGTCTTCTTCAGCTTTTGTATGATTTTTTGTGTGACCTTGAATAATTCTCCTGCCTAATTGGTACCTGAGCACACACTTGTTTTGCATGGTTGACAAGTTAATAATGCATTAAGGGTTTTGGAGTGAGCAGATGGAAGCCACTGGGTTTCAAGGGAGAGGAGGGTAAGAAAAGCTGGGGCAGAGCCAGCCCCTCCAAATGCCTCCAGTTTGCCAGCTCTCCAGTGTCTGGACTGTGTGTCTGCCACTGTCCTCGCCTGTGGACCTTGTTACAACACAGCATTTGCCCAGTTCCCTGATGGGAAGGATTTTGCGCTGCTGTGATGTCTGGGGTTTATTAGAGGAAATCCATTAAGCCCGAGGTAGAGGCTGGCTTCCTGCTGTCATCATGCTCATGGAAGCAGCTCTGAGAGCATCTGCCTCTCAGCAAAATATAAGTTAGACCGAATCACCGGATGAGCTGAGAGCATTATGCACCCCAGGACCATCACAGCTGAACATGCAAGCCCAGCTCCAGTCCTTGATGGAGGCGGGTCTGGCAGGGTCAGATGTGATGTGAAATGCATAAGGAGAGTTCCTTAGTTATAGGGTAACTTTCCTTGCAAATATGTCCACAAACTGCCAAGCTAGCTAAAAGGAACCAGCACAAAATAGCTGTTCATTCCCCAACAGTTTGTTTGTTTGGGTTTTTTGCACAAAGACGACACAGTATGCCGTAGAAGGCCTGCAAGCCATCAGTCAAGCTGCCACTAGGGTAGCTGATGAACTGGAATATAGCCACTCCACCTGCCACCTGGTCACAGGTGTTTCCCTGTGCCTCATGCCAGACTGCTGGATACTCTTCCACAAAGGGGACAACAGGTGACGACTGTGCACCTTCTCCAACGCTTTCCTTCATATCAACAATTCTAGACCAGAACCCACTGAAATGCAATAAACGGAACCTACCGTACCTTTGGGGCACATTCTCAGCAGGAAAGGAGTAGATAGAGGCCCAGGTAATGTGACTAGAGCTGAATAGATTTCTATGACCTTTCTCTGGTGACATCAGAGATCTTCCTTACAGCAGTGGCTTTCAACAGAGAGTGATTTTTGCCCCCCTCCACTCTCAGAGGAGTATCTGGCAATATCTGAAGATTTTTTTGGTCATTACAACAGGAGAGGGATGTTTTGGGCATCTCGTTGGTAGAGGCCAAGGATGTTGCTAAATATCTCACAATGTGGTAAAGTCTCCCACTTTCCCCAACCAAGAATTATCTGACCCAAAACATCTGTAGTGCCAAGGCTAATAGACCTTGACTTACTCCTGGGCCTTCTCCCACCTGAGCCCACCCTGAGCCCCCCCAGCAGAAGCTCTGGGGGGCCAGTATAACTGCACATTGTTCTCTCTGCCTCACTAATATGCAGTGAACGCTCAGTGAATGAACAAGTGCATCAGGGAGCGGTGATAAGGGAGCAGGTAACTATTACATTACCACTTACATGACATTTGCATGTATATGCTTCTTGTCATTGTCAGTGTGTTTATGTTTGAGATGTTTTAATCTTGGAATATTTCATTTGTTGGCTGAGTACCTACTATAGGCCCAGGAGCATTAGAATGAGTTAAAAATAGCTCAGTCCCTGCTTGCTGGAGTTCACTTCTCTGGTCAGGAAAACTGTCATTAACCAATTACACAGATAAGTGTAAACTTCCAGCGTGACAAGTGCTGTAAACTGTATGTGTTTGCCACAAGACAGGCCAGGGAATTTCCATGGTGTCAAGAACGAGATAGTATTTTCTCCAGACTGCTGTGACCTTCTAAGTCACAAACACTAAGGCAGGGTTTTATGTGTCTCTGTTAACAGACCAGTGTCACCTGTGGATAGTTTCAACTTCTTCGTCATCAGGAAGGGGCTTTCACAGGTGCTGAAGGCTGGGGCAGACCAGCACTGGCCCCACAGATGAAAAACAGGCACAGCCGGCGATGGAGGACAGGACAATGTTAGGCCCTGTGGGAAACTATGAAAGTACAGCTGGGGAGGAGGCAGGCCCCGCCACAGCGGCCTTTCTGGGGCCAAGTGACAGAGCACAGTGGAAAGTTTCTAGGTCAGTAAGATGTTCTGGTTTACCATTAGCAGCATTGCAGAGGTGGTGGTGTGCAGGAAACACAGGGGCTCTAGACTGGGGTGACGGAGCTGGTTAGAAAATGTCACAGTTTGCAAAGCACGAGAGAAAGAGGCCATGGGCCATGGTTCCAGCGATGGGGCTGGGATGGAAACAGAATTCACAGTCCTTGTGTCTAGCTGCATGCTGCATGTTTGGAGGGAGAGAGGAGCTTAAAAGCCACTCTTTTAGTGGCAGTAATACTTCCTTCCCTAATAGGTAATCAAGAAATAGTCCCTTCGAAATATTTATGTTTTTCCAAGATAATGATGCCTGTCCCCCCTTCATCAGCATCCTGCTGGCAGGATGACCTTCATGTTTCTGGCAACTTTATGGATTTTGCATTTCAGAGAAAATGAGGCAAGATTGAATTTTTACTAAAGTTATAATACGATGGTGATTTCAGTTCTAAGGGGTTTTTATTGATAACTCCCTAGCTGCTTAAACAAAGATGAAACATGCTAGGATCCAAAGATTTTTTTTTTCCTTGATCACACACTTGCCTGCCTGAAGCTCTGGCTGGGTTGTGTGGAAAACCAGCAAGTACTTCCAAACGAAGTCTGCTGTCTGAGAGCAGCCTTGGGAATAAGCTGCAGGCCCTGCAGCAGCGGAGAGGAGCCGAGACCTGGGGCTCCATACTGCAGTGGGTCGGCCCAGGTCTTCCATAAAGGAAGCCTAGTTTTGTGCCCACCCCCAGTGCATTCAAGCCTCCTTCCCCTTTTCTGTTTAACCACCAAAAGGTGTTAGATCACACAGTAGGCAGTGCATTTCATGTCTCAAATGTTGCTGAGACTTAGAACGGAAATAGGTCAAGGCTAAATGAAAAACTCATAGATGACACACACGTATGTAATAGTGAAAGAAAGGAAGTTATTTAAAACTTGCCCCTAAACTGTTAGTACTGGCATCACCCAGAACACGAATCTAAATAACAACAGCCCAGACCACTTGGCGCTACTCTGATAACAAAAAAACTCAGCTAAATTCTCAGTTTTTTCACTGTAAATTGTGCCTTCCACACTTTATGTCTAGATTGTCACAGTGGGCTTAATCCTTTAACCTATCATCAATATTTTCACTTCTGGAGAATGATATCTGCTTCTCCTAACTCAGAGAAGTATTTCATAGGTATTACATACTTCTATTTGAAGTTATAAAAACAAACGCTCTTGACCAAATCTTCTGCTTTCTTATTTTTACATCCACTGACAGAGAACAAATCCGAATGCTCTCATAGCCTGGGGAAACACGTTTTCCACGAAACCTAGTGGAAAAAAGCTGTCCTTGAGATCTTGCTTCTGAGAACAGTCTGCACCTCTGACACTAACTGAAATATTGGGTTCACCAAAAAGTTCATTTATTTCTGTAAAATAAAAGACACGTTTTTCACTTTCATCAACTACTTTACTGATTTGGGTATTTTGAGGATGTTAGCTGTCTCCTGCTATTGGCTTCTAGTGGGTAGAGGCCAGAGGTGCTGCTAAACATCTTGCAATGCGTAAGACAGTCCCAAAGCAAAGAATTATTTGGCCAAAATGTCAATAGTACTGAGAAACTTCGCAAACCACTTCTGATACTTTCTGTCAGTCACAACACCTTCATACACTACACAAAACTTTTTTTGTGTTTCAATTGTATTTTAACCTTTCTTGAAATTTATTATTATTTATTATTATTTCAGCATAATACACTGAAAATGTTGCATATTTTCTTCCACCTTCAACATTAAAATGGCTGCACAAAAATTTACCAATTTTGATAAGTTTTTAAAAAATACATGCTGACAGCTGTCACAATACAATCTAACAAAATTGTTTGGAATGAAAAATACAACTAAGCATTACTAGCGCCATCGTGCAGAAAAAGCTAAATAAATTTTTTAGCCAACCCAATAAAAGTCAAACACTCCCTGAAAATCACTGGAAAATTTGAGTGTGCTCTATTTTATCATGCAGAATAAGAACAGTTCTTTGCACTACCTATGATTGAAGTCCTCCTTCATGCCCACACAAATTCCAGATTTCTGAACTACCTCTGAGAACCACAGCCATGGAAGGGGTGGGCTTTGCTCTGTGTTGCCAGCACAGGACATGGACTCGTAGAAGCCACAGTGACTCTTGGTGACTCTTGTCCACCAACTCTGGACAAGTCACTTAAACTCTCTGAACCTCAGTCTCCTCATCTAGAAAGTAGAGATGATTATAGATCCTACCTCAAAGAGTCATTGGGAAGAAAATGACAATTTCTGGTCAGTCCAGGGCAGTAAAATCCAGAAAAAAGGTGCTCGTCACCTTCCCCTGACAACAGAGCTTGTACGTCACAGATCTCATTTGCTTTCTTTGTGGTTCTCACAACCCTCACGTCATTTCTTGCTCTGCACTCTAAGTCCACAAAGCCCAACAAAGACCCTAGAGAGAGGCAGGCAATGCATATGAGGAGGTCCCTCAAAATCAAGTGCAAAAATGAAAACATTAACAGCAATCTGAGACAGTGAAGAGCATGCAGAATATAAGAAGTGTTTTTAGTAATTCCTCTCCACCCACGTGGTATTTTTGTTGTGAGAACTGTGTGATTCTATTGTACTATATATGTGCTCTTGCTGAGGTTTAAAAAAAAGGAAGGCAATTTTAAATGTTGGTACCTTCCCCAAACTCTGTCATAAGCATCTTTGAAATATCTAAAGAACCATTGAAGAATATTGTGATTTACCTTTTTAAAAATCATAAATAATACATTTCAAATAGTCACCAAAGAAAAAAGTGTTACACACGAGGAAGAATATTTTCCCAAATGACAAGTATTAATGTTTCACTGGACTGTGTCACTTCATTGAAATTCTAAATTTAAATGTTACAAGGTAAACTTCCTTTTTCTCTGTATATGAGCTCTGCTTTTCCCAATACTTGCCCATTATGCTAATTTCTTGATTTAAGGTGAGGTTACAGCTTTTGGACCTTCATTTACCACTGTTCCCAAACTGTGTTCTGAAATGTCCCCCGGTGACCCGCCAAACTCAGAGGGGACGGACCCTCAGGGTTGTTTAAACCATTTAGGGAAACACAGCTTCTGTCAGACACCCACAGAAGCGTGAGCTCAAATTAGTTCAGCTTTAAAATTCAATTGTGTCTCATTCCTCTTGATGATGTCCTAACTTTGTAAGAACTTTCTGTCATAAAAAGCAAAGACCATGTGAAAATCAATAGGAGAGCGGCTGACAAGAGCCAAGTCCGAATCCAAGGTTTGAGAAGTTGTGCAGCGGCCCCCAAGGCAGGAACTTATTAGAACACAGATAATTCCCAAGTTGTTTGGACCTGACTACTTGACAAATGGAACTGTCAGGCCTGAGTTCTGGCCCAGGGGCACCGTGGAAGTCTTACAAATGGCCCCGAGCCAGTGCAGTTTGGGAACCTTTGTAGTCACACAAAGTCAAGTTCCGCCCATTATTGTCTTCAGTCACTTCTAACAATGAAAAGAAAATTTGCACAATAATTAGTTCTTGATTAGCCCTCTTAAAATCCTAATCATTCCTCTCTTTGTGGCTTCAGTTTGTTGCTGTGAAGATAGAACTTAAAATGGCTTTCTAGGGAGTAAAAAATGCTTAATGAAGAAACCATAATTCTTAATTAATGCACGAGATAAAAGAAATAATGTATGCTTTTATTATTTGCATAAATAAAACATTTGCAGGTGTATTTATCCACCACTTGCTCTTTTTCCTACACTCAGACCTATTTTATTTGCCCTGCTACCCATCTATTTCATTTTAAATTATGAAGATCTGTGGCAGCAATAACACAAAATAACTTTAAACTCATTGCAAACTTTTCAATTAATTTTCAAATTAATCACAGATACTCTACTGAGAGTTAGGTGGCACAAAGGTAATAAAAGCTTAGTCTAAGACTTTATCAATGAGTAGAAATTACAGGTAATTGGACACCATTATCTCGAAGTGAATACCTTCCTTTTTGTTAACTGCACTTTAAAAAGAAGCTTGCTAATGGAATATCCAGTTGCACAGATGGGGAGTCTTCCAGGACAATGGACAGCTGGCCTGTCCATCCCCTTTCACCCATGATCTGCAAGGACTGCTAATAATGTCCACTGTTAGTTATTTTATTAAAAACCGACAGTGAATATATCCTCTACATTTTATATTTAGAAACATTCAGATACCAGAAATGGGAGTAAATTAATAGTTTTCTAGAAAAATTACTGTGAAATATGATAAAAAATGTCTAGTAATAAGAAATGATTATGAATGGCCACTCGGACACTGTAGGTCTTTTAATCAAATATTAAGTAGTATGCCCCAAATATTCACAACTTCTTTATAGTTCCTTTAGGGGAGAAGTGAAGCCAGAGACCCAGTCAGATGTGTTTTTGACATGGGCACTAGTAACTGTAGACCTGACTACATGTCTCTAGTTTTGTTTTGTCTTTGTCTTTGTTTATGGGTTGTTGTGTGTTTTTTTGCCATTTCCAGCAGCTAAGCAATAAAACCAAAGCTTTCCTCCTATCCTTAACATGTCAGGTAACAACAACCACAAAAAAGTGCTAAGAACGTAATCGACAAAGTCAGTGATCAGTATTACATTGTATTGTCAGACTCGCTGTCCTTAAGATTTCCAAATAACCAGCCCATGATACAGGCAAAGTTAGACTGTAACATCATGAAGACAGCAATGCGTCTTCTTTTTCTTTTTCTTTCATTTCCTTTTATTTTTACTTGTAGTTTTCCTATCATGTTGACAAAGCTTAAGAACAGCAGTTTAATCCTCAGAGTGACACTCGGGCAGAGGCAGCCAGTCATGAAGGAACGTTTACCTTGGTCACCTGCCCTCTCTCCGCGACCCCTGGGCCTCCTCACTGGCTGCTCCGTGCCTTGAGTCCAAGGAGGAGGAGAGAAGCCCTGCAGCCGGGAGCTGGCCAGGCACCCACAGCTAGGTCTCAGTGTTCTTCTTCTGAACATAAACAACTTCATAAACTATTACCATCACACTAGGCATCACACTCTGTGATGGTGGGTCAAGGCAAAAATCAAGACCCCTCCCTAATTATGTCTACATGCAGGCACAACACAGATGTCGTCTGAGTCACAGAACTGGTGAAGATGGCCCCCTGTCAGCCTTGCCTTGCAAGTCCCTCCTTCTAGCTAAGGATCTCTGGATGCTCAGTCACTGAAAATCCCCCACTTCCCATAGCAGCCAGTCCAGAATGCAGCCTTGTTCCCCCAAATCTGCTCCAAAGCACCTAACACAAACTCTAATTCTAGCCTATTCTAACATCATCTTAGTGAGATACTTCATAGTCCCACAGTGTGGGACCCTGTTTCTCATTAGAAGCTGTAAGTCCAGCTTTGTTCAGCCACAGATGGGACCCTGGCAGGCTTGCCTGGATGATGTCGCGTGGCCCAGCAACTTGCTTTTCCAAGAATACTCTTCCTGAATACACCCCTCCTACTATATGACCCTATGTCCATTAAGAAACCAATCCATAAAGCCCTAAGAATAAGCGTTCTCTTTCTTCTTAGATAACTTGCCCTTTATATTAGATAATTCTGCTCCCACATCACTGGCTAGGACAAACCAAAGGCAGGAACCCAGTGCTTGAAACTAGCAGGGCTTGTGTTAGGTGCTTTGGGGCAGATTCACGATGAGACATCTTGGCTCAGTGTAACTTTGAATAAGCTGAGAACCCAGACAGTTGACCACAGGTTCCATGCACTGACGTACTGGTGACCTGGGTCAAGTCACTAAATGGCCTGACCTGAGTTGTCATTCTGCACAATACACATGGGGAAGGTTGGGTAGGGTGCTTTCTACGGTGTGATATGCATATGTTAAAAATATCTTTAATTACCTTTCTCCCATGGTACCTTTCTAGACCATTTTATATTAGATTTTACTAAGACTTTCTTTAAGGAAGTATCTCTGTTCAGTGTTATCTGAAATTGTGTTGTGATTCTTTGGAGAACTAAGATGACAGAGATGAAATGATGTATCTGAAACATACATTTGTAGGACTAAAATTAACCGTGGATGTTACTAAGTGATTGCTATCACCAAGACTGGACTCTGCTTACTGGTCAGCCCTCAAGCTTACACTGTAAAGACACCATGACAGATGCTTGGGGCTTGTTCTCACTTCCAGAAACAGGAGCCTCGTCCGGAATCTTAAGAGATGGCATTCTTGTGTTTACAATGTATCTGCTCTATAATTGTGGCTTCTCACAGAACTTCAGAATGTTCTCAGAAACAGAATCCTTAAAAACACTATTTCTTTCCACAGAGAACTGTCAAGTGATATACTTACCTAATTTATAAGAAAGTCTCTGATTTACACACAATATAGTTCCAGTTTGTTATGTAGCATTAAGTTCCCTTTTATGTATAAAATGTCTGTGTACATGCACACACACACTCAAATTTTGAGGACAATCAGAGCCTTTGTGCCTTTTTCTTACATTCTTAATCTAATTTGAGCCAAAATCTTGATCTTCTGACATCAACAAGTTAACACTGTTGCTTAAACAGACTTGAATTGTGCACCCCTAATCTGGATCGTGGCCACCAAATTCTTTCCCTCCTGTTCTCACTCAGGGTTCACAGGTCCAGGTGATTTTCTAAGGGGCACTGTGGCAAGTTAGTTTTAAAATAGGTACCTAGTCACAGAATATAAACATTGTCCACAAACTCATTGTGGCTTACAGGGTAAAGTTTATAGGTAATAATTTGTTGTTCAGCAAACATAGCCTGTTAGAATTTCAAGGGCAACTAAATTTTTACATGTATGAAATTAATTTTTATTGTGGAGTATATTTTTATTAAAAAAGCCTAGTTACATTAATTAATAAATAGTGTTTTAAAGTGACTTGATAACAAATAGGTATCGCAATACAATTGATATTATTCTTTGTAATCTAATAACCTTTTAGAATTTTTAGGACTTCAGTAGAGGCAGAAATTCATTGATACTTCAACTACATGTAATTAAAAATGATAAATAATAGTATACATTTTGGTTAATCATTTTACATTATTTTCCCTGTCAACTCCTAATAAATTGAAGCAAAGAAATCCACTGCTCAGCTGAGATTAATTTAAAGTACCCAGTACCCCTAATCATTCCGCAAAAACCAACTTCTCATTATTTTACTGTTTCTCTCCACTCCAGCAGGAAACTGCTATTTGAAATTGTTCCTTCTTATTCTGAAGTAATAAACACTAGCCCCCCAGACGAGGTCCTAGTCTGACCAACCCACCCGGTGGCCCCTGGTTGGGCCTGAGGTGGAACATTGGGTACGGGGACAAGTAGAGGGTGCCTATCAGAGGGATTCAATGAGCATCTCTTTCTAGCACGTTCATATGCAACCCACCTGGGAACCCTACTTACTGCTCTGCCTTTTGAATGCGTTCAGACTCCCTTGCGACTCAGCACCCTCTGCAGGGCCACCACTGTTCCTCACCCACTGGTCTCCTCACCTCCTCGACATGCCAAGCACACCCCTGCCTTGTCTGAGGTCTAGTCACCGCTCAAAACATTCCTTCTACCTGGCACTACCTTTAGGTCCCTGTCCCAAGGCCTCCTTGTCAGTGAGGTTTTTTACAGTCACCGTGTTGACAGTAACAACCCCATACTGCACACACCCTCACATTCTGTCTCCATGTCTCTCTCTCTCTGCCTTTCTGCCCTCCATCCCTCTGTCTCTCTCTTCAGTCCAGCCTGGGTCTACCCTGCTTTATTTTTCTCAACATACGTGTAATAGTTTCTTGTGGCTGCTGTAACAAAGTACTACAAAGAACAATAAATTTCTGCCATATTAAAGTCACCGAAATTGAATTCAGGGGACCAGAAGACCAAAATCCAGGTATGAGCTTAGTGGATTCCTTCCAGAGGCTCTGAAGGAGAGACCATCCTGTGCCTGCCTCCCTCCTTGTTTCTGGTGGCAGCTGGCAATGCTCGGTGTCCCTCAGCTTGTAGCCATATCCTTCCACTGTCTGCCTCTTTTTTCTGTGTCTCGGTGTCCTTTTCTGTCTCCTATGGGGACACTCTCATTGGACTTTAGAACCACCCTGATATAGCGAGATCTTCCCCTGATCCTTAATTACATCTGCAAAGACCTTATTTCAAATCAGGTGACATTCTAAGGTTTCAGGCGAACGTGAATTTGGTGGTGGCGGCTGAGGCAGCAGGGGGCACAATTCGACCCCAATACACACTATCACTGTTTAATGAATAATGGGATTCTGCTCTTTTAATAACAAACTGACAGTTGCCATTAGAAACGACATTCCCTGAGGGCGGAACCTTTGCTCTGTTCAGTACTGTATCCCGTGGGGTCCCTCAGTGAGCTTTGGCTGGAGGAGTGAGTGTTTCGTGGCTGAATCCTAAAACGAGGCAAGCGACCAGGCAGCCTGTGGGACTAAGGCTGCAAGTAAAGGCTTGTGGGCCATCCTGAAATAATCTGAAGGTCAGGGAAGTTGAAGTTCTAGATAAACAGGAGGAAGTCAGAGTAAATTAATAGGGGAATCCACCTGACAATCACAGAGGGGACTCCTAGAGGCATGAATTGGAGGTGGTGCCTCTTGGAATGTCAGGCAGCTCCCTCCACCTCCTCACTTCTGTGGGGTGGTCTTTTCCAGGATCAGAAGGGCCGCATCCTGGGGTCAGCTGGACCTCCGCATTTTTTTCCTTATAATAAATTAACACACAGTTGATGATGTAAAACCACACACATTTGTTCCCTTACGGTCCAAAGTTGGGCTCACTGGACCCTAATCAGGGTGGTAGCAGGGCCATGCTGCCTCCAGAGGTTCTGGGGGAAAAGTCCTTTTTCTCATCTTTTCCAGCTTCTGGAGCTGCATTCCTTGCATGCCTGGGCTTTGGGGCCCTTCTTCCACCTTCGGTGTTATGTTGCCTTCTTATTCTGTGCAAACTTTGTTTTGCCAAATAGGTCATCTTCACAGGAGTCTGGAAATTGGACCCTAGAGACCTTTGGGGGCCATTATTCAGTTTACCATAGCATCCTAATTAGAGACCTGCCACAGACGTTGAGGTAGGTATAGAGTCCCAGATTCTTCCCTCCTGATTTTCCAGTGCTCGAAGTGGTGGCCATTCTGTCTCTTTAATAGAAGCCACCCCTTCTCTCCTATATTAATTTATCTCCTAGAACAGGGCTACTAGTAAAGAAAGAGACAAATTCAAAACAAATTAAGCAGATATGCTGACCTTATGCTCATCGTATTTGAATTTTCCTTTCGTGTACTTGATTTCTAATTTCGGGTTTATCCTGCCATCATAGATGGTCTGAGGGAGTTGCCTCAGTGTTTTGTGAAAAGGGAGGATAGAATTTGTAGCCCAGACTTCAGGTGAGAGGAGGAAGGAGCTGCGGTCTGGAAGTCCCCAAGCACGTCCAGTCCCCCTGGGCTGAGCCCTCTCCAGTCAGGGAGCAGGGCAGCTGCATCAGGAGACAGGTCTAGAAGTCATGGTGGAGGGAACCGGTGCTTATCTTACTGTGCGGTTTGGGGAATTACTTCTTCTCAAGATGTTAAGCTTGGAGAAAGCTGCTGCTTTCTAAAAACTGTAACAATTGAGCTTGCTTTCTAGACAGCCATAATTTGAGCTTGACTGTTTATGTAAAAGCAAAGCATGTTTTTCAATGGGATTAACCATATAAAGCAGCTTTTTTGTTTTGGTTGTAAACTCTCTACAAATGAGGATTAAGACGTTAATGCTTGCACATGTCTATCATTGGATGTTGGTTAACAAGAATTAAAATATCTCTTATTTTGTCATTACAAAAAAAATCCTCTAGTTTATTTTTATGACCACCACCTCTCTACCTCCCAGCCCTACCAACAAAACCAAATCAAAGGCGAAACACACCACCTCACTGCTCTGAGTGTAAAAATTAAAGCCAGTGCGGTCTTTAATATGGTTTGTTAGAGTTCAGAAGTTTAGAAATGGTTGATTTTCATATATTTAAGTAATGTCCTTGAAGCCCTTCCCACCATGGGAGTGACTGACATAGTGAGCACTGTCCCTCTGACATGAAGCTTTGCAGAAAATCGTAGTTTGAATCCCAAGGCTCTGGGTGTCCTGGGCTCCTTTCAAGGCAGAAGAGACTGTGATACAATGTTGTGACAGAGTATCAGCTCTTTTGTGTCAGCTCCAGCATCACACAGCAACGGGTTTCAAACTGTTTGCTGTTTAGCTCTGTGCTGAGCACATTGGAGTTTTAACAACTCAGATAGTCCCTGTGAGAGTGAGGATTTAGTCACAATATTGGTGGTCTGTATGACAAGTTTTAATGGAGAAAAGGTTACATTTGCATATCCTCCAGTTCCATTAACATTTCTCAAGTGACGCCCAGTAAGGATGAGAGTTACGAGTTTGGCATCTTTAGGAAATCTTAGATGGCTCTTATTACTTATTCTTCTCTTCTTCATTTAGTTACATTTAATACTTGACATTTCTTGAGGGCCCACAGTACGTTCCAGATAGTTCAAATATATTATTTCTAATCATCCCAACAATACTCCAAGGTGGAATTATTATCTCACTATGCCAGATGGACTTAGTGAACATACATTCTGAGAAAACCTCCCATGGTGGCAGTGGAGATTCTGCAGCACAGGCCACACAGACAGGGGCAGCCGAGGCTGCAGGAGGGTTCTTGGTGGGGCAGGACTGGAACTGGCTCTGACTGCATCCAGAGAAAGCTGTCCATCACAGCATTAGGCCTCTGGAGAGAAGTAGAGGAAATAAAATCATTATGTAACAGCACATTTTATTTTTTTTGTTTTGTTTTTTTAATTAGAGTTGACATTCAATATTATTTTATATTAACATCAGGTGCACAACATCATGGTTAGACACCTTATATAATTTATGAAGTGATTCCCCGGTAAGTCTAATGCCCAACTGACGCCATACACAGTTGGTGCTTCCTAATCCCTTCACCTTTTTCACCCGGTCCCCTGACCCCCAGCCCCTGGCAGCTGTCAGTCTGTTTTCTGTATATATCACTCTGTTTCCATTTTGTTTGTTTCTTTACTTTGTCCTCTGGATTTGACATATGAGTGAAATCACATGGTATTTGTCTTTCTCTGACTGACATATTTCACTTAGCATGATACCCTCTAGGTCCTTCCATACCATTGCAAATGGTAAGATTTTATCCTTTTTTATGGCTGAGTAATAGTTCATTGTATATACATACCAAATCTTCTTTTCCACTCATCCACTGATGGGCACTTGGGTTTTTTCCACATCTTGGCTATTGTAAGTAATGCTGCAATGGACATAAGGGTGCATATGCCTTTTCAAATCAGGGTTTTGGATGTCTACAGAGATGGTTAGGTCATGCAGCATTTTAAAATTTTTGAGAAACCTTTATATGTTTCCATAGTGACTACACCAATTTGCAGTCTCACCAACAGTGCACAAGGGCTCCCTTTTCTACACATTCTCATCAACACTTGCTGTTTGTTGATGGTGGCCATTCTGACAAGTGTGAGGTAATATCTCATTGTGGTTTTAATTTGCATCTCTCTGATGATTAGTGACATTGGCCATCTTTTCATATGTCTGTTGGCCATCTGTATGTCCTCTTTGGCAAAGTGTCTATTCAGGTCCCCTGCCCATTTTTTTAATTGGATTTTTTTTAATCTGGGGGGGGTTTATTTTGGTTTTGTGTTCATAATTTTTTTAGTTTACTGCCTGTGTTTTCTTTTAGGAGTTTTACAGTTTAAGTCTTATATTTAAGTCTTTAATCTATTTTGAATTTATTGTTATATATGATATGGAAGGTGGTCTAGTTTTATTATTTTTTTGCATGTGTCTGTCCAATATTTTCAACACCATTTATTGAATAGACTGTCTTTTCTTGATTTTATGTTCTTGCCTCCTTTGTCATAAATTAATTCACCTTTATAGATACAAATTTATTTCTGGGCTCTCTGTTCTGCTCTATTGAGCTATGTGTCTCTTTTTATGCCAGTACCATGCTGTTTTGATTACTATAGCCTTGTAATATAGTTTGATAGCAGTTAATGGGATACCTCTAACTTCATTCTTATTTCTCAAGATTGCTGTGGTATTTGGGATCTTTTGTGATATGTATAAATTTTTAGATTATTTGCTCTAGTTCTATGAAAAATACCATGCATATTTTGATAGGAGTTACATTGACTCTGTAGATTGCTTTGGATAGTATAGACATTTTAACAATTTTAATTCTCCCTATACTTGAGTATGGTATATGCTTCCATTTATTAGTATCTTCTTTAATTTCTTTCTTCAACATCTTATAATTTTCTGAATACAAGTCTTTTACCTCCTTAGTTAAATTATTTTTTAGAGTTTTTTATGCAATTATAAATGGGATTGTTTTCTTAATTTCTCTTCCTAATCATTATTGGTGTTTAAAAGTGAAAATTATTTCTAAATATTAATTTTATATATAATGCTACTCTACTGAATTCATTTATCAGTTCTAGTGGTTTTTTGGTAGACTCTTTTGAGTTTTTATATACAGTATCATGTCAACTGCAAATAATCAAATAAAGACAATTTGGATGTCTTTTCTTTCTTTCTCCCTCTTTTATTTATTTATTTATTTATTTATTTATCAATCATTGCTGTGGTTAGGACGTCCAGTGCTATGTTTAATAAAAGTGTTAAAAATAGACAACCTTGTTTTGTTCCTCATCTTAAGCAAAGTGCTTTTAGCTTTTCTCTGTTGATTATGATGTTAGCTGTGGGTTTGCCATTTACAGCCTTTGTTATGCTGAGGTATGTTCCCTCTATCCCCGCTCCACTGAAAGTTTTCATAAATTGATCCTGAATTTTGTCAAGTGCTTTTTCTGCATTCATTGATTTGATTATGTAATATTTTATCTGTTATATTGTTAATGTGGCCTATCATGTTATTTTGTCTATGGATATTGAATCAAACTTGCATTCCAGGAATAAATAGCACTTGATCATGGTGTATGATCTTTTTAATGTATTGCTGGATTTAGTTTGCTAACATATTGCTGAGGATTTTTCCATCTCCCTTCATCAAGGATATTGGCCTATAACTTTCTTTTTTTTTATAATATCTTTTATAGGTTTTGGAATTAAGATAATGCTGGCCTTGTAAAATGAGTTTGGGGGCCTCCCCTCCTCTTGAACTTTTAGAAATGGTTTGAGGATAGGAGTTCATTCTCCTCTGAATGGTAAAATTCACTTGTAAAGTCATCCAGTCTAGGAATTTTGTTTGTCAAGAGTTTTTTGATTACCAAATTGATTTCATTGGTTGAATTTGGTCTGCTCAAATTTTTTGTTTGTTTTTTAAAAAAAATTCAGGCTTGGAAGGTTGTATGTTTCTAGAAATGTATCCATTTCTTCCAGATTATCTAATTTGTTGGCATATAATTGTCCATGGTATTTTCTTATAATGCTTTGAATTCTAGGGTGTCAGTTGTTACTTCTTCTCTTTCATTTCTGACTTTATTTACTTGGGTTCTCTTTTTTTTTCTTAATGAGTCTGATTAAAGGTTTATCAATCTTATTTATTTTTTCAAAGAACCAGATCTTTGTTTCATTAATCAATTGTATTTTCTCAGACTCTCTTTCATTTATTTTCTCTTTGATCTTTATTATTTTGTCCCTTCTACTCACTCATTTTGCACTTTGAGCTTTGTTTGTTGTTCTTTTTTTAGTTCTTTTGGATGTTACGTTAAATTATTTGAGATTTTTCTTGTTTCTTTAGGTAGACCTGCTTTGCTATGAATTCCCTCTTAGGACTGCTTTTCCTGTGTCCCATAATTTTGGTTTGTAGTGTTTCATTTTTGTTTGTCTCAAAATATTTTTTTGTTTTTTCCTTGATCTCATTGTTAACTCATTCATTGCTTGGTAACATGTCATTTAGCCTCCATTTGTTTGTTTTGCATTTTTTCTTTTCTTGTGATAGATTTATAGTTTAATAGCATTATGATCAGAGAGGTGCTTGATATGATTTCAGTCTTGTTAAATTTATAGAGACTTGTTTTGTGTCCTAATTTGTAGTCTATCCCAGAAACTGTACATGCACTTGAAAAGAATGTGTATTCTGCTACTTTGGGGTGAAGTGCTCTGATGATATCCATTGAGTCCATTTGAGTGTGTCATCTAAGGCTGCTCTTTCCTTGTTGGTTTTCTGTCTGGAAGGCCTATCCATTGCTGTCAATGGGGTATTAAAAACCCAGCTATGACTGTATTACTGTCAATTTCTCCCTTTATATCCACCAAGATTTGCTTTGTATGTTGGGTGTGTAAATGTTTACAAGGGTCATGTCCTCTGGTTGGATTGCTCCCTTTAATATTACCTAGTATACTTATTTGTCTTCTACTATAGCCTTTGTTTTAAAGTATTTTTTGTCAGATATATGTATTGCTTCTGCTGCACCCATATGTGGCAGCTAAGAATCCAGAGTGACCTCTCAGCTGCACAGATTCCCCACTGAGGAACATGAGATCTAGACCCACGCCAGGCTCCCTAGCTCTGAACACCAGTGCCGGGAAGAGGAGCCCACACAACATGTGACTGTGAAAATCAGTGGGAATTTGTCTGGGTGACATGGAAGCTGCTAGAAACCCAGGCACCTTCATAAAGGACTAGCATACAAACTCTTGCTCACCAGCAAGAGTTCTCTCTTCTCACCTTGACTCTGGTGAGAAGAGAGTAGCTTGGGGAGCTCCAGAGACAAACTGGGAGAACCTGAGTGGTGTGGCTTTGGGGCAAGGGCTGGACAGTTGGCTGCCATTGTCCCTGTGTTGCATTTTCTCACGTGGCCAAAGGATACTGTCTTCCCTGTGTTGAGCCTTCTCCCCACACAGCCAAATTTAAATCTACTTTGGCTTGGCCTGCAGAACTCCACTAGCTCTCCCTGTGACTCCTTAAGACTTGCCCTCCTCCTTGTAGCCTCCCCAAAATGTCATTAGAACCCCAAACACAGAAATCCTGGTCTAAATCTGCGCTGTATTGGATCACCTTGTTGAGCAAGCATATTATAGATCTTTCTCTCCTTGATTACCACAGTAGATTGGGCACAGGACTTGACACCAGAGTAATTGGGGGAAAGCTCAGAACTTGGACCCCTGGCTTTCTCCCCTCTAGCCTATAAAAGTAGAATAGTCCCTTAGTGTTTTCTGGCCTTGCCTTCCATAGATCAAAAAAAGAGAATAAGGCTGCTTAGTCCATGTGATTTCATTTTGGGTAATTCCATAAAGTCCTATATGGAAAATGCATAGTAAACTATTAAGAACTAGATTTATACTAGTAATCATTATTCTAAGGCTGCTATAAAGGATATATAATAGCCTTTTTAAAATAACCTTTTCTGAGGTGTATTCAATTGGACATTATACTTATTTGAAGGAGTATAAGTGTAAAGAGAGACACTTCTTTAGCTCGTGGAAAAAACTGAATTAAAAGCAGCCATTGTGAGAGTTCCGGTCAAGACAGTGGAGCAGGAGAACAGGGCACTCACATCCTCCCGGGACCACATGTAAATCCCAGCTAAATTATAGACCAATCAACCTAGGTAACCATGTAAAGACTGGCGGAACTGAAGTCCTATAACTAAAAGTCTAAAGAAGAAGCCACCTTGAGACTGGTAGGAGGAGGAACAGAGGCTGGCCGCCTGTGCCACAGACTCGCCCCAGCCATGCCGAACACCTCGCCTCTCTCAGATCAACCCTTACAGCCCTGTGCCTTCACACAGCTGGCCCTTGGCTGGTATTTGTCTTTCCAGGACATTTTGTCTTATAAGCCACTCCTTGTCCTTAAGGATTAAGACCTTATTTGAAGAAACTATATCATAGACTGAGTTCTGACCCAGAGGAGAAGCATATTTTATTTCTTCTAGGCCTCCACCTCTTCCTGTGAAGTCCATTTCCATGGGCAGTAAAAACTCCAAACAGAATCTCATCGAAGTGAACTAAAACTATTATAGTAAAAGAAACTTGGGTATTATAATCACCACCCCCCAAACTTTTTGCTGGGGGGTGGGTACTCCTTTAGCATTACACTGTGAAATCAAGGAAAGCATTTGAAAACCTGGGTGTACTCTTAGTGGGTGACGGTTGCCATGGCCAGGTACATGGGAAATGGCAATTAGAATAAGCCAGAAGTAAACTGCCTGGACACACCACTTGTTTCAACCCCATCCTGGAAAGCTGGCCTAGGCTAAGATATAATTGAGTCATATTAAACACTAACTGACGGTTGAGTTTGGTCTGATCTAACTTCCTGATCTCTCTCACCCCCTCCACTCTCTCCCAGGGTCCTACCCTCACAGTTTTCACTGCACCAAATGAGGCCTGCGACCCTGTGGCTCTAGGCATCATTCCTTCATACCATGGGGGAATGTCCTTGTCCCCATAATGAGGGAAGGGGACAGATAACAATAAATAATAATAATAAATAGAAGAGAATTTCAAATAGTCATAAGTAGCATGTATAAAAGAACTCTAGGGATCAAATGACTTGAGGGGTGGGGTTTCTTTGGCTAAAAGATGCAAGAAGATCCCCAAGGAGACATCTGAACTGAGACCTAATAAAGACAAGTCAGCACCATTCAAGGCCCGAGGGATGATGGCTTGCAGAAGTACCAAGACTGGAGGTGGGAACAGGAAGATGGCAGGTCAGGGGAGTTGGTGCAAGAGACCCAATGAGGTTTGGCAGTAGATGCTGTTAGAAATAGGCAAGAGTCCTATGTGTGGGGCCTCCTAAGCAGATGTGAGGAGGTGGATATTTTTCTAAGTGCAGAGGGATGCCCATGAAGTGTTTAAATCACAGAGTTTTCCCTTTGATGCATAGATAAGACTGCTCAGGTTGGCAGCACGGGGTACTGCGTGCTGTGTGTATCTTTCTCTCAAGGAAAGCAAGAACCACTGAAGGATTTTTAGAACCAAGTGGCACAATTCTGTTTGCATGTTTTCATATTTTGATGACTTAGGTAGGAAGAATGATGAGGTCAGATGTGACTGGCATGGTGGGCAGGATGAAAGGGGAGAAATTATGTCTGGGAGGGCAGTCGTGGAGTTGGAGGAGACTCCCATTTAGGATTCCAGAGGTTTTAGGGAGACGCTGTCAGTAGTCTTTCTTCTGACCTGTGACTGGGGAGCTTGGACCCCTTCTTTGATTCTTTCGAGTGTCCATCTGTTCTATCAGAGTTTGGGCGGTGTGTATATGCATCTAGAGAAGCACATCTTCCTAGCATGTAAGCCAGGGGTCCCTCAGACTGTTCCCCTGGAGGTCTTGTTCCAAAGATGTTCTTGATGTGTGCCAGGTAAGCCTAATAGAATAATTACCACCTGGTTAATAAAACAGTCTGAAATGAATTCTTTACTAATCACTTTCCAATAGCATAAGCTTATCTGAATTCATCCTAGCCATCCAGTGGCTTAAATGGCACTTTTAATGTTAATTTACAGGTATTCTATAGATTCTTTATTTAATTTGTACAAAGAATATAATTTTAGGATGCTGCTATTAAAAGAAAAGGAATCATGCTCTGTAGTAGAGGTGGCTGAGAGTCATGCAACAGAAAAAAAACTAAATTAAAAAGAAAAATAGGCTTCCTGGGTTTTAGTCCATAATTGTTTTCTACTGTGATCACATAGCCAAGAAGAAGTCAATAGTTTATCCATTATCAGCAATCACTTAATTATAATTTGTAGAAAATGCATTACTTACTATCTATCCTTTTGAAAATGTGTGTGTGCCTACAATTTTAGATAAATATATTAAATAGGTAATGTATATTCAATTGAATGCTTTATTCTTCTGATAAAAACTAAGCCAATTCAAAAGGAATTCTGTTTCACCGTGTCTCCAATAACTGCAAGGGAAACACCGTGTTCCGAGGTTTGCTTGACGACCTCTACCAGTTGTGATAAAGGAAAGATAAAGAGAACAGGTTAGAATCCATGAGGCAACTTTTAACCTTGGTCTGCTCCTTTCGCGCTCTCAGTTTTCAAGACTCTTATTCTCAGATGACAGCCCAGACCTGGCGTCAATGGGTTGTATGCTTTCGAGTTGTTTCTCCAGAAGCAGAGTGGTTGTTGTACAGCCTTCTCACTTCTCTTCCTCCCCGTCCTTCAGATAAATAGGATGCTTTTGTGGCTCACGGGGTCAGGTTTTTATCTGTAGTCTCACAGGTCGCTTTTTTATTTCTCTGTTAAAAATCGACTTCCTGTTACATGAATAGAATTCAAACAGGTGGCCCTTTTAGCTAGATATTGCAACTGATTGAACTGATTCACTTCATAAAAAAGTATTTATTTCTCTAATGGTGCCATCAACGTTATATTTTAGAATGGATTTAGATGTCTTAGAGCATATTTCTATAAATAAACAACCAGCTTCTTGTAGTATCTAGATATAAAAAAGGTAACAGGGAGAAATGTATGATGGATTAAATTTATTAACATTGCATGAATAATCTTAACTCTTTAAATAAATAATTTTATTTATAAAGTCTTAATGATACACTTTTATCCCCAGATATGATAACAATGATAACCATAAAAATGATGATGCCATTAACTGCTGTTATGACATTTTGGATTGGACCCATTCAGTTATATTTTCTCTTGTCTGATTATTTAGGTAAATACTGTACCTGAATCAGACCACTGAAATAATATATTAAAAAATAAATAAGACCTTGTAAGTTATCCTTTCAAGCCCAAATGAAAAATAGATCTACTAATAAAATCAGGTACCATTTTAAGTTATTTTTTTCATACACACACACTTATGTACTAACAAACCATTTACTTGTGGAAATCTTTTTAAATAGATTCATGTGAAAAAAAAACAGAGCAATCATTTGTGAAATATTCCCATGTAAAGGTAACTGTACGTGGGCAGCGTGGCAGGATTTCTCTCACGTTCTCCCGCCTTCTTTTTGTTCAGAGAATTTGGATGGAGAGACCCGGAACTGCCTGAAGTGATTCAGATGTTGCAACATCAGTTTCCTTCCGTCCAGTCCAATGCTGCAGCCTATTTACAGCACCTCTGCTTTGGAGACAATAAAATTAAAGCCGAGGTAAGCACTCCTAGATTTTCCAATGACCAGTGTCAAATTCATTATCACTGAGGTTTTTAGAGTAATGTTGGAAGGGGAAAGAAGTAGGAAAAGTAAAGTTGGAAAACTTGGATCCATATGCAAGACTGAAACATTGCACTTTCCACCTAATTAATTGACATGCCTCTCACACCTTCCTCTATTTTAGTACTCGAATACTGGGAAGTGGAGGACCAAGGATAAGTGTGCTAGGAGTGTTAAGAGAGACAAGATTTTCAGCTGTTGTAGTTTGGGTGTGGCTTTCCTTTGCTTTGCAATTTCATCTCTGGGGTTGTCTCTGCCTCTAAATTCTAAAGAAATACAAAGCATGGAATGTCAGCTCCTCAATTTACAACAAGATTACTACACTCAATCTATGTTATCATCTGTCCTTCCTGGAAGACTCATTGGTAGGATGGGAATTTTAGGCAATAAACCAGCTGTGTATTATAACCAAGAATTTTGAGCCCTTCACAGAAGTACCAGTGGATATGATGCAGATATGTGTTCCATTGCAGACTATTTTCTGTGTCCATCGTGTAAATGATTGTTAACAGGCTTTGTGTTTTGGAAAAATATACTAAAGTACATAAATTATGGCATGTGCTATTTCTGAAAAATCACAGTGCTCAGCACAGCTAACTCTGAGTTTTTAGTCAAGGGGTAAGAATTTACACAGACGAAGCTGAGTAATCATTAAAAAAGATTTTGTTATATTTTATAAGTTATGGACTTTATAAGTTATGGATGTAGTTGCTTATTTTATACCCACAGTATGTAAACAATTCTGAGGATGAGTCTAAAATAGTTTGAGAGTGGAAAGAGATTTAAAGGTATAATTGCAATTCATTATACATTTTGCTTCTTTGCATCAGGATGTATATAGACGAGTAGCTTTTCACAGTTTTTCTGTCTCTTCCACTGAGACTAAAAGGATTTGGCCATGCTCCTCCTAATCAAGAATCATACTTCCTTATGGAATAAATATAGATCAGTGGTACTCAACCAGGTATGATTTGACCCAAGGGACTTTTGACAACATCTAGAGACATTTTTTGATTGTCACAGTTGGATTAGGTTTGTGTGGTGCCTTCAGCATCCAGTGGATAAGGGACAGGGTTGCTGCAAGACACGCTATAATACACAGGACAGCCCCCACCACAGGGAATTATCCAGCCCCAAATGCCAGTAATACCTAAATTGAGAATAAGAAAAATATCTTTCATTTAAGATAAATTTAAAATGTCAAAACATGCCACCTATTAAAATGACCTAAAAATCAACTAAATTTATGTGGCTCCTCTCCCTTAATTTCCATTAAGATAATGGAAATTATCTTAATCATTCTCTGTTTTTAATAGAAAACAAAATGGCTGTTCAAAATGAAGGACAGATTTCTGCTTAAGGGACCAGATACCATCACTTTTTGAAGATTATAGTTTCAAGGGTTCCTCTAAAGGTCACAAAAGCATTTTATCTCACTGTTGGTGTGAAGTTGGTTCAGGAGTGTTATATTACCCCCACGAAAGTGGTGTGCCCTCCATCTTGAAATTGGGTTCTGATGTCAAGTCCGATTACAGCACACACATCCCAAGAGAGTACAAAAGGGCGGGTTACTCACATAATGAGGCTTAATGGGATGGCTGGGGTAGGGGGCAATGGAGACAACTGTACTTGAGCAACACAAAAAAAGAGACTTAATGGGGTGAGCAGCGTGGCTCCCCAGCAGAACCAAACATGGCTTGAGAGAGCAGGAAAGGGGGCTGGCTTGGGATTTCATGGTGGTTATTGGGGTGGGGGTGGGCAGAGTGAGATTCCCACACATGGTCAGGGACTTCAGGGGCTCCAGGTCCTTGCCAACGCCACAGGAAGAAACACTTGAGCTTCCTTATCAGCGTGCTCAGATATGGGCAGAGGGGAAGAGGGAGAGTGAGGCTTCAAAGCTGTCAGTAGCCAAACATCAAAAAATAGAGTCAGACTCTTTATTACAAGGAGTCATGCCAGCAGGCAATACAGACATCATGGCCTGGGGAAGTTCAAAATCACTGGTCTGACTCTGTTACATGATCCATGGACTGGCCTTGAAGCCTCTCAGCAGTAGTGAAGCCTGACAGCTGGCTGAAGACTTCTGTGTGGCCACATCAGAAGCAACCCTCACACCCCGGCCAGGGCCCTATGGTAGACAGAGGTGGTGCAGTGAAGCAGAAACCAGCATGTACATCAGTGTCAGACAAATACATCTTCCAACGACACTTCCCTGCTTTCCAGCTATGTCTCCTTGAACAAGCTGCCTCAAATCCAAGTTCACTGGACCAGTAGGAAAACTTCAGAACAGAGCTTTGGTCTGCCGATTTATGAAAGTAAATTCTCAGCATTGTTTCTATAAGATCAGGCATCATTTTGAACAAAACTGAATGTCTAGGCTTCCTTTTATGAAAACTGCACAAAACACTTTAATAAAGAATGAGAAAGGCATTATTTATGAGGCCTCTTTTTTATCTTTAAAGGACAGATCCTGAGACCTCCACTGTAGAGTCCTTGTAGGGACTATAACTTAATGTATGCAAACTGCTTAGCAGTGACATACTCATTTATTTGCATTCTTTATTTGGCCAGGAACACAGTTAAGTCACTCACGTTACTATCGTATCTGGTGGATGTATGTGTATGTCTGTGAGGACGTGGTCTTCATTTTTTTTTATTTTGCTCTGGCTGCCCTCCAGGTTGCCTGTGTCACCTCTCACTGCACAGGAATTCTTCCAATGGCTGCACTTAAAGTGCTGGTTCAAATTTTGGGTGCCATTCCTCAGCTCTCCCTCTTACAGGCTCCCAACACTGCCAGGACCTCCCCATAATGTTCTCCCAGTACCTGGGAATCTGAGATGAGGAGAAATGAAAGGGTGATGCAGGGCACGGCCTGAAACCATGTTGACAAAATGAGATTGAAGTCAGTAAAACCCAAAGGAACAGGGAAGATGCAAAAGGCCTAAATAAAATACAAAATAAGCTACCTGGAGTTTCCCTTTTTCCTTCAGTCACATAGGGACTGCACATGTGTTCGCACAAGCACCCATGCATGCACACACACACACAGATGAGTAACTTCTGATAGGGATTTTGCATAAACCTGTTCTGTTCTCTCATCCTAACTCAGGACCCAAGTCATTAGTAATAGTCCTCTCTTTGTGACAGATGACTGCCTGTCATGTTCTCATACAGATGGACTAATCTTTGTAATTACCTGTTGTCCAAATACTAATCTTGTAGGCACTAACCTTTCCAAGTTTACTCAGTCTTTTAGTCTTTCTATTGCATTTTATCAAATTGATATAGTCCTTCAGTCTCTGTTTCATTATTGGTATTGACTTTGCTCACACAATGGATAGGCCATTGAGCAAGACAGAATGAAATCTCCTATATGTGGAGGGTCATAAATCATGCCTCTCTCATTCTTTATCACAGCACTTTGTATGCTTTTCATATAATGAAGCCTAGAATTTCAGTTTTGTTCAAAATTATGCCATATCTTATAGGAATAAATCTGAGAATTCACTTCCACAAATCAGCAGACCAAACGAAGCTCTGTCCTTAAGTTTTCCTACTGGTCTGGTGAACTTGGTTTTGAGGCATTCATCAGGGAGGTGAAACTGAGAGGAGAGGACCCTGCATGGTTATTTCGGAACCAACAGTGACTAAGGTAGAGTCTGCAATCTACTGAGTGCCCTGACCCAGGGTAGAACATTCAGTTGTAAGTACTTTGAATATCAGGGAGTGTCCGAAAATTGGGATCAAAGAGTATCATACAAACAGGAGTTCACAGCCAGACTGAGTAAGATTAGAAGAAAAGCAGTTGAGGAAAAGTTCAGACAGGTGAGGAAGGAGAAAATAGAAAGAAGGGGTCTGGGTCATTGCCACAGACACACCAAGTTTGTGCAGCTCATTTTCATGAGCCAGTGAATATCTAATATGCGGGCGAACTATGCCTGCCATTTACACTGTCTCCTAAACTGTTGGGACTGCTACAATAAATTGAGAAATTGAGCTTTAGATAATTTAGAGAGTTAGTAGACATGAAACCTCGCTCATGTGTATGTACCACAGGCATTTTTAGGAGGTGCCTAAATGTTGATAACTTCTTAGTATTTTCATAAGTCCTTTCTTTATTCTATCTGGGAACTCTTTCTCAGTAAAGAATATTAAGAACATCCCAATGATTAGGGGACAGTACTGAGTGTCTGTCTTGGGGTTGCAGTGATTTGAATTTGCGTTCTTCCCTCCTGCATCTCCCTGTCCCCCCATTTCTCCTCCTGCACACATCGGAGCATGCCTGCTGCCCGGCACCTGGGCAGCCACATACAAACAGGACATATATGTGCATGTGTACACTGTATGGTCACATTTGAGGTGATATGTCTCCTCAGATTAAAAAAAGTATTTGCCTGTTTTCAAATGGCAAGATGGATTATTTTTAAAATTCAAACATTTCAGTTCTGAGAGTGTTCAGCCAAGATGAAGGCATAGGCAGAACTGCTTTGCTTCCTCACAGAACTGAAACGAGGATAACAACCAATTTAAAAACAAAAAACAACCGTAACTGTCAGAAAAGCATTTGTGTGGAAGTCCAACAACCAAGGAGTTAAACATTCATCCAGACTGGTAGGAAGGGCAGAATTGGGAAGCTGCGGCAGATGGAAGGCCGGGACAGAAAAGACCCGTGGCACAGCAAGGTGGTAGACTGTGCAGGTGATCCCACAACTGTGCCCAAATAAACTGGGAGGAACAACTAGGGAGTGAGACAGATCATGCAGCCCAGGGTTCCAGAGTGGGGACTAAAGACTCAAAAGCCCTGGCTGTAAAAAATCTGTGGGGGTTCTGCTCGCCAGAGAAACTCCCAGCCTCACAGGATAGTTTGTAGGAGAGGTACACAGGGTCCTAAAATATATACAAACCTACCCACCTGCGAATCAGCAACTTACAGGGAATAATCTGCTTCTAGGAAGCCAGAAAACTGACAGAAATTGGAACAGGAGAGGAGCAAGCAACATTGTTCCCTCTCTGACCCCTCCCCCACAGACAGTGACACAATGTGGCAAAGCAGGTTGCCCCACCCTGGCAAATGTCCCTTACAACATAACAGGTGCACTGAGACAAAGAAACATGGCCCAAATGAAAGAACAGATCAAAACTGGAGAGAAAGAACTAAGTGAGAAGGAGATAGACAATCTGATGCAAAGTTGAAAGCACTGGTAATCAGGATAATCACAGAACTGACTGAGCTCAGTTGCAAAATAAAAGAAGAGATGATGGCCTGAAATAAAAGAAAATATACAGGGAACCAACACTGAAGGGAAGGAAACTGGGATTCAAGTCAATGATTTGGAACAAAAGGAAAAAATAAGCATCCAATCAAAACAGAAGAAACAAGAATGCAAAAAAGTGAGGGGCTTTGAAACATCTGGGACAACTTTAAGCATTCCAACATCTGAACCATGGGGGTGCAGGAAGTAGAAGAGAAAGACCAAGATACTGAAACTTATCTGAACAACTAATAAAGGAAAACTTCCCCAATCTGGCAAAGGAAATAGACTTCCAGGAAGTCCAGGAAGCTCAGAGAGTCCCAAAGAAGTTGGACCCAAGGAGCAACACATCAAGATACATCATAATTAAGTTACCCAAGATTAAAGATGAAAGAATCTTCAAAGCAGAAAGAGGAAAGTAGAGAGTTACCTGCAAAGGAGTTCCCATAAGACTCTCAGTTGATTTCTCAAAGGAAAACTTATAGGCAAGAAGGGGCTGGAAAGAAGTATTACAAGTCATGAAAGGCAGGGACCTACATCCAAGATTCTCTATCCAGCAAAGCTTTCATTTAGAATGGAAGGGCAGATAAAGTGCTTCCCAGAGAAGGTAAAGTTAAAGGAGTTCATTATCACCAAATCCTTATTATATGAAATGTTAAAGGTACTTAACTAAGAAATAGATAAAAAATGATGAACAGTAAAGTGACAACAAACTCACAACTATCAGCAACTGAACAATCTAAAAAAGAAAAACTAAGCAAACAACTAGACCAGGAACAGAATCAGAGAAATGGACATCACATGAAGGGTTATCAGTGGAGAGGGGGGGGGGAAATGGTGGGGAAGGTACAAGTAATAAGAAGCATAATAGGCACAGAATAGACTGGGAGAGGTTAAGAATAGTATAGAAAATGGTGAAGCCAAAGAACTTATATGTACAACCCATAGACATGAACTAAGGTAGGGGGGATACTGGAGAGTGGGGACAGGCCATGCAAGGAAGAGGAAGAGAAAGGCGAAAGAAAAATTGGGACAGCTGTAAATAACATAATCAATAAAATATGCTTAAAAATAAAAATTTAAACATTTTAATTTATCTAATTATAAATTGCTAAATTTAATTAAAAATCTATTTGAAAATAATACAAATTGAAATTTAAATAATGTCAAAATGTATTTTTAAACATTAGACCATAATTTAAATAACATGCCTTTACAAAAAACTCAAACTTTGTTACATAATGTTACATGGAGAAGGACTGACTTACATTTATTGCTATTGAGGGAAGTCACTGGTGACTACCACTGGCAATGATTTAATTTACTTCTTGGCCTGATTTTCTCTTTCTATCCAATATGCAACCAAAGTGTTCCAAGTCTTTGAAAGTCTTATATAGTAAACTTATGGAGTTCTAAAATAAGAACAATTTATATAGGAAATTAAAGGTGAGTTCATTTTGCTAACTGCTAACAAATCTTTTCTCAACTGCCTGACCATCCTAATTCCAATAAAGCGCCTTTTTTTAAGGAAATGGAGTTTTTTAGTTGTAGTGGATAAAAGAGTATATCAACAGCCTGTTTTGTGTTAGTGGGGGACTCCAGTAATAATACTGTATAGATCCTACCTTCCAGGCATCCGCAGCCTCCTGGGGAGACAGAATGTGAGCAGGGCAGTATTACACCTCATGTTAGGCACCGGGGAAGGGCAGATCCCTGGCCTGGGATGGTGCTGACAGATGCATAAAACTCAGTCTTGTGGACTCAGAGAAAGCTTCCTGCTTCCTGTATTGGTTATGATATGAAATTTTTAATTAGAAGTTTCTAAAAAAGTTATACTCACTTGGAATTCATGGAAAAGGGTTCATATTTAAGGGCTTCTGCACTTTGGAGTGTGTGTGTGTGTGAGAGAGAGAGTCCATGTGCATTTCCATATACTCTCAGTATACTTGTACCACTTACACAAATTTTTTTTCTAAATTGGTGTTATCTTTGGTGGTATTAACTAAAATATAGAAATTAACTTCTGTATATAAAAATATGCATACCTTTCCCTTCCCCCACACATTCTATTTTATTGACTGATTTAGAATATTTCATATCTTTAAAAAATAATTTAGACTTGTTTTTTTCTACTGCACTTAAAGTGCTTCATGATTTTTATTTTATTTTTGATCCTTCCTACCTCATATAGTTCAAGAGAAGGTGCTATCTAACTTTTCAGTGAGATTATCTTTGAACCATTTCTTCCCTTTCCTTCATTGTAAATTGTTTAACATTTTTTGTGGAAGAATTTCTGTTACCAGATGTCAGTAGACTATATACTACGATTAACAGCACAGGCTCTGGAGCCAGGCCACCTGCCTTTGAACCCTGGCTGCTCTGCTACTTTTAACTTCATGATCTTGGACAAGTTTCTTTACCTCTCTGAGCCTCAGTTTTCCAGACTGTAAAATGTCAGGAGACTCCACATGACTTCAGAGAGGACACACAGAGACTGCCAGCTGGAGTGACAGGTTAAGAAAGGGGGGTTATCATCAATATGTCACAAATATAAATTAAGGAAACCTCTTCCTAACAGTTAAGTGTAAAGCCAGTCATAGTGTCATGGACAGAATGTCTGTATGTACTCTGCTTTACCTGTACTGTTCGTCATTCAGTTTGAAATCTGTTACAGCCGTAGGGAACAATGAAATCATGTGTTGTATGTGGCTCCATGCTGAAACAAGTAGATTCAACCACTGCCTTTAGCAAGTTGAAATCAAAGAACCCTTTGCAAAAAATAAAATAAAATAAATGCAAAATAAAGACACATGCAAAATAAAAAGACACATAAACATGTCCAAATGCTTAATACACTGATATTTTGGGAAAGTTGAATTCATGAATATATTCATTCAATAGATATCCATTGAGCAGCCATGAAGTTCTAGGCTTTTTACTTGATGCTGATGATATATCAGTGAACAAACAATACTCAGATGACTGGGGGGAGGGGTGCTAAACAAATTAAGACCTAAATCTATCATATGTCAGATGGTGTTAGTGGCCCTGAAGATACAGCACAGCATGGTAATGGGGGTGGAGAGGTGTGGGTATGGGGGTCTGGGTGGGGATCCACTGCTCTTTTATGAAACGTTGGTCAGGAGAGTCATCTCTGAGAAATAGTGTTTTTGCAGAGCAGAGGCAGTGAGAGAAAACCCCAGAGTGAGTTCTCTGAGCAGGAGGGTTCCCATGCATAAAGCATGAACAAGTGGGAAGTGGGGATGAGCCAGTCTGTGCTCCCAGAGTCCAGAGTCCGTTAGTTCCCCAGGACTGTTGTAACAAAGTACCACACAGCGTGGCTGGAAACAACAGATTTCCTCCTCCACAAGTCTGGGAGCCACAAGTCCAAGATCAAGGTATCATCAGAGCCAGGCTCCCACTGAGACTCTGGTAGAATACGTCCTTGCTGCTTCCTAGCTTCTGGTGTGGCCCTCAATCCTTGGCTTGTGGACACATCACTACAGTCTCTGACATCACATGACCTGCTCTTCTCTATGTGTCCCTGTATGTCCTTCCTCTTCTTAAAAGGGCACCATTTTAGATTAGAGTCCACCCTAGAGACCTGGTCTTAATTTGATTGTCATTGTCAAGAACCTGTTTCCAAAGAAGTTCATATTAGTAGGTACCTGGGGTTGGGATTTCAACAAACCTTCTGGGAAGGCACAATTCACTTGACCACAGGAGTAGCCAGGAGGGCGTCTGCAGTCTGAAAAGCAAGGGGAGAGGTGTAGAAGATGGTCAGAGAGGTGAGTGTCCAGGGCCAGGTTGTGTAGGCTTTGAAGGGAAAAGGCCTTCTCTTCTGAGAAGAGAAGTCTGGGGCCTGCATTTTGGCTGTGTGGTTTGGAAAGCAGCACATTTTGAGAAAGACGGCTTAGAGAGAGATTGAAATCCTTAAATGGTCTAAGGAGAGGGTAACTAGTGATCGGAAGGGAGATGAGAAGCTGTGAAGGAGAAAGTGGATGAATACATGAAGCGGGAAGGAAGCTAACCTTGGGTAACCTTGGGTACCCCCTGCTGGTGATCATGGAGTGATTGAGAATGTGTGACAAAAATGAAGTGGCTTGGATCTGAGGGAACTTTGTCAAAGTACTCATAGAAGTAACACAAACAGCCTCCTTATCATGTTCTACCCATATATACCATATTTTTCTAGGTATAATGTACACATTTTTGCCCAAATTTTTTAGGAAAATATAAGGGTGCACATTGTATCTGGGGATAATGATTGCATGCCATGGGTATAATAATCCCATGTATGATACATACAAAAATGTGGGTATGCATTATACCTGGCAAAATACGGTAGATTATAACACATACTTTCCTGTTTTACGGTTTCACTGCAATTATTTGCCTTTCTATATCTCTGGAATCCCTTTCACTAATACACTCTCAGTAAATGATCTTGCACTCACACCTCTTGATCCTCTGACCATTCTAGATTCGAGTTTCAGACCTCCTCAACCCAATGAGGCTTGCAAATGCGTCAGTGACCATGCTCTCTGTGTGTGCGTGTACCATCTTGGAAACATTTCACATGGCTGGAACCAGATACCATGGAAAACTAGAGCCTTCCTGACTTGAACTAGCACCTCAGTTGACTTATTTAAGTGTATGTAAATTTCTGGCTCAGCCACACTTCTGTCATTCAAATCCAGATTCTCATTGGAAAAGATGTGTCTCTATTCCAAAGTTATCCTATAGATGTTTTGACACATCTCTTCCCGGTTACATGCACTTCATCTTTGCAAATCATCTTTTAAATGTTTCAGATGAAGCTGCGGGTGATCATTATAGGATGACTATTCTTGCTTGGTAGCTCCTGTGCACGTTTTAACCAAACCTGTAATATAAAGGAAAGAAAAATCAATTTTGTTCAGAGCTCTTCAAAATTCAAATTGCTCTTCTGCATTCACAATCCTTCTTAATTAATGTACCTCTTGAATAAAAACTAAAACACTGAGTAGGCATTAACTTTTATTTGTATTAATTTTACCCATGGAACAATATCTGCATTTCCCTTGGATCTTATACAGTTTGTCTTCAATTTCCAAAGATTTTTTTTTTTTAGAGAAAGACTCTCACAGATTGTCTTTAACTTCCAAAGATTTTTTTGAAAGAAAGAATCTTACTATTGAGAAATTATTTTCCCTGAAAACAGTGGTATATAAAGAGACCAGGTTCCCCAGGACAGCTCACAAAAGACTCATTAAACCAAAACATCCCTGAAGTATAGCAGTAATAAAACTATAGCAGTGGGTGAATAATATTATACTAGCCAGTCTCTTTGTATCCTTGGGGAACAGCAAAGAGTGTTCCAGTCGGAATGCCGGGAACTCATCTCTAGCGTGCTACTGCTTGGAAGGCAGTGTTCCCCACACCATTCCTGTGGGCTGTGGGGTGGGAGGGAAGGCCATCCTTGCTACAGATCCCTGTGATGGAATCTGCTGTCTGGGCAGGGGTGGGAAAGCTTTAAGACTCCCATGTGTGGACTGAATGAAAGGAAACTGGAAATGAAGGTTGGAAACAAATTATAAAGGACTGGAAAATAAAAAGATATGAGGAATGGAAGCTCCTAATTGCATACACTTAAGTCCCAAAGTAATTCCTCTGACCTTACCAGGTCCTTGACACCCCCTTCATTTAATTCTACTTTAACTCCTATCCTTTCTCTTGTCACCACCTATAGCTTTTAAGCCCATTTCTTTCTTTCCTAGTCCACTAGGGAAAAAGAGGATTATCTTCCCAGCTGTCCCCAATTCTTTTATATATAACACAAATACACTGGATTTTGATGTTTTATATAGATTTTTATAGCCTGCACAGGTCACAGAGAAGCATACCAGGAATAAAATGTTTCTCTCAAAAATGTCACCCTTCTGTTTTTCTCTTCTATCTTAAAGACACAAATGATGTCACATCTAACACTCTCTATCACTGTATTTCACCAAAGGCTGCCACCCCTGCCGAGCACTGTTGTCCCTCCTAACAGGTACCACTGCCTTACATCAACCATCACTCTTACCACTCATGTAATAGATCTTTCAGAGCCTAAAATGTGACAAACGGTGAGATTGTGGATCACTCCTACCTTCGCGTTTCTGTTTCTCGCATGAACTAAAAAAAAGTTAAGAAAATAAAGCAGACACCACTTATTTTACTTACAGCCTCCACATTTTATAAGGTACATTTAAGACTTCAAGGGAGACCAACTGATTCAAAAGTTAAAAAACCATTTCCTACCCAGAGTTATCCCCCCTTTCTAACCACTAAAGCTGGCTACTGAATTTAAGTGCCAGTCTTTTCCTTCTCTCAGTTCTTCCTAAAAACAATTTTTTGGGGATCTAGCCCACCTTCCTACAAACAATTTTTGGGACATACCAAGTCTTGTTTGACATCCCCAAATATGCCTGAACAGTAGCAGTCGCATCGATGAAGCTCAGCCCCCTTGCAATCTACTTTAATTTAGAGAAACTGGCTCTACAGAGGAGAAGATCATGTCTTATCTCTAGTATATGCTGGTCGATCTTGGTTCTCAGCCTCTCAGTCCCACAGGAATGCACCACAATGTTAAGATCAAAATTACGTGTCCATGCACATGTCCAAAGTGGGACTGGTACGCGGACTCCAGACTCTGTGTGCAAAGATGATTTGGGGGCATACATATGGCAACTGAAAGAAATAGAGATGATTCTTAAATACCTTCTCGGTGATTGTATGATTCTTGGTATGAAACCATAAAACTTCACATCTGTAAAGGAAATGAACAATTTTAGTGGAAAATGTTCCTTTGTCCCCTTGGTTCTGGGAAATTTATGGTATTACATTGTATAGAAACTATAATCCAGAGAGAAATGGTTGCTTTCATTGGCTCTTACCAAGCAAGCAGAGATATCTGAAGTTTTACTAAAGACACAAAACTTGGCATACAAAAATATGGGAACTGAACTTGGCTTGCCAGTATCTGTGTTGCAGACAGATGGAGCAGGGATGGGATGGGTGCACTTTTGGTAGAATGTTCTCTTCAAAGAGTAATTTGCCTGCCTTTAGTTTCATCTCTCGTTATTAGATATGTAAAGAAGGCTGTAGACACAACTTAAGAGATTTAAGGGTGAAAGAACTAGACAATGTTTTCAATTAATATAAGCAAAGATTCTGGTAAAGGAAATTATTATCAGTGATACTGAGATAGAACAATCCAAACACTGGTATTTTGCAATGAATAATAGTGATGTCAGGGTTTATGTAGAACAAGAATCAATCATGGGTAATTAACTATGCAGCCTAATGCTCCTGCCTCTAATCCATGGCTATGCCCCTCTGGCCTGAGTAAAAACCTCGGTGAGTGAGGCTTACCCCAAAGAGTACAATTATTCATACCACTTGCAACCCCATTCTTGCCTCTGAAGAATGGCAGTATCAAGAGCAGAAGCCAACATGGAATGGCCTGAGACTAAGCCCCAAATAAAATTGGACCAAGTATATTTTGACTCTGAGGTAATCCCCCCATACTATTTAGTTATATAATTAGTTGAAGATGTCCAAGAGGAAGTTAGGGCACACTTGCTTGACCTTTCATAAAAGGGGCTTGTGGACGTTTTGATTAAGCTGGAGCAAACATCCATGAGAAAATGGAGAATTACAGGCCGTGGGAAGGCTGGGTGGAAGTGGAACAGCGTAGCTAGGACATGTTAGACCAGAGAGGTGTTTGTATGGTCATTGAAGAGAGAAATGGAAAACAGTCAGAGGACATTAAATATAGATTACATTAGTTTCCTCTTGCTGCTGTAAGAAATTATGACCAACTTATTGGATTAATACAACACAACTTTATCATCTTACACTTCTGGAGGTCAGAAACCTGAAATCGGTTTCACCGGGCTAAAGTCCAGGTGTCAGCAGGGCTGTGCTCTAAAGGAGAATTTGTTTCCTGCCCTTTTCTAGCTTCTAGAGCATTCCCACATTCCTCGGCTCATGGGTTCTCTCTCCATTTTCCAAGTTCATTTTTCCAACCCCTGCTTCATCATATCTCCTTACTCTGACTCTGATCCTCCAGCTCCCCTGTTATAAGGGCTCTTGGGATTACATTGGGCCCAAGAAGATAATCCAAAATAATCTTGCACCTCAAATTTCTTAATCTAATCAGAGCAGCTAAATCCTTTATTCTGTGTAAGGTGGTAGTATATTTACAGGTTTCAGGGTTTGGGTTCTTGACATCTTTGGGAAAGGGGAACTATTTAGCCTACCATTAAAGTCCTTGTCCATTGAAAAGAAACACTTAAATACCTTGGAATTTTAAAAAATCAGAACTGATACTTTCCCCTTCCTTATAAGGTTTTAGAACATTTCAAGTACTTATGCTTAACTTCACTGAGTTCAAAAAGACCTTGATTGATGCTCAGAAAGAGATGAGGCTTGGTGATCTTGGAGAAAGATTGTGATTCAACTCATATAATGGTGGAAGGAGCAGTTAGAGGTGGGAAGAATCACAGGATGGCATAGGTCAGGAAGAGCAGCCAGGTAACCCCACTGCGGTTACTCTTATAAACCTTCCAGCCAGAGAGTTGAGACCACACTGAAGCTTCTTTGGTTGGCCAGAGTCTGGGAAATCATATTTCTGGGCTTAATCAATGTAATTTTACCTGGCCACTGTACTAAAGAATTAGAGGTTGTTTGGCGAGAGAATGGAAAGGTAGCTACTCAAAAATACAAGATAATTTTTCATACCCATTGGCCTAGACATAACAAATGTACAGACCACAGTGAATGCATACTCCCACAACACATGAGGTGAACAGGCATAGTGAAAATGGCATCACAAACCCCTTGTGAACGTGTAAACTGAGAACCTCTTGGCTAGCCAAAATCCAAAATTCCAAGAACTACAACATACTTTTCCTGGGGAGGTACTGGCAATCTCTGAAATGACAATAATTCCCTGGCTTACAACACCCTCTTATTCAAAAGTAGCCAGCTTTTCTAGGGTACTTTATAGAGTATCAGGTTCTGATGGAGTGGTTCACCCTGTGGCTTTGACAGTATCCAATAGAGTTCAAGCTAATAAAGAAGCTCAATAGGCACTAGGGATTTCTGTGCTGTCATTGATCAGGAAAATTCCTCCTATTTCAATCCCAGTTTCTGAGAAAAATCAATCCATGCTTGTCTTTACCTGAGAGACCATGCAATCTATCTTAATAGTTCTTACAGAAGGATATATTAATTCCCTTACCCGTGGCCAAAATCCTTGTGAAGGGACTAATATTTACTGATGATAAAAGATACTCTGATATCCAACTTGGATGATCAGTGATTATCAGGCTTTTTAAAGATCAAGCAGACAGAATTGGAACTAGCATGAGCCATGACAAGCTGAGGTTGACTTGTAACTTCTGTAGAGAAGTGGTGACCCAAAGGAAAATTTGAAGAATCAGGAATATTTCTCAAAAGATGAAAATTATTTCCCTGATGCCACCATGAGATGAATAAGAAGCGTAATACTTGGGTCTCCTTGGGGCCTATGGACATCATGTATCATATTTGGGGATATTAAGTTCCATTAGAAAAAAGGAAAAGAAAAGGGAAAATGATAGAAAAAAAGAAGGAAAGTCCCTTTTGAAGTTTGTTTCAAACAACAAAAAGCTCTTAAGGTCTTCTCTGGATAAGAGTAAGAATATGGATTAAGATACTCCTGGGTGTGTAAGATTCACAAGCTGTTTTACCCAGTGACAAATACCTGAAGAGCCTGCAGTTCATAGAAAAAGTCAATAAAGGCAACAGAGAGACAACCTTAGTGCTGACTGCCATACCCTACCACTTAGGACATCCTAAGTGGCATTCATTTGCCTACACAACCTGTTAGAAGAAGGCAAGTTCTTGTCTGGCACTTAGGAACCCTGGGAAGCACACCCCTGACTGAAGGAACCTCTTGTTCTGTGAGGCTGTCTGCTTGCAGATAAGGTTCTGGAATTATCCCAGTAACAGCGTTTTTTTTCTTTGACTAGGTCAGCTTTATCACATCAGTTTGTTCAATCTCGAGGACCACGTGGTCTCAAAAGCAAGTTCATTGGTCAAATGCTGGGCAGGTGCCAACTGTAGTTATGAAAATCCCCTTTCGAAAATTTCAAAGTAAATTATAATTTCCTTAATTTTGTCCTTCAGCTTTCCCATTTCCTCACCTTTGTAAACATGGTATCTATATCAATAAATACTTCACAATTTTTGCGTGACTCAGAAAGCTAATGTTTTCCCTCCTTTTGCTAGTCTTCCAGGCTCTAGGCTTAATTTTTCTGTAATAAACACCCTTACAAATGACCCAATAGATTATAATTTGTTTTGCAACTTAGATTTAAATTTAATTTCTTAAGCCCTGAAGAACAACAGCAGAATATGAAGATTTTGAATTATGATAATTTTCCTTATTGGTCTGACTCTTATTTGTCTCTATCATTTAGCCCAGTTCACCAAATGGAAATTGGGTGTTCAACCATGAGCCTGAGTACTGTGCTGGGTCCCATGCTTTTCTATATATTCTTTACATATTCTATATTCTATATATAGAATATGTATAGAATACATATTCTATACATGTAAAGAATGTCTAATACATATTCTATATGTAAAGAATGTATTCTTTACATTTCTATATATAGAAAATATATTCTATATTTTCTATATATTCTATATAATGCTTTTCACATTAAAGAAAACAAGACATCTGCATATCTATAATTAGCTAATCTATTCAGCATTGGCTCCTATAAACAAGATGCAGGTGTGCATACTGCAGAAGCACTTTTGTACATAATGTTGACTGTTCCTTGTGGGAAAAATTAGTTTCTCTTCATGAAATGAAGAGATAAAGCTATAAGAAAGACATTTATAATATGTGCATAATGTTTGCTAGACCTGTGTCATTGTTTTCATTTTTACGATACTCTGTGGTTCGAAGATCTCTTCTTAGGCACCAGAATTCTTTGTTCTTATGTACTAATTTGCTTGGCATATGATGTTTCTCCTGAAAGTGTATTGTAGAAATTGGTTTGATTTCAAAGTTCATTGTTAAAACTACATTCTGTCCAAAATTATATGGAGCACCTCCATATAATTGTGTGCCAGATACTCCTCTCAGCACTGGGGACTCAGCATCGAATAAATCAGGCAAGGTCTCCACCTTCTAGCACTTACCTCTTTCTGGGAGGGTGTGAGGCAGAAAATGAACAGGACTATTAAATATACCAGGTGGTAAATGGGAGCAAACAGGAAATCTAGAGAAAGGGAGGTGGACCAAGAGTAGAGAGGAAGCAGGCAGGGTGAACATGCTATTTTTTATGGTTAATCAGATGGGGTGGACACCTGAGAGATGGAAAGAAAGCCACTCTGAGGAGTCCAGGACAGCACGTTGGGCTGCTCAGTACCTTATAGAAGCCCAAAGGAGCTGGAGCCAAAAGTGACTAAAGGAGAGAATGATGAGGAATGGAGATGGAGAAAAGACAGGGGCAGGTCATACAAGACTGAAGGCCAAGGTTAATTAATGATCCTCTGAAGGTGATGGGTATCATTGGAAGATTTTGAGCAGAAGCCACATGATCTGATTATGTATGCTTGAAAGGAAAAACAATTCTGAGTACAGCGTATGCAGGATTTAAAAAGAAAACAAAATTCTCCCATAAGTCTCTCTTCATTAGTAGTCCTCTGTCTTTACCAGTGTATGAAAAACTGAGAATGCAACCATTGCCTTTCTTCTAATCAGGACAAAAACTGTGCTATAACATAATAGCTGACTTGAAAATTTTTAAAGAATTAAAAATGCAAACCAGGACATTTATGTATTAAGTATTTTTTCAAACAGGTAATTAGAAAATAAATAAGACAGAAAATAAGGACACTTGATTATTTTTAGTTGGGATTTTATACACTGAAGATATTTTAAAAGATTTAGTAATAAACTATGTTGTGAGTGAACAACTGACAGTCGAGTAAAATCAGACCATTTCAGGATTTATAATTGGGGTTCCAGCTGTTCGATCTGTTGCACTCCAGGCCTGAGGAGCTCTGAACAGAAGTCAGTAAAGAAATAATCTCCTCAGTCTCCATGGTTATTTTATGCATTGGAAGGTAGAATGCCTACAGGGCAAGTCCTTTGAACCCACAAGTGACAGCTTATAAGAAAAAAACTGATACTACAAAATTTTAATTGGAATAAAATAATTGAAGGAACAGAATGACTCCCATATTGGTGGAGGAAAGGGGAAGAGACATTTCTGAATTACCTTCTATTTTAAATTTATTAATTCATTAATATTTATCCACATATACTTATTATATATTAATATATTGTGATAGTCTAATACATATGTATAGAATGTTACAGACATGTGTGACCTGGCACCAGCAACTTACTAAAATTACTAGGAGAGTTGTTATGCTGTCAGAATTTCTGAGCGAACAGATAAAGTCCAGAATAAAGTCCCCTTCTCCATTGAGATGACATGTGATTTAGGATGCACTGCACTGCGCTTGATGAGATTTCTTAGGACATAATTTTTAATATCTCAAAGGTCACGGATTCACCCAAAAAGTTTGTGTTCTTATTATACCAAGTTCCAGGTGTCATATAAATGTTCTGCTTGGGCTGATGGACAAAGTGAAGAGTGAATAAGATTAATCAGTTGAGCGGTATCATAGAATAACTCATATTGTAAAATGCTGTGTTGCAGACAAATCCCTGGTAACAGCTCTCTTTGTGTTCAAAATAAACATGTGACGGAACAAGGCTAATATGTTCCAGTCTGTGGGTTCTCAAAAGAGCTGGTCACAGTGGTGGAGGCTGCTGGATGTCTGGGGCACTCCAGGGAGCCTGGGTGGAGGAACTCAGCTTTCCCTTTTGCTCAGTCTCTGGGATGCCCTGCACATGCTGCTCTGATTCTGGGGCTACACCTAACTGGGAATCGCAAGCTGGGCTGCTGCAGTCACTTTGCTGGTACACAGAGCACAGGGCTATCAGGATAAGAAAATCAGAGTTAATTTAAACAAATGGTTGAGAGATGTGGGAAATACCATGTGTGTATTGTGCTGTTCACAAATTCCCAGATGGCAGCCAAGTGGTTGAGAATGTTTCATAACTAATGTTTCATAACTTCTGCAACACCCGTAATGCCTTCTTCAGTAGTCTCTCAAGTTAATTCTCTTGCCTTGTTGCCACAACTTCCCATGCCACTCCTCTGCTCAAAAAGCATGGGTGTCCATGTCCAAACACCTCAAGCATTCCTTATGTGCATGGTTTTCAGTGCCAGCCCCAATTTGGTCTTTTCCTGGCCTCCTGCAGCACGCCCTGCATCTTCCCTCTGCACAGCCACTCCACAAACTTCCCATCATGTCTGACCTCCCATTGCTGAGCGCTCTGCACAGCCATCACCCAGGTGAACGGCAGGAATTAGGACTGTCCGCCAAAGAAGCCTTCTACAAGGATCCCCTTTCCTTACATTCTGTGCTTTTTCTTTAAAATGACACAAATTTTATATTGTACTCCATGCATTGTCCAAGGCTGATGATGATGATGATGGTGATGATGATGATGATGCCACCTCCACCCACAATCTTTGGGTAAAGTTAAGGGTCAGGAAGACATGGCAGCATCTAAGGCACTGATACCTGTTTTCCCCTCCACCTTACCACACTGAACCCACTTTATAAAGCATGACCTACTGTGCCCAAACATTTTGGAATTTAATCACGTTCTACCATGTGTGGTTCACCAGTTTTCGAACTTCTTAAAATCAGTTATCTGTTATTTTTTCTAGAATAGTTAATTACCCACTCTACTTCCCAAGGAGGTTGATTTCAGGACTTCCCTGTGGGCTTCATACCACCTTATTTGTTTGTGTTTCTTCTTTATTAGCCCATGAGAACCTCAAGGAACACAGAACAATGCTTAATACATATCATTTGAACTAAACAAAACTGAAAAAATTGTCAACCCCCATTTAGTGGAATAAATATTGGCTATTGGCTTTTACTACCACAAAAGGACATACGAGCATTATGTACCTTTAGAACACTTCAGTGACTTCATTACCTAAAATAGAAAAAATAATAGAAAAAAACATGCGTAATAAGAAAACACTTAAGCAGACTTATACTCTGTACATTTTTATAAGTATAATAGCAATTTTACTTGATACAGTTTAAATTTTTTATGAGGTATATAAATTAAAAAGAAAATAAATGTATAGGAAAGTTTTCTATACATATCTATTGTAACTCCTTTCAGTGGCATTATTACATGTACTTTAAAACTCAGTAGTTCTTATAGTCATATGCTATGTAAGATACAAAATAACTTCTCTATTTTGCTATGTATTTGGCATAATTTTATATTTAAAAACATGTTATTTTCCCTTTTGCAATGACAAAAAAAAGTACATTTTTTAAATGTATGCTTTCGTAACACCACTGAAATAGAAATTTTAGGTAAAAGGTGTTCTTTCATCAACAATTTACTATCCATCAGCAAACCCAAAACTGCTATTGTAATGATTATCAACACACTCGTTTATTACAGATGAAAGGCTAGAAATCTTAGTCATTCATGATTCCTCTTTGGTCAACAGAACTAGAATTTGAACATTTCTGAATGTTTGGACTGTGTCAATAAGAAACCTGAATTTACCAGGTTTCTGGTGCCTGGACCATCTCAGTGGCCCATAACTGGTGTCCCTGCTTTGACTTTTGAATCCTTACAGTCTGTGTCCACATGGCTTATACAGCAGCTTTTAAACAAGTGTGTTAGGTCACTCTTGTTCCCATACTTCTCAGAGTGAACCTGATATCCTGACAGTAGCCTGGAGCCCCCTGATCCCGCCTGGTTCCACCTCCCATTTGCTCTCATCTCGTCTCTCACTGCCTCTGCTCCAGCCACACCTGCCTCTCTGGGACCTTCTATTACCTTTTTACATTACTTGGTCTCTATTCAAATGTCCTCTGACCATGGTGCCCTGACCAACCCCCCTGCAACACCTGCCTACACCTTCCCCTTCTTTCCTGCCATGTCGTCTTTATGGTTCTTGGCTGGGAATGGGGTGGGATGGAGTGAGGGACTTCAGCTTGTGCAATTTAGCAAATCCTCCTTAAGAAGCAGTTACCAAATCATAACTAGAAAATTCCTAAGTCCTCCTCCAAATGAAGCTGCCTCTGTTTTGCACTATTAAAATGGCCTCAATACGTGATTTCTTTGCGGTTTCTTTCCTTAGTTTCTGATTTCGCCACAAATACAGAGACCTCACCCATCTCACTCACCTCTGAACCCAGCGCATGAGCAGACCAGGCCTTCCATGAACATTGGGAAAGTTAGGAACTGTCCAGCCCAACAGAAATGAAAGCTTTGGAATAATATATGTAGCCTTCCTATATTCATTATGAGATGTTTCAGTAATTTTCAAATAGTTATCTGTGTGCCTTTCAGGGCTCTGTTTCCAGAATATACGTGCGCTCATCTAATGTTCTCCTGAGATGCTGGACAATATATGAATCCGCCTTTCCCACTCACAAATATGTTAGGTTATGTATTTTCCCAATGAAGACTCACAAGATTAAATTAGTAATTGTTAATCTGAAAGTAAGCATTAATACTCCAAGGGGATGACTGATTCATTGTATTGAAAAATAAGACCAGAATTTGAAGAGCTTTAGTTTTCAGTTGATCTTATATCTTGACTTATTAAAGTTTGTATATAAATCTATTCAGTTTTAGGCTGGCCTCTTTGTGTGCAGGCTAAAGGGGGTAAAAAAGAGATAGAAAATGAAGTGAAAATCTGAAGAGGTATTTTAACTTCAGCACGTCAGTGTGGTTGATACCCATGAGGATGTGAATATTAAACTTATATTTAAACATCTAAAATCAGTATACCCAGCATATGAGAAGCTGAAACAATACCTTGTATCTTTACACAATTTCTATTTTTAGAATTAAGTTGTTTTCATCCTTATTTGTGTATGGGACTCCTTGTTCATCCTTGAAAGCATATAGATAGTCACTTCAATTATTTTTGTCTTTAGTTGGTATATTTAGATCTTAAATTCTTAGGATGTACATGATGTATAATCAACTTACTTACAAGCTTGATGTGGACTCTGGCTGGTGGGGTCCGTGTGCTGTGGCTGCGACAAACAAATTCACACAGACTACAGAAGCCTGTGGAGGAAAAGGGACAGCACAGCCAGTCTCTGAGTGAGAGAGGCCCCAACCCCTGCCTGGGCAAGCTTTTATTGCTTTTTTGGGCATATTACATGGAGGATTGTCCTTGTTTACTATGCCCAGGTTCGCTCTAGATGGTTACCTTTTGCAGATAACAAAGGAGAGGAAGTTGCTAATTACTACAAAGAAAAAGGATATTTGCAAATGCAAAGGAAAAAGTGGTTGAACTGGTTATACTCCATCCTTGGGGGGTTTAGCACAGACTAGGAAGTTACTTGAAAGATATGCAGTAAATAGTTGCTGCTTCAATCCAGGGTGAGGGAGTTTTAGCAAAAAGCAAGCCTCAAAGCAGACTAGGTACAATGCAGGCCTGGTTTCCCATGGGAAAACCTAACCATGGTCCTGGGTCCTGTGTGCCAACTCTCTCCCCACCAGTTTTCTGAGTCAGAGACTGGGCTACATTCACCAGTGCAATGCGAATAGGTTCCCTTTACAAGCTTTTCCTGTAATTCAATCCATCAACATTAGTTTGTATTTCTTCTTTTCACCACATTAAGGTCTAAATGCACTAGGCTCTATTTCTTGCTATCCCTCTTTTTCTCCTGAGCCATTTGACAAGGTTTTAATTACCAGGGATTTATGTAATACTTATATATGAGATGCAGTAATTCCTTCCTCGTATTTCTCTTTACCAAGGTATCCTTCATTTTTACTGCTTGCTTAAGATTCCAGATGAAAGAATCATTTTGTCTTGTTTGAAATAAATCTCTTTTAAATTTTGATTAAACTTTTGTTGAAACTATGTATAAATTTTAGAGTCCCTAACCTTTTCAGTATCCACCTTTTTCATTCATAAACAAGGAGGTGTTTCATTATATTTATGACTAGTTTTGCTTATTGCTCAGTGAAAGAGTATAATGTTGTTCAAGGAGATTCTGTACCTGTTGGATCCAAAGTTTGCTCAAAGACAGCCTCAAGGCTGTCTTTGTAATAAGGAAAACACAAGTTAAAACTAAAGAGATACATATTGCATTCAATATAAAAGAAGTCAACAATGCCAAGTATGGTCAAGGAAACTTTTACTCTTTCCCAGTGGTGGTAAGATGGTACAAGATTTTGGGTCACTCCATGTAGTTGCATATATACAAAATCTAAACCCCACCTATTCTAAATGTCTATCCTATGAAACTCTTTCACTGTGTTTCAAATGTACATGGCACCGCTGCTTGTGTAAGCTGATCATTGAAAATAACCAAATCTACCAACACGAGACTGGAAGAGCAAACTGTGGTATGTTTCTACAAAGAAATACTTCCCAGGAATAAAAGTGAGTGCCCAAGTGCTATGTCCATTGGCTTGGATAAATGTCACAAATGCAATGCTATGTGATAAAAGAAAAAGAGAAAAATCGTGCAGCATGATACCACTCTCATATATGTAAGTATGCAAACCACGCTGTGGATGGTTAGGAATAAATGCCTACAACATAAGACACCGTGGTACAGGGGTTCCAGGCACAGACTCTGAGCACAGGTTTGAGTCTTGACTCTGGCTCCTGCTGCTGTGGGACATTGCCAGTCATGTCATCTCACTGTGTCTCAGTTTCATCTTCTCTAAAGTGAAGACAGAATCTTTCTATCACATTCACTGCCAACAATTTTCCTGGTTTGTTACGCACTACTTACATTTGTTTCTAATGTGTTTCTTTTTTTTTAATTTTTTTAAATTTTTTATTGCTTATGCTGTTACAGTTGTTCTTTTCCCCCCCTTCATTCCCCTCCACCCTACCTCCCCATCCCCACCATTACCCCCCCTTTAGTTTATGACCATGTGTCTCAAGTCCTTTAGATTCTATATTTCCCATGCTATTCTTGCCCCCCCCATCTATTTTCTATCTACTGTCTATGTTACTTATTTTCTGTACCTTCTCCCCCCTTCTCCTCCTCCCACTCCCCTGTTGCTAACCCTCCTTGAGATCTTCATTTCTATGTTTCCACTCCTGATCTAGCTGTCCTTTTAGTTTGCTTTTGTTTTAGGTGTGGTTGTTAATAACTGTGAGTTTGTTGTCCTTTCACTGTTCATGTTTCTTTAACTTTTCTTAGATAAGTCCCTTTAACATTTCATATAATAAGGGCTTGGTGATGATGAACTCCTTGAATTTGATCTTATCTGAGAAGCATTTTATCTGTCCTTCCATTCTAAATGAAAGCTTTGCTGGATAGATCAATCATGGTTGTAGATCTTTGGATTTCATGACTTGGAATACCTCTTTCCAGCCCCTTCTTGCCTGTAAGGTCTCTTTTGAGAAATCCGCTGACAGTCTGATGGGGACTCCTTTGTAGGTGACTGTCCCCTTATCTCTTGCTGCTTCTAGGATTCTCTCCTTCATTTTAATTTTGGCTAATATAATTATGATGTGCCTTGGTATGTTCCTTCTTGGGTCCAACTTCTTTGGGACTCTCTGAGCTTCCTGGATTTCCTGGAAGTCTATTTCCTTTGCCAGATTGGGGAAATTCTCCTTTATTATTTGTTCAAATACGTTTTCCACTGGTGGCTGTGCCTTTCCCCCTTCTGGTACCCCTATAATTTGGATATTGGAGTGTTTAAAGATGTCCTGGAGGTTCCTAATACTCTCCTCATTTCTTTGAATTCTTGCTCCTTGACTCTTTTCTGTTTGGCCATTATTTGCTTTCTTCTGGTCCACTCCATTGAATTGAGTCCCAGTTTCCTTTTCATTGCTATTGGTTTCCTGTGCAATTCCATTCATTTCAATTAGTTTCGCCTTCATATATTTGTCTAATTTGTGGCTATAATCAACCAGTTCTGTGAGGATCCTGATCACCAGTGTTTTAAACTGTGCATCTGAGAGTTTTGCTATTTCTTCATCGCTTAGATTTATAGGCTCTGGGGCTTTGAGATCTTCTTGAGCCATTTTTGGTCTGTTCGTGCCCTTTAAGTGTGAGGAGCAGAGCCATGGACTCCCAGGTCGCTGGGTTGTGACGCTGTATGTGGGGGCGTGGTCAGAGCGGGGAAATGGCAGCTCCCTCTGCTGTTTCTTGCTGCTGGGTGAGGAGCAGAGGCTTAGGTGGTTCACCTGGGCCGGGCCAATCAGAGTCGCTGGGTTATGACACTGTATGTGGAGGTGGGGTCAGAGCAGGGAAATGGCGGCGCCCTCCCTGCCGCATCCCCCAGGGACCCGCTGGGTTTCGGTCCAATCGCCCACTCCCTCGCTTGTCTATCCGAGCACAAATGTGCAACCACAGTCAACCCGCAGCCCTGCTCCCTCGCTGTTTCCCCGAGGTTGCTGTTTCTCCACGGTAGCTCGCTCAGTCGCTTGCTCAGTCTCTCACTAGGTCCAACCCTGCGCCTGGATTCCGCGTGCCTGAGTCCGTCTGACCGAGTTTTCCTGTGCAACCCTGCTCCACCAGCTGCTGGTTTCGCCCCTTACCGGTCAGGCTGAAGAATTTGTTGTTAACAGACTTCCGAAAAGTTCAATTTTCTGTGTTCTGGCTATGTTTTCTGTTGCTAATATTTAGTTGTCTCTAAACTTGGTTATGTGAGAGAAGGCACGGTATCTCCACCTATGCTTCCATCTTGGCAGAAGTCTTTGTGTTTCTAATGTGTTTCTAATTCTAGACAGTGAATCCTCACAGCTTCATGACTATATCCAGAAGTCTTGTGGAGATCTGGGTCTTTTCTGGGTTCTTTCTTCTCTTCCTTTGTTGTGTGTTGATTCTTGGGGCCATTGTCATATTGTTCTATTTATTGGTGCTTTAGGGTATATTCAGCCTTCTATACTTCTTAATTTTTTTCTGTGATTTTTCCCATGTTTGTTCTTCTTTGTGAACTTGAGAGTCATTATGTTCAAAAACAACTTTAAAATATATTGGGTGTTTAATCAGAACTGATTCTGTTGTTAAATTAATCAGAGGACAACAGAAATCTTTATAATGCTGCATTTTCTCAACCAGGAACATGGTGTACCTCATTTTAGTGCCTTAGTAAGTTATACAACTTTCTTCAAACAGAAACTACTCAATCTTTGGAGCTCCAGTGGCACAATCGGTTAGCATGCAGTATTTACATGACAGAAACTACTCAATTCTTACTATGCTTATTTCCTGAGTATTTTGTGGGCCATGTGGCTATTTTAAATGAGATATTTTTTTTCATTAAAATTGGGATTATTTTTAGTATTTAACTATGGATTAGCACATATTCATAAGGAAACTTTTCATTTTAAATTCTTTTTATTTTGTATTTTATTTGAATTCTCTTATTACCTATTCTGAGAGATTTTTCAGTAGATTTTAATAAATGTGTCTTTTTTTCCAGTAGATTTGTGTCCTCACTTTTGTTTTGTCTTATAGATGTGTTAACACATTTATAACAAAGTTAAACAATTAAGATAATAACTGTGTCTTCATGTCATTCTAGATTTAATTCAGGGTCATTTCAATGTTAAATCACTTTGGTGCCGTAGTAGTTATAGACTTCCTATAAGCCAAGTTTAAGTACAGGTTCAAATTGTCTACTCAGTTAGCTATGAAGTAAGTACTCACAACCAGAAACAAAGGCAGTGGTGGACAGAGTCCAGACAAGCAATGTAACCAGGGCCCAGATGGACAGACTACCCCCCCGCCTTGATTAGCTGCCCAGCCCACTGGGAAGAAGCCAAAAGGATTAGACTCTGAAGAAGTGGAAGACAGAGGATGTGGCAGCACTGACATCCAGAGAAGTCTTTGAATATTTTATATTCTGTCCACCTTTGTTGATAGTGGATATAAATTTTACGCTATAGTACTAACTATATATTATTGATGTAAATAACTCAGAATAATGAGTTCTTGCACATATTTTCATGAAATGTCAAATAGAGTAAATTTTCTGCTGTCAAATAGAGTGTGTGTCTGCCTGAACAGACTGCATGTGCAGACCTGCAGGAGCAGTACAGTACTAGAGATGGGGAGAAGTAAAAGTAGCCCTGGAACCAGGGAGCATGGTCTTGGCAGGAGATACACACCCCACTCACACTTGATCCTTGCTACTAGATAACTAAAGGAAAGCAACCGGGAGCTCTTTCAGCTGAGCTCCTTTGGCCTGGGAATGACTTAGGTACTTACTAAGCAGCACTTTGTAACATACAGGAAACCATGGGATTTTATGTGGAAATAGAGTTCACTTTGGAGCACAATGCAAGGAGGGACTTGCATTGGAGGTGTTCTTTCTAATTCTCAGTATTTCGTGAGTTCATATTTCCTACCTGCAAGGACTGCTGTAAACCTGCACCGGGTAACTGACACTGTTAGACTTATTTGGACTTGTTGAGTGTGTCTGAGGGATGCCGTTAGAAAAAAAAATCCATGAAATCCCTTAAAATTCTTGCTAGAAAAAAAAGAAAAGAGGGGACCTTTCCTGAGTGCTCTTTAAGGCAATGGGCATGGTTTTTAGTGTGCAGTAGTACTGAGCACTGAGGAGTATTTGCAGAATATCAGCTCTTAGCCCCCAGCTCTGAGGCCCCTTTTGACCCCTGAGTTGGCTTCATAGCTGGGCAGCAAGGTTTTCAATAGAGAACCGGGGTGCCTGTCATTCATCCACTTAGACATGACTGTACTTCATTCTGAGTTGGTGTGGTGGGACGGTCAGCAAGGAGAAAGCTGCACTGCTCGTGGTCCCAGTTAGCCAGAGGGGAGTGGAAAGGGCTGAGGACTGTGGTATCTGGAATTTATGTGCCACATTTCAAGTGCTGTGTTCCTCTTAAAGTGTCTTGTAAAATGCATCACTGGGTAGAATAACATTTCACATTTTGACCAACTTGAAGGGTTTTTCTCAAGTCTTACCTTTAGTTCTTTAAGTGATGGCATCGTGAGGATGATGAGAACTTGAAGCTGTCAAACAGGTCATTTCAGAGATTTCATAGGAAATGGTTGTCTTTGACCAGAGTTATGGACAGACACTATTATTAATACACGACTAGCACAAGATCAGCTACTTCACTTAAATTGCAGATAATAAAATAAAGAAAAAATGTTTAAATTCTCCCCTTCCAGCTGTTCATTTCATTCTAAGTTAATACAGTTCCCTTTCCAATGATCTTCAGTGACAGCCTAAGACATGCTCAGTGGGGTGGAGCCTGATTTGGAAGTCTGTACAGGGTGACAAACACTCTAGGAATGTGGGGGACTGAGAAATGGAGAAACAAGGGAAATCAAATAACAATACTAATGTATTTGTAGACTTTTTTATCTTCCCGTATGAGTTTCAAACACCAAAAATCTTCCCCGCCAGACACAGAGATGAAAACAAAACACCTCCACATCCTGCATCATGGCATATGAATGGCATCTGGGAAAATCTGCATGAGACCAGGACCTCCTGAGTCAATTAACTTGATTCTGGTTTTATGTTTTGCTACTCGTTGCATTTTTTGTCTGTTTATTAGAAGCTAATTTGTTAATAAAATCAAAGCATGGTAGTCTCTTTTTGCCTAATGATTCCCTCTATATTTCAAAAATTTTTTTCTTTTTTTCAAGAATTAGTATGATAAATTCATCCCTTTATACTCTCATTAGTTATATACCAGCTTGAATTAATAATTTATTAGATAATATATAGCTTACATGCTAAATAAAATTTATGAAGTTCTAAGTCTGAATTACTTGCCTTTCACTGACTTTATCATGCATCAGCACATTAATAAGTTAATTTATATATTGACCAGATAGTCAATTAAGAATACCTTTTAAATGTAGATATAATGGGTAGTTTCTTAACAAATAATATTTACTGAATTCTTTGTTAAACAATTCACATGTGAAAGTTCATTTAATCCTGAAAACAACCCTATGAAACAGTCAACATTTTCTTCATGTTTTATAGACATATAAGTAACTTGCCTCAAAGAACAGACATTTTAAGAGAAAGAGGAATGATTTGAACCTGGTTATTCCAACCACAAAGGCAGCACCCCCAAACACTGTGTTGTACCCACTCTCTAACACATAACTTAAAAAGAAACATAATTCTTTTGTTTCTTGGTTTACTTATTGAATGGAGAAAATAGATAATTTTCCACAGCTATCCATAAAGATTTTCTCTCAAAATTCTCAAAATAATTTCTACCATAAAAATAAAAAAGATTTTATATATATTTTATGGCTTTTTTATATATATTAAATTATGAACACTGATTATATATATTTACTTATGGCATTTTATATAACTTGCAATCTACATTATCTTGGTTAATACTGGTTTAGAGCCAGCAACTATGTATTCCAGCAGCAAAACATGAAACATCCATTAACAAAAATAATTATTGGGGACAAAAACACTGATCCAAAGTCTTTTATTTAACTGGATTGTACTAATAAGGACTGGAATTCCAGTGAGATGAACCGAGAGATATGTCGAGTACTCCCTTTGTTGCCCCCTCCCTGATGCGGGTACAGTGAGCAATCTCTTATTGGTAGGAGCACCTGCAGCCAGGACTACAGGCTCTCTCTATCCTGGAAGTAACTCTTCATAGTATTTTTTGAATTGAAGACAAGGACCCCCTAGAGGAATTCTATTTCTTGTTAAAGTAATCGTTAACCCACTATCCCTCATTTTCATCACTATAAAATTATGAAAACAGTCATGAACTTACAAACACCACTGTGATTGGGTATGTTCTAAATGTGTCACTGCTGTTCATATCAAGGCAACGATAATATATAATTCATTGATAAATATATTTTATCTTCATACATGCAGATGTTCAGAGTAACAAATTATGTAAGTGGTAAGGCCTCATTTATTGCAATAGCCAATATTGTGTAACTTGCATTTTTCTTGTATTTTATTGTCCCTCTATTTGTTTTCTGATTTAAAAAGGTTTATACATATTTATGTCTTGTAATGAAAGAATAAGAAAGAAAACCATTGCATCCTACTCTTCAATGATTTTTAAATACATTTAGCTCCAGAGTTTAAATTGTAAAAACACTTTAAAGCAATGGTTTGTATGGCAGAGAAGTGAAAGCCGATTTTGTTCTCCCTCATTACAAACTGGGTGAGATCCACTGACCCTGTGCACACATATCCCAGCCTTTCCCCCAATAGACTGTTTGCTCAGGTTTGAGAATGCCTTTCTGTAAACAACCAAGAAAAGAAAAAAACATTCCCACTCCATGAACAATCAGAAAGGACAGGCAGTAAGGCCTAATTTTGCTTTGTTTGATTGGTTAACCCATTTTCTCCATTTTTCTGGGTATGGAGTTCATCAGCCTCTATCTTCCTTTCTCTTTCCGTTTAGATCCCTGAAATTCACAGCTAGACAGAAATAGAAATGAGAGCTATTGATATAGGAGCAATTGACTAAAGTGAACCAGTTATCAGAGAATCACATAGTAAATGAATTAGTGAGTTTAAGACTGTCTACTTAGGTTAGGTATGAAGAGCCCTTTCCATTCATTCCCCAAGCCTACCAAGTCCATTGAAGTAGGAGGTATGAAATATGTTCATTTTAAATCTAAGTCAAGCTATGTTTCCCTTGTACCTCAGCATTGATTGTTTTTTGTTCAGTCATTTGTAGTAATGTAAATAAATCTGAACCAAACAGTCAGTTTAAAAGACAAGAAAACACAGTGAGATACCATTGCAGCCTATCAGAATGGCCAAAATCCCAAACACCAACAAAACCAAATGTCAGCAAGCATGCAGAACAACATAAACTCTCATTCGTTGCTTCTGGGAATGCAAAATGATACATCCACTTTGGAATACAGTTTAGTCATTTCTTATAAAACTAAACATACCCTTACTATACAATCCAGTAATTGTGCTCTTAGGTATTTGCCCAAATAAGTTGAAAACTTTGGTCTACAAAATACATGCAAACAATGCTAATAGCAGCTTCATTCATAATTGCCCCAAACTGGAAAGCAACCACAATGTTTTTTAGTAGGTGAATGGATAAACTGTGCAGTTGAATAAACTGTTGAATTATATCCAGACAATGGGATATAATCCAACATTTAAAAGAAATGAGCTATCTAGCAAGACATTAAGTGCATATCACTAGATGAAATAAGCCAATCTGGAAAGGCTACATACTTTATGATTCCTACTATAGGACCTTCTGGAAAAGGCAAAACTGTGGAAGCAATGAAAAGATCAGTGGTTTTCACCAGTTAGGGAGGAGTCAGGGAGGGGCGACTAGACAGAGCACAGAGCATTTAGGATCGTGAAACTATTCTGTATGACATTGTAATGATGGATATATGTTATTATACATTTGTTAAGACCCCTGGAATATAAAACACCGAAAGTGAACCCTAATTTAAATTGTGGATGATAATGATGTATCAGTGTAGGTTCATCGGTTATAACAGAAGTGTCATTCTGATGATGGGGGAGGCTGTGCAGATAGGAGGGCAGGGGTATATGGAAACTCTGTACATTTGGCTCAATTTTGCTGTGAACATAAAACTGCTCTAAAAATGATGTTTATTTAAAATAATTTCAAAGAGAGTTAGAGAGAGGGGAACTAACAGGTGAGAAACAACTACACCATTCTTGCATTCATCTGATAAATATCAACTTATTGCCACATGACTGACACTTTTCTAGTACATTCCATTTTGTTATATTTACATGCATTAGATATATAGCATTTTACTGATTTGTTTTAATAGTACTAAACCTAGAATCATTTAAGATTTGACATTTAGGGAATTTCACATGATAATAATTAGGGGAGAAGGGACTAGGGAGGGTTAACTGGCTTGGATGTTAGTGTGGGGGCCAAAACAAGGGCCTGCCTGTTGGCCGTGATCAGCTGGCAGGAGAAATGGAAGAGAGATTGCTCGCCATTTAGTGGGAGAGGAAGTAAAGGTGCCATTTCAAACAATGGACTTTTCCCTGGTAGATTTTCAGAGATGTTGTACCTTATTCATGTTTAAAATAGGTTTGGGGCCTTATAAGGGTTTAAGGTTGGATACAAGAAGAAACTAGAGGCGTGGGTGTGAGGAAAAATTGAAGGGACAGAAGGTCCTGGAGAAAAGAAAAAAAATCCCAGAGAAAAGCAGAAAGTGAAGAGTGCGGCATTCGGAACCCTTCCCCCAGCCACCCAGGAACCCTGTATGACAAAGAATCTGCCAGAGACTTGGACGTCCACCTCAGGGTTGGGAGAGGGGAGCCAGCAGGAGGGGGAAGAGCCAGGGACCTGGCCATCACATCACACATCCGTGAGTGTTTAAATAGCAGCTTTGACTACTGTTTGACCTCAGAAAACTGAAGGACGATGGTCACATTCTCAGGTAAAATTCAACCCCAAGAAAACAAAAGTTTTTAATATGATCTGGTGCCACCTTCCCCATCAAAACAGCAGAAAGGAAAGTTTATTGTCTTATTTGTGTTTCTCTAAATAGATCAAAATAGAACTTAAGATTTTGTTATAAATTTAGATAAATGGCATTAATTAGGGTCACACTGAATGCACTGTGTTCTCATTGTAATATTAAAAATTGATATTACTGTTGTTTTGAATTCATTTTCCCATTTAATGCTTTGGAATAATATTTTAATAGCTTGATTTATCAAGTTCTATGAATGAGAACTATATTACCGTGAATATTAACTATAATAAATAGTGCAGCTAATATATAGCTACAAATATATAGATGAAATAGGTTTACTATACCATCTGCTCTAATATATAACCAATTGGTTAACTGTAAGAAAGGCTTTATTACCTCTTTTTAATGGTTTTATTATTATTAAAATAACTAAACCCTGAAAATTTTTAAGAAAGGCACACACATGCAAATGCACACACAGAGAAAATGACATAGTTGAACTTTTCATACCAGTGGAATATCCCTCTTGAAGTATTAGAACAAAGCCGATGTGGTTATTACCCATATGTGTGTCCAAGACACATGTAGACAGTGGTATAAACTTTCGTCTGTCTTGTGTGGGTGCCAAGCAGGTACTGGGTAAAACTGTAAATTGGGAAAAAGTTGCTTTCTGATCCTTTCTCGCTGTTGAAAATTGACCCAATAATCCCTTTAGCCACCAGCCCTGGGTGCTGTCCCCACCGCAGGCTACACAGGCACTTGAGGGAAATTAATTCCCTTCACGATCCACATCCTCCCTCTTCCTTCCTGGTCCTCTTCTCCCAGGAGGTAAGATACGTGAAACACCACCTTCACGCTTTCTGCAGGCCTAGAGTCTGTGAGATCTACGCATTGCAACTTTTTCTGTTTTCATTTTGTAGATGGTTGAAAATAATTCCTACAGGTGTATTTTCTCATCAGATGGCCATCTTCTGTGAGTAACGCAGGCCTTCATTCTATTTGTAAGCTGGTGTGGAAGGTCTTCTGTAGCCTTCAGAGGTGGTCTTAGCTGGGCACAAAAAGGGTATTACTCAGTTTTGAAAAGCTGCGCATTAGCTAATCTGAGAAACACTATTTTAACAAGTAATATTCTCTCCCTCCTAATTCACTCAACGAACATTTACTGAACATCTGCTCTGTGCCTGGTCTTGCACTGGAGATAGGAATAGAGTTTATCAGCGCATACAACAAAGAGATTTGCCCTCCAAAAACATACTTCTAGCAGAAGACAAACAACAACAACAACCTTAACAAGAAGTTAGCCCTGGCTGGTGTGGCCAAGTGAATTGGGCACCAGCCTGCAACCGAAGGATCGCCAGTTCAATTCCCAGTCAGAGCATATGCCTGGGTTGCAGGCCAGGTTTCCAGTAGGGGGTACACAAGAGACAACCACACACTGACCTTTCTCCCCACTCTTTCTCCTTTCCTTCCCTTCTCTCTAAAAAAAAAAAAATAAAAATCTTTCAAAAAAAAAAGAAGTTAGAACATGTCAAGTGCTGTGAAGAATCCTGTAAGAGATTAAAGTAAAACAAGAGGGCTAAATTGGGGTGGAATATGTTTCAGACTATAGTTTTAAATTGTGTGGTTGGACTAGCCTCACAGAGAAAGTAGAACCAGAGCACCTTTGAAGGAGTTGGAGGATTGAACCACACACCCTGACACATCTGGAAGATGAATGAGTTTTCTATAATAAGAAAACTAAGTAGGAAAGGTACAAAATTTATTCTTTCACGCCAAATTATAATTCTTCAATCCCTGCGGGATGTTGAAGTTACAAAAAGAAAATGATATTACTGGATGAATCATTTTATTTTTTTATACAAATGCAGAAACATTCAAGTACAGCTTTGCTCATGAAAATTCCACAAAATAGTCTACATGTTAACTAGGAAATTGGTATAATTTAAATTTTAAAATTAGTCTAAAAATTAAAGGATAGAAAAGATAACAAAACCTAAAAACATATTGCAATGTTTTTTTTTAAATTCACTTATCAAAAAAATTAAATGAGCCCTGGCTGGTGGAACTCAGTGGATTGAGCACAGGCCTGTGAACCAAAGAATTGGGGTTTGATTCCCAGTCAGGGCACATGCCTGGGTTGCAGGCCAGTTCCCAGCAGGGGATGCACGAGAGGCAACAATACATTGATATTCTCTCTCTCTCTCTCCTTCCCTTCCCCTCTAAAGATAAATAAATAAAATCATTAAAAAAAATCAAATGGGTTAAAAGCCAACAAAATTGATTTTTTTGTTGTTATTAACCACATACCTAAGTTCAGCATAACACACTTTAGTCTCAGTGTTCTGATGATCTCTCATAGTGAGTGACTTCATTTTCCCTGTCTTCTCAGATGAAAATCCTTGCACTAATTCTGTTGGTTTCTCATTTAGCTTATGGTTCCTTTGATATTTTCCTATTAAGCATAATTTTAACTCTTTGTACATCAATGCTGCAGTCCTTTAAGACAGTGGGTAAATGCGGTAAGTGTTAGGAGTGAGAAGCATTCTCTCGGTCCTCCATCTGTTTCATGCCATGAGTGTGTGGCATATTATTATAGAGAGATGTGTCTGAGACATGCATTAGAAAGTTAAAATCACCTCTCTGAAATTCCAGAGCTTGAAAGGAAATGCATTTGAATTTTTATCAGTAGGATATTAAAGCAAGTTATCAGTAGGATATTAAAGCAAGTTAATGTAATAAAATCTAACTAGAGTACATATTTGTTTTCTTTTTTGTGTCTGCGCTTTAATTCGGTTCAGTGCAATTAACTGTAGCAGCCACTTCACATGAAACAACTGCTTTGCTACGAGCACTGAAATCTTCCTCCCTGAGGCATACGGTGTGTCCTTTGCTCTTTCAGATAAGGAGACAAGGAGGCATCCAGCTCCTGGTGGACCTGTTGGATCATCGGATGACGGAAGTCCACCGTAGTGCCTGCGGAGCCTTGAGAAACTTGGTGTACGGGAAGGCCAACGATGACAACAAAATTGCTCTGAAAAACTGCGGCGGCATCCCGGCGCTGGTGAGGCTGCTCCGCAAGACCACCGACCTGGAGATCCGGGAGCTGGTCACAGGTTAGAATCCTTATTATAGGCATAGTTGACTCTCAAGATTAATTTTCCATTTTCTAGCATGTGAGCAAATGCACTAGCAAATAATATAGTCCAGGCCTCTCTGAGGGCTATCAATGCAGGCAGTTCCAGTATGTTTGCAAACGACAAAACACGTGACTAAGAGCATACTAAATGTTATACACATGGACTGATCAAATTAAATCATTAGACGCCAATAAACATATCCCTCACTAAAATTCTGTCACCATATTTCAGTCTTTATCATTTGATTTGGAAGTAGTTCAGCATCTATAATACCCACAGACCATCCTTAGAATGGCTTAATAATGATACAAAGCATCAGTATTGCCAATATGGTATAAATTCTGGTTTATACTGTGATTAATGACAGTGAGCTTATCATACTTAGTTAATTGCTCAAATAAAATATTCATGCCCACAAAGTGCCAAAGTTATATGATTTTACATATTAAGGAACTTTTCAATAGTGAACATGAGAGAAAGACTTTCCATAATCATAAAACTTTTGAGTTTTATAACATAGAAATAATTGCAGTAACCTCCTTTTAGAGCTTTGGGATATATGGATAAGACCATGTAACGCGTTTAACACATACCTTTCATGGAACACATGTGGACCCGGTAAGCATTAGCCATGCGCTATCATCCCTCACGTTTCACTTGTCAAAGTGCTAATAACATTGGTATGTCCTCAACATGGATTTCAGGTTATTCTTCCTGATTGTACACATGGCTGTTCTAGGTGGTATTTGGTTCATCAGAGTACTTCAGTGAAGCAAGTTTTTGGCCAGTGGATTGCAAGGTTGGTTCCCAAAAATGGATCTTTTAATTATCCAGGATTCCATTGGCCTTCTGACTTGGCTCTGGGATTTTCCTGTGGCTGTGCTGATGAAGTTATATGTGCATGTGTTTGTCTGAGGAGTACATTACTTGAGCCAGAGGTATCTGTTCAGTCTTGGTTCAAGACTCCCAGGGTCAAAGTATTTTCTTAAATTTACTCCCTTTGAGATTATTGTCATGCCTCTTTCACACGTTCAGCTAAATTAGAACTAGACCCCAATTGTTTTTTTCTTTCTCTAAGTGAAGAATTGTTTTCATGGAAAAAAAAGTAGTTGTTAAGGGTCACGATGTTATTAAAGTCATATTTCACACTGAACATGGGATGACATTGGTCAGGGAAGGTAAAACACTTATTATGCACATATTGTGATGTGTAGGATAGTTTGGAATGAGTTAAATCACTGGAAATGTCCCCTGCAATTACAGTATGAACACCCATCTTTATTTTCCTGGATGGTGTTTAAATTGGAAATGCCTGCAAGAGAAAGGATTCAATGTGAGTGATGAAAAACCTCCCAGTCCTTCTGTGCATTAAGACCTTGCCAATGGTCACGTGAGGCCAACAGAGCTGAAAGGAGACCTTCTACTCTTTACTTATGCATCTGTTTTATGATTCGAAAAGAATTGGATTTGACTAAAATTTCTACTTGCTCCAATACAGACTTCTGTGGTGGCTTATCTCATTGCCAGGGAAACTCAGCCACATGCAAAAGATTGAGATGATTGACAGCTGAACCCTAAAAGGCAATGGCAGCACTGCCTCTGTCCCACGACACCATCCACGGCAGCAGGCTTGGTGTCTTCTGATGTTTGAAGCCACCATGAAAGAACTGACAATTGTCTCCTCCATTGCCTTGGCTGCTTCTGACAGATACTGGGTATCACCTGTTACAATGCACTTGGGCAACATCAAAAATTTTTACATGAACCTCACTGGGAAACATCAAAGGCAGATAACCTTTTCCAAATGTCAAGAGGTTTCTTTTCCTGGAATTTTGGCTGTAGGAAAGATGTAAATACTTGATACACAGAGGGAGTACATATTCCTCTTCTCTGTTCCTACTGAGAAGAACAAAGGTCATTTCTCAAATGCTTTTGAATTTCTGCAGGGTTAGGTGTATGCTAAAGCCTTGGAACTCTGCCTGGGCTGGACTGGTGTTAGGCGACCGCACACTGGCCCAGCCCCATTGATGTGGACACCAGTGCCCACTGCGATGGGTGAGCCCCTCTTCCGACTTGTCCCACCCATGCATTCCTGGCAACTAAATATTAAAAGGGAGATCCCTGACAAACATGTGCACATTTGGAACCTTAACAAGATGAGCAGCAAGGGTATCGACGGGCCTGGGGGTAGAGTCGAGTCTAAGAGTAAAGAGGCTCCCTTCACTCCCGATGTCACAATGCCCTGCCTCAAATCCCTTCAGGAAGTAGGTTAGATATTCATGTATAAATTTTAAAAACAGTGATGTAAAGGAAGAAACACTACTTCCTTTGCACCTTTTTATGGAACTAATACAGAGTCCAGCAAGAAGTAAGGACTCAGGACATGACAGGGGCCCCACTGGGACCCAGGGGTTTCTCTGCCACCTTCTCCTTCCTGCGTATTTGCAAGGGCAAGAAAACAAACGTGCTGAGACACTCACAGTGCGTAAGAGGCTTTAAATTCCTCTCCAGATATTTACCAGCTAGGATGTTTTGTAAGCAAATATTCAAAAGAAGCATTTTACTGATTTTTAAAAATTCAAGCATGTCTATAAACCAGATTTCAGATCAGATCTAGATTATATATCCAGGAGAATCTAGAGTGCCAATCTCTAAGCAATAAAAGACCAAAAGACCGAAATTATCTTGTAGAGCTTTAAATTATTTACTGAGTATTCCTTAGCAAAGTATTTGAACAATAATAAAGTGTTAAAATTGAAGTATTTATATACATTTACATTCAATGCAAACACGCACACTTAAAAAACAGTTGCCTGTTTGCACTGCAATATCTATTCACGGCAGAATAGATACTGCCCGTTAGGCCTTGTAATAAATAATTTTCTTCCTATGCAATAATTACTGTGAGACGATGATCAGAATTTTATTAAAATTCACTTGAAGCCATGATATGCTAGCCATGACTTGAAATGCCCCAAAGCAAATAAACTTTGATTAGAAATGCTGCATGTCCTTTGGGCTTGACTAATATAATTTTTCTCTCTGTAAATACAGAAATAATCAACCTAAATTTTGAAATGCCCAGCTAAAGATTTCAGAGTGCTTTACAAATCATAATAAAGCAGGTTTATTGAACCATAAAACTTAATAAATAAGTTTTATTTCAGTTGAAAGGAAGTGTCCTTCAGAGCGCCACATCTCTGAGAGCAGAGTGTATGCTTTGATCTTGTACTTCAGAGACCCAAATACTCTTCCCTTTAATTTAAGGAAACCAATCTCAGTTTCACTATTTTACTTAGTAATGTTAGGTCAGTTGACTCAATGCCTAGTCTCCAAAGTTATAAACTGAATTATGTTCCCCCCAAAATTCATAGGTTGAAGTGCTGAGCCATAGTCCTTCCAAATGTGACTCGGATGTATTAGTTAAGTTAGGAGACTAGCGTAGAGTGAATCTTTAATCAGATAAGGCTTGTGCCCTTATGAAATGGGGAAATTTGAACACAGATGCAGATGGAGGAAGGCAGAAATCGAAATGATATATCTATAAGGCAAGGAACACCAAAGATTGCCTGTAAACCATCAGAACTCAGAGAGATGCCTGGAATGGATTCTCCTCATAGCCCTCCAAAGGAACCAACCCTGATGGCATCTTGCTCTTGGACTTGTAGCCTCCAGAACTGCGAGACAAACAAAGTTTCTGTGATTTAAATCATTCAGTCCATGGTAATTTGTTATAGCAGCTGCAGGAAACTAATACAGACTTAAATCCAGACTGTCATTTTCCTTTTCCCAGAAGTGAGCAAACACATTTGCTCGTCAGAGAAATAAAGCAATGCAAATAAGTACAGAATGACAAGGGTTTCATGGTATTGCAGTGTTTAAAATAAATTAAGTCCATATTGGTCTGATTTCTTTCTTTTTAAAAAATTATTTAATTGTTGTTCAAGTACAGTTTTCTGCCTTTTACTGATCTCTTAATGCATCTTCTTAAAGCAATTTCTGTGAAGGACTGGAAACAGCAAGAGTGATAATTAAATGCATTATCTTCTTTCAATTTTGTTAGTCAAAGTAATAAATATATATGGTAAAAAATAAAGTGGTATAAAACCTTTATAATGAAAACATGACCAGTCCCCTGCCTTCTCTGTAATCCTGGACCCCTCAGAAGCATTCAGCCTTGACTTTTGCTGTTTCTCCCTTTGATTTTTAGTTATTTCCATGGTTATTCCATGTCTTTAAACAATATGCTTATTTTATTCTAAATCAATTATTATAGTCTTTTCATACTGAATTTTTATTATAATGGAGAATGATTTTTTCATTTTCATTATCGATGTCTTCTTTTTACCATAGTGGTGGGATCATTATCTTTGTTCCCTTTGCAAATTTAATTGGTAACTTTAAAATTAAGTCTCCAATTTTTCCATCTAACACAGACATTATCTCTTATTACTCATTTTGTAAGATAAGGATATTAGTGCTCTCACGGTTTTTTTTCTTTCTTTTTTATTTAATTATTTTTCAACTACAGTATTCTGTCTTTTACTCCCATCCCAGCCCACCCTGCTCCATGCTCCCCACCTCCCTCCCATTTCCACCCCCCTTAGTTGTTGTCCACGTGTCCTTTATATTAGTTCCTGTAAATCCTTCCCCTTTTTCCCCTGAAATTCCCTCCTTTCTCCCCTCCAGTCACTGTCCCCCTGTTCTTGATTTCAGTGTCGTTGTTTTTATTTTGCTTGCTTGTTTGTTTTGTTGTTTAGCTTCCTGTTAAAGGTGAGATCATATGGTATTTGTCTTTCACCGCCTGGCTTATTTCACTCAGCATAATGCTTTCCAGTTTCATCCAAGCTGTTGCAAAGTGTAAGAGCTCCTTCTTTCTTTCTAATGCATAGAATTCCATTGATTTTTTTGATTCATTCATTTACTGATGGGCACCTAGGTTGCTTCCAGCTCTTGGCTATTGTAAATTGTGCTGCTATGAACATTGGGGTACATAGGTTCTTTTGGATTGGTGTTTTAGGATTCTTAGGATATAGTTCCAGCAATAGAATTGCTGGGTTCTAAGGCAGGTCCATTTTTAGTTTTCTGAGAAAATTCCATACTGTTTTCCATAATGGTTGTACCAGTCTGCAATCCCACGAACAGTAAACTAAGGTCCCTTTTTCCCCACACCCTCTCCAACATTTGTGGTTGATTGCTTTGTTTATGATAGCCATTCTGACTGGTGTAAAGTGGTATCTCATTGTGGTTTTAATTTGCATCTCTCTGATAGCTAGTGACATTGAGCATCTTTTCATGTGTCTCTGGATCCTCTGTATGTCCTCCTTGGAGAAGTGTCTGTTCAAGTCCTTTTCCCATTTTTTAATTGGGTTATTTGTCTTCTTAGAGTGGAGTCGTGTAAGTTCGTTGTATATTTTGGAGATTAAACCCTTGTCTGAGGTATCATTGGCAATTATGTTTTCCCATACAGTTGGTTGTCTTTTTATTTTAATACTTTTTTTTTTTTAGCCATGCAGAAGCTTTTTATTTTGATGAGATCCCATTTATTTATTCTTTCCTTTATATTCCTTGCTCTAGGGGACATATCAGTAAAGAAGTTGCTGCGTGAAATATCTGAGATTTTCTTGCCAATGTTCTCCTCTAGGATTTTAATGGTTTCACGGCTTATATTTAAGTCTTTTATCCACCTTGAATTTATTTTAGTGTATGGTGTAAGTCAGTGCTCAAGTTTCATTTTTTTGCACGTAACTGTCCAGTTCTCCCCACACCATTTATTGAAGAGGCTATTTTTAGTCCATTTTATGCTACTGTCCCCTTTGTGGAATATTAATTGAGTGTAGAGAGTTGGGTTGATTTCTGGGCTCTCTGTTCTGTTCCATTGGTCTATGTGCCTGTTTTTGTGCCAGTACCAGGCTGTTTTGATTACAGTGGCCTTGTAATACAATTTGATATCAGGTATTGTGATCCCTCCTACTTTGTTCTTCTTTCTCAAAATAGCAGCTGCTACTGGGTCTCATTTATGGTTCCATATAAATTTTTGAAGTGTTTGTTCTATGTCTGTGAAATATGCCATTGGTACTTTAATAGGTATTGCATTGAATCTGTAAATTGCTTTGGGTAGTATGGACATTTTGATGATGTTAATTCTTCCAATCCATGAACACGGTGTATGTTTCCATTGGTTTGTGTCTTCCTTGATTTCTTTCTTCAGTGTTGTATAGTTTTCTGCATACAGGTCTTTTACCTCCTTGGTTAGATTTACTCCCAGATATTTTATTTTTGTTTTTGCTATATCGAATGGTATTTTTTTCTTGATTTCTGCTTCTGCTGATTTATTGTTAGCATATAAAAATGCCTTTGATTTCTGAATATTGACTTTGTAACCCGCTGTTTTACCAAATTCATTTATTAGTTCAAGCAGTTTTTGAGTAAAGTCTATAGGATTTTCCATGTACACTATCATGTCATCTGCAAACAGTGACAGTTTTGTTTTCTTCTTTCCAATTTGGATGCCTTTTATTTCCTTTTCTTGTCTGATAGCTGTGGCCAAAACTTCCAGTACTATATTAAATAGAAGTGGTGAAAGTGGACATACTTGTCTTGTCCCTGATCTTAATGGAAAAGATTTTAGTTTTTGCCCATTAAGTATAATGTTGGCTGTAGGTCTCTCATATATGGCCTTTATTATATTGAGGAATGCTCCCTCTATTCCGACTTTGGTGAGTGTTTTTATCATAAATGGGTGTTGTACCTTATCAAAAGATTTTTCTGCATCTATTGATATGATCATGTGGTTTTTGTCTTTGCTTTTGTTTATGTGATGTATTACATTTACTGATTTGTGAATATTGAACCATCCTTGCATCCCTGGGATGAATCCCACTTGGTCATGGTGTATAGTCTTTTGGATATATCCTTGGATGTGATTTGCCAATATTTTGTTGAGGATTTTAGCATCTATGTTCATCAGCGATATTGGCCTGAAGTTTTCTTTCTTTGTTGTATCTCTGTCTGGTTTTGGAATTAGGATGATGCTGGCTTCATAAAAAGAGTTTAGGAGTTTTCCATCCTTTTGGATTTTTTGGAATAGTCTGTGAAGAATAGGGGTTAGATCTTCCTGAAATGTTTTGTAGAATTCTCCTGTGAAACCATCTGGTCCAGGGCTTTTGTGTGATGGGAGTTTTTTTGATTACTGCTTCAATTTCTTTTGCTGTTATTGGTCTATTCAGGTTTTATGCTTCTTTTTCATTGAGTTTTGGAAGATTCTATTTTTCTAGAAATTTGTCCATTTCCCCTAGGTTCTCAAATTTCTCGGCATACAGTTCTTCATAGTAATTTCTTACAATCCTTTCTATTTCTGTGGTATCAGTTGTAATATCTCCTCTTTCATTTCTGATTGTGTTTATTTGTGTCCACTTTCTTCTTTTCTTGATGAGCCTACTTAAAGGCTTGTTTATTTTGTTTATCTTTTCAAAGAACCAACTCCTGGATTCATTGATCCTTAGAATTGTGCTTTTAGTCTCTATGTCATTTAGTTCTGCTCTAATCTTGGTTATTTCCTTCCTTCTACTTGCTCTGGGCTGTTTTTGTTGTTGTTCCTCGAGTTCTTGCAGGCGTAGGGTTAGGTTGTTTGTTTGAAATGTTTCTATCTTCTTTAGGTAGTCTGTATTGCTATAAACTTCCCTCTCAGGACTGCCTTCACTGTGTCCCATAAGTTTTGGGTTGTTTTGAGTTCATTTTCATTTGTTTAAAGAAACTTTTTGATTTCTTCCCTAATTTCATTCTTCACCCATTTGTTGTTTAATAGCATACCATTCAGTCTCCATGATTTTGGGTGCTTTGGGTTTTTTTCTTTGGGGTTGGTTTCCAATATCAGTCCCTTGTGGTCAGAGAAAATGCTTGGTATAATTTCAATTTTCTTGAATTTGTTGAGGCTCGTTTTGTGTCCTATCATGTGGTCTATCTTTGAGAATGTTCCATGTGCATTTGAAGAGAATGTGTATTTAGCTTCTCTGGGATGAAGGGCTCTATATATATATTAGTTAAGTCCATTTCATCTAGGGTGTTGTTTAATGCCACAATATCTTTGTTGATATTTTGTTTGGAAGTTCTGTCCATTTTTGATAGTTGGGTGTTAAAATCCCCTAATATAATTGTGTTGCTGTCAATATCTTTCTTGAAATCCTCTAAGATTTTCTTTATATATTTGGGTGCTCCTATGTTGGGTGCATATATATTTACAATGTTAATGTCTTCTTGGTGGATTCTTCCCTTGAATATTATGAAGTGACCTTCTGGGTCTCTCTTTATGGCCCTTTTTTTGAAGTCTATTTTGTCTGATATGAGAATTGCTACCCCAGCTTTTTTTCCTTGTCCCTTTTCTTGGAAAATTTTGTTTCCAGCCTTTCACTTTTAGTCTGTGATGGTCTTTTGTCCTGAGGTGGGTCTCTTGTAGGCAGCATATGTGTGGGTCATGCTTTCTTATCCATTCAGCTATTCTGTGTCTTTTGATTGGTGCATTTAATCCATTTATGTTTAAGGTTATTATTAATAGGTACTTATTCATTGCCATTTTTTGTACCTGTGTTCCTCTCTGTCTCCCTCATTTCCTTTCTTTCCTTAAAGCAGTCCTTTTAGTATTTCTTGTAGGGCTGGCTTGGTGGAAGCATATTCTTTTAGACTTCTTTTGTCTTGGAAGCTCTTTATTTGGCCTTCTATCTTGATTGAGAGCCTTGCTGGGTAAAGTAGCCTTGGTTGTAGGCCTCTGGTTCTCATTACTTGGAATATTTCTTGCCATTCTCTTCTTGCTTGGAGTGTTTCCATTGAGAAGTCAGTAGCTAACCTTATTGGGGCTCCTCTGTATGTTACTTCTTTTTTCTCCCTTGCTGCCTTTAAGATTCTCTCTTTGTCATGGAATTTTGCCATTTTAATGATGATGTGTCTTGAAGTGGGCCTCTTTGTGTTCCTCTTGATTGGAACTCTATGTGATACCTGGATTTGTGTGACTTTTTCTCTCAACAAATTAGGGAAATTTTCTCTCATTACTCTTTCAAATACGTTTTCTATCCCTTGTTCTTCTTCTTCTCCTTCTGGTATTCCTATTATTTGGATATTATTACGTTTCATATTGTCTTGCATTTCTCTTAATCCCTCTTCATTCTTTCTGAGCCTCTTTTCCTTTTCCTGCTCTTTCTGTGAAATGTTTTCTACTTTGACCTCCAACTCACTAATCCAATCTCCTGTCTCATCGACTCTATTTTTAATACTTTCTACTATGTTCTTCAATTCGGAAATTGTATTCTTCATTTCCTCTTGTCCCTTGCTAGTAGTTTCCATTTCCTTTCTCATGTTGATACAGTTTGCGGTAAGAGCGTTGTAGCTCCCCTGTAGTTTCTGGTAGCTCATTGTGAGCTCTTTGAACTTTTTGATAACCAGTGCTTTGAATTCACTATCTGATAGTTGACTTGCCTCTATTTCATCTAACATTCTTTCTGAGGGTTCCTCCTTCCTTTCATTTGGGGATTGTTTCTTTGTCTTCTCATTGTTTGTGAGACTCTTCTTGTTAGCCTCAGCTTCTTAGATTGATCTGTCCTGACTCCCTGGGTTTTTGGTGTGAACTTCTGTGGTGGAATGCCTGTGAAATTCAGTGGTTCAGTCTCTTTCAGTTACCCTGTTGTTCTCTGCTTCCACCTACTCAAATATGCAGCAACTTGTGGCTTCTCTCCTACAGCAAAGTGAAATTTGTCTCTCTGACTCTATTGTTGGGAAGCCTCTTCTATGGGTCCAGCTCTAGTCTTTTTATGTTTCAAGTTGTTTGTGTCTCTTCTGAGTAAAAGAAAGAAAAGACAGAAAAGAAATAAAAGAAAAAAAAGGCAGGGGAATGGAGGAAAGAGCAATAAGTTTGGAAAGAAAGGAAGAAGGAATAAAACAAAATATGAAAAAAGGATAAAAGTGAAAGATAAAACAATAATAAAATTTTAAAAATAACAGATTACTTAAAAAAGGAAAAAGAAAAGGAAAGGAAAGGAACAAGAAAGAAAAGAATAAAAAGCAAAAGACAAAAAGATTAAAAAACAAAACAAACAAAAAAGGAAATGTAGCTTGTTGGTTTCAAACTGGCCAGACCGGTTTTTCTGGCTGCAGCTGGCTGAGGGTCCATTAGTGTGTTTTTCTGCCAGCCCTCTCTCAGGAACCAGACCATCAGCATCTCTCCCCAGCTCCCTACAATGGGGAACTAGGACTTCCTCACAGCACTCTTTTCCCAGGGGTTACCACCGTGGTTTGGGTTGCGGGGCGCACAGGTGCCTGCGCCAGCCAGGCTGCCTAGTTCCCCCAGGATCCAGCACAGACCTGCCCCCGCTCTGTGGGGAAGCTCCAGGCCCTCTGTCCAACCTCGGGTTTGCTGCCAGGCTGGGTGAGGAGCAGACCAGGCGGCTGTGTCTATAGGAGTCAGAGCCCCACACTGTGCCTATTAGTTCTCCGGGGCTGGTGACGACAGAGTCTGAGGTTGGGGCCCTTTGTCCCCAGCACCCTCTCAGTAAACTCTAGCAAACAAGTCTCTCCTGGCACCCAACCTTGCTTGGCCAGAAAGGGAGGGGGTTCAGGATCTCAGCTCTCTCCCAAGGACCCCTCGGCAGCCCCAGGGCTCCCAAATAGTCCAGGGGAGATGAACTGGAAGCTGGGAGCCGATCTGAGGACTGGGCGCTTACCTAGACACACTGGGCTCACATTAAGGCACGCTGCGCAGTGTGCACTGGTCCCCGGACTCTGCACCAGCCAAAAACCCTTCAGCTCCTGTCTTTGTTTCGGTCCCTTCAGCAGGCCCCAGCCTCCCGATGAATCCAAGGTAGGGAGATGCACGGGGAACTGGTCCAGAACGCTGGGCTCCCATCAAGCCACACAGCATGCTGAGCACTGGTCCCCAGACTGTGCACCCCCCGAATTCCCTGCTGTTCCTGTCTTTGTTCCGTCCCCAAGACTCTACCACTTCTGTCTCCCTACCATCTGGATCCTCCGTGACTGTCAAGATTTCTGGTCCCTTATTTTCATATATGCTGAGCAACTGCTGGCTTCCTAGCTTCTCCTGCGCTGATCAGAAAGGATTCTCTCCCTTGTGTACAAGGAACTGGAATCTGCTCCATCCTACTCCATCGCCATCTTGACTCCTCCCTCCGTGCTCTCATGTTTTTATCCTTTACATTCACAACCTCTGTAATTGTACTTGACTTCCACATTGTCAGGGTTGACTGGATTTGCCATTTCTTCTGTAACCATAGTCAATCTTCCAAGGTTTTCTATAACTTGATTCAAGAACTGGAAAGCCAGAGATCAGCCTTTGCATTATGGTAGAAGAGCAGATCCAGGCATGTCCCTATAATCATGTTCTCCCACCTGGGGCACATGTGATGTTTGTCAAAGGAACACATTTCTACATTGTATCTGAGTGGATCCTCCATCAACTATGGTGCCTGTCCATACAACCTCATTCATGATTTCAGCCATCATCAATTTCAAAGATTCTCACTGTTAGAATCCTCTGTGTTTGGGGCACATTTATTTGGATGACCAATTGCTAGACCTGCCGCACAACTTTCCGGGGTTGGAACTCATGTCTCCCAGATTTCATGCCCTCCTCTTTCTTGGTTTACTTTCTTATACATTTCTTAATAAAAGATGCTTAGAAGATGAAACTGAAAATATCATGTTAAATCTTCATACATGTCTATTTTTCTAATGAATATTTTTTATAATTTAACGTGAGTCTTGATACTCTAAAGGTCTGTGATGATATATCTAAGTCTGTGCCTTTTTAAAAAAAAGTCATTGGTATCAGACACTTCCAATTTAGAGAGTCATGACCTTCACTGTCAGAAGATTGCACTGTTATTTTGTTAAAAATATGTTCATTTTCACTGTCCTCTCTGGAATTATTATTTGTCAGATTTTGACCTCTTGGATTTTTTTTCTCTCTATTACACGTTCTTATATAATTTGGAGCCCTTTGCCTTTTTATCGTACATTGTGAGAGACTTACCCAGTATCCAGAATTTCCCTCAACTTGTCTTTGAGGGGTTTTGGGGGATCAGGAATCTAGGGAGATACCATCATCACCACCATCACTTGAAATCTCAGAACTCTATGCTATTTTTAATAATCTATTCTTATTTTATGAATATCAACTACTCTTGGATTTCTCTAAGGATATTATTTAAAACTAAGGTTTGTTTTTCTCTTTATCATGAATCATCTCACTTTTCTCTGGTGTCATATTTTTTTCTATTTGTTTTTATAGGAGTCTTTCTTGTTGCTTTTGAAGGCTTACTTTAAAGGTGTAGAGACCCTTAGTTCTCTCCTCATTTTTAAGATGAGAGAAATAGAGAGTTTGAGCCCTGTGCACATAGGTGAAGCTTGTTAATGGTGAGCTTGACTCCAGCTGAGTAGGAAGGACTGAGCTGTGTGATGAGGAGTCCCTGTAGTACCCACATGAGGAAGACTTTTCTCTAATGCTCAGATCTCCACGGTGGCTTTTTAGTTCTCCCCCAGTGCAGTCAACCTCTTTGGAAAATATTCTCCTGAGTTGTTTATTTTGCTTATTTGTGTGGCCTGGAGAGAGGAGTCAGTAATTTTCTGGCAGCTGGGTAGTCTGTTCACCTAGGTAGGAGTGGAGAATGACAGGGCGAGTCATTGTTTTCTTCAGTCAATCTTCCTTCGGTAGCCTCCCTTCTCATTTCTGCATACAACATGAATGCAGAGAACAGACAAGTGCCTTCTCTGGGCATGAGTCTTTCTTAGCATCCCACCAGGACAGTCAGCCACCTCATCTGGCCATCAGGACAGAGTCCCCTCTGCATATCCTGGACTATGTTGGCTTCCTCTCAGATTTTGCCTGCCAACTCACCTTCATTTGTTTTGCATCTTGCAAAAATGTGGTGGAATTTCTCACTGCTCAATTACTCCTTTAATTCTCTTCTTTATTTCATTATGGCCCTTAAAAAGGGTATATTTCTATATGAGTTTGGAGCAGTTTCATAAGACAAAGTATAACTTTGCTAAATATTATCTCTGTTGCTGATAGAAGCTAGGTTGGAGGCATCACTTACAGTCTCTTAGCCAAGTATAGGCTTACTATTTCAAACAGAGTCTTTGATGTAACTTTAATTAAACACCCTTAATAGGAGAAGACATTGGAACAGAAAAGCATTTTCCCCACTAACATCTTCCAGCCTGCTTTTTTCTCTTACCTTATTTTCCATGACCACCCAGAGTCCTGGTTCGCCTCTCCAAAACAGGAGCTAAACATTTTGTCGAGATAGCCTTTCCTGCATCTTCATGGGGCTTTATAACCTAGGAGTCCTTGTGTGCAACAAAATTAAACAGCATCATAAAGATACAAATGAATAGAGACACACCAGTAATGAAACGCCAGCAATGTAGACATGCTTTGAATTTTAATGTAAATCCCACCAAATATCAAATTTCCAAAGAGGAATTAAAAATCAAAGTCCAAATCCACTTTCATGTTGAAGTCCAAAGACATTAAAGTTCAAAGGAATTAAAGTCTAAAAATCAATATTTCTTGCCATTGTGTGTTTAAGTTCAAAGTCCACAATTCTTGAGTTAACTAAAGTGTAAAAACAATTTTTTTCAACTTTCTTATTCTACACCGTCTTCACCAGAAGGATTTTCCATGCCTCCTCAAGGTCTGGTTTCTTCAGAAAGAAGAACTGCCTCACACTGAAATTGGTGGCATACTTTCAGAGCCTCAACAGATACATTATCTCGGTGTCAACTCCCACTCGTCTCACTGTTCAGGGTGTTCATAAACCTTGGCCCTTGCCCATCCCCTTTAGAAAAGAAGCCATTCCAAGCCCTAGGAGCAGTTACCCTATACACAGTTATATGTAGAGACCAGTTCCAGCTGAGACCATGGTAGCCGCTCAGTGGAGTCTGCATTGGTTGCCAATTGCTGCTACAACAAATTTCCACAAATTTTGCTGTTTAAAAAATGCAAATTAATATTCTTCCAGTTCTGGTGGTTAGAAGTCCAACCTAAGTCTCACTGGACTAAAATCAACACATCAGCTGAACCATGTTCCTTTCTGGAGACCTTAGGGGGCAGTCCTTGCCTTTTTTCAGCTTCTAGAGGCTGTCTGCATTCCTTGACTAGTGACCTACTTCCTATCTTCAAAGCCAGCAATATTACATCTTTGGTAAGTATTCCATAGACACATTTCCGTCTGACTGCTGTCAGCAATGGTTCTCCACTTTTAAGGACACAGGGGGTTAAATTTGGCCACTGGATAATCCAGGATAATCTCCAGGATAATCTCCCCATCCCAAGATCTTTAAATTACATCTTTAAGTCCCTTTTGCCCTATAAGGCAACATAGTTACAGATTCTGGAGATTAGGATGGGGGCATTGTTAGAGGACCATTATTCTGCCAACCAGAATTGAAGGACAAGTGAGTAAATGAAGATCTCTTTGGCTTTTGTTAATCAGGTGAGGCCAATCTGTTGGTGCCTGGCTTCCAGAGTCCACAAACTGACCTCAAATTGAATCAGGAGAAACAATCCCAGCAAACGGTTAATTTTGGTATTATGCATTGACCAGTTGAAGAGCACATGAGTCCATCCATGCATATTGTCTGCTTTTCAGGAAAATGGAATTGTAAACATTGTTGTCATCTTGCAACATGTAGATGCTGGCACACAGAGGGTGTGTGCTGATGACACACCTTCCACTATCACTTGCTAAACAGGTGTCCCTCCATCCTATGTTACACCAGCTATTTCTCTGCTTTGTACTATGAAAGCATGAGATCATCTGTCCTTACAGAGGCTTCAGAATCACCTCAACAAATTCCCAAGCTGAAGCTGCTCCTGCTGTTGCTGAAACCTGTGCACCCAGGAGCACCTGTGCTCCATGCTTGTTTGTGCTCAGGCCCTGAGATCCTCCTCTTCCTCTCCCCTCATGACTGCTATGATGGGGTGTGTTTCTGTGGTTCATTTCTCTCTACCAGTCCCCTGTAACTTTCAGGATGGCTCAGTCGAGTTTCTACCTGTTGACCCTCTTGACCTGATTCTTCAGGTGGACACACTGCTTTTGAACATATGTATGGATAGCAGTGTTTGCTGGAATGGAACCCTGCCTGCCCTTTACTTTCCCTTGGATCTCCAATCTGAAAGCATTGCTCTAGCAGTAACATGCATTTTCAATGTTCCTCTGGATTCCAGAACAAGAGTTGGCAGATTCAAAGAGTTACTATAATGGTAACTATTTTAGCTTGAAGGCTGCAAGGTCTCTGATACAACTCAATTCTACCTATATTAGGAGAAAACAGCAGTAGACAATACATAAACAAATAGCTGTGGCTATGTTTCAACAAAACTTCAACAAGTAGGTGGCTGGCCCCAAGGCCTTAGTTTGTAGAACCCTCTATTGCACCCTCTCTTCCACTGCCAAGTTCTGAACAAAATAAAGGCAGAAGCCACATTTTCAACTCATTACTACTAGAGGCCAGTAAGTACTGCTGGAGGTCCATTTCTAGGCCTGTTTGCCCAGAATTAGGCAGACATATTCACCCATGTACAGGTAGCATTTGGGTCAGGGCAGCCTTCGTTCCCCTCTGCCAGCCCCCTAGGACACACCCCATCAAGACCAGGGGAACCTGTGTTCCTGGGGGCCACGCATTCCCAAGAGGAGCAAAGGCAGAGTTGAACCAAGCTATGCATGCCCACAAATTACTTGGTAAGTCCCTCTACCTCCCAGGGGAGGAATGAGACGGGGTAGGAGACCCTGTGTTACATTAACTATGCTCCATTCACAGGCAGGAAGCAGCAGGTCTGGGGAAGAATCATTCCCCAACAGCCCATTGCTGTTAATTCTAATGGATCCCTGAAGGGGAGAAGAGACAAGTGTTGTGTTTGGTCTGCCTCTTGACCCCAACTCATCTCCTAACCAGCTATACATTGCACATTTTTTACAGAGATGCAGATTCTGCTCTTATGTCCTATCATTTTAAATATGTTAGAGTTCTCTCTCTGTAACAGATAGCCCAGTTATGTCCGAATGCAAAGGGCAAAAACTTACAATCCTCAGCACTAGAGCTGATCCCCAGTTTTCTCCCCAGCCAGGGTGAGTCTAATCAAATTAAGAAATTCACCTCATTAACTTCCTATCCATCCCCACTCTTAGTCCTAAAGATTGAAGCAGCTCTGTAGAGTGTGTATCTCATTTATTAAACAAATGTTAGTTGCATGTCTGCTCTGTGGCAGTGAAATTTAGGTGCTTAAGATACAAGGGTGAATGAATACCCAGGTACCCTATGGCTATAGACCATCCATAGAGTGCTCTTCCTGAAGGCCCAGGTGGTAATTAAGGCCTGTGTCCCAGGGATCCAGATGGAGAAGGTGAGAAAGAAAGGGCACAGTTGGGAGGGGTCTTGGACTTCAGTTAATGTACATAAAAATAAGGGAACTATATGAAGACATTAAGTGTAATTTCAATATCCATTGGCAGAACCGTTGCAGAGTGTTTCAAGCCTAAAACTCAGAGACCTCGTGGGGGTTGTGTTGTGGTAGGCAAGGCAGACAATAAACCTGTAATTTCAGGGAGTGGCAGGTGCTATGATAATCAATGAAGCAGGCCAAGGAGATTAGAAAGTGATAGGAATGAAGCTCGGCTTGAAGAAATGAAAAGACCCAAATAATGGTGTGTTAACTTAGATGAGAGTTTCTTGCTATTTCCCATAAATGAGGTATGGAGTTTAAGCGTTCCAGGGTGATCATTTCTCTCTGGCCCATATTCTTCAGAAACCCAGGCTCCTCCCAGTCACAGAGCATCCTTCCACATGGTGTGGCTCTCTTATTAATGACCAAGATGCTGGCATTTATATTCCAGTGAGCAAGACATTTTGATATAAAATGTGTTTAAAGGAGCTGTAGTTCATACCAGTTTATGCTGCGGTAAGATACTGACTTGTTGACTATGCATGTCAGCCTTGGAAGCCTGCTTTATGACACATGCCAGAAAGCAGGACACGGTGGCTGTTTCTAGGGCTGATATGTTCCATGATTCCCTGCCCTCTATATTCTTACTGTTCTGCAAAGTGCCTAACAGGAGAATCAAGGTATTCACTGCACTTTTGTATCCCAGGAAGGGATAAATAAATTTAGTTTTTGTGCTGGGTGCCCTGGATACAGCCAGACGCCCTCTGAGGCCAGATTTAAAGGAGGGTGCTCAGGGTCACATCTGTTGGGTGGCACATTCCCTAGACGTGTTTCCATGTCCTGCGTGCCTTACACCATGATTTTTCAACTCCCCCTGGTCCACTCCCCCAGAGTTCTGGGCCCCAAATACCCATGGTAATAGCCTGGCAATCTACATTTTTACCAAGGCTCTCAGGCAATTCTCACAATCATGCGTGTTTGAAGAACATCACTTTCTACTCTCTCTGGGACAACAGTGACCACTGTGGGCAGCCTCAGAGTGGTGGAGGGTTAGGAGGCATGGACATGTTTTGAGAGACACCAAAATAATTTGTTGCTGACAGTATTCAATAACTAAATTATCCAAAAATGGCTCATTTATTATTTTTTGCATATTAAAATGAATTTAAGGGTACCTCTTACTCAAATATGCTTGTTTATGTGGGAGAGAAAAAAGTGTTAGTCACCTCTAACAAACTTAGCAGAAATTGTCTGTAGCAGTCCCTTAAGTTACAGTCAGCAGTAAGCAACACTATCTGTGGCACTGTTTGCCGGGGTGGGGCTTGCACCTGTCATGGTCCTCTGCTTCCTGCAGATCCTCCCGGGTTCCATCAGAACCTCTGTACTCCCATCCGAGCAGACTGCCCATCATCCATTTTAAATGTAGTGTCATCAGACTGAGGTTGCCTTCACTTCCAGTCTCCACAATCACTGGTGCTGATGATATGAAGCATACCTGTGTTTATCTGGAATTCAAGGTGTGCGAAATGTTCTAAAGGTTCAAAGAAAAGTGTTGCCAAGTGCATTCTTTTCTATTTGCCCAATGGAAATGTACGGTGCATTTCACTTGTTAGGTCTGACAATGCATAACTGATTTGTGCATCTACGTTGTGACTCACTAGTTACAAGTTAATTAGAAACACTTTTCCCTAATTATGTTTGAGAGTTTGCTCTATTTGCTCTACAATTATCACAAAAATTACATTAACTAGTGTTAACGAACACAACATGGAAATCCCCACTGGATGCTGGAGGAGAGGGCAGAATGAAAGAATGTCTGCCTCTCCTGCCCAACACCTGGTTTCCTTTCCAACAGATGTTTGTATTTGTTGCTCCTGATGAAATGTTCAAAATAAACGTCCTTCCTGGTTGTTGCTTAGAGGATGAAACTCAACCCGGCGGGGAGAAGCTTCAGCTTCGTTTGTTTCACTTGGTGACTCGCTCTTCCCATGGGCTGCCCATCATGGCTCGTGGGATGTTTGCCGTCTCGGCAGCCGTGTGCCAGTAGCTAGGCATCCTTCTAAGGGAGTTCGTAGAAAAATGATCTCTGGGAAATGATTTCTTGACACAGGGACCTGTGTTGTGGAGACCTCTAGTCCCAGAAAAATAAGGACTTTGTCCTTAGCGGCTGACTTTTCTGTCCACCTTTTTTCTTTTCTATGGGCTCCGCTCTGTGTCTGAGCAGCACAATGTGTAAGGTGGCAAGGGCAAAATAAAATATAAAAATGATGCAGACATGAGCTTGGTTCTCAGGCAGTTGTGGATCAAGCGTGAGAGGGTGCACACACGGGTAACTCTTCTGTGAAGTCAGCGCCGAGAGAGGGCCAGGGGAGCTTAGAGAGAAAAGAGAATTCTCAGTCAAGATGAAGGAAGACTCAATGGAGAAAGTCATATGGGTAATGGATTTTAAAGATGGACATGAGTCTTTTAGACAAGATTGGGTGCATTCAGGGTGCTATGGCTGTCGACGGACATGAGTCTTTCACATGATAGTAACATGGGAATGAAACATGAGGCAAGCAAGTTGTAGGGGTGAATTCCCCATACATCCTCATAGAATCACTGCTCCTTGAATTGAATAACTTTGTGTCATTCTTAGTGTGTGTGGCTGAGCACACGCACACTGGCACACAGACTCCCACACAGAGTAGGCCCCTTCTGTATATCTGCTGTTTTGACCTTCCATGCATCAAGGCCTAATGCTGCCTGCCTCAAAGGGTTCTATTCTCCTCCATGTGTACTTGCTTTTTAATACCTTTCTAGGAGCCGAGTGCCTTTGGAGGGAAGGGAATTATGAGGATAGTGCTTGCTAGTTTTCCATATAACTTGCCTTACTTCACACATATGTTGGTAGAAGTACTCCTAGGGTCAACATTGTTCTTTCTCTTCAATGAGAGAAAACTGGTACAAAGTAAATATTAATTCACAGTAGTGAACAACAATTAATTTATTGAGTGAATGACAGTTGTCCAACCTAAAAGTTTTTAAATCACTATTTTTAAAACATAGAAATTTGCACATCAAAGTTTGCAGTACTTCACACACAGCCATCCGGTGACAAACACTAGTATTCCATCACCGATTCATGCCAGCCAAAGAGCCACTCACCCTGCACAGCATTTGGCTGTCATGCATGTTGGATTGATTTTTGAGAAAATGGATTTTAATTCATAAACTCAGTTCCATTTTCAAGGGGCATACTCATCTGTTCACAAATATAGTATCCAAAGCTTATCTTTGCAGTTACTTCATTAAAAGCAAACATGAGCTTTCACTCTGATGTGGTTTCCAGATACTGGTGGCCGCCAGCTTAAAATAATTTGACTTAGGATTTTCCACGTCTATGATGGTGTGAAAGCCATATGCATTCATATGAGACCATGCTTCAAATTTAGAATTTTGATCTTTTCCAGGCTAGTGATATGTGGTAAATACTCTCTCGTGATGCCAGGCAACAGAAATTAGCCACAGCTCCAATCAGCCACATGATCAGGGGGATAAATGACAGATACACGACAGTGCACCCTGTTGCCAGCAGTTTGGAGATTGTGTTCTGAGCACACTTAAGGTGGGCTAGGCTGAGCTCTGATGTTTGGTAGCTTAGGTGTATTAAGCGCATTTTTGACTTCAGATGGGTTTATCAGGACATAACCCCATCCTAAGTCAATGAGCAAGCGTCTACTTATATTAAACCATAAATTTACATTCATAAGTATCAACAGTAAGAAAAGCTACTTGTGTTCCTGACATTTTATGTTAAGAGGTTTTTTAGATTAAAAAAATTGTCCTCTATCTTTTATTCTTAATTCAAAATTCTTTCTCTGTAAATTGAATGAGAAGTAATAATATGCTTGGAAATCTGAGGCTCAGAAATGGGGATCCAAAGCAGTAAAAAAAAGTTTATTGATACAAAGAAGCCTTGGATATTAACTGGAGCAGTTTTTGTTTCGCTTTCATTCTTCACTTGATTTTAAGTGCTCTCATAGTCTGGATGGATTAAGTGTTTAATTTTATATTGGCTCCAAGCATGTACAGGACAATGAAAGAAAAGAGAGTTAAAAAGAGAGAAGAAAACTAAATACAGTTGCTTTGGCCGTGGAGCCTCAGCTTTGTGGCACCTCCCCCAGAGAAAGAGTGAGCAGGGATGGAGACACCTCCTCTTAGCTGTTGGCCCTGGAGGCTTTTGCTGATAGGTGTGGTCACTTACAGACACTGGATCACATGCCCCATGCACTGAGCACATGCATAGGCAGCCTGGTGTAAATTTACTTTATCTTCCATGACACTTGCAGGAGGCTTCCTAATGCCTTGTTAAATTAACAGGAAGTAAACATTTGGGCTTAAGACACAGTTGTAGTTATGTGATGAACAGGAATCCTTTAGGATTTTCAATCAGTCTGTCAATTTGATAATTTTCTGCAAAACTGCCCTTGCTATTAACTTGTCTATTGGAGTGCATAAACACTGATGTGAAATTGTATTGTCATGTATAAACTTCACATTGAACATGATTAGGTATTTTTAACTTGAACCTGATGAAAATAGGATTGAAAAGAAAGAAATGATCATGTGATCCCAGGATGAGACTTCTCCCAGAAGCAAGGCCCAAGTCTGATTAAATAAGCCACACATCCTTGAAAGGCAAAGAATACCTTTTTGCTGTTTGCTGACGAACCTCCAAACACCAGGGTCTTATTAAAAGTCCTTTTACCTCCAGGGAGTCCCCTCGCCATTTCTAGGTAGCTTTGCTAAAGCTTCCATTAGAGCTGTGATATTATATAACACGATTTGAGTTGCTATGGAAACAGCTATATCTATGCAAATTACTTTCTAAAATATCATTAGGCCACAGAAAGTCTGTCTGATGTGAAATTTTCGAGGCCTCCAGCCCACAGCTCCTCTTAGCATCATGCCTCCCTTCTAACTGTTCTCAATCTCTTTATTTTTTGCTTAATTACAACTTTCTTTTTTAAAAATTCAGTATATTTGGGTAACATTGGTTAATAACATTGTATAAGTTTCAAGTGTACATTCGTATAATACATCACCTGAGTATTGCATTTGTTCACCACCCAAAGTCTGGCCTTCTTCCATCACCAGCAGTTTGACCACCTTTGCCCTCTTCTGCATCCCCATCCTTCCCCTGTGGTACCCACCATTCTGTTGTCTGGGTCTCTGAGTTTGTTAGGTCTTTGCTTTCTGTTTTATATTCCACGTATGAGTGAAATGCTATGGTTCTTGTCCTTTTCTGTCTGAATCATTTCATTTAGCATAAGACTCTTAAGACCCCTCCAGATTGTTGCAAATGGCATTCTTTTTTATGTCTGAGTAGTATTCCATTGTATTTATGTAATCTTTATGCAGTCAATCCATCAAAGGGCATATTAGGTTCTGTCCATCTCTTGTATCTGGTGAATAATGTTGGAGTGAATATAAAGTGTACATATACCTTAATGAATAAATCTTTTCAATTTTGGGGTGGAGATACCCAGAACAGGGATTGCTGGGTCATATATGACCCCATTTCTTTTGCAAATAACTATTGAATCCTTGAGAGAGATCACCAGCACTACAAGTTGGAGGAGTTAAGTTGAGGGCAGTCACCTGCATTCAGAGTTTTGAGAGCATCTGTGGATTGTAGAAGAATAAATGTACCTATACATAGATGGGGCAAGAAAGAGACTGAAGTTAAGGAAAATCTACTTAAAATGCTAAGTATCTCCCATTCATCTCTCTTCTCTGAAAAATGAAAAGCACTAGCATGCACACTCAAGCATGCACACACACAAACAGGTGTGCACATGCATCCATAGGCATGCACACACTGGTGCACACACACACATAAAAATGCCTGTGCCATGCAGGCATGCCCACGCAAACACATACATGCCAACAAGCACACACAGAGGCATACTTACATGCATCATTCAAGGAGACTCTGTTTGTCACACATTTATGTCCCTCACACAGCCCCGTCTGCCACTCTGTACTAGAATTGCTGTCCCCAGCTTTGTTTATGTGTCTATTTTATACACTAGGCTTAGCAGGAACCTCCACCGTGCTACCAGGCTTCGTAGTTTCCCCCTCTAGTTGCCACTGCTCCCCTGGGCGTGGCATGCAGTGCTCTGCTGGTTGTCACAGCCTCAACTGCTGCTCCCTGAGCAAAGTACTCCCACAGGTGTCTGCCCTGAGCCTCCAGGAGGCTACATTAGGAAGCAGTTTGTAGCTCAGAGAACAAGAAATGCCCACTGCCCTTTGCATTACAATTTGTTCTGGAGTCCCTTAACAGTACTGCACAGGCCCCAGGCATTACAAAAATAGTTTTTACCCATCTTTACCTGGTGCCTTTCTGGTTGCTGAGTGGGGAAATATTCAAGCCATGGCTCCCACTATGGTCCTTGAGGCCACACTCCGCATTTCTGCATCCTGCTCATGATACCTGGTGACTGGTTTTCACTCACATCAGTTCTCTCCTTGGAGAATTTCCCACCCCATCTGCCAGTCTCTTCCTAGCTCTCCTCACCTCCTTAGATGCACCCAGGTACCCACAGTGCACAGGGCAAAAGTTCTTCCCCAGAACTACCTCCTGGGCCTGCCAACTAACCACCTCCTGGGCCCACCAGCCCCTGTCTCCAGGCTGCCAGAGCACTGATCCTGTCTGAACTCAGCAGTGGATGGAAGTGTCAGCTCAGATGTGACCCGGCACCCCACTGCACAGGAATCCTGTAGCCCTTATAAGTGGGCACATTTCAGGTCAGTGCTCTGAGGAGCCAGCTCACACGGCCAGGTTTGCTATGAAGGGGCAGGTCCAAGCAAGTCCCACCAGCTAAACTCTCAAGCAGAGATGGAGAATGGACTGGTGGTACCTGCCTTGCGGGGTCAGGGGCATTGATAGACCAGCCTGCATCCTTGCAGGCATCCTGGTGCAAAGGCTATCCATTGTGTCAAGCACATGAGCATCATTTATGCTTCAAGGTATAACATTTAACAGTGAGTCCTAAATCAGTCATGGTCATCTTTTTTTCCTTTTAATGCTTCAATTGTTAATTTAGAATTCAACCTTCACAATGAATGTATTACATGTTAAGCCCATATTATCCTACTTTCTTTGTTAGTTATGTAATTAGTGACCTCTGCTCAGCCTTCTTTCCATGGTCAGTGTTCTTTTTCCTCAAAGAGCAGAGTCCATAATTCATGATTCCCAGCAAGGGGAAGTGGGTCACTGTCACTACCCCTACACTGGGATGAGAAGGGGACATTCAAAGTCTAACACTGCATGTCCCAAACCAAGAGTTCTTTCTTATTTAAACAGAATCAATTTGGAATATAAATGCATGCTTTCCCCATGCCAACTATATAGATACAGGTAGGTAGGTAGGTACGTAAGTAGGTAGGTAGGTAGGTAGATATTATCCAGGTTTACGTCCTCTCAGAATACATTAAGCCTTATTGGGAAGGTGTAAATTAGACGAAATGTCCTCAGACTTACTTCTAGTGGAGGTCAAAATACCACATCTCTTTTAACACCACATCCCTTGTAACAAAACATCTCTTTGCATAAAGAATTGGAAGTGTTATAGAATGCCAGTGTTTTGTATATGTAAATATATATATTTAAAGTCATAGTTTTAAATTGGTAGCCTGGTTTTAAAGAGTAGAGCACAGTGTTCTGCTTTGATCTTCAAAAAGAAATGTCCCGTGATTTATGTTAAAATGTTTCCATCCAGGAAAATATGGCCATCTGAAATCAAGAAAAATTAATCAAGCTATGAACAAACATACCAACTCCATAATTAATAAATAATTGTAAAACACATGAGTTATCTCTGTGAGCTAATTTTAAATAAGAATTTTGAATGTGTAAACTACTGTAGTTATATAGTCTCAAAAACACCAGCAAGACATAGTTGTTTCTTTCTCTCCTTTTTTTTAAGCACAGGTCTTCCTAAAGGCTAAATTTAAGTAAGATCCATGATATATTATATTTGTCTTCTTTGTACACTAAATCAGCAAAAAATTGTTATATTTTTCCACAATGAAATGATTAAATGTGATTCCTCTCATTCTAATTAATTTTAACGACAGAAATCTATATACTATAAATATATAATTTTATGGACACTTTTACAAATAGTAAAATTCTACTAGGCTTTACTGACTTCTCTCATCTCACATACTCCTCATTTGCCCATCCCTTCATTTTGATGGTACCATCTTCCACCATGAAGTGTTAGTGATCATACTCCCCTCCACTGTTGATATTACAGATTTCCAATACACATTATAAAGCAGAGATTTGATATTATCTCCTTGAGGGCAGAGAAAGTGTCCTACTCATTTTCGTATCCATGATTCTTGACTCAGCACATAGTTGGAGCTCAATGAATCCCTCCGGGATTAATTTGTTGGAAACTCTATTCCAATCTCCCCCATGTTGAGCTGCATATATATGTCTGCATATCACAGATATATCAGCTAATAACCACTGTTACTTCCTCCTTGCAGGTTCCTGAGAGGAAGGTTAGAACTGTGGCAGATTTACTCCTGTGCACTGACTGTTCATTTGTCTCTGGTTTCACCATGAGAGCTCACTGTGTGAGTTATCCAGGGTGACAGTATCTTAATGTCTCTGTAGAGTGCCAAGGATTGGAGTGGGCAGTGGGAAATCTCACTTCCATCTCAAACAAAATAAACCCAGCTTTAATTCTAGGCCAAGTTTTGTGTTTTTCAACTCTTGCTTTTCTACTTTATTACCTTCACCACCACCTCCACCAGTATCACCACCACCTCCACTACCTCCACCACCATTACCATCATTATCAGCATCACCAGCACCATACTAGTGGCTACTAGGAATTAATGTTTGTGTGTGTGTGTATACTACACACACACATATATATAATATAAACAATGTGACATAGTTTTCAGATTAATTGGTGCATGTGTTCTTGTAATGAAATTGAGGATACTTCCATCTAATGACATGGTTTTATCATCACAAACCATAATTCATTCAAAGCAATAATTGAGAAAGCTAATTATGGCCATAAAGAACAACTCAATCTGATCCTGGCTGGTGTAGCTCAGTGGATTGAGCACGGGCCTGAGAACCACACAATCACAGTTCAATTCCCAGTCAGGGCACATGCCTGGGTTGCAGGCTGGTTCCCTGCGGGCCAGTTCCCAGCAGGGGACGCAGAGAAGGCAACCATACATTGATGTTTCTCTCCCTCTCTCCTTCCCCCCTTCCCCTCTAAAGATAAATAAATAAAATCTTAAAAAAAAAAAAAAAAGAACAACTCAATCTGAAAAACTACAAAGGTTTTTTCTGCAAAATATTTTTCAAAATGTAAATGGATCATATGAACATGAATAGTAAATATCATGTAGTTTAATGAGGGCATATTGTATATCTAATAGCTCTGAGCAAAATCAAAACAAATGATAGCCCTCAAAATCTCACTTCCCCTAAATATTGTTTTAGTCCCCAGGACATGATAGGTAAAAGCTGTTCTTAAGCATCTATGATGCATATATTTTGTACATTTATTTGTGTGTGTATCTTGATTAATTTTTCTGTTATAAAAGTCAAGTGTCAAATAAGCAGTAACTTAGATCCTTGAATAGACCATGAATTTTTAGCATTGTTTGGGATAAACAGAGGTGGTACAACAGTCAAGTTATTGTGGTATTTCAAGCTAGAAATTATGAATCAGAGTCATAACAATAGAGTCCAATTATGATAATACTGGTCCTGAGTTCCCATTGTTGGAGTTGCGCTTCACAGAGTGGTGTGGAGACAGATAGAAATTACTAGATAGGTAAGTAGGAGCTTATTCCATGAGTGAATTCACCCTGCTTTTTGATCACACCAATGCTACTGCCCTCAACCTGAAAATTCAATGGATATGCTTAGTCAATTGGACATCTAGAGCTCTATACCCTTAGACTCTAGCAACAGAGAATAATAGTGTCTGCCATTGAAATAGTGGGTAAATGTTAATATCCATTGTCAATAATGGATGTGAGGTCTGTCCAAGAGGTATCCAATATGTAATATGAAAATTAGAGACATTTATTAAAGAAGATACAAGAGACAAGAAACATTGTACAAAGGACAATGATGTCTCAATCCCCTTCAAAGTAGGTACCTGGGGATCTCACAGTTCTCCTAATCACCATCAGCTGCCCCATCATATTTTTCTTGAATCTCATGATGGTCTGAAATCTCTTCCCTTTCAAAGGTGATTTTAGTTTGGGGAAAAGCCAGAAGTCACAGGGCACCAAATTGGGCTGTAGGGCAGCTGAGTAATGTGGGTGATTTGATGTTTCACCACAAACTGCATAAGATGTGATGCATGAGTGGGTGTCTTGCTGTGATGAAGCTGCCAATCACCAGTTGGCCATAGCTGAGGCCTTCTGAATCATCCAAATAGTTTCCATGGAGGAATGGTCAAGCTTCACGCAAAATTATTTGTATTTATTTTTAAAAATATTTTATTTATCTTTAGAGAGAGAGGCAGGGAAGGAAAAAAGAGGGAGAGAAACATTAATGCGTGGTTGCCTCTCATGCCCCCCCCCCACTGGGGACCTGGCCTGCAACCCAGGCATGTGCTTTGACTGGGAATCAAACCAGCGACCCTTTGGTTCGCAGGCCCGCACTCAATCCACTGAGCTACCCCTGCAAGAGCTTCATGCAAAATTTGATGTGGATTCATTGCTTTACTCACTCAGTCATTTTGAATGTGACAGCCACACAGTACACATTCTCACTCAATAGCATCTATCAACCCCAGTGACTAGTACAGTGAAGTCATCATTGTTCATTTATGCACATTCTAGTCCACTTTCCTTGGCTGCCAGGTTACATCGATGTCATGCAAACTATCCTCCTTTTATTAGCAATGGCTGGACTTATTCCTGACAGATCTCATATGTCTGTTGGCTACAGGATCCCAAAGCCTCTTTACACATGCTGGTATAATTGTTTAAATTTGTTCCTGCCAGGACACAAGGTAGAAAAATCATGTCAGTTGAAAACTATCACACAGACAACATCACTTGAATTTTAAAAAGAAGAATTAGTAACAGAAAACAAATGAATTAAAAAGTGCCATTAAAAGTGAAAGGGACTTGGGAGACTGGGTAAAAAGAAGGTGAAAGGAATAAGCAAATACATATACACATAGACACAGACAGCACTATGGTGACAGCTAGAGGAAAAGAAGGGTGGGAGGAGCTGAAATAGGACCCAGGGAGGATGAATGGGGGTGGAAAGAGACCTCACTCTGGGCGATGGGCGCCCGTGCAGTGTGCATTGCCGATGGTGTTGTGATGAGCTGTACACTTGAAACCTGTATGGTTTCGTTAACCAATGTTACCCCAATAAACTCAATTTTTAAAAAGTGAAACCTGACTGGTGTGGCTCAGAAAAATGTCATCAGTTCGATTCCCAGTCAGGGCACATGCCTGGGTTACAGGTTCAGTCCCCAAGCAGGGCATGTATAAGAGGCCACTGATTGAGATTTCTCTCTCACACTGATGTTTTTCTCCTTCTCTTTCTGTCTCCCTTCCCCTCTCTCTAAAAATAAATAAATAAAATTATCTTTTAAAAATGGAAATGTTAGGGTCAATAGACTAAGGGTTACAAATAGTAAAGATTAGAAATAAGACAAATAATGTTTGTAAGCATCAATACTACTTCTGATGCCTTCTTAATTCTTCAGGGTCTTCACAACTTTGCACCTTTTAATAGTGTTATTTATGGGTTTAGTCCCATGCATGGACCAACTGAGAAATAAAATAACAAGAAATATGAACTGCCATTTCAGAAAACAACATGCAGGCAGCTAGTGTGCTCATAAGAAGTTTAATTAAGAAGAATGCCAACAGGAAGGAGACAGGGTGCTTGGGATTAGGTCTCTAAAGATGAAAGTAATTGCTGGCACGCAGAGCCAGGCAGGGGCCGCCAAACAGGCCCTGCTGGTGACAGGGTCAGGCGTCCAGCCTTCCTGGAGAGCATCTGGCAGTGCGCCTTCCTGTTTGCAGTGTGGAAGCTCTTGGCCCTGGCCAGGTAGCCCAGCTGATTAGAGAGTCATCCTGATATGCTGAGGTTGCAGGTTTGACCCCAGGTCAGGGCAAATATAAGAATCAACCAATGAATGCGTAAATAACAAATCAATGTCTGTCTGTCTCTCTCTCTCCCCCCGCCCCCTTCCTTCTTTCCTTTCTCCCTCTCTAAAATAAATTTTAAACATGCAAACTCTTTATCCAGCAACTTGGGTTTTAGGAATGTGTAGTGAGGAGCTATTAAAAGAATCTTCAGAGCAAACAAGCTAATATATATAGAAAGCATTTAAAAATCACAATTAACAGCCATTGTCAGCAAAAATAAATAAATGAAAACAACTTCAATGTCCATCAGTATACATACAGTTGGAAGAAAATGGTCCATCAAATAGAACACTACCAGACATTAAAAATTAAGATGCAGCTACACATTTGTTGATACCCAAATATGGCTATGACATATGTTGAATGCAAAAATCAAGTTAACTAGCATGTGAGCTGTGGTTCTGTTTCTATAAAGTGACACGTGTGAGTAATATGATAAGCATAGGAATATGCATAAGCATTTTCCCCTAAATCTGATTACCTCTAGGCAGATTATTTTTTACTTTATCCTTTGTCCCTTTTTAACAGACCGATGATTTTAAGGTTACCATGTGTTAATACTATAATCAGAAAATATAACACTATTATTATCTTAGAAAACTTAAAATATATATCAAAACATGCATTTGGGGGGAACATGCAGTTGATAAAATTTAACTATCATGTAAAAGGGAATTTTATATGCTACGTATTCATATGGAGAAATTGCTAGTGTCAAGAATAGACACATTCAGAAATGTGATTTGAAACAGACAAAGCATAGAACTTCCAGTGTTGACAGAATGACTCAGTGAAATTGCCTTCGGTTCTCAGAAAACAATGTATTTTTTATACTAACCTAAGGGTTAGTCAACAGATAAATGCATTACACGTGTTCAGCACATTCAACAGTATTTCTAAAAGTCATCGTATCAATTCTGTAATTTTACCGGAATAAATAATGCCAAATGTCACATAGCATTTAAATAAGTAAGACTGTCACTTTTTCCTAAATTGTTTTCCGAAAATCCTATTACACTTTGCATTCCAGTCATAATCGGGGCCCTGTCACTATGCACACGTCGCCATACTCTGGTTGTGCTGCCATGGCTTTGATTCAGGAAATACCTAAACTAAGTGATTTTGTTCCTTCATGTCGTTTGTTCTGCTTGTAGTCACTGAACACATGCCATAATGATCAACTGAATAACTCGTTTTCATTTGTCCTCAGTCAACCCAATGGCGGGCCTAAAACAGATGCTTTTAAACGAGACCTGTGGTTCAGTTTTTTATTCATGCCCATAATAAAAAGAGAACTTGAACATTCAGATTACCTGTGATATTAAAAAAAAAGACACTTCAGCAACTAACAGAAGAGGCCTCCTTTCAAACTCAAAAGGAGTCATGTTTCCCAAGGCTAAAATGTTTATAGTGCTTTTCTTCTTTATGCCAAACTGCCTTCAGCACCAGACTCTAGATGTAGGCATGCTTAAGACCAGCCCTGGGCATTTGAATCTCTATTTAAACTCTATTGCTGTGACTTTCAAACAGTCCTGCAGCTTTAACTTCCATGTGGAGGGCTCTAAATTTATATCTCTGGTCTGTGCTCCAGACTCGTACACCCAGCTGCCTCTTGACATCTCCATGGGCTGCCTCACCGCACTGCCAAGTTAACATATCCCGCACTACAAGGCACATCGCCCTCCAGGCCGTCTCACCCCTGTTGTTCAAGGCGAGAGCTTTCCCATGTGCCCCCACCCTGCCTCTAGCCCTTCTGCCACTTCCAGCTCTGCTGACCGGATTATTTCTCCCCTGGAATTCGGAAGTAGCCTTCCCACTGGTCTGCTAACTTCTGACCTCATTTCAGCCCATTTTCTGCTGAAAGCTTTCAGACTGATGTCTTTAAAAGCCAACCGTCCTTTTGGGGGGATGGAAACATTTTGGAACTAGATAGAGGTGATGGATGCACAACATTGTAAATGTACTGCACATGTTAACAGGTTAATTTCATGTTAGGCAAATTTCATAGTAATTTTTTGAAAAGATTTTTAAAAGTTACCCTTGTGGTTGGGTGACCAATTGGGAATTTGTCTTGCACCTTATTTTTTAGCTGTGAGTGTGCCAGGAAGGAATGAAGCATTATAAGAGCATAACATATAAAACATGTTATGACATTATGACTTAATGATGTCCCACTTTAGTTGTGGATAAAACAGAAACTTTTTAGCATGTGTCCCCTGTTTATGCACCCTATTCAGGGTTTCAGAAGGACACATAAGGCACACTCAGCTAAGATTCAGGAGAGCTTTTAATGAAGGGCCTCTTTCCCAAGGTGTGGGCAGAGATAAGGGACTGAACATGCATGGTGAGGTGGCTGGTGACTGATTAGTGGAAAGAGTGGAAGGAAATGATATTTCCAGAGCCCAAGAGATGTGGATGAATGGAGAGCATGTGCTCTAACCACAGAGGGTATCATCCCGACAGGCATGACTAATGTGGATTGTGGGGAGCAGAAGCACCCCCACTCTCTCCTCCTGCTGTCTCAACTCCCACTGATCCTTCCCTTGGCTGAACCCAACTGAAAGCTGGAGGGCTTAGGTGCCTAGAAGATTCAGCACAGGGTACAGATTTTTTTCAAGCACAATGGGAGTCCTCATTGTAGATGGTATTAGACATCCTGGTGTGGTAGATAGGGAACTGATAGGACACTGAAAATCAGATGCCTTGAACTTACAATGGAACATCAATTTTCCTATCTAGACACCTAGAAACAAAAGCACAGAGGTTTCTCTCGACTCTGAAACTGGAAGAGTATCTACAACCCACTCTCTTATTGAAGTTCTCACTTTAACTATCTAGTCCTTGCTGAACACTCAGCTAAGCATGGATGGAGAGAGCGCCATGCCTAGTACTCCACCCCAAACACTGTCTAGCTATACAGACCTCCCTCACATTTTTCTAAATAGGATATTCTCTCTGCCTGACTTGACTTTTACAGAGCTTTTGACAACCTGGTCTCAGGGGCCCCACTAAAGCTCCTCGGGGCTGGAGACCACTGCTGTCCTTTTACCACTGTGTCCACAGCTGTGCAGAGGGACTGTGCCAAAATCCGCCCAGGTCTGTGGAATTGAATTTTTAAAATAGATCTTATTGATTATGCTATTACAGTTGCCCCATCCCCCCCTTCATTCCCCTCCACCCTGCACACCCTATCCCACCCACATTCCCCCTCTTTACTTCATGTCCATGTGTCTTAAGTTCTTTAGCTTCTCCATTTCCCATACTGTTCTTGCCCACCTCCTGTCTGTTTTCTACCTACTATCTATGCTACTTATTCTCTGTACCTTTTTCCCTCTCTTCTCCTCCCACTCCCCTGTTGCTAACCCTCCATGTGATCTTCATTTTTGTGGCTCTGTTCCTGTTCTAGTTGTTGGCTTAGTTTGTTTTTGTTTTTATTTTAGGTGTGGTTGTTAGTAATGTGAGTTTGCTGTCATTTTACTGCTCATATTTTTTATGTTTTAACATTTCATGTAATAAGGGCTTGGTGATGATGAACTCCTTTAACTTGACCTTATCTGAGAAGTGCTTTATCTGCCCTTCCATTATAAATGAAAGGTTTGCTGCATAGAGCAATCTTGGATGTAGATCCTTGCATTTCATGACTTGGAATACTTTCTTCCAGCCCTTTCTTGCCTGTAAGCTCTCTTTTGAGAAATCAGCTGACAGTCTGATGGGAACTTCTTTGTAGGCAACTGTCTCCTATCTCTTGCTGCTTCTAGGATTATCTCTTTCATTTTAATGTTGGGTAATATAATTATGATGTGAACACCTAAGGCTCCACCCCTCACTGTGCAACAGGTGCAACAAGACAAAAAAAAATGGCCCAAATGGGAGAATAGATCAAAGCTCCAGAAAAAAATACACCTAAGCAATGAAGAGATAGCCAACTTATCAGATGCACAGTTCAAAGCACTGGCGATCAGGATGCTCACAGAATTGCTTGATTTTAGTTGCAAATTAGATGAAAAAATGAAGGCTATACTAAGTGAAATTAGGGAACCAGTAGTGATGGGAAGAAAACTGGGACTCAAGTCAATGGAGTGGACCAGAAGGAAGAAAGAAACACACAGAAAAGAATGAAAAAACAAGAATTCAAAAAATGAGAAGAGGCTTAGGAACCTCCAGAACATCTTTAAATATTCCAACATCTGAATTATTAGGGGTACCAGAAGGGGAAGAGGAAGAACAACAAATGGAAAAGTTACTTGAACAACTAATAAAGGAGAATTTCCCCAATCTGGCAAAGGCAATAGACTTCCGGGAAATCCAGGAAGCTCAGAGAGTCCCAAAGCAGGTGAACCCAAGGAGGAACACACCAAGGCACATCATAATTATATTACCCAAGATTAAAATGAATTCTTAGATGGCTTGCTCACACTAGGAGGGAAGCAATCCTGTTAGACAATGAATATTGTGTCTAGTGAATGGATGAACAATCACATAAATGAACACATAGAGGACCGAGTGAAGTTGTTGGGTCATGACATCAAAGCACAAAGATCTCCAATTATGAAGCTCACTGGGCACTTCCCTTTAGTCCTAACAGATAGTTTTTCTGTGTTCATCAGAAAGAAGTCACAGTAGAGAAGCTGACATTGAGGAACTCACTTAAGTTTACCTGGGCTGAGATGTCGTAACTGCCACTGGTTCTTCACTCTGCCTATTTTTTTAAAAAGTCTTGGTGGCAGGGGCCTCCACAGACCACTCACATCAGAATTTACTGAAACGAAGCCTGTGCACAGGTGTTTTCTTAATTTCCCCACGGCCAATAAGATAACTACCATTCTAATGTGAGACAACGATTGTCCAAACAATAACTGTCCATTTGATTGTTGAGAAATGTATTTTTATTCAGTTAACATTTTAGGGGGCATTTACTCTACAGCTGGACCCATGGACATTAACAGTATCACCCATTACCTATTCATATCTGCAAGACTTTGGTCGCTCTCTCCATACCTCGATGCCTCAGTCCTATTTTCTGGCTAATTCTCCTCCCTCAAGGGCCAACTGAAGATCCTCTTCTTCCATGTACCCTTCTGTGATCCCTTCCCTGGGTGACCTTTTGTCACCTGAATGTCACAACACACCCTCTCTGACAGTTAGTGAATTCTATCAAAAACAACCCAACTGTAAATTTTATTTCTGATTATAAACATATATGTTTTATCTCCCTGAGAAGATGCTGCTTAATTTACTATATATTACCCACAGTGCCTAGCAATACTTTGTTTTCATAGGCACTCACAGAATGCTGAAAAATTAAAACCATAGAAATGGCACAAAGAAAGGAAAGTTCCTCAAATCTCTGCTCTGGGTAGCAGATTAGTTTGGGGAGTATGAGGGGGAAGAAAATTTGTCTGGAGGAAAATATGCAATAACAGATGTTCAGATTTGGAGTTATGGAAACGAAATTCAGAAATATAAATTTGAGAGTGATCAGCAGAGATTATAGTTGAGTCTTCATGTTCTTATCTACTGCCATCATATTTTCTGTGAAAAATAACCTGAGAGAAACTGTATTTATGTCCCAGCTGTGTCTCTCTTGTTCGTTAGCTGTCCTTGGGAGATTTTTGTAACCTCTTAAATCTTAATTCTGAATCTATAAAGTGAAATCAATAGCACTGCCTCTCTCCCAGAATTGGAGAAAGGATTTAATAAAACAGTGCATGTGGCATAGTAATGGCTCAATAAATGAGGGTTATGATTATCATTGCTATTATTATGGTGGAGCAGCAGTATTAGACAATTTCAATTTAACTGAAAATAAGACCTAGTTTTCAAATTAGCGTGGTGGATAGAGGAAGAAATTTAGTTTTAAAATTACCCTGCCTCTCTGTCTGGTTTTTGTTCAGTGTTTTCCATGTTTGTATATTTTTAAAAAATAGAGGTCAGCAGAATTAAGTGTTTGCCAGAAAAATTATTTGTGAAAGTTGTTTCAAAACTGAATGTTCTTCATTCTGTGAACTCAAATGACTTCTTGAAGTTGCCCAAGCTACCTGACCTGAGGCTAAAAAGAAACTGGCAAAAGATGAAAAGCAGAACCTTCTCTTGTGCTCATCTGTGCTGTTTCAAAGCACTACCAGCCCCATCCCCTCTCTCCAATTTCAAGTAGCAAATTCATGTGCCTGACATTTGTTCAATTGTTCACATGTGTCGTGGTGAGACTCCTGCCTGATCTTCATTTTCACCTACAAATGCGATGCCATTGCATGAGTGGCTCAACTTCTCTGGCTCAGTTTTCTTAACTGTAAAATGGAATTGGTGGAAGGTTTGTATGGATTAAAACATGCAAGGTAATTAGCAGAGACCCTAGTGTACAAGAACTCAAAAGTTATGTATTTTGAGCTATTATTTTTTGTTTTTTCCATGATGATCTTATTTTGTATGCCCAGTGAAAATCTGAGATCCTTAACCCAACAACATCATTTATTTATTTGTTTACTCATTTGATTATCATCCATTAAGTGAGCACTTATTTTAGCCCTGGTTAGGGGAGAGCAGATGTAGAACCTCAGCCCCTGATAACCCACAGTCACACTTCTCACTCTGTCACCTCATCGTCATTAAGGCTGCTTTGCTTTGAGAGCCATTGGAACCAAGGGTACACTTTAAAATGGCCCCAGGATGGAAGATTGTCCCCAACTGTCTCCTTTCCAAGAATTCTTAGCTAAGAGTGGTCCCACAAATTCAATTTGAGTCCTCAGGAGGACTCCCTCAGGAGGATGTGCTACCTGCAGGATGAGAAACCCCCAAGGTGATAGCCGTTGCTATCTTTTTTTTTTTACTGTTCAATTACAGTTTTCCCACCATTTTCCCTGCTGCTCTTCCCTACATCTCCCACCCCCAGAAACAGCCTAGGTTTTCATCAGTGAATGAGTGGATCAAAAAAACTGTGGTACATTTACACAATGGAATACTATGCAGCAGAAAGAAAGAAGGAGCTCCTACCCTTCACAACAGCGTGGATGGAACTAGAGAGCATTATGCTGAGTGAAATAAGCCAGGCAGTGAAATATCACATGATCTCACCTTTGAGGGGAGCCTTCTCTGTCTTCATGCAAGGTTACACAATGTACCTCCTCACTGTAGGGCCATTAAGAGGGCAGCCCGGGCCCTGCAAGAAGTGTCTGGGGTGTGTTACTTCTGGGTTATAGTTACTTACTAGAGCTGCAAACAGCTTAACACCCATTATTGCTCACACAAAGTCACAATTATGGTTAATGGATGCTATGCAGGTTCAAGCATTTGCCAGGCTCTGTGTTTACCAAAGATGAAGTTAGTTATTGACTCATTTTTCAGTAATTCACAAGGCTGGTCAACTGTCAGCTCCCTCAAAGATCACCAGAAAGAAAACTGTAGATCTAGCTAAGTTTATTAGACTTACTGAAGTAAGTGAGAATGCTACCTTGAAAGAATCAGTAGTGTTGGAGGGGAAACTGGGTAGGGTATTTAGAAGGCCGTGGGACCCTGGCTAAGTGATGTTAAGGTGGGTAGTAGTAAAATGTAGGAAACAACTGAGATGGAGTAGAGTTTCTAACAACCAGCTTTGGACCCATGACACAGTGAGGCAGGCAGCTTGAAATGCCTTTTGATAAGCAAATTGTTACTTTTGGTAATCAAGCTGATTAATGTAGTCTGAACTTCAGAGACAGGTGTTTCCTGGAGCAAACAGTTCAATTAGTCTGTCCCAGGATCATTTAATGCAGGGCAAGAAATTATTGTGGTTTCAGCTCCCATGGGTTTGTGTTTAAATCATCAAATAATAGGGATGTTTTTCTTTGAATCTCTCTCTACCTCTCCTCTTTTTCCCTCCCCTCTCCCTGCTCCCACCATCATTTATGAAAGGGACAAACTTAAGTTACTTTATTTAACACATGTAATTTGGGAGGCACAAAACTATAGAGAAACACAACCAAGATATAAGCAATTATTTTTATTAGCACAAACAAGAATATGGCAATTTTCAGATAAGAAGACATACTCTTTAACTGCAGTCACTTTTAGGAAGAGTTTCTAGATATTATAAAAATCAATCTGAGTGCTTTGGTGACATTTTTCAAGGTTCTGGAATTTCCAAGGTCATTGAGGCAGACTACACTACCAAGCAAATCCAATTTTATATTCCTAACTGTTATCTCTTGGGAATTGAGAAATACAGAATTCTACAGTCCGTTTATACAATGCTGTGATCAAAACATGAACCCATGACTTTCACAGATGGTTACTCTCCGAAATCAACAACTCAGAAGGTTCTCCAGCTGTGGTCCTGTAATTCAGACAGACAAAGGACTAACTAACATGAGAAAAAAACAGAAGTATATTCACATGTACATTGCTCATACACCAGGGAGCACCCAGTGATGAGTGACCCAAAGAGGTGTCTGACTTTAGGCTTATATACCATCTAAGGCAAGTTATGAGAAGGTGCCTAGGAGAAGTATGATAAACAAAGGTTGTTTAGTAAGCTTTGTTATGCAGATTTACATTGGAGAGAGAGACACCCTACAAATGAAAGTTTTCTTTACAAAAAGGACAACTTGTGCCCTGTTGGTGCTCATGACCTTCAACTCAAAATTATCTGTAAGCCAAAGAGGCATATTTTGGGGATGGCAGATTCTGGTACCCTTCACATGCAAATTGATTGTTTCTATTTTCTCATGACTTTATTTTTTTTCCTTTTTGAATGTATTGGGGTGACACTGGTTAACAAAATCATTCAGGTTTCTGGTGCACAATTCTACGACACATCATCTGCACACCGAATTGTGTGTTCACCATCCCAAGTCAAGACTCCCTCCATCACCATTTATCCCCCCTCTGCTCTTCACCACCTCCCTCTACTCCCCGTCCCCCAGCAATCACCAGCCACACTGTTGTCCATGTCCATGAGTGTTTTGACTTTTAATACAATTTACTTTTTAAAAAAATTACCATGAGATGACCTTCCCCTCTTGGATAAGAGCTGCATTGCCCTGCCCCAACTGGAGACAAGCCTTGTTTCTCAGAACTGGAATCTGGCCTGATAGCCTTCATTGTAAACATTTAGTAAAAGGATTCTAATGAAACTAGAATCTGCACACTTCAACTCAGAATGGAAAGAGGGATCAGAAACACTTCAGTTTGATTCTTTCTTCCAAAAAAAAATTAGTCATCATCTTTTCTCTATAAAATTACCTAGTTTTAACAAATTCACTCATGCCCTAAAAACAACAGTGAAGATCATTTTTAAAGTTCTAATAAAAAATGTAAGTGAATATGGCCTTTCGCTAATACTAATCTCTACCAGTGCTGTCTACACTTCTAATGTTTGTTCCTCTGCTAAAATTTGAATATTGGAGAGTGGCAGGATCAGTGTGGGCTTTGGAACAAGGCGGCGTCTCAACCTTGCTGACTATGTCTTGTAACAAAGCTGTGTAAGAACTTTAAGAGTTCAAATGTCTTCTGGGGCCCCAGGTAGATTTAATCACCAGTAAACCAGAATTCACCAGGCGTGTATTAAAGATCTGATTTGCTTTCTAATCCAGAGAACAGCTCACTTCTCATCCATTCTGGAGTTAACCAACTTCTGTTCATATTTTGAAAATGAGCAACAATAATTCTGCCTAATCCCCAGCCTGTATGTATATGTGATCGTTTTATAAGGAATCTATGCCTGGACCGGAAGCTGTAAGCAGCAAAGCAGGGTGACAGCTTATAGTTATTGGCTATGACAATCCAATTCTTCTCTGGCTCGCCCCTCACATTTATCAGCCTGAAGCACTTTCATCCCATAACCATCTCGGTGAGACTCTCAATGAGGAGGATTCAGTGAGTCAGATGCTAAAAGGATTAACCTTCGCCTGAGTGCCAGGGTCACTGCAGCTTTCTCTTCTGGGATATTAAAGCTAGGAACTCAGAGCTCATTTGCTCTGGTCAGCTCGTTCTTTGAATGTTTTGAAATTAGTTTTCATAGTGGTCCTCATTTAGATTTATTTTAAATTGGGTGACAGGATCACTTATTCTCAATGAATGAATTGCTCTTGAGGGAAGGCTTACAAAAGTAAGACAAAGCTTCAAATTTTAACATAGAATTTATTTTCCCCACATACATCCTAGAAATGCTCATATTCTATTGATAAAATTCATTAAGGCTCTGCCACAATATTCACATCTGATCTGAGTTTTTTGAAATAATAATACCTACATTATTTTTTAAATTCCTATGAGGCAAGCCACTAAGTGTTATAATAAAATTCTTTTTTGAGTATTCATAACCACCTTCACAAGTGTTTTCAAGCACCTGTATGTGCACTGAGAGTGGCTACCACACCCTTCTCTAAAGTAACATTCTTCTCAAAGAAACAAGCACACAGTGCTCTTTTTACAAAATAACTTTTATTTTTCATTTTGATATAACTGACCTATAATATTGTGTGAGACAGACAATGCTTATATTTATATGTGACAATTTATATATTGCAGTTTGATTATCACCATAGCATTAATTAACATCTCTATCACAATCAAGCCAATTATCATTTCTTCTCTGTGGTGAGGACAATTGAGATCTGGTCTCTTGGTGGTTTACAATGCAGTATTGTTCACCATAATACCTATGCTGTGCAGTAGCTCTCCAGAGCTTATTTATCCGCTAGTTGCAAGTTTTCACCCTTAAACAGCAGCTCCCCAGTTCTCCTACCCCAAACCCTAGCCCCTGGTAACCAGCACTCTACTCATATTATGAGTTTGCCTTCTTTGATTCCACATGCAAGTAATATTGTACAGTGTTAGTCTTTCTCTAACTCAGCAGAATATTCTCTGTGACCGTTCATGTTGTCACATGTCACATGACAGTGCATCATTTGACACACTGTCAAATGGCAGGGTTTCCTTCTACCCCATGACTGGATGGTACTCCACTGCATATATACATCAGGACTGTCTGGAAAAGCCCAATCATTGTTAATATAATGAGAATGGTTTATATGACATTAATGTAACCTGGCAGCCAAGGAGAGTGGACTGAAATGCACATGTGTGAACAATAATGACTTTATCGTACTAGTCAGTGGGCATGGTAGATGCTGTTGAGCAAGCATGTGTACTGTGTGGCTGTCATAGTCAAAATGATGGAGTGAGTAGAGCATCGAATTTGCATCAGATTTTGCATTAAGCTTGAACATTGCTCTGTGGAAACTATTTGGATGATTCAGAATGCCACAGCTCTGGGCAATTGGTGATTGGCAGCTTCACACAACAATGCGCCTGCTCATATATGTCTCCTACAGAGTTTTTGGTGAAACAGTAAACCACTCAGGTGACTCAGCCCAGAGTTGGTGTCCTATGATTTCTGGTTTTCCCAGAACTAAAACCACCTTTAAAAGGGAAGAGATTTCAGACCTATGGTGAGATTCAGGAAAATATGACAGGGCAGCTGATGGTGATTGGAACTGTTTGAGGCCCTCAGGTGCCTGCTTTGAAGGGGACCAATGTGCCATTGTCCTAGGTACACTGTTTCTTGTATCTTGTAGCTTCTTCAATAAATCTCTCTATTTTTCATAGTACTTTGTGAACAGACCATATGTATACACACACATATCTACATATATACACATATATATATGCATATACACAAACATATATGCATATCATATATTCATTATCAATTCATTATTAATTAACACTGAGGTTATTTCTTTATTTGGCTATTGTGAATATGTCTCAGTGAACACAGAAGTGCAGATACCTTTTTGTTATGTTGTTTTATTTCCTTTGGATAAATACCCAGGAGTGGAATTGCCAGATCATGCAGTAGTTCTATGTTTAATTTTTTTGAGGACACTCCATACTGTTTTCCATAGTGGCCAAAACCAGTTTACTTTCCCACCAGCAATGCACAAGCATTCCCTTTTCTCCATCTGGGCCAACACTTGTTATTTCTGTCTTTTTGATCATGGTGATTCTAACAGGTGTAAGGTGAAATCTCACTGTGGCCTTGATTTGCATTTACCTGATGATCAGTGATGTGGAGCATCTATTTATGTACCTGTTGGCTATTTAGGTATATTTTTGGAAAGATGTCTATTCAGTTCCTTTACCCATTTTTAATCAGATTGTTGTTATTTTTTTTTAGTTTTATCAGTATCTTATACATTTTGATGATAACCCTTTATCCCATCTATGGTATGTGAATATTTCTCCCATTCCACAGGTTGCCTTTTCATTCTGTTGGTTGATTCTTTTACAGGGCAGGAGCTTTTTAATTTTATATAGTTCTACTTGTTGATTTTGTTTTGAACTACTCATTATTATATGAACATTTTGGTAAACTTTAGCATCAAGTCAAATCAACATTTTTAGCCCTGGCTGGTGTGACTCCAGCGAAATGAGCACTGGCCTGCAAACCAAAGGGTCACCGATTTGATTCTCAGTCAGGGCACATACCTGGGTTGCCGGCCAGATTCCCAGTAGGGGACGTGTGCAAGGCAACCACGCATTGAAAAAAAATTAATATTTTTATTCTTAAAAACATTAAATCAGTGTGGTGTATGAATCTTTTTGAAGTTATCACACATACTATCTAGAAGAATTCAAAAAACAATCATAATTTACAAACATACTCAGGGTCATGACTTCTCAGGGACAAGTCGGCAATGTTTATGTTATACACTCAAATATACATATACACACACTGATGTACACATGACTGTGCACACAGGTACACATTTACATGTGTATATACATATACTTGTGAACACATTTGCATATATGCCTGTGTGGACATACGTGCTTACATGCACTCACAAAAACTTGTACATGTGTGTACACACTGCACTCTAATGTGCACACATGCATTCTGCATGAGTTCATGGTGTCCTGGGCCTCCAGATTTTGATCAGCCACCCTCTTCCCACCTATGACTAGGAATGGGTGAGGACGGATAAGGTGGTGATGAGCATCCCACTGACCCCATTCCATTCCAACCCCAACCAGGGCTGTCCTGGATTTTTTTAAAAAAATCAACTTGTTTGCCTCCATTCTTCTCTCCTCTCCCCAGGTACACAAATTTCCACTATCAGAATAAGATAAATGACAGATTTGTTTAAAATAAATCTTCATCTATTCATTAGGTTAATTTTTAATTAATTAAAAAAATTTTCAAAGCATTCATTTGAAGTTAATTCAGCCCAACTCTTCTTTGGTTTGAGCTTTACCATGTTCAGGGATTTAGTTTTAGGTCTAAAGATTAATAGCAACTGAAGGGGTCATAGGAAAGTCTTGCATAGCCACGGGCAATGTTTGATTTTATCATGATGTAAGACTTGCAATTATTAAAATAGTTTCTTTTGTCAATCTGAGTTTCTTCTTTTCATGATAATCTACATCTCTTTTAGAAAAAGAAAAAAAACACAATCATCCTCTACTAAAACAAAGTAAAGGAGCCATTGAATATAATTAGGATTTTATTAAAGAAATTTTAATGAACCAATTACTGCTCATGAATATGGATAATCTTGAGGAAAAGAGCCATCCCGTGCCTGAAATAAAAATAAACTATATTTGAAATATATTTAGTATACATAATTAATTATTTAAATATCTTCTGAACTAAACCTACTGTCAAAATTATATTTTGAAGCAGTAATAACTTAATACTGATAAAGGAAAGTTATTGAACATATATAATTTAAGGAAAGGTGCTATAAAACAATTTTATTAGAGATTGTAATCTGGAAGAAACCAGTATATTTTTATCAAGTTAATTAAAAATTGCTAGCGAATGCCAACCAAAATGCTAAAACATTTTTATGGTATTTTCAGATAAGAATAAATGGAGTAGCTTGTTATGGCTGCTGAATACCACTGTGAATTCGCTTTATTCCATGAATTGGATTTTTGTATTGCCTTGGCTAATTTGAATTATTAGGGAGTTAATATGAGAAAATTACCTCAATGAAACACTGGAGATATACCTTCTAATGCTAAATTAATGAATGTGTTCTAGTGATATTAATTTTTCTCTACTAGCTAAATGTAGAATTTCTGTAGAGTCTAGGGTTATAACCATCCTACTGAAATGACATTTTTGTATGCTCATTTGGATTTATTATTTGTAACATTACATCTTGCATCTTCTGTTTTATTCTTTCAGGCTATTACTTCATCTTGCTAGCACTATAACACTTCAAGAATGTGTGATGCTAGGAGCACATGACACCCTATAAGGGCCATGTTATCCGTTTATAATTTTTGCATTTATTTAGTGTCTATTTGGTGAGCACACAGTATATGTCAGAGTGTGTTGTGTGTGCTGTGTGTGTGCTGTATGTGCTCTGTGTGCTATGTGTGCTCTGTGTGCTGTGAGCCCTCGGACAAGGTCCTTGCCTTCATTTCCTGACTGGACATTGTGAGGAAGAACAGTGAGCAAATGACAGAAAAATCAAGGAGTGAAAACGCAAAGGAAACACATGATAAGTGATGAGGTCTGCTGAAAATTAAAATAACAGATCAGTAGCAAGTGTCTGGGAAGGTAGTTTAGACTGATCCAGAGAAACTTCTCTGAATTTGTCACATTTAAGGTCCCCAGGGAGAAGAAAGAAGGATTGACATTGGAATGTCCTGGAACAGAATGTGCCAGACAGAAAGCAGCAAGTCCAAGAGACCCGAGTTACAAATGAGCTGTGTGTTCAAGAAGAAGAAATAAGTCCATGTTGGCCAGAGCATAATGATCAGAGTTACGGTAATGCAAGGCCCATGGGGACATCCACTAAAGTGTCCACTGGATCAAACAGAACCCAGCACACAGTAGGTCCTTAAAATGCACAGGGTGAACAAATGGATAACAGAGGATCTGCTTGAAGGTGAATTTAGAGGTTTAGCCCTGACTGGTGTGGCTCAGTAGTTGAGTGCCAGCCTGCTAATCTAAGGGTCACCAGTTTGATTCCCAGTCAGGGCACATGCCTGGGTTGCTGGCCAGGCCCCCAGTAGGGGGGTGTATAAAAGGCAACCACACATTCAGGTTTTTCTTTCTCTCTTGCTCTCTAAATAATAAATAAAATATTTTTAAAGATACATAATATTTTTTAAAAATTAGAGGTGTGGGGAAGGCTTTATCAGGAAGCTACAATTGGAAGTTTAATTTTATTTTAAGCATAACAGAATATTTTAATGGGATGTGTGGTAGACTGAATAATAGCCTCCCAAGGATGTCCTAATTTTCAGATCCTGTGAATGTTATCTCACATAGTAAAAAGGACTTTGTACATGGGATTGAGTGAAGGGTCTCAAGATGGGGAGATTGTCCTGGATGATCTAGGTGGTCTCAATGGAATCCTAAGTATCCTTGTAACAGGGCAGAGTCAGGGAAGGAGATGTGATAATGGAGGCTGAACTCAGAGTGACATCAGCCTCAAGACAAGGGACCCAGGCAGCCTTCAGAACCTTAAGAAAGCAGGGGAATTCTCCCTTAGAGCGCAGACCTGCCATCCATTGTAGACTCAGACCTCCAGAACTGTACAATAAGAAATCTGTGTTGTTTTAATCCACTACGCTTGTGGTAACTTGTTACAGCAGCAATAGGAAACTAATACAACTAATAAAGAATTATTCCAAATTAAAGTGTTTAGCCATTTGTAAGTTTCAAACATGAAGAAGGATACATTTTTAAAAGTCAAGTATTTGCAATCTAAATTAAAATTCATTTTAAATTTAGTTACAAAGTTGAGCTGGATCCTCCTTCCTGTATCTTCTGGACTCAGAATAGACTTCAGTGAGGGCATAAGAGATCTGTAGGGAATAAGAGAACAAGTGGGTCTAACTTGGAATGAGAGGAGAAACTTGGGGGGAGGGAAGTGTTGCGGGGGCTGGGGAGAGTGAGCCCAGGAGACAAAGGGAACGGTGAGGGGAGAGAGAGAAGGACAGGGGGGAAAAAGAGACAGGGAAGTATAGAGGGAAGGGAAGGGACATTAACTACTGTTGCTGCATCAAAAAAATAACCCCAAATTTTTGCAGCTTAAGACAACAAACATTTACACCATCCAGTTTGAGTTTCAGGAGCTCAGGAGCAGCAGATTCTGGGCCCCTCATGAATCTGCCATCGTCTAAGGCTGGACTGGGCCTGGAGCGTTCACTGCCCTCATGTGGCTGTTGGGGGGAGGCCCCGGTGTCTCACCACATGGGCCCTCCCAGGGGGCTGCTTACTCATAGGTACCTCCACCATATTCTGTTGGTCAGAAGTGAATTACTCATGGGGCAAAGGATTGGGTTCCACCATTTGAAAGGAATGTTTGGGCATGCCTTAAATGACTGTAGCAGAAACCGAAAAGAGTAAAGAGAAATTTGAGCAAAACACTCATATCTCACTTGTTCACCAAGAATGTCTAAATATGCTCACTTTTCTCTTTTGCTTTGGCCAGAACTAATGGTGTCTGTGTGTGTGTGTGTGTGTGTGTGTGTGTGTGCATGTGCATGTGTGTAGCAAGACAGAGGCGGAGTTCTCAGTTGGTTCCCACTTTTGACTCCTGCCAGACATGCTGGCCTTTATCTCAAATGTCTCCACAGGCTACGGATTCTAGACTCCAGCTCATCTCCATTGTCCATATAATCTAACCAAAATTCAAAGTTTTGAGGGCCCCCTGCTTCCAGTTTCCTGAATTCACCTCCAAAAGAAGTTCTGCCACATTATATCCACTTTGCCAAGTCCCTGTCCAGACAGAAGAGGTAAAGCTGTTCGAGATCAGAGATCCACTGTAGTACTTAGGAGTTCAGGAAGCACTGCAGGTTGTGGAGAGAAAGTAAGAGAGGAAGTTCAGAGGTATGGGTCAGACATTTTGGTAAGTTCCTTGGAATGTGCAGCACAGATGGAACCAGCCTGGAAAGGTGGAATGAATGTGAACTAGGAAACATCTGTCCGTGAGTGATTCTGAATTGGTTACACTAATTAATGAATTAATGAGAAAGGAAAGGAGAGAAAAGCCCAGTAAAGAGTTATCTTGGATCCAGTCTTCTTTTCCAACCTTTCACTTGTGAGATATTAAATTAGACCTTCACACTTTTTAAAAAAATTTTCCCCTTCTGACAACTTTTCTGTTAGGAAACAGTAAAAAATAATTTTATTGTCACTAAATACCTTTAATTTACATTCTTTCAAATTTATTGCATATAAACATACAGAAGTCTTTCTTTTACTGTTTAATTTTTACAGGAAGTATGTTTACAGCACAACATATCAACCATATTTCAAAACATTTGCTAACCTCAACTTTCAGGCGTTGGTACAACATTTCCAAGTCAGGATTTGGGAATGAAAAGACCCGTTTTATTTTGGTGTGTTTGCACAATATACTTAGAACAGGCACACACTCTTCAATGGGACATTTTACAAAGTTATCCTAAAATTCTAGGTCGATGTTAACTTCACTTTAATGTCCTTGTTAAAAACTGAAGCAGTAATTATTTTAATTAAAAAAGAATATTTTTGTGAGACTGAAAATAAGCAAAGATACTCATTTTGATTATTTAGATTATCCAAAATGTTGTGAAACATTTCTCAATGAGATGAATAAAGAAGCAGGTTCATATATTATTTAAATTGAAATAAATGTGTATGGTAATATTTCTACTATTTCAAACACTAGAATCTAAGTCCAAATCTAAATATATTTTGAGCGCCTTCTGTGTACCTTGGAGCATTTTTGTATACTCAATTTAGGGTTCTCATGGCAATGCAAGCATGTAACTCAGAAGTGTAAAGAACAGGTCGATGCCAAAGCAGAGGTGGGCAGAATCTTTTTATACAGGTAAAAATCTTTCTATAACAAGAAATTACTTAGGCTTTGTGGGCCATGCAGTTTCTGTCACAGCTACACAACTCCTCCCTCATAAGACAAAAGCAGCCATAGACAATATATAAAGGAACAGGCAAGGCTGTGTTCCAATAAAACTTTATTTACAAAAAGCAGACAGGCAGGAATTGCCCTCAAGCCAGTGCCCTGTACTGAAGGGTGGGTTTGTTCAGACAAGGCACCACTTTGTTTCCTTTGCATTTTCTTAACTAAAATTCCCAGCACGTGAGAGCACCAAGAGAGCTGGAAGAGTGTGTGTCTAAAGTCACTTTTGTAGAATTGATTTAAAAATGTTAGCTTCAGTTATTAATAATCTAACATTATTGACTTTCAGATTAGTATTATTAATGTGCTTTGTTAGTCCACCGTGCTCAACGCAAGAAACTAGAGAAGCAAATTTCAGAAGTAAGTGTGGTCTATTTATTATGAATAGAAAAAGTATCTTTAAAATTATTGAAAACCTATTGGACAAGTAAATTTGAAGTCGTGTATTTGAAAACAAGAATGATATTTTATATTACTGTATCTGCAATGACAATATCTACTTAGGGGAGTCTTGAGGGAGAATATAATCTTTCTTTCACAGTAACATAGAATATCACTTTGTTTCTTTTACCTTATGTGTACTGTTTTGAACAACAAAAAATTGTTTTGAAAGCATTTTTCAAATGCTATTATAACATATATGCAGTACTTATGATCTTTCCTAAAATTAATCCCATTTAAAGGCTCTTTAAAAGACATCCAGAAGCCCGGAGCGTTTCACCTGCTGTAAAGATGTTTTCTTCAGCTCTGCCTTCATCGTTACCATTCCACTCTGTCCTTGACAGATGTGCCCTCAACTTTCCACTGGTCTCTTTGTCGTTACATTAGAAAGAACTATCTGTAGGTCCTCCTGAGCATTGCTCTCAGGGAAAAGCTGGCAAAACTGTCACAAGTGACAGGAAATTTAAGTTTCTTGTTGAGCCCGTTGTCATCAGACCGGATGCTGGATTCTCATTCGGTTCTGCATGATGGTGACTGGCTCTCTGTGGAAGCTACATGAATCAAATAGGCCCCAGGTGCACGTGGACGTCTTGGATGGGACTGACATGCCCTGAAGTCCATTTCAGACAATGCTCACTGCTCTTTGGATTTGGTTAGGATTCAGGTACTCAGTCCATTGTATTAATAGGGAATGGAAGCCTGGTTGTTATCCTCAATTCAATCAGATCTCTCAACCCTGGTTAGTCTCTTAGATGGAAGAAAGATAATCATATAATTCCTCTGCCCATTTGTCAAATACTCACAGCACCCTGTTCACGAGTTCACACAGTGTTCTGAAATGAAAGGTGTGCTCAGAAACATGTGCTCACACTCCCTCAATCCCTCCGCCCATGCTGTCAACCTGATTAGGGAAAACAGTCTGGGATGAGAAAAACAGTGGCCATATGAAAGCTCTGTTTGTGTCTGTCTTACAGGAGTCCTTTGGAACCTCTCATCTTGTGATGCTCTCAAAATGCCAATTATCCAGGACACCCTGGCGGTGTTGACAAATGCCGTGATTATCCCCCACTCGGGCTGGGAAAATTCACCTCTTCAGGATGACCGAAAAATACAGCTGCATTCGTCACAGGTGCTGCGAAATGCCACTGGATGCCTAAGGTGAGTCCTGACATTGTCACCTCCTCCCCCCCTCAGCTGCATTCTCTGTTTCTGCAGCTTTAACTGCTGTTTTACTAAAGATCACAGTGTTCTGGAAAGATGACTGTTGATTAGGCAGTGGAGTATGAGAAGTTTGCAAAAACATTTCTGATGAGGTGTAGGCATCTCCCACTATCCTGTACCTACAGTATTCAACTTATTTAACATGTTTTCTTGGGTCTTGGGAAAAAAATTTCATTTCAACCAGAAATAATTCATTTTCTTTGATGAAATACAATATTTTGCAATAATTTCCCATATTATGACATATCATGCACCTAGAATAATAACCAGGGAGGCCAGCTGGTTGGGGGAGAGTCCATGACAGGTACACAGGGATCTAGTTAACTGTTGCCAGTAGCTTTTTTTTTTACTTTTCTTTGTGATTGCAAGAACTTATAATTCTTAGAACAGCTCTTTAATAAGGCATATTATATGAAAAAATTTAATAATAAAAGCAAATGTGTTGTAATTTTCTCCCAATGCATTTTTACAAAAATCATCCTTATGTTTTAATTTTTGCTCTTAGAAAAGAATATAATAATCAAGTTCTTCCAAACTCTAGAAACTGTGCTCCCAAGAACATTGTATTATGCACAGAGTTGGAAATCTCTGCTGGAATAGCTTAATGCATGATGGGGTGGGGGTAAAAAGCGATTTCAAATACCTAGTCAAATAATCTATATTCCAATGGTAAAACATATATGATTGCTTTTGCTGGGCTGCCTCAAAGCTGCTGTTTCTCCTACAGTTGATTGGTTTCTAGGTGCGAAAACTCGTCTCTACTGAGAAGGAACAAAATCACCTTGGTGACATTAATAATAATTACCTCATGAATATTTATAACAATGCTCCAGCCTCTAGCCTAGAGAGGGATGTGTGTGTTTGTGTGAAATGTGCATGCACCAAAGGAGATAAAGAGAATCTGCCTCCACAAACATCAACATGCATTCATGGGCAGGAATAGGAAATCCCCTGATGCTTTTGCTTTTCCTCAAGGTCACAAAATAATGATCTTTTGACACAGTTTCTCTGCATAGTCTCCACCAAAGACCAAACATACAGTTCTCCAAAAACCCCTGTTGAACCATTTATTTAATAACCTCTTAAAGTCTATTATCTTCCAGAAGCTTTCCATCCCACCATAAGAAATCAGACTCTCCCACAGCTAAAACTGAGCGTGCTTCTGACCCTTTGTGCCTGGTTTTTCTATTTCAGTTATTTGTAACTATTACAAGTAATTTGTCCCTTTCAAGCATCCCTGACTGTAGACTCTCATCATTCCTAATGAAGAGCATGGACGGAAGTGCCTCAGAATCAATTGTAGAAGTACAGTCAGCAAAGACTCGGTTAGCTCAGTCAGTCAAAATTCCCCCTGAGTAATAGAGTAACAATCACATACTCATGATGCTTGAGAGAAGGATGTAGGCCACTGCCACTGTGAGCATACATTCAGCACCATTAGATGAAGAGCTGATGACGAGCTAGACCAGTGTGGGTTCATGGGTCCCTTTTGTAGGTCATCTGGCTGAGCTTGGGGTCTGGGAAGGACCTAGAGTAAAGTTAGGTCAGAGCAGCATGGCTCTCCCTTCCTCTGTGTTCACACACATGGAGGCTTGACCTGTGCTCTCTCTGCTGCTGGCCAGGAGTGACCGCATGCATCATAGGGAGTAAAAATTAGGGCCTCTGACTAAGAAAAGAGTTTCTCATGACTAAATTGACTTTCCTTAGTCCAGACACAACCAGGTTTAGGGTTTTCCCACTTTGCTAAGTTTATCATGTGAGCCAGAGAGCCAAACTCATTGATGTGTGGTGAATATTTCACTGCCCTCTTCATTTAATGCCTGCCCTCCCACAGAAAGAAAAATAATTTCTTCTTGTATTTGAATGTATTCATGAACCATCCCACATTGATAAGCAGGGTGGACAAAGGGAGGAAGAGAACAGCCATGGGAATGGGGCTGAATTACAACAGTGTATCAAATAAAGCCTCAGTGGATGAAAGTTTTCAATAAACTTCGACTCTTATTTGCCACCTACTTAGATTTTAATATGTGAGGTATTTACATTTTTCACTTTTTCAACAAAGCCCAGAACTTATTTACATTAAAGAAACTACTTTGCCAGCTGCTCCTGTCTTTCAGCAGCTTTACCGGTGAGCGTTTGCTGAGTCCCTGCTGTGCGCCTTGGAGGGACCAGGGGGCAGAAATAAACATGGCAGCCCCAGCACTTCAGAAGCTCATAATCTATTACAGGAAAATGGCACCCAACATAATTAACCCTCATGCAACATTTTAGAATGCAATGTTTAGGGTAGTTCAGAAGGAAAAACTGGGGGAAGGGTGACTAACTTAGCCAGTGTGGTCAAAAAAGCCTTCAAGAATCAGAGGAGACTGGGCCCAAACAGAGACAGGACTCCATCAGTCAACACAGTGGGAAGCACTGCAGCCAGAAGAGTGACAGGCGCACTCTGACAGATGTGGGGGATTCCAGGATCTGTAAGTGATCTGCGACACTAAGAGACTTCAGGAAATGCAGATGGCATAGTTGTTCCATTCTAGGTGATGAAGGGCCTTCAAGGCAGAGCTAAGGAAAAGAGACCTGAGTATGTAAGCAGTTGAAAGCAATGGAGAATCTTGACCAAGAGAGCACAGTGGTCAGTGATGTGTGGGAGCAATGGAGCAGGGCTGATTAGAGACAGGTGCGGAGAAGAGACAATGAGAATTGAGCTGTGAATTTACTTGGGATACCCTGCATGTCTGCTTTTTAAGACACCTTCTGTGGACCACAATGAATATCTGTATTTTGTTCCATTCTATTAAATTTAACTGTCACTGATTTGTAGCTTTGTGAACTATTTCCATGGATCTTTACATTCAATACACCTAACCTGCCAAACATCACAGCTTAGTCTAGCCTACCTTAAACATGCACAGAACACTCACATTAGCCTACCATTGGGCAATTACCTTGAGCTTCATCTCTAGAGTAATTGCCTTTCTCTTCTTTCTTACCAGAAGCAAGAGACACAGGTAGCAATTTTGTAGATATGACAGGATGCAAAAACACAAAACACAATATCCAAAAACCACTGGCAACTTTAGAGTATTGCTCTGTCGTTTACCCTGGTAATTGCATGACTGGAACCGAGGCTCACTGCTGCCGCCCAACATCATAGAGAGTGTCTGTACTACCTGTCACTAGCCTGAGACAAGATCAAAATTTAAAATTTGAAGTACAGTTTCTATGGAATGCATATAGCTTTTCCACCAACATAAAGTCAAAAATCATTAAGTCAAACCATTATAAGCTGGGACCATTTGTGCATTGTTTATTCTTGAATTTATTATGAGTTCACATCTAGCAAATTATGAAGCCAGTACTTACACCCACATCCTGACTCCTAATCCAGACTATTCCCACTGTACCCCCAAAAAAGGGAAAGAAAATGTCATATGAGACAGGATGAGCAGCTCTGTGCTTAGCACACCACCACCAAACAACCAATGAATGAACAGCACTCTCTGCATGTTAGCTTCTTTAATTTGCTCCTTGACATTTACTGAGTGGCATCCACTTGTTCAGCATCCCTTTTGCCTTTGATTGCTGCTATCGTCCCCCTCCTCCACCTTGCTTGCTTTCCCTTCTCCTCCTAGAACCTCAACAATGGAGTAGACTGGTGGCCAGGCTCATCCCTTAGCCCCACACAAGTCCTTCTCTCTGCCAACATCTTAATCCTCAGTTTAGACAATCAATCAGAGCAATGGGTGCCTTTTTTAAAAGCTAAGACTGTAGTTTAAGGCATATCCTAGATAATAAAGTTGACATTAGTTGTCCAGTACTCAGATTCCTTCATTCTTTTACTGATGACTTAAAATGACTTGATATTTTTGGCTTGTTTCTCTAACTATAATTTTCAAGGATGTGTCAAGAAAATAAAGTGTAAATATTATCAGAGTTAAATTTAAGAATAAATTTATCGGCTTATCAGAGTGATATTTACATTGTTAGAAAAGGGCCAGAGCCTTACTTAGCTAAAATCTGGAACACTAACTGTATGCAGTCTTTAGACAAGTTGGTGCAGTCATAATGGACTTTGTTCAGTGTCTCAAGCCTTTGACAGTAGATGATGTATCGATATCAGTGGGTCACCACCCTATCCCCAAGCCTGGAGCACAGGCCACACTCATGGGGACATTCTAAAGAGAAGAGCCCCGGCCTTTGCCCTCTCTGAAAAGGCATGGTAAGTGTTCATGGGAGGATGTCACACGTTGACATAACAAAAATTGAAGTGCATATGAAACATAAAATGAAAAGTGAATGCCCCTAGCCCCTTCGCTTTTAAAATTCATTTGGGGGTAGAAAATGGAATTTTTCAAAAGGACATCTATTTGTTCCTGAAGTCTCTATCTATCATTGAGGAAACAGGGTAAAAATGTTTTAAAAAAAGAAAGAAAGAAAGTCACTTACCTTTGGTTGGAGGAGCATGTTGATAGAATGATGGTGGCTAGATTGTGGGATTCCAGGACGCAGTGCCAGCCGAGGACAGTGGGCCTCAGAGCTGGGGGTGATTGGCAGGGGGACGGAATCATCACCACAGGTTTCCTTTCACTCACACCTCCCCACCCCCTTCCCCAGAAACACATAATACTCACCATCTTCCTCCTTCCTTCCCCGTTTCTAAATTTGGCCTTTGCTCCAATTCTGCCTGATTAAAACTTTAGTTGTTAATAAACACGTTAATAAAATATGCCTTAAAATAAACGTGCTAAATGTTAGAAAGGTGTAAGACATAAAATGCACGAAGTTGTAATAATCTTTTCCTCCACATCACTGTGTGACTGAGGGGCCCTCCAGGGAAACCGCTTTGCTGTGGCCAAAGCCAGTCAACTCAGACCTGGAACTCGGTTCAGACTTGTGCTCATGACTGTTTCGTTGTACAGTGTGCAAATACTTTTCATCACCTGAATAATCATCACCAGAATAATCATCACCTTCAACCAAGAGCAGATACGTTCAGCCATGGCCTGAATACTGCCTAGTGGAGGTTAGTCCGGCCCAGCTTGTGGGCAAGCTTATTGTGCCTAAAATCACAGTGGGTTCAGTAAGTGCTCCCCCAAATTTATGCCCACCAGGAACCTCAGAATGTGACCTTATTTGGAAACGAGGCCTTTGCTGGTATAATTACTTAAGTAAAGATGAGGTCATACTGGATTAGGGTGTCCCCAAATCCAATGAAAGTCGCCTTTACAAGAAGAAGACATGCACACCGGGATGTACTGAGGGGAAGGCCATGTGAGAACAGAGGCAGAGAATGCAGTGATGTGGTCATAAGCCAAGGAACTCCAAGGATTGCTGAAAGCTCCCAGCAGCCAGGAAAAGGCAAAGGAGGATTCTTCCCTAGGACACATGGCCCTACTGACACCATGATCTGGGGCTTCTAACCTCCGGAACTGTGAGAGTAAACTTCTGTTGTTGTCAGCCACTCAGCTTCTTTGTTCCAGCAGCCCTAGGAACCCCAGATAGTCCCCCTAGTAAGTTTGCCAGAGGGGGCCTACAAAGCTGGTGAGCCACTGGAATACATAGCAGAGGAAGAAAAGAGGGGGTAAATAACCCCAAAAAGCTGCCTGTCCCTCAACAGTGCCCACACACTGGAAAGGACCCCAATTGGGAACTGTTTTTTTGTATGCACAAGACTGTTCCCCTCCATAGCTCAGGCACAAAGCAAAACATCACCTATAGCAGGATTGGGTGCTGCACCCCAGATGTGGCTGCCCCATCTAGAGACAGGTGAAAACCAGCTGCTTGACTGCTGGCTGTGAAATAAGTGTCCCCAAGTGTGGATCCGATTCGTGTTTTCTGCTCCTGTGTATGAGCCTCCTCCTTCCCTCCTGACTTTGAACTAGCTTCTGAAAGTTGTGGGGACTTGTTTGATACTGCAGAGGGCTAGAAGTCGTTGTAGGTTCTCATGCAGGGCACGTGGCATGATATCAGTATCATTTAAGGAAGCTGGCTCCAGCGGCTGGGTACAGAATGGATGCTTTCTCAATTTAATGTGACACATGACCATGTTTCCCAATTACAGTATCACAAATCAATACTGTAAAGATCCCTGTCGTGGCCATTATCATCACTTCAGAGTGAGCTGCAGGTGAAGCCCCCACTGAGCACCTTTTTTTACTTTTTGATCTACCAGCTCAATAACACTACGCCGCTCTGTTACTGCACAGCTAGGCTGCATTTAGTCATGCGTATGTGGGGCTTTATCTCCAGCTGAAGTATTTGCAACAAGGCTGGCTTTGGTAACTTCCACAGCTCATTTCCTGTTGCTGTCGAGTCACTTCTTTATTTTTATTATTCTATTCCCACTTCAGTATCTTGTCCTGAAGGACAACAATATACAACCCTAATTTTTTTCCATCTATCTTTGTGCACACGCGCTCATTATTAAGCCTGTCAAAGGAGCTGTGCTGTGCCTTTGCTTGTGAATATAATTAAACTCGCACCCTCAATTAGTCATTTTAACCCATATAATGGATGAGTGCTTGGTCCCACGGAGCCACTAATTCTGGAGTGACCTTGAGAAAACACTGTCACAAAATAATACTAGTGATAATCACTCTGGCTGGAAAGCCCCAAGGATTTGTATTTTATGTGGATTACTCGTGCATTAACCTCAGGTAAGAGGAATTATTATTATGTTTATGTTATGTTCAGTTAGTTGCCACTATTATTCATCTAAGAAGAATCTTTTTTAAAAAGTATATTTTAAGCCTTGTATAATGAGCTCTGGATTTATCCGAGTCTTCTGTGGCAGCTGAATTGAACACTTTCATCTGGGTACTTCAAAAAGGGAATGGCCTCTTGTATGTGGATGCTGTGAACAGGCGAGAGACGCCCTCGCCCCAGTCAACCCCATTTCCCCACACCTGGTCCTATAGTAGAAGATGCTTCTCACCTGAGCAGTTCTTCACTTCTGATCAGTGTGTTTATTATGGATACAAAGTGAATGTTTGTGAGGGTTTGTGACCCAGCAGTGAAGGTCTTCTTCAAAGGAAGCGAACAGAGTTTGAGAAGGCAGAAGGAGCATGGGGTCTCAGGACCCCATCAGAGAGCACAGATGGGCTGGCCCCTCATCTCCCATGGTGCACTGCTCTAGCTCACTTCCCTGTACCCAATCAGAAGGAGGTGGTGGTTTAAACTGAATTCATGTGTTAAGGCTATCGTAACAAAGTACCATAGATGGGGTGGCTTAGACAGCAGAAATGTGTTGTCTCACAGTCCTGGAGGTTAGATGTATGAGATCAGGATGTCAGCACAGCTGGTTCTCAGAGGCCTCTCTCACTGGCTTGCTAACAGCCACCTTCTCACTGGGTTCCCCATATGGTCTTCCTCTCTGTTCAACTCTGTCCTAATCTCATCCTCTTATAAGGGTACCAATCATGTTGGATTAGAGCTCATGCTAAAGACCTCATTTATCCTATTACCTCCTGAAAGACAGTATCTCCTGATACAGCCACATTCTGAGGTACTAGCATTTAGGACCCGACAGATGAATTTGGGGTGGGAGGACACAATTTAGACCATCACTGTTACTGTCACAGATGGCTTTTGCTGTTTATTTTCACTTTGGGAAATAATGTTTAACAAATTAAAACATTCTTACAAGGTCATGTTGACCAATGTGAAATATATTTTAATTTATTGTATAATGTAAAGCAGAATCATCCTTATTCCCTAATTTTAGCTATTGTTAATTTTTAGACTCTATTTCTGAGTAAAAGTGATACTGTCCTTTTCTTACCTCCAAGAAAAGATAGTCACCAATGGAACTTCAAGAAATTCTCAATACAGCAACATAGAATTATAAAGTCCAACTAATAAATTTGTTGAATTGGGGTTTACATAATTAACTATCTTGTACTTTGATGGAATCAATAATGATCTAACAATAAAGGAGGTCACTTAGGAAATCTCTATACATATTTCTCTTAAAATCTAAATATAGAATGTATTTGAAATGACCTTTCATTTGGAATCAGGGTATCTACATTTTAGCCCCAAATGTCATATATCTTGAGGAAAACCAGGCTACATAAAGGAGAGGTTTGATCTAGATATCCCTAATTAGTTGTAAAAGGAAATGTAAAGCATGGTCAGGGTATTGCTAGCTGACCCTAGGTGTTTTCTAAATTTGGATTCCCAATGGAGGACACCCTAAGTGTGTCTGTCATCACCCTTGAGTACAGCAGGGCCTGGCCTTTAGCCTTACCTGGTCATAAACTGGACCTTGAAGCTGCAATACTCTCAGAAGGAAATTAGCTTTTGGTTTAGCACTATTATAATGCTGTGCTTCTTTAATATGCATGCTGTTTAATGCATTTGTCTCAATAATCTTGTATGGTAGAAGTTTCTATTGCATCTTACAGATCAAGATGCTGATGCTCATAAGGATAAAAGTAAATTGTTCCAAGTAAGAGAGTAAATATTTCCAATATAGCGAGTAAGAGAAGGAAGGGTGATATAAATGTGTAGTCCTGTCATGCCACAGCTGGGCTCCTCCCACTCCATCATGTTCCATTAGAAGCAAGAAGCAGCCCAAGAGTGTGTGTGTTTATTTACACTTGAGGACAGGATGCTGGCACAGACAAGATCCTGTGAGAAGCAAACACCAAGACAGAATTAGCAATTTGTACAAGAGATGTAATTAGGGTAACACTTGAGAAGAGAAATGGATGGGAGCCATCAAACCATGATACAGGTCTGACCTCAAGTGAAGGACAGAGGGAAGAAGGGAGGAAGGAAGGAAAAAGGGAAAGGGGTAGGGGAAGGGAAGGAGGGGAGGAGAAGGATGGATGACAATGCATTAGACTCCAGGGGTGTTCAGTAAGGCCATTGGAGAGTTCTTGAGTTCAAGTGCTCCTTCCAAGGAGTCCCATATCTCCCGGGAACAGGTTGCCTTATCACTGCTGCCCAGTTCAGTGTCACTGGCTGGGAGTCTCCATGGGAAATGAGGCCTCATCATGGAGGCAAACACGATGATGGATTTCAGGACTTAGCAGCAGCACCACCAGTCGGTGATGCTCCTGCACTCAGAGATTTGAGTGGGAGCATTTTCATGGACAGTCCATAAGCCTAATCATCCCCAGCACTTTCATTCTCCATAGGCTAGCCACTAGAAAGCCATATTATAGTCACAGAGCTTCTGGTGGCATCCAAATAAGAGGAGTTAATTATATTGACTGAAAGTGTCATTCTCAACATCTATTCTTTTGAGTCCTTACTAAGTGCTTGGCTGAGTGGTAGACATGAGGATTATCATGAAGAGCAAATAGACAGAGTCTGTGGAGTTTGCTGTCAAAAGTCACACATGATGTCCTGAAGGCAACCTGATGTATCCAAGTCCCATGAGGCTGCCTCCAGACTGGACAAGTCGGAGTGTATTTTTCCTAGGTAACGCCTCAATAGGAATTTTTTTCCTGATATTTTCATGGCTGACCAGCCTCCCTCTTCCTGGTACATTCTTTCTTTACATATAAAAAGCATTTTTACCTTTACTTGGTTTACTGTTATATCTTGTAGCCTTGAAGCTTTTTATCTCCAGAACTTTTCATTTCTCTTATCTTTTCTATTAGGAATAGTGTCAAAAAATGAAAAAAAAAACCTTTTATTTTCAGTTCTTTCACAAGACCTTTCTATCCCCCAAGATTTCTGTAAAGGTCTTCCCAGCATTTATGTTCAATGAACTAGCAATTGGGATCATTTCTCCTCAAGCATCACTTTGTTTCCCTAAGCAAGAAAACGTGAGTATAATGATTCTCCTAAAACATAAATGATGAATATAAAATATCCCATTATTCTGTTCCTTCTTCAGTTTCCATCACTTACTTCTGCAAAATTTGATCTACTTAATTATGAAAATGTGCAGGATATAACCTAAACTTGTTTTAAATTATTTATCCTATAATTTGTTGGTAAATATAGGCTTTTCTTAAAACAAGTAAATATTAAATTTTATCTTTTCAATATGAATAATCATTCTCCCTATTAGAACATGAATATTCAAGTATTTCCATTAGTACGAACAAATTATTTCCTTTGAAAAAAGATTATATGAAAAAGCTTAGTTAATTTCTAGTTGGCGGACAATGGTATTTAATATTGATCCTTATAAAACACTGGCTTGTAGGGTGTTAACTTCCTGATAAATAAAAAGAAAATGGTGAGAGATGGTGTATTCTTAAAATCCTTCATAACTTCTTGATATTAAAAATATAATTTTTCCTCCAGCTGCCTCCCAAATTGCATTGCATTGCATCAGAAGTAGCACCCCTGGAGAGGAAGTGAAGAAACAAGTCTATTAACCATAAATTAAGGAAGAAAGAGCTTGCCGAGCAGTTTCACTTATTGCTTATATACCAAGGCTCTCCAATATTTTAAAACATCTATATTTTCATCCCATTTCTCACTTCCCACTCCTAAGCAGCAGTTACCTTAAAATAAAGAAAGCCAGCATTTACCCAAGTTGGGACAAACTAACCAAGGAGATGAGTACAACTCATAAAACAACAAGTAGAGTTTGTGTGGAGGCTAGTGCATATTCATTGCCATTAGCTGAAGAGCTCCAACCATCAGCTACGATTGTGCTCACAGAGAAGAGAAATGTACCCAGTGCGAGCCACGAATAACATTTTCCAGAGGCACCAGTTCAGAGATCCCGCCTCTTGCCCACTGTCTTATGCATTCAGAGGGAGGAGCTGGATGCCAACTCTGCTCTGCACAGCCTGTCTCGATTCTGCTCCCCGCCTCATTCTCTTTTCCCTTCCGTCTAATTGCTTTGTAACTAACTAAGAATATTTGAAACAAGTTTTATTTCTTTCTTAGTTGACCGAGAATATTTTAAATAAGAGAGGAAAAAAGGTTTGATTTGTCATTCTAGTCTCATGGACTGCTTTCCTGGGGTAAAGACCTCCTCAGGTCATGCACAGATGTCCTTGACTATTTACTTAAGGGCAGTGGACTGACTGCTGTGGCTGAAGGCTGAGTGGGACATCTGATTCCCTGGTTTCTCTCCATCAGTGTTCGGAGCTGATAGGGAGGAGTGAAAAGTGCGGTCTCTGAGCACGAAGAGCTATGGTGCATGAGGGTCCTAGGAAGAAGAGATACAGGTGGGGTGAGTGGAAAGAAGGCATCTGCACTTGGTGTCCTGCTCTGCACCACCGAGCTCCTGGTGGCCTCTCTGTGATGGGATCTTCCTCATCTCATAGAATTGCTCATCTCATTGCTCATTCCGGAAACGGATTTGGGGAAGCTACTGAAAGTAAAAACCACAATTCTTTCATTTTGGTTAGAAAAGTGTTGTTCTAAACTGGCAGAAGCTTCTGAAAGTACTAAGTAAAACATTTTCTTAAGCAGAGAAGAGCCAAAGAGAGGGCAGCTCTGCCCAGATTTTATGCTTGGTCTACGTTTTCTTGCCTCTTGAAAGGTTTAGGCAAAAGAAGCAATAGTAATAGCAGGTGCTAACCAAGTGACAGCCTTCAATAGTGGATTTTTAGGACACTGCTTTTCTGCCTGTGACAGAAATCCATTTGCAGTTTTTCAGTCTGGTAAGTAAAAGGACAAACATGCCAGGACTTCAGATTAACCCTATGTCCTTTGTTATTGTCCCGTAGAGGTACAAATACATCATTACTCCCCATTAGCAAGCAGTCAACCAGCAAGGAAGATGCTACACCGTGGATGTACTAACTGGAGCTAATGAATCCTAACAACTAATTACATTTCTCTTAAGGTAACTTAGGACCAGAGAGTAGCTTTGTTAGCACAAAGATTTTATGTGGGAATGGCAATACCCAGGAAGAAGCCAGCTGATTAATCACCCCCATAATTCTCCATAATAGTCCTGTCTGGACATTTGTATCCAGACCATTATTCTTGCCTGACCTTATTTTGGACCAACAATGTAATTGGTAATTGCAGACTAATTTCTATAAACAAACAAGGGTCTGGCTAACCGAAAGCATTGTCACTGTGATTGGTACTTCCTACTCAAAGAGCTCTCTATTATGTGCAAGTTTGTGAGTCAGGTAGTTGGAGCCAATGAAGCTTACTGCAAAAAGAATAATTATTTCAGGTAAGAAAAAGCATTATGTCCTTAAGGATTCCTGGAAGCACATGGCCGTGGTCTGTCTCATAGAGTGCCCTTGTGTTTTGGAAGAAAATGGCTTTGGGCCTTTGCTTAGAATCTTGATAGGCCATGAAGGGCAGTAATTCTCCTTAGCATGTATGAAAGCAGTGCTGATAAGTTTCTATCTAGAACATAAAGGGAGTTTACTATTTCTCCTCTGTAAGCAGCACTGTCATCCTGACTAACAAACATGATGAAATGTCATTTGTCCTCGACCCCTCTCACTCCTAAGCAGCTGAAATAGATTAAGAGGCCAATGCTTCTTGAATAAGGTGGAGCAGAGTGTCCTCAGCCAGGACCTGCAGGAACAAGCTCACATAGGAACTTATACTAAGGGATTTTTATGATTTCTCAGGGCTCATTCCTATTTGCAGGGAGATAATTGAGACAAATTATCATCCTGTTTCCTCTCAAGCACCCAGCCAGGACCCCCGGCAAGCTTCGATAGAGATCTTTGCAGGGGACCACTAACCACTGACCAAGCATCCTCCTCAGAGCCCACAGGGTACAACAGCTCAGACAGGCAAAGCCTGTTAGAAAAAGAGCCTCTCACCTCTCATGCCTCAGGGCCTGCAAGCTTCCTCCACTGTCTTTAGAAACTTTTTATACTTCAAGGGCTTTAATTCAAGTGCAGGCGAAGGTCGAAAAGCACAATGAACCACAGAAATGGGGTTCACCCTGGCCCTGTGGTTGATCTGACCACAGAAGTGCCCCTCTACCCAATGGGCACCTTCAATTTGGACTCATGATGCCTACCCACCTCCTCAGTATTTCCTTCTCTACCAGTTTCTTTCTTTCCTTAAAAAAAAAAGTTCAGATGAAATACATAGAACAGAAAATTAACCATTTAAAAGTGAACAGTTTTGTGGCATTTAGCACATTCATAACATAGTGCAACCACCTCTATCTAGTTCCCAAATATTTTCATCACCCTAAAAGCAAACTGTGTACCCACTGAGCAGTTACTTCCCATTACCCCTCCTGCAGGCCCTGGCAACCACCGGTCTGCCTTCTGTCTCTGTGGGTTTACCTGCTGTGGATATTTCATTTCATTTAAATGGAATCAAGCAAGATATGGCCTTTGGTAACTGGCTTCTTCACATAGCATGATGTTTTCAAGGTTCATGTTGTAGCATGTATGAGTACGCCATTCCTTTCTGTAGAGGAATAGTATTCCACAGTTTGGATACAGTGCATTTTTCTAATCCATTCATCCATCGATGGACACTAGGCTGTACCACCCCTTTGGATGTTGTGACTAACACTGCTATTGGCCTGTGGCATGTGTATTTGGTTGAGCACCTGTTTTCAGTTCCCTTAGGGGTACAATTTCTAGATCATATGGTATCTCTGTGTTTAACCATTTGAGACTTCAACCTATTACCCACAGTCCTTCCCTACCCATTTAAGTCTGCCCATCTCCATTACATTTTCTGACCCAGACTATTGTCTCTCCCTCTTTTTAAAGATGTTTGTTTGTTTGTTTGTTTGTTTGTTTGTTTGTTTGTTTTTAGAGACTGGGGAAGGGCGGGAGAAAGGGAGAGGAGCATCACAATGAGAGAGAAGCATCTATCACTTGCCTCTTGTACTTACCCAACCCGGGGACCAAACCAGGCATATGCCCTGACCGGGAATCCAACAGGCAACCTTTCGCTTTGTGGGACAACACCCAACCAATTGAGCCACAACAATTAGGGCAACTATTCTTTTTTGTCACATGATTTTCCTTTTCTTTTGTCTTTTCATTCCAGAGAATTTTTCTCTCCAACTTCTGGGTTATTAAGGCCATTTGTCTTTATATCACTCTGCATAAGTGCTTGGAAGAAAGAGACTACATGAATGTTATAGACTTTATTTTAAAACTCTGAGGACTGATACCAACTCATTGTGGCTATGTGGGCAAAGCTGGCCAGACCCTGGAGTTTCCAGCCCCCGCCCGGCCCCTCTGCCCCCACTGTATTTGCCGTACTGGCCTCCTCTTTGTTGTTCTATACACTGAGATCTTCTCTATTTCAGGACCTTCACGCATGACTCCCAGTGCCTGGAAGACTTTATTCTTCGCTTTATGTTTATATCTCAGATAAATGTCTCCTATTTAGAGAGATCTTCCTGAGCAGCCTTCCCTCCCATATAAATAAGATTTTCCCTAATACCTTTTCAAAGCATTCTGGGCTTTTGATCTGATCTTATGACAATTTGGAGTGATGTCCCTGCCTGTGTGCTTGTATATTAAGGTCAGTTGCTCTATGAGCTGCATTCTCATCCACATGAGGATCATCATGGATTTCCCAGGCCTAGAACAACATCTGGCACCTGGTAGACCCCTGATAAGTAGTTCTTCTTCCCAGCTGCAGAGATAATGTTGCTTGTATGGTAGCTGGTCTTCATTTGAGATTAATTTCTTGGTTGGAGCCACATACCTACTTGTTTTCCAGTGTTATGTGTGGATATTTGTGCTATTTCTGCTGGATAAAACAAACATGCCAGTCAGTTTTGTCAAACAGAATATTTTTCTCTTGGACAGTCTTTGCAGACCCACTTAGTACAGTTTGTCCTTGGAGTTTGCTCATATGGCCCTTCATTCTTATGATATGGATATTGAATGCCTCATCTGCCTCAAGTGAAGGAAGCTATTGGTCTGTCGGCTTTTTAGCATAGGTAAATAAACAAAAATAAGTTACCGTAGTGCTTTATGGGCAAGAAACTCTTTAATACCTCTCATCATCACTTAATTCTCATATAGCTTTATTTTTATAATAGGTTATTAAGTTGTTTTCCAACTTTAAATAAGAAGAAACTTAAACTGGAAAGGTTGAGCAATTGTTCCTAGAGCTAATGGTGTAACTAAGATTCGAATCTGTGCTTTCAGAATCCAAATAGAATGCTTTCCTGTGACATGATTGCCTTGAAGTTGGCCTGTTAGCACTAAAGAGTGTACCATGTGCACCCTGCCTGTTAATAATTAGAAAGCCATAAGCATCTCATCGTCTCCTCCTTGGCCAAGGGCTAGGTCAACAGCTTAGATAAAATGGATGATGTCTCTTATTCCACACAAACATATATCCCAGGTCTAGGATGTGCCTAGAACTCTGCTAGGTACCAGAGAATTGAAAGTGAATGAGACATGATACTAACAGCCTAAAAGGTAGAAGGGGATCTGAGCCATGGTATATAATGCACATACCTAGTGCCGTAAAAAATGCAGTCTTGCTGGAAGGCCTCTGAGTAAGGGAGTCATGAAGTCCACTGGGAAGACTCCCAGAAAGCTGGCTCAGAAGCTGCGCTGGGACAAGGAGGGTTTGCAGGGGAAGGGACAGGAGATGCTTTGCCCCCACCAAAAGATCCCCATGCATGCTGGTGATGGGCAGGTGTGGTTGGTCATGGCATGACCAGAGGGGAAAGGTCTTCTCGGAGTGGATGGTTAAGAGTGGTGGGGAAGAAGGGTCATGTCAAGGAGGTCTCTTTACCTTGGTAGCCACATGGAACTGTGGAAGCTTGGTAAGCCAGCAGAGACACAATGTTTCCTGTGCCACAGAGGCACAGCCATGCCCACAGCCCATGGAGCAGTGAATGGGAACCCGGGGAACCTCTGACAACCCTGGCTCTGTTAGCTGAGCTGCACTGGGTCCCACGAATCACAGCAGAAGCCTCAGATGCGCTGTCTGTGTGGTAACTATGTTGCTGTTATGGGGTGTCCCTGTGAATGTAAAATCCAATCCAAGAGGGCCTGGCATTCAAATCTGGACCTGGCTGGAAGCCCACTAGTTTTCTGGTCTTGGGTGACGGTGGTCACCTCTCCAGCCTCAGTCTCTCCACCTGTAAATAGGCATGGCGGGGTGATGCAGGGTTGGGGAAGGGTGAGAGGGGTGAGGCTGAGCTCTGCAGGGCTGGATCCTGCCTTTATGTAAAACATTGATATTTTATTCATAATGGATTTTTCCATTAATTTTGATAAAAACACTGCATTCAATATTACTTGGCACAATAATTGATGGTTCTTAACACTGCTGAACAACTATACACTGAAAATTGTTAAGATGGACATTTTTATGTTGTGTCTATTTTACCACAGTGTAAAAATGTATGCTATTTACAATAATGAGTTTTATGGCACTACCTTATATTTTGCACTAAGTGAAGGTCCTGCTTGCCTCACCCTCATGCTGGCCCTAGGGTCATGCACATCAGGTGATTGACACAGGGCCTGGCCAACAGGAAATTCTCTTTAACTGGTGGCAGCTGACTCTGGAAGGCTGTCTTTCTGCTGAGACAGCCACCATGCAATTGCAGGGAAAGTCTTGAGAGCTGCTGGGAATGATCAAGGGAGGGTTGGGGGCTAAGCATCCACTCTCCTCATGTGCCTTGGACATAGGTCCCACAGACAACCCCCCGAGACCCATCCACCATCATGAGCTAGGTATCCCGGTGAAAAAGCCTGGTTGTGGCCTTGATCATCTTAGCTTAGGTGGAGGCCCTCCTCCCAGGGAAAGAATGGGGAGACAGTCCCCTGAGAGAAGCGTAGCCTTTTCTCGTGTTACTAAGACCTCATCCTCCACTTCCATTTCTTTAGACCAAAGGGATGAGCTCCAGGGTTTCTGCTTCTCATATGTCAGTTACCTGCAGAAACCCTTGTCCTGACTCACTCAACCCCTCCTATCCCAGACACAAGAAGGCACCATATGGTCCCTGGGAGGAAGCCATAGCCAACACATCCCAGGGGGAAGTACTGGGCCTCTGTCTGCCAGCCTGGACTTAGACAAGAGGCAATGGGACCTCTGGCCACTTCCTGAACTTTCTTAAACCTTCACAAGCTTCTCCAAGCTTCTGCTGCCTCTCTGATGGCTCTTTGAAGGCATATGTTGGCCCAATAAACATAGCCCTTTTTTTACTCCCATTCAGAACCAAGTGGAAAATTAGACCAAGTAAACTGATGGGTGGATGAAAGCCAAATAGTCTCTTAACTGCTGAGAACACCAAGTGGAGATCATGGCTTCTTATTTGCAGCCAAAAAAAAACAGGCTAAGGACATGCTCACGGTGCTATTTTGCCAGTATAGACCTTGGGGCTGCCCATGAAAAAGTCAGGGTCTATAGAGCTAGCAACCCACCCCACACCATGGCCCCCCACAGTCCCAAGGAGTCCTGTTGATGGAGCAGTTTCATGAAAGGAGAAACCTCAACCAATGGATGGCAGAGCTTTGCCACCAGCCAGTCAGACAATTCACTCTCCCTTTTGGGGACTATTACCATTTAAAATTGTATGCTCTCCCAAATTCATATATTGACGTTCAACTCACTAGGATGTTAGAATATGACCTTATTTGGAAATAGGGTCACTGCTGCTGTATTTGGCATTCATAAGGTCATTGGGGTGGACTCCAATTCAAGGTGGCAGGTGTTTCTCTGAAAGGGGATTTGGACACAGACACACCTAGGGAGAATGTCACATGAACCTAAAGACCTCTGTAGGTGTTGTTGCTACAAGCCAAGGAATGCCAAAGATTGCTGGCAAGCCACCAGAAGCCAGGGGACAGCATGGAACCAACTGTCCCTGACAGCCTAAGAAGGAACTGACCCTGCTGACACCTTGGCCTTGGACTTCTGCCCTCCAGAATTGTGAGAGCACTCATTTTTATTGTTCAAGCCTCTTAGTGTGTAGTAATGTGCCAGATTATAGCAACCTAAGCAGACAAATACAGGAAGAAGGCATGGGGGGGGGAGGGGAAGTTCTGGAGAGTTTTATGGGAAAAAAAGAAGCCAGGAAAAGAGTTTCACCTTCCCCCCCCCCAAAGCAATTTGGGCATTATTTGAATTAATATAATAGTTTTCTGTCCTAGGTTCTTTACATGTATTGCTCTCATTTTCTTTTTGAGGAAAAAAGGTCCCTCTGTCCTTTGCTTTGGCATATGTATATACCCAGGTGAGCAGATGTTAAGGGGAAAGGAGGGGGTGTGACTGTAGGTCTGGCTCCTGTGCACTTCACAGACTTTACTTGCTTTCATCCTCCCTAAGCATTAGCCCACTTTCAGATGGAGAAGCCAAGGGTCAGAGAGGTTAAATGTGTTGGTGAAGGCCAGGCAGATAATACTGAAGTTGAAATTTGACACCAAAGCTTTTCTATTCGACTATCTTTTGGAGTATAAAACACTTCCATTCTTTACAAATGAATGTCAGCATTCATAAACTTTATACTACGCAAACCAGGACGTGCCAAGGTAGAGGTGTAGCCATATTCCTGGTGTGTTGTCACTGTTCATATCTTTCTCCCAGGCTCTCCATGAATCCCCATGGCCTCCAACTGCACAGTCTCTTACTCAAAATTCCTTAGACTCACTTGAGATAAGAATGCCATCGGATCTGTCTCTGTACTTTCAATGGCTAGGGAAGGAGAAGGCAGTAGGTGGCTATTGAGTTGCTAGCTTTGAATTTTATTTCCTTTCTGTGACTAGAATACATTAACATTGGTGTTGCTTAGTCCTTTTGTCTAGTTCCCATTCTAGCACATTATCATCTACTTGACAAGCAAAGAAGCCAATTACAAGCAACCACGCATATTTAGTCACAGACCAAAATTGGCCCCAGATGGAGATGTGGAACCTGAAGGTTATCTGCTGCCAGCCTGCGCTCTGAGTGTAGATACAGCCAGGCAGGGCACCTGCCAGGCTTCTCCTAACCTGGCTGGAGTGGGTCCTCCCTTTGTCAGCTTGCATGGCTGCCCGTCCTTCCCACGACTTGCCTTCTTGCAGGCTCCATCCTCCAGCCCTTCCCCACAGCAGCCTGATGCTCTGGCTGAGTGCAGAACACTGGCAGAAAGGAAGCAGGTAACGCAAGTGGAATGAGAGTTATGAAAGGGAACCTTGAATGGGCAGAGAACAAATGGATTTAACCATCTTAGCAGAACAGGGAAAGCCTTCTTGTGAAGAAGACATGAAAGATGAGGAGGAGTTGGCCAATCGGAAAGGGAGAGTGTCCCAGGTATGTGCCATGGGCAGGACCTTGAGTTGGACTAAGAGAAATGAAGGTCTTGGAATGGAGGATTCTTGTTCTGATGTACATTTTGGATGAATCACAGAGCTTTCCTGGGAGGTGGGAGGAATGAGGACAGAAGCAGAGAGACCCAGGCAGAGACAGGAGACGGAGGTGCCGTGGACCTGGTAGTGGCCGTGGAGAGGATTCTGGAGATGCTTTGACATTGGAGCTGACTGGGTGTGCTGACTATTGGACATCGGTGTGTGGGAGAGACAGGCGTCAAGGACAAAGGACAACACATTTATAGAGCAAGTTCATCAATGTGTTCTATGCACAAGGAAAGAGCCTGTAGGGAAACCCAGAGCAGGTTCCAGTTAGCACTGCTTTTCTTTCTTTCCATTTCACTTTTCTCTCTTTTTTCTCTTTGTCATTTGCTTTGGTCTTTAGTTTCTCTTTGTTTTTGTTTTGAGGCTATAAAGATTTATTTTTTTCCCTTTTTTGCAATTTTTGTTCAAGTACAGTTGTCTCCATTTCTCCCCCTCTACTCTTCCCCAGCCCAGGCAACACCACCTCCCACCCTCTATCCTACCCCCTTTGGCTTTGTCCATGGGTCCTTTATACATGTTCCTTGCTGACCCTCCCCCCTTTTCCCCCAATTATCCCCTCCCATCTGCCTTCTGGTTACCATCAGTTTGTTCTTAATTTCAATGTCTCTGATTATATTTTGCTTGTTTGTTTGTTTTGTTGATTAGGTTCCACTTATAGGTGAAATCATATGGTATTTCTCTTTCACCACCTGGCTTATTTCACTATGCCAGGTCTTTAGTTTTGTTTGTTTGTTTGTTTTTTAATTTCCTCCTCATTTACTGCTCTTGCTGACCCTCATTCTTTCTATTTTATTCATCCCCAATATGAGTTAGAGTCTCTACAGTAATGGAAATTCAGAATTAAAACCAAACTAGAAAAAGCTAACCAACCCTAATTTAGAGGTGTCTCCACCCACCCACTCTGATGCAGACCAGATGGAAAGGAGCAGTGAGGCTGTGGCTGGCTGGCTCAAAACCGCTTGCAACCCACAGCCCATGCACCTCACTGCACTCTGAGCGGCCATTGCTGATGGGAGCGTATCGGTCATTAGCACATTATCCTTGAGCTGTATCCATGTGAGGAAAAGAGGGGACTTGCTCACAGGTTTTCACTGGAATCAACCGACACTACATGTTTGACTTTTAGCACGTGCTGTAATGGTATTTATGATTAAAATTAAAATAGTATATGGTGTTTCTTGGAGAATTGTAGGGAAATATTGGACTAAATGAAGTCATTGATGCCTGTATCTATTGGCCTAGTAACTGGTGTATTTGCATCATATGTAAGTATCTCCTCCCTGCTTCCCTTTTCTACAAAAATAGAATCATTCCACTGTCTTTTCTGTAATTAATTCTTTTCTCTTTCCTGATTAACAGATCTCCCAAACCTTTGCATATTAGCACATATAAAAGGATTGATATTAAGAGTAATTGTATTAACACAAGCACTAGAAAAAACCTTTGTTTCTAGGTTATATTTTTTGGATTATTTTTATGGTGCATTGGTACCCTGACATTTTTGCCTTGATGTCGTTTCCTGTTGTTTGTACCAGGGGTTCAAAGATCATTGTTACTTACAAATGGCACTCAAGCCAGAACGACACATGTGCCCCTGGCCAGTGGGGGAGGGCGCAAGTCTTCTCTTTCGTCTTCTAGTTGTTCTCAGGGTGGTCACTGAGCTAGTCCAGTGAACAGTTTTTAGATAAAAACTCAACTCTCACTCAACCTCAAGACAGTGACCCAAGCTCCATGACAGGTAAGAATACCTTTGATTGTAGCCCTAACTTAGTGTGACAGGGAGAGACAATGAAACCAAGCTCTTCATGGCCAACTTGTGGCCTCTTTTTACCGAGGCGTAGTGGCTCCTCAAAGTGTCTTTGCCCCATGACCTTTCGATGCAGCATTGTAATTCTTAGATCTTTGAAGCCTTCCTCCTTCACAAGTAAAGCAGTAAATGGGAACGTGTGCCCTGTGGTGCTGTTATCCCACACACGTTGAGTGCCTGCCACCTGGGAGCAGTAAACCAGGCAGAGTCACTCATCGGTCACCTGGCGTTGCTGAGAAAGTCATTTTGGTTCCCACTCCTGCAGCAAGAGGCATCTAAAAATTCTAACGACGGCATCTTCTCCTTTAGAGCATCTAAAATGCCTCCATTTGGAGATGCAGAAAGTTTATCTAAGAGTTGAATTACTTTACCAGAAATGTTCAAATGAACTTCAGTGGAAACTGTCACGGTAGACTTTTTCTGTCTCGTGTGGACCTGTGAACATAGTCATTTTCCCCTGCTGCTGTAACAAATTGCCACAGACCTAGGGGTGTCGAGCAACTCAAAGTTTGTGTCTCAGACCAGGCCAGGGGCTGGCTGGTCTTGGCTTGAAGTCTCACGTGTCCGAAGTCCACGCATCTGCAGGGCAGCAGGCTCTCATCAGCAGGCTCCGGAAAGAATCGGCTTCCTGGCTCATTCAGGTTGTTGGCCAGATTCAGTTGCCAGCATTTGTAGACTGAGGGCTTCATTTCCTTGGCTGGCTGTTGGCTGGGAGCTGCTCTCAGTTCTAGAGGCTACCACTCACTCTGGTTCCTGGCCACCTTTCTCAAAGGCAGCCATGGCAGGCCCTCTTCCTGAAGTCTGGGTTTTCTTTGGCCTGAGTAAAAGACTGCCCAGTGAGTCACCAAAACCTTTACATTTATGAGATAGCAACGAGGAGAGATGGGTATCTAGATCAGTGGAAATGCGGTCTTTATTTTTAATAATTTCCTTCCCCAGTTGGACATGGGGCTTAAGGTGTTTTAATCCAGGGCCCATTTTTATTAGCATTTTTGTCAAAATTTAAGGAGAAATTTTCCAAGAAAGAAATGTAAAACGACTGTCCCCACTCCAAAAAAAAAAAAGGCAGAGAGGGATGGATACCAGCAGATGGCTGGCCCAGAGCGGCCAAGGGATGGGTTTTCTGTTCCTCCTCCTTAATCTGGTGGCTGCCTGTTCTAATCACTTAATCCTTCCATGCTGGGAAAGGTCTGTGAGCAGTCAATATAGGGAAATGTGGATGGCATTGGTATGACTGTAATTACCCAGAATAAAACCATCTGGGGAGGCATAGGGAGTTGCACAGAGTGTAAAAGGGTAGATAGGACAAAAGAGTGCATGCAGTTCTTTCCTCAGAGGAGGCTTTCTTGACTCTTCTTATTGGTCCAGTAAAGTAAGTGAGTGGTCGAAGCAATCATGACAGCAGGAAGTGCACCTGGAGGGAACCGAACAGTCACACTGATTTTCAGCCTTAATGAGTCTTCCAAGTACAATTTGTTAAAAGTTCCTGCAAGTAAATAAATGGGAGGATTACAGGACTGCAAGTGGGGAGTGGGGTGATGAACTGAAATCAGAGTTGGAAAGGTTGTTTTAATAATACCTATTTATTAATCCAGAACATAATGCCAAATCTCAAAATTCTTCAAACCCACGATCTGACATTTAAAAGACAAGTAGCCAATTACCTATAATCCCTTGATTAGTCAGATTTGTTCATGTACTTTTTAGAAGACAGAGAATTCAAAATACAGAAAGAATGGATGACCTTGGTCTTGCTTATTTTTATTTATGATTAGCCACAGTGCTTATTTTCCTGGAAGCCCTCTGCTTGGTGACACAGACATTGTATTTCGATTCTGCAGCAGTCCCTAGCCTATCAATTCATTATATATATATTTTATGTACATTAACTTATATCTGGTTGATAAGAAATCATTTGGTTCAGCCAAGAAGAAAGAAAACTGGTTTTTACCCATTCTTGAACTTAAATTGCACTTCGACCCCTGACAGTTTCTTTTTGCTGCTGGTGCAGGTATCACGGGCCCATGGCTGGCCACTGGGTTTTTTCCAGGGAAACAGTTGCTTCGGTGGTGGTGGTGGCGGCAGTGGGTAGGCTTGATGGGAAGCCCGCTCGCTGAGCAGAGGTGCCAGGTTGGATGTGGCAGCTTCCAATGTGAGAAGCACCCTGATTCTGAGTCAGCACAGTAGAAAGAAGAGCCCACCACAGATGTGCCAGAGTGAAACGTTTTAGATGCTAGTGGAGCACAGGGTAGGTGGACAGCGGCCAGGGGATTGGGCCCCATAGCACCGCTCTGAGCTTGAAGATACAGCTCGGTAACTCCAGGCACTGTGAGTACAGCTCACTCCCCGAGTACAAGTCAGGAAACAACAACGTGGGTGGTCACGGAGCACAAAGAGCCGCGGGCACAATTAAGCTCACAGTTAATGGAGTCGGCCACACAGCATTCACTCTTTTTTCCCTGCAATTTCCTTCTAACTTAGCCCAATGGGAAACTTTCAGCAGACATTTCATAGAGCAGTTAACTCTGTGGTGTCCATCAATTTTAATTGGAATCGTGTAGCTGAAACCCTAGGCAGTACTTGACAGCGATAGGGTGTCTTTTAACGCAGGTATTTCTGGTTCTGCTCTGCAACAACACACCCTGCTGCAGAGCTGACTCCGGAAGGCACAGATCTGGGCTGTCCTGCACAGGGCCAGTGTTAACAAGTCAGCCTGAAGTGGAGCTCGGCATTCCCTTCGATGCTCTGCATTTGTGAGTGTGGGCAGCGCATAGGCGAGGGGCTATAGATCGGAGGTGATCAAAGAGCAGCGTGGCCACACTGGTCACAGGCGGCCCCACTCGTAGCTGGTCTTTGGGCCACTGAAGCATTCTGTCTCTGCAGCTCAGGAAAGTGATTACTAAGCCATCACCATCCTGTTTTATTTTTAAAAATTACCTTCCTTAGGAGAAGATAGTAAGGTGCACATCAAGAATCCAAACAGCAAAACTGCACTAGTCTTGAAAAGAAAAGAAAAAAAAAGAGAGAAGCGGGAATTGATTCTTCTGGAAATTGTTCTAATTTGGCTGTAATGAGGGACCAGTTTTAAAAACAAAAATGTAGAGAGAGAAGTCAAGAGCTTTTCAAGTAAATTCAGCCTTCCATTCTATGTACCCAATCTAAGTTTCTGGAGGTGTGGTTAATCCTAATACCAGTCACAGCACTGGGTCCTTATGGATGGTATTTTGGGTGATGTTCCAGAAATTCACTCAAAGTGTTGAGGCCATAATACAGACTTTGCTCCAGTAGGGGTAGGAAGCTGCCTCATTCCTGTCCCTTAGATCCAGTGACCTCACTTCCATGCAGCACATTAACCAGGCAGAAGAGCAATCTGGACAAGCTGATGGCCACAAACTTGGTGGCACTCCTATGGCTTAATCAGACTAGCAATGGGACAACATAAAGCAGTGGATTTTTGTCCTGGAAAGTGCATTACCACACGACATCAGTGTTCCTTCTGCAGAGATAGCACCTCGAGTGATGTTGAACGGTGGCCTGGCCTTGCATAGTTGAGGGCAGGTGCTGCATAAGCCACCCTCCTCTGCACACAAACCTAGGAAGAATTTTACTTTTCGTACACATGTGCCAGTTTGGTCTTAATCGAGTCAATGCAATTATTTGATCATCTAGAAAAGTCTTCTTAAAACTTGCATGAGCCCACTGTAGGTAAGCGGTTTTTCAGGAAGAAACATTTAGAGATGCTGTTGAGAAAAACTCCATTTACCCTTGAGTAGAACAAGCTACTTTACCAAATTACCACCCATTAATGACTTAGGACAAAACTAATTTATTATCCTACAGTTTCTGTCTGTTGCAAACCATACACCAGTCTCACCAGTTTACAACCAAGGTGTCAGCAGTGCTGTGTTTCTCACTAATGGCTCTGGGGGAATCTGCTTCCAAGCTCCTCGAGGTCAGGACCAGAATCCAGGCCCTGGTGGCCACAGGACCAAGGGCTCTGTTCCCTTGCTGGTGGTCAGCTGAGAACTAGCGGCCTCTCTCTCATCTCTGCACGTGGCCCCTTTGTGTCAGAACTGCCAGCTGGAAGGTCAGTCCTCAAGCTGGGGATCTCTGACCTCTCTTTCTGTGGCATTTTGCTCACTGGAGCCAGAGAATGTTCCCTGCATCTAACTCTCAGGTAATTAAATTGGGCCCACAGAGATCATCTGGGAAAATCTCTCTGTTTTAGAGCCCATGACCTAAATTCCATCTGCAAAGCCCCTTTCCCAAGTAAGGTGACCTATTCATGGTTTCAGGGAGTAGGGTATAGACATCTTTGGGACCACTGTCTGGCCTACCACAGTCTGCCCTCAAGCTCCCCAAATTCATGTCCATCTCACATATTCAATCTCATCCCAAGGTCTCATCTCATTACAGCATCAACTCAAAGTCCTAAATCTCCTCTGCTCCAAAGTCCAAAATCAGAGTAGACTAAGCCAGGTGTCAATGAGTTCTCCCTGAAGTCCAGCTCCTGGGGGGTAGTTCCCCCCCCCATTTGTGGGGCTAAAGGAACAAGCTCTGTTCTCCCAACAAGCAGTGGTGGTGGGACCGGCAGAGGATAACAGCTGTGAACACTCCGGTGCAAGAAGGGGAGAGATGGGAAATAACTGGACACTGGTCCAAGCAGCTTGGAAATCCAGCTCCACAAGCCCTGTTATCTCTCAAGGGGAGAGTCTTCTCCCCTGTCATCCTTGGTTCTGCCCTCTGGGTAAGACATCAGGATGACAAAGGCCATGCCTCTTGGATGACTTGAATTCACTAGGTTTGGGGGGAGCCTTACTTTGGTGCCCTCTAGGTTATTGCCCAAACGTCACAGGTGTTCGTCTGCCCATCCTGTAGAACAACAGCTGCAGGAAGAACAGCTGGTGATGCACACTACCTGGCATGCAGAACAGCCCCCTGGGGGGCTGGACGGTGGCAGGTAGGTGTCAAGGAGGCCTTAGTGCAGGTCATGCTGTCCGGTAAAAGAGCAGCAACAAAATTTACCCTGGGGAACCGTGAGCCCACCATGGTTTGAGTAAACACAAGAGCTGCCTTAGCATGTCAGGCTTAGTCAGAATAGAGATACATGTGCCAGCATTGGCACTTGCCACAGAATACAGCCTCTCCCACCAGGCCCTGTCCTCTGTTAGTGCCAAGAGTGGCCCGAAGACCCTGCCTCTGCATGGCTGTGCTTGGTTAGTATTTATACAGGCTGTTCACCAGGAACCGCCCCTGAGTCTGTGGGTGTGGGTGGAGCCTGGCCCCTCAGATCTGAAGGGAACTTCCACTGATTCCCATAAAAACATTTCTTGCTAAGAAACCATTTATTGCACTCTGTGTTCTTATGTCTTAAGTCACAAGCCATGACCTCCTGCAGCAAATATTAAGGAAAATAAGTGATGTCCAAATTAACAGAATACATCTTAAGCAAAGATTTTACTGAAACAGGTGAACAGTAAAACTTCCATTCGTTTCATCCTGTGTTTGTTTTCTGGTCACTTATAGGCAATCATTTCCAAGGGATGTGGGTGCCCAAATTGTTCAGACTGCTTGTTTTGTGCTCATTACCTCAGTTTTAGGCACATCAAATACATGTCTTCCTTCCTGGTTGCACTGCGAGCTCCTGAGGTTGAGAGCCAGGTACTTTCATTCTATTCCATGACTCAGTGTTGAATGTGCAACAGAGCAGATGCCCAGGCAGGCCTGTTTGGTTTGTTGGTTGGCACTGATTTATCTGACACCCTTTCTTCCTAGAATTACTCCTCAGGGTTCTTTGGCAAAATCTATACCTGTACATTAGTTTTGGATTTAAAAAACCAGCCCTGACCAGTGTGGCTCAGTGGATTGAGTACCAGCCTGCGAACCACAGAGTCACCGGTTTGACTCCCAGTCAGGGCACATACCTGGGTTGTGGTCCAGGTCCCCAGTAGGAGGAGCAGGAGAGGCAAACACGCTGATGTTTCTCTCCCTTTCTTTCTCCCTCCCTTTCCTTTCTCTAAAAATAAATCAATAACATCTTTTTTAAAAACCAATGACCAAGGTTAAAAACGAGGTGGTCAGTCTGCTGCAAAACCGTTCACTCTTTCCTGCATGCAGCCCTGTTCCTCTTCACTCTGAGTCACACACGATGTGTGTGGTGTGGCAGTGCCCGGCCTAGTGGCTCTCTCCCTCTCAGAAGGAAGTCCCTGGACACAGAGCAGCTGGGGGAGATGACGTTTCCTGCCAAGACTCCACACCAGGCCCAGAGCACCTGCCCGTGTTATCACACAGTCTGGTGTGCTGGACAACCATCCCCATCATTAGAAATGAAGAGACCTAGACAAGACACGTGCCTGCACACCCAGGCTGGGAGCACCATGCCAGGTACACAAGAGGGTCCACCTTTGGGGAAGCTACAGAATGATCAGAAGGACATACACTGTTCTTTGTCTGCAGAGAAGGTACATGCACATCAACAAAATGAGCCGTGGTGGTTTCTGCTGGGGCAGAGAAAGGGGACAACAGACTTGACGGGCCTCATGCTGCCTCCTGGACCCTGTGACCACTGCACCTAGAGTGGGGGTCTGGCTGGATGGCTGTCACTGCGATGGCCCAGCTGGCTGGGCAAAAGACCTGTCCCTCCCAATCATACACACTCTGCTGAGGAGGAGATCTTTCCACAGGGAGGAAAAGGGTCCAGGATGTTTGGACAATGATTAGGGAATGACAGACAAGTTCTCCAAGACATTTCATGGGCGAGCACAAGGCGTAGCTCCTGTTTACCAACAGAGACAAAAAATTCATCTGATCCCTGAAGCCCAATTTAGGAGAGCAATGCTCTGCTCAAGCCAAGGGCACAGCTGATTTTGAAGGGAAGTTTTTAGACATTTCTGAGTCCTGTCCTCAGAATATAATGAAAGTTCTGTACCTTTGTTAGGGGGAAAAAAAAGCTGAAAACTTGGAGCAAAATATCAGGGGTTCTGTGGCCCCTCCTGAGTTTCATAACCAGCTTTAGATGAGAATCTAGGTCAGAGGTCAGCAAGCTATGGCTCACAGGCCAAATCCCTCCAGTGACCTACTTTTGCATGGCTGCAGATAACAGTGGGGTTTATGATCTTAATGGTTGTTAAAAGAAAGAGGAGGAGGAGTGACAGAAACTCTGTGTGGCCCCAGAACTCTGATTTAGACATTTGTGGACAGAAAGGCCTCTTTAGTATTTGTTTTTAACTAAAGCAAAAGCAAGTATACTTCATGGGCCAAAGGCTCGCTCATGATGGGTACAATTTCCCATTTCCACACTTACCCAGATCAGACCATTTATGATGAGCTACTAATTTCATTGGTCTCTGAGGAAGTGATCACATGCAAAAAAATTAAGACAATCCAATGTGTATCATACTTAGATTTCCCCTCACAAATTTAGTGTTGTTTCCAGATCTTCACAGGTTGCCTGTTAGAAGCCTCTGGGGATTCCTCTAAAAGCACCACTGTTGGCTGTGGGGACCACAGTGACCCCACTCTGTGGAAGGAGATGAGGAGAAGTGTTAGTAGCCTGAATACTGTTACTGCACAGTGGACAATTGCACAATCACTTGATAAACATTTCACTTTCTTGCTGTGGCTGAGACAGTGGTTCTCAGACTCGGGTGTGTTTTGGCATCATCTGGAGAGCTACTAAGAGCACAAAGAAGCTAGGGCTCTTCAAAGTAGGGGAGGGGCCCAGGCCTTTCTGTTTGACCAGGTTCCAGACATCATTCAGATGCAGCAGAGGTTTGAGAACCACTGGGCTGAGCATGTGTCAGGGAAGCATACACCCCAAATTAGGCCCTCAAGGAGCCCACCTACCCAGAGCAAGAGCGGGTATCTCAGCCTCCATACTGTGGGCGTTTCTTGTTGGGGTGAGGATGAGGGGACTCTCATGAGCATTGTAAGTACATTTAGCAGCAGCTCTGGCCACCTCAACCCACTAAATGCCCCTAACACCTCCTCCCTCTGCAGTTATGACAGCCAAAATGTCCCCAGATGCCCAGACATTGGCAACTGTCCCCTGGGAGAAAAATGGTCCCAGATAAGAACACTGGTCTAGAAGAAGTCAGGCCTAAAAATAACCATGCAGCATTTATTTAGTAAGTATTCATTGAGCTTCTACTAAGTGCTATTTATTGGGGAGCAAGCAACAGACAAAAAATAGGGTGATGCTTCCCCTGCCTCCCCTACATCACAGAAGGACCAGACTTGAACATCACGTGTTACAGGTGCTATAAGATAAGCTTGTGCCCCAAGCTATGAAGGAAGGAGTGCAGGGGTGAGGCAGAGCTCTGGGTGAGCCTTGGCAGCTCTGACTCTCAGGTTCAGTGGGCCTAGAGGAAGAAGGAAAAGCATTCTCCCCCAACTGCCTTTTCTTATAGATGGGGGGTGTTAGGCTCATTTTCACCGAGGGCCATATCAGCCTTGTGGTTGCCTTTAAAGGGCTGAATGTAATTTTAGGACTGTATAAATGTAACTATTCCTTAAGTAGGAGCAAGGAACTCTGTGCTGCCGCTGAGTAGAAACAAGGCGCTGGGCCAGATAAAACAAGGTGGAGGGCCAGATTCGGCCTGTGTTATAGACGGTTGAGGGTACCTGTGTTATAGACGGTTGAGGGCCCAGAGGCTTGTGACCACTGGGTCCGAGGTCATGCACCCTGGATCTGCTCTGTGCTGCCCTCTGTGGGAAGTGCTGCCTCTCCCTGCCTGACCAGCTGGGATGATGTCAACAAGGCCTTACTGAGCACATGGCTTCTGTTTTAGCATTGCCCCAGACCACCAGTGTTTCTGGAAACAACCACAGCTCTGCTCTTTGAAGGCCTCAAGCATCCCAACCCCACTTCTCCCACCATTACATAGTCTTTGAAACCAGGCCCGGGTCCTATAGAGATGCAGCATCCAGGCTCTGCCAGTTATAAATTGGGAGATGAGACAAAGGTGCTGGATGAGCCCCAGCCTAGAGGTGTGCAGGAATGGACCAACAGGAAGGACTATAAGAAACGTTAGCAGGGCTGGAGCCCAGGGCTCAAGGGGCCAGGGTGGGCTTGGTATGAGATGACGCCAACAGAGGCTACAGTCTAAAGGCCTAGAAGCGGTGGGGTGGAACGGAGAGGAGGTAACAGACTGCACAGGAAGACAAAATAGTCTTGGGCCAGAAAGCTCCTCCTACAAGGATGGAGGTGAAGACAGTGCCGCTGGGCCTGCCTGGCTCCAGGCAGCAGTATCAGGCCATTCTCTCAGAGTATATGATCAATACTGTCAACAACCATGGGAACATTTATACCTCAGGCTAAACAAGGTTATTCCCCATGCCACATGCTACATACAATTGCTTTTCTTGTTTTGCAATTTGAGACTGCCCTGGAAAATCCAGGGTGGGGTTGCAGTGGCAAAGCACATACCACAGCAAAAGAAGCTTACATTCAAAAGGGAAGCAGCCACCTGACAGTGACCTGGCAAGCTTTGAGCACAGAGGTAAATTAGTCCTGAAGTCCAATCCAGTGATAAGCTGAGAGCCCATGGAAGATCCACCTTGCCCTGAGCACCCAGGATGTGTCGGGCACTCGGCTACATGTAGGATATACAGATAATGATGCCTCTACCCTCCAGATGGTCCCAATAAGGGAGTGATAAGGTCACATCTTAAATGATTCTAATATGAAGTCAATGGTGATCAATGATGGAGATTCAGAGAACCAAGGGGAAAGGGAGAGGCTAATTTCAAATGGATTAACTACTGAACTTCTCTTCCCTTGGTTTTCTCTGTGATTTGATCTCCCATATTCGAGCCATGTCTGAAGTAGAGATACATAAAGTTTTTCCTGTGAAATGCTCTAGTCATTTCTTTGAACCTACAGTGTGAGTTCCACTTGGATCTCATGAGCTCTCTATGTTGGATTTGTTTTAAATAATCGCAGTGAGTGGTGGAAGCTTAGAGAAATGAGATGTGAGACACCATTAAAGGGAGAGAAAACAAAGTGGTTTAGCCAGTTATATTTGAATGAGAGGCTATAAGAGGTGTTATAGCTTTTAATTATAAAATATAAAAATAAATGGTTTTATTTTTATCTATTAGATTAAAAAGCTTATAGAATCTGCTTCGAGGAGAAATTTCCAAATGATGTATCTACTGACATTTTGATACAGATTATCAGGATTATTTCTAAGGAGTAGATATTATACCATCATTGAGTTTTTAAATAAACAGCCTACAAATATTTGTTTTACTAGTATATTAATGCATAGAATTTTGCTACACCAGTGTCTAGCCAGGCATGGAAATCACCTCCTCAAGATAGGCCCAAGGTCGTTTAAATGCCAGGGGGGTGGAACTTTGTGGGCTGGACACATAGGATCATAGTTACAACTAACTGTACAGTGAATATTACTGGCTTTTTAAAAAGTTTTTAAACAGTGAAGCATGCATAGTATAGTAGATCTTGTGTTTGGAGAAAAAGGGAATAAAAGAAGTCTCACCTCCCTTCCAGAAGGAAAAACTTAAGGAACTCGTGATGTATTTTACTGTTCAGGAGCAGTTGTTAAGAGTAGAAACCCAGCCCCAAAGGCTTGTAGGACATTGCAACCCATTGATAAAGAGACAGGTGCATACCTCAGTCTATTTAAAAATATATATTGGCTTTGGCTGGTGTGACTCAGTGGATTGACGGCCACCAGTGAACCAAAGGGTTGCCAATTTAATTCCCAGTCAGGGCACATGCCTGGGTTGCAAGCCAGGTCCCCAGTTGTGCATAAGAGGCAACCATTCAGTGATGTTTCTCTCCCTCTCTCCTTTCCTTTTCCTCTGTCTAGAAATAAATAAAATCATTTAAAAAATAAAAATACGTACTGATGTTCCTCCTACCTGCAGACACTGTGGTAACTCCATCCTACTGCTGCATCAGAGTTATGGGTGGGTGTGGAGGGGCTGTTCCACTCATTTCTCCTACAGGGACCCTACTTATTAGTCTTTCTCATTTTTCAATATCTGACATGTGGCTTTCAACATCTGGCTTTTAATATTGTAGCCAGTTAATTTTTTTTAATTTTGGAGAAGACTAGACTGAAATTGAACAGAAACTAAAATAAAGAAAAATGCTTAGATTAATGTTGACAAGTTATAATGTTGACAGATTTGTTCATTCTTGATCTTTACCCCTGGTTCATTGGTTGGCCCTGCCCATTCACTGATTACCAGTAAAGACCAGCTGATCATTACAAAGTTTATTTGTGAATGAGGAGGCAGCCCACCCCACTTGGTGATATTCAAAGGAAAGACTGACCGTCTATTGGTGTGGGAGGAGTTATTGAGGATTTCAAACCAGGTATACATGCGCTGTCTTAGGCTCTCTCAAATCTAAACTCCATCATTCTCTCTTTGGAGACAGGACCTCATCAAAGAACAAAGAAGCCGGGTTTAAGACACACAGTCACACATTGCCACCCAGCATTCTTCTGGCCAAAGAAGTATGACTAGGACTTTTGATAAACCTATTATTCTAACTGCCTCAGAGCTCAACCTGGTGAAAATCACTTCAAGAAGCAATAGTCTAAAACTGTTTTCTTACAAAAGCCACCCTTCTGATGTAGAACAATACCAGTATACCCCTCACAGCCTTTTCCCCAGCAGAAACTTAGTTCTTCCCTTTCCAGGTGATTCTGTCAGAAAGGAGGGTTAACTACTCCAAGGCAGCATCTACAACACTTCACATAAAAATGCTGTCAGTATTTGCCCAGTTGTGTTATCTAAGGAACTGAAGAATTGTGTTTATATTTTAAAACCAGCAAATGCCAAAAATATTAATTTGAATTGAATGACCTTTCCCAGCATTACATTAAAATGCTGATAGATTCTATTTAAACATGTTCCACAGAACATTTTAGATATCAAAGAAAACATTCATGTTCAGTAGCATTTTGCATTAGGCCTATTTTATTTTATTTTAATTCCTAAGAAAACATCCTCCATTTACATTGCACTTCCAGCCCTTGCTTTCCTCTTCTTCACACACCTGAGTTTCTTCTACTGCCCCACTTGCCGCCTACCTGGCTTTGGACAATTGACGTGAGCCTCAGTTTTTCCATCTGTACAATAGAATGAAGTGTAACAGTGAAGGAGGTGGTGAAATGAAATAAGAACTCATGGTCAGTTACAGTGTGGGTGTGGAGATTCATCCCATTCAATTCCTCCGCCAAAGGTACTTGGGATTGGCCAGGTAGCTGCCTGGGGCTGTCAGCAAAGAGCAAAACCCTCCACCTAGACTACACTTAGGGCAGTAGAAATCTCAATACCAGCACCCCCAACTATGCAAATTGCCTGACTCCACCAAGACCCCAGGGTGGGGCCCAGCCACCTACATGATCCCACCCCCCCCAGGTGACTCTTATTCCTGCCAGTGTTTGAGAACCATTGCCCAACCTAGGTCATTCCCTCTCTTCCTCCGCATTCCTAAATTCATTGTCACTTTGTACCTTCCTTCCATGAACCCACCTGTTCTAGCATCCCCCTGTGCCACACATACACAGGCTGTAGAAATTCTCAGCTGGAACCCTGTCCTATCCTTGGTTAGAACACACTGTCAGGTAGTGGAGTACCCGAAAGCATCGCACAGGCTCATCTCTGACTAGGATTATTTCACGATTTTTCTACGTCTAGTGACTAGTGTAGTCTCGTGTTTTTTGTATCTCTCTGCTCCCCACTTGTGTATTGCATTTGAATTGGCTCCTTCCGCTGGCTCTAGCCCAGCATGTGCCAGTCCAGGAAAGAGTTTGGTGCATTCCTGCCTTTAAAAGGTGTCAAGGGCATCCCTGTGGCTGAATTTTCACAGAAACCCCTCTCCATGTTCTTAGAAAAACAATTCTAGTTTCGTTCTGGCTGGACTCAAGTAGGTGTATTTTCGAGACAGATGAAATTAGATCTCTAACGTATTTCAGTAAGCTGGAAGCTCTGTCTTTGAAAAACGTTTCACACTTCTCACACAAAAAAAAGAACCCTTTGAATCAAAGAGCTTCTGATTCCTTCGTCAATGGTAAAGGAAGTAAACTTTGAAGACTTTCTGAAAGTCTCCCATCCTCAGTGGTCTCGGGGTACTCACAGATCAAACGTTTGGAACTGCGTTTGCCATTTCTCTAGTTGCATAACAGACATCTGTGACTTTGCCAGTTCTGGGAGGCATCTGATAAATTAGTAGAATTGGTTGAAGCCATCCCTATTCAGTAAAACTCTATTTTTGATAAACATTCTGAAAAGTCAAGCAAAGTGTTTTCCTTTGAAGCTAGGAGAGGAGGCGCGTGTGGAAGGGCATTTTTTGGTGACTACCCTGGAGGTTGCTAATGGGCCCTTTTGCTTTGCAGGAACGTTAGTTCGGCTGGAGAGGAGGCCCGCAGGAGGATGCGGGAGTGTGAGGGGCTCACGGATGCCCTGCTCTACGTGATCCAGTCTGCGCTGGGGAGCAGTGAGATCGATAGCAAGGTTTGTTGTGTTCGCACAGATGAAGCACCTTAGACAACAGAGATGCCCAGAGAGCTAAGCACTGGCCGACAGCAGTAGAGAGTTGTGTTAATACTTTCACTCCGAAACGTATCTGAATCTCCTTGTGTAAATCCAACATTTCCTGGACAAGGCCTGTAGCCTAGCCTACAACTAGACACTCAAGTCTTGGTTAGCAATGAGTAGAAATTTAGATTTATTAGAGTTACACAAACCACAGGTTCAAAAAGAAAACCCTGATGAGTGCACAAATTTTGCATACCACAATACCCACAAGCTTCTACATTAGTTGTATTTTATGACATTGATTTTCAAAAGAGAAAGAAATGTTAAACCTTCCTGAGGTTTGAGTAATTCTTTGTTTCTACAAGTTAGTTTAACAACTATTAATCGTATCAAATGTAATTTTAAAATGCCGCGTGAAGTCCAAATAAACGTTGTCAAAATGCTAAATAAATGAGGCTGTTAACACATTAATTGTCAGTCTAAGCAGTTTTAGTTCACAAACCAAAATAGAACTGAGTGGGCTATTCCGGTGTTTGAGCTATTTTTGTTTGGTCTTAGTTTTTCTTTTGATTAGTTTTGATTCATTCCAAACATAAATTTCTAATCTCATAATATCCTGATATAAACATAGACTTTACCAACACTTTTAAACCAATACATGTGACAAATGTGATTTGTAGTAAGAATTTTAACAAGACACTTTAGGCTGATTAAGTCTGTGTAGTGGGGGAGACAGCCCTGTGTACTGTAGGTGCTGAGCAGCATCCTGGCCTTCACTCACCAGATGCCAGTCGCCAACTTCCCTCATCCCTACTTACAAGTAAAAAAAATGTCTCCCGACACTGCTAAATTTGGTCCCACGGGATGCAGAACTGGCCCTGGTGATGAACTACAGCACAGATTCCATAGTTTTCAGTGCCTACTTATCAGAATTGCCTCTGGAGCATTTTGTAAATACGTGTGCCTAGAGCCCATCACAGCCCTCTGACCTGAAATGTCTAACTCTGGTCTCTGACTTTTACACCTTTAACAACTCACCAAGTGATTCAGTGTGCATCTTGGGTTGAGAGCCCACCTTTGTAGATACAGCTTTGAATGGGCTCTAAGTGAGACTACGGTACAGTGTAATTTAGTTGTAAAGTCAGATACAGAACAGATAATAATGATTTTATCCATGTAGTTGCTAACTGGCATGGCAGGGGGTGATTTAACATAGTGCTTCTCAACATAACTACACATTACAGAGAGAGAGACTGGGAAACTTAGAAAATTACTGGTGCCTGAGCCCTACTCCCTAAATTTTGGATTGACAGCATCTTCGGGGGCTCCAGCCCTTTGAGTACTAATTGACTCCATTTCTGACACTGTTCATCATCTTGTCAGTGACAGTTATGTTTGCACCCATTTGTTTACTATGTAGGTGTTATCAATGTCCAGGACATAATACGATGTAATAAAGATATTATTACTCCCTCTCGTAAACACCTTTAACAGCCATTTTAGACCTTTTAATATCATTGACAGGCATATTGAGTCCCTAAAACAGTGACCAATCAAGATGTCTTGAGTATTTACAGATGTCTGTTAATGTAATAGAGACATGACTTTTTTTAAAGAGCTACTGAATGTAATTCACTGAAGCCACAACCCAGGATCTTAATATTCAGATCAGTAAGAAACTAAGGCATTGGGACACTAAGCCTCTTACTATAACAGATACTGAAATAGTTCTAACCCTGTCTGAGCATTACGGTCGTACATGGAAAGTCAACAGCCCCTTGCCTCGGCCAAGTGCCAGGCCACCGCTGCTGGTGGGGACGGCAGCCTCCAGGAGCAGGGTTCAAAGTCAGAGTGCTGTGAGGCACGCCCATCGTCTTCCTGGTGTACCAGACGATAGACTCCTCTTTTAAATTCCGCATTTTCCCTAAAGAGGAAATTGGAATCGTTGGGATGATTAAAACTACCTGAGATTTGAATAATTAGATATCCCTGACTGAGCCTTGAGGGCACTGAACTTGGCAGCAGAACGCACTGGTGGGTGTGCCGTCCCGACCTCCCATGGGCTAGAGGACCACAACCCAGTGACCTCCACCTGGCAACCAAGAGGGTCGTCACAGCTGCCAAAAAGACCAGATGTGATTGATAGCTTGGCACTGCTTTGCTGACCAGAATGTGCTATGCATTTTCGATGTATTATTATTGTCCCATAATTTTCCATTCAGACCTCTGTTTGGCCACCTCTGTGCTTTCACAATGACAAGTTAGAAGGAGAAAAATGAGTACATGTTCACTTTAAGGCCAGTGAAGTTCATGAATGAAAGAGCCTGGATTTCAGCATGCTCTCAACCTGGCTTCCATAACTGGGAGAGTTTGTTGAATGAGTAGCATCTGGTAGAGCAGTCTCAGACAACTTCCCTTTCGAATAGAAACTAAGGCGTCAGAATGACCCTGGTGACTATGAAAAGCTGCTAAAAGCATTGTTGACAGCAATGGACATCAAAAGCAAAACCACCAGCTGCCACATGCCTTCTGCTGGGACCCCTAAGAAAGGCAGTGAGTGGCTGTCTTTTTTTCCTTTTCTCTTTTCCCTTTAGAGAAAACTGCATGAATTGGTAGTCCTCTTGAACCAAAGTAAACAAAAGAGAGATTGATGGAGTCCCTGTGACCTCCCTGGCCCCGAGTCTTCTGTCTACGTCACCTCCTCTGTCCCCACCCACTCCCTCTATCCCTGGGCCCTCTCCCTGCCCAGCCTCTCCCCAGATCATCCCCAGCCACAGGTCAGTTATAAAGCCTTTCTCGAAGCCACTGCAGATGTTTTCCCCAGCTGTCATTTGTTAAACAGAGGCATAGAGATGCCCCCCAGGAAAGTGAGAAAGAAGTTTATTCACCCAAATCTTTGATGTAAGGAAATCAGTCTGAGCTGATTTCAAAATCATTCTTAGTCCACGACATTTTCCTTCCAGGGAAGGACTTTTCTCCATTTCGTGCATCATCCCGTGTTTACCTGCTTTCATGACAGACTCTTTTTTTTCATGCTGCGAGGGTGCTTGAAATAGAAATCCAAGTTGACTCAAAGCCTGTGGGATTCACAGGCATGAAACCTTGCAAAGCTGACAAGAAAGGTCTAGAATGGCAAAGGCTCCAAAGAGAGATCCTGAAAACCAGTTTTCCTGGTTGGCTTTCCTGCTCCCATAGTCAAATCAAAGACATAGATCACCTTCCCCAGACCTCAGGCACAGGGAGGAGCAGCGCAGAATCTGGCCCCTGCCCCCTTCCCTGCCCCCTTCCAGCCCTGACCGGACCAGGCGGAAGCGGTACAGTGTGCTGGGGGTCATCAACAAGCCTCAGCTCTCGTTCCCTTCACCTGTGCAGTAGAACTAGGTTCTTTGCCTGATCTGTGGCCCTCACACAGTTATGTGCCTGAAAAATGATGAAATAACATTCACCTCAATTCTGTTTTCCACCATTATTTTGTCCTTGTTTTACATTAGGTATTTTTTCCCTTCAGCCCACCGTTCCCTGAATCCAGAGGAAGGTCATAAGGTTGAACACGCCCTCCCCAAACTCGTGCATTGAAACTTAATCTTCATCATGATGGTGGCTGGTGGGGGGTGGCCTTCGGGAGGAAACGGAACCACAGACAGAGTTCACCCTTTGTGCACAGCAAGGTCGCAGCTCACTCAGTGGCAGCGCCAGGACTCAAACGCAGACCAGCCTGCTCTAGGTCTCATGCCTGGACCTCCCCGAGGTGCTGTCTCCACCACCATTCACGACATGAAGCCTCATGCCGTCCCTCCTGAGGGCCAGGCTCTCTTCTCCACATGTGTTCAATGGGTGTGTTTCCTGTGGCTGCTGTAACAAACAGCCACAAACACGATGACTTAAAAACGCACATTTATTATCATACCGTTTAAGGCAGGAGTCCCATATGGGTGTCGTTGGGCTGAAGTCAGTTTGCTAACAGGGCCATGCTCCTTCTGGAGGCTCCGGGGCAGGAGCTCTTTCGTCGCCTTTTACAGCTTCTAGACTCTGCAGGCATTCCTTGGCTCCCAGCCGGCTCCACCACCTCTACAGACGGCAGCAGCAGGTCACGCTCTTCTCATATCACCTAGCTCTCCGTCCCCTGCCTCCCTCTTTCACTTACAGGAGCCTCATGATTATATGGGTCCACCTGGATAACCCAGGGTCATCTCCCTACCTCAAGGTCATCTGCTTGGCACCCTCAATGCCATCTGCAATCTCATTTCCTCCACCACATAACCCAACATACGGGCTCTGGAAACTCAGATGAGGACATCTGGGGGGACATTATTCTGCCTGCCACACTTACATACCCCAGTTCACCTAACCCACGTGGCAAAGTAAAACGTGGGTATAATTATGAGCATCTTGCAGAGGAGGTTATGGAGCCACCGAGACGTGGGGTGCCTTGTACATGTCACAAGCCCATATTCAGAGATGCGGGGTTCTGCAGGTGCCCAGCCTCACAGCAGCCACTGCTGAGCCCCTGTGCTAAGAAAACAGGAGCACCAGCCGTTGCAGTGAAAATCAGCTTGGTAACATTGATGCCCCCGGGTGACCACAGCACCTGGTTTGTCTGGGAAAACCCTGGTTTGCACCTCCTGCCCCATTTTACTCCCAGAAAGTGCCCTGGTGGACAGTAAATATTAGTGCCACCCCCTCAGAGCTGACGGAAATCTGAGCATCTGTGCTTTCCGTGATTCTGAGCCCCAGTCCCCAGGTGTCTGTAAGTGGGTAACACCTGGAACCTCTCGTGGTTGGAGGCTCTTTCCCACTCACACGTGAATTCCAGTCAGCAATGACAGGTGTCAATAAGGTAATTAGATTTGATAACTAGTTTCTCTGTGGGGAGCAAAGGTCTTAAGACCTTTCTCAGCTTTTCTAAATGCTCTCCACGGTGGCTGTCCTGGGAGCCTTTAGGAGCCGGCAGCCGAATGCAATCCAAAGAGAAGTGTGTAGGTGGAGACATTGCTTCTCCGGTTGCAGGGCCCGTGAGTCCCTGTTCATTCCTCCTGCCTTTCGTTTGTGTTGGATCCTGCAGACCGTCGAGAACTGTGTGTGCATTTTGAGGAACCTCTCGTATCGGCTGGCAGCAGAAACGTCTCAGGGACAGCACATGGGCACAGACGAGCTGGACGGGCTGCTCTGCGGGGAGGCCAGCGGCAAAGACGCAGAGAGCTCCGGGTGCTGGGGAAAGAAGAAGAAGAAAAAGAAGTCGCAGGACCAGGTGATGCGAGCGAGTCGCAGCTGCATGCGGTTGCTCCCTGCCCTGATCTCACCATTCATTTCTCACCTGTGTGTATAGGGACAGGGTGTTCAATGGGCGGCGACGTCACTGAGGTGCCTGCACAACTTTCTTGTGGGAATTTCGCAGCTGAGACAGCGGAATAGCAAATGACCCCCTCATGCCCCTCTGAGCCGAGGTAGGGAATTTCAGAAGGAGGAAGAGCCACGGGAGTCTCAGGCCGACTGTAAGGTGCCGGCTGACAGAGTCAGCCCCGGGTGCTGCTTCTTCCACGTACAGATTCGCACATTTGTGGAGGTCCCTCTGGGGTCCAGATGGGCTGCCCTCAGGGGGTTGGGATGCACAGAACAGGTGTGGTCTAAGGAAAGAAGCTGCAGAGGGGTGCATGAAAATCCAGCATGTATTTTATGTAGTGTTTCTAAACATTAGAGTATGCGTCCTTGTGGGGAATGGGGCAGTAGGCTGGGACTCAGAGTCCCTCCAGCAGAATGACGTTAGAAGCTTGGCCAAGGGGGGCAATTCCTATGAATTCAGGGGGCTGTCCAGCTGAAGAGGCCTTCTCAAAATTAAACGGCTTTTACCTAGAGCAGCTGTAAGTAGGTTGCCCTTGAAGTGAAGTCAAGGCCAGTAGCCTTGGTGGAATCAGAATAGCCTCTACTCCTCTTGCCAGGAGCCTCTAGGAGGCTGAACCCCTCGCCCACCGGCCCCCAGGTAAGGGATTAACATGAAGAAACGTCCCCCCTGCTGTTGGCCAGACACCCTGCGACCAGGATTTCCCATCTGCCCTCAGCACTGTGGTCACAGGTCCAACTTTCCTCTGGACACCGTGCTCATATCCCAGCTGCTGAGGGTAGTACACACCCAAGATGTGACCATCCACAAGCTCGGCTGACTGAGAAAACAGGACAGCACCCACAATGCTCTCTGTCACCAGGTTAATAATTCAGAATAAATAGGCAAAGTATGTTTGAATCATGGTGCACCACTTTTAAAACTATTTTGGAAATCACTTCACTTTGCATGAAGGTTAAAGGAACTCTTATTCAAAGTAGGGACTGATGACAATGCATTCTTACACAAAATTCCTAAATCGACTGGAATATGTCAGTGTTCGCATTTCTGTGGGTTCCGGTTCTCCTGCTGTTTGTGGGCCCAGGGGGGCTGTTCCAGATACTGCTGTAGCTAGACCTGTGCGTTCCACTGCAGCCGTGCCTGTCACGTAGGAGATAGATGCGTGTGGCCTCGCTGATGATGACCTCCTGCTGCGAGGACTAAATCCCCAGTCCTGCACTTCCTCCTGTTGCAGGGCAGTGCCCTGAGTCTTCTGTACTCTCCCTGAATCGGAGGAGCCGTTTAAGCGGATCAAGTCGTGGTTCTTCATTTAGCCATTTAAAGCTGTTCTACCAGGGGGGCACAATGGTCGGCCAGCAGGTGTTTCTTGAACATCTACTATGTGACAGGCATTATACTAAGAGATGTCAGGTGCCTCAGTTTTCCTACCCATTACTTAAGAGAGCCACGCCATTATGAGTTCTGAACAAGTTCAATATCAAACAGACTAAACATGCCGTAGCAAAGGTATAATGGTCCTTCTGATGGTGTCCTTATGTAGCACCATGGTCCCATGGGGCCCAGTCCCTGCAGCGCTTTATTCTGGAAAGCGAGCAGGCACAATAATAGTCGAAAAGAAAACCAACAGCGTGTGGGCAGGAATATGGCCTCCCCAGCTCTGCCCAGCAACCGTGATCCCCGGGCTCTCAAACCACCGGCAGACTCGGAGCCTCCAGGTGGGCCCAGGCAACTTCAGGAGGCAGACTGGGGAAATTGCCTTAATATAGGTTTTTCCTGTGCTAAAAAAAAAAAACTTCAGACGGAGACAGAAGTCACTCTGACTCCAAGGTTTTCTGTCCAGTGCGTTGTTCAGATTCTGAAGTTCATCCTTCTGATATCCCTTGTGCGCTCACTGGTGTCTCCTTCAGTAAGACTTTGCCCTGCAGCCTGACCCCTTTCTGCAGCTCTGCCAAGGCGCGCTCACCTGGCTGGGAGTCTTCCCAGTGACAGGTGAGATTAAGAGCTGATTGGGTGTAGAGAAGGCAGGGGTCAGAAGAGAATGTTCCTGGGCTTTATCCCAAAATAGAGCCCCACCTTCAAGCTGTTAGCTGCCTCATGAAACCTTATGGTGAGCAATTTTCTGGGTTTAGAAAGCTGTTCTTTGAACCAAATTTTATCACATCGATGAGCTCTTTCCTGAGTTAAGTGAAGTGATTTTTGTCAAAGTCTAAATAGTTCAGTAGTCTTATTTTTCCCCTTATATTATCCTTTAAGAAGCAAGGTTTCTGTAAGTTTTGCTGAAACTACTGCAAGTTAACATGCAGTGGAATATTGTCGTTTATAGGAGAGCTTCAAAGGCATGGTTTCAACCAAGTGGTAGTTTTTTAAAAAAGTTTTCAACTGGCTCTCTATAAGACAAAAATATTTTGAAGTGCCCAAAACTTAAGCACCAAGAGTAATTAGGATGTAAACAGATAACAATTATGTTTTTTTGTAAAGCCATTGAGTATATATTGTCAATATAGTTAAAGACAGTAGAAAATAACTCTTTTGTATTTAAAGACCAATGGAAGGGAGTAAAGGCTGAAAGGCCTAGGTGTGGAAGGAAAGTGCAGGCAAGACGTGAGACAAAGTGAAGAAGGAGAGCAATAGGGGGATGCTATCAAATCCAGGGGACCCCTTTGCATGGTGGCCAGACCCAGGAAGAGAAGTGAGTAAATGTGGCGCCACCTGCTGGGAAAGACTGGCAATTGAGCCAGCCTAGGGTCTCCTTCCACCAGAAAATAGTGCTTCACCCTGAGGATTTCCTCCTGTGGTTTGTACTTGGGGAAAGCAGGCCGCCATTCCAGCAAAGGGGCCAAGGAGTCTCAAGGAATTAAAGGCTGGCTCCCTCAAGTGGGAGAAGGAGCCAAGGCCTGATTCACCACTGATATCAGGTTGCAGCAAGGTGAGAAGTGGATGTGTTCCCAGGCCTTGCTGGGCCATCCCCAGCTTTGCTAACAGCCAGATCATCAGGTTGTCTTCAGAGCCTGCGAAATGATTTAACTCTCTGAAAGCTTCTGGAGAGTTCCAGGTTGACAGCTTTAAAGATGGTCAGGCACCATCCGTCCCCTGGTATCTCTGCTTATAACGTCAGGTTTTTAAAACATGTGTAGTAATTAGAGAAGATATACAATACAAAGCGAAGTGAAGAAAGGAATACAAAAGTAGGTATGTGCACAGGAACAGATATGGTATAGATTAAACCTGGCCAGTTTTGTAAAATATGTAACATACAAAAATATAAAATATATGCACACACAAAGACTGTGTTTCTAGAAAAAGTTCAGTAACATCAAAGACAGACGTTACTAATTGAGCCTTTTTGTGCTTAGGTATTTACAGATTTTTCTACAATGGGCCTCACATTTGTAAACTTTTCAAATGCCACTTAAAAATAATATTTTAAAAGATGATATGGTTAAGCCAATGTTTGCTTATAAAAATGTATAAGTTTTTATCTCTTGAATTTATGATACCTCAAAGAAAGACACAGGGGCTATGTAAAATGAGAAGTTATCTAATCCATAACAAAGCCTTCCTCAGGACATAAGAGCCAGAGATGTTGCCAGGAAGCAAAAGTGATAAAAATCATAATTGGTTTAAGATATCCTCTGGAGCTTTCTGTATTCCAGAAATGTATGTTGACTCTTACCATTGGGATTGATATTATGTACCTAAGGAAAAATATTAGAATACCCTTCAAATCGAATTTAGTTACAGTAAAAATCTCGAGGAGCCCTGGCCAGTGTGGCTCAGTTCGTTGGAGTGTCATCCTGTAGAACGAAAGGTCGCGGGTTTGAATCCCAGTCAGAGCACATACCCAGGCTGTGGGTTCAATTCCTGATCGGTGCGTGTACAAGAAGGCAACCAATCCATGTGTCTCTATCTCTCTCTCAAAGCAACAAAAAACATGTCCTAAGGTGAGGATTAAAGATCTCTTGAAACATTTTCTTTATATCCCTAATAAGGATAATTAAAGAAAATATGTGATACAAAGATGTGCTTCATTCATATTCTTATTTCAGGAGTAGTTGCTGCTGAAATGTACTAGAATCATCAGACCGTGTGCCTCTGTGTGTGAAGGATTTGATAATTCTTTAATATGTGTCACATGCTGATCCAAAAGAGCTTTGCAAATTCATTAATTCCCCAGTCTGTTCAGAGCCTATTGCTGAATTGTAAGAAATTACAAGCTTCTATAGCCAATTTTGGGCAGAACCTCCCCCAAAGCAGTCTGTAGATCGTGTGCCGACAAGGCACACCACACGGGGTGAGGCCAGCAGTGCAGAGGGGCATCCACGGACTGGGGTTCAGGTCCAGGGAAGGGGGAACAGACAGCATTGATTTATTTTCTTTCCCACATTTTTTTAGAAAACAGCATTTTTTGTTTTTCAACTTGGGATATAGCAAGGCTCTTGTGATGAGCCCTGAGATGGCTGGTGCTCAAACATGGATTAGAAGCACAGGGCACTACCAACTGTTTGCCAGAGCAGACCTGGGCCTTCAAGACCACTCGGCATGAACTTGACAGTGTATGGAGAATCCTGCTGAGAGAAAATGGAACAAGCAAGATCCCCTAAAACTCAAAACCTCTCTTTTCTGCTTGTGTATCATTTCTGAATGTTTTAGTTCATGTGGATATATATAAGGTCTGTCCGGAAAAAGTTCAGCCATTGTTAATGTAACAGGAACAGATTGAGCAACATCAGTGTAACCTGGCAGCCAAGGACAGTGGACTGGAATGCACGTGTGAATAATGACGACTTTACTATACTAGTCAGTGGGGCGGTAGATGCCATTGAGTGAGCATGTGTACTGTGTGGCTGTCACATTCAAAATGAATGAGCGAGTAGAGCAATGAGTCTGCATCAAATTTTGCGTGAAGCTTGAACATTCCTCCATGGAAACTATTTAGATGACTCAGAAGGCTGCAGCTATGGGAAGCTGGTGATTGGCAGCTTCATCACAACAATGTGCCTGCTCATACGTCATGTCTCGTGCAGTTTTTTGGTGAAATATCAAACCACCCAGGTGACTCAGCTCCCATACAGCCCAGATTTGATACCCTGAGACTTCTGGCTTTGCCCACAACTAAAATCACCTTTGAAAAGAAAGAGATTTCAGATCATTGATGAGATTCAAGAAAATACAACGGGCAGCTGATGGCAATTGGGAGAACTGTGTGAGATGTCAAGGTGCCTACTTTGAAGGGGACTGAGGCATCATTGTACCACATGCAGTGTACCTTATGCCTCGTATCTCCTTCAATAAATGTCTCTATTTTCACATTACATGGCTGGATACCTTCTGGATAGACCTCATGTGTCCATCTACATGGCAGAGGATATAAACCCATCAGAATTCAAAGGCGACTCTGATCTATGCCTTTTGTAGGGTGGACTGTCTCTCCTGATCATCTGTTTCACAGTTTACTGACTTGTGGTCAGCGTAAGAGTAGGAAGTGTGATTGTTCTGTTTTCGTCTTGTTCTTCCTTACATTGCAGATGCCAAATGCATAGTGAGCAGCATGTTTCACTTATGATCTCACCATGATACTTCATATGCAAACACAATAGCAATATGCCTCTGTGTATGTTAACTTAAAAACAAAAGGGCCTTTCAACACGAGAGGCCATCAGGCATTTATCTGAAATCCATAAGAATAACTATGTGGGAACCACTATGCGAGCAGAAGCCCACATCAGGTTCGGAGTAGACGATGAAGGCGATGGGTGTGTCTGAGAAGAAGGGGAATGACTACATCAGTAAAGGGAGGCATTTTTATTGGTGCAGATAACATAACATAGGGATGCTCATTCTAAACGATGTCTACAATTTTTGGTCTGATATTCATCAGTCCATTAGTTACAATAAGTGCTTTCCTCGCAAATGGTTCTTTGGGATACAGTGTTTCCCTAGGCCCAGTCGAAGGTTATTTTGCCCTGATTTTAACATTCCAGTAGTTTACATGCATGTCGTCCTAATCACCTCCCCAGGATAAATTCTTAAAAGTGAAATGTCTAGACCAAATGCATGTTTTGAAGGCTTTGGATACAGGAGCCAATGTTCCCCCCTGATCACTCCAGACACCAGCGAGGGTTGAAACACATTTTGATTTGATTCATCATCACTTGATGAAGCTGTCCTTCGTGACATTCGTGATGGCTCTCCTAACCTCACAGGGTGTTTTTCCTTCTTTGAGACAGTTTTTCATTTCCTTACTGGTAACCATCTTTTTTCTTTTGCTGCTTAACACCATTTCCTTCCTCACCATCTGCTGATGTCAGCTGCTGCTCATTCCTCACGGCCGTTCCAGGAGAATTTCACTCTGCTTTTACCTCACCATGTGCGGGCCTTGGTGACTCAAGGCCTGGTATCTCATGTCCTCACCGCAGCAGATCGCAGGAGCCTGCAAAGACGGTGGCTGCAGGTTGCCATCAGTGGCTCTCCTTTGCCACGCCCAGGAACGAAGGAGGTTCCTTTCTGCTTCTGCGCCATAGAAAACATCTCCTACCAGCTGAAACTGCTGCTCTTCTAATTTCAATGAATTTACAGACATAAAACTTTACTTTAGGTGTCTCTGTTAGTTTCCTTATTTACATTTTACTGTGCAGTACTCCACCGTTAATGACTACTCTGCATCTTGCACTACTAGACCATGGCTTCTCGACCTGGCACTGCTGACGTTGTGAGGTGGAAGATTCTGTGCTGTGGGGCCGGGCCTGCACATTGTGGGATGTGGAGCAGCATCCCTGGCCTCTGCCCCATCGGTGCCAGCAGTGCTGCCTCCCCGCAGTTGCAACAACCAGAAATGTCTGCAGACAGCGCCAGTTGTCTCCTTAGGTGATGAAATCATCCCAGTTGACTGTATTAGATTACCTTTGAGGGACATATCACCAAAGATATTAACAAATGACACTGCGAGATTACCTGAAGGAGGTCAGGGACAGAGTGCCCTTTAAAAGGCAGGTAATGGGGAGGGTCATGGCCCAGGTGAATGGGAGGTGAGGCCCAGAGAGAGTTCTAGATGACCATTGCTGGCATTCCAGCTGATGCCTCATGATGACCTGGGGAAGCAGCAGGTGAGCCCCGTGAGGAGGACCAGCCTTGGTAAGGGTCCTCTGTGGGGCACAGCCCAGGGGCCTGATTGTGCCAGTGTCTGAAGCAGGCAGCACCGCCCGCCCCCCTCCCTCCTCTTCCTAAGGGAAGTGTGTGTCCGCATAGCCCCTTCTCAAAGCTATCTCTGAGTTCATTTTCTTCAGAAGCTTTGTTCAGAAACCACCATACCCTGCCTCTGCTTTAATACAGCAGTCTCTAATCTTGCAAATGCAAACCCCCTCATATCTTCCACAAGGTGAGCCTGGAGACAGTGTGTCTCCCTCTGTACAGCTCATTGACCCTCCTGTACCTCCTGCACTCTTTGCTGCTCTGCACAGCTCAGCCAGCTCTCTCCAGCCCCCTGTAGCTGACATCTCCTGAACAGACACCTGAGCTACCCTTTTCTTTGAACTCCCCAAGAATCAATACAAGAACCATTTTTATTCTGGCTTTTTACCGTTGCTTGGAGTTTTCAAAAATCATCACTCCTATTCCCCATCTCCCTTCCCCCACCCCCCTCCAAAAAAGCTGGAAGTAATAATGAAACACTGTAAAGGCAAAATCAATTAGTAGCTCTGCTGTTCAAAGCAAGTCAAGCAAGTGGCAGGCTGTGGACAGACTTGGGTTTAGGTCGTTGCTTTTTAAAGTCCTTAGTACTGACTGCGGCCTCATTAATCCAAACCCTGCGTGAGAGAAAAATCAGTCTACCTTCACAGAAACATCTTGCATTCGCTGTCTCTTCCCTGGGGCGTGTGACTGCACCTGGGAGGGAAGGGTGGGATTTAAAACCAGAATACTTCCTACGACTGCAGACTCACCCCTTCATTTTGCACTATCACGGGACTGCGGTGCATTTCACTGAAGTCCCTGAAACGAAAAGCCTGCACAAGTGGAATGACTGCAATGCCCCATCCTCAGCAGAGAAATCTAGGCACTAGAGATGCACTCTGCTGGTGAAGAGGCCTCTTCTGTTTGTAATTCAAGGACACAGCTCCGCAGTCAAAGTGCTTTTCTTTACGTAGACTTGAAGGACTGTGACAAAGGTGTGAGGAGGAGCAGTGTGCTTTAGCATTTCTCCTGAAGCGCAAAGCCCTCTCCCTTCCTGTTCGCACCTCCAAGGTGCCTGGCCCAGTGAACAGTCCCGGCTGGAGACGGAGGCTGGGCCAGGTGCAAGCTCCTTTGCAGGGAAAGAGCCGAAGTTCTTTTGTTAATTCTCATTCACTAGAGACTTTGATGAATGTGGTCACTCGAGTGGTCTTGTGAGCTGCCATCCTTAAAGAACCCCAGTTTACAAAAGTCTCTTAGTAATGTCTATGGACATCTCTACTTTCCAATGTTTGCACCTTCTGATTTTTATCTGTAAGTCCCACCTTTCTCTTCCTAGGAGCAGCACCTGGCTTCCACTATTCCATCCTCAAGGCAGCTAAGATAGAAATCTTTTAAATAGAATTTAAGCCCTAGAGGGAAGCAAAATTATTAAAAGGAAGTCCAAAGAAAAGCTTTTTCCTTTTCTATTTTCTTACCTTGTCCATTGAACATGTTCCCTGACCTACGTGAGTCTCTTCCTGAGCAGACATTTCTTACAGCGGCCAGCTTCTCTGTCTCCCCTTGGAGCAGAGGATCCTGGCAGAACGCATTGTGTCCACATTTCAGCAGCCCCTTGGCTGCTAAATTGGGAGCTTGTTATTTTCTTCTGTTCTAAAAGGGTTTGAGCACTACCGTCTTGGAGAGATAATATATATTTTTAATTTTCTGTAAGTTCAGAAAGTGAGTGGTATAAACTGTTCACTGGTTTGTTTTATTGACACCACCACTATTCATGCTGTCATGCATTTAAAGCCAATAAAGCACTAATAATAAGTTATGAGTGTAGAACTCTTCAGGGAGACAAATCAGTCTGTCGGTTTGCCCTGCGATCTATTGGCAATGGAGTCCTGCCACACACTGCCCTCGATTTGCTGCAGGCCTGTCCCCAAGACCGCTCCCAGGCAGAAAAGCCGTGATGTTCCTAGAGGGTGCTCCTAATGCTGAATTTTCTTAGTCCTTGCTACGATTACTATCTTAGCCCGCTTGGGCTGCTAAAACAAAATACCATAGACTGGGTGACTTAAACAACAGTTCTGGAGGCTGAACGTCCAAGATCAAGAGACCACCTGACTTGGTGTCTGCTGGGGGCCTTTTTCTGGTTCACAGGTGTTCTTCCAGGGCAGAGAGAAAACTCTGGTCCCTTTCTCTCACGATAAGGACACTATCCCATTCTGGGGGCTTCACCCCCATAACCTCATCCAGTAGTCCCCAACCTTTTTGGCACCAGGGATGGGTTTCCATGGATGGGGGGCGGTGGGCGGGGTGAGGGACAGGCCGCACAGCCCCGGAGGTGTGTGAGCAAAGCCAGCGCTGCTCACCTCCTGCTCTGCACGTCCGGTTCCTAACAGGCCTTCAGTCAGTACTGGGCTGTGGCCAGGGGTGGGGAGTTGGGATTCCTGAGATCCTAATCACTTCCCAAAAGCCACACCTCCCAAGGCCATCACAGTGGAGATTAGAGCCTCGCCAATGACTTTTAGAGAGACACAGGCATCCAGCCCTTAGTGTTATTCATAAAATATCTCAAAACTCTGTCTAACTCACTTAATCTTCAGCTTCTTGAACTCTAAAAATATGTGTAAACTTCTAAATTCCTATAAACAAGACAGTAAATAAAAGGGACTTTAAAGCTAAAAATGTGTTGTTTTTTTCCTGTTTAACAACATCAGAATGACTTACACAAAATACAATTTGAACATTTAAGTAATACATTTAAGAACTGAGAGCTGCTAGAACTTTTGCAAATTTTATTTGTTGAAATATAACAGATGAAATGAAAATGTGCACATAACTGAGGAACATTCGTTTAACTCTCAAGTGTGAAGAGTAAAACTATGACAGGAAAGGGGTATTTCTACTGAAAACTTCTCCCAAGCTAGAACAAAAGGTTTTAAAATCACAAAATGCTTTTCTCCTTTCTTTTCTGCTTTCCCTTTTACTGATTTCAGCTTGATTTTTTAATTTAAACCCAATGTTTATGTGTGAGTAGGTGTGTACATATGTCCCAACTTGGCGATAATGCAGATATTATAACAAAAAACACTCTGCCCGCATTGCCCTGTTGGTTTTTTAGAAATTCTTTGTCCCCTTTGCTGTGCCCTGTCTTTAATCCATGGAAAGTTCTCTCTCCTGACTTGATGATATTTTGCTTCTTTATACATTATTTTCATATTTCGAGCTCTTAACAAATTTTGGTAATATGTATGCCCTCAAGACATACTCCAAAATAAGCAGTTTGCATAAGGCTCATAAATGTAGTCCTGTGTTCTCAGAACCAACTAGCCAGATGATCTGTGTTTTGACTGTTAAAAATTTAGCCACTGCTTGCGTTCAGCCCATGTGCCCATTCTGTAGAAAATTTAGGATAGATATATCTTTCGTTTAAATGTATGACTGACATATGTCCCTGCCAGTAAGAGAGTTGCACAGCTCATGATTTCTTGTGGATCCTCACTCGTGAAGACAGCTAGCGGTGACTGGGCACGTGCAGACCGGCTTCGCAAGGTCAGTCTGACCCTGTGGGCACCGGCCCCCTGCAGGCCCGTGGTGCTGACTCTCTAGGCAACATGATGTCCCGCGTGTTAGCACAGCTCGTGAGACTTCTGTTCTTCTCACAGGCGATAAACAGCAGTTTCATAATGAATAATTGGTGCTTCTTTTCCTCTTAACTCAAAGATCTGAATGAAATTCCCAGCTACAGTGCCTGATTTGAAACAGTTCTTTTTCTTTAATATTGACAGGCCAGGGTGCCATCAACGTTATAAAATGGCAGAGAATCCCCTTTGAACTCCATTGCTAGCTCCCGTCCCAGATTATCCATATTGTATCGGTTTTCCTTTTATTTCCTCCAGATTCTCCATGTAAGCATTAAGAAAGGGTTGTAAGGAAAGGTATTTAAGAGCCACAGAGATAGCATGTCAGAGCAGGAGGAAATCGTCTATTGATCTGGCTGCTTATCCTGTTGTGTTGTGCAGACGCGAGGAAAAACAAGCTGGAAGGCACAGCTGCCTTTTGCTCCTGGACTGTGCAGTTTGGCTCCACGTGTGCTGTTGAGCACCACACTGTGCACTTTTGCCATTGTGTTAGCTTTTACATGAGAAGGAACTTTCATCCATGTTGAGTTCTAAATTTCATAGTCTGATTTTTTTCAATAATATTAAATTTTCATATGAAAACGAGGGCTTAAAAGTTTTACGGAGATGACAAAATAAAAACATAAGAATAAACCCGAATGAAATAATTTCTCATCTCCCCTTGCACTAGCAGGCAGATTCAATCCCCCAAGCTGGTTTCCTTTAAGAAGCCAGTATCGTTCCTGCGTCCTTGCCGATGTCAACAAACCGACAGGTTGGCGGTGCTCTTTGCCTTTGTCTTTCTATCCAACAGAGTGAGCCAGTCTCCAGTAATGAACCAGGTGCAGTGTGACAAGGCTGGTTCACTTTTATTTTTGTTTTTTTTCTGTCTTTAAAAGAGATGTGCAGGTTTTATGGATTAGCTGTGCACAGACGCAAAGTCAGCTTTGAATAGTTTAGAAGTGGCTTTGGTTAAAAAAAAAAAGAAGAAGATTCTCACATTGCGTGTTTTTGTTAAAAAGCCAAAAATACTAACACTCTTACTGGAAATGACCTTTACTGGGACATCCAACCTTCATCCTTGGGATATCATCCATCCCTGACCTTTAGCCTTGGCTTAAGCTAAGCTGTTACCATAACTGAGGAAAAGAAGGCCTGAGTTTTTAGGGGTTGTTTTAAAAGTAAATGGTGAAATTCTTGAAATTATTTGTGACAGTTAAATAACTTTACATGTTCTACATGAACACTTCCTTTTTATGTCACAAAGATATGAAATAAGCCTGTTTGCTTCCAGTAAATTTTTCAGAAGAAACTTACAAGATTCTGAAATATACTTGTGAGATATATATGTGTGTGTATATACACACGTACACATACATGAAATATCTGTGAGAAAGCTTAGTATATGACACTGAGACCATACTTATTTTAAGTGGTCACTAATAAACACAAAATAGCAGGTGAGTAACTTAGTGCTTGGACTCTAAGATTAAGGGTTATTTTGTTTTACTATGGTTCTTCTCAAAAGTGAATATGGGAGTATTTTTTCTATATATATATTATATTTCATTTCTACCCTCATTGTATTCACTGCCTTTATATTTCACAAACAACAAAGGCTATATATGATCAAAGATTATGACCATTATTACAGCTTTTAGTTTTTTTAATTATAAAAGTAAAAACTGAAAATTTGAAAGGGATAATGATTTTATTAATAACTTTTTATTATTGTCACATGGTTTTTATGGTGCATTTTATAGGATACAAAGCACAAAGCCCATACCGCTTTGTATCCTGCTCTGTTCATTTAATTTTTATTGTAGTCACTTGCCCAAGTTGCTATGAGGTCTTCACAACTATACTTTTCAATGGTCTACTGATATTTCTTTGTGCAATTATCCATAATTTCTAAATTATTTGTAATTAATTTTCCATTTGTTATTCTATTATTTATTAGATTCAATTCAAAACAAGCTTAACTACCTCAGAATTGCTCTAAGATCTGGTGCATCCATACCTCGTCAGTGTATCCAGTAAACCACAGCCATTTTCTCCTTGGTTCATTCTGTCAATTGTTTGAAGCCTGTAGGTACAATGATAGTCCTTGAAACCAAACAAACATGTGTTTTAAATTATGTAGAATTTATCAGAGTTCACACTTATGCATAAGAAGTGAAGGCATTTGGTTGTTACTAACCGCCATGTTATGTCGATGGTATGCTAACTATAAAACATGTCACCTTGATCTTTAGCCTTCTTTCTCCGCCCCCCCATCCATCTCTTCTCCTGCTTTACTCCAGCTTGACCTAGAATTGTTTTCAGGGAGTTTATCCATTCTGCCAATTACATTCACTTATGCCCATGCTACAGCCCCCTCCACTCTCTATCGTAAGCTCCTAATGGGCAGGAATGGCTCCCAATTTGGGACAGTCACTACATTACCCTACATGTAGGACATGCTTACCAGGTATTGTGACACTCTGCTTTTCTTTTTATCATCTGTAATGTGTATAGAAAGCAATATTGGGAAGTGTAATGATGTCAAAGATGTTTACTCTCTCATTTTTCTTCCTCCAGTGGGATGGAGTAGGACCTCTTCCAGACTGTGCAGAGCCACCAAAAGGGATCCAGATGCTGTGGCACCCGTCAATAGTCAAACCCTACCTCACACTGCTCTCTGAGTGCTCAAATGCAGACACGTTGGAAGGGGCCGCAGGCGCCCTGCAGAACTTGGCTGCAGGGAGCTGGAAGGTATGCCTAGTTCGTTACCGTAAAAAAGAAATCTGGGACTATGAGCACAGCCTTAAGAAAAGAACAGAACTCCAGTTTTGAGAAATGTAATTCTAATGAGGTTTCTGAGGATGTTAGAGAAAGACCAGTTACACTGAACCGTTGGACTTAGAATAAAATATTGCTTTGAAAAATTCTTCTTTAAGGCTCAGGGTTCCTTGATGATCACTACAAAACACAGATGGGTAGGTGTAAGTATAGGCATTGAAAATGCTGTGATATGCTTTCCATTCTCCTTGTGTAGCTGAGCTACTTCATTTTCAGAGGAGACTGTGACATGCTGATGCTCTTCAGAGCACTGCTGTTGACGGCTAAGGGAGTTAACACCAGACATCTTGAGTAAAATCCCCTGTGGGTTGCTATTATGTTGTCAGCGGTCCTGTGCCTGGAGGAAAAGAACCTATTGATTTTTAAATCATTGGCTTACAGAGAAGAGTAGTATTGCTAGTTATCTTTGGCAAAAATGTTAAAGTAAAACAAACATAATATCGGGGAAATTAGAGTCCTTATAAACACACATTGTCTCTGAGTGGTTTTCCTTGAAAACTTCCATGACCTTCATTTTGAGTAGAAAGGGATTCACCATAGCAAAGAATTCTTGAGTTTGGTAATGGATGGTATATGAGCTACCTTGCCTTAGTTCATAAAAAATATATAACGTCTTAGAAGAAGGAGGGCATATGGGGAAAATATCAAGAGAGGACGTTTGGACATCTGCCATCCATTTTTCATTAATTTAATATCAAAGCTTGGGTCTGGGATATGCATAGTCACTCTGTTAACATTTTTTTTAAACAGTGTTAATGTGGGCACATAACTACAGATAATTCTCAGAAGCCCAACACTGTAGATGCCAAACATACCGGCCTCGGCATCTTCATGCAGCCTTATCCTCCCTTCTTATTATAACTCCCAACATCTGCCTTCCTGTCATCTCTCTCTCTCTCTCTCTGTCATCCTTCATTTCCACGGCTACAGTCTCGGCAGTAGCACTGCCTTCTTTCTCAGGTGTGGCACCCCAACTTTTGGGGTCCAGTCCCTGCCCAGTATGCCTGGGCAGGCCCACCCCTCCTTTTCAGAGCTTCAGGAATGAACGTACTGTCTCTTTCCTCCCCTAACCATAGGCATCCCTAATATTCTACTGTAAGAATTCAGGTTGGGGGAAGGGAAGGAAAATTGTTAAGTGAAGTTATTGCTTGCCTTCAACCAGAGAAAAGCTTCAAAAGCAGAGTCATGCCAGGCAGCATTCCAGAGAATAGTCTTGCATGAGTAGGAAAGAGATAATAATGGAGACTCCTTCCTTGAACTGAACCTTAGATCTCATCTCCCTCTAAATTTAGGAGGCTTTGACTCAAGTCACAGTACTAACCTACACTGTCTGTCTTCTGAGCTTTATGACCCTGGACAAATGAGAGCACCTCATTATGTTCTCAGATGTGCCATCTTTAAACAGAGAAGATTGTGGCTGCTTCACATCCCATGATGTAGGTCAATCATGACACTGAATGCAAAAATGGGAACAGGACATCACTGGCCACAGGGGCGTCAGTGTATACAGCCAAGAATTCATAGTTGCTGCAAGTCCTTACCCAGCTCCCCTGCCTTGGAGGACTCACTAGGTGGGCATGGGGAAGTGGGGTCCGGCCTGCAGGCATGAGTCTGACCTGAAGCACAAAGCCATCCAGCTGGTATCAAGTCAAGTACGCCGTCTTGAACTGTGATATTTTAGGGAAGCATCGTTTTCTTTGAGAAATACTTAGATTCTTATAACAGTTTAAAAATGGAGACATATCTTTGAGGTCTAAAGGATTTTAAATGAAAGACTAAAACCTCTACTTTAAAAGTTAAATTCTGTATTCCACATATGCAAAAAGTTATTTAGAACCATGGGAAACATATTGAAGATCAACATAAAGCTTCTAAAATTAATTTGCAATGTTTGAAACAAAAAGACTTGTAAATGGGATTAACAGCATTTTGGACAATGCAGAAGAAAAGATTCATGAACTGGAAAACAGCAGTGGAAACTATACAAAATTAAACACAGAGTAAAAAGAAAAAATGTACGGTGGCCTGATATGTGTGTAATTGCTGTCCTGAAATGAGAGGAGAGAGAAAGGAGGAAGAAAACAGAAAAAATATTTGAAAAATAATGCTTGAAATTTTTTCAGATTTTGTGAAAACCATATACTCACAGATTCAAGCAGCTTAGGGGACCCAAACCACAATAAATATAAAGAAACTGTACCAAGGTACATCATAATCAAATTGCTCAAAATCCATAGTAAAGAAAAAAATCTTAAAAGCAGCCAGACAAAAAAAGAAATGTTATGTACTAAGAACTGCACCAAGTCTAAACACCAAAATTAAGGGTCAGAGTCACCAGATATTCCTTTACATACAGCAGTCCTTCCTGAGCTACTAAGCATGTCCTCTAGAAAGGAATCTGGCCCGTAAACCTTTAAGACAGAAGCCAAGTCCCATTTACTTCTTTGTGCCCCACTGCCCAGTCCTGTGACAGAAAGGAGTTATGGGAAAACTATCTTCTTTTCGGTCTCCACACTCATCAGTGCTTTTCAGGCTGCAGATTTGTATGGCACTTCCCAGTCCCACGGCATCTGCAGTGTTGAACTTGCTATTGGAATGACCAGGCTCTCTCCATCTCAGAAGTAACCAGGTCAGCTGGCAGAGCTGCCGAGATATGCCTGGGTCTGTGGGTGTTCAGAATAAGAAAATGATAAGATTAAAGTTTTATGCTATCTTGATATTCAAAAATTCTCTCCTGCTTTGGATTATAAAATAAGAATTATGAAGCATGATAAAAATTTTCAGCATTTTCTGGCAATAATATGTTGCTGACAGTTTTCAGTGCATCAGCCTGCCCATTAGCTCAGCAGTGAGCCCCAGCGTGAAATTTTCCCCCATATACCCACAAGCCCATTATTTCATGTTCTTTCTACTATTAATGGAGACTACTAATAAGGAGGCAGGAGGGTCTGGAGCAGATGAAGTCAGTATCACAAAAATTATTCCATAGTTTAGACAAAGTTTAACAACTATGACCATGATGATTTCCCAATCCAATGAGCTTTCAAGCAACATATTAAAAAATGCAAGGAGTGCCTCTTATAAATGGGCATACAGATCTGCCATAAGAAAGAGAGTAAATATTCTGATGGCAAAGAGAAAAGACAGAAGAATTTTAAAAAGTAACTAAGGATACAAGAGAGAAAAACAATCAGACGTCATTCAATGTCTTGGCTGTTGCATATACTCCAATAACTGATAGTCACAATGCTGACCCTCTGTCATCAAGAAAGCATTAAATAGTTACTAGTAATTTTAAAAGACAGAAAGCATTTTAGAAAGATTTCCATCCCAATGGTTAAAGTAGAATTCTGACTCTGAGGATGTCAATCTTACTTTTAAGAGCACTAGCCTTCCTAATACTGTAACTCAAGAAAAATGGAATGGTCCCCAGGCAGAGCAAGGGGCTTCTGGGGAATATTTATGTGTAGTTAAAAAAATCTATCTATATATATTTATATAAGCACTTTCTTATCAAAATGCAAGTACACAAGTATGCATAAAAGTCAATCACATTATCATCACCTGTTATATAATTTATTAATCTATCATATTAAATGGTAAGGGAATATGTGGGAAGGGAAGATAAACAATCCATTGGGATGATTTGAGAAGACTGTCATTAAGCCAAACACAGATACCTTGTTATAATTTTCAAAAGATTAGAAAAACTTGTACAAAAAGTTTTTTAAAAAGAGATTTAAGAAAAAATTGTAAGTACAAGATTAACTTAGGATACATAATAGCATCAAGTGACATGTAGACAGTGTTACCATCTGAAATCTGGAGTTCCAAGAATGTGGTTTTATAGCAACCATTGAATTTTAGTGCCCTTAACTTTTTATGACATAAACAGAGGCAGAAATGTGAAGGTAAAGCACCACGATTTTGCATAGAGGCAGCTTTTTATGACTTCATCATCTGAACCAATAATTACTCTTTATGGGGAGAACATGCACACTCTTTTTATGTGGCAAATTGACTAGCAAACTAGATCTTCATAATGGCCCTAAATACTTTTAAACTTTAAAGCCCTCATTACTGGTTTATAAGCATCAGAAACACATAATCGCCTTATGGCAAAAGCAAAGTGATAAATGTTTTTCATAGTCAACATGAAATTCAGTTGGTAGCTTTTCCTCATTTATAGTATAATGACATTTTTTGTCACAGAATATTTGAACAATTGGATATAATAGGTTAAAGCTTTCCAAAACTGTGTACAAATGTTCTTTGGACTCCCACTTATGGGTTACTTCTCTTGTAATTGAACTTCATGAAAACCCAGGGTTTGAACTATAGAAATATATCTGTACTTGCCATAAAGCCAAACATTTGAGATATTTTTTGTCAATATTCCCCCTAAAATGTGACTATTCTAAGATTCTACTGTTTCCTCATTTACTTTTAAAATAAGATAAACTAAATAGGTACTTGGATATTAGTCTGTTAATATTAATGAGCTAACATGACAGCAACATAGATGTAGTAAATAAAAAAACAATCTCCTGCCATGTAACCCAAATAAATAAAAAATAAGAGAACTGGGAAATATGAGACTTGACCCTAGAGACAGGACCAACAGCCTTGAGAAAGACACTGAATTTAGCATAGCTTGGCAGGTAGTATATCAGGTACAAGTGAACCGGGGCAGATTAGTGGAGTGCAACATCATGGTTTGCTGCCCAAGACAAAGAGAATTATCATTGTCATAGTTAGTGGTATGATATAAAGTGCATGGTTTGAACACAAAGAAAGAGAATTTTGAAAAAATATAATGAAAATGGGGCATGAAGCATAATGCCTAATGGGTTAGAAATTGGGTCCAAATGAAGACAAAGGTTATTTGAGAACTCTGCCCAATCAGCCAGCTCCTAGACACGACACACTCAGTTGGACATGAGGACCAGCCTGACACAATTCAAGGGTGGGCCCCAACCTCGAGAGAAGGAGACGAGGAAGAGCAGGATCATAATGACGTCACTGGCCCTAACCATACATGACTTAGTGATTTCTATAAGACTCCAGTAAGAAGTACTGATAGCAAATGTTCACAATTAAAAAAAAAATTTTTCTGTGTCCAGAAAGGTTCATTTTTAAGAGCATGATTTTTCATAAAAAAATTACTGACCCTTGAGATAGCCTGAGAGTTCATTGGATAGAAGAAGCCAGGGTACTTATTACTGCTGGTTTAGTGAATGCTTCCTCTATGTCACTTTTACTTGAATTTGACCTTTATCCTTACCAAGGAAGAATATCTAAATGCTTTTTTCCTCAGAAATATCTCTTTCTTGGACATTAATATTTTCAGCATCACATGAACAGACGCAGTAAAATTTAGTCTTTGCCTTTAACCTGATTTACATTCCAAAAATGCAAACAGAAACACACTTTAAATATGCAATAGCTGCTGTTATCTTGACCTAACTTTTTATTCAATTGATTTTTTGCTTTAAGGAGATTCTTTACTAGTCCTCTTGGTTAGCGATACTACTTTTCAAAATAGATTTTAAAAACAAAAATATATAATCCTGTAATATGGCTCTGAATTCAAAGACCTGATACCTAAAGTTTACGTCCATTGCAAAGGAAACCCTCCATTTGAAGAGCCTTGTGCTGATACCGCCCAGTTGTTCCACAAACCCTCTTGCAGGGACCAGCCAGAGCCATTCTGCCACTTGAAGAACTTGCTAATCCAGATAATGATCCACACTGGAGAGATAATGATAGGAAGCATGCAGCAAAACCCACAGGCTTCTGAAGATTTTTAACATTTTTACAGTAAAACTTCACTTCAAATAAGACTAAAAAAATAAACTCTTTTCGGAGGGGGGAATTCTGTCCTCTTAACATGAGAATGAAGTACCATTGTAAATAATATGGCATTGTAGATGAATTCCAAAACGAATTTCAGAATCTCACTCAATCTACACTAAAGTCATCCAATGTCTTACTCATCTTACAGCTGTAGGACTCTAGTACCTGGTGGCTCTGGGACACTACAAAATGCTGCAATCCTTCTGAAAGGTGAAATCATGTTTGGAAGAATCCAGCCTGAAAAGTGGAACTTTTCTTTACTGTATCAATAGAAAAAGTGAGGAAATGGCTAATTTGATAAAGGAAGTCAATGGGAAAAGAATCACGTGGCAAAACCATTCGAAGGCAGACTGCACTTCTAAAGCAAGAGAACTTTTAAGTATGGAGATATTAATCAACAAATTCAGAATTTTAGCAGTATAATGGCTTTGACTTTATAGTAGAATATTTAATATTTAAAAGAGAATACTATCTCTAGTTATTTAGCAAATTATTAGGATTTCAAAAGGAAAAAGCTAGTTAAATTACAGTGTCAACCTCTTTTAAATCAGCCTTACCTGAATCACCTTATTTTTTAAAAGGAAGAAGTTTTTTTTTTGAAAAATGATAGCTATTAATTCTGTTTATGACTGGGCTGAGATTTTTAAAAGTCAAGCCCCTAGGAATCCACAGTGGAGTGAGGCATCCTGGGTTCAACAGTTCACAGCTTCACTTTATTGCCAAACCATCACCATCAATACAGATAAGAAACATGATTGGACACCAATTCACATACAACTAACTTTCTTTGTTTTCATCTCTGAGCTCTCATTTTAACTAATGCAAAAAAAAAAAAATTTCACCTAGACATTTCTAGGTCAACTCAGCCAAATTCAGCTTTTGCCCAATCCTTTGGGCTTAAACCTTGCCCACCTTTATGTTTGTCAGTTTTCATCCTCTCCTTCCCCCTGCAGTTGATGCTAACCTTGGGGGAGGGGGAGCATCTACAGGCATATCCCTCCTGGGGGTGGGGATTGGGTGTCCATGTCTCAGTATGCAAGCTTTTCCGTCCTCCAGCTCAGAACAAGTCTCCTTGTCCTGTTGGGTTCTCAGCTGGGGCATGGCCCTTGGTGATTGGACTGGCTCTGGCCCTATGTGCTCTCCAGGCCCACACCTGCTCTCCCCCACTGTTGCTGTTCCCTGAGATGCAGCCACAGCCTTTTTTAACACAGGTAGACCATTTGTGCCCATGATTCTGATGTTTGCCCTCCCCCTACCCAACTAATTTCTCTGCAGCCCTGGGTCCTTAGCCTTCCCTCCTTAACAGACTTACACAGCCACCCAGTCAAGACCACAGAAATACTCATGGGCTTCCCTGTGCCACACTGGGGCTTCAGGAACCTCCTTCCAACCCAGCCATTATGGTGTCATTTCTACTCTATGGTTCCCACTCCAAGACCATGCAGGGGAATTCTCTGAGTCTTGCATAGACACTGCTGAGATCCAGAAAGGGCAGCAGAGCTTCTAATGACTTTCCGCTCTTCCATCTTAAAGGGGGATTTTATCCACAGTCCCTCACACAAGGGAGCTCTCAACCGGGGCCCTGAGCTGAGAGTCCCCCATGATGTTTTCACACCTTTTCTTTCCTCTCCAACCAGGATCCTTTCTCTCTCCAGCTTGGAGGCTCTGTGTTGACTCTGAGGAGCAAGCACATTGTTCTTTGCCCATTCTTAGCCCCTTTCAAGTATACCCATCTTTCAGCTGCATCTGCTCCCTCTTAAACACTAAACATTTGCTGCTTTGCTCTCTGTCCCATTCTGACAACACCTCATTGGGCGAGATGATATCAGAGCCTCTCACCAGGAAGAACCATGGGTTGGAAGGAGGAGAAGGAACAGCATTTGCTGTTTGGAATTGTTGTCATAGTACATGCAAATAGAAACGATCTTTTCCTGATTCAAACAAGGTCGTTCTCTTTGTGATTCCAGTGATACATGACTTCTCAACTTCTTGTATGAGATTTGCTAAATCTAGGCAAGTTGTTATCCAGACTAGATTGAAGTGTCCAGGACCTTCATTGACAGCTCTCAAAGGGTCTTTAACTCAGGAGTTTAGAGGAGGACCATGTGGGTTATTGAAACACTAAAATAATGTAATTTATTAGGCCAAGGTCAGTTGGTGAATTTGCAGAGGATTATATGACTATGATTGCAGATATGTATAATTTGCACCCTCTTTTTGAGATGTAGAAGAGAATGGTGGTCAAGTGCCCCAACTCTAAAGCAGTGATCCCTGGGTTCAAGACATGGTCAAGCATCTGCAGCCTGTGGGACTTGGCTGTGCCTCCTTTTTCTTGTCTGTAAAGTGGGAATAACACTAGCATCCACTGTATGGGGTTGAAATGAGGATTAAATGAGTTAATACACATTAAAAAATAGAACCATGCCTGGCATTTGGTTAAGTGTTAGGTTTCTTTAGCTGAGATTATTTTGAGGGAACATAACTCTCCTGAAGTTCCAGCATCTCTCCAAGAGTAATTTGGGTCATGTTTTCATGCTATTTCTCCTGAACCAGTTCCTCCTCCATCTCCTTTTTGTCTTTCTCCCTCTCCCCTTCCTATTCCTCTTCCTTCTTCTCCTCTTGGATCATCAAGCATCCTCTCTTCAGCTCATGGACCATTCTTCTCAAAGACATCCTGGTCCATACCTGATTTCTCCCTTCCCTGTACATACTTGCTCAGTGCATAGTGCTCTCACTGTACCCAAAGATTTCCACCACAACCGCAGTGGGTTATGGTACACATTTCTCTCTTGTTCATGTTTTCATGCCAGTGCTACTCCTACTTTTGTGTAGGTTACAAAACTCTTGGCAACTCATACACCTTTCTAATGACCACAGAGGCTACTGTGTTCTAAGTCAACTTATTTCCTCTTTTGGAAAAATTCTACAAGAGATTCATGGTTCTGTGTTGAGTGTACCTGGAAACATTCCTCATTTTCATAACTTTGTCTTTATGGTACCTTTCTTTCCATCTCTGCCTGGTGACTTACTTCTTTTTCATGGGTTACACTTTGGTTACATGTGACCTTCTCTGGTTGGCTGCTACTTAAAATCATCACTACCACACATCTTTGCATGCCAAGAAAACCTGTAGAAACTTATAATACCTTTTGAGTGAAATGTAAACAATTTATTCTGAGTTGTCTTATACTAAGCTAATATTGGCAATTATCTGTACATATACAAACACATACACAACTGAAAGTTTCAAAATAAAAGTTATTTTCTTTGTGGCAATAGCAATAATGCTAAGTTTGAATCTGTTGTCTGATTATCCCTTTTCACTTAGGAAGAACATACCACTCTTGACCATTTTCTCATACCAGAAATGTGTGTCTGTAACTCATCCACATTTTTTGGCCACATATAGCTTTCTTTTTAACTCTCAAATTGATTCCCAGCAAAGCTGAATAACTCTCATTATTTTCCAGACACCAAATCCTCTTTCCATCCAACATGGGAGGGACATAATATCTGGACTTCTAAGAAGATAAAGTCACAGTCTTCCCTTTTTGAGTCATTTAAAATATGGCCAAGTTCTTCTCTTAGAAGAACATTTGACAGGATGGAAGGAGAGCAAGGCAGTGTCTGGGAGACTGAGCACAGAAATTAGGGGAGAGAATGAGATGCTGGTAGAGGAGGGAAGATTGTCAGCATCACAGAGAGAAGCAGATTTGAAGAAACAGGATTGGGGGTCAGGGGTACAGTTGACCCCAGTGGGCAGGTTACTTAACAACTTTGCATCTAGATTTCCTCTTGGGGGAATTAGAAGAGGTCACTAATGCACAAACCAGCTTCCTGGGATGGAATAAAAGTTGTACCAGGAAAGAGGCCATCTTTAGGGCCCATGCATCAGCCTGTCCAAGTTCCCAAGAACATTTCCTATTATCTCTCAAAAGGTCAAGAATATTTCCCCAGTATAAAATCTACTGTTGATGATCATCTCGCGATTGGTAAACATTGATCCCACACTCCGACTTCCATTTTCTTCCTTTCTCTCTAGCCTCCCTCCTTAGTTTTAGGGAAGAACCCAGTGATGAATGGGCTGCATAAGCTCAGCTTTACCACTTGGGAAACCTGAGTTCATGCAGGTTTCCCAGCTTTCCTGGGCCAAGGACCAGAGGTTTGCATGCAGTAGAGGAAGTAGATGAAAATCGTGTCTTACTATGTTGAATTGCAAATGAATTTCCAATGGACATGAAGGAGGTTTTGTACGGTTCACAGAGCACCTCCCTCCAAATTCCAAAAAACACCTTCCACACCTGGATGTTTTTCCATGTCTAAGGCTCCCTGGCCATTCATTTCTCTGCTTCGTGAGCGCGGGGCTGTGAAATAGTTTGCAGCAATCAGGAGATGCTTTAGTGATTGTTTCTACTTTCCACCCTCTCAGGCTCCCTGGAATGGGGGCAAAGGAAAAGTTTATAGTGTAAATTGATGGTGATAAGAAACTATGTGAATGGGATGAAGTTGTGTGTTTTTTTAATCTCATATTTCATGCAGGGCTGGGCTGAGGATGTGGCAGGCATGGCGTATGCCCTACGTTCACTGCCAGAGGGGGCTCCCTGCCTGCCACAGGTGAGAGCCAGCTCTGGGGTGTCTGCCCCATGGGGAAGGCGGGTGGAGGGGAGGGCAGGGGAGGGATGGGGACTTTGCTTACCTTTGGTGCTCCCCAGGGGTATTCAACCACAGAATCCAAAACTTCGTGTCATGAATGTAATTTTCTTAGATCGTAAATGCAATTGCAACAGGTTAAACTCTTACACGGGTTGATTTTTATAGTGCACTCTCTTCTCTGGAACACCGTACAAGAGTACAAAGTATATATGCAAATGTCTGCAGATCTGGGCCTATCGCATTCTGTGAAATGAACTGGAATGCTTTATCATTCTGATATTGCAAGTATTTCAATAGCAAGATTGGGTGTGTTTTGTTAAGGTCAACAACCACCAATCAAAAACAAATTGTATATCTTATTTTATAGACATGGAATTGTGGCCTTAGACACAATGCATTTTGATTTAAAAATGTATTAAATTCTATCACTTTTACTCTTTTTTTAGATTTTATTTATTCATTTTTAGAGAGAGGGAAAGAGAAGAAGAGAAATATCAATGTGTGGTTGCCTCGGTTGCTTCTCCCGCGCCCCATGCTGGGGACCTGGTCCGCAACCCAGGCATGTGCCCTGACTGGGAATCAAACTGGGACCCTTTGGTTCGCAGCCTGCACTCAATCCACTGAGCTACGCCAGCCAGGGCTTATCACTTTTATTCTTGACTGTCAATGTCATATTTACCTCTACTCACCCCTAACTTTATCTGACTTATTTATTCTTTATTGTTAGCAGACAACTGGTGTGTTTGGCAACATCTCTATGCCCCACCTCCACATTAAATCTCTTTTTTTCAAAAACAATCAATCTTTTACCATTTTCTGCTTTTTTCAGGGTTCATTTTTTATTCTTCTTAATGTCAGTGGCCAGCCCCTTGTGTCTCAAACCTTTACATCTAAAAGCATCAAGTACATCATCACGCAATGGCTACAAATGGCTTTCCAATTCAAATTAAAAAACTGCTGGTACCAGAGAAGTAAAGTGCAGTTAACTGACACCCTGAAAGCTTTATCATATGTCGAAGGCAAAAATCAAGTTAAAACTACATGTCTAACCTGTTCAGCCTATTCTACTAACTAGGTCTTGGTAATTCAACCTTTTCGGCTCCTACAAACAGCAGTCTGAAAACCCGTACGTGCTATTTGCCTATAGGGTTTTCCTCCTCCACTGCTGATGTCTTCTCCTTCCATTTTTTTCCCAGTGGTCAGTATATATCCGAGCTGCTGTCCGGAAAGAGAAAGGCCTGCCCATCCTGGTGGAGCTGCTCCGAATAGATAACGACCGTGTTGTGTGTGCAGTGGCCACGGCACTCCGGAACATGGCCCTGGACGTCCGAAATAAGGAGCTTATTGGTACGTTCTCTCCAGTTCACAGCATCTCAGTTTTTATGTGAAAATATTTTCTGGCAGGGTCCATGTGCCTGAATCCACATGCAGAACACATATCCATGCAGAAATAGTGCATTTATTAGGGGCCATGTTTTCCCCGAGTTCTTCTAGTTTAAGTCCAAGAGCCCTGTTTACCTTTTAGAATTTGGAGGAAAATGCAGTGTTTGTTGACATTTCTAATCCTTGAAAATTAAAAACAACCATGATACTCAGCCCTGAATCCCATCTTCCCCATCTTTTAAATCCTTGTCAGGCTGTTTGTTTGCTTTCCACGTGGTGAACAGCAGTTGAAATGGGATCCACGCCACTTTGCTTCTCCTCTCCATTTTTAAATTTATTTTGGATGAAAGCATACTGGCTTTTTAATCCTATTGTTTAAAGAATGGTCTTTCTTTAATTTGGTATTCAAGAAATAGGGAAGGTCATTTATTGATAACATTAAAGTGCTCCTGTATTCAGCAAATATGTATCCATGTATCCAGCAAATATGTATCCAGCAAACAAGCTACCTTGTTCCAGGCTTGTTCTAGGCCCAGCCATTATCACATCAATGAGCAAAGCAGACAGGAAGCTTTGACCCTGTGGAGTTTCCGTTTGGGGGAGGGGAGATGTACCATCAACAAAATGCACCCATGAAGCCCATTGTGTAGTAGGAACATTCCAAGGGGAGAAATGGACCTGGGTAAAGGAGACAGTAATTAGTGACATTGTCAATTTTTTAATTCAGGTGAAATTCACCTACGTAAAATTAACCAGTTAAAGTGTACCTTTATGGTGGCATTACAACCACCACCAATATCAAATTGCAACATATTTTCGTCACTCTGAGGAAAGCCCTGCACCCACTGAGCAGTCACCCCCTGTTTTCCTCTCCTCCCAGCTGCTGGCGCTGACCCATGTGTGGTCTGTTTCTACAGATTTTCCTATTGGGGATGTTTTATGTAAATGGAATCCTATAATATGTGAGCTTTTGTGTCTGGCTTCTCTCACTCAGCATAAGGAGTTATGATTTTAAAATGGGAGGCCAAGGTCAAGATAGGAGTTGTTGGGAAGGTAACATTTGAGCCAGGACTTGAAAGGGTGGATATTTGGGGGAAACATATCTAAGCTGAAGGAGCTTCCACTGCAGAAGGCCCACTGGGAGCCTGAAGCAAGCCAGTGGGTCCAAGGCCTTTAAGAGACCTCGAGTGCCTGGGACAGAATGAGGTGCCCAGGCCAGAGAGGCCTCCTGAGTCCTCTCTCTGTAGGTGGGAAGATGCCCAGTCCAAGGCTGATTGATGCCTGGAGCACTAATGAACCACAAGGACCTATCTGGGAAGAGGCACAAGTCTCCCATAGACCATGGTCCTAATGCAGATATCAGGGGTTGAAGAGATCATTCCGGAAGGGTCATTGGTCAGTCAGTGCAGCTGGAAGCCTGGCAAGCCTGACTGCGAGTATCAATGATGGACCCATGTATCAGTGAAAGATAAACAGCAGGGAGCTGGACCACCCACCGTGCTGAAGGTTCAGGGTGTATAGCTTTTGGGGATCTAGCGGAAAGCAGGTGAGTGAGCGGAAGGTCAAGATTTCATTTCTGGAGCAGTTGGAATACCAGGTGTTGATCCAAATTTCATACCCAAATTTTACATTGATACATGGGTCCATCATTGATACTCAAATTCCTGCACATGGTGTACTTTGTGGTCTGGGAACCAGCCATTTTTCTTCTTCCTGCTGTTCCTTCCTGACAGTACCCATCATATCTTCCAACAAAAAACAGAGTTTTTGCCAATCTCCAGCCATGTATTTATTCACAAGTAAACCTGACTTCACATCTGTGTCAAATACATTCAATTATTGTTCATACTTGTATCGTATCATAAGGCATGAAATAAATGCAATTTGATGTTTAGATTTAGTTTGACTTTAAATATTGTTTGTAGATTTTGTCAGGTATGGAAACTAGGCCATTAGCTCAAAAGGTCAAGATACTCTCTCGCATCTGCTCTCTTTCTTTTCCTTATAGTTGTTTCAGAGAGGACAGGGCTGGTGCTTCCGATAAAATCTCATAGCTCCTCTCAGAAATGGAGGAAAAATCAATAGCTAATCAGCCTACTGACTGGATACTCACTACTCAGTATTGTGAGTTCATATGTTTTATTTCTTCTGGTGGATTAAAATATAATAAAATTGGGAACTATTGACTGGTTTTCTAGCTCCCAGGTGCGCCTTCTGTCTCAGAAGCCAGTTATCTAGTGCTCTGTCTGAGGCAGGGACATTGGGAGTTCCATATTGCTTACGTTAAATTAAACCTCTACTAACAAATGTCACCAGGCAGGACAGGGAGCCAATCCCTTAAAAACAGAAGTGAAAATATCTAACTCCTGGGCTTTATAGAATCAATAACCTTTTTCCTGAATGAGAAAAGCAGAATGTAACAACAAAACAAAAAACTAAAATGCGCCATTATATTCTATCTAGGAAAAAGGAAATGTGGCCTTTGCCAATTCTTTTACTGTAAATATTGTATCAAAGTAGTGCTCTTTAAGGAAATGCTGCACAGAACTTTACATATTGAAAAGAAAGTCGCAATGATTTTGAACCAAGAACAAAAACAATAAACTTCTACATCTTCTCTCTTCTGCCAAGTCTCTCGGAAAGCTTTGGTGATGCCATATAATTTCATGGTGTTAGAGGTCATCTTTATCCTGACAGCTCCCAGATGCATGTCTCTGGCACGAATCCCACATTTCTGTGTCCACCGCTCTGTCTAGTAGCTCTACTGAAGACCCAACAGGCATCTCAGGTGTCACATCTCCAGACCTGAGTTCCTCATCTTCTCCCCAAACCCAGTCCTTCCACAGTCTTCCCCACAACAGTGAGTGGTAGCGTGTCCTTGCAGTGATCTGAGGCAGATGCCTAACAGGCCCATTTGATTCCTCACCCTTCATTCATATCCAGTCCATCAACAAATCCAGTCTTCCTTCTATATTTTCTCAGAATGTGACACTTTTCACATTCCTTGTTTTTCCTCAAACTCCCATCATCTCTCACCTGGGCGATTACCATGGCCATCAACCTGGTCTCCCTGCTTCTACCCTCCCCCCCCACAGTGTACTCTTAATGCAGAAACCAGTGTGGTCCTGTTAAAACCTTAGAGCTTGTCATTTCTCCACTCAAAACCCCCATAGCTCCTCATCTCTCTGTGGAAGATGAAGGCTGTTAGGCACACACAACTCTGTACAATACAGCTCTCTGTGCCTCCTCTAACCTAACCCTCTGGCCTCTTGCTGTCACTAACCTTACTGAAGCCACCGAGTCACAAAGGATCCCTGATCCCATAAGCATAATCTTGCCTTAGAGCCTTTGAACTTGCTGTCTAGAGTCCTCTTCCTCCAGGTGTCTATGTGCCTCAGTTCTCACCCTGCTCAAGTGCCAATTTCCCAGCACAACCTTTTCTCACATCCACTTAAAAATTTCTGCCCCCCTTGCCCTGGCTGGTGTAGCTCAGCGGATTGAGTGAGGGCTTCGAACCAAAGGGTTGCCAGTTCCATTCCCAGTCAGGACACAGGCCTGGGCTGTGGGCCAGGTCCCCAGTAGGGGGTGTGTGAGAGGCAACCACACATTGATGTTTCTCTCCCTCTTTCTCCTTCCCTTTTCCTCTCTCTAAAAATAAATAAATAAAATATATTTTTTAAATTTTACCCCCAATTTCTTTCCTGCTTTATTTTTCTCTGTAGCACTGAGTACCATCTAATGTACAACATATTATTCACTTTATCTTGTTACCTGTCCATCCCCCCTGCCCACTGGGATGTGAGCCCATTAAGGGCAGGAAATTCTGTCTTGTTTGTTCACCAGTGTAGCCCGTGTACTTAGAACAGCACTCAACCCACCGCAGGAACTTCATGAATATTTGCCAGATGACTAAACTTGTCTCCTGCCTGACCATCATTTTAAAATGAATTTCAGATCAGCAAAACATTAGGTAAGCAGATGTAAAACGTCCACTAAAGAAAAGGATTTTATACTAATGAAGAAAATCATCACAAAACCAGTTCATTTGCCTGCTGAAGTCTACCACGTGTGTGCAGATGCTTGGGATTTCAGAAAGAATCCAGTCAGTTCTTCCTATTATTGATTCTGGGGTGTCACTCTAAGTTACATCTCTTCTTACATCATTCTTCCAGTTTGGGGCTGGGGGAGGGGCAGCTGCCACACTCCGGTTAGGGGATGGTTTATCTTCCTTGGGCTCCATTGTCAGAAAACTCCAGAGAGGCTATGAAACAACAATCACCCCCCCCCCCACCGTCAGCTCTAATGAGGGTCATCTAGTAGCACCGAAGGGAGCGCCACATTCTCTGCCTCTTCTGCATCTTCCCATTCAGGTTGCGTTCCTGATTCTGTGTATGTCCCTGCCATCGGGCTGGTGACACGTGTGCTGCAGACAGGTCCATGTGATCTTCTGACTGGGTGCGGTAGTCCAGCATCATCCACATCCATACCTTTATTTGCAACCTTCTGAAAATGTTAATTATCCTTCTGAGTGAAGTGTCACTTTATCATTCAGAAAGGTTTCTTTAGTTGTTTGTTTGTTTTCTTTAATTAATGATACTACTTAGCTTCAGTGACAAGAGAAGACAATATATCACTTAACCAGTTTAGCAAAATTCATCCGTTTCAAGAAGTGGATAGTTCCTGATGCAGATGGCGGATACTGATTGTAGCCAAACATCCACCCTCTCTGCCAACAAAACAAAACAAACAAAACTCCAATATATATGTTTTTTAATTTAAAGCACATGGAAACTCTAGAGAGGGGAGGTATCTATCACTTGAGAAACATTGATCTTTAGACCCATGGCTACCTACCCATGGAAAATGATCCTCAAGAAAGTAATTTCATCGTATGTGCTGTTTTGTTTTACTACGTTTGCAGACAGCATAGAAAATCAAACGGCTGGACCTCCCTGGCAGCAGAGAGAGAGCAAGAGAGAGAGAGAGAGAGAAAAGAAAATCAAAAGGCCGTATCATGTACCAAAATAGTTTCATTGACACCACATATAAGTTCCCCAATGTATAAGATTATCTCTCCCATGAATGCCTTGGCGTCACATTAGGGGTGCTGTCTGTGCACACCCCAAGCTGCCCCCTACCTCTAAGTGCACTTTTCCCTGAATTCTCCAGCAACACCAGTGTCTGTGGCACCATTCCCACTCACACACCCGCCCCCAGCTGTCTCCTCCCTGGCGCCTCTCTCACAGCCCTTTACTCACCAAGCCCTGCCATCATCCAGTAACCAGCTCAGTCTGGCCTCCCTGCTGGAGGCTCCTCTTTGAACTAGAGTGGAGTGGGTATCACCCACTTGGTGAGAAATGTTTTCAGTCATCTTAGATTTCCACTGTGTAGTTTTATTCTTGGATGTGCATGCATCACAATGTTACGCAATGACGTAATAAGCAGGGATCTGGTACCCTATTTCCTTTTATTTCCTGCCTAGCACTTTGCTATACCTATAACAGTAACGAATTAATACATACGTGCTGTATTAATTCACTGGTAGGTGGATAGCAAGGGTCATTTATTCTGAAGAATGGATCTAGAGGAGGTTTGGAGAATCCCAAATAAAGAGGGGAAGATGTGGAAGGGTGTCTGTTTCAGCCTCTTCCCACGGCATCCAGAGAGTAGAGGAAAGAGAGACAGCTTTGATGTTCCCTGAAATCCAGGACTCTCCTCGCGCTCACTCTCTCCACTGTCACACTGCAAGAGATCTGAGACCCGGTAGGAAATAGTAACACTGCTGTTTCTGTGTGCCCCCACCTCCGCCAAAGGCTGGCAGAGCTGCTGCACCCTGCAGGTAGGACTGGCAGAGCTGACCGAGCACCCTCCCTTTGCTTCCCCGCCTGGTGGCTGCCTGCCGCACTTTTGGCAGATGGGCCAGGGCTGGAAGCATCCTCCCCACCCACACCTTTCCCAGGCCCACCTCCTGGCTCATGGACCTGGTCCTTCCCCATTTCGCCTGGGTCCTTCTCATCCTCTTTGCTTTGCATGACCCTTTCCCTGTCTCTGTTCTCATGTGGGTGGTTGAGCCACCACATTTGGAAGGTCTGTAAGAATCCTTCTTTGATGCCCCCACACATTCATATTATATGGTCCATTCTTCACATTTGCGTGGCCTTTTCACATGGACAGCTAGCTGAGCCTCTGTCCAATCAACACCTCCTCTCTCCATTCCAGCCTCAAAGGGAGCACCAGACAGAACCCAGCTCTCTCTGGGGTCAGGGAGGGGCCATTTTCCCACCAGAGCCTGCTGGCTCCTAAGCACAGATGCCCCCCAGGAGAAAGAGAAGAGAAAAGAGCCCCAAATCTCCAGGTGTACCTAGCAGTACCCCCCTCCTACTTCCCCCACCAGTGAATCGTGAACAAAATAAGGGCGGCTTCTTCCTTGGGAACCAGTTATTATTTAAGCAATAAATCCAGTGCTGTTCCCCCCCTCGCATGGCGTTCAGATCATCCCTTCCATTCATTCTGAGCAGCCTGGTGGCTGGAGTGGGTGGAGGGCATTCCCAGCTTCTTGATTAAATCTGCTTTAACTATTCAGATGAGACCATGCATCTGGCCATTCTATACAGAAGGATTGCTGGTTGTAATATTTAAAGGGCAATGTTCTTTAATAAATAACTTAAAATGTTCTTAAATAAATAGAAATGACTAGTCTTTAAGAGAAAATAAAGAAGAATATACTGTCATCAGTAGAATGACAGTCCCCTCTCTTCCCCGTCCCCTCCACCCTGCTGGATCTTGACTCAGTGAGAAGTGCATTTTCCCTTTACTGTATCCACACTGTCCTGAATGTTACATTGCTTTATAAGCATTCCCTCTCTTTTTAAAAAAATATTTATTAAATTTTCCAGTTACAGTTGACATACAATATTGTGTTAGTTTCAGGTGTACACCCCAGGGATTAGACTTTTATATACCTTGTGAAACAATCACCTTGATAAACCCAGTAGCCACCTGGCACCATCCACCATTATTACAATATTATTTGCTATATTCCATGTGCTACACTTTATGTCTCCATGACTACTCTGCAACTCCCCATTTGTACTTTGTAATCCCTTCCCCTCTTTCACCCAGCCCCCTCCCATCTGCCAACTGTCAAAATGTTCTCTGCACCAATGAATCTCTTTCCGTTCTGCTTGTTCATTTATTTTGTTTTTTAGAGTCCACATATACGTGAAATCATATGGCCTTGGCCCTTCTCTGTCTGACTTAGGTCACTCAGCACAATAGGCTCTATGTCCATGCATTGCCGCTGTAGATGCGAAGACCACATTCTGTTTGTGACTGAATCATCTTCCACAGATGTGTGCCCCGGTCCTTCTCTTGCATTTAGTGATCCTACAGCTGATCTGTGAGGGGCATGCCCCTGGAGTTCTAGACCGGGGTATATTGATCCTCATCCGCACTTTGGGATAATACACTTTTACCCAATTCTTCAGTCATAAGAGCGTGTTCTCTGGGGAATAAGCAAAGACCTAAAGCTGGGTCTCCCTCTTCACGAAGCAGCATTCCAAGTGCTGCTCAAGAGATCATTTCTCAAAGTTTGTCTGAATTCTTCACCTCTGATTGAAACATATCCCCGTCATCATCCTCGGGGCCCTCAGACCACAGCTTTGCCCCACAGTGCGTCCTGGCAAAACCAGGAAAGAGCTCTAACAACAGATGGTGTGCCCCTCAGTTAAAATGCACACACACGTGTGTGTGTGTTGTTGCTGTCTCATCTCGTGCCACTGGCTTTGTGTAGCAGAACCCCCTGGCATGTGGGCAGCCCATTCTGGAGGGCCAACCTCTCACAGACCACTCATCACACAGCAGGTGAGCACCTTCTCCGCCTGTTTTCTTGACCCTGGCAAGCAGTCCCGCCTGCACCCAGGGACAGACTGAGGTTCTGGAACCCTGCTCTGTGCTACCCAGGGAGGCCATGTGTTATTTTTATTCTGGCGAATTTGAAAGCTTCACTTTATTAATTCAGTTTGAGGACATTTTGGTGACATGCCGTCTCTGCTCTTCAAAACATGTTCCTTTAGACCCTAGCAGATGTTGTTTTAATTAAAACACGTGCCGTTTCAATTAGTATTTTAAAAAGAAGCCTGGTCTCCCAGACAAGGTGATGTATCAGAGCACTCTCTGCTGGCTCACTTTAACGACTGGGTTTCACAAGCCAAATCCTGGGTGGTGGCAAAGCTGTGTGCTTTGGCCCAAATTTGGTATCTCCAGATTAAGTGCCTGTGTTCAAACTCTTATCTCCCAAACCCAGGAACCTAATCTCATGAATGCTGCCTCCTTTTCCCACAGAGCCACGGGTTCTGCGTTAATTAATTCAGACACCTGTTGGGGACTTTTGGCAGCTGGGTCTGGCAGATAAAAATTCTTTGGAAAGGGGACTTGTAAATAAATTGAACAGCCAATAATTATTTCATTAAAGGAGACAATGATTCACCCTCTGGAAGTACTCTACGTGAGGAGAAGGCAACACTGAGAGATTTCCCATTTCTTCAGCTTTGGGACCGCTGCTTAAAGACCTCAGAAAGAAGAGAGAAGGAGAAAAAATATCCCACGTCCATTTGACTACTTAGGTATTCATTTTGTGCCTGGCCAAACAGTTTCAGAAGAAAAGTTTTAGAGAGGAAACTGCATGAGCAATGAAGTGGCTCTTCTCAAATGCCCCAAATCTTGAGAATCTAAAAATAGAAAAGAGGTCTTTAGCAGGCTAACATCTTTTAAATTGTATTCCTTCGATGTGTTGACTGTCCTTACCTCCCTTTGCCAAACAAACAAAAGCGTTAATCATGTGCAAATTGTTCTTTTTACTCTCATACTAAAAATATGGGTTTAGAAAATAATTTTAAAGTTTACAGGTAAATACTCTTTTTAGCCACCTAGGCTTACATGTGGTTATATCTATGATGCTGGATCTTGAGAAATTACAGAGCAGGCAAGGATGGCCATAATCGGGGATTCTGCTAAAAAAGGGGGAGGGAGACTGATGCTATAAATTGAACAGGCCAGTGGTTCTGCCCCGGAGGACACCTGAGACAGAAGAGGAGAGGACTGCTGTCCCAGAAAGGACACGGCAAACCCCAGGCAAGAGGCCATGGAAGCCCGTAGGTGCAGCCCCCTCTCATCCGGGCAGCCCAAGGCCGGGACCCAGGGGCCTGGTCTGTGAAATGGCATAAGCAGCAAGAGCAGACTTTGCTCCTGCTGAAGAAGAAGCCTGTCTGTTCATCTGGCCAGACTGGAGTCAAAGAAATACTGGGTAGGAGGAGAGAGAGGCACAGAAGCAGGCAGTTCTTGACGGCTCCTTGTCAAAATGCCCTAAAAGTTCTCTCAAGAAACTTAGTTGAAGCTCAGAGATTTCTTCTCCTATAACCAAGGCAGTTCATGAAAATTTCCTATCAGGAAAGCCTGTTTTTCAAATTTAAAATGAAATTTTCCTATTTGATGTTGTATATTGTGATGTCTTTGAACAACGTCCAGTGACACAAATGGCTTGGGAGTGGAATAATAAAGGACAAGTGGTTTGTTTCCTGAAGCACATGATGCCTTTTGCATCCCCAATTTTGTCAGCCTCATGATTTAATACAGGCAACTGAAGCTGAGACAGGACAAACCAGGCTGGTGCAGGCATGTAGTGATATACAGTGTGTTGCTTTTAAGTTGGAGTCACTAATATTCCAACAGTGACATTAGAGGGTGTTCAGCATGAAAGATCAGAAGATAAAAAATGCCATGGCCTTCACCTTGAGACTTGAACAAACTACCTTACTCATTGGCAAAGGAAGTTATAGCCATAAAATGGAAAATGGTAGTGTTAAACTTTTACATTGAATATTAACTCCATAGACTAATACCACTTAGTGAGAATGGTATTATTTGAAAGTCCATTATAAACGTAACCTTGTTACTCTTAAAATGTTAGAGTATAGGTGTGCGTGAGAGATGACCCACAGGCTTCTCTCACAGGCAAACAGCTATGGAGGGCTACCGTGTGCCAGGACCGCGAGGGACACTGTAGTGGACATGCCTCAACTCGCTCCTTCTCACACATGTGCACCATGAATGGGTCATACGTGTGCTGAAATTTTAATACCTCAGGCCTCAGGAAGGTCTGCGGAGTGCCTGAATCTGCCCAAGCCCCAGGGTCTATGGCCTCCACCAGGACACAGCCCTTACCCCAGGATACATCCCCGGCATTACCACTTTCCATATGTGCCATGCTGAGAACACAGTCCGAAAGCTCTGCCCTAGACAGGCCTCCCACCTGCACACCCTGATACAGTGTGTATCTTATTCACTCTGTCACCGTCTGGAACTCAGAAGGTGTACTGACTTTCAAGTCATCATCTTCTCTACTCCTCACATGCTCCAACAAGCGTTTTTTATATACCCTCATTTGTCGAATGATAGAAATGGATAGACACTTCTTTATCCTTATATGATAAACCCATCATGATGTCATATTGATAATTCTTGATGGAAGTTCTTTAATTCTCTTTTCTCTTCATGTGCATTTCACCTTTCAGTTTCAGCCTGTAGTATGGCAGGTGCAGGGCGTACCTAGAGCTTCCTGCCTGGGTCACCCCTCTCACCCTTCCTGTGCTCCCACCCCTCACTGTTATCACCTTGACCTTGCACAGGATTCCAAGTAAGGAGTATTCAGTATTTCCATGATGTGAATGAAACTGAATGAACTCTGCTGCCTGGTTTGTTTTCAATAAGACAGTTCTGTTAAGGCCCCGAGAGTCTGCACACATCCTAGAACAGGCACATCTCTCTTCTAATCTTGCTCGAACCTCCCAGCAGCATTTGACATTTTCATACTTGTAGATCTTAGTTTCTAAGATGAAACTTCCCTGGTTTTCTTTCCTTTTTGTCCTTTTGGCTTTTTCTCCTCCACTCTGTCTCAAAGCTCTCTCCCGACTCAACCTCCTGGAAAACTCATCATATGATGTCTTTTTCTGATACTGCATTTTCCAGTTCTAGAGTTCCCATCAGTTCTTCCTTATAGTTTTCATTTCTCTGCTTTTTTCTTTTTTTCATGCATGTCATCTATTTATTCAGTGGATAGTTTAACTTATGTATCAGAGGTAAAATCCCTATGTGGCTATTCTAACATCTGGGTTATTTGTGGATTTGCCTATACTATCTTTTCTCTTAATTTTTAGTCACATTGCCCTGCTTATTTGCACATCTTGCAATTAGTTGTTTATGCCAGACACTGAATATTAAAATATTAGAATTGACTGAAGTAAGTAATACATGTCTCCAAAGGAACAGCACCCCATTTCTTCTACCAGATTGCTAAAGTAGAGCACTGAGTCCATCTAATATTGTTTCAGCTGTAACTTGGCTTTAGTTTAATTCATCTCAGTTGCAGCTTTAGTTAAATTTAGGTGTTTCTAGAACATGATCAGCATTAACCTACAGTTGAGCTTGGAAGCTGAGTACCTGCAGATTCCGGAGATTTCTCTATGCATCATAGCGCAGACATCAATTTTCTGAATCCTAGGAGCTCCCTCCCTCCCCCTCCCCCTCCCCCTCCCCCTCCCCCTCTCCCTCTCCCTCTCCCTACTGGGAGGCTCGTCTGTTAGCTGTTTGGGCCACTGCATGACCCACATTGTTCAGATCATTCTACCCTAACTTTCTCTGTCCATCCTCAGTACTTACTATTACTAAGTTCACAGTCTTCCTCCCAACCGGGTATTCTTCCTACTGCCCCTGCTCTTAACACTACTTTTCAACTTGGTCACTTCAGTTATTCTGATGCCCCAATTATACTTTCACCTCCTTTCCTATCCATGCCTTACCCACCTTCCTTATCTATGTACCCCAAATGTAGCATGTAAGGGATGCTGCGTACAAGAGCCATATTACTCAGATCGAGTGACGTCATCTCCTTGGCCAGGCTGATGGCTCTCTAGGAACAATAATATCTTCCTCTCTTTTCATGTTTCTTTCAAAAGCCCTGACAGTGCCTCACATTGTGTGAATGTGGTGAGAGCCGCAGCAGGTGTTGTGCTGTTACTGTTCTGCTACAATGTGAGCTCCAAGGGGATAGGAAAAGGATCTTCTTTGTTTGCTGCTGGAACTCCCATGACAGGGCTATTTTGGCATCTAGTAGACACTTCTGAGTTTTATTTGAATGCATAGTAGGTTGGAGTCATAATAGTGTGGTTTCATAAACCAAATATCCAATCTCGTACATAGGTTTCCCTACTTATTCAACATTGGACATAACCTGAACCATAGCATCTTTGGCAGCTGAGATGTACCTGCATCCTCCTCCCTCACGTGGAACACAGCACCACCACTATGCCCCTAAAACCAAAACTACACGCCCTATTTTTATGATGCAACCCAAAGCAGATGTGAAGCACTTTTTAAGAACACGATTCTTGATCTCGGTTGTACCTTAGAATTACATGAGCCCATCTCCAGAGACATTCAGGTGTTAAGCCTTTATTTTTGAGGCTCCCTGAGGGATGGTAATATATGGTTGATAACTCCTATTTTATAATTCCAGCAGACTCATCATAAAAAAAAAAACAACTTGCTAATCCCCTGGGAAACTTCTTCCAATTTTGAAATATTTTATCATGACTACAGTTTAAAGCTCAGTATTTTTCTCTGAGGTATTCCATTTCTTTGATTGGAAAAGATGTAAAAAACTTCTCCCAAAATTATTTTGATCCACACTTCTTCCTTTTGTTATTGTACATAAATGTAATAGGCAATTCCTTTGAAATAGTAGACTTCAGATGACATTGCCACTAATGGTATTGATATCTGGAGTCAAAACAAAGCTTATTGCTGAAAATATGTATACGGTAGGAATATCAAGTGGCTATGAGTTCCTTGTTTTAGCATAATCTTTCGTAACACACTAAAATGGACATATCATGAGCCCATTTGGTTTGGCAAAGTGTCTAACTTTCCTTTCCACTGTATAAAGCCCCTTATGTTTTTTAATTTAATTTATTGGAGTGACATTGGTTCACTAAACCATACAGGTTTCGAGTGTACAACTCAATAAAACATCATCTGCACACTGCATTGTGCACCCATCATGTTTAAAGACTAATTTATTCAAGAGGGTATGTGTAAGGCACTTGTTGAAAACATCAAATTTAAGTGTAAGACTGACTGTCAAGTTCAGAACTGAGATGGCTATAGGAAATGTCTCAATTCTTCTGAGGAGGACAGGGCTTCCCCTTGGTGCTGTCCTTCCTACCAAAGGCAGCTGACTTCCTCACCACTCTGGAAGCCCGCATGTGTCCGGCACAGTTAGACAGGAGGCTGCAGGTACAGCTCCCCTCCTGAGTCCTACCTTCCCTTAGCCTCAGTCTTCAGTAATCTTTGGAACCTGTGTCTTTACCTTGGGTTAGGAAAGGAAACAAACTCCCTTGGGGTACCAGTAAGCATGCAATAGAGAACAAAAGTAAACAAAATGTACAAGTTCATGCTTCGATATATAATCCTGCCTTTCAACCATCCTTCAAAAACACTAGGGTATTAGCTTTACCTTTCTGAGACCCACTTTTCTTGAACTAAAACCACTTATCACTTCTCAAATAGACTGGTTTTTTTGCTGCTACCTCATATCTTATACCAGAATGATTTTTAAAATGTGTTCTTTCACATGCAGAGGGATGCTAGGCAGTGTGTGCTTTTTAGTTGCTTTCAAATCTGTGTGACAGGATTTCTTAGATGCCCGCTCCACCTCACCCCCTTCCTCACCGACTGACCAACAGAGTATGTTGTGTGCAGATGTCTCTGGAGTTTGGTGTGGAGGCTGCATCACCCACTGGGCGAAGCTAATGGGACCCCTTGAGGATCAAACCTTTGACCTTGCTCCTTTGGCAGGATGCTTATCTACTCTGAAAATGAATGGCAGATAATGGGAGACCCAAGAATTAATTCTGTTGGCTACATTGAACATTCCTTAGTTTACCGGATATGGCACATCCTGGTGTGTCATCCTGTTCTATGACTCCTCACCTACCCAAAAGAGCAGCATTGGAATTACATTTCATTCTCACCCATTCTCACTATTGGTTCAGGCTGAGGAGAAGAAGTAGTGGATAAAGAGAGGTAGGCTAGTGGAAAAGGTATAGTAAATATTGACAAGGAAATCTGTCAAATGGAGAAACAGGAGTATTGTTTTTGAGCATCTTTATATGGAAAAATAGAGGAATTATTCAGCTACCTAGTGCGCATCAGGCAAAGAACTTGAACTAGCTAAAAACATTTGAATCAGGGGTCCTCCCCTGGATTAATATTTTAAGTGGTAAGCATGTGGCGGTGCTACTCGATTGGTTGGTAACCATCTAGAAGCAGCAAACAATGAGTAGGGAGCATTTGGTAATTAAGTACAAGGTGCAACAAAGCCCACTTAAATGGATGAGTGACTTCATAAGTGTAAACGTGATTGCATTTGGGGCACTAGGTGCAAAAGGGAAGACTGACTGTGTCATGTTTTGTCTCCTTCCCACTTGGCTACAAAGAACACTTCCAGCATCCCTGCTTGTCAGTTTCCCAGCTGGCCCAAAGGCCACCCCTACCTGTGCCTGGTGGCTCTAGCTGTCGATGGAGTGGGGGATTTGGGGTTGTCAGAGGGGAGCAACACTCAGAGAGCTATGCTGGGGAGTGGAGGACAACCACAGATGAGAAGACAGTGACTGGACGCACAGTAAACCAACAGCAACTGCCTAGAATCCCAGTTGGTTTAACTAGACTCACAAGTCTGTCTAACAAGGAACAGTGGAACCGAAATGTATCCAGCCTTTACCAAAAATTGATTCAGTTGTTATTTTTCTCTAAGTACTCTGATGAACTTTTAGGAACAAAAGCCTCATTTCTGTTTTGCTTTGGTAAGATAGACAGCGATGGTTCTAGCTCATGGAATTGACACAGGCAGGGACACACAGGGCTGGGTTTGGGGCAGTAGTCAGCCACAGGCTAGCTGTAGTCTAGTCCTTGGGGAGAGGGGACAACCAGTTCCATGAACCCCCTACAGAATGGCAGAATGGCCCAGGTAGAAGGATGCGGGAAGGAGGGGAGGTATGTGGAATGGACTTTTCTGTCAGGGGGACACATCTTCTGGTGACTTCCATACTTCTCATCAAGCCTGACTCTTCTCATCTTTCTATTCTTCTTATGTTCTCACTTCCCATCCATGGGTGGTATGAGCCAACCTCTGTTTTGTTGGGAGATCTCCAGGTACAAGGCCTTGGCAGACTGCATTTGTTATATAGTCTACACAGTCAGCTAGTGACTAGAATCTAGTCTCTGCTCAGTTTTCTTTTACAGGTACATGTGATTCCTTATTTCAAACACAGAAAACAGATGACTCAGATACGTGCAGAAAAACGAGCCAGTTTCTTTACTTGGAAAAACAAGAAGATGCAGTGAGCCCGAATCTACCCTGCCCTCCTCTCAGGCTGTTCTATAAACACTGGGCAAGGCCCCCGTTTCCCTTTTCCCTGCAGTTCCCTGAAGTTCCAAAGTCACTTTATTCTGTTTTCTGCTGCCGCTGGCATTCCTGGGCCTGGTCTTCGTGCCCTGCCTGGTAACCCCAGATAGAAGGGTTGACCTCACACTGCCAGAGGAGGCCTCTGCTGATTTATTGGTCGAATCAGATTGTGAATCATTACAGAATTAGTAAGAACAAGGCTCTGCTATTTAATTTTGCTTGCAAACTCTCTAAAAAACTTTTGGACAACTATTTACCCCCACTGTCACACTTTGGACTTCAAATTGTTGCAAAGGACATAGTTTCCTGCATGATAATTTTATTTTTACTTTTGTTTTTGTATTGTTCAAGTACAGTTGTCTCCATTTCCCCCCACAATTCCCCCGACCCCAGCCATCCCCACCTCCCACTTTCAGTTCTTCTTTTTAATAATAATGAGCAGAGTTTTCATTAAGGTTAAGAATTGTATATCCTTTCTTTTCTTGTTAAACATATGACCATTCCACATTTCTCAAGAATTTTACTCTGATTGATGTATTTTATGCTTAAATATCTCTTATTAATCATCCTTTCTACAAACAAGATATATATTGGGTTGACCAAAAAGTCCATTTGGTTTTTCCTGTAAAATAAAAACCACATTTTTCATTTTCACCAACAACTTTATTGATCTGGATATTGTGAGTATGTTGGTAACTCCCACTATTGGCTTCTAGTGGACAAAGGCCACGGGTGCTGCGAACATCTTCCAATGCATGAGAGCCCCACAGCAAAGAATTATTTGGCCAAAATGTCAATAGTACCAAGAAACTTCATAAACCACTTTTGACACATTCAATCAGTCACAATATCTTCTCCATATACTGAACAAATCTTTTTTTTACATTTCAGTTGCATTTTTACCTTTCATGAATAATAAAGTATAATATGTTGAAAATGTTCCATATTTCTTCCATTTTCAAAATTAAAATGGCTGCACAAAAATTCACCAATTTTGATTTTTTTAAATGCATGCTGATAGAACAGCTGTCATTATACAATCTAACAAAATTGTTTTAAATGAAGTTAAAGGCAACTAAGCGCTACTACAGCCAACATGTGGAAAAAAATGTGATGGACTTTTTGGCCAACACAATACAAATAAAAACTTACTTGTAAAATATTTCTTATGGTATGAGGCTTTAAATTAAAATTGTCTATGGATTAAATTATTACTAAAATTATTAGTAGAATACAATTGATCAAAAGAACATGTATCATACATCTTGATTAAAACTTTAAATATAAAAATTGACATTGTATTGGAAATATATTCCTTAGATGAATGAGTTTTTGTATTCCAATCAATTTATATAGTCAAAATGAATATTAGTGCTTGAATGAATGCGATTATCATTTATTTTTCAATTTTTTGGTTCTATAGATTTAAATACTGAGTGGGTGATGTTTCTCACTCAGTGTGAGTGAAATAGATGCTGAAGGAACTAGATGTTTCCTTATAGCAATAGCACTCGATTTTTTGAGCTTTAAGCATTTTATTTCCAAATCTCTTTGGGATCCATTATCAGAAGTTATTTTTAATTATCTACCAAATGGCACCTTGATTAGGTTCTCCTTCAGTATTGGAGCAGGTAAAGAATAGGAAACCACCTTATTGGAAAGAAAGGTGAACTGCTGGTTGTTAGAGTTGTGTCCTTTCAGCCCAGACACGAATACTTCGCAGAGCCCTGGGGTTGGACTTGGAGAAGGACTCCACTCTGGAGCCGGGAGGAACTTGACCTGCTCTCGTAAGGTCAGGGCAGCAAGGCCCGGAAAGCACCTGTGAGCATGTTTCCAGGCAGATGAGTTTCACGTTGTCAGACTGTATGAGAAAATTGCAGATCTCAAAATGCATTCCCTTCACACCCCACACCCTGCATCCCCCTGACAAGTAGCCCCACGGCCCACGGGACCCAGCGTGGAGACCACTGCTCCAGGAGAGCCTCACCACGGAAGAACCGTGGCTGTGACCTTGCACTGTTCCCACGTGCCAGGGGTTGAGGTTAGAAGAATGAGTTTCCCTAATGGATTAGCTGCGTTTCCACAAGCTGTTTCCACACGTGGCATTTTCCAGCTGTGTTCCCAGGGGCAGCTTTCCACACAGAGAGCAGCAGGCAGCGGACTGCAGGGTGAGAAACAGCAGGATTTAAGGATTACATCTGAATCTCATTAAGGCTACAGTACGGATTTTATGCTAGATCATTTCTTATCTACATATAAAGTATCATTATTGGGACAATGAGTAGAGTATTTAGAACTTCCCGGGGACTAATTAAATATGAAGATGTCCAGCTTGCAGAGTGGAAGCTCCACAGTTCAGTTCTCTTACCATAAAAATCTAATGTGATTGTTTAATGCAGCTGCCAAGATATTGTAACAAGAAATAACTGGGTATTTTAAAGCTTTAGCATATTTTCTCTTTTCTTTCCATTTCCAAAGTGTGAAACTCATTCATTCATTTATTCACTAGACCAGTATTTACTGAGTGCTAGCCCAGTGCCTACTATGTGCCGATCTCAGGAGATTACCCAAGTTTTCACTTCCTGGAGGCATGGTCTATTGGTAGGAAGTTTCAGAAAGAAGCAAGCTGTATTTACTTTCTGCTTTGGATATGAATTAAATAGCTTCAGGGATTAGAAAGTGACAAGGGAAGAAGAGTAGTGAACACCGTGGTCAGGAAAGGCTTCTCTGAGACCATGACTCCGAGCAGATCCTGAGTGATAGCCCAGAGGCAGACATCCAGCCATCTGGAAACAGGGCTTCCTAGGCACCTGGAGCAGCAAGAGCAAAACCCCAGTGTAGGAGGGAGCTTGGAGAGCGGCAAAAAACAGGGATAAAGTCATTACTGCGGCCGGTGGAGGAGGCAGGAAAGGTTGGAGATCATGATGGTGAGTGAGAGATGCCTCTCAGTCTGGATAAGGAATCTGCAGGATTTCCGGCCAGGGAGAGCATGATGGGATTTACATGACCTAAAGTCCTCCCTGGCTGCTTCTTGAAGTCTAGACTGGAGGGAAGCAGGGACAGTAAGGACTTGATTTCAGGAGTCTGGAAAGGTGAGCACACTGTGCTTGACCAAAAGCCATTGCAGAAGAGTGGAGAAAGTATTTTGAAGCAGGATTTGCTGACGGATGGAGTACAAAGGACTGTGTACAGGAAGCTGACAGAGGAATGTGCTGGGGGAATCAGGAGTTTGGTTTTCAGCTGAGAGTCTGAATGTCTGTTAGGCACGAAAGGGGAGATTCCCAGTAGGAAGCTGGAAATACTGGTTTGAATCTCAAGATCAGTGTATTAATCATTGTATTTATCATACATGAAGTAAAAAAGATATTTAAAGTCATGGTCCAATTATGTTAATTCTGTAAATACAGAAACAGCTACAGGAAGTCTGATCAAACTAAAATGCCTAGCCACAGGTAGACAGGCATTTCTTGGCTCATTTAACCAGTGACAGGTTTCTTACATAATTTTCTTCTTAATTTTTTTCCCTTTCAATAAAGTAGACAGGAGACCATGTTGTTTGTTTGTGTGAGTACTACTGGAAAATGGAAGACCACATATGTTGAAATAATTTTAGAATTATTTGTAGGTCATCTTGTGAAGCACTTTTAAGTTTGTCCTATTTGTCTAGTATAGTAAACAGCAAGTTGTGTATCCACTACAGTGGGGGCATCCTGCCTATTGATCCATCCCAGGAAAACGAAAGGGGGTGAAGGTGAGGAAAGGGCCAGTCAGTTGAGACTGTGGAGCAGCCTGGATTTTCATCTACTGGTCTCAACTCTTCTGTCGATAGTATTTGTTTTACTTTTATTTCCTATGGTTCATTACTTGGCATGGTCACATTTTACTGCTGAAATTTTTGTCTGTCAAGCAATTTGTGTGTGTATGTGTGTGTGTATGTGTAGTCATCCCTTCTTATAGTATTTCTAAGAATAGATGAATCCCTGCAAACAGAACAACATACCTCATCATTCTGTCTTGTTCAGTTTTTCACATGGCAGAAGTTGGTTTAGGGGTCTGTGCATGAAGTCCCAGGCTATTTACCCATGGAATATATTAGAATGAAAATGAATGAAAATGCTTCTTTGCTAGTTCATTTATGAACACAGCAGGGGTAGCTACCTCCCCTTGACACCACTCGTACAAATGCTCTGGTAGTGAACTTATCTTCCATTTTTCAGCTGTGTGCAGGTCTTGGCAGGAGACTTTGTCAAACATTTAGAAGTGAGAATAGCCTGTGGTGAGGCAAATGCTTCAGGAGATATAAATCTGCTTGATAGAGGCCCATTAGAGACACCTTGTAGTCAAGCTTGCCTTATTTTGCAGGAAAAAATACTTCCTTCTCCTTTTTTCAATTCTAAGTAAGGCTCAACAAAATTACAATTCTATTTGTTTCTATTTATAGGTATGGATACAGGTATAAATATAGATATAGATATTGGAAGCAGAAAGTTTCTATGATACTTTTTCTTATAAATTGAATATTTTTTTTATTCATTTGAATTTTAGTTGCCTATGAATGAATGATTTTCTTCATCTTATATATGACTGGATCTGTGTATGCCACCACACTTTTTATAAGCCATGTGATTTTTGTCCCAAGACATTTTTCGAGATTTATGTGACTCCTGGGAAATGGAAAATCATGGTAGTTCTGCCTTCAAATTCCCAACAAATTTTTTATGGTTTTTTTTTTTGCTCACAACTGAGACCAGCTCTGTATATTGATGATCCACACAACCTGCCCCACTAAACATCAGTATACCCACTGTGAGCTCCTGTTTCCTCTCATTTCCTAACCGCTCTATCAATGAATCGACTTTCCAGTTTTGACCTCAATCCTGGGACAGCTGTCCTGTGCTTAGAATCATGAGTTAGAGGAAGGATATGGGAAAAGCATGTGAATTTCTATAGTGCAAATTAAAGGACAAGCGTAATTATAAAGAAAGACATATGCCAACAGCAATATACCACAAGGCAGAGATTCCGTACACAGTAATTAAGTGAGACATGCTCAGCATGGAATCAACTTCAAAAATATTTAGAACAATCCACGTCCTGATCTGACCCTAAACTTTCTGAGTCTGGGTCTTTGGAATGGGGCCTGAGCATCTTTCCAAAACTTTGCAGGTGATTCTGATATTCAGTCAAGGCTGGGCATCATATATATTGTGTTGTGCTAGTTCTTAGTAGGGCAGCCATTTCCTCTCATGAATACATACTGCCCTTTTCACTCTCATGGAGCTTTAAATTATTATTTGCAAAGGATATTAGCACCTTCAAGAGGCTCAAGTCAGGTGCCATTGAGATTGTGCAATGAACCCGTGGATTTAAAATACATAAGCAAATTGGAGAGGAAATTATGTCATTATTTTGAAATAAGTTATATGAACTAGACATATGAATAGACATATCAGGTTCTGTTATACTCTAAAAATAGAAATAAAACAATTTTCCCAATTCATTTAAATTTATTTATTCTACATCTCATTTGTCAGTATTTCTCCAGTAATAATTGGAGTTAATTCAGTCAGTGAACATTAACTGAGTGATTACCATACTCAAGGCATCATGCTAGGTGCTCTGGAATCTCAAAAAGAAGATTTACAAAAAGAATTGAGACATGAAGGACTTATTCTCAGAAGTGAGAGCTGTTATTTAAACATCTAATTTTGATTCAAACACATGTCTACCAAAGGCCCAGCAGTTCAGGGTCCCAGCAGGGAGCTCAGATCTCATCAATGAGTGTATCTAAGACCCCACACTACATATAGGCTGTGAAAATGGGAACTGACTTAGTCCAGTAGCCAGGCAACCAGGGCAAACCCAACTTTGTATTGTGGATTCTGGCCATGTGACTTGTGGCACTCCCCACTGTAGTTCTCACATGGCATCATCCACAACAATCTCAAGTTTAGGCCAATAGCTGTTCAACCAACTCTGCTCTTCCCTGCATGTGTTATCTCTCCCTAAAGCCAAAGACCACTTAGAACAATACCACCAAGCATAGCTCACCTCTCAACCCATTGCTGGCTACCTGGAGCCATTCATGTCCTGGCATACCTAGCTCCTAGCTTCATACTATCGAGAGGAAAATTTTCTCTACTAACTTAGGGTCCTGATGATGTAGTAATGGGAGTGGGAGAATTAATTGATAATAGACAAGTTAACAGGAAAAAAAACAAAGTTTAATCACATGCATACAGGGTGCTCAGTAATCTGAGTAATTCACTGAATAGCTAGGAGTAATGGTTCATATACCAGCTTAATAGGGGAGAAGAGCAGGAGAGGGTTTTTAGAGGACCCATATGGAGGGTAAGGCTGCTTCTATTCAGTTTATTTGTGTAATTTCTCATCCCAGTGCTGATGGTCAGTCTCCTACTTGGCTAGAAGTTCTCCAAGAGAGGATTTATGGCGTCTTCCTTCTCAGAAAGCTCTGCCTTTAGCCTGATAAGAGAAGCTCAGAAAAGGCTTCCTCCTAAGTCTGCTGGATCTCCAGCATCTGCAGTTCAAAGTCATCTTCATGGCGTGTGCTGTTGAATCCCATCAAGATCTCAGGAGTACTTGTTTTGCTTTACTTATGTCTATAGCTCCTATGTCCTTAATCTTATTTTCTCAGGCCCTTTTACTTTTTTTCATTTCTCAAGTCTGTGCTGTAAAAGAAATTATTTTATTCCTTGAGCCAATGGTGTAAAGGGAATGATTTAGGTCTGGCCAGACTTTAAGCAGCATGCACAAGACAGGTGGGCAGTCTGGGCCTGCACATCACTAGGCTCCAGCCCGGCAAACAGCTGCCACGGAGCCTGTACAACATTCTCAGAGAGCATGTCAATGCTCCCAGTGTGCTGTTTGACATCAGAGAGTGTATTAAAAGGGAGAAACCAGAAATAAACCGGCAGTATTAGAGGGTGGAAATGTAACTGCTCTTTGTATGCATATAAACAGAACTGTCTAGGACCACTTAGCATGGGGCAAACAGCTCCTCATGGGAATATTACTATAATACAGAAAATAAATGATACCCCAACAAAGGCCTGAGTCATCCAGAAAGTGTTCAATTATGTTGACTAAATAGCAAGCCTTTAAATTTTACAGAGAAAATGATCTGAAACTTCACTGACAATGGTGCCAGGCAAAAGGCAAGTGCTGTTTTTGAGGAAAAGCTGAAGGGGTACTGTGGGGGCGACTTTCCTTGCAAGTCCCCCCGTGTGCCACGGATGAGAGTAAATATGGCTGAAACATGATGTGATCTGCTTGGGGAGGAGAAGTGAGCAGTGGCCAGTTTCTCAGAGGGAAAAGGCCAGCGGCAGCCAGTTTCTCCGAGGAGAAAAAGGCCTCGAGCTCCCTCCTCCAGAGCCTTTTATTGGGTTCTAATACACAGGAATACAGGGCGGCAAGAATCAAACAGTAGATAACATTTCAAAAATATCTGAGGGCTTACTATGAGTCAGAGTCTGTCAGGAACTGAGTTTCAGGGTTTCCTGCTGGAACCCTTAACATATGAATGAAAGCAGTCTTAGCAGAGCAGATTTCACAGGTGTATCAGGAAGTCTTTGTCATGCCAGATTTTTCCCCAGGACATGCTCTAGCAAGACAAGGAGCTGCACCTCTCCCCAATAGGTTTCAGGCTTAAGGGGATTAGAGCCAGGAAGCGCTTCTCCCAGAGAACATGGGGACTCAGACTATATCTAAGCTGGTGGAGGGGGGCAGGGGAGGACGAGAGTCTGTTACCATTTGTTGCAGCTCCCCAAGTCCTTCCATGAAGGCCTCCCAAGTGGTCATGTCTGGCTTAGGTTGCCCCCCGCTGTGAGGGGTCTTACCCGTCATTGACTTCCAACCAAGCTTTGGGGGCAGGGAGAGAAAACTGAGGCAGCATTTGCTGCCAGAGACAGGCTTTGTCTCCTGTGGCTCGCATTCCAAAGGTCATCCCTCGCCCTTAGCCACAAGGGGTTGAGATACAATTCCTAGAACCAGGCAGAGCGGTCTGCAACAGGGTACGTCATGGATTAGGAGGCCAGGATTGGGGCTAGCCATGGGGCGGGGGGCTGAGAGGCAAGACGGGGGGGTGGGCTGACACTCTAAGTGGGGATTGGCAAGGAGCCACTGACAAGGCCACCAGAAGTGTGTTTTTAACCCCACCCTTCAGTATCTCCAATAATCCTTTTAGTGTCCGTCCCCATGTTCACCTTTATCTCAGATGGGTGTGTTGTGCATTTTCTAGCTTGGAGGCCTCGGGCAAGTTGTTTGACTTCCCTGTGCCTTTGTTTGTTCATGTGTGAAATATAAATACTAATAGTGTTGACCTCATAGAACTATCCTGAGAAATAAATGAATACACACAGAGTACTTAGAATAGCACTTGGGATAGCAGGCTCCAAGTTAATGTTCACTGCTGCCATTACTCTCATGCGATAGTAGCAGCACTGGTTCTAATCTAGTTCCAGTAGAAGTTTCTTACTTTCTGCTGCACCTTCAAAGGTCGTTCTTGGTTCAGTGGAGGCTGCCAGGCAGAGGTTCTTTGGTGCCTCCGTCCTGTGAGAAAGAGATTAAAAACTTCCGGTGCAGTATCTAAAGTTATCCCTAGTTTATTGTGATGAGGCCTTTTTCCCCAAAGCATACTTCTCATTTTATTGCAGGCACAAATCTTTTTTTTTAATGAGGATGCTTCATTTTTCCCCATAAGAAACACACTCCTATCCTTCTCTAGCTGGGCATCGTATCTGTAGTCTTCTAGGAAGTCCACTGGTAAGTCCTGGAACAATGAGCGAAAGTGTTGATAGTAAAGAGCTACCTGCAAATGACACAAGTAGCTGGAATCCTAAGGACCTACGATTATATTCTACACATGAGTAGAGTTTGATAAAAAGAGAGAGAGCCTGTTGTGTTATTCCTTAATTTTAAGAGGACAGTACTGCCGAGAACTCTTGGCTCTATTTTCCCAAACAAGCTCACCTGAAACCAATTCAGACCCGTGAACATAAGCTGGGAGACCAAATACACTTCGTGGCCCTGAGCATGTGCAGTCTCCCCAGGCTCCTCCCTCCAGGTGAGCGCACCTCCCTCTGACATGCCACACGCTGCACGGCCTGGCGCACCTACAACAGGGCCACCTCCCGTGTCTCTGGGGAACCATAGAAAATTTCAGGGGAAAAGGCACGTTTCTAGGGAAATCCTTTGAGATGAGAATTCTCAGGAAGGATTTGAAGGAGTACATTACCCAGTGTAGTTGAATTCCTTCTCTGGTATTGAATATGCTTTGCTTTATGCCAAAGAGATCAGCTTCTTCCTACAGACATTGAAATTCATCTATTTCACTCATGGCACAATTTAAGCTTTTTTTTTTACCTTCCCCTCTGGAACTTCTCTGATAAGCTTACCTCCACTTACAAAAACATCAAAGCCTGGAAAAAATTATTAGGGATGAAAAAAGAACAGCACCTTTGATTTAAGCTTCAAATGAGACCAAATTGATTAGTCATCTGAGATTAAGTTGGCCTGGCAGTAAGTTTACAGCAAGTCATCCTTTTCTTATTGTAATTTATCTTTGAAACTTTAAATAAACTGCCTGTGTTCAGTCATATCTTGTAGAATGGTTACTTAAATCTAAAACTAAGGTAGCCATTGCCCTAATTGAGTCTTGTTTATTCTAAATAATAAAAAATAAAGTAACTTGTAGGGAAAAAAGCACTACAGGCACAGACCAAAAATGAATGCTGCACTTATCAAGTGTTATGCAATAATTTTATAGCACATTTCATGAAGGAAAAGCACAAAGGCCTGTTGCCTCATATGTCCTTCATGGTTCAGGATGGGTCTCCCCAGAAAGTGCTACTTTGGTATATGGATTATTTTGAGCTAATGACAGTTGAAGCCCCCAAATTCAGGAAGAGCTTTTACTTCCTTCTTAACTGCCTACAATTTAGAAAGAGAGCTATTACCAGAGATAACTACAAAGAATATGAGTCCGGTGTGTGCTGGGCTGGGGTGAGGAACTCAGCAGGGCCTGTTTATTCACAGTCCTGTCTGTGTCCCTTGTCTCTTCATGGCACAATAAACATTTATACAAAAAAGATTTCCTTTTCCCACCTTCCTGTAAACTGTCTTCCTCCTCTGTGAAGTCGAAGATTCCTAATCCCTTCTCCTTAGCTCAGAGTGGCATATAAGCCTCAATGGCCTGACTGCTTGTGGTTTTTATATTCTTATGGGGCCCTTGCACATATGTAATTAAAATTGTTTTTCTCCTGTTAATTTTTCTCATGTTAGTTTAATTGTCAGAACAGCCAGAAGAACCAGGAAGGAAGAGGAAAAATTCTGTCTCCCCAACAGCCTTCTCTAGAATTTCTAGTAGGAAAACAGTGGTCCCTTTGAGTCTAATCCTGACTCCCCACACAGCCTGTTGCTAAAACAAAGCTGCATGTATGGCTCACCATGGTGAGGGACAACACCACTCAACAGAGCATTGTCAGTGTCTTGAGTGAGGTGGCATCGGATTTTGCTGAGAATTTGAAGTCTGATTTATGGCAAGTTCTAAATTGATAGGAACAGGAAGTCAAAGAGTCCTAGGGTATAAATGGCTTATTGATGCTTTCCACTAAAGACTTGATGGGTCTTTCCACAGATTTCTATGTTGAATAATCAAGTTATTTGCCTGGGAAAGAATCTCCTGGAATAGGAGGTACTCTTCATGAGAAGAGTGAGATGGTAAAGTGATGTTAATGAAGACAGGAAGCTGTGCTTGTGTCCTTGTTGTCCAAGCTGAGCGCCTGTGGGAAGGGATGGTGGGGAATGGGGACTCCCCACCAGGTTAGCAGGTCTTAGTTCTCGATGGCCTGAAAGGAGACAGGTGTCTTGAGAATTGTTCCCTTTCATGGTGAATAGGTAGACAGGTGACATTGAGAAGAAACAGAAGTCCAGGTGATACAAAGCTATCGATCATCACAATTTATTTTCATTTAACTTTAACAGCATTTGGCTCTACCATCTCCACCTCTGCATCCACACTCAGTTGCTGCCTCCAAAACTGGCATGAAAAGTACGACAGGTGATTCCTGCTCTCAGGACATGGGTCCGTCCACTGGGGACGAGAACCGGCCCTTTTGAAACCACACATCTGTATCCACAGACACTTGTATTGCTGTGCATCCTTTAAGCACTGTGGGAGTTCACAGAAAACAAATGTCATGGACTGACAATGCTTATTATACAACCAGCTTTAAGTTGTGAAGAAACAATAAGTAAAAATTAAGTATTTCTAAAGGAAAATTTAGTTTGCAGTGTATTCTTAGTTGATTTAAGACACAAGTCTGATCGTGTCGCTCTTGTTTGTCTTTTGAATAAGAGCGAAGAGTTGTTTTTTACACTATAAATTCATAGAGAACAGACATTTCAAGATCTATAGCTATAAAAAGTCTGATTCTGACAAGGTTGAGAGAAATGTTTCCATTCTCATAAAAAAATCTTTTGCAATTCTGATTTTGAAGTTATTAGAAAATTTTCATATACCTACAAACTTCTTATTAGTGTCAGATGTCTGTATTTTTCTATTCTTCTCTTTCTTACTGGAGGTAGACATGCCAAGAGGAGTTCCAAGTGCACGAGATGGCACCAGCGGCCCACACTGTGGAAACAGCTCCCGTCAGTCAGAGCCAAGGTCCATGTCAATTCATCTCCACTTCCCACCAAGATTAGTGACATTAACCAGGTGTCAGCACTCCAGTTTTCACACGCTCACTGCCCCGGCCAAATTTCAGTATGGCTGGTTGCCTGTCTTCCATCCAGAATTCTCTTCAATTTCAATTAGCTCTTGTATCTGCATGTTCTACATTTTGCGGGTGCCCACCGGTGCTCTTAGCCACTGGGCAGGTGCTGTGCTCCAGTCTAGAGATGGAGCATTTTTTAATAAAGAGCCTCCTTGAGACCCTTGAGAAAGAAAGCCACTAGCCAGTCTGGGCAATTTACTTAAGAATGTCCCTGCTCTCATACTGGACCATGGGGTGGGTGGTATGGGAATAAACAAAGACCAACCAAATGAGAAGGGCAAAGGCTATCTTTTGTGAGCCTCCTATTGCTAGGAAGTCAGCTCCCCTCACTTGTGTTTGGCAGAGACTCACAGCAGGCAGAGGAGTGGGAAGCTTCCTAACAGAGAATAGGGAAGGCTCAATGCTGCCCTGATGGCAGGCTGCTGGCCTGGGGAAGCTGAGTGGCGCTCAGTAGAAGTGGGGCCTCCTGTGTGATTGGTTAGAGGAGCACATTTGACTTTCTCTGGTTGGTCCTAAATTGGTCCCTAAATGAGGGAAGCTGCCAGTTATTAATCAAGTCCTAGCCATTTAGGGCCAATTATTGTTGTTTAGCTTCCTAGATTGTCACTAGATAAAGCAATCTGGTTTCCCCCAAGTCTGATTCATACCAGGCTGGCTTCCTGGGTTTACTGTAGATAGATGGTTGGTTTCCTGGGCAGGTTGCTGCAGGTTATGGATCAAAGTTCTGTTTTTATACAGGGTCTGGCTATTTATATATCCTGTCTCCCAGTGGGGATATATGTGGAAGTTATAATGTAACAGAGCTTTCTGATTCTAAAAGATACTTTAATTTAAATGAGATTTTAGTTATAGTTGCAGTAATACTAAACATAGGCAGGTAGTGAATTATTGGAGTGAATTATCTACTGTAGATTTTTCTCCCACCAGTGTTAAATATAGAGGACAGTCTGCAGCAGTGGACAGGAAAGCATTGTGGAAATATAAGAACCTGGGAGTTAAGCAACAAGAAAGATGAAACGTGACTCGTTGGATCTGTTTTCCACTCAGACCACAGTTGATGGACATTTAGGTATGTTTTTTTTTTTCAAGGAAGTCTTCACAAATTCTAGGGCTAAAGTTCTAGGAACAAGCAGATCCGAGAAACAACATGACTTGAAAGAGGAAGGAAATATATCAGATTGGTAAGGAGGAAAGAAGGAAGAGCATCCAGTTAAAATTCCGTGACCGAATAATGTATTCAGAATTCTACATTCTAAACTATTTAAGTAACAAATTGCTAAGACTAGATTATTGAAGTGGCCCTTTATTCAACTCAGTAGACTCTTTCATTGAACATTTGTTAGGCCCTACTATGAGCTGGAAATATCTCCACTATTATTTGCTAACAGTTGTGTGCAACCTCATGGGAAAAACAGTACATATCTCCACTAAGATAAGTAATAGCTTATGGCTTACAAATGTAGTACTTAAATAAAATGACCACCAGGAGACAGAAATGGTGACATATTTCCTCCTTCTGGAAAGAAGAGCTCTCTTTGTGTTACTTGACACAAGTGGTATTGAAACTGTTTATTAAACACAGACCATGCACAAGGGCCTGGGTCAGTGTCTGGAAAACTGAAAGTATTTCTGCACGTGGAGGAATTTTCAGGAAACCTTATGGTTAATGGGCACACACACGCATCTGCAGCAATCAGTAGGTGGTAAACATGCCGCCTCCCGAGTGGTATAAACTCAAGGGCTCACCAGGACCTCCTCTGGGAGGGTGCTCTTGCCCTGCCTCTGGTGAGCAAGGAAGTTATCATCACACATCTGCTAAGTCTTACATTTTCATTTGTCAGGTAGAAAGTTAGTACACTGTCCATGCTGACACAAGTTTAGGCCTTTATTTTTTCTCTGCGTGCATCTCTCACCGTGGCACTCGGCACACAAGGGAAATTTGACAAGCGATTTGTGTTATGTCACTTACACCAAATCACATCCGCCATCTTCCCCTCTAATCACACAAAAGCTTGCAAAGCCCAGGAGACATGAAGTTCCCAGGGCTTATGAGGTTCCTGAGGAGAAGTGAGAAGTTCAGAGGAGGTATGAGGAGACTTTGGCAGAAAGAATCTTCCCTTCAGCTGCCTGACACGCTCACTGTCCTGTGACTTTCAGAAGTGACTTGCCTTCACCTGCTTCCCGTAGCTTCCCGATGTTATGAGGTGAATATTTGTGCCTTCCCCCCAAATTTATATGGTGAAGCCCTAGCCCCTGGTATGGAGGCACTTGGAGATGGGGCCTTTGGAAGGTGATTGGTTTACATTGTATCTTGAGGGCGAGGCCTCACAAAGGTTTCCCCTTATAAGAAGAGGAAGAGAGAGAGACTTTTCTCTCCATTCACAGGCACCAAGGAAGGCCACATGAACACACCCAGAAAGTGCTGCCTACAAGCCTGGAACACCAGGAACGTAATCTACCAGCACCCTCATCTTGGACTTCCAGCTTCTAAAACTGTTGGAATCAAATGTCTGTTGGTTAAGCCTCACAGGCAGCAGTATTTGGCTATAGCAGCCCAAGCTAAGACAGGCGATCTCCCCTTACTGCGAATCTCAAGGGCAGTGGCTTTCACCAGGAACATTTCCCCCCAAGGGGATGTTGGGCAATTCGGGATACAATTTTTTTCATCGCACCTGGTGTGGGTGGTGAATTGGCTACAGGCATGTAGTGTGTAGAGACCAGGGGTGCTTCAAACCACCCCACAGTGTTCAGGAAAAAACCCCAAATGAAGCAGAGTCCAAACCCCAAAATTTCAAGAGTGCTGAAGTTGAGGAAACCTGCAGTCATCTCCCAAGAAGCCCCGGGAACCCGACAAATCCCATCTCCCCCCAACCACTTAGTTCTTTCCAATCTTTTTTTGATAATTCTGAAAGTCATCACTTTTAGTAAACCTATTACAGCACTACCCTTGGTGGCCAATGAAATTAGCCGGAAACAGCACAGATGTGACCCCACCTCAGGTTTTCACACTGTGTCCTCTCATCATGCTCAGGCCACCTCCCTCTCCCTGTCCTCCCCCAGGGGAGTGGTGTGGGTGGGTCAGTTCCAGCAGCTCAAGTGTGTCCGATGTGCATCCATGGGGCAGGTGCCTGCACCATGAGAGAATGGTCCAGAAACACTTCTGAGACCAGTTGTCTCTGAGTCATTTCTCTCTCCACCCAGCCATCTGGTTTCCCAGGCAACCAAATTCATTACTGAAAGAGGCGTGCATGCAAGACTTTATGGTGAAAATAAAATAACATCACATTAAACTTAGGGCTGACTAGCATTAGAGATCATTCAAATCTCCGAAAACAGTTACCTCCACTAAGGGAATACAGTTTATGCTTCAGTTTGAAATACTGCCCTGGGATGCTATCCGCAGCAGTTGGGTCTGAGCAGGGTTCTGGCGTGTTTGCTCATGGCCACTTTGTAGACACAGAGTTTGGTTGAGGCACCATTTAGTGCAATGTTTGCAGAATGCCCGCCTTGACCCAGGCCAGTCCTAGGTACTAGGAGCTCAGGTGACAGCACCAGCACCCCTTGCTTCGAGGAGGTTACTGGGTGAGCAGACCCTCTTGTACATGTTGTTAGGGAGAGGCCTGGATTTATGGTGAGGGAGGGGAGCTAAAGCAGCCTCAGAGGAGGGGACTTAGGATGCCCTCCTAAATGCTGTGAACCCTGAGCCAAGCCTAGAGAAGTCAGAGTTAACTGGACAAAGGAGCAAACAACACAGGAAACAGGAACAATAGGAGGCAAACCCTAGCGCCCCCACTCCTGCGCAGGGAGCTCGTTCCCTTTGCTCTCTCCTTTTTGTTAATAACTAACTGCCCACTCTAAGCAGGACTCACGGTGAAAAGAGAGAGACTCCTGAGACCTGCAGGGCCCTGTTCACCAGCCCCAAGAGCCTGTATTTTATCTGGTAACTGATGGGGGACAGGGGGCATGGATGTGGTCAGCAGAAGAGTGACACACATGGGTACATGATCCCAGTTCAAATGTACAAGGATAAAAATGTAACTGATTTGCAGCTACAGAGGCATCTTCAGATATTTATTGTTACAGAATGAGAACCAGACTAGAACTGATGCCCCGGCATGGTCCAGAGATAGGATTCTTCTGTGGTATCACAGGAGAAGAATTCCAGGGACACGCATGCAGGTGGATTTTAAGCGATAGTGGCAAAGGGTCATTAGAGTGAGAGTTAGCACACCCTCCTTGGAGGGGCAGAGCGTGCAGGCTATAGTAGCGGCTGCGTGAAAGGAAGTGACAGGGGCTAAAGCAGGGTCCTTGTGTTACTGCAGTTACTGCTGTAGCTGGGTTCTTTGTCTAGCTTTCATCCGTGTCCTTGGGTTTGGAGAAAGACCAGGCTTTCTTTCAAACTGGCCACTCTCCTGGCATTTCCTGGGGCTATACCTGTGCCCTACCCCATCCAATCACTTTCCTGAATCTTCCAGGGTTTTATGCCCATATCCTGTCCAATCTTGCCTCCAGATTTTCCCAGTTTGCCCCCTTCCCCTTTTCAGTCACCACCTTGGCTTCTACTGCAGTCAGTGCAAGGAATTCCCCTTTGCTGTTTTCTCCTTCCCCTGTTCATGTGGCAGAACAGTTGCTTTCTGGGGGGACTGAAAAGTGTCTTTCCTGCCGACTCAGATGCCAGGAGTGACTGTGAAGCTTCCTTTCCTAGTTAATATGGCTTAATCAGATGGCTGGTTCCCTTTGCTCTCTCCTTTTTGTTAATAGCTAACTGACACTCTAACAATACTATAGAATCAGGCAGTGGACCACATTAATGTTTCTGTTTTTATTGACTTCCCAATGAATGAAGTCATAGTTAGTATGTATGTATGTTTTCCATACTCCCATACACCTAAATAGACATGTGTCTTGTCCCTCCCTCCATCAGACCAATCCTTGGTGGGTAATCGCTTGCCTTGTTGTAAATCCAGAGCTCAGCATGATGCCTTTTACATGGAAAAACAAACTTAAAATCACATTTTTCATTGTTGCTATTGGTGGTTGAGTATGTGCAAGGTCCCTCGCTTTCTGTATTCTTCAGAACCAATGTCCCAGCTCCCTGGTGGTGACACCATCTTGCTGGGCAGGTGAAGATGTGTTCTGACCTTTTCCCTTGCTTCTCTGGAAGAAGCAGAGTGCGGTGGGCAGGTAATCTTTCATTTGCAAGGCAGGGACCCTGCTTCCCTGAGACAGCCGCACCTTCTCCACAGGGGCGTCAGCACCAACAGCACCTGTGTGATGAACTCTCCCGAAATTCCCAAGGCAAGTCAGTTGGCAAGGGCACCCCATGACGGAATTTTAAAGTTAACTTCTCATCCCAGTAATGTTGCAGATTGTCCCCCTTTAGCCCCCCGGGGTTTCATGCTGCTGTCGGGGACTTCCTGGAGAGACTGGCCTTGAGCTGGCCTGGCACGTGTCGGTGCTGGGTTTGTGCTCAGTGGACTCCGGTGGATGCAAAGTGACTTTTGTTTTCAACAGCCTAGGACAAGGCAGAATCTAGTGGTGATGTTGTGGCCCGAAAATCCTCACTTTTATTGAAGTAATGTTTGCTCTTGCTTAATTTGTTTTAAATGCTAATCTTAAATTTTAGAGACCTAGAAAGTAGAAATGTCCTTCAAGGAGACTTCTAAGTGCACTAAAAATGAAATGACAATTAACATGGAATTACACAGGACTAATGATATGTGCATATCTGTCCAATAAAGGAAAAAGATAACTCACTATTATTTTGTGGTCTCCTCTCCAAAGTAGCCGCACTAAACATGGACCCAAATCCGAATGCTGCACTGTGTTTATTTGCTAGGGCTGTAGTAACAAAGTACCACCAACCAGACAGTTGAAACACCAGGCGTTTATTGTCTCATGGGCCTAGTGGCTAGAAGGTGCCAGCAGGGTTGGTTCCTTCTGAAGCTGTGAGGGAGAATGTGTCCCAGGCTCTCCCCTGACTTCTGGGGGTTAGCTGGCCATCTTTGTCATTTCTTGACTTACCAAAGCACCACCCTGATTGCCGGCTTCTTCCTCACCTGGTGCTGTGTGTGTGTGTGTGTGTGTGTGTGTGTGTGTCCATTTCCAGATTTCTCCTTTTTACAAAGATACCAGTCATATTGAATTCGAGACCCACTGCGCTCCGGCATGGCCCCACCTTAACTTAATGGCATCTGCAGTGAGCGCATTTCCAGATGAGGCCACATTCTGAGGTTCTGGGACCTAGGACTTCAACGCAGAGGGAGACTGGGTTGGAGACACAATTCCACCTATTAAACAGCAACACCTCCACTTTTATCCCATTTCACCTCAAGCAGTCCCATGAACTGTAAGCCAGCAGCCAGTCTACCCTTCACCATATTATGAGGGTCAGCCACTGAACCCTTCTGGTTACAACCAGCAAGGACTGCAGTCCTGCATCTCCAGCTAAACAGGAAGGCAAGGAGAGAGGATAGAAAGGGTAAAGGAACACACTAAGAAAAGTCATTGCCAGGGAGAAGGGAAGACAGGAGTAGTGAGCTACATGGTGGCCCCCACAGACGATGTGTCAACATGAAAATCCCCGGAATGTGTGCATGTGACCTCATAGGGGAAAGGGGTCTTTGCAGATGTAATTAAGGATCTTGTAACCCAAACATTCTGAATTACCCAGCTGGGTCCTAAATCCAATGACCAAGCTCCTTCCAGGAGACAGGAGACAAGATGCCACAGGTACTCGGAGGAGAAAGGCCATGTGCAGACGGAGGCAGATTCAGAGGGATGCAGCCAGAGGTCAGCAAATGCCAGAAGCCAGCAGAAGCCAGAAGCGGCTTCTCTCTTAGCGCCTTCAGAAAGAGCACAGCTCTGCCAAACCTGAAGTTCAAACTGGCCTCAAGAACTGTAAAAAAATAAATTTCTAATTTTTAAAGTCACCCAGTTTGTGGAAATTTCTACAATGGTCACATGGAACTAATACAAAGGAAAGGAACGAAGCAGCATTTGCAGAGACCCTGAGTGCCACTGAAGGTGGCCTCTCCTGCTCCTCCCTGGCCCAACTTCCTTGAGGACAAGCAAAGCCACCAGATGATTCTGTGCTCTTTCCCAAGCCCTAGCTTCTCCTCCTTGAACACAGCTGTCCAGTCCGTGCCCACCTCTCAGTTTCTGTACTTGACCTTTGCAGCTTGTCACTGGAAGGAAAGTCATTGCTGGAGAGTTCTGTGTAGCTACTGGAATCACGGCAGGCCAAACAAACACCACTGAGTCTTCCTGCTGCCAAACAAGCTAACAGCCCAAACACTCTTGGAAGCATATTCGAAGATTCTGTCAACTCTGAAAATAAGGTAGCAAAGATACCTCGTACTGGGTTACTTGAGGTGTAAGTAGAAAGCATTCCTCAAACATGCAGACTCCTGACTGTTTTTGCCTGATGCTGAGTTTGGATCAGCACGGATTGCTGGTTTGGGTTTGGTGTGATGGTAAGCATCACACCAAAGCATAGACTAATAATAGATGATAAGCATAGACTATGATAAGCATAGACTAATAATAACCAAGCTGTTAGAAGGCCAGTGTGGGGCTTTCGGGTGATCTTCTTAAATTCTAGTGAGCCCGCCTCGACAGAGCCAGGACAGAGCCTGAAGTGCATGCTCAGTGTTTCCATTTCAAAAGCTGACAGTGCTAAGAAGTCATCCTCAGTGAGGGAATGGACGTCCCATCACCAAACCCCACTGCAGGGAGAGGAGATGGCCAGGACCATCAGGCTCCTGCAGGGCGGAGGCTGCTGTCACTTCCGTACAACCGGGAAGACCATGCGGGGCTGATGCCCACATGCAGGGTCACTACTCTCAGACCAGCGTGGGGGACAGCCTCTCCCTGCCTGGGCTCCATAGTGCACCTGGTGAGTAGATACTTGAAGTCCTCAAAAACTGACTGTTGAGACAGATAAGAAACCTCGAACAGCAGCCACTTCGTTGGGGATTCGGGCTCTGATCCACAGAAACTCGGCGTCTGTATTTTCCTGCTTTTTAAAATTCATTCATGCAGTCTCATCCACTTATTGTATCCTCCTCCTCTGCTGCAAGTAAAATCTGACTATGATCAAGAAATGGCCAAAGGCCTTTCTCCTGGCCTTCCTTCTTTCTCCAGTTCTGCAGTGTAGAGTGTGGCTTGTATTAAACATACCATCAGTAGGGCTCGGAGCTAATGTTTCCTCATTTTCATTGAGTGGGATCAGCAGAAATAAGTTTTGGTCTGTGTTTGGTCTTCTAGAGTCATTTTTTTTGTTTATGCCTTTATGTCTACTTGCTCTTTTATTCTTTATCTTAGTGCCTCACCTTGTTCTATTTATCCCCTTGGGAATAGTTCACATGCAGTGACGTGCTGCACAGTGACGCTGGCAGTCCCACAAGACTGAGGGTGCTGAACATTCCTGTCGCCTGGTGCCACACTCTTCTCGTGTTTGTGGTGGTGCTGATGTAAACATCCCTATTTCACTGCCGGTCATAGAAAGATACTGAATTCATACCAACTATTCATTTTTTTAGTATAACACCAACACAGTCTCCAACATTTTAAACTCATCAAAGGATAAACCCTATATGTTTTAGTTTTACAGCATAAGCCTATAATATAAATTTAAATTAGAATTAGAATTTGGCTGGGATATACTAGGAAGAATCTGCCTGGGAAACAAAATTTCAAACAATGAAATTTTTCTCTTTGAGGACCTACATGGGAATTCTTTCACAAGCAGCTCACTGATTCATGAGGAAGATGGAATTGCAGGCAAATACCTATGTATCCTGTGAGATTTGTCTCTCTGGTTCATGAAGCCCACTGTGAGCAGGTACGGGAGTGGGGGTGAGAGATCAGAATGACAGACGCATATAGGAACACGGCGTATTTAGGGCAAGCTGCTCCTGTCAGTCAGTGCTGAAAACATACTCCCACACACTTGGAACCCCAGTTCTCTGGGGCAGGAATAGGTGTTGTACACAGAAAGATTTCTCTATTCAGGTATATTTGGGAAACTCTAGGCTAACATTAGTTCACTGAGTGGTTTCATTTTATCTAACTGCAAGTCTGCCAACAGACTTTACTTTGCTGTTAATACATTGTAAATCTCGGGGTTGGGTGTCAAATGTAGCATTTCCCACACTTAGGATACAATGATACCCTTGTTAGAATACTGCATCCTGTAGAACAAGTGTCCCAAGTATTCCTCGCTGTCACTGTCCTAGAGGTGGGTAACAATAACAGCAGGATAACATGGAAGCAATTCTCATCAAAGGGCTATTATTGCATCATCTTACATTGTGTAGTCAACGAGACCATATAAATTGTTTATTGACTTATCAGTAAACCTAAGGTTATCAGATGTCACCCTGTCCTCACTTTATGTTGTTGTTGAAAATATAAACTATATACTGAAGCTAACTAGACATAACTCCATTGAATGTCTACAAAATGACTGAAAAAAATGACTTACAGGGTAGGTATCATATAAGTAGTAAAGATTATACCTGCAGAAAAAGCTCGGAGGGGCAGGTTAAGGCGGCTGAGTTGGAGAGAGGAATTTCTGGCCAGGAGACTCACAGAAATGCACCAAAGCCAGGAGTCCAGATAGCCCTGTGACCTTACACACATCACTGAAGCTCTTTGGGCTACATCTGTCTTCTATGTAGATCAGAAATTGAACCCGCCCTTTCTATACTCCTAGGTAGAGCTGAAGCAGCAACTAACACCCAACATGTGACTGTTCTTGAAAACATTAAACCGCCCTGAAATGTAATCTATGAGTAGTTACATGTGAAGAAAACCTATAGCTGATTCCCTCTCTTTTGTGCCCTTTGCTGAGATCATCTTTTGTTTCGAGGGACAAGTGGACCAACGTGAGAAGGGAGAAGGAGGGCACGCAGTGTTCTCGGTCATTGTTAAGGTGCCTGCGATGCCTGTTGCGTTCCTGTTATCCCCGCAGCCAGAGGACTCACGTCAGGTTCTGTGCCCAAAACTGACTTTTCCTACAAAGACTCCAGTCTCACCGTGTCTCAGAGACACTGTTGCCTCCTGTAACTTTTGTCCCAGGAGAGTTCCTGGGTCTTTGTTAGTTAGCAATCTTGACCTAAAAATAACAAACCTTCTAGGTGGCTCCCCTGAAGCTAGAATCAATGTTTAAATTTTCGCCTTTACTTCCTTTCTGCTAAAATTAGGCAATGAATCGAGATAATTTTTTTACTATCTTGCTCTATATTTAATCAAATTATTTAAATCATTTAAAACTGTATCATATCAGCTACTTGCCTCATTTTCAATATTTCTTAAAAATTAATTTATCTTTATTTCAAAAAGGTACTCCAGCAAACCTGTTAATTAACTGCCATTTTTACTTTAAGACTGATTGTTACACAAATTAAATATGCTTATTTTAGTCCTTCTTGTCTGTATTTCTATTCATTACCTTAGTTCTTAACACTCTGACAATGTGAGAGTTTCTCAGAATCTAATTCTGTGAAATCCACTGGACAAAGTCTCAAGGTTCCAAAATGTACAGTTGCTTTTGTCTACCAACCAGTTGGAATAGGTTATTTGTTTGGAGGGAATACCTCTAGAAAGAATTGCCTACCACATATTGTAAACCCGTAAGATTCTGCTTCATATGATTCCAACTTGGAGGATTGTGTTACTACCTGAGTCATTGTCTCAGACCAACTGCTTCCCAATTCCCGCATGTGAAGCAGGTTCCTCTGTGTGTCGTAAGACTGTACGTGGTTTTAAGAAAGTCATAGTTAATAGGAAAAAGCATAAAGAACTTTAGTGTTTCTTCTAGAATTTGTCTTAGCCTCTGCAGGCAGCAGCCACAGGTGCCTGGGCTTCAGCCATCCCATCTTAGTCTGCCCTTTTTTTCCTTTTTTTTTTTTTTCTCTATTTAGATAAATCTTTAGTCATTTAAAGCCAATGGCTGATATATAAAGGAAGGTTCATTGTCTAAAAAAAATCAATGCATCTCATTAAATATTTATTCTACTCCAGCAAGAGCCAAGGGATGTGGAGATAAATAGGTCCTCTCCTTGGAACAAGGGACGGGCGTGACTAGACCAGAAGGCTGGTGTCACCGCAACCAATTTACAGTCTGAAAGGAGGACATGAAGACAGAAGCATCCAGAGAAAGGGATAGTTACTTTACACATTGTTGCAAGGGATGTACACTTAGGAAATCGACACACAGGTTTTTTCAAACGATAATCATATCATCCAGTATTGCAAATGTCAGAGATAAAGTCAATGGGGAGTCAGAAACTGAGGGAATGACTGAGATTCATTCTGGGACTAAGGCTAGAAGGGCGATCCTGTGTTTCTTTTTTCTTGCTTTGATTTGCTTCCCTGGGCTGACCTTTTGTTGTTTTCCTGACTCCGGGCTCGAACTAGCCCATGACATGTACACAGTCACGGTGGAGGCAGAACAAGGTACCAGCTTTTCTCCCTGGTTGCTCCCACTGCTGAAGCCCTGCCCCTAGGACGCCAATTTAACCATAGATGTTTGTGTGGCCATTACTTGTGTGTGACTATTAACTTGATGGTTTTATCTAATTTGACCAGTTGTACAGACACAGCTATAGCAAGCAGTGGGGATTCATTTGCCAAGACCTGTTTGCATGGTTATCAATACTAAAGCTATGTGATCATAAATCTTGAGAGTTCACTTTTGTTTTATTGATATAGTTCCTAGGATTATAATTTCCATCCCTTATGTAGCAGAAGTATTTTGTTCCCTTTCACCTCATCTACTGGGATCAGTAACCCAAGAAGCCCAAATTTGTTGGTCACTTCTACCAGACTTCCCCTCCATTACCTGTAATTCAGGGATTATTCCATCCCTCTCAGCTCCCACTTCTCCGTGTTACTGACCACGCTGCCTGTAGGGACAGGATTCCTCGGGCCACACCACGCAGTCCAAGTCAGGGTCCTGAGGTGTTGTTAAAGCATCACTTCCACAAAGGAAATGCCCTGGCATTTTGATGGCGTTGTCACACCTAATTAAATTATATTTCCTTTAAATATGGCATGTTTGCATGGATAAAGATTTGATATTTTCATTGTTCTATTAGAAAGGAGGACAGATTCATGTTCAGGTCGTGAAAATCTATGGTCAAAGAAAGTAAGCAGTTAAGGCATTTTTTATATTATTTAACTGCTCTTTTAAGTGTATGGACCAGATCAGTTAACATTTGTTGTTATGTTTACATAATTATTATTACTAGCCTTTCCTGATAATCCATCATTTTATCTATTTTAAGAACTTTCAAAGGATTTCCTTGAATGGATTATGAGGGATTAATTAGAACAAGATTCCATGTAAAGAGTGTTTTATTCTAATTTTTATAACCTAACCTGTTAAATCAAGCATTAAAGACAGAGGAAAGAGAAGGAACAAGATTTTTATAACATGCCCAATTCAAAATAGAACGTCAGCCACAATTGAATTTGTTTAATTTAATCCAGGTAAATTAATCTTTGTTCTGTTAACACTGGATTAGTTAGCAGTCCAGTTTCTGAAAGTGAATGAGTTCTGGAAATGCGGATTCAACCCCTTGGTCACCAGAGATGTTCATTTGGTGATGCTCTCAACTTTACAGGGGCTCCTGTAACTAATAACCTATTTTCTATAGTATCCAGTGTTGAGTGCCTTTTAAGGTTCTTTAATTGGACTATTTTGATGTTTCTTCCAACAGACCCTATTACTGATTCCTGGCTCTGGCTGGGGTCTGGTGATGAACCTAAGAGAACGTTAGAACCACCTGGTGATGATAAGGCTGAAAACCTCTGAGCGCTGACTCACCCCAACCAACAGCAAAACTGAGACAAGTTTAGTTTCATAAGGAGTTAGTCAGTGACTACCATGAAAGGAAGCCCGTATTCTAGACAATAAGGGCACTGAAGAACCTCAGAGACTTTTTAATTTACTACATAAAGTCTATGTTAGGATTACCACCAAGTAAAAAGGCTCTTTTAAACCTAGAAATGGAACCTTCCCTTAAAAAATTTGACCATTATTGTGCCATTCTTTAACATGAAAGGGAGAATGCTCCTAAGCAACTGAAAGATTCATAATTGCCGAAGTATAATCATTAACTTGTCATAATTAAGTGGAGGTTGAACTTCTCTTTAGCGTTTGCCAGGTCTTTTCATATTGGAAGCTTGGTAAACAGGACAGCTCTCACAATGGTATTAAACCAAATAAAAACCTGCAGAATGCCAAGCATACCTAATTAGTCCTGGCATCCTTATTTCATAAAGCGAGGAAGAAAACTCTTTGATGTTACCTAGCAGCACTCTGGGACCCGCCAACGATGGTTTAGAAGTAAAAGATACTTTTAAAAGTTTTAATAGTTAGATTATGGAGTATAGATTTGGGGAAGGCAATTTCAAAAAGGGTTATTAGGGGACACACAATATGAGTCCTTCATGCCTAAAGACAAAGCACAAGTGCTGCTATGCTCAGAGCTTCCTAAGTAAGCAAGCAGTCAAGCGTTTTCAATAACCAAACAATGCCTTCACCTCTTGAATGCTTCACCTCTTTGGTCTGTAAGCCAGACAAGCCAGTTTTAAAATATAGATGTTTTGTGTGTTTCTTCTCCTTTCATGATAAACTGTCTGCTTATATTCCATGTCCTAAAGGTACACAGTGGCAGATTTTTATGATACATTAAGGTCCAAACATTTCCCAAAAGAGAAAAGGATGAGAAAAGGCGCTAGCCACATAAAAGAAGGAGTGAGGCTGATGGAGCATTGTAAAGACTAACGATCTTCCTTTGCCAAAGGCAAGAAAGGCTCTTTTCACATTTACCTAGGGACGCACAATCACAGGAAATCAGTGCCTCTCTTTTACAGCTTCAGCCACAGATCAAAGCAAACCCAGGCTGGGAAAGGACCCTGAGAAGCTGGTGGGTGGGAAACACCAGGAATCTGTCCCCAAACCTAGCCAGTGATCCCAGTGGTAGAAACTGGCTGATGTAACCCTTTTGCAATGCTGGGGTTTTAATGAAGGGGGAACTTTGGACAGTAAATTATGGTTAATTTGGGTCACTTTCAGTTCTTAGCATAGTAGCAGCTCCCACCCCTCACCCCCAGCCCCTTTGACAGGCAGCCGTGCATGGGTTCATGGAGCAGCTTGTATGCAGACTGTGGGAGCCACAATGGGCAATACGGATTCTGTTCTTCAAATATCGGTCTCTGTTCTGATTGCTGCTACTGTTCATGGAGATGCTGACAGGGGCGGCCACGGTTGCAGGTCCCTCTGCCTGTAGCTGAAGTGACCTTCAGGGGACTTAAAGAGTTGCTGCCCTGTTTTTCCCTTCATTTTTTCTTTTTTGGGGGGCAGGAATGTTTTGGGGGAGCCAGACATTGAAGATTAGGATGTGTAAGAGTAAATGTACTGGGGGAAATTAGAAAGTCACTATGCATGCCTACGGAAAGGCACAGGTTCAGAAGAGACCCAACAAGTCCTTGAGTTTACACCTCAGGCTGATTGCCAGCACGGACATATCATATAACAATCAAAAACAAACATACAAACAAAAAAAGCACAAACCTGGAGAAAGGAAAGAATGTGATTTCCAGGCTTCCTGCATCATTAGATTCCAATGTCCAGTTAACAACAACAACAAATCACAAGGCACACAAAGTGGGAAGTATGACCCATTCAAAGGAAAAAATAAGCCAACAAAAACTGTCTCTGAGACCTGGCTGGCATAGCTCAGTGGATTGAGCACAGGCCTTTGAACCAAAGAATCATGGTTCAATTCCCAGTCGGGGCACATGCCTGGGTTGCAGGCCAGTTCCCAGCAAGGAACACATGAGAGGCAACCATACATTGATATTTCTCTCCCTCTCTCCTTCCCTTCTCCTCTAAAGATAAATAAATAAAAATCTCTTTTAAAAAACTGTCTCTGAGAAAGGCCAAGGGACAGACTACCAGACATAGACTTTAAAACAATTATCTTAGAGATGCTGAAAGAATTAAAGAGACTATGTGGAGAAGGCCAAGCAAACAATATATAAATTAAAATGACAATATTCTTAAAGAGATAGAAAACCTAAAAGAAACGAAAAAAGAAATTCTAGAACTAAAAATTACCATAATTGAAATGAAAAATTCAATAAAGGGATGCAAAGGAAGACTTGAGCAGGCAGAAGAATCAGTGACCTTGAAAACAAGACAATTGAAATGGTAAAGTCCAGGGAAGAGAAAGGAAAAGGACTGAGGAGAAGTGAACAGGGCCAAAGGGATCCTCGAGTCACCATTCAGTGAAGCAGCGTGCAGGTGGTGCAAGTGGGAGAAGGAGAAGAGGGAAGGAGCCAGAGAGGCTATCTGAAGTAACAATGCCTGCAGACTCCCCAGATCTGATGAGAGACATGAATACAAACATCCAAGAAGCTCAACAAACTCCAAATATGATAAACCAAAGAGACCCACCATGACACAGATCATTACTGAAGACAAACGCAGTGGGTCTTGAAAACAGCCAAAGAGAAGTGACTCATCCCATGCAAGGGATCCTCAGGATTATAAGCAGATTTCTCAGCAGAAACTCTGGAGGCCAGAAGACATCAGGCTTTATTGTCAAAGTGCTAAACTGTAACCAAGAATCTTCTGTTTGGCCAAATAGTCCTTCAGAAGTGAATAAACAGTTAAGACATTCCCAAGTAAACAAAAGCTAAGAGCGTTTGTTATCTTAGACCTGGCCTGCAGGTAGAGAGAATTCCACAGTTTGAAATAAAGGACAGTAACTAGAAGCCATATAAAGAACTATTTCTCTCAGTAAAAGTAAATGCCTGGGTAATTATAAAAGCTAGTATTATTCTAAGAACAGTCTGTAACTCCACTTTTTGTTTTCACCATGATATTAGAGAGTAATGCATTTTAAAAAATTATTAGTCTAAAAGCTAGTGTTATTGTAACTCTGGTTGGTAACTCTACACTTTGTTTTCTACATGATTTAAGAGACTGATGCATAAAAAACAATTATTACATATTTTCATACACACAACAAAGATGTAATTTTGTGACATCCATAATTGAAAGGGGTAGGGATGGAGCTATGGCAAGCAGAGGTTTTGTATGTGACAGAGTTTAATTGGGATAAATTTAAATTGAGTGCTATGACTTTAGGATATTAAATGTAATCCCCATGGTAACCACAAAGAAAATAGTTATAGAATACACACCAAAGGAAATGAATAGGGAATTAAAATATTTCACTAAAAAAAACAAACACAAAAGAGACAGACAGTAATACAAGAAATCAGGGACAAAAATACAAAGTATTTGGAAAACAAATAGCAAAATAACACAGGCAAGTCCTTCCTTATCAATAATTATTTTAAGTATAAATAGATTATATTTATTTTCATGTGTTTGTTTCTGTTATAATTTGTTTTCTGTTGTTGTTTTATTTTTTTATATTCCACATATAAGTTAAACCATACAGGATTTGTCTTTACTTACCATAACACCCTTTGGGTCTATCCATGTTGTCACAAGTGGCAAGATTTCATTCTTTATTATCATTGAGTGGTATACCACATCTTCTTTATCCATTCCTCTGTTAATGGACTCCTAGGTTGCTTTCATCTCTTGGCTGTTATTAAGTAATACTAAAGTGAAAAAAGTGAAAAAGAATAAGAGCTGCAAACTTCCAGCTATAAAATAAATGTCATGGAATATAATGTACCACACAGGGAATGTAGTTAATGATATTGTAGTATTATAACTTTGTCTGGTAGCAGATGGATTTATCATCATGACCACTTTCTAAGATACATAAATGTTTAATCAGTTTGTTGACACCTTAAACTAATATAATATTGTAAGAATTAACTTTAAATATATATATACAAATGGATTAAACTCTCTGATGAAAAGACAAAGATCAGCAGAATAGATTTTAATAAAAACATGATTCAACTTTTTGCTACAAGAGACTCCTTCATAGGAAAGGATATTTGTGCACCCACGTTTACAGTAGTATTTCAACAGCTGAAACAAGGAAGCAATTCCAGTGTCCACCAACAGATGAATGGATAAGCAGAATGTGGTATATACACATGATGGAATATTAGACTTGAAAAGGGCAATTCTGATATGTTTCAATATGGATAAAGCTTGAGGATGTTATGCTAAAGGAAATGAGCAGTCACATAAAGGTATATACTGTATGATTCCCTTTGTATGAGGTATGTTGCATAGTCAAACCCATGGAGATACAAAGTTGAGTGTTGGGGCTGGGGATGGGGCGGGGAGCTAAAGTTTAAGTGGTTCAGTGTTTCAGTTTGGCAAGATCAAGAGTTCTGGAGCTGTATAGCAGTGCTTGTGCAAAACGAGTTTAACATCACTGAACTCTACACTTGCCGTGGATAAGATGGTAAATTTTATGTTATGTGTATTTGAACACAATAAAAATTTGAAGGAAAAAAAGTAAATTTAGGCCATCTCAGCAAAAAATCACAGGCAAGTTCTAGCAGCTCCAGAAACAGAAGAGCTAAGTGAAGAGCTGCCGGGACCTCAGAGATGGAGAAGCTATGGTGCTCCCGACCCAGGGCTGTGCATGGTCCAGCTGACATTTTTTTAATGTCTTTTTTCTGAAGTTAGTTTGAGAGATTGGAGTTTATAACAGTGTACCACAAAGACCAGCTATACAGAGGACTCTATCAATGATCCAAAGAGATAATAATCGGTGTAGGAAGGGACTCGGGTGACTTGTCTGTTGTCTGCCACCTTACAGAGTGCAGGTGGTTAGACCATAAAACCACTACTCAATATCATGGCCACCAGTGGGGACACCATGTGGTAGTGCACAAATCAATATCGAAACAGACATAGAAACAACGTCATAAGCAAACAACATGAAGGCACACACAGTCAGCAAAAGCAAAGCTCTATTACCCATCATGAAAGTCCCGCCAGCTCTTGTCTGTAGAGGAGCTCGGCAAGGAGTTCCCATGTTGGGCCACAGTTTGTTAGGTCTCCTGGGTCTATCAGGACACTTCCATGTGCTCGACAGCTCTAAACAGAAGACTTTCCAAAAGAGGCATCACAAAGAAGAAATTGTTCTTACTTGAAATTTGTACACATGCAGGGAGGGAGAGGTGGCAAAAGTGCAAGGTTATTGTTCGTCGATCGCTGATGGAAACAGTAGGGTTTTTTTTTACACAATTATAATATCTCCAGTAGCCCTCTCATGTCAGTGTTGCAAACATCAGAAATGAAGTCATAAGAGACTAAAAACTTAGAAGAAATGGTCTTAGAAGAAAAGGATTCATTTCTATTGGGAACTTGAGCAAAACAGAGTGACCCGTTGGTCAGTGGTGGTGAGCTATGTTTTCTTTTGTTTTCATGGCAGGGAGAACATGCCTGTCTTTTGTGATGTGACTTCCTAACAGGGTGATGGGAAGCACAGGAGTCCTAATAAAGGCCGGGCCACACGGCCGCTTTACTGTCACAAATCCAAGTGTCTTTTCAACCTAATGGGCTGCCTTTTTCTCTGTTGGGGTTTTGCTGAGTGGTTCTTCCATAAGATGTTTAGTAATTGTGCACATTCTTCTTTGTGTGAAAAAAAATAGAAATCAAATTTGTCCATTTTATTATTAAACTTTAGAATTCACTTTCTTTTCACCAGCCATCTCATTGTCCCAGCTGGAAATTTCTCAAGCCTCTTTCTCTCCATTACCCCCAACTTTCCCCTGGACCCCAAACCTTGCTAGCTGAATCTTAGGAGTCTTGGTCACAGGTGCTTTGCTGTCCCTGATCACCCCGACACCCCCTGTGGCCAACACTTTGTAGGTACAAGTCCCTGTTGTTTTCACCCTGAAATATTACAGTCAGCTGCTCCGTGGTTTCATCAGCATGAATCACTCCCTGACTTTTGGGTTGTGTCATATCATTTACTTATTTTTAAACCAAATTATATCCAGAAGAAGGGGAGGGGTGGTCTTCAGTCTGCCCTGGTAGCTGGTGCCACTGCCCCTTTTGTGGGTCTCAGAAATTCATTCTAAGACAGGAAGCTCCTCATGCCAGCCTCAACCACAAGGTGAGGCCTGTGCTCTTATGATCTCCTTGTATCCACATAGTGTCTCCATGCATTCCATGGGCACTTGCTGAGCTCTAGTGCCTTTAGTGGCCCTGGGCCCATGCCAAGCTTCCAACTTCTCCTCCAGCCTGGTAAAAAGATAGCTCCCTGGTGATACACCCACTAGCCATCTTTGCCCAATAACAATTTAATCTCCATCCCTTTCTTTGAAACCAAAACAAATGAAAAAAACTGAATCACCTTGATGGTGTCAGGCTGTGAAAATTCAAGTTCAGCTTACCTGCTTTGTAACTTTTTCTCATCACCACTGCGGCAAAGCAAGAGAATTGGCTCCAAAAGGTAATTACCACATTTTTAGGACTATAAGATGCACCAGACCTTAAGGTGCACCTAGGTTTTAGAGGAGGAAAACAGGAAAAAATTTTGAAGCAAAATGTGTGGCAAAATATTTAATAACCTGTAACCCCACTCCACCACCCACACACACACAGCGAGCCAGGTAAGCTACATTCGGACTATAAGACACACCCCCATTTCCCTCCCTAATTTGAGGGGTGCATCTTATAGTACATAAGATACAGTAACTATTTGCACATCAGGAGGAGAAATCTCAGATCTCAAATGTCAGACCAAAAGCCTGACAGAGGTATGTTGTTAGGAATGGGACAGGATTTTTTTATTAGGTAACAAGATTAGCTTTGTGAATCTTTCTGTTGTTTAGAAACTTAGTGGATAAAGTAAATATGGGGTATAGAACAACTGTAGGCACAAGCTACCATAAGTTGTTCTGTGTATAATTACCATAGACACTCAGAGAGTGCGCTTTATTGTCAAGAAAAAAAACTGTTGTTTCCACTTTAGTCTCATTGTTCTGAAACCTTTCTTGATGCACAAGAGTCTTCATTGTAAGATATTTTGTGGTTCCCCTGATCTGTAGAACAAATACTCGATGTCCACTTCTCAGTTCAAGCCTTCCATGACAACACAGTTTGATTTCATTTCTCTAAACTCCCGTTATTAGCATGTCACTCAAGGTCACTCGTGGCCATAATATGTTTCTTATTTTCTCTATCCCCCCCCCCAATAAGCCTCAAAGTTTCTAAACCCAAGAAAAAACTAAAAAGCTATTCTTGCTACCCAAATTTTATATGAAGATAGGATTCAAGTGTGAAAAGACAGCTTTTCTCAGCAACATAATCAAAAACTGAAACAATTGTATGCCTGTAAAAGAATTAACAGATTTCACCCAGCGGTCTTCTGCCCTTTGGAGTAATTTTACTTGATTTGTTTCTCCACTTGGATGGTCAAAATATAGACTAAAAGATATCTTTCCAAATAGGCTAATAAATAGACTAAGTGAAAAATCTCTAATTGCCTAGTAAAATGCCAGTGACCTATATTGGAAATAATAGCAATAAACTCATTCAAATGGGTTTCCTCAACAGGCTATAGAAGATTGTGTATGGCAGTGGCTTCTGCTGTGGAGCACACGGAAAATGACGGTGTTCTTGCAGCACACTGGGGCTCTTCTGGGTCGGGGGGAGTGACTGTCCCTGCTGCCTGAATGTAACTGGGACACCTTGTATCTCATTGTGGCCTCACCAGTTAGAAAGCTGTGAAGGATGAAACTGCATCTTCAAATTTATCTGCTGTCATTTAAAAAATGATAACAACAAAAACTTTTAAATGCTGCAGCCAAATCCTCTTCCTGTCCTCATTTCTGCTCCCCACCTTGATGATGTTCAAGGTCACAAAACTAGTCTTCCATATGCTATCAGAACTGTGAATGCCCCTGTATGCACAATAAGTGAAGTAGTTTCCTGATTCCTTCCTCCATCCCTTATGAAGAAAAAGTAAAAAGAACCCATCCATCATCTAGCTTCTATGGAACTCAGGTTTGTCTTCAATGGCTTGTGGGGGTTAATGGACTGATAAAGTCACCAGCATGCTGAGCTCAACAAAGTAAACTGTTAGCCCCAGTTGAGTATAATTTAACAATAAATAAAACAACTTGCTCAGAGGACTGCCCATGTACAAAGGATCTTCCCCAAACTATTCTAAATGCTGTCATTAGAAAGTAAATATACTGCATTTAAGAGTTTTCAGGTAAACCATCTTTGTCACATGCTTCTCAGCTACCATAAAGAGAATGAAGGCACTTGCCTATTTCAGTAATTTAGACATCAGCATTTTTTTGTTCAAGCTAAAATAAGCGACCTATACATAGATAGGATAAGAGCAGATACCCAAATTACAAGTGCCTATGTTTTATTTATTCCTGCATGAAATTAAGATATCATTGCCTCCTCCCAAGAGGCTCTTTTTCCTATCCCCAGGCATCAAGCACCAGAAAATTTAACAGCTCAAAGAGGCTATCCTTCACAGACATGCACGGACGGTGAAATGTTTCAAATAGTTTTTAGGTGCTAGCTAAATATGGGTAATGGCGGGGTGAAAGACAAGGAAGGGATTTAACTTTGGACCTATGCCAGTTTCATCTGAAAATTTCAAGAACAGCAAGCCAACTTTGCTACAGGCACTGGTTTACTTAGTTCCAGAAGTAAGCTAATGGAACAGAATTGAAAGCTGCAGGTGGGATGCATTAATTGTCTTGCAGGGTTGTTGGTAATGCCTAAAGTGCTTTGTAAACGAGAAGTACTCCATAAAGATGTCACTATAAGTACCTTTGTCATTGGGAGTCACAGGTTATTAATGATAAAGTGAATGAAGAAAGCAAAGTTGGATTTTATTTTCACGTGAAGAAAAACATGTCAGATTAAGAAATGTTACATGGTAGAAACTTACAATGAAATCCTATCACTGAGACAGGGAGATCATCCATCCAATTACTCTAGTTCGAAGGACACCTAGTTGCGTATTATTTGTAATGCTTCTCTCCCTCCCTTCAAATGTTTCTCTTTGTTTCACAGGGGCTAGAACACAGAAGTTATATATAAGATCATGCTCTCCACATGTTTGTGTTTTGACTCTTGTTACATAATACAGGTACCAACATAGCTTCCATCAAAGGAGTTTTGAGGTTGTGTCATAATTATCATGTTTTCTGGACTTCTGTGAATACCAAGTAGGAAGCTACTGATTGTCAACATTGATTAAGTCCTGCATCCTCAGTAATTCTTGTGTGTCAAATGCTTTACACATATGTACTGATTTCATCTTTACAACAGTCTTGTGAGATATATGCCATTATTGTTCCTGCTTTACAAATGTGAAAAGCTGTGGTTTAGAGGCAATGAAATAACTTGCCCAAAGGTTCCACATCCACCTGGCACTCAAGCCCATACACTCACCAGGAGGAAACACTGTGTTCTCTGTGTGTGGTCCCAGTTACCCAATGGAAAGTAGTCAGTGATGGGAAAACAGGCAGTATTGCGTGAATCTTGCTCTTGTGTATCTTTTTCTCCCCTATGCCCACCTCTCTCTCTACCCTTTTCCTCCATTTTGATCTCATTTCAACTCTTCCCTTTATTTTTTTTCCAAAGGCAAATATGCCATGCGAGACCTGGTCCACAGGCTTCCAGGCGGGAACAACAGCAACAACGCAGCGAGCAAGGCCATGTCGGATGACACGGTGACAGCCGTCTGCTGCACCCTACACGAAGTGATCACCAAGAACATGGAGAATGCCAAGGCCTTACGGGATGCAGGTGGCATAGAGAAATTGGTTGGCATCTCCAAAAGCAAAGGAGACAAGTAAGTCAGATGGCGACTTCACCATAGAATTCATACTGGCAGAATGGCTTCTAAGTGTGCTCCATGGCCCCTGGTTATGGGTAACGCTGTTGAACATCACTGAAAAGCATTTGCCTCTGGTAATCAAGAGAAGAAAAACAGTCCAGTCTTCCTCCCCAGAGCGAAAGTTGGTCTTACTCATGATTTCAGTTTGATTAAGAACTCATGACTTGGTTGACTGCTGCGATATTGGCAAGGTAGACCTGACAATCCAGCATACATGCACTAGTGTGTTCCTCCAGCACTGGAGAGATAACCGGCTTAACTCAGATGCATGAAGGCATTCTGTGGTGGTTTTCCTCTGTGGTTGCAGGTCCAAGTATTGATGATGTATCTACATCCTTTTGCTCTTTGCCTCTTCAGCTCTGCATAGTGTGTCATCATGCAGAGTGGGGAGGGGGAGAAAGCAGAATGTGATGGAGTCAGAGAGAATTCAGTGCCCGTCCAGCACCTTCCCTTGCTAGGTGTGCATTCAGGGCAAATTATTTAATTTAACATGTCACTGTGCCTATACTACTGTCCAATCTAAAAATGAGGTAGGAGCTGTCATAATATACAGCCTCAAAAAAAATGATGGTAAAGTCTTAAAAGAATGAACAGAACTATCCCAGGTAGAAGGGAGGTGGTGAGGAAGGAAGACATTCATGCAGAGGGAAGGCAGAGGGAAGGCTCCACGTAAAAGTAACTGCACTGCCACAACCAGGGATGCACCCAGCCTGACTGAAGAATCAGTGGCATCTCACTGTATGTGACTAAGAAATATCTTCACAAGCCAGAGTGTCAGTGTATCAGAGCTGCCAATTTTACAGAAACATTCACTAAACTTAATTAAATTTCACCTCCTGGAAGTCCCTCGATGGAATCAAGTAAGATTAAAAGGGTAAACCTTTGATTATCAAGGGCCTGCCTCTTGACTCTTCATCTATCCCCTGACCCCCTCCCCATTGCTTTACATCTAAATGCTAATAATTTATCTTTGGTTATTAAAGGCTGTGAAAGATGTACTTTGAGACTTTTTGAAAATTCTCTTGTTATTTCATTTAATTCAAGATATTATCGTTGTATTCTAAAAGAAGTTTCAGGGCTTATGTTTAAGCACCCTGAGACCTCAAAATAGTTTCAATCAATGGTTCACTGTTAGGGTTTCAATACTTTTCTACATCAAGCAGAGAAGCCCCATAGGACTCTAATAACTGCAGTATAGATAGTTGACTTGAATGCTATCTTATGATATTGTACTTACAATGAAATGCTATTCTACATAGGCAGTAAACCACATGGTTTTCTTCTTTATATAGCTTCAGCAGACCTTTGAAGTCTCTCATTAAAATGCTGACCTGTTTTGAATATTCAGAACTTAGTATGTTAATGCTTTTATAAGCAAACATACATACACACACAATAAAACCACAGTCTACAAAAACACTCTGACGTATTTGTCTGAAATCACAAGACATTCAAAGATTAAAGCATTTTCTCTAAATTGCAAAAAAATACTTTGGGGGGTGGTTTGGCGTATATTAATTTCTTCCAACTGGGTTGGCAGCCCAGTGCATTAAGCATCACTAATTGGGCCTTGAAGAGACAAGATGCTTTTATCAGTCCTACGGTTGAAGAAAGTTATTTGTTGAAACTAAAAAATTATTTGAAGAAAACATGTATGAAATAGTGTATCTTCTCATTACCAATATGGAAAATGGTCCTGTTAGGTCGGGTTCATTCTTGATTATTGTCGATGGGAACTTTCTTTCACTGTAGATGATCCCACAAATGTTCTTTAATTAAATGGAATTTCTATTTGGAATAGTCACTGGTTTCATCTCATTGTTCCTTTGTCTTTTTTTTCAGTGTTAACAGTGTATTTACGTGTTTAGTAAGAAGTGTTGAACTGAATTGAGTCAAGCATCTTCCCAGTTACAGTCAGTTTCATCGATTCTTTCATATAGATTATCTCTTTTTTTATATAGTGACCAATTTGGGGGGTCAAACAAGTTTTTAGACTGCACATAGCTTCACTTCTCACCTATATTGATTATTACTTCTCACTGCTCTTAACACGACTCCAGAATAATTGCTCTGGATCTTAGCACCAAACTCACCATTTATCATTCAACTCTGTTATGACAATAGTCAGTGAAACATCTCTATGGCCCTCTAGACATGTTTTAATAAAATAAAATTCTTTACTGAAAACAGAATTTTTGGAATCAGGGGTGATTTTATCACTGGAAAAGGGAGGAATATCAATCTACTCTAGTTGATAAAATGCTTGAAAATCTTCCCTCCTTAAATAGTCCTTTCAGTATTTATAGAAATAAATTTAATTCAAACCTGGTTTTTAAATTTAAGAGGGCGTGGGAAAACACAGATAAAAAGTAGGCCTAGCTGTGGTCCTCCATTTTACATATCTGTAAGTTTTATCTCTTAAATATGCCGTGATATTAACGAGTCATACTGTCAAGGTGCCAGTCGCAGTCTGTTTGAACTGCACAGCACACTGTGTCTTGTTAACACATCCAGAGAGTGGTGTCCTGGGTTCCTGCTGCTGGACTGGCCATGTCGAACACCCACAATCCGCCGCACCAACGGAAATCTTCAGCCACCCCTAATTTGACAATGCTGGTGAAGAGCAGACATTGTATAAATGTTTAGGACTCCTGTAGCAGTCAGATATTTACCATATGAAGTCTTGATAACTTATATTATTCTGTTCACATTATTTGAAACACCCATTATGGGCATTCTGTTTCACCCTTCTGTTTCAAAAGCACATTTGTTTTTTTCTAATTTTAACTGCTATATAGAAAATAGTGTTGAGTGTGGCACTGCATTTTGTCATAAGACGGAAAAGCCATTAACAATCTCAACTGCTACTTGTGAGTAAGGCACTGTATGTTGTGGCTGAGGTTATAATCACTTGTCCCATTAAAAACACTCAGTTGTTCAAGTCCCTCAATCAATAGCCATAGTTTTTCAAGTAGAAGTTGCTATGGTACCGGTCTAGTGATGGATTAAAATTAGAGGCTAAAAGGAAGCAATGTTTCTTTGACCTTCGCATGTTATTATAACACTGAGCTATGTTGGCATTTTAATTGAAAGGTTAAAACCTGCTATCCACTGCACATCCACAGTCTCTGTTTTGTAGCTAAGGAAGAAGTAGAAACAAAAAATTGCATTGTGTCAGTGAGATTTCTTGCGTACTTAATACAGAGGTGGTCAAAAGTAGGTTTACAGTTATTCAAATAGAAAATGTATACTAGAAGAATAAATAATAATGCAAGAATAAACTCTGTGTTTCACATTCTATTAACTGTAAACCTCCTTTTGCCCACCCTGTATGTTTCAGCTGCATTATCACTCTGAATATTACTATGTGTTTCTCTACAGTTTTTGGTTATTGCCCTGGATAAATATCTAGCTAACAATGATAAAACACAGCAAAACAAAGCACTTTTCTTTGCTCAGCATTCATTGTATAAGACTAAAATGTCCCTGTATCTGTATCTGGGAAAAGATCTAAAAGTCCCTTCCTTTAAGTCTAAGGGATTTAATATTACATTTACAGCATGGCACTAGCATAAATCAGGAAATCATTCAGCCCCCATCCATTTTAGTAAAAAGAAAACATACCTGTTGCTTAAATAAAATTCATCTTTCATAAAGAAAAAAGTGGAATTTATAAGAACTCTACATTTTTTATAGAATGGGATATAACAAATAGATTTCTAACAGCCAAAGTTGAATTCCCTCTCAGTAACAATAATAGAAAGAGTGACAGTTACTGCTACCAGTGAATAAATGGAGGAAGAAACCTTAGTTGGTCTAAATTACAAACATGAAGATTCAGGAAAAGAGCACACATGAAATTGACCGTGTGTGAGTGGCCCATAATTTCGTCACAAAATGCTTGTCCTCACAACATCCCTTCTCTCTGGCTCTCAGATCCACCCTCAGCTTGAGCCCATCTAACTAACCATCTGCTCACTTTCTAATATTTCAAAGGCCACTGTATTTGAAAGGCATTTTTGGGTCTCAGTACAGATAGTCTCTGTCAGAGCACCAGTGGGCCACTGGCCCGTGGGTCAGCTTCAGAGGTGGTTCTAGCCTGTGCAACTCCGGGAATCCCCATTCAGATAGACCAGGGTTGGCAAACTGTGGCCCATGGACCTGATCCCGCCCCCGACCTGCTTTTGTAAATTACACTTGATTGGAACACAGCCACATCGTTCATTTATGCATGATTTATGACTCCTCTCAAGCTACAACAGCAGAGTTCAGTAGCTGTGACTGGAATCACATGGCCCCAAAGTAAAGAATATTTATTATATGACCCTTTATAGAAAAAATGTGCCAACCCCTGACATGGGCCTAGTGCCAATGGCATCCAGTAGACGTGGGCAGCTGCTTGTAGAACCAGGCTGTTGGAATGAAGAATCCACAAAGTTTCCACTCCCCACTAGTCTATGTGAATTCCAATGATTTGATAGAATTACATCAACACAGATTTATTGGTATAGTGTCATTTTGAGATATAGATTGGCGCTGAACCAAAAGGCAAGATATTTAGCTATAATTTCACAGGGACTTCAAAGCCATGATTTTTTTTTTAAATGGTAAGAACCACCAGTCCAAAGGTTTATGTTACCTTCCCTTCTCACTGTGGCCCACAGGATGGAACTGTAACTGTCTGAAGGGTTTTACCATGGAGGCCTCTCTTTGTCTGTAGACATGCACATGCATCTACACATCTGCCTGCACTGCCAGTATCTTGTACTTGGCATCGGCAGCAGACAAAGAGCAAGTCCTCTCAGTCGAGCAGGTGTGCAGAGCAAACACTGGGTGTGCTCTGATGCTTCAGCAGAGAAAATGAACATCTTTGTCCATCTTACTGCTCAGGGGTTGCACAATGCTGCTGTAAAACGCCTGGTTCTGGCCCTTCCGAATCACTGTTTTTCTCACCTGTTCTGTTTTGTAGTCCAATGCAAAATTCGCATTCTGACTGGATGCACTGCTCTTCTGTTTGCATTTTGGACATTGTTTTCCAGATTATCATGCACTCCTGTCTCTCGCCTTCAGGGATGTGTTGATGAGAATGAATTTGGGGAATGTGGACAGTCAATCCCTTGTCCTCCCCAGGCTGAGATGAACAGAGCTAGAAAGCCAGGAGGATGCTTATTCATGCCTTTTCCTGACACGTTGGGGTCTACTTACCATCTTGCATGTCCTGTCTTTTCTTTACCAGACATTCTCCGAAAGTGGTCAAGGCTGCATCTCAGGTCCTAAACAGCATGTGGCAGTACCGAGACCTGAGGAGTCTCTACAAAAAGGTAAGGCTTGCTTTACCATGTTGCTCATGAGCAATACACAGGCCCTCAGCCAAAAGATACAATAGCTGGTTGTAGCAAGGTGCATCCTCAAGGGGGAGGGCACTTACCCCACAGCCTGTGTGACTAAAACAAGAGAATCGATGACAAAGCAGAAAAGTCACTAAGTGTCCCCTAAATATACACGAAGGTCCATGAACTTTCTGGATTGGACAGATCCACACCCACAGGGCCATACCCTAGATCATCTTATCGGAAAGAAAATAAGCTTGTTTTCCTGAGCTCCCATATTTTATAATAAACTAAAAATTAATTAACTAAGGGATTTTGCACAAAAAAAGTCAACAAGTAATTATAGAGAGGAGACAGAAAGAAATAGAAAAAGCGGTTCAGGAAGTTGAAGGGTTGCAGCCCAGGAGGCCCAAGCCCAACCCTCACTGGGTGACGGCAGGGTGGTCAGGGGCTGAGGCCCCTGCCCTCCACCTCTGCAGATTGCAAGGAAGAGGCTGGGCACGTGTTAGTGCCCTCAAGCCAGGCAGGCAGGAATTTTTACCATACATCTCAAAGGAATCTTTATCCCCAAAATGGTTTACAAATAAAGCCTAAAGAGAAAAATGTCACTAGTTCCTACACCTCATTTCCAATTGCTGCTAAAAAAATATGCATAACTTCTCTTTTTTGGTTTGGAGGGGAGAATCCTTTAATGGTCCGCAAAAGTTGTTGTTTTGTTGTTACCAGACCAGCAAACAGGGGTAGTTTAAATGATTGGTGATTGCAGGGTGGAGAACATTCATGATCTCTGTAGGGATGCAGAGCGCATGAGCAGGGCGGGAGGAGAGGCATGGGCTTCCATCAGCCACTGCCCCTCATGCCTCCTTGCAGCCCACAGCTGCCTGCAGGGAGCAGGAGAGGGAGACTGTCTCCCTGCCTTCCTCCCTGGCCTGCCAAGCCTGGGCCGGGGCTGGTGGGCAACAGCGAGATGCTCACATCAGAGAAAGCAGAACCCATCTTGCCAGAGGGGAAAATTGTCTTTTTCTAAGCCGATAGGGAAATGTAAATATTTAACAGCTGGTTCTACTAACTTATAGTCTATTTCTAGATTTCCCCAAGTCCTATCTATTTCCCTTAAGCACTCGTACTTTGCACTTTAAGTTTAGGAAGCTTAGCCTAAGTATTTCTCTTTTAAAATTTTCCTATTCTCTAAGAGGAAGTATGATTAAGCTGAAACAGAGATTGCAAAGTTCATTGGGGGGGGGGCATTCTAGATTAATTATATCCTCTCCTAAGTATTCTGCGTGTTAGGATAATGTTTTGGGTTGTCTCACATGTTTTGGGTTCCATTTGTTTTCCCTGAAGTTCATCTCCAGGCACCCCTAGGAAGTTCTTTCTTGGACGCCTCCATCAGGCAGTGAGTGCTCTCCCAAGGCAGGATCCTTCCGCTGACCAGGCAGCAGGACGTGAAGAACTCGCTACAAATTAGAAAGGAGCCAGTTGCTCTGAATCAGTGGTTCCAGAAGCTCCATGAAATATCAGTGCCTCATAAATTCCACTTTACCTCAGATCCTTTGCCGAGATACACCTTCTCATGTGTGCATTGAAGGGAAACTGCTTTGAGAGCCTCTACACATTATTAGTTGTTGAGTAGTATCAGTTTTCCATCATAATTTCTTTCTATGTTGGCAGTAGAGTTCATGTTTCCATGAAAAAAAATGTGTTGACGGGAATTTAATGGACCTAGAACTTAAAAGTTAAAGATGGTTTAAAATGTGTTTCATGGGAGGAGATTCAAGAAGCACAGGCTAGAGAAACTGATGGTGATGTTTTTAATTGACCTGTGATTCAAAAGTGTTAAGAGTGAGCTGATCTTAATCATCTTTAAATTATGCAGTTATGAAATGAAATGCCTTTATGTGCAATGTCATAAGTGCTGCTGATGGCAAAGCTCAAAATTCACAAAAGCATTTATTTTTGAAAAGTCCTTTGGTGAGAAAACCAAATTCATTCATCTCGTGAATTGTTTTTCAATCAGTGGGGGAATCGATTTCTGTTCTGTTCTTCATTGACAATTTTCATATCATTGGAAAAAATTATCCATATCTTTTAATTATCCATGCTTCATGTCTATTTATTAAATATCTAGTGTAGGCTTAGAAAAGGCAAAGTTCCAGAGAAAACATAAGACCTGGGAGGCAGCTACTGTGGGTGAAAATGAAATATGGAACAATTATTGGCAACTTTATTTGCTTTTGGAAGTATGTACCACTGATTTTAAGGGATGGATGAAGGGCAGGAAAATCAGAGCAAAGTTTTGAAAAACTCATAAATTTTGCATAAAGTAGGAGAAAAGAGGTGAGGGCATTATAGATGAGAGGAAAAACATGACTAAAGAGATGGAATCTGAAGTGAATGTGGCAGATCTATGGGACAGAATCAAAGGCCCATCTGTCACTGGCTCATTTCTTTCTAAAACCCAGGCAAGAAGGCCAGCATCTCATTTCAATGAGCTCAACTCCTTTATTTTACTTAGAGATATATTTAATATATCAAAATATTCTTTTTGTGTACTTGTTGACCAATACAAAATTATGTTGGATTCCTAATACATTTTGAGACAAAATGTATTTGCATTGTTCAAATCCTCTACTTCTCTGAGGCCTGGACTTCCGGTCTCCTTCCCATCAGGAAAACAAGCTCAGAAGACTGTTATCACACACAGGCTAAATAGTGCATCACTTTAAAAAATAATAATAAGCAAACCAATCCTTATGTGTAGATAACCACAAGTAGAGCTTTAAATTTTCTTTAGCATCTGTATCATCACAGAAGATGTTTCTAAAGGAAAAGAAGAGCCTGAGGAACAGACTTGATATGGGAATGAAAGAGAATCAGGAGATTAGAAGTCTTTGGCTTTTTTGAACCTTGGTACTTGGAAAAAACAAGGTCACTGATGCATGCTTATGCTTGACTATGCTGGGGACTGTTGGGACAGCTGGTTTGGGGAGAAAGCAGATAAATTTGGGGGGGTGGACATACAATTATAAAGTTATAGAAATTACTTCTTACAAAGCCTTATACAATACCTTAATAATCTGTGCATCACCAAGAAATAGTTATGTTGGTTTGTACAGAGGCATTCTAACAGAGACTCAAAATACAGAAGCTCAGATTACACAGGTACCTCTTTCCCTCTCATGTACTTGGTTAGCCAGGTGACCCAGGAGCAGCGCATGATCCTGGGATCTGTCCTGTTGCTGTGCCTGGCATCAGGGTGCTATCTCTGCCCTTGTGGGCAAAGCTCCCTGGCCCTTCCCCCTCTCATTCCAGCCCACAGGAGGGGAGTGAGGAAGAGAGCAAGTGATATTCTTTCAAGGAACTGATACAAAAGTTGTCAAACTCCTGCTCGCATCCCAGGACCAAGGACTCAGCCAAACCATGCCACCCTGCTTTCAGGAAGGATGGTCAAACGAGCAGCTAAACCTTTGTGGCAGGAGGAAGGTAGTTACCATATTTTACCAGAGGAAGAAAGGCAGCATCGGCTCCAGGAGTCACTTCATTTTGTTCAAATACCTTTGATATCAATTGCAATTACTACCTAATGAGGCATATTATTCCATTTTAGGATGGCTATGGTTATTCGGAGTTTCTTATATTAAGCAAAAATCTTTATCTGCAACTTCTGCCCTTCAACGCCATGCTGCAAAAGTCAGATTTCTTTTCTCTCTGGGAACCTTTTCTGGTACCATCCTGTCCCCACGAGGTCATCGCTTCCCAGGCCAGACATGCTCAGTTCTAACACACCGGCATTTCCATATTCCTCACGATTGCTGTCACATTTTTCCACCTAGTGCAAGTTCACCAGCATCTCTTTTGTAATGTAGCACCCCTAAAATTAGTCTATCTGAAGTAGAAGAAAAAGGGTGAGAGTATGCTTCCCTGATACTGAGATCCCAGCTACTCACAAAGCTAGGGAGCAAGTTCGTGCCTGAGAGGCTCATTATACTAGACGATAAAGTTCAAAGGTCATAGCACTTATGATCAAATGGCCAGAGATGAAAGGCACAGCCTGTCACCTACCAGCAGTGTGACCTTGGGAAAGTTTTCTAGAGCCTCCTTGCCCATCAGTGTAGAGTTGACTGCAGATGGCCCTGTGGCCCTCGGCTGCTGCAGGGTGGTGAGGAGACCTGTGATTCACCAGGCCTCTGGGTCAGCACTCAGAGATGCATTGGGGTTGTTCTCTGTCCAGTGGTCTGGACCTGGTGAGCAGCCCTTCTTGACAGTCTCCAGAAGACTAAATAACCTCTAAAAATAGTCTATGGCAGTTCTACCTGGCAGAATGTTTTCTCCAGACTGCTGGACATGACTGCAAGGCCCTTGAGGTTTATGTACCAGAGTCTGGAACTTTCTCTAACCCTTGCTTCAGGGAACCTTCACGACCTTTCATGGAGACTATGGGCATCTCTCCATCAGCCCAACCCCAGTCCCTTGGGTTTCTCATCCATGAAGTAGACAACATAACACTGGTTTCCCTGGATTGCTGAGTGTCTCTGATGGGACAGCAGTCACCAAAGAGCTCTGTAAACTGGAGGAGCATCAACCAATGAGGTTACTGCTGTTTGTCCTCAAATATGTTTCCTTCTGTCAGACTGACAGATGCTGTTTGCTGTCCTGGCCACAGGCAGCTGGACAGGTGGAGCCAAGGATTTCTTTTTGTCATCACCACCATCTTTATCATCATTCACCCCGACCCACTTCCTCACAGCTCCCTTTGCTCCCAGTGTCCCTATCTGGCTCCTCCCAACCCCTAGAGGCCTAACCCAGTGTCCCCGCCCACAGTCCCTCTCCTCAGCAGCTGGGCCTGTCCAGGAGGCTTGCACTATAAAGAGTCCCAGAGGGAAGCACCTTGCACAGTGGGGTTTAAGTAAAACAAATTCAGTTTTGTAAGAAGGCCATTAAGCACAATGAGAGCTACCATGTTTTTAGAAGTTGTTTGAATGATTTTTATCCACTTTAAGGCTGAATATGTGGACAATATGGCAGGTCCGATATGCTGAAGACTAATGTTGGCTTGAGGACCATGGAGAAGTCTGAGGTTGAAATATGAAGACAAGAAGAGTTCAGTAAATAGCATGCCATGTTTTCCCAAGAAAAGGCTCTGTCATGATGCTGTATATTTCTAGTTTGAAAATATTGTGGTTACCTTCCACCCAGAGTGGTCTCCCAAAGCTGTTTCTCTTGCCCCAATCTCTCTTCGCATATCCAACCACCAAGTATACAACCTACTCAGACACCCACAGCACCTCTAACAACCCAGATCTCAACCAGACCTTCTCCCAGAACCCCTGCTCTTCCTGCCTCCTCTGGTCAGTGACTGGCACAGCTCCCCACCCATCCCCCACGCCACTGCCCAGGAGCCACCCTGGCTCTTTCCCCTCCTTCACTCGTCTGCACCCACCCCACCAGAAGAGCCCAGCCTTCTGCCTCCACTCACTTTTTCTACAGTCATAGCCATGGACAGCTGTCTTCTGTCTGCTGGATTGTTGTCACAGAGTCCTCACAGGGCTCCCCACCTTCATGGTTCCTTCTGTCTAGTCCATTCTCCCCCAGAAGACAGTAAGAATAAATTTTCTAAAACTCAGTTTGAATTAAATTAGTCTTCAGAGATATACCTTTCTGTGGATTCCATGGCCCTTAGGAAAGAGTCCAAACATCTTAGCACATGTTAGCCCTTGAGACCTTGTAAGAACAGACGCGGCGTAGCTCCCTCGCCTGCACCTGCTCTCTGCCTGTCCTTGGCCACCAGATGTACCCAATTCACTTTCCCTCCCTCTACACCCCCCACCTCTCCACAACTCTGTACTCCATCCTCTACCCTACTTGCCCATCTAAATCTTCCTTATTTTCACCCCACCCAGGGATTAAAAAAGTGGTATTTTTATATCACCTTCCCCGAAAAACATCTCTCTGACCTTTCCCAAGTCTGAATTAAGGTCATTTCTTACTAATCTGAAATCACTGTAGAGCAAATTAGTTTGAATGAATAGAAAAAGTTTAATCCAAACTTTTAAAGAATGACTTTAAACATCACGAATAGCTTGAATCTACTGCTAAAAGTGTTGCAGCATAAAGTACTATAATATTTAATATCTCGATAAGATTTATTTGTACTTTTATAGAATACCACATTTTTTCTTGGCTCAAATATTAATTGTGGGAGGATTTCCATTAGGAGCTTACATTAAAAGTCATTTCATCATAGAGATAAATTGCAGTAAAACTTACCTCCAACTCAAGTGCAATTACTATCAATTCCTAATGAACAGAATTCTGAATTAAGGGGTACCATAAATGTAAGTCATGGAAATTTACAAATGCTGCTTGAAAGAGGCTGCATTACTATGGGCTAGGAAATAGGGCCGAAGTCAAGAAATAAATAAAATAAATGATCTCTATATCTTTGGCAAAAATAAAGTTGATGGTTTAACCTTTCTTTTTTTATTTCAATTCTCAGTTTACTTGAACTCTTTTGATTTCTCAGTTTCTCAAAATTCTAAATTTCGCTTTTGGCTATCAGTGTCTGTGAAGGCTTCTGATGTAACCCTTTGCTCAGTGACAAGGAAAATTGAAGTATATGTCATTCCCAGCCAGTACAGATCACTGTTTTACTGGTCTTCATGACGCACTAGATCCAAGACTAGTTCAGTGGGGCGCACTGAACACAAACTTGGTACCAGACTTTGGTTTGAAAGTTTACATGGTCCATTTTGCTTTCAAGTGTTATTTACATAGCAGTCTTAAAATATTAGCTTGTTTATCAATTACATTCAGAATTAAATAAGATTTAACACATACATTTTAGGCTTTGGGTCAAAAGCTTCTTTCAATTATAGTTAAATAGTACTATGTTAATGTTTAATCATTAAAAGGCAAACAAGATCTTCATGTTTACTCTTTTTTTAATTATATTTTATTGACGATGCTATTACAATTATCCTGATTTTCCCCCTTTGCCCTCCTCCAACCAGTGCCCCCTACTCCCTCAGGCAATCACCCCACTATTGTTCATGTCCATGGGTCATGCATATAAGTTCTTTGGCTACTCCATTTCCTCTACTGTACTCTACATCCCCATTGCTATTCTGCAACTACCTATTTGTACTTCCTAATCTCCTCACCTCTTCGCCACTTCTTCCCCTCCCCACTCCCATCTGGCAACCATCTGGTAACTAACTTCTTTTCTCTTGCTGCTTTTAAGAGTCTCTTCATCTTTAAAATTTGGCCTTTTAATTATGATGTGTTTTAGAGTGGGCCTCTTTGCATCCATCATAATTGGGACTCTCTGTGCTTCCTGGACTTGCATGTCTATTTTCTTTACCAAATCAGGAAAGTTTTCTTTCGCTGTTTTTCATATAGATTTCCAATTTTTCGTTCTTTCTCTTCTTCTGGCACCCACATGATGCAAATGTTGGACCTTTTGAAATTGTCCCAGAAACTGCTTATATTATCCTCATCTTTTTGGATTCTTTTTTCTTTTTGTTCTGCATGGTGTTTTTTGCTTCCTTATGTTCCAAATCATTGATTTGATTCTCATCTTCATCCACTCTACTGTTGTTTCCCTGTAAATTGTTCCTTATTTCAATTAGTATATACTTCATTTCTGACTAGGTCTTTTTTTTGCTGTTGAAGTCCTCACTAAATTCCTTGAGCATCCTTATAACCAATGTTTTGAAGTCTGCATCTGACAGATTGCTTATCTACATTTGGTTTAGTTCTTTTTATGGAGTTTTGATCTGTTCTCTCATTTGGGCCATATTTCTTCGTCTCCTCATTTTGGCAGCCTCCCTGTGTTTGTTCCTATGTTAGGTAGAGTTTCTATGACTCTGTCTTGTTAGCATGGCCTAATGTAATAGGTGTCCTTCAGTGTGTAGTAGAACAGCATCCCCTATCACCCAAGCTGGGTACTTGAAGTGCACCCTCTGTGTGTGGGTTGAGTACACCCTCTTCTTGTAGTTGAGCCTTGGTTGCTATTGGCAGATCAATGGGAGGGATTTACCAGAGCCAGTCAGCTGCAAGGACTGGCTATGACCACTGACCACCAACTGCCACCCTCTGTGGAGGATCAGCTGTGCAGGGGCCAGGGTGATGGTGCTCCAACATGGTCTGTAGCTGTCTACTGGGTGTGCTGACTCTGAGGTTTTTGAAATGGTACAGACCAAAGCCAGCCCCTACCTGTATTTCGCCTGGGGCACCCTGCCTGATCAGTAAAGCAATATGAGATGGCTGCTACCTGTGCTGGCTTGGAGATTCTCAGACAAAGCCAAGCTATGAACCTAATCCAGCTGCCACTAGGGCTCACTGAAACCAGCTGTTGCTTTTTTGATATAGGATATAGGAGCCAAGGCCAGCCATTCTTATGAAAAAGCAGCTTGGGTGGGCCCATAAGTTAGGTGGGGCTGACCCTCTGGGGATCTCCAAGGAAGGTCAAACAGTGTTATCCAGGTTGATGAAGTCTCAGATATGGCACCAGCTTACCAGCTCGGTATGGGGAGGGTTTAGCAAAGGGACAATGGCTTCTGCTCACCTAGATACCAGACACTTCTGTTTCTCCCTGTATACTACCGGTGCCTTTAAAACTGCTACCCCAGTGCAGGAGCTCAAAAGGAGTAAGTCTGAGTAGGTGAATCTATGTGTGGGTCCTTTAAGAGGAACTGCTTGGGGCTCCAGAAGTTTCTTCTACCAACTCAATCCCCACTAGTTTTTGCAGCCAGAAGTTGTGGGGACTTATCTTCCTGGCACTGGAATCCTGGGCTGGGGGTCCTGGTGTGGGTCTGGGACTCATCACTCCTTCCTGAAATATCCCTCTCAAATATTTATCCACATGGGTGTAGGACCAGCCCATTCCATGCCTGTGCCCCTCCTACCATTCTGGATGCATGTGGTTTCTTTCCTTCCACAGTTGTCAGACTTCCATTCAGCTCAATCTCTGACATTCCTGAGTGATGGTTGTTATATATTTTAGTTGTAATTTTGATGTGGTTGTGCAAAGAGGTGAGCCATGTCTACCTACGCCACCATTTTGACCACAAGTCTTCATGTTTACTCTCATGTAGGGGCACAATAACTTCTTATTTAAAAAATTACAACCAGCATGCCCGAATATTTCTCAGACTGTGAATAATTCCTACCCAGCCGTAGTTGGCCCCTGGGCCAAGTTGCCAACACTGTCAGTTCCCATGACATTTGTCTTATATGGGACTCATTCCTAGATTCCTGGAGTGAACACATCAGCTCAGCACAGCAGCTCCTTGCCCTTCCCCAATTTCCACCTGCCTAGCAAAGCTGCTCAGCAATTCCAGGCTATTCTGAGGGCTCGTAGAAAAGCTACACTGGCAACCTGGAGCCATTTCAGACCATTCCACGTGATGCCATGGATCGTGGCAGTTGATCTACAGCAGTTCTCAGGGTAATTGATCTGTGGGAAATCATGGCATTCCAGGTTCATTGAACCTGCTCTGTCCTCTGAGGCATAGGCCTGTCCAGAGATGGAGTGGACAAAGTACCAGGAAGCCTCAATGCACCATGATGGAAATGCCTCTGAGCACTGGGCACTGAAAGAAGGCCATGAGAACTGAAAGAATGCCACCCCTGTCCTTCTATTTCCTTGCTTCTCCTTGGGCTGCTTGCCAAGAAAACATGCCAGACTTTCAAAACAGACCATGTGAAGTTATCGTTGAAATGAATAGGGCAATGCCTATTGTCAAGTAGGAGGAGACGATTTTCCCGGGGTTTAGCTTATGATACTGTGCTCATTATTTTGCTGTAAGTATTTCAAAGGGCTCCAGACAGAACAGCATCTACTGAGCCTTTCTATGACTAATTAAAATCCTTAGTTCGTAAGTTCAGGGATCAAATCAAAGATGGATCAAATGTCAGAGTCAAACTTGTGTTGATAGTCGCAAGGTTAGGAACCAGACTTAACTCTCCGGCACTAATATTCATGGCCTGATGTTTTTTCAGTTCTGTTTCCATAGTGACCCCAGCCCTCACACCTATGCATGAAATATCAGTATCTTGCAACAATAAGCTGGTGTCTTAAAGAATGCCAAGCTGCCTGTGCTTAAAACTGAATCAGGTTGTGTTTCTCTAGACAGAGGTATCGCATTCATTATTGCCATTTGGATGAGAAAAACAACACATGAAACTAATTTTTAAATGTCCTTCCTTTTGTCACTGGAAAATGGACTCTCACGTAGCACGTACCATTCTACCAGTGAACAATGAGCTTGGGTAGGAGTAGAGTCATGCCCTTCACGGGCCGTCTCACACAGGGCTCCCTCTTCTTACTGCCGTTGCATTCATTTCGTTGGCTGTCACCACCACGGCACTCACAAAACAAGAAATCAATAAGTAATTACATATAGGTGAGGGATACCTACAGACTTCCTCAAATGTCCAAGCCCTAGTGGGTGAGAGAGTGGACACAGCCCTTGCATTGTCCTCCACTGCTTTCAGGATACTGGCCACTGTCCAGTGATGAAACTATGGCCCTGCTTTTTGCAAACTGAAGTCCTGTGCTCAAGCTTAACAGCCCTTCATCACCCTCATCTACAGGACATTTACTGATCAATACTCAATTCCCATGAGAGCTAGAACGATATTTTGAAATATTGTCAAGAAAAAAGCAGCACATGGTCAACATTTAAAATTTGATCTTTAAGTCTTATAATAAAGACTTATTACAAGGGCAAGAAATACTTTAGTTCTTGCATTAGCATGTCACCATTGTGAGAATTAATTGATTTTTACTTTGCAGTGTCTAAGATAATGGTAGAAAAGCAGTGAATCCTCTATAGAAATAAACAAAACTACTGAATGTGGAGCTGTCATTTTATCAAGGAAATGACTTGTTGGGCAATTACTAACCTTTCTACTATGCCAGAATATTCTTCACAAAGAAATGATTGGAAGGACTTTTAGCCAGATCCTAAAGCAATGCCAAGTCTAGTGTCTTCAAGACTTACAATTTCAGCTTCCCAAGTTCTTTTCTAAATCACTTGATGTCAAGTTGGGGGAGAAAAAGAAAAAGGCAGAGGGAGGTTAACTCAGCTATGATACTGTCTTCTCCACAAATCTAGGTGTTTGCTCATGGATGTTTGTATTGACAAATAAGGTCTTCCTTCATGAGGTCCCCTGACCTCTCAGAGACAATTCTCAGACACTCATCATATAATATCTGTCCAAAACAAAGGCACAGATGGGAACAGAAGCAAAAATCAATTGTGCAAAAGTGGAAATCAATGCACACTGCAGCTACTAAATAAAAAGTGACTAAGTTATAGCTGTCAGCAGGTGAATCCCCAAGTCAGGTGAGTCCTGCCGAGCAGTGCCCAAACTAAACGTTTCCTCCGCACCTTTGCCCTTTCACGAGGCTTTACCCATGACATTTTAAATCAAAACCTGCAAAAATACCCCAGAAATGAAAGGCAGGGGAACGGATTGGGTCAGGTACTAGAAAACTCACTCGGTTTAACGTAAGTTTACCACCATTCTTGTTACCTAACTCAAACTTAGCCCTCCCTTTTCGAGGGATCCCAGTAAGCGGGATGACGTTACATCTATGAGTCTTAATTTGGGCAGAAAAAGCCTGGTCAGTTTCTTCTCTTCCCATTTCCATCTCTTCCCCCCTCTCACAAGCCATTCCTTCCCATGCCCCAGTGCCCCCCACCTACCAGGCTTTCTCAGGGAAGGGGGATAGAGGAGAGGAGATCAGAGCCTCACCAGTGCACTTATAGCTTGGAACCGGTCCACTCTACCTACGGGTGATGCCCACATCTAGTTCCTTGTCTTGTGGTGGCAGTGGTGCATTTGCTCAGTGGTACCAGCCCTTAACTGCAGACCACTGGCCTGGACCTGGCCTCCTCCAGCTAACTGCTCTGAACCCCCAGGCTTCCATTACTCCACTGCACACAAACCAGGGTGGATACAGACTTTGTGCCTCTGCAGCTTAGGCCATTTGAAAGTCCTGTTTACACTTTAGGAATATAAGATTTGGTACGGGCCTCAGAGGGTGCTCATGTTGTGGACAGATCTGAAACTCCAGCTTCTCGAGCTCTATGATCAGTCTCTGGTGCTGAGTCTCTGCATCATCCTGCTAATGTCACTGACGTAACCCATCTCTGCAACCCCCACACTCTAGAGAGCTGATGGTCAAGCTAAGTAAGTAGTTCACTTCCTGGGCTTCAGGAGCAGGAGAATGGGGCATGCCCAGGCCCCACCTCCAAAGAAGCTCTCAGCACCAGCTCCTTCCACCCTCTAGAAAATTCTCAGTCTAACCTTATAGACCCTGGAGATGGATCGTGTGCTAATACCCCAGAACTCTATTTTTCCTCCACTTCGGTAACTATGTAAAGATAATCTAGTACTTTACTTAGAGAATGCAGGACAGTGGGGCATCCAGTATGCCCTGCCTTATTCCTTAGCCAACATGGAGACAATATGAGAAGAATCATATGAACACCCTGATGCAGTAACTTATTAAGGAGTCTCATCATCCACAAGATCTTCACAGTTCTAATAATCATGTCTAGTAAACCCAAAATAAACATGGCTTTTAAAAGGTTAGAAATGTATCACCCTCTGTATTGGTTTCTTATGGATCCATGAATAAATTATGACAAACTTAAATTCACAGATTCATGGTGTTACAGCTCTACCAGTCAGCAACCCCAAATGGGTTTCACTGGGCTAAACAGTGTTGGCATGGATGTTCTCCCTCCTAGGCTCCCCAGAGAATCCATTATCTTGCCCTTTCCAGTGATAATCTTTTTAAATCATCAAGCAGGTCCCAAGTGTGTGATAACTAATATAGAAAATATACACATCTAAGTAATAAAACATAGTATAAAACTAAGTAATGGTTTAAGCAAATTTACAATTTTGTGTCAGGCCACATTCATAGCCACCCTGGTCTGCATGCAGTCCACAGGCCACGGGTTGCACACTCCTATTCTAGAAGTTGCCAATCTCTCTGGTCAGTGGCCCTTCCTTCCATCTTCCAGGACAGCAGCCTAGCATCTCTGAGTCTCTTTCTCTGATTCCACATTCACATCACCTGCTCTGAGACTTTCCTGCATCCTTTATAGGGACCTTGTTACCCGACAACAAGTGGGGTCCTCGTGCCCCCTACCACCCTCCAGGCAAAACTCCATAAGCAAAGGTGCGGTGATAAAGGAAAGGAGTCTTTATTCCAAAGCTGCACAATTTGGGAATGACAGCTTTCCACATGCATTAGTCACTTAAGCCTATCAATTAATGCTAAACTCTTTAACCAGTTACAGCATTAATCACTTAAACCTCTCCATTAAGGCTACAGTGAGTTGTCCTGTCATTTTCTCTATTTTAATTATCTTTTTTCTATAGGGTTAGTTTACAAACTAGAACAACATAAGATACAAAAGCTACACAATTTTGAAAGAATGGCAGGCTTCTGTCTCAGAGGCGGTCCCCTATAGAACTCCCAAAGAATAACCCTGCCATCCTCTTGCCAGGCCAGCCTGACACTAGGCTGCACCTGGAGTTTCTTTCCATCCAAAATACCATCTGTTGGGAAGTACAGGCAGCTGCAAAACGATTATCCGGGCATCTTCAAAGAAGAAGAGCTGGAGAACCAGAGAGAGCCAGCACCCACCTGTCCCCCGTCCGATAACCCTCCTTTTATTTCAAATCTTCTTGCCCATAATTGCACACTCTCTGGAGGCATTGGCTTCTCAGCCAGTCCTGTGGTAGGCTGTTTACCACTGCCTCAGGCAAACTTCTCCTATGACCTCTCTCCGCTCCTTCCCAGTGATTGCATCAGACACCTATGTATCAACCTTTGTGATTACACTGACCCCACTTAGATAACTCACAATAATCTCCCCCTTTCGTGATCTCTAACTTAATCACATCTTCAAAGTCCACCCTGCCATGAAGGTTACACATTCACAGGTTCTGGGGAATTAAGACATGGACATTTTCAAGGAGCCATAATGCAGCCGCCCACCCCTCTCACATGCGAGTCTGAGTGTAGTGGTCCCAGTCTGATATCATGTCCCCCAAACAGGGTCTGGCTCTTGCTCCCTCACTGCTGACACATCTAGCATGTTGTCCTCGTCCACATTGTCCACACTGGCCCTCAGTCTGTCTGCATTCCAGGCATTTGGAAAGGAAAGAGGCAGGGAAGGGCATACTTTTTCTTTTAAGAGCATGCCTTTGGAGATACTTCCAGATGTTAGTCATGTGGCCAAGTCTCCCTGCAGGAGAGGTTGAGAAATGGGCCTGACTGAAAAGCAGAGTTTCTCTTACAAGGTGGACAAATGAAAGAAAGCGCTACCAAGGCGCCTGTGCCCACCATCTTGTGTGATCCGTGCACCAACACCAGCACTCCTGACATCCCCACCCACGTTTCATAAGAACCACTTTCTTCAGAGAGCCCAGAGTACTTCCATAAACTGAAAATGCTTCTGCAGTAATTACCAGTTGGCTTCAATTTTGAAAACTGTCCCAAGGCCCTGCCCCCTTAGTCCTATGCAGAGGCCAGCTCAGTTCCAGCAATATCAAGCAGTCACAGCACCTGAGGGGGGAAGTGCTGGTTTGTTGCTCCTTGTACTGTCACAGCACAGTGCCCATGACGGGCTGTCAGTGATGCCCGTGAGGAAGCCTACGGAGCCCAGTGCCATGCGCTACACCGAGAGCCAGCCATGCTCTCTGCTCACGGGGAGTGACCTACTTAACCAGATGACAGATTCATCACTAGTCACTAATATAGTATCATTATAGTATCAAAAATATAAAACACACCTCAATTGTGTTCGACCTACTTTACCATCTTCAACCTGTTTTCCTTTAAGCATTCACAGTACACTTTTATAAATCCAAATCTAACCTAGTCAGTCTCCCAGTTAAAACTTCAGTAGCTTCCAGTTCTCTCTTGACAACGCCCTGCCCACGTCTCCCAGCTCACTTGCTTGGAGCCTCCCTCTCGATCACTTTGTTTCAGCTGCACTGGCCTCCTGGGTGTTCCGTGCTGTCCTCGCAGGCACAGGCTGTGCCACCCTCAGAGCCACTGCACCGAGGGGCACAGGTCGATTCCTCAGCCACGAATGCCTTCCCACCCCTCCCACCGAGCCTGCAGCTTCCATCTCAGTATAGCTGTCACTTCCTCCAGGTAACCTCCCCAACTCTGTCCAGCTCTCCAAGGCTGGTAAAGATCTCTGATAATAACCTGTGCTTTTCCATCATGGCTCTCCCTACAAACGTGATGTGATGTGACCATTTTCAAACATCCATCTCCCATGCAGGAGCCATGCCTACCTCTTTCCCTGTTCTTGCCTCTGTGTCTCCCATGAGAGCTACTTACTCAGTAAATGCAACAGTGCAGCTACCCCAGAGTGTAAGCTTAGCAGAGAGTGCATGCACTGACTGCTTCCATTTCCATGGCATTTTTTAAACGGGGTGGAATATGGAGACCTTGAGATTAGGGTCCAGGGTGAGCTTTCAACTTATTGACTACTGTTGAGTATGTGTGTGAAATGTCTGGCTTTTCAAAGATTAAAATAACTTTAATACTGGAAGCCAGACATTTTCATTAGCAATCCTGAAGACTGGATGTTACTCAGTTCCACCCTGACTTTGATTTGCAGCCCTACTTGGAATACAAAGACCAGTGACAAAGACCATTTATGTCAGCTTTTTGTTTTAAGACTTAAAAAGTGATGCCCAGAAAACAAGAGGACTAATCTGGTCTTATTTCAATTTCTCTGAGCGGGTTTTCTGCATTGTGTTCATACCAATTAACTACTCTCTTCAACCATATTGTATAAATTTCCAACTTGTCAAATCTTCTTGGTGATATTGGTTCTTTAGAATTAGGCCAATGGCAGTAAATTGAATTTCTGAAGTGGATTTACTCAGTATTTGCTTTTAAAATATGGTACTGCTGAAGATTCTTATCCTTATATATCCTGTTATCTTTAAGTATCCAAACCAATTTAATTACATTTTATTAGGAACATCAAAGCTGAAACAAACTAATGAAAGCAACTGGTATGTCAGGTGGTATTTATTTCTGCATTAAACTGCAAATACTTCCTTTTGGTCCTTGCAATGTAGCTTAAATATTTAACTCTAATAGCTTTTGGAATTGTGGATGGAATTAGTTTTAATGACTCTTTAACACTTTGCCTTAAAAACAAATGGAAGCTTTTTTTTTTTTTTACACCAGAGAGGAGCTGAGATTTCACTGACATGTAAAACCTGGCTTGGTCTTCAGTCATACATACTACAAATACTCTATGTCCATTTCTCTGTATTGTTGATGTTAGAACATCCAAACCTATAGAAAATGGTATAAGTTTATTTGAGTCAAACTGAGGACATGCCAAGAAGCAAGATCTCAACAGACTGAGAAAATGCTCCAGAGAATGGCAGTCTTGCAGTTCTTTTGATACATTCGGAATCCAGTAAGGTAGGGACAATTACATGAAATTCAGTGGTGGTAGGTTAAGGAGACAAAGAAAGCAAGGAGGGAAAACCTCAGGGATTGGATTACAAGATAGTTAACATTTAACATTTACAGTAAATAGGAATGGAGTAAGGGCAAGAGCCTATGCTCCCTCTACGTGGTTATACCTCTGAGGGCTCTGAGAAAGATGACTATTCCAGTACTTGACTGGTGCGTTAACCTAGATTCACGAGAACAAGGGACAGGACTTGCTTAAGGCAAAGACAGACTTTTTATTAGGAAAATGGTAGGTCTTAGGCACAACTACCTACTGACCTGCGTGGTTAGGAATTTATGGTCAAATCACCCTGTTGGGGCACTCTTGGTCACTGACCTTGTCCTATTTATTGCAGAATCCCTTCTTCATTCACAATAAAATACCTTTTATTGCAGTAAGGGGAATGTATGTATAACTACCACTAATTTGCAATCTTTTCTTTCTCTGCTTCATGTGAGTACATTAGTAGGTTTATTCCACTTTAAAATGACTGGAAAACCAGCACAATTTCTTATAAGTGAGCAGTGATATCTTAGGGTACCATTTTCAGAGGATGGAAACAGTTCATGTCTTGACTTTCATTTAAAAAACGAATTCCTGATGAGGAAGTCCTGTTAGTGAATTCAAGTAACAAGCCATGAGTGTTCTAAGTTGAGTGAATGGATGAATATGGGTTGCTAAAAGCCCAAAGGATTTTCACCATATTTTCTTTATATCTCAAGTCACTCAAAGCAAATTAGAATTGACACATTTTATGAGCTGAGAGCTTTCAAAGACAGCTAAAGCGAAATCTTGTATTTGTTACTTCAGAACCAAATAGTCTCTGTATGCCCACTGAGAAATCCTTGTTTAGAGACCGAATAAATCTTATCAGATTCACGAGGTCTAGAGCTGCTTTAAAAAGAGAGGGGTGGGGAAGGGGGGAAAAACACCAGCGACTGTACACTAACAGTGTGTTAGTATATATTTTGGGTTCAGCTGACATGCCCAGTAGAAATAAACATCTAGTCTCCATTTCCAAGGCTAATTATTTATTAATGCCTTTGTCTGAGTCAGAAATGCCACTTGTCATTAGAAAAGATTTGTTAAACCTAAATTCAAAGTTCAGAAGGTAAAACACCATGTGCTTTGGAAACGGATCTGCAACTGGCAGCACCACTGTTTGACTTACTATCGGAGCTGTGGCCATTCACTCACCCTGCCCCCTTCCGCCCCATCGTTGACCATTCTCTAAAATAGGCTTTCTTCCAGAGGTCAGAGGTCACAAGAGAAGTAATGTGAAATTCCATTTCCTGTCAATCTCATCTCCTGAAGCACATCAATGAGGACTTGTTATATAACCCCTTTTCTATCTCCCTAATCTCTAGGTCCTCCAAATACCCCTTGATGTGTTTACTTCCCCTGTTCACCTTTTCTCTCCAGATGGACCAGCATCTCTCCCTAATCCTTTCCCTGCTCCTCCAGATGGCAATGTCCCTCATTCCTTCTCTGATCCAGCATGGAGTGGTGGCGGTGCGTGGGGGGGCGCGGTGCGGGGATGTCCAGCAGCAGCAGTGGTCAGCCAGCAGCAGTAACAGAATGTTCTGGGCAATCAGGGAAGTCTGTGAACGCCCCCACGTGGCTCAGTTTTACCCTATCACACGGCAATGCTCTGGGTGCTCACCTGCTGCCGTGCAATGTTCCCACAAGGCGCCCCTTTCAGAAACCGGCCCCTTCCATCTGGTGGGCACATTCCAGAAGTAGGTGTGCATTCCAGTACCCAAGCCTAAAATGTATTGGAGTATCTCTCATGAGAACTCAATGCACTCTTCCTTCTTCTCCCTTTTTCCCTGGCTCTTCTAAGGGTTTGTGTTTGGGGAGAGCTGAGTGTATTTGCTGTGGACACGTGCATGAGTTTTTGGAACTGCAGGACACAAGAAACAGTAGACAAGGGCCTGGGGTGGTGAGCAAAGTCATGCTCTGAGAGCTATCAGCAACAATCCAGGATGCACCCAGGTATAATGATGCTTCAAACTTATTTACAAGATTGGTTAAAGAAGAGGCAATTTTATATACCTCACACTGAAACATGGGCAACTGAGAGAAATTATTATTTAAAATAGAGTAGGCAGCCAGCAGCCTGTATTTTATTTTTTGGCACCGTTTTACCTGAACTAACACCGCCTTCAGCGTAGCTGCAAGTGTGTCATAAAAGACAGATATACCAACAGCAGAAGATGATACTGATGAGGTGGCTCTAAGTTAAAATTAAAAATAAATAATTATAAAGCTCTAATGACCTTCATTTGTTACAGAACAATAAAGCGTAAGAACTTAGAGGCTAGTTGCAAAGCCAGTGACATAGGTCAGCATTTCATTTTACGATAATTAATGCAGCCGTCCGAAATCATTGGATCCCACTAGCACGCACCAGACACCTCTGTGTTGCAGGGTCTGTGTTAGGGACCAGGACTTCAGAATTCAGTAAGGCTGCAGCCCTGCCTCACAGCTGGGGAGCCGGATAGGGTTGCAGCATTCTGTAGTGTGATATCATAGCATTTTGTTCACAGCAGGGGAAGAAAATAATGCTAAGTAGCATAGCTCAAAGCTCCTCCAAAGCTCAGGGACATAATTCACTTAGCAGTAGTAATTTAATGAACATGTAGCGCCTGCCTCCTGTTTCCCTAACACAAAACTGGTCAGGATAAGTCAGACTGGGCAGGTATAAGAGGGAAAGGTGCTGTGCTGTGGAGCTGGCTGATCAGCAGTGCAAACGTGTGAAATTGAATCACACAGCCAGTGAATAGCAGATAATCAGGTGTGATCGGGGCTTACTGTGTGTGTGTGTGGCACCTCTCTGCTCTATGGTTGGGCCATATTTCTGTTCCTGTGAAAGCTAACCTTGAGAATGCCTTATCTGACATGCCCAAATGAAGTCAGTGACTTTAGGGCCTCCTAGGATTTAGCACTAAAAAAAAATGTATTCTGTGTTCCTATTGGTCACTGCCGCCTGTGCATGGAAACTCCAAGCCAATGGCTGTGGTCGTGCTGTTCGTTATCGTTGCCTGGAGGCTCTGACGAATGCCAGCGGCCAGGCCTGACACAGAACAATTTAAACAGAATCTCGGGGCCTGTGGCCCAAGCATTACTATTTTTAAAACTCTCCAAGCTGAGTGAGTCATTTTGACCTTTATTTATGGAAAAGCAACCAACACAGAGCTTACCAGTAATTATGATACCAGTGTGTACTGGGGAAAAGGGCTGACTCCTGACGGATTTCTAATCTCACCTCTCCATCGACAGAGAGAACCCAAGGCAAGCAGTTTTGAGTCACAACAAACAGCACTAGCTCATCCTCTGCACAAACACCTAGTGAATGCATGTGCTGATCTTAATGGAAGATCCTGCAAAGTGTCCAGAGTAAGAAGCTCTGGGGCAAGTATGTGTTGCCCTCACCTCACACAGACCAGTCTGAGAACCTGTCAGTTATCCCCTATCATCTGAACTCTGTTAGTGGAAGTCTCTCCAGTAACACAGTTTTCTTGGAGTTGATTGCAGGATGGTTGAAAAAACAAAATGGAGATTGTTAAAAATTCAGGGACCTCAAAATACTTAAGGGGAAGATCTGCAGACATACCGTGAAGACCGGTGGTTGTGAGGCTGCAGAGAACATTACCTTGATTCCTGTGCATTCTGGGCCATTGAAAGTACAAAATGGACAATAGTAGCTTTGGGGAATAATACAGTGTCATAAAGAAACACATCAGGAACTTTCACACAGAAGCCAAAACCGGTGGAAGGACAGTAAAAGGGGAAGATAAAGAAAATCAGATTATTCCTTGTGGCAATTTAAAGTTCAATGGCTTTGAACTTTTCTTCTCTTTTGGATTTCTATCTCTATATACTTGGAGCAATTTAACAATCTCCAGTTTTAAGTTTACTGCATTAAAAGTAGAAACCACTTCGAGGCACAGATATCATATCACACTTCTGACAGCTTGGCTGGGTTTTGAGCTGAGGGGCACAACTTCTGGGTGGTTCTGCTGGAGGGGACCAGTAGACATGAAAAGAGTTCCTTGCCATCAATAGTATAGATTAATGGCCCTTCCCTAGTTACTAGGCCATTCTTCATTCTGTTTTTCTTCCCTCAGCTATCTTCTCTAATCCCTGGTGGTCAAAAGGTTGATGCAAAAGGGAGCTGTGGTTAAACACCCCATAAAATAGAATTCAGGAAAAACTCTCTGATCTATATTGGTTAACACTTTAAGGAAAAAAAGTAGGGATCAAAGAGGCAAATAATGATTTCAAAGCTACATGCCCAGGGTGTATGTGTTTATGTAAACCACTTCCAAGCCTTTCTGAATGACAGGGGCAGCAAATGAGTAATAAATTGATTGCAAGCTGTCTGGATAACAAGTATTACATGGCTATTTGGATAAAAGAAGTGCTACCTTACTAATAACTTTCCTAAAGAAAATATGTCTTCATTTCCCTTGTTCTTTAGAAAGCAAAACATTTTTTTCAATTGAATGATGAAGAATTTCATGCAATAAAAGATGTGGAAGGGGAGTGTATTTATCCTTAGGTAATTGATTCATCCGAATAAGTAAAACAGGTGTTGATTGATCTGTACCCTGGTCTATACCATCCAGCGTTACACTGTTTTTCATGACATCTGCAAGTATGTACCACCATCACAATGAAAATTGTAAGGTCTCTTCTAGGCATTGTTGAATGTAGCAATGTTAGAGTTCTTTGGTTCGGTCATTGCATTGCACCTTTCACTCTGCATCTGTGAATGAGAGGAAGACAGAGATGGAAAAGTACCCAGAGCTCCTCTGCCTGCACCTCCAGAGGCTCCCAAGCTGTGACTCAGAAAACTGCTGGAGTCAAGAGCCTTGGGAGGGTTACCATTCTGCCCTGTTCCCTAAGCTTTTCCTAGGACTCCCAGCTCCATTCGAAGCTTCCCTGTCCACAGGCACACCGTGTGCAGAGGTATCTGACTCAGGTGGCTCTCTTGGTGCCTCTTACACACTCCTCATCATCCTCTGGTATCTGCCAATCCCATCAAGCACAAACAAGTTACTGGCAAGATCACATTTCTGTCATACATTAGCATTCTCAGAACTGGGCCTTATGAAGGATTTGAAAACTTTTGGGTTTTGTCCTTATAAAAGTTTCTTCCTTCATATATAGGTTTTTTTGTTTTTTTTTATTGTCACATTTTTTTAAATTTATTTAGTTATTTTTCAAGTACAGTTTTCTTTTGTCAATTTCTCCCATCCCAGCCCCCCATATATAGTTTTATTATTACAACCATGTCCTTGACATTTCCAGAGGTATAAGTACTTATATGGTCCCATAGTAATATAAAGATCATGGAATATGAACTGCAGAGCAAGACATCTCCAAAAGCATGTGTAACACGGTGATGCTGAGTAATCCATTGATATCTTGCCAATAAAACCAAACCTAGGATTTTGTCACATTTATATCTAGTTGTCTCCTTTTGTCTCAGAACCTATCAAATACTAAGTATTAGCTGATATTCTGATATAAAGTACCTTGCTCACCTTTAATAGCATATGCAATATTATTATTGGGTTGGCCAAAAAGTTTGTTTGATTTTTTAATATATTTTATTGATTATGCTATTATAGTTGTCCCATTCCCCCCTTCATTCCCCTCCACCCTGCACACCCTCTCCCACCCACATTCCACCCCTTTAGTTCATGTCCATGTGTCTTAAGTTCTTTAGCTTCTACATTTCCCATACTATTCTTGCCCTCCCCCTATCTATTTTCTGCCTACCATCTATGCTACTTATTCTCTGTATCTTTCCGCCCCCCTCCTCCTCCCACTCCCCTGTTGCTATTCCTCCGTGTGATCTCCATTTCTGTGGTTCTGTTCCTGTTCTAGTTGTTTCCTTAGTTTGTTTTTATTTTAGGTGTAGTTGTTAATAATTGTGACTTTGCTGTCATTTTACTATACATGTTTTTTATCTTCTTTTTCTTAGAAAAGTCCCCTTAATATTTCATAAAATAAGGGCTTGGTGATGATGAACTCCTTCAACTTGACTTTACCTGAGAAGCGCTTTATCTGCCCTTCCATTCTAAATGAAAGCTTTGCTGGATAGAGCAATCTTGGATGTAGGTCCTTGTCCTTCATGACTCGGAATACTTCTTTCCAGCTCCTTCTTGCCTGTAAGGTCTCTTTTGAGAAATCTGCTGACAATCTAATGGGAACTCCTTTGTAGGTGACTGTCCTCTTATCTCTTGCTGCTTCTAGTATTCTCTCCTTCATTTTAATCTTGGTTAATATAATTATGATGTGCCTTGATGTGTTCCTCCTTGGGTCCACCTGCTTTGGGACTCTCTGAACTTCCTGGACTTCCTGGAATTCTATTTCCTTTGCCAGATTGGGGAAGTTCTCCTTTATTATTTGTTCAAATAAGTTTTCCACTTGTTGCTCTTTCTCTTCCCCTTCTGGTACCCCTATAATTTAAATGTTGGAACATTTAAAGATGTCCGGGAGGTTCCTAAGCCTCTCCTCATTTTTTTGAATTCTTGTTTTTTCATTCTGTTCTGGTTGAATGTTTCTTTTTTCCTTCTGGTCTGCTCCCTTGATTTGAGTCCTAGTTTCCTTCCCATCACTATGGGTTCCCTGTGCATTTCCCTTCATTTCACTTAGTGTCACCTTCATTTGTTCCTCCAATTTGTGACTAAAATCAACCAGTTCTGTGAGCATCCTGATCACCAGTGTTTCAAACTGTGCATCTGATAGGTTGTCTATCTCTTTGTCACTTAGAAGTATTGGCTCTGGGGCTTTGAGCTGTTCCTCTGCTTGAGCCATAATGTTTTGGTCTGTTCATGTCTGTTACATATGAGGGGCGGAGCCTTAGATGTTCACCAGGGAGGAGCAACCCAGGTCTCTGGGTTGTGGTGCTGTATGTGGGGGCAGGTCCGAGAGGGAACAATGGCGCTTTGCTCCACTGTCTGTTGTACCTCAGTCCCTTCCACCTCTTCCCCCAAGCAAACTAGGCCTTTCTGGTGCTGATTCCCATGTGGGTGGACTTGTGTATGTTCTAGGACCCTGTGGGTCTCTCCAACAAACTCTCCTGTGAGGCTGGGAGTCTCTCCTTGTGCCTCAACCCCCACAGGTATTTTCAATCAGTGTTTTGAGGTTTTATTTCCCGGTGCTGGGACCCTGGTTTGTGTGATCTGTCTCCCTCCCCAGTTATCTGTGCACGAATGTGGGACCACCGCCCAGTCAGCCAGCCACCTTGCACATGGTGCCCTGCTTCTCAAGCACCACCTCACTGGGTCTGCCCATTGCCACCCATGCCAGAGGTCTGCCAGCCGCCACCTGGGTGCCCAGGGTCTGCCCGGTGCCTCCTTGCACACCCGGTGCCGCCTTACGCACCCAGGGTGCCTTGCATGCCCGGTGTCACCGCTTCCTGCGCCTCAACCCTTCTCTGCCTCCACCCCGCCTACCAGTCTAGATGAATGTGTTTATTTTAACTCCTTGGTTGTTGGGCTCCCATACAGTTCGATTTTCCCTCAGTTTTGGTTGTTATTTTGTTTCTAAATTGTTGTTGTCCTTATTTCAGTTGTTTGAGATGGCACAGTGTGTCTACCTACTCCTCCATCTTAGCCAGAAGTCAGCGCGTTTGATTTTTTTTCTGTAAGATGGCTCTAGAAGCACTTAGTTGACTTTATCTTCATTTGAAACAATTTTGTTAGATTATATTGTGACAGCTGTCATATCAGTGTGCATTTAAAAAAAAAACATCAGCCCTGACTGGTGTAACTCAGTGGATTGAGCGCGGGCCTGCGGGCCTGTGAACCAGACAATCGCGGTTTAATTCCCAGTCAGGGCACATGCCTGGGTTGCAGGCCAGTTCCCTGCAGGCCAGTTCCCAGCAGGGGACACACGAAAGGCAACCATACATTGATATTTCTCTCCCTCGCTTCTTCCCTTCCCCTCTAAAGATAAATAAATAAAATCTTATAAAAAAGTATTTAAAAAAACATCAAAATTGGTGAATTTCTGTGTAGCCATTTTAATATTGAAGATGGAAGAAAATATGCAACATTGTTGGAATATTATGCTTTATTATTTCAATAAAGTTAAAAATACAACTGAATCACACACACACACAAAAGATTTATTCAGTGTATGGAGAAGGTGCTGTGGCTGATTCAACATGTCAAAAGTGGTTTGTGAAGCTTCTTGCTGGGTGATGCTGCATGGTTGGGTAGACCAACTGAAGTTGACATTGATCAAATCAGGACAATTAAGAATAATCACCATCATAACACACAAGAGATAGCTGACATCACAAAATATCCAGATCAGTAAAGTTGTTGGTGAAAATGAAAAACATGTCTTTTATTTTATGGAAAAAAAAGCATATAGACTTTTTGGCCAACCCAACACTTACTCATGACCGAAGAAGCCAAACTTTTGACTAAAGCAATTTCTTGAGCCACACTACCTATAACCCCAAAGTATGTCTCATTGAGTCCCTTAAATGTCTAACTATTATCAGAAAAAAAAAAGCTAATAGAGTTGAAAATGGTTACCCCTGTGAAGCAGGAACTGGGGGTGGGACAGTGTCTGCTTTTCTGTGTATACTGTCAGTGCTATATGATATATTACTCTAACAGAAATAAATTTGGCTTGAAGAAGAAAAAGACTGGGAGAAAATACTGTGACATCCTATCAGGACATCTCAGGGAAGGCGGAATGGATTGTTGGCTATTTTTATTTTCTTCTTTATGCTTTCTAAATTCATAAAATTATCCATAATGTATTTATATCATTTCTATAATGAAAGATAGCCTATATGCTTTTCATGTATTTACTTGATACTGGAAGGCTTAATGGAGGATCAATTTGATAGGATGCATTTTGGATATGCTCTGAATTGAAAACTGTAATTTCTGGGGCAAAGCAGAGAACATGAGTGAAAGCGTGAATACATGCTGAAGGCTTTGAGCATATGGGGACTGGGCATTTGTGACAGAGAAGGAAGCTCAGCACAGTGTAGCGGAGACAAGCCAGGAGGGAGAATGCTGCCTGGAACCTGGCCCTGTGAATGCAAATGTAAACTTTTTTGGAAGGTGGTTGAACAGAGAGCCAGAAAGAGCTGGAACCAGGTAGGCAAAGAAGAGACAGTTTCAGGATCATTCAACATTCTGAGCATGACATTTTCATTTAAATAAAAGCTTCTAGCCAAAGCAGGTTTGCCAAGAGACCATTTATTCCACATTTTGGAAGGAAAGCAGGCTCTCCCGTGTCAGCCTGTCTGGAGGGAGCAGGAGGTGGGTCTCAATTCACACTCGTCTCTGTTAACCTTGATGATGGCACAGAGCTCCATGATTGCCTCTGACAGATTGCAGAAATGTTTTGCAAATTCAAATGCATGGAACTTGGAAACATCAGGAAGTGAAGAATCACTCTGCATTCCCCACTTAATAGAAGCATGCTGTCTTTGCAGGATGGATGGTCACAATATCACTTTGTAGCCTCATCTTCAACCATTGAGAGGGATCGGCAAAGACCCTACTCCTCCTCCCGCACGCCCTCCATCTCCCCTGTGCGTGTGTCTCCCAACAACCGCTCAGGTAAGAGATGCCCAGAGTCAGCCAGGTCTGATCTCCCTCCTTCCTAGCCCTTTAGCTGACCCCCACAGAGGAGAGCCTTCCCCATTCTGACATTTGCTGAAAATATCGAATGACTCTGTTTTTTTTTTATTGCCATGACAACTTTATGTTACACACAGACTCAGAACAAATCTCTAACAGATTCCTAAAAATCTCTCACAGGTGTCATGGACATGAAATTCAGATCACAGACCTACATTCAGTGAGAAACAAAGATAAGGAAAACTGTCGAGTGTTTTTAAGTCAGGGTTTTCCATGGATGTTTTTCCAACTGAAAATACTCTGAGTTTCACTTTATCAATTATAAGTGGGATAACAGAATAGGGGAGAGAGAACATGCTATTTCTTCTTTTGGAATGATAAGCATTTGAACTACATCCTTGAGGATTTCATTACTGATCAGCTTTATATTATTACATTTAAACCAGCAGATAAATGATGGATAAATTCATATCACAACCAAGCATAACCTTTAAGCCATTTATGTTTTTCTAATTTTGCCACCTTCTCACTTCTTTTGAATTTGATGAAATGAAGCAATGATTCAGAGAGTGAAAAGAGGGGTACATCCAGGGACCAAGGTTACCCAGTGGGCTGAAGCTGAGGAATTCTGCAGAATGTGAATGATAAGCTTCAGGGAAAACTGAGGCTTGACTGGGGGGAGGAACATGGACACTAGCCAAGGAAAAAGGGCTTTATCCTAAAAAATCAGTTCCCCAGAGTTCTCCTGGCCTTAATAATCACCAAGTCTGCTTGTTAAATAGGGATTCCTAGGCCTATTTCCTGAAAGTTCAGACCCCCAAAATCCAGGGCTTAGTCCTGGAATCCCTAAGATCTCAGGTGAGTCTCAAGGTTAGATGAGTTTCTGAAGCACTGCCCCAAACACAGGAAGCTGCTCGAGGCTTTGAGGCAGAACAGAATTTTGCTGAGATCATACGGAGTCAGATGCAACTGAGTGAGCTCCGGATAGGAGTGGCATCTCGAGGAGCATGGAGAGCAATGTAAGGACAACCACGAGCCGGGGTGCACAGCACGCACAGATATACTGTGAACCCCGCACCACATCTCTGCATTGACAGGGCTGTTTGGTTCCTCCCAGTTCCTCCCGTCTTTCAAGAAAACTAAACCTCTTCTTATTCAGTCCTTTACCTCCAAGTTTAGCCTTTTCTGTGTTCTGGGGCCAATTTGTTAAAGAATCATGGAATTCCCAGAGGACACCCCTAATCACAGTCTGCCACTGTAGAAATGGAAACACAAAGGGGTGATAGGGCTCACTCTTTAGGGTCCACCAAGTGTTGAAGGGCTGGCCAAGGTGCAAGGTATGGGTGACCAGTTGTTGGGGGCACTCATCAAAAGAGCTGGAGCAAGATGCTGCCCCATCAGGAAGAAGGAGCTGTCCGCACGCCCTGCCCCCAGCGCACCCCAGCAGGTAGGTCTTTGCAGGCTGGAGTCTTTCAGCTCCATAGATCTCCCTGTGTGGCAAGTTGCTTCCTTTGGCTTCCTTTAGGGGAGTTTCTGGGTGACTTTGTATTTAAGTACAACTTATTTTAAGTACTTATTTTAATCAGAGATTCTTCAATATCTGCAATAGCTCCTCTGAAACACATCTAATTAAAAAAGGGAGGAAGATAGAGGAAAGGAAGGAAGAGAAAGATAGAGATAAAATGAGAAGATAAGTAAACCAAAACCGTTCTCATTCTTAAAACTGTCCCATGCACCTTGAGCAGATCATGTTCCCACCGAAAGTCTCTCTAAAAATGATGGCCCCAGGATAGAGTTCTTAATTACTTGCCTTCAGCCCCCTTAACTACAAAACACCAAATGACACAGGGTAAGGAAATGAGTAAAGACAAGAAAATCAACAGGCCCATGCACACTTATTGACATATGTCGAGCCAGGTGTATTTATGACCTTAACTGTTCGTGTGGAGCAGTATCCATGCTGTGAAATGAGACTCAGAAAGTCAACCTTTTGATTTTTCTATGCAGCAAGTGCCCCAGCTTCACCTCGGGAAATGATCAGCCTCAAAGAAAGGAAAACAGACTATGAGTCCACTGGCAGCAACGCCACCTACCACGGAACGAAAGGAGAGCACACCTCTAGGAAAGACACCGTGACAGGTGAGCTCTGCTCCGTGTGTTACCCCCTCGGAGCTGGTGGCTAGATCTGGGACAGGGAAGAACACTGGGCCATCAGACTTCAAGCTGTGCCTGACAGCTCAGCAGGGCTTAGCAGCAAGCAGGTCACTTGAGAGCTTGACAGTAAAGACCCCCAGGGACTGGAGATAAGGAGATTAAGCCAGAGGTGTAAAAATTTAGCATTATTCCTGAAAATAGCTAAGAGAAAATGTCCTCTATACACATTATTGTCAGTCTTTCTTTATCTACCTCTTTCCTCTCACTTGCCCAGCTCTTAATATTCTCTCAAATTACAGAGAGAAGTCATCATAGGTTTCTTCTTACTTGGCATATCAAGCTTTGCCCATTAGCAATGAAGGGAGGAGCAAAAGGATAAAAAATGAAAGAAAGGGGAGAGGAGAGGAGGGACAGGAATGGAGGGGAGGGGAGGAATAGGGAAGACAGCAAAGGAAGAGAATTTAAGGGAAATTTATTTCTATTGAGACATTTTCTCCTTTTACCTTGAAACTGAACTCCCAAGAAGATTCATTAGAACCAATGACCACAATTTCCCTGAGGAGGAATTGATCTTTCATGCTCCTCATCCTTCACTACCCCAGTCATACCCACTGTCTCTCCTGTCTCATCAGCTGGTACTCTGTGGAGGCCAAATGGGTGCCCATTACCACCCCTGCAGTGTGCCCTGCCCAGGGAGTTCAATACCCAGACTTGACCTTAACTCTGCTTTTATTCTGTGCAGCTCTCCTTGGGGCAAGGTTTTGCCTTTCACATCCTCATCCCCCCCAGGCTCTCCACACACTACTTTCCACCCTCATTTGCCCCTCCTCCAAGGACCTGGGGGTACGGATGCGGAGGGGGTTATTATGCCTTGGAAACAGAGCTGCCAGAGTCATTAGGGTCTCTAAGGACTCATACCCTTCTTTGCCACACAGATGTAGAGATCTGTCCCTCCTGAAAACTGGCCATGAGGAACAGGGCTTTAACAAAAACAGGGCCTGATTGGGCCAGTCATTAAACTGGGGTGCAAAGAGCATGACTCTAAGCACACACTGAGGCTCTGTTATCAGAAAAATCTTAGAAGCATGGGGTGTGTTTCTCTAATATTTAAGTGCAGACCTGCAGGGAAGCAGAACAGTTGAGGTGGATGATTTATGAAGATTTCTGCCAGACCAGAATAGCTAAGCAAATGTTTCTAATGGTAAATGTACTTACCCCAGAGGCCGTGTTTCCCCCTAGTAATTCTGCACGGCTCCACAGAGAGAGGCATAGTCAATAGATGCTCACGATCCCCACTCCTAGGTGGGCACTCTGCCTCCAGGTGCAGTTACAGAGCAGATGTCTCAGCCTCACTCCTGAACACTCACCTGGATGGGAGAACTGAGCTTGTTACCTAGGATGAACCTTATCATTTTCATTCACTGGCTTTTCCCCCATCAATGTCACCCCAGCTGTGGAATAAGGAAAGTTGTGAATGCAGATGCTGAGTCCCTAGAGTCACCACACTCAGCGGACAATCTGATTTGCTCGGATTGCTCCAGAGCAGTCGGGACACTAAACTTACCTGACACACTCAATTTGCGACTATTATTGCCTGAGGTAGCCACCTCACCAGCAATCTGGAATGACAAATTGAGATGATTTAATCATAAGAAAAATTATGAAATTGCCTGCATTGTTATTTAACTTTTCTCTTGAACTTTCTTGCCCAGTGGAATCATTTAAAAGGCTTTTAAATGTGAGAGTTTGCGTTCAGATAATTCCAGTGGTAGATAATCATGCCCTGCGCACATAATAAACTAAAAATAAAATCTGTTTCTGATGTGTAGTCTTCCTAGAAAATAGCAGGGATCTCAACAGCTCTACTATTGAGATAATGTAAATTTTCAACCTTATATAGAGGCTTAAACAGCTTTGTTCTACTTAATTTAAAAATACAATTCAATAATACACTATCAATCATGTAGCAAGCCTAGAAGGACACTACTATCTTTATTGAACAGCATGTTTACACGGGAAGGTTCCCTTAAAGCTAACTGTGTAAGAGGTAGTTGTTGTTATCACATTGGTGATGGTGATGGTGATGGTGGTGGTGCTGCTGCTGCTGGTGATGGAGGAGGTATCAGTGATGGCATTGTGAATGAGGGAGTATCGGCAGTGAGGTAAATGGAGATCCTGGTGTTGCGGTGAGACAGGTGGTGGCATTCACCACTTTCTACAGTGATTTGAATAAGCCCTCACCCATGCCAGGTGAGAGCCAGCAAACCATGGAGGAACGGAAAGGATGGATTGCCAACCTCCCCTCTGCCACACTTCCCCCAGTGCCCATCATTCCAGCGTTTACTTGCAGATCAGATTTCGTATGACCTCCTCGTCAAGAGCACTACTTTTTCTCATTCACCAGTAAATCCAAAGGACACAGAGTTCAGCGTGTTGAAAAACCTGAAAAATGGCCACTTTCTCGTTTCTAAGACATCAGTGGATGAGTATGTCTTACCATTTTCCCCAAAGCAAACATTCTTTCTGCTGCGGGAAAACCATGGGAAGCTTCACCCTCAAAATCAAATGAAGGGAAAGCTTAAGTGAGGCAGTTCCTTGCCTAGGTTATAGTCTCATCTATGATGTCTTAGAAATATAGATCCATTTAGGTTTTTTTCATTCTAGGCTTCCCTGCACCCCCTTTTCTGGATTCATTTTCTCACTTAGATGGAGTCTCTTAAAATGTCTCTCTCTCCAGTGCTTCTTTGCCACAGAAGAGTCTTCAGAAAGCCAAAGTCAGCTGCTCGTTCAGACGTGCAGGACTGTTATGGCTTTTTCTTGCCGTCATAATCCCCTGGGAACATTACGCATTGAGAAGCACATGTCACAGGAGGGCTGTGTGATCCTGGCAGCTACACAGGCTGACTTTAAAAATTCACTGGGGGATTTTACCCTGCACTCTAAGTTTCCCAAATGCCTTTACATCAAATGGTCTGGTCTGTTTTTGTCAGTGTCTCTCATGCCTTTGAAAGCCATTCTAATCTTTAATATGCTGATTTGGTTGGAAACAGGGGCCTATAAAAGATGGAAAGGCACTTTCCTGTGAGTCTACTCTGAGCTGCTTGCAGGGGCAGAGCATTCATGAAGGTGTCTGTTTTATGGGTCTGCAAAGGACACAAGTTCAGTCTCAGCTGCACAGTCTCCTCCAAACAGGTGAAGTGGACAGAGAGCAGGAGGAAGGAACTTCAGTAGAGACAGCTTAGCTCAGAAGCCACAAACACAACAGGGAGGGAAGCTGGGGCTATGATAGTGCACGGTCTACCAAATAAAATTGTATTTTATTCCAACAGAAAATTTTTTCACCTTATTCTTGAAGTGACATTTTCCATCAGCAAACTGTAGCTCTGAAGGCAAGTTTCCTAGGTTTACTTGTATTCATTGATTTATTCATTCAGCAAATAAAGCATCTATTCTGTGAGCATCCATCAAGGCCAGGCACTGTCCCAGATGCTGGGGTTTCCTACAAAAATATCAGGACAGACTGATCTCTGTCCTCACAGGGCGTCTGCTCTCATCCGTGAAAGCAGATACACGAGATAAACAATAGAACAAACTCACCAAGAAGGTGAGTTTGTTCTATTTTTGCTCAACAAAAATGTGTTGAGCTCAACACATGTGTTTGCTCAACACATAGTGTTGAGCATGATAGGGAAAATAAACAAGGTAATGAGATAGAGGGTGTCTAGTGCCTAGGGTTACTTTATCTGACAAAGTCAAGGGGGAGAGATTTGAGCCAAAACCTACCCATCAGCCAGGAGAGGCAGTCCAGAGTCTGGGGGAAGCGAGTTCCAGGGAGCAGGATTAGCCAGTAAGTACAAGATCCCTGAAGCAAAATAAACTTGGCAGGCGCAAGCTAGGAAAGTGGGCCAGCATAGCTGGGGCTCCCCGAACAAGGGAGGATGAGTGAGAGATGCTGCAGAAAGTTAGGCAGAGGCCAGGTCACTCATAGGCCATAATAGGGAGCTTGCTTTTTATCATAATCCAATTTGTCTAACGAGATGCCCACTTGGCTATTGGGAAAAGATGGACTGGGGAAGCAGGGATGGGCAGAGCAAAAGCTGGGCCTTCAGGGAGGCGGCTAGAGCATTGGTCCTGGCACAGGATGGTGTTTTTCACAGTGATACAGTCAGAAGTGATGTGTATTCAGCTGGAGTCTGTCTGAGTGGTGTTTAAAATCGAAAGCAGGCTTTCAGCCCTCACTGCTCAAATACAATTTCCCAAGTGGAGCTTTATTGCACAGCTGTTATGTGCTCTTAGTAATAACTGCAGGTGAGATGATAGGTTACAGCGACTTTGTGTCTAGACTGGCCTGTCTCTATGACAGAAGACATGGTGTGTCATCCTGTTTCATTATCCCATAGATACTGGAAGCAAAAGATAAGCCCTTCTTTACTTCTAGAGTGTTTTATACCCCAATGGCTTGTACAAAAAATGTTTTCAAGATCTTTCTTTAATCATAACCTTATCATTGCTATGAAGGGGTTGGTACCCGGGGCCCTCCCTCTGGGCCTGTGGCATGAGCCTCATAGGTTCCAGGTGAGAAAGTGGGCATATGAGCACCCACCCCGCCAAGGCCTTTGGAAGCTGCCTGTAACTAGAAGAGACATCCCTTCCTTTCAGCTAGGCTGCACACAAGGCAGAATGGGGGCTCCTGTGTCTGCCTCACAGGATTCGAAAGCCACAGCCTCCCAGACTCCCAGGCCCATGCAGGTGGTGCTTCCCGCCTGCCCTCCAGGCCTTTGAGAAATGAACTGCCTGAAAGATGGCCGGGAGCTTCTGCGAGCTCAAATTAGAAATTTCATTCTTGTCACTCTCCTGCTGAAAACAAAGCTGCTGATACGGATTCCTGCATGCTTCAGTGCAAGTGACAAGCTTTCATTATCTCCCAGTTTTCACCAGAAAGGAAGGCCATAAAACCTGCAAAATGACCATCTGTTTGTCGCACCTACCCTGACCCTGTCTGCAATCTGAACATTAGTGCAGGAGGCTGACAAAATATGGGGATTTTATAGAAGAACTGTGCTTCTTTCTTACTATCTGTATGCAAAGTGAAGCGTTTGGGGCGAAGAATTTCTTCCACTTGGAATGGTCCATGAGAAACCAGGCGGGTTAGAGCAAGAAGTTGCTTTGAACACCATTAGTCCTCCATTAGAAATTGTGCTTTCTTTACTAATACATTTGTTCCCTTTGCTTTCAGCTCAAAATACTGGAATTTCAACTTTGTATAGGAATTCATATGGTGCGCCCACTGAAGACATCAAACATAACCAGGTAAAGGAGATACAGGACGTTTGTATTTATTTTTCCCTTCAACTTGTGTGAACAGTCCCGGAATTGTCTAAATAAGTTCACTTCTATCTAGCATGCCTAAAGAATAATAATTATTTAAAGTCCTGTTCCCTGCTTCCCTTCCCTCAGACATCACCCCGCGTACATTTGGGTGGTGGCAGTCATTACAATAGCCTCCAATTTGAAAAGAGTCTTAGATTTTACCACAACCACACACATAATTTTGTGGTGGAAAACAAGTTTTCTACTGTGATGCAAAACTAAAAGAAAGAAGGCAAGCCCCAATTACACACACATAAGATGCTGGTTACTAGACAAATTGCCTAATTACTAGACAGGAATTAAGCAGTTCCTATAACCCAGCCAAATCTCATTCAGAAGAAAGCATTCATTATGAGTGATAGTTATTAACCAGACAGACTCATCAACTTCAATATGAACAGCTAAATAGAATGCATTTAAAGGGCCTTGCAACTCAAGGTCTAGTTGAAGCAGCAGCACCAATGCCACCAGGAGCTTGTTAGAAATGCAGAACAGATTCTTCTCTGTCCCTAACCCCAACTTGTCCAAGGTCTCCAGCATCAGACTCACATTTTATCAAGTGTTTGAGTGACTTTTGTGTCTATCCAGGTTTAAGGAGCTCTGGGATGGTAAAATACCATCCCTAAAGGGATGGCCTCCCTAAAGAACTGACCTAAGTTTGTGTCTGTGTGTTTTATTCAGCAAACATTCGCTGAAGCCCATTTGCTCTGCAGCTTCTATGGGGACTATAAAAGCCAAAAGGCACAGCCTCAGCTCTGTCATTGATGAATAACCTCATACTTTTCTCCCCCTTGCGTGATCATCATGGAAAGAATGGCATTCCTTGAACCTGTTGGCTACTAACAACCATTGCCAGAATGGGCTTCTTGCTGATAGATTCCTCTCGTGCATCAGGAAAGCTGGGCTGAAAAGATAAACCCAAAACCTGTTTTCTTGATCACAGTCCCCAGATAAAAGTCGACATGGAAGGACAGTGGGTTGTTTTTGAACATTTCTCAACACCCAGCAGGGCAGCATTTCTGAAAAGGAAAGAGACCCCCTTCCAGTGGGTAGAATAGAACCATTTCCAAGGGAAGGAGGAGGAGGACATGACAAGTATCTCCTAGACCTGAAGTTATTTTTGCTCTAATCAACCATCAACAGGAGAAAGGAGAGTGGTTAGAGGAGTTGTCCTTTTGCCCTCAATTTTCCAGTTCATGCACAGCTGCCCCTGAAACACCTGGTGCTGTTTACAACACCCTAGGGAATGCCCAGACCCTCCTGACACATCACTAGTGTCTACTTGGCCTCCCTCAATTCTCGTCATTGCTAAAAGCAAAGAGGACGATGAATAAATAAGTCAGGTAATGAACCGTAGAGCAGAGATCACCAGGGGTGGCTCCAACTATTCACATGTCAAGATGCCTGCCCAAACAGAGGGGAAATAGAAACAAAAGGTATGGAAATGCCAGCTCTGTTTATGGAAATCCACCCTTTTTCTTTTAACAAATATTAGGAACTGTGAGTAAACTGTCCCCAGCTTTTAAAGATACATATAGGATGTGATAGGACCCTGATCTGCATCCAAGAGTAGATTAGTGTTTAGTTTCGGTAGCTCAAGAAAAGCTTGTCACCAGAGTCAGCCTATTCTACACCTGCCATTCTCTCATGGAATTCTGCAATTGTTGGCAATGAAGAAACACCCCAGTGTGACCTAGAGGTCCTTGGCATCTTATAGTGTGGCTGCTGGAGGTTCCAAAGGACTGCTTGCAATCTAGATATAGAGGATTGTCCATAATGGTGGTAAGGGCACATTCTTTTCACCTAAGCCTCTCCGGAGCATTTAAACAAATTAGAATTAATGGGCGAAGATGTCGTCTCCCCAGCAAGAGAGAGCACAGCCTACTGTAGCCCTTTCCCCCAAGGGCCTCAGAGTGAATTTGACTCAGCCTCAGTGTGAACGTCAAGGCCACAGGGTCTCAGGCAAATGCTGCTGGAACCCTCAGGCATGGGTGCCAAGCTCTGCACCACTTGTCAGCCCTGGGGAGATGTTGTCGGCAGAGCTGAGTCCTGTGGCCATCATCTAGTGCTGTCATTATTCCCTGAGCAGGTCCAGCAAAGAGAAGTAGACAATCAGATTGTTAACTCCATTCTAATTTTTAAATGTCAACCAAAAATAGTTGTTTTTCCTCTTAAAAATGTCCAAGGGAATCATTATAACATACTATGACCCTGGTGAGAAGAAAATAAAGTGTTTTACTTATTTTGGACTCTTATTAGAATAAACTTTGAGTCTACCTTCAGGTCCCTCTTGGGAAATAAATTAAGTTTGATCTTCCTAACCATCTGAAAAAGGAGACAATTTAGTTGTCTTCCAACGGGTGGGTCTAGACACCACCTTGTAGACATCATCTATAATTCGGATTCTCTGGCCTCGCATTCTCTGAATGCGTTCATCTGGGGATCTTCTCTGTACCCAAAGTGACCTCACAGCCTCTCAGCTGGTGAAAGGCCAGCTGGAACGATTTAACCAGGTGAGACAGTCTGAGTTTATTCAGTTTCAGTGTCAAAACTTCTCCTCTGCTACACACTCTAGTCTCGTGGGTGTCCTAGTTACCAACTAGGCCTCACAGCCATTCACAGCCACCTTCACAGCCATTCACTGATGGCTGAACAGTGGATCCTCTTAGAGAGGAAACAATTCCCTGGTGGACATTGGGTTCAGGTGGATCTCTGAGGATGTGGCATCAGCAGCTCATGGCCAAGTAAGGTAGGGGCCTGAGCAGTAGCTGTGAACCAGGCTTCCCAGGAGTCAGAGGAAAAGGGGCAGGGCTGCTGCTCAGCTGTGGGACTACCTGGGACTCTAGTCTTATTTTCAGTGAATTCCAACTTTAAGGACTCCTAGACAAGATAACCATGAGTGCGAAATAAGGTTGGTGATCCTTGGTTTTCATGTTTGGAGCCAACAGGTTACAGACATTGTTTTAAGAGTTAACTACTTAAACATTCCAAAAATTCTACTGAGTTTATACCAGTCCATTTCATCCTTATAAAGAAAAATAGAATATACAACTGTATATATGCAGATAGCAACAGAATTTTTGTTCATGAACTAGAAGCAAGGGGATTTGGTGTTTTCATTCTGATTATTATTCATGACAACAGAAGAGCATCTTGAGTGCCTAGCTGGTTTTCTTAGTCTCACTTCCATGTGGGCGGGACAGAAACAGTTGTTCCCCAGCAACGAAGAAACTGACAAGGGTGAGGTTTGCCTTTGGTCACCCGGCTTGGAACTGGCAAAGACTCTAACATGGTTCTCCTGCCCTCTTATCCCATTTTCCCCGCTCTGTACCAGTGGTTCTCTAATTTAAGCATGAGTCAGCTAGAGCCAGATTACGGAAGGGAGGGAAGGAGGAAGGGAGGAAATAGAAGGGAAATTGAGAGCTAGAGAGAGAAGGAGGGAGAAGGGACAGAGACATATACATACATATGTTTATGATTATATGAAGATTAATAAAGAAGAATTTGTTAAATGTTGAATATAGTGCCCAAAGAAATAGAAACACAGTAAATTCTAGTTCCCTTCCTGTATGATTTTCCAACACTCCCAAGTCTAACCCTTTGCACGCTCTGTGCTTGGGTAGCAGCACAGTGTTGGAGTGAAGAAGCTAGACATGAGCACACAGCTCTTCTGAGAACAGAAAAGGGCACCTTAGCTCAGTCTGAGCAAGGTTTAGTTGTACACATTGCAGATTAGTTCCAAATGCCTCTTTCATAGCCAGGCTCTTAGCCCAACAAATGCCTGCACTCTGTGGACTTTCACAGGTAGACAGAAGCCTCATCCATTCAGCTCCCCCTAACTAGAAGCATGGCGCATACTGGATGGCAGCTGTGATGAAACTCACCCTTTCTTTGAAGAACAGGTTGATTACTAGTATAAATCAATTACCTATAAGAGGGAGTTTCATGTACTTGAGAGAAGAATTATGTGCGGGCCATTAGAAGCATTCATTTACACACAACGTGCTAATTACAAATCATTATCTATTAACTCAGATCAATTTCTGGAGGACGTTTCCATGCTGTACCTTAGTTAAATTAATAGGGAATTACTGAATTGGCTTGAAAGTGATCAAACTGTGTTTCTTTAAGAGTGTTTTATCATTCACATCAGACCTCCTCCCTGACTGTTGCACATGAGCAAAGCCTTGTGCATGCCTGTAAGCACCAGCTGTGGGACTGGCCTTGACCCCAGCCTTAGGAAGTTCTGCTCATTTCAGGGACATGGTCTTAGAAAGGAACCCCAGAAGGGAAAGGGATAGCTAGACCATCCTGACACATGCAAACGCTCAATATCAGCCCATGAACACGCTTTGTCTTACTGTTCCCTCTGCCAAGCAGAGGGAACTAATTTTGACTTCACATATCTCCATGGCTCCTGTGATCCCTTTAACCTTTGAAAGGTCCCCTAAAAAAAAGGACAGCAACCTGCAGAGGACAGGAATGCAATCAGGGAGAACTGAGGTGGGCTGGGGGACATGAGGCAATTCTGAAGATCCCTCACCCGCTAACCAAAGCCTTCATAATTTCACAGCATTCTCAAGTTCCATCAAGTCTGAATTGAATCAAGTCGGAAACATTTCGGCCCTCCAGAGTATATTATTCTAAATTTGGAGTGGATTCTCTCTTTTTATTATGTGCTTCTCTGTGTATCTTTCTAAGGCTGTGGTACCTGTCCACTGAGGCAGGTGTGATGGAATGGCCCTCCTACCAAGAAGCCTATTCCTCAAGAGAGGTATTGATCAGAGCTCTCTGCCCTGGCAGGAAGATACCTTGAGTGGTCATGAGACCTTGTACATCTTCACTGTCTCTTTGTCTGGGACGACAACACCTGGCTGTAACAGAGAAAAAGCAGGAAAGATGAAAATCAACTCCTGTGTTCTGTACCATCTCCTGTATACCTCTGTAATTTAAAAAGCTTATCTAGTAAAATGGTGCAGCTGCTGTGGCAGTTTGGAGATTCATCAAAAAGCAGAATCACCACAAGATCCAGCAGTTCCACTTCTAATCCTTTAAAAGAAAGGACTCAGACTGATAGAATCTGGTACACCATGTTCATTGTAGCATTATACATAGTAGTCCAAAGGTGGAAACAAGCCAAGTGTCCATCAGCGAATGAAGAGATGAGCAAATGTGCTATCTTCCTACGTGGAATATTAGCCTTACAAAAGAAGTATCATGCGCATGCTTGTAACATGGATGAACCTAAGGATATTATGCTAAGTGAAAGAACCAGACACAAGAGGATAAATACAATATGACTCCACTTACATGCAGTATCTGGGATATTCAAATTCATATAGAGACAGAAAGTAGGATGGTGGTCACCATGAGTTGGAGGAGGGGAAAATGGGGAGTTATGCTTAATGGGGACAGAGTTTCTGTTTGGGATGATGAAAAGATTCTGAAAACAAATAGTGGTGATAGTTGCACGGCACTGTGAGGGTACTTAATGCCACCAATTATACAGTTAAATGGCTAAAATGGTAAATGTCATCTTATGAATATTTTACCACAGTAATTATTTTTCAGAAAAGGTGATCTAGAATGGGTAGCATGTAGACCCTGGAACCAATTTGTTAAAAGACAGGCAATCAGTAGCTGGCGATATCTGGGGACACGCCATGCTGGTGAATGTCTGGGTGACAGGCAGTGTCTCGCCTCTGAGGGAGGGTGGAGTGCCCAGACAACAGAGGAAGTGGGATGGGGGAAACGCACTGACCCAGGTGGATCTTCTCTCCCCTGCAGGTTTCAGCACAGCCAGTCCCACAGGAGCCCAGCAGAAAAGATTACGAGACCTACCAGCCGTTTCAGAATTCCACAAGAAATTACGACGAGTCCTTCTTCGAGGACCAGGTCCACCATCGCCCTCCAGCCAGCGAGTACACCATGCACCTGGGACTCAAGTCCACCGGCAACTATGTCGACTTCTACTCAGCTGCCCGTCCCTACAGCGAACTGAACTATGAAACGAGCCACTACCCTGCCTCCCCCGACTCCTGGGTGTGAGGGGCGGGCGGCACGAGGCGCTCCGGGAACAGTGCATGTGCATGCATACCACAAGACATTGCTTTTTTTATTTTTTTCCCTGCAAATTTAGTTTGTTAAAGCCTGTTCCATAGGAAGGCTGTGATAACCAGTAAGGAAATATTAAGATCTATTTTAGAAAGCTAAATGAATCGAAAGTTAACTTGGACATCAGTAGAAAGCTAAAGCGATCCTAAAGATGACCTTGTGACACCTTTCTAGTTTGCGCTGTAAGGGATAACCAAGTGCTGTGTACTGAGCGTGGCCAGAGGTGGCACACGGGGCGGCCGTGGCGGCCGGGGCAGTGGGGCGGGAAGCTTCTAAGCACAGAGGCAGGCAGCACAGGTCACACACGTCAGAGGGACGGCTTCTCACGCTTTGTTTACTCTCTTCATCCGTTGTGATTCTAGGCTTCCGGTTGCATTGGGGTCCCTCTGTACAGCAAGATGTTTCTTGCCTTTTGTTAATGCATTGTTGTAAAGTATTTGATGTACATTACAGATTAAAGAAGAGAAGCGCGTTGTGTATATTACACCGATGCCGCAGTGTTTCCTCATCTATGGTTCTAAATATTGCTTCGATCTCAAACTTTTGAAAGATGTATGGATTTCCAGCTTTTCTTTTTCTTATTCTCAGTATGTTTTAACAAAAAAAATGGGGAAAAAGGAATATTTAGCAGTATTGTTCGTTCTGATATGTGAACTTGTTTGTGGCAACTAAGCAAGGCATCCAGCAGTTCCTGACAATTAACATACGTCATTCCACACTCCTTGTCAACAAAGTGCTTTTTCACTGCCTAAAATTTTAGATGTAGATATTTGAAATAGATTTTTTCATTTATACCAGTTTTCTTTATGATGATACAGTGTTAAAAGGAAATAAATTACAATTGATCTGTCATCCACATTTGCTAAGAATGTCTATTTCCAAGGACCTATCTTACAAAATACACATTCTTGCTTGTGTGTCTGTGCGTGTGTGTGGGTGTGTGTATGTCCACGTATGTATAAAAATGACCTGTGTGAGATTTTATTTTGACAGAAGCGATTTCTTCGGCTGTTCATCTTGTACAACCTCCGTTTTTGGTTTTTGGTATAAATGTACATCAGTTTGTTCCTTCCGTACTCTATCTATGCTTCTGACCATCTAGTGACTCAGGATATTAGGCCAGTTGAAGTGAAGTTATAGGATTTTCACACATTCACACCTTCTCTGATACCAACTCTTTCTACAGGTCCATTTCCTTTCCTGTTTTATGCCCTCAGAACACGAGAAACCATGGCCAACTCAATAATTTCACTTTGGGGCCAATTACTTGAACTATCCACAGAAAATGTAAACTGCTCGCCTTATTCCTCCCAAACTTTTTTTGTTCATGTGGCAGGGAGCAGTAGACTATGATGGACTAGATTATTGAAATTGAACTTGAAGCGAATGTTAGAATAGTGGTTAACAGAGCTCAGAAATAAGGCTCACCATTTAAAAGAACACGGGCTGTGGGTAAATTAGCTTTGCTCTTTAGATGCAAGTGACTGAGGCCAATAGGTGCCTAGTAAATGTTAACTGTTCTTGGAAAAAAAATAAAACATTAAATAACAAAAGAAATTGGCTGCCATCTTCCTTTAAAACTTGTTCCCCTTCACTCCACATAGTTTAATTCAGCTCCAAGTCTAAACTCACTGTTTCCTTCTCCACATTTAAAAACAATCAAAAGAGTCTTTTGTTCATGCATGTTTTTGTGAATGAAAAGCTAATTTCCAGCATACAGCTATAGACAGAAATTTCCATACGCATTGTCCTACAAATTACCTACAGGTTGGATCCTGTTGGGCTGTTTACTCTAGGACTCCACAGTTCTGGATTCCCTCCCAGGAATGCTTCAGTCCCCAGAGAGAGAGAGAAAGATATAGCATCAAACACAATGTTTCCACTTCATTCATGTCATGGAAGGAAATAGTAGACGTTTATGGAGGTAGAGATTGAGGTATAGATGTGACTGTCAATATCCCAACAGCTGGTTTAACTTTTCCAAGGGTAACAGTCAGACACACTCCCTGGTTTGAGTCGTACGGAGGGAAGTGAATGCAGGAGTTAAAAATTCCTCCCAGCAGGAACTTCTTATTTCCTTTATGATTTTGAGTCTCTGCACACCTACATTTGCAACCCTTGAAGACCAGATGTCTCTGTTGCCTGGCATCCTTTCTCTGAGAGCACTGTGCCAGGCTGGGATGACCTACTTCAACCAGGAGCTCCAGCATGAGGTAGAGGAAGAAGAAACAAAAGTACATAATTACTGCTTCTCCATTTCTAGAACTCTCAGCTCCACACCTCCTGAGGAACTCATTGGCATTGGTCCGCGGGCCCTGTCGAAGATAGCATCTAAGAGCATTTGTAGCAAATGAAACACTGCTACAAATGGTGTAGATGAATAGCCCCAGCTTCCAATTGCCAGATGTCAGAGGAGAAGCGCTGCATGGGTTTGCCAACAGCTGCTTTGCTGGTCCAGACATATTGACAAGCTCCATTAGTGAAACATCCCAACCACATATTCTGTCCACTGAAGAGCTAAGATTCTGAAAGGCAGCTAGCTTCACTTACTTTCCCAAGAATTTTTAAACCTGAAAAAAAAAACTGTTGGCAGTAGCACGCCTGGGGCCAGAGTGTGCTCATGACATGGAGTGTGCTGTTAGGACCCAGGAGGGAGGGGCAGCTAAACTATGTTATGGAATGAACACACACAGACAAGGAAAACTGTACAGGTTCCAGCACAAATAATGCTCCTTTTATATTCTAAAATCTTTTATTAAAAATCATAAGTATGTAATCCTGTAATGTAACAATATCACACTCAAGCATTTTAGGTGAAATGTTCAATTAAAACTATAAATTATTACACCCATATTATTACCCTACCAACCACACTTAAGTAGGCCTTACTTCTGCTGGACCCTGTGTTTTTAAACAGTTCCATTTTGTCTTAGACTGTTCTAGAGACATCGAAAAAAGCAGAAAGGAGAAGTCCCTTTTAGGTAGAAGTACACAGGGATTCAAATTCACTAGCACAGTTACTAGGGTATTGTAAACAATTTTATGTGATTAATTTTGACCCTCACAAAAGTTGAGAGAGCTTCCTAGAGTCAGTGGTAAAGCAAACAGATATTTTTTAAAATAACAGGACTAGAGCAAGAAATCTTTCCATTGTTAATATGTAAACATAGATAGTATTTAATTAAGGTTGCTAGATTCAACAAATAAAAATGCAAGACATCCAGTTAAAATTAAATTTCAGCAAAACAGACAATATTTTGTTTCAAATATAAGCATGTCTGATTCAATATTTGGAACATTTTCACACTAGAATTTTTTAATTGTTTTCTAAAATTCAAATTTAACTGGGCATCCTATATTTTACCTGGCAACCCTGAATTTAATCTATTTTTCTGCCATTATTTTTCTAAGGAGTAATGCTTTATAGAAAAATTAAAATCAATTCTGAAATTTATTACTTGATTAATCTCAATTATTGTACTACACTTGATCATAGCCAAAAGGACAAAAAGCAAATCAGTTATCATGGTTGCAACATTATATACTCAAACTGAGGATAATGTTGCCATCTGGCAGTTTCTGTGAAGATCAGATCGGGTTTATGATCAGTGTAATACTGGTGAATGTTTAACAGCTGATTCAAAGAAAAAAATTCTTGGTGTATAGCATTTGCCAATTTCTGTGCTATTCGTGCACACACGATTTTCAAGCTACCAATACGATGTCACTGATTCAGAGTTAGAAGTGATGCTCAGTAATAGGCCAATATTTTAGTTCCAGGATACAAATAAAATGGACATAAATAACTTCAAGAGCATAGGTAAAAGTAAAATGTAGTGAAATAACTGGGTTGTGGTGGATTCTGAGTATTTATTACCTTTGGTTTCACGATCATTGATTTCATTGAAAGTTTCTATAATTCAGTACTAAATCATGGCTGCACTTAACAACGAGCTTGCAAATTCCTCAAAATTTAGCAACCAGCTCTTGCAAGCCAGTAAAGGCCAGCAGCAGCACCCACTGCCCATGACTTGGTAAACTGCTGTACAAATGTGTAATTAACATTCACTCATCCGACCAACATTTATGGAACTTATCCTGTAAGAGGCACGATACAAAAATTCTTGGCAAACGGATATGACGAGGAAAGCAGCCCTGTTCATAAGCACCTGGAGCTTCCTCAGGCAGCGGGTCGCTGCAAAGGAGGGCATTTTCCAAGGGGTGGAGAGTAGAGATGGCCATCACCTGCTGAGCCTCGGATTCCAGAACCGCCAGGAGCAGAAGGCAGCCACACAAATGACCTGTACTGCATATTTCATTTTTCAAAAATGAAGAAATAGAACGATGTTTGCGACCTTGGCTGTGCTGAGGCAGTGGTTCCTGTGTCCCAGCGATAATGTTACACAGTTGCTTCTGGCTACTTCAGATACAACCCTGAGGTATTAATTTCCTATGGCTGCTATAACAAATTACCACCAACTTAATGGCTTAAAAAGAAACAGAAATTTTGTAGCTCTGAAGATAGAAGCTCAAGATAGGTCACCAGAGTTGTATTCCTTTGGGGGCTTGAGGGGAGAATTCGTTTCCCTGGTCTCTCCAGCTTCTACAGGCCACCTGTACTCCTAGATACCACGTGTAAGGCCAGGAGAGAGCTTCCTCAATCAAATTCCCTCTCTCTCTCTCTCTTTCTATGCTGCCTCCCTCTTTTCTCTCATAAGGACCCATGTGATACATTGATAATTTCCTTGTCTCAAGCTCTCTAGTGAAATCACTTCTGCAAAGTCCATTTTGCCATGTAAGGTAACATATTCACAGGTTCCGGGAATCAGGACATGGACATGTTGGTGGGGGGAGGCTAGCTCCTGTCTGTCTACTGCATCTGGCATTCACCGTAGTACCACCATAGAGTCCGGTCTTACGGATAGAGTTGTCTTACCATAGAGAACGTTCTTAAAAAACAGCTTTTTGCTATATGGATATCTAAAGTCCTAGGATAAGTCCCTCAAATAATGTATATTAAATTCTTTGGTGGGTGGGAATAAAACTCCTTTTTCTTCTATTGTAGTATTCTTCTGGAATCTCTGAACAGGTGGTGATTCTCATAAATATTTCTGGTTTTTCTTTAAGAGGATTTTTTTCTAAAATTATTTATGTTAATAATATTTCTGCATTTTGAGGTGGAGGCAGAAAAAGATTAAATACACATAAAACAAATGAAATAGGAAGTGTAGGGATATGTGTAACAAAAGATTAAGTGTTTGAAAATATTTTCCAGCTTTATTGAGGTGTGACTGACACATAAGATTGTAAGATATTTAAAGCATACAGTGTGATAATTTGATACATGAATACATTGTGAAAGGGTTCCCCCATCGAGTTAATTAACATAGCACACATGAAATTCTGCTCAGTAACTAGAATTACAATCACAATTTGGGGCCTTGTATTTTTAAGTCTCATTCAAAGAAACCAGCTTATTTGCAACTGGGTCTTCCTCTGGTAGAGAGAGATGAAGGTTCCCAGTGTGAGTGGAAGTCACGGTATAAATGGGAATATTTGTATATTCCCGTATATATATTCCCACCAGAGGGAACCCCTGAAGACTGGGATTTTCTAAGGGAAGATGGCAAGAAGCCGTTCTCATAGCCCCAGCCAATCCCACCCCCTCACCGTTCACGGCGGTCCACCCTTCTCAACCGAGGCAGGGCTGTGAGGTCCCATTCTGGCTCCGCCTCAGGCTCTGCCACCTCCTGTTTCAACGCTTCCTTGAAAGACAGTCATAACTTTCAGAAACAGGGAAATGTGTCAGTAAAGAAGAGCGCATGCCTTGCTCCTTGAGCACCAAAGTGTGGGATAGATTGTTTGGGGCTGAAATCTGACCCCCAGATTCATATCATGAAGACATGAATCCCAATTTTGAAGATAAGATTGTTTCAAAGGTAATTAAGTTAAATAAGCTCATTCGGAACAAGCCTCATCCAGTAGGATTGCTGTTCCTAAGACAAGATCAAGGCACAGCCATGCACAGAGGGAAGATGATTCGAAGACCAGGGAGAAGACAAACATCTCCAAGCCAAGAAAAGAAGCCCCAGAAGAAATCAGCTCTGCTGACGCCATGATCACAAAATCCCAGCTTCTGGAACCTGGAGAAAATTAATTTCTGTTGTTTAAGCCTCTAATCTGTGCTCCTTTGTGATGGCAGCCAAAGTAGCCATAAAGAGCTGTATTTAAAGCACAGCTGACCACCCATCTTGAGACCATTGAGAGGATAACAGAAAGACATCCCAGTTTCCAAACAGGGCTTTATGAGACTTCCCCAAACATCACAGCCTTTCCTGACTCAGCCCAGGTCCCTGCTGAGCAACCAGGCCAGTGAGGTCACTGATTTCTCCATCCTCTGCCCCAGGTGAGTGCCAAGCAGATGGCATTTCTGCCTCTTCCCTTCCTTTGCCACTCCACCTCTGTGCAAATCTTTCCATTAGGTCTCAGTCCTCTTTAAAAAGCATGTTGTTCCTGGGGACCCTATGAGCTCGTGAAGGTCTCATATGTAGTGCCGAAATTCAGCAATCTGACAAATGTGCTAAGGAACACACTTTTAAAAAACGTGATAACATAGTGGCTTCACTTTATGTGCTGACTTGAATAGTGTCCCCCAAATTCATGCTCACTTGAAAACTCAGAATGTAACCTCATTTGGAAGCAGGGTCTTCACAGATACAACCAAGTAAAGATTAAGATGAGTTCATACAGAATGACAAATCCAACAAGCATGTCTTTTTAAAAGAAACACCGAGAAGAAGGCCATGTAAAGATGCAGACAAAGACTGGAGTGATGCATCCGCAAGCCAAGGAATGCCTGCAGCCCCCAGAAGCCAAAAAAGAGACGTGAAATAAATTCTTTCTCAGAGTGTACACCTAGATTTCTGACTCCAGCCTCCAGAACTGTGAGACAAAAAATTTGTGGAAAGCTAATATCCTTTTTTTTAGGTAATATCACATCTAATTGTAACAAAGAGTCTGACTTCTTTGTTGATCTTTCACTGCTGACTTAAGCCTTTCTCCCCCTTTCCCTTTGGCCCTACAGGTGGATAAACTGATAAGAAGACCTGGAGCTCACTTCCTTTTTTGGTGATAGCAGAAAACATAAAGCTCCCATGCCTGGAAACTTTTCCACACAGCCCCCACCAATTAGCCACTTGTTATAAAGCCCAACCCACCCCCTCCGCTCTGCCCAAGTCAACTTGGACCTGCTTACATCCACCCAGCTCTTCCAGAAAGTCCTCTGAGTGAGTGGTAAGTGTTCTCACAAATTCTCTGGTGCATGGAGAATCATCAACTTTAATATCTGAACCAGATTTGGGAAGGGACGTGCTCGCTGCTTTTGCAGACAGATTGCACAACGCTACCAGAGGGAGAAGGCTTCTCCGGGGAAGATGCTAACATTGAATGGCTGACATCGACAGAATCCAATAGAACCCTTAAGTTCTTCCTCCAGCACCTGGACCACCAAGCTTCATGTTCAAGTCAATGAGCAGAACCACCTCTTTCTTTGAGTTCCTGAGAAGATTCCAGAGGTCTTTGAGACATGTTGCCATCAGCAAGATCCAGCAGTCATTTTGACAGCTTCGTTCAATCATAGCACCACAGATTTCGTGTCCTCTTATTTCAGCTTAACACAATTTTTTGCAGCTTTGACAAGGTTAACTTAATTAGCAAGCAGATGTTACTTTAAAAAAAGAGAAAGAAAATCTCCTGTGAACCTATGGTACACTGTGACTAAGTATTTCTCAGCATTTTTGTTTTGGTTCCAACTTTTCTTGCCATGAGAGCCAGACTTGGCATTTACCTTCTCAGGCCAGATGCTAAATTAAGTTTGAAGACATTTGAGGTGTTCATTATTGATCAGGCTTTTGACACCTGGAGGGAGAATTAAAGAAGCAGCAGCTGGGGTTTTAAAGGTACTGTCTGTAAGCGAGGAGCCACCAAGAATAACAAGTAAACTTTTTAGGTCAGCACGCCCTTGATGTATCACAGTTGGTCTCCCTGCACTCGGAGCAGAGATGATCAAGGAAAGCGCTGCTCTCAGAGCCTCCATAGCCTCCTGCATGGAAGGTGGGAGTAGCTGCCCAGTAGAGTCTTCGCATTAAACAATCATCATGCCTCTACGAAGACATGAGGAGGTCTCTCTCCAGGACCGCCACTGTTCCAATACTGTTGTTGCACGTTGCTGAAAACCTGACCCAGACTGCACTTAGGAAAATGGAATCAATTTTCTCTGCAAATGAAAAGCCCAGAAGTCAGCAGGCTTCAGACACAGCTGGATTCGGGAGCCAGATAAAGTCATCATGAGCCTGTTCCTTTCCATCTCTCAACTCCATCTCCAGCTGTCCTGGCTTTAATATCTGGGTTCAGATGTAATAAAATCTCCAGGAAGTTTGTCACCTCAGCTTAAATCCATTAAGCAGAAATAACTCCACGAGGCAACACCAAAAGTCCCAGGGCATCCCGTTAGTCAACATGGGGTCCCATGCTCTTGCCTGCATGAGTTATTATTACACATGGAGTGAAGGACAGCTCTGAAGACACAAACTGTTTAAAAATTAACATGTACCGAGCACCACACAAGGGGCTTCGCTGTGTATTTTTTATTGATTTTCTTAATCTTAATATTAAAAATATTTTAAAATATTTGTTCTTAAAGCCAAGGAAAGAAAGGCTCAGAGAGGTTAAATAAGTTGTCCAGGGTCACATAGTAAGTGGTGAGGCTTGAAGAGTTAGCCTGGCCTCTGGACTCATACACTTGAATTATAGTGAGACTTAGGGACCATCCAGTTCAAAACAGATGTTCCAGATCCCTGACAGATATTCACCAAGATGTTCACACCCTTCCAGAAACACACACCAAATTAAGACAGTCCAGTTTAATACACTAAGTAGAAAGAAAGTTCCCTATTGTATTGAACGCGCACCTGTTCACCCTATAAGTTACTTTTGCTAGGTCCCCTGGACCCTTAGCCTGGTTACTATTTTTTGCCATGTATAATGTGCACCCACATATTTGGCCCAAGGGTGCAGGAAAAAATCTTTCGTTTTAATTTTTAATTCAATTTTTTATTTACTTGTATTTAGAAACAAAACCAATTATCATATTCTAGGGTATTATTTTGCATACAGATATTGTTATTGCTTTCTAGAGTTAAGTTTTTAATGCATAAGCATAAATAAAAGAATTAAAAACACTTAAATAGATGCAGAATTTGTACTACCCATGTATAATATGCATCCTTATTTTTTCCTAAAATTTTTAAGCAAAAGACTGGGCACTATACGTGGCAAAATATAGTAATTCAACCTAAATTTCCTTTTAGGTTTTTTTTATTTTGTTTATTTTTAGAGAGAGAGGAAAACAAGGAGAAAGAGAGGGAGAGAAACATTAGTGTGGGGTTACTTCTCGTGCACCCCATAGTGAGGACCTGACCCACAACCCAGGCATGTGCCCTGCATGGGCATTGAACCGGCAGGCCAATGCTCAATCCACTGAGCCACAGCAGTCAGGGCCTTTTAGTTTCTTCAATAGTCATAGCACACTCTTATAAATCCTAAGTTCAATCAACTAGAACTCTAATTATATATTTTTAAATATTTTATTGATTATGCTACTATAGTTTTTCCATTTATTTCTCCCCTTTATTGCCCCCCTCCCACCACCATCCTCCCCACCTTAGTTCATATCTGTGGGTCATATATATATATATATAAGTTCTTTGGCTTCTCTATTTTCTATACTATTCCCAAACTCCCCTTGTCTATTTTCTACCTACCACTTACGCTTCTTATTCCCTGTGCCTTTTCCCCCCATTCCCCCCCCACCGCCCCACCACCACTGACAATCCTTGATGTAATCTCTATTTCTGTTAATCTGTTCTTGTTCTAGTTGTTTGCTTAGTTTTTCTTTTTGTTTATTTAGATTCAGTTGATAGTTGTGAATTTGTTGTCATTTTACTGTTTGTATTTTTATCTTCTTTTTCTTAGATAAGTCCCTTCAGCATTTCATATAAGAAGGGTTTGATGATAATGAACTCCTTTAATTTCACCTTATCTGGGAGGCATTTTATCTGCCCTTCCATTCTAAATGACAGCTTGCTGGATAGAGTAAGCTTGGATGTAGGTTCTTGCTTTTCATAATTTTGAATACTTCTTTCCAGCCCCTTCATGCCTGCAAGGTTTCTTTTGAGAAATCAGCTGAAAGTCTTATGGGAACTCCTTTGTAAATAACTGTCTCTTTTTCTCTTGCTGCTTTTAAGGTTCTCTCTTTATCTTGAATCTTGGGTAATGTAATTATGACGTGCCTTTGTGTGTGCTTCCTTGGGTCCAACTTCTTTGGGACTCTCTGAGCTTCCTGGACTTTCTGGAAGTTTATTTTCTTTACCAGATTAGGGAAGTTCTCCTTCATTACATTTTCTAATAAGTTTTCAATTTATTGTTCTTCCTCTTCTCCTTCTGGCACCCCTATGATTCAGATATTGGAACATTTAAAGTTGTCCTGGAGGTTTCTAAGCCTCTTCTCATTTTTTTTGGATTCTTATTTCTTTATTCTGTTCTGGTTGAATGTTTATTTCTTCCTCCTGCTCCAAACCGTTGATTTGAGTCCTGGTTTCTTTCCCCTCACTGTTGGTTCCCTGTACATTTTCCTTCATTTCATTTTTCATAGCCTTCACTTTTTCCTCTATTTTGCAACCATATTCAACCAATTCTGTGAGCATCCTGATTATCAGTGTTTTGAACTGTGCATCTGATAGGTTGTCTATCACTTCATCACTTAGTTGTATGATTTCTGGAGCTTTGATCTGTTCTTTCATTTGGGCCATATATCCTTGTCTCAAGGCACCTGTTACACAATAAGGTGTGGAGCCTTAGGTATTCACCTGGGCTGGGCAACCCACCATGCTTCGGTGTGGAGCTGTATGTGGGGGAGGGGTCAGAGAAGGAACAATGCTGCTTGCTCAGCTCTCTGCCAGCTTTCAGACACTTTGCCTGCTACCCACAAGCAGATTGAGCCCTTCTGGTGCTGATTCCCAGGTGAGTGTGTTCGCATACATTCTAGGGCCCTCTGGGTCTCTCCAGTGAACTCTTGTGAGACTGGGAATTTCTTCTACCACTGCAATTCCCACAGGTTTTTTCAGTCAGAGATTTTGAGGCTTTAGTTCTCTGCACTGGAACCCTGGATCGAAAGGTCTGTCTCCCTCTCCAGTTGTTCCTCCTGGTTTATCCTCACACGAATGTGGGATCACTCAGTCTGCCAGACGCCTCCTCACCCTACCCAGTCCTCCAGCCATAACCCTGTCATGTGTTGTCTCCACACTGGCTGCTTATCTCTGCCTTGCCTACCAATCTGGATAAATGTTTGTTCTTTAATTCCTTGGTTATAGGATTTCCATACAGTTCAATTTTCTGGAAGTTCTGGTTATTTCTTGTTTTTAAATCTGTTGTTGTCCCTTTTTTTGGTTGTGTGAGGAGGCAAAGTGTATTTACCTCCACCTCTATTTTAGCCAGAAGTCTCTAAATGCCACACTGTAGTGATTTTTGTTTGGGGAGGAGGTGTTTGTTTTTGTTTTTGGATATATGAATTACTCTTATCAGGGCCTTCCCTTTTTGCATCTACCTTTTCATTGCATTTGACCTTTTCAATTGCACTTGAAGTTCATGTCATTTGTTTTAACCCTGACTTTTTGTTTTATTTTTAATTTTTTTATTGTTGTTCAATTAAAGTTGTCCCCATTTTCCCCCATTACTCTCCCCTGCCCTACCCATTACGCCCCCATATTCAATCCTCCCCTCCATTATCTTTGTCCATAGGTCCATTATACATGTTCTTTGACCCTTCCCTGCCACATCCACAGTTGGATCCCTTCCTTGACAAAGTCAGGAGGGGAGGTCCAAGACGTCAAAGAAGCATTTTCCAACCTGGTGGACGTGGCATGGAGGGCATATTTACCCCCCGAGTCAATTTTAGACATATCTAAAACGCAGAATAAGAATAGGCCCCCTGCGACAGCCTAACCAAGGCAGACAGCCAAGTTCCTGTTCAGACCAAGAAGCATGGTAACAGTAACTGCAAAAGCCAAAGAATCCGAAATCGCTTGCCAGCTGAAATCACTTGCCAGCTAGAATAGTATAAAAGCTTCAGCCTTACTTTCAATAAAGGTCTTCAGAGCATCACCTGCCTTGAGCTGCGTAGTTGCCTGATTTCCACGCTGACTCCTACCTTCACCTCCAGGGGACCCTTAGACCCCCTGCAGCCGGACCGCGGCACTTCCCAATGTTTTCCCCATTATTCCCCTATCTCCTCCCTTCTGGTCACTGTGAGTTTGTTCTTTATTCCCATATCTCTGGTTCTATTTTGCTCACTTGTTTGCTTTGCTGATTAGGTTCCACTTATAAGTGAGATCATATGATTTTTATCTTTCACCACCTGACTATTTCACTTGCCATAATGCTCTCCAGTTTCATCCATGCTGTTGAAAAGGGTAGAAGTTCCTTCTTTTTTTCTGCTGCTTTGTATTCCATTGTGTAAATGAGCCACCGTGTTTTTGACCCACTCATTTACTGATGGGTACGTAGGCTGTTTCCAGCACTTGGCTATTGTAAATAATTCTGCTATGACCGTTGGGGTGCAGAGGTTCTTTTGAATTGGTGGTTCAGGATTTTTAGGGTATAATCCTAGCAGTGGAATTGCTGGTTCAAAAGTCAGTTCCATTTTCTGTTTTTTGAGGAAATTCCATACTGTTTTCCACACTGGCCGCACCAGTCTGCCTTCGCACCAACAGTGCACTAGGGCTCCCTTTTCTCCATATCAACCCTGCCTTTTTGAATCTTGATTCAGTGGATAAGTGCCCATCAATGCAATCAGCATGACATTATAGGCCTTTATAAGGTCCCGTGTTCAAGAAGAGAGAACCTGTTCAGGACTATGGGAACCCAAGCAACTTTTCAGAGTCAAACAATTTGAGGAGAATATGGTTTAACTTAATGTTTGCAGCCTAAAGGAGCCAGGTGCCCCTTGGCCTGTAAAATATCTTCCAAATTTTATTCATCACAATGGACACATCAGAGATGTTAACATCTCACTCTTAATTTATGAGGTGACCTTCTTTTTAAAAATGATTTTATTTATTTTATTTTTAGACAGAGGGAAAAGGAGAAAGAAAGAGAGGGAGAAAAACATCAATGTGTGGTTGCCTCTCACACACCCCCTACTGGGGACCTGGGCCACAACCCAAGCATATGCCCTGACTGGGAATCGAACCAGCAACTCTGTGGTTCACAGGCCAGCACTCAATCCACTGAGCCACACCAGTCAGGGTATATGAGATGGCCTTCTAAACTTGTACTCTTTCACTACCTAATAAGTAAGTTTGAGTAGGCTACTTTCTTGCCAGGGCCTCAATTTCACCTACTGGCAAATAACAGTATCACACTATATGGATATCAAAGGTATCTGATATCTACAGTTTTTATTCTCACACAAAAAAAAAAGTTCACCAAAGCTTTTACTTCTTATAATGGCTCAGTTTTGAATCTAGACACTGTTCAAAACAATTTTCTACCAGGATAAGCAACAGATAGTTCGATGTCTTACCTCTTCTGTTCAAAGCCCATTCATTTATTTGCTTGTTGATTTTTTTTCTTTCTCCCTAATCCCCTTTCAAAGGTTTATACAACAAAGTAGCTTCTTGCCTGTCCATAAAAACCTCACCAGGTAATTCATGGTGATAATGTACCATTCAGACATTTGCATGTATACCTCTACTCTAAGCAATTCCCACCAAAAAGCCCAAGAGATGCATTTTCAATTACAGGCCAGGTAAAGATGATTTTCTGTTTAAAAGACAAAGAGTTAATGATACCTTATCACAACAGCATTTTCTATCTTCTGTGACAACTTCTTTGTTCAGTTGACTCCTGGGAGCTATTTTTTTCACCAGCATCTTGGCTCAGTTGACACACCTAAGATTCTATCCAGAATCCCACTACAAGTCACCATGGTTCACAATGCTTTTAAAGCATGAGCATTTAGCTAAAAATTGCCCTCATCTCTGCACCATGCCAAGCATGTTCATCTTTCAAAAGAATAAATTATAAGTGCAGTGGGGATATGTTTAGCTTATGAATGTAAAGGAATGAGAAGTTATAAAATTAGTGAAACAAGATGCTCTTTACAAATCCCCTATTAGAGTGAGTCATTTGTCAACTAAATACATCCTATACTTTAGTTACAAATGTCCATTCATGCAAATGTTTATGAAGCCTGGAGACATGTTCAGAAAACACATGACTTATACAGGTCATTAGAATATCCAATAACAATCACCAGAACAAGAAGAGATTTTATTTCAGACAGAAAAATTAGCACAGTTGATGAGAGCAAGAGCTGAAACTCAGACTAAGGAGTTCCTTCACTTTCTTCTGGTCTTTGGAACCAGTACATAACACACACAGGGCATGTATGTAAGTACTCTGATCTACTCGGAAGAAACTATTTGAATTTAGCCTTTCTTTATTTGATAAAGTGATGTTCAACTTTTCATGTACCTCTTTGATAATGATTCACTACTTAATCATAATAACATAGCCAAGACAATGAATTTTTTAAATAAGAGTAGCTGACTCTGGCTGACAAGGCAGAAGTAGTATATACAAGGAGGCTAGTGAAGCAGAATTGAGGTTAAGGCTCAAGGCACAATGCCTAAAACCCAGCCACAGTGTTGCCTGAGGAGACACCTGTTCTTCTGCAGCTTTCTCGGGGCACAGAGGAAAAAGTTCTGTAGCCACTCAGCTGCACTGGCGGCTGCACCAGGGAGGAGTCTGTGCAACCATCTGCTTTGGGAGATTGAATTCCATCCAGAATCTCCTTTGAATCATTTATTTCCCACCAGAAATATCCCATGGCAGAGGGTGGTGGGTTGGACCTGGCTCACCTATCTTCATTAATGCCTTGAAGACAGCTCAGGATCCAAACATTGAAGCCTCTGTCTTAAGAAAACTAGACTTAGACATGTCAAAAATCCACTAAGACATCCTCAGGGATTTAAATTACGTGTAACCATTTTCTTTCATCAGAGAACCAGGAGAAACTGTGAGGAAGGCATCCAGGAGTCAGAAGTCTGTAGCCCATGAGATTCTCCTGATTTCTGTCTAGTCCCACATGTTCTCCTTACATCTAACCTCACTCCCAGCCAGATGCAACAGATTCACTGCAAATGTCAAGTGCCTAGAAAGAGGCCAGGCTTACCCTGCCACCTTAAACACCTGGAAGACTAGACAAACTAAATGCAACAGGGCTTTGGACAAAGGACTGCATGTGAATACCATGAAAGGAAAAAATTACGATGGGCCTGGCAGTTGCAGTGGCACCCTCCCAGGGACAGGGAGAGGAAGAGAGCCTGGTGGTGCTGAAAGAGCTAGAAGTTTGGAAAGGCCAAGGAGGCCCAGGTTTGTGGGACAGATACAGGACAGAAGGAAGCTGCACAGAGCCAAGTGGGACAAGATGCCTCTCCCATTGATCCTGAAAAGTTCTTGCCCCATCTTCCCTTCCTAGGCTCCTCCCAGACGGATGTGTGAATATCCTTATTCTCAAAGATTCTTCAGAATCTTAAGAGATAGCTATTACATTATGGATCTCCTTATTTAGCATAATGTGGTCCAAAAACACATCTTTTGAAGATACATGGGTGTTTCACAAGCATCTCAGGACATACATTTAAAAAATACCATCCCTTGAGTTACTTCTGCAAAGGTACTCAATGATTCAGTCCAAAATAATCTTCTAACCAGCCCTTCTACACCAAGCATTATACTAAGTGGTGGCAAGATTGAGATAATGTCCTTAACCCTTAAAGAACTCATTCTAGTAAGGAGCACAGGTCTGATTTGCACTCTATGAGGTAAAAATTTGATTATCAGATTTTCAGAGGGTAACCTTCTGAAAAAGAAAAAATTCTTATTTCTTAACCCCCGTTTTCAACAATACAACTTTAACCACCAACAATTTATATATTTATTTTTTTTTTTTATTTTTTATTTTTTTATTTTTAATTATAAATTTAAATAAAAATATTTATTTAGAGAAAAAAAAAATAAAAAAAAAAAAAAAATGCACCCCTAGCAGGGTCCGCAACCACAAACCATTTGGTATATGGAACAATGCTCCAACCAACTTGTCCACCTGGCCAGGGTAAGACAGCTCATTTTTAAAGATTCTTTTCATGGGGGAAGTTGTCTCACGTCATTTCTGGTTCTGTGAACACTATGATAGGAAATACTGAATGATGTTAGATAAGTTATTTGGGGTGTTTTGTTTTTATACATGCCAATATGCATTATGAATTTCCAAGGTTAATTAGCAACTGAACATATCTTTTATCTGGCAACTATGACATACTAAGAAACTTATGTTCTAAAGAACTCTCATTAAAGCATTGTGTTTTTATGTGTCCTTTACACATGTTCCTCAAAGACCCTTCCTCCTTTCCCCACCTGTTACCACCTCCTACCTCCCCTTTGGTTACTGTCAGTTTGTTCTTTATATCAATGTCTCTGTTTATATTTTGCTTACTTGTTTAGTTGATTACATTTCACTTATAGGTGAGGTCATATGACATTTGTCTTTGACCCCTGGCTTATTTCACTTGGCATAATGCTCTCCATATCCATCCATGCTGTCACAAAGAATAGGAGTTCCTTCTTTCTGCTGTCCTGTTCCATTATGTAAATGTACCATAGTTTTTTGATATGCTCATTTATTGATGGGCACTTAGGTCACTTCCAGCACTTGGCTATTGCAAATTGTGCTGCTATGAACATTGGGGTGCATAGGTTCTTTTGGATTGGTGTTTCAGGAGATAACTGTACTTGAACAACAATTAAAGGGGAGGGGGGATAAAAGCACTGTGTTCACAGAAAAAAAACAGAATAAGGTTCCTTCACAAAAACTAGGTAATCAAATGTGTGGTAATTGGAAGGAACTTAATGACATTGCTCAAAAGAAAATAACTTCAAAGTTTCATAAAAGATGCTAAAAGACAGTGGGAGGGTAAGGAGGAAAAGCCCAAGGGAGGGTCTACCTCAGCTGACTTTGGGGAGCCTGAAACTGCATAGCAGCATCGGGCACCTGATGAAGTGGGAAGAAGGGTGCACAAAGGGTCAGAAAGAACAGGAAAGAGGAAGTAAGCAAACACATCACATGCTCAGAACAACATCGGAGAATAACAAACAGATGAACACAAACTTAATTATCCTATAAAAATGTATTGGTAATAGGACAAGCATCTGTCAATTCAGATGTAAATGACTTTTATAAAAAAAGATATTTATTAACAGAGGTTTTCTCATTCTGATACAAACTCTTATCAAAGGGTTGGCACTTTCAAATAATCACTGTAGGAAGAAATTCCCCTAATATCAAGCTTCTGTATGATTTTCAAAGTGCTTGTCCTTAAAGTGGACCAGCACACTTATATTGTTTACTTAAAGATGGGGGAAACAAGAAGGATAACTGAAAAGTCAACTAATTTATACATAAACTTGTAGTTACACAATTTGCTACAGCTTTTTCAATAGGACTCATTTATGTCTGTTAGAGTTCTAACTTATTTCAGTTTTACTTGTAACATTAAATATGATATTTGAACAGATGAGACTTTTAAAGATAAAAATCAATAGAATGCATTTGCTCTGGGGCTGCCTGCGAAGGACATGTGGAGTCATGCTACTTATCATGCCTGCTGCCGAGTATACAAAGGGGCATTTTTCAGGCTGCCAGGATCCCTTATATCCTCACCTATCTTGTCTCATAAGTCATCCAGAATTGAGAGCTCATGTTATCATGTACAGGCTGTATATTCCCTTGATATATTAAAGGTATATAATCATTACTCCTGCTTCGGTCCTTTAAAAATGACTAAGGTTAGGAGATGGTAAAAGGGGGAAGAGATGGTGATGAAAGGAGTCTTGACTTTGGTTGGCAAACACACAATACAATATATAGAGGATGTATTATAAAATTTGAAACCTTAATAATACACCTGAAACCTGTATAATTTTATTAACCTATGTCACCCCCAATAAATTCAATTTAACAAATGACTGAATAAAATACAACATGTGCAAATAAGGCAAAAAAAAAAGAGGGAGAATATACTTAGTCTCTGCAAGCTAGAAAAAGAAAGGAAATACATTTCTTCCTAGAGCCTCCAGAAGGAACACAATCCTACTGACACATTTCTTCCCTGTAAGATTCACTGCAGTCTTCTGATCTCCAGAACTGTAAGATCATAAATTTTTGTTGTTTTAAGACACTAAATTTGTGGTGATTTGTTATAGCAGCAGCAGGAAACTAATACAGATTCTATCCTATCTGGGCTCACTAGACCTCCTCTCATGCCTGCCCATTTTAATGAATAAATCGCCTAGATTTATTAAAACACACTAAGTAACAATAGAAAATATTTTTCTATCTCTATTCCGAATTTTATTTAATTTACTCTTTTCAGGTTAAATATTTTTAAAGGGTAAGTTTTCTGGAAACAATGACTATTTTTAAAATACAATAGGTTCCCAAGTAAGTTCTCTATTCAAAAACAATGCATTTTAAAGATGAAGGTCAACATTAGTTTTTTAAAACACTAAATGAGAGAGCAAACCTTATAACAATTAGTAAAATTTGTGTGAGACTCCTTTACTATTGGAAAGAGATCTTCTGGAGATGTTCACATAAACCAGTTTTATTTTAGCATATAATTTTGTTGTTCTATTTTTGCTGCATCTCAAAATGAATCAGCTAGCAGAGAGAATCTTGAAAGGGCAATCAGTCATTTCCCTGATAAGGTGTCAGTCAACTTACCAATCAACTTATCAATATATATATTCATCATTTCCTATAGAGAGGGTTAGATACGTACAAAAAAATAAGATAATTGTGCCTGTCCTCAAGGAGCTTACAATATAATGTAATCAGAGTTCTCCCAATATACTGAAAATTCAGACAAAGAAAAGGGTATAAGAGAATTGACACCTGGAAAACCTGGCTGAGGGTCATTCAATAGAAGACAAGAGGACTTCCGCCAAGATGGAGGTATAGGTGGATGTGCCGTGCCTTCTCACACAACCAAGTTTAGGGACAACTAAATATGAGCATCAGAAAACACAACCAGAACACGGAAAATTGAACTTTTCGGAAGTCCGGTAACAACAAATTCTTCAGCCCGACCGGTAAGGGGCGAAACTGGCGTCTCGTGAGGGGTTGCACAGGACTCCGGTCGGACGGACCCAGGCGCGGAATCCAGACGCACGGGTTCCAAACCCAGGATTGGACCTAGTGAGCGACCGAGCAACCCACCGGGTGAGCGACTGCTGAGGAGACAGTGGGGAGGCGGTGCTGCGTGTTGACTGAGGTTGCCTATCTGTGGGCTAGCGGACAGGCGAGGGAGTGGGCGCTTGGACCGGGCCGGCGGTCCCCGTGGCTTGCGGCAGTAGAGGGCGCCGCCATATCCCCGCTCTGACCACGCCCCCACATACAGCGTCACAACCCAGCGACCTGGGAGTCCAAAGCGCCGCTTCTCACATTTAAAGGGCCAGAACAGACCAAAAATGTCGCAGGAAGACCTCAGAGCCCCAGAGATAAATCTAAGCGACGAAGAAATAGCAAAACTCTCAGACGCACAGTTTAAAACACTGGTCATCAGGTTCCTAACAGATCTGGTTGATTATAGCCAGAAACATATGAAGGCTAAACTAAGGGAAATGAATGGAATTCCACAGAAAACCCATAGAGATGAAAAGGAAACTGGGACTCAAATCAATGAAGTGGCCCAGAAGAAAGCAAATAATGGCCAAACAGAAAAGAGTCAAGAAGCAAGAATTCAAAGAAATGAGGAGAGTCTTAGGAACCTCCAGGACATCTTTAAACGCTCCAATATCCGAATTATAGGGGTACCAGAAGGGGAAAAGACACAACCACCAGTGGAAAAATTATTTGAACAAATAATAAAAGAAAATTTCCCCAATCTGGCAAAGAAAATAGACTTCCAAGAAATCCAAGAAGCCCAGAGAGTACCAAAAAAATTGGACTCAAGAAGAAACACACCAAGGCATATCATAATTACATTAGCCAAAATTAAAACGAAGCAGAGAATCCTGGAAGCAGCAAGAGCTAAGGGGACAATCACCTACAAAGGAGTCCCCATCAGGCTGTCAGCAGATTTCTCAAAAGAGACCTTACAGGCAAGAAGGGGGCGAAAGAAATATTCCAAGTCATGAAATCTAAAGACCTACAACCAAGATTGCTCTATCCAGCAAAACTTTCATTTAGAATGGAAGGACAGATAAGGTGCTTCTCAGATAAGATCAAATTCAAAGAGTTCATCATCACCAAGCCCTTATTATATGAAATGTTAAAGGGACTTATCTAAGAAAAAGAAGTTAAAGAAACATGAACAGTGAAAGGACAACAAGCTCACGGTTATTAACAACCACACCTAAAACGAAAGCAAACTAAAAGAACAGCTAGATCAGGAGTGGAAGCATAATAGAAATGAAGATCTCAAGGAGGGTTAGCAACAGGGGAGTGGGAGGAGGGAGATGGGGGGAGAAGGTACAGAAAATAAGTAGCATAGACAGTAGATAGAAAATAGATGGGGGGGCAAGAATAGCATGGGAAATATAGAACCTAAAGGACTTGGGACACATGGACATAAACTAAAGGGGGATAATGGTGGGGATGGGGGGGGCAGGGTGGAGGGGAATGAAGGGGGGAATAGAACAACTGTAACAGCATAATCAATTTTAAAAAATAAATTTAAAAAAAAGGAAAAAAAATAGAAGACAAGAGCTGAAGAATTAAGTCATTTCAGAGTGACTGAATGTGTCAAAACTTGTGTGAAAGCAAATACTACGTGATTGAAAAAAGTTATATCTTAAGGAAAGATATCTAACTATACTCATGTGTTTTTATTTGTTCGCATTTTCTCTAAACTGTGCACCATTCTTAAAAAATATTTATTGATGAGCCCTAGCTGGTGTAACTCAGTGGATTGAGCATGGGCTGGAAACCAAAGGGTCATTGGTTCAATTCCCAGTCAGGGCACATGCCTGGGTTGCAGGCCAAGTTCCCAGTGGGGGCCACATGAGAGGCAACCACACATTGATGTTTCTCTTCCTCTCTTTTTTCCACCTTTCCCCTCTGTCTAAAAGTACATAAATAAAATTTTAAAAATAAAAATATTTATTGATGAGCATCAGAAATTTGTGTCTAGTCTACGGCCATACCACCCTGAACGTGCCCGATCATCTGATCTCAGAAGCTAAGCAGGGTCGGGCCTGGTTAGTACTTGGATGGGAGAAATTTGTATCTATTGCAAGTTTCTTCCTGTAATAGGTAATTTTAATTATATCCCAAGTCTCAGAAGAAGTAGCCTTTTTTAGGGCACAGAACCATATGACATCTGATGCTACATATTTATTAGGTCACAAAGAGACAGAGTCTGTCATTGTAGAGAATATTAGCCAAATTTGAGGACTTCTATGGTGAAAAGAAATATTTTCATAGCTCTTGAAGAACTCACAAGAGAAAGGGAAATGAAGGCGGCCACAGTGGAGGGGGGCACGCCAGCTCCTCAGGGATCCACCTGGGGTATGAACAATCCTGATTCTCTCTCCATCTCCCTGACAACTCCTTCCCCAGTGCTGTCTTGGATTCTTTTTCCTCCAATCACTCCCTAAATGTTGATCATCCTCAAGCCTCTCCTCTTCTTCCTCTGTGTCCTCCCTTCATATAAATCAATGATTCCAACCATCAGCTATTTGCTGAGTACACACAAGTTCAGATCTCCAGTCAAGACCTGTGCCCCAAGGTCCAGACTCAAATGTAAGACTGCCTTCATAACTTCTCCCATTAATCTCTTACATGTACACATGGTCTCATTTCCCTCCAACCCCTTGTAAAACCTTCCTTTCTTTACATCCTCCAGTGCACAGGATGGCCCTACCCACCCCCATGCAGCAGTAGGAATTATTCTAAACCCTTCCTCCTCACGCCTCTGCCCATATCAGTAATCAATTCAATTTCCTTGGTATTTCTTTTCCTACACCTTCCTGTTCTTACCACTGTCTCTGATTTAACCCAACACTTATTTCTTCTCACTTGGATTACTGAAACAGCATCCTCACTGGCTTCCCTTTCTCTAGAATTCTCTTCCTTCAACCTATATTCTACACATCAGCCAGATCTTTCCTTTTGTGACATAAATCCACTCATATTGCTGCCCTGTTTTAATTTTTTTCTGGGACCTACCAGCAAAGTTTGAATTTTGAGACCCCTCTATAGCCAGAAATTGCCTTCTCAGTAGCTACTAAAACTTTCTACCATGCATGTTTTTCCATCCATCCCAAACAACTGACCATTATACAAAGTCCTCCTGACCTGCTGTTCTCATTTATATCTGAAATGCTTGTTGCTACCATTCAAGTATCATGCATCCATGAAGGCTCAGAACTAATATCATTGCCTTTAGGGAGCACTCTAAGAACCTATGATCTCATTTGGACCCCTTTCCTCACCTCCCACAGCATCTACTATTTTGCTATTCCACAAACAAAAGGTCACCTGAGGTCCATACTGGGAATCTTGATGTGAGTTCCTAGCCCAGTGGCTGGCACATAATGGTTACTCAATAAATGTGATGACAGAAAAATATGTGGGCAATTTCCAGGGGGATGTGTTATTGAGATAATGCACTGGTTACAGAAAAATAATAAAATTATCTCACACTTGGAAAAGACTTGGATATATCAAAGGAACCAATGGGCAAAGAAATTATTATTAAATTGAAAGTAAACTTCATAGGATTTGGAGAATAGAAGTAGCATTTGACAAGAAATTGGCCAGGTGACAGATTGGGAAACCTAAAATAAGAGAGATTTTAAGCAAGGTAAAGGTCTAAAAAGTCATGACTTCATATCATATTTTTTGAACTATAAGATGCACCCCACCCTCAAAATTTGGGAGGAATAATGGTTGTTAATGCTGCTGTTGAGTTCTGTTTACATTTATATTGGTGAAATATTGTTATTTATGTTATTAAATATTTAACCACATTTTTTGCTTCAAATTTTTTTCCTATTTTCCTCCTCTAAAACCTAGGTGCATCTTATGGTCCAAAAAATATGGTAAGTTGATTCATTTTGGGGGGGGCTCATTCTCCATTTTACTGGAGAATTTCTATAATCAGAAATTATATGTGGAGGTAACATCAATAAAAGTGACCTGTCCTTTTATTGATGAGTCCATGCAATAAGTATTGTATAAGACTCTAAAGACTCTATCAAGTAATAAATGAATCTTATGTAAAGTCTTTCAAATCAGCCCCCCAAATTACTGTGTCTGTCTTTGGAGGATACAAACCTCTCTTTAAAGACACAGCATCTGTCCAATTGTAAACTATTGCACATTTCTTTTCTTTTCTTTTCTTTTCCTTTATTTTTACTATTTTCCAACTTCTAAGCTATTGTCATTCTTGAAATCTTTATTTCCTCTAGCATAAACACTTACTCAGAATATCTCAATATACTTAAAGTATGAAGAGACCAAAAAAGGACCCTAAAGCACTGTGGGTACCAGTATAGGTTCAGTAGTTTAACTGTTTCCCATTTAGTAAAGAAATACTCACAAACCTTCCACCCTTCCGGGGCATTTTCCAAACTCCAATAACCACTGGGATGTCAAAGCCATTTGTTTTATCCAGTTGGTAACCTTACACATCAGAATAGAAGAGTTCAGACATTAAAATACCATTAAGATCACTTTGGTTGTAAGATTCCCATAGGCTCAGCAAATTTTGGCCTAATTAATGTTGTTTTAAATGTTTAAAGGGGATATTCAGAAGTTGCTTACAGGAAGGCCTTGCACAATTAAAAATATAAAAATCAACAGTGAGACAGTGGATAACTTCAACTTAATTAAAAAATAGCTTCTGGTGAGAAAAGCAACATATACTCAGAATTGCTGATGGAGGAACATTGAAATACCTGAAGTGGCCTAGGAGTTAAATGATCAAAGCTCTTTAGCAATCCTGCCTTCTTGTCCTACTACCATTACAGTAGTTATGTGATTCAGAAAAGAAAGAAAGAAAGAAAGAAAGAAAGAAAGAAAGAAAGAAGGAAGGAAGGAAGGAAGGAAGGAAGGAAGGAAGGAAGGAAGGAGAAAAGAAAAAAGGAGAGAAAGAAAGAAAGGTGGGAGGCTGGGAGGGAGAAAGGAAGAAAAGAAGCAAGAAAAAAGAACATGGCCCCATGAAAAAATGAATTTTGCGTAGGAGAGGTGACCAGGAGAAGGACCTATGAAAACCGTGACCTTTTTTGAGGCAGACCAGAGAGAATACAGTTCGGTTCCTGTTCAGTCAGCAATCTTCTTCTTCATTCTCCCACAGATCCGGAAAGACCTGCCCTCTTCCATTCCATCACTTTCTGGTTCCCATTTTTGTACTGGCCTGTCCCTTAATTTGCCCTTCATTCCCTTTCCTCTTTCATCACTGTTTGTGATACAAATTGGAAGGTTGGGAGATGAGGGGCAGAGGTAAATTATTGTGGATTTTCCCATTTTGATGATGTCTTGAGAGGAGTAGTAATAGTTTGAGTCAACATCCTCACAGGAGCAATTCTGTCTTAGAATACTTGAAGTAAATTGCTCTTTGAATTGAAATTAGAGTTGGATGTAGAAAAACAGTTCAAAAGACATTTGAATATTGTGTCAAATTTTCTTGGATTCCTATTTACAAGGTACCTCATTTAGTTAGGCAGGACGAGCTTACAGATTTGGGAGAATATACAGCCCCCGTGCAATCTGGGGGTTGTTAGAGGAGATTCAATCTTCTTTCCCTAACCTCCAAGCCTCCTGTATACCTTTTTTGTGCCCCCTATGTGAGGCTCAGAGCTATTGCAAATAGCCACATGAGAATCTATGTCTCAACCCATCCAAGCAGCCAGCAACCTTCTATTCCACTTCGTCTTCCAGAACCTGGAAGGAGCATATATCCTAGAAAGCCTGTCCTTTCATATTCCACAACCCCAAAGCAGGCACACAGACCAGTAAATACATAGAGATGGATGGCCTAATCCATGAGTGCATGTGTTCAAGCACTCTGACGGTTTTCCTACATCCCACCTAATTTCAATTCAAAGCACCATCAGGTCTCAATGGGTGATGGCAGAGGAAGCCTCAGTCTTCAAGTGGCAGAATATCACTTCCCTCCTCTGCCCATCATGGGGACAGGTGGGATCAGAGGCAGGAGATGGGCTGGGGATGGAAAGGACCCTCCAGATCTAGATCCATCTCTCAGGGGATGAGAACTGCCTGCTGGCTCATGACCTTCCTGAGTGATCAGTGAGCTAAGCAGACCTGCAAGGACTAGATTGTGATTTCAAAAGGACAGCAGTCCAGTCTTGGCTCCACCTTGAGGGATGGTCCAGGGAAGCTTTGGCCCCAGGTGAACATTGATGCCAATCAGGGGAAGGAGAGCTAAACCCCTGCCTTTTAAATCATGACTGAAGTGCCCTTTATCACTCTGCTGAAAACTAAAAAATGATGAACAATATGTGCCAGGAGGATAATGTCAAGACTCCATTTCCACCCCCTAATTAGTTAATAATTAAAAGTGCCTTTAAGTAACCATAAGAATAACAATTGTTGTAGAGCTGTAACTTCACCTAGAAGTAATATGTTGTTGAGTGTTTCACTCCTGTCTCTTGAAATAAAAAAAAACCCTCATTACTCATAAAGCTTCCAGCAATATCCTGACATATTAATTTCAAAAGCCCATGCTCAAAAACCTTATTTTATTGAGTTCTGTGTGAGGCTGAATAAGAGGCTCATAAGAAATGGAATAAAAGGACTGGAAAATATCTGAGAAGTCATGAGGTCCGTCCCCTTTTCTGCAGGTGAGGCCTGTTTCCGTCCCTGTGTGTGCGGAGGTGGGCTCCCTACAACTCGAAAGGCCATGAGTAGAGAACGCTCCCCCGCTCCCTCCAGCACTCTTACAGGTAGTGCTGCTGTATGTCTCATATCAGAGACAAACCCAACTGCCTCTCTTTGTGCAGCCCTCTCTGGTTTAGGCAACATAGTTGGTCACAAAAACTCCAAATGCTACCAAACTAAGGACATTCATTACTGTGGATTTGAGACATTCATTAGGACTCAGTAAAATTCCACCACAACGTGGTTCAGAATCAGAGAGACTACAGCCCAAGCTTTAGCTTCCAAAACATAAAAGTTGCCGAACAGCCTTAATGTAAAACCATGACACATGCAAATGTCAGCGGTGTCCAACATCTCAGTGGGGATTTGTAAACCTCAGTCTGCCACACTGGAACCATCCCTCACCAAAGAGTGGAGGGAAACAGCATGAAGGCTGGCAGCTGATGAACAAATCCCAAGATGTAAGATTAATCATCGACTCTAAGAATAAAGTCCCCAAAGACGGAAAGACGGAAACAACAGGAAGGTCACCTCCTCCTTTCTCCTGTTTTACTGTCCTGACCTCCTCCTATGACGTCTGCGTAAGACATTTCTAAGTTGCTCTAGAGAAGCGTTCTCCTCTGATGAACCAACTCCTCTCTCTCTCCCTCTCCCCCACCTCTCTCCCCCATCCCCAATATATACACACATACACATAGGGTCTGGCAGAAGTAAGGCCTGCTTGAGTGTGGTTGGTAGAGTAATAATATGGGTATAATAATTTCTGTCTTTAATTTGCACATTCACTTAAAATGTCATACTGTATGCTTGAGTGTGATATTGTTATGTTACAGAATTACATGCTTATGATTTTGTAATAAAAGAGTTTGTAATGAAAAGGGGGTATTATTTGTGCCGGCTCTGTATTTATATGCACATTCTTTATCTTCTTTAAATTTATCCTAAACTCTCATAATTTTATGTCATGATTTCTTGTGGCCTGAAATTAAAGAATCCATACTACATTCAATTGCCCTAATTGGTAATCACAGATCCTATCTTCAATTCATAGAGGCAATCTCCTCTGACTTATTGTAAAGTCAGCTTTGATAGTTTACTGTGCAGTTTGCAAAAGATTTTTTTAGCTTACATCTGTTTTTTGGCTTGGTTGAGGCCTTTATGACATCTCTCCTGCACCCTTACAAACTCTCCCATGCTGCTCAGTCAGTTCCCATACTGGCCTGTTCCATTCTTGATGTCCTCCCTGTGACACAGCAAACTGAGTGGCTGCCCTGTGGATAGTCATTTAATAGCTCTGCCTAAACTTTGGGAGGAAGCTGAATTACCTTACCAAGTTCATGATCTCCTTGCTCACACCTTTCCAGTCCTCCCATACTGCCTGGCCCTCTGCCCCTGCTTGCCAGCTATACCAAACACTGACGGTGGCCCTAAACAACATGACAGTCCTGGTCCCCAGTCCTTTACCTATGCTGTAGCCTCTGCCTGGAATTCTTTCTTGAACTCGAAGCCTCAGATTAACCATCATCTCCAGCAATGCAACCTCCACCATGATGCCTTCTAACATTATGTCATACACCCACAGAAATGATAATACTTGAGTGGCAACAAGTAATGAATAGATTCAAAGGCCCCCAGGGGTTTCACTGGCCAGAGAGATCAGACCCTGTCCACTGGACACTCCATGCCCCACTCAGCTGCTCCAAAGGTGGGGAGATGAGTATCATGGTACCTCTCCAGCCTGGCATGGGCACACCCATCGAGAAACCCTGCTCCACTAGGTGTTCATTCTATGTGCATCCGTTCCTCCCCTATCATTAAACGCATCGCAGAATAGGAAGTTGTTTAATTATCTACTACAGGTAAGACAAGTGGTATTGTTCTGTAGATTCCGTTAAGGCAGGGGCTGTGGCCTTTGTGGCCACCACAGTAAACTTAGCACAGTGTCTAGTACTTTGTTGGCTCTCAGTGTGTGTTGACTCCTTTGCCAGTAAAAACAAATGTTAACAAGAAACCTGGTACTGTTCCTTTGCACTGTGATGTGTAACTGCATGTATATGTGACAGAAGGGACAACTTAACAAAGCAAACTTTGTGGCTGAATGCATTTATAATTGGCTCAATCCAATTCCTCTCCTTGCTGCTATACTGGAGCTGGAAGAATTCTATAGGTCAACAGAGAATGCATAAATAGCATTTCCTCTACATTGTAAACACAAGAGTGGTCCCCTCTATGGAGGAGTTTATTTCGTCCCTCCTTTTTTATACTTAGCAGACTCAACTTCTCTGAATTGAAGAATCTTCTGTATATTGCCAGAGCTGGTTGTGATGATTTTTCTTGAACTACCAAGCAGCGGAGCAATTCCAGAGCCCTCCCTGACACATCCATTTTACTGGGTTCTGTCTGAGAGTCTACAACCAGCATCTCATGCAAAATTCAAAATTAAGAGTGTCATCATAATTACACAAAAATAGCATCATAATATATTGCCATAGCATGTCCTGTCTCATTTGTATTGCCAAAAAATATTCTTTGTATTTTAAGTACTGCTGACTAGATATTTTTACTACACTCTGCTCATTTCATCATCAACTTATTTTTCCTGAGAGGTTTAATTTAAGAGTTACTATCAAGAAACAACATGGAGTTCTATGCAACCAAAGCACATCTGAACAAAAAAAAAAAACTGGGAAAAAGAATTTGTCAAAAACAGAATGTTTTCAGAAGAGACAGATGCTTAAATTTTTTTTCTTTACTTATTTTGAACTGAACACTATTTTGAGAGAAAAATTACAGACTTGCTCTGATGTGAGCCATGCAGCAAATACACAGAAAAGCTTTCCAGGCAGGCCCACAGCAGGCCGTGGCCCCACATACCCACCCCTCCTATGGGTGCTCATCACTCTCCTGTACACACCAGAGTAAATTTAGGAAAGGACAAAAATAGACAAGTAAAGCTGTCAGTCATTTTAATGCTCCATTTTTCTGAATAGAATATTTTACTGGGTCTATTGAAAACCACATGGCCACTCATGGAATCCCTTCATTAACGTGAGGTATTAGGTCTAATCCATTTGCAATTTTAAAAGCACTGTCTTCTGTTTGTTTAAAATCCTGGTTTTGTGGTAAGGTTCATACCTGCACCTGTCAATATTTCCATTTTGCTCAAATTCCTCACTTCAGTCACACAAGTCATCTTTATTATGTCCCCATAATTTATTTGAGAGCAGAGCCCATGTTGTATTCAAAAGATTAATATATGCAACAGTATTTTCAGGCCCTGAAGAAAAATAGAAGCACTGGATACCTTTATCATCCCTTCAACACCTAATAAATAGCAAAGTCTCAATAAATGTATGTAAAATGAACTAAAGTATGAACAAACATAAAAGAAACAAATAGAAACACTTCATGAGAATGATAATCAGTCCAATGTACAGAGTATCTCATGGTGCCAGAATTGCTGATCTCAGAGTGTCGGTCCAAGTGGGCTCCTGAGATTGAATGTGTTCCCACAAACCAATGTGGCTATTGTCCCTCAGGGCCATCTGGTACTTCCCTATAGTTCTGTTCCACACTCACATTCCCCAGAAAGAAAACTGACCGCACAAGGCATTAGTGAACAATGAGATTTTACTGAAGATTCCGTGGGGAACCTGAGATTGCCCTATCGCACTCTGAGGGTGAATGCTCTTCTCCGTCCACTCGGCCGCACCAGATGCTGGCCTTCACCCCCGCTGCCCCAGTCTGACAACCTCCTGCTCTTGACGCAACACTGTCATCAGGGAAGTACACAGCAGTCACACTGAAGACGCTTATCAAACAGGGATTTTTCCCATATTTGGGACAGAGGAAAAGAAGTAAGGAGAGAAAAGAGGAACAAAAAAGGTACATCCCATTATGGACCAAACAATGAATAGCTCCAGTCTCACATTTTCTTCCAAGATATAGTTTTACTTCCTCGCCCACCACACCATCTCAGCTGTGTTAGTATGCAGAAAGTGTAGGTTTCTAAAAATGATTAGTCCAGGTTCACGGAAACAACCTGCTTCTCAAATGCAGGTTTAAATTAAAGTCAGTGGTTCTCAACAGAATCATAGCATCTGGGTGATTCTGATGCAAATTTAAATGTGAGAACCATGGTTTAAGTTGTAGGTTTTAAAAAGGTGAAGTGACTTGTATAGACCCACCAGCTGAAGTTGGTCAAACAGGGAGATGTAACTGCACCAAAGTCTGAGAAACAGAGATGAAGGAATAGTAGAAAAGGGGGAAAGGGAAGGAGGAGATGAAAAAGTAGCTAACTTATTGGGGGAAATATAAAATTAGGATTAAATAAAGCAGATCACAACAAAATGTAAGTGGAACCTAAGGCGGACATCCTTGAGATTCACTGGGTGTCTGTCTGTCCTGCAGGGTCTGTCCCTGGTCTATGGGCTATGAGCATAAATCCTACTTCCAGGTGGACACATGTGTGAGCTGAGTGGTGACCCTCTAGCTAGCTCCTCCCCTGATGCAGCAATCCAGGAGCCCACCTATTAAGGTGACAGCTGCAGGGTAAAAGGAGCTGGGTTACTGAGGATCCAGAAAAAAAGCTTCCTTGGAAAGCCACTAGATTCCCAGTGGCCTTTATCAGAGCAAGAAACCAACCCTGATGTTATTCGGGTACTGAGATTACATCAGGGTTAATTTGTTACTGTGGCCTAGCCTCACCTAGCCTAACTAACAGCACCTGAGGTTGACCTAAGGCAAGATGAGAGTCAAAGCCTATCTTTAACTAACAGGTGTAAGTAAAGACTGATTAAGAACCTTTACCCATTGGCCCAGTGTAACCAGACACAACATATGAGAATATGTAATGACTAAAATAACGTTAAAACCCTTCTAATGGATCATCATCTAGAATGGAGTGGGTAAGTAACTCAAAAGGATAAGTTTATGTTGTTCAGGGTTGTCTCTGTGGCGGAGTCTAAAGATATGCCCACCACAAAAAAAAAAAAAAAAAAAAAAAACAGGCCTGCTGCTTCAGTGAAGATTCGGGGAGAAGCTCAGACTTGTCTATGTTCTCATTTGTTTTTCCCTCTTGTTCCAGAAATGGGCATAAAGACAGACACCTGTTAAGAATAAGAGAGACCAGTAGGTCTCAACTGGTACCCTTAGGAAAGTATGTTAAGAGTATGGTAAGAAACACCATACCCTTACTAAAGCAAGTTTAACTTTCCCAGCATCTCTGGTTCCAGTGGGCATCTACAGACATAAGTAAGGAGACTCATACCAGTTTCAGCAACCTGGCATCATTTCCAATAATCAGATTATTCCTTATACTGAAGATGCCTGTAAAAACTTTCCATGAAAGCAAAATATGGTAAAGCTGAATTCTTTTTCACGCTATCGGAAGAAATTGTATGTTCCAGATTTCCCTCTTATGGTATTGTTTGTGCCCCATCTGATGCTCTTTTTTTTTATTGTTGTTCAAGTACAGTTTTGTCTTTTACTCCCATCCCAGCCCACCCACAGCCCTCCCCACCTCCCTTCCATTTCCACCCCGCCCCTAGTTTTTGTCCATGTGCCCTTTATACTTATTCCTATAAACAGTTCTTCTTTTCCCCTGAAATCCCCTCCCCTCTCCCCTCTGGTCACTGTCAGCCTGTTCTCTTTTTAAGTTGGAATTACACACCATCCTGAATCAGTATGAACTGGCAGTGTTGGAGACCTGGCACAATGCAGGCAGAGCAAGTGAATGTGCTCAACACCCCCAGACTGGAAAACTCACTGGGTGTTAAGGGATCAGAGATGAAATCCTTGTATCGAAAACCCCTCCATGTGTTAACTTTGAAGTGGAACAAAAATAACTCCCAGGGGGAAGAAAAAAAATGAACATAAGATTTTCAAAGAAAAAAAAGCCAGAAGACTTCAAAAATAGAGAGGACAAAAAAGCTAGCCAAGGATTGATTGCCTCCCCTACCATTCTTCCCAAGCAGGAGTCAGCCAAGGACTGAACTAAACTGAAGCTGTAAGTGTCTTGGGCCTCATTAGATGGGTGGGATGATTTGGCTGAGGTACTACCAACAATGTAATGATGACTTCTCAGACCCAACCTGCTCTCTGATGTCTACTCTGGGTGTGTTTTGGGATCCCAGGTAGTTGCCCAGAAGACAGGTTATCTCCCTGGCAAGAAGAATCCCTTCAAATGTGTCCCAAAAATTCTGCAGGTTCTGGTTGACCCTGGCAAGACACCTGCAATCTCTAAGACTTAGAACGCAGGGCAAGGAGATAAGGTGGGAAGAGCAGAGTGGCTTATTTGTGTATTTGACCACTGCACCCTCTCTACATGGATCTTTGCTTAAAAACATGATGTTTAGCATGTAGACTGACTGGGACAAAGTTGGAAATCCAAGTAAATGGTAAGAGCATTCATTAAAATAAGTAGTAGGAAAATAGGATTGATAGCCAGAAATTTCTAGTCAACTCATTTAAATCCATCAATTTATGCTGAAATGTATTTTCTTGAGCCATATTTCACTTCCTCCATGGTCTGAAATATTTTGGCTCATTTTTAAGTGTTTTATGAATTTCTGAAAGAGTCATTTTATAAAGAACCTTTTATATGTTTTTGTTCCACTACATCATATTATGGCCACGGTATTAACTTGTCACTAGAAATTATCACAAAAATATTTGCTTCTATCTTCTCTTAAAATGAAGTGGGTGTGAAGTTGAACTGAGTGAGTTTGCAGGTACTTAACTGTTAAGAATGCTGGCTTTAGAAAGTAATACTGATAATAGCAATAAATTGTCAAATTTATGAGCCTAATTAAAGTCAACAGAATAAAAAATAGGATCCTTATACCATCTCATAGATTGGAGCCTATAAAACATGTCAAAATATGATATGTGTTGTGGTGAAGGCATTCACTTTGTGGGTATATTTATTGTTCAACCTGTCCCACTTTCTTTTCACCACCCTGAAGTTAAAGAAAGAGGAGAAACATGCCTAAATTATAGCTTCACACTTTGGATTAGGTACATGCTTTTTCCGTGCTCTCCTTGTCAACTCTTAGGATCTCTATACTTAAAGAGAAGAAGGCATGGGGACAGATACTCAATCACTTCATGCCACATGGACAAACGGAAAGTCAGTACAAAAATAGATGCCGCAGGCCTGTGGACAAACCACACATATTGCTCTAGTCATTTTCTACCTGTTAGCTTCAGTTCATCATTTATGTATATTAACCCTAACTAGGTCTTATCCCCTCCTATCCAGGTTCTTCTCTTGTAAGCACTGCAGTTGTTAAAGGTTTGTGTAGGTTTTTCAAGGATGCATGGTGAGCAAGCAAGCTAAATTAGTAAGCTTTGGGGAGGATTAATCGACCAAGTTCAAAGGGAAGGGAAAACAGCAATCCATTTGAGCATCAGGAAGAGAAACAACAATCTTGGCCATTGTCCCTACAACCAATACGCTTCTTCTTTGTCTCACTGAAATATAATCCGAGACTTCAACATTAAGGTTTCTGACACCCCACTTGAGTAATTCAAGAGCTTCTGATTGCTCATTCTTGTAATTTTTTTCTTTCTAATTACCAGTCTCTTCTTTGTCTTCAATTTGAATTTGTTTCTTCTGTATACCTGAGCCAAACATGTCATCCATTTAAAATGCTCTTTTGTAAACTCAGGTGTCAATCATGTGTAAGTGAGTGGGGTTCTGAATAAGTTAGTTATCCCTGGAGTTTCTAAATAATAATCCTTGACATTTTAAAGCAGGTTGCAGTTAGTAAAGTACTTTCACACCCATTATGTTATTTGATTCTCACCATAACCCTATGAAATAGACAAGGGAGCCATTGAGGAAAGTGAGGTGCGGGGAGGTTTGTAGCTGCCTGATGTTACCTGTTCCTGGTACACTTTCCGCTGTGCCAGCCTCCCAGCAAAGCCAGGCAGGACTGTCCTGGCATTTGCCAGCTGTCATTTATTAGTGTCCTGTTAAAGGCCCAGGATCAGAAGCAGAGTAACCTATAAATTACTATACCCAGATCTTTAACTTCCCCTGAAACTAAAAGAATTTTCTTCTCCTTTTTTCTTTCTTTCTTTTTTTGTAATGAATGAGATTTTTAATGCAAGTAAAAAATTAATTTTAACTTGTAATGAATTAAAAGCACACACAAACATGGTGAGAGTCAGCCATCTGTGAAATGACATACTTCCTCTGTGTTTCACCTACCTTTATTTATTTTTTCAATACTTTATTTATGTATTTTTAGAGAGAGGGGAAATGAGGGAGAAAGAGAGGGATAGAAATATCAATGTGTGGTTGCCTCTCAAGTGTCCCCTACTGGGGACCTGGTCTGCAACCCAGGCATGTACCCTGATTGAGAATCGAACCAGTGACCCTTTGGTTCACAGTCCAACACTCAGTCCACTGAGCCACACCAGCCAGGGCAATGTTTCACCTACCTTTAAAAAATCACTGTCCTCATAAAAATTCAGTAGTCTCCCTCCATGCTTTTCCCATTGCCACTGGTAGAATGCACTGAATCTGCTCATACTACATGTGTTCCACATTTACCAAAAAGCAGTTTCTTATAGACAATTAAAACTTAGGGGAAAGGAATACACTCCACTGTGCTTCCTGGTCTGCTTATCAGCTGCCTTTCACAACTGCTTCCCAGGGATGCAGAAGTGCAAAGCCTGCTCATCAAGCCATGGATGCGAGCAAATATATTTGTATCCAAAACCAGAGCCTAAGGATCACATCAGGATAAGACCACTGACAAGCTGCCAAATGGATAAATATAAGCTCCAACTCTCCAAAAGAACAATTGCTCAAGTATAGAATAAGAACACATGAATCCACAGGAGTAAGTGGGAAAATAATTCAAGATTTCAAGTCAACAGTGAAATCACAGTAAGAGGCAGCTCCCTGTGAACCAACACAGCATTAATCTGTCTGAATGGAAGCCATATGTCCTGATCAAGGAAGGCAGGTGTTCTTTCCTAATATGACCTGTCCAGACTATATTTAAGGACTGGGTTCACTTTTTAAATTTTTTTCAATTACAGTTGACCTTCAATATTATTTTGTATTGGGTTCAGGTGTGCAGCACAGAGGTTAGACAATCATACTTTACAAAGTGTTCCCCCAATATTTCCAGTACCCCCTTGGCACCATACATAGTTATTATAATATTATTGACTATATTCCCTATACTGTACTTTACATCCCCATGATTATTTTATAACTACAAATCTGTACTTCTCAATTTCTTCACCTTTTTTATCCAGTTGCCCAACCCCTTCCCCTCTGGCAACCATCAGTCTCTTCTCTGTATCTATGAGTCTGTTTCTGTTTTATTTATTCATTTATATTGTCCTTTAAATTCTATATATAAGTGAAATCATATGCTATTTGCCTTTCTCCAACTGACTTATTTCACTTGACATAATACCCTCGAGTTTCATCCATGCTGTCACAAATGGTAAGATTCACTTCTTTTTTATGGCTAAATAATATTCCAGTGTGTGTGTGTGTGTGTGTGTGTGGCCACTTTATTCATCCACTCATCTATTAATGGGAACTTGGGTTGTTTGCTTCCATAGCTTGGCTATTGTAAATAATGCCATAATGAACAAAGGGGTACATATATTCTTTCAAATTTGTGTTTTGGGTTTCTTCAAATATATACCCAGAAGTGGAATTGCCGAGGCATAAAACAGTTTCATTTTTAATTTTTTTAGGAAACTCCATAATGTTTTCCACAGTGGCTACACCAATCTGGATTTCCACCAACAGTGCACAAGGGTTCTCTTTTCTCCACTACCTCATCCATTTTTGTCATCTGTTCATTTGTTGATGATGGACATTCTGACAGGTGTGAGGTAATATCTCAGTGTGGTTTAAATCTGAATTTCTCTGATGATTAATGATGATTGTGATTTTACTTTGCATTTCTCTGATGATTAGTGACATTGAACATCTTTTCATATGCCTGTTTGCCAATCTGTATGTCCTCTTTAAAGAAGTGTCTGTTCAAGGAGGACTGGGTTCACTTCTAGATGTACCCTTTAGGAGCAGTATAGACAAGACAGGAGACATTTAGGGAAAGCACCAATAAGGTCATTCAGACCATGACTGGCATGTTAGGGATTAAATAAATATTAATGACTGATGCATGAGGAGTAAATTATGAGGAACTGCAGAAGGAATTGGGCCTGCTCATTCTGGTTAATATGGACTTGGGAAAATCAATGCCAGAATGGTGCACTCAGGTTCTCTGAGAAGTTGATACCCAGACAGGCATAACAGGCAAGGATTTTATTAGGGGAAGTCTCCTTTGACCCACACCAATGTATGTTTTTTCTGATACCACAAAGCAATTAACTGAATTATGACTCTATCTACCTAGAGATAAGATCAGACCCCACAGGTTAAGGACTCAAATCTACAAGACTTCCCCACTTCAGAGGCCAATGGTAAGCCCAAGTTGCCACCTGCGCTTTTGATCAATGGGCTATAGTTTAATCCTTCCTCAGATTCAAGTAATTTGCTTGAGCAGCTCACAGAACTCAGAAAAACATTTTACTTACTAGATTACCAATTTATTATAAGAGGATATAACTCAGGAACAACCAGATGGAAAAAATACATAGAGCAAGATGTGGGTAAAGAGTGTGAAGCTTCCGTGCCCTCTCAGAGCATGCCACTCCCCCTAAATCGCCATGTGTTCGCCAACCTGGAAGCACTCCATACCCTCTCCTTTCGAGGTTTTATGAAGGCTTCATCACATAGGCAAACTTGACTAAATCATTGGCCATTAGTGACTGAACTCAATCTCCAGCCTCTCTTTCCTCCCAGGAGGTCAGGAGATGAGATTTAAAGTTCCAACTCTCTAATCAGATGGTTGACTTCACTGGCAACCGACCCCCATCCTTATGTGATCTAGAGGCGTTCCAAAAGTTGCCTCCTGATCATAACAAAACACATCTTTACCATGGTCATCATTTAGGAAATTTCGAGTGTTTTAGGGACTGTGTGTCAGGATCAGAAACTTAGACCCAATATATAGTTTTCTTACGATAGATCACAACACCATACAGAGCTTGCGAAAAGACCCTTTACAGGTCAGTTCCTACCTCCCCTTACTTGCTTGTGTACCAGATATCTCCTCCTGAATGTCTCAGCAGCACCTCAAGGTTAGTATAACACTACTCAAATGCTGTACCATTATATCCTTACAGCAGAATAGAGTAAATTTATAACCCTTGGTAGTCTGAGTGTGGAACAAAAATTTTTTGTGTTCTGGTATTTTACATGAACATTTCGTGCTCCTGAGGTGTTTGTGACTATACTAGAATAACAATGTACTTTCCCAAAATGTTGATGAAAATGAACTCCCCAGAAATATTCAGCAGGTTTATTTGTAACTTTATGTCTTCACACTGCTAAGGGATGATGGCCATAGTCTGAAAAGCATGAAAATTTAGAAATTCACTTCTCTCTCTCTCCTTCCATTCTCCATTTAAATTTATCCATGACAGTTTCCTCTATTAATACTTGGGTTGTTGATGCCTCATATCCCTTCTTTCTAACCCACCTCTGGGTCTAATCATCCTGCCTTGAAGGCTGTCCCTTTGCCTGGTTCTCCTCATGACTGTCTCTGAACTGTATATATTCTAAATACTTTCCAATACAATAATTCTTCTCATTTCTAGGCAATAAAATCCATCTTTTGAATTCACCCTGCACACCACTACTGTAACAATGAGGAATTATACCCTCCTTATCTTGACATTGTTTCTGTGGATGTCGACTCTGTTTGCTTGAGAATTCTAAGAGTTGACTTCAGGAGAGACAGACTCCAACCTTGAGACATTTAGTTCTGGGGGATTTGCTGACCTTTGACCAGTTAACTGAATAGACTGTGTTGGCTTGTACATAGTTCCCTCAACAGAGAGCTCTCATCCTCCTCCCCTCGATATCTTTGTTCTGCTTTCCCTCTTCCTTCTTATAAAAATCTCTGCTTGTACTGAGATGTTAGGATGGGCTTTGGGACAAGAGTTCTCCATCTTCTCAGTTGTCTGGCACTTGGATAAACCTCTTTCCTTTTCACCAGCACCTGTCTCATTAGTTTGGCTTTTGTTGTGGCAGGCAGCTGAACCTAAGATCAATTACACTATCAGAACGATTATGTCACTAACACTTGCATTTTTCAATCTCAATAAAAATCGACAATAACTCCCAGTAACTGGGAGGTTTTTAAAGTGACTCCTTCATTTTATGTGCTGGATTTCTCCTCAAAACATACTTTCTTTACTCTGAAATTTTCAGATTGGTCATTGCTGTTACCGTGCAGTCTGTGCTAAGGGCTACATAACATTAGTGATAAGAAAAGGAATAAGACAAGAGCTTAAACTAAAACAACACCATAAAACACACACAGATAAGTGGTTTAAGATAAAAACAATCAGTGCTTTAGGAAAGGGACAAACACCAGACCCGTGGGGTTCCAAAGGGACTCAACCTGTGGCTGCGAGGATGGTAGTGAACTCTGGGAGGAATACCATATTTTAAATATGCTTTAAAGGGTAACTAAAATGTGGGCAAACAAAAATTTGAAAAGAGGACCAGTGTGACCAATAACATTAAAGTATAAAAGTGTATAGGTAGAGTAATGAATAGTCTAGCCAGCTGAATAGAGAACCTCAAGCACAGTGGTGAGGAGCTAGTTTAGGGAAGCAGCATGGGGCCATGTCCTGAAGAGCCCATGCTTGTCTTCTAATGGAAGGAGACCAGCAGACAGCACTTTCATTACCAGCTCAAAGATTTGTCCAGACCCTACCCAGGATGTCCTCCATCTCCCATGGCTGACTTTGGACCTTGCAGTGTTTTCTAACTACCCCAGCAGGTGCCCCACTGCACACATCCATGGCATGTGCTTAACTAGGCTGGACTGCTGCATCACTTATGTGGGCAGTCCCTCAACCTCTGAGCCTCAGCTTTCTTATCTGTGAAATGTAGCTGAACTTTGCATCTGATGTTGTAAGCTTCAAACGAGATAATTGTGTGCAATTAAAATAAATGGAAGCTATTATTTTCAGGAGGGATATTAAAAATATTTGACAACCAGATTAGCACAGGCACTAATCAATCAGAAAGAACACCAGGCATAAAGAACCTTAACTGGCTGTAATGGTGCATCCCAGATGAAGTCAGCCCCAGCTGCTAATGTTGCTATCATTATCAGTACATACCAATCCATCACTTTTCTCCATTTCTCTAAACTCCCAGTAAACTTCTTTGTAGTTTAGCAGTTAAATTACTATTAGGTAAGAAAATTATGAGGTGCATGAGGACCACTTACATATTACACAGCTTTGTATTCTCTAAAACATTAGTATAATGTTTGGAAACATTTATTCATTAGCTTGAGCCAAGGGAGCTTCTCTTCCCACAAACACCCTCAGTTTTTGCATATTTGACTATGTCCAGTAAACATAGTCAAATGTTTTATTTGTCAAAAAGGCAAAAAAGTTCAAAATGCACATGAAAGTATTCGTTAAAGTAAAACAGGCATGTATCTTTGAGCCAACATTATCACTTCTAGACATTAACTGTTAGAAATAAAAGAATCAATATACAGAAATGTAGGCAAATAGGTGATCATTGCAACTTTATCTGAAATGGCAAACTGGTGACACATTCCTAAAACCTGGATGACTCAGTGCACTGTGGAACCTCCCTGCCATGGGCTTCCATGGGAGTCTTAAGAATGAGGTCAACAACGTATATCATATCCAAAGGATGCTGTCTCAGTCAGCTCAGGCTGGTATAGCAGAATAACAGAGATGGAGGGCTTAAACATTTATTTCTCACAGTTCCAGAGGCTGAAGACCTTAAATCAGGGTGCCAGTATGGTCAGGTTCTTGGTAAAAATTCTTCCTGGTTCATACCCAGCCACCTTCTGTGTCTTCACATGTTAGAAAGACAATGCTAGTTTCCCTTCATTTCCTCATAAGGGCACTAATCCCAGTATGGGGGCTCCACCCTCATGGTCTCATCTAAACCTAACTACCTCCCAAACACCATCAGAGCAGGGATTAGGGCTTCAACATAATTTTTAAGAGGACAACACCATTCAGTCCATGAAAGATGGCTATGATGTGGTCAGGTGTAAAAAGAAAATTAATAAATGCTGTGTTTAGTACAATATGATAGACATAAAAAGTATATACTCATGTGTTTATATAACCAAAGAAAAGAGTATAGAAAAAATGGATCGAATTGCTAATGATGATTATAACGGGTAGAGTCAGAAGGAGCTATGGGAATATTTTTCATTTGACTTTAGACTCTTCTGCATGTATTATTTTTGAATTTCCCATACTGTCTTAAAAAAGAAAAATAAAACCATGAACCTGTAATCCACAACAACTGTATCGCTAATTCTGGACTAGTATGCAATTCCAATATACAAGCCTAGAGGTTTGGTCTCTTGAGAATGTACTTCTTTAAAGAGCAGCAGCTGAATGATGTCTATACTCCAAGTGTAATGATAGGGGGCCAGTAGGAGTCTAATCCTCATGCCTGAATTAGAAGGTGGAGATGGCCCACCTTGTCCAGGATGGAGGTAATAAGCAGACTGCAGGCCTGGAGGTAGGCTGCAAGTCTAAAGAGAAGTGCCCTCTAGAAGAGGAAAGAGAGCCAGTGATGAGGACTTCCAAAGTAATTATGACCTTCCCAATAAGAGGGACATAGGTAATTTCAGTGGGCAAACCATTCTATTTAGATTCCCAACTGAGGCATGATTGGAAATGGTCAGCCACATAATTACAAAGTTTAGACTCCTGGATGATGAATTAAATGGAGTGGCTTCATTTTATGTACACCCTACTTAATGCCACATTGCCTGAAATAGAGCCCCTCAGAAATGAATTATACCGTGCACTAGAAACTGGAAAAATACATTAAATTGAAAATGAATCCCCAAAATCCATTTTTTTCTCTGACTGATCTTGCCAAAATTTTTAAATTTGAATTCTTATTGGGCTCTTGAAGTACTCTTGGACTAACCTCAAAATATAGGTCACAAATCGTGGTATAAAATCCTTTTAAGGAACTGAATTCTTTTTAAGTGTGAGGAAAGAGTGCTAGCATTTTACAGATCACAGGACTAAAACAACCTTCAGAGGACATCTGTAGAGTCATCTCAACCCAATGTCAGCTTGACCTTCAGGCATAGTCACTCCTCAGAAACACAGTTAACTAATGTTCTTTTTTCTTTCTTTTTTAGATTTTATTTACTTATTTATTTTTAATCTTTATTATATTTTTTCCATTACCGCTCAGTCCCATTATACCCCCTCCTCCCAACAATCACCACACTGTTTCATTGTGGTAGAACACATGTAACATAAAATTCACCATCTTAGCCATTTTAAGTATACAGATCATAATGTTAAGTATATACATATTGTTGTGTGATCAATCTCCAGAATTTTTTAAAATATTTTATTTATTTATCTTTAGAGGGGAAGGGAAGGAGAAAGGGAGAGAATATCAATGTATGGTTGCCTCTCGTGGGTTCCCCGCTGGGAACTGGCCCGCAACCCAGGCATGTGCCCTGACTGGGAATCAAACTGCAATCCTCCGGTTAGCAGGCCTGCGCTCAATCCACTGAGCTACACCAGCCAGGGCCAGAATTTTTTTATGTAGCTAAATTGAAACTCTGCACTCATTAAATAACAGCTCCTATTCCCCTTTTCCCCCAGCCCCTGACAACCACCATGCTACTTGCTATTTCTATGAGTTTGACCACTGTAGATTCCTCACCTAAGCGGACTCATACAATATTTTGTACTGGCTTATTTCACTGGGCATAATGTCTTCAAGGTTCATCCATGTTATAGCATGTGTCAGAATTTCCTTCCTTTTGAAAGTTGAAATACATTCCATTGTGTATACAGAACACCTTTTATTTAACTATCTATCTATCGATGGGCATCTGGACTGCTTTTCCCTTTTGGCCATTGTGAATAATGCTGCTGTGAACATGGTGTGCTGATAACTCTTGGAGGTGCCACCTTCAATTTTTTGGATAAATACCCAGAAGTGAAATAATTTGATCATATGGTAATTCTATGATTTTTAGAGCAACTTTCATACTGTTTTCTATGCCTTCCTCTTCTTTTAATTAAATTGGATTTGTTTTTGTTTTATTTTTGGCAATGAAACATATATGCTCATGGCAAAATCTATCAGAAGTGGAAAGTGAATATGACTGGTAGTTTCTCTACCCAGCAAAAGCTAATGTTGATGTAACACATAACCTTCTGTCTTTATATATTTTTTCTAGTTTATTACCTGATCCCTTGTAATCAAAATATTAAAAATAAATAAATACCATAATTAACAATAACCACAAAAGTCTCACCCAGGTGATCCTTCTGTGTAGCCAGGCTTGAGAAAAATGAGTAGGTGGACTGCCCACACTCCCAGCTAAGGCCAACCCCACCCTGTCCCCGGATCCAGTCCTCTCACACCTGGTGCTATTTCTCCCATCCCCTCAACCCAGCCAAAATCCTTCCTCTGTTCACTCTTGTCTCTGAGATCTATCTCATTTCTCTGCTCCTCCTCCTAAGAAAACTCATTAAAAGAACTGTCTGCTCTTTCTTCTCTTCCTCTCTCACTGTAATAAGACTCTCTCACCTCCTCTCCAGGAATGGCCCTGTCCAGTGAATCTGGGGTGGCCAATCAAATAGGCTGCCTCAGTTCTCAGTCTTTATTCAATCTTTTAACACTAAATCATTTCTCCTTCCTTCCTAATCTTGCCACCTCCACTGTCTAATATCCTAATCTTGATGTAGCAAGACTCTACATTTCAGAAATGTATTCATATTACAAATGCTGTTCATAAATTGCATTTGCATGTACTACTATGTCTTACACATCTTCCTGTGTCAATAAGCACAATTTTGCATCATCATTTTAATGCCTGAAGGACAGCACAATATGGATAGACCTTAATAGAAATGATAATGACAGTAGTGAAAATTTATACATGTTTTGTGAAGCACTTAACATGCATTGCTTCATTTCATTCTCACAACTCTGAGGTGTGATTAACCATATCTGTGGCACTCATGAAGAAGACATGGTTTAGTAAGTCATCTGCCGGGACTCAAACCCAGGCCTGTCTGGCTCCTGGTGTGCACCCCCCCACACAACACTCTGCTGCCCACATATTTACTCCTGTCTCCATTTTTCTGGGGATGAATTTCTAGAAATAGAATTTCTGTGTCAAAGCATGGTCATAATTTGACTTTAGAGACATACAAATTTTCCCTCCAAAAATGTGTTGTGAGTTTATGTTGTTTATTTTCTACAACCTAACCATTGTTGGGTATCTCATTATTGCTTTAATATGCATTTTTATAATTATTATTATAATTTTTTCTTTTATAGATTGCTTGTTTGCCAACTTGGCTTGTTTTTCTATTGAAGTCTATCTTTTTGTCATATCCATAGAAACTCTTTATGTTTGGACAACTAATCTCTTGTTAATTTTACTCTTAGTTTATTTTTCTTTATATAGTCAATTCCTCTCTTTGGTGGTTTGTAATTTTAAACCCAGAATCATGGACATAATCACCAAAGTTTTTGTTCAATCATTTTAGTTTTATTTTTTTACATTAAAATAGTTAATTCTTCTGAAAAGTGTGTGTGAGGGGTTGTAAATTCTGGCATAGCATCCAAATTTACTTCTTTCTAAATTCATAGCCAAAATCTCCAATTCATATTTATAAAATATATCTTTTTTCTAATGATTTGAGATACCATTTTTGTCATGTATACCTCAGTCTGTAAGAGTCACCATTTCATTGTGTAAATGTGGGGAAGGGAGAAAGTTTTCAGGAACAACTATAAAGGACTCATGGACAAAACCAAGGGGGTGTGGAATCAGGGGAGAGAAGTGGGGATGGCTGGGTTGGGGGGGTGGGGAGTGTTAAATGCAGACAACTGTAGTTGAACAACAATAAAATAATTTTTAAAATAGTCACCATTTCAGTGACCAATCTTCTTACATCAGCATTGTACTATCTGAAATGAGTAATAAGATAGTTTTTAATATCTGGTAAGATTAGTTGCACCCCCTTCCACTTTCCTTTTTAAAAAATCAGGCTTCTTTTCCATTTACATTCTTTTTAAACACATAGGGGGAAATGACTTTCAGGTTTTATTTTTAATATATATTTAATTGATTATGCCATTACAGTTGTTCTATTTCTCCCCCTTCGTTCCCCTCCACCCTGCACACCCCTCCCCCCTTTAGTTTATGTCCACGTGTCTCAAGTTCTTTAGATTCTATATTTTCCATACTCTTCTTGCCTTCCCCCTATCTATTTTCTATCTACCATCTATGCTACTTATTCTCTATACCTTCTCCTCCCCATTCCTTCTCCGACTCCCCTGATGCTAACCCTCCATGTGATCTTCATTTCTATGGTTCTGCTCCTGATCTAGCTGTCCTCTTAGTTTGCTTTTGTTTTAGGTATGGTTGTTAATTACTGTGAGTTTGCTGTTCTTTCACTGTTCATCTTTTTTATCTTCTCCCTCCTAGATAAGTCCCTTTAACATTTCATATAATAAGGGTTTGGTGATGATGAACTCCTTGAATTTGATCTTATCTGAGAAGCACTTTATCTCTCCTTCCATTCTAAATGAAAGCTTTGCTGGATAGAGCAATCTTGGTTGTAGGTCTTTGGATTTCATGACTTGGAATACTTCTTTCCAGCCCCTTCTTGCCTGCAAGGTCTCTTTTGAGAAATCTGCTGACAGTCTGATGGGAACTCCTTTGTAGGTGACTGTCCCCTTATGTCTTGCTGCTTCTAGGATTCTCTCCTTCATTTGAATCTTGGCTAATGTAATTATGATGTGCCTTTGTGTGTTTCTTCTTGGGTCCATCTTCTTTGGGACTCTCTGTGCTTCCTGGATTTCCTGGAAGTCTATTTCCTTTGCCAGGTTGGGGAAGTTCTCTTTTATTATTTATTCAAATAATATTTCCACTTGCTGTTCCTCTTCCCCTTCTGATACCCCTAATTCGGATGTTGGAGGGTTTAAAGATGTCCTGGAGGTTCCTAAGCCTCTCCTCATTGTTTTGAATTCTTGTTTCTTCATATTTTTCTGTTTGGTCATTTTTTTCTTCCTTCTGGTATACTCCCTTGATTTGAGTCCCAGTTTCCTTTCCATCACTATTGGTTCCCTGTGCCTTTCCCTTCATTTCACTTAGTGTCACCTTCATTTGTTCCTCTAATTTGTGGCTAAAATCAACCAGTTCTGTGAGCATCCCAATCACCAGTGTTTTGAACTGTGCATCTGATAGGTTAGCAATTTCTTATTCACTTAGATTTATCGGCTCTGGGGCTCTGAGTTGTTCCTGAGCCATGTTTTGATCTGTTCGTGTCTGTTATGTATGAGGAGAGGAGCCTTAAGTGTTCACCAGGGCGGGGCTGCCCAGGTTGCTGGGTTGCGACGCTGTATGTGGGAGCAGGGTCAGAGAGGGACAATAGTGGTCCCCTCTGCTGCTTCCTGCCGCTGGGGCCTGTGCGGTCTGTCTCACTGCTAGCTCCTTCACCTGGTTTATCTGCACGTGAATGTGTGACCAAGATCAGCCTACCACCTTGTGCCCTCAGTGGGTCCACCCGTTGCTACTCCACACCTGGGATTCATCCTCGGCTGCTTGCACACCTGGATCAAGCGCCCAGGTCGGTCCGGTGGATCTTTCCTGCCTGACCCTGCTCTGCTGCTGGCTCTGCCTCTCTTATTGATCTGGCTGAGTGGTTCGTTGTTGTCGGACTTCCGTATAGTTCAATTTTCTGTGGTTTGGCTGTGTATTTTGTTGCTAAAACTTTGTTTTTTTAAAACTTGGTTGTGCGAGAAGGTACGTTTCCACCTACGCCTCCATCTTGGTGGAAGTTCTCTGACTTTAGATTTTGAATTTACAGAACCACTTAGATAAAAATTGTATTTTTCAAACTTACATTTTCGCATCTAAAGGAAATGCATATATCATTCTCTTCTTATTCAAGTTTTCATTTATATTCTTTAAAAAAGTCTCTTAGTTTCCTTCACACAAGTTCTGTACCACCTTGCTTTTTAATTTTGTGCCTAAGAATTTTATCACTGCTATTTTGAATGGGACTTCATCTTTCTATTACATTTTCTACATATTGATTGCTGACATAATAAAAAATAGTAATTGACAAAACATGCACTTTGGTGAGGATGTGAAATAATGAGAACCTGTATATGCTGCTGATTCAAACAGGAATCAAGCACAGCTGGGCTTGGTCTAGAAATGGTGGAGATAGGGGGTTCTCCCCAGTTCCTGGTACATACTCTACGTCCCTGACATCTGGAGAAACACTCACACTTGGGAAAAGTAAGCATGTGCATAAGTGTTCATGACAGCAATGAAGAGTAAGTTGTGCTCTATTCATGCACTGGAATGACTTGGCATAGCAATGAGAGGCATGTGGTAGAGCCTCAGGCACGCACTCAGGTGCATCCCACTCCCATGATGTTGACCCAAACCAATAGGTTGAGAAATAATTCTTTCAGTAGAATGCCTTCTCAGTAAGGCATCAAACAAACAGTAATGGAATTTGAGAATATGTAGATATTTAATGAAGTTATCAAAAACACACAAATGACACAATCAGGTCCCTGATAAGGACTACCTCTGAGGCAAGCAGGACATCAGGAGGGGAATGCAAAGATGGCAGCCGCATTGGCAACTTTTCCTTTAGCTGGATGGAGGCTACTCAGGTGCTCAGATAGTTTCCTGATATTGTTCTGTGTGTCTGAAGTATTCTATGTTAATTTATAAATAAAAATGCTTTTGCTTTTTTTATATTTATTGTGTAAACAGACAGCTTATCCAATATTTTTCTGATGGTTTCTTAGAGCTTTTTAAATGGATTTTGTTGGAGTTTTGAAGTAGATTATCATAACATCTGAAAATAAAAACTGGTTCTGCCTTACCAGGGTATAGAATTTAAATTTTCCCATAATTTTATTAAATAACACTTTCAGAACAAGGTTGATGATGATAAAAGTGGCCTGTTCTAATGTTTCTCCATCAAGCATGATGCTGGCTGTTGTTCTGATGCAGTAATAGGGCTTATGTGACTTGTAGGCATGGAGTATGATATACATATACATGTGATTGATGTGTACATAATACAGTATACACACATGATGTATATGCATATATGGTATATACATACTTATGAATGGGGTGTATAATTGATGTTCACATATATGTGGATCATGCATATGATGTGATATGTACACATGCATGTGATTGGCATGTGTGTGAAATGTGTGTCTTCTGTTTCATATCTCATATCTTACAACACGGCACCTGGTCATCTATTTTAATAAGAATTTGGGGCCTGATATATATGTTAAATGTTATTTTTTGTATATAACTTTTCTCATTTAATCTATGAAAAGAGTCCACTACATTAGTAAATTTCCTCACGTTAAAACATACTTTCATTCCTGGAGGCTGACCTTTGGCATTATTTTTTAAATACACTGCTATGCTTTATCTGCCCACACTGTTACCAAGGATGTTTGTGTCTATGTTTGAAGTAAGTACGTTGTAAATTTCCTCCCTCATGCTCCCCATTGGTAACACAGATGAACTGACATCAGGAAAGTAGAGAAAAGCTTCATTCTTTCTGCTATAGAACAGAACCTACATATCATAAGTTCCCTGAAGATAAGAAAGGGTGGATTTTGATGTGGAGGAGGGGGTGTGGGGTCGTCCTTTGACAATTTTTTTAATTCACCCCCTGCCCTGATTTTCTTTTCATCTTCAGGAATGAAATCTAAAGGCAGCATTGTGTTACAACCACTGCAGTTACAACCATCCACAGACATCTATCTGTCCTGCTGCAGGTAATTCTGGTGTGAACTGAAGACAGGTCCAACCGCCACCTACACAATGTATATTTTATTTGAGAATTTTTTGGACTCCTCTTTTCATATAAAATGAAACTATCTCCTTTGGTCCTTTTATGATGATTACCCAAGATAAAGATAGCAGAGTGGGAAGAAGTTGCCAGTCTTTTCTTTGAATTATGACAATTTCAATATGGTTAATAGCACATTTTTAGCTGGTCACAGAGTCTTGGAGTGATTAGCTACCTTCTGGCTAAGAAAAGAAAACTAACAAAGAGATTTCAGGTGGAAAAGGGATAAAGTAAAAGTAGTCTTCTTCATAGCAAGATTTTAAGAGCACAATCGTAAGAAATCTCATATTTCTCTCAGTGTTGATGAGTTCCTGCCATGAGGTAAACAGTAGAGGTCAACTGGGATTATTTGTTAGAAAAGTTTTAGGCAGAGAAGTAAAATTTCCGATATCTCAGTCATAGATAGCATCAGGGTCAATCTGTGGGAAATTCTGAACAAAGGCTTTCTATGCCATAGCAGCAAAATATCACCGTAAATAATTCTTAACTTCTTAAAGCAACCTCATCTCATTTTATAATATAGCCTTTATCCAGAGTAATTACAGTGGGTATTATTATTTGTAAATGTTCCCAGTCAATAGTCACTAAAAATTTTTCTGTTACTGCTTTAGTAATCCCAAGAAATGATAATAAGACCTGGGCATCTTGTAGCAGGATGTTCATTATCACTTTTCAACACATATTTCTGGAATACTGACTGTGAACCTCTTTAAGCCTGAATTAATATTGATGTGCTCATAAATGCATGAAGATAATCAGCTTCTCTTCTCCTTTTGTTTTAATTAAAATTTGAGCACTTAGCTTTCCTCTGACCAATGCTGTGGGGTAACACAGTGACTTACCTGCTAGTAGGCAATGACTAAGAATGACAGAGGCTGTGGGTCCACTATGGCCTTCAAAGTCAAGACCATCTCAGCTCTCCTGTGAGGTGTTACATCTTTCACTGTCCCCAGAGAGGCATTAAAATCATGGTTGAGAACAATGGCTTTACAGACCAATAACTGGAACATTGTGGTTCTCCCTCTACTTCAGTGATATTTAGCAAATTAACCTCTCGACCTCAGCTTCCCCACCATAAACATGTCCCTACCATAGACAGGTTCTAAGAATTTTAAAAATACTATTTATAGAGGGCTTAGCATGGTACTAAGCATTTTGCCTGGTTCTTAGACAGTATTTCCAAGGCCTTCACTAATTATTCCAAAGAACTTCAACCATTCCTTTTCTGAATTCCTATAACAATATATAAGAATTTTATGTTTTTGATGAATTTGTCATCTTAAAAAGTAAAATTATTAGTATCTGGAAGGCAATAATGATGTTGGACCCCTTGTTGTTAGATGGTCCACCTGTTCTTGTGTTTATGTCTGTGCTAGGTGAAGGTCAACCCCCCTGGCAGCAGGTGCCCCCTGGCAGCAGGTGCCAGTAGTGTAAACAGAGAAATGTGAGGGAGAGCTGGGTTGTCACTCGCACCTGGGAGCAGCAACCCACCAAGCCCAACGCTGTCTGAGCTTCCATACTGACTCGCACATTCGGGCCACAAGCAGATTGGGTCTGCCGTCTCAGGGTGATTCATGGGCAATGAGCGGAGTGGCAATTACGCAATGATGGTTTTTTTCATTAAATGACATTTTTACTTTTCATCATTATATTTGGGGGGATTAATTGGTTTCTTGAGATAATGCATCATTTATTTCAACTTAAATCATAATTAAACAGGAACATTTAAAACTCATAATTGACATTCATGATGCAAGTGTTTTACACGATGTTCTACACTCCTTTAATTGCTTTATATACATCACTTATTTGCAAACACAATTCGCATCCTTTAATTCTTATGAAAACATTAAAATTCTACTACTGTTTCATCCTCATTTTATAGATGAGGACAGGAAGAGACAGAGAAGTTAAGTAACTTGCCCAAGGCCAAATAACTTCTGAGTGTCAACCTCGGGCTTTAACATCCATGATTTTAACCACCACGTAATAGATCTTTTGCAATGACTCACTCAAATAGTGGTCCATCCTGGGGAAGATCATAACATAAGTTGAAAAAAAAAGAACCATAAATCTATTCTTAAGTCCATTGTAAGCAATTTAATTTCAAGAAAACACTGTCCATCAAAGAAAACTAAATTATACAGGAATGTTATTGGTTTCATAGTTTAGTTCATATGTAATTTATAAATATGTTATGCTATAATACCATGAAATGTATATGTAGTTTTATATTTTTATTTATTTTTAGCATTATAAAAAGTAATTTGTCAACACTGGAGGATCAAAACATATGTATAGGGTTCATCTATCTCAAGTTTAAATGCACAGTAGTATAACATTTCTTACCTAGCTCACTCACTATGGCACTTACAATGTCCCTCCTGCTCTAAGGCCCAGTAGAATTCTTTCTCTTCTCATAAACCTTGGCCCTAAAATACTAGGGAAGAATACACCACCCATGCTCCAAGGCAGAAGCCCAGAGTTTTGAAATGTGTCCTCACTTATTCCTCAGTACTTTTCTCTGCCTTTTGATCCATTCCTTTGTACCATTATATGTTTATCTCTTCAACAAAGTGTTCAGCTTAGTGAGGAAGGGACTGCACTCTCCTTACCTGTTCACTCCCTCCAGGCAGCACAACAGGCTTCATCGGCACATAGCAGGTGCCTGATGAATGTTTGTTAATTTAGAAGAACTGAAACAAAGACCAAGACCACTCTGTACTCCTAATTCATCTGTTTTGTTTTCCACAGCATCTCAGGGATTGAGATGAACTCTGTAACTGCACTGTGGCATCTCCACCAAGATCCACCTGCCTGGTTGGAGCATCAATGCCCAGAAGAATGACAGCTGACTGCAGGGCAAGGCAGCACACTTGCGATGGTCGCCTTGGATGGTAAGAAGTCCCTTCTGAGACTATACGGGAAAATCTGCCCTTTTGCCCCATTGAGTTCAGTTATGCTCTCTCATGTAGACTGATTTGAACATGCTCTACCCAACAATTCAGGGAAACATCCATGACAGGTGTTTTTAATCTCCACTACACTGAGATAACTGAGGCTTAGAAACCATCAAAGATTCTCCCAAGGTCACACACCTAATGAGAATGGGAGAAGGAATGGTGTCAAATATTTCAGTGTGACAGTGGCCATCTTGATTGGAAGCTACAAGAAGATAAAAACCATGTCTCAAATCTACTTCACCCTCCTTACCACTTTGTTAATCCATAGTAGATTTACAATAAGTGCTGGATGAATAAGTACATAAATTAATGACTCTAGGACCATACAGACTAAATACCCAGACACTGTACTCCGCTCTTACCAGAGAATACAGCAATTAACTTCTGGTGCTTTGTGGACCAAAGCTAGGTGGTGGTTCATGGTGTCTGGAGATAATGCAGAACACTGGCAAGATTCTCACCAAAAATAGACCACTACAGCATGCTTCGAAAGGGCAGTAGTCGGTATATTGGCTCATGAGGCACACAACATGGGAACAGCCTGAACCACTGCTTGGCTCTGTGCTGGCATTTTGCCTAATTCTCTAAATAAATATAGCAAGAATCCCAGAAGGAGAAGGGTGAGATCTGCTCACATAGGCTCAGAACACTGCCCATACCCCAGTTCCTGGGAAGTTGAGTGGGCAAAAACTAAAATGTGGGTAAGACGACCTTCTATAACTTGCTCTGGTAGAGGGAAGGATCCAGAAGAATGGGCATTTGGAACAAGGGGCAGCCCTACCCAGCTCAGCACGGGTGGGTACAATGTCTCAGTGGCTGAGGTGAAAGAGGGGCTGGTGCCATCAGCAGGAAAGGCCAAGTGCCCTACAGGGTCAGTGCTTTGCCAAGGGCAGCAGGAATATATAGGAAACCAAGACTTGGCCATGACAACAAGGCCTGTTCAGTTGATGGTCCCCAAAGCAGAACATAGAGCGGCTCAAGGAGAAGGATTTGGCAACATCTGCTGGAGGGTTGGAGGCTAATGCTCTAAGGAACAGCAGCACTATTTGGCCCACTTCCCCATGGACCCCTACCCTGGACCATGAACACTCTCAAGATAGCACCTATACTTAGTCATCCAAATCAGGGCCCATGCCAGATATGTGGGTAGGTGAAGTGAGCTGGGGGTAGCTGAACACAGGAACCAGTTGGATTCCATGGGGTCATTTGCAACCTCCAACCTAGGCTTCATTGTTGGGACTCTTGAAAGACTGAAATGAGAAGACTGAGAAGTTCTCTGTTTTTTCTTTTTTAAAATATATTTCATTGATTATGCTATTACATTTGTCCCATTTCTTTCTCTCCTTTCTTCCTCTCCACCCTGTACCCTACCTCCCAACAGCATTCCCCTGTCTTAGTTCATGTCCATGGGTCATACATATAAGTTCTTTGGCTTCTTCATTCCCCACACTATTCTTAACTTCCCCCTGTCTACTTTGTACCTACCATTTATGCTTCTTACTCCCTGTACCTTTTTCCCCATTCTCTTTCCTCCTCCTCCCCACTGATAACCCTCCATGTGATCTCCATTTCTGTGATTCTCTTCCTGTTCTAGTTGTTTGCTTAGTTTGTTTTTGTTTTTTTTTTTTGTTTTTTTAGGTTCAGTTGTTGATAGTTGTGAGTTTATAGTCATTTTACTGTTTCTATTTTTATCTTCTTTTTCTTAGATAAGTCCCTTTAACATTTCATATAAGAAGGGCTTGATGATGATGAACTCCTTTAATTTGACCTTATCTGCCCTCCCATTCTATATGATAGCTTGCTGGGTAGAGTAAGCTTGGATGTAGGTTCTTGTTTTTCATAATTTTGATGACTTCTTTCCAGCCCCTTTATGCCTGCAAGTTTTCTTTTGAGAAATCAGCTGAGAGTCTTATGGGAACTCCTTTGTAGATAACTATCTCCAATCCTCTTGTTGCTTTTAAGACTCTCTCCTTATCTTTAATCTTGGGTAATTAATTATGATGTGCCTTTTTGTGTGCTTCCTTGGGTCCAACTTCTTTGTAACTCTCTGAGCTTCCTGGACTTCCTAGAAGTCTATTTCCTTTGCCAGATTAGGGAATTTCTCCTTCATTACATTTTCAAATAAGTTTTCAATTTCTTGCTCTTCCTCTTCTCCTTCTGGCACCCCTGTGATTCAGATGTTGGAATGTTTAAAATTGTCCTGGAGGTTTCTAAGCCTGTCCTCATTTTTTGAATTCTTGTTTCTTCATTCTGTTCTGGCTAAATGTTTATTTCTTCCTCCTGCTCCAAACTGTTGATTTGAGTCCTGGTTTCTTTCCCCTTACCATTAGTTCCCTATAAATTTTCCTTTATTTCACTGTTCATAGTCTTCACTTTTTCCTCTATTTTGCAACTATACTCAACCAATTCTGTTAGCATCCTGATTATCAGTGTTTTAAACTCTGGGTCTGATAGGTTGGCTATCACTTTATTGCTTAGTTTTATGATTTCTGGAGCATTGATCTGTTCTTTCATTTGGGCCATTTATCCTTGTCTCAAGGTACCTGTTACATAGTAAGGGGCGAAGTCTTCGGTATTTGCTATGGCGGGGCAACCCATGAAGCTGTGGTGTGGCACTGTATGTGAAGGAGGGGTCGAAGAGGGAAAAATGCCACTTGCTCAGCTCTGAGGAAGGCTTTTAGTCACTTCCTCACCTACCCACAAGCAAATTACGCCCTTTTGGTGCTGATTCCCAGGCGAGTGGCTTTGTGTATGTTGTGGAAGCCTGTGGGTCTCCCCAGCAAACTCTCCTGTGAGGCTGCAAATTTCTCCTGTCACCTCAACTCCCCCAGGTCTTTCCAGTCAGAGATTTGAGGCTTTATTTCCATGCACTGGAACCCTGGGTTTCATGGTCTGTCTCATTCCCAATTTGTTCCTCCCAGTTTATCTGCACACAAATGTGGGACTACCCACTTCACCAGCTGCCCTCTTGCCTGCCCTTGTCCTCCACTTGCCACCTTGCCATGTGTCCTCTCTACCCTGGCTGCCCATTTCTACTCCACCTACCAATCTGAATGAATGTTTCTTCCTTAACTCCTTGGTTGTCAGACTTCCATACAGTTTAATTTTCTGGCAGTTCTGGTTATTTGTTGTTTTTAAATTTGTTGTTGTCCTTCTTTTGATTGTGCGAGGAGGCAAAGTGTATCTAACTACACTTCCATCTTGGCTGGAAGTCTCAGAAGTTCTCCATCGTAAAAGAGATGTCAACTTTGATCTACTTTAGAGGCAATGTAGTCCCTTGTTCTAGGGTAACATACCCAAAATCCTCTTGGTTATGCAAACATAAAGCATGGCCTCATCACGTAGACAGAACAGACTGCATGATGATCCTAAGCTAGGTGGTGGCTGACCTGACAACCAGGAGAAATTTGCAGCACTAAATGGACCTGCATTTCTCCAGGCTGGTGACTTGGCAACTATCCATTACATTAGAATTAGACCTTGAGGCATCCTGAAAAGGCTATGTGGTTGAGCAAGCTTTTGTGGATTCAGGATCATGCAGAGAGGTCCTAATTCAGGATCATAAGAAGGAGGAAATTAATGCCTTGCCCATTTGGTTGGCCTTATTCAATACAACCTGTCCATCTCTTGGGAGTGAGGGCACAACCTTGGACTACTATATGCAATTATAAAATAAAGAGTGCCAAATTTACTCCCTTTCTAGTCTTTTTAATTTATCTCCTTCACTTACTAAGCAGCTCACTTCATTTGCAATAGTTTCAGAAATGTCTAAAAGTCATCTTGAGTGAATTTATCTCTCTGTAAGATAAAGGACATTTTCTTTGCTTTATCTTTCCTCTCTCCCCTCAGTTCTCCAGCACAGTATCACACAGATGGCAGAGATTTGCTGACTTATTAATGTGCATCTAAAGTATGACAAATCATATGATTCAGGCATAAATGTACAAAAAAATCTGTTAACCAATTGCTTGGTTTTTCTTTTTCATTATTTAATTCAATTGCTCTTCCCACTAATAACCTACAAGGTCCAGTAGGTGGGGCCCTATGCAGTGAGACAGAACAGAGCAAGCAGCTGTGTCAGGGAAAAGTCAGCTTTTATTGGACATCATACCTTTTCTTACCCTGATCTACTGTAAAGCTTGCTTTCTTTCTTTCTTTCTTTCTTTCTTTCTTTCTTTCTTTCTTTCTTTCTTTCTTTCTTTCTTTCTTTCTTTCTTTCTTTCTTTCTTTCTTTCTTTCTTTTTCTTTCTTTCTTTTCTTTTTTTCTTTCTTTCCTTTTTTTATTCCTTCCTTCCTTCCTTTTCCTTTTTTTCCTTCTTTCTTTTTTTCTTCTTTAAGAATAAAATGTGCAATTGAACTAAAACACAGCAGTATTAACAAGTCACATCTGAGAATCCTAGATGTTAGTTGAAGCCAGAGCTGATCCCACCTGCTGCTCTTATCTCTTTCATTCAATCATAAACCCAACTCTTTAAGTTCCTTTCTGCAAAAAACCCTTTCATCTTGCTTCTTAAAAGAATCTCATTAGCACATTTTGTCTTTCTCTAAGAATGTTACCGAGTGTTAGCTGCAGCAAAAGGAACTCTGTAATTAGCCACAATCTCTTAATATTCTCCTGTGGTTCATAGAAGGAATGAGATCACCAAAACAATCCTTGACCCCAGGAAGAAAATGACAAGAAACTGGCAACCAGCTTGGGCAGAGTCAGATAAATGAGTCTTGTGGGTAAGTTTCCCTGAGTCACAAACAAACCAATGATCCTCCATTAAAGATGAAAAGATCCAACTGTTTTCCAGACTTCATTAGGAAGGAAAACATTATGGCCTCTTTCCTGAATTTTCAATAGGCTGTTTAGACAGTCAGAGACAGCAGGGAAACGTTATTTACAAAGGCACCATCCATGTGCAGCTGACATCCTTTGGTCCAAGGCCAGGTAGCCTCTCAGCATTGGTCACTATTTACAATGCTCCTATTCCTTCTGAACTTCCACTCAACCCATTGCCCCCTGAAGAATTCCACCACCAGTGGCTTCAGAGAAACTTCTCGGTGTGTGGAAGGCATCTCAGTCCATTTCTGGGATGAACGCAGTCCATTTCTTACCCTGAACCAGCCCTCAGCTGTGGGCAGACTATGGAGTACCGCTGTGTCCTGGTCCTTTCTCCCCTGGTCACTTCCAATTCACCAGAACTCACCTATTGGCCAATTAGGAAATTAAAACTCTAATGTGGTGAGCAGAGAAATTTTTGTTCTTCTTTTTAGAATTTGTACTTACGAAAAGTCTTGTGACAGTATAAGCCTTTAAATTTTATGGCAGATAAGTTTTGTTTTACAAATGAGGGAAAGCCCAATCTTACTGTAATTCAGTGTTTAAAAGCACACTATTTATTTTTCATATATGAAATATGTAACATTTTGTTACTGCAAAACAAAATTTTTAAGATACAAAATTTTATCACACAAATAAAATTCTCCCCTCAACCATCCGTTCCAAATGTCATTTCTCCTAGAGATAACCATTACTAATTAGACATGGGTTTTCAATGAAAAGAAGGAAATATTAGAGACTGTGCCCTAACTTTGAGTCATTTGTGGGGTAAGAAAAGAAGTCACGATGCAGTTATTAATTCACCACCATTCTTGTCTTGCTCTCACCTTTATGCCTAGCACCACAGACCAGTTTCAGGTGCCTGGCTCAGCAGTCATTTGTCCAAATCTTACACATATTCTGGTTGAACTCATTCCCCCTCATACTTTGGTTCCAATGTGATACAACTCCCAGCCCGAGCCTTGCCTCCCTACTGTGTAGACATGTCTCTCTAGAGGTGCCATTGGCATCTCAGACACATCTCGAGACTGAAGCAATCATCAGCCACCTCTCCCCTCCCCATTCCTGCTTCATCATGCCTCTGTCTATCCAAGTTACTGAGCCAGAAAACCAGAAATCATCCTCAGCTCTGCCCTCCCAGACCCATTCCCCATACCATTCATCACCGAGCCCTGTGGATTTTCCTTTCTAAATGTCTTTCAAATCCGTGCTGCCTCCGACTGAATTGATTCATAGCCTCATCTCTTCTCACCCAGACTGCAGTAGCCCTGCCAACTCTATCTCCATAATACATCTCAAAGCAGCTGTCTTCCCCACATTTCCAATGCCACCACCTCGTTCCTTGCCAGAGACAACTGAACCAGCTTCCCAGCAGGTTTCCCTGCCTCTTATTTTGCTTTCAGAGGAGCCAGGATGTTTCCTACTCATCTTTTTAGTTTCAGAATACATTAAGGAAGACTTTCCTTCCTCACCCATTGAAATGAAGCCACTTCCTCTCCATATTTGTATGTAACATGCTGGAATTCAATTAATCACACTTACTACTGTTTGTAAATATACACACGCCTTTAATTTGGTATCTATTAAAACCCAACTCTCCCATGACACATATTACACTTCCAAAAATATTTGTAGAATGAATGAATGAATGAATGGCACTTTCTAACTTATTTCCCTCTCTTGGCACATCTATTACTTCATTCTTGAGCAACAGAGGTCTTTCTAAGTTGTATATATGACTTCGTCACTCTGCTACTTAAAATTATTAGCAAGCAAATTCCAAGGATCCATTAAAGCTCCTTTGTGTTATCTGCCATTTCCCCAGGAACAGCTCATGCCACTCTGTACCCCCCGCACTAATCCACACTCATCACCTGCCCTTCCTCACATGGGCCGTGCTCTCTCATGATTCTGCCTCCTTCACCTTCCTCAAAGCCCCACTCATCACGCTCTGTTCTAAGAGCCTCCCTCAGGTCTCCAAACACAGGACCCTGGTGCTACTTCTACTTTGATCAAATTTAGGTGTTTTCCTCTTCTTTAGCAGGCTCTGTTTCCCCCACTAGTTTGTATATTCGTTGAAGACAAGAGCCATTCATTTTTATATTTCCAGTACTTTCCAGTGTGTTCAACTTGATGAATGGGGCATTACTCACAATAATCAACACGGGGCGCAGAAAAGGCAGCAACAGCCAGGGGACCCATCAGACAGTCACCCACATAGACATATGCTGGCTAAGTACCAGCTGGGGTCTGAAGAATGAATGATAACTAAAAGCCCTCCTTTCTCTGCCTATTCTCTGAGCTTCCTCAAGACCAAAAGCAACAGCATGAGGATCAGCTTCCCTCCCTCTCTGACCAGCAACCTCGCAGTGGCCATCCAGGGAAACCCCCGCAGCCTGGCAGTCAGCACCAGGCTCCGTGCAACCCTGTCTGCCTGTCTGTTTGGCTGTAATCACAGCATTTAGTGCCGCTTGTCTTGAGTGGGTTCCCCTGAAATGCACTCATGCCCCACAGAGGGGTTACCACAGTTCAGTTGCAGAGTGATTTATTGTTGGGAGAGTAATTATCAGGACTCCTTGCCAACTCCTCTCTATTTTGCTGAGGGGAAAGAAAGATGTATTTTAAACAAAGCAAGCCCAGCACACACAGCACCTGTAGGGGACTGGCTGATGAAGGAGAGCTAGAAGACACAATGCCAACCCTTGTGAAGGTCAGCAGATGAACTGGAACCAACCTGCCTCTAAGTAAACATGACTCTCCACAGCAGGCACTACATTTTGGGCTGCATCAGCAGTTTTCATGCTTCCTTCTCTTGCATGTTGCAGTATAAAACTGGGGTGACAGCAGCATTTTACCTTTTTCTCCTTCAGCTAATGGTCCTGCTGTAAATATGGTACCCTGTTCCCAGCTCCAGGAAAGGATCAGTTCTAATCTCCAGCCCTAACTCCCTCCTACACCACAGCTCCACAAATCCCTGGAATCAATGAAGTTTCCATTCCAGAGCAACAAGAAGAGGTGCATCTGTCATACACCAAAAAGTTGTAACTACACATTGTGTCAGGTGGCGACAAGTGATATATCTGATGTTTGGTACATGTCACAGCAGAGATGACAAGACAAACCATGTAAATTTAAAATGGGATCCTATGATAAACTCATAAGCTCACTAATAATTCAGAAAATGCTGGCCCAGGGAGCTGGATGGTGATGCAGTTTGATGAGTTCACATCCCACTGCCCTGCAGTCCAATTTGACACCTGGATTGGATTTGATCCACCTGGCAGGAAGGAGGAAAAGTTGAATCAGAGATTGGGAGTAGAAAAATTAGGCCTTGTTAAGTCTGCTTAGACCATAGGCCTTTTGCATCTCATGTTATCTTCCCACCAATTGAAAGAAATCTACACATAAAGAGGTATCCTTACTCCCAGTTCACAGATTGACAACACAGGATCCTGAAGGCTCCCACATTCATGGTCCACCAGAACTTCAGGCAGAGTGGACACTGGGCTGCAGATCCCCAGCACCTGGCCCAAACTTCTTTCCACTGAATCATATTGCTTCTTTAATAAAATGGGTGCAGGTTTTCTAAAATAGTAAAAATAATAATCGCAGCTAACAGTTCTAACATGTCTGTGCTCGGCACTGTTCTCAGACTTTACATGTATTAACTCTCTTCATCCTCCAACAAATCTGTACAGTAGATTCTACCTTATCCCCATTCTACAGATGAGCAAACTGAGGATCCAAAAGTTATGCACCTTAGGAGTGTCAGTAATGGTAGGTGGACTTTGAAACTCAGCCTGGCCACTGCCTATGACATCATGGAAGCTTAAACACAAATTGGTACCAGATACTCCAACTGCAAGTTCAATCAGTTCTACTCATTCCAGAATTCCCCAGCACCATTTCCCAGGATGAGCCCTGAAAAATGCCCCTCATCATTGACTGCTGACAGTGTGTGGCAGAACAGTCAAGTTGATGTAATTGCCTACCTGGCCCAAGGGAGAGGAACTGAGGCCTCCAGATCTCGGTTGTGGACACCTATAAGGGAGGCCTCTGTGATCAAGTGGAAAGAAAGAGGTCATTCTTTGGAGACAAATCATGAGAAAACTTAGGGATAACATTTTAAATTTATTTTGCTTCAGCCTAGCTGAGGAATCATGGGATATCTATCTAATTTTATTTTTCATATTTTTGTGATGAGATATCCCTCCTCCAAACTCCACAGCATGGCATTATTTCTTCCATCTCTTCTAATTCTCGAGGGAGCCTGGGTGGAGCTGTGTGCTTGTTAGCCAGAATCTATTAACAGCCACCTCTGTCCAACAACATGCTATTGCTCCTCCAATGTGAACATGAGGAGAGCAGGGAACATAGTATTCTTTGGGGCTAAAAATAAGTAAATAAAAAGACAATGTGTGGGAAGTGTGGTGAAGCAGTTAAGGAAGGGAAAATGTTGGGTGTGTTTTTGGCCTCCTGGAAAAGTAAATAAGGCTGCCACCAAGCATGAATGCCACCTTTGCCTTGTCAGAGAGACTGCAGCTTCAGAAACTTTTCAACTGCTCATTTTGTGATAGGAGGTAAAGTCTAGAAATACACATTCTGTTCTGTATCATTTTGTGGTAATCATGGATTTCAAAATAGGGTCGAGACATGGGGTGGTGGGTTATTTGTAGGTGTCAGGAGCAGCCTGAGAGACTGAGCTGGCACAGCCGCACATGAGGAGCCCCAGGGTGTTTCTGTGGTTTATGGAGATGAGCAAACTGGGCTGTAGAGATCAGTAGTCAAGGGTTCGTTGCCAGTGTATGGGCCCTGCTGCCCTGATTCAGATACAGCATTGAAGTAAATGAATAGTACTTAGTAATGGCATTCCTGGTGTGGTGTTAGGCTGGATGGAGAGAGATTGTGGAGTTGGGGAGCCTACCTAGATCAACAAAATCATATTTCACTGCCTCACTGTTGATTATATTTTCAGTTTAGAAATTAAAGTGAAAACCACTAACTTGTGTATTATTAATGCCAATTTCCCAAATTATTCCTAAAGGAGTTTTTCTTAACTCTTATTTTCATTTAAAATGAATGAATTGCTAAAATGTTACCCATCCTTCATTCTATTTCACACCCAGCAGATGCCAAAATTTTCTTGAATCTCTACTTCCTGCTGCCTGAAACCACTGGGAGACATGGAGCAGGTGAATCCAAACACACACAGACTTACAGCCAGAAATGATCATGATGGCCCCATGATGTGACTGTCTGCACCTCACAGGTAATTCCCTTAAGTGACATGGCTTGAGAGAGAATGGAACTCTTCAGTCCTGTCCTGCATGCACTGCTCCCTACTGCCCAGAACACTGTGGCTGAGATCTCCAACTTAACCCAGCCCCTAAGGTCCTTGGGCTTGTTAATCAGCATAAGGATATTGTTGTTTTCTAGCAAGTTTGCTAATGAGTTAGCTAAAGCATTCTCTGTGATTCTTATAGCTATGCCTATAGAGAGCCTATGTGGGCATTCGGTTTACCTATAGAGAGTTGATTACCCCTGCTGTCTGCTGGAGTTGTGGTCCTTGAACCTCAGAACAAATCAGAAAGACCACTGAGCTGGTTCTCCTAAGGGCTCCTAAGCACCCCTTTCCAGACCTGTGGAAACAGGTTCTCTTGGGGTAGAGCTCAGACACTGGCTTTTTATCTAAGCTCTCCAGCCAATTGCTGGTGTCACCAAGATTGGGAACCATTGACAAGGTGGGGAGAATTGTGCTAAGGGAGTAATTGTGCTACTCACAGGTTAAATGAAAGAAAGAGACTAAGACAGATGGCACCACCTACAGGAATTGGTGGAAAGGCCCAATGGAAGCTCTTGTCACTATCATCCATTAATGACAAGATTAGACATCTAGGGAGACCAAGGAGGACACTGAGCTCTTGGGCAGCAAAATAAGGAATAAAAGAGGTTCAAATTAGACAACACCTATCTTATGGTCCTGTCTATGAGCAGTCTGGCCACTTCAAAGAACCTTGTCTCATTAGCCAACACAGAGAGGAATATTCTTCTCCTAGCAATCTTGTCCCTGCTGTGGGGCAATCATAAACCAATGCTAGTCCACAAACAAGGCTTCCTAACTCACCCTCCTGGACCACCTTTAGGAGGGCCCTGTCCCAACCACCCTTCCTTCATTGCTTGAGCAGATAAAGTCAGAGCAGAAGCAAAGCCACCCACATCAAAATGTATTAACACAAGCATTGCCTTAGTGCACAGGAGTTTGAGGACATTATTCTGTGTTAACCTTGCTATTCACTTTTACTTGTATGTTGGCTAGGTTCTTGGCCTCTGGTTCTCTGACAAACCAAATGACAGCACAACAAATTGCCCTGACCACAAAGGCTCTTCAAGACAAGCCCGGAGTTGTCAGAGGTGGCTTCAGCCAACCTCAGTTTTGATTTTCTGGCTCCATAACAGAGCTCTACACAAAGCTACCCAGGCCCACAACTCTTCAGCCTGGATGGTTCCCGTGCATTTCAGTGTCATGAAAAACCCCTCTGTCCCACACTGTTTCAAGACAACAGCAGTGGCCATCTACTCAATGTCTTCCATGAGCCCAGCTCTTCGCCCAACATTTAATATGCACTACTGTTCAATTTGATCACAACCCTGCAATATATGTATTGTCTCATAGCCCAGCGAAGTGCATTTCAGAGAAATTCAGAGTGCCTTGTCCCAAATCACACAGCCAGAAAGTAAGCTTTTGGTGTTGCAGTCTTCCAATAAGCCATGGTATTTGTAGTTACTACTGAGATTTGAGTATACTTATTTAAAAATTGTTCTGATATTTTAAAAATTTGAACTCTGAATTATGTATGGTTTTTTCAAGATTAATGACTCAGTTATTAAAGTTTTAAAAAGTATATCCAAACTGCAAGTCTAAAGAGGCATCTGCCTCAAGGCGCCAGAGTCAGCCACCATATGGTAAAATTGCAAAGTTTCTCTTTCAAGAACAAATCCTACTCTAATTTTTTAAAACTTCCAAACAAGTGGGATATAAAAAAGATAGTATGTAAATTGATAAGTAACCCTGCACTGGATGTATCATCTATACCTGAGGAAAGCAAAGGGGACAAAGATCAAATAATGCATTCTCTTAGAAGTAATAGCAAAAACAATTCTTGTCTTAGCTCAGCCACCATAGCAAAATACCACAGACTGGAGGTTAAACAACAGAAATTTATTTCTCACAGGGTGGAAACTGGAAGTTCAAGCTCAAAGCTTTGGCAGGTTTGGTTTCTTCTGAGGCCTCTCTCCTTGGCTTGCAGACTGCCGTCTTCATACTGTGTGAGCTTCCTGTGGTCTCCTCCTCTTCTTCTAAGGCTTCCAGGCATATTGGATTAGGGCCCCATCCCTATGACCTCATTTAACCTGAGTTACCTGCTTAAAGACCCTATATCCAAATATAGTCCAAACATAGATCTATGATGAAGGTCAGGGCTTTGTCATAGGAATTTAAAAGGGGACACTATTTAGTCCATGACAGCTCTTTATCAATTAGAACATAGTTCATGGGGGGGAAAAAAGCTCTCATGGCACTTTCCTATATAACTCAGGATCTGATCTCCTGTGTGTCAAGCCCTCTCTCCTGATCTTCTGGGTGTTGTATGTCCACACCACTTACAGAAATCAGCTCCCTCAGACCCTAGGCGCTCGACAGCTCTGCCCTTGACTTTGAACTTTTTTCCTCTGGTCTTTTCAACTTTTCTGAACCATGTTCTCCAGCCCCTTCACCTTGTGTTGAAGATCTGTCAGTATTTGGGTTTTTGTTGTTATTGTTGTTGTTGTTATTATTATTGTTATTATTGTTTTCAGTTCTTGTGTCTGGACTCTTGAGGGCTCCATAGCTTCAATGGGGCATGGCATTTCTAGGGACACTCTTCAGTATCACTTCCCATCTCCTAGATAGATGCCAGACCCAGTCTCTTCCTGTTTCCGGTTAGGCAAACAACTAAGTTCCTCTTTCTTATCTCAGCTATTTCTAGAGTAAGAATGACCAATGAGCAGGGAGCCCCAAAGATGCACACCCCTCACTGGCCCAGTAGGACACCAGCCTATTTTTTCCCTGGGTTCCCAGGGCTTCCCAAGGTATTTCAGTGCATGTGTATGCACAGTTCATTATGTGCTCAAAGAAATGGTTTTCCTTATTTTACACTAAAACACAAACTGGAATGGGAAGGGGGTGTGAATGTGATTTTTGGGGTCCCCATAACCTTCTATTTCTTGACCTGGGTGCTTGTGGCACACAGGAGTTCAGTTTGTATAAATTGACTGTATACTTATGACTTACACAGCTTTGATATGTGATACTTCAATAGCAAATTCCCTTCCCAAAACACACACAACACTGAAAACAATTTAGAAAATGACCAAAAATTACCCATAATACCACTATCTTCACCCTCTGTTCATTCTAGATTCTGTGCAAATCTATTTCTATTTTTATGCCCACCATCCCTATTTTCCCACTTAACACTATGCAATAAACACCCGCAAGTTAGATGTTACAATTTTAATGGTTTCTTGTTTTACCCACAGTGTGGAACATTACACATGAGGGCAATATGGCAGTTCTCGGCAAGAGCAGAAGGCTGCTCTGAGGCTGACTTGAGCGGGTCTGGGGAGAAAGCCAGGCTCTGGGGCAGCTCCACCTCTCCCAGTTCAGCCCTGGGAACAAATGGAGAACTGAGGCTCCCTTTGGGGAAGAAGGTGTCTCCCAGGGAAAAACTAATTTTTTATGAAGCAGTGTTTAGTGTCTGACACTCTAGGATTTTAATCCTCTTATGAGTCACTGACTAGCATAGATTCCCACTATGAAAGAAGAATGTTACCTCACAGAGTTCGGGATTGTATATGCTAACACAGAAAGTGTTTAGCACGTTGTAGGTGCTCAAACAGTCTTGGATGAATGGCTGAGGATGTGAGGATCAGTAGAATCCCCTTCAACACACTCCACACTTGGGCTTTGCATCAGAGAGACCTAAATTCCAATATCTTCCCTCCATCTCTTTCCATTTACTAAGGGCTCAGCCAGGCTCAATCAGTTCCCAGTTATGAGAGCTTAGGAAAGTCCTTTCACCTCTATGCACTTCAGTTTGGGGTAATAAATGCCCAATAATAAAGTTGTTATGAGAGTTAATCTATATGCCTAAAGTGCCAGGACATTGTATCTCTTGATAGTAGAAGATGTTAAATGGTATTTTGTGCTATTTAATTCTCCCAGGTAGGATATTACAAGTGAGATATCAGCTTTGTTCTGGCTGTGTGACATTGAAAAAGCTATATAACATCTCTGAGCCTCAGTTTCCTCACAAGGAAAGTAACAATAAAAATTATTATAGGACATATCCAGGGTGTATAATAATTTTAATCTTAGGTAGTGGGTGCTTAAAAACTAACTAAATACAATATCCCAAATCTTGATATCACACCTGGCACATACATGGTAAGTTTCAATAAATCTTTTTTGAGTGAAGCAGGAAGAAATAAGACAAGAAAAGAACTGAAAGTTTCATCCCACTGATGAACACTGTGGAAGCAACTCTGTATAGAAGTATAATAATAGGTTATTTTAGCAATGAACAAGTCAGGGATCCTTTCATGGAAACAGGCCATTTGTGCTCTTTTCTGAGTGTGTCTCCGAGATCTTTAAAGCTCTCTCAGCCTGGTGGGGGCTCTTTGAGTCTGACAACTTTTGAGTTGTTTTTCATCATTCGACATGGAAGTCCTCTCCTCAGGAAAACAGGTGAGAAAGCAAAGGGACTGTCCTACTCTAACCAGAAATCCCTTCCTGTAAACAAAAGAGGAGACAGTTTAGCTATTAAACCTCAATTCCATTTTCAATCCCTCCACCCTCTCTAATTCCTCCAACACAAACCAGTGCTAGATTCACCTTCCTAAAGCCCAGCCCCGAACAAGTCTCTTTCCAAGTGTATTCCAAATCTTCCAGAATCTGGCCCCCATTCCCCTCTCTGGCCTTAGCTCCCACAAACCTCCAATGTTACCTCCAGGTGCTGAACCAACTCCATTGTTTAAGGATCCTGGAGCACTTCCTGGGGACTTCTCATCTCTACGTCTTTTTTTTTAAAGATTTTATTTATTTATTTCTTAGACAGATGGGAAGGGAGGGAGAAAGAAAAGGACAGAAACAAAAATGTGTGGTTGCCACTCATGCACCCCCTTACTGGGGACCTGGCCTGCAACTCAGTCATGTGCCCTGACTGGGCATCGAACTGGCAACTCTGGTTCGCAGGCCAGCACACAATCCACTGAGCCACACCAGCCAGGGTTCACCTCTATGTCTTTGATTATACTGTTTTCTCTACCTCACCCATCTCCCTCTGCTACAAGTCTACCCATTGTAGAAGAGCTACCTACCCCTGGTAGACCTCCCCCATCTGTTGTGTTTTCTCATTCACGTTAATCCAATTAACTCTCAATTGGTCCTTTCATTGGCTACCTAACTACAATGGTTATTTTTGTGTTAATTTTTTCCCGGTGTCCACAACCCTACAGGATTATGGTCTCTTTTGGGGCCAAGAGGACCATAACTAGACTGATACTTCACAGTGTGCAGGGGCAAATATTTGTTGACTTCAGGTTGAACTATATTTACCTGGATCCAACAGCCAGTCCAAAGCATTTTTTTAATGATTCCCTCCATTTTAAAATTCAACTCAAATATTCATTCAGCATTTTTTATCTATATACTTCTTAGATGGCATGAGCTATTTTATTTTTCCTCTCTACAAGATTTCAAGATTTTCTGCTTGCTACAGGGGCAAGAACAGCTCATACTGCCTGAGGTGGTGCCCACGGAAATGACAACCCCGTCCATCCAAAACAGGGTCAAATAAGAGCAGCAGGCCATTGTATGTGTGAGAAAGAAAGTCTGTTCCCCAATGGACCTGAATCTTTGTTCTCTAGTATTAGAAATATTAACAGTGATTACATTTCTGTCTGAGAAAACTCATCAACATCCAAGGAATGTCAGAATTCTAGGAACTTTTCTGGGAACCTTCAGGAAAGTGAGAATTTAACTGGGTTACTCTCTATTAAGGCCTGTGTGTGAAAGCTGGACCCTTCTTGACAAAACCAGATCCACAAAATCCATAAACCAGAGCAAATCTCACTGAGGATTTGCTCCTAAATTAGCTACATAAATGAATACACTTGTATCAAAGAAGACATTTATGATGGGTAATCATTATCAGTTACAACTGATTTTGAAAACATTTCATCCAAGACAAACTAAGGAAGCCCTTACCCTTATGGAAGATGGCCTCTCTTCTGGGAGTAGACTTCATCACCACAACGCAAAATGCATGTGAGGAGTGGGAGTGTGCATGTATTTCTGCACTAAATAAATATTTTTTTAGAATTCTGTTTTAACATATCTACTGGCTTTTTAACTTTTTCACTGGGCACTTTTCAAGTGGTTGTCACAGAGATTGGAGTACAAGTTTATCTTTTCACAACCTACTTATTTTTAATGTTATGCCATTTCACTGAAAACATAAAGAATCTTACAGACTGATTGGTTGATTGATCCCTGTCCTCCACCCTGTCCTACAGTTGTCGTGTGTGTTACATTCCCATCCATTACAAATCCCACAATACTGCAATATACTTTTTTTGCTTTTAATTAGTCATGTATATTTTTATTTTAAATATCTGTGATTTGGAGAATACACATTCCTAATTAATTGACCCTTTATCTGTAATGAAACATCCCTCTTTTAACATGGTGGTACTTTGTGTTGTGATGTCTATTATCTGACACAACATAGCTGCCCTCATGTCCTTATGCTGTGTTCCAGGTACATATTTTAACATCCATTTACTTTATCCTATCTACAGTTTTACATTTAAAGTACATCATGCCTTTGAGAGATTGGGTTTTGCTTTTTTATTCATTCTGACAATCTCTGCCTCTTAATCAGAGTGTTTATTCCGTTTATAGTTTCGTATATGTTTTATATGCTAGGATTCAGGTCAGCCATTTTACTCTGCTTTCTGCTGGTCCCATCTGTTTGTGGTTCCTCTGTTCCTCCCTTCCTATTTTTGTTGGTATTAATTTAATACTCATTAAAAATCTCTGTGTTATGCTCATAAATGTAATCCCTAGTTCCCTTTCACCCTCATTGTCTCTGGCTCCATGGTTCTTAAAATTCTCTAACGGGAGCCATAAAATACATCAGATCCCCAGAACTGAGGGCATTTACACTCTTTATGACCCAGTCACCTAATATGCTCAGCTTGTCAGCCCAAGAAGTATCTGAGCACCTGCTATGCCCTGTGCACACACCATCGCACAGGGTGCTTTCTTCAAATCAGTTAATTCTGGGTCTCAGGACTGAGCTCAGACAGTAGATATTTCATAAAGCTCCCCAGTTATTTTAACAGCTAGCCAGGGCTGGTCACCAGTGAGTTCATTAGTCTCCGTTCTCAGAGGAGGCTGCAACATTCCAGAACCCACCTTTTTCCTGAATTCCTCCGCATCCCCTTTTCCTCTTCTCCCATCCATCCCAGCTTTCTTTGGAGACTCCACTCAAGGAACACAGGCGTAGAGTATCTACAGTCATAGTGTGTAACTGGGGAAAATCCCCTTTTACTGTTCAGGGAACATTTGGCAATTTCTGAAGCCATTTTTGCTTGTCCATCATGGAGAACAAGTGGCTAAAAGCCAGGGATGCTTTTAAACATTCTCCAGTAAATCAGACAGCCCCCTCCCACAACAAACAACCTTGGTCTACGGGGAAGGACAATAGGCTGCAGTGGTGTCAGGCCCATGGCTTCTCACTCTCAACACAGCTGCGGGCACAGAAGAGACTGTGCTGACCCCGAGCTCCAGTCCAATGCCTCAGTCACCACCTGTGACCACTGGAGCCCATCTGCCAAGAGTTTTCTTGCATTCCAGATTGACTAGCTGATCTGCCCTTATAGAAATAAACCAGATGTGAGGAAAGGCTAAAAGCATAAAAAAAAACACCTAAAATTCCTGAGAGACCAGGGGTGGCAAAAAAAAAAGGAGAGTGAATGTTATTTGCAAAGTTCATAAACTCAGTAGGTACACTGTAGCTATGAAAGACCATTAGCCATGAAAAATTAATTCTAGTTTGCATTCAGTAGTAACTGACATTTAAAAAAAAGAAGAAGACTGAGTGATTTTGAATGGCATCATCCTGGCCAATGCCAGCTGTTTGACTATCTGGGAGAAGGTACTGTCAATCACTCTCTGAAGCAGAAAAACAGTAATTTCAGAGAGCTTGCAAATCACCCAAACAGCAGCCTGTTTTCAGTTCTTTTTTCCCATTTAAAGGCATTCAAGAATCAGCTAGATGGAAAGCACTTCTCTGAAAATTTGAAGATAGGTTTATTGGTTTTCTTCAGACTAAAGGAGGGGAAATAGGGTTGTGGCCACAAAGAAAATGAAGTGTGCATTTCTCTCACTCCACATCTAATGAATGGAATAGTCAGAGAGTCAACCTCCACCGAGAAGGGAAAATGAGCTGTACATGGCCTGATTTACAGGCTGTGAGTCATGGGTGCCAGAGTCAGAGAAATGGACTCTGATTCCTCGACAGACAAAATTACCCGCCTTTTAGAGAAAATGTCTATGTCCACTAGTACAGGCTGAAATGATTGCTATGAAGGCAAGACATTTAATTCATAGCAGCCACGAGCATTCCATTGCTACATGGAGCTTCTAAATTAGTGGGGAAGAAACTTGGTTTTATTTTGAGTCAGGACCTGTCTGGTTTGACAAGTGCTAACAGAAGCCAGCGAATATTTTATGAGGAGGCTATGGTGGCTACGGTGTCACCACTTGAGTAAGAGTGTGAGCTACTTCCTATAAAGTAAACTTTAAAGAAGAGTCAAAATCTCCTTTGTGCTCTTTTTATCTCCACAATGGAATGCACCCAAGGAAAAACTCTGAGTTAAAACAACTGGGAGCTGGTTTTGTTTCTGTTTTGTTTTTCCTGTGTCCAAGTGCATAGGGTCACTTTCTGAAGCTTTTTGTTCTAATTCCATCCTACCAGAGTTTGCTTGTTCTTGAGACTACAAAAGAAAAAAGAGAGAGAGAGAGAAAAGTGATTGTGTATCAGTCCGGTGCTAACATACCCGATGCCCTCCACATTCATAACCATTGTAAAGCGAAAATCAATGGATGTGACTGCACCATGTTGCTTGTTCTGACCCTGACTCCACTGGTCTGATTCTGGGTGTTCTCTAGGTCAGGGGAACAGGACCCAGAATTGTTGGATTCTTCTTTCTTTTTAATCCTCATCTGAGGACATGCTTGTTGATGTCTGAGAGGAAGGGGAAGGGGAAGAGAAAACCATTGATTGATGCATTGCCTCCCGTACGCCCCCAACCAGGGACTGAACTTGTAACCTAGGCACATGCCTTGACCAGAAATGGAATCTGTGACCTTTCAGTTTACAGGATGACATTCCAACCAACGGAGCCACACCAGCCAGGGAAATTACCTGATTCTTAATCCAAAATTCAAACTGAACATTTTTCTCTCAGCCCCCCCCCCCCCCCCCCCCCGGTTAAGAGGGCAAGTGGCCAGAGCTGGTACTAAGAATGAGTTCTTCCCATCCAACATAAAACCTGATGGGGGACAAAGAGCCACACCGAGGAGGTGTTCTCTGGAACTGGTTATCTCCCCTGTGGCCTTGGAACCAAATCAAATCAATCTGATCCATGTGAAAGCTTGGATTAAGCTTAATCCAAGCCTACATACATACAGGTTTTTAGATCCATATTTCTTCCACAGGTAGATGGGAGGAGTGTTGGATAAATGAAAAAATAAGCAAATTAATGGGCCAATGGATACATGATGGAATAGGCAGATGGCTAGATGAATGGATGGCCAAAAATAGGGACACAAAGATGGGGCAATTGTATGGTTACATTGTCAAGGGCCCACAGACAAGAGTGATTAATTCTGTCTGGCAGAGGGCAATACCAAAGACTTCAAGATAAAGCTATTAAATGTTATCAGAAGCAGGTCCTTAACAGAGACAAAGTTTAGAGCTTTTGAAGAAGAGGGACCAATGTGAGAAAAAGCAGAGTTGAAGGCATTGTCAAAAAATGATGATAAGTGGCAAAGATAAAGTAAGGAGAGGTGGGGTTTTGTACAAGAAGGACAGTGTACCCACTACTTCCATCACTATTTGATTAAATTCTGTTGCTTTTTAATCCTTGGCACAACCATATTGGCATTGCAATACCATCCCATTGAATTCTGCATTTCCTTCTGCAAACACTTCTTCTATATCAGCTTATTGTTCCAAGTGTTGGGGGACCTGCAAAATAATTAACAAGAGATTAACGAGAAAAGTTTGTTTTGCATGAATGCAGGAGGGCTCTAGAAGGAATTGGCCCCTGAGGAGCCAGGGGCAAAGCTTTATAAGCCAGTTTGATGAGACTCAGGAGGGGAGAGGAGTTTACAGCTTCAGTGGGAAGATGGGGAGAATTTAAGGCTCAGACTATTGAGTCCTAAGGTTTCGGTTATCAGAAGTATACTCTGCCATGTAAGTTATTTCCATTCATTTCTGTCTGGGACCAAGGGAGTACCTGGGAAGGATGGTTAACGGGTTCCTTGGAATGTTCCACAGCAGACAGCAAGCCCACCATCAGAGACCAGTGGCTACAAGTGATTCCATCGCTCCCGAAAACCAGCCCAGGGGGTTATTCTTACACCACACACTTGTTAGAAATCACCAAATAAGAGGAGACGAAGGTGGCGATATTTATTTTCTCAACCTTCCAAGTCTCAGATCATTTTTTCCATTCTGCCAGAAACCGGAGGGAAGAACATCTGTCAGGAGCAAGTGACAAAAATCCCCAAACAACCGAAGTGTCTTTTTATATTTATGTCACTTAACCTACAATTCAACAGCTTTTCTGAGTGCATCAGCCAGCACACACAGTTAATTGTGACATTACACAGAAGGCACATGACGCAAAGCCTGTCTGTTTAAAAGTCCGTCCCATCCTGCAGGTGTGCGGGTTTGTCTGTTCAGATGCCAGGGCTTTGCCCAGCCCGGAGATGGTGGTGTCCGCCTGTCCCTCGTACTCTGACACTTTCCCTGGTAGCAGGCATGTTTCCAGATGGGAGGACAGTGTCTGCATTGCTTCCATTTTCAGCTAAAAAAACAAAAAGGAGTTCTGACTCAGGTCTGAGTTGTCCTTTTCTCATCCTGATTGTGCCCTGCTCTGCCTCACATGACAACAGGTGTCTTTTCTAGCCCAAACACTTGAAAAAAATGAAGCGAGTGTTTAGAGCAGTTCTCAGTCATCTGACAGCAATGTTAGGGGCATAAGACCACTGGGCATCCAACAGGGGAAGGGGGCTTCTGGTCCCCAGACACATCAGGGCTTCCTTTGCTTCTCCTCTCGTTGACCCAGAGCAGGTCACTCCCAGGTGCCTCCACTACGCTGCCCTCATGCCCACCGCTCCCTTCATTTAAGATGCAATATTTATTGAGCAACTGCTTTAAGTAAGAGCAGGTCTTGACCTCTTGCAGAGCTGCACTTCTAGCTTGAGAGACAAGACAAGCACCTTTGAAATATTTAGTGATGATACAAAGGCCAAAACAAATGATTCAGGAATAATAGCAGCCATTGGTGCAAAGAGGAGGAAGATCAAGAGGCTTTCTAGCAGATAGCAGACTGGGATACACTTACTAGAGACCAGAAGCAGGGGAGAGACCATGGAGAGAGGGACACATAGGACAGGCCAACATGAAAATGAGCAGATGGGGTTTTGAAAATGGCTTGGGGACCCATCAAGGGTATCTCGAGCCAGGGAGAAACATGCTGGGACACCACAGCAGGAGGGGTGCTGTAGAAGCAGCCCAATGCCCCTGGGAGGCGCCCTTTGCTCACTGACTGAGGCCCACCCCTCCCATCTCTTTGGCAGAACCTCACATGACATCCTACCTCAGAGCTGTTACTGACTTATTTCCTCCAAAGATCTAGAAAAAAAAGATCAAGGAATCTAATTAGAATTAACTTAGGCACTTCATTTTCCTGGAGCAAACTACAACTCAAAATGACTTTTTAGGCATAGCCTGAAAAAGACAGAATTATCCTGATGGTACAAACTTGCTTCAAGGCTCTCAGATGAAAGAAAATTCATATTCTTTATGTTCCCTGAATTGAATTACATGTAGTTAAACAGAAGAGAGGGACCAGAAACAAACCCACAGATAAGCAGTCATTTTGCTGACAGAGGTAATGGTATGGTCGTGAGGAAAAGATAGTTCTTTTATGTGAGTGGTGCAGGGTCAATTGAATAGTTGCATTTTCAAAAATGAATCTTACCCTCTCACATCACACACAAAAGCCAACTCCAGGTGGTTATATACTAGAAGATCACATAAGATGATATCAGTCTGACCTTGGAACAGGCCAAGATTTCACAACATAATACAACAGCACACTGACAATGAAAAAGAAATTTGATGAACTGGAATTGATTAAAACTAAGGGCTTTTGTTAGTGCCCCAGCTGCTGTGGCTCAGTGGATTGAGTGCCGGCCTGCAAACCAAAATGTCACTGGTTCAATTTTTTCTCAGAGCACATGCCTGGGTTGTGGGCCAGGTCCCCTGTTTGGGCGTGTAACCAATTGATGTTTCTCTCACACATTGATGCTTCTCTTCCTCTCTTTCTCCCTCCCTGCCCTTTTCTCTGGGCATGAATAAATAATTTTTTTTAATTAAGAGATTTTGTTAATTAAAAGTCACCTTTAAGGAATGAATATGAACTCACAGAGAGGGAGACAATTTTAAAGGTGTATACTAGTAGCTAATAAAGAAGTTGTATCCAGAATATGTAAAGAACTTCAAATCAATACTAACAAGATAGGCAAACCAACAGCACAATAAGAAAAAGATGTTAACGGGCAACTCATTCACTAGAGAACAGGTGGACAATGACCAGAGGGGAGAGGGGAGGGAATTTCAGGGGAAAAGGAAAAGGATTTACAGGAACAAGTATAAAGGACACATGGACAACAACTAAGGGGGGTGGAAATGGGAGGGAGGTGGGGAGCACTGGGGGGGGTGGGCTGGGATGGGAGTAAAAGACAGAAAACTGTACTTGAACAATTAAATTTAAAAAAAGAACATAACTAAATGGCCAATGAACATATGAGAGTCACTCAAATGCATCAGTGATCAGGGAAATGCTCATCGGAAGTGCCAGGAAGTGCTGTCGTAGCACCAGAATGGCTAATACGGAAAAGATGCAGGGCCATGTGTCAGCGAGAACATGGAACAACTGTACTCTCGCACGGGCTGTCAGAGGAGCGAATTTGTACAGCCACGTCTGGAAGCCATCCGACATGATCTGCTAAAGTGGACCATGCACAGACCCATGACCACAACTCCCAGTAACCCCAGTATTTTCCAAAAAGAAATGAAAATATATTCTCCCAGAGATTTATATTCAAATTTTGATAGCAGCTTTATTCATAACAGTCAAAACATGGACACAATCAAATGCTTACCAACAGGAAAAGAAATAAACAAATTAGAGTATATCAACCTAATGGCACATTACTCAGCAATAAACTAAGTACTGATATGTAGAGGTAAAGAAATGCACATATGATGATGGAGATTACATTGCCTGGCAAAGGGAATTCTGGAAGTAATCTAAATGCTTATATATTTTTAAAAAGAAATGTTAAGCAAAATATGGTACATTCATTCCATGGAATGTCACACAACAATTAAAAGACATAAGAAAAAATCAGATGTGTTGATAAGGAAAGAATACCAAGATAAGTAACTGGAAAGTTCAAGTACAGAACAACATGTATAGTATTTACCAGTCACATGAAAAGTACATATTTTATATGTGAAAACTTTCTGGAAGAAACAGGTAACTATGGTGGTTAGCTCAGGGGAGGGTCTGGGCTGCAGTATGGTGACCAGCTGGCCGCCGAGGCCAGCCTAGTCTGGAGTGAAAGGCCTACTCACTTTTTTGCATGTGCCGTTTGTACTGACTGAATGTTTTTATCGTGAGCAAATCAGCATCTTAATTTAAAATATTTAATTAAATAAAATGTAAAATTCTCTATAATTGCTTTTCTTTAAAAGAAGGACGCAATGGTAATGCTGGTCCAGTTTAATAATTGGCATTCTGAGATGTGGTAAACTAAATAATGGCCCCCCAAACGTGCAACTGCTAAGCCCTGAAACCTGTGAATGCCATCTGCTATGGAAAAAGAAAGTGACTTTGCAGATGGATATAAGTTAAGGGTCTTGAGACTGGGATACTATCTGGATTAGCCGAGTGGACTGCAAGGGTGATCAAGTATCCTTACATGAGGAAGGCAGAGGAGGAGAAGGCAAAGTCACTCCTAACAGATGCACTTTGGAGATGGAGCCAGGAGCCATGAGGCCACAGAGAGGCGGGACAGAGGTGGCCACTGGAAATAGGAAAAGACAAAGAAACGAATTCTCCTCCAGAACCTCCAGATGGAGTGGTATTCTGTGCAAACTTGATTTCAACCTGCTGAAACCCCTTTCTGACTTCTGGCCTCCAGAACTATAAGAGAATAAATTTGCATCATTGTAAGCCAAATTTGTGGTAATATCTTACAACATTCACATGAAACTAATACATAAAAGATTTTCAAATGCTAGAAAATCTTCCTAGACATGGCTCTGTCGGCAAAGCCTTGCCACACAGAGAATCCAACACCTGATGTAAAACTAAACTCCCGAGGCCCGGCTGCTGTGCGATCATGCTGCCATTTCTCCATGGTGGGGATTTCTACGGCCCATTTCCTTCACCACCGACGTTTAGACTCTGGGTGCAAAGTTTTGGAACTCAAAGAATGAATTCTGCTACTGAGTACAATTTCTCTGCTCAGGAAACTATTCAACACAGGTCCATAAATCAACATATACACACAGGGACTCGGGATCAAACTTTGGCCATTGTCTGTGACGGGTTAGATCATTAACAAATGTGGGTTTTAATGAGGTTATTTTTTAATATCAACTGAAATCACCTCTGTGCTCAGACTGAGATCTCCTTGTTTTATTACCATTTCACTACAAGTTAATGAGAAATAAGGGGCAAAATCTTCAAGTATGTGGGAGTTAAGCAACACTTGTACATTATTAAAATTACTCTTCATTTGTTGGTATAGATCAATTTGAGGTGTGCTAATCACTGTCCAATTTGGACCTTTTACCCTAACATAAAGTTGTCCAGAGGTGCAACACCTACACACATTTACTCAAAGTGCTTTCTCGGGTGTTATAGGTGGAGTGATGCATACAACAGGCTAGGATTTTCCTACCAACTTAGTTTGTAGATTCTCTTTTTTAAAGTGCCATGTTTTAACCACTTTAATAAAAGTTGAATCTAGGAATGAGAAAGGCTTAAAAAACAGACTTTCTAGTGATGAATTTTACCATTTTCTCAGTGATTAATTTTCAAGCTTGCTCTCTCTCTCCTCCCTTTCCTCTCTCCCCCCCCCCCATAGGTGTTGTCATATTTGCAAACTTCTTCCCAAAGGGATGAGGACATGCGACTTCCCGGGGCATGAAGTCCCCTCTAGAAAGGCTCTGATCTTTATAAAAGGGAAGCAGAGGAGTTTGTGTAAGGCAGGGTTAAATAGGGAAAAATTTGCCACGAACTTCTTCCACCAACACTTATGACATCCACCATGAGACTCAGGACATGTATGTTGACCGGTTTTGTGCAAGAGCTTTAATTTTAATGAAGCTTCCACAGGTGAAATAAACTTCTCCTGCACCCTTTTACCTTCTTGGGTCTTTGCTGTTCTTACCTCCAGCTCGAGACCTCAATACTCAAGCTAAATCCCTATACAGGGCCACTTAATTTTGTATTAACTTTATCAGGGTGACAATGGTTAATAAGATAATATAGGTTTCAAGTGTACATTTCTGTGATGTACAAAACAAAGATCTGTACATTGCCCTGTGTGCCCGCCACCTAAAGTCAAACCCCCTTCTGTCGCCCTCCATATTAGGCCCCCTCCACCCTCCACTCCCTTCCCTCTGGCAACCACGCATTGCTGTCCTGTCTATGAGTTTCAGATTTATATTCCACATACGAGTGAAATCATATGGTTCTTAGCTTTTTCTGACCGACTTCACTTAGCATAATATTCTCAAGGTCCAACCATGTTGTCACAAATGGCAATATTTTGTCTTTTCTTAGTAGAATGCCACTGTGTGTAATCTGCATGTTCAGATACCAGTCTTCAACAGCAGACAGGATGGAATGAGGTCATAAATCAACAACAACAGCGGCAGCAGCAACACTTGTACTCTGGCCTCGGCAAGACCGTCTGCTTAACATATTTCAACAGGCACTTGTTGACTCTATTTCTGACAGAGAGAAGTATTTTTATAATAGTTCCCTAAAATAGAGGGTTGTACAAAGAAGGAAGAGGAGGAGGAGAAGGAACAGAACTGGTGAGGAAGCTGTGCTGAGATGAGAAGAGTCGTTAATGTTGACTCCTGTTTTCTGATCCAATTCAGCAGGGCATTGCTGGGGGGAAATCCCATGTACAGGGGAGTATTTCCCCAACACCCCGAACTGTTGACCCTCAACACCTTCATGGCAGAGGCTATCAAAATAATCACAGCCCACTGACCTGGGCAGACACCCACCTCGTCACCTCCACACACCCGCATCCACACACACTGTTTTCCCCAATGACAGACTCAAAGAAATCATTTCCATCTCACTTCTAAGAAGACTACATTTTTTAAGCCCCATTTTCCCCAAAGATTTCCTTTTCCTTTCCTGTTCCCAGCTCTAACATCTTTGTTCATGCAAGCTTGTCTAATGATAATGTCTATCATTTATTAAGCTCTTATTATATGCTAGTTACCATACCAGACCAACATCTCTTTCCACCACCCAGCTCAGGAGGCATAATTATCTCCTTTTTGCAACTGAGAAAACAGACTCCTGAGATTAAATTTACTCAAAATCAGACAGTTTTCAATGGACTTGCCAGTGCTTGGTCTGTCCTGAAAATGTGGGCCTTTACCAGTCCTGCCTCTGGCGGGTAAGCAGCAACCCAGGATGACTCGTATGGGAGAGTTGATACACTCCCGCTGCCCACTGATTTTTAAGTTTTTATAACATTTTTGTAAGTTCACTTCTGAATTCACACTAAACTTTCAACAAATTACAAAGCTGTAGTCAAATCAAGATGGGAAAGAAGGGAGAGAGGGGAGAAAAAAGTTTAGAGTCATTATTATTTGAAAGCCAGGGAAATTCTACAAAGGACTCAAGTTTCTACCCATCTTCCCCTGAAATGGATCACTCATTCTATATCATTCCTCCAAATTCACTGAATGAAAGGCGAATCATCTGTTGTAGGTTTTCCCATTGACTTTACATCTCTGAAGCAGAGTCTGTGAACTTGGCAGAGGATCTATTTTTTTTTATGGCTTAGTGAGCCTGGGGCAAATGGACTACAGCAAAGGAGAGCATTAAATCAAGGCAGTGGCCAAATTCCAACCGCATTCCGCAGCAGCCAGGATGTTTCCTAAGTGCTGAAAGACTCCAGCAGGACCAAAGAGGCTCTATCTGATTCTGGCCCCTGATCTCCAAGGGCCAAGGGGTAAAATAACTCTCTGAGAAAAGAAGTTTCTGATTGACCAACATTTTTGTATATCTACAGAATGGAAAACAGCTGCTTTGAAGAAAAATTTTTATTGGGTTTGGGAGGTAGGTTTATAAAACAAAGAACTCTGATAGAAAACAGAATAGTAAGATACAACCTCTGAAAACTCTCTAGGGGGCCAAACAAAAGCCGTGAATCGAAAAATATAGAGGGATAATTTGTCACATAGATATTTAAATATCTCTCCCCATTGGCACCAACCCCCCTCACTGAGGTCATACAGAATGTCAGTGAAGACGCTGATGAGCAGGAGGATGGAGCAATACTGAGAAGGGGCTCTCAAGGCCTGGTTTGAAAGACAATTATAAGTTGAAAATATAATTGCTAACATAGCAAAACATTTGACAAAGTATTTTCACCTGCGATATAACAGGAAATTCATTCGACCTAGTATGTGCAATTTCTGATGCATGCAGCTGCTGTAGCCCTTCCCAGGGTTCCCGCTCTGATATATACTGTCTGATGTGGGTTCTCTCCCAGGACACCCTGAGCCAAGAATTCGGGGGCAGTGATTCATCGAGGTGGACATAGTGTGGGTGGAGCGAATCAGGGAAAAGCAAAAGCCAAGCACAGGGACAGATTGAAGTGAAGTCTCCAACTCAGCCTGATTCCAAGATGGCTCTGGAGTGCACATTGTGCCTCAGGGTTGGTTCCACCTTTCAGCAAAGGAGAGCGGTTTTTGTATGAGGGGCATCCTTGTGGGAAGTGAGGGAAGCTTAAACATCCCACAGCATCCATCTTTGTTGATGAACCGGAAAGGCAGGCGTTGGGGGCCATCATCAGAAGGTCACTCATAAGACAGCTTTGAAGAACAACATTGCTGACGATGGGATCGCCCAGCTGAATAAAGGTCCTCCCTTCTGCAGCACTCTTGCTCATCCTTCAACACCCTCTCCAGGTATTAGTGACACAGTCACTGATAACCAGTAACGCATTGGGGGAGCCTCTTCTTTTATGCTCCTCCTTCTTGTAATACCCTTTAGAGTGGCGCTTGCCATCACCAGTAAAGGACTCTTTCCTCAGGAGCCAACAAGACTCTTTTATTAATAAGTTTGAGCCCAAGGAACAGATATTAACGCATCTCTCCAAGACCCTGATTATCCCCAGGGAAGCAACGGGGAAAAGCAAGCCCACCAGCTGTGGTTTTCTAATGTAGCACTAAATGACTGCCGGCTATAATCACGTTTGTTCGCCAAGTCCTTCCTCTGAAGATACAGAGGGAACCCTATGAACAAGTTCCTAAGAAAATTCTATTTCAAATAACAAAGAGCATTGTTCAGAGAAGAACACATCATGCATCAAAACTTTTACGAAGAAAGTTTCTCGAAACCTTGGGCTTTTCTTGTTTTTGTAGGTAATTGTGTTGTGGTCACATCTATTGTGGGGGTGCTCTTAGGATGTTGGGGTTTTCTAAAAAGTATAAAACACCAAAGATTAAAGCTACAGAACGGGCAAGGAAATTCCCTCACTGTCACTCTACACTTGGGTGTGCAGCCCAATGATGTTCAAAGAGAGACACATTCAGCAAGTAATTCTGGTCTTTGAAGAACTTCTTTTCAATTATATCAGGCAGGTTCACAGATGTGTTTTACAAGGCACACACAGAAAGAGATCAATTCCACTGCCGAGAGAGAATCTGGGTCAATTTTATAGATCCACACTCACAGGAAATCCACATAGGCACCAATTTGGGGAGAGATTAGTTAAGAGAAAAATTATACCAGCTATCAAAATAAGTTAAATTGATATCCGTTGACAGTTCAGTAAATGGAAAATATCCTGGGTCTTTACCCAAATCAATTTCTTTGGCGTCCTACGGAAGTTGCCGTGGGATTCTAGTAGTACTTAAGAAACAGTCTTATACAACAGTGTCCCTCAGAAAAGGAAATAAAAACTGGCGACCCAATTTTCCATTTTTGCTCATCAAGATTGCAATCGCTCTTACCTGACCAGGCTGTTTCATTCAATTCACACTGATTACCTGTAGCCCAATCACTGCACACTTCGTAGTTCTGGGAAATGGGTTTTAATCATCTTCATGATGTGCCTGGAAGGTCACTGGGGAAACTGAACACGAGTGTGTCCTATGCACCGCGGACACAGGCAGGCGTGTGGGCAACATGGACCTCAGAAGCTCAAATACACCTTCCTTGTGTCCTCCTTCCTCTTAGAGTGTGTTTCTCACTATTTTCTTTTTATGTCATTATTTGTGTAGATGTTAGCTACGCCCTTACCTCTCTCTAAATATTGCTTTTCTCTAAGGCCCAAACATGAAAACAAAATTGCAGTCCAAGTTATGATATTTTTTACCCTCCCTCTATTTGTAAAAAAGATGGGACTTGATATAAAATTTATCAAACTGCCAAAAAATTCAGTCATCAAGATACTGTCTTATGGAATTATGTTTAAAAATAAAAAAATGAGTATTAAGAAAACTCATGATAAATAAAATATTAAAATTTTAATGATAGGCTCACATGCCTCACCCAAGTCCCTACCCTATCAGGGCTCTGTGGTGGTCATAAGTGGTCATCCAGTGCCTCCAGGCACGTGGTGGGGTTGTGCTTCCTGGCTCCCTGGTGGACCTAGCCAGGACCTTGTGACCCACTCCCAGTAATGGGTTCTGAGAACAAGTGGTGAGTGCCACCTCTGGGCAGGAACATGTGATTGCCAGCTCTCTCACTCACAAAAACCAACAACTTTCCATAGCAGCAACACTGTGTTGACCGGACCCCTGGATGACTATGTGAAGCAGAATCCATCTCTAAACCTGCAATGAATATGGAGCATGAGTGAGGAATAAACCTTTGTGATTTCAAGATTTGGGAGGATGTTTGTTACAGCAGCTGACCAAGACTTCCCCTACTGATACAAACTATAAACAAGGTTCCCACTATGGAGATCATCAGTGTTTCAGTTGATAGAAACAAAGCTGTCTCCAACATCCAGTATTACAACTTCTTGCCTTGAAAGAGCTAATGGCTTCTTCTCTTCTTCCTAATTTTCCTATAGATTTTATTCTTAAAACTGAGGGCTTTGTAAACAAACAGATACAGATTTGAAAAATTGTTTCACTTCTTTCGAGCACCTAGGATTTAACACAGCCAGACTCATAAAACTAGGTTAGGAATACCATCCACATAGGGCAGTTATGGAATTAAATGTGATAACACATGAAAGTACCTGGAACAGTGTCGATAACAGGTGCATGTCCATCTAACTGTACTCAACTCACACTTGAGATCATTGTTAAAATGCAGGTCACTACATCATGCCCAAGTCAGGGGACCCAGTCCCTAGGAGTCTGCATTTGAGCAGTGCCCTTGGGTTTTTCAGCAGACCCCACTTAAGAAGCTATGGATTCTCTCCTCCTGATTCTAGACATGCAAGGGGAGACCCAAAAAACAGAATTTATTTATAAAAAATTGTGCATTTATTCTTATATGTTTAAACTTCAGTTACCTTCAAAGTGCTCTCTCCATTTAAATCAATACACCTATTAAAACTTTTTTCCCACTGTTCAAAACAGTTTTGAACTCGTCAATTTTGACTCCTTTTAGTTTTTTGTTTCAACTCTTTCACATTGGCAAAACACTTTCCCTTTGAGGACGTCTTTCATCCAGAGTAACAAAAAAAGAAGAGTTGCTCAGGACGAGATCAGATTAAAAGGAAGGGTAGGACACAGGGGTCAAAAAACTGCTGAAGACTCAGTGCGGTGGACAAGTGCCTTGTAAACCACCCATCATGAAATGGACAAATGTGTTAATTCTCAAAAAAAAAAAAAAAAGTGGGTGGAGCCAAACTCAGCCTCTCACAGCAACGTCAGCAGGTACACTGACACTGATGATTCCTAGGACTCTCCCCTAGCGGGGGAAGCCTGTATTACAAGGGGCCTGCCCTCCAGGAGATAATTCAGGGTTTCAGGGGGGGCACCCCCTTGTACACGTCAGGCTGGGCTGTGTAAATTTACTTCTCTAAGTATGAGTCTGGGAGGAGAATCACTGTAAGTCAGTCTGCAACAACCTAGAAAACTGGAAGAAAAACCGGCGTGGCTTTGAAAAACATTCTACCGGGCTATCATTGTCCTGACCAATCTTCATGAGATTGAAGTAAAGGTAGACTAAAAATGCCTCAGATTAACCAAATGAGTCGTATGGTTTGGTTGGGTAAAAATTCCCATTCTCATTAAGAAACCCACAAAGCATGTCCACACAACTCAATAGGTTGTAGCCCAACTACTTGGAGCATTGTGCTGATACAAAACTACCACCCTTCCCCCTTGAACAAGGAGAGTGAGCATCCTGATGGATCTGAGCAGCAAAGGGGCATTGCGGGATCTACAGACTTTCCTTAGTCAGCACTACATGAATCTTATTCTACTGTGGGTAATCACACACCTGACATCATTTAAGCAAACCCACCGGGAATATATAAAGAGGACAAGAACTGACATCTACCTGGATGCGGCACAATGATGATGGCGAGACATGGGGCAGCAAACTGGAGAGAGGAGGCGCTATGAGTTAGTTGGATGTTGGACATGGGGGGCCAGCGGGGCCAACTTCAGTGAGGGAGAATGACACTGAAGAGCAGTAGAAAGCCTTGCTGTTATGTCAGGCATTGGAGTCGTCACGTTTCATTGGCCATTGCAGTCAAGATTAACTACAGGAGAGTCCTCCCCATCACCCCAGACACCCTGCTTACAGAAACGTTCCTTACAACTTGTAACTCAGGAGTACAGGCTTCAGGGACATTTGGGGCATTCTAAGGCTTAAGCCTGAGAAGCACTACCTCTCAAAGAAAAATAAAAGGTCCAAATATCTGTGTCCACTGCCTTTAGAACGCACTATGTGGGCCTCTCCAATTGTCCATGCTGGGACCATGGTCATCCTCTGAGTTCTCCTTCCTCAGAGCTTCAGCTGCCAGCGCGTGCACTCATCTTTTGAGATCCCACCAGGAGTCTGCAAAGGAATCCTGTAAGCTCAAAAACAAAATCAAAACAAAACTTCCTTCCCAGCCTTTGAAATGTAGATCATGCTACTCAGCATCGCATATCCACCTGGGCTTTTATTATAACACTGTTTGCTTACTGTAAGAACAGCAGTGTATGACTGGGAACCTACTGAGATGCACAAAAATGAAAAGTTCCTCTCAGGAGGGTCTACTGAGGGATTAAAGTCATGTTATTTACATTGCAGTATGGCGACCAGTTTAGCACATTAACTTGGGCTTCTGTGCAGCTCAAGCAAGTCAAGGCACCTTTCAAGTTCAGGGGGAAGGCCCACCAGGTACCCTTGTGCATGAGGGACTAAAAAGCTCCAGAAACAGAACTCAGGCATGTGGAAGAGAGAGCCAGGGTATAAAATCTGGATGAATGGGTCAATATTAAAAGTAAGCATGCTTGTGTGAAAATGGTCTCTGTGACTCTAGGTGTCCCTTAACCAAGGTCCCTGTAGACTCATGCATGAGTCCTGGCTGGAGGACCACAATACAGGGCAAGTGAAATGTAAATGAGCTATTTCTTCAATATCTCTGTACAATGGTGAGAGCAGAAGGCAGTAGTTCTTAAGTATTTCTGCTCAGTGAAAGATGCCATAAACAAGGACAGATGGCCCACTCAAAGAAGATAGTTTCACTTTATAAAACAACTAGGGATTAATGTCTAGAATAAACAAAGTTCTTTAATTATTTTTAAAAGATACCAGTTGGTTTGCAAAAGGGGAAGCACCAATAACCAACAGGTTCAAGCAGAGATGCTGAGTCATTAGCAGTGGAGGAGAACACAAGACAGTGACGGGAAACCAGCATCAGGATGGCAAAAAACCAGAAGGGAAGACCGTGCCTGGTGTTGGAGAGGGCGTGGGGAGACAGGTGTGTTGCTGCTGGGTGTATGCAGCTCCTGGGGGCAGCGTGTAGGACTCCTGAAGCTAAGTCTGAACGTGCCTGGGGCTCACGATCCACTCGCAGCTGTCCATTCTGAGAAATCATCACACGAGTCCCAGGGACCACATACAAGGATGTCCATTAAGGTTTTGCCTATGGTCACACAGAAGAAGTGGCACCAGGGAGGTGACTAGTTAAATGTGGTGGCTATGGAATACACTCATGACAGAGAGAAGCAGCAGTTTATTAAAGAACTTGTTTAAAGCAGACTGAGTGAGTGAATAGAGAGCACGAGAGATAGACCTGGGGTGGGCAGGGCTACCTGGGAAGGGAGGGAAAGGCTGTGAGTTCATAGGGGAACACCCTTCAAGTCTTCTACAACACACAGAACACACACAAAGCAACACCACACATTCTGTGTGACACTGTCTTAATTAGAGTCCCTTAGAAGCAGGGTCTGAGACATGATTCAGATATATGTGATGCTTTGAAAGACGGCTTTCGGGAGAAAGGGGGTAAGGAAGTGGGATAGGCAGGGGAAGGAGCTCACATAGAGTGTCAGCTTGGAAAAAGTCCAGAAAGATCCTCAGGGGGCTCTGGGGCAAAGACACACCCCAGGTTAACCCCACCATCAGGCAAGGGATGGACTTTTTGTACCCTTTATCTGCCAGTCATTGTCTGGGTGACCCCTACCCCAGGGGTGTGTAAGTCTCAGCCAGGAAGCTCCCTGCAGTGAGTGACTGTCATCATTCAGAGCTGGGGCAGCTGGAGCTGTCAGCAGCCACCAGCAGCAGGGGGTCGGGTACACCCCCTGGGAAGGGGTCCAGGAAGGGCAGCATTAGCATCTCCAGCAGATACCGACCCTGACTGAGCACGCAGAGTAGGAACATGTGGAGGACGAGGAGATGGAGAGAAGGTAGGGGAGGAAAGAGCCACAGCTCGGACAGGATGACAAGGAGAATGCGCTGGAATAGGAATATGATGAACTCACTCCTGAGCCCCGAGCCCTTCTCTGTGACTGGTACAAGAGAGGAAGCCACAGCATGGGACACACCTAGGATCTGTTATAAAAACAGAAGGATGGACACCCTGCCCCCTGCTGGCAAACTGCATAGCACAACGTAGACGGCAGAGGGGTGGTGTCTCCCGAGCCAGGTTTGCTTGTGAACAAAGAATCAAAAGCTTCCCAATTCCCTCTCTGAGACGGAGAATATCTGTAGCCTCGAAACATGATCAGAGGTGAACAGAACAACAAAAGCAGAGAAGGTTCAAAACTTTCCGTCTGTGTAACTGGCATGGGAGAGGCAGAGATGAAACGCCGGACTTTGCTGGGCAGGGAGCAAGGCTGCAAACAGTAAACCCCAAAGAGTCAGGAACTGCAAATCAGGAGGCAAGGGGTGTCGTACAAAAATAGACTGCTGCACAGCTGAGTGAAAAATTCAAATAGAAAAAAAAAGTGTGTGTGTGTGTGTGTGTGTGTGTGTGTGTGTGTGTGTGTTGGGGGCGAGGCTATTTTGGACTGTTTATTGTAAGCTCCTGCTGCTGCTAGTGGCTCCGTTTTGCACAGATAAAGCAGAAAGCAGTTAACAAGGCCAAGACCAAATGAGTGTGCACACAAAGCACACACATGCACACGCAGATGCACAAGCATGCATGAGAATGTCCTGCTCCTTCCTCTTTTCTGGGTCAAGCTTTGTCTCCTCTGCCCAACAGAATGAATGGCTAGGGGACCCCTCTGTCTCTTAGAAGCTTCCAGGCAAACAGCTCCTGGGCCTGAGACAGAGACCAAAGCCCAGAAACCAACCTTTTTAAATACCCCAGCCTGGCCTCCTCCACCCTCAACCCATCACACAGACCCTTTCCATTTTTGCCCAACCTCAGAAATCACACACAGAATTTATTTCTGCCATCCTCTCCTGGCATGCTTGCCTTCTCAGGCCATCGGTCCTGCCCAGATGCCATGAAATCCCAACAACCACATAACTGAGGCCAGGGTGTCCCGCGGAGTTGTCCCCGGATCAGTAGAAGCAGCACCAGAGAGCTTGTTAGAAAGGCCAGTTCTCAGGCTCCACCCAACTCACCAAATCAGAGTCTGGAGTTGGGCCCAGGAATCTGTGATTAAGTAAGTTCTTCAGGGGATCCCCCTCTGTGATAAACGTGGGGGATTCCTGCCCAGGTCATGCCTGACTCAGGACGATGGGTAGAGCCAGGCAGAGAGTGTCCACCCTCTGGGAGGCATAATCTGGGGTCTCAGTTCACTTCCCAGGAAGCCAGGCCCGAGGCCAGGCAGAGGAGGACTGGAATGCTACACTCGAGAATGGGCAGGAGGGAAGCAGGACCAGCGGAGGACGCAGACAGGGACTCGGTCTCCTGTCAGGCAGACCCACGGGTAGATCCAGAAACAAGTAGCACCACAGAGCCAGTCCCCTCCAGGCAAGGCTAGCAGCTGTGGTTTCCCAGGTCGTTCAGAGGCTGTGGGCTCCCCTCCCCGGGCTCTGGGAGTGGCCACTCCCATTCCACAGAAAGCAGTCCCCGGAGAGGAGACCAGACTGAGAGAAGCCTGGGAGCCAGGGCAGTAAAGGGACAGAGCTGGGAACATCCTCTATTCAGTCTTCCCTGGATCCATTGTGATGTCATGGCCCTCAAAATGTCTGACCCTAGCACTGCAGAGAGAGACACTGGGCAGGAGTGAGGTTTCTGGTGTATTCCTTACCCAGGGCTGCTGTAAAGGGGCACAAACTGGGTGGTTTGAACCACAGGACCTTATTCTTTCATAGTTCTGGAGGCCAGAGGTCCATGATCAAGGCATCTGCAGGGCTGCTTTCCCTGAAAAGTCTCCAGGGGAGAATCCTTCCTGCCTCTTCCCAATATCCGGTGGCCCCCAGCAATCCTTGGCGTTCCCTGGATTGTAGATGCTTCACTCCAATCCCTGCCAGTGTGGTCAGGGGCCTTCCCCTTGTGTGTCTGTGTCAATGAATGTCCTCTCCATTTCCTAGGGGAACTCTAGCCATAGACTTTCGGGGCCACCCTAAGGTGGTGTCATCTCATCCAATCCTTAACTGCTTACATCTGCAAGGACTCTATTTCCAAATAAGGCCACCTTCACAGATACCAGGGTCTAGGATGTCCAGAGATTGGGGGGGGGGGGAGGCACAATTTAACCCTTAACACTGAGGATGGCAGAGTGCCACAGAAGTCACTTCTCTACACCCAAGCCAGCTCTCCGGGGAGCTTGGTGTCAATTTGTCGAGTATAGAAAGTATTAAGGCCAACTCTCAGAGGCAAACAGAACAGTTCCTTTTCCGGTTGTTCTCAGCACAGGGGGTGCAGTTTGGCCCTTGTGAGGGTGTCCAAAGGCCAGCACAGGCAGCAGCCAATGACTGTCCCTTGCCTACAGGGGTAGCCAGGCCAGACACTAGACCAGGGAGGGACTCTTAGAGGCTGGAGAAGCAGCCTGATGTCACTGCCCTGTTGTGCTTTTCCTTCACAGAAACTGCTCTGCAGTTTCAGTTTTTGCCCTGTAGCACTTCCTCCACTGAAACCACACAGCGAAGCCACAGGGAGGATCTGGCCCCAAGCGGCAGCCAGAGCAAGTCACCTGACTCTCACGCAGGGAGCTTGGGGTGAACTCCTGGGACTTGGGAGCAGAAACACAGTCGTGGAAATTATGATTTTTCACTGCAGAGCCAGACAGGTGAGAGAGGACAGGATTTTCATCATTATTTCAAGTAATATAAAGAAGCCAGCTTGGGGGCCCCCAGAGCAAGGCACTTGGCCCACACTGTTCACATGACAACCAAGAGTGCTTCCTGGGCCAGGGCTGTGGAACTCACGGACCGGAGGCAAAGGGGGTGCGGGGGACAGGCTCTGAACCCGGTCCTGAGCTCAAATTCCTTCTCCCGAAAGGGTTTGCAGCCCCAGAGCACAGTGGATTATCTGAGAGTCTGGGCTGGAAGCTGGCTCCTCCGGAGTGTGAGTGCATGAACTACGTGGGGAGGTTCTTGTAACACAGAAATGGAAGCAAAGTTGTTTTAGGGCCACCAGATGCTGAGATGTCCCCAGGATGTGGAGAACTCCGGGGTCCCCAAATCCTGCATTGGGAAGCCAAGAAGGGTAGAGACATAAGAGCTGGTGCACTTATCAGAGAAACAGCTGCACTGTGAGGTCAGGGACTGTGCGGGCAGCCCAGGCTGGGGAGTGGACAAAGGGCATGGCTGAGTTTCCAGAAGCTGAGCTCAGAGCTGGGTGTGGATCAGGCCGGCAGTAATGACTACTCAGCTCCAGTGAATCAATCACAGAGGTCCCCAGTCCGGTCAGAGGTTGGCCCTCAGGCCAGACATGTAGTCTCCTGGCTACAATGGCCACAGCAGAGATCACTCCCAGCAGAAAGGTTAGGGATGAAGGGATCAGAAATCCTGAATCGACTACGTATTTCCCCCAACAGATCCTGGGTTTTAAACCAGGATCGACAGAATTGCCTGGAATCAGCAAGATTAAGTTCTCCCTCCGCCATTAACAGAAATGAGGACTTGTGAGCTAAATTAAACTCAATTATAAAACAATAAAGAAAGTTACATTTCTGCACACCGGAGTTTTATGGTTGTGAAATTTGTACCCACCATATAAGAACTGTAATTGCAATTCAAGGCAATATGTGATACACACCATATCAATTGTAGAAACAAAGTGTTTTATGATTTTAAAGAAAAGAGAACATGTGCTCACCGGAATTTTAGAGCCTGTCTCTGTAACTCAGCCTTTTCATTACGGATTACCTGACGCCTTTCCTCAAACCCAGCCTCCCATAACTGTATTATTTACAATTCTTGCTTCTGCAGGTGACAAAACCCCTAACTCAAACCAGTGGGGGAAAAAAAGAAAAAAAAACGTGCTTGCTCACAAAACTGAAGTATCCAGAAGGAGGGCTTGATCTAGGCTCAAAGAATTGCATTGGGATGAAGTTTCTGTCTCTGGATTTCTCAGTTCTGCTTCCTTGGTGCTTAGTCCTTGCTCCAAACCCAGGTGTCCAGAGATTTCTGCCACAGTCCCAACCCCCTTCTCTTTTCCCATGTCGCCAACAGGAAACAGAAGTATGCTTCCCGATAACAACAAACGCCTGGGGACTGAATCTCCTCAGCTGCAATGCGTGGAATGCATGTCTTGTGACCACCAGGAAGCCAATTACTCTAGTCAAAAGGATGGAAGGTGCTGATTGTCCTACACAGGGAGTCATTGTGTAAACTTGACCACAAATGCATCCGTGGAGAATGGCGGGGCAAAGGTTCCACAAGGCAAGAAGAGGAAGTTGGGGCAGAAACAAGCGTCCAGTATTCTGTCTCTAAGCATGGCACAGGGTCCTGTCACTTTTACTTCTAAGACAGACTGAGTCATCCTGGGGCTAGGAGGCATTCCATTTGTTTTTCCACCCCAGGGCTGTGAGTACAGATGAGCTATTTCAATTAGTCAGTCTTACTGGTGCCACTAATACAAACCAATTTCTGTTAGTCTGTTTGGGCTGTTATAACAAATACTTTGTGCCAACCTCAATCCTAAGCACCTTACTCAGAATAGCTTATTTAACCCTCCAAATACTTTATTAAGTAGACAATAAGTTGTAAATGGAAAGGTTTTTATCTCCCAACAACATTCTAAAGGCTTTGAGCCTAAATGTTCTTTTGGAGTGTGGATTGGGGAGCAATAAGGTGAACCATGGGTGTGGTAGGCACCGGATGTGTTAAGTAACAAACTTACCAGTTGAAGAAAACTTTCTCAAGGTTCTGGCTGGGTAGCTCAGTTGGTTAGAGCACCGTCCTGATACACCAAGTTTTCAGGCTTTATCTGCAGCAAAAGCACATAGAAGAACCAACCAATGAATGTGTAAGTGCAACAACAAATCAGTGTTTCCCTCTCTGTCCCTTCCTCCTTCTCTAAACTCAATAAATAGGGAAAAAAGGGGGGGAGAACTTTCACCATTCTGGCGATCTTTTTTCCCCTACAACTTTTAATAAAATTTTCAAATATACAGAAGTGTGAAAAATAGTATATCTACATGCTAAGTTCAAGAATATATGTGTGTGGTGTGTGTATGTTTGCTGAATCACTTGAAAGTAAGTTGATAATATGTTGACATTTCCTCCCTAAGATGCAGCATATATGTCCTTAAAATAAGGGCTGTCTCTTACATAACCACAGCACTGTTATCACACCTGAGAAAATAAGCCATCAAATTGAATTCAGCTTGCCTTTTCCTCCCATTGCTATTTGACCAATAAGAAGTCAATAGAAAAAACATTTTGTATTTGAGTTCTAACGATCTAATATTTCAAATCTTCTTCTGGTTATCAGCAAATGCTATAATTAGCTTTTCTTCTTATGTGGGAAGTCTTTTCTCCTTTGATGGGGAAAGAGACAATTTTTTAAGAAATACATTGAAGGTTGGAACTCACTCTCTTAATAACTCTTAATAAAGTAAATGGGACATACCCATGGCTTCACTGGGGAAACTAAGGCCGAAGTTATGGATAAACAGTTTTAGCCTCTATGGATTAGAACTCTGGATTTTTTTTTAAATCCAGTTAAATTTAAAGCTACTCACTAATACAGAGATGCAGCCTCCCACCAAGGATTTCAAAGTGTGATGAACGAGAAACCACACACAAGTCCAAAACACAACAGTTTATACATGGGACTTCAACCTCCATTTTCAAGGGCATGCACTAGCTAAGGATCCAATTACATCAGTGAGCTAGTGACAGAGTGTGACTCTGTTTTTCCATTTGTGAAAAAAATCACTATTTTAGCTGACTACAGAGAACTATAACTTTAAAAATCTTGAAAAAAACAGTGAACGAATGTATGCACCTCTATGTTCTTTGCAGAATTGTTTACAATAGCCAAGATTCAGAAGCAGCCCAAGTGTCCATCTGTAGATGAGTGGATAAAAAAGCTGAGGTACATTTACACAATGGAATACCACTCAGCCAGAAAACAGAAGGGAATCTTACCATTTGTAACAGCAGGGATGGATCTGGAGAGTGTTATGCTAAGTGAAATAGACATGTCAGAAAAGACATGTACCATAAGATTTCACTTTTATGTGGAATCTAATGTGTAAAATAAACTAACAAACAAAATAGAGACAAACTCATAGATACAGAGGACAGTTTGACAGCTGGGTGAGAAAGGTAAAGGAATTAAACAAAAAAAACTCACAGACACAGACGACAGTATAGTGATTACCAGAGGGTGTGGCAGGTGGGAGAAGGCAGCTGAAGGTAAAAGAGGGATAAATGGTGATGGAAGGGGACTTGACTTGGGGTGGTGAACACAAAATATAATATACAGATGGTGTATTGTAGAATTGTACACCTGAAACCTATATAAGTTTACTCACCAATGTCCCCCCAATAAATTCAATTAAAGAAATAAAAACTAGTGTGCAAACTCTGCTTCATGTTTACTTCCTTCAAGCCAACTAGTGTTTCTCATGCTGGTATAGTTTTCTAGCACTCTAGATTTTCCTCCAAGTATTCGATTATGCTTGATTAAGTTGCTTGACAATTTTGTTGTGAATGGCAGGACTTTTTTTTATTACTCTGGCAATAATAATTAATAATACTTTGTCTATGACGGGGTAACGTTTGCTTCTCCAGTTTCAGGGTTAGAACTATGTTCGGTCATTCCTAGCTCTGTGGGTAGAGGAAAATATTATGTAGCACACAAGAATATTCAAATAACCAAGAAACACGCAATAAACTTGTTGTTTTAATATTCAGGGAAATATTTATTTTGAACTATTAAAGAGAGCAAGTGGTGCTCCAGAAGGAAATAATGGTCTTTGCTAAAAAGCTACCACAAGATGTAAAATTTAGAAAATAGCAACTAGATTTTAAATGTACTTAAAATATCTAATGTGAAACCGAGCTGCTATGGGTTTAACTGTGTCCTTCCAAAGTGCCATGTTGAAGTCCTAAGTTACAGTACTTCAGAATGTGACCTTTTGGGGAAATGGGGCCTTTACCCAGGTAATCAAGTACAAATGAGGTCATTAGGGTGGTGTCCTTACAAAAAGAAAAAATCCGGACACAGAGTCACATGCACAGGGAGAATGCCATGTGAACATGAAGGTGGAGATCGAAGTGGTTCTCCTTTAAGCCAAAGATGTCGAAGATAACCAGCAAACCACCAAAAGCTTTAAGAGAAGCATGGAGCACATTCTTTCTCACAGCCTCAGAAGCAACCAGGCCTGCTGACATTTTGGCCTCAGACTTCTGACCTCCGGAACTCTAAGATGATTAACTCCTATCACGTAAGTTTCCCCATGTCTGGTATTGTGGTACTGCAGCCCTACGGGTCTAGACCCAGGCCAACTTCTTGAGCCGATGCTTGAGAAGGGGTGGGAGGAGGTGATGTTTCCTTAGTAACTAGGTAACAACTAATGATAGTATAAAATTTCCTTCAAGAAAATAACAGGGTTCCTATATTTACTTAAGGGATCTTTTCCCTTGAGTCTTTTGGCTATTTTATTTTAAATTAAATTATGTGGATGCCCACAGGAAAATTTAATTAAGAGAATACAAGTAATTAGCTATTGACCACTGAAATACTAGCAATGATTGTGCCTTTCTCCTCTGGGCAATGAAGTAGAATATTGTTGCTCTGCTCCATATCTCATCTCAGAAACATTCCTGAACCACAGTGGAATCTCTGCTCTGCTCTGCTCACATCATGTGCATCCAGCTGACTATGAATTCGAGAGAGCCCCAGGGAAAGCCAGTAAGAGTTCCATTTCCCAGGTTGTTTGATTGGTTTAGCGACTAACATACAACCCAAATAGTCCAATCAGATCATTCCCCAGAACTTGCCAACCTCATCAGAAAATATAATGCTCTTTTTATCAGATATTAGAAGTCCTAATGTCCATACAGACTTCTGTTTTGGGATGGAAGCCTCAGTGAAAATGATGGACCCACGGGATATGGGGTCAGTCAAAATTCTTATTCCCTGATAAAGTCCTACCTGAAATCAGAAATAGTCCTTGGAATTTTCACTCATGTGAGCCAAAAACTAAACCTTTCACTTTTTTGTGCCTAAAGCCAGTTTCAGTTGGGTATTTGACACTTGTAATAAAATATGCCCTTATGCATCTGCAAAATATAATCTTTGCTCACTTTTTGCTCCCTCACAACCTATGGAACCTTGGATTGGTCCTGTGCTAGAACTTTTTGGAGCACAGTAAGCCTTCCATTTTTATTCTACATTGTCAGAATAAAATCTATGTCCAACTGAAACACCTGACCCTGGGATGGTTTCTTCTATAACGTGGGATGGTCACAGTCTATTCACCAATGTCATTGTGGCGGCTTTTGTTTCCAACCACAGCTGCGTGAATACATGTGTCTTCATATCTCGACTGTGTTACAACACAGTTGCCTGTCTTTCCACTGAGGGGCAGCATCTGCGTTTCCTCCCAAGGAAACTGGTGAGGGCGGGACTGCTCCAACCAAGGCAAAATGTTGGGAATGGTTCTAGATGACTTCCAAGGCTGGGTCATATAAAGAATGTGGTTTTCACTTGGTGCTGACTTGGATGTTTGCCCTTGGAACCTAGTTAACCATTCTGTGAGGAAGGCCATGCAAGGAGACACCTGTGTGGGGAGGAGCTGGGCCCTCAGCCTCCAGCCAGCATCACCCCCCAGACCTGTGAGGGAACGAGGCTTCAGATCACCACAACCTTAAGGACTTCAGACATTGTGGAGCAGAGAGGAACTGTGGCTGCTGAACCTCATCTGAATTCCTGACTCACCAAATACATGAGCATGACAAATGGTTAGTTTACAGTGCTAAGTTTTAGGGTAATTTATCACACAGCCATGGTGAGGTCGTTTGCAGTGTGTCAGAATTTCCTCCCCTGTATGTTTCTAGTCAGGATGTGCCACAAAAGAGATACTCTTGGAAGATTTGGAGGGTGGCAGGCATTGGTAGCTGACTCACATTGTAGGTCCACCGGCTCACTGGCCTGAGGCAGCCCTGGGGTCCCATCTGCTATTTTGAGCTAAGGTGTGTTTTACTCCATGATGAAGGGCCAGACTTCTTCAGGACACCTCTGTCACCATTAAGGTCAGAGGCAATAGGAACTGACATGTGATGGGATCTAGTCCGTGCTGTGGGCACAGCTTGACATTGTTCCCTTCCAGTCTATAACCATCTTCAATGCCTGGCGGCTCTAACAGGGTGCAGCCAAGGGTGGGGGGCAAGTAGGGATTTGTAATGGGGTCCAGAATGCAGTGTCCAGGAAATATATGTACACACACACACACACACACACACACACAGGATGTCCTCACCCCCACAAGTCTGAGCTGGGGGATGGGACGCATGGAGCAAGGTCATTGAGAGTTGTTTTGAATAGCAACTGTTTTGCAGATAACCTCTAGGATGGTCATTTAACATATTTTTAAACTTTAACCGGTCTCATAGATATGTTAAACAGCTGTGGCTACGCTTTGAGCCAGGGGATGGGACTGACTTCAACCCATGATGTAACTGGGAGGCAATTGCCCCTGATTACAGAGCCTGGGTAAGAGCTCCACACTATAGAGCCACACCTGCCCAGACCTACTATGGCAGTCCAGTAAAGATGGAAAAATACGGGAATGCTGGCAGCTGTGGCCAATCGTAGGAGGAGTCAGAAATGGTGCATCAGAGGAAGACTGGCACTGGGATTTAAACCCAGGCATGGCAGACATGTGGCATCTTTGGGGGGCCATGTGGCTTGGGCAGAGAAGAACCACAGACTTCTATTTCTATTTCTGAGATACGGTACCCTGGACTGGGCAGAGGGGGAAGGAGGGACTATACATTTGTGAGTATTCTAAAGGACTTTGGGATCTCAATGAAGACATTAACTTATTACTCTTAAGTTTGTGTGACTCTTTAAATAAATAATTCCTTTCCTTTTCACCAATCTCTGGCATTGAGAGACGTCTTTCCCTGGTGGTGGGCAAAGCGAACCTAGTATGGGGGGAATCCCAGAGCACAAGGTTGGGTCCATTCAGCAATAGTGTACCATTCGCACCCCCCTGGGTCTGTTCTGTAACACGGCTGCCCAGTAGACGTCAAGCTCCAGCATCAGACTCTGGGACAACAGCCTTACAGAAGCTGCTTATCCTGCTCCCACAACTGCATGAGGTCAAATCCTTGTCTATAGTATCCAATATATTATATATAATGCATAATATATAATGTATTATTTTATAACTTAATACATAAAGCACACTGTAAAAAGTATAATATATATGATATAAGGCAGAATATACGGCATAAGATAAATGGCATATGTAATATTTTACAGGTATGTATACTCCCACACATACATATATACATGTATGTATATTCATCTCCTAGGTTCTGGTTCTTTGGTTGAACCCCGACTGATACAGGACACAAGAGCCAGGCTTTCTTCTTCTGTTTTCATTTTATTCCCCTCCCATTTGTCATTCGATGCTGTGCAGCCACTTGCCTCTAGTTATCATCGCTCACAGCATCCTGCACCTGTTCCCTGTTTACATTAGCATTGCTTCAGTCCTCACTGATTTGCACATCTGAATACATTTTGATGATGTAAATAACCTTTAAATGCAAGCTGTGTCTGAGAAAAACTTTTCCAATTATATAAGAATAGACTTCTATCCAGATTGGACCTACAAATATTCACATTAAGGAAAGGCTTCTTTCTCATCACTCTTTGGGTGATCCTTCAACCAATTTGTTAGGCCAAGATGCCTTAGTCTGTTCAAACTGCTGTAATAAAATGCACTGTAGATTTTGTGGCTTAAACAAAAGATGTTTATTTCTCACAGTTCTGGAAGCTGGAAAGTCTAAGGTCAGGGTAAATTATGGTCAGTTCCTGGTGGGGACCCTCTTCCTGGCTTGCAGACCACCACCTCCTTGTGTCCTCACATGGCAGAGACAGAGAGAAGGCTCTGAGCTCCTTCTCTTTCTATGACACCAATCCCTTCCTGGGGCCTTCACCTTCATGACCTCATATACATCTAATCTCCTCCCAAAGGCCCCACATTCAAATACCATCACATTTCAAGTTAGGCCTTCACCACACGTGGACACAAATATTTAGTTCATAATACAAAATAAGAAAAAATCCAATTAACCTATAAGCACTTCTGCAAAAGAATTTACATGTTTATGCATGGTCGAGTGTGTTTGGAATTTAACAATTGAAAAGTATACTTTGCACCTGAACATGCACTAGGAGGAGCAGAATTGAAGGGGACTGTCAACAGTTCCTCTGCAGTCCCCATGGCTGATGGAAGTGGCCAGTCTATCAGTTGTATTTTGTTGCACGTGTTGGGGCTTCCAGTGTGTGCTGAGTAACTTTCTCACTGAGAAAGAGGCTAAGGAAGCCAAGGACATTGGTGGATAACATGCTGATGACTCAGAGTAAAACATGGCACCCCTTCAAAGAATGACAAGTCAATTGTCTTCTAGTGGAGGTTCCCTCAAAGAGAGATGTGCTTCCACAACCCTGTGTGTTATATTCTTAGTCCCAGATGTAGCAAGGTTCATCAATACACACAGAACATAAACTAAGTAAGTCGAATTCCTCTTTTTACCCACATGCAGGGAAGGCATCTAAGCACTGATACATTGGGATGAACTGCATATGGCAGACATATGTCTGCCTGACTTTCAATGGCCCCCTTCTGCTGGCCCTGCCCTCACCCATGACGGTATTACAAAACCCCCGGGGAAACAGTTGGATGGACTATATATGGCCATATGAACCAAGCTGGGCCACTAAGATTTATTTTATTGGGAGTTTAGATTTTCACTGAGAGATACTCAAGCTATGTGTGTTACTACAGCAGTGTTACAGACTGAACGAGTCCCTTCCAAAATTAAGTGTTGAGGCCCTAACCCCCAATGTGACTATATTAGGGATATGGCCTTTAAGAAGGTAATTAAGATTAAATGATATCATAATGATGGGGCCTTCATCTCAGAAGGCTGATGTCCGAAGAGGAAGACACCAGAGAACTTTCTCTGTGCCCACGTACCAGAGGAGAGGCCATGTGAGGACACCAGGGGAAGATGCCATCTACAGGGAAGCAGCTCCTGGATGGACGCTGAATGTGCTGGCACCTTGCTCTTGGACTTCTCAGCCCCCAGAAACGTGAAAAATAAATGTTTGTTGTTTATGTTCTCCATCTATTAACGCTCTGAGCCCTCCACACGTAGCAGGCAGTGGGGGTGTGGAGGCCCAGGTTGTCTCACCCTACCCCGCCCTCCTCTGGGGGGAACTTTGAAGGGAAAGTCAGCGTGTGCATTTCTGGAGCCTCACACTCTCAATTTCCAGTTTAAATATCCAGCACTTGATTATAATCTAGCCATGAGATGAATTCCATCTGTGAGCTGTATTAGCTGAATAACCTTGAGTGAAACTTAACATTTCTGAACCTCAATTTTCTCATTCTTATTTATCACCCAGATTACTATGTTGATCAAAGAAGCTATATGAGAGCACTTTATGAGTTTTAATGCACTATATAAATGTTATCAGTTTTATTCTAAATGACCAATTCTCTAAAGAACTTACAGAGAAAAACTAAATAGAGAACCATTAAGAATTTTCCTCTCTAACTCAGCACGTACAACAGGCCTCCACTGGCTGAGGGCTATGGATGGGCCAGGCACTTTTTCACATATTATCTCAAATTTACCTTCAAATCAGTCCTACAGGGTGGGTGTTGTTGTTGTTCTCATTTTAGAGATGAAGAAGTATACAAATACGTCACCTAGGACCACAGATGGATCTGAGATCCACGGATGGATCTTGGATCTCGGCTCTCGGCTGGGGCGGGGGGCAGGCTTTGTCCTCAGGTATGCGGGAGTCACAGCCAGCCTTCTCCCCTGTTGTGCCTCCTCTAAGGTTTGAGTTCCCTGGTTGTGCGTGTAGATTGATAAGAATGTGAGTCATTTTACTGAATCTCCATCTCACAGAGTCACCTCTCCAACTGCCTCAGACATATGACAACAAACATTCACTGCTGGGCACCAGGGCAGTTGCGTGGTTGTTACATGCCGTTGCTGCAGCGAGAGAGAAATGCTGGCCCAGGGCCTTCCAACGAGCAGCCAAAGGGGAGAATCTCTGCTTCAGGTTCATCTGGTGTCCTACACACACCTCTTTATGCGCTCCACAGACAGGCTAACTCATGCCCACCCCACCGCACACGCCGTCCTTCCGGCTCTTGGTCTTGAGATTACTTCGTCTGCAAATATCTTCCCTTCTGTCTTCTCTCCCTCAGCTCCCACCCCTCCGCCTCCCAGAGCAGCTTTAAGGCTTTTTTTCTGTGCTCTCAGGGCATCAGATACTTCTCACAATTAACACTTCTCCTAATTTGTTGCCTAGCAGAGGAAGAAAAGCTTTATTCTTAGGAGGTGCCAGGAGAATTCCTTTGAAGAGAGCCTGGCTTAGTCAAAAAAGAACTTTCCTAAACCAAGGGGCTGAGTACTAAAGCAGGGCAAACACTGGAAAGAGGGTGTTTAGGGCAAAAACGCTGGAAATGACCGAACTCCACGTTTGTGTTTCTGCAGAAGAAACATTTAGGAGCGAAGGGGTGGGGGAGGGGAGAGGACGTGAGTGGCATGATCACCAGTAACAATCCCTGAGGGAGCACTTCAGAGTTTACACTGGGGCTTCCACACACAAATTGCTCAGTGAATATTTAAACGGGATGAGGACTACCTTAGTATCTGTGTTCCCTTGATTAATTGGGGGAAAGTTCTACATCCTGGTAAGTATTCTGTCTTTATATGCAAGCTACATTTATTCATCTAGGCCAGTACCACACCAAAGTCAGACAATTTGAAATAACAGAATGTAGAATTATTTATAAAAAATGGTTTATGATAGTAAAGTATCGCCAACTCAGACCCGCTAACACAGTTTATAATCCTAAAGAAACTTTACTGAGGCAGCTTGTTTTTATTTCTAGATAGGATCCATTTGCAATTACCTTACATGTTATATACATAAACATAACCTCTAACATGTTTGATGAGTAGGTACTGAATTTGAAATTTACTTCTTATATTGAAATATTAACAGGCACTACCTTGGAAGAAATGTTCACTAAAATTAAAGCAACATCAATTGAGTTCCAGTCTGAATGACAACAAATATTAAATGGACCAAGTCCAAGTGACTAAGGCACGTATGTTTCCAGTCTGAGTCACTCAGACTGACACTCAGTTTATGTCTCCGTAACTTAGCAAATTGGTTCTTCAAAGTTAATGTTAATTAATATTTCTATACGAGAGGTATATTTCAAATTCAAGAGATCATGTCCTTCCAGAAATTATGATTTAGATTATTAACATAAAATATATAAATGAAGAGTTATAGTCTTTATATACTTTTATTTCTGCCAGTGGAAGAATGTCAGTATTCAAGAATTGGCTCACCTTTACCCCCTCAAAAAAACTGTGTACCTATGTTCATCAAAAGACATGTTCTAGAGGCCCTGGCTGGTGTAGCTCAGTGGATTGAGTGTGGGCCTGCGAACCAGACAGTTGCTGTTTGATTCCCAGTCAGGGCACATACCTGGGTTGCAGGCCAGTTCCCAGCAGGGGACACACAAAAGGCAACCATACACTGATGTTTCTCTCCCTCTCTCCTTCCCTTCCCCTCTAAAGATAAATAAATAAAATCTTTTTTTAATTTTTATTTTATTAATTATGTCATTACAGTTGTTCTATTCCCCGCTTCATTCCGCTCCACCCTGTACCCCCCCCACCCCTACCATTCCCCCCTTTACTTTATGACCATGTGTCTCAAGTTCTTTGGATTCTATATTTACCATACTATTCTTGCCCTCCCCCTATCTATTTACTACCTACCATCTGTGCTACTTATTTTCTGTACCTTCTCCCCCCTTCTCCTTCTCCCACTCCCCTGTTGCTAACCCTCCATGTGATCTTCATTTCTGTGTTTCCACTCCTGATCTAGCTGTCCTTTTAGCTTGCTTTTGTTTTAGATGTGGTTGTTAATAACTGTGAGTTTGCTGTCCTTTCACTGTTCATCTTTTTTATCTTCTTTTTCTTAGATAAGTCCCTTTAACATTTCATATAATAAAGGCTTGGTGATGATGAACTCCTTGAACTTGATCTTATCTGAGAAGCACTTTATCTGCCCTTCCATTCTAAATGAAAGTTTTGCTGGATAGAGCAATCTTGGTTGTAGGTCTTTGGATTTCATGACTTGGAATACCTCTTTCCAGCCCCTTCTTGCCTGTAAGGTCTCTTTTGAGAAATCCACTGACAGTCTGATGGGAACTCCTTTGTAGGTGACTGTCCCCTTATGTCTTGCTGCTTCCAGGATTCTCTCCTTCATTTTAATCTTGGCTAATGTAATGATGGTGTGCCTTGGTGTGTTTCTTCTTGGGTCCAACTTCTTTGAGACTCTCTGGGCTTCCTGGATTTCCTGGAAGTCTATTTCCTTTGCCAGATTGGGGAAGTTCTCTTTTATTATTTGGTCAAATAAGATTTCCACTGGTGGCTGTTCCTTTTCCCCCTTCTGGTACCCCTATAATTCAGATGTTGGAGCATTTAAAGATGTCCTGGAGGTTCCTAAGTCTCTCCTCATTTTTTTGAATTCTTGTTTCTTCATTCTTTTCTGGTTGGTCATTTTTATCCTCCTTCTGGTCCACTCCTTTGATTTGAGTCTCAGTTTCCTTTCCATTACTATTGGTTTCCTGTACATTGTCATTCATTTCAATTAGTTTAGCCTTCATATGTTCCTCTAATTTGTGACTAAAATCAACCAGTTCTGTGAGCATCCTGATCACCAGTGTTTTGAAATGTGCATCTGAAAGTTTTGCTATTTCTTTGTCACTTAGGTTTATGAGCTTTGGGGCTTTGAGATCTTCTTGAGCCATTTTTGGTCTGTTCATGCCCATTAAGTATGAGGAGTGGAGCCTTAGGGGCGGGGCGGGGCCTCCAGGGCAGGGTCGCTGGGTTGTGACGCTTTATGTGGTGGCAGGGTCAGAGTGGGGAAATGGCGTCCCCCTCTCGTGCTTCCTGCCACTGGGTGAGGAGCAAAGCCTTAGGTGTTCACCAGGGTAGGGTTGCTCAGGTCGCTGGCTTGTGACGCTGTATGTGGGGGCAGGGTCAGAGCCGGGAAATGGAGGCTGTCTCTGCTGCCTTCCGTGGCTGGGACCCGCTCTGTCCATCTCACTGCCCACTCCCTCACCAGTCTATCTGTGCAGGAATGCACCAGCACAGTCAACCCGCCGCCCTTCACCCTCGCCGGATCGGCCGGTCACTCACTGGGTCAGCCCTTTGCAACCCCACACCTGGGATCCGCGCGCCTGAGTCTGTCTGACCGAGTTTTCCTGTGCAACCCCGCTCTGCTAGCTGGTGGTTTCGTCCCTCTTACGGGTCAGGCTGAAGAATTCGTTGTTATCGGACTTCCAAAAAGTTCAATTTTCTGTGTTCTGGCTGCGTTTTCTGTTGCTAACATTTTGTTATCTCTAAACTCGGTTGTGTGAGAAAGCACGGTATCTCCACCTATGCCTCCAACTTGGTGGAAGTCAATAAATAAAATCTTAAAAAAAAAAAAAGACATGTTCTGGAAAGTTTAGAAAAGAACTATTAATAATTACCAAAAACTTGGAAACCACCTAAATACCCACCAACTGTAGAATGGATAAATGCAGCTATTCTAAAGTATTTGCCTGTCACTCTATTATAATATATTTTTTATTTATAATAATAATATTATAATAGGATAATAAAACCCACACAATGGAATATTATGCAGCATTGAAAATTAACGTTCTACAATATGGATGAGCCTCCCAAACATACTGTTGAGGAGAAGCCAAACACGAAAGATTTTATTTACAAAAAGTATTAAAACAGACAAGGCCCGCACATGTGATTAGAAGTCAGGCCAGCAATTACCTTTAAGAGTGGTGACCAAGAGGGTACATCAGAGCGATTTTGACATGCCAGAAACTTCCTGTTTCTTTCCAAGGGCTCTGGATACATGGCCATGTTCTACTGTTAAAAACTTATTGCATGAAATTCTTCTGTATGCAGGGTATGCTTCAAGGAAAGTATTCTTTTTTCTTTAATTGGAGTAAGAAAATAATACACAGATAAAAACAGTACAGAACTTGCCAAAGAAGAAGTTGTTTTAGTCCACTGTCTTGAAGTTGCATTAGAATTCTTCTGATAAAGAACAAATTTAACTAAGAGACTATAAACAAAGGCTAGGACAGCTTTCAAATGCTGAAGAATGATGAGGGAGGCCAGTCATTTGGCCTGGCCAATCATTAGAGACCAAAACCCAGACACCCTCTAAGGAACTCAGTGATTGGGGCAATAGAAGTCACTCTACCTCTGTTTTTATTTTTATTTTTGTTAGCTTATTTGTTCATTAGATACCACATATAAGTGAGATCATATGGAGTTTGTCTTTTTCTGACTGGCTTATTTCACACATGTGAAACAGGCCAACAACAGAGAGGAGGAGGGACTGGATGAAAACGTGTGAAGGGATTAGCCAAAGGACATATATACATTACTCATAGACACAGACAACTGCATGGGGACAGCCAGAGAGACAGGGGCTGGGACATCAGTGGAGGTGGACAAAGGGAGGAAAATGGGCACATCTGTAATAGTGTCAACAATTTTAAAAAGATAGAAAGAAAGACAGAGGTCACTGAGCATGGTAATACACTTGAGGTTCACGGAGGAATTCTGCATTTGCAGATTATATAAGGGAGTTGCAATTCTTCAATTCCCTTATCTATCAACTGGGCCCAAGAAAGCCCACTACAGGCTTGTTTTAAGAATCAAATGAGAGAAAGTGTGGGAGTAGGTTTGTCAACTGCAGGGCACTGCACAGGGAAGTTTTCAGCTTTGAGTGGTGTTTTTCCCAATTCAATTTATATAAACCAGCCACAAAAATAATGTCACTCCTGACCACAGTGAGGCTACAGTCTGATTACAGAGGTGTGTTTCTGTACTTCACATAAAAAATATCCATCCAGAACAGCCCAGTGCCAGAAACTGAAATACTGTTTTCTTATTCATTTATTAAAATTTTATCTACAGCACAAGATCCAAGAATTCAAAGCAACACCATTTTATTTCAGAATAATTCTTCATAATTCTTCAAGTAAATAAGAGATTGCCTCATTATCTAGTGTTGTAAGACCAATTTACCACTCAGTGACCAGCTATTGCTTACACCTTTCATTTTTATGTGACACCCAACTCCAATCTGGTCTAATTTTGGATCCAAAGATATAATCCTCACATAATACTTCACTTATCTCTGAAATAAAGTTATTGCTCTAGTGCTAAATTCCTTTCTCCAACACATTATTGTTTGTTGAAATATTGATCTTACTTGGAAAGTTGGAATATTATCTTTCAAGTCCTTTGCATTAAAATGCCATTTGTTAATTTGCATTAAATAGCTGGCATGATGGGCCCACTGAGAATTAAGTTTGCTTCTAGCCGTTGCTAATTATTAACATTTTTTATCCTTGGTCTTCAAGTATTTGTTTTGATACCTACTTTTCTAGCTGTTCCCAGTCATAAGTCACCAGTGAGGAAGCAATTAAGCCACCAGATTGTCCTAACAGCATTCATCCTGGGAGATTGTTCGTACTATGAACTAGAATTTGTGTTTTAACAACTTGGTAAAAATCAATCTGTTTAAATATGGATAATTACAATACAGAGACTTCCTGACGTTAGGTATTACCCATATCCAGAGTCTTATGCTTGACTTTGGATTTCTGGCCATGAGGAGAACTGGGTGGATGGGGATGTCTGTTCTTTCCTCAAACACAGAGGAATCTTGGGTAAATATTACAGAATGTTTAACAGTACATAATGAAGTTCAAAAGTAAAGGGAATTTTTCCATGCAGCCAGAAACCAAGAGGGAGCTTGTAGGGACATAATGTCATGAGATGGACATCTGGAAAGTGAGCACAGGGCCACAGTGTTAATCCCCATGTTGGCAGAAAGGCTGAGGTCTTGGACCTTGTTAGCTCTACAGCAAATCAGCCCCTATGAAGCTCTTCTGTCTCCAGCAAGAAGTTAATCTGTTATCAGAAGTAGGGTAGTGTTAGTAATCTACTAATGTTATAAATTACCCCAAAACTTTTCTGCTTAAAGCAGCATTTATTATCTCAGTTTCTGTGGGTCAGACATCTGAAAGAGATTTATCGGGGGGTCTCTGAATCAGGGTGTCAACTGGGGCTGGATCTGCTTCCAAGATCACTTGTGTGGCTGCTGGCAGGATTTTGTTCCACATGAGCCTTTGGCCTGAGAGACTTAGTTCATTGTTGGGTACTGGCCAGAGGTCTCTCGCAGCTTCTCACCACTGGGGCGCCCCATTGGCAGCCAACTTCCGTCAGAGCAAGCAAGCAAGAGAGCAAGAGAGGGCAAGCAAAGTGGAAGCCAGCTTTAGCTTTCTGTTAAAATCTTAAACATGGCCTCCCATCACTTTGGCCACATTCTACTTATTTCTTAGGTCCAGCCCATGCTCAAGGGGTGGCAATTACACAAGGACATGAATACCAGAAGACAAAAATGATTGGGAGCCATCTTAGAAGCTTCTCGACATATAGCTCTTTGTCTGAACCCAAATGTTCTTGCTCAGGAGTGGGATTACTAGACCTAGAACATGGTGGTGAGGAAGGGCAGGTCTTTGCTGACCAAAGACTCAAAGCTCTAAAGGAAGAATGCTGCTCAGCTTATATTGGTATGTCTGGGGGTGAGGCTGCCATGAGTGGTGTATGAAGAAGCTAGAAACTAGAACCATTACCATCACTGGGATGACGAGCCATTGCGAAGGAGATACTTGAGGAACATCAAGCAGACAGGAAGTGGTCTCTTCTCTCTCCTTTTGTCTTCCATTCTCACTCTGAGCCCCCTACTAGCAAATGCTGAAAGACAGCCAGATAGCAAAGGAAAGGTGTGGTTTGCAGAATCCCAGTCCTGACATCACAAAACAGACTATAGAAAGAAGGGGTTTAAAATTGAGAGCCTGTAGCTTAATAACCAGTACAAACAGCAGTAAGAGACATCTTCCTACTGGCCCAATAAAGTGGCCAGGAGTTTTATTGCTGCCTGGAGATCAGGGTAAAAACAATATTATCTCCAGTGAGGAATCAAAACAGTGATTGTGTATGCAGTATAGGTGTGGAGTCTAAATACTATCCAAAAGATACAGATATCTCAAAAAATAACAACAAATCCCAGGCAAGTAAGCCCCTGTGGTTACCAGCAGGAGCAAATGCAAAAACCCTCTGTCAGGGCCCTTCTATACCTCAGGGCCTCCCACAGAAAGAAAGAATTTTCCTCTAAAGATGAGCTCATTATCAAAAATTAAAAACCAGAGGGGAAAATGATTCACTATAATAGTGAGTCAGCCATCACAAAACCAGAGGGAAAAAAAGAAAACAAAATCAGCAAAGTCAAGAGCTTGAGAGATTAGAAAAACAAAGTATACCTGTTTAAAATCACAGAAAGATAAAAGAAAATAATCATAATGAAAGACTAAGGAAACATGGGGGAAAGAGGCATATTCTTCTAACAGGTAAAATAGAACATCCAGAAGAGCAAAATTTGTTCGTTAAAATTAAAAACTCACACAGCAGATTAGACAAAATTGAAGAGAGAATTAGCCAACTGGTGGCTCTAAATCTGAACAAATTATCCACAATGCAGCACACAGAGATAAAGAGTTGCCTTTTTAAAAAAAAGAAAATTTCCAGTTAAACATGGCACCTTTAATATAAACATTTATTATCCCTCTTTCCTGAAAATTCCACCAAAAGGATAGTGGTTAAAAAAAGGGAGAAACCCAAAAGGACAAATGGAATGGGACAGGACATGTGGCAATAAAAGGTTAGTAATAAATGATATGCCCAGAGGAAGCTCAAACCTAAGCCAACAATGGCAAACCGTAAAGCCAGAAGATTTATGCTGGCATGTCTGGGAGCAGAGGTGTTTGCAGAATTCTAAACAGAACTGGCTGAAAAACGATGAGTAAAGGCTGGATCCAGTTCCCCTCTCATCCCTAGCAGGAAATGTTCTGTAAAAGTTGAATCAGTTAGAGTTTGGATTCAGCAAAACCCAACTAAACTTTGGGCAAGGACCACACTGGAAATTGAGGGGGTAAGTGAAGTTCTGCATACTGTAGGGTGAGCCCCTGCGCCTTCCTGCATTTAACTTTGAGAACAGTAGCAGCCAAGTTCTACCTCTCGGACAGGAAAGTGCAGTATGTCCCCAGTGGGAAACTGAGCAACTCAAGAGAAATTTCTCCTCTCTGTGATGTAAAATACTTTTTCTCCACTGTCTGGTAATTTTTGGCTAGGTTCATTTTGGAGAGTGATGATTAAAAAGTTGACTGGAAACTCTGTGTGTCAAAAAGAAAAGAAAACAAAAGAAAAGGCATGCTAATGAAACAGAATCGATGCATAGAAACAAAAGAAACAGAAAAAGAAGCAAAAAAAGACCTATAACTAAAACTTTCAGTTACAAGAAAAGACAATGCATGCATTAAATAAGAACTGAAACAATTAAAGAGAAAACAACTGGAAAACAAAAGTAATCTTTTGGAGAATTATGACAGCAGAAAGGAAAACTTGCATGGAAAGGTTGAAAGATAATGAAAGAAAGAAGTACATCAAAGAAGGTATAAAAGAGAACTAACTCCTCATCTTCTCTAGTAGGAGTGAGTACATGATAGCCAAACCTGAAAATCCAATAATAGCAGCAGCATATTGTAGAAATACAAAGGTAAATATTAGAAGAAACAAATAAGAGTTGGAATTGCGTTTGGGAGTTAAAATTTAGTGTGAGGCAGGAACTATTTATCTTGGTATAAGTCTGTCAAGCCATTTGGCTTTTAAACTTTGCATATGTATTACTTCATCAAAAAAAATTTAACCACATATATACATGTATGTTTTGTACATACATGTATGCATGTATATACACGGGGATGAAAACATCATTAGGAATCATGTAACATGAGATGAGTAGGACGAACATATCACTAAAAAATAGTTTTAGAAGAAATAAAGGAAGTAAGGGAGACACAATATTTACAATATTTTTTAAAACATTGGTTAAGAACTTTGTATTTTTAAAGAAATACATGCTGCTCAGAATAAAGAAGCTCTCCAAGTTGCAAGCAAGATAAAGTTAAGTGCACATTAGAATAGGTCATTTTCCCTGTGTTTTGCATTTTACTTCATTGTAAGCTCACCCCAGCAGGGCTGTGGAAACATCCCTACTGAGTTATTTTTAACATTTGCTAAGCAAAAGCCTGATGCCAAAAGTGTTATAATATAATACAGAAAGTTTGATAATAAAATGTAATATAATAAAATATAACAAATGATACAGTACAATCTATAGAAGATTTAAAAGCAGAGGGATGAAAAATATACACCAAGCTAAAAATAAGAAAAAGCAAGTTGGCATGGCAATGGTAATGTAATAGAAGTGGCTATAAGCTTTGACCACCCAAGAGCCCCAGGAAAGGTACAGTGTTCACAATCTATCATCCAGCAAGTGCTCGCTGTGGTCTGCAGTCAGGGAAGCTGCCAGGCCCTCTGACAAGCCCACTGCTCAGTCTCAGCCAGGTCTCTCTACTTTCTTCCTCCCCTGTGTCTGCAATGCTGAAATCGGTTTCCACATGCAACACTCCCCTGAAACTGCACAGAGTGGTTTAGCATTTGCTTCTGCTGAGCATCCCAAAGGTTTCCTGCCCTGGGATCTGTTTCAAGCTCATCTCTTGGATTGGGAATAAATGCAAACCACAGGGGAAATGATGAACTATAATGTGTGCCCTTAACTTTACCTTATTGTTGGCTTGGAGAACTTTATTCTTAACAGCATGTATTTCTTTAAAAGTGCCAATTTATTAACCAATATTCTTTAAAATAATATTGTATTTCTCCCATTTTCTCTATTATTCCTCCAATAGCGTCAATGTTGTTGAATAAAACAACCATTCTTCATTCTTCACCTGGACTGTCCTCTCAGTGGCATTTACCTGTTCACCTTCCTGTGTTTTCCATGGTCCTGGTGTGACTGCTCTCTTCCCACTTCTCACCCTACCTTTCCTCGGTCTACTTCCTTGCATCACTAACCTTTTGAATGTGTTTCTCAGACTCCCTGAGGCCTCTGCACTCAGTGGAGGAAGCCATGCAAACCCATGGCTTCATCTAGCACCCAATGTTGACATCTTCCAAATCAATAGTCTGTCCAGGGCTGCCCAATAAATTATCTTTTTGGATGTCTCAGCCTGTATAAAACTGACTATTTCATTTCTATCCCCTCAATCACCTTCCCACACTCTCCCCCACAGTCCCCCATCCACCCAGCTCCCAGTTTCCCTCCCTTATGTCTGTCCCATGAACTGTTCTATGATCCTCCTGGGGACATCAAAGTAAGTAGTCCAAAAGTTACTCGTTCATCCACCTGCCACAGCCAACCCATTATTAGATCTTTAGAATATACCTAGTTATATCTCTTATAAATAATATATAATATAAATAAAGAGTATTAAAATTTAAATGATTTTAAATTTTAAGTCCAACAGAATAAGAATTATTAATTAAATTTTTTAAAGAGCAGGAACTGGGACTTTAATAAATAAATGTGAAAATATATTTTAAAGCTATAATAATTAAAAAGCATGGTGTTTGTGCAAGAACTGTTATTAATGTAAAAGGAGAGATGGATCTTACATAGATCCTAATATATATAAAAAGCTATCAATTATTCATAAATAGACTAGAAAAATCAGGTGCAGAAATTGTCATACTATGCTCCAAAATAGATTTTTGATGTATTCATGAATTAAATATGAAAGAGACATGAAGAAACTAAAGAGAATATAAGAAAAATTTGTCTATAAGAAGAATGATTTCTGATCAACATAAAAGCAATGGAAGAACTTTCAACAACATGATCAGCAGATTAGATGGCATAAAAATGTAAAGCCAGCATGGCAAAAACTCAGTAACATAATGTACATATAAACAATAAACTGGTTTTGAAAAAGTAACACCAAGGGCTAAAATATATCTAGGCTCTGTACTTAAAAGACCTGACCATGGGCGGTCTTACCAAGGTGAGGGTGTACACTGACAAGCTCATTTGCACTGCTTCTGTCTCCAGTCTGTCTAATGGCCACTGGCCTCTCAGAGCAGCCCCGCTTTAAATGCATAGGAGAGTGAGGCTGGAAGAGGCTTAATAACTATGAGCCTATTTCTCTGGGGGGTTCTTCCATCCTTTTCTAATTGAAGTGCTGAAAAACTTTTAAACAGGATTTTGGATAAATGCTTAAAACTTTTCAGCTTTAAATAAAACACAAGCAATCAAAATTGCAAACTGGGATCTTTTCTTGAAAGCTGATAGTATGCCATTTCCCTCAGGCCACAGATGATAACAGCAGTGCCACATCAGCTCTAGACTTCCTCTTCTCTACATTATTTCCACTGTCTATTTCCAGTTTCCCTCACCTGTTTTCCTGGCTCTGCAGAAGCTTCCTCCCCATTCTCTCCATCTCTGACAGGAGGCCCATTAATGTACACTCAATATTGTTTCTAAGTTCATAGATACCATAGTGGCTAAAGGCATGGACTCCAGAGCCCAATGTAAGTGTTCGAATCTGGGATCTACATGAACATCCTAAAGTGATGTGCTTCTGAGGCACAAACTGCAACTCCCTGCTCCACTATGACCCCTCATTGGTAGTCCTGAAAACTGGCCATCCATCTGCTCCATAACACTCTACCAACTTACTAAATACACTGCAGCACCCCGAAGACTATTGAGCAATAAGCAGTATTATAATACTCTAAGAGGGCAGAGACTTCCAGAGAATTCTGAAACAAAATAATTTCTTGTTGGTTTGAAATAATTAGGTATCTCATTTTTTAAAAAATGAATTTGTTTTCTAAAATAAAATCTGGGTTAAACTTTACCGTTTTCAACAGACCTTTGAGGTTCTCAAAGAATAAAAATGTAGGATCCAGTCACGCAGTATCTAATATTTGTATAGCACTTCTAAACCTATGATTGTGTTGTGGTTTCTACATGTTATTTTTACAACACTGAGTTTAATAGCTATTTGAGCTATTGGCCTTCTTGGATGAAGAGATTTAGGAACAGAGCATAAGCTAATTGCCTCAGATTACGTGACCGAATATTGCCAAGATGAACACCACCTTGAGATCCTCGTTACAGGGTTATCCATCATGCAACCAAGAGCCTGCGTGGCCCTGAGAGGTGTTTTCCCCATGGACTCCCTGGCAGTTGGGTCTCCGTTCATTTTATGTCAACTTTTCAGACCTGCTAATCAACAGAGATGGAAAAAATAAGGAGTTTGGGAAAAGTTAGAAAGAAATGGATTTCATCTCAATTTGAAAAATGGAACCTAGTAGAAAAATCCGGGGGGGGGGGGCATAGGGGAGAAGAAAAAGCATGGGGAAGACAAGTCAGAACACAATTATTTGGACAAAATCAGAATTTTCAAAAATTCCAACTACAATAAATATTCCTAAATTCATCAAATTTAGGCCAGAATTAAAGCACTAAAAACTTGAACATCTGCAAATAGGGTCACATTAAGCCTACAGAGGAGTTACAGATACTGGCTCCTAAGGAGAATTGGCAGGAAGAGGTAGAGTTAGGGAACAGCTGAGGAGGCTGATTTCCAGTCCTTTTTTAAGGCCCCCCCAACTCAATACCCTCCACCCTCATCCTTGGCATCACCCTCTGTGCAGAGCCTTGGTGAGGAATATGGCCCAGGGTTTTCATTTATCCATCCTGGACATTGGAAACAATATGTTGCAATGAGAAGAACACGGGAATGCAAATCAGGAGACCTGGCCCTAGACCCCCCTTTCTGCTGCTGACCAGCTAGATGACTTTTAACAGTGCAGTAACCTCTGGGGCACATGATTCTCCTTAGTAAAATGACTGTGCTGAACATTGAGGTCACTTTTTTCCTTGAACTTCAATAAACCATTCCAAATGAAGAAGAGATAGATAAATCCCTAAAGCTTCACTGAGATCCCTAGAACCACTAGCTTTTCATTTCTCCTAATTTCTGTCCAGGAAGTGCCTTTATTCCCCACTCACCCCCAAACCTCTGCTAAAATATGATATAGTCTGATTCCATCATTCAGACTTTGTCAAAAAAGCCTTTAATACTAAACTCATTTTATTTATATAGCAACCCTTTGAGTCTATAGTTATTCAAATGAATGGAGTTTCAGCCAAACTCAAGAGTAGGGAGTTGATGTGGAATCAGAATGTCCTATTAGTTCTTGCTAAGCCTTGTCCTGTGGGTAATCTGGTTGGAGTCATTTCAAAAAGTCTGCAAGGTTGGATCAAAACAGGAAATATGGAGGATTGCCTGCTCTCTCCCTTCTCTACTACTCCTTTCTCTTAATCATTTCTTTCTATAAAAGAGGTCTGCATGGATAGGACATTTGGACAGCATTTTTGGGACCTGGACATATGAATAATCGCTTTTTTATTTGAGCCTGAACCTGCAAAATACATCATCCCAGGGGTCCAAACATTTGGGGGTCTATGTGCAGAAACCAGGCTTGTGTAGAATGGTCTATTGCAAACAAGTAAAACTTACTGCAAAGGAAACATGATATACTATACCTAAGAGTTATTTAGGCTTCACAATAACTATGAATAAATAGTAAGAAATCCATGGTTAGGCCACATTTATTTTGGGACTTTTCACTTTACTAGCCCTCTTGTTTCTTCAGCTGACAACCTTCCCTGCTCTTTTGTACTATTAAATCTCACTCACACATGCTCCAATATCCCCAAACAAACACACTCAGCAAATTAACTCTTGGCAATAGCAGTTTCCCTGTCCTGAAAATCTGCTTCCCCTGCTCCATGAGATTTCCCAAGTTCTGCCCTGAACCCCAACACTCAGCTTTCACATGCCCGTGGCCTTGCAGCCTTCTTCATTTTCTAACCTGGAGAGTCCCTAACTACTATTTATGCTCAAGGCTCCACCTCCAGCACAGTGAGTGGTGGCTTTGACTAGGTGAATGAAAAGAAAACCATGAGTCTCAGAAGAGGAAGAGAAGGGAAGACCTCAAACGTTTAGAGACACAGAACGTTGATCTTTTCTGAGCGTTCCAACGCTACTACTCTACTTTATCTTATGTCTCTGATTTTTCTTCTGAGCACAATGGTTGAAAGTAAACTAGGAAAACAGAACATACATAAAATAAAATGAAAACATGAATAATTACCAAGAGCATGAAACAAAGATCCCAACTCTAGAATCTAATGATTCCTTTGGAAACTTTCTCACAGACATTCCTTTTAGACCTAGTTGCTCAGCTACACCACAACATTTAGAGCACCTCTAACTGAGTTTGTCTACATGGTAGGGGAGAAGAGGGATATGAGTTCATGGTGCAAGTAAGGTAGACTGATGTGCAGGAAAACCAGAAAGTCAAAAAGAAGAATGGTGGACTTCTGGCCAAGATGGAGGCATAGGTGGAAACATTGTGCCTCCTCGCACAACCAAGTTTAAAGACAACAAAGTTTTAGTAACAAAAATGCAACCAAATCACAGAAAATTGAACTGTACAGAAGCCCAACAACAACAAACCATTCAGCCAGACTGGTAAGAGGGGCGGAGTCAGCGGCTGGCAGAGCTGGGTAGCACAGGAAAAAGCAGTGGTTGCCAGACTGACCCAGGCATGAAGGCGGCTATTGGCAGATCCCAGGTGTGGGATGGCAACAGGCAGACCCAGTGAGCACAAGGTAGCTGTCTGACCATGGTCATGCATTCATGCACAGTCGCACACAGATAAACCAAGCAAAGGAATGAACAGTGAGCCGACTGCTCAGGCCAGGGCCCCAGCAATAGGAATTAGAACCTGAAAGCACCAATTGGAAAGACTTTTGGGGTCGAGGTGCCGGGAGAAGCTCCCAAGCTCACAGAGAGTTTGTTGGAGAGACCCACAGGGTCCTGGAGGGTGCACAGGCCCACACACCCAGGAGCCAGCACCAGAAGGGCCCAATTTTCTTGTGGGAAGCAGCAAAGGGGACAGAAATCTGAGAAAGAGCAGAAGGAACACCACTGCCCCTCTCTGACCCCACCCACACATACAGCGTCACAAACCAGCAACCTGGACCGCCCTGCCCTGATAAACACCTGAGGCTCCGCCTCTCATCTGTAACAGGTGCGAACAGACCAAAACATTATGTCTCAAGAACAGCTCAAAGCCCCAGAGCCAATAGTTCTAAGCAACCAAGAGATAGCCAAACTTTCAGATGCACAGTTCAAAACACTGGTAATCAGGATGCTCACAGAACTGGTTGATTTTGGTCACAAATTAGAGGAACAAATGAAGGCTAAATTAATTGAAATGAAGGAAAATGCACAGAAAACCAATAGTGATGGAAAGGAAACTGGGACTCAAATCAAGGGAGTATACCAGAAGGAAGAAAAAAATGACCAAACAGAAAAATATGAAGAAACAAGAATTCAAAATAATGAGGAGAGGCTTAAGAACCTCCAGGACATCTTTAAACGTTCCAAGATCCAAATTATGGGGGTACCAGAAGGGGAAGAGGAACAGCCACAAGTGGAAACCTTATTTGAACAAATAATAAAGGAGAACTTCCCCAAGCTGGCAAAGGAAATAGACTGCCAGGAAATCCAGGAAGCTCAGAGTGTCCCAAAGAAGTTGGACCCGAGAAGGAACACACCAAGGCACATCATAATTACATTAGCCAACATTAAAATGAAAGAGAGAATCCTAGAAGCAGCAAGAGATAAGGGGACAGTCACCTACAAAGGAGTTCCCATCAGACTGTCAGTGAATTTCTCAAAAGAGACCTTACAGGCAGGAAGGGGCTGGAAAAAATTATTCCAGCTCATGAAATTCAAAGATCTACATCCAAGATTGCTCTATCCAGCAAAGCTTTCATTTAGAATGGAAGGACAGATAAAGTGCTTCTCAGATAAGATCAAATTCAAGGAGTTCATCATCACCAAGCCCTTATTTTATGAAATGTTAAAGGGACTTATCTAAGAAAAAGAAGATAAAAAAGATGAACAGTGAAAGAACAGCAAACTCACAGTAATTAACAACCACACCTAAAACAAAAGCAAACTAAGAGGACAGCTAGATCAGTAGTGGAACCATAGAAATGAAGATCACATAGAGGGTTAGCAACAGGGGAGTGGGAGGAGGTGAAGGGGGAGAAGGTACAGAGAATAAGTAGCATAGACAGTAGGTAGAAAATAGACAGGGGGAGGGCAAGAATAGTATGGTAAATACAGAATCTAAAGAACTTGTGACACATGGACAATAAACTAAAGGGTGGGAATGGTGGGGGAGGGGTGTGCAGGGTGGAGGGGAACGAAGGGGGGAAATGGGACAACTGTAATGGCATAATCAATAAAATATAATTTTTTTAAAAAAGAAAGAAAGAAGAATGGTGGCGAACTGCAGGAAGAAGTTTTCTTCACTAAAGAATCAAGTAACCTGGTCTAAATTTCCCTTTCTGTATCATCTTGACACCTGCAATAACAAACATGTCTTTGGATGCTACAAGTTGTGATCAACAGAAATTTTTAAGTAGCCAGCAAATAAGACTTCCTCCAAACATAGGTTTCTTCCTCCCTCTAGAAACAAAACTTCAGTATATCCATTCTAACAGCAGGAGAAGAGAGGGGGGAGAGAGAAAGAGAAAGTGAATAACCAAGAAACACAGCCACACACTGTGATGCTTTCAAATAAAGCAAAAATATTGACTGCGTGTATTAATCAAGGAGAGGAGCAGCCGCATGCACTTTCCCAGATAAGAAGTAGTTATGGTTACTGCAATTTGGAAAGCAGGAGCGGAGGGGAAGTGCCACATTACATAACTGCAATTTAAGTCAAACAACAGCTTAATAAAGTGTCAGCAGTTCCCTCACCGTTTTAAAACAGATGGGCTTTGTTACCCAGGAAGAAAGAATTTTTAGATGCACTGTGATTTGGAGAGTGTATCATCACCCTTGACTGAATCATTAAAACTCAAAAAAACATGAATAATGATGAAATCTCTCCTTCACTCCAGACACTTTGGTGCTTATGTCTCTTGTGGTCAACAGTGTAAAACCATTGTCAAATTATAAGGGAAAGAACATTAATATATTTGCAAACTTTGAATAAGATTGTAGCCAAAGCATTTTAGAATCTGTTTATCTCTTTGTGAGCAGGAATCCAGGATAGTAACAAGGTGGCTACCATTTTATGGTCAGGCCAATGAATCATATATTGTGGCCACATGGGTATGTGTGCACGTGAGTGTGCATATGATTTCAGCTATATAATAAATAGATTTTCTTCCTGTCACACACGGGTGAGTAACTTTTTCCAGTGTGTCCAGAATTTTCCCAGTTTTAGCACTAGAAATTTTCAGTTTCCTGGGAAATTCCTCAACCCTAGGCAAACCATTATACTTAGTTACCCTTTGGCCTTAATGCTTTCAGATGCTACAGTAAATTACAGCAGAGTATTTTTTCTTTCTTTTTTCCAGCTTTATTGAGATAAAATTGACACAATGTTTTTTAAGGCATACAAGGTGATGATATGACCCATTCATATATTACAATATGATTACCACCCTAGCTTTAGCTAACTCCTTTATTACTTCACATAGTCACCATTTCTTTTGGGGGGTTAGAATATTTAAGGTCTACTCTCTTAGTAACTCCTACAGTATTACTATGTATCATCTCCATGTTCTGCATTTGATCCCCAGAACTTATTTATCTTCCAACTCAAAGTGTGTACTTTTTCACCAACATCTCCCCATTGCACACCCCCTACCCCATCCCCAGGTAACCATCATTCTACTCTGTTTGTATGAGTTTGGCTTTTTTAGATTCTATGCGTAAGTGATGCCATATAGTATTTGTCTTTCTGTTGCTGACTTATGTCACTTAGCGTAGTGTCCTCTAGGACCATCATGTTACCCCCCAAAGAATTACTAATAGACCTACCAATGATCCAGCAACCCCACTCCTAGGTATACATCCCAAGGATATGAAAACAGCGTATCAAAGAGGTATTTGCCCTTCCCACAGTCGCCACAGCCCCATTCACCACAGAGCCTTTTTTCTTGATGGAAGACCCTAGCGCCCAAAAGAAGCCATGAGAACCCCTTTCTTTTGATTCTAACATAAGATCCTGGCATCTGCCTCACTTTCCGTTGGGAACTGGAAATTAAACCCTTGGAGATGAAATATCTAGTTCATAAAAGCTATTCAACAAACAAACTTAGGAGTGAATAAGGCTTCCAAGTGTTCTTTCCTCACAGGCCCTGCAGGGTATTTAAGAGGACTGATTATAACTTTCCCTTAAAAAGTTAGAAGTAGCTCTAGCTAAAATGGGAGGCCTAGGTCTTTGTCCTGGCACTGCTCTGACTAGCTGACTAACCTTGGATGAGTTGCTTCACCTATGTGGTTGACCAGACAATTGTTTGACCAGCCAGCTGGTCGGTTGGGCTGTGTTTCTTTTCCCAGATGTCTGACTTCCTGTATTATCTCTTCCCAGTTTTGTGGTGTTAACCCTGGCTCTCTCTAATGAGCTTCATATGCTGTGTCTCTCAGATATTGGGCAACAAGAAGCAATAATATTAGGACATTTTATTTAGGCTACTGATAAGTTCCCATAGGGATGATAAGGTTAGTGAACAAGAATTTTCTAGAATATTTATACCCCTAATAATCAAGATTAACATCTCTCCTCAAACTCTGAATCCAATTAGAATTTCTGCCACATGCAACAAGTTACTAAGTGACACTACACTTTTGTGTTTAATTACTAATGAAAAGAGAACAATATGGCATCATTTCATCCAACCAACAGATAGTTTGGTTTTATGTGATAGAAGAAACTATTGCTAGAGTTACAACCTGTCTTCTTTAAATAAAGAGATCACACATATTTTTATTATAATGTTATGTTCTTATTTCCCATTAAAATTTGAGTCTTATTTGGAGGGTTATTAATCTTATCATGTCATTTTATTAGAAATATAAGCTCTTATCACACCAACATAAAAAGAACTTAATAATACAACATTGTGTGCATTAAAGCTTATTATTAAAGTTGCAGGTCCCAACACAACAAAGCTTTGTCCCAAATTGAAAGGCAAATCAAACTCATCTCCTTCATCCTTACTTTTTGACTCTGGAAGTCCCTGTCAAAAAGCCCAATTCCTTCTATCTTCACACCATGTGCGTTAAAGGAGGAGGTCAGTAATAATTAATTAAAAGAGTTACTTAAGCAGAAAAGAGAAATTTACTGAGCCATTTCCCACTCTTGGTGAAAACCTCATCCCGGGCAATAGTATGTCCTGAGAAAGTGGCTTTATTCCTGATTTAACAGTAGGGTGTTTCTTAGCTTCCTCATCTGATCTGCATCCATTTTCACAATGACTGAACAAATGCAATTAGCTTGTAGTGAGCCAAGTAATGGTTTTCTTAAAGGATTGGGAACACTTTCTTAAACTCTAATGTATACGGGTGCCTGCTGCTTATTCTAGCCAGGCTCCCATTGGTAGTGACCACATGTCTTTTTCTAGTATACCAAGACAGCAAAAAATGCCAGGGGGGTTGAAGGGCTCATTGAGAGTTTGGAGGGGGGGAGGAGAGATACAGGGCCTCACTGCCATTTCGCAATTGTGAACTCTACCTGGAAGGAAAGGATCTAACACACTCATGTATAACTACTGAATGCTGGGCATTGCGCTGATGCTTTTACACGCATCATGCCAACATTCTGGAACTTCAGTTCTATCACAGCAGAGACCTCATCTGTCTTGCTCACCATCGTGTCCCCAGAACACATGAGAAGCTGTATACTCTTGAGTAGTTCCATATTTAATTTCAGTTGCTACACAGAAAAAAAAAGAATTCTACTTTTTTTATAATCAGAGCAAAACTATGTGGCAGGCTAAATTCTGCATGCTTTGAGTGTACTTTATTCTAAGTAGAATAAAGTTAGTTAATATAGCAGTCATATCTGCAGTCTTATTTCTGAAACAGACACCACTATTGCTTGTTTTATAGCCCACAAGAATTTGCCCAAACAACGTTTTTTGTTTAAAATAAATTTTCTCAGCCTTGTCCAGTGCTCCTCAGTTACTTGGAACATCACCCCATGGACTGAGAGAACACAGGTTTGATCCCCAGTCAGGGTGCATACCCTGGTTGGGGCATGTGTGAGATGGCAGCAAATTGATGTTTCTCTCTCACCCTGATCTCTCTCTTTCTCTCTCCCTCTCTCTCCCCGCCAACTCTCTCTTAAAGAAATTTTTTAAAAAGGTCTTTGGGTAAAGATAAAGTATTTTAAAATAACTTCTTAAAATCATTTCTACATTTTAGCTCCTTGGAGGGAAAAAATTCACTATTATGAAGTAGATGTGTTTATATAAATAAATCAAATTTCTTAATTGTAATAATATATAATATCGAATCTCAGAAAAATTTGAGGTTATAGAAACTTGACCAATAAAGGAACTATATAGTTCCTTGGAAAGCTTCCTCATTTATAGACTTGTCACAGAAAAAAAACACTCAAATACGAAAGCAAAAGACAAAACTGTGAACTTTCTGAACCGTCAGCCTCCAAATGGAGAGGAATAAATGCTGTTTTTATGGCACCTAGCATGTAATAGGCTGTTAATAAGCATTTATTTTCTGGATGGATAGATGGGTGACTTGCATCATCATGTAAGAAGCTATGGTAAGCAAACATGGAGGCATAGGTAGATATGCTTTGCCTCACTTCCTCACACAACCAAAAGAAGGATAGCAACTGATTTAATAATAAAAAACAGAAAACCAAACTGTATGGACGTCTGACAATCAAGGAGTTAAAGGAGAAACATTCATGCAAACAGGTAGGAGGGTTGGAGATGGGAAACCAGAGCAGAGAGGAGGTGAACAAAAACAAGGCAGCAGCTGGCAGACCAGGGAGGGGAAGGCATAGCTGGTGGATCAGGATAGGCCACATTCATGTGCAGATAAACCAGGAGGAACAACTGGGGAGAAAGACCAACTGTGCAATCCAGAGTTCCAGAACTGGAAACTAAAGCCTCAAAACCTCTGGCTGTAAAAACCTGTGGGTGTTGCAGCCATGAGAGAAACTTCCAGTCTCACAAGAGAGTCCACTGGAGGGACCCATGGGGTTCTAGAACATCCACAGCCCACCTACCTGGGAATCAGCACCTGAAAGGGCACAATATGCCTGTGGGAAGTAAGGAACATAACAGAAAGTGGGGCAAGAGCCAAGCAAGCAGTATTGTTCCCTCTCTGACACCTTCCCCACAGACAGCAAAGAGGGTTGCCCTACCCTAGCAAATATCTAAGGCTCTGCCCCTTACAACATAACAGTTGCACAAAGACAAGAAATATGGCCCAAATAAAAGAACAGATCAATATTCCAGAAAAAGAACTAAGTGAAAAGGAGATAGCCAACTTTTCAGATGCAGAATTCAAAACACTGGTAATCAGGATGCTCACAGATATGACTGAGTATGTCACAAAATGAAGAAAGAAATAAAAGCTATGCAAAATGAAATAAAGAAAAATAGACAGGGAACCAACAGCAAAGGGAAGGAAACCAGGAATCAATGATTTGGGGAAAAAAGGAAGGAATAAACATCCAATCAGAACAAAATGAAGAAACAAGAATTCAAAAAAATGAGGAGAGGCTTAGGGACCTCTTGGACAGCTTTAATGTTCCAACATCTGAATCATAGGGATGCCAAAAGAAGAAGAGGAAGAACAAGAAATTAAAAACTTATTTGAACAAATAATGAAGGAAAACTTTCCCAGTCTGGTGAAAGATATAGATTTTCCAGAAGTCCAGGAAGCTCAGAGTCCCAAAGAAGTTGGATCCAAAGAGGAACACACAAAATCACATCATAAGTGCATTACCCAAAATTAAAAAGAAAGAGAGAACATTAAAAGCAGGAACAGAAAAGGCAACAGTTACCTACAAAGGAGTTCCCGTAAGACTCTCAGCTGATTTTTCAAAGGAAAAATTATAGGCAAGAAGGGGCTAGAAAGAAGTATTCCAAGTCATGAAAGGCAAGGACCTATATCCAAGATTACTCTATCCAACAAAGCTATCATTTAGAACAGAAGGGCAGATAAAGTTCTTCCCGCATAAGGTCAAATTAAAGGAGTTCATTATCACCAAGCCTTTATTATATAAAATGTTAAAGGGTCTTACCTAAGAAAAATAAGATAATTCATAGTTCATCAAAACTATGAACAATAAAATGACAACAAACTCACAACTGTCAATAACTGAACCTAAAAACAAAAACAAACTAAGCAAACAGCTAGAACAGGAACAGAATCACAGAAATGGAGATCACATGGAGGGTTATTAGTGGGGGGGGACAATGAGGGGAAAGGTACAAACAATAAGAAGCGTAAATGGTAGGCTCAAATTACACAGGTGGAGGTTAAGAATAGTATGGGAAATGAAGAAGCCAAGAATTTATATGCACCACCCATGGACATGAGCTAAGGGAAGGAATGCCGAAGGGAGGTGGGTAAATGGCAGAGGGAGATGAAGGAGAGAAAAAAAATAGGTCAACTGTAATAGCATGATCAATAGAATATACTTTAAAAATGTATTAATTTTAATAAGAAGCTATGGTAAGCAAAGGATATGTAGTTCCAGGGCTATAGAACATTAAAGAACAGCTATAAGAAACCAGCGTGAAAATCCACTGGCTTAACAAAACACATTATCTGAGAACGAGTTAGCCAAAATGGAGGTCATTGTTTATTTCCAGTAGGGGTCATGGATCTATTCTAATCTGTAGATCCAAAGAGATTGTACATGTTCTCATATAGCAGGGAGGCAAACTCAAGCAGAATACAAATAGGCTTTCTAAATTGGAATATTTTAAGAGCTACAGAGCCCAAGTACTGTTCTATTGACTTCCCATTGTGGACTCTGTGAGACCCAAATAAAGCTTGTGGGGTTTACCTAGAAAATTAGGTGAATTCACGAAGTATTTTCTTGGAGATAGCACAAGTCCAAGGACAGACTGCAACAGAGAGTGACTCCCAAGTCCTTGTAGTCTCAGTCTACACATATAGCCAGAGCTGGTTTTCCTAAAACATGATGCTTTCCTGAGTCTCAGCCAGAAGGCTAGGACTAGAGTCCTGAAAATACCTAATACTGTGGTCAAAGGTGAATAGAACAGTCATTTGACCCAATACTTTCTATTTAGCCTTGTCACATCTCCTAATTAAAGTGAGAGAGCAGATTCTGTATTGAACATTTCTGCCCACTGCCTTAAAAACTCCCCACCCCCGATAAGGCTGGGAGGCAGAGGTGATCCAGGAATCATCTTGCTTTGACTAACACTCTGTCACAGCGGTTTGGCTGCGACAGAACTGCTGAGCTGGTTTTTGCTCTGCCTCAGGTGTCACTAGTGACAGTCGGTTGAGCAGAGATTGCTGAATCTTTATGCCTGGCAATGAGGTGAGAAAAAGCAAATGCACAGCTGGATTTTCTGATCACAAGTTGGGTTCACAAGGCTTATGGTCGAGAAGGCAGGGAGTCATCTTTGAATGTGCTAACTGAACAGTCAAGCTGGAAATTAAAATCCATAAAATCAAAGAGGGAATCCCATATTTTGTCTGCTTCCAGATTTCAGATGAGGCTGTTCTTTAAAATATATATATATAAAACAATCTTACTTCAGGTAATTAAAAGAAACAAGTAGGAATTCCTCCAAAGTAAAAATCAATGGATTTAAATAATTTAAATAAAAGCCCTGTCTCCTCTTTACAGCTTGTCTATAAACTTCTTGAAGGTAGAGACCCTGTCTTCCACTTCTCTTACTCCTCACAGTACAATTTCTGGCGCCATGCAGACAGCAGGGAATGAACAGCTGCCTTTGGTATGAGTGAAACTATACAGACCTAACACAGAACAGCTTCCTAACAAACAGACAATGTACAGGCCTGAAAGAGGGCATAAAAGACACACATAGAATACAAATTTGCAACTAATATATTTAGAAGAAAATTCCTTTAGTAGATAGAGCAAGGACTTAGGTTAGGGTAAGAGGACCTGGGTTCAACTCCTGTCTCCTCCACCTTCTCGCTGTTTCTGTGTGCCCATCAGGAAAATTCTCCATTTCTTGAGCCTGAAGTACTGACTTTGCAGGATTGTCATGATCCTGTGACACCATAGCCAGATTGTGCCAGTCCTCTGTCCTAAAACGTCCCTCCAGTGGCTTTCTATCTCATGCCCAGTAAAAGCTAACATCCTTACAAGAACATTCTCCTCACTCTGGCCTCAACCTTCACTTTCTAGAGGAATAGAGCTGAGGTAGATCCTATATATCTTCTTGATCTACTTCATTTATGTTCTCTCTTCCTCCTAAAATGTAAGTTCAATGAGGTTGGGAATTCATAGACTTTATCCACAGCACTTTGAATGGTACCTGGAACTCAATATATATTTGTTGAATAAATTATTGAATTTCTAGCACAGTATCTGGCACATAGGAACTTTTTACTAAGCAGAGATTTTTCACCATTGTTCTTATTATCTAGGACCACCAGTATAAACACACAGTGTGCTTTAATTATACAAAAAATAATAATAATAAGCCTTTCCAGGAACAAAATCATAAAAATGTTCAGTGAAGTGTTTTTATATAATATTTTTGAGACCTCATTTCCTGGGTTGGATTTTCTTGTACATAGTCCTAATTATACTCCAATGTTCTTACCAATGAAATTGTAAAAGGAAAACAGAGAAGACAAAAGAAAACAATAAAAGGAAAGAGAGACACAGGTCATGTAGTAAAGAGCAGCTACAGAAGAAGCCTAAAAAGTAAGAAGATGTAGGAATCTGTGGGGAAAGAACATTTGTAGATGCTGTGTTTACATACCAGAATATGGAGCCAAGGAGGAAGATTTGTCAGGGACAAGCAGAGAGACAGAGAAAAGTAACTGCACATTTTTGCCATGCTGCCTCCAACTGTCCAACTTTGAGAAGCCAGCTTGAGCAATTGAAAAGCCCTGTTTTCTTTCCTGGCAGACATTTTTTCCCTGGTACATTGCAGCAAGCCATGGCAAATGCACTGATTCCATTCACATGGTTCATAAGACAGATGCTTTTTCAGAAAGTCAGATTTCAAGCATTTCTTCAGAGTTGCTGATATAAAAAAAAGTTCACTTCACTATTACATATTTGGAAAACCCAAGAGACTCTAAGGAAAAGATATTCTGACAATAAAAAACACTTTTGTAAGATAACAAATTTTTTAATTAACAAAGAAAAATGAAGACCCATTACATATTATAAACAAAAACTAATAAGAAGGTATTTATGATAGCATAAAAGAGAAGAAAATATGTAGGCATAAATCTTAGAAAAGAGTGCCTGAAACCCATATGAAGAAAATCATAAAACACCCCTAAAATGCCATAAATAAACTTGAACAAATTGGAAGATACTCCACATAAAAGATATCAGCTCTCGCCAAGATAATATATAAACTTAATGTTATCTAAATTTTAAAAATTATCAGGATTTTTTCTCTTGGCCAGCGAGGTTGATTATAGAGTTCATTTGGAATAACAAACAAGCAAACATAACACCCAGAAAAAGAAAAGGAAAGAGCAAGAGAGGAGAGCAGCTAGACCAGTGAGAGGGTAAAGCACACTATGAAGCTTCCACAACTTGAAGTTTTTATATTGGTGCTTAAGTACACAAACAGGATGCAGAATAGAAAATCCAGAAACAGACTCACATGAACACAAAAGTCTGGTGTACAATAAAGACATCTTCAGTTCATGGGGAGGACTTTTTCATAGGTGGTATTGGGATAACTGCAGAGCCACATGGAAAAAACAAAATTGAGGCTTTATTTATTCTGCACACCAGGATAATTGCAAATGGCGTATGATTAAATGATTTTAAAAAACATAAGATGGAAAAAAATATGAGTGAATTTCTTTTGACCTCAGAGTGAATAAACTTTTCTAATTATGACTTGAAATCTAGAAGCAATTAAGTGAAAAGATTAATTTGATTTTTAAAAAAAAAATTTTATTCCAAAATAAAGCATAAGTAAAAAGACAAACAATAGACTGAGAAGAAAAATAACATGCCTCAGACAATCAAAAGCCTTCTTGCCTCACTAGGGACCAACTGGGTGCTGTGATTCATGCACCAGAGCTTCCCATGGTATCCAGCCTCCAGCAGAGTGCGAATCACTGCTTAGGGACTCCTATCACACACACCTCCCCCATTCACTGCTGATGCTGGGAGTGCTTTCTCACTAAACCCCTTGCACAAGCTTCCTGTCTTAGTCTCTGCTTCCAGGGACCTCAACATAAGGCAGTGCACATATAAGTAAGAAAGTATCTGGGCGTGTGGAGACTTTCATGGCTCCCACTATCCCTTCCTCACACACACAGGCAGGTCCTGGCTCCACCCCCTTCTCCATATCTCCAGCAGGACTTCCTTCCTCCTGAGAGCTCATGGTTCTGACAGCTGTGACACTGGGGCACCCCCAATATCCAACACCCCCAACACCCGCAGGCAGGCTCCATGGACTTGAAGTCTCTTCCTCTTCACTGAGCAGCCAGGCAGAGCCCCAGGGACACCAGCAATTTTATTCTGCCATGAATTTTTATGCTGCTGCGATGCCTCCCTACCCTTTTACACAGCTCCTCCATGCATTTTAATGTGCCGGTGTGTTGGGGAAGCCTGGGGATCATTATAGAATCTACTCAAGACCTTGTCAGAGAGCCTCCCTAATGTGACAGATGAGAGGAGAGAGAAGAAAAAGAAAAGAAAGGGAGGAAAAAAAACTTAGTGTTTTAAGATTCAGTCGGGGAAAAATCCACCTGTCTCCCTGCAAGATTTCACGTGGCTCCACCACCCGCCTCTCCCTTGCAGTAATAAAAAGAAAGGTGTTTTCCCCCCAAATTTTGCAGGCATTTGGAGGGAAAGGTAGTATTTTTGTGTTTTGCTTTGCTTTTTACCTCTGATTGGGTGCCTCACTCTAATGACAACCCAGAGGGCAAATGGGGAGGGAGAGATTCCATAAATCACTTTGTCTTCGATCACGTTTCAGCAGGTCTGGGTGCAACTTCTTACTGGTTTCCACATGTTTGCATAGCAGATGGTTTTCAGGGTGTATGTTTGTGCTCACAAGCTGCACCCTGATGGACATTGCTGCTCACCCCTCCAAGAGCGTCTCTAAGGCAACTGAATGCAGAGTGGAAAGGCTTCAGACACCCCTCTGTTGGCCAGCTTTCCAAGGCAAAGTTTCTGTGGAGTTGTCTCCAAGGATCAAATGTTTTCCCTTCAGAAAATATCCCAGAACACCCCTCCAAAGTGCTATCTTAAGGAGCCTATATTTTAAAATGTAGCTGCAAAACTGGGGAAGCAGTTAAGTCTCCCACCCAGGGTTTCACATCTTCCTTTGGCGCATCTCAGAATGGACACAGTTTTCACCCATCTTTCCTTTTTTTAAAATTTTTATGAACATTGTTATTTATCCTATTTTTCAGTTTGGCCTGTCATTTTCGTTCCACTCTCATCTCTGTTACAATTCACCACTTATCTAACCATGTTTGCTTGAAGATGGAAAGATGAGTGAGATGTAGAATTTTGCAGGACAATCAAGAATGCACCTATGTAGAAAGTGGAGAACAATAAATGCCCATCATGAGGATTTTATGAGGTGACACGAGCTAAGGGGAAGAGTGATCAGCTCATCCGTGGATTTGGGACAGCACATGGCTTTATAAGGAAGATGATATTCAGGTGGGTTTTGAGGAATGGACATGATTTCTATAGTTAGAAATCAGAGGGGCATGGTATGGGAACGAAACAATATTTTCCATAAAGGGAACAACCCATGCAAAGGCAGAGGCTGGGAAACATGGGCCATTGTCACTGCATGGCAATCAATCCAGTGGGTGCACAGAGGGTGGACTCCTAAGCCATGAAGACAGTGAGGGTAGGTTAACCACAGACCATAAGATCCCTTGAAGGCTTGGGGAAGAACTTCTGCCTCGAAACACAAGCCACCCTGGCTGATGTGGTTCAGTGGATTGAGTGCCAGCCTGCTAACCAAAGTCACAGGTTCTATTCCCAGTCAGGGCACATGCCTGGGATGTGGGCCAGGTCCCCAGTTGGGGGTGTGCAAGAGGCAACTACACATCGATGTTTCCCTCCCTCTCTTTCTCCCTCCATTTCCTTCTCTCTAAAAATAAGTAAATGAAATCTTTAAAGAAAAAAAGAAACTAGAAGACATTATAAAGTTTTCGAACAAATGAGTGATTTTATTATAGGTGGTCTGTACTGGTTTGCAAAGACTTCCATAGCAAAGTGCCATAGACTGGGTGGTATAAACAACAGAAATTTACTTCTCAGAGTTGTGGAGGCCAGAAGTTCAAGGCAAGGTGCCCACAGGGTTGGTATCATCTGCGGGCTCTCTCTTTAGCCTCTCTCTAGCCCCAGATGGCTGTTCTCCCTGTGTTTCATCACATGGTCTTCCCTGTGTGCACATCTTCCTGTCCCAGTTTACTCTTCTTATAAGGACACCAGTCATACTGGACCAGGGCCCCTTCATTGACCTCATGTTAATTTAATTACCTCTTTAAAGAACCTATGTCCAGATACAGTCACATTCTGGGGTACTAGGATTAGGATTTCAACCCTTAAAGAGGATGGAGACAGAACAGAGAATGAAGGCAATAGAGCCTGGGAGACCAGTGGAGGCTGGCCCAGTAGGTCCAGTGAGAAGAAAGAAATGACAAGGAAATGAAGACTTGAGGAGATTTTGTAAAGATGGATACTTAAAACTTGGCATTGCTGGACGTTGGGGATATGAGGTGGTGGATGGGGGTGAATAACCAAAGAAAACTCCATAACTCTCCCTGAGCCCACTCAAAATTGACATGAACCTTTGCATATAATAGCTCATTAGAAAGGAAGGAAGGAAGGAAGGAAGGAAGGAAGGAAGGAAGGAAGGAAGGAAGGAAGGAAGGAAGGAAGGAAGGAAGGAAGGAAATAGTGAAAGATAATTTGAGCAGGGACAAGGATGGAATCAACTTGCTTTTAATGGTTCTTTTGCATTGCTTGGATTTTTTTAAAAATTATGTGTGCTAATTTAAAAAATAAAAAACATAAATAATTATGGAATTTCAAAGGCTTTCCCTTTGGAGCTGGCTTTTCATATTATTGAAGTCTCTTTCTGTCCCCTGGACATGTATGTTGAGGACACCATCTGAGAAAACAACCCAGGAAGAAGCCACAGTGGTCAAAGATGAGGTCAACCATGGAAAACTGTTATTTAGAGAGAGCAATATGATGTAAGAAGAGTTAACCTTGGACTCTTCCAAGGAGATATAATTACTGAAGGTCCCTCCCTCTTCACCCCAGACAGTTCGTTACAAGGAGGCTTCGGGCCGTTGAGATGATTGAATGAAATGATAGCTGAAAAGTTCTTGACATCCTACCTAGTGCAGAGTACCTGCCTGATACATGCTAGTTATTATCACGTTATCATGGCACTGACATCTTATCTGCTATGTATGCATTTTTTGAGGAGCCTGTGTCCATGCTTCATGTGCACCAAAGAGATGCAGCTGTCCTTGGTCAATATTCCAACAGCTCTTTCTTTTCTTCTTGCCAACAGGATTCCAACTGTGTTCTAAGATTAGAAGGCCTTGTGCCTCTGGGGACCAGACTCTCTCAAGCTTCAGGAAGAATCTTGATTGGTCTAAGACAGTCTCTGCCATTTCACTCCCCTGTGGGTGACTGATTTCAGTTTGGGGAGGGGATGCAATCAAGGTCAAGTGCAATAAGAGGGAGAATCAACTGGGAAATATCTGTGAAATTATTCCCTACTCCTCAAAAAAAACAGATATGTTATCATCTGTGTGGCATGCCTAGAATTGTGGCAGCCATCTTCAAATGGTGAGACAAGCCAGCATAAAAGGAGAAACCAAGTTACCAAAGATAGCAGGGAGGAACAGTGGGATGAATATAGTCCTAGACAATTTTGCTGAGCTACTGACTTGACAAATCCTGGTACTGGCCCATCTCAGGATTTCTCGTTAGAGGGGAAATAATGACCTTAACCGTAGTAGCTTGTGCCTCCTTTGTAGCCGAAAGCACCCTAATCAGTATAAACTCTGGTTCATATGAAAAGGTCTGGTTCCTCTTCTCTTGGTACATCTCTCACTGTTTTCTTCACTGAGAGTCAGGATAGAGTTTCAGGGTCCCTGTGCAGGGCCCTGTAGCCCAGCACTCTCCAAGCCAGAGCATATTACATATCTCTGAAGCATCTTCCCCCTGGAAGATCCTGAAAAAACAAGTACAATTCCCTGGTAGCTAAAGCCCACACATTTCCCGCTGACTCCCTCCCAAGCTGGGCCTTCTGTTCTGGAGTGATGAGCATCACTTTTCCCTGGACTCCCTCCAATGTTTTCAGCACCCTGGTGCTCATGTTTCTAAACCCCAATGCAGAATTCCAACAGTGGGCTCATCAGCTTTCTCCAGACTATTTTCTCTGTGTTTGCCAGGCTTCTTCTCTGATATGACTCACAGTGCTTTTCCTACTTTATCTGCTGGTAAAGAAATGAGTCAGCCTCCCTGCCCTGCAGCCCTGGGCTGTCTGCCATTCTTCCCAGATTCAATCTCCTGGCTGGACGTGAAATGGTAGCAATCGTAACAAAGCCTTACATTGCACAACAGAGTCTTGATAGTTTACAGAGCATCTCTACACATGCCACCTAATTTAGTCCTTGCAATGATGTATGAGATAAACAGAGCACACAAAATTATTCCTATTTTGCAGAAGACGAAACACATTTAGAAAGGATGACTGGTTGGTTCAAGGTCAAACAGCAGATAGCTAGCACAAGTAAAAAACTAATCCGGAGTTAGACCGAGTTTTCCTCCATCTAATTCAAGTCTATTCCACATGCAAGTACTCAGTCTTCTTGCCTCTGTGCTTAGCACTTTTGGATTCATCTGGGATGTCTGTGAGAATGAGGACTGATGTCAATGCCCCTGCTTAAAGAAGAAGCAGTTCAAATTGATTCCAAACACAGTGCCTGGAATAGAGTCGTCTCTCACTTTCTATTTGTTGGGTAAACCAGATGTGGTTCCAGGAATTCGATACACTCTGCTCCTTCTTCCACTAGAAAGAGCCCCTTTGGTTTGTTTTTTCTTGAACTCTGTAATGGGAAATAGAAGACAGGGAGTGGAGGGTGTTCCGTGTCTAAGAGGCGGACCGATACATGGCCTTAAGACAAAGAGCAGAGGCAAGCAGGGACTGGAGAGGAAAGCATATGGAAAAGGAGGCTCATAATGGTACAGCCAGGACTTATGTGATATTCTTAACAAAAACTAAAAATATTAGCTAGGTTTACCACCTACTGTGCTCAGGTATATCAGTTAACTATGTCTTAAAACTATGACCATTTATCACTTCTGAGTTAGCTGGATGGTTCTGATGATCTGGGCTGGGCTCTGTGTTCTCAGCTCATCACACTCACATGTCTGTGATGAGCAGGCAGACTGGCTGCGGGTGGAATGGTCTAGGGTGGCTTTGGCTGGGACAGCTGTCTCTAGTGCACACAGTCTCTCATTCTCAAACAGGCTAACCTAGGCATGTTCTCAGGGCAAAGCAGAGAAGTGTGAGAGGGCAGAAGTGCACGGAGTTTCTGGAGACCAAGCTCAGACCTGCCACGGTGTCACGTCCAATGCAGTTTGTGGTCCAGTGCAAGTCACCAAGGCAGCCCACACCAGGAACAGGGAAATAGGTGTCACCTCTAGATAAACAGAGCTGGAAAATCACTTGATAAAGCACTTGGAAAGAGGAAGGGGTGGGGAATGGGGGCTCATTATGTGGATCGAATTTTGAGGACTGAGAGAAAACTATGTGTAAGACTATCTTGTCCTTCCACATGGAAAACAACCACAGGTCGGTCCTATGACCTGTGAATGCTCACTGAGTAGGACCACTTGAAAAGCATCATCTGAGACTTCTTTGATCATTATGAGGTCGAGGAGATGATTTTGGATGAGAGAGGATAGCAGTCTATACACCTGGAAAATGAAATTGCAGACCAGGAACCATGGGTGGCTTTGGTCGAGAGCAGGGCTATGTATACCACCTGGGACAATGCCGTGTGGGAGGCGGGAATGCTCACCGTATCCAGGTACAGAATCTCACACTCGCCGCTAGGTGAGGGTTCCACACCCTGGGCAGTGTGCAGTCCCCACAACACCTGACAGTGAGGAAAATTCTGAGACTGGTCACGGAGTTTTATTCAGCATACTTTTGAGAACTCTGATTGAGAGAGCAGACATCAGGTTTTCCAAGGTGAAGTGCATGAGAACCTCTCCTGAAGCAAAGAAAAAAAAAGAATTGTCCTTCAGTATTTTGTGTGACACAAAAAAAGACATCACTATTTCCAAGCATGGCTCTCAGATCTGCAGAAGACTTAATTAAGGCTTGATATTTTCCTGGTCAAAGCTAATATGTATGGTTAGAAAAATACAATATCTGAAGTATATTATCTGCATGTACTTTTATAATTATCCAAATACCAATAGTCAATTTTCTATGACTACTAAAGACCAGATTGACTTAATACCTTAATAGTAAACAATTGGGACAAATACAGACATATCTCAATGAATCCAGTCATGTGGATTGTTCTATTATGAGGACTATCTTTGTGATTAGGACCTGCTACCTTTAGAATAAATCTCACTAGGAGAGAGATGTAGAATCAGCCTCGAACCCCTGCTAACAGTTGAAAATTTATGGAATTCATTAACTTGTAAAATTTGAGCATCTTCCTCTGTACTGGCAGGCAGCAAAATGAGAGCTGTGCTCAGACAAACAAGCGATTCCCAGGAAGGAAAGAAACAGAACCGACACCTGTTTGGTGCTGAGATGAAACCATGGAAGAGGCCTGCTCTGGGAGAGGAAGCCAATGAAGACAGTCACACAGATGAGCTGGCAACGGTGCTCTTGGCTTTGTCCGTCTGCTCTCACAGTTTGAGTGCCCGCCTTGCACGGGGCATCACCTCAGAGACAAAAGTCTCCCTCTAGCCCTGCTACAGTTCTATAAAGTCTGGAGTCTGTCAGGAGAACAAGAGGCCTTGGCCCCAGCAGTCACATGTTTTCAGGTCACTGCCCTCATGCCCACACTTACAAGGGACCTCACAGCCCCACTGTGGACCCTGGACATTTTTGCATCTGTCCTCAGACTTGCCCTCTGCTTCTTCTGTAGCTCCTCCTGGGGGCCCATAGCAATGATCTCCTGTCGCCTCTCAAAGGGTTCTCATGTAATCACCACCCTTCACCCACCCCCACTCCCTGCAGAGCCCAGTTAGTCAGCACCCTCAGGTGGAGGGAAGAACACAGGACAGGCCTGAGCTTGCCTGGTTAAGCCTGAAGACTACACTGCAAACCTCTACCCTCTTTCTGTTTCAGCTCCCCCAGAGGAGAACGAGGGGCTGGGGCCTGGAATGAACACCTTCCTCCAGCTTTGCCTGCTGTGTCTGAATAGGGGCCATCTCCTAGATCCAGCAAAGTCCGGGGGATGGGGTAAGGTGAGAGGTAAAGACCCCACAGTGGAGAAGCCCCCTGTAATAATGGATTCCATACCAAGACCCCTCACCTGGCCTGGGAAGGTAGCATTGTTATGGTTACATTTGAGATACAAAATCAGTTGAGCAGAGAGTCATGTTCAAGATCACAGAAACTAGCAAATGAATTGAAAAATTACTTCTGGCCCTCAGACTGAATAGAGGTGTGGCTGGGAACCTGGAACACCCTTGGATTCCAATTCTGTTTCTGCCACTTGCTGGCTATAAGATTTGGGGCAAGTTACTTCAAGTTTGGGGACCTAAGTCTTCCCAGCAATGAAATGGGAATTTGAGGGGCCTACCCCAGGGGATCTTTGTGAAGTCTGAAGCAGCTATTATGTATAAGACTGTACAGCAATGGAGGAAAACCATACACACATGTAAGGCTGGAACAGCCCAGCCTCATGGTACAAAGAGGAGGCCGTTACTCCTGCCAACTTCTCTAACTCTAGGTGGTTACTCAGACCTCCACCCATAATAGCCTAAGCAGTAGCTACAGAGGCCAGACAAAAACCACAAGCCAGTCAAAAGCTCATATCCCTGAGGTCAGTCTAACTTTTTACTGGCAAGGAGGAGGGAGAATGCCAGAAAATCCAAGGAACACCCCAAGGCCCTGATTTATGGCCAGTTTATAAACTGCCCCCAACCACAGTGCCAAGGAGACAGGTGGCATCAGCTCTCCCTCCTTCCCCATTCCCTGCCAGCTTTTCTGAACATTAGATTTAATGGATAGGAAGGAACAGAGGACAGGAGAGGGGGAAGGATGTGTTAGGAATTCTGATCTTTGTATTCTGCTACAGAGCATTCTTCCCTCTCACAAGGACATGCATGGCTCTGAGAAGCTGTTTGCTCCTTTGTCTGGACTAATGAATGTCCAGATGAGTCTGATGGGCTCAGGTAGGAAAGAAAGATGCGTGAAGAGGGAAGAGAAGCTGTGCAGGAGGGTAGAGGCTGCTGTGAGCACTTGCTGCAGGAGCTTCAGGGAGTGTGTGCACGCACAGGCATATGCAGGAATACACACATGCAGGCACACAGACACACATGCATACCCAGGTGCACAAAGACACACACTGGTTCTCACTCATGGGGGCCCACACACACACAGACACGGCTACAACTCCCAGCTGAGTGATGGTGGAGGCGGTGGCAGCCAGAATGTCCAGCTCACTCATCTGTTGGTAAAGTCCCAGACCAAGTTCCAGGACAGTGACTTTCTGTCCAACATTTGCAGCATGTCCTCTAGGATTTGCATCACTGATGCAAAATTGTCTTCAGTGATTTGCATCACTGAAATTTAACACCATGGACATTAGAGAGCCGTAAGTGTTTAACAACAGGTTCTCTGAATTAAGGTTGGTGGGGAGACCCTGATTTGGAGGCTTTACCAATTTCTATGGTGTAAATACTCTCTCAGGGTTCATTTCAAGCCACCAACATGATGTCACAGAAAGAGAAGTTGGGAAAAGACATTGACAATCAGCTCTGGTGAGAGCACTGGCTGACTCAGATTCTAAAATGTCACAAGTCACAAGACTCACAGGAATGGCTTTCCTAGTCAAAAGACCACAACAGCAAACCCCAGCAAGAAACAGAACCAAACAGCACCCCCGCTCCTGGCCAACATCGATTAATTTGGTTGACAATACTCAAATAAAACCAACGAGAAATCTTAGGAAGAAAAAACTTCTTTGTGCCTTTTGGCAAAATGTATAGTAAACAAATGTAGTTGGGTTTTTTTTCGGTTCAGAAACTGGCATAATAAATATGACTGGGTAAACTCTGGAAGACATAACCTCATAAAAATGTTTATTTTGGTAGGATTTTGTTGAGAATAATTTTATATCACACTAAAGTGTGTGATATAAGAACAACCTTATATCACACTAAATCAGAAAAGAATTTACTAGAAATGCACCCTAATAAATGAGGACACTGGGGACGGATTCTCTGCCTCATGTGTGAAGGACGGTTTTGCATAGGGGATTAGGGTCATGGAACCCTCACGAATGACGTCGGAAGTGGGCAGGAGCCAACTCCGCTTCCCAGCAAATCCCTAAGTCCTCTGCAAGCGACAGCCTTGCACCATCGTTCTGCAAACCCCTCCTCAAACAACTTCCCTTCTTTCCTCTTCTTTCACCCAGTTGTTTGCAGCTCACATTGTATTAGGTTTTCTGAATGTAAACCTGAGATGACTCCCAATGTAAACAAAGTCTCTGTTACAGTCCATTTGAAAAAGTGCCCACTGGAATAGGGAAAGAGAAAATACATTTTTGTATTTATCTAAAGGCAATGGAGCCTCAAAAAGTAAGTTAAGATTATAATATTGTTAAGGGAGGCAAAATCTTCAATTGCAAGATATACTATACAATTCGTTATCTCTATACCATTAAGAGAGTGTCCCAGCCAAATGAACTAAATATACTCCAAGATCCTTTACAGAACAGCCAGGGCAACAAAGACATAAAAATAGATACCTCCTCCCAACACTAACCCCCCAGCAGAAAGCTATAAATCTATTAGGAGTGTGAGTTTAGCATCTCATCCTCCAGAAGTTTTTAAATAAAGCTGTGGGACCACCACGGCCTGAATTTACACGACACAGGCTTCAGAACTCACCTAGACACCAGAACTCAGAAAGGTGACCCTCCAGCCACGTTCCCACCATGAAGGAGTCAGACCAAACCCCAGTCCTCCGGCTCCAAGATCAATTACCTTTCCACCGGGTCAAAAGGGCATGGGGGATCCCATTATGAATGCATTCTTTCCACAGCATTCCTTTAAAAAGAAAGAACTTGCCCCTTGTAAATTTGAAATATACAAGCCTTGCATTCTGTGCACTTTCTAGAAATTCATGCATTTAAGGAACTGAGGTGAATCTGCTTTTCCAGGAAATGGGGATAGAAAGGGGTTAGAGAAAAATGCAGCCTCGCCTTCGCCAAAAGGCTGAGGCGTAAAGATCCCAGGATCTTTGAGTCGATTCCTTCCTCCACCATTTTGGAGCTGTGCAGTCTTTGGCACGTTATTTCACCACTCTGAACCTCAGTTGTCCTCACTGGAAAAGTGGAACAAGAAGTGTCATCGTATATAATAGGCATCAGGGCTTAAAACATTTAGTGGGACAAACCTGGCATGTGGTGAAGGCTCGGTGGTTGTCTGGCTATTATTTCTGCATTGTGTTGATTCAAAGATGCACATTTCCCTGCATTTTAACATCGCTTTGGTGCAGCTGATAGTGTGTGGCATCCTAGCCTTGTGTCAAATTTTAATGACATATCTCACAATCAACGGAGTCTTGGTTTTATGAAATTCGGTGTTGTAATTATCAGTACCATTATCTCCAAGGAGATCTGACTGTGAAATAATTATAAGACTGCTTCCGAGAGCCGTGGACAACACGCAGCCTTATTATGTTACAACAGCACGACACAGATTTCCCAACTGGAGGGCCCTCCAGGGAACCTTCCTGCAACGGCTAAGATGGATGGATGTCGCCTTCACTCAGTAATGGACTTCCTATAGATCTGTCTTACTTTAAGCAGTCTTAAGACATAAAACTCTGGTTTTCTACTTTAAAAATTAATTACAAGGTAATACTTTAAAATAGAAGACCTGTACAAAAGTATCCACTGAGCCGTGTTTCTCGACTTCTATCTTTACCATTGCACCTCCCTCCCGGGCAAGCCTTTTTAGACATTCACGTCCTGACCACTCCCCGATGATATTTTAATAATAAAGGCCTGCTGTATTTCTATTTACGTATTACGTGTATATCTGTGCTTTATAGACTTAAAAGCTGTATAAATAATGTATACAAGAGTATGATTTTTCCACCCCTTGAATGCAGTATCACCCTCTTTGAGAATGTATGCTTTAGAGACAGACCTTAAAGGGCATTTAAAATCCTAGATGACAGACATTTTTTATTTGCACTCAGTTGTTTCATGATATGTCAACCATGGAAAAGGTGAAACACAAGTAGCTTGCTTATTTGATCAAATATCCAGGGCAGGGTTCCCCCTCCATGTTCATTACTAGCCAGTGTCTGTCTAGTAGCTTTTTAGACCAAGCTACAGAGCAGCACACCAGGAAGCTAGGACACCTGCAAGCCTGATTTGACTTTGAAGTTGAATAAAACTGCCTCAAAGTCACGTACACCTTTTGTGCCTAGGTATTTATCTACCCCATGACAAGTAGGCATGGGTGACAAGTAATTCCAGAATAACTCCACTATATTTTTTTATTTCACATTGTTATATCTCCAGTGTCTGAAATTAGCATCCTGCTCAACAGTTTTCCTGAATCTTCTCAAGTTTCTCCCCAAGAGCAGTATTCTCGCATCCCTAATCTTGATACAGGGTGCAGCCAGGGGGGCCCCCAAAAAAAGATTTGGAATGGTGTCCAGAATTCAAAGTGTATAGGAATATTGGAGAGACATATAAGATGTCCTCACACCTCCCCCCAGGGGGAAGAAACGAATAGAGCCAGACCATTGAGAACTGTTTTGCATAGCAATAGTTTTGCAGTTAACCTCTAGAATGGCCATTTAACATATCTATAACCTTTAACTGGTTTCATAGATATGTTAAATAGCTGTGACCATGCTCTGAGCCAGGAAGAAGGGAGTGGCTTCTACCCAAGATGTAACTAGGGGCAGGTCCCCCGAGTTACAGCGCCTGCGTGAGAGCTTGGAATTGATTGGCTCCAGGACATGGGGTGATACCTGCCCAGACTAATGATGGCAGCCCAGTAAAGCTGGGAGGGTATGAGAGTCCTGGCAGGTGTAACTGATGGTAGGAGGAGTCGGAAATGGGGCCGCAAAGGAGGATGGGTGCAGAGATTTAAACCAAGACGCAGCAGCTATTGAGGGGAGTGAGCCACATGGGCTCAGCTGTTAAGATCCCCTCTTGATGAGGTGAAAGAGGGAGCCATGTGGTTTTGGCAGGGTGCGGACCCCTCTTTCCCAGGTGAAAGGGAAAAACCACACAGCTTTGCCAGAATGGAGATCCCTGCAGCCAGGTGAAGAAGAAAGCCACATGCTTTTGGTGGAGTGCGGACCCCTGCAGCTTTGGTAGAAGAGGCCCACGCGGCTTTGGGGTGCCCCCTTTGGCCGCGGGGCCTGAAAAGCAAGAGAGACTTTGATTGGAACTGGGTACAAAGGACTCTTGCCAGTGGACCATGAGAGGGTACCACAGTACTTTGGATTAACTCAAGATCCTACACAGTGACACAGCTGACGGTGCCAACGACCTGCAACACAGACGTGTGTTCTTTTCCTGATTTACGGTACCCGGAGTTGGGACAGTGAGAGAAGGGAGCGATGTGTGGGTGTAAGTATACAACCTAAAGGACTTTGATATTTTAGTAGAGGCATTAGGCCTGAATAGCACTAAATAAACATTTTGTTTCCTTTTCACAAATCTCTAGCTTTAAGAGATGTCTTTCCAATTGGCGGCGGACAGAAGAGCCCAGTAGATTTTAGTATTTTGTTTTTGGGAGGGGCCCCTGTTGAATAGCAGTTTTGGGCATCCCTAGGTGGGCCAAATATTGTATTGCCCCTCCCTCGGACCTCTTGTTCGGTAACAATCTCACTGGCCATAGTCGGGCTGGAGTTCCCTGGGCCCCAAGAAAAGGCCAGCCGAGCAGCACAAACCACTGCTTCCTGCTTCCTGCTTCCTGCTTCCAGTTTCTGCTTTTGGCCACAAGTCTGAAGTAGCAGGAATGATGGGCTCCTAGTGCCTCCGCCACAGAAGAGATGGGAAAAGCTGGCTGGGACCTGGCCCAGGAGATGGACAGGAGGTACACAGAGATATGATGCATTCTGCAAAGTTAGACATCTGTGTGCAGAGGGAGGAAGAAACAGAGGATAAAGAAAGGGAAAGGGTGATGGGGGGGAGCCCCAGCTTCTGGGAAGACAACAAATGGAGAGAGCCAATGGGAAAAATAGGAAGGAGGCGACCACCTCACAGTGCAGAACTCCAAGGAAGTGGTGGAACTTCGGTCCTGGGGCCATGGTAGGAGCAACCTGGCGCGCCAGCCCATGCCTGGAGCAGCACCATCAGTTGCCTGGAAGCAGCTGCAATGGCAGCACATTACTCTGATTGCCCATCTACTGGCCTTGAAGACTGGTCCAACCCAGAGTAAGATCTCAGAGTGAGCTGGAGGCTGGGCTCAAAGCAGCAGCCACACCCCAACCCCACTGCCCAGAACACGGCAGTTTAGTGTGCTGATATCTGAAGTATTGTGTAAGGAGACCAGGGCCTTTCACCCCACAACACAAAGCTGATTGCCTAAAATATTCAAAACAAAACAAGGCACAGCCTACGAGAATTCTTACCTTAATTACATCTCAATGTAGGGGGTCTGGGACATTCGATGAGTTTTTCAGCTCTGTCCTGCCCTTCCCAGGGTTCGAAGTCCTTCTGACCCCTTGGAAGGACAATCCTTATTCCGATATGCATCCCATCCCTGGCTGCAGGGCACCAGAAAATTACACCATCTTTATTGCTGGTTAGAGGTTCCAGCCTAGTGCCCCTGTAACAGGACATAGCCAAGAAGGGGGCCCCCCAAAAAGGGATTTGGAATGGGGTCCAGAACTCAGGGTGTCCAGGAAATATTAGAAAGACATACAAGATATCCTCACCCCTTACCCCCTCTACAGGTGTCAGTTGGGGGAAGGGACAAATGAAGAAGGGCCACTGAGAGCTGTTTTGCATAGCAACAATTTCACAGATAACCTCTAGAATGGTCATTTACCTTATCTATAATCTTCAAGCTTTGAGCCACGGAGAAGGGAGTAATTCCACCTAAGATGTAACTGGGAGGCAACCCCCAGCCCGTGTTATAGCGTCTGCATGAGAGCTTGGAGTTGACTGGCTCCATGCCATGGGGCCCCATTTGCCCAGACTCACGATGGCAGCCCAGTAAACTTGGAATATACAGGAATGCTGGCAAGTGTAGCCGATTGTCAGTGTAGGAGGAGTCAGAAATGGGGCTGCAAAGGAGGACTGGCATGGGGATTTAAAGACACAGATGCAGCAGCCATTGAAGAGAGAACCACGTGCCTTCAGCTAAAATAGGGACTCCAGCCATGTGAGAGAGAATCACCATGCAGCTTTAGCAGGGAATCGCCACTCGGCTTTGCCAGAGTGGCAACCCTACCCTCTCTGCAGCTCTGGTGGAGGAAAGAACCATGAGGTTTTGACCAGAGTGCAGACCCCTGCAGCTCTGGTAGAAAAGGTCCATGTGGCTTTGGGGTGCTCCCTTTGGCCACATGGCCTGAGAAGCAGGAGAGACTTTGCCTGGAAGAAGAGTAAAAGAACTCTTGCCAGTGGACCATGAGAAGGTGCCACATGGCTTTGTGATAATTAGAGATCCTGCCTGGATGGCGACACAGCTGACGGTGCCAGCGGCCTGAAACATGGACGTGTGCTTCTTTTCCTGAATTACAGTACCCCAAATTAGGGCAGAGAGGGGAAGGAAGGACTGTGGGTGTCTGTGGTTATCCTAAAGGACTTTAATATTTTAATAGAGACATTGGGTCACTACTTTAAGTCTGTATAGCTTTAAATAAACCTTTCCTTTCCTTTTCACAAATCTCTGGCATTGAGAGACATCTTTCCTCTGGCGGTGGACAGAAGAGCCCAGTAGGTGGTCCAGACGGTACTAGTATACCGTCCTTAGGAGGGGCCCCTGTTCTGTAGCAGTTTTTGGCATCCCTGGGTGGGCCAAATGTTGCCCCCTCCTTGGACCTATGTTCTGTAACACCCTGACCCTGATTTTCCACATAAGCATAAACAAATGACAGCCGCCCTCTTCTTGTTCTGATGGAGAAGGTCCAGTTGAAGTGAGCTAAATGGAGCAGGAACATTGCTCAGCAGATAAAAGGGGAGAGCAATGGGAACCCAAAACCCTGCTCATCTCTGAAATTTCCCCAGGGCTCTGCTTTGCTTTCACCCACTCTCACAGTAGAGAGGGTTTCAAGAGGTCATTTAATACCTGATGTCCAGAATCACGTGGGCTCAGTGAGAACACTGACAAGAGCCACTTGTAATCTTAAGTTGATGCATGGCATATCCAATCACCGTCATTCTACAATCGGGGTAAAACCAAAATTTTACAAAAAATTTACCAAACTGACCTCCATCTAGACCCAGGTGGCCCGGCAGCAGAGTCCTCTCCCCTGCTGCCCTCACAGCTTCATCCCCGGGCATGGAGCTTCCCTGGAACTCAGCTGGCTGTCCCAGCAGCTGCTGGGGGGCCGTCAGGGCAGCGGGGCTGAAGTGAATCCAGCCAGGGCGGTCCACGGACAACTGCCCCTTTTCTGGGCCCGCTGCCCACAGCCACTGCAGGCTTCTGCTGGTGCTGGAGCTGCTAGAGCTCGGATTGCTCCACAGCAACAGTACAGATCAAAGTGTGGATTTTTACACTTCCAGACATATTTTTGTTGTGCCGTAGTTTCATTTTCAAGGAAAGAAACAGCAGCTCAATTACAAAAAGCCCAAATCATAAAACATCAGTTTGATTTTATTAAAATTAAAACTTCTATAAAATGAATGCATCATAAACAGATTTATAGAGAGGTGGTAATCTGAGAAAACACATTTACAGCACTCATAAACCACCGGTATAAAGAATTCCCACAATGCAATAGGAAAAAGACAACCAAAAAAAAAAAAAAAACCTCAACAGAGAAAGAAGCAAAGTATATGAAAAGACTATTAAAGACATGAAAGTAAAATGAAGAAACCCTTATCCTCATTAAATATCAAGAAATACAAGTTAAAACAATAAAAAAAACAGTTTTTCATTCATTACGGCAGCAAAAATGTTTTCTTCTGGCACAGGACATGTGGACAACAGACACTCCAAGTACTGTTGGTTGAAGTGTGAAGTCACTCAGCCACCTTGGGGGACATTCTGGCACTGGTTCATACTATAAAAGGTGTGCTGATTATATTACCCAGTAATTTTTTCCACTATTTTCTTTGAGAAATTCTCCAACATGTACACAAAGAGAATGCATGAAGATGTTCATGGCAGCATTGTCTTGGTGTGAAACGGGATAATGTGTGGAGGTCCCTCGATAAGTAAATGGGTAAGAAAATGTGGCATAGTCCCCAAATCGGATCCTGCACCACAGCCTCAGGAAGCAAACTGGATCTACATATCAACACTTGAGTGAACATGCAAGTTGCAAAATAATATATATTATAAACATATATACATACTATGCAATAATATATTATTTATATATGTATAGCCTGAAACTATTTCTGTAAAATTTTAGAGTGCACAATGTAATACCATATTGCTTATGGAGACATAAATGGGTGTAAATAGCATTAACACACAAATTCCAAATTCACACAATTGTTGACATCAGAGTGGGAAGAGGGGGAACAGGATTTATGATGGGTGGGTGAAGGGTGCTTCAACATAATTGCTTAATCACTTTTTATATTACTTTATTTTTATGGTATTTTAATTGAATTTCTTGGAGTTATATTGGTTAATAAAATTACATAGACTTAAGGGGCACAATTCTATAGCTCCATCACTTTTAAAAACACAAATTTGAAGTAGACATAACAAAATATTAACAATGGGGAATTCTGTGGAGTCCGTATTGGCGTCACCATCCAAGTAGAGAGTGCACGACCTATGAACTCTCCTGCTGCCTGTGATCATAGAATAAATTGTGTGACTACTGAATCAGTGGGAAATGGGCAGCAAGACCTGAAATTGCCGGCAATCTTTCCTTTGCTATCTGTGACAAATCCCTACCCAGTCGCCCCAACGGTGGTGCCATTCATTTATTTCAGTTAATGACACAACAAAAGAGCTGGGTGGGCCATGAAAGCCCAGTTTGTCTTAGGGACACAGGTGATGTAAATGAAAGAAAAACTCAAATAATAATGATTAAACTTGAAGTGAGATCAAGGGAAAGGCTTGGTCATGCAGGTTTTTTACATCTCCGTGCCTGGAAATAAAGAGTCAGGCAAGTCCCAAGTTCAGAGAAGGCTGACGAAATGTGCAGCGTGAGGACTGGAGTCAACGCTCATCTGTGGTGTATTTCAGCGTTGTTAGGAGATGCTAAGAGTTCTCATTACAAGGGAAGAAGTTTTTCTTTTTTCCTTTTTTGGGGGTATCTATATGAGATCATGGATATTTACTAAACATATTAGAGTCATCGTTTCACAATATATGTAAGTGAAATCATTATGCCGTACACATTAAACTTATACAGCACTGTTTGTCAATGATATCTCAATGAAATGACAAAAAAGTATAAAAGAAAATTTGATGGACTATTTTTACTCATAATTCACCCACGGAAGCAGGGAAATACATTATTCCAAGCACTCTTACCTGTGGTATCATTTACACAGCATTTCAGAAACCCAAACATTTCAATCCACTGCTCTCTAAATGCAGATTTTCTTACTCTTCAGAGGCAGATGATAGGCAAGAGTTGGCAGCCCCAGGGCAGCATCAAAACCGCACCCAGGGAGGGAGGCACAACCGCCTCCACGGCTTTTGCAGGACTTGCCCGACTTGCATGGGAATCTGTCCTCAGACTTTTCCTGGCTTCCTGGGGCCACACAGGAGTTATTCGTAATCACAGCGCACAGACACATGTAATCTGTCAACATCTTCCCCTCAGCTGTGATCAAAGATTAATTTGAAGAGATTTAACTTTAAAAAGGGACATTGATATAATGTTCACTAGTTCAGAAGCTAAATATTAGCCCTCACAAGTGTTATAAAATCAGCTGATGATCTTTTGTGCAGTGAACACAATTCTTAATCGTTAATTCCATTACGTACAGCTTCTCCTAAAAAGGCCTCAGCCAATTCATCACAACATGCAACAATAATTTTCTAATGAGGAGCTATCCAGAATTCAAAAACTGTTGTGGGGTTTTGACTTATTGCTAGGCTATACTTCCCTAAAAATTATAGAGGAAAATTGTATGCCCGATGATTCTTGAACTTTGGTGTGAACCTCATCTCAACTTGCAGGGGCCCCACCCCAGAGTTTCTGATTGAACAGATGTAGGGTAGGGTGACAACTTGCATTTCTTTACAAGGTAGCTGGTGATGTAGATGTTACTGGTCCAAAGACCACACTTTGACAACCATTGCTCTGGTGAAAAAGTCTGAAAACTTTTGGTAAAGGATCCAATAATCAGTATTTAGGCTCAGCAGTCTACACCACACCTGTTGCAGCGATTCAGCTCTGCCACTATAGCATGAAAGCAGCAGAGACGATAGGTAGATGAATGCACAAAGCTGCGTTTCAATCAAACTTTATTACACAGCAGGTAGTGGGCTGGACTTCATTGGTGCACACCTGGCTCACCCTTCTCCAGAGGATGATGGACTCTCACCACCTGCCTTGCCCTTGCTCCTAGGGCATGAGCAGTACCCGAGGGGAGTAGGTATATGCCAGACATTCCTTCCCCACCCCAAGTTTCTTCCTGAGAGATCTTGCTCACACATGAACAGGGAACCAAAAATGCCATAACACCTGAATTGTATCTTTCAAAATGTGTCCCAAGGAAATCTATGTAGTGTTTGTGTAGAAAGAGCACACATGTTAACATTGCAAAACTTCAGAAACTGGGGAGTTAGCCAGACTTTCAGTTTCTTTCAAAGGAGAGTATCAGAAGCCTATTTTTGTCACTTGCCACCATGCACAATTTTGGCCTCCAATAGACCAGAAGGTAAGCTCTAAGAAAGCTAAGACATTAATCACCAATTTCTAGGAAAGTACCTGGCATAGGGTATAACCTCAAAAAGTCTTTGTTCAGTGAAACAGTCTCTAAAAATCAACCAACCCCTCCCTCATCTTGAGATTTCTAGATTTACCCTCACAGCCTGGCAGCCAATGGTGCCTTCCTGTCCCTTTCACTACAACCCTGGGTGATAAGAACAAGACAGAGAATCCAGGTGGAAGGACCAGGGCCAGCCTGAGTCCACCAGGACCACCTCATATGAGGTGAGGACAGGGGTCTTTTCCATCTCCCAGCTATGTAGCAACACTAGCTTGCTACCTAGAATCTCAAGGACCACTCAGTCCTGCAGCCAACTTGGTGGAAGTTGGGAGGTAGGGGATGAACAGCCAGGAGCCTGGGTAAAAGTGGAGAGCTTAGGGCATTTTGTGGAGAAGACCTGCAGGGAACATTGGGTCTGATGGGACAGACTGTAGTATCAGGAAGGAGACTGGCCAGGGGGAGAAGGGGAGAGGAGAGCAAGACTTCCCGCTGTGTTGTGAGTCCAGTAGAGGCATTGCTTCTTGTTTGTGTGCAGTTTGCAAGTGTGCAAGAAGAAAAATTAGACCCACGAGATCTGAGAAGCTTCAGACCAACAAGAGAATTGCATAAGATATATAATCTATGGTGATGAGTTAAGTTAATACAAAGGCAAGGCCAGTGAGGCCATTTTGTACCTTAAGTCATTAATAGTTAGCACTATTTATGAATTAACGCTATTCCCTAAAGGGGTAGGTATAGTACCTGATGCAATTCTCTCAACTGTATTTCACAACTTGCTGTTGCACAGGGAATGGAGTTAATAAAGGATTACATTTCCAGTGAAGAAACAATAGACAATAGGAGTGTCCCCAACTATTGACATTAAATTCTGGAAATAGATGACAGAATAGATCAGTAATGTTTTATGATAAATAACAAAGATAGTCAAACTTAATGTTGCTTGAGATATTCTCACACTGATTACTCAATTAACAGGGCTCCTTATTTAGCTCACTTGGTGGTAGATGTTCATCCATTTCAGCCTATCAGCACTCAGAAAGTTCAGTTAGAGATAACACCTGAGTTAGAGAATGAGGCCCAAGGATAGTTCATGCTTCTGAATGAAATCTCCAGTGGAGATCCGAGGGAGTGAACACAACTGTAGCCCTGGCTGGGTAACTCAGTTGGTTACAGCATCGTCCCTGTACACCAAGATGTGGGTTTGATCCCCAGTCAGGGCACATAAAAGAATCAATCAAAGAATGTATAAATAAGTGAAACAACAAATTTCTCTCCCTCAAATAAATAAATAAAAATTTTTAATTGTACCTGAGGATAATAGGGTTCTCTGGAAACAGAACCAATTATAGATAGATAGTAAATGGGATGAATAGATGATAGATAGATAGATAGATAGATAGATAGATAGATAGATAGATAGACAGACAGTTTTACTTTAAGGACATGGCTCTTGCATTTATGCAAACTGGTAAGTCCGAAATCTGCAAGGTAGGCCCACAAGCTGGACCCAAGGGAAACGATCAGCTTGAGTTGGAAGGAACTCTGCTGTCAGAACTCCCTCCTCCTCCGGGAGGTCAGTCTTTTTCTACTGAGGCCTTCGATGGTTTGCATAAGGCCCATCTTGGAGTGTAATCCACTTTACTCAAAGTCTGCTGAGTTAGATATCAATCTCATGCAAAAGATACCTTCACAGAAACATCCAGAACAATGTTTGACCAAATATCAGGGCACGGTGGCCTAGCCGAGTCAACACATTAAAAGAAACTGTCGCAGGGAGTCATCCTCTGACAGCGACCTGGAGGAGGTCAGTTATTGGTGCTTTCCTCCTTCCTGAGGGCAGGACCCTCCCTGAGTTCTGTGAGCTCCTCCAGTATTTCGAAGGTATTCCACCCGTATTCCAATAAACACTCAGAGTTCTTTTCTCTTTCTGAAAAAGGAAGAGAGAAGAGAGGAGGGGAAGGATTGAGAGGGGAGGAGAGGAGAGAACAACACCCTTAAGTGACCGGGAGCAGTAGATAAGCCAAACCCACCCCTCCCCTGGCCCAGCACATTGCTCTCCCATAGTTGTGGGAACAGTGGCACATCACAGACCCTGCAAGGCATTGCTTGAGTGTAACTTCCCTTTACCCTGGTGCTTTGTTAAGGAGGGGAATAGTCACATTGTGAGTCTCCAGCGAGCTGCTGAAGCTTGTATATTTTCTTTTATCTTTGCCATGGCCAGAGGCAGTTTATTAATTTATGTCTGTGAAAAACCTCTGAATGGTGCCGCAGAGGCCTCCTCCAAACCTGAAGGATGCACCTGGGATTTCTTCTTATCTGGATTAACAGCAATCATGTTTCCCAGCTTGACCCTTTTCTAAAGCTTGAGCAAGAACAGAACGGGCTTTCCTGCAAATGCACTGGAAACTAGGGCGCCAACCAGTCATTATTCATGACCTTCTCTAGCCTGCAACCATCATACAGCTACTTCAGCCTGAATGAAATAATTTAGCCCATGTACACACTGATTCCTAATAAAAAGCTGGAGGCAGCAATAAATTAACTTAAATCTATAAAATAACCGTACTAAAATCCTGTCCATCAGCAATGGAGTCTATGTAGTCAACATCACCAATGAGAGGTCATGTTGACAGTGTGTCTCATTGACATTGTGTGATGAAAGTGACACTCACTTCTGTGGCCTTCCTCCCATAAACCCAGAGCCCCCCTCCACACACACACACCGCTTTAACAGTGAGGGAAACATCAGGCAAACATAAACTGAGGGATAATCTACAAAAAAAAAGGTTTATTAAACAGAATCCTTAACTTTTTCTTTTTTTGAAGACCGAAGGCTACCTACAAAGTAAGTGTAAGTGGCAGATTCTAATGCTGGTAGGGTCACTGAGGAACAGTGCTTGCTTCCCCCTATGGACATGGTTATTAGGTTTTCCAAAATGCATTGTTTTTGTATTTTTAAATGTGTTCATAAAAAGTGTTTCTCACTTGAAAGTGATCGAGTCATCCATACGGCCTATTGAACAAAGACATAACATGAAGCTTCAAGGGGAAAAACAAATAACCAACAGCCTCCTGTTTAAGATGTTTTGCTGCTCCTTGCTTAAAAGTCTCGGAATTGTTTATTTCTATTTCTGTGAAAAATGCCATTAGACTTTTGATAGGAATTTTACTGAATCTGTGGATGGCTTTGAATAGTGTTCACATTTTAACAACATTAATTCTTCTGATCCATGAACGTGACGTACCTTTCCATGTGTTTGTGTCTTCTGCAATTCCTTCCCTGTGGTTCTTCACAGTACAGCTCTGTTATTTCTTGGTTCAATTCGTTCCTAAGTATTTTACTCTATTTTGAAGAAATTTTGAGTGAAATGGACTGTGAGGGTGAGGGCAACGTGTTAAGTTAAGGTGAGTTAGAGAAAAACAGACACTGTATGATACCATTTATATGTGGAATCTTTTTTTAAAAGAAAGCCGAGAATTCTTGAAAAAGTAGAATGGTGGTTGCCCAGGGGCGGGGAAGTTAGTAAGTGTCTAAAGAATGATCTAGAGCAGCCAGGGTCTAAGTATGCTCCAGGGACCCATAGAGTTTCCTTAAACCCATTGGTGGGGTCTGTGAGATCAACACTTTCTTGTAAGGACACGAAAACATTATTGCTTTTTTCCCACTCTCATTCTTTTTCAGGTGTATGTGAAAGTTTTCCAGAGACCACATACCACAAAACTGCGAGAAAATGAATGCAGAAATCCAGATGAGAGTCCAGCTGTCTCTCTTTGGATGGACCTTACTTCAGTCAGGACCTCCTGTCCCTCTGTGACCTTCCACATTCACCTTGTCCTCAGGTCAGACTGGACGAGTTGCTGCTTTGGGCACAAAGAGTGCTGTGTCCCACCTCTGCGATTCTCCTCTGCTATTCTGTAAAGAGCACCTGCCTCCTGCCCCCTGTCAACCAGAAAGGCATTCTGCTCAACCTTCAAGGCTCAAGTCCATACACTCCGCCCCTTGAAACCTGCTAATTTTCAGCATTCCTAAAGTGCCATTCCTGAACCTGCTAATTTTCACCATTCCTAAAGTGCCTCCTGAAAAATTTCTAAGAGAGAGGTAAAAATAATGTCCTAGTACCACTGACTCCTGAATAAATTCCTTTTTTAAAAAAAAGATAACAAAAATATGTTGTTTTTCAATGTTAGATTTCAACTCCCTTGAGATGATTTTATGTTGCTGAAAGCCACTTTATTCTTGACGTTTTTGTCATGTTTATGTTTTATACTCATAGCAATTCATATACTCCTGTAAGGATTTTATACAAGGAGATAAATGCTAAGACATAATATTGAATAACTACTTGAATCCCTGCGTATAGTAGACATTATTGCCTCCACTGCAGAGCTCCATCAGAGTGTAGAGGCAGCCTACACAAGGTCCAAGAACAACTTCGGGAAGAGCCAGAAATAAAATGATCCCGACCCCACCCCGGTTTCTCTACTAAAACACATTTTTCATAAATAACTTACATAGTGTTTACAATTCTGTCAGAAATTAGTAGTTACAATTGTAATACTCTCACCCTGTTTGCAGTTCCTGACTTCCAAATACAGACAAGAGGGAAATTTTGCCACAGTTCAGGCTGGTTATGGTTTTCTGCAAATACCCGGAGCTAAAGATAACCAACCCCTGTGACTAAGATTGCCCTCTGTGTGCTTGATGAGGTGTTGAATTACCTTTTAAAAATGCCTCAAAGTGTTTCTCAACTACCCTGTGACTGACTGACAAGTTGAAGGCCAGTGAAACCAGAAGGATTCCTTGTGTATGTGTGCAAGACGTGTGATATTCTATCATTTTTATTTGACTTTGGGGTGTGCATATCCTGTTCAAGGATTGTATCTGTACGTGTGGCTATTCAGTAAGTTATGTTTACTGTGATGTTATTTAAAACATCCATGACAAAATAACAAATATCCTGGATGTTTCAAAGCAAAGTCCAGAATAACTGCTGCCCTTCCTTTCTGAGCAATATCAGCACTGGGAGAGAATTCTGTGTAGTTAATAGGAATGTAAAAATTCTCATCCATCGGACAACAGCACGAGAGAACAGAATGTACGTGCCAGCCTGGAAAAAGACAGCAATGTTCATCACACCGGTTGATGGGTGGGGTTATTTCAATAAGCCATGGACCAATGTGTGTGTTTCATGAATGTTGATGGAAACTCCCTTTGCAGTAATAACAGTACATTCTATAGCACATTATGGTTTACAAAGCACTTCCCAATGTACAGCTGTGATGGTGGAAAGAGCTAGTTCTCTCCAGTCTCCCCACACTGGCCACCACACCCTGTGCTTGCCCTTTCACGGGCTCGGTTCCTCCATCAGTGAGGGCAGGGAAGCTCTCATGCCTCAGGATCTCGCGGGGAGTGAATGGGATTTTGCAGAACTATGCGAGCTTGTATTCAGTACTTAGTCCTGAATTCTCACACCACCCTGAAGGGGGTTAGATAAGGAAACTGAGGCTTAGAAAGTTTCAACAATGTTGCCAAAGTTATGAAATTCCCACATGGAAAAGACGATCTGCATTTTCTGCTTCTTCTTGGAATACTTTCCCCAGTGCTTATGGCATTCACATTAAGTAATATCTTAGATTCAGCACCGTGTTTTTCAGCACCATTTGGGATCAGAAAACAGATACATGGAGAAGGAGAAATGGCTCCCAAAACTCTGCTTAGAAGGTGGCCAGCAGTGGGGAAAATGGGATTGGGGCTTGGAAATCCATCTTCTGGTCCCAGGGTGCTCTCGGCAGAGTTGTGTCCCCCATAAGTCCAACAAGCCTTTCTTCTCCCTTTTGTCTGCTTTTGTTTTTCTTGGTGAAATAAGTGAACCTGCCTTACTTTCAGAGTTACAGTGAGCCTCAAATAAGATTATTCACTTAGCAATTCTGATAATGTCTACTGAGTGTGCACATCTGCATAGAAAAGCTTCTGATGGGTGGCACCTGACATTTATCCTCAGCGTCTAAGACTGGTGGGGCTGCACACACCCACACCCACACCCAAACACGCCCGTGGGTGAGAGTAAATGCTGGAATTAGTGGCCATATGTATTAATGCTATCTACACACTATGTACTATATTTTTCATTTTCTGTCCTTATTTGCTGTTCTTCCATTAGGTAACAGTTGTGAGAATATAAATGTATCTGTGTTCCAGAATTACTGAATACTTCTGTGCCCACTCTGGTTTTGGTTGCTAGGAATGCAGTGGGCAAGATGGACAAAGTCTCTCCCCAGTAGGGCTGGCATTCAACCAGTGCCAGTCAGAGAAGAAAATAACACCAAGATGGCAGATAAGGAATTTCAGATGAAGATTAAGTACTGTGACGAGTCTAGTGCCTGAGCTCAGTTCTTCAGATTCAGTGGTCAGGGTAGGCCCTTTCAAACACTGACTTCAAAATGAAGAGTTAACCATGCAAGAATCTAGGGAGATAGTTGCAGGTGGAGGGAATGGATAATGCTAAGGCCCAAAGAAAAGAATCAGCATGTCACCCTCAAGAGGACATCAGAAAGGCCATTGTGGCCAGATGAGCCATGACAGGGGAGCTTTTAGAGGCAGGTGAGCCCCTACTACAAAGGACCTGGTAGGCCACTGGTGTTAGGAATTGCTTTTGGCCACATGTAACTACACCATCCACAGGGACTTAATCTAGTAGGAGTTTGTTTTCCACACAAGCCTCAAGGAGAGGACCGCTGCTCTGCAAAGCCTCCATAGAACCTCAAAGTCCCTCCTGCCTCTGATCTTACTGCTCTGCCACCTTTAGCATTAGGCTTTCATACCTTTGGTTGCCTCATGGTTGCAGTATGATTGCTCTGCCTTCTGCCTGAATTAAAGGTTGTATAAATAATGAATAATAAACAGGAGGAAAGATAATCCTTATATCCAGAATGCAAAAATTCCCCAGGTGTCACCTAACAAACTAACACTTGCATTTTAATAACCAGAACTGTGTCACTTAGCCATCCCTAGCTGCAAGGGAAGCTGAGGAATATGGGGGGGCGGGGAGGGGTTTCAAGCTACATTCCTTAAATAAACTACAGTATTTTCTTCAGTAGGAATATTAATTAGACGGGTGCTCCACACTGTAATGAGAGGTTTGGAATCTATTCTAGATGGGAAGGTATTTGTGAGTTGGTGGGTAAATCTGGAGTTTTGCTTTGAACTTGTAAAACTAGACATGGCTATCACATAATTGTCCCCATCGCTGCACTCCCAGGACAGATCTCAGGCAAAGACAGAGTCCTCACAGGCCTCAGGGAAACCCAGTGGTGTCTGGGACCACTAGAGCCCTTCAATAGTTTGGCTTCTTCCTCAGAAAACTCCTTCTTTTATCCCAGGGTTCCCTTGCAATGCCATGTCATTAAATAGAAGATGCCATCATGTGTAACATGAAACTTTATGTACCACTGGGGGGAAATTGCAGCCAAATTCACAAGAACACAATGTTTTCTAACATAGAATTTTTATTTTATTCTTCTTAGAAAAACTTCTTTTAAGACCTGACTGTTCGACCATACAGCACTATTGCACATAGATTAAAAAATATTCACAAAATTAATTGGTTATTCTTAAAGCTTCTTTGCATTCAGAATCCAAGTTGTTGTCTGTAAACTTTCTCGTTCTGCTCCTCCAACCTCCAAGTCTGCTGATCTTGCAGTATCTCTTAAGAGTCTGCTAGTATGGACTTCAGGATTTTCTTCTAAGCTGCTGCTATGTGTCTACATTTTGATGAGTATAAGACAATGATGGCTATATCATTACTGCCACCTAGCCACCAGCTATCCTATCAATAATGATATTTAAATGTGAGGGGGGAAAGTCCAAGATCAATGTATGATGTGTGCATTTCTATATTTACCATGATGCAGAACTGTCAACGCTGTTAAACATCCAGGTACAGAGGTCAAGGAGGCCAGGGTGTGATGTGAGTCTGAAGCTTAGGGGAGGGGCAGGGAGAGAGATGGGTTTGCAGATTTGGCATCCATAAGCATTAGGATTATAGTCATGCCCACGGGCCTGCGTGTAACCACTGAAGCAAAATCTAAAGAAGAAAGCTGATGTTTAGTCTTGGGTTACTCAAAGGTTCAGAACAGGAGCCAACCAACCTGACAGAGTTGGCTGGGTTGTGGCAGTTATGTGGCATCCCTGAAACTGAGGAGGGGGACTGTCACCTAGATCAAGTGCTGCTGAGGTCCAGTAGGAAGAGAATAGAAGGGTGACCACTGGACTGAACAGCATGGAGGTCATGAGCAACCTTAACAAAAGAACTTTCCATGGCTGGGGCTAGCCTCTGTGTGTCTACCTGGACGATAACCAGATGGCTTGGACTAGGCTGAGGAGTGAGAGTGAGAGGAGGTTAGGTGTTCAGCCTCTTTGGGCAGTTGTATTGACAAAAGTACAGCCAAGCAAGGCAGTGGGGTGTCCTTTTCCAAAGGTGTTAGGCATGTTTGAATGCTAATTCAGCAAGACGAGACAGCTGGCTCAGGAGAGGTCAACTGTAATTGCAAAGTGCTTGAGAAGGCAAGAGGCATGTGATCCAGGACACAAGGGGAAAGGCTCAGCTTTGGACAGAATCACCATCCATCGCAACAGAAAGATGGCAGAGACAGCGGGCACAGAGGCAACTCTCCGGGGACTCTGTCCAAGTTTCCAGGCTTCACATCGCTGTCCTTCTCAACTCTAACAAATCCCCGCCATCCTCAGGCCCCTGGTCGGTCCCACCTAGGGTTGGGTCTTATTTCCGCATTTAATTAGTCACTCCAAGTGCGAGCTGGGCGAGGACAACTGGCAGACGGTTCCCTGACCCCATTCATCAGCCCCCTGGGGGGCCCTCTACAGCGGCTCAGCTTCCCAACCGCTGTCACCACCTAACTGGCAGGGTTGGAGGAGCGCGGCCCACAGAGCAGCCAGCCTCCCGCTGGGTGTTTTTCCACTTCCTGCCCCTGCGCTTGCCAGCCTGGACACCCACCGATTCTAACCGCAAACGCCCCACCCTCGCCAAGGTTTCCGACGTGGCGCTGCTGAATGCGCAGGCTCAGTACCAGTGGCTGGTGGAGACCTGACAAACGGGCGAGGGCGGTGACGTCAACGCGCAGGCGCGCGCGGGCAGGGCCGCGCCACGTAGGTGCGCAGCGGCCGCGCCCCCTCCCGGTGGCCGCGGCCCCAACTGGCTGCTTGACTTTGTGGCGCTCGCACTCGCGCGCACAGCTCTCCGGGCCCGCGAGTCCGCCGCCACCGCCGCTGCCGTCCGGTCCCCTGCGAAACGTGGTTGCATCATGTCTTCGCCTCCCGAGGGGAAACAAGAGACGAAAGCTGGACACCCGCCCGCTGGTACTGACTCGTTTCCACTTTCTCTCCTCTAGCGGGTCCCGAGGGCGGGCTCGAACTGGTGGGCGCGGGGCGCCGGGCGGGGAGGCCCGGGCTCATCGCCCGGGCGCAAGGCGCTGGAGCTCGCCAACCAGCCCGAGACCTGTCCACGCGTCGGGTTTTCAGTTAAACTGACGTCCGCGTTAGGCGAAACCCATTTCTTTAAAGTATGTGAAACATCCGAAGCCTGTGGCAGTTGCATGCAAATTAGGATGACTTGAATAAGAAAAGTTGCAAAACTTCCAAAAAAAGAAATGGGGGCGGTGAACACTTTCTTAGAATGTACAGATGTTTTGGAAAAACGAGTAGCCACCACAATTAAACGACAGGGTGCTGATTACATGTACGTTGACGGCATAATGGAAAAAGAACCAAAAGAGTGGAAATAATTTTTATCATTAATCTATATGACTTTTTCCCGTTTCTTTCACATCCAGCTTTTTCTCAAAAGTGGAGTTTTTGTGTGTGTGTTTTGGGTTGTGTTTTTTTTCCTCCCAAATTCTAATTTCTGAGCCAAGGAAGTTTAAATCCAGGAAAGAGTTGCCTTTCTTAGAAAATCTGTGAGTAGCCCTCTGTCCATTCCACCTCTTCCCCTTTCTGAGAACAGTCCCTTCAAGGCAGCTCCTTTGCTCCGTTCCAGCCGCCGACTTCCATTCTGCTCACCTTTGGAAAGACAGTGATACCCGGGGAAAGGACACTGGGTGAGAACAGAAGATACCTGGGTCCCAGAAGCCAGGTCACTTCAACGTGGGGGGCTCCTTAGGGTCTTCATTGCACACATTAGTATTATAAACTCAGTCTTCTAGTGACAGAAACCTTTGAATGACACAACCTGGCTGCTTTGTGTGGCATGGTCGTGCCCCCTTCTAGTTACAGGAAAGATTCCCATAATCTCCATCTGCTGTCTTGTCCCCCCACAATAGGGCACTCATGCTCTGCTCCAATGGGATGAACAGAGCTGCTCTTTGTGGTGCATTCCAAAGTAGTACCTTTCACTGGTAAAAGAATCTCTGAGCAAGAAAACTAGCCCGGACTAGGGAAGGAAAATGGCTGATGCCCGAGGACTTAGGAGGCATGGGATTTTAGAAAATAGTTCCGCTGTGGTAGAAAATAGGCTTTGGGGGCCTGTGTATTGCATTAGTTTAAAAAAAAAAAAAAAAGTACCTCAAAGAGATTGTCTGTAAAGATAACCTGACCTTTTTAGTTCCTACCTCAACGGGGTAGTAGTGCTCTCCTCCAGCTGTCCGGAGCACCTTCCTTTACACTTCCTCCTCCCCAGGGCATTGAGTGGCAGGCAGTAAAGCGTATATGTAGGGGTCATGCCAGATCAAAGTAGTAGTAGTAAGTAAATTGCATATGGAGACATATCCTTATGGAGATTGTTAAGATCACAGACATGCATTTTACTTCCCTGGGAGAAAGTCCATGGAGGACTTTGGTTTTCTTTGAATTGTAAACAGCTGGGGTGTGTGAATTACAAATTAAATAGCTTACTGATGCCAGAGGAGAAAGGAATAAACTTATTTGTGCTGATTGTAGCAGTGAATTTGGGTTCTAAGTTTTGAGACCCAGCGCTTCTCCAGGGCTTAGTTTTCCTGATCTGCGAAATGGGAGTTTGGGGCCAGATGATCTGGGAGAGTCGCAGAGCAGGACTGCCTTTGCCACTGTGACCTTCACTGGAGCTCTGTCCCTTCCACCTATCAGGATCTGAGTCCAAGGGCAGTGAATCCCATGGACACACTCTAAAGTGACTTCAAGGCAGGTCCATTAGCCCATGAATCCCAATCTGCTTAAGAAGCTGTCACCGTCGTCCCCCCTTTTCCAAGGCCGGTCATGTTTGGCTGGAGTTGGAGGTGGAACCTGGCACACTGGCCCAGAGGTACAGGTTAGAGAAGACCTTTGGTCAGCTGCAGTATTTTGCCTCAGATCCACTTTCCCCTGTGGAACAGAGGCCCATGTGGGAAAGCTTTTTTTGGCAAAAAGCAGAGTGTATTAGGGTATTCCTATTTATTCTGGCGTGGCTGGAGAGTAGGCAGTGCTGCAGAGTTGATGTCTAAAAAATAATAAAGGCAACCCACTATAATAAAGGATGATCATCAAGGATAGCCAAGAACACAGTTCATAAATCAAAATTACAGCCTTGAAAACTTTGGGTACACCTTCATTAAGTGCTTAAATTGGATGACACAGACTTGTGCTTAAATCCTCAATCGGAAACAATAAAATTCTCTTTCACGACTATCTTCAGCTCTTTTGTGTTTTCTCGTTACTGCTGTCTGAACCAGGTAGCCTCCTGTGCGTTCATTCCCACAACGTCACGTTTCCCTCCACCTGTCTCTCTTCTAGCTTCTGATGGTGGGTCATACCACTGTCTTCATCCCCGGGCACAAAGTGTTTGATATGTAGCTCCTGAATGAGTTTTCTTAGAGCCTCTCAGCAGCTCTCACTTCCCGGTAGCTGGTGGGGCCTGCAGTGTTCTCTACTGGGCTGACTCCAGTGTACAGTTTAGGCAGCATTATAATAGTGCAAATAGTAACTAACGTTTGCTGAGGGTTAGATACAGTGTCCCTGGTATAGGAGAGGAAAAATAATTTTCCCTTTACCCTTATAGGTTCTTGGCTGAAACAACCCTCTCCAAACTGCAAAGACAGAATAATAAGAGAAAAACAAAAAAGTTTAGTAACAGGGATACTTCCTCCATACAAGAGAGAGACCAGGAAAACAGTAACTCCCTGAAATGGCCACCACCTTAAATACTTCAATTGAAGACAAGAGAAAAACACGGGGTTGGGGGGGGGGGGCGGCAGTTATGGGAGGTTTCCAGGAAAACCAGGGCAAGGTGGTTGTGCAGATTTAAGGTTCTCTTGTGATCTAGTCCTCCTTCCGGTTCTAGTACAGAGAAGGAGACGCTGACAAGATTTCCATTACAAATGTAAATGTTCTTTACAAAAGGGTAGCTCTTCAGTTTTCTGAGCTTTTCCTTCTTTGCTGTTGTTAATCAGCTCACAATAACCTTTATACCAAAAAGGCATGTTTAAGGGTTGGCATATTCTGCTTCCTTTCACTGGCCCTGTCCTAAGCCCTTTCACTCACTTAATTAGCAGTCACCTTGCAGTTGGCGTAAAGAGAACAAGTCTGTTTTAAAAACTGACCAAACCAGAGTGTCTCCTTTCTGAGCCAGTAAGTTCAAGGGCAGCAGCCTGTAGGTCCTTTGCCTCTTGGAACCTCAGCAGCCCTTCTCGACAACGTTCTCCATCCCTTGCCATGTGTCTCCCCCGTTGTGTGAGATTAATGAGGCTGTTCGCAGAGGCTTCTGCAGAGTGTGGAGGAAGAGTGCTGTGCAGATACAGAGCACGTTACTGATGAGCGGGGGCAGCATGCCGCACCACATCCTGGCCCTGTGCTCCCTCAGCCAGTCCAGTGCTCTGTGAAAGTAATTAAGTCTGAATGATTGCAGACTTCCCCACTGCCCTGGACTACAAAATATCTGCGGAGAAATGGCGTGAGGCTGCTTGTTCTATGAGACTCACTGCAAGTGCAGATCAGCAAAGGCAGAATCGGCGAGGCTCTGTCCCATCTAATCGTGCTAGGATGCCTCGGAAGAAGGAGGACGCAACTATAAGCCACGCGATCACTCATTTCTGCCACTCTTCTTCAGTTGGTGGCAGCCATGTGGCCAACCTGTCTTTGTTAAATACATTTCGCTGGCCCTGGTCTCCCCCACTTCCCAGGGAAGCCAAAGCCCTATGTCAGTAAAGTTCTCATCAACCTAATAAGTGATATTGCTGCGCATTAGTAGTTTTATGTATGGTTATGAACCGTATGCACAAACCATCTCTCCTCGAACTGAGTCAAATGGAAATATAAAACTATTTATTGAAAGTTAAAGGAGAAATAGACCGCTTCACCTTTTTTAGTAATTTCAAAATCAGTTTTTTTGCTATATGAAGCAGTCAGACTCAAGGATGCATTTGACAGGTTGTGGGTGATAAATCTCCCCAAATTATCTTCTGCAGGAAGGTTTTTATATTCTCTAGGCCACTCTATTGCTAGAAATGGAAGACTAATTAGTTTTTATTGCAGCAACCCTATAGTCGAGGCTTGCTCAGCACGCCCTGCTGCCCTCAGCCCTCCGGGATCAGTGCCTGCAGATACAGGAAGGAGGTCCGTCTGCCTTCGCCCCGGCCACGCCAAGAAGAGAGGCCCTTTTAGTCACTGCCTTTTTTTCAGAAGCTTCCCGTCAGAGTGGACGGCAGCATTTCTAAGGCTGTCTGAGACCCCCTCTGTCCTCCAGCGCCCATCCTTCTGCGCATGTCCTTTTCAGACAGTGCCTGGTGCACTCTTACTCGGTCTTGTGAACCTTTCCCCTTCCCCACTTCAGAAATCTTTCTGAGTGCAAAGGGAATATCCATTTTTTTATAAAATACTGTACATTACTTACAGTTACATTGTACTCGCTCTTCTCACAAACAACCCAGAATGGCAGTGGCTGAACAAGCCAAGGTGTATTTCTCAGGCGGCACCTTCCGTAAGACCGTGGGCAGAGGCGCAGGCCCCTGCTGGCGCTCGGCTCTGCCGTCTCAATGCCTGGCCTCTGCGGAGGGGACAGCAGGTGTCGAACGCAGTGCAGGGGCCTCACCAGGGTGGTGTGCTGATGCCGCCCTGGTGAGGGTCAGCTGCCCACGTCCGAGGAGAGCCACGCGGGGAGCAGTCTGTGGGGAGCACTCTGTGGGGTGTCACTTATTCTTCCACAACCCCAGGAGTCTGCAGTGCCACCCACATTTCACATGTGAGAAAACAAGTGAGGAGCCTTCCATGCAGCAAGGACTCGAAGACTGAAGGTCTCCCTGAGCACTGGGTGCCAGTCGTCAAAGCCCGTGCAATGAGTGGATGCAGGTGGAGCCTTTGCCGTGGGCCAGGTCCCACTGGAGGTGCTGCACGCGTGCCGTCTCTTAGTCCTCCGAGAACCTCCGAGGGGCGGGGGGCATTGTCGCCTAGAGGCAGTTAGCACCTCACCCAGACACACACACACACATGCATGTGAGCACACAGGCAGAGCTGGGATTTGAACCCAGGAGTCTGGCTCAACCGGGGAGATCATTGAACCCGGGAGATCATTGCCTTTAACCTCCGAGTGGCACTTCTGCTTGAAGGAAGCTTGAAATTCTTTAAATCTGAAGCTCTTGTTTGAATAACAACTACAACAAAAGTCCAAGATTTTTTTTCTAATGTCTCTCATAAAATACTTACATTTTCAGATATTCCACAAAGATTTCTGCAAAGTAATTCTGCCTTCACATTTCCACAAATGGAGAGTTCTAGTGACAATGACGAAAACCCAATCAATACTGGCTGTCATATTTTTTGGCAGGACTGGCATTTAAAATAAATCTGTCTCAGCCTTGAGTTATTATTATTATTGCCACTTTTCATTGCTGTATTAATCCCTGTGCATACTGTGCGGGTGAATGAAGGGAATGGGTTCCGTCCACTGAGTTAAGGAAGCACTAGGCAGAGCGGCCGAGCTCCGCCCTGTGCACGCGCGTCAGCAGAGGCGCGGACAGGCCTCCGCGAGCCTCAGATGACAGTAACTTCACACGTCACCTCGAGTGGTTTTCTTTGCAGTTACTTGCACGGTGCTTATTACTTTTAGTTTTAGGAAATACCTGTGAGTTGTAGTTTTAAAGATTTATGTCTGCCAAGTTGAAATGATTCAGAGATTACTTTTAAATGGGCAGCTGTATTAGTTTTTTCAGGCTACTATAACAAAATACCACAGACTGGGTAAGTTAAGCAACAGAAATTTATTTTTTCAGCAGTTCTGGAGGCTGGAAGTCCAAGATCAAGGTGCTGGCAGGTCTGGTTTCTCCTGAGGCCTCTCCTTGGCTTGCAGACGGCTACCTCCTCACTGTGTCCTCATGTGGCCTTTCCTCTGTGCACCTGCATCCCTGTCTTTTCTCCTTGTTATAAGGATGCCAGTCCATTGGATTAGGGCCCCACCTGGCAGCCTCTTTTTAAGCTGCTCACCTCTTTCTGAAGCCCTATCTCCAAATACATTGACATTCTGGGGTTATTGGGATTAGAACCTCAACATAAGACTTTGGAGAGACCACAGTTCAGCCCATAATAGCACTCCTAATCAACTTCTAATGGACATGCGATGGGGGTGGGATACCTGGGGGAGGAAAATGAATGGGGAAAAAAATTCAGTGGGACAATTCTTCCTGCCTCATTTGTCAAAGAAAAATCATTTCAATAGAGTGGTAAATTATCTTAAACCTGCTACGGAATTTTATTTAGTCTCTATTTCTTAAGGCTTGGCATACTGCATAACTGGGAAATTTTGATGAGCCACCTGCAGATTTTTTGTTCGTTTTTTTTTTTTAAATCTGAGCCCGAAGTGAGGGACATCCTGGAAGTGAGGGAGCCAAACTAGAGAGGAAACTGAAATCTGTAACAGTATGATCTTTGAGCCCACACAAGGCAGAGAGTGACCTGATATCCCTGCCTTTTCTTATAAAGACACTGGTCATACTGTTGTGCCTTAGAGCCCACCCGAACAGCCTCACTTAACCCAAGACCACTGCAGGAAGTGGGGTGCTCAGAGGGCAAGTCCATGAAGAAAGGGCGGAGGAAAGAACTGGCCGGTGGGATGGTGGGAAAGCTGTTCTGGCTCAGCCGGTGTTCCTTGAGGATTTGTGAACGCAGGCCTGCCTTGGGCTGCGGGTTCAAGTTCACACTGTCTAGCAGTTCCTGAGAAATCTGACTAGAAAGGGCTCCCAGGCGCCTGTACTCCTGGTCTCACAGAGCACCTCTAGCGTCTCTCCAAAAGGACGCCACCCACGTGCCAAGCCCCGGAGCATCTCCACAGACAAAGCCCCACTGAGAACAAACCCCCACCCCACAGTCACTGCAACAACAGCAAGAGGCAGCAGACAGACAGCTCATGGGACTCCCGAGGACCTCAGATAATAAAACAAGTGGATAGAGACCTGTAAGACAAGTATGTCTACAGTGATTAAACGTTTAAAAGAAGTAAAAGTATGAGGAATGAATGAAACCCTGCTTTGCCTTTTTCCAGTGGACACCACCAGGTACTACTGGCCATGAAGTGGGCATTGTGGGCTCCCTGAAGCCACAGGCCGGCACACGCTCCCAGGGACATTGAAAACAAAGAACCTCGAAGTGTGGGAGCCCAGGAGGCATTTCACATTTTTTTTCCTGTTCTTCGGGATCATAAAGACTTGTTCTGGACTTCCCTGATTCAGCAGGGTCCAAGCAAATCTGAAATGCCAGAGGCCATGGCCTGATAAGTTGTCTGTGTTGTGTGAGGGGCACTGAGCTGTGGCAGAACGCTGGGAGTGGCCGTCCTGAGGAGGGAGGGCGAGGCGTGGTGAGCCTGGGGCCCCCTGAGTGCTTTCTGCAGGTACTCCCCTGTGCGAGACTACCAGCACCTCTGACTTCACCCATCTCGGCTGCTGTAACAGACTGCCGCAGACTGGTGGCTTATAAACACAGTTGTTAGGCTGGGAGTCCGAGGTCAGGGTGCCAGCAGATTCAGTGTCTGATGAGGGGCCATTTCCTAGTTCTTAGACAACTGTCTTTTCTGGGTCCTTATGTGGTGGAAGGGGAAAGGAAGCTCTCTGGAGTCTCCGTATAGGGGCTCTAATCCATTTTGGAGGGCTCTCCCCTCATGACCTAAACACTTCCCAAAGGCCCCACCTCTAAACACCATTACACTGGGGGCTTAGGATATCAACAGCCTCTTCTCATTTAAACTTCTAGATCTTACAGTGCTGCTTCTGTCCCCTTCTTGCAGATGAAACAGTGAGGCTTTGAGGGGCTGAGTCAGCAACCATATAGCTGAGGGCATGGAGGAGCTTGCCAATCCCAAAGCATGTGCTAGTGACCACATAAGGCTGGCTTTTGGGTATAGGGCCAGCGTTTTCAAACTCCATTCTATGGAATACTCTAGTCCTGCGGATGATAGCCTGAATTACTGGGACGGGAGGGGGGCTAAAAGTTTGGTGGTATGTTTAGGGAAGGTAGCATACTCTGCCCTTACAAGGCTTCCTAACACACACTAAAGGGTGAGAAAATCTGGCTTGAAGAAGCCCCTTTCATTTTGTTCACCTAGCATTTCCCACACTTAATAGACCCCAGAATTGGCTTTTTTCCTTGCAAAACAATCTTAATATATTAGCCAGTAAGGAAAAAGAAATCTAACTACAGTAAGATAGCACTTTAGACCCTCTAGGTTGGTTATGATTTAAAAGATAGATAACAAGTGTTGGTGAGCATGTGAAGAACTGGAACCCCCAGACTGGTTGGAACAGAAAATGGTGCTGTGACTTGGGAATTCCTCAAAATGGCAAATAGAGAGTAACTGTGTGACCCAGCTATTCTACTGCTAGGTGTGTACCCAAGAAAATGAAGGTTTGTGTTCACCTATCCACACAGAAACTCGTACACAAGTTGTCCATGGCTGCATTATTGAGTGAAGTACTGACACATGCTACAACAAGGATAAACCTTGAAAGCATTATGTGACGTGAACGGAGCCAGGCACCACGGCCACATGTTCTATGATTTCATTTATGTCCAGAACAGGCAAATCCAGGTGACTGGTTGCTGGGAAGGAGGGACTGGGGAGTGACCATTCGTGATTTGGGGATTCCACGCAGGACGATGAAAATGCCCTCGAGTTGATTGTGGTGGTTGCACAGCTCCACAGACACGCAGAAACCACTGAATTGTACACTCTCAGTGGGTGAACTGCACTGTCTGTGAAGTATGTGGCCCAGGGATTTTAAAAACTAAAATGACATCTGCCAAGACTCACATTCACAACACAGTTTGGGGTCTTAGCTGCCACCTGAGTAGCCCCTGTGACTGGCACAGCAGCATCACCAGGGACTGTGTCACCCCATCAGAAGCAGCGCTGGAGGTAAATACCATATGAGTTCACTTCCATGTGGAATCTCAAAAACAAACAAAATGAAGACAGACAAACTCAGAGAACAAAATGATGGTTGCCAAAGGGGAGAGGGTGGGGGTGGGCAGAAAAGGGCAAAGGGATTAGAAGTACGAACTTCCAGTTATGAAATAAATCACAGGGGTGTAAAGTATAGCATAGGGAATAGAGGCAATAATAGTGTAATAACTGTACAGTGACAGACGTAACTAGATTTATCGTGGTGATCACTTTGTCTCAGGCATATTGAGTCACTATGTTGTACACCTGAAAATAATATAATACTGTGTGTCGACACTAATTGAGAAATAGAAAATAATGCAGAACTATTCAGATTTTAAAAATCGTCAGTGTTTGAGAACATATCACAGGCAGGGATTCCGTGGGACCTCGTTGCACTGAGGAGATGTACAGAACCTAAAGCAAGCAGCCACTTCACCCACGTGGTTGGTACTCCAGCTACACTGCTGCTTCTATGAAATGCTGTGAGACCAAAAATTAACAAGAGCCCTGCGGAATTTCTAAGTGCGTCCGGAGGGAAAAGAGCTCTGAGTGCCACATCACACTGACTCTTCTGCAGCAACACTAACCTATCAGTCCTTGTCGGCGCCAGGTCATCTGGACTAACTATGGCCACAGGGCAACCCAGAACTTTCGAGCCAGCTCCCTGGGTCCTCTGGTAGTTCCATTTCCACGCTGATCACACCTCCCCCGTTGTTGTTGTTTTTTTCTAGTGAAAGCTGGCGGAATGCGAATTGTGCAGAAACACCCACATTCTGGAGACACCAGAGAAGAGAGGGACAAGGACGACCAGGAATGGGAGAGCCCCAGGTGGGAGAGCGTGGCTCAGTCTCGAGCACGTGTCACGAATAATCGTTTTGAGTTAAACATTAATGTTTGTTCTCTGCTGTGTACTCTGCTCCTGATAACTTCTGGGCAGTTTGGGCCCCTCCTGTGTACTTTCCATTTCCTAATCAGTGAGGTGCGGGTCCTGTCCTCAGACTGGAGACAAGTGGGGAACCGAGAACGCACCCTCTTTCCTGCCTGTATCTGAGCACATGCTGTCAGTCTGTGGGCAGCACCCGGAGACCTTTGAAAAGGCCAGACTAGTTGAATCTTTGGGGTGTGTCTGGCCTTCTGCACAGTCAGGGTAGAGAATTGATGAGGGGTTTTTTTTTATTATTATTTTATTGTTGTTCAATTATAGTTGTCTGCATTTTCTCCCACATTTGGGCTTTCCCAGTTCTTCAACCAAATTGAGAATCGGCGTAGCCACTCCCTGGTGTCCTTAAATGACATCTCTGTCCCCAGCCCTCTGGGTCCCAGACACCTCATCTCCCTGCATTCCCCATCTCTGTTTATTGTTTTCCTTAGAGGTTCTAATGTCAGGTTTGGTTCAGGGACCTCGGTACCGATCCATTTCCTCCCAGCTTGTAATACACAAACATGCACCACTGATGCATCGCCTCTCTGAGCTTGTGCACATGGGAGAAAGTGGACACCAAGCTTTCTGCCTTACAGCTTGTCCTGGAGGATGTCTCCATAAAAGGAAGAAGCAAAGTGTGAAAGGGTGTGGAGAGCAGCCAGCCTATATTTCTGTAGATCAGACACATTATTTAATTTCAGTCCAGTGGTCCCGAATGGGAGGTGATATTCTCCTGACTTACATGTAGGAAACTCAAGTCCAGAGAGGTGCACCTTGCAAGTTAACAAGGCAAGAGTTTAAACCCTACCCGGGTCCAGAGCAGGCCAGGTTTCCAACTGACTTGCTTCCATAAGCTCATGCCCCCTGAAAACGGTGCACAGGTTCCCGGTGGCCCCGTGTAGGCACCATGTGTCTGTTTGTATGTGTGCCGAACACTCTGTGGGTCTTCAGATAGCATGAGTTACCCTGCAGGCACCCGAGGGGCGGGCAAAATTCGGGGTGAAGTTTCTGAGTGATTCTGGCCCATTTTCATGAGATCAGCAACATAAAGGTTCAGGCTAAGTTCTGGTTTTAAAAGAAGTGGTATAAAGAAAATTCTTTCTCACTGACCACTTTCTCAAAGCTGTGTTCAGAATATAATATCACCAGTAACTCTTAAAGGGCCATGGTCCTCTATCTGAAGACCTTGGGCCCTGCTTTATTTCAGAACTGAGAAATTCTGCTTTTCTGTGTGTGTTTCAGCGGTAAGGTGCAAAGAGCTTTTTCCTGCGTAACACAGTGTCAATACAGTGAGAGATAATAATTTACTAGCATTTTTAGAAATAAAGACAGAACAGCCCATTCATTTTCTTCCTATTGATTTTTTTCATGAGGGAAAATACAGCTTTTATGACAGATGCGCCATTTAAATAAATTTGCCAGGGAATGAACAACTGCAAGAGAAAGGAGCAGGTGCCCACGACTCTAGAGTTCAGCATCTCTTTGTTAAGGTTCGAGTTCTCTACAGAACTGAGTACTGTGGAGCAGACTGACCGCGGAGCAGGGTCTGCATAAGACATGAGCAAGGGTCTTTTGTCCCCTGCAACCAAAAGGCTATAATGTTCCCTGCGGGTGTGTTAGCGCTTATCCTCCGGACTTCAGCTTCACTCCTGACCACTGAGGTGAAGCCACTTGACACACCATGGACGGATGGGTCAGCTCTGTGGAGTCAGGCTGCTGACCTCTGCTGCCAGCACAGCTCCTTCCCACCCTGCACCGGGCCTGCTGCTCTGCGTGATGGTTTACCTCCACCGCTAGGCTCTCCTCACCTTCTCGTGAGCCGACTGAATAACTGTAGTCAGTCGTCATCCCTGTATTTTCGAGTGCAGTGAGTCTGGCCCTGTTCCAAATGCTCTGCGAGTATTAATCTCCTGGGTCTTTGTAAGGACTCTACTGTCATCCCTATTCCAAAGTTGGTTATTGATTATTGTCCCCATCCCAGATTACTACTCCCACTTCAGCAGCTCAGGGAGGTCAAGTGACTTGTCCAAGGTCACACAACGAATGAGTGGCAGAGCCAGCATCAGCGCTGGCAGCTGCATTTGGAGGCCTCGCTGTTGGCTGCTAAGCTGTGCTGACCAGCGGTGTGCCTGTTTTGTGCAGGGCACTACTAAGTGCTTTACATCAAGTTCAAAGTGCAGCCCACCTGTGTGTTGATGTGATCATGAGAGAGGTGAAGAAGCCAAGGCTTAGGGAGGCCATCCGGCCCAGTGATACGTAGCTAGTCAGCAGCTCAGCCAGGAGTCAACCCTGAGTCTGTCTTGACTTGGACTCCTGTGCTTCTAATATGCTGCACAATTCCCTGGATTTGCCAGAATATTTCTACAATCAGCATAGACTGTCAATCTGGATCCCCTTAGAAAACCAGGCAGTTGATTCTGGCATTGCCCAAACCTTTTCCACATCTCTTGAGCCTATATTCCTACCCATGCAACCTCACCATCAGGAGATGGTCTAATCATCAGTTTAAAACAAGGTTCAGGTGACTGGAAATACTTCACGTGTGGAAAGGCCTTTTTTTTTGTTTTTTTTGCAGAATTTGTCAAACATTTAGTTGTTCTCTTGGAAATGTCCTGGCATGTGACTTCAACATCCCCATTACCCTAATCCTGAAGCTTCATGTTTTCATGTTTGGGTTCAAAGTGTTCTCTGCAAATGAAAATAAGCAAATAGTCTCAGGTGCCAGTTTCCTTCTTTGCAAAACATTTTACTTTCTTTTCCGAAGTTTTTTAAACTGGCTCTGTGTTTACCATCTCTCCTGTGGTGGCTTCCTTCCTCATTAATCTGATCATCAAACAATGATTACAGGCAGGAAAAACTGGAGCATTAAAGAGGTTATTATGTGACCAAACGTACCAAAACCACAGCTCTTCCTCATCATTATTGTTATTGCAAATATTTATACTATTCTTAATCCCTTTAATCTTATCACTTTCCAGCAATTTACGAATAATTTCCTGTTGTCAAATTGTTTTTGAGGTGCTACATTTTTTAAAAGGGCAAGGGGAGGGCACAGCAGAAATTTGAAAAGATGGCCCAAGTATTAATGTCCAGCTGACATGGCTGCCTGTGGCTCTTCATGTCCAAGAAGAGTGATAGCATTTCCTGTTATTAGCTAATGCTCTCCTGAATGGCTGCCAGTTTCTACCTGAGAAGCTACCCAGTTAAGGAAAGCCGTGATTCTCCTCAAAGCCCTTTGTTGAACGAGTTGTGTTGTGTAAAGAAGTTGCGGGCATAGAATGGGCATCAGGAGTCAGTAGGAGCCGCTAAAGAAAGCAGTTTCATGTCGAATGTGCACTGAGGTCCTACCACAAGTCTGGCTTGGTACAAGATAACAAGCAGGGTGGATAGGTGGCAGGAAGCATACGCTAGAAGTGCAAGAGGTCAGGTGTGGACTGGAGATGGGCAGGGATGTGGTGAAAGTCAGGGGACATCCGGACAGGTAATAAGGCTGAGGAGGGGGCAGCCCTTCTCTCTGAGCTCAGCTCTTTATAGGTCTAATTAGGACCATGGCCCTCTCTCACATACCCAAAAAATAAGCATACGGTTAAACCACCCAGCATGTGGGACAGACCTATTGTGGAATGCAAATAGTAACAGATGAATCTAACTGTAATACAAATGGTTACTATAACCAATTGAAAGGAGTGGAAGAAAAGACCTAACTAACCTAAGTAACTTTGGAAAACAGTATTTTGGCTGGATGCTGTAAGGCTAAGAATAAAAACCCTCAAACAAAAAATACACGAAAATTGTATACTCCAATAAGGAAATGTGTTTCTTACAGGAGTTATGTATGTATGGGCTTAGGAATTCTGAAATTGCTTTATGTGTGTACTAAGACTGAACAAATAAGTAAATAGGCTGTGGGTACTGCGAGCCAACTTGCTTACTCTCAGAGTAAGGTTCCTACAAATAGGAAAGAAAAAGACTAAAATGAGCTTCAGGGTGTGGACTCGGAATTGGAAGGAATAGTTGAACTCATAGATTTGGATGGATGGGTAGGTGGGCAGGTGGATAGTAGATACCTACAGGTACACACCTACATGCAGAAGTAGCTCGAGATGGGGTACATGTACATGTACATGTCTAGATTTGTACATGTCTGCATTTCCTAGCTGTATTCACTGAGAAGACCTAAAAAAAACTGATCCCCATGTAGCCATGAGCATCCTAAGGGCCCAGATCTGGGTTTCTAAACCCATTCCCCAGTCAAGGGAACCAGGGTTTCCTGGAGAAGTGGTTAGTCCAGGGTCAGAGGAGGAAGAGTAGCACACGAGCCTGGGACAATTTGTGGTGCCGGAGCATGAGGAATCACACCAAACAGGACAGGGCTTGTCAGAAGCACTCGGGCGCCAGCCTGCAAGAGCTCCTGATGGCCCAAACTGGGACGATCTAACACAACAAAATTAATAATGGCAGTATTGGGCTCTAACCCACAGAGTAAAGATAAACATCCATCAGTCAACCCTGAGATAAATAAGAAGGGACAGCTCTTTGTAGAAGAATTTTCAGTTAATAAATGTAAAAGGAAGGAGGGAACCAGACCATCACCAACAGGCAAACAGCACAGTAATGGTGTCCCTAATGGTGTCCCACAGTAGACAAGGTCCACCGATGGGTGCTGTGATTAGTAGGTGAAAGTTTGAGAAAAGATGGGCTAGTTGCAGAGTCTCATAGAATCTCTCCCAATGCATTTATTAATTATACAACGGAGAGTGTTGTTTCTATGGAAACTACCAAACGAATGCCTGTTTCACTGGCAAAGCTGAAATAAGAAGGCAGAGCATCATGTTCGACCTCCTGGGGAAACCAGGCTGCTTGTCGGCTGCCTTTTAAAGGAGCGGTATCCTTTTCCCCATGGTGCACGCAGAGGCCAGTGCACTGGGGATGCTGAATGCCACCAGCTACCAAGCCCTGTGCTATTTTGGGTGCCCTCTGTCGGCAGACAGGCCCATGGCAAGGCAGCAACAGCCGACCCATTGCTGTAGCACAGCAAGCCACGCACCCCTGCCCCGGGCCCAAAGCACAGCCTCAGTGGGCAGGGCACCGAGTGACACGGAATGTCCTTGGGAAGGGGATAACTAGCTGCCACTTGCCTGTGGACTGAGATGCCTGTTCCGGGGAGAGGCTGTCCTGATGACACAGCAAGATCCTCAGAACAGATGCCACTGAGGCATGCTTTCCTGGCAGCAGCTTCCACTGCCTTGGTAAGAGGACTGACTGGAGGACTCCAGCCGCCGTGCGGCAGCTCTTCCTGTTGGGTTTGCCAAGCTGAGACACAGATCACTGTTCCAAGTCTGCAGGCAGCATGGGCACTGATGAAGTGTTACAGCTGTATACCAGCAAGGGAGTGGTGAAAGTCCTTGTTTTGCCCAGGGCACCTCGGGCAGCAGAAAGCAGATAGCTGGCTCCGGCCCTCATGTTCTCTGTGGCAGCCGGAGTCAGCTGGGAGCGTGTAAGATGGCACCGGGAGAGGCTACTGGGGCAGGCAGGGATGGGGGCAAGTGTCCGTCTGCACTTACAGAGCCTGCAGTCCTTCCTAAGGGCAGCACTGTGGTCTCCTGCTGTGGTCACCCGCCGCACCCCGTTGTCATGGGCAGGACTTCCTACTAGGCTGGCTGCCCTCCCTCTAGAATCACTGTGTCCGTTTCCTAGGGCTGCCATGACAAGGGACCAAAAACTGGGTGGTTCAAACTACAGAAATGTATCCTCTTCCAGTCCGGAGGCCTGAAGTTCGAGATCAAGGTGTCTGCAGAGCCATGCGCCCTCTGAAGCAAGAGGGAGGGGTGTGTTCGAGGCCTGTCCTGTAGCTTCCAGTAGCTCCCTGGCTGTAATCTTCACACTGTGTTCTCCTGTGCACGTGTCTGTGTCCAGTGTCCCTTCTGAAAACAACCGCATCTTAACTAGTTACATCTGCTACAACTGAATTATTTCCAAACAGGGCTACATTTTGAGGGGCTGGGGTTTGGATGTTGCCATAGGAATCGGGGACAAGCAGGCAGCTCCTTGTGCCAGCAGGCATCGGTCGGCAGTGCCAACAGCAGTGGCTGTATAACAATTTACGTACGGCGAGGCTCACGTGGGGAGTGGCTCTTACCCCCGTGCCCGCTGACAGCGGCCCAAGGGGAGCTCTGCGGCAGCCTGCCTTCCCAGCCAGGTGGCTGCCCCGTGCCCGGGGGTGTGGCCCAGACTTGGTCATGCAACCCATCGACTTAAAAACTGTTTTGTGCCTGCACCCCCAATGTAGGCATATTCATTTTTTAATTATACATGCATACTGTCCTACCATTACATAAATTATAAAATGGATACAAAGTAGATGTTAATGTATAAAATAAAGTTGAAATAAGCAATATTTCAGTGCCTTGCTGATCATTATGACTTTGTACTCTCAGTAACTAGTATCTCAAGGTCCCTTGAGGTGAGGGTTCTCATGAATGATTTAGCTTTAAATCTAAATTTCTAATGACCTGCTTGGTGATTTCAGGGTTTGTAGGAGAGGTAGCTTCTTGTCAAATGTGATTAGGTGTGTAATGTAGCTCATGAAGTGCTTAGACTAGGAGAAGTACAACTTTTCTCTTTCATCGTTGTTCACTGGGGCTCATACTCGTGTTCACTTCAGCCTCCGCAGTTCATTGTGCAGGGGCATTTTTTAAGTCACTTGTCCATTTTGTAAAAGTTAGTTAAATTCATTCATAATACATTAGAGTACAGTTCTAGGTGCTTGGGGTAGATCTAGGTGCAAGGACAGAACTAGACAGTTTAATCCACTGCTCCATTAGTCAGTCAGTGTCATAGGTATGTTGCAAGACACTGGAAGACACTGAAGGGGCGCAGGGACCTGTAGGTGGCGACCCCACTCCTTCCTCCGGATTGTTCCTCCCCTGAGGACCGTGAGGGCAGTGATGTTCTTGTCTGTCTGCAGATGAGTGCAACAGTCCACATAGTAGGTAGTGGGGAGACTTAATTCATTTTCTTTTGTTTTGTTTTGTTTTGTTAGGTAAAAAAATGCAAAAAGAATAGATTTGCATGTATATCCCCTTTGCCCTCTCCAGCACAAAGAACTACCAGTGGTGGCTCCAGTGGCAGTTTTCCTGTTGTGTGTGGTGTTGCATGTCCTCTGAAACCTGTGGCCATGTGTCTGTTAGGATGACCAGTAAGAACACAGCCACACAGTTCCCATTGGCCCAGAACCGCCCGATGCGCACAGAGCATGATGTGTGGGACCCACACACTTTGTGGCCCAGAGGTTGAGGGCGTGGACGTTGTCAGGAACTCAGTCTCCGAGTTTCCTTTATAAAGACGGGCACCAGAAGAAGGCACAAGTCTGGCAGGTTGCGAAGCAAAGGCTCGCCGCTCCACCAAGGGAGGGAGCATATGGGCATCCATATGTCACAGGATCCAGGCTGGACTCCTTCAGCTGGGGACAAGAAGGGGGTGAGAAGGAAGGTGCTGAGGGCCCGGCTTTTCTCCAGTGGGCACAACATCTGGTTCCAGAATGGACGTGGAAACCAGGTGTGATTGATGAGCTGAACACCCTGGTCCTGCCCCTCCCCCTTCCCTGGCCTCCAGCCTCCTAACAAGACCTCACGCTCCCCGCACGTGGGGAGAGCTCCTGTTATCAGATGGAAGGAGGGGAGGAAGGGAATGGAGCTAACAGTTTTCCCCTCCCGACACTGCTGTGCGTCTGCTCCGGAGGAAGCCTCTTGGAACGGATGACTCTTTTGTTTTTATGGTGTTACTCAAAGCGTTGCACTGTTTATCAGCAGTGTTTTCTTATTACATAAACGTGTGAACTGAATTTAAATCGACTCTCCAGTGGTTAGATTTTATACAATGAGATATGTAATAATAACTTCATAGAATAATGCTACATATAAGAATAACTACATAGAAACAAGAGCCCTTTATTGAGTTTATTGCATTACAGTTACTCTGCCTGAAATTTTTTAACTCTCTATTTAAATAAACTCCACTGACTGCAGCTGTCTCAGAGTGTGGAACACTCAGAAAATACAGTGCTAATCCTGCCTTATCCATAAGGGGTGCGTTTCAAGACCCCTAGTAGATGCCTAAAACTGAAGATAGTACTGAACCCTATAGATACTATGTTTTTTTGTCTATATACGGACTTAGTTTATAAATTGGGTACAGTAAAGGATTAGCAATAATAACTAATAAGCTAATAATAAAATAGAACAATTGTAATGTAATCAAATTTATCTGAGCAGCTTTGGGGCCATCATTAAGAAAATAAGGGTCACTTGCTCTGACCTGTGTGGCTTAGGGGGTTGGGTGTTTTCTCACAAAGTGAAAGGTTACCAGTTCCGTTCCTGGTCAGGGCACAAGCCTGGGTTGCGGGCTCAGTCCCCCGTAGGGGCTTGTACAAGAGGCAGCCAATCAATGTTTCTCTCTCACATCCATGTTTCTCACCTTCTCTTTCTCCTTCCCTTCCTCTGTCTCTAAAATAAATAAAAATAAAATCTTAAAACAGTAAGGGTCACTTGCACACCAGCACTGTGGCACCACGGCAGTCAGTCTGATATCCAGGGTGGCCCCTGAGTGACGGACAGGTGGGACACGCACACAGCTTGGAGACGCTGGATGTAGGGATAATTCGTGACCCAGAGGCACACGGATGGGGCAGAATGTTTAGTCAGTAGAGATCCACCAAGTTTTTTTGTGTTAAAAAGAAGTCTTTGTCCCCTTCTGGGTATATCTCCAAAGGAAGTGAAAGAGAGGTCTCAAAGAGATATTTGCATACCCATGTTCACAGCAGCACCCTTCACCATATCCGAGAGGCGGAAACTACCCACGTGTCTATTGCGGATGCTTGGATAAACAAAACATGGTACATCCATACAGCAGAATACTGTGTGACCTCAAAAAGGAGAGAACTCCTGTCCCATGCTACGAGGTGGATGCCAAGTGAAATAAGCCAGTCACAAAGGGACAAAACCACGTGGTTCCACTTACATGCAGTATCTCAAGTAGTTGAATTCACAGAGACAGGAAGTACAATGACAGTTGCCAGAGGCACTGGGGAGGGGCAAGAGGGAGCTATTGTTTGATAGGCCTGGAGTTTCAGTTCTGCAAGATGAAAAGGCTCTGGAGATCTGTTTCACAGCAGTGTGAATGTACTTGACACTCCACGAAACTATATGCTTAAAAATGGTTCAGATGGCAAATTTGATGTTATATGGTTTTTTTAACACATTAAACAATTATTTTTGAAGAAGCAAAAAAAGAAGCCCATACTGTTGTGGATGGCAGTTTGGTGGTTCCTTAGAAAGTTAGGCGTGGCTTCACCATATGACCCAATATTCCACTCCTGGGTGTACATCCAGGCGAACTGAAACAGGTGTTTAAACAAAAACTTATACAGGAGTGTTTATCACATCATCATTCACAATAGTAAAAAAGTGGGAACAGCCCAGACATCCACCAAATGATGACTGGATAAACAAAAGATGGTCTCCCCCTATAGTGGAATATTATTCAGCCGTGAAAAAGAATAAAGTACTAATACATGTTACGGCATTGGATGAACCTGGAAAGCATTATGCTAAGTGAGAAGCCAGACACAAAAGGTCACATATTATATAATTCCACTTATATAAAATGTCCAGAATAAGCAAATCCAAAGAGAGAGAAGCAGATTCCTTGCAGGAGAGGGAAGGGGGCATGACTGCTTAACGCTTTCTTTCAGGGATGATGAAAATGTGCTGAAATTAGATAGGGGTGACAGTGGCATGACAGCCAATGTATTAAAAGAGCCACTGAATTGTTCTTTTAAATTATTTAAATGGTAAATTATATGACATGGGAATATTACTTCACTTAAAGAAAGAAGTCTCCGTGCATGAAAAGTTGGGAACCAGGGCTGTAATCCAACCCCCACATTTTCTTAGCTGGGAGAGTGAGAGTGAACATTTATGAAATGACTCTGGAAGACCATGGTTACAATACTCAAGGGACACCAGGACCCTCACCCAGAAGTGGGGAAAGGCACACTCTCCAAATCCCCGATTTGCTGGGTCAGGCAGCGAGGACACATGCTTCCTCCTGTGGAAGAGGCCCAGGGTAGCATGGTTACAGGTGAGTGGGTCCCTCAGGCCAGTCTGGGCCCGCGTCTGCACCGCTGGGAGCTCCGCCCTGCTCCGGAGCAGCCTCCTCCCCAGGTGGGTGGTGGGTCAGCCGCAGCAGGTCCAGCATTCACATCCAAGCCTGTGGTACCCAGAGGAAGATATGAGCATCTCTTCCTCAGTCTTTTCTGGAACAAGAAAAGCTTTGCCAGAAGCCATCTAACAAACTCACTGGGCAGAATTGGGTCATGGGACTCTAACGCAGACATTGCTGAGAGGGTCTCAGACCTATGGTTTGCAGTGGTGTGGATGTGGAGAAATCAGGCTCCAGTACTGTAGGCCATGTGGGCCATGTGGAGGCCAGTCCAGAGAAGTTGTCTGGAGCTGGGGGAAGAGCAGGTGCCCAGGCCTACACAGAAAAGGAGTGGAGACCAGGGAGGGCAGCAGAGCCAGAGGTCAGAACCTCAGCCTAGGGCCTGGAGAGCAGGGTCTGTGAACTGTCACGGCACAGGGCTCAGGATCCCAGACCAATGAGGCCGACAACAAGAGGTTGGAGCCGAGGCCCAGGGTCTGAGTAAGGACTGGTACCCAGCCACGGTCGCAGAACGATTCCCTCTCCCCAAGGGCTGTCATAGAGAACCCGCTTAAAGCCATACTTGGTCTCCAGACCATGCATGTTTGTGCCCAGATATGGACATGGTAGTGGCCATACATGTTCTGCATGAAAAACTGAAGACTTTTTAAGACCAGATCTTAAAGGTTAGTCACTATAGGCACCATCAGAACTAACCAAAGAGCACTGGTTATGTTACTAGAATTGCATTGCCCCCATTCTTCTAGCAGATTTTTTTTAAAGACTTTATTTATTTATTTTTAGAAAGGAGAAGGGAGGGAGAGAAACATCAACATAGTAGACGTTTATAGAACAGGGAGTGTTTGTGCCCCAGTAATTGTTGGAATGGCAGCGTTTAGCTGATTTCCCAGGGCCCACACATCCAAGGGTTCCACTTCCTTGTTCATTGCCATTTATTTATTCATCCCATACCTGAAAGCACCTACTATGTTCCCAGCACCCTGCACCCCAGTTGGGACACAGTGAACAAACGAAATCCCCCTTCCCACAGAACTTACTGTCAAGTGAGGGCACCGGATGACGCACGTATTGACAACTGTGTGTATGGGCTGCCCATGTAGAGATCGCAGTGCTGTGAGGAAAAACAGAACAGGAAAAGGGCCTCGCGTGTTCCTCGTCTTCCAGGAACACCACCTGGGAGCACAGCCCGACAGTGTTCTTACCCACCGGGGGTGGTCTCCAAGGCCCTCTGCAGACTGAGTTGGCCTGAGGCATCCACAGCGGGGCAGAGAGGAAATGAAGAAGCATGCCAGGGCTGCTGCCGTGGGGCACGCCTGTCAGGCAGTGTCCTCACGAGCCCATGAGTCTGTTCAAGCTCGTGCAGTCACACTCGTGCTTGATCGCCAGGATAACCGAGCCCTTTTGCTCCCCTGTTGACGTGGGGTCACTGGAAAGATGAGTTTTCTGCTGAGAGCAAGTCAGAATCAGATCTGTGCGGCAACAGCTTCAAGAACCGTGGTCACGCCTGAAACTAAGGCTTTGCAGATCAGGCACAGTCATTACGGGCTGTCTGCTGTGCTGGTCGGAAGGTGGTGGGCTGTGGCCTCCCTGGCGTCCCACCAAGCAGGACCTCTGTGGGGGGGACCGTGGGCACTAGGGAAAAGTGTTTCGTGGGTCTTACAAGAATTTGGTCTAAAGGTCGACTGCCACCACTAACTTCTTATTCTGGAGAATTTTGGATTTATATCTCAGGACTAAAGATTAAAAGTGGCAGAGAGAAGATTATAAATGACATCTGTTAGTTCCTTTGTAGTAGGTTCTCTCAACATAATGATGAAATGCAGAGCCTCTTGGCCAGTCTAACGGAATGTAGAGAAATAATGGCTGTTAACTCCTTTTGCGGGGGGGGTGGGGGGGCATCGTGGGAGGTGGGAGATGCAGGGAGGGAGTGCTCAAATGATAGAATAGAAATACACAAGTTTGGATGTGGGCACCTAGTTTCGAAAACAGCAGTTGTGTGTAGTTTGTTTATCATAGGAGTTCCCCTCGGTTCCATTTGTTTAACCACATGCCTCCCCACAGAGTAGCTTGGCCTCCTCAGCAAAGGGTAACTTTTGCTACATATGGAACCAGTACAGCAGACACTGTTAGGGAAAGTGCTGTCAATGGCCTGCACTATTGGTAAGTTCTGTGAGTTGGGGGTGGGAGGAGTTGTACAATTAACAACATGACGTTGTTAATTAACATGGGAAAGTTGAGACCGCCCTGTAGGCAGACACATAAGGAGACTGGACTGGTTGGGGAATGATGTAAATGCACATTTTGGAAAAGACAGAGCAAGTCACATGCTGATGCTGGAGGGAGGGAGGGTTGGCTGTGCCCCTCCCCCTGCTCTCCCTGTCTCCCCCTCTCCTCACTCAGTGTGACATGAGGGCTCCACATGCAGGGAGAGCTGTCCATGTGGGTCCTGGCCAAAAACTCCTGTCTTCAGGCAACATATGTTCCTCCCGGTTTGCAATTAATTTGAGCCTAGGAGTTTGATGAGTATATCCATTTACCTGGACTTACCTGCAGGTCAGGTTTCTAAATAACATGCACGGGCCAATCAGATTATAAATCAGTAAGACTGCTTTAACTTCTTGAACCCAGAATCTACCACTCTATACATCAATTTATATCTCATTTCCCTGAAACTCTAAAAAAATAAGGCAAAGAAATTGAGTGTTGATCCATCAAAGGTCTCCACTGTAGGTCTTTTTTTGCCTATCCCTTGTTCTAAGATTGAATCTTTTCTCCAACATTTCAGATGATTCTATATATATGTTTTAAAAAACATCAGTGACAATTAAAAACCTAATACAGACTGTGGACATCAATGAAGAGCATACAAATGATAAAAATGTCGGATTCCTGGAAAGCACAGCATAAAGTATATAGTCGATAGCAATGTACTGACTCTGTGTGGTGCCAGGTGGGTCCTGCAAATGTCAGGGGGACTACTGTGTGAAGTACACAGTTGTTCAGCCCCTGTGCCGTGCACCTGAAACCAATACAAAGTACTATGGAATGTAAACTGCAATCAAAAAAAGAAACTTGAGAAACAAATAAGAACAAATAACTGAAAGAAAAGAAAAATGTCAAATTCCCAATAAAAAGAACATGAACAAACAATTCACAAAAGAGTGAATATTTATAAACAATATTGTTAGTAAACAAATACAAAATAAAAGTTTACTTTCTGGTGTCCAAAATAAAGTAAACTAAAATTGCCTCAATGTTTTGTTTATTGCCTATTAATTATATATAAACATCTCAATTTATGTTTTTTAAAATGTTTCAAATTGCCTATAAATTTGAACATATTTTCCTCCCAAACTTCAATCTCCTGATTTTCCAAATTTATTATTTTCTCCCAGCTTTATTGAGCTATTATTGAAATTAAAACATATGTAAGCTTAAGGTGTACAGCATGATTCGATACACATACATACTGAGAAACGGTCACCACCTTTGATGACTCTGATGAGGTGTTAACTGATTTAACAAGGTCAGTTAACATCTCCATCCCCCCACGTAATTACTGGTAACATTTTTTAATGATGGTAGCATAGAAGGTTCGCTCTCTTGACAGCTTCCAAGTATCTAAAACAGTCATGTTGATAGTAGTCACTGTGCTGTACATTGGATCTCTAGAACTGACTCCTCTTACAGCAGGAAGTTTCTACCCATTGGCCAACCTCTCCCCATTTTCCCCACCCTCCAGCCACAGTCAACCACTGTTCCACAGAGTTTCTGTGAGTTCAGCATTTTTAGATTCCACACATTGTATGTGAGAATTTACAGTATTCGTCTTTCACTGTTTGACTGACTTCGTTTAGCATCACTCCCTCAAGGTCCATTGCTGTGGTCACAAAGTCAAATTTTCTATCTTCATGGCTGAACGGTGTCCCACTGTGTATAAGCACCACGTTTTCTCTATCCATTCATCCCCGATAGACACTTCAGTTGTTTCTATGCCCTGCCAATGGTGGGTGATGCTGCAGTGACGTGGGGGTGCAGATAGCTCTTCAGGACAGTGATTTCGTTTCTTCTGATATGATGCAGAAGGGGGATGGCTAGAAACGTGCTAGTTCCGTTTTATTTGAGGACCCTCCTACTGTTTTCCACAGTGGCTGAACCAGGTCACATCCCCACCAACAGTGTGCAAGGAATCCCTTTTTCCACATCCTTGCCAACACATAGCTTGTCTTTTTGATAGTAGCCGTTCTAACAAGTATGAGGTCATATCTCATTGTGATTTTGATTTGTATTTCCCTCATGATGTTGCTGAGCACCTTTCCATGTACCTGTTGGTTATTTGTATTGGTTTTGTTGTTGTTGTTTAGTTGTATGAGTCCTTTATATTTGGATACTAACCTCTTACCAACCACATGATTTACAAATATTTTCTCCCATAAGTTGCTTTTCCACTTCGTTGTTGTTTGTTTTGCTGTACAGAAGCTTTTTAGTTTGATGTGGTTCCACTTGTTTTATTTTTGTTTTGCTTGCTTTTGCTTTTGGTGTCGTATCCAAAAAAATTGTTGCCAAGACCAATGTCAAGGAGCTTTTTTTCCCCTGTGTTTTCTTCTAGGGGTTTTACAGTTTGGGTCTTACATTTAAGTCTTTGATCCATTTTGAATTAATTTTTGTGAGTGGTATAAGATAGGGGTACAAGTCCATTCTTTTGCATGCAAATATCCAATTTTTCCAGCACCCTCTATTGAAGAGACTGTTTTTTCCCTATTGAGTGTTCTTGGCTCCTTGTCAAAGAACACTTGACCACATATGCGGGAATTTATTTCTGGGCTGTCTGTTCTGTTCCATTGGTCTATGTTTTTACGTCAGTGCTGTGCTCTTTTGATTATAACAGCTTTATGCCATAGCTTGAGATCAGGACGTGTGATGCCTCCGGCTTTGTTTTTGTTCCTCAGAACTGCTGTGGCTATTTGGGGTCTTTTGTGGTTCTATTCCAATTTTAGGAATTTTTTTCTATTTCTGTAAAAAAATGTCATTGTAATTTTGATGAGGATGTCTTTGAATCTGTGGATTGCTTTGGGTAGTATGAACATTTTAGCAGTATTAATTCTTCTGATCCATGAACTTGAGGCATCTTTTTAACTGTCTGTGCCGCTCTCTTCAGTTTCATTCATCAGTGTTTTATTGTTTTCATTGTACAGATCTTTCACCTCCCAAACTGATTTCTAAATATTTTATTATTTCTGATGCTGTTGTAAATGCAATTTTTAAATTTTCTTTTTCATATACTTTGTTGTTATTGTATAGAAATGTAACTGACGTCCGTATGTTGATTTTATATCCTCCATTTTTCCTGAATCCATTTATCAGTTCTGCTTTTTGGTGGAGCCTTTAGGATTTTCTAAGATCATATCATCTACACACAGAGACAGTTTTTCTTTTTCCTTTCCCAGTTAGATCCCTATTGTTTCTCTTTCTTGCCTGATTGTTCCAGCTAGGACTTGCAGTGCTACGTTGAATAGGAGTTTTGAGAAGAACATCCTTGTCTTGTTCCTGATCTTACTGGAAAAGCTTTCAACTTTTCGCCAAGTATTACATTAGCTATGGGTTTGTCCCAGAGGTCTTGTGTCTTCTGCACACACACACGCACTACACAGTGACAAGCTCCCTGGTTAGCTGCCAAGTAAGGTAAAGCCTCAGATCCTTCGCAGTTTCCACTTTTACAGGGGGCACGAAGGGAAGAAGGTGGACAGTGATGTGCTCGGCTAAGCAGAAGTAGCTGGGCAGCCACCAGGAGAATCTTGGTCTCCTGAGTCCTGGGACACCACCCTTACCATCCCATGGCCCCTCTCAGCTCAGTGACTGGGGAGAATACAGAGCCTCTCAAGTTTCAGTCCTTTTGCAAACTGCCCCAGGGAAAATTGTCAAAATGCAGGTTTGCGTCATTAGATCTGGGGTGGGGGCTGAGACTGCATTTCTCAAGGCACCAAAGGGGTGTGGTACTGCTCGTTCCTACCCCACTTTGAGTAGCAAGACTCCACCCCAGTCTCTGCAATGTTAATAAAGTCTATCTGCTTTTCCAAAATGGGTCAACACCATGCAAAAGGTAGAAAACATTGCATAGATAATTTAGGCTTTAGCTGTTGGTAAGTAATTAAAACTTCTTATAGTCAATTTTATACACACACACACACACACACACACACTCCAGAGGAAAGAGGAGGGACAGTGTAAGTGAGAACTGACCACAGGGCAGGTGTGAACATGGCACTTTTCTCCTGGGCACTTTAGTCTGCTTTGAAAGTGTCTGTTATTCAGTCTGTTGAGTTTATGATCTGTCTCATCTTGATTGAGCTGTGGGAGTGAGAAGTTTGGAAAATTGTCCCTGCTATCAAACAAGCAATTCAGCACCATTCAGAAAGTCTAGCAGCCAAATAATAACAAACACAAGCCACCATTAGACCAGCTGCTTTATATATAGTCTAATTTTGCCTTCACAGCCTACAGGGAGGCTAAGGATTCCATGGATGAGGAAATCTGCTGAGAAAGGCTATTGACATGCCCAAGGTCATTCTGCGAGGAACTGACAGAGACAGGCTTTGGACCTTAATCTGATTCTGAAGACTCTTGCCTCTCTGCTGCCCGCTGCTTGTATTCTGGCAACCAGCTCCTTTTTCGAAGGAGCTGGGAAGAAATTATTGGAAAGAGAGCCTTACATTCTATTTTGAATTTTAAAGTTCAGAGGCATATTTTCTGCACTAGGGTTTTATTACCTCTCATAGACACTGGTTTCCCTCCAAGCTCATTTAAAACGCAAAAGTTTCTGTGAGTATCTTTCTACTCCAACTGTCGACTGGAGCCTTGTGGTCTTACACGGCCTGGTGTTGGAGTAGCCCTGCCGTGGCACAGGCCTCCCCCCACCACCACTACCCCCAGCATCCTAAATCATGGCAGCCACTGCTCCAGCAAGTCCTCAATCTCTATGTCAGGAGCCACAGAGCCAAGAACATGACTGTCCACTTGGGAACCTCCAAGCCCAGTGAGTGGGAGACGTGAAGGGCAAAGACAGGGTCCAGTTCAATTTCAGAAGCCATAGATTCGAGAGTCCCAAAATCAGCTGCGAAGGAAGGAAATCAGCCCAGAAAAGTATAATAAGAGGAAGTTGGCATCAGTATAAAACCAGTGACTCATGGCTACTAAATTCATTATGACTTTAAGTGGAAAAAAGAACTAATAAGTCTTAAATAGGAAGGGTGGTGCCTCATGGGTGCAAAACAAATAAGTGTTAAAGAATGGAAGAGTCCGCTGCCATTTTGTGGTAGCGGTTCCACACCAGAGGTTCCAGGTGTGACTACAGACAGAGAAATAAAAGCAACCCCTTCCGGCTCTGGCAAGGTTGGACCTACAGGGTGGATTTTTATGAGAAATGCTTTTGTTGCCTTTGTTGGGTCAGAGGGGTCCTGAGGGGAAAGAGGCTCAGGTCAGCAAGTGTCCACTGAACACCCCCTCCTGGGAGGATGAGAGAATTCCACCCGAACATCTTCCAGGCCTGCAGAGCTCGAGGCTCTGTGCCCAGATGGCTGTCATCCCGACGAGAGGCTTCAGGAGTCCAGGCCCAGGGGTGAGCATGAGGGCTCCTTTCTCTGAGCCACTGAGTCAATGTCCCTTAGGGGACTAGAAACCAAAAAAGAGAAGTGTTTTCCCTTAAAGCTTGAGTGCACGTCCACTCAATCCAGGCCTTTTGTCTGTTAGTTTTTCTGTTAATCTTCTTAGCTTTCTTCTTCATCCCAGACCACGTGTGTGACAACAAAATTAAGCAATTTAGGTAGCATCGTCCCCAGGGAACAGCCTTCCACTGTCTGCCTGAAGTGTGGGTAAAGCAGCTGCGCGTGGGAGAGCCGCACACTGTAGAGCAGAGCGGGTCCTCCCCGGGTCCGGGCCCTGAGCTCCTGGGGGTCCCAGGTGAGGGACCAACCAGCCTGCAGGCCTGTCTCCTCATCTGTAACATGACATTTGTAGACAAGGCTGTTTCTCTGCAGGGACTTTCATGGTAAATACAGAAGGAGGAAAAATGAACACCTACGGGCTTTGAAGAGATGTAAAATCACACTTGAGTTCGTAACAGTCACACGTTTACAGAGTTCCTGTTATGTGGCTGGAACATTGCTGGACTCCAGAGGCGCTGATGAAACTGGGCTGAGTCCCGGGGCGGTGGCCCCCCTCACTGAGGCCGCCTGCATTCCGTGGTGGTAGCACGGTGACAAGTCATCTCGGGCGTAAATGGGATCGAAGATGCTTTCCTTTTAAATCTTTTTAAGGTTTTTACTAGAAATTATTGTGTGGTATTTTAGGATAGCACAAGGCAGTTCACTGCTCTGCTCTGTGATGTGTATTTCCTCGTCTTTCAAATCCCTTTGAAATTTTTTCTTTATATTTTCCCGATTTTACTTTTGTGGACTCATATTACAGATTTCTCGCCATAGGGAGTATGAAATCCAGTTATCAAAATGTTAAGTTATGAGATATTTACTTCTCTAACGATGTAATAACAAGACTCCATGATCGGTCTAGTCACTGCTGTCACTTTGAAGCAGTGACGAGTGTAAACAGTGTTCCCAGATACCTGCAGTGACGGCCACGTGCTGTGGCAGTCACGGCGACGCGCTGTGGCAGTCACAGGCACCGCTGCTGGGGCCTGGGGCCTGAATCCCTGCGCAAAGACCATGCTGAACACCAGTTAGACGTGAATGAAAACAAAGTCGCAGGCTTGGTTTGCTTGTTTTTCCTTTGCCTCACTCACGGATGCCCTGATTTCTGTTTCAGCGTCCCTTGGGTTGAGAATCCTCGTCTTGTTCCTCTTAAAGCCACGTGATATCAAACATACAAGGGGAGGACCCCCAAAGTGGAATTGATTTGTAAAACTTTGTGTATTAGTTCTTACATGTTTGAACTTCAGTCACCTTCAAAGCACTCTCCATACAATGCAATACACCTGTCCCGACGTTTTTCCACTGCTCAGAACAGTTTTTGAACTCGTCAGATTTGGTGCCTTTCAGTGCTTTGCCCTTTTTTGTTTCACCTCTTCCACATCAGCAAAACATTTCCTTTTGAGGCCCTTTCTCATCCAGGGAAACAACAAAAAGTCACTCAGGGTGAGACGGCAAAAAGGGACGGTGAGGCACAGGGGTCATGCCATTTCCGGTCCAGAATTGCTGACCACTCAGCACGGTGTGGACAGGCGCACGCATATAAATCACCCGTCATGAAACGGACAAACATGTTGAAAGAGTCTCCAGAAGAAACTCCCTGGAGCCAAAGGCAGCCTCTCACACGCCAGCCGGTGCACTGATACAGCCGTGTTCCTAGAGCACTCAGCTAGCTGGGAAAGCCTGTGCTCCAAAGGACCTGCCCTCCAGAAGATAGTTCTGGTTTTGGGGGGTCCCCCCATACATGTCTAACTGTGTATGTCAGTTTTACTCTGGTTTTCCATTAATCCAGTTTCGTCTTGAGAGTCTGGGTTCCATTGTGACTGTCATGCTTCCGCACGCCACATGTACCTCCATGCATGGGGAGAGAACACACAGGTTATTGGGAGTGATTGGACCGCACGTCTGTGTGGTTGCCAGTCCTGATTCCCCTTCTCATTTGTCAAATGTAACAGAGAACGTGCACGGGCAGAGGAGCCGATTTCCCTCCCAGGACGACTGTTCCCTGATGCTGGGCCCTCGGTGGCCCTCCCTGTGCTTTTGCACCCTCCCTCCAGCAGAGGCTCCGCACACCCTCCTCCGCAGTCCTCGGCCCAGGGGGGCTCTGCAGCTCGCCAGAGCCCAGCACAGCGGCCTGCTGGCTTCGCCCCACCTCAGTCCCAGCCTTGTGACCTGCTGCCTGTGTGATCAGGGGAAAAACATTCTTAGAGCCCAGGCTCCTCGCCATAAAATGGGGGTAAAAATATCCCTCACAGGGTGAAAAGACACTGACTGTTCACAAGGTTAGGCCCAGAGCCACTCTGGATTTGGCCACATACCTGCAACACCGTGAGCCGCAGTCTCCCATCTGGGCGATGGGGCAGGAATCCCTGGTCCAGAGGGTCCAGTGTGCTAAAGGCTGGTCGAGGCTCCTGCGTGGTGCTTTTCCAGTAGCAGGCTCTCGGGGATACCCACTCACTCTGCCCGCCTGGGGCCTCAGGACTCGGTCGGTTCAGGTGGGCACGGGGAGAGGAAGGAAGACGGTCTCTACGGTGAGTGAGAGAGAGAGTGTGTGTGTGTGTGAGAGGCGACTGGACCCCAGGTTCGGGGGCTGCCCTGCTCCCCGAGAACACTGTGACCTTAGAGCACAGCCTGTTCTCAGTCGTGATCATCACATCAGCATCTCCCCGGGAATTGGGTGAAACACAGGCGGCAGCCGGGCCCCAGGGTTTCTGGTTGAATTGGTCTGGGTGGGCCCAAGAATGTGCATTTCCAGCCAGTTCCCAGGTGAGCTGCCATGTGGGGACCACACATGGAGCCGGTGTCTACCGGAGACATTGATAAATCCTGCTGGGCACAGACAACCACCTTCCCCTTTGAGGGCCTCCCCTGAGACATGTTACAAGTAGCTAAATGTCAGCTTATTTTACATTGGCCGCATTTTCAGTGCCACTGTGAGATGTGGGAGCACTTTTTAAAGCCTGCCTCCTTAGCATGCAGGTCCTATGAAGTACTCTCTAATTTTTAAAAAAGTTCCCTGGTCAGAGAAGTCAGGTAAGGGTCCTTCTGCTGTCCTCTTTGGGGAGTTCCCAGTGCAGCCTGTCACCTGGCCAGGGAGGCTGTGCCTCAGAGAAAGCCACACAACCCCTGGTCACCCAGCATCTGCCAAACCCACGTCTGCACAGTGCAGCGGGACATTCACGAGCACACTGGGCGAGGAGGGGCATTTGACACCTCCGGTGGTGGGACACCTTTGGCACATGACCTTCCCACGTCAGTCCTCTCCGGGAGTGCGTTCTCTCTGGGCCTTGTACGCTGGGCAGCAGTGACACCGTCTGAACCAGACTGTCGTGGAACCCTGTGAAATTGGACTTGTCCTGTTACCTGCTACCCCAAGTTAAGGATTGGCCCAGCTTGTTAATAGGAATGTGTGTATATATTATGAATAGCAATCCTAAAAGCACTTACAAAGTATAAACTCGTGCAGTAAAACTTCAACTTGTCTTCATTCTAGTGAATGGTGGTGTGTTATACTTTTTGAAATTCCAAGTCATAGAACATTTATAAAGAAATGTGGGATTGTTGCTTTCGTGACCACACTGCAACCCAGACTTGTCTAATTACAGTGTTGCCAGTAAAACTCCTCAAAGAGAAGACCCAATTTAATGCATACGTTAAAATTATCTGTAATAAACATATCAATTATTTGTGTAATATTTTCATTGTAGGGGGTTTTGGGTTTCTTCCCAAAAGTTTGTCTTCTTAAGGAATTTTTAAATATATCTCCTACTATATTTATATTGCTTATTTTCTCCTTTCTCCTAATGAACATAAACTTTAAATTAGTGGAATCTTCCTAAAAAAGGTCTTAGTCCTTTGGAAAAAATTATTCACTCAATAACAGACACAGGCCACCCTCCAGGGCACCGCCATGCCTGCCCAGAGGACATTTCATCAGGTCAGGGCTTAGCTGTTTGTCTCCAAGCTCCTCCTGTGACTGACCTGCAGGGGAGGAGGGTCACTTTTGTGCCTTATTTACGAGTTTGAAGAGAAATGGAGCCTCAGGAAAGTTTCTTGTTCAGTGTGGTTCCTCGGAATGAGCTGTTCTCCAAACTGTACATCGTGGCCCATTGGCTGGTCATAAAGCAGGTTCATTGGGTGGAGACCAGTTGTTTTCTTAATGGAATAGGATCAAGCAGAAAACAATAGTGTGTCCCCCAAGTGTGAGATTCCGAACTGTTTGTTCTAGGAGTGTCCGTGCATGTCCGTGCATGGGCACTGAGTCACTGTGCTAAATGACCCAAGTTTTTATTGTGAATCATGATCAAAATGTGGGAAAGCCATTGGGCAGGAAAAGTTTTAAGCCATTTTAGAGTACAGAGGAATTAATGAGTTAAGATTAAACTTTTCCTTTTTGAAGTTGTAACTTGTCTTACCCGCCCCTGCGGCACTTCTGTGCTCTGGCAGCGGCCTGTGTAATCTGCCTGCTGCCTGTAGTGAGGGGCAGTGACGCTGCAGCTGGCATCGCCGTGGGATTCCCTCGCCTTGTTCCAGGACTGCTCGGCTCCTCGGGCAGTGTCCCGCTCTAGGACCTGACAAGTGTTGGCAGTCTCTTGGAGGTAGTGATGCTCAAGATGGCAGCAGTGCCAGACCAGTGCCATTCGTGGAGAATTTACTCCAAGAGAGAATGGACTATGAGTGGGGCTGGGGCCACCAGCTGGCACCGTGTTAGCTATTTTGAACAGTACACTTGAAGTTGTTCAGGTGCAACCCAGTGCGCCTTACTGAGAGGAGACTGCCCCAGTCCCTTCTCTGCTGTGTGTCTGGTGCACGTCTGCTTCTGAAACTCCCTGCTCACATGCCCGTCTACGCTCAGCTAACTGCTCATCTCCTAGAGCTCAGCCAGAGCCTCACTGGTCCTGCCAGTGTCCCTGCTGAACATCCTCCTGCAGCGCCCTGTCCTTCCTGGGAACAGCTCTTTGCCTAAACGTAGGTCTTCGGTGAATTTCTCATCACTTGCTTCACATTGGGCCCTGCTGCCTCAGACACGCGCAGACTGGCCAGCTGCCTCAGAGACAGACCGTTGGCTTCTCCTTAAAGCCAATGCCTGCTGACTTTTCCATGTGGGTTTTGGACTTAGCCTGCCCTCGCTGCATCTTAGAGTTGTAGGGATCCAGATCGGGACAGGAGAACTCACTTGGCCAAGGTTATGTGGTTAGGGGAAGAGGGGTGGTTTGCATCATCCCCGAAGAAGAACCAGAAGACTCCGTGCGCATCAGGGTTCCCTGGTGCTCCGACCTCTCCGCAGTCTGGGCCTTGCCTGCTCTCCCCACTTACCTGTCCTGTGACCTACAGCACAGGTTTATGTTCACACTCCCGTCAGCCTCTTAGGTGTAACTTATTGTATTAAATTCAGGGAAGCATTTCATGGCCCCAGGTACTGTTTTTAAGTTAGTGAAAGTGTGTCTTTGATAAAAATCCCCTCATAATTTTGTCTCACACATTGTTATGAGAAATTCGTCCTAGTAAAATGTTTCACAACTACCTTGTCATTGATGAGTAAAGTGAGTTCATCTTAACAAGTCTGCCTCTTTGTGCCTGCTTTTCTTATAAATCAAATATTTGGTAAATTCACAAAATTGTGCCTTAGCCACAAAAGATTGAATTTGAAAAGCATCAGCTATTGTTAGGGGCCCGGGCATGGGAGTTTGGATCCTGGCTCTCCCCTTACTTGCTGTGTAGCCTTGGGCAGCTCACTAAACCTCTCTGTGCCTGAGTGTCCTCATCTGTATGTTGTGATTGTTGGCGGTACTTACCTGATCGGGCTGCCATGAAAGTTACATGAATTAATGTGTCTACAGCCACATTAGTGGCTGAATAGTTCCTGGCACAGAATAAAAGAAAAATACTAGCTCTTATTAGCACATGTTTTTTATTACTTTATTTGTAAAGATTTTATTTATTTACTTTTAGAAAGAGAGGAAGGGAGAGAGAAAGAGGGGAGGAGAAACATCAGTGTGAGAGAGAAACATCGATTGGCTGCATCCCGTCCACACCCCAGCTGGGGACCAAACCTGCAACCCAGACATGCGCCCTGACCAGAAATTGAACCAGTGACCTTTCACTTTGCAGGACAATCGCAACCAACTCGGCCATGCCAGTCAGTGCTGTTGTCACCCTTTATCACCACTGTTTTACAGTCACAATCTAGAACTGAAAGGAACCTAAAACTCTCTAAGTGGATATCCCTGGTTGTCATTGAATAGTGCAGAGTCTGGAGGTTACTGTGGTGACTTTCCCATCCCACCTAATAACGCATGCTTGAGAAATGCTTCATTTCTAGGACTCTCACAGGACTTCAAGGGCAGTAATTGCCCAGGTGAATGTCACTGTATTACGGCTCGTGGAACTAATGTTCCATCAAGGACACTTGGTTCAGCTCTCCCACCTAACCGAGGATTTCATGATTTCTAGAACTTCCTGTGGAATTATTTCCCATCAGGTAATTCCACAGGAAATCAGAGCCCAAAGGCATGAGTTCACTTGACTTGTAAAGCCACTGCTGTCTTGTCATGACCTTCCTCTCGAAAGGTTATCCTGAGTTGGTGTTGGAGACTTGGACTGAAGTTGAGTTCCTCTTCCTCTGTCAGAAATGCCCATGGCCCACCAGGCTTTGCACAGGTAGTACATGCAGATGAGGGCATTCAGCCCTTGGTGGGTGGTCCCTCCTTACTATCAGTGACAAGGCAGCTAAAGGTGTGAGCCTGGTACACAGCCTTGCTCAGGAGCAGCAGTGAGGTGAGTGCAGGCTGCAGGATGACTGGTGGAGGTAGAGGAGAAGGATGAGGATGCAAACGGATTACCTAGACCTAGCTCTCCTGATAGTTCATTGGGACTTCTCCGTCAGCCTTTGAGGTACAATGCTGTCCAAATGGATAAGCTGCCTTCAACTCCACATAAAATCTGGAGCACAGTTGAAACTGCTTTTAATCAGTGTCCCAGAATGTGTCGATGCCAACGGAATTCTAGCCAAAAGGGTTCCATATGCAAATGCATCTAGGGAACATGCGTTAAATGAAGTTAACCTGGTTTCCTTAAGACATCTCAGGGCCCTAATGCACTAAGGGGCAGTGAAATCTCCAGGCAGAGGATATAGGAAGCAGTGTTTCCAAAACTCAGTTGACAGAGGTTACCCAAATGATGCTGCATGGCCTTCTCTACCACTGAGGTGCTGCCTCAGCTGTGTAAGAGGAGGCCAGAGCGACCAGTGGACTGCCCGCCCCACACGCCTCATGGAGAAGGTCGCCGGGCCCTGGACAGACGAGCTCTGAGATCAGGGAAACGTCTGTCTGCAAATACAAGACACACCATTGGTGCACAGTTCTCTCAACCCAGAAAAGGTTGGGGGGGGGCCAGCCGGTGGGAAGAAATCCCCTCTTTGCCTGTGTTTTATTTTGTCTTGCCAGAGGTTTTGCCTAAATGCATGAATGAAATTCTGTGTATAGATAAATGTATAGAGCTGATCGTAGCTTCTCCATGTAATCCCGTAGTAATGCCCAGGATTTTTTTTTTTTTTTTGCCCCTTGACAGCTATACCCGCCTGTTTAGTCTAAATCCACATCTCTTTTGGTGGCAGATGAAGCATTATTCAAAGCCTCAGAGGAGGCAGGAGGCACAAAGTGTCCAAGTGTCCCCAGGGCAAGCCAAGCCCAGCCCAGAGGGCTCAGAAAACTGCAAAGGTTTTCATATTTTCACACTAACTCCTATATGCTGGCAAAAACTGAACTGATGTGAGGCTATTTATAGTCTCTATTTATCCTGCTTAGTGTAATCTCCATACACTTTTCTGTAGAAAATATTAATGGGTTCGAATATGGACTGCTGCCCCACAACCCACCCCCCCAATCCAGGGTGTCAGTTAGACACGATTTACGCAATGTGGTGCCTTTGTAAAATTTGAGAAAATCTGAATTCAGAAACCTTTCTGACCCCAAGGGATCTGAGTAAGAGATCGGGGGCTCTCATGGAAACTCTGAGGCACAGAGGCGCATGTGAGGCTGGCTTCAGGTGAGAGGTTCTGCACCCCCGGGGCTGCTAATCACTGTCCTGGCACCTGCGGAGGAGCCTCACAGGTGCCGCCGCACCCCCGTCCCGTCTCCTCCCTCCCACAGGCAAGCCGGTGCCTGGCCCGTCACAGCACAGGGCCCTCCTCTCTCTTCCACCGGGGCTCCCAGAGGCTCCTAGTACCGCCACACCTGGCTGCTTGAGAAAGAAGTAGTCAGCATCTGCCCTGACTGGCGTAGCTCAGTGGATTGGGCCTTGTCCTGCAGACCAAAAGGTTGCCAGTTCAATTCCCAGTCAGGGCACATGCCTGGGCTACAGGCCAGGTCCCCAGGGCCTACGAGAAGCAACCAATCTATGTTTCTCTGACATGTCAATGTTTCCCTCCCTCTCCTTCTCCTTCTCTTCCCTTCTCTCTAAAAATAAGCAAATAAAATCTCTAAATATATACATAAATAAATAAATAAGAAGCAGTTGGCATGCACCCCAGAAGCTAACTACCTCCAAAAGCCAGCTGTATTTTATGAGCCTTAGAAATTTTGTTGTACCAGTCCATTATAAATTATTGAATTAACACTGTATATTTATAGCAACATCTTAACAGTTTAATAATTTACTCATTCCTTAGGGATCCTTTGGGATATTTCTTTTAATTGTTAGGGGAAAGAGTCCTTTTAGAGCCAAGTTCACTGGGCTGCTCCCTCCACGATGCTCCCTGAATTCTAAGACGGAATCCCACACAACTGTTCCTAGGGGTGAAGTGCCTGACACACTGCAGACTGACCACGCCCCCAGGAAGCCAGTGCCTGTTCCCTGCCTGTGCCCCAGGGCCACCAAGGCTGTGGGAACCAGCCAGCCCCGGGACTCAGGACACTGGCAGTTGGTGTCCTGCACTGGGTTGCATGGGTTATGAGATGGTACAGGGACCTAAGCACCATTAATACTGTTTCTAAGGGGAAATAACTTCGAAGGCCAGACAAGTGACCGCCCTGCTTTAGGAGCACTCTTCTCTGCGAGTCGCGGTGGTGGCCCGCTGCCCTAGGTGCGTCATCTCCACCCAGCCCTGTTCTTCACTCGTGCTCTTGTGCACGTGTGTTGAAGGGAAGTGAATGGAAGCAGCCGCTGCTTCCGAATACTCAATAGCAAATGACTAAGCCCAGGAATCAGGGACGGCCTCAGGTGAGGAGGAGAAAGGTTTTAAGTGAAGACCCGGATCCTTCAGGTATTTGAGAATCCAAATGGTGAAAAGGCCAAGTCTGGTAAAGTCGTGTTGGGGTTAGGCACAGCAGCTGCATGATCTTCACCATCTCTCAGCTCCAGAGGAAATGCCTTGGACATTAAGGTCCCTTTTGCTTGGAGTTGATTGTCCTGTCATGAGTGAAGTCACACTGCATAAAAAGAGGACACTAGCTTCTTCACCAGTTTGGCTGTCTTGGAGCCTGGGTTTCCATCTGGTCACCTTTACTTTTGAACCATTCCAGATTTTTAAGGAAATATGGCCAGAGTTCTGCAAAGAAATTCAGCTCTTACCAGTAGCTTCCAGGAATTGCCAGGAATTAAAGAAGATTGATGGGTTTTTCTGTTAAATTTAATTCAGACTCTCAAAAGTAGTTTTAATAGGGCACGCCTCCCTTTCTTCTTTATCATTTAGAATTCAATGCATGGTTTCATCACCACTCTCAAGTTTGACTTGAGAGGAGCTGAAGCAGTACCTCTTAGCCTGACCTCTCTCTTAATTGGGAGAAAAACAGTTCACTAGTCTTCAAGGTCAGTCTGGCTAACCCTGGAGGAAGAGCCCCTGTGCTGGGGAACTCCAGGTTGTCTCCGTATCGCCCGCAGATCCACCCCAGCCAGATGGGTAGGTAACAAAAATGAAGCCACACGGCTCTGATCTCTTTTGCAAGCCTTTGGGGCTCTCCGTGCCCAAGGAGATCGGTGCCTTTCAAAGATGTGAGCACTAGTTCATCACCCAGCTAATTCACTTTCTGTACAGACCGTGCTAGTGACACTCATTCGGTGCCGATGGCATTTGTTGAGCCTTTCTGTGCACCTGACACTATGCCAGGTGCTAGGGACGCAACAAACCCAACCCTTGTCCTTAACCTTGAAGGCGTGCAAGAGCCTGCACTGTAGTGCCATTAAGTGGGAAGTTCTTGTGAAAACGCAGCTGGGAAAAGGGTCACAGTGTCAGGGAAAGCAATGGAAAGATAACACATGAGCTCTCTCTGAGCTAGTGTTTGCCGACTGGCTAAGTTTAAGGCCATACAGGCTTAGAGAGCACCAGCATTTCTTCTGTGCGAGAGATGCAATTCCCTAGAGCCCTACAGTGACAGTCAGGACCATCCCAGAGTTCTGTGTCTCAGCTTGGAGTGGCTGTGTGGTGCCTTGAGGCTGGTGTGGTTTGGGGAATGAAAGGAGGCACTATTAGTGATTACAGAGGCCGGGACCTAAACTCGGTCCCCAAGGAGTCAGGGACACATGGCCATCCCAGGGTAACTGGGCAGAGAAGGGGCAGCAGGGGCAGCGTCCCAGGTAAGGATAGGAAGTCAAATACAATGCCATCTGCTGTCACAGTGAATTTTGGGGACTGCAGTGCAGAAATGGCATGGTTACATCACCGATCCTCATTTCAGGCCCCTCACTGACCTATCACCAAACTGCGAAGAGGCTGGTTTTTCTTTATGTTCAAATCAGCATGGTTTTGAGTCAGATGCCAAGAAAAACCAACAAATTGCATCTTGATTTTAAGCAGAGCTCCTCTCTGGGGTTCTTCGTACTTGATCGAACTTCATTTAAGGCAGTGTTCTGAGTCAGTACTCCCATCCCCTCTCCGCCTGCCTTGCTGAAACAAGCAGCACAGCTGCAAAGGAAGTTTTTAAAGATTTTATTTATTTATTTTTAGAGAAAGGGGAAGGGAGGGAGAAAGAGAGGGAGAGAAACAATGTGTGAAAGAAGTATCAGTTGGTTGCCTCCCGCTCACCCCCAACTGGGGACTTTGCCCGCAACCCAGGCATGTGCCCTAACTGGGAATTGAACCTGCAGTCTTTTGGTTCACAGGCTGGCACCCAGTCCCCTGAGCCGCACCAGCCAAGGTGCAAACGATTTTTGTCTGGGTGCCTCATACACAATCTCACTGGGGACGCTGCAGCGTTCGGTCCCTTGCGAAAGCCTCCTTGCAGAGGGAGACCGTGCAACTACTTGCCCCAGGCAGACTCCGTGCCCCACACCTTCACAGCTTTCCTCCTGGTGTCACTGTCCCCGAGGGCCCTTTCCTCTGGTCCCCAAGGTGGTAGCTCAGTCATCAGATGGTTTAACCCAGGTGATGGAACAGTGCAAGCACAGGCCATGGGCACCTGCTCCTCCACAGCCGGGGCCACATGCTGCGGATTTTCTGGAATAGTTCTGGTTTCAACTATTCTGTCCCCTTGTCCACCCAAGGACTTCTGTTTGTCAGGCAGTATGTTCTGGTTCTTGATAACAAAGAGCAAAACAATAGGATCGTCTTACCTATAGCATGTGACCTGGAGAAACAAGGGCCCTGGATCCATTAGCAAGGATGTCAAGCCTGTCTTGTGTCCCAGTCCACCCTGCAGAGCCCAGCCCCTCGTGCCCTTAGGCTCCAGGGGGGCATATCCTTCTGTGCTGGTCACACCGTGTCTCAAGGACCCAGCCCAGTTGGTGGCTGGCACCCGTGGCTGCTCAGTGAGTATTTATCTGAGGCACAGGCACGGGCACGGTGTTGACGTGCCGAGATCCACACCTGCAGACCCGCCAGGCCGCAGGCACTCCTGCTGCCCCGGTCTCAGCTGCGCCAGGATGAGCTGCCCAACCCGAATAAGCTCTTCAACTGAGATGTTTTCCTCTTGCAATCTAACAGAGCTCCACTCCCTGCAGGGCCAGCCGGGAAAGGCCCCCAGTTCCTCTTTCCCCAGCCTTGGCTGACCTTCTAAATACTTACACCCGTTGTGGTGCTTCACCACTGCCACCAACCCTGGAGGTTTTGATGCTCCTCCGAAATGTGGCCGTGCTGTTCTTACACACTCTCCATCACCCTCTCGGCCTTAGGTGTGGATGTATTCTCCCACCCGGGGGGGAAGAAGGGAGGCTCTGGGGTGGGGGGTTGTTCATGCGTGCCATCGCAAACTGAGCATTATAAAATATCGGTTGTGCCTTGATTTCTTAAACACTAAGTTTATGTTTACCCCTAACATTCCTCAAAACATGACATGTCCAGCCAGCTGAGAGGTCAGCCCAGATGTCTCAACCTGGTCACCCTCTTTGGGACCGTCTCTCCAGGAACACCTTGGCTTGGTAGGGAAAGCCCAGGTGGCTGCTTGTCACTCCTTTCCTGCAGCACTGGCAAGGTCCCCGTGGTCCACGGGTGTTGCCCCCGGTTACGGACTGAAGCCGTCCTCCAGACACAGGGATGTGCCTCTCTGCTCTCATTTTTACAAGCACAGTAACGACCATCCAGTGAATGTGGGTGTGGCTTGGATCAGTTTGCTTCAGTTTACATGCTAACCTCCGGGGAGTTCTCTCCTGGAATCACACCTCGCATGTGCTGTGTGCCTAACACACGGAGCTCACCTGATCCTCCTCCGGTTCCTGTGAGCTCTGGAGCGGTAACTAGCTCCTCGTCTCGGATGAGGACACTGAGGTTCAGAGCCCAACTCCAGTGCCCAGGGCCAGCTGGCTCTCAGAAGGCGTGTTCTTTCTGTTCTCTTATGGCCCCACGAAACTGCCTTGCTGCCATTGATTTATCTGTCTAGCTTTTTAATAACATTAGTTGTTATTAAAGGCAGATTATCTGGCTGTCCCCATGGCCAGCAAAGGAAAGGGCCCTAAGGAAGCAGACCTCCAAAGGAAACGTTTGGCAGCAGGGAGTGGCCGTGAGAGCATTGGGCGTGAGGTGCAGGGCAGCCGGTGTGGGGTGTGCGCTTTATCTCTGCTCCTGCTCTGCTGTTCTTCACTTGAAAACTGTATTTGCCAAGTTCAGAGAGAGTCTCAGGTTCTCCGCATGGTGTCAGGGGAAGACCTGGGAGAATTCACACCACTCAAGGAAGGTCGGCCCATGGAATTTCTTCCTGTCCATAAGGACACACTTGGTTTTTTATCAGTTGCCGCAAACGCCGGCCACATTGAAACTGTGATGGCTTCTCTTTTTTCCATGTTAGCTTCTGGTAAAGCCGGTTGGCCTCTGGGACCAGCTCTCCGACACCTTTTGTCTTCACCCAGCCCCTAACCCAGAGCCCTGTTCAGGGGAAGAATGCTGAGTGCTTGTTTGTTGGCAGGAAGGAGAGGATGACCGTGATGAGGAGTGGGGACAGGTGTCCCGGCAGCCGCTGGACAGGCAGAAAACAGGAGGCCCTCCGGACGTAATGCTTTCTAATGTTGAGACAAGCTTGGCATTTAAAGCTATTGACTGATGGTGAATACAGAAATGAAACCGACTAATAAACAAGTAAACCCTAAGGCCCTGCATACTAATATATCGGGAAGTGGGCTGGTCCCTGGAGACGATCAGAGCATCTGGATATTCAGTAGTCAGTGGATGAAGGCCTTCCCCAGTGCGCAGAGTGCGCTTCTCACCACCTCCAGTGACAGACATTCTCTGCAGCCCAGTCCATCCTGATTGTTCCTGTGCTATTGCAATATCCTGGAGTGCTGGCTCTAAATGGGGGGGGGGGGGGGGGGGGGCTCTTGGGCTGAATGGAAGTCAGCATCCTAACTCACTCTCAGGTTTAAAAAGTAAGCAGAATTGGCAGTGGGTTTAGTTTTCTACATACTCGACTTGGCTTCTCTTTTCCTATTAATTCCTGAAAAGGCTTGAGGGCATGGTGTGGTCTGAGGGGAGTCTGCAGAGCCAGGCAGCAGCCAAGTGTAGATCTGGAGACCCCTGAAGAGGACAGCTTGGGGACAGCCTGGCAGGTCCGGCTGGCTGTCAGGGGAGGGGCCGGCTATCAGCTCACCAGACCCCTCACTGCCGTGGGTTTGGAGGGTGGATTAAGAATATAATTACTGGTGACTCCAGCAACAGAGAAACCAGGTGCTCTTATCAGTCATTCCAGGTACTTGACTTTCACCTAAGCTGGGTTTAGTCCTCCCAGGACTTTTGACTTTTGCTCCCTAAGAGACCTCACTGAGCATCCTCAAGAGCCAGTTAGTTCTGGCATCTCTCCTCTTTTGTTGCTGGATTCTCCACAAAGCCATCCCAGTGACAGCTGGTCCCACTTGAGGCCAGCCACCGGGACTTCCAGAGAGAGGAATAGAGCCAGACCAGATAAGTGTTGGGTGTCTGTAATTTGATTTAACATCACTATGTACTTCTTTGTAATAAGAATTCTTCTGTTAGCACTTGTCTTGTCAGGTTTTTTCCACTTACACAATCATTTTCCATTTTGTAAAGCTGTACTGCATGTCCTCTAGAAAATACGTCCTTTGTACGCTGAGCCGTGGGCACGTTTCTCCCAAATCACCCCACTGCAAGACAGGATTCTTAGCCCTTGGGACAGCCGGCCAGCTCTGGCTTCACCATGTAGATAACAGCACTCTGATGTTTTGACCTGTCGGATCAGCACTGGCACTTTCATCTGGTTGGAATTCGAAAGGAAGACACTGGCGCAAATGTGTTCGGAGACAAAGATGTGTTACTTACGGAAGTGAAATAACATTTAGAGTTTCTAGTACATATATGATAGTTACACGGGCTCCACAGGAAAACAGAGGGTTTCTCTGCGTAAGGAGCTGACCGAAGAAGCAGGCGCTTCCTCGGCAGGACCGAGGTGCCTCTCCAGATGCCCCCAGCATCATCTGATGGAGCGTATTCAGAGCCGGTCCACCCAGAGCCAGTGTCTCCCACAGCACAGCTTTGGACCTAACTGGCAGGCAGGGTTTCTTGTTCTTTTTCCAGCCTCTTGGACAACCCATGTGGTGAAACACATATATATATATTTTTTTTAAGGCTTAGTCCTTCCCTGTGATGATAATCTACATTCCTCCTAGGAGGTATCTTTTCATTTAGCAACATAAAGGAAGCGGTCCATTTTCTTGCCCTGCACAGTTTTCTGGGAGTGAGGTGGGCATGGGTTCAGATGCTTTGGTGCTGGGACGACCTTTTCTCTCGGGAGCACCCTTGAATTCTGCCCATGGCACCATATGGAGTTAGAACAGGAATGAGGAAACTTAAAGTGGACACCCTTGTCATTCCTCCAAGATGCTCTATGAAGCCCTAGAATTCTCTAGTCTTTAAAAAAAAAGAAAGAATTCTTAAACTATACTTTAGAAGACAAAATAGCAGCTTCTGCACTGTCCTTATACAGGCAATTAATTCAGTACTTATCACAATTAAACGTGACCATGTCTATGGAGGCCGTATTCTAAGCACAGTGCCTGCCGTTTAGTCTCACTAAGCTCCCAACTCTTCTGCAAACTAGGGATTGTTCCCATTTTACAGACGGACGGTAAGGTTCAGAGAAGCTACTCAGTCAAACTGAGATGTGAGCTCAGAGCCATTTGTCTCCAAAGCCAGTCCTCAGTTGCTTGGTTGCATGGCTTCTCTCTGTGCTGCAGAATGAGGTGAATTTTCTAAACCATGCAGGTGCCCAGCCCACCCACACACTGTCAGGAAGGGTGGCCTGGGTCTCTCTCATCACGGACTGTGACACTCTCTATTGTGATGAATAGGGGCACTCCCCCACCCAGCCCAGAACAACCTCTGTGTATTAAATCCGTAAGACACAAGCTAAGTAATTAGAACACTTAACTGTGTTTACCATCTTTGCATCCAGGGAAAGAGGGAGAACACAGTAAGGACAGAAGGAGAAGGAGCAGGCAAAAGCCACAAGTCGCATGATGAAATCTTCCTGCGGATAGAGTACTAAGGATAGTCTTCCAGAAATGGGTCTAGAGGGAAGGTGCAGATGCCCGGGCCTTGCCGGAACAGGCCATAGATTTTGTTATACATTCCCAGTGTCTATGGGACTCACCGTTCATGCGCAGGCCATACTCACCCTTCCTGCACACTCAGGACTTGGTGTCAGTCCTCTCTGCCTACATAAGTGGGTGAGTGAAGTGTTCACATCTGGAGCAACAGTAGTCAGATGTCTGTGGGTAGAATGTCATCTAGAGAAAAGTGTTTTTAGAAAATAAGAACATCCTCCCACACGAAGACCCGGAGCCCCACTCATCTCTGGAAAAGTCTCAGAGCAGTGTGGACTAAGGTCTGGTCCTGGAGTCACGGTCCCCTCAGGTCATCAGGGCTGAGTAAGGGAGCAGAAACAGTTCCCTGGCCCAGAATGACTGAGGTCCATTCCTCTTGTTCCAAGGTCAATCTGAACACAAGCTAATCTGCTCTCCCTTGGAAGAGTGCCTTTGCCTTTAAAAAAATACAAACTCCATGCATCAACTCTAGAAGGAATTGGGGTCCGGATTATTTTCTCTAAGACTTACAGTGTAAAGCACTTGGGTTGTGTTTTATTTACCTTAAGTTAGACTCACTAGACAGCCGCATATTACTCAGGGAATGGGGGACACATGTGTCCTGTCTGTGGGGGACCTCTGCTCTCAGTGTTCCTCGGCATGGCCCAGCTGGCCAAAGCTTCGCCAGCCCGAGAGCTACAAGGACCAGCAGTGCCATCTTGTGGGAGAGCTCTCAGCTTCTGGAGTCAGCTGCAGAAGAGACACAACCTTGACTGTCTAACTTTGAAGAATGACATTGCAAAGAAATGTCTGGACGCAGTCAAGTGCGATGTTCCCCTCTAGTCACCAACTATGCTAATTATTACTTTGGTGTCTAGAAAATTAATAACCCAAATAAATGAACAGCAACCCAGACAGCTATTCCTACTATAACAGCTAGAAAGGATTTGGGGTGTTTTTTTTATCTATTTACTAGAAAATGTATTTAAAATCACCCCAGGTAGGAATATATTTTTTTGTGAATTCTGTGAAAATACAAAGCCACCGGTTTAGGACAAAGTCAAAAAATCAGTAGCAGAATCTGTTTTTAGTTGCCGTCCTAATGGCAGCGTCTCTCTAAGAGACCCCACTCTGTCCTTTAAAAGCAAATTACATCACACGGCTTCCTTTTGTGCACTGTGCCCTAGCATTGGGTCCCTCTTCCTGTCACACTTGTGTGTACACAAGTGTGCCCATGCACACATAGATCTCAGCTAATATCATCTTTCCAAGATCTATGTTGACCCCCTCTATGTTTTAGTTTCTCCAAGTATGTGTTAGCAAAGCACTCTGCTCATTTCATTCCTGGCTCCAATCCCCATTCAAAACTTTACACGTCAGCACCCGACTCCTGCGCTGGCGTGAGCTGCTGAGGACAGTGGCTGTGCTGCTCCTCCCACTCTCTCTGGCTACGGGAGGGGTTCCGTCAGCACTGGCAAGCCCTGTAGGTGACACTGTAGCTCCTCCGGGCACAGGGGAGCCCTTCACCAGCAGCCCATCAGCAGGCGGGTGGATTTGGGGAACCAGCGTGCCCCCCGACCCCCTGGTGGCCACACAGACCCCCTGAAGGCCGTGAGGCCCCGGGAGCAGGCTGCAGGTTCAGTGCAGTGCCTCTGTCACTGGGCTTCAAAAAACCAGGCGCCTTCTCACAGAAATGGGAGCTGCCCATTGAAAAATGACATAGAGACTCTGACTCAGCTCTCTGGGCCTGTGTATGAGAGAGCTGCTCCATGACTCATGGGCAACTTGGACTTTCAGGGAGATTTTTAGGGGAAAATCCCTTTCTGAGCACTCACATGCCTTCTTACCAGAAGTGGAGGGGGTATTACATGACAACCAGCTCCCAGGTCCTATTTTCTGGATGACTAAGTGCTACTGATGACCACGTGGGAGGGGCCTGGGCTAGCCAAGGTCAGTTAGACTGCTCAGGGCTGGGCAGGAAACGCCTCACTTCTGCTCTCTGACAGTCCGGGTCGTGAAGTCTAGGACACACACAAGTGTCAATTACTGTGTCCTCAGTCACTTTCCCGTTGATTACATGTTGAACTGGTAGTAGTTTAGATGTATTGAGTTGAATAAAATCCATCGACATATATTTCAATAACTGCTGTTTTAGAGTTCAGGGGAGTTTTATAGATATGAATTCCTTTTCTCAACCTTGAGGACTTCCACTGAAAAACGAGATCGTCACACTGGTCCTGGGGGCATCTGCATTCCCCAGGGTCACGCGTTCATGAAGCATTTACTGTCATTTCGATCCTGCCTGGCTAGAATGCCGATAAGGCATAAATGCCACTTATCAAGGAAACATAAATAACAGGAAACTTTTGTCCAGGACAGATGACCCTGGTGAGACTCTGATGAGGAGGTCTTTACCAGGTGAACGCCGGAAACCTATGTGCTTCAGCCACTCAGGGCCGCGTACACCACGTGTGACAAAGCTGCAGTTTCTGCTGACATGCAGGAGGGGTTACCCAGGTTCTGAGCCCTACTCATTATGCCTCACTTGCAGATCCTCTCATTTTAAATAAGTGTGGTTTTTAAAAACTGGAGAGGCCTAAGGGTATGGGGCAGGCAGGAGTGATATTTTTCACTGTCTCTGTTTCCTGAGAAAAAGGAATGTTGCATCTTCAAAACAACAGCTGTCAGAATGATTTTCATCAGATTAAATAAATCCTCAAAGCCGCGATTACAGTTTCTAGAATCTTGGAAATGTAGGTTATGCTTTGCATGGAACCCTAATGGAATTTAAAATACACATGTTTTTGCAAACACAGCTTCACGAGCAGACTCTTTACCTGGTTTTCTCATTTGTGAACTTTGGTTTAAGCTCAAGGAAGTCAGAAAGAGTTTTTACTGTATGAATGGACTAAAAAAACATTGACCGATTTGAGATGCTGTTTGCCGCAGATGGAAAAGGGCGGTGACCCGGGGCCCCATTGGCCGCGCCCGAAGGGAACCCGCCCTGCAGCTCACACCCGCCCAGGCACGGGCCGTGTGAAACTGTCCATCAGACATCACGCCAGAGGCCAGCCTCTTGTCGTCTTCTCACGGGGGCCACCTTTGTCCTCACTAGGGGTTACATCCTTACCAGTGACTATGGCCTTTTCAGTTTTAGAAAAGAGAAGAAGACTTTGGGCAGGGTTGGGGAGAGTCTGTCATAAAGACCTTGAAGGAATAATCAACACAGGTTGATATTGTTTCTTGATGCAAAGAAGCATATTCTTAAAATCATTTGCCGAATCTAAACCACAGTGAGATGCCACTGCACGCTCACTAGATAGTAACAAGCATCAGTGAGAATGTGAGGCGCTGAAACCCTGTGCGTTGCTGGTGGGGATCGGAAATGGCAGGACTTATGTGGGCGTCAGTATGGCGGCTCCTCGGGTTAAAGACAGAATCAACACACGGCCCAACAAGTCCACCTCTGAGTGTCCACACAGACAAATTGAAGGCAGGGTCTCAAACAGAATGGGGTACTCCCACGTTCATAGCATCATTAATCACCACAGTCCAAAAGGCGGAAACAACTCAAGCGTCCATCAGCAGAGGAGTGGATAAGCCAAATGTGCTGTAGCCACACAGTGCTGTATCACTCAGCCTTTAAAAAGCAGGGAAATTCTGACACCTGCTACCACATGGATGAACCTTGAAGACATTATGCTCAGTGAAATAAGCCAGACACAAGAGGAAAACCTCCATGAGGTACTAGACCATTGAACTGTCAGGACAGATAATGGAACGGCATCACTAGGGCTCAAGGGAAGGGAGAATAGGGGTCTTCATCTGTTAGGGTTCCTGTTGAGGTGATGAGAACTCCTGCTGGTGGTGGCTGTATAACTGTGCGTGCACTTAATGGCACTGGACTGTACAATTAAAAATGGCTTAAAGGCACATGTTTAAAAGTGTTCATTTGTCACTGAACTAGCTGGGGCTTTGAAGCAAACCTGGACTCTGGAGGAGGGCTGCTTACCAAAACTGACACAGGCTGGAGTCCCCCCTCCAGCCGTGGTAGGACTTGGCGGGCACAGCACAATTCTTTGATGTTTTAAAAACAGAACAAACAAAAAAAGTGCACTCTCGCAGCAAGAGCCTCTTCTCTGGATCCACGGGGTATTTTCCTTTGCTCTGAGCCCAGCGGGCTTTCCTCGGGTGCACTACTCCTTGATGAGCAGAATCCAAAACACCCTCACAACTCAACAGCCTAAGTACTGGTGAGGCAGAGCGTGGGCGCCTCTATAAGAATGGGGTTAGTGAGGAGAATCATCTTCATAGGGCATGTGGACCCTTAGGTCTGCACCCCCAGCCTCTGACCCCCCTTTGGGGATGAGCTGCGATGGGAGGGGGGTGTCTCCTGTAGCCCCAGAATCCAGAGTGCCCAGAGCTGTTTAGCAGTCATGCTGTGACAGTCTCCTTGAGAGGCTTGTTTGAGGGGAGACGCTAAAATAGGTGCCAGGAAAATAAAAAAGACACCCACCACTGGACATCAGACAGCAGAAGTGAGGCTGCAGCCTCCACCCATACTTTCTGATGTCCAGGCCAGAGCAGGGTCCCTATGACCTCTTATCATAACCATCCACCCATGCACTTCCCAAGACACACTCAAGTCAAGGCCTAGAACCCACCCTCAAGTTGTTGAATGTAGCAGACACCCAGGGCCAGAGTGCAAAGGGTCCCCTGTGAGGCCAGGGAGGCCATCGAGGGAAGTGTGGGACCCATGACAGGGCTCTGAGGTCTGGAGACCCTTCCTCCACACACACAGAGGGGAACAGGTGCAGGAAACAGACCAATGGGGTGGCCGCTGCAGGCTGTCATTCTGCCTGTGACGGAGCCACCTCCACGGCCACCTCCTCGGAGCAGTATCTGCTGATTCGGTTACAATTTTTTACAGTTCTGTTCGGTGCATAAATGTGTGTGTGTGTTATACACATAATAATATAGAAGTGATTTTAACTTCTTTTTGCTTGTCTGCTTGTCAGCAATACATTGGTGTATATGTAGAGACAGAAAGGATTATATATATACACGTATACATGTATATATAAAGTGTGTGTGTGTGTGTGTGTGTGTGTGTGTGTGTGTAAAACGACCCAAGCTTCCTCGGCTGCCCTTTGGGGCTCCCTGGGCAGAGGAGCTCATCTCCCTGACCGTGTAGCTCTGTCTTCTGACCAGAGTCACTCCCCATGGTGACTTCCTCATCAGGTTCTTGCAGGGAGGACCTTCTGCTTTTACCTTCAGAGCCTGGACTCGGGTCACAGACCAGTAAAAAGAGTGGAGACGAGGGCAGCTGTCACGCACTGCACTCCTGGTACTTGCAAGTGGCCAGGCCCTCCTGGACGGCGGCGCTGCAAAATTAGTTATCAGAACAAACCATCCCCATCTCAAGCACCTCCTCGATTTTTAAAGGAACACTCAACGGTTAAGAAACTTCTGTGCTGCCATTTCCATATCTCTTTCCAAAAAAGTGAGAATCCAGAGCACGATTTCCAAGCTTTGCACGCAGACCCCTCAGCCGTGAGTCCTGGGCGGACCCCCCAGGGCGGAGTGAGCGGTCACTGCAGCTGTGTTTGAATTCACACAGACCCAAACACACCACAGACGGGCTTACGCTTGAGCTGAGCTTACTCATCTCTGCCTAGCTATTGATCCTGTGGCCAATCTACCTTTGTGATAAAAGGGGAACAAATCCAGGCCAGTAAACCACACAACTAAAGCTAAGTAAAGCCACGGTCATGAGGGGGCATTTCCGTACTGATTAGTAAGACTTGAAGTTTCTTAATCTCTTGGAGTAACAGAAATTAGTTGGGGGAATTTTGGGTGTTTGCGCTAAACTCTTTGGGATTTGAACAGTGAACTTTCTGAACACGGGGACTTTTGCCTGAAGCAACACAAAGCTAAGACAAGGGGTTTCCTCCAAAGGACCCAGCAGCAGAGCTGGTGGGGGGCAAGCCGGGCAGCTCACGATGGATTCTGCTGTCTGCCCAGCAAGACTGGCCTGGAGCGAATCTGTCCACCTCCTCGAGCTGCCCCCGCCACACTCGCCGCATCGTCACATATTGTTCCCGGGTCTCTCTGTCCCTGCTCAAGCCATTTTGGAGGTGTGTGCACCTGTGTGCTGCCTGGAACTGTGTTCTGATATGTTAAAACTGTGACACGTGCAGCCATTTGAAAATGTGTAGAAGAGCAAATAATAACATGCACATCTGCTCACTGTCTCCTAAGTAGAGAAAGCAGATTACTAAACAATAGGACTCTTTTTGTAAGAAAAGCAAAAGAAAATAAGGACACAAGAGTGTCTGCTTATCCATAGAAAGACTAGAAGGGTGCCCACTGTGTTAACAGTGATTGTCTCCAGGTGGTAGAATTATAAGTGATTCTAACATGTCTTAGTTTGTCTGCTTCTCAACGATAAATGTGTATTACTTTGGTCCTATAATCCATCCCCTCAGTTTTGGTGATAGTGGGTGAGCTCAGTATGATAAAAGACATTAAAAATGACAATAGCTTTTCAGAAGGACCTTTCATTTCTACCACTTGGGGTTGCATAGGGGCCAGGAGCTTTGCATTGGCTCTGAATCGCACCCACTAGAAGCTGCTGAAAGTCACAGGCTCCATAGGACTGTGGAAGGGGACCCTCGGCCTACAGGACAGGGAGCTCCTTAGAGTCTCTGAGTTCGTCTAGTGTGACTTTGTTCTCCTGCTTCAACAAGCAACTATGCCTATAATCCCCTGAAACCCAAACCACTGGGCTTGCCCATAGTTACACACTGAGGGTGAACCAAAGAACAAGAATAAAAAGGAAGTGTGTTCAGGCAGCTCATCTGCTATTTGCTACAATCCATTGCCTGAGCTCACCTTGAGAGGAGGACTCCAAGGTGTCCTGAGCCCAGGTGGTGGTTGTGACGGAAAAATACAGAGGAAGAGGTTTGTTTCCTGCTTCTGCCTCCCTCTTCATTTCCCTCCCTTAAAAGTAGCCTCGTTCACCTTCTTGTCACCTGCCACAGTCCAGTCCCCTTTTGTGAGTTGTTCTGCTAAATTGCCTTTTCCCTTCTTGTCTTGCAGTCCTCCTAAACCCACTGTGTTCATCTCCGGCGTGATCGCCCGGGTAAGCACCTTCCTCAACCCTGGCCTCAGCATGGGCTCTTTCAGTTCCGTCCGTCTTGGTTAAACGCTGCTCTTCTGTCTGGTCCAGTGGTGCTTTGTCATCTCCCGTCCCTGGAAGCACAGTGAGGAATGGCACAAGTGACAACATGGAGCTCCCACGGGGAAGGGGCGCAGCTGCCTCCCCCTCCCCCACCTGTCTCCCTTCCCTTCAGTCACAGCTACCCCCAGCCAAGTGCTGCCGGGAGACCTGTGAGCTGAGAATGCTTTTACAGTGTCAAATGGTTGAAAAAATCGAAATAAGAATTCTACGTAGTGGTGCTTGAAAATGGTATGCAATTCAGGTTTCCATGTCCATGGATAAAGTTTTCATGGCACACAGCTGTACCCGTCACACATGCACTGTCCATGGCTCAGCCGAATACCTGAGGCAGGAAATACGACTCAAAGAACGTAAAATATTTACTACCTGACATGGTACAGAAAATGTTCGCCAACCCCAGGACTGAACTCACAGCTTTTGGTCACACCCATGACGTTTCAAGAGCACCCTCTTCGGGTGGACCCAGCAATTTGTGACTGCGGGCCTCCCGCCAGCCAGCTCCCACTTTGAGGAGGATGCGGTAACCCCATCCGCAGTTCTGTGGCTCACAGTGCATCTGGGCACTTAGCGTATGACATGTAACGAAAATCCGTTGCCAGGGACAGCTCACCATAGCCATCCAGAGACTCTGGGACAGACAAGTGACACATCCACTACATGTGAAAAAATTAAATGCAGACACCAGTTCAAGGTCAAACATGGTCCATTGTCTCAGCCAGAGCAGCCGCTGCTCCGCCTGCCCCGGCCACACAGGCACTGCTGGGCAGGAGAGGGGGAGTCCTCCCTTAAAAGCAGCCGGGCACCTTCTCCAGGATTCGGCAGATTCGCTGAGAGTCAGGAGCCACCGCACACTTTTCAGCCCTGCCCTGTGTGTTTCCTTCTTGACTTGCAGTTATGGTGGCAAATCTGCATTTAAGACCCTGAATTCAGTTCTATCTGGCCCCCAGTTGAAAAGATTACAAGAACAGTTCTAGCAGAAGCAAGACATCTGAACAGAGTTCCTCATGAGAGACAGCGAGCATTCTCACATTCCAGGTGCTGTGTGGGCCTCAGTGACCCTTCAGCTCACCCGAGAGTCTCAGGACCCCTGCAGCCCAGGAGGCAGGCTTCTGCCTGCCACAGGTCCCCCTTCCATCACCTGTGCTGCAGGGACACAGTGGGCACAGGGTTGGGACTTCGCTCCTGCACAAGCCTGCTATTTGGTGTTGATGAACCCATGCGTTTGTTCTTTCTCCTACAGGGCGACAAAGACTTCCCCCCAGCGGCTGCCCAGGTGGCTCACCAGAAGCCCCACGCCTCCATAGACAAGCACGTGTCCCCGAGAACCCAGAACATCCAGCAGCCCCGCAAGTGACCTGCAGGGATGCAGCGCCCTCTGCAGCCATGCCTGGTTTCCCGACATTTGGTATTTCCCCGGCAAAGAGAACTGCATCTTCGAAACGCGGCTCCACTGGGAAATCTAAGGCAAAGCAAAGCGCCCTTTCTTTGCCTTACATTTCTATATCAAAAACGAGAAACAGACCCAAACCTCATTTCCAGGGAGTCCTGGTTGCTATCTGAGGACCACAGTGCCATTAGCAGAACTTGCCAAGTCCTGAGCAAAATGAAGTTGTTCAGAGTTTAGCTTCAGTTCTATTTCAGCAATTGACTAGAATTTTTGTGGGTGTTCTCAAAAACAAAAAGAGACAAATATGGGAGGATTGCATTAGGATTAAGGGAAAAGCTCAATTATTTCATCATTTTCAGTATTAGGACAATTCAGTCTTAGCATTAAGAGAGTATAAGAAATGCAGGTGTTGATTATGGAGGTGGGATTCAAAAGGCAAAGCTAGGAAAATTGAAAACAGCAACCCTGAATACCCCTCCCCGTGTGACAAGGGATCCCTGTGCAGGGCAGCGCCAGGCAGTCCCAGGAGAACCAAAGAAAAGCTTGAATCATTGAAATGGCCCATTTATCCCACAAGTCATCTGGCTGAAAAATTGGAATGGAGGTAGTTTGCCCAAAGGCAGCACTCTTAGGGTGAGGTCTCAGCACAGGTCCCCCACTGCCTCTTCGGCAGAAGAGGCTTCACCAGGGTAACGAGGCAAACCTGTGCTTTTCAGTGTGTGCCTCTAGAGCTGTTTTGAGTTCTGGAAGTGATTACTGACCAGGTGGGGGAACAGACGCATAGCTAATTCTGGAACACTACAGCAAGAGCATAGAATGCATAGAAAGAGAATTGAATGCATAGACAAGCAGACAAAAACCTGCCCTTTGTCTCTAAAGGGAGAAATAGCAACCGTGCATTCCATTTGAGCTAGAAAAACCTGTTTGTCAGTCAGTCCAACTGCCCAGAATTCCTTTGGCCTGAGTGCATGTTTGCCTGGACCCACATTCACCGGGGCACGTCAGAGGGCCCGGCTTTTCTGAAAAGCCAAAGGGCTCCTTTACTCAGATGTTCAAATCTTCCAAGCATATGCTTCTGGAGAGGGTGTGGCCCAACTGCCCACAGTGGCATCTGCTGCAAGCCAGCAGCGTGTGGTGAGCAGGTTGCCCACCAGCCTCTCTGATACCATTATCAAATCCACGGCTGCCAGCTGGTAAAAGCAATGCAGACCTAATCAGATACCCTTCCCCTCCTTGAGAATGCACTTGGCATTCTAAAAGCAACGTTTGGTTTCCTACCCCATTGACTTGCAGAAGCTGGAGTCTAACCTTAAAGGTATCGAATCATCGCGTCTGGTATTTCTGCATCTCTGAAATTCTGGCATACACTGAGTCTGCTTTGGAAATTGCAGATTCAATGGATAGCCCTGTGGTGAAGCACACCAAGTAAAGAGCTCTCCCCTCCCCCGCCAGCTCCTAGAGCCGCGTCTCAGAAGGCTGCTGAGAGAAGGCAGCTCTAGGTCTGGCCTATTAGACCATTGCACCCTTCACTGCAGAAATTCAGACGCGTCACTGACACTTCCTGATTTTGCAGCCAGGGGTGCTGTGCTGTTTCTGGGGTGCGTCCTTCATGTACTTCAGCTGCCATGCATCTGAGGCTCCGGATCTTTGAAGGCAAAATGTTTTCCTCAATGAGTTTATCAATTGTTAACTTCAAGCATCATACTGATTATAATAAAGCCCCTGCATTTCTTCTCCTGGTTTGATTTTCCTTATTTTTAGGGGATTTTTCTTTTACATTTTACTGGAGTTGTTAGGTGGTTTCTATAGAAATAAGAACATTCGTGTGTGATGAGTATTTTCACAAATTGTTTCCCAGATACAGAGTCGAAGTTGGACATGTGGCACTTCAAGTCCAATCACCCACTTTCAAATGTCCTAAAATGGAAAAGCTTCAGGCAGTTGATTAAAATGTCTTACTTGGGCCTAGCAGCTGGCCCTGTGCTAGTCGTCCTTTGGGAACAGACTTACGAAGGAATTATAAGCAGGAATCCCAGGGGTGGCTGTGAGCAGCTTTTGACAAACAAGGCATCTGCCTTTCTTCAAAGGTCTCCTGTAACCTGTATGAATAGGATACAAAAATAATCACAACTATTCAGCCTCAAGATCCAGAATCAGGTCACAGATCTGCACTGGGTTGGGGAGAGGCGGGAGAGGGAACTCCTGGCATTTTCTCACCCAGTACCCTATTTTCTCACCCAGCGAGGACCTGGGGTGACTTCCAACCTGGAGTGCTGGCTCACATGCACACAAGCACACGCCTGAAGCAGAGGAAAACTGTTGCCCATCCTCAGTCCAGGTTCTTTCACAAGCTAGGTGTGGACGCATGTGAGCCTGCGTGTGCTTTGGGGAGCAGAACTTCAGGGTGTGACAAGCCCCCAACTTGAACAAGAACCAGCCAGCTGTAGAAACGCCACACCTAGGCACCTTGAGAGGGGGCAGGGCTGCAGGGAGGGGCGGGAGTGGAGAGGCAGTGCCAGCCCCAGCAGGTTTTTAATTGATAAATTATTTTTGAAACATCTGCCGCCTGCCTCAGTGGCTCGGGTGCTCTCCTACAGTTCTGCAGCGTTTCCTAACTTCACAGTTGCTATGCTGCTTACACGCTTCTTACAAACCAGAGTGAACCTTTTTCTCCAAGACCTGGCATCCTGCTGGCCTTTGCAGTATGAAAAAAACAACCACCAAGGCATTGCATAACCCTCCCAGGAGGCAGCTACAGCCATGTGCTCCTGAAAGACAGAGGCGGGTGTGGGTGGTGACAGTTAACCAGGAGACTCTGAGTACTTGCAATTTCCTCCACAGTTGTATGAGCCCGGATTCTCTGGAGAAACAACCGGCAGGATGTGAATAGTAGGTAGGTAGGTAGGTAATTAGTTCTAAGGCATTGGCTCAAATGATTTAGGAGGCCAGCAGGCAAGTCCCAAATCTACAGGATGGGCCCGCAGCCTGGAGACCCAGAGAAGAGCCAGTGTTGCAGTTCAAGTCCAAAGGCATCTGCTGGCAGCATTTTCTTCTTACTCAGGAACTGGGGCAGGGAGAGGTCAGTCTCTGTTCTATTAAAGGCCACCAACTGGTTTGATGGGGTCCACCCACATTATGGAGGGCATTGTATTTCACTCAGAGTTCATTAATTTAAATATAAATGTCAACCAAAAACACCCTCACAGAAACACTTAGAATAATATTGGACCACCTGTCCGGGAACAATGGCCTAGCCGAGCTGACATGTGACATGAACCCTCATCACACGAGTTGCCTGCAGCTTGTGTTCTTCAGACCCTCGGGGCACCTGGAATCTTTTTTTACTTTGACCACATTGAAGCATCTATACATCTCACCACATTTTGTCCAACGTTTAAGTTCCTCTTCCCCAAACAGACTTTCTATAATTCGATTAAGGGCACTTAGAACAAGAAAATTAATTTTTTAAATATTTTTCATCCTCCCCTACAACCCTAGATATTATTATAAATTCAACTGCCATGCCTTCAAAAACATCCAATTTGTCAGCTGGAAAAGTCCCAATGTGATATAATCTGGAAGATTTGGAACTCTACCCAGAAGCCCTGAATGAGCTTTTTGATTACATTTCAGCATTGGCATTCTGTGCTGTTGAGGGTCACCTAAAAGAGCCCAACATTTTGTAACACAAAAGCTCAGTTTTTGCCCAATTTGCCAGAAACCCACTTGTGTCGTTCTTCATGTAGCGATAGTTAGAGAATAAGGAATGTGCTTGGAGTTCTAATAACAGTCATTATCTCTAGGGCAGTGCCTTCCACCTGGGGGCGATGTGACCCCCAGGGAACATCTAGCAATGTCTGGAGACAGCTGAGGACTGGGGACAGATGCTAGTGGGCAGCGTCTACTGAGCAGAGGCCAGGGTTGCTGCTAAAAATCTTACAATCCACAGGACAGCCGCCACCACGAAGAATTATCCACACCAAAATGTTGACAGTGTCAAGGCTCAAAAACCTTAATGGTCCTGTTCTAGAAGTCCATGACATGCAATGATACACTAAACAATTAAAAGGCCAATTCCCCTCATCCTGGAATCTTGTGGGGGAAATAATATGTGTGTTCAGTGGCAAGGACACTGAAGTGGAAGCAGCTAAAGAAACTCAAGCTGTGTCTGCATTTCAGTCCCTGGAGCAGAAAATAGCAAATTGCTATGATGCAGATTTGGTCCCCAATGCAATGGAAATTTTTAGACAAAGCGAATCTTTTCCTTCAGGGAGGCATGCAGCAGTTCTACGGCATCAGGGCCGTTTTCCCAGCCACCAACACAAAGAAAAACAGAGATACATGTGCCTCGGTGGCCTCCCCAGCACACTTACCTCAACAGCCACCACAGACACACGGGCTTTTGTCTCAGCGCCCTAACTGTTCTCAAAAGAAGGTCTAGAAATCTCGGTCCAAAAGATACAGCCTATTTTCCAAGATGGACCGCGAGTGTCTCAAGCCAATTAACCTCAGGATTATCAGTAGATAATTCTGTTTTCAGTATTACTTTGTAATTAGTTTTGGTTTGGTTTTTTTGTTTGTTGTTAACAGATCAGTTATTTAATTAGTTTTTTCCAAAGAAATTTAGAACTACATCTTGTGAGGCTAAAGCCCATTTGTAAGAGCAAACACAGAGCGGAGGTAGCCCTGGGGCTGAGGAGCAGCTTTGGGTTTTGGCAGAATTTCCGCATCCCCGGTTTTCTGATCGACATTGCGTTGCTCTGTAATCTCATATTTCTCTTTCCCGGTGTCGAAGATTCTCCCCCTCCTGTTGTCTGGGCTTGCAAAGCTTCTTCGTCTTGAAATAAGTGTCAGTGAGATGCTTGTAATTAGTTTTGTAAGTGAAGAACAAAGGAGAAAAATTGGTGTCTCTCTGCAGCTAAGCATGGGGTGAAGGGCAATGAAACAGGTATAGCTAAAGTTTTTCAGACCAGAGAGTCAGCTCACCTTGCATCCACGTCCCCCCCCACCCCCCAGCACCCCTCCACAAATCCTTGACTCCACCACAGAAGGAGGAATAAAAGGCTAGCTGTGAACTCTTGAAGAATGGGGTCATTTCCTAAACTCCTGGCACTTCCCCATCACCCGACTACCTAGACTGTAGACTTGGGACACTAACATCCTTTCTATCCCTTGGACACTGAAGATGTTCAGTGCAGCTTTTAGCTGCAACATGTACAACAAAGATGACATCATACGGGACCAGAAACGAACAAACAAATACATTTCACAGCATGAGATGAAACAAAAGTTTGCGGAAGCCACATGCTTTATCATAAAAATCTCTGCCTTGGGTGCCAATGATGCCTGTGCCTCAGTACGTCAGTTGCCTAGAAACTTTCAGGTTCAGTCACTTCCGAAAAGCACTATTTCAGGGTGCCGTCGCTAACTGGAGAAGCCGTGTGACTACAGAAGTCACTCGGTGTAAATGAGCCCCACTTTCAATAGGTTCAGACTCATCCTAATTCTGATCACCAAAAATAAAGAGTATGAGATGCCGTATCATAGCAGAACCGGAAAGCAAAGTAGAAGCCAGAGCACTGTGAGTGAGCCTCCATCCTCACCCAATGGGACCAGTGCGAGAAACCCACATCCTGACACGTGCCTCTTCTCAGACAAGTAAATGTAAAACGGGGCTTAAGAAGACAGATGTAGGAGTAGAAAGGCTCTCTGAACAAAAATAACAGTAACCGCCTCCGTCCAAAAAAAGCTTAAAAAACAAACCCCAAGAAACAGAGTTTGGAGTAGCCACAGTCAGTTTTACATAAAGACAAAAAGAAACTCCCTCAGATGATGTGTGAGGCCAAGTCACAGACGGTTAACCGCCCTGGGATGATGCTAAGCCCATCGCGACAGTTAAAACAACTAATGAAATCCCTCATACATTTACTGTTTGGGCTTCACAGCTAAAGCTTTTCTCATGCCTTGATGCTATTTTTCTTTCAACTTAGTAGGTTACGTTATTTAACGACCCTTATAGAGGCTCTGGGCATGTCAAAAGGATCCCCAAGGGAAAGTTGCCCTGGGAAACACCAAAGCCAGGAGGTCCTGACTTGGAGGCACAAAGCTGTGCAGTGTCTAAAGAGAGTGGGCATGGATTTGATAAGCAGGTATTTTCCTCAGGAACAATTAGATAACCTCAATGTAAGACGATGGTAAAGAGGCATCCATTAATTAATACTGTGTTTAAACTATATAAATTTCACCAGAGTTACACAATTTTTCATGAATTGCAAAGGCATCGAAGTATACAGATTACCCTCAGGAGTAGATTCTGGACCTGAGTCACCATGACCACCACCACCACCACCACCACCACCATCACTATCCTCAGTCACCATCACCACTACCACTTGTAGGAGACCAGCCCCCCTCAATGGCAAACATTTACTGCAAAATAACTTCCTAAAATCCATGCTAAACCTTCCAAGGATGAGTGTAAACAGTTCAAACACGTTTGCCTTTTCACTTGTAAATATCTCTCTTCTGTGATGTGATTAGCAGCATTGGCTCCTTTGTTTTCTGTAAAAAGTAACACCTGAAGCAACCTGTGCATAGTAAATGAGGACCATCAGTTAATGTGCCGAGAAACCCAATAAAGGCCGCAGCTTTTGCCCCCCCTTGAGAGAAAAGCCATGCTGTCCCTTTTCCTCCACAGGACTCGGTAGTCTGCGTGAATGTCTCATTTCCTCCATAATGACACAGACACTGCGGGCTAGTGTCCACATCAATCACTTTAACCACCACCACCATCACCACCATCATCATTTTCCACCTTATATTTAATAAGCAATTACTATATGCCAGTCACTCACAGCCATTCTACCTGGTAGACATTGTTATGGCTGTTATACAGATGAAGAAAGAGGATTAATGTGGTAAAATAATTTACACAGCCAGTAGGTGGCCCTTTATTGTCATTTCCACACTCAATTCATTACCATCCATCTAATTCCCATCCCTACTCGGACCAATCAGGCCATCTCTGGTGTCCTCCGTCTTTCAGAGCTCAGATATTCTTCAGCCTACATGGCTCTCATCAACCAGCAGAAGTTATCCCAGGTGGCGGTAGGGCCCTGGAGGTAAAGAAGAGAAGAGTCCTCAGGTTGCCAATTAGATTTGGAGACGGTTGGGTCCTGCTTATGTAATGGAGCCCAGTGAACTCTGAACAGTGATGCTCAAGTGAGCTATCCCGATTGGCAGCACTCCACAGACATCGTCACATACGGATGGCAGGGGACAACGCATCCTCAGGACAATGGGAGTTCCACATTGGGGACCCTCCTAGACTGCCCCCATACATCTTCTCCTTTGGCTGATCTTAGTGTGAATCCCTTCCCTGTAATAAATGAGTAAAGTAGCCTTCCATGAGTTCTGTGAATCCTTTTAGGAAATAATTAAACCTAGGTGTAGTTTTGGAAATCCAGTCCCCCCAACCTTGAGGTTGGTGTCAGAAGTGAGAAGTCTTGGGACCTGTGCCACCATACCTCACAGTTCAGCCCTGGGTACCAGTTGTACCCATAAACCTCTTGGGAGACAGAGATGAGGACCCAAGCACCAAATGACCACCCTGGACCATCTTGATCCCCAATTTGTTACGGAGCTGCCTATGACCAAAGCCCCTTTCACAGGGGAACAGATGAGCCCTGAGGATCAACAGGCCATTACTCTCTAGATGCTTGGTCTAGAAAGAGACCCAGATAAGACTCTCTTGTGCACTCCTTAGTTGGGAAGGAAGCAGGGAAAGAAACCATGGCCATGGGCTGGGCCTGGGGAGCAGGCCATGTGCATTTCTCGCCCCAATTTCCTGAACCACCCTCTGTCCACGCCTTCTTAAGAAAGCAGCCTGATTTCTATGCATTAATAGTAGAGAGAAGAGAAAGTCAAAGTAATTGAATGCTTTGTTGCTTCTATTCCTCGATTTCTCAAGGTAGTGCCATGCTCCACCTTCCTGACCTCTCACCCTGAGAGCACCGGCATGGACCAGGGGTCAGGACTACCAGGTTACTGTGCTAAGTAACACTTTCAGCATCACAGGCTGACACTCAAGGCTCTCACTGCTTCATGGAAGGTCTACTTTCCCTCTTTGCCTGCTCTTGTAAGTGTTTGATGTCCAGAGAACAAGCTAGCAGCTACCATCCACCTCACTAGTGCTCCCCCCCCCCCACTTCCCGCTTAGAAGGTCAGGGAACAGGCCTTTTAGGTAGGCTTCATACTCAACTCTGGGAAGAAATGATGGGCTTCTCCTAGGGGCTGTTCTTCTTCCTTCCCATTGTAGTTAGAAAGACCTTGACCCAGTCAGTCTGGGTGCTGCTCCTGGCACTGAGGCCACCCCAGCATCTAAGCCACACACAGATGACGCAGTCCATAAACCGTGACTGCAGTACAGCCCTGGGCAAGGAGCAGGGACACCCCTATACCTGCTGCAAGACCATGTGTGGGCCGAGGCAAATCACTAGAAATGGGGCTCCCACAGGGCCTGGGGCTAACAGGCTCTGCCTGACTCTCCTGGGGGAAGACTTCTAATGGAGGCTGTTAGAACCCAGAAGGCCGCTGAAACACGTCTGTCCTCATCCCCACTGCAAGCCGTATTGTGCTGACCCATCTCCCCTGAGGATCACTGGGGTTCCTGAGGGGCATTCCCAGCCCCTTGGAGGGTATGGAGGAAAGAAGAGCTGGAGAACCCCTGAGGACTGTCAGTCAAGGGAGTGAGCACGGAGTCTGTGCTCACCGTGGCCCCCAGCGTCTCTCTGGCCGGGACTGGCACCAGGCACCAGTACAGCTTTCATTCAGAGATTGATTCTTCAAGAAAATGTGTAACGTTGCCAGGATCACAAAGAAAGCATGCAGCAAAGCCAGGACTGGACACCGTCTGTCTGTCCCCAAACACCTTTCCCCACACAGCTCAGAATATGTGTATTGTCGTTTGGTTTAATTAAGCCAGCCAAGCATCTTCTTCCCCGTATGCTTTTCTGGGAGAACAGCCAGGCTGAGTCTAATAAAGCAGAGTATCTTCCACATTTCTACCAAGCTGCTTTAGCTGGCTTCCATTGTCATTTAACGTCCTCCTAGCCAAACACCTTCATCAACATGGCCTAGTAAGCCATGTCCCAAGAGGCATCTGGTAGCAGGACAGCCACTACTGTCTCAGCCAGTGGGAGCAGCTGATGGCGGCTCAGTTTTCTGACTCCTAGGCAGACGGACTGAGGAGGTTGGTGGCAGCCCAGGTGTGCTTTGGACCTCTCCGCCAACTCCTGTTTGTCTCCAGGAACAGAGTGGGCCCCTGGGAATGACCTCTAGACATCTTGATTGTCCAGTGTGGGACGTTCAGCCACTCCCCTAACCTTAGGGCAAGAATCCTCCCTCCCCAATGAAGTAAGAGGCTATCAAAACAATGCAATCAGATTGCAGTAGATGGGGTGGTGGGGGTAAGAACAGGAAGGAGGAAGTGTCATAAAAGCCGGTTTTGGCTTCAGCACCTGAATAGTGTTGGAGCCACGCACTCGATGAAGAAGCTGAAAAAGAAACAGTTGAGGAGGAAATCATGGGCTGCCTGGAAAACAGTATGGCGGCGCCTCAAGAAATGAAAAATAGAACTACCGTATGATCCAGCAATTCCACTTCTGGGTGTTTAACCAAAGAAAATGAAAACACTAACTCAGAAAGGTATATGCACTCCCATGCACATTGCAGTGTTATTTACAACTTCCACGACATGAAAACAATCGAAGTGTCCATCGATAGACGAATGGATAGGGAAGACGTGGTGTGTGCATATACAATGAAGTGTTATTCCGCCATAAAAAGGAAATATTACTGTTTGTAACAACATGGATGGCTCTTGAGGGCATTATGCTAAGTGAAATAAGTCAGACCGAGAAAAGACAAGCACAGTATGACCTCACTGATATGTGGAATCTTAAAATAAAACTCACAGATACAGAGAACAGATTGCTGGGGGATAGAGGTAGGGGGTGGATGGCGAGAGAAATGAGGTCAGAGGGTACAAAGTTCGAGTAATAAAATAATAAGTCATGGGGATGTAATGTGCAGCATGGTGACCACAGCTAATAATACTGTCGTGTGCATTTGAAAGTTGCTAAGAGAGTAAATCTCAGAAGTTCTCATCACACGAAAAATTGTAGCTCTGTGTGGTGATGGATGTTAAATGAACTTATTGGGGTGATCATTTCACTATATATACAATATCTAGTCATTATGTTGTTCCCATGAAACCAATATTATGTTTTATGCAATTAAAACGAAAAGAGCTGCCTTTGGCTCGTGCTAGCTTTGCAATACCCACTCCACACCCTGATGGGAATATTCACCACCTGTGTGAGCGGCCTAGCAGGGTCAGCAAGCTTTCTCTGTAAAGGGCCAGAGAGCAAATATTTCAGGTTCTGTGGGCATACAGCCTCTGTCACAACTACTGAACTGTGACCTCGGAGAGTAGAAACCGCCATAAACAATATGTCGACCAGTCATTCCCAATATAACTGCATTTATAGAAAGGGAGTAGCTGGATTTGAACTAGTGGGCTGTAGGCACCTGGCCTAGAGGAGCACGTGGGCACAGTCACAGCTGAATACCCAAACTGGTTCAACAACCTCTAGCTGGTATTTAAAGCCAAAGGCTATTGAGATGGCCCAGGCGAGGATACAAAAAGAAGATAAAACTGGCTTCTAGCCGTCAGGGGTCAGGTAGAGGAGGGACTAGTAACCGCCGGGTGGCCAGCAAGTGGGAGAGCACTAGAGAGTGAGGGTGAGGAAGAGGGCCTGGGGGGGCACAGAGTTTAGGAAGCACGCAGTCCCGGGCTCCCAGTGTTTCCAACGGGGTTGGCGGGGGCGGCGTTGCAGGTTGAGTGTGTTCCCAAAGAGATATGTTGAAGTCCCTTGTGATTGTGACTTCTTTTGGAAATAGGTTCTTTGCACATGTAATTAAGTTAAGACAAGTTCATACTGGATTAGAGTGAGCACTAATTCTTAGACAAAGAGGAAAAGGTGGGCACAAACACACACGCAGAGGGAAGATGGCCACGTGGTGACGAACGCAGACAGAAGCTGCCACGAGCCAAGGGATGCTGGCAACTACCAGGAGCCTGGGAGAGGCGAGGAGAGGTCCTCCCTGGGGCCTTCACGGGGAGCATGGCTCTGCCCACCCCTGATTCGGACTTCCGGCCTCCAGAACCACGAGGGGGTACTTCTGTTTCTGTGGTTTGAAGCCATCTGAGTTTGAAGGAATTTGTTGTAGCAATCACAGGAAACCAACACAGGTGAGTGTATTTCTGACATTTTCCAGGTTGCTCATGCAGGGAAAACACTGGCGCTTAGAAAACCAGCGGTTTCTGTACCTGCAGAGGTGAATCTGTCGGCTCGAGGAGATTATGGAAGTTGTCACATTATCTCAGGGCCTGAGACCAGGACTAAAATCAGTGTGTAGAATTAGAGAAACACAGGCTGGCACGGGCGGGGGGGGGGGGACGGTGGGCCCAGCACCTGCACAGCAGTGGGAGGGAAAGGAGGGTTGCTTTTGCCAACCCAACCTATGACCTCTCACCCCTCAAAGAGCATCATGCACTTCAACAAGGGAGGAGGAGGAGGAAGCAGGAGGTCCATTCCAGTGAGGTTTGGCCAGGAAGGAGGTCAAGTCCGCACCTTTCAGTGAGCCCTCGGGACAGTTGGCAGGTGAAGCTGGTCCCTTCTGGGGCAGCCCAGGCACAGGGGGTGAAAAGGCAGTGGAATGACTCTAGGCCCCAGTCCAAGGGACTCCTTTGCCCAGGTGATATGGGAAGCTTTGAAGAACCTTTGTTTACCCAAACCCCAAACACCCCAGAAAGAGCAATAGGGCCATTTGGGAAAGCCAACGGCAAGATATTCACAAGGGCTAGGACTAGCACCCCCGCAGTTAGAACTAATTTCCGCATTTAGCCTTTGTCCTCTGCTTCTGCCACGTAGGTATAGGGAGCCTTATAGCTAGAACTAACTTCCGCATTCCGCTTCTGTATCCCGCTTTGCCACATAGACAGGAAGACCCCGTAGACTATATAAACCCCAAGAATCCTTTGTTCAGGGCTCAGAATTTGGAGACTGACTCCTCTGCGCCCATGCATGTTCATAAACCTCGTACTCCAGAATCCCTCAGTGTCTGGTTGCTTCATTTTCCTGTAACACAGGAATGAGGACATTTTGCAACCTCTTGCACTGCCGGGTGACAACCTCCCCACCACAATCCAGGTGCCTTGAAACTTCTTGTTTCTGGTGGCCCAGAGTGTGGCCCTGACTGTGGCCCTATACAGCTTCCCAGCTAGGCTCTTGGCACTGATAAAGCCTCTCCTTTCAATAAGAGTTAATGAAAAGTTGGAATCATATCCTTACAGCTGACTTCTTGATTTTCTCCTTTTTTAAATGTTTTTGAAGTACCAAGACAGATTTGAGTTTGAGGGTTTTGTTTTATTTTATTTTATTTTAGCCAGGAAAACATAAGGGAGAGCAGTGATCTGTGGGACCTGTGATCTGGTGACTTTGCTGCAGGGGCAGTGTGACCGGGGTGGGAAGGGACGCTGCAGGCAGCTGACAATTTACCTGAACAATTTGCATATCAATGTGTTTTGTCAGCAAGACTGGAGGTTGCCAGGCCACTTTTAATGTCCCCACTGCTGGAAGCCAGCCCAGTCACCATCAAGGGAGATAGCAGGAATGGCCTGCTAGGGGCAGTGACCATGTGAGGAGCCTCAGTGAGGGGCAAGGGCTACTGCAGAAGCTCTTGCAAGGGTGACGTTCTTGGTCACGTGACTGTCCGAGAAGGGCAGACGTTGCTCTAGAGTGGGGGTGCCACCAGGGGCACAATTTAGGCCTCCCCCACGGCACTCCTAGCTTCCATGATAGGGAACTTTGAGTTTCAGGGTTGTGCGGTATCAGTAGGGAAAATGAAGGAGACGGACCACCTTTGCCTCCCCCACTCACTTTTCCGGTCCCAGTTCTCAGACGTTTTGGACACATCTGTCCCTTGTACGTTACCTTCCTATTTACCAGTGTTTCCACCATAACGCACACACATCCTCTGCTCTTTACAAACAACAGATACAAATAATCTCCAGTAGCAACTGTGACCTAGAACAAAGTTTTATTTAAAATTGTACTTTTTATTTAGGGCCTTCTTTAAAGGTAATTATAATGTTTGATAAGTAGGATTAAGATTTTTAATGCCTCAGACATTTCAGATGCAGAAGTAGAATTTTCCAAGTAATAGGAGCTGTTTCTGTTTTCAGTCCCATCAAACAAAACTTAAGTGATGAATTGTGTGTGAACATAATTTTTAGGGATAGAAAGAGAAAAACAAAGTTCCTATAAATCAGAAGAAAAATATAAAAGAAAAATAGCTAATTTGGGGGTAGGAAAAGTCTTAAAAAACACAAACTGCAAACATTTCTTAAAAATACTTTGACAAGTTTGACTAAATCATAATTTTAAACTTTCATATGAGATACCTGAAAGAGAAGTGGTAAGATGGGAGAAAATAAACACAATATGTCATAGAATGATGATCCAAAATTTGTAGCAAACTCTACAGATCGGTAAAAATAACACCAAAAAACAAAAGAAAAATTGAAAAACAAATATAACTTAGAAATTTTTATAGCAGGACACATGAAAAGATGCTCAACTTTGCCAATAATTGGGAAAATAAAAATTGAAATGAGATAGTTATGTAACTCTCAGATTGGCAAACATCAGGAAGTCTGATGAACAGCATGTTGCTGCAGGTGCCAAACAACCTCTTTTGTCCGTGGCCTTCGGGCAAGTACTCAGCAGCCTTTGAAAAGGTCGACAGAGCAGTGACTATTGAAATTAAACTGTCTTCCCTTCTACCTGGCAAACCCCTTTTACACTCCGGTCTTAGAAAAAGAGTCAATTGTGTATACCAATAGGAAAGTTTGAGGCTCTTCATTACTTGTAAGAGGTAAGAACTAAAAATGCTGTAACAATCCAACATGAGGCAACGGTCAATGAACCATGGTGCACCGCTACTGAGGGATACCATGCAGCGACCAGCAAGATCCAAGGGCCTAACTCACGCTCTCCCCAGCACGAGTGAAAGCAACTGTACTTACAACAGGGTCTGGTTGGTATGATACCTGAAGGGAAGAAAACACTAAAAATGTATTTCTAGGAGGATGCACAAGTAATTGGCCCCAGGGTCTGTGTCCGGGGAGGATAAGTCACTTTTGAGACCTTATTGTAGTGGTTGGTTGATTTATCCTGTGTTTGAGCATTACTATTTTAGCTGTTAAGAGAAATATAATATTAATTTTTAAATTCTTTAAAACGCTTTCCAGAGACAAGTTTTAAGTAAAGAAAATAAACTAAACAACATTTGCATTATACCATTTTGGTAAAAGAATACTCATAAAAAACTGAACTACATTTTTGTTTCGACTTATGTGTGTAAACACTTGGAACCATGACGGGAAGCTGCCTGTCACCAGTGTGGACATCTGAGAAGAGCTGGGAGGCAAAAAGATTACAATACTGTGTGAGAAAGTATTCATCAGTAACTGGAAAACATTTTTAAAATGCTACCTTTGAAAAATAAAGTGAAACTGAGTCAGAAGAAAGTGCACATTTATTTGAATCAAAATAAGTGACATTAAAAAGATTGGTTTTTTCATTCTTTCATTTTCTAATTTATACATACTTAGGCTTATCTGAATAAAATATTATTTGAATAACATATCACATTATTGTAGCATGAGAATGTTTATTTCACAAATGATTTTTAACTTTGTGGCCACAATTTCCCCATATGTTTATATGATCATGTCTTTTTCTCTATACTTTCTAAACATTAAGTACAGAATTCGTTAGAAGTTAAAAAAAGACTTTTTTCTGCTGAATAATATATCATATTTAACTTAAAATTATTAAGCTTTTGGATATCAAAAACTGAAGCCATCGGGGTCACCTTGATTTGTTGGCCCCAAAATAGCCCTGAGGTCTAAATAGGAAAATACCTTTTAGAAACTAACAAAAAACTCTCCCTTCAAAATAAAGCACTACGATATTTACAGAATTGTATCTGGACTAAATGTTTTTACAATTTCCAGAAACCTGCCAGATTTTCAGAAATGACAATGAAAATCACTTTGCACTCAGAAAACAGAGCTTATATCAAGATCAAACACCCCTGGAAACCAGGCGCCCCGAGCAGAAGTCTGCACACACACCCTCGGACACCAGACAACACCAGGCAGGATGATGTGAGTGAAGAGAATTTTAATGGGATTAGCTTTTCCTGTTTACTTGAATGGGGTGTATTATTCAAATTCCTTAGGATGTTCCAAAGCTTCAAGGGGCTGCTGGGAGCATTTATGGGTATACAGCTTCCTTGTATGGTTTTCATCAAACTTAACAGAGCCGTGCAGCTCCAAACCAGCTTCCAGAACTTCTGCTCCCCCTGCTGTTAAAGTGCTTCCACGTGACTCCCCAGAACTTGACCAACAGCAGGTCAACACCTGCCAGGCTCCACCTGGGAGGGCGGTTCCAGTTTGGTTTCCCTTCTACATTGTCCTTAAAAACAATAGAAAGGGGTCACGTGGTGATGAAACAATGTCTCCCCAAACTCAAACAATGTTATTACCTTTGACTAGAGTATCTAACACTCAGGCAGACTTGGGGAAATCTTAGCACTTCTTAAGGGTGGTTTCTATGGTTAACCTGGTGCCAGTCTTCAGAGCAGTCGGTCCCCACCCATTGGCCACGGCTGAATGCCTAGCAGGGCTCTCCAGGCAGAGTCCTCTCCCGCCTGGGGCCTCTCCATGTCAAGGATGTATCTCAAGGGCAGAGAGACCCAGACCTGGTGAGAGGACCTCACCAAAAAGCTCCAGTATTAGTCACCTGGACAAACACCACCTCTCAAATAAGAGACCTGCATTATGGCATGCTGTGTCGCGTCACATTGGCCAGAGCCCTCACAGTGGCCTTGGGCTTGCAGTCCTCCTGAATACACACCACCCTAGCAGGTCACACCTGACATTCCCTGGGGGCCACAGTGAAGCCACAGCAGCAGTCACCTTTGTGAGCAGAAAGTCAGGTCTCGTTTCAGGTCTTGTGTGGGTGCGTGCGTGCACACTGACCCCTCACCACGCACTGTCCACTCTGACACAGCTCGCCGCTGAGGGCTGTCAGGAAGCTGCAGGGGCCACGCCTTTCACACAAGTCTTACTTCGGACTGGGACAGAGCCAGGGAGTTGCAGCTCGGCATTCACCTGAGCCACTCAAAAGTCAGTTAGCCAATCCAGGTAGTGGTCAGGCTTTCTACTTCTTTCAAAAATCCTCCAGAGGTAGATCTTTAGCCACTTGTTTTAAATGTTAATGAAGGAATGTGAATTCAAGGGCACAGACGGGAGCAGCTGGCTCAAGAGTCACGCACAGGAGCCCAAAACAAGTTCTAGGTGCATCAGGGTGCGTTTCAGGAAGAACCGTTCTCGTTGATAGAGCCTTGTGGCCAGCAGCAGCTTGGCTGTGATGATGTTCTATCCAACTCCAGTCGTTGTCACAAATGTGACTTTGTTGGTTAATAAGGAGTGATTGTGCTCCACCGTCATCCTTTCTTTCCCCAGAAGACCCTGGCCCTCCCAGCAGCTGCCCAATGTGACGGCTAAGTCAAGCCAGCTGCGGGGAAAACCGAGGTCCGGGCCCAGGGGAACAGGCCCTGAGGGTTTCGGTGCAGAATCTAGCACCGAACAGCTAGCTCCCCGCCACGGAACAGAAAGGGTCCCGAGCACTTGCCCAATATTGTAAACAAGAAAAAGTGCTAGCATTTTATCACCTAAAGGACTGGTTGTGACTTGGCGCTTCCAATAGTTTGTAATAAATCTTAATTCTGTCAGCAACAACCATATTGTAATAGAATGGAAAAATGAGCAAGCGTGAATCTCCAGGTGAACCCAGAGGAAAAAATAACACCTAACAGCAGGGCTGTAACTCATTTCACAGAGCAAACTTAGCAAAATTATGAAAAGATGGTCTTCTCTCTTCATGTAGTGTGGACAGGGGGGAAATACAGTGCTCCTGCCAGAGGCTGCAAGAGACAAATCATAGCTCCTTATTAGTCTTGGCTCATTTATTCACCTCTCAGGGATGCTTTTCTTCATAACTTGGTGCCCATGCTTCTTCCCTGGGGACAGCAGGCTTCACATCCACCGGAGGACTAGGGTCGGGCCCCACCTCATGGGATTCAGTTTCACAGATAAGGGCCTTGTCTCCACTCATACTGGACTTCCAGAGACCTGGTCACTCATGACAGCAGGAGGAAGTGGACAGGGGCAGCCTGGAAGGGTCCTTCTGCACCCTTCCCACAGGACTTCCCACGAGTCCCATTTTCCGCCTGACATCATGAAATCTATCCTCTTAGGCAGAATGATTGCGGTTTCCCATCTTCGTGTTCCTGAGGTGGCTCACGCAGCCTGTTGGGAGGAGTGTCAGAAAAGCAGAAGTCCATACTGTCACGTGCTGCATTTCCCTAGCGTAGCTCAAGACAGGACACCCACGTCACTCCAGACGGGCTCTCCCAGTCCTCGCCTCCTCCTTCCCGGCGCTGAGCTCGGTCCTGGTCTGGCCGTGGCACACTTGATCCGCACGAGCAAGTAGAAAACAGTCATTTATTTCACCACACACTCCAGTATCAGATGGGAGGGCGGTATAAGCAGCGAATAGCCCACCTGTGTGATCACAAAGACCACTAGTCCCAGAGGGGGTGAACTTTTTAAAAATAAATACAAGGGTTCCCACCCACAAGAGGCAACTGAGAGGCACTGGAGTGACTCTGCATCCACCCCAGAGCCATTTCAGCTGCCAGGGTCGCTGGTGTCCAAGAACCAGGAAGCCTCAACTGAGGGCGGTCCCCGAATGTCACCCTCAGTGACAGCAGCACTGGTGAGGCCAGAGACATTTCTTTTGTCTAGTTTAATTCTAATTCACACAAACACTAAAAAATATTAAAATATACTTCAACTTTGCTCCTAACTACGTTTATGTATAAATCCCTGAGAAGGTACCTGTCAACTTGAAATTTACTATTTATAGTTAATCAACATCAGAGTACATGCAGACACCATACTCTGCTCTCTGTACATGGGGTAGGGAGTGTCGTCATCTGTCGGGAGAGAAACCTAGGACTCCCTGCCTAGAACAGGGTGGGGACTAAATTCTAAAGCAAGTGCACAGACGCTGGAGAATCTGCTCCTCATTTACTGTTGGGTGTTTGGAGGTCACGACATGATTATTTAACAGGGACGCCATGTGCCTCTCATTACGGCCTTGCTTTTCTGGCCTATTTAGACCTCAGAGTAGTGGGGCTAGGGATGAGCTAGGCACTTAGCCAAATCTGAGGAGAATGGGCAGAGGAAGAAAAGACAAGTGAGGCAACAAAGAGGAGGCAGAGTGGGTGGCAAAGAAAAAAAATGTGACAAAGCCACAAAGACATGAAAATCTGAGGGGGCCCATCAGCGCCCCTGCCCCTGACGCTGGAGGGCAGGGGCAGGGAATGACCCTGAGAGAGACAAGGCAGCCAGCCATTCAAAGCAACAAAAATACATAAACACAAAAAAGTGGTCTTAAACAAAACGCCAGATAGGACCAGCAGGGAGACTGCAGATGCTTTCACCTTGAGAACCAGCCCTCATCTCATCCAAGGGGACTTGGCCAATCCAACTATTGGCCACCAGGGTCACCTGCAGCCAACTACTACCAGTGATGCTTAAGGGGGTCCAGACCTCTGAGCCATTCTTCTCGTGCCTTTCTGGGATGAGGGAGAACTCACTACAATCTGGATTTAAAAGCTGAATTATCACTACAACTATTCCCCATCAGTTCAGGTGCACTGTGCAATATTGAGGGTTTGGGGGAGGTAAGTATGAGATCCCTGATGGCTCATTGCCTGATGGTGCTGATTGGGAAGGGACAGAGAGAGGCCAGTACCACTCCCACTCACAGCACGAGACAGCTGGGCATTGGCCCCAAAGTAGCAGGGAGCACAGTTTGACCTGCGAATCCAGGAATATTATAAAGGCCTTCTAAATCCACCAGTAATACTTTAAATCTAGAGCTTCTCAGCAGGATACTATTTAAATAAAGTGCTGTCAGTAGTGCATATGTGACATTCTCTACAACCTACATGGCCAGTAGAATTTTTCAGTGCTTTATAGATTTAGGGGAAAAAAAAAAGTGTGGACAGGAAGCTCCCACCGAGAGCTTGGGGCCGGGGGCAAATCCTATCCGTGCTCTGCCCAAGTCCCCACAGCCTGGAAACCCTACAAAGTCAGCGTGAGGAATAACTGAGCCTCGGGACAGTTACCAAAGGAAAAAGGAAAGTTCGCACCGGGAAATCTTTGGAACTGCGTCTGGAGTGGCGAGCCACCCAGCCCACTCAAGGAGAGTTCGCCTAAATCAAGTCTGCTCAGAGTCAGCTCTCATCCCTGTTCCTCTAGAAGGTACTGCCCCCCAACTCAGTAGTTTTCACTCTGGGTCCCTTCTTCTTTTTGCATTGTTTCATATTTTAAGAACATCTGAATTCAATTTATCAAAGAGCACATGACTTGATTTTGTATTTCTAGTAATAATTTATTAGATTTGCCCCTGTTTTGTTAAGAAGGTTTTCCTCTTTTATCTGTTTTTGAATATGGTAAAGATTTAGTATCCAGCTTATCTAAAATCCCTTGCTTAAAATGAGCTTAGTTCTAGCAATAAATACGTTTCTCTATGCACCATTTCATGCTTTGGCAATAGGTTTTTCTTCATTATTATTAGTGTATAAATAAGAGCTCGAAAAATAAGATACAAGGCAATCTGATTCCTGTCTCACTAGATCATTTTGCTGTAAAAATGCCTCCACCAACAAATATTTGGTGTCACGTAATGAAATTAACAAGAACTGACAGGGCTATGTGCACCCAGAATGAACAGAAAAGGCAAGGTCGAAAACAAAGAGCAAAATGGGGGAGAACACCACAAGTTCTGTATGAAATCATAGTGATATCACAAATGATTATTGCTAGAAACAGTATTTTAAACAAACGCTCTTCAGAAAAATGCATTAAAACTGTCTTAAATACGAACAGTCCCACCATCGGTAAAATGTTGCAAATTTTATCACGATTTAAAATACAAAATTATACAGAAAATGCCCTTTGATAAATTGCTTTTAAAATTTTTTTCTTGAGGTTCTAAATGTAGACTCTTAGGCAAACTGCCCACTAGGTGTACTGATTGCTAGGGGAACTGGTTTTAGGCAAAGCGATTTTTGCTATGCCCACCTCACTCTCGGATGCAGCCTGAACAAACGGACAGCTCTCTGGCCTCGCAGAGGATACTGTCCCGGAGGGCCCTGAGCAGCGAGGGTGGGCGGGAGGTGCACCCTTGCTGGTGCTGAGCCACGCAGCCTCCCCACGGCCCCCTCAGCCCCCTCGGCCCCCTCTTGGGGCTCCGGGTAGCACAGCATCCAGACCCAGCTCCCCTCACGTCCTTTTCCTCCAGGGCGCCACCCTCCGCTCCTTCTCTGCTGCCGCCACCCGCTGCTTCTCCGCTTCTTCCGCCTTCCTCCTTTCCTCTTTGGCCTCCTTGTACCTCCACTTGGGGAGCTGCAGGTGGGAGCTGTCCTTGGTGCTGCCCTTCACGGGCACCCGCTCGGGCTGGAAGGTGGGCGCAGGCGCCTTGGTGATGCGCACCCTGGGGATGACCATGCCCGACCGCATGCTGTTCCTCCTCGGCAGATGTAGGGGCAGGAGACTGGCCTTCCGTGGGGCACCTGGCTGCTGCAGAGACCGGGGGCTGGCTCTCTGGGCCCCCTCTCTGGAGACGCCCCCAGAGTGGGAGGTCCGGATTGGCTCCCCGGTGGCCTCCGCTTTGTCCCTCTCCTGGGTGTATGTGTCCAGGGCCCCAGGAGCCCCCAGGATTTCCTGCACTGCTAGCCGCCTTTTTCCCACACAGGGGGGGTTCTCAGGGCACACGGTCTGGCAGGCAATGGCCACAGCAGGACTGTAGAGACTCGTGGTCATCCTGACCATGTGGTCCAGGACCCCTCCATCCTCCAGGCCCTGGCGTGAGCGGGGAGTCAGCGTGGACCGCACAAACTTGGTGAACTTCTGCAAGCAGTTTTTGGAGTCTGCAGACTTCGAAGGCCCCTCGAGGGGCAGCGGCAGCTCTGGTTTGTAGCTTTCCCCAAACTGCTCCGGGAAGGGTCGCTCCAGCAGCCTCTGGATGAGGTGCACCGCCTCCACCCGCCCCGTGTACATGGCCCACTCCCGCGGCGACATCCCGCGGCGGGGGTCCCTAGCGTGGACATCTGCCCCTGAAAAACACAAAACACAAACTGTTATGAGTGGAGGCAACAAGGGCTTTTCCCTTCCACAGACAAGAAAAAAATCACTGGAATGAAAACAAAGGTCAAACTTCCAAATAACAGAATCTACTCTAGCCAGGTGGATGAACCTGCCTCTGACCGGTACCTGCTGCATTTACCATTATAATACAAGGGCACCATTACGTGCACCATTTAATGGCTTGTCTTTCCTAAATGAAACTACCTGAAGTCAGCACCTCGGTCTTGGAATTTTTTTAAAAATGAGATTTCATGGCTTTCCATCAATGGCGAGATGACGACAACAAAGGTGCTGTGTGAACATGGGGCGGATGCTGCTAGAAGGTTCTGAAACGTCTAACAGTCACAGTCACCGGCATTCATTTACCACCTCGCCTTTCCCTCCCAGACCCTGTGAGGGTGGCTGTGGTCATTGTCACAGAACTGTGAGGCCGTTCACGTCTCTGGTGCGGAGGCACCTCTCACTTGTTTTTGTTTCCTCAACACACAACGTCCCGGCTAGTAGGCAGCATACATTTAGTAAAGGGTTGTTACGGAACAGATGGTGGTCGCAGTGGGCGGGGGGCCAGCTTGAGGCCTCGGAGCTGGTGAGAGAGCAGGTCTCCTGACCCTCCGCCCCATGCTCTTCCCCCACCGCACAGGGGGCGGTCCCTTCCTGGGGGACGGTGTTCTGAGTCAGCCTGGCCATGCTCTAGTTCAGGGATTTAATCAAACAGAAATCTAGGTGTGTTGTGAGGGTAGTTGGTAGATGTGGTTAATGTCCACGCGCAGTTGACTTGTAGTCAGGCAGACTACATGAAATAATGTGGGCGGGCCTTGTCCAATCCATTAAAGGCCTTAAAAACAAAAGCTGAGTTTTCTGGAGAAGAGGGACTTTGGCTTCAAGACTTCAGCGGCAGCTCCTAAACCCGTGTCTAGTCCCCTGGCCTGCCTATGGACGTCGAGCTTGTCAGCTTTCCAAACCACATAAGCCAATTCCTTAAAACAAACCTCTTAATAAAAGAAACCTCTTAAAATATATCCCCCATCAGTTCCGTTGTCCTGGAGAATGCTGACTCCTCCGTCTCCATAGCCTCACTTACACCGGGCACTTCCTTAATAAATCTCCCCCATACCACTCACTGCCCCTTCTAATATTTTATAAACTTCAGCTTGGTAGTAAAATAAGAATTAATAAGGAGTCGCTGTTCAATTCATCATGGTCCAATCTCAGCCCCATATACAGTTAAAAATCATTCAGGATTTCAAGCCCCATTAGTCATGTTTCCACTGGCAGCAATGTGGAGAAGTGGGGCAATGATCCAGCCTGCGAGGTCCCTGGGACCAGGCCAGGCAGAGGCTTCTACCCCACGCAGACCCAGGCGTCTGCCCTGTGGGGACTGCTCGGTAGGTGCTGAACTGAGAACAGCAGGGGACCCCGGCACCCCCTAGTGGCCCCGCGCCCCAGGCAGATCCAGCTCACCTGATTGCACCGGGTGATGCCTTAACTCTGCGACACATTAAGGAATGGCCGTATTAGAAGAGTGGTAATTATTTAGAACTGGAAATCAGGATGGAACTCATTAGCTAGAGTACAATTTATAAACGGACTGAAATGAAAGGGGGCAGTAAAAATGTCATTGCAAAAAATAGATGACACATTAAACTTTAATTAATTGCATGTCACTTAAAAAAGGAACAAACTGCAAAATTAAAATCTTAATGAACACTGCTTGAAAGAGACATTTTTCAAATGCTAATGGAGAACTGAAGGAGCAGCTGTCCCGAGCTGATCACACCTCTTCCTGTTCCTCCTGCCCCTTTCCAAGATGATCTTGGAAATCATAAACATTCTAAAGAACAAAGGCCATTCGAACTGTAACACAGCCCAGGAACCTTATTCATGTAATAAGTCAGGGATTCACTTCCTTAAGAAACAAGTAGGAAGGGTAATACTAACGGCCTGATTGTAGTGATCAAGTCGTGAGAGACAAGTACTGATGATTAATGCTGTCCGTACAGGATGGGGCAAAAGCAGGTTTACAGTTGTGAGTATGCAAAACACAGTTTATTCTTGTGTTATTATTTATTAATTATCGTATTATTTTTCCATACACACAAATGTAAACCTATTTTTGCCCCACCCTGTATAGCTTTTAGAGACTATGGAAAACTTCCAAAACACTACTGCATCCGTCTTCTCCCTGTGAGACTATCACACGGCCTCCTCCCCTCCGACCCAACACTGTTTCACCAAGGGCGTCAGCCGTACGGACGAGAGTTGGGCTCCTGCCAGTGGGTCCATTTGCTGCTGTGCTGAGTGCCGCAAGTCGTCTACACAAAATCCTGTATTATATTCAAGGGAGCTATGTACTCAGTTCTAGGCAATGCACCATGAACGGTCTAGCCCAGGGTTTCACAACCTTGGCATTATCAACTGACATTTCCGGGCACATGGTTTTGTTGTGAGGGTGGTCCTGTGCATTGCAGGGCCTTTAACAGAATCTCTGGTCTCTACCCACTAGATGCCAGCAGCACTCCACCAGTTGTGAAAACCAAAAATGTCCCAGACCTTGCCAAACGCAATTCTGTTCCCCACTGGAGCCCCACAGAGAAGGCCGTTGCATCCTGCTGAGAGGGACAAATAGGACAGGGGCTGCTGCTTCCTGTCTGAAGCATGAATCTGCAGCCTGGAGCTATGAGGACCATCTTGCAATCACCAGGTGAGCAGCAACCAAACTGAGGTGGGGTGGGGCACGAAGTGGACAAGAGGAAGGAACCTCGGTCTATGATGTCCTCATGGCCCAGGACAAGCTCTGCATAGTGACTGCCTACCTCAAAATTTCTAGTGAGGTCTGAAAAACACATGCCTATCTTCCTTAAAGCACCATCAAGTCAGACTGTTGGGAACCTTACATCTGGCTTCTAGCTAAAAACATTGCATTGATTACAGGAACCTGTGCGCTCCACAAGCCAATCGGCTACAGGCACATGAGGTGTCCACGAGTACCAGTTGCACCCAAGTAATCAATAAGTGGGCCCTTCTTTGTCTCGAGCTAGCCAATAGCAAGCAACCTAATCTCCTTCCTCTCCCTCCCCCCCCATATATATACCCAGTTTGGAAAAATAAAGTTTGCAGCTTGATCAGAATCTTTTGTCTTGCTGCCATTCTTCACGCCTCTTGTCCCCCCAACTCATTTGTTCTAGGTAGGTGGTCGAGCCCCAGTTGATTGCTCCGCGGGCCGGAGCATCAGACTGCTGTTCCTCACAGCAGAAAGCACTTTAAACAGGTCCTAAAGGAAAACAAGCTACCCCCCCCCACTCGTTCTCAGGCTGCTTCTCCCAGAGAGTCTTGGCCAGATCCATGGAAACAGCTAGAGACAAGCAGAGACTGAGACGCATCACTTCCTTCCCAGTTTCTCCACCAGCAACCATCCCGCATTATCTGTCCTCCCAAGCCCGGTTGTGTCTCCCTCCCGCACAGAAGCCTTTCCAGTCACATGGGATCACTGTGGACCAGTCTCTGAAAGCCTCTCCCTGTGACACCTCTGGCCTGTATCTTGGGTACTTGGGATATAGTAGGTATGACAAGTCAGGACACAGGGTCGCAGGGTTACCCCAGATGGGCATCAGGCCATCTACACTCCAGCCCACTGCACAGAGGGGAACTGCCACACGTGCCCAGGAGTCCCCAGCCCCAAAGGACCCGAGTTGGAGGACAAAGACCCCAGCTGCCCGGTGGACCCCCACAAGTCATTCCTGAGATGTCCTGTAGTGGTCTTTTCCAGGTTCCAGGAAAGGCTGACTGCTGGCTGCCCACAGGGGTCACCAGCTCATCAGCACGATTTATTGGCTTTCCTGTCATCCTGGTCTCACTCCCCTATCCTTCGCACCACTTTCCAAGGTCACCTTCCAGAAGAACTGCTTGCCCTCAAGTCCTTGCCCGGGATTTGCTTTCATGGGTACCCAAGCTAACACACGGTCCTACATGATACAGAATGCCTAGTTTTTAGACCTTGTTCTGCTTAACAACTTAAAACTATTCCAGCTGGGCAAATTCTTCATTCATAGGAAATTCATGTTTTTCTTATAAACAGAGAGAGACCTTTGGGTGGCATCATACCCTTTGGCTTTCCAGGAGCCCACAGTCAGGGCTAGCCCAGGACAGAATGGCCACCCGGTCAATGCCATTCGTGGTGCTCCCAGTTCCTCAGCAAACAAGCGTCCCACACCTGCTGCTTTTTTCCACGGAACCACAAATGACTTTGCAGTTTTTTGTTTGCTTGGTTTTGCTTCCCAGGTGCTGCAGCAATTATACCGCCCCCCGGGGGGCGGGGGGTGGCGAGCCACTCTCTCAAACAAGCCTGGAACCTGCCAGCCTCCACCGAGTTCCGTCTGCCTTCAGAGACGACCTACTGCATCCGCCCAGAGCCACTTATTTAAATAGACCTGTCACTTTGGGGCATTAATATTCATTCCATCGAATTAACAAGGTCCCACAGCCTTCCTTGTGATTCTCATCAGCAGAGCCGACAGGATTCCTTGGGAAGCCAAAAGCCAAAGAGCCAATAAACCAGCTTTTCAGAACCCGGTTATATTTTTAGTAAAATCCAAAGTCCTGATAATTCTGACATTATTTTGTTCTGCCTGACAAGGTAAAATAAGAGCTGTTATGTGCCTGTAGGTTCTCGACTATTGGAGAAGGCAAACAGTTTAGGGGAGCATCCAGTTCAATGACTCACCACTTCTTAAACGAAATGGTTCTTATTGAATACAATGAAACTGCAGCTTGGAATTCAAACTCAGGAGCAGAAACACACTCGGTTACAGAAGAATTCTGCACTGGACAAAATGAGAAGGAGAGACACACTCGTACCCCGACCATTAATATGTGGTAATGTTAACAAACACCTTTTGCTTTTGAAGTAACCACCCGGTCACCATCCTGTGCTGGCCCCCAAGGTCCCTTTCACAGCTGCACAGAAATGCCAATCCAGAAGAAATACTCAGGTATCCGTACCTTTAAAAGCTTTAACTTTTCTTAATATGGATAAGACAAAAATACTTGTGCAAGTTTTTAAAAATATCTTCACAAGTGTCTGACTGTTGCCCACCAAACCCTGGGAAGACATTCAAGCACATTTTTTTCCTTTTAAAACACATACACGTCTACTATCAAAGGAAAATGAAACTCGCTTTCCTGGGAGAAAGAACCATAAACTAACATAGTAGTAACAGTAGAAAATGAAATCATTCTAGAAGTTTAGACTCTATAACCAAAGCCTTAGAGGGTGGGGCAAAAGCTCCCTGAAAAAGACGTCAGGTTTTTATTTTAAGAAGGAATATAGGGCAAGTTGAAAAGAAGAAAGAAAAGTGTACAAGAGGGGAAAAATTCTCTTTCCATGTTTTCCCTCTTTTCACAGGTACACCAGTGACATCAGTGGCTCTCGTTAGGGATCAACTATACCCCCCAGGGACGTCCAACCAAGTCTGGAGACGATTTTGGTCGCCAAACCTGGAGGATGCTGTAGTCACCTGCTGTCAGAGGCCAGGGATGCTGCTGTGCACCCATCTATTCCCAGGACAGCCCCAACCAGAGAGAATTACATGGGCCCAAAGGCCAACAGTGCCAAGATGGAGAAAGCCTCAGTTAATGCTTGTTGCCCTCAAAAAAGAAGTCTCAAGTATAGCAGCACAAGGATATTTTTCAAAGGGAAAAATAGACCATATTTTTTCATTCATTTTAACAGAAATTATTGAACACAAAAATTCACCAAAAACAAGAACAACAACAATAATAACCAAAGCTGACTGAAGGCTTCCTTCATTCCAAGTCCAAGTCCAAGGGCTTTCCACATGTGGACCCATTCAGTCCCCATCACATCTTCCTGCAGTAGCCCCTGTCATTTGCCCCATTTTACAGAAGGGGAAACTGAGGCTCAGAACATACGGTTCGGGGATGAACACAGTCAAGGCCTGTACTCAGGCAGAGTCTAGACTTTAATGGGACTGGGCTCACAGTGGAGGAGACAGGAAAAAGAGAGCATGTTAATGCCCAGTTTGTTATCCAAATAGCTGTGTAGGCAAAAAAAAAAAAAAAAAAAAAAATTTAGCAAGAACACGCTGCCTGTAGGCAGACCCACCTCTCGAGAGACCAAAAAGGTGTTTCTGGAATCCTGTGAATGCATAGCCAGTGCCTGCGACCTCCACCAGACCCGGAGGAAAGTGGAAAAGCAGCAGAACCTGGGCCTTTGCCAGAGTGACTAGAAGACAATCAACGTAAGACAAAAGGGTTTGTGGTTCAAATTAATTCACTGGGGGAACCGCACAGATGTGACCAACACCGTGCGTTTTTGGTTGAAAGAGTAAGTTACTAAGGATCTACACTCAGCTGTAACTAGATCCAGAGTAAAAGCAGATGAAGCTTCCTCCCAACACATGGCAGCCACCGTTTAATCGGGACTAGCATCTCCCCCCAACACAGAGCAGGCAAAGTGTAAACTGTTGAAACCAATGTCTCACTTCTGAAACTGTCAGTGAATCCAAAGCATAGTCAGTGGGATTAATTTTAAGTATGATCTTTTTTATTTCCAAGAAAGTTTTCATCTTCGAAGCCTCTGTCTTCATTCACTGAATTTATTTTCCTTACAGCGTCCCCTGAAACACTCAGGTTAGAGCAGGAGGAAAAGAAAAAAAAACTAAAGCAAGTTGTGAATCGTCTAACCCATCTTGTCACAAGGAAGCAAGAGGCAGGCGTAGCCTGGAGGACACTGTGGCAGCCAGCATGGAGACGGTCGAGTCACAGACAAGGAGGTGAGACTGGGAAACTGTCTCGGACCCCAGGAGACTGGGGACAGGACAACTAAGTGTGGGAGGCCTGGGTGGGCCCTGAGACAGTCAATAGAAGACTGGTAAAAGCTGATAAAGTCTGGAGTTTACTGAATAAAAATGCACCCATGTCAGTAAGATGTTAACAGGGGCGACAAGGGAGCGCTGTGTGGGGACTCTCTGTCCTATCTTGGTCACTTTAGCATACATCTGAAATGGTTCCAAAATAAATGTTGTCTAATCAGTGCTACTAGCCTGGGGTGATGACTGGGAGGACTTTGTCACTGTCCTCAGGACACTACAATGGGAGGGGAGACGCCACCTCTCTGGGAACTCATGGCACCACTCGGGGTTGTCTGAACCCAGGGCCAAAACAAAGTAAGAACAAAACAGGAAGTTAAAATAATGAAATTAAATAATGTCGACAGCAGCACCTCGCAGTGATTGAGATGTTAGAGGCTCACCCTGTGCTGGATCCTGGGTTCATACTTTACACACATTTTCTTATTTAATTCTCAAAATAACCCAGTGAGGTTATTTTGATCAAGACTCCATTTTAGTCAGGGAAAGAGCTAGAGATTAGTCACATGGAATTTAGCACAGCAGTTCATGAAATCTGTGTAGCTCTTGAGAATTTACAAAGTACTGTCATACCTCATCCTCAGGGGGGTGAAAAAAGCCACCCCCCCCATTTCAAAGACAGAGATGGGGACTCAGAGACAGAAGTGCTTCCTCCAAGACGATGATGTCATAAAGGGCAAGGGGTTGATCCAAGGCTACAGACAGACCTTTTCATTCTGTGACACATCATAGAAAAGGAAGCTGCCACACACATCACATGACTCCGCCCACAGCAGGCGGGGACTTATAGGATGACAACTTGGCTGACGCTGCCGTCCCTGTGCCCACCGTCAACAGGACAGATGAGCAGCTCAGAGCCAAGACCAGAACACACATTCCAGAAAAAGAACATGGGCAGGACTAGGCTAAGGGGCGAGGGAAGAGCTCATCGGGGAGCAACGAGGGGCAACCAGTGCCATGACCTTCGACTCCACCCTGAAGTTGGCTGCCTGCATTGTTTGTTTCACCTCGAATGATGACAGCCACATACTTCAAAGAAACTGTTCTTTGTTGCAACCTCTAGTCTTAGTTTCCACAAGACTGATTCATCCCTTCAACACATACTCCTCAAGGAAGCAAAATCCACCTTCCCCAGGTCCCCAGGACCGCACAGGATGGGGCAGACATACCTGCTAGCATCAGGGCTCGGATGCACTCCGTCCGGCCCTGCATGGCAGCTTTCATCAGGGCTGTGAACCCAAATGCGTTCCTCTTTTCAAGGTCAAGACCAGGGAAGTAGTTCAACAAGTAGTTGGTGATGGTGGCGTGCCCTGCAAAAAGATTTGCACATGTGAACAGACCACACTCCACAGAGTGCTCTTTCCAGGGAGGTCTTCCTAGAGGGAGGGAGACACAGTGGCGTTGACCTCCTGGGCCAGCCCGTCTGCAAGATGTGAGTTTGCCACTGAGACCACGAGAAAGAATTCTCAGAGTCCAGGAAACGGGACAACACTGGATGCCACCCTGACCACAGCGGTGCTGTCTCTGTGAGTTCTTTCTTGTTCCCTTTGCCCACCCACCTGGGAGCTCAGCTGTCCTGTCACGCTGTTAAGGAGGGGACGTGAGCAGCCAGATGCTGGGGGTGGCCTGTGGAAGTGCTGAGCCAGCCTCAGCAGACACGGCTGGTCAGGGGAAGGTCCTGGATGCTGTCAGCTCCCAGCAGGAGACACCAGTGCACAGACGCAAGACCGAAAACAAGCCTCTGGGCCATTTCCCAGGGCTCCCGGGCTCCAGGCGGGAGGAAGTCATCATCACAGCAAGAGGATACGCCAGTGCACACTGCCACCCTCTGTCACTGCTCAAAAGTGTCTGCCTCTGTCTCTCTTTGCACACACATGCGTGCAAGCACACACAGAGACACACAGAAACATACATACACACATGGTAACACAGGCCACGTTGCTACCAAGATCCTTAGCCAGAAACCTCAGCAGGTAAAAATACTCATTTGAGAATATAGATTTCTCTCCTTTATCATCTTCCTCTTCCAAAAGAAACCTGGTTTTCTGCTGTTCTTACCCTCCTTAACTGGGGTGAAAAAGGAGAGTATCATATAAAAAGCAGTATTCCCAGGGTTCTCCAGCCTCCACCCCCGGCCCTCCCAGAAAACCGAAAGGCAGTGGGAGCATCCCGCAAATGGTGCCACCTGTGCCACAAAGACAGGCTTTAGGTCAAATGTCCATGGAGCCTAATGCCCACCAGCCATACTTCTGACGCCAGTGTGTGAAACAAAACGCCACCGACCCCTACTTCTGTGTCCTCAAGCAGAGCACCGGCCTGGCACTAGTGATACTCGGGGCTGGATTATCCTCAGTGGCAGGGTTGTCTGCGCACAGTAGGCCCCTTGTCTCCACCTCTGGGGTGTGACAACCTCCTCCCCTCTGGGGTGTGACAACCAAAAATGTTTGCAGACATTGCCAAATGCCCCTGTGGAAGCAAATTTGCCCCATTGGGAAGCACTGTCCTAAAGGCTCAGCCTGCATTGTTTCAGGACCCACCACACCCAGGTGGAACACGGCTTCCTCTGCTCCTCGCCTTCACCCTGCACCCTGCCCCCCACCCCCCAGACCCCCTTGCAGCTGCCATCTCCATTCTGGCCCTGCTGGTGATGGCCCACATACTCTGGGGAGTATGGGCAGAAAGCAGAAACCCTCTCCTGGGCCTGGGGGGCCTTGCTGGTGCCCAGTCTGCATTCGTACACACTGAGGAGGGTCCAGCTCCCCAAATACCCCCGCTTGTCCCCACCACACTCACATGCCTTTGGAACTGCCACAGTCAGATTGCCAGTAAGCGGGTTCGTGGGCATTTTGGCGCATCTCCATCCTTAATGGGGCACCACTCCTGCCTTCCAGGGAAGCCTCTGCACCAGGGCCAAGCCAGGACCCGTGAAACTCCTCCCCAGCTGACTTAGGAAAGGGCACTGGGTGAGATCTGGGACGTGGCAGGAGGGAAGGCCTCCTCCCAGGGATGGGCAGCCTGGGGACACGGGCTCCCCCAACTGCCCTGCAGGCGAGAAGGCCACACCCCGCGCTACTCAACATTGTCTCAGCCACAGCAGCACACAGGTGCTGCTCTCCCATCCTACACCACCACCCGCCACCACCTCGGACAGAGGCTGGGACCCAGTTTTCTTCCTTGAGGCTGCTGCCCAAACTGTATCAAATCCTCATCAACTTCCAAGTTAAAAACAACAAAGCAACAAAAATTATAGTGCAGACTCTTCTAGAAACATTGCTGTCTGCTTATTGTTGAACTCAGCCCATTTTCTGAACTCAATGCAAAAATTAAAAGATGAAACATACAGCTTTTCTGGGAGGGAAACACTAATACAACTGCATTGTGGGTTAGCAAGCCAGGAACAGATGTGTGCCACCCTCCAGCTCTGTGACTCCCAGGTCCCCACCAGCATCTGACGCTTTTGACTCATTTCAGCCACTGGCCCTCCAGCATCAGTTACAGGGGAGGGGTGATGCTCAGAGTCAGGTGCCCAAACCAACTGAATTGCTATAAACTGGAACGGGGCGGGGGGGTGGGGTCCTTCAGTCTCAGTTAGGTTGGCCATCCAGTTACACGCTCTGTGGCACCTGTCAGTTACATTTAGCCAGTTCGTCGTAGCGAGACGAACTGCAATTGGTTTAAAGCCATTTCTTTGAAGACGGGAAAGGGTGTATCTGTTGCAGTTTTCAGCAGGATGTCTTCTGCACTGATATATTCTAAACACTTTGAACAAGCGAGGAGAGGAAAAATTGAAAATTCACAAAGCAAATAGCCCATTATACAGGTCTGTTCTCAGTATTATGTTGTGCTCAGAAAAGCCAACACATGGCCAACTTATGCTGACCACAGGTGTGAACTTTCAACCACCCATGAAATCCCCTCTCTTTCCCAGAATAGCAGAACAGTACCTCCTACCACACAGATGACCTCATTCAAAGAAATCAGGGTAGACCTGATGCTTTCAAGAATGTGTTGATATTATTAACCTTTCTTCTTAAAAACCATGATAATTAACCAAAGGGAGCTTTCCTCTTCTTTCGTAAGAAAGGAAAGTAGACAGACAAATAGATAGAACACAGCCTTCCTTGCATAACAAAACCCAACCTTGTACCATACTGACATTTAGTCTGAGCCCAGTCCAACTTCGGCCTTACAGAACAGGATTTCCTAAAGTCCTCAGAGGAAGCCCTTTTAAAAGGTGGGCTTCACCTACAGACCCCGAGAACACTTGCCCCCATCGCCCTTACCCTGCCAAAAAGCAAGACACAAGTGATCCAAGAAATAAGTCCATGTGAAAAGCTTCAGTGGGTGAGTACACAACAGTGCAGACAGAGGGAGTTAGCTGAGAACACCCAAGTTCAAGTCCCTAGTCTGTCACTTCAAATCTGGGTGGCCCTGGGGAGGTGCGTCAACTTCACCCAGTCCCTGTTCTGGAAAATGGGAGATAACATCAACCTCACAACTGTGAAAATTACAGAGGTGATGTGTTGTACAAAAACTGCTTGATACAACAGACAAATTTCCAGGCAGAAAAACTTTCCAGGCAGAAAAACTCCTATAACTGATGCAGGGACCCCACCTGGAGGAGGGAGCGCACAATGACACGCTCCCTCACTGGTGGATTCTTTCCAGAGAGCAGAATGGGAAAGGGAGGGAGGGGTGAGAACCTCTCAACAGAGAAACCTGACAGACACAGCCTCAGCCGGGTGATCAAGGTCAACACCAACAGTGACAAGTCACACTGACAGCATGTACTGACTAACAGTTTTTGTTTGACCAAACTTTAGTCAGGCTCCTGAACCTTTTCCTAGGCCCATCTGTGCATCTCCTTGTAATATCTATTGATAGTTTTAGCAAAAAAAAAAAAACCCCACGTTTAATACCGAATCAAACTCCTCTGTCCCCACCGTCCCCAGGTGACGACCGGTCACCATGGTCTGTGTTAGGCAACAGCCCCTGTCCGATTGGTTTAGCTCCAATCTCTCACACTCCTGATGCTTCCTCTAAATTTTTTCTCCACCGACTTTCACCCTGCTCCTTGGCTGTAAGTCCCCGCTTTGCCTTGTTGTGCTTGAATTTGAACCCAATCTCTCTTTTCCCATTGCAAAATCCCAGTGCAGTGGACCCTACACCGATCAGGACGATCTTGAAAAGGGTCTGCCTTGCCATTTGTAACAAAAGGCATCTGATATTTTACGGAACTTTCCTCTGTGGTCCTTCTCCCCAAAATCCCTAACTCTGGTCTCATCATGAGAAAACCACCAGACAAATCCCAATCAAGAGACATTCTACTAACTACCAACAAGAACTCCCCAAACTATCAAAGTCATAAAGTCTGAGTTACTTCAGAGCCAAGAAAAACCTCAGGGGACATGACAATTAAATGTAGTATGTAATACTACATGGGATCCTGAAACAAACAAACAAAAACATTAGGAAAACACAAAGGAAATTAGAATAAAGAATGAACTCGAGTTAATAATAAAAATGCATCAATATTGATTCATTCACTGTGTCAAGTATACCATACTAATTAATGTCAGATCCTAATAGTAGGGGAAACCAGGTACAGGGTACACAAGAATTCTCCGTACAATCTATGTAGTTTTTCTGTAAGTCTAAACCATTCTAAAATCAAAGCATATTTTACAGAAGGGAGATCCTAGCATGAGGCTCCTTGACAAGAGTACAAGGTAGGGGCAATGACTCTTGGCCACCTACCAAACACGGCTCCCCCCTCCACGCCTCCTCCAAGCCTTACTGATAATGGGCGGAACTCAGTGGGAGGCTGTGATGAGCATGCAATGGACTAAAGCTAGAAGCTGGGTCCCTGGGAGGTCAGGAAGATGGGGAGAAGTGGTTGACTCAGAACGCTCCTCTAGTAGTGAATAGAGAGACCTTGGTTGTCCTTTGGCAGAGCCACTAAACAGAAAGAGAAAAGCCAAAGACGACACCTGGTCTACCACAGCCCTGGTCCCTGGCTCCACTCTGAATGGCCAATGGCGTCTCTGCTAAGAGCATTTGGGGTAGAAGCCCATGGTACCCAAACTTGACTGGATTCTCAAACAGGCTCAACAACACCGCTGGGTTTTCCCTTGACTCTACCCCCACGTGGGAAATTTTAAACTTCCCCACTCTTAAGTCACCGCCCTCAGAGCAAACCCCTTTCCCAGGGGATGACACACCTTCTCCTTCAAAGAGGGAACAGAAACCGTGTAAGAAGGGAACTCCCTCCATCGCCCCCATCACACCGCCAACACCACACATCCACAAGCAGTCTCTCCTTCCCTCCCACTGAAAAGGGAGGGCGACGCTTCCCCTAAAGATGCCGATGTCCTCTTCCCTCCAGGCCTTGTGCTAGCAATTACCTCCTCTTCCTCTTCAACCTCTCCTTCCTTGCAAATCCATTAAATTGCATTCATGGCCCAAATTCTTCACCTTGCTCTTTTACATGTGACTTCAAAATTTCTCTGTCAAGAACTGGTACATTCGCCAGTGTGACAGAAGCAGAACCTTGAGGCACACTTACTTGTTGGACTCCCTGACACGCTTGTGCCTCAGCCATCTCCCTAAGAAGAACATGCTGAAGCTAACTTGATGGTGTCCAGAAAAGGATGAGAACTGCTTGGGGCAAAGCTGCCCAGATAAAGTCCCCAAGCACACCCCAGACCAGGGAGCATCTCACAGCAGACACACAGCAAAGGCAGTCAAGATCCGCAGGTCCCCAGCCCATACACAGGTGCATGAACAATAAGTTGTTATGCAGCATATGCCAACAGACAAGCTCAAGCGTCTGCCATCATATATACGTATATGACTGTCTTAGTCCATTCAGGCTGCTATTACAAACTACCATAGACTGAGTGGCGTGAACAACGAACATTTCTCACAGCTCTGGAGGCTGGGAAGTCTATGCCAGCAGATTCAGCGAGGGTCCGCCTCCTGGTTCATAAATAGCCATCTTCTTGCTTGTCTTCACATGGCAAAAAAGATGCTCTTATAAGTGAATTAATTCTATTTAGCAGGGCTCCAGCCTCATGACACAATCGCTGCCTGATACCCTCACTTAAGGATTTGGATAGAGCAGGCGAATTTGGAGGGAGGCACAAACATCCAGTCTGTTACGACGACCAACCACAATCCCTGCAGACCTGTCTCTGCCTTCAGCCACCCACCATCAATCATCTGACTCCTTTTCAGGGTAAATCCCAGAGTCTTCTCTCTCATTCTCACCACTGACACTCCCCCACTTCTCCTGAAACGCCTTCAGGGACTGGAACTTCCCTGTCCCCAGGGACTGCCTTGTAGCAAAATCTAGTGGTTACTAGTCAGCCCTCATCTTACTTGACATCTTCACAGCTTCCATCCTTTTTAAACTCTCTTTCCGTGGAATCCTGAAAGCTGATGGGTCCAGTTTTCCTCCTGTCTCCCTGGCCTCCCCTCCTCAATATTCTTCCTGAGCAGCCTGTCCTCTCCTTCCTGAAATGCTGCTGTTTCTCAGCCTCATGACCCGGCTGATCACCCCCCGTACCTCTCCTGGTGGTCCTGTCCACTCCCATGGATCCGGACCACTCACCTCTAGCTCAGTCTCTCTTCCTGGCTTTCCTGCCTATGTATCTGTCTGCTGGATATTTGATCTTAGGCAGCCCATGAACTCAACACATGCTTCTTCCAAACCCTCTCCCTTCTCCCATGTTCCTTACTCAGTGATGAACACCACCCACCACCTAGGTGCTCCAGCCAGAAATCTGGGCTCCGTCTTCAGCCCTCCTTTCACACTTTCCCCATCCAAGCCATCATGGAGTTTTGCCAAACCCACCTGCTAAATGTCTTCCAAACCTGTCTCGTTTCTCCACTTCTACCCTTGATCTGGGCCACCACAGCCCACCTGGGATGCAACCCAACTGTTCCCCCTGGTCCCCTTGCTGCCCCTCCATGCCACCTGCATGACAACTTACAGAAGAAATGCTTGACCAGACACAACTACCACTTAACACCCTCAATGGTTTCCAGTCTTTAGGTGACATCTTAACACTTGCACGAGCTAGCGCCTTTTTACCTGGCCCTGCTTTCTGAAGGGTAGCAGGGCATGCCACCCCAACAGGTGCCACTTTGGCAGAAGGATAGCTTTGACCCAAAGGCAACTGAGAAAAGCAGACACAAGAAAAGCTCCCTGCCCTCCCCCATCTGTCTAAAAGCAGGACAGAAATTTTTACTTTCCCCAGTTTTAATGAGATACAATTAACATATAGGTCTGTATATAAGTGTAGAGTGTACAGCACAGTGATCTGACTTACACGTGATATGAAATGATCCCCACAATAAGTCAGCATCCGTCATGTCACAGGGGCACAAAAAGCGGAGGAAAAGGGATGCTCGTTTTCAGACGCCATCAGCCTGGACACGCACCAGAGCGAACTCCATGACAAACTCTGCTCAGCAGCCCTTGTCTCCCACGAGTTTCCCTTACCATGGTTTGCTGCCCTCGGAAACCTCATACTGCTTTCCTTTATCCTGGGATTGCTCCACAAATTTATTGTTCTTTGGTGAAAATGCCACATAAGCTGGAGCTCTGAGCCACCTCCTCAAGCGACTCACTCTCCCTGGGGATTTCCCCTGTATACAAGTCTACGAAGGTCCGCTTCTCTCTTGTCAATCTGTCTTTCATTACAGGGGTCTGAGTCGAGAACTCAGAGGGGAGAGGAAAATTTTGTTCTCCCTTAAATTCCTTCTTCGCCCTCAGCTCTTGCACTGGCACCCTCCGCAGTCACTCAGCCCTCCTTCTAACTCACCCGTGTGCCATCTTTCTCCAATCTGGTGGTCTTCGCACACGCTAGCCTCTCGGCCTGGAATATCCTTCCTTCCCTGTTACCCAGCTACCCGATAAGCCACGTCTTCTGATACAAATTCTCGCCTGGTCTCCCAGGCACACATCAGGTAACTGAACCGTGATGTCACATGTTTCACATTCCCATGTGGCCACCACGGCCCTCGTGTCCCTGCTAATGAGCCCAAACCTTCCAATTCACTGCGAGTTTACTAAATATTTAGCAAATAAAAAGGCTGGAGGATTCCTACTTCTCCCGTGGAAGAAGTACACGTATCATAAAGGTTGCTCATTTTCAATCCATAACCCACATTATCTGAGCTTAAATGGCCATTGAAATGATTAATTATTGATTTATCACATATTTTATTGAGAACCAATTATAGGCTAAGAATCTCATTTACTGCTTTATTCAAGAAAAGGAAATGCCCTGGCTGGTGTAGCTCAGTGGATTGAGTGCAGGCCTGCAAACCAAAGAACTGCAGTTCAATTTGGGAATTGAAGGGCACATGCCTGGGTTGCAGGCCAGTTCCCAGAAGGGGATGCACGAGAGGCAACCATGCATTGATATTTCTTTCCCTCTCTCCTTCCCTTCCCCTCTAAAGATAAATAAATAAAATTTAAAAGAAAAAGAAAAGAGGAAATAGACAATAAACCTGCATGGCTTTAAAAATGAAAAAAAAATTGTTCCAGAATCTGCGTTGTCTGAAGACTTCACTGGTTTGATGCCAGGTACTCAAATCATTGGTCTGATGCCAGGTACTCAAAGTGTAGTTTTCCAAACCAGGCCAGCAGAGGGAAGTGTCGACTTTGGAAATGTCGCATCCCATCAGCACTGGAAGAAAACAGCCCGCCCGGCCCAGAGGAGGGAGGAAGCGGAAGGGCCTCTCGGAGAGGCCTCCCCGCTGCTCTGTGGGGCAGACGGGTGGGAAGTGGGGTGAGCTTCCAAGCCCCAAGCTCCACTGATTCCTGCCTGGCCGGTGGGCAGTGGGTGGCATTGCCGGGGTCAGTCAGAAAGGTTCCAAAAACTAGAGTTTACAGGGAAAGGCAAGGAAAAGCTAGGGACTTACCAAGTTCTAATTTCTTAAGTGACAGCATAGGAACCAAAGAAAACATTTCAAAAAACCATAAAAACCACAGTGAAGTCAGGCTGCGATCATGATCACGGGTGGTGATGACAAACAGGACAGGTAGAACGGGGCAGCAATCGGTCCTGCCTTCTGGCCATCTCGTCCATGCTGCTCTGACGTGAAACCCTCCCCAATCCAGGCGGTCTGAGCCCACCCCTGGCCACCCCTGAGAGCCTCGCCGTCCCTGTGTCCCCAGCAGCTGGACCTGAATGATGCCAACCGGGCTGGCTCTCAGTGCATTTCCTTCCGAATTTTGAAAATAAGTTCCTGAAGAATAATACAGTAAGTCCAAGAAGTGACAAGTGTCAAGGATGCACCAATGATTACTTACACCCAACCACCTGGATGTCACTGCCAGTTCCAAAGGAGCCGCCTGCTCTCTCCCGGCACCACACCCCTGCCATTTGTCAGGAAGGAGCAGGAAACACAGGAGGGAGACACGTCACCCCACCCCTGGGACCTAATGTCCGTTTCTTCGGTTATCTTAGTTTGTACTTTATTTGTGTCAGGGGAGGTATGGAAGAAATGGAAATCACTGGCTAAATGAGATTTAGGAATTATTGGAGGATTTATTGTCATACATTCTCTCCCTTATAAGGCCTGATACAGATTTGGCTGTATCTGTATTGTGCATTAAGTAGCCAAGGAGTTTTAGACTTTGTAGCGAACAGGAGACAGGTGGATCACAGCATTTGCATCCTAATTTATTCTTACAAATGCTAAGTCCTGCAGAAAGCCAGGGCTGCCAACTGTCAGACAGGCAACACAGTTGCAATAGCAAATAACAGTAACATGTGATTGGCTTTAAAGTTGTCGTTAACCACACAGATTCTGCTGGGGCCGGTGTTGACCAGAACCAGTCAGATGAGGTCATTCCACCTCCTTTGCCAGACACTCGTTTGGGCTCAGGCCATGTGATGTGACCTGGCCATGAGAAGAAACTGAAACTGCTGGAGGCTTCTGGAAATGTTTTCCCATCTTTGAGAACGAAACATGACAAGGATTAGCTCTTCCTTCTCCAGGCCTTTGTTGTGTGGCCACGGGAAGCCAAGGTGCTTGCAGCTGCCAGGGCTTTCTTGGGATCATGAGGGAAAGAAAAAAAGGTCAAGAGCATTTCTGAGAAGCTGGCCCCAGGTCCTGACGTCAAGGAGCCGCCCAATGACGCAACCCTCCAACCATCACCTTCAGAAATGTCATGGTACAAGACAAGGCAGTTTCCTCATTGTTGAGGGTACTCGGTACACTGCACCCAAAATGTCATACAGATCCTAGGCTCCGGGAGAATCAGGCAAACAACTACAAACAGTAAGAAAGTCTGTTTGGGACCAGCAAACACTGAAAAGTGATCAAGTCCACAGACGGCAGGACACCCTTAGGGACTCAGTGGAAAGTATGAATTGGTACAGCTTTTTCTAAAGGCCACTTGGCAACGGCCACATAAATGTGCACATTTTAAGATATGAATCCCTATGATGAAGCAATTGAGTTCTAAGAATCTATTGCGCAACTTTTGCTCTGCCTTGCTTTTGCAGGGAGGATGACCTCCAAAATCTGCCTGGTCCCTTAGCCCTGAAGTCTCCAGTGTGGCTCAGCAGGGGACCCAGTAGCAGGGAACAGAGCAGGATCCTTACCCCAGGGACTCTCCACCCACCTCCCACCCAAGGGGCCTGCTCACTCGGATGTCTCAGGTTATGGCTTCTGAGAGGCAGCCCTATTCCAGGGTCCCTATTCCAGGACTCATTCCAGGGTCCTGCCCCTTAACTCTGTGCCCCCCTCCACTAATAGTCCCCGATCATCTCCTCATTTTAGCCATCTGAGCCCCACCTGTTCCCAGGCAGGATCCTGTCAGATACACCTGTTGTGGACCACTCTGCCTGGTTTCAGGAATTGTAACTCTACTTCCCGTGGCCAAGAATGAGCGAGTGACCTCTGGAATACGAGTCACAGGAGACGAAGCTTGTCTCTGGTAGCAAATGCTGCCTCAGTTTCCTCCCTGCCCCCAAAGCATGGTTGGAAGTCCATGATCGGTAAGACCCCTCACAGTGGGGGGCAACCTAAGCCAGACTCGACCACTTGGGAGGCCTTCATGGAAGGACTGGGGGGAGGGGGGGCTGCAACAAAGAGCAAGCAGTAGACCCATGCCCCCCGGCTATGTGACATAGCCCAAGTTCCCAAGTTCTCTGGGAAAGGCACTTCCTGGCTCTAACCCACTTAAGCCTGAATACCTGATAAGCAGGAGTACAGCTCCTTGACTTACCAGAGTGAATCCCGGGGAAAATCTGGCATCACAAAGAATTCCTGATAAACCTTTGAAATCTGCTCTGCTAAGAGTACTTTCATTCATATGTTAAGGGTCCGAGCAGGAAACCCTAAAAGTTTCTGCAAAACTCTCTTCCTGACAGACTCTGACTCAGACTAAGCCCTCAGATTTTTTTGAAATGTTATCTATTGTTTGATCCTTGTCACCCTGTATTCCTGTGTATTACAACCCAATAAAAGCTCCTGGAGGAAGGGGCTCAAGGCCTTTTTCCCCTGAGAAACTGGCCACTGCTCACAGCCCTTCCCTTTTAAGTGACTGGCCACCTCTCCACAAGAAGACCATGTCATGTCTTGTTTACTTTCATCCATGGCAGACGGGGGGACTTGCAGGAAAAGTCACCCCACGTACATCCTCCTCCGAAACGCATCCCCAGACACAAAGGACTTCTCCTTCCCCACCTGCACGAGACATAAGCTGGGGAGGCAGGAATAGGTGTGTTTTTGTTCACCATGGCAGACCCAGCACTTAACATGAAACTGCTAAGTAAACATTTGTTTTCTAGAGGGATCTGGTATAGAATGGACGAGCCATGGTTTGCTGACTGTCTCAGAGTTATTGGACACAGGGACACAGCTGTGAACACACAGTCACGTTCAAGAATGTGTCCTGTAAAAACGAGGTAAATATTGTGTGTGTTGGTCAATGTACAAAGACATAGACCTTAGGTAAAAAAAAATTTAAATCACAGTCTACAGTATGAACCTCTTTGTATAAACAGAAGTGGAAGGACACCCTCGTGGTTGAAAAGACACAAGACTCCTGAAAGGGTGAGGAGCTGGGCCTTGGTCAGTTTGGGAGAGGGAGAATTTGGGAGAATGAAAAGGGGTCTTTTTTAAAAAAATAGCATTTCCACAATGATTTTTTTACTGTAAGCGTATATCACTAGACTTATTTGGGAATTAAGATATCACCAAATAAGTAAAACTGGGCACAGAATTGGATGAAATCACCTGATTCTCACTCTTCAGTAGAACAGCACATGAAAGCCAGGAACAGGGCCTCCAGCTGCTTTCCTCACTCTCACTTTGCTTTAGCGATGGCCCGGGGTCCCTCTGACATCTCATGTGGGTCTGCGACTCCCCCGGCCTTAGTGCCCACAAACAGGCTCCCCCGGAGACCATTTAAAGTGAGAACCCCTAAGGACAGGTCTCCAGACCAGTGGCATCAGTGCCACCTGAGAACTCGATGAAATGCCCCACAGTCCCACACGCCACTCAGCAAGACCACCTGCTGCTTTGCTGCCTGAGCGTTACAATGGCCTGAGCGAAATGGAGCCCATCCTTCGGCTCCGCTGCCCCTTTGCAGTCAGTGCCACGCCCCGTCCCAAGGGCTGAAAGCTGGGCTAGACCCAGGTGCCCGGCACTGCCCATGTCACAACATGAGCTTTCGGTCTCACTCCTCTCGTGCCTTCGGTGCCTCTGACAGGGCCCCTGGGCCCACCGGGATCATCTGGCACCAGCGCCTCACACCACGCCTCATGCCACTCAAGTGCACGCAGGCCCTCATATTCGATCTACACCCTTGATGAGCCGGCCCCTGCGTCTTCAAGGGCCCCTTCTCATCTGTCCTAGATACAAGTAGTCCTACAGCCACACTAACCTGAGCCAGTCCTAGGACTCACCAGCCTCCCCCCTGACCCTATGGCTTTGGGATGCACTGGCTGGGCCAGCCTGCCTCTGACTTCCTCGCCACCCAGCTCAAGTGCCCACCCTTTTTTACAGCCCCGGTCCTAAACCCCCAGGCTAGATGGGGCATTCTCACCCCATAGCACCAAGGGCAGCCTCCACCAGAGCACCTTCAGATGCCTATTTAACTGGAGAATTGCTCAAGGGCAGAAGGGCCCACAACTCCCACACCACTGTCCAGCCCAGTTCCTGGCATCACAGTGGGAGGCAATGATGACAGGCTGATGGTCACTGACCGCCTCTCAAAACCATTTACATTTCTGCAGCTCAGGGCGTTGTGCTCGCAGGCTTTTCAAGCCTGGTGAGCAGCACCTCTGTGGAGGTAAAGCTTCACACCCTGAACTTGATGAAGTCGTGTGTTAACACAGCCCCACCCCTGTACGTTGGGGCCTTTCTCCACCTTGTGCGTCCAGATTGAAAGGCAGGATGTGCACAGGCTGCTTCTTGCTACGGGCACTGAAATTGCTAGACGCTGGCCTTCCCACCCTCCCTGGGTTCCCTGCTCCGTCACCCACGCTGGCTTTGACATAGGAGCTGGTGATGCAAGATGGGACAGGCAGGTCTCTCTGGGGGATGCAGCAGATGTTTACTTCCCATAATCAGCGTGCAGCGTGGTTTGCCGCATTTTCTCCAGCTTCTCGGCCCTGACCGAGTCAGATTCCCAACAACTCCCCATGGTGAGTGTTCATTGTTCATACCTGTTCTGAGCTCAGCCAGCAACAGCTTCTTTGCAACAGAGAACCTGTGTGGTGCAATGGATGTCATCTTGGAAACCAAGAATTTTGAAAGTGGTCAGTTACCAAACTGGTTAATACCACAGTTACATATGAAGTGTCGCCCTGGAGTGGCAAGCATAGCTGCCCCGTCTCAAAAACTGTCTGCACATAGTTCTGGAAGAGGAGAGCCACGGCGCACTCAGCAATGTTGGCGTAAGTACGCCTCTTGACACAACACCTGGGTGGAAGGACACCTACTCCAATGCACATTCACCTGGGTATCTCACAAATAGTCCCACCTTGTTATACTGACACACTCCAGCAAGTAGCTTCTGGCAAAATGCAAGGTGACCTTGTAAACATGCCTACTTTTATACGTTAACTATCACTAACATGATTATGTCTCTTCTGCTAGTGAGCTCACCAGCATCTTCCTGTTCCCACGTCTCCAACTAGGGTGAGTGCAATGCTGTAGGTGAAGTGACGATGAGGCAGGACTTCCAGGGCACTTTCGGGGTTAGATCCACCCAGTTCTGAGTTCTGCACTGGTGGGTGACTCTGCACTGTCCCAAATGCACGGAAATGTGCACACACACTCACTGACGTTTCCTTGTACCTCTTAGCAGAACAGGATTTCTGCTCAATTTCCGTCTTTACAGAAATGTCACAAGCTGAGGTTGTGCACAGCCCCCTCCCCCCGCCTTCACACACACACACACACGAACACACACACACACACACACCCCATGGCAGCTGCTTTCCAGCATGGGCTCTGGGGTAAAAGGAAAATCCAGCCTTACCTGCTTGGGCAGCTGTGATCAGGGCCGTGTTCCCCTCGTTGTCCTGCCAGTTGACGTCAATGTGGGGACACTCTGCTAAGACCACCACAGTATCCACAAAGCCGTGGTAGCAGGCAACAATAAGGCCGGTCTAGAAATAAAGAGGCAAGTGGGTCAGAGGAGCAGATACCAAGCATCACCACCACAGAGCATGGAGTTCCCCCAACCCCCCAGGGGCTGGAGCAGGAGGACCCCGCGATTCCCAGTTCTCAGCTAGCAGTTTAGAGCAAGCCAGCAGTCTGTTCACTCTCAAATGTTCATTGACTGTGGACTACAAGCGCCTGGGAAACACCAGAGGACCAAGATCCCTGCCCACATGGGACCTGCCTTCTCTGGGGAGGGGATTAGACGTAAACTGCAGACCTACCCTGTGAGTGATAATGTGTTAGAAAGTGCACTAAGCCCAGGGAGGTGGCTGCGTGCAGGGGAGGGGCAGCTGGGTCTTAAAAGGAGTGCTGGGGTGGTCCCACGGGGGAGGCATTGAAAAGATGAGGAGCAAAGAAATATGCCCAGGGGACATGCGGGGAAAGGTCCAGGCAGGGGACATGCCTGGCCCTCCCAGAGACCAGCCAGGAGGCCTTCGGAGCAGAAGCGAGCAAGGAGGAAGTCAGGGGAGCAACAGGTCCTGGGAGGCCACAAAAGAGGTGGGGGAGGGGGTTGCGCGATTTGATAGGAGCATTCTGAGCAGTCAGGGCCAATTGTCTGCATGACTTGGGCTGCTGGGTGGAAGCAGGTAGACCAGATTGGGGGTGCAGGAGACAAGTTGGGGGTGCATATAATAAAAAGTATTTGGTCTTAGTCCCCAGTCCGGGCAATGAGCTCCTTGATCCCGCAGATTTCACTGTTTTTATATGCTAATAAGATGACTCGTGGTGGGGGGGTGCCTCAGGATGGGGGCTAGTCTCTAGAATACCGACAGCAAGATTGGAGGATTGGATCTTTCGGCCGCACTCCCCATGCCCCCTCGGAGAGGAGAGAGGGGCTGAGATGAAGTTCCATCACCCGTGGCCAATGATTTAAGAAAGCAAATCATGTCCACTTAGAGAAAGCTCCATAAAACCTCTAGTGGGGATTTTAGGCTGCCCACTGAGATGGACATGGTGATTAAAACCATTACCTTTACCCTACCTTCTGGGGGTCTGTTCTAAAAGTCTGACGTTCCCATGGGTCAGCGATTTTCGACCTTTTTTATCTCACGGCACAGACTATAAACTAGTTACTAAAATCTGTGGCAAACTAAAAAATACATTTTTTTACCTTTTTGACAAAAAAATAGGTATAATTTTGATTTATTCATACCAGAAGGCTATGTTTGTGTGGGCTGTTATCATTTTTTTACTTGACAATTTAAGGGAAAAGAGGCCAGTGACCCTGACTAAATGGTCAGTTCTTGCATGTTTTAAAAATACTGCGGCACTCCAGTTTGCTGCAGCACGCTAGCTGAAAATCCCTGCCATACTTCAAACTAGTGTTTAGCCATAGTTCCAATTTTCTGTTTTAACTGGTGCAGCTTGGTGCCCCCAACAGAAAGGTGCAAGAAGAGGTACAATCTTTGGCAACCCCCTGACTGTGGTCTCCCCAGAAAAACCGGAACAAGAGACTTATCACAAAGGCAAATACTGTCCACTTGCTGCATCCACAGAAACCCACCTGCAGAGGGCCCCCTTGCTGAAACCACAGGTATTTTTCCTTAAATTATAGGCAAAATGTTCGTAAAAATAAAATATTATTATTAAAAATACACATGTACGCTACTTACAGATGAAAGCCCCTATCAGAGGTCAGCTAGAAATTCTAGGCTCTCAAAACACAACCCCAGCCCAGACCCATGTGGCTCAACTGTTTGGGCGTCGCTGGTGAAGGGAAGGGTCACGGGTTCAATTCCTGTCAGGGCACATGCCTCGGCTGCAGGTTTGGTCTCCGTCAGGACACATACGAGAGGCAGCCTCCACAATTGCATGAATCAATTCCTTAAAATAAATCTGTGGCTGTATGTATCTACAGGTATCTATAAATACATACAGTTAGACACACACACATCTGATCAGTTCTGTTTCTCTGGAGACCCCTGATTAATACAGGGCACCTGTGGAAGGAACACTCTGGAAGAACTACTTTCATTTTTTATACTCTATGTTTCTGTACAGTTAGACTTCTTTAAAACAAAGCTTTATTTATAAGAAACTTACATGATTTTAATGCACAATGAAGAACGAGTAAGCAAACATGATGTTTACATTAATGATGTTCTCATTAGGAAATACCGTTCTACAACCACCACCTAAACCACTGTGAGGGGAGGAGGGGCGTCAGGCGGGAGAAACGGCCGCTGACAAACGGCCAAGGGAAGAAGCAGCACAAACCCACAGGCAGATGGCACCATAACAAGGTAATTAATCCCAAGCATCCAGAAGGAAAAGAATATTACTCATGTTCAAAGGTGGGAAAAAATTCCATCATTTGTAATAAATTTTTTTTAAGTTCAGAACCAAGAGAGTAAACGCCAGTTACTTGAAAACCCCTTCCTGTGAAACATCTTCCTCCATAATAAAACCACGGACGGGATGGGGGCTGTGTGTGCACCTTTATGGAAGAATTTAAGAAGTCCTGTCTGCCAGAGACGGAGTTCTAAAAGGAGGTTCTGCATTGCCGTCAGCCTGAGTGCAATTGGTTGAAGTGTGTTAGGTACAGTGTCAATGATCTTGTTTGTAACTAAGCACCATGATGAGAAAGTAAATTCCAGGACTGGAATTTATGTGATCGACGCTGATCACGCCCACGTGGCCGCCGCACAATGTAGCCACCAGTTCTCCCCAGCGCCAGTCCCAGGTTCGGTTTCCCACGCCTCCAGGCCCGCGCATGCGCAGTGGCCTCTGCCTAGACAGCCCTTCCTGCCACGCCACAGTCTTCACCTACAGTCTGCCTGGCACACATCAGACCCTCCGGAGAGTCTGGGTTCAAAACCCCTTCTCACCCAGTTTCTGATGCTCTCATTGGGCTGCCTCGCACACACCACTCCTTACCGGAAGATGAGCACATCCTCTTAACCTTGCTTCCCCAGTGCCTGACATCTACGAGACACTCCATAAGCATTCGGTGAATGAAGGAAACGTCCCTGAAATGGTTCAGTACCACCCACTTCTCACAGTCTCACTGTACTCGATTTACTCTAAACTGAGGAGCTGCCACAAGGTGACGTGAGTTTTGAGCTTGTTATCTGACTTCCACACTCAAGTTTGGAAATTATCTAGGGTCCCAGGGAAACCTCAAAGAGGAGAGCTGTCTTTCATGTGGTAAGGATCACTCTAGGCCGGCGCTGCCAGATCTGGGGCTGAACAATACAGATGTGAAAGCAACAGCCGAAAGCAAAGAAAGTGAAAGTGGGCTCATGGATTCGACCCTGAGGAATGGGGGAGGGGGGGGCGCGTGGGTAATAAGGGGACTAAATTGTCATGGAAAAAAAATATCTAAAAGATTACATTTAAAAAAATAAAAGGCAATAAAAAAAAGAATTCAACCCCAAGGAATTCATTTCAGGGACACTAAAAGTATGTCAAAAGATCTATATAAAGATCTGTAATTGCAAAAGCCTGAGAACAACCCAAATACACATCGAGATGATGGCTGGCTAACCATGTGTTAAGGGACCCTACGTCGTCCCCAACAGGAATGAGGCTGGAATGCAGGTATTGATGTGAAAAGATCTTTGATATGGGATATGAAGTAAAAATAATAATAATAACAACCACAGGTTGGAATGTGATATGATATCACCCCTTTTTGTGTGAACTTCTAAAATGTGTGCATGGCTCCTGCAATAGCCATGTTCATAAAAGATCTTTTATTTTTCTAAAGGGAGATGAAAAATTTTTAACTGGCTACACCAGTTACCAGTTTCAAGACACCTAACAGAGGATGTTTTTAGGCCTTATTTTATATTTTGGATCCAGCTCAATGTCCTTTCAAGGCACATACTTTTTTTCATTATATCAATAAAGTTATTTTGGAAATGGAGTTGCAAGTGATACTTAAAATTTTTATTCATGCTTTTCTGCTTCAAATAAAAAGATAGCTAATAAATTGTTCTACATTAAGAAAAAACATTACAGCCCTGGCTGCTGTAGCTCAGTGGACTGAGCACAGGCCTGTGAAGCAAAGGGTCACCAGCTTGAGTCCCAGTCAGGGCACATGCCTGGGTTGCAGGCCAGGTCCCCAGTAGGAACACATGAGAGGCAACCACACATTGATGTTTCTCTCCCCATCTTTCTCCTTCCCTTCACCTCTCTCTAAAAGTAAATAAATAAAATATTTTTAAAATATATTAAAAAAGAAAAAACATTACAAAAGATAAAGTGTATAAAATATATCAGGAGAATTCTTACGTAGAGGCAGGGCTCACCTAGCAAATTTTGGATAAGGAGTAGATAAATTCAAGGTTGTCATAATTCAGAACGACTTCACTTTAGACTATTGTGCACAAGACATGAATGTTATTATCACTGCAAACCCCTTGTTAGGATTTGTCACTTTAGACTGTCATTTTAGGAAACTACTTTGTTCAACTACAGTCTCTCTGCAAACCCAACGTGTGCGCATGCATGCACGTGTGTGTGTGTGTGTCAGAGGTGTGTCTAAATTTCCCAGCACTAGTAGTGGTTTCCACACAGCCACCCCACGAGTGCTCAGTGATGAAAAACCATGCCTGTTTAACACGTGACCTGAAGGCAGCAACTGTCAATAATGATGGCCTGTTCCTCTCGCTGTTTATTCACTTCATCTATCTGAAGTGAAACCTGGAATTTTCACAATGGATATACAGAGCTCAACAGAGAACTTTAAAGAGAAAAAAACAGAATGGAACAGAACCCCCTCCCCATGAGGAAGGGCTTGTGTAGGGTGTGCCACATGGCAAGGAGCTTGGTGAGGGTCTTCCCACCACAGACTCGGGTCCTGCGGTGCATTCAAGCCCTCAGACCACCGGCCCCGAGGAAATCTGATGGCAGCATCCTGAGAGACCCTGAGTCAGAACTGCCCAGCCAAGCTGCCCCTAAGTTCCTGAGCCAGAGGCTGAGAGAATAAAGGCAACATTAGGTGATACAAACTATGAGTCATAAAGATGGACGACTCTTGATGACACCCAATCGCAATCTTCTGAAACCACACATATTAACAAATTACATTTCTGTCCAAATAAGTGGATCCTCAGATTAAGGTTGAGTATATGCTTCTATAAAGAAATATGCAATGCAATAAAATGTTCTAGCATTTCATTAATAATCAAACACTATGATCTACTAGAAAATACGCTGGGCACAGTGAGATATAATTAGTGCCACAAACAGCTAAGAAAATTTCCCCTTTCAGCTTAAAGCAGGACTCACTATATTCTCAGAAGGCATGAGACCAATGCTATTTTTTTTATTTTTTAATAATCTTCTCTTGAAATTAGAAAAAAAAGTTAAAGAACATGTTCCACTATACAACCTTGTATGTGATCAAACAAGAGTAAAAAAGAGGTATATGAAGAATTTTAGTCAGGAGGAAAGGCTTAAATTATAACAAAATGAAGATATATATATTTACTTTAATAAACAAGTTTATAAAATTATCTACTGACAATGCATTAAAAAAAAAACACCTAGGAAGTTATGCATGATTTCAGTAATGACTGATTCTGAATGATGCCATAGGTGACTTCTTTATACTTTTCTGGAGTAAAAAGTCCCATTCTTTTCTTCTTATGAACACTTACTTCTAGTTAATAATCATAATTTTTTTTTAATTTCAAGGAAGAAAGATTCAGATACAGCTTCCCGGTCTCTTGCATGACCAGTAGGCCCCGAGTCTGTAGCCTGGGAGGAAACAATACAAAAGAGACGACGCTGTGTCTACTCTCCTTTCCGGGAGTTGGGGAGGGTATGAATTTCACAACCAAGTATGCAACCAATAAATGAAAAACAAACTGGACCTATGAAAATCTACAGATTATAATCAGCTTTATGAATTCCTTGCAAAAACACTCTGTAAAATTTCAAGAACGGCATCCAACTTGCCCACTTTGTCAGCATCTCAGGTTGAACCCTTGTGGGATGCTCCCACCCAGAGCTCCCACCCAGCTGGTCTGCTATTGGCTCTCAGACACAAGTGTTCCTCTGTATCAGTCAAACTCTACAACTGACTTCAGAACAATTTTTTCGTGAATCTTGGGTCTGTGCGGCACAGCTGCTGTTTCGTGTCATGTGGTGGGACATAATGTACCATCCGACCCAGTGGGTGGAGACTGGACATCCCAGCTAATAGTTCCCCCAATAACTTCATCATTGCGTTCCGACTGGTTCAGTTTGACTCTGGCCACTCAAAGTGGGGTCCATGTACCAAAAGTCCATTGTCTGAGAATATGTTAGGAATGTAGAAGCTGAGGCCCCAGGCCAGACCTAGTGAATCAGACTTTGCGTTTTCACCAGCCACAGCTGGTCTATAGGTGTGGGGCACGCCAACTAGCAGGGTGGGCTGTGAGGGGGACAGTGACAATCAGTGGCCATCACTGCACCTGGGCACCTCACAGTTTCTCTTCAGAGATGCTAGAAAAAGAGCTCAGCTTGCTTTTCCTGTTAACTTTTGCTTTCACTAGTTTTTCTTTTAATGGGGAGGTGCGTACTTTTCCTTGGCATGCTCAGTCACTGATCCTTCACCTTGAATCACCACGGGTCCCACTGGGAGGGGTCACAGAGAACAGGTGGGATTACAAGACTTTGTGGTTTGTATCTGCCTTACAGATTTAAGAATATTAGCCTACAATGCTCATGACAAAACAAACCCAATGGAAAGTAGGTTCCTGGGGCAAGAGAGTCACACGGCTTTCAGAACCCTGTCTTCACCAACCTGTAAGTATTCATCACCATCCAACTGGTACTGATGGTCAACAAGTACCTGAACTGGGCATTGAGAAGAAAAGGAAGACTGTGAAACCAGACAGTCCCTCCCCTTAGGACACTCAGTCTGGGGGAAGGAGACAGGGACGTAAACAAGGCAAGTAGCCCTTCCCCAGGAGGCTAGGGAGCATGTGAACTGGAAACTGGTCCAGGCTGCGGGCGGGGCTGGCAATGACCCAGCTGAGCCTCATTAGCCAAACCTTAGACAGGAGTCCCAGTGATACCAGGGAGGATGGGGACAGCGTTCCAAGCATCAGATGAGCATGTGTGAAGGCTGGGAGCTGGCACATGGGAAGTGGGTTCACTTGGCTGCTCACAGAGGGAAGGGACAGGTCATGAAGTCATGAAGTCATGAAGGGTTGACACAGAGGAGCTAAGGAGTCTGGGCTGTGTCTGAAGCTGGGAGAGAACCACTGAAGGTCTTTAACTGGATGCATCGTGATGGGGCTTTCCTTCTAAAAGCCTGCCTCTCAGATTAAATTCAAGTGAAAGGGGAGGGCCTTGCCATCTTCTCCTTTCTATTTTCAAAATAGTCATTAAATATTGGGCACCCCCACGCACACCCCACCCCTGCCCTATTTTAACTGATTTGGCAGCTCCTTTGTGATCTAAGATGAAAACTGAAACTGACATCTGTCTGTCTGACTCATAGTTGTCAGGGCGGATGGCTTCAACATAACATACTGGACTTCGCAATGTCTGTTCTCCAGGTGCTCATTAATGTCTTCTAACTTGATTTTTTTCTCATGTAAAAATTTAAATTATAACCTTTTCCAAATGTGAAGGTTCTTGATATTATTAGTCATCAGATAAAAGCAAATTAAACCCACACTGACATACCACCACACACCCACCAGAAAGACTAAAATTAAAAAGACTGACAACACCTATGGATGGTGAGGGTGCCCATGTGTGCCCAGCAGGCGGGCGTGTGAAATGGAACCGCCACACTGGAAAACTGCCAGTTTCTCATCCAGTTCAGCACACGCCTGTCTGTGACCCAGCGATTCCACTCACAGGTTACATTCAGGAGAGGAAAAGTCTCCATCCACATATAGCTGAGTACAAGAATGCTGAGGGCAGCTTTAGCCATAACAGCCAAAGGTTACAAAGCTTCATATATTCAGGGGGAGATGGGGTAAGCATGCTCTGCTCAACTCAAATTTGGGAACACTGTTCTTCAGCAGCCAAAGGCACCAAGTCCTGACACACGCAACAAGACTTACAGATCTCAAACACACTACATCAAACGGGATAAACCAGGCATAAAAAGTACAGGCTTTTTGATTCCATTTTATGAAAACCAAGGACAGGCAAAGTTAATCCACAGCGATTTAAAAAAAAAAGTGAACAGGATTATTGGAATAGGGTGTGAGAGAACTTTCTGAGTAATAGAAACACCATATGTCTCATCTGGGTGATATTTATATGCATATATTCATTCGTCAGAATTCATTGAGCCAGACTCTTAAGGAGGTATGCATTTCATCAAGTGTAAATTATATCTCATTGCAGTACTCCGAGCATAAAAAACTTAGCCAAAGACATACAAATGGCCGATAAGCATGTGGAGAGATGCTCAACATCATCAGTCGGGGGGAAATGCAAATCTGAACCACAGTGAGAAACTACTTCACACCTACTAGGATGTTTATTTTTCAAGGAAGAATTTGAAGTGTTGGCAAGGAAGTAGAGAAAGTGGAACCCTTGTGCACTGCTGGTGGGAATGTAAAATGGGGCAGCCACTGGGGAAAACTGTCCGGTGGTTCGTCAAAAAGAAAGCTCAACATCAACTTACCATATGACCCATTGATTCTGCTGGAAAGCACATGCCCAGAGCAGTTGAAAGCGGGGACTCACACAGACGCTTGTTCACCCATGTTCACAGCAGCATTATCCCTAACAGACCAAAGGTAGAGACAACCGAGTGTCCCTCAACAGGTAAAGGAATAAACAAAATGGGGGGGGGGGTGTACAATGGACCACTATTCCTTTAAATTAAAGAGTGCAATTCTGACACAAGAACCCTGAAGACACTATGCTCTGTGAGGAAGGCAGACACGAACCGACAAATACTGTGTGGTCCCACCTAGGTGACAAATCTAGAATAAGCAGACACATGGAGACAGAAAGTAGACTAGAGGTTACCGCGACCGAGGGGAGGAAGGAATGGGAGGTTACTGCTTAGTGGTTATAGGTTGTGTGAAGTGGTGAACCAGATTTAGAAGGAGACAGCAGTGACCTTCGTAATACACACCACTGCAGTATACAGTGGTTACAATGGGAAATTTTGTTATGTGAATTTTACCACATTTAAAACATTTCATAATGGAATATGCCAAAAACCATTTAGTACTACACCTCAAATGGATAGATTATATGATATCAGAATTATACCTCAAAAAAGATGTTAAAAGTGAGGAAAAAAAGCAACTTAGTGATACACACGGAACAGGAGTAAATCTCAAAACCATCACATCACATGCAAGAAGTCGGGTCTCAGAGCACTTGTGTGCCTCCACTGAAGTCCCAGTGCTGGGCAAACCGAGTTGCAGGGACGGAAATCTGAGCAGCTGCTACCTGTGCTGGGCAAGGACTCGGCAGAACGGAGTGGGAGGAGCCTCCCCGTGGAGACGCGCATGCTCTGTGTAGTTCCTGAGTGGGACCATTGCACAGGTGTATGGATTTCTCAAAAATCCCCCAGTGTTCGTTTAGAATTTATCCGCTTTCCCATATGTAAATTTGCTGCAATGAAGTGCTATTAAATACACTGTGGTTGAAGAGCAACAAGGCATCGACAGTGCTGTGGCACTACTGGGGAAAGAGCAGGGCCAGAGGTGGGAAACCGACCAGAAGTCTATGATCAAGGGCAGGACAAATGTCCAGGCGGGGTGCAGGGATGAACCCAGAGAGATGGCATCGCAGGCAACGAAGAGCCGTTAAGGATTAGTTTCATCCCTGAAAGCTGCTCAGGACGTTCCCTTGGCACACTCTGCCCCAACAGCCTTTGAGAAGAATCCCCTCCACTCAGGTGTCTCAGCCGCGACCCTCTCTCCCTCACCTATCCACTAACTGCCTGCTGTGGGTTGAACTGTGTCCCCCCAAAACAGTTATATCCAAGTCTTAATCCCTGGTACTTATGAATGTGACCTTATTTGGAAACAGTCTTTGCAGGTATAGTAAGTTGACGATCTTGAAATGAGGTCATCTTGGAGCTCTGTGACACAGACACACAGGAGGAGGAGGCCTCATACAGATGGGGACAGACACTGGAGCGGTGCAGCCACAAGCCAAGAACACCTGGGGCCGCCAGAGGCTGAAAGAGGCAGGACTCATCCTCCTCCAGGGCCCTCAGAGGGACACAAACCCGCTGTCACCTTGATTTTGAGTTTCTAACCTTCAGATATGTGAGAAGATAAATTTCTCTTGCTTAAGTCATCACATTTGTACTAATTTGTTACATCAGCCTTGGAAACTAACACATCCACATGTCAGCACCATACTCGGCCCCGCCTCTTCCAGGCATCTCCACTACCTGACCCTCTCCCTCCTCTCCTGCTCAGAATGTTACCCTTGAGTCTGGCCCTCACTAGCCTGCAACAGCAGAAAAGGCCCCCATTAGCTCACCAGCCTCCTGGTCTGACTCCCCTCCCATCCTCCACACACTCACTCATCATCAAGAATATCCGTTCCTGCCACTCCCTAGTTATTCTCAGGAAGAAAAGCCCAGAGCTGTCTCCTGTGCCCCTCCCCCCAACACCCCTCTTCCCCAAGTCCCCAGCCTCAGTGGACATCATGTCATTGACACCTGTTTTGCCCGCAGCAGGTACTGTTTGATGCATTTGCAAAAATAAGATCCAACCATGCCATGCACTACAATACTCAAAATGCTGCTAATTTGCTTACCTTTTACTCCGTCAGCCATCTACAAGCTCAACTTTTAATAAATGGAAAAATCTAGCTGATTAGGGAAATGAACAGAATGAATACTCCAACAGATCCCTGCAATGCAAACATTGTTCCTGCAAAATAACTAAATGCAAATGCAAAAGAAACAAACCATCTGGGCAATTAACACCATCAAAGAGCATCCATATTTGCAACAGAGAGAACCCATCCATCAGTCCCCTGAGCTTTCTGTTCTCTAAAACATTAGGTTTGAGCAAGGCCCATGAGCGCTCAGTCCACTCACCTACTCCCAGCCTCCAACTCTCAATTAAAGAGATTTCTATGTGCACAAAAACTGTTTACCCACAGGAAGATGTGCCAGGGCACGTACGACACTATAAGTCACGGGCTAGTGAACAGCTCCTGCTCTGTGCTGCCTCTAGCACGTTCTGGTTTCAGATGCGTTATTCAGAGAGAATGTGCCTCTTGGTCTTTCCAACATCAACAGCATGCAAGTGGATCAAAGGCTCTGAACAGCCATGTGCAAAATTGTGTTTCTGTTGTTGTTTTAATAAGACTGTATTTTTCAGAACAGGTTTAGGTTCACAGAAAAAAAAAAACTGAACAGAAAGTATAGCGATTTCCCCGCCTACAAAGTATTAACGCGTGCAATGATGTCCAGGGCAAAGTAAGGCCTACAACAATACCTTCGAATTTCAAGTTGAGCTATAGAAGCTAAGACCGGTCTTTTTTAAAAACAAAGAGCAGACTTCCGCCAAGATGGAGGTATAGGTGGATGTGCCGTGCCTTCTCACACAACCAAGTTTAGGGACAACTAAATATGAGCATCAGAAAACACAACCAGAACACGGAAAATTGAACTTTTCGGAAGTCCGGTAACAACAAATTCTTCAGCCCGACCGGTAAGGGGCGAAACCGGCGTCTCGTGAGGGGTTGCACAGGAGGACTGGGTCGGACCCGGGCGCGGAATCCAGACGCACGAATCCAGACGCACGGGTTCCAAACCCAGGATTGGACCTAGTGAGCGACCGAGCAACCCACCGGGTGAGCGACTGCTGAGGAGACAGTGGGGAGGCGGTGCTGCGTGTTGACTGCAGTTGCCTATCTGTGGGCGAGCGGACAGGCGAGGGAGTGGGCGCTTGGACTGGGCCCGGCGGTCCCCGGGGCTTGCGGCAGTAGAGGGCGCCGCCATATCCCCGCTCTGACCACGCCCCCACATACAGCGTCACAACCCAGCGACCTGGGACTCCAAGGCAACGCTTCTCACATTTAAAGGGCCAGAACAGACCAAAAATGTCGCAGGAAGACCTCAGAGCCCCAGAGATAAATCTAAGCGACGAAGAAATAGCAAAACTCTCAGACGCACAGTTTAAAACACTGGTCATCAGGTTCCTAATAGATCTGGTTGATTATAGCCACAAATTAGAGAAACATATGAAGGCTAAACTAAGGGAAATGAATGGAATTCCACAGAAAACCCATAGAGATGAAAAGGAAACTGGGACTCAAATCAATGAAGTGGCCCAGAAGAAAGCAAATAATGGCCAAACAGAAAAGAGTCAAGGAGCAAGAATTCAAAGAAATGAGGAGAGTCTTAGGAACTTCCAGGACATCTTTAAATGCTCCAATATCCGAATTATAGGGGTACCAGAAGGGGGAAAGACACAACCACCAGTGGAAAAATTATTTGAACAAATAATAAAAGAAAATTTCCCCAATCTGGCAAAGGAAATAGACTTCCAAGAAATCCAAGAAGCTCAGAGAGTACCAAAAAAGTTGGACTCAAAAAGAAACACACCAAGGCACATCATAATTACATTAGCCAAAATTAAAATGAAGGAGAGAATCCTAGAAGCAGCAAGAGCTAAGGGGACAATCACCTACAAAGGAGTCCCCATCAGACTGTCAGCAGATTTCTCAAAAGAGACCTTACAGGCAAGAAGGGGCTGGAAAGAAATATTCCAAGTCATGAAATCTAAAGACCTACAACCAAGATTGCTCTATCCAGCAAAACTTTCATTTAGAATGGAAGGACAGATAAGGTGCTTCTCAGATAAGATCAAATTCAAGGAGTTCATCATCACCAAGCCCTTATTATATGAAATGTTAAAGGGACTTATCTAAGAAAAAGAAGTTAAAGAAACATGAACAGTGAAAGGACAACAAACTCACAGTTATTAACAACCACACCTAAAACGAAAGCAAACTAAAAGGACAGCTAGATCAGGAGTGGAAACATAGAAATGAAGATCTCAAGGAGGGTTAGCAACAGGGGAGTGGGAGGAGGAGATGGGGGGAGAAGGTACAGAAAATAAGTAGCATAGACAGTAGATAGAAAATAGATGGGGGGGGGGGGCAAGAATAGCATGGGAAATATAGAACCTAAAGGACTTGAGACACATGGACATAAACTAAAGGGGGGTAATGGTGGGGTTGGGGGGGCAGGGTGGAGGGGAATGAAGGGGGGAATAGAACAACTGTAACAGCATAATCAATTTTAAAAAATAAATTTAAAAAAAATAATAAATAAAAAAACAAAAACAAACAAAGAGCATAATGGACTAACAGCTAAAGTTTTACACATACACAAAAAGGAAAATATAGAGTGAATATATGCCATAATATTTAAAAATGAGATATGGCAGGGAAAAAGGGAGGCCTAGCATACCGATTCTTCAATTAACATTCATTACATTGTGATCATAATATAAATGTGACTTGTTTTCGACTGTTAGAATCAAACAACAGATAAAGTCCAGATGTACATGTGCATAATTACAGAACTCCAGGCCCTCCCTCTCTCTCTCTCCCTTCCTCAACCCCTCCCTCCCTGTCCCCCTCCAACTTCAGCTGTGTAGCCCTAGGCATGTCATGTACACTCCAGAATCTGTGAGTAATAAATCCTGCTTTTGGATAGTTGCTGCCGAAGTGTATCTTGTAATCATAATAAGGACCATAAGGGCCAGCATGCCTGCAACACTGGATCTGTCCAGGATCGGCACAGGCAGTGCAGGCCCAGGTGAGTGCCCCAGGTGCTGCTAGTCGCTGGTGACACTATTGATATGGATCAATAAGGCACTGACACAACAGATGTGAAAAATTAATGGTGTATGTAGAATGATTTAAATGCCAACAGAAATGTTAAAGATCAGCATAAATATATAACTATAATTTTTAAATGGGTACAACACAGAAAAGTTAAAGAAGAAAAGCAAAGAATCAACAAGTATATATGAAATGTATATACCCTCACTAGTAAGTAAAGTAGTGAAAATTAAAATATTAATGAGATACCATATACTTAAAAAAAGATGATATTTCTGACAGTCACCAAAGATAGATCACTCAGTTACTGGTGTTGGACAAACGCCCTCACTGTGTGGAAGAAAACATGGTTGGATCTCTACCTCACGTCTCATGCCAAAATGGGTCATTAAACATACAGCCACAAAAACACTGGAAGGAAATTTAGATGACTATTTCTATAAACTTGGCTTTTAAAAAGAATTTTGAAGCCTGAGAGCAATGCTACAAACCATACAGAAAAAGTTAAGTCTGACGATCCAAAAATCTATCCCTTAGAAAAACAATACTATAAAACAAAGTAGAAAGACTGAAAGCAGCTTTCACTTTCAGCTATGAATAAACAAGCTTCAATCACATCTACTCTTCCACTGAGAACAAGTAAGACTGAATGACTTCTTATAAATCTATTTGGAGGCACCAGACCTCCAAGAAAACCAGGACTTGCAGGCCCAATATACAAAAAAGAAGGTAAAAGCCTCGAGGCGGGCCTCTAGTCTCACCACTTTCCTCCTGGTGGTATTTGCTGTTTCATAAGCTAAAAGTCTGGGGAAGCAAACAGAGCACAGTAGACAAAGGTCAGAAGTATTAGGCAGAGTCTATCACAGTCTCAAGGTTAAGGAGAAAAGATTGAAGTTCATGCCTGCTAAGGATGGCAGGCCTATTAACCATGCCACCTTTTCTGTAGGAAACTCCTATGAATAAGGCAGAAATAGACCAAAATTTACAGAGACTACAGCCTACCTACTATCATCTGCCCCACTGTCTGCCAGAGCAAATGAAATCCTCTCTGGAAGAAAATAGCACCATCTAGAGCTACTTTGATTTTTTTTGTATAAAATGTCTAGCACTCAAAAAAAAAAAAAATTACCAGACACATCAGGAGATGGGACCAAGAGAAAAACAGGCAATAGAAAACATTTCCAGGAGATACAGATACTGGAGTTATCAGACTTTATAATAACTTTGATTAATATGTGACAGAAAATAATGATAAATGGAGAATTTTGACAGAGAACTGGAATCTATAAGAAAGAATCAAAAATTTTAAAAATAAAATATGTAAAAACTGAAAGCAAGAATTTAAAAAGGCTGGGGGATGAGCTGGGATGGGAGTAAAAGACAGAAAACTGTACTTGAACAACAATTTAAATAAATAAATAAGAATTTAAAAAGGAGTTGAGAAGCAGACTAGGCTAAAAAGAGAACTGGTGAACTGGAAGATGAATGAAATAAAAATCTACAGGCAGGGGAAAAAATGATGAAAAATATAGGAAAAAATCCATAAAAGACAAATGGAGCATAGTAGAAAGGACCTAACATTTGTGAATTTGATGTCTCAGTATGGGAAAAAAAGAAAATGGAACAAAACAATATTTGACAAGATAGTGACAGAAAATTTTCCCAAACTGACTAAAGATATGAAGACATAAATTCAAGAACTTCTACAAACCCCAAATAAGATTTTTAAAAAATGAACACTGGAAAAAGAATACGGAAGGTATGCCAGATAAAGAATAGTATTGTTAGCATATTTCAAACATTCTTAAAACTCAAGAAGAAAATACAGATTAATAAAAAAAAAATGACCAAAGGATATGAAGAAGAAAATTGAAGAAAAAATCTAAATGGTTCATAAACCTGTTATATGAAACATATAATCTGAAACATCATTAATCAAAGTCCCATGTACTAAAGTGAGGTATCATTTTTTTTAGCCATGAATTAGAAAAGATCAAACAGAGTGAAAATAACTAGCACTGGCAAAGTGTAGTGGGAAAAGCTCTCTAACACCTTGTGAGTGAGCATATGTAGGTGCACTCTTTCTAGAGGGTTATTTGTTATGTGCTATGTCAGGCAGGATAAGTTAGTTCATGAAGCAGTAACAAGCAATCCACAATGGCTTTTGACAAACATCTACTTGCTCACAGGATGTGTGCACTCAGGTGGGCTGCAGGTCTTTTCCATGTTGTTTTCCCTCTGGAACTTGGGTTGATAGATGAACCTCCTCCTGGAATATTGTGAATCTCGTAGCAGAGGGAAAAGAGAGTTTGGCAAATCATATGCTCGGGCTTAAAACTGACAGCCAAAGTTATACAAATCATTTCTCATACTGAACTTGACAGAGAACGTAGCATGGCCAAGTGTGACGCTACAGAGAAAAAACCTACTCCTGCTCCAGGGAGAAGCAGAATTATCTGTGAAAATAACAGGACCCACCACATGGACCCACACTCAAGACCCAACAACTTCCTAATAATTAGATCCATATGCAAGGATATATGGAAACTGTTCCATTACCCATAAACTATAAATAACCTCAGTGCCTACCAAGAAGTCATAAGGTAAATAAATGAAAATATACAGAAAATAAAATGTATTGCAGTGATTAAAATAACAATATGTAGTTGTTGACATATAAAGATGTCCTCAATAAGCTGCAAAGGAAAAAAGCAAATCACATGAACCATATTACATTAAATGACTCTGATGTTATACCAAAAAAATTATCTCCAAGACAGGTGATTTTTATCTTAGGTGTTTTACCTTTCTAAGCTACCTGAGTATTTTGCTGTATGTATGGTTGACTTTTAATGTTTCAAAGACCAACAGAGCCATTTTTATATTTTCAATAATTAAAATGTACAATGTGGTGAAGATACAGCAAAACAGGCAATTTCACAGCCTACTGATGGGAGGAGAAATTAGTACAATCCTCCTGGAAAGCAAGATGGCCTTTAAGAGACTCATACTCTCAAATTCAATAATATACCTTCTAGGAATTAAACTAAAAGGGAATGTTCCAATAAACTAGGACACCCACTTATCAGGGCATTCTGTCTATAGCAAAATTTCAAAAACAACCAAAATGTCCAACAAATGATTAAATAAATGGTGACATAGGCAGAAATGGGTTTTTTTAAATTAAGATTTCTAAATATAAATGAGCTCAAAGTGTGCTTATAAGAAAAAAAGTCAGAATCCAAACTCTTATTACAGGATAAATTTTAGAAATAGGTAGACTGAGAGATCACATCAAATAACAACTTTTATTATCTCCAATAGTGTATAGTGTAGATCTCTAATTTTTATTTTCTTCTACTTGATTCTTTTTTTTAAATTTTTTTGACAAGTCAGGGCTACATGGGGCCATTTTATTGCAGTTAAATACCTTTCTCTCTACTTTTGTCCATTTTTCCATAAAAGAGCATACACATAAATATTTCTATTGGAAGCAAGAAAAAAAGCGTCTCCTAAATGTTAGTGTTCAATGTCAAAGGTAAAGGAGTACGGGTGGTGTGATCATTAGGGAAAATCAAGCTCTCTCCAGGAGGGTCTTCGCAAATCACTAAGATGAGAGACATTCTACTTCAATGAAAACTTCAAATGCCCAATTTCATTGCCTCTTGAAATTCAGCAAGAAAAGATTTTCCCAGCCTCTTCACACAGCACATACTGCTGCTCAGCCAGGAAACACATCAATAATGTCCTGATAATGGAAAGGCATCTCAATAGGCCCACATTTGCACTGCTGTTAAGTTAAAAGCTAAGAAGCAAATGAGTAATGACCTGGAACATGTAAATGTATTGGAAAAGGGCCACACTTGCACCGGAAAGGTCTTTCCCCATTTGAATCTGCTGACTACAGGAGACTCAAAACAATTTCCTAAATTATGAAATAAGATAACACACAGGAAAAATTATACATGAAAAGACTAAAGATGAGAACCATTCTGTTGGCCTGAATGTAATCATGAACTGCGTGGAAGGAAGAGAGAAGAATCTCTCCCCCCACCCCCACACACACACACCCTGAGTTACAGGGCCCCCATACACACCGTATGTTTAGTGCATCAGACTCAAACAGTGATTTCCAACCAGGTAAAGAGACACTGGCTGTGACACCAGCGCCAGCCCTTTCTTTCTCTCTCACAGAGGACCACATTTCTGTATTTCTTAATGTCATGTGCTAAAAAGAAAGAAGTACTACTCAACGTGGCACAGAGCGTGGCTGATGAAGAAACTCTCATGACCCACAATTCTGGGCTCTATCACAGACTATACCGCCATCTGTGAGTTCCGTGTGCACAGAGCCTCAGGGCTGGTCCCCCAGTGCTTCTCCCTCAGGAGCCTGGCATGGAGAAGCCATCAGTGAGGATCTGGGAAGTGTGATTGATGGGGGCATCTGCTCCAGGTGAGGAAGGAGGAGAGGGGCCCTAGGAGGGAGGCTCAGAGGTACAGCCCTAGGATTAGATAACCCTAGAACCACGGTTCTGATTTATTCATGCCCCATGTGGTATCAACACCACGTAGAAAACCATCAAACATCACAGGCTAGCACCTTCTCTTCCTCAGGTCACCTCAAACACCCACTAGGCAGGCCGCTTGCTGGTCAGCTGGACAACAGAGGCTGGCAGAAGAAGCCACGAGCTCCCCAGGAAGTGCTTTCTAGTTCTAGGGCTTCCTCTCCAGGTTTCCTTTCACAAGGGCAAAGCCTCATGCTCCACAAACCCACATAATCACATTCTTACATTTCCTGTGTCAAATGAAAATGACCACTCACGCTTGAAGTCAGAGCTAAAAAACCGATGTTTAAAGACACTAGAAGATGAAAAATAACTAAATAAAATTTTTTAAAAAAGGGAAAAATAGACAAACTGTACTTGAAAAATAACTAAATAAAATTTAAAAAAAAAAGACACTAGAAGAACAGCCCAAATATGGATTTGTCAACTAAAGACAATGTTTGTGAACCTCACTTTCCAACACTCTATACATCCATGAAATAGTTGATGGTTCAGTTACACAAATATTGAAAAGGTTAATCCAGTGATGCAGAAAGTGACAGATGAGGAATCTCACCACAACCAGTCATTCAGAACCTCTAGCCCAGCCCTGGCTGATGTAGCTTAGTGGACTGAACACAGGTCTCTGAACCAAAGGGTGGCTGGTTTGATTCCCATTCTAGAGCACATGGCCTGGGTTGCAGGCCAGGTCCCCAATAAGGGGTAAGCGAGAGACAACCAACCACACATTGACGTTTCTCTTCCTCTCTTTTTCCTTCACTTCTCCACTCTCTAAAAATAAAAAAAAACTTTTTAAACTTAGAAAAAAAAGAACCTCTGGCCTTAAACACCTGTCCCCTTGAAAGAGCACCAAATTTCAAAACATTACTAAAACTTGCACTTCTGAGTGGAATTAGGTCTTTTTTCTTCCCTCCTTATCCTCATTGCCCAAGTCTTCTTCTTTCTTTATGTTCCTGCCAGCTCCCTCCCTTCATTCTGCTCTAGCCCCTCTGGCCTTCCGGTTGTTCCAGAACATTCCAGGCATGTTCTGGAATGTTCTGGCACATTCATGGTCTTTTGTTCTTGATGCTTCCTCTGGACCACTCCTCCCCCAGACAGCCCTGACATAAGGCAAGACTTTCACTTCCTCCGAGTCTTCACACTGAGGCCCCCCTCAGCCAGGAGGGGGACGTCATCAGCCCATGACTGAGAAGGCCTACATGGTCTGCTTTTCCTTTTCTCCTCAGCACGGAACACTCCTTCACTTGCTAAGCACTTCACATGTGTCTTAACCATCTTGTTTCCCGTTTCTCTCCCCCCAAAGCACGTGAACTCCATCTGAGATGGAATGTCTGTCTTGTCCAGTGCTAGTGCGTGGTACAGGCCAGACATTCAATGAGTACGCGTATTTGTTAAACAAATGAACCCATTAAACGGGAAGGAAGGCAACTTCATGCAGAATCAAGAAGCATGCTTAATGCAAATTGTTTTCTGTGTTATTTCTTTTAAAAGGAAGAATTGCAGTGGGTTTTTAAATTTTTTTTAATGTTCCTAGTTAATATAACTCCCTTTGCAATCAAAAACGTATGTACAGTTTTTGGTAGACTATGCGTTGCTCTGTCTTGCTAGGCATGGAATGGGTCATCTGTGACTCCTCATCAGCTTCATTATCGATTAAACTTCCACTGAGCAGGTGGTGGTGGCCTCCACGTGTCCCCCTGGAGTGACAGTCATGAGAGGCAAACTGTGTGAAATGTGGAGAGAATGCATCATGCCATTAGGGTTAACCACATGTTACATTTTTAAAAGCACAGCTTGTCCTATTATGAGTATTTTCCCAGGGGAAAATATAGTCAAATGTTAAAATTCCAACAACAAACACTCCAAATGAGAAGTGTGGACTGTGCTGGGAGCTCTAATTAAGGGCTCTTCTCATTTGATGGAATAGGAGCGCCTCAGGGGAGCTGGTAGATAAAATTTCCTACTAAGCTGCACATTCTTCAACTTTAAAAAAAAACACCTGACAAGACATGGTGCCGGCCAGAGTGTCGTAGAACTCACTACTGATGAGGCAGCATGTGATTTTTAGCCTCGGAGGTTGTGTGCATCTGTTGGACTGGACCTGGGTCCAGGTAGTCCCGGTGATGGGCTGAGCCTGGCAGCACCCAGCGGGGTATCCCAAAGGGGCTGCGAATTTAAATGCTTCATGGAACCATCACCCTGGCCTTCAAGTTTCAACTGTGGAGTCATTGTTGCAGTGGATTCTCGGCCACAGCGGGTACCTACCTTGCCTCCCAGACAATAAAGAAGGTGATAGACATCAGCCCCTACCTACTGGGCTCCGTGGCTGAGGACGCAGCAGACTGTAGCTTCTGGGAATGGCTATTGGCTCAGCAACACCAAATCTGTGAGCTTCGAAACAAGGAACACATCTCAGTGGCAGCTGCCTCCAAGCTGCCCGCCGACATAGTCTATCAGTATAAAGGCATGGGGCTGTCCATGTGCTTCATGGTCTGTGGGTGGAGTAAGAGAGGCATCTACTACGTGGACAGTGAAAACCAAATCTCAGAGGCCGCCTTCTGTGCAGATTCTGGCTCTGTGGATGCACATGGGGTCATGGATCAGGGTCACAGATCAGGGTCACTCCTATGACCTCCGGGAGGAACAGCCTTCAGAGGCCTACTCAGGAGGTGCGGTCAACCGCCGCCATGTCTGGGAGGGTGGCTGGATCCAAGTCTCCAGTGATAAAGTAGCTGATCTACTTGACAAATTCGATGGATCTACCCCATGAAGGAGGGTGGAGGTAGCTGTCATGTTTCTTGGGATGACCACAGCAAAAATTATGCAGCCAACAACTGTGAGTATTGACAAGGTTGAGAAGTCTCAACACAATAAAGGCCATCAATGAGAAACCTACAGCTAACATCACAACCAGCAAGGAAACAGTGCAAGCCTCTTCTCTAGCATCTGGTACACAGCAAGGATGCCCACCCGCACCATTTCCAGTCAACAGTACTAGAAGTACCAGTCAGAGAAATCAGGCAAGAAAAAGAAGCAAAAGACATCCAAATCGAAAAGGGAGACATAAAATTATCTCTGTTTACAGATGGCATAATCTTATAGAGAGCCCTAAAGACTCCATCAAAAACACTCTCAGAACAAATACACAAGCTAGTGAAGTTGCAGGGTATGAAATCAACATGCAAAATCAGTTCCCTTTCTTTACACCAACCAAGCTCTGGGCACAAAGGAACTCAAGAAAATAATCCCATTTAAGATAGCATCAAAAAATAAATAACATACTCAGGAATAAATTTAACCAAGAAAGTGAAGATTTGTACACTGAAAACTATAAAAATTGATGAAATTGAAAAAGGCACAAATAAATGGAAAAAATATCTTCAATTCTTTCCAATCATAAATTGGAAGAATATTGTTAAAGTGTCTGCAATACCCAAAGCATATACTGATTCAACACACCCCTTATGAAAATTCTAATGGCTTTTTTTACATTAATAGAAAAAGCAGTTCTAAAATTTGTATGTAACCACAAAAGACCTGCAAATAGCCAAAACAATCTTGCGGAAGAAGACTCAAGTTGAAGGTATCATGATTTGTGATTTCAAATGATATTACAAAGCTACAGTACTCAAAACAGTGCAGCACTGACAAAAAAAAAAAAGAAAACATTATGACACACAGATCAATGGAACAGAATAGACAGCCCAGAAATAAACCCAAGCATGTATGGTCAATTAGTTTTAGACAAAGTCACCAAGAATACATAATGGGGAAAGGATAGTATCTTCAGTAAATGGTACTGTGAAAACTATATATCCGTATGCAAAAGAATGAAATTGGACCTGTATTTTACACTATCCACAAAAATCAACTCAAAGTTATCAAAAACTTAAATGTAAGACCTAAAACCGTGTTTTTAAGTATTTTTTAAAATCAAGAGTATAGAACTAGCAGCAAGAAACAGTATCCTACTTTTATCCAGCAAGCTCCTATGTGCAACAAACTCTGCTAGACTGAAGAGGATATAAACAGTGATGCTAAGGATCTTTGCTCATGGAGTTTATCAAGTTTAGAGAGAATATAAAATAATTATAAAAGGAAACAAAAGGAAAGGAGTTTCCTAAACAAGTTGCAAGTGGGAGTTCAAAGTCAGAGAAGCCATCCAAAAAAGGGGGGATGGGAGAAGTCCATGGGGAAGGTGACGTCTGAGACAGACTTGCAGTAGAGAGAGGGGGTGGGTATGTGTTACAGGGAGCATACCAATCTGCCAAGGCTGTGAGAGCCCAGCTTCTGCAACACAAACGGAGACAGTGGAACATCAGGCAAAGATGATACTGTGGTAACACAAGCCACACATATGAAAATAATTCAGAAGTGGCAGCAGAATAGAATGGAAAATGTTCAGATACAAGAAACCAGAAAGTACAGCATCTGTTTAAATGAGACATCTCAAAGCCCCAAATAAAAGAGGCAGTAAGACCCCAATGAAAAGTGATGGGCCATCACCAGGGACTGTGCAGTGCTTGGAAAGTGACCGGATGGGGGAGGTGAGGGAGGCTGGGCTGACTCCGAGGTTGCAAAGAGAGGCGACTACAGGCATGAAGGCACCCAGAGTCGGCTATGTGGTTTGCAGCCCCTGTGCGAAATGAGTGCAGGACCCCCGGTTCAAACTCATTAACGTCAAGGCGGCAACAGCAGAGCATCACACCAGTGACTGGGCACTTTTAGGCACAGGGCGCAGGACTGCACAGGTTGCCCCATCACAGAGCTGCCCTTGGAGGCAACAGAAACAATGCCACAAAGTGTGTGCAAAGATGTAGTGAGTTATGCTACTAACATGTAATGCATGGCATGCTGGAAGGTTAGCAGGAGAAATCCCACACTTGACCTCAAATGCAGGTTCAGGAAAGTGGTCCCGGGCCAAGAGCTGGCATCAGCTGTACAAGCTGGGGGGCTCTGCCAGCAGGTAATGTTCCCAAGGGATGTGTGAATCAAGGTTCTCCAGGGAGACAGAAACTGCAGGAGACACAGGCATACACCTTTACTGGGTATTTCCCAAGCCCCCTGCCAGGGAGCCAATCAAGGGCAAAACCAGTCAGGCCCTGCTCTCAACACAGCTACTCATCACAACCCCCCCAAAAAATACACACAGAGTATGGAGGAAGAACAGAGTGAGGGGTCAAGAGAGCTGGAGGACATCAACCTGCACCTTCCCCTCAAAACAGAAAGCCCGGACTCCTTAGGAGGAAGAGGAAAACCTCCAGGGCTGAGCTGAGCGGTTAGTCAGATGTAAATGCAATCCACAGGAGGTTCTCAAAGGTGAGCTGCATGGGAACCCCTGGAGGGTGTGCTGAGCAGAGTACTGGCCCCGCCCCAGGCTTTCGGATTCCAGGTCTGGGATGAGTTCCTAGGTGCCCTAGTGGAGATAAGAGAATCACAGGGCCCAGCGCTCAGAGTGCAATAGGTCAGGCTTGGGGCTTTGCACACTTTTTGAAAACTTAATTCCTTGTCATACATGGTAACTTATAGGAAATTTCTCATAAGATACTGGAAGGTGGAACCGGCACGTGTGATATTTGTCATCTTGGCTGGCACTGCAGGGGATGACACAAATGTTGCATTTATTCACTTACTGAGTAAATGTTGAGAGGTTGACATGAAGTTACAAAGATTGAGTTCCTGCATAAAAATCCTGTTATAAATCGTGTAAAGAAAGTAGAGCCGTGGTTGCTCAGGGTTGGAGGCACTGGGGGCGGGGGGATGGCTGAAGACTGCAAGGCTTCCTGGGGCCACGGAGATGTTCTAAAATTGTTCTGATCTTTGCATGTGGCTGTGAATATGCTACCAAAAAACCACTGAATTGTGCACTTTAGCTGGGTGAATTGTGTGGTATGTAAATTATATATCAAAACAGCTGTTTTTTAAATATTCATTTTTCTTTACTTTCCCTTTCAAATTATTTCCTTTCACTTTGCATTTGGTGCATTTTCTATCACTTAGAACTTTAAGGCCTTAAATTAGCTTCCTTTAAAAATATTTTTTCTATTTCTACACACCCTATGACTACTTCAATTATTTAATTATAGTCATTTAAGCATTTTTTTTAATCACAGAAGAGTATACTTCCATATTTTTAGAGATGGAGATCATCTACCTGTGAACCCACCCAATTTTCCAGGTAGAGATCCTGGGATATTGTTTTTAATCCTCCCCCAAGGGTATGCTCACTGATTTTAGGGAGAGAGGAATGAAGAGAAAAACGCGGATGTGGGAGAGACACGCCGATCAGTTGCTTCCCCTACTCAACCCGACCAGTTATCAAACCTGCAACACAGATGTTGCTATGCGCCCTGACCAGGAATCAAACCCCCAACATTTTGTGCATAAGACGACGCTCCAACCAACTGAGCCACACAGCCAGGGCAATCTTGGGCTTTTCTGAGTGCAAATCACACTCACATAGTTCTATTCAAATACTGAAAAATCACACGACTCTTTTGCAACTGGAAAAATGTTTCAAATGCATAATTTAATTATTCCTTCAGCACTTGATATTGTTTTGCTACAAACAGAATGTCTATGCACTCCTCCAAAATGCACACGTTGAAATTCTAACTCCCAGTGTGATGTTGTTAGGAGGTGGGCCTTTAGGGGTGTTTGGGTCATGGAGGGAGAGCCCCATCATGGGAATACTTTGCCTTTCACTTTGCATTTGGGGCATTTCCCATGACTTAGAATCTGAAAGTTTAACATGCTTCTGCCATGCGAAGACACTGAGAGAAGACGACCGTCGGTGAACCAGGAAGCCAACTCTCACCAGACAACGCATCGCCGGCACCCTTATCTTAGACTTCTCGACCTCGAATCCACGAGAAATAGATGTCTGATGTTTATAAGCCACCCAGTGTACGGTATTCTGCCATAGCCATCTGAAAGGGCTGAAATATGTTTTAAGAGCAAATATTCAGTAATATCTATTCGGGGGGGGGCGCCTTTTTCCTTTTTACAGAGACATTTTTCTAAAGTACTCATGTTATTGATAAGGAAACAGCCTCCATGAATTTGCTAAAAACTCTTATGTTGAAATCAAGCCCTGACCAGCTGGCTCAGTTTGCTGGGTGTCATCCTAAAATGTGAAAGGTCACAGGTTCGATTCCTGGTCAGGACATATGCCTGGGTTGCAGGTTTGGACCCCATCAGGGCACATGAGAGAAGCAATCAATCAATATTTCTCTCCCTCTTTCTCCCTCCCATCCCTACTCTCTAAAAATAAATAAATAAAATGCTGAAAGAAAGAATAGAAGAAAAAAAGTCAAGCCATCTACAAACTGGTAGATCAACTTGCCAGATGCAAACAAAAAGTTGATTTTTTTTTTAGTTATTTCCATTGAATTAACATTAGAAAAAATTTTAAGTTAATAGTATAATAAGTATTCCTGGATCCAATAAAATTATTAGTAGAGTTACTGTAAGTTGCTGCCTTTAACAAATGAGATAAGGTTTTTTAAAATTAACTCCATACACTTGTGCCTCATTCTAAACCAACCCAATGGATTTAGATTTGTTTACGCCCAGGAAAAATTTTAATGATTTCTATTAAAAACAAATTTTCCACAGCTTCCCTGGTGCATTTTAAGTAACTGAATTTTTCTAGAGAAATGTATTTACTCCCCTTTTTGTGTACAGCAGTGGAAACTTAACCCCCGACTCGGGACCCTGCCCCCAGGGGCCCTCCCTGATCAAGCGGTCCCCTGTCTCCCAAACCCTCCCCACCTGATGCGTCTGTCGTCTCTGCCTGATGGCTCTCCTGTGTGAGAGTCCACGCGAAGCAACAAAGGCAAATGCTGCTCTCCCAGTGGGTATGTCCCCAGATGGTACAACTTAATAGCTTTGCTCCAAAGTTGGGTTTCCAGATTCTGCTAAAGGAGGAATTCTGTGGTCTCTGTGTCTTTTGGCCACACTGATATGACACGTTTCTATGTTGGGACCTAAATAGGTAGGTTGAGCAACTACCCTGGTTTGTACAGGGGTTTCCCGGGATACGGGACTCTCAGTTCTGGGCAAGCTGGATGAGTTGATTTCCCTACAAAGCTAATACACACCTGTGGGAAAAGCCTTGCCATCCATGGTAGCGCATGGAGCATAAGCCTGGGGACCTCAGAGGTGGCCTGTTGCAGCCCAATCTTCATCAAAGGAGGATGTGTGGGTGACAAAACATGACAGAGTCACTTGTTCCCCTGCTCCTTGGTGCCTCTTTTGTCCCCTTTCACTGAGGATGGAACAGGTCCCCCAAACCACCTAGGTCCTCTGCAGCACAATGGTGAGAGCAGGGGGGTGCGTGTCCAGGTAACGAAAGGACGCCAGGATGCAGACACTGAGCTGCAGAGTCCCTCCAGCTGAGTCCCAGTGTACCCCGGTGCTGCTGCAAATGGATTCATTTCCCAGAAGCCCTCCCATTATCCATTATCTAACGCCTACGGAAAAAAAACCCAACTCACAGCGCCAGCAAAACTGACTCAGGAGCTCTGTCACCACCGCTATTTTTAGCCTATGACTCTGGCCCCTCGGGTTTAGAAATACAAAAGCTGGAGGGGCTAGAAGGAAGAGATGCAGACTGATCTTCCTGATATGAGCAGAGAGGCCAGGCCCTTTGGAATGCCTGGCTCCACAGTGTTAAACAGAAACAGAAAGTTGGGGAATCCACTGCACGGCTTATTTATAGCAGAGCAAGTGACCCAATCGGTCCCTGAGAGCCCCAGGCTGGACAAGGGCTCCAACTCCGGGGCTCTTTGCACTAAATTTTACCCATGGAAAATGCTGAAGAAAGAAGTAAGGCTTGTAAGAAAAATGGTTTGGGACCATCTCTGGCCTTATTGCCTTCCTTTGCCTCCAAATGCTCTCCCTCCTCATCATTCAAGAGTCTGGATCCTTCCCCTTCCCCTGAGCCACGGACGGCTTCCATTCCTAAGGCAGCATCCTGGCCTCCACCCACCGATCTCAAAGGTGCTCCAGAGAGACGCCAAGATGCGGCCCTAGCACACTTCTCTGCCCTTTCTCACCTCTCCTCACCCCTGGCCGCTTTCACTGTAGTCTGAACACTTAACGTGAGATCTGACCTCTCACCACATTTGCATGGTTACAAAGGGGCCCTCACCGAGTAGATGTGATATTTTCTTGATAGCTCCCCTTTGATTAAACATTGGCTTCCACCTTTTCCCTTGACTGGAATGGAAAACCATCTTGAGGTTAATTCACCCACAGACACAACAGCTCCATTCACTGAGCGCCTCTGCTGTGGCAGGCACTGTATATAAGTTACTAATTTATTCTACTGGACCTCTGTGAGGTATTGTTATCTCATAATCAGCGTCCCCATTTTCTAGATGGGAATTTAGAGAAAACTAAAGATCTTGTGACTTGTCCAGGATCATATAACCCACCTAAGCCTGCCATCTTGGGCACCAAACCTGTTTTCTATTCTGGGAAATGTGCTGGAGCCCTTCCAACAAGTGTACAAGCCAATCACCTCAAACCCGCGTTAAGGGCTGATTCTGGTCCAGTCTGTCTAGGGAGGGGCCTGGGATCCTGCATTTGGGAAAAGCCTTTTAGGTGATGCTTAGTAGCAATGGCTCAAACAGCCCATATTCCCAGCGCGTCCCAGCCTCACCTATTAACTGGGTCTGACCCTGCTTCAGTTTCCAAAAGAGGATCTACTCACAAAGGCAGGGATTACCTACCTTTGTGAAGGCAATACATGCCTTCTTTCATTGTTTTCCAATATTTTATTGTGGTAAAATACATACAACATACAATTTACTATCTTAACTGTTTTTAAGAGTTGCCTTCCTTCATTCTTATTAAACTTTTCATTTCAAAATAGTGCTGGACTCACAGGCAGTTGCCCCTTCTGTGATCTTCCCCAACACCAACCTCTTGCATAATTAACGGTCCAAGAGCACCGCCGCGAGATGGACATTCCTACGACCCACAGAGCTCATTCAGTTGTTACCGCATATCTGTGTGTCTGGGTCTGCGTCTGTGGTTCCGTGCCTGTTCAACCCAGGTAGAGCTTCCTGTAACCACAACCACAATCCAGAGGCAAGGCTGTTCCCTCACCACAAGGCCCTCTCCCCTCCTGCCATCCTATTAGAGTAACTAACACCTCCCCAAAGCCCTAAGCCAGGCACCTCCTAATCTGTTCTCCATCTCCATGTAAATGGAATCACACAGCATTAATCCTTTGAGATGGACTTTTTTCACTCAGCCTAATTTCCCTAACACTTTTTTAAATCAACTTCATGCATCCTCTCTTATCTCAGGAAATGTGCTATCATAAATTTATTTAATGCCCTTCACCGGGCAGCGCCCATGACCATGGCTCCCGCCCCTTCTCAGCCTCCCTCCCCACCACCCACCTGCACCTCTCAGCTGGGCTGTCCCTCGCCAGGGGTGATTTCTCACTCAAGACTTAAATCTCAGAAGCAGAAGCCAGGGACAAACGCTCTATTTATTCTCCAGCCCATCACATGCCTACTTGGGATCAGGATATTCACAGCTGACAGAAACATGCCTTTGGAAGCATCTGTTTTTATGCAACTTTGAAATTACTCTCCACCACTCCAACCCAATTTTGCTGCTAACCCAACAGTCACTCAGAATTTCACATTTACTTGATTTAGTAGAAGTAAATAAAATCCACCTTCGACTGTCTTTCAAGTTCAGGAACATCATTTAAAAATATTACCCCTTTCTGCCCTGGCTGGTATAGCTCAGTGGATTGAGCGCGGGCCTGCAAACCAGACAATTGCGGTTCGATTCCCAGTCAGGGCACATACCGGGGTTGCAGGCTGGTTCCCTGCAGGCCAGTTCCCAGCAGGGGACGCATGAAAGGCAACCATACATTGATGTTTCTCTCCCTCTCTCCTTCCCTTCCCCTCTAAAGATAAAGAAATAAAATCTTAAAAATATATATATTACCCCTTTCTAATTCTTTGACATACACACACACTGAATAACATAAATATTCTTAATGTCCTACTACCTGTTACGATCTAACCTCACCACACACATGCGCACACCCCCCATGGACCCCACCAGGTTGTCTAGAGGAACTACCTCCCAATCATCTTGAATAAACATATTTTCTTTGTTTACATATTTTAACAGCTTCTCTAAATCCTTCTTATTTCTCTTAATTAAAGGAAATCGTGTATAGTTTTTACATATGTAACTGTTTTGACTCAATTTATAGAAATCATAGAACATTACACAGTTCAGATTTAGAATCACTGGCCCAGGAGGTCATAAAGCCAGTCTCGAGAAATATCAAAGAAGTATCACACAGACCATACTCTCTGAATTATGTTTTAAAATTATTTTTAAAAAGCTTAAAAATGTATATTTTAAAAACTTTACATAATTCTAAATAAATTCTAGGTAAAAAGAGGAAGTCATAATGTAAATTAGAACAGAACAATAATAAAATACTACATATCAAAACTTGGGGGAAAGCCCAGGTTGGTGTGGCTCAGTGGTTGAGTGCCAGCCTGTGAATCAAAGGGTCGCCAATTCGATTCCCAGTCAGGGCACAAGCCTGGGTTGCGGGCCAGGTCCCCAGTGGGGGGTGCACAAGAGGCAACCACACATTGATGTTTCTCTCTTTTTCTTTCTCCTTTCCCCTCTGTTTGTAAATAAATAAAATCTTTAAAAAATACATTAAAAAAAACTTGTGGGAAAAACAAAAGTGATACTTTGAGAAGAAATTATAGGCAAAATTAACCTGAAAGAAAAAATAATAAAAAGAAAACCAAAAATTGATGGCATAGTGAAGAAACAGATCAAACGCAAAAGCTGAATAAAATAAATACTTTTGACAATATTTGTCACAAAAAGGAAACAGCACAATTTTAAAAATATAGAAAAACACCCTGGCTGGTGTGGCTCAGTGGATTGAGTGCCGGCCTGTGAACCAAAAAGTCACCAGCTAGATTCCCAGTCCAGAGCACATGTCTGGGTTTCGGGCCAGGTCCCCAGTAGTGGGCAAGGCAACCACACACTGATGTTTCTCTTCCTCTCTTTGTCTTTCCCTTCTCTCTAAAACTAAATAAATAAAATATTTTTTTTAATTTAACAAAGAGAAAAACAGGATGTAACACAATTATAGCAGAACTTAAAAAGAGACCTATAAAATGTCATAGATTTATTAACCTTTGGAACTTAGAAAAAAAATGGGACAGTTTCCTAGAAAAGTAAAGATTACCATAACAGATTCAGGAAGAAAGGGAAGAGCTGAGCAATTCTGTAACTATGAGAAAGCTACTGACCAAAGGCTCTGCTTAGGATGGCTTGAATTTTAGTAATTTACAATTAGTTAAATAATGCTTACAGCTTTTCCTGTAGTTATATCTATCAGAAGTTGTCATTCAAAATAGTTTTGAACTATAGTCTGCATGGTATATTAATATGAATGTGAGATGAATAAATGGGATTCCAAGAAGTTCATACACACTATTATTCTTTTAGATTTTTGTAACACCTTTCCCATTCTTTTACAAGTATAGGATGGAGAAGAAATCAGGTGTTCGAAATCACCCCAACCACCCCAAATTCCTAGCTGGCCCATTTCTCAGGTGTAGTCACGAGGCAAAGGTGGAAAGCTCAGAAGCCCCTTGGGGACGTGTGCTGGTTTAAAGGAGCATCACCAAGCTTCAGGGGCATTCTAGAACCTGATTCTCTGTTATTCTAGATGCCCTCTTCTCAGACCCCCACTTTCATCAACCAGTAACGATGTGGACCAATAACCCTAAAATCCCTTCTGGCCCAAATCCAGTGACAGTGGTCCTAAACTTCTAAAACCTTCATCCACACACATAAAAAGCAGCATTTAACGTAGCCCTTTCCATCAAAATTAAAGCAGGCCTTCAGGAGCAGATAGATGCTTATTGATGCTGGATGATTAGCACAGGAAGGATCTTGGTACCTGCTACTTGGTTACCTATCTAAAATTTCCCTTAATAAAAATAAATTTAAAATAAGTAAATAAACACTTGTGGTTAGTGAATAACATCCTATACAAACGAAAGCAAATTTACACTTCAGAGGGTAAATTTGCTTCAGCAGAAGTGACATTGAACTTTACTGGCTCTACTTGCTGTCTTGGAACCCTGCTCTGCCATGGAGAATGAGCCCAGGCCGGCCTGCTGGAAAAAGAGACCACATGGGGCAGGCACCCAGCCACGCCCTTCCCAGGTCTGCCATCCACAGATGACCCCTGTGAACGCAAATCCAGGATCAGCTGAGCTGGGCTGCGCTTAGCAGAATGTTTGCTGCTGTATACATTTGTGAGGTTTCAGTTATTTGTTAGGCAGCACTGCTGTGGCCATAGATAACTAATACACTTGTATGAAATCACATGGGATACTTTTTATGATAAAATGATGAATATAGATTAAACATTTGTCCAAACCCATGGCATGTACAGCAAGAATGAACCACAATGCAAACTATGGACTCTGAGCGATAATGATTATACATTCATTGATTGTAACAAATGTACCACTCTAAGGGGATGTTGATAATGGGAGAGGCTGCGCATTCGTGCAGATGGGGTATTTGGGAAATCTCTGTACTTTTCCCTCGATTTTGCTGCGAACCTAAAACTGCTCTAGAAAAATTAAGTCCCTTTAAAAAATAATAAAACAGCCCTGGCTGGTGTAGCTCAGTGGATTGAGCAGGGGTCTGTGAAGCAAAGGGTCACCAGTTCAATTCCCAGTCAGGGCACATGCCTAGGTTGCGGGCCAGGTCCCCAGTAGGGGGCGTGTGAGACTCTACCACACATTGATGTTTCTCTCCCTTTTTCCTTCCCCTGTCTCTAAACATAAATAAGTAAAATCTTAAAAAAAAAAAAAAACACACACACACATGGGCCTTTCCATGGCTACTAGGCCCAGAGCACCCCAGCCAGTGGAGGAGAAGAGGCTGACATTTGTCAGCCTGCCCATCAAAGGCCCAGGTTTTCCCAGGCTCACTTCAGCTGACACACTTCTCTGCACCAGCCTCTTGGGCCTCAGTCTCCCTCCTCACCCCCTTTCCCTGTGCTTGATGGCCCTCAATGCACATCTGGAGACATGAGAACAGAACTCACTTTCTATTCTAACCAGTGCCATCAATGCTGAGGCCTGGAAAATGCAGGACGGGATGTGAACTCCACACAACTTGCTTCTCATTTTAGGGAGAGCCAAGTCCAAACTTTATACATCTTCTGTAACCTTCGGAAAACCACCACCGACAACACAACTTTTCATGTATCTGTCAAGATAAAGGTCCCCATCAGAACTACACATCATTAAAACATGGAAGCCCCTCAGGTGTAAGGGGGGATACCCTCCCATACTGGGTGTGTGGTACAGACTTCACTAGCCAACAGAGAGAATGGGTGGAGGGGCCTGTGAAAAATTTCCCAGAGGCCCTGGAATTTAAACATGCCCGAGTAGAATTACGTACATCAAGAAAGGAGTACAATACTTTAAATAATCTGGGCTTAAAATCTGGCTCCAAAGCTGTCTGACATTCCAGCTGCCCTCTGAACAGTGAAGACAGCATGAACACTTCCTTCGGCTGCAGTGCCATCCCAGAGCTGCCAGCACCTTAGAGATAGTAGGTGGAAGAGAAGAGTTAAGAAAAAGAATTACGGCAGCTTTCACTGTCCTTAGTTCAGAGGGAAGGAAACAACCACAACCTAACAGACATCAGGAGCACACTTGGACGGCTACTGGAGAATTAGCTGGCACATTTACATGCTGCGTACTAGACTATGCAATCCTTTTAGAGGAATCAACAGTTTAGAAGAAAAAGTATGAGCTGAGCCACGGCTAACATTCTACCAATCTCAGGACCAGGAAAGAACGTATTTTCTTAAACAAAACACATCTGACCCTTAGTTACTCAAACACAATGAAACATCAGTCAGCTAGGGCAGGGGCCCTTCTTAACCGACCAGACACCAGCAGCTCGACAAATAAGGCTCAGAAAAGCTGTAACGCTTTTAGAGACATTTTTTTTCCAGGAAGGTGGACATGGGCTGCACCTGCGGGCTGTTCCTTTTGTAGTTGATGCAATGAACTATCTTTCTCCACCAAAGCTCTGCGGCAGGGGTGTCCAACCCTTTCAGGGGTGTCCAACCTTTCTGGCGTCTCTGGGCCAACCGGAAGAAGAGCTGTCTTGGGCCACACCTTAAATACACAGACACTAATGAAAACAAACCAAAAAAAAATCTCATAATGTTTTAGGTAAATTTACAATTTTGTGTTGGGCCGCATTCATAGCCATCCTGGGCTGCACACCGCCTGCGAGTCTCAGGTTGGACACCCCTGCTCTAGGGCTTTCTGTGAGGTTTTTACTGCCACAAATCATGGTAACGTGTAGGCCACCCAAAGGGCTCTTGTGCCTGCCACTCCCTATTCCTAGATGCTCTCCCCAGATATCCTCTCTATGTCTTTGCTCAAATACCACCCTCAATCCCTGAACTCCTGGATGGCCCTTACCCAGCTCCAGGTGCTGCTGGCTTAGACTGAAGAGGAGGAAAGATCTTCCTAAGAAGGTGTCCCTAAGAGCCCGCAGGCAGTGAGTGAGTGAGTTTTGTGGCCTCAAGGTTGGACAACAGCATGCTGGAACCAGTTTGCTCCCCAGTTCCCTAGTTCTCACTCAGCTACCCCCCCCACGGCCACTCATCAGCCTCTCCTGCTTCCCCACCACACCACAAACAACTACACTGCACCTGCCTGCACTGCCTCCAAAGGTCTTTGCTTTACCTGAGATAAACCAACGGCACAGGGTCCCACCAGTTCCCAAGCCAAAAAAAAGCACCTATCTTCTGTCAGCTGTGGGCTCCTGAGCAAAAGCACTTGTATTCCCCGATTTGAGCTATGCTGATACTGCAGATGTCCCTTGGGCCCGGGAAACGTGACAATCAGGTGAGACCACTGCTTGTTCCTGCAACACAGATCAAGGGGCACTTGGCCTCTGTGATCACTCTGTGATTTTTCCCTCCACGTGCGTAATGGCTTGTGTTCTGGGAGCCAGTCCTCAAGTCTTTGCAAGCCAACTTTTTCTTTCCTTTCCTAAACATTTATTGCTGTCTCTGAGTCTTGGCACAACTAACCTACAGATACCCCGCGCATCTCTGCCCACCCCCCCCCACCCCCGCCTGCCCCACGGACCCGGGCAGGGGAGAAGGCCAGAGAGTGCGGTGGCCCTGGGGACATCAAGTCGGAGATGACGCTGGCTGGCTGGCTGCCGCGCGGGTCACCCGATGAAGGGGGCGGGGGGCGGGTAGCGGGCGACAAGCGTGAGATCTGGGAAGAAACTCCGAACCTGGGTAGCCCAAAGGAGCCGCTTCGCTCTCGGGTGTGGAAGAGAACGGCAGGAGGGGCAGCAGCGAAGGGCTGAGCGGGGCGGGCGGTTGGAGAGCTGGGAGGAAGGGGTTGTCCCTTACAGGCGAGAAGGGTAATGGTGACAGGGGATCCGGGTTGGAAGCCTCTCATTGGGATATGTCAACCTGGAGCGTGAGCCCCAGAAATGATTCAGGGACCAGAAGGTTGGGGGGGGGGGGGGCGGGAAACCAGAAGGAAATGATGTGAGAACAAGGGACTAGCTGAGTCTTCCGCGGGGTTGTGACCTCAAACAAATCTAACTGGCCCCACCCCACCTCCGACTAGGAACTGGCAGGCCACCCAAGGCTTCACTTGCGCCTTACGCCCAAAGAGCGAGAAAAAGGCGCTCCTCGCAGTGGAAAAGTCCCCGAGGGACCTGGACGAAGTCGGGATTCGCCTGGTGCGGGGAGTGGAAGGGTCGGCGGAGGAGACCCGAACTCTGCGGAGACGCCTGCTTACCCGGCCATTAGGATCGGTCTCCTGCACCTCCTCGACGCGCGGTCCCCGCCGCACCAGCGCCTTCAGCAGCCCCACGTCGTTGGTGCAGGCGGCGCTCAGGAGAGTAGCCGCCTCCGGGAAGCCCTCTGGGACTCCCTCCGGGATGCTCTCCGCACTCCCGCCGCTGTACTCCTCCTCGCTTAGGGTTGGGTAGAAGGAGTCGTCCGAGGCGATGCTGCGGGTGTCGGGCACATGCGAGAAGTCCTCGTATTCCTCATAGCTGGTGGGGTCTTCGCTGGCCTTCGTTTCCCGAGGTGGGGACGGAGGCTGCGGAGACACGCAGCGCCCCCCGCCACCCTCCGGCCCGGGCCCCGCCAGCAGCACCATGCGGGCGGTCGGCTGGGGCGCGGGCCGGGGGCCAGGGCAAGAGCTAGGAGCCCGGAACTCGGAAAAACCTACCGAGGTCACCGGCCCGTGTCCCCTGCGACTCCGGGAGCGCAGAGCTCCGCACGGTCCAGGCGGTGAAACTGGCGCCGCGCGGCAGCGCGTGGCCGACCAGAGCGACTAGAGGCCGGAGCGACTCCTCGGGGTGGGAGGAGTCGCCGGCCCGGCCAATGGCTGCAGCGCGGTGGGCGGGGACCCGCGGGAGGCGGCGCGGGCGGGCGTCCGGGGTTCCCGGCCCGCAGGAGTCCACAGCTGCAAAAGTTGAGAACCAAGCAGCGGCTTCTCCGCACCGCAGGGACAGTGCAACGGCTTTTTTGGCCCAGAGCTAAGAAGTAGTAACTGAAGAACCCGAAGAACGCCAGGGCGGAGGGCGGAGGGCGGCAGGCGGCCCCGCCCTCCCCTCCCGCAGCCACTGGGATGAGGACCGAGGTGGAGGTCGAGGGACGCCTGCGGCAGAGCCCACGAAGCTGATGGAGAACATCCAAACTGTGGGGGCCCGGTGCGCCCTTGGTGTCTCGTCTCCAGCACTGGGTGGGAAAGTTTCTCAGCGGAGGCATCGAACCCATTTGTCTCCTCAGCAGGACTCTAGGCTCCTGGGCTAGTCTCACTCAGGGTTTAAGACCTGGGAATCCCGGGGAATAGCAAGGGCACACTGGACACGGAGGATGAGTCGTTGTTGTGTGTGTGTGTGGGGGGGGGGGGTGGCCAGGGCTGCATTGGGACCCTGCAACTCTGAACTGAGAATTCCGAGCCGCCACGGGGAGGTCTCAACTTGGAAGTGAAGATCCGCAGGCCCTCCCCTCTCAGGTCGCGCAGAACCCGGGCCACCAACTGTGGCTTGCATCTTGCGCCTAAAAGAGCGACTCTGGCACAGGGTTCACAAGCCTCAGGGGGAAAGTTTGGGTGGGAAGAGTCTGCTCCCGGCCAGAGCCGAAACGATTTCCCTTCCCCCACCCCTGCCCGACGTCAGATGTCACCGATCCTGGGACTGGAAGTCGGGAGGGATCACCGGATGAGCCTGGGGCAGGGCGCTGACTCCTCCGCTGGCTGCCAAATACACTGAGCAGGGCCAGGCCAAAGGCGACGGCCTGTGAGCCGGCCCAGCGCAGCCCTCCCGCGCTTAGCCTTGCGCCAGGAGCCCCTGACCTCCGTTCTGGATCTTCGCGGAAAGGCTGTGCCTGCGGGCGCGGTAGCAAGGGCACACCCCCAGCCTGGACAGGGTGTGCTGCCTGCAAAGAAACTTTGCGGGTGGGAACAATGAGGTCACAGAGGAAACACCACTCCTCTCATTGTCCCATCTCCCTCCTTTCCTTCCTTTTTTTAACCGCTCTTGATATCGCGCTCACTGAAAAGTTTTCTGAGGCTCTGCGGTAAAAAAAAAAAAAATGCCGATCAGCCACAAAGTTAGGCAATATAGAGCATTACTGGAGTTTGCGCATCCAGGCGAGGTTCCCCAGCCCACAGAGTGGGGCTGCAAGTCCCGCCCAAGCAGGGAATGTGAAGGGGGGGGGGGTATTTTCATTGGCTCTCTTCTGGGGAGCTGGGGATTGGTCCCCTTTGAACAAAGTGGCAATATATCATTGATGGTTCTCCTGCTCAGGTTGCTATGCAGATAAAGCCCGCCCTTTCATTCTCTGGGTTGACATCAGCCGACTTTTCTGGGCTGTAATTCAGCCGCCATTTTCTGTTGTAGTTCAGCCGCCACTGTGCCCTACCCCACCCATCCTAACACTCACCAGTTGCCAAATCTCCAGGCGCAAAGGTGAAAAGAACAGGTAGATGTACCAAGTAGGGACAAACCTGGGTGGGCAAGCTAAGGGCCACAGAGGGAACCATGGTCACAAACACCCCAGGTGGGAGTGAATTAGGAGGCCTATTGGGCCTCCGGTGTTACTCGGTGGCTGCGGCACTGCTCGCCCATGGGAGCCCCCCGTGTGCCTCCAGTGACCTCCACAGAGCCCAGGAGAACAGTGACTTCTGGTGAAGGCTACATGCCTGAGTGCACCCTGAGCTGCAAGTGACCTCAGAAGCACTGGCTTCCTCCCCTACTAGGGGCTTTCTTTCCAAAGCCAAAAATAGCCCAAACCATGGTTTGCTTTTTATACTTTTTTCTATAACTGGCCATATTTACATAAATTCCCACTGGGAATTTCCCCCCTTTCAAGGTTGACTGTTCTTCTGGTGTTTCCAGAAGCTTATGTGAAATCAGAGAATTTACAAGTTGCAATGCTCCCCTCCCAGAGCAAAGTTGGGTTTGCGAGCCCCCTCCTTGCCAGGGAGATACTGCTCTGTGCCTCTGTGTGGTATTAAAGTGACAAGGGTCAGGGACAGGGTCCCAGGTGGATGGGGCTGGGGGTCCTTTGGGCAGCTGCAGCCTTGGAGTGAAACACTGGCCAGCCCTTCGGCCCTCACCACCCAGTCACCAAGGCTCAGAATTCAGGCTCTGTCTTCAAATGCACCGTTTCCTCCTTTCCCTCTCAGAAAGTTGAGTCCAAATAGCACTCAAGAGGTTTTTCCCTTTAAAGATAAACTTCTAGGACAGACCTTTCCAAATAAGAGCTAATGGTTTGTGAGTGATGCAACTCCAAACCCAAGCCAGTCATTTTCCAGGTTTAGAAATGACCCCCCACCCACCACCCAGCACCTTGTGACACCAGAAGCTCCAGAGGCCTCGGAGGTCGTGCCTCCAGCCACCTTCTCAACCACCCTGGGTAATTTTACCACAGAAACAATTGATTTCCAACACTGCTACAAGAACACAAAATTCGGCACAGGTAGTAAAGTCCACATCTATTTATTATGTGCACAAAATCTACACAAGGGGAGAAAGCACTTAATCAAAATTGCCAAAGTACTCAGAATAACTTTTAAATCAATAACATTTTGAAAAATTGACTCCAAGAATTTATCATTTCAATGAACTATTTTAATTTATGATTTTAAAGTTCATTATGATTAATATATATCAATTACACAAATTGTTGGATTAGTTGAAAAACTTGTTCTTGGGCCATTAAAAAAAAATTAAGCGCTTCAATTATATTTCTGGAGCAAGCCATGTAACTGCACCACCTACAAGAGGAGAATCTTTCAAACCTGCAGGCAATGTGTTTGAGGACTGGAAAGGGGACACCCCTGGAGTGGCGCTCAGCCAAATTTTGTTTGGAAAGAGAAGTTGGGGAAGGGGTTCCTAATGGTGGAGTAAACCCAAGCCCACCCCACCATTCCTAAAATATTAGAGTCCCACCCCTAGGGCTAGAGTGACTTTAAACTTTGCATGTTTGGAATTCAGCACACCATACGTGTTAACTTCCATTACTACTAAAATTAAAGCACCCATCGCCCTGATAATATAACCTGCTTTGCAGAAGCTGCTTCTCCAAATTTGTTGCCCTATTTGCAGAGAGAACTAGCCTTTATGAATGAAAAAGGCCTTTTTTTTTTCCTGCATGGGAGGCAGCATGGCTTAGGCTAAAGAGCAGACTGGTCGTCAGACAGATTTCCAATTATGGCTCTACCACTGTTATGCTACAACCATAATAGTGATGTCTATTACTACAGGTTTCCCAGTGTTTATCTGACTGATCACCTACTCTTTTTCCCCCCACAATTTTTAAAGAAATCTTTTATTTGGAGATAATGCGACATATCCCTTGTGCCTTGCACCCTGCTTCTCTGGCACTAACATCTGCAGAGGCAGAGCCACAGCCACCATCAAGGGCAATTGGCCTTTTTAAAGATCAGAACCACACGCAAACACTCTGATTTGTTACAGTTAATGATACAAAATATGGAGGAACCAACTGTTACATTCTTTAAAGGCTAATTTCCCCCAACCTCTCTCACTCGGCCAAAACATTGGGCTAAACTAACAGGTGAGTGATAGATACATTGGCTGCTGCAGAATGGAACAATGGTAAACTTCCCCCCTTCCTGTTGTTTGCAGTACCCTGGTTAAAATGGGTATTTCAGAGAATTTGCACATCAACAATTCAGGAGGCTGCTGCTTTGATGGACCATATAAGCTCCTATGAAACCACAGTCATGCCCTGGCTGGCATGGCTCAGTGCACTGAGCACCAGACTGTGAACTGAGGGGTCGGGTCGCTGGTTCGATTCTCAATCTGGGCACGTGCCTGGGTTGCAGGCTGGGTCCCCCAGTTAGGGGCATTCAAGAGGCAACTTGTCACACGTTGGTTTCTCTAAGGCTATAAACACATGTTGGTTTCTCTAAGGCTGTAAAAACCATTCTCCCTCTCTTTCTCCCTCCCTTCCCCTCTCTCTAAAATATAAATAAATAAAATCTTTGAAAAAAACACAAACACACACAGCCACATGCCCATGAGTTGGGAGACTCCATGGAACATCGAGGGCTTTGCAGGGAGTGGGCACGTTGCGCCCAGGGGTCCTGGCCGGGGCTGGCACTGTCACTGATGCTGAGGCCGATGCCCAATCACCTGGTCTTCATATTTAGGGTATTTCCAGCATCTTCTGACTGTACATACTGTCCAGGTATTTCTAATGCAACCTTATTCAGGTATCCTAAGAATCACCCATATCAAATGGCCTGAACTTTTTTAACTCCAGCATTTTCTTTATTGCTGTATTCCAGTGGTAACCCAAAGTCTAGATGATGAACACCCCCCCCAAAAAATGTGTAAAAACTGTCCTAAGGGAAAGAGACATGAATCCATGGAGAGCCATACCACTGGTGTTCCATTTTCTCGCTCCTACTTTCCCTCAGAACTCATCTTCAGGGATGGAGATTGGAGGAGCTCATTACCTTCTGAGGTTTGCAGCAGGCTCCTCCAGCTCTCTTGGTCCCTATAAGAGAAATTAGATGTGATGGGAAGGGGGAGACATCTCTTAGTCACCCACTTTTTAATTTAAAATTAAAAAAGTTTTAAGTAAAACAAAATTATTTAGCTCGGAGTTTTTGCAAACTTTCCTGAGTTGACTGCTGAAAGTGGAAGCAGCCTAGAGTATCCTGAAGTCAATCTACAAAACTGCGAGCCAGTGAGCCAGTTTGCCTTTCTGTTCTGCTTAGAAATACAAAGACCAGTCTCTGTGTATATTTTTGGATCTCCCCATTAAAGAGGTTACCAGCTCTTTGGCCCTACCCCAATTCAATAGACAGAAACTAGATCAGTTCCAGTGTAATCTGAATATATGTAACCCTTTAAGAACCTCATTTTCTTTCAGGGAAGATTTCTGACTTCGTGGTTAAATATTTGGAAGGAAAATATGAATGTGTGCACCTACCTGCCAATTCTTCTGCCTTCTTCCTGCTTTTGACATTAATTAGCAATAATGGGTTATAACTAGAGAACTCATATTTACTCCAAGGACAAACGTCTTGGCTCCTCATCACCAACAAAGGTGGTTGGGAGTTCTGGTCGAGATAGAGGCGTAGGTAGATGTGCTTTACTTCCTCACACAACCAAAAGAAGGATAACAACCAATTTAATAACAAAAAACAACCAGAACTGCCAGAAAGTCAAGCTGCATGGAAGTCCAACAACCAAGGAGTTAAAGAAGAATCATTCTTCCAGACCAGTCAGAGGGGTGGAGATGGGAAGCTGTGGTGGAGAGGACACGCAGCGAGGTAGCAGCTGGTGGACTGAGTGGACCAGGCAGTGGCTGGCAGATGGGACTTCCAGCATTCACATCGGGATAGACCAGCAGGGACAACTAGGGAGTAAGAGGGACCACACAACCCAGGGTTCCGGCATGAGCAACTAAAGCCTCAAAACCGCTTTGACCTAAAGCTGTAAAACCTCAAACCTAAGGCTGTAAAAACCTGTGGGGATTGTGGCAGTGGAAGAAAATCCCATTCTCATAGGGGAGAGACCTACGGGATCCTAGAACCTACACAAGCACACCCACCCAGAAATCAGCACTTGAAAGGGAAAAATCTGCTTTTGGGAAGCAAGGGAGGAAATGGATAGTGGGGTGAGAGCCAAACAATCTAGCAAGTGCAGTAGTTCCCTCTCGGACCCCTCCCCTGTATACAGCAGCAAAACACAGGGACATGGGTTGTCCCACCCTGACCAGTACCTATGGCTCTGCCCCTTACCAGGTAACAGGCATGCTGAGGCAAAAATATATATATATGGCTCAAATAAAAGAACAGATCAAAATTCCAGAAAAAAACTAAGCAACAAGAAGATAGACAACCTATCAGATGCAGAGTTCAAAACACTGGTAATCAGGATGCTCACAGAATTTACTGAACTCAGTTGCAAAATGAAGAAAGAAATGAAGGTTATACAAAGTGAAATAAAGAAAAATATGCAGGGAATCAACAGTGAAGGGAAAGAAACCAGGACTCAAATCAACAATTTGGAACAAAATGAAGAAATAAACATCCAACTAGAACAGAACGAAGAAACAAGAATTCAAAAAACAAAAAAAAATGAGGAGAGACTGAGGAACCTGTGTGACAACTTTAAACATTCCAACATCCAAATCATAGGGGTGCCAGAAAAAGAAGAGGAAGAGCAAGAAACTGAAAACTTATTTGAAAATATAATGAAGGAAAAATTCCCCAGTCTAATGAAGAAAATAGACTTTCAGAAAGTCCCAAAGAAATTGGACCCAAGGAAGCACACACCCAAGGCACATCATAATTTACATTAACCAAGATTCAAGATATGGAGAGAATCTTAAAAGCAGCAAGAGAAAAGGAGACAGTTACCAAAAAAGGAGTTCCCATGAGACTATGAGCTGACCTCAAAAAAAGCCTTGAAGGCAAGAAGGGGATAGAAAGAAATATTCAAAATCATGGAAGACAAGGACCTATATCCAAGATTGCTCTGTGCAGCAAAGCTATCATTTAGAATGGAAGGACACATAAAGTGCTTCCCAGATAATGTCAAGTTAAAGGAGTTCATCATCATCAAGCCCTTATCATATGAAATATTAAAGGCACTTACCTAACAAAAATAAGATAAAAAACTATGAACAGGAAAATGACAACAAACTTGCAACTTCAACAACTGAACCTAAAACACACACACACATACACACACTAAGCAAGCAACTAGAACAGGAACAGAATGACAGAAATGAAGATCACGTGGTGGGTTATCAGCAAGGAGGAGATGGGAGGGGGGAAAATGGGGGAAAAGATACATAAAATAAGGAAGCATAAATAGTAGGTACAAAATAGACAAAGGGAGGTTAAAAATAGTATAGGAAATGGAGAAGCCAAAGAACTTATATGTACAACCCATGGACAAGAAACAAGGGGGGCAGGGAATATTGGAGGGAGGGGTATAAAGGGCAGAGGAGGAAAAGAGGGAGAAAAAAATGGGAGAACTGTAATAGCATAATCAATAAAATATACTTTAAAAAAAAGAATAAAGGTGGTTGGATTTTTCAGGCCAGTTTAGGGAATCATATGTAATGTGACAGACTACTAAAAGACCTACTCAACAGAAAGCTTCTTCATGACCTTGGTCTACCACCCCAAGAACAGAGACTGCCCCTTTGTTCACAGCCTTACAATAATTCTTATTGCCCAGTTTTCAAATAACGTTTTACAAAGGTATCTTTCTTCTTATAACCTCAGAATTCACCAATACAAAGACCAAGTGTTATTAAAGTTTCTTAATCCCCAGCATCTCAGAGGGTGGCTCATCATCTTGGCTGATCTTAAACAAATCCCTGTTTAAAGAAAGAAAAGGCATGTCCTGCTGGACCAAGGCTCCGCTGCCTTTTAGAACCTCTGATTCATACAAGATTGAGCACAGAGCAGAAACCTGAACTTTCTTCAGCTGTTTACATTTCAAGCCTGTGGATCTTCTGGAATTTTTTTTAAAGACACGCCACCAGAGGTAGGAAGACACTGGACCCCGAGGGACATCCAGATTTCTGCACCAGCTGGTGACCATGAATTGTTCCCTCCTGTGTGGTATGTAACCAGCACATTCGGACGCCGGGGGCATGACCCCAGGAGACTCTGGGGTCCACCCAGTGCTGGTGGTGCTGCTTCCAGAGGCACCTGCTGTGAGACAAGAAGTCTCACAGGACTCTGAGCCCAGAGCCACGCGTGCTTAGCCCTTCTCCCAGCAGCCCTGGCAGCTGCGAGCCCCTTGTCCTCTCCCCGCCCCAGCAACGTGGGTGTCCGCTGTGCTGCACCTACTATCACGTGCTTCTGCCAGGCCCCACAGCAGCCTTCTCCAGTCTGCTCACACTCCCTTCAAGCCCAACCCACCACCCTTCTCAAAAGCCCTCCTGACCTACTGCCTCTGAACATGCTGGACTCCCCCTCCCAGCCCCTCGCTGAGTGTCATTGGCATCCTGACTTCTGTTATGTCAGACTCCAGTGGGAGAGGCCCCTTCTCAACAGGTAAACCCGGAACCCTCCTCCCTGGGGACTCGGGGTCCTCATGGCATGTCTGGTATTGGTCCTCCGACATGAGCAACCCCACTAAGATCTTCACTTTAAAGCAGAGGCTGCTTGCCCGCCAAACCCTCTCCCATCTCCCTGCACCCCACCTTGCCTTCAGAGCAGAACCACCTGCAAGAAGGGTCTCCTTTAACAACTCCACCTTTCAGCCTCATTTACTCGCTTTTAAAAATATATGGGTTTTTTTCAGGTTACAAAAGTAGTACATACTCCCACAACCCCCAAGGCTGTAAAGTGAGAAGGCCACGCCTCCCCTGTTTTCCAGGTTCCTCTTGGAATCACTGTCATCCGCTTCTCCATACCCTTCCCACTGCCTCTTCAAGGGTCTTTGGATATTTCTTTTCTGTTCAATTCAATGGCCATCCCCAGCTCTGACCCAAATTCTCTGCCTGAACAGGAACTGTCTACAGGAGACACAGACACAGTCACTGGGACTCACTCTGGCTGCCCGTATTGTAGTCACCCAGCTCTCCAGGGCAGAGCTGGGAGGTGGCGATCCGTGTCCCCCACCCCACCCCACCCCACAGTCCATACCCGGCAGCTCTGTGGCTCCAGGAAAGGAAAGAGATGGGATTTCTGCCCACACAGACCACCGAGTGGCAAGGCTGAAGGCCTGTGACCTAGACTATGAATTTCAAGAGCAGAGACCATTCTGGACTGTACGCTACCACAGCACATAGTTGGGACTATGCTCAGGAAAGAATCCTGAATAAGTCAATGAAGGGGATCGCTGAACGATCCCAGATTTCTCACGATCCTGTCCCTAAAGCACCCTACCCATCCTACCCAACCTAGAAGTGATTGGCTCCCAAGTCTTGAAGACCAGCTCAACCTGAAACAGAGTTTTTTGGGAACGCTCTCCACCCCTTCACAACCTAAACTGAGATCAAGACAACAATTACTCTTTTTGCTGGCATGTTTTTCACACTTGAATATGACTGTCTCTGGTTCCAATTCACCAGAACATTTTGGCATTTATTTTTGGACCAAAAATACCCCAGATGCACAATCAATGTCTCAATATGCACATTTTATCACAGACATCCTCCACAGATTCCTCCCCTGCCCCCACCCCCACCCCCACCCCCAGTGACTCATGCCCACGTTCTCCGCAGTGGCAGCTGGCTTCTGAGTCCCCCTCACCAGACTGCAAGGAGGCTTCAGGCATCATCTTCCCTTTGAGACTTGGCCTCTGGCTCCTTCTTTCTCAGGACAGACCTCTTCCCCTCCCATCTCTCCCAGACATTCTGCTTCACAGTATTTTTGAATTAAGAATTGATTTCATGGAGGGAGAGAAAAGCGTTTCAGCATGGCCCTGCCCTGAAAGGCTGGCAATTACTCTCAACGATGAGCAGCCTGTGCCTGCTCAGCAGTGTCCCCTGAGAGCCACCAACCCCTGGGGCTACAGACCAAGCAAACTGGACGCCATGTCACCAAAGGCAGTAGGACTTTCAATAAAGTTCCCAGATTCAGACAGTGACACAGAAGGAGCATCTCTGCTAAGGGCAGCAGCCAACCAGAGTCTTAATGACCCTAAACACAAGGTATAAAAGCTAGACAGTGGCTGCTGCTGCTGGCTGGTTGAAGGTATTGGCAGTGGAACCCAGGAAAACATGTAAAAGGCGGTATTTCAACTCATTTCAGCTCTCAATGAAAACTAATAATGTGTGCGCACCAGGGTGCTGGAGTGCACTCAGGGTTACATGCGTCATTGTTGTCTTGTCACTGTGGGCCTGAAGAAAGGTTTACTTGATGCAAACCTGAGAAGGCATTTATCTGCTGGGAAGGAGTCCTGATGGTCAACCAGAGGCTGAAATTTCATAATAAGAGCCTTGTGGCAATTCGCTGACAGGGAGAACCCCCGACGGACCCTCGGCTGCCCTGCGCTTTGCCATGCTGCTTCCCTCCGCCTGAGTCAACCACTGCCGCGAAGTCCTGGTTTCGTCTTTCTCCCAACAACCCAGGGATCTGCCCCGTCCAATCAGAACTGCACTATTTACAGACTTCATTTTTATGAACAGGACCTCATTGGAAACCAAGTGGGAACTTTCACTGTACAAGGTGGCCTCCCCTTTGTCTCGGGAGAAACAGGTCAAGTTGCCACCTGAGTCTGTGACTCCGGGCTGCTGCTCCACATGCTCTAGTGTCGAACAGGCCGAAATGAGCTCTGCACCAAGAGGACTGAGGATCACAGCACTCGACTTACAATATTCCCTCGCTCTCCATGACACACAGTTTTCCACTGCTTGCCGTGTCACTTACTACTCTCTCTTTGAGCCTCAGATTCTTGAGCCCAAATAGCCCTTCTTCAGGTTTGCAGCTGCACAGGAACTTCAATTCCTTAACATGACTTTTTCCTTAATTCAAGCCAGCTTTGTCCAGGCACGGCACCATGACATACTGCACGTCCGCTCCCTTAATCATCAAGCCTTCGGGACATCAGATTCCGGTCAGAGTCAAACTGTCTCAAGAATGAAGCCTCAGGTGCATGATCGAAGGCACAGAGTTTCAGTCAAACTACGGATAATATCTCAGCCTCAGTAGTATTTCAGCCCCAGGCCCATGAGAGTGGAATGATCTTGTGACCACACCCTCAGGTAACTAGGCAAAAGGACAGCATAGGGGATAGCAGAACCGGAAACAGTGATGGACTACTCCCTACCTTCGTGCCTGCCTCTCAGCAGAACCCATGACCCCACCTCCATTAGTAACCACAGCTGACGGTTTTTACTATATGCAATCTGCCCCTGTGCAGGCCACCAAAAAGTCTGAAAGCACTAGCTTACCTGTGTCTCTGAGCTTGGCGCCACTGCCTTATATACACCTCTACTTTCTCCACTAAACTCCCCTTCCTGTTTTATTAGGCTCTGATGCATGCGGGCAAAGGGACCTCTTCAGTCCGACAACAGGCTGTCAGAGGAATGAGATCAAATCATTCTCCATCTGTCCCACATCATCTATTCTTGGAAGATTTCTGAACTGTATGAGTCTATTTTTTAAGAGGTTTCTCCTAAACCTCAAAAAAGTATCTCAAAATGAACTTAGATTCTCTTCTTCCCAAACCAGGCCTCTTGGGGCTCTTTGCATCGGGCGTTCTCTCAGCACCTCCTAACCTGCCTCCCATCCTTATTTCTCAGATCTCTGAGGCTCCAGGGTGGCCTCGTTGGGACACGGTTCATTGGGCATCCATTTAGTTTCACCACATGAACTAGGATCATTCTTAGTCGCAGAAAATATGACTACATCCCTATGCCATAAAATCATAAGTGCCCCATCCCCATCCAATGTCCTAGTGCACAGAGCTCTCAAATAGGGCACTAGCGTGTCTTTGAAAGGACTTGCAGTAATGTTTACTTACCACTCATTCTCCTACGGTCATCTGTGAACATTTACCCCACAACAGTGTTAAGCACTAATGGGCAAAGTAAGATGTTGGTGTAAATGACTCTTGAAATAGAGATGGCAGAATTCTACACAGCTGGCACTTTTCTGTGAATTTCGAAAAGATTGCCTTCATTTTGTTCTACCTGAAGGTGGTTCTGATAGCTTCCTGGACCACATATTGCCTACCACGAAGCAGACTCTTAGTGGATCTATGAGCATATTGGCCTTGCCTCTAAGCCTTGCCAAATCCCCTGACCCCACATCCCCTTCTTTATCACCCAGATCACAGCCTCATTTCTCCTTTCCTTCCCTTTCTTGGGGTAATTCGATGAGGTCTCATCTAAATTCCTCTCTGCCTCCGGGCCTTACCCCTGACCTCCAATCACCCACAAGGAGCTAACCTGTCCTCTGAGGTCATGCCTACAACCCTACTTCTGGTCATTATTACCCAGGCTACTGAGTACTGCCCCAGAAAGTCATGCTTGTTAAAAATAAACAAGAACAACAACAAAACTTGCTAAATATGTAGGTGTGGTCTCCACACTGGGGGTTTCCTAGACCCAGCCAGAAGTTCTGGTACCTGTTTCCTACTCTTGCCATTCCAGGTGCTCACCACATTCACCTCCTTCCACCTCGCTTGGGCTGAGCAGGCAACCTGACTCCAATGTCGGCAGTCACAAGGTCACTCTTCTGAGTCCGTCCTCCCCCTGCTATCTCACCTTACCACTGGCCTTCTCCACATGGAGGGTTCCTGAGTCAAGCCCTAAGGGGACAGCCCCAGAGCACCCTGGAGGATGTAGCCTGGAGGTCCTTTGTTTAAAAGATTGTAAAAGCTCAGCTCTTTTTAGCTTGGGTAAGATGAAACTGCTCTAGGGTTAACTATCCCTCACTAGAGACGGCAACATCAGCCTTAAAAAGTTGTAAGAGAAGACTGCAAAAAACAACACATGGGAAAATTTCAACATGGAACCTATAGTTGAATAAGCACTTGATTAATATTAGCTGTTATTATGAATTAGTGCTCAGCAAACATTTGTGGAAAGAAAGCTAAGCCCAGAGCCCCAGCTCCCTCCCTACCCCAGAAATTCCTTTAATCTCTGTATCTGGAGGCCCCTCCCCACCAGTAGCATCCGGGAACCCTCTGTGCCAGAGCTCAGCCCCTCTCCAACCACCCACTGGGAACGAATTCCTGCTTCCACCCACCCAGTGGTGTGAGGAGGGAGGGGCCCTTCTGGCTTCAGATCCTCTGGCGCTCTGGAATTCAGGACTGTTTCTGGTGCTCACAGTTCAGGCATTTCTTGTTGGCTCTGTTGCTTCATTACTCACTGTTGTTTACCCCAAACCTCCCTTGGCCAGGCCACCAACTGGGAAATGCCTATCCTGTGTGGCCCTCAGACTTATTACTGAACATTTTTAACCCTAAAGGTGATATTGCTGATGAAGAATGTGTCCAGGAGCTCAATCCCCAACAAGTCCCCTTCTCGGGAAGGGATTCCCTTTCTGGGGCATCCCCAGAAATCCCCTTCCTTAGGGGATTTACTAACCCTCACCCCCACCAGCTCCCACCTTCCACACCTGTTCACAGGACACATGGACTTTTTCTTGGCAAGTAGAACAGTGTTTCAACTACTGTTTAAACTTCTTATGTTCTCACTTCTCTGTAAAGATGGGAAGGATAATAGTGCCTTCTTTGTAGTTTGGTCAATGAGGATTAAATGAACTAATTTCTGTAAAGTGCTTAAAGTAGTGGCTGGCCCATAACAAGTATTGTGTAAGTGTTAGAAGGGCATAGCTGTTGTTATTCTTTAGAAAGCATCCTGATGGATGAGCTGTAGTCCTCCTTTGCTCTGGGTAGCCTGCAATTATACCAGATTCCTGAAGAAAGTACCAGTCCCTGCCACTCCGGTATCATTCTGGGAAGATTAAAGAGTGAAATGGTGAAAGACAATAAAGAGACTAGACAGGGATGTCATCATCATCCTCTTCCAGCCTCCAGTGCCACTAGGTGCCACCAAGTTGAGGCAGTAGTGGTCCCATCTCCGGCCATCTCCAGGATGCCCAGGGCCACTGCCCAGCCTGCCAGCCACTGTGGCAGCAACGCTACCTTCCTTGAGCAGGTGACACAACCTCTTTAACACAACCACTGCTCACCCTTCCACACCTGGGGCCCTTCCCCAGGTGTGCAGTGCGGCGCTGTCACCTCCCATCTGCCTGCCCTCTTCCCTGTGACCTGGGACAGGAGTGCAGGGATAACAAACATTAAAAAAAACTTCTAGAACCTTATGGATTTCTGCAGTTTCAGGCTTGATCTAAAGTTGCCAGCTCCCTTCCATCATGACAGGAGGAAAACCCACTGAATTCCTACCCTGGGCAATTAGTGGACCCAGTTGGTCTCCCACAACCTTCCTCCACCCCTGCCTGTCCCTTCCCGAAACAGGCCTAATCTTTCCTGCCAGAGGTTCTGCTGCCCATCGCTCAAGATGGAAGAGCCACTCACGGCATGACCATGGACATTCCCCGGTCTCAAGTGAGTATTTCTATCTTTGAAAGCTTCTAGATCCAAAGTCCGTTTACCTGCCTTCAACTCCTTTTAGGTGAGTGCCACGGGATGTTGAAAAACCTAACATAAAAAGGCTCCTCGGTCAGAACCAGTTCTTCTGGTTGTCCTGGGAAGGTCACACATGATGCCCCACCAATCCAAGGGGTTCCTCCAGACCTTCTCCCATAGTTAAATGAGATAGTATTATGCATACAATCTTATTAGCTTTTTCTACTTAAAAATGTGTTGTAGATATCTTCACATGCTGTTGTGGATTGAACCATGTCCCCTTAAAAGTCACATGTTTCAGGCCTACCTCCCAGTGCCGCAAAAAGTGACCCTATTTGGAAGCACATTTATTGTTGATGTAAATAGTTGTAATGAGCTCACACAGGAGTAGGTTAGACCTTAATCCATTATGACTGTGTCTTTTTAAGAGATGAAGAGAGGTGCTCAAGGAGAAGGCCACATGAAGACAGAGGAAGACACTGAAATGATTTTGCAAGCCAAGGAACTCCAGGGATTGCAGGCCACCGCCAGATGCCACAAGAGGCCTCGACTGATGCTCCCCAGCAGGTTTCAGAGACAGCGTGGCCTTGCAACACCTTGGTTTCAGACGTCCAGCCTCCAGAACTGGGAGAGAATACAGTTCTGTTGTTTGAAGCTACTTGGTTTGTAGAGCTTTGTCACAACAGTCCCAGAAACTAACACACATGTTAACAAATACAAACTACATCCTCCGTAGTGGTTGTCTAGTACCAAATTGTATAATCACACCATAGTTTATTTAAACAGTCCACTGTTCCTGAGTCCTTAGTTTCTACAAGTACCCTCTTTAGACCAAAGTGCAGTGCACATCCAGACACACACACACACATATAGATAGACGTGTGCATCAGTACATGGATGTACACATCCGGGTATATGGGAATATATCTGAACCCAACTTTCTCTTTATATCCTTGGACCTATTACTAGAAGTGAAATTAGTTATATACCTTTCAAGGCTTTTGAAAATTTAGACCAATTCACCAAAAATGGACATGTAAAAATTTATAAAAGAAAAATATTTTAACCAAATAAATTGCCTATTTCCAAAAAACAAGCAATTTAGGAATAAAAATACAACTTTTATCTGAAAACATCCCCAATTTATAAAATCTGACTTTCGAGCTATCTACACATTTCTATGCCATAGGAAGAAATGTATTTTATTTATTTTTATTTTTTATTTAATCTTTAGTGTATTTTTTACTTCCAGCCAAGATAGAGGCATGGGTAGGTACATTTTGCCTCCTTGCTCAACCAAAAGGAGGACAACAACAAATTTAAAAACAAAAGAATGACCAGAACTTTCAGAAAATCAAACTGTATGGAAGTCCGACAAACAAGGAGTTAAAGAAGAAACACTCATCCAGACCAGTAGGACAGGCAGAGAACAGCAGTCGAGGTGGAGAGGACTCTAAGCAAGGTGGCAGCTGGTGGAGCAGTCAGTCCCATATTTGCGTGCAGATATCCGAGAAGAAGAACTGGGGAGTGAGACAGACCACACAACCTGAGCTTCCAGTGTGGGGAAATCAAGCTTCAAAACCTCTAGCTGAAAAAACCTATGGGGGATGAGGCAGTAGGAGAAACTCTCAGACCTACAGGAGAGTTTGTTGGAGAGACCCACAGGATGGTAGAACACACACAAATCCACCCACCTGGGAATCAACACCAGAAGGGCCCAATTTGCTTGCAAAAAGTGAGGGAAGTGACTGAAAGCTGGCTGAAAGCTGAGCAAGTGGCATTGTTTCCTCTCTGACCCCTCCTCCAGTACAGTGCCTCCATGCAGCTATGTGGGTTACCCCACCCTGGCAAATACCTTAGGCCTCACCCCTTCCTACTTAACAGGTATGCCGAGACAAAAAAATATGGCCCAAATGAAAGAACAGATCGAAGCTCCAGAAGAAACAAAACTAAGCAATTGAGAGATAGCCAACATATCAGATGCAGAGTTCAAAACACTGGTAATCAGGATGATCACAGAAATGGTTAAGTATGATCAAAAAATAGAAAAAAAAGTGGAGGCTATGAAAAGTGAAATAAAGGAAATCAACAGTGATGGGAAGGAAAACAGGGACTCAAATCAATGGTTTGGAGCAGAAGGAAGAAATAAACGTTCAATCAGAACAGAATAAAGAAACAAGAATTCAAAAAAATGAGAACAGGCTTAGGAACCTCCAGGACAACTTTAAACATTCCAATATTCGAATCATAGGTGTGGCAGAAGGACAAGAGGAAGAGCAAGAAATTGAAAACTTATTTGAAAACACAATAAAGGAGAACTTCCCCAATCTGGCAAAGGAAATAGACTTCCAGGAAGTCCAGGAAGCTCAGAGTCCCAAAGAAGTTGGACCCAAGGAAGCACACACCAAGGCACATCATAATTACATTAACCAAAATTCAAGATAAGGAGAGAATCTTAAAAGCAGCAAGAGAAAAGGAGACAGTTACCAAAAAAGGAGTTCTCATAAGACTCTCAGCTGATTTCTCAAAAGAAATCTTGCAGGCAAGAAGGGGCTGGAAAGAAGTATTACAAGTCATGAAAGGCAAAGCCCCACACATGATTACCCTATCCAGCAGTTATCACTTAGAATGGAAGGGCAGATAAAGTGCTTCCCCGATAGGGTCAAGTTAAAGGAGTTCATCATCACCAAGCTCTCATTATATGAAATGTTAAAGGCACTTATCTAAGAAAAATAAGAAGATTAAAAATGCAAACAGTAAAATGACGACAAACTCGCAACTTCAACAACCAAACCTAAAAAAGCAAAAACAAAAATGAACTAAGCAAACAATAGAACAGGAACAGATGAACAGAAATGGAGTTCACCTGGACAGTTATCCGCAAAGAGGGGGAGGGAGAAGAATGGAGGAAGAGGTACAGGGAATAAGAAGCATAAGTGGTAGGTACAAAATAGATAGGAGGAGGTTAAGATTAGTATGGGAAATGGAGAAGCCAATGAATTTATATGTATGACCCATGGACATGAACCAAGGTGGCAGAATGATGGGGTGGGTACAGGGCAGAGGGGAATAAAGGGGAGAAAAAATGGGACAACTGTAATAGCATAATCAGTAAAATATATTTTTAAAAAATCTTTAGTGTATTTTTTCCATTATCATTTAGTCCCCTTGTATCTCCCTTCCCCGCAATTATTTCTGTCTTAAAAATTAGACCCTATGTGAATTCAGAGGTAAAAGAGGAAGAAACTGGGAAAAGGAGAAACAAAGTTTCAATTACATTACTGGGAATTATACTGAATAGTGAGTGGTTTAAGTGGGTCAGCAAGCACTGTCTTTTTCAAATGAAGAAGATAGTTGAGGTGTTTGGTGGGGAAGGGAGACAGTTTCCCCCAACTGTAGTTCGCATGGGAGCCATGAGGACGGTGGGCCTTTGGGTGGGGAAAGGTGGGTTGGATTCAGAAGGAAGCATTTGAATCAAGTGCTCAGGACCCAGGTGAGGGCCAACAATTCAAGGCGAAGGACAGAGTCCTGACCTCTCCTGAGGTTTGAGGCAGGTGATGAGTGGGAGCAGAGCTTGCTCAAGACAACTTTGACGCTTTAGTGGTTTGCTTGTGGCTGGCCCAAGGCTGACGGAAGGTGAAAGAAATTCCCTGGTGCATTTTTTCCGTCCATTTATTGTTAAAAGTTTTGTGTTTTTGGTTTTTTTTTTACAAAAGAAAAATCATGAGTCTCACAGATTTTAAAAGGATTTCATGTTAAGGATTTTATTCAACAAATGAAGGAACCAGGCAGCTATTTCCACTCATTTAAAAGAGAATTTTTTTCTTTTTCTTAACATATTTTACTGATTATGCTATTACAGTTGTCCCAACCAACTGTTGGTTTCCTTTATTTCACTTTTCATAGCCTCCACTTTTTTTTCTATTTTTTTATCATACTTAACCATTTCTGTGATCATCCTGATTACCAGTGTTTTGAACTCTGCATCTGATATGTTGGCTATCTCTCAATTGCTTAGTTTTGTTTCTTCTGGAGCTTCGATCTGTTCTTTCATTTGGGCCATATTTTTTTGTCTTGGCATACCTGTTAAGTAGGAAGGGGTGGGGCCTAAGGTATTTGCCAGGGTGGGGTAACCCACATAGCTGCATGGAGGCACTGTACTGGAGGAGGGGTCAGAGAGGAAACAATGCCACCTGCTCAGCTTTCAGCCAGCTTTCAGTCACTTCCCTCACTTTTTGCAAGCAAATTGGGCCCTTCTGGTGTTGATTCCCAGGTGGGTGGATTTGTGTGTGTTCTACAATCCTGTGGGTCTCTCCAACAAACTCTCCTGTAGGTCTGAGAGTTTCTCCTACTGCCTCATCCCCCATAGGTTTTTTCAGCTAGAGGTTTTGAAGCTTGATTTCCCCACACTGGAAGCTCGGTCTGTGTGGTCTGTCTCACTCTCCAGTTCTTCTTCTCGGATATCTGCACGCAAATATGGGACTGACTGCTCCATCAGCTGCCACCTTGCTTAGAGTCCTCTCCACCTCGACTGCTGTTCTCTGCCTGTTCTGCTGGTCTGGATGAGTGTTTCTTCTTTAACTCCTTGTTTGTCGGACTTCCATACAGTTTGATTTTCTGAAAGTTCTGGTCATTCTTTTGTTTTGTTGTTGTCATCCTTTTGGTTGTGTGAAGAGGCAAAATGTATCTACCTATGCATCCATCTTGGCAAGAATAAAAGAAAATCTTAAGAGCGGACGCACTTAGAGATCAAGAATATTGAAATGAATGTGCAAATGAAGACAATACTGTTTCTTTCTGGTGACAATAAGAAAAGTCAATTGAATCTTTTCTGAACAGGACAGAAATTGCATGTCTATAAACAAGAACTGGTTTGCATTGCTATCAGTAGTGTTCTGGGTTGGAGAGTGTCCACCAAAAATTCGTGTCCATCTGGGAACAGGACTTTGTTAGGAACTAGGGTCTTTGCAGATGTAATCAAGTTAAGATGATGTCATCCTGGATAAAGATGTGCCCTAAGGCCATTATGACTGCAATCCCTACAAGAGGGAAATTTAAACAGAAACAGAGAGGCAGAGATTGGGCAAATGTGTCTTTGAGGCTAAGAACACGAACCTTACCTGCAACTACCAGAAGCTGAAGGAGATGGGGAAGCATTCTCTCCTGGAGGCTTCAGAAAGGGAATGTTTCTGTTGACATCTTGATTTCAGACAGCCTCCAACTTTGAGAGACAATAAATTTCTGTTGTTCTAAGCCACTGAATTTGTGGCACTTAGTAATTGCAGCCCTAGAAACCCAAAGCAGTTACCTACAACTTACTGAGATAGAACTGGCTCGAAGAGAAGGAGAGGCTAGAATCAGACAACTAGAAGGCTTTGCCGAAGGTAAACAATGCAAAGCACAGACTTTTCCTGCATTGCATTAGACCATCCTATCTCCCTCATCCAGAGGATGGGCTGGTTTTCATCTACCGAGTTTGTATTGACACCTTATGTGTCATTTCATCACTGTAATTCAATTTACATGGATACAGGACCTCGATGAACCCCCATTTATAACATTTTGTTTAACAGGAACATGATTCTGTTCTAAACAACTGACAAACAGCATTTAATTTTATTTTTAAAAAATATTTATTTGGTCATAAACTAAAGGGGGGAATGGTGGGGGCAGGGTGGAGGGGAATGAAGGGGGGAAATAGAATAACTGTAATAGCATAATAAAATATATTTAAAAATATATATATATATATATATATATATATATATATATATTTTTTGTAGAGAGAGGGAAGGGAGGGAGAAAGAAGGAGAGAAACACCCATGTGAGAGAGAAACATCTACTGGTTGCCCCTCATATGTGACTCACTAGAGACCAAACCTGTAACCTAGGCAGGGGCCTTACGTGAAAATCGAACCAGTGACCTTTTGGTTTTTGGGACAGCACCCAAACAATGGAGCCACACCGGTCACAGTGACAAACAGCATTTCAACACACATTTCATTCATAACCTGAAGACTGCCTATTTTAATATTTGGGTTTTACATTCGAGAAAATCGGTGTAAACGAGATGCACAAAATAACTCTTGCTTCTCTGAGATTCATTGCTAGGTGATTTCATGTTAAGCACTTTTTCTAATGACTGTGTTTAAAGCTAGAGCTTTTTAAAAAAGATTTTATTTATTTATTCATTTATTTATTTTCAGAGAGGAGAGAGGGAGGAAGCAAGGGAAAGAAACATCAATGTGTGAGCGTCACATCAGTCAGTTGCCCCTTGCATGCCCCCAGCTGGGGACCTGGCCTGCAACCCAGGCATGTGCCCTACTGGGAATTGAACCAGGGACTCAGTTCACAGGCCGGCACTCAGTCCACTGAGCCACACCAGCCAGAGCATTAAGCGCTTCTTATGGAAGTATTTGGTGGGAGAGGATGGCAGAATACGATGACAAGTGTGTATAGTTTGGTGAAATGCCTGCGCCTTTTCCCTCCTCCCTTCCTTCCCCAGGTGCATCACCTTTGCCCTTCTCTCTCCTAAGCTCCGTGGGCCCATCTTCTGCCTCTGTAACTTGTTTCCTGAGCATACGAAGCCCAGCTGGCTCACTTCTGCTATCTCTGTAACATTCTAAAATAAATTTTATCTTATAATTTTTTTAAAATATATAAAAATAGACACCAGGGACCATCTTCTGTCTGTAGAGGTTAGTATTTGTCCTTGACTCTGTATGGGTGGCATTAAACTGTTGTCGGAAAAGAGGATTTAAATCTTCCCAGATGCCATGACGTGAAATGTGTTGGGGTTCAGCCGAACACACGATACTTGGAAATCAAAGGTGGCCTCTACCTTCTAAGTGCCAGGGACACCTGAGCGTGCACACCAGCCACCACGGCCTTCATCATTCTGCAAGTGAGGGACCAAGGGTGCGCGCTGAAACCTCTCATTTCGACCACCTTGGTTTTCACTCTGAGTAGTTCAAAATGGCCTCACATGTTTTCGGCAAAGTCACATATGGATCCATGCCAAAAAGATAGGTTTTTTTTCCCCAGTATATTGGAGTTCCAAAAATGTTGTGGAAGCATGACAGAAATCTTGATTTAAATGATGTTTTAGTCAAAATATTTTAAGAGCCCTTTTCATATTGCTTATATATTTGTATTTTTTCCTGCAAAGGAGAATTTTCTGTGGCAGACAGGATTGGACAGAATGTCAAGAATCTACAAAGTGCTGAAGGTTTTCTCCGATTCAGCTTTTTTTCATCAGCATGATTAAACACAACAAAAGCCAACCTTTCATGGGGGAGAAACTCCTGCGAAAATTTGCATTCTGCCAGCTGCCAAAGTTTCCTTTGGAGAAGAATCTAAGAAAAAATAATTAGGTTGTTGTTTTAAACCCGGGCCAGTTGTTCAATCAAAAAATGCTTAGCTGAATTAATTAGCTTAGGACACCAAATTTCAAGTTTCGCAAAAAAAATTTGATTTAACGCTACTCTTTTTTTTCTATGACTTATGATAAATAAACCAATGAAGAAAATCGAGCCTAGTAATCTGACTAAGCACAATGGCACAAGATACTGGTAGAAATGTGGTTTGCTCAGTTCTTGGAGACCATCATGAAAGCTGATGACAGGGAAGAAGCCGTGTGAAAATTCTTCAAAGTAAATTGGCTAAATAGGAGAAAAGTATTAATGGGGTTGTACCCTGTGCTAGTCCAAAAGCACTGGGCTTTCAGACATTGAGTGAAAAATCAAAGGGAAATACTCATTGCTGGAACTCACTTTGCCACGCCTCGTCAGCAGTACCTTTCAGAACTCTGCCTGAGAACTGATAAGAAGAACCTTAACTCATGGTAATCAATTATATGGAAGGCTATGCACCCACCCTCAGATGATTCCGCTTAGCTCTGCATGAAGATCTGAACGCCGATGAGAAGGTTCTGCTGCCCGGAGGTTTGTTGATTGGCAAAGGGAAATAAACATCTTCACCTGTGGCAAGAGGCCGGCATCCCATTTTTGGAAACTAGAAAAAGACATACAGCTGTAAACTTCTTCAAATGATCTCTTTCAGCAAAGTCTAACATATTCAACAAATTTACATTTGAAAGTTTAAATATATACTTCCCCTTATTAAAACATTGAGAGTCCAAATTAAGCCATGGATGCTGGGAATCCTTGCTCACATTGTCTTTTTATACATTTTTTAAAAATTAAAACTTTCAAAGACAAGGTTCTTGAAAAGAAATGTGTACATGGTATATGTATAGGCTGAATTTAGTAACTATTTTCTAGATGTCACGGCTGAAAAATCTCATTTCAGAGCTTATCAAGAAATTCCTTTCCCCCTAATATTCAATCTATGTGGAGAGAACATCTCCAAAAAGAAATTTTACAGTTCAGGCTTTTGCCGAAGAGACTTCCAGAAAATCATGCAGAAGCCCTTGTAGAAGGGCCTGCTGAGCATAGTAGCTGTTGATGCTTACGCCTTCCGTAAGGTAAGCAGGTTCTTCTTTTGGGTGCGCAGCCTCTGCCCTGGGGAAACCAGCATTGGAGGTGGGCTGCAATGGACTTCAGCTCATCAGCACAGCTCAAGGTCCCGGACACATCATTGGTCCAGGATACTATGATGGAAGCTGGCCGATCACGTGACCCTCAGAATTCTCAGAGAATGCAGACAAACCCACTCCTATTGGTTGTGAAGGAGGAAATACTAGATGATTTTGACTTCTGCAGGTTCTCAGGGGGGACTGGCCTCACGATAAAACTCTCCATAAAAAAGGTAGGCACAGCCAGGGTCTGTCTCTACATCTCTTAACTCAGTAATTGCACCAAGCTTCTGGGGAACCTGCCCACCTCCAGACTTCCGTCACAGTTGGATTTCTAATTACTTGCCATGTAAGGAATTTTTGCTGAATCTGAAATCGGTATCAGGAAGTGAGTGCAGCAAATCAAAAAACCCTAAAATGCTGACCTACCTGGAGAACAGTGAGGACAGTTTTAGCCCAGTTATGAAAGTGGCAATTCTTGCCACATGCTTGCAAAATGGTTAATTAAGCAATCTGCAATTACATCTTAGAAATTAGGCCACATATTCACCAAGATAGCATTAGGGGACTTGGTGGGAAATGTCTGAAATGTGCTGGCCAGTTTTTATAGTCTTTTCTAAGGTTTTAAAATAAAAAATAAAAATAAAGCTGTGTTGAAAGTGGCCCAAGAGGAATCAAGGCCAATGATCCTTGTTAATACAACAGTCTTAACAGACACAGTTACTTTAGAGACTTTCCAGGTAAAATATCTCACCTTAAAACAAAGGACAAAGCATTCTCATTGTTACCCCATGTTTACCCACATTTTTTCCTTACTGTGGACTTCCAAACCAAAACAGCCCAACAGCCCAGACGTTGAAAGGGTCAAAGGGTCAGGGTCGTGGTGAGCTCCACCATGCCTCCTCCTTGCAAGGGACCAATGTAAATTTCAAGCTCACTCGATGTATCAATGAGCTGACAGTTTTTTAATTGTTATTCTATTACTGTTGTCCTGATTTTCCCCTGTTGCTCTCCCCCTGCCTTGCCCCCACCACCCTTTACAGTCAATCCCCACCCTGTTGGCCAGGTCCAGGGGTCATTCATACATTTTCTTTAACTAGGCCCTTCCCCTTCCTTTCTCCCTTATCTCGCTCTCCCCTCCCCTTTGGTCCCAGTCAGTCTGTGTCTGTTTCCATGCCTCTGGTTCTATTTTGCTGGTTTGTTTGTTTTGTTCATTAGGTTCCACTTACAAGTGAGATGATACGATATTTGTCTTTTGCCGCCTGGCCTATTTCACTCAGCATAATGCTCTCCAGATCCATTCATGCTCTCACAAAAGGTAGAATCTCCTTCTTTCTTTCTGCTGCATAGTATTCCACTGTGTACATGTACCACTATTTTTAATCCAGTCATTTACTGATGGGCACTTAGGCTGTTTCCATCACAGCCTAAGTTATTTATTTGGCTATTGTAAATAATGTTGTTATGAACATTGGGGTGTATAGGTTCTTTTGAATTGGTGTTTCAGGGTTCTTGGGATGTAATCCCAGCAGTGGAATTGCCAGGTGAAAAGGCAGTTCCATTTTTAGTTTTCTGAGAATATCCCATACTGTTTTCCATAGTGGCCCCACCAGTCTGCATTCCCACCAACAGTGCATTAGGGTCCCCTTTTCTCCACACCCTCTCCAACACTTGTTTGTTGCTTTGTTTATGATGGCCATTCTGACCAGTGTGAAGTGGTATCTCACTGTGGTTTTAATTTGCATCTCTCTGATGGCTAGTGATGCTGAGCATCCTTTCATAAGCCTATGGGCCCTCTGTAGGTCCTCCTTGGAGAAGTTACAACTTTTTAAAATATTTCTAAATGTAACTTAAAAGTTGAAAATATAATTTTCTTCTATTATACCACTATAGTAATTTTTTATCATGTCATTTGTTTTGAAATTCCCAATAACATTAAAGAAAAACACATAATTTTTTTCTCAAAATGGGGATAGATTTTGAAGTTTGAGAATATGCCGTTGGAGAATCTGGAAGCTGCTGGGACATATTGTCAAAGGGTGTCCAACCAAAAATAATTGACAGACTATAGAACACTAATGTTTGACAGAGAAAGTAAGGATAGATTTAATTTGCAAAAAAAAAATCACTTTAACATTTATAGAACTTGTGTATTTTAAAAGGCAAGAGTAATTGAATTGATTTCCACTTACCATCCTCCTTCCTGCCAAAGTTTTCAAAGCGTGTTTTTTCTAACGATGATAATACGAGTCCCTTGCCTTCCAGGAGCCCCAGGGAGCTCAAAGCACACTCCACATCTTACCTCATTAGTCTCGACTTTATCCCCAGATGCTTTATGCACATATCCCGCATTTGTGAAATGCTTGGAACTCAAAATGGAAAATGACAATGATGCCAAATCCCCTGAAGTTGTTTTTTTTTTTTTAACTACTGTAGGTAAATGTGTTTATGGTGTATTAGTCTGGGTACTTGTTTGCAAACAACAGAACTCCCACTGTGGCTACTTTAAGCAGAAAAAGGATTTATTAAAAGACATAGAATAGCTCACCAAAATGCCTGGAGAGCCAGAGATTCTGGTTCACAGGCTGGCCAGTCCAAACCTCAGTGCTGCAGGGATTTTTTTAAATAGGTTTTATTTTTAGAAAACTTCAGATTTGTAGAAACACTGTGCAGATCATGCAAAGAGTTGCTGTGTGTCTGACACCCAGTTTCCCCTATTATTAATATCTAACATTAATACATTTGTTACAATAAACCGAAAGTGGTACATTTTTATTAACTTTATTTTTATCAAGTCCACAGATTATTCAGATTTCTTCAGTTTTTACCTGATATTCATTTTCTGTTGAAAGATCCCATCCAGGCTTCCAAGTCACATTTATTTGTCATGTGTCCTTGGCTTCTCTTGGTTGTGACAGTTTCTCAGACTCTCCTTGTTTCTAAATGACCTTGACAGTTTTACAAAAAATGTCTGGTATATTGTAAAATGCTCCTCTGTCAGAATTTGCCTGATTTGTTTTCTCATAATGAGATAAGGATGATGGGTTTTGGGTGGAAGACCGTAGAGGTAAATTCTATTTTCTTCACATTCTATCAAGGGACCACATGATCAACATGACTCACCCTTGTTGATGTTGACCTTGATCGTCTGGCAGAGGTAGCATTTGCGAGGGTTTTCCCACTGTATGGTACTCATCCCCATCCCTCTTTCCATCATGCACTGCCGGGTTTTATTTAGTTTATTTCCAAGGTGGCAAATCAGAGAATGGCAGGGATAGTATGTTGTGGTTGCTAACACAACTTTAGGGTCTCCTGATGGTCCCTGCTGCCTCCTTCCTATGCTTCTCCTGATGGAAGATGGGCCTTATATCTTCATCATCATGCACACTGCCCAGGCCCCCGCACAATGGCCTGCACGCAGCAGGCACTTGATAAGCTCTTAAGGACTTTGACTTAATTGGGTTTCACCTGATAGTTAATACAACCACCCATGGTATGCTGTCAGGCAGGTGAGGGTAAGAGTTATTGAAGGGGAGAGTGGCTTGGCTGGTGAACGCCCATCCACAGGAGTGGCCAGGCCCTACGGCTCTGATCTTGACCTTGTCCCATTCCAAATTTTAAAAACATACTTGGCAGAGACTGATTTGGTCACATGGGTTTGTTTGATTTTTCTCTAAATGGCAAAGGTTCTCCTAGGGCCTTCAACTTAGGGATAGAGTTTATTGTCACAGGAGTGTTATAGTGACAGAATCTCCTGGAATTTTAAGACCACGATGTACTGCTGGGCCAGGTCTTGGCAAAACTGGAACTGAATGTCCCATGGGTCTAAGCCCCATGATCTAGACTTGAGAGGTTGTCTGCTGAAAGCCAGGCCACCTCTGTCCAGTCTCTCGGTGGTGGTCCACTGCACTGGCTGCCTTACCCTCTATCCCATGTCCTTGATCTTGGTCACCACATCTTCCACCCACAGAACTCCAATAAGTCTGTAACCAACGTGGCCCCTGCTCCACCTGAAAATGATGTCTCTGACTTTACCTTTTGCTCCTACCTGATAAATTCTAGAAATCAGGATTAGCCCAGTCCTGTCCTTATTGGCCAAGACCCCCTGTGACAGTCCCTTTTGCAGGCCACTCTATGGATTTCTCTTGGATTGGGAGTCTAGCCACCTTTGGCCAATGGTTGGCCAACTCAGCTGAGGCCCAGAGGGCAGCCAGCAGGTCTGGGAGTGGGGCAAGTTCCAGAGATGGGGCAGTGGCTTGCCCAGAAGCAGGGGTCTGGAGTCAACCCAGAGATATGGAAATAGGCTTGCCTAATTTGCAGCTGAAACACAGCCAGAAAGAAATCCCCAAGGATGGTGGGACATGATGAGGTCCCGCCTGCAAACACCTCACCTCCAGTCACGTCCCCACTCTGTTCTTCTTGTGTAAAAGTTAAGCTTGGGTCAACCTGTTTCACTAGAAAAAGCTTTTATAAAATCAACCTATGCTAATTGTCAGCTGTGTCTTATTCCAGACTGTTGAGGGGGCGGGGGAACATGAAGCAATTCCAAAGCTAATGTTTACAGTGACTTCTTGGAAGTAGCACAGTATAGAAATTAATAAGTAGTACCGTTAATTAAATAACATGCTGTACAGTTGTGGATTTGGGCTTTTCAGCACCGCGTCTGAGCCCCATGCCTCAGCCTCAGCCTCATGGCCCCTTCCTTGCCAGAAGCCCCACAGCGCGGTGTGGGTGGCGGGGGAGCATCTATTTGTTCCTCTCCACCTTGCACAGCATGTTCTTCTGTCAAGCAATTTATTCCCGTCTTAGAACCAGGATCACTGTGGGTGCAGCAATGGAGTCAGTGTGCCCACCTCCTGCACCCTCCCTATAGGAGAGGGGCCTGGAAAGGGCTGCAGAACAGCCGACTCTCCCAAATTGGGAGGCAGACAGCTGAGCTCCTGACCCTGACCCAGGCACCAACAGCCCCAATGCTCACAATCTGTGGCGTCCCCGTGCACGCTCACACACATGCACACATGCACACATGCACGCGGCAGAGACCCTCTCACCCAGGGTCTTATATGCAGGGTCACAGGCAGTCACCAGGTGGCTTAAGGCTTCCTTCTTCTTCACTGATCCTTCTGGAACATTCTCAGGCCCACCACCTAGTCTGAGCCCTTCTGTACCAGACTTCCAGGGTGTGGGCTCTTCCCCTGTAACCCTTCCTTCCAACTCTTGAAATCATCATTAAGTTCATTAGATGGTGGAGAATAAAAGGAAGTCTCAGAAGTTGGGGACAAATGGTCTACACCCCAACCCTTCAGCCCACCACAGAGTTCCCTCTAACTTGGCCCAGCTCACAGCACTGGCCTCCTCTCCCGTCCCCTTACTTCCCTTCCTCCCTCCCCTCACCATGCTGCTTCCGCCCAACTTCCTGAGTCACAAGCATCTGAACACATTGTGTCTTTTCTCCTCCCACCTCTGTCTGCCACTCCCTCTACCTGGAAATGTCTCCTCCTAGGCTTCGCCACCCAAAATTCAACCTTCTTCTCAGCCCAGCTCAGGGCTCCAGGACATGGAGGGACAGGAGGAGGCTGAGCTCAGGTTTGTAAAGGACTGTAGAACCTCGGGGAAGGACTGCCAGCCAGGGGCAGACAGATGGGGTCTGGAGAAGTGTGGGAGGGGCTCAGGCTAGAATCCCGGATGCGGATGCGGTGTCCTCGCCACAAGCAGCAGCTTTCTGAGTACCCACAAACCCACCCCCAGGACCTCTCAGGCTGGCCCCTCCTTGAGGGGACGGACTTGGCTTCACCTTGTAACCAGCAATCCCCTCTCAGGCTTGCAGGCAGCAAGATTGGGGGCCTAGGGTGCCCAGGAGGAGACTTTGACTGGACCAGAAAAGAACTTCCCACTGGGACTGTTGTATGAGGCCACAGCAAACTCAGAACCAGGGGCTGTTTGCTTCCCTCTGCCCCTCCCAGAGCCCAGTGAGCAGCCACCCTCCTCCCCTGATGGGGATGCGTGAGTGAACTAAGAAAGGCTCAGAACAGGGCCGGGTGCAGAACAAGCTGCATTATGTAAGTGTTTGCTTTAAAAGGACCAGGCGGGGAGGATCAGCCAGGATGGGTGTGCCATGCCTTTCGGTTACAGTTTGGTGTGACATGAGGAATCTTTAATTAGCAGAAATGCAGCTCCCATCTTTTCCGGTCACCCGTGGGCACCACGAGGCCGAGGGCCCTTCTCCAGGAAGAAAGCGGTTCAGGGACGGTGGTGGTTACCAGGACAGACGTGCCCACCTGGTGGTGTCAGGTCTGGGGTGAGGAGATGATAGCCCACTCAGGCATTTGCTTATCGTGGCCTGATGTACATCTGGAAGTGGACTTCAGTGGGTTTTGTTCTGTTTTAATAACACCAGTCACAGGTAGGTCCTACAAAACACATTTCAGCAAACGGAAATGAATTCACAATTATTTAAGATCATCACCAGGTTATGACAAGTTATTGAACACGGCAACTTTCCCAGTTGACGGCTCGATAAGCTGAGAAGTATATTTAAAATATTATGACTACGTTTGCTTGCCTTAAAGCCTGGAAAATCAAATTAGAATAAAATCTTGTTTGGATATAAATAATATGCTTAAACTTAAAAAAACACAAGGGGAAGGACAGGCCCCCTGAGAAGGCCGCACCGGGGAAGCGGGGGAAGCACAGACCTGCACCAGCAGGGGCGAACCTCGCCCGCCTCTGGGGGGGAAGCCAGACTTGGGAGGGGGCCCTTATGGGGCAGAAAACAGAGCAAGGGTGTGAGGACTGGGAAAGAGAAGACCCTCCAACGGGGCCTAATTATATAGGAAATGATGGGGCTCTTCCATACCTTGATTGTGATTACATTATTGTATACATTTGTCAAAAATCATAGGCATAATAAATTACATAACACTATACATTCATTATGTTATATAATTATTAGATTCTATATTCTGTATAAAAATGATATTATGTCATTATTATACCATTTACAATACTATATTATACTATCACAATTCTGTAAAGAATAACTGTAAATTGAACTGCATTGAACTGACTTAGAAAAACGAGACATCGGAAGCTGAGGGTGGGTCATCACAGGGTGGCCCCTTTCCTGAGAGCCAAACGTCAGGCTTGGTTCCTGCCTTGGTTCCGTGGCCTCCTGTCCCCACCTGGAAGGGAAATTTCCAGGCCTTGTGTCAGAGAGGAAGAAGTGGCTTCACATGTCCAGCTGGGCAGGGGCGGGGCTGTCCTGGGGCTGCGCTTCCACCACAGTGACGTGTGTGCGCAAAGAGGCTCCCCTGCGCCCCAAGTCCCTGCTGTAGTTATGACTAAGCCTGGAAGACCTGTCACCGAGCCTGGGCCTCTGCTTCTCTCCTCACTCAGTCTTTGTTCCCCCTGCCCTGAGGGCTCTTCAGAATTTCTCTCCACAGCTACAGGGCAGAAATGAGGGCCCTGAAGAACTTCCTGGAATTTGTCACAAAGAAAACAGAGTCCTCTGCACAGCGACTGGATTTAACAAGGGCGTGGTTTGGCTTACATGTTAACTGTCTTGTGATGGGGCAGAAAAATAAATTCCAGGTGAATCTCAAAAATAAGAAGCAAAACAAAAATGACTACATATTTTCTGCCACCAAAGAGAAGATGAAATTGGTTCACTCAAGACTGTGGATTCTACCTAACTTGCTCACTTCGGAGCTGAGAAAACCACACATTTTCTCTTAGGGGTGTGTGCATCCATGAGTGTGTAGGTGCGCCGGGGTGTTCACGCAGCTGCCTTACTTGCTGACTTGCTCTCTAGTGGACACAGATAAGAAAGTCAGTAAAGTTCCTTTTCCTAACCAGACTCCACACTTTGAATTTCTGCAACATGGAGCTGCCTCCTCTTCAGATTTTAGTTTTGAGCAAAGTGAGGAAGGGTTCAGGATGCCTCCCAGGCCTCCCTCCCCCTGGCGTTGAGAGAGGCACAGACTCCCTGCATGTCCTAAGCAAGAATTTAGGGTGATTTCCACAAGCCTCTGCAGCATAACCAGAGAGATCCCAGGAAGGCCTCTCAACCCACAGGTTCCCCCCAGGCTGGGCTCAGGTTCCAACCCAAGCTGCTGATGCTGCAGGTTCTCCCTGCAGTGCCTTTCTGAAAGGCAGACGCCCCTGGAGGGGAAGTCCAACTCCCACAGGCCCCTGGGCTAATAACCTGCTCCACACGCCCCCTCTCTCACCATTGGCCCATCACTTCCAAAGCCCGGGGGCCATGCCCAGGTGAGCCCCCTCCTCCCATCTCCTCTTGGTCCCTAGACTCCTAGAAGGACGGGGTAATCTCTTTAAAGGCACTAACTGGGTTTCTCCAAAGAGGTCTGTAGGTGTCTCAGCTGTCCCCCGTGTACGGGACAGGAGCACTAGGGAAGGGGTGGGAGAGGAAGCTGAGAAAGAGGATTCACAAAAGAAGAAATGGGTGAGCAAAGCAGACGGATTCCACTGACTTCATCATTTCTGTGTAGGAAGAGTTTCTAAAATGGCTTACTTTTAAAAAACGAAACAGATCCCAAAGCCTTTGCTTTTTATAGAACATCAGTCCCTGGTTCCAAATTAGCAACCCTTAATCTTCTACCGGTCTAGTTCTGAAGTGACTATTAAGCTGCTGGGTTAGGACTTGATGTCAATGCCTGGATCATCCCTGACAAGCTGAGCCGGGGGAGTAGAAAGAAAGAGAACGGGGGCGTCAGCAAGAATGGCCACTGAGCCTCAGAGAGGCAGGTGGGAGGCAGAAAGGCCGAGTCCCAGGAGGACAGCCGTGGGGCCCTGGGCACTGCCAGCCTGGACTTCTCCCTCCCACTGTCCCAGGGAAAGACCTGCTGAGTCAGCAGCTTGCTTCTCACGTTAAGGCTCGGTTTCTTTCTCTTTCTCCATCCTTTGTGTGGTGAGTTGAGGGGATCACCTCGCATCGGGGTGCCCTACCACGTAGATTAGGAAGTTTGTGAAGAAACGAAACATGTTCTCAGAAACTCTGTTTCCTTCTGAGGCTGAGAGGAGGAATCTGTTCCATGTTCTTCCCTGGCTTTCTGGGGGTTTGTGACCATCTTTGATGTTCCCCAGCATGTGGACCCTTCACCCCAAAGTCTATCTGCATCTTCACACGACATTCTCCCTGTGTGTGGGTCAGTGTCCAACTGTCCCTCTTTTGTAAGGACATCAGTCTTACTGGGTGAGAGGTCAACCCTGCTCCAGTAGGACCTCATCTAAAGTAAGGACATCTGCAGAAGTTCCACCTCCAAATAAAGTCATATTCTGGGGTTAGTTACAGGGGGTTAAGAACTTCAACATATGAAGTTTAGGGAGACACAGCTCAACCCATAACATGGAGCATTCTAGTCTTATTTCTCCTGATGCTCTTCTGGAGCACGCCATTTGAGATGACAACACAAGATGACACCAGTTTAGACTTGCTTGGCTCTTATCCATCCACCAACTTTCCTACAAACACCCTAAATCCATTCACTTGGCCATAGTACAGCTTGTAGGATTTTTTTTTGTAGAAATGAAGCTAATTAAAAAGACTTGGGGTCATGGATATTTATATGTGGTACGTGAGATTCTGGCCTTCAGCCATCCCCCACATATTTGCTGTGAGAAAGACTGGGGTGGAACCGTCCTCGCGTGACTTCATCGAACTTCTGCTGTAGCCTCAAGAAGAGAGGAGGATTCAACAGATGGCCCTTCAGTCTGTTTCCTATGAACACAGCATTAGTTTAATCAGGATGAAAATTTCACGTCTATTAATGTCTCTTTCAACCATTCCTAATTCACAGCCTCCCAAATATTTCAGAGAGCAACACAGCAACTTCCTTAAATGAGTACATCAAGGAGAAATTCAGGAGCCTCTAAAGTTGTGAATTTTGCCTCTTGCTCTCCAAAAATGCTTCTAAGGTTGAGACTGGGCTCTTCTCTGATAGATTTCAATTGAGAAATTGTGACTCTCGTCTAGTCATTCAGGAGGCATGGGGTTGGGGCTGTGAGAGACATTTGCTCTACCTGCTGTGTGCCTTTGGGCAAATTACTCAACCTCTCTGAGGCTTGTGTTCAAAATATGTAAAAGAGAGAATAAGACCTCCCTTATCAAAGTGGATGTAGGAATTAAATGAAGTGACTTAGGTGGGGTCATTCATGCAGTGTGGGCACAAAGCAGGCACATGCCAAACACCAGGTTCCTTTCTCCCCTCTCCTGAGTAGGGTCTTAATAAGCATTCAATCCCCTCCCCCACCACCCATGAGGAGATGGTGGCCTCCTAGGACATGACTTATCTGCAAATTTAAACTATTAACATACAATCACTTTAGTATATTTTACATGAGAAACTAAAAATTGTTATAGTTATTGATTCCAGAATTCTGTCAAGACAAGAATTACCTGCCTCAAAGTTCCAGCCATGATTCTTCCTACTTGGACAACCTGCCACACAGCTGCTTGCCAAGTGCTTGTTAAGTAAAGGGATGCCCTGTGTGTTAGGTCAGGCTCTTGTCTGCTGCTAAGAGCAGACAGCCTGACTGCCATAGCAAATGGTCTTGGGTTCCTGTGTGCTAACAAGTCCAGAAGTCTGGGGTATCTGGCCTGCTTCGACAGCTGGATGATGCCATCAGGGCCCCAGGGTCATCCCTGTCCTTGTCAGGTTGGCTCTCCAGCCTGCCTTCTTCCCTCTGGTTTCAAAAGGGCTGCTGCAGTTCCAGACATCATGTTTTCCTTTAAGACAGCAAGAAGAGGGAGAAAAGGAGGCTGTGGCCACATCTGTGCCTTTTATCAGGAAAGCTAAAGGTTTTATAGTAGTCAGGTAGCTTCTGTTTTCATTGAGTGGGCCTCCAGCCACAAGGGTTGAATGGTGGGTCTCTGCTAATTGGGCAGAGGGGAGAGGCAGATGCTCAGTGGGTTGCTAATGGGTCTGCCATAGAAATGCAGTGACCTGAATACAGCCATTTAGGATAGAGGCTGGTGAAATAGTCTAGTTTGGTGTCTTGTGAAAGTGGGAAATAGGCATCATACACATAAAAAATACCTATTACTTTCTAAAGCAAAGACATTTTCACAAAATGGTCTGATGTCTTTGGGGGGATATTACCTTACTAATTCTGTCATATTTATATTTGTTTATTAAATAGTACTTGTAAAAATAAATAAGTTCAACTGGTTTTCCTAAAAAACAAAATGCCCAGATTTGCCCATTTAAATAAAGGTTGTCATGGCTGCCTTGAGAAAAAATACTTCCAAATCATCCAGCTACCTTTGCCTAAGATATCTATCAGGTGCTTACAAAATTCAGGTCAATATTCATATATAAAAACCAGTTTGATTGCTCTAAAGGCAGCTCTCATTTTTCACCTAAAACTGCCTTGTTTATCCAAATTTGCTCACTCACCCTGCTCTCCAGACTCAGCTCTGAATGACTCAGCTTTTTCTAGAATTCAAATCCACCCTAAGTTTGAAGGTGTTTTGTTATTTTTTAATGGAATATACTCAAAACAATTTGCCTCAAGATTTGCAAACAGTTTGTCAGGCACACTGAAATATGCGTCTTGCCTCACAAGGTGACTCCTTTCGGGGGCCTAGGTGTCCCGGAGGCGGGGACCATTGCATAACCAGGGTGCTTCTCAATTCTGGGGGAGGAGGCCCCCTTTGTCTGCTCAAGGCTGGCCCTGTGGGGAAGGCCCGCACTCCCTCAAGGGGAGCAGCTGGAGGGCGAATCAGTGCTTTGAGGCTCAAAATGATTTCCAAATAAAGCCTGAAAGAAGTGAGCATCCCTGTCAGCAGGTTGGGTCCAGACGGATGCCGAGATGGAAAATGATGAGCTGAACTCCTTCACCGCACAAGCAATGGGGCTGGGCAGTGCGGTCCACCTGGTGTTGGGCGCTGCCAGCGAGTGGGGTCAAGGACCAGGGAAGGTCAACCAGGGTAGGACTCCCGAGGGGCCATGTCTGCAGTCTGGGGCTGTTTCCAGGTACATGGTTCCTTCTGTTATTCCACAGTCACCTTCTGAGACCATCAGAACTGTTGGCCCGCACATGGAGACCTGCCAATAACAATGGTAAGATGGTAAGGGTGGTGGTGACCGGCCAGAACGGGCTGTTATAGGTGCTAAGCGGGGCCCACAGCATTCCTCTGTCCCTTGTTCTTATCTTTTTCCTCATTTTTAGAAAAATCTGGATAGTGAGCAAGCATGCGCCTTGCTTGGGTGCGTTGGAAGTCACAGCTGCTCCTGGCTTGGGGACTCAAATTAGAAAGATTTTAATTAGTCATCTTGCTGCCAGTGCCTCTTATTCAGTTACTTATTCACTTTCATCCCACAAACATTTAATAAGTACCCACTATATGCCAACCATTAGGACAAAGATGCTTAACCATTTGGGAACCAAAGGGATTGTAACTTGAATCTCCTTTTTGGCTGAGCCAGTGAGTCTGCCTGGGGACCTTCATGGAAATACCGTCAAACCCCTGCCGTTAACCAAGGCAGATGACTCCTCCAGATTGGCAGCCCAGTACAAATTTACGATAAGCAGCACTTTCATCAAAGGATTTTCAAAGTCTTTAAAACTGTTAATAACAGCCCCCAGGTTCAGCGGCTCGTGTGCCTGAATAACACTTGCTTAGCACCCAGTGCAGTCAGCCATGAGCAGGTATCGAAGGGACCCCGGTTACGAGGGACTGTTGTGAGTCAGTAACCAGGGGACAGTGAAACCAGCTCACTCACCCAGGAACATGGAGGCCAAGAGAAAATTTAACCTGAGACCTGAGTCGCATGCCCATGTATATTCATGTACAGAGAACTGAATTTCGTCCTTCCATCTTGCAAGAGGTGGAGAGGGTTCTCCAGGTGTGGGTGGAGAACCTGGAAGCCACCACGCTCCTGGGAAGCATCCTGGTTTTCCTGCCTTTGCTTCACCCTGTGCCTTCCCCATGCCCCCTCCATCTGCTGCCGGAAACCCCTTTGAGATGAATGTTTAGCCACAATCCCCGCCCCAGCCTTGCTCCAACCCCTTACTGATGAGCTTTAGGGGACACCGCTGACACCTAGCTTGCCCTTTATGGTCTAAACCTGCTCACTTCCTCAAAGGAATCTCCCCACCTCTGCACACACATACACTCACACTCACACACACATACCACTAAAACAACACCAAACACTGGCCCCGGCCAGGCTCTCTTCCTCTCCGACTTCACCTGCTTCTGTCCTGCCTGACTTTATTCTCAAGTTCTCCAGCATGCTTTTCCCGAGGAAGCCTCCAGCTCCTCCCAGCCAACAACACGACATCTTCCTTTATGTCCCAAGTTCCCAACCCACAGACAGTAGGAGACAGTACCCTGTCTTTCTTGCCCCCCAAGGCACTGTGACAAAGTAAGAGGATTGCTTTCCAAGTACGAGTGCCCTCTAGACCGGAACTAAATCCTCTGTGATTGGGCAAAGGCCTGTGCAAATCAGAAATGATCTAAACAACGTGGAGTGCTCCAGTGAGCCAGGGGTCGTTCGTACATTAGCTCACTTAATCCCCATAACAACTCCCTCAAGTGGGTACTATTATCTCCGCTACAGAGAGGAAGAACTGAGTGGCACAGAGAGGTTAAGGAACTTTCCTGAGGTCACAGAGCTGGTGGCGGAAACTGGATTGAAATCCAGGCATCTCTAGAGCTTAGTCTCTTAGCCAGATCCCAGAGGGCCTTGCCTCACAGAGCCCCCCTCCCTAGGCCTGCATCACCCAACAAACATCGTGACACTGGGTATGCCCTGCTGTTCCAGTTATCCACGCTGGCTAACAGCAGTCCCCATTTTAACAGTGTCAGACGAGAACCACGTATCATGCCCAGGGATTCTGTGGGTCAGTCCTCTGAGCAGAGCAGAGTGGAGATGGTTTGAAGCCTCAGCTGGGAAGACACGAGTGGCTTGGACTGGGGTCCTATGGAAACTTCTCTACTGTCAGGACCTGTGCGGGGATGACTGGGAAGCCGGGTTCAGCTGCATGGGGAGCACCTACCCGCACACGGCTTGGGCTTCTGCCAGCATGGCAGCTGGGGTCTGAGCCGGAGCATCCTGAGAGGAGACATTTCAGGAGAACCAGGCAGAAGCTTCAGACCTGCTCTGACCTAGTCTCAGAGGTCAGGCAGCTTCACTTCTGTCACATGCTCTTAGTCACAAGCCAGCCACAGGCAGCCCAGTTTCCAGGGGATGGAGAAGGGACTCCACTTCCCAACAGGGGAGCGACAAGGTCAGGTTGCAGAAGAGCATGAGGGAAGGGAGGGAGCATGGTGTCCATCTCATCTTTGGAAAACACAACCTGTCCCACAACTGCCTGACTATAGTTCACCCTCAGGTCCCAAGTCATTCATTTCTCACTTCTATTATCTACAGCAAACCACCACGGATGGGTAACATACAAGCATTTTCGGGTGGGTCCTAATCAGAGAAGGCCCAGCTGCTTCTGACAGGGCCTCTTTTGTGTTGTCCTAGAGTCTTTCCCGGCAGTTGGATGGTAGGAGACATCGATGCCACTGCCTTTCATCAACTCTGGTTTCTGACCCAAGTCCATTCTCCAATCGCCATTGCTTGGGAAGCTGGTTGAGAACATGGGCTCCAGGGCCCTACCCACGTAGTCCAGTTGAATTGGCCTGAGGTGGGCAGCACTAGCGTTTTTCACAGGTCCCCAGGTATTGTGGCTCTGAGATTGAGGACACCTGTATTAGATGAAGACCTTTGTGACCACTGGGATAGACTACCGTCCATCTCCAGGAGCCAAGCAGACGAGTGATGCTTTCACTGGCTCCTGGATGCAGCATGCTCCTTCTAAAGAACTTGGGCATCCAGGTTGTCACTCACCCGTTGACCAAGCTGTTTGTGTTAGAAAAAGTGCACATTTAACTTATTTAGGTACTAGGTTCCTTTGTGATGGCGAGTAGGAGATGGGCCAAAATGCTGAATCATTATGTGGTTATAACTTTTTATAGTAACTGAAGAAAAGGGGTCAGAGCATTTCCCAAGGACTATTTGCCTTCTGATGACCCTCCAGCAGGGGACAGAAGGAAGCTCCCTCTAAGTGCCTCTTCCTGGCCTTTGACAGTGTGGGCGGGGCAATTTGTCCTCACAGAGGGTGCTCAAAGTGTGTTTGGCAGCACCCCCTTTTTTAATGGGAATGCACAAAAACTTAAGCTAGTACATCTAAATATTTTAGATATTCCTAAAATGCCACCTGGCAACGGGTTCACAGGCCAGTACTCAACCCACTGAGCCACACCACTCAGGGCTGTAGCAGTTTATTTATAACCGAGCAATAAACCACAATGAGAGAAGACCACCGCACGAGAAGGATTGGGCCATAATTCATGTGTATAAACGTGTCACATTGTTGTAAAACTAGTGGCTTGTTGCCTAGCCAGATAAGACACCCTCAGCGTTTTCTTAGAATTGCTGCCTGTGGGTGACTCAACTTATGTTCCAGGAGAAGATTAAAGAGTTGTGTCTTCAAGTCACTAGGCAGGCCACCTCAGCTTTGACCAATAGTCTCAGTTCTCAGTTGCAGCTGTCCCTGGCTGTGTGGCCTTGGGCAACTTACGTCACCTTCTCTGTAAAATAGGAGACTGCAGAGATTCTTATCCCTGAATCCTTGTCAGGGTTACCTGTCAATGTGGGTGAAATTAACTCCGTGGTTGCCTGTGCTTTTGGTGTCATATCTAAAAACACATGGCAAACTCAATATCATGAAGGTTTCCCATGTTTTCTTCCACAAGTTTCATAGTGGTAGCTCTTACATTTGGATCTTTGATCCAGTCTAAGTTACTTTTCGTACAGGTAAGGGTGAAAGTGTATGGAACTCTTAGTCGCGTAGGACAAAGTTCTATGTGACTATTCATTTGTTTCAACACCATTTGTTGAAAAGACATTCCTTTTCCCATTGAATGCTCTTGAAGATCAGTTGACATAGACACAGGGGTTTATTTCTAGGCTCTCAATTCTATTCTCCTGATTTACATGTTTATCCTATGCAAGAACTGCACTCTATTGATTACTGTTCTTTATTGTATGTTTTGAAGTAGGAAAGTGTGAGCCCTCCTATTTTGATCTTTTTCAGGATTATTTTGACTATTCTGGATCAGTTATTTATTTATTCATATTTTAATATTCACCCAAGGATATGTGTGTTTTTTTTTAATTTTAGAGGGAAAGGAAAGGAGAAGGAGAGAGAAACAGAGAGACAGACAGAGAGAAAAGGCATCCATGCGAGAAAGAAGCATCAGTCCGTTGTTACCCGTATGTGCACCAGCCAGGGACTGAACCCACTACCGAGGTATGTGCCCTAATTTGACCAGGGATCAAATTCCCAACCCTTTGGTACAGGGGCCAACACTCCAACCAACTGAGCAACCTGGCCAGGGCAGCTGTTTATTTTTTAATGCTAAACAAATGCTGGGATTTTCTTTGAATAGCAAGTGTATGTCTAATTGTTCAGTCCTTTTACTGTTTAATAGTTTGATTGGTATTTGTGTCTATGAGTGTACTCATCAGTTTATACGTATAATTATCTTCGGATAGACAGGTGATAGATAATTTGCTTCTGGACTGTGAAACAGAGATGTGCATACATGGAGGGAGTTTACAGGACTGGAAGATGCTTTGACCCAAACTGCTTGCCTGGCTGAGCTAGTAATGAGTAACAGAGGTCTAGGGAAGCCCTGTGGCTTTGACTCCAATTATGCAAATTAACCAGAATGCACACGTCCCAGAGATTCCAAAAGGCAATCAACCCTAAAATTTGCCCTGCAGGGAACCTCACTCTCCCTGCCCCCTTCTGTCCAGGACTCACGCTTCCCTGCCACCTATTCCAAGTGAGTGGACCCCCCTCCGAAGGGGATTATAACTCAATCCCCTGGCTTGCCTGTAGCTCTTCTAACCCTTGTTTCTCAAAGCTGTCATTCTAACCTAGAAGACGTTTGGCTGGGCAAGAGCGTGATGGTCTGCATCTCAAGACTGGGCAGCAGCCAGTAGAATTAAAGAGGAACTAGTCTTCATCATTTCCTTTTGTGTGTTGGGCCCACATCTCTGAATTTTCATCATTTGCTAGAATGATTGACAAGACACCACAGTGAGTTGTACTCAGGGCTAAGATTTATGACAGCAAGAGATGCAGCAAAAGTGGCAGGAAAATGTCTGTGTCGGCGCAACTCAAGGTGGCCCAGCACAGTCCCCCCTGCCATGCCCCCTCATCTGAATCCACTGAGGTGTGCTTTTTTCTGGCAGAGAACTACAGGGTCACACGTGGAAGGCTTCTGCCCACGGAAACTCATACAAGTCTCAGAAGCCAGGGCGTTTATGGAGAGTTGGTCACATAGACACATCCTGTTATCAATCAATGATGGCAACCAAAATTCAAGTCCCCAACAATGAAACCAGATGTACATTCTCAGTCTTGCTGTTTGCACTAAGCCATCCTGGCAAGCTGGTAGGGCATGGTCCATTGCCCAGGTGTACACAACAAAATCACTGACATCACAAACCTTCCTTGAGCCTCATTGCCAGGGGTTGGCCAGGGGTTGGTCATGCCTCCAGGTTCCCTTGGAGACATGCAAGGAGCAAGCAACCAGACCTTTACACGTATTTAACATTGTCTAAGTGGTCATCGGCCTACAGCTGCTGATGCCTTCGGATGGCTCAGAGAGCCTCGGGAAACTACTGACTGCGCATTGGGCTTCACTGCTGTGGCCCCGGTCGGTGCAAAATGGGAGGAACAGAAAAACAAGCAAACAAACACAAAGATGGCCTGGTTTCAAATTCGTCCTTTGTGTGTGTCCTTAAGAAGGTTAGGTCACCTCTCCAAGCCTACAGTCATAGGCATCCCAGTCAAGGGACTGTTTGTGAGATTGCTGTTAAGTGACATGCCACGTAAGTCCTTACCTTTACTAATTGTCACATTTGTCTAGCATCTGTCTTTTCTGCTGGCCCCTCACATCTGAGAGGATCTGGAAATCCATAATCCCTACTTCAGACTGACTCAAAAAACAGTACCAAACCCTCTGAGGCCACTTGCCGATCTTTTTGGGGGATTTATCTTGGCTAAACTTACCCTACTTGACACTTTCTACTTGCACAAAAATCCTTATTTCTTTTTGGAATAATCTGTAAAGTCATTAATAAATGAGTCATACATTATGATATTGAAAACAATTTATTTCCTGGCTGGGGGTCATTTATTCAGCAAATATTTATGGAGCATTTCTGGTAATAATCACAATTAATGTTTGACAGATATTTGTTAAACACATATCTGTGCAAGGCACTGTGTGTGAGTAGGAACAGGCGAGATAACTAAGGACAGATGCAAGGGTCCTTCCATGGAGACAGCTATCTGTCTGCTAAGTAGGGTGACCAACACTCTTGGTTTGCCTGGGACTGAGGGGTTCCTGGGATGAAATATTTTCAGTGATAAAATTGGGGAAATCCTGGACAAACTAGACAGGTTGGTCGCAGACAGCTGGCCACCCTATTCCTAAGAAAGATCCTAATCAACAAACTTTACAGTTAATTGCTCAATTGAATTGTCGTCAGTGCTGTGAGGGAGAAATACAGGGTGCTTTGGGACTTCTAACAGAGGGCCGTATACTCAGCCACAAGACCCCATCCAAGCTACTGTTTCTCGTATCCCCATAGAACCACCACTGGGACAGACACTGCCTTCTAGAGCCACCAGAGCCTAGGACCCCAAGGTCCTGTTGCTGCTGGAACCTAAGCCTTACCAGGCTAAACCTGGGTGATTATCTAAACCAGCGGCACCCCAGGTCTCTCCTCTAAGGCCACTGCCACCTGGGGTGCTGCTCTGACTCCCACTGAAGCGGAGTAAGGTCTCCTGGGACCACACCCCACCAGTGGAACTGGAGTCCCCTTCCCATGACGGTGTTTTGCTGCTCTCTGTTCTACAGACTCATGGGTGTTTCACTGATGCTCCACTGACAGAGAAGTTAGGGCCAGGCTTTTGTGCTGGGCCCCCTTCCCTGGGAGCCCCCACCCTCCTGACCACTCTGCCTGGCCCGGTGGATGCACCGTTACAGGGGTGAGGGTGAGCCGTGTCTAACCACCACCCTTCTCCCGCCCTCACCCTCTTCACATGCCCCAGCCCTGGATGCTTTGTATGTTTCCGTATTTTACACATTTTCCATAAATGGACTCCTATGTTTTATAATCAGGAAAGAAATTATTTTAAATGAAACAACAACAGATTCTAATTTTGCTAAAGTCTACACCAGTTGCCTATTTCTACCCCTAGTGTGGTTGTAGCTATGGAGTAAGAGAAACATTGTTGTCCAACCATTTATTCTGTCACAAATTATTTATCATTTTTAAGATAAGCTGAGATACGAAAATTAAGATCAGCTTGGGAAATAAAATCTGGACTTCTTTTTCTTTTTTTTTTTTTTTTTTTTTTCAGTTTTTCCACTTGGAGCTGTGTTCTAGCTGACTTTCCTGGACCCGGGCTGTGCTGAGCCGAGCAATCTGCTCACAGCTGCAAGAACCCCCATGCCCTGCTTACACCAGCTTTTCCTCCTTAATCCCCTAGTTCAGGATGGCAAACACGGCTGTTCTGATTTCATTAGGCCAGCAGACTGTTTTTGCAAATCTCCGAGACAGTCTCTTCAAGGTTCCTGCTCAAATGTCATTCAACATGTTTGAGAAGACCCACAAGGAAGAAACTGTGATTGGGTGCTGGTCTTCCCAGTTCCACGCACGGGAGTATAAAGGCAGGAATGGCCCTGAGAAAACGTGTGATGGTCCCAATGCATCTCTTAGAACTCTTCTTCTTCATCCATTCAATAATCACATGAGATGTAACGTGTGCCCAACCTTTTGCCACCAGTTGGAGATGCAGAGAGGATGAAATACGGTGTTCACATCAATAAAGGTGTTGGGCTGACTGTAAAAGAAACCTAAGGGAAGGCGAATAGCACCCAGGAAGGGTATGGGGGCATGGCTAGTCCTCCCAGGCACCTAGGACTAAGCTGAGACTCTCTCTCCAGGGTTAATCTCAGCCTGAGTTCACCCTCCTACCCCAGGCCAAGCTCTTCCACCAGCGAGGACTCTGGGTGCTGGCCACCTGGGGGCAACTGAAACCTGCTGCTCACTCCCAGGGAAGGGCTCTGATTGGACTAGTTGGGGTCAAGTGTTCAATTCTGACCAATGAGGGGTGGTCACATGGGAGGAGTCTGTAAGACCCTGGTAACTCTCGCTCTTGCTTACGGTAGATAGAAGGCATATTGTTCAGAGAGTAGATATTATCCTCAGACAAAGAGCCAATGCCCACCACAGCCCTGCTCCAGCAACTTCCCCGCCCACTAAGTGGGGTAGGGGGAAGCGAAGACCATAACAGAAGGTACTTTGTTAACCAGAATTGTGCCTACTTCTCTGTACCACGTGGCTACCAGGAACATTTCATTGGCTCTTAACAGCCCAGATGAGTGGTGAAGACAGAGATGAGGAACTGGCTCGCAAGAGGGGCCAGGGAAGTGGAGGTTTCTAGTTCATAGGGAGATTTGGTGTGTGTGAGAGGGGTGGGGCAGGGGACTAAAGACCCTTGTATCCTGGTCAAGGGCCAGTCCTTTCTCTGGAATATGCTGGACTTGAACCCCTTCAAGCCTGCTGAGTTAACCCCCTACTGCACAGCGGGGAAAACGGGTAAAATTCAAACAAGTCTGCAGCTTAGTTAATAGTCTTATACCAAGGTTGATTTCTTGGGTATGAGCATTGTGCCATACAAATCGATTATATTACATGAAGTGGCAAAGGATAGACAAACTCCCACCCAAGGGTGGATGAGGCTGAGCTGACTGTCACAGCCAGAATGGAGATACCACCCTTTGGGAGCCCACAAGGACCGCTTCTTTTCCTGCCACCTCAGCTGGTCCTGGGTCCCTTTGACCTCCAAGGAATCTGTCCATTCCTCTCAGCGACAAAAGTGTTCAGCATCATTCCAGAGTCTAAGAACCCCGGGCCCTGAACTCTGGAGCCTGTGGACCTGTTGCAGCTACGGTGCACCTAGGTCCTCTGGGCTGGGAAAGAAATCTCTTCTCCATTGGGGTCAGGGAAGGGTCATGGGCCTCAGGGCCAGAACCCCTGCTCCTCTCTTCCCTGAGACAGACTCAGGATGCACACCCAAGGCTCCTTAGATTTCCTTCCCCACCCAGCCTCCGCTTCCCCCTGCCCTGAGGTCCAGAGTGCAGTATTTGCAGTGATGCTCTTTCCCGGTCACCTGGGGAGGCAGCCCTCTCCCGACAACATGGGGATGTGCCCACTGGCACGACAGGAGGCAGAAGAATGTGCCGCAGCCAGTTGGCTTTGATTTTATCATTATCTTTATATAGTGACGCATATTATTATAGTTATCATCACTTTTCATATTCATTTCATGCCCACTATGTGCCAGGCACTGAGCAAGGTGAATTACTGAGTGTTGCTGATGAAGTCAAACCAAGGCATGAGTTGTATTAAAACATACTATGAAAATATGGCCTAAAGTACCTTCTGTAATTGAATGGTATAGAAAGACTATTTGGAAGAAGCCAGTGTTGGAACAGGGCAAGGAGGAACCTCCTCGAGTGGAAGCGTCTCCCTCAGAGAGATTTCTTCTGAGGCCTCCAGTAGCTGCTGATGAAACGTTTCCACGGTCCCACAGGGGTTTAAGTACAACTCAGCTGCGGCTTTCAGAGCAAATGTCCCAGTGCCCCTGAGACACTGTGATGCAAACTCTCTTTGCTCTTTGTTTATAATTTCTGAGAAACAAAGACGTAATTGGCTCTTGCAGTTTGGTATAATTATTCATCTGATGCCCTCAGCGGGAGCCTGACTCTGTTGTCCCCTGGAGGGGCTGCCGGCTCTCCAGGAGGACCTGGGGGTGACCACTGTGAGCAGAGAGGCAAGGAGCCTCTGAAGCTGTGTGGGTATGGCAAGCTTTTTCTTAAAGGCAGTGTTGCATCCTTAGAGGTGGCGCTGATTTGGGGGGCTTGGGGTACAGAGTGGCAGTGAGTGTCTAACCGTATAAACCTGTGATAAACCAGTGCAGTGACAGCCATGCCCACCTTGTCTCTCCCTCCGGTACTTCTGACTCTTCCACTGAGGGCCAGATGGCAGGGTCCCCGCCTCCCTGTTCTCCACAGGGTTTCTCAGATGCTGAAAATCAGGATTCTCCCACGGGGCAGAGGGACCCTCTGCCCTCCTGCTGTGAGCAGACCTTGTTTCAAAGGGGGGGGGGGCGAGATCTGCCTCACACCTCCAGGACCCTCTTAAAGCCACTTTCTGGCAGTTTGCCTGCCAACATCTCACACTGTCATCCGCCAACTTATTCACCTGCCTATATTTAAGGATACTTTAAAGGATTCGAAACAAAATTAATAGTAAGGGAGTTAAAATTTGTTCAGTACTACATGTAAGCACTGTATCAGGAATTTTCTTTCTTTTCTTTTTCTAAGATTTTATTTATTTATTTTCAACAAAGGGGAGGGAAAAGAGAGGGAAAGAAACATCAGTGTGTGGTTGCCCCTCGTGCACTCCTCCCCACTGGGGACCTGACCTGGCCCACCACCCAGGCACCTGCCCCAGACTGGGAATAAAACTAGTGACCCTTTGGTTCACAGGCTGGTGCTCAATCCACTGAGCCACACCAACCAGGGCATTTTCTTTTCTTTTCTTTTCTTTTCTTTTCTTTTCTTTTCTTTTCTTTTCTTTTCTTTTTTCTTTTCTTTTTTCTTTTCTTTCTTTCTTTCTTTCTTTCTTTCTTTCTTTCTTTCTTACTCTCTTTCTTTCTCTCTTTCTTTCTTTCTCTCTTTCAAGATTTTATTTACTTTAGACAGAGAGGAAGGGAGGGAGAAGAAGAGGGACTATACGAGGCATTTTCCTATACAGTAGTTCACTTCGGCAAGTTACCAGGCCTCTCTGTACCTTGGTTTCCTTGTCTGTAAAAAAAAAAAGCAGTGACACTAGTCCTTACTCAGAGGGATCCTTTAAAGAGGCACCGAGGTGACACACACAGATGCTCAGAACAAGGCCTGGAATGGGAAGCACTCAACAAACACGAGTAGCCATTTTAGCCTCCTCCTCTTCCTCCACAAGAGAGTGCGTTAGCCCATTTCACAGACAAGAAAATGGGAGCTCAGGGAAATGAAGTAAGCGTGTTCCTCCTTTGTACTACAAAGTAGGGAGATTAGAACGTCTGACTACAAACTGGCCAGTGCTTAGCAAGATGGAGAAAAGAACAAGGGGAAGAAGTTAAAGAAAAATTCCTTCTCAGCCACCATCTTGAACTGCCTGGCCAGCCACGGTTCTTCCCCAGCCCCCCTCTTCTTCCTCCCAGCCAGTAGCCACCCTGCACTTTCCAGCTTCCGTTGCCATTTGGTGTGACCTGTGCCCGAGTTCTGGCCTGGAGGAAATTTGTGGACGTGATGGGCAAAGCTTTCAAGGCATGGCCTGGTAGAACTGCCCACATGATTTCCATACTTTTCCCCTCTGTGGACGATGCAGATGAGCTCAGGGACCTTGCAGGGACCGTGGGTCCCCAAATCACTGATCAAGTGAATACAACCTGCTGGTCCAGATCACTGACGTTAAACTTCACGAGTGAGAAATCAACTTACATTCTGTAAAGCCAGTAAAACACAGAGATTACCCTAACTAAGCTATACATGTTCCCTGAATTTCCATACTATCCAGTCAAGACAGTGGAGCCAGAGATTCTTAAATGTGACAAAATTAATTGAGAAAAAAATACTTCAAAACAGGGAATACTCTGTGTATTGTGTTGAATAGTGTCTCCCAAAGGTCATGCCCACCTGGCACCTCAGAATAAGACTTTCTCTGGAAGGAGGGTCTTTGCAGCTGTAACCAAGTCAAGATGGGCCCATGGTGGATGGGAACAGGCCCTGACGCTAACATGACTGATGTCCATGTGAAAAGACAGAAATCTGGACACAGACACACAGACACTCACAGGAGAAGGCTGTGGGGAGACAGAGGCAGAGACTAGTGTGATGCAGTTGAAATCAAAGAACACGGAGGACTGCTGAGGCCACCAGAATAAGAAAAGGGACAGGAGGACCTGTCCAAGAGCCCTCAGAATTTGGAGGGAGTGGGGCCTGGGGCCCTGCTAACACCTCGATTTGGGACATCTCACCTCCAGAACTGGGCCAGCACAGATTTCTGTTCTTTTAGGCCCTCGGCCTGTGGTACTTCGTTACAGCAGCCACAGTAAACTAATATACTCTGGAATCAAAGCTTCATGTAATTTCAACAAGCTGTACTATTTTTAGCCCATTTCTGGGTCACGTGCTCTTCCTGGGAAGAGCCATCATCCTGAGTTTATGCTTCCAGCCAAAGGATGTGCACATCGACTCCTCCTCCTCTGCACCTTCCAGGGAAATTCCCTTGGGTTGGGCTGCCTGGAAACTCCAGGGCAGACACGTTCTGCACCAAAGAAAATAGGGTGGGTCTTCCGGCTGCCAGCCGAGGCCTATTGGCCCCTGAAGGTGGTTCAGCTGCCCTCTGTGGCGGTCTGTGTGAAAGGGTGAGACACAGAGGCGGCCTGGCAGATGGGCTTCATGAAACTCACGCTCACTGGCCACTTCTCACTGTAGCTGCTCCTGGAACCCAACCCAAAGGGCGGGTGCCCATCTGGAACACAGTTCATCATCTAGAATTCAGATTTAACTGGGTGTCCTGCAGTCCATCTGGCAACCCTCCGGCGGGGGGTGTTTCCAAGCCTGGGTGACAGTGAAGATTATACAGTCAGTATAATCCATACCAACCTGCTTCACGAGGAAGGGAGAATAACTGCATGGAGAAGGATGCAGAGCCATCTCCAGACCTGAATGGTTGGGCTAGGAAATAGTGGCCCCCCAACAGTGAAGGCATCTCCCAGTGTGTGTTTCTCCCCACCCCCACCCCCTGCACCCCACACACACACTCTGAGTGCAGATTCCTACCTCTGCTTCTTGCCCACCCGCTACCTTGTTTCAAAACCCCTCTCCTGATTCCAGAGTCAACTGCCATCCCCCTCCCCCCCAGTCTCACAACATCCCCAAAAGGAAATTCTCTGCGTCCTACTCTGGGGCAGCCCTCCCACACACCGTCCTGCCCCTTGGATCTCATCAACACACCTTGAAGTTTCTCTGAGTTGGGCCAAATGGAGCAGCCTCCTCCTTCTGAATGCTGCAGGGGGGTGGCGTCGGGCAAGGGGGTGGTGGGAGAGCCTGGGGATTGTTTGAACCCTTATTAGGGGAGGCTCTAATACCTCCCTTCTGTGCAGGAACTGAGTATCTCCCAGACTCCGGAGCGTGCACACTCCCCTCTGAAGCTGTTAGCCTCCCAGGTGCCTGTGGAGTCTCCAGATCCCTCCTGGTTGAATAATGCTCAGTTCATTGGGCCATCACTCAAGCTGTTAATTTCTTGTTTGAACATCCAGGAAAGCAGATATAAACAAAAATAATACAATCACTCTTGCCTCGGTGTCTCAGGAAGTGCTCAGCACTACTGACCCTTTGGACTGGATAACCCTTGGCAGCAGCGCCTGTCCTGTGCATTGTAAGATACGTAGCAGCATCCCTGGCCTCCACCCAGCAGATGCCAATAACTGTTCCCTACCCGACTTCCGGCAACCAGAATGTCTCCAGACAAGGCCCGAACCACCTGGGCTGAGAACCACTGCTCTCACAGCTCCTAAAGCCACCTGATTCCTTAGGCCTGTAACAGAGTAAGCAAATGATTCCCTTTGGCCACTGAAGGTTTTGCCTGGACACAGTAGTTACACCACCAGGAATAAAACTCTTCAAAGATAAAAGGTACTCTCTAGGCTGGGGCAGTCTCCTGAATCATGACATTCCCACCTCCAGTGTTCATTCCCCTAACAAGGTTCAATGTTAACATGTTTGCTATTGGGAATCAATGAAGCCTTTGTTCCTCTCTTAGAAAAATGGTTTCGGCGGTCCCCCTGTCCTTCCAGGACGCTGGCCTCTGGGATCTGAAGCCAGAACGAGTCTAAGCCGTGATGGGGGCTGAATAAAGCCGGTAAGACTGAAGGCCTACTCTCCGTTCAACCTCCCCACAGCCCGGAGGCCGGCATCACTCTCTCACGAGAGCGTCCCGTCGATGTGACACACTCAGGGCTGCACAGCTCGTCATCATCCAAACTGGAAATCCAGCCTGGCAGATTCCAGAGCCCACTTGCTTCCCACTCTGCCCTGTTTAATTCTACAATCAGAGACAATGAAATATGGACCCCGTCCCAAAGGAGGAAAACCCACTGACTTTAATTTTCATTACTGTGCGCATGGATGACACGAGACCCTCTCCTGCTACAGGGTCTCCTGAGGTCAGGCCGAGCAGTGAGCAGGGGCCACAGGATCCCTGAAGGTTGAAAGGAGCCACAGACAGAGGCAATGGGGGGCAGTGCGTGTGTATTGTGTGACATTGCCAGGAGCTGGCGCTGTACTTGCTGTGAGCCAGGTTGATTTTGAGGGCACTGGGACAGCTCAGCAGCGACATTCCACAGACACCTCTGTATTGCTCAAGTGCCTTTCCTGGCCCGTTTTGGCAGAATCCTCTTAGCAAAATCAATAGCATCATGGCCTGAAGCCCAAGGATCTTCCAATTCTGTGGTCCTTACACTCTGTTGCCCACTTCGGTCACCTTGGAGCTGGGACAATCCCTGATGCCCAAGCCACTCCTCCCTGATTAAATTAGGACCCCAGTGGTGAGACCCAGGCATCAGTGCCTTCAAATCCCCCAGTGATGCCAACATGCGGAGGTCTCCTTCCTCTGTGGTCTAGCACTGAGCCCCACATTCTAATGTGCGTTCAGATGACCCAGGGTCAAGAGGCTGGGGCAGGCCTGAGATTCTACCTGTTGGGCAAGCTCCCAGGCTTAGAACAAAGGGAAATGCTTGGATTGGATAGTTGTCCCCTGAGAGCCGGTTAACTGGCAGAATCTCAGGCCCCGCCCAGGACCTACCTACGAATCAGAACCTGCATTTTAACCTGGCACAAGTGAGTCTCGTGCATGCTCAGGTCTGAAACGCTCTACTCCAACCCAAAGCTTTTCTTTGCTAATGAGGAGAGGACAAGAGCAGGGCCCAGCTCCCCTGAGCCACTCAGAGCAAGGAGTTCTGGGAACTGGTGTTTGCCGGCTGTCCCACCATGTGACGGTCTCACAAAGGAGCATTTATTTTCCTGATATCTTGATTTCAGGCAATCTATAAAAATTCCCCCTGCTATCACATTTAATTCAGGCACAAAACCAAACAAAATCCAAAAATGTAGGAAGGACAGGGTAGAAACAGGGTGGAGATAGAAAGATAGGACAGAAGCAAGGTGTATTTTTCACCTGTCTTTGATTACAAACCGCCGTTACTGGAAGCCTGCAGGTGGGGGGCTGAAGAAACGCAGGGGGGGGTCTCAGTGGGGATCTCAGTGGGAAGTTCTGGTCACTCCCGGTGAAGGCGGGTGAGGAAGTTGGCCTCACCCAGGGAAAAACGTGTGAGCTTTCGTTGCCTCCCTCACGGTGGACGAGTTTCAGCCCTGGAGAGAAAGGCCTTAACCCAACGGAAATGGCCGTTTCCTTTCTTTCCAAGGCCACAAAGAGGTGCAGAAGCAGCTGAAGCTGATTAGTCAGAGGCCGATTAGCCAGAGGTGGTAGCCCAGAGGGGAGCAGCCAAAAACACTTGATGACTTTTTAATGGCTCTTAAAGGGCAGCCCTTCACCTTGTCAGCTGGAGCTGATGTTTGAAAGTGCTCAAAAGTTACTCAGCATCAAATCAGGTGACTGAAGTGGGGAACCAAACGCAGTTCCAGTTTAGGAAACAAATTCAAAATGTGGCCCTAACTCGACGTTGCTGGTTTTCTCGTGCAGGTTGTCACCCGGTTCTAAAGGCGGCTCCTCACAAACCCCCCCCCTGCCCCCCGTGGGGACTGGGGTGGAGGAAGCAGCCCTGGGGAGAGCAAAGCGTTTCTGTCCAAAAGCCCCTGATGGCCATGTTTCCTTTGTCTAACTCCCCCGCTACCCCGCTCCTTGGTTTGCTCGAGGTGGTCACCCATTTTCAGGCACAGCACAGGGGGCTGTTGTGGGTGCCAAGGAGGGAGAGAGGGTCGCCCCCGGGGTGCTGTCTATGGCAGGTGGTGGAGGGCCAGCAAAGAAGGGGTTGACCCCCTCCCATGCATCTTTTTCCTGTGGTTGCCATAACAAAGTGCCACAGATTGGGCGGCTTAAAACAACAGAGAGAGTCTCTCACGGGTCCGGAGGCCGGCGATCTGAAGTGAAGCGTCAGGTGGCCACACTCCCTCCAGAGGCTCTGGGGGAGAACCTGCCTGCTGCTCGCCTCCTCCAGCTCTGGGTGGCTGCCTGCATTCCTGGGCCTTCGGCCACATCACTCTGATCTCTGTCTCCGTGGTCACATCACCTTCTCCTCCTCTGTGCCAGCGTTCCCTGTTTCCCCCTTATAAGAATACACATGATGGAATTCAGAGTCCACCTGGGTAATTCAGGACAATCTCCTCATCTCAAGATCCTTAATTTAACTGTATCTGCAAAGACTTTGCCCTGTACAGTCACATTCACATGTTCTAGCAATTAAAACCTGACGACTCTGGGGGTCATTACTCACCCTCCCGCAGCAGTATTGGGGTACTCATCCTTGTTGCCAGGAAGAGCTGACAGGTAGTAGCTCCGGCTGCTCTGTCCCTCCTTCTTTCACCCCCCACAGGCAACAAAGGGGGACCTCACTGAGGCTGTAATCTGAGAGTGAGGGTAGACCACCTCCCTTCCCCACTGGCTCTCCAGAAGTTCTCCGTGGGTGGGGGGGGGGGGGGGGGCGGGGTCTGAGCGGCCCAGAGAGCTCAACCTGGCACGGTCTCCGGTGAAGGCCATCCATCTGCCTGGCCCAGCACTACCATCTCCACCTGTCTCAGGTGAACCACGAGCTGGTCAGGTGGGTGGCGCCCATGGCTGCCAGCTTGGAGCTCCATCCGACTCTCATGCAGTCCTGTGACTCTACACTCTTCAATCCTCAGGCTCACAGCTAGGCGTGGGGCCCATCACCTGGGAGCTTTGGGAAAGGCAGAGTCTCAGGCCCTGCCCCCGACCTCCTGAATCAGAATCTGCCATTTAACAGGATCCCCACAGGGGTCCTGAGCCAGCTGCAGGGAGATGAGCACTGGTCTAAACCCTGGGACCGGTTCCTTCTCCCAGTACAACCGCTCACTCCGTCCAAGTTCCCGTCTACTCTCCCAGCAGGAGGGTGTGGCCTGCTGAAGGGGCGCGGGCCTGGAAGCAAAGCAGCGCTCCTCGCTTGGTTTCTCTTCCTGACTCGTAATCTACTTTGAATTTCGAATAACATTTTAAAACTTAGCTTGGGTTGTTATTCTCATGGAGGAGTGAGGAAGGAAAGCTCGTGTTTAACACAGTTGAGAGGTGTTTGTCCTGACTGAGTTCACGCAGGCTCTCCAGCAGCAGACTCAGCCTCCCCGGCAGCCTGCCCAGTAACCTCTAAGGCCAATCTGATTCCTGCCCTGCCTGTGGGAACATCTGTTGTTTATCCACCAGTATCTCTCTTTCCTTTCTCTCGTCTCCCAGCTGGGAGAGAGCTGCCAATTACAACAGGCTCACCTTCCTCCTTCACCTGTCACGTGACCCAGGTCACAGGGTTGTCACAAGACTCAGGCCTGCCTATGTAAAGTACTCTGTGCCCCTGGCCACAGTGATTGGTGCAGCATTGGTCATGTGACTGGAACTAGACCAAAGTCCTTCCCTGGGTCTTTTCATACTGAATCTGGGAAAGAATTCCTCTCTGTTCTTCAGGGATCTTTAAACTGGAATGCCAGTCAGCACTGTTACACCAGGTGTACCCTCTCGTGGCAGCCTGCCATGTGGAGGTATCTGTCCCGTGGACCCCAGAGGGTCCCACCACGTGGAGAATGCCCACCTGCAGTGGGAGGAATTGGGACAGGCACAGAGAAGCCCAGATCAGAGTCAGAACGGAGCGGGGATTGCTGGCCCCGCTCCAGGCCCCCTGCTAGTCCTGACGGCATTGGAGCCACTTCCCCGGAGTCCTGCTACCACGTTCATTTTCCTGTCTAAACTGCTTTGAATTTGCCCTCTATTATTTGTAATGAAAAAGACCTAACACATTCCTGTCTTAAAACTTCTTTTTTTAAAGATTTTATTTATTTATTTATTTATTTATTTATTTATTTATTTATTTTTAGAAAGGGGAAAAGGGGGAGAAAAAGAGGAAGAGAAACATCAATGTGTGGTTTCCCCTTGTGTGACCCCTACTGGGGACCTGGCCCAAAACTCAGGGATGTGCCCTGACTGGGAATTGAACCAGTGACCCTTTGGTTCACAGGCCGGCGCTCAATCCACTGAGCCACACCAGCCAGGGCCCATCTTGAAACCTCTTAACAGCTGCCATGCTGGGGGACAGGGTCACACGCCTTGTGTTGGCATTCAGAGACCCTGCCATCTAACTCCAAGTCCCTTACTTCCTCCCATGGAAGTGAAGCTCCTGCACTCAGAGCTCTCCCAACGTTTAGGCCTCTGGTGGGAAACCGCAGGCCCTCTTTTTCCTCCCAATATTTCAGTGTCTGCACCTGGACGACAGTGCTGCAATAATTTGCATCTGTGTTTCCCTTTCCTGGGCTGTGAGCGTCACGGAGGGACAGTAGGCCTTGTAGCCCTGGGGGCCAGTGGACTTTGGAATCACCCAACATGCTTAGCAAATATTGTGGGTGGAGCATCCAGACTCCATGCGTGGCTTTTGAACTCCATGTCTGTGAACACACTGCGCTTCAGCAAACATTCATGAAAGCTCTCAGGAAGGCACACACTGCCTCTGTGCCTCCGTGTCGGTATCTAAGAAGGAGGACCTCGTGGGTTTCACATCACGAGCCGGTCCAGAGCTATCTCTGTGCCCACAAAGCCTTTAGGACGGTGTCTAGCATCCACTGTGAGCCTCTCCAGGGATCCGCTTGGTTATTTGTGTTTTCTCTCCTCCCTCCACCCCGAACTTCTCTTCCTTTTTCTCATTTCTCCTGTTATTTCTTTACACCTCTTCCCTGTCTCTCAGTGGAGGAGGTTACTAGACACCACCGGCACCCACGCCTGCCGTGGGAGAAACGCTGGGGGCTGCCTGTTTGGTAGCTGAGGTCTGCTGAGATACCCCCCAAATAGAAAAAAGCACCCCCACAACTCTGTCCATTCTGCTTGCTTCAGTCCACCCTCACCCGGCCACCTCCCAGTTTAGAGCCTATTTCCAGCCTGGTGACCCGGGGCGCTGATGCTCTTATCCCCTAGACATAATCCACGGTTTATCCCCTGGGATCCGCAAGCCTCAGACCCCGTGGCAGAAGCTCGGCAGCTGTGCTGTCTGAGGGAGTTGGCCCAGGATTCCGTCCTGGCCCCCAAGGAAGATCTTTCCCTGGAAGGTAAAGAGACGTGTTTCTCCTTGGTGCAATGTTTTTGCTCTGACTACTGTATCCCCGCAGTCAGATACACTTAGTAAATATTAACATACAAGTAGTCACTGCTACCATCCGGATTTACTCTCTGAGAGGACCGGTGGCTCAGTAAATTGTCCCCAAGTGGGCAGCACTGGGACCCCCAAGTCAGGGCACTGGTCCGGGCAGGGTCCTTCCTGCTGGACCCCCAAAGTCAGCAGTAGACAACACATCTAGAATGTGGCTTTTTCACAGTTGGGTCATCCTGCTGAATCTCACCACACTGAGCATTCAAAATGAAACTCACTGCCATCACTCCGGCGTGGGGGGACTGCCATTGTGTGTGGGGGGGGGTGGCAGACGGCAGAGATGTAGAGTAGCTCCTCGTCACAACCTTCTGGTATTTGCCTGCCCTTATTTCTGTCTGCTTCTCTTAATCACAGCATCCTAATTTTCCTTAGGAAGAACCTCATCCTTGTGCCCATTCAAGGGTGTGAGTGAATCCAGGTCTGGCCACTCAAAAGGCTCCATCTCCCACCAGCTGTGATTGCCCTGGATGGGCAGGTCCCCAAAGCCAGGCTACAGAGTGGCCCCAGACCTTACCAGAATCTCAAGTTGAGCCAAGACATGGAGAAAGGAAGGTTCTAGATGACTTTTTCTGAATGACCAGATCCAGCCACTTCTGAAACTGATAGCTGCGGACCAGTCCAGACCAAGAACCAACAAATTCTCTGTGCTGCACAATGGGCTAGGCCAGGATTCCTGACCCTGCAACAAGGAGACCTGACTAATTCCCTCCCCTTTTTCTGGTCTTCCTGGATTCCGGGATCCCAGCACCTGATCCTTTGCCCACTTGCATGTATTAGTCTCCTAGGGCCACCTTAGCAAATTACCACAGTCTTGGAGGCAGGGCTTAAAACAGCAGAAATGTGTTCTTCTACAGTGAGGAGGCCAGAAATCCCAGATCCGGGGTCAGCAGAGCTGCGCTCTCCCCGCAAGCTCCAGGGGAGGAGCCATCCCACCTCTGCCAGCTCCGGTGGCTCCAGGTGTTCCTTGGCTTGCGGCCACATCACTCTGATCTCGGCCTCCATCTTCATCAGGACCTCTCCCCATCAGGTGTGTGTCTGTCTCCTCTCCTCTTCTTGTAAGGACATGATTTTAAATAGAGGTCCTTCACTAATGACATCTGCAAAACCCCCATTCCCAAATAAGGTCACGGTCACAGTTTCCACGTGGACACAATTTTGAGAGCAAACTATCCAACCCTCTGTCATGTCCCATGCTATACTCCCAGGGTCCTGGTCCTGTGACCCCCCACTTTGCCTTCATGACCGCTGAGGTCCCCGACACTCACGCCCATTTGGTTCAGGGTCCTCAACCCCCCAAAATCGAATCTTCCATTCCGAGGACTCCCATATACCACTTTAAAATCCCCAGAATGTATGGGAAAGAAATGTATGTAATACTGATGTTACCAAAAGGTCATAAAGTGACACCCACTTCTCTACCTGCCCCCACCTCTGGGGCAAGTCTGCAATAAACTGGAAGGGCCTGAGGAGAATAATAGAAGGGAATAACAGAAACAATAAAAAAGATCTTTTAGAAAATTTTTGGTTTTGTTTTGTCTTTCTTTTGAATGGTGGTAAAATACTTATAAAATTTACCGTTTTGGCCACTTACAAGTGCACACAGTTCATGCAGTGGCATTAAGTCCATTCACGTGGTTGTCCAGCCCTCACCGTCATTCATCTCCGGAGCTCATTCACCCTCCCCAGACGAAATCCTGCACCCATTACATACAAACTCCACATGTCCCCCAACCCCTGGCAGCCCCCATTCTGCTATCTGTTTCTGTGAACTGACGCTCTAAGTACCTTTGTGAGTGTAATCATATATTTGTCTTTTTGTGACCGGTCTCTTTCACTGAGCATAATGTCCTCAAGGTTCATCCATGTTGTGGCAGGTGTCAGAATGTCCTTTTTCAGGCTGAACAACATTCAGCGTTGTGTGGACAGACCACATATTGCTTGTCCATTCATCTTCCGATGGACACTTGGGTTGCTTCCACCTGTTGTCTATTGTGAATAATACTTCAAAGAATGGCGTGTACAAATATCTCTTTCAGACTCTGCTTTTAATTGAGATTCTATGTATATACCCCAGAGTGGAACTGCTGGATCATACGGTAATTCTATGTTTAATGTTTTGAGAAATGACCAAAATGTTTTCCACAGCGGCTGCACCGCTTTCTACTCCTACCAGCTGTGCCCATGGCTCCAATTTCCTCACATCCACACTAACACCTGCTATCTTTGCTTTTTTCACTAGGGCTGTCCTAATAGGTGTGGGGGACGCCCACTTCTGTGTGCCTGGTGAAAGGGTCAGGCCAGTGTCCCAGCCTGCCAGACTGCTCACGACCCAGTCGGGCCAGTTATCCAACTCACTGGACTGCCCACGACTCAATGACTCAGTTATCCTGACTCACTCCATAGCCCGAGGCCCCATTGAAACTTTCCCACCACACGTAATAGACCTCTGGCACTAGCCACCAAGGCCGGTGGGCAGACTGACCCTCCTGCACCTGGGAACAGCCCAGACCTTTACCTGACCGGTTTCCAGGCTTACATCCTGAGGCACCGGCCTAGAAGAACAAGAAACTAACCCCTCGCCTATCCCCTCGCAAACTCTGTGCTTGTTTTAAAAACCCCATCCCTGCCTCTCCCAGGGGCTGCAGTGGACCCCAGCTCAGCCTCCAGTAAGCACCCCATCAAATAAAGGCACTTGGATCAGATCATCTGGTTCCTCCCTCCTCTGTTTCTCATGCATTTCTAAACCTGGCTCTCCGGGAATGCCAGCATCATGGGTCAGTCCTGCACCCCGAGCTCCAGGTCCACGCAGGACAGCCTGCACCAAGAACAAGCAGTCTGGTGAGGCTCTGAGGAGCCAGGCGTCTGGTGGACGTGGCATTTCAGTGGAACCCGCAGAGAACAGAGTGTCTGGACGTGCAGCATGGTATTTCAGTGGAACTTGCAGGGAACAGAGTGTCTGGACATGCAACGTGGTATTTCAGCGAAACCCGCAGAGAACAGAGTGTCTGGACATGCAACGTGGTATTTCAGCGAAACCCGCAGAGAACAGAGGGTCTGGACATGCAACGTGGCATTTCAGTGGAACCCGCAGAGAACAGAGTGTCTGGACGTGCAGCATGGTATTTCAGTGGAACTTGCAGAGAACAGAGTGTCTGGACATGCAACGTGGTATTTCAGTGGAACCCGCAGAGAACAGAGTGTCTGGACATGCAACGTGGTATTTCAGCGAAACCCGCAGAGAACAGAGGGTCTGGACGTGCAGAGACACAAGAGAACATTTCCTCCAGGCAGGGGTGGTGAGTCTCAGCAGCCTCCGGAAAGGTCAGGGTTGCCAGGCTGAGGCAGAAGGATGGATGTGAAGCCAGAAGACCAGTGATGTGGCCATGATGTTGGACATGGGAGCTGGGGTGAAACCATAGCTCCTGTTAACCAGCCAGCACTGTGTGGCAAGTTCTGCCCTGCCCACGCCACCTTGTCTGTCCTCACGGACCCCACAGGCAAGTGTTCTATTCTTCCTTTTATGGATACAGGTCCGAACCCTCACAGAATTGAACAGTGGGTTCAGGCAGCAGCCTGGATTCACACCCAGCTCTCTCTAAAACCTGTGCTTTTGGCTCTAAGACCAGCCGACCTCTCTGAGCAGAGACTCCTAGAACTTATTTTTTAGTAATTCATGAAAGGCAATGTGAAGCATCAGTTTCAAATCTTACCAGAGGGAAAAAAGCTCACATTGCCCATGTACAGTTTACAGAATTACCAGCAAAAGCAAGCAAGGAGACGCCGAAAATACAAAACTTCGATTCACTTCAGGCTGAGCTGAAACCCTTCAGGGAGCTGCTAAGCCTCTGCTGCTGGGGGACGGCTGGCGCTGGGGGGCAGCACTGGTGGACCCCTAAGCGGTGTCCCAGAATTGCTGAGTTAGGAGACAAAACATCTTCAGCAGCCAAGTTTTTCAGAACTGTACGAATGTTGAGCAGAATTTCGTTCGGCGGCAGGTTACCACAAGAACGAATCAGGGCTCCTAGCACAACTCTTCCGTTCCCCTTGCACCCAGTACCCTGCACTCCTGAAGGTTCTTGGTGACCCTGTTCGTTGCTCTGAGTCTCGGCTTCTTCACCTTTAAAGCCAGAGGTGGGCTGGTTGGCTCGAAACCCATCCATGTAGCTCTGAGGGAAGTCACAGCAGGTGTGTCCCTCTGTGGGGAGAGTGGCGACTGTCCAGCAGAAGGCACAGAGTGTCTGGGGCAGAGGCGGGGCATGTTTGCTAACTGTCCATTAGAAACATGTGTGACCCCTGAACTCAGGGCTCCCTGCTGTGGTGCAAACCCCATGTGGCAGCCACCCCTGAGCCCTGCATGACAGCCCCGTGGGACTTGGGGACGTGAGAACTAGTGCAATCGCTAAGCTTCTCTTCACCACGTCTTGTATTTTTACGATTCTGATGCTGTGACATCTGGAGGCTTGCTAACCCTGGAGGGACCACCCCGCCAGGGCTGGCCAATTTCTAGACATAATAAATGTCTCTCCTACGAGTGTGCTTTTCAAATACAAACCAACCAACCCAGAACTGACTCCCCAAATACCTCTTTTATGGCGGTCCCACACTCCAGGCCACTATCTGTCTGCCCTGGTCTCCCATGGCCAGGTAGCAGATGACTGGGGACACCTCTGTGGCCCAGAGCACCAAAGCAGCCAGTCCTAAACCTGCCTACCCCACCTTGTTCCTTCCCATGCAAACCACCAAAAAACTGCTCTCGTCACCCTTTTCCGTGGTCACCTCTGCCCTGACCTACCCTGGCACTTCCCTGTGCGGTCCCTGTGACGTGGCACCCTCCCCACCCCTTGGGAACTGTGAATGACTACCTCTCCGATCTGTTAGCCTTCCTTCTCTGTCCCCTGCCCAGGAGTCCTGGGTCATTTGGGAGCATCCATGGTACTGACAGACCAGGCTACCTTGTGAGCCTGGAGGCAGAAAAAAAAGTCAGAGTCTTCACAGTTCTGACAATTCCCGAGCCTGATACACAGTGGCTCACAGGAGCTGTGCTGTTTGAGGGAAGAAAGAAGATCTGAGAGCAAACACATGAGGACCATTTACACATGAGGACATGTACCCCAACCTTGTGGTCAAATTGGATGAGAGAACAAAGATCCTCTTGAAAGATCAATGGTCAGAGAGCAGGGTTCTCCGGCTTCTCCAAAAGGCAGAGGGAACTTTGAGGTCGGAGGGGGTTTGACAGTCCCAGCTGTGGCCATTCTATACAGGGCCGGTCCTCCCAGCCTTTGAAGCGCGCACACAACCCCCCTGGGGGCCTGTGGAAAGGCATTTCTGATTCAAGAGGCCTGGGCTGGGGCCTGAGACACTGCGTTTCTCACAAGCTCCCGAGCTGTTGGTCCACGGACCGCGCTTGGTGCAGGGACCTTGGGGAACAGTCAACACAAGTCTCACATTTACCGCAGTGCCTGGGGGGTGGGGTGGGCGCTTCCTGAGGCCTGCGCCGGTACCACCCGTCCCATACAAACCCACTGCCCCCCACCTACTCAGGGCACCCTCAGCCTCTTTTCCAAAGTGTGGATTAATTCAGCAACCAAAATAGGATGCTGGAGCCCAGGAGTCCCAGGGGACCTCAGCAGTTTTCCGGAACGGAAGACGGGGTTCCCACAATGGCCTTCACCTCCATTCCCAGGAGGGCTTGTCTCCAGCGACCGCCCATGTCGCAGAAATCAGGCTGCCGCACCAACCAGCCTGACCACAGACTGGGTCTAAGAAATGATTTTCGAATTAGTAAAAAACCTGTCATCCTGTATTTGTGTATTCTGTAGCTCCAGGGCACAAGTGAAGGACGACTCCCAACAGACCACACTTGTTCACGTCCTAATGACCACATTTGTTCATTTAGCTGCCCTTCTGGAAGCTGAGATGTTCCTGTGTTTAGCACCGCCCACACTCAAGCATGGATTTTTTTCCCTTCGAGTTCCCTTCAAAAGTTGGCACTCACACAATGGAATACTACTCTCTGTGAAAAAGAAGGACATCTTCCCTTGTGTGACAGCATGGACGGACCTGGAGAGTGTTGCACTAAGTGAAATGAGCCAGTCAGAGAAAGACAAGTACCATATGATTTCACTCATATGTGGAATCTAATGAACAAAGTAAACTGACAAAATAGAAACAGACTCATAGATACAGAGAAGAGAGTGACAGGTGTCAGAGGGGAGAGGGGTTGGGGGACTGGCTGAAAAAGGTAAAGGGACTAAAAAACCCTCATGACAAAGAACAGTATGATGATTACCACAAGGGAAGGGGGGTTTGGGGGGAGGCAGAAGAAGCCAAAGAGAGGATAAAAGGCGATGGAAGGAGACTTGACTTGGGGTGATGAACACACAGTGTACAGATGGTGTGTTATAAAATTATACACCTGAAACCTACATAATTTTATTAACTAGTGTCACATCAATAAACTCAATTAAAATTTTTTCAAAAACACCTTTCAAGTTTAAAAGAAATTGGCATTTCTACCCTGGTGGTTGTGGCTCACTGGACTGAGCACTGGCCTGCCAACTGAAAGGTCGCTCATTCGATTCCCAATCAGGGCACATGCCTGGGTGGCTGGCCAGGTCCCCAGCTGAGGGCATGCGGAGACAACTGTGTTCCTCTCGCATCGATGTTTCTCTCCCTCTCTTTCTCCTTCCCTTCCCCTCTCTCTAAAAATAAATAAATGTATATTTTTAATTGGCATTTTCTACCTTTAAACTGCAAACTCATGTCATACCATGTCATACATTCAACAAGAGGAGACAGTGCGGGCAGCAGCTTAAGGTAGAGCCTTCCTTCCCACAGCCCCCAGGAAATATTTGCAAGGCAGAAAGGGGACAGGAGCAGCCCTGAAGTCAGCAAGCCTGCTGCAGAAGCAGCCACCCAGCAGAAGTCCCAACGCTTTCATCTGGGGGGCCAGAAAGAAGTGCCCCACGTCCACACACCCTGCTTTTTTTCCACTCCCAGAGCGAGCATGTGGGTGTTAAAGTAGAGTGTCCTCCCTGGCCTTGCACTTCTGCCAAGTGAACTTGAGCAAATGCTAGTTTATAGCCCACTCACTAAAAAAATGTGGGGCATGTGAGCTGAGCACCAACCTGCATTGTACTCCTGTAAAAAGATTTGAAAGAGGATGCTGTCCCCACTGGGGTCCGGGCTTAAGAATTTTCTAGCCCTAACTGACTGGAAGAACATGGGCAGGTCTGAATTCTCCAGGTCTTCATTTCTCCGTGAAGGACGTGGGAACCATAAGTGCATCACACATGCTCCTGGAACTTGGAAGAACCATTGCACACTCCAAGTGACTAATTTGTAGCTTAATCATTTGTGAAATCTAATGTATCCGTACAAGTTACCATAATTATAGCAGCTCCCTCAGAAATGAGAACACCGGGGTAATCATCATAATAACAATAATAATGCAACACTAGAATATAGAAGTTTTCCAAGGCATTAATCTTCTTAATGCCTCTGTGAGGACTGGAGGTGTAAATATTAGTGTAAATGTAAATATAATCATGTATCTTTAATATACACTGTGCATGCAGTCTTTACAAAATTGAAAATATCATTTTACCATCTTTTCTCCCTCCTGAAAGAAGGAGAAAAACTGTTCTTTTTTTTTTTCTCCCAATGAGTACATTTTTAGCTATGAAAACCTAGCAATATCTGGGTGGGGAGGTCTAGTGAGTTGAACAGTGTCCCGCCACCCCAAGCGCCCAGCCTTCCAGGACCTCCGAAGGTGCCCGTATTTGGAAACAGGGCCTCTGCGGATGTAATGAGTTCAGACGAGGTCATCCTGGAGTAGGGTTCTAAATCCAGTGACGGGTTTCCTTGTAAGAAGAGGAGAGGACACACCAGTACACACACAGAGGCACAGACTCTAGAGCCACGTGATCTGACGTCACATCCTAGGTGCACCACTTACTAGCTGTGTGACTTGGGGCAAGTCATTTCTCCTTCTCCTGCCACCATTTTCACATCTTTGAAATGGGTATAATAGTCCTTATTTCTAAATATACTTGTAAGAATTAGGTGAATTACCATTTTTGAGGCTCGGACTAGTGGCTGGCACATAGAAGCACTACAGACGAGTTCAGTTATTTTCAGGCCTTTATTTTAATCCTCAATCTCCCTAAATCCTTAAACAGCCTGCCCTACGTCAGAGTAAGCTAGATAAAAACTCACAAGCCTTTTTGTCTTGCTTGACACACAAGAGTTCTTTAAACTTAGCATTTTCTTCCCTTTTCATTATTGCTTCACAGGCAAACAGATCCAGGAAACCTTAGCTCAGGCTTCTCAAACCTCAGATGGCTTCCAATTTGCTACGTTGGAGAAGAGAATCGCGTCCCCGGCAGATGCTCAAGGACCAAGTCGTTAGTCACAGCTGCCATCTCCTCACTTTTTGGCTCTGAAAGATGTTTTTTGCAAGCACTAAGAATCTTGACTCTAAAAGCAAAAGCAGAACAGTGAAGCCCGGATCTCCCGTGGACAAGGACATTTCCCTTCTTTAACTGCCGGCAGCTGGGGTGACGTGCAGAGAAGCCTGGTAGAGCTGGAACAGGCGCGGCGGGCATTGATTGTGATCCCCCACCATCTTCTCCCTTCTTCCATGTAACCAGCTGTGGCTGGGCATGACTCCACATGCCGGCCTCCCGTGCACCCTGGTGTGGTCATGTGACTGAGTGCACCTGGCTGGAATGCAAATGCAGGTGACAGGCACCACTCCTCAGTCTGTGCCTGAAGGTGTTGGGTGATGCTCCTCCATACCTCCACCTCCTCGTGAACTGCAACCACGCGGATGAGGGTGATACCCTAAGTCATGGCGAAGCCACAATGTGAACAGAACCTGGGCCCCTGAATGACCGTGAGGGGCACAGCAGCCTGTCACCTTGGACCCCTTATGAAAGATCCCTTACTTGATAAACAGTTGTGTTCTATAAGTCACTTTGTCACAGCAGCTTAGCTTGTACCCTAATTAACACAAGGCCGTGCAGCCCACTACCTTCACGTAACAGATGAGGGAACTGAGTTTCGGGACAATCCCCCAGTCCCTTACCTGCAGAGCCAAGTCTAGAGACAGCCTCTCACCTCAGAGTCCTGTGCTCTGTCCACTTCACATGGCATCATGTTTGCTCTTTGGACACAGGCCCGTGTCATCTCAGGACTCTGCAGTTACCCACTCAGTGCTTAGCATCTGGTGCCCATGTGCCGCTGGGAACAGTACCTACGTCTGCTTCCAGTTGCAAGGGAGAAACCACACTGTAAGTCCCACAGGGAAGTTTAATGCAGGAATCAGTAACTATAACAGGATTGGGGTACGAGGAACTGGCTGGTAAGAAGTAAAGAGAACACTAAAGAATACGTAACAGATATATATAAGGAGCAGCCACGCCCCCAAGGACTGGGCAGCGCCCCCCCCCACCCCAGTGCTGAGATCCGGGTCGCACCTGGGTGTGGCCATGGTTAATGAAGGGCAAGGAAGTGGCTGTGCTGCTGGGAAGCCCTGCTCGTGCAGACAGCTCACTGGACAGACTCTGCAGAAACCAGTGAGGGGCTAATGAGAGAAGCTGCCGGCCACACAAAGAACAGTGAGCAGGCGACTGCCAAGGACATTTAGGGCACATTTATGGATACACAATAATAAGCTCTTGCTCATCTTTCAAAGTTTTTGTAAACTAATTATGTGATTCATCTAAAAATGCAACTAAAAAATACACATCCATTTTTAACATAGGATCATAAGAAACATAAAATCAAGACTCAAGTTCAGTGGTGTCTGTTCATTTACAACTTTGAGAGAAACTTTGGTCAGAAACTGCCGCATAACATTATCACAAACTCAGTGGCTCAAAACAGCCCACGTTAATTACCTCAAAGTCTCTGGGTCGGGCATCCAAGGTGAGTCCTTTGCGCCCAGGGTGGAAACACCTCAGGGAGGTGTGGGCTGAGGCTGCGGTCTCATCTGACGCTCAGGGTTCACTTCCAAGTCATCCAGGTTGTTGGCAGAACTCAGTTCCTTGCATCATAAAGCTGAGGTTCTCATTTCTTTGCTGGCTGTCAGCTGGAGGTGACTCTCAGTGCTCAGAGGCCACCCACGTGTCCTCAACACCTGGCCCTCTCACGATGACAGCTAAGTTCTTCAAAGCCAGCAAAAAAATCTTTCTTTAGTCTGCCACTGCTGTGTCTTATATAACGCAATGCAAACAAAGGTATGACTATCCCACTACACCCCAGGTCTACCCGCCCTCAAGGGCAGGAGATTCTACAGGGTGGACACAGCAGGGAGCAGAACTTGGAAGCCATCTCAGATTTCTTGTTTTAAATTCATTGGAGTTACATTGCTTAATACAATCATATAAGTTAAAGGTGTGCAGTGCTATAATACATCATTTGTGTATTATATTGTGTGTTTACCACCCCAAGTCATGTCTCTTTCCAAACCCACTTATCTCCCCTTTACCCCTTAGTTTATTTTGTTCATTAGATTTCACATATTAGTGAAATCATATGGTATCTATATTTCTTTGACTGGCTTATTTCATTCAGTATAATAGTCTCCGTGTCCATCCATGCTGTTGCAAAAGATAATATTCCCTTCTTTTTAGGGCTGAGTAGTGTTCCATTGTGTAACTGGAACAGCTTTTTCATCTCAGAATGCTGCCTGCCGCAGAAACTCAGAAAGTCTGTGAAAATTGGAAAATTTATTGAGAGCGAGTCTATCTTCTTCCTATTCTAGAAATCTCTCTGATCTTTTGAATGAGCCAAGATTCCCTCACTGCCCTTCCACTTCCACCATCCTCAAACCCTCCCTCCTCACTTCTGGAATCTCTAAAGGGCTTTCTTCTTTAAGATAAACAGAAAACCAGTCTAGATCTTGCTTTGGATCAGACCAGAGTTGTGCTCCACTTTTGATGCTGCTTTGTACTCAGGGAAATAGGGTGTATTAGTCTCCAAGGTGGCTTAGAATAACAATTGATTCTCGCACAGTTCTGGAGGCCAGAAGTCCAAAATCAACGCATCATCCAGGCCACACTTCCTCTACGGGCTCGAGTTTAGGATCCGTCCGGGCCTCTTCCAGCTCTAGTGGTTGCCAGCGGTTTCCTTGGCTTGTGGCTGCACCGCTCCACTCTCCGCCTCCATCTTCATATGACCTTTTCCCCGGTGTTCCTATCTACGTCTCAAATCTCCCTCTGTCCTTCTCTTTTAAGGACACCAGCCATTGGATTTAGGGCCCACCATAAATCCAAGATGATTTTATATCAAGATACTTAATTACACCTACAAAGGCCCTTTGTCCAAACATAGCCACATTCACAGGTTCCAAGATTAAGACTTGGACATATCTTTTGATGGGCCACTTACACGGGTGAAAGTATAGATGTAGAAGTCCAATTATATCATTGCGAAGACCAGATATTCTCCTTGACCTTGAAAAAGCATGGCAGGTCCTTGACTGCTGAGTAGAACTAATGTGACAGCCTAACCGAGGCAGGTGGTGCTGCCTTTACAGCCCGGATCCTGACCCCTCAGGCCCCTGCTGCTCGGTCTCTCCTCTGCACACCCCCACCCCAGGGTAGTGAGGGTGCTCCACACTGGGGTGCACAGAAAAGCGGAGCTCGGGTGCACACTGGTGGCCTCTGCAGCCCACTCTGCAAGGTCGGCCAGGTTACTTAACTTCCCTCTTCCTCACTTGTCACATTTATAGTACAGGTTAATAACAATAACACACACTTTATGGGGTTGCTGTGAAGATAAGTCAAGTTAACGTACATAAGGTAGGCAGAATTCTAAGACAGTGCCCGAATTCCCACCTCACTGGTGAACATGCCTGCATAAACCCCTCTCCCTGAGAGCCCAGCATGCGTAGGTTGACCTAAATCAAATTTCCTCCGGGGGATGAAAAATGGAGTCTATCAGTAACTTATGTGTTTAACAGAATATAAGTTATCATATAATTGTTAACTAGTATTGTCAATAATAGCTACTAGACCCACATCCTGATGGCTCCTCAACCGTAGGAAGGGAAAAGGACCTCCCTTCCTCCCAGCTCGAGGCTGGGCTGACAAGCTCAGAAAAGTCTCCATTGGCTGAGTGTGGGTCACGTGCCAACCACCCTTTGACAAATCACTGTGGCCAGGAGGGGGAGCGCTATGATTGGTCTAGCTTAGATCACATGCATGCCTCTATTGGATGGATGGATCGAATGTAAAATAAGTGCACAAGGTAAAGCTCAAACAAGAGATAAAATTGCACAATGGAAAGTAGGCCACTTCTCAGAAGTTTCTACCAGTTTCTTTTGTGTGCATATCATTCCAGAAATACTCATAAGTTATGCATCTATAAGGGTGCAGATGAATATGTAGAGATACAGATATGAATCTCCCCACCTGTTTCCACACAAATGATTGTGTCCTGAATATTTTCCACTTCTCTGTTCCGAGCACTCCTCTCCTCGCTCCACCCCACTCCAAGCCTGAGGCAGCTGACTTCTGTATCACGAGGCTGCCTTCCCCTTGGCCTCTGGTTGTGCTTGGCCAACAGGAGACCCTGGCAGAAACTCAGAGGGTGGGAGGCAAATGAGAGGAGCTTGCATTTATCCCCCAACCTGCCTACACGTGGGGTTCTGGAGGGTGTCCACCCTTCTACCAAGTCCATAGCTGCCATCTTTCTGGACCCCAGTGACAACCCCCCTACACTTTATGGCCTAGGGCTATAAAGCTCCAAGCAACTGGCCCACAGTCCTGCACCCTCCCTCTCGGGTTTCCTTTAGCCCTCCCCCCACTTGGGCAGAATCTTCTATGAAGCCTTCCTCTCAAACTCTGTTCGAGTGGCCCACTCTATACACTTTTCACTTGAAAATCAAGAAACGGACTCTCCCTCTCTACCAAGAGCCACATTCCTCTTTGCCTTTTATTCATGCAGAGGCTTCCCAGGCTCTAAAGTCCAACTGCCAGGGTCCAGTCACAGCCCCGCCACTTTCTACCTGACCAACTTCGGGCAAGGCGCTGTGCCATCACAGGTGAAAGGCAGGTAGTGGTGGTGCCCTGGGTGTGGTCAGTGTGAGAATCAGATGAGCTGCACAGCCCTCACCAAAGGCCCAGGCTTAACAGCTGCTGGATAAATGCATTTTCATCTGAGCTGGAATGTTATCCCAACCCAAATGGACTCGAGGCCCCATGAACTGCATTTGCCAGGGCATTTTGTGTCCACTGTCTTGCTGTCTTAGTCATGTCTCTGGAACTGCACCTCAGGTTAGGTTTGAGCACGGGGTTCAGGTCTGGGGTGGTGACTAAGTGGAACACGTGCCCAGAAGGGAGTCACCATCCTCTATCCCAGGCCAACTGGCTCCATCTCAGCACAGCGAAGTAAGGGACCCCTGCTCCATCTTAGTGGGGTCACGTAACAAGAATCCGTGAGGCTTCTGGAAAAACCCAGACATTCCAGGAAAGATTGCACACCAACACATCAACACCCGTTCAGTTTACTTCATGTGCTGGTTCTTCTGACCTCATGAAAAGCCAGCACTTGGAAAATGGGGCAGATACTGGAATTGTTTGATGTGAAGAGAGTCCAGAGGGGCAGAAATGTGAGGTTAGGTGGGAAGGCCTGAGCTCTGGGGCAGGACGGGGACCCAAGATGCCCCTGCCCTCTTCGTTCTGATTTAGTCCCCTAGGAAAAGGGATTAGTTACGCTTCCATAGCCCACCTCTTGGGCCTTAGGTGAGAATCCCCTTTGATAACCACGGGGAATGAATTCTGCAAAGCAACATAATAGAGAGGCTTTTCCTTAGGGAGTATCTGAATGCCTTTCCTTTTTTAATTTTTTAATTGTTGTTAAGTTACAGTTACCCCCCCCCCACTGCTTTCCCCTGCCCCATCCGGCCCCCACTCCCAAGGACGACCCCCACCCCGTCGTCCTTGTCCGTGGTACAGATCTGCAGGCCCACCTAGTGTTTCAAGAACCTATAAAAATGTTTAAGGCTTGAAAAAAAAAAACCATAGGCTGCAAATTATAGAAACAGAAAAATCAAAACCAATGATTAACCTAAATGTTTATTCTTATTAATTGTTAAATTGAGTATGCATAAAAATCTCACTGCATTTAAAAACCATTTGTAAAGTGAGATCTCACATCACGGAAGTTCACAAGTATGCCGGAGATTGCCAGGAAGTAACAGCTAATAGTAAATGAAATAAACGACTTACAGCCAACTCATCTCAAGTACGAGATCATCGGCCCCACCCCGCCCTGAGAGCCCCATCATGCCAGGTAATTACAGGTCTCCAGTATCACCTGCATTTCTGCCCTTTCTTCTTACATATGATGAATGCCAAGCAAAACAAAGCAACCACTTTATTTAAAGGTGAAAAATACAGAAGGTGACAAATAAGAGTTAGGTTAAAAACTAAATAATTCACTGGTTGCTGCTGCAGGGACCAGGCCTTCAGACATGGACTTTGATGGGACAGACAGTGCCTGAAGTCATAAGGCCAAAGTCACCGTTGGCTGCTTTGCATCTTATGGCTTTTGCAATCCCATTTCCTCCCAACTCACTCGCCTGCATCAAGAGAAAGCAGGTATCTTCCAAACCCACACCTCACAAATACCAGGGGTTTTTTTAATGCTCAGTCTCCATCACTGTCAAAGTCTATTTTTTAAGTCATGTTAATCAGGAAAATCTTGCCTCTTGCGGCGCTGAACCCATCTGGTCCATCTGCCTCCCCTTCGTGTGAGTGCAGAACAGAGCCTGGTCCCTCGTGCCTGAGCCCCTAACAGTCCTGTCCAGTCCTCATCCACCCGACCCCGTCCCAGCAGCAAAGGAGTGTTTTTGCTGGTCTCTCTTTCAAGCTCCTTTGTTCAAACATTCCAGTCACGTGGTTTATTTTATCCAACACTTTGATTACTTAATGATACTTGCCACAAGGCTTGTGGTTATTATTTAAACCATTTGAGTGAGTTTCCCAAAGATAGTTAACAATTCAATTGGAAGTCGAATTTCCTATGGCTCTTTGTAAAAGGAATAACTGGGTCTGAAGGAGAATGCAGATGATTTGACTATGTGACAGGAAGAGTCCAACTCAGCATGAGAAGGAAAACGTGTTCTCTTTGATGAGATGAGGCCCTGTGTCTGAATATTAAACACCTAGTTGATGGAGAGGAAGCCACCGGGTTTGGGCCCAGAGCCTCAAACTGGATGTGAGAACAAGATACCGGAGGCTCCCTGACACAAATGGGACAGAAAAGCCTCCCCTTTTCATGCTGGGTTAACTACAAAACTGGTTCACTTGCCTCCTCTTCAGAGCCCAGCCTCTCAGGGGACCCCAGTGGTGGCAGTCAACAGAAAGGCACAGCCTTGGGGCTGCAGCGGAGCTGGGTGACCCGGAGGAAGACTCCACACTGTGTTGTGGCAGCAACTGCAGGGACAGACCACCAAGATCTCAGTGTGGGGCCAGACCTAAGGGGCTGCCTCCATATCCCTGGCTGGTATCGATCAAGTGTAGATGAACCAGGAGGCTTTTCGAAACTCGAAACTGGAAACAAGACCTTCTCTCTTTCCACCATCTTTTTGTGCCGCCAAACTGGTGTGCGTGAATGTGCTGGCTGGTGCTCTCAAGAGTATCAACCAGTATCAATGCCAAAAAGAGACAAACACCAGGCTCTTATTAGGCTGTGATCCAAAGTCACCTTCTGTCTTGAACTGCGATGATGAAACATGGTAACATTGGTGAACTTGAAATTACTGATGACCACAGAGCTGGGAAAATTGTAAATCTCACAGACAGATTAAATAAGTGTGGAGTAATCAGCCCCAGGTTTGAAATACAACTCAAAGAGCTGGGAAAATGGCAGAACCACCTGCTTCTGTCCCGTCAGTTTGGTTTCATTGTACTGACCACCTCAGCGGGCATCATGGACCATGAGGACGCAAGATGAGAACACACAGGAGGGAAAATCCTGGGATTCTTTTCCTAGGGATATAATACACATGTGCAAATAAAATGCCTCAATGGACCAAAAAGAATGACAGTTTTATTCAAAGGTCTTAGGACTTGCAAATCAAAAATGCTACCAGGTAACACCCAGAGTGGTCTGAAGAAAAAAGCTGAGGGTTCTTATGGTAAACAGCACATTATTGAGAAGAGCTTGTCCTGCATGCTTAGCTTCTGGGTTGGTCTGAGATAATGACATTCCAGATGTCAGGTCGTCTGGGCACATGAACAGTCTTTCCTAAGCCCTACAGAAGGTAATCTGGAGGTATTTGTATATCTCTGGGCAGTGCTGCACAGCTGAAAAGTTCAGATTTGTAAATTCACAGGCTAAATTAAGATCGAAATTTTTCCTTCTGCTTCAGCCCATCTGGTCTGAACCTTGACTACACAGACTCCATTGTAATTCAGCTTAGTGCTACTGACTCCATCTTGTTTTCTTCACAGGGACAGCCAGTGAGCCAGCATTAAGGGGACAGGATTGGGGTGGACACCTACCTCCAACTCTGCTGATTTGGGGTTGAATCTAATAGTATTCTGGAGACCTAGTTTGGCACTGGCTGTCGAGATGTGTGTTCGCCCTCAGAAAAAGAATTTATTTTGGTTCCCTCCCTGACACACCACACAGGGATGATATCTTATGTTCAGGTGGCATCAGCTAAACAAAGGCAGGTCTCTGTTTCTGTGTCAAGTTCCTTTTGAATTTTAGGTCCCTCACAGGACTTAGACCAAAACAGTTTGGGGACTGCAAGGTTTTCAAGGAAATTCCACCTCCAATTCTATGGCAAACACTCTCCAGAAAGACCCACCTTCTGAGACCAGGGACAAACACCAGCAGGCCCGGCTTGTAGAACATTCCCTCATTCTGTTCCCCTGCATAGACACTTGTGCAGCCTCCCCCACAACCATGCTCCCCACCAGAGTGGGGAATTGGTGACAACTGATGAACCTACATTGGCACAGCATTAGCCAGAGTGCACAGTTTAGGGTTCCCCTTGGTGTTTTGCATTGTGCAGGTTCATACGACTGTATAATGGTATGCACCCACCATTCTAATATTACACGGAGTACTTCTTCACTGTCCTAAAACCTCTGTGATCTGCCTTTTCATCCCTACCCACTCCCTGTAGCCACTCCTTCTTTTATTATCACCATGGTTTGCCATTTCCAGAGGGTTATGTAGTTATGTAGTAGGAATCAAACAGTATGTAGTCTTTCCAAATGGTGTGGGTGGAGAGGACCTGTAGTCAGGCTGTAGCTGGTGGAAGGGATTTCCTACATTCACAGGCAGATAAGCCAGGAGGAACTGGGGAGCGAGACAGAACACACAACCCAGGGTTCCAGCATGGAGAAACTAAAGCCTCAAAACATCTGGCCATAAAAACCTGTGGGGGTTGCAGCTGTCAGAGAAATTCGCAGTCTCATAGGAGAGTCCACTGGAGAGGCCCACAGGGCCCTAGAATGTACACAAGCCCACCCCCCTGGGAATCAGCAGCTGAAAGGACACAATCTGCTTGTGGGAAGCAAGGGAAGTGACAGAAAGTGGGGCAAGAACCGAGCAAATGGTATTGTTTCCTCTCTGACCCCTCTTCCACATACAGCACCACAACACAGCGGCCTGGGTTGCTCCACCCTGTTGAATACCTAAGGCCCACCCCTTACAATGTAAGAGGTGCACTGAGACAAAGAAATACAGCCCAAATTAAAGACCTAAACTCCAAAAAAAGAACTAAGTGACAAGGATATAGACAGCCTATCAGATGCAGAGTTCAAAACACTGGTAATCAGGATGCTCGCAGAAATTATTGAGTTTGGTCACAAAATGAAATGAAGACTACACAAAGTGAAATAAAGAAAAATATACAGAGAACCAACAGTGAAGGAAAGGAAACCAGGACTCAAATCAATGATTTGGAAAAAAAAGGAAGAAATAAATATTCAACCAGAACAGAATGAAGAAGCAAGAATTTTTTTTTTAAATGAAAAGAGTCTGAGGAACATCTGGGACAACTTTAAACACTCCAACAACTAAATCATAGGGGTGCTGGAAGGAGAAGAGGAAGAGCAAGAAATTGAAAACATAATGTAGGAAAACTGCCCCAATCTGGCAAAAAAAAAAAAATTAGACATGCAAGTTCAGGAAGCTCGTAGAGTCCCAAAGAAGTTGGATCCAAGAAGAAACACACCAAGACACATCAGCACTACATTCCCCAAGATTCAAGATAAGGAGAGAATCTTAAAAGTATCAAGAGGAAAGGGAGTGCTACCTACAAATGAGTTCTCATAGGACTATGAGCTGACTTCTCAAAAGAAACCCTGCAGGCAAGAAGGGGCTGGAAAGAAGTATTCAGAGTCATGAAAGGCAGGGACCTACATCTAAGATTACTCTATCCAGCAAAGCTATCCATCATTTAGAATGGAAGAGCAGATAAAGTGCTTCCCAGATAAGTTAGAGTTAAAGAAGTTCATCATCACCAAGCCCTTATTATATGAAGTGTTAAAGGGACTTATATAAGAAAAAGAAGATCGAAAACTATGAACAGTAAAATGACAACAAACTTACAACTATCAACAACTGAACCTAAAAAACAAAAATGAAAACTAAGCAAGCAACTGAAACAGGAACAGAATCACAGAAATAGAGATCACATGGAGGGTTATCAGTGGGGAGGGAGAGAATGGGGGGAAAAGGTATAGGTAATAAGAAGTATAATTGGTAGGCATAAAATAGACAGGGGCAGATTAAGAACAGTATAGGAAATGGAGAAGCCAAAGAACGTATATGTACAACCCATGGATATGAACTAAGGGGTGGGGAATGCTGGAGGGTGGGGAGGTGCAGGGTGGAGAGGGATAAAGGAGGGAAAAAATTGGGACAACTGTGATAGCATAATCAATAAAATACACTTCAAAAAGAAAAAAAGGCAATCACTAACTATTAAAAGTTTTAAGCAGGAAAAATTGTAAAAACTTTTGAAAACTCTAAAAGCTACTTGTAAATTTATGAATAATCTCGATGTGTTGTCTGTTTACTGGATGGCCAAAGTCTAGACAAATGAGCATCTCAAATAAAGCCATTTAGTATTGAGATGAAAATATCCTTTAAACATCTCAGTGCAAAAACCAACTCTTTCAGATAATAGGAAAATATTTCTCCTGACTTTGGGTTTTCACAAGTCTTAGAACACTGATAACATTGACTGGCATGGTGGCCAATGTTCAGAGAAGCAACAAGCCAAACCATTCCCAAGTTCTCAGAAAAATTACCCAAGATGCATGTATTTCCTTACATTGAGTGCTCTACTGGTTTAATGTTGTGTATAAGACTGTACATAAGGAATGCAAGTAAAGGGTTTGGATGCTTACTCCTATTCAGTGGACCAACAGTTCGTCTAGTTTGCTTCATGGCCATGGCTGCCCTTTGAGCAAGCACGAGTTCCTAGGTCCACCTTTCCCAGAGAAGACCTAGATTCACCCAAGATGTTCTTCCTGGCCAGTCTTAGGTGCACCCTCCAAGAAGTAAAGAGCATCTTCGTCCTGCTGGTCAAGTTTCCAGTGAAGGAAAAGGACAGCCATTTTTAAACTGCCCATCCCCCTCTGTACTCTGTGGCTTCCAAAGAGATGGCCTTACTCAACTAGATCATGTTACTAATGAAAATGATTTGCCTTTAAGGTTCTTACAAGAACATAGTGAAAAGTAATCATTAAATAGACCCTGCCCCTCCAGATGCACTGGTCACATTTCATTACCACAAAAACTCACACAACGTATGTATGTGGTTAATGACAAGTTGTAATTGGTGCCAAGTTTTTAAAAAGCACTCTTTTGACATTAAAATGTGTTCTTCTCTGTACTAATGGCATGTCTTCTGAGTTTTCTGTTTGAGGTTTTTTAAATTTTCCTCTGTGGAATTAAGAAATCCACAAGTCCTATCATGCCATTCTTTCTAGATCTAAAATAGAAACAGATAAAGACATGTATTAGTAATTTCTCACAATACAATACTAATTTTATGAAACAATATGATTTAGTATAATTTAAATGCAATATAATTTTAAATTTTTACCTTAAAACGATTAATGGTCTCTAATCAATAATTCTTACCTCAAAAATTAAAGCATTCTATTTTTCTTTCTAAAAATGGGTATTTATTTCTAGGTTAAAAAAAATGGTACTAGTTCTAGCCACAACAATCAGACAAGAAAAAGAAATAAAAGGCATCCAAATTGGAAAGGAGGAAGCAAAACTGTCATTGTTCGTAGATGGCATGATAGTGTACAAAGAAAATCCTATGGACTCCACTAAAAACTACTCGACCTAATAAGTAAATTTGGCAAAACAGGAGGATACAAAATCAATATTCAGAAATTGAAGGCATTTTTATATACCAACAATGAAATATCAGCAACAGAAATCAGGAAAAAATCCCATTTGATATAGCAGCAATTAAAATAAAGGACCTAGGAATAAACCTAACCAAGGAGGTAAAAGAACTATACTCAGAAAACTATACAATTATGAAGAAAGACATTAAGGAAGACACAAACAAATGGAAGCATGTGTCATGTTCATGGATTGAGAGAATTAACATCATCAAAATGTCCATACTACCCAAAGCAATTTATAGCTTCAGTGCAATCCTTATTAAAATACCAATGAAATATTTGACAGATAAAAAACAAACATTTCAAAAATTTGTATGGAACCATACATGACCCCAAATAGCAACAGTAATTTTGAGAAAGAAGAACAAAGGAGGAGGGATCACAATACCTGATATCAAACTGTATCACAAGGCCACTGTAATCCAAACAGCCTGGCACTGGCATAAGAATAGATGCACAGATCAATGGAAGAGAATAGAGAGCCCAGAAATAAACCCGTCTCTCTGTGGTCAATTAATATTTGACAAAGGAGGAAGAAGCATAAAATGGAGTAAAAATAGCCTCTTCAACAAATGATATTGAGAGATCTAGACAATTACATACAAAAAAAAAAAAAAGAAACTCGACCACCAACTTACATCAGATACAAAAATAAACTCAAGATGGATAAAAGACTTAAATCTAAGTTGTGACACCATAAAAGTCCTAGAGGAGAACATAGGCAGGAAAATCTCAGATATTCCACACAGCAATATTTTCACCAATATGCCTCCTAGCGCTAGGGATATAAAGGAAAGAATAAACAAATGGGAGCTCATCAAAATAAAGCTTCTGCATGGCTAAAGAAAACATCAGCAACATGAAGAGGGAACCAACCATATGGGAAAATATATTTGCCAATGATACCTCAGACAAGGGTTTGAGCTCCAAAATATATAAAGAACTCACATGACTCCACTCCAGGAAGACAAGCAACCCAATTAAAAAAATGGGGGGCAAAGGACCTGAACAGACACTCCTCTGAGGAGGACATACAGAGGGTCCAGAGACACATGAAAAGATGCTCAGCATCACTCAGCAGAGGTGCAAATTAAAACCGCAATGAGACACCACTTCACACAAGTCAGAATGGCCATCATAACCAAATCAGCAAACAAGTGCTGATGAGGTTGTGCAGGAAAAGGAACCCTACTACATTGTTGATGGGAATGCAGACTAGTACAGCCACTGTGGAAAACAGTATGGAATTTCCTCAGAAAACTGAAAATGGAACTGCCTTTTGACCCAGCAATTCCACTGCTTATACCCTAAGAATCCTGAAACACCAGTTCAAAAGAACCTATGCCACCCCAATGTTCATAGCAGCACAATTTACAATAGCCAAGAGTTGGAAGCAGCCTAGGTGCCCATAAGTAAATGAATGGATCAAAAAACTGTGGTGCATTTACACAATGGAATTCTGTGCAGCAGAAAGAAAGAAGGAGCTCCTACCCTTTTCGACAGCACAAATGGAACTGGAGAGCATTATGCTGAGTGAAATAAGCCAGGAGGTGAAGGAGAAATACCATACAATCTCACCTATAAGTGGGACCTAAACAAAACAAGCAAGCAAGCAAAATATAACCAGAGACATTGAAATTAACAAACTGACAGTAAACAGAGGGGAAGTGGAAGGGAATAATGGGGGGAAAGGGGGAAGAGTTGTCGGGAACATGTATAAAGTACACATGGACAAAGCCAAAGGGGGGTAGGAATGAGGGTGGAGAAAAAAACACAAATAAAAACTGGAAAAAAGAAAGTAGAAAAACATTTTTCTTAATGTAATTTCATCATAGTTTTCTATTTCTTGGTGCTCCCACTGACTTGAATTTCATCTTTTTCTTTACTTAACAAGGTACTAAAATGGCATTTTTTCCCTTCCCTTTATTAATCTCTCCCTTGTCTCAGTCACAGTGAAATCCTTTGCTTAAAGAGCTCCATGGAATTGGCTGAAAAGTAGTTGTCTCTGGACTGGCCATGGTCGACTTGTGTGTCTTTGAGGTTTTGAGCTTTACCTGGCACAGAGATCATCCTGTTCATCTCTATTTTTGAAGATACTTATTTTTTTATTTTTGGTATTTAAAGTTTGCACTCTCATTTTAATATGTTAAAAAAATATAGAAAAGCAGTCCTGGCTGGTGTAGCTCAGTGGATTGAGCGCGGGCCTGTGAACCAGACAATCGCGGTTCAATTCCCAGTCAGGGCACATACTGGGGTTGCAGGCCGGTTCCCTGCAAGCCAGTTCCCAGCAGGGGATGCACAAAAGGCAACCACACATTGATGTTTCTCTCCCTCTCTCCTTCCTTTCGCCTCTAAAGATAAATAAATAAAATCTTTAAAAAATATATATATATATATAAAAGCATTAAAAATGTTAAAGTAAGCCACAAGCCTGTTATCTGGCGATAGGCAGGTTAACCTTCCAGTGTTTGTGCTCAACTTTTACATGTGTCAGCTGGGCATAACTGAAATCGGGAGGCTTCGGTTGGAAAGAAATGACAAAGATTTCTTCAAGGGCCTTAGGGTTTGCAGACCAGAAAAACAATTAGGCAATGCACAGTGTACCAAAGAAGAAAGAGCAACCAAGAGTTCTTATTGTGAAATGTACATTCTTGAGAAGAACCAGTTCTGAATTCTTGGTCTCTGGATTGGTCTGAGATGGCAATCACCTAAATGACTGGTGGCCTGCGTGATGGATTTCAGGCAGTCTAGGTATGAGAACATCCTGCAGGGGCAATCAGAGGTTTGTCCGGAGGTTTCGTGTATATGCAGGCATTGGTGAAGGACTGGCAAGGTCAACATTGAAGTTCCCAGGCTCGTTAAAACAGGGATAGAATAGTTTCTTCATGCCCCAACCTACTTGGTGTTAGTTAATTTAGCAGCCTGACTATAGTAACGCTATTTTACTTCTATTCTTCATACGTCAGACATTTATCTATAAATAATCATCATGTAAATGTTACTTTACCCCTTGCTTCTGAGCATTTTTCCCTGTTACTAGCCATGCATTGAAAGTACTGAAATGTTTACCTTTAAAATCAATATAAATCATACATTTGTACAAACACAGCATAGAAAGGTATAAAATGTAAATTAATCTTCTTAACCATGAAGATTATCACCATTAAAAATTGTTTGCTACTCTTCAGATAAAAGTGTTTCTAACTACACAAATGAGCTATTCTACTGTTCTGTAACATGCATTTTATATTTACAGCTGTGTCTTGAAGCTGTAAATCTTCAGCTCTACAAATTTGTTGTCTTCAGAAGACAACAAATCTGCCTCATTTTAACAACCTTATGGAATTCCTGTGTATGGACATACCATATTTCACATGTATCCTTCTGACAAATATTTCTCACCTGTCTTTCGTTATTGTTATTTCAAGCAATACTGCAATAAACTTTATTTTTAATGCCAAAAATCAGCACTATATTTAACAATTTTTCTTTACTGACAACTCAAATTTTAATCACTAATTAACAAAGGTACCCTTCCATTTCAAAAGTTGGTTCAGTGAAATTTAAAGAACTGTCTTAAGCCTATGAAGCTCTGGATTGGCAATTGTATCTTTCGATTTTTCTATTTTTAGGTATTTTATTTCTTGACAGTAGACATGAGTAAACTTCTACTGTGGACATCAGTAGATACACTGTAAAAATACTGAACTACAACAATGTTGATGTTCAGTGTCAATGGGGAAAAGGAGATCTGTCTTTAAGGCTCTCACTTTAAAAGTAAAAGGGGCACAGTTAGGAGCGGTTCTAAATCATATTTTACTGTAAAAAGCAGCCATCTCCTACAGGCCCAGGGTCACAGCGGAGCAGTCTCCTGTGGCTGCCAAGAGAAGAGCGCGGAGCATTGGAGAATGACACCTGTCATGCTGACCACTTACCACCCTTCTCCTCAAGCCACAGAGAATGGTGGCCAACTGGAGCTCCTGTCCACAGCTGGGGAAGCACCATTAACCAAGTGATGAGAGAAAATCACGGAGTGGAATTTTATGTGGACTTACACCTTAGGCAGAACACACCAGGCCAGGGTCCTGGCAACAAGAGGCTGCTCTAAACTTCCGGTGGCCTCCAGAGCCTCCCGGGCTAGGTCCTGGCAGTGCTGCCCCACAGCCGTACCCCCACCCACCCCAGGCATCTCCTCAGCCCGTGTTCCTGGTTTTCCAGCCCAGCCAGGAGTGAGGAGGACACTGGTGGTGTCCCACGGCAGGCACAATGGGGGCAGCTCTCTTCCAGGGCAAAGACTGCCCCCCACCACCTGAGAGGAGGGAAGTGGGCGGAGGGGATGGACCCCGAGTCAGATGCGGGAGGCCAGTAGGTCTGGTGGTAGGATGACACTAATCCTCCTCCTCTGTCACTCCTCCTCCTCCACAGGGCTTGTTAGTGGTGTGAAGGGCAGGCTGGGGGAAGCTGCTGACGTGCTGGGCAGGGTGCAGGTCGCCCTGTGCGGAGGGCCTGGGGGTGGCCGCAGGAAGGCAGGAGGGGCTGTGGCACAGGTGTGGGAGGAGGCGGCCCAGGAGGGACTGGGGGGAGGGTGGCTGCAGAGGAGGAGACCGTGTGAGCCAAGATAGAGATTCGAGAAGGCAGAGTGTTGGGCCACCAAGGGCCTGCTGGTGTCCGGAGTGACAGGGAGGGGAAGAAATAACCGAGGAGCCACAAGGGAGTGCTTACGAAATTGGCAGATGACAGAGGAGAGATAAAACAGTGAACTATGGAGTCTGGAGGTGCAGTCAGCTGCCAGGGGCCTCAGAGGGGATATGATTTTGAAGGAGGGAGGAGAGGAAATTGGAAGGGACAAAGAGCGAGGGCTGTGGGGCAGCCAGGGTTCTGTCGGCAGGAAGTGAGGGAGGAGTTGGCCCAGGGCTCACTGGGGCATCCCAGACGTGGAAGGTTCCGGGGGAGTAAGAGGGGATGTGCGTCCTCCTGGTCCAGCCCCCTTCCCTGGGCTCTCTGGTCCTCACCGCCCTAGAGCCCACCTGCTGCTCTCTGGGGATCTGTGCATCTGGTGTCCCCAGGATTGCAGCCCCGCGGGCCCCAAGTGACCTGATCCATGGACTGCATCCCTGGCACAGAGTAGGCACTCTGAAAACATGTGCTGGGGCCCACAGCTCCTGATGGAAGGTGTGAGGCTTGGGCACTTGGGGGCAGTGGCCCAGGAGGTCCCAGAAGGCCTTGGATCATAGCCTCCCTCCCTCTGTCTCTCTCCTCCCACCCCTCCCTCCCTCCCTCCCTCCTGCAGCCTGAGGGAGCTGGTCTGTCCTGCTTCACCTAGAGCCTCCTCCCCTGTAATCAATGGGCTTCCTGGGTTTCAGCCCATGAGGGCACCACCCCCATCCTCAGGGAGCATCTTCTGTGGGGCCACGGCCCCCAATACCTGGGGCAAACAGGTAGTTACCACTGCCCTACCTGCCCTCCAGGCTGTTCTTCCTCTGCACACCCCTCACCAACCAGCACAATATGGGGCACACAGTCAGCACCCCAGAAATGTTGCCGGCACAGAGGACGAAGCTGTGTCAATGGGCCCAGCCATGCCCTCCACACGCAGTGATCCATTTCTGCGTTTCGTCGTTGAGAAATGAATTCTTTTCAATATGCAATGGTTTTAACCCACTTGACACACTACACTTAAGACTCAAGATAAATTTAGAGAAACTTTTCTTAAAGACGGGACGAATTTTCTCCCTCTGAAGCCTGAAGGGAACTGGACTCCCGACTGCCCCGAATCCCGTGGGAAGAAAGCCGCCTCCTGTCACAGCTTCCTCAGCCCCACGTGGTGACATCTCGTGTGGGCGCCTTTCCTTCCCATCACGTCACGGCACGATTAGCGGGGACCCAGGCACCTGCCAGAGATAAGACGTGCAGTCCCGCACACCCCGGAGGGCTACTTACATGTTTTCCTTTAGAGAGGTGAGGTAGACCTCGGTTTCCACGGCGGAGGCGTCAGGGTCCAGTCCCGACAGGTAACGGTAGACGTAACAGAAAGTCTCAAAGGAGATGCGTGCGGGCCCCCCCTCCTCGTCTTTGGTCAGGATCTCACACAAGTGCTTCATTGCACTATTCAAGGACTGGAAACATCACAAACAGGGGGGAGGGTGGCAGAGGGTGTCAATTAATGCTTGGATTTCCTAAAACTGTCAGCAAAGACACCAGCAGAATACATAATTATATTTTACAGAAAGTCTCCCAAAGTACACTATGTCCTTGATCTAAATTAAGGACCAGGTGAGTGTATACTTGCCATAAAGAAAGAAATAAAAAGGAAAGGTTTCGTCAGGATGCAACTGGTCTGAACATTTTTAATCCACCGATTTTATATTAAAATAGGAGTAAGTTTTAAACTGGGAATACTGATCTCCTCAAAGATACACCTCCCACACCGCTGTCCACGTCCACGGGTGATGCATATATGTTCTTTGTCTAGTCCCTTCACCTTCTTTCAAGATGTCCCACCCTCTCCCTCCCCCTTTTACAGCTACCAGTCTGTTCCTTGTTTCTGCGCCCCTGGCTCTGTTTTGCTCATTAGTTTATTTTGTTCTTTAGATTCCAGTTATAAGTGAGATCATGTGGTATTTTTCTATCACTGCCTGGCTTATTTCATTTAGCATGATAATCTCCAGGTCCAACCACGCTATCACCACAGTTCTGGAAGAAGAGGTGCAGTATCATCATCATCACTATCTTCTTCAAAATCTTCATCTTCCTCATCTGTTAGAGGATCGAGGTTCAAAAGCTGGCTGAGCCACTGTCAGCTTTCACGACCAGCTGACGACGGATTCAGCAGCCTCTACAGATCACAGACACTGCGATGCCCCTAGGCTCCCAAAATCCTCGCATCTTAGTTTCTAAAGACGGGTCCAGGCTGGGCGTGGCAGCTGTGTGCGAGGGAGAGGAAGGAGCCTGCTTTCACCTTGGGAGGCGCTATGCTGTGGCTTCACGTGTACAAACACATTATTATTCCATAAACCAGAGTGACCGCTGCAGGGGGAACTGCAGGTATTATGGACTCTGTGCTGCCGGGCTGATGACCCGACCCTGGAGGAAGTTTAAGTGATAACTGTGTAAGAGAATCTGTGATAGAAGTACTAGAATACATACCACTCCAAAAGCAAAAACAGACTCGATTGTTTTTTAATACACCTAAGCCACCTTGATTAATGCTCTCGTCTTACAGGAAAAATGACCCACCTCTCAGTGTCCACATCTTGGCTACTTCAAAGTCAAGGAGCAAACAGTTAAGGTGCCAGCACCACAGAACAGGCTGTGAGCACCATCTTCTGGCAAAGCTGAGGGTGCACAGTGCCTGCGTTGTGAAGAGGTTAACAGACAGCGATGTAGTGGTCACAGGCCATTAGGGCTCGGAGGAGACATACTGTGACTCCCAGGTCAAGGGCAAAGAGGTACCACTGGAGCACATACCCTCAGTATGAAATAGACTGTTTGGATCCCATTTATTTACCTAGCATCTGGGGGACCTTGCTAGTTACCTAACAAAGGTCCAAAAAAGACAAACTGGATAAGAAATACATGGGAGCATGGAGTTGGGTGTCTAGGTAGGATACAAGAATGATGGTCGTGTTCCCTGCCAGAGTCACGGTATAGTCACAGAGATGACGCCCTCTAACCAGGTCTGACGGGAAAACCCCCGGGAGGGTGGCGTCTGCTCCCGAAGGCCAGCTGCCTGTCTCCGCTGCTCCTCACGAGGGCCGGGAGACCACGCCTCAGTAACGAAACAGTGCCCACCTTCAGCAGAACTGAAAATCTCTGAAGTTTGCCAAGGGTGTTCCAAACTGACTTACTTGCATGGTTTCTCCCATTTGGAACATCTGTTAACATCTCCCCTGTGTTCAGTGCCCAAAGCTTCTCCATATCTAATCATATCCAAGGTGGTTCCAAAAATAATGTTAAAGCCAATCACAGTGAATTTTAAATCATTGAAAAACTTATGATGCTATGCTACATACGGTTCTATATATTTTCATTAATAAATTCATAAAGTTGACTACATAAAGATACACCTCCTAAGCTAATGCACAACATACCTGGGGACGAAGCACACTGTTACCAATTCGAGGGGGCACCCGCCCACTGCACTCTGTGCAGGGTCTGCCCTTGCTCTGAGCCTTGTCTCAGTTCTGTAAAGCACCAAGCCTGCCTCCCCTGCACAGTGGGTACCTCACTCACGCTCTGTCCCTCTGCCTGCACCATGCACCCTCACCCCAGCATGGCCAACATCCTCCACTTCCAGCCCAGATGTCCATCTTCAGGGAAGCCTTCCACCCCACACCACCAAGCCTCCAGAGCAGGTGACCCATCCCAGCTTCCCCTTCAAGCCATTCAAGCCACGAGGGCCTGAGGAGATGCATTCGGGGTGGGGGAGCCATCGCCTGTGTCAAAGACAGTGCCAGGTTTCCAGGAATTTAGTGAGATGGCTGGCCATCTGTGGGCAGGTTGAAACCAGCTACGGTGGGAGCAGTTCTACCACACGCGTGGGCAAGCACTGCAGATGAGGGGAGCAGTTCTACCACACGCGTGGGCAAGCGCTGCAGATGAGGGGAGCAGTTCTACCACACGCGTGGGCAAGCGCTGCAGATGAGGGGAGCAGTTCTACCACACGCGTGGGCAAGCGCTGCAGATGAGGGTCTTCCTCCCAGAGGAAAGCAGAGGCTGCAGGGAAAGTCTGGGACCCGCCTGCCTGCATCAGTGACGGTGTGGGAAGAGCACTCTGACCCCCTCAGGGGCATGCAAATGGCTGAGCCAGGGCTGCCTTCCTGCCTTCCTTCCATCCTTCCATTTCTTTCTGTCTTGCTTTTTTTTAAACAACACACCTTTGTTATCTGGCAGTTTCTGGGGGTCGGGAGTCTGGGCACAGCTTAGCTGGTCCCCTTGTCAGGCTCAGTCCAGGTGTGAGCCAGGGCCTGGTTTCCATGCGGAGGCTCAGTGCTGAGGGAACCAGTGGCAGCCTCACCCTGGTCGTTGGTGGAACTCATTTCCTTGTTGCTAGAAGCTCATCTTGCTGAGATGGGCTGGTGGCTGCCCTCAGCTCCGACAAGTGAGGTCCTGGACATGTGACCCTCTCCCAACGTGGCAGCTTGTTTCCCCAGTGCTCCAGGAGCCCCACCAGGTCCTCCCAGTGCATATGTGAGAAAAATCTCCTTGTGCTTCCAGCAGGGGGAGGGGAAAAGGCAGCGGGACAGAAAGGAGGTTCTTGCACAGGATGAAGCGTCTAGTGCTTGACAGGGCATCCCCGTCCTCCTCACAGTAACCATGTGAGGTGAGGACAGTGGGGCCCAGAGAGGCAACGTTACTTGCTCAAGGTAAACCAGCCGGCCGCAAAGGCAGGCACTGCTGAGCACCAAACTCCCCCGCGCAAACAGCCGCTGGGCTGGCTCAGGGAGGGAAGGGTGGGGCAGACACTGGGCCGCATTCCCAGGATTTAAGGCACTGGGCTGCAGGAGGTGAGGGCTGAGCAGAACTGCCGCCTGTCACTGACAGCTGGGACTCGGGGCTGGGTGGAGAGCAGTCCCCACCGCGCTCCCTGGGAAGCGCCACTTGCCCACTGCACTTCCGTAAGGCACGGCAAAGCCGCCCTCTAAAAGGCTGTGCTGGAGAGAAGACTCGCTGAAATTGAAGCTGTGTGTTTCACAACACATGTTTCTTGCTTGAAGTTTTGCAAAGACATGCTGTTACGTTGGATTTTACTTTCGCATCTGACACAAGTGGAAGGGGGCCCAACGGCTGGTGAGGAGCAGGCAGACGGGATCTGCGTGAGGGCAGGTTCCAACACTCCTGAGAGGAGGTATTTAAGGAAAGAAATACATCCAGCATCCTAGCATCACTGCCTTCTGCAAAGGCACGATGACATTACCAGTGTTAACATTTCTGACAGCAAGACTTGCAGTAATTTTTATATCCAAAAGAAATCATAAAGCAACCTGCTTGGTTTTGCACTAAGAGCTGTTTCTTATAAACAGGTTGTGACTCCAAAGGGCGGTAGGTAGTCAGGCTTCTTGCTCACAGCCTTGGCAGGTGGCCTGCCTCTCACCTCCTGCCATTGTGGGTACTCGCAGGTACCTAAGACCTCCCAGGGAGGGGTGACTGACCCCCCCTTGCTTTGTTCTTAGCCACCATCTGAAACTGAAGTGCAGACGTGTGAGAAACACAGGCGCAGAGGCACCTGTGGTTCCTGAGCCTCTTCCACATGCCGTTCTGTGGCATTTCTCAGTTTCAGGGTTTTAGCTGCCATCAGGATGACACGCAGAAGCACCTCACCCAACCCCCCCAAAGTGTCCCATTTAGCAAGCATGGAAGTGGAGACGAGAACAATGTCTTGACTGACCCTTCAGATAAAACAGGAACAAAGAAGGCCGTGCTCCCTAAGGTGCAGCCTGACTGTGCTCAGGAGGCAGACAGATTTAGTGTCAAACTGGGGTGTTCACCCCAACTCTCGTTTTTAGAAAGCCCGTGAGCCTCTTCATTCCATTTTCTTATCCTCACAGGATTCTCGTTTAAAAAGCTGTTCTGGGGCTCGTGGCAGGTCAGGGTGGGAGACCCACTTTCTCTGAGGGGCTGGGACGTGGTCCCAGAGTGAAGCCAAACCTGTTCAGGCTGGACGCTGCCCTTGGCCTTGTCCAGGAAAGGGACGGAGGGACCACCACGTCCGGGACCCACTGTCATGGGTGGATTAGATGGGAGCACAGCGACAGCACCGTGGAAAGCGCACCCCACCTCTCCTCTTCCCCACCGAGGGAGAGACTTGGGCCTGGTAATGGGCTAAGTGGCACTGGGGACAGGTGAGCCCAGAAACCCCAGTGTGGCCCCCTCTTCTCAGTCACCGAACAGGCCTGGGCCGGAGCCCTCACTTACGGAGGGCGCTGTACACAGAGCGGGCTTCAGAGGCTGACCGGGCAGCACCGAACGGAGGGCGGTGGGGAGTAAAGAGACGCCCCCTCTACCCCTGGGACAGGCCCCACCAGCGATATTCTCAAGCATTAAAGCGGTGCATGGAAATTTTTTGTTTTGTTTTTTTAAGCATGGGGATCAGTTTTGGAGCACCAAAAACTTGTGAACCGAGACCCCCATTCCCTACACACACTGACTGAGAAAGTGTAATGACATTCTAGGACCACCGATGGTGCTGGTGCGGCAGGAATGTGAGGACACAGGTCACCTACCTCGGGCGGCCCGCGGGGCCCCGACCCCCACCTGCAGCTCCCCACACAACCACCAGAGCCGAGCTCACACTGGGAGCGAGACAGGACGGCAGCTCCGTGGGCCCAGGGGTGCCGGCCTCTCGCGCTCACTCTGGAATCTCGGCACAAACCAGTTCTCGGTCCACGGCTGTGACAGCGCGAAGGAGTGGGCTCTGGTCTCGGTGGAGGCCTCAGACGTGACTCATCTGACTAGAGTGGCTTTTCAGAGAAATTCTCGGGCACGGGGACAGTATCTGCCACAAGCCAGGCAGGTGACAAGGAGGTGGCGGCAGGACCAGCGCGTGCCATGGAAGCACAGAGACGAGGCTCCAATTTCACAGAAATCCGAGATAAAAAAGGAAGCAGTGGCCCGTTCTGAATTATTCCTCATCATCTTGCTTCAACGTCTTCATCTCCTACTTTTTGAAGGTCTTTTTTTTAAAGCATAAAGATACATGTTAAGACCCCAAACTACACCAAGAATCATCTTCTAGAAGTCACAGCTTCAAGTCAGTGCACTTCCAAGCTACCGTGCCAACGTGGGTATACAGTGGCATCAATAAGCCAAATCCCTGCATCCGCATCCCAGCCTGCTTCGGGGGGGTCTCCCTGCCCCTGCAGCCCCTGCAGCCCCTGCTGCCAACAGCTGTTTGAACTCATCTCTGCACTGCGTAGGGCGGGGCAGGCCCAGGTGAGCCAGCACCCCACCACCACCACCACCCCCGGAGTCTTTCACACTTGAACTTCATCCCTGACGGCAGGGAGGGGCCATGACTTTCCACAGCAGGAAGGGGCTCTAGGAGAGAGGTAGGGCAAGGGCCAACGGTGAGCACAGCCTCTGCAATGGCCCAGTTAGGGGAGGGAGCTGGACTCACATAACCTGTTCCAGGAAGAAGAGAGGCCTGCTTGCTGTTTTCCACTCCCTTCCCCAGGACACAGTGCAGAAGATAAAGCTCCGTCCTTGACGAGATGTCTCCATCTAGTGTCACGCACTGTACATGGACGAGAGACCCAATCTGCCAAACCAGATCCCTTGCGGTTTTAAATCTGAGGCTTCGTTTTCACAATCAGGGAGATAGAAATTACAAAGATGGATCCCCAAATATGAAATATTCTGCTTTCTCATCAAAACTAAGAGGCACAAACCCATAAACATTAATTCATATGTTCAACACTAATTTCATGTTACTAAAATCTTGCTTTCACAGAGTTCCAGAGAAACCAAGCAACATGAAATTTTTAAATACTTCAACGTACTTGTCTGTGCTTCCCTGTAACACCTCACTGAGATCCTACTCACTGGTGTCCCCGCTGCTGTCTTTCCTACTGGTCAGCCAGTGTCCAGCCCTCAGCACAATTAGCCCAGGGCCGATGGCCCTCTCTGTGGCTGAGCGGGGACCCCGCCTCTGGGCAGTTACACAGCAAAACTGAGCAACATCAGGCAGCCACCGGCCCGAGCCCTGACCTGACGGGGCTTTCAGGGTTTCTCAGCTGGAGCCATTGAAAGGCAGCGAATTGCAGTTCCCACAGAGGGCGTGCTGCACAGCACAGGAGATGATCTACACCCACCGGTAATGACACGGGTGGGTAAACGTAGAAACCTGACTGGGAATGAAACAGTCCCAGGAGATTACTACAGCATAATTATCTTTTCATAAATATAAACAGAACTATAATAAGGTATGTCTCGGGGTATATACGAGGTCTGTCCAGAAAGTACTAGCCATGCACTAGGAAAAATAGAGACATTAATTGAAGAAGATACGAGAAACACTGCACACAGGACACTGACGCTTGAGTCCCCTTCAGAGTAGGCACCTTGGGACCTCACACGGTTCTTCCATTTGCCACCAGCTGCCCCATCATATTTTCCTAAATCTCATCGATGATCTGAAATCTCTTGCCTTGCAAAGGTGATTTTCGTTTTGAGAAAAGCCAGAAGTTGCAGGGCGCCAAATCTGGGCTGTAGGGGGGCTGAGTCACCTGGGTGATTTGATGTTTGACCAAAAACCTCTGCACGAGATGCGATGCCTGAGCCGGCACAGTGTAGTGATGAAGCTGCGATCTCCAGTTGCCCCCAGCTGCAGCCTTGTACATCATCCAAATAGTTTCCACAGAGGAATGTTCAAGCTTAATGCAAAATTTGACACGGATTCATTGCTCTACTCGCTCAGTCATTTTGAATGTGACAGCCACACAGTACACATGCTCACTCAAGGGCATCTGGCCCCCACCCCACTGACTAGTACAGTGAAGTCGTCATTGTTCACACATGCACATTCCAGTCCACTCTCCTCGGCTCCAGATTACATCAGTGTCACACAAACTGTTCTTGGTATATTAACAATGGCTGGACTTCTTCTGGACAAACCTCACACGTGTGATAATAACAGGGAAGTGTGAGAGTCAGGAGAGCCTGGCTTTGGGCGGGGTGCTGGGTTATTGTCAGTGCTACTGATCATGTCAGGTGGTATTGCATAAAGAAATTTTTTTTAAAGTAAAACTGAATCAAAGAGTCTCACGCATGGGCCTGAGATGAGTGTGAACCACGAAGAGATGGACCTCCTAGGCTCCCAGACCCCTCGCCTCAGAAACAGTGGGGTCACCTGGGTGTCCACTCTGAAGCCCCTGGGTCAAACTTCAGCATCAGCAGAGCTGCACTGTGTCTGTTAGTTACTAATAACAGGTTTTAACGAAGGTATAAAACAATTCTGAGCTTCTCTCCACAGATTAGGAAAACAGATGTTATCTCTGCCAGATGATGTGTAGTTTAATAAAAAGTCACTGATGCATTCTTTTCTAGAACCTAAATACAGTTTAACGGTATCCATATGTTTTATCTACTGTCGACATCTTCTGGTGTATCGGGAACAAAGTGTGAATGGACTGAGCTACCTGTCCGGAGCTACTGTTACTATCTTTTAAATTGAGATAGTCATAAGCATTTAACTTCTGTAGATTAAAACAACCATAATCCTGAAAACACACTAGGTATCTGGAAGACACCGCTTTTATGAGACACAGTTACTGAAGTAATGTGTTTCCTTCAGTCACTGAAACACCCGAGTTATTTTTCAGTCAGACCCTGCTTCCAGAGAATTATTGATGTGCTATTTCTAAGTACATACCCCACCAAGCGTGCTACATCCAAGGGCTAAAAACTTCATCCACTCAATTTTGTGTTCACAAGGATCCAACTGCAAGATAGCTCTGAATTTTTCAACTGGCAGGCACAAGTTTTTCCATTTCTGCTCAAGGTCAGCTAATTCCACATATTGCTTGTGGCTACACTGTTTAGAAAACACAGTATCATTTATATAAGCTTTAAAATCCACAAAATAATATAATGCTATGAATACCTGAACATACCCCAAGTAGCCAACCCCACAGAGGGACAGGGGAACTCTGAATTCACGACCCGGTTAGCCCTGGGGAAAGAAGGGGGGTGTGTGCGGTGGGGGAGATGCCCGTGCGGAGACAGGGACAGCGAACTCCACGAGAGTTTACTTCTTCAACAAGGGCCGTGAAGCAAAGACAGCACAGCGCTGTGGCTTAATAAAGTGGGCGGGCTGACAGTGGGTGTGTGACTCGCAATCTATCCAGATACTTCACAATGAACATGAACTTCGGTAAATAAAAATGTTTAAAACCCACCCCCATAAACATGGTAACAGTTAATTAAAGAAATCTTAAAACTGAAAATAAATTTATACCCCCTACTACTTTAAAACAATCTATAAAAATGGGTCACTTCAGTGACCTGCTAGTACTGTTCTGTGGCTACTCATCTTTCCTCACCTCAAAATCTACAATGAGCACTGTGCTGTACACCTAAAACTAACCTAATATTGTGTGTCACCTGTAATTTAAAAATACAAAATTATCTTAAAAAAATGTGTAACGGGGACCAGTCACTTTAAAAATCAAGGTTCTATCCTTGGTGTCGTTTTTTAGCAACACGACCCAAGCACTATGAACACTGAGCCCCAAAGCTGGCGGGGTTCCCGTGAACTCGTTCCTTTGCTAAGGAGCAGGTGGGCAGGTGGGCGCACCAAGGGCTGCGGGGGCAGGGCCCGGCCCAGGCTGTCTGGAGGGTGGGATACCAGCCCTCCCTGCAACCCCCTCCCCAGGGCAGCTGTCCCCACACATGATCGCTTCAGCACACACACAGCTTTCATGCACACACGTTGGCACTGCGGCTCCCATGTCTCGAATGCCATACTTTCACATTTTTAGACTTTTATTTTAGTCTTGTAGCATCTAAGCATCTTAGTCTGGTATTTAAAAGAAATGACACTGCACTTTTCTACAATCTAATCCTGAATAACTATTTTGGGTTCTTTCGACTAGAGACAGGCACTGAATACCACAGAGTCAAATGAAACTCGGAGTTACGGTGGGGAAAGCCCCGGGGAGGATGAGAGCAGTGGTGGCTTCCGCCAGGCACTGGGGGCAGCAGGGCTTTTGCCCAAGTTAAGCTGACTGGCACGACAAACCCCGGATACCTGCTTGTGCAAAACTTTCAGCAGCCCTTGAGTCAGGCCGGTGTCTGTTTTCTGCGTGGCCACGGGCATTTCAATTCTGTCCTTCACAGGAAGTGGATCTCCTCTTGACAAAGCTGAAAAATACCTAAGAAACAACAGGCATCTCTGAAGACTCAGCAATACCCAAAAAGCAAATCAATTAACAATTCCCGCACTTTCTTAAATGAACCCCCCCGCCCTGTACCCAGCGGTGATCAGGGAGGAAAGCGCTGGAGGCTGAAGGTGCAGGTCAGTCCCCACCCCTCCACTCAGCTCCCCTACTTCCCCCTCCCTGCTGCCTGTCTGTCTGTCTGCAAGCCCGGGACGGTGACAGACCCTCCTGGGCCTTGCTATTCTTCCAGGGGCTGGAGTGCAGCCATCGCTGCCTATTCAACTCAGGCAGGCAGATCGGGGCTGCCCTCTATTTGAGCCACCAGGAAGGGGCTGAGCCACTATGCTAAGTCAGAGGCTGCCCCTCCCCTCTTCACTCTTCCTGCCTGGTTTGTTTTTTGTTTATTTTTCTAGTACTTTTCCCCTAACCAGTCCTTTCTGGACCCCAGATATTGCTGCTTACATGGGCGACAAAAGAGGATAGAAATGTTTGGGGCAAGAAGTCAGGAGAGGGCACACACCCAGCCTCTGGCTGGTGGGGGGGGGGAGGAGTACCAGGCAGGTTTTTCTGCAAAACTTACTCCCCTTTGGGCCAGCGTGCAGGAGGTGGCCACAGGTAGTAATCTAAAAGGTATGAATAATTAGAAGTATCTCTGAATATGTAACAAAATGTAGTTAAAAAGACAGTTGATAGGCTAAAACAAATTTTACCCCTTTTCCCCCACCCCTCAAATTCAACTTTGCTTTCATGCTTTTACGACAACTCCAGTCATCTCTCATTTATTTAATGGTTTGAGGGAGAATCAAAACAAGGCAGCAGCAAGTCAGACAAATGGGGACCTTGAGACCTAAGGTGCCAGGCTGATGGATGTTCCTAATTAGCTTTGTTCCTAATTAGGTTTTCACCCACCTCATGGACTTTATTCTTCACAGCCTACCAAATCTGACCTGAGCTGGATGGAGCCTGTAGAATACTGGTTCTCAAAAGGGGGCCACTCGGGGCCTCCCCCTTCCTGAGAAGGCACTGACAGTTCCCAGGGATATTTTGGCTGTCTCCACGGGTGGAGGATGGTGTTACCGCCCTCTAGTGGATACACACTAGGATGCAGCTAAGGATCCTATACCCCCTCCTCTCTAAACCCCCAAACGGTCTCCACGATAGTGTCAAATGAGCCAAGACTGAGAAAGCCTGCCTTAGTGACAAGACCAGCTTGTGTTAAGCTCTGCTAGTGCCCTGGAGGTGCGTGTGAGTGAAAAAGTAGCCTTTTAGCGCTCAACCAATTCTGGCTTCCATCCTACTTCATAATGCACAACTACTTAATGACACAATAAGGCACAGCCGACTAGCTGTGCCATCACAGCGAAGTACACCGGCTGGGGGGCAAGGCTGTCCTACCTTTGCCGCTGGTAAATCTCATTTGAAAGGAATGCTAACTCGAACATGTACTTGAGTGCCCCACAGCAGTTACTTCCACATATACCCTGGTTTTCCGCTCTCTTTTTATCTTTTATTTTGTTCTTCTTGACGCAGACCTTTTGTTCATATGCTGTGTCCTCACCTTGGAATACCAATCTCTGCCTATGAAATCTTTCAAGACCAATTCATCTTCTTCTGAACAACATCCTAACAGATTCTGTTCTGAGAGACCTGGAACACCTCCCAGTCCATTACACACACATTGCTTAATGAGTAATACTTGTTTTTTCTCCTGAATTCTGAAATTAGTTCCATGGAACATTCAGAAAGTTCTCAAATAAGTCTTTTAAAGTGAAGCTTAAAGAATTAGTTGTCTTGAAAGCATTACCAAAGATAATTTAATGTTCCAAGAAAATTATTAAATCCTAGAATGTAGTAGAGTACAAATAAATCTTATGAGTCTCAACTACCTTTTATTCAGGCCATGATTTTTCTGGGCAAATACCTTCAGAGAATATTTCAGAAACAATTGACAGAAGTGTTTGTCAGAAAGCAAAGCACCAGATATCTGAGTAGGAGCCTCGTATGGAAGGTTCAGTAAGGGCCCCAGTGATAGCTCGTCCTAATCAGGGAAACTGCGGGTCTTATTTTGCATGGTAAAAGGGACTGTGCCTGTTATGTAAGAATTTGGAGGTGGAAAAATTATAGTGGGTCTTCTGGATGGGTCCTAAATGCAATTCCTAGTATCCTTAGAAGAAGCAGACTTGAAGATGCCACACTACTGGCTTTAAAGACAGAGAAAGGGGCATGAGCCAAAGAATCCAAGGAATGAAGCTCTAGAAGCTGGGGAATCCAAAAGACAGCTTCTCCCTTCAACCTCCAGACAGAGCAAGGCCTTGCCAACATCTTGACTTTAGCGTGGGAAAACTGATTTTGGACTTTGGGCCACCAGACCTTTAAGAGAATCAATGTGTAGTTTTAAGCCATCAAATTTTCTGCACTAGTCATAGGAAACAAATTCACCTTGGTTATATAGTTTAGAGGTCAGCAAAACTTGATATGCTAGTTACTGAAACATTTTAGTTGCACTTATACTGATTCTTATGATAAAACTAAGTTTCTAAATCTGTTGAAAAAGGGCAAAGAGTTTTTCTGTAAAATCAAAAGGCTTTATTTTAATGGTTCCAAGGTCTGTTGATTTGTAATTTTAAAACTGGGAATGGCTGTTTCTGGAAATAGTTAGAAAGCTTGCCACAAAAAAACTTTGAAAGCTCAGTTGCTGTGAACTAATCTGGACAGAGTCGAGCCTTATCGCAGCCTCGGGCTGAGAACCCCAACATGACCTCAGTCCTCCGAGTCAGCCAGTACCTAGCACAAGGAGGATTCTTGAACATGGCCATAAGATTCCCGTCTGTAATTGTTGTATAACACAATTAAGAAACTTTATACCCGAAGCAAATGCTTTCTAAATTTTAGTCTATCTGCGTAAAAATCACTCTCCAACAATGGAACTGTTATTACTCTTTAGATAAGTGAGCACTGTGCAGTAATTTCTGGCCCCATGGTCGATAAGCTACGATGCTTCCTAGATAGATACTTAGGTGTAGGTACCACCGATGCCAAAGTGAAGTCTTGCCGATACTCTAAGCGTTCTGGGCATTGGACCACCGCTCCTGAAAGGAGGATTCACTAGCGCGTCTGGGCACGCGGACCGCGGGCTTTTCCAGGCACTGGTCCCGGGCACTTACCCCGCGGACCACTGCAGCACGTCCGCGGGCTGGGTGCGGATCGCTGCCTTGGTAAATTGCTTCAGGATGTCCGGTAGTTCCGGGGGGATGTGGATCTGCTGAGCGCAGAACATGGTGTCGGGAAGCGGCATCGCTCTCCAAAGATCAGGATGAGGCTGGAAAGATCAAGGTGTGCTGTGGCAGAGGAAAGGCTGTGAGTTGGCCGTCTGCCCTCCCCCAGGTTTGGGCCCAGGCCAGGATACGGGGTTTGGGGCAGGACCGGAGTCCGGAATCCGGGTCCGGGCCGAGGTCCTGGATAGGCGGTTAGCCAACAGACCGGTTTCGCAGGGCCGGGACCCCGGAGACTCACCCGCTAGTCCTCTGTCTCCTCGAAAAATGATGGCCAACCGCCCCCTCTAGCGGCCAAGACTCAGTGCTCCGGAGCGCAAGCCGGCGCTATTGTTGCGCTGCAGTAACCAAGCAACCGGGAGGCGTGCGCGGGCCCCGCCCTCTAGCACTGCGCACGCGCACGCGCACAAGTCCCTTGCTGAGGGTGGGTTGTTGTTACCAGTGGGTTGTTTGGAAGGTAATGCGCGTGCGCACTCCGGCCACGGACCCACTGCAGGAGCTGTTCATTTCAATTAGGAGAGAAGAGTCTTTTGATCGCTTTCCCGCTGCTGACAGCGAGAAGCGAATTCACAGAGGCCACCCCCACTTCTCCTTGTCTAGCAACGGGAAACTTAGGGACAGGGTGACTCGGGTTCTCCTTTTTTGGAAGCCGTTAAAGTCACTAGGGGTGATCCCTGCAGTCCGCGTGAGCCTCCCTGAAGGAATCTGGCCCTTGCCTTCCTCAACTGCCTCATTCATCCTGCAACGTACCCCTGGCAGCTTGTCCAAAAAACGTCCAAGTGTCGGCGCCCTGAAGCGCTTGCTGTTACCATTGTCCAGTTGTTTCCCCTTAGTGAGCTCTTTCTTCAGATCTCAGTTTATAAGCTATTGAAGAGTTTAGACGATGGGTAGTTTCTAGCCATAAGATTCTGTTTAACTTAGCTTCCCAGGGTAGGGTGGCTGAGCCACTCCAGGTGTAGTCACCTCTGATAGAGCCGCTTTAAGTGGAAGAATAGAAGAAATTGTTCCGTTCTGGCGGGTGCTGATCAGGGCAGCATGCAAGGTGTGAACCCTGGTTTAGGGACATCCTGGCTGGCTGCTGCAACTGCCCCTGACACCCACACTGAATGAAAGAGGCCCCAGGACCCACCTCCCCTTGCTCACCTCTGGACAGGAAGATGGAGAACTAGGGTAAGCTATTTCCAGGAGACCAGTGACAAACTCTCCTTCCTTCCCTATAGTCATGAAGCCCCAACCATGACTCCTACCTGGCCAACGTATTCACCAGATAGATACACGTTTTCAAATTAACAGCTTTAGCAAAAACTGAAAATAGTCACTAATTTTGAGGACGATATGGGAAAATAAGGTATCTTATACAACAATTGACGAGAGAAGTGCAAATTTGGGGGGCAATTTGGCACTTGGAAATTTTTTGATGACTTAGCAATCTTCTACAAATTTATCCTACAGAAATTCCAGCCTAAATATATGAATAGGGACAAAAGTGTTTACCACAGCATATAATAAAATGGGTTAACTAATTCTTTCAGAAACATTAAACCATAGTCTTAGCTACACAATAGAATAGTAAAATTTTTTCAATGGGTAGCTACTTAAGTGCTGATATGTTTGTAAAATATACAGTGAAAGAAAGCACTGTACAGAGCAATCTGTGGAGCACGTCTCCTGTACTGTGTGTGACTGAAAGGTCTGTGGGTGTGTTGTTTATGTACAGAGTACGGTCTGGAAGCATATGCTAAACTACGGACAGTGGTTACCTCATGGCATAAGGCTTTCCGGTTTCGTTTTAATTATAATACACTATTTTAATTCTGATTTATTGATTTATTTAACAACATTGAACAAACATGTCCCAAGGACTGTTCTAGAATACAGTAGTGATTCCCAGCTAGTTGTTTTTTTTTTAAGATTTTATTTATTTAGTTTTAGAGAGGGGGAGGGCAAAAGAGAGGGAAAGAAACATCGTTGTGTTGTTGCCTCTCATGTGCCCCCTACTGGGGACCTGGCCTGCAACCAAGGCATGTGCCCTGGCTGGGAATCAAACCAGTGACCCTTTGGTTCACAGGTTGGCACTCAATCCACTGAGCAACACCAGCCAGGGCCAACTAGTTTTATTTTTGCTTCTAATCTCTGGCACTTACATCCAAGTGAGGGAAAATGTACAATATCAACAAAATAAACCCTATAGTATTTTAATATGAAATTAAAAATACAGAAGAGACAGAATGCCTCACTAAAAATGATTCTTCAGTTAAAAAAAAACGAGGAGGTTCAGGAGAGCCTGGATAAAGAACATTAGAGTATGGCAAACCACAAGGGCAAAAGGTCCTGAGGTTTGACCTGTTCTGGAAAAAGGAGGCTTGAGCAGTAAACATGGGGTGTGGTATGTCAGAAAGGGTGTGAAGTTATGAAAAGTTCTGTTCTGACTGATTCTACTCAGTGAAACAGGAATAAAAGTCATCAGGTAAAAATGAGAAAGAAGAAAGCAGCACTTTGAGGAAAGAAGGTATGAAACAGTCCAATAGAGAGCTGATATGATGAACACAGTATTACTTTTTTGAAATTGAGGTGTATTTAACATGCAATAAATTACATACAATTTGTTGTTTTGACATATGCAGATATAGTCATACCAGGATCCCATCGAGATAGGGTCCATCACCCCCATTTCATCATGCCCCTTGGAAACCCCTCCAAGTTCCTCCTCACCACCCCCACTGATCTGTGGATTTCTGTTGGTTACTTTGCATTTTCTAGAATTTTACATAAATGGAAGTATTCAGTGCCTTTTGGTCTACTTTCACTTAGCACAGTTATTTGAGATTTGTGCATGTTGTGTATATCAATAGTTGCTTTTCATTGTATGAATAATTGTTTACCCATTCACCTGTTAATGAGCATGTGGATTGTTTCCAGCTTTAGGCCATTATGAGTAAGAGTACTATGAACACTAGTGTACAAGTATTCATATGGACTTAACGTTCCCTTCCCTCGGTAAATAACTAGGAGTGGTAAGTACATATTTTAACCTTTAAGAGATGCCCTACTGTTTTCCACATTAGTTGTATCACTTTCTATTCCCTCCAGAGAGTATGAGAATGCCAGTTCTTCCATATTCTCACCAGCACATGGCACCATTAGTTTTAATTTTAGCCTAATAGATATGTGGTGGTATCACACTGTGATTTTAACATGCATTTTCTTAATGTCTAATGATGTTGAACAGCTTTGCATGTGTTTATTTCCCATCTGTATACCATCTTTAGTCTTTTTAAATATTCTGCCCATTTTTTAAATCAGCAAATAGGTTTTCTTACTATAGAATTTTGAGATTTCTTTATTCTGAATTCACATCCTTCATCAAATGTTTGGCAAATATTTCCTGCCACTCCATGGCTTGTCTTTTTGTTCTCTCAACAGTATGTTTCAAAAAACAGACATTTTTAATTTTGATAAAGTCCATTCAATTTTTTCTTCTATGGATTATGCTTTTGGGGTTGTATCTAAATCCATGACTAACCCAAGGCTGAACATTTTTCTTTTTCTTCTTCTAGAAGTTTATAGTTTGGAGTGAAATATAGTCCTATATTTAGGACTATAATTCATTTTAATTATTACACTGAGATATAATTTTTAATTTTGCACCTGGATGTCCAATTACTCCATCACCATTTGTTTGGCTTTTGTACCTTTGACAAAATCAGCCATCCATATACATGCAGGTGTGGGTCTCTTTCTAGACTCTATTCTGCTCCATCAGACCAATGATTTGTGCAATGAGCAGGGGTTCATCCCTTTAGGCAAAAAACCAAAGTGAATGAATGAATGGGCTTTGTGAACAAGCTTGTATCACATTAGTTACTGAACAAACAAGAAAAACACAGCAATTACCTGTTACCTATGTAACATTTCAGAAAGATGATTAAACAATGTAAAGTGCAAGGGACCTCCACCCCAGCTGCCGGCTGTCGCCTGAGGAGGGCAAAGTGTGGAACTGAGTGAAGGAGACTGCAGAAGGTTGAAAGAGGGATCACGGGGGGGGGGGGGGGGGGGGGGGGGGAGAAGTGCCTAGATACACAAAGTAATGATTAAGGACACACCTAGGTCATCACAGAATCCCCTCCAGGCAGATCCTGTGTGTCTCCTGTGGCATTTTATTACTTTCTCTAATACAGCCTTTGATCCTTTTTCTGTTATTTTCCACTCTAAGTGGGCTCGTTGAAGGCAGACCCCATGGTTCATTCAACTATGGTGTTAAGTACAGTGAGGGGAACAAAACACACACACCAGAAAAGCACGAGGTGGGGGCAGGGAGAATGGTTAAGAGGAGAAAATGTTACCTCCTCAGACCCTTAATCCACTTCTGGTATGGGTTCTGTTTTCGACGAGTCAGGCTGCAAACTGTGGGTGGGAAGTGGGATTAATGGTCACTTTCTGAGACTCACCATGCAATTTCCTGTGTGTAAAATTTCAGCTTCATAGATTAAAGATGCTCTGTGGTTCAAACAGCATTTTGCCTACCACCACCACATTTAAAATAAATATGTATGTACTTGATTTTAAAAAGTCATTGAAAAAAAAATGAACCTAAAAACAAATAAAAATTAGAAATAAAAAGATCTCTTCATACAGGACACTCAGCAGGGAAAAAGACCCACGTAGAGCCCTCTCCTTTTCCTCTGAGCCTTATGGGCAACTATGTAAAATGGATTTGATTGGTGTTACTCCATCCAAGTATCCACCTAAAAGAGGCAACCTGGTGAAGCTTCCACGTTTGGATCTTGTAGTTGAGGCACAGAGGCGGGTGGCACAGGACAGAGGGGCTTTCCACCTTCACGGTGCCGATGGTCTGTAGTTACCATGAGGGGCAGAGGACAGGTGTGTCCTCTGCAACTGCCACTTTAAATTTATACTTAGAACAAAGGGGCTACGACCACAGGTAACTTCAGTGAATTCTTCTTCTTCCACAATTATGTTAAGAGATCTTGGATAATCTACTTATGCTAATAATACACATTTCTGTGATTCTGAAGCAATCTTGCAATAAAGCAAAAACCAACCAAAAAACTAGGCTACAACTAACATTCACTTTATTCGGTTTTGTTCTGTCAACTTAGAAGACAACAAATGACCACATAAAAAGGGGAGCATTTTAGAATATATACATAAAATCAGTCTGGGTATCTAAGGTGTTTGCTTTAATAGAAAACTGGCATTCCAGTTTTCTAACACAAATAACTAAGTGTTCTATTTAGTTTCTACAGCAGTCCATGTCTAGGCCTTACGGTCATTATATATTCACTTAAGGTACTATATTACTGTCATGACTAAAAAATGAGGCACTGTAAAAAACAGATGGGAATAAAAACAAATATATACTGTCTTATCTTTATCCTGTACTAATGCTGAGATATAGTCAGAGACTATTTGAAAGTAGCCCTTGCTCATGCTGGCTGTTAAAAAACAAAACAAAACAAAACAAAACAAAACAAAACCCTGGCCAATGTGGCTCAGTTGGTTGGAGCATCCTCCCATAAACCAAAACGTTACAGGTTCAATTTCCAGTCAGGGCACACCCGTAAATTACGGGTTCGGTCCCCAGTTGGGGTGCATATGAGGCCACTGATGGGATGTCTGTCTCTCACATCAATGTTTCTCTCCCTCTCTCTCCTCCTCCCCCTAAAATCAATAAGCATGTCCTCAGGTGAGGATTAAAAAAATTTTTTTAAAGACACAGAGTAGTAAGTGGGCTGAAAACATGTGACTGAGAGAGCAAATTAAGTAAAAGGATACAAGACAGCGCCAGCAAGTAAATCAGAGAATCTCCACAAATAAGGCTTTCAATAACACTTTAGTAGTAAGGCATTTCACTTTTGTCTTTTCTTGATTGTGACTCATTAGGTATCATTCTACAGGAGAATTTTTAACATAATTATTTAATTTTACAATGTAAAAAATAGGTCACAGTAGAGGACTTAAAATACTCAATCCCGAAAATAAGTAGTTAACTTGCCAAGTTTTAAAAAGTGCCAGTGTTCACATACTGGTGCTACAGTTTCGTGTGAGGGTGAATGCAATACCATGTAGAAATGTCCACTGTTTCTTTGTATTGTTTTTAAAAGTCATCAATTCAACCTAAATTCAAGAATTACACTTTAATAATAACATTTTGCCAATAAAGAAATTACATATCTGAGATCAAATCATTTGACAAAAAGTTATTCTCTATTTCTTAAATAAGGGCAAGAAAAAAACACAAAACAAAAATCCACAGTAATAACAGCTCTATTAAATGTTGAAATAAAAATTACTTTTGTTTTCATTTGGAGTTGAGATGTCCGATACCCACTGTTTCTCTGCAGAACAGGAAAAGATCACCTAAAACATGGAGCTCTTTAAAGCTAGCCTCCTAACACAAACTTCACGTTGGCATTTCTCTTCAGTTTTCATTTCAACTATTAGTACTTAGTAGTTTAAAAATCAAACATAATTTGCTAATAATGAACAACAGTATACCTCATACTATGACCATTTGGTAACTGGTCATGAAAAACTAACCCTAAATGTTGACTTGTCTTCACTTTATAAAGGTAAAGCAAAAAGGTCTTCTTTGCTAATTAACCTCCTTGAAGAATATTTTAGCCCAATGTAAAATGAAGCAAAACTACACTATTTTTAAAAATAAATTCTACATGAAGAAGGGCAGCAATACTAACAGTTCCTAAACTAAAGATTTCAAACATCTGTAAGACTGGTCAGTCAAATCTTGGTGCTACCCACATAAACAGTATGACAAGAGATGCTTTTCTATGAAAGTATTCATCTTTTTGAAAACAGGACAAATCACAACGGAAAAACTAAAGGAAAATCATTAAATAAGACAAGATAAAGTTATCTGAAAGTGAAACGCAGGGCAACCTTTTGGCCATTCATATATATATATATATATATATTTTACAAAATATCTGGTAAGATTCATTTAAAATTTTGTAGAATAACAATTTTTAAACTGTTGTGGTATCTGCCTATATCTTTGTGGTAAAACAGATAAATATGTTTCAATGACTTTATATCAAGATCTACAAAGTCTCTGAAAAATTAAAAAAGAAACCTAAGTTAATATAATCAAATTATATACCAAATTTTGTAGCGTATTTCTCTATTGTATAGACATTAACCATGGCAGGTGACATTTTAAAATGCTCCTTATTTTTCACAGTAGGACTAAATTTCTAAGTGAAGGCAGGAATCGCAAAGACCTTACTTTAAATACAAGAGAAAAGGCCTACTGCAGACTGCCAAAAAAGTGTAACACTGAATCCTATGTCAAGCTTTGTTTTTTGATACTGATATTTTAAAATATATTTTAAAGTAATTGCTTACCACTTTGGGAAAAATTGTTCAACTATAAAACCACCAGAATACATTTCTTTTGATTTCAGTAGCTTATGTTTGGCTGACTTTCAAATTTTAAAAATCCTCAGATTTGAGTCTATGGCCTTTAATACTATATGGAACTTCTTGTATGGTTTCTGAAGAACTATGCTTTTCATTTTCTCTGAGAGCTTTAGTTATCATTAGAGAACAGACACTATCCACACAAGAAACCATGATCATCAAATATCTGGATCATGTGCCCAACTGTTCTATTTCCCTAAACTTCTACCTGAAGCTTTGGTTATAAGGGAAAACCATGTTTGTGTTCAGTTTTCAGATTTCACAGCACATTTCCAATAAAATACATTCTGTACTCCTCTGTTAAACAGCCAGCTCAGCCGTGTTCCTTCTGGACAAATAAAATCACCTTGGTTTTGTTTGTGGTTTTATTCTGTAAACAAAAAGCTCTGGAAACCTCAGGATTTACTCACAGAAAACAAGAAATGTACTCCCTAATCCTCACCCAGCAATGCACCAGCCAGTAGGACTAAGTGTCCTAACAGTCTTCTGATGCTGTTGATCTCAGACCAGAAACCTTGTCTACATCTAAGGGACATGAGTATGTTGTGATTTCAGTCAGATGCAGTGCAGTGTCCTAGGTGATGTTATTTTGTAAGACTTATGAACTTGCATGACGTATACCACTGCTGCCAAAAAAAAAAAAAGACACGTGTATGGGGAAAAGTGGGGGTGAAGGGACTAATGAAAATCTTTTGGACTTTTTCCCCCCTCTAAGTATAGTCATGCCCCTAACAAGCACAAAAACCCAACTCCCAATGCTAATCACTATGAATATTAAATTATCAAAATTAAAAACCATTTCCCCACCGAGCACAAGATACTATACAATATTACAAACACAGACACATGAAAAAAATCAGGCAGTAGAAAATGTACAACAGCTTTGGTGTTATACAAAGTAACTTCCAAAAACGACTGACAGTGAAGCACGAAGTTCATGTTTCCTTACCGCAGACGCTCCACTGCTGATTTCCGTTTGTCTTTTATGTTCTTGGTAAGGTGTCAATAGCCAAGACAGACTGAACGTACAGTTTACTTAATGAGAACTGATAGGAACACATGACACTGTGCTCCAGGAGATGTCATTAGTACGTCCTGCCTCTGCACTGTGGCTCTGTGGCACGTTTCCTGTCAAGATCACAGCAGGTCCAAAATAAAGTGACAACTAGATTTAATAAATTAATATACATTTGTTTAAAGATGTACAATGCACATTCTGTTTAATCCAAGGTTTGGGGTATCCAGGAACTTCTATTTACACATGTACAGATCTCAAACAGCAGTGATGTCAGAAGACGCAGAAAGGCAGCGGAGCCTTAAGCTGCGGCTCTCTCCAAATGCTGAGAACACAAGTCGAATACATTTAACTTAAAAACAATGCTGAGAGATCACTGGGAAAAATCTCCAAAAAGAGAAGTCCACAGAAAAGGACATGTAAAGGCAAGGGGAAGGTCAAGGTAGTTGAGACAACCATTTTATTCTTGGGATGACTGTGGAGGTGGCGAAGATGTGCCTTGTTTGCCAGATTTCCGTTCGTAGTTTACAAGGCGTTGGCCCACAAGGTACCTTAAATGTAAAAAACAGGGTGGTTACTCTATGATCTTACATATTAAAACATTCTTCCAAAAAGCAGTCAGTGATACTTTTTAAAAATGCAAATCAGATCACTTCACTCCTACTTCCGTGACTAGGTAGGTAGAAGGAGAATCTGGATGAATACTTGCTAAAAGCACAAAAGCAAGCCCCGAATAGCAAAGAGCAGAAGGCCTCAGATGTGTACAATGGAGCACATGCCCCAGTCCACCGGTTGGGGCTTCTCATGAACTCAAACACTCAAGAGGCCAGAGGAGTAAATAAGGCAGAGTAAACTTATGCAGGGGATTTATCTATATGGATAGTATTTTATGAAACACCTTAGTGGACTGATCCGAAGAAACGTACCGGAAATACAATAATCAGAAAGGTTGCCTCTCGCGTACCCTCTGCTAGGGACCTGGCCCACAACGCAGGCATGCGCCCTAGACTGGGAATCAAACTAGCGACCCTCTGGTGCACAGGCCAGCACTCAATTCACTGAGCCACACCAGCCAGACCCCTTTTCAGTGGACCTGAACACCTCTAGTTCTAAAGAATAGGATAAATTAAAGGACAAAGATTTCAGCGATGTCAAAGGGGAGACAACAGAGAAGTGAGTGTATGTGAGTGACAGAAGGTAGGAGGCTATGGTGCAAGGGAAGAACATGACATGTTCCTAACTCCTGTGACATGATGACAGGGAGATTATGGTCAAGAGAGCAGGAAGGCAGAAAAAGAGAAAGAAGTAACTGGCTGCAATCTGACAACACCGGAAGTCCTCCACCAGGACACTGCATGCCCATGACAATGGCAGGCACTGCGATATGCCTTACTGTTGAATGACCTGCAGCCTGAGCCCTGGAAACCGGTGGGTGACAAAACTGTGGCCATGAGCTAGAGGGGCCTAGAGCACAAGTGTGCCAGTGCCCATTTGGGAGCATGAGTGCAGATCAAGCAGTGCCCAGGAAGACTTCGGCAAGACAAGAGAAGTGAGAAAATGGACTTCCATTACTGAAGCCCCCCTCCCCCTTCTTTCATGTTTGATGGAACTTTGTACTCTGACCACCACCTAAAAGTGTACTGGTGTTTTCAACGGTCAGTAAATGCTTTGGGGAAGCCTTGGGCACTCTGAAATTTCATTCCTAAAAATACTACTCTTACAAGTCCTTAGAGGAAATAAGGTGAGCACATAATGTGCTGTCTAAACTGGGGAACCCCTGAGTCCAAAGGGTGCTGTGAATGATGACATGAAGGCGCCATGTGTGAACTGGGGCTCTCCCAGGCAAGCCCGGAAGGACGCTTACAACTCACCTTCTTTGCCAGACACCACTGAAGCAGAGCAGAACTCAGCCTTCCATAAGGAAATGGAAGGTCAAATGGCTATTCTCCCCAAAAGCTATTGTCTGTCTCTAGCTGTCCTCAATCTCTCGCTGCGGTCAGGTCACCATTTCCTCCAAAGAGAAGGCTCCACACTTTTGTAGTAAGCCTTGCCACCTCTCTCAGCAGTGGTCAAAGTAACCTACTGACTCTTGATTACAAAAATGGCTTAGGAAGGTATTGCTAATTCGTAACACAGGCTTCTTTTTATCTCAAACTATTTAATATATTGTCAGATCAAAGAATTTGACTGAAAACTATGTGAAATAGGCATTAAAAAAAAATGTTCCACCCTGGCTGGTGTAGCTCAGTGGATTGAGCGCGAGCCTGCGAACCAAACAACCATGGTTCGGTTCCCAGTCAGGGCACATGCCTGGGTTGCAGGCCAGTTCCCAGCAGGGGACACACAAAAGGAAACCACACATTGATATTTTTCTCCCTCTCTCTCCTTCTCTTCCCCTCTCTCTAAAAATAAATAAATAAAATCTTAAAAAAAAAAATGTTCCTCCCCAAACCAGTTTCTCCCAGTCTTTTCATACACACCAGCAATTTTCAACCTATTTCATCTCATGGCACACATAAACTAATTAATAAAATTCTGCAGCACACCAAAAATATACAGGTTTTTATGATCTAACAAAGAAAATGGGTATAATTTCGATTTATTCATACCAGATGACTATTGTTTTATTGGCTGTTGTCATTTTTTTATTTGACAATCTAAGGAAATAGAGGTCAGTGCCCCTGACTAAACAGTCAGGTGTTGCATGGTTTAAAAACTCCTGTGGAACAAGTTGAAAACCTGATCTACATACATGACAACTCCATACTGCCAGGAGCTCAGCCCAGCAGAGTTTCTGGTAACTCTCTCTTTCACATCCTCGCACAATCTGTCACCAAATCCTATTCCACCTCAATGTACATACAGAATCTAAGCAATTTTTCCTCCTATGACTTATCACATTAGACACAAAAATTAAGGGATGAGAAATCTTATCAAGAGTGGCAGATGAATGGAAGTCTAGACTTACTTGTCATTTTTAATATGTTCATAAAGGCGCTTAAACTGGCGGACCTGGAAGGACAAGATGCCCATCAATACCACAACCATCAATAAGAATGGGTAAATCCTCCGGTGGACCAAGTTTTGCATTTCTTCAGTAACACCTGTAAAACCAAAAAAGAGGAAAGCTATTAAGTGTACATGGAATGACAGTGAAATGAAAATCTGTCCTTTCACTAAGAACAGGGGACTGGATGGTGGTGCTTAACTGAAACTTGTTGCATGTGAAATGAAGTAAGGCAACCATCGAGGTCAGACTGGAGCTGGTCATAGCACAAAGGGGGAGCCTTTGAACTAAGCGTAGGAGCTGAGTTATATTCTAAAGGCCATGGAGGAACCAAAGAAGAATGTTTACCAAAGAGAAACAATGAGATTTGGTCTTCTGAAAGGTCACCGATGCAGCAGTATAAAAAATCAATTAGTTGTCAAAGCAGGGAAACCAGACAGGAGGCTGCTGGCATTAAAGTGAGAGGTAACGTACACCTCAATGAATAACAGGTGAGGGCACCAGAAATGAGAGAATGGATTCCAACCGCTGGATCAGTGAGACTTGAAGACCGTTTGAGTAGGGAGAGCAGAAGAGCCTCAGGGGATATGAATGACCTTCATGGTTTCTTACTCATGCAACTTGTTGAACGGTAACACTAATCATTGAGAAGGGAATTCAGAAGAAAAATATTTGGAGGGGAAAACTTTGTGCTTATAACTAAATATATGTGGGGTTTAAGATCCTGTGAAGGTTCTTCGGTATAAAATTGATCTGGTTGACTCAGTATCACAAATTAGCATCTTCTCTTTGGTTTTCTTTTTATGCTAAAGACCATTTTTAGAATTAATTATAACGTGATCACAGCACTTCTAGTCAAGAGAAGACAACATGTAGGAAATCTATTCCTGCCTATTTTGGGGACAGTGTAAATGTAAATACTTTCTCACTGGCCTAGAGAAAAAAAAAAACTGTACCAAAAGGCTTTATGATCCTTTTCATTTTGTCATGAATAATCAAATCTAAGATAAATGATTTTTTAAAATCATTGTTTTAGCTGAATTTGTTTTTATAAATAAAGCATTTGGTGCCAGCCAGCCTATGGTACAAGAAGTGATAACAGTATAACAATGTTCAAAAACATGCCCTCCCCAGACCCCCAGCCAGCGCTCCTCACCTAATAAAGGAACAACGCCAGCCGCGATGACGTAAGGGACACACAGGGACAGTAAGAGCACAGAAATCACAGGTGCTGCCAGTTTACGAATGATATAGTGAAGATCAATGTTTCGGATACCATTTGCATAAACCTGGAAAATGGGGAAACGTGTCGGAACAAGGATACAAAACAATTCTCCCAGGTTAACAGAACAATCTCTACTGAATCCATGCTGCAGGGAGTCGAGTCTTCCAGACCCAAAGGATTCAAACTGGTTATTTTTTCCATCCAAAGTCAAGACAAATTCTGAAACACAAACATAAGCGTGGGACCCACAAGTTTTTAACTCCTTACACTTTGTAGTTAACTCTGCTAAGAAATGAAATAATAAAACACTAATCTAGAATTATAACTATACTAACCTTGAGCTATATAATACCAGATGGCATCTAATAACATTAGTTTAAGACCACATTAACTTGAGATAACTTCATAAATCATCTATTACTACTCAATACTGCATTCATTTTATCTGAATATTAAAAACATTAACCCTGGCCTGAAGTGGCTCAGTCAATTGAGTGCCGGCCTGCAAATCAAAAGGTCACCAGTTCAATTCCCAGTCAGAGCACATGTCTGGGTGTGGTTGGGGGTCTAGCAAGAGGCATCCAATAGATGTACCTCTCACACATCAATGTTTCTCTTGCTCTTTTTCCCTCCCTTCCCCCTCTCTAAAAATAAATAAATAAAATCTAAAAAAAGTTCAAAAAATACATTATAAACAAAGAACATATTTCTGAAAAACTTGTATAAATCAAATTTTAACCAAAAGGTATTTTATAGAAAACTTCAGTATAAGTGAATTCTGCAGTGAATACATTTTTTAATTCAAAAATTTCTTAGCCCTGGCTGGTGTAGCTCAGTGGATTGAGCACGGGCCTGTGAACCAAAAGATCACGGTTCGATTCCCCGTCAGGGCACATGCCTGGGTTGCAGGCCAGTTCCCAGCAGGGGCCAGTTCCCAGCAGGGGACGCACCAGAAGCAACCATACATTGATATTTCTCTCCTTCCCTTCCCTTCTAAAGATAAATAAATAAAAATTTTTTAAATTTTCTAGAGCATTTCCGTAATCTTACCCAGAAAGTTCTAGTGGCTAGCACCACAGAGATAAGAATGAATGAAAGGGAGAAGACCTTGGGAATAATGGAAAATAAAGATGGCATGCAGACGGGCAAACTGGCTGTGTTATTCTTATTTTTCTCCAGCACTTTGACCTTGCTTGCCCACAGTCACGCCTCATGGTACAACTCACCCTATCCCTGAGGAGAGGGCCAGAGACAATGACAACCTGGCTTCATCCCCTAAGGGCAGCTTCTGATCCCAAAGAAATCTACTTAACCCAGATGCATTTACACTCATGCAGCAAGGCGTCCCAGTGTTTCTCAACCACTTTAAACTTACACATATGTCTGAGAAAAGAACGCATCAGAGAGCAAAACGTTCAGTGTTACAAAGATCAACAATGTCTCACAGCTGCCAGCTGTGATTAAACCCTTATTCTCCATACTCCTTTGCAAGGGCAAAGGTGTCTTACCTGGCAACTCTACAGTGAAGTGGCTCATCCTCCTACCATGAGTGGACATGCTGCCGTGCACCCACAGTGCACTTCACTTCCGGGCACTCACAGAGAAAGGCCGCACTTGAGAGACGCGTGCACAGGCAGAGCCATGCCCTGGCCCTCCCCACCCTCACAAATCTCCACATACAGGAGTTTTTTTTTACAATTTTTCTTGTGCAGACTGGGCTGAAAACTACTGCCTTTATTTTCTATACATCAAAATGAGATGTTCCTTTTACTGCTACAGAACTACAACCCCTTATTTATTTGGCACTGGATAAGGATAAGAGGATTGCCCCACAAGAACACTTTCTAGATATAAGTAAAACTTAAGTAATTCCCAAATTCTGTTATGTTGGCTATTTTGGACAGAAATCTTCCTAAAATAAACTGCATACTTCTTAGCCTTATTATCAGAATACAGAAGCACATTTATCTTTTTCAAGGTTATGATCACAATGACCAAATTATCTAATGGTTCCATAATACAAAAATACTCTTAGGTGCAACATAGCTAAAATACTGCCAAACAACTCTGCTTTTTTAATCTATTATTTTTTTTCCTTTTATTCACTGCCTTGAATAGCTTTTTTCCCCTACAACAAGTTTAAGGAACCTAAACAACAAGCTTCCATCAGAACTCCTGCCCCACCAAAAGCACATATGCTAATTTTTGCCTTTACTTTGTATAAAGTTCTAGGTACTGTAAGCTACTGGTTAACCTTCAGATAAGGTAAGTCTTAAGAGTGATTGATACAAATTCATGGTGATAAAGGAGCAAATTAACTTAAAAAAAAGAGTTATATATGCTCATAAAAGAAGATACAGAAAACTTGGAAAAGTTAAAAAATGAAAAATAGGTCCCATCAATGGAATCAGTATTACTCCCAGTCTTTTTCAGAAAAGTGATTCTGTTTACCTGCTCAATCACAGTTTTCAACCACCACTGAGGACCCATCAATGTTATAGCTGCAATGATTTTGGCGTGCAAGACTCCAAGTGCCCAGTCCTAGGTTAATAAAAAAACATTTAACAAATTTGTATTATTCTTTTTAGCAATAAACCCAACAAAGAGGCTATATAATTTTCTTAATTATTTCATTTCAAAACTCAAGCCCTACAGGATGACTGAGACTTACATAAGACTAACATATGCTGGAAAATACAGGAAATATTTTCCCTCAGCGGTTCAAGTTCAACATTTCTATCAAAAATCATTCTTGTATCTTTCAGAAATCTGCATCATTTTAGGAAAAGAGAACTAGGAAAATTAGGAACATTGACGGAGATCTCATAGAACAAATATAAAATAGTGCCATGATTTTATTTCATCAAACCATCTTATTAGACTGTAGCTCAGCTGATCATAACAAAGTAAGATTGTGGAGGCATGTTTGGCCTAAAGAAACCACCCCGATGCTCACAGAGTGCTTCTAACCCAGTGAATTCATAGTTCTGCTGAACTGCTACTAGAGCCTCCACTGCTACACCAGGCTCCTCAATGTGGGAGATGCCTGAGGGGATCACTGAGGTTCAAGCTCCTTCAAGATCCATTCTTTCCAGTCTTTTCCCATAGCGAGGACACAGCACACTAGTTCCTCTGCTGAAATCCCTCAGATTCCCACAGATCTGCAGCCGGATGAGGCAAGAAAGGCAAGTAGCATAAAGTCAGAAATCAAGAAAAAAACAGCTGTTCTGTTTTCAAAGTTTGGGGTTTCACTATTAGGAACATCATGCTGCACATATCTGTCTACAACTTGTGTTTATCCCTTACTCAAAAACATACCTGAGGGATACCTATAAGAAGATATACAGCTCTACTTTATTAACTGCTGCACTGAATTCCAAATCGAATCAAAGGCCTACGACATTTTATTTAGTCACTCTACTGGTGGATATCTAGGTTGCTTTTAATTTTTTTGACATTATAAAAAAGTGATATAATAGCAGAAACAGCCTTGTTCTTGCCTCCTTCTACATTCACATGTGTAAATGTCTTTGTAGCAGATTCTGAAGAGCAAAACTGCTAGGTCACAATATATAATCATTCTTAAAATGAATAGGTTCAAATAATTCTCCAAAATAACAATGTTGGGTACTGTCAAGACCACCAAGAAAACACATGTAACTAGGTAAGTTGCATTCAGTCCTCACTGAGGTGAGGGAGAACACAGCATGGGGAACTGGGGGTACTTAGTAACAGCATGTTAGAAAGGGGTTGATACAGGATTTTGGCTTATGGGAGGGGACTTAAGGAAGCAAAGCTTTGCTCTGTGTCAGATGTTATTAGAAGGCAGAGAATCTATAATTGGGTATCTTATTAAATCAGACTGAGGGACAGACTGAAGCTAAAACTATATATTGGTAATAAAGCAGCACCCAATCATATTTGCCAGGACAGGGGATATTTGGTCATTATTGTGGTTTGGACAATACTTATGTTTTACCTGTGTTCAGACATGACTATGGCAGGAGTCTTATTTTTGTCTTGATCCATCATGGTCAGAGTGATCTTATGTAATGCCGATGTTCTGTGAAATTGTTTACACCCAACAAAACACCAAGGCCTAGCTGATAGTGCCAGGGCAGCTCCTGGATGCCAGGGCTACCTCGCTTTTTCAGTGCAGCACCCTGCATATCTGGAGGCACATACCATCTGTTTAATGCATCTGCAGCAATCACTGGGTTAAGGTAACATTCACCTGACCCCTCCACTATAAAGATTTGTTTCTCTGTGAGACTATGAAGTAATCTCTAAGGTATCACTTTGCCACCGTGCACTGTCGTATCAAAGCATGCCAGCAAATTCTTTTCCCATTGAGGGGTAGAGGTCTACTTCCCCTTCCCTTGAATCTGGACCAACCTCTGTGACTTGTTCCCAGTAGAATATAATGAAAAATGAAGCTGGACTACTGAGATATGGTCCTAAAAGGAGATGCAGCTTCTATCTTACTGGTTGGGACACTGGTAGCCCAACTTTCTTGAGGCTACCAAGTTGCAAGGAAGCCGGGGTACATCCAGTGGCTCCAGCCAACAGCCCAGATTGGGTGTAACCAACAACTAGCATTGACCCTCAGTGATGATGCCTCCAAATGACTCCAGCCCCAGCTGTCAAATCACACTCAGCCGTGGAGTGTTTCTAAGATAACATGGAGCAGAGACAAGCTGAAGCCTCAACTAGTCTTAATTTCTTACCCACAGACTCTTTGGACAATATAAATCATTGTTTTAAGCCACTAAGTGTGAGGTAACTGATTATGCAGAAATAGTAACTCAAGACCCATCAACCCTCACCAGATGGGTTCAACATTCACTAACAATTCTTGCTGGAATCAATTTTTTGTTAACTAGCACAAAACAGTGATTTTCTAATCTGTTAATCCCTCTATCTTTATCAGCTGGTGTTGTTCTTCAAAAATGTTTCCCCTCAATCACCGATTCAGTTTGACTACACTGCAACACAGCTCCCACAGGCATTACATAAGCCTTATTACTTTACTCTCACTTTTCTCTCCCATTCTAACTTATCAGCACACTGGCTTAGAGGCAGTTAACTACATATTCATCCTCTTGCTCACTCTGTGGTCTGCCCACTCACTCCCTCCTAGAACACACTTCTTGATTGTTTACCCACTTCTCTCTACTACATTGTCTTAGACACTACCTCCTAGAGAAAAATCATTATTGGAAACTCCCAAAGCTGGTTAAATACCTCTCCTATGTGATACCATAGCTCCTTGTGCTTGTATCAATCACTGCACAGTTTACATGGGTACCTGTCTATCTTTCCCACCAGCATGAGGTCCTCAAAAAACTCCTGCATTAGCCCCATTTCATTTCCACCTGAGTTATGCAGTACAGGGTTTGGGCACACATTAAAGCACTCAATTATATGTTTGCTGTTAGATGAAGTTTGTAGTCTGGAAAGCATAGAAGAAGGGAAGTATGTACCAAATAATGTTCATTTTCAGAAAATCCATCGTAATATATTATGAGGAGGTAAAAACAAGGCTGAAATAGCCTTTGAATGACTGAAGTCAATGCCTAGCTCTCTCCTCTAACATCTCTTAGAAACTTGAGGTCCATGACATTAACTTCAGGCTCTAAGTACTACAGTTAAGTTAAATTTTTCCCCAGAAGCTTTAAGATTTTTGCTGTGACCTACATAGGTTTCTCCAAAATGCTCTAGCCCCATAAGTTCTATGACACTGTGAGATAAATGCTATAATTATTCAAAAGTATAAGTTATTGCTTAGTCTCAAAGCCAAAGAAGCTGGATGTCCTGCCCTAACTAAAAGGTAAAAAGATCAACACATGTTAGTTTGTATCATCAAACATTAGTGAAGCCTAAATGAATAATCACATTTTAACCTATAAAATAAGGTCTAAAGGACTTACATAACCTGCATACCTGGAAAGCCATAGATTGAAATACATTATTTAATGTTACAAAGGTCTTCCCTGAAATAGAATTAAGGAGTCTTCCCAAACAAACTGCTTAAAATCAAAAGTAGTATCAAGTGCAAAAGATCGCACTTACCTGCCACGGGTAAAACAGAGGAGTCTGATCCAAGGGAACCCTCAGAGGAGCAACAATAACCAGCTCAAAAAGGAGCCCCAGAAGGAGCGGGACGACTCCAGCCAGCAGCACCGCAACTATCAAAGTCTTCATTATCTAATTAAGAAATGAGAGGCCATGTCATTAATGAAAGACTTTCTGACTTTTAGCCCAGCTCTTCATTCCATTGGGAAGTTAATTTTTCTTCATTGACCTTATGTCTAAGAGAATGAATATATTACCATAAACAACGTAAATATATATTATGCTACATGTTTAAGTGAAATTTGAATATATAACTATAAAAGCTTAAGCTATAATGAAAACATGATATTACTATGCTTTGCTGCTACAAAGTTATAAAAACTTCATTTTATTACATATATTAACCAGGTGGCTGTGCTGCTTTTCTCAATCTCATTCTCAGTAGTCGGCTTTCATTTGTCCAAGAAAAGCTACTGATCCAATGGTGACCGACCCACAAGCTGACCTGTGACCCCTGGGATGAACTGGTATTGAAGGGCTCTGCATAGCCCTAATTAAGGTAATTAATCAAGCTGATCAAAGTGGAGCCCTCTAAAACAGTGTGGTCCAACAGAACTTACTATGCTAACAGAAATGACTGTATCTGTATTACCCAATATGGTAGTCATTAGCCACATGGCTACTGTGTTAGACAGTGCAGGTCTAGAATTCAGACACACTGGCCACTATGAAATCCTAACAAAGAAATCAGTCTTTATAGCAGCCTTAACGTCTGATGATCTCACTATTCTTAAGACAGCCTCAGTGAGTACATTTGTTTCAATAAGAGAGTAATCTGGTATGCATGAAGACACAGTCAGTACACTGTTACTTTAAATGGCAAACTGATGATACGGAAGAACATCAAATGAAAACTAGAATTAGCTGATTTCTTTCTTTATTTTAAAATATAGTTAGATGTCTCATTATCCTATGGATTAGATTTATCCCTCTTCTTACAATATACAATAAATCCCTTGTGGTTTTTTTTTCAACTTTATTATTAAATCAATATAAAACTTTCAATAAAACCAAAACATAAATTTAGATACAAAACAAGAGTTGGTTACACAAATGAAAAGGCATAAGCAATTACCTAACTACACTTTACAAGTCATGGCTAACATTAAAATCAATCAATAAATTGTCACACTTGGACCATCTTAGAGTGACATTTTCCCACCACCTTTGTGGCAGTTAAATTCTTTATTGAAAGTAAAAATTTCCATTATTTACTACACTTTCATGTTAGCCAAGACATTCCTGAATAAGCAATATATTGTGTGATTAAAGGACTCCCAATTACATGAAAAACACTGACTCAATCCTTAAGTCAAGATTTTATATATTCAAATACATCAAAAAATCTAATTTTAGAAAAAAAATTGTTAAAAAAATTTCTATTAAACAAACTGATTTTAAATTCTACAGAATACTTTACTCCTTAAAAATGTAATCAATCTCCAAAATAAGTTTCTATTATATTATTTACTCAAGACATTACTGGCTCACTTAATAACATAATTTTCTCTTACCTCTCACATACATTTAACTGTGCTTTTTAGAATGAACCAGAAAGCTACTGTCTTAAAGGACTATCCCTTCTGATTCAAGAAAATCAACTCTTGACACTATCCAGATAATGAAGAAACATTTAAAGAAATTATTGAAAAAATATCCACTACTCCTATTAGACAAGATCAGTCTTCACTAGAAAAACCTACCATGAGGGACCACTCTTTAACCTTCTGAAAGATCACCCTGCGTCCCTGGGGCATCCATGCCACCAGCACTGTCACCGCCCTTATAGTCAGCCAGCAGACGTAGAGACCACAAGCAGCTGTGTAGAGCTCATGAATTTTGGCAGTCCCCGTCCAAAATGACATTAACCAGCGGCCAGCAAATACTGAAAATAGAAAGACTGATAAATGAGACATTGGCTACAAAAAAAGAACTATAATCTTGATGTTAATATTGTTCTATTGGTATTTTCAACCATTTTAAGTAATTAGTCAAAAAACAGCACATTTTGATATATCAGTATCTTTATTAAAAGCAATAAACCAAAAACAAAATAACAAAAAACAAACCCCCCAAACTTCAAAGAACATGATTATCTGATTAAAATGCAACCAAAACACAGCTAATCCCTGGGAACTAGCCCTCCTAAACTAGCCATGCCCATTACTTGTTCTTTTGGGTCTGAAAAAACTTGAGAGGGTGGTTGTTTTCACTGTTTTTTATCACCAAATGAAATCATTAAGCACATTATAAGACAAAAGTTAGAGAATTTATTTTCTATTATTTGTATACATACTTTTAATATTTAGAAGTATTACAAATAATTAGAATAGTTTTCTTTCAATGACTTTTTTGTCTAGACAGAAAACTAAGCTTACTTTAATAAGTGGACACAATTACCAAAGAATAGCATATTCATATTCTTGGAAAAATTAGGGTCTAAATATACTGACACTTATTTTAAACATATTTGAAAGTTGTCTAAGGAACATTCTCAAGGAGTTATTACAAATAAAGTCTACACTGTAATCACAAAAAATCTAACTCCTACGTAAGATCCTTTATTTAGTGACATTCTTTACATGGTTACTTCTTAATAAGACTAGAGAGAATAGCAAGACCCAAATTTACAAGTGCATTTGTCTATGAACCAATTTCTCCTTAATGTAGAACTTGTCTTTACTTTTGAATACCTGAAAGAAGCTAGTAGCTATCCTAAGCACTTTCTACCTATTATCTCATTAATCCTCCCTACTACCCCTGCAAAGTAACTACCACTTCCGTTTTGAAGAGTAAGGAACCTAGGCTCAGCAACAGAAGCTTGACTAATTAAGGTCACACAAGGGTGGAGACTGAATTTGAACTCATGCCTACATGACAAAAGCTCATGCTCTTGACTACTGAAACCACAGTCCCCAGTCAAACTGAACCAGAGCAACTGTCAAGTCTTACAAGACATAACACTGATAAGCAGACTTCTTTGAAGCCTTACAGAATGGCTTGGATGGGAAGATAATTTCATTTTTTTTATTTTTAAACAAGCTTTTATTTACTTATTTTCAGAGGGAGAGAAGCATTGATGTGAGAGAGGTATATCCATCAGGTGCCTCTTGCATGCCCAGAGGGAACCGGTCCACAACCCAGGCAAGTGTCCTGACTGGGAATGGAACCAGTGTCCTTTCGGTTCACAGGCTGGCACTGATTCCACTAAGCCATACCAGCTAGGCAAGATAATTTCATTTTTAAAGACAAGTACATGTAAATGTTACAATACATGAACACATACATGTGTTAATTTGAAGTTATAATAATCATCACTGACAATCCTGTAGTAATTTTAGTGTTTGTGTGTATGTGTATGCATATATGTATATCTATTTCTACTCCAAGGTATTTGTTTCATTTTAAAAAATTTAAAGACTACTTTCCATTCCATACTTCATATACTTCTAAACAAAAGTATTTTTAAGAGGAAAGAGTTAGGTTTTAGTTTGCAGTTATCACCAATTAAATTGTAGCTACAGAAAAAGTAACCTATATGGGGGTGGGGAGAGCATCCTCACCACCTTAAACGTGTACTATGACACTAAGCATTTCTATGATTAAACACAACTGAATTCTCTCTAGATCGTGGGACCAGATTAACAGGGAAATATTTAGTTAACAATCTTCAATGCAATTAAAAGTATTTTTACTGCCAAATTTAAGCACTAAAACTATTTCCTTCTTTTGTTAAACTTTTTCTTAATATTTCTGATAAAAACATGAAAATGGAACATAAAAACCTAAGTGCAAAACTGTCCAAAGTTAAACAACTAAGTTTTCTCAGCAATACATTTACTACATTATACCTCATAGTTAATTAACCTTTGTCATTTTAATAGCTGTGATGAATATTGAGTTTAAGAGCAGAGTTCTAAAGGTTGAAAGTTATTATGCAGAGACAGTTTAAGGTAAACCACAATTCCTACAGATTAGAAAATATATATATAATTTAGAAACCTCCCTTGAAATTAAAATGTCCTACTTGCTCCTTCCTGGCCTTAGCCCTCATGGGAACATTCAAGTACTTATTAATACAAATTTGACTTATAAAATTATATTGAGTATTATAATCAATCAAGACACTAACTTAATATACATTTATATGTTTTGCTAAGAGCTCAAAACAGTAACTGGGGAGGGTGGGGACAGCAAGCTGTTCCTGCCACTTTGTAACTGGCCAAACTACTTAAGTAGAACCTTAAGTAGATCAATATCCTATCTTCAATCAGAAATGAGGGAAAAACTATTTCAATTTTATATCTGATGAATGGTCACACCCCAGCAAGATATATGCTTTAAAAAAAATTTTTTTTTGAGTTGAGAAAGGGAGGAAAGAAGGGAGAGAGGGAAGGAAGGAAAGAAAGAGAAACATCATTTGTTGTTCTACTTATTTATGCACTCACTGGTTGATTCTTGCATGTGCCCTGATCAAGGACTCAACCTGCAACCTTGGCATATCAGGGCCTAAAATATGCCATTTTAAAACACAGCACCTTTTCGTGATGTCACAATGTCATCAGTGGAGAACTAGCATAAGTTCATACCTGGTAGAGTAAGACAGATGAGGCTGGCGATCAGTAAAGTTATGCACATGAAGACGATCAACAAAAATATCTGCAAGGAAAAACACTGAGAGTGCATAAATGGCTCCTATCAGCTCCATGCATTTTATAACACCCTCATACAATCAAAACAATTTTCCCAGTAAAAACAAATAGTTTGTATTGGTTATTTCTAGGTTTCCTTCTATTTTATATAAAAAAGACATTTTATTTTAGGTAAAATTACCTACAGTGCTTTGAAGTATTTGGATGAGAATTAAATGGGAGAAAAACATTAGACCCCCTAACTCCAGTTCCTGATACACAGTTGAAATGAATCAATAATCTTAATTTCTTATTTGTTCTAGAAGTCTTTTATATCCTTCCTTGCAAACAGCATGGAGCAAGAGCACAAGGAATCCCAACTCTGTGATTCAATTTCATAAACTGATCTAACATTAACATGCATTATGCTGCATAATGAAAGGTCTAAAAACATGAGTTCTTGTCATGAGACTGTAAGACATATTTATACAGAGGACCATAGGCTAACAACAACAAAAACAGCATGAATAGTTCTCAATAAAAATATGAAAAACCTTGACTTTCAGTTAAGTCTGTAGAGTACCTACCCTGAGTGGAAAATTTAAAGGCCGGCGATAAGGCTGAAAACCAACAGGCCCTCCCTGCTGGAGTATGGCTTGGTGGGCTGCGTGCAGACCTTCTCCCACCACAGGAATAGCATTGTTATTTCGAGCATGCTGGTTATTGTTAACTTGCTGGTTTGCACTGTTCTCATTTTCTTCCTGGTCTCCCAATAAATAGGAATGAAGATCCCTAAGTAAAAATTACATCAGTGAAAAATTCTCACTTAAAGATCAGCATAAACAGCAGATATGACATTTACTTTCTTAATAATTATTACTTAGGATAGAAAATGTACAAGTAGAATCTGTACATACCACTATTACCTCAATCTGGTCTAAATGTTGGTGCTCACTTTAAATTAAACCTTTCCAAATGTAATGTTAATTAACATACAGAGTATCCCATAAATTCAATTTTTTAATGTTTTCTTTAGTCAGTATCTGAGAAGAAATCAGTAACTGGGAAAAAAGTACAATGTACAAGATATTCTATGTGAAGATCTTAAGGAAAAATAACAACTTCTTTTCCTACCTACAGGTGGCTACTATGTCTGCTGTGACATGTATTTCCAACTAAAACCTCCAATCCACAGATCACTTAAGGCAAAAATGAGTTGTATGGAAGAGCTCAGGGCAAGGCTCAGGGCAAGGCACAGGGCCATTAGAAAAAGATAAATGATCAAATACAACTAAATAAATACGTTGCATTAAGATAGCTACAGAATGCCACTTATTTTCTGAAAAAAAGTTTAATTCACAAAGTAAGTATATAACAAATACAGCTTGAAAAAAATTAATGCAACATGCTGACTAAATAAATGACTGAAAAACTAAATCTGAGAAGAGCTCATATCAGGTTTAAGACTTTTAAAACAAGGGTAGGTTGGTTTGTTTTTAATGAATTAATTTTTTTCTACCCTGTATAATAAAAGAACCTGGGCCAGCAGCAAACCCCTATAAGAGGATAAATACATGCATACATTCTCCACAGAAGGATGTACAATGATTTATTTTTTAATTAAAAAATTTTAGAAATAAGTATTATACAAACCTGCAGACATTACTAAATTGTCTCTTATTAAAACTAATTTCTCCTAAGGGAGGCAAGGAACATACGTTTCCAGAAAGGTGATTACACTGACACACACACCTGTGAGTAGCCTGCCTGTACTTACAGCAAGTATCCAGCAGTAACAGTCCATGCTCGCACAAGCCCCTTCAGCCACTGCCGCGTGTGTCCCTGTTCCAGTAATGCTGGCAAGACAACCTGAAGCAGAAGCAGCTCAAGGGACAGTTCACTCACTGGAGCATCACTAAGACAATTATAAAGAGCCATAATTTATAATGTGTACTGTTTTACAGTATAAGTATACTGGGAATATTTAAAGAGATGACAGCAGAATTCCTTAAAGAGTCAGATGAACCCACTCCACTGTCTTTACCACCTCTCTCTCCTCCACTCTTAAGGCCAAAAAGGCTTACCACTCAAGCTGCACAAAACTGTTCCTTACAAGGGTTACCAATGACCTTCCTGTGGTTAAATCTGATGGTCAGGTCTTATCTTCACCTCACTTGCTATATTAGTATCATGTTACATGATTAGTCACTCCTTACTCAACACACCTTCCTCCCTTTCATCATCCCAACCTGGATCATTATTAGGTAGATTATAGAGGAAGGAGGAGAGTGTAAGTGATGGATTATTAACAAGAGGAAGGACTAAAATAAGGTCGTAAATCGTAAATTGAGTTGGACTAGATAAGATTTTAAGTCTAATCAGAAGTAAAATTGAGAAAGAAATCCAATTTGCCTGGCATATTTTTTACTTTAGGTGACTGAAAAGGCAATGCAAATCACTGAAAAGGGGAATGTAGGAGGAGTGAGAAACTAGGTTTCTAGATGACTTAAAGGTGTCAGGATAGCCGAGTGGTCTAAGGCACTAGACTCAAGCTTTGCTTCCAGGTGACTTAAGTTTTTAAATCAAAAAAAAGTTTCCATCTATAAGACTTATATCCTAGTTTTAATCCATAACTAAATGTGCAGCTATGGCTACATTCCTTATGATATGCTTTTCACAAAGATCATGCTACTAACGCACTCTCATTAGATATGGCAAACATTTCGATGCTAAACAAAGGCAAACTTCATTTGCAGAAAAATAAGTCTGTCTTCCTTTGGAAAATGTAACTGTTAAACTAATGTTTATGTGATCTCGAACATGGCAAAATTAACTATCAGATAATTTTCAGTATCTGTAAAAAATGTATGTTTTAAAGGTAGGTACTCTGGATATCAAATCCTTAACAGAGCTAAATTAGTAAAGCTTCCAAATTTCAAAAATTTACCTGTAGAGCATGACATTGTATGGTAGGAAATGAGGCAGCAGGCTCTTAATTATACGTATAGGAAGCCAAAGCATCAGGAGGACAATGGAGCCGAAGACAATCTGCAGTAAGAAAAAGGGCATACTTCATTGTAAATCGTTTCTGTAAGAATTTCTGAACATACTCAAACAATATGCAATCCAAGTCTATACCCACCCAGGGCCTACAGTGTTCTCACTCAACACACTCACTATACTTGATCACTGTGTAAAGAATGCATTCCTGAATGAGATGGCTACCCCTCTGTCTGTCTATCTGTCTGTCTGTCTCTACTAATCACTGCATGGGTATGTGAGGGGAGAGCTAGAAACTCACCATGAAGGATCAGAATTGTCTGCAACTTAATAAATCATCTGTAATCATTAGAATATGTAATCCATATTAATGGCTAAAAAGTTTCCAAGAGAGTAATACTGCTCTTAGAATTTTATTTTGGAAAAACTTAGATTTGACTAGCTAATTTCTTCTTCTAGATGGGAAAGAAACTTAGACCCTCTGTTAAGAGTTTTGGTTTTTTTTAATCCTCACCCAAGGACGTTTTTTAGTTGCTTTTAGAGAGAGAGAAACATCAACTGGTTGCCTCCTGTATGTACCAGGGATCCAACCCACAACCTTTCAGTTATGAGACAATGCTTCAACTAAGCCACACACACTGACCAGTACAAGAGTTTAATTTAGAAGCTATTAACAAGTCTCCATTGCTTTAATGCAAATTAATTTTAATTCAGAAACTCATAATTTGGTAATTAAGTATACTACTAAAGTAACAGAAAGTCTTTTTGTTTTAGTAAACATTTTATTAAATTTATCAAAGAAACCAGTAAAACTGCTATTTTATCTTCGTTTTCTTAGATAAGTTCCTTTAACATTTCATATAGTAAGGGCTTGGTGATGATGAACTCTTTTTAACTTGACCTTAAGTAAAATGACAGCAAACTCACAATTATTAACAACCACATCTATAACAAAAACAAACTAAGCAAACAACTAAAACAGGAACAGAATCACAGAAGCGGAGATCACATGGAAGGTTAACAACAGGGGAGTGGGAGGAAGAGAGAGGGGGAAAAGGTACAGAGAATAAGTAGCATAGATGGTAGGTAGAAAATAGACAGGGGAAGCTATGGTAGCTTGGCGAAGCGGTCTAAGGTGCTGGATTAAGGCTCCAGTCTCGGAGGGGACGTGGGTTCGTATCCCACCACTGCCAGAAAATAGACAGGGGGAGAGTAAGAATAGTATGGGAAATGTGGAAGGTAAAGAACTTATAAGTATGACATATGGACATGAACTAAAGGGGGGGAATGTGGGTGGAAGGAGGTGTGCAGGGTGGAGGGGAGTGAGGGGGGAAAATGGGACAACTACAATAGCAAAATCAATAAAATATATACATATAAATCAAAAACTGCTATTTAAGAACTGCTATGTTTGAGCCTATGTTTCATAGGTTACTTCAATCTACTGTACCAGTCCCCTGATCCCCCACTAAAAAAGTCTAAAGGGTAGCACACTTTATTTCAAAAACAATAAAAAGGCATACTTACCACTGACAAAATAAATCTTCGGAGATGCCTATAAATGGGCAAATGTATCATTTCCTGTACTGGATTAAAATCTGGGTCATTCAAATTCCTTAGAAACCATAAGACGCCAGGTCGAAGTACCTGCAAACATATTTTAAACACTATAAATACTCAGCAATGTCTTCAAGGTTCTGTATATGAGCTAAAGCATTAACAGAAAAATAAGATCTTAAAATTACTTTGGCATCTTAAAAAAATAGGACCCAGAAAATTCATATGGCTTTCCTGGGAAAAAATAAGTTCCTAAATCAGAATCTTTAATAAAAATTATTTTGTGTTTGACATCCTATAATGCTTTTAATTATTTAATGAAAAATACATGTTTTAAAGGGCAGTTTGTCAAATTTAGATCTCCTAGATTAAAAAAAAACCTATTTATTTATTTAGATTTTATTTATTTACCTTTAGAGGTGGAGGGGAAGGAGAGAGGGAGAGAAATATCAATGTATAGTTGCTTCTGGTGCATCCCCTGCTGGGGACTGGCCTGCAACCCAGGCATGTGCCCTGACGGAATCAAACCGCAATCCTTTGGTTTACAGGCCTGTGCTCAATCCACTGAGCTACACCAGCCAGGGCGAAAAATAAATATATTTTTTTAAACTGTCACTATATTGTATCATTAGGTTGCAATTTTAAAATGTCCTAAATAGAAGATTTGATTTGTCTTACACTTTCTGGGAAGAGTCATTTTAATTAAGAAGCCTACCACTTCTCACTATACATCTAGATTTTACTACCTCCATCTTTTCCCTTCTCTCAGTGGAAATCATCCACTCAACAGTCTGTGGGTAATGGGGCAATGAATGGATAAGTCTGGGTATTAGTCCTGGGTGGTCGAAACTCACTGAGTTATGCTATATAAAGCCTCTCATATGCCCAAACTCTATTTCTCCAGCTTCTAAACAATGGGGTTATAATGTATGACCTCTAAGGTTTCACCTAACTTCCAAATATTAGGATTCTGTGTCAACAAAAAGACACATAGATAAATTGAAAAAAATTCGGTTTATACATTTTATCACTTAACAACGTAATTTAGAGAGCATGTATAATTACAATTTTTTAAAATTATTAATTTAGTCTCAATCACTTGTTTCAAAGAAAGAATACAAGCTTAATATGAAAACAGAATTTACTAAACTTATAAACTTACACTATATAATTCAGGAGAACATGCTGGCCCCCAGATCCCCCCCTCAACTCTTCAAAACTTTCAACTAGCAAAATACACCAAGAATAGCATTAAGCCTCTATGCTATTAAATTCCATTCAAACTGGATTAGTCAGCCTGCTCCTTCAGGCCCTTCCTTGTACATCTCCATTGCCACTCTCAAAGCTCTCACTAAAGGGTAAGCTGACTGGTTCTACAGTTGTATTCAACCCCAGGATATAAAATCAAGGAGAATGGGGATCGTCTCTTTGCTTTCACTATTACCCCAGCAGACAGCACAGTGACTAACACAGAGCAAGTATGCGGTAATATTGAGGAAAGGAATGCATAGCAACCAGTACACTAGTCAGTTTCATACTTCTTATTGCACCAAAATGACTGAGTATGCAATGTATACTAATCAAATACTGACCTCACTGTCACTGTCTTCAAACCAGTAAAGACTGTATTCCAAAAACACATTAGTAAGGTACCCATCTAGCAAGTGAACTGGAAAAATAAAGGACTTTCACTCCAATTCTACACTTAAAGTGCCCGCTTCAAGACCATTTTACATATCTGATCCTATATAAAACCATAACCTTTGGGTATTTCCAGCACTATATTTCCTTGGAGGAAGTCCAAGACAGGCTCAGACCTTATAAAATTCCAGGAATTTGTACTAGAGGATGGCTAAAAGTAAAATGTGTGTTTTTGTTTAACTTTTTCTCCTCAGTCTACTCATCTGTCAAATTTGTAACTAATTATAGGCAGAAATACTAAAATATGTCAATTTTTTCAGACAAATGACTGAAAACAATTCAAAGCAATTAAGCCAAACTCATCTATCGGTTATTACATCTGAGAATAAAACAGAGAAAATTATTTAGTTAGAAAATCATAGCCTCTGAGGCACGACTTGTGGTTAAGCAAAGTCCTTTTCGTGAATGTATGGCACCGGCACTTTCCTGCAGAACTCACCTCTCTCAGTAGGAGAATGAAGGAGGCAAAGTAGAACACGTACACCATCCCCACTAGCCAGTGCAGAAACATGGTAGTGCCTGGTGCTGACTGAAAGCTCAGTTCTCGATCTTTCAGAGTAGCATCAAACATTTCCTAAATCAAAACAGGACAGGTAAGCAAGAGTTGTAGCACCTACATTTGCCAAATTAACACCTCCATTTTCTAGGAAGTGAATAAAAATTACTATGCATATAGTTTTTGTGTTCTGGGGCCACAGTTCTCTTAAGACCACTTCAAGGTATCACAAAAGATAAATGATATAAGGTTAAATACTACTTCAAAATGTATATGACACTTCAAAATTTTTAAATATAAATATCAAGACTGAAAAACCAATTGCTAAGTAAAAACCATACTAATACTACCACTGTAAAAAAATAATTTTTGGTTAACATAGTATCTTCTTTGCTTAGTTACAGGTCTGCATTCATGACAAGTTTTAATAGTAAACTATGGAAGAAAATGTTATCCCAGAACCAAAGGTAGCTTTTCTACATATAAAATATTTTTGAAAAGTCAGTAATTGATTATCACTGATGGCCACTAAAGATTATATAATAAAAAATGAGCATCTTAGTTAAAACAAATGGCTAGGGTTGAATTTACCAATACAAAGACTGTCTTTTTATCAGATTGCTCTTTTTATGTATGTCTTGGCATTAGTGTAACATTCAGAACAGTGAAATAAGAAAATTCTCCATCAATTATTAGTAAGGTTCCAGCGTAAGGTTTTGATACGCTGACATCAAAAATCTGCACAAAGTCTCAAAAAAATCAGGTACTCAAGGAAAATTAGCTTGAAGACTCCACCATGATACATTCTCAGAAAAAAAATAACCCAATTATTATTAAATAGTGGCTTTCCTTTAAAAGAAACCCATTCTATAGATGTCTTTTCTGAAGCCTTTAAATGATTTGATTATAAGATAATAAATAATAAACTCACCAGGGAACAGATATCCAGCCACCAGCCACAAATGAGAGGGAACACTCCAATTTCTACCACCACTAGCAAAGAGACCTTAAGCAGAAACAAAAGTCATCAATATCGCCCAAATGGGGATAAATCATTTCCAGCTTTAACTTATAACAACAATTACCTTAACAACAATATAGCAGACTCCCAGCAAGCGACGAGACCTATGAAATTTAACAAGAGTTGCCAAGCCCTACAGGATCTAGTCAAGGAAAAACGAAGCATTTCAAGTTACACCAAAACATAATAATTTAGGTAATGGTTAATATTACTTAGCAGACAGAATTTATTTCATATTTTGTCTTCCCTTATCCTCACTACAAATACCTTTTACTAAGAGGATTAAGGGAAAACAAATAGTTTTGTCAGTAACAAGACTAACTCTTTGGTATGAATAATATCACTAAACACCCAAGTTGGTTCATTAAAGGATACGTGACAAATTATCAGTGTTATTGCTAATAGTATATACCCAACTATGGTTGTGATTAGGCCTTCGAAATGAGATGCTTGAACCTGGAAATAAGAAAAATAAATCATTTTCAACTGCACCATATGGCCTCCACCCCAGTTTAAGAATACATTGAACAATTCTAGTAGACTAGAAGTGAACCACCTAGGCAATTTACAACTAGAAAACAACCAGGAAATCCCCTTTGGAAACCAGATTCTCCCACTGATTGTTATGCAGTATAAAAAGATAAGGAAAAAATTAAAGAATAATACTTTATTCAAGCAGACAAAATAGAGTGAATTAAATTTTACAAAAATGAAGAAGAAGCTGTAATGCTCTAAAGTGAACTTGCTAAGAGCTGAGCACTAAAAGCAACAGCACATTGCCCAAGCCGTCCCCCTGTCCAGTGCATCACAGCCATCTCACTTCCTACCACCGGAAGGCACTATTTAAATTTCCCTTGCTCTTCTAATCTGTCCCATTCTCGATTTACAGAACCAAGAATTTGGAAAGTGACAAGTATTGCACATATTTTTGGTTCCTGAATTTCAGATAGCAAGTGGCAATAGTTTGGAAAGTCAAAATTTATCAAAGAATTCATCCTAACTTTTCAAGTCTTTGCATTCAACTAGTGAGAATTTGGAGAGCTGTTATCAAATATTGAAAACACCTTTGCCCTTTCGGAACACTTCAAAATGTGCTCTCTCTCAGGATTCCTGTACACAAACTGAACAGCGTAGCTAACTAGGTCAGCTCTTCCTTAAAAAGCTAAGTCCTTCTGTACCCCTACCAAAACAGTTGTCCATCAATATCTGGATAGTTGTCCATCATCCAGATATTTATCCACCTCTGACAATGATAAACTGTCAAAAATAAAGCAAATTCTTTAGAAAACTCTACAGCCCATCATTCCAATATTGACTAACCTTTAAAAAAAATCAACTGACGTACTATTATTTATCTAAATTCACTAGGGTGAAAAGGGAGGGAAGGGTACAGAGGTTCATTGGAATGGGTCATAAATCAGCCGGCAAGAAAATTTCCCCATGAATGCCTCTGGTCCACCCAACAAGAAAGAAGACAGTGCAGCATGGGATCTGAGAGCACATCTTCCTTAGCTGGCAACATAACCTCCTGTGTCTTGATTCATTATCAATTTTTAAAGAAAAGAATAAGACAGTGCTGGGTAACTATTCCTTTGTATAAGGCAGATTAAGAAATAAATGAACTCTTCACAATATTATTAATTGCTCAGTAAATATCAAATTTGGGGGGTTATCAATGAAAGTAAGTTTACAAAAGTATTATACTCACGTGTTCTTCAAATCCCAAACCAACAAGGGAGAAATGACCAATGTGGTAAGGGCAAAATGCTACAAGGGAGGAAAAACAATGAAAACTTCAAAATCAAAACAATGAACACTCATATTACCAATCTCCCACTAAAAGGAACCAAGGCTTTTTTAAAAAATGGACCATTCCAGAACTGGAGCTAAAAACAAGTATTTCCTGGGACAGTCTTTATAACCAAAGAACAACAAAGTTATCAAGGTCTAATAGCCTTACAGCAAAGGATCCAGGAACCACTTTGCCTAAAAAGAAGGTTTCACAGGCAAATAAAAAGACATGACCATCAAAAACAGTGACCCAAACCAATGAAAACACACTTAATACATAGAAATCCATTAAGTTCATTACACTCAACAAGTGGGAGGCCAAACAAAAACAAAAAGGAAAAAAACAACATCACAGAAAACACTTTTATCACCTATGGAAGTAGTTAGCTCATCAATTCCTTACCCTGAAAACTGACATTTAAAGGGAAAGAACTGCTCACCTGTCCTGCTGCTTCTGAACAGTTCAGGTTACTAAACAGCTCTAGCTAATAATAAGTTCTTCTTTATAGAAAAGCCAGTCCATAAATGTGAAAAATGACAATTTAAAAAGAACCATTTTGAACTGCCTAATAAATTATTTCAGGCAAGTATCATCAAGGGATAATAAAATCAATAGGTCAAATGTTGATGAAACACTAGATGTTTTCATGATACGAAAATTCCCTGCCCTGGCCAGTGTGGCTCAGTTGGTTGGAATTTTGTCCCATGGACCAAAAGGTCAAAGGTTCAATTCCCAGTCAGGGAACCTACTCAGGTTGCCCAGTCAGGGCATGTACAAGAAGACAACCAACTGATGTTTCCTTCTCTCTCTCTCTAAGCAATGAAAATGAAATGTCCTTGAGTGAGGATTTTAAAAAATGTTTAATAAATAAATAACATGAGGCCAGCATTAAAAAAAATACTACCCCCACACATTACTTTCTGATGGTAAATTGAAAAACGAAGCCTACTAACAGAGGCTTCATGATGCTATCATGGGAACCGATGAGAAAGGTGGAGAACCAGACACCACAGGTCGCCTAATACGTTGTTACTACTAGGCAAAGCACCACCAGCTGAAAGATTTGTCCCAAACATGTTGAACCTGAATCTATTCAGGCCCTTGGACACAACAGAAGCAAGGTAACAAACATCATCAGGAAGCATCTGGACAAATACAGAACGTGAGGCACTTAGAGGGCAGCTGACCTAAGTCCCTTGAACAAATCAATGGCAAAAATGGGGGAGGGGTAGAAGAATATTCTAGACCAAAAGGATTAAGAGCCAAAAGTAATGTCTAGACCTTATCTGGATCTTCAGTCAAACAAACCAACTATAAAATGACATTTAAAGGACAATCTAGGGAATTTCAATATGTTAAATTGCTAGGAATATTAAATTTTGGTGGTTTTTCTAAAGTGCGGTGATGATATTATGGTTAAATAAGAAAATATCCTTAAAATTTTCATAGCAAGAATTTTTATAGTCTCTTTTCCCTGTCTTTCTTGCTGTATTAATAAAAATTTTAATTTGTTCTTAATAATAAAATTTAATTATCTTTTAATTACACCAAAAAATGAACAGTGTAGATTAGAGAAGTAGAGAAGGGAACTCGACCAATAAAAAAAAAAAAAAAACATTAGAGTGAATCTGTAGAATCTGTCTGCCGAACAGTTTTGGTCAAGTAATCTAAGGGTAGAAATTTATTTATGGGTCTAAGATCTATTTTGAATTTATTTACAAATTAGACATGTATATTATTTTACTGATATATTGTATATATTATAAAGCACAAGAAACTTTTAAAAAGAAAAAACGTATACAGAATTTTTCCCATTTTGTTCTCATACCCAACTCTAAGGATGACTTAAGAAGGTCCCTGAGAAAGGCAAACTTTCAAGTTTCATCTCTATTTGTGTATATAAATGTTAACCTATCAATTGTAACAATTAATTTCTATCCTATTCCACACAATTACAGATAAAGGTCAGTTTCTCAGAATCATTCCCTTCTATTAGGACACAGCAGTGCTATAAGGTGATACTTCTGCAAATACATGACCACAAGAGTTAAAATGCCGGAGGACAACTGCAGTAGAGCAACCAAAGTAGGAAAAAAACATATGTGTTTAATCCCAATGACCTAAAAGGAGAAATACAGTATATTCCTAAAAAAAAAAAAAACTGTTTCATTTCAAGAGATCCCTAAGTATAATGTATTTTAGTGTACTAAGACAGAATTTTTCTTTATAAAAGCTTATATAGGCTTAGGAGATTGGATTAGAAAAATATTTATTTAATAATATTTCCTTTATGTAAATAGTTATTTCTATAAATCAGGTTTTCAAGGTGACTTGTTCCTCCAAACATTAATTTAGCATTAATCTTTTCTTACAAGAGCAAAGACAATTCTACTGGTCATTTTTTTCTCAAGTAAAATTTGGTCAAAATCAAAACAGTTTCAATTATTTACACTCTACATATCAATTATTTTACATATGAAAAATAAACACAGAATAATCTACAGATACATTTTTACCCCATATACAAGGGGAATAACAAAGAATGAGCTTCCTATTAATTTGCATCATCTTTTTTGCACCATATTTTGTTTCAACTAGTTACCTATAATTATATTTTACTCTTTACCAATAATATTCAGAAATCATTTTTGTTTCATCCTCAATTTACTATTGAGTGTCTTTGTGACCACATGGCTTCCGTCCTGTTGAAAACAACTGCTTTCTGGGTCACAACATGGTCCCCAACACTAAACAAATAACTTGGAATTCAGTGGAAGAGCCTTTGGGAAATCTACTCCTCCCTCCTCAGTCCATCTGAGGAGTAACTCACCTGCATTAAAGGAAGGAGTTTCTCAAAAATCATCTGTGGAGAGATCTGTAGTCGGAGGGCCCTCCAAGGAGATACAAGTCATAGCACAGCCCAATAATAACCTGATTTTATCAGACTCCACCTTCTCTCCTTTGAGAAACACAGGGATGGAATTCTAAAGTCTTGGTTTACTTGATTTAGTTAACCTTTCCCAAAGCAGAAAACCTGTCAACTGCATTTCCTTAATCTTGTCTTCCTTTCTCTAATTACTCCAACACACATGGGGAACTCATGTGTGTTGTTACAGAATCCTCACAGCTGTAGTCATGAAAGTATCTGGAAGTGACTTTACATTTACTTGAATTAGTTCTAAAGGAAATTCACACTTGGAAAAGGGTTACTGTCTTCCCTCAAGCCTACATCCACCTCTGGTGACAGCTCCCAAGCTAGGGTCTCTGGTAAGACCTCGGTCAGGATTTTGAAACATGGCACCAAAATCTTCTACCATAGGGAAGGGACACAGATAATCAGCACAAAATTAATTCCAGAGACGGAATATTGTATATTCTCAAGTCAGTCAAACTAGCTTCTACAAAGAGACAGAAATGCCCAACAGAAGCAGAGATGGCAAGTAACCACAGGTTACTAAAGTCAGTGTTGCTTAGGAAAGAAAGTATCTGTACAGAATTCCTATACAGGATACTATCTAAAACTGTTCCATATATTCCTGTTAAAAAACTAAACAAAAACCTATACAAGAAGGCTCCTAGAAACTAAATGACCATAATACAATAAATAAAAGCATAAACACCACTTACCAAAAACAAGAATGAACAGTGTATTTAATGACACCACCCAGAAGACATGTTCCTAAGGAAAAGAACATTAATAAAACACATTCAATTCCTATTTGATATATGTTTAGTCTCCTCTACTTCTTCAATTAGAAGACTGAAATTTTCACTCTATAATTGAGACTTAATTCCAAAAATTATGTGCAACTTTAAATTTTTCATTAGATAAGTCATAGAAATAAATAATACAATTCAAAGTTCGTAATGTTACATGTAGGAAAAAAAATCAAAGAAATTAATCCATAAACATTTTCTCTTCAGAAATTAATAACCCACCACAAACTATATTGAGTTGCATAAATAAATGCCAGACTGCATTAAGTCAAACGACACTGAAAAATTCCACGGAAGATTTGAAAACCACAATAAATTCCCAACAACATATTAATGTAAAAATGCACAGTGCTTCTTTCAGTGTCTATTTTGTTCTCATGACTTCTGCAAGGTCTTCTCTGGTCCCTTTTCTCCCTATGGTATCCTGGCTTTCTTTGCTCCTGCTTTAGAATACTCATTCTCACTGGGCCACTGATCCACTTCCACAGTCATGTATTTTCACCTCCAAGATGACTGCCACCATCTATTCCTCCAGCTATGTCACATATACTTTAGTCACATTCTGTGCTGACACCATAAAATCCAAGCCTATCTGTCTAGGCCTACCACCTACTGCCCCAACAAGTTAATGATTCTTCCATAAGGGCCAACACTCTTAAGATTTTCTTTTTAGGAAAATTATTCTAATCAAGTCCCCAATCTGGTACAAATCCTTCTTCTGGTAAGAAGAGTGAGTTTTCTAAGAGATGACTGTTATATTCTTACCATGCCAGCTCAAGTCCCTTGATTATTTTCAGTTTCTCTGCCTTAAGAGCTCCCAAACTGTTCATATCCCCTAACATCCTTTGTGCCTCAATCTCTAAGTTATCTTATCTAAATTATTCCTGCTGACAAACTCCACTAAGAAACACCTAACCAAGCCCTCTTCTGTAGCACTGTGTCCTATGTGCACTTTCTGTCACTGAGTCTTTAACACATAGTGCCTCTGAATTGCCTTGTTCACATGGTCATTTCTCTCTACTAAACTATAAAGCATCTTTGAGTATAAGGTCCTAATTTCATTAATCTCTGAATCTCCCAGTATCTACCACAATAGCTGGCACACAGTAGATACTAAAAATATTTTTCCATAAATGAAGACATCCTATAAATGGTTTTTTTCCATAAATTAGAATGGGCTTGAGTCAACACCACTGCCTCAATGACTTCTGTCACTCACCTATGAGGGACTGACAAGGTAAGAGATATAAATGAGTATGTAGCCAAATAACATACCTTCTATACTGACTGTTCAAACTTTGAATAGGAGCTCATTAACATCACATTCTCACTCATCTATGAATTACCATCAGGTACATTCCTCAGTATAACTACTAACTTCAACTTCCTATTGAGGAAGAAGCCAACTCGGTGGACAGCAGAGCAAACAGACTTATTTGGGTCTTTGATGACACTGTTGGGCTTCTGGATCAAGCCCATCCTTCTTCTGGACTCACGTTATGGTTTTGGTCACTGGGGGTTCTCCTACCTGCAGCCAAAGTCATCTTGGTGCCCAAAACCACTCAAAATCCCAAAACCAAGTGATTTTGTATTACAGAATCTTTAAAAAGTTTTATTTCCCCTTTAAAGAATAGGTTTATTAAAGAACTGTTCTGCACCTTGAGCTGTACTCTTTATTAACAACATAAAGATGGGTAGGATTCAGCAAAAGGTGAAAACCTATGATAAGCCTGGGGCTCTCCTTGTGAATATTGCAAAACTGCTCCATTTTCACCAGCGCGAGCATTTAAACATCATAAGACAGAACTTTAAAAGACCAAGTTCTTAACTTCTATTCATTTTGTATTTCCTTTTCTTTTCTAAAAGTCAAATATTTAATAATTTCCTTTAAATAGTATTACTTTTATGCTTTGCCAATATTTTCAGTGCACATAACAAACTTACTTCAACATACCCAGTAGTCAAAAATCAAGGGCATTTTGATCTTTAGTATAAAAAAGCCAATGCATATTGTAATTTGAAACATTTGATCATTAACACAAATGATTAAGTCACAATTCTATTATTAAAAAATATTAGCTTTACTTACTAGAAAAACTAGTGATCCATCAAGTCCTAGCATCTAAAATAGACAATAATATGCATTAATTCAAGATAAAACAGGATTTTTTTTCTATTTATCAAAACAGCTCATTTTCCTTTTAATATCTTTAATGTAATCCTTACCCACTGCTTTCTAGCCTATAATTTTCAGAGAGTAAAAAATTCCTGTACATGGGAGTTTTATACAGGGTCCAGCAGAAGTAAGGCCTACCTGAGTGTGGTTGGTATGGTAATAACATGGGTGTAATTTATAGTTTTAATTTGAACATTTCACCTAAAATGTCATACGGTGCGCTTGAGTGTGATATTGTCCTGTTACAGAATTACATGCTTATGATTTTGTAATAAGAAGGGAACTTCGCTTGTGCCAGACTCTGTATTTTGGGTCTCCTTTTAATTCAAATCATGGTTTTCAAGTCAAAAAATTCTACCTGGGGTTTCACTCTTACATTAGTTATGAAACCAGTCAAGATCTCATGATACAATTCTATATTGTCAACTGAAGCACCAGAATGAGACTTAAAACTGTTACTTCATTTTTTGAAAGTCAACAATTTCAGGTTTAACTTTCCCTAAGTATAGCAAAGTTTATTTTAAACACAAGAAGATAGAAAAACAGTTATCAGTAGATCTGTATCATGTTTCTAGTATTTATGATACAAAAATATCACTTAATTTTCTCTAGAAATTAAAAGTTCTATTGTAAGTAGAACATCAAATGTAAGTACAAAATTGGCATATAAATCTAAATATGCCCAACTTTAGAATTAAAACACTGATGCTTGACAGAAAAAAGTCTTACTCACTCTTTCCCACGTAAGCTCTTCTGCAGCTCGGTCCCACTCTAAAGCATTCCAGTTCATGTCGTCTGGAAGTAAAATTGAGTTTAAAGATTACTGACAGGACTTGATCTATAAATAATAAAATGCACCCTCTAATTCAGTTTTGTAAGCTGTTGTTGAGAAGCTAAACCACATTTAAAAAATTTTCCATATGAGTATTTGCTTGTTAGGCAATAAATAAGAATACATATACATAAATACAACATATAAAATAATTAAGGTGATTCTAGTACATGGTAAGTACTAGAAAGGAAATAAATAGGATTACGTGAAAGAGAAGAATTCAACACCTCTGAATCAGGAATGACTCTAGAAGATTTGTGAAAAGAAGCCAGGAGACTAGAATTCTCTGGGCAAGGAGAAGGCAGAGATATAGTATGAAAGTCAGACAAGGATTAGATCATGTGAAAGGAATGTGAAGCCTAGATTTTATTTATTTATTTTTTTTAGTATCTTGGAAAACCACTGAATATTTTTAAAGACAGGAGAGCAATCTGACTCTGTGTGGGGCAAGAATGAAAGAAGGAAGACCAGTCAGGAGGTAATATATTAGCCTGAGACAGAAATGGTAAGAAAGGACTAGGGTAGCAGTAGGCTGCATTCTCAGTCTTTGAACTGATACTGGCCTCTCCCTGGCAAAGGCCCCATTGCACAGCGCACTTCTCTTCCTTCAGGTCACTGCTCAAATAAGAGTTACTGTGAGCTACTGGGACATCTTGTCTAAAGAAGTCTCCCCCCAGTAGCATCCTCAGAGCAACCTGCACAATGTTCATCACAATGTGTAATGATAAATTTGCTCACTTGGATATTCACTGCTAGCCCAGAAAAACTCCACAAAGGCAGGCCCCAGTGTTTGAGTGCCTGGCACACAGGAACACTCAGATATTAGCAATATCAAGTGGGCCAAGAGACAATGCAGTGCTTTACAGGAAGACTCTGGCTAGAAATAGAAAAAAGGAGGCACTGAGCTACTAACAGCCAACTGAGGGAGGGGCCTAGTCTCAGACCTCCTTTTACACTGTAGTTACACTGCTGGAAAAGGAGAGACTGGTTTCTTAAGATTGCATCTAACCTACAGCGTACACTTCAAATTCTTCTATGATACTAAAAGTACTGAATAGAATGGTAAAAGAATAAGATGAATCTGTTATCAAATTCCTTCTTAAAAAAAACTAGGAACTGTACCAACTTACAAATACTTTCTTCCTATCCATTCTATACAAGTTCTGCTGAAGTAAGATTTTCTTTCGAGATTTTATATATTTATTTTTAGAGAGATGGGAAGGGAAGGAGAAAGGAAGGAAGAGAAACATCAATGTGTGGTTGCCTCTCACACAATTCCAACTGGGGACCCAGCCTTTAACCCAGGCATGTGCCCTGACTGGGAATCAAACCAGCGACTCTTTGATTCACAGGTCCACGCTCAATCCACTGAGCTACACTAGGCAGGGCTGAAGTAATATTTTAAAACACAAAATGAACCCTGCTTCATAGGAAAAAAAGCATATCCATACACAAAAGTTTGCCAAAATAAAGTAAAAACAGGTTAAAACACAATTTTAAACCCACTAAATTTTGAAAAGTCCAATCCTTCTCCCCGTGACAGTCTGGGAATGGACTCATGGTAGAGAAAGAGGGTTAAGAACAATCCAGCAGCCATTACCCTGGGCCCCATTGTTGGCTTCTGCTGCATCTTCCCCGCCTGCCTCATCTTCCTCCTCATTCTCTTCCTCCTCCTCTTCTGCCTGATCATCCTGGGCATCCGGGTTTTCCCCCACCACCACATTCTCAGCTGGTGGGTTGGCTGGCTGGTCAGGGGCAGCATTTTCAGCACCATTTCCTCCGGCTGGAGCCTAAAATGACAAGAGCCCAGACATTTAGCTAACTTGTCTCAGTTTTGCTTTATTTCCAAATCAAGCTCTCTCTTCTAAAAAAATCAAACTATCAAACAAACACAAACTATTAAAATTCAAAAAAAAAAACCCACCTACCAAAGTCATTTTTTCTAAATGTATCTTATTTTGGATCAACTTGATAGAGAAGGACATAAACTCACTTAACAGTATATATATCCACTCAGTATAATTTAGGGAGTACCATTTCATAAAGCATCACAAATAATGAGTTAAACATCTGACTACTGTGAATATATCATTCCATACATAATACTTCTTTAGAAGATAACTCCTATCTTTAATGATCACCTCAAGGATAAAAACATATATATTTATGGATCTATTTGTTTCTTTATACACATAGAGATATAAAACTTCATTCTCAGTTAACAGTTAAACACTTGAAAAAACATAGCTCTGTAGGTAAAGCTGTCCATACAGACTTTATCAGTTCCCATATGCAACTCCCTCTGGCTCTTCCTGAGTGCAACTACCTACCAAACAAAGACATAGTTATAGTTAATTAAGACACTCAACTCCCATTAAATTAATGGAGATTTAAGAAGAACATTAAATGCTTCAAAACATGAGGTCCAATAATAAAAGTATTAACGGTAGATAAGAACAGTGTCCTTTCTTTATAACCCCGTTTTCATATGTATGATTTTCCAAGGAGAAGTTGCACTCTTACCTAATTCTGTAGAGAAAACAACATGGCAGAATTTGATGAAATCAATCTGCACACTGACAAAAGCAGGTCATTTCATGAAAAATTAAATTGTTAATTTTCATTCCAAGTATCTTACAATTTTTGTGTAACAAAATTTTATGAAGTATAGATTGTTTTCATATGTAAGTACTTAATTTTTTTACATTTTTAACCCCATCATTTCTCAGTGAGCAAAATACTAAAAATAATTTGTTCTCCTTCTCTTTCTTTCTTTTTTTAAAGACAGGGAAGGAAACATAAGTGTGTGGTTGCCTCTTACATACTCCCCAATGGGGACCTAGCCTGCAACCCAAGTATGTGCCCTGACTGGGAATCGAAGCAGTGACCCTGTGGTTCACAGACCAGTGCTCAATCCACTGAGCTATACCAGCCAGGGCTCTCCTTCTCTTCTTAATGCCTCTAAGCAAGTGCTCTAGCATCTAAGATTGTCATCTCTCATAAAGAAAAAGTAAAACTGAACATCATTGTTATAGTGTCCCAATGTTTTTACTTTTGGTAATGTTCCAGCTAGAAACAGCAAAGACAAGGCATTTTATATACAAAGAAACTGATGAACAAAGAGGGTAAGCTGCCTCCTTACTGTTACATAGCATGTCAGAAGCATGCAGAAGTTTGTGTCTTAACTTCCAGGCCAGCATTAAGCAGTTAAACTAGGCAAAGGCCATGAAAGAGTACTTTAGTACACCTCTGATGTGCTCCCAATCTTGCTAGAAATTTATGAGGCCAAATCGCAGCAGCTTTCTTCTTTTTTCACATCTCCCTTCACCTTCTCACAAACTTCACTATTCTGCCTTGCAATGAGGGACGTAGGACCATTTCACTATTCTCCTTCACAATGAGGGACATAGGAGTCAAGGATGTGGGTCTTAGAAGGTGACAATCCTCATATCTTGCCCCAATAAAATGAACTCAAGGGTGAGGGGAGTTACCTCATTTTGGTGGTGTCCAGCAGCATTGAAGGGTGGAGCGGCATGTTCCAACCAAATCGGTGCTCCCCCGTGGACAATCTGCTCTCGCAACCACACCAGGCTGATGAATGCACACAATGTGCACGTCACCACAAAACAACCCTGCAAACAATCTGCCAATAAATTGTCCCTAGTAAAAAATAAAAAAATTATATGAAATTACTGCAAAGAACACCTAAGAAAACCAAACAAACTAAAGCTAGTTTCATTAGCTAAAACATTTCATTTTACACTAAAATCTCAGAAAAATATCCAGAAAACTCATGATTTTCTGGGTGAAAATCAGTTTCTCAAAAAAATTTTATTTTTGAGGATGATGAAAATCTATCTTATAAGCTGGCCAAATATACTTATTTATATATATATTTTTAATATATGTGTATATACTATAGCAGGCAAAGAATAATATCAGAACCAAACAGACATGAGCTATCCACTGACTGAACATGGCTTAGAAGCAGGAAAGTGGCAAGCAAAAACCCAAAAGCACCCAAAACTAGACAAAGTCCAAGAATGTAATTTACTAAAGATTAATGTCTGTTCAACCCTAAAAATTTCTTCGTCCTTATTTTATACACAAAATTTAACAAATGTGGTTAGCTGACACCTGAGCCTACACAAATGAAGAAAATCAGCAAATCAGAAAGGTGGAAAAGCACCCCCAGAAAGGCCTAATGACAACACAAAGAAAGGAGGCTAAAAACTATTCAGTATGCACATGTAAGACAAAGAAGTCTGTAACACACTTAGAAATCTGTCACTTAGAAAGCAGATTGGATTTTGATCTAACTGCCAAGTACAGCAAAAGTATATTGGGTCTAGTAGAAGTAATACATGCTTGAGTGTGGTTGGTAGGGTAATCAATCATACTGGTGTAATAATTTATAGTTTTAATTTCAACACTTCACCTTAAGTGTCATATGGTGTGCCCGAGTGTGATACTGTTATATTATAGAATTACATGCCTATGATTTTCTAATAAAAAATTTATAATAAAAACAGGGGCATTATTTGTGCTGGACCCTGTATTATAGTAGTTCAACAAATTCAGATACACAAAGTTTGGTTCCCTTGTAATCATACGTGAAAATATATGGAGTATTATGATACTCTTTCTTTTTTCTTTTCCTCTCTGAAGGGGCTTATTCTTCCCTAGTCTATGCCTGATTTCAGAATAATTCAAGAATAACTCAAGAATCTTGGTAGACTTTGGAAATCCATTGTCATAAAGGAATGACTTTCTGCCTCTACAGAAAACCTAAGGAAGGGTCAATTTGGGAGACCTTGGAGTAGCAGCTCCAAATTTAACTGATGCAGTCATTATTATCTGGAATCTTCAGAACAATCAAAAGAGTAATCTTAGTATTCTCCTTCTAAAGAACCCCCCAAACCATTAAAACTTTCACAGGCTGGACTAAATTACCCCTTTCTGTACTCCTTCCCTATCCACAGCAATAAGAATAACAACTGCCGTTGATTTTAAATGACACACTTTGTTGAGTCCTTTTCCCTCACAACTTGAGTCTGGGCTGGTTTTGTGAACTGCCTAGACAAAAGGTGATGTTCGAGAGCCTGGAAGAGAACTTGCTAACTTCCACTCTCACCCTTTTGGAGTGCTGCCCTGAGACATGACATAAAAAAGCGGCACTAGCCTTCTGGAATAAGAGACTACATGAAAGAGAACCAAGGCACCCCAGCTAGGGCCATATTAGATGTCCAACCCTAGTGAAACACATGAGTACCTAAGGCAAACCCAAAAGATGAACTGATCAGCTGAGCCCAGCCCAATATGCTGACCACCAGAATCATGAGCAAATAAAATGGCTATTGTTTTAAGCCACTAAGTTTTAGAGATGGTATACCTTAAACCATCCCTAAGTTCCATCCCTAACCACTAAGTTTAGGGATGGAAACTTAACCATTATGCTGTGCTCTGAGATGACCTGAAGAACTGGGCTACAGAATATGTAGCAGCTGCTATGTTATTAAGAAATTTTTTTAATAATTTAAAAATTTTTAAGAAATTTAAAGTAAAATTTCAAAAGTAAAATTAATACTATAGAGAAAATAAAACAGTTACTCAGGAAAAAAGTAATTCAGTTACAAATGTTTTCAGGAAAAAACTGGTTCAATTCTTCAAATTATAAAAGGCAACATGGATTATAAAATCAAACTATGTTTACAATTTCTTTTGACTATTCTCACCATGCCTCCAGCATTCCTCCCATGGGAATGAGTAGTATCATAAAAGCAATGCAGGGGGCCCACTAATCAACCAGGTCAGAGAAAAAAGGGGCATCTGCCAACATAAGGCAAGCAATAGTGAGCTTCTAATTTTACTATACATTAACCTAGTGCTCAAAATTTGCATAGTGTTTACATATACACACGTACCTCTGTTTATTAAGCAACACAGAGGGAAACTCAAGTCACCGTTTCTAGACAACTGAGATACTGACTTGGTATTACACTATATTCTCAAAACTACAATGATATTTGGATATTTAGCCGTGAACAAAATGGATCAAGACTGCCCTATCTGAAATGGTTTATAGATGTTAAAATACAACTTCCATCACTTTCAGCAGTCACCATTGCTTTTTTCTAACCACCCTTTGCTACTTCTGATATGCATCTTTGTTTTTTTATACACAACTCCTAGATGAAAGCCAGAGATGAACTATGTCATATACACAGCGATTCAATGATAACAGCTGAACCACTAAAGACTGATTTTTCTGCCTTCTAAAGACTGTGTACAGCTGAGATAAAAAAATATAATGTCTAGAAATAGGAATGTTGTCCAATTTGTTTCTATTGCGTCACTTCATAGAAGGTCTATATTTTTATGCAAAGGGTTGTCTTCTAACAATTTCTAACCTTTAAAGTGTGTCAAATTACTGATTCTCCTTTTTGTCATAGCCAATTAGTGCCCTCATTTCAAGGCCCCTGTCCACTTCTAAATATTACTTAATCAAAGCTGTTCTTCAATAATGAAAACAAAAAACAATTCTAATGTAAATAAGGTTGAAGTGAAAAACCTTTTATGTTGTCTGCTCCCTACACTGTCATAGAAACGAATGTAACAAGACTCACCCATTCTATCCAAAAAGAGATATAAGCAGCTGGTAGATGTCTTGCAGATACAGATAATGTTTCTAAGTATTTTCCACAATGATTAAAATAACGCAGACACAAAAGACTAAAAAGACGTCCTCCTCAATTTCTGTCCTGCGAGAAATGTAACAGACTCTCCTGTCTCTTCAGCTGCCACGTGGCTGGCTTACTTTGATGGTGCTATACTCTGAATGCTTCTGATCCACAGAAGTCCCACCACTGCTCTTTGCCTTTACTGACATAAGGATCAGAACACTAAGTAAGGACAGCTGGGCACAAAAGATTTAGCAAATCTGGTATAATCTTTTGTAGGCTCAATAATCTAATGATCTTGATACAGTCAATCATTTACAGCATTTCTAATTCTGACATCCATAATAAATAAAGCACACCTGATTGGTGTGGCTAAGTGGAATAAGTGCCAGCCTAAGAACCAAAGGGTTGGTGGTTCAATTCCCAGTCAGGGCACATGCCTGTGTGGCAGGCCAAGTCCCCAGTATGGGGCAGTGCATGAGAGGCAACCACACATTGATGTTTCTCTCCTCTTTCTCCCTCCTTTCCTCTCTCTAAAATTAAATTTTAAAAATTTTGTAAAAAAACTAGATTGTTTAAAAACAAATAAACATATATCTCTTTCCCAAGAAGTGCAATTACAATGTTTAATGTCTACGTAAGATACAGAAAAAAACAAGTGAACAAGTTTTTAGAGTTCATACTCAAATAATCACAAGGAATATTTTAAAAATAAATTTGAATTCAAATGTCTATACAGTTAAAAACACATTTAAATTAACTCTCCCCATGTGAATATAGTAGCATGTATACCACGTTACACAACAGCCTATAACAAGTTGTCTCTCTATTATAAAACAGTCCTTTAACACAGGTATGTTTTAAAACTAATAGCATTTGTGTGTGTGTGTGTGTGTGCACACACACAAATGTGAGAGAGAGGAGGAATTTCTACTGTACCTATCACTGTTAAAATAAGATATAAATATTGTATTTTTTTACCTCAGAACAGAATAACTTCTCCAATTATAACAAATACAGAGGAAAAACAAGCACAATCTACATACATCATGCAGCCTTCCACCATCACACGGTTCACACTTACGTGGACAGCATATCCAGAGGCAGTGTCAGTAGTGAGCTCACGGAGCCAGTAAACAAGCACTTGTAGATACGGCCTACCAAAAAAGGGCACAACAGTACACAGTCACAACTCCTGTCATGAATCACATAGTTAGCTGCTTATAGAGAACCTATCCACGTGGCAGTGATGAATGTAGCCCAGCCCAATTTGGAAAAATGATGGGGAGCAAGTCGGCACAGAGGAACCGGGCCCACAGATCAGTTTTCCCATGGGGAATCAGGCCTGCATTGTATCTAGGCTGTTTTGAGGCTTGCTTTTTGCTAAAACTCCCTCACTCTGAATTGAGGCAGCAAAGGTTTACTCCACATCTTTAAAGTAACTCCCTAAAGTCTGTGCTAACCTCCCAAATATGGGGTGTAACCAGTTCAACCACTTTTTTCCCTTGCATCTGCAACATTCCCTTCTTTGAAGTAATTAGCAACATTCTTTCCCCTGTTATATGTAAAAGGTCATCACCTAAAGCGAACCTGTGCATTGTAAATGAGGACCATCCTAGATACAATGTACCTAGAAAAGCAATAAAAGCTTGTCTAGGCAGAGGTAAGGGCCCTCTCTCACTTAGAGAGCAGCCATGCCAGCCCTTTCCTCCATAGGCTTCTGTAGTCTGTGTGAATTTGTCTGTCTGAGCCGTAACACAGACCCTGCTGGCTGAAGTCCGCATCAGTTGCTCATCTAAACAGAGGTGAAGTAACACCATGAATGCCACTGAAATAAACATTTAGTCTTTGCAAGGCTGAGTCTCAAAATACTAAACTTTTAAAAAAATAGTCAAGCATAAATATACTAACAGTGAAGATAAGTTACACAAATATGTTTAAAGTTTAGATTGTAGATTCCCTTGCTTGTTTTTATTGAAAGCTTACATTTCTGAAAAGACAAAAAAATCTAAGGTACAAATATCGCCGAAAACGATACGGAGAATTTTTTTAACCTAGAATTCTAAAACTCCTTAAATCTGGCTCATGAAATTAAAGGGTTTTGGTTTTGGAAGTACAGATTTTCTTTTAATTAAGAGGACTTCTCAACAGAGTATATGCTCCAATGCGGTGAACAGGAAACTAACAACTATTTTTTAAAAACATAGACTCAAGGGTCCTCGAAAAGAGAAAATCTTAAATCTGGCTATGAAGGGAAAAGACAAGGTATGGGTGAATGCACAGCCATCATCCCCCTACCCTCTCAGTCAGAAAAGGCAGGAATAGATTTGAAAGTGGGGGCAAAGAGGAAACAGTTGAAATTTCCTGTAAAACCAGAACCTGTATATTAGTTTAAACCTTCCCTGTAGCCTTGTATCAGAAATTTTCAGTGACTTGAATGGCACTTTTCAAAAGCCAAGTCAAAATTTTCTGTAACAGATATAATTCACATGTGTATATAAATATTCAAAGCAAGTACACTTGTAACAAAGTAAAACTTATGACAAACTACATGTCTGCAGATAGGAAAATGAACTCATAAATGATACACTTCCTTATTACAGATTTCTATGCATTCACTAAAAAATAAGGTAGCTCAACATGTACCTACATGGAAAGACAGCCAGGATACATTGCTAACTTAAAGAAAAAAAATGTGACAGAATATGTACTTGTGTCCTATAATTTAGATTTTGATTGTGTATCTATAAACAAGTCACAACAAAACAAAAATCGAGGTTCTTAACTGTGTTACTCAAATCCTCTTAAGTCCTAACTTAATTTTTGATTACTTGATCTACTGATTTCAGAGGTGTTGAGTCTTCCATTATGACTGTGGAATGTTTTACATGTTTATATATACACATGTATATATGTGTATAGATATATACACATATATACTTATATATAAATGTGTGATATATCTATAATTGATTTTGCTACCTATATATATAACTGATTATGCTATTACAGTTTTCCCAATTTTCCCTCCTTTGCCCCCCTCTACCCAGCATCTTCCACTCCCTTGGCAACCCAACCCCCTAAGTTCATGTCCATGGGTCATGCATGTAAGTTCTTTGGCTACTCCATTTCATGTACTCTTCTTAACATCCCCTCCTGCCTATTCTGTTACAACCAATTTGTGCTTCTTAATCCCTGCACCTTTTCCTCCATTCATCCCCTCTCCCCTCCCAACTGGTAACTATCCAAATGATCTCCTTATCTATGATTCTGTTTCTGTTCTGCTCGTTTGCTTAGTTTGTTTTTTAGATTCAATTGTTGATAGTTGTGATTTTATTGCCATTTTAATACCCATATTTTTAATCACTTTTTGTTAAATAAGTCCCTTTAACATTTCATATAATAATGGCTTGGTGATGATGAACTCCTTTAGTTTTACCTTGTCTGGGAAGCACTTTATCTATCCTTCCATTCTAAATGATAGCTTTGCTGGATAGAATTATCTAGGTTGTAGGTCCTTGCTTTTCATCACTTTGAATACTTCTTGCCAGTCCCTTCTAGCTTGCAAAGTTTCTCTTGAAAAATCAGCTGACAGTCTTATGGGAATTCCTTTGTAGGTAACTCTCTGCTTTTCTCTTGCTGCTTTTAATATTCTCTCATTATCTTTAACCTATGGCATTTTTAATTATGATGTGTCATCGTGTGGTCCAATTTGGATCCACTTTATTCAGAACTCTGTGCTTCCTGGACTTATATGTCTATTTCCTTCACCAAATTATGAAAGTTTTCTTTCATTATTTTTTCAAAGAAGTTTTCAATTTCTTGCTCTTTCTATTCCCCTTCTAGCACCCCTATGATGTGAATGTTGGTATGTTTGAAGTTACCCCACAGGCTCCTTACCCTATTCTTGTTTTTTTGGATTCTTTTTTCTTCTTGCTGTCCTGATTGTTTTTTTTTTTCTTCCTTATGTTCCAAATCATTGATCTGATTCTCAGCTTCATCCACTCCATTAGAGTCCCTGTAAATTTTTCTTTATTTCACTTAGTGTGATCTTCCTTTCTGATAGGATCATTTTTATGCTGTTGAAGTATCCACTGAGTTCCTTGACCATACTAATTAACCAGGGTTTTGAACTCTGCATCTGATAGATTGCCGATCTTCATTTATTTTTTTTTCTGGAGTTTTGTTCTTTCATTTGGGCCATATTTCTTGGTCTCCTCATTTTGGCAGCCTCCATGTGTTTGTTTCTATATAGTAGGTAGAAGTGCTCTGACTCTGTCTTAGTAGCATGGCCTAATGTAGATAAGCCACTCTTAACCACTTGGGCAGGCCTATAAGTTGGATGTGGCAGAGCCTTAGTAGTTCATCACCTGGGTAGGGCAACTCCTTTCAACCAGGTTGATGGAGTCTTGGATATGGTACCACTGCTGTGTGTGGGAGGGCTGAGAAAAGGAACAATGACTGCTACCTGAACTCTGGGTTTTGTCTGGGAGAAAGCTATCACCTAGTCTCTCAGACTGATGCCAGACACTGCAGTTCCTCCTCATATGCCACTGGTGCCCTTCCAGCTACTGCCTCGGTGCTAGAGCCTAGAAGTAGCGAGTCTGAGTAAGTCTATGCAGGCCCTTTAAGAAGAGATGGCTGAGAATCCCAGTTTCTTCCACTGCCCCAATCCGCACTGGTTTTTACAGCCAGAAGTTATGGAGACTTATCTTCCTGGCACCAGAACCCTGGGCGGGTGGTCTGGTGTGGGGCTGGGATCCCTTGCTCCCAAGATATTCCTCCCAATTTTTATCCACCACATCTGAGTGTGGGACCAGCTAGTTCCATGTCTCCAAGGCTCTCTGCCCCCACTACCCATCTGAATGAATGTGACTTCTTTAATTCCTTGTTTGACTTTCATATAGCTCCATTTTCTGGTGGTTCTGAGTGACAGTGGTTTTATAGTTTAGTGGTAATTTTTGCTGTTATTATGTAAGGAAGTGAGCCATGTTTACCTACACCTCCATCTTGAGCAGAAGTTCTGCTCTACATGTTAAGTTCTGTTTTCTGGTACATAAAAGTTCTTAAGTTTTAATGTATTAGTGAACTATACCTTTTATTTATATGAAATATAAGGCTTTTCCCTATTTAAAGCTTTTCATTTTAAATGTATCTAGCTAACTAATACTCTCCCTGCCTTTTGTTAGCATTTGCTAACAAATCCCTCTAGCATTAATCTGGGCTGACCTGTACATAATTATCACTTGTAGTGGAACACTTTTAAATGTATACAATTGTGAGGTGCTATCCCACATAAGAGAAATCTAAACTCTTATAATTACAAATGTTGCAATCTTATCCTTTCCTCTCTTTTACTCCCTCCCTCTGTCCTCTCTTCCTGTCTTTGCTGTCTTTTGTTGGACTTTACATATTTTACTTATTGTTTCCTACTCCCACTCTGGAGAATAAAAACTGATCTTATTTCTATTTTTCTAGCAGTTACCTTTAAGTTTTGTTTTGGTATTATTACAGTAAAATTTACATAAACCTGAAGTATATGTTTGGGTAAATTCTTATATACTCTGTTTTGCTGGGTATAATGCACACTTTTTTGCCCAATTTTTTTAGGCAAAATAAGGATAGTGCACTACATATGTGTAATACTCCATATCTATATAGATGATTTTCATTATTTTATTTATGCTTATGCGTTAAAAGTGTGACTCTAAAAAGCAATAACGATATCCGTATGCAAAATAATACCCTGGAATAGGAGACTCAGTTTTGTTTCTAAATATAAATAAATAATTAAATAAATAAATTAAAACACAAGATTTTTTCCTAAACATTTGGGCCAAGAACATGGGTGCACATTATACTCAGGAGAACATTATACACAGCAAAATACAGTAGGTACATATCTAGATAACTGACACCCAGATCGAGATATTCAAGATTTCTAGCTCCCCAGAAGGCTCCCTCAAGTCCCTTCCCAGTCATTATCTCTGGCAAGAGATAACTTGATCTCTATTACCATAAACCAATTTGGCCTATTTTTAAATTTCACATAAATGCAATCATACACTCCATACTCTTTTTGTGCCTGGCTTCTTTTTCTCAAAGAAGTAAAATTCACCCATGCTATTTCATGTCACAATACTCAGCTGTTTTTTCACTGCTATGTAGTATTCCACTGTATTGGATAAATCACAATGTATCCATTCTACTATTGTTGGTAGGCATTTGGGCGGTCCCAGTTTAAAACTACTATTACCAAAGCTGCTGTGATAATTCTTATACATGTGTCTTTTACCAGATACAAAGCTCTCAGTTCTGTTAGCTATATTCCCAGGAATGGGTGCATCATAAGGTAGTTGTAATATTTACCATGGATAGATACCACCAGTTTTCCAAAGCAATTATATCATATATACTCCCACCATCAGTGTACACATGTTCCAGATGCTCCACATTCTAAGAACCACTTGGCATTGTCTTGTCTTTTAATTTCAGTAATTCCTGCTGAGTACATACCAATTTTGTGCATCTCCCTGATGACCAACAATGATTAGCACCTTTCCTTGTGTTTATTGGCTTTTAGATAGTTTTTCCAGAAACACCTACTCAAATCTTCTGTCCACTTTTTAACTGGGTAGTCTTTTTTCTTACTGATTTACAAGAGTTCTTTATGAACTCTAGATACAAGTCCTTTATCAGATATGTGTAATGTAAATATTTTCTCTCGGTGGCATGCCTTTCTCTCATAAGAGTATTTGAGCATGAAGAAAGTTCTTAATTTTAATTAAAGTCTAATTTATCAGTATTTTCTTTTATGGTAATTCTATATTGTTTTAAAAGATTTTGGTTTTACACATTTAGGCTAATGATGCATCTCAAATTAATTTTTGTGTGAGGTATAATATAACAATACGGTTCATTTCCCCCTATAGGGCCATCCAAATGGTGCTATATCATTTACTGAAAACATCATCTTTTCCACTGAACAGTGGTAGCACCTACTATTAATCAAGTAACAGTGCAGGTGTGGATCTAGTTCTGGACTCTATTTGGTTACCTCTATATTTGTAATGCATAGTTACACTACATTTTTCCTATCTAAATCTAGCCCATCTCCCACAAATAAGACAACTCAAAAAATTCTCATTTTTATCCTGCCCTCACAATTTTTACCATGTTAAGATAATCTAGAATTTTAGTTACAGGCTGTTCCCTAAAAATTATTGATTATTATAGATTAATAATAACTATAATTTAGCTATAAGATACACTTGTTTCTTTTTCTTTATAGTTCACATTTTTCACTTTTTGACTCCTTGCTCATTTAAGAAAAGTATATATTCTCTTACACATTTTTCATAAGTAGTTTGAGATGATAAACTTTCTAAGCCCATGCATCTATTGAAATTTCTGTATATAGCCCTTCCATCTGAAAATTTGTGGATAGAAGATTTTAGGTTCAAAAATTTTCACAAATTTTGAATTTTGTCTTCTAGCATTCAATTTGAAGTTTATGCTTTCTTCTGCTTTCAGAAAAAACATTCACTGATTTAAGCCTGACATCAACCTGATTTTCATTAATTTGTGGGATAATTTGGAAGTAAAACATCTATTCACCACCTTACTCAGAACTGAAAAACTTTAAAAGGTATTCAGGATTTTGAGTCTCTTTCTTTTATCATGATCAGCTCTCTATCAATTGGCAAGACATCTATCATTTCTTCATCTCCATTATCTCTTTTATTCTGGAACTACTTATCAGACAGATACTAAAAAAAACTTGATGTAACCTCCATCTCTCAGTTTTTCCCTCATACTTTCGACTTCTTGTCTCTTTGAATTACATCTTAGAGAGCTCCTTGCTCAGTCTTCTAGTTCGCTAATCTCTTATAAATAAAATAGTACCTACTCAGCTATTTGGTTTATCTCCCAAGATTTTCATTTTCATAAATTATCAAGTTTATTTTATTTTAAGGAGACATGAAAATATTAATCATATTTATTCAAATATCTCATTTGTACTTAACTCAAAAGAATCATATCTATATACTCTGGTATCATACATCCCTCTCCATGTCCTCAAGAACAACAAAGAACTAAAAAAGTACCAATTAAGGGTTAGTGTATGAGCCTTCCTGAAAGCTTCCTGTATTTAAAAGATAAGTCTCCCAATTATTCAAGACCATTTGATACAAGTGACTTTTAAAAGCAAGGGAAAATCTCAAAAGAACCCATTTTTGGCAATCCCTGAAAGCTCTAACAAAGTCCAAGGGGTAAAATTTAAGTTCCTTCCAACTACGATTTGATTTTGCTTTTTCAATTCTTTCATGAACTTTTATTGTCAACCTCTATATGGTATAGTTTTATTTCCCACATTCATTCAAGAAACTGACCTATTAAAAAATACTTCTTAATTCAGGTGAATAATGTTTTTTTCCTAAGTGAGGCTTTCCTAATATATAATATTATAACATCAAATAATTAAATATCATTTGAACAAAAATATGATGCAATATTACTCTACATTATTAAGTAGTTACGCAATGTTGAACAACCTCCAACCACAGAGGAACGAATACTCACATGCTGTAAGAGGAACGACTCCCAACCATGCGAAGGCCACAAGTGTATAATGAAACCAGTATCGTATTGCAGTGCCAATACTTGTAACCAGTCCAGCAAATATGTCTTGGATTGGAAGCCGTGAAGGCATATCTGGGGAATAAACTATTATAGGAAAAAAAGTACATATAATTTCACAAAGATTGAAAAATAATTTAATTCATAAATATAAAATAGGCATGTAAAGTTATCTTAAAATTTTTAATGATTTTACTTATTCATTTTTAGAGAGAGGGGAAGGGAGGAAGAGCAATATCGATGTACCAGAGAAACACCAATTGATTGCCTCCTCCAGACTCCCAACCAGGAACCTGGCCCTCAACCCAGGCACGTGCCAGGACTGGGAATCGAGCCAGCAACCTTAAGCTTCACAGTAGGACACCCACCCCACTCAGCCATACCAGTCAGGGCTTAACTTTCAATATGTGTATTATACTTAGTATTTTTTCCTATAAAAAAATGAACATATACTTGTAATAATACCACATTCGTATAGAAACCAACAAAAAAGACCTCTGAGCAGGGGGAAAGAAATTCAAGAGAAGTCTGCATCCCTCACTCATCGCTATGAACTTCATGAAAAGCTAATTTACACATATTTTAACATTCAAACAATGTAATTATCTGGTTTCCCAAATAATAAAAAATCAGATAAAGTAGACATGAATAAAAGGTGAAGCTGATGACAAGTCATCAAGAATAAACTTTCCTTCCAATTACAAGCCTTAGACATAGTACTCAAAAGCACAACAATCTGCAGGAGATTCATTTTATGTGAAGCAAACAGACAACTGGCATTTGTTAGCTACCTACTCCTCAATTTTAGCACAATTAACACTGCAAATGTAAATTCAGGTCTTCCCAACTTTCTGTAAGGTACTGTTCAATACACTGAGAGAAAGTGGTTTTGCCATATTTTAGAAAGATTTTGTTTTTAACGGCCAAATGTAAACCACTGCTCAAACACAGTTATCTGCAAAAGAACATAAAAGAATACCCCTTTCTCCAGTGAGGCCAAAATAAGAATTATGATATGCAGAATTTTTAAATCAATGTCTAAGATTTATGAGCATACTATCATAATACTGTTCCCAACTACAAACATTAAGGAATAAACAATCAACAAACAGCAACTTTTTACAATATACCCACAAAGATCAATTACTTTAAGAAGATATCTGATAAACATAATAAGACATTAACCCAGAGAGTTTTTGAGAAAACAAAGAATACAGCATATGATTGTCAAATGAAAATTAAAATTTACTGGCCTCAAAGTAAAAAAGCTCACAAGTATTTCTAATGAAACTTCATAAAGATATTCAATTATTTAGTCTTACAGTTTGCTATAAAATTAAGCTATAAATTCTTTATGCCCTACCAAAAAAGGCTATGAAACAACAGAACTGATATTTGATGGTGAATATTAAGCTCCAAAAGTGAAACTGTAATGACTTTAGTAAACTGTGCTCACCACAAAAAAACAAAGTAAAACTAATACTAATTAATATTCAGCAACTCAAGATACTAAAAACAAACAAACAAACAAATAAAAAAAGTTTGGGGGAAGAGGGCAATGTACAGAGATCCAGAATAAAAATTATGCTTCAAATTCTTCATACTTTGCCAGTTATAATCCTTTAACTGTTTACTATGAATATTAAATATAATCAACGGGTACAGGAATTATAAAATATAGTTGAAATTTTAAAGACCTGCAAAATATTTACTATATGCTTAAAAAATATTGAGGTTAAAAAGTCTCATTTTAAAATGTGAGTTAAGTCCTGGCTGTTATGGCTCAGTGGACTGTGTGCTGGCCTGAACTCAAAGGGTTGCAGGTTTGATTCCCAGTCAGGGCACATGCCTGAGTTGCAGGCCAGGTCCCCAGTAGGGCGCACGTGAGAGGCAACCACACACTGATGTATCTCTTCCTCTCTTTTTCCCTCCCTTCCCCTATCTCTAAAAATAAATAAATAATATCTTTTTTAAGAGTAAAAACTTTGTCTTTATTATTATTACTATTTCAACCTACACACTTTTAACTCAAAAGATACCCCAAATTTGAACAGTGATATATTTGATAATATTAAGGCATTATTAATTTTCATAAACATAATAGCTAATGTTTTTCAAAAAGAGCCCTTACTTTCTAGAGATACATACAAAAATATGTACCAATAAAATTATAAATAATGGCATTTGCTCTAAAAAACCAGAGAGGTGGAGAATAAGAGCATAAGTAATGCCATGTAAAGGCCATGAGATGGAAACAGGTCAAACTGAGTGATGTGTACATGCGGGCTCGTTACGGCTTTACATACATTTGAACCTGTCCATAATAAAAAGAAAAAAGAAACATCAATCTCTCTTTCTCTCTCAATATGTAAGAGCTGATACGTATTTCTGAAAATATTTTCTACAACACTACAGCAATACTTTCCATTACTACCACAGACAAACTAATTGAAAACAGGAGTTGTTACATACTCATTAAATACCCTCATACAACCAGTTATAACCCAAAAAAGCAGTGTAAACTTCTAAAGAACTTACTTGGTGTGAAAGCAAATCTGTGCTTGCATAATTCACAGTATTCTTTTCGACTGTGCTTCAGCCACTGAACTAAGCTGCAATTACAAATACACTCATAAGTACAATATTTATTACAAGGAAATGTGAAGATTTCATTGAAAATGAACATATTTTTGCCATGTATAATGTGCACTCACGTTTTTGTGGTCATTATACATGGGATTATTATACCCACGTATAATGCACATCCTTATTTTTCCCTAAAAAATTTGGGCAAAAAAGTGTACATTATACATGGCAAAATACGGTAATGTTCTGTTTTATTAATATGTTACATTTCATAGAGCTTTTACACTTTAAAATATTCCAAAATGTTTTAATAACAGATGCCTGCTAAGGTACAAAGCACTAACAGTAAAGATAAAAACAGTATGTACTACAGTAAAAGACAGAAAACTGTACTTGAACAACAATTAAATAAAAAAACAAAACAAAACAATATGTACTCCTACTATCAAAACAGTTCAACTGATTTAAATTGAAATCTCAAAGCTAATTGAATATGAAAGAATCTCCAAACATCAACAAGAGTTCTGGTCTGGTAATACCCTAGGGCATAGGTCTGAATTCTAGTTCTGTCACTAACTTGCTGGCTACGTCGTGACCTAGCACAAGTTAGTTAACCTTTCTATGCTTCAGTTTCCTCATCTACATAATAACTACTCTACCTCACATTTTTGTTGTAGGATTAATGAGTAAAGGTATGTAAAAGCACTGAGCACTACCTGGCACAAAGCATTTCACAATGTAAGTAAACTATTATCATGCCAAGCAAAACTAGAAGACCATTTCCAATGAACAAAATCTTTCCACGGCAGAAATAAATGAACAGTAGTCACATACGCCTAGAAAATATACCAAATGACACAGCACAGCAATAAGGAATATGGGTAATTTACAAATTTCACAACAAAAATTTCTTAATAACTAATTATAGAAAAAGTTCATTGAAACAATCCCTCTTATATAGATGACAAAAACTAAAGATCAGACATAAAATTTTCTAAAAGGATGACTCACCATTCCTGATGGATGAACTTAATACTGCCAGTACAAACACAGGGATGATAAAGAGGTTTCTCAGGTGTTCCTTCTGACCGACACACTCTACATATGTCTGTTAATGAAAAACAAAATTTGTATTATCTTTGGTTATAATTTTTAAAAATAACAGACCACCAAAAATTAAAATATTTCATATTAAAGCAAGAGCCTATCACTTGGTAAAACATCAATCAAAAGCACGGAAAACCAAAAAAAAAAAAAACTGTCATTAGGAGGATAATCAAGTATATATGTGAAACTAAAAAATTTCCTAATATATAAAAAAGGTCAATTGTTCCTTGTATGAGCTCTGTGAGGATATCAAAGTTGACAATGAGTTCTTACTTAAAACTGCACTCTTCATAACTAACAAATACTAAGTACAAATATGCAAAATCAAGTCACATTAGTATCCTAATAGTTCAGGGCCTAAATCCAGTCCTAACACTTAACACTGTATAGAAACACATTTAAGGACTTCTTAACACAGTAACAGCAGTGGGCAGTACCAGGGATTTTCCTTTAGCTTTACCTCACTCCACCAGAGGGACAGCTAGAAGGACACAGGAGCACACATGATTGGGAGGCAGAGAGGAGCATTACCCCAAGATCAGGAAGATGCCAGGCCAGGGAGAGAAAAGCTGGAGGTCACTTTAAGCAGAAGCTACCCCAGCTCAGGGCTACCGAGTCAGGAGCCAGGGGGCAGCAGCTCATCCCTCACCCTCCTAACCACTGCCCTAAGTAGCTCTTGGACACATCTGTGCGTCTTCTCACCAAGGTAGCCGGGAGTGTCCTGATAAGCACAGCGGAGTAAATCACGGGGAAGGAATCGCAACAGATTCACCACATTCACTCGCTCCTTAATATTCCTCCTGCAGGACCACCTACCAAACTTTCAACCATTTTCTCTGCGATCTGCCAGGGTCAAGTGCCAACCCCAAGTGGGCAATCTGAGGGGTGATGGACAGTGTGTAGAAGGGGCATGGACTTAAGGCAATCTTTGATCTATTCTCCTACAGGGAACTCCCCTTAATGCAGAATAACTGCAATCCATACTCATTACTAACGGATTTAATGGGCCCCAGCACCCGCTGAGCAGTGTGGCATGCAGTCCCAGACATGTTAAGGGCATCACAGACTTATGACTGCTCAATCTCGGGCAGCTGAATGGAACCTGTCGAAGTTGAGGAACACCAAGCACTCAGCATAGCCTAAATTGTAAGCAGGCAAGTCCTCCTGGTTATAAATATACCAGACAAATCACGCTGCAAAGGAAACCCCACACACAGCCACCCATGAAAGAGCAATCCATGTGCCAATCACATTCCTGCCAGAGTGGGATGAGGGTTGTCTAGACTATGTCAAATTAAGCTCAGACTCCATTGTCGTGCCTTTCAGCAACCACCAACCAAAGGACATTGTGGCAGGTCACGGGAATAATGTGTGCGGTTTGCATGGTTTATACTGAGAACTACACTAGATCTGCATGTCTTCAAACCTCCCACTTTCACTTTCATCCTTGATTAATTAAAGCATTCTTGGCAAAAAGCCAAGATTCTGGTCCATTTTGCATTGATCCAAGACTCTGAACTCCAGTGGTACAAATAGGAACCAGAACTCCAGCCATCCAGCCTAATCTACTTCCGAGAAGTTCTGACACAGAAAAAAATAGAATCACACTTGCATTGCATGATACCTAGCACCAGCATCCAGGCTTGCATGTGCTTTGAGCACTCTAATTTTCCCCAAGTGCATACTTCAGCCCATGGAAACTCAGCTAAGAGCCAGGAGAGCACAGAGGCAGGGGGCAGGGATGGGGACCAAGGTTCCCCTACCATGGACCAGCGCCAGAGATCCAAACACGGCAATTTAATTGCACCAAATTCAATACCCTGCACTGAAGCCAGGATTACCCCAGCTACCAGCATCATATTTGCCATGCAATGGATCATCCTTGAAAGAGTTAAAGTGGATTCATTTCAATTTCAGGATCTCAAAGAAGTCCAGTACCGTTTTTCACCACTGCTCTCCTGAGTCGTGAATAGGTAATTTGCGCCTCTGCTGCCTTCCCTGGTTAGGATAGTTGATTATAAAGCTCTCTCCATGGAACCAAACCCGATTTCCAATCACCAGAATTCCCGAATACCACAGTCACCACCATAAGGCACTATGACTTCCACCTAAAACAGCTTATAAGACCATGGGACTCTCGATCGCTCTTATTATCTCGGACAGCAGCAGTCCCCAACCTTTTTGGCACCAGGAACCTGTTTCGCTGAAAACAATTTTTCATGGATGGGGTTTGGGGAATACGGGTAGGCAGAACTCAGGCAATAATGCAAGCATAACTTCACTCGCCCACCACTCACTTCCTGCTGCGCAGCCGGGTTCCTAACAGGTCATGGACCCGTGCCTGACCACGGCCCAGGGTTGGGGACCCCTGATCTAGAATTACCAGAGCCACTGGTACCCGAGAGCATGGGCTTGTTCTAACATTACCACAATTATCCAGGTAGGAGTGGAACAAGTGCTCAAAGCCATTCGCAACATCACCCAACCAACCACAAGTATTTGGATGGCCGGAGTTAACTTGAGCAATAGGCACTTGCTACTACTACAAGATCGGCCATGCAGGATGAATTGGGTACAAATGTAGGTAAGCAGGTCAAACATGGAGTGAAGCGGTCTCACCTTGCCTGTTTCCCCAGCCAACTCTCAGGGCAGCTGTGGATGTGGGTAGAGCACAGCAAGGATAGCATGGTAGGGGGTGTCCCTAGGCAGAACAGTGCAGAGGAAGAAGGCAGTGGGACACTGCGATCACACAAATTAGAATTGCCATTGTAGTCCTCCATAAACATGGTAACTGAGGCCACCACAAATGAAGCAATGGACTGGGGTAGGGCAGGGATTTTTCCTGTTGGCACACTACTGGCATCAGAATGCAAGGGCTATGCTGGGAGCAATATCCATCTAGGTGAGAACCATATCCAGGTGGGCTCGTCCTATGATCTGGAGCAGACCCACCAGGGTAGCCAGCCCCATGTGACTGTGGGGAGTTGTGGCAAACACCACATAACAGCCTGCTGGGGCAAAGAGGTTGGAGACACTGGACCTCCACTTAGGGGACTGAGGAATACACCTGAAATAAAATGGGACAAAATTTTCAGAAGACCAACCTTCTGAATTACAAACCAACAAACCAAAACTAAGCAAACACAACAAATCTAAATCAAGCCCAAGGCTCTGCCTAACACAGTCCAGCTAAAAAAACTGGGACTCACCCAGCCTCTGCAAGGTCAAAACTATTTTCGTTGTAACAGAAAGACATTGTCTGCCTTTTACTGTCATTGCCTTGCCAATATACAGTGGACGTTTCCAGATGCTACATTAAGACACTGATTGAATACAGCCACAGATGAAAAAATCCAGATGCCTCCCATTAAACCAGACAGTTAAGAGATTTGCAAATATAAATCCACTCTTCTCACCAATATTTTGATTTTAGAATATATAGTTATTTTCATTTTTTTAAAAAAGCTTATATTAACACATAATGGATATGTTAAGTAAATTAATAAATATTCCAATTTTTTGTTTTACTTTCTCATATGGAAATAAAAGCCCTTTTTAGACTTCATGTTCTCAAGTGTAAAGGGATCCTGAAACCAAAAAAGTTGAAGAACTACTGCTCCAAAGTAGTCGTTCCAATGCATTTTTTGCTTTTGGAACCTTTGGGGAAAAAATCAGAGTAACTCTGGTTCTCTCAAAATACACACATAAACAAATTTTTCATTATTTTATCAGGGGCTCCACAAGCCTCCATTGAGTCTATAAAAGGAAAGAAAAAAGAATATTAGGTATGTGAATTACTTTGCTTTAGAACCATAGAAATCTCTTACATAATTATAAAACAAACATCAAAATGGAAAAATAAGCAACACCCAAATCAATAACAAATCAAAAAAAATGAACCTATGCATATCAAACTTAACCACAAAAAAATTAGTTCAGAGATTTTAAAACAGTAATATGATTGATCATACATCCTTAATAGGCTATATTCTAAGATAGAAGGAACTGCAAAGAAATCATAAGCAGAATTCAGCAATTATGTTAATAATAACACTGATGGTCATTTTAAAACTTGAAGGATAAAGGCAATAAGCAGTATGATAGTGGTATTGTGTTTATGTGTTTAAGAAGTTATTTCTTAGAATACAGACATATTTACAGATAAAAAGATAGCATATCTTAGATTTGCTTTAAAATAATCCAAAGTAGGGGAGGGAGGTGAGATGTGCTTGTATCTATCGAATCTAGATTGGTTATAAGAAAGTTTATTAAATTAGTCTATTTTGTGTTAAAAGTTTTACACAATAAAACTTTTTTAAATATGCAAAAGTTAAATATTCAATCTGCAAATATCACAGCTGAACCTCTATTTTACTGACACTACCAAATCCAATTTTATCAATGAAGTTCTTTAGCAAGAGGGCTTAGCTTGTGATTTATATAACAGACACAAATTTGAAAATTCGAAACATTAGCAATTTTCTTATTTCCCTCGTTATGCTTTTAAAAATGTGATAAAATTTTCACTATCTTCATCAGGGGAAGAAAGCAAAATCAAATTTAAATAATATCTGTCTCAACATTCCTAAAAACCTATATCCATGCAACCAACAACCCAATTCTAATTTAAAATAATTTAATCTAACCATGGCTGGTGTGGCTCAGCAGAATGAGCGCTGGTCTACATTCAACTCCCAGTTAGAGCACATGCCTGGGGTTGCAGGCCGGGTCCCCAGTTAGGGTCATGCAAAAGGCAGCCATCGATGTAGTATCTCTCATACATCGATGTTTCTTTCCCTCTCCCCTTCCCTTCCTCTCACTATAAAAATAAATAATTAAAAAAATTAAAAGATAAAACCATTTAAGTGTCTCAAATATGGAATTTGTTCTAAAGGACAATATCACAAATCCCCGTTGCAGTATCAACTGTTTTTCCCACTGATGATGTGATAAGTGAGTTTTGTTCAAGAGGACTTTATGTATAAATTATTCCCCTAAATGAAAAAGCAGATATTGCTGGTATAAAACAACTCCAATGGTGATAAGTCCTACCTATTAAATACCTGTAAAGCAAATATTTGGCCGTTTGGCAGGTCCGAGCCCTGCTTAGACTGTGTCATGGGCGCATTCACACTTGATTAGGGAACTGGGAGCCAGGAAAACTGCAGAAGACAGGTTGTACCTGTGCTGTACCTGCTCAGGCTCTATAGCCTCAGCTAAATTTCTTTAGCTAATCTGTGTGTAGTCTAGAAGGAATAGAAACTTCTTCCCTGCTAATCCATGTTCCAGCAGAAAAATATGAAACAAGTCATAAGTTTGCAAAGTTAAACTACATACTGTATGATTCCACCTAAGACATTCGGGAAAAGGCAAAACTATAGAGACAAAAAGCAGATCAGTGGTTGCCAGGGTCTGGGGGCATATTAATTATAAAAGGATACAGTGGTATCTTGGAGAGTGATGGAGCTATTCTACACCTTAATTGTGCTGGCTATGTGACTATGCATTTGTCAAAAACCCAGGAATATTAATAAGGTAAATTTTACTGTATTTAAAGTACACTTCAACTTAAAAGAACAAGACTTACTAATGTTTAAATATACATGTGGGAATAACAAATGACAACATGAAAAAAAATTATTGTTCCCCCTATAAAATTCAGTCTAATGAAGCTATAGAGTGAAATGTGTCCCAATGAGCATATTTACTTCATCCAACCAGGTAGGAATTAATGGGACTGTGGAAATCATTAGCATTGGTCATCAAATATTTCTAGAATTCTACTTTCTGTGTACATGGCAGGTCAGAACATTGCCACCTTGAAATTAGACATGGACGTGTGATTTGCCTCCATTCTAGCCATTTTAATAGGTATGCAGTAATACCTCATAATTTTCCTCCTTAACGGCTTTATTGAAATATAATTTACATACTATAAAGTTACTCCCCATTCTGTTAGTCCCCCCACTTTCTCTTTATGAAGATTTGCCTATTTTGGACACTTATGCAAATTGATCATATAAAATGTGGTATTTCATTAATGGTTTTTTTCACTTAGTATGTTTGTGAGATTAATTCAAGTAGTAGCATTTCATTCATCTGTATTGCCAAGTAATATTCCATTTTATACATATAACACATTTTGCCTATCTATCCAAGAGCTGGTGAACAATGTGTTGTTTCTATGGCTTACGAACATATATTTTTAATTACCTTGGGTATATACTTAAGAATGAAAGTGCTGGCTGGGTCATATGGTAAATGAGTTTAATGTTTTGAGGCTAATTAGCTGCACTACTGTACATTATCACCAGCAATGAATGAAGGTTCTAATCTCTTCACATCCTTACCAAGACTGATTATCTGTCCTTTTTGATTATGGCCATCCTAGTAGGTGTGAATTATCTCACTGTAGTTTTGATTTGTGTGTACATAGTGACTAATGATGCTTATCATCTTTTCATGTACTTATTAGCCATGTGTATATATTCTCTGGTGAAGTGTCTGTCCAAATCTTTGGGCTATTTCTCAAATTCGGTTATTCATGTTCTTAAGTACTGAGAGTTTTTTACATACTCTAAATAAATACTTTATCAGACATATGTTTTGCAAACACTTTCCATGGCCTGTCTTCAATTCTCTTAAAAGTGTCTTTCAAAGAACAGATGTTCTGAATTTTTATACCATCCAATTTCTTCTCTCATGGTTTATACTTTTAGTTTTGTAACTAAGAAATCTTGGCCTAGCCCAAAATCACATAGATTTTCTCCTGTATTTTCTTCTAGAAGTTTCATAGTTTTTGTTTTGCTTTGTTCTGTTTTTGTTTTGTTTTTTTCATTTAGGTCTAATACCCCTTTGATTTAATTTTGGTACATGGTACAAGGTATGGCTCAAAGTTTATTATTTGCCACTGGATATTCAATTATCCAGCACCATTTGTTGAAAACCTATACTTTCTCTACTGCATTGTTTTTGTACCTTAGTCAAAAATCCATTGTCCATATATCAATGGGTCTATTTCTGGACTTTCTTTCCTGAACCACCAGACCAATGTATTTTAAGTTGATTTAATTTTTAACATTTGACTGATATGTTTTCCTGATATAATGCTGCTTAAGAACCTACTACTTGTTGAGTTTTGGTAAAATACCAAACTACCCCAAATTATCTGAAAATATGCCTCCCTTTTCAAACTAACTGTGTAAGGACAAATCTTCACCTACTTGAATTGAAACATATGAGAACACAGTAACTGTACAGGCAGAAATGAGAATCTAATTATCTTATGATAATCCATACATAAAAAAGATTTGCAAAAAAATTAAAACAGTGCTACTCTCTCATTAAGGCTGTTTGTCTTAAAAAACACTTATCATAGTTATTTTTACATGTGTCACGTTTTAAGTTGTTTTCATTTCAAATACAGTAAAATACACACACACACCCATACCCCACCTAAACAAAAGTCCTTTGGGACTTCAATTTTTAAGAGTGTAAAGGAATCCTAAGACCAATGGTCTTCAAATTGTACCATTCAATAAAAGTGATACTAAGGAACTTTGCAATGTCTGAGAACAGGGGAAATGAAACTTATGTAGAAAACTCTTTTGGTACAGGGCCTAAGTACATAGCAGGTATTCAATTATTTGGTAAATAGAAAAGAAAGCAAAGACAAGGAATCTCCAAATCCTGTATTCAGAGATGGTATAATAGCCCTGGCTGGTGTAGCTCAGTGGATTGAACTTGGACCTACGAACCAAAGGATCGCAGTTCGATTCCCAGTCAGGGCACATGCCTGGGTTGCAGGCCAGGTCCCAGCAGGGGATGCACGAGAGGCAACCATACATTGATATTTCTCTCCCTCTCTCCTTCCCTTCCCCTCTAAAGATAAATAAATAAAATCTTAAAAAAAAAAAAAAAAAAACAACTGGTATAATAGAACAGCACACTAAAAGGGTAAGTTTTGTCCCTGGCCGGATATTCAGTTGGTTACAGCATCATCCTGATATGCCACGGTTGTGGGTTCGATCCCCGTCACGGCACATACAAAAAACAACCAATGAATACACAAAAAGTGGAACAACAAATCAATGTTTCTCTCTCTCTTTAAAATTAATAAATAACAAATGTTTAAACAATTTAAGTTTTAAAAAGGTAAATTTTATTGTGTGTAAATTAAACCTTGTTAACCTATCATTTAAGAGTATACAGTCAGCCGTGACTGGCGTGGCTCAGTGGGTTGGGCATAGTCCCACAAACTGAAAGGCTGCCAGTTTGATTCCCAGTCTGCACACATGGCTGTGCTGCAGGTGAGGTCCCCAGTTGGGGGCAGGCGAAAGGCAACCCATCCAAGTTTCTTTCCCTTTCCTTTTCCCTCCCTTCTCTTCTCTCTAAAAATAAACAAACAAAATATTTTTAAAAATTTAAACTGTACAATGTAAAGATTTAATATATGTATATACTGTGCAATGAGTCTAGTTAAAGGCATCATCATGGTTACAAATTATTTTTCTTATCCTGAGAACTTTTAAGATCTACTTTTCACCTGTCAAATAAATAGCACAGTATTACTTATTAACTATAGTCACCATATTGTATATTACATCCCCAGGATTTATTCAAATACTGGAAGTCTGTACCTTTGGACATGATTCTTATTCTTACATTATCTTTCCAACTACCACCTAGCCAGCTACTTGGATCATAGGTAGGTACCTGACCAAACCAATATGGGCCAATCGGATTCTAGCTCCCAGAAATTTTGGTTTAAGAGCTGATTTGGAAAGAGGTACAGTGGAACCTCAGTTCTCAAACTTTATTCATTCTGGAAGGCTGTTTGAGAAGCGATTTGTTCAAAAACCAAATCATTCCTAAGAGATGTGTGACTGATCATATGGGTACCAGGATGAAAGGGTTGTCACTTCAAGAAATGAGACATTTTTTCCATGAACAACTTGGTTAAGAATCAAATTGTTCAAAATAGGAGACATTCAAGAATGAAAGTTTGACTGTATATTCAGGGAAGTAGCCAGTGACAGAGTGGCAAGACAACTGCTCGAAACCCTCCCATGACTCTCTATTTCACAAAAGTAAGTCCACTAAGTCCTACTTACTCTCCCTCTACACTCCCCACTGGCCCCATGACCTCTCTGACTTCATATTTTGCTTACTCTTTACCCAACTCATTTCTTGAAAATTCCTGGCATATTCCCGACTTAAGAGATTTCACATTGGCTATTCATTGTGCCTAGAATGCTCTGCCCACAGAGCATTTATTTGCATGTCTAACTCCCTCTCCTTCTTTGCTCCTTCCCAGTAGGTAGGAGACATATTTCAAATCGCAACCAATCCTCATATCCTGACACTCCTGATTCCCTCCTCATCTACAGTTGTCCACAGTACATATAACCTTCTATGCTATAGGTTATGCCATATAATTTCTTACATGGTTTTTGTGGAGGGTTTTTGGGGGTTTTTTTTTAATCTTATATTTTGTGTATTTTGTTGTCTGCCTACCCCAGGTTCATAACATAGTATGTCTGGCTTGTAACATGTGCTCAATAAACATTTGACAAAGAAGTGCATATCTGTTTGGTCATAAGCATGCCAAAGCAGTGAAAGTTCATCTGTGGTGAGAAAAATGAAGCAGACATGTCTAGAAGTAGATATGAAAAACCATGTGGTTCTAGAAAGACAGTAACTAGCTGTCTGGTTCTGATAACTTCTCATCCTTTTAACTCATCCAAATTGAAGTCACCTCAAGTTTTCCCATAGTTAATGGAGAACATGATCAACTGCAACATACTTCAGCTTCATACCTTCCCAGTGAATGTGTTCATAAAGCATAAAGAACAATTTGACATTTTGTTTTTTAAAAACTGCTCGTTAGATTTTTTTTAATAAATTCTGCTAGCATAAGGAGTAATTTAGCAAAATGAAAAAAGTCATCTATATGTATCACTGGGTTGAAATGAGCACTATGATGTCAAAACATTTAATATCATATGAGAGTTTCATAAATCAGTACTTGCTTGCAACATCTATTCTAATAGTATGGTGCTTTTATTTTTTTTAATCTATCTTTGAGCAAAAGATAGATTTTTTTTCCCCCAAACTGAAAAATCTCGGTGCAGTGCAGGATCAGGCTCCTAATTTGTAAAATGAAAATGCTGTGTATCTATGGTCTCCTCAGTGATTAAGTTTAAAGATTTGATGATGGACAACAGTTTTAAGTAATATACCTGAACTCATACAAACAATGATTCATTCACCCTTTGCATTATAAAAATATATTATAAACCTGTTGGTTTTAGAAAAATAAATTTTAATACACTAAGTATTTTAGATATATTTAAGTATAGTAAATAATATGAAACACCAAAATCCATCTGGGAACTAACCAATGTTCTAACAGAATTCAGTACTATTTAGAATAGATACAAAACAGTCTGAGCATTATAACATAATATATGGTAGCACTAGAGGCAAGCAAATGCTATTTTTTTAAAAGTTACAATGTTTGTAGGGTTAATATTTTGGTAGCATTCTGATTCCATTTGCTGAGATTAACATATTAAAAATAAAAGAATGAAAATATCAGTTTTTAATAGTGTGATAGGATTAAGAGATTTTTAAAAAATTTTCTTTATGTTTAGCAGTATTTTCCAGGTCTCCTACAAAAAGACTTTCTTTTGTAATCACAGAAGAAAACAACTACTTTTTTTAAATTTAAGAAATAACTGTGTATGCCCTGGCTGGTGTGCCTCAGTAGATTGAATGTGGGCCTGGAAACCAGAGTCACAGGTTTGATTCCCAGTCAGGGCACATGCCTGGGTTGCTGCCCAGGTCCCAGCAGGGAAAGAGGCAGCAGGGACCCAGCAGGTCCCAAGAGGCAACCACACACTGGTATTTCTCTCCCTTTCTCCTTTCCTTCCTCTCTCTCTAAAAATAAATAAAATTTTTTTTAAATTAAAAAAAAAGAATCTGTGTCCTGGCCAGGTAGCTCAGTTGGCTGGATCATCATCCTGATACACAGAAGTTGTGGGTTGGATCCCCGATCAGGGCATATACAAGAACCAACCAAAGAATAAGTAAATGAATAAACATGTGGAACAACAAATCGAAGTTTTTCTTTCTCCTCCCTCCCTTCCTCTCTCACTGCCTAAAATCAGTCCACTTAAAATAATTTTTTACAAAACAAATACTCTGGCCCTGGCTGGTGTGGCTCAGTGGATTGAGCACTAACCTACAAACCAAAAGGTCGCTGGTTTGATTCCCAGTCAGGGCAAAGGCCTGGGTACTGCACCAGGTCCCCAGTTGGGGGCATGTGACAGGCAACTGTTTCTCTCTCACAGGACAAACTTTCTTTTATCTCCCTCCCTTACCCTATCTTTAAAAATAAATAAATAAAATCCTTTTTAAGTGTAAAAACAAAAAAAAGAGTCTGTAATTTGGCAAATACAACAGTTGTTTCCAAGCTTCTTGGTATCTTGACTAACATTTTTATAATGAAATTCTCTGTAATCCTCCCTTTCCTTCCAACATTTCTCCAAGTTCGATTTAATTTTTACAATTTCAGAAGACTTCCAATTTAGAATTTTGCAACAGTAGGCATCAAAGGTATTAAAATTCATTTTCATTTTATGTCTAGTAGTTTCATAAAACAAATACAAAATCAGGGGCTGTCAAATGGAGGCATAATAAAAGGAAAACTGCCTGTAATCCAAATGCCTGGGTTTAAATCTCTCTCTTACTTGGGTGTGAAACTTGAACAACCTATTAAAATAACTAAGCCTGAATTTCCACGTCTATGAAGGATAATACCTACCTGTTCCACAGGGCTTCTGTGAAGATCAAATGTGAATGCATGTGAGTTCGCTTTGTAAACTGTCAAGTGTCACATGCAAATGTTATTACAGTCAGGGTTCTCACTGATTATGAAAGACTTCTTTTAAAAAATGATACATCGAATTCTATCAGCTCATGACATATACAAACAATATCAAATATTTTATCACTCATTATTTATTTCAGGCCATGACAATGCTCCATGAGTTTAACCCAAAACCACGAAAATCGCAATTTATAAGGCTGAAAGGTGTTTTATCATTTCCCCACATTAAGATACCCAAAGCATAAATGTATCTTCACATTTATGTCAAAACATCAAGAAACAGGATAATTTAGCCATTTCTTCTAAGAGACTTACTAAATTATTTGACAGGCTCTAAAAAGATAACAGCTTAAAAACTGCTACCACCTTCGGTTGCCAGACCAACAAATGCATTTCAATACTCTGGTGTTTATATATATATATTCCGTTTACAAGGGTCAGCTTGTTCCAAAACAACCATATCCAAAACACACGCATCCACAAAACAAAACGCACAGACACGAAACCCGGCCTCTCGGTGTCGGGAGGATTGAACACAAAATAAACTACACCAAAACAAAAATTCTAAAGAGCCCCCCTCCTTCCAATAACCTGGCCAGACCTTCCACTTCTCCGTTTCAATTAGGACACACAAGAGGAAGGCAAGGTTTTTAAATAGGGGTCAGTTCAATTCACTCCACTCGGCCGTTGCCTGGCGGGCTATTTTCGCTAAGTTTCAGAGTCAACAAAGAAGTTTTGTTGCGATGGGGTAGGGCCCGTGTAGCGATGCACAAGACGACAGAAAGACAAAACCGAGTGCGGGAAGGGTGTGAAAAACGCCCCCACACTTAGAGCAGCCAAGACCTCCCGTCCCCCTGCCCGGGCCTGGCGGGATGCAGGAGGTGGGGGGAGCCCGGGCAGCCACGGTCCCTGCTGCCCAGACGCCCCAGCCCCGCAGGGTCCTGACCGGTGCGCCCACAGGCGGGAAACAGGGTGGAGAGCCGAGGAGTCACCTTCCCCTGCCCACCGGAGTGCACAGCCCCTCGAGCCGACTGTTCCTTGGGCAAACGGCTCGGGCGCTGGCCCCGCCACTGTCACCGCGTGCGCCCCCGCCCAGAGGGGAGGCGCCTCGCCGCGCAGCCCGGGGGGCCGGCTCATGCCTCGAGCGTCGCCGATGGGTGCCAGCCGGACAGCGGGCTCCCGTGCAAGGGCACGGACGCTGTCGACTTACCTTCCTCCGCGGTGTCCATCTTGTCTGGCAGGGTAGTGGTGACGCAGCCGCGAGGCTCCCGCGGCGAGGCCCGAGCCTTCCTTCTAAGGTGGGGAGGAAGGGAAGGGAGGAGAGAGCGGAGCTGGGTCCGGGCAGGTGCGTGTGTTCAGGTGCGAATGAGGAAGCCGGAGGAAGGAGTGAGGGAAAGAGGGAGAGGGAGAGAGGCTGACAGAAAGCGGGCGAGAGTGGGGAGGGGGAGGGGTTGGGAAACCGGAGGGGCGAGGCCTGGGCGGGGCGCTGGCCGGAAGGGGCGGAATGCTCCCAACGACCAGGGCCGTCACTTCCGGCGGCCGTGGGGCGAGGGCGTCGGCGTACGTGCAGTGGAAGTAATATTCGGCGGGCACTCGGCTATCTGGGCTTTGTCTTGAGGGGTGTGTGGGGCAACAAGGTTGTAACCTAAAAAGTGCTTGAACTCTGGTGGCCCGTTGGGGGGCGACAGAGAGCGCGAGGGGGAAAAGCAGCGTGCGTGCGTGCGCGAGTCCCTGACGGTGAGGCGGGGAGCCGAGCGCCATCTCCCAACAGAAACCACCGACTGTCCCTGGGGTGCTTGTAAACATACGGTTCTCCGCCTTTCTATCCTCACTCGGAGATTCTGGAGCCAATTCCTGGAGATGCATTGGCCCAGGAAGATGCATTTTTCACTACTGGGGTACTTCTGATGCACGTTTTGAGGAAACACAAAAATAGTAATTTTAAACCTTTTTCATTTCATGTCACAAATAAAGTAATTACTAAGATTATGCAGGAACACCCAAAAAATAGTTTTTGCTGAGCAGACAAAAAATAGGTATAATTTTGATTCGCACCAGATGGCTACTGTTGTGTTGGCTGTTTTTTTCTTTTTTTATTTGACAATCTAAGAGAAAAGGGATCAGTGCCCCTGGCTTAAATAAGTATTGCATGTTTTAAATACTCTTGCAGCACATGGGTTGAAAATCGCACTAAAATATCAGCGAAATGTAAGAGGAAGTGCTAAAGCAGTGCTGAGAGTAAGAGAAGCGTTAACTTTACCAAGATTCCGCCCAGGGAGACTTCTGCTTGTGGTTAGGTTAACTTCCATAAACTGGTTAGGTTGAGGGTTGGAACGTGAACCAAAGAGAAATGTTTAGACCAGACAGGGCCTGATATACTGAGTTACGGATGCCTACCTAAATAGCTTTGACCTGATAAAAGATTGACCTCTGCCTACATCAGTGCACCGCGTTTCCTCATAGCCTTGGCTCTTTCTCTAAATGAGTAACTAGAAAATATAGATCAGAAAGACCACCACCTTAGAATTGCCTGAATAGAAGCAAAGATGTCTCTAACCCTAATAAAACATATTTTAAACAATATGCAGATAGATTCAAGAATGCAAACTTTTTTCCATCTGTGTGAGTGAAGAAATTGAGAAGACTCCCAAGTCTCATCAATCAGGACAAGATGAAAAATATAGTAAAATGGAGTCCTCCAAAAAGAGAGCAGCCCTTTGAAAGTCTAATGTCACTAGTTTGACTAATGTTAGCCAAGACAGGAAAGTCCAATTTTTTTTTAAGATTTTGCTTATTTATGTTTAGAGAGTGGAGAAAGAAGGGGAGAGAAGCATTGGTTGGTTGCCTCTCACATGCTCCCAGCTGGGGACCTGGCCCACAACCCAGGCATGTGCCCCAACTGGAATTGAACTGGTGAAATTTTGATTTGCAAGCAGGCACTCAATCCACTGAGCCACACCAGCCAGGGTCTGAAAAGCAAATTTTTAACACAACAACAAAGCCCCACTGTTTTCAATGGTTAACCTTCAGACATGAGTATATTTGAGCTTTTCATGATGAATTTGAAAGAAGCTCATTCCCTGACCCTCATCTCTTCCACCCAATCTCAACTTGAGATCACCTCTCACTGATGAGAATGTCTCACTCAGCTCAGGCCAGGGACACAATTCAGGAACTCCAGGCCAAGTCTCAGATGTTGGGTAGCAAAAGGGAAAAGGATTCTGAGAGAGGGATGGACTTTGAGATTTACTGAAGGAAGTACTAGTATTTCAATGCAGGTATGTGAACCTCCAGGCAGCAAAACCCAGTGAGGATTGGAGGGACGTGTGTGTGTGTGTGTGTGTGTGTGTGTGTGTGTGTGTGTGTGAGATGGGGTGGAGGGCTCCTTTCGTCTGTCTTTAGGTGTCTTCCTTAGTGATGCTCAAAGGAAAGTTACTTCTATAATCGAAAACTGCCCAATCTTTTTCTCTTGGAGGTTAAATATAAGAGTACTAAGCCAACGCTTGTGAGTCCCTGGTACATGCCAAGAACCGGTCCTATCAACATCCCTTTGAGATACATCAGTCAACCTCTTGGTTGCCATTGAAAGGAACCCAAATAAACTGGGAGGCAAACAGGAAAAATGCACTGTTGATATGAATAAAGGTGGACAAAAGTAGTAGTCTATTGGGCCTCATGGACTGCTCTTGGTCAGTGTGCCCCTCATTGCTCCCATCACAAAGCCCTGCTTCACACTGCACACTAGCTTCACGCTCTCAAACCAGCTTCCTCCGTGTGGCTGGAGAAAAGGCCACTGATAGGTCTCAAGGTCACATATTCAGCCTATCAGACAGATTGAGAGTGATAATCTCTTGTCCAGAGAGATAATCTCTTGGAAGTTAAAAATTCCAAGGGAAGAACAGTTAATTGATTCAGCGAGGTCCCCATTCCTGAACCAAATGATTTTGCTAAAGAGCTAGGATCAGTAACATGGCTGCTACCCCTGAAGTAAATTACTGAAGTGGAGAAAAAACATTTCCCATGTAAAAGGAAGTGTTACAGAACAGCCCAGCCGGGGGGGGGGGGGGGGGGGGGGAAGATACTGTTACCAAAACACGCTGCCTCCCACCTGGGGTCCCTCTGTCACTGTGGATTCTTTGCCCACCACCAGGGAATTGGAATTATGGCACTCAATGCCAGAACTTGGTGAAAAGGAAAGGAACTATTTATTCAAAGTTACACAGACTTAGAGAGTGACTTAATGTCCTCACTAAAATCCCTAAGTCCCTTAAAACACCCACAAACACTCACAGTCCTTCCTTCCCCCCTATGCCCCGGCAGGCAGCCTCAGAACATGCCAATCAGAAGTACCATCCTCCAGAAGACAAAAACACAAGTCTGCAGCTCACTTCTCCAGGTTCTTCTCAGTCATCTGTGCTTGGCTGGCAGGTCTCCCATAGTTCCCAGCACCATCAGCTGTGTCGCTGGGATCTCCACTCCTTAATCTAAACCCATATGGCACCTTCTCATGGCCCACCAGCACAAGTCCTTTTACCCCTTCCCTGCTCTGGAAGGTCTCACATTGTCCCTATCCCTAGTCCTGCATTGTCGTCTATCCTGCATTCTTTCAACTGCTAGGAGAGAGCTCTGCATGGCTGCTACATCTTGCTTTCATGCTTCCTAAGCTGAGTGGTTAAGGGAGGCCCAAAACCATGTGGTTCCCCCCAAAACTGTGTGGTAAGCCCTGCATGGCTGCTGCACTTGGGTTTAAATCCCTCAAATGTTCCCCTGTAACCCCATTTCCGACTCCTCCCATAACTGGCTACACCTGCTAGCACTCCTGCATTTTTTTTTTTTCCAGCTCTTCTGGGCTGCCATAGTAAATCCAGGTAGGCCTGGCCCCATGGCATGAAGCAAACCATCTCCAAGCTCTCACGCAGGTGCTATAAGCAGGGGGAGCTGCCTCCCAGTTTTGTCCTGGGTCAAAGTCGCTCCCATCCTCCTGGCTCAAAGCATGGCCACAGCTACTTATCTATGAAGCTAGCCAGCTGTCGTAGATATGTAAAATAATTGTTTTTGTATATTAGGTATGAAGCTGGCCAATTGTTGATATGCAAAATAAGTCTCCATGTCTCTGCTCTTGTGTCCCACCCCCACCCCCCCTCCCCCCGTTCAAACACGGTGGGGGTGAGGATATCCTATATTTTATAATTCCTGGACACCCCAAGTTCTGGACCCCATTACAAATTCCTCTTTTGAGGGGGGGGTCCCTGGTGGCACCCTGTTGCAGATGGACAAAACAATAGATGTCCATTATATTAGAATTCTCATTGTTTTCAAATGAGAACACCAATATTACATAGAAACATTTTTATTTGGCAAACTTTTATAAAAACAAAACCAATGTTAGAATTGATACAGAATTACAATCTTCAAAAAATGTTATTTTGACCAAAAGAAGTATTTAAAGGTATAGCATACACCTGTGCCAGCCTCATTTATATGTGTGTGTTTACTGTGTCATGAGGATACCGTAGTAATGCTGTTTTTTTTAAAGATTTTATGTATTTTAAGAGAGAAGGGAAGGGAAGGAGAAAGAGAGGGAGAGAAACAGCAATGTGTGGTTGTCTCTTGCACACCCCTAACTAGGGACCTGGCCCACAACCCAGGCATGTACCCTAACTGGGAATAGAACCTGTGACCTCTTGGCTCACAGGCTGGCACTCAGTCCACTGAACCACATCATCCAGAGCTGGGTTTCTTACAGCAATAAAATGAACAAAAGGGCATGTGTATCAAAGACAATACAATTTTTTGAGCACTACCTATAATAATAATTAATCAAACTCACTATTATATCCAATGAACATCACTGGCAAGCCTGTGAAATAAATATACCCATTCACAGATGAGGAATTTGAGACTCATAGCTGTTAAGTCAGCTCTTGGCCACACATGTAGAAGAGGAACCAGAATTAAAGCACACGTCTGTCCTACTCCAGGCCTCCAAGTGGTAAACCTCACCAGTTTGCCATTAGCAGCCACCATTTTAACACTGTCATTTAACTCTTAACCTTCTATTGTGAACCTGTGTTTATACAGAAACTCATGACTTTGCAACAGTTGCACAGAACTGCTACCGAACACACATAAATATGTTAATTAGGCAGAATGCCCTACTATAAGCTTAAAATTATTGACATTAACAAATTATTGAAAGCAATTTATGGCATTATCTCAATGTTAAACTCTTCCCTTCCTATTTTCTCTTTCCTTTTCATATTTTCTTCCTTCCTATATTCCCTTCCTATTCCATCTTTCTTTTCTTTCTATCTTTCCTATTTCTCTTCCCTTTCTTCACTGAGACACAACAGTGATTTGGGCTAGAACATGAGAGCGGAAGGGAGAGGCATGAGGAGAAGGAGAAGAGAGGAGAAGACTGGTGTTGGACAGTTAATTATGTTGAACAAATGAGTAAAGATATTGAGAATAATAATGACCAGACCTGGCTGGTGTGCCTCAGTGGGTTGAGTGCCAGCCTGCAAACCACATGGTCACTGGTTCAATTCCTAGTCAGGGCACATGCCTGGGTTGCAGGCCATGTCCTCAGTAGGGAGCATGCAAAAGGCAACCACACATTTATGCTTCTCTCCCTCTCTTTCTCCCTCCCTCTCCCTCTCTAAAAATAAATAAAATCTTTAAAAATGATCAGATTTTTCCACTGTTCAAGAAAATACTAACGTGGAAAGGGGGAAAGCTAGAAAGAACCATAAGGTATTAGATCAGAAATGTAAATATCATTATGAACTCACTTAAGAAATATATAAACAAATATAAAAATATATGTGTATGTCTAAATTTATATATAATATACATTAGATAGTAAATATATATACTGGGAAATATGTAAATTTCCTAGTTCTGTCCTCTGACAGGATCTACATGCAGTGATACCCCAACAACTTTGAGCACAATGAGTACATGGATTTTGGTTTCTAATACCATGCACCACTAATAGGGACCAAGACTGTATGATAATGATGGTGTCATACAGTGGTTATGTTTTTTTCCAAAATCATAGAAAGTGCAACACCAAGAGTGAACCCTAGTGTAAACTAGAATTCTGGAAGATCACGATGTGTCAAAGTAGGTCCACCAATTGTAACAAATGTACCACCACTGTGGGGAAGATTGACAATGGGGAAGGCAATGCTTGTGTGGGGGCAGGGTACATATGGGAATCTGTATCTTTCTCTCAATTTTGCTGTGAACCTTAAATTGCTCTAAAAAATAATACAGTCTGCTATATTTTTTAAGTAGTTACATGGGGGCAAGGAGAAGAACCAAGACTCTGTGGAAATACCAGATTTTAGGGCTAGAACAGGAAACTACAAGATGAGCCTAGAACATTTTGTGACAGAAATTAAGGAAGTACTCAAAGACTAATTGGGACATCTTAGAAGGACATAAAAATGAGATTATATGGGCTCTCAGTGGCCCAACTGGTGGCAATTTGAGCATAAAAATAAATATTTACAGTAACAGATTACAATCTATGGAATACAATAGGGATCCATATGATCATAGTGCTAAAAATAAATAAGTGGGAAGAAAGAAAAAGCTCTTCCTTTGCAGTATAATGGCAACCAATAAATGTAAAAAGAATGCTGTAACTAGAAAACCATTTGCCAAACATGATAGTTATTCAGGCTTGAGTTGTCAACAGAGGCTAAAACTGGGCAAAATTCAATGGGGCACAGGGTTTGGGTACATTATTGAAATATTTTCCAACAGTTACAAAAGAAAAAGAGTAGTTTTACAGTGAAGGCATCAGCATGACTATACAATCAAGGGTAACTTCATCAGTGAAGGAAGAGACTGACATGAGAAAAGCAAAGTTTACCAAGAATACACACCTGACACTGGACATGAAGAAACATCAGATGGACCAAGGTAGAGGGTCACCCTACAGAATATAAGGCCTATATTCTTTTAAACTGTCAAGGACATGATAGAGAATGACTGAGGAACTGTTCCAGATTGGAGAAGACTAATGAGATATGACAACAAAATGCAATGTACGTCCTGAATGGAATCCTGGACCTCATAGTTTAAAGACTTATTTGGGACAATTGGCAAAATTGCAATTTGAAAAGGGTTTTTGAATGGTATTGTGTCAATGTTGATTTCCTGATTTCTCGGAAGTCCTTGATGGTTCAGAAAAAGATGTGTGTGTGTGTGTGTGAGAGAGAGAGAGAGAGAAAGTTGGTAATTTGGGTAAAGGTAATATGGGAAGTTTTCTGTACGGTACTTGCAGCTTTTCTATGAGCTTAAAGTTATGCTAAAATTCTTCTGGGGGGGGGACTTCCACCAAGATGGAGGTGTAGGTGGAAACATTGTGCCTTCTCGTCTAAAAACAACAAAGTTTTAGCAACAAAAAATGCAGCAAAATAACAGAAAATTGAACAATATGGGAGTCTGACAACAATGAACCACTCAGCCAGACCAGTAAAAGGGGCAAAGCCAGCAGTGGAGCAAGTCGGGCAAAAAAGATCCCCTGACCCAGGCACGTAGGCAGCCAAGGGCGAATCCCAGGAGTGGGGTAGCGACATGCAGACCCAGTGAAGGCGCAAGGCGGAAGGCTGACTGTGGTCACACATTTGAGCGAAGACAAACCAGCGAAGGAGCGAGCAGTGAGACAGACCAGGCAGGCCCCAGTGGCGGGAAGGAGCAGAGGAGAACACCATTGCTCCCTCTCTGACCCCGCCCTCACATATAGCGTCACAAACCAGCGACCTGGGTAGCCCCGCCCTGGTGAACACCTAAGGTGCCTCTCCTCATATATAACAGGCTCAAACAGATCAAAACATGGCTCAAGAAGAACTGAGAGCCCCAGAGCCGATAAATCTAAGTGAACAAGAAATTGCCAACCTATCAGAGGCACAGTTCAAAACACTGGTGACCAAGATGCTCACAGAACTGGTTGATTTTAGTCACAAATTAGAGGAACATATGAAGGCTAAACTAATTGAAATGAAGGGAAATGCACAGGAAAGCAATAGTGATGGAAAGGAAACTGGGACTCAAATCAAGGGAGTGGACCAGAAAGAGGAATAAAATGACCAAACAGAAAAGAATGAAGAAAAAAGAATTCAAAAAAAATGAGGAGGGGCTCAGGAACCTCCAGGACATCTTTAAATGCTCCAACATCTGAATTATAGGGTTACCAGAAGGGGAAGAGGAACAGCCATGAGTGGAAACCTTATTTGAACAAATAATAAAGGAGAACTTCCCCAATCTGGCAAAGGAAATAGACTGCCAGGAAATCCAGGAAGCTCAGAGTCCCAAACAAGTTTGACCCAAGAAGAAACATACCAAGGCACATCATAATTATATTAGCCAAGATTAAAATGAAGGAGAGAATCCTAGAAGCAGCAAGAGATAAGGGGACAGTCACCTACAAAGGAGTTCCCATCAGACTGTCAGCTGATTTCTCAAAAGAGACCTTACAGGCAAGAAGGGGCTGGAAAGAAGTATTCCAAGTCATGAAATTCAAAGACCTATATCCAAGATTGCTCTATCCAGCAAAGCTTTCATTTAGAATGGAAGGACAGATAAAGCACTTCTCAGATAAGATCAAGTTCAAGGAGTTCATCATCACCAAGCCCTTATTACATGAAATGTTAAAGGGACTTATCTAAGAAAAAAGAAGATAAAAAAGATGAACAGTGAAAGGACAGCAAACTCACAGTTATTAGCAAGCACACCTAAAACAAAAGCAAACTAAGAGGACAGCTAGATGAGGAGCAAACCATGGAAATGAAGATCACATGGAGGGTTAGCAACAGGGGAGTGGGAGAAGGAGAAGGGGGGAGAAGGTACAGAAAATAAGTAGCATAGACTGTAGATAGAAAATAGATGGGGGGGAGGGTAAGAATAGCAGGGGAAATATAGAATCTGAAGAACTTGAGACACGTGGTCATAAACTAATGGTGGGGAATGGTGGGGGAGAGGTGTGCAGGGTGGAGGGGAATGAAGGGGGGGAATAAAACAATTGTAATGGCATAATCAATATAATATATTTTTTAAAAAGTTTTTTTTTTAATTAAAATTACTAAGTGCTATTGGGACTCCAAAGCAATAGTTCTCAAACTTGGTTAGGAGTCATAAACACCTTTGACAATGCTGATAAAAATCTATGGACTTTTTTTTATCAGCAAAGTTTCATAAATACAAGATGTTGCATATAATTTTAGGGGAGTTCAGGGATGACTTCAAGTCCATGCACAAACCCCAGGTTAAAAGACCCTCTCAGTTTAAGTATTGATAAAATATATATAGAAGGCTAGGTTATTTAGACCAACAGTTAAGAATACTTGAAAAACTATACAAAATATATTCTTAAAAGCACAAAAGAGTTGACAAAAGTAGCAAAGCAATTACCTGGCCCAAATTTAAGGACAAGAGGAGAATAAAACACGAACATTACGTTTACTCTACTGATCAAGGCAGACTTGAACTTGTGTTTTGGCACCTTCCAGGGGCAAGAATAATAATTATCAAAGCCTAGAGCCTGCCCAAGGTGAGAGCCTCATTAAGAGACCGCCACCACGATCCACCTCCAAGACCTACAGGACTACTATCTCAGAAGGACGATGAGCCAAAAGTAAATCTGACCCCTCTCCAAAACTTTTAGAAAAAGTTCTCTTAGCTGAAACTTATTGAAAGATTGTACTAATGGACCAGTCCTGGCATAAATTACACCCCAAACTCAGGTCACTCCAGTGACTACATAATCCCAAACAGTGAACTTAGTTCAAATTATCTTGGACTGCTAGGACCCTTAGCATCTGTTAGAAGCAAGCACAGATTATCTGCCATAACATTATGCAAGATCAGTAAATCTGGGCAAACATGGATGTACCCTGCAAGGAAGCAAAACATCAAGAGCAGGGAGGTGCCTACCAAGCACCAGGGCCCATTAGAGTCATCAGTTGCACCAGCCCTGGGGCTGCGGATTGGGTTGAAAAGAGGCGAGACCTAACATTCATTCCCTCATTCTGCCAACCCAAAGAAAACAATGTAAACACGTGCCTATACATTTCCTTTTCAGAGGTCTCTCTCTCAAAGCAAAGTGGGATTTATGAGTTATAAATGGTTGCAGGCAAGTTGGGAAATACTAGGCTCCTCTACTATGGGATTTCTGGATGCCTGTAATCTATTAAAATTTGTTGAGGATCTACAACAGGGGAATGTGGTCACCAGTGGTGTCCACATGTCCTTAGCCACTGAACCCTTCTCTAGAGACCATCTCTCATAGCTGGAGTGCCCAAGCGTGCACTCCACAAAATGGTGAGCCAGGCGTGCCTGTGGACCCTCAGGACAAATGAACCCAGAGGTACACCCTTGAAAGTAGAAAAGCACCTAAATTGGCCATGGAGTCCTAACCAGTGTGGCTCGATTGGTTAGGCAACCTCCCACAAAGCTAAAGGTCACCACCAATTTGATTCCAATCAGGATGCATACCTGAGTTGCAGGTTTGGTCCCCAGTCCAGGTACATGTGATGGGGATTTTGATACATGTGATAGATGTTTCTCTCTCACCTCGATGTTTCTCTCCTTCTCTTTCTCCCTTCCTTCCCGCCTCTTTAAAAATAAACACATAAAGTCTTTAAAAATAAAATAAGTAATTGGCCGTGGAACCATCAGGTCTTGAACAATGGATTTCCCAGGCCACATTAGGTCATCCCAGGCTGGCAATGAATCCTATTTCCAAGGGTGGAAGCCGGGCTGGCCCCTGTGAGTTCATGGCCTCAGCTCCAGAACATCATGGGAGATCCATGGCCATCAACAAGCATTTTCAGGAGTGAACTTCTTAATGTTCTTGCCTTTGGGATATGGTGTAGTGGGTTAAATAGTGGCCCCCCAAGAGATGCCCATGCCCTAATTCCTGAAATCCTGTAGCAGTAATTAATGATCTCTGAAATCCTTTGCCGATGTAATTTATGATCTTGCGATGAGGTGATTATCCTGCACTCGCCATATAGGCCATAAATCCAATGACAGGCCGAGGGCGATCTGAGACACAGAGGAGAAGGCCATATACGGAGAGAGGCAGAGAACGGAGTGATGAGTGATGCAGCCACAGGTGAAGAACAGGGGCGGGCACCAAAAGCTGCAGAGGAGGATTCTCCTCAGAGCCTCTATAGGAAATGGGATGCCGCCTACACCTTGACTTCAGACTCCTCACTCCCATAATTGAGAGAGAATAAACTCTGTTGCTCGAGGCCACCCAGTTTGTGGTCATTTGTCACAGCAGCCACAGAAAACTGGTGTGAATCACCAATTTAGACTTCAACCTGAACTTGCTGGCTGCAGAGGCTGTGGACAAGTGTCCAGTTTCAGCCCCCTCTGCCACCCTTGCCACGCTTGCCCCCGCTCCTGAGCCCTAAGGTGCGTCTCTCTTACCGAAGAGTCTCTTGAAATATACATTTCCACCTGGTATTTTGGTTTCTAACCTGAAATTGTGTAGTTGATATAAAGTGAAGCTATGCCTTACAGGTTTTATCTTAAATGCATGGACTCCTAAGGAATCTTGAGGGATTATCTGGTGCCTCCCATTCTTATATACATGAAAAAAAACACTAAGCTCTGAAGCTGAGTTTCTTGTCATCCTCTTGTATATATCTTCATTGTCTCTATCAGACATTTTCTGAAAGCTTATTCTGTCAAATATGCTGTCTTAGACCTAGCAGATAAGCAGGTCAGGCAAGTGAAAAACCTGCTTTCTGTCCCCAAAGAAAGTTAGCATTGAATTACAGGCTACTGCCTAATTTTACTAAGAAAGAATCTTTTTTACTGCCTCACTTGGGGAACCCATGTAATTATAACCATTCTGACTGCTTAGATGGAACTTTGAATTATCTAACTATAATTATCTAACTATAATTTCTGGCTTTCTTAGGTTTAAATCTTCTTTTGGACCACAAATGCGAAGCCTATGAACGCACACACATGCCATCTTTGTTTGTGAAGTCCTCCTTCCCCTTTCCTCCAGGCAACATTATCTGCCTCTCTTTTAAAGAACTGCTCCTCCCTCCCCCCAAACACAGAGTGTGGAGGAGCTGCCAGTCTCCCCACTGGCCCACCCCGCTTCCTCCTCTGCCCCTGAGGAGAGCACGCAGTCAGGGCTGGACGACATGTCAACCCTTGGGGGCCCATGGGAGCTGTGTTTCGACTGCTGGCTCCTTCAATCCACCTGAGCCTAACTCCTCCACCCAGCCGAGAAGCAGGTTTCTGACACTTCAGTTCACAGTTACAACAACACAATCTGACACTGGTCTTAACAATATTTTAATTTAAAAATTTAAGCAGCTATTCAAAAGCTCTAAAATAATACAGTTAACTTTGACCAAACACTATCCCAAGAATTTGATGCATATTAACTCTTTCGGCTCTCGGCACTGATGAGTAGGAGCTGAGGCAGCGAACACTCAAGTTCAGTGAGCTACCCAGCTCCCACACTTGGGCTGCACTCAGTGTCTGGCTCCAGGTTCTGCTGGGAACCCCTCTCAGGCTCACAGGAGAAACTCTAAGTCTCCATCAGAATGCTCCTGCAACCTGTGTTTCTGCGTCTAGGTGGGTGTTTAATCTCCTCTACCCCCCTTACATTCCCCCTGTGATGTTCCACGCCGTGCTCCTTGGATGGGGTACGGGTGGGCTTACAGCTGCGTCTACACCCTGCACAGTGCCTCACCTCCTTGTCAGTGAGATGGGGACCACTCCCCTGACCTGTATAACTTTCTGGTAGTCACTGAGACACTGAATATGCAAATGAACAATGGCCAGACAGTAAATAATAACAGATCTCTGACCCACACAGTCTGCAGCAACCAGCCCAGAAAGCCAGACCACAACCTCTGAAGCAATCAGCCCAGAATGGTTACAACTTAATCAATAACTGTCAACTTCTTTTTGACCCACTTCCAATTTAGAACCAACCAGAGAAAGACAAATGTGTAGCCCTAACCAATCATAAATGATGTCCCTCCCCTTCTAGTTAGCTGCCTCCAGCTTTCCCAGGCCAACAGCCACCAATTAGCAGCACATTTGAAGCTGGTCCTTTTTCTACTATGAAGCTTCCCCCACCCACTCCTTTGCCTGCCTTTGAGTCTCTGCCAAACATGAGAGGGTGGCTAAACTCCTTTTGTTAAGCAAGTTCTGAGTAAACAGACTTCGCTTTTCTCGTTTGGGTGCTTTTTATTTCCACATGGTTTTAGCTTTCACTTTTACATCTTCCTGTAGTGCCCTGCCCTTCAGATAACCTTCTCTGCTCTCTTTGAGGACTGACCCCCAGCCTCAAATCTGTCTCAATTGGACGGGAATGGCCCTGTCCAACAAGTATCAGCCTTTTGCTGCAGTGACTCATCAATTTCCTCATCAGGCCACTGTATTCCTCGGCAGGTGAGATCTCCGATGACTGCCGTGACACCCACAGAGCCTCATTTTAGCCCCATTCTGGGAAGCAGTTGCCATAGGGATAGATAAAGCAGGCGTGGGGAGGAAGAGTGGCTCACTGCAGCCAGCCCACGTCAGGAAGAGGCCGGGCCTGCCGCCGGTGCTGGCTGCTCATCCCCCCCATCCCCACCTCCTCCTACCTCCACCCCACCCCTGCAGAGCAAAAAGGAGCTGGGGCTGGAGATAGTCCACGTCAACTGCTCTTGGATCCTGGGCTTAGCACATCCCTCACGTCGGCTGCTAATGGTTGGCATCACTCGGTTGTGCAGTTTAGAGTGTGTTGCTTAGCAACGAAACAACAAACAACGTAAATCGAATCTCTATTGAATCTGCATGAAAGCCCCGTTAACGTGGTCGCCAACTCAGTGTTGCAGCGCCGGGGTGGGGGTGGGGGTGGGGCGGTCTAAACCTTTTTGAATGTAGGATTAACACACACTGTAAAGAGTGCACAAAGCCTGAGTGCACATCCTGATAAATCCTGATAAATCCTGCGGATACCCAAGACCACGCACATTTTCCTTCTACCCTTCCCGCTGGAGACCTAATCCCCGCGGACAGGGACATGCATGTGACTTCCATCACCATCAATTTGTTCTGCTTTTGAACTTCATCGGAATGGAATCAGAGAGGAAGAACCTTTTGTGTCTGACTAATTTCACTCATCACTACAGCCCTTGAGATCCTCATCGTTCCCTCCAGCTACACACGCAACACGCCTACCCCGCCCGCCCCCTTTTTATTTTTGCCATATAATCTATTTATAATATTTGAAGCCTGCCTTTTTTTTCTGGGATTACAAGGCAGATATATTTGGAGGGCCATTATTTTATCACAATGTATTTTGTATATTGTTAAATAATGAACTTAAATTATTTTGGCAATTAAAAAGGCATAAGAAAGAAGGACTAGTTGGGCAGCTACCCTCTTGCTCACCCCTGCAACTCTTCCTGGCATCTGCTACCATCTCTCGAAACATCCCCCCCACTTTGACTAGAAGGCAACAGAGGGAGCGACTTGTGACAAGGTGGCCCAAGGAAGCCCCGAAGGCAAGCCGCCCAGGTGGATGGCTCAGGTCAGGGCAGGGGGCAAGATGTCTCCCGTTTGCCTGCCTCCGCCATTCGTGCATCTGGCACGATTTTTAGAGGTGAAGGGACACCATGGGGCGCCTGGGACGCGGTTTCCGTTCGATGGATTACGAGCACGCGGTGGTGGTGTTCCACCCTCGTCTGAGCGCGTTGTGCAAGCAGCGTGCACAACGCCGCACCCCTTCGCACCCCCTCCGCTTCGTGGCGCAGCCCCGCCAGCCCTGTCCACGTTGCCCCCCCCCCGCGAGGCTGGGGTCCCTCGTGATCCCGCCTCCCACACTGGCTGTTAGCCCCCCACCCGCACCCCGCGCCCCGGTACCTCTGCTACTCGGGCACTTCCTTGCTTTTCTCCCTTACAACAATATTGCCATTTTACGAGCCTCCCGCCCCCTGCCGCCCCTTTGATTCTGAGCCAGGTCTGGCTGCGAGAGTCGGACGGGTTCCCCTGACTCAGCACCTCGTGTTAGTCGCTCCCTTTCTCTTTCTTCGTCCTCCCCCACCCCCAGTCTCCGGTGGGCCTAGGGGAACATCGCGCCACCCAGGAACACTTCCCGTTTCGCCCCACCTCGACCCCTCCTTGGCGGCCGTTCTCCTTTCTCGGTCCCCGGCCCGAACTCCCCCGCAGCCTGAGGTCGGTAGCGACTCCTTTGGGACGGAATCCGAGGGGTCAGGTGCCCAGTGGCGGAGCGGGCTGGTGGCCGCCACCCTTGCCCTCTGAAACGCTCTCTCTGGCCTGGGGGTTCGGTTGTAGTCGGTTTGGGGATCTCCCTGGGCCGCTGGGGCGCGTCTGACCCGAACAGTTCCGTTAGTGTTAAGTGCCACCCTTTTCCGAGGCTGCAGCCCCTGGGAGCTGGACCGGTGCGCAGGGCCTCGCGAGCAGCCGTCCCTTGCGTGTGGTGGCAAGAGGCCCCTCACCAGCTCCTGAGACTCTGAAAACACCCCACTCATTTGAAAGGGGAAGAAGAGGAAAGGAAATGGAGGCTTGGAGGAAAGGCAACAGGGGCCAAGTGCTGGGAGCAGTTTCCAAGACGATTTTCTTCGCGCTTAGAACAGAAATGATATACAATATACGAGCCTGTAAGGACTGTCTTCCCCTTGACAGTGCTCAAAAGACATTGATTTTTCACCTCTTTATTGAGCTGTCACATACTAAACCATTGGTCCACTTGGTGTATAATCCAGTGGTTTAGTATGTGTAGTCACAGGGGTGTGCAACCGTCACCACGATGAATTTCAGAACGTTTGCCCCTCTGTAAAAACAAACCCGAACCCATTAGCAGTCAGTCCCCATTTCCTCCTCTCCCACCAGCCAGCCCCTGGCAACCGCTCTATGAAACATAATATGTGATATTCTGTGTCTGCCTTCTTTCACTGACATAATATTTGCACAGTTCATCTATGTTGTAGCATATATCAGTACTTTATTCCTTTTTTTATCAGCAATGATAATCCATTGTATGGATATAGTACATTTTATTTCTCCATTCATTAGTTGGAGATAACTCCATTCATTAGTGGAAATAACTCCATTCGAGTTATTTCCACTCTGGCTATTGTAAATAATTCAACTATGAACATTTATGTAAAAATATTTGTGTAGACACATGTTTTCAATTCTCTTGGCTGTATACCTGGGAGTAGAACTGCTGGGTTATATAGAAACCTGAAGCCTAACATTTCAAGGAACCATCAAAGACCTAATTTTAGATACTTTGGAAAGGGGGGCGCAGTTCAAAAAGCAATTGAGTGGATCTGCAACCCAGGTGTTGATGAAGAATGTTCTCTACAGAGAGCCCTATATATGCAGACTTACAGAGAAATTGTTCACTATATTGAAAGGAATAGGGAGGGCTCAGGGAGGGCTGGATCCAGTGAGGACCGGTGAGAAGGATGACAGACAGACATCCTAACTCCCAGCTATCTGGCCTGTTTCAGAGGCTTTATAGAGGGCCGGAGTCTGGAGTCTGCAGGAGTCCCCGGTGGTGGCTGGCTGGCTGGGGTGGGCGTTCTGGTGAGGGTGGGGGGAGGAGCACAGCTCTACAGCTGACACAATATTTACCTCCATCTTCAAGAGACTTTGCAGCAGGGAGCAGGGACCGGCATGGGGTGAAGGCCAGCTGTGGGAGAATGCTTGGTGTACTTGGCAGTGGTGAAAAGAGAATGCGAGTGGGGGAGACAGGCCGAGGAGAGTAAACTGAGGCCTGACTTTCATGCCAGGAAGTTTGGACTTGAACCTAGAAGCGGTTTCTCCTCAGGAAGTTCTTGGAATTAGCCTAATTGCAGATGTTCTGCCTGGTCCATGTCCCCATCTGAACATCCTTCTTCATCACCAGAGTGACGCAGGTTTGGCTGCCGGCAGTGGCAGCGGGCCAAGTCGGAACCGCGTGCGCAAGTGTTATTATTCTGGCCTTTGTGCCTTCTGCTCCAGGGACCTGCCAGCCTCCCAGCTCCAGTTTGTGTTTATGTTCAGGTCTGCCCACATCCTCTTGGGAACTGGATCCTTTCATAATTGTACAACATTGTGAAATGTTTAGACATCGAGAAACTGGAGGGAGTTGCCACACAATTAGACAACAATAGTGTGTTTTAAAATAGCTAATAGATTCCACGTTACTTTTCTCTTCGTGGATGGCTAAAATCCACATAAAAACCACAGGATCAGATTGCTCTTACTCATCTATAAGAGATTCCTGATAGTTTTTAAAATAAAGATTAGCTGCCTCAAAGCTGAAATGAATACAAACTTCTGAATCAAAATATAGGGTCCAGCAGAAGTCATGCCTGCTTGAGTGTGGTTGGTAGGGTAATAATATGGATGTAATAATTTATAGCTTTCATTTGAATATTTCACCTAAAATGTCATATGGTGTGCTTGAGTGTGATATTGTTATGTTACAGAATTACATGCTTATAACTTTGTAATGAAACAAGGGTGTATTTGTGCTGGACCCTGTATATTTAAAAAAAATTTTTTTCAATTCTTACCCAAGAATATGTTCCTTGATTTTTAAACAGAAAGAGGAAGGGAGAGAGAGAGACACTGATGTGAGAAAGAGACATCAGTGGGTTGCCTCCCACATGCACCCTGACTGGGAACCAAACCCGCAGATTTTGGTCTACATACAGGACAATGTTCCAACCAACCGAGCCACCTGGCCAGGGCCCATAATATAACTTTAGCCTAATTTCATTTAGTTTACAGTTTCAGAGCCAAGAGCTAATTTAACTAATGTTTACATGAGCATTAAGCGTCATTAATAACAATGTGGCATATTGCCCCCCAACAAATAAATGGTGTCCCTACATCTTCACTTCCTCAAAAGGTGATTTTGCTGCTCTTCCCTAACTCAAGAGGTTCAACCTATTTCTCCTGGACTCCGAGCTTGCTTTGGCCAATAGAAGGCAGTAGAAGTGACATTGTGCAACCTCTGAGCCTAGGCCTTAAAAGCTGTTGCAAATTTCATCTGTAACCTCTCGGAATACCCAGAGACCACGTGGAGGAAGAAGGCCAGAGGCCAGCCAGACCCAGGCTCCAGACGTGAACGAGGCCATCTCAGACTTTCCAGCCTCGGCAAATCAGCTCTCCGAACCCAAGGAGACCGGCAGAAACTTGAGAAGAAAAACATTGTTGCTTTAAACCATTAAATTTGAGGGACATTTGTTACGCAGCAATAGATAGTTAACACAAATAGTACCGTAAATGGTGACAGAATGGAGTCTTTTTCTATAAAAACTGACCTCAACTTTAAAAACAAATGAGACATTTTCCCATTTTTCACAACAGTAAGTTAGTGTTTTCACCTTTTTTAAAAAAGATTTTATTCATTTATCTTTAGAGGAGAAGGGAAGGAGAGAGGGAGAGAAATATCAATGTATGGTTGCCTCTTGTGTGGGCCCCCCCCTGGGCCCTGGGCCCCCCCCCCCACCCCCCACCCCCCCCCCCCCCCCCCCCCCCACCCCGCTCCCCCCCCCGCTCCCCCTCCCGCCCGGGGAACTGGCTTGCAACCAGGCATGTGCCCTGACTGGGAATCAAACCAAGATCTTTTGGTTCACAGGCCCACGCTCAGTCCTCTGAGCCACATCAGCCAGGGGCGTGTTTTTACCTTTGAAATAAAGCAGAGTTGTCCAAAAAAGTCTGTGATTTTAGATCTGAATGCCAAAGTGTAATAATGTTTATCCATTGAAAAAAAAAAACTTACGTGTTTTATTACTCAGTTTAAGAGCTACTTAGGGAGAAAGGAGAAGTTGATAAATGAGTTCACTGATTGCTTCTCATTTTGACCTTATTGGTGCTTTGCTTTCTTCTAACTCAAAGAAGTCTGTATCTGTCCTTCTGTCGTCTGAGCCTTTGTCTCTGAATGAACAAAACTGAGCTTCCTCTTTGCAGCCTTTGGAGACTGACACTCCCTTCACAGCCGCTCTCACTGCTCTCCCCACACGGAAACACACCGCGCTCTCACCCCGCACCAAGGCCTTTCTCTTGTGGGAATTTAAATTAGAACTTATTTCCCAACAGGATTTCAGAAATGACCCCTTTGCTCTTTTACTGAAAAAGAAACACATGACTGGACAATACTCCTTTTATGGGACCTCTTGACATTAAGAAGTTGATAAAAGAATACTGGGCAACAGATGTCTAGAGAAAAAGAATCAGTTAAGAAATTGCTGTTCAGGATTGTGGGGAGAGGGGAAATAAAGCAGATAATGGTAATAGAAAAAATACATTAAAAAAAGAAATTACTGTTTAGACTTTTGATATGTTTCTCTTTATATATTTAAAATTTTCATACTGTAAATTTTTTATTTCAGCACAGAGTTCTGTTTTAACACATATGAAAATTACAGTTTCAGAGCCAAGAGCTAGTTTGATTAAAGGTTTTCACGAGCGTTAAACCTCATCAAGGCTAGTGTGGAGCAGTTACAGCCACGGCCCCCCAACAAATGGTGTCTCTACGTTCTCACTTCTCTGCAATTGATTTTCCTACTCCTGCCTAAATCAAGGTTGTGTATCCACAGCCATAGTCAGGTTCAAGAACCTTTCCTTCCCTCCGACAACTCCCCCATGTGCCCTCGTGTTGTGAAATCCTGTCACCCTCAGCCCCTGGCATCTTCTAGTCTGTTCTCTTTTCCTACAGTTTGTTTTTCCAGAAAACCCTACCAATGGAATCATGTAGAGTGTATCTTTTGGAGACTGGCTTCTTTCACTCACCGATCCATGTTTTGGGATGTATAACTACTTCGTTCCACTTTATATCTGAGTAGCATTACATTGTATGGATGTATCACCATCTGTTTATCCAGTCACACATTGAAAGATGTTTGGGTTCTTTCCAGGTCAGGGCAGTTATGAATAGAACTGCTATACAGGTCTCATTTTAATTCATAAAACTGTAATGCTGTGTATTTCAAAACCACTTTATCAGGAGAAATATTAAACTATAGTTTTTTATACTTTGAATTTATTTAAAGTGTTTATTCTAATTTTGGGGGAGAGGGGTTAAATGACCATTTCCTTTGCATCATCACTTTTATTAGATAAATATCTTTTATAAAATAACTACTGTGACTTACTATGTCCGCACAAATTGTGACAAGGCTAGAAAAGTAAGATCAAATCCATATAATAAATATAAAGATAGTAAAATGGTAGTGTGAAGCAGGTTAATTTTACACATGATCTGAAGACAAAGATAAAACTAAATTTCTGTTTTGATTTGGTACATTTTTGGCTTGGCCTTAGGAAGTACTTGATATGTTGGCAGCCAGACGTGAACAAAGGATGGCATGGATCTGTTGATATGGTTCTTGGCATCCTTGGGGGTAGTTCTGGGTACAGAAAAAAACTGTCAGATGTTTTTGGGGGCTTTACATTTTAATTTTCAATATGTGAAAGTTACAAATCCCAAATCCTTATTCTCTTCTTGGTTGTTAAAACTGACATCACAGATCTCATTTTTCTTATTAAACATCTAGTACATCTGAGGCATCAGTTTTAAGAAGTCTTTGGGTAATGTTTGATCACATTTACTAACAATCATTTTCTTTTCTTTTTTTTAATAGTAACAAGCTATTTATTTATTTGTTTATTTTATTTTATTTATTTCTTTTTAGAGAGAGGGGAAAGGAAAGAGAAAGAGGGGAGAAACCCCAATGTGTAGTTGCCTCTCACGGGCCCCCTACTAGGGACCTGGCCCACAACCCAGGCCTGTGCCCTGACTGGGAATCAAACCAGTGACCCTTTGGTTTGCAGTCTGTGCTCAATCTACTGAGCCACACCAGCCAGGGTCTAACTTGACCATTTTCGAATCTTTTGACTGCATTTATAAATGGAATGTAACTAATTTTCTTTTTAAAGTGTTTTTGTCAACTGAATTAACACCAAAAAACATCCCTGAATACTAAATAATTATACAAAGGACAAAAATTTCAGTTCTCTTAATTGTTTCAACATAGTAAATAAACTCATTAAAACTTCATCCTCAAGTCACAGGTCTAAATTAGCTGTTAGTTGCACTTTTTATTTTATTTTTAATTTTATTTTATCCTCACCCAAGGATGTGCTTTTATTGCTTTTAGAAAGAGAGAAAGCAGGGAGAGACATTGATATGAGAGAGAAACATCAATCAGTTGCCCACCGTACACACCCAACAGGGGGTGGGACCCACAACCTAGGTCTGTGCCCTGACCGGGAATTGAGGACAATGCTCCAACCAGCCAAGCCACCTGGCCAGGTCTGTTAGTAGCACATTTTAAATTGGCATTGCATGGATGACCTTCTAAGAGGTCAAATTCTCTTCATCCTTCCAAGAACATAAAATACCAAATATGCATATATTCTCCTTAACAAATTTCATAGTAACACTATGGTGTTAATTCTCATAAAGGTTTTGATAATTATGAATCTTCCCCAAGAAACATTCACTCACAAGAGGGGATACTTGCCATTGCAGTTAACTGAGGCTACTCAGGCCACAGACTTCAGATGAACTTGAGTCCTGATGCTCCTGAGACCTCGAGGGGCTCTTCTCAGTGCCGGGCAGTCTCACACAGCCCTTTCTACAACTGTTTTGTCAGTGACTCCGTAACCTGGAGAAGGTCTGTTGGTGTCACCCATATGCCCATGCTTCAGTTAAACACGCTGCTAATTCAAACACTGTTGACTTCAACAGGGATCCAGAAAGATGTAACTGCCCACTTCTTTCAACATGAAAGAATGTGAAACTTGTGGGCATCTGCTTTGTCTTACTTCTCCAGGCCTCGTGCAACTCTTAGGGGTATTTAAAATGTTACCCAGTTGAATTCCGGATATCACACAGGTCCCAGGTGGTGCGGTTATTCCACCAGCCTGCAGAGAAAGCCTGCATGAAGTATGAGGTCCAGGTCCTGATACTCAGACCTTGTGTTCAGTGACCTTATTTGAAAAAAAGAATCCTTTGTACATGTAACTAAGTTAAGGATCTTGGGATGGGCTCTCCCTGGATAATCTGGGTGGGCCCTAAATCCAATGAGTGTCCTTATAAGGGACAGAAGAGAAGTTGAGGACAGAGAGGAGAAGTGCCCGCAGCTTCCAGAAGCTGGAAGAGATGAGGAAGGATTCTTCCCTAGGGTCCTCAGAGGCAGCATGGCCCTGACAGACTTCTGGTCTCCAGGACTGTGGAAGAATACGTGTCTGCTGTTTTAAGCCACCAGGTTTGTGGTGCTTGATGTGGCAGCCCCAGGAAACTAACGCAGGCATATTTAGAGGCAGATCTGGGTGAGGCACATTAAGTCTCCTGAGTTCTAAGTATGGGAACTCAGTGATACTACCTTATGCATAAAATGAGCACTTGCTGTAAGGATACAGTTTGCTAGAATTGACAGTCAAATAAGAGTCTGGCCCTGGCCAGGTGGCTCAGTTGGTGCGAGCATTGTCCTGTACACTAAAAGGTTGTGGGTTCAATCCCTGGTCAGGGTACATATGGGAGGCAAAAGATCTATTCAGTGTTTCCCTCTCATATGGATGCTTCTCTTTTCCTCTCCTCCTCCTTCTCCTCCCTCTCTAAAATCAATAAACATATCCTCAGGTGAGGATTTTTAAAAAAGGTATCTGGGCCTCAGAAAGGGATGGGAACCAGCACTTGAAATGCTGGCAGGACCCTCCCTATATATCTTTGTGTCTGCATCATTGTTTTTCTCACTTTAGACCTGCTGCTATTCCATAGCACCTGCACTTATGTGCTACTGTTCCCAGCCACATAGAGCAATTAGCTAGTTTTCGCTCTCCCCTAAATCAAAGGTTCGGTTGGGTTAGGAGCCCCCTGGTGTGGTCCAGCGTGGCCCTGGGGCAGGATCTTCCAGTCCAAACAGGACTGTGGGTGCCATCTGTGGGCCAGGAGGCTGGTTCTCCGAGAAAAGCAGGCATTGAACAATGTCTGCGGGTAGCAGCAGTCTTGTGTATCAGTTAGCTAGTGCTCCCTGCCCCCAAATAAAAATGCTGCCTAAAAAAAGAAAAGAAAAGAAAACCCCAAATGAGGTATCTGAAAACAAGAGTTATTTATTTTTTTTCTTATTTTTTTAAAATTTTTTTAAGAGTTATTTATTTTCACAGACTTACAGGCCAGCTGATTGATCTAGGCTGGGCTTGGCTGGACCATCCTGCTTCAGTGGATGGCTGTCTGGGACTCAAGTTCGCGTTCAGGAGAAGCTCTTCTTGTGGTGAAGATAAAAGCTGGAAGTACAGGAGGGCAGGCCCCAGCTTGCAAGCATGCTTCAGGCCTTTTCTTTCTTCACGTGTGCTGACATCCTATTGGCCAAAGCAAGTCACATGGTCGGGCCCAGACTCAGTGGAGTGGGGAAATACACTCCTGTAATGAAGGCTGGGTGAATGGGAGGGGATTTTTGAACAACAATCTACCATTTAGTAGAATGATGAAAATGATTTTGAGTAATGGAACCAAGTAATCACACTTAACATTTCTCATAGTGGGATAGTAACATTATGTGCCTCCTGATGTACTAGAATATGAACTTCTTAACCTACAAAGACTTTGCTAAAAATGTTCAACCTGAACCTCATTAAGCCTTTAAATTTACCTCCCAGTTCGCAGGAAATAGGGGAGTGGTAGAGCAATTACTTGTCTACTACTGAGTAACAAATTGCCCCCAAACAGCTACTTAAGCAACAATGAACACAGTATCTCACCGGGTGGTCCAAAAGAAAGCAAGGAGAAAGCCACAGTGCTTTATATCAGGTCATCAACATTTTTGGCAGCAGGGACCTGTTTCAGGAAGGGGGGATGGGGGTGGGGGTGAGCTGGGGATGGAGCTCAGACCTTGGGGAGGAGGAAGTTTCACTCCCTGGCTGCTCACCTCCTGCTGTGCGGCCCGGTTCCTAGCAGGGGACCACAGACCAGACCCCTGCCTTATCAACCCAGTCTCAGAAGGTACAAGCTCTCACTTCAGTCACGTTCGTATATTAGAAATGAGTAACTAAGTAGAGTCTGCCCTCAAGAGGAAGTTCCATCTTTTAAATAGATAAAATCAAAGAACTTGGGGACTTAATTTCAAAATCACCATGGGGTTATTTCAAGTTAAAAGAGATAAGGAACCAAAGCAATGTGTGAATAGATCCTCAATTTTGTTAGGTGTGATAGTGGTATTGTGATGAGGTTGGAAAAGGGCCTTATTCTTACAGGGTGCAGACTGGTGAAACCAGCAGTAAAATGTCGTGATGGCTGCAATTTATTTTCAAACAGGTCAGAAAAAAAAGGAGATAAAGCAAATGAGGCAAAATAACAACACTTGAATTTCAGTGGGAATTATAAATGTGTTCATTGCACTAACTGTTAACTTCTTTGTACTTTCAAAATAAAAAGTAGATAAATGTATTAGGATAATTTGTGGTGAAATCTCAAATTCAAGGCTGAGGAATTAGGTTATCATCCTTGGCTTGTCCATAAGGAAAACGAGAACATCTATTTCTAAGTAAATGTCCTTTGATCTAATATTCCTGGCAAGTGGGTACGACATTAGTTTCATGGAACTCTGTCCCTGAAGGAGACACAGGAAGTGTGTAAACATCCCTGGTATGTGTGCAGGGAGCCCTCTGCTAAATCAGGGGACAGAGCCATATTGAAGCCACCAAAGGCACGGAGGAGAAGCAGAATGAGGCAGAAATTGGTGTGGAGAATGTTAGAAATGCGCAAGAAATAGAGGCCTGAGGAACTGGATGATCTGATCCAAGTGCCTTTATTTGATGCCGTGCTTACAGTCGGGCTGTGTCTGGACTGATTACAGCCTTGGGGGAAGCAAGAATGGGTTTTTTTAAAGAAAAAGCGTGGGGGTATGTGAGGGGATGGGGAGAGATTATTCTCTTGTTCTTCCAGGTGGGTGCCTGGGTTTCAGGATGTGAGCTGGGACAACAGGTCAGGTAAAAGTCCGGCTGTTCCCATGTAGAGGAGGGTCCGTCTGCCCACCAGCCAAGGTGGTCGGCACGGGGTATCTACTCTGCACAGTAGGATAGAGTTCCGACGAAGCCACAGGCTATCCAGCAAGTCAGGACACCGAGTCATGGGCAGTCCAGCGGGTTGGAAAACTGGCCTGACTGAGTCATGAGCAGTCCGGAGGGCTGGGACACTGGCCTGAACCTTTCAGAGAAGAAAAGCTAATGCACTTTACAAATCAGAACTTCCAAGACTGTCAGTGAAAGTCTGAAGGGAAAGAACAATGAGCTACAGGTGGGCAAGGAGAACCCTGAACTGTGCAGCCCAGAGCTCCGAAGAAAAGCACCAGGAAACTTCTGTTAGATGCGAAGGTCTTCTGGAGGAACCAGAGGGGAGTTGTGTCCGAGGTGAACAGTCAAAGGAACGCCTCAGGATTACGCCTTCAAAAGCAAGCCCACATCCTCTACTGGAAATTACCCAAAGGAAATCCTGTGCATTAAATTTTATGGTTAATGATGAAAATGCATAAATTAATAAGACATTTCAACATCCCATCAGGGTTTAATAAATTTTATTGACCTCAAACCATTTCATCCATTTAATAACATGGTGTTATTTTTAGCAACTAGATATTGCTTTATAAATCACATTTAATTAAAGTCCACCAGAGAGACGCAAGCAAATCACATCAGAATGTGGGACTTTCTGGAAGATAATGATTCAGTTTTCAGATGAAAAGAGTGTTAAGAGAAAATAAAATCTCAAAACTTGGAAATAGAAGCTGATGACCTAACGTCCTGTCCCTTCAGCATTGCGCCGGGGCCCTAACGATCCAGGGGCTGCCCTTTTACTTCAGACTGTGGAAGGTTAATTCGCATACTTTACAATTCTGTGAGATGGTCACAGGCACCACACCGACAGTGGTGCAAACAATTCTTATAGCAACTGAGATTCCTTTTGTCAGGCAGAGATACAAATGATGTCGGTCTGGCAGCAAAAGCCAGAAACATTATGATCATCAGTTTCATTGTTCGGGAGGTTATGGACCGGTGTTTAACTGAGCAGTTATTTCCCAACACCTACGTATACTCAGTTTCTTAAAGAAAGCTTCTTTTAACCATCTCAGCCAGCCTGCTGCTTCCCTCATTTGTGAGTTAGTGAAATATTTGATACCTAGTTCCTTTATGTTTATGGGAGACTCAGGTTTTGTCTTTTCAAAAATTCTAGCTTGAAAAGAGACTTGAAAAACTTAACATCAAATGCAATATGTGGGTCTTTTTTGGTAGATGGTGAATAATTACAAGGTTGTCTGGTTAGTAGATGCTCTTAAGAAATGATTGTTAACGTTTGTTAGGTGTGAAGATGGCACTGTGCTGTGAAGGAGACACATGTGTGTTAGTTATCTGGAGCACAGGCGGCGCACACACGGCCCGTGGGCCGAACCCGGCCCTCCACCTTGTTCCATCTGGCCCAGCACCTTTTTTCTACCGGCGGCAACACCAAGCTCTTTGCTGTTAGTGAAGAAGTAGTTACATTTATACAGTCCTAAAATGACATTTGGCCCTTTGAGGGCAACTGTGAACCAGATGTGACCCCCAGTGAAAATGAGTTTGACACCCTGATCTAGTGGTATATAACAAATTTCCCCAAATCACTGCAGCATTTTAAACGCAGGCTTCATTATTATTTAGGTATGTGGCAAATCTAACAGATCAGGAGATGCCTACCATCAAAAAGACAGTTTATTGCCCTGGCTGGTGTAGCTCAGTGGATTGAGTGCAGGCCTGAGAACCAGAGGATCACAGTTCAATTCCCAGTCAGGGCACATGCCTGGGTCGCAGGCCAGTTCCCAGCAGGGGACACATGAGAGGCAACCATACATTGATATTTCTCTCCCTCTCTCCTTCCCTTCCCCTCTAAAGATAAATAAATAAAATCTTTTTTAAAAAGAATAAAGAGAAAAATACTTTAAAAAAGACAGTTTATTATTATACTCACACATCGCAAGAGAAGGGGGCACACCGTGCTATGGGTAGGTTGCATGAGAGGCCAGGGTCAGTTCAGAGGCAGAAAGAGTCAGGGGAAAATGTGGGCAAGAGCCTCTAATGTGGTTGCCACAGGGAGGAACCCGTGAGGCAGGGCAGGCAGGTTTGGGATTGGCTAATCTGAATAATTTCAGTGTCTCTGGGGCACAGGGACTGTCTCTGGTTGTCTGCTACTGCGCTCTGGGGGTGGTTACTGCAGGGAGACAGTGGCCCAGAGTGTGACAGTTCTGTGAGAGTCACATACAGAGGATGGCTGGGGAGTGGGCTCTGGATTAGTGGGTTTGCCTAGGAAAGCTTGTGGTATCTCTGGAATTGGCTAGCCCTGGGCGGGACAGTCCCTTCAGGGTCAGCAAGGCCCCAAATGTCAAAGCATCAGAATCACATGGTTGGTACACATAGTGACTTGAAAACTTTTTGGTATTATATACACTTTCTGATAGTCAGTAATCTGGGGGAGGCTCAGTTGGGTGGTTCTGGCTCAGGATCTCTCAGGAGATTACTGTCCCGATGTGGCCAAAGTTGCCATCACCTGAACTTTGACCAGGGCTAGAAGCTCTGTGGCCAAGGTGGCCCGGGTACAGGGCTGTTGGAAAGAAGCCTCCATTCTTCGCTGACTTTAGCCGCATGGGTGTCTTCATAGGGCTGCTGGCTTCTCCCAAAGTAAGTGATCTGACAATAAGAGAGAAGTAAGCCACACTTATAAAAATAAATTAATATCAGGAGCTAACACCACCACTTCCTCTGTGTGCTCCTGGTCTCACAGACTAACTGTGGTGTAATTGTGGGAAAGGAATATACAGAATGTGACTACCAGGAGGTGGGAGTCAACGTGAGCCTGCTTGCAGACTACCCAGACCACCAGGGACTTCCCACATGTGAAATACAGACTCTTCCAGATGTCTCACCCTATTGTAGCATCTGCTCAATGTCCAGAATCTCATCATCCAAATCAGGTCCAGGTCTTATTATTCTGTATTCTTTAAATACAGTTCCTTCAGTATAGTTCTTCTTGACAAGTTACCTGCCCCCCACCACCTCCTTTGTAGTAGTCAGCTTGAGCTGCTGTAATAAAATACCATAGACTTGAGGGCTCAAACAACAGACACTTGCTTCTCACAGTGCTGGAGGCTGGAATTCCAAGATCAGGGTACCGGCATGGTCCAGTTCTGGTGACAACTCCCCTTTTGTTTGAGGCTGCCTATTTGGTATTTTGACATAGCAGAGATAGTTAGCTCTCTGGTATTTCCTCATAAGGGTACTGATCTCACTGAGAAGACCTAACCTGCACGGTCTCATCTAAAACCTAATTACCTCTAAAGGCTCCATCTCCAAATACCATTACATCAGGGGGTAGGGCTTCCACTTAAGAATTTTCAGTACATTACACCCTCCCCCGCTGAACACATAATGGGACGGATGTAGAATAACCACTGTAGACCCTCCTGCTCGAAAAGGGAGGCCATGAGATTCATAAGGAAGTCGTTGGTCCCTATAGATTCTGGATTCTGGCTGGGTAAACGTGAATTCCTTAATTCCGTCTCAAGGCTTGGGCACTACACTCCCAGGCTCCAGACTCTGATTTTAGGGCTCTTGGTTCTTCCCTATGAGTCATCGGTCCTTTTGTATAGAGGGTATCACGTGACTGTCTCTGAGCAGTATCCTCAATCTGCTTCCTGTCAGTAGAATTCTGAGGGTCCAAAGGCCTCTTTTTATTTGGTACTGTCACTGTGCCTTTTATTCAAAGCTGGTGGTGATTCTGTACATGTAATTCTTTATGAATTTTCTGTACATATAAGTCTTTATGAATTTTCCGTGAATCTCATTTGGATGCACTGCATTAGCCAAAGGCAACAACCACAGTTCTTTCGGACAGCGATGAGCTCTTCTCCATGTAGGGCTTCTGCAGACTGAGGGATAATAAAGCTGCTTACCAAGAGCACTACCTTTGGTTGAGAGGGTCCATGGGGGGGGTCTTAGTTCATTTGGGCTGCTGTAACAAAATGCCACAGACTGGGCAGTTTATAAACAATAGAAATTTATTTCTCATAGTTCTGGCTGGAGGCTAGAAGTCTGAGATCAGGGTGCCAGCATGGCTGGGCGAGGGCCCCCTTTGGGTTGCAGACTTCTTGTATCTTCACATGGTGGAAGGGGGAGCTAGCTCGCTAGGGTCTCTTTTATAAGAATATTCAACCCATTCAGAGGGGCTCCATCCTTATGACTTATGCACCTCCCAAAGTCCCCAGCTCCTAAAACCATCACGCTGAGGATTAGGATTCCAGCACATGGAGTTGGGAGAACACAATAATTTAGACCACGGCAGTGAGACATGTCTCTGATCTCATTAGAGGCCCTTTTTGTCTGACTGAATAGTACTCTGGAATACTGCCTATATCTTTCTGAATGTTTTAAAAATGATTTTTTAGGCACACTAGGGTTTATCTCTGGTTCACAGTTTTTCTGGCAGAGCCCTGAATTTGATCTCTGCTTGGAAGCCATTCTTTAATTCTTGCATAATTTGCCATCTGGAAAGGCTGAGAATTTTTAAACCCATCCAGTTGTAGCTCCTTTCTGCTTAATACCCATCTCTTTCCTTTATCTGTCTCCTCTAGCAATTAGAAGTTAGGCAGCATTTTCGACTCTAGGGTTCAAAGCTCCTTAACCAGATCACAGGTTCATTAGATGTGTTTTTATTCTGTCCACAGAACGGCAGGAAACAGCATTACCAGGATCCCCTTCCTTTAGGTAATTTTTTTTTTTAGATTTTATTTTTAAAGAGATGGGAAGGGAGGGAGAAAGAGAAGGAGAGAAAGAAACATCAATGTGTGGTCGCTTCTCATGTTCCCCCAACTGGGGACCTGGCCCGTACCCAGGCATGTGCCCTGACTGGGAATCAAACCAGCAACCCTCTGGTTTGCAGATTGGCACTCTACCACTGAGCCACACCAGCCAGGGCCCCTTCCTTTAGTTCTTAATAGCATTCGCCTCACTTTCCTAAAAAGCTCTGACCTGACTCTTTAAAGAAACTGACTCTGTTGTTCGTGTTTTCTTCAAGGCACTTCAGGCTTTTACTCACACTCTCCACGGAGCCCCTTGCCCAGTTTCAAAGCCATTCCCACATCTTAAAGTTTTTGGCAGGTAGCATCCCCCTTGCAGGTATCAAAATGCGTATTAACTATCTCTTGTGTAACAATGTAGCCCAAAATTTAGCAGCTTAAAACAATAAAAATTATTATCTTGCTCTGTTTCTGAGGGTCAGGATACAGGCAGTGACTCAGCCAGGTGGTTCGGGCCCAGAGACCCTAAGGAGGTTACTATCAAGTTTACGTTCCAGTTGGCTGGGGTTGCTGTCTTGTGAAACGTGACTGGGGCTGGAGGATCCCTGACCGTGACAGCCCAGGCACAGGGCTGCTGTCAGAGGCTTTCTTTGCCACATGGACTTTCATGGTAGTTAGTAGTCATGACAGGGCAGCTGACGTCCCCCAGAGGAAGTGACGAGAGAGAGAGAGAGAGAGAGAGAGAGAGAGAGAGAGAGAGAGAGAGAGATTGGGAATGAGAATGTACGGTGGAAGCCACAGTGTCTTTTATAACCTAATACTAGAAAAGACATACCCTCTCTAGTTCTGGATTCTACTGGCCACACCGACTAGCCCTTGTAAAACCTGGGAAGGGTGTGGGCTCCCAGAGGCAAGAGGTGTTGTGAGTCATCTTGAATGCTGACTACTGTAAAACTGTTTAGGGGTGAAATGTTATGTTCTCTATAATTTACATGCTTCAGCAAAATAAAATAAAAAAAAGGAAACTGATGAAGCAAATGTAGCAAACTACTTTACTACATAGAGTCATACCTTGGTTCTTGTCGGCTTCAGAGCTTGTCAAACCCTGTACTTGTCTCTTTTTGAAGAGGAAAAAAATGTTTCTCTTCAAAGCACTTGGCGCTTGCTCAGGACTTGTGGCACTTGCTAGGGTTTGTATGAGTCACAACATTGCCCTGAAAAGGAAAGTGCCTCATTGTTTGGTCCTCCTGGGTTCTGGGTTTCGGCACTCAGAAATCGTCAGGAGTTCCAGAACAAATCATCGAGTAGCAAGGTGTCGCTGCATTTGTAAATTTTCATAATAAAAAGAAGAAAAGAGAATGTAAGCTTTCTGTCTCTCTGGAGATGATGGCTTATGGGCTCAAGAATCTTCTAGAAACCAGCTACCTTCTTTCCTATCCAGCCTCTGACCTGCTTTCAGCAGTACCGCCTGCCCCCACACAACACTCAGTGCTTTCCTGCTGGGCCCACACAGCTACGTTCAGGGTGGGGGGCTGAGTCAGCACCAGCGCCCCATAAATGGTAACAGATGAACTGGAATAGGCTGTCCCTCAGGTATTTTGAGATGTTCTGAAACACACCAGCACTTTTTCTGATTTTGATCCAAAACTCTTTAGAGGAGCAGCTCCATGAAATACTTTTCCTGACCTTACCCTCAAGACCAGTGTCAATCACAAGGTTGTAGCAGAGTCGGCAGTTTTGTTTAACTTTGCCTTTGCTCTGTTTGTTAACTCAGCTTGGGCTTGTTCAGTTTCTGGAATTTAGTCCCTTATTTCAAAATGAAAAATAAAACAATGGCGGAGGGAGAACCAGCTGTGACCGCTGAGTCAGAGCTCTTTAATGTACTGTGGAATTTCACGAAACCCTAGTGTTCACTTACACCAAGTTCGATAAGAAGGTAACTTTTTTTTTAGAATGTAACTTTTAATTTTTTTTTTACCCTGGTTTAAATATTAACTTGTGTGACAAATTTTCCAGCGGAGTTTGGAACTAAAATCGGTGAAGCTGAAAAACGGTCATTTTAGGTGTTGCAAACAGTGTTGTGCATTTTAGGGTGGAAATAAGGATTTGTTCTTGGGCCTCAGTTTGCTCTGGGGGATAATGCTCTGGTGACTTCTTTTAATTATTCAGATGTAAAAATAAAACACCAATTATTCTGGAAAAATCTGAAGGCAGTAAAATAGTTTGTCATTGGATGTTTCCCAATGGGGTGTGAAAGGAGTCCATCTCCGTATCTCCAGCAAGATAACACTTTTGCAGTGGGCAGGACTGGAGAGTTCCCACCATGGTGTGATGGTTTGCTAACGCGCCCACTTGGCTAGGTTGAGCTATTTTTCCCAGAATTCCTTTTTCTTGTATATTTCCGGTCAGAGCAAGCTACAAGGAGTGTTCCATCCTGAGAGTTGTATTTGCCGTCCTTCGGCTGAACCTACAACATTAAATCATGTCAGGTTGACAGTGACATGCCGTGTCCAAATTTTCTAGTTCAATTGGTTAAACCCGGTCCATCAATACAGATTCCCCAGTGCCACCCCTGAAAGTTGTGGATCAGTGAGTCTGAGCCCAGGACATCTGAATTTCACAAGTTCCCTGGGTGGTTTTGATGATCAAGCGAGTCTGCTAATCACTGTGATTCTGGTCTAGTAGCTCTCAAAGTATGGTCCTTGGACCAGAAGCATCAGCATCATCACCTGGAATCTTATTGGACGTGCAGATTCCTGGGCTCCACCCTAGGCGTCCTGAACCAAGGCTCCGTGGTAGGAGCCCAGCGCCTTGTGGTTTAACAAGACCTCCAGGGGACTCCCTCCGATGCAGGTTAAAGTCTGAGAACCGAATCCTGTTGAATCTCTCATTTTATGGTTGAGGAAACTGAATCCAAACAGAAGGGACATGTCTTGGAGTTAACAAAAATTGATGCGGCTAGAAGCTGTCCACTCATTGGGCTCTGGTGTGAAAAGGGAGAATGCTTACAGCTTTTGTTTTCAGAAACCTCAGATTCTATGTGAAAACAAGGCTCATCAACTAGAAGATGACATGTGATCCTGTCAACGTAAGCATGTCCAAACCTACAGAGAATTTTTATGAGCTTATTTTAGGCAAACTGATGACATATTCCAGAGAGAAAAATCTCAAACGCTCCAGAGAATAACAGTTTTGCAGCTTCTTTTATGCACCGGAAATTAAGGAGGGAATGTGGGGAAGATTACTTGGAGGGAGGAAAAAGCAAGGCGGGGATCGGATTACAGGGGAGTTAACAAGATCAGGTCCTCTTTTGAGGGCTAATGCCCCTTTTGAGCAGTGTTACTTCTGGCATTTCAAAGGAGCATTAACCCGGATGCACGAGAACAAGAGTCAAAGCTAACCTAAGACCTTCCACTAGCCCCGGCTGGTGCGGGCGGGCGTTATCCCACAAAGTGTAAGGTTCCCATTTCAATTTTCCTGGCAGCGTGTACATGCCTGGGTTGGGGGCACGCACAAGGGGCAAGCAATGGATTGATGTTTCTCCCTAGCAAAGATGTTTCCCTCCCTCCCTCAAACAAACAAAGAACTTTCACTGAAGTTATAGACCTGGGGCAGGCCTCAAACACCCAGAGACTGAAAGGAACCACATAGGATGGTCTGATCTTAAATTCCTAACTAAAAGCAGCTCGTGGTAGGTACCCGTATCCTAGGTCTATGGCTTCCTTGACGAACATCAGTTGCTACCTTAAGCTAGCCTGTCTATTGTCTTTATGCACCTAAGATAAAATACCTCGAAACATCAGAGCAATCTTTTACAGAGCCCTTGAAGGCACAACCGCCAGCACCAGAGCAGGAGGCCCCGAACCCCGCATGGTTAGTATGCTGCCCTTATACCATCTCTGTGTGCTATCAGTGCTATGGACCAATCCTGTACCCACCAAAGTAACAGAAGTATGTGTCTCTCCATTTTGTCTTTTGTCCAATCCCACACATTTGCCCACTTTGCTTTTCTCCTACCCCCTCAATCTATCACAGGTGGATTTCAGGTCACCCTCCTTACGTCTCCTTTTATTCTAATGTACAAAGTACATTGCAAAACTGCCCTTCTCCAGAGCATTTTCTCAATACCCTTGAAATTTTGTTTTTCAATAATCGTCCTCAGTTTGGATCAAACTCATAAAAATTCTGTACAGATAGATTTATAAGTTTCTTTTTTTTATTTTTATTTTAATTGTTCGATTACAGTTTTCTGTCTTTTAGGTTTCTTACAAAGACAGTTATCACAACCTTAGTTAGATGACCAGAAAAAATATGGAGTGGGGGTGGGAGAAGGCAAGTGAGAATATGTGATAATCTATTTTTAAGAATACCCTAATTTTGATTTACAACACAGAAGTTACAGGTTTTAGGAACCAGGCACACTCTTCCTTCTCCAAGCTTTCCTCCCTCCCTCCCCTCCCTCCCTCCTCCCGTCCACCTCCCGCGCCTCTCCTAACGGGGCGCCCCTCCCCTGCCCGCGCCAGGCGCCCCGCCTTCCCCGGGTGCAGGGAGTCCGGGACTGCCACTGGCCCGCAGAGAGCCCGCCGCCCTCGGTCACCGCGTCCACTTCCGCCCGGGAAGGAGGCGCCTCCTACTCGGCTCGCCCCTGACCGTGGCTCGGGGATCCGTGGGTCTGCGGCGCTGCCCTTTCCCGGTGTTGCCCCCTCTGCGCAGTAGGCAGTTTCCAGCCGGCGGAAGAGGTACGTGCGCTTCCCGAGAGGGAGCCGCGCTGGGAGCTCCCCTCCGCTCTTAATCGATCGGGTGTTTGCAGGAGGCAAGGAGGGTCTTTGCCATGCGCGCGGGTGATAAGCCTGTCGAAGTCCGTTTTCAAAACCTGGCTTTTATCAAAGCAGTACCTTGTCAATGCAGAAAAGCAACCCCCGCCATTCCACCTGGGTAAATTTTCCTGTACTGTTTAACCATACATTTTAGAAATAGTTGAAATCATACTGTATATAAACCTGTGTTCGTTTTCCCAGAGGCTGGTCAAAAGCTTTCCTTCCTGCCATCGAGTACGCTTTATAACTATTTTCCTACAGTTAAACATTTTGGTTGCATCCTTTTTGCTACTGATGTAAAGGTACGGGGAAACATGACCATATTTGTGTCAAGATCATTTGGCAGCGTTTTTTAAGGGTGGATATTAAGAGAGGAGGTATTGGGTGTAGGAGCAAGACGTCCTGGCTGCTGGGTACGTGCTGCCCAGAAAGACTGCACAGTCCACACCCATGGCCGCATGGGTCGTGAGGCAGGAGTGTCGCCTTGCCCAGGCCTTGCTAACATAGGGTACTGCCATTTAGGTTTCTTGCTGATGGAAAATGCCACCTGACACCTTCAAAGCCCATTTAAAGTAAGGTGGTCAGAAGTGAGCCCTGCGTGCATCTGGGGAAATCCTATCTAGGCCTGAAGCAGCCCAAGGGAAGGTCAAAGGCAGCCAAGTGATTGGCGCGTTCCCAGGTCAGCATTGTGCTCATCACCTCTGGCTTTCTACTTTAATACTGCCTGGACCTTGTACCTTATGGAAAATGCAAACATGATGGCTGAAAAATAAATAATTGGGCGAGTTGACATTCACATAATCATCTAAGGAGAAGGAGGGCCCAGTCTTCTCCTGCAAGACTGAAAATCAGTTCCCAGGCACGTTCCTCCAGTGTTTACCCGGTCAAGGAAATAACCTGAGCCTTCCCAGTAGCCAACGCCCTTCGTGTATTAGCTTTCAGTGTTGATTTTGTGGCGCTTGCAGGTGGTTTCTATTTCTAAATCTCCGAAGCTTCCAGAAATTTATCCCCAGACTTCTTTCTTTTTACAGCCCCGTCTCTGCCCATCCTCTTCGCTGGTCAAAATCTGTTCTCTACATTTCCTGTGGAGATTGTTACTGCGTTGGGAAGTATGACTTCCGAGTTATTTAAATTCTTGGGGGTGCGAAAGTAGGAATACCACACTTGCTTGTCATGCTTTACCACACATTTTTTGCCTTTCTGACTTCTGGTGAGAAAAAGGGACTATTGTTCAATTATATTATTAGAAGATATTTTTCAGTGTAAGGTAAAAAATCATGACTCTTATACAGAGATTAAAATGAGCACTGTTAAAGGTTCTGTTTTATTCCTTAAAGAGGGAATCAGGCAGCTGTTATAACTGTTTCAAAAAAGAAGTCAAGAAGCACAAATTTATATAGAGTAAGGACGGCCTCAGCAAAGTATACCTCAGGAGAGGAGCCAGGACTGGCCACTCCTTGGATTTGCAGACCAAACGTGCACCGGTGATCCCCATGGGGCTTGACTTGTGACTCTGGGGAGGCACCTGCTGTGTGAAGCCAGGGCTGGAGGATGTGCAGGAAAAAATTATTCATTCAAGACACTTGTTAAAGAACGGCAGGGCAGACCTTATCGAGGACTATCATAATAGGTGTAGGGACCGCCGCAATGGGATTTTGCCATAGAAAAGAGAATGGGCTCAACTCTGAATATGAGAAAAATTGGAGCTTTATAGCCAAAGAGCAGAGTAGGGGTCAGTGGATGGAAAATTACTAAGGAAACATCAGGGTTAAGGGAATCCAGCCAAATTGACTTGACAGGATTGTGGCAGAAGACAAAGCCAAGGTGATCAGACATCATGGTGTGTCTGATCATGGATGGTGGAGGGTGAGGATATGGATCAGATATGGACAGTGGGAGGATTCTGCTAAACTGACTTAGCAGGTTCTTACTAAAACTGACAATGCAGAGATGAACTTGGAAGCCCAAAAGTCAGAGCCCAGTTGAGAAGGGGGTTCAGAGGAGTTTGGGTCAAGGAGAGAAACTTTTGTCAAGGACCATCAGTCTGTAGGGGAGGGGGCTTTGTAGTCGTTCACACCTATGTGGCAGCTTGCATGAATGTTATGGGTAATCACAGGCATTAGTGGTGAATTTAGTGTGGCATTGACAAAGAAGGTACCCACTAGGGTGTCCTCTGCAGAAGCATATGTCGGCCAACCCTGGTGCCACCATGAGGCCTTCACCTGTGGGGACTAAAGGTTTGACCTCAGGGTGACCAGCGTGTGCTGCCAAACCCATCTGCCATGATACAGAAAAGCCATTCTTCACGCACATTCTATGAGGGCCTCACCTCACGTCAGGACCACAGTCCCATCCCCTACTGGGAGGAAACAGAAACCTTCCCACTCGCAATGAATGACTCTAGAAAGGACATACAGAGAAAACTTTCTTCTTTTTTAAAAAAATTTTAGTAATATATTTTATTAATTATGCCATTACAGTTGTCCTATTCCCCCCTTAATCCCCTCCATCCTGTATACCCCCTCCCACCCACATTCCGCCCCTTAGTTCATGTCCATGTGTCATAAGTTCTTTAGCTTCTACATTTCTTACACTACTCTTGCCTCCCCGTCTATATTCTCCCCACCGTCTGTGCTACTTATTCTCCATACCTTCTCCTCCCCACCCTGTCTCCTCCTCCCACTCCTCTGTTGCTAACCCTCCATGTGATCTCCATTTCTATGGTTCCACTCCTGTTCTGGCTGACCACTTAGTTTGTTTTTGTTTTAGGTGTTGTTGCTAATAACTGTGAGTTTGCTGTCCTTTCACTGTTCATCTTTTTCATCTTCTTTTTCTTAGATAAGTCCCTTTAACATTTCATATAATAAGGGCTTGGTGATGATGAACTCCTTGAACTTGACCTTAATTGAGAAGTGCTTTATCTGTCCTTCCATTCTAAATGAAAGGTTTGCTGGATAGAGCAATCTTGGTTGTAGGTCCTTGCCTTTCATGACTTGGAATATTTCTTTTCAGCCCCTTCTCACCTGTAAGGTCTCTTTTGAGAAATCCGCTGACAGTCTGATGGGAACTCCTTTGCAGGTGACTGTCCCCTTAGCTCTTGCTGCTTCTAGAATTCTCTCCTTCATTTTAATCTTGGCTAATGTAATGATAATGTGCCTTGGTGTGTTCCTTCTTGGATCCAACTTCTTTGGGACTCTCTGAGCTTCCTGGATTTCCTGGAAGTCTGTTACCTTTGCCAGATTGGGGAAGTTCTCCTTTATTATTTGTTCGAATAAGGTTTCCACTCATGGCTGTTCCTCTTCCCCTTCTGGTACCCCTATAATTCGGATGTTGGAACGTTTAAAGATGTCCTGGAGGTTCCTAAGCCTCTCTCATTTTTTTGAATTCTTTTTTCTTCATTCTTTTCTGTTTGGTCATTTTTTTCTTCCTTCTGGTCCACTCCATTGATTTGAGTCCCAGTTTCCTTTCCATCACTATTGCTTTCCTGTGCATTTCCCTTCATTTCACTTAGTTTAGCCTTCATTTGTTCCTCTAATTTGTGACTAAAATCGACCAGTTCTGTGAGCATCGTGATCACCAGTGTTTTGAACTGTACATCTGATAGGTTGGCTATCTCTTGGTTGCTTAAAAGTATTGGCTCTGGGGCTTTGATTTGTTCTTCTGTTTGAGTCATAATTTTTTGGTCAGGTCTCACCTGTGCATATGAGTAGTGGAGACTTAGGTGTTCATCAGGGCGAGGCAACCCAGGTTGCTGGGTTGTGACACTGTATGTGGGGGCAGGTCAAAGAAGGAACAATGGTGCTTGTTCCACCTGTATCTCAGTCCCTTCCCACAAGCAAATTGGGCCCTTCTGGTGCTGGTTCCCAGGTGGGTGGGCTTGTGCACCTTCTAGGACCCTGTGGGTCTCTCCAACGAACTCTCCTGTGAGGCTGAGAGTCTCTTCCAGCACCTCTGCCCCCACAAGTGTTTTCAATCAGTGCTTTTAGGCTTTATTTCCCATCACTGGGGCCCTGGGTTGTGCAATCTGTCTTGCTGCTTGTTTTTGCCTTGTTTACCTGCGCGAGAATGTGTGTCCCCAGTCAGCCAACTGCCTTGCGCACCTCACTGGGTCTGCTCATTTCCTCCCCATGCCCGGGTCTGCCAGCCACCACTTTTTCCTGCCATGACCCCTCTCTGCCGGCTGCTGACCTCACCCCTCTTACCAGTCTGGTTGAATGGTTGTTGGACTTCCATACAGTTCAATTTTGTGTCTGTTCTGGTTGTGTTTTTGCTTCTAAATCTTTGTTGTCCTTAATTTTGGTTGTGCAAGGAGGCACAATGTTTACACTTACACCTGCATCTTGGCCGGAAGTTGGAGAAAACACTTTCAATGAAATGGCTCAACAGTTCCATCGTCCACTGCACACCCTTCTGCTTTCATTGTATTTGAACAGTTTTGCAATTCTTTGAAAATCATGGGTAACTGATGGACTTGTAAATTCTGTCCTGTCTCAATTTGACATTCATCTCAATGTTCCTTGACCTTACATAAACTTGTGCTCTTTTCTTTTTTTCCTTTGTACAGTTATAACATCTGTCTCATTTTTTCCTGTTGTGTGTGTAAAATAAAATCCCTACTATATTCATATTTATATCTATGTCAGGGTCATGGTTTTACTTTTTCCTATAAGTTATCTTTTAACAAATGGGCCATTTATGTGGAAAGAGCCAAAATGCTGAAAGGCATATTTTGCATGTAGAAAATTTCTGCATAGTGTAGTCCATCAGTAAGGTGTCAAGGGTATGTTCCCTGCGGCTCTCACCCCACAACGGAGTACAGTCCAAAGAAACTGCCCTGTCCACCGTGACCTTGGCCCTGGTCACCCAGCAGGCTGTGCCATGTGAAGGGTCTGGCAGGAGCCCAGCCTTCTACATACAGCATCCCCAGGCCTCTCCTGGCCACCACCCTTTCTGCAGGAGAATGCCTTTGTAGGATCAGTTCGGAGGGGGGTCTCCTGGTTGTAAACACTCTTTTTGGAATGTGGGTATCAATTAAAGATAAAGTTAAAAGGTCCAGATTCAGATTCAGGGCTCATCTGGAGTGACCAGGATTTTCTGTGGTCTCTGAATCCTCAGGACGGCCCAGGTAAGAAATCAGCCCCAGGAATCAGTTCTCAGCAAGGAGGCAATGGACATAAAAGTCAATACTACTGATATTGGACTGTTCTGACTTCTTTTACTAGTGATAGTTCTATCGGTAGTTGATGAACACAAATCAATGGAAAATGCAGTCAAGTTTCCTTTGGTCAAGTGGCTAGCTCTTAATTTCTTTCTCCTTAAAATTTAGTTATGTCATTTCTAGTTATGCACATTTAGAACGTTCCTGAAAGTAAACAATGAAATATAGCTGCCACCCATTTTCACATGAACTAGATTTGAAAAAATTTTTCAGTCCTGGCTGGCTGGTGTGGCTTGGTGGAGCAAGTGCCAGCCTTCAAACCAAGAGGTCACTGGTTCGATCTCCTATCAGGGCACATGCCTGGGTTATGGGCCAGGTTCCCCATTGGGGGCATGTGAGAGGCAACCAACTGATGTTTTTCTCACACATTTCTCTCTCTTCTTTCCCTTTCCCTGTCTCTGAAAATAAGTACATAAAATCTTTTTTAAAAAATAAAATTTTTAATTTTTTCCTTTGTACTTTAGATCAAAACTTTTTAAGGAAATAAAATATAACAAATACAATTAAAACCAACCATCTCCTTCCTTCACCAATAACCACTGTCTAATAATGACAGTGTGTTTTATTCTCTTGAGTTAGATTTTTAAAGTCCTATATTTATTAATAAAATAAGTGTTGCCCTGGCTGGTGTGGCTCAGTGGATTGAGCGCGGGCCTGCGAACCATATGATGTTGGTTTGGTTCCCAGTCGGGGCACATGCTTGGGTTGCGGGCCAGTTCCCAGTGGGGGACACATGAGAGGCAACTACACATTGATGTTTCTCTCCCTTTCTTCTTCCCTTGCCCTCTCTCTGAAAATAAGTGAATAAAATATTTAAAAAATAAAATAAGTGTTGTTTGGGGGTTTTAGTATTTACTTAGCCTCAAAAAAGCTATGATGTTTTTTATAGCATTATGTTTTTGAGATTTGTCATATCGATCTATAGTTTGTTCATTGAACTGCTATAGAATACTCTTTTCATGTTTTTGTGTGTGCGTGTCCTAAGGTTGCCATAACCAGTTATCACAAACCGAGTGACTTAAGACAACAGAAATCTGTTCTCTCAAGAACTTACTCCATTTCGATCTTGGTCGGGCGGCCCAGTCGGTTGCAGCGTCGTCCTGCACATGGAGAGGTTGTGGGCTGCATCCCGGTCCAGAGAACCTGGGAGGGGCAGCTGATCAATGCTTCTCTCCACGTTGATGTCTCCGTTTCTCTCCCTTTCTATGCTCCACCTATCCTTCCTCCCTTTCTCCTCTCTTCTCTTTCTGCAATCCATAAGCATATTTTGGGGTGAGGATTTAAAAACATTTTATTCCATTTTGGAGGCCTGAAGTCCTACATGAAGGGGTTGGTAGGACCACGCTCTTCCTCAGACCTTTGAAGGAGAAGCCCTCCCGGCCTCTGTTTTAGTTTCTGGCAGTTGCCGGCCATCCTTAGTGTTCCTCGGTTTAGAGGTGCATCACCCCAACCCCTGCCTCTGTCTTCTCCCCAGTGTGTCTGTCTCTGTATCCAAATTTCCCTCTTCTGATGAGAACACCAGGCCCCTCGGTTTGTGGGACGGCACCCAACCCACTGAGCCACACCAATCAGGGCTGTGTCCTTTCCTGCTTTGTTTTTGGAGGCTTTTATTGTATTATTTTTAAATTTTGAAGAAATTAAATATTTTTTGTTGAGGAAAATCTTAAGCATATGTAACAGTACAGAGCCCTGGACAATGTGGCTTATTTGGTTGGGTACCATCCAGCAAATCTAGAAGTCCAGGGTTCGATTCCCGGTCAGGGCACATACCTGGGTTGTGGGTTCAGTCCCCAGTTGGGGTGCACGCAAGAGGCAGCTTCCATAGAAATTTCTCTCTCACATTGACGTTTCTCTCCCTTTCTTTCTCCCTCCCTTCCCTTTTCTCTGGAATCAATGAAAGAAAAAGAGTTTTAATAATAAAAAAGAATAAAAGTCGAGAAACTGGTACAAAAGACGCTCTTGAACTCACCACCCAGATCCGACACTGACACGGGAACTCTCCCACCTTCATCACCCCCTGGGCTCCTTGAGCGCAAACCCCAGACGTCTGGTCAGTTTCTGTTTATGGACATTTTGGGTTCCGTTTCTCAGGTTCTCCTTTCCAATGTTGCCTTGACATTTAAAACTTCAATTTGAGAATCTGTCTCAAATCGTGGATTTCATCTGTGTATATTTATTTGGATCTATGCCAGCCTTTCTCCCTCTGTGCTTGACAGGTTCCTTTCTGACAGGTTCCTTTCTTCTCCTTTCCTGCTCTCTGTTCGTTGGGTCAAACTCGTTAGGTCCCTTCCTCATTTCTCCCCACACTGTTGTCACTGTAATTTCTCCCGATCACCGTTTGCTTTGTAGTGAGTTCCTTCTCATGGGGAGTGTTTTTGGTCTGGACTGTGAAAGTCTCCTTGTAAAGGGGATTTGCCTTTGCTTCTGTGGGGTGCCCGGGGCCAATTGTCATGTTAATGTCTCAGCCCAGGTTTTGCTTGCTACTTGGAAAGGACCTTGTAAATTGGGGGGATGGTTTCGTTTTTTCCTCTTCCTGGGCTTCCTTACCGTATTCCTATCCCGGTTGGCAGTTTGCCCTTTTTGTTGTTGTTTGTTTATTTTTTTATTTTCCCCACTAACTCTGAACCTTTGAGGGCGCTGACAGTTTTTGGAGAGGTTTCAGCTGCAAATCCCATCTCACGGGGCCCCAAGGCCTCGCTGGACTCAGAATCCAGGCCGTGTTATGCTGCTCCTGTGTCTGGCCTGTCTCCAGCTTTGCCTGGCTCTATGGCTCTACCGGCATCTGCTCCCACCGTTTTGACCCTGGTTTCAGTTTGCTCTCCTGTTCTAGCTCCGCTGCCGTTCCCTTTTCCTATGAGCTCCACCATTTTTTTTTGTTTGTTTGTTTTTATTCAATGGTTACATTCACTCTGGTATTTCCAGTGTTTTGCATTTGGGATGGAGCCTTATTAGCTCCAATCCATGTTGTGGTCAAAACGAGCGGTGATCATTGATTTCTTTTTTTTCCCTTTCCAGAAAATACATAAAAGTGCACCTCGTAGATATTACACATATTAAAGATATGTGAGAACACGTTAAGCTAATATAAAGTTGTTTCCTTTAACGTCTTCAGATGGACCAAATATCATCATTGATTTCTTCCATGAGTATGCTAGGAGTAAAAATTAATATTTTTTCTGTAATCTTGATTTTAGTTTATTTACTGTTCATAATCTTCAGATTTGCACCATTCAGAAGATAAGGCATGTTTCTCTCTCTATAGCCCAACTTAACTATCTCCAATGGCTAACGAAGCGCATCCTTGTCCCTGTGACATTGGCCATAAGATAGAGTATGGAGGGATGGGGCATGAAGTTCAAGTTGAGCACATCAAGGCTTATGTCACCAGATGCCCTGTTGACGCTGGCAAAGCCGTGATTGTCATTCAAGACATATTTGGCTGGCAGTTGCCCAATACCAGATATATGGCTGACATGATTGCTGGAAATGGATACACGTGCGTATAAAGTTGTTTCTTTGCTTAAATCCATGTAAATTTCTGTGATCTATATTTTGTTCCCTTGGAGGAAAACAAAACCCAAATCAAAAGGGCCTGGCTGTATTCTAATTTACATTATCTACTTCCTTATGTCTCTGGGGTGCAGCTGAATGGGGAATGTCATATGAAAATTAAACACTCACCTGTCCAACGGAAGCTACCTGCTCCCCAACCTAATCCCTGGGCTTCAGACCTTCCTAAGAGTGACCTCATTGTGGGGCCCTGCCAGAGCAGGTACAGGACACGTGCCCTTGGGCAGATGTCACCAGCTCTGAAGTGAACCCACTGGCCCTTGAAGCACGTCGGCCTCGAGTCAGACTTCACAGGCAGGGCACCCGCAGCTACCTTGGTCTCCACCTGAACTGGCAGGGTCTTGTCTGAGCTCAGCTGGATTCCAGAACGGCACAGTGAGCACTCCCTCCTCTCCCAAAGGTTACTCCTTTGTCCATTCGAGGGGCTAAAGCTGTTCCCTGTTTGCTTTTCACCACCCTGGTAACAGTTTCAGTAAAACTCAGAATAGAGGGACTGCTCCTTCCCCTCCAGCTTCAAAAGCACAGACCCCAGCAAGCCCTGAGTTTGGAGCACTCCAGCCTCCTTTGTTTTCTCTGAAAGAGAAGCTGGAGATCAAAGGGCGCGCCTTCCTTGGTTTCCTAAGAAGGAGACCCGATTTAAAGGGAGCAGACCCCCTGCCGTGGGATGCAAATTTAGTGTTTACCAAAAAGAGGACTTTCCCTTGATTTTTCACGTTTTCATGCCCCCAATTTCTTTCTAAGGATGAGGTAACTTAACTTCTCAGGGGCAAGCCCAGTAACAAAACAAACACAAACATAAACAACGCAAACACAAAATAAAACAACAGCAGAAAAGAGAACCAGCCCCGAGACTGTCTCCAGCTGAGTCGGGCCCTGCGCTAAGGCAGTTACGAGGCTGTTGTCCGCAGTCCCCCCAGTGACCCCTCCGGGGAGGCACTGTCATGGTTTTGCTGATTGGAAAACCAAGGCGCGTTGAGAGAGGCCTGTTTGCCTCAGTCGTTCGGAAGCCACCGGCAGATGGAACGGGATCGCGGCCTCTGCTGTTTCAGGTAGTTCCTTTAGCTGACGTCAGGTCAGTAAGGTCGCCTGGGATTTACAAAGCCCTTTTGTACTCGTAGAGTCGTTTTGCCCTCAGAATAACTCTCTGAGGTTGGGCGGTGCTGCGTGCAGTCTCTGTCAGGAGAAAATGAGGCTGAAAGTGGTCAAATGACTTAAGAATATGGGGCAGCTGATGCAGGGCTGGTGCTGGAATTTACATTCTTCTGACCCAGATTTCAGTGTTCTCTCCACCCCTGCAGAAGGACCTGTGTCCCCTTATCTGTGGTGGGCGATGCCCCCTTATTTTAGGAAACAGGTCTCTGGCCAGATCAGCGTTGGCCTCATCCTCCTAGGTTGACCGGCATGGGAGATTGTGAAGGGGAGCAGAATCGGCTGCCCCCGGTTACGCCACTTGGGTGTGGGGATTGTTTTAAGCTGAAGGCAGTCGCGATCCAGCAGACTCAGGAAACACTTTTACCCCTCCCTTAACTACCTAAAAAAGTTTAGTAGGCAGCCTGATCCAGAGAGAGACCTATGACCAAAGATAACTTGTACCTGAATGACCTACCTGCGTGGCAGGACAAACATGTAATTACCATACATCTGCTCTTCTTATTGTCCTGTGACTTACTCTTTCCTTTGAAGCCCCAAACCCATAATCTGGTCCTTAGCTCAGGATGGCAATATAAGTCTCAATTTCCTCACTGCCTTTGGGTGTCCTATTTTTCTGGGGGCTCTCCTGAGTGTGAAATTGTTGATGTAAGAAATGTTCAGACCTGCAGATAATTTTTGTGAGTTTATTTGAGCCAAACTGAAGATGTACTGGGAAGCAAGCTCTAAATGCTTCCGAGAATAACACTCCCGCAGCTTCGTTTAGGCATTTGGAATTAAGAAGGGAATGTAAGGAATTCCACGAAGGTAGGAACAGAATGACAAGAACGAGAGGGAGATTACGTGATGTGCTCTCTTGAGGGTGGTGGTGCGTATTTCGAAGATCTGTTAACCTAGATGCACAGAAACAAAGGCCAGGACTTGCTTCAGGCAAAGGTAAACCTTTTACTAAAATGTTAAGTGCCTGGGCTGTGACTACCCACCACGACCTACCTGTCCAGTTAGGAACTTATGATCAGATCACCCTGTGGAATTACTTCCCATAGAACTCCTTTTCTCATCCACAAAATTGAATTTGTTTTTGCCTGTTCATTGCCTTGTGTCGCTTTAATTACTAGGCCACCCAAAGAACCTAGAAAGGAAGGAAGTTTTTTCCACCCCTACACCGGCCACGGGCTCAGGCAGGATGGCTGTTCCCCCACCGCAGCCTTTCCTAGAACCCTCATTCAACCCTCCTCCTTGCTCAGCAGGAGTTGTGCCTGGTTGGCCTACTGGGCGGAGCCGGGGGAAATTGCTTGTTCATAGTGACTGGACTTGCTAACCAGGTGTGTCATTCTGACCTGAGGCTAATGTGAAAGGCCAGCTGAGAGTTTTGGGGACAGGAGGGACTCTGGTAGCCACCTTGCTCCAGGCCCTCACTAGTGGGTCCCCTTGTCTCGTGGGGTATGTGCCCTGCTGAATAGCCTTGTCATTTTAGATGGACTGGGCTACAAGCAGCCTGCCAGAGGTCATGCACCTTTGGTTGTGACATCTGATATGGTCTGGCCTAGTGCCATTGGCTTCTTTGCTGTGATCAAAGTTGGCCCTTGGGGCCGTGACTTTTCCTGGGAGCATGAATCACCAACACAGCAAGTTTTTTTAATGAATATAAGCAAATAACGAGTCCTAACAACAATGAAACTAATATCAGTTAATGTTCCCAATTTGCAGAACCATCGTTCCAGACTTCTTTGTAGGGCAAGAGCCTTGGCACCCCTCTGGGGACTGGTCTACCTTTCCGGAGTGGTTGAAAACACGAAATGCCAGGAATATCGATAAGTAAGTTTTGGAGGGCTGTTTGTGGTGCCCCTAGGGCACCAGCGAGAGCAGAGTCTGGAGTTCGGAGGGAAAAGTGAGCCAGGCTGCACTGTCCAGACACCTACCCTTCCTTTAAGTAGGACTCGGATAACCACGACCCTTGGATTAAGATCATTGCTTCTAGCTGAAAATGTCTTCTGAGTGGTTCCAAATGGCCAATCTGCAAATGAACCATTTGCAAGACGAGGGCCGTTGTCCTTGGTCCCTTCACGGCTTACACAGTCCTGGTGGCTTTCCAGATCTTGCTTTGCTCTTTGATACAGGAGACATGTGATGCAGAGTGGGGTGTGAGGAGGAGCAAATGTGCCAAGTCAGACCATTGGGGGAGCTGCCCAGTTGTGGCTGGTGCCTGTTCAGAGGAGAGTGGGGTGCCAGGCAGGGGTAGATCTTGGGGTCCGGTCTTAGAGCCATGCTGTGGCCTTTGTCCTGTACGCTGAGGCTGGGGAGGCTGTCACTCAGCTTTCAGCTGGGAAGTGAGCTGGTCAGATTTCCTGGCCTTTTGGAAAGAGCCCTCCTGCAGCCCTGTCAGGTGGTTGAGGAGCTGGGTTTGGCAGGGAGACTTCCCAGGAGAGGTGGACGTCACTCGTCACATGGGCAGGGGGTGGTGAGGAGGGCTCCAAAAGTCAGACTCTCAGAACCTCAAGGAACAGCTGCTGACAGAGCCCCGTTAGCTGCCTGGTGCCCTTCCCAAGGCCTCACACAAGACCTCTGGATTCTCGAATAACTGTTCTTTCTGTTCTAGAGAGGTCGATGCTGTCTTGAGGTATCTGAAACAGCAGTGTCATGCCCAGAAGATCGGCGTCGTGGGATTCTGCTGGGGAGGAGTTGCTGTCCATCATGTGATGATGAAATACGCAGAGTTCAGGGCAGGGGTGTCCGTCTACGGTAAACATGCCTTGTGCGGGTTTACAGAGTGATAACAGCAGGATTTGTGGGTGACCAGAACCATGGCCAAGCTAAGGGTCCCAGGTGTGACATAAACCCAATAGTCATGAAAGTGGCTGTAAAAATCTGAAAGTCGAGATGGGGAGTGGGGAGACCTGGGTCCCAACAGTGCTGTTACTCTGGGAAAGCCACTTAAGCTGACGTCTCAGTTTCTTCACTGAGGATGAAGGGGATAACATTTATTTCTGTGGCAGCAGTCAATACCAAGCAATATTTTCATGAGGAATATCTACGCAGAGACTTTTCCAAGACACAAATTCTCAACTGCATGCATGTGTATACATGTGCACATGCACACATACACACACACAGGAGCACGCTCTGTAAAGGAGGGAAGAAAAGAAAAACCAACTCTAAAATGTAAATAGCAACATAAACATGTCAGCCCAAGCAATCCACAGGTATCACGGCACTGATAGGAACATTGTATCTGTGTGTGGAATGGTGTATTAAATTCATGATATCTGAGGGGTGACCTGAGTAAATCCCAGATTATCTCCTGGGGGGCAGGCCCCTTGTTCCACAGGCTTCCTCGATACCTGAGTGTTTTGGGGACCTACCCGTATCAGTGGACCAAGTGATGCTGTGAGAGGCCGAGTTTGGCTTCAGTGATTTTTTTTGGAGACTTGCAACACATTTGCCCATTTCACGATGGGTGATTTAGGACGCACCTGCCCACTCCGCACTGAGTGTTCAGCAGTTTTTAACCCCAAACAGCACAACCCCTGTGACCCACACTCCTTATTCACCCAATCTCTCCAGGGCGATTTTTTTTGTTCCCCTGGATGAATAGAGTCCTCAAAGGGAAACTTTTTGCCAGTGTGTGAGAGGTGAAACAAAAAACAGCAGAGGCACTAAAAAGTGTCAAAGTTGACAAATTAAAAAACCGTTTTGAGCAGTGGAAAAAGAGTCTCGATAGGTGTATTGCATCAAATGGAGAGTACTTTGAAGGTGACTGAAGTTTAAACATGTAAGAGTAAATACACACTGTTTATACATAAATTATGGGTTTATTGATGCCCTCCTCAAAGAAACATTCAGCCACACATACAAAAAAAGAAAGTTAAAAAAAGATATTTGGCCTTCTTTCATAAAATATGGCTTAATGATTCTGCACTGTGGTATTTTCGCTTACTTTCAGCATTAAAATATCCCTTTAAGTATTTACTTACACGGAAGAAATAAATTTCCAGTTGTCATCGGGTTTGCTAGAACCCGTAGTCTCTGTGAATTAGCAAAAGGTGCTCTGCTTGGATGGCTCTCTGGCGCCCCCTTCTGGCGACTCTTGTGCAATACACAAGGTGCAGAGCGTAGCAGGACTCGAGGCCTAGGGGAATCAAATCACTACAGCTTTGTAGGGGGTAGGGAGCATGGTCATCTTTCCCGTGGCTTCCTGCCTTCTGGAAAGAATTTATAGGTGAGGAGAGGCTCTCTAGGTTACTTAGTTTCGCTATGCTGCCAACAGGAAATGAGGGGGAAAAAAAGCCACCCATTATTTTCTCACACCTACTGACCACACTTGAATCAGACTCCTGTGAGTCCTCTCTCTGTGTGGGCTCTGTCCTTGGACCCGGCCCTTGGCTTCCTGGGTCAGTGCAGTGAGAATCCCTCACCTTTGATATCTAATCAGATCCTCATCCCCTGTTGTCTGTACCTCGTCACCTGGCCTGCCTTCAGCAGGAACCTCCCCTACCCCCATGTTTCCTCGTAGTTTTCTATCCACCCTCTGCCCCCCACCCTGCTCCTTGTGCACAGATCCCTACTGGACAGGCTTCTCTTTGAGACTAATTTTACAGGGCAGCCCACGTCTATGAAATTGCTTTTAAAAAGAAAGTAAACCCCCAAAAGCACATATTTTACTTTGAAAAATTGAAGGAAAGCCACATACTGTATTTTGCTGTGTATAATGCTTATGTTTTTTTGTCCAAATTTTTGAGGGAAATATAAGGATGTGCATTTTACATGGATAGTACTAGTTATATATATATATATATATATATATATATATATATATATAATATATATAAATGTTTTAAATTTTTTATTTATGTTTATGTATTGAAAGTGTAACTCTAGAAAGCAATAAGGATACCTGTATGCAAAATAGTACCCTATGATATGAAAACCGGTTTCATTTCTAAATATACATACATAAATAAATAATTGAATTGAACAGCTGAAATGGAAGATTATTTTTCCTGAAAGTTTGGGCCAAAATGCGGGTGTGCAGTACACATGGGAGTGCATGACACACGACAGAATTCGGCAGTTTTCTGTGACGTGTGCATGGATGGCACTCATGCCTTGTGTCCCTGTCCCCATCCTGTAGGCATCGTCAAGGATTCTGAAGACGTGTACAGTTTGAAGAACCCCACGTTGTTCATTTTTGCTGAGAACGATGCTGTGATTCCTCTCGAGCAAGTAAGTTGGCATCTTTCCTGTTGCATTCCTGTATTTAATAACATGAGTTGACATTTTGGGGGAAACACAACTAAAAGGTTCACTGGTTGCTTCAAATATTTTTCTGCATTTTTTATTTTTAACAAAAAAATTTAAGATTTTATTCATTTATTTTTAGAGAAAGGAAAAGGGAGGGAAAAAGAGAGGGAGAGAAACATCGATGTGCAAGACAAACAGCAATTGGCTGCCTCTCTCACGCCCCAAGCTGGGGACCTGGCCCACAACCCAGGCGTGTGTCCTGACCAGGAATCAAACTGGCAACTTTTTGGTTGATAGGCCAGGGGTCGATCCACTGAACCACACCAGCCAGGGCTAAAAAAATATTTTAATCCTCACCCGAGGATATGTTTATTGATTTGTGGAGAGAGAGGAAGAGAGAGAGACAAGAGAGAGAAAGAAACATGGATTGGTTGCCTCCCATTTGCTCCCTGACTAGGAATCGAACCTGTAACCTTTTGGTGAACAAATGGGCAACGCTCCAACCAACGGCCACCTGGCCAGGGGCACCATTAAGTTTTAAAGCTGGACTTCACTGGGGACTTGGAGTGGGATTGTATTCCCCCCCGCCCCCAATGCTCTTGGTGTGATCCAGTTACTGGGCATAGCTGAGGCCCCGCCTCCTGTCCTCACCTGTTCAGTCCTCAAGTTGCCCAGAAGCGTGCAGAAGAAAACTGGTCCAAAAGCAGTCGTCTGGAAAATTAGTGTTGGTATTCATAACCCATGTTCATACACATTTCGAATATTTTATGCTTGCGTATATTACATTTTATATTCAATATATTCACTATTATACACTTGAGTAAATGAAATTATGTTCTGAATATTGTATTATATAGAATATGTTACGTAAGATATATTAATACAGCTCTGGCTGGTGTAGCTTTGTTGTTTGGAGTGTTGTCCCATAACCAAAAGGTTACAGGTTCCATCCCCAGTTAGGCATGTATGATTCCCTGGGCAGGTGCGTGTGGAAGGCAACCAATCCATGCTTTTCTCTCGAATTGATGTTTCTCTCTCTCCATCCCTCTATCCCTTCCTCTCTCTCTAAAAGTAATGAAAAAAATGTCTTCAGGTCAGGATAAAAAAAGGTATATATTAACACAATTTCAAAGAGTCGATGTCATGTCATTTTTATATTGCCCTGAATTCTCTCCTTTCCCAGAGGTAAGGGCTGTGTTAGTTATAACATTAAAAGTAAAAAATTCATTATGGCTGTGGAACTCAATTTAAAGCACTGATGTTAAATCTCTTTTATGAGCATTCACAGAAGATTGAGAGATTGGAAAATATTACTAGAGGGTTAGAATCATTTCATCATGAAAATCTTTGCATACCAGGTCTCTTCGCTGACCCAGAAGTTAAAAGAACATTGCAAAGTGGAATATCAAATTAAAACATTTTCTGGGCAAACCCATGGGTTCGTGCATCGAAAGAGAGAAGATTGTTCATCTGAAGACAAGCCCTACGTTGACGAGGCAAGACGGAATTTACTCGAATGGCTGAACAAGTATGTTTAGCAGTGGCCAGTGCAAACTTTTCTCAGGATGGCTTTTGTTCAGAAATGGGCTTGGGAATACTTATATCATTTCTACTTTGTAGAAAATAAATCAAAGAATCCTGAAATTCATGATTTCATCTGAAACAAATTCCGTAAGAAATAAAAATTGTAAAAGTAGGTTAGTCCCTGAAGAATTTGATTGCTAGAGTCACATCCTGTTAATGAAACCCCCGGGGCTGTTTCGGGCCAGCTGACGGTTCAGGTGTGGCCTTCCTGGGCCGTAATGGAGGACGACCTTTCCAATGACTCATGTTGCAAAGCCAAGGTGACATGATCTGTAAACTCAGATCGAATGAAAGCCCAGCTTCATTAGACATTTATCATTGTCTTAATACAAATAAATTTCATGTTCATATATGGGGCTACAAAAAATAAAGATGAAAATATGGTTCCATGGGCCTAATTATATCAAGCTAATAAACTTTTTGAATTTGTGGCTTTTTATAAAAGCTTCCTCCTAGGCATTTTTGGGTCTCAGGGGGGCAGGGCTGCATCAAAAATCACTCTTGCATGCAATCAGAATTAGTTAGAATGAAGTCAAATACAAAATTCAGCTCCTGAGTAGCCCTGCCACATGTTGGTCGCTCAGCAGCCCCCGTGTGTGGGCCCTGGGAACAGTACTGGGCCGTGCTCACCCACCCTAGTGAAGGTGCTTCGAAACCTCTAGCTGCTCCTGTTGACTTTCTGTTAATTCTGTTGTCCCGCGTGTGACAGCACCACGGTTGGTCTCCCTCAGGGTCCTGCTGAGAATGCTTATTGGGAGACTGACCAAGCCTAGACAGTCCCTCCCACTAGACCCTCTCACATCCGCAGACACCAGAAGGGCTGCTTAGTGTCCAGCCCATGCGGGCCTGTGCTCTCAGTAGCCTCCCTCCACTGTGTGGGAGAATGGGGAGGGGGTTTGCTTGGGTCCTGGGTGGAGGGCGGGGCTTTCATCCCCGTGTGCCACGTCCAGTGTGGGGCCATTCCTTGTTAGTCCTGGGGCTCCTGGAGGGCAAATCATGGAAGATGTGGGGCAGGAAGGAGCCCTGGAGACTCAGGGGCCATACCCATTCCTCTTTCACTGCTGGGTGGGGCTGCAGGGTCCCAGCTTGCTGGTGGTTTTAGCTCCTTCTGTGAGAGCAGTGGAGTGACAGATGGGCCCTCTGGAGAGGGAGGGATGAGGGAGGGTGAGTGGCCTGATTCCACTTGCTTTCTGACTTATTTTGTGACGTAAGTGGAAGCCGTCTGACGCAGGGCACTAAGTATCCGAGGTCATCTTAAAGATAATCCAGGGCAAGGAGTGCCAGAAGAGAAGCATGACTGTGGAGGAAAGTTTGCCTTTTGGTTCGTTCCAGAGTATCAGTTAGGCTTTCTTGGGCTGCCCATAATGGAAAGGCTGACCAACAGTGGCTCAACTAGCCGTAGCTAAGAGAATAACACTGAAGTCTGCCCTGCACCACCTCAAAACGGATTTGAGTGGCTCAAGGCTTTACTGGCGTCAAAGCACGGTTAGGTGCCTGCCATTCCAGGCCCTGCTCGCCAGCATGGCCCTGGGTCTCTGCCTCACAAAACACCAGCCAAGCAGGAAGAGTGGGAAGGGCTCTCTTTTTGCATCCGTTTTTTGTTAGGGAGGGAACTCTTTCCCGAAATCCTCCAGCTGGTTTCCCGTATATGTCATCAAAGAGGCTGGGAGTGAGTGTGAGCTGAAGTTGGGTGAGTCCTCGGCCTGGACTGGTTGGGTCCCCAGACTGAGCACAGAGAAGAAAGGGGGTGTGGAGGCCTGTGGGCTGGGCAGCAGAGGCAGCTTCACGTGGACCACCTGCCAGATATGGGCAGAGGGAAGGAGGGGGAGGCAGGATGGGCGTAGAGTGCAAGAGCTCACAGTGCCCGGGCCCTAGTGCGTACCTAATTGTTTTTCTCCATGTAAAATCTATAAAATGCAAAGAATGATATCACTTTGTGGGCGGGGTTGTTGGGCGAATGGTCTCCTGTGGGAAGTATCATCAGTGTGGGAAGTACTTGGGTTGTGGTGGGGACTATATATCTTCAGAGTAGCGAGATGCCGCCATCCCAGCCGGAGATGCACGAGGACTAGAACTCACATGAAAATCATGGAGTTTCAAAAAGTTTAAAAAAACGGGGTGGGGGTTGGGAAGAACATCGCTGGGAGATAGAGATCTCTCCTCTCTCTGGGCCATGCAAAGATACTACAAGTAGGTAGGTGGCTGTCTGTGCGCTGGTAAGTGGGTCCTCGCCACACCCTGGACCAGCCAGCTCCTTGATGGTGGACGTCCAGCCTCCAGAACTGTGAGAAATGTTTACTGTTTAAGTCATTCAGTCTGCCATTTTTCTTCCAGGAGCCTGAACTAAGACAGCTGTTCTACTGAAGAGACAGCCTCACTATACTGGCCATTTTTTAAGCAGCCAGTTGCCTTTGGTACCCCTTTTTCTGGTGATTTAGATGATCCCCATCTTGCAAGGCTGCCTGCAAGATCACCCAAGATGGAGAAACACTTCTCCATGCTTACAAATAATCTATGAGTTTACTGTTTAATTAGTGCCATTCCCATCCCAAAATGCCCAACCCCTGTTCACAAGAACAGAACAAGGCAAAAAGATAAAAGGACGTCAGTCACGTGTAACAGACTAACCTCTTGGTCCTTCCAGACACATTTGCACTTTTCAGTCCTATTTACAACGATCAGGCTCTTTAAAACACCAACCCAGCCCAGCCAGCATAGGCACTGGGAACCAAAAGGGAAAGGGTGGTCCTGTGGGAACTGACCTCAGGCACGTGAGTACCTTTAGTTGCTCTTGCCACACACAAGATGAGACTGGGGTGGGGTCTAACGTACAAGGGGTGAGATGCTTGCCAAGTGATCTGGAATCTGAAGATAACAGGAATGGTGCCTTCAAGAGGTCTTTTTCATGAATTAAAATCAACAGCTATGAAACATCTCTATTCGGTTCCCTGTTCATAGGCCACGTAGTTTTTTTTCTCAACCATGTAAGTAAGTGCCAGGAACATTTGTGAGGCTTTTGGAAGGGAAGTGTGGGTCAGTGGCTTTTCTCACACAACCACAAACCCCTTCAGCCAAGAGACTGGTCCAAAGCCAGGTGCTCTACCTTCTCTGCCGGCTGGCATCAGTCCTCATAAATCAACTCACCCTGCCGCATCAATGATCTAAGCAGGTCTAACGAGAACCTGCTCTTAAAATAGGTGCATCCTGATGCAGCGTTGAGGAGGTAGGAGCACAAATTACAGTGATGTGACTTTACCATTCATTATATGATGAAATACACACTAGTGTGTATGTCCAATAGGTTTAAGCTTTCCATATTCAATTGTCTAGTTCTATAAACATTCTAAGGTTAGGAAAAGTGATACTAGCACTTACTCCCAAATCCTCAGTGTACTTGTTTAGCAAACCAACCACTGCATTCATGTAGAGAAAACACAGACCCAAGATTTGAAGACTGGTCAGCACCCAGGTTCACAGGAGGGTAACCCTGACACTTTGGTCAGGAAGAATCACCATTTCCTGATTTTAGGAAATCAGACTCGTCTTACAAGCAAATCCCCTGGTGACATGTAGGTGAACTTTTATCATGATGATTCCCCGTAGGCAGCATTCTTTCAGAAAACCCAGAGAACCGTACAAGCAAGGCAGTACAGGGGATGAGCGCGGAACTAGATGGAGTCAGGCTGGCAAGGTTTGACCTGGCTCTGCAACTTACCAGCCATGACACTGTCTGGCAAATGATCAAATCTCACTGATGAAATGTGAATAAAAAGAAATGGATCTCCTTCATAGGATGAGAGTAAACTGAAGTACTCTTCAAAACAAGACCTAGCTGGTGGTAACGACAGCCACCGTTGGTCAGTTATTTTACTAAATACTCAGTAGCAGTTTAGTTACACGTGGCAATTCCAAGACATTTCCTTGCACTCCAACCTCCACTTGTTCTTTCCCTCTGATTAAGAAAGCCTCCACTGGTTCTGGCTTGTGCTTCTGAGCACCTGCGGGTGCTGTGGGAGCCTGGGCCTTCTCCACACACAAGCTGGCTTGCGTTCAGGGTGGGACCAGGTCTGGAATAAAGCAACAGGGACTATAAATTTTCAACGCCAGTTTTAGCAGCACTGTGGTAACGTCCAAGGTTATGTTGGTGTAACTGTACCTAATGGCACCTGAGACACACCATAATTACGAGATAGAAACTCTCACCTATGACAGGTCTCTGTAATCAAAAGATCCACCCATTTAGATAGGTGCGTGCAAATATACTTAGTAGGGTCAAGCCCATACTCACCTCAATGTTAAAATCAATCTCAAGAACAACATCAATGGTTAAGCTGTTAAAACAGTTCCTAGAGCTTTTTAAAAACAACAAACTCCTTGAATGAAGGCAGCACTTGATTACAGTGAATGCTTATTAAAGAGCAAGATAAAAGTGGTTTTAAAAGAGATCCTTTTAATATAACAAATACAGAAGATTGTGAGACAGCATCCCTACAATTACGTCTTTGAACAAGTGAAACTATGACTACCAAACCACTATTTTTATTACAGCATCTACAGTGTCTGAAAAAGAACACAGTAATAAATAACCGTAGATGCACCATACGACACCCTTTTATTTAGTCACAGTAGTGAATCTTACTACTACATTTTATTCTGAATTTTTTCTTTATTCTTCAGACTCTCCAGGCTTGCGGATATCGTCAATCTTCAAAATCATTCTAACCATCTGTGTTGCTAGAGAGATCTGTTGCTTTTTGCCAATCAAGGTTTCTATGACATGTTGTTGCTTCATATCTGAAAAATACAAATAAATCGATTATCCTACAATAGCATGCACTTAACATTGAACACTTGTTTTGACTACTGGAATCATACTGAAAACTTAGTAATTTCAAATTCGGAAGCCAGTTAAATGCTCAGAGGAATACATTTCATTACTCCCAAGGATGTTCTGGAATTTGAACATGGTTACTACCAGGAAGCTGGGGTGTGTGTGTGGGGGAACCTCTCCCCACAAAGTGTCTACCACCATATAAAATAAACAAAATCGGAATGTACTTCGAGTGCAAGAAAATTCCAAGACACACCTAAACATGGCACATTTGGGCACAATCATGCATTAAAATTTAAACTGACAAATTTAAAATTTAAACATCTGCTGTTAAAACATCCTTGGACTTTGACACAAAGAACAGAACATACTGTGCTTCTAAGTTAAAAACAAACAAGCGCTCCTGTGGCCAGGACCCACTGTGCAAGTCCGGATACGGTGTTCTGGACCACCGTTTCGACAAGCTAATGCTGTACGACCTTTCAGCAGGTCAACCATTCCCATGGCCACAGAGATTACAGTACATCACAATTACAAAACACCCGGTAATTTATTGGTTAAAAACACAGAATAAGCTGTGAACGGAAAGTGAGTTTCAAGGCTCTTTCAGGAGACCCAGAACCAAACCACTTAGAACACTTGTGTAAAAAAAAAGACAAGAATTATTTTCTAAAACCAAAGATGAAAATGGAAGCCATCTTTGGAATACATACCACACTGCAGTTGCAATCAAATCAAAGATCTGAAATTCAGGGCCTGAGTATCTCAAGTGTGTTTAGTGTTGAAAAAGACGGTAACCTCTCGGTAAGCACTACATACAACACAGCCACGCAGGACATAGCTACTCAATTAAAGTCAAACCACAGTCCCCCCGCCCCTGTCCCAGCAGCTCCTCACCGTTTGTACCCTTGTGCAAGCAGTCGATCCCAAGAGCAGGGTTCGTCTCCTTCACTTGTCTGGCTCGGACCTCGGTCATCGTCTGGATGGGGTTCATGCCACTGTTCTCAGCAAGGGCCATGGGGATGACCTCCAGGGCGTCGGCGAACGCTCGCATGGCGTACTGCTCCAGGGTTGGGCACTGGGGGGCACAGGGCTGTGGTAAGTGTGCTGGGCAAACCCCCCAGGAGCAATCGAGAAACCTAGTTAAATTACATACTTAGGGGAAAAAAGAAACCCCCCAAAACTTGTGAAGAATTCCGAGAACTCGTGAAGGCTATGTGGATTATTTTTAATGCCCTAGAATATTAAAATGTCACTGCAGAGTATGGATGGTGCAGGTGCACATATGAGAGAAGCCTGAGAACCTGCCTTACGTGACTTGCTTCTATTGTAATGTTTAATTAATTCTGAATGTCAGATAACATTAAGTGTCAAGATTTACACAAAACAGTAACTGTAAGGGCTACAAATGACTGAATGAAGCTGAGAAATCAATGTACAGTCCCAGGACTTTGACTGCGTGGACGTGAGAATGGACTCACATGGAACACCTGCTGACCTCCCCATGTTCGGGGTCACCTTGATCCCAGTACCTGGTCTGTCTGTAGCACTGCCACCTCACGTACAGTCCAGAACCGTCTTAGTCCTCTGTGAGTCCCATGTGCATTTTACCTTATCTGCAGTGAGTCCCATGTGCATTTTACCTTATCTGCAGCCTGGCTAACTGCCAAAGCACAAGAGACTTCAGCAGCGCCTCCGCCATACACCACGCGGTTATCACGGATGAGGTTCCGGATGACGCACAAGGCATCGTGAAGGGATCGCTTTGCTTCCTCGATGATCTAGGAAACAGTTCTGCCTAAATTAATGTGCTCACAGCTTATAAATCTTAGAGCCAAATACATGGCACCTCTGGCTTAATCAAAGTGCATGCTAAAAATGTTCCTAACTTCCGCCCATTTTTAAAATCAGCTTGGTTCCAACAAATGAAAACAGCCTGTCATATTTGTTATTAGATGGTTTCTATCTTTAGCTCTTCTTCTATAACGTAGTCAAAAAGCACGGAACAGGCAGCCAGTGACTCATTCCAGAACACACAACCAAGAAGAGGGGTCACACAAAACCAAACTGAAAAGAAAAGCCTCACAATGAGTCATTTACTCAGGCTTCCTATTGTCACCTAAGGGACAGAAGACAGGCAACGTGCCCTGTAAAACCGACCACACAACATGGTCTTCAGCGATTTTATACCACAATACCTCACTTCCTTTGAGGAAAATAACCCGGTTTTAGTCATGGTTAAAGTGTCTATATCATATTGACAACTGGAAAAAATACAGGACAAATAATCCAATTCTCACCATCTTATTTCCTCCCCTGATGAAAATGGTTACAGCTCTGGAGTTCTTGCACTGCTCGATGACCAGCATCTTGTCCTTGGTCGTCCCAAATGAGATCTCTTTTACAAGCCCAGCAAAGCCCAGCTTCTCAGCTGTGAGCTCCGAGAAGCGTGGGACGATCCGCCCTCCTGTCGCGATGGCAATCAACTAATTGGGGTTGAGAGGGCAGAGAAGACAATGTTTTCACAACACGATCACAAATGAGCTGAACTTGACCACCCTGTTCACTAGAACTGCTGCCCCACTTTGGCCAAAAAAATTCAGGTTCAACCAGAACAGTCTCAAATGAAGAACAAAGCTCTGAAGAGCTGAGTGTCGTGGTCTGGCTCTGGTGCTGCCTGACACATCCTGCACAGGTCCTCATAGTTCCCAACCTCATCTCCTGACTGTGCCCGATTCAGAGCCCTGCACAGCCGTCCCTCTGCAAACAGGGCTACAGTGCGGACCAACAAGGCCCCGTGTCCAGGTTCAGACAATGTCTAGGAGGCTGACACAAAAGTCGGTGAGGCCGCCTTTGAGAGCTAAGTAGAGGCCAACTGAGATAACATACGGAAAGCACATGCTACAGAACACTGGAAACAGCACTGTTAGGAATGAGATTCTCCCATTTCTCTCTCCCAGCTCACCATCCTCTCACCTATAAAGCCTTAGCATAACATGGTCATTTAAGACAAGTGCTACCAAAGCAGCTCCAAGATACACAAGCGCATTGTAAGCACCTGTAAGTTCAGAAGTCTCTTTCCACAGGTTCCTACCTCAATTTCAGGTCCTCCTACCCAACGAACTGCAGGCAAATTGTTCTGAAGAAGTAAATGATTTGCTTCATCATCAAAGCCCCACTGGCAAATAGCTAGGTTAGCACCAGTTTCTTTAATCTGGGAAAAGAAAGGTTGCAGTCATATTAAGAACAAGCAAGTATTCTTTCTGCTCTATGTCTGAAAAAAGTTTTGAAAAAAGGTGACAGGCATAGATGGTAAGGTGGCTGCATTGAACAGAAGTACAGAAAAGGAGAACACAACGGCCTACTTTCTGTCAGTTCCATGTTCTAAGTAAGGAACAGGTATCAACGGGAATCACCTCATTTTCAAACTAGTCTTTAAAAAATCAGTAATCCATCCCTGGCTGTTGTGGCTCAGTGGATTGAGTGCCAGCCTGGGAACCAAAGGGTTGCCAGTTCTATTCCCAGTCAGAACACATGCCTGGGTTGCAGGCCAGGTTCCCAATAGGGGAATGTGTGACAGGCAACCACACATTGACGTTTCTCTCCCTCTTTCTCCCTCCCTTCCCCTCTCTAAAAATAAATAAGTAAAATCTTAAAAAAAAAAAATCAGTACTGCATATGGAACTCAATTGTTATTATGAATCAAAGCAACAGAGTCAACAAAGCGAAGCACCCTGCTAGCTCCCAGGAAATCAAGGTCAACAGCTCTGTCCTGTCACAAACACCTAAGAAGCAGCTTCACTAACTTGAGTTTAAAAAAAAAAAGTACAATATACATTGCTGTGCAACTTGCTTTCCTCGCCTAAGTGGGCTATCCTCTGTGCACCCAGATACAGACTTATTTAAAGACCAAGAATGGGGACACCTGCTTCTGCGAAGCAGCACTCTTCCACCCCTTGCAAATGGCTCACGCCTCGTCCGGAGGTGGCACCGCTCGGGGCCACCCCTCCTTTGGGGCTCACCTGCAACAACGGTGAAACAGCCCCAGCCACCATTTCACTTCCGCCCTCACCCAAGACTCTCAGGCAATCTCCCACACCTGGCCTTCTCTCCTTCCTCCCCCAACTCACCAGAACTCAGTCCATTAACTGAAAATTCCTTCTTGCGATGTTCCCATTACATCAGTGCTGGGAACAGACCCTGGTGTCCCCTGCGCTCCTCGAATGGCTGTGTTTGTCTTCCATGTGCTCAAAATTGGAAAGGGGCCCTTTCTCCTCACAGCCACCTTCTATGTTTCTCTTGGGTCACTCCCTCTCCTTCCCTCCCTTGGCCTCTCAGTTCCCACTACTTTTGCTCCCTGCCGGCCTGGCCGGCATTCTCATGGTCCCCTCCCCCCCAACCCCGTAATGGACCTTTATTTACAAATTCCTGCTAGCATGCTCCAACCCTTCAGCCCTGTCGTTCTCTACACGTGCCAACCACAGTGCCGCCTTGGGGCCTTCTCCTTGCTGCCCACGCCCACCCTGCCACAGCCTGGAAAGCTCCTCACTCAGATACGCTGCTCTCACTTCACCCACGTCCCTGTCCACACGATCCCTTCTTACGGGCCTTGTCTGACCAGTGCCTGTGACAGAGCAAGAGCCCCACTCTGTTCACTGCTGCACCTCAGTGCCTACAACAGTGCTTGATATAAAGCAGGCACAGAGAAATATACCATGAAAGAATACGTGAATTCAATACTCCTCCAAAAAACAAGTATGAAACTATCCTCTACTGTGCTTGCTATGAGTATGTCCATGTTCACGTATCTCTGAATTTTGCTGTTTTAAAGTCCCAAGGGCAGTGTGCCAAAGAAGAACCACTACACCACAGAGCACACACGTAAAACAGTAACGGCCAGGGGGGGAAGAGGAAAAGTATTTATAAAATAATACTGACTCTTATGAGCAAAGAACTGGGATTTCTATGATTGCATTCTGGTTTAATTCTAGGTATCCAGGAACCCTACTTTTTTGTCTAAGAGTTCTATTTAGATGTCTCAAATATGTCATAAGCCATATTAAAATTTTCCAAACCCTCAAGTTACTAGTGTAGACGTGTTCAGGAAATCAAGTACGAAAATCGAAAGCACAGCTGAAGGTAACCGAGTCTACTCTTTCAGGTACCCCAGACACATCGCCATTTTGAGACAAAATCAGACTTCCTTTGTCCTTATGCCTCTCTGTGCCATCTGATGTGCTCTCATTGTGAACATCAACTCCTTTTATAATTTAAAAGTGAAGAAAGCAAGTCTATACTGTTAATGTTGTTTAAAGCCACATAATGCAGTATCAAAACAGTACAGATTAGCATCATATACATGTATTACCTACAGCTGCCTAACTGCATCCCGTAGGAGCTTAAATGTCACTAATGAATTATGGAAAGACTCACTTGCTGGATCATCTCTTCAAACTTCTCCTTTTCGTATTTCTGAAGGGCTTTATAGTCTTCCACAGAGGTCACATCCAGCTTATGCTTTGTCTTTGGTTTTGGTGGTTCAAATGGACACGTGAGAATCGCAATCTTAGCATCTTCTACTTGCTATGGGGAAACATAAAAACATTTGAATTGGTGTCTTTAATAGTTAAAAAAAAGCCTGGATCTGTGAAAGGCAATGACTTACTTTTGGCATCTGTGGATGACTGAAGTCCTTGTCCACGATCACGCCCTTAATAAGTTTAGTGTCCTCCAACCTCCCGCCCACTTTGCCTTCCACTTTAATGAGCTCGAAGTCGACGTCTCTGCGCTGCATGTCGGCCACCGTGAGGACAGCGTTCACGGCAATCTCGGCCATCTGCCGGTGACAGCTGTTAACTCTGACGGAAATACGCAAAACACATCGTTCACATTCACTCACTACACCAAAGTAGACCATACAATGTAAGGTGGGAACACAAATACAAATACATTGTAACTGGAAGGTGTTTTGTCTCAAAAAGGAATGCCACCGCAACCCACACTGTAAACAGCCTGGGACATAGAACCTTAACCTGGAACCCAACAGGAACCGGAAACTTGGATGGAAAAAAACCTACATCTTTATTTTCACTAACTCTAAATTTAATATTTCCTTCCATGTGGAGGTCCACAAGAGACTCCTGAAGTATGGCAATAACAAAGACTGTTCCAAGATTCTGCTACTATTTAAGAATACTATTAATATTTTAAAAGTCCAAAAGAGAATGGGAAAGAAATCCCTCAGGTAAAGTCAATTATCTGAAGCAGGTGTTGTTCTGATTGAGAAGTGAGAGTTGGTACGGTGTGTTACCTTTGCAAACATTTCCAATGCAACAAGAGTTGGGGGGGGCAGGTTATCTTTTTTGGAAAGCTTTGAAACATTTGAATTGACTGCTCAATAAATTTACTTTTGATTCTGGAAAAACCACAAGGGAAATCTAGTATCTGAAATGCTGTCTGAAATCTTACATCATTGAGGAAGATAACCAAGAAACTAAAAATGTTGCTGGTGTTTGCCCTGGCTGGTGCAGCTCAGCGGATTGAGCACAGACTGCGAGAGAACCACAGGGTCACCAGTTTGATTCCCAGTCAGGGCACATGCCTGGGTTGTGGGCCAGGTCCCCAGGGGAGGGCATGCAAGAGGCAACCACACGTTGATATTTCTCTCCCTCTCTTTCTCCCCCCTTCCCCTATCTCTAAAAATAAATGAAATCTTAAAAAACCAAAATATTAAAATATGGCGAAGTTGGTATCATAAATAGGTGATTTACAATATTCTACTTTACGTTGATTATGTCTATACATACATTCGAAGGAAAGCAAAACAAAATAATAGAAAGATAAATTCATCAAACCAATATGAAGCCACTGGGGTCATTTCTTGTTGCCTTTAAGAACAAGCAAACAAACTCTGCCACCTACGACACCGGAAACGTACACTTTGGAGCCCAGTGTGGTTTTTGCCGTCTGAATCAGAGGCTCAGTGTCCTTTACGTCAACAAGGACAATGTCACTGATTTTGTCCAGGTGATTGATAGCAATGCGGGCGGCTTGCTCGTAGCCATCAGCGATCCTGATCGGGTGGATGCCGCGGTCCAGCAACTGCTCGGCTTCTTCCAACAAGGCGCCAGCCAGGACTGCAGACAAGACAGTACACAGCTGGTTCAGGAAAACGTTAACGCTTGTGTAATCAATACAAAGCAGATGCTGCTCTGGAAACCTGAAGGTTCCACAATTAAGCTGGAGGTGTCTTAGAGGCTGAGACCATCTCTCTATTTTGTAAAAGGAGAACCTCTTGTTTCAGTTCTGGAAAAATTCTAATGGGTCTCCCATTATAGACAGATATTCAACTGTCAGTGATGTAAACTAAAGAACGTAACATGAAAACATCACAAGGGAAAAAAACTCAAGTTTCCTAGGCCAGGGATTTGTTTCTGGACATTCACACTTAAGATAAAAATTTTTTATTTATTCTCCTACTCCCATTCCCTTCAGTCCCACAAAGATGTTTTATTTAATACTGCTGCACTCTGACACATCTAGAACAGTGTTTGGTGCCCAATTTAGTTTTGAATAAATGAATTAAAATTCCACCTGCAGAAAAATTATAAACAATTCAGTTCTTTAACCTTCCTCAACCTCTTAATGTTTCAGAAACTCAGAAAAGATGTGCAAACAGTAAAATGAACACTACTCATCAATAACATTTTGTCGCACGCTTTCTCTGTATATGCACTTGTTTCCTGTTCAACTCTTTGAGAACTGTTGCAGAAACCAGGGCATTTTCTACATCAACACGATGTATTGTGCCTGTCACTCAGGAAACTTAACACTGAAAAAATCCCTATGTGGTGACACTGGACAATCAAATTCCTCTAAATGTCCCACATACCCCTCACAGCTCACAATAAAATTTGGCATCTGATAACGTTTTATGCATTAGAGTCGGTTGGCATTTCTCTTCAGCTCCTTTACTCTAACCACCTCCCCCTCTAGTTCTTTCATGATACCGACAGCTTTGAAGGGTCTGGGCTACTTATTTTGTAGGGTATCCTTCAACTTAGACGTGTCTGTTGCCTCATAATTTGATTCTGGGTAGGCATGTTAGCTCTGTGATTTTAAATAACATCTCTTAAACGAGAAAAGACATTTTGCCCTTTCTTACCAACCACTCCTGTGGTTCCATCTCCGATTTCATCATCCTGTGATTTGGACAGTTCAACCATCAGCTTGGCAATCTGATGGTCAACATCCATCATGCTCAAAATGGTGGCACCATCATTGGTTACAGTCACGTCGCCATCCTTATCCACCATCATTTTATCAAGCCCTAAAAAGACAGGAATGGTCAGACTGGCTTTGGGGGTGGGCGAAGAGGCGACCTATACAAAAATCTATAAAGAAAGTGCTAAGTGACCCAGGTCCTATCTAGGAATTTATCATAAACAGAACATTACCACCTAAAATTGGCTAAAACATGATAAGTGGCAGAAAAATTATGGAGCACCACTAAATGGAGTACCACCAGAGGACAGTTCTGAGTTGTAATCCTGTAGGGATGCTTACATTTCATAGGCATTCGGAAAGCACAAAACCAAGGACCCCAGCACCTGTGATGTGGACCACACACCGTGCAGCAGAGGTCAACAGCGTACCCCTGGCTTTTATTTTCTCGTAAAAAAAAAAGAAAAGAAAAGAAAAGAAAAAGAAGTCTTTCATTTTACGTTAAAAACCCTAAGATGAGACATTCCAAAATGAAATGTAAGGCAGTGGTGAAAAATGAGACTTCCAGGATGAAAAGTCTTCAGACACTCAATGGGGAAGAGCAGAGAACAATTACAAATAGCACTGCTGTTGCTGATGCAATTAAACACCAAAGCTGAAAGGGCTGATGTGCACAAAGGCAGAAAGAATCGACGATGCTGCACAACAGATAAAACAGGAACATGGAACGTCAAGAAGCGCTCACCAAAGTAAACGAGAAATACGGACACCTCAACATTGCAGTACTAGGTGTCAGCAAACTATAATGGACTGGAATGGGACATTTTCAGCAGTGTTCTGCTTTGGTAACGACAAGCTCAGAAGAAGAGAGGCTTTAATACTTAGGTTAAGATGTAGCATAGGCAGTTAGGGGCTACTCTGCAAGGTCTGACAGAATAATATCAATCAGACTTCTAGGAAAACCTACGAACTTAACAACTACTCAAGCCTATGCTCCAATTACAGAGCCTAAAGATGACATTGAGAACTTTCATACAAGTATTCAAGAACAAACTGATCACACATGAAAACAAGACATCCTTATAAAAGCAGAATCAAATGTTGAACAAATTCAGACCAGGGGCCAGAAATGAAGCAAGACATTGGCTTGTGGACTTCTGCAAAACGAAAAACTTGTCCATCACAAGCACGTGCTTCCAACAGTTGAAAGGCGGACCTCTCAACTGTTGGCACCTGGACCTCAGAGATGGTCAACACAGAAATGACAGACTATGTAATAAGCAGTAACAGGAGATTGGAGGAGCTGTGTCCTCTCTGCCCAAACAAAACCAAAGCAGACTGTTGTGCTAACCATGGACTGTTAATATTGAACATTAGGGTAAAGCGGGAAAACATTGAGAGATTGTAGTGCCAAAATACAAGGTAAGTAACATTCGTGATGGATTAAAGTCAACATAAAGATCAGAGCTGCACTGTTAGACTTAAATGCCCGAGAGCCAGAACTGTGAACTGAAGCAAGAAATATTTTTATGGAGAGAATGCGAAAAGACAGTGCTGGAAATAAAAAAGGAAAAAAAAAAAAAAACCCCTTGAGATGGATGACAGAAAAAAACCTCTGAAAATTTTTTGAGACAGGAGAGAGGCAAAAATGACAAAAGCAGGGTTAGACTTTTCTGAATGCAGTTTTCAATGACTATCATGCAGAGATAAAGAAAATGATTACAGCATCAAAACAGTCAATGTAAGGGATAGAAGAGAACAAGAAAGTAAAAACAAGAGATCTTTACCAGAAGATTCAAGAAATAAGAGAGAGAAATCCAAATCCTGATTAGGAATGCTGCACGACTTTACAGAAGCACATTATCTGGTGAGGAGAAAATAATGACAAGGTGGAGGCAGCATACTGAAAACCTACACGGAAAAGGTGAAAAAAAAATAACAGGCCCTTCTGAAGAGCCCTATGAGGAAGAATTCTACACAGCAAAGTGAAAGCTGCCCCGGAAGTGTTGGGAAGAAACTAATCACCAGGGGTAGATAATCTGTCAAAACACTAACGAGACGAGGTCAACATGGAAAGCAAGACCAATGGCCTACAGCCTGGAAACATTCAGTACACATCCCAGTCGTCAAGAAAGGAGATGCCGAGAAGTGCAGTAACTATGTAAGACCACTGCTGTAGTTTCCCATCCAGCTGCAAGCATTTGCTGGATACTGGAGTGCTCCAAAGAATTTCAGTTACTCTGTTTTATAGACTACAGAAAAGCCCTTGACTGTGTCAATCATGAAAAGCTATGAACTGTTCTGAAACAGGGATGCCCCAGGACTCCCTCCTGACACACACCCTGCACTGTGAGCAGGAAGCTGCAGTGAGGACAGAATATGGAATCAGAATGGTTTCCTATCAGCAAAGGTGTCATGCAAGAGTGCATTTTATCTCCCTATTTGTTTATTCTGCCCACAGAACTGGGCCAGATTAAGAGGAAAAAGTGAAAATTGATAGAAAAAATATTAATAACTTAAGATATGCAGAAGACATCATTTTACTGGCAGAAAGTATCAATGACTTGAAAAGACCTCTGATGAAAGTGTAAGAAGTGCGGAAACAGGGCTGCATCTGAACACAAAGACAAAAGTCTTGACTGCAGAAGAAACACAAGTTTCACACAGACGTCGAAGATGCTGAAGTTGTTAAAGGTTTTGCTTACCTTGGCCCAGTCATCAATTCAAATGCAGACTCAGCCAAGAAGTCAAGACAAGGCTGAGACTCAGAAGGGAAGCAATGAAGAATTAGGAAAGATCCCTAAGAGCAAAGATGTGTCATTAGAGACCACAGTTAAGGACAGCTAAATGCCTGCATTTCCAATGACTACATATGAATGTGAAGGTTGGGCAGAAAAGACGGCTGATAGGAAAATACTGAAATCATCTGAATTATGACACTGGAGGAGGTACAGATACCTCTGGCAGCCAGGATGATGAATAAGTGGGTTCTAGAGGACATGAGGCCTAAAATTTACCACTGGAGGCAAAAATGGCAAAGTTGCCCCTATCTTGGGCATGTCACTAGAAGGCAGATTTCTTTGGAAAAGACAGTAACACTGGGTAAAACAGAAGGCAAAAAGGAAAAAAAAGGCCAAATATGAGATGGACTGATTCTATGAAAGAAGCCATAGGCATGAATCCACAGGAGCAGAGTAGGTAAGGACAGAACATTGTGGACCCTATCACTCTGTCGCCAGGAGCCAGAACTGACTTGTTGGCATGTAACACATACACGAGATTTGGAAATGAAATGATGTTACGTGGGAATAAAAAAATCTGACCTAAAACTGTACACACATTATGACCATAACCAATTTTTGAGTATGAAATACACCAAAAGTTTGGATGTAGTAGCAGAGTAGGACGGCCTCCCTACTACAGAAGAGGAATGGATACGCTCTTCTGTAAAGAGGTTTTATTGACTAGTCTCTGATTTTAAAACTTTTGTCAAAAACAAACAAACAAACAAACAACCCCCCCCCCCAAGAAAAAACCCTCAGAATGTTAGTCTCTTACCATTTGGCCCAAGTGATGTTCTCATTGTATTTGCTACAGCCTTCGCTGCCATTATATGAGACTAAATGAAACAGAAAAAGCAAATATTCAAATTACATATAAGCTTAATAGTTCAAAGCATACAGCTGATGTTTGATTTTAAGACCACTTTGCAATGCTAACTCCAGGTGAGAGCCCAGCTGTAAACACAGGTCACACAATGGTTTACCACAGAAACACGCTCTTCTCTCAAAAGGTACAGCCAATACATAACCTGAACACAAAAACTCATCCTTGCTTGTCACCTGCCAAGGGTATCAATACTGAAAGAAATGGAAGCTTGAAGCCACTTGTTCCTGTTTCTGCACATAATTAGGTCCATTTTTGCTCCATGTCTCGCTTTCTTTCTGTTCTTCCTGTCATAACCTAACCAGATCTGCAGGACCCTGCAGAAATCCAGGGTCTCTTATCTTACCTCCTTTCCTTCAGATTCATCCTACATTCACCTAAGCCACCCATTTTTCTGTCACTTCAGTCCCAAAATGTCACTGGCTCCCTCTCCCTGCCCAGTGTCTCAAGAAAGTCTAAAAGCTGCACAAAGTCCTCCACAAGAAACTAGGTCTCGGACTGTATTATGTATTACATTATTGAATATGTAATACAAGTGGCCTGAGTACTGACCATGAATCAAACACTGTATGGTCACTCCTCAGGTTACCCCACTTAACACTCATTTTCAGCTTGACAGAGGCACTACCCTCACTGAGAAGAGGTTCAGAGGTTGCACAACTTGTCCTAAGTCAGTCTGTGGAAGAACTGCACTATTTAAGTAAAACCCCAAGACATGAAGTGAACAGGGACCCCTCAGACCTGGTGACAAAGTCTATACATACTAATTAGTGGATCGCTTCCCTCTATAACAGACTCTAAAGCCAGTACCCTCCTGTGCTTCCTCTACTTTGTTAGTGTCTGTGCTCAGATGACCAGCCCTTACCAGGACTCCCACAATGGTGTATTTGACTCCCCTGCTCTTCCTTGTTCCCTTCACTCCAGCCCAAACTCAAAGGTACAGTTCTATGTACCTTTTGACTCTGCTCAAAGCCCCCTCCTTCCCACAGGATAGCATCTGGACTGTGGGGCATTCAAGGACTTCCGTCTTTGGAAAACTAGCATAACTTTGGGTAGATTCCTCCATCCAAACAAGGATGCACTTTCCCTCTATAACGTGCTATGCTATTTCCTTCCCAGGTCTTTGCTTTTACTGAAAGTTTCCCTTTTCCAGCAGGTTGGCTCAATCTCATTCAAAACATGACTCTACCCTTATCAAAAGCCACCTTTATCAGAGGTCTGAAGGACATCTCTTTTATCTGCATCCCCTCTGATTACTGGTGATACTAGTCACACACTGCCTTATATTTTGTTTACTGGTATCCATTTCTCACCGCTACTGTTAAGGAAGGTTGTATTTCCTTCCTTAAGGGTCTACCTACCATTAAAAACTTTTACAACACTGCACCCAAGAAAACGCCATACACAAAAGATACTAAAAAATAAAATACTCTGTAAATGACTAAGCCTTTGGGAAATGACAAAATGAACTTCCATTTCTTCTAAGGTTGTGGCAAATACACTAGCAGAAGATTAAGCATCAAAGTCTTAAACGTCCCGGTGACTTGAGAATACTATGTCTGCATTTTTACGGACAAAAACACTGAACCGCAAAGCTGCCAGACTGGAGAAACGAACGAGACGCGGGTTCACGGCTTGTGACTTAAAAACTGCCCCAACCAACTGCGAAAGGCGCGTGAGACTCTCCCCAACCCCTAAAGGTTTACAGGCTGGCCCGTCCCAAACTCTAGGAGCGGGGTGTGGAGCCGCACACAAGAGGAATTCCCTAAGCTTTTACCCAAAGCACATGGCAGAACCAACGCCAGGCTTGCGCAGGCGCAGAGCCACGGGTTTCCGCCGTTTCTTCGCATCCCACCGCCAGTGGGATCCGGTCCCGTTACCTTGAGAGCCTCCAGTCCCATAAGACGAGTCTTGCGGTCCTGATCCTTAATAATGAGGAAAGGGCGCCCATATTCATCGAAGGCGAGAGTCCCGACGGACGCCATGGTGCAGCACCACAGGTTACTTTTCCGCAACCGGCCGAGACCACTCCGGAACCAAGAACACACCTTCCGCCCAAGGGCGGATCACAGCTCGCGCACGCGCAGTGCAATGTGAGTGAGACTTATTTTTCACTGGAGACTAGTTTAACGCCAGACAGTACTTTCTCGAAGCGGCGGCTTTGGGAAACTTCTATCATCCAGAAAGCTGTGGAGGGGTGTGGAAGTTTGAAGTCACGGACGGGAACTTTAGAAACACAAGACAAGAGGAGATAGAACTTAGTTATTTCGTGAAGTTTTATAATTGTAAGTATTTGGATATTGAATCCCAACAAGGAACTCATTTACTTAGAGCATTCTTTTCTCCCTCCTTTCTACCCCTATTCCAAAAAGATGGTATAACCCAGTTCCGGGTTTCCCCCCCCCCCCACCGTTTGATTGCCGGAAATCTCGCGATGGAAGGAGGAGGCGGTGAGATTGACAGGGCATGGCGCGATCCTTGGATGCAGTCCTGGGTATAGATTCGCCTTGGGGCATGCTGTCGCCCGGGGTCGCTTTCCTGGAGTCCGTCCCTGTGGGGTGGGAGTGGGAGCCTCTGGCGCTGTTCTTCACTAACTCTGTGTCTGGCGTTGGGTGCGTGGTGCTCTTGCCCGCCTCGCCCCTTCTCTTTTCGGGGCTTGCGGGACTTCCCCGTCTGAGTCGTGGGTTGCGAGTGCGTTTGCTTGTACTGGTATCTAGTTGCCACAACCTGTTCAGGGCGAATGGGTCACACAGTGCTTGGCAGGCTCTTAATGTGATATGGGCACTGCAGTCCCACCGCCTGGGTGGGAATCACATCTCTGGTATTTTACTAGCTATGACTTTGGGTTAGTGCATAATCATCTCTGTGCCTCAGTTTTCTTGTCTGCAATGGTATCAATAATATTGTAGGATCTGTCTTACGAAGGTGCTATATGCATTCAGGGAGAACAGTGCCTGGCTCTTAGCAAGCTGTTTAAGTGTTAAGAAATGCCCATTTTGCGCATACGGTCCAGTAACTTGCCCGTTATACAGCTGGTTAGTAAGAAGCAAAATTGCACAGCCTCGGGCTAAGGGTCCCACTGTGAAGCCCTGCGTTGTTCTGCCTCGGAAAGCTCTTTCCTGGCAACGCTAAACGAATAGTACTCGGTCCCTTAAGTCACTTACACTGCTTTCTTTTCTTTTTCAATAGATTTTATTTATTATTTTTAGAGAGGGGAAGAAAGGAAGAGAAGCATCAGTGTGTGGTTGCCCCTGGCGCACCCCCCACTGGGGACCTGGCCCGCAACCTAGGCATATACCCTAGACTGGGAATAGAACTGGCAACACTTAGAGTCCCAGGCCGGCTCTCAACCCCTAAGCCACACCAGCCAGGGCTGCTTTTTCTTTAGAACACTGATCATGACCAAATATTTTGTGTATATTGCTTATGAGTTTTCATCCTTCCTGTACTCCAACTGCCAAAGAACACAGACTTACTCCTGTTTATTCCTAGTCTTTATTAGATACTCAAATGTTGAAATGAATGTATGCATTACATCATGGTTAAACCTGGCCTGAAAGTCAAGAACTGGCTTTGTCACAGGAGGGTTGGTGATCACTTAACCTCACTAATTCTCAAGTTCTCAAGACGATGATGGTCCAAGGACATTTTAGATTTTGGAGGCAAGTCTCAATTCACTTCAACTTTGCTGGTTCAGCATTTTCTCATTTCAAATGGTGAATTCTGCAATTTCTTTGGCTCATTAGATTGTTGTGAAGTATAGGAAATGTCTAAAGATGTTCTCCATACAGTTCAATTTTATTTCCTGTAAAACATAAGGGAAGAAAGGTTTTTCCTAGTATCATTAGGTGCTGTATGCCAAAAGCACACAAATGACATTAAAACAGTACAAGAAAGTCTTCTTAAAGGAGTAAAAATATGTTAAAGGGACATAAATATATGCTTTAGTTTTTCAACTGGTATGTGAACACAAGTACACAATAGCTTTTAAATACTGTGACATTAAAATATAAAGCCAGTTTTAAAACACAGTGTGGTAGGTTACAATTCCAAACAGGCTTGCTCTTTTTTTTCATAGCCTTCTTCATTTTGCTTGAACTTAGATGAGAACTCTGTGTACATTTTTGTGCATCTTAGTCATTGCATCTAGCTTTAGGTGATCCAGATCTGTCCCTGAAAATTGAAATTTTCAACAATTAACAGAAGTCAGTAACTAGGCAAGTGTGGGGACCACAGAAGTTCACCTTTTTGAGTCCTTTACTTTCAAGGACTGACTGCCTCCCAAATGCTCCATGAAAACAGCCAGTGGCCACCACAGCTCTCAGTTAATGGAATGGTTCAGTGTTCCAAAGAGCACATGTGACAGAAGTCTTTGTAACTTATTTATATCATAGTAAACAATTGCCTGGGTTGTTGGCCAGGTCCCCAGGTGGGGGCCTGCAAGAGGCAGCCTATTGATGTTTCTCCCTCAGATCCATGTTTCTCTCCTTGTTTTCTATCCCTTCCCCTCTCTCTAAAAAAACAGTAATAATAGAAAAATCTTTTAAAAAAGGGTGAGAAATTTGTAGAAAGTCTTGATTTTAGTTTTGAATCTTCAGGGACTGGTTTTTACTGATAAAAATCTAAACATTTTTTAATTGAATGGAGGTAATGGTGTAGTCATACATTAGATTTACACAGTAACTTTAAAAGAGCTCATACAAATTTCTGTGACGTTAATAGACTTGCAGGTGTAAAACCTTGTGAGAGAAAATTCAGTGATATAATTAAGGGATACACTGCTGCAGGTATTGCGTTTCTTAAAAACACAAATGCTGTAGTGACTTAGCTCAAAAAATTTCATCCCAGTGCGAAAGAGTAAAATAGACACTTAGCCTGGCATCACGGTCTCACACTTGCCTTCCTGTGCTATCTACCACTCTGCTCAGCAAATGGTTTCCCCACCTTTAGTGCCTGAGGTCCAAAGCTTGCTTCTTTTGCTAAGGCCCTTTTCCCCATCACCCTCATGCACAGATCAAATTCTGTGTGTTAACATCTTCGTGGTTCCATCGTTGGGATCCGTCTTTCTTCCACCTCCCCCTTTGTTTCCACAGCATTTTGAACACCTCATAGCATTTCTTACAACCTGTGTTGTGTATGTCTCACTGGGACCCTACCATGCACACAGGTTAGATGGGAGGCCCTGAAGACAGGAGCTCTTTTTTATATCTTTTGCTGGTTGAATTGAAGGATATAAGTCTACACAGGTGAAATAGAGTTTGGGTTGTCTGCTGGCTTATGCTGACTAGAGAAACTCTATTAATGGACAAATGGATAAACAAAAATGTGGTATATCCATACAACAGAATCGTCATATTTGGCTATAAAAAGGAATAAAGTATGGATACATGGTACAACATGGATGAACCTTAAAAACTATGCTAAATGAAAGAGGACAGTCACAAAAACCACGTACCATATGATGTCACTCCTGTGCAAGTCCAGAATAGGAACTCTATATAGAGACAGAAAGTAGACTGGTGGTTCTTAGGGCTAGGGAGTGAGGGGGAGGACGGGGGGGGGGTGGTCATTAAGGGGTTTCTGCTTGAGGTAGTGAAAATGTTCTAAATTTGTGACATAATAAAAATTTTAAATTCTGCATATTAAGTTTTATATGAATTACATCTCAAAAAAGTTGTTAAAAATTATTCATTCCCCCCACCCTACCCCATGATAATATTGAGAATAATCATGGCAGCTAACAGTCATCACTCTTCCAGGCCTGTGCTAAGGGCTTTATATACATTATTTATTTAACTGATTCAATAACCCTATGAAGATAGTATTATTTCCAAATCTTACAGGAGAGGAAACCCAGCCTGAGCAACAGCTTACCTAACAGCACACAACTAGTAAAGTTCTGAGACTCCGGAACGGTGTGACTGGAATCCTTTTAACTGCAGTGCTGTACAATTGGGATGCCCACAGGATAATTTTATACAAAGCATGGTAGATGTGCTTTGACTATTTAAAAAATAATCAAACGCATGACTACTATGGTGTGTGGGGTCCTCCATACAATGCTGCTAAGTCTAACTATGAATGTGTAGAAAACTCTTGCTTTCTATCAAACACCAGCATCTTCCTAAACTTTACTTTTATTTTACCTCCATTACTAGCACCAGCAGTAGAGTTTTGTTGTTTTTGTTTCTGAGTTGGTTTCTGCCACGATCCAGCTTTAGAATTCACTTTAGAGAAACTTAGACGTCAGGAAGAGCAAAGCTCCGTTGTGTGAGAGGTACTGTTGGTTGGTCACCGGCCCTGGAGCATAGACTCACTACTGTGAACCAACTTTTAGTGTGTCTTGTGTTCAAATTTGTACCTCCCCAAATTATAACACCACTTGTCATGGGTGTGGAATGTGGAACAATGACCCCCACTCCCAAATAGGCCCGTGTCCTAATTCTAGGAACTGAATGCGTTACAGGAGAGGTTTTTGCAGATGGGATTAAGTTAAGGAATTTGAGATGGGGAGATTATCCTGCATTAGCAGGGTGGGACTAATGTAATTACTGGGGTCTCTATAAAGGAAAGAGAGGCCAGAGGGTCAGAGAAAATGTTATGATGATAGTAGAAGTTGGAATGTTGTGGACCACTGGCCAAGGAATGTGATTGTTCAGCCTTTGGAAGCAAGAAGAAGCAAGTTAACCCATTTCAGACAGTTGACCTCTCAGAACTGTGGGATAATAAATGGGTATTGTTTCAACCCACTAAATTTGTGGCAATAGGAATCTAATCCACTGGGCTTTTGAATGGCTTGCTAATTACTGAAACTGAGAAGAATCTGTTGTCCTCCCCCCTTTCCTCTTCTCGCCTTTTCCTGTGGCTTCCTGTGTTTTTAATCTTAGCTCCTCAGCTAGATGGTTCACTTCTTCAGGGCAGGATGATCTTGTTCCCTGTGGGGTTCAAGTGCCAGGCACTGTTCTGAGTGCTTTACAGGCTCCCAGCCATTTCATCCTCACAATGACCTTGTGATCCCCACTTTGCAGATGAGGAGACTGAGGTTCAGAGAGGGGAAATCACACCATTGGCAAAGTATGTGCCTGGGGTCTTAAATACCCAGGCTCTCAGGCCCCTGCGCTTACCTGAATGCTGTGTGCCTCATTAATCAATTTCAAAATTAATTTCAAAGCACTTTCAATCTAAAATATCTGAGATCTTATTAAGAATGCATTTTAAAGGATAAAACTCAAGAGGAGGATATATAAGATACCATTTCACCGTGATTAGTGATGGGAATTTTTTTGCTTTATTACTTTTTATTACTTGTGATGGCATTGAAATGATAATTTTACTTTTTGTTCTTTTTAGATCTGCTTTAAAAATCTCATTATTACCATAGTTCTTTAAGATTTTTAGTGAAACCTGAGTCTTGTCTCTTATTACTTCAAATTGTCTGTTTCTAACTAGACTAGCGATGCCTGACCAATTTTGATATGAAATCCTTTCATCCTATATGAAACAGGGTAATAATTAGATATTTTCATGCTTATTTGTTTATGAGGCTTTGTTCTGAACCATAAAATATGGAGTTCTTGGTTAACATTTGTATTAATGGATATTGAATTCCTAAAATACCAAATAGGTATAAATACATTGTTTCCTAAAGTTGACTCTTAGAGACAAAAAAATAAAATGTTGGAAAGAAAAGAGTTTAGTCTTCCATTAGTATCAAATAATTTTCTCTAAAACACCTTAATTTAGTTCATGGAATTTAGAACTCATTATGGAATCCCACACTAGTAATTTAAATTGTATTCAGTTCAATTATCTTTGTTTAAAAAGCATGCATTTATGTCTTAATAAGAATGTAGAAAAATACTACCTTAAATTTCAGGTTTGGAGCTACCTATGTATTTTCTGCTTGCTCTCAATCTAGGTGCCCCCCCAGAAACACTTCCAGAAGAAAGTCAGTCAGGGTGTGTTCTACCTGCGAGTCTTAAAGGCAGCAGTGTGAAGAAGAGCAGCTGGGGCTTCTTCTTTACTGGGCTTGTTGGCGGGACACTGGTGGCTGTGTACGCCGTGGCCACTCCGTTTATAACACCTGCCCTCCGAAAAATTTGCCTGCCTTTTGTGCCTGCAACTACGAAGCAGGTCGAAAATGTCGTGAAAATGCTGCGAAGTGGAAGAGGACCCCTGGTGGACATTGGTAGTGGCGACGGTCGGATTGTGAGTGGCGATAACGCATTTTAAGGTTTAGTGCCAGAATTGTTAAAATCTCTCATGTTTCATATGAGGTTTATGCAAAGACTTGCTAAACCTGACAGTTTAATATAAAGTAGTCATTTCATTTTGTGTTTGGCTGAACTGTCACAACTTCCAAGGTGAATTCGGAATGTATTTTCCTCAGATTTAATTTTTTGCTTAAAGGAAAAATTTCTCTGTAGGTATGTGAGGTAAAAAGGTACAATTAATTGGTAATTGTGAAATTGCCCATTAAGGAATTTGGGCTAATACAGGTGGTATAGCTAGAAGAAACATTAAATCATGGAGTTCCACTGTTTTACATTTTCACCATATATGTTTGCTCCTACATTTACCTATACTTACACATGTGTAATTCCTATGGGGTAACAGTAAAGTAGGGAAGAGCATTAACCCCTACTTTTTGAAAGGTCAGATTTTAGTGACTTGAGCTCACTTTAACCCACCCCCCACAACCCACCGCTGGGAAGCCGTGTTACTTACTCAAGGTCAGTGACTAGCAAACGGGTGTCTCGGAGCATGTTTCTTCATGCATAAGGTGACACCTAAGGATTTAGGCCTCCATTCAATGAGCTGAACGGTGAGGGTAGCAGTAGTCAAGGCCAGTATTCTGGAAACCTCTCGTGTGGAGACCAGCAGGCCTCCACGATGCCTTTCAGCAGCCTCTGCCCACATGGGCCCTGCATTTTCACCATGGTGACCCAAGAATAATCAGGAAGAGGTTAAAAAGTGCCCTCTGTTTTTAAGAAATCAGAAGATGTATGTATTAATCAGGAGGAAGTTTTAAAATCCCGATTTGAATGCTTTACATGTTTGAATAGTGTCTTTATGATTTCTGTGAACATGGTTTCTTCTTAAGGGGCGACACTGTAGTTACTCCGGAAATTACTGTAGGTGGGATGGCTCCTTCAGGGATGCTCCCGTGGAGAGCGGCGGCAGGACCAGATGAGCCGAGAGACCAGCCCACTCTCCCTGTCCCCTTACCTAGGTGGTGGCATTGGCAGTTGACTTTATTCTGATTTGTTCCATTTTACTTTAACCTGTTTTCCATTTTGAGTGAGAATCTTAAATAGTAAGGAAATGTGTAATAAATTGCAAGTTCTTTATGGACAGGTTATTTTTATTGCATATTCCAGCTAGTTCACAATACATTCATCTTGCCTGCTGGTGTGATACCACTGATGGAGAGAGGCTGGGTTTTCAGCAACCTCTGTCAGGCTGACCCAGAGGTCGGCCAGTCCAGAATTAATGACATAGTTATCTGAGGCAAACCTGACGATTTGCTCTGATGCTTGAGGTGAAATCTTTGACAAAACACGGAATTGGAATTAAAATTGGCTGGCATTATCTTGTCCACAAATCTGCATAATTTTAGAGATCTATCTTTAAATGCTATCTTGAACAAAGGAGGTGACTTTTGATTGGATGTTTTGTGATCGTAGTCCATAAATAGGAAATATATCATTTTTCGGTTAAGTTGATGTTTATCTTTTTATCTTGAATAAATACCTCTTTCTGCAGGTGATAGCAGCTGCAAAGGAAGGATTCACAGCTGTTGGTTATGAATTGAACCCATGGCTAGTTTGGTACTCCAGATACCGTGCTTGGCGAGAAGGGGTACAGCACTTGGCCAAATTTTATATTTCAGATTTGTGGAAGGTATGTAAGGCAGAGAACAGTCCTAGGACACTCCGTCCGAAACTTTAAACTTCATCATTAATATGATTGCAAACTGAAAAATGTAGAAAAATAATTAAAATACAAGTGTATATTTTAGTGTAATGAAATGCGAACACATTTATTTATTTATTTTTAAGGATTTTATTTATTTTAGAGGGGAAGGGAAGGAGAGAGGAAGAGAAATATCAATGTATGGTTGCCTCTTGTGCATCCCCTGCTGGGAACTGGCCTGCAACCCAGGCATGTGCCCTGACTGGGAATCGAACCGTGATCCTTTGGTTTGCAGGCCTGCACTCAATCCACTGAGCTATGCCAGCCAGGGCTGAACACCTTTTAAATGGAGAGCTTTGCATATTGACTACTTCATAGTATAAGCTTAAGGTTTACAACATATTGAGCGTGTGAATCCCAAGAATTTGCCCAACTAAAAAGTTCTCATTTCTATTGCTTTCAAAATTTTGATCTCATTTGGAAATCCTATAAATTGTCATATAGGTATTAACTTACTAATGTTCTTGGTAAATAGTAGACTTTTCTGTGTGTGTGTTCACATGTGTGTATATTTAGAGAGAGGCAGAGATGGGGCAAAGAAAAGAAAGAGTCCACCAGCCATGCTTGCTGTGGTTTCTTCTGATCTTCATAAAGTGTAGGACACTTCCAAGTTTATTAGTACTCTTAAAAAAAGCTTTGTAATTTTGCTTTAGGAATGCTCCATGAAATAGCTTTCTTAAATAAGAATTTACCATTGTGATGGTGTCATCAGTAGCTTATAACAATTTACTTGTGTTTTGCTTGCAGTTTTTTTAATACCATATATACATAAACGATCTCTCTGAAAGATGACTTTTATTGGGCAATGAGAATTTTGACTGGCAAAGCACTTCCCCTCCCCCAGTTTTTCAACTAAAGACCATTTTATTGCATTTCTTACTTACTGTTTCAGAGACAAGGAGAGAGATGGGAATTTTAAGGATAGCTCAACATAAAAAACCAGTGGTCTGAGATCCCTTGATTTCTTGAAAAGCGATCTGGTATAGAGCAGGAAAGTGTGGACCTGGTACAAGTGGCCCAGGGCCAACTGTCTTGGCCACCAGCTGGTCATTGGTTGAGTCATCGGCCACCTGATAGATGACCCCTGGGGCGGGCCTGGCGTAGAGTCGCTGTGAGGATGGATGAGATGACTTATGGGGAAGCATTTGGAAAACTGATGGATTGAACTAACGTGAATGAAAGTGAGCATGTACTTTTGTCTTATGAAATCTGAAAGGAGGCTACTCTGTGACAAGCTACTATTTGGTGAAATGGAAAATTACTACTCATTTTGAAATAAAAATTAAGCAGGATATTTGGTTTTTAAAAATTCACCTATGAATGATTTCCTTCTCTTTAGGTTACTTTTTCGCAGTACTCAAACGTTGTTATCTTTGGGGTGCCTCAGATGGTGAGTGTGCATGCTTGTGCCCCGTCTGTTTGGTTGCAGGTCCTGAAGGCCCTTCCAGCTTCATCTCGTGCAAAACGGGGGCCTCCCAGATATCCGGAGGGGGACTGGATTTCAGTGTATTGGTTAAACAATACTTCAGGGTCTTACAAGGTTAATCATAAATTATCCAGTCTTATTTTTAAACTGTTGCTGCAGATAAAAATCTCAGTTCTCTAAAGCACTAAAAACTCTGGAGACTTCATGAGCTCCCAGTGTCGGAAGTAGTTGGAGGTTTTCATGGTCGCTCCCTTCTGTCCAGCTGAAATCCCTTGGGAAAGGTAGTGGGAATGCTCCCTTTGAATTGATCGTTCCTCTGATTTTGCAGTAAGGTAATTCTCAGGGCAGATGAGCACTGACTAGTTTCAGTTGACCTCAGATGACTGATGTGTACTGAACTTTGATTGTGTACTTTCAAAAGTGAAAGAGCTTCAGCATTGCACTGAAAATGGTCCTAAGTTTAGCCTTTAGGAAGACAACCAGGATGGGATGCTTTTGTTGTAATTGTTGCTTTACAGACCATGGAAAGAAGTCCTGTTTCACTTTTCAAAGTCGGTAATTGTAGCCATAATAATCTTGGTGAAATTGGCTGTTTGTTGAAGTGCCACTATAAAACTGATGTGGTTTTCAGTTTTAAAAAAAGAAATTTACTTTTTGTTTTCTTATTCATATCTTAATTTTTGTTCAAGAAGTTTTAATGCTTGAGAAATTTATTCATATCACTAGACCCTTCAGTGCAATGCCATTTTCTTTTATTTTTGAAGTCGATTTAGAAGTGTTGTGTTACATATTTTTGAAAGTGACAGGATTCTGTATGTTTGTAATTTTCATTAAGCCTGAAATTAAGATGAAACCTGGGTGTCTACACTTCTGTTGTAGAAATGAAAAGAGGCAGAAGGGCATGATCGTTGGCCATTAAAAACAAAACTATTCGGGATCATAGACTTACTATGGAATTTGATGGTTATTTTACTAGTTATGATGTTTGGGCATTCGTTCAGAATAACGAGCGTTGGGGAATATGACTAATTTGAAATCCACGCTTTCTAAAAATAGGAACTTGATTTTGGGGGGGACTTCCATGCAGTGTTGAGAGGTTAAATGCTGGTCTGAGATGTGGACTTACGAAGCCACGGCAGCTGTGTCCCAGTGGGGGGCAGCAGTGGCCTTTGGTAGTCACGGTCACACCGTAACCTGTGCCTCCAACTCATTGTGCTTCTCTTATCATGGCTGAGGTAGGGGCAGTTTTTGGAGCTGTTCACTCAGGGGAGAGAGTCCTATTATCTTCATGAATGCTTTTGCATTTATTGTCCATTCTTCTTAAATGAACATAGAAAACTTCTTAAATAAAGAACTTATAGTATTTTATTACCAAGAAAGAGGGGAGCAGCTGACATGTAGGAAGCACCTACATTCTTTGGGATGGCAGGGATTCAGCCACCTTGCGGTTTTCCACGCAGGTGGATTAATCATAAGTACAGGGGGCCCAGGTGGCTTCTGTTGGGTTAGGAGGCCCAGTTTCATGTGTGGAGGGCCCACACATGAAATTATTCTGCCTTCATCAAGCTTTGCCTATGTGGAGGATATGAGCGGGAGGGAGAGCACTGTCTGCGGAGCCAGGGGCAAGGTCTGCCGTCAGAGAGGTGAGTTGTGTGAGCCCTGAAAGTCCTTTTATCTCTGGGCCCCATCATTCACTCTTCTATGAAAATGCATTTCACTTCCCTGAGCACTTGTCAGTATTCTGGTCATGCCTAGGCAGTTCAGCAGAGCCAGTGTGGCGTGAAATGTTTCCTGGGCAGCTGAGGCACCTGTAGGTCATGGAGAGCCAGGAGGACCTTTAGGGAACTTCAGAGGTAGAAACCCTGGTGTTATAAATCCTCACCCTGCTTCTGATAGCAGGCTAATTATTCCTAACAGCTCTTTGCAGTCATAGCTCAAACATAGAGGTGGCCTAACATTTCAACCCTGGTGTGTCTTTAACATATAGGAATGAGGAATCCCACTGGACCTGGTAAATCCTGTAGTAGGACTGTAAATACCCACATTTAAGACTAGCTTATCTAGTGCCCAGGCCAATGTGGTTGGTTAGGGCTAATTTGGCTGGGCATCTTCCGTCACACTGAAAGACTAGCTTATCCACCGAGATCATCTTTTGAAAATGTGGAACAGATCGTTTGTATCCTTGTTTAAAACCCTTCTATGGCTTCTTGCTACTTCAAAGCAGTGAGGATAAGGCCTGACCCCTCGGCATGGCCGTGAAGCTTGGCGAGGAGTGGCCCCTACTTCTCTCAGCTGCCTGTCCACCAGCCCTGTTTTTTTCTCGATCCCTCGATGCCACTGTGTGTGGGGCTGTGTCCTTCCTCTGACTTCAGTCTCCCAGCTCTGGGCCTACATAGTGAACACCCGTTGACCACTTGTGTTCCAGTGTCTTTTCCTCTGAGAACGGTCCTTCCCCAGTGGGACGAGCTCCAGTGCTCCTTGTTTTTCACTCGCACAGTGCCTGCTGCTGTTACCTCACAGGAGTCGTTGCACATTTCCTTGTGTGGCCGCTTTGGCAGTGTTGCTACGGCCCTGCACTGCACGCCTGAGCGTGAAGGCTGGCCTGTCTTCTAGGTGCTCAGACCTCCAGCATGGCAGCCCCGGCAGAAAGTAATCACTCAGGGCATGTTTGCTAAATGAATGAATAAAAATGGTATAAACATACATGCCCATTAAGTATACTTTTCCCAGTGGGCTATTAACTTTTGTAACTTCCAAGAATGACTAATTTGAGTTGTGAATCTTGTTTTGAAATAATGAGTGAAAATATTATCAGCATGTTCTGATAAAGAAAAGCCATTCATGATTGAATTATCCTTCATCATTCATTTGACCAGTATTCATTCAGGGCCCACTTGGAACACTTTAGTGAATAAAAGAGAAAAACCTCCCTGTCCTGGGTGTTGATATGCTAGTGGGGAGATGTGAAGTGAGATGCCTATGTAAAATATATCAAGCCAAAGAACAGGGTAAGTGCTCTAGGGCAAACTAAAGCAAGAGAGGGATGGGGCAGAGACAGTGTCCCTGAAAAAGGGACATGTGGTGGTGCGGGAGGGAGCTGTGTGTCTGTGTCCAGAAGAGGGGAGCAGCGTTCCATGCAGCAGAATAGCCACTTGGAAGGCACTGCGGTGTGCGTGCCTGTTGGGTTCCAGAACTGCAGGGAGGTGGGGTGGCAGGGGCAGGGTGAGTGAGAGGAGCCAGGGAGAGGTGAGGTCAGAGAGAAGATGGGGCTGGGATGTGAAGGACTCTGGACCCTCCTAAGGTGGGAGCCAGTGCGGGTTTGAACAGAGGAGTGGAGGAACGGACTGGGGCTGAAAAGGATCACTGGCTGCCCTGGGGCGAGAGAAAGAGAGGAGTCAAGGGCAACTCCCAGGCTTTTGTCCTGAGCAACTGGAGGTTTGGAGTTGTTAATGAGCTGGGAAAGGTGCAGGTGGAGCGACTTGAGAAGATCAGGAATTCTGGGGCTGGTGCTGTTTGAGATGTGGGTGGGGAATGTGAGGTTGGTAGTGGTGGATGGAGGGCTCTGAGGCTCAGGGGAGAGGGCTGCAGATCAGGTTTGTAGGCATCGGGGCCCAGAGGACGTTGAAGCAGAGGCCTGGCTGACATCACTCAGTGAGGGAGCAGAGCCACCCAAGGCCTGAGCCCTGACCTCTGATAGATGAGGGGCACTCAGCCAAGGACTGGAGAGGAGGAGCTGGGGAGGATGACAGTGGGGCTGGGGTTGTGTGTGGGGGTGTGTTATGGAGAAGCGAAGTGAAGCCACCACCTCAGGGATGAGGCGTGATGAAGGGGCTCAAAGCTGCGCACGGCCATGTCTAATTTATTGTGTATGCCTCTGAGCTGGTTTCAGCTGAGCTTTAGGATTCTGAAGAGGTAATTAGAATATGTTGAGTTTGTGTTACTTTGAGGCCTGTGATTGTATGAGTAAGTTTGAATTCCATTAGACGTACATGACATATCACTGCTTCTCTTTGTGTATGATATCCGGACCCAAATTTGTTGCATATTTATGTGCAATTTAGTCAGTTAATTTCTTATGATTGAAATAGCTCCTTTCACTTTTAGTTTTATCTTAACTTAGCATATGACAGTCATTTGGAAATAAGAGACTGTAAATGAGAAAAGAATAATGGTAATATGAATACATTTACAATTATCCTTTTTATGAGCAAAATTACCATAAGAAACCCCTGATATTTTGGAAAAATATGTATTGTCTCATTCCTTGCTTATTTAATTTTTCCCTCAAGGAATAAACTTTTTTTAGTCATCTTTATCTGGCTGTTAAAAAAAATAGAAATATTCCATCCTTAATGGAATTTATTCTTTGTTATCTTGGTATTGATGCTAATGAAGAATCAGAATTGTGGCTCACTTTAGCCATCAGTGATGTAGAGAAGCTTTTCCAAGCCAATTTTAAAAGTATAAAATTTCTGTAGAAGTACTGTCGATTTGTCTTGATTTACTTTAGTGCCTGTAAGGGAAGTAGTTTTTGCTTGGATCTAGGTTTCTAAATACCATTTCCTGCCCAGAGGAGCTTGGAATGTGTGAGAAATGGTTGATTCCATGCTGAGGAAGGAAAGATCCAAAAACCTGCCACCCTTTTTTGAGCCCGAATATAAGAAGGTGCCCAAAATACTTATAGGAGCAGGTCCGAAGGAAAGAGAAGCCTGCTTGAAGAGCTCCCAGGAGCCAAACTGGGACAGTTTGTGCATTAGAATAAATGGAACAGTAGTGGATTGCCACTTACTGAGTGAAGTAACCTAATGGTCCATCCTACAGTGATAGCTAGCTAGGTAGATAGAGAGAAGGGAAAGCTGTGTCTGCAGTAGAAAGTAGAATTTCATCCAGAAGGAATAGTGGGGTTAGCAGATCCACACTTGGCAACCATTGCAGCAAAAATGGACTCAGGCCAGAATCATCAGTGAGAGCCACAGCTAGTGGGGGGACAGCTTGATGAATAGCTGGGTATGCATGTCCTCTCTCTCAAGGTGTGTCCCCCATTATAAAGGAAAAATAGCGATCACACTGTGGAGACACCCGACACCACCTCAACTGAGTGGTGGTCATCACCCTCAAAGCAGCAGGACCTCCTGGGCATCTGACGGGGGTGGGTCCTGAGATGTTCACAGCCCCACTAACGGGTCATTGCCAAAAGACTCACCCACTGAGTCATCATGAGCAAACACCAGAGGGACAGAGGGACCCCAGTGAGGGCTGTTTGGAAAACTAACTGGCCCATATAGTAAAGGATGTTATTGTCATGAGAGGCAAAGATGTGAAGGAACTATTCTCGATTAAAAGAGGAAACATTACAGCTAAATGCAATATGGAATCCTAGACTGGGGGAAAGCCTTGTAAAGGACATTTAGTATTGAAACACTTGACAAAATTGGAATATTACTGTTGGAATTATTTTATTGGAGCATAATGCTAAATCTGCTGAATGCAATAACTGTACTGGGGCTATTTCTTAGAAAGTATTTTCTTAGAAAACACTGACGTATGAAAGAATAAAGGAGCATGTTGCGTGCAACTTATTCTTCAATTAGAAGAAATGTTCATAGAGAGAAGAGGAAATATTGGATAAAGCAAACACGACAAACTTTTCTTGCAACTTTTCTGTAAGTTTGAAATTGTTTCAAAATGGAGAGAGTGGAAAAAATATTCTTGGGAGGTGAAGATGATAATATATTTTTAGGATATGAAGATAAATTTTAAGTGATTATTAATTTGCTGATATAATTACAATGTCAGTACTTTCAGCAAAGAATAAGATAATTTCTCCACAGGTAGATAGGTAGTAAGATGATACAAAAGTAATAAAAGGATTTTACTGTTTATATGTTGACTATCAAGGAGTCAATTATTAGTATATTATTGATATATATATTTAAAAAGTATGAAATATTTTACATTTTAAGTTGGTTGAATGTGTATAATTTTAAGCCTTATTTTATATTTTATTGAATCTAGGTGTTATTAATTTTAAGGTACACTTTTGCTATTGAAGAAGAAAATATTGCCAATTATAATTCTAAGACAATGTCAGTAGTAAGATTTCAGAGATGTTGAAATGTGGAAAAATATGTTAAATAGTTAAGATAGAATAGAGTGAAATGTTTAGGTAGGTAAGTAATTGAAACCTGCTTCTCATTTTAATTGTTGTGACATCATAATTTTAGTTAGAAAACCAAAAATCTGTGATAAAAACGGCATAGTTCACAGTTGATACTAGAAGTCCTTACAATTGTTGTCAGAGTGACTCCTGTATTTTGATGGATTGTTTGGTAACGTATCTGCCCTGAAGTGGTCTTTTTTACAATTAGCAAGGTTTACATGGGTATTTTTAGGGTGTCAAATACAGAGGGACATTTAGGAATCATTTCCTGTGACTCACTGCTTATAATAGTGACTGTCATTCTCCACAGATGCCGCAGTTGGAGAAGAAACTTGGGCTGGAGCTTCAGGATGATGCTAGAGTCATCGCTTGCCGGTTTCCTTTCCCACACTGGACCCCAGACCAGGTCACTGGAGAGGGGATAGACACTGTGTGGGTGTATGACATGAGCACCTTCAGAGGGACTGAACAGAGGCCGTGAAGGTCAATGCACTTTCAGTTGCTCATTCGAATATATAACTTATTGAGAGTCTTTTTCTTGAGTGTTGGTGGTCTTTGATTTTACGGAGACATTTTACAGGGAGGTAACAGCCGTGTGTTTAGCAAAGAGTATACATTTGTTTGGCATGGCATGAGAAATTACTGTTACTTTCCTTAATCGTTGGAGGAAACAAACAAGTTCTAAACAGTTCGTAGATTTAAAGTCCCCTTTCACGGTATATTCTACAAAATGTGCTTATAGCTTTTATGCCCTTGGATATATGAAAATATGAATAAGTGATGGATGTGGGTGGGAAAGAGGTTGACAGCTCTTCACATTTTGAAGAATATGATTTAATGCCACAGATGAGAAGAAACAATTTAAAAAAGATGTCTATTAATAAATGTTTGCTGTTTCCTATAACTTTATTCATACTTAAGATTTATCTCTTCTCTATATGTTCATGGCAGCATTAATTTTCTAAGGGATTTAGAGAGGCATTTAGATTTTATAGCATTTATTAGGAATAACTTGTTCCTAGGCTAGATTACCATATTGTATTGAATCTAAGAGGTGTATGTGTGTGTGCAAATGTTAAGTATTTTAACATTTTTGAAATTGTTCATATAAAACAAATGATGTTTTTTATAGCTGTATTGGGCAGTGTTGTGCATAATCAGTTACCAGTGCTAGAACCTTGGGTTTGATTAAATAGGGTTTTCAGAGAAGATAAATGAAGAGTGGAGTGATTGGCAATGATTTAACAGTAATAGAAATGGATGTGAGCTTTGGAGTTAGCTGCCCTGGGTTCAGGTCCCTGCTGGTCCGCAGCAGGAGGCCTTGGACACTCTCAGAGCCTTGGTTTCCTGAGTGTCCTTGTCATTGGCATGATGTACTCAACAGGGAGACAGATTTGTAAAACTCAGTGTGTTATCTTTGGTCTGTAAATAGTATTTCTTACTACTTCAGGTGCTAATGAAAAGCCGATTCACAGAAGTTAGTAGATTATTTCTCCTAGTCACTTCTTTATTTTATGAAAGCAGCCATTTATTGAATATTTCTCATTTATGAGAAGAGATGACTGATTTAGATAAAGACAAGTTAAGGAAAACCTTCAAATTTGAGTAGGCAGGTTTCATATATCTGAAAAATTAATATTGAGTGGTAGCTCTACTAATCCCTGCTTATCACAGAAAAGAATTGAACTCCCAGCCATACCCCTTATAACCTAAATACCAAACTGTCTTAGAGATCTGATAAAATAAGGTGATTTGTGTCTTTTACTAACCTTATAAAAATGTGATCAATTTGATAATTTTTATTTAAATGAGAATCAACTGGGGACTCATTAATTCATTCAGCAAATACTGAGTGTCTGCTCTGCAAAGAGCTTTTCCAGTTCAATGGTGAATGGACAGGCAAAGCCCCTAATCATGAAGAATTTATGTTCTGGAAGTAGAGACAGAGATAAGGTGAGTGAATGTTACTGTGTGTGAAGTTCTTGGAAAGAAATAAGTGTGATAGTACAAGGAGCAGCTGTGTGTGTTATGGGTGAGGGGATGGGGTGGTGTGGACATTTGTCAGGGTGTTGGCTGCCACCATCTTTCCCCTTCCCACTCAGCCCTGATTTCCTAATGAAGAACAGATTGTCTGCCATGGCGTGCAACTTTGGTGTCTGCCCCTCACTGTCACCTCCGCTGTGGCCAGCCCTATTACTTGGCTGGGCTTGCTTGGAGAGGGACCCATTGTAGCTCATTGCCAGGACAGTGTGGTGGACAGAGGCAGTTGTATCCCTGGCCGATTTGTAGAGGCATTGGTTATATGCAGAGTCACAGATAGTTGCCACTTGTGGAGTCTCTCCTTTAGCTTCCCAAGAATCAGATGATGCTTGATCTTGCAACCTCAGAGTAAAACAGACCATTTCATAGAAGTATTGTGATTCACAGAACCTACAAGAGTTTTAATTGCTTCTTAAAATTGTGTCTTTAAGTAAAAACTGTTCAATAAGATTTTTCCAGTGGAGGTTATTGAGGCTTCCCTGATTGGCTACTTTTTGATCAGTTACTAGGTTAAAGACATTGATTAAATTTGCATGTGACACAAGGTAGGGAATGACAGCTACTATGTTTGATGTCAAAAATAGGTTTAACCTGGCTGGTGTAGTTCAGTGGATTGAGTGTGGGCTGCAAACCGAAGGGTTGCCAGTTCGATTCCCAGTCAGGGCACATGCCTGGGTTGCAGGCCAGGTCCCCAGTGGTGCGCGTGTGAGAGGCAACCACACATTGATGTTTCTCTCTCTTTCTCCCTAAAAATAAATAAATAAAATTTAAAAAGATTATAAAATAGGCTTAAAAATGACTGTGCAGATTGAAATCTGAGATAAGTAAAATTTAAAGTTTAAAATAAAACACAAAAATAGCAATACAGCTTAGGGCTGATGCAGCCTAACAGAAGCCATTCTGAACAGAGACCTGCAGGGTCCCTTGACACTGAGGTCAATGATTTGAGCTTATTCCCACCTGAACATGTTCCCCAAAAGCATGGTTCCAGGATTGCAACTAGGTTTGCCAGGTGGGCCTCATTAGACCCTCAGGCAGGCTGGCTCTCAGATTTCCTGCAGAAATGTGAAAGCAAGTTGAGAAGGTTTAAGAGATGAGATTCTCTTCTGCACACACCGTGTGTACCATTGCTGGGTTACTGGTGTACACCACGACAAGTTACAACCAAAGAGAGTAGAAAAAATGCAGAATTCTTGACATTTAAACCACAAATCCCAGTACTACCTCTCTGCCAAAGTACTTTCGCTAAGGGCCAAGTGTGTGAAAGACCTGCTGTAAAGAAGTAAATGTTCTCAAGTTCAGGAGTCTTCTGGACTTATAACCTGAATTTCCTAGCATAGGTCTGGCTTAGTGCATTCCAGGGAAGACTTCCAGGTCATTGCAGTGTATATACTTAAGTCTCAACAGACAAACAAGCACATAACTTAGTTGTGTGGTGTGTCTTTCAACTGTTGGCGCCACAATGTGTCCAGCTCTTCATTAAGACATGTCCTCTGACTCAGGCCACCTGTCTCAGAGCAGGCGACGTCAGCAGGCCAGCCAGAGGTGCACAGACACTGCTCCCTCCTACCCAACACTCATTGTTCTTCTTCCTTAGTAATAGAATCCCCAGTTTTTCAGGTGTGAGGCATCGATGTCCTCAGGGATGACAGGCCCTGCCAATTGTTTGGTCCCATCTCTCGGGCATCACAGTGGGTGGTGGGCATGTGATCCAGTTTCTGCCAGTGAGGTTTGCAGGACTTCTGCTGGGAGCTTTGGGAACAGTTTTGTTGCTGATAGGAGGTGCTTGAGGAGAGAGTATCTTTCTGCATAGGATAGTAACACCTGCATAGGATAGTTAACAACTAAGGTTTTAGCAGCCACTTGCAACCACTGGAGGAAAGTAAAGATGAAAGCCAAGGTGCAGAAACCGATGGGGCAAAAAGAAGGCAAGACTCTGGTCTTTGATGATGTCACTGAGTTGCTGAACTGACCTGGAGCCTCCGACTTGAAGACACCTTGTTAAGTGAAGTAATAAACAAGTGTTGTTTTTAAGCTGCTTTGACTTGGTGTTGTGTTATTTGCCCCATGCAGTAACCTGACAAGGATAGGAGGGTGTAAGGCTGACCTGGGGTGAGGGGAGCCCAGCAGTGGGTGAAGCAGTCACCTGTGAGCCCACCTTCCCTGCCTGCTCCAGAGGATATGGCACTTGTTGGCCAGGTCAGAAGGGGCATCCGAAGTGTGCGAGAGGGGCCAGAGAGCTCTGGGGTGGGGAGACTACTCCCAGAGGAGCTTCCAGAGTGCCACCGCCTGGGACATTGTACCAAGTCCGGAGGGCTGTGAGCTCGGACCCGGCCTTCAGAGCTGACATCTCAGCAGACATCCTCTTCGTGAAGACGGGGGCAGGGGTGAGGAACGGCAGAGCTGCAGCTCATTCCCTGCATCTGGAGGGTTTATGAGGGAGAGAGGAGTTCCCAGGATCAGTAAGGAATTAGGAAAAGGCAGGAAAGAAGGTACCTTCAGACAGTCCTTGGCAGGTCCGGCTGCCAAGTAGGGAAGCTGTGCTGTGGACTGCGTGTTCATGTCCTAAAAAGTCTGTGCACCACAACCTCCAGTGTGACGGCATGAGGAAGTGGGGGCTTTTGGGTGATTAGGTCATAAGGGGAGATCCCTCATCAGTGGGATTAGTGCCCTTATAGAGACCCCAGGGCTCCCCCTCAGCCTTTCCACCTTAGGGAGGACACAGGGAGAAGCCAGCCATTTATGAACCAGGGAGCAGGTTCTCACCAGACACTGAATCTGCTGGTACCTTGATCTTGGACTTCTTATCCCTGTACTGTGAGAAATAAATGCTTGTTTAAGAGTCCTGGTCTGGTCTGCTATAGCAGTTGAGCTGACAAAGACAAGCTGGAATCTTAGAAGAACCACCGCCAGTACTACCCAGACTTGTTGGGGACCCAGCCAGTGCTTCCTTAGCTGGCATGAGGAAAGGCAGTGGGAGGGGAACCAAGCTTCACGAGGATTCACGGCTGGGCAGGGCGGGCACCGCCCCCCTGATGTGATGGTGGGGGCTGGTTGGCTGGGTTGGGGTGCAGTTGGTGCCATGCTCACTGAGAAGGCCTTCCTGGCAGGGATCTCCTTTGAGCCACCCCTTCCTGGCTCATAAGGAGATGCTTCTGGCATGGTCTGTCCCTAAACTAACATGGATGGTATAAAACAGAATAAAGGAATGGACAAAGTCACAATGAAAAACTGAAATGAATTCTAGGTGGTAAAAGGTTTGAAAACATACCTGAAGAGGCCCAGTTAAAGAGGTGGTGTATGTGTGCCTGGAGGAGAGAAAGAATGTTTGGAGAAGTCAGGACAGATGTTTTCTAATAGTTGAAGGGTTGCCAAGCAGCAGAAGAAAGGAACTTGACTGTGTGCCCCTGTTGCCATCCTAAGGGAGGAGGTGCTGTCTTTATTATTATTTTTTGAACCAAGGAGAGTTGTCACTTTGCTCAGTCACATCAACACAGGAGCACAGGGTCTTCCTACACTCACTTCTTGTAATTATATGTGCTCTGACCAGCTCTGACTGTGAATCTGTCATTGGGTGGGTCCTAAAGGGACATGAACTTTAAGCTCAGTCTGAAATGCAGTTTTAATTAGACATTTAAAGTTAGAATGCATTGCCTTTGAATAGGGTTAGCTCCTTGTCACTCATGTTACTGGAGCAGAGGCAGGGCAGCCACTTGGTGGGGATGTTGTAGAAGGGATCCATCTGCAGGCAGGTGCAGAGTCCTAAAGTGACCTGAAATGACAGTGAGCTTTCCAACCTTCGCAGGGCCGCCTTCCTGTACCCTTTTAGCCAACCTCCGTGGGTTTGTGAGCCATCAAAGTTGTCCTGAGCAGTAAAGTGTTCATCTCCAACAGAACTTAGCATCCCCTGAGCATGAGGAGGCTGTAGCAACTTTTGACTCTGATATTGCAAAACAAAGTACAGGCATACCTTGTTTAATTGCACTTCAATTTATTATGCTTCACAGATGTGTTTTTACAATTTGAAGGCAACACCCTCCACCAGCAAGAAGATCGTGACTCATTTTATTGTGACACTTTATTGTGGTGGGGTGGAACCGATCCCACGTTTCTGAGACATGCCTGTAGTCAAAATATTGGAGAGGCTGATGAATGAAGACAAGCTGTGTCTAAACTCCAGTGAAGAAGGCGGAATGATCAGAGAAGAAAGTTGGAATGTATAAAGCCCCAGAGGGCTTTGCCAGAGAGAAGAGCTGTGTCCTTAGTACTGATTAGAATCAGGGACAGTTCTTGAAGCCCTGGGAGAAACATGTCCGAAATAGTGCCTTGTCCCCTTCTAAGTGACACTGCCCCACCCACGACTTTGCCAAGGGAGCAGCTTTATTATGAGGATCCAGAGCTCCCTGTTTCCTCTTTCTTGACGGGACCAAGAAAAGGGCATGTGAGCCAAAGGCAGGCCACGGAGATGAAGAGTTCCTGTTGAGAATTTAAATTGGGAAACAGAAAGATTGGGGACATCTGGGTGGAAGTTAAGGTCAGGAAGCTGAGATCGGAGCCACTTGGAGAGCTGTGAGACAAGAGAATAACAGGCTTCTCTCTGGGTCAAGGGCTCAGTCCAGAGAGCAGGCCGGTCAGGAAGGGTAGGGGCTTGCCACGGGCCCTTCCCCACCCGTTGTCAGTGGGGCCAAAGGGCCAGGGCAGCAGGGGCAGGGCTGTCCACTGTCCCTAGAACGTCTCAGCCTACCTCCCCATTGTGTTCGGCTGTGTGTCGTGTTCCTTGAAGAACTCCGTTTAGGAAATAGGTTATTCTATGATGAATGAAAATAGTATTGTCACAACAGGTATTAAACACAAGGAACTTACGATCCCCAAAGATGGTATGGGCCAGTATAGTTAAATGGAAAAACAAATATTTGTATTAATGTAGGGAAATCTCCATCTAAACAGCAAAGTTTCTGTGCTCACAAAACTTCAGACATCCGAGATTCTGTTAGGCAGAACTCTTCCTTTAAAGTGTTCCTGTAATGACATAATCATGTGTGAAGGGGCACACTTGTGACTTAATGGACTGGTGCAAATTGAACATGAACAAAACCACATAACTTTTATAGGTTAGGGAAATTTGATGTCTTACGTTTTCTAATTTAATATTATAATGTGAACAGTATCCAAGAAGGATTGATAAAACAATATCTCGGTCATTAGGTTTAATTCAAGGATGGGAGGGAGCAATCAAGTTCGTTTTCTTCTCTGCAGTATTGTAGGATGAAAAATGGGGCCATGAAGTTATTTTTTGTAAGCATAAATTCTATTGTCAGAATAATTTAAAACTTTGTGAGGGTATGTATGTCCCACACCTGGTGGGTACATTCAAGTGGGAAGGTCTCACAGGGTTTGCTGTGAAGATAGCTTTGCAGTGTTATTCCTGGGGAACGTGACAACTTACAGCGGGACTCCTGCCGTAAGGCACTAATTAGGCTGAGTGCTGGTACGGCATAGCCGGCAGTCGGCAAAGCTGTAAGGCAAGTGAAAAGGGACCATAGTTCTGGCCATCTTCTCTCTTTGCTCCCCTACCTCCCCCCGCACCTACCTGTCCCAAGGCAATTCCCCTCAGTCATTTGATCACCTGTCCTTTTCCCCACATGTCCACTCATCTTTGATTTAAGGGTTACATTATGTTTTTGCCATTTTCAAGGGCATTTGCATTTTGTTAAGAAGCACTTTAATATGAATTTGAATTTTCATGAGACTGAAAGAGATGGGTTTGTAATGGAGAAATGTAAGATTGCTTGTTTCTACCTGGCTCTTCAGAAAGGCAAATTGTGGTTACCATAGTTTCTCTTGATCTGTAAGTGTTAATTATGAACGGATATTCATAGCCCAGAAACTACAGTAACGAGGCCAGCTCTCATGTATTGACTGTCTATCATGTTGAAGGTCTTTTACATACATTGTTTTTAATGCTTATATTAGCTCTGCATTGGAGATAATGATATTTGTGGGGAAAGCTCCTCTGCTCTGGAATTGATCCCATCTATTCAGTTAGACATTAGCAGCATCTGAATAACTTGAAGCTTGGGTCCCATGCCTCTTTGAATCAGAATAACTTCCTTCATAGGCACAGGGTGGTCCTTCAGTTAGACACATCAACCTGAAAGAAGGGTAAAGCAGCAGATTATCCAGAGTTTTGTTCAACCCACTCAGAAGTAAATAGATAAATAGTATCTCCTAACAAGCAGACCTGAATTACCACCTGCCTTTTAGGTCTACCCATGTGAGGGTAGGTTAGTGCAACTATAACATCTATGCTGGAAAATAAGCAGTTTGTGAAAGTATACATTTGTATTAGTTTGCTCAGTTCCCCATAGGAAAAAATACTGCAGATCATATGGCTTAAACAACAGAAACTTATGTCTCATAGTCTGGAGGCTGGAAGTCCAAGATCAGGGTGTCAGCAGGTCTGGTTTCTCCTCAGGCCTCTCTCCTGGGCTTGCAGATGGCTGCCTTGTCCTTCTGTCTTCACATGACCTTTCCTCTGTGTGTATCTGTGTCCTAATCTCTTATAAGGATACAAGTCCTATTGGATTAGGATCCACTTATATGACCTCATTAAACCTTAATCACCTTTTTAAAGGCCTTGTCTCTACCTAAAGTTACATTCTGAGGTACCAGGGATCAGGGCTTCAACATGCAAACTGTGGGAGGACTATTCAGTCCCTAAGGACTGGACTCAGCCTCAGGGGATCAGTTGAGACTAGTTAAGCACATTTTGGTGGGTCTGTGTGGAATAGCTATGAAAAAGACTGCAGAGTGACTTGTGCCAGTGCACCTGTGATTGCCAGATAGATGCTCCTCTCCTGTAACAACACATTCTGCAACCATGCACATTAAGCATAACTGGCTTAACAGAAAAAGGAGGGTCAATAAGAGGCCACTCAGAAACAGCGCAGCCTTGAAACCACAGCATTAGTGGGAACAGTCATTGGTACCCGGAGATTACTTGGACAATGCAGACAGGCAGCTCTGTGGTGCTGCAGACTGCCCAAGGGGATAATAATAAAATAAAATAGCGTGGGAAGTCTGGTTTGGGGGATGGACAGAATGCAGATGAACACAGGCCTTCCACTCTGTCACAAGCCCAGGACTGTGCAAGGCGCATGTGAGCACATCCTGCCAGAAATAACTTGTGAACATATGAGAAACTGGTAACAGCTTTTTCCTGTAAGGAGAGGGGGTGAGGATTGGGATGTGAGGTGAGAGGAAGACACCTTTCATTATACATTTGAGAATATTTCTTGCGCTTTTTACTATATATATGATTGTTCAAGGCAAAGTCAGTATTTTACAGGTCAGATATACAGATAGAAGTTTAGCTTCAATTCACATATGAGATGCCAGTTTTTAGAGAATGTACAGGAGAACTACTCAGTGATGATGTGGGATTGAGGTATGCTGAGCTGCTGTGACTGAGGACACTGGTAAATAAGACTCTGGAAGATCAGAGACCTGGGGCATTTCAGAACAAATAACACCAGCGCCCAGAGCTTTTATGAAGATGGAGAACTGAATGTCAATGACTTGTCTTGGTTAAATATTGTTAGTTCCTGATCTTTCTTTCTACCTCCAAGTCTTCCCCCAACCATGTATGTCTTTATCATAAATGGGAAGAGAGAAGCACATGATTCGTAAGATTTAGGTCAGCAGCTTAAAGAACCCAGAGTTAGAAAGGCACTCAGACAGGAGGCGGTGGGTGGGCCATGGTGTGGACTTGGTGTGGAGGGCGAGAGGAGCAGCCCTGGGAGGCGCCTCCTCCCTGGCCACACCTCCCCCTCCATCCTTCTCTTCCCTGCCTGCTCTGGGGCAAGTCATCTCTGTCCCTCCCACTGGTCGTCTTCCTCATTGTCCTGTCTTGCCTTCTCTGAGAGTTTGCCACCAAATTCTCAGAGAAGGACTGGTTATGACCAATACTCAATTTTAACAGCAAGTTAAAAGCCACAGTGCTTTCTCTTTTGCCATATATATGGTATATATTACATATATAATATACTTATATATTTATAATGTGTTATATATAAATATAGACTTTATAAATATATAAATATATTACATCAAAGTGTGTAGATACATTAAATATTATATAACATTCATATGTAATATGTATTTTTATATATAAAAGATTTTATTTTATTTTTAGAGAGAGGGGAAGAGAGGGAGACAAACATTGATGCAAGAGAGAAACATTGATTGATCAGTTGCCTCTCGAATGATTGGGGACCGAACCCGCAACCCAGGCATGTGCCCTGACCAGAAATCAAATTGGCAGCCTTGTGCTTGGACGATGCCCAACCAACTGAGCCACACCGGTCAGGCTCTCTTCTGCTTTTATATTGTCTGCTTTTATATTTATAGTGATAAATGTGTAATTCATTGTTCTATATTTGAAATTCACCATTCCCCAAAAAACTTAGTCTTTAATTGACATTACAAATGTGAAATTATTAGTAGGATTATTAGTAGGATTAGTGGCATGTTTGCATGCCACTGTAGGTCCCTGGCTCCTTCTCCTACTCTACACAATGTCTCCAATATCCCCCAGTAAAAATTTGGTTGCTGTCTCCTACATAAGTTACAATCTTCTGTGGTTATCTGGGCAGATATTTTGTCCTACAGATGCCTGGAACTGACACTGCTTTTTCTGCACTTAAGCCAGTACGCATATGCTTAATGAAGTGCATGGTTGCAGAATCAGTGTAGTTATTTATTTCAAGAGTTAAGGAGCATCTATCTGGCAACCTTAAATGTATTCCTTTATAAATTTTGTCATGTTAGATTTGCTCTACTGCTATGGGTGTTTATGGGACTCTGGTATCCTAATGGGTGGTCCCTGTGGACTCAATGCTACATACAACTTTTATAACCATGTTACTGGTGTCCTCATCCATGTTGTTTGAGAAAAATAGACACAAACTTTAAACAAGACAGAGCTCTGATACCTCCTCACCCTACAAACCACACCTACATACACTTTGGTAAATTGGAACCTGGCACACCTCTGTGAAGCCATCACCCCATCAAGGTCATACACATATCCATCACCTCCAGATTTTCCTCCTACCCTTTTGTTTGTTGTTGTTGGAAAGAACACAACATAAGATCCACCCTCTACACAAATTTTGAAGTGTACAATACTGAATTGTTAACTCTAGGTGCTATATTGTTCAGCAGATATCTAGAACTTATCCTGCATAACTGAAACTTCATACTTACTGAAGAGAAACTTCCTTTTTATTTCTTCTCTCCCAGCCCCTGTCAACCACCATTCTATTCTGTGTTTCTATGACTCTGATTGTTTCAGATTCCTCGTGTAAGTGAGGTCGTGCGTTTGTCATCTGTGACTAGCACACTTCACGTAGCGTAGTGTTCTCCCAGTTCGCCCAGGCAGTCATAAACTGCTGGAGGCTCTGCTTCCTTGTTGCAGGCTTGCAGTCACCTCCCAGGCCAGTCTGTCTCCCGAGGTAACGTCAAACTCTCTGGTGGGTAGTTTTCAGAATTGATTGTCCTCCCCTTTTCAAAGCTCACACTAATGTTTGCATGCCACTGTAGGTCCCTGGCTCCTTCTCCTACTCTACACAATGTCTCCAATATCCCCCAGTAAAAATTTGGCTGTCTCCTGTTAGTCTTTTGGTTATCTGGGCAATATTTTGTCCTAAGATGCCTGGAACTGGATTCATTTAGAGCAGTTAACTGACATAGCTGTTGCTCAGTGGATTAAAAAAAAAACCCAGTTGGAATATATATTGCTATCTGTTCTGTTCTTTTTTTAAACTTCTTTTGGTTTTAATGCCTATGAAATTCTCACAGTGCTGGTTTCTTCCTGGGTAAATGAGCTTAAGTTTGTAATTTTTAATGAAAAAGTTTTCTCTTAGCATAACCACTCATTGAGAGGACATTTCTCCCTACTAATAATTTCACATTTGTAATGTCAATTAAAGACTAAGTTTTTTGGGGAATGGTGAATTTCAAATATAGAACAATGAATTACACATTTATCACTATCAAATGGCTCCCCATTTAAGTATTTAATTCCCCATCCATCAGATCCGTGGGGCTCGCCTCTCTCCTGTCCCCCTGACACGCACCTTCGTGCGTTTGCCATCCTGACTCCCTTGAGCCCTGGGCCCTGTGGGTTCTGTCTCGTGCCACGTGCTCTTTCTGCCTTTGATGGGGTCTTTGGCCCTTTCCTTCCACAATTTAATTTTATCGAATATAATTTCCGGTTGCAAAATTCATGCCCTAATAAAGCCTCTTGTCATTTTGTTTTGTTCACATTTAAGTGGGCGTCATCTTTTTTTTTAATGTTTTATTTTGTAAGCCATCTGCTGATGCAGCATCACTTTTGTTTCCAGTAAATGAAAGGAAAACATTTCCACCCACTTAGTAGTTAGGCAGAGGGAAGGAAAAAAGCTTGAGTGCTCAGCAATTCTCTGAGATAAGTATATGATGGATTTACATTTCACTCTGCTTCATGGTTTGGTTCACATGTCAACATTTTGTATCTTCAGTAGTTTGGTGATTATTTGGTCAGGATTTTACTCAATGTTTTTTTAAGATATGAATTTTGATCCTATATAAAGAGAATTTCCATTAAAACAAGGCTCTGATTTTTTTTCAGGCATAAGGAATTATGTTGCTACAGAACACAATGGTTTATGTTTAGACTGATATGAACAAACAAAATTTCAAATTATCCATATGACTTGGTCCAATCCTGCAAACTGCTAGCAAACATGAAAATAACTCAGACAATCGTGATGAAATCTTTCCCAGAAGCAAATGAATTAGTGCTGGAATTAAGATGAGAAAGAGAATTTTCAGTTCAGTTTGTACGTGGAGGAAAATGATGAAGGTTAGTGATTTACTGTTTACATTTTCCACCCATACTAGCAGAAAGTTTCAAAGTGGGCTTGATACATTTTTCTTTCAGTTTTCTTTCTTCTGTTCAGAAAAACCAATATTCTTGCCTAAGGAAAGAAATGTCTTTCAAGTGTAGGCTGATAATGATAACATATGGAAGTACTATGCAGCAATATTTTAATGTAATATTTTAAGGTGTTAATGGTAGACTGTGAAAGCTATATGCTTTGCAAAATTTGAGGTATAATTTACATACATAAAAATTCCTCTTTTTAGTTTATAGTGCTGTTTTGACAATGCATTCAGCCCCATATCAACCACACAATCAATATATGAAATAATCCCGTTACCCACAAAATTCCCTCTTGGTCAGCTCCTCTTCCCACCCCACTCCCTGGCAACCACTGCTCTGTTCATTTTTCCTATAGTTTTACCCTTCCAAGAGTGTCATAGAGATGGAATCATACAGAGTGTAACCCTTTGAGTCAGCTTCTCTCCCTTCCTGTCATTTGAGATTCATCCTACTTGTCGTATGTTCATTGCTGAGTAAGGCTGTATGAATGTACCTGCCTTTATCATTAGTAGGAAACCATTTGGATTTTCCCAGTTTCTGATGATGATTATGAATAAAGTCACTACAGACATTTGTATACAGGCTTTCTTTTGTGAATATAAATTTTTGTTAAAGCTGGTCAATACCAACTTTCTGGAAATAAGAGTAAATTTAAATCTAAACACTGGAATGGTCCATAATATGTCTGGGACAATCAATTGTAACAATCAACTGTAATATGCTAGTAAAACTAGCTGGTTTTAGAAACAAAAAAATTCCTCAGGGTCTTTGTGCAAAAAAGACAATATTACTTTGACTAGTAAGAGTAACAAAATTAGGCTGGCGTTAGACTTTGCAAGAGCCACATACAAAACAGAATTAACAGGGAAGGGTTGTTTTTAAGAAACTCAGAGAAAGAAAGTGCAAGCCAAACACCGTACCCCAAGTCGAGCTGCTCTTTAAGAGTCAAGGGTGCATAACAACTGTTGTGAAACTGTGAGGAGACTGGAGGGATTCTGCTCAGGAGCCTTTCCTGAGCTGCTCCTGGAGGAGGGGCTTCATCAAACTGACAAGAAACTGGAAACGTTTGGCAAAAGGACTGATGAAGGCAATGTGATAAATTTCAAAATTGTAGACCTAGACAAAATCAAGAGTGGAAATGTGTGCAGAAAAATATGTAAAAGTCTTATCTCCTCACAAAGTTGAAGTGAAATGTTACGAACACATAGGAAAGAAAGGAGAGAAAGAGGGAAATGGTATCAGATCGATTGCTGTGTAGGTAATAGGAGAGAGTCAAAGGATACCATTTAAAACTGAAGACCAAGATTGTAAAATGTTAAGTATCAACAAAAGATATACTATATTGAATTTGAAGACTGGTTTGTATAATATTACCATCTTAAAAATGGAGAGGGGAGCGAATTTCAGGGGAAAAAGGGGAAGGATTTACAGGAACTAGTATAAAGGACACATGGACAACAACTAAGGGGGGAGGAAATGGGAGGGAGGTGGGGGACACGGGGGGTGGGCTGGGATGGGAGTAAAAGAATACTGTAGTTGAAAAATAATTAAATTTCAAAAAATTATAAATAAATAAATAAAATTATCATTACTTAAAAAAAAGTTAAGTCTTTTGTTCTCTGAAAATGGGATCTTGTTCCATTTATTTAGATCTTTAATTTCTTTCAATAGTGTTTTGAGTTTTCTACATTCAAATCTTGTATTTTTTGTTAAGTGTATTCCTGTTTTATTTTAAAATTTAAAAAATGATATTTTATTAATTATGTTATTACAGTTGTCCTAATTTTTCCCTCTTAGCCCACCGCCACCCAGCACCTCCCACCCCCTCAGGCAATCCCCACACCATTGTTCATACTGATAGGTCATGCAAATACTTTCTTTGGCTACTCCATTTCCTGTACTGTGCTTGACATTCCCATGGCTATTCTGTAACTGCCTATTTGTATTAATCCCCTCATCTCTTCACTGATTTCCTTATATTCCTTCTCATATGGCAACTGTCAAAATACTCTCTGTATCCATGATTGTGATTCTGTTCCTGTTTGCTTAGTTTGTTTTTTAGATTCGGTTGCTGATAGATTTGTATTTTTTGACATTTTATTGATCATAGTTTTGATCTTCTTTTTCTTAAATAAGTCCCTTTAACATTTCATGTAATAATGGCTTGGTGATGATGAACTCCTTTAGTTTTTTCTTGTCTGGGAAGTTCTTTATCTGCCCTTCAATTCTAAATGATAGCTTTGCGGAGGAGAGCAGTCTTGGCTATTGGTCCCTGCTTTTCATGACTTGAGTATTTCTTACCAATCTCTTCTAACCTTCAAAGTTCCTCTTGAAAAATCAGTTGACAGTCTGTTGGGAACTCCCCTGCAGGTAACCAACTTCTTTTCTCTTGCTGCGTTTAGGATTCTCTCTCTATCTTTAACCCTTGGCGTTTTAATTATGATGTGTCTTGGAGTGGGCCTCTTGGCATCCATCTTATTTGGGACTCTGTGCTTCCTGGACTTGCATGTCAATTTCCTTCACTAAATTAGGGAAGCTTTCTTTCATTATTTTAAAAAATAGTTTCAAGTTTCTTGCTCTTTCTCTTCTCCTTCTGGCACCCCTGTGATATGAATGTTGGTATGTTGGAAGTTGTCCTAGAGGCTCCTTACATTTCTCTCACTTTTTTTGGATTCTTTTTTCTTCCCATTGTTCTGATTCGTTGTTTTATTCTTCCTTATGTTCCAAATCATTGATTTGATTCTCTGATATGGTACCATCTGCTGGTTCTGTGGTCTGTGGGAGGAGGGTTCAGAAAAGTGACAGTGGCCTCTGCCTGCCTTTGTGTCTGAGAGAAAGTTGTCCCCCAGCTCTTGCCTTGATTCCAGACACTTCAGTTCCTCCCCGTATGCCACTGGTGCCCTTTAAGCTGCTACCCCAGTGCTGGGGCTCAGAGGAGTGAGTCTGAGTAAGTTCATGTGTGGGTTCTTTAAGAGGAACTTCTTGGAACTCCAGAAGTTTCTTTTATTGCCTTAATCCTTGTTGGTTTTTGCAGCCACAAGTGATGGAGGCTTATCTTCCTGGCACTGGAACCCTGGGCTAGGGCCCTGGTATGGGGCTGAGACTCCTTGCTCCCAAGATATCCCTTCTGAATTTTTATCCACCACCTGTCATTGTGGGACAAACTTGTTCTGTGTCTCCACCCCTCCTACCAGTCTGGATGGAAGTAGTTTCTTTAATTCCCTAGTTGTCAGACTTCCATTCAACTCAATTTCTAATGGTTTCTGAGTGATGGTTGTTCTGTCATTTAGCTGTAATTTTGACATGCTTGTGCAAGGAAGCAAGCCATGTTTACCTATGCCATCATCTTGACTGGAAAATATTTTATTTTTTTCTATGCTATTGGAAATAGAATTGCTATTTTAATTTTCTTTTCAGGTTATCCATTGCTAGTAAACAGAAAAGCAATTGATTCTTGTCTATTGACTTTGTACCTTGAAACCTTTTCAAACTTGTCTATTAGCTCTAACAGTGTATTAATGGATCTCTTAGGATTTTCTATGCACAAGATCCTATCATCTAACCTGGATACACTTATTTCTTCTTCTTGTCTAATTGCCTTAGCTAGAACCTTAAGTACAATTTTGAATAGAAATGGTTGGATTGGCCGTCCTTGTCTTATTCCTGGTCTTAGGGAGAAAACTTCCAGTCTTTTAGCATTTACTATAATGCTTTCTGTGGGATTCTTATAGATGACTTTTGTCAGAATGGGAAAGCTGCCTTCTATTCTGAGTTTATTGCATTGTTATGATGAAAGAGAGTTAGACTTTGTCAGCTTTCTGAATATCTATTGAGATGATCACATTGTCTTTGTTTCTCGTTCTATTATTATGTTGTTTTACAATGATTTATTTTCATATATTGAATCAAGCTGCCTTCCTGGGATGATTTTTTTATGTTACAGTATTCAGTTTGGTAGTATTTTGCTGAGGATTTTTGTGCTTACAGTCCTAAAGAATATTTGTCTGTAGTTTCTTTAATCTTATAATGGCTTCGTCTGGTTTTGTTATCAGAGTAAAACTGTATTCATAGACTGAGTTTGGAAAATGTTTCCTCTTCTAATTTTTGTTAGAGTTTGTGAAGGATTGATGTTAATTTTTTTTAAACATTTGGTGGACTTCACCAGTGAAGCCATTTGGTCACCCAGTGCTTTTGAAAAAAAATTTGCATTTACTGTTACATATATCAAGGTTTAACATATTAATAGTTTGTGGAATAGTTTGGTTATCACCTTAATAGTTTGCTTATTTAAATATCTTTAGAAATAATTCATCTCCCAAATGAATTGTTAAAAAAAAATCAGACCCACCAGTAATTCACTGAGGACAAAATTTAGTCAGACCAAGGAGTCATGTTTGATAGACTTGGTTCTCTTCCAACTGATTAAAACCATCAATTGAACAAACCCATTCATTCAGTAGACATTTATTGCACATCTATTATGTGTTAGATTTAGAAGAGAACTTTTGACATGAGGATAATGTTCTAATTTGCTGCTGCTGGAGAGAATTTAGATCTAATTAATGGTACACTGGTAAAAGTGGAAGTTCTTGATCACCCCAAATAATTCTTCATTTGATAATGAATTTTTCAAAATTATGACTTTAATTTACCCTACACTTTATCTCATTATTGGGTATTTGATTATTTTTTTTGTTTTTGAAAACCTGGCCACTGATTTCTACTTGATAGTCTCATTATTTAGCAAAATATATGATAAAAGATTATTTAGAATTTCTGTTCTTTCTGAGCCTGTTATATCTGACATTTTGTTCTTTAGGTAATTAATTATGATTTAACAAAGGTGAGTTGACCTCAGGGCTTTAATCAGAAGACATTTATTTTTAAGACATTTAATTGCTACCACCATGGATCAAGGAAGATAAATATGAAAATAAGATTAAGGATACTTTCTAACTGCTAATTTGATAATTCTTATAGTTCACTTTATCACTGTCTCTCCTTTAAACAAAGCTAACTATAAACAGAGTATTTTTAAGTGAATAAAATTGTGTTTCATAGACTTTAAAAAGTCAACTGATCTCTAAAAAGTTTAATTTTAACAATCCAGGTTCAGAGAATTGCAAAGTATTCCTTAATCCAAGGATATTCTTAGAGGTGGAAAGAAAGGAAATTGTGCTACTGAGAAGCAAATGAAAATCCTATAGTGAAAAATCTGTAGCAAGATGAATTTTCAATCACTTTTCAAGGTCTAATTCTTTCTACAAAATTTGTCCTCCTGGTGACACATTCAGTGAAGGATCATGCTTTGGCCTGATGACACATTCAGTGAAATATCATGACTTTGTACAATTAATTTCATGACTGTGAGCACTGAAAAAAAGTTATTAAAACTCGGGAGACATTGGAATTCTACTAGAACCATTAAGAAGGAACTAATGTGATAATAAAATGGAAAGCAATTCAAAACTCATCAGCCTAATAAAGAATATTACCAAGTATCTTTCTGTAATAAAAATCGAGGGGAAGGGAGGGAGAGAAACATCAGTAGGTTGCCTCTTGCATGCCTCCAACCAGGGACCTGACCTGCAACCCAGGCATATGTCCTCACTGGGAATTGAACCAGCGGCCTTTAGATTTGTGAGATGACATCCAACCCACTGAGCCATACCAGTCAGGGTGGTGTAAAAAATCTGCTGTGATGGGTTTGGCCCTCATTAAACTAGCCATGATATCTGAAAGAGTGTATTTAATTACTGGGTGATTTGTAACCAGATTCATGGGAGAGTTATAGAGGAATTGTAAGCATTAGACATCAACACTACATACACAAAGGCTAGCCACATACATTGTCTATCCTTTGGTACTCACCTGGCTTTTCTGTGATTCAGTTACAAGCAATTCTTTTCTCTGTAAGGAAGTGACTTGGATGTACATTGCATTGAAATAACACCAACATTCTGCCAAGCAGCACAGAGTATTTCATCTATATGAAGGCAGTTTGATGTCAAGAAATGTTTTGTGCCAGGTGGCAATATGTACAGATCTCCTACCCTCCATTTTTACAGTCCTGAAGGGAAAAGATTTAGTGTTCAACCTTGGACTCTAATTCCCCTGCGTGGACTTGTGCCCATTCTATTTTGTTTCCACACAGGATTATAGAACACACAAAGCTTACATATCACAACCACTAGAAAGCATAAGATGAACTATTGAGAAAAATTCAAGTAATGAGAATCACAGAAGTGCCAGGTGCTCTCTTTTCCTTGGCATGTCTGTTCTCACTTATCATCTCTCACGGATACCTCCTCAGCACTCTTCCATTCCTGGTTCGTTTCCTCCTCCCTCATCTCCTTTCTCCAGGCCCCCCCCCCCCACCCGTGCCCTCAAGTGACTTCTGGACACCCACCAACATCTTAGAAATCTCACTGTTTCGGATTCCTCTTTCTGCAAAAACCATGCTTATAAAAGATGAGCTTTCTCATACTAATCTCCAGTAATTATAAAATTGGAATGGGCTTTAAGGAAATTTAATCCAACTCCTTCATGTTAGATGAGAGGTAACTGAGAAGTGATGTGCCCCAGGCCGTAGAGAAAGTGTCTGGACAGGAGTGGGAGTGCAGGTGTCTTGGACCTTGCTAATTCCTTGGTGAGTTAATTCACACTAGGCTGCTGGAAGCCAGTCCTGGAACGTGTCAAGTCTCTAAAGTGTTTTGCAGGAGTATAGAAAGCCATTGGTTGAATTAATATGGCACATCTTCTTAGAGCATTAATTCGACTACAATTGTTATTGGAAAATAAGTACTGTGCTGATTAAGCTATTGTTTCTCAGCTCCCTTGACCCTTCCATGTTCAGTGTGGTAGCGTTGGGGCTGCTTTGTCAGTTGCTCCCTTGTAGGCGCTGCCAAGAGGTAACGCTAGAGGGGGGAGGAAGGAGGGCCCTGCCTCTTCCATCTGTTTCCTATCACTGACTACTCATGACGGGTTCTTGTCTTGGGGCATCAGACGTCCCAGTAGTGACAATTGCTTTCAGTTGCAGTTTTTTCCACGTGTTCAGAACCAGTCTCACTGGTCCCTTCAGCCGTGGACACACTGGTAGTTCATGTCCCCTCCTCAGGGACCTCTTTCCTCTGCTTTTAGGGTTTAACAATCCCAGCCTCTTCCCTTTGTCCCCCATTTGTGATATGTTGTTTTCTTCTTTACCATCTCTGTGAACCTCAGTGATGCCAATTTGCATTTTTTAGGTCACCAATGCTTGGTTATCAACTTTTTATATTAAATTTTCTGTTTAAATAATTGGCCTGATTTTTCAGACGCTGACGAATACAAGTACTTCAATCAGTATTTACTGTTCTTTTAAAATAATTATAAAAATCTCTGGAGTGGAACACAATATTTATTGACATTTAAAAGATGAAGCAGGGACTTCTTCAAAGAAATTTCACTTTTCTTCAGAAATTCCTTCTGTATTTCCTTCTGGATATCTTGATTGTCTTCTGTTAGTGAGGAAGTTTGAGAAGCACAGATTTAATGAGTTATTCCTGAGGGCGTATTAATGCTAGGATGGGGACTTCCCGAAACTAATGCCTTCATTTAAGGAGATGGAGACCTGGCTAGTGTAGCTCAGTGGACTGAGTATGGGCCTGTGAACCAAAGGGTCGCCAGTTTGATTCCTAGCCAGGGCACATGCCTGGGTTGTGGGCCAGGTCCCCAGTTGGGGGCACTTGAGAGGTAACCAAACATTGATGTTTCTCTCCCTCTCTTTCTCCTTCCATTTCCCTGCAGGAATTAATAAATAAAATCCTTTTTTTTTTTTAAAGAGATGGAGATGGCAGTTTGGTGGGGAGGATAACTCTTAGCAATTTTCCACAAATTTTACTTAACAGCAAGTCAGATTGTGTCTTCAGAGATTAAAAGTGTATGGCTTTAAATGATGCTATTCAAGCAATGATCAGAAATGACAATGGATTGGTGTCAGAAGCACAGTTTTCCTGAGCTCTATAAAACTCTAATAGAAAGTTTCAGCTCAGGCTGAGTTGCCTACCCCATATGGACTGGGTAGCTCATGCATAAATCAGAGCTTTAACCAGCCCTTGGAGATGGCATAAGTCACAGCTTCTGATCCCAGCCAGAACTAAACTAGCAGCTGTGGTTTGTTCTGTTCACTGATCAGTGAAGGTTCTGTTTCACATTGGAATACTTGTGCATATGCTTGGCAAGCTGAGGAAGTCTTGTTTGCAACTCCCAGAGAAGACATAACCGTGGAGCGTTATCTTCCTTGAGTAGGCTTCCAGTGTTCTGGAAGTAAATAAGGCGAGAGAGCAGGAAGGGAGGACACTCATTCTTGAGAATGTATCAAAAATTGAATTGTTCATAATGCAGTTTAGTGTCAGGAGATAAATCAGTCTTGCATTTCTAAAGTTATAAACATAACGGTGACTAGATATAAGTGGGTGTGGAGCCTCCTTGTACTCCACGGAGAAAACCAGGGCATGGGTTAGACTGTGGCTGAAGGTAAAGAAATCTCCAGTAGTAGTTGGATAGATAGTGGAATCAGTCAGAATCAATGAGGATGCACAGGGAAGTTTGAGTCAGGCCCATGGAGGTTATGGAATCTAGATGTAGCTTTATTCTATTGTTAAATGAGTCCAGTTGAATTAATAGGAATGACAAGATCATGTTTATAGGAAAGGAACCCCTGAAAGGGAAAACTGCGTGTTGTGCAGAAGAGCAGAGGAACAACTTCACGGCTTTGCCTGGTCAATGGTCAGAAGTTGAGAGTGGAGAGAATCAGTGATAGGAGAATTGTCTATATGAAATATCGAGTCTTTCCAAAATGAGCTGTGAGATGTCTCCCTAAGCCATGGAAATGCAGAATATGAACTCTGGAGTGCTAGAACTGGGTACCTAACCTAGAGATATGTTAGGTATCTTGTCTAATTAGAGGTGATTCTTTGGACTCCATGGCTCATATTCTCTAAAATAACCAAGCCTGGAGTTAATTCACCTACCAATGTAAACTTAGACATAACACAGAATAAATCCACTTACTGAATTATTGGGTTGGCCAAAAAGCCCATTTAGTTTTTTCCATAAAGTAAAAGACACATTTTTCACTTTCACCAGTAGCTTTATTGATTTGGATATTTTGAGTATGTCAGCTACCTCCCACTATTGGCTTCTAGTGGGTAGAGGCCAGGGGTGCTGCTAAACATCTTCCAATGCACGAGACAGCCTCACAGCAAAGAATTGTTTGGCCAGAATGTCCATAGTACCAAGAAACTTCGCAAACCACTTTTGACATGTTCAATCAGTCTCAGCACTTTCTCCATACACTGCACACATCTTTTTGTGTGTGTGTTTCAGTTGCATTTTTACCTTTCTTGAAATAAGAAAGCATAATACACAGGAAATATTGCATATTTTCTTCCATCTTCAATATTAAAATGGCTGCACAAAAATTCACTAATTTTCATAAGTTTTTAAAAAATGCACACTGGTATGACAGCTCTCACAATGCAATCTAATATAATTGTTTTGAATGAAGTTAAAAACAACTAAGCCATCGTATGAAAAAAACTAAATGAACTTTTTGGCCAACCCAATATACTTTTAGAAATAAAACTTACTTACCCTTAAAGTGTCTATCAAGCTACATGAGTTCCATGAGATACTCCTGAGAAGTTCTTCAGTGAAGAAACCTGTTAACCTTTTTATCTATCTTTTTTCAACTTTATTGGAGCACACAGTTTTTTTTTTTTCTCCATATAGTATCTCTTAAGATACAGTGGAGCCGTGGCTGGTGTGGCTCAGTTGGTTGGAGCACCGTCCTGTAACTGAAAGTTTGTGGAATCAGTCTCCAGTCAGGGCACATACCTAGGATGCAGGTTTGATCCCCCGTCTGGGTGCAAGCACTGGCAACCCTGGGTTGGGACACATACGATCTCCAGTCCAGGTGCTGATCCCCTGTCCAGGTATGTGCGGGAGGCAACGCCTTGATACTTCTCTCTCACTGGATGTTTTTCTCTCTTTCCCTTCCTCTCTTTTTAAAAGCAATGAGAATAATGCTCCCTCTATTCCCACTTTGCTGAGTGTTTTTTTTAATCATAAATGGGTGCTGTACCTTATCAAATGCTTTTTGAACAACAATTAAAATAAATAAATTTAAAATTAAAAAATAAAATAAAAGCAATGAGAAAAAACGTTCTTGAGTGAGGATGAAAGAAAAAAATCCAGTGGAACTTGCGTTTAGAAGATCACTCTGGGAGAGTTCCTAAGGTGTTCCCTCATATATATATAGAAGCACACAAAAATTGGTGTCTTCTTTTAGGGTGTGGTATTTTGGAAAGTTTATTGGAGCTTATTCTTAGGTATCTTGATCTAAAAAAAATGAGTGAGTGTGATGATCATAAGGACTGTTTACTATTATTTTGGTGTTCTTCTCTCCAGGCACAAGGTAGGATTAGACTTCCCTAAACCCTTGAAGTTAGGTTGGCCATGTGAGTTGATTTGGTCGATAAAATGTGGGCAGATGTCCCCGAAATCTAGTGCATCAGTTACTCTGTTCACTTCTTCCTGCCTTAACAGTTCAGCTGGTAGAGTCTTTGTCAGACTCTTCTGCAGTGACGGTGTCATGGAACAGAGCTCCTTTGCGGAGCACCAGGTGATGCATAATGGACATACACAGAAGAGAGAAACAGTTATTTATTTTTGTCTAATCATGAAATCGTGGGGTTGTTTATTACTGTGGTGTAATTGAGCTTATTTTGACTGATAGAGAATTTGCTACCAGGAGCAGGGTACTAACATAGCAAGAAAATTATAATTTGTTATTGGCATGAAGAACAAGTTGTAGGCAGTGAAAAAATTGATATAAAGTCTGGCAAGCTGACAACTCACGTTAGGCAGTGGCAACAAATTTGGTTAAACTGTTGCCCACAGTAACTTAGAAGGCCTAATGAATTTTTACCTCTAGTGAAAGAGACAGGAGAACAAAATCTTAGTAATGTATGTTGATTTCTGCTGGCCACATTTGATGAGGTTTATATGAGACAAAATCAGAAGGAATTAGCTGGACTCCAAGTAGGAGCTGAGGGGAGATTTGAGGCTTTGAAATTTTGGAAAGGCTGACTGACTTTAGGTTCTAAACAACAGAAAATAAGTTCAAGAGAGCCTTCGGGTAATAAAAAATGTTAAATCTGAGTCTTGCAGTGAAGGACAGGACCTCTCTGACTACTGTTAAAAACCATTCAACTGATTATATTTCCTTGGCTCTCACACCCTTACTACCCTCTGCAAGAACTAAGGTGTATCAGAGTAAAGTTCCAAATGAGATGTCTTGAAGGTGTGTGTGACTGTGGCAGGTAGAATCAAATAGATAAGAGGTTAAGCTGTTGCGAGAGATGCACATCCAAAAGAATCAGTAGGCTGAACTAAAAGAGACTGTAACTATTAAGGACATAAAATGATCCTTGGTCCCCAAAGATTTGGGGCAGGAAGCTAGGCAGCCCTACAAGCAAAGCATATTCCTTACATCAGAATGTCAAAGAGCATAATGTAAAAAGAAGCCAGGGGCCTTGGAAGACTATGGAGCATATTTAGGAAATAATGTCCCCCACACCCAGGATAAACCTCATGGTTTTTGTCCAGGGGATTTCAGAATTGCAAAGACCATTGTGCCCTGTATATCTCCCATTTTCCTTCATCCTTGTAAACTGGGTATTTGTGGGGTAGATAACTTTTCTTATTAGTTTATAAATTTCCAGAGTAAGAGTAGCAACATCCAAACCCCATTTAGTCACTATGTGTCACCTACCATTATGGACAAATTGTGTTCCCCCAAATTCAAATGTTGAAGCCTTAACTTCCAATGAGACTATATTTGGAGATAGGGCCTTTAAAAAGGTAGTTAAGGCTAAATGAGGTCAAAAGGGTGGGGCCCTGTCAACAGGACTGGTCTTATAGGGAGAGGAAGAGACACCAGGAATGCACAGAGAAAAGTCCACGTGAGACTATCACGAGGAGGTGGCATCTATAAGCCAAGCAGAGAGGCCTCAGGAGACGTCAGTTTTGCCAACACCTTGATGTTGGATGCCCAGCCTCCAGAACTGTGTGAAATAAATTTGTTATTTAAGCCACTCAGTCTGTATCAGTTTTTTGTGCCAGCCCAAGCAGATTAATGCAGCTCCTGATGAAGAGACTATTCTGCCTCACCCAGAGGTACTTGATCTATGACTGGATGGCACTTTTGTGTCTTTTGGGTCTCTCTTATTTAAGTAACTAAGGCAACTAGGGAGAGTGGGATTCCGTTTATTGTTAGGACTCTTTAGCTATTCACCAGCATTCTAGCATGGAAGGATTGTACATCTATGACCCTTGAAGATAGGCATGGCCATGTGACTCACTTGACCAATGAAATGTCAGTGGAAGTGTCAGGTATTTCTTTTAGGCAGAATTCCTTAGAACTAATGCACAGTTGGCCATCTCCCCTTCCTGTTGCCATAGCATCTGTGATGTTTCGGATGGGATGAGTGTCTGTCAAATGGTGTCCCTGAATGCAAATGACATGGAGCAGGGTCCCAACCAATCATGAGCATGGGTGAGACATAATGTTTTTAGCCATTGAGATATTTGGGACTGTTTATTATTGTAGCATAGTCTAGTTTATATCAATTGATCTAATCAGTGATAAAAATAGGCAAAACTTCCAAAACTCTCATAGAATTTGATTGTATAATATCAATCAATTCAATATATTACAGTTTGTCCTTCATTAGATGAAGAAGCAGGGCCGACATCAGAAGATGCCCATTAATCACTGAGCTGTCCTTTGTATTCAAAGGTGATGCTACTGAATCACTGTGAGAAGAATATGTTTTAAGTAAATTTGTCAGCAGTGCTAATGTATTCTCTTAAAACCATGCATGTCTCTCCGCTCAGCTGTCTCCAGGAAGGCAAGGGTTACGCGTACTCATCGATTAGAACAAGCCTGGGCCTCGAGCCCACATCAGTTCTGTTCACTTGGTGCTGCAGCAAGTAGGCCTGAACAGTTGACTGCAAGAAGGCAGAATCATCGATGAATCTTCAGGTCATGTTTAGCTTAAAAATGCACCACAAACCAGGGACAGGGACAGGCAACCCACAGATCATAAACCAGATATAATAAGTCCTCACCTAATGTCATCAATAGACTGTTGGAACTGCAGTGAAATAATGTATATTAAACCAGTTTTACCATAGGTTAATTGCCATAAACAAGAGTTAAGTTCCCATGGCATCTTATCAATGTTATATCAAGATGATGTTGAATGAAGCAATGTTATTCAAGGGCCAGCTGCATAGTGGATTGAGGAATTCCTGTTGTATGACTTTGTGTATGATGAAATTTCCAAGGAACTTTTACCACATGCAGTTCCAATAACTCATTGATAAACTCTAAGAATGTTGTTGGGTGCATTATTATAAAAGGAAGTTCACACTAGCTTAAAATGTCCTATAAAATAGAATGAATCGTTGTATGATTGTTGTATGGTTAGGTGTTTGTTCTCTAACAATACTTCAGAAAGCATATTCTCGAATGTGTGTGCGCATGTCAGAGAGAGAGAGGAAGAGAGAGGGGGAGAGAGAGAGAGAGATCTTGAACTCTTGGAAGGAATTGCATTGTCCCTTTCTTCTGGAAGCTGTCTCCTGCCACATTTTCTTAATCAGTCATTTTCTGTGGTGTGATCCTTCCACCTCTGCCCACAACTGATTGATGCAAGAGGGATCTTGACCCAAACTGGGCCCTTCCCCAGGGTTTCTGACTGAGGGCCTAGGAAATTGAGCCAGTCTTAGGTGTCAGAAGTCAATGTCTCTTTGTAAGAGACAAAGCTTAGAGTTGCTGACAGAGTTGTCCTGTCCCTCTGGTCCATCTGTGGTGAGAGAAGGAAGAATAAAGCAGAGTGTAGAGGGAAAAGATGGACACAAACAAAGAGCCTTGGTAGTGTTCAGTGGCCTAGCTTCACATGGTCCTGTCCTTGAGGAGCTGAAGACAACCCAGTATCTTTGTGTGTTAGTGTCCTGTGGATGCCATAGCAAAGAGCCACAGTCTGTGTGGCCTAGAAGAACAGAAATTTATTCCCTTAAAGTTCTGGAGGACAGAAGTTCAAGATCAAGTCTAGATGTTGTCAGGACTGAGTCCCTCTGAGGGCTCTGAGAGAGGGACTCTGTTTCATGCTCCTCTTTTTGCTTCTGGGGATGGTGGCAATTCCTTGACTTGGAGATACATAACTCCCGATTTCTGTCTCTGGGATCACATGGCATTCTCCCCTGCCTCTTCACATTGTCATGTCGCTGTGGGTTTCTTCTTCTCTGTCTGTTCTCTTATCATGACATCAGCCACAGGGGTTTGGGGATCCCCTAATGACATCATCTTAACTTGATCACATCTGCAAAGACCATGTTTCCAAATAAGGTCACAGTCACAGGTGCTAGGGAGAGAATTTAACCTGTAATACCTTGTGCTATATTTTTTTCCTTAAGCTTCTTGGAAGTAATTTCTCTCTTGCAATTTCACTTGGATAATCAGGGAAGATTCCTAACGCAGAACTTGAAGGTCTGAAGGTGGAGTGAGGAGGAGGGAAGGGGCACTGAAGTGAGTTATAGAAGGGTTATTCAGTGTCAGAAGAAATACTTGTTCAGGATCTGAGTTACCAGAATGGTTCAAAGGAGAGGTAAGTGCAGGTGCCCACACTATTTGCTCCACAGTAAGGTGTGATTAGCACTGTTGGGACTCTTGCAAAGCTTTGGAAGGCACAGAAATCCAACACAAAGTGGCTTAAGTCAAAGAAAGAGAGGTGGAATTACTGACGTCTCACTGGGAAGATCAGACACATTATATATAAAGCAGAATAAAATACAGCCATTGGTCTTTATGTGGGCCTATCAGGAAGTACCAGGAAATTTCTCTTTATCATTGTCTAGAAATTAATGATAGCAGTAATCATATTTTAAAAAGGGGCACCCTTTTAAAAAAGGGTATATTTGAACATATTGGTGAATGGCCAATTTTTATACTGATATGACACTGAAATAATCACTGAAATTATATATAATACAGGGTGGGGCAAAAGTAGGTGTACAGTTGTTCATACGGAAAATAAACCAATAGTCAATAATACAAGAATAAACTGTTTATGCACGCACAACAGTAAAGCTACTTTTACCCCACCCTGAACTGCAGGGGTCTAATGAAAGAAAAATGAATTTTTGCTGGAATAGTTAGTAAAGTTTTCATGGAGGAGTTAAAGTAGCAGCTGTATTTGGTGAATTGTGACTTGAAGCTGGAATTTTGGGGGCTAATTATATTGAACCCCAGTTTCAGTAGTGTTACTGGAATTCAAGTATTCACCATTCAACGGAGGGCACCCCTTTCTCACACTTCCTATTTCTAGACAAGGGTGAGAATGGTGGCAAATGTAAAGAATGTAGACTTTATTCTCAAGTAGTCAAGGGACCCCCTTTTATTTATTCTTTTTTAACTAGAGCAAAGTTCAGAGGACAGTGGAATCAGTCTCTAGAATTTATCAACCAAAAGACAGTAGCCACTTCAGCTCAATATATGAAGCACATGGTTTTCAAGTTTAAGTAATCGAGAAGTAATGAATTAAGTAATCTATTCTCCGTGTTTAGAATAACACAGAGAAACTTTTGAATCTCAATACATTTCTACCTCATCTTTTGGGGTGTAAGGAGAGAGCTTTAGAATCTAAATGGGTATAGATGGATGTAGGAAATTAATTTCCAAAGAGGCAAAATAGACATTATTCTAAAATATGCTAACAGAAAAGTCAAGTTCTCTATTTCTTTTTATTTATTTATTTAGAATGTAAATAATTTTCCTATTTCTTTATATTTTTCATACTTTACAATATTTTTACAAGTAACATGGATGTTTTCAATAACAAAGAGACAAAATAAAGGGGAAAAGACAAAATAATCCATAACCAGTACCAAATAATTGATAAACTATACCAAATAATAATCTTTTGTTGTTGCTATTGGTTCCCACCCTGGAAATGAGGGTAGTGGTTCCCCCTCTCTCTTTTTTAAGTTAAATTTTTTTGGTGACATTTGTTAATACAATTATATAGCTTTCAGGTGTACAATTGTATATTACAAGATCCTTATTTCTAATTTGTTTTAAATTTCAGAAGAAATAAACAAACAGAAAGAATAAAAGAAAGCACAGTGTCTTGTTTGTGGTATTTTACTAATAGTTTAAAAAATATATATGCATATGATAGAATATTCAAGAATAAAAAGGGTACTTGGGGTAATGTAGCTCTATCTTCCTTTCTGAATTCACTGATTTTTCCTCAGGAGCACCCATCGTCACTGGGTTTCATATGCAGGCCTGATGATAGTCTGTGCATTTCTTCATTATTCAAGTGGTAGCATACAATACAAACCAATTTGAATTTTCTGGTCCATGTGAATCCGTGAAGAACTGTGCTTTTTTAATGGGAAGTGGACTTCTACCATATGAATGTATCATGTCGGTTTTAATCGTCCACCGTGGATTTACTTTTAGATTGTTTTCAATTTTTGCTATTAGAAACAATGAGCTTTCTGGGGGGGGGTGATATATATATATGATTTCATACATATGTGAGTGTCCATAGGATAAATTCCTTAAGGATATAGATGTCAGACAGGTTGGTAGGAAAACTGAAGACAGTCTATGTGGTTCTGGTGTTAAAGGTTTAATAAAGGGAGTGAGGGCTTAACCATCCTTGGCAGATCTGGGGCAGCAAAGATCAGGGAAGAAGTAAATGGAGTCTCAGCCAGAAGCACCTGAGTGAGTGATTCTTACCAGCCTACTCACTAGGAAACCACTGTAGTTTCCAGAACTCTTAAAGCTCTCACCAAGGCTTGATGTGCAGGGCACTGTGGGTGGCTCTCAAGAGCTTGCCAGGGCCATCAACCTGTCTCTCATCTTCCAGTGTGTCTGGCTCCACCTGTGTCTGGAAAATAATGGAGGCCTCTCTCTGCACCTTGCTTGCGAGGACTCCTCTTTGGAGGAGTAACTCAGTCAGTTGGGATGTGGCTTCTGGGGAATGGATGTACTTGCTTTTCTTCTGTGATGCAGAGACTTTAGAAGGGGGTGGTGGTGATGAAGAGTTGACAACAGACAATTCAATGCAGACAACATGCAGAGAAGTGCTGGGTCAGTGGGTATGTGGACTTTAAATTTTAATTGACTGATGGCTAATCGCTATTCAAAGAGGTTGTACCAATTTACACCTCCCAGCCAAGAGGATAAAGGGTGAGGATGCCTCTTTCCTCCTACTCTTGCCAACACAATGGATTACATAAAAAGTTTTATCTTTGCTAAATTAATAATGGAAAATAATATTCAATTGTAGTTTGTAATTTATATTTTTATGTGATGAGATTACGTATTTTTTATAGTTTTAAAAGCCGCCCCCCCATGACCTATCTGTTTATGTCCTTTGCCTATTTTATATTATGTGGCTGTGCTTTTCTAACTGATTTATAGGAGCCCTTTGTCATAGTGCTGCAAGCGTATATCACCAGTACTGCTACTTTTTCGCCATGCAGAACATTTTAATACTCTTTACTCAGATAGAAAAAAATCTTTTTATTTATAGCTTTTGAATTTTGTGTCACGCATAATAAGGCCTTCCTTACTTTGAGAACATAAGGAATTTGCCCATGTTTTCTTCTACAATATTTTTAGATTTTTAGAAGTTTAAATCTTTGACATACTTGTAATTTATTTTGTATGTTGAGTGTGTTAGGTATCCAACTTAATATTTTCCATATGAATTAAAGAGATGCAGAGGGCTCTAGGTGAAATTACGTTCTTTCCAGTGATTTCTAGAAGTTACAATTTCCAAATGTCCCACCCACGGATTGTAGCAGCCCCTTGTCCAGATGGGCAGGCAGAGGGCTGGGTAGGACTTTCCCAGTAGGGGCAATGCTGGAGGCAAGAGTGAGCTTGGTGTGTTCACAGCAGGGACTAGAATGGGAGAAGAAATAAGGTTGGCCGGTCAGGGAGCAGTCATGCTATGGAAACCCCTCCATACCAGACCAAGGCAATCAGGAACAGGCCTGTGAAAAGAAATCTTCAGTCTTCGTGATTTGGAAAGTTTGGCCTGGGAGAGGACTGGAAAGGACACATGAAAGATCAGGAGAGCCTGTGTGGAAATGGCTGTCATAGCCACAGGCTGAGCCCAGTGTTATTTTAGGGCTGAGCGGGAGGCTGAGGACCAGGGGCCAGTTTCAGGGCAGGACTCTCAGTAATATCCCTGGAGCCGGGATGGAGCATCCCCGGGTACCCGGAAACATGGTGTTTGTTTGCTTCTGCTTCTGAATTGATCCTTGAGAACTTGACATCAGAAAGTATATCCTTATGGGTTGTTTACAATGTGCCAATCTGTGAGTGAGTTTTAAATGTTCCACCTCATTTAATACTCACCTGCTATCATTCCCATTTCATAGACTAGGAAACTGAGGCTTAACGGAATCCACCAGCTCACTCAGGTCACAGGTATTGAAAACGGCAGAACTGGGCTGAAGAAGAGTCTTTCTGACTCCAGAACTGGAGCTATTAGCCACTTCCAAGTTATATCTCTGTGACTCAGCACCAACAAGAGGTTTTCTCTGCTACTGGTTATGACCAAAGGGCAAATATCTATGTTCGTATATACCTTATGCCATTTTAAGTTGAAAATGTACCTAGCCATTGGGATATACAAAGAAGTAATTGTGGTTTACTGACCTTCATTCCTGTCTAAGTAGGTGACTGCTTACATGGTGCCTGCCTTCCTTTAAAAAGAGACAACAGCTTTCACGAGAGAGAAGGTTTAAAGCTGGGGCTATGGTTTGTTCCTTTTTGCCTTGCACATTCTCTGCAGGGCACACGAAGCAGAGATGTGGTTATTTTTCTGGAATATGGGAAGAGAAAAAGTGGCTACTTTAGTAATGTTTATCCTTCATATTAATCACTATTTCTGTGCAATTATTTGATAAGAAAACCAAAGTTCTAGAATTGACCATATTTATTACAAAAGGGAGGGACCTCAGTCTCTAGGCACCTTCCTAGCAGACTCGTACTCTCTCCTTCACTAGCAGTGGTCTTCTGTGGTCTGGAGTGAAGGCTGGTTGTAGGGCCACACCACCTGGACCGTGGTGCAGGGTCCTGTGATTCAAAGGGTGCTGTGCTTGAATAATGCTCTGCTCTCACTATCTTAAAATTCTTTATAGTTTTCGAACAAGGAAACTTGCATTTTCATTTTGCACTGGGCCCCCAAATTAAGTAGTTCATGCCCGAAATAATGTGGCAAGGGATATACTTGTAGAGACTTAGGATAGAATACTTCGTTGTTCTCCAGTTCTGTGCTTGCATCTTAAGGGTCAGTGATGAAATATCGGAAGCCCAGGTGTGAGGAACAAATTTGGATAAGGTTTTGTATAGGTTGCCACCCTCCATCTCTCTACAGGCAGCTCTCTAACCTTTGTGCTCTCTTCCTTGCTATACCCATCCACAACCTGCAATTAAAGTGGCAGAGCTGTTATTGAGAGAAATGAAGGAGCCAAGCTTGCAACGGGGACCTTTGCTCTAAACGTGCAGTTGCTTTTCCTCTGAGAATCTGCGAGCCTGTCTCCTTGAGGTCTTGGTATCTTGTAATGTATCACACCTGCTCATGAACATTGGCGGCGTTCCCAAGTGGATCCTGTTTCTCCTGCCAGCCTGGCACTGACATAGCACTTGGGTGTGTGGGTTTTGAACTTGGTTCATATTAAATCATTTGCAGAAGTCCAGGAGATAAAATATAAAATAAACTCACACCTGTGGAAGCAGAGATGCCTCAACTGCTGTACTGCCTTTCCTTCTCCCCATCCTCCTTCCTCCTCCCAGGGTTCCATAGAGCAAAGTTTAAAAACTGGCTGAGATCCATGTGTGGTTCTCCTGGTTCGTCAAAATCAAAGCTTACTAAATCTGAAGCATTTCATCTCAGAGCAATTGCAGAAATCACAAGAGTGTGAAAAATTCTGTATGGACAAAGGTACTGCAGAATATTGTGCAGTTCAGAGGCACTACTCAGTGCATTTTTTGTTCCTTCTGTTAGAAATTACTTTTTCTTCTCCCCTTTCTGTCTTTCTTTACCTCTCTGACGTTACCTTTCCAAACTCTCAACCAGTTCTTTGTTTTCCAACTTTTATTTCAACTTTCTACAAGGTCAAACCTCTCAGATGTTCACTTCGGTAAATGACTGAAAATTTTCAGGTTTTTTCCAACCTTTATTGAGATATGATTGACATGAAACAGTGCATAAGTTTAAGGTGTACAGTATCTTACATGTTGGATAATGATTACCAGCACAGGGTTAATTAGCACCCCCATCTCCTCACATAATTACCTTTTTTGGGGTGAGGATATTTAAGATTTTATTCTTTTATCAACTTTGAAGTATATAATATCAGCCACAGTGGATTATAGTCACCATGCTGTGTATTAGATCCCCAGAACTCATTCATCTTATAACTGGAATTTTGTGTCCTTCAATCAACATCTCCCCAGTTCCCCTGCCCCCAGATGGCAGCCACCATTGTATTCTCTGTTTCTGTGACTTGGGCTTCTTGACATTCCACATATAAGTGAGATCGTATATCCTTCTCTGTTTGACTTACTTCCCTTAGCACAATGCCTTCAAGGTCTGTCCATCCTCCCATCTACCGTGTTGCTGGAAATGGCAGGATTTCCTTTTTTTAATGGATGAATAACATTCCATTATATACAAAGTGTATATTTTATATTAACCAATATAGCAAGGAAAGCACTTTGAAGCCTCTACTAACCGTAAAAATGTGTGTTTGTGTAGGTTGTGTCCATCCTTTGTCGGTTGTAAACACTGCTGCAGTAAAGACGGGAGTGCGACCTCCCTTCAAGATGCTAATTCCACTTCCTTTGGGCGTTTACCCAGAAGTGGGATCCTCGAATCATATGGGAGTTCTATTTTTAATGTTTCGAGGAACATCCATACTGTTTTGCATAATGGCTACACCAATTTATATTCTGACCAACAGTGCTCAAGGCTTCCCATTTTCTCCACAGCCTCGCCAATACTTTCCTCTTGTCTTTTTGATCATAGCCATTCCTAACAGGTGTGAGGTGATATTATTGTGGTTTTGATTTTCATTTCCCTGATGATTAATGATGTTGAGCATCTTTTCATGTATCTGCTGGCCATTTTTATGTCTTCTTTGGAAATATATCTATTCAGGTCCTCAGCTCATTTTTAAATTGAATTATTTGTGCATTTTTTTTGCTATGGAATTTTATGAGTTCCTTATATATCTTGGATTTAACCTCTTACCAGCTAGATGGTTTGCAAACTTTTTCTCCCACTCTATAGGTTGGCTTTGCATTATAGTAATTGTTTCTTTTGTTGTTCAGAAGCTTTTTAGTTTGATGTAGTCCCACTTGTTTATTTTTGCTTTTGTTGCTTGTGATGTTCCTGTCACATGAAAAATTGTTGCCAAGACCAATATCACAGAGTTTTTTCCCTCCTATGTTTTCTTCTAGGAGTTTTACATTTTCAGTTCTTAGGTTTAAATTTTCAATCCATTCTGAGTTAATTTTTGTGAGTGATGTAAGGTAAGTGCCCAATTTTATTCTTCTGCATGGGATTATCCTGTTTTCTCAACAGTATTTATTGAAGAGACTATTCTTTCCTTATTGAGTATTATTGGCTTCCTTGTCACATGAGTTCACTGTGTATGTGTAGGTTTATTTCTGGGCTATTGATTCTGTTCCAGTGATCTGTGTGTATGTATTTTTTGCCAGTACAGTGCAGTTTTGTTAGCTCTGGCTTTGTAATAAAGTTTGAAATTAGGAGGTGTGATGTCTCTGACTTTGTTCTTTCTCAAGACTGCTTTTCTATTTTGAGTCTTTTGTGGTTCCAGACAAATTTTATGTTTGTTTTTCTTATATTTCTGTAAAAAATGCCATTGGAATTTTGATAGGGATTGTATTGAATTTGTGGATCACTTTGGGTAGTATGGATATTTTAACTTTCAATCCATTAACATGGGATATCTTCCAATTTACTTATGTCTTCATTTTCATGAAAATTTTATGGTTTTCAGCATACAATTTTCACTTAAGTTTATTCCTAGGTATTCTATTGCTTTTGATGCTATTGTGAGATTGTTTTGTTTATTCTTTTTCATATATTTTGTTGGTAATGTATAGAGATACAACTGATTTGTGTAAGTTGATGTTGCGTCTTGCAACTTTACTGAATTTATTCATTAATACTAAATATATTCTGGTGGAGTTTTAGAATTATCTATATGTAAGATTGTATCATCTGCAAACAGAGACAGATGACTTCTTCCTTTCTTATTTGGATGACTTTTATTTCTTTTTCTTGCCTAATTTTCACTCTTCAGATTTTATGGTTATTGGTTGTATACATATGAGAGAGGCTTTCCTTATATGTCTAGAGATCCTTGACTGGTGGTTCATTGTTAAGGGCAGAGCACTGAACCAGTGATCAGGGCCCTGCATCCATGGGGCTTGTCTGTTGATTGGTGAGTGTGAAGGAATGTGGCCATGTCACCGAGAGCCTTCACATGTCAGCGTTGGCAGATGCTACCATTGTGATGGCACTTTTCCTGGCATGCCCCTGTCTTTTTACTGGAGTTGATGGACTTTGCTTTCAGCGATCTGCGTGTCTTCTCACTATGTTCCCCCATGGCACCAATCCGTCATGACCAAATCCCTTCCCCAAGGCCTCACATTCTACTACTATTGCATTGGGGGTTGTGATGTCAACATATGATTTTGGGGGGTAACACTCAGTTCATAAACACCGTGAGTTATAAACACTTTTGAACCCAAGGAGCACAGATGCTAACTTACCTCCCACACTAGTCAGTAAGAGCTTTCCTGCTCTTCTTTCCTCTTCTTCCTTCCTGTTGGACCTGGAGGGGTCAGAAACTATGTTTTATAAGCAGGAGTAGAAGCACAAGCTGGGGAAGAGAGAAGCAGCTATGGCAGTTCCTCTCCTAACTGCTCGTATCTACCTGCAACAGCCCAACCTGGGGAATTAGAGAAACCTCAACTTGGAATCAAGGTTCGAATTTTGATGCTTCCACGGGAATGGATATTTAAAATGCAGAATTGATTGTTTTGTGTGTGATTTAGGCCTTTGTAAGTTTTTAGATCTAACTGTGACCAGGGCATTTATGGCACTGAGCTTTATCCAGTAGTAGAAGAGGAACTTGTCCACTAGCAGTTTTAAAGCAAAAATGAGATGAAAATGAAAGTTAATAAATTTCATTAGCTTTATGATTATATTCTAGATTTTGGTTAGTTCATCATAGGGGTTATGTTTACCTGAGATTATTTTTATTTGAGCTGACAAAATTCTAGGCTATTATTATTTTGTTCACCACTCAAATGATATTATCCCTCTGTCTTCTGACATCTGATGCTGTCGAAAAGGAGTCTGTGTCACTGTAATTATCATTCATGTCTCTGAATGTCTTGCAAAGGAGGCACCAATAGACATTGTTCTGGGCTGTCTTTTTAAGGATGTTTGTAGAGCAAAGAGCCTTGAGGGGTGATGGAGGTGGTGATTGATGGAGATGGTGTCTCTGGGCCTTAGGTTTGTTTAGCACCCTGGGAGTCAGGATCGTGTCTCCCTCAGGGTCTTTCGCTGTCCTCTGTGCATTGAGGCGCCCCTCCCCCCACTCCATCATTTGTGGTGGGAGATGTTTTGAGTCCAGCTTTGCCTTTTTTGGCTTGGAACATAGGCATCACCATTGACATGAGAAGTTTACCAAACTTAAGTAATAATCACTCTATGAACCTTTCTTAAATATTTAATCACTTTTTGTGGTAGTGTGAATAATTCTTAAATTGCTGTTGTCAAAGCAGTTGGCTATTGATAATTTCCATTTAACAGTCCTGATTTTAATTTTAGCAGACATTGTCTGTAATTGTTTCCTCAGTATTTATTTCAGAGTACTTGCTCTATTTTTTTAAAAAACTCAACTCATCCAGCTCTCCCTATGGTTCACTGTCTTGAGACGTTCAGCTCTGCAGTGTTGCCATTCCTAGTATTTTACAGGGACAGCAGTCGCACTTAAAACTCCACATCCCCCCGCCCCCCATGTTCATGCTAGATGTGTCACACGTCCCGTTTGTGACTTTCACTTCTACAAACTGCCCTTCACCGCTGCGAGTTCCACACTGTAATGCGAGAAGCAGAGCAGTAAAATATGCATTTCTGGGGAGCTGCTAACTACTGGGCTGTAATTGTATTCAAAATTGATAGTTCAGCTAAAACTTTAACTATTTTATTCAACTTGAGAGGTATTTTTGTCGCTGATTATTCCCCTTTATGTCTTTACCTAGAGCTTTTATTTCACAGTTTCATTTTGTACCACATTAGATATTTTTCCATCTATTTGCACAATGCTAGATAAAAATGTTAAAGACATAAAAGTCGTATGTTAAACCAGGAATAGTATGGAATCAGAAATGCTGTACTGCATCATTCTACTTTTTTAAAAAATAGATTTATTGCTATGGGACAGATTCAACACAAGAATATCATGGCTAATACAGTTATACCAAAATTTCAAACACTTTAAATTATGAAGCCAAAACCATCTTTCATATGCTGACTGGAAATGAAAAGGAAAATATATTCAGACAAATGCCCTGAAGTAGAAAAATAAACACCAACCACACAGATGAGAGATGAGAGCGGTGGAGCTTGTTGTGTTGGGTGTGTGCGTTAGACCGGATGTCCTCCTGCGGAGCGTGGTTTCGTCATTTCGGCCCCTCTGCCCTCGGCGATTCTCCGAGCACACTTGGACCCAAGGGAAGTTAGGAAACTATGTGTAGAGCAGCGAGAATTTTGCTGCAGGGGGAGGTAGGTAGAAAAGGGGGAAAAAAAGGGAAATAACAGAAGCCAGAACATTAGTATTTAAAAAATTGACCCATCCTTAAATGTATGGTAATAATTAATTTGCATTTTCAATGGATGGTAAGCCCTCATTACTGCTGGAACATTAAGGCACAATGATAGCTTGGCTAAGTGGTTGATTAGAAAAGTCACATATTTATATAGGTACAGAAAGCTGTATAAAATATACATCCATCTATTACTTGAAGGGTTTTTTTTTTGGTGGGGGCAGATTTTGGAGGCTTTTCACTTTCTACTTCACCCACATTTTATTTAATTTTTAAAATTTATAATGAACATGTATCTTTCCTATTATCAGAAAAAAACCCAAAATATAAAGTATAGATTCAGGAAGTAAGATTTTGCTTTTCCTCCCTAGAGCTCACGGAGGGGTAGATTGCTGTCAGAATCCCCTGCGGAGTGTTTCAGCATAAGCATTCCTGCCTCCCTGCTCCCCCTGCCCCAGTTTCACTGCTTGAGTAGCTCAGGGCATGTCGGGAGTTAAGTCTGATCATGGCAGCATTCTGTAAGAGGTACTGTGCAGAAGGCCTCACCCACTCTGCACCCCAGGGCATCATTTAAACTGTGCACTCATTGGAGGGGTCAGACAGCTTGCCGGACCTTGTAGCCATCTTTTCCCCATCTCTGATGGGTCAGCTCAGTGGAGACCTCACTAGGGAAGATGATGATGGTGGAGGACGCCAAAAGGGCCAGATTATCCCCCACTTTGACATCCCAGTAGGATGGGACATCAGGAAAGAACAGGGTGTCTTGCTCTCCTGCATATAACCTAATCTCAGGAATATCTTTTGCACGGTTTGCTGTCTCAGTAGTATACTGAAGTGGACTGAATTAATGCTTTCAATTCTAGTCAGTCTTAATACACTGACTAGACTTTGTGGTCTGGCTTAGCTCCCAAGACCATGCCCAAATCAATCTCCATGACTAGGGGGGATGGAATAATCTATTTGACTTTGGTCAGTCAGGCACAGACCTTGAATGGGGATGGAGCAGAGCTGAGTGGTGGAGGGGAGGTTTGTAAAGACTTTTGGGATTTTATACCTTGAATATAGGGAAATAATGCTGAGGGAAGAAATCAGGGGTATCTACTTTGTGGGTATTTTCTAGATTGTATGTAACCTACAGATGGCTGAACCAGATACTTGCAGACTTCAGTGTTTTCATTTGTTAGTGATTTTTTTCTTTGTAATAATTATAGGGGACTCAAGACTTGAAAATTTTTAGCTTAAGGTAAAAAGTTACAAGTCTAGCAAGTAATGTGTATGTTAAAGCTTTTGTTTCAGAAACTACATATAAGGCCTATCCTGGCTCCTGGGAAAAACAGCCAGCCTCCTGGGGCACTGGCTAGAGATTACTGCCTGGGGACAAGTTAGAGGCATCCGGGCCTTTGTGTTCCGGGAGAGGAGATGAATAACCCCTTCCCCTCCCCTTGCTTGGGAACAGCTAACTGCTGAGGATGGGAATGTTGCAGCTTCTGAATCTCAAAGCCCTCACCACACCTTGTTGGTCATCTCCCACCTCCCTTATAAAAGATCTGGCCAGGAAAGAGAAGAAAAGATGGTCTGTTAGGGTATGAAGCTGCCATATTCTCGGATTGCTGGCCATCTGAATAAAGCACGCATAAAGATACAATCCCTGTCACTGCTTATTGGGTTTGGTACTGACAGGCAGCCCAAACTCCGGAGTCTTTTCCAGTTACAATAACAAGTATATATTTCATTTTGTTTTTCTTAGAACTGGTAGAATTCTGATAGCTCTGTTTCACAGTTGTAGATGTTGCATTTGAGTTATTCAATTAATAACATAACTACACTTTGTTGTAGGCACCGGGGATACAAATATGGGCAACTCTGTATTAGTCATGGTAACACAAGCTGCTATAACAAAAAGACCTCAGACTAGAGAAGCTTCACATGTCAAAGTTTTTGTTTCATTTCTTTCTCAGGGAAGCTTTTCAGGTTATTTAGTGGCTCTGCTCTGTGTGGTCATTCATGGACTTGGGCTGACAGTGACTGCAGTTCCCAACATATGGCTTTCAAAGCCACCCTAATCTTGGCACTCAAGACAGTGGAAAAGGGGGAATGAATATGGGAGGGGCATGCAAGGTTCCAGGGGCCAGGCCTGGAAGTGACACTCATTGCTTCTGCTTACCTTTCTTCCTTCCAAAGTTCCTGTCTGCACTCTCAGGATGCGCTCAGTTAGACTGGGAAAGATCAGCACGTGAACCAGAGAGGAGGAATAGGTCATAAGCAATAGTTTTTCTGCCTCACATCCTGTACTGTACAATTCCAAATTGCCTGACACTGTGAACTGCTCATGGGAAAAGAGCTCTAAGCTGGAAACACAATGCCTCCTGTTGTGTGGAGAAAGAGCATATTTAAACTTTCTTTCTCAAGATTTTTTATCTATTTATTTTTAGACAGAGGGGGAGGGAGGGAGAGAAACATCAGTATGTAGTTGCCTCTCACTTGCCCCCTACTGGGGACCTGGCCTGCAACCCAGGTATCAGCTGTGACTGAGAACCAAACTGATGACCCTTTGGTTTGCGGGCTGGTGCTCAATCCACTGAGCCACACCAGCCAGACATATTTAAAAAAATTTATTTCCCTATTATATCTGTTTCTAGTAAGCAATTTCTTGTTATTAGTGATGCTATTAAATTTTATTGACCTCATTGCAGTTCCTGGTCATTCCCAATCTATTCCTTGGAGAAAAACAAATAAATACACACATTTATTGAAGGTGTATAATGTGCCGGGTTTATATTTCCATCCCCTTGCCAATGTAATTACAACACAGCTGTAAAGAGGGATTATTAGTTTCACTTTACAGATGCAGATGTGGAGGCTCAGAGAACTCAGAAAATGTCATTAAGTTCGTGTGTTAATAGAGACAGAGCTGCGTGTTCGCTAGGGTCACACTAGTGGCTGAATGAGTACACTTGTAAGTGTCAGGGCTGAACACAGACTTTAGTTTCTGACTCATGGGGTAGCCCAACTTGGGGTTCCAAGGTGGTGGGCGACTTGTGTCCCCAGGGTCCTTCCATCTTGTGGATCTGCTGGTCTCTAGGACCTTGGAGTAACTACTTGGCTTCTACCTAAGCTCATGCCTTGTCGTTATTCTGGAATCCCACCTTTTCCTATGAATATGCACAGATGTGCTCACATGTGGTGATTTTTATATTTTCATATTGCCTTGGTACTGTGATATGGTGCTATGCTATTAACTGCATTTCGAAAGCAAAGTTTGTAAAACGTAATGTCAGGAATCTCTGTTTCTTAATTTTACTTCAAAAAGTAACAGAGAAGCAAAGCATTTTCAGATTGTCACCTGTTAGCTTTGTATTTCTCTTTAGCGTTTTTCCAGTACAAAGGCATTCCCCGGCAGTGTCTATGTTTAAGCACCACTCCCCTTCTTGTTTCCACCTCGAGAGTTCACGTCTGTCGGTGTTTGACAGTTGCCTGGCTCAGCCCAGCTTCCGCGGAGCCTGGATGCATCTCTGCTCTCCCTTGTTACTGTGCAGGCTGCTAATGGTTCCTTAAATGGGTTCGCCAAGATTCAGCTCTCAAGTCACCCCTGGCCTTTTCAAGTTTGTCAGCTGTGGTGCTGATATTTCTAGCACTTTCTAAAGCTTTATGAACCTTGTTCCACATTCAGGTGCTTATCAAGGGGATCCTAGATTGGTTAAAAAAATTCTACTTAGTCCTAGGGTCAAGACTTTGAAAAGAAATGTCTATAATTTACTGTTATCACTTATTTCTTAGTGACCCACTTTGGGGCTCAAGATTAAACAGACATGACGGATGAGAGAACAAGAGGCTGAAAGGTTAAAGGTAGTCGCCATGTCACGAGTGGTTCCCCACCACGTGGCTCTGTCTCAGGACCAGCTATCATCATACTTCCCTCCAGGTGCCAGTCCCTGCTTTCAAGAAACATGCTATTTTCCCTGGATGTTCATGAACCTTGGCTGCTAAGCTTTCTGCAGCACTGGAGGGATGCTGGGATGCACACTAGCCTCCACTGATCTAACTCAGTCCCAACCCTTCCACCCACATCAGAGGCAAAAGTCAGAGGCAGCCTAGGGCCATGCCTTTCTTGGACACTGGCTGAGCTCAGAGGTTCGAGTCCACCCACCCCTCTGTCTCAACTTGGTCTTGAGTGTTCTCCAAGACTAATGACAGGCTGGCTGTTCTTGCCTGTGGAGAGCTTGGCCAGGGGACTTACATTGCAGGGGCTTAGTGTGTAGTAGGTCTCTCAAGACCACTATGGCCCCAGGGATTCTGAAAGTTGAACTGCAGGTTTGCTGAGATTTGAACAAAAGGTATTTGATGATATAGGTGTGTGTGTGTGTGTGTGTGTGTGTGTGTGTGAAGCAATGCTTAGCCTCTCAGTGTTGTTTCTGGTTGTCCTATAGAATATGTTTTAAATCGTGGATAGAAAGATATCACTAACTGTAAAATACATTCTCAATTTAATAACAGTATTTTTGTGTGTGGGGAGGAAAGCAAAGTCCTACCATCTGAAATGTGCAATTTAACTGCAACACACATTTCCAGTTTTAGAAATGATAAAATGTGATGAAATGGTAAAGTGCTTTAGCTGAAGGATACATATTACAAACGATTTTCTGCTTTAGACTAGAGCAAGACCAGCTCCTTGGGCAGCTGGAAGAGCATTGCCCTCCACCCCCAGGTTGGCTATCATTTTGCCGGCAGTGGTTTTGGGTCTGCAATTACAGAAGCAGGCAGAAGCCAGCAGCTCATGCAGGGTGATTCGTGGCTGTACTTTCTTGCTGTTGTCTGTTCTGCCGCCCACTAGCCAGCACTGAAACCTGCTGTGAGCCAGCGGACCCCTAGGGAGTGAATTAACAGGAAGATAAATTCCCCTGTCCCTGCCTACATTTGAATGCTGTTGTGGAAACTGAATAGAATACAGATCACCTCCAAATTGAATTCTGTGTACCTGCTCTGCTAAGTAGAAAATTGCATATCAGTTGACAGTTCCTAGAGTCAGCTCTGTTTAGACGCAAGACTTGCCCAGTTTTTAATGTCCTTGGTCATTCAGGCATATGAAACTCGTTCGGCCCAATCATTTCAGGATCTCAGGCATTTTGTTTGGGGGAAGTTTTCACTGTCTGCTGTCAGCTCCTCTCTGTGTCCTACTCTCAGCAACGAGGCATTTACCTCTCTTTCAGCAGTCGGCACCCTGATTTGGAACAGCTTGGGTATAGGGACTGGTTCTCCTCTTGGTAATAAGTGTTTAGCGTTAGTAGCAGCACATCATTGGTGCTCAGTAAATGTATGTTAAATGCAGGAGTGCAGGGAGAACCAGCTGAGATGGAAACTTCTAAAGAGCCTTCTTATGTGGTCGTAGCTCTGAAGGGGGGCCATTGTTCCTCTCCTTATGTGTACGGCATGTGGTTAAGATGTTAACTGATGTCTGTTGGTGTTTGATGATGATTTTCTCCTTGATGTGACTCCTTATTAGGCCCTTTGTTTCCTCTAAACACCAGTGAGTGTCATGTGCCATAGGAGCTGGGGGAGGCTGGTGGTGCCACTGTAGCTGTGGCACTTTTCTTCAGCCTCCAGGCAGCTGCACAATTCAGCAAAGCAAGGATAAAGATGCCAATCACACAGTGAAAATGCATGGACATTAGCATTTAATCCAGGATCAATACCAACTGTTGGCAGAATGGGTAGCTCCTGGCAAGGGATTATTTGGGGATCATGAGGAAGACCAAAGGCGGTTCTCTCGCTGGTCCAACAGCGTATCTGTTTACAGTACTTCATTCCATTGAGGCTGAAGCCTTTTGTTTTCAAAGGTCCTAAGTAAAATGAAACTCCATTTCAGGGATGTGTGTGGGGAGGGCATAAACTGAGTGTCAGCTGAGCCCTGGCCTGGTGGCTCAGTTGGTTAGAGCATTGTGCTGACGTGCCAGGGCTGTGGGTTCTGTCCCTGGTCAGGAACAATAAATCAACGTTTCTCTCTTTCTTAGATCCACTTAAAAAATACAAAACCTGAATTTTGTTCTAAGGTGGCTTTACCAAGAAGACTATATGTGTATTTTTTTGTTTGTAGACTTGAGGCAAGAGCCTGGGGGCAGGGTGGGGTGGGGACTGAGCTATGTGACTGGCAAAGGACAGAAGCCCAAATAAGAGGCCTCACCCTTTAATGTTCTCTTTGAGCCCCATGATTTAGTTGGGCAACTCTCACTACTTCCACCAGGGGTGGTGTTCCCGGGGGGCTACACAATGGAAACTGGAAACCGGAGGGAACATGTTTTGCTATGACAATGGCTGGGGGCTCTGCTAGCATTTAATGAGCACGGCCAAGGAGCACTCTCTGGGGTGGCGCTGTCCATCGAAGAACTGCTCTGTGTCCGGTCAACCTTTTAAATGTCCCAAGTGGACGTTTCACATGGGTGAAAATACTCTGTTTTCCATGTGCACAGATATGGTGCACCCTAAATTTTCCAGGAAGGCAACCACCAGGTGAATCATTTTGCTTGCAACTTTACCAACAATTGGAAAGCCACTTATGGTGGTTGACTTACCCATGTAGGCCACTTCTGCTCATCTGCCGCAGTGGCTGTTGTGTCCCAGGGGCAGCAGTAGGCATCAGCCTACAGCGTTACATCCTCTAGTGTTGCGTTCTCTGAGCATTTCTATGTGGAAATATGAGGGGACCCCTCAAAACTGGGGTTATCTTCTGGAGGGCAGGCCCCTTGTAGTACAGGCTTCCCCTGCTAGGTGAGTGTTCTAGGAACCCACCTGTATCAGTGTACTGGCTGGCGTTGTTGTGAGAGGCTGCGGTCAGCTTCAGTGAATTTTTTTTGAAGACTCTTTCAATGCGTTTGCCTATTTCATGATGGCTCATTTATGTACATACCTGCCCACACTGTGCTGAGTGTTCAGCACTAGTTGACCAAAAAAGGGCGTGGCCCTTGTGTCCCGCCCTCCCTATTCACCATATCTCACCCTGAGTGACTTTTATCCTTTGTTTACCCAGATGAAAAAAGTGCTCAAAGGGAAATGTTTTTCTGATGTGGAAGAGGTGAAACAAAAAACAGCAGACATACTAAGAGGCAGCAAAATCAACAAGTTCAAAAACTGTTTTGAGCAGTGGAAAAAATGTCTTTGTAGGTGTATTGCATGAAGTGGAAAATACTTTGAAGGTGACTGAAATTTAAATATGCAAGAATAGATACACAGTTTTTTATAAATACCAGTGTTTTGGGTCCCGCTCTCCTATACGCATGTTTTACTAGTAATTTATTTCCCCCCTTTTACTGTAGTTAGGGCATTGCATTGTGTGGATTGTTTTTTAAATTATGTTCGTGTTAGGAGATACATATATATCTTTTTTCTTTTCACCATCTTAACCATTTGAAAGTACACGATAAATAGCGTTCAGTACCAATTCACACTGTAGCAAAACAGATCTCCAGAACTTTGCCACCTCACCATTCTCACACTCTGCGTCCATTCCACAGCTCCCCGTCCCTACCTTACCTCCGTCCCTGGCCACCACCATCCCACTTTTCGTTTCTATGAATTCAACCATCTTACATATCTCATTCAAGTGGAATTGAACAGAATTTGGGTTTTTGTGAATGCCTTGTTTCACTTATCATAATGTCTTTAAGGGTTATCCAAGTTGCAGCATGTGACAGCATGTCCTCCCCCTTCAGGTAGAATAATATTCCACTGTATGTAGAGACCGCACTTGTTTATCTGTCGGTGGGCACTTGGGTTGTCTCCACTTGTTGGCTATTGTAAATAGTACTGTAATGAACGTGGGTGTACAGGTATCTCTTAGAGACCCCGCTTTCAGTCCCTTTGGCTATATAGGCAGAGGTGGTTGGAATTTGGGGGCTTTTACCTGGTGTGGACTTGTTGGCCAAATGGGTTATGACAATGTGAGCTAATGCCATTATTTGGTGCCATAAAAGATAGAACATTATGGGATGAGGAGAAGTGATGGAACATTCTGTTGACAGGTGTACGAACAAGCCTGGTTGACCTGTTTGCCCCAGGACCTCAGTCCTGAGGTGCATCCGGTGGTGAAGCCTTAACCCTGGGCTCGTTCCGAAGTTGCCCCACCTCGCTTTTGGATGTTTTCTCAGTGCTCTCATGTGGAAACCGAGTACCAGAACTGACCTGTGTGCATTTTGTAGCTGATGTTTTCTTGATAATCTTCGGTATAGGTCCCCTGAACAAATATTTCTTTAATGTGTCAGGGACCAAATACATATATAAAAACCCACTGCAGTATTTCACTTGAGATTATTGTTCAGATAATGATGGATTGCATTTTTTTTAGTAGTATTTATGGCTATTCAATTAAACAGCCACCAAATGACAGGGAACCCACCGCCATTTCCGAATGTGGTATCTTGGTGTCTGTAGCTCACCATATGCTTGAAGTATGACATAATCCTTATGGAACACATTCAATTTGTTGCTTCCCAACTTCAATAGAAGCAGTTAAGTCTGTCTCTTTTTAGACAAATTGTTAATGAAAAGGTAGCTGAACAATCATTTTCTTGTAATATGCAATTCTGTCTCCTTAAATACGGGAACCTGACAGAGCCATTCAGCAGTTAGTACCTTCTCTGTACAACTGAACTCTCTCTGACCCTCTGCAACTAACAACTGGAGCAAAACGAGAGAAGGGGGGCAAGTCAGCTAAAAATAAATACTCACCTGTAATATATAGAATCCTGAAAGATGGATGGAACGTATATTTTACCTTATTGTTTTCAGGTAACATATAAATGATCGCCTTCTGCTACCAGGTCCATTTCTATTGATTTTAAAGTATTTCATGATGCTGGTGCAATGTTTGGAAAATGGTAGGTCTGTTGGAAGGATTCAAAATTGAGAGTTCCGAGCTTTCTTCTCTTTTAGCAGTGAGTCGGTGCTGCCGATTGTGGCGTGGGTGCACAATGGACCCCTTCTTCCCAGAGAGACGCAAAAGAGGAAACAGAAAGTGGGCCACGTGTCCAAGCAACATGTGCTTTTACTTTACTTTACTCCTCTTAAACAATTTTTGCAAGAATTTCTTGACTAAAATTGAGCAAAGGCAACTTTACATTCCATTTGAAATATAAATAAAATGTTCTAAGGATGTCTTTAGAAAAAGCACAGGACAACAATGGCTGATACTGAGTGTCTGCTCTGTGCCCTTCCATACTCTGGTCATCTGCGAACCTCCCTGACCAAGGGTGGTTGGTCCATAAGGATCCTCCACCTTCGATAAGTGCAGAACATGGGTCAGAGAGGTTAGTTAATTTGCCTAAAATCACCCAGAGATTTCACGGTCGAGCCTCCCTATACACTGAAGAAGGCAAACTCTGGAGTGGAGACACTTCGTTCTTATACCCTGCTGTGTGGCAGCCGAAGGTTGCTTCGGAGTGAAACCTCACAATTCAGACTAATTGGGGGACATGGGGAGGAGCAGCCTGAATGACAGAATGTTTGAAAAACTCGATCTTACACCTCCATGGAGATGGGCATAGAATAAATTAAGTAAGGGTTTTAAAATCAGGCAAAGCAATACTGAAGATACTTTACTAGAAAGGAGAAAGTCTGATTTTTATAATAATAAAGTTTTATTTTAAGGTCTTGCTTTCATGATTCTAATCCATGTTTTCTCAAAGCACAAATGTAAACTCTTTAGATATTGCTTAAAGAACATCTGCAGTGCAGACTACATAAGCGCTCTGGGAAGGCAGAATCTCAGACAGTGTGAACTCCAGGCTCAGGTCTGGGTTAAAAGGCCTGAGAAAGTTGTGCATTTGGGTGTTTGTTTTGTTTTTTAATGTACCTCTGTGCCTTTATACCTTTGAGGATGCCATTTCTTTGCTTGTTGAACTCATATTCACAAAGGCTTTGTCTGAATGGGCTCTGTGTTTTCATGGTGATTGGAAGACACCAATATTCACGTTGTGTTGTGCTTGTCTGTCTTCCTGTCGGCCTGCAGAGACCTGAGCTACTGGAGTGCAGAGCCTGTGCACGCCTGTGTTTGCACTGGTTCTCGGCCCTGCGCACGGCCCTGCAATGATTTATGAACATGAGAGCGAGGAGTGGGATGGAAGGAGGGACAGAGTTGAGGCTTGGGAAAGCGAATGGATGGCAGTACTGCATGCACACAGCCATTAAGAAACTTAAGGAACAAGCACAGTCAATGAGCTGTAACAGCTCAGAACTTTGTGATTGACTTATGTGCCATAGAACTTTTCCCTGTTGCCAACAGTTTTTGGAAAAGCCACAGCCTTAATGCTTAAGCACATTACTGTAATTCGACTCTCCATTAAGTGGTCTTTAAATTTTGTTTGGAGGTTGGGAAGTGCATTGCACATCAGTGACATGCTTAACTGTAGAGCTGCAGCAAAACAGGAATCTAGACCTATCTGTATGCAAATATGATGCTTCAAGTTCATTATTGTTATTAGGAAATGGAAAAACATCTAGAGCAGAAATAGCAGTATATTTCCCTCTGCCTATGCTGTATTTTTGTCAATGGGGCTTCTGAAGAACTATGCATTTACTAACCCATTAGAATGAGGGATTTTATATTGTAATGTAAAATTAAAGAAATTTAAGGATCTGCCTAGGCGATATACTTGTTTAAAACTATATTAATGTCTCTATCGGTTATGTTAGCTAAGTTAGTGGTATATTATTGGAAAAGAACATGTTCCAGCCATGTGTGTACTTTCTGAATCTCAATGTATTTATTTTCTGACAAGGGTAGAACTTATTTTCTTCTTTCCTATCAAGTATATGAGACATAGGTTCAACATGACTATTCTGAAATGCAAAGCATACCATCAATTCTTTATTGTTTTAACCATCTCATTCCCATTTTTTCATTCACCCCTTTCCTTCTGGTGTACACCCTTGGCTTCTCCCACCTCTTATGTTTTAGCACACCAATTTCTTTTCCTCCTCAAGCGATATTTACGAGGATACCTACCAGGGCCTCCCCTAGGTTGTGCAGGACTGTGGGTGAATATTCTTTTGTGAGGCTCCACCCATATTAACAATTAGATTGACAAATTGTTATAAAATATGTGGGCCCATTGAGGCATACTGATTTATCAATGAAGATTTAGAATAATGGGTGCTGAAAAGATACTTATATCCTTATTCTCCAATTAACGCAATTGAGGTTCTTCTTTCTTTCCGGGTACCATCTCTTCCTGTTCAGGTTAGGAACCATCTCTTCATCATCTTTGTTGCCAAAGGCACCATTCCCCAATAATTCCACACTTCCCACCTTGTCATTCATAACACCATAGCTTTTTAGAGCCTGTTCGTACTGAAACAACACAGCTCATCTTGCCTCTGCAGTCCCCCAGTCTGTTTACTGAAGACTGGTTACACTATTACTCATGACCGTGTACCATCCATCCATCCATCCATCCACCCACACTGGTTTCCAGGGTCTCTCTCAAAGGTGGTTACTATGCTTCCTAATTAATGAACACAAATGCAAGTCTGATCCAGAGAAAGCAGTAAAATGTGAATGGTCATGTCGAATGTCGTGCTTTTGCAGCATACAGGTAGAAAAGCACATTTTCCAATCACGTCTTGAACTGTGTAGATCCTCATCACCACGCTCTGAGGCTATGAACTTTCTCCGCGCGGATCACACCCTGGTGCAGCACCATCCAGGGCTGGGGTGAGAACAGTGGCCAGCTGGTGCAGGGAGTATCCATTCCTCATCCTGCGGGGCTTAAGTCTGACCCAGGAGAACACAACTGTAGGCTGTTTCTACGGTATTTACTGTTCCTTCTGTAAAAATGTCCATTTGTAGGTTTGTAGACAGCCTTCTTGAGTGACCCCACAGACAGTTCATTAAGTATTCTCAGATAACTGGGAACCTTGACAAATTCTGAGTTGCCTAAGAGGCCTCTTCTCTGCCACCCTGAATCACTCGCATACCCCAACAGCAGAGGCTTGGGTGTGCCCAGTCCCTGGGTGAGGGATACTCTATCCCATCCTGACACTTCTTGTGACTATTTTTAAAAATCACCTTACAGGTTTTTCCTCCCAGCAATTCTGGATTTATGGACACCCAGTGACCTATTTACAGACACGGAAACTGGTTTATAATGTGATTTAAACCCCAGGCCTGAGGGCATGTTCTGGGAAAGAGTTGGGTGAGGATGTCTTTCTGTCTGGTTTATGGCTTCCCTTACCCAGCAGCACCGCCTCTGCCCTTGGCCTTGCTGAGATTTTATAACCAGCACTCCTTTTGGGGCAGGCAGAATGCCCTTCAAGTCATCGCAGAAAGAGGGGGCAGCCCTGCTTTCTGAGTGTGCTGGATCTTCTGCTTGCCTGGATATAACAGTCATAAGCAAAACTCTGGTAAATAAATAGTTCAGTTCCCCCCCGAAATTGCCTATGCTGGAATTTGTGCCTTTAAAAAAAACATGAATAATGACTGGGACAGAGAATTCTTTTATTTGAACCCAGATGATCTTAACTCAGATAGTAGACATGTGAGAAAGCCCAGTTAAGTGTATTCTCCGGGTTATAAATTCCTTTTCTCTCTAATGCCCCTGCCTTATCTGGAGATCCTTTTGGCCCAGCTTTCTTCTTTCATTTCTGTCTTCTTTATTCACTGTGTCCCTTCTTTTCTCAGATTTTACTAGCTCAGCAGCTGCAGCTGAACTGAGCCAAGAATATTTGCTCTGAGTAACAAAGAAACATGCAAGCTTTGCCTCTGTGGTCCTGCTCTCTCCAAGGACACTGGACCCCTTATGTAACTCTGTCCTTTTCAGAATCGACTCTGCCACAGCTTGGTTTAAAAAAAAGGCAGTGGATGACAAAACAATTTCAAATGACAGGGTTTGTTCCGCTTTCATTTGCTGCCCTTAAAACTGAGCACCTTACACAGTTCACCCTCATGGTATGTTCTTTGGCTGTGTCTTCAGGTTGCTTTTAAACTTACTATTATTCTTCAGCAAGAGAACAGCATGCCCAGATGAATTTTAAAATAGTGAGTTCACTTGAACTACCTTATCGAGTAAGAAGTTCTGTTGTTGGGCCAGAAGTAATGGTGGTTCTGGCAAAATTACAAGGTAATTGGTCACTCACACAGCTCTCAGAACTCACACTGGAGAGAAACATGATATGTGCCCTTTAGGGAGAGTTATGGAATTTTTTGTATAACCTCAATCTACCCTGGAAATTGTCATTGAACTTGAAAACACCTGAGGCTGTGGTTTCAGCTGTGCAGAGGAGTAAGTAGAAGTCAACTTCTGGGCATGTAGGGTCAAGAGGAAAGCAGAGAAAGCAGGGTGAAGAGAGAGACTACGTTGTGATGACCGAGATAAGCCCACACGTTTCAGTTGTGATGATATAAAAATGAAATAAAATCAGACCGAAACCAAATAACTCTGAAAGTTTAAAAATTAATTTAAAAAGATAATGTAGCAATATTCATGCAGATAAATTAGAACTCAAGATGGAAAGTGTTAAGAGGGGCAGAGACAGACATTTCATGTTAGTAAAAGTGACAATGCACTAAGGAGATGCAGCTTTGAAAATGGGTGCACCTAATACCACATCTGTGAAATCTTTACAGCAGAATTTCCTTGAATTATAAGGAGAAATGGACAAACCCAGAACTGGAGCGATTTTTACACACACTAGCTGTAGTGGGCTGAATGGTGGCCCTAAGGATGTGTTCACGTCCCGATTCTTTCTGGAAAAAGATGTAATTAAGTTAGGAATCTGGGGATGAGATCATCCTGGATTCTCCAGGTGGGCCCTAAATACCATCACAAGTGTCCTTATGAAAGGGAAGTAGAGGAGGCACACACACAGCAGAGGGTGATGGGAAGATGGAGAGAGATTGGAGTGATACGGTCCCAAGCCAAGGAAAGGGGCAGCCAGCAGGAGCTAGAAGGGGCATCTCTCCTGGGGTCTCGGGAAGCGGTGTGGACCTGCAGACACTTCAATTTTGACTGTTGGCCCCCAGAACTGTGAGAGAATAACTTGTTTTAAGCCACTAAGTTTGTGGTGATTTGTTATGACAGCCACAGGAAATTAATACAGGTCTCAAAAAGGACAGATCAAGTGAAAGAATAATAAAAACATCAAAGATTTGAAGAGGGTAACTAAATCCAACAGAATATAGTCAATCTTTTTAAACATATAAGAAAATGTATAAAAATTAAGCATGTCCCAGACAACAAAGAAATATTTGTAGTTTTGCTAAGTCGAAGTCATTGAGTTCTTACTCTTTGGGTGCAGTGCAGTAAAAATAGTGCCTTCCAACAAAGAGATGGGCAGAACATCCCTCTTATGGACACACCCCCTTTTACTTGGCCATTGTGTGTGGTCCCCTTTACCACAAAGAGTAATAAACAAAGCTTGTCCAGATACAAGGGTATTTCTGGTGGCCATTGGCTGGGGGCATTGACAATACACATAGGTAAAATGTATGAAAACAGAAACTAAAAATGAGCTATAGATAAAAAATATTCAATATTTAAAAAATAACTTATTTCTGTTTATAATGGTACTGGTACTAAACTTTTCTATACCATTTATTTCTGTTGTCATTAAAGTATATAAAGAAATCTTAATAATATCAATGTGATCCGACATGTTTTACTAAAAAATCTCATTACTCTATTGTGATACGGTTACCTGAAATCTCGATTCTAAGGTTACTTATTTCAACACGGGTCTTAGCTGAGAGTGAGATTTCACACGTGTACGCACATCCAAGTGGCTGCACTTCCTAAACCATGAAACTCATTTTTTTTACCGTGAATTTTTAAAATCTACTTTGTCTTATCGTACTTTTTAATGACCGTTTATTCGTCCTATACCCTCTTCCACTTCTACTCACCCCTCCCCACTGCCTTTACCGCACGACAGTGCACATTTTATTGATTTGTCTATATAACCATTTCAGTACGGTGTCTTTTAAACATGAAAAATTACAGTAAACATGAAAAAACTGGACTTGTACTTAAAAATTCCACTAATACATTTCTAGGAAAAAGTTTATATGTACATGCTAGGGTTTTGTTTTTTTTTTGTAGTGGAAAATATTAACATTAGAATTTCTGTCCTTAAGCCTAACTTCTGCACATTTGTCGATGACTTTAAAAAATTTGTATCTTGGCATATTTATTTCCCATCCATAATGTAGCCAGCTTTGTTGATCTGTTTTTGTCTGTAGGTGAAGAACTCCTTTCATCATTTCATCATCCGAAGGAGGAAAAGTTGTGTTTCAGATGTTAATAGAGATTTAGCAAAGATTCATAAAAATCCCGTTTTATGATAAATTCCAGAAACTAAGTTTATGTCTTTGATATAACTCATTTTTAAAATTTCATCTACCAGTTATACAATTTAAAATATATGGAATAAAAATCCATTGAAAATATTCATTTAAAGATCTTTTAGACTGATTAGAAAATTCTGTTTTAAGTGCACAGATATGGGAGTTTAGTAGATAACATCTTAGCTTGTTTTGGGCACCAAAGTCATGTAATAATGAAAACATTTCCATATATCTGTATTCAGAAGCTCTCTGCCTAACATAACTCTCTTTTATACTCATATTAAAATGTTACTTTTACTTTGAAGGGACAGATGGAGTGTGCCTGTTTTTTTCAAACGTATCTGTGTGATAACTCACTACTTATCTTAAAAAAAGTCAAGCCAATTTGGAAAACATTGTTTTGGGGCAAGTAAAGTATAACTAACCTCTTTATATTTGACAGCGGTTATAAGTATCTTGCCTTCACTAACAGATCTCTGTGAGGTAACACAAGGTGTCTGTGGCTCCTTGTTTCATATCATGTTCTGCTATGTGAAGGAATATAATCTGCACATCTCGGTAACTGGGCAGGTGTAACTGCAGTACACCACCCGTCCTGACGTGGGGGCACCACCGTCACCTCCCTATTGAGGCCACTGCCCCTCACTCCAGGCGACCTAGTGATTGGTCACCACGTGGACCGGTGGGTTCCCCAGCATTCATCTGTATTTCAGACATTGGTTGTGTGGCCTTGAGCAAGTCACTCACTTTCTCTGGCCTCGGTTCTGTGAAATGGGGACAGTCACTGTCACAGTGTCTCATGGGGCTGCTGAGTAGATGAAGTAGAGCCAGTAAGGACCCAAGGCATCCTGAATGCTGGGCTTTCATGATTGCTTGGAGACAAGAGAATATAATAACAGTAGGAGAGACAGCAGGGGAGCACAGAGGCAGCAAAATCAACACTGGGCTGGGTGATGGGGGCCCTTTTGCTCCTTGGGGAATGTGGCATTTGACTGGGTTCTAAAGGGTGGGTTTGGTTTAGTGGATGGGAATTGAGAAGTGCCTTCCTGGTGGTGGAGGCAGAGTCTGTGAAGGAATCAAGGTGGGGAGTTTGGCTGCCCTTGACACTGGAGGAGGCTGTCTGGATTGGAGGTGGTTTCAGGGTTGGGAAAGATCGTGGTCCTTCAGCATAGGCTGGGGTCACCTGAGGGGTCATAGTCCCCATGAGACGCCTGGCGCTTCCTCTTCTCCCACAGGGTCCTTGGGCCTCATACATTCTGGTCAGTTGAACCGAAGTCACTTCCTCCTTCCCCTTGCACCTGCCTTTTGGCTGTGCCCTTGAACTTGTCTGATTTATTCTAGAAGGACTTAGCAGACTTTGGTTACTTAGATAGGGATGCCGAGTGATGATCTTTAAATTATTAATGATTTCAGCATTTTGTAATTAAAATGCTCATTTTCTGCATGAATTTTAAGCACATATATATCACAAATACAGACAGAATCTATTTTAATGAATAACATTAAAACACTCAGTTCTTAGTAATGAGGTTATTTCCCTGTTTTGGCTGATAGTCCGTATTTGATTGATTCATTTATTTATCCATTTACTCACAAAACATTTTTGCCCTCCTACTATGGGTAAAGTATTAATATGGATTTGCAAGTCTGGCTTTCATAAATTACAGTGAAAAAAATTACTTGTGCTGGAGTGGCACATAATTGCTCTTACGGGCGATACCCTTTTGACTAGGTACTTCTCGGTAATAGCTCGATTTGAGCACCTGCAGGCTGTTAAACAGGGCTGGCTACTAAGGAAAGTGCTCTGGTGTGAAGGGGGAGGTTTCGCAGCTCATGACCAGGAGAGGCTAGGGGAGCAGTGAACTACTTTGTGTAATCAAATCATAAGGGTTTTGAGGTTTCTGAATCTGTGAGGATGGAGGAGAGGATATGGGATGCGTGATGAGGTCTCATGACACACTGTATTTTCAAAGATGGGTCCCCGTAACATCTCCCATCAAACAGGCTCTTCTGTCAAGAGGTCTATGTCCTCTTCTGCCTCCCTCCTTTCCCCCCACTCCTACCTCCCTTCCTTTCTTTCATTCCTCCCTCCTTACATCTCTCTCTCTCTGTTTGTATATTAAGTAAGGATTTCATGCATAGATTAGAAAACCAAACAATACCAAAGGGCAGGTAGTGAAAAGTAACAGCTCTTGCTCTGCCCTACTCACCCCAGTTCAGTTCTTCAAACGAAACTGCTTCGAGGTGTTTCTGTGTTTCAATCTTTTGACGCTCAGGGCTGAATCCCTAAACAAAGCACTTGCTGGGCTCTGTCTTGATTTATCAACTCACAACACCACCTATTGGCTTCTAGCTGAGAGAGACAAGGATTCAGATCCACGCCCTTGCCCTCCTCCTCTTCACTACATCCCTCATTTAGTTCTGCTTTTGTTTAACTGTGGGACTCTAAATAATACATTTAAATATCCAGCTCTTGTTACATCAGCTGGAGAAACCCACACACTTTGTCTCCCTCCCTTTCTTTCTCTTTCTCACCACAGATGTTTCATTATCTGGATTCAAAAGGAAGATTGAAACAGTTTACGCAGACTCCTCTGTGAGGGCTGTTCTGAGTTGTCACGCTTCCAGCTAACAGTTATGATGGAGGGGCCACCGGCTGCCAGATGCCAGGCAGTCTCTGATTTCCTGGGGTTTCTTTCCAGCTTCATATTTTTGGGGCCTGCTGAATAGGCGGGCTCCTTTTCAGTGGGCCCTCTCCAGCTGCGGGGGTGCCCCGTGCCTGTGACTCCCAGAGTGGTCCATCTGACCCCTGCGAGCCACCTGCGCTTACTCTCCCGGTGCGCCACCCAGCTGTCACCAGGGCTTGTGCCCCTCCATGGTCCTTGGTGGCAGACTGTTTCCTAGTCCCTGCATCTTCTCCTTGTCTTTATTTGTTCTCTCCTTTTGCTACAGCACATCCTTGGGCAATTTTCTAAGAAAGAGTGCATAGGAGAGAAATTTTGTCATTTGTTTTCTTTTGCCACCATAATAGATTACCACAAACTCCGCAATTTAAAACCACATCCATTTATTGTCTCACAGTTCTGGAGGTTAGTCCGAAATCAAGGTGTCGAAAGGGCTGCTTCCCTACTGGAGGTTCTGGGATGAACCCTCTTCTGGGCTCATTCCAGTTGTTGGCAGAATTTAGTTCAATGAGGGTGCAGGACTGAGGTACCTGTGTCCTTGGTGGCTTCGGACTGGGGGATCTTTCTCAACCCCTACCAGGAGATAAAATAGAATTTCCTACTTCCAATGGAAAACATGAAAGCTCAGAGTAAGTGACCGGTCCAAGGTCACCTAGCCCGACTCAATGTGGGATGAGGTTCCTGCTTGATTCGGCTGGGTCTCCATGAACTTCTCGAAGCCACCCACATTTTCTGATCCTGACCCTCGGTCCCAGGATCCTGGTCCTGTTTCCAAGGCCAGCAGGGGCGGGTTGAGTCTGTCTCATACTTCGAATCTCTCTGACTCCCTTCTGTCTTCTCACTCAAGAAAGTCCTCTGCTTTTAAGGGCCTGTGTGATCAGACTGGGCCCACCTGGGAAATCAGCTTCAAGTCCTCCGACCTTAGCCATATCAGCAAAGTCCCTTTTGCCATGCGAGGTATATGTGCACAGGTTCCAAGAATCGGAGTGTGGACATCTTCAGGGGACATTATTCTGCCTACCGCATTCTGCATGTCAAAGAGATGTGCAATTTTGTCTTTATACCAGTGTTTGGCTACACAGTTCTAACATGGGAATCAATTTCTCTCCACCTCTGAAGGCTGCTCTGGTCTTTGAATACTCATGTTTCCTGGAGGCAGGAGCCACAGAAGTTGATTCAAGCTCTGGCTCCCATATCATTGAAGTTTCTGCAAAAGGTCAGACCAGGGCTTGGGTGCAGCGGTCCATTTGCAGGTCGTCCCGGAGACAGTGAGGGATAAGGAAGGGAGGTGGGAATTGGGGAAGCCAGGTAGTGAGCAGGTCACCCCATGAGCGGATGGAGCTGGTCCCATTGGGGCCCCCTGGGGGACCCTGTGTCGTTCCCCCTGGGGGCTGTGTTGGCATATGCCACCTGTTATCTTTCCTGTTGGGGCTGGGTCATGTGAGGGGTATTCCCTTTGCTCAAGGTGAGGTCTCTGGTAGCAGGAGCAAGGCCTGAGGTTAAGGACACAGACATTGGGTCAGGCTGAGATTCTGCATTTCTTTTTTAAGAAATTTTATTCTTTTTTTAAATTTAATTTTTGAGAGGGGAAGGGAAAGAGAAAGAGTGGGAGAGAAATATCAATGTATGGTTGCCTCTCATGCATCCCCTGCTGGGAACTGGCCTGCAACCCAGGCATGTGCCCTGACTGGGAATCAAACCGCGATACTCTGGTTTGCAGGCCCGCGCTCAATCCACTGAGCTACGCCAGCCAGGGCAAGAAATTTTATTCTTGTTCAAGTACAGTTTTCTGCCTTTTCCCCCCATCTCTCCCCCCAACCCCAGCCACCCCCACCTCCGTCTCCTGATCCCACTCCCCTTGTTTTTGTCCATGTGTCCTTTATAGATGCTCCTGAAAACCCTTCACTCTTTCCCTGCCATTATCCCCTCCCATCTCCCCTCTGGTTACTGTGGATTCTGTATTTCTAACAAGCTCCCAGGAGATGCAGCCATTGTATCTTTGATGACCACCCTTTGAACAGCAAAGCCCTAGAAAACAAGAAAGCAAATCATTGGCAACCTCACAGCACTGTGAGTAGAGCAGATGCAGCGAGGACTCGAGGCGTGATGGTCTTTTTAACTTTCTCTTTGCTTCTTTCAGCTTCCCTGACTTCCAACTCTCACGTCGATAATGCCACACAATAAGGAGCCCAGTGTGGCACCTTATTATGTGTCTGACTTACCTGTTCATGCCCCTCTGGGACATTTGCCAGGGAGGTGTCAGATTTGCCTGTCTTGGGTTAGGTGCCCACTGCGCATCATTCACCGTAGAAAGGAGGTGAGGTCTCTAGGCAATTGACATTCCCCTTGAAAACACGTGGTTGGAGTGGGGGACAAACAGTTTCTGGAATCACAGAAGAACTTTCTCAGTGGGAGCAGGAAGGAGTGATGGGAAGAGCATCTATCAGATGGCGTGTGTGTCTGACTGTAGCTCCAGGCCCTGGACAGTCTCCTGGACAGGCCAGGGAGTTTTCTTAGCGCACTGCTATAGGGGGAGAGGAGCAGAGCTGACTGCACAGTTGGGAGTGTCCCAAGCTTTGGCAAAGCACATAACGGTATTTCTGTTTTCTATAAAATTGACACAGTAATTTCCTTGGCTTAAGTTACACTGTAGCAGTGCTTCAGAATCTTTACTGCCTCCTGGCAGGTGCAGGAAAGGGCTGCATTGGTTCAGACACTGAGGTAAATGGAGGTGCTGCCCACAGCCGGGGTGTGAGGAGTCTGGGCTCTGGATGTTCTGGGGCTGAGGAAATGAAACACACAACCATCTGTCACCCATTCGCCAAATGCCACTAGGCTGGCACCCTGCTTGGGAAGCTCTCTGCTCAAGGCCTGTTTTACATTCAAAACCATTATCTTCACTAATAAAATCTGCACCCCGGTATCAAACACTATCTATTAGTAAGGCAGTGATGTATGTAGTCAAAGTCGTCAGGAAAATGATAAGTAAGGAAAAGGCATGATAAGAATGATACATAAGGCAGAAAATGTATGATAAGTATGATAAGCAAGGCAGTAATGTATGCAGTCAGAGTCATAAGGAAAATGATGAGCAGCTTCACAGAGAAGTGTGATGACTACATACAACTCTTCACGTTAAAATTTTAGATTCATCATGGATCCCAACACACACACCCTAGCGCTTTAATTTCCATTAAGTCTCCTTCATCTCAGCAAAAGTTAAACTACAATGCAGGGTGCCTCTTCCTTACTTCTGCCACTTACTGCATCTAAATGGCTCATTAAATGAAGAATGTTGCCCGTGTTATGCCCACCACTGATGAGCAGATGATCCCTGTGGTTAGATGCAATATCTATTCATTGGTTTATAGATCCAGAACACCACAGAGAGTTCCGTGAAACCACGTGGTACGGGAGGCCTGGAGTTTTACAGCAAATCAGAACTAGCTGGAAAGGGTTTCAAAGTGCCCCCTGGACTGTTGTCGATGCTTCAGAGAACGCTCCTTTGCAAACTACACAAGAGATCTTGTAGGTGATCCCTTTTGTTTTAGTGGAGGTAGAGGTAAAAAGGAGGAATGTTCAGGTGCTAGCATCTTGTACCCCCATGTCTGCAGAGTGAAATCTGTTGCTATTATGGGAGCAGGGTAGGCTTTGGTCTTTGCAAGTTCTGGGTGAAAGTAGCTTTTCACGGCAATGGAGGAACCAGTGAAAAATCACTAAGTATCAACACTGCTGATCGTCCCAAACCAAAAAGCAGGAATTGTCAGCTGCTAGTCAATGGAATGGTAGCCACAGGGTGAATGGAGTGAATACATTATGAACACTTGGGGAAAGGCTACAAAGCTTGAAATAAAAACTTAAAAGTAAGAGGAAACTCCTTACCCTCATCTGATAATGTCCCCAGTCTTAAGAAGAGTAGCTGGAGCATAGTGAGGGCTCAAGAAATACTTGCTGAATACATAGGTGAATGAACCTGAGTGTTCCTCTCTACCCCTTGTCCATGTCCTGGGAAAACATCTCCCACAGCAGAGAATACCATCTAACTAGAGTCAAATTTGAGAACAAAATAGAATGTTAGAAATGTGAAACACTTTAAAATTGAGAAAAAGATAATGTGTAAAACAAAAGTAATTTAAACACTGCTTGATGATGTAGTGGAATGATCACCAGACTGGAATGATGTAGTTCTCTGCTACATAGTTCTAGAAGGGATATATGCCTCCGTGAAGCACTTTAAATTGGTAGAGAAGGGATAGAATATTCAGTGAATGGTGTGGAAACAATTGGTACAGTAATAGGAAAAAATGTCATTGTGGGATGTCAGGTCATACGATACAAGTAAATAAAGTCCAGTTGTATTAAAAAGTTAAATGAAAAAGTGAGAAAAGTGGTGAGCTGTAGGAAAATAGAATTGTGTGTGTACTTACTGAGTTCCTGGTGGGAAAATATTTTTGTTCAAACTTTTTTTGGATTAGTGAGAAAATTATAAGAAAAATTGAAAAATACACAGGCACTACACAGGCCAGGTCCCTCAAATTCCAGTGCCCCCCTCCCTTGCCCCTAGGGGAGCCACTGGTAGATCCCCTTCCAGATTCTTTTGCTATAACAGGTATCACACCTTATAAATTACTCTGAGACTTGTAGTTTTCATTCAGCATTGTGCGTTGGAGAGCCATTTTAGTACACAGTGACCCACTGCTTTTTTTTTTTTTTTTAGCTGCTCAGCATGGTTATAAAGACAAATAGGGCAGTATACCTTGAAAATCCTGGGGGCGGGGGAAGTGACTTCACACAAGAATTACACTAGAACTCTATGCTGAAAATACCCATCAAGGTTGAGGAAAACTTAGAGACATTTGCAGACATGCAAGAACACAATTTACTTTTCTATGTTAGGGAGTTACTAAAGGGTGAGAAAGAAGGACAAAGTAGGAGGGACCACAATACCTGATATCAAACTGTATTACAAGGCCACTGTAATCAAGACAGCCTGGTACTGGCATAAAAACAGGCACATAGACCAATGGAACAGAACGGAGAGCCCAGAAATAAACCCAACTCTCTACAGTCAATTAATATTCGACAAAGAGGGCAATAACATAAAATGAAGTAAAGATAGCCTCTTCAACAAATGGTGTTGGGAGAACTGGACAGCTACGTGCAAAAAAATGAAACTTGAGCACCAACTTACACCATATACCAAAATAAATTCAAGGTGGATAAAAGACTTAAATATAAGCCTTGAAACCATTAAAGTCCTAGAGGAGAACATTGGCAAGAACATCTCAGATATTCCACGCAGCAACATTTTTACTGATATGTCCCCTAGAGCAAGGAATATAAAGGAAAGAATAAACAAATGGGATTTCATCAAAATAAAAAGTTTCTGCATCGCTAAAGAAAACAGTATTAAATTAAAAAGACAACCAACTGTATGGGAAAACATATTTGCCAATGATTCCTCAGACAAAGGTTTAATCTCCAAAATATACAAAGAACTTACACGACTCCACTCTAAGAAGACAACCAACCCAATTAAAAAATGGGAAAAGGACTTGAATAGACACTTCCCCAAGGAGGACATACAGAAGATCCAGAGACACGTGAAGAAATGCTCAATATCACTAGTTATCAGATGCAAATTAAAACCACAATGAGATACCACTTTACGCCAGTCAGAATGGCTATCATAAACAAAGCAACCAACACAAATGTTGGAGAGGTTGTGGGGAAAAGGGGACCTTAGTTCACTGTTGGTGGGATTGCAGACTGGTACAACCATTATGGAAAACAGTATGGAATTTTCTCAGAAAAATAAAAATGGACCTGCCTTTTGACCCAGCAATTCCACTGCTAGGATTATATCCTAAGAACCCCAAAACATCAATTTAAAAGAACCTATGCACCACAATGTTCATAGCAGCACAATTTACAATAGCCAAGAGCTGGAAGCAACCTAGGTGCCCATCAGTAAATGAATGGATCCAAAAATTGTGGTACATATGGAATTCTATGCAGCAGAGAGAAAGAAGGAACTACTACCCTTTGCAATGACGTGGATGGAACTGGAAAGCATTATGCTGAGTGAAGTAAGCCAGGGGTTGAAAGACAAATACCATATGATCTCACCTTTAACAGGAAGCTAAACAACAAAACAGACAAGCAAGCAAAATAAAAACAAATACACTGAAATAGAGAACAAGGTGACAGAGACCAGAAGGGAGAGGGGGAAAAAATGGGAGGGATTTAGAGGAACAAGTATAAAGGACACAGGGAAAATAACTAATGGCGGTGAAAATGGGAGAGAGGTGGGGTGTATGGGGGAGGGGTGGGCTGGGATGGGAGAAATAAACAGAAAACTGTACTTGAAAAATAACTAAATAAAAAATTTTAAAAAAAAGGATGCGCTCCGAGAGTAAGGAGCAAGCAGGCAACAAAGTGGATGAAAAGTGTAGGTGGCAGTGCAGCACCCAGAGCCTTAACCTTGCTCAGTCCTGTGTTACGTTGTTATTGCTCTTTGTCGCCATGTCTTCCTGATGCTGCCTCTTTCTCTGTCTTTTCTCTCTGTCTCGTTCTGGCTCTGCCTTTCTTTTTCTGTCTCCATTTCTCTCCCCCCACTTCTCTTGTTTCCTGCTTTCTTCTTCAGAACCCTAACCCCTTATTTCAGAGTCTCTGCAAAGCCCCTTGACTGTGTTATCCAAAGCAAATCATTCCTCTCTTTACCCACCTAGCCCACACTCATTCTTCCTTGGGAAATTCTCTTTTATTTTTATAAAGTTAAGTCCATGTGTTTGAAATTCTCTTCCCCTGCTGCACTGTGTGGCCGTTTAAAATTGTGCAGACATTTAAATCCAGCCCCTACCATCAAAAGTTACTCAGCCAAAAGAAATCCTTCTCTAAGCAAAGCCAACATTCAGATTTATTTTTTCCACAGTTTTTCTGTGTTTGAACTTATTAAATTTGGCTTTTTTCTTATAATTCTTCATATAGCTTTCCTTGAGTTTACTTTGTGTTTGCTCAGTTTTTTTGCGTTGGGTGCTTGATTCATTTATTTCCATTTATTCTTTGTTTTTCTTCTCTTTTTAATCAATAGATTGAAGCATTTTCTGCTGAGCTTTGCTCAGCTTTCTCCTGTGGATTCTTGCTTATGACCATTTCATTATTGTTTTCTAGACATTATGCATTTCTCTTTGTTTATTCTCCTTGACTCAAGGATAATTTAAGGGTACTTTTCCTCTCCCAGGTCTTTTTGTGTTTTGATTTCATTTTCAGTTTCTAGTTTTATTGCAGTGCTATCATGGAAAGTTTTCTGCCCTGTTTTACTTTCTGGAGATTTTCTTTTTGACCTCACAGTGTTCGATTTTTATGACACTTACATGAGCACTTGAAGAGAAGGCATTTTCTCTCAGGGTGTGTGTGTAAATGTAGGCATATGTGTATTTGTGTATATATAAACCAGACCTACTTTATTAATTATGCTATTTAGGTCTTCTGGAATTTACTTTTGGCCCACTTTATGTATCAGGGACTGAAGGAGGTGCACAGAGATTCAGAGCTATTATATCTTTATTGTGAAATTTTACCATTTAACTTAATAAAGGGCCCATTTTTGTCTTTAAAAAAATGCTTTGCAGTCTGTATTCTTGAGTGACTTTCAGATCACAACCCCTGCCCTTTTTTGATTGTACTTAAGTTTTAAAACTTTTTATTCATAAAGACTGAAAAGTCTTTATGAAATATTTTGTTTTTTGCAAAGACTCTTGTGTGCAGCTTAGAGTTGGATTTTGCTTTGGTATCAACCAACTCTCCCTCATCTCTCCCTCCCTCCTTCCTGCCCTCCTTCCTTCCCCCCTTCCTTTCCTTCTTCCTTTCCTCCCCTCCTTCCTTCCGTCATAGATCAGTTAAGCTAATTTACTTATATTACTGGTAGATTGGTTTCATCTTACTTTTTCATATTATTTTACATCTATTTTAAATTTTATGTATTTATATTAAGTCATTCACCAGGTGGTCTGCTTCTTTGAAAATCTTCCTGAAGTTTAGGCAAGTTTGTATTTTTATTCTAAGGGTACTTTTATGAAATTAACACCCTTGGCTCCCTATAACACACTATACATTTGTCCCTCTCAATAAAGTAATGATAAAGCCAGTGTGTGCTTCTTTTCCCCTCCCCAATACCCAGTTTCAGTCAATAATAACCATCTTAGTATTTGTCCTTAAAAGGTAGAAATGTTTACACATCTTCTGCTCTGTTTGTCAGCTGCAGTGACCTTTATTGTCTTCTGGTTCTTTTTTTTTTTTTTTTTTAGATTTTATTTATTTATCTTTAGAGGGGAAGGGGAGGAGAGAAGGAGAGAAATATCAATGTATGGTTGCCTCTCATGCATCCCCTGTTGGGAACTGGCCTGCAACCCAGGCATGTGCCCTGACTGGGAATCATACTACAATCCTTTGGTTCTCAGGCCCGCACTCAATCCACTGAGCTATGCCAGCCAGGGTGTCTTCTGGTTCCTATAATCAAGGCAATTGGCAAACTTACTCTGCCTTCCCCTTCTCATCCCTTTCTTCTGCTGAGTTTTGTTTTTATATCATTTCTGAATTCTCGTGGCATATGCCATTTATTTCTGCTGTGTGACTAGTCCATACATTTGTCTTGGTCCTCTTTTACATTAAATGGATCTGATTCTCACCTTTAGGTTCTTTGCCATGTGGTTTTCCTAATTATCTTTTGGCTGGCTGAAGCTTGCCCTTTACTAGCTTTCTCAAGAATGACTTGTGGTAATAATGTGCCCTAATTTCTTGCCATTGAACACAAATGCACCCTTTCTACTTGAAGGACAGGTCATACTTTTGCCATGAGAACTTCATAAATGCTGTTCCATTATCTTTGGTGTTTAATGGTGGATGCATTTGAAGCCAGATTGATTTCTTTGTGTGGAATTTTTTTTTCAAAGTCCAGGGACTTTACTATGATCAAGTCTCGATGTCAACCATTCCAGGGCAACATTTTCCCCTGGTGCACAGTGGGCCTTTTCAGTTGCGCAGATTACCTTTTTCTGTTTTTTAAATTCCATGAAAAATTTTATGAGTTATATCATTAAATATTTACTTCATTACATTGCTTTGGATTTCTTCAGGGATTCCAATTACATATATATTGAACCTCCTTTGTCTGTCTTCCAGATCTATCATTTTCTTTTTTTAAAAAATATTTTATTTATTTATCTTTAGAGGGGAAGGGAAGGAGAGAGGAAGAGAAACATCAATGTATAGTTGCCTCTCGTGTGTTCCCTTCGGGGTACTGGACTGCAACCCAGGATGTGCCCTGACTGGGAATTGAACCATGATCCTCTGGTTCACAAGCCCATGATCAATCCACTGAGCTTCACCATCCAGGGCAGATCTATCATTTTCTAATTAAAAAAAAAACTTTCTTTACTTTTATTTTATAATGTTTATTTTTCTCATTATTATTCTTTATATTTCTGAGTGAGTTTCCAGAGTATCTAGACTCATTTTCTGCTCCTTTCAATATTTATTCATTTACTCCTAGACCAGCTCATGTGTTATTTTTTCCTATTGAAAGATCATATCTTTCCTAGGTTCCTGTGTTTCTGATCTTCCTTTATACAGATTATGGCCACACTGAATATTCTGAAATTCATGGCAAAATATTTAGTTAAATTTTTTTACCTGGTGAACATTCTTCATCATGATGTATGGTGTCCCTCTTTTCTCCCACTGTCTCTTAGGTCATCTTCGTAGCAATGCTGTGCTAATTTCTTTTTCATTCTTCATCATTGAATGGTCACATTCTCCTTCACCAGCTGGTAGGTGGTTCCTGTCTGGAACAAGGGTAATTTGGGGCAAAGGTAGCTTTTCAGAGACAGACTGCTTCTTGCAAATACGGCTCTTTGTGTAATTTGTAATGTCAAACCTTTGCTGCTTTTTCAACCAAAGACCATCAAGGAAGGCTTTTGCCACTGGCTTTGCTACTCACTCTCCCACCCCTCACAGCTACTGCTATTCTCAGGGACCCTCCTGGCATAGGAGGGACATCCTGGTGGCATTTTCTAAGTTCTGGCAACACAGCATCTTCTCTCCACCATCATGTGGTTTGTTTTTTTTTTTAACTTCTTACCATGTGGCTTTTGCTCAGTTTTAGCTGCATTTGACTGTCCTTAGGTGAATTTCAAAGTCTGTAGATTACACTTTTCTCAAAATTTCATTGAGAATGCAGTTTCTTGTTACTTTTATGATTTCTAGGAGAAGACAAGGGATGTAGACTTACATGTTCACACTAGAAGGCTGTCTATATTTTCTTAAACAACCTTTATGATTTCATTTTTGACATAAAACAAAGCCCTCAGGCTTTACTTTTTTTTGTAAAAGATGAGGTTGAGGTCTGATAGATACTTTTTTAGTTTTCTCAATATCTTTCATTGAATAATCTGATTTTTTATTTGTTACTTGTTTTGAAATAGCATATTTATCATATGTTTCAATCTTTTATTTGCTCTTTTTGGGGGAATGCTTTATTATCTCTGTTCCCCAGTTGCTGTTACCACAATATTTTAACACTGAATATTTATAATCTGCTTTTTATATCTACTTTTTCAGAATTTATCTACTATTTCTACTATTCTTCTAAATTTAATCCAGTAAGGTATATTTTGAATCTCCCAAGTGGGGATATGACATGCATTATTTTCTGTGTTTGTTGAAATATGGAATTCCTTCAATAGTAGAGAAAGAAATTTTCTTTTATGAGGCTGATATTTTATAAAGCACAGTTTGAGAAACAACGTGCTAGTATTTTCACAGTAAACATCATGCTGACATCTAAAATGTTAAAAGAAGTTGGTGTATTCCTATTTTTCTAATTTTTTTTAAAAAATAAGAAAAGAGATTACATTTAGCATCTATTGAGAAGAATCATTTTCCTCTCTTGACTTGCTAATATAATGAACTTATGTTCAGAATTTAATTCTCACAATGAGGCACCTATACATTCCTATTACAAATTGTATGTGTTTAGGACATGTTATTATTTTGATATATTTCTAGACTTGATATACTAGGATTTTTGCATCTGTATTTGTGCAATTAGTTTGCAATTATCTTTATCACGTCGTGTTTTAGGTGGTTCAAGCTTCTTAGAGTAAAATAGAACACTTTCTTCTTTCTTTTCTTAAACAGTTTAATTTGATAGAAACTATCAGCTGCTCATGAGTTCAAAGTAGCTTTCTGGGGAACTCACGCTGCCCCATCTCCTTGGGGGCTGCTCTGCAGTGTGCCAGCCTTCGGTCAAAGTGGGCCAGTCCCGGTGCTGGAGTGGTGAAGGTGCTGAGCCGTTCTGAACTTCTCAGACACCGTGTGAGCACACAGGAGCAGGGAGGGGGCCTGCATCATAAGGTTGCTGAGAGTACCTGATACTAGAAAATGCTGGATAAATGCTAGCCATTTGCTTACTCTCAATCTCTTCAGATTTGCATCCTTTTCAGGAGTCAATTTTACTGAATAAAATATGTCTAGACAATTAACCTTTTCACTGGGAATTGAACACTTGATACCATACCATCATTTTTGGTGTTTGTTTATGATTTTTAAAAGCGTCTGTGGTTGTATTTCCTTTCTAATTCTTTATAATGTGTATTTGTGGGCTTTTTCTCCTAATTTTTCTCGATTAGTTTTATCTGAGGTTTGTTTATTTTGCTGTTTTTTTCAAATATTGGATTTATTTATGAATGCTGTTGTTTTTCTTTTATTTCATTAATTTTCTTGTTTTTAGTGTCATTTTTTAAATTCCTGCTTTCTCTGTTTGGCTATTGTTGATGTTTTTCTAGCTTCTAGAGTGCATTGCTTATTTTGCCAATTTCTCCTTGTTTAGCAATAAAAACATGTAAAGTTAAAAATTTCTCTCTCAGCACATTACATTTGATTAATATGAAGTAGGGTTCAACAAACTAAGGTTATGAGCCAAAGCAGCCTATTTCCTGTTTTGATAAATACAGTTTTGCTGGAACACAATCTATGTTCACTCACTTATGTGTCATTCATATGTATATGGCTGTCATCACATGGCAGAGCTCAGTCACAACAGGACATATCACCCACAAAACCTAAAGTATTTAGTATATAGCCCCTAACAGAAAAAAGTTTGCTTTCTTTTGATATAAAGCATTCTGTGGCTTTTGAGATATAATTTTGTCATTAATTTTATTCTTTTTTTTTTTTTTTTTTTTTTTTTTTTTTTTTTTTTTTTTTTTTTCATTTAATTATTTTTTTTTTTTTTTTTTTTCTTTAAGCCTTATTCCCCCCCCCCACCCTGCCACCATTACCCCCTTTAGTTTATGTCCATGTGTCTCAAGTCCTTTAGGTTCTAAATTTCCCAAACTATTCTCGCCCCCCATCTATTTTCTATCTACTGTCTATGCTACCTGTTTTCTGTACCTTCTCCCCCCATCTCCTCCTCCCATTCCCCTGTTGCTAACCCTCCTTGAGATCTTCATTTCTATGTTTCCACTCCTGCTCTAGCTGTCCTTTGGTTTGCTTTCGTTTTAGGTGTGGTTGTTAATAACTGTGGATTTGTTGTCCTTTCACTGTTCATGTTTCTTTATCTTCTTTTTCTTAGATAAGTCCCTTTAACATTTCATATAATAAGGGCTTGGTGATGATGAACTCCTTGAGTTTGGTCTTATCTGAGAAGCACCTTATCTGTCCTTCCATTCTAAATGAAAGTTTTGCTGGGTAAAGCAATCTTGGTTGTAGGTCCTTAGAATTCATGACTTGGAATATTTCTTTCCAGCCCCTTCTTGCCTGTAAGGTCTCTTTTGAGAAGTCTGCTGACAGCCTGATGGGGACTCCTTTGTAGGTGATTGTCCCCTTAGCTCTTGCTGCTTCCAGGATTCTCTCCTTCGTTTTAATTTTGGCTAATGTAATTATGATATGCCTTGGTGTGTTCCTTCTTGAGTCCAACTTTTTGGTACTCTCTGGGCTTCTTGGATTTCTTGGAAGTCTGTTTCCTTTGCCAGATTGGGGAAATTTTCTTTTATTATTTGTTCAAATAGTTTTTCCACTGGTGGTTGTGTCTTTCCCCCCTCTGGTACCCCTATAATTCGGATATTGGAGCGCTTATAGATGTCCTGGAAGTTCCTAAGCTTCTCCTCATTTTTTCTGAATTCTTATTTCTTCATTCCTTTCTGATTGATCATTTTTTTCTTCCCTTCTGGTTTACTCCATTGAGTTGAGTCCCAGTTTTTTTTCATCTCTATGGGTTTCCTGTGGAATTCCATTCATTTCCCTTAATTTAGCCTTCATATGTTTCTCTAATTTATGGCTATAGTCCACCAGATCTGTGAGGAAGCTGACGACAAGTGTCTTAAACTGTGCGTCTGAGAGATTTGCTATTTCTTCGTCACTTAGATTTATCTCCGGGACTTTGAGGTCCCCCTGCGACATTTTTGGTCTGTTCTGGCCCTTTAAGTGAGAGAAGCGGCGCCTTGGAGTCCCAGGTCGCTGGGTTGTGACGCTGTATGTGGGGGCGTGGTCAGAGCGGGGGAAAATGGCACCGCCGCCGGTCCCCCCGCTCACTCCCTCCCCACGCGTAACCGGGCACCCACAGTCAACTCGTAGTCACTCACCCGGTGGGCTGCTCACTAGGTCCAATCCTGGGTTTGGAACCCGTGCGACTGGATTCCGCGCCCGCGCCCGGGTCGTTCAAGTTCTCCCGCCTTTGTAACTCCTCAACCCGCCGCCGCCGGTTTTGCCTCTTACCGGCCGGGCCGGAGAATTCGCTGTTTGCGGACTTCCGAAAAGTCGCTCGTCTGGGATCCGCGCCCCGCGCCCGGGTCGAGCGGACGAGTTCTCCTTTGTGCTCTCTCCGGGGTTCTTTTGGCGGGGCCGGGAGGTTGCGTGAGTGTCCGGTTTTCTTCTTCTGTGTATCTCGCAGTAAATAATCTAATTATAGTTCCCAAAAGTTGTCTGGGAAAGTATCTTAATTTCCAGGTGGTTTAAATTTTGTTTATAGCTTTGTTAATTTCCAGTTTTATTGCATTTGGCTAGAGAATGTTTGTCTATATAACTTCTTTTTCTTTTCTTTTAAAAAAGATTTATTGAGTTTCTATTTTACTGCCTAAATGTATGACCAGTTTCTGTAAATGTTTCAAAGACATTGAAGAATGATGTGTATTCTGTATGGAAAAACAATTTGGTATTATTGATCTTATTCATTATATTATTTGAATCCTAATTCTTTATTTGCTCATGGTCTGTTTAAAGATTGAGAGCTCAAGATAAAGCTGACTGTGGTTTTTGTTTATTCTTATGTTTCCTACAGCTCTAGTATGGTTTATTTTGATGCTAAGTTACTTAAAAGCATCCACAGTGCAAATGTGGCAGAAGAACAGAACTGGAAACTCCTGTTCACTGGGGCTTGTTCTTTGGCTGCTCTTGGGGGCTCCTGCCACCACTGCCACACAGACAAGCCTGGCTGACTGCTGGACGAGGAGGTTCGCATGGCTTGATTCTTCCTGTTGGCCCTGCTGACAGTCAGCCAACCCCAGTTGTAGGCCGTGGCAGCTGATCCCAAATGTACAGTGAGCCCAGCTGAGACCATTAGAAGAACTGCCCAGCTGAGTCCAACCCAATAGAATAGTGAGTTAGATAAATGGTTGTTGCTTCAGGCTACTAAGTTCTACATGCCTGGCTACATTTCAAAGACCAACATATTCTCTGTCAACTTTGCCTTTCATCAGTATAAACCACATCTCTTTGTCTAATGAAAAAACTTTACCACGTATCATTTTAACCCTACTGTTTTGTCCTTTAAATTGATATATTTAGGGGTCTATATAAGGTGTGCATGTTGATATTCATACACATGGTGAAATGATTTACTACAGTCAAACTAATGAACATATCATCTCCATGTAGTTATCCATTTTTTATGTGTGTGATTAGTGCGCTTGAAATCTACACTGTGTCTGGGAGCTGAAGGTCTCAGTTCTACAACCACAAGTAACTGAATTCTAACAATAACCAGTGAGTTTGCAAGAAGATTCCAAGCCTCGGATGAAATCTCAGTCCTGGCTGACCCCTTGGTTTAGCCTGATATGACCATGATGAGGGCGCCTAGCTAACCCATGCTGGCATACCTGACCCTTGGAGATTGTGGGATAGTAAGGGAGTTGTTTTAGGCTCTAAGTCTGTGGTATTTGTTACACAGTAATAGAAAGTAATTGTGCCTCCGTATTTCTAAATAAGGTGCTTATGTTGCCATTTGTGGAATTATTGATTTTAGGCATCCTACTTGCTTCCTTCTTTGATGGGTGGAGAGTGAGTTCACTTACCATGCTTGATCTCTCCCTATTTCTACTCCATTGGAATTTTAGCAGTGGGCTGACCAGGCTACTTGATTTCATGTTTGCCCCAAGCGTGAGTCTTAACTGAGCTTTGTAGTGCAAGGCCTTCTCAGTTTTATCTTTTACTGGTTGGCAATGAGAAACAGTTTTATTTTCTAACCAGCAAATCCTGAATTTATGGCCTCTCCATGTTCTCTTTCAATTCTGTTTGCAAAATGACCATTTTTCCTGTGAGCTTATTTCTTTCTTATTGTGCCTTGTCAAAAACAGCCATTACCAAACACCCAATGTTTCCAACATTCTGCTCCCCCACTTTGCTAAAACTAGAACTTCATTAGTTACACTCTGCCTTCTAAGTAATCACAAGTGACAGTTTTATCAAGTGCTCCACGTTGCATAAAATACATTTAATGTTAGTTTTCTCACCACGTACCACTCTGCCCTAAGGCCCCTGCACATATTTTGTGGTTTATTACGGTGGATCTCACTTCTTGTGTCAATCTTTGCATTGTTCAGTGCTTCTGCCATGAAAAGCAACACCAAAATCAGACAACCAAGCTTGTGGCTCATGCTAACTAGGGTTTATTTCTGCTGAGGTGACGGGGCTGGCTGTGGGTCTGGTCCATGGTTCTTCAATTCCAGGGTCCAGGCCAAAAGGGCAGCCCCTAACTTAGTTGCCTAAATGTACATGGCGGTTGCAGCAACGAATCTTAAAACTCTGCTTGAAAAGGTCACACATTATGTGTGCTCACATTTTATTGGCCAAAAGAAGTCATGTGGCCAAGCTTGTTATCAATGGATCAGGCATGTGCAATACTCTCTCTGGGTAGGGGTTTGAGATAGCAACAAGTATATACCATGGACATCATAGCCAGTATTAACAGACTGGGAGAAGGTACTTGTAAGACAAAGAACCAATGAATGATTAATTCTTAACTATTTAAGGGGCACCTGTAAGTCAGTAAGAAAAAAGTCAGAAAACTAAAAGAAATATGGCAAAGTGCAATTCACAGAGGGGAAAGCTAAATGCTTGTGAGCGTATGGAAAGATGCTCAATCTCATTAGTAATCAGAGAAAGGCATTAAGTCAAGATCTGCCCATCTGTCAAAAACTATGGAGTCGGAAATGAATCCAGTATTGACTTAAATGTGGGGAACTCGTGTCCTATGGGTGAGAGTGCAGATTGGAGCAGCTGCTCTGGAGAGTAACTTGGGAGGAATCTGTGAAATGGCATAGACTGAGTGAAACGATAACTGCATTCTGGATTTGAAAGATCTAACTTTCTGGGATGATCATCATATCATCTTTCCAGTCCTCCCTCCTTTCTCTCCAGTAGCTGGGTGATGAGGAGAATCCCATTCCAGCAGACTGTAAAATCAAGAGGGTGAGACTATGTCTGGTTTGCTCACTACTGACTCCCCTGAACCATGTACAGTGTTTAGCACACTTAGTATGTGTTCGGTGAGTAAATGCATGTTTAAAAAAATGCATTTAAACCTAATGACTTGCCTCCTCTAGAGCAGAAGATGTGGCTTTGCCAGGGTATGTTGTATTATCTGAGTATTCCTTTGGACTATTGCTTTGGACTGAGTTGTGTTCCTTCTCCCCACTCTTCTAATTCATACTTTGAAGCCTTAATCCCCAGTAGAGTATATTTAAAGATGTGGTGTTTGAGGAGTTAATGAAGATTAAATGGGGTTGCCAGGGTAGGGCCCTAATCCAATAGGGCTGGTGTCCTTATAAAAAGAAGACAAGAGATCTTTCTGACCATGCTTGTGTAGAGACGAGACCACGTGAGGATGAAGTGAGAAGGTGGCTGTCTACAAGCAAGGAAGAAAGCTCATACCAGAAACCCTGATGACACCTCGTTCTTGGGTTTCTGGCCTCCAGAACTGTGAGAAAAGGAATTTCTATTGTTTAAGCCTCCCAGGCTGTGGTATTTTGTCACAGCAGCTAAGCTGACTCCTTATATAGGATCCAATTCTTCATCCGTTATAAACCTGTATCATTTGGTTTAATTCGCACTTGCATACAGTGACTCATAGAAAGGCAGAAAAACACCAGTCTGCTCAGGTCTCACCTATTGTTCATAACTTACTAAAATAGAAATATATTTTGAGAAATTTTCTGTTTGAGGTGGATGAGAGTTCTGATAACACAAAGGCTACCAACCAGCCTCAAGCAATAGTTTGAAATGTGTTGTGAGCTAGGGGACGTCCGTGAAAGGATTCACTCACACAAGTTTGTGTTTTTTACAATGCCAGATGTTTTAGGGGAGACCTCCCAATAAGCCAAGAGGGTCACATGCAGGCTACACACAGGGATGGGGAGCTTCATGATAGAAGTGAGTAGAACAAGCATCTGTCACTAAGTCCCAGTCACCGGTGGCATCTGCAGGTGGTTAGAGGCAGATGTCAGTTTCAAACCAGGCAGCTGCAGTGGCAGCACAGTTCTGCTGGAGCAGAAGTTCACTGGGCTCTGAGCGTGACCCATGGTACAGTACACCCAAGCTTGAGCATGGGGTGGTCGGAGCTCTGAGTCCTTATAGCCCACAAAGGACAGTGGTCCCACTCACACTGGTGTCCAGATGGAGTCCTTATCCAAGTGCCCAGACTTGTAGTTTTGGGTGTTCCAGGACCTTCTTAAGAGCATTCCCATAACACCCTATTAGCTCAGTGTTAATGCAGCACTGGACGTAAGTGATATCAGTCACCATCATGGCTGATGGTGACTCCCTGTTGGATTGTCAAAGGTGTCCAAAAGGTCTGCTCTTGCTCTATACAAAATGATTGAATAATTTTAAGGTGTGTCGTTCTTTCTGAGCTTATACAGAGTTTTCATATCACCTACTTCTTGTTGGTTTGAGGCATGTGCCAGAAATTAGGTCACTAGGATAGGAAAGCCAGGTTCACAATGGAGGATCCACCTGGACAGACATCCCAAGATGCAGGGAGAGAACATAATGGCTTATAGAGCATGTGGTCTTACCCGTGGTTGGGATGTAGATTTACTGTCTAAGTGCTTTTATTTGTATGATTTTAATTGACCTTTCCAATACCCTAGTAATGTAGCTGGGGCAGGCGATATTGTCCCTGTGTTACAGAACAACAGGGGCCCTCCCCAAGGACAGTTTACTAATACCATCCAGACCATCTACTGGGCTGGTCTGTCCGCTATCAGGGGAAAGATGTCTCTCAATGCCAGAGACTTGTGAAAAGGAAAGGAAAGGTTTATTTAAAGCTATACAGACTTAAAGTAGTGACCCAATGTCCCCATTAAAATATCAGAGTCCTTTAGGATAACCACAGGTGCCCACAGTCCTTCCTTCTCCCCCTGCCCTAATTCAGGGTACCATAACTCAGGAAAAGAAGCAAACTTCAGTGTTTCAGGCTGGTGGCACCATCAGCTATGTCACCATCCAAGCAGGATCTCTAATTAAACCAAAGTCATGTGGCACCTTCTCACGGTCCACTGGCAAGAGTTCTTTGTACCCATTTTTCCAGGCAAAGTTGCTCCTGCTTCCCAGGCCACATGGCCAAAGGGAGCACCCCAAAGCTGAGTGGGCCTCCTCTACCAAAGCTGCAGGGGTCTGCACTCCACCAAAAGCGTTCTTCAACTGGCTGCAGGGGTCCCCACTCTGGCAAAGCTGTGTGGTACTCTTCCAATGGATGCTGTGTCTGGGTTTTAAGTAATTGAGCTAGTCCTCCTTTGCAGCCCCATTTCCGACTCCTCCTACAATCAGCTACACCTGCCAGCATTTCTGTATTATTCCAAGTTTACTGGGCTGCCATTGTGAGTCTGGGCAGGCGTGGCTCCCTGGCGTGGAGCCAGTCAACTCCAAGCTCTCACACAGGCGCTGTAACTCAGGGGACCTGCCCCCAGTTAAGTCTTGGGTGGAAGTCACTTCCATCCCCCTGGCTCTGAGCAGGGCCACAGATATTTAACATATCTATGCAGCCAGTTAAAGGTTATAGATATGTTAAATGACCATGCCAGAGGTTAGCTGCAAAGCCTTTGTTGTACAAAACAGCTCTCAATGGCCCTGCTCCACTTCCCCAACTCACACCTGTGTGGGGGAAGGGGTGAGGATATCTTATATGTCTTTCGAATATTTCCTGGACACCCTGAATTCTGGACCCCATTCCAAATCCCTTTTTGGATCCCCCCCTCTTGGCTGCACCCTGTTACACCTGTACTAGTTAGCTTTTGCTGTGTACCAGTCCAGTCTGAGTTACTGATTCTCATAGATGGTTCAGCTGGGTGGCTTTGCTCACCTCAGCTGCATTTTCTCATGTGCATGGAAGTTGGTTTGACTTGGTTGGAGAGACTTCACTGGGATGCTTGGCTATGGTCACATGCTTCTCATCTTCGTCTGGGGCCTTGCCCGGGCATGTGCCTCCCATGGTGATGGCAGAGCTCATGAAAGCAAGCGCTAGTGGACCAGGCCCCTTGGCCTAGATTTGGAACCTATGCACTCTTATTCCTGTTGACCAAAGTCACATGTCAGAGTGGGAGAGGATTACCAAGTTACTTGGCAAAAGGTGAGGCTACAAGAGGGGTGAAGAACTGGGGTCATTAGTGCATGAATACCACCTGATTTTATAAGTATGGAAACAAGGGCTTAGAGATGAAGTGACTTCCTCAAGGTCTGCAGCTCCTTGGTGGTCAAGCTGCGATAAAAACTGGTGTCACTCATCTGTTTAATGTGTTCTTAAGTTACAAATATTACCCACGTGGGAATGTGCTTTCGTTATAGTTCTGTTACAATGCCTGGAGGCAGTGAGCACTTGGATAAATTGTCTGGAAAATAGATTCAGTTTTTAAAAAAGCAGTGGCTGTCAAAATCTGTTTCTTGGTTGAATGAAATGGCTTTGTTGTTCGGATCCTTTGGGTCTAAATTTATTTTACATGAATTTATTTAAGAAATTGATTAAAATTTCCTCTCTATTTGGTGCTGTGGGTGGTGTAATTGGAATTTTAGAGAGAAAAGACAGACATGACTTTAAATGATTCACATACCTACCTACAATTTATAGAAGGGTAAAAAAATAGGAGATTTTAGATAAAATAGGCTGCGTCAGACTCTTTTTTAGGTTTAATTATCTTCAGTGTTTTCTAACATCAATGCCCATTGGGTCTTTTATCTGTTTGTTTTGAAAAACAAGCCCAAAGGGCTTTGGCTACTTGTCATTCTTCCCCCTTCACAATTTATATAGCACTCTGGCTCTAGGAGAAATTTCCGACCATGCACTGTCTTCACCATATGTCACTCAGGATGAATCCTGCTTGTCTTTCTGTGTGTCTCTCACTGTCAGCGATGGAGATATTGATATGGGCAAGTTTCAGGTTGTTGTCAAATGTTTTTCACTCACTCAAAACCTATTAGGATCTCTACTATAGAGGAATGTCTTTGGGGATTTGGGTCAAATCTTTGGCACTAGAACATCCTGAACACACAAGATCTTACCTGAGGCAAGCTTTCCATTTATAGCTAACAGACATAAGAAAAAAACATTTGAAAATTTTGACTTAAAAGTGAACCTTATTGGGGATGGACCAGGTGGGGAGAATGGAATAACGACATCTGTGACACTCAGGTGTTTTGGGTGGAGGTGCTTGGAGGGGGGTGCTGTTTTACACAGGGTGATCCCTGGGCAGCAATGGGAATTTGTTGGCTTCTGGACTTGTGGGCTTCCATGTCACATTGGAGTTGTGAGTTCTTTTACTGGTCAAAGTTTTTAGTTTCAACCATGGCCAACCATCATCATTGGGTTCTAGGGATCTGTGATTCTATTTGTTCATTTCTACAAGGGCTTTATATCAGAACTGTTACTCTAGTAATGCTTACCATGGATAGAATTGTAGGAAATGGGGGTGGGAATGTTTTGTAGCACAAATTTGCCATCTGCCTCCTGAGTTCTGAGTTTTTCTTATCTTGTCCCCATTCTTTATTCTTTTCCACTTCTACCCTTCTGCTGGCCGACAAGGGAGCTTTCTTGTCTCTATAATTTCTCTTGGGCTTAATGCTTGGTCCATTTTCTGACCATGACCTTGACTTCTGACAATGACTCTGACCATTCATCCTTATCTCTGCTGCCTTTGGCTGCCTTGGGCACCCAAACCTACCTGACCAGCAGGGGACCCTCCTGACCCAAGGAAAATATTCTCACTAGACCCTAATGTGTTCAGGTATGGTGAGGGGCAATTGGACATCTCCGATCTTTCCTGTGTCCAGAAAGCATTCTAGTCCAGACCTGTAACCCCAGCATTTTTCTCAGCTGACAGAACCTCTTTTGCATCTTTGTTTGCATACACGCCCCATAGTCTGCGCTCATGGTCACCTGAGCATCTGTTCCATGGGACTTACCACACTGCATTGCAATTGTGTGTGTTTACCACCAGTTATAATCTCCTTCAAGTCAGTGGTTAAAGCTGTTATTTACCAAATGCTTTTAATAAACTGTGATGGTTAATTTTATGTATCAACTTGGCTAGTCCAGGATACCCAGATTTTGTTAAATTATGTTTTATTGTTTATACTATTACAGTTGTCCCAATTTTCCTCCTTTGTCCCCTTCCACCCCACGCCCCCCACCCCACTTCCCCAGACAATCCTCACAGAATTGTCCCTGTCCATGGCTCATGCATATATGATCCCCAGATAGTTGGTTAAACATGTCTGAATGTTGCTGGAGAGATATTTTTTAGATAACATGAAAATTTAAATCAGTAGATGAGTAAACCATTTAAATGAGTAAAGCATGTTAGTCTCTGTAATACTCCCATCTAATCAGTTAGAGGCATTAAGAGCAAAAAGACTGACCATCTCCGAGGAGGAGGGAATTGTGCCTCCAGAGTGCCTTGGGACGGAGGCTGTGATATCATTGCTTCTCTGGGGCTCCATCCTGACCCCCACAATCCTGTGAGCCAATTCCTTGAAATAAATTTCTGTCTGCTTCCCTCTTTCTATGTCTCCTATATACACATACTGTTGCTTATGCTTCCCTTGAGAAGCCTGTGTAATACATGGACCAAGCACTGTACCGTATGTGCATTGTCTCATTAACCCCTCACGACAAGCTCTTGAGGTGGGTGTTATTATTCCCTTTTGTTAAGGGAATAAAGTGAGTCACAGAAAATGTAAGGAGCTTGACCAAGTTCAGAGATGGGACGCAAGCTGGAATTGCCTCACGCTAAAGCCATGATCTTAACACCTTGACTTCTGCTTCCCTTTCTCATGGCGAATTTATAGCTTGCCCAGTGCCGGATACCTAGTGGCAGCCTGCTAAATACTTAAAGAATGAAGCCACAGACTTCATTCTATGTTGTTACTTCTTCCACTTATGTTTAAAAATGTTTACAAGTAGTGTGTAAGACCTAAGATTTTACAATATCTTATCTATACAAATCTATAAAATCTTGATCCCCCAAATATTATGTCTTTATCTAGATAAACATGTGATAAGAAATCAGATTGCAGGGGTCATGTATTATAATTCATGTGTGACTTGTTAGACAGTATGCTTTATTGCTGTCTTTAGGGTCCTAGAGAGGATTTTACTAGTGTCTTCCATCCCACCGAAGGGAATGTGGTGGACTGGCACTCAACATCTGTCCCAACTTCTTTCTGGAATGTGCTAGCCTTCCTGTGCTGCAGAGTCCAGAAGGCCAAAAGCCACATCACCCACTTCCCTTGTAGCTCTGGTTGTGAATATGAGTTGGATTCCTGCCCTCAGAGGCTGGCCACTGAGATCTGAAAGTGCCAGGTGCAGAGGGCCCCTCTTTTTGCAGCTTTGGCTGTCGCTGCTGTCAAGAAGGGTCATGACAAGGATGAGGCTTTGCAGCAGGAGGGGAAGGTGTGAACACCACTGCAAGGTTGGCAGCCAGCTCAGCATCCCAGTTTCACTCATTTTGAAGGTGGGGCAACTTGACATTGCATGCATGTTCCTTGGCTGGAGGAAGAGGAGACAGTACTCTCTGTAGTGATGCACGCTGGGTGGATTTTCAAATCCACATCTCTAACTGCAGCAGGGGTAGTGGCTCCCGTGAAGGCCAGTTTGGCATCTCATTCTGAGAGTGATTCCTGCAGTCCCAGATCCATCTCCCAGGCCTTCTGACAATTTTATTGGTACCTAGTTACCAATATTAAGTTGCATTTTGCTTAAAATAGCCAGAATGATTTCTGTTGGCTGTAAATGATCCCTGCCTGGTATTCCAGTCTAACAGTGGTAGGAATCTGTAGTTGATTTTTTGTTGGCTGATTAGCAAATTTTATAATTTTTGCTTCTACGTATAGCTAAAATTGGTCTGTGGTCATCTGCCAAGCTCATTGGAGAGAGGCAAGAACCAGACGAAACCCAGGAAGAGAAATTTTACCAATGTGATCTGAATTTGGAAGGAACATATCAGAGAGAATGGCAGATATTGGGCTGGGTCCTTTCTTTGGGTATTTTCTCTGCATCTCATGGTCACTGATTCCTTCTATCTTGAAATTTCCCCTTCTCTCTATTGCCATTTTTATTCCAAAATATCTACATATTTTTTAAAAAAATATTTTATTTATTCATTCTTAGAGAGAGAGAGGAAATGGGCAAAGGGAGAGAAACATTGATGTGTGAAAGACACATTAATTGGTTGCCTTTTGTATGCCCCCAGCTGGGACCCAGTCAGCAATCCAGGCATGTGCCCAGATCAGGAATGGAACCAGCAACCTGCTGGTCCACAGACCAGTGCTCAATTCCCTGAGCCACACCAGCCAGGGCTATGTATTTTTTTTAAGTCAGTTAATCTGGAGGTCTGCCACATGAATACTTCTACATAAACTCCTCATTCTTACTTCCCAGTTTACAATAAAATTGTCGCTATGCCAAAATCATGTATTTCCCTCTTTTGCCATTTCATTCCAGGGCAGTATAAATGCTACTTTGCCCATTTTAGTCTAGCCACTTTTCAATTAAAAAAGGATCAGGGAAATCACTTTTAGATTAAAGAAATGTCCTAGGATATCCTAAAAACTGAAATTTTAGCTCTAGAAGGGATGTTGACCATCATGTAGAACTCTCTCCTCATTTTAAAGATGAGTAAACCAAGGGGCAGAGGGATGCATAGAAAAATAATACCAAGTTCACAGAGTGACTATTGGCAGAACTAGACTCAGCTCATGGGGTGCTCCTCCCCCCACACCACGTGGCTGGGACATAGACAAGGCTTCTGCATGACCTACCTATTTACTGTATGTCTGAGCACAAGCACACACATAAGGGGAAGATGAAGTTTTTACTCTCTGTTTTGACTGCATGTACACGTATTAACTGGGATGGCTTTTCTAATAGAGTAGTGGGTTTCTAATCATAGGAAGTGGCATATTTTGTTCATTTTTAAGCAGAACTGCTATAATAATAAAGTTACACTTAGTACATAACCTTTGCTAAATATATAATATCAATGGTTACTTTTCGACTATCGATTTTGTGCTGATATTAATTATCATCATCATTTATTTAAAGAGCATACAGACATGTAAGATTTAAGAGAAGTCAAGTGTCATTATTGAGGGTCAAGGGCAAGTTGGCTCCTTGTGCTCTGATTATGTGCTGAATGTGCCAGGAGGCCTGTAGACCTGAGGTATCAGAGAAGGTAGCATTCCAAGGGTGTGACCACTGAACCTGTAGCAAGACACTTGTGGTTCAGTTGACTTTGTTGAATTTTTAGAAAATGAGAGTTTAATGAACTGGTATTTAAGGATGCTGTTAAACACTCTACAGTGCATCTCTGTAACAAAATTGTCTGACTCAAAATTGTCTCCGCTAAGTTGGAGAAACCCTGGTGTTGGCTTTATGGACAAGGTGAGATTGAATCTACTTTTCCACTTATTCATTCATTCTTATATTAGTGCCTACTATTCTCCAATATCAGTTTTGTCTTAGGGGTACAGTCATGAATAACCAAAATAGTGCAGTGGTTATGGGTCTTAGAGTTTAAAGGGAAAGAATTAGGAAAAACTAAACTATGATGATTATTTTGATGGGGAATATAGGCTGCCAAGGAAACACAACACAAAGGTATCCATTTAGCCAAGGGGTCAGAAAAATTCTCCCTTTAAAATGCAACTGAAAGGGTAAGCGGGAGCTGGTCCTCCGAATAAGGTGTGAGCAGGTATGTATGGGAGTTGGAGAGCAGGGAGGAGGAGCTGTGTGAGGCAGGTGGAACAGCTTGTGCACATGTTTGGAGGTAAGTGAGAGGGTAGCACATTAATGGTCCTGCATGTAGAGGATGCAAAGAGGAGAGCAGAAAGTGCGGCTAGAGACATAGCAGAACCTGTGTCTAGGAGCACCTTGGGTTGAGCCCAGGGTTCAGGCTTCATCTTAAAGACAATGGAAAACATTTAAGACTTTTAATGCCTTAAAGCAGTGGCATCAGACTGAAGGTTTGGAGAGTTCTCTCCCACTGCAGTGTGAAGGTGAGAGTGGAGGAAAACAACACGGTGCAAGGGCACCATCAAGATCGATGGGCTGGGAGGGGCAAGAGGGGATGTTGGACCATAGGATGGTGATAATAGGAATGACAGAAGAAGACAGACTTGAGAACCATTGAGGAGGTAGAATAAAGGGCACCTGATGGAAAGTGAGAGGAAGAAACCATGGGAGAGGTCTATGTTTCTGACCAAAACAGGCAGGTATTTGGGGTGACATTTCCAGGGTGCACTCCCTTTGGTAATAGCTGAAATAATGTGAATTATAACATGGAATCATGTTGAATTCACTTTTTTTTAATTAAATTTATTTATTTTTTTGAATTGATTATGCTGTTACAGTTGTTCTATTCCCCCCTCCATTCCCCTCCACCCTGCCCCCCCAACCCCACCATTACCCCCCTTTAGTTTATGTCCATGTGTCTCAAGTCCTTTAGGTTCTATATTTCCCAAACTATTCTGGCCCCCCCCCCCATCTATTTTCTATCTACTGTCTATGCTACTTGTTTTCTGTACCTTCTCCCCCCATCTCCTCCTCCCACTCCCCTGTTGCTAACCCTCCTTGAGATCTTCATTTCTATATTTCCACTCCTGCTCTAGCTGTCCTTTTAGTTTGCTTTCGTTTTAGGTGTGGTTGTTAATAACTGTGAGTTTGTTGTCCTTTCACTGTTCATGTTTCTTTAACTTCTTTTTCTTCGATAAGTCCCTTTAACATTTCATATAATAAGGGCTTGGTGATGATGAACTCCTTGAATTTGGTCTTATCTGAGAAGCACCTTATCTGTCCTTCCGTTCTAAATGAAAGTTTTGCTGGGTAGAGCAATCTTGGTTGTAGGTCTTTAGATTTCATGACTTGGAATATTTCTTTCCAGCCCCTTCTTGCCTGTAAGGTCTCTTTTGAGAAATCTGCTGACAGCCTGATGGGGACTCCTTTGTAGGTGATTGTCCCCTTAGCTCTTGCTGCTTCCAGGATTCTTTCCTTCATTTTAATTTTGGCTAATGTAATTATGATATGCCTTGGTGTGTTTCTTCTTGAGTCCAACTTTTTTGGTACTCTCTGGGCTTCTTGGATTTCTTGGAAGTCTATTTCCTTTGCCAGATTGGGGAAATTTTCTTTTATTATTTGTTCAAATAGTTTTTCCACTGGTGGTTGTATCTTTCCCCCTTCTGGTACCCCTATAATTCGGATATTGGAGCGTTTAAAGATGTCCTGGAGGTTCCTAAGACTCTCCTCATTTCTTTGAATTCTTGCTCCTTGACTCTTTTCTGTTTGTCCATTATTTGCTTTCTTCTGGTCCACTGCATTGATTTGAGTCCCAGTTTCCTTTTCATCTCTATGGGATTCCTGTGGAATTCCATTCATTTCCCTTAATTTAGCCTCCATATGTTTCTCTAATTTGTGGCTGTAATCCACCAGATCTGTGAGGAAGGTGATGACCAGTGTTTTAAACTGTGCGTCTGAGAGTTTTGCTATTTCTTCGTCATTTAGATTTATCTCTGGGGCTTTGAGTTCTGCCTGCAACATTTTTGGTCTGTTCTGGCCCTTTAAGTGGGACAAGCGGCGCCTTGGAGTCCCAGGTCGCTGGGTTGTGACGCTGTATGTGGGGGCGTGGTCAGAGCGGGAAATGGCCCGCCGCCGCCGGGCGGTCCAACCGCTCACTCCCTCACTCGCGCGCAACCAGGCAACCACAGTCAACTCGCTGCCACCACCTCCCCACTGTGTCCTCTGTAGTCGCTCCCCCGGTGGGCTGCTCGGTGGCTCACTAGGTCCAATCCTGGGTTTGGAACCCGCGCGACTGGATTCGCGCGTCTGGATTCCGCGCCCGGTCCGACCGAGCCCTCCTTTGTAAGTCCTCACCGGACGCCGGTTTCGCCCCTTACCGGTCGGGCTGAAGAATTTGTTGTTAGCGGACTTCCGAAAAGTTCAGTTTTCCGTGTTCTGGTTGTGTTTTCTGATGCTAATATTTAGTTGTCCCTAAACTTGGTTGTGTGAGGAGGCAGGCACATCCAGCTAAACCTCCATCTTGGCGGAAGTCCCTGAATTCACTTTTGGATACATAAAGTTTGTGCTTCCTGAGAGAGACTTAGTTAGATATGCCAATTGGCCCGGAGACATATGATTGATGAGGCCGTGTAGAGTGAGGACAGGGGAAAATATGCTACGAGATGGCAATGTTAAGGAGAAGTGGCAGGTAAGGAGCTTGCAAAGGCTTCCAAAGGAAGAACCACAGGGTGGAAGCCAAGCCAGAGGAGTGTGGTGATGGAGAAAATAAGAAAGAATAACCCGGAGAAAAAGAGAATAGTGTATGCTGTCCCATTAATAGTGACTCAGACTTGGGAATATGGAGGTCCTGGTGATCTTAAAAATGTAATCCAAATGGGGCATTGCAGATGGAAATCAGAATGGAATCGAGTAAAGAGAGGAGGGGAGCAGAGAGGATCTATGGAAATGGATGGTAGATGAGCTATAGTAGGGGATTACTCAAGCAAGTTTTAAAAAAGATTTTGCTTATTTACTTTTAGAGAGGGGGAAGGGAAGGAGAAAGACAGGGAGAGAAACATCAATGTGTGAGAGATACATTGATTGGTTGCCTCCCACACACTCCCAACTGGGGACCCAGCCCACAACACAGGCATGTGCCCTGGCCAGTAATCGAACTGGTGACCTTTCAGTTTGCAGGCTGGTGCTCCATCCACTGAGCCACACCAGCCAGGGCCCAACGACTGGTATGGCATGGGCACTGATCCATCAAAATGGCTGCAGGCTGGTGTCTTGTGGAAACATTCCGACTGATACCACACCTGGATGTAGGTCTGATGGACATATTTTCCAAATAAAAAGGTAGGGTATCTTGTTTGGAACATATAGTCTGGAAAAAAAGATGATATACCTGGGACATGTGGTTGTTAAGTCCTGGCCCATTCCTGGACAGATGGCAGTTCATTGGTTCACTTGGTATAGTGTATGAAGGAGTGAAAGTCCAAGATGATGTCAGGTTCATTTGAAGGTGAACTCAACTAAGGTTTCTCAACAGTCACACCTCTGAAGGCAGATATTTATTCCTGTAACCTATTTGTGTAGCACTTCTGCAGAAATTTATTGGCTAAAGAGAATAAAATGCACTGAAGAGATGAAGCTTTCTGTACATTTTGGATAATGTGTAAGTCTTATCTAGCAAGACTCTTCCATTAGCACAAAAAATAATGTTCTTTTTCAACAAGATGACTGTCACAAAGGAAAAATATAGACAGTCAAATGATTTATTTCCTCTTTCATATTGAGTTTATTCATGGGAAGATTCACCTGGTGAACCAATAATTTTCTGGGCCACAAAAAGCAGCAGGCATTTTTCTTCTTAGGAAATGCCTTTTTTCTTTTTTATACGGTGGGTTTCTTTTGGCTTAAAAAGCCTCTAAGTCTATAGCTTTGATATTAAGGAAAAGGTTTCTTTCAATTGCTATAACCTTTTTCAAAAGTGATCTGTTGGGGTAAACGTTCTCATGCTGAGAATCGGGTCTTTATTCAATATCTACAGTAAGGTGGGAAGAACAGAAAGCAGACCGCTTTCCTGAAGAGGTTTAAGAAAAATTCAAGATCACAGACTGAAGAAAGGAACTCTTGTGAAGGCTCAAGTTTAAGAACTATACTTTAGGCAATTAAAAAAAGAGAAAGGAAAAGATAAACTTCCTCTCATGTCAGGTTGTGGATGACACTGGAACCGGGTGACAAGGACAGAACCAGGAACCCGGGAACCAGCTAAGAGGAAGGGTTCTGGCAGATTATTTTTTTCCTTTTGGGCTTGCAAAGGGCCAAATTCATGGAGGCCAGTTTAGGCAGAGAGGTTTGGGCAGGCACAAGAGTGGGTCTGGCTGGCAGCCACCTCGCTGGAGGTGAGGGTTACGGCTGAACCTGCATAACTGAGATCCTTGGATTTCTAGTTAAGGACTCGAGGAACACCCTCTCCTCCCTGCGTTGTGTCCTCAGTAGTGAGGCCCAAGGCCTCAGCTCAGAGTGGGCAACCCCCTCCTTCCCTGTGCCTGTGGTGCCTTCATGTGTCTTCCCTGCCTCGGCTGGACCTGCCTGCACTCGTAAGGACTCTTGCCTTCTCTCTTGACTCTGATGTGAGCTCATATTCATTTTTTGTTCTCATTCTGCCTCTTCTTGGCTTTTATTATCTGCCTATGACTCCTAAACCCTGCCCTGGGCCAGGAACGATTTCTAGGTTTTCATAATTGCTTCTCACCTATCAGTACCTTGAAATGGTATTTATGATAAAAACACGTTTCGTCCCTTCCAGGTAGTGTGCGTAGTCTAGAGGGAGCGACAAATTCCAAACCATCTGTAACATCTTACAAAGAAGGGGTCCCTGGGGGGTTCTGGTCTGATATGGGGATGGGTAGTGGAGGGGTGGGCTGGGCTGGAGGCATGGGCTTTGTGATGGGCCCACATGTGTCAGGATCATAAGAAGCTAGGGAAATTCCTTGACAAGTGGAATCGGGGAAACTGAGACAAAATAACTAAACAAGGTCAAACAACTGAGCAACATACAGACAGCTAGTGAATCACAAGGTTTTCTCTTCCCTAACCAAGTACATGTAGGGGCAAATGGTTTACATATTTCAGACTATCCTGGTGCAGACTGGCCTCGGTCACGATCCCTCTTTAATAATATTCTTTAAAAATAAAACTAACCCTGATCCCTCTACACACACATTTTGATGAGTCAACATAATAAAGGATACACATGAAAAGCTAATGAATACCACATTTTGCCGTGTATAATGCCCTCTGTGTATAATGCACACATACATTTTTGGCCCAAACTTCCAGGAAAAAAGTCTTTTAATTTTTAAATTCAATTATTTATGTTTAGAAACAAAACCAGTGGTTGTATTCCAGGTTATGATTTAGCATACCGATATCATTACGGCTTTCTAGAGTTATACTTTTAACACATAAGCATAAATAAAAGACTTAAAAATATTTATATAGATACAGAATTAGTACTACCCATATATAATGTGCATCCTTATTTTTCCCTAAAAATTTTGGGCAAAAAGTGCGTATTATACACAGCAAAATACGGTATTCTGTTAAGACCATCCCTTGAGACCTTCCCTAGGATTCCAGCCTGCCAAAGAAAGATAAAAAGCCTCAGGACAAAGAATTCATGGCATGCTCTTGCTAGAGGATGCCTGACCCTTGTATCTGCTCTTTTCATCCTAACCTCTAAGGGTCCCATGAGATTTGCCACCAATGGAGCACCAGGCAGTGGCAGCTCATCCTGGGCTTACCCCCTGAACCTGTTACCAAGGCCCCCTTTTTCTTTGATTTCCTCTCCTGTTGCTTCTTTTACTTTAAGTCCTTTGTTTCACGGTCCCTAGCTTTAATAAACATACTCTTAAAATCACCAGGACTCGTGTTGCGAAATCTTTCCCATCCAAAGTGAAGAACCCACACAGTACCGGTGGTCCCAAGGCAGACCAGCTCTGGGCCCAGTCCCTGGGCGGTATCATGTACACATGTCACATCCAGAGCTGCTTACTCTCCAGGACAGAGACTGCTCCCCAATTACTTCCTTGCAGGCAGATGGGCCATGGGATAAAACCATCCCATGCCAGTGTCTCATCTTCTCTTCCCTGGCTGTGGCCACCTTGCCAGATGTGTTCTGGAGGGCACATATAGGTACAAGATGGGGAAGCACCGCTGACCCACACCAGACCCCATGAACGGGAAAACCTTTAAGACCTTCGCCACACTGGTAATTCTGGGTTTTCTGGTGTGGCATCAAGCAGCATTTAACTCTAACTAAGCTCTTTTTCAAGGTCTTTTTCAGAGCAATCTACACAGGGGAAGTGCATTTTCCTAGGGATAGACTGATACACACTTTCAGGTCTGTACTGCTGCTCAGAATTTGGGATTTGGAAATCTGCATGTGTGATGGTGACGTCCTTGCCTGTGTCCCACTGTGGCATGGGCTTCTGAGTCTGTTGAGCTGTCAGTAGCCTGAGGCAGTCCTGAGAACTTTATCAAAGCTGAACCGAGGGATGTTTGTGCCTCCTGCAAGCTCTCTATTTTAGGGTTCCAGCAGACAATGGCCAGTGTGGCTCAGGCTGATGTTCTTTGGGGGCCACATACCAGCTCTCTGGGACACTCATTTGGTTACTTGTGCCATTTGCCTTTTTCATGAAATGCTATGTTTATATACACATTTCCCAGTTTAATGAAAGCAGGTCAGGATGGAGCCTAAGGCAGTTTCTCCAATGTAAAGAGGCTGCCCTGGGGACTTATTTTAAGTGAACATCTGAAAGTCCAGAAAATCCTGGAGCTGGACTTTATCCCCACCCACACCTCTCCTTCCCTGATTTAGAGACCCAGAATTCAGAGTCCTATTTGCCTCTAAAGGGGATTTTAGATTAGATGCAGCATTGGGGAGAGTCAAACAGCTTTGTATTTGGGGTTGGCTGCTTAACACAGAGGAATGACCAGGGAGAAGCACTTTCTTACTGAAACTGTTTTCTTGTCCAGTCCATCTCCTTGTGATATGACCTTGAACATGATCTCTTGGCTTTGGTGGGTTTCTCCTGATGACTCCATGGGGTGGCTGCTGCTGTCTATAGATTGCGTGGCTTCTCAAGAGCTGAGATACTTGCCCTATATTTCTCCCTGAGAAGCTTACAGGCATGGGCCCAGGCACAGTGAAAGTTTTCTGCTGTAAATGGACCTGTGCTGATTTGGTCACACACATCTCCTGAGTTCTTTTGGTTGATTTGACTAGCAGTGAAAGAAGTTTGAAGCAGATGAAGACCAACTTGTCCCTTGACGTTCTGCAGCTTGGTTTTTGTGACAGTAACTCTCAAAACAGCTTTGGCCACACACAATGTTCTTAATAAAGAGGCATTGATATGCCAGCAGCCCTCAAAGTACCTATCAATCTATTCTGTGACCGTAATGAAGTCCCAGCTCCTTTCCCTTAAGTGCTCAGACTCTTGCTAGACAAAAAGAGCCCCAAGGCAAATGCTAAGGCTCTGGACACAAATGCTATCACCCTGATAGCCAGCATCAGGCAAACAAAATCCTCTAAGTTCAAGGCTCCAAGGAGGGCCTAGGCCTGTTACCACATATTTTCCTTCAGAGAAAGAGTCCAGAGATTTCTTGTACCTTCTTCCTGCAAGGATATGGACAATTTCTTAAATATTTTAGCCCATCCATATACCCTGAACATCTTTAATATCACCATGGAGAGCTCATTTCAAAGGTGAAGTCCAGCTGTGGCCTACCAGATCACAGGATGTGGTCTTGGCATGTCCTCCAAGGACTCTGTTCTCTTTGTGTCACTCTTAGAGGTCCTGAGAAAGTCTTCATTTTTTATGAGCTTCACCTTTCTTCTCTGGGTAATAATCATTTGTAGCAATATATTCGATGAACTTCTGTTCACTGAAAAATTTCACTTAGCTCATCATTTATGAGTCTAGTGCCAGCACATGTGGCATGATCCCATTAGTTGGGCAGTGGAACATGGCAGCTGAGTGCCCAGGCTCATGGTCCAACTCTCTCTTGGCCACTTTCTGGCTGTGTGGCTGTTGAGCAAGTTATTTGACTTCTCTGTGCTGCCACTTCTTTATCTTAGGATACTGTTGTACTTGCCTCACAGGGTTGTTGGGGTATTAAATCAGTTCACCTGTGTATTTTCTTCCCAGCCGACTCAGCAGAATGAATTGATGGTGAGCTCTTCTGTTCTGAAGTTCTTCTTGCTGACCACATGATTTGCTAGTTTGACACCACAGGCTAATATGGGCACTCTTCCTTAAGTTGTGGAGGATTTGGGGAAGGTGAGTGGATGGGAAGAACCCTTGAAATTGGCCTGAAGCTATGCCTCAGCAGGAAACCCCAAATGCAGCCATGAATTTTCAAGCCATTGGTGATTGGCTTAGTTCTTACCATCTTTATCTGAGTTTTACTTTTTGCAAAGTACTGCTCACCAACTTTTGAATGTCTAAGTTATTAGAGGTCATTTGTTCAAGGCCCAATACCGAAAGTAAAAGAGAAACCAGGAAGAACCTTGGGGATTTGAAGGTTGTTCTTGACTCATGTCCACTTTTCAGTGCTTTTAAAAGCACTGACTTGACTTTTACAAGAGCCTGTAGAATAATCATTCCCTTAAATATTTTATATTGCATTTGGATGCGCATTTTTCAAAGATCATTTCTGTGACATTTTCTGGGGGTGTATTTCTTGGGGAATAAAATTAATACGTTTGGTTGATGCTCATGCCAATTTATTGAGAGCTATAAATAAGATAAAGATGCATCCCATCATTTGTACTAGAAAATATAAGAATCAGAGGAACACCTTTGGAGGACAGGGCAAAGGATCAATAATACTCTTCAGATGATGCTGAGGCTGGCTGATGCTCTGATCTGTTATCTGATCCTTAGGTGAATTACTCTTCAGAATGGAAAACAGACATCCAATGGCCAAGTGCAGGCCAGAAACACAGTGCCCCAGGCCACACACTTCATTAAGAGCTGCTGAGTGACAGAATCCAAATTTCCTACTTTTCCAGTCTATACACGTCCTACAACTTTCCCAACTGTTCATGTGGATTATCTGGTAGCCAGATCACTCTGAGTGCTTCCCTGAGGCTGAGAATTACCCTTAGGAGGTAAGAAGTTCAGTCACTCTAACTGGAGGCTGTGCTATGCACGCAATGCTACCGGAAGCAATAGCAGAGAAACTGACTTCTTACAGTCTCCCAGCAAGAAATCTATTCATGCAATGAATCTACAGAACATTGTAATGCTGCTGTGGGGAGGGCAGCTGATAGAAATGGTTTTTCTTGGGGAGTGGCTGGGGAAGGATGGAATATACTAGAACCATAGAACAAAGTGTGCAACTTCAGGGCAGGGCAGACAAGGGAAGCTGATGTTCAGAGAAGAGGTTGGACAGGAAAGGCTGCTGGGAGGCAAAGGTGCACAGCGGGGGCTCAAAGGAAGCCAGGATGTAACCAGGGTGTGGAGGAGGGCACGGTATCCATGGCAACAGGAGAGGAGGTAAAAGAAGGAAAGGCACTCAGGGAGACAGTAGCTGGATGAGTGGCTCTGTCTGACCCAGGCATGAGCCTCTGGGGGCAGGGAGGGAAGAGGTTAGATGGGGGTTGGACTCAGGCTGAAGCCCTGGATCCCCAGGCGGCCAGGCTGGGAGGCAGCAGGAAGCAGTAGGTGGTTTTTAAAATAAATCAAATCAGATATGAAATTCCTTAGAGAAATCCAATCTTCTAAAGAACTCTTTTGTAAATTCTTTTCAAAATGAAGAGAATTCTTTACCATGTAAATGCGGTGCAGACAATAACTTTCAAATTTAATTACCTTAGAAGTTTAGATTTTGAATATCACTTGTTTCCCTGAATTAGGTGAAGCACAACTTCACTTTTTTTATTCCATCACCAAAATAATGCCGTCCTGGAAGAGAAGCCAGGTGTGGAAAGGAAAGGGGAACGTAAGTGTTTAGTAGAAGAAAGAGCAGTGCTGCCACATACTTGTTTTGAGTTTTGTCATGTAACTGAAAACAGGCCTTGTATTTCTTTTTTTCATTTTTATATCCATCTATTTAGGGTCCAGGTCACCTTCGAAATCTGGGACATTTTCTATTCGGAGTCATGAATGTGAAGAAGGATGTAGTGGTGATGGCTTATGAGCCTGAGACTCATGGGGTGGCTGTTGGGTGGCCCTTGGGTGCCTTGGAAGCAACCGTCCTTTCTCTTTCTTGCCCAAGAGATTTCCTATTTTCAAATCAGAGCTCAGAGTCTGCCTTGGAACCCTTTTTAACACTGAGCCCTTGGACAGTCACTCCCAACTGAATTTGCTCTTAGGTGGGACCAACTGACCTCCTGACTTTGAGTATAAGAGTGGTTCTCACACTATAGGGGCCCAGAAGCACCTGGAGGCCTTATTCCACTACAGAAACTGGGCCCCAGCCCCTCTGATTTACTAGGTGGGTGCCGCTGGGTGGGGACCACCCTTTGAGAACCACCGTCTTGGATTTTAGAGCAATCATCAATAGGTGGCAGCTTACTTTTCCATTTTAATGAGCATCCAGTGGGTAGAGAGAGCTACTAGTTAGAATTCTCTTACACTTTTTTTACTTCCTTGTTCTCTGTAGCTCTTCCTTTTGATTTCTTAATTAGAATGTTTTGCAAACTTATGACATTAAGTCAAGAAAATATAGTCCAGGATCACTTGTTTTTTTGACATTCCAGTGACTACATAGAACTTCAGCTGAACTATAAGTTAATGTTTTAGAATATGAAATGAGTGATTTCAGAATATAAGAAGAGCTGATAAGTTGCCACAGTAGACTGTTGGGAACCTTACACCTGGCTTCTAGCTAAAAACATTGCATTGATTACAGGAACCTGTGCACTCCACAAGCCAGTCGGCTACAGGTACATGAGGTGTGCATGCGCTCCACAAGCCAATCAGCTACAGGCACATGAGGTGTCCACGAGTACCAGTTGCACCCAAGTAATCAATAAGCGGGCCCTTCTTTGTCTCACGCTAGCCAATAGCAAGCAACCTAATCTCCTTCCTCTCCCTCCCCCCCTATATATATACCCAGTTCGGAAAAATAAAGTTTGCAGCTTGATCAGAATCTTTTGTCTTGCTGCCATTCTTCGCGCCTCTTGTCCCCCCAACTCATTTGTTCTAGGTAGGTGGTCGAGCCCCAGTTGATTGCTCCGCGGGTCGGAGCAGTAGACCAAAGAAGAATGTTCTGGAAATTCATGGAAAGTCCCAGTTTCACTCCAGGTCAAGGGTTTGTGCTGCTGGTGATGTGGCTGGTTATTGGGAGTTGACGTAATGTTTGCAAGAATGACAGAGGGTGACTGTACCTGTTCCTGGAGCTGCTATAACAAAGTACTGCACACTGAATGGTTTAAACAACAGAACAGGAATTTAGTGTCTTACAGTTCTGGAGACTAGAAGTTCAAGGTCAGTGTAAGCAGAGCGGTGCCTTCCGAGGCTGTGAGGGAGAGTCTGTCCCAGGGCCCCCCCCCAGCTGCTGGGGGTGGCTGGCAATCTTCCGTGTTCCTTGGCTACTAGAAGCATCCGCTGCCTTCATTTTTTCTTTAAAAAATTTTAACTGTCCTTTTTGCAGCTTTACTGAGGTATAATTGGCTAATAAAGTTGTGAAATATTTAAAGTGTACAATGTGTTGATTTGATATTCCCTGTGAAAGAATCCCCCCATTGAGTTCATTAACACACTTACCCCACTTGTTGTGTGTGAGAATGTTTAAGTTCTTAGCAAATTTTCATTATACAATACAGTATACCAACTACAGTGACAGTTACACATTAGATCCTCAGACTTTATTCACTTATAACTGAAAGTTTGCAGCTTTTAACCAGCCTGTCCCTGTTGCCTCCACACCTCAGTCCTGGCAACTGCTTTTCTACTCTGTTTCTTAATTTGACTTTCTAAAAAAATTTGGCAGATAAGTGATTCCATTCAGAATTTGTCTTTCTCTGCTGAATTCATCTTCACATGTGTTCTTTCTGGGAGCAAGTCTCTGTGTCCATTTCCCCGTGTGACGAGCACACCAGTCATATTGGATTAGGGCCTACCCTAGTGACATCATCTTGACTATTTACTGTGACCCAAATAAGGTCACATCGTGAGGCACTGGGACCTCAACATATACATTTTTGAGGAGCATAATTCAACCCCTAATAAAGACCCTGAGCTTAGTTACTGCTCAAGCCATTGGCCTGCAGGAGACCCGCCCACTATGAGGGGCCTGCAGGGGCCTCGGGAGAGACACCCAGGGGCTCTGGCACCCACCTCTCCTCTCAGTCTGGTGATCAGCCAAAGATTGCCATAGAACACGTCTGGGGACATGGTCACAGCCATAAATATCCCACTACATGGGAAACCCAGTTCCCTTCATGTTCTAGCTTTGTCCTTTGAGTTGTTGAACTTTGAGATTATTCCATCTCAAACTGGAAGATCAATTACTGAGCTTGAAGGAGGCATTTCTTTAAAAAGGTAGACTTTGTTATAACTGGTATTGCAAAGAAGGGACCCTCATATCTCTGGACTCCCAGACAAAGGCTTGACTCTCCTGAGATGAAAAGTCTTCCAAGTGTCTGCTGGGGACAGTAAACATGACGGTGTCTGTGAGGGTCTGCAGGGATACAGCCATCTCAGGTACAGCCCTGACACATGACAGGCCTGCCTAGTTCCATTACATGGCTCCTGCTTTGATCTGTGGAGCTCTGTCTTGGCTTCAGGTGGTGAATTTTCTTCTGTATCTGTCCAGAGAATTACTTTGTTCATTAATACGTCACTAAAATTTAAAATTCGACCTTTCTGCTTCTCAGGTAATCAATGCAGACAGGTCTGAAGCACACTGTGAAAAGCACGTTTCTCAGTAGAACTGGATCCCACAGAATATTGTCAGGAAGTGTGTTGGCTTTCAACCATTTGCATTCTTGCGAGAACTAATTTACGGGACACAAAGGTCTGCAGTGCGCTCGCTTCTTCGTAATTTCCCCTTTGTGGGGTTTCTTTTTGTTTCACTAGTTTCTGACTCCGAGTTTCCCTGTACTCAAATGCATAGAACCCTGCCTTCCACTGGTAAGGGGGAAACTGGATGGGAGAAAAGTCATTTTGGTTTCTTCAGCACTTTTGCTCTGTTGTTCTGTGACTGCCCCATTCTAGGGGCTGCTGTCACCTCCGAGTGTCCACTGGGCACAGATCAAAACCCCTGAAGACACGTGCCTTGAGATTCAGTAGAAGTACAGTTGTTGACATCTGGCTTCTGGTTTTTCTTTTTCCCTCTTTCACCAGATGATTGCTTTCACTTTTCTTAATAGGTTCTTTACAAGAAATCCATAAGCTAAATAGAGTAAGGACATCTTCTCTACTCTTCTACTTCCTAATTTCTGTGATGACTTCAGGAGGTCTATGTTGGCCCAGCTTTCTTTTATGAACCTTTCATGTATCATTTGGAAGCGTGCTGAAAAGCACTCTTGTTTCGACCATGAGATCTATATACTGTGGAAATAATGCTTCACAAAATGATGCATGAAAGGAACATGTGCAGGATGGATTTAGACTCAAGTCCTTTCAGACAAGGTGACAGAAAAGACAGCACGTGAGATTCTTATATCCAGGCACTCTGGTGACATGTCACCTCACCTTCACCTTCCTTGCTTTACTGTTGTGCTTGTTTTTATAAGAATTCTTTTCAGAAGTGTCCATAAAAGTGTGCAAATAAATGAAGAGCATCCAAATGAGAATGAGCACAGGCTGTTTACTGTTTACTTGCTATAACAAGGGGAGTCGGCCACCCTCACTTGTGTTTGGCAGACACTCACAGCAGGCAGAGGAGTGGGGAACTTCCTAACCGAGAACAGGGAAGGCTCAGTGCTGTCCTGATGGCAGGCTGCTGGCCTGGGGAAGCTGGAGGGCGGCTCAGTAGAAGTGGGGCCTCCTGTGTGATTGGTTAGGGGAGTGCATTTATCTTTCTCTGGTTGGCCCCACGTTGGAAGTGGGGCAAAACTAGGAATGCTCTCAAGCCACCATTCCAGTCCTGGACATTGTTGGTTCGATTGTTATAGAACTTATTGTTTAGCTTCCTGGATCGTCACTAGAGATAGTGGTGTGAATTCCCAGAAGTCTAACTTACAGAGAGCAGGCTGGCTTCCAGGGCTGGTGATGGAGAAAATGGGTTGCAGGTTGTGGGTCAGAGTTCTAGTTTCATACATAGGGTGGGACAAACAGGTTTACAGTTGTTTGTATGGAAAATAATATAATCAATAAATAATATACAAGAATAAACTGTTTTGTGTACTAACAATTGTAAACCTACTTTTCCCCCCACTTGTATATGATTTGGTCATTGTACGTTTATATGTTCAGTCTCTGAAAAGTAATCATTAGCACTAGTCATGCAAACTAACTTTATTAACATACAGTTAAACCTTATTATTCTTCCTTTTCTCATCAGACCATATTAAATATACCTAGAGTAAAATACAACCCACAGAACTTCACACACAGGACCTAATCTGTTTTCTCTTTAATAGTGAAGCTAGTCCTATCCCTGGAAATGCATAATGTTAAAGAAATATATATATATATATATATATATATATAGTATAATTCTTAGAAATAAAAAAATTCAAGGGGAAGTAGTTTAAGTTGATAATATACAAGTAATATAATGATAATTCAGTCATGAATTAATTTCAAAACTGCTTTTATTCTTAGATATTAATTTAAATGCCATTTAATTAACGTTCTCAGCCTGTTGGTTTTTTAGTTTTTGTTTTTACTGTTGATACTATTACAGATGTCCTCCATTCCTTCCCCTTCCCCTCCTGATTGTTGTCTGTGCCCGTGGACTTTGTATATATGCATATACGGACTTTGGCTAATCTCTTCCAGTCCCCCCATCCTCCTGTGCTAGCCCATTGGTTTTAAGAGGAGTGACTTACTGTGTTACTTTAAGTATTTAGGGTTTTCTTGAAGGACACACATACACAGGAGCCTAGGAAAGGCCGCCCCCACCCTGACAGGAGGCACGCTAGTCCTTCTCCATCTTCCACTTATTAGGCCAATCTTATTCTCACGTGGAGGGTTACTTCACATTTATCCTTTGGTATCTTACATCACAGCTCCTGTGCATCACCACAGCCCTGGAGAATCTTGTCAAACATTACATTCTATAGTGAGTACTGTAAAAACGGCAGGTGTTGCATTCTTAGCCACACACTTCCAACTCTAAATTGCATCTACTCTTGTTTTCTGAACTATACATCCCGCTTAAGTCTTGTGTGGCTGAGATTCTGTCTCAGGTCACTTACCAGCCAGCTAATTGGCTGTCTGACCTTGGGCCAGGTGGTCACTGACCTGATGTAGTTATTCACAGTGGAGAATGTGGGAGAGTACATTTAAGGTAATATCCTTCCTAACTTCCTTCTCCAAAGGGAATCAATCAAGAGACTTTGCTAGAATCTGCAATTCAGAAGGTGTAGGCACCGTATCATCCTGAAAAACATGTGCTCCAGGAAGGAGAAGAGAATTAAGGGTGCTCTTCAGTGCTGGAAAATGAGCAGGGCAGATTCAGGCTCTGAGCTTGACAGGAGCTGATGTCCTCCATACCATCATTTCTGTTCTCTGTAAGATCATCAAAAGAAACGCCACAGGGAAAGAACTATGGGATCTTATAAAGTGGATCAAAGGGCACAGGGGTGGATGCATGAAACATTGAAGAACTTTAAAAAGGGAGATTGCTAGCCTTTTGGCCTTTAAGTTAAGGGGCACTTGAAACTCAAAGAGATGGACAGTAGAGATGAGGAACATTTTTCCATTTTTATGGATGACAGACCGATTTGGGTTTGCTAGATCTCTATAGAATGCTTGTTTATGGAGAATTATTTTTACATTCATATCTGGTTTGTTCTTTAAATCATTTCATCAGGACAGAGCTTGTCCACATTTCAAGAGACCTGATACCTTGTCACACTTCAGTTCTAGTTCACTTGTGGCACCTTGTCATGGTTGCGATACTGCAACAGAGGAGGAACTCCTACGTTTTTCTGACATCTCACTCATATTTAAATCACTTCCTGAAACTTCCCTTGGCATAAGCCTCTCTTCGGTATTGTAACACACAATTTAAATGTAAATCCTAATGTTTGTAATGGTTGGCCTCCTATAATGTATGTAGAATAATTGGGTGTGGGCTATGTTCTCATGACTTTTGGCAAATTAGGAGGCTGCCTTAGAACCAGCTATAGGTGAGCACCGAGGGAGTTAATAAGCTGTTCTCATCATGTGTGTTCTTCTCCCCCATTTGAATTGTGCTGCTGGTGGCGCCGGAGTTGGCAGCAGAAAGAAATATGATGTTTGGCTAATGGCTTGAGAAGGGGAGCGAAGGACTCAGGGTCACCTGTGGCATATCCTGTTTTGAGCTGAGCCAAAGGAGATTAATGCTGTCACTTGCTTGATTAGCATTGCCACTTGCCTGGCTCTTGACTTCAAAATGTATTTATTCTGAGGCAACAGCTTGCATTGGAGTTGCCTTGTCCATGTTTGCAACTCACCTTGTAAAATCCCACAGCAGTGGGCCGACTGCAGGGGGAGGCTGAGACGCTGCAAAGCCCGGCTTGGTTTTTGTTTGGGTTCCTGACAACGGCTTTCAAAATAATACTAAATTGCTTAAGCTTGAGTCTGCAAAGTAATTGGTGTTTTGTGTCTCAAGTTAAAGCTCTTTTTAGCAAAGAGATGTAGAGTGAGCATCCTAAAATCTATCTGGCTGTGTACATGCATTTATTCATGTGAGTGTCAGGAAATTTCTTGTTAAGATAATCTTCCTGGAGCATTATGCTAAGGGAAATAAGCCAGTCAGAGAAGGACAAGTACCATATGATTTCACTTATATGTGAAATCTAATGAACAAAGTAAACCGACAGAATAGAAACAGACTCACAGATACAGAGAATAGACTGACAGTTGTTGGGGGAGGGGAGTTGGGGGGATGGGTGAAATGGTGAAGAGATTGAGCAAACAAAGAAACGAAAAACCTCACAGACTCAGACAAGAGTATGGTAGTTACCTGAGGGAAAGGGGAGTGGAGGGAGATAGAACAGGGTAAAGGAGGGATAAATGGTGATGGAAGGAGACCTGACTTGGGGTGATGAACACACAATGCAATATACAGATGATGTATCATAGAACTGTACACCTGAAACCTACATAATTTTAGTAACCAATGTCACCACAATAAATTCAATACAATAAAAAATAAAGTTAATATAGTACATCATTGTGATCATTGATCACTGTCGTATATCACTGGGACATTAATTAGCCATGTGTTCCTGTGGTTGGGGTGGGCACTGCATCATCCTGAGGAACTGTGCTCCAGGAAGGAGAAGAGAATTAAGGACACACTTCAGGTCTGAAAATGAGCAGGGCAGATTCAGGCTCTGAGCTTGATAGGAGCTGATGTCCTCGGTACCTCGGTATCATTCCTGTTCTCTGTAAGATCATCAAAAGAAATGACATAGGGGAATAGATCTGGGTTCTTTTCTAAGTACACCATTGTGATGTTAATCAGTAATAGTTCCTATAGTTGGAAGTCATGAGTGCTTGGGTTATTCCATGCTCAGTGTACCACCTCACTGGCTGGGAATGATGTGGGTTCAAGTGGCCTGCAGATAAAGCATGACTTTTACTAGTTACCATGAAAGTGTTCTCCATCCCATTTGCTCACAGACTGAATGTTTCACGTCTGAAGTCTGCAACGGTTCTATGGACCCACTTTTCTTCTGTGGGAGGCTGAGAGCCTGGTAGGTCCCTGATCTTGGCATCTGAGAGACCTGAGTTCCAACCCCAGCTCTGGCACTTACCAGGAACAATTATGCGTTATATTCAAAGTGCATGTGGAAGAGCTGGAGTAAACAATAAGCGCTATCATCAAACCATAGAAAATGAATTTTAAAAACTTTGGGTGTAGAATGTCAACTTTTCTTCTGAAAGGTTATACCAATTTTACACTGCCACCACGCTCGTTCTGAAATTCACTGGATGTTATCATTTAAATAATCCCACCCATCATATAGGAAAATTGTTTTGTTCTTCTTGTGATATGTTTCCTTGATGCCTCATGAGGTTAAACACATTTTTATATGCTTATTGCATTGGCTTTTTACTGTTTCTTTTTGAATTGCCTGTTAATGTGTATTGCAAGTTCCCTCATTCACTCCATCTCCCTCAATATGATATCATAATAGTATAAATGATGAAAACATCATACTTCTTTTGGAAGTTATAACAGTATTGGCATAGCTTATTATAAAATTCTGGGTCCAGAACATGTTGCCTCAGCCCCATGCTATTCCAACTCATTCTTTTATGTACAGGTTTCTCCTCAATCCTATTTTTCTCTTTCACAAGGGATTCTCTTTTCCTTTTTTCTTCGCCATCTTGTCAAACTGTTCAATACTTCCCACTAAAATCACACCATCCTGGCATTTTACAGATCAGAACAGTCAACAGTTCTCTTCCCAGGCCCAAATCTGGGTACCTCCCCTCTCAGGGAGCCCCCACGCGGGAGGGTCAGGCATCACATATGGTTGGACTTGTTCCTTTGCTGTGAGCGGGAGCTCATGGGTGCTGAGAAGCCTTAATTCCTTCACTCATTTAGGAAATGTTAACTGAGGTACTGCCTGCTCAAGCCCCATTCTAAGTGCTGTGAATATGCATGTGAACAAAGCAGATAAAATCCCTGTCTTCATAATTGTCACCCCCCAGTGTGAGAAGTCACCCAGCAAACAGAACTCAAAAGGTGTAGGCGTCAGAAGAGGCTGTGTGCTCTGGAGAAGGCTTGGGGGACAGTGCAGGGCTGGGAGGAGTGTTGTGCCTTTATGTGAAATGGTCAGGGAAGGTCTCCATCAGAGGATGGGACCTGAGGGGAATGAGGGAGGAGCCATGTGGATAACTGGGGAAAGGATGTTCAAGGGAGAGAGGGCAGCAGGCACCAAAGCTCGGAGTGCAGCGCCTGCAGGGCACAGCCAGGGAGGGTTAGGGAGTAAGTGATGGGAGTAGGGGCCTGTGTGGTCAGGTGATACCAGGGAGCCAGCCTGTGGGGGACCCTGCTGGCCACTGCATGGGTGAGGTGGCACATCACTGGAAGATAAGCAAAAAGGGTGATGTGATTTCACTTGTTTTTAAAGGGATGGGTTAGACTACTATGCTGAGATTAGACTGTGGAGGAAGAGACAGGGCAAGGGTGGAAGCAGGATGACCGGTTAGGAGGCTACTGCACTAATGCTGGGAAGGAGTGGTGGAGGCAGGGAGCAGGATAAAGCGAGGAGTGTGTGGGAAGTGCTGGAGTCTGCTTGGTAGTACCCGGAGATTTGCTGTTGGATTGAATGAGGTATGTGCATTAGTTTGCTAGGGTAGCTGTAGCAAAGAATCACAGAGTGGGTTAATGTATTGTCTCACAGTTCTGGGGGCCACAAGCCCAAAATCAAGGTGTTGGCAGTGTTAGTTCCTTCTGAGGGCTGTGAGAGAGAATTTGTTCCATGCTTCTCTCCTGGATTCTTGTAATTTGTTGATGATCATTGGAATTCCTTGGCCAAAGCATCACTCCGGTCTATGACTTTATCCTCATGTAGTTTTCTCCCTGTGTGCCTGTGTTCAAGTTTTCCCCACTTACAGGGACATATTGGATTTGGAGCCCACCCCACGTCATTTGGGATGACCTCATCTGAACTCATTACATCTGCAATGATCCTGTTTCTAAATCAGATCGAATTCTGGGAGACGGGGGTTAGTGCTTCAACATATCTTTTGGGGGAGGGCGGGAGAGGGGAAGGGCAATTCAGTCCATAATAGGGTGTGAGGAAATGAGATGAGTTAAGGTTTAATTGAAGACTTCTGTTTCCATCAACCAAAAGAATGGAGTTGCCATGTACTGAGAAGGAAATCTGTAGGAGAAGCAGATCTTGGAAGGAAGATGAGGAATTGGGTTTTGGATGTTGAGTTCAAGACACCAATGAAGCAGCTATACATTTGGGGCCCTAAGGTCAAACTTCTCAATGTGTGGCTTCAATATTGATCTCCTCGTAATGTACGTGGGGTGGGGCAGGGCCTCTCTGGAGGGCCGGCCCAGGCTGGTCTGGGTGGTCAGCAGCCTCCCAGGATGTGCCGAAAAAGAATGATCATCCTCTGTGTACCACACCTTTGCTTTTGCTCACGAAACTAAGTAGCTCAGATAAGACCAGAAATCAAAAGACTTTTCAGTCCTAATTATTCACTGAGTAACTTGTGGTCTAGTTCTAGCAATGAGCCACATATAGTTTCACTTGAAATCACTTTGAAATTCACTCTCCCCTTCCATTCCTTTTCTGTCATCTTGTCACTTCTTTGATATGTATCTTTCTTTTCTTCAACATTCTCCCATAAAGTCTTTTAACAATTGCCTGGGAGTCTGATCTCTGCTTTCACCAGGAGATGAAACTGGCGAAGGTAGGTGAGATCTCTGAGTTCATGATTTTTCCTATGCTGTTGTATAAATCAATGGAAACAGACCTAAAAACCTCAGTGTGTCCAGAATGATGATTCATGGTTCTGGTTACAACCTGAAGGGTCTTCAGACCACAGGGTTCCAGGAGTAAATGATTCCAATGGTGCTTTCCTGATTACTGCCAATTAAATTCACACTCATTTTTCTGAGCTCCAGAATATCTTTCAGATAAAAGCAGAAAGAACTAAATGTCATGTCAAACATAAAATCACCACAGAGCAGTTCGTTAGCCTTTACAAGTAAGTTCCATTGGAGCTTGGCTACAAATTCCCTCCCTTTAGCATAGTTTGGACAAGCAAGGCCTGTGTGCCCAATGTGTGTTTTCTGGTGCAAGTACTTAGAGTTTATCCCGAGTATATAAAATGTGAAAGACTTGAATTTAGTGATTTTTTTTTTTTTGCTTGTCCTAATACAACTCACAAGGGTGTTTTTAAAATCCAGCTGTCCTAAGTACTTTATCTTGCTTGACCGTGGGAAGGAACATTTTGGCTTGGAAAAGCACAAGGGCTGAACCAGAAAACCCTGTGAATTGCTTAGGAGCAAATGATTTCCCATGTTCCAGAAGAGAAAGGACCCAGTGAAGTCCAACTAACCCCTTACACACAGATGCAAATGTTTATTTTATCACTGGACCGGTGGTCTTTCACTCATATTCATCTGTTAGAATCCTTCTTTATATACATTGGTATAACTAAATTTATTATAACTCTATGGTTATACAAATATTTTTTCTCTCTGTTGTTGATTCCTAACAATTGCATAGCAGTCTGTACAACCCAAATCCTGTAAAATATGTTCACATTTGCTTTGTGACCCAGTCTATTGTCCATTTTGTAAATGTTTTTGTGTATGCTTCAGAAGAACATGTATTTCCCATTTGGGGGGTGCAGTGCCTTAAATTAAATGGGTACCTTAAATAAATCTTATAGGTTATAGTGTTAATTATGTATATGGATTTGATCCATCAGTTGTTAAAAGGGGCATATAATTGCTGATGTGAATTCTTCTCCTGTAGTCCTGTCATTTTGGTTTTGTCTAGTTTGAGTCTCTTATGAGTTATATACAAGTTTTAGATTACTATATATTTCTGGTAAGTGAAAACTATTATTTTAACTCCATGTTTAACAAGGCTTTTTACCTGAAGCTTTACATGTCTAATATATAAATTCACATATGTGTGTGTCCACACCTGTATCTACTACCTGTCCATCATTTCATTTATCTATTCTATTCTATTTATCTCTTTCTATATTTTCCACCTAATTTATTGTATAAAGTGCCTAACAGAGTGACACCAGCTATCTTTTCTTACTATTTTTCTGTGTGCTATCTTTTTTCTTGGAACCCTCCTGTATCTTTTCATTACATGGTTGCCTCCTGTAAACTATATGCAGCCGGATGCTTTAATCCAATTTGACCATCTTTGTGCTTCAACTGGAACTGTCAGTCAGTCCATTCACGTTATTGGTATAACGTATACTTGGGTTAATATCTACCACATACTTTTGTTCTTGGTTTTTGTTTCTCCCTTTCCCCCTGCTCTTCTCCTCCTCATTCCACTTTCCTTCACTACTGATACAGGGTGCAGACAGAGGGGCCCCCCAAAAAGATTTAGAAAAGTGTCCAGAATTCAAAGTGTATAGGAATATTGGAGAGACATATAAGATGTCCTCACCCCCCCCCCCCCCCCCCACAGGGGGGAAGAAAGAATGGAGCCAGGCCATTGAGAGCTATTTTGCATAGCAACAGTTTTGGAGCTAACCTCCGGAGGAATGGTTATTTAACATATCTATAACCTTTAACTGGTTTCATAGATATGTTAAATAGCAGTGGCCAAGTTTGGAGCCAGGCAGAAGGGAGAAGTGAGTAGCTGGGACTCAAGATGGGATCTATGAGCTGTTCTCCTGAGGGAGAAGGAACTAGCAGAAACTCAGAATGTAACTAAGGAGCTGCACACCTGAGTGAGAAGGGAGCTCAGGAGGTAATGAGGGGCTGCGCCCCTGAGGGAGGGTGCTGCTGTGTGGGAGCTTGGAAAAGACTGGCTCCAAGACATGAAGGGTCCCCGCTTGGCCAGATGAGGAGAGCCACGCGGTTTCAGCAGAGTGAGGACCCCCTGTTGGTGGGGTGAAAGAGGGAGCCACGTGGTTTTGGCGGAGTGTGGACCCCCTCTTTCCTAGGTGAAAGGGAAAAACCACGCAGCTTGGCCAGAATGGAGATCCCTGCAGCCAGGTGAAGAAGAAAGCCACATGCTTTTGGTGGAGTGCGGACTCCTGCAGCTTTGGTAGAAGAGGCCCACGCGGCTTTGGGGTGCCCCCTTTGGCCGCGGGGCCTGAAAAGCAACAGAGACTTTGACTGGAACTGGATACAAAGGACTCTTGCCAGTGGACCATGAGAGGGTACCACAGTACTTTGGATTAACTCGAGATCCTGCACAGCGACACAGCTGACGGTGCCGGCGGCCTGCAACACAGACGTGTGCTCTTTTCCTGATTTACGGTACCCGGAGTTGGGACAGAGGGAAGGGAGCGCTGTGTGGGTGTAGGTGTATACCCTAAAGGACTTTGATATTTTAGTGGTGGCGTTAGGCCTGAATAGCATTAAATAAACATTTTGTTTCCTTTTCACAAATCTCTGGCATTAAGAGATGTGTTTCCAATTGGCGGCGGACAGAAGGGCCCAGTAGATTTTAGTATTTTGTTTTCGGGAGGGGCCCCTGTTGTATAGCAGTTTTGGGCATCCCTAAGTGGGCCAAATATTGTCTGCCCCTCCCTCGGACCTCCTCCTCTCGTTCGGTAACAGTTTTTGGCGACTCTGGTGGGACGATAATTGTCCGTGGCAGACCGACCCCCTCAGGTGCGAGAGAGTGAGGCTTTGGAATTTTCCCAGTCTCTGATCATTTCTCTGCACTCTTGAGGGCATCGGCCGCCTAATCACGCCTGGAAAGGTGAAAAGGAAACAAAGAGGGAAGGGAGCAGAGACGTGAAAGTGTTTTGGGTTGAAAACTTGGTTTCTGACTGCTCTTTTGCAATAATGGAGCTGGAATTGTGGGTGGTAGCAGGGGAAATACCTGGTCTTTACGCCACCTGTATTCTTTTTGCTCTGAGCCTTTGTTTTCTTTGTTGGAACTGTGTGAGTAGCTCTACAGAGAAGCGTGTAATGGTTCAGAAGGAGAAAGGGGTCTTAGAACCCCTCCCTGATAGTAGATCACAGGAGGAGAGAGATGATGAGGAAAGAAACCTCATCAATGTCCTGAACCCAGGGAATGGGGGACCCCAGACAGCGGTAACTCCTGTAGTGACACTGCTTTCTGGGGAGGTGAGGCCCACTGTGGCTTCTCCTGCCCTGCAAGTGGGAGAAGTCTCCACCACGGATTTGCAGCCTCTGCAAGAGGGCTCTGCTCACCCACTGCAGCAGGGGTTGCCAGGAGCCTCTTTGGCTCCCGAAATCAGAGCTGCAGAGCCCCCACCTTCACAAGTGGGTGGAGCCTGCTCTCCACCTGCATTGGTGACTGCAGCCTCAGTGTACCACCCCCACTGGGTAGAGAGTGGCTTTGTGGTGTCCCCTTGCCCGCTGGTGGAAGGGGCCTTGGGGGCTTCCAGGGCTCCTAAAACCGGAGTCCTGGAACCTTCCCAGGTGGGTGGAACCAGAGTCGGGGTGCTGCCATTTTGGGTAAAATGGATGAGCCACGTGAGTGCCCCACCATGGAGGACAGAGCATGCAAGGGCATCGCCATCTTGGATGACCCTGCATGCATGGGTGCCGCCATGTTGGATGACCCCACGTGCATGGGCACCGCCATCTTGGACCTGGATAAGGCTTCTCTTCTGATTTACGGGCTGTGTGCTGCTGCTGTGTGGGCACTGCAGCAGTCAGGTTCTCTGCGTAACTGGTTCTGATAGTAATGGTTCTGGTTTTGAAGGTCATGAACTGAGGTCCAAGAGTGAGCATCTGATTTATAGGGTATTTGCAAGGTCTAAGCTTCAGAAAGTTGTAAAATGTCCCTGTGAATCTAAGGACTTTTAGTGGAAGGTACCTGTAGTGCTAGGGACTTTTAGCTGCCACATACTGAGTTTAAGTAGAGTCCTTCCCAGTGTGGGAAAGGGACCAAGATTAAAAGAGAGTGATGGTTAAATCTAGATAGGTAGAAATATGTATAAAGGATATGAAAGTTTTAAACCTGGAGTAAAGGAAACCTCAACTACTTGTTTTCTAATTTCATGGGAAAAGCAAATTTCTCAAATGTGGTTCTGTTTCTGATCAGAAACCTGTATTGAAGACCTAGTGAAGGTCACTGTAACCGGTTGGGGAGAGTGCTTTTGCCACCTGGAACCCAGGAAGGGTCAATTGTGGCTGATGAGTGTATCAGCCTGAGGCAAAGCAGCGTGTCTCCACCATGAGACCGGGCCTGAAGGAGCATGTCTCCGTACCTGAAGACCTGTTTAAGGTCACCTGTAGCCGGTTGGGGAGAATGCCTTTGACACCCGGGACCTAGGAAGGGTCATTTGGGGATGACGAGTGTTTCATCCCGAGGCAAAGCAGCATGTCTCCACCAAGAGACCGGGCCTGAAGGAGCATGTCTCCAAACCTGTATCTGAAGACCTAGTCAAGGTCACTGTAACCGGTTGGGGAGAATGCTTTTGCCACCCGGGACCCAGGAAGGGTCAATTGTGGCTGATGAGTGTTTCAGCCTGAGGCAAAGTAGCATGTCTCCACCAAGAGACCGGGCCTGAAGGAGCATGTCTCCATACCTGTATTGTAAGACCTATTGAAGGTCACTGTAGCCGGTTGGGGAGAATGCCTTTGCCACCCGGGACCCAGGAAGGGTCGTTTGGGGCTGATGAGTGTTTCAGCCTGAGGCAAAGAGCATGTCTCTACCATGAGACCGGATTGGAAGAGAGCAAGTCTCTGCCATTGGTTTTGCATCTGATCAGAAACCCTGTGTATTGTAAGACCTAGGAAAGGTCAACTGTAGCTGGTTGGGGAGAGTGCTTTTGCCACCTGGGACCCAGGAAGGGTCAGTTAGGGCTGATGAGTGTATCAGCCTGAGGCAAAGAGCATGTCTCCGCCAAGAGACCAGGCCTGAAGGAGCACGTCTCCATACCTGTATTATAAGACCTAGTGGTCACTGTAGCTGGTTGGGGAGAATGCTTTTGCCACCTGGGACCCAGGAAGGGTCAATTGAGGCTGATGAGTGTTTCAGCCTGAGGCAAAGCAGCATGTCTCCGCCAAGAGACCGGGCCTGAAGGAGCATGTCTCTGTGAGGCACCAATGGATGCATTGGTGCGAGAGAATGTCTCTACCTGTATTGTTTCGGAACACTGTGTTTCAGATTTTGCTCTGTATCTGCTCTGAAAAGGAAATTGAGGATTCCAAGAAAGATTAAAACTTCATACTCTGTAGGAAAGTGAGCAAGGAAAAGGATTTTCCATTATGATTTATATTTTTCTCCCTACCTGATCTCTCCAGAAATTTGGCATTTTAAAGGAATGAGTGATGACATAAGGTTTCTTTGCATAAAACCAGTAAGACCAGTCTTTAATAGTGGTTTTGTTAACCAAGACTTTGGATGGAATGTCACGCCTGAAGGAGGCATGTATGTGTTCTGGTCGTTACCAGAAAGCTCAGAGGAACTGGGATTGACCTAGGAAGCTAGCGAAAGCCCACAAGAAAAGCCTGGTACTTTAGTTGATTGTGCGGTTCGTGCCAGTATTTCTAGGGAAGGAACGAAGGTTGCTTTCCTGAAAGATGGCTAAAAAGGAACCTGTAGGCACAATGGAGGCTCAAGGACGTGAGCGAAACAACTGGTACAGGCAAAGCCAGATGGCAGGTGTGTGGCTCTGCTTTTGTGCCCTGAGGGGCGAACTAAGAGGTCAATCCGAAGGTTCCCTGTGTCAGTTCCAGCAAAGTAGACTTAGGGATCATCAGTGATCCAGGCTGCTCTTGGTGTGTTTATGCAAACGAACAGTCAAAATCAAAAGCGGGACCAAAGTAGTCTCTGTAATAACAGTGAGGGTGATCTTAAGGAGAAAAATTATAATTCAAGGAAAATCACAATGCTCAGTATTGGACATCAGAATGGCGAAGCTAATTGTCTTGAAAGTTTGTTTTCATTTGAAAGTTGAAACCAGGTTTGTGATATTACCGAAAATGTACAATTTACCGGTGCAAAGGATCTTGCAATGGAATGTTTTCCCAAAAGACAGTCTCACAGCGCAGAGACTGGTTTGGGAATTGTTGTGTGAATTAACCTGTGTGTTCTCTGTTTTCATAGAGTGTATGCCTATGACCTGCCTATGCCTGTGAGTGATTGGTTGCAATATAGGCCTCACTTAAGGAGCCCATCTTTGTCATCACCCCCTGAGACTCAACGGTTTGGCTGAACTAAGTAGTTGGGTTGGTGAAGGGCTGGGGCGGTCTGTGGCCTCACTTGAAACTGATTTTCCCTTTTCTGTCTCGATGGCTTGGGCAGAAAGGGCGCAGAAATCTGAAAGGAGGGAAATCTTAATGTATTCCCCTCAGCCTGAGTGAAGTATAGTAGAGCGCAAGAGTTTTTAGATAGGTGTAGCATGCCTTGTACACCTTCCACTGGATAAGCCATTCTTTACTGGAGTGTCTGCCTTTGTCAATTAATGGTTATGATTTAATTGTGCTTCCAATTTCTTGCCTAATCTGTCACCTCCAGAATATGACCTGACCAGAATGCCAACAGTCCAGTAATGCCAGCCTTTGGACACCAAGCCTGCGACGTCCAGGTGACAGCCAACTGACCAGGACCCTGTAAAGTCTTTCCCCTTGCAGGAAGGACTCCCTCTGTGCTGCACTCCCCTCCCCTTTCAGGGCACCCCTGACCTCGGAGTACATAGGACAGCGTCCATTTTCAGCTCGAAGCAGTTACAAGAAGATGAGATCTGCGTCCATTTTCCTTTATATGATTATAAAGAACGTGTATATCTGAAAGGAGGGAATTGATACAGGGTGCAGACAGAGGGGCCCCCCAAAAAGATTTAGAAAAGTGTCCAGAATTCAAAGTGTATAGGAATATTGGAGAGACATATAAGATGTCCTCACCCCCCCCCCCCCCCCCCCCCACAGGGGGGAAGAAAGAATGGAGCCAGGCCATTGAGAGCTATTTTGCATAGCAACAGTTTTGGAGCTAACCTCCGGAGGAATGGTTATTTAACATATCTATAACCTTTAACTGGTTTCATAGATATGTTAAATAGCAGTGGCCAAGTTTGGAGCCAGGCAGAAGGGAGAAGTGAGTAGCTGGGACTCAAGATGGGATCTATGAGCTGTTCTCCTGAGGGAGAAGGAACTAGCAGAAACTCAGAATGTAACTAAGGAGCTGCACACCTGAGTGAGAAGGGAGCTCAGGAGGTAATGAGGGCTGCGCCCCTGAGGGAGGGTGCTGCTGTGTGGGAGCTTGGAAAAGACTGGCTCCAAGACATGAAGGGTCCCCGCTTGGCCAGATGAGGAGAGCCACGCGGTTTCAGCAGAGTGAGGACCCCCTGTTGGTGGGGTGAAAGAGGGAGCCACGTGGTTTTGGCGGAGTGTGGACCCCCCTCTTTCCTAGGTGAAAGGGAAAAACCACGCAGCTTGGCCAGAATGGAGATCCCTGCAGCCAGGTGAAGAAGAAAGCCACATGCTTTTGGTGGAGTGCGGACTCCTGCAGCTTTGGTAGAAGAGGCCCACGCGGCTTTGGGGTGCCCCCTTTGGCCGCGGGGCCTGAAAAGCAACAGAGACTTTGACTGGAACTGGATACAAAGGACTCTTGCCAGTGGACCATGAGAGGGTACCACAGTACTTTGGATTAACTCGAGATCCTGCACAGCGACACAGCTGACGGTGCCGGCGGCCTGCAACACAGACGTGTGCTCTTTTCCTGATTTACGGTACCCGGAGTTGGGACAGAGGGAAGGGAGCGCTGTGTGGGTGTAGGTGTATACCCTAAAGGACTTTGATATTTTAGTGGTGGCGTTAGGCCTGAATAGCATTAAATAAACATTTTGTTTCCTTTTCACAAATCTCTGGCATTAAGAGATGTGTTTCCAATTGGCGGCGGACAGAAGGGCCCAGTAGATTTTAGTATTTTGTTTTCGGGAGGGGCCCCTGTTGTATAGCAGTTTTGGGCATCCCTAAGTGGGCCAAATATTGTCTGCCCCTCCCTCGGACCTCCTCCTCTTGTTCGGTAACACTACTAGTTTACATTCGTTTTTAATTCCTTTAGTGTGTACTTTTGACATTTTAACACGCACATTAAAGTTAATTCTCTGGCTCTTTCTTTTTCTTTCCCCCCCCTTTTTTTGGCCTTTAGAGAAGGCTTTACTTTTTTATGTGATTTCATTAATATGTTTAAAAGATGTTTTTATGTTTATCCAGCATTTTTAGTTGTGCCGTGGGAGAGTTGGCCAGGGTACGTAGTCTAGTCTTTGATATCAGCCAAAATAAAAGCCTTGCATGGATTTTGTTTTCTAATTTAAAGTATAATTTTTATTTTATTACAAATGCAGTAAATAAACACCCTAGGAAGTTAGAAAATACATATAAGAAAATAAAAACATGTTATTCCTATCATTCAGAGATGATCCCCTTTATTCAGTGCCTTAGGGTTTATTGTTCCATTTCTGTGTGTGTGCACATGCCCACGTGTGTGTGACATATGCTATACCTACAGACACATTTTAAAGCCAAAATGAGATCATGATCACTCCTGCTGGTAGTAAGGTGCTTTTATCAGTTAGTGATCGCCACCTTTCCACGGCCATACATTTATTTGTATTTTATCTTCTACACAGTCCCTGTTAGGGACTTTCCCTTTTCCAGTTTCTCTGATTGTCTCTCAAATGGCCAGTATAGTTGGTTTGCTCAAGTCTGACCCCAACTCAGGACCACCCACCAAACCTGGCTATTGAACCCCTGAGCCTCAGGCACAGTCCTGTGTTTGTTTTCACGGTCTAGACATTTTGAGCTGACCAGGCCAGCTTTCCCGTAAGATGTCTACTTTTTGGATTTGTCAGATTTGTCTCTCAAGGTGTCATTTAACTTGATTCTCCCCCCACCTCAATTTCCTATTAAATAGAAGTTTATTCTATAGAATTAACAGATATTTGAAATTAGAAATTATCATGGGTGATGTTAAATACCTCACATTGCATTCAGACACATAATATCTCATAACACCATCAGTGAGTTTGGCTACTAGGTCATGATATAACCACTTGATTCCTCCATGGCAAAATTACTAATGTTTGTCTCTGACATTAGCAGGCAGTCTGTGTGGTGCTACTTGGGCATTATATGACTAGCTAATTTCCATCAACTATATACTCAGTGGTTTAACATCATTTGAACATCCTACCTTGGGCCAGCAGTTTCACAGGGACTTGCAAATGCTGACTCTCCAATTCTTTTATTTCTTCTCATATCATCTGACACTCTCCTATAAAGCAAAGCTTTCCTTCATCAACCAGATGAGTGACTTCTCTGAAATACTATTTTTACTGGGAAGGCTTGATAAAGGCTGACTTCTTTCATTTTAATGACAAATTTTCAAAGTAAGTTACAGCAGATTGTGAAGCAAGGAATGTTTCTCTTTTGTGGTATTGTTATGGACTGATCTGTTTTTACTGATTCATTATGTTTCAGTCCACTGTGTTCAGTATCCTTTTTTGTTGCTCAGATTGTCATGGTTTGGACATTGGGGTCTTCTAGGCATGCCAGAGCTCAACACTAGAAAGAGTGTTTTACATTTTATTAAAACTAAGGTAATCGTTCATTGTGTGATGCATCATTTTATGCTTCACTGAAAAAATAAACCACAACTAATTTACATATGAATTGCCATTAATTACAAGATCAATTCTGATTTTAGAGATGTTAAAATGTAACAAAAAAGTGAATCTTAGATTTAATATATTTTATTTTAAAAATTCATGAGCTTATATTGATAATTTGAACTTCATTTTTTAAAGCCTCACCCAAAGATATATTTATCGATTTGAGAGAGAGAGGAAGGGAAAGACAAGATATCATTGTTCTACTTTCCTTTCTGCTGAGCATCACCTATCTCTCCCTTTTCCTTCCTTTGTAGGATGTTACACGTCTTCTAAACCTTCCTGTCCATGCTTCAAAATGTACTTTCCCCAAATCTCTCTTCCAGCTTCTACTAAACTTGCTGATGTGCAATTTTTGCAAAGATACTCAGAGCCTGATAAGATGGGGTCAGGGAACACGAGGGACCTGGGGTTCTTCCTAGGGTCTGAGGAGTTTCTTCACTTCCAAGTTATCTAGGGCTGAGGACAAGAAGGCCCTGCTTTTGCCCGGGAGGGAGTATGACCTGTCGTATTCCAGTAACCTCAGAACAAAGCATCTTTGCTCTGCAAACATATCTATGTCTATTCTTTTGTATTTTCTACTGCATTATTTGTTCTTATTTTTTCTGCTAAATATTTTTGGAGAAATATCAAACTTGAATTAGCTGAATTAAGAATAAAGGAGATCTGCATCATGCTAGAGAGCTCAGGATGTCCCTTGAAACCATACATAGTCCCAAAGTGACCACCTCCAAGCTGGAAAATGCAAGTATTTTGTGCAACTGAGACAAGGATAGTGAGCAGAAAGTCTGGGGGGTGGAAGAGTTGTGCCTTCGTAACCCAGGATATTTCTTTATACTATACTATTTTGTACTCATGCTACTGAATCTATTTCCTTAGAAGCACAGGCAATGGAAGGCAACCTAGAAATGTCCATGTGTGTTTGCAGCTGTTGACTTTGCATCTAAGTTCAACAAACCTGTCTTCTTGGGAGATTTAATATAAATCAACCTTCTAGATTGTGTGACTTTGTAAAGAAAATCAGACTACCACAAGAAGAGGGTAACTTATGTTTTGGGAACTCTGGTTATAAATGAGACATCCTTGAAATTACATCATTATTGCTTTTAAAAATTAATTCCATTTCCTGAAAGAATGAGCTAAAGAATTCAAGCAATTCTAAAGCATATGGAGGGGAAACCAAGTTCTCAAGAAAAGAAAATTGCTAGAAGGTGAAATATGCAATTTGACAGCATGCACACATTACATTGTCATAAATGCTTCAGACTGCTTAACATCAAACTGTAGGAAATGTTTTGACACAGTATAGTAGTTTGGAAGACATGACAATTGATTAATGTAGTACTTACCGGGATAGTTTCTAAGAAATGAATTAGATTTCTTGAATCTGGATGTGGTTTAAGCTGAGTATTAACTATTTCAGTTCACTAGGGTAGCATTTGTTACACTGAAGCAATAATGGAATAAGACTCATTTTAGTGGGTTTAGAGAATTAAAATGCCAAGGTAGGTCTATTTGACTAGAATGGTTTCAGGGTCACTTAACCAAATTATTAGATATCTGTAATAGAAACAGATTGGGGCAGCTGCTGAACTTAGAGTAACATTGTGGTGTTCATTTCTAAGCCATGCCTTTAAAAAATATTTTATTGTTTATGTTATTACAGTTGTCCCAGTTTTCCCCCCTTTGATCCTCTCCACCTAGTGCCAAGCCCCCCATATTCCCTCAGGCAATCCCCACCGTTCTCCAAGTCCATGGTCATGCATATATGTTCTTTGTCTAATCCCTTCATCTTCTTCTAACCAGTCCCCAACTCTCCCCTCCCCTCTGACAGCTGTCAGTGTCTTCCATGTTTCTTAGTCTGCTCCACATTTTGCTTGTTACTTAATTTTGTTCATTAGATTCCTCTTATAAGTGAGATCATGTATTTGTCTTTCACTGACTTTAAGCTATCCCTTCTTGATGGAAGTCACTTCTTTCATGTCAGCTCTCCATCAAGTCCAGTGTGGGTCCCAACTCTCTGCAACTGTGATCCATTGAAGTGTAGGTGCTTGAGTTAAATGAGTTTTAGTAACTCACCTCATTAGCTCCAGTAATTGGTGGGGAGTGGCATTGAACTGGGGTTACACCTGTTCTGGTTTGCTCAGACTTTTCCAGCTTCAAAATGGAAAGTCCCACATCCCAGGGAACTTTCTCAGTCCTAGGCTAACTGGGGTGTTTGGTCATCCAATATTTAACCAAAGCTGGCCAGAGTTCTTCCCTAGGAGATTTGGACTGAAAATGGAGTCTTAACATTTCTTGCCACAAAACTGTAAAGATGTAAGTCCAAAGTAGCTGGCAGCTCTGCTTCCGACCTCACAGCCCAGCTCCTCTGAGAGAGTAAAGTCCACTGTGGAGAATAAGAGAGAAAGCGAGTCCTCAATCGTTTGAGTTCCTGGTTCCATCTCTCCCCACCTTTGGCAAGGACGATGTGCTGTGTGAGCCTATGAGCCTCTCCCTTCCATCCAGACTTATTTTTACTCCCCCCCTTTTTTGTTATTGTTCAAGTACAGTTATCTCCATCTTCCCCCCACCACCCTGCCCACCCCAGCCACCCCTACTTCCCACCCTTGATCCTACCCCCCTTTGGTTTTGTCCACGTGTCCTTTATAGATGTTCCTGAAAACCACTCCTCTCTTTTCCCCTCATTATCCCCTCCTACCTCCCCTCTGGTTACTGTCAATTTGTTCTTCATTTCAATGTCTCTGGTTATATTTTGCTTGCTTGTTTGTTTTGTTGATTAGGCTCCACTTAAAGGTGAGATCATACAGTATTTTCCCCTCATTGCCTGGTTTATTTCACTTAATGTAATACTTTCCAGTTCCATCCATGCTGTTGCAAAGGGTAGGAGTTCCTTCTTTCTGCTGCTGCATAGTATTCCATCATGTAAATGTACCATAGTTTTTTGATTCACTCATTTACTGATGGGTGCTTAGGTTTCCTCCAGCACTTGGCTGTTGTAAATTGTGCTGCTATGAACGTCGGGTGCAGAGGTTCTTTGGGCGTGGTGTTTCAGTCCTCCAGACTTTTCTAATTTGGTTTCTGTCCATTGCAGCCAAAGAATCCCAATTTAAAATTTGTCCCTAGATAAGACCAGGAGTTTCTGACTTTTAATCTTTTTTGTCATAGTTTTCCTTAGTTTTATAAAACTTACAAAACAAGAAGTAGAAGCATTTTTAATAGCAATTGAAATATAGATCAGGAAGAATGTGAGAGGACTTGAAGGCTAATTTTCACAGACAGGGCAGAATTCCTTTCTACAAAACACCTGGAACAGTTTGGTATACAGCAGGGCCTCAAATACCATTGTTTTGTTCCGTTCCATGCAATTTCATTATAAAATTGATAAGAAAAAAAAAGGATTCCTGGCCAGGGCCACTGTCCGTGTGGAGTTTTCAAGTTCTTCCTTGAAGAAGGAAGAAGACCTTCAAGTCTGCGGGGGTTTCTCCAGGAGCCCCGCATCCCAAAGATGCGCACATGGGTGACCTGGCACGTCTCCGTCGTCCCAGAAGGACCGAGTGTGGGCTGTGGGTGGCCCTGCTGTGGGAGGCGTCCTGTGCAGGGTGGGGCGCACCCTGAGCTCTGGCCGCCTGCGCCTCTGAACTGGAATCAGCAGGTTGGAAAAGCATCTTCTTTCTTCTTTTTATCAATATTTCTTTAAAAATCTTACTTAAATATATGCATAGCTCACATTTATTTCAGTGTTTAATATTAGAAATATTTGGGGTCTTTATTTAGAAGTTTTGGTGGTATGTTTGTGACCACGGAAACATGCCATAGGAACTTACCTTTTGTTTATATTAAGTAATGTATGGTAAAACTGGTTACATTGTATGTAGCTTTGCTTAAAGTCACAGTTTCCAAGAACCTTTCAGCGATGTTAGGTGAGGACTGAACTTCACTCTTCTACTCCTTTCACTGGTCATGGATCTTCATGGCTTGTCAGGCCTCTCACGTCTGGTGGACCGAGGGCCTGATGTGGGGCGTGGCCCGTCGAGGCGCTGCCCCTGTTACTGACTTCTGTTGAATGGATGCGTGTTTAACTGACCTTAACTCAATCATCATGATCCCATAGTCTTAATGTCACAGTTGGGTTTTGGAAGAGAATCTTAGAAAATTCTATAACCAGATGATTAAGGAGCAGGGGACCATCTTGTAACCACAGTGTACCATGCATATTGTGTTATAGCGCAAATACATGTTGGTCATTTACGTTTTATAATTCTTACTTTTGGTGTTTAAGAAAGAGGCTTTATTTGGACCTAGGGTCGTGTAGGGTGTATAAGATCTGTCCACAGGTGTTCTTTGGAAAAATAAAACTTTCTCTTATAACTTGTATCTTTCTGCTCTGGAAAAGAGCTGTCTGTCCACTTAGTCAACAAAAGTTGTCCAGGTGCCTACCCTGCACATAGATGTTAGAGTTACCCAACAAGGGACCAAGGGGGGCAATTATTGGCCCACCCAGGGACACCAAAAACTGTTACCACACACACACACACACACACACACACACGCACACACGCACACACACAGGTTTGTTTGTCCGCCACCTTAGGAAAGATGTCTCTCAATGCCAGAGATTTGTGAAAAGGAAAGGAAAGGTTTATTTAAAGCTATACAGGCTTAAAGTAGTGACCCAATGTCCCCATTAAAATATCAAAGTCCTTTCTGATACCCACAGATGCCCACAGTACTTCCTTCTCGCCCTGCCCTAATTCAGGGTACCATAACTCTGGAAAAAAAACACACGTCCATGTTTCAGGCCACTGGCACCATCAGCTGTATTGCCATCCAGGCAGGATCTCTAATTAGTCCAAAACTATGTGGCACCCTCTCACGGCTTACTGGCAAAGAGTTCTTTCACCCTTCTTCCGGGCAAAGTCTCTCCTGCTTCCCAGGCCACACGGCCAAAGGGAGCACCCCAAAGCCGTGTGGTCCTCTTCTCTCCACCAAAGCTGCAGGAAGGCCGGGGGTCACTACTCTGCCAAAGCCGAGTGGTGGTTCTCTGCTAAAGCTGTGCGGTGATTCTCTCCACCCAACCTGTGGAGGTCCCCACTCTGGCCAAAAGCACATGGCTCTCTCCTCAATGGCTGCAGTCTGGGTTTAAATCCCTGTGTCAGTCTTCCCCTACAGCCCCATTTCCCACTCTTCCCACAATCCGTTACACCTGCCAGCATTCCTGTATCCTTCCAGCTTTACTGGGCTGCCGTGGTGAGTCTGGGCAGGTGTGGCCCCATGTTGTGGAGTCTTCTCCAAGCTCTCATGCAGGTGCTGTCACCTGGGGGACCTGCCCCCAGTTACATCTTGGTCAGGGGGAGGGGGGAGAAGTCCCTTTCCAACTTCCTGGCTCAAAGCATGGCCACAGCTATTTAACATTTCTATGCAACCAGTTAAAGGTTACAGATATTTTAAATGACCATGCCAGAGGTTAGCTGTAAAGCTGTGGCTGTGCAAAGCTGTGGCTGTACAAAACAGCTCTCAATGGCCCTGCTCCATTTGTCCCTTCTCCCAACTCACTCCTGTTGGGGGCGGGTGAAGGGGTGAGGACATCTTGTATGTCTTTCTAATATTTCCTAGATACCCTGAATCCTGGACCCCATTCCAAATCCCTATTTGGCGCCCCCCTGTCGGCTGTACGCTCTTACATTAGGAGCCTGCAATTACCTTACAGTGAGTCTAGGGTGTAGAAGAGGTTGTGGGTTGGAACCTTGTAGTTGCAAGTAACAAAATGTGCTACGCTAACTGCCTAAATTGGAGGCTCTTTGTTTGTATAACAGAAAAAGTGGACTGAGCTCCCCGAGTCCCACATTGTTACACTGGCCTGGCTGCTCTCTCCACTTTCCCTCCTGTTGTGACTTCTGTCCCAGAAAGGCCCCTCCCCCACCCCGGGGGGTGGGAAGCTTCCCAGACTGAGTCTCCCCTCATCCCAGGATGGGGCAGGGGATGGGGAAGGAAACAGATGGCCCTCCCCCATGAGCCATTCCAGTTGGAGTGACCTTGTTCACCCTAGCTCTGATGTTCTGTGCAGATTCCCACCCACAGCATTGCTGCCACTTGAGGGCTGTAATAGGCTGAAGATTACCATAGACTTGGATCCCATCCTCCACCCTGGAGCCAGTGTGAGAACCCCAGAAGGTGTGAGAGTTTTCCCAAAAGGAGGAAAAAGGAGGCATGTTTGGTAGACGGAGAAACAATTAACAAACATTTTCTACACAGGGTATCCTGCTGAGTGCCTTCTGGGTTATGAAGCCTTTTCCCACTGGAGTGTAAGCAGTGAAAGGCTGAACTGTATCAGTGTAAAAAGGTTTTTTTTTTTTGCATGACTGACTTGCTGGCTCCTGTACTTATGCTATTCCGTGCACTGAAGAGCATAGAGTTTGAAATCCACTTGTAACTGGTGCTGCAGCTCCACGGAAGGCTCTCCCTGCTCTGTTGCCCTCCTGTTGCAGGGGTGCAGAAGGAAGGGGTTGGGGATGTTGTGTAAAAGATGGGTCCTCCCAGCCCCAGGTTTTTTGAGTCAGATTCCGGGAGGAGGATTCAGGGAGTTTAAAAGAAATGCCAGGTGATGGTGAAGGGTGGGAAGATCCACTAAGGTTATCTTCTATTGTCTACAGGGGTGTCAAACTCATTTTGACTGGGGCCGCATCAGCCTCATGGCTGCCTTGAAAGGGCCAAATGCAGTTTTAGGTCTGTATAAATGCAACTACTCCTTAACTAGGGGCAAGGAGCTGGGCACTGCCGCAGGGTAGAAACAAGGTGCCAGGCCGGATAAAACAAGGTGGAGGGCTGGATTTGGCCCTCTGGGCCTTGTGTTTGCCACCTGTGGAAGAGAGTCATTCTGCCTCCTTGAAGCCTGGCGTTCCCTGCGCTGCCTTCCCGCCAGCCCACTCATGGTTGCCTTGCTGGTCTTCCTTGGCTGTCTCCTCTGATGCCAGCTCTTTCATCCTGTGTCACACCTCTGTAGCACCTGGTCACTTTCCTCACCAGGTTTCGAGGGAGGTGTAGGCAGGAACAGTGTCTTCTAAGTGCTGGATTTGGTGACAGTGGAGAACAAGAGGAATTCTGAGAGGTGAGGGCGTGGTGAGGCCCCCTCACGTCTGCCCAAGGGGGCAGGTTCTTTTCACCCGGGGCTATCGAAATGGACACAGGCAGAAAGCATGAGAAATAACCCTTGTTTATTTTTCCCAGAAACCTTATATTACTATTTCTGGGTATGCTTATAAGGTATGTCATATACAGTGTGGTAGTACATGTATATAGTTAATAAATATATAAGTGTAGTTATATATTTGTACATATACTCCGTATATTGAGAACTCCATTTTTAATAATTCTTAAAAAGAGTGGAGCATGAGATGAAAAGTTATAGGAGACTATTGGGTTAGATCATTGTATTTCAATTCTTTGTAACAGCAACCAGCCCAAAGGTCTGTATTTTACAATGTGATCCTGCAAGTGTGTGGGTGGCTGTTGTATCCACCCACACTGGTGGGGGTAAAAGCTTGAAGAAAAGGTGTTTGCCAGGGATCCTGCAATGATTTCTGCTGCTTTCCATTCTAAGTGATTAAAAATACTCTTCTCACTCTTGACTCCTTAAGTTGGTTTTGACCCTTGCCCTCATGGGCCACATCGTGTAGCTGGGGACACTCGGATGTGGACAGTGAGGGGCCTGCTTGCAGGAGGGTAGTTGATTTGGAGCCTTGAGGTCTGTCTCCTGATGAAGAGCCTGTGAAACACAGCTCCCAGGCCTCAGTCCTGGGAACCCTGAGACCCGTGGTGGGCGAAGCTGAGACAGTTTGACCTTGACCATGTGAATGATGAGGGATGGGCTTCTAGAAAAGGGGAGCAGAGGGCAGGGGTGGGTGGAAGGAGAGGAGGTTTGTGGGAGGACAGCTACAAGATCGGTGTTTACTAAAAATAAAGCTAGCTAGGGAGGCCTGAGCCAGAGCATGCAGTCAGGTGAAGGTCTTTTGGTCAAGGTGGAAGGCAGTAATTTATCAGCCCTATTAAGCTGCGTCAGCCTTACCATAGTCAGTCACCTGAAAACTTTTAGCACAGATTCCTGCGGGCTGAGTCTGTCGGCCTAAATTTACTGCGATCCCAAGCACACTGTAGGAGGTGTGTCCATCTTGCTTTATCCTTGTTGGGGAGTAAGGGCTGGAGATGAAGACGATACTGCCCAGGCAATATCAGGTGGGTAGGGGTCCCACAGGGGTGTATTTCCCAGCAAACAGCCCTGAGCCTTGAGGACTTGCCTGGGAACACTGTGGGCTCCTGGTTATTCCTGACCTTGATGTTTTTCCCTCCAACTAGGATGGCTGGCAACTGAGTCGAGACTAAAGACTGTGTTCGATTTCTCCAAATTAATGCCCAGGTGTGACCTGCTTCTGCTCCCTCATCTACCATTAGAAAAAAAGAAACTTGGCGATTGCCCAAAAATGACAGAAAGAGTTTCTTCACAAATTCCTGAAAGCCACTCAATGACCTGCTTCACTTCCAATCACTCCGTGCTGGGCCACTATTGTAGTTGATGGGTATTCCTGGACGCTGTGACTTCCCTCTGGAAGCAGTCATATGAAAATAGTATTCCATTTTGGACTTCATGAGGGCCATAACTTTTAAGCAGACTTAAAATCATTTTGCAGTAGTAATTCTTGTGTGGCAAACCATGTGCTTTCTGAAATGAAAGTCTTGACTGACGGGTAAAATTGGCCGTCAATAACCAGCCCTGGGAGGCTGGCAGGGGGTGTTAGAGAGGGGTCTTAATGCTCTAGTTTTCATTAACTAGTCACCGCGGCAGGAGTTTATTAAAGTGCAAATAGGAAACTCTTGGTTAAAAGGTCTGGCTGTGATCCAATTAATATATTCACTTTTAATAGTGGGGCCCCAGGCTAGGAAAAAAGCATTAACTCAGAAAGGTGTGTGTGGGTCCGTCTGGGTCCTACCTCCTGCGCTTCCAGGTTAACCTGGAACATTGATGCCAGGCTTGGGCAGTGCCCTTGGGTTCACCTTTCATAACTTCTCAGAGGAAGGCAGGGGAGGCAGCATGGGATTTGCTCTTTTTGTAGTCCGGAGGATTTCCACCATCCCCAGGGTGGTGAGTTTCTTGCCAGTTGACTTGATCAGCCAGGGGAGGTCGAAAAGTGTAGGGTGTATTGATTGTCTTTGACTTTTGAGAAACAAGACAAAGGTGCTTTTCTGCTGATGGCTAAAAGTAATTACAACACAGGCTTGCTGGGCTTTCAGCATCTTAAACAAAGCAATGCCTTGGGTCTCCTAGGAAATCAAATAGAATCTAAGAACAAAGACTCAACCTGGGAAGAGCTCCTTTTCTGGTCCCAGGCTGATCTCACTTCTGCAGGTGAGACTTCTGATGATGCCAAGACCGATGTTTTCCTTACTATTGGCTTTCTCAAAGACATGGGACTTGTGGGGTGATTGAGTTCTTGCTTAAGCCCACCCTGAAGCAGGACTTGATGTTTCTTGGGGTTCCCTCCTTACAGATTGGTTTGAGCATGCATTAACTAGAAAGGCATATTTGGCTGCAGGTTTTCTTGAGGAGATAGTGGAGAACATCCATCTCACTGTGTACACAGCAGAAATGCAATTAGATCCCCATTGGACACTGTGGTCCCTGTCCATGTTCTTCTCTGCAAGCTGCTCCCAACATGCCCTCTGCAGTTTCCCTCTATTTTCTGGAACCCCTCTGATTTGGCTAGCAGCCTGCAGGCTTGATACAGGGTGCAGCCAGGGGGCCCCCCAAAAAAAAGATTTAGAAAGGTGTCCAGAATTCAAAGTGTATAGAAATATTGGAGAGACATATAAGATGTCCTCACCGCCCCCCCCCCCCCGGGGGGAAGGGATGAATGGAGCCAGGCCATTGAGAGCTGTTTTGCATAGCAACAGTTTTGCAGCTAACCTCTGGAATGATTATTTAACATATCTATAACCTTTAACTGGTTTCATAGATATGTTAAATAGCTGTGGCCAGGTTTGGAGCGAGGGAGAAGGTTGTGGCAGGGACTCAAGATGGGAACTAGGGGCTGCTCTCCTGAGTGAGAAGAGCTTGGACTCAGAATGTAACTAAGGGCTGCTCTCCTGAGTGAGAAAGACTGGGACTCAGGAGGATGTAACTAAGGTCTGGACTCCTGAGTGAGAAGGGCTTGGACTCAGGAGGTAATGAGGGGCTCCGCTCCAGAGTGAGAGCGCCTAGGTGAGAGCTTGGAAAAGATGGGCTCCAGGACATGAGGGGATAACTGCCCAGGTGAAAGGGAAAACCAGGCAGCTTTTCCAGAATGGAGATCCCTGCAGCCAGGTGAAGAAGAAAGCCACATGCTTTTGGTGGAGTGCGGACTCCTGCAGCTTTGGTAGAAGAGGCCCACGCAGCTTTGGGGTGCCCCCTTTGGCCACGGAGCCTGAAAAGCAAGAGAGACTTTGACTGGAACTGGGTACAAAGAACTCTTGCCAGTGGACCATGAGAGGGTACCACAGTACTTTGGATTAACTCGAGATCCTGCCTGCACGGTGACATAGCTGACGGTGCCAGCGGCCTGCAACACAGACGTGTGCTCTTTTCCTGATTTACGGTACCCGAAGTTGGGACAGTGGGAGAAGGGAGCGCTGTGTGGGTGTAGGTGTATACCCTAAAGGACTTTGATATTTTAGTGGTGGCATTAGGCCTGAATAACATTAAATAAACATTTTGTTTCCTTTTCACAAATCTCTGGCATTAAGAGATGTCTTTCCAATTGGCGGCGGACAGAAGGGCCCAGTAGATTTTAGTATTTTGTTTTTGGGAGGGGCCCCTGTTGTATAGCAGTTTTGGGCATCCCTAGGTGGGCCAAATATTGTATTGCCCCTCCCTCGGACCTCTTGTTGTTCGGTAACAGGCTCACTCAGCAAAGCTGCAGCAGGCAGCTGAACGGCTCCCATCTGTTCACGGCTCCTCCCTGCACCCCTTGGGTACTGGCTGGTTCTTCTCATCTGGCTCAGTCTGTGTCCTGAATTGCACTCCTCTTGTCGTCTTGCTGGTTGGGTTTCACACTCCAACTGTATTCTGCCTTTTTGGATATGGGGCTTATAACCAGAATGCCTTGGCTGCTTCCTAAAAAACTCTCATCTTCCAACTTTAGGATGTGATCTGCCTTGCTACAAAGTTGGGGGCCTTGAGGGCCAACACATTTTGTCATCTTTGTTGGCAGTCCTGCTCTGATCCTGCCCCAGTCACTGGAAATGTCCTTTTACATTGTTCTTCAGGCCAAGTTCCCACTCGTACCCAGTCTCACTGATGAGACCTCTGTTTTGTCGCTGGGCTTTCATTTTTGCTACGACAGTGCACCTGTTAATCCAGGTCTCCCAGCCTGCCTCCCTGCTTTGTCTTTGGAATACTTTTCTAGATTCTTAAACTCCCCCTTGGTATTTGAAGATTTGCTACCAATAGCCCCTCTTCCCTGGCTCTGCCTGATTTCCCCCTCCAACCTGCCATTATTGCCTTCTCCAGATCACATGTGGTGGGCAAAATAATACTATTTTCCCCCAAGATGCCCATGTCCTAATCCCCGAAACCTGTACACATGTCAGGCTACATGGAAAAGGGGAATGATAGTTACAGGTGGAATTGAGGTTGCTTGTCAGTGTTGGGGAGAGGATGGGGGTTATCTGGGAAATCAGGATGATGTCATCTTGAGGTCTTTAATTTAACTACTTCTGTCAAGACCTTATTCCAAATAATGTTACCTTCTGATGTTCTAGATGGACATATATTTGGGGTTATACCATTCAACCATTGCATTATCTGAACAAAATAGAGAATACCAATGAGGAAGGAGTCCAGGAGGATGTGACAAGCTTAATTAGCAAATGCAGCAGTGTCTGTGGAATATCCAGATGGAGAGTGCAAACGGTCTATGAGTTGGGAGCTCAGAGAAGGGGATTTGGGTATCATTGACCATGTTTGGTAGCTGAGGGTAGGTACGATCGTTCAAGGACAGCATGTATAACAAGAAAAGTGGTGGGCTGATAGTGGACCCTCAAGGAATGTCAACAATTAAGGAGATAATAGAGGAGTCTGGGTCCACTAAGCATACCAAGAAGGGGTGGGAGGAAAACCATGAACCAGTGCTGTTACTGGGACAAGGGGATAGAGCATTTCAAGGAGAGTCTCCAAAGTCAAGGATAGCAGTGAAACTGTTCTAAGGTACGTGTGGACTTGGATTAAAGAGCCTGTCCTTTTTGTCCTGTTTTGCCTGGTGAGGCAGCTTGTTTGTTTCTGTAGTGACAATTATTAGTAATGGGTAACACAATGGACAACGACTTGGCTGTGAGTAGGCTGCCCTGAATTCTGGTTGTAGCATTTGAATTTCAAGATAATTACTTTAAATGGGTAGGGCAATACCCTGAACAGATCTAATTTCCCCTTACAAACTTCTGTCTGCTCTAATGCTCTTAATTATCATAATTATAAGGTTGTTTGAGGGTAAAAAGTGACAGGAAACAAAATTGTAGGAAATTAGTTACAACAATATGCAGTTTAGGGCAGAAAAGTGGGGGCACGATTTTATGTCATTGTCTGAGACAAATTACTGGGCTGCACGGATTATTGATCTGCAATGATATTTCTCACGAAGATTCAAGGCAGTGGTCTTGCACGCTCTGGGTCGATTGGTCATGGTTTGTTCCTTCAGTCCCAAATTAATTGGCAGAGTCTCAAGTGTTTTGTACATTCAGCTCTCTTTGAATTAAGTTTCCATAATCCTTAAATTCATGGTACTTTCTCCTTCCCACTTAGGAAAGAACCAGAAATCTTGTTAATTCTGAAAGGTGGCTCTATCTATCGAAGGCTGTCTGCAGCCTTTTTTGTTGGCTTTAGGTCTGAGTTTGATGCACCCAGAACTTAATTAAAACTCAGTGTATTTGTTGGGATAGGCTGGGTTTTGCTGCAGTAAGAAATAACCTTCGCATCTAAGTGACTTAACTGCAGACTTATTCTCTCTTACTCATACTTCATATCCAACATGGTAAGTAGATGCTGCACCCACACAGTCATCAGGGGTGCAGGATGATATAGGCTACACCATCTTTTGGTGATGCCACATGGCCTTATAGGTGGTCAGCAGGGGAAGAGAGGCTGAGGCTCTTTGCTACCTTAGTCAACTCATTGGCCAGAAGCTAGTCTCATGGTTCTTTGGCCCTCAAATGCAAGGGCCTGAGATGTGCAGTCTTCCATTGGCCAGAGTGGGAGGAGAATGGGATATTGTGATGGTTAGTAATGTCCACCAGGGACTGGTGTAGAGAGAGTATCAGTGATCCTTACATTTCGGCACTGTTTAGTGTTTAAGGAACCCTCCCTCCTCACTGCAGTTCTGACTAGTTTTCCACAGTATCACTGGTTTGCCAGAGAACCCTGCCCAGGGAACTACCCAGTTTTGGATATGTATTTGCCAGACATGTTTGGAGTACCAAATGAGCCCATGGTACCTTGTCTGGAAACTTCCCTCCACAGAAACTTCCCTCCACCTGTGCCTAGGTGGTCTTTAAAAAATTTTTTAATTCAGTGACCCAATACCCCAATCACATGCTCTTTGTCATAATTATAACTGGATGACACAGAGGCTGTCATTAGCTGTGGGTCTGGGCACCTGCTAGGCAGATCCAAGTTTCCGATTCTCAGTACCACACACCAGAAAGCCTAAGTGCTTTTATGAGACAGAGTCCCCTGTCAGTCCCACTCCCTGGACTCATGTCCTTGTAGGAGAACCGGCCCACATGAAGTTTTCCAGAACAAAGCTTGGAACCCAATTCTCCATACTCCCTCTTTGGTTGTCTCTCAGTATTTTTCTTATTATTATTCTAATTATTATTCTGTTAACTTTCCAATTAATGGAAAAGATGATTTTTTTCCCACAGAACATTTTTTTTTGGTAAGGGAAAAATTTGGTTAGTGAGAACTATGATTGTGCAAAATGACTTGATATTCAAGAAGGGCCCCAGAGGTGACCCCACCCACACCGCTCACAGGGTTTGCACCAAACCTCTGCAGTGATCTGTATGACTGTGAGTATGGTGTGTGACAGCCGCAGGGTTTCAGCTTTCCAAAGTGTGAAATTTGGGGGTTGGTCTTGATTACCTAAGAAGTGTCCAAACCTCTTATTTCCAAGTTTCTGTGATTCTTTACAATGTGGGAAAGAGAAAGAGAGGTTGGGGAGTTTGCCCCAGACTTACAAGCTACTAAAAAAGTAGGCCCCCACCTCAGAATTGTAAATTCAGTGTGCTTGCAACATTCTAAGGGGTTAACTAGTTTAACTTTTAAAGACTTGACTTCTAACTGAGGCGTTAATTTCATTGTTATTCAAAACACAACTCAAATCAATATTTGTCAGGTATAAAGGGCAACATGAGAAAAATAATTTTCCAAAAGGTCCCTGGACTCTCAGTACAAGTCCTGATGAAGGCTATATTTAGAATACTCATGGGCTCCATTTGCTACGATGGCATCTCTCTCTCTCTCTCTCTCTCTCTCATATGGTGACCTTTATATTTATAATAGATATGTTTCCAATATTTTTATCTTAGTAGCACAACAATATGAACTCACTCATTTTTTTCCCAGACAAGATGCCAAGATTTTATCATGGGGAGTAAGTGCCCAGCTCATCTGAATTATCTGGGGGAGTCTGAGGGAAACAGTTGGTGGGCAAGGTTGGGGGAAGGTTGGAGATTGTTGGCCGGGGCAGTTGGGACTGGGACTGCATTAGAGAAGGGCACTGGGAGTATGAGTTTGATTTGGATTTCTCTGTACAGAAGGCCGTAATAATTCAGACTGTGACTGGGTGGTGAGAGGAATATATACTGCAATTTTATTTGAGTTGGCTCTTGAGAGCACAGACTCAAAGGGTAACTAAGATTTTAGCGGTGATATTTAACCCATGCTTAGGGAGACCCTACTTGAACCCCTTTCCAGCAATTTTCCTCCCCACCAAGGGGGGAGTATGTGGGCAAAAAAGCAGTGACCACCTTTAGCCCTTAGCTTACTTTGTAGACCTTGTACTGGGTATCAAGGCCCTAGAATTCCTTGTCCAAACAGCCCTGATCCAGCTTTCCAGGCCTGTACTGGTGTCTGTCTTCCTTAGGTTTGTCCCTTGGAGAGTGACCCACCCCACTGGGGCATTTGTCACCAGGCCCCATGGTGGCTGAGGTTTTTCTGGTTAAAAGAATAAGGTGTAGTTGGAGCGTAGATGTGAGAGCGGGGATATCCAAACATATACATGAGCAACTTTGAGAAATTAAAGAAATTTTAAAGTTCAAGTTGGCCTTTCAGGTTATTTGAAGGTGAAATTGAGATGGTAGTAGAATAGAAAATAATTTATTAAAAATTTGTTGGTTTGATGAATAACTTGTATCTATTTAGACACAAAGCTCTCGAGCCTCCACTGTACTCTTGTCTTGGGCCCTGAGAATGATGGGGGTGGGCCTCTGATTCAAAATGCTTAAAGAGGTAAAGGCGCTTCAGATGACCTCTTACACTCTTTAAGTACTTCTTTGCATGTAAATAGTTGATGCATTTATCACATGTATTGTCAGCTAGTGACTAAATTTGATTCTTAAAGTCCTCTCTATCAATGTATGTTTTTCAGCCTATACGAGGTCTGTCCAGAAAGAATCCAGCCATCTACTATGGAAAATAGAGACATTTATTGAAGCTCCAAGATACAAGGCACATTGTACACAGGACAATGACACCTCAGTCCCCTTCAAACTAGGCACCTTGGGACTTCACACAGTTCTCCCAATCACTACCAGCTGCCATGGTATCTTCCTGAATCTCATAGACAGTCTGAAATCTCTTCCCTTTCAAAGGTGATTTTGGTTTTGGGAAAAGTCAGAAGTCATAGGGTAGCAAATCTGGGGTCTAGGGAGGCTGAGTCACCTGGCTGATTTGATGTTTTGCCAAAAAATTGCATGAGACATGACACATGAGCAGGTGCATTGTGGTGAGGAAGCTGCCAATGACCAGCTGCCCGTAGCTATGGTCTCCTGAATCATCTGAATAGTTTCCATGGAGGAATGTTCCGGCTTCATGCAAAACTTAATGCAGGTTTGTTGCTCTGCTCACTTAGTCATTTTGAATGCAATGGTCATGCAGTGTACTTGCTCACTCAATAGCATCTACCACCTCACTGAATAGTACAGTGAGGTCATCATTGTTCACACATGAGCATTCCAGTGCACTCTCCTTGGCTGCCAGGTTACATCAATGTCATGCAAACCATTCTCGTGATATTAACAATGTTTGGACTTTTTCCTGGTAGTTTCTTCTTAAAATTTATTGGGGTGACATTGGTTAATAAGATTATATAAGTTTCAAGTGTATAATTCTATAATTCATCATATGTATATTACATTGTATGCACACTAATTAAAGTTCAATTATCTTCTGCACCATATATTTGACCCCCTTTACCCTTTACTACCCCTTTACCCCCTTCCCTCTGGTAACCACCATGTTGTTGTCTGTGTCTATGAGTTTTTGTTTGTTTTTCTTGTTTGTTTACTTGTTGCTTTCAGTTTTATAGCCCACATGTCAGTGAAATCATATGGTTCTTAAATTTTCTGTCTGGCTTATTTTGCTGAACATGATATATCAGCTTGAATAGTTTCTATCTAAACTTGAAAATGGAATAGCTCCAAATAAAACAGTCTAGATCCTCTTTGGCAGCCTGTGTTCTCACCCTGTCCTGTTGGCAGGATGTTTTAGAAACTAAGACTTTGTGCACCAGGCTGACTCCTCTCTCAACTCCCCATTCCTTCTTCTCCCCACCTCCCCAAGCATCAGCTTCACTATCATGTCTGAGTCCTGAGAATTCTCCCAAAATTTCATGGTAGGAGAAGGGCAATAAAGATAACAGCTGACACTGATGATGGGCCAAAGTTATAGAATTTGTGGGGCCCAAATCAAAATGAAAATCCTGCACCCCTTGTTTAAAAATGACTAGGAATTTCAGGTAATGACCACAGTGCATTAAACCAAGCATGGGGCCTTCTAAGCATGGGGCCTTGTGACTGCCCAGGTAACAAGCCCATGAAGCTTGTTGTAGATAAACTTTTTAATGCTCAGAGTAATATTTTGAGGTATTACTATCCCCTTTTTACAGATGGGAATGCCGAGGTTCTTACAGAAGGATAAGTGCGATCAGTCTAAGGTCACAGGGTTAAGACGCAGCACAGCTGACTTTGGGATGCAGGTATTCTTGTTTCCAATATAGGCACTTAACTGGAACCCACACTTTCTCTCTAGGGATAGAATGCTGACCCCACACCTGCAGCCAGGTGTAGTAAAATGCCTTCGTTAGGTGGCTGGACTCTTCCTCTGACGTTTTTCCTGTGGCGTTGCTAGGTCGCCTGTATTCTTTGCCCCTAACATCACAACCTCCATTATGAAAACAAATCCCTAAAGCCAAGAATATGCTGACCCTCACCCTAGTGACTTATTGACTATATTCTTTCATAATTTGAGCATACCCTCTGGGGAGTTTTCTCTCACCACTCGCACACACAAACCAAGAGGCTTAATAAGGTTTTAAGCCAACAAAAATCAATCTCTTCTGTCCCAGAAGTGTTTACTGTTATGAGAATCAAATTTTCTCTATATCATTATAGTAACAAAATTAGATTTCCTTTAAAATATTTCACCTATTTTTGCCCATTTATTTGCTTTTATGGTTCTTTTTTTCATTAATCTAAATGTGTGAGATTTTATTCTAGATTGCTCCAGATTCTAAGCAATTGTGATAAGCAAGAGTTTATTGTAATCCGTTTTGATTCCCTTGGTGTTTGAATACACTCAACATGCAACAAGAGGGTCACCATGCAGAAATGTCTTTACCTGTTTTGTGAAAATGTACATCCTTTCCAATGAGTTTTGCCAAGAAGTTAATCTTAACATCAAGAAATATGGCTGGGCAATCGAAACAATGTGGCATGTTGTCCTTTGGGAGGGCGCCTCAGCAGCACTCTCCTCAAATACTTGAAGCTAAGCCAGACTATTACTAGAGCAAATAATCGACTAGTTTTGCAGCATTCATATCAGAAAACTTTTATGTTACATGTATCTCCTTTTTTTTTCATGTATCTCCTTTTTAATGAAGTTGGAATTTTGGGTAAGTCACTCATTAGAATAGTGACATTATTTGAGGCTCCATTTCCATGACTAATTGTAGGATGATAAGAGTGTATTTCATATGTTCAAGTCCTTTTTTCCAGTTCCTCCAGTTCACATGCTAAACAGTATCTATAAATTGTCTTGAAAGTTGAGGGAATGAAACCAGGAGCAAGGATGGAAGGAGAAAGGAAATCTTCTTGGGAAAGTTTAAAATAAATTAAGTAGATCTGATTAGTAAAAGAAGACAGCTACATTGCAAGAAGATGTTCAATGTTTTGTATAAATTATTTCATGTTGATTAAACAGTACACTGTAATTTCTTTTATAAATTGAATGGGCTACAGTGAAAAATGGTATTTGGTCCACCCTGAACAATAACTTCTCTCTGAAGACCTTTACTACTAACTGAGAATTTTAAATGAGGAAGGAATAACAATGCATGGTGTTGCTTAGCAAATATTATATGTTAGTAATAGAGACTCCAAATGTGTAAGTTTTGGGGCCACTTTCAAAGTGCAGATAAACTGATTACCTGGGGCCAAATTTAACAAATTTCCAAAAGTGGAACCTGTGCTGGTATCATTTTATTGATATATTTGTGCCAAGGAGAGAGATTTTTACAGTTATGAGGACTTGTGACTTGGGTTGTGGTTCTTGAATCAGTGCCCGCTGGGTGGCTAGAAATGGCTTTAACTGGGGAGCAAGATGATGGTGAAGGGAGGTCAGGGACTGGATGGGTTCCCGGCTTCATATGGTTGGTGGGGCCTTCACAGTTGTCTGTTGTTTTCTGTGGATGTAGGTTTCCTCCTAAAAGCAAAGGTGGGTGAAGGTTCTTGTTACTGTCCTCCAACCTCATTATCAAGTGTTGACAATGAAAGCAAGACTCAGAATGAATTCAGCCAGCGAACAAGCTTTGTTTAGCAAGGAGTACAAAACCTGTCCTTGGAAGCTCAGGGAAGGCTCAGCTGTCTGTCATTGCAGTCTCTGAAGGCCAAGACCACCTATCAGAATCTTTAGCAATTTTGTGGAATCCAAGACCTAATGGGGTCGTAAGCATGGTATCCAGACTCCTGTACTCTGCTCATGCTTGGGGAGCGGTGCCCAGGACATATTTCTCACCAATTCACAGAACTTGAAACTGTTCACTACGCCAACAAAAAATTATTTCTAGCACCATCTGTGCTCATTACTAAACCCTCTGATACAGTCAGCCTGTGACGGTTGAAGGCTCTGCACTGCGGGCCTCTGAAAAGGGTCTCTCAGATATGAAGGGACTGTCCCAGGGAGCACATTCCCGACCGGGGCATTTACAATGTGAGAGACCCACTCCCTGGTTGTAGATTAAGCCTGCTTCATGCACACGTGTGTATTTTACCTAATCTTAGGTCCCATCACCTGTGAGACGCACCATGTTTTATGTATCCCCAAGAAAGAAGTCCTTCCAGTAGAACTCACAGTGCTCATCACTTTAAATTATTGTTTTTTACTTATCGAAAGAGTCTTTTTAGATTAGACTTAGATTTTCACTATATGTTGAGCATGTTCATAGACTAAGAAGAAAAAAATATAGGTGAAGAATTGCTTCCAGTTTTCCTAACAAACAAAAATCCTTCGTATTCAAAACTTGACTTTTTTCAATCACTATCTTGACTTAAAAAGTCTTATTTTCCCCTTAACTCAGTGCAGTTCTTTGTGTCATTAAGGACAGCGATGCTGTACCTTTTCTTAGAGTAACTAAAAGCCATTGGTGCTGGCTCTTACTCAGCTCTGTCATAATGCAGACCCCACAGGGGTGAATCCAGGTCGTTAGGGCCCTAAAGTTTAAAAATGGGGAAGGATGCTTTAAAAAAAGAACATAAAATTGCAAACACAAAATTAGGCATAATCATGATTATTTGGAATAAGAAAAAGCCCTCTTATGTGTTGGGATATGTAAAACTCCACCCACAGATAGGTTTGTAGTACTTGTATTTTAAAGCGCTGGTACATGTTTGTCCTCTTAAAACAGAGGAATTCTAATAAGGTGTGTGATTTTCATAAAAAGGTATGGTTTGTTTCTAGTTGGTAACTAGAATTTCATTTTATTTTTGAGTTTCTCCAGAGACGAGCACTTCCATTTGCTTTTGGACTGATGACAACAATTTTGCATCTTTGTTGGCTGGAGGAAATTTGTATAGACTAGCTCTTGGCTCTGTACATCTCCAGCCTTGCTTTTCCTCCAGCACTCCTCTGTTTGAGATGTTGGAGCTGTATGAGTCTGCATCAGCTGCCATAACAAAACCCCACAGACAGGGCCACTGAAACAGGAGATTTATTCCTCACATTCATTGAGTTTGAATGGGCAAGGTCAAAGTGTCACCAGGGTTGGTTTCTCCTGAAGCCTCTGTTCTTGGATTGTAGATGACTATCTTCTTGCTGATCCTCACACAGCCTTTTCTCTGTGCATATTTATTGTTGGCACCTCTTCCTTTTTCTGTAATGGACACTAGTCCTTCTAGATTATGGTCCCACTCTTATGACCTCATTTAACCTTCACTACCTCCTTAAAGGCTCTGTCTCTAAGTATAGTTGCATTGGGGGCTATGGCTTCAGCTTGGGAATTTGCATGGGACACATTCAGTTCATTACAGGGGCCACAGATATGTTTGGGTTGGAGTATGACCTCCAGCCCTTCACCTTAATGCCACTTGGGATAAGGTGATGCAGTGCATGCTGGGGAATGCCTAGAAAACATCATTCCCATAATGAGATGGCTAGGGATGACTTTGTTAAACTTCTAAGCAACTTTGAGCTATGAAAACATCATCAAACCTTAACTACCAACAAAATGCCCTGTTTCTCCTGATTAACTTCCCCCTAAAAAGGGCTCTGAGAAGCCACAGCCACCTCACCACTACAAGACATGAAGAGAAAGAAGGTGGGGACACCTCAGAGGACAAGGACATGCTCGTCTTCACCAGGATTGGTTAAGTATTTTACCTTTGCAAGTTTTACTTATCCAAGTACATTTCTGGGATGTTGGGAACCTTACACCTGGCTTCTAGCTAAAAACATTGCATTGATTACAGGAACCTGTGCGCTCCACAGAGCCAATCGGCTACAGGTGCATGAGGTGTGCACGCGCTCCCCAAGCCAATCGGCTACAGGCACATGAGGTGTGCACGCGCTCCCCAAGCCAATCAGCTACAGGCACATGAGGTGTCCACGAGTACCAGTTGCACCCAAGTAATCAATAAGCGGGCCCTTCTTTGTCTCAAGCTAGCCAATAGCAAGCAACCTAATCTCCTTCCTCTCCCTCCCCCCTATATATATACCCAGTTCGGAAAAATAAAGTTTGCAGCTTGATCAGAATCTTTTGTCTTGCTGCCATTCTTCGCGCCTCTTGTCCCCCCAACTCATTTGTTCTAGGTAGGTGGTTGAGCCCCGGTTGATTGCTCCGCGGGCCGGAGCACTGGGAGGCATCTCAGGGCCTTGGTATGTCCCTTCCAAGTGAGGGGTCCCAAAGCTTAAGTTTTATTAGTTTCATGGTAAGTCCATCCCAAGTAAGAACTAACTTCTGATGCCAACTATGGGAAAATTCTGAAACACACCCGATTCACCACACTCCAACTCCTCCCTTTGGCTTCCAGAGATTAAAAAGTATTCTACTTCACCGCAGGATTTTCTTCTAAATTGCTAACATCTAACCTGAAATGAAAAAATTTTTTCAAGTTAAACATTTTATTTTGAGATAACTATGGATTCACATGCTGTTGTAGAAAATAATAGAGAAAGACCCCATGCATGTTTCACTGTTTCCCCCGATGGTGGGGCCTTCCAGAACGACACTACAGATCACAACTGTGTCACAAGGTATAGATGTTGAGATAGTCTGGACAGACAGTCCCCACCACCATCAGGACCCTCCCATTGCCCTTTATAGCCGTACTTCTCCTCCCATCCCATCTCTCCTTAGTCCGTGGCAACCACTATCCATTCTCCATTTCTAAACCTTGGTCATTTTCAGAATGTTATATAAATGGGCCATACAGCATGTAACTTTTTGAGGTGAGTTTTTTTCCCCCTGCTTGGCATAGTTCTCTGGAGATTTGTGTAATTTGTCTGCCATCGTCTCCCCACCATTCAGGGTCTTTTATATTTGTTTTAAATAAATGTCTAGGATTTTTCATTGTACTTGGAAGGAATTGGGAAAAGTACATGTATTTCCTTATTGGCAGCCAAAAGTCTACCCTGTAGTTTTTGATGCTAGTAGTTTCAATGTCAGCTCATATACAGGCAACGACAATGACAAAAGGACAGCTGCCTGGTCAGGACCAAAGTCAGAGATGGTATATGTGAAAAAAAAAAAAAAGTCTTAGAACGAAACACAATATATTCTCTGCCCTCTAACAAAGTGTCTCCCCGTAAGTTATAGACCATCTAGCAGGTAATCTTTCAATTATCCACACTTTACAGCTCACCAGTATTCTGTTCTCCTCACTTCTGTTTCCTAGTCTGAAGGCATTAAAGTCACAAGGATATTAAATTTGGCTAACATTTAGCAAAGCAACTGAGAGGTTTGTGGACACAGTTTGCGTTTCCTAGAAGCAGGCTCTGCGGAGGAGCGGAGCCTGCAGGACGTTTATTTGGGTGAGTCCGGGGCATAGACTTCTGAGAGAGGAGGCAGGATATAGTAGAGGGACAGGTCGAGCTGTGATACAGGCTGGGTGACAGCCTCGGCTGGAGCTCGGGGGCTAGCGTGACCCCTGAGAGTAGTCCAGAACTGGATGGCGCAGCTCTGGGGAGGGGTGTACAGTCAGCCAGGCAGCTGTGTATGTACAGCTCAGTCTGCCCTGACGAGACCGACCACCGAGAGCTGACTGCCACAGCGCTCTGAGCTACTGGGCAACCTGCTCTTCACCGAAGGGGCTCCAGGCAGTGCCTTGCAGTCCCCTCCGTGGTGTGGCGGTATGTATGTATGTATGTATGTATGTGTACTTTAAAAATACATTCTCAGGAGTTGTTTTACTATTTGGCGTGTGTACTCAAAGAATTGGGCAATGGTCCTAGGAAACTGATTCCCTCTGTGGGAAGGTATGGACAACATCTCAATTAACAATGCATCATACATTCTGAGTAGTTGGTCTAAGCTTATTGGTCTTTAAAGGTGGCTTTTTTTTTCTTCCTAAAAATAATGACTTAATTTTATTTGGGGTTTTAGATTAATACTCAATTTATTCAATTAAAACATGTACAAAGTCTTGTATCTGTTAAGCTTAGAAGTCCCACTTATAAATCTTATTGTTCTTTTTATAAATCCAGTGAACTTTAACAATCCAACTCAGGGGTGCTTTTGTTAGTGTTCCAGTTAAACATACAAAAACTACATGAAATAATCAGCCCCATTTACAACTTGGTTAATTAGATTCCTTAAACATTTTCACTGGATTTATAAATATAATGTATTTGATTTCTCCTCTGTAGTCAATGCAATAAAATAAACTTATGGGATATAGTAAATCTCAAGTTCTCTTAAGCATCCCAAAGCTGTTTACAAACCTAACCAAATTCTCTTAAACCTTTCAGCTTAACATCTCAAGACTAAAATAAATCTCACATTTTAATGAAATCACCAAGGCAATCTGCTCATTCTGAAAGACCAAGTTATCCAAAAACATTGTAAACACCAAACACACAGGTTGCTCCTCAGCGTAACATACAAGCATCAATATTCTAACCTTTTGCTGGGAACTGGCCTATTCAATGGTTGGAAACTCTTAGATTCTTTTAGTAGATGGTGATGACTCTAGAACATTATAGGGAAAGCAGATCTCAAAACAAACTCTGCCCTCTACATGGATGTTATTAAGCAAACTCTTATTATCGAGTCCGTGAGCTCAGTGACATTCAGTTCTCCGTCTTGTGGGTGATCTGACCACACTGCACAGGAGGTTCATTGAGGAAGATAGGACATTATCCACAGGCCAGACTTCTCCCAACTCAGTGGCTGGGTGCAGGAATCCTTTTCTTTTAAGAAAAAAATTAAAGATTTAATTCATTTATTTTTAGAGAGAGGGGAAGGGACAAAGAGAGGGAGAGAAACATCAATGTGGGAGATAAACTTTGATTGGCTGCCTCTCACAATTGGGGACCTGACCTGCAACCCAGGATGTGCCCTGACTGGTAATCAAAACTGCGACCTTTTGCTTTGCAGGGTGATGCCCGGCCCACTGAGCCACACCAGGGCACAGGAGTCATAAGATATTAAATATTGTTGGCACTACCTACTGGGTTCCTCTTCTCTCCACATTTTTGAGCTGTAAGGACTGTTAGTAATGCATTTTATTCAGTTACATACCTTGATTACCACAAAGCTCACTGACAAAATCCTTTTTCTGACCCTGTCTATATTAATCAGAAAATCATTGGCTATCAATGGAGATTAGAGTGGCTGAAGCTCTTGCTGTACCCATCTTGGTGTGTGAGTTTACTGGTGAGAATGCTGACCCGAGGCTGGGGTTCTCCATGAGGCCACTGACTGTGCCTAAGGTGTCACTTAAACCAACATATCATAACATTGCATGTTTATGTGAAAGTAATTTAATATAGATTATTACATGTTAACACCTTCCAAGGGGTAAATGATACCCAAAAGTAGTTTTAGCATTTTCTGATGGACTGAACTGTGCCCACCACCACCTCCACAAATTCTTAAGTTTTATTGAAGTATGACTGTATTAGGAGGTGAAGTCTTTGAGACATGACTATGTTTAGATGGGGTCACAAGTGTGGTGGCTCGATAATGGTATTAGTGCCCTCATAAGAAAAGACAGCAGAGAGCTTCCTCCCTCTTTCTTTCCACATGAGTACACAGTGAGAAGACACTGTCTGCAAGCCAAGAAGAGTGTCTTCACCAGGATCAGACCATTGTTGGCACCTTAACCTTAGACTTTCACCCCTCAGATCTATGAGAAATGAATTTCTGTTGTTGAAGCTACCCAGTCTGTAGAATTTTGTTATGATAGTCTGAGCTGAGTGATAGACCGTTCCAGGTATAGTGGGGACCCCACCCAAAACAGAAAGATGTTGCTTTTCTTTGAGGAAATTTTGCATGGGATCCATGCCCTGGTGCCTAGGTCTTCTTGTGCTTCAGATGGACATATGAAACCTATATAGTCATCCACTAAGGGACTTTTGGGACTCCTATAGATGGCATTCTTCAAACAGGGTTATCTTACAGATCATGTTCTAATGGTTCAAATTAACTCTCACCAATTATTAAAGTAACTGCAAGTTGAGCAAAAACCTCAGCTTCACTGAGATTGTGCTTCCTTCTTTTGTTAGATTTTACATCTCTTTAGCTCTCTTTAGTCATTTTTAATGGTTTCCATTGTCCTTAGTAGAATTAGCACATAATCCTTCCCTCTCATTTGAGTCTGCAATGAGTCTCATCCTACTACCTTGAAGCAAACTTTTAAAAAGAGATTATCTTTTGTTTTTGCTGTTTTATTCATTAACCTTGATTATGAAATATTGGTCCATGTAGAAAGACATATGTAGGATATGTTCTGTTAGGAAGCATAGTAATACAAGAAACACGAATATTTTATAGAATCAAAGGAAGATAGAGCCATTGAGCCAAGGCAAGACAGGGCATGTTTTAGTTTAGGAGATCTTATAAATAAGGACTCTGGAATACCTCTCTGGGGTGTGACTGGGAATTCAAAGATACGACTCCAACTCTTGTTTCCTGCATGTCTCCTAAGGGTTGAATTCTCAGGAGAGAAAGTTTATTTGATCAAGTTTGGTGACACACTCAACTCTGTGGCTAGGTAGTAGCTAGCAGGTTCTAGGTTCAGAGGTTCCACTGAGGGAGGTAGAGTTCCCCCCCAAAACAGAGTGAGGTAGGCAAAACATACATCGTGCTCTCTGAGCCAGGAGCCGCTGGTGGAGCTTAGCTGGGCCTCCCTGCCCCTGTTCCTTCTTGTTCTCTGGTGGGTCTTCCCTTGCATTTGGCCATTGAGGGCCAGGGTGTCCTATTCTTTGGCCTGTCTTACTTCACTATAGTGTATTAAAAATCCTTGAATATCATTTAAATGTCATTTTTCAACCTTTCCTGAATTGATACAGATTTTCTTTTGTCATCTGGTGCTAATTTTGAGGAGAAATTAAGTTCAGTGCTTGAGTCATATTTGGAAATGTAGGAGATACGAGTATTTCTGGGGTAGGTTGGTGAGGTTTGTTGGTGGGATGAGATAAGTGGGGCAAGAAAGAAGGTGCAAGAAGTAGAATGTGGCAACTTGTGCTATGGGAATATACAAGGGGATGTATATTGGGATGTAAGGGAATATACAAGCAAGGATAAATGTTGAGGAAAGTGAGTCAATAAAGTTTTAAATCTTATGGGTTTGGAGTTGTCCAGTAAGTCACTACAAATGTTAGTTGGATTGCTTGACCTCTATTGCATGTGGTCCACGGTTTTGTGCTCATTCCCTGACTCCCAAAAGTTTGATTTTCACCATCTGCTTCATCTTTGTCCACAACCTTTGGGACAAAAGATTGTGTACCTTATAAAAATAACAGCAGAAATGAGAATAACTACCATTTTTAGGAATTTATGCAGTGGATGTACTTAGTACTTGATATATGTTTTATTTAATTTTCAGCTCTGCAAAGTAGGTCTTTTCTATCCTTGTTTTTACAAGATGAGGAAACTGAAGCTTAGTGAAATTATCTATGCTAAGTTAGATGTGGAGTTTTCTCATCAGCTTCCACACTGCTTGGTGGTAGCTGGCTGGACAGGTAGGTTAGTCAAGGGGCTGAGAGGGGTCTGCCTGCCTTATTTGAATCTTGGCTCCATCATCTACTGGTTGTGTTACCTAATAAATCCCTTACCCACTCTCAGCCTCAGTTTCCCCATCTGTAAAATGAGGGTATTCAGAATTTACCTAACAGGGTCATTGTGATGATTAATTAACTTATGGAAAGCACTTAAAACAGTGCCTGGTTCTTCTGTAATGAGTGCCTTATAAATGTTAGTTGTTATTTGTCCGTGTGTGGTATATGAAAGAGAACCATTTCTTCAAATAACATTTTTTAGAGTCTTAAAATATTTTAAAAAATCTTTATTGTATTTTTTTCATTACCATTTCCCTTATACCCCCAGCAATCACCACACTGTGGCCCAGGTCCATGAGTCCTTTTTCCTTTTTTGCTTAGCTCATAAAAAAATACATAGGATTAGAAAGAAAATCAATTTTGTTAAATATAATTACCAAATATATATATGTATTAAATTGGGGATTTAGTGATATGCGGGCTTTTTTATTACCATATTAAAAGCAAGCCCAAGCTCTCACGGCAGTCTAACAGCTCCCTGAATTTTGAAATAGTGATGAGAGTAAATATTTTGAGATATCTGCACAACTGTACTGTGAGATGAAAGTACCTGTGATTTCTCTTAGTCATGAAGTCTCCGAGACCACTGGTTTGCTGCCTGTTCTCACATTCGAAGGAAATGCTAAATTTCCATTAGAGGTTAGGGAAAACAAAGATGTATTTTTTCTCCCATCTAAGTTCATGAATCCCCTTAATTATAGTGCCCAAATAATGTCTAAGATTCTGTGACGTGAAGGTACACATGTAATAGGCGTGAGGCAGGCCAGAGGCCAGGAAAGGTGACTTTCTAAACAAGAGCCCGCGGTATTCTTTATCTGTCAGTGGGAAGGTCTCCCAGAGAGTGTGAAAATGAGGAAGTTTCTCTCGAAAGGGCACACATTCGCTGCAGAGGCAACTTTTGTGACATTGGGAAGCAGCATGACATCGCTTGTATGTCCACGAGCAAGGTGAACTTTGGTGTGGCTCGTTTCGGGCCTGGACTTCTCTCAGAGATTCTTGCAGACAGATGGGGTGTGAGTTTTCTATGAAAGTGCATTGGGTTAAATATGTCAGGTCCTGGCTTATCACCCACAATGCAATGGACCAGGGGAATGATTTAACGCAGCTCTCAATGGCACATTTAAGATTTATGTGGATAATCATTTGATGGTGATAATGATAAATTATCACATTTATTATTGTACATCGAAAGCTCTCTCATGAATTCTTTGGGTTCTCACAATCCCACCCTATGCTTGAGATGAGGTGAACAGTTTTTTGGCTTAATTAGAGAGTACTAGAAAGGTAAATTTAGGAGGTGTAAAACATCAATAGAACCACGTATTAAAATTAAAAGAAAAAATGGAGGATACTTGTTCTCTGATAGAAGCAAATTTGCTCTGGACAGTGATGTCTGCAGTGTGTATGTGAGCAGCAAGCATGTCTGGGGGGTTGCATGCGGCAATCATTTCTGGGTAATTTTGTGGCTTCACGACACAGCCTCACTGGAAGCCAGCTGGTGGGACCGACTCCTGAGGGACTGTGGAATTGATACAAGAACCTGTGAGTTTCTCTCTCTGCATATATTCTGCATTTTTCCAATTATGTAGTTCTCGCTAAATTTCTTGGTATTCAAAGGGGATCCTTGAAAAAGCTAGAAACCATTGCTCTAGAGGATAGGCAATTATTTCCATGGAAATGTGATTTCAAATTTATTCTCAGCAAATTTCAAGAGACACCAGCATGCTCAGCTACTTACATAACCCATTTCAGAGGTATGGTTTATATGAAACAGCATATTCAGTTTCACATTCGAAACTTTATTTTCTTATCCTTTTTATTTCTTTACTTAAAAGCCCTTATTATAAAAACACTAGAATCTCAGTTTCTAAGTTCTATTTCAATATTATTTTAAAACTATGTTCATAGATAAGCTTAAAGTTCGTGGCTAGAAACTGGCCATAAAAGTTTCAGGCAGCAATGGTTTCTAAGGAAACCAAGGCACTAAAATTTGAGGTCAAATTAAATAAAACAAGGGAAGAAACTTAATGATGGCTTTTTGCTCACCTTTGAAAAAGTATAAGACAATGGAGAAATTTATCAGAGAAATATAATTGATCTGTATGATGTTTTTATGAGGTGATTCATTTATGTTGATATATGCATATATATCTCTAATGGAATTTGGGGGTCTTATGGATTTCTGGAGCTTTCCTAAGGGGAAAATGAAAGATATCCTTTCAATTAGTGGTTTTGTCTACTATGGGAGTGTCCTGTTTGTGAGTGTGGTGGAGAAAAGCATCGAGCAGCCAGCAGGGGGATGGCCAGTTGCCAGAAGGGCTTTGAAGACTTGGAAATACCTCCAAATCCCCCAGTTCTTCTGAAACTTGGCATCTGACCTGGGAAGCTCAAGGTAAGAACCCAGATTACTGAAAAGGAATTTTCCTCTCTGAGCTTGGATATTAATTTGATCTCCAGTGTTAGAGGCCAGCTGGGTAAACAGTATTAGATCACTTAAGGATAAGCAACAGTTATGGTTTACCTTTAAGCTAAATTTCTGCAGCTAGTGCCTGCACCGTGGAAGCACAGAGATCTCAAATGTGAGAACCATACTACTGAAACAAGCTTGCAGCCCAAAGCCTCCCTGCTCTACTCCTTTCCGTTATTCTACTGATGAGGACTTTTGTGAGAATTCTACACGAGGGAACTGTGACTGAGCAATGACCATGCAGAGGAGGCTGTGAAGTGTGAGCATTGGGACAACCTGTAAGATAGAGCTCAGGCCTCCTGCTGGAGGGAGGAGTTGACAGTGAGGAGTGCTCAGCAGGTAAGCTCAGGCAGGATAAGACATACACTTTCAGAATTGGGTTTCTTGAGGGATCGTTCAGCAGGCCAGCTGCTGTATTGGCCTCTGCAACTTCTAAACAGGAGAAGAATTAGCAGGCTCCTGCATGGTGGCTGGGTGGCACTCAAGGATATCTGTGGACCCAGGGTCGATCCAATGATGTGAAAAGGCTAACAGGTCAAGAGATTGCCATTGCAGCACCTTGGGAAGCTGACATAATAACACCTTTAAGAAGTAACCAGGAAAAATGTCTCATTCCTTCTCATAGAGCCTCTTCCATCTTTTGGGGCTGTCCACCTCTCTTTTACTTTGGACAGCCCCCTGTCCTGGAAAGCTGCCTGGAGCAAGCCTCAGTCCCGGGATCCCATGGATAGACTTGATTTTCTTGTTACTTAAGGTCTTGAGAATGAAGGAAATATGGGGCCATTAGGCCATTCACTTGTTTCCTGCCTATTCTTCAGGTACCAGAGCAGAGGGACTCATTAAGGGTGCACTTAGTAGAGGCATTATCAATGAAGAGCAAACATAAGTTAATTAAAAGTAGATCTTGCTAAGCAAAGGTAATTGTTTCTTTGATTGTAATTACTGATTTTGTGGGGAGAGTGAAATGAGACAAGAGACCTTAATTTAGGTAGCAGCATGACATTATGCCACTCAATTATGCTCCTTAAAAACAATGAATTTGGAAGTACGAATGAGATTAGGTTCCCTCAAAGGTGAGCTCTTCCTTGAAAAACAACAACAGTGAGTGTATCTCAGTGAAACACAATAGGGAGGGGTGGAACCTTATACACATTCCACTCACCAGTTCTACTAACCTGATCAGCTATGTGTTTTCCCAGTGGGCTGCAGGCTCTTTGGAGAGCAAAATAAATCTGTTTTGACATTTGCATTTTTATGAATTCACAAATACTTGACCCTGAAATATTTGTTGAAGGAATGAGTGAAGTAAGGAAGGAGACAGGCCAGTTTGGTTCAGTTAAGGTCAAGTGTGTAAGCACTTGCTACAATAGTTCTAAGTAAAATTTAGACGTAGGCAATATTTGATTTTCATCTCTTCTATGAAGCTGTCCTTACACCTTCAGTGAAAGGTTTGGTGGTCCTCACCGATCCCACTGAATGTGCCATTGAATGCCCACTCTCCTGATTTATTTCCTCACCAATCTTTCCTACTCTTGCTGATTCATGAATTCACAGAGATAGCAAATATATAAATGCAGAGTGATGTGAAATAATAAACTAGCTCACTAACCATTGTTACTCATCTCTAGGTCATGTCTGCTTCAAGAATGGCACCTTCTCAATGTCTACCTTCTCCTCTGATTCAGGGGCCACCTCTCCCCCTATGAAGATGTCTGGACTCCTTGAAGTCCAGAGCCAAAGAGCAAAATCACAGAGAAGATGAAATGTGTCCTCTTCTGCCAGTTCCTAGCTCATTTTTTGGAGGGGTCCATTTTTTTTCCTCTGAGAGGATTTTAACATTCTCTTATGAATCGCGCACTGGCAAAGATGTTTCTTAAGGGAAACTGTATCTAATAACAGTAGGTAGTAGGATAAGAGCTCAGAAGAACATCATTTTTATACCAAAGAAACACACATGAGCTGCATTCTACAGAGTGGTATTTCCCTCAAGGAGGCAAGCATTGGTTTGCCTGGCTTCCCCTCAAGAATTAAGCTCCAGAGAGGGGAGGCACTGGTAAGGCAATGGTTTGTGGACCTGTTAAGGGCCGTAGTTCATAAACAGATTCACAGCATATTTGTTCCATGAAAAGAGGATGATTAGGAAAAGGCCAATAAAGCTCCTTGTAGGGGAGAGGTGATGATGAAAAAAGCTTGAGAAACACTGATATTCTTAAAGTGAGGTCATTTATTCACCAAGCTTTGAGGGCAGCCTCACATTCACAGTTCTCTAGAAAGTTTCCTTTTTTCTGCAATCTGTTGTGATACCCTCTGAATTTGGCTGAGGCCCCCTGAGGGAGATTAGAGAAGGCAGTTAGAGTGTGGGGCTGTGGGGTGGGCTGTGGGCTCCAGAGTGGCTCACCCCCTACAGGACACACCATGGTTGTCCCTGGGGAGGGCTCCCCAGCTGCTCAAGAATTAAGTGGGGAGGCCTGAGTTAGCGGGGCCTCATGACCATACCAACCCAAAGGGCCGGAGCAGGATCGTAAATGAGAGATGGAGCCTATGATCAGGGAACAGACATAAACTCGTGAGAAGGCAAGGCATGTCTTCACTACAGACACCTTTGGGGGTTTCACTTCTTCCATGCTGTTGTGTTGGTTGACTTCAACACAGAGGGTTGGAACATTTATTCATATCTTTGGTGACTCATTCAATTGGCATTTATTAAGTACCTACTGTGTGCCAAACATTATTTTGGGTGTTGGATACATAATAACAAACCAGAAAGAGACAGTTTCCCCTCTCTGGAGCTTAATTCTTGAGGGGAAGCCAGGCAGTCGCTCATAAATAAATAAAAACAGCAGATTATAATGAAGTTTTGTGGTAAAGCTGGGTATAGAAACAAAGGGAGATCAAGTACTTCTTCAGGTCAAGAGGTCAGGATGGAAAGGACCAGAATTGTGCCAGCAGGGGCCGGGCTAGGAGAAGTGCATTTATTGCCAGGAAGTATTCCTGCAAACGCCCTTGTGGGGAGGGAAAATGACCTTGGGCTCCGTGATGAAGAACAGACCACAGAGGGACAGGAGTGAGTGGGTGCCATGGCAGTAATGGAGGCCACAGAGGGTGGGGTGGCTGCGGCAAAATGCGGACGAATGCAGGTTAAGTTCTGGAGGTGGAACCAGCAGGGTTTGATGTGGGTGTGAGGGAAACGGAGACATTGAAGTGGTTCTAAGGCTTTTGATTTGAGATACTAAGTAAAGGGAAGAACCATTGCTTAGATGGGGAGGACTGGAGGGTGAGCAGGTCTAGGGGAAAAGTTTCATATCCCTATTCATTCAGATAGTCAAACACACACATCAAGAGCTCCCTGAAGAGGTAGAGTATGAGGGTAAATTTAGGAAACCTAAATTACAGCCAAGGACATGAGGGAGACAATCATCCCATACTGCTTGCTATAGGAACCCCTCATGGCAAATTTGGCACCTTCGCCTTTGTCACTACCTGGCCTTCCTGTGGGGAATCACAAGTATGGACCAGAGTAGATGATAAATTCCTACAGTTTAGGGCCAGATCTTTTACATCTGTGTGTCTTCACAGGTAGGAGCTCAGACATGTGGAGACTCTTTCACTGTGTAGTATTGTTCGGAGAGAACCCTGATTTTTTTCCTCACTATAAAATCCCAGAGGGTTCTTTGCGCTGGTTTTGCATGAGCATCAGGACATCACAGCCCCCGCCCACTCTCTGAGAGGGTCCACGGCCGCCCCAACCATTATCAAAAAAAGGAGAGGATGTGGTGTGCTCCTTGCTTTTCCTCTTAACCAGACGTCCAGTTTTCTCACCAGAAGCCAAACCTAACCCAACCCAACCTACCAAACCAAAAAAATGCAAATGAGACTCAAACCCTATTTAGGAAACAAGCATGGAGAGGATAACTCTCCCCTTTCCTTTATTCCTCATATCCAAGGAGCTAACTTTTTGTTTCCCTTTGCTGGAGGTGAAATGAATGTTTTCCCCTTTCTGTTTGTGGTATTTGCTCAGCAGCTCCTTAGCAATGGTATGAGATTACAACCCATCTCAGTGAACACTCAGAACTGTGTTTGTCAAGGATGTGGACGTATTGTTCTCTCCCTCCTAAAACCGCGGACAGGGCGGATGAGAAAAAAGGCTGGGGTGCTGGCAGCCACTTAAGAATGAGAAAATGTTTTTCCTAGAAAAGACTCCTAAAGGCACACATGGGCCTTCGTCATAAAGGATGAAGATTGTTCTAAACAAATACGCAGCAGACATCAGTGCTCTTTCATGGCAGTGTACATTATTCTTCATAACCCTAGGTCGGGCTTCTGGAGAAGAGTAGCACTCCGCAGATAATTTAAAAAATACACAGCTTTAATCATCATGGACTGTGTCCATTGGACAAAGTCTTAGCCTTTTCTGATTAGGAGTAAAAAAAATTGGGTGCATAATATTGTCTCTATGAAACTCTATCCTGGAATGACGAGCCGGATGGGATAGTCTTTGGGCTCCCACCATTGCCAGATATCCATACATTTTGTAGCACCAGAAATTTGATAAAGTTAATTCTTCGGCTCCTTGAACCTGGTATCTAGGATTCAGAGATAATCAAAGGTATAAGAAGGGGAGGGTCGGACATGCAGAACCAAAGAAGCAAGGTACTCAAAAACGTATTTATCCTTTTCAGATCCATGCATTTGAGACTCTGACCCATCACAGACAAAACTTTCTGACCAAGGAGAAAGAATGCTGTCTGTCATAGAGAAGTGAGGCCCACTGAAATAGCAACTGGATCTGCTTCGAGAGGTCACCATGTCCATGCCATGAGGCAGCTCTTAGAATCTGAAAGGAAACTGGCAGTGTATGGGGATGATGAGAAAGCCAGTGGAAGTCTCACAGGACCACAGGTAGCTCTCTCCTACTGCGCCATCCCATAGGATCCTGCTAGAAATAGTTGGTGGGATATAGTTCATTTCACACAGTGACTTTAATGGAATGCAAACAAATTTCTGTTATAATTACTCTCCCCTTTACCCTGGTAACAAAATTTCTTGTGTAAATTTTAATAATTTGTTTAAGAATACACTTGATTCTGAAAAAAAACAAAGCATCCTTAAAAATAAAAAAATGGATTTTACTTTACAAACCTCTTTAAAAACATATGAAACTAAACTATTAGAAATAGTTAGTGGGCATGAGAAGCTGTAAAACTGAAGTAACACACACACAATACACAGCATCATTTACATAGAATAGCAAACAAGTGATTTCCTTAAAGACAATTTCTAAAATTTGCCAAAAGTAATGGAATTTTCATGGTTTTGAAACCAATCAAGGCTCTTGGTGCACTGCTTATATGCCTGAATGCTATGCATACAGAGCCCCCACCCTGCCCTAAACCCTAACTCTAAGAAGGAAAGTTGACTTTGTTAATAGGTTAAACAAATCTGTTGTATATTTTATATTTCTATATCCTTTCTTAAATATTTGGTTTTGGAACAATCCATTTAGTACTGTCTCCCTATAGGAATGACACAACTCTAGTTGAAGGCTGCAGGTCATTGCCTGGGGACTCGCGGTGACTGCAACTACCTCCTGAGCTGCCTGAGCCCTTGGTTCTTCTCAACGCTTCAGGTCACAAACCAGGTGTGATGCATAATGCATATATGTTGATAAAGCTCTGTGTGCAGAGGCCCCCAGACATTAATAAATGTAACATACTTGAACTTGCTTCTCAGCAGAATCCTGCAAATAAAGATGTTCACAGATGAGTGCAAATCCAGTCCGGGAGCTCATGGTCACCCATCAGATAGGATGGCCAGGCCTGCTGTGACTCCTGCCAGTTTGGCCAGTTGAAGACATCTACAACCTTAAGGTGAGAAGGTCGTGATAAGGGGACATCAATCCTAGGACAGAAGGTCCCTGGTGTAGGAGAAGGTGCCACAGGCTGGGATCAGGAGGCTTGGTTCTAGACAGGTCACCAAGAGTTAACTCTCCAATCTTGAGCAAGCCACTTAATTTCTTTGGACCTCATTTTCAGACCAAACTGAGAGCTTTGGATTAAATATTCTCTAAATTTGAAGGCTAAACAATTCTCTAATTCCTTCCTCAGAGCCCCACTGTCTACCTCACCACCAACCCCACTTCCTACCCTGCCCCTCTTCAACAGAAAGTTATAGCTTGGAGGAAAGCCTCTAACTAAGTCAGTGATATAGAGGAGACAAAAGGCACTAAACCATCTCTGCAGCTAGTTGCTCATATAGGGCAGCAGGTGCTGCTTTGCAAGGACAGTGCCACACCTGGCATCCTGGAGACCCAGTGCATCTTCCCTTTTCTAGTTTCTTTAACATAAAATGTGGGACCTCTACCCCTCAGCTTTATGGGGGCCTTTCTGGATTTTTTCTGATGCCATGTGCATTTATAGAAATTCATGCAATTGCTTTGTCATGTGATATATTTTAAGTCATGCCAGCATCAGGATATATTTTACCTGAGCAAAAGTTGTTCTTTTGGAGAATTAAATTCTTTTTTACATTTCTATGCCATATTTAATAACCTGTATGTCCCTCTATAGTGCGTCTAGATTAGAAACTACTCCATTTTTATAGACATTGGCTTAGAAACCTGAAAACTGCTATTTATTTAGCAGGTCTCCATATGAAGTCCATGTTATGGGGAAAAAGGAACAAAACTCTTCTCAACAATAATTGAATTTTCTCTAAAGTTTTTAACCACCATTATGTGGGATTGAGGGCCATAAAAACTTCTAAATTTTAGATATGCTGCAGTTAAACCAATAGACTAAAACCTAGTTTGAATTATAGCTGTGAAACTGCATTATTCTAGAAATAATTCCAGAGCAAACACCATAAAAATGATTTTTTTTACTTAGGCTTTCCCCCCCAATTTCCTCTCCATGGTCTTATGACATGTTATGGCAGTTCATAATGAAATTACAACTGGTAAAATGCATTAGCCAAACATTTATTCATATGTTCAAATCAGTATTGATTGAAAATGTTTTAAATTTCCTATCTGTTTTGTCAATAGTGTTAGGTTTCTTCTTGGCATGGACTTTTGTGTTATATTCTTGGCTTTATTCCTGTTTATCACTGTAATTGATCAATCAAGTAATAGTTCCAGTTGACTGCCATTCATTAAGACTTCTTCAACATTTCCCAGAGAAAGTAAACTCCTATCTGCCATGTATTTCAGATACTCAGTGTGAATTCCACGAGACCCAGAAATGAAGCTTAATTATTTAAAGGAGAAAGATTGGATCCTAAAGACATGATCTGAAGCCACTCAGAGAGAAAAGCGCACTGCTAACTTGAAAAACGATGAAATGTATCAGGTAAGGCACACGTCAGATGCTTTAATTATAGACACTCTAGCAAAGCTTCTTGACCTCACAATCACATTATGTTAAATGTAATAGACAAATACTGTTGTATGTCCTGCAAGGCCTGGTAGAGACCCTGCTCTACAGGTGCTTACAATAGAAATTTATCTTCTTTTTACTTACCTTAGCTGAAATTAAGTGCATGGCCTAGAGAAACATAATTCTTGGAGAACGGACAAGCGACGGTTCATGTGTCAGGAACTGCTATTCTGTTGGGCAGCCATGTCCCTAGTCTGGGCAGGACAGATCCTGGTGAGGACCCAGCACCTGGAAACTCTTGCCTCCTTTAACACTTGGTCACAAAATGCCTTTTAAAACAATTTATGTTCAATTGTTCCTTGCCCTAGTGCATCTTAACATTCTTAGACCATCAGTAAAACAAGATAAAAAGAAAAGTAAACAAAAAATGAAAACAATATATTCTTTTTTAAAAAATATTTTATTTATTTATTTCTAGACAGAAGGGAAGGGAGGGAGTAAGAGGGAGAGTAACATCGATGTGCGGTTGCCTCTCATGCATCCCCAACTGGGGACTTGGCCTGTAAACCCAGCATGTGTCCTGACTGTGAATCAAACCAGTGACCCTCTGGTCTGCAGGCCAGCACTCAATCCACTGAGCCATACCAGCCAGGGCTATATTCTTTGTTTTATTCATCACATGCATTAAAGTTTAGCTGACAACCACAGCTCTAAAAGGCAACATCTTTATAAAATAAAACAAGATTTGCCTATGTGATATTGTGACATAATAAGAGATATGTATTTGGTCTTTGTCCTCGGTTCCTGGCACAGAAGCTTTAAAACCTGTGGGATTTCCCAATAGGGGTGAGAGGAGTATCTTTCATTACTTATAATAAAGCCCTTCATCCACTCTTGAGCCTATGCTCATGAAGTGACCCAAGAGGGTAGAACCAACCATGTGATTAGAGGGTCAGGACTCCTGGCCCTCCCCTCTATGGAATGATTTGCTCAACTGCGCCTATGTGATGGAAGCCCCCTAAACAATAGGTACTGAAAGCTTCTGGGTTGGTGAACTTGTGGAGGTGCTGGGAGGGTGGTAGACCTGGTGGGGGCATATGGGAGTCTCTTTCCCCCCTCCCCTCATACCTCCCCCTGTACATCTCTTCCATTTGGCTGTTCCTGAGCTGTGCCCTTTGTAAGTAAAGTGATCTATTGTGTTCTGTAATCTGTTCTAGCAAATTACTGAATCCCAGAAGGGGTCATGGGATGCCTTTATGTATAGCCAGCCAGTTGGTCAGAAGTACCAGAAGCCCCGATTGCTGTCTGAAGTGGGGACAGTCATGTGGGACTGAGCCCTCAGCCTGTGGGGTCTGTGGTAACTCCTGGTGATTAGTATCAGAGTTGCTTGCTATGAAAAACTCAGATATTTGGTGTCAGAAGTGTCGTGAGAAGAGGAAACGAGAGTTTTCTTTTAGCCCAGATACAGGTTATGCGTTTTTCCAGAGTTTATATTAGGATATTTTTTGACTGTCAGTGACAAATATGCAACTCAAATGAATTTAACATATATTTTCTATATTAGAGAAATCCAGAGGTGTGTAGGTTTGAGGGCAAAGGTAGTGACATCAGGATCTTGATTCTTTACCTTCTGAATCTGCTTCCTCCCTGAGTCGCCTCTTTCTCAGGCAGGTTCTCCAGATGGTGGCAGGGATGGCTGCTGGTGTACCTGGGCTGCCATCCTACTGGCGATGAAGTGAGCAATCCATGGAGAGTGTCTCCTTTCACATGATTCCAGCCAAGTCCCTGTGGGGTAGGGGCCTGCCTTCCTGGGCTTAGGTGGGTATCTGTCCCTGAAGCAATCACTGCGGCCAGGGGCTTGTGTTTCTCAGATGGACCAAGCCTGAGTCATGTCTCATCCCCTATCGCAAGGGAAGGGGTAAGCCTCAAATTTATCTATTGGAAACAGTTCCCTGTAAGGGGTTATGTTCTTGGAAGAAATTGGAGGGAAGGGAAAGTGGGAGGATTAAAAACTATCATTACAATAGCCCACCCCACCAACCTTCTGGAACGAAGCAGGAGACAGCCTCAGGTATCTAAATCATTGACTTTCTTTACTTCAAGCCACCAAACTCACTGGTCTCATGACTTTCAGTATTTTCTCTGATGATAAAACATGGTCAAGAGAGTGCCCTTGTCAGCATCTGAGTGACTCTTTCACACATTTATGCCCAGGAGACATTTCTCATGAGGTTCAATATTTATATTACTCATATTTGAAGTCAGTTAAACCCATGTGGTAAGTGTAATGCAACTAGGACAGTGAGCCCTGCTATGGCCCCAGTTAGGTCTAGTGGCTGATATGGGGCTATACGTCACCATGAGAGGAGGCGCTGAAGGGTCTGCAGTGTTGTCGCACCTGGTAATGGAATGTTATTTTGTGTTTGAGGTCTTCTGTTGTTAAGAAACAGATACTCTTCAACTGAACTGCAAGGAGAAGCAAAAATTGATTGTCAACAAATTTTGCAGCTTAGATGATACTCAGAATAAATTGCAAGGGGGAAAATAGCCTTTATGAGGGTGTTGATATATTTTTAATGGAAATTCTCCATCCCTGATAGAGTAGATTACAAATGTTTCCAAAGGAAAATGGTACAGTAGGTTTATCACATAAGCACTTTCTGCTGGTTTTAGTAAATTGAGTTTCTTCAGTGCCAGGAAGCTCTGATAGCATTTACTAAGCAGGAGACACAAATACCCTCTCTGTCACTGAGCTTTTAGGCCATTTACATACAGTGCCATAATTTTTAATTACTCGGGAAAATCATGTGCAAGCAAAACAGCTATTAGAACTCAGTTGTAGAGGAGAAGAAAAAACCATTCTCTTGAAACTTCTATATTGCAAATTCTTCACTTGGAATGTTGACCTACACAGGAGGTAGTTTGTGTCAGACAATGGTCTTTGATCTTGTTTTCTTCCCTCCTTCCCTGGAGATCAGTTTAGACCCAACAGCTGCAGTCAGGGCTCACCAGGTCTGTTTATGTGGACTGGAGGGCCAGCAGAAGACAGTCAATGTGCCCAGGGTGAAAGAGGGCAGCAGTCTGTTTGCTCCAACCAGCTCCACTATGACATCTATTTATCCTGTGTGTGCCATGCTGCCTGGAGGAAATGGAGTGGGAAAACTAGTGGGCATTGCCACCTCATCTTACTCCCCAGGGCTTGTCTGAACCAGAGCAAGAGAGAAAGGTCAGGTGCAACAAAGTGTTGGAGAACCTCAGTGGGCAAGACTTTTCTGACCACCACCTGACTTCTGTGGACACCCACTGAGGGGGACATGGGTGCTTTGAACTCAGAAAGAAGCAGTGCTAATGGCAATGCTACTCAAATGGCACTTGGGGAGTGTGGTGGGGTGAACTGTGACCCTTCCAAATGCACAGGGTCAACTAGTACCTCAGACCCTGACCTTATCTGGAGATGAGGTGGAAAATGTAATTAGTTAAGAGGAGGTCACACTGCATCAGGGTGGGCCCCTCATCCAGTATGACTGTTCTATAAAAAGGGAAATTTGGACACCCAGGGTGAATGCCAAAGATCGCCAGCAAACTGCCAGAAATGAGGAGAAAGGTCTGGACAAATGCTCCCTCCCAACCCTCAATAGAACTAACCCTGCCAACACCTTGACCTTGGGCTCCCAGCCTCCTGAAGTAGGAGATGATAAATTTTTATATTTATTGTCTCGCAGTAGGGTAGCCCAAAGAAATGAAAACAGGAAGATTCGGGGTTAACTTCCTTTTGTGAGCTGCCTGAGTTCTGAACAATTAGCTTCAAAAGAACTTTCTGAGCAAAATCCATTTGTCAGTTGGGAAGTATCTTCCAGCAAAGCTAAAGCTCTGTGTCATGTTGACAATTACTTGGGACACACAGTTGTCAGTTCCAAAGAGTGTTCAAGATGACATTTGTAGTGAGTTTAGCGTGATTATGGTATCTTAAAACAGGTTTTTCCAAAGAATAATATTTTAGGTTTTATGGCACTTTTGACCTTCTGGTTCTTCATTATCTTTATTTTCTTTTAGAGTTTCCCTGTATAAATGTTTTTCCCTTGTGATTTTTCATTTGTTTGGAACTACAAATCAATACAATTAGGTGAAGAAGCCTTAGCCGAAAATAAAAGCAAATTAATGTATATGTTGAAGGAACACTTTGTACAATTTTTCTCTTCCAATTAGCCCAATTAGTCAGTAACATCTAGCATTGGTCTTCCAGAGATAATTATGGCCAAAGGTCCAGTTCTCAACTTTAATGAGCATTTCTGAGGGAACTGGTCTTTCTGCACAAATCAGTAAGTACAGGTTGTCCTGGGTAATAATTCCAAGTGTTTGTGCTGTTCTCACATGTGTTTGTTAATTTTTGTCAATTAAATTAAGGCTTTAAAATTTTTAAAGAAGTAACTTTTCATTGGCTATATGAAACTGCCAACAAAACGTTGTGGTTCTCTAACACAATACATTTTTACCCTAGCATGCCTTTCAGTATACACTGCGAACACACACTTTACGCTCCTGAATGGGAAGGTTGGGGAAAGCCAAGAGACAATTACAGTCTGCGCAATTGGCTCAAGTTCAGTGTGCACCACACTCCCCAGATCCTCCTCCTGAGAAGAAGAATGTGTTGCACAACCCAGAGAACTTGGAACTAAGAAATCATGACTATGCTTTTCTGTAGCCTGGTGTCTGGAGTTCGTCCTCTTGAGTGGAAAAGAACAAAGCATCTTCATAAAAAGAGAGCTGCTTTCAGATGGTTATAGGGGTCCAGTTCTTATCAGCTTGCAGGTGCAAATTGAAGTCACATTTTCTTTCATTTTCAAAATGAGGGGGCAGATGGGGAGAGAAAGACTTTCTAAACATGAAGACTGCAAGCAAAGACCTGGAAGTATATGAGAAGAAACTGTTTGACTGCTATGAGGAGATTCGAAAGTAGAGAGAAAATGGAGTTGAGGCTGGAACGATAAACTAGGGTCAGTTTGTGAGGGGTTTTGCATGCTCTGTCAAGGAGTTGGGGCTTATTGTACAGGCAGTGTGCTTTGTCTTTCAGGGTGTGGAGATTATTCACATGAAGCCAGAAAAGGGGAGTTGGAGAGCAGGATGATTGTGCTGTGTGAGCTTCACTGTTTGTGAGACGAGATGCCCTGAGTAGCAGACACGTGTTTTGGTCTCTTTGAAAGGTTTCTCTCTATCCTTACTATTTGATGACACTATCTATTAACTTTCCCTGTAATCTTCTCCTGTCTTCGCTATATGCTCACCAAACCACCTGCTGTTCATGGTTGACTGTCCACGTTGAAGTTTTCAAAGAGGAGAGAATGTGCTGACCAGAGAGGCAAGTATCACAATGAGTAAAGGATGTTCTGTTGTGAATTAAGAAACCATCGTGCTCATTTATATGTCAGCCTCTCAAGGACAGATGGAGCCAGTCCCTGGGAGACCTCTGGGGAGCTGGCACAGCTGAGGACCAAGTCAATTCCCTGGCCCTACTCTCCTGGGAGCCTGGGTTCAAACTGGTTTTCTCAGGCAGCTTCTGCAGCTCTCTTCACTGCAAATGCAACGCTTGTCAATCCTTCTCATAAAGGCTATTGTGGGAATACTTTGAACTATTTGCTAAAATTAGATTTCTGGATTGCCGTTGGCTTTTTATTACCTGTATTCTGTCTGTCTCCTATTGCCCCAAGTAATTGAAATGTGAGACAACCTGGCAGTGTTATGTAGCATTATCTATCATTCTGTATTTCACTGATCTTTTGTGGTTTTGCTACTTTATGGTGGCATCTCATTAGACCAAGGCCTTTCCTAAGAAATCATTTGTCATAAGGAAAAACCACTGTTATAGCCGCAGTGTGTGAGTGGAGAGTGGCTTTTGCTGAAAGTGTCTGCGTGCAGCATGGTCCCTCCCCCACGATGTCGAGCACAGGAGTCTTTTGCCCTGAACAAGTCCAGTTCCTATCACTCTCAATCAAGCTTCCCTTTCTTTTGTGCCTGATATATATTTTTTTGTTCAATAAGCCTGATTCATAAATCTACTATGAGTTAGTAATATTCTTAAGACTTCTGCACTAGAGGGTGGCTGTATGTCTGACCTATGATTTTTCTGGGAAACACCCTGCCTGGTTTCAGGAGCTGTAAACCCTCCATGGCTAAGGCTGAGTGAGTAACCTTTGGACCTTAAGCCACTAAGGAGACAAAGCTTATCTCCCTGGCAGGAGCGTTGCTTCTGCTCCTTTTTCCATAACTGGCCCCCAGTGCTTGATCAGTTAGCCATTGATGGGTAAGATTCCCCAAGGTGGGAACCACCTAAGACAGGCATGATCATATGGAGGCCCCAGGGAAGGACTTGGGGGGCTATGAAGAAAGGGGGTGATGGACCCTCACTCCCCAGCTTTGATGAAGCCTGAGTCCTCAGTCTGTCTGCAAGAAGTCTCTGAGGATTATTTGGCTGTCTGCCTACTCTGCCTGACTTAAGCCTGAAAAGAATGACTGAGGGTGGTGCAGCCCTGTGCTGGGAATGGGGGGTTCCCCCAGTGATCAGGCCTGAGAAAGGATATGTAAAATCCTGTGAAGCCTGCTTTGCCAAGGATGCTCTTAGCTAAATAATGAAGGCCGAGGCAGAAAATGAGTTTGTTTTCCCAAAGTTTTGTAGCCTTTTAGCTGATAGACCCTGACTTAGGAGAAGCCCTAATAGTTCTTTGTATGCTATCTACTCTTTACTGCCTGACAATGATTAATAAGTTGTACCTGAACTCCTGCGCAAAAAACCCCAATAAAAGCCTATCTAGGCAAGGGTCAGCGTGCTCTCCCCTTGAGAGAGTTGCCAGGCCGTTCTGAGGCACTCCCCCCTTTAGGGAGTAGCCGTGCAGTCCCTTTTCCTCCACAGGACTTGGTAGTCCGTGTGAATTTGTCTTGATTCTCCATCCATAACGCCATGGACACTGCAGGCCAGTGCATGCATCATGATTTTGCCCATATCTTCTGAAAAATGGAAAACTGGGATTGCTGAGGTGAAATATTTATATAATTTTCTTCACCCAAGATTTCAAGGATGTATAGGAAGGTGAATAGATCCTGAAAGGAGAAGTCCAAAGAAGAGTAGAGGTGAGCCACTTAAAGAGAATAAAAAAGCTGTTAGGATATCATTTATGATCAATCTGAAGAACTATGGGTATAAGTTTGTTTTGTGCAATGTATCAGGAAATGTTTATGCTTATATTAAAATACTTTTGATTATATGAGGTTTCTACAGGATATGTATGTGTGTGTGCACTTGTACTGGCAAGTCTAAAATCTATAGTTTGGGTCTGAAGACCATTAGGCTGGAGACCCAGGAAAGAGCCAACATTGCAGTTCAAGTCCAAAAACTTTCATGCTGCTGGGGAAGAGCTGTTATTTCAGTTCAAGTCTGAAGGCCATCTACGGCAGAATTTGTCTTGTTCTGGGAGGTCAATTTTTTATTCTGTTAAGATCTTCAACTGGTGTGATGAGGGCTACCCACATTACAGAGGGCAATCTACTTTATTTAAAGTTTACCAATTTAAATGTAAATCTCATCTAAAAAATGCCATCACAGAAATATTCAGAATGATATTTAACCACATATTCGAGTACCATAGCCCAGCCAAGTTGACATAAGACTAACCATCCCACCAATACTCTGTGAAAAAAGTGTGAAAGAGTTTTGATTGGGATTATGTTGGAAGTAGCTTTCACTTTTGAGAGGATGACTGACTTCTGCATGCACAGCAAAGAAGGGGCAGTCATAGGAACCCATGTTTGGGTGGGGTGGAATTGGGGGAGCTGGTAGCCAGTGGAGGATTTTGAATCTTAGAACTCTGAGAGCACCTGCATCCAGTATAAGTTCATGAGCCATACATTGTTGTATTTGTGTATATGTTCAGTTTCATAAGTAAGACTTTACGAAACTGGGTTTGATACAAGGACACGTATTGAAGAATAACCAGTTGGGTAACAATGCCACTGTATGTCAATTTGAACTTGAAAAAGGACATTGTTCCAGAAAGTATACCTTCAACATTTTTACCAGTGACCTGAATAAAGATAGTCAGGGGTGATTATTATAATTTTTTGATGTTATGAATCTGGATTGGATTGTGGCTAGTAAGGTCATAAACTAAGGCTCCAGGATGATGTAGAAAGATTAAAAAAAACACTAAATTTAAGTGAAATAGGTGTGCCTTTGTAACCTTATGTTTGCCTTTTAAGCACTTCTGCACACAACAGCAAGGTGGTGTTGGGCCTTGGTAATGTGCTTTGCACAAAAAGAGACATAGGAGACTGGAGGAAAGAGTGGGTTTGATGAATTTACCAAAACAAATGGGATGCATTGAAAACCTTGAGCTGAGTTTTCTCATGAAGACGTCATTATCTACTGAGAGAGGGTCCTATGCTCACTGAAAAGTCTCAAAACAACCAGCCCCTCTCTTTAGTCATCATTTATTTAAATAGCATCGCTAAAAGAGCTTCCATTTTAAATTGCTAGAAGGTAAGGTTCTTGGAGATTTCCCCATGCTCTTTTGTGTTACTGTCACATTATGTAGACAACCAGCACCCAGAATTTGTTTTCACAGTGGAAGGCTTTCGAGTACAAATCCATTTGTGATGGCAAATGTATCTCTATTAGGATATTTTAGCTTAAATCAATTATGTCAGTACTTTGTAAGACATTTATTTTGTCCCATGTTTCATCAGCATCAAGGACTTTAGAAACTGTTTGATCTTTCCTTTTCTGAAACTCCTTTATAAGAGTGATGGGCTTAGGAAAATTTACAGTGAGTCTAACCAGCTTACTTTGAACTATTTTAAGAGGATTAGACTATTCAAGGGAGGGTGGATTCTAATCCCATGACTAATGTTTTGGCCAATATAGTATTCTGCTTTCTGATTATGAAAATTGTTTAGTAACTATTTCAGTATGCTCCATCCTTTTCTGGTTATGACAAGCAGTACTAAAATGTGTCCGTTGGAACTTGATTGTAGATTAACTCTGTATCCCTGAATTAATCACTGTGTACCAGGGCAAACCGCCATGTTGCAGGAGGGACCTAGGGGTAGAGTTCTTTGGCTGTTGACAATTGCAGGAGACTCATTATAGCCAAGTGTTTCCCATTATATAATCAAGGCTGCACACGGAAAATAGAATGGGATAGGGGTGGTAATAATTGTCTCCCAGGGATCTAGTCTTTGCCAGGATGGAATTAAGTCTCCAGGTTCAGATTTCCAACTTTTTCCTCCCTAAAATAAAACAGCTTATTTGTGTTTATTATGGCCACTGTGCTAAGTTTTACAATGGATGTAAACTTTGGGAAATTTGTTAGTTAACATCACTTCTCAAACAGAAGGGGAGTATCTTACAGATTTGGTAACCATATTTTTGGATCCCAAAGGTCCTTGGTTTGTTAAAAGAAAACTTGGGGATACTTTTGTATCAAAGGAAATCTGGAAATGTGGTTTGCTTTAGCAAGATGGCAGATTTTCTGAGAGATGGTGAGAGTTTATGAAGACAAGAGACTAGAATACCTGAAATTAGGGCTATATTAGGGAAAGTAAATTCATGCTCTACCCTGAGGTTTCTCCAACCCTCTTGCCCCCTAATTGGATCCTCCACTATTATCTACTAGTTCAAAGTACCATCAGTAGCTCAAGCCAGAAAATCAGGCAGAGTTTTTCTGTCCAATCATCTACTTAGACCTATTGATTATACTTCCTAGTAGGAATTCACCTCTCTCCACTTTTACGTGACTATCTTGGGGGAAGCCATAGTCACAAAACAGAAATCAAATTTGCCTCCCCAAATTCCTCTTAGCCCCATTCAATCCATTCTCAACTGCAACAGAGTTATGTTTTTAAAACATAAATTGTATCACGTGGTCCCCATGATTAAATCCCTTAATGCCCCAACCCCCAATTTTTTTTTAACATAAACTCCAAAATCTTGACCCACAGGGTCCCCATTACTGGTCCCAGTTTCCTCCTGTAGCTTCCTCCTCCTTTCTCATTCACTGTGCTCCATACAATCCCTCATTCTGTTCCTTGAACCAAGATTAATCAGAGTTTATGGAATATTTCCTCTGCTTGGATCCTGCTCCTACCATTTTACCTCCTACTTAGGGGTGTCTAACCTTTTGGCATCTCTGGGCCACACTGGAAGAAGAGTTGTCTTGGGCCACACATTAAATACACAAACACTAACAAAAACTGATGAGCAAAAAAGTTTTCAGTAAATTTCTGATTTGGGGTTGGGCTGCGCTGATAGCCGTCCTGGGCCCTGTGCAGCCCAGGGGCCCTGGGTGAGACACCCCTGTGACTCAAACTCTTACCTCGCTGACACCTACTCATGCTTCAGCTCTCACTGTGAGAATTCCCCTGCTGGGATTGGCAGACGTGCAGCTGTTGAGTGATGCTGTAAAGCTGCCTGTGGTTTGCAGTCATTGCCACCACAATTCGTTCAGTAGTAAAATCTTAGGTGTGAGAATTGCTCTGGGCTGGAGTGCCTGTTCTGAAAGTGAGAGGGATGTGGGAGATGACTATAGTTAGCTGTCTGGGCCAGCCTTTCTCGACCCTCAGTCTGGGTGGGGTCTCCCAGCCATCTGCTCACACAACATCCAGTCCTCTTTTCTTGCACTGCTGACCGAGTTCACATAAGTAACTGTTTAGTTGCTTGGTGTCATTCTCACCTGGTAAACTGTAAACTCCCCAGGTCCAGGCACTGCGTCTGCTCTGTCCTCTATACGTGAGGCTCGCCGAGTGCCTACCCTACCATATTGCAGGAACTCACTGCTTATTTGTCAAATAGAAAAATAAATAAAAGTCTGAGATGTGTGGTCACCATGTCAGGGGTAGCTTTCATTATGACCTTGACTGGTCAGGAACCAAGAATGTGTAGGTAGTTTATGCTTGGGTGGGAGCATAATGTGAGTAAATATGAACCATATGTGTTTCTTCTCCTCCATTATCCATCCTCCTTTGGAACATCTATGCTACCTTGTAGTCGTTGCCTTCAAAGTGCGTGCTGAGAGCACTGAGTAGAGAGAGGAAGGCGGGTGGGTGTCCGACTTGTGAGCTGTAAAAACTGAATGTGGAATAACAAAGAAAATACTTGGTGCTTGCTTTCAGTTCTTAGCACAGGACTTCAAAACCCCTGGGATTCCCTAAGTGGTAGGAATGTCTTTTGTTCTTTATAATGAGCCCTTTTCAACCACACCTGAGTTTATGCTAATGTGGTGACTCCAGGTTGGCGTTGAGACGTCAGAGAGGGGCTGGCCGTGCCAGAAAGACTAGGGGTCTGGGACGGGAGATGGTCTGAAGATAAAACAGTGAAGTCATGAAACTCCAATAAAACCCTGAAGATTCCAAGTTGGAAGAGCTTCCTGTTTGGTGAACACAGTGAGGTGATGTGCCCTGATTCCATGGGGAGAGGGGGTGGGAGCTCTGGGTCTGGGGTTCTCTTAGAGCCAGTCCTGCACATCCCTGACATTTGGCTGTTCCTGAGTTACATCCTGTATAACAAAACTGTAAAGAAAGTGCAGTTTTCAGTGAGTTCCTTGATTAATTCTAGCGAAGTATCAAACTTGAGGGGTTCCTAGGAACCTCCAAATTTATAGCCAATTTGTCAGAAGTGCTGTTGGCCCCTCCAAGACTTGCTGCTGCTTTCTGAAGTGGAAGTGGTCTTGTGAAGGACTTGGACTTTAACCTATGGGGTCTGTCTCCACACTGGGGAGCAGGTGTCAGAAATGAATGGAATCACGGGACACCTGTCAGAGAGTTGGTATCAGGATAATGAGGGAGAAGATTCAGGGCACCAACCAAATCCCACTAGAGTTCCCTTCCTTTAAGGCCAGAACAACTGCCCTGGGGAAGCTGTGGGTGCACACATGCTGGTGGTCCCCTGAGAAGGGAAGCCAGGTCTTGGCCCTCCAAAGGCAGGTGCCATTGAAAGAAGCCTCAGATGGTTTTGTGGGATATGAGGGGAGAGCAGCCTGTGTCTCAGATAGCAAGACCCCGGAGAAGAGCCGCTGTTCCCTGGGGCTCTGATGGAGTTTCTCAGGTTTTGGTGTGGGCAGAGGCAGCCTGGGAAAATGGAGCTGCCGAAAGGGCACAGAGGAGGCAGGAAGAGCCAGGGTGCAAGGGAGGTGACTGGTTGGATCAGAAGGGCTTCAGGCAATTGGAAGGGGCAGGTGGGCTCCAGGGAACTTGCAATGTAACAGCTAAGTGGTGTGCTCCTGTGTTTGGTTGTGTGTGTACATATACAGACACAAACCCTAAATCTCATCATTCTTTTGTTAAAATTCCTCAATGGCTAATATTTATGTAATTTTTGTTATAAAAAAACCAGAAAAATGAAACCATACTTACCTATGTATTATTATCTTATAATTTGATTTTTTATGGCAGGCCAAATAATGGTCTTCTAAAGATGTCCACACCCTGATCCCTGGAACGTGTGAATATGTTAGCTTATATGGTGAAAGAGACTTCACAGTCATGATTAGGTTAAGGATCTTGACATGGAAGATGAGTCTGGATTATCCAGGTGGGCCCAATGTTACCCCAAGGGGCCTTATAAGAGGGAGGCAGAAAGGTCAGAGTCAGAGGAGAGGTGATGATAAGGGGTCAAAGTCACAGAGATATTTGAAGATGCTACTCTCCTGGCTTTGAAGATGGAGAAAAGGACCATGAGCCAAGGAATGCTGGTGAGTTCTAAGCTGGGCAAGGTGGCAAAATGAACAGACTACCCTAGAGCTTCCAGAAGGAAGAAAGCCCTGCTACTACGTTGATTTGAGCCCAGGGAGACTCATTTTAACTTCTGACCTCCAGAACTACAAGCTAATGCATTTGTGCTGTTTTAAGCCACTAAGTCTGCAGTAACTTGTTACAGCAGGAATAGAAAGCTAAAACAAACTTTCACTTAAAACATGTAATAATATTTTCCCTGTCCATAGATGTACTCCTTTAGCCTTGTTTTTAATGGTGCCAATGGCTTTCCAATATAAAGCTGTATCATAATTTATTTACTGATCTCCTATGGCTGGACATTTAGGTTGTTTTCAGATCTTTTTTTCTTTTTGCTGTAGTAAACACCACCACGATTAATATCCCTGACATATGTCCTTTTGCACTTTTCTGATATTTCCTTGGGATTGATTGCAGTTCCAGGAAATACACATTTTAAAGGTTTGTGACACACATCTGACATTTGATTTTGGGAGGTGAAGACTTTCCATGTAAATGTGTTGTTGACCAGGTGACTTCATCAGCCCCGCACTTCTATTTAGGAAGCTAGATTTGCTGAAAGCGGACATCCCTTCATGCTTCGGCCCAGTCCTTTCTTCTTCCTTCTGTCCTCTATCTATAAAGAAGAGTAAAAAGGGAGATACTGCAATAGAGCAGGGAGGGGCCTGATGGACAGCCAGCAGGCAGACTCTTGTCTGGAGAAGGCCTCCTAGGCAGCAGAAGCCAAAATCCTGTGACGAAGCCCTGTGAACAAAATTGAACCCAGGAGTCACCCACACATAAATAAATGAAAACATTTGCCTCTATGTGGACCGGAATTTGCCCACCTGTGGCTGGGGATATGTTTGGGACTCTGTGCTCTGCTATGGGTACACAGTGATGACAGTTGTTGGTAAGGTTGGGAAAGCTCTGTGTGAACTTCCAAGGGCATTTGTTATGCATATTAATTATATCTCTAGAGTCTATTATTTGAAAATAATGACACTACTAGGTTAATCAGGGACAAAGGATATGACAAGAAAATTGCATTGGGCAAAGTGGTTGGTAATAAATTAAAATTTGAACAGCTGAGTGTTTTAATTTAGAAAGAAATGCATTATAGACACCTGTCTTTGCTCCTAAAATATTTATAAATAGGGTTAACTCAGTATTTATTAGAACCCACTTTGTTAAAGAGGACAAGAAATAAGGAGGAGCAGAAAGGGAAACTCCAGGGGTGGGAGAATATGTGAAGATGATAATTTGCCAAACCCTAAATGTGCTAAAATCAGCTGCCATTCCTCAGGTAAGAAGCCTATGTGTGGTCATCATGCTTATTATCCTGGTGCTCTGAACAAGTCCTTCTCTAAATTAATCACCTACACATCAGCGATATTAGCTGCTGTGCATATTTACTTGAATAGCCACAGATACACCCTCAAGAGACTGTTGATTACATACAAAAAAAATCTATAACGGCCAAATACCTGGAAGGAAATGGAAATAAATCTGTATATTTATCTTCATGTTACAGAATGGAAAGTTACTTCGGAGTATTTACATTTTGAATTTTCCAGTTTTCTTCTACATATTTTTATTATTTGAACCATGTACAAGACACAATTTTTTTCCTATGTGTCTCCCTTAGGCAAAGCAGTACTGGAGGAAGAGGTACATACAGAACCCCTGTGGTAGGCTGCTGTAACAAGTTACCGCCAACTTGGTAGCTTAAAACAATATAAATGTATTCTCTCACAGTCCTGGAGGCAAGAAGTCCAAAATCAACGTCAGTAGGGGCGGTGCCCTCTGAAGGCTCTGGGGTGGGATCCTTCCTGCCTCTTCCAGCTTCTGGTGGCTGCACACGTCCCTCGGCTGTGGCTGCATCACTGCAGTATCTACCTCCGTCTTCACGGCCTTTTCCTGCTCCCCTGGTATCCTCTTCTGTCTCCTCTATAGACACCGTCATTAAATTAAGAGCACACCTGGGTAATCCATGACCGTGTCTTCTTCAGATCCTTAACTTAATCGCACCTGCAAAGACCGTTTTTCCAGGTGAGGTCACACCACAAGTAATGGGGAATAGGATGTGGGCATATCTGTTTGGGGTCTACCATCCAACCCTCTATACTTCCCTGTCCACTGTAGGCTGATGTGAAGAGAGTGTACAGGCTTCCTCTACACTCTGAATATACAAGTGGAAAATGGCCAGGCTATATATGTATGAAAATAGAACTCCAACCCACCAGCAGCAGCAACCAGCCCAAGAAGCCAAACTATTATTTCTACAACCAGCTCCAGAAGCCAACCTGTTCTAAGTCAGACTTGTAGAAAGTCAGAACACTATCTCTAGTGACAATCCAAGAAGCTAAACAATAACTTCTGTAATAGTTGGCCCCAAATGGCCAGGACTTGATTAATAACTGACAACTTCTCTAATTTTTTCCCCCTGTTTCCAACTTGGGGCCAACCAGAGAGAGCCAAATGCATTCCCCTAACCAGTCACATTGGACCCCCCTAGTTAGCCTTCTTCCAGCTTCCCTTGGCCAACAGCTGCCTATGAGGACACCCCTGAATTGTCCCCGTCTTCCCTTTGAAGCTTCCCCACTCCTCTGCCTTCCTTTGAGTCATTGCCAAAACACGAGTGATGGTGGCCTACTCCCTTTGCTATAGCAAGTTCTGAGTAGCTAGTTTTTACTTTTCTCATTTATTTCTACATGCTTTTGCTGTTCTTCTGACTATATCAGGCAAATGTTGTTTTAGGGGCTATTCTGTCTTTAAGATCCCCTTCCACGCCTTAGTGTCTGGCTGCTGCCAAGGAGGAGCCTTGTTACAGTGGTAGAACAAGGTGACTGTTGAGGGCAGGACTGGGAGGCATAATAAGCAAACAGCCAAGTGGCGCAGGGCCACCAGGGCATAGAAATAACAGGACCTATGATGAGCTGTCAGGACAAACCACAAACACCATTCAAAACCCCATTCTTGAAATCTGCACAAATTTAAAGATATTTTTAGGTTCAACCTAGCCATCTTATAAATTGTTATATTGGGTTGGCCAAAAAGTCCATGTGGTTTTCTCCATAAAATAAAAGACACAATTTTAATTTTCACACATAACTCTGTTGATTTGGATATTTTGACTATACTGGCTGTCTCCTGCATGGTATAACATCGATTGTTCTCAATTAATGTCTTGATGTGATTGTTATCAACTTCAACTTGTCTAACCAGCAGTGGAACATCATCCAGTGAGAAAGCTCCAGCACGAAACTTCACAAACCACTTTTGACATGTTTGATCGGTCACAGCGCCTTCTCCACACACTGAACAAATCTTTCATGTGTGTGTGTTTCAGTTGTATTTTTACCTTTCTTGAAATAATAAAGCATAATATGCAGAAAATGTTGCTTATTTTCTTCCATCTTCAATATTAAAATGGCTACACAAAGTTTATCAATTTGGATAAGTTTTTTAAAATGCATGCTTATATGACAGCTGGCACAAGACAATCTGACAAAATTTTTTCAAATAAAGTTAAAGACAGCTAAGTGCTACCAGAGTCATCTTACAGAAAAAAATAAACTTTTTGGTCAACCTGATAGTTTAAACTTCTTTTTCTCTTTCTCTAGCCTTTCCTTACTGGGGTTGCATTTGAATATACCAACATTTATTTTCCACTAGCCTGTAATTATGGAAAACTCAAGAAGGCATATGTAGGAAGGAATGAGAGATTATTTGGGGCATATATGTCTGTATGAAGCTCCTTAAGAAAGAAGACTAGAGGGGAGGCCAGAAGGGGTTAATCTCTAATGGGGCGAATCAAAGATGCGGAGAGAGGAAAACATGACAGTGCGAGGAGGTGTGAGAGGCCATGTGGCTTAATAGAAATAGCACAGGGCTGAGTGTCAGGCGACGGGGCCGGTGAAACAAGGCGCCGATTTATAGGGTCTCTGGAGTTCCCCTCTGCTCCATAATTCACGCTCTGGTACGACTCTGACATTTGCCCGATGAGACAATAATTCTGGGTCTCTGTTTTTTCATGTGAAAGGTCTCAGTTTTCATTAAAAACATTCTAGAGCTGATGGGACCACTGACTCTTCCATCCATGAGGACGGATTGGAGCGGGAGTCTGGGAAATGGGCCCCCTGAGCCATCCGAAGCTTTTCCGGAGAGCCTGGGACGGTTCTGGGGGCCTGGCCAGGCATTGAGATCTGTTCCTTGATGTCAACCCAATAACATTACACTTATCAGTTTTACGTGTTGGACTTCTCCTACATTTTGCTCGGGAAGAAATTTTCTTTTAGTTGAACACTTTGAACACGTTGCACCCAGGGATTCTGGGGAGTCCGTTACCTAGCCAGCGACTATAGGTTCTCTCTTCTCCAGAGCAGTCTTGCTTCCCTGCCTTCTGACCCTCCCCGTGGCTATGTGACCAGTCATGCATTTTATTTTTATTTTTTTTAAATATTTTATTTATTTATCTTTAGATAGGAAGGGAAGGAGAAAGAAATATCAATGTACGGTTGCTTCTCCTCTGTCCCCCACTGGGACCTGGCCTGCAACCCAGGCATATGCCCTGACTGGGAATCAAACCATGACTGTTTGGTTCACAGGCCCGTGCTCAATCCACTGAGCTACACCAGCCAGGGCCAGTCATGCATTTTAATAAATATGTAATGATGGTACTGCTCTATCTCCTGGATCAAAGTGCTTGAACCCCTCATCTATCAGGCTGTGCTCCAGTCCTTGGCTAATAACTGTGAAAATTAGCACAGACTTAATTTAATAGCTTTTACAGCATCCCTGGAGAGAAGGCATAATTAATCTTGGTCTTACAGATAAAATGCTAAACTAAAAACACAAACTTAAAGGACACCCTGCATGACACTGGACGGGTCATTAGGACAGCCAGGGCTGGCACTGAAGCTGGTGACCTCCAAGCCCAGAGTTGCCAGGCTTCCAGGACGCCTTTTTGCCCAGCTGCCTTTTGAATTTTGGTCGGCTGCCTCTGATTCAGAAGGTAGCAGCCAGGAACTGCTAATTCTTATCGCCAACAGAACTCTCACTTGACTTCTTTATAATGAAGGTAGGATTTCAGCATTGAAATTCCTGTCCCAGAAGCAAGTGAAATCAAAGGCAGACGGGGTCTGTGCTCCTTGCTCAGTCCCCTCCGTTGATCCCTGTGGGTGCATGTGCTGACTGTGCAGCTTGAATGACCAGGGCCATAAACCCTGGGCAGCCCTGTAGTGCTGTGGCTGTGGCAAGCAGAAGCTCCTGGAAGGCTATCCATTAGCCCATTAGGGCAAGGGGACATGGAAGGGAGGGGCCTCCCTCTGGCTTTAAACCAGGTAGTTCCCTTTGAATGCTATAGCAAATTACTACAAATGTAGTGGTCTAAAACTACACGAGTTTATTTGGAGGTTACAGACATCTGAACTGGGGGTTACAGACATCTGAACTGGGTTATACCAGGCTAAAATTAAGGTGTCATTGGTGCTGGTTCCTCTTGGGGCTCCAGTGGAGAACCTGTTCCTTAGTTCTTTCAGCTTCTAAGGCTGGAACTTGTTGGCTCTGTCCAATCTGCTTACAGACTTGGGCCCACTTGGGTGATCCAGACAGTCTCAAGATTTTCAGTCACAACTGCAGTGTTCTTTTGATGTATAAGGCAACCTGTTCACATGGTTTGGGGACGGGTACATGGACATCTTGGGGGCACACAGAGATTTAGCTACCACACCAAGCGGTTCTCAGACCATTTGGGTGGAGTTCAGGATGAATTCAGCCCCAAGACTTGACCATGGCTGAAAGTGGCCCCTATATTCTCTGGAGGGTGAGTGAGTCAAACAGGTTTTCCGGAATCTTCTGTTCACACCTAGATGTAGGATGAAACTCTGGGCTTCTGACAATGCAGTAGGATTCTCTGTCTTGATTCTGGAAACTTTTCTTCATCTAGAACTGGAGCATGGAAGAGAAGAGGGTGCAAAGCTCTGGGCTGGTGAATGCCTTCAGGAACCACCTCTTTGCCTGGAAAGATCCAGAGTGATCCAGAAGCACTAGGTGTTCCCTGCCATATGTTCTGACCCCTGAACACTACAGGACAAGAGGGGTGAAGACCTGGCTTGTCCTCGACCCTATACACTTGCAGGCAAGTCCCTCAGCAGCAGTCTCTTTGCCTGCAACAGAAGTGTAATTCAAAAGCACCCAATAGATGTGAAGTCTTTCTTTTAATGATTTTATTTTCTTGTTCATTCTTTCATTACTTATTTCTAACAATAATCACAATACATTCTAAGGAAAAGAGATTTCAATAATTCAGAAATCTGTAAGTTAATCAGAATCCTGCTACCCAGTTATCTGCTATTCAAAGGCAGCTCCCCTTGTTTTCCAGGCAAATGCACATCCATACATAACTGGGACTGATTGCTATATATCAGTCCCAGTCATATATCTTATGTGAGCATATAAGATCATTTTTTCCAGTAATTATCCAACCTCTGTGTGGGAAAACAGTTTGACCTCCCAACCAGTATGATATATCTTCTAACTGATACACATATGTTGGTGCTTTTCACACCCACTTTTCTTTGCTCTCAGGCTTCCATGATGTTCTTCTCTCACAAAAGCCTTAAACAGTAAACAGGACAGATAATGGAGAAATCGCACTTAGTACTAGAGTTTCTTAGATGATTTTTAGAGTTAATGAAGAGACAACAGTCTTGAGATTCAGGGCTATTGATTTGCAAGGGTTGGGCGTTTTGCAAGAGAAAAGGGTGTTTGAGATTCAGTGACTTGTCTTTGAGCATCAAAAGCTAAACGAGTCCCTGTGCATAAATGTATAATGTTTATACAATATAAATGGATTTGCAGGAAATGGAGAAAGCACCAGACTACTTTGTCACCTGCCTGGTAAAGATTTACTGCTTTGTTGGGGTGCAGGCTGGGGACTGGGGAGGATGGGGGCAGGAAGAGGGGTCTGTGGTCCAGGAAGCAAGGGACTGGGTCAGAGGGACATGGATAGGAGAGACATGAGTTAGTAAAGTTTAGTGAGTTCTTCCTGAATCACTGAGAGCCAGGTGTTTGATGAACAAGACTACTCCGACTTTCCCACATGTGGACACTGCAGGGAGCTGTAAAATGAAGTCAGCCCGAGCCTCTGGATTTGCTTCATCCTGGGTGCATTGTCCTGTGTGCTCAGCCTCCCTTTTCAATGGACCAGGATGCTCACAAGCGCCTTCATCCTCCAAACAGAATGTGGAGCCCAGAGGATGGTTGCTCTAGGAAACGTAGAGAGAGTTTCTGCATCATATTCAGGTAGCAACCCATGGCACCAGCCACCTCCCTGATACATGATCCTTTCCAGCAATTCCAGAGGTACCCTCTGCCTATATATACCAGACTGCCACTTTACCCAGTCCCTTGTTCTCCCTAGTGGCTGTCAGGTGTGGACACCTGTCCAAGGCTGGAGGGATGGGAGATTGGAGTGTGGTGACCCGAAATACAGGTGGAAGGCTTGGTAATCTGCAGAGCATGTCTCCTAACTCCCTGTGGCCCTGTGGCACCTCACCAATTTCCACTTTCCAGATTCACATCTCTCAGATCCACACATTTACCTTCTTTATCTTCCTCCTATTTATTAATCTATAATTTTGCCAGTATCACCGAGAATATTTCCTTTTCTCTTACTTTATTCTTTTGGCAAGCCAAAGCAAAAAGCAGACCCCCAACCCAACAAAGACAAGACAAGCAAACCCATTGGAACTATTTGCTGAGAAAGGGTGTCGAGCAGGTTGGTTGACACGCTGTGCTGGGGGTGACCCAAGCCTTTCCTCAGTTGCACCTGGAGACGAAATGAAGAGGCAGGGCCTCCTGCTGGGGTCTTGGGAGAGCCTGGACATCCCCTGTAGAATCTCACAGATTCCTTCCCTCTCAGCCTCCTCAAGACAGGCGTTCTTCAGTCTTACTCAGGAGACTCAGCAAAACATTCTTTTCTTACAATACTTCTGATGCTTTAATAACCCTACTGGAACTGCATTCTGTCCTTTTTTTAATTGCTCAGTTGCCATATCTCTAAATATTTCCAATGAGACTTTACATAATGGATTTGAGGGCTGACCTGGGGAACCAGCTCTGCTTATAGTGTTGGCCTCTGGGATAAGGCACCCCGAGTCCACAAATCCATTCCCAGTGGTGCTTTGGAGAAGAATGTGATTGAAGATTGTCTGGGTGGTGGGAGCTGATTGTAATTCCATGCTTTTAGAAGCAATAACCTTTTGAGAAGAATTTTCAAGGGAAAATTAATTCACCATTTTATTAAGTTAAGAAAAATATACCTGAGCATGTTGGCCCTGGGGTGGGAGTAGATATCGACATACACTGTTTTAAAATATTCTGACATTTTGCTGCATAGCAGGAGTCCTGCCTGCTGACAGTTTACATGCCACAATGAAAATCCCTTCTTTTCCTCTCATTGTCTCTGCTCTGGTGCAGCCACATTGCTAGACACATAATTACTGAAACAGCTGCATCTACCTGGGGTTTGGTTGTCACTCATTTATTTTAGGGCAATGAGGGTTAGCACATGTCATTGAGAATGACATTCAAGGATGATTATGAAGGAGCTGATCTTAGTTCTTGAGTATTAACTTAGAATTAGACGCCTTTGAGCCACCTCTGCCCACCCCACCAGCTCCATCCTATTGATGGAACTCAGTAGAGCCTCCAGTCTCACCCATCCTCAGTGTCCAGTATCCTCACCCCTTTTCTGCTTGGAGAAGAAGGCCAGACATATTTCTGTCCAGCTCTGTCTCCACTCAGAGGAAGTCATCTGTAACTGTAGTTCTTATGGTAGAGGTTGAATGGTGGTCTCCAAAAAGTTACGTCCATATTCTAATCCTTGGAGTCTGGTGAATATAATCTTATTTGGAAAAAGGGTCTTTGCAGGTGAATAGATGTAAAGAATCTTCAGGTAATTTATCTGGATATCTCTGCGGGTCCTAAATCCAGTCACTAGTGTCCTTGTTAGGGACACACAAATGAGAGGGTGATGTGAAGATTCAGGTAGAGGTTGTGTCTACAGGCAAAAGTGTGCTAAGAAATTCTAATAGCCACCAGACACTTGAAGAAGCAGAAATAGTTTCTTTCCCAGGGATAATGCCCTACCAGTACCTTGATTTTGGACTTCTGGCCTCTGGAACTGTGGGGGAAGAAATTCTATTGTTTTAAGCCACCAAATTTGTGGTAATTTGCTATGACAGCCTAGAAAATAAATATAGCAATCCCTTCAAAATGGTGACATCATGGAAGATTTTTAGGGCAGTGAATCAATCTATGTGATATTTTAATGGTAGATAAATATCATTGTACAATTGTCAAAAACCATAGACTGTATAACACCAGAGTGAACCCTAATGTAAACTATGGACTTTGAGTGAGTGATGTGTTGATATAGGTTATAACAAATGTACCCCACTGGTGGAGGACGTTGATAGTGGGGGAGGATGTGTGGGGGGGGGATATAGGGGGCAAATGGAAAATCTCTGTATTTTCTGTTCAATTTTGCTGTTAGCTTAGAGCTGCTCTAAAAAAGTAAAGCCTTCTATGAACAATAGCCAACTTGTCCCCTTTCCCTTCTATGAGAAAATGTGACCCTCTTTGCACTGATGGGTACAACCTGACCCACGTCGTTCCCCCATGTGTCTCTTCATGGAGGTAAGAAGGACTTTGTCCCCTGTTGATCAGTTGTGGCCATGAGTGCAGTGTCCCCCTTCAGTCGCAGGCAGGTCCCCAGGGGTATTCAGCTGTGAGCTCTCAGCACAATGCTCCGGTCAGCTGGGAGAGTGAGAGCCTGGTCCTGAGGGGGGATCTGGGTGTGCACCTGAGGACCCACCAGGATGAGCACACTCCAATCTCAGAAACATATAGCCTGTGCTTTGGTTAGGTCTGTCTGCATCTGAGCTGTCAGGTGTTGCTGTAGAATTTCGGGCAACTTGGCTGATTCAATTCACTTCAAACTCATGGTCTTAAACTTCTGGAAAGTTCTCAACATTGCCCACCACATTGATTTTTCCCCTAGGTAATTTGCTCCCCCTTCTTTGGGATAACTAAGTCATGCCTCCATTTTTCTCCTTTAATCTCCAAGCTCTTCTTCCTTTTAATCCTTTCCATGACAAGGCCATCAGGTAGATATTAACTGTGCAAATAGGAGGAACTAGATGAAAACACCTTTATTTAGCCCTATCAAATCTGGAAACCTACCTGCACTGAAAGCACTTCTTCCTCCATCCCCAGGCCAGTCTGGAGCCTACCACCCCTATGTCTTCTCAAGAATTTGACCCCACGGTGCTTCCCCTTCCTCTTCCACCATCAATTTCTCTCTGCTAGATCATTTTTTCTTTACATACAAACAGGCAGTGGTCTTTCTGATCCCCTTACATCTTCCTTGATGCCCTCTGCTCTGGTTAGTACCTTATCATTCTGCTCCATTTCACAGCAGAAATTCTTAGTTCTCATGAGAATTGTCTGTGCATCCTGTCTCCATTTGTTTAAGTGTTTAGTCCCTTCTAACCTGAGTTTTATTCCCATCTTGGTTTTGAACTGCTCTGTTCAAGGTCACCACCTTCTATTTCATTTTTACCTTCTCACTTTTAGGAAGACAGATGATGACTCTTATTCTGGAAGGCATTCTCTCTTCCAGAATATCATACTACAGGTTTCTTCTTATCAGGCCTCTTCCTCTTTTTCATTAATTGGTCCACCTCTTCTCCCTGACTGCCAAATAGTTGAGGCCCCGGGGCTTACTTTTTGTCCCCCTTCTCTCTCTAGCCCTGAGGATTCTGATTGGTTTCTAAGTTTTTCACACATAAAATATTTTATTGGATCCTGAGACTCCCACATGCAACCATCTCCTTGGTATATCTGGTTTGCTGGCTCACTGACATCTCAGATTTGCCATGTGCTCCTCTCAGTTTTCTCCCCCTTTCCACAATCAGCAAATGACGCCCCCACCTAGCTAGCCACCTACCCAGGTCACAGCCTTGAACATCATCCTTGACTCCTGCTGCTTCTTTACCTCACCCCCATCAATAAATCCTGCCATTTCCAGCTCCGAGGTATAGTTCTAATCCATTTCCTTTCTCTGCCTCCACCATCACTCCTTATCCCAACCTTCTTGACATCCTACCTGGTCCACAGTAGCAGCTTTACAACTCTTGAGCCCTTTGATTTTGTTTTCTATAGCAGTCATCAACAGCCCATTTTATTCTCCTTTACATGTAAAGTAAAATCCCAACTGGTACTGTAGCTCACGAGGGTGCTCTCATATGTCCCTGCCTACTGTGCTAACCTGCTCTATTCTGATGCACACTCTCTGCTGACTGCGCCAGGGCTCTCCCACCCTGGGGGCACTGCACACACTTTTTCTCCTCCCCCAGGGTTTCTCAGCTTCAGCACTGTTGGCATTTGGGGCTGACGACTCCCATTGTGGGGGGCTATTCTATGTGTTATAGAGTGTTCGGTGATGTTCCTGGCGCCTACTGAGTAGATGTCAGTAGCATCCACCCACACCACATTGTGATAACTAAAACTGTCCGCAGACATCATCAAAGGTCTCTGGGGTGGCAAAATCACCTCTGACTGCTCTACTTGATTTATCCCCACCACTCATCCCCCAACCTGGGGCAGCAGGAAAAAGACTTAACAACAGGTTTAGTGCAGGCTTTGACTAATCAGAATATGTGCAGCTCCAATCATCCTTATCTTCACCTGTAAAATGCAGATAAGGATAATCCCCACCTTCGGGGTTGTTGGGAGAGTAAATGAGTTTAGGTATTTATCTCAAGGCTACCGTAAGAGGCCTGTCCTATAAGCTGTTCTCCTCACCATCCTTACTATAATTGGCTCATTATTAACTGAGGCCAAGCATATCAAAGGAGGCCTCTGCATCTCAGTTACTCTGGATGGTTGCACTCTGGTCGTTTCTGTAGGACACGTACACACTGTAATTAATTTTCTAATCATAGCCATCTTTGTTTGTTTTTTTGCCTGTTACCTGACTTCCCTTATAAATTCCACCAAGGCTGTCTGTCTATCGGGTACTCTAACTGCTGTAGCAAATGACTTCTACTCTGCAGTGATTTCATGCAGTAGAGGATTATTTTCTTTAAATGACAGTTCCATGTGGAAGTTTGGTGCACAAGCCTCCCAGATTCCCATTTTGTGGCCCCTCTGCTGGGACTCCCCTGCTGGATCCTTTGTCTCCAGCTGGCAGGAGGAGAGAGAGAGACAGACAGAGAGACAGACAGACAGAGAGAGATGGAGGATTTCACATGGAATTCCTCACATGGAGGTTTTCAGTGAACCCAGGCTGGGAACATCTAGCGGCACTCCTCCCCACATTCCATTGGCTAGTGCTCAGTCACATGACCACATATCTACAAGGCAGGCTGGGAAAGGTAGTCTGGTTGTGCCCAGAAAAGGAGAGAAGGGGTGTGGTGGGCATCTGGTCAGTCTCCTGGCACACAGACATTGCGTCTGTGGACCTGGCCTGTACAACAGTGCAGGATTGATAATGAATAAATATTATTGAATGAATGAATGAATACATTTATATTTCATATTGCATAGTTTTGACATATATAAATGTTTCCTGAGCCTTCAAATTGGAAGAGATTAACTTTTTTTTAGCATCAGTAGCTCTTATAAACTTTCTTATATTTACTGAAAACTTATGGAAAGATAATTTACAATTGCAGAGTGCTAGTCTTAGCTCTGCTAGTAAGACCCAGCTGAGCCGTGGGAAAGACATTTCTCGCTGTGGGGCCTTAGTGTCTTTATCATTGCAGGTGTCTCCTGGGGTGCAGAGGCGCTGTGGGGCCTCCTTTGCTATGTGGCCCACAGAGCAGTTCTATTTACAGAAAAGACTTGAAATAAATGTATCTAGATTGATTTTCTAGCCATCGTAGTTCCCTCTGACTGACACATTCCTCCAGTTCTGGTCTACTCTGAGGGGGAAGCATTAAAAAGGACCACCAGCCAGGTGGATAGGAAAGACCCCAATGTTAAAACACAAGTTGTCTTTCCCCTCCCCCTCTAAGGGCTGGTACAGGCATAATTCAGGTGTGCAGGTACCATTTCGGACTTCCGTCAGTCCTTAATGATGACTGCTCAACAAATACTGCGGTTTGTATTGTGATTATAGGAAGCTCCTCGACAAGGCTTTTGTTGCAGGCCCAAGACTGTTCACGTGGAGGGTTGCCAAGTTGAGAAAAAGAAATGCACATGATGTGTATTTCATGATAGGGACATAGAGCAAAGAATGAAATTTTGCTTTAACTGGGTGCTCTGTATTTTATCTGGGAACCTTATTCAGGTGGCAATGCTAAGATTGCTCCATGTCCACTTATGATTCATTTGAGAAGTAGCCAAACTGACTGGGACCTTCCAAGACGTGTGGGCTGTCAGAGTAGGCTTCCTTATCTGGTGTAAGTTTGTTACTTGATGACTGACAGGCATGCTCATCCATTAATTCCCTATTTCCATTTCAATGGTTTGCCGGGCAGATCACCTCATCTTTCTGTATGTTCTGGCTAGCGGGCCATTTACTTCCCAGCCTTGAGTAGGAGGGACTGTCTTGGCTTCTCATTCATCTTGCTTTCCACCTGACCAAAGCTACTCAGCCAAATCTCTAATGATTGTATTTCCTTTCCCTTTATTAAAAGTGGGGTCGACCTTAACATCTGTGAACTATGTTCAGATTTAATTAAGATACACTTGGTTTAGCCCATAACCACTTATAAATTTTAATTAAATGGAATATATATTAAACTGAATTATTTTATAAGAACCAATGCATTTGATAAGAAATATAATTATCTGTTTGAAATGCTACAGTTATATATTCTGAAATCCTGATTTTTAAAAGGGAAATCATTTTAGGTGAACTTTAGCCTTGAATAAGCATTTGCGAATGAGGCTTTGATTTTAATTCATATTAGTCTCTTTTCATTATTAGAAAAATATTCATTCATTCAACATCAAGGGCCTATTTGGTACCAGTGACTGTGCAAGTCACCAGGATGGAAGGTTGCTTTTGCAGATTCATAAATGTCTTCCTTTGACCTTGCTTTATTTATGTCTTCATAGACTTTGTGAGTGGAGTAGTTATCTACTTGGGTATAAATAGGTTATCTTTTCCTTACTTATTGACTTGTTCAACTCTTAGTAACCAGAAAAATGTTTGGGTACAGAGTGTCTAAACTGTCTTGCTCAAAGGAGACAAGCTATCCTCTTTCACTCCTTCAGTTTTATTTTTTAAGTGAAGACTTCATCTTCTTAGGGAGGTATAAGAAGGCTGGCTGCATGAGGCAGGTAAGTGCTATGGACCGAACTGCGTGTCCTCCCCACCCCTGCCACAACCCAGTTTGTAGGTTGGAACCCCTAACATGACTGTAAGTAGAGATAGGGGTTTTAGGATATAATTAAAGTTAAATGAGGTCAAAGGTGGGGTCTGAATCTGATAGGATTTGTGGTGGTTTTAGAAGAAGAAGAAGAGACACTAGATTTCTCTCTCCCCTGCACCCCCTTCTCCGTGTGTACACTCCAAGGAAAAGTGAACACTCAGTGAGAAGATGGCCATCTCCAAGCCAGGAAGAGAGCTCTTACTGGAACCTGATCAGGCTGGCATCCTGCTCTCGGAATTCCAGCCTCCAGAACTGTGAGCAATACATTTCTGTTGTGTAAGGTACTCAGTCTGTCATATTTTGTTATGGCGGCCCAGGCAGATGAATATCGAGAGCTCAAGTCCGGCCTGTTTGTGCATGTCGGATCTCCACGAGTGGCTTGTATTCTGACCTGTGAGGTGGACAGCTCCGTCTCCAGTGGGATTTTGCCCGTTGGTGTAATAAAATCCCCGAAGTCAGCCACTTCTTGTTTCTGATAACAACATGGATTCCATCATTAATGTTCCTGGAATAGCTTTTGACAATGGGGCAAAGCTAACCAGCTTGTCCTTGGATTGACTCATGACCTTGACCTATTAATATTACATCTTGACTGATTGAACTTCAAAGCCTAGACTCTTGTGATTTACAATTAAAGTCTTCCATGGAAAGATAAATGCAGGATTCGGGTTATCAGGTGCTACAGCTTGCTTCCATTCCATCAGGGAAAACTTTTCCATTAGAAGTGGTAATCATCCTTACTGTTTTTTTTGTGTCCCATTGAGTTGCATATGCCAACAGATTTTGGAACATTACAAAAAAAAACCTCAAGCTGAGTTTAATATTTGATGTGACTTTTACACTGCTGAGGCATGGCCAAGCCTAAAAGCGTGGTTTTCATCATTCCCTCTGAGTCTCACCTCCTGTACCTCTTTGATGCACTAAAAATGCTCTCTGTGGATCAATGAAGAGTTTCAGCCCCCCAGACACAAAGCTGTGACGGAAAATCAATGTGCGGTGTGGACAGTTGAGGAGAACCTTAAATAATGTCTTAAAAGAATTTGCTCGCCTCAGTCCCCGAATCCCAGGGCTTGTGGAGACTGCTAGGAGGGGTCATATCTGCTAGCATGCATATTCTTTTTTTAGTGTGTAGAGGTTTAGTAAAACCAGCAGATGAAACCTATAGTCAACATCATAATTAGAAAACTTTTAGGTTCACAGATTATTCTGACACTTCCTTTCCTCCCATCCCTATAGTGAGTATATTTTAAAAGTACCGAACTTGGCATTTTGCTTAAATCATGCTGAGATCTAAGTATGCACCTTATTTTGTCTCTAAAAGCAACACTTAGCAACTTTTACTTGCTGGCATCCTCTGGTGCCAAGAACAGCGAGAGGATGCTACTAAACAGACTTGGGTTACTTTCTTCTGGTGTCAGATGAGGAGAGAGGTAAGTGCCCTCATTTATTAGCTTCTCATTATAGCATAAAACACTGTAACACTGCCATTGCTGAGAGGTGTGTGGAGGGGTAGCAAACCAAGTGTCTGCCATTCCCAAACTGCTCCAAGGTATCTGTGTCAACTGTGGGTGCTGATTTTTCCAAGCACAACCAGTTTAGGATTCTTTCTGGTAGAGTACTCCTTGGGTAACACACTCTGAGGCACTTCAGAAGCAAAATTTATGCTAAGGCAATTTTTTAGTCCCCTGGAACTAGATAAAGATAAGCAGCTGTGTTTGTTAAAACTACAAATGCGAGACCCAGGAGAAACTCAGAGGGTGGGAATGTGTCCTGGGAACCCTGTGCTTAGGAGAACTGCCCTGCTTGGACCCGCAGACAAGCAGCTGTTGAGTGGTGTGGGGAAGTGGCCTGCGGTTTGCAGTAGTGTGCGGCCAGGATGCAGCGTGTGGGTGTTCAGCAGCGAGAGCTAGGTGTGACATGCACCCGGAGGCGGGGTGCCCAGCCAGAATGTGAGAGGGATGTGGAAAATGGCAGGGCAGAGGAGGAGATGCAAGGTTTTTGCCACAAGTGGGAAGGAAGGTGTGGCTCACGACAGAGACAGAGGGACCGGGGGAAAGGTGGTTCTTGGCGAGCATTAGTTGAAAAGAAGCCAGAGATGTAAAGAAATGTTCTTCCAATTGAGAAATTACCATCAGCAGGAAACATAATGATTTGGAGAAGAAGGGGCTTCAGGTTACACAAGACTTGGAAGATAGACCCCCTGATATTTCCTTCTAGGACATCGTGACAAAGCTGCTCCGGTCAATATGGTGGCCATGGGCTACGAGTGGCCAGCAAGCACTTGGAATGTGGCTGCTGTGAACTGTGGCAAATACACACGGACTGCAGAGACTTAATTAAAAAAAGAATATTAACTATCTCAGTAATTTCTTCAACTGTTGATTACATGTTATAATGATAATATTTTAGATATATTGGGTTAATAACGTATTTTGTTATTAAAATTAATTTGCCAGTTCCTTTTAATTTTTAAACTAAAAAAGTAGTAGAAAACTTAAAGCTATATATGTGCTTTACATTATAGTTCTATTGGACAGTGCTGTTCCAGAGTTTTATAAAAAGATTAAGTTGAACCTCTTATGTATGATTACACTTTAAAACATTTTAAGTTCCCCAGTTTTTAAAACAATTATCTCTAGTTCCAGGAATTACTCTTTAAGTGACCTGGTTCTAGAGGGCTCAGCAAGTAGGTCGCCCCACCAATCAAACAGCCATTTGTCAATGTCTCCCTTGAAATATGGCGCCTGGAATGAAATGCTGCAGTGCCTGAATGTAGTTGAGAAAAGCCTGAGGGGGAGCAGATAGTACAAGGTCCTGGGTTTACACGATACAGATAGGCTTGTCTTGCACCAACGGTTGACAGTCTTTTTAGGGTAACTTCACTGTGAGGTGGGCTCAAGTTTGAGCTGGATCTGACCCTCTAGTACTCAGAAGCCCCATATAAATGAAAGCAAGAATCACAGTCCTCCAAGCCTTCATTACTCATATCTTCTTCCGTGTACCAGACCACCTAGGCCTTTCTCTATTATTACAGCATCTGACAGTTACTGGGAAGACCCTAGTCAGGGGGCTTCCTGCCCTGGTTCTTGTCTTGCTCTCTTGAGGTGAATTCAAGGGGGAGACAACATGCATAGTGGAAATAAGATAGCAAGTTTATTTATGAAACACACACAAGCATGAAACTACAGGCAGACAACCAGATAGTCTGAATGCCCTACATATAGAGGAGATGAAGTTGTTAGTAAGGTTATTAGTAAATTTGTTCTATACACTCGAGCACCTGGCTACCAGTGGGCACTCAGCTTATCTGAGTGCGCCAGCCATTGGGGTTTAGGGATTAGATACCTTAGTCAACTTCTAGGTTCCCCTTCTAAACCTTGGGAATAACGTACATGGACAAAGGCTTTCTTTCCCAGCTAGTAAAGACTTTTTTTTGTCTTAGTTAGAAATTGCTACAGAGGCTCCCTTTCCCAGCAGAGTCTCAAGGACTCCCCTCCTTCTGCACTATCCCTGCCTGTGATGTTTGGAAAGCCCAGCAATCTTATGGGACGAGGCTGAAGACTGCTGAGTCAATGGGTGAGACATGTCCCTCTCCTCCCTGCCTTAATAAGCTACCTATCATACCTAACATGACTTGTAGACTCTATTGGACTCTGTCCCACCTGCTCCCTTGGGAGAGATGCTTAGTGTAAAAAATTGCCCTAATTATATAAACAACACCTGCTGAACATTTAACAGCCAAGCTGCTGGAATTTAGAATTCAAGAGTCTCCAGAGCCGTGTAAGGCAAGTACCATCTTCTCTGTTCTCTGGGCTTCTGCTTGTTTGACCATCCCATGTAAGCACCTATCCACTCCTGACTCATGCTGAGTTATCCACAGTTGCTCTGTAGGTGATATCAGTGTGTTTTAGGAGACTAGGAAAGTCAATCTCTCAAAATGTTCCAGGGGCTCATGCTTGATTACTTGAGGTGGCTCGCTGGAGAGGTCAGGGGGAGAACAGATAGCCAACTCTTTATCGCATCGAAGTCTAACCATGTCCCATCACAATTGCATCCAACATCCTTTGCTTGATTAAGGGCTAGGAAGACAGGAGATGAAGAGAGACATTAATTTCTTTTTTTCTCACCTTTTCTAACAACATTTTAAAAAATTTTAATGGTTGTTCAAGTACAGTTTTCTGCCTTTTACACCCATCCCAGCCCACTCCACCTTCCTCCCATTTCCACCCCCTGTAGTTGTTGTCCATATGTCCTTTATACTTGTCCCTGTAAACCCTTCCCCCTTTCCCCTGAAATTCCCTCTCTTCTCTCCTCTGGTCACTGTCAGCCTGTTCTCTGTTTCAGTGGCTTTGGTTATATTTTGCTTGTTTTTTTTTGTTTGTTTGTTTAGAGACATAACTTCTGAAGGAGAAAAAGGAGTGTGGCCAGTTAAAGTACAACATTCTCCCCATCTCCCTGTGACCACCACTCACTAAAACACCTGTTCAGTCTTAGGAATTATTTACAAAACTTTGAAAAGCTCCATTAGGGCAATTGAAAGGTGTGTGTGTGTGTGTGTGTGTGTGTGTGTGTGTGTGTGTTCATCATTTTAGGAAGATAAAGCTAAGCTCTTTAAACCTTTGTTTTGAGAAAAAGCTCAAAATCTGGTATATTTATATATTTCATCTTAACCCAAGGAAATAACACTCTAAACCTTCATGGATCATTATTCAAATTGAGCAAATATTCTGCTGGTTTAAGTTCTCCCAAATGAGCATTGAAACAATATTTCTACTTGGGGAATTGCCTGGGGGTTCCCCTGCTTCTCCTCAGAGCACTGCCTTCTCATCTGGCCCCCATCACGTGGCTTACACTTCTCCCCCAAGAGGGTTCCTTCTGTGCTGCTAACATCTTAGCATAACGGTGCAGGACCAGCACAGAGGCATTATGGGAACCTCTTGGTGAAAGGTCCTTGGTAAAAAATAATGCTACATAGACAGAAGACCATTTTTAGTACTAGATTAGCTTCTCTCTCCTGGGCTAATTATTTCACAGTCTTCCAGAATGAACTGCATTTGCCATCTGCTGGTCCAATTACCTAAACGATCCAAATTCCATTAAACCTGGTCACAAAGCTCCTCACTCTTCCTCCAATTCCCATCTTACTGCTGTTGGCAGATTTTAGGGCCCCTGTGTTCAAACCCTTGTCAGAGCCCCTTAACTTTATGAAGCATGACAGCACTCCTCACAGTAGACCGCTGACCCTCTTGAAGTTTAAGGCAGTGGTGTTCTCGCTTCAGTTTCTAATCTAGTATTTGCCTTGTTTTATCATCTACTATTTTATTCTGTCTCATCTCTCTCTTAAAACTTTAAATGGAGTCTTTTTGGAAAATTGAAGAAGACTGTATGATGCCTGCTTTCTTCATATTTCTTTACTAACTTGGATAAATGTTGGCCTCTTAAGCCATATTGTCTAAAAGTTAAATTCCAGGAAGTTAGATGAAGTGAAGCCAAATGTTGGAACTTGTTTGGCTTGTTGTTCTCCTCAGCCAGCTGGTGGATTGCCCTTGACTGAAACAGGTGGGACATCTGGAGCCATTTCTCTGTGGCTTCTCCTTATTCCAATAGACTACCTTGGGCTGATTCACATGGTGGTCTCAGATTTCAAGAGCAGCAGAAAGACAAGCTCCAATACATCGTATTTGCTTTGGTCTCACTAGTAAAAATCAAGTTAAGTAGGTAAGTCTAGAGTCATTGTGGAGGGGACTATCCAAGGGCATGGATGCAGGGAGGCGGGAACAAATTGGGTACATGCTATAATCAAGCCACCACAACTAAATCTACATATTTGTAACATCTTAACCAAGTGAGATCCTGTGATATATGCTGTGCTAGTCCGTGTTCTCTAGAGAAAGGGAAATAATAGGATGTATATTTAGCTATCAATAGATTTATTATCAGCAATTGGCTCATGAAATTATGGAGTTTGGTACATCCTAAGATCTGCAAGGTAAGTTGAGTTGGCAAGCTGGTCTCTCTAGTTGATTTCTCCTGGAGACTCAGGAGAGCTGATGGTTCAGTTCCGATGTGAGTCCAAGTGCCTGAGAATCTGGAGAGCTGATGCTGTAGGTTCAGGCTGAAGGCTGGCAGCCTCAAGACCCAGGAAGAGCTGATGTTTCAGTTTGAGTCTCAAGGCTGCAAAAAAGTCAAAGTCTTAGTTCCAAGGCAGTCAGGCAAAAGAATTCTCTCATTCTAGGGGAGGACCAGCCTTTTTGTGCTGTTCAGGTCTTCAACTGATTGGAGGCCCACCCACATTAGGGAGTACAGTCTGCTTTATTCAGCCCATAGATTCAGATGTTACTCTCATCTGAAAACCAAAACACCCCCTGCAGGGACACAGAATAACATCTGACCAAATATCTAGACATCCTGTGACCCTGTCATGTTGACACATAGAATTGCCACCATACATGCTTCTGTGAGTCCTGTTGTTTTTTAGTTTCAATATGTCATGAGCATTTTTTCTGTCAGTAAATATGGATGAACAGTATCATTTTTAATGGCTGCATAGCATATTATTATATAATGCATATACTTTGTTTTTAATTTTTAACTAAAAGTTATTTTCTTTATTATATTTTTCCATTACCATTTAGTTCCCTTATACCTCCTCCCCCCAGGAATCACCTCACTGTTGTCTGCGTCCATGAGCCCTTTTTCCTTTTTGCTCAATCCCTCTATCCCATAACCTCTCCCACCCTCACTAGCTGCCATCTGTTCTCCATCTATGAGTCTGTTTGCTCATTAATTTTGTTCATTAGATTACATTTATATGTCAAATCATATGGTATTTCTCTTTCTCTGACTGGCTTATTTCACTTAGCATAACATTCTCCATGTCCACCATCCTGTTGCAAAAGGTAAAATTTTCTTTTTTACTGTGGAATAGATTTCCATTGTAATACACATGCTTTGTTTCATTCTCTTGACAAACACTTGAGTTATTCCTTTATATTTATGTATATTTGAGTGATGAGGTTTGATTCATGTTACTGGATTGTGCTCTACATAATTTGTACAATCTCACCAGGAAGTGCAGGAGAGCGTGACTGACACTAAATGTCTATTCATTCAGATATTTATTCAGCATTTGTCACGTTCTAGACACTTCAAGGAGTTAGATATGTAGTAGTGCGTGAGCAGAACAGGCAAGGTCCCTGCCCTCAGGGGGCATCCATTCTACTGGGAGAGACACCAGGAGACAGACAAACACATAGCTTGGCAAGGTAAACACAGCTTGTCATAGGCGGGATGAAGGAAGCGAATGGTGCAATATTATATAAGTGGAAGGAAGTGGCGGTAACTACTATAGACAGGGATGTCCTTTTCATTTTTGCCAAACTGATCGAAGGAGAATTGGCTTGAGATTTGGAGAGAAAGGAAGATATTATGAAGCAGGTGGGCTTTGAATTGAATCTTGAAGTACACAAAATAGTTAGTTGGGTCAGACTTTTGGCGTGAAGCATTCTGGAGGTGTTGCATGAACAAAATCATCAGGATGGAAAAATCCAGGAGGGACTGGGAACAGATGGACCAATCAATTCCTCTGGGACTGGCTGCACATGAGCTGTTGTCTGACTCAGTGTCCCCCAGATATAGAACTTTCATCCCTATAGACACAGATATACCTGGTTCACTACCTGGGCCACCTTGGTCTCAGGTGGAGAGCTCTGATCCAATGTAAAGTGTATTAGCAAAAAACAGGCAGTGGGCCAGATTTGGGCCCCAGCTTGCCCCAGATAAAGCACACATTCCTCAGCCCCACGAAGGACTCTCTTCTAGTTCCCAACCACCTGCGCAGTGCCACATCCTCCTGGGGCAGCAGGGCATGCTCACTGCCTGTGCTGCATCCTGACCCAGCTTTATCCCTTTCTCCATTTCTGCTCCCTCTGCATGGCCAAGCTGCACCCACCTTTTGTAGATGAGCCACCCCCAAAACAAAACTTACATCATGCTATTTCAACTGCTCAGATGGGAAAGTACCATATTTTGTTCATTCGTGTTACCTTCTGAAGTGCATACTTTTTAATTTGTCTTACCCAGAGAGCTAAGGGCTGGTGACCTTGGGAGGTGCAGCTGCCTAGAAGTGCTGATGGGTGCACAGGACAGCCTGGCTTGGCATACTAAGTTCCTGCAGCTGGAGCTGTATGCATTGCTGACCTGGTGCAAGAAACCATCGCAAAGACACCATTCCACAGAAAGGAAAATCAATAAGTAATTTCTTTCCCCCATGTAGCTCCATGGGTAACAAGGATGAAACACATCCACCCACGACTGTGAGGAAGTGTATGCCTGGAGTGAAAGGCAGCATAGTGCACGGCTCGAAATGAAAATCAAGACAAATGGGAAAGGCAAAGAAGGCCAGAACAGATAGAGGTTGATGTGCAGGGAGCCATTTTTCACAGACATTTAATTTTAGTTCACTTAGGCACTTTTGCATCAGGGCTTGCTGTTGGTGGAGCTATAATTCTATTTACAGACTGACAACATGGAATATTTTTCAGGGTAAAGGGTGAGTCTCAAATCTCTTGGATCTGAATCTATCCCATGTCCTCCTTGTCTTTCCCAGTTTGGAGAGTACTCTACACAAATTGCAAGTAAGTGATGAAATGGGAGTGCACAGGGAAGAGAATTCCTCCTGTGCTTTCGAAATGGAGCTGGCCACGAGTGTAATCTATCTTTTTTTTTTTCCTTCTAGCTGTGCATTGCCACCGAAATGGAGCTGATTCAGCTGAGTTTGGGGAAACAGTAGCAGCATCGAGTCAAAAGCTCAGTGGCTCTGTGGCTGATGCATGCTTGTTTCTTGGTTGCTTTCTGAAACAAGTATTGTGGACAAAGCTTTTCATTCTATTTTTTTTTAAGTAAGCGGAAAACTGTTTAGTCCTAAAACATTTTTTAATACTTTGGCTAAGGGATCAGTCCAGATAAAGGAACTTAAGAGCCTGAAACATTTTTGACACTAGTGAACATTGTCTAGGCGAAATAGCAAACTTTGTCCCCTGACTTGTCTTTCCTACTAGGTGATGAAATGCAAATGTAACAATATTTTCAATTATATCAAGATGATGAAGCAACAGAAAAGTTCTAGATAAAACCTTTGATCCATTAATAGAATTAATGGTCCCATTATGTCATCTAACAAGTTTTATTTTCCTCTGTGTGCTGAGAAGCATGAAATTATCGTGTAAATAATGTCACATCTGTGCAAACAATTTACAAGGTGCTCTACAAATCCAAATTTAAGCTGTCATTTCTCTTAGTGTGTTAACTCTATCTTCTCTGAAGTTTTCTCCAGCCTCACATAAGAATGGTGTAGTGATTCTTGTGTGTCAGGAATCTGCGTGTTTTAAAGGGTATGGAGAGAGTGCCCTTTAATACCACTTGGAATTAAGATTCCATGAGCAAAGATAGCCAGTGATAGGTTTGTATGAATTTTCTTAGTATGCCTAACTGGCTTCATAACCCATTGAAAGGTGATTAAATTTTCTTTTTGCACTTACTTGTGTGCTGAAGGTCCCTGTGGCCACTGGCTTCCAGAGTACTCTCTGTGGACCCCCATTAGATAACTCTGCTTGCAGGGGCTGGCAGAGGTAGAAAGGAAGTAATCATTACAGAATTGTGACTGTATTAACTCTCAGGCAGCTTCCTAATTCAGGTGCCCACATCCAAATTCTACATTCTGGGTGCTACAAATAAATGGTACTCCTTACCAGAGAAATGCAGTTTCTGCCATTGCATGTTTCCACGGTGTCCAACCCACGGCCTGAGGGCCACCTGTGGCCCAGGATGGCTACAAATGTGGCCCAATGCAAAATTGTAAATTTACTTGAAACATTATGGGGATTTTTGTGTTTTTAATGTGTTTATGTGTTTAACGTGTTGCCTAAGACAACTCTTCTTCCAGTGAGGCCCAGAGATGCCAAAAGGTTGGACACTCTGGCACCGTAGGCATTTGTTACCGTCTCACCCTCCCCGCCCACACACACTTCACCGGAAACTCGTATTAATTAGTAACGCCAACCTAAGTATTCCAAAGTGAATTAGGGAGTACGTTCCAAACCCTTTAGATGCAACAAGCATACAGTTTCCATCACCTCATTAAATTCAGGCCTAGTCACTCAGGAATGTAGTTTTGTTGGCTGGCCAGTTAATTCCAATGTACCTTTTGTTCTGCATTTAAATAGTCTTAAATAAGTGCACTCTTTATGGTTTTGACAGTGGCATCATTGGTCTTACCACAATGCTGTTCCATCGGCACCAAACTAATTGCAAATCAGGTTTTAGCATCTCAGGGAAGTGAGGACTGGGAACTGCTTTCACCTGTCATTCAGGCTCGGGCAGAATAACAAGATAATCATGAGTAGCCCTCTCCTTCTCGTTGCGTTATTAAAGAGACTTTGTCGGTAGAGGCTTTTTATGTGTGTTGGGTAGGGGTGGGGGGTGAGGAGTGGGAAGGAGGTACAGAAGGACACAACAGGCTCAGACACAAAAGCTGACCACTGTAGAAAGTCCCTGAGATTTAGAACTTGCTCTTTCAACGTCTAGGTCTAATGAAGACATGACAGAAATTCTGCTTTTATAAATGTTGGCTATTTGGATATTTGTCTATTATCCTGCAACATGCTTTAAAACTCATCAAAATGATCGTACTGCTTACTGACTGTTCAAGGGTAACAGTTTTCAGGTGGCCATAGTGACCAATTTGACAAAATGGGCTGTGTTAAACATGTATTTTACATTGTGGGTTATGAGACCTGCCCAGATAACCGATTTCAGACTTTCACTCAGGCCGACATGAACGAAGTGCTTGTCAAGGGTGTTCTTTGAGGGTCCACTGGTGGTGACCTGTCCTTAGTGTGTTTATGGCCTGTGTGGACACTACTAGGCGAATCCCTGCATGCAGCCCAGTGAACACTTACTGAGGACCCAGAATATGGTACCATAGATTCAAATAAAAGCAGTCTCCATGGAATTACCTACATTAGTGATAGATCCCAGATTGCTCTGGTGTTGACACAACTATCCAAGCTTGGAGTGGTCTCAAAGGCCATCCTAATGATTTACTTTTATAACAGGTTATAAAACCTGTGGTGTAGCGTCACTTCCCATCACCTCTGAAGTGAATTATAGGGACACAAGATCCTTGTTTTCTGAGAACTCCCCAGAAAAAAATTTTAAAAGTAACATCACATATCCTCCAACACAGCTGTTTGGAAACAGGATGATACGTACTTTCACGTAGTGTTTGTCCTTAGTTTATTCATGCTATGTTAATTGAGTGTCTACTACGCGCGAGACTCTGACCCAGGCACTGAGAACAGAGCCTCGAACTAACAGAGTCAGACACTACCCTTGCCCAGGTAACATTCTCGAGAGGAGGCAGACAGTAAAGAAACAAGACAATAAACCCTTAACAAACCTACCAAGGAAAAAACCACGGGAAGAGAGTTGAGAGTGAGGGGGCCCTCCTGTGGACAGGCACCCCAAGAAAGCTGTGCGCAGGACCTGCGTGGTGGTACCCAGTGAAGGTGCCCAGGCCTGGAGGTAGGCACAGGCTTGGCTTCTGAGTGAATTAACCTAAAATCACCATCTGTTATAAATATCGGGTTGGCCAACAAGCTTGTATGGTTTTTACCATAAAATAAAAGACACACTTTTAATTTTTACCAACAACTTCATTGATTTGGATATGTTGAGTATATTGGCTATCTCTAGCTGTTGGCTTCTAGCAGGTAGAGGCTGGGGGTGCTGCTAAACATCTTCCAGTGCGTAAGACAGCACCACAACAAAGAATAATTTGGCCAAAATGTTAATAGTACCAAGAAATTTCACAAAGCACTTTTGACATGTTCGATTAGTCCTAACACCTTCTCCATACACTGCACACATCTTTTTGCATTTCAGTTGTGTTTTTACCCTTCTTGAAATAATAAAGCATGATATGCTAAAAGCATTGCATATTTTCTGCCATCTTCAATTTTAAATGGCTACACAAAAATTCACGTTTTGATAAGTTTTTTAAACACACCTTGATATGACAGCAATAAAATCTAACAAAATAATTTTGAATGAAATTGAAGTCAAGTAAGTGCTACCAGAGCCATCTTAGAGACAAAAGCCAACTGAACTCTTTGGCCAACCCACAAACTGCCACTCCTCCCTCACGTCATGGAGAAATGTCCCCAAAGCTATAGAATTTGAGTTCAGTGCTCCTCATTTTCTGCTTGTACAGAGCTGAAATCATCTTAAGGGAAATTTTGTCTTAGCTGCTTTTAAAATTAAAGAGAACAAATAAGAAATCCCATTGTGTCACATGGGTCCTGATTTCCAGTCCCAGATGAGACCTGAACTGGCAGGGTGGGCTGGGGCAAGTCTCGAACCTCCCTGGGCCATTTTTATTCCCTATAAAAGAAGGAGTGGGCTGAGAGGGGTTTTAGGTTCCTAAGAGTTGCATGAGTTTCTCCACCTGAGTTTGTTTGTGTCTGTCCACCTGATACAGATGCAGATTTTCACTGTAAGTCCGTGTGCATGTCTCCATGGGAATCAGGTGCAGTTTTCCACCACGAATTTATCTGCGTCCCCCCACGTGGACCAGGTGCAGTTTTCCGCCGTAAGCCCGTGCATCTCCCCACGTGAGTCCTCTGCGTCCCCCACGTGAACCAGGTGCAGTTTTCCGCCATAAGTCCGTGCATCTCCCCACGTGAGTCCTCTGCGTCCCCCCACGTGAACCAGGTGCAGTTTTCCGCCATAAGTCCGTGCGTCTCCCCACGTGAGTCCTCTGCGTCCCCCCACGTGAACCAGGTGCAGTTTTCCGCCATAAGTCCGTGCGTCTCCCCACATGAGTCCTCTGCCTCTCCCCACGTGAACCAGGTGCAGTTTTCTGCCGTAAGTCCGTGTGTCCCCCCACGTGAACCAGGTGCAGTTTTCTGCCGTAAGTCCGTGCGTCTCCCCACGTGAGTCCTCTGAGTCCCCACGTGAACCAGGTGCAGTTTTCTGCCGTAAGTCCGTGCGTCTCCCCACGTGAGTCCTCTGAGTCCCCACGTGAACCAGGTGCAGTTTTCTGCCGTAAGTCCGTGCGTCCCCCACGTGAGTCCTCTGCGTCCCCCCCACGTGAACCAGGTGCAGTTTTCCGCCATAAGTCCGTGCGTCCCCCCACGTGAACCAGGTACAGTTCTTCACGTTGAACCCACATCCACACTCTTGTTGGCCTCGGTGCAGTCTCTCCAGGTAAAGCTTTTTTACAGCCTTTGTTTGTAATCATTTGTAATCTTGTGGGTACGCCCCAACCTTTCCCTGTGCATTCACATGTTCTCTCTCATTTTACGCCCATATACTCTTGTGAGTTTGGGGCATTTTCCTCCTACAGGCCTGTGTACATCCTTATGTTGTAAACTTTGGAGCCTTATACCCTTGGCAGTTGGGGCGTCAAGGCTTGCAGGGAGTGGCCCTGCTTTTACAGTGGTCTTCAGTTGGGGCTTTCACCCGGGTGGGATAGCCCAGGGCCTGGGAGACAGGGCTCCCTCCTCCAGAGGCAGTGTGCTTCTCATCGGGGCTTTCAGTGGTGTGTTGATGCAGATAGATCTTCACTGGCTTCTCTTGGAAAATGGCATTGGTGCCTCTCTAGGCCAGGCTGCTGGTCCTGCCCAGTTTGGCAGGCGATGCTATCACTGAATTACAGGACAGGGGTACCACTCTGAAAGGCGAGGTTGGTTCTGCAGTCTATCCTTGTACCTCTGGCTTGGCCCACAGTGGACACTCACAAAATGGCCCTGAGCTTGCTGCATTAGCTCTGAAGTGTTCTTTGCCAGCTAATACTATCTGGTCAACAGTAAGAGGGGGATGAAGGTTAGTTATGCTCCCTGAACCTCTACTAGTTTGGAGTGAAAGCCTCTACTAGTTTGGAGTGAAAGCAAGTCTCAAACCAAGTTTGCCATCCACAGAAAGCAGTCAAGAGCAGTTCATACAGCATAGCCTGATAAAGACTCAGCTGCCCGTCCTTGCAGGTGATTCCTGCACACCTTGCCAGGAAAGCTTGGTGACACATGTGACAGCGTTCCTGAGACAGCATGCCGCCCTACCAGGTTCCAGGCACTCAGGATCTTCCTGACTCAGTGGCTGCACAGAGCACCTTCTAGGGTTAAGCCCTGGTTCTGTCCCCATGGGTGGTGCTCAGACTCATAATACACTCTTTAGACTCAAAAGCGCTTTACAGATGTGAGGGGAGCAAGATTAAGAATCTGTCTCCTTTTACATAGGCACAGATGTTAACAATTAAGTGGTTCAAAAGAAGTCCCGTTTTCTCATTGACAACCTTCTTGAAAAAAATAGGTAATCTGAATTGCAAGAATATGTTTCTCCCTCATTCACTCACTCTCCCTGGGAATTGTCTAAAGCTATTTTGCTTATGCTTGAAATGCATTATGATTAAAAAGTCATTTATCATAACCTGAATAGGTGGGGGTGTTGTGGGTAGAAGGTGTGAGAAGAGAGAGCATGGGAGACCAGCAACAGTGGTTGTGGGGATTGAGGGATGCAGGGGAGCTGGTTAGCATGCCCCATAGTGTCGGGGGTGTGTTTGGGCTGGCGGTGCTGAACTGAATGGTTTACCTCTTAGCCTCACATCTTCCTTTTCCCCAGGGAGCTCACCTGTGTGAAAGGTGGTGGGTACGTGGAGCTAATGAGGTAGAAGAGGAGGCAGAGTCTACGCTGAAGGCACGGCTCCCCAGGTGGAGGTGATGATACAGGTCTGTCTGAGAATTCCCAGGAGAGTGTGCCCACCACCGCAGCTCGGTTCTACCAGGCCGGGGCAGTCCAGGTAGGCCCTGCGGTTACTTTTATTCTTAAGTGAGTGGTTCCTGGGCAGGAGCCACGCCCAGATGCCCAGGGAACAATGGTATGTAGTGGCTCTGTTTTGGTGCCCAGCTCCTGGTCTTTCACCGAGTGGGAGCCAACACTAAGCGGGAACGTGGGCAGCCTCTAGAAGATGGGAAAGGCAAGGAAATGTGTTCTTCAGAAGGAAGGCAGTCCGGCCGTTGCCATGATTTTAGCCCAGCGTGGTGCATTTTGGACTTGCGATGTGCAGAACTATGAAAAAAATGAATTTGTGTTGTCTTAAGCCATTGTGTTTGTGGTAGTTTGTGGTAGTTTGTTACAGCGGCAATAGGAATGGGTTCAGGTACGGAGAAAAGCATCGAAGACTCACACATGGGAGTCCCTGGCTCTGGGGAGAAGGAGCAGAGCGGTGGCTGGAGAGGGGTCTATGGGCCCTGGCAGTGGAGGAGCCTGCCTGGGGCAGGTGGCCAGGCTGAAGGGGAGCCACTGCAAAGTGGGGACTGGGCAGTTGGGACCCTGCACTTCCCTGGCTCACAAGCCAGAGTTCCCAAGTGTGCCTCAGCAGCACCGTGTACTTCACAGGCCCTGCACTGGATCCAGGGCTGGCCTCCGCAGCCCCAGCGGGTGGTCTCCTCTTCCATTTATGTCACAGTAGAAATCTATCTACCAGCAGCTCTCACTGCAACCTCCTTCCTGCACCCCCACGCCTAAGCCATCCGGATTCACTAACCTGGCCCTGACCTTTTCTTTTTGTTTTTCAATCACAGGTGTTCTCATTTTCCCTCATTATTCTCCCCTGCCCTGCTCACCCACCCACCTCCTACATTCAGTCCCCCTCTTCCCCATCGTCTTTGTCTGTGGGTCCTTTATACACTTTCCTTGACCTTTCCCCTTCTTTCCCTGTTATCCCCTCCCCCACCCCTCTGGTCACTATCAGTTTGTTCTTTATTTCCATGTCTCTGGTTCCATCTTGCTCACTTGTCTATTTTGTTGATTAGTTTCCACCCTGACCTTCCTTTCTGAGTTCATCTACTATTGTCCTCCAAGACACATCTTTTTGGCACAAAAGACCAAAATAATTTTTTTACTTTAGGGTCTTTGACTGCTCTCTCATGGGGACCTCGTCCCCGTAGCCCCTCCCTGCTTGTTTCTAGGGTCTCAGCTCAATGTCCCCTTGCATGGGAACCTTCACTGACCCAGGGCCCCTGCAAACCACTGTCCTTTATTGTTACAGAACAAGAGGTCCGAGGGAGGGGGCAATATTTGGCCCACCTAGGGATGCCAGAAACTGCTACAGAACAACAGGGGCCCCTCCCAAGGACGGAATACTAAAATCTACTAGGTTCTTCTGTCTGCCGCCAATTGGAAAGACATCTCTCAATGCCAGAGATTTGTGAAAAGGAAACAAAATGTTTATTTAATGCTATTCAGGCCTAACACCACCACTAAAATAGCAAAGTCCTTTAGGGTATATACCTACACCCACATAGCTCTCCCTTCTCCCACTGTCCCAACTCTGGGAACCGTAAATCAGGAAAAGAGCATACATCTGTGTTGCAGGCCACTGGTATTGTCAGCTGTGTCAGGCAGGATCTCTAGTTAATCCAAAGTACTGTGGTACCCTCTCATGGTCCACTGGCAAGAGTTCTTTGTACCCAGTTCCAGTCGAAGTCTCTCTTGCTTTCCAGGCCATGCGGCCGAAGGGGACACCCCAAAGCCACGTGGGCCTCTTCTACCAAAGTTGCAGGGGTTCACACTCCACCAAAAGCGCGTTGTCTTTCTTCTTCACCTGGCTGCAGGGACCTCCATTCTGGCAAAGCTGCGTGATTTTTCCCTTTCACCTGGGAAAGAGGGGGTCCACACTTTGCCAAAACCACATGGCTCCCTCTTTCACCTCACCAAGAGGGGGTCCTCACTCTGCTGAAACTGCATGGCTCTCTCCTCATCTGGCTGCAGGGGTCCCCATTCTGCCCCACACGGCGTGGCCCTCTCCTCACCTGGGCAGTTATCCCCTCATGTCCTGGAGCCCATCTTTTCCAATCTCTCTCGCAGGCGCTTCTCCCTCAGGAGCACAGCCCCTCATTATATCCTGAGTCCCAGTCCCCTCCCTTCTCCCTGGCTCAAAACTTGGCCACAGCTATTTAACATATCTATGAAACCAGTTAAGGGTTATAGATATGTTAAATAACCATTCCAAAGGTTAGTTGCAGAACTGTTGCTATGCAAAACAGCTCTCAATGGCCTGGCTCTATTGGTCCCTTCCCCCTGGGGGTGGTGAGGACATCTTACATATCTCTCCAATATTCCTATACACTTTGAATTCTGGACACCATTCCAAATCTTTTTTTTGGGGGGGGCCCCCTGGCTGCACCCTGTATCACTATCACATCCCTTGGTATTTTCTTCATTGTTTTTGACCCTGCTTGAAAACACCTTGAGTTTTGTGCTCATTGCCATTCTTTCTTGAGAACAGAAAAGACCACGAGTGTTCTTGTTCATTGTTGAGTCCTCTGCACCTCGAGGGGCATCTGGTGTGCGGTGGTTGCTTTATCACCTAAGCACCTACCTCCAGAGTCTTAGCAATACCCATCTCCAGCCCCATCTCTCAGTTGGATGGACAGTGGGAGACCCTTCACAAGTAAAAAACTTTAAATTCTGTTTGGGCTTGAATTTGCCAGAGTAATTATTTATTTTCAAGCTGGGCCTGTAAGGAGAAAGCTAAGTCCCAGAAACTCTGGGGCTTTCCAAATACTAGAGGAACTCACATACCTTACATAGCGTGAGGCAATGGATACAAGGCTGAGGAATTAATTTGTAAATTAAATAAACAAATTCCATATTCTTTACTAAACATTCTGTAGATTTAATGAACAATGAACTATTTTATATGCATTGAGCTCTTCATATGCTTTCAGATTGAAGATTGCATTCCTGAGAAATGAGGTAAGAAATATGTAGTTTGGAAAGAAATTGTTTTGGGAAGCTTCTTGCTTCTCTCAGGAAATATAACAGACAGGTCTTACAGAGATTCAACTTTAAGTGAGTATTTCCCTTCCTCCTTAACATGGCTTCTTGTTCACTGCCCCAGTGATGGTAGAATGCCAGTATTCTCTGTCTAGCCCTGCGATTGCTTCTACAACCATTTCTACAGTTACTACTGGTATTATAATTACCATTATAGAATTAGATTGCTGTATTATATTACTACTATATAATTATATAACTGGTATTATAAATATCATTGCTGCTATAATTACTGTAATAACAGCTACAATCACCACTACAATTGCAACTCTATTACAATTGCTACCGTGATAACTGCAATCACTACTACTACTTCTATTGTTAGTACTACTACCATACTGATTTCTACAACTTCCTCTACTACAATTACTACTATTGCTGCTGCTGTTACTATTACAGCTATAACCACTAGTACTATAATTGCTACTCTACAATGACTACAGTAGTGATGAGTACAATTACTACTAGTCATTTACTACCGACTATTCAAGGAAGAGAGGGATGCATAATTTATTGATCATTAAGTGGTTATACCAGTAATACAATATCCATAACATTGATTACAGGTGGCATATCTGTGTCTTCATCATTTTATTCCCTCATCCTGTGAACAAATCTTTGCCTTGAGATGGATGTCACTAGTGGAAAAGAAAGGATCAGTGTGTTAGAGGTCTGGAATCTTGGGCTGGACTATCATTTTTTCCTACTTGTTTCTAGATGTTACTTATAATATCAGCTATTGTATTGGCCCATGTCATTTTCTAACATAAAGCTTTGAAATGCTGCATCGTAGTGGGACAAACTTTTTAATGCATAAATATTTTTATTATTGTAAAGAAACCAGCCCATTTCTCTAACTGAAGGTATACTGCTGTTAGCTGTGAAGCGACTGGACTTTAGGGCTCCTCTTTTTCTCCACACTCCCTGGCGAGGGACTCAAGTAAAGGAATTGTTGGAGCAGTGACAAAGCTATAGCTTAGAACCAGTTAGATCAATTTTATTTTGCGGAACCTTTCTTTGGAAGTTAAATTTCCCTTCATTTGTGCAGAATGGCCATGGACAGAAGGGCCTCTCAAGACCCCTTTCAAGCTTCATGAATTTCTCACTGAAATTTTCCTAGCATAAGGCATGACCTGAAACATTAAGTTTGGCCATTTTGATTGCTCTAGTAATCTGGGCAGGCATTTCAATAAGTAGCACTGTCATCGTTGCATTCTTTGTATTCTTTTTGTCCCCACAACCATGTGGCTTCACTTTGAGGAGCAGGTGTGGGGAATAGGGGGGATGCGCGGTTAGCACATAAGCTCATCATTTAAGAGCAAAGAGCTGGTGAACACAGACCAGAGAGGTGCTGAAAGGGGCCCTTGTGGTGCTATGGGAGCTATGCACCAACGTGGGAGCTGTGTGTTGACCAGAGTGTTTGGAATTGAACTTGTTAACTCATTACTCACTTGTTTTCACCATTGGCTGCACTTCATAGCAAAAGGGCCAATGCATGGGCCCCAGCAAGACCATTTATATTATAATTTCCTGGAGGCGAGGCCCAGGCATCAGCATTTAAAAAACAATTTCAGGTGTGTATCAGGGTTAACAAACACTGACCAAGGTGCTGAAAACAACATATCCTTAATAAAATAAACTGTTTTGTTTGGATTCTTTTATTAAAGGATGGGGTTAAACAGACTGTGTGACATCCAGTGTGAGGCAGAGACCAGGAATGGGGGAGGACACATCTTTGCCCTGGGATGGGAGTCACAGGGGGCAGTGGCATCCATTCGGGCATGCAGCGCAGGGCCGTTAGCAAAGTCAGTGTGGTGGGCAGTCCTGTCAGGTAGGGCTGTGGTCCCAGGCAATCTGTGCTTTCCAAGAAAGGAGGTCCTTGTCAGTGGATGGAGGGGTAGCAGCAGGACTGTTTTTGCCAGGAGGCTAGGCATTGTCTCCAGGTTAGTTGGATTCAGGAAGAAAGGTTTCGTGGGTGGGGATGGGAGACTCGCGGCAGTACAGGTGACCTCCCACTTCCCAAGCAGCTTGGCATGAAGCGTGGATGGACTCATATATCCCTTAGCTCTTTTTGAGGTCATTCTCAAGTGATCAGGGAGGAGGGAGAGGGCTGGCAGTCAGCAGCCCCCAGATACAGAGCTTTGTTTAATGGGAGGCAGGACCAGATTCTGTCAGTGTGGCTAAGCTCCTTGAATTTTCCACTGTGGCTGTTACATTTGGGTGGACTTGGTATTTGGGCAGAGATTGTTGGGGGAGGTCCTGCTCTGGGGGTCAGAAAAGGTCGTGGGGGTCTGGGCATCCCCCACACTCAACACTTCCTCTGGTACCATGAGTGGTGGCATTCATGACCTACAATGGGCTCTTATGATCATCTTATTATTGGCCCCTTCTGTCTCCATCCTAATAAAGTTTCACCTTATGACTACGAAAGGAAAAGAGACTATAGAACCTCATGATACATAAGTGACACCCGGGCTAGTTTCAATTGGCCTCTGGAAGCTTGGACACCGCTCAAGTGAGCTGGTCTTCTGTGATCACAATTCTCTCCTCTCTGCAGCCCTGCAAGAAGCCACCTATTGATTATAGATAAAAATATAAAGGTTGGTTTTCCTGCCCTGCATTCATCACAGAGATGGATCATAAATGCAGTGAAATTGCCTTGCTAAGCTTGAAGTTGTCTTAAATCAAACTGACCTTTAAATTATCCTTCAAACTTCCCCCCCATCCCCAAATAATGATCGGTCCATACACCAACTTTTATTAATGACATGTTAAATTAGATTAACTTTGAGCTCAGGCTGAAAAGGTTGGGGAATAGCTTTTACTGCATGCTCTAAGTGAAATCTAGTATAACATATGATATTAATATGCTATTTGATTTTCCAACTGAGATAAGGAAACAGAATTATGCTGGAGAAGGGAAATCACAATACAGTCTCAGCCCAGACCACTTCATCAAAACTAAAGGATAAATTTCTAAAACACAAAACAAGTAGCAGCAGTCATGGATGGAGACCATGAATGAGCCTTCCCTGTCCTGGGGATACGTCTCTTGTGGTTTGGCCCAGGGGACCCTGACTCTGCCCTGTTGCTCCTCCTCAGGAATGGTCTTCTTCCAGGCCTTCCCACAGTCCCTGAGTCCCTCCGTATTAACTGTTATCCTGTGCTATGTTTCTGATCTTTGAGCAGAGGATGGGACAGCAAGGAGAGCGGCGTCAGAAGGCCCCAACCCTGCTCCTGAGCCCAAACCAGAATCGGGGCCCATTTAGGGTTGGAGGACCATCACCTGACAGGAGACAGCAGTTCCTTGTCCGCCCAGTCAGCATCCCCAAGTCCCCTCCAGTGGGGCTCAGTATTTGGGAGAATAGTGTCTGATACTGTAGAGCCTTCCATGTGCAGCTACAAGAGTCCTCAGACACGCTGTCAGAGATGCTGTCATTTACTGCTGGGTGGTAAAAACCAAAAGTGACTGGGTAAATAGCTCCACACACTTCTGTATCTGTTCCGCCTGCCTTCCAGACCTCCTACACTTCCTTCCTTGAGGGAGTGTCTTACAGCGCTCTCTTCTTAGTAGTGTCACTTGGAGAATGGAGATGCTAAGAGTAGATACCATTTAGAGTTGCTGCCAGGCTTAAATGAGTGAATTCCTTCCACGGTGCTGGACACATGGCAAGCGGCAGCACATGTTAGCTACTACCTGCTTCACCTCTGGGAAGCTGTCTAATATAGTTGCGTGTTTAGACTTAGAGGTAAGGCATTCATATTTGCAGAATTGAGTACATGAATTGGGAGAATGGTCTCACAGCCTGTGTTTGATATGTTTGTTATGGGCTGAATGGTGTCAAGATTGTCCTGAAATCGGAAAATGCATACGGTGACCTTCTAATGTCCAGTACCCTAGAACATGACTTTATTTGGAAATTAGGTCATTGACAGTGTAATAGGTTAAGAAGAGGTCATTAGGCTGGGCCCTGATCTGATATGACCAGTGTCCTTATAAAAAGTGAAGTTTGGACACTGAGACACATACAGGGAGAACGCGACATGAACGTGAGGGAGGAGGCCTGGGGAGGAACCAGCTCTGCGGACACTCCGGCCTCCAGATCACGGAGATGGTAAGTTTCTCTTGTGTGAGTCACTGGGTCTGCAGTACTGTTGCGGCGGCCCTAGGAAACTGATACAATGTTATGTGGGGAGGAAGGAAGGCAGACAGTAAGAAAAAAACGAAGGAAAAAAGAACAGAATAAAATAAACGTTATAGCACATATCATTTGATAAAATATCTACTGGAAGACAGGCATTTAATTCTAATAATTTTACATTCCCCACCCTCACCCTGCACTTACCCTGCAAGAAGGGCTCAAGTTCACATCATTTCAAAGTTGCGACGTCAGGATTCAAAAGTAAGTCTGTGTGCCTTCCAAACCATTTGTCTATGGTAACTCTCATATGAGAAACTGGTCAAAATCTAAAGAGACCAGGCAAGTTTTACCAAAAAATTAATAATTTAATCTTCGGATCGTAAGAAGCAGAAATCTACCCTTGTGTGTTGGAAAGAATGGCATTGGATTTTTGCTTTATTGAAAGCCTCAGGGAAAAAAATCTCATGAAACCCAGGGACTAAAAACTCCTGGGACTGGCTGAGCCTGGAGAGGAAACTGGGGACTCAGAAATGGAGCAGAGTTCCCCTGTACCCCTACCCCCACAAATGTACAGCTTCCCATACCATCAATATCCCCCACTAGAGTAGTTCATTTGTTACAACTGATGAACTTACATGGACCCATCATATTACCCAGAGTCCAGTTTCTTTTCTTCTTTTAAATATATTTTATTAATTATGCGATTACAGTTCTATTTCCCCCTTCATTCCCCTCCACCCTGCACACCCCTCCCCCACCATTCCCCCCTTTAGTTTATGACCACGTGTCTCAAGTTCTTTACATTCTATATTTCCCCTACTATCCTTGCCTTCCCCCCATCTATTTTCTACCTACCGTCTATGTTACTTATTTTCTGTACCTTCTCCCCCCTTCTCCTCCTCCCACTCCCCTATTGCTAACCCTCCATGTGATCTTCATTTCTATGGTTCTGCTCCTGATCTAGCTGTCCTCTCAGTTTGCTTTTGTTTTAGGTATGGTTAATAACTGTGAGTTTGCTGTCCTTTCACTGTTCATCTTTTTTATCTTCTTTTTCTTAGTTAAGTACCTTTAACATTTCATATAATAGCTTGGTGATGATGAACTCCTTGAATTTGACCTTATCTGAGAAGCACTTTATCTGCCCGTTTATTCTAAATGAAAGCTTTGCTGGGTAGAGCAATCTTGGATGTAGGTCTTTGGATTTCATGACTTGGAATACCTCTTTCCAGCCCCTTCTTGCCTGTAAGGTCTCTTTTGAGAAATCCACTGACAGTCTGATGGGAACTCCTTTGTAGGTGACTGTCCCCTTCTCTCTTGCTGCTTCTAGGATTCTCTCCTTCATTTTAATCTTGGCTAATGTAATTACGATGTGCCTTGGTGTGTTCCTTCTTGGGTCCAACTTCTTTGGGACTCTGAGCTTCCTGGACTTCCTGGAAGTCTATTCCCTTTGCCAGCTTGGGGAAGTTCTCCTTTATTATTTGTTCAAATAAGTTTTCTGCTCATGGCTGTTCCTCTTCTCCTTCTGGTACCCCTAGTCCAGTTTCTATTAAAGTTCAGTCTTGGTGATGTACGTTCTAGGGGCTTTGACAAATGTATAGTGAGCTGTGTTTACCATTACAGTATCATACAGAGTACTTTCACTGTCCTAAAAATCCTCTGTGTTTCTGCTTCTCTCCCTCTCTAACCCCCAGAAAACACTGATTTTTCTACACTCTCCATAGTTTTGCCTTTTCCAGAACACCACAGAATTGGAATCACACACTATGTATGTAGCCTTTGCCAATGGCTTTTTTCACTTAGTCATATGCATTTAAGGTTTCTCTGTGTCTTTTCATGGCTTATTAGCTCATGACTTTTTAGTGCCAAATAATACTCTATTGTCATGGAGTATAATTCTTTTTATACTTTGTTGGATTCAATTTGTGAATATTTTGTTGAGGATTTTTATATCTATATTCATGAGAGATATTACCTTTTGTTTTCCTTTCTTATAATGTCTTTGATTTTGGTATTAGGGTAATGCTGCCCTCATAGAATGAGTTAGGAAGTATTTCCTCATTTTTTAAAAAAATTATTTATTTTAAAGGAGAAGGGGGAGAGAAGGAGAGGGAGAGAAACATCATGTGTGGTTGGCTCTTGCACATCCCATTCTAGGGACCTGGCCCACAATCCAGGCATGTGTCCCGACTGGGAATTGAACTGGTGACCCTTTGGTTCATAGGCTGGCACTCAATCCTCTGAGCCACGCCAGCCAGGGCCTCTGTTGTCTTCTTAGAGATTGTAGAAAATTTCTTCCTTAAATGTTTGGTAGAATTCACCAATGAACCTATCTGGGCCTGGTGCTTTCTGTTTGAAATGTATTTCATTACTGATTCAATTTCTGTAATAGATATAGGTCTATTCAGATCGTCTATTTCTTGTGTGAGTTTTGACAGATTCTTTCAAGAAATTGGTCCATTTCATATGTTACCAAATTTATAGGCATAGAGTTGTTCATAGTATTCCTTTATTACCCTTTTAGTGTCCATATGTCTGTATTTATGTCTCTTTGTTCATTTCTGATATTATTCATTTATGTCTTCCCTATTATTTACTTATTTTTAGTTATCCTGGCTAAAGGCTTACCAATTTTATTGATCTTTCCAAAGAAGTAGCTTTTGGTTTCATTGATTTTTCTCTATTGACATGCTGTTCTCAATCTTATCGACTTCTGCTCTAATTTTATTATTTTTTTTCTTTTGCTTATTTTGGATTCAGTTTGCTCTTTTTCTGATTTTTCTTTAAGGCAGAAGCTTAGACTATTGATTTTAAATCTCCTCTTTTCTAGTATAGTCTTTCTTTAAAAAAATTCTAAAAAGTATTTATTTACCTTTAGAGGGTAAGAACAGAAGAAACACCAGGGTGTGGGAGACACATGATCGGTTGCCTCCTGCACACCTCCAACTGGGGACGTGGTTTGCAACCCAGGCGTGTGTCCTGACTGGGAATTGAACCTGTGACCTTTCCTTTTGCAGGCTGGTGCTCAGTTTACTGAGTCACATCAGCCAGGGCGCTAATGTGTTCTTTGAATGCTACAAATTTTCCTCTAGGCACTGCTTACCTGCCATCCCACAGACTTTGGTGAATTGCACTTTTATTTTCATTTAGTTCAAAATGCTTTGGAATTTCTTCTTTAGACCATGTGATATTTAGATGTGTATATTGTTTAATCTTGAAGTCTTTGGAAATTTTCCGGGTATCTCTATTACTGATTTCTAGTTTAATTCCGTCGTGAATTTCCTTTGAAGTCCAGGCTTCTGTGTGATCTGAGTGCAGGCAGTGGATAATTTCTACTCTTTTAAATTTGTTAAGGTATGTGTAATGGCCCCGAATATGGTTAATGTTGCAATTTGTTCAGCTTTTTAACTTGTGGGACTGTGCCCTTCACCTGTGGGGGCCTGTGATGACACTCCAGTTAGTGTCAGAATTGAAGAGAGTGGAAGGACACTTCTCTGGAATCCGAGAATTGTTTGATATGTGGAAAACCCACATGTCTGGTGTCAGAAGTGAGGTGTGGTAGTCGTTTAGAGTGAAGAAGAAACTCGGGAGTGTTATTCTCAGGCTTGTTTTCCAGCCTCTGCATCATTTCTGGACTGTGACATTCATTTGTACCGAGTCATGCACCACCTTTCAAAGCCATTTGTTCTGATTTCCCATCAAGTTCAGAATCAAAGCTCCTGGAGAGCTGGAACCATGTCCCCTCCTCCTCTGCAGTCTTCCCAGGGTCTGTCCCATGCTGCCTGTGAGGGGCGCTGGGTAAACATTTGACGAATGAGTAAATGGTGCGAAGCAAAGCAGTGGTGAATGGGAGTCAAGGCAGGGTGCCCTCCAAGGGGAAAATGGAGTTTCAAACAGAGACTTGCTCCTCCAGCAGGTCTGTCACCAGCAAACAGTTCTGGCGACACCAAATGCAACCAGAACTGTTCTTTCCAACACAAGTCAAATCCCTTTGAGCAAGCGTGTCTTAAAATACAGAGGGTTAACATATACTGAATGGAAGTGCATCTTAGTCTTGTATAAATCAAATGCATTCTTCCCCTGGGGCATGTCACGTGTTCGTGCTCTTGCGTGTGCTGTTGCATCTGATAGTAAAACAGTGGAAACCACTGATCTATTGGGTGACTGGACTCTGGGCGGGAGACACCTCCCCATGATGTACTGACCCCCTGGGCTCATTGGGCTCATCTCAACTTTTATTGCTGCCCCTTAAGAATATAAAGCAATTATGCGTTTTTCTCCTAGAACATTTAGGAGAAAAAAGCACTTATAGTACACATTGTTTTCATAACTATTTACTTAGACTCCAGTTTCCACCTTTTATGAGGGAGACTGCTTATTTAAAATTTTCATCTCTAGCTATTTTTCTGCCTTATGTTCAAACTGGGAGGGGAAAACTCCCTCCTGGTGCCCTAGTTCAGAACACGTGGGCTGTGTAAAAGGGCATGAAATAGAGAAATTAAGAGTGGTCACACCTGTCCCTTTGAACTCTTCTCTTGGTTGTATACCCTGAGTGCCACTGATCATGCATCCTGTAATTTTCCTCTAAGATATTTTAGCATAGACAGTGCAAAATATTTATATGTGTGGGCCACTTTATTCTCTGTCCTAGGAGTGGTTAGTTTATGTTTACAGTGTCACGAAGAGGAAGGCATACTCCAAGGGCAGGCAGGCAGAGTTAGTTAGCATCGTAAGGATGCTAAGGAAGAGTTTGCAGTTTAGCATCCTTTGTCCCAGATCTTCAACCATCTTTGTCTGTAAATGTCTGCACTAGAGATTTGTTAGTGTGAGGATGATTAGAGATAACTCTTACTGTGGGAACTGAGTGGTGCTCATGATCATCGTAATGTGTGGGCTGGTTAAAGCCCTGCTCCTCTGACTTCCCAGGGACAGGGGTGTCTGGCAGGCTGTGTGTGCTCCTTGGGAGGATTGCCCTTGGCCATCTGCTGCATTTTTCATCCCGCCTCTTAATTGAGAATTCTGTGTCTGGATCATGCAAGGTCCTTGAGGATGGCCTCATTGGCTGAGACACTCCACAGAGCTTCTGGGAACAGACTGTTTCATGCCTTCTTGCCAGGAAACATTGATTTGTGTGGCAGAATTGTGTGTGAAAACTGCTTTCATGGTGATGTGCCATCTGGTGGTGGCAAGGCCATGTGGATGGGACCCTTTTGCTCTTGTTCATCTCCAGAGGCCACCCACATCTAATGACAAGAGCAAGCTCAGGTTAGGAAGCTTCTCAAGACCACACATGTGTACAGTTTCTACCTTGCTCCTTCCACTTAAAGAATTCCCTCTGATCCCAGAGCTGAGAGCTGAGGACATGGACCAGGCCTCTGTCTGAGAGTTACAATCCTCTTAGTAATTTATGGTCATGTTTTTCCATTGTTAAAATAGGTTACTGTGATGCCTGGGTAGCTGGTAAAACATCATTTCTGGGTGTGTCTGTGATGCTGCATCAGAAGAGATTAGCATTTGAATGAATAGACCTAGTAAAGAACCCCTGCTGGTGGGCACCATCCACTCTCTTGAAAGCCTGAACAGAACAAAGAGGCAGAAGGAGGGTGAATTCTCTCTCTGTTTTTGAGCTGAGCTGTCCTTCTCCTCTTGCCCTTGGACATTGGGCTTCCTGGTTCTCAGGCTTTCAGACTCCAGGATTTAACACCAGGAGCTCCCCAGTTTTCAGGCCCTCGTTCTTAGGCTGAACACACCACCTGCCTTTCAGGTTGTCCATTTTGCAGATGGCAGATTGCTGGGCTACGTAGTCTCCATAAGCACATGAGCCCATTCCTACCACAGATCTTCTCTTATATGGGGTGGGGGAAAGCAGCTTGACAGTGAAAACACAAAACACAAAGTTTATTCTTGCATTATTACTTAATTGTATTATTTCCCTCACAAACAACTGTCGAGCCGCTTTTGCCCCACCCTGTGTGTGTTATTGGTGCTGTCTCCTTGGATAACGCTAATACAGATACTTAAGTGGAGGATGTATATTTTTTCAGAGATGGTTATTTTGGAGTTAAAAAATAATCAGTCTATTATGAACAATTGTTAGGCAAGGAAAATTGGCTTATTAATTAACCTGAGAGGAGATATGTATTAATAGCTTCAAACTCAGTCATTAAAAACACAAGGACAACTTGTGAATGGTAACAGTCCTACTTAGAATTCCGAAGCAAGCCTCTGTGTAATTAGAAAATACATTGTTATAAAATTCAGAGAATTAATTAAAGTTAAAATTGGATGAAATACATTGAAGATATGTCCTTCGCCCATGTTTTGTCTCCAAGTGTTGTGTTTATTATATATCAATCTAAAACAGAAAATGTGTTCCTTAATCTGCAGGCTCCTAGCAATTTTGTCTTTCTTTCCCTTTAGATAAATTGTTTAGTTACTTTCATCATCTTGCTGGCACATTTTGAACAGTTTAGTGTACTAAAGTGGGAGAAACATGCTTAATAAAGCCAAATGACATCTTTCTAATGTTACTTCAGTAAAAAATGAATCCTCCTAAGAATGGGAATATATGATCGCATAAAACTTGTCTTTAGGCAAAGTTATAATACATGCCCACTTTGTCATTCCAAGAATGGAACATTATTGCAGGCAAAAACAGCAAGTGCCGCTCTGAGTTCTGGGAACTCAAGTGCAGTTTGCGTTCTGACGAAGTGAGTGCAGGTGGACCTCAAAGGTGAAGAAGGTAGCTGGGGTCAATACTTCTGCTTTAGAAGTTCACACTGTACTCCCAGAATTGCCTGGCCTGCCATCCGAAACAAACTGCGTGGGGCTTCTAATGTGTGACTCCCGTACAGAGAACAGACTAGAAATAAAAAAGTCCCAGGTAGAAGACAGCAAGCCTGTGAGAAATCCTGTACTCGCTATTTGTTTCAACAAACAAACCAAAACTTGTTCCAAAATGCAGCATTTTGAGTTCAAGAAGGAGGGTTTTTTTTGTTTGTTTTTAAATATAAAGTCTTTTCTTTAAGGGTTCTAATAGGTTATTTGGGAAAGTTCAGTAGACCATTCTTACTGAAATATTTTCAAGGTTATCTTGGTGACAAAGGAAGTGCATATCTGAAAACAGCAAAGCCGTACACCTGCGTGGCATTTTAGAATGTGCAGAGCCCTTTACTTACTCCATTCTCACCACAGTGATGCTGTTGGACAAACAGAGTTTCCACTTTGTATGCGAGTGTCTGGAGGCTCAGAGAAACCAAACAATTTGCCTAAAGGTTGCATACATAGTGGTGGACGATCCACCTGAACCCACCAATTACAACTCCAGTTTTCTTTGGAAAGCACCACGCTACCTCCCTGTGAAGAATAATTAGCTGAAGGAAAAAACTGAGACCGTGCTTAGCCTTGGGGGAAGCAGCCGCCGTTCCCACTGTTCCAAACCTTCAACCGTGCCGGCGTGTTCGCTGTAAAGCGCAGGACTGTCAGGAGACCTGCCTCTTGAATCATCAGTGTCCACGCTCCTTTCCCAGAGCATTTCTCGGGGATCAGAGCCCTGCTACAGTCTCTCTCCCGAGCCTCGGAGTGATCACGCACACAGGCACAGGATGGTGGAGGCGTTAGCAAGCACTTCTGTGTTCCCAGGATTGCGCTCACTGCTTGAGGAGACACACAATAACCAGCGAATGTAGAAAGCGAGGTGGTCACTAAGAGTAAGGTGCTTAGAGTATTGGCTTAAAGTACGTAGACCCAGAAAACATTGTTAAAAAGGTTGTGGTAAGACGAACAGAGTCACATAATTTTTTTAGCCCTTGTGTTCTGGGTACAAAGTAAGACCTTATGTGCGGAGGACTTTCTGTAGAAGGAGGAGGCTGCTGAAAGGACGGCCAGATCTGAACCGCTGGTGAGAGAAGGGAGGGCAAGTAACAAGGACAGGGCCTGCAGAGGTCGAACCGGCCTGCAGAGGTCGAACCGGCTTGCAGAGTGTTGGAGCGAAAGTTGTATAAACCGACCTCAGCCAATTAGGTTCTTTTTGGGGTAGATAACCGAGGTGGCTAAAGGTTAGTTTTTCTCTCATAACCTTAATGCCAGTTTCTAATGAATGCAGATCTCAGGCCAGGTTTTTTATACATATATTACAATATATATACGTATATATACATACATACATATACACACACACATACACACACACACACACATATATATATCTTTTGTGTGTTATCTACCAAACAAATGCCTATTCACAAAAGACACGGGAGATCCAACCTGTAACACTGATGAAGTCCCAGTTCTTCGTGCTGTAGGCGTTCCCGTGTAACTTGGTAAAGCTATAACAGCCTTTTCGAGGCAGGCCCCATCTTTGCAATAGCCTCTGCTTAGCCCCAGGATGCGAGGGACCTGGCCCTCACTCTGTCCCGAGGTGGTGACCACGGACTTCTCTGGATTCATATTCCCTGTACAGGAGTGGCGGTATTTCTGAATATTTTTGCCAGTGCAGGTGTGTTGAAGACCTTTAGTTTTGACAGAACTGATTTCTGACATTTGTCATGGAGGTTTTAGAGGCCACTTTTTTTTTTTACCAATAAAGAGCCACCCTGGACTCTGAGTTTGCTGATATGCACGGCGCAGGCCGGTGGCTGAGGTCCAGGGAACAGGCCCTCGCCTAGCCGTCCTGCTGGAGTGCTGGCTTCTCGGGCCATCAGACCACCGCTGGACACCGCTCCATTTTTCATTAGGGTGGCTGACACCTCTACCGTTGTTGCTGAAATGAACAGGCACATACACAGTATCACTCAGTCTCTGATGAAATGATTTTAGGAGCATTCCAGACAGTGTAATAAAGGTTGGTGGGCTGGGGCAGATTTGTTACGGAGTGCCCAGAAGGGCAGACTGCATATATTGGATTTTCGAGGGAATAGATCTGTAACAGTTATTGCTTGCCTCCAAAACTTTGGGGAAAAAGCAGTCAAGTTGACTAGTGCACTGATTCTGAAGAAAATCTTGCCTTCTCTACCGGCTCTTCGAGGCAGCCCTGTTCCAGTGATCAGCCAGACTGCGCGCTGTCCTGCTCACCCGCGATGAAGCACTGCAGGGGGTATTGACTTTCAAAGGCTATGGCGACGCCTTCATCTGTGCCATTTCCTCTGAAACAGAAGTTATTTTCCCTCACGACTGTGCATCATATTTGTAATAGCTTATTGATCAAAGCCAGGTCCACTTTCAAAGCAGGGAGGGAACCATGTGCCTCTTCCTTGTGTGTTTTTCATCGGAAGGCACTGTGTGGCTGACCCAGCTCTACCGCATGAGCCATTGTGCACGTATGCCTGCCCCCTTGCCTGCTCCCCCGCCCCGCACACACACACTCAATCACGCTTAGACACAAGAGAGCAAAGGGCTTTGGTCTAAAGGGACAGGGGGAGCCGAATTCCTTGCCCTGGGCAACTCAGAATGCTCTTTGTCAATCTTAGTCATACTTCTGCTCATCGAGAAATAACCTATCATTATGTGGTTTTCTCTAATTATAGTAGCTGCTTATGTGGACCACTTTTTGGCAGTCATGTTTTAAATTTTAGAAAAATGTTGAATCTTAAGCACAGCAAGCCTGAAAGCCTCATTCTCATGCTTTTGGGTGGAAGTTAGTGTAAGACAATTTTGCTTTGGATCTTGGCCAGAAATTTACTAACTGAACCCACACAGAAACCTGCTGTGCTGTGGCTTCGTTTACAAGGGGGCCTCCTGGCACAGAGGCTGACGGCATTGCTTAGGAGTCTCCAGTGTCTAGTAACTCTGTTTCTAACCTGCCTTAATGCTCTAGGTGACCAAAGTGGGATTAAGTTAATTTATATAGTTTGCTAGGGCTGCTGTAACAAGGTATCACAGATGAGGTGGCTTAAACAATAGCAACTTATTTCTTCACAGTTCTGGAGGCTGGAGTCCAAGATCAAGGTGCAGGTTTATTTTCCTCTGAGGCCCCTCTCCTTGGAATGCAGATGCCTGCTTTGTCCCTGTAGTGTCATGTGGCCCTTTCTCTGTGTGTATATCCCTGGTGTCTCTTTGTGTTATATTTCCTCTTCTTTTTTTAATCCTTACCCGAGGATATGATTTTAGAGAAAGAGGAGAGGGGGAGAAGGAAACATTAATCGGTTGCCTCCTGTATGAGTCCAGCCAGGTAAGGAACATGCAGCCTAGATACGTGCCCTGACTGGGGAGAGAACCCACAACCCATTCGGTGTACAGGACAATGTTCCAACCAACAGAGCCACCCAGCCAGGACCGTAGTTTCTCCTCTTCTTAGAACACCAATCAGATTGTATTAGGGCCCATGCTAAAGTCTCGTTTTATCTTAGTTACCTCTTTAAAGACCTAATCTCCAAATACCGTCACATTCTGAGGTATTAGAGGTTAGGACTTCAACGTAGGAATGTTTGGAGAACACAGTTCAGTCCCTAATACTTACTTTAGTACCGATATTAATAATGACGAACCCCACTCCCTCCCACCTGTCAGGAGTCGTCACACTTCAAACTTCCCGGAGCTCCTATAGGCTGTTAGGTGCTATGTGTCAGGGTAGGTCTTAAACCCAGCTGGTCTTTGGCCTCGGGGCAGTTCTTACAGGTACACATGGGACCCTCCTTCCCCTCCCGTCCAGGGTCCTGCGCAGTAGACAGTCTTAGGAGTCCATATTGGTTTTACAAAAACAGAAAACCCCTCAGGGGATGGGTGTATGCAAATGGGTCTTTCCATCTGGGAAGGGGACTGGGGAACTACAGTGGGTGGAGACTTCGAAACTGTTTGGATTTATTATGTGCATGATTTTTAGTATTTATTAAATTAAAAATAAAAACATTTTCTCTGGTGGATCTCTTGACCATTTCAATGGAAAAACTAAGGTTGAAGAACTCTGAGCTAGAGGAGCTTATAGTTTAAGACCAACACCCACCTGAGCTAAGGGACTTGGCGATGGGGTCTCGGCTCGGCTCCGGGGTGATGCAGATGATACGGACAGAGTCCCAGAGAGAAGCACAGGTGGTTCAAGTGGCCTATGAGGTGATGGATGGGGGAGCATGAAATGGAAATCCGGGCCAGCCAAGGCATCACCCAGGATACGGTGTGGGGCAAAAGTAGGTTTACAGTGTGAGTACATAAAGCACAGTTTATTCTTACATTGTGATTTATTAACTATTGTATTATTTTCCATAGGAACAACTGTAAACCTACTTTTGCTCCACCCTGTATTTGTAGAGGAAGGGAGGAGGCAGGACCTGCCAAGATTTCTTGAGCCACTAGACGTGGTGGTCCTTGACGTGGCTGCACATGAGAATTATCTGGGGAACATTAACAATGCTGCTCCCTTTTCCAGGGATCCCGATGGCCTTGTTCCAGTAGAGATGCAGGCTTCAGCAGTTTATAAAAGCTGCCCAAGTGACTCTGATGCAGGGCACATGGCCTTGGCTGGTACACAGTCAGTGGTCAGGTCTGTCCTGCACACTGCTGGGAATGACCACAGGACGAATGAATGCAGGGCTCCTCGACCAGGTCATTCTTTATCAGCGAAGAGATAAGCAAATAGCGTGGGCAAATAGCGTCTTCTGGAGAAAGGCTGTCTTCTTGAGTGTAAACTCTTGTAACCAAAGCTGCTTCCACAGCTCAGGGAGCCAGGAGGAGGTTCTAATGGAGAGAATGGGTAGAGAAGTCCCTTTTCCCAGACAGTTCTAGACTGAGTGGTTGGGTGCAAGGGCAGGGCATCAAGGAGGAGACATGCAGTGAACATCACTGGTCCTCAGTCTCATTTGGGTTTTGGGAAGCTTTAAACACAACTGATACTGGGGGTCTCCTCGAGGTTGGCATGTATAACACAGGGCTCATGCTGCCCACCAGTATTTTCTGAAGTTCCCCTGAGATATTCCCATATGTGGCAAAGTGTAGGAACCGCTGACTTACCAATGATGCAACTGGAGAGGAAGGAACGGGAAGAAAAATACGACAATGTCTGGGACCCGTCACAGGGAAGAGTTCTCTAAAGCCTGAGAAACAAGTACGAAGGTTGTCGGGCCACGGTGTGTGAAGAGTCCATTAGCACCTGCAGCACATTCAGAGTCATTTAGTGTTTCAGAGATGGAGCGGGTGCACTCAGGTCAGGATGTTTCTCATGCCTGCGTGTAAGCCTGGCTCTTCTGCTTTGAAATCTAGGCCAAGGGGCTGGCTGCCCAGGAGTAGGAAGAAAAAAATGAAATGAAAGAAGAAATATTCTGAAGTCTGACCCTTCTGGGTCAGAAGATTGTAGGGAGAGGGATTAAGAGAGGGATTGTAGGGAGAGGCATTAATCCTGTGTGGATTCTGGGCGGGGGTGGGGGTGGGGGGGGTGGCACTCCCGATATGTAACAGCCAGTGCAGAACCTGGAGTGAACGGTGAGGGTAGGCAGCCCACAGGGTCCTGGGGGAGCTGGAAGGGGTGAGGCGAAATGCTCTGGGGTCAGACCACCAAGCTTTACCCCTGTTACTGGAAGCTCAGGGTCCACACATTCTCTAATATTCTAACAACTGGTCCCACTGGCCTGGTGCGTGCTGGCTGACATGTAAGCCCTGGTCTAGTAGCTGTTCCCTGGGCTTCTATCTGCTGAGAAAGGGGTGCGTGCTGGCATACTAGATGATCCAGAGGGACGCGGCGGGCTCGGGACTTTTGCTCCCCATTTGGTTCTGGGAAGCACAACATTCACACGAAGTGAAGTCCTCCCGGTGGCTCAGCATGGCTCAGTGAAGGCAGAGCCACAGCCGAGCCCTCTCCGGCCACCTTCCACACTCAGAACTCATGGGTGGGACCCTGAGTGTTCAGGGGCTCCTGGCCCAGAGCTCTGTTCATGTGGGTTGTAACGAGAAGGATTTACTCTATTAGGAATTATGTGATTTTATTTATTGATTTTAGAAAACAAAGAGGAAGGGAGAGAGGGAGAAACATTAATTTGTGTCCCACTTATTATGCATTCATTGACTGATTCTTGTATGTGCCCCGACTGGGGCCAGAACCGGCAGCCTGGGTGGATGGTGACAACGCTCTAACCCACTGGGATACCCAGCCAGGGCTGCAAGTTAATTTTTAATATATATTCAATGATTCCTTAAAGACAGCAATAAATATTACATGGTAATGTAAATAACATGTTCCTATGAAAAAATAGTGATACTTTCCAAAACAAAACCTGTCTGGTGAGAGACTGGCATTGCTTTGCCTTCCTTTCTGTGTATCTGGGAGGTGGCTGCAGTCTCTCGTCTACTTCTCTTCTCATCCTTGAGATTTGTTGTCTTCCAGGTATGTGGCTGTAAAAGGGAGGATTTAATGTTTTTTTTCCCCAGATAATTGCAGATATTCTTCTTTGATATTGCATCAGAATTCCACCATAGACTAGTGAGAGAATGAGATTTTAAAAGCCAAATAGTGACTTAATATTGTTACAGAAATAGCTTTGACTTTGTGGGCCCTTGAAACAAATGGTCACAGGACCCTAAGGGGTCCCCAGGGGGCACTCTGAGGATTGTTGAGGCAGCAGAAAAAGAGCCCCTTGAAAGGGGACATCCACTTGGAAGAGTGGATTTCAAGCAAACCTTGTATAATCAAATTTCGCTTATGATTTCACCTGCACATTTCTTGTTTTCATAGTCTCTGCTGAAGCTGATATGTGGTCCTATAAGCAGGTCACAGGGCCCTCTGAACCAGGGCCAGGCAATTTCATCATGTCAGTAATTTAAAATTGTGACTTGTTAAATGGAAAACAAGAAACGATCCAAACAAAACAATGATATAAGGCCAAGAAAAGAGCATTCTTTTATACGTTTAAAATGTTAGTTTTTAATAGGCTCTGTGTTGTTCTTGCTTAAAAAGGTTTTTTTCTTCTGTATGTCACTTATAAGAGAATGGATGAGATTCTCAAATTAGGCATTTAGGTAGACCATGTGATGTGCTTTACGCCTTTGGAATGGCAGCGTGAGCCCTGGAATGATCCAAGTAATGGGGTTTGGAAGCTGGGGAAGGAGGATGGATGCACTGCTGAGCAGGTAATAGGTAAGAATGGATTTAAAAGTGAGAACGTGTAGGGGTCTGATGAAGTTGCTTGGGTTTTTAGATACTGGTGTGGAGGAGGGTTCCTTATGAGCTAAGTAGATTAGGTTTTAGGATGAATTTGAGAGGCAAGGTTGAGGTTACGGGTAAACACACTGACAAAGTACCCGAACTGGGGGTTATAGCACATTAGGAGCCTCATGCCCTTCACCACCATGCAGCTGCCTTTTGTGGGAAGGCCTTCTGGTGTGTGTTTACCTTTGCATCTCTGTTTCCTCTGCAGGCACATCCGACTCAAGTTGGCTGTGAACTTGTGGGATTTCTAGAAGTTGGACCCTGGGTCCCTTTTCCTTCCCACCCTACATTTTTATCCTTAAGGGATCTCTGCTGTACCTATAGCTTCATTACCCCTTAGACCCAGTTGTCTAACAAAATTTTTTTCTTTAGCTCTGACTTTTCTCTGACTCCTATATTAAATGGCTTCCCTGACATTTGTACTGAGATATCTCACATATACCTTATATTCTACTCGTCTGAAAGCTGAAACATGCCCTGCCACCATGCCTGGTCATCTTCCTGTCTTGTACATGGCCATGAACATCACCACTGGCCATTCAGATTTCTAGTCAGCACAGGGGCCTTGCTGGCTCTCCTGTGTGCTCAGCCCTGTTTAATCCGCTCACCCCACCCCAGTTTTGATGACTCCACATTCACTTCCTAGGCTTCGCCCCTGACTCAGGTCCACCCAAGTTGTCACCGTCTCTTGCAAGACTTTGGCAGCTGCCCTCTGACATCTCTTTGCATCCACTGTTGCTCCAAACCAATGTGCTCCACACAATACAGTCAGAATCACCACTTGAAAATGCAAAACTATAAATCTGGTTAGGCAATCTCACCTCCTAACAAACATCTCCCATCCCCCGCCCCTCCACACACTCACACTGTAATGATTTAAAACTGTAAGCTCAGTGGCTTACCTCAAGATGGAAGCCCGGCTCCCCTGGTGGAGCATGGGATTCAAACTGTGTTTGGTTTGTTGAGCTGCAGCCGGAATGCTGGGTATCTCCCCACCTGGATATGTGGTACCGGGTCAGCCAGAGATGTGGATAGAGCTCATGCCCAGAACTGGGGTTCTCCTTCTCCCTACTGGATATCCCCACTTGTTTCCTAGCTGCTGGGGTTGCCCTGTCTCTGCACCCCTATCTGCAATCCACGAGTACTTCAGCATTTCATCTCTGCATGGTGAGGGCTGCCCTCAGAGAAGGAGAAAAAGCAGGAGACTCGTCCAGTTTCTTCCCCTTTTCCAAATATCAACCCCCTCCAGTATTTGCCTATTGTAGCACCTTCAGGCACTTATATCCTGTCCTGAATTTGTAGTTTTTTCCTATAGCTTAAAGGCGTGTTTTATAGTTCGAAGGACGGTTGGTCCCATAGGAGCTGCTGAGGCATGATCAGAAGGGCCAACTCAAGTCTGAAACTCTCCATTTGGCCTCCCAGCTTCCGCACAACCTGTCTTGTATGTGCGCCTCCATATTCATCCCAGAAATGTTCCTCCAATCACTCTTCATTTCAGCTGCACCACCTATTTCCATTTTCTCAAAGGTGCACCCTTCTTCTGCCGTCTTGATATTCATGCTTTCTTTGCCATCCTACCCCTAGACCTGCGAGCTCCCTCCCACTCCTCGCCTCCCCCCCCCATTGTTGAAGATGGAAGCTCTTTCTTTAGGGAAGTCAGGGCTCCCTTGGAAAGGGCTCTCTTTCTACCCTCTGGGTTATTCCCCATGACATATGTAAGCACCTTTGTAGCATTTAAACTGGCTGTAATTTGGTGTCCATTTCTGAAACTCTGATTCAGGTCCATTTCCCCAGTCAGACTGCAGGCTAGTGAAATCTGGGACCATTTGCAGGGTTGACGATGTGACATTCTCTCACTACTGCATACGACTCCAGGTGTACCCCACAAAATGCACCCCTAGCAGTCTGCAGGCCTGTGCATAAGACTCTCAAATATATGCATTATGGATGGATTAATTTTTTAAATAATTCAGTATGTGGAAGGTTCAGGAGACTAGAAGCCTTTTTCTATTTTTCAGAAGCTTTTGAATTAAGAGAGCACTTAGTTGTTCAAGCTTTGGGGCAGTGACTGAACAGAGAAATGTAGGCAAGGTTAAATAAATTTTTTGGAAATTCACTCTTAGTGACTGTTAACCCTTTGCCAGTAGAATAGAGCTGGAGGGGGGAAAGGAAGACTGTTGTAAAGATCCAGACAGAACCAGTTTCAAAACCAGGCAGCCATCGTGAACTCAGCCAAGAGACTGTCCCAAATGCAATGGCAGGGATAAAGGGGCATTGGAGAAGGAAGGGCGGCTTGGGGAGGGGGATGTCTTGGTAGGAGTGGAGATGGAAGGCTCTGTGGTTATGGGTTGGGCCTGTGATTCTCTTTGGACCATCCGGCTCTTGTCTAAGGCCCAGCTATGCTGATCTACTTTAAGCTGGCCCAGGGCAGTGGGCAGTTTCCACGCTTGGCCCCTCCCCCCATCACTGCGTGTTCCCTACCCATTTTCTCGGGGTAGTCCTAGTCAGCTTTCAAGATTCTGCTCAAAGTTTCCTCCATTGTCTTTTCAGGCAAACCAATCCTTTTTTAAAATGACTGTGCTATATCCATACAGTTGTCTACTTCCCGGCTATGCTTATTATAACTCCTATCACACTTGTTTATTTATATATGGTTTTTCCCTACTGGGCTGTAAGCTCCCTGTGTTGTTTACCTTTTGCCCCTAGTGTTAGCCCAGTGAAAAGCACACAGTAAATGTTACACAAATAACTATGGTCGGAACAAAGGAATAATGTGAGTGACAGGTGATCAGTTGTGGTTCAGGGGGTTTGGGACACCACCTTTGAAATACAGGTGGTAGAGGCGCCTTTAATGAGGAGTGCTGGGCAATGACAAATGCAACATAGAGACAGACAGCCAAAGGCATGTGGAACGAATGTGGCAGGAGGTACAGGAGGAAAGGATTCAAAGTTCTCTGTGACCAGGATGCTGATGCAACTGCGAGAAACACTGAAATTTGTTGGGAGTTAAAACATGAGGCGTGTTTGAAAATCATTCAAAAGCTTTGTAGTGGAAGGCAAGGCGGATAGTCAGCAACTTTGCATTAATGTGGTTCTGTTGGCTATTATAATAGGAACTAGTTTCATACCAGTTGAGTAATAGATACTGTCAAAAAGTAAATATTATACAATTAGTAATTTCATGTATTATTAGGATATGGCGTGATCAACTTACCATTTAGTGAAAATCAAAATGATGGCTGGATGTGAACAACAGAGACTCTCAGATCCTGCTGATACAGTGTAAGTTGTTTCCATTCCTTTGGAAAACAGCTTGACGTATCCACTCAAGTAAACACATATATTTTATGCCTTAGCAATTTACCCCCAACAGTAATTTGTACACATGGGCACCAAAGACATGTATGGAAACTCTTCCCAGTGGCATGGGTCACAGTGGTCCAAGCTGGAAGCAACCCTAATGTCCATCAATGGTAAAATGGATAAATTCTGGTAAACCAAATAGTAGATTTGTATATAACTATGGCTTCTATATACTAGGTCTGTCCAGAAATTATCCTGCTGTGTAATATGAAAAAGAGACATTTATTGAAGAAAATGAGATACAAGAAACATTATACATAGGATGACATCTCAGTCCCCTTCAAAGTAGGCACCTGGGGACCTCACATGGTTCTTCTAATCACCGTCAGCTGCCCCGTCGTATATTCCTGAATCTCATCGATGGTCTGCAATTTCAAAGGTGATTTTAGTTTGGGGAAAAGCCAGAAGTCACAGGGTGCCAAATCTGGGCAGTAGGTGGCTGAACCAGCTGGGTGATTTGATGTTTTGTCAAAAATCTCTGCATGACGGACAGTACATCGTCATGACGAAGCTGCCAGTCACCAGTTGCCCATAGCTCTGGCCTTTTAAATCATCTGAATAGTTTCTGCAGAGGAATGTTCAAGCTTAACAAAAAAATTGATGCAGATTCGTTGCTCTACCCGCTCAGTCCTTTTGAATGTGATGGCCACACAGTATCCATCCTCACTCAATGGCATCTACTGCCCCCACTGACGAGTACAGTGGGGTTGTCACTGTTCACACATGCGTACTCCAGCCCACTCTCCTTGGCTGCCTGGTTACATGGATGTCACACAAACTGTTCTCACGGTATTAACAATGGTTGGACTTTTTCTGGACCGACCTTGGGTCCGTGAAGATCAGTGAAATACTGCAGCACAAAACAACATGGACAAACCTCACAACACAGTGCCCAAAGAAAGAAACTAGACAGAAGAGAACATCGTGTGGGAGAGTCACTATTTCTGTGAAGCTTAAGAGAAAGAAAGGGAAACTTTTTTTGGTGTTAAAGGCCAGGAGAATGCTTACATTTGGGGAAACTTTGGGGTGGAGGGTAGCAATGCGAGGAAGCTTGAAGAGCTTTCTTGGATGTGGAATGTTCTATTTCTGGACCTAGGTGATGGTTACATGGGTGTTTTCCTTTTGATAATTTGTTGAAATGTACACATAGGCCTTATAATGTCTTCACATGTGTGCTAAACTGCAAAAAAAAAGTCATTTAAAAATATATATATCTTAAGTTAATAAAAGGATATGTGCTGTTTTCAGATTTACTCACATCATTTTTCAGACAGAAACCAGTTCTTTGATATTGCTAGTAATTTTACTGATTTTTTCCCAAAATACTTTTTTTAAATTTACAAATGGATTTTCAGATGAGCACTTTGCTAACTCGTCACACAAATGCTTTCCTTCCTTCACAGGTTAATTTGTTGCAAGATGTTCTTTCCCCACCCCACCCTTTCTGACTCGAGGGCACTCTTCTCCCACATAAACTTCATTTGATCAACTCTTTTCTTTCTCTTAAAGGATACATTTACATTTTAATTGGACAGCGCTATAAAACTATCAATGAAATTGCACCTTCCCATATTTTAGCTTCCTTTCCGCCCCTCCCCAACTTATATCATTTCTAGTTCTATTTCTTAAAAACAAATCCAAAGTTAACATCAGATAACTGAAAGCGTTAGATCAGACTCGATTAGAGTGATGTTGCAGAAGCAAAGTTACGGCACATTATCGCAGGAGATGGGATGTTGTTTTGCTAAATAATTTGTGTTTCCCCTGCAGTGTGATATCTACATAAAGCCAAAGAGAGGAATTCATATTCTCTCTAGTTAGCCAAGTCAGCAGATTTTGACTTTCAAAGTGATCACAAATCTTGTATTTTTACCAAATGGCTGCACTTACATTTAACTTTTCTTTAAAAAAGAAATCATAACTTCATAATGGTTGTCTAAAATGAAAATTTCATTGGCCTTCCATAATTGATTGAACATTAGAGAGGCAGCAGAGTGTATTGACAGAAGCTTGTGCCCGTGGTCAGACTCCCGGGCTTTGAGCCCCAGCCCACTCAGTAATTGAGTGACCTTCGGCGGGTCACTTCTTCTTTTGGTATGTTCGTTTCTTTGTAAAAAGTGGTCATGGTGAAGATGAAGAGTGATACTTGTATACTGCCTAGAATAGTGCCTGGTGTATAGCAGGCACTCAGACACCCTATTCATTTTGTTGGTTTTGTTCTATTGTTACATTTGTTTTGCAGCCAGTGAACCGTTAGGACTGAGAGTGAATGTCAATTTGGAATGCAAAGCCAATCTCTTTGTAGGTCCACATGACAACAAAAAGGACAGTAATAAGGGGTGTAAAGAAGTTGTTTTTAACATACAGCTCTTTCCTAGGAAAAAGTCAAGGTTTTAGAAGCTAACCTTTAAATAAGGGTTATTAGCTGAGAGAAAGAAATCAGAGTTGGCCAGAATGACTACTACGGATGCCATTCTGACATGGTAACAGTTGGGGTGGCAGGACAGACAGAATCTAATCAGGGCGAGTCCTGTGTAATGACTCCATAGTAATCAATAATAGTAATTATTGTTTCATAATATAACAGTTAAACACAAAGGCATCAAATCACACATGTTGTTATATTAAGCACATGAGAAAGCTTGGCCGAGAGCCTCAGAGCTGCCTACCTCGCCCACCACTGACCACAGACACAGGTGTGAGCCCAGCCAGGACCAGAAGAAATCCCCCCTGGCCCAGAGATTCAAGGAAGATAAAACATTTTCATAATTGAAGCCCCAGAATTTTTGCTGCAGCTTGTTACAAAGCAATAGTAGCTGCTGCAAGCAATTCTATCTATAAGGGTTGAGGAGGTTTGTCTTTCAATATTAGTAACATGTTCTTATAAGGTCCTCAGACTCTCTAATCTCTGTTACCAAATACACGATATCTACCACAAAGTGTGCTTCCTGGGTCCAAGTTCGGCTTTTGACTTTGTCCCTCATCTGAGCCTGATGCAGCCCTCAGTCTCTGTCCTGACTCTTCCCCAGCACATGGTATCTCTGGTGGTTGTCTTGGTGTCAGCCCTTCCCCATACAGTTTGCACTGGTACCGAATGCCAGCCTTCATCCTTACCTGCCTCTGAACTCTCAGTGTCTGGCTTTGGGGGACCCATGCTGCTGGCTCTGCTGCCCTTGTGTTGGCACTGGTTGCATGAAGGAGTCTGTGCTGTCGTCTGTACCAGTAATTCTTACCCAGGGACAGTTTTGTCCCCCAGCAGACATTTGGCAATGTCTGGAGATGTTTTCGGTTGTCACAATTGGGGGGAGGTGGTGCTATTGGCATCTAGTGGATAAAAGCTACAGATGCTACTCAACATTCTGTAAGACGGGAGAGCTCTCCTGCAACAAGTGTTGCTGTGCAGAAGTATCAGTAGTGCTGAGACTGAGAAATCTAGTCTAGATCTATTGTGAGGAGAGTTTTTTCGACAGTGAAATTGCTGTTCTCCAACAGCTGTCCTCAGGTCCCTGTCTCTCCCTGTCTCAGCTATTCTTTTAGCAAGTTTAGCAAAGGCTCCCTCTTTCTGGTAAACTGTGGTTCATCCAACTCAGCCAAAATTCCTCACAGATTGTGTGAGAGGCTTTTCGAGATCCCGCCCCAGTCTCCAGCTTAGCCAGCTCCAAGACTACCCACCAGAATACCAAGATTACGCAGAGACGAATAATAATTCTGTAGCCTGGGAACTTTACAAGGATTCTTATGGAAGATAAGTGTTTTTCCCTTTTAATTATATCTTAAGTATGACTGCACAGAACAACTGGTGGATTTAAACACAACAGTAATGGCTTCCTCCAGTGGCGTTTGGGTTTATAGAATTTGACTTTATTACATGTACTCTGTGCCTTCAGGGGACTGTGACTTTGCTTTATTGTTGTTAAAGGAAAAACCAAACCCAACCCTGAAGAAGAATATCTGTGTCCTGGTGAGATACATGGGGATGCCCTGGTTGTCTATTTTCTACCAGCTGTAAACAGAAAGCTCTGCTGATTCGGAACCTCTGGTCCTTTAGTAAAAGAATGCACCAGATAACACCTTGACCACCTCCAAGAGATGGCTCACAGGCAGAGAGAGAGCTGTAGACGTTTTACCCTTTACATTTTACACAATTTTGCCCTTAAGCAAGTTCCTGAAACTTGTGCATATGCCTCACTGACACATTCAAGTTCGTCTACAGAGATCACACGCTTATCAGAGAAGCGGGACCCAGACAAGCAGCGTGGAGCATGGGGGTTAGTCCAGGAAGGAGGAATCGGGCCTGGCAAAGGTGGTGCAGCTGGCACGCCCAGGCTGGTTGTTGCCACCGTGTCTGGTTTCTGCACCAAGGGCTGAACTCGAAGTCCTGTAGGCCCACCAGGATGACGGTTGGAAGGGACAGCTGGATGCGGATGGTAATATGGACGACTTGGAACAACCAGAGAAGAAAAGACAAAGGGAACTCATGGGTGTCCCTTGACTTCTCCATCCACGCCCAGGACGACCTGCGGAGAGGCGGGCGCCCCTGTAGTGGAACTGCCCATGCACCTGTCCCACACTTCTGACAAACTCGGAGAGGAGCCCAGGAGGCCCCTGAGGTCAGCGCTGCTGATTTCTCGTTTTGCCACAGACTGCACGACAGCTCCTTTCAGCACTGTCACGGAGCCTGCCTCCTTAACATTTTGATCATCTGTTCCTCACATGTATTTCTGCATTAATTTGCAATTAAAAATCACCTCAGTATAACAGTAATCCTGATCCGTGAGTGTTTTTGGTGTCTCCTTACCATCTGCGCCCCCAGGCAAGCGCCTCACTCACCCGATTCTTGTTTCACGCTGCCCGTGGGAACCAGAGGCCCCGGGGTTCGAGTGCAGCCCTGCGCCATCAAGTGAGGGGAGTGGCAGTGTGCGAGCCACCACCAGGCCTGGAACCCTGTGCCCATTCTCAGAGTAAAAGGATAAAGCTCCGATTTCACTCCTGCATTCCAGATCTCAGACAAAGTGTCCTTGGTGGCCGGCACTAACCTGGGACCACACAGGGAAGAGGACACTGTGAATTGTGTATTTAGCTTAGCTTAGGTGACAAAGCTTTAAAGATACTACAACATCCCAACGTGATGCACAATTTCACTCTGTATAAATGGTGTTGCTGAAGACCCATAGGTTCCAAAAGATTCTCTAAAAGCATATCACAGGAAGCTCGGTGGCACCCCGTGGTCCTACCCTTATTTACCACACTTGGAATCCATTGCAGCTACAACTTGAGAGCTGCAAAGCAAGGAAGATGATGTGGACACACGACCTAAGCATAAACAACCCCAAAGTGAAGACAGATAGGTAGCTTCAGAAGGCACATTTTGTCTAAGAGATCCGACAGCTACTGCTTAGACACAGTGCTCTTGGTTCATTTCCAAACATCATCAGATTTTCTTTGCTAGGTGCCCAGTTCTGTCTGGGTGATCATGCACGTGGAGTCTGAGAAAGTGGCTCAGGGCTCTAATGAGCAAAATCGTTCTGATGATCAGGACCCGTCTTTCAGGAACCCCTCTGTAGAACATGGTCCCACTGGGGGCGCTGCTCAGTGCTGCAGGAGGATCCCCCTGAAACCCTTCATGGAACAGGAGGCCGTTAAAGGACTCTGGGTGTTTCAGCACCATAGTGCCCTGGACGCACTTCGGGAAGGACCACTTCATATCGTGTTCCTCTCCGGCTGGTCAGTGTGATGTTGGGGTGGCTGTGCTTGATTTCTGGGCCCATGAATTCGCTGGAAGCCACAGACAACTCATGTGTCCCACACGTGGCAGTGAGAACGAGTCCCAGTTCTGGCATCCAGGGGAGCCGTGTTAGTGGGTTAGGCCTAATTCTGCTGGAGGGGAAGGGCAGCCGTGGCCGTACCGCGTCCTCCTCCGGTTTCTCCCCACCTCGGGGTCTTGATCCACTTCTCCAGCAGGAGGTGAACAGCAGCTGACGCCGGGACTCCTTTTCTTTCCTCGAACCTGTGGTAAGAACTTGAAACTCATGCTCTTCTGTTGATATTTGTTTTAAGGAAAAGGTAGATGCCTTACAGAAAATAAGGAAACAGAAAGGACAACTTTTAAACTTTTATTTCAGCGGGAAATCTATGCTGAGTTCTGACACATTCAGTGGTCCCCAGACAGAAATTTGAAAACACTCCCAGCTGTTTAATTCCAGCCAGTTCTGTGAAGAGGAGGGCAGCTCCGAGCACAAGCGTGTCAGCCAGTCACCGGAGGGTGGCGGCTTATCCTCTGACAAAGGCCAGATAGCCCTGAGCGGGGCGCCAAAGAATGCCCACGCCACAGATGACAGGATTAGTTCTTGGATGCACTTCTAAATGTATCAATCAAGAGACTGCACAGGTGTCCTTTAATACCTGTGGTGACCGGCTGTTGAAGAAGTACACCAACTCAAAAGGGAGAAAGATGCATGCTTTGCATTTATAGGGAATTTTATTCACAAGGGCAGTATTAACATTTACTGGTAAGTTGAAAATATTTCTAAACTTTCTTCTGGCTCCAGGAAGAGGGAAGGAGAGGGGTTAATAAAGAATAGGAAACAGAGTTTATAGAGAAAGCCCAACTACTTTTACAAAAATAAGAACATGCTTAAATGTTCAGTCGTCTTGAACACTGGGTTTCAAGAGAAGATTTTTGTGAAAATGGAAGAAAGCTCGGTGTCATATACTCACTGCCAGAGGAGGCTCACATCTGAGTAATTATATCTGAACCAGGAGCATTAGCAAACCGTGGTTTCACATTCCTGTCTGAGGAGGGGAAGGGCCTCGCGTGTGCACTGCGAGAACTCTATACTCCTTGTGGCGCGTGTAGACACGTTTGGGACCAATCCACACCCCGAGCAGTGGGGGTGCCTCTGCTCCTTCCTTCCTTGAATAAAAACACCTGGGGATTGAACATGTGTGAATGCTCAGCGAACCACATTTAAAGACCAGGAATATTCTTTGTTCTCTGTAACCAAACAGCCTTCCTTAGTTTTTCAGTCACGTCCCACTTCTGATGTTTCTTCTACAACTGTTGTCGCTGTCACCTTTAGACCCTCCTGGGAAGTCGGAACTGTAACTTTTAAAATGAAGAAGTCGTCATGATTTGCATTTTTAGGTTAGCTCTCACCATCTGTTTTCCATAAAAGATACTTCTGCAAAGTATATTTGGGAAGGTTTTATTTAATAATAGTATTTTTTGAAAACCTACTAGCAAAGGCAATGTTCACTAAAAATAGAATGGGAGGAAGACTGTGTTGCTGGGCTGTGACAGATTTTGCCTTAGGACCAGGTGGAATGTTTCATGTGGCTTCTGGAAGGATGGACTTCCAGCCAAATTGGCAAGAGGGCAACTGTGGACTTCAGCAGTTGTAACTACAGGGAGAAGCGATGGACAGACCTGGAATTCCCATTTTAATGATAATGTGAAGAAGTGAATGCAGGAGTAGTCTCACTGCTCTCCTCTAAGCTCTACCTCACCACGCCTTTAGAATGCAGCAACTTACTGGTCCACCCTCTCTGAACATTTGCTGCACATTTGAACCCCGTAACATCTTTTGCTCTGATACCCTGTTCCTCTTATATTTCTTAGTCTAGCTTCCGCATGCAGGTAGCTGGCTCCTGTGAGTTCCAGGTCCTTGTCCTTCTGGAGGTGTCCAAGCAGGAAATGGTTCTTCCCCACCTGCTCTTCCCTGGATGCTGGGTGTCGGCTCAGCCTCAGGGGCTCTGGGTGCCTGGAGAGGATGCTTCTCCTTCTGTGGGACTCAGCAGACAGCTGGGGGTGGGGCAGAGCTGCTTCCTGTTTTCACCTGGCCTCTCAAGTCCCCTTGTCTCCACCACACCTGATTTTACAAACGACTTCCCTGAAGAGTTGGGGCAGTTCTGATGGGAATGCAGGAATGGAAAGGTTAAACCTAGCTGCTAACCAGGACAGTTGCCAGAGGTCTATGAAATGGCATCTAAGGGGTTAAACACTTTCCAAAGAAGTCCACCATAACCCTCCCTGAGAAGACTCACCTGCCACTCTGCCCAGTTTGTGTCAATCGCTTAACACCTCTGTCTTCTAACTTACTACGTGGAATTGCCACTCACTCCTGGGGAATCCTACCTGCCCCACGTCCCACGTATGCCACCTCCTCTCTGAGCAGTCCTTGCATTGGAGACATGGATTCATGCCTTACACCATGGAGTTTCTGCAGAATGGTCGATGCTCGTCAATGATGTACTAAGTGCTTCCTTATCAAGCTTGGACCCGTTCTTGGGGAGTGGCTGTAAGATTTCACCCCACATGATGGACTGGTGGGACACAGATCCTCTGTGGCCCTCAGAGCCTTGTGAGTGAGTGCCCGCATGCTGTTCCTTTTCTGTCCTGTGGGTTGGACCAAGCTCACCCAAATGTGTCTCCCAGGGACTAACACTTTCCTGGGGACCGGGCGGTCTGGAGCTGAAGTTGCAAGCTGACAGCTCAGGCTTAAAGTCAGCTGACAGCCTTATTTGAGTTGGCCAGCAGAGGTCGAGTTGTAAAAATACCCAAATGTGAATGCCCTCAGTCAGACGTCCCCTTTCCAGTTCACCAAGTTCCTCAACACCCCCACTGGCTCCTGCCCACTCTCTGGGGGACTTTACCTGCCTGGTTCCTAAAGCCATGTAGTCAAAGGGGGGGAGGAAATGATGCCTAACTATCCCCTGATTTTAAAAATGCCTTCCCCTTCCATGAAGTCTGGGACAGTATTGTTACCCATGGTAGGTTTCTCGGTCTCCATTTGGACTTCACAGAATCAGAGAAAAACACACCCACCTTAACACTGTCTGCCTTAGCATCCAGGAAGGTTTGGAAGGACCGGTACTGTGTGAACACCAGAGAAACCCGGGTCCTGTGGGTGAGAGTTTTCTGCTTGAAATGGATTGATTTGGCTTAAAGACTGAATGATGATGGAATCACATAGAAGTTAAGATCAATGTGTGACCTTTAGAGATCTTTCACCTCAACTTAGAAATGGAAGAGGAGAAGTTGAGGGAGATCACATGATTGCGCAGACAGGGTGGAGGTGGCATCTCCACCCAGATCTTCTGACTCCAAGTCTGGGACTTTCACTTCTGTGTCATGAAGGCTTCCCAGTGTGGGGACTCAGACCCAATGGGAACTCAACTAAACTTTGGGCCAGGGATAAAAATAATTTAAAAAAATAAGAGGAGGAAAGAAAGACCTTCTGGTAGTAGTGTCTTGTAGTCTGAAGGAGAGAGCAGAGGTGAGCTCTTACTAGGACTCTGAGATTCCACTCTGGCCACGATGGTCTGACCCAGAGCATGAAACTGGATCCCACAGTGTCAACTTGAGGGGAGGATGCTGAGGAGTCATTGAAGAGAAATGCAATAGTTCTAGACTTGCAGATCTTGAGAGTGTGTTTAAAGACAACCACAACAATGGTTTGGCCTGAGGAGTGTAATCCTGGCAACATCTTTGCCATATAGGACTTTGAAAACAAACTACTACCAACTACTAGCTCTATAATTTTTATTATTTATTCTATCACAGCTGTCCCAGTTTTTTCCCCTTTTGACCCCTTCACCCAGCCCACCCCTCTCCCACAATCAATCCCCTCTCCATTGTCCATGTCCATGGGTCATTCATACTTGTTCTTTGACTAATCCCTTCCCTTTTCTTTCACCATTTCCCACCTCCTCCCTTCCTACAGCTATTAGTCTGTTCCATGTTTCCATGTCTCTGCTTCTATTTTTCTTGTTAGTTTATTTTGTTCATTAGATTGCAGTTATAAGTGGGGTCACATGGTATTTGTCTGTTGCTGACTGGCTTATTTCACTTAGCATAATAGTCCTCAGTTCCATCCATGCTGTCACAAAAGGTAGGACTCCCTTCTTTCTGCTGTGTAGTATTCATTCCATTGTGTAAATGTACCAGAGTTTTTTAGTCCACTCATCTACTGATGGGCACTTGGGGTATTTCCAACACTTGGCTATTGTCAAAAGCACTACTATGAATATAGGAGTGCATAAGTTCTTTGAACTGGTGTTTCAGGTTTCTTAGCCTATAGTCCCAGCAGTGGAATCGCTGGGTCAAAAGGCAGTCCCAGTTTTAATTTTTAAAGGACATGCCGTGGTTTTCCACAGTGACTGCCCCAGTCTGCATTCCCACCAACAGTGCACGAGCCTTCCCTTTTCCCCACACCCTCTCTAGTGCTTATTGTTTGTTGGTTTATTGATAGCCATTCTGACAGGCATGTAGCTCTGCAATTTTATAAAATAAAGGACTTTAAAACCAAAGAAGTAGAGTAGACATAATATGATAATTAGAACAGTTCCTTTAAAGAAAAATAGCTGACAAAATTTATACCCAGAAGCTAAGAAAACTAAAGGATATGAAGGAGGACCTGAAAAACTCCCCTGGAATTTACTGATTAAAAATTGTATATTAATTCTTAAATGTTTAAACTTCAGTCACCTTCAAAGTACTTTCCATTTGATGCAATACACCTATCAAAGCATTTTTTCCACTGCTCAAAACAATTTTTGAACTTGTCAATTTTGATGCCTTTTGGTGCTTCTGCTATTTCTTGTTTCATTCACCTCTTCCACATTGGCAAAACATTTCCCTCTAAGGACTTTTTTCATCCAGGGAAGCAGAAAAAAAGTCACAAGGGATGAGATTGGGTGAATAGGGAGGGTAAGGCACAGGGGTCATACCCTTTTTGGTCAAATACTGATGAATATTCAGCATGGTATGGGACAGTGGGCTCATAAATCACCCATCATGAAATGGGGAAACGTGTAGAAAGAATCTTCCAAAAAAAGTCACTGAAGCTGAACACAGCCTCTCACAACAACGCCACCTAGTCCACTGATACAGATGGGCTCCTAGAACACTCACCTAGTGGGGAAACCTGTACCACAAGGTGCCCACCCTCCAGAAGATAATTTCACTTTGGGGGGTTTCCCCTGTATAGTTAAAAATAGCAAATTTGGAGAAAGTGCATTATACAATTTTATGTTAAATATTTTGTCTTTACAATAATTTTGTCGATATGGGAAGACATATTTGATGCTGTAAAATAAAGTAACCCTTCACTCAACTTGTTCCATGTGGTACTTTGTTTTTATCACAGTCAGTGCGGAGAGCGGGGTTGGTATGCACTTCTAATAATAGTTTAACTATTTGGAATATTCTGTACATTCTGAGGGGGGGCGGGTAAAAACACCAGCAGCTTTCCTGAAAGAGTGGCTTCTCTCGCTCTCCCTGTGTGGGGCAGAGAGGAAAAGGCCAGATGCTCAGGGTGGTGGGCTCCAAGGGCAGCCTTGCAGGCTTGCCGTCTGGAGACCCAAGGGCCCATCATAGACAAAGTGAACATCCCTCAGAGAGACATGGGGACTCAGAGAAGGATTGTCATGAGCAGCATGAGCCTGGTACAGGGGGAGAAGGCCTGGGGCTCAGGCAGGTGTCCAAGTGAATTCCAGGACTTATGCTTGTTAGTTTAAAACTCAGGAAGAGTTACTTTGCCACTTAATTATGAAATGAAAATCAGAATAGTTCTACCTTATTGGGTTGCCATGAGGATTATCTGGGCAGAAATGCCTATTAAGTTCTCAGGACCAGTCCTGATGTGCTGTAAACCCTCAAAAGATGGGTGCAATTATTATTAGGGCAGAACATTATCTGACAGATGAATGATTAATGGTGACTTAATGATAACAGGGCACCAGTGAATTTTAGAATTAGATACGCTGTTTCTTCAAGGCAGTGTAGTCGTGCCCAACAGATAGTGTGGTTATCATCTTTTGCCTGCATATATTATTTCCTCTAACTTAATTAACAAATCATTTTCTCATGTGCTGGGATTAAACTATTTAATTAATCTACCTAACTCTTTAGTTAGTAGCCCAAGGGTGGGATAAGTTTACAGGTGAAATTTAATTTCTGGACATACTTATATTTATTTGTGGTCATGAATTATATTCAATTTTATATAGAAAATCTCCAAGTTGTGAAGGCAGTGGAAAATAAAAAATGTGAGGGCCATTTATAAATATCTAATTGCATGTCTAATTTCAGCCTACTCATTCTGTTACCCAGAGTGATGGGTGGATAGTGATTATAATAAGGGTTTTGGTTTTTAGATTACTATTAATTGTGTTTTTGCATTCACTGGAGTAGTGGGCCTCTTCAAAGGAGAAATTGACTTATGAAATGACAACCTGTGACATTAAATATAATTCTTCTTTGGTTGGTGTGAAATATTCTGGAGAATTCACTCTCTAATTCAGGTAACAGGTAACCATCTAGAAAATAAAAAGTTAAATAGCTTGGTGTGAATTACATTGCTATGTCTATTTGCCTATTGCTATACAATTGCTGAGCTCTGAATTACATGGAACCTTTTGGGGAAAATTGCAGGAAATATTCTATTTTTTGTTTTTTTAAGGCCACAATACAATAAAAAGTGTTTATAAGCCTGTAATAAAAACTGAATATACATAGTTACTTTTGTTGGTTTAGAGGAAAAGACTATATTATATTAGTATATCAAATATTGGTGTATCTAAACATATATGTGTATATATATATCTTTTTTAAAATTACTTTATTGTTCAATTACAGTTTTCTGCACCCCCCACTCTATATATCTTTATTATATAACAAAATCTACACTTCTGAAGTCAGCAATGAGTCAAGATTATTTGCAATCTCCCTATTGGAGATTTACTCTTTGATCACTGGGTTTGCTAACAGTAGAGTAATTATGTCACTTAGGCTGGCTTGCTCATTTCCTAGGACACATTCTGTTGTGGGCAGGGACCATGTCTTGTACATAATAAAATTCTCAGTGCATTTCAGTGCAGTCACTTTCCCATAGAAGATGCTTGACAGTCATTGAACCAAACAACTATCAATAACTGCCCTCCTTTTGGGGAAACCATTTTGGTCAGAGGAAGAATTTCACATGGCACCTTTTTCACACATGAAGAGAAGAAGGTCATGGGGTCAAATTCCTCCTCTAGATACTTACGGGTCTCTGTGAACATGCTCCCCCAGCCAAACCGAAGCAGTGGGGGAAGGGAAGGAGAGACTCTCTCTGGTTGCTCTGGTGATCTGGGGCTGTGGTCCTTTTGTCTGTGTCCAGGGCTGCAACGGGCCAAGCTGAGTGACACTGAGGTGTGTTCTGAGTGGTGCCTGTGGCACTGGCTACAGGAAAACAGGATGCTGGTATGAACACAACCAGCCTCTGAAATGGCGACTGTTGTTTGGCCAACCTTGGAAAGGACATGGTCTGACAGAGACACTGCCTCTCCTCCAGCTGGCCTGTGATCATCGAGAATTATTTGGGAAGACATCCCACCCTTTCAGGTGGGATCTTTGATTAGCTTGCTTATCTTAACTCTTCCTTTTTAACACCTTTTTTTTTCTGTTCTTGTTTTTGTTTTAGTTTTAAGAGAAAGAGAGGGTGCAGGAGGGAGAAAGAGAAGGAGAGAAGCATTGATGTGAGAGAGGAACACCTATTGGTTGCCTTGCACATGCGTGCAGACTGGGGCCAAGCTCACAGTCCAGGTGTGTGCCATGACTGGGAATCAAACCCACAAAACTTTGGTCTGTGGGATGACACCCAAGAAGCTGAGCCACACTGGCCATGGCCTAGCTCTCCTTTTTTTAAAATCAGGTTTAATTATTTTTACAAAGGTGAGAGGGGGTAAAAAGAGAAGAGAAAAACATCAACGTGTGGTTGCCTCTGGTGCATTCCCCATTGGGGACCTGGCCCACAACCCAGACATGTGCCCTGACTGGGAATTGAACCAGTGACCTTTTGGTTCCCAGGCCATCGTCACTCAGTCCACTAAGCCACACCAGCCAGGGCTTAATTCTCCTTTTTAAGGTTTCCTCTGACAATGGTTTTGTTCTCATTCCCCTGATTATTTTCTGGTTCTTGAATTTGGCTCTTGCCACTTGGTCTCATGGAAGGGGGGTCCCATCAGCTACTCTCATTGGAAGTTTTTTCTCACGAGAAAGTCCCACCAGCTACTTTCCTGAAATCTAACAAAGACAGTCTTGTCCAGATTCTTAATCATGCAAACCCTGTGTCATTCAGCAAAAATCTGGAAATGCAAAAGCAAACAAACCAAACCCTAGAATTGCTACCTTAAAATTATTTTTCTTATATTCTTCTGGTACTCAGACTTTCAAATGAAAGTTGTTTAAGGAAAACTAATGCACTGCATTTTAAATTAGTTTAGTTCCTGTAACGTTTTCTGTTGCGTCTTTCCACGGGCATAGCGACGTGGATGGGCCCGTCCTATCGTCATGGAGAGCACCCACTGAGCTTTCAAAAGGCAGCGAATGCATCCCCTCCTCCTCCTCCTGGGAGAGATGATCACTTTCCCTTTTGTGGGCTCATAGTAATTCTGACTTTGTTTTATAATCACATTGTACCATACTTTATGGTACTTTTTTATTTTCATGTCTGCTGTTATTTATTAGTCTACAAAGCCCTTGAAGACTGGGTCGATGTGCTAACTATTTTCAATTCCCTAGTGTCTAGCAGAATGTATGTAGTCAATGCTTAGTCAAGCCTTATTGTTTGAGCCTAGAAATTAAAAGGATTGCGGAGGAGAAGTGTACCATGTGAGGACTAAGACTAGTGAGACCAGGGGTGCAGACGTGCTCATGGGAGATGGGAAGCAGGAAAAGGAGGAAGTGCTGTGAGACAGAACACTTGGTTTGGTCTCTTATAAGAATGCTGACATGACCCCGTGCTTGAGCTAACTCTGAGAGGCTTGAGAGAGCAGTAGGCTGTTGAAGATTGAGTTATCGATGTCCGTAGAAGCGAGACCAGGGCCCATTGTAAATGCGAGTCCTCTGTACATAGGAGGCATTTGGAACTGTAGGTGTGGGTGAGACTGCTCGGGTAGAGGGGAGGGAGTGAGAAGAGAGGGGGGCCCAGGAACCTGAAGTCACGTGCCTGCTAGGCTGCCAGAGGAGGGAGGAAGAAGTAAACATGGTGATAGCTCTGTTACAAAGAGCAAGGGCCATTGTGTTTAAGAAGGATGATGGTCAATGAGGTTGGTGCTGTCGAAAGATCAAATGAGAACTGAACCGAAGCAGTACTTGGTAGAACTATGAATAAGCAACAGGTCAAGTAAGATAAAGAGCTCCTCAAACTTAATGTATGCAAATCTGAAGCCAGGATTTTCTCCAATACGGTTGGTCTGCGGCATTTCCCCTTGCTAGTGCTCCTGTGAGCACAGCCCCAAGCCAGCTCCTTGGTCACGGGCAGTTTAGTGTCCCTCTGTCCTTTGATACCAGTGCCCTCTTAAACAAAGACAGAAGTCTCCTGTCCGCGGGACCCATCACTTGCTTTCTTTCTGGGATTCCTCAGTTTCTAGTTCAAGGCGGAATGTCTTTCTTCCTTATCCTAAACTTAATGGGTTCAGTGGTTTCAATGTGTAGAAATGGTACATTGAAACAATTTTGGATATTAACCATTTATCAGATACTTGGTTTGCAAATGTTTTCTCCCTTTCAGTAGGCTGGGGTGTGAGATCTTGGTTTCAGTTTATTTGGGTAGATGCCCAGCTGTGGGATTTCTGGATCTTTCGGTAGTTCTATTTTTAATTTCTTTTGAGGAGTCTCCTGACTGTTTTCTATAACAGCTGCACTATTTTAGCATTCTAGTGGATTCCTCACAAGCCTCCTTATCCCTTAGAACAGGGAGCTAAATGAAAAGATATGCAAAGCGTTCTGTAGTCTGATACATCGAAGGTGCTCCATCAGAGTTGTTTCCCTTCTCCTCGGACTGTTTTTCCACAGAGGAGGCCAACATAGCAAGCAGCCCACAAATGGAAGGCACTCCTTCTCTCTGCCTTGTATCAGCCCTAGACGCAACTTTGGTTTTCAATAACAGCAAAGTTTGGTCTCAGGCACAAATATTCTTTACTCCTTTAGCTAGAATGGATGAAGCAAATATATGACAGTGAGAAATGGGATGAAAAATTGACTCATTTTTTAAACTTAGTGTTACTTGTTTTTAGCAAGTAAAGCGAACTTGAATGAGGCCTATTTGCTCCTAATGGGTTTGCCAGTCCCTCCTGGTAATCAGACTGCATGGGGCCTGCTCTCCTTTATCATCTGGTAGTCATTTTCAGAGCTGGGGAGACACCACGGGGGACCTGACTCTGGCAGGCAGTTCTGTGTTTGATTTGCACCATTCGTCCGTGTGCAGTTTTATGCCGTTTGAGGATCGCACGTCGCATTGTTTGCTGAACGCGATTCTTTCCATTACGCCTAAGTGTGTGTTAGCTCTGGGGTGAGGACCCCTCACACCGGCCTGCCCTAGAATGTGGCCCACTGAGTATTTTGTAGCAATGCTTCAGGCTGAGCTGGGGCAGAAAGGAGCTAAGGGAAGCACTGTTTCCCTGGGCAAGCCCACTCCTTTTCCCTAAGTTCCCGAAGGAAGGAGGGAATCCCTGCCTGGGAGTGCAGGGCACGCAGTGGTAGACTTTCTGCTTCCTTCTGTAGCTACGCTGGTCCCACACACTTCTGCGAACATGTATACTTTGCTGTGTCTGGGGTCCCAGCTTCTTCCTTAGGTGACAACTTAGTTGTGTGTGTGTGTGGGTGGGGGCGTGGAAAAGGATTAGCCTCAGACGAAGCTTTGAAACAGGTTCATTTTCCTCACACTACTAATCCAAACAATTTCTTCGGACACTATGAGGTAGCACACCCCTTCACTGGATAGATGCTTATTTAGCAGCTCCTAGGTGCCTGGCACCGTTCCAGACCATTGATTTACATCAGTGATTCAAACAGACAGGATCGTTGTTCTCAACTCATATTCTGACGGTGACACAGGCACAAATGCAGGGGAAAGTTCAAATGACCAGAGGGGACAGTCAGTAAGGTAACGAGTGTCATAAAGGAATGGTGGGGACTGTGGCCAACTGGAGAGTGAAGTGTCCCTGAGGGGGACATTGCTCTTTTGCCAACATGAGATAATGGTGGCCCTTTGCATTTCATTTCAAGAAAAGTCGAAAATCTGGGTATTTAACATGTAAAAATCTCTTGTTTTTCAAATGTTGCTAATTAGTTCAGAAGTTTTAAAAATATTATTCCAGTCCAAATCCAAAACCAGGCAAACAGAAAAAGTAAAAATCTGTCTTTGCTAGATTCTTCCTGTCGCAGTCAGTTTGCGACTTCTGTGCGGCGGGGTAAGCGATAGAAATGGGCTTTGTAACTGCAGGCAACCAGCAGATTCAGGAACATACTATCTGAGAGGCAGCTGCTCAGATTTCTCTCCTCAGCAGAAAGCATAATTGACCAATGGCCCCATCTGCTGCCCCTTCTTACCTACCCCCACATTTACACCGACCACCCTCTCTGCAAGCTGCCACCAGGTAATGACTGGGCATGGCCGAGTATGGAGGCACAATGCAGGACTTCTCCAGGAGGTGACTTTGACTCAAGGTTTGCCCACAGACTTGGCCACAGCACTGGTCCTTCAGTCTGAGACTCCTTCCCTCCAGTCTTCCTTCCCTCTCTCCTCCCACAGCATCGGACCTCTACGGCTGTCTCAACTTCTTCCTGCCTTTTCCTGCTCCCTCCCAATAAACCCCTTGCACGTAGAATTCTCAGAAGACCGGAACTAGCAGTAGGCACCAGAAATTGTTATTAAAAGGGAGTTTCCTTCCTAGTCCTGGTTCCCTAGCTCATTATTTACTATCAGTTTTTCCCCCTGGCTTGTTATTTGATGCCTCGGAGAGTTTGAGGGGCTTGGACTCTGGAGAGATGAGTGGCAAAGTGGGGAGATCAGCCGGGGTGGAGGGGTTGGGAAGGAGTGGGGACTGGAGATGATAGGCCCCCACGGCGGGAGGCAGCACTAGCTAAGAGACCAGGGAGGCTGGTCTGGACGGTGGGTGGTGTCTTTCCTGGCAGAGGGCAGGAAAAGCCGTCACCACAATTAACCAGCTTTGGCACCTTATTGCTCTGATGTTCACTTGAGTGTTTGCTTTTTTTTAGCCGAAGGGCAGTTTGATCATGGCTTCTCCGTTCGGCATTTCTTTTTTGCATTCCTTTCCTGCATGTCTGTTGTCCTTCCTCCCCTTATCACTACTCCCTTTGCTTTAAACACACACTCAGACACATGTGTGCATGCACGTACACACATGCACACACACGCTTCCAGCTTAGGTCTCTGGAAGGTCATAACCCACCAGATAAGATATTAGACTTTTGGGGCAATACACAGTGGGATAGTTGACTTAATATCTTACAAGATTGCACACAGCACTTTTGGCACCTTCATACTGACGTTTTGAATCCATTTTAATTTGTTCCGTTTTTCACTGAGTCCTGTGAGAGGTAAGAGTTATTGTCCTTGCAGTTATAATCGTGACTCAGACTTCAGCCCACTTGGCCCCGTTCTCAGGGGCTGTCATCCAGATGGTGTGAACAGTGTTGCTGTGTGTGTTCGTTGACAATAGCTGGAGTAATACATTCAATTTTGTGGAAGAAATAACCAGCAACTGAGGTTTATAATGGGCAGCTCTTATCCGGTCTCTCGACATTACTTTGCTCGTGTGTGTGTGTGTGTGTGTGAACAGAATTGCTTTGAAACCAAAACAACCGACACTCGGTCAGATTGCGACAGATCTATGGCTTGCAGGGAGTAGCACACAATAATCAATGAAACACTATAAGCAAAATCATCTGGGGCACTTACATCAACTTTTAAAAAAGATACCTTAGAAAAAGTGCTGAATTTCCAGTTCTTAAATGGGGGTGAACTCACTCTAGGAAAAACCACATGTGGTTTTTAAATGGAAGTACATCTACTGTCTGCCAGAAAGTTCTTGTGGCTCCTTTCAATTCTGTAAGCTCTTTCTTACTGCAGACTAACACCTCCCCGCATCGTGCATCTTTGCTTTCTTCTTGACTTCCTTGACCATGTGGTGTTTCTAGTCCACGTTACATATGATTGAAGGTGTATTTGGGGGCCAAAGGGAGTGGCTGACATGAAACCCCAGCTGTTTGTAGGTGGGGGTGAAACTGTCCCTGATAGACAGAAAGAAAACATTATAATGAGTAGGTTCTTGAGCTGGGAGGGGATTAGTCAAAAATCGTTTAAGGAAAAACTCTTACTGCTCTTGCACCTGACATTTTAAACACAGCTATTAAAGCCATCTGCCTCTTGGTGGCTGGGGCATGAAACCCAGCAGCTGGCCCAACTTCATACACCCAGTTGTGTGAGATTGCTTGCAGCTTTCCTGCTACTTACCAACTCTCACTTTCATTTTTGACGTCCAAGACTACCTAGAGATAGTCTCTTCCCTATATTATTTTTCTTGTATTATTTTGAAATATAACAACTTACAGCAAGTACATATGATCTATATGAACTGTAGTTTAATGTAAGCTAAGTTAATGAATATGCACCCATTAAACTATTGTTTAATAAGCCAAAGAGAGAGAACTTCAAGGAAACCTACCCTGCTGGAACTTTGACCTTGGACCTCTAGCCTCCAGAACTATGGGGAAGTAAATGTCTGTTGCTTGAGCCGCTCAGTCCATGGTATTTTGCTACATCAGCCTGAGCAGACTAATGTAGTATTCAGGTTTATTCTTATATATTATCACCGAGAAGTTTTATATTTTGGGTATTGGCATTGAGCATTTAAATTAAACTGGAATTTATTTCTGTTTGTGGTGTGAAGCAGGTGTTCTATTTCATTTTTTCCCTATGGTATTTCATTATCTCTACACAGCTTATTCAGAAGCCCATCATCTCCCACTGATTTGCAACACCATCCCGTCATTCATTTGACATTCTCACAAATGTGTGTACATGTGTTTAGGCTGTATGTTCTGTTTCAATTGTCAATTTGGCTATATCTGTGCACAACCAACGTGTCTTCATTACATCATGTTTATAACAAACTTCGATACCTGGTACAGTGAGTGTTAACAATGGTAACTTCTCCATCAGTGTCTTGGCTACTTCTGGGCCTTTGCGTTTTCATCTGTTTTAGAATCAGCTTGTCAGTTTCCACACCCGTACCCTTGCATACTAACCTGCCGGTATTTTCATCAGGATTGCACAAAGTCTATCATGAATTTGAGGAATTGCCACCTTAAAGTCTTTAAAATACTGAATATTTTTTAAATTCTGAATATTTTATTATATGAACATGGTAAATCTACTTGTTTAAGTTTTCTAATATCTCTCAAAGTTTAATGATATTCTTTGAAGAGGTCATGTATAGTATTATTACATTTATGCTTGGGCACTTTATATTTTGATATTACTGTTAGTGGTATCAGTTTTTTAAAGTTTTACTTTTCTTTATTATGATATGTTTCCATGTATAAGAAGCCAATATATATGTACAATTGGTATTTTGTGACTTTATTGAGGTAGAATTGAAGAATGAGACAGTGCATGTATTTGAAGTTCCCAACTTGATCACTTTTAACACATGTCTACCCCATGAATCCATCACCGCAATCATGCTAAGCCTGTCTATCAGGCCCACGGATTTACCCGTGCTCCTCTGTGGTCCCTCTACGCCTGTCCCCAGGCAGCCACTTATGTGATTGTTGGTCACCTGCATAACTTTGTTGGTAAGGTGTTCAAACCTTTTGTCCAGTTACAAAATTGGGTTCCTTGTCTTCTTAGTGTTCTCTTGTGGCCATTCTTATATATATTCCTTGTACAAATTCTCTGTCAGGTATATGTTTTGTCAATACTGTTTCCCACCCAAGTTTGCCTTTTTTATTTTTTAAAGTACATCTGCCCAAGAACCAAAGTTTAAATTCAGATGAATTCCAATTTATCATTTTTTCTTTTACATTTCATGCTTTTGAATTCCATCTGAGAAATCTTTGCCTGCTATAGGGTCACAAAAATTTTCTGCTCTGTATTCTTGTAATTTTATAATTTGGTCTATGACCTATTTTGAGTTAATTTTTATACGTGATGTAAAATAAGGGTTGATGTTTTTTTATCCCTATATTGGTATCCATTTGATCCAGCACCATTAGTTAAAGAGGCATTCTCCTTCCACGCTGAATTGCCGTTGTCAGAAATCTAATGACTGTCCAGAAAGTACCCAGTCATGTACTATGAAAAGGGGACATTTATTGAAGAAGATGCAAGGTACAAGAAACATCGTACATAGAACAATGACCCCTCTTCAAAATAGGTACTTTGGGACCTCACACAGTTCTCCTAGTTGCCATCAGCTGCCCTGTCATAGTTTCCTGAATCTCATTGATGGTCTGAAATCTCTTCCCTTTCAAAGGTGATTTTAGTTTTGGGAAAAGCAAGACGTCACAGGGCACTGAATCTGGCTGTAGGGGGCTGAGTTACCTAGGTGATTTGATGTTTCACCAAAAAAACTCTGTGTAAGACATGTACATTCTTACAATGAAGCTGCCAATCACCAGTTGCTGATAGCTGCGGCTTCTGAATCATCTGAATAGTTTCCCATTTCATGATGGGTGATTTACTAGTACACCTGCCCATACCATGCTGAGTTGCTCAACAGTTTTTGACCAAAAAGCGCATGATCCCAATGCTCCCCCCTCCCTATTCACCTGATCTCGCACTAAGCTACTTTTTTTTTTGTTTCCCCCAATAAAAAAAGTCCTCAAAGGGAAACATTTTGCTGATGTGGAAGAGGTGAAACAAAAAAACGGCAGAAGCACTTTATTATTATTTTTGTTTTTGTTTTTTATTATTTTTAAATTTTATTTTAATTGTTCATGTACAGTTTTCTCTTTTACTCCCATCCCAGCCCACTCCCCCAGCCCTCCCCACTTCCCTCTCATTTCCACCACCCCTAGTTTTTGTCCATGTGTCCTTTATACTTGTTCCTGTAAACCCTTTCTCTTTTCCCCTGAAATTCCCTCCCCTCTGGTCACTGTCAGCCTGTTCTCTATTTCAGTGTCTTTGCTTATATTTTGCTTGTTTGTTTTGTTGTTCAGGTTCCTGTTAAAGGTGAGATCATATGGTCTTTGTCTTTCACCTCCTGGTTTATTTCACTTAGCATAATGCTCTCCAGTTCCATCCATGCTGTTGCAAAGGGTAGGACCTTCTTTCTTTCTTTCTGATGCATAGAATTCCATTGTGTAAATGTACCATAGTGTTTATATCCATTCATTTACTGATGGGCACCTAGGTTGCTTCCAACACTTGGCTATTGTAAATTGTGCTGCTATGAACATTGGGTGCTTAGGTTCTTTTGAATTGGTGTTTCAGGGTTCTCAGGATATAATCCTAGCAATGGAATTGCTGGGTCAAAAGGCAGATCCATTTTTAGTTTTCTCAGAAAATTTCATACCTAGAGCAAGGGACATAAAGGAAAGAATAAACAAATGGGATCACATCAAAATAAAAAGCTTCTGCATGGCTAAAGAAAACAGTATTAAGAATAAAAAGAGAACCAAGTGTATGGGAAAGCGTATTTGCCAATGATGCCTCAGACAAGGGTTTAATCTTCAAAATATATAAAGAATTTACATGACTCCACTCTAAGAAGACAAGCAACCCAATTAAAAAATGGGCAGAAGCACTTTATAAGGCATCAAAATGGACAAATTCAAAAACAGGTTTGAGCAGTGGAAAAAATGTCTCAATAGGTGTATTGCATCAAACAGAGAGTACTTTGAAGGTGATTGAAGTTTAAACATGTAAGAATAGATACACATTTTTTTAATTAATAAATTCTGGGCTTTTTAAAATCCCTTCTTGTACATTGCCCTCATTATTGGGCAAACTTACTAAACTGATTGGAAATTTAAGATTATTTTGGATTTCCTTCAGAAACAATAATAATATTGTATGCAAAGAAATTTTTGATATTACTTTTAATTTTTTTTATACATTTCTAGAAATTTTACAGTGTTACTGTGCTGACTACTACTGGAATACCACCTTAAGCAGATGTAGCAAGAACACGTATTATCATACTCCTTATCACAAAGTGAAAATTTTCATTATTTTACTGTCAAATAAGAAGTGCCCTTTAAATTCGTTTGATTAGAAGAGGGGAAATGGGACAATTGTAATAGCATAATCAATAAAATATATTGAGAAAATAAAAATAAAATAAAATTTATTTGATCATATTTAGGAAATTCTTTTCTATGCTTTGTTTACATATATAATTTTATGTTGAATAATGGTTGAATTTTATCATTTTGGCAACATGTTTTGAGATAATCTGTACCATTTGGAGATGTTACATTAATTTAATTTCTAATATCAGGTTTGTGTTCCTAGATTAAGCCTAGGTTTATTCTTTGACATTATGCACTTTATTTTTAGAGATAATTTCTGAATCAATGGGCTAATGTTTGTTTAGGATTTTAAATTCTTGACATTGGGCATTTGGATTTTCTTCTTTATAAATTTATTTTAAACCAACCTCAAGAAAAGTTTTGAGGTAGCAGTCACAGTTTCTGGGTGTTAGGATGGGGGCATGTCTTTGGGGTCAACTATTCGGTCCATTATAGGCATATACAAATGAAAATGTTTATGTCTTGTGGATTAAATCCTTTATAAGGTGACCCTCTTTATCTCTAATAATGCATTTATTGCCTTAAGGTCTATTTTATCAAATGTTAAAAGAGCCATGCCTTTATCTCTTAGTGCTTTTTAACTAGGGGTCTGGGAAAGAATTAGGTCCCAACACTTGAAGGCATCCTCTGAATGGCATTAATTAACTTCTCTTCCACGCACCCAGTGTGACACAGGAAGACACGACCCGGACAGTGTCTGAGGATTTGAGAAAATAGCCCTCAAATCTTTCATGCAGAACCCTTAACACTGGTCGAGATGGGCTGAATATCCTTCCACATGAACATGTAGAGCCCTGTGGAGCGAGAAAATACTCACCAAAACTTATATTTTGATAATTGTACCTTATGCATTTATACTTCCTTGCTTTTTATATACTTGGGTTGAACCCACTTTTACAATTTCCTTTGTTCTTCACTTGTATACTTCCTTCTGGTCCTTTTAGTTTAGCAACCCACTAGACTTAAATTTTTTTCTAGTTAATTGGCTTATAATTTTCTTTTAACTTTTGTAGTTTGAACATGTCAGTGAATCTGTGGCCTCGTATTCCTTCTCAGTGGATCTGTCCCTTATATAACTCAGGTGAGGCCCTCATCTCTCGGCCTTAGGAGTAGGAAACACACTGTTACAGAAATATTGTATGGGGAGTACTGTGGGCTGAATAAAGTCCTCCTCAAACTCATATGTTAAAGTCCTAACCCTAAGCACCTCAGAAAGTAGCATGATTTGGAAAAGGGTTGTTGCAGTTGTATTTAGTTAAGATGAGATCATACTAGAGTAAGGTGGGCTGCTAATGCAATGAGACTGGTGTCTTTATTGAGAGGAGAAATATATACACAAAACACATACACAGGGTTAATGACACATGCATGTGAAGACAGACATCAGGGTAATGTGCCTTTGGCTGAGGAACACCGAAGATTCCAGTCAGTGGACCTCCAGAAGTCAGGAGAGAGACATGAAACAGGATCTCGCCCACAGCCTCAGAAAGAACCAACCCTGTTGACACTCTGATCTTGGACTTCTGGCTTCTAGACCATGAGGCAATAAACTGTTGTTTAAGTGCCATACCCCCTCCGGCCCCCCAATATGCGATACTTTGGTAGCAGCTCCAGCAAGCTGATATAGGGAGATTGTATGGGTTAGATTGAAATAAAGGGTAAAGAAACGGGGAGAACTTTTTTATTTTTATTTTTTTATATATTTTATGAGTTTATGGTAAACATTTATTTTTCATTGTTGTTCAAGTACAGTGGTCTTCATTTTCCTGCCACCACTGTCCCCTGCCCCACTCACCTCAACTCCCACCCTCAATCCTTTCTCCCTTTGGCTTTCTCCATGGGTCCTTTATACATGTTCCTTGATGACCCTTTCCCTTCTTTATCCTGTTATCCCCCTTTTCCCTCCCCTCTGGTTACTCTCAGTTCATTCTTTATTTCAATGTCTCTGTTTGTATTTTACGTGTTTGTTTATTTTGTTGATTAGGTTCCATTTACAGGAGAGATCATATGATATTTGTCTTTTACCACCTGAGTTACTTCACTTAGGATAATACTCTCCAGTTCTATTCATGCTGTTTGAAGGGTAGGAGCTCCTTCTTTTTTTATGCTGCATAGTATTCCATTGTGTAAATGTACAGGTTTTTTGATCCACTCATTTACTGATGGGCACCTAGGTTGCTTCCAGCACTTGGCTATTGTAAATTGTGCTGCTATAAACATTGAGGTCCATAGGCTCTTTTGAATTGGGGTTTAAGGATTCTTAGGGCACAGTCTCAGCAGTGGAATTGCTGAGTCCAAAGGCAGTTCCATTTTTATTTTTGAGTAAATTCCGCATTGTTTTTCACAGGGGCTGCACCAGTCTCTCTTTGTATTCCCACCAACTTTGCACTAGGGTTCCCTTTTCTTCATAGCCTCGCCAGCAGTTATTATTTGTTGATTTGTTAATGATGGCCATTCTGACTTGTGTGAAGTGGTATCTCATTGTGGTTTTAATTTGCATCTCTCTGATGGCTAGTGATGCTGACCATCATTTCATATGTCTCTGGGCCCTCTGTATATCCTTCTTGAAGTATCTGTTTAGGTCCTTTGCCCATTTTTAATTGGGTTGTTTTTCTTCCTGGAGTGGAGTTATGTGAGTTCTTCATATATTTTGGGGATCAAACCCTTGTCCAAGATATCATCTGCAGATATGTTTTCCCATACAGTTGGTTACCTTTACATTTTGCTGATGTTTTCTTTAGCCGTGCAGAAGCTTTTATTTTGATGAAGTCCCATTTATTTATTCTTTCCTTTATGTCCCTTCCTCTAGGGGACATATTGTTGAAAATATTGCTTTATGGAATACCTGAGGTTTTCCTGCCTATGTTCTCCTCTAGGACTTTAATGGTGTCCTGACTTATATTTAAGTCTTTTAAGTATCTTGGGTTTATTCTGGTATATGGTGTAAATTGGTGGTCGAGTTTCATATTTTTGCATGCAGCTGTCTAGAGTGAGAACCCTTTTAATTTAGACAAATAGAAATTTTAGGGAGGTAGATTTGGAGTTCAGTACTTGTCAGTAACTCTGACCTTCTCGTCACTCTCAAAAGTGCTTTTTCCAATTGTGACCCTAACTCATAGGTCACTCTGCCTCAATTCTTCTGCCACAAGTGCATTTACATGCCCATTTCCATCCTCCCAGGAGCCACTGTTATCCCAACAGTTCCATTCCTGCAGCTGTACTCCCAGTTATCTCCAGTTAGAAGGCTTAGGGACAGCTAGTGGCTTCATCTGTATCCAGGGATAAAAAATTATTTTCCATTTTTAGATGTCAAAGATTATATGGACTGGAAGAGGTAAAGGCAACACTACATTGTCCCAAATATCCTACCTTTCCTCCTAAGCTCAAACGAGAAGAATGATTTTTATTGTGTATTTTCCAATGCCAAAACATTCCCTATACTAACTAGCTAGAAAACTATGAGATGGCTACTTGGGAGAAGTGTCATCCTAATTTATCAAGTAGGAACAATGCCAACAGAATAAATGAGACTTTTTTTTATTCCTGGCAAAAAGGAATTTAGAGATAGAAGCCACCAGTTCATATCAAGCCCAGTCTGAAAATCAGTATCATTTGTCATAATCTGAAGCCATTGAGGGGTGTCAGTACTTTGGGTAAACCCACCAATCCTCATGCAGTATTTCCTGGCTGCCTCATTTTAGAGAGGACTTATATTTTGGACTCTTGCTATTGATTACGTCTGAGACAGATGAAAGGAAACAATTTATAATTGTTTAACGTGTGCACAGGTCAGCATATCCCACCTCCAAATTGTTTGCCATCTAAGGACTCCTAATGCTCTGGAGATTTACAGAAGTCCCTGGGTTTCAATCACAGTATTAAATTTATTGACCTTCAAAGGAAATGAGAAGCAAATTACAGCTTCTTCAACTTGAACATGCCAGGAGTTGGCCATTCATCCTGCTACCAGACAAATGAACATTTGTAGTGACTTCCTGCCAGAAACAGTTGAGAGTAAAAAAAAAATTCTGGGCAGAGAAGATGATTTTGGACACACTTATGATCTATAATTAAGTCATCCAAAAATGCTAAAGGTCAAACTCTTGGACTAAGTCTAACTGAAAAACAAGTGGGTCTCGAATTCTTCTGAAGCTCTAGAAATGCATGTGTGTCTGTAAATAAAATTAGGAGTTAATTTTCTCAAAATATTTTATGTAAAACATTTCACCAAAGGCTAGAGCTTGACTCATTACTAAAATTAAACTTTCCTTTCCTTTATAGAAAAATGTTTCAAGCGTAACTGTGATGCATCATAAAGCTGTATTTTTTTTACCCTCCATTGTTTCATAAACTCAACATTCTGAGCTGTCACAATGAGGTATCCCTTCCACAGCAGACATTTAAACTTCTCTCTTATTCTTTTTCATTGTCTTTGAGCCACATTCATGATGGATACTTAATCCCTAGTCAAACCTCTGCCTGGAGCTGTCTGGAAACAAGGAGTGACTTTTAACAGGCAGATAATAAACAGACAGGATAGATTTTATCTGTAGAGAAGCACCTGACAGCCCTTGTGTGACCAGCAGAGCTTGAGGTTGTTAAAAGTTCTGAGCTTCCAAAGTTACAGCCCTGAATGAACATTTATAACCCAGTCCTGAGACTGATCTTCTTCCAGTACTGGGCAGCATATTGGTCCAGCCACAGGGTCACCTGCTGGCTGTTGGACAGATACATTGCCAGATTATCTGTTTTCCATTATGTAGCTTCCCCATGGTCCTGTAGCTGTTTGGCTCATCCTGATGATGATTGACTGTGAAGTTCAAGATGAACTTCTATTCCAAATGAGTCATGGGCACATTAGAGTTTGGGAAGTAAAAGCAAAAACACAATTCCTAGCACACAGTATTACTTGTGAAGCCTACTGAACAAGCAGATCAATGCAGGTCCTATCCGTCTTTAGTGTCACAAAAAAGAACAGAATTAAAGTGGTTTAGAGATGGAGGTGGTGTTACTTCTTTGTCAATGGTGGGCTTTTAAAACTGTAATGTACTTCAAAGGCTACATTGTTGTCTAGTTGTCTGTGTTGTCTAGCCATCTTGGGCCATCAGACGATTAAGATAACTCTTGAGTCAATAAAGGTTTTCAGCCAGGGCTCGGATATTACTGCAGCCAGGTTATCAATAAGGCGGTTTGTTGAGTGCATTCTTCTCTTTGAACCTGTGCTGTTAGAACGTGGTTTTAGATTTTTGCTCCAATGGGAAGACTTTAAACTTATATTCACCCCCATGCATGCAGGCATACAGGTTCCTAAGAGAAGTATCTGTCATCTTGCTATCTCATTTGCAGCCTTGATATCCAGGTCATGGATTTAGCTGCTTGCCTAAAAATGCACCTTAAATCTGAGCTCTATCTGGAAAGAGAAAGCATCTCTCTGGCTGTGGGGATGCCATCAGTCAAAGCTTTAAAAGGAGAGTGTTTGTTTCTTTCTACTCTTTCTCATCCTCGCTCCCACCTCCAGGTCTGGGAGTCTTTAATTAATGGATTCCAAAATTAGAACATGAATTCCTTTGCAATACCTCCCATAATACAACAGTATGCTTTGCTGTTTGGACACGAGTAACACCATGTACAAAACAGACAAATCTTTCACTGGGAGCTCCAACCTGATGTGCAGGCTTGCTGCCCAGTGTATTTAGGTTTATGCCCATCTGCTTGGGTGGCAGGAGGCCTGTGAAGGGTGCACAAGCCAGTTCTGCCAGTGGAAGAGCTGGCTCAGGAGCATAGCCTATATAATAGAGTGTGTGCCAACATTCCTGCCAAGAGAACCTTCTGTTTGGCAGTTGTGCTGAACAGGATAGCATGCTGTTCTACAACAGGCAACATCTGCCGGCAGGAAGCTGGTGGATGATGTACCCTCACTGACTGACCCCACTGTATGCTATTACCCAACAAGCTAACAATGAACATCTCATGAAAATAAGTGTTAACATCCCTTCTTCACTGTGGACATATTCACTGAATGCCTACTCTTTGCAAGTCATTGTGCAAGGTGTTTGCAGACAATACAGGTGAATTTCACATGGATCCTAGCTTTAAGAGGCTGAGAATAGCAACAGAACTAGGCATGCACATAGACCATTGGTTGACTTGAAAGGGATGCCATGTCAGAGAGAGGCACACACCTCAAAGGCACAGAGATGTGCTGTGGAAACCCAGAGGAAGGAAGAAGTTGCTCAGCTGAGGGGCTGGTATGGGTGTGGTGTGTGGAATGAGCCTCCAGTGGGAAGGGTTTGCACCAGTGGTTAGAGTGGAAAAGACCATTTGATGTGGAGGGCATTGCATGTTCAGGCAGGACTAAGAGAATGTCCTGCTTGAGTGAACCTAGGGAGAAGTAAAATAGGAGGTAGAAAGACATTTTGAGGACAGATCAAAGGAGACCAAGACAACAGAATGCAGGCCTTGCCTTAAAGAGCTGGTTAAGATGATGGAGGCAGAACTATGCTGCCTCTGGTTCATGGAGAGGGTTTGGGAGGGATAGGAGCTTGGTTGAGAGACCTCAGCAACAGTGTTGGTCTCCGGTGCTGAGAGACAAGTTAGCACCTTCATCAATGTCACTTAACCAACATTTATTGAACTCTTTATTACAGGCTTCTTGTGTGGACCTTGTAATATTTGGCCCCTACACCTAAGTGGGAAGATATATTAAGTAAGAGATCTTTGAAAATCAATACAATATGATAAGGGCGAGAATATAGGGATTCCTATGGGAATCTGAGAACGCTGAGAAAAAGAGATACAGAAGTAGCCCAATGCCTGAAATGTTACAAAGCAGAGGACAGAGTGAGCCTCAGAGCCGGCTATCCTGGCTGTATCCCAGCAATGTGGCTTTAGGCAAGTTACATCACTTTTCTTGCCTTATTTATAAAATGAGCCTAGTAATACCACCTATTTCATAAGATCATTGTGAACATTAAATGGGTTAGTTTATGTCTTGTGCATAAAAACATGCTCAATGGATCCAGCAATATATTAAAAAGATCATACACCATGATCAAGTGGGATTCATCCCAGAGATGCATGGATGGTATAATATACACAAATCAATAAATATAATGTATCATATAAGCAATATTAAAGACAAAAACACATGGTCATATAAGTAGATGCTGAAAAAGCATTTGATAAAGTACAGCACCCATTTATGATAAAAACACTCAGCAAAGTGGGAATAGAGTGAGCCTACCTCAATATAATAAAGGCTATATATGAGAAACCTATAGCCAACATTATGCTCAATGGGCAAAACATAAAAGCTTTCCCCATAATATCAGGCACAAGATAAGGGCTTCCACTTTCTCCACTTCTATTCAATATAGTATTGGAAGTTCTAGCCACGGCAATCAGACAAGAAAAAGGAATAAAAGACATCCAAATTGAAAAGGAGGAAATAAGGTTGTCACTGTTTGCAGATGATGTGATAGTGTACATAGAAAACCCTTTAAACTCCAAAAAAAACTGCTTGACCTAATACATGAATTTGGCAAAATGGCAGACAAAGTCAACATTCAGAAATTGAAGGCATTTCTGCACACCAACAATGAAATATCACAAACAGAAATTAGGAAAATAACTTCTGGGCAAGATGGAGGCATAGGCAGATATACTTTGCCTCCTTGCACAACCAAAAGAAGGACGACAACATATTTAAAAAGAAAGAGACAACCAGAACAGCCAGAATATTGAACTGTATAGAAGTCTGACAACCAAGGTATTAAAGAAGAAACATTCATTCAGATTGGTCGGAGGGGCAGAGATAGGCAGCTGTCATGGAGAGGACCTGTGGCAAGGTGGTGGCGGGCAGAGCAGGTGGTTCCACATTTGTGAGTGGATAACCAGGAAGAACTGGGGAGTGAGACAGACTATGCCACCCAGGATTCCAGCACCAGGAAATAAAGCCTCAAAACTTCTGGCAGTAAAAAACTACAGAGATTGCAGTGGCAGGAGAAACCTCTCGCCTCACAGGAGAGTTTGGAGAGATGCATAGGGTCCCAGAATGTACACAAACCCATCCACCTGGGAATCAGCAGCAGAAGGGCCCAATTTGCTTGTGGGTAGCAGAGGAAGTGACTGAAAGCTGGCAGAGAGAGGAGCAAGTGGCATTGTTCCTTCTCAGACCCCTCCCCCACATATAGCACCACAATGCGGTGATGTGTGTGGCCCCTCCCTGGTGAATACCTAAGGCTCCACCCCTTACATCATAACAGCTGTGCTTAAACAAAAAAATATAGCCCAAATGAAAGAACAGATCAAAGTTCCAAAAATAGAACTAAGCAGTGATGAGATAGCCAATCTATCAGATGCAGAGTTCAAAACACTGGCAATCAGGATGTTCACAGAAATGGTTGAGTATGGTCACAAAATGGAGGAAAAAGTATAAGTTATGCAAAGTTAAATGAAGAGAAATATACAGGGAACCAACAGTAAAGGGAAGGAAACCAGGGCTCAAATCATTGACTTGGAGCAGAAGGAAGAAATAAACATTCAAGCAGAACAAAATGAAGAAAGAAGAATTAAAAAAAGAATGAGAGGCTTAGGAACCTTCAGGACAACTTGAAACATTCCAACATCTGAATCACAGGGATGCCAGAAGAAAAGAAAGAGCAAGAATTGGAAAATTTATTTGAAGAAATAATGAAGGGGAACTTCCCCAATCTGCCAAAGGAAATAGACTTCCAGGAAGTCCAGAAAGCTCAGAAAGTCCCAAAGAAGTAGTTCCCAAGGAAGCACACACCAAAGCACATTGTAATTACATTACCCAAGATTAAAGATAAGAAGAGAATCTTAAAAGCAGCAAGAGAAAAGGAGACAGTTACTAGGGGAGTTTTCTATCGGCTGATTTTTCAAAAGAAACCTTACAGGCAAGAAGGGGCTGGAAAGAAATATTCCAAGTCATGAAAGGCAAGGACCTATATCCAAGATTGATCTATCAATCAAAACTATCATTTAGAATGGAAGGGCAGATAAAGTACTTCCCAGATAAGGTCAAGTTAAAGGAGTTTATTATCACCACACCCTTATTATATGAAATGTTAAAGGGACTTATCTACCAAAAAAAGATAAAAAACTATGAACAGTAAAGTAACAACAAATTCACAGCTATCAATAACTGAACCTAAAAACCAGAAAAAACAAAAACAAAAGCAAACTAAGCAAACTACTAGAACAGGAACAGAATCACAGAAATGGAGATCACATGGAGAGTTAACAGGGAAGTAAGAGGGGGAGAGAGGGGGAAAAGGTATAGAGAATAAGTAGCATAGAAGGTAGGTTGAAAAGACAGGGGGAGATTAAGAATAGTATAGGAAATGGAGAAGCTAAATAACTTATATGTACAACCCATAGACATGAACTATAAGAGGAGAGGATGGGGGTGGGAATGAAGAGGTGGGATACAGGGTAGAGGTGAATAAATGGGGGGGATGGGACAACTGTAATAGCATAATCAAATATATTTAAAAAGAAATTAGGAAAAAATTCATTTACTATAGCAACAAGAAAAATAAATGCTTAGAAATAAACCTAACCAAGGATATAAAAGACCTACCCTCAAAAAACTAAACAACAGTGAGAAAAGAAATTAAGAAATACACAAATAAATGGAAGCATATGCCATGCTCATAGATTGGAAGAATTAACATCATTAAAATGTCCATACTACCCAAAGCAATCTATAGATTCAATGCAATCACTATCAAATACCAATGATTTATTTCACAGATATAAAACAAATATTTCAAAAATTTATATCGAAACATAAACTCTGAATAGCCTCAACGATTTTAAGAAAGAAGAACAAAGTAGGAAGGATCACAATACCTAATATCAAACTGTACTACAAGGCCACTGTGATCAAAACAGTCTGGTACTGCCATGAGAACAGACACATAGACCAATGGAACAGAATAGAGAGCCCAGAAAAAAACCCAAGTCTCTATGATCAATTAATATTTGATGAAGGGGGAAGAAACATAAGGTGGAGTAAAAATAGCCTCTTCAATAAATGGTGTTAGGAGATCTGGATCTATACATGCAAAAAATGAAACAAGACCACCAACTAATACCATACACCAAAATAAACTCAAGATGGATACAAGACTTAAATATAAGTCAAGACACTATAAAAGTCGTAAAGGAAAATATAGGCAAGAAAATTTCAGATGTTCCATGAAGTGATTTTTCATTGATATGTCCCCTATAGCAAGAGACATAAAGGGAACAATAAACAAGTGGTACCACATCAGACTAAAAATCTTCTGCACAGCTAAGAAAACATCAACAAAATGGAAAAGGGAACCAACCGTATGGGAAAAGATTCATATCTCAGACAAGGGTTTAATCTCCAAAATATACAAAGAATGTACACAACTCCACTCTAAGAAGACAAGCAACCCAATTAAAAAGTGGGCAAAGGATTTGGACAGACACTTCTCCAAGGAGGACATACAGAGGATCCAGAGATGCATGAAAAGATGCTCAATATTGCTAGCTATCAGATACAAATTAAAACCACAATAAGATGCCACTTCACACCAGTCCAAATGGCCATGATAAGCAAAGCAACAAACAACAAGTGTTGGAGAGGTTGTGGAAAAAAGGGGACCCTAGTTCACTGTTAGTGAGATTGTAGACTGGTACCACTATGGATAACAGTATGGAATTTTTTGAGAAAACTAAAAATGGATCTGCCTTTTGACCCAGCAATTCCACTGCTAGGATTATATCCTGAGAACCCTGAAACACCAACCCAAAAGAACCTGTGCATCCCAATGTTCATAGCACAATTTACAATAGCCAAGTGTTGGAAGCAACCTAGGTGCTCTTCAGTAAATGAATGGATAAAAAATCTGTGGTGCATTTACACAATGGAATTCTATGCAGCAGAAAGAAAGAAGGAGCTCCTCCCCTTTGCAACAGCATGGTTGGAGCTGGAAAGCATTATGCTGAGTGAGACCAGCCAGGTGGTAAAAGACAAATATCATATGATCTCACCATTAATAGGAAGCTAAACAATAAAACAAACAAGCAAGCAAAATACAACCAAAGACACTGAAATAGAGAACAGGCTGATATCGACCAGAGGAGAGAGGGGAGGGAATTTCAGGGGAAAAGGGGAAGGAATAAGTATAAGGGTCACATGGACAAAAACTAGGGGTGGTGGAAATGAGAGGGAGGTGGGGAGGGCTGGGGGGTGGGATGGGAGTAAAAAACAGAAAATGACTTGAACAACAGTTAAAATAAATTTAAAAATAAATAAATCTATTATGAATAAAAAAGGATTAAAAAAAACAGATTGAAAAATAGTTGGGCAGGTATGTTAACTGGAGGTGAAAACACAACTAAAAGACATAAACTGACCAAGTTGTGACTCAGTGTTGTTGTGAATTTTCTTATTTTGGAGTATAGTTGGCATAGATATAACAAAAAGAATTAAACTTGCAGTAAGGAGACCCAAGTTCTGGTTGCGTGATCTTGATGAAGATGCTTACAATTTGGGAAAGGGGGGCCTCTGGTGTTTTGTTTGCAAAACAGAAGGAGTTAGATTAATTAACCTCAAAGTTCTCTTCCAATATTCTGCAATTTTATGATAATAGCCATGAAGAAAGAGGGGTTGGTGAAATAGACCCCTGGAGGAACAGAAGACATCTAATTTGGAAATCATCTATCGTTAACCTTGGGAGTTTATTTTTGACATAGACAATAATGAAGAGCTACTACAGGCTCCTGATTAGTATAGAAATAGTCATATAGGGCTTAAGAAATAAGTACAAGTTCTGTAATGGGTGGTGTGGACAATGCAGACTTTATTGTGAATCAGAATCACCTGAAGGGCTGGTTAAACTAGATGGTTCGGTCCCACCTCAGGGTTTGATTCGGTAGGTCTTGGGTCGTGTTTGGGGATTTCCATGTCAGACAAGTTCCTGGGTGCCTCTGCTCTTGCTGGTCCAGGAACCACACTTTGAGAATCACTGGTGTTAGGGCTATTGTTGGTGCCCTGCCCAGATGCCCTCCACCACAGGTGTACCCATTCCCCAGCTGCTCTGAGGACGGTCACACCTCACAGCTGTCCTGTCTCTGGAGAGTCGCCCTTGCCTAATTGAACCCTCTGTGTCATAAAGCAATTCATCCATCAGGTATATTAGTTGTCAAAGGCTTTGAAATGGTTGGTCTCTTTATCTTCAGCTGGAATTAAAGGTGTCCTGTTATTGGTTCTCTAAAGCTTCCCTGTGATGTTAGACTCAAGGTAGTCTCTGGTGGCGAGAGCACATTGTTTTTGTTAGCATTTTGCCCCTGCTGTATTAAACTCCCCTTCTCCTGAAAGCAGGCCCTAGGTCAATCACGTGAACAAGAAATCTCATCTCAGACTCTGCTTCTGGTGAAACTGACCTAAGACAGATGGTTTAGAGCTGGGAGAGCCCAGAGACAGGGAACCCCTCTTGCGTGGTGTTCTGGGGATCTAGAGATTAGGTGTTGAAGGCGTAATTTTGTGGAAACAGAAATGGGATGGTTCAAAGAACTGTTTTAAAAAAATCTAAAATAGATCCACTCACTGCGTGTAATATTTTTTGTAAGATTAGACATGGGGCAAAGGGGAAGATGTGCAGATATGTCCAGATGGTGGGGACCTGAAGCCTGAGAATATCATAGGCTCTTTATAATAATGGGCATTTTGAAAAGGTGGTTTTGAGAGAGATTAACCTTGATCCCAGCTTGTGAGATTTTGTGTTTTAGGGACCCCTGCGAAGGTTTCCTGTAGGTACCTGTGTAAATGGAATGCAGGCAAGGGCGAGGTGTCAGAGCTGGGCTGGAGCTCTGGGAATCATTTTCACAGTTTGCCATTAGATCATAAGGGACTATTGAGGTATCTGAGACACTGAGTGGCAAAGAGCAGATGGCATGGATGGAAACTCCGGGGATGCTTACAGTCACACCTGAGGGAAAAGTAGACTTGGAAGGGGAGTAAAGAGAAAGAGAGAATCTAAATAAGATGGAAGTGTAAAAAAGGACCAGGAGACAGGAAAACATGGGCCTCATTTGGCACATATTGAAATAATGAACATCTGAGCCCTCAAGAAATTTTAGGCTCTACAGGGATGTTCAGAGAGAGAGAGAGAGTGTGTGTGTGTGTAGTGACTGGTTTAGACACCAGCAGACATTTTCACCTTAATGTAGTTTCTCAGACTAGTAAACAAATATTCAGAGAAGGTATTGAACATTTTAAAAAGGGAGATTGGCTGGATGGGAAGGTGGGGCAGGTTATTTCAAACAGTCTTTGTGCTAAAGGAAGAGATATATGCAAAGTCAAATCCATAGAAAGGGAGGGTCAGGGAGGCAGGGACAGTGGGACCTGGGTTTATTAGTTCCACGCGGTGTGCAGGGCGTTGTACTAGATTCTGAGGAGGAGTCTGGGATGAAAGAGACATGTTCACTGCTCTCCGGGAACTTTTGCTTGTTCCCAAGACACAGGGTCCTAGTTATGGAAACAATATACGGGAATTAATAAGCGTTCTGAGTTTAAGGGCTCTGTAAACTTTTGTATGCTGTTCGCTATTTTCCCCCTGAAGTTCTCATTTTCTGCATTCAAAGACCTCCTTTGTTCTTCAGCCCATCATTGGAAATCTTCTTGGTGCATATAAATCTCATCTGATTACATTTATGTCTCTTCCCCTACATCTCTTTCTCTCTTTAAAAAAATTGTTAATTGCTCCCATTTTCTATCTCCTTCCTTGTGGTAATTGGTCCCACAGTGAAACATTATCCTCAAACTCATGCTAATATATGAATAATGTGTTTTCATTTCTTCTTTTAGAATTTACTTAGCATTTGTTGTTGCCTCTCTTGGTTTTGGTTTGGCTTCATTTTTCTTGTTTTGGATTATTTTCCAAGAATGTGCCTCTCTATTTCTCTGAATATTCTTATGACATTACCAATAATCACAAAGTCCATTAGTAAACCAAATTTAAAAGAGTAACAGTAATAGCCCACTGCATTTGGGGAATGCTTCCAGGTTTTTCCTCATTTCCTTCCTTACTATGGTCCTTTATTTTAGGTGCATTTGCAAATAGGCTCATTTTGCTTTGGCCTGAGCCTCTATTCTTCCTCCTTTCTTTGTTACTCTCCAGATGTGATGTCTAGCTCTGGTCTGTCACATTTCTGAAATACTTGAGGCCCAATTTCATTTGAATTAATGCACCCTACTTGGCGCTTTGCATCTTTTTCAAACTTGACAGTTAAGATGCATTTTGAAATACTGTCTTATCTCTGGAGAGCATTAACATTTTTTCCACCTTCAATTTGGAGCTTATCTAGACACTAATTTCACTTCCCACTAATTCATTCAACAAATGTTATTAAATATGTGCTGCATGCAAAGCACAAGTCTAGGTTCTATGGGGAGATTAAGCAGAATGGACTGAGCTTTTCATTTAATAACACATATTAATCTGTCAGCTATCAGACAAATATACCAGTAATAGCTAGGACAAGATAATGGTAATATGGGGTCATATTACCTCAAGAAAAAGAAATTATTAGAATTCATTGAAGGTGAGTGTTTCCTAGTAAACATGGAGTGTAGCTTGCTGGTCATTCAGGTCAGCCAACGCAGCCCCATTTACATGCCAATATAGACAGTGGTCTGCTGGTAAATGTTTGTTGTTGGCTTTCTGGGGCTGGAGGAGGAGTCCTCATTGTGGCATTTGTTCACATCCATGGTGTGAATGCTTCCAGGATGGCTGATTTCACACTGTCACCCTAATGTTACTGAGTATGCACTTGGGAAGAAGTGCCAGGATGAGATAGCTGCAGTGCACCACTAATTATGGACCAGAAATAACCAGTAGTAGAATATTTTGAATTTTCTTAAAACGTTAAAAAATTCACCATTTGTTTTCTGTAGGGGCCACTAGCAAAGCAGTTTTTAAAAAGGAAAAGAAACTCCTTGGTTTTGCAGCACCAGAGGCCTGGAGAAAGATCCCATCTTTCTACTGGACTAAGTTTAGTACCTTTATCCTGAGAGGCAGGGGAGGTTAAAATAGGGAAAAGAAGTGGGGTCACTGGACCTACCTTTGGGACCATTGGGCCTCTGGGAAGGAAAACTGATGCAGTATGTGACTGCTGAAGACAGGAGTGGGCCCTGGGGTTTAATGGGCACTAGACAACATTTGATGTTGGCCATTAAAAGTGAATAGGATTGTTGTTAATTCTAAACACTTTTATTATGTGTTTAACAGTGGGGGAAAAACAAGATTTCATGTAAAATGTAAACTCTCCACTCTGAATATCTAATGACCATCTATTTTTACTTTTATTTCTCTATCATATACTTTAATATGGTGGTGATGTTAATGAAGAATATAATATTTATGTGCTTTTTTTTCAATTGCCGCTACTTCACTTATGCATTTCCAAGCATCCTCACATTTTATATATTTCAGTCTTTAAGGTTAATGTAGGTCTGTAAGAATTTAATAGTGAGGAAAATTCTTAAGACATGGACACAAGATGATGGAAAGGAGAATCAGTAAAGGCACCAAAATGGAAAAGTCCAGTTTGTGTGTGAAGAACATCAAAATGCCATGGAGAGCCTTGAATTTAGAGGGGTGTGTCTTAGTCAGTTTGGGCTACTATTAAAAAATGCCATAAATTGGGTAGTTTAAGAAACAGAAATTTATTTTCTCACCGTTCTGGAAAATGGGAAGTTCAAGATCAAGGTACCATAAGGCGCCAGCATATTCTGTTGTGGATGAGAGCTCCCTTCCCGGCTTGTACGCAGCTGCCTTCTTGCTGTGCACTCACGTGGTCTTTCCTTGGTGTGTGCTCGTGGAGATAAAGAGAGAGAAATGCACATCCTAATGGCATAATAAAAGGTTAGTTCCATTTTTCAGGCTCCATCCTCATGATCTTATCTAAATATAATTACTTCCTGAAGGCCTCACCTCCAAATACCATTACATTAAGGATTAAGGTTTCAGTATATGAATTCTGGGAGGACCCAAACATTCAGTACATAACAGGGTGAATAGGAAATAGGTTTGGAAAAGTTGGTAGGACCAGATTTTAGAGGGTCTTTCAAGTTCAATAAGGAGTGTAGGAAATAACTGAAATTAACACCATTTGAAGACATTAATCATGAAAAGATCATGATTATACTTCAGCTTTGGGAAAATTCATCTAGCAATATGCATTTGTTGATTAGCCTCTGTTTGATCCTGGCTCTGTATTCAGGTACTGGATGGCTTGAAATAGATTATTATTATTATTTTGGTAGAAAGGTGTATTTAATGCAAAAGGCCTCAAGGACATGCTGGAAGATTTCATGCAGAACACAGAATTCATAGCCAACGAGGAAGTAGCTCTTGGTGTTGACCTGAAAAATGTTTGCTACTGAACTTCAGTGAGGTTCAATGAGGAAAGCATAAAAATTGAGAGTAAGTTTTCAGAAACTTTTAGAGTAATTTCATGTTTGCTGAATCTAAAAATATTGGGATCACATTTTATGTTATGTTGTTTATTTTTTAATTATTTTATTGTACTTTATAAAAGTATTGGTCCATAGTTTCTGGAAAATTAAAAATAATAAATTGAACCATTGCTATTGAGGGTTTGGAAGCACTGACTGTAGAGCCAGTAAGAGCAGACTTGGGTTCTACCTGTGTTCAAATCCTCATGCTGCCGATTGCCATCTGCTGAGTCTTATTAGTTGTTTAACTTCTCTGACTCATATTTCTTGGGATAATAGTGGCCATTTCATAGGGTGAGGTTAATGTAAGGGTTAGTTAAGATTATCTAAAGTTGTCATTCCAATGTCTACTTGTTAGTATGCATCCCTGTAATATATAGTATTGTCTCAGGTGTGCTCATGAATAGTGAAGATAAACTTAGCAGAAACCTGATAATTTGAGAGGTGATGCTTCCACCCCAGAAATACTCTAATTTTTTCTTGATAACTACTTCTTCTTTCTGTTAGGATTTGTGGAAGTAATATACAAAAAATTAATAATCAGCAGTCAAAACACCACTTTATTAATAGTTTCACATATCTAATGCAGAGCTGGGAAAATCCCAAGTTCATCTGGTGAACAATTATTCAGCAAAAGAAAATGTATACTTAGGATCTCCTGTGTGCCAGAGAGTGTGCCTGAGGATATAGTGGAACCAAATCAGGGAAATTAGAGCTGAGTCAGTGAAGGAGACAGACTGAAGCAAAAGCCATCATGTAAGTTAGTCGACACTCTATCTGAAATCACAAAGGAAATATATTTGGGGATATGTATGTAACAAGCGATTTTTTTTCTTGTTTAGGGAGATCAGGAAAGCCTTGTAGAGGAAATTATGCTTAAATTGAAACTTTAAGAATGAGGAGGCATTACCTAAGTGAAAACGTGTGGTAGAGAAACTGCCTGTGCAAAGGGCCTATGATAAGAAGGAATAAGGCAAATGTAAAGAACAAAAATGTGGCTGGAGTATAGGTAACATGGAAAAAATGGTGGAATTTCACTCCTATGGTAGCATTATATAAGACTCCTCCTTAACAGAATAGAGCAAGAAATGATCCTTTCTAGTGTGATAAAGTGAGCCAGCATGTTAAGGAAATTCATGTGGCAAGGAACTAAGTGAGAACTCTAGGATGTGAAGGCAGCTTCCAATGGACAGCAGAAAACCTGGGACCCTTACTTACACAGCTGAAAGGAAATGAATTCCACCAACAACTTGCATATCCTGGAAGAAAACTGCAGATGAAAATATAGTCCAATGACAACTTTACTGCAGCCCAGTGAGCCCTGAGCAGAGGACATAACTAAACTGAGCGTGGATTTCTGACCTACAGAAACTGAAATGATAAATTGTGCTTTTTAAGCCACTAAATTTGTGTCAATTTGTTATGCAGCAATAGAAAACTAATATTTGTTGTTATGAGAACATCTCTGTAGTTGCTTTTAGAGAACAGATTCAAACAGCAAAGAATGGATGAGGCTAGATTAGTAACATAGGTGAGATAAAATGGTAATGATGGAGGAGATGGAGAGAAGTAAAGTGATTTGAGAAACATGATGGATGCAAGCTCTGCGACTCACAATTTGAATGAATTTAAGGTAAATTGCAGAAAACAGATGACAGAGAAAATTCTTGAAAACATCCAAAGAGAAAGATAAGACAACTGATTTCTCAACAAATATGATGATATTCAGATGACAATAGAATGACATCTTTAAAGTGCTGAAAGAGAAATCAAGACTGACCTAGATTTCTCTCTGTAAATATGCAGGCAAAAGAAAATCCCATTGGGAACAAAAATACAGTAAGAAATGAAGAGCAACAGAGTGATAAATGTAAATGACCCTTGGCTGTACACAGTAAAAAAAAGTCTTGGGAATCTAAATGGCATATATAGAATGAAAATGCATGACAATAATTATTCAGGATATGAGGGAGTAAATGGAGTTAACATTGTTTGAATAGAGGCAAAAATCTTAGTTCATGTTAGATTTGAAAAAAACCAAGGATGTATGAATAAAATTTTAGTCACCACTAAAAGATATTAATACAATGTATAACTAAAAATAGAGGGGAAAGAGGAAAATTGAAAACAGAACACATATAGGTGCTGCTCATTCAGATGGCAAACTCTAAGAGTTTTAAGACATGTAGACATTCTTTAATTGAATTTATTGGGGTGACATTGATTAATTATATAGGTTCCAGGTGTACAATTCTATAGTACATCACATATATATCATATTGTGTTTGCCAGCCCAAGTCTATTGTCACCTCCATCTATCCCTCTTTACTTTCTTCTCTTCTCTCTATTCATTTTTCCCTCTGGTAATCACAATACTGTAGTTTCTGTGAGAAATTTTTTTTTGCTTAATTTCTTCACCTATTTCACCCAGCTCTGCAACCCCTTCCCCTCTGAGAGCTGTCACTCTGTTCTCTATGTGTTTGTATTTTGTTTACTAGTTTATTTTGTTCATTAGAATTCATGTATGAGTAAAATTGGTATTTTTTCTTTCTCTGACTGGCTTACTTTATTTAGCACATCTCCTTCCATTTTAAATAATAACCTTACTGGGTAAAGAACTCTTGGTTGTAGGTTTTTGCTTTTCATCACTTTGAATATTTTGTGCCAGTTCCTACTGATCCAAAATGTATCTGTTGAGAAAGCAGCTGACAGTCTTATGGGAGCTCTCTTGTAGGTAACTGTTTCTTGCTGCTTTTAAGATTCTCCCTTTGTGTTTAACCTTTACCATTTTAATTATGATGCATCTTCACGTGGGCCCCTTTGGGTTCATCTTATTTGGGGCTCTCTGTGCTTCCTGTACTTGTGTGTCTCTTGCCTTCACTAGGCTATGGAAGTTCTCAGTCATTTCTTCAAACAGGTTCTCAATATTTTGCTGGCTTTCTCCTCTTCTGGTTCTCTGTGATGTTGATGTTGTTGTGCTTCACTTTATCCCAAAGGTTCCTTAAACTATTCTCATTAAAAATTTTTTTTCTTTTGCTGCTCTGATCATGTGTTATTCAAATTGCTGATTTGAACATCAGCTTCATCCAAACTTGCTTATTCCTTTCAGTGTATTCTTCATTCAAATATTGCATTTTTCATTTCTGACTGCTGCTTTTTTATGGTTTCTATGGCCCCTTTTCATGCTGTTGCAGTTCTCACTCAGTTTCTCGTAGTTCTAAGTTTCTAGAGCATTATTATAACCATTTTTTAAAATTCCATGTCTGATAAATTGTTTGCCTCCATTTCATTTAGCTCCTTTTCTTTCTGAATATTATTCTTGTTCTTTCATTCAGGGTATGTTTCTTTGTATCCACATTTTGACCATCTATTTGTGTCTGCTTCTATGTGTTAGGTAGATCTGCTATGAATCCCAGTCTTGATAGGTGGTCTTATATAGTAAGTGTCTTGTGGGACCTAGTGGCACAGTCTCCCTGTTCACTTGAGCTGGGTGCTCTAGGCATATCCCTTGTGTGGGTTATGTGGGCTGTCCTCTTGTAGTTGAGTCTTGATTACCCTTGACTTGTTCATGTGTGGGGTCAACTCTCAGGCTGGTTGACTGCGGATCAACCCCGACCCACAGTGTGCAAGCTGCTGTGCAGGTGCTGACCACACAAAGTAGAATTTACCTGAGCCTGGTCTGATGATTACCAAGGTTTCCCTTTAGATATGCTGCTTGTGAGGCTAATTGGCTCCTGCTTTAATATTGTCTGTAGCTGGTCTCTGGGTATGTTGGTTCTGGTGCATCTTGGGATGTACTCTGGCATTTTGGGAGGTACTCTGGGGCATCCCGGGAGGCACCAAGTTGCACACCAAGGCTGGATTTTATCAGCACCGGCCCCAGAGGCAAGTCAGCAAAAGTCCCAAGGCACCTCAAAATCTGCCTCCACCTGCTGACTGCCTGTTAGGCTCAGGCACTGAGAGAGCCTTGGTGGTACTCAAGTTGCATGAGGAAGGTTCTCAGTGAGTCACCATGGTAGGGGTGGGTAATGTTCATCAAATTGATGCAGGCCCAAACTTGGTGCCAACGCTGGCTCTGAGGCCACTCAGAAAATGCCCCCGGGTATATTAAGTGTAGCTGGCACCCACTGGATGTTTGCACATTTTTTGTGGTAGTTCAGGGTCTCAGAGAATTATCACAGTGAGTCCAGCAGAGTTTATCAACCCAGAGTTTATCAGGACCCAGCAGTTTACCAAACCAAGATTTGGTCCTATAAAGGGAGGGTTCTGCATTGGTCAGGCATGTGAGGCAAAAATGTTCCCCTTCTTAGAACCATGTAACTCATTCTGTTCAGAGGCCTACGTCAGCAGAGCAGGGCTACCAGAAATTGGGAGGATGGTGCTAGTGAATCTCCCGTGAGGAGGAGGTGCTGGTCAGACTTGGGGGAAGGCGAAAGGAGTGGTCCCTGCCTCAGAGCCACATAATACTGTCCTAGATGCTGTCTAGACTTTGGCAGGGTGGAACCACCAGGAGTTGGGGAGGTGGTGTTGTTAGGAGCCTGGAGAGAGGGGAAGACTCACAGATCTTCTTTGGGGGGGGGCACCAGTGAGGTTCACGGGAAGGTGAGTGGAATTGCCCCTGCCACACAGCCACACAATTCAGCCACTGACTCCCGCCCCTGAGTCTGCCCAGACCTGTACATTGTTGCCAAGGCAGATGACTTCTCAGTAGAGATTAAGCTCTGCAGGGTGGAACTGTTTCTTTACCCCAGGCTGATGCTACATGGAAGGGAGTACCCCATCCAAGAAAGGTAACCTGTACTGTGTGGCAGAAGGACTCAGCTCTCTCCCCTGAGACACGAACCCCAGTCTCTCCTCACATGACTGTAGTCTGCTATGCCCTCCCTCCACTGGAGCCTAGGGTGAGAGGCCATGAATGAAGTTTTGTGTATCGGCCCTTCAAGAAGGCTCCTGTGTTTAGAGCAGACTATCATCTCTCCCTGGAGGACAGAATCCCCACTGATTTTCACACCAGATGTTATGTGGACACTTGTCCCTGGCACTGGTGCTCTGGGCTGGGGAGCCCAGCTTGGGGTTGAGATCCCACACTTCTGAGGGGTCTCACTTTGCAGCTGAGATATCCCTGCAGAATCTCTGTTGCCTTTGGGAGCAGGGTCAGCCCTTTTCACATCTGCACCCTTCTTATCTCTCTTGTTGTGGCTTCTTCTGTAAATCCTTGGTTATAAAACTTCTCTTCAGCTAGTCTTCAGTTGGTTATTTAAGGTGATTATTTTATGCCCCTTTTTTAATTACAAAATTTAATTACAAATAATGCCCCCTTTTTAATTACAAAATATTTTATTACAAAATCATAAGAATGTAATTCTGTAACATAATATCACACTCAGACACACAATATGATATTTTAGGGGAAATGTTCAAATTAAAACTATAAATTATTACATCCATATTATCACACTACCAACCACACTCAAGCAGGCATTACCTCTGCCAGACCCTGAATCTTAGTTGTAATTCCAGTTTGGAACTGGGAGGAGGTGAGTGTAACATCCACCTATTCTGCCACCATCTTGGATCTAGAGGTGTAAACTTGATGGTTGGATGAATAAATGTGGATCTCCGAAGAGATACCTGAACTAAAGTTTTTCTTCAAACTATGAGAGGAAGTCCGTTTAGGAAGTCACAGAGGTAGAAAAAATGGTCTCATAAAACAAATTGCAGAAGTAAAAGAAGGGATCTTGGAGCTTAGGAGGAAGAGAGGGGCAAGGAAAACACAGCTGGGAGTAATGGGTGAGGAAATACTTGGGCATGTTTGAGAGAGAGAGAGTGAGTGAGTGTCACACTGTGTCCTCTGTCTTCAGAGTATTTGTTGGAGGATCTCAGTGGCAGACTTCCAGGTGCCTCCCCATCGTCTCCACCAGGTCAGGAGGCCATCAGTTGGTGCTGCTGCTCCTGATGTCAGCCATGACATCACTTGCCTAGTTTCACTGCTTTTCTGGGCTGGGAGCTGAACCAGAGCTGAGGTATCCACTTTCCAGGTAAAATCGAACAAGAGTGAGGCATATTCTGTTTGTGTGTATCGCTTCTTAATTTATCTCACCTTCTCTGCTGCTTACAGGGAAATGATGATAGAAGAAGTAGTGAATTCCCAGGAGAGAATCTAAAGCAGCCAAAGTGAGGGCATCAGGGGTTCAACAGCACAAAGCTTTTACTGCGTAGTCGTATCATGTATTGGTAATCCCCATCTATCCAAGGTCATAGTCCTGAATGATTGGATTCAGAACTCCTCCAGGAGGACAGAAATCTTGAAATGGGGGGCAGAATTATGTCCGGCATGATATAGGGCATTTTCCCAAGAACTGTCATAGCAATTGATATATCACATTAAATATTCTATATTAAAATAGCCAAGATACAAATACTTAATTGTTAAAACCTGAAAAGCAAGAATAATGATTATTATTCCAAATATATAATTACCTGTAATGGACTACATTTTTTTTTACATAGGTGTGTTTTTCTTTGCAACTTCTGACAGCATCATATATCAAAAAGTACCCATCTGTGGTTCAGCCTTGCAAAACGTTCAATACTTCTAGTGTTAAGCCTGCGGAGAATTTTGCTTGTTGCTTCTTTATTGACAGTTGTGATTGAGCTTAGAGTCGTTTTGCACTTACTGGGTTCCTCAAGCACAGTTTCTTAACATTGCAATATCTTCCCTATTTTGAGGTTGTCAAGGGTGTTGTTTCATCATATCACCGAAAGCTTCTCTTCTTGATTTTGTCTTACAGAGAAAAAAAGAGTAATGGACTAGATTTTCATTCACATATGTGGTCTGCTTGTCTTTATAAAAGACTATGGCTTGTCTTCAGTGGATTGTTTTGTAAAACAGAATGTTATTTTATTGCTGAAATTATGTACGAATTCTTGTCTCTTCCTTTTTGCATAGTAGCTTGAGTGTCAGAAACCTGGGAATTTAGCCCAAGTTATTTGTCCTTTTTGTATGCATGTATGCATTGATTTCCCAAGTCCCTCTGCCACATTCACCCCCATGGCTTCTGTTGCCGTGACAGGACCTGGCTGCATGGCCGTCCATCTCCTTGGATTTCCATAGCCAAACCCAGAGCCTCATTCCCCCAGGGGCTGCTTAGCTCAGGCTCCATTACGTGAGTAAAAACAGAGGCTTGTCTGATGCTGATTTTGTAATGGTCCTGAGCTAAAATTTTTGGCTGTAACACATTGTATTTTTTTTCCCACAGGCTTCTGTAATAAGCTCCCCAGGCTGTACATTCCTGTGAGTTAGCCTAGGTCTGAAACTGAGCCTCCCAGCCTCCCAGCCTCCCGCCTACATGGCATTTTAGATTGCTGGTTTAGCCCACTGCTGATGTCTAAACACACAACAGAGAAAACACGGGAGGTTAGTGTTCTGCACGTGAATCATTTCCAGCTCTGAAGATGACCTTAAGGGACTGAGCTGCTTTCACAATGAGATCATCACACCTTACTTTCTTCCTAAAATACTCATATCGAAGAATATTTTCCCCTGGGTTTGTGATGATGTGATGCGGAACAGGGCTGTGCTTTCAGAACCAAAGCAAGGCTTGGGATTTGAAACTCAGAACCTTTGAGGCAGGAGCCAGTTATAACTCCAAGCTGCTCAAGAACACAAATCTCTCCAGCCTGTGTCACTTCACATTATTCGTGCATAACTGTCACACCTACAAGTGCTGTTTACAGCTCTTTCTTTTCGCATTTGGGGCAAAAAGAAAATATGGGTCAGGAGGTACCTGAGCTGGCACGATAGCTGGATCCTCGGGATGTTTAAGTTAGGCACCAGCATGTTAAGGGGAATATTCTGTTCCCCTCTCCGGTCTCCTGTGTTCCCACACACTCTCGGTCCTTTTCAGACGTGGGTTCTTGGAAGAACAGGGAGCCCACTGATGTTCCTGGAGGAGAGGAGGACGGAGCGTGGGTGTGGCATATGGGTGGGCCAGAGCAGAGCACACAAAACTGCCTGGCCCTTTTATAGAGTCCTTGGTCGCACCCCTGACCTAGAGAATGAGAATTTCAGAAGGCTGTGCCCAGGGATCAGTGCTCTTTCGGGGCTCCCCAAACTAGTTCTGATTATCATCCTGGTTTGGAAACTACTTCCTTGGGGCAGTTGTCTCTGCTTGTCACCATGGACTTGATGGAGATGTTCATCCTAACTAAGGCTTGGACTGTGGGTGGTCAGATTACAGGTGCAAAGCTGGGACTCAAAGATTTTAAAGAGGAGACTATGAGAGAGGCATGAATGGGCTTGCTCAACAGCAAGCATATGGTCCAGTTATTCACTTAAGAAGTATCCATTTTCCACTGGGTGCTTTTCTAGATGCTGGGGTGACAGTAGTGAACAAGGCAGACAAAATATTCCTGCTGTCAAGGACATTACAGTCGTTAAACCAACTGGCCAAGCAAACCATTAGAGCCACTTCCATTTATGTTAAATCTGGAATTGCTCATCAGTACATCCTGATTGATAAATTAGGACCAACTTAGTGTTATAGTCCATGCTCCTTACTTAGTCCAACAGTATTAGAATCTAGTCTCATGTACATCACCCAGCTTTCTGCTGGTATAGATGGGCAAACTCTTGCAGTTCTTTGTAAGTCATTTCCTTCTTGTTTGACTTTGTTCATGTTTCTGGAGGATGCTGAGGTCTAACTCTAGGTCTGGGCCCAGGGCACGAGTGGTGGCTTGTCTGTTTTATGGAAAGGTTATATCATTAATATCAAGTAAAGGCAACTTCTTGATTCCACTGCTCACTGCTATCTCAGTGTGTTTAAAAGCAGCCTATAGGCAGCAAAGAATAGTTTTTGCAGTTAGACTATTTAGCATTCCATGACAGTATAAAGCAATAGTTCGCTACTGGGAGCAGTTTTCCTGTTTTTCTCCCCAGAAAACATATGCCAATGTCTGGGGACCTGTTTTTGTGGTTAAAACTGAGAAAGGGGCTGCTATTGGCCTTTCATGGATGGAAGCCAAGGATGCTACTAAACACCCTACAGTGCACATGACCGCCCTTCACAATATAGAACTATCTAGCTCGAAATGTCAACAGTGTTGAGGTCAGGAAACCGTGATATGAATGGATTTAATGGTGATAGAGTTCATTTAATGTTGGGGCTCCAAATAACTAAACAAAACCTGATTTTACATGGGCTCTGATGAATTTATTCTAGATTCAATTTCAATGAACATTTCCTGGGTTTCTACTGGGTGACTCTTTCTGCATAATTATCTCAGGCACCCTTGGATCTGGGCCTCACAGATCTCTTGTTATAAGGTGGAAACCAGGTTGAGGGAGGTTCTGGCCCAATGAGAGGCAAAACAGGGATTTGAACTCAGGCTCTCCACTTCTGAGGCTGACGCCACGGAAACCGTTGTCATGGTGGCACCACAGGGGCCTTACTTGGCAGAGTTCCTCTTTCAGGAGGCCTTGTTGGTTGCTGGAGGTCTGGTTCTGTGATGTTGCTCAAGTCGTCAACATCCTGCTGGGAAGTGCTGCTGAATTATTTTTCTTTCAAAATTGGCTCTGTTAGAGATTGAAGGGGTGACAGCAAAAAATTATTCCTTACCTCCTTTGCCTGTGTTCTCTGGCCTCATTCAGAGGCACAAAAAAGACACATTTCTATAGGCATGGAGTGCCAGTGGATTGCTATGAAAGGGTCTAAGACACGTGACATGGAATGAATGCTGTACAGGCCATTTTGAGGCATTTCTTATGTGCCTCAAAGAAACGAGGCCACATCTGTTTGTTTTATTTCATGAGTGTGGTGACTGAGGGACTCATCCTGGAGTGGAAAGGCACTTGGGGAGACCCCGGCTCAGCCAGACACAAATTTCTGCATGACACAAATTCCTGGCTCAGCCAGACACAAATTTGGTTTGGTGAAGGGAAGACCTTCACCAAACCAAATGCTGCCCAGTGCTGCCCTATTCTGGCTCCTGGGGACTTGCAACTGCTTTGGAGCAGGAAGCTTGCCCTTTCCTTTGGCATTTGCAAGCCTTGGGAAGCTGAAGCAGGCATTTCTCCTGGCTGGGCAGTGCCTGTAGGAGCAAGCCAGCAATCAATTCCTAACCTGTTGCCAGGCTGCTCGGGCATCGCGAAAGTGACTTAATCTCCAACGATTAAACATTAAGTGCTTTCTAACATTTAAATGTTAGGCTCTTTTTATGATTGTGAAAGCAGCAGTAAAGCAAGGGGGAGAGGAGTTTACTGCATCTTAACTTGTACAGCAAATTGAATTTCTATCGACAAGGAGAAGTGCTTCTCCCCAAGAAGAGCCCTCCAAGTGCCTAGATGGAGGAGATGGGCCAATGTTTGTAGGTCTAAAAAAATACAGTAATAACATTTATAGAGATGAAGCTGTCAACACTAGCCCTAATACTGCAGATTAATTTTGACAGTCATCTTTATAATGCAAGGGAGAGAGATATGCCTGCCTCCCTGGGGAACGTCCAGGGATGGAACGAGACAAATGTGAATGTTTGTTGTGGTGCTTTTGCTGTGTCTGATTTTTAATTTTTTCCTCATTCTACAAACTTGTATTTAGAGGCAAACCAATTATGCATAAATGACTGTACTCTGGGCATATTTTTATATCTGTTTTATATGTGCACAGTTTTTACATTTTTTTCCAGAGTTGCACATGTTCATACAAAACATTACAATTATAACGATAGCATTTACTGAGTGTCTTCAGGTGCTGGGCACTGTTTGGTCTTAGGCACCCTGTACATGCTAACTCTATCAGGGTGCACTCATCCCTCAGGGACAGGCATTCTGTGGCTCCAATTTCCAAAAGAGAAGCACAGGAAATTGAGGAAATGCAGGAAAGTAGCACAGATGGAACTTGAATGCAGCCAGTCTGGCTCTGAGTCTATGTTCTGAGCGCCTTAAACTGGGCATGCTCTTCTTGCTTCCTTTTCTCCACATGTGAGGGGATTTTGTGTTCCTCCAGAATTTGTGGGTTCTGGGCTATAGGACCTGGAAGGTGGGGTTGGGGAGTGCGAGGGATGCCGAGCCCTCGGTCCTCCCGGATAAGTGTTGCTCATTTGAGTCGTCCCACTTTCCTGGTTTACTTGCCTGGGGTGTGAAGAGAGCCAACACTGGATGGAAGCGAGCCATCCATCTTTAAGTTGGATAGTTTAGAGCAGGGGTGTCAAACTCATTTTCACTGGGGGCACATCCGCCTCATGGTTACCTTCAAATTGCCAAATGTAATTTCAACTCCTTAACAGTTAAGGAGTAGTTACATTTATACAGCCCTAAAATTATTTTGGCCCTTGGAAGGAACCTTGAGGCTGATGTGGCCCCCAGTGAAAATGAGTTCGACACCCCTGGTTTAGAGCTACAACAAAAGGATTGGCTTGAAGCAACTCAATTCTCACTCTCACAGGAGATATATATGTTTTATATATTAATTTACTTGGTTAAACCATTTCCAACTGTGAACATTAAACTATTCTCAAGCTACCAGAACAGCAATTTCACATGGTACAATTATATCTATGTTTATGTTATATTTATAACTGCAGATGAAACAACCCATAGTGAGATTTGGCAACTTGGTGAGACGATTTTCCCTCTGTACCATCCAGACATTTTCCTGCTTTCATAGTTTATTTATCCTTCATCCCCTTTCCATCATTTAGGCACTGTAATGGCATTTTTTTAACCTGATACAAATCACTCAGCAAGTCTTCTCGTTTCCATTTATTGATGACATTGGGCCGTCCTTTTAACCCTCTTTTGTTGGTTTCCCTGAAGTTTGTTTTTTCAAACATGGAGAAATATTTTTAAAGTCCTCTAATTCTATCATCAACAATTTGGCTTGCTATGTCTTTTTCCTTTCTTTCAATGGATCTTCAAACTTTAACAGCTAGCAAGGGACCACTGGCTTCGCTGGCATGTCATGATTTTTTGCTCCCTTTTCCCTGTTTACATGTGGGCAGTGTGTGGCAGAAGGGAAACCCTTTGTCTCTCAATGGTCAGCTTTCTCCTCTGTTTCAAGGAGCACCCGAGAAGTGGGCACACACAGATGAGGGCTGAGCCAAGAGGTGCTCCTCCAGAGCCACAGAGCTGTAGGGGAGAGCCTTGGCTGGGAGTTGAAGTTGGGAGAATGGCCTGCCTTCTACTTCTTAAAAGAGTTCTGCGTTTTTGCTTCATGATTCATCTCTTTCAAAAAGTCTCCAAACATGAGTCTAAGATTATAATTCTGGACAAGCACAGTTGTCTTTGAGATGAGCCACCTCCTGCTAAACCTCAGACCTGCTCCTTTAGGATGTGTATCAGGAGGGCGCGTGCGTGTGCCTGGAAACACAGGAGGGAAATCGTTCCTAATTTGTCATGTTGAGAACTGGAGAGACACAAAGATGCATATTTCATTTATCCTTACATTGAACAACTAAGTGAACTGTGAGGATGAGACCCAGAGCGAGGTGCAGACCAGTGCATTAGAACCCCAAGGAGAGGAGTGGGACATGCCGACAGGTGACGGGAAGAGAGGAGATGGAAAGGCTGGCCATGGTGCTGATCGGTTCCATGAAGCTGAAGGGTACTTCCTTTCTCTGGCCTTATTTTTCCCCCCATTTAAAAAATATTGAAGGTAAACTAAGGTAACTCTAAGAATTTCCTAACAACTTAGTAATCCCATGAGCTCTCTAATATGTCAGGCTTTTTTTTTTGAAAAGTTCTTCAAGAAGGACCTAGAGACCTTTTCAGTAAGAGGAATAAATACAATTAAGGAGTTGGTAGGTAAGACCTGTGAAGAACAGGTTTGAAAAGCAAGAATTAATTTGCCTTGGAAGAGAAAAGGCAGGAGGCTGATAGCAATTTTAAGATAACAAAGTAATCTAAAAATGTGAATCTAGTTAGAAGCCTAGCTTCTCTTTAAAGCTAATATGTTATGATTTGAAAAGAATGCAGTGTGCTCATTAGAGAGAACTATAAAATTAGTAAAGAATTTCTACACACAAAAGCAAAAACATAATTGCGTCCCTCAAACTCACCTTTGAGCTTTCATTGGGTTTTTGTTTTAGCATCTTTTTCTAGTTAAAATAAAAGTCTAAATAAGTTGCAGCATCATACAGTTCAGCATCTTGTTATTTTAAATTTATATGAAAATGAGAATTTCTAAATGTTATCATCTTTGTAAACATTTTTATAGCTCCATTTTATTCTTTTGTGAGATTATACCACAGCTTATATAGCTACATAATTTTTTGCTTCTAGTCATAACCCTATAACAAACATTTTGCATAGCACTTTGCTCTAGTTTTTCACTATTTCTCCATAATAAAATGCTGCTCCCGAGCTTCCTGGATCAATAGAAATGAACATATTTGAGATTGCTGATAATATTGTCAATTTGTCTTCCAGAAGAGTTCAATCAAGCTGCCTCCCTAACAGTAATGTGTTTCTTGTCTCAGCAATTCAGCAGTTATAATTATATAATTTTCTATTACACTTTAATTATATAATGAAATTTATAATTAGAGGCTAATTTGAGAGAGAAAATCATTACTTCAATGTTCTCTCTCTGCCCCTCACACTTACTTGAATACTTTTCCACATGCTTCTTAACAAGGTTTGTTTCTTCTTTTTTGTAAATGTCTCTCTATAAACTTTGTCCTTTTATTTGTTGATGTTTTAGGATTTTGACCAGGTTAATTTAGATTTTATCAAGGACATGCATGCATGATGTGAATCAAAAACAGCCATGTGCCTAGGAATTTATTGAAAAGACTGAGGGCTCTGAGTGGACCTGAGTGAATGTGCCTCAAGAAAAATGTCACAGCTTGAGTGAGTCCCCTCACTTCTCTACATCTGTGCTCAGCACTGTTAAACAGGCATCAGATGAGATATTCTTTTGATCATGGAAATATGCTCTTAGAGAAGGAGGAAAGAGACCTCAGAATTAATACCTTATTGGTCAGAGATACCAGAGTAATGATTTCTTTCTTTTTCTTTTTTTTTTATTGTTGATCAAGTACAGTTTCCTCCATTTACCCACCACCACTTTCCCCTACACCACCCACCCCCACCTTCAATTCTCTGCCCCCCCCCCTTTGGCTTTGTCCATGGGCCCTTTATATGTGTTCCTTGATGGCCCTTCCCCTATTTTCCCCCATTATTGCTCTCCCCCATCCTCTCTGGTCACTGTCAGTTTGTTCTTTATTTCAGTGTCTCTAGTTATATTTTGTTTGCTTGTTTGTTTTGTTGATTAGGTTCCACTTATAGTATGGAATTTCCTCAAAAAACTAAAACTAAAAATGCCTTTTAATCCGGTAATTTCAATGCTGGAATTATACCCTGAGAATCCTGAAACACCAATTCAAAAGAATAATGATTCTTTATTTGGCATCAGATAGGCACCTCAAGATGTATTCCAAGATTCCAGCAGAGGAATTTTCCAGGAAAAATTTGATAGTTTGATGCCAACATGTTGGTCTTGTCCTACCTGTCTGTTTTCTCTTTCTCCCTCCCTCATCCCCCCTCTATCTCTTTTCTGTCTTTATCCAATAACTCTTTAAGCAGGCCTAGTGCTCTTAACAGCTACTTCCCTCCACAGCCAAAACTCTAGGTGGTCTACACAACAGCCCTGTGTCCTCACACCTGCCATTCAGGTAACCCCCCTTCTATCTCTGTTTCCCTCCCTTATGAACATCACCCGTTTTTCCCCGCTGGTTTATGCTGCCTCTAGGTTTGACTTAGATTTTAACTACACTTCTCACTCTGATCTCTGAAGGAACATCTTGTCTGGGTTAAATGGAACATTCTGGAGCTGAAGGGATAGTCCCCTGACATTCCTGGGCCCACAACTTGATGACTTAGCAGACCAGTTGCAGAGGCAGAAATATGTGGTGGTCATTGTTCTCCCTTGCAATTGAAAACAGAAAAAGAGATACATCAGGATTCTAATCTCAATAATCATAATGAGATTAATTTGAAATTAATTGGTCATCAAGAGGAAATTTTTATTTTGAGTCACATAACAGATTTTGGAGGATGGGAACTTTATGTGTCTATGATTGCAAAGAAAAGATAAAGTTTTGACATCCTGAGATGTTCTTAGGAGAACAGCCAGTGGGTTCTCTGGGTCCCTCCCCTATTTCTTAATCATTCTCTCTCTCTCTCTCTCTGTTACCACTTGCCATGGCATAGTGAAAGTTTGGTATTTTTTTAGTAAAATTATTAGGCTCATAGATTAATAAAACAAGTAGTAGTGAGGTTATAATTTTATTGCCTTTGATTATTCAAAAATTTTTATTTCAGAGCTTTTGCAGAAATGTTAGCCTCTGGCTAAACAATCATTCTTTGCAGTGATTTTTTTCTTCTAGCAGTATATAGCCTTGCATTCTCTGGCTTCCTTTCCAACATAAATCTATTTCAAGTTCTCAACACAGCTGAGGTTCTTTATCAATTGCTAATTATCCCTCACTCTGCAGAAACCATTTTCTCTGTATTCATGACATAGCACTTCTGTAACCTCAGCCTAGCAGTGAGTGTTCCTTCATAGAAAGATCCAAATGCCAAGTAGATGTAATAAAACTATTCCCTGCTAACCCGAAGTACAATAACAGGCTATGCCTTATTTGGGGGTCTTGTTGTCATCAAGAGTGAAGTTTCAAGCTTGATATATCATCTAATTTATAGCAGTCTGGGATGGTGAATATATGTTAAAGCATATTTTACAGCATTTAGTTAAGGATGGACAGCTGTTTACAATGGTCTGGAATCCAACTGTATCATTCAGGATGAGTTATCTCCTACTTCTCTGTATATGACTCTACATGTTACAAAATCATGTTTTTAGTCTCAGGCACATAAGAATGAGGATATGAATCAAATCAAAACCAAAGTAGTTGATCTCAGATGAATTCAGTTTGGAAATTACCTTGTTATTTATGAACTGCTTAAATAATGAAAATAGCTAGCATTTATTAATAGCCTTCTTCATGTCAATCCATGTATTGGGTTAGCCAAAAAGTCTGTTTAGATTTTTCCATACAATGGCTCTAGTAGGGCTTAGTTATCTTTAACTTCATTTGAGAAATTTTGGTATATTGTCATGTGACAGCTGTCATATCAGTGTGTATTTTAAAAAGACATAACAATTGGTGAATTTTTGTGCAGCCATTTTACTGTTGAAGCTGGAAGAAGATAAGCAATATTTTTAGTGTGTTATGCTTTATTATTTCAAGAAAGGCAAAAACACAACTGAAATTTAAAAAAAAGATTCGTGCAATGTATAGAGAAGGTGCTGTGACTGATTGAACATGTCAAAAGTAGTTTGTGAAGTTTCTTGGTACTATTGACATTTTGGCCTAATGATTCTTTGCTGTGAGGCTGTCTCATGCATTGGAAGATGTTTAGCAGCACCCGTGGCCTCTGCCCACTAGAAGCCAATAATGGGAGATAGCTGACTTACTCAAAATATCTAAATCAACAGAGTTGTTGGTGAAAACAAAAAATGTGTCTTTTATTTTACAGAACAGACTTTTTGGCCAACCCAATACTTGTTATGAAAGCATTTAATGTTTCACTCACAATGTGCAATTTCCAGGCCCCAGTTGGAGTAATTAAGATGAGACCTAAAGAATGAATATAAGGCAAGCACTTGTAAGAGAAACAGAGGAGAAAAATTATATTCTAGGTAGAGGTGAATGGACTGTATGTTTTATAACATAGGTGAATTACCAGTAGTTTGGAGATTAAATAGGTGAAGTTTGGACTTTATTGTACGGATAGATAAAAGTTGTTGGATTTTAATCAAAGAAATGTTGAGATTTGACCTGTGTTTTAAAATCATAATTCTGAGTACAGTATGGAGAATGAGTCGGAGAGGATGGAAGCTGGAAGCTGGCAGTCCAGCGAGGTGTTGGAGAGCCCACACCACAGATGATATTGGCTCCACCCTGGGGGGAAGGGGTGCACCAGAAGAGGACAGGCTGGACTGTTACGTAGCAGGTAGAACCGAGAGCATCTGGCATCTGCTGGATCTGGAAGTGGGTAAGAGAAGAGGTGATGACAGGAGGACAGCCCGGTGCCTGAGCCCGAACGCTGGTGCCATTTCTGGCACCAGGAAGACTGGAGGGCAGAGGGGGAGGGGAAGAGACAATGAACCCAGTCTGGTGCAAGTTGTGTGTTCAGTGGCCTTGGGCGGAAAGTGGAGACAGTCGGTGAGCAGTTTGAGACGTGTCTGGGGCTTTGGAGTTAGACCATGGGTAAAGTTGTAGGATTTAGATTAACATATAGTTGGTGAGTGGAACCAGAAGAGTGAATTAAATTGTCCAGGAAGGGGGTGGAGAGGCCCTAAGGAACATTAATATTTAATAGATTGTGAGAAGTGCAGACTTCAAAGGCACAGGAGAATTAGGTGGCAGGAAATCAAAAGGTGTGTTTTATGGAAATAAAAACAAAAACCAAAACAGCATTTGCAAAAGAAGGGAAAACACTAAAGGATAGCTTTATCATAGACAATGTTAGAGCCAAAATGTGTCCCTCAATTATAAAAGATTTTATGTTTTAAGGTAAGAAATGGTACATGATCACTAGAAAAAAAATGATATCTTGTACAGGTTTTCAAAGGTGCTAACTAATCTCTAATATAAAGTGAACACTCTACTAAGTAAAGTTAATTTTGCAAAAGTGAATAAGAGATATTCTTACTTTTCATGTACATATTTATAAAAACAAACAGTGGAAGAATAAGCAACAAACCAGTGAAATAGTTGACCATTCAAACATTTTAGTATGTTCCTTTTTACATTTTTTTAAAGATTTTATTTATTTATCTGTAGAGGGGAAGGGAAGGAGAGAGGGAGAGAAACATCAATGTATGGTTGCCTTCGTGCGTCCCCTGCTGGGAACTGGCCTGCAGGGAACCTGCCTGCAATCCTGGCATGTGCCTGACTGGGAATCGAACCGCGATTGTCTGGTTCGCAGGCCTGCGCTCAATCCACTGAGCTATACCAGCCAGGGCTCCCTTTTTACATTTTTTAAACTTTTGAGTCATATAGGTGTTAGTGAATTTGAAAGCAAATTGAAACATTATCATGTATTCAACTGACAACTGAGAAAAGATTTATTTCAACTGAATTTTGTATATAGTGCTGAATATAAATTTTTAATATCATGTATCTAAAGTTAAAAAGTTATAAAAATTGTTACTTCATTCAGTGTTTTTATTAGTAATGATATCAGTATCATATAAAATTATATGTTGTAGGATAAAACTAAGAGCTCTATAATGTAAAATTAAATAGAAAAATCTCTTAAATATTTATAATTCAAAAATTACACTTTCTGTTTCTGACCACTGAAATGACCTAGAAACAATATCACCTCAGTAGTAATGAGCACCCTGATACACAGAACTTGGTCTTTAATGCCATTTACTCCTATAGGGAAACATGGCTCCTTAGAGAAATGGCTAATTTTAGACTAGGAAAGGTAGAAGCTGAGAATGGAACAGCTTGTGATTCCAATAAGGAAGGAAGGTTAGTTAGATTAATGAAGAAAGGGCATAGGATTAACCTGGAGAGTACTCCCATTGGCCAAAATCATAACGACGTGCACACAAAGTGATTTTAGCTGGTTTCTACAGACTGCATATCTGGAAATCCTTAAGTCCATAACAACGTTTTTGTGAAAGTGGGTGGGGAAATCTTGCTTCTTCTATGTAAAGAGCACAGTTATGCCTGCAATATGTAAACAGATATCAGCATATCTGTAGAATTCAAATCTTAGAGGAGGGTGATTAGAGGGGAAATGTCTGATATGTCTACAAAGGCTTCCTTGGGAGATGATGAGAAAGGAGAAAGGTGGGGAATGCTGTGGTACCCTGCCCAACGCCTACTCTCAGGAAACATTACAGCATTTTCCACTCCTACCAATAGAGGGAGACTTGTTTCCTCTTATTCCTAAAATCCTCAAATCCAGAAAGACTGACTGCTTTTGTTCAAGTCTTTTTTCTTTTCTCAGTGGTGGTTCGTTGTTATTTTTGAAAAACGTAAGTTCTGTACAGTTCTTCTATTTTCTCAAGTTTGTATTTTTGGGGTTTGGAGGGGTGCTTTCATTTTAAGAGAAGACTCCAGTTACCCTACTCATTGCTGGGTCTACTTCTCAGGTATGAGCAGTATTTACCCCCTTGAGGTGTTAACTTTGCCATAGTGTCTTGAATCTCTGTGCAATCCTATTCAGTCATCTCCCATTCATATTCATGCTCTGGTTCTGTCCTCTGGGCTTTTTTCCCTTACAGATATTCTGCAGCTGCTTCATAACAGCCAGAACTTACTGCATCCTATTTAAGTTGCCAAATAATGACTGCAAGGTTCTTTTGTCTAATGCAGAAGACTCATCTAAGATCTGTTGCCCCACTGATCGTTCCAGAGATGAAGTAGTGTTTTCACTGATACTCATCATCAGATAAGGAAGCATCTGTTCCAACACAGTGCTTGTGAAGACAGAAGGCAAGGCGTGGGGGTGTGAGATGAATGGATCCCTCCTCGAATCTGCCTTTGGAAGGAGGGTGCTGTTGGTGCGCAGGGCCCCTGCTTGGGTCCCCAATTTCTAAATCTTTCACTCAGTGCGCCTCTGCTCTCCTGAGAAACACCCCCACTGTGTCATTTTCTCATTTTTAGATCCAGTGAAGTACATGAAGGGCTATGGTTCTTGGCTTGCATTGCTGCCAGGACTCTCTCTGTCTCTGCCCCCACCTATAAAGCTTATCCATGTGTCATCACCAACCAGAAAGCAGCAAGATTCTACTGGCAACCACTATTTATTTCCTGCCAAGTGGTTTCCTACGATTTGTATTTCTGTTCAGATACAGGCTAACAATGGCCGATATCTGTAGGAATGTTGGTGGGGAGCAAAGTGGCTCATCTTCCAGTGCTTCAGGGGTGGCTCCGGATTATGGGCCAGAATGTCCACACTAGTTCAGTGTCTTTGGACAGGTGGTTGGGGTCAAAAAATGTCTTCTTGTTTTTATGTTTAAGATTTTTTTCATAAAGTAGAGTTTGAGGTTGCTTTGAATTGCATCTTGGGAGGACTTATCTTAATCATATCTTTGTGTACCTCTGATTATTTCCTCCAAAACTGATGAGGCAGTCTGTGTCTGTTTTATGAGTTTTTGTGCTTTGTGGGTATTTAAAAGAGTAGGGAGAAGATACTAGATACTGCTTCAAGCTAAAAATGATTATGTGCTCTTGCTAACCAACCCTTCTGATGGTTTTATATTTATTTATATACCATAGTTGACTTAAAGATGTCCCATTGTTCACATGTTTCCAAATATTTACTATAATTATGAATAATTTTACCATGAACACCTTCGTGCATAAAGCATTCATAGGCTGTAAACATAGGCAGAAGTTCTGACAGCCTGGTTGGGGCAGGAATTTCTTCTTGCCCTACTATTTCTGTTTCTCTTTTTTTTCTTTTTTTCCCATGGAAATTAAGTCCCAATCTCAGTCAGTCTAGAATTGAGATTGTATCCTCCAGTCTTCCTTTCTAGTGACTTCCTTTCCTTGCGACTCAGTTCCAATGAATGGGATGTAAGTAGAAGCAAAATGTGCAGACTCTGGGAAATGCCTTTAAAGGGAGGAGCTACCTGCTGCTTCTTTCCCTGTGCTCCCGTGTTCTGCCTGAGATGGGAACTGGGGTGGAGACCCAGTTCCTTACACTTAGTTGAGCAATGGCAATAGTGAGGTGGGAAACGCAGGGTCCCTTATGGTTTCATGCCACTGCTGGGCTGCTAACAGGAGAACAAATACTTTTCTATCCTAAATATTTTGGAAGGGACTTTATAACTTTCAACTGTATGCAATCCTACAGTATACCTGGGATAACATTACAGTACTAGATTATAATGGCTTATCAGTAGATGGCAAGAGAAAATAGAAACAAAGAACATAATGACTTAATGACTTCAAAACAATGTATCATTCAAAATAAATACATATGTATTATTCAAAGAGAAGGCAGGAAACTTGATAGAATCTCACCTACTTCTCACCTGTGTGATTTGCCTGTCTTACAGGACCTACTTCAATGCACATCAAGCCAGCGTGCCACATCCTTCCATGCATGTTGGTACATCCCTTGAAGTCAAACAGAGCAGCCACAATTATCTGCATTTCTTACATATTAAAACCAAACTTGCCCAAACTGGGACTCTTAATAAAATTACCGATTTTTGCACTAAACCTGAAACTTACTGAATCATAAAGTCTGAGAATAGAGCCCAAGAAGTAGCATTTTTAATAAGATTATTGACTGATTCCATTGTTTAGAAGTATTTGGGAACTTCTAGCTAATTCTTCTCTATCCCGAGATAATTGCTTTGTTTTCCCTTTTAGTCACTCTCACCCTCTAAAATTGAGCTGCATGATTTGGATCTGGGGAAATACATGATTTGACTTGAGAGTCTCATCTTCAAATGATGCTGAACTCATTCACATAAGTAGTCATTTGAGTTAAGAACCACATACACAGCATGTTCCCTTGACTCAGAATCATTGTGATATCTCTAAGTCTCCAGCGACCATCCCTAGATTGCCCTCAGCAGTCCTCACTTAAGGTTATGCAAGGGCTATAGCCCCCACTTTTTGTTGAGCCAAACTTCCTTCTGTCCACCTAAAATAGTAACTGAAGAGCTCTAAAAAGAAGGGGTCACAGTGATGAGGGATATAGATGTATTTTAATTTACTCAGGGATATTTTCTCGAGTGACAGTTCTTTCTCTTTGAATAATACATTCGTTTTTATTTTGAATAATACATTGTTTTGAAGTCATTAAGTCATTATGTTCTTTGTGTCCCTCTGGGAAGATTAGCTCTGTGAGTTGAGAGCCCCCAAATATTTATTTCCTTGTGTCTACAATTTTGGGGTCTCTGTTGCTAGGGCTAAAAAGTGGCCACAATTATTTCCTTCCCTGTATCCCAACATCTTGTGAGCCAACTTTATGAGCCAATTTTTCCCCTTGAGAGGGGGAGCCAGTTTCCCCACCACTGGGGTCTGAGCTGGACTTGTGACTCGGTTTGACCATGAGAGTGTAGGTGACGTGGCCTATGCTAGTTCACAGTCTTGGCTCAAGAGGCCTTGCATACTTCACTTATATATTGGAAGCACTAAGCCCAGCTAGGCTGCTAGATAAAGCAGTTTGGTGACTCAGTTGCCTATCACCCCAGCTCACAGCCAACCGACCTACCTGACCTGCAGCTGAATGTGGACGCTGAGTTGGGCCCAGCTGAGTCTCAGCCCAAATATTGCTGACCTGAAAAATCACAAGCTGTGTAAATGTTGTCTTGAGCCACTAAACTTGGAGATGGTTAATTGTTCATCAAAATCCAGCTGACAACAGCCATCAACATGGCTACAGAGGGTAGTGAAAGACTTGGGGCAACCACACCAAATGTGTATACTACTGTGTAGGGGTAATCATGCAGAATTCTCCAATTACAGAGTGAGGGTGTTTGCCCTGCTGATGAGGTGAATTGTCTTCACTGAGAGTCTCCCCTTAGTATAACCAATGTGTTCTACTTGCACCATGCAATTCAATTTTAAAATGTTCTAGTCATAGGTGGGGTGGCCTTGAGGATGCTGTAACCTCTGTTGGCTGACCTAGGCATTCCATGCCTCTTCCTCATCTTCTCACTTTTTGGCTGTGAAGAGACACAGTGACTATGGAAAAACATTCCAAGATAATACAGTACTAAATTGTTGGGAACCACCCTGCCTGGTTTCAGAAGCTGTAACTCCCCATGGCTAAGGCTGAGTAAGAGACCTTGGGACCATAAACCACTAAGAAGACAAAGCTTATCTCCCTGGCAGGGGCATCATCTCTGCCCCCTTTCAGTTCACCCTGCTTGGCCCCGGGCAGATGACTGGTTAGCCAATGGGTTAGCCAATGAGGTAAGATTCCTCAAGGGAGGGATGACCTAAGACAGGCATGGTCACAAAGAACCTCTCAGAAAAAGACTTGGGGGGCTATAGGAAAAGGGGGTGATGGACCCTTGCCCCATGGCTTTGGCATAGCCTGAGTCCTCATTCTGTCTGCAAGAAGTCTCCTAATCTCTTGGCTGCCTTACTTCCACTGCCTGACTTAAGACTGAAATAATGCTGGAGATTGGTGCAGCCCTGGGCAGGAATGAGCGGTTCCCCCAGGACTATCAGGCCTAAGAATGCATAAAAATCCCGTGAAACCTGCTTTGCTAAGAATGCCCTCAATTTTCTGATAAGGGTCCAAGCATTAAATGAGTTTGTTTCCTAAAGTTTTATGGCCCTTTAGCTAACTGATACTCAGTATAAGCCCTCATAGTTCTTTGAATGTTATGTGTTATTTGATTTTTACTGCCTGACAATGATTGATGAGCTTTACCTGTATTCCTGTGCAAGTTGAACCCAATGAAAGTCCATTGAGGAACAGGCTCATGGTCCTTCTCCTTTGAGAAATCAGCTACCTTTCCTCCCCAAGCAGATCATGTCTTGATAGACTTATTGTCATCTGTGATGGCTGGGGCGGGGGCTCTGCTGGACAAGCTCCCCTACATTAAATCAATGCTTCTTCTTCAGTGTCTTCTATTTTGGGGTTTTTTTGGAGATATAATTTATATACAGCAAAATTTACCATTTTTAACTCTACAGTTCAGTGTTTTTGGTATGTTTACAAGGTTGTGCAACCATCACCATTTTGTAATTTTCCACCACCCTGAAAAGAGACCCTATAACTCATTAGTTCATTGACTTCTTAATTTTTTTTCTGTTTGCAGAATTGCAAAGATCATTTTTCCACATCAATTTTTATTGCACAATCAGAAAATGTGTATATTTGTGAATCATGTAGGATTTTTATTAAAAGGTCAAACTTTTTCAAGGAAAAAAGGAAGCATAATATTCCAAATAGAAGATAAAGAAATAACAATGTAGAAAAACAAGAAAATAAAAACTAGATATGAGTAAAATAGTGAGTAAAATCCACTTTTACTCCCATCTCCATGGAAACAACTGCTGTTTTCAGCTTGGGGTATGTTTTCCTAGAAGAGGATGTTTTTACAGATATTAAAGCTTATCCACAATGAGATTTTATTTTAATCCTCACCTAAGGCTATGTTTATTGCTTTTAGAGAGAGAGGAAGGGAGAGAAAGAAACATTGATTGGTTGCCTCTTATGCATGCGTCCTGACCAAGGATCAGACTCATAACCTAGATATGTGCCTTGACTGGGAATCAACATGGCAACCTTTTGGTGTACAGGAGACACAGCAACAAACTGACCCCCATGGACAGGGCCACATAGAGTTTCAATAGGATGCATTCCTTTGGCTTGTGACATAGGGCCTTGGAAGGAATTTTTCTTGATGTTTTGCTTTCTTTTGCAGAGCTCATAATCTTAGTGGAGACTTGAAATCACATAAAGTGACATGTTTAGGGAAAAACTCTGTGAGTAGTAAAAATATAAGAAGTTTGGAAAAAATTAAATGTAATGTTGACATTTAAAAATATATATTTTATTTATTTTTAGAGGAATGAAGGGAGAAAGAGAGGGAGAGAAACATCAATGTATGAGAGAAACACAGATTGATTGCCTTTCACATGCCCCCAACCAGGGACCTGGCCCACAACCTAGGCACATGCCCTGGCTTGGAGTCAAACTGGTGACCTTTTGGTTCACAGGCCCGTGCTCAATCCACTGAGCCACACCAGCCAAGGCTTAACATGGGCATTTTATTATAAAAATATTAATGGTATTTTGCAGAAAATTTAGATGCTATAGAGAATAAAAATGACCCCAAATCAGGCCCTAAGTGAATTAGTGTTATCATCTCAATGTATTTCTTTTAAACATTTATTTTTTAAATATTTTGATTAGAACTTCAACTTTGAGAATTGCGATGAGTTTGGTATCAATTTATATTGACACTGTATAAATTATCAATGAAGTTATTTTTAAAATCATGACCTTCTCCAGTGTTTCATGGTATGCGTGTGTACTTGTGGATACCTTTTACTAAAACTTTTCAACAGGCTGGGAGAACTTGGTTAGAATGCCTCAGGTAAGACTGCTTTTCATCACACCTAATAATGAAATATTTTTGCCTGAGATGAATTACTTTCAACTATTTCTGAATAGTTTCTCTGATAAATGGTAGTATGGCACTATCCTGAGAACTGTCTGCAGAAGAAAAGCAATAGATTTTTCAATTTATGCTCAACTGTGGCTCAAAGGCTGTGTTTATTACAGGAATTTTATAGTGTGCTTTAATTCTGTTCTATTTCTGGTCATTGTTTTATGCCTATTTTAGTTTTTAAAATCTTATTTTCACAACAGACCATTTTAGATCATCACTGTCTTTGTTTGAAAGACAATGAGCCAAAAAAGTCACTTATCTTGCATGGTTATACATTATTTTATGGGCAGATTAACACTGTAAACTATTTTTTCAAAAATAGCGTGGTGGAGTAAAACTTAATAACATAATTTATCTTGTTGAAAAAGAGGAGAAAAAAATCAAAACAGGATGCAGGTGATAGTTGATAAACCATAGATCACAAAATATTCACTTTTTAATGGAAACTTATGGTTTCATTTTAGGATAAAAAACACATAATCCTTGAGAGAGGAAATTTGCGTCTTGAATTCATCTGTATTGACACATAAGAGCTAATCTCACAAACCAAAGTATAGTTTGTCTCTGTGCCTAGGCTGTTGAAGAGTTAGGGCAGGCACATATATTTAAAAAGGATAATGATGCCAGTTTGTATGATGGGTAAATTGCAGGAACATTCATGACCCTAAGAGGGTAATTATTTCTCTTACCGATAATTTCAAAAGAAGTGGAATTAGGAAATAAATGTAGTCTTGCTTTAGCTTGAGTTTCCTAAAAGGTAAACGATTTTGGAATACATACAAAGCATGTTCATTTTATTGAGTTTAGTAATTTTCAAACATAACCTGACAATAAAAATATATGTGGGATGTTGTATATTTATGGTTTATGGTTGTCCTTGACCTACTAAAGTCCCTCTCCTCCCCACAATCCTTATTTTTTGCCTGGGACTAGAATTTAGTCAATGAACACACACAAACCTTTTGAGTGATTATTACATGCTGTGGATCCTCTGCTGTTCTTGGTAGCATGCATATATAGCAGAAGGAAATCTTTAGGGGTATGTGAATGTGTAGAACTTACTCTCTCCTTTTTGTTGTTTTTACTGATGTCTTGGCTTTTCATTATTAAAAACATCGAATATATATATTTATGGGAGGGAGGGAGGAGGAGAAAGAGAAAGAAAAAAATGAATGAGTTGCACGCAGCTATCAGTCTGAGCCCATGATTTCAGATGCGGAGTTAGTTTCTCCGAGCTGACAAGCATCTGACGTGAACTTCTGGTGCTTCCCCTCTATCTGTAAAGTCTTAGGATTACACTGCATTTGTTCTTTGGTGTCAAGGAATTGGATGCACTATTTTAGTCAGGACAACCTCTTTTTCCATCCCTTCTTTAAGGGAAGTTTATTTGGAAGGCTTTTAGGAAGCTTAATTACATTTCCATTTGCCCATTTGAACATAAATTAAATCGCATTTCAATTACATCACCCATGTGTTCACTATTCTGCCTTGCCTCCTCCACATGCCTCGCGAGAGGGAGAAGGAGAAAGACTGCATTAAGTTGTATATTTCATGCAAAAATTTCAAAATATCCTGACAGATTGCTGAAATAAACGGTAAACAATAAGTGTTTACACTCAGTAATGAGATAATTTATTAGTAAATTAGTGAGATGTCGCTTTCCCCACTTTGCAAATGAGGATGCAAAGTCAAAAAAGGATATTTTCATTTCCCAAGGTCATACATACTCTTTCTCTGTTAGAACCAAAGAAAGAAAGACAATTTTCCCTATTTTATCTTCTGCTTAGTCCATTGAGCCACTACAATTTTGCAAGTACAAAAAGATCATAGAGAAGTTATGTCATTCTTAAATGATTCAAATGTATCCACATTGCCCTTCATTCCACAGTAAAAAAGAACGTAAGACTGACAGATTCGTTTGCATTTGTAGACAAATGCTTCAGTGATTTTTAGTTTTTATCTGGAATGTAGAACGAATCTCCAGTTTAAAATTTCTTAGGGTATCTGTATGAGATAAAGGCTCAGAAACAGTGGAACAGACCATCACGAAAACCCTGAAGCACCCTGTGTTTGCTGTTCAACATTTTTACTCAAGACATTCCAGCTCAGATAAGAGAAAATTGTTTATATAAGTGTACTGGGTTGCCCAAAAAGTCTGAATGTTTTTTTCCACAAAGTGGAAGACCTTTTTCATTTTCGCCAATAACTGTATTGATTTGGATATTTTGAGTATGTTGGCAATCTTCCACATAGTAAAATGTTGACTGTTCTCAATTAATGTTTCAATTTGATCACTGTCAACTTCCACTGGTCTACTGGACCACTGAGCCTAGTCCTTGGAGAAATCTCCTGCATGAACCTTGAAACCACTTTTGACATGTTTGATTTCACCGCACCTTCTTTATACACTGTGCAAATATTTCTTGAGTGTCTACCTTTCTTAAAGTAATAAAGCATAATGTACTGAAAATGTGTATTTTCTTTCATCTTCAATATTAAAATGGCTACAGAAAAATTCACCAATTCTGATAAGCTTTTTTTAATGCTGGCTTATATGACAGCTGTCACAATACAATCTGACAAAATTGTTTTGAATAAAGTTAAAGACAACTAAGCATTACTAGAGGCATCTTACAGGAAAAACCAAATGAACTCATTGGCTAACTCAATACAAATACACACACACACACATACACATCATTTTTTTTTCCTAAGAAAAGTCAGGCATATAGTTATCAATGACCCAATTAACAATGAATCCATATTTAATGTAGATGTTAGAAATGGTCAGAATTATCTAGCTAAATCCCATTATCTGAATTCTATCCCAGGAAGAAGTCCCTTTAATTTCAAAGAGGAATTTACTCCAAAGCAAAGGATATAAGAGCAGAGTAGATGAGGACTGGGGAAAAGTGTTTTATCTGTGATGATGGTGGTTGAGTCACATTCAACTGTACCTGGGTTGAAAAGAAAATAATAGTGCTGCGGCTTGTATTCCAGAAAGCAGGTCGAACTTGAAAACCAAAGTATAGTTGCTGTTACCAATATTGTTGTTAAAGAGACAAGAAGGAAGAGTCTTGAAAGAGATGTTCTGAGTGGTCTGCAAATGGGAAGAGAAGTGAGGTTGACGATGAAAACCAAGGCAGAGTTGATGGAATAACTAAATTGGAGGTTTAGGAGGCAGAGATGGATATGACAGCCTACACTTTAAATTGTGTAACTAGCCCTAGCTAGTGTGGCTCAGTTGGTTGGGCATTGTCCTGCAGAGGGAAGAGTCGCTGGTTTGATTCCTGGTCAGGGCACATGCCCGAGTTGTGGGTTAGGTGCCTGGTTGGAGCATGTATGAGAGGCTACTGACTGATGTTTCTTTCTTACACTGATGTTTCTCTCTCTTTCTCCCTCCCTCCTCCCCCCTCTAAAATAAATATATATTTAAAAAATGTATAACCATGCATAATAGTTGTGAGAGGTCAAATATAATTAGTTTTCAAGCTTTTTTTTGTAAGTCAGTTTTGAGTCTGTTTACAGCTCACTGTTATGGTATACAAAGTGTATCAGTTAGGATATAGGGTTAGCTACTGTAGCAAAGACATCTCAAACAGAGTGGCTTAGGAAAGCTAGGCTCTCTTCTCTAGCGGTGCAGAGGCCAGCAGTGAGTATGCTCTGTTCACAGTGGCATGGCGCTGCCAAATCAGTGTGTGGCTTCTGCCTCTGGATCACAGATGGCTGTTCTGCATCTAGCCACCTGCAGGCTAGCAGAGAGGGAAATGGCCAGGAAGTTCACCCACATTCCTCTCTAGTGCCATGACCTGGAAGTGGTATCTGCATTAGTTTGCAATGACTGTTGTAACAAGGTACCACATGAGATGGTTTAAACAACAGAAATGTCTTTTGTCTCTCAGTTCTGGAGGCCAGAAGTCTAAACTCAAGATGCTGGCAGGTTAGTTCCTTTTTAGGGTTGTGTGAGAAGAGTCTGTTCCAAGCCTCTCTTCTTGCCTTATGGATGACCATCTGCTCCTACACATCTCTTCACATCATTTCCCTATGTATCTCCCAGTGTCTGAGTTTCCTCTATTCATCAGTTACCAGTGATATTGGATAGGGCCTGTCTTAATAATCTCACTTTGACTTGATTACCTTCGTAAAGATCCTATCTCCAAATAAGTATACATTCTGGGGTAGTGGCGATTAGGACTTCAACATACGCGTTTGTGAGTGACACAGTTCAGCCCACCATGGCATCCCTTACTCTGCTCACATTTGATTGCTTAAACTTAGTTCAGGGCCACACCCAACTGCAAGGGAGCCTGAGAAATAGACTTTTCATGTGGGCAGCTGTTTGCCTAGCTACAGTGGAGGAGAAGGAAATTAACTAGAGAGCAGAGACTAGAGAGTCTCTGCCAACCAGCCGTTCTCCACACGGTCCACTTTCCCGAACTGTGAAGTGAAAGAGGCTGTTGCATTGGAAGGTTGAATTGTGTGCTGGGCAGTGACCGTGTTTGTTCTGGGCACCATTCATTCCTTACACCTACCATGGTGACTGATAACGTAGGGGTTCCCCAAATTTTTGTCATCAGACTAAAGGACTCAAGTAGCCTCAGTGCCCTGACAGGAAATTGATCTCCCTCGTTACCCTTAGCACTCATTAAGGGTTCACAAACGTGCGTGTTTAGATTCCCCAAAGGCACAGCCCAATTCTACTGGATCGCTCGATGGTCAAGGGGAGATAGAGAATAAAGAATCCATAGAGAGCCTTTATTTGTATTTCTGCCACATTTTGCTTCTAATTTTAAAGTTCTTAATCCATATGCTAGAGAAGGCAGAGGAGTTTGGGCAGGAAGGCTTGGTGGAGGCTGTGGGAGTGGTGGTGACTAAGTGACAGGGGCCTTTTGGTGATTTTTTATGGGATTCTATTCTTGGCTCCCTATTCTTTCTCCACGGACTCTGCCTAGGCTATCTCATTCTTGTTCATGGCTTTAGCCAGAGTTCTGGTGACTTTCTACTTGTGTCTTTATCTCTGACCTCCATGACCTTCATATTCATATGTCCAGTCATCTCTTGGATTGATCCATTCACTTGTCCTCCATGTTCCTCAAGTTAATCTAAAATGAAATTAATGCCCTGGCTGGTGTAGCTCAGTGGATTGAATGTGGGCTTCAAACCAAAGGGTCGCCAGTTTGATTCCCAGTCAGGGCACATGCCTGGGTTGCAGGCCAGGTCCCCAGTGGGGGCCAGTGAGAGGCAACCACACATTGATGTTTCTCTCTTTCTCTCTCTTTTTCTCCCTTCCTTCCCCTTTCTCTAAAAGTAAATAATAAAACCTTAAAAAAATGAAATTAACAATCTTACTTGCTTCCTCACACCTCTCCAAATTCTCCTGTATATTCATCTTAGCTGTAAAACCCACCAGTTATTCATTCAATGAATATATTTTTTGGAATATTTTCTATGAATCAGGCAATATTCCAGGTACTGGAAATGTAGAATAGTCACTGCTCTCGTGAAATTCATGGGTTAGTAGGGTGGGGAGTGAAGAACAATACTAAAAATACACATGGTGATTAATACTGTGAATACTATATTTATAGAAAATAACAGGGGGATATACTTTTGATACAGAGTGGCAGAGAAAGCACTCCTGAAGAGCCAACAGTTCAAATGATGACAAAAGGAGCAAGTCATAGGGGTGAGGAAGTTCTGGGGAGAAGCAGCGTCATGTATAAAGACCCTGTGATCAGAAATGGTCGTGTCATGTTTGTGAACTGAAAGAGGCCCAAAGGGCTGCTGTGTTAGAAGGTTGAGAGGGAGAACAGTTTGATGTCTGGTTGGAGAGACAGGCAGGAACACGTCATAAGGGCTCTTAACCTTGGACATGCTAAGTTCGAGATGTGTGAGAGATATGCAAGTGTGGACATTGAGTAAACAGTTGGATGTCTAAATCTGTAATTAGAGGAGAAGTTTGAGTGTACTGTTTCGGAATTTATCAGAATATGATGATATGGAAAGACACGGTAATGAATTTGATTATCTACATTCAAACAGAAGTAAAAGGGAATAAGTTTTAAGGAACTCATCATTTATGGGTCAGATGAAGGGAATTAACCAGAGGAGATGGAGAAAAAGCACCCAGTGAAGTTAAAGGAAGAGCAGGAAAAGATAGTAGAAGAGGAGAATTACTAACAACACATACTTTGTGGCCCTCAAGCTTACGTATTTTGTCACTCTTTCCCATTAAGTTTAGGGCAATAGAATAAACCTGTTTTGTGACTAGAATCCACTCTTTGGGTTTATGGGTAGGCTTTTTAAATACATGAGGGAATATCCACATAGTCATGTGATGGGAACCAGATGTAGTCTTGGGGACCTTCTCGCTGGTGAGTTAATGGGTAAGGTGCTAGTATAGACAGAAATTCTCTCTGGGATGGGTATGGACAAAGGGAAGCCATCCATGTGTAGAGAGTGGAAAGTGTTCTGTAGAGAGAAGGCTGGATGGTCATCAGCTCAGTTCTCACTGACCTCTGGGCACTCAAGCACTGCTCCTTGCTGTGGTCTAGTAGGTTCACTCTCCTCTCCCATTGCTTCCAGGATTTTGGGCCTCTCTCTTCTCAGCAGTTTCCCAGATTTCAGCCCCACCCTTCTGTGGGTTTCACTGATAGCAATCTCTCCTTTGCTTCTGTACCTTTCCACCAGTTACTTGTGCTTCCTCATCCCATGCCTTTATACCCCAACACCTCAGAACCTGCTTTCTTCTTAATTATTATGGCCCATTAAACTCAGAACCAGAGCAAATGAAGGTATGGTTTTCCTTTCCATGTAGAACAGGGAGCCTAGACTTGCAATCTCCCCCAGGAAGAGAGGGGAAGCATTCATACTTTATCCCTTTCGTGCAGTACAAAACAATCGGGGAAAGAAAAACACCACAGCAGAATGGTTAAGTTCCCATATTTACACAGGCGGAAACTTTCACCGAAACAGCAGGATGTTTTCAGAGAAGGGAATGTGTCAAACACTAATGAGAGGTCAAGTGATATCTCATTCACTTCCTTTGGATTTGCCACATGAAGACTTCAGTGACCTTGTTGAGAGAAGTGTCCTTGAATGGTGGAAGCAGAGGACAGATTGGGATCCTTCAAAGATGAGTGGAGTGTAGCTTCCTCTCACACATATATAGAAAGTGGGCTTGTCCTGTCCCAGAGACCAAGGCGAATCACCCTGTGGTCCACATGTGTTTTACATGCATGTGAATCAATAATAAAAATAAAAGGGTGAGTGAAGGAGAGGGAAAAAAATAAATGGGAGAAGTTCCACGCAGCGGTTGTGGTCATGAATCAGCTTGATTGTGTGTCTGGTAACTTAAGTTCTTCACTTGTAGGCACGCCAGATAGTTGGTATCATCTGGGGTTAAGATGATTTTTTAAATTTCAATTTGAGACAACTGCCCATTTACATGCAGGTCTACAAAAAAATACAAGAAGATGCTGTGTAAGGATGAAGGTCTGGATAGGCGTGGATAACCAAAGGAGAGAGCTGGACAGGGCTGAGTGTGTGACCAAAGCAGTGGTTTTCACTAGTGGAACAAGGACTCTAAACTGGACCTGCAGAAAAGTGAAAAGTGCAGAGAGAAGTCAGTGGGCAGTGAGAGGAGGAGGCGGTGTGTGAAAGGCTGGGTGTTCTGGTGCATCAAGAGGACTGAACAAATATTCTAGAAGCAGGACTGGAGGGAATTGAAAGAACAGATGATGGTAAGAAAGAATTCTGATTGAAATTTCCACCCATGACAAGGGATGACTATTGTGCAGGTGGCCAAGGTGGAAGGGAGAAAGGTCACTGGACATAAGGAGGTCAAGGGAACACGAGGCTAGAAAGTTTGAGGGATCAACCAGAGGGAGCACCTGTCATCCAAGTCAGAATATGGAAAGTTATTTTAGAACTTTCCTTTTCCTTCTATGTCCAAATTTATCAGGATTTTGTCTCCTCACTATTTCTTGCTTCTGATCCATTTTCTCCATACCCACCACCTGGGCCCAGTTTCGCTCTTCCCTGGAGTAACTTGTTCTCCTCTTGTCAAGCTTCTTTCTTATATGTATCAGTCACCTTCCTTCTTATATGTGTCAGGCACCAGCATGATGACCCTTATGGCCCTCATGACCATGACCCACCAGACAAAGCCCCAGTTTTGTATTCCCCACAAGGACCCGCAGGAGCTGGCCCTGCCTTCCCTTGCTCCCTACCCGGTAAGGCGGGGCTGTTTGGAGGTGCCCACACATCTACTTGCCTTTTACCTTCTCCTTAGTTTGTCCAATTCTAACTCGGCTTCCATTGCAAGTCTACATCCTCTAAAAAGCTCTGCCTTAGCTCTCAGCTGTGTCAAGTACATTTCCATCCTTTGTTCTAACTAAGAGAGAGTCCCCAGTACAGCTCTCCCTGTGGTGGAAAGCACTCCTGCATCACAGTGGAAATGCGTGTTTATGTGTCTGTCCTAAGGAGACTGTAATCTTGGCACAGGCAGAAAACGTGTCTCATTCACAGTGGTCTGAACCCAAGTAAAATGACCTCTATCTACACTGAGGTCTCTCACCCTCGATACTACTGACATTTGGGGCTGGATGATTCTGTTGCTGGGCTTGTCCTCTGCAGTGCAGGGTGTCGAACAGCATCCCTGGCCTCTACTTACGAGATGTGGGTAGCACCCTGAGTTGCAAAAACCAAAAATGTCTTCAGCCACCAAATGTTCCTTCATGGACGAAATTAGCCCTGGTTCAGAATCTCTGGTCAGTATTCGAAATACCCAGGAGGCACCGTCCCAAAGAGGAACGAGAGTAGGCCTGTTCTAAGGGCCACAGCCAAGTCTGTGTGTGAACATAGTCACCTTCGCATTTTTGCACCTTTGCCTTATGTTCCTCAATCTCATCTGTGGTTTCATAAAGGCTAACATTTATTCAAAAATCCTTGCTGGGCTTTTTTTAAAACAAAATAATCCTTTAAAAAGCCATTTGCACTGAAAGACTGTGTCAGGAAGTTTATAATATCCTCGAAATGCCACTAAGAGGAAACTGCGCTTGAGAACAAACATCTGTTGGCGCTTTTGAAGCTGCGTCAGCCCTCAGGGGTTCGCACTGGGTTTGGCAAGAACAAGTCTTCAGCGTCTTTCAAGTTTCGCAAAAGATGCTGTGAGATCTTTTGTCTCTGTCTTCTTCTTTTTTGACTTAAATGCTTAATTGGGAGAATTATGCCCCTTAATTCAGTAATGCAGTGAAAGAGTTGCAAATCATTTCAAAGGATTCATGGAGTAACATGGTGTATTAAGGCACAGCTGGATCTTTTTAGTGAGAGAAATAATAAGTTATTTCCGGGCCCATGGATAATATATCTCTTCTTGTTCGACTGTGCTCATTGACACAACATGCTCTGTAATAAATGTCAGCTACCAGCTGGTATAAAGGGTGGACCTTCCGTCTGACGGTGCCCCTCGCCTTGGCTTCTTCAGCCCCTCCCTTCGATGCAGGCTGGCTGAGTCTCCTCTGCTTGCCCAGGGACCTCTCCTTGGAAGATTATCCTGTTAGGTAGAAGGGGAGCTGTGGTTACCATCACTGCATGGTTAAATAGTCGACGTGGTGTGTGACATTGGTGGGAATTCATGTATGGACGTGGCTGTATTTCAGAAAATATTTTGAGTTAGAGTGGCCCCTTGTTTTTCATTTTTAATGACCTAAAAGAACTATGAGGTAAGACTGATGCTTTTCTGCCTAAGCAGTGAGTTGGTGTTTTTCTGTATGTTTAAAGAATTCAGAAATAGGGAACTGTCTTGGCTGGCGATACCTAGGGCCAGGAAAATAAAATTGGGTTTTCCAGAATTTCTCTCGCTAGGATTTCATCTTTGGCACCATTTGAAGTTGTTTTAAAGAGGCGTTCTGAAAAAAGAGAGTAGTACCATCCATACGGGGGCCACATGCATGCCCAAAGGGAGCACAGGTAAGGCTCGGCAGGAGAGGCCAAGTTTGTGTGTGTGTGTGTGTGTGTGCGTGTGTGTTTTCTGTGTGAAGGTCATCATGGGTGGGCCTCACCTAAGCAGGGAACAGTGCCTTTTGAAGACAAAGTGGTGAGGAAAGTGAAGTTGAGAGAGTGTGCCAGGGAATAAAAGAGAGGGAGTCAGAGCCCCGCCCATGCCCAGGGTTCTGTGACTTTGGCGAATTGTTTAACTTTTTTGAGTGTTGGTTTCTCATCTGTGAAATAGAGAAAGAGCTGTCCTGTGAGACCCTGTGGGGATGACACAAGCCAGTGTGAGTCGATGGCCAGGCACAGTGCTCATGACGGCAGGACCTGGCTTCGCATCACAAGCAGGCCTGTGCTGCGTTACCTCTGCAGTCTGGGGGGATCTCAGCTGGACCTCAGAGGCACTGGTTTGCTTTAAAAAATTTACAGGCGGCTTGTGCATTTGACTGAAGGAGAAGGAAGGTCGTTTGGGGCCATGAAGGTGTGGAGTGGTGGGAGGGAAGGAGGTTGAGGTGGAAGCAGATCGGTCAGGAAGCATCTTGGCCCTGCTCGCTGTCCGGCTGGTCAGAGGGAGCAGCAGCCGTTCCTGGGGCTCCAGAGGACACTGGGCAGGGAAGGCCTGTGCCTGTGGTACAGTGATGTGCAGGTTGCCCCTGGCCCATGCAGTGTTTTTATTCAAATTAGGTGCCTTTGTTCAGGTTAGGAATAGGTGCCCATCCTCTGCAGGGATATCAACCCCCCGGAGGGCGGAGCGGGGGCACTGAGCTTCCCAAGCAGAGCCAACAGGCATTTCTGCTCTTACCACCATCCCCTAGGCTGGGTTTCCCTGTGCAGCCTGCATAACTGCTTGTGGAGGATGTAGTGTCCCAGCCCACCTGGCGAGGCTTCTTGGTGAGTGCAAGAACCATGCTGCGGGGGGACCTCCCCAAATACATGGTGTGGACGATTCCATTTCCCCTACTGGGTATATGGGCGCTGCACAATTTTAAGGGGCTGCATTCCTTGAAGAGGTGGGACTTCCTTAAGGGTGCTCCTGCTTGCTTCCTTTTACTACTATCCCCAAGCAGGATGAGCCTGGTGCGGGTGAGGCAGCTGTCCTGCCTCTGGCAGTGGGGGCTGAGTTTATGCTGCACGTCTCAGGTTATTGTCCAAGGTGGGTGAAGTGACACAGCGGCCCAACTTGGGAGAGGAAGAGGAACTCCCTTGGGCATGTGCATGCCTGCCTGACAAGTGGGACGCTTGCAGGAGAAACCTGCCCTGGCCTTTCCCTGGCCTGTGGGCACACACTCTTTGTCTGTGACTGTGGGACATTCACTGAAAGGAGAGCCCCTGACCACTCACAGGGGAGTTTGGGCAGTTGATGGCCTCAGCTGTCATGTAGTTCTGGACTTTTCTTAGGTGGCGCAGTTACTCATTCTCTGTACACCCAGGTGGGCTTCAAACATGACTCAATTGTTACTAAGTGATGACCCAGGTCCATGAGTTAAGCTGGAGTCTGTTGCTCTTCCAGTGAAATGTGAGTGGTCATTTAACTGGATTTCAAAGCAGGAGAAGTGGGCGGTATCTCAGGAGCTGCCAGGCACTTCCCAATTTGGGAAACTGAATCCAGGAAAAAACCAGTGCTTTGCCTGCAGTAACATGATTAATAATGGGTGGAATCTGGCCAGAGCTGTAGTTTCTCCCCCAAATAAGTGTTCTTTCTATAACGTTCTCTACCAAATAGGAGAAAAAAAATCCTTCCGAGTGTGATAGTTGTTTGTGGGGTTTTTTGGTGATAGCTTTTTTGAGGTATAATTTATATACTGTGAAATTCACTTGCCTTAAGTGTCCAACTCGGTGAATTTTAGTAAATTTCCCTAGATGGCAGCTAGACCACAATGCAATGTTGGAACATGTCGATGCCCTGAGAAGACCCCACATGCCCATTTGCAGAGACTCTGTCTCCGCCTCCCTCTCTCAGCTCTAAGCAACTACTAGCCCTGTTTCTATAGGTTCACCCTATTTTTAAGACAGACATTCATTGAATCATGTAGCATATAGCCTGATTTCATTCACTGAGTGTAACACGTTTCAGGTTCATCTGTGTTGTAGCATGTATCTGTACTTCATTCCTTTTTATAACGAAATAGCACTTCATTGGATGGATATAATACCTTTTGCTGCCAAATGCCCATTGACTGGCAAGTGGATATTGTTTCCACTTTTTTGCCTGTTATTAATAATGCTGCTGTGCACATTTGTGCTCAAGTCTTTGTGTTGATGTATCAAGAGATTCTTTTACAGTGAATTTGCAAAATGTTCCAAAGAGAGTTTATTATGATGTCAAAAACAGCACCCTACACAATGTCCTTTTTTTCCACTTTTAGTCTAAAATCTGTTACACAATTATAATAGAGAGATGAGTTTCAGAATTATCAGTGGCATCATTAACATCATTAGCATCATTGCCAACAGCCTTTATTAGGCTCTAATTCTTCCTAATACTTGGGAAGGTTAGGCGATTGTTTTTTCCTCTAGACTAAAATTTTTTGCTATTAATTTTTACTCTCTCCTATTTCCTTCTGAAAGGAAGATTAAGTGGTTTTTTTTATTCTCAGAAATGGTGAGAGTTTTGATTAGAGAAGGTGGTAAATGTGCAAGCTTCAGCTATGCTGCTTTCAAAGTCCCCTCTGTGCTATAGGAGCAGCCTCTGAGAGTCCCCTCATCACTCCCGGTGCTCCTGACATTGGGTTACTTGTGGTGGCAGCTGTTCTGTGCCTTGCAGGGAAAGGTAGCAGCATTCCAGCCCAGTACCCACTGAGTGCCAGTAGTAAACCTCCCAGTGCCCAGATATTTCTAGATGTCCCCCGGGGAGGAGGCATTATGGGGCCCTTGGAATCAGAGCTTAGGAGACAGCTGTGAAACCCCCTCCTGCATGGCCAGCCAAGCCTCCCTCTGCCCCAGGAGGATCCCAGGAGGGTGCTGAAGTCTCTGAGACTAGGCAGTGTATAAATGGAACCATGTTACCCCGTGACTGCAGCAGCATTAGCTTCATTTAAAATACAGTGTCTGCCAACTAAGAGAGGAGAGTCTTGTGAAAAGATGCATGTTTAGGCTGGGAGGAGACTGTTGTGGGAAACAAGTAGATGAAAACATGACAGCCTGAAGGGGAAATAACTTTTCACTTAACTCTGATTTGAAGTCAAGTGCTGCTTGAGTCCAAAACGGCCGCCCACCAGATGGCCCAGTCTGTCACTTGGCAAGGAGCTGGTGCTGTGTCTCTCTGGCAAAGGAACACTTTGATCTTTTGCAGAAAAGAACAGTTTTCCACACACACAAGTTCTCGTATATGTTTTCAAAAGACAGTTTTTAAAGGGTACTATGGCCATTCCCTAGTTTGGGCTTAGGGGGGAGCCCTGAATATTTCCATAGAAGGGGGAAATTTGGGGCTTCTCATTTGCAGGGCCAACAGCTATACCAGTTTTCAGGGACTGAGAAGTTTCCCAGGACACAAGACTTTCAGTGCTGTAACCATGACGGTTGGTCACCTGACTCAGAAGAGGCAGTAGGCTGCATTTAGTCCTCTCTGTGACCATGGCTGGCCCTATCATTTTGAAGAGTCCCCTCCCTACCTTGAAGCTGGACGTTCTTCTCATGGAGGGCATGGGTGGTCACACATACCTGTGACCCTGGCTGGGGCTGGCACATGAGCGGGCAATGGGGTGGGTGGTGAGTCACTGAGAAGAGTTTGTCCAGGATTATGGAAGACACATCATCAGTCCAGTGAGCACTGGGGTATCCACTGTGCAGCCTTGTCAAAGCCGTGTCATCCTTCTATTGAAATACTTAACCTACAATCATGAAACATTTGTGATGTCTTTATCAGTGTGTCTAGCACACCCCATGGTTGACTCCTTGCTGTGTAAAGGTGACACTGGCTCTTAAGGAGTAACCCTGAGTTTCTGGCAGCCCCTCAGATCTCTGTTGGGGTGTATTTATCCACCTGCCTGCAGTCAGCTTACAGGGATCCCAGGAAACGGACAGCACTCAGAGGGTTTGGACACTGGGGCAGGAGCAGGAAATACTGGGTTGGCCAAAATGTTCGTTTTTTTTTCTGTAAAATAAAAGGCACATTTTTCACTTTCACCAATAACATTATTGACTTGGGTATTTTGAATATGTTGGCAATCTCTCGTATACTAGAATGTGGATTGTTTTTCAATTAACATCTCAATTTAATCACTATCAACTTCAATGGATCTACCCAACCATGGAGCGTTGTCCACCAAGAAATCTCCAGCACGAAGCCACTTTTGACACTTTCCATCAGCTACAGCATCTTCTCCATATACTTGTGCAAATCTTTTTTTTTGCATTTCAGTTATGTTTTTACCTTTTTGAAATAGTAAAGCACAGTATGCCAAAAATTTCATGTATTTTCTTCCATCTTCAATATTAAAATGGCTACACGAAAAATTTACCAACTTTGATAAGTGTTTTTTAATGCACCCTGATATAACAGCTGTCACTATCAATCTAACAAAATTATTTCAAATGAAGTTAAAGATAACTAAATGCTACTAGAGCCATCTTATAGAAGAAAAAATCAACGAACTTTTTGGCAAACCCAATATCTGGAGTGGTTGATTGCAACCTTTCTGACCAGGGGACCCTTTGAGAATGAGATGCCAGCTGTGGATCCTGTCCCCACAAAATGACAGTATTTATGGTTACCCCAACTCTGGCACACAAGTTCAAGTTTTCCTCCTGATGCTCACCCTTGGTCTTCTGCATACAGGAATCGAATAAGGACCCTGACCCAGAGCTTGAGAACTCTGCAGGCAGAACAGGAGTCCCAAATGTGGCACTCCTGAGAGCACAGCAAAAACCAGAAAGGAAGAACTTGAAGGAAGAGGCTGAACCTGAAGAAAGTGTTTCTACCTTACCTGGGGTGGGTCCTCCAATGGCTGAATGTAACCAGGGAAGAGAGGATTCCTCATGGATGCCTAGAGCAGTTGTACCTTCTGAGTCCTGAAGGTGCTGTCTGAAATCCTCCAGGGGACCCTGTGTCCCAGTCTTGGCTACTTGTTTCTCTTGGAGAAATAAGGCAATGAAGGCTTGATATTGAGGAGCTCAGAATAGGGGGAGACATGCATGTTGAACACTCACTATGTGCTAGTCATGGTGCTAAGCCCTTTTCATGCTACAGAGCTTTTAGCTTTTGAGGCCATTATGTTTTTCTTCAGCCCCAAAAGGGGGAAAATCTCCTATACATGGAGTTGTCCTAGCTGTCAAAGCCAAGGACACTTGACAATGATGTAGGTGAAGTGCATGTACCTTCAGGTTTCATGTGGACATGAAGAAGTGCCAGGTTATAAATTGCTTCTAGCTAATGGACATGCTTTAAAATTTTTAAATGCCAAGTATTTCATTATTATATTATTGAGTAGAAATAGAATGGTTGCAGCCTAGACACTATACAAAGAAAGATCCTCTTCAATGCAGAGGGGTTTAAAATTAGCTGCAACATCGGGATCATTCTTTCTCCCTTCATGTGGTTATTAAAGAAAAACAAAAGACCTTACTTACATTTCAAAGCATGATATGACATCCTTTGAGACTATTTGAGGTATACAATCATTTGGACTTTTAAAAAACTATTTTAGTAAAGATTTTTGTCTCAGAAAAGATTACTTAGAATAATCTTTGTGTAAATCAACATTCAGTTTCTAAAGTTGAAAATTTTTTTGCTCAAGCTGTTTAATGATGAATTTAAACTAATAAATTTAGTAATTTTGACATAAAAATAAGAATAGCTACTTGTGCTTCTTCATGAGTACTTATTTAGTTGAATCATAAGTTAAACAAATGGGATTCAACTAAACAGTCAAGAAACTTAGAAACTGAACTAAATTCCCTTATGCATTTGAAAACTCTATTCTCAAAAATTTAATATATCTGAACACTTCATATTCCTGACTGAATAGACTTACATGCAAATTCCTTTTAAGCACTTAACTCAGCTCTTACACATGTAAGGTATGATTTGTTATATTTGTTATGTTGTATAACATAACAAATATAACAAATCAAGTTGTCTTACAACATCAAACACAATTTCTCTTAACTCCTTTCAAACAAAAACCACAAGTTTTCTATCAACTAAAGGCTTCTAATCAAACCCCAATATGTCACCTGCTCAAATGTGCTAAAATCCCATGGGTGTATCACGTGATTTTAAATGACACAGATTTTTTAAAGACAATGATTACATAGTTCATTCCTAAATTCAACACAGAAATATTAATATTGTGGGTTAGATTTGCTTCATTATCTCTGATTTTTTTTTGCCCCTTTCCGATTACAAAGTTATTTAATCATCTGGGGCAGCCAACTTACAGCCAAGGATTGGTTCTGAAATGTGGTTTGAGATCCAGGTTACGGTCCCACATCTGAACCCAGACGGAGGATCTGGGCAGCATGTCCCGAAAGATCTGTTCACAGGGTGATAGAACTTCTCAAGGCCTCACTTTTCGTGCCTTCTAATGTTTTATGCTGTCTTCCTACCCACTGTTCAAAATTAGCAACCTAATAATTCACGGCCATTAATTCCGAGACTTGTATTGATAAGACCCCAGTATCCTCAGGGTTGCATCTGGTTTCTGTTCTGCCTGACCACATTCTGCATCCCAGGGCAAAGGTTTCATCATCCCAAGACTGCAGGCTTGATGATGCCCTTGACTGAGAACTGCAGCAGAAAGCCTGCACTGCAGGTGCATATTGGGTATTTGGGTTCTTTTATTGCATCTTCCAAGGACTGCTTTATTATTATACCCTCAGAAACTAATACCCTCCTCCATCTGTCCTCAAGGTTTCCCCATTTGTGGTATTTGGTTTCCTTTGAAGTGATCAAAGCTTAGTTTTCTCTTTGTTACTTGAGTTAAAAGAACTACCTTTTTACTGGTTATTCCATAACAGCACAGATAGTATTGAGTTGTTTTGAAAACAAAAATCCCCTAACATGAGTGTCTCACTCCCTTTTATCTTTACTTACCATCTTCCTTTGTCTCCTATTACTCGCCCCTAAAAAAATCTACAAAGGACAAAAGTGTCTCCATTATTTGGATTAGTCCTGTCTTTTTCAGGACTTTAGTCTGCTGGGTGTGTCCTTTGCAGAGTTCTCAGTGGCCTTGATGTTCCACTTGTGGATGGGCTAGAGGAAAGTCTTCCCACAAGGGTTCTCCCTTCCATGCTCTGCCTTCCCTAGCAGCATGGCTAAGAAATCTGGGCTGCTTACTTTTCACTGTGGGATCCTCTTCACTTCCAAGAGCATACACTTGGATTTGAGGTAAAATGAACATTTTGATCTGGATATCATCAGTTTACAGATGAAACATGAAACTGGGTGGAGGAATAAAGGTCATACTAGGGGCCTCTTCTTTTGCCCAATGAATTCTATTTTTTACCTTCCAAAGTGGAAGTCAAGACTCACACAGATCTTTTTTTTCCATACACGTAACCACTCTCACTGTGAGATTGATGATCGCTGCCATGTTTCTTCCCCAGCTGTCAAGCAGGAAGAGTCATTTAGGAACTTCCCAGAGACGTAGTACTGACACCTGAGCGAAGAAATATGGGCTCGCCAACATTCACGCTCACTTTTGAATTTTTTATCCTTTTGGAATAAAATGCCTGTTGTCAGTAGCTGCAGTGCAAATCATTTTTCCACTTCAAAAGTCTGGTTGATTGTTGCCAATGTTTGCAACCCAATTCAAGATGGTTAGACATTTTAAATACATAACTAAAATCTACTTGCTCCAGAAGTGAAGTCACCCAACTCGGGTCCTTATATTTGTAAGCTTCTAGGTTGCACAGAAGGGTTCTATCTATGTCTATGACCCTGATACTGAATGGGCCTTTAAAATGGCAGGGGGCCACCATCTCTTAAAAATGACTATTTGTGAATATAAATGTTTATGCATGTATACATATTTATCTATAGATATACACATACATGTATGAAACTCTTAAATTATACTTTATATCTAAAAGCAAATATCAATTTTTATATCTTCATATACAAAAATATAAGTATATAATACAAAAAATACTTAGATGAAGGCAGGAATAAAGATAATGATACCAACATAGTTAAATAGTATTCCAAATAGTCTGCAAATTGGTGGCAAGCATGTGATTGAAATGCACCTTCCAAGAGATGATGTCTGATGTTTGCTGCTGATCAGGAAGCAGCCAGCACGGCTGGCATCACCCATGTGCAGGTGGGCTTCGTCCTGGCTGTCACATGGATGCTGTATCAGTGAGTCACAGGTGCGTTTGCAACTACATGCTTGAGTTTACCCAACATTTAAAGTGTCTCCAAAATTTACATAAATTTGGCATTTAAAGGAAAGGTTATTAAATAAACAAAGGGCCATCAAAGACAGAGCTGTATAAATGTGTTATTGGTAGAGCAAATATTGTTCTGGGTAGAATAAGTATACTCTCTAATTTCTTGCAAAGTGACCACCAAAAGTTTAATGACAGATTATCATATTTGTTCAAAGCAGTCACTGCTCACTCTACTGGACCCCCCATACAAGGCCCCTCCTTCCTGCATCTGCCTGCAGGAGGAGCACGCTCCACGGCCCAGCCCCATCACACTGGACCGTGTGAATTCCCTCGGTCAGTGGCATGTGAGCACAGTGATGTATATACTTCTGAGCAGAAGCCTGGGAGCCCTCAGGCCCTTCTCCTGTTCCCTTTCCTCTGCTGTGAGAGTGGTGTGTCTCTGACAGGGGATGTTTCCTCAGCCCAGACCCCAGAATGAGGGCCCATGGAGCAGAGCCACAGCCAACCTACAAAGCACATGGAACCCCGGGGTTCGGGTAGTGTTTGTTACTGCAGCATAACTTATCAAAAGCTGACTAATAGAGGAACCTAAGAAAAGATGTAGGTGAAAATGAATTACTGCTGATATACACGCAGGATTGCCTGGTACAGAGCGACCAAGGCAGGAGAAACGGATCCCTGAGGACAGAATAAAGGTGCTCAGTAAGGAGAGGCGGGGTTGTTAAATACACGTGTCTTTTACACAGACTGTCATCAAGGTGTCCTGCTGGAACCTAATTTAAGAATTATTTTTCTCAGTCATTTGAGAGCAGTGTGCCTTACAATCAGTGTAGTCTTAGAAACAATTCTGGTTCCGCTGAGAGGGGCCATGTTTGTTCGGGGCAGGGGGGAGCATCCCAGCCTGCTCACGCACTGAATCACTTGTGACTATTTCTCAAGCATTTTCATCTAGAAATCTGTCAAAGAATTTATTTATTTTGATTAATGAAGAAGAGGAGTATGCATATGTATATCCTCCAAATAAGGAATAAATTTTGCCATTTTTCTAAGCAGAAGTTAGATTGTTCCCAGAGGGGAAGATCTAAGGCTGCCCCTGGTTTCCTCGCTTTTGAAGTCACTACTTTGTATCAAATGCCCAGGAGGGAGCTCTCCCAGCTCTGGGTTGATGCTCCTTTTTCTTACCTGGATGGGAATTCTTTTAAATCAATGGATAAGTTACTAAGGGAGTGTGGGGAGAGTGGGACAAAGGAGTAGCGTCCTCCAGCTCATTTTCGTTCTGTGTGCTTTAGAATAGGAGGGGAGAGGTGTTATTATTATGAATGATACAGATAAGAAGGTACCCAGTGTGCACATGTGAGTGTGTAAATGCTCACCCTGTCTACCCATAGCCCTTGTTATGTAGTGGGCAGGCAACAATTAATTTGAGACCATACTTATATTTTTCTTTTCCTCTTAATTTTGTGTCTACATTATGAATAAAATTTACATAGAAAATGTATTCCAGGCTTAGAACATAAAACATTTTTATTTTTACTTACAACCTCCACTCTGCATTGTTTTCTAAAATACCCTGTCTAATCGCTTCTGGTGAGCTAAATGTCGTTCAGCTGAACTCAGCCCACATGCTACCCAAGACACCGCATTTCTCTCAGAGATGAAAGGCAAGGCAAATAGGACTGTAATTATATTTCCATTTGGCTTCCTATCGCCTCCTTATTCTTATTTTAAAAAAAAAGATTTTAATAAATGTTTCTCTCACTCACCTGTTAGAAACTCTTTAAATTTCAAGAATTAACTCTTGGAAATTTTCAGGTCAAAAATAAGAGCCAGACTTGGTGAGTGACAGCAAAATAACTGGATGGCAGCAGAGGTGACTTGGTGGCTCTGAGCCACGTTAGGGATGCAGAGCCGAGCAGCTGCCTACAGACCACTTCCATCGCCCCACCCTGACCCGCCCAAGTCGAGACAGCCAGCCATCCTTAAGCTGTCTACAGGGTGAACGGTCAGACGAAGTTCAGAAAATCAACTGATATGTTTGGACGGTGCAGGTAGCCAATTTAAGTTATGCAAGCTGCAGCTTAAACCCCAAATTTGGATTGAACATACAAATCTGTATCCATTTGAGTCTTTCACAAGAAACCATGAAGCTCTCTGGTCTATCCTAGTTCAGCTGCAGCATGAAGGGCTGCGTGAGGTGACCTTTTAGCTTTCTCTGTGTGCTGACCACCCTGTGACTCTCTTCCATCCTTGCCCTGGGCAGCGGTTGACAAGCCCTCGGCAGGCTCGCCGGGAGCCCAGAGCGGCAGAATCACTTGGGCTGCGCCACATTCAGCTTGACAGGCTACATAAAGCATCTGCCATCCAGGCAGGCTTGGTTGAATTGCTGTCATTCGCGAAGTCTAACTCAGAGTGCCACTCCATTCTGAGAAATCCGGGCCAGGAGCTCCGTCTTTAACAACCTGCGTGGCACACAGCGGGAGAAGCTTGCTCTTGCTTGGACACCTGCATCATTTGCTCAGGCGCAGACACTCTCAGGGGCCTCTCCTTCAGGTCGATTGTAAGGAGTTCTGACAGCGCCTCTTGCCAAGTTGCTGGAGAGGAGTAGCCTCAGGGTTGCTGAGTGCGCACGAGATGTTAGGTCCTGAATTGTCTGGGAAGAGAGTCAAGGAATAAATTACCAGATTTTGATATTTCTGAAGTGTCCCTGCCACTTGGTTCCTGAGCTCATAAGAAATAGTTAGTGGGGTCAGCAAACACGTGCAGCCAGGAGTGACAAGGCATTGCCGCCTCCCGAAGGGAAGGGGTTTCTTCTGCGGGACCACTCGTAGGAACTGAGCGTCTGTACTTCCGTCAGGCTGGGAAAAAATAGCACGTCAGGCTGGGAAAAAATAGCACGGCTATTCGGATACTTTTATGTGTCTTGGCTTTTAAGAATAAGGACAAAGGGGGGAAATGGAGACAAATTTATAAACACCATATAAAATGCAATGAATCCTATGTTGCCTTTCTTCTCCATATGTTCTCTTTTAAGCTTTTGAGTACTAAAACCAATTTTTTTCTTAAAAAACCAATGTGTATGCCTGTTAAGACTATACATTTCTGAGTATTATCATTGATGAGTAACTGATACATGCTCTCTGATGCTGACCTGCTTCCCAACTTTATCTCACCATTGTTTATTGACTGTGATAGCCTGCTAATGGCCTAGATGAGTGGAATTCAAAACGATCAGGGCAGAGTCTCTGCTTTTATGAAGTTCACTGAGGCCAAGTGGAGAAACATGCACCAAAGCAGATCATTAAATGCAAAGCCGTGAGTCTACACCTGAGGTGGAATTGCCAGCAACGAGCAGGAGTAATTTAGGGAACGATTCCTGCAGGAGGGTGAGAGCAAAGCAACAGGGTAAGAAATGGTGCGGCGGATGTGGAGGGAGTTCAGGTTAGCTGCAGCAAGAGAGTGCCATGGTCCTGGGTCACTTCGTACACCAAGGTGACAGCATTTGTCAAAGTCACACAGAAATTTATCAGCAAGTAAAGGAAAAATATACTGCAATGGAATGTTCACCTAGAGTCTTTGTCAAAGGCTCTCAAAGGTCTTAGGAAATACACTCCTAGTCACGGTGAGAGTGCAGAGCAACCTTTCTTCCTGGTACATAGGTCACTGCTGTCCTCCCTTAATCCAGGTTTCTGCCTCTCTTCCTAATTCCTAAGGATTTACTGCCTAGTTGTGTGTGAGCTAATATTATTAGTCTGCCCTTAGAAACTAGACCATTTACGTGTGACCCATCTGGGGGATACTCTAAAGTCAAGCCACTGATTATAAATAAGCAGAAGAGAATTAGGACAGTTGCTGCAGCATGGCTGGGGTCCTGGCTGGGGTCCTGGCTCGCTAACACTTTTTCATCTTTGGGTGTGCTTCATTGCTTCTTGTATTTTCAGTGCTCATGAAACTTTGGAGGATGGATGTAGGAACAACCAAATTCTGACTTTTACAGCCAATTCTAGCAAATGAGATGATGTTTCTCTTATGCAGCCTGCTGTGGAGGAGCATGGTGGTCTTGGAAAATCAGTAGATTGGGTTTTGAATCCTTAATCTGCCCAAAAGCTAGTGTTCACCCCTCAGAGCCCCCTTCTGTACCTGTAGGTGCACTCAGCCCCTTGGGCTGTTGGGACGACTGAATGGGATGGTTTAGTGAAATGTTGAACATTCGTCTCGGGAACTCTTAAATGTCAGAGCCCCTCTCAGGCAGGAATAAGATTTCATACTCGTGTATGGTAGCAACTGTAGTAGAGTTAGAGCTGAGATTTTCAAAAATGCTTTATCTGCAATTCAAAGACATGGGTGTTTATGGAACAGCTGCCCTATCTCAGGCACTGTGTGAGGCTCCAATAAATAAGGACAACGGATGGGAGTCCCTGTCCCCACACTGCAGAATATATTACACAGTCATCAAAAACATGGATTTAGAGCCCTGTTAGATGGCTGTAGGGGCTTCTACCAGATGTTATTGTGTGGGAAAAGCAAGATTCAGAGAAGGCACATAGGATATTTTATTTTTATAAAACAGCAACAAAACCCTCCCCTGAAGATGCACAATTACATGATGAGTATGAGCTTGCAAAATTGTGTGCAGGGATCTCTGAGTAATTAGAGGCATATGGAAGGATACATCTAGGTGTCAACATAGCTCACCTGTGGGGAAAGGACGTTGATGGAGAAATGGAGAGGAGGTGGTAGCCGGTGAAAATGGCATGTAGGGTAAGATCTCATTCAGATAAAACTGTGTGTGTATGTGTTTTCATAAAGAGACACATTCATTTATTGTTGTTGAATAAAATTTGGGCTCTTTAACATGAGAGACTGTTGTGGGTAAGTGGTGTATTCAAAAAAAACGTTGAAGTTATAAACTCCAGTATCCCAGATTGTGACTTTATTTGGAATAGGATCATCGCAGAACGAATGAGTTAGGCTAAGATGAGGTCATTCTGGAGTAGAGGGGCCCCCTAATCCAATATGACTGATGTCCTTATATGAAGTTGGCTACGTGAAGACAGACAGACACACACACACACACACACACACACACACACAGAATGCCATCTGAAGTTTGAGGCAGAGACCGGGGTGACGCTGGCAGAGCAGAGGCATGGCCCGTGTTGGTGACTCCCAGCAGATGGAAGAGGTAAGGGAGGCTCCTCCCCCTGGAGCCTTCGGAAAGCGCGTGGCCCTCCCACCCACACCTTGATCTTGGACGCTGCCTCCAGAACTGTGAGAGAATAAATTTCCATTGTTTTAAGCCCCAAAGTTTGTGAAACATTGTACTGGCAGCCCTGGGAAACTAATAGAGACAGAATTTTTGGTTCTGTTTTATAACTTGACTCTTTTATTTAGCAAAATATTATGAGCATCTTTCCAAGTCATTAAAGTTTCTGCTTCAATATCCAAGATTAAATTTTATTTCTACTCTGAAAGCATGACTGCATTTTGTATGGGGCAAATTGACCTTCTACAGTGAACTTGGAGCCCTTCTGCTCTAGTTGGCTTCTCAGGGGCAGGCTGGGGATCTGAGATGGGCCTTTTCACAGACACATAAGTGAAAGGTGGCAACTCTGCCCGGTTCCTACCGTCTGTTCTCATTTCTCTTTTGCCTGCGGTTGAGTGCCTGGCGCACTCCAGGCCTTTGCCAGGTACTGGGAGTACCACACGTGCCAAAGTGTTTGCGAGGTCTCGGAATGTGGATTTGTGGGAGACCTGGCCAGAATGCTGAGGCCCAGGCCTGGTCCAGGAGTCGTGGACCTGCAGGAGCCTGTGGGGCCTGGCAGAGCCCCGTGTGGACAGACCTGGGCCTCCTGACAGCCCGGGGTGGGGCTGGTCAAGGGCTCTTTCTTCCTAAGAGGAACCCCCAATAATCAAAAGTAAGTTTCTGGCTAGTCTGGTTGAAGAGATACTCAGAATCAAGCTTATACTTATTTATAGAAAAATTAAGAGCTAATATTCATGGATGCTCCTTCTGTGGCATAAAATGTTCAGTATCACTTATATTCTTTGTTTATTAACTTATTTAAACCTCATGCCCCAAATACTGTTACTCTCATTTTGCTGATGTAAAACTGAAGCACAGAGAGGCTTCAGCCACTTGCTCAGGGTCACAGAGCTAATAAAGAGATGGAAGTGGGATTTGAATGGAGGTAGTATGGAACCAGGGACTGGGTTCACCACCACACAGCACACTCAAGTGTTGAGTGGGTCCATAACTCATTAATTATGCAAGATTTAGTCCAAAATATGACCTTGGGAACTGAGGCCTGTCTTGGCTATGTGTGTTTTTTAGCAACATTCTGCCCTTTCTGATATGGTAACATATAGTTTTGGTCTTCATATTTTATAGCACTTAGGAATAACCAAGAGAAAAAAGAAAAAGTGAAATAATCTTATTTCATTAAAAACAAAATATTGGGCCCTGGCCGGTGTGGCTCAGTGGATTGAGTGCCAGCCTGTGAAGAGAAAGGTCACAGGTTCGATTCCCAGTCAGGGCGCGTGCCTGGGTTGCTGGCCAGATTCTCCAGTTGGGAGTGTGTTAGAGGCAACCAACTGATGTATCTCTCACTCATTGATCTTTCTCCCTCCCTTCCCCTCTCTCTAAGAAGTAAATAAAGAACATCTTAAGAAAACATATTGGGTTGGCCAAAAAGTTTGTTTTTTCCTGTAAAGTGGCTCTAGTAGCGTTAGTTGTCTTTAGCTTAATCTGAAACAATTTTGTTAGATTGTATTGTGACAGCTGTCATATCAGCATGGATTTTTTAAAAATCTTATCGAATTAGTGAATTTTTGTGCTGCAATTTTAATATTGAAGATAGAAGAAAATATGCAACATTTTTGGCATATTATGTTTTATTATTTCAACAAAGGTAAAAATAACTGAAACGCAAAAGAAGATGTATGCAGTATATGGAAAAGGTGCTGTGGCTGATTGGACATGTCAAAAGTGACTTTTTGGCCAATCCAATATTTTTACTCCAGAGGCAATCAGGCCAAAACCCCTACTCAGTAATCTGAAGTGTGGTCACATATGAGAAAGGATGTCCTGGTGAGGCAGGTCCAGAGATGATTAAGTAGCACTCAGGCCCCCACAGCTGAGTTCAGCGGCACACACTCCTGAGGCCATCTGGTTCTAGAAGGACGACTGGCTGGGGCCTCCTCCAGGCCAGGCAGGCAGCTGCAGTAGCCAAGGTGACCAGATGCTCTTAGGCTCGCTCCTGTTCCCAGGGCCAGCTTAGCCTGTTGACTATGTTGCCTTTCTTAATAGCGAAGGAGTTCAAGTTGAATCGTTGAGATTATCCTTCCAGAGGCTCGAGTGATATGATTTAAGTGCATGAGGGAACATACAACATTGTAACAATTCTTTAAAATAAAGGGGACCTAGGCTATGCAAGCATTTCAGTGGCGGGATTTAAAAGTTAATGAAGTACTCAGAAGCCAGTCGAGTGAAGACAAGGAGAAGGCAGTGGTGCTGCAGCAGTTTGTGAAGACAGGAGGCAGGCCCCTGTGCAGCCGTCTGGAGGAGAGGACAGGCACAGGCGCCTGCTATCTGTCAACTGCAACAACACTCACTAGAGAGTTAGGACTCTGACCTCCTTCCTGTCCAGGAGCTTCTGTTCTGCCCAGCTGTCCTCATTCTGAGAGATTTGTCCTGTTTTTTGTTGTTGTTGTTTTTATTGTAGCTTATTAGCCCTTTTGCCCCATCGGTTTCCAGATAAGATTCAATCCTTCTTTCGCCAGGGGATGTTTTTATAAGTAGAAATCTGTTTCCTTGACAATGTAACATTTAGTTCCAGCAGAAAGAAGATAAAAGGCTGATTGCCTTTAGAAGGGTTTTTAAGTCACTGATGAGAGGGACATGAATTCTAATACACATAACTTTTAGTCTCTGGTTAATATACTCATCGTGATGGAAAGACAGGGTCCCTGGCCCCTGGAAATGGAGCAGCAAATAGACCCCGACTTCTAAAGGCACATGGGGCTTGATCCAGACAGGCCTCTCTCTGACAGGCTCCGAGGTCCAAATGTTCAGGTCAATCTCGGCAAGATCAGGACTTACTGAGTGGGGCCTCCCATTCCTGCTCCGAGGTGCACACCCAGGAGAAATGAGCTTAATAGGAGCATCTGGTGTTGAAAGGGAAAGAGCAGAGTAGGGAGCATCTGTAAACTGGATCCTGAGCTGTTAGAGATGGAGTGCTCATTTGAAAATCTCCCAGAAACCAGCAAAGCTCAGCCCACTGATCCCGGGAGAAGAGGATAAGGAGAAATTATAACTTGCAGAAATTGGCCTTGCTTTCATCTCTGTAGACCATCACGGGGAGGGGAGCTCTGCTCTGGTCTGAATGTTTGTGTCCCCTGCCAAATTCACACCAGGAAAGGAAGAAATTCTACCTCAGAACTGCACCATTAACTCTCGTCTGAGTTTCCATCCTGCTGGGCTATACAAGTGTGTTAGCCAATCCTTTAAAATTGATGTCTTTATACATATGGGGTGGGCAAAAGTAGGTTTGCAGTTGTCCATATGGGAAATAATGCAATAATTAATAAGTAATACAAGAATAAACTCTGTTTCACATACAACTGTAAACTTACTTTTGCCCACCCCTGTATATGCCCTATTTAGAGTCTTTCATATTGGTTCTATTTCCCTGGAGGACCCTAACTGAGAAGAGTGTATTAAAGCTATGAGACTGGTTAAATTTGCCAAGGGAGTGGGTCTAGTTAGGGAAGAAGGGAGAGGCTCAGAGCCCTTCCTTCTGGCCTTGTAATGTTGGCACAGAAGGTTGTAGAGACAGAGAAGTGGCCCAGTGAGGCAGTGGGGACACTAACAGGTGTGAGGTGATGCATCAGTGAGGAGGGTTCCAGACATATCAGATGCAGTGCCCTGCCCAAGGGATGAGGGCGGGCTTCTTGATTCTGCAGCGCAGAGGTCCTAGGTGACCGTGACAGGAGCCTCCAGTGCAGGGGTGGAAGTGAAAGTAGGTGAGGGGGTGTTGGAGAGAAAGCCAGGGTAGGAATTAGGAAAAGCTAAACAAAGACAGCCCTTTTCATGAGAATTGCTATATAGGGGGCAGAAAACTGGCAGGGGTGGGGGCCAGGGACTAGCTGTTAGGATGATATGGGTCGGTCTTTTTTGGTAAGATGAGATGGTTAACAGTAGGTTTCTATGCCAATGGCAATGGTCTTATAGAAAAGGGGAAAGTTAATTATATAGGAGAGAAAGGGGTCCTTATGGAATAGATTAGAAGGGATGTGGCACAGAAGGTTGGTCTTCAATGAAAATGAAAATGTGGGTTCATTTCTAGCGGTGGTTGTCAAATTTGCATATGCATCAGAATTCACCCAAGTCTGATGGGTGATTCTGATGGGTTAAAACACAGGTCATGGAGGAGGATGAAGAAGGTAATAGGGGTCAAATATATGGTAATAGAAGGAGACTAGACTTTGGATGGTGGGCATACAATGCAATATATATATAGATGATGTATTATAGAATTGCATACCTGAAAATTGTATAATGTTATTAACCACTGCTACCCCAATAAATTTAATTTAAAGAACACAGAGTTCTTGCTCCACCTCCAGAGTTCTAGTTCAGTTGGTCTGTGATGTGGCCTGTGAATTTGCTCTCAAGTTCTCAGGGGACCCTGATGCTACCACCCAGTACCCCATTCTGGGAACCACTGACTTAGAGGAAATTGATGGAAGGCAGAATGTGCAAACACAGGTGCTTGGGAGGAGAGTGGTGGGGTGGAGACAGTCTGGGCATTTTCCTCTAAGTGCTTCCAATTCCTAGGCAGTTGGAATACCAGGTCATTATCTGAAGGTGGGAAGAGGGGAGAAGGTTTGGGGAAAGAGAAGAATCTGGTGAAATAGTCACCTAGGAGAAATGGGAAAGGGAAGAAACCAGGGTTGATATGTGCTTGACATCACTAACAGTCCACCTGAGTTTTCCCGTCATGAATTCAACCTGAGATCAGTCAGTATGTTGTGTTTTTCTGTAGCTACATGCAGATGGCAGAGAGCTGGATTTCAGGGTAGTGGTTTTGCCAAGCATGAATGACAAATTCTTGAGGGTGGGAGAGTGGAGGATACAGGTGAATAAAAATTGTGCCTAAGGAATAGGAGGTGAGGAGGGGAGAGAGAGAAAAGTCAGAAAGGTGATGGGGGGAGGAAAGGTGGAGTGGCTGAGGCTGGGTGGAAGAGCGGAGCTCATGGAACCAACCAAGAGGCTACAGGCCAGACACGTTGTCTTCGCATATGTTGAAACTGCCCAGAATGAAATAAGATGGTATTGGGAGCATGACACTGACTCGGGGCATAAAGCCTGGTGGGAATGGGAGGGGGAGTGGACAACCGTTTTAGGTAATGAATTTGGTGACATGAGACTCAAAGCCGGGAGCCTTCAGGGAGGACAGCAGGGAATGATAAGTGCTGCGGATATAATAAAAGACAGTAGTGATGTGGAGAGAGTGGGACGGGGGCAGAATAAGATGGTCGAGGCAAGTTCCTCTGAGCAAGTGACGTCTGGGCTAAGGCCTGAAGAACAGGAAGAAGCCAGCTCTGTGAAAACTGCAGGCGGGGCATTCCACGTAGAGGGGCGTGCAGGCTTGGAACTGGAGCATGTGGGAAACACAAGGATGGATGGGTGGCATGTTTTCAGGTCACGAACCAGGTGGGAACAGATGCAGTCAGAGATGGTGCAGGAGGGAGACCGTGCTTGCGGGCCCCAGGAAGGACTGTTGGCTTGACTCTATTGAAAAATGGAAGCCCAGGTAGGATGTTAAGCAAGAGAGTAATACCATTTTTTTAATGTGTGTTTACTGCGACTGCCACATGAAGAATGGGCTGTGAGCAGGCATTGGTCTTGGCTAAAAACCAAGACCCTCTGAGACAGCGCTTGCTGTAAGTCAGTATTTCCTCGTTTGAGTTCTTCAGCAGCCCTTGGGAATGGGGAAAAGCGTTTTTCCCTTTTTGTAACTGAGTAAACTGAGGCCCAGAGATTTAACGGAGGTTCTAAGCAGCAGAGCCAGGATCCAAGCCCTGGCAGTCGGGGCCCAGATTTGATGCTCAGGGCCATGTGTGATGCTAGGTCGTGGTAAGTGGTCTGGGTGGCTCAGATGAGGGAAGGAGCAGGAGGGTTGGCAAGGAGAAAGCAGGGTCAGGAGGTGTTTCAGGGACAGAACTGGCAGGATACGAATTGCATACCCACAGTGAGGCAGAGAGAGGAAAGATGGGTGGCTCCTAGAGTTGAGGTCTGGGCAACGGCACGGGTGGCAGTGCCACTGCCAAGACAGGGAGACCAACAAAAGGAGCGAGTTTGGAGGAGAAAATAATTAGCTTTGAGTATGAAAGTGAGGGATGCATTCCAGAAACTTCTTTGGATCGGTTGGAGGTGCTCATTGAAGCTGTGGACAGGCTGAGACTGGAGAGGCAGATTTGGGCGTCACCTGTGTGCAGAATGGTACTTAGACCAAAGGAAAGCAAGAGAGGAGGAGGAGAGAGGTGAGAACTGAACTCGAGGCACAGCAGCCTCAGTGTCAGGGGGAGGAGATTTCAGTTAAGGAGACAAGGGAGGGGCAGCCAGGGAGGTGGGGGAAACAGAGAGAGGATTCTGTGAGCTCCTGGTTCTAACCAGGATTGTAACTTTGTTACCCCATCTCCAGTGACTCGCTAACTCACCTCTCTATGTGCTTTAACCTCTGCCAATATCCCTACATAATCAGCCCAACTCATGGCCCTACTTCTCTGACTGTTCCCTGAATCTGGGAACAGTCAGTAAATGACCACCGATTTGGTTAATCTCTCCGTGTTAGGGTTGTGGGACAGGCGAGAAGCCCAGGCTTGGCCAGATCAAGGCACAACCACAATGGGTGACAAGTCTTGCCCACCTAGGGAGCACCACCCTGATTTTACATCCAGCAAGTGGTAACATGGGAATACCAGACAGGAGGTTGACTATAGCTCTGTGACCTTGGCCTTTTAAAAGGTTTTAAGACCATGCAACCCAGGTGGCTCTGGGATCCTTTAGGAAATCCTATGTCAAGGGCTGTTTTGTGTTTATTGTTCTGACTTCAACCTGTTTTGTTTCAACCTGTTTTCAATCTGTTTTGTTTCCCCCTACGGAAATCCCAGTGAACAGGGCCTGAGGTCTGCCTTTGTCTTGATCCTCAGCCAACTCCAAATATTAAAAAATGTTCTAGACCAGTCTTTTCTACAGGTTTTGCCTTCACATAGAAATTGATTTTGAATCTAAAGTAAGCATTGGTAAACATTTCTTTAACATCTTTTGCATTAAGAATATTAAGCACCTATATATTCAGGATTATCTTGTTTTTATAGAAGGTTTTCACTGACAAAATTTGAGTATTTCAGTATGTCACTTATCTGGATGAATGATAATGATTTATTCTAAAAAAATACATTGCAAGATCTTTGGGTTTGCGTTTTATTTCTGTAAAAAGCTTAACTATTGTGGGTGCGACTTTGCCCGCAAGTCCCTCCATCCGCCATGGATGAAAGTAAACACTACCAAGACATGACCTGCTTGGGGAAGAGAGGTGGTCAATTCCTCAAAGGGGAAGGGCCAGGAGCCCCTTCCTCCAGAGGCTTTTATTGGGTTGTAATACACAGGAATACAGGGTGGCAAGGATCAAACAGTAGATAACATTTCAAAGAATCTGAGGGCTTAGTCTGTCAGGAAAGGGGGTTGCAGAAACTTTGAGAGACATACTTATTTCCTGCTTGGACCCTTATCATATGAATGAAAGCACTCTTAGCAAAGCAGGTTTCACAGGACTTTTAGAAATTCTTTCTTATACCTGATTATCCTGGGGAACCGCCATTCCCAGCACAAGGCTACACCACCCTCTGTCATTGTTTTCAGGCTTAAGTCAGGCAGAGGAGGAAGATAGGCAAGGAATTCTCAGAGATTTCTTGCAGACAGACTGAAGATTCAGGCTCCTTCAAAGCTAGGGGGCGAGGGTCTATCACCCCCTTTCCCCATAGCCCCCCAAGTCCTTCCCTGGGGCCTCCACATGATCATGCCTGTCTTAGGTGATGCCCCCCCTTCGGGAATCTTACCCGTCATTGGCTAACTGACCAAGCACTGGGGGCCAGTTATGGAAAAAGGATCAGAAGCAGTGCTCCTGCCAGGGAGATAAGCTTTGTCTCCTTTGTGGCTTATGGTCCAAAGGTCGCTCACTCAGCCTTAGCCATGGGGGGGCTTCAGCTCCTGAAACCAGGCAGGGTGGGCCCCAACAAACTATTTTATACATAAGTAAATAAGTAAATAAATAAATCTGAAAGGCCTAGTAGCATTCTAAGAATAACAGCCCTGGGTAATCACAGAACACCAGACAACAAGAAATGCAGTTCAGATAAAAAATTAATAGAATAGACACCGTTTCTCATGCATTAGGCCATCTCTATGTGTATTTGACACATTAATGCTTTGTCTTAAGGTTAATCCAGTCCATGTCCTGTTGGACGTGAACACACAGTTTCAACCATATTCTCTAAGTTTATTCCAGGGCACTGATAGGAGAACTTGCTACAGAATCAGGTACTGGATTGTTTATTCTTGTATAAGGTCTGTTATGCCTGTCTCTGTACATCTTGTGTTGGGTTCTGTCACCATCATGAAGGCTCTCTCCAGTGCTTCCCATGCCATCTGGCATCCATCAAAGGGGGGGGGGTTCTTACATTTGGAAAGAATGTAAGCAGCAGTGTGGGTATGGCAGTCCCCATGCCGATGCAGAAACAGCGGTTGAAATACTAATCTGGAATGGGTTATTTCCCTTCCATGTCTCTTCCTCCTCCTCCTCCTCCTCTTCTTTCTCCTTCTCCTCCTCCTTCTTCCTTCCTCCTTTTTCTCCTCCCTCCTTCCCCCTTTTTCTCCTCCCCACTCCTCTTCCTCCTTCTCGGCCTTCTTGTTCTTACAAATCGCTGACTACTTTCATTGGATGTGCTCAGATTCAGCTAGCATTTACTTATGCACACTTTGTGCTAGAGTTGTATTTGGCACTTAACATATGTTATTTTAATTAAATTATTTCATTTAAACCCATCTCAACCCAGGGGCATATATTATTACCTGAAATTTAGAGAAAAGCAGTCAACTTTTCTCTCTTAATACAAGAATGAGTGATTCCCTTGCTGGGTAGCTCTATTGGTTAGAGTGTGATCCTGAGACGCCATGGTTGTGGGTTCGATTTCCTGTGAGGACACGTGCGAGAAGCAGCCAGTGAATGCACACGTAGGTGGAATGGCTGATCAGTGTTTCTCTCTCTCTCCCCCTCCCTTCCTCTCTCTCTCAAAGCCAATTTAAAAAGAATAAGTGATTGTCAAACTTCAGTGTTCTAAGCCCCACAATAGGTACTTTATTTGTTCTTTATTTAAGTAATTTATTTACAATTTTCATTTAAATAATTTTACTTAAATATACTGTTTTTATTGTTTAAAAACTACATATGCTTACTGTAATTTTAATAGTGTAAGTGGTAAAATTAAGGTTGTGTTTCTGCCACCCAGAAGCAACCACTGCTAACTGGTTTCTGTATTGACTTCCAGGCTTTCTCTGAGTGTGTATGGTATGCACGCGTGTGCACACACTTATGCAATTTTAATGTATTGGGTTCCTACTGTAAATACATTTTATATTTTACTTTTAATTATTTGATATTGTGAAATGTTCTCATGTTGTGAAATTTTCTAAAAGCATAGGTTTTATAAGTAATCTCATGGCTATATCATAATTTATTTAATTCTCTTGCTGGTGGCTATTCATGTGGTTGTGAATTTCTTTTTTTTTAAAAGATTTTTATTTCTTTATCTATAGAGGGGAAGGGGAAGGAGAGAGGGAAAGAAATATCAATGTATGGTTGCCTTTTGTGCATCCCTTGCTGGGAACTGGTCAGCAACCCAGGCATGTGCCCTGACTGGGAATCGAATCATGATCCTCTGGTTCACAGGCCCACGCTCAATCTGCTGAGCTACACCACCAGTCAGGGCTGAATTTCTTAACTTGATTTTAAAAGGTGCTATAAACAACCTTATCCATAAATCTCTGTCAAGGTCTCTGGCTCTCTCTTTAGGCATGGCTTCTAAAACTAGGGTTACTGGGCGGGCCCCCTTGTGCTTTTGTTTGAGAGAACTGGAGAAATTACTTTCTGTATCAGATGTTTCTCTGAGTTACCACCAAGGGTGTGAATGACCCGGCGTTTTCCCACCTTCTTTGGTATTGACAATGTTTGAATGTATGTTTATGTGTGTAGGGGACAAACATGTAGTGACTACTACATTGTCACTGTTCTCATACAGCCTTTTCTTAGCAGAGATTCTTGCTAGATCTAAGCCATAAGCTGACTGGCTATTAGTGTTAGTTTTGTTGAAAGTGTGAGTTTCATCTTTAAGATAATCTTTATAGATAGTTTAATCAGATGTTGGGAGCAGCTCAAAAATGCTAGCCAGAAATTATTTTAATATTAAGAATCCCAGTCCTACCAGGGCACTTTGAAAGAACTTTCAAAGGTGATCTTTGAAGTTTCTATAGAACTAAGTGTTTTCCTAAAAAGCAAAGAAAAATGTCATGACAAATATGAGAAGTAAGTCCATAAGGGACAGAAAAGTGGTTGCCATGTTGAAACACCTTTATGATTTCAGGTGCATGCTCGATTTATGATCTTCCCCAGAATTAGGGAGAAGTAATGATGAATTTTGCATTTAATTTTTTAAAACTCAACTTTTTTTCCTGCAGATTCTCCTTCCCCCTCTGCTCCTCAGGCCCCTTGTTCTCCTTCTGCTGTCTTGCTGTTAAACACATGACCTTTTCACTTATTTTTGAACCTCCTCCCAGTGGAAATTAAGGGAGGATAAAGTACAGGAGGTTATTTCCATTTTCCCTTTACTCTTTTTTGCCTTCTCTTTTATCCTCCCTAAATTGTGAAGTAATTAGATTCTCGCATTTTTCTTTTTGAACTCATAGAACATTCACTTTTGTTTTCCAAGTAGTTTTACTGGCTAAACCACGCTCCTCTAGAGGGTTAGGAGGCCACGCCCACAGCAATTCATTTGTAAACTGTTTTGCGTTGACTTCCTCCTCCTTTTTTCCTAGAGTCTAATTCTTTGTTGCCTGCTGAGTTCACAGTCCTTTGTTCTTCCCTGTGTTTGCCGTTGTTCTTCTGATTCTCTCTCACTTTTCTTCCTGCTCTGACCTTTGGCGGAACAGGTTTTCAGATGTTGCGCACTTGGCCCACATTTACAGACTGCAACTTCCAATTGTTCCTTTCCAGGTTTTCATTAGGAGTGTCATAGAACGGACACTGGTGTTGCTGCTTTATCCCACACATAGTATTTCTAACACCCCTTTTTTGGTGACTTTCTTGATTCTACATCTTCAGTTTAATTTTAAAGCCTACCAAGGTAATTCTCCAAAGGTTAAGCTTAAACAAGTTTTCGATAAAGACATTATTACGGAAGAGCAGAAGCGAATTTATACTTGTGCTTCAGCGGTTACCTTCCGATTTTACAAATTCATATATATATTTTTTCTCTGAATTGGCCATGTGTAAAGAAGCGTCTGGAATATTATCTTTTGTTATCTTGATGTGTGTTTGTAGAAGAGAATTCCATTGAGAAAGGGCAATGAAACACGTTTTTTTCTTCCTTTTTGATAGGAATTCCCTGAAGAGAATTATTTCTGTTTCCAGTTTAGGCAAAGCTCCTCATTTAGAGGAAATATTTCCTGCATAAGGTTAGACACAAGGAACTCTTACCAGTTGCAAATCATTCTCCTCTGCCAGAGGGTGTTTCTGAGAGAGCTTCTCCCAAGTGGTGTGAAGTTTGTCACCCCTTCCTTTGTGAATTCTAACAAGTAGGTGTCAGGCACCTAGGTTGGTTAGCAGCTTGATGCTTCTGAAAATGGGGAATAAACTGAAAAGACTCAGCTGCTTGCGAAATTTCATACAGAAACTGGTTTTGAAAAGCTGGAGTTCCTGGGACCACCACCAGCACTTTGTTGCGATGCACTTAGACATTAAGCTGCATATTAACACAAGTGGTGCCTTTGTTGCGGTTGGGGAAAGACGCATTATGACCAATGATACAGTTACATTCAAAATGCCATGAAATCTCCTATTTTTCCCCCCTGTGAAGCTGATGATATAAACCAAGCTTCAGTAATTTTAATAATCCAAGTTGGGGTCCTTTGAATCTCCTGAAAGATATAAAAGGTACAATATTGTTTTGTGCCTTTACAGGAAGAAGTTTCTTTGAAGAGGTTTTTGCTCTTGGGGTTCTTCTCTTCTGGGGGCTATGTTAGGTGGGTGTGAGAACAGTAAAAAAGGGTACAGAAAGGCTAAAGATCCACCCCCTGGAAGTTTCAGCCTGCTCTGAAAGAACAGAAAAGAGTTTAGAGAGGGTGTTCTGTCATTACCAGGGTGAGGGTGAAGAAAGGGGCCCCACTCAGCCACAATGGACAGGGTGACGTAGTGCTTCCACGTACTCTCTGGGCTTGTCAAGGGCTCTGAGCATTCGGGGGAGAGATGGTGGGTGGCACAGGGCTCGGGTGGACCCACGTGAACCAGCTACAGGCAGTGCCATCCGGCTTCCGCTGCAGCACCTCCTCACAGGAGCATGTGGGACTAGCCTCCAGACTTGGGGATTTTGCCAGATTTCAGGGTTCTGAAAAACTGTTCAATGGAGCTCCACAAAATGCTGGATAAAGTAAGTTTCATGAACAAAAACTGCCTGGAACCAGACTAATGTGGAGTCTGAACATTTACACCTGGTTATAAAAAAAAAAAAGGGTTGTGGGAAAAGTACCATATTTTGCTGGTATAGCACACACTTTTTTGCCCAAATTTTTGAGGGAATAATAAGGATGTGCATTATACGTTGGTGTAATTGTTACATAATCAGTGTATAGTGCACAGAAAAATGTGGGGGCACATTATGCGTGGCAGCTCATTATACATGGCAAAATATGGTACATGTCATGGACACGTCACGCCTGTGTGTGTCTTTCCTGTGTTTTATTGAGAATAATGCTCAGTTTTATGCTTTTCCCAGATTTTAAGTTTGGGTTTTTTTTTTATGGTTCACACGGATGCTAATTATTCCCCATTGGAGTAAGCAGTGATTGGAAATTTGGTTCTGTCATCTCTGCTTGATTGGTTTCTACAGATGGAGGACAGTGATCTAGTCTCTATTAGGTGATAGACACCAGGGAATTCATTTTTAACCCTTTATGTTTATGTCTTGAGCTCTAGTTAATTATTTCTGGGAAGGAGGATAGCTTTTTGAGATCTGGGCCACAGGTTTCTTGTGTCTGTGTTTACTTTAGACCTGAGGCTGGTGTAGATGAAACTCTAGGCTCTCTGTGTCCTCAGGTCTATATATCTGTGTATGTAATTGATAAAGGCTTTTCCCTCTCATTGTATTAGTAGAATTTTTTCTCTTTCCCCAGAGGATATTAATAAATCAGGTTGTTATATCTCTTAAATTAAAGATGCTCTCTAATAATTGTTTATAGAGATAAATAATAAACATATGTCTAAAGCTCCTCCAAAATAATGAAATTGAATTTCTAATAATTTAAAAGAATCACACATTAAAAAATTATTCCACTACATCAGAAACATGTAAGAATCCAAGTTTATGTAATTAAGATATGGCTTTGGCAAATTGGACTGGTTTAATAATTATGGTTTTCAAAATAAATCTATGATACTTGTTTGATTTATCAGTAAACTATATGTAAAAACATGTTATTTTACTTGGTTTTCTCATTTATGAGGGTAATACTGAGTTTGAACTTATGAAAACTATACAGGTTTCATGATCAAATAAGCTAATAATACTACTACACAATGTTAAAGATTATGAAAAGTAATTTGTGCTCAACTAAATTTAGTCATTATTCTAACAAACTTTTTATATCAGTAGTAATTATGTTTTGTAGTATGTCAGCTTAAACATAATTTTCAAGGTCTTTAGGTAATTTGAAGTCTTAAGTGAGTATTAAATTGAGCTAATTAAGGGTAACTCTTGGATACCTAGACATTTTCTAAGTAATATAAAATACTTAAATAGTGATGTCTAAGCATAATTTTAAGGTTCACATTTCCATATGCTGTGAGTCTATATTTTTAGGTCATATTGTTGAATGTGTTCACTTTTGCCACTTGAAAAAAGTACAGTAGGGATCAGTGTAGCTATAGAAAGCTACAGAGTGTTCAATGTATTCACAAGCTATGCTATTGTGCTAAATTGCTGCAGAATGACAAAGAGTTCTCAGTCATTGACCCCCTAGTTTTCTCTTGAAATAGAAAATGTTCACCTTGGTCAGAAGTTATAATCAATATACTATACACGGTTGAGACTAGACTACAAGCGATTGTGATAGAGAAGTGAAGTGGATGTGTGCCTTGTTTGTTAAGGAAAGAGTGGTTTCGTTCTGATGTAAAAATCAGTTCTAGAATATGAGAGCTTTGTAAAAGATAAGACCTGGAAAATGAATTTTATTTGCTTTGGTTTATAACAACTTGATCTGAAAAGAGAGCATAAAATACATCAACATTTTTGCTTAATTTGTTCACTTTTGTTGGGTTTGAGTCGTTGGTTTACTGATTAACGCTGTTGTTTACAAGATGGAAGAGAGCTCTTCACCTCCTGTGAAATCATTACAGAGCAAGAACCGGTGCCTATCCAGAAACACTTTCTGTGCTTCATACTGACTTTATTATGTTCTTGATTGTTTAAAAAAATACAAAGCCAAGGAACAAAGTATTCTAACTCGTGAAAAAGCTTAAGATTGTTTACAAGCATATTATCTTTTTATGTGTATTTCAAAATATTTTATTGTCACTTTGATTAAATAGGTCACCAAGTAGTTGGTTCTTAGGCAACTGTTATCCAATCAAAATCAAATACCCAAATCTCCTTTGACAACCCTTTTTTCTTTGCCTTACCAAGATCCTGTATTATGCTAGGTGAAATAAGCCAGGTGGTGAAAGACAAATGCCATATGATCTCCCCTATAAGTGGAACCTAATCGACAAAATAAACAAGCAAGCAAAACAGAACCAGAGACATGGAAATAAAGAACAAACTGACAGTAACCAGAGGAGAGGAGGGAGAGAGATAACCTGGAAAAGAAGGGGAAGGGTCATCAAGGAACATGTATAACGGACCCATGGACAAAGACAAGGTGGGATGGGTAGGATGGAGTGTGGGAGGTGGGGGGGGGGGTGGGGCAGGGAAGGGTGATGGGGGGAAACGGGGGCAAGTGTAGTTGAACAACAATAAAAAGAAAATTCCAGATATCTTTTATACCTAACACTGTCTTTGAGAATTCCCAAAGGCCCCAGAGCTATAACAATGATTTATTTTTCACCTTGTAAAAAGAGAAACACTAGAAGTGATTAAGTTTGTTCAATGTGCTATGTATCTCTTAAATTAGCTCAGTGCTATTGCAAGAGCTACATGGGATAAGTCATCAAATCCAAGGAGACATTTAGCCTTCTCTTGAGTTTGTTGAGATATGACATTATTAATGTAAATATTTCAGAAAGTCTGTGCTTAATGAGAAGACTTAGGAGGTTTGCCTTACTCTCAGGGGACACATTGATCCAACCTTTATGAAATAATTATGTACTGTACTCCAGTTGGGAGTTGAGCCTCCTGCATTCTGGTATTATTAATAACAGTAATAAATTAACCACAATTATCCAGTCTTTGTCATCTACAGTTTAGTTTTGTTTTACTCTGATACTTGCCTGAAGGCCCCATCATGAGGTGCAGGCTGGCAATTTTGCCTTATCTTAGATCCTCATGAAAAGGCCTATACTCTGAACTAGTGATACTTCAAAGCATAGACTCTTGGGTACAGGCTTCTGAACGGACATATTTTAAATGCTGTCAAGTTCACAAACAGAATAGAAACAAACTCATGGATACAGAGAACAAACTGGTGGTCGCTAGATAGGAGTGGGGTTGTGGGATTGGGTGAAAAAGGTAAGGGAGTAAGAATTACAAATTGCCAGTTATGAATATAGTCACAGGAATGTGAAGTACAGTGTAGGGAACAGAGTCAATAATATTGTAATAATATGTGTGGTGTCAGATGGGTACTAGACTTGCCTGGGTGGTCACTTCATAAAGTATATTAATGTCTAATCATTATGCTGTACACCTGTAACTAACGTAATGTTGTATGTCAAAGCTAATTGAAAAATAAATTTAAAAAACTCCTGGTGCCGTGACCAGTGTAGCTCAGTTGGTTGGGCATTGTACCACAAAGCCCAAGGTCATCAGTTCCGTTCCTCGTCAGGGCACATTTGGCTTGTGGGTTTGATCCGTATCTCGGGTGCGTGCAGGAGGCAACCAAGTGATGTTTCTCTACACATCAATGTTTCTTTCCCCCTCTTCTCCCTTTGTTCCCTTCTCTCTAAAAAAATAAACACAAAACTGCTGTCAAACTAGGCTGAGGCAGAATTTCCAGGACCTTCTTAGTCTGGAAGCACATAGCTTCAGAAAAGCAGAGCCAGGGACTGATGAACCAATGATAGAAATCTTGTTGTGATTAGTTAGTTGCTCGGAATTTTGTTGATGTTGTGCTAATGTTCTATTTTTTAATGTATATATTATACAGCTCTTTCTTTTTCTTTCTGAATCATCGCTAATACTTAGTTACACAGACTGCTGTTGTGAAGGGGGATGAACCTTATTCAACAATTACTGATTCTCATGGACCGCTCCCCAATTTACCAGCTCTTACTGAGTCTCTTTACTTTTCATGGTAATATGGTCATTTACATATTAGTATAGGTTTAGTATAAATCTATTTGCCTTCTTTATCTGAATGTAATTGAACTGTGCAACCAAGCCATTCAAGTACTGTCATATTAGAAAAGACTTCTCATTTAATCAGGAATGACAAGATACTTTAAAGAAAAAAGTTTATTTCTTAGGGTAAACTTGACTTAGGGTCCTGGCCTCACAGATGGTAGGGAAGGTCACTTTCTGGCAGGTCAACTAATGTAGCAAGGTTTTCAGACCTTGAGAAGAAAGGAATTCACCCAAAATTGTAGGTACTGCTATTAAATGTGGTAGAGTTTCTTAGAATTGGTTAACTAGCTTCTGAATAGCTAATGATAGAGGCTTTAAAAAAATAAAATTCAATATCCTTCTGAAAGCTTCCAGACAGAGTTAATTCTGTGGCCTTACTAGTAATGCAGAACAGCGGGGCTCTCAATTTACAAAGCAAGTATGTGGTTACTTAGCCCTTGTGTGGCCCCAATGGAAATATACAGGCCAAAATCAATAAGACCAGCATTTTTGTGATTAAGCATAATATTAGGAGATTGTGTTTATCATCCTTAGAGCAAGCTGGTTGGGGAAATTTCTGGAAGACTTAGAAATGGGCAACAGACTGTGGAATGCTGGGGTCGTTGTCTGGATCCTCCAGGGTCATCCAATTCTGTAGGCAGATGTGCCTTTGATTGTCTCTGACTAGACTACATTGCATCTCTCTAAATTGTAGAAAACTGGTAGAAATGCAAATGCCCCTTGTCTGTAGAAGTGCAATGAGTTTTTCTGGTAGAGATGCAATTGATTTCTGCCCTGTGGAAAAGATGGTCCAAACATAATTAGAAAGATTGAATTTTTGGCCTAGTTTTGCATCTGTCAGCAGATTAATTTGAACATTTTTGATTCTTCTCTCAGCTGGTTAAATATGTTCATTTTTTATTTGTACAATAGACTTGGTTTTGTTCATTTGAAAATGCTCCATTTAAAAAATCACCCTTTACTCATTTATAAATAAAGTGGGGCCTGGAGATAAAGGACTAGCAAGTGGCACAGGGGCTCAGAGGCTCAGTTGGAAAATTCAAGCATTGAGAATCATAAACCGGTGATTTGGTCTGGCTCATATTGTTCACCCAGCACCGAGCAGCACGTTGGACTTGCCTGTTACTGAGTCCATGCTCAGAGCACCTTGTCAATAATTCTGCTTTTGAGGCATGCAGGGATGGGGTAATGGACCATAAACTTCAGAATTAACCCATCTGGCCAATTCCATGTCTCTTCAAAAACATTTTTAAACCTAAAGTGGAAATTATAGGAAGACAATACTGGACAAGATTGCATAGAATATATCTTAGCTGAGAATCTCCAAATGGGAGTTTTGTCTTCATACACGGAAACACTGTGTGTCAGGTGAGTGACTTGAGGCTATAACATGGAAGCCAACGTTCAGGTAATGAGCCAACATTGCAGGAAATGGGAAGAGGAAAACCAGCCCAGGGAGAAGAGGATATAAAGGAAAAGCAAGTGGCCTGTGGAGCTACTTACACTCTGGAGCACAGAAGTCCCGCATACTTATTTTCTGCTATTGCCAAAGGCTCACCTTGACTGGCAGGACACTAATAGGAACACATAGTCACCTGTTCTCCTGCACACTCAGCCTCTCTCTGAAGATGAAAGATGCATTCTTTCTCACCCCAAATACACTCTGCAATGCCAGAAATGGAAAGTGTTCCTAACCTAACACAAAATATTAAAAACAAAAGATTATCAATCTCTGATGTATGCTTGTGATTATTGTTTATGCTTTTGAGTCATTATAAATCTTTCTTCTTTGCTTCCATGGGAAAGTACCAGCTATAATATTCTGACATCCTAAACCTTCCCAGATTGGTTTCTATGTGCAAATTGCAGTTGGAAGAAATGAAGACTTTGTAAGATTATCTGTAGTCTATTGCCAAGTATTTAAAGCACAATCAATCAAGGACTCAATTAGAATGCCCATAAAACTGAACCTATGGTTAATTAAGCAACTGGGCAGTGCAGCTGAGAGCTGGCAGTTTGGGTACCTTAGGACACTGAAGTTTGAAAATTTGGTCCATTAAGAGTTCCTCATAGACACTTTGGACAGAAGTTGTGCAGAACAGTTGCTAGTTATTTCATAGGTATTTTAGCATCTTAGCCCAAAGTTGAGTAGTTTAACTAAAATGTGCCATTTATTTGAGGAAATCGTCCTCAATCTCTATGCTTCATAGAGTCACTGAGAGCAAAATGGAAATGTGAAATGTAAAGCAAGTGGTGGAGACATTATTAAGTATATAATGGAAAAACAAACAGAAGAGATCATTTAGAATAGGTATTCTTATGGCCTTCTAAAGATGGCAAATTCAAAAATTAGGAAAAATAAGATTCAGGTTTGCATACCTCTATCAAGTACCAACTATAGCTGTCTCCATACTAAGAAAATCTCATTGTTTTATGAGAATATACTTTGTCATTCTTTTCAGACCAATAGATCATCAAATATCATGAACTGTTGGAAGAATCTCTGGACATCATCTAGCCTACTGGTTCTAACCTTTCTCTTGAGGATGTTTTGGTGTTTTATGAAAAGCTTTGATTCCTGTCTGTAAAAAAAATCACATATGCAATTATACTCTTAAAATCTGCAGTTTTAGGGGATCTCATGAGCTATATTCACATATCATAGGTGGGAAAGCCCTTGATCCAGTCGCCTCAGTTTGCATGTAAGAAACTAGATGAGATGCGGCCAAGGGTGTCCAGTCCATTATGGGAGAGTGTGGACTAGAGTCTCCTGACCTCAATACTACTCTCATCATCTGGCCTGCCACTGGCATTTCTGGACTGTTTGGTATTGGGTATAACATCTACCTCTGTCTGGTTGTTTTAATCAATCAGCGGACATAGCATGTTAAAGATAGCATTGCATTTCTGCTCCTTCTGTGATGGTGGTATAATAGCTGTTTGAAAGCCACTCTGCAGCATTGTGCATGTGAGGACATATGCGATCAATACTGCGTAAGGTCTGCGACTTGCCTGCTTACTCTTCTAAAGAGCTAATGGTTAATCTTCTGTAACCTGAGAGGAAACAGTTTCTCAGTCTGATTGCTGATTTGGGGGTTAATTTGGTAGTTTTGCCTTTGATCACCGCTTTTGGAAGTGCTCCAACTGTCTGCAATCATACCAAAAAGGAATTGTGATGAGTTATGTGCTATTTCTAATAATGAAAGTGGTAAAGTAACCCATTTTCTCTCTAATCATCACGTAAATCGTGCTACATCTATTGCTGAGCTTCTGTGATAGAGGCTTCTGGTCTTCAGCAATATTGGGTTCTTTCTCTTGGGCAACTAAGAATATTAAACGTCCCAGTCCTGTTGTAGTTAAGCTAGGCTTGTACCTAATTCTGGACAAGAATTTCAAGTGGAAGTGACATGGGTAATTTTTAGACCAGAGCATTTAAAATCTAGGTAATGAAAAAAAGTTTAGTAAAAGGATGAGCTGGATTGTAAATTTGTAAAGGTGTGGGCTGGTTTTTAAGGAAGTAGCAAGGGATAGTAGTACACTGTGGGTCTGGTAACAGAAAGAGGCATTAGAGTACCTGGGCTTGAAAAGACAAAAGGGGGAAGTTACCAAAACACAAAGAGAAGAAGAAAGAGCAAGCTCTAGGCCTCAGAAGAAGGGTGCAGCCTGGCCACCATGACCCCAGAGCCAGTGAGCAGAGGAGGAACATCCTGAACTCCCTTTAGGTCTCTTGCTGGTCACCCAGAAGTCATACCAATGAGAAGCCAGAGGACAAAATCACGCAGGGCAGCCCCCTGGAATCCAGAGCAGGCTAAAGAATGCTGGTGAAGGGCTCTGGAAGGGCAAAGGGAAATGTCCGGCCCTTGAGAGCCACTCTGCACTCTAGGATCAGAGCAGCCTGGAATGCTGAGACCTGGTTTGTATGACACAAGTCCCAAAGGGTAACTGGACCCCCCAATAACTTCACAAGAGCAAGAAAGATCTGGAGTTAAGCCAGCGAGACTTTGTTGTTGTTTGTATATGACTCTGAATGGGCACTTTGCCTGGGGAAAGTTTTGATGTTCCTCTCGCTTGTGTGCAAAGATAAGAAGTCCTTCAGTGGTTGGAAGGAGGGACGAAGTGCATTGTCTTGTTTCCCTGTGAATTTACAAAGGATCATTAGCCCTTCAGTGGATTTTGTTACTGGCTCAACCTAATTTCAAATGTCCAGGGAATCAGGTGCTCAACATTCCTGTCCTTTCCTTTTGGAATCTTTCATTATCTGGAGATTTAATGCCTCAATTATGCATATGCTGTACATTATCAATAATTCAAATTTTCCCCAGCCACAGCACTGTGCCGTGGTCAATTTTTCAGTTATTGATTACTCTTTTATCCACTTAACCCTTGTCCTTTTTTGGAGGCAGCCCTCACCACTTGGGTCTGCACTGCAACAGTGAAGGCCACCCTGGGCCATTTTCCAAAGTTGACATCACATTGTGCAAAAGGAGCTCATGTCTTCTCGATGAGATGGCTGTGTCATACCTTCGTGATGTGAGTTTGTCTCCCTGTCCATTCATTTTACATTCCTGACCCAATCTTCTAAGAAAAATGTCTGTATTTGCTAGACCATTTCTGGAACTTTTGTGATACAAACTTTTGAATCTGGACACTGGAAAGAGAAAAAGCCTGAGAACCTGAGAAATAGACAAAGAGAGAAAAGGATGGAACTAAAGAGCTTCAGTTTATCTTCATAATTGAGAGCTTGAGAGTAGGGAATGGAAGGAGGGTAAGTAAAGTGGTCACCGGTTGGGTATGTGTGGGGGTGAGTTTCCTCGCAAGTCCCCCTGTGTGCCACAGATGAGAGTAAACATGACTGAAACATGATGTGATCTGCTTGGGAATGAGAGGTGGCCAGTTTCCCAGAGGAAAAAGGCCTTGAGCAGTGGCCAGTTTCTCAGGGGAAAAAGGCCTTGAGCCCCTTCCTCCAGGGGCTTTTATTGGGTTGTAGTACACAGGAATACAGGGCAGCAAGGATCAAACAGTAGGTAGTCTGAGTCAGATTTTGTCAGGCAGGGAGTTTTAGAGTTTCCTGCTTGAACCCTTAACATATGAATGAAAGCACTCTTAGCAGAGCAGATTTCACAGGTTTATCAGGAAGTCTTTGTGATGCCAGATTTTTCCCCAGGACACACTCTAGCAAGGCAAGGAGCAAGAATACCCCTCCCCATCAGGTATTCAGACTTAAGGGGATTAGAGCCAGGAAGCACTTGTCCCAGAGAACATGGGACTTGGGCTTTGTCAAAGGCGGGGGGGGGGCGGTGAGAGTCCATTGCTCCCTGTTTGTCATAGCACCCCCCCCCCCCCCGCCCCAGTCCTTCCATGATGGCCTTCCATGTGATCAAGTCTGGCTTAGGTTGCCCCCTGCTGTGAGGGGTCTTACCAGTCATTGACTTCTGACCAAGCTTTGGGGGCAGGGAGAGGAAACAGGCAGCATTTGCTACCAGAGACAAGCCTTGTCTCCTGCGGCTCGAATTCCGAAGGTCATCCCTCCACCTTAGCCACAAGGGGTAGAGATACAATGACTAGAACCAGGCAGAGTGGTCCACAACAGGTATGAAGGGGAATTTTCGGTGTTTGAAGTTGGAGAAGTTCTGGAGTAGCTATGGGAGGAGTGACAGTTTTGTGGAAGGATAGAACAGGATTTGAGAAATTTTTCCCTATATTACAAATGAGCTCTTTCAGAATGTGGCTCATTAAATGAGTTTGTAATCCCCCTTTTTAAAAAAGTGATATATAATCAACATAATATCTTATTAGTTTAAGAACTCTTTCTTTGAAATTACTTCATACCACTGGGTCTTGATCTTGAAAATTCAATCCTATGTTAAGATGACACCACTTAAGAACCTTGGATTTCTTTGTACTAAAATTTTGGTTTAAAGGCTAGAACACCTCTTTTTTTTTTCAAATTAAACATTTAGATAACCTCATCTCCAGCTTAACAGAAGAATAAAAAGCCAGCAGGTGGCAACTATATGTTTTCCTTCATCAGACCTAAAAACTCACCTGCAATCCCGTCCATCCATTCTTACCTCACTCCCTTCCATTCATTACAGGGGAACACATGTCTTGAACCACCATTCACAGCACCTCCTGCTCCCTCTGTCCTAAACCCATCCCAGGTCCACAAGGGACTCTGATGTAGTTCTCTCTTTGCTGATCTGAATTGTCAACCTCAAGCTTCTCTACTGGCCTCTTCAGATCAGCATTTCTCTCTCTTCCTGACATTGCATTTCTTCTGCTTCTTTTTAAGTCAAGCTTCTTGAGAGTTGTGTCCCACTTGTTTTCCTTGCTTTCTCACCTTGTCCTCATCCCTACCCCTGCTTGACACCCTTCAGGCTTATCTCTGTCTCTACTCTTCCATTAAAAATATTCTTATTCAGTTCCCTACTGGTATTCATATTTCAGAATTCAAGGTTCACCCTTGTGTCTTGCTCTATCTCTCAGTGGCATTTGGCACCTGGAATTATACTCATCATCTGTCAGCTGCCATGACAGTAAATGCTCCTGTTTTTTTTTTTCTTTCCCTTTCTGGCTATGAACTTAGTTTCCTGTGTATAGTCTACTCCTGTTCTGCCCCTTAAAAATAGTATTCCTCAGAGATTTTCCATAGATTTTTAATCTATACACTTACCTTGAGTGGTGTCATACCCAATGACCCCCATCTACATTCATGTATTAAGGACTCCCAAATCTGTGTTTCTAACAGAATCTTTCTCCTGAGATGAAGAGTGATATATCTAATTATATCCCACAATCACTTATTATTGCCTTCCCTGTTAGAAACACATATCCAAATTGGGACTTATTGTAGGATGCCAGTCATTGAATATCTCGTGCTCTGCACCTCACCAGATGACCATGCTCACCAAATCACCTTGCCGAATCATCCACGCTGTTGTCCAAAGCCCAAATTTGTAATTCCCATTGACTTCTTCCTTTCCCTCTTTAGTTGCCAATTTCTGTCAATATTACCTCCCAAACTTTCTTAGAATTCATCCTCCTCTTTATCCCCACTGCCACTACATCCAAGGCCAGGCCATTGCATTGCTCCCTGTGATTAATGCATCACGTTCTACCTGGTATGCCAATGTCATTTTCCAACCAATTTCTTTCCTGTACTGTACCCAGAATGAGCTTTCACAACACAAATGCTATTTAGTCATTTGCTTGGTGTCACTTCCAACCTTATAAAGTCCTTTGTAGGATAAAATATCAACTTTCTATCATCCCAGCCTCATCTCTTGAACAGAAGTCTATATTTTGAACTTTGAACAAGTGGACTTATCCTTGTTTTCTGCAGCTGCAAATTTCAAAGGTTTTCTGAAACATCTCCATGACTTTTTACAAATGTTCAAAAGGCATAATAACTGAGTCAAAATGAAGAATGTAAACATGATAGGTACTTTCTGGATCATGAGATTTGGGGTAAAAAATGTGCTTTGTGCTATGTTTTGCCTTGTATGTAGCATGACACAGTCGCAGGTTCCAGGGACTAAGATGTGGACGTCACTGAGAGCCATCATTCTGCCCACCATGACCATGAATGGCCAGACAAAACTTTCTTCCTTCCCTTTTGGAGGGGATAATCCAGTGATGCCACGTGAGACTCAGAGGCTCCTCAGTATATGTCTGAGCTTGTAATAAATAATCTCCTTGATTAGAAAGTTATTTCCTAACTTCCACTGGCAAGTTTCCATGAACATACTACTTTTTTGTATATGAAAGTTCTGGTTTTCAGGATTGTGGTCTCGCCCTGCTGGAAAGAATATCTGGGCTTTATCCAATATTTTCGTCCTCCCATCTTATTTTCTGTAGAAACTAAAAAAAATATGGCATTGACTTTAATGACTTTTCTCTCATATTTAAGGCATGCCCGTGACACTGAGAAGGGCAGGGTTCATCGAAGCGTAGCAATCTGAAGGGTATAATGAACACAAACTCGAAGAGTCTGATAGTCATATCCTAGAATCTAAGCAGCATCAAAGTATGTGCTTTCTAGGATCCTGACTTAAGTTCAGAGAAGGGAGAAAGCAGTGTGTCTTGAGCTGGTCTTGGGCAGCAAGGAAGGGAGGAACGTCCTGGGGAGGGAATTACAGGCAACTTGGGTGCAGAGTGATCTGGTGTGACATTTTTTTGCCAAAGAATGCAAACACAAATGATCCAGAATAGTAGGTGATACAAAATTAGATGCATTTGGCTTTACACACTGTTATTTTAAAAATATTTTCTTTGAAATTATATTCCACTTAGGAAAATGTAAAAATGAAATTGCATGTCCTATATATAAAAATGTGCTAACAATTCTATGTATTTTTAAAATCAGTTCCAAATAAAATATTTTCCCTTCTTCTATTCATCTCTTGCCTTCAGTAACACCCACCCAGAAACATCTTTCAAAAGCTATATCAGGAGAGGGCAGGTGAGAGAGCTTAAGATGTTCTGGAAGCAACTGCCAATTGCATGTCATGTACAATTTGTGACATTGCTTAGGTTCCATAAAATATTCATATTTGTGCAATTTTGAGTTGTATAATCTGCATTCATTTATATTTTCATGACTTACTGGTAATGACACTAATTATACAGTTGGCAGGGAGGCATGAAGTGACACTTAACGATGATTTTTGTCAACAGTGGGGCGTTTGATTGTAAACTGTTTCCATCAAGAAATCCTCCAAGTTAATTTATTTTTTCCTTATTGCCAGCAGAAAAGAATAGCACTGCTCAGCTGAGACTGTGAAACTTAGAAATCTCTCAACTTCATTAGCATCCAGAGGGGAATCCTGGGAGAGAGAGAGAAAAAGGGAGTTGCCTCTGGCACTAATTAATGACAAAGACAAGCAACACAGTTGGTAAAGTTGATCTGGAACTTTCTGCAAGCACAGTCTCTTTTGTGGGTTGTCTGGGTGGGGAGAATGGGAATGAACTGATCTCAGGCATTTTTCTGCATTACCTACTGCTTTTACCAGTCAGCAAATTCAAGTTTACGCTTCTGATTGGTTCCCACCTCTCTGCCTCTCTACCTTGCCACCTTCCCCTTTTCAGGCCAATTCTAGGCTAGCATCTTCCATTTATCTTTCGGTTGTTCTCCGCCCCTGCCATTTCGGATTCTGACAGGTAAAGATTTTCATCCCCTCCTGTGAATGACACTGACTTATGTTCAGCTGAGCCTCGCCACCTGGACGACACTTCTCCCTTCCTGTCTCTATGGCACGTGAGGTTGGTAACGTGCCATATGCTGACAGCAGGGGTTTGCCTTCAAGTCCATGTACAGAGGAAACGTGCTCAAGTGCTTCCCTTTCTTAAGAAAATCAATAGTCAACCTTGCCATTTTTCCTCCACAGGTTTTAGCTACAGAAGTGAAAATAACTAGGAAGCTAGGGTTAAACTCAAAGATATTTTGTCCTTTGAAATATTTGCTTTCCTCAGAAAAATTTGGTGTTTGTTCTGTTTACCTGTGACTGGCAAAGCAGGTAAATGTCATGTTAGGGAGATGGATGTAAAGTATGCAGACACTGCAGGGGAGTACAGTTGTTTTGCTGAGGACCCACAGTGTGACTTTTGCACACAGGTAGTGTTCTGGGTTGGAGCAGAAGATGGGAGATGTGAGGTCCCACTGACCAGCTGCTGGCCACCGGGAGGTTCTTAATTTACTTAAATCTCTGTCTCTTCTTACTCCGATGAGGGGGTTAGGTAGCCGATCTGGGTGTCCCTTCTGATTTTAGTGCTGTGTCTGTGAATGCCAAAGGACTGTGCAATTATATTCTGGCCACCCTCTGGGACTCTGCATTAGCAGTGATTTGTGGTGGTTCGACGAAGGAAAGGACATAATGCCTACCCAAGTGGCAGGGGTGGTGGTGAGGAATGGCATGGGAAGAGAGAAATACCTCATTCCTGCTCAGGATTTAATGAGAGGGTGCTTTGGGGCTAAGCTCTGTTTATAATAAGGCCCACCTGGGACTGATCACATTGTTAATAAATGTCTTTGATTTCCTCTGCTGCCACCAGGATGCATCAAAAGAGGTAATTAGTCAGATTTTTGTTTAATGGTGCTTATCTAAATAACTTAGGAGCTTTTGAGTGAAAACAATAAAAATGCAAATGATTATGGTGCAGTGCAGTGTAATAAGGATATTTTCATAGTCAGAAGCAAAGAGTTGCAAAGCCAGCAGCAATAGACCTGATGTGTGTGTTACCTGTTCCGGCCTTTTGTCAGACCCAAGGCGCTGGGACTGGTGCCGATGGGCGGTGTTATTCATGGGTATTCCAGCAGCTGCCCTTGGGTCTTGGGAGGCAGCTGGGAGACACATTCTGATGGACATCACGGTGCACTGAAACACAAATTAGGTGGTTGCTGACCTACCTACAGTGTAAATTTGCCTTTTACTAGGTTCCATTCATTTGTTAGTTTTGAAATTCTTAGGGAAATGTGTCAGGCCAGCGATAACTGCACCGCGGTGCCTTACTGGTTCCATTGAAAAATAATGCATGGAATCAGGCTGTGTGGTCCAGATGCTGGAGTGAGAACTGGAAGACCCAGACTGCATTCCTGGCTTTATTACTTAATATCTGGGTCCTTGGGGCAAATTGTATAACCTCTCAGGGCCTCGTATTCTCAGCTCTTCTGTTCACGTACAGTCCATCCTAGGAAAAAGGCTGAGGAGTCAAATAAGTGAGGGAAATCCTGAACACTCAGACACCTTCTTGACAAACCCATAATTTATATTAGTGTGTCAAAGTGTCTGAGAAAAGTTCGATACCACATTTCCCAAACTTATTAAATAATGGAGTCTTTTTCTGATGACATTCTATCACCAAGAAACACCCCTGAGGAGCATGGAGCTAGACGACCTCTGGAATCCCTCTCAAGTGCATGGACAGGTCCACGAGGTGCGATTTCTGCGAATTTTCAGAAAAACTACTGAGATATGAATTAAATCCAATAATAAAGTTAACCTGCTTTTAAAAAGACCTTGAATTCTCGAAGGACTCATTTAGTTGCTGTATTTCATAGAATCTGAAATGCCATTGGTTATAAAACGCACCATTATTTTATGTATTTTAAGAAAAAAATGCTGCTAGTTAAACTATGACATGGCTTCAGTTATAAGACTCATTCTTGATTTAGAGGTACCTTAAATCCCTTGATTTCAAGTTATATGTGTGTGTTCAGAGTTAGAAATGCTTTTGCCATCAGCCCTTGAAAGAAGGAGAATAAGGGCATTAGAAGGGGATTTTAAATACCAAGAGACCTTTTATGCTTGAATCTCTTAAATATAATTTTGTGTGAATAACTCTGACAGTAACTCTAAGGAGGTGTTGGGCATCTCACTTGTGTTTCACAGATTAAGCAGCTAAGATCTAACAAGACTGTATCACCAAGATTGACAGAGTAAATTCCAGTGGGTTTATATTATGTTAGTATGGGTTTACATGGCTCATTATAATTGTACCTACTATGAAACTATCATTATTTATTAGTCTTCAGTTTTGCAAATTCCATTTTCCAGTGAGTAATCTGGAATCTAGTTTGGGTTTCCCAGTGGCCGGTAAGTCCTTCCTCCTGTGGCAGATTAGGGAATGCCCCTCCCTGCACTGTTGACCACCCAGCCTGCAGGACTGGAGAAGGCCACAGGGACCAGACGGGCAAGAGCTACCACTTCTCCAGAAGAAAAGTGCTAAAGAGGAAAGAAAACTGCATTCAAGCTCACAGGGACCCAGGGGGCACGTGCTCCATGAATGAGGGACCATCACTTGGTCTCCTGGGGAAAGAACAACATGGGAGCTAAGGGACCAAGCTCCCTATTGAAGCAGCTAAAGGGAGTCTTCTGTGTTCTTAATTTCTAGTTAGCTTTTGCTAGAAATAGGCAGGCATTGAAGAAGTTTTTTCCTATTTATTTTTTTCAAACTGAGTTAAAATAGCCAGAAAAATATGATGATGTTAGATTGAATTTTTCCAGTGGCTTGACTTGGGAATGACTGGCGAAGCTTACCACTATAGCATGAGGGAAAAGAATTCAACCCAGGCCTCAGCATATGTGCACGGAGGGAGCGAGTTACCTGGGGGAGTATTCGAAGGTCGTCTAAAGATTTAGCTGTGCTGACGCTGCTTCTCTCGGGGCCTCCTGCAACTGACATTTGGTTTATTAGTCATTGCTTTGAGTCAAAACATAAAATATCAGATTTCGAGGCAATGTCAGTATCACAGTAATGCAGTAACTATTATTCCTCATATTACCTTAGTGTGAATTGGTTTGACAAACAGTAGGTTGGTCACCATTACTGCCTTGAAGAAATAACGGTCGTTGCTAGATCGGCTCATGTCAGAAACCATTCTCAAATTAGACTATATGCGATATTATTAGAATTAAGGGGTTGCATTTTGGAACCCAAACTGAGGAATATGCTTTGTCCTCAGGAAAGCTTAGAGCCAAGGACTTAACCCCTGTGCAGCGCCCTTTTCTTTGACCAATGCTCTCCTGTCTACTTCCTCCACTTCTCTGGTTCATTTCTTAGGAAACAAGGCAGCTACCAGGGTCTAAGTTTTACCTCCCCCAGCTCAGGGCCCTCAGAGACTGGTTTCTCATGCTTAGCAGTAGCTTCAGCCTGACCCTGGTTGGACCAGCTTCTTACCCTTAGATGTAGAAACTCTGAGAGTGGGATGGTATAACTCCTGGAAAAGTAGCATTTGGGGAGGAAGTAATGCAGGAGAGAAAACGAGAGAGGTAGGAGGAGGAGACGGGGGAGGGGGAAGGAAGAGGAGAAGAAAAAGTTAGACTTGTGAAATGATTTATATATTTTACCAAATTAATGAGAGTGGCTGGAGCAGCATGGGTCTCCAACCAGGTGGGGAGATCTGGGTGATGACTGCACTGTGCACGTGCGTCTCTGCATCATCCTGGAAACACAGACCCCTCTTATGGAAATAGCATCACAATGAGACAACACACCCAAGTGAAGGAATTCATAATTGGAGGCAGCCACACTGATGAGAGCCAGCTCTGACTTCTGCATAGAAAGGTTAATTGAGTCTCTGGTCTACAGAGCCTCGGCATACCACTAGCTTACACTGGTTGTGTCCATGTGAATAACAAATCATCCAGCTGCGTGTCTACACTGTCCTGCCTGTTCAGTTTGTCCACACTGACATCTGGAAGGCGCCACGGAAGAAAGACCAGGGCCACTGCTTGCTGTCAGAATCCATGGGGATAATGGCATCTCCCCTTCAACCATTTGCCCATTCGTACCCCAATAAAGACTCCGAAAGTGAAAAAAGGTAGAAATGTAGGACCCATGCTCTGTGTGACCTTGCCCCTGATACATCAGACGGATTTCCTCTCTGTCTAGAGTGATAGGTGCATACATCTGTTTTGCTAGGCCCTTGAGTCTTACCCACAAGGCTTGATAGGATGGAGCTCAGGACTGAAATAAGAGACTGTTCCAAATAAATGTACATAGAGGCGAGGACTTGGGGTTTGTTATCGACTTAGTTTAGATTCCCCGGGAATTCCTGAAACAAGGATTTGAACATGAGTACTTTGCCGGCCATCCCAAGAAACACAAGGTAGGAAGGGGGTTTTTCCAGGAACCAAAGAGATGGAGGCTGCATTTCTAAGCAAGTCCCCATTCTGGCCAGGTGGCGCACCACCCCACTGGGGAACCCTGGGAGATGGTGTACAGCAGGGTGTCAAACTCATTTTCACCGGGGGCCACGTCAGCCTCACAGTTGTCTTCAAAGGGCCAAAATAATTTTAGGACTGTATAAAAGTAACTACTCTTAACTGTTAAGGAATTAAAATTACATTTGACCTTTTGAAGGCAACTGTGAGGCTGATGTGGTCCCTGGTGAAAACGAGTTTGATACCCCTGGTGTATCAGATATACTTCAAGGAATCCCACAAGAGGGCTGAGGTTGCAGGGGTGTTGGCCCACACCCTGGCAATCCTGGACACTCTGGGGCTTGCGGGTGGACCCGGACCCGAGAACGAGGGACTGTGCGTGGGTTAAAGACGCAGGTGCACTTTTGTCTTTCTGTGGTTCCACGGCCAGGGGAGCTACAAGGTAAGTTTTTTCCAAGAAGGTTGGAGTCTCTTAAGAATAAATTCTGACTTCGCCATGACAAGTGAGGAAGGGAAAAGGGGGCATCAGGCAGGGTTTCAGGCTTCAGCGGCGCACCTGTATAAAACATGGGGAGAAGCGGTAGAAATGTTCAGATGTTTTAATAGAACATTATGCACTGAGAGCTAAATCCTACAATAAACCAGTGGAACCAGTTAAAATGCAAATAACGTGAAAGGCTTTATGAGGAATTTTCAGTAGAAAAGACAAGGAAACTGGAGGTCTGCTAATTGGGATAGAAAAAGCCGTGGCCAGTGCGACACAGAAAACTGGATGCTCAGGTGCTAAGGTACTTGTGTCTTATCTGTCACCCACTGGAGAAAGTGGGACCGATACTGGGGGGCTCTCCACAGGGAGCAAAACAACAGGGACATTGCGGTTTTGTGAGATAACTATGCAGGCTCTTCTGTGACATTACACATTTGTTTAAGTTACAGTCCTTGGGAGTCAAATATATGGTGATGGTGTTACAGAACAGGAGGTCCGACGGAGGGGGGGCAATACAATATTTGGCCCACCTGGGAATGCCAAAAACTGCTATACAACAGGGGCCTCTCCCAAGGACAGAATACTAATATCTACTGGGCTCCTGTCCACCACCAATTGGAAAGACATCTCTCAATGCCAGAGATTGTGAAAAGGAAACAAAATGTTTATTTAATGCTATTCAGGCCTAATGCCTCCACTAAAATATCAAAGTCCTTTAGGTTGTACACCTATACCCGCACAGCTGTCCCTTCTCCCACTGTCCCAACTCCAGGTACCGTAAATCAGGAAAAGAGCACACGTCTGTGTTGCAGGCCGCTGGCACCGTCAGCTGTGTCACCGTGCAGGCAGGATCTCTAGTTAATCCAAAGTACTGTGGTACCCTCTCATGGTCCACTGGCAAGAGTCCTTTGTACCCAGTTCCAGTCAAAGTCTCTCTTGCTTTCCAGGCCCACTGGCCAAAGGGGGCACCCCAAAGCCACGTGGGCCTCTTCTACCAAAGCTGCAGGGGTTCTCACTCCACCAAAAGCATGTGGCTTTCTTCTTCACCTGGCTGCAGGGATCTCCATTCTGCCCTAAACGGCGTGGCCCTCTCCTCACCTGGGCAGTTATCCCCTCACGTCCCGGAGCCAGTCTTTTCCAAGCTCTCACACAGGCCTTCTCACTCACGAGTGCAGCCCCTAGTTACCTCTCCTGGGTCCCAGCTGCTCCCTTCTCCCTGGCTCAAAACTTGGCCACAGCTATTTAACATATCTATGAAACCAGTTAAAGGTTATAGATATGTTAAATAAATCATTCCAGAGATTAGCGGCAAAACCGTTGCTATGCAAAATAGCTCTCAATGGCCCTGGCTCTATTCATCCCTTCCCCCTTGGGGGTGGGGGATGGGGGGGGTGAGGACATCCTATATGTCTCTCCAGTATTCCCATACACTTTGAATTCTGTACACCATTCCAAATCTTTTTTTGGGCCCCCCACCTTGGCTGCACCCCGTATCAATGGAAAAAGATTTGCCTTTGGGTGGTGGGCACACAGTGAAATATACAGATGGTGTGTATTAGAATTGTACACTTGAAACCTGCATAATCTTATTAGCCAGTGCCACCCCAATACATTTAATTAAAAATCAAAATAAATGATATGCAAGAAGTTATATTCTTAAATGAAAATAAACACTATTCAGGTCAACCGGGAGGAATGGAATTATGTGCTTTATTAATTTGGAGTAGTAGGTTCTATTTTAAATCAGGGTTGGGGCTCCGTGCCATGGTTGCGCGTGAGCTGTGGAACAGGAGGCCTGACTCTCGGTCCAGGTTGCTGTGACAAACCCGAGATAAACGTGTGTGCACCGCCCGGGGGGTTGAGGGATAAACATACAGTATCACGTTTGGTAAATGGAGCAAGTACTATACATGGGGGATAAATCATCAGTTATTTTTATCTGACCATGTGATACAGGGTGCAGCCAAAGGGGGCCCCCCCAGAAAAAGATTTGGAATGGTGTCCAGAATTCAAAGTGTATGGGAATGATGGAGAGACATATAAGATGTCCTCACCCCACCCCCACAGGGTGAGTTGGGGGGGAAGGGACAGTTTTGCACAGCCACAGCCTTGCAGCTAATCCATGGCATTGTCTTTTAACATATCTATGGCCTCTGGCGGTCACTTGGATATGTTAAATGGCTGGTGGCCAGGCTTGGAGCTAGGGGGATGAAGTCACTTCCCCCAAGATGTAACTGGGGGCAGGTCCCCCAAGTTACAGCGCTTGCGTAGGGGCTTGGAGAAGATTGGCTCGAGGACATGGGATGATTACTGCCCAGACTAACGATGGCAGCCCAGTAAACTTGTATTAATACAGAATACTGGCAGGTGTAACTGATCTTGGGAGGAGTCGGAAATAGGGGTACAGAGGAAGGTGGGTGCTGGGATTTAAGAGCCAGGCACGGCAGCCATTGGGAGAGAGCCACGCGGTTTCAGCAGAGTGAGGACCCCCTGTTGGTGGGGTGAAAGAGGGAGCCACGTGGTTTTGGCGGAGTGTGGACCCCTCTTTCCCAGGTGAAAGGGAAAAACCATGCAGCTTTGCCAGAATGGAGATCCCTGCAGCCAGGTGAAGAAGACAGCCACATGCTTTTGGTGGAGTGCGGACTCCTGCAGCTTTGGTAGAAGAGGCCCACGCGGCTTTGGGGTGCCCCCTTTGGCTGCGGGGCCTGAAAAGCAACAGAGACTTTGACTGGAACTGGGTACAAAGGACTCTTGCCAGTGGACTATGAGAGGGTACCACAGTACTTTGGATTAACTCGAGATCCTGCACGGTGACACAGCTGACGGTGCCAGCGGCCTGCAACACAGACGTGTGCTCTTTTCCTGATTTACGGTACCCGGAATTGGGACAGCGGGGGAAGGGAGCACTGTGTGGGTGTAGGTGTACAACCTAAAGGACTCTGATATTTTAGTGGTGGCATTAGGCCTGAATAGCATTAAATAAACATTTTGTTTCCCTTTTCACAAATCTCTGGCATTAAGAGATGTGTTTCCAATTGGCGACGGACAGAAGGGGCCCAGTAGATTTTAGTATTTTGGTTTTTGGGAGGGGCCCCTGTTGTATAGCAGTTTTAGGCATCCCTAGGTGGGCCAAATATTGTATTGCCCCTCCCTCGGACCTCCTCTTGTTCGGTAACACATGCGTTCTGAGTTTTTTGTCTTTTGTAAGAATTAATTTTACTTTATCAAGTGTCTATGTTGTCATGTATTTTCTCACACTCTGGCAATAAAGATATCTGATAAATTTTCAGTCGGTTCTTAAAGGAGGTTCTCAAACAAATATTATTTTAGTTCACATACAGGGTAATGAATCGAGATGCTAGAGTCAGTTCATTGCAGCAAAAATTATTTTAAGAAATGATAGAGGAGGGATGTTATCACCGATAAGACAAAATATTTCAAGATTTCAAGTGATAAACAAAATTTGGGAATGGTTCTGTGGGAAAGAAAACAACTTCATTAAAGTTTAACACTTAATGATAAGCTTGTATCAAAAAAAAGTGCAGTTTTTCAAAGGTTACTGTTTCCTCTTTCTGGAGGTGATGATAAGCTGCCTAAAAATTAGATGTGAAAACTGGAGCCCAGTTGCTACTTGGAAAACACTCAAGTCAGCTGTGTTTTGCCTTCTAGGCACCATTTCCTTGCACATACAAATTGCTGCGTCCTGTGAGTGGGATTTATTAAGGGTCAGTTTTACACCCAGAGGCCCGAAACTTCCATTTTTGAGCAATGAGGTCATAGTTGCCCTACCAGAATGTAAGCTCCTTTGAAGCCAAATGCAAACGTTTGGGGATTCTTCTCCCGGATGTCATGTCTGACTATTCTTCTGAAATTTTCCCAGACCCTTTCTGGGTTCGGACGTGTTAACCATTTGGAATCTGATTTTTTTCCCTGCCGAGCATCAGCAGTTGCCTTGCTTGAGTAACTCCCTGAGCTTTCTCTGCGGAGGGCCAGATAGTAAACATCTTATGCTTTGGGGTCATTTGGTCTCTGTCACAGCTACTCAATCCTATAGTCGTCACACAAAGAGCAGCCACAGACAATGTGCACATGAATGGCATGGCTGTGTTCCAAAACACTTTATCTGGCCCAGGACTGTAGCGTTTCAACCTCTGACTCATGTCATTAGTAAAGTCTGATGGTTTCTATTGAATGACTATTTGGAGTTGCAGTGGTTAGACTATTGCATCCGGTTATTTGATCGAACACTAATCTAGGTATTACTGTGAAGAACATATTGTACGTTTGAAGTGGCTACCATCTACCATCAGTTGACTATAAATAAAGGAGATTACTCTTGATTATGTGGGTGGGCCTCATCCAATCAGGTGAAGGCTTTAAGAGCGTAAAAAAGAAGAACCCTGAGGTTTCCCTAGGAGGAAGAAATTTTGACTCAAGACAGTAGTACTAACTTCTGCCTGAGTTTCTAGCCTACTGGTTTGCCCTAAACATGTCAAACTTGCCAGGCTCTCCACTCCTGAGTGTGTGTGTGTGCTCACACACACACACACACACACACACACATATATTTCCTATTGGTCCTGTTTTTCTGGACAATCCTAACACGTTGGAGAAATATGCTTTGCAAAGCACTTTTTACCCTGAAGACTCACCCTCCCTTATTGTGCTATTATCTTTACATATTTCTTGGTTTATTTATTCATCCACCCATCCATTCTTTCAAAAGGCTTCCCTGTCTCAGTAAATGGTACCACCCTCCACCCAGTTATTAAAACCGGAGTCCTTCAAGGCTCCCCAGCCTCCTGTGTTTGCCTCTAACATGTTTCTTTTCCACCGCCACCCTGTTCCCATGGCTCTACCCTATTCTGAACCCCTTCTGCCGTGACTGCCTGACTGGCTCCCAGTCTTGCTTCCCCTTCAATCCATTGTCCATAAAGTCTTAGAAAAAGACTTAAATTAGCCTCCTGCCTAAATCCCCTCAATGACTTCCCATGTCATTCAGAATAACTTAGATCCTTCCTTTCCAAGCTGGTTTCTGCTGATCTTCCAACTGTATCATCACCCCCCCGCCGCTCTATTTCCCTCAGTGATCTGAGAACACTGGCCTCGGGACACATCTCTAAAGGCCGCTCTTGTCCTTGCCTCTGGGTCTCAGCTCTTATTTTCCCAAATCCTGAAGACTTTCCTGGTTTGTGCACACACAGCCCTTTCTCATCCATCAGACCTCAATTTTCATATCACTTGCTCCAAGATGTCTTTGCCAATTACTCAATATACCACCTAATCGCTATCATAGCATCCCTCGTTTTATTTATTTATTTAATTTTTATTAATTGAGATGGCATTGGTTTGCAAAGTCATACAGGTTTCAAGTGTGCAACCCGATAATTCATCATCTGCACACCTCATCATCTGCCCACCTCATTATCTGCTTATCGCTCCAGGCAAAGTCTCTTCCCATCCCCATTTCCCCCTGTTTTGTCCACCTTCACCCAGCCCCCCTCCTTCTTTCCCTCCGGCTGTCATCACACTGTTGTCTGAGTCTCTGTGTTAGGTATTTATTTTTGTTAATCCCTTCACCTTCTTTCATCCAGTCAGTCCCCTCACCCCTTCCCCTTCTGACAATTGTCAGTTTGTTCCATGTATCATCACCCCCCTGTCTTTATTTTGTTCACTAAGTTTCCATGGATAAGTGAGATCCTCATTTTTAAGCATCCCAATCTTTAATTATTGTGTTTATTTGCTTACAGTGTCTTTTGCACTAAAAGGTAAACCTCGTGTAGGAAGGACCTGGCATGTCTAGTTCAATGTGTAAAACTTCGGAGCTTAGCACAGTGTTAACTTGTTGAATGAATAGAAAAGTGCCAAGTATATGTCAACAACTAGACTAAGTACCAGGGTCGCCGTGGTTTGCAAAAACAGACAGGTTCTGCCCACTGGAAGCTTCTAGTCTAGTGGAAAAGACAGTCACCTATTGAAAAAATGACATGAAGGTAAAATAAAAATCATATAAGGGCTGCAAAGAGGCATGCGTGGTACCATGAGAATACAAAATGGGGACTATGACCTTTTCAATAGGGTCAAAGCACACTTTCCGGAAGAAGGGTAACTTAACTGGATTTGAAAGATGAGTAGCAACTGATTAAATAAAAGCGTTGAAGGAACATTCCAGAGACTGTAGGTGTACATTTGCCTGATGGTGGAGGGAGCCTACAACAAGGCACAGAGGGATCGCCCACACAGCAGAATGCAGGCAGCAGGATGCTGGGGCTGCGCGGGCTGGGCTCTGTGGGGCCTGCGGGCCACCTTTGGGAGGTGAGGGGTCACCACGAGAACAGGGGAAGATGTGAGGAAGAAAAGGCCCCGAGGGGAAGGTGCCATATTGAAAGGTGTGTTTCCCAAAGTTTCCTGGCTTCCGTGTGGGCATCAGACATGGCTGTGGGAGGGAGAAGTGGAGGCAGAGAGAACCGGGAGGAGATTCGGGCAGAGGTGATGTAGCTTTGAGTGGGGTGGTGCTGGGCAGAGAGAAGTCATCAGCCCAGGAGGCAAGGAAGCAGCCAGCAGGGCTTGGTAGTGAACTGTCCCTGGCAGTGGGGCAGAAGGAAGGGAGGGCTCCCACTTGACTCAGCTGGTCCACTGAGGGACATGCATGGGAGCATCAGGTTCAAGTTGGTCCATGTGTCATCCATCACACCAAGGTATCTTAGCTGGGAGGCGGGATGCTACCCAGCTATCTTCTAAGCCAACACAGCCCTTGTGTCTGCATCCTATTTGTCTTAGCAGCCTGTGAACAGCAGGAACATGCTGAACCCCTGAGTGTCTGCCTCTGTGGGTTTATCTGCTCAGGTCCAGTGTACCTGCCTGTTTTTGATGCTTTAGCTATTGTGTAAACCACATTTGATACCAACCCTGTACTTTATCTCCAAAAGGTCATCTTGTGAAGATGAGGATTTTGTCTCAGTTTCCCTTCATTCAAAGCCAAGCTGCAAATATTTGCCTGGCCTAATTGCCGGTCTCTCTATGAGGTTCAAAGAGATGGCACTGGCAGAGAAACTAAACTTTGGGGGGAAAGCTGTGGTTCTACCTGAGCCTCGTCTTCATGCACACGGCAATATTTGGTACCCGTGTGCATCGAAACCATCTTTACATCTTTTGCAAAACTAATATCTAAAGATATGCATAGAACAATAGCAATCATTGCCATGTATTTTATGATTTTATATTATAATACTATGCAGTATGCCCTTTATAAAAAAAAAACCTAAGAGGTCATTACTTTTATTTGTATAAACTCAGTTTTCTCTCCTACCATTTCCTCTTCTGAATTCCTGCCTCTTTTTTAAAATTGTTGTTTAAGTACAGTTGTCTACATTTCCCCCACACTCCTACCTCCTTTCTCTGCCTATCTACCATTGCAACATTTGCACAGTTTCATCACACATAATTATATGAAAATGTCTGTGGGTGTCACCATGAGAAGTAAGAAAATTGGGGTAAAAACCAACAGTACTCAATATACTAACTCAAAACATGATACACACTCCACTTTTCAGTGGAGAGGTCACTGAGTCAGCCCTCATATTGGCAGATAATCTTGTTCTTTCTGTCAAGTGAGTCTTTGACAATGAAAGTGTCAGTGTTGCCCTGAACTAGCAGGCAACTGATCATTAATCACTAACATTTTAAAAGAATTGCTAAGCAAAGGTAGACTTCAAGACATTTGAAGAAATGCATGTGCCTTACTGTTCCACACTCTTTGTTTTCATTTATGCTTACTCTGGTTGTCTCCATTCCAGTTAAGAAAGAGCCTTTGCCAGGTTTTGGTTTTTAGAAGCTTCTTCACTTCTCAGATGTTCTTGGCAGGCAGGGAAGTACTAGTATGTCCCTAGGAGATTTGACCAGGAATAAACAAGGGCCCTAGTTAGGGGCAAAGTGGTATCTGTCACATGTGGACAGTAGGGTGGAAGTTAAAGCTGCCCATGAGCATGACTTTCGCCAGACAGGTGCATGGTCAGGAGGCAGAAGTCAGGATGCTGTGTTTGCTGGCACCACCCCCAGGACAAACCCTCACTCTCTGGGGACCGCCACGTGCTGTCAGACTGTGGTCCTCTCCCTGAGAGAGGCTGTCCTTGGGCCAGGGCATGGTCCCCTCTGTATTAGACCTTTGTTTTTGTGTCTCTGACCGCCACATCCTGCCAACTGCATGCACACATCCATGGCAAGCCTGGTCTGTGGGTCAGCCAGACCTGGGTCCATCTTGGCTTTACCTTCAGGTGTGAGTTTTCATAAGATGGGACGAAAGGCAAGGGTCAGATGGAAGGCCCTGTGTGGCTCAGGTGGATGCTCAGATTTCTTCCTTTCTGGGCCAGAGAGGACCCTTGGCCTGGTCTCAGGGGCTGGCATCGACCTGCCTCCTGTTGGTGTTAGGGGATTTCTCCTCAGTCCTAAAGGAGAGAGCAGGTCACAACTCCACTCTGGGCCTCAGTTTCCCTCCTGGGACAGCAACTGGAGTCTTCCTTATCTGGGATCCAGGAAGCCCCTGGTTTTCTACAAGAAGCGAGTGTGTCGAGTCTTTCAAACACCAAGCTCCAAGATCTTGCTGTCAGAGGTCGGAAGAGGACAAGAAGAGGACACAGACTCCTCTCGGATTTCACTCTTTTTGGCCTGGGTTCACCTGGAAATGGTCTTCTCTGTTCCTTACTCCCCTGTGTCTCAGCAGCTCCCATTACGAATTCATTGTTTGCACCCACACAGATGGGGCCATGCTGGGAGGGGCAAACTTCTATAAATCTGAGTAAAATAGTTTTGTGCACATGCGACATCTACCACACTTCCTGAAGAATACTGACCCTTTTTGCCCCTTGAGTATTTGAAAATGCAAGACACAATGACATTCAATAATGACAGTGTAGGTAAGGTTGGACTCTTGTCTCTAAGCACATGGATTTCGGGTAGTGAAATACTACGTAAACAATGTTGTATTGGAACTTCCTTTATTATCCCCCTTGTTTTTTAAAAGTCTCAGTTATAATGACAACAAAACCTGTGCTAGAACCCAGTTCAGTGCAACTTCATTTGCGTAGTAGTTCGGGTAACACAGGTGTTATTAGTATCTGAGTAAATTTCATTCTGTACTGCCTTAGTGTGCAAGAAATGATTTTTTTCTATAATTTAACTTGTGACTGTATTCCATTGGGCTGGGAGACATGTTTGCCTACTTGGGGTTATCTCAGTATTTCTGGTATTATATTTAAGCCCTAGGAGGGATTGTGAGAGAAGATGGGGAAGGACCTATCCGGTACTTATTTGTCCAGAGTACTCAGCATCTTCTGTTTTATCTGTGGTCTTTGCTTTCCTGACCTCTGTGTGTCTGCATCATCTGCTGTTTCTGCCTGACTCATCTGTAGATCTGGTGACCATCTTACAATGTACATAAAGTTTGTTCTGCCTCTTCCTACATACACACACACACAGACACACACACATGGGGCCATGGCAACCCCAGGAGGATAAATGTGCTGGCTTTTATGCCACACTGAGTGCACTGAGTGTTCAGCTGTTCCCACACTTCTCTGGAACCCAGGGAACTTTGTAAACCTGCCCCAGGCCCGCCAGCAAGACATCCACACGGGCATGTCTAATTTGAGTCTGGCTGATTCTTTAGCTCCTACGTGGGGCCAGACTCAAACTCCCAACCATTCTCAAGTCCTTGTCAGAGTCCAGAGGCCTGGTGCCGCCCTTTGCTCAGAGCCCTCCCTGAATGTTGGCTCCCATACCTTTACTCTGATTGTTCTCCCTCCAGTCTGGGCATCCTTACCTTTCCTGGGAGGCAGAGGTAGGTAGGCATTCTTACTTGGGTCCTAGACTTCTAAAACTTTAAAGCATTTTCACTGCTTTGTGCTGAAATATTACTCATTTAAGCTCATGAATTCTCTCTAGTTTCTCAAGTGGAGCAAAGGGATTAAAAAATCCAAGCCAGTGTAGAGGGGCAACGTCAATTAACACTGAAAAGTATCATCTGAGACAGATAATGCTTCTCTCTCAGCAGCTCTATTTCTTGCCAGTGGAAGTTGGCCTCTTTCATGGGATCACAACAAAAGCATATCATGGACCTGTGCACAGGAGATTGTGGTGTGGCAAGATTTTTTTTTTTCAGTAGAAATAGGTCCCATCTCTGTCCATCCCACTGTGGAAAAAGTCCAACTGTGTCTTCAGCAAGGCCAAAATAAGGCCAGTGTCCAGAATTTGTTTCATATTAAAGCTTAGTCCTTTGGAGCCTGCAGTCCCCACCCAGGTAGCTTAGTTTGTCCCTGGCTGTGTTGCTGTGCCCAGGTTCCCCTATGGAGCCTGCGTTTGGAGTCCACACAGCTTCTGGCTGCATGGCTCCTAGACCCACATGGTTACTATGGAGAAAACGCATCATCAAACAGGGCAAGCACTGTTCCCAGGAAAGAGAAGGAGAGAGAGAGAGAACTTTTTTGTTAAGCTGGGTCATATTATCTTGGGTTTTGGATAGACCAGGCACTTTTTCAGAATAAGCAATCAACTTTCCAAGCTTTTGCAGGCTTCTGATGGGCCCACCCCCCAGCCAATTGATCCCTTTCCCAGATTAGATTGACAGGCCTCTATGGTCAAGCCCTTCCCCTGTGCCATTTTGACTTGATTTCCCATATGCTTACCTCCCCCTGCTTCCCGACAATCTGGTACCGGAGGGTGGCCATGCTCCTGGGAAGATTTCCTGTCTGCTTGGAGGATCAAGTCTCCTTGGCAGCCATCCCCTGGAGTGTGTGAATGAGTCTGTAAATGCTATAGCTTCCTGGTGAAGCAAATACACTTGTGCTCTCAAGTTGCTTATGCTTAAGAGTGTTCAACTCCCTTTGCTTCCTTCCTTATTAATAACTAGCTAAATGGCTATTCTAACATATTTCTTAATGATCATTTATTGATGAAAATGTACTGGGGTCTTAAGAAACAAAGGTGAACATAACATCTCCTCTCTTTAAGGTAAAAAATTCAGGAAGTGGATGAAACATGAACTGCCTCAGTGTGAAAAACTTGATAATAGGATGTGAACAGAGCACTTTTGGCAGTACAGGCGAGGTCACCTGGGTGCCACTCAAGCGTCTGCATTGTTTCTTGGGTGTCAGTTTGGTGCTCAGAAATTGCTGTGTCCAGAATTTGAAATTACTGCTTTTACCATTGATGTGAAGCAATTGGGTCACACTTCCTGATGCAATGGAGCAATGCAATTTGCAGACCCCGTTTTGAACACTGAATGTGTGTCCCTCAGTTGCTTGTGGTTTACACAAAAATCTTCTTTTGTAGGTGCACCAGTGTGAAAATAAGTCTTGAATGCACTTTTCTAATTAACATTTTCTTGTCAAAAGAACACTTGCTTGGTGAAGCCTTGATACAGGGTGCAGCCAGGGGGGCCCCCCAAAAAAAGATTTAGAAAGGTGTCCAGAATTCAAAGTGTATAGAAATATTGGAGAGACATATTAAGATGTCCTCACCGCCCCCCCCCAGGGGGAAGGGATGAATAGAGCCAGGACCATTGAGAGCTATTTTGCATAGCAACAGTTTTGGAGCTAACCTCTGGAGGAATGGTTATTTAACATATCTATAACCTTTAACTGGTTTCATAGATATGTTAAGTAGCAGTGGCCAAGTTTGGAGCAAGGGAGAAGGTAGTAGACTGGGACTCAGAAAAAAACTAGGAGCTGGACTCCTGAAGGAGAAGTTTGTGGCAGGGACTCAAGATGGGAACTAAGGGCTGCCCTCCGGAGTGAGAAGGGCTTGGACTCAGTATGTAACTAGGGTCTGCACTCCAGAGTGAGAAGGCCTGTGTGGGAGCTTGGAAAAGACTGGCTCCAAGACATGAAGGGTCCCCGCTTGGCCAGATGAGGGAGAGCCACGCGGTTTCAGCAGAGTGAGGACCCCCTCTTGGTGAGGTGAAAGAGGGAGCCACGTGGTTTTGGCAAGGTGTGGACCCCCTCTTTCCCAGGTGAAAGGGAAAAACCACGCAGCTTTGCCAGAATGGAAATCCCTGCAGCCAGGTGAAGAAGAAAGCCACATGTTTTTGGTGGAGTGCGTGATACAGGGTGCAGCCAGGGGGGCCCCCAAAAAAAAGATTTAGAAAAGTGTCCAGAATTCAAAGTGTATAGAAATATTGGAGAGACATATAAGATGTCCTCACCCCCCCCCCCCCCAGGGGAAAGGAATGAATAGAGCCAGGCAGAAAGGAGGAGGGAGAAGGTAGTAGCTGGGACTCAAGATGGGAACTAGGAGCTGCGCTCCTGAGTGAGGAGGGCTTGGACTCAGGATGTAACTAAGGGCTGCACCCCTGAGTGGAAGGGCCGCTGTGTGGGAGCTTGGAAAAGACTGGCTCCAGGACATGAAGGGTCCCTGCTTGGGCAGATGAGAGAGAGCCATGTGGTTTCAGCAGAGTGAGGACCCCCTGTTGGTGGGGTGAAAGAGGGAGCCACGTGGTTTTGGCGGAGTGTGGACCCCCTCTTTCCCAGGTGAAAGGGGAAAACCACGCAGCTTGGCCAGAATGGAGATCCCTGCAGCCAGGTGAAGAAGACAGCCACATGCTTTTGGTGGAGTGCGGACTCCTGCAGCTTTGGTAGAAGAGGCCCACACGGCTTTGGGGTGCCCCCTTTGGCCGCGGGGCCTGAAAAGCAATAGAGACTTTGACTGGAACTGGGTACAAAGGACTCTTGCCAGTGGACCATGAGAGGGTACCACAGTACTTTGGATTAACTCGAGATCCTGCACAGTGACCCAGCTGACGGTGCCAGCAGCCTGCAACACAGACGTGTGCTCTTTTCCTGATTTACGGTACCCGGAATTGGGACAGTGGGAGAAGGGAGTGCTGTGTGGGTGTAGGTGTATAACCTAAAGGACTTTGATATTTTAGTGGTGGCATTAGGCCTGAATAGCATTAAATAAACATTTTGTTTCCTTTTCACAAATCTCTGGCATTGAGAGATGTGTTTCCAATTGGCGGCGGACAGAAGGGCCCAGTAGATTTTAGTATTTTGGTTGTCGGGAGGGGCCCCTGTTGTATAGCAGTTTTGGGCATCCTTAGGTGGGCCAAATATTGTATTGCCCCTCCCTCGGACCACCTCCTCTTGTTCGGTAACATGCGGACTCCTGCAGCTTTGGTAGAAGAGGCCCACGCAGCTTTGGGGTGCCCCCTTTGGCCGCGGGGCCTGAAAAGCAGCAGAGACTTTGACTGGAACTGGGTACAAAGGACTCTTGCCAGTGGACCATGAGACGGTGCCACGGTACTTTGGATTAACTCAAGATCCTGCACAGTGACACAGCTGATGGCACCAGCGGCCTGAAAAAGGGACGTGTGCTCTTTTCCTGATTTACGGTACCTGGAGTTGGGACGCTGGTGAAAGGAGCGCTGTGTGGGTGTAGGTATATACCCTAAAGGACTTTGATATTTTAGTGGTGGCATTAGGCCTGAATAGCATTAAATAAACATTTTGTTTCCTTTTCACAAATCTCTGGCATTAAGAGATGTCTTTCCAATTGGCGGCGGACAAAAGGGCCCAGTAGATTTTAGTATTTTGTTTTTGGGAGGGGCCCCTGTTGTATAGCAGTTTTGGGCATCCCTAGGTGGGCCAAATATTGTATTGCCCCTCCCTCGGACCTCCTCTTGTTCGGTAACAGCCTTACTGTCTATCTTGTCAGTTTAGAAGTCCCGATTTTAATTTGCAAAGTTTAAGTGAGATCTCACTCCACGGGTTCTAATATTCCATCACCTAGTTCACCACATTCTCTCAGGAGTCCCCCTTCTATCTCTGTGTACACCACATATTTAGGCAGCTCAGTAACCCACTGGCTCATGTGGCTGTTCACTACCCACACAAGGAGGATACCTTGTTCAAAACAGAGTGCTCCATAGACTGCCCTCCTTTTTCACTGGGCCTGGTGCATGGCTCCACAACAGTCTGTAATTCTGAACTTACTGATTTTATGACAGCTTCAGAAGAATTACATTGCAATCAGTATCTTCTCCAAAATTATAAAGGCCTTTGAGAGAGGTTTCTCTGCAATGATTTTCACACTCTTCACCCAGCATCTAGCCAGGGGGCTGCACGTGATATACATTTAGGATTTTGCCCCGAAGCCATTTCAACAGGATACCTGCTTATAAAACTCCCACAAAAGAAACCCCGTGTGTGCTGAAGAAATGAGATCATTTCTGCATTCAGCCTGATTCTATAATATCAGGGGCTTGTCAGTTATTCCCTGTCCTATACACAAGGGTATCACTTGTCCCAAAGGCCCACCAGGAAATGCTGTATCTCATTGATAGATTTGCTTAGGAACAACACAAAGACTACATTTTAAATTCATACATGGTGAGGCAGAGTTTAAATAGTTTTTTTCCCTTGGAAAAACAATTGGCAAAAAATTTTCCTTTTACATATTGATTTATTTACTTATGTTCTATCTCTTAGTGAAGGAGATGAAAATGGCTTCAGGAGATAGAATATTTCAACATAATAAAAAATAGGAATATCTAAGAGAAGCATTTTTGGAAAGGCAAATGAAGGGAAAGGCATCTGTGATTAAAACAGAGCTGGGGGAGGGTCACCTGACAGGACAGCTTTACACGTGGCGAGAGGTGGACCATAAATGGGTTCTGGACCCAGGGTGGCTAGTGGGAAGGTGCAAATAAAATTAGGCAGAGAAGAGTTTTGAAAAGACTTATGCTGGTCGGGAAAATACCTGCTTCCCCTGACACCGTGGGAAGAGCTATTTCTCCCTTAAATCTTCACAGGGCACCTTTCTGAAAGGTCACGAATGAGGTCCAGAGGCACATGCCTGCAGGAGGAGGTCTGAGATGTGCTCCATCAAAGGGTGTGAGGTCATTCCAAGGGGATAAAGGAAAGAACAAGGAGAGGGCACTCTGCTTTATGTCAGTGACACTGAGCCCGGGGTTACTTTGTTGGGACATTAGTCCTTTCTTTTTTCAGGAATCTGGTATAAAAGCTTTCCCTAGGATGAAGAGAGTGGAGAGTGTCTGGAATCCAGTGCCCAGCAGCACAACTGGCTGTCACACCAGACCAGTTGTATCATCCCTGACCAGTGCCGCCAGGTGGTTTAGCGGCAGTGGCAACAGGTGGCAGGGCTCTTCAGTGCTGCTGAGGTGGCAGGTTCTGGTTAGGCATTTACAGTCCCTGAGGGACTGGGAAACCCAGGCAAGGAGAAGGGAAAGGGCTGAGGAGAAGATAGGTCCTCGGGGACCAAGCCCAGCTAAAAACAGTGATTCTCAACTGAGGGCTATTTTGCCCTTTGAGGAACATTTGCTGATGTCTACAGACATATTTCACTGTCACAAGTTGTGGGGAACTGCTAGCATGTATTGAATAGAGGCCAGGGATGCTGCTAAACATCCTACAATGCACCTGGTTGCTCCTACAACAAAGAATTATTCGGCATTAAATGTCAGTAGTGCCGAGGCTGACAAACCTTGCTCCAGAAGTGAGCACAGAGAAAACGGGGGTCTGAGTGGAGTGACAAGGCCCAGAAGTGTAGAGGATAAAGAGGAAGCAGAAGTAGGAGGCATAGCTCAAAACATAAAAATTGTTATTAGACAAGTAGGGACAAGACACTCAAGCCAAAGGTGTAAACATAAAGATCAAGTTTAAAAGCTTCAATAAAAGGCCACGGGGACATTTGAAACACTCAGACATGCGCAGTCCAGGTACTGTCTCATGGGTCTTGCCCAGGTGATCCGTCAGTGCTGCAGAAATATCTGGTGCAGGTACTTCTGGGGCGGGAGGTAGGGAGAGCACTCAGTACCAGGCTGTGTTTCTACTTTGTGCTCCGTATTTTGTATATACCACCTCATTTAATTCTCACAAAAATCTCGGTAGGTAAGCACTGTCATCCTCACTGCAGAGATGTGTGAACTGAGGTTCTGTGAGGTTATTCACTTTCCTGGTGTCACACAGCTGGTAAGCAGCTGAGCAGGGACAGCTGTCCAGATATGAAGTCAAACCTACGCTCCACGCCGCCTCCTCTGGAGACCTGGTGACTGTGGGAACAGGAGCTTGGGGTCTTCGCGACTGAAGCTTCTACTTCTTAAAGGCCTACAGTGTTATGACGATTGAAAAAGAAAAGACAGAAGTGTGTGATATTCACTGAATAGCAGCATATCTTTCAGTGTGGAAATATATGCTCTTCAAGTTCTATCTGCTTCATTGTAAGGCAACGATTGGCAGATCCCCCCTTTCTCAATCCAGACCCATTCTCTGGAGAAATTATTTTAACGCTTTGACCTATTTTGTGTCATAGTTATTGTCCATATCTCTAAGATAAATGCCTTCCCTCACTCATTAGTAGATCAATATTTGACTTTATCTATTGACTTTCTAGTATGATAGGTAAGAATTTAAGCTCAGACCCACTCCACCTCCCTTCTCGTGTCCTCTCAGTATAACTTTACTACTTTCGGAAGCGAGTGTGTAGTTGTGTGTGGTATTGAAGACCCAAACATGATGACAACAATTGCTGTCCTTCATGGAGTTATGTCACAGTTGGAGGAGACACAGGGAAATAAGCAATACAACAGGATAACTCCAGTGGGAGAGTATTTTCCAAAGAGTAGATGAGAGATGCCTGATTCTCCCTAAAATGCTGGAGTCAGTTTTTAAAGGATGAATAGAATTTTCCAGAGTCAGAAGAGATAGTGTAGTTAGAGAAAGGCTAGAGATACTGGGTTTCAGTGGAGGCAAGAAGTGCACAAATGTTTTAAAACTTGAGGCAGAATAAGCTCTTCAGAGGAACTCAGTGAGCAGGGGTTAGGTGTAAAAGCTCAGGTACAACACTTACACATAGTACAGCATGTGACAAAGAAGACACCTAATAAACATGTGGCGATGCTTTTCTCATCAGCGGTGTTTTTGTTGGTGGTGTTTGCGGAGATGGTAGTGGTTGTGTGGTTGTTGGGACTGTTGGTGGTGATTATGTTGTCATGGCTGATGGAGACCACGGTGGTTTTGTTGTTGCTGAGGGGGTTTGTGGCTTTGTTAGTGTTGGTGCAGATGGTTGTATCAGTGGTTTTGATGGTAGTAGTTTTGGAGGTGGTTGTGTTGCTTTTGGTGGTCATACTGTTGGTGGTCTTGTTATTGTTGGTGACGATGGTAGTGTAAGAAGTTGTTCATGGCTAAAGCATAGGGAACAAGAATGGCAGGGGTTGAGGTTGGCCTCATGCCTTCAATTTGACTGTTTTCTGTTCATAAAAATGTGACATGGGGCCTATGTGACACAATGTGAAGATGAGTAATAAGATTTTCTCCTTCAGAGTCCACAGCGATTGCTCTTCCCTTAGGAAAAGACTGCAGCCCCATCATAATTAGATGGTAAAATCTTGGAGCCTCAGAGCTATAGACCTCAGCTGTCTTTTGATAGAGAATAGGCATAATCTTCATGGCAACAGCAGAGAAACATCAAAACTCTTCCCAGGATCTAAGAAATTTAAAAATGTCAGTCCATCTGCAAGCTGTATTAGCAGGCTTGGTGCCCTGGCACAGCAGATGGTGGCAAGCTCCCAAGTGCCAATTTGACCTCAGACTGAAATATTTCTGTGCACAATCCTGATCTCCATCCTGTCTTCACTCTCATCCATCTGCTGCAGAGGTAGAAGTGGGCCCACTGAGAAGTGGGCACTACCCCTGTCATGCAGCAGAGCCGCCTAGCAGTGGGCTGCTCCGCAGGGCCATTTCTCAGCCCGAAAGCCCACCTCTGCATAAGCAGGAGAGGCAAAGTAGAACTGATGGCAGCTGTCTCAGTCCTGGTCTGGAGCAATGGTGCCATGCATATTCCAGGCACCAGTATTTCAGCCTGAGCATGACAATGGGCTGTGAATATGCTTGCTCAAGTGTTTTGACATTCTGAATACTAGATGGTATTTTTTCATAGTAAGCTTAGATGTTTGTGTGCAGGATCAATAATGCAGAAAATAACCCAGGCGGTGGGAATACGGAAGATAGAACCATAACTAGTGAATACAAATAAAAAGAATAAGGCAATTTAAACATTTGCTTTGCAAATTTCAGGCTAACCTATGCTACTGAAGCTTAGAATTTGTATTTTTCAGAAGAATACTTTCTACCAGCCATTACTGCAAATGTCAAATGTAGGCAGCCACAGGACATTGGCTGTACTGGCGAGAAAGATGCCAATCTCTTCTTCTTAGAGTACGTGTAGTTTCTTCTGTATCTGTTCTTGGGCCTTCTTTTTGTTACCTTGTACGTGTGGGCAAGCACCCTGCTTTGCTCTCTCATTACCAAGGGAGAATCCACAGCAGTCTTCTCCCCAGTTGGCTACTCTTGTTTAGGCTCATTCCTTTCAAAGAACTCATATATTCCCATATGTGTATATGTGTTAGCGATATTAAATATATAGCATATGTATAAGCTATATATGCACATAATACAGATATGTAAATTGGCATATTGCACACAAATTGCATATATTATGCCAGACACACAATTTGGTCACCAGATTGGTCTTTAGACCTTTAATAAGTGCTTTCTGAGTGTGTTTATCACTTTACTTTGGCACAGAAGGGGCCTTTTTCCTATTTGTTTGAAGCTTCAGCCAGCATCCTGAACCAAGAGGCACGGTGTCAACCATATTCTGCTACAAACACTTCCTGCCATCTTTGATCATCTCTTGTGTGCCAACCCCCATTCCAAATGCTCGAACTGATTTTCATAATGCTTCTGTCAGGGGATTTTTATTTACCTCCTGTTACAGAGTGTGGTACTGGGGTTCAAAGGAGCACAACATCGTGCTCCGATCACACATCTGGTTAAGGGAGGCCCGGATGTGGCTGGAGCGTGGTCTGCTTACCAGGCCCGAGTTCTGCATGGCATCCCAGCGTCAGATGGTTGGTTAGCACAAGTGCATCTGCTAAACTGAAACAGACTTCACTCCCCTGAAAGTGCGGATTAAAAAGTTCAGTTGGGACGCTGTGTTTGTTATCATGAATGTCGGTGTGGATAACACTCTACTCCCTGGAAACCATGGAGATATTATCTACATTCCATTTACAGATTCAATACCAAGTAGAGACTGCAAACTACTGCCCCTCAGGGAGGAAAATCGGCCAGCCTGTCATTAAGGACCTGCTCCAATTTCTGGCGTCTCAGTGAATGTGGAATTTTGACAGCCGTTTGCGCACATGAGGAAGACATTGTCAGAGGCACTTGGCATGTGTGCGTGTAAGGGTCTGTGCTTGGTGGGAAGATGCATTAGAATGTGTGGGTCTGTCTTCCATCCAAAGGGCAGAACCAGTGTCACCACTGCTTTTATATGTTGCTGTGAAAATATGACTCCAGTGGCCTTAAACAAAATAATTTTTATTTTATTTATTTTTGAAAAAATTAGATGGGGTGACATTGGTTAATAAGACAAAATAATTTTTAAACAAATAAGTATAACTGGAGTAGGAACAAAAGGAATTCTAAACCTGAATTTGTTAATTGTCCCACCTTTTTGTATATAAGCCAGTATTTGGTCTTTACTGAAACATTCATCCATAAACCATTTAGCCATAAACCAGGAGGGTCATAAATGATCAATTTCCCCTATTATGTTAACTCCCTCATCTCTCCTAACTGTACCACGCACGTTTTTCCTCACTGACCTTCCAACACATTTCCAGCTTTCATGAGCTTTGTACTTCAGTTATTAAATTACAAAAGAAATGGAGCAAAAGGACTAAAAATATATTTCTCAGAAATACAGCTGTGCTAGCAACGGGCACCGCCTGTGAAGTATGCCTCTTATCCCACTTCTCCTCATCACATTTCAGCAAATAAATCCGACTCTCTGTGGAACAATTTTGGTGTTAGCACAAAGTAATTCAAAACAGTGGGGGGTGGAAGATGCATAATTATGACCAGCAGAAGACGCTTTTGCAAAGGCTGTGCATGAAGTGATTTTGTTAGGAAAAGGCTTTGCCAGAAGCCCAGAAAATCCTTCTGTTTCCCCCTAAATTATAAAGCATTTATTCTTTTTTTAAACAAAGGATTTATTCTATTCTATGGTGATTTACATGATAATTTCATAAAACTAATTTTGCCTAAAATTATTCTCTGTCAGTTTTTCCTCCTCAGTAATAACATATTAGGATTCATCCATTTATTTAGTCACTTACTGGCCAGAATAAGACAGTTTCTGCTTTGGCTGGCCACACCAAGGAGATCCTTATATTCTAATTTAACATGTTGACTGGGGGTGGGGGGCTTTAAACCAAGCATCATCAGGGAGGACCACACATCCCAGTTTGCATGGTTGTGGAAAGTTTCCTGGAAAAGGTTATGGCTGGACCGACTCTTAGAGGAGTGAGGTGGCCAAGATATCTTGGGTAGAAGGGAGTGACGTGACCAAGGACATGAAAGAATCAGGAAGTGTAAGAAATATGGGAAGGTGGTGGTGTTTTAGTCTGCTCAGGCTACCATAACAAAATACCATAGACTGATTGGTTTAAATAATGGAAATTTATTTTCTCATAGTTCTGGAAACTGGAGGTCCAAAATGAAGGTGCTAACAGGGTCAGTGTCTGCGGAGGACTATCTCCTTAGCTCACAGATGGCTACCTGTGCTTTAGGTGGCCTTTCCTCTATGTTTCTGTTAATTTCCTCTTATAAGAACACTAATCCTATTATGAGGGCCCTGCCCTCATGACCTAATCTAACCCTAGCTGCATCACAAGAGCTGCATTTCCAAATGCCATCACCCTGGGTATGTGTAGAGAAACAGAATGAAAATGTATTGAGGACTTCTGGTCAAGATGGTAGCATTGATAAACATGGCTCACCTCCTCAAACAACCACATCAAAATTACAACTAAATTATAGAACAACCATCACTCAGAACAATCAGAAACTGAGCTGAATTTAAGTCTATAAAGAAACCACATGCATCCAGACTGGTAGGAGGAGGGGAGATGTGGAACAGCCAGTCTCACATTCACATGGGAAGGGTAAAAAATTTAGGAGGGATATCTCAGAAGTGAGGAGTCCTAGTCCCACATCAGGTTGCCCAGCCCAAGGATCCAGGAAAATAAGTTCCCATAACTCCTGACTGTAAAAATCAGTGGAGATTTTCAGTGGAAGAAACTTCTGGAGTCCCGAGCAGTTCCTCTTAAACTGCATGTGGACTTACTCAGACTCACTCTTTCTGATCTAAAGCACCAGGGTAGCAGCTTCAAAGGCACCAGTGGCATACAGAGAGGAACTGAAGTGTCTGGTATCAAGGTAGGAGCTGGGGGACAGGTTTCTCCCAGATAGAAAAGTGGGCAGAGTCCATTGTCCACTTTCTGAGTAACACCCCTGCAGAGCCCTGCATGGTAGGTGGGTGCCATATGTGATACTCTATCAACCTGACTAACACTGTTTGTCCTGCCCTGGAGATCCTCTGAGACTCCATCCCACCCAATTTATGGGACCACCCAGACTGTTAAGTATGATTTTTGTCATATGAATGGCTGTTTTTGGCTAATGCTTCACAACTTCCTAAATTCTACCAAACAAGTAACAATCAGACTCAGTAAGCCTCTAGCCCCAATACTGCTTGCTAAGTGGCCCCAGGCCAGGCACTAACATCAGCTAGCCTAGATTCACAGCTTGGCTTTGTCTGGGAATCACCAAGCCCAGTGCAAGTAACAGCCATCTCGGATTGCTTTATAGCTCATGCAGGGTGGCCCCAGGCAGAACATAGGTGAGTGCTGACCTTGGCCTGCACCACCCAGGAAACCCCAGAGCCTGTGTTCCTAGTGGATAGCTACAGACCATGCTGGAGCACCACCACCCTACTCCTGCCTGCATAGATGATCCTCCCTGGAGAGTGAAGGTTGGTGGTCAGTGGACACAGCCAGTCATTGCAGCTGACTGGCCTGGGTAAATCCTTCTTATTGACATGCCAACAGCAATCAAGGGTCAACTACAAGAGGAGGGTATGTTCAGTCTACACAAAGGGCACACCTTGAGTACTCAGCTTGGGTGATAGGGGAAGCTGCCCCACTGGACACTATAGGATACCTACTACATTAGGCCATGCTACCAAGACAGGGATTCATAGCAGCTATCCGTAACAAAGAAACACAGGGAGGCTGCCAAAATGGGGAGAGAAAGAAACATGGTCCAAGTGAAAGAACATCAAAACTGCAGAAAAATAAAAAAATAGAGATAAGTAATCTATCAGATGCAGAGTTCAAAACACTGTTTATAAGGATGCTCAAGGAACTTAGTGAGGACCTCAACAGCATGAAAAAGATCTAGTCAGAAACAAAGGATACACTAACTAAAATGGAGAGCAATTTACAGAGAAATGGCAGTAGAGTGGATAAAGCCAAGAATCAAATTAATGATTTGGAACATAAGGAAGCAAAAAAACAAGCAATCAGAGCAAGAAGAAAAAAATAACCCCCTCCCCAAAACAAGGATAGTGTAATCAGCCTCTGAGAAACTTGAAGTGTTTCAACAGTCACATCATAAGGGGGTGGGGCAGAAGAAAAAGAGAAAGGGCAAGAAGTTGGAAATGGATTGAAAAAATAATGAAGGAAAGTTTCCCTAATTTGGTGAAGAAAATAGACATGCAAGTCTAGGAAGCACAGAGAGTCCCACTCGAAATACATCATAATTAAAATGGTTAATTTTAATCATAATGCCAAAGGTTAAAGATAATGGAAAACTCTTAAAAGTAGCAAGAGAAAAGAAGAAAGTTACCTACAGGAGATTTCCCATAAGACTGTCAGTTGATTTCTCAAAAGAAACTTTGCAACCTAGAAGAGATTGACAAATATTCAAAGTCATGGAAAGCAAGGACCTACAGTCAAGAATTCTCTACCCAGCAAAGCCATCATTTAGAATCGAAGGCCAGATAAAGAGCTAACCAGACAAGAAAAAACTAAAGGAGTTTATCATCACCAAACCATTAATATATAAAATATTAAAGGGACTTATTTAAGAAAAAGAAGACCAAAACAATGAATAAAATGGCAATAATATTTATTACCTATTTATAAATATGTATACATATTAATACATATTTATCAACACCTGAATCAAAAAAACAAACTAAGCAAACAAGCAGAACAGAGACAGAATCATGGATATGGAGAGTGTTTTGATTTGTAGGCTGGCATTCAACCCACTGAGATACACCAGCCAGGGCAGATATGAAGAGTGTTTTTGATGGTTGCCAGAAGGGAGGAGAGTGTGGGAGGGGAATGGGTGAAGAAGTGAGGGGATTAAGAAGTACAAGCAGGTCATTAAAGAAAGCATGGGGATGTAAAGTACAGCATAGGAAATGGAGTAGCCAAAGAACTTATACACATGACCCATGAACATGAAAAATGGTGTGGGGATTGCCTGTGAGGGAGTGACAGGTGCTGGGTGGGGGTAGCAAAGGGGGAAATTGGGACAACTGCAATAACATAATAAAATATAAAAACAAAACAAAATTTGTTGAACAAGCTAGAAGCCAGAAAATTCAAGTAAAAATTGGTATTGCGGTCTTAAGTGTGAATTCAGTGTGGTAGTCCAGGAAGGCTGGAAACTCAGACACAGTTCCTGTGTTGCAGTCATGAGGTCAAATTCTTTCTTATTGGGGAAGCCTGAATCTTTGCTCTTAAGGCCTTCAGTTGATTGGAAGCGGCCCACCCACATTATGGAGAGCAATCTGCATTACTCAAAGCCCACCAATTTAATTGTTAGTAACATTAAGAAATATCCTCATTGCAACATCCAGACTAGTGTTTGACCAAAAGCCTGGGCACCATTGCCTAGCCAAGCCAACTCAACACATAAAACCCACAGTGGTTAATGAGTCAAGGAGTGGTGAACATGGTAAATCAGTGGCCTGGGCTGGATTCCAGAGAAGATGAACTATGTTAATGAGCCACCATTGCTCTGTAGATCTGGAATCATAAACCAAGATGTCTAAGGGGAACAGGAAGGTAAGATAAATGAGTGAAATGACACCTGCTCATATTTCTTCCAAACTTTCTTTTCATACTAAGCACATGAGGACTTTCTTTTTTATGAAGAAAAGTGTTCTCCCAATATTTTTAACAGAGCCCTTTTGGTTTTTATTTTGTTTCTCAATTTTTGGTAGGGACAAGGTCATACAAGAATATATCCCTGCTATAACCAAAATAACAGGACAAGCAGGGGTTAAAAGTGGCAAACATCACACGTTTTTTCACTCAGTGAATTGGAGGGTGCCTACCAGTCCTCTGGCCCAGTCAATCTGTGATGCTCCGTTGACTAGTGCAGCCAGTGTGGCCAGGTGTTCTGATATTTATGTGACATCTCCCAATTTTGAAATGGCAGTTCAAAATATTTTAAAGGATTCTGTGGAGCAAAAGTCACCTGTTAACAATACCAGGTCCTCTGCTTTTAGGATGTAAATAGCAGAGGACAAGGATCATTGATGGTCATCTTTAAATCTGGATACCACACTGAATATCGGGCTAGCATTTGTATAGAGGATAAATTTTAGGACATTGGTTCAACAGAATGCTGATGAAGGGAATTAGCCATTAGAAAGAAGAAAGAGAAACTGATTTGACAAAAAAAAAACATTGAAATTGAGAATGATTTGATCACTAATTTCTAATCAGTGAAGAAGTCTGATAGAAGAATTTCTGGGAAAGAGTTCAGTCCTGATAAAAACAAAAGGAGCTGATGAATGAAGGCACCCCCATTTTCCCGACATCTCCTTGAATTTTCCTGCCTTTGAATGTAACTGTGTGGGAACATGATGCATGGAGCCAGCGCAGCCATTTTGTGGCAATGAAATGACAAATCATTATGCTTGATGTGGTGGAGTGGGAGGATGGACAGAGCATGGGTGTTTGGTGACATTACTGAGTCACCAATCAATCCTGAACTTTTGTTACATACACAATAGATATCTTAAGAATTTAAATCACTATGAATTGGGCATTCTATTACATGATGCTGAAAACATTTTTGATATATAGGGGACGAGAGAAGGCATAATTTTAAGCTGTAAGATTGAATAGTTTCATAGTAGATGAAATCAAAACTATGCAAGGTTTTTATTTCATAGCTAGTGTGGATGGTGGTGATACTAGATGGCATTAAAAATGATGAAAAGAAGAGCGGGTTCTGATCCATGTGGGTCTTGTTGAAATTGGCCTGCTTGTGGCCAATTATAGCCGAGTAAAAAAGACCAATATGCAACAGTTAAAGAAGAGGCCCACCCTTTGTTCATCTTTATACTCCTAGGGCCTAGCATGATGCTTACCACATGCTAGGCCTTTAATACATGTGTGCCGAGGAAGTGAGCAAATGAACGATTGGAAGGATGCTGAGGGCCTAACCTGAGGTAGCAGTCATGGGACTAAGAAAAAGACCACTTGTCTGTGCTTTGTGACAAAGGCTCCATGTCAGTGGTGTGTGACAGGTCCTGGCACAACTTTTAATTAATGTATGTAAAAGTTAACATGGTGCAAGAGAGACACATTGCAGTAACCAAAAACGCATTGCTTTATGAGGATATACATTTTCTTTTCCTCTTCTTTGTGTATTTCCTTTATGGTAAGTTGCCTTCAAAAAATTCTATCTCCATTTTTGCAGGAGAAAACTATGCAGGAGAGATGACAATTAAGTGAGCAGAATTGAATTCGCTGTGTGGCATAGCATTTCAAGGATTCTTATTTGAGAACTGAAAGAAAGTGACAGTCTGTAGCCCAGTAAAGCAGTGTCTGCCATCCACATTTGCACACTCACCCTCATTACATCTGAGCAGCCTGAAAGCCTCAAAGCGCTTACTGGTCAGTTAATTTCACTTGAAGAATATTCCATGGGCCCTTCTATTTTCCCCTTCGCACTTTGAAGTTTATTGCGGTTTTCTAGGCTGCTTGCAAATGGTGACATACCCTAACAAGAGCTTGCACCACCAAGACAGAATGTTTATGGTCAAGTCCTTTGTGTTCCCTCATTTTCATTGGATGCTACAGATAGAGTTTCACACGGAGGCTCCATGAGTGAGCTCAGCCAACACCATGATGAGAAGCAGCCCCGGGCACAGTCACATGTGACATGTGTTTTCAGTGAGAAGCTTGGGTGAGCAAATGCCACAGAGGTCTTGGTGGAGTCTTTACAACTCCTGGTATGATAGATAATCTAAGCTATTTTGTATTACTTCCACCCACACACAGTGCTATCTTCCAGAATGTTAGGTAGAATGTCAGGGAGGGCTTCAGCCAAGAGCTGCATAGTAGCAGTTGAGACATCACTTAGCTTTCTTTCTCTCTCTGTAAGTGGTTCCTTCAAGTTGGCAGGCTCTCTGGTTTTGTAAGCTGACCTGGGCTGTGGGAGTGCCTTTGAGAGTCCTGAATGATGAGGACCAGGCAGGTCTTACCATAGTTTCCTCTCGGGGTGTGGCTGCACTGGGGAGATGTCAGTTCCTGCCTCCTCGCACCTCTACAACCAGAGAGACTCCTTCCCTCGTCTTGAGGAAATCCTTTTCCTTTCTGCCCGAAATCTTTCCTTGGCTTTGGAGTAGCTCTTGCTGTTAGAATTAAAAAACGTAAAGGTCTTAGTAGCTTTCTGTTCTTTACAGTGTCACACCTGGAGCAATAACAAGCAGAGTAACTCATACACATCTGTTTGCATGGGGAAACTTTGGGAAAGTGGGAAATTAAGTGAGGAAAAAACCCATGTACAAGAAAAACATTGTTTAGTATCTCAAAATATTACCTAATGTCAGGGTCTGCTTTCCATGAGCCCAGCCATGCCAAGCCTGAAGCTCCTCCCAACGAGTAGCCAGTGGAACTAGCCTTGATGCACAGGGTGAGTTCTGAACACTTACATATTCTCTGAGGCTGAGGTTTCTGCCTGCCTTTTCCCTGCTCCCCTTCCCATCACCTGGGAACCTCCAGTACACTTGGGTCTGCAGGGCTGTGTAACTCAACTTCTGCCTTGGTTTCTGATGGAATTTCTCCCTCTGTGAGAAGTGGTTTCCGTAAGCCCTTACTTAGTTGGGTGCAACATAGACATCCCATCTAGTGCTCACTGGCCTGGTCCCCCCCAGTCCTTTGGGTTTTGCTCAGAATATAAGAAAACAGCTGGAACTGTGACACTTTGCTGTCTGTAACTCCAGAAGTTGCTTTGCATGGATGTCTTCCCTCTGGATGGTTCCTCCTTGTGTATGTTTTGGGGCCAGTGGAGCCTGATCTAGTCGCTGCTGACCTGGAAGGCCATGTCAATTCCTGGTCCCCAGTATGAACACAACTCAGCTGCCTCCCTCCACCTCACTGGCCCTGGGAAGCCTCAGCATTTCTTAAAGCTGGGATGAGCACAGTTGAATTGTTGACATGGAAAATGATGCTACTCTGTAGTCTCATCCTATAATTATTTGGGGGGGGGGGGTTGAGAAAGGCTTAAAAGCAAACACCTATCTTCCAAACCTAAGGTCTGATGGAGGGCAAAACCTTACATGTATTTCTAATGGAGCTGGTTTTGGAGAACGTGCCTTAGCTATGAGAGCCAAAAGGCCTTTCCAGTATCTCTTCAAACTCTGACTGGACCTTTGAAAAACCCACCCAAAGGAAACTTGGTTCTCATGGAGGAAATTGCTTACCCAGGTCCCTGCATCTCATTGGATCACTATGGTGACAGCCTTGTCTTCGTTCTGTTCTAGTTTAGCCCTGACTTCCCTGTAGCCTATAAACCCCTCAGTCCCTCTATGCTGTGTCATTGGTCCCACCCACCACTCAACCTCAGGACTTAGGTTGACCAAAGTGATGATTAGGATTTGGGGACTTTTTGACACAAACAGAACCAAAATTTATTTTAAATTTACTAAATAGCTATTAGGAGGGCAATATATGCATGCTCTTGGGAGATAATTTAAACTGGACATAAGAGTACAGTGTGAAATTCGAAGTCACCCTCCATTTCCACCCTCCATGCTTCAGGTCTAGCCAGGGGAGCTGCCCTCAGTAGTTTCCCAGTGCTGGCTTGTTAACAGTCAATACAGATGGAAGCCTCTTTATACATGGGTATGTCTATGCTACAAATAATTTTCCAAACATTTTTTTTGCAGTAGTATATCTTGAAGCTTTTGTCCCTAAGAATGCATATAAATTTATCTATTTAAAAAAATAACTGTATAGTCTTCTTGCCCCCAAAGAACAACATTCAGTTTTCAATTACTGGATATTTAGTGTGTGCTTATTTTTCTGCTATTACAAAAAATCTGCAACAACCAATATTTTAAGCACATGTGTGCACATACCCCTGTTGGAGAAATTGCTGGATGTGAAATGATGATAGCGCAGGGTTTGTTCATTCTACATTCTGACAGTTAAGTGTGCAGCAATTTACATTCCTATCAACAATGCATGAGAATGACTGTTTTCGCTCTCTCTTACTATCTCTGGGTATTATCAAACATCTTCGTCTTTGGCAATTTGCTAGTGAAAAATGAAAAACTATAATTTTGTTTGCATCGTGTTCATTTTAAATTAGGCTGGACCTCGGTTTTATATAAATTGGCCATTTGTCCATTTTTGGTGTGTGTGGACTAATTTTTTATAACTTATTTTTTTTGACAATCTGCATGCTTCTTAAAAACCTACAGCTTTAGGATGATATTATTTGGTTTATTCAGCATGAATTGGCTTTTTTTTTGTTCTTTGAGGGTATTTGCTACTTACATTTGAATACTTAAGTCTCACTACAGCTCGCAAACAGCCAACCCACAGCTCATGGGATCCATTCCACATTACCAAATTAGATTTGTAATATTTAAATTTTTTTCTCAGTGGAGCTGTTGCTGCAGGAAGTAGATAAAGAACACGGGTCAATAAAAAAGAAGATACTGTGGGGACAGGTAAGTTTTTAGGAAAGAAATGGTCATATGGACAATTAGAATGAACATAACATAAAATAAAAACCTAAGGCATCCTTAAGTTCATGAGGTTCAATGCTTATGATCTGAATTCATATTTCATCCTAGCTTCTTCTACTTATAGGAAAATCACTTCATTTATTTTTGGTCCTTAATTTCTTCACCTGTTCATCAGATTGTCAATTACAATTTCTTATTTAATTTATTAAAACATAGTACACTTAAATTATTTCCAGAATAAGGTTTTAGGATAATTGAATATTTAACGTGATTTCACTATAAATTAGGTTTAGAACTTCAACAACTTTGGAATCAGTTTCCATTACTGTGAAGTTTCCATTACTGCTCATCCTTAAAATGTAAATCTTATGAGATATTAGTCATTCTGAAAGCACATTTTTTTTAGTAGCTAAGACACTCCATCTTTGAAGACCATGGACAAAATCTAATATTCAGCCCTGCCTCCTTACCCAGTCAGACCTGACCTAGGGCAGTTGTATGCACAGATGCAATGTTAACAAGGCTCCGAGTCCTTTCCTGGAGAGGAACATAATGCCAAGTTTCCCCAAACACCTGTTCTTTCATATTCTGAGGATGGTCGCCTGGTTTCTGGTGGCCTCTAAAGTTCTACTCAATGGCTGGTCGTCCTAGCTTACCAAGGATTGGTCTACCTCATTCCATGCAGTCATTCCTTCCGGGTGAGGTGATTTTTTTGCGTATACATGGTTGGATCCTTTTTGCCTTGGTTTCTTCCCTCTTGTCTCCATGCAGTCCCTGTTGCTCCCCCCATGTGGGTGCTCTTAGAGTGGCGGTGCCGAGTGAGAGCTCCCTAAAGTGACTGTCCTTCTATCAGTTGCTCAGTTTGACCAGTCTGATGTGCTCCTTTGCTAAAGCACTCATTGTTGTAGATCTAGAGTCTCTATCTCTCACTCGCAGTATTGCACCCAAAAGTGCCCCTGCCTCATTCTTTCCTATTTTGGAGGTCTTCTCTATCCAACAAGAACTGTTCTCTTGTCAGTGGAAGAGAGAGTGTCCTTTATTTTAATATGATGGGCACTGAGTTGAAGCCCACATGTTTGTCTACATCTTTTAGGAGACCATCAGGTAAGTCATAGTTCTTCTGATTAGCGATTTAGACTGTGTACTTGTAAGTTTCTGCTAATTTATGAGGGTTTTCTTTTTTAGTTGCAAGGATCTACCACATGGTGTTTCACCTTTGCCTCTATTGGCATTTGGACCAGGTTAGTCTGTGTTGGAGAGGATGTCCTGCACATCATAGGATGTCTGGCAGAATCTCTGGTCTCTACCTGTTAGATGCTAGTAGCAAACCCCCTCTTCAGTGTGACAACTAAAAAATGTCTCCAGATATTGCAAATGTCCTTTGGGGTGGGGTGGGGAAATCACCCTGGTTGAGAAGCACTAATCTAGCACAATACCTAGATGAGTGAGAGGTCAGTAATGTGTATTTAGTGAATGAATGCAGGTTTTATCCCCATACCTGCAAAACTTCTAGAAGGATTTGACACTTATTGAACAAACCCTACCAGGAAGAGTATTATAGACTCTTACCAGGTAGAGTATTTGAAGGTTTCCAGGAAAGAGGAAGGAAATAACCTTGTAACTGGCTGACTTGGAGAAGTGAGAGACCCTGAAACAAACAGCTTTAACAGTGGATGAAGCCTTTAACAGGGCTCAGCATCCTTCTAAGGTTTCCTTGAGATGGGACTTCTAAGTTTCACATAGTCATCTGCATGAAGTGACCTTTGGCCCGTTTTGTAGTCCCTACGAGTTAGATTCATCTCACTCGAACAGAGACTTTGATTACATTAATTAAGGAATGGTCCATTCTAAGAAAGCCTCTTAATTTTTGAGAAATGTTGTATCACCAATGTGATTGTGGAAGAGGAAATATAACTTTGATGTCTAAATTTGATTTGGGAAATGTTTAATAATCTTTCAAAACATATGGAACATGTTAAAAACATATTGTAGCCCTGAGTGGTGTGGCTCGGTGGATTGAGCACCAGCCTGTAAACCAAAGGGTCACTGGTTTGATGCCCAGTTAGGGCATATCCCTGGGTTGTAGGCCAGGTCCCCCATAGTGGGCTTGTGAGAGGCAGTTACACATTGATGTTTCTCTCCCTCTCTTTATCCCTCCCCCTCTCTAAAAATAAAAAAACCTTTAAAAATTTATCTTGTATTTTTCTGTATATATATATTATACTTCAATTTTTCTGTATATATATTATACTTCAATAAGATAATCCATAAAGATTAAGGAACCTGTTATAATAAGTATTGGAAAAGAATTTACAATATATGAAGAAACAACTTTACAAAAGTATTTAGAGTTATCCATACTGATATGCTTTAAAATTAGTATTTGTCAAATAATCATTGACCCTAATTTCTAGCATGTAGATTTCCTGTAGTTCATGTCTGTCTATTAACCATTGGTTTCCTGCTTCTCAGACTCACAGGCATCTTTTTTCCTTTGTCATTATTCCAGGTAGTACTCATATACAATATTAATAAGGTATTGAGGAGGACCTTGGAAACACCCAGTGTTACCTCATCCCATTTTATTTTTCTTGTCAGAAAAATAGTTTTCTCCATGTAGTAACTCAAATATACTCAACCTAGTCCAAGAAAATCTACCATTTGTCTTGTTGCCAGACATATAAAGAGAAGGAATTTCAGTGAAAGAAGAGTTCAGGGAAGAAACAGATGAATACATGTCATTGCAAGACTCCCCGTGTGATATGTCTGCCATATTGGCAATGAAACACCCCTGTCAGTGAGAATTGCTCACCACCCATGCACATGATGAAATATAATGTTTTTTTCCCATTTCTACTATCGGGTGACTAATAGACCAGTGGTCTTCACCTAGAGCAGAAGTGTTGAACAGCCCCATTATTTCTGTTGTGATGTTGACACTTCTTATGTGCTATGGACTGAATGATGCCCCCTTCCCACAGTTCCCATGTTGAAATACTAAACTCCAGTACCTCAGAACGGCACTCTATTTAGATATAGGCTCTTTAAATAGATAACTAATTTAAATTAGGCTCATTACAATGAGCCTAATCCAAAACTACTGGTGTCCTTTTAAGAAGAAGAAATTAGGATACTGATGTGCATAGAGGGAAGACCATGTGAAGAATAAGGAAAAGACAGCCATCTACAAGCCAAGGAAAGAGGCCTCAGAAGGAACCAATCCAGCTGACACCTTGATCTCAGATTTCTGGCCTCCAGAACTGTGAAAATGTAAACTCCTGTTGGTGAAGCCACCAGGTCTACGGCACTTTGTCACAGCAACTGGAGCACACGCACCACAATTTTCTCAATTTCCTGTACAGTTGTATGCTGTAGATAGAGTTTGTTAGAATGACACCCCCAGTCTGTCTTCTCTAGTGCTTCTTGACCAAATACACAAAAGTAAGGGCAACAATAATGAAGGGCCTCTCTGTGGCGGTGTTATGTATGTATTCCTTTCCACCTACCAGCCTGTCGCAGAATTCTACACTGTCTTAGATCACAGTTTTAATTATTTGTTAAATGGGACCTATAATAAAACTAAAATAGACAGATAGTTTCTGGTCTGGAAACTTCATTACTTCAAAATTGTGAACCTGATGAATGATTCAATTTCAAGGTTAGAAAACATATTGTGGATACTGAATCAGGGTCATTTAAAAAAATCAACTCACTTAGAATCTTAATGAGAAGTCAATGATGAGAAAGATGAGGTAAAAAACAACTCAGTTTGATCAGAATTTTAGGGGTTAGTTTTGTTTAAGACAGGAAAAAGTTTTGTTTTTCACACACCTGAATTTCTCTGGAGGCTAAAAGACACCAGAATAGGTTATCAGAGAAATACGGGATAGCTTTCTCTGAAGAAATTTGAACAAAAAGGTTCAGTTCTTTCTCATCAAGATACAAAATTGTGGTTTGCGCAGGGGATGCCCCAGAGACACTGCTGACTTTATGTTAACATAAGAAATAAATGAATTATTTCAAAGGTGCTACAGGCCTTTAGCTAGAGAAGTCTTTAGAGAGGGCAGAGTAGTCAAGAATCAGAACAGCATGTCACAATAAAGACGATCTAGGCTTGTAGAAAGAAGAAAGGCAAGTGGCCGAGGAGCAGCTGACTTGCAGCACATCAGGTTCCCATCACCAGCAGAGCACTGCTGTTCCTGTGAGTGATTAAGGTCCACGGGGGGAAGTGTGCTTGGAGACGGAGTTTTAGAGGCCATGAAAAAAAATTGCAGAATCCCCAAGACTGCATGAATTTTGGTGATAGAATCTGACTTTGGCTTTTGATGAAAGTCTGTGTTATTCGATACTGGCTCAAGGCCATTAGGCACAAGTCATGAAACAGGATCGTATCATGTCAACTCATACAAATCTACCCCAGAGCAATAAACAGCCTTAGAAGTCAGGAAACCACCTCAGCTAGATATTGCTGGGAACATGAAAGCATGGAAGGGACCTGATCCAGTCCATGGGCATGCAGCTACATCACTTTGATTTTGGTCTGTAGAGTTAATTGCACCTTTGATTGAACTTACATGTTAGACCATTTAGTATGTTTATGTTTACATGAACTAGATGCTTCTAATCATTGTGTTTATTCCATAGTTTGTGGGTAACGTGTCTTGGGTCTATTCTCTCTGACTACACAGTTTACCTTTAATTATGATTTCTGAAACAGCTTTGTTGAACTGATGTACAAAAAATTGAACATATTTAATGTATACAATCTGATGAGTTTGGACATATGCACATACCCGTGAAACCATCACCACAACCAATAAACATATCCATCACCTCCAAAAGTTTGTTGGTGCCCTTTCCTTTTTTTTTATGGTGCTAAGAACCTTTAACATGAAATCTATACTGTTAACAAAAATTTTCAGTGCAAAATACAGTATTGTTAACTATAGGCACTAAGTGGTAGAGCAGATCTTGAGAACTTACTCATTCTTGCATAACTAAAAGTTTATACTCATGAACAAGTCCCCATTTTCCCCTCCCTCAGCCCCTGGCAACCATCATTCTACCATCTACTTCTATGAGTTTGATTATTTTAGATGTGTGAGTGGAATCCTGCAGTACTTGTTCTTGTGTCTAGCTTATTTCACGTGGCATGATGATTTCAAGGTTCATCCATGTTCTTGCATATGGAAGGATTTCCTTCTTTTTAAGTGCTGAGTAATATTCCATTGTGTGTATAATTTCTTTACCTGTTTTCTTTATCTATTTGTTTATGGTGGATACTTAGGTTGTTTCCATAGCTTGGCTATTGTGAATAATTCTGCAATGGGGGAGCATATATCTCTTTCAAACCCTGATTTCAATTTATTTTTCCCCTTTATTTTTATTGTTGACACTAATACAAATGTCCCATTTCCCCCACCCGCTTTGCCTGCCTCCCCCCATCTAACATTTCTCTTGAAATTCCTACAGTTGGGTGCTATGTACACTGAGGTAAGCCTGGACTTGTTTTTAGCTTAGTTCTTAAGTAGGCAAATCTCCTTTGTTATAAGTTTCTTTTCTTATAAAAAATAGTAATTTTTTCTTATAAAAAATAATAATTTTTTCTTACAAAAATAGTAGGATGTCACTGTACTTTGTACTATATGTACTAAAATGTTGGAGAATGGAACAAACACATTTGGAACATAGGCATGGTGAAAGAACATAGACAAAATAATTTTCATTGGAAACTTCTAAAAATAGGCTTTTTCATGAAATCTGCAATATCGGCCACCTCTGCATGCACTTTAACCAATTACATGAGCCACTGGCATTCACAAGAATTTCACACACTGCAGAAGATGGTGCTCTCAATAATTCCCTGCTTTCACAGGGTCTAAGTACTAAGGATTTGTTGTTGTGTCGATTAATTAAAATTTTCTGAATTCTCAGGTGTGTTTATATATCTTGAGGATATCTGCCTCTTACTTTTTGTGTTTTCCTGTTACAACACATTTTTAACTTTGAAAGTCAATGGAAAAAGTGTCTCAAATTTATTAAAAACAAAACATAATCACCAGAGAAATGCAAATTAAAACTTCAGTGAGATATCACCTATACCTGTGAGAATGGCTATGATCAATAAAGCAACAAACAAGGGAACCCTAGTGCACTGCTGGTGGGAGTGCAGACTGGTGCAGCCACTATGGAAAACAATGTGGAGTGTCCTTAAAAATTTTAAAATAAAACCCCCTTTTGACCCAGCAATTCCATTTCTGGGAATATATACCCCAAATCCCAAAAACACCAATACCAAAAAATATATATATGCACCCCTATGTTAATAGCAGCATTATTTAAAACAGCCAAGATTTGAAAACAGCCCAAGTGTCCATTAGTAGATGAGTGGATGAAAAAGCTGTGGTACATTTATACAATAGAATAGTATGCAACAACAACAAAAAAAGAAGAAACTCTAACATTTTGCAACAGCATGGATTGAGCTAGAGAAATTTATACTAAGTGAATTAAGCCAATCAGTGAAAGACAATTACCACATGATCTTACTTATATGTGGAATCTAATGAGCTCAATAAACTAATATACAAAATGGTAACAGCTACTTGAAACAGATGGACAGCTGCCAGAAAGGAAGAGACGCATGGGATGAAAGATGGTAAGGCATTAACCAAAGAACATTTACGCACAACCCAAGGACACAGACAACAATATGGGGATTGGCGTGGGGTAGGGAGAGGGTGGGGACTAGGAGGGAAGGGAAAAAAAGGGGAAACAACTGTAACAGCATAAACAATTTTTTAAAGTTTAATTAATAAAAAAATACTACAACTTTACAGAAAGGTGCTTTTCATATAACCATTGGAAAGTATTAACCAGGAACTTTGGGATTCCAATTTTGACATGATGGTATCAACATTTGATGGTGGAATACATCTTATTTTATGATATTGACATAGCAATCAAATGTAAATAAGTCACTTGAAAATGATTAACATAGAATGAATACCTAAGCATTTGCACACCCTTATTCTTTCAGGAGGTTTTACATCATGGCTTTTCAATTCCCAAGGAAAAATTCTATTGGGATGTTGATTAGAATTTCATTACAACTCTATATTCACTGAGGGTACTGGAGATATTAAAATATTTACCATGTTATCTGAGAATACGTTGCTCATTTTATCTTAAAAATGTTTTGGTTTATTTTAATGATAAAATTATCTTCTTTAATGAGGTTATTTCTTGATACTTCATTTCATGAATGTGCTAGGAACAAGATCCTTGCCTATGAAGACATATTTCTGGGGCATAGGCTAAGATTGATTTTTGTCAACTTTATTGAGTTTTCTCTTTAATTCTTAGAGATGTTTTTTGTTGATTTTCTTGGATTTTAAAAAATATATATTTTTCATAGTTGTTAATAACTTTTGCCTGAGCCTTCTTAAGGGTTAGATTTTAATCTTTGTTCTGTATCTTATTACATAAACTAGAAAATTCAGAATTATGTAAAATAATAACAGTAATGATTATCTTGTTCCAGATTTTAACCAGAATGAGTTAAATATTTTAAAATTGAGTAATAGATGTTGGTTCGAGAGTTTTAAAAAATCATTTTAAGAATGTATTTTTATTTATAGTTTACTGCTTTAAAAAATAGGAAGTACTGTTAAAATTCAATGAATTTCTTTTTGGCAAATAGTGGAATTCTTAGTTTTTCCTAATGACTCTCTTTATGTATAGAGCTATATTAATAAATTTCTTCATACTAAATCAGTTTTGCATTAGTGGGATCAATCTTCCTTTATGGAGTAGCTAAGTTTTTCATGTATAATTGAATTGTATTTAACCTCCATATTTCCAAATGAAATTAGACTTGACTTTTCACTTATTTTGTTATATTTGTTACATGTTGGTCTAATGCTTTTCTGCTAGTTTGATAAAATGAACTGGATAACTTTTTTAAATTTTCTATTTTCTGAATAATTTACATATTATATGGACTAATTGAAGTTTCAAAGAACTCACCTATAAAATAGTCTATCTGTGGAAAGATAGCTTTATGGTAAATAGCCTCTGTGGACAGAGGCTTTATGGTATATATATATATATTTGAGTGTTTTATACACACACATATACATATATGCACAAAATACTTTGTTTCCTCAGAAGTAATCTATCTTTAAAACCATTAAGTTCCATTTTAGGTATTATATGCAGTATTTTGTCTAGCTTTATTGATATATAATTAACATATAACATTGTCTAAGTTTAAGGTCTACAATGCATTGATTTGGTACACATATATAGCAGTATTATTACAATAGTGTTAGCTAATGTCACGTAATTGCCATCATGTCATATAATTATTTCTTTTTGTATGGTGAGAACATTTAATGTCCACTCTCTCGGCAACTTTCAAGTATATAATTCAGTATAATAACTATAATCACTATGCTGTACATGAGATCCCCAGAACTTATTCATCTTTCTACCGGAAGTTTATATCCTTAAATAAAATCTTCCATTCACACTCCCCATCAACATTCAACTTTCTGTTTCTGAGTTTGGACTTCGTAGATTCCACATAAAGTTGAAATATAGTATTTGTCTTTCTCTGTTGTCACTTAGCTCAATGCCCTCAACGTCCATCCATGTTGTCACAAAGGCAGTGTGTCCTTCCTCAGGACTGAAGAACACTCCATTGTGTGTGTATATAGACCACATCTTTATTATTCATTCATCTATTGACAGACACTTGGGTGGTTTCACTATCTTGGCAATGAATGTGGGGTGCAGGTATCTCTTCAAGGTTTTGTTTTCATTTGCTTTGGATATATACCCAAAAGTGGGGTTGCTGGACCAAGTGATAGTTCTATTTGTAATTTTTCAAGTAGCTGCCATAATGTCTTCCATAGTAGCTGCATTAATTTATATTCTTTCCAACTGTGGACAAGGGTTCCCCTTTCTTCATTCTTACCAACACTTGTTACCCCATCTTTCTGATAATAGCCACTTGAAAAGATGCAAGGTAGTATCTTATTTTTATTTTAATTTGGATTTCCCTGATAATTAGTGATGCTGAGCATCTTGTCATGTACCTATTGGCTCTCTGTATGTTTTCTTTGAAAAAACGTCTATTTAGATCATCTGCCCATTTTCTTAGTTGTACTGATTTTTGTTTTTGCTTGTGTTTTGCTGTTGAGTTGTATGGAAGTCTTCATCTACCTTAGATATTAACTCACATAGCGATATTTTTGCCGATATATCTCCTACAGCAAGGGAAACAAAGGAAAAATAAATGGGACTTACATCAAAGCATAGCACTCTTTTAACTTGAAGAAAATCATCTGTAATTTGTGGGACAATTTTCTCCTTTTATTTTTCTGTTAATAGTTATGTTTTATCTTTTTTTGTTTGTTTTAATAATTTGTCATTTTTTAAAGGAAGCTTTTAGGTTTAATCGAATTCCAAGATTTCCATTTTGATTGTATTTTCTTTTCTCTTTCCTTCCCTCTCTTTCTATTTATTGTTCCTTTTGAACTTTTTTAGTTGATTGCTTATTGCACGTATCCTTGTTTTATTTCATTTGTAACTGAAGTGTTTAAATCTGTGAATTTTTCTCTGGTCACATGCTTGACTATATACTTAATTTTTTATGTTCTCTTGTTATATTTATAGCTTATGATTTTGATTTTACTTTAAATGGATGGTTATATAGAATGTTATAATTTTGAAGTGTTGTTTAACCTCTTATTTTCAAAGATAATACTAAAAATCTCTCCTTTACCTTGTTTCCACCAAGAAATAGGAAAAATTGCAAAATTTTTACTCACTCTCTGCCTTTCCTAATATATTCTGAGACTCTGAAAGCAAGTTGTTGTCATTAGATTATTATTTTTGGTCTCGCATGTGTTTTCTTCTGCACTGCCAGAAGCCCATTTAAATACATCCACCATATAATTACTTTATTTTCCACTCAGTTAATGTGGCTTATTACTTCCTCTAGTGTGTATTTTGATTTAGCTCACTTTAAAAATTTATGTAATATCTATCTATTTCATCCAGCACCTTTTTCCCAGAAGCCTTTCTCTTTGCACTGTCTCTGCGCTGTTTCCCAGGATGCGCCTTCAGTTTCCTACTGGTTTTGCCTCCCTGCTCTCCATTGCCTTGATCATGCTCCAGGTGCTTCATAAATATTTGGCTGAGGTAGGTCCCCTTGCTATGTCTTCAAGATGATGGTCCCCTGGTCATGCTGAAGGGCTTTCTCAAACTCTGTTAGGGTGTCAGGATCTTTTCTTCCCATGGTCATCCCCAAGTTTGAGTCTATGGACTCTATGTGCCCTTACTCACCATCCCCTTTTGTGCCCTCATGCAGTTTTTTAGATATTGGGAAGGAGGTTTTGTAGACCTTCACAATGACAATATCCACCATCTGTGCTGATTGTGTCTCCACCATCCGTAGTCCATCTGGGGAATATGAAAACCCATTCAAACTTTCCTTTGTCCTGAATTTATCTCAGCTGAGTTTTATCTGCCTTGGAGTTGGTGCAAACTTCTCCCAAATGCCAGAAAAAGAAATGTGACTCTGTCAGACCTAGATCTCAGTGTTTTGTTTTATAAATGAGTTTTCTTATTCCTCTGTGTCTTCAGAATTGTTTTAGTGGGCAGGGAATTGCAGCTTCCTCAGGGCTATGCTGTGATGACCACTGGGACTACAAAACAAGGATGTTACTACTGGTTCCAGTATCTACAGCCAGGGTGGCAGTGACTTTGTTAGGAGCTTTCCGGATACCAAGCACTAGGAGTGAATTACTGACTTGCTTTATGGTCAGTGCCCCCTGGGAAGGATGCTGCCATTCCCTCATTCAAGGTGAGAGGTGGCGCGCCCCTCTACACCAGTCAGTCACGCAGCAGAGAAGCAGCGGGTTGGGATTTCACCCAGACCCTTGAACTCTAGAGCTAACTCTGCTAACCGGGCACTGGACCCTGAAAAGATTTTACAGGTTACTGGGTCTCTTCCTGGAGTGTAACAATAACATTCTGAGCAATGTATAAAATTAATAAAAATGTTTTAATGGTGAACTAGTAAAATAAAATGATGGAAAATTAAAAATTCAGTGACTTCAAGAGAAAGATACTAAAAAAGAGAAAAATTTTGGAATACTCTTATGGGATGCTAATGATGAAAATTACTCAATATGTGAGAAAGAATTAAGGAGTAATCATTTTTACCAATTTTCATGTTACCTTTCACATATCATCCTTGTCAAAGCTTTTGTTACAACTGATGTAACTTTCTAGCACAACATCATAACTTACAACTGGATTTGAAATGAGATAATTTCTAAAAATCTTTAAAATTAGGATCAAACAACAGAAACCCATTAGAGAGAAGTTGACCTTTTAACATTTTCTTTTCACAGATTTTTGGGCAAAAGGTGGTAATATACTCAAACACAAAATGATACCTATTAAAAGGTTGGAAGCCAAACTTAGAAAAGCCTTCCTTTTATAAACAGGGTAACACAATTCAATTTTCTTATTTTTCTACATTTATTTCAGAAGAAAATGTTATTTTCAAGACCCTAGTTTTGTGGCACTTAAGCTAGACAAAAAGTCACTTCAGATTTATCTCCTGTTTGATTTGTAACTACTGAAATTTCCTTTGATCTCATCTTAATTTCTTCCATATTTTTGCAAATTAAAATCTTGTTTGATTTTGTTTGTTCCAATTGTTACAATTCATCATCTGCTTTCTTGTCGACAGCTGCAAACATCTTCGAGGCTACACTTAAAAGGGTCAATTTTGTGATTCATTTGTGTCTTAATTTTGGCAAAGGGGATCTAATTAGTTATAAATCTTTCCTTGTGAATGACTAAAAAGCAGTTTCCCTTGTTCAGTAACATCAGACATGGAATAGCTTTGTTAAATTGAATGCCTCTCGGGGAAAGAAAAAAGCTAATAATTTCTTTGAAGATAGACTATGGTTGATTTTTGGAGGTGAGGGTTATTGAGCTGTAATAGCCAATTTAATTCTATTGAAACGTATCACATTCTAAATTGTTACTGAGCATGGGAACAACTGGCCACGCTATTGAAACTGCTCTATAACAGCCAACGCTTTAGACAAATGAATTTCCAAACGGACCTGAGCATCAGTTGACAGCCGGCCGTGTGATGAGGCATCGAAAACAGAAAAAGGCCATGCATGTGGCTCACTCAGCCTGGGAACAGAGAGAATCATGGCAGAGATCATACCACGATCGGGGGGGCAAGGATATAAATAAGAGAGAATTTAAGAGATGTATTTGCCTCTTTAGTGCGCCCCACTATTAAAAAAGAATTTGGTTTTAAATTCTTTTTAAGACCAAAAAGGTCTTAAAATGCGTATAAGTAACCGAGTGTTCTAAATAGTCCTACAATCTGTCTATCTATATTTATATTTATATCTATTTAGTTTTCACGTGGTAAGTTAAAGTCAGACAGCCTTCTTTGCCTCACCATCAACTTTGTGAGTTTTGCTCATGCCCAGAGGTTCCTTTATGGATTGGGAGCAGCTGTGAAAAAACATTTCTTGTGGAAACAGTTGGGTGGGGTGCTTTGAGAAGGAGGAGAAGAGTGTGAGGAAGTGGGAGAAGGGCTGGCTTCTGAACCCAGCAAGTCCCTACAGATGAGAGAAGTGAGTCCTTCTTTAACATGGGTCTCCTGTGTCCTCAGTGAACGGCATCTTTCTTGGTAAATCCTTCTTACATTTTAAATAACAAGGGAGAAAAACAAGGTGAGGGAAAAAATAAGATGGAGCTGGCATGGGGCTTGTTTTGGCATGCAAACCCAAGAGGTCTTCTCATGGTTCCGTGTGGTGCCCTAAGCGACAGTATCCATGGTAGTTCAACCACAAAGTAAGTGAGGGATCACAGAGTGCTCAGGGGGCAGTATCCCTGACTAGAAGCTGATGGCACAAGACCAAAGTGCACTGTGCTGCGAGCATCGTAACAGGTAGCCAGATTACACGACCGGGCTCTTTGATGGTCTGGTTTAATTCAAGAATAAAAGGTTGATATTTAGAACCACTGGGTTTTGCAAAAAATGGATCTCCTGGGGGGTAGGGAAGGGTGATCTGCAAACCCTCCATAAAATCATAGGTAAAAATGTGACTGGGTAAGCCCATGGTTGAAAATCTGTAACCTCACCATGCTCTGGAACAGTATGTGACCCCCACTTTTTAAGACTCGGCAATCTGGAGGAAGGGTGGTCTGTAACTTTCAGGTGATCCTTTGTAAATATTTTCCTCTGAAGTGATGGGTTGGTGACCCCAGGCCCATGCTAAGGTCCAGGTGTGCTCTGACAGGAAGCTAGGATGCAGATGTTCTTCTGCACCCCCCGAAGGGGATGCAGAAGCACAGCTTTGATGATCCCTGGAGCTGGAGTCAGTGTGATGTGCAATCTAGGAGCCAGACAAGGACACAAGCCCAGGTACAAGACCCCTGTTCCTCTTCATGGGGCCCAGAGAATGAAAAGACAGAGCCAAGAGTTATTGATGATGAAACTCCATTGGCTTCAAATGATGGAGAAAGGATGGACCACAGGCAGCCTCTCCTGTGACCCATCATTATATTAGCTCTGAGTCTAAGGTGAAGAAGAGGCCATGGAGGTAGTTGCCCCTCACCCTTATTATATTCCACAGAAATGATCACCTGGTCAGCCTAGACTGATTATTGTCTTCGTTGTTAAGGGATGAGTTCTCTATAGACATTTTTTAACGTCTAAATTGAGTGAGTTTTTAGTCATAGAATCAGAAACAAAAAAAGACTTCTAGAAAGCGCCAAATGTCCTATTTTGTTTCATCAAGTAATAAGCATTGAAGAGCCTCATCTGTCCTTCTTCCTTAAGTGGAACGTTAGCCTAATCCTGTCGGTTCTAGAACATGTTTTCACTTCACTTCTTCAGTAGTTAAGCCAGTGTTACCCTCCCATTTCCCCTTTTATAACCACCCTTTTCCTATAATGTAAACTAAAGGCACAGTTCTCACCCTTCTGGAATCTTCCAAGAAGCTTGGAGGCAGCAAGCACTGTACAGCTAGGAAGAATGGCACTGGTGAGCCTCATTTAACCAAAGTGCTCGTGCCGGTTCCCTGTGGCTGCTGGAACAAAGCACCACAACTGGTGGCTTCTGAGAACAGACATTCAGTTCTGTCCCAGTTCTGGAGACCATAGTCTGAAATCAAGGTGTCAGAAGGGCCGCACTCCCTCTGAAGGCTCCAGGGGAAGACCCGTCCTGCCACTTCCAGCTCCTGCTGGCGCCAGGCATTCCTTGGCTTGTGGCTGCGGCACTCCAGTCTCAGCCTCTGCATTCTCACGGTCTTACCCTCCACTTCCTGTGTGTCTGTCTCCCTCTGCGTGTCTCTTAGAAAGGCACCTGCAGTTGGATCTAGAGGCCACCAGAGTATTGGAGAATGATCTCATCTTGAGATCTCCATCTTAATTATATCTGTAAAGACCCCTTTTTCTAAATAAGGTCACATTGCCAGTTCCCAGGAATTAGGACATGCACATATCTTCTTGGGGGAGACCATTCGGCCCACCACCAGCACTGCAGTGAGCAAACCCCGCAGGATGGGTTCATCTCCCCGGCCGCACACATTTCTGTAGAACCTGAGGTGTGGACTCAGACGGAGGGGCTTTGGCCTGTTGTGCGATGATCTGCGTTCATGTGTGGTAGTGTGGCTGTGTTTCTTCATTTGTTTCTGACCTCCTTTCTCTCCCTTGATTCCTGGCGAAAGACAGAAGGAGCCTAGGACGATGGAGGCAAAGGTGTTGGAAGCAGTTACAGTTCATGTGCTGCCGTGGGCGGCAGCAGCAGGCTCCTCTGCCCCATTCCTCTCTCTGTCTCCAATTTGGAATTCAGAAGACAGATGGTTGGTTAAAGTTTGCATGTTAGTGTCCTGAATCGAAAGTGAAGTCAGACTTTTTTTTCCCCTGACAGAAATTCAGGCTGACTTGATTGCGTGGATGACGTTTCATTGGGCTAAATAGATCCACAAAGAAAATCATGACCTTAATTTTAATGAAAGCGTATTTAAAACACCTGATAAAGCACTTTAGGGCCACCACCGTGTGTGTGTCCAGGGGCTGCCACTTGTACTGGAGTCTATGCCACGTTTCCCCTTCTCTTGTGCAGGGCACCACTGGTGCGGTCCTGCTCACGGGCCTGGGCATTGCATTTAAAAGCTGTTATACTGTGATGGAGTTCACTATATTTGATTTCCCAGAGTGTTTTTGAATGTATCAAATGAAACATGGTGCTTTTGGGAGAAGTCACTTGACAAACCTCGGTAAATATCATTTTGGAAAATACAGGGTCCAGCAGAAGTAAGGCCTGCTTGAGTATGGTTGGTAGGGTAGTAATATGGGTATAATTTGTAGTTTTCATTTGAACATTTCACATAAAATGACATATGGTATGCTTGAGTGTGATATTGTTATGTTACAGAGTTAAGTTACACAGGTATAATTTTGTGATAAGATTTTGTAACAAAAAGGGGCATTATTTGTGCTGGACCCTGTATATTAAAAAATTATAAGAAAGCTTTTTTAAAAAAAATCATGTTCTATTACAGTTGTCCTTATTTTCCCCTATTGCTCTCCCCTGCCCTGCCCACCCCCTGCTCCCACAGATAATTCCCAACCTGTTGTCCATGGCCATGGGTCATTTATGCCTGTTCATTGATTAGACCCTTTTCCTTCTTTCCCCCTTTGTCCCCCTACTCCCTCCCATCTGGTCGCTGTCAGTGAATGGAACTGGAAAGCATTATGCTGAGTGAAATAAGCCAGGTGGTGAAAGACAAATTCCATATGATCTCACCTATAAGAGAAACCTAATGAGCAAGAAAGCTTTTGATGATAGGGTAACGAATTCTTTACCATTTACATGGGTTCTAATTTTTTGCTTTCAATAAAGTTAAAGAAGGTCCTGATCATATATGTTCAGGTTATTAAAGTAGTTTTTGATGACATATTACTATATGATTTTGCTCATATAAATACAATGAATCAAATAAAGCGATTTTAACAAAATTCCTTTTATTTCCATCTACTTATTTATGAGAATATAGTTTTATAACACTTAACATTAAATGAGAATAGAATTGATGCTGACTCCTAGCTTATTCTCGCAGTAAGAAAGATAATTATTACATCAAAGGATATGTGAAACTTAAAAGACCTTCAATCACATTATTGAGACATAAATTTGTAATATTTTTTGTTGAATAACATCAAAATTTGTACCATGTGCTTACCAATTATTTATTGTAATGTGAAGTTATAATAACTCACCTAGAATAAATGTTTAATATTTAGAATCTAGTAGAAGAAAAAATTTTAAAGGATAATTTGTGTGTATATTTTATTTAGTTCTAACATGTGTAATGAGTAAAAGCCTTAAGAACACATTACTCCGTGACAAAAGTCTGTGGGAGAAGAGTCCAATGAGCAAAAAGAATGAGATAAGTTTTTCCAAATGTTAAAAAAAGAGCTTGTTATTTGTATACATACATACATTTGGGTGTATATAGTTAAATGGATGATGGTAGGTGTTAACTCCCCTAACGATAGTTGTCAATGTTGAAAATGCATCAGGATTATCTGCATGTCTTGTTAAACATTTCCAGAGTTTCTAATTCAGCAGGTCTGGGGTAGAACTTGCAAATTTGCACTTCTACCATGTTCCCAGGTAAATCCAATGCTGCCGGAACACACTTTAAAAACGACTGGCTCTAGGTACTTAGAATCCATTGGACATTTTTGCAAGTGATTAAATGGGTACATGGGGAATATTAAAGTTCTCAGGATCGATGGATGGGTGGGGCAGAGCCATACCAGAGCCGTAGAGTTGATAAAAATGAGTTAAATGGGCAAGGATGGAAGTTCTCTGCTCAGATATCCTAGAACAGCATCTGGCAACACCTTAGTTGGCTCGGGCTTTTAAATGCTGTGTCAGCAGGTACAGCTGGCGATGACACGGTGATGGTCAGGGCCGTCTTTGCCAAGCACTTTTCCCCGGTGCCTAGTTCTGAGGAATCTGTGTCTCATACCAAAGCAGCCAGTCCCCAAGCATGAAGCCACTAACATGGGAGAGGCCCCCACCTCTCCATTCTTGCCTATGGCATCCCTGGTTTTTTCAAGCAGTTACGCAAGTGGGAGGAGTGATGACCCACAAAGCACTCAGAGGGCAAGGGCTGTCATTTTCAATATTCTGTGGTAGTTGGTAGTTTCTCCATCATAAGGATGCGGACTCGGAGGCTTCCAGAGCCTGGGGGCCCCACCCCTGCCCCCGGCAGTGTGGGAAGTGGGCATCTACTTGACACCAAATCTGCCTGCTGCTTCCCTCTGTCTGGGGTTTTCAGGGCCTGTCCTGCCTCCCCTCCTCTCTTCTTTCTCACTCTCTTTTTCTTTCTCTCTATTCATGTAAATAATGCTACAGTGAACATCACACAATAGGTCTTGTGTGTGATGAATTACATGACAAAGCAAAGTCCCAAGGACTTTCTTGGGATTAATGGCCACTGGTAAGGAGCTCACTTCATCCGTTTGGCCCGATGATCTATTTGGTGGTTAAGTCTCTAGGAACTACCTGGAGATAACATCCTTACTGTTGGATCAACTTTTTTTCTTTTCTCAAGAATATTTTTTTTAAGTTAGATTTTCACAGTGCCAACATCTTCGGCTTGTTGGTGACATTCCAATATTCAGAACTGAATATTCAGTTGTCTGTTTTTAGGTGCTGATGAATCTAGGGATTGAAGATTTTATGAAACAGATTCATTCAATTGCAGTTCAAAATGATGTTCTGTCTAAAGAGTTTGCCTGCATTATTTAATGCTGCATATAGTATAATACACTATGCTTTTCTTAAGAATAGTTTATAGTGGTAATTACACTTCTTCCTTGGCACTGTGTAGTGTGGATTGTGCTGGAACATGCCATTTTATCACCAGCCAGCAGCTCTGGCTGGGCGGTTTGCATAGGCTATACACAAAGTCCTGAGAGATCTATTGTTAATATGTAGCAACACTGCTAATCTGACTGGACTTTGCTACAAGTTATTAAACTGGTGTATAATCACAGTGTGCTTGCAGTTCCAGTATACTTGATTTCCAAAGGCTATTATGTCTAGACCTTATTTTTATAGCTATATTTGTGATATAATACAATGTGATATTATAATAAATATTTATTATAAATATTACATATAAAATATAAATTTTGTGTCTGTAGCTCTCCAGGAGTGTTTCTCCTTGACATACCTGTGTCAAGATGGGGTGTTTTCTATGCATCTATATGGTCGTATTGTGTGGCCAACTAAATCATTTCAAAAAGCAAAAGTCCATTTTTTTTCCTTATAGTTTCAGCTTCAGTTGTTCAAAGCAATAAAACTGCTCTCTGGCGTTTTTCTCAGCAGGGAATAAGAATTTACCAAGTTATTTTATAGCCTCTCCCCATAGCTTTGCCTGTGAACTTTACCTTATGCCTCTCACAGCCCAGGTGCTGATCCAGATGCCCTTTGCTCTCCAAACTCATCCACGCAATGGCCTCGTGGTCGTCTGCTGTGAATTCTCACTTCATTCAGTAAATCTGGTCTGGGCAGGCAGAGCCTGCTCCAAGCCGAGGTCCACATGGTGACGGAGGAGAATGGCAGGGAATGTTGCGCCAAAACCTCAGGCTCAGGCCAAACCTGAACTTATTCTGGGCTTTGCCCAGATCTGCTTTTTCCCCTACTCTCTATTTCAGGTTTCAGCACCACCTTTCACTTCTTCTTCTTCTATTCTTCTTAACATAACAAAAATTTTTTAAATGTTCAACCTATATGTATTCTACTATGTATTAGTGTTAGGATTTTACCAGTGTATTTATGCTGTAAATAAGACTGGATTCAAATATGAAGTATACTTTCATAGGGCAAACTCTATTTCTAAGCATCTGTGCCAAGAAAGAAATAATTCTTACTTTCCCCTTAATCATCTGATAAATTACCTGGTGCAATTTCACTGATGAAGTCTCTCATCCCTCCCAGATATAATGAATGTTAACAAAGGTGTCTTGTTAGCCATTAAAAGCAGTTTGGATAGCTGTGGTTGGCAGGGGGGACATGGATCTTTCTGGCAGGTGCAAGCTTTGTAGATACCTTCATATTACACACCAGAGTCAGCCATAGATAACATCTATTGACATGGCAGCTACACTGCTGGAGTCACGGCAAGGGCCTTTCCATCACAGAGATTGTTTTACATGTTTCTGAATTACATTGTGATTTTGCTTCAAGTCAGAGCAGCTGCTTTAATAACTAGAACTCTCTTCAAATCCTTTTTTAAAAACAAAAGCTTTTTAAAAAAACATAAAAATATATTTTACAATTATTTCCCAAGCTAGTAATGTGTCTGGAAACAGGCAACATGAAAAAAAAAAAGATAGAAATGTGGTACTTGCATCCTCATACAACCACATCAAAGTCACATCTGAACTACAGAACAGCCATCATTCAGAAGCAACCAAAATCTAGCCAAACAGAAGTCCTACAGGTAAGGATGTAGGAAAAAGCTCCATCAAGACAGTAAGAGGGGCAGAAACACAGTATGGACGGATCCCACATTCATGTGTGGTGGATAAAAATTGGGAGGAAGTCCATGGAAGTCCCCTTAGAGGACTGAGGAGTCCTAGCCCCACACCATGCCCTGTATGCCAGGAAGAGAAGTCCCCATAACTTCTGGCTGTAAAAACCAATGGTGACTGAGGCTGAGAGAAACACAGGGCCTCCGGAGTCCCAGGCATTCCTCTTAAAGGGCCTGCACACAGACTTACACAGACACACTCATTCCGAGTTCTAGCACTGAGGCAGCAACTCCAAAAGCTCCAGGGACATACAAGAGGAACCAAACTGGCATCAAGGAGAGGGGTGGAGGCACAGCTTTCTCCCAGACGGAAGTGCTATCAGAAGCCATTGTTCCTTTGATGAGCTCTTCCACCACAGAGTTGGCAGATGGGCATCGTATCTGAACCTTCGTTAACCTGGCTATCACTGTTTGTTCTGCCCTGGTGATTCCTGGAGACCCCACCCATCTTTTGGGCCCAACCAAGCTTATTTCCAGTGTTTTTTCCATATGAATGGCTTGTGTTGACTTGGGCCTTGGTCTGTTAAACAAGCAGCATCTGGCCTCAGTGTGCAGTGACCCTCTTGCTAAGTAGACCCAGGCCTGGCACTAGTGGCAGCTAGCTTGGTTTGCAGCTTGGCCTTTCCTGGGCACCACCAAGCCCAGAACAAGTGTGGTAGATACTTGTTCAACCACACTTGTTGGTAGACAAGTGTGGTGGAACACTTTTCCCATTTGCAGATTGCTTTATAGCTCATGCCAGGTGGCCCTGGGCAGAACACAGGCATGGCTCGCCTTGCCCTGCATCTCCTGGGAGTCCCTAGAGCCAGCACACCCAGTGGACAGCTTCAGACCATGTTGAGGGACGACCCAACCACCTCCACAAGTGACACACTCAAGAGGCAGGCTTAGCAAGCACCAGAGTCCCTCTGAAGTAAGTTCTGCTCCATGGGGTAGGCCCCTGCACAGCTGATCCTCCAGGGTGGTCACAGCCAGCCCTCACAGCCAGTCAGCTTAGAGGTAAATCCCTCCCACTGAGGGGCCAACAGCAATCAAGACTCAACTACAATAGGAGGGTGTACACAGCTCACACAGTGGGGGGTGGTCAGTGCACCTGGAGTGCCCAGCTTGGGTGAATAGGAAGGCTGTGCCATTGGACCCTACAGGACACCTACTACATTAGGCCACTCTGCCAAGCCCGAGAGACAGAGCAGTGCTACCTAAAACATAGAAACAAACACAGGGAGTCTGCCAAAATGAGACAAAGAAATATGTCCCAAATGAAAGAACAGAACAAAACTCCAGAAAAAGAAAAAAACAAAATGGAGGCAGGTAATCTACTAGATGCAGAGTTCAAATTACTGGTTATAAGGATGCTTACTTAATTTAGAGGAAGAATAGATTAACTAAGAAAAAAACTTTAACAGCATAAAAAAGCACATGGAAACCATAAAAAGAACTAGTCAGAAACAAAGTATGTCCTAACTGGAATGAAGAATAATTTACAGAACCTCAACAAGAGAGTAAATGAAACCAAAAATCAAAAGAACTACCAATCAGAACCGCAAAATGAAAAAAAAAAAAAGATTGCTTGATGGAGGAGGGTACAAGGGGACTAAATAGTAATGGGAAAAATACAATAAAGATTAAATAAAAAATAGTACAACCTTAAAAAAAAGAATCCAGAAGATGTGGAGAGTGTAAGGAGGCTCTGGGACAACTTCAAGCATGCTAACATTCACATCATGGGGATGCTGGAAGGAAAAAGAGGAAGAGCATGAAATTGAGAACCTATTTGAAAAAAAAAACAATGACAGAAAACTTCCCTAACCTAGTAGAAGAGATATACATAAAAGTCCAGGAAGCTTAGGGAGTCCCAAACAAGATGAACCCAAGGAGGCCTATACCAAGGTTAATTAAAATGCCAAAGGTTAAAGACAAAGAATCCTAAAAGCAGCAAGAGAAAAGCAGTTAGTTACCTACAAGGGAGTTCCCATAAGACTGTCAGCTGATTTCTCCAAAGAAACTTTGCAGGCCAGAAGGAATTGGCAAGAAATATTCAAAGTGATGAAAAGCAAGGACCTATAACCAACATTGTCCAGCAAACCTATCATTTAGAATCAAAGGGCATTTAAAGAGCTTCCCAGACCAGAAAAAGCTAAAGGAGTTCATCACCACCAAACCATTATTACATGAAATTGTAAAGAGTCTTCTTTAAGAAGGAAAAACAAGATTAAAATATGAATAGTAAAAAATGGTAATAAATACATATCTATAGACAATTGACTCTAAAAAAAAGCAAAATAAACCAAAAGAATAGTAACATAATCATAGATATAGAAAACATTTTGACAGTTGCCAGATAAGAGGGAGTTTGGAGGGATGAGTGAAAAAGATGAAGGGATTAAGAAGTGCCATTTGGTAGGTAGAGTATAGTCATGGGGATGTAAAGCACAATATATGGAATGAAGTCAATAATATTCTAATAACTATGTGTAGTGTCAGATGGGTACGAAATTTATTGGGGTGACCACTTAGTAAGTTAGACCATGTCTAATCACTGGGGTATACACCTGAAACTGATATAGTATTATATATCAACCGTAATTGAGAAATGAAACATGATTTTTAAAAAGTCTAAAAAAATAAAAAAGGTAAATAAACTGTCTCATACGCATTAGATGGGATGATATTACAGCCATAAGACAATAAACTTTATCTTCATGTATCTACTCAAAATATGAATTGACTGAATAGATCTCTTGTTTAATCTGCATGATCTAAAAGCATGAATAAATTCTAATATGTGATTCAGAGTAGAAGTGAAACCCACAGAACAGGACACAGTATTTGCCACCATGTATCTGACAAGGGTTTGATATTCAGAATGTTTAGAGAAGTTAAAAAACCAAACAAACTGACTAAAAATCTGGTTAAGGAGTCGGATAGACATTTCTTAAAGAAGATACACAAAAGGCCAATAAGTCAATAAAAAGATGCTCAATATCACTAATCAATATTAATAATCATTATGGAAATGCAAATTAAAATTAGGATAATATTTCACGTCACACTCATTATGATGGCTATATTTTTAAAAAAATAGAAAAGAACAAAAAGATATATCACGATGTCCCCTTTGCGTAACTGGCCTGCATCCAGTTCAACTCCCCCAGTGAATATTGAGCATCTCGTGCATACATCTCCCTGCCCCAAGAATAGGTTGAAACATGATGAGGATACATATTATGCTATTAGCTCAAAGGGAGGGCCTTCTGGTTATCACAAATATTTCAGCTTTTAAAAGTGTGATGAATTATCATGGTATAATAAGAAAAACGACTTCTCAACTGCTGTTTTTTCTCTCACCTTATGTTTGCTTATTTTTATTAATTTGAAATCACTTCTATAATGCTTACCCTATATCAACTACTGTTCTTAGCCCTTCACAAGTATTGTTATTTAATTATCATAACCACCCTGGAGGCAGATATTGTTGTTATACCCATTCTATAGATGAGGGGAATTGAGGATTAAAATTTTTTTTAAAATATTCACCTGAGGACATGCTTATTGATTTTAGACAGAGGGGAAGGGAGAGAGAGAAAAGGGAAGAAACACTGATGTGACAAAGAAGCATCGATTGGTTGCCTCTCGGTTGCCTCTTGTACATGCCCTAAACAGGGACCAAACCCTGTAACCTAGGCACGCGTCCTGACCAGGAATCATACCCACAACCTTTCAGGACAATGTTCCCACCAACTGAGCCGCACTGGCCAGAGAGGGACTGAGCATTCAACTCCAAACAATGTTGCTCAGTCTGTGGTCTTGGATATTCCACTCCGCATCTCACCAGCGTCTTCAGATTTTACTGTTTGTGCTTCCAACAGCCCAGATTTAGGTTATGGTGAGTTTTAAGGACAAAACAGGACACAGGTCGAAGACTAAAACAGATTTGGGTTTACAGCCCTAGTTCATCCCTTAGTAATCGTGAAACTACAGGTAGGCAGAAGTTTGCTCCTAAGAATATTCGACACTTTAATTCCCAGGAATGTGAAATTGATGAGACAGCTTACCTGTGAATATGTTCCCTTACATGGCAAAAGGGACTTTGAGATATAATTAGGGTTACTAACCAGTTAACCTTAAAATAGGGAGATGATTCTGGTTATCCAGGAGGGCTCAATATAATCACAGGAGCCCTGAAAAGCAGAAGCAGAGAGGAAGTTGAAGAGCTTCAAAGCATGAGAAATATACCATGGTTGGCTAAGATGGAGAAGGCTGCGTGTCAAGGAGATAGGGACGTTAGACCTACACTACGGGGGACTGAATTCTGCCATCAACAAAACAGTTTGGAGACAGGTTCTTCCACAGTGCGTCTAGAGAGGAACCCAGATAAGTCAATACCTTGATTTTAACCTCAAAAGATCTGGAATAGTCATGCTGTGTTGGACTTTTCACCAAAGAACTGAGAGGTAATAAACTGGTGTTTAAGCTGCTAAGTTTATGGAATTTTGTTACACAGAAGAGCATGTTAATACAATGACCTTGAACAAGTTCCTGAACCCTGCTGAATTTGTTTCCTCTCTATAGAGAGGGGCTAATGGTAGGTCTGGTCCCTGAAGATTAAATTAAGACACATGGCAGTCTAGTATGGTGCCCAGGACATGGTAAAAGTTCAATAAATGTGGGTATATTTCACAGGTGTAAAAATTTCATTGTAAGAGTGAAGAGTAAAACAGAAACTCTGAGTTAGAGAAGAGAACTTCAAGGAGTAGGCTGAGTTTTGATAGGCAATTTAGATTAAAATGAAATCAGTAAAGAATTGTGAGGAGAAAACTCCATGGTTTACCCAAATCCATCATGCATTTCATGGAAGTGTGAATTTGCATTTTAATAGGAAGAAGAGAATTAACTGATCTCAGGCTGTGGCATCTTCCAGAGGCAGATTTCAGTCTTGGAAAATAAAACAGAAGCAAAAAAAAAAAAAGATGGAAATCAGTACACAACATATACAGTGTTTTACAGCCCTTACATTCAAATGGCTGACCGGCAGGGACAGGACCAACACAGGGCTTGTTTCTCTTTCAGTTCTGTACCATGTCCTCTCTACATGCAGCTGAGAGCATCAGTGCTTCTGCATAAAGCACACAGCTGCACCTAAAGGCAGGCATGGGCTACATTCACATTTTTTATTGACATCTGATGTCTGAGATATAATAATAACCTCTGTTCTTCTACAGAACTCAAAGGAAGGCAGGCTGTGAAAGAAAACCTCTGAGATTTTACATAGTGCTAATTCAGAGACTACAGTTCTCGTTTTTTTGGAAATTAATGAAGAGGGAGGAGAGAAGGCGATCTTGAGTGACAGGGGAGGGACTGTATTAGTTTCCAAGGGTCGCAACCATAAATTATCCCAAACTGGGTGTCTTCAGACAACATGAATTTAATCTCTCACAGCTCTGGACGTGAGAAGTTCTGAAATCAGTATGTCTGCAGGGTTGGCTCCTTCTGGAGGCTCTGAGGAAAAATCTCTTCCAACCTGCCTCCTGGCTTCCTGCGGCTGCTGGCCATCCATGGGGTTCCCGGGCTTGTAGACCCATCCTTCCCGTCTCTGCCTCTGTCTTCACATGACCTTCTCCTCTTGATTTCTCACTCTTATCAAGACACTGGTCCCTGGATTTAGGGCCCAGCTGGGTAATCCAGGATGATATTATCTCAAAATCCTTAATTATGTTTACAAGACTCTATGAGGTCACCTCTGCAGATTTCCAGGACTTTGGACTTACAAATGCCTTTATTGGGTATCACTGTTCAACATGTTACAGGGACTGTTACTTAAAAGCTATTGAGAAATAGCATATACCTTTATAAACCTGGAATTGTGGCAGAAAATTTGAAAGTAAACCCAGTGTGACTAATTCCTTTGGGTAACGTTTTAAGTTTTAAAAATTCTCTAACTTGGATTTCAGTTAAATGCCAGTATGATTTTCTACATAAACAGAAAAGCTTATTCTTAGGGGAAAAAAGGGTTAAGTCTCTGAAGTAAGTTGAGCCAGTATAGGTATTTGGAATTTATAAGCCTCTCTTCTTTCTCCTTTACAAAGTTACAACATGAAAAATAAGAAAATATTAAGAAAAACTATACAGTTTAAAAATATAAGCTGTTTTCTACCTTAATTTCAATTTTAAAAAATATTGCCATTTGTTAGGTCCAAAAATTCCCAATTGTATTCATGTGATTCTGTATTATTTGTCATTCCTGCTCTGTTTTTTAGCATGTATGTTGTTTGTATGAGAATGAGCTAATTTCCAACTCCCTTAACTTCATTATAATGTAGAATAGTATGCAAATATAAAGGAAATTTCATTGGCCAATGCAAGTCACATGACAATAGCAGGCCTCAGAAGGAGAAAGAACCAGAGTGTCTATGAATAGCCCAAACTACCACAGCTTGGGATCTGAAGCTGTATGTCCAAAGAAATGGCAATGTATTGACTACAATATGTCAACAGACTCCTTGATCCAGACTCCTCATGTGGATAAATCCTTCCATGTCTGATGAAAGGTAGTTGAGTAATTATATTTGCTTCATTATATCTGGAACTAACAAGAAAGAATTAGTCTTCCTATCAAAATTTTTTACGGAAGTGACAAAACCACTAACAATGTTGTTCTCCTTTCTTAACTGATATATAGTTGGAGAATATAATTTTCAGAACACCGGCAGTGTTCTGGGTAGTCCCAGTTATTTGTGGTGTCAAAGTAGTAGATTGGTGGTATGTGTGTGCATGTGTGTGCATGCATCTAAGAGGTCTGTCTGCAGAAAGTCCAGCCATTGTTAATATAAAAAGAATGGTTTGCATGACATTGATATAACCTGGCAACCAAGGAGAGTGGACTGGAATGCACATGTGTGAACAGTGACAACCTCACTGTACTAGTCAGTGGGAGCAGTAGATGCTGCTAAGTGAGCATGTGTACTGTGTGGCCATCACATTCAAAACGAGTGAGTAGAATAATGAACCTGCATCAAATTTTGTGTTAAGCTTAAACATTCCTCTGTGGAAAATATTTGGATTATTCAGAAGGGTATAACTATGGGCAACTAACTGGTGACTGGCATCTTCATCACAACAACTCACCTGCTCATGCATCAAGTCTCAAGCAGAGTTTTTTTTTTTGGTGAAATATTCATTTCACCCAACGTACTCAGCCCCCCTACAGCCTAGATTTGGCTTCTGGGTTTTCCAAAAGCAAATACTATCTTTGAAAGGGAAGGGATTTCAGACCATCAGTGAGATTCAGGAAAATATGATGGAGCAGCTGATGGCAATTGGGAGAACTGTGTGAGATCCCAAGGTGCCTACTTTGAAGGGGACTGAGGCATCAGTGTCCTATGTAAATGTTTCTTGTGTCTTCTTCAATAAATGCCTCAATTTTTCATGTTACGTGGCTGGATACCCTCTGAAAAGACCTCATATACCTTGAGATAAAAAAACTACTCTGACTATTTGAGTGGGCCCAAGCTAATTACATTCATTCTTGAAATTGGGAGAGAGAGGAGAGTAAGAGAGATGGCAGCAAGGGAAAGACTGGGAGGTAGGGAGAGAGTGGAAGGATCTGAGAGAGGCATCTGGGAGGTAGGGGTGGCTCCCAGCTGACAGCCAGCAATGAGGAGACCTCACCCTCTAGGAACTGAATTATGCCAATGCCTGAGTGAACCAAGTCATGGTTACCCCCACAAGCCTCCAGAAAGGAGCCTGCTAATACCTAAATTGTAGGCCAGTGACACCCACACTGTACTTCTGACCTCCTGAATGGCGAGATAATAAATGTGTATAATTTTAACTCACTTAATTGTGGTCATTTGTTATCATAGCAATAGAAAATTAATATACAGTTTTCATGCAAGTTTTCTTTTTAATTACAACCTTTCCACTTTAACCAACACTATTCATTCTAGCACAGACTCTAATCAGCCTGAACTCTAGTTCCTTCTTATAAAGCAACCCTCTTTCCCAGGTGAAATGATTTAGAAAAGTCTTTATAACTTTTTATACTAAATTTTCTTTTTTTCATTGTTGTTCAATTATAGTAGCTCAGTTTCCCCATTGCTCTCCCTTGCCTCCCCACAACCTGCTCCCATAGTCAACCCCCACCCCGCTGCCTATGCCCATGCTTCCTCTATACATGTTTCTTTGCTTTCTATATTAAAAGCCTCAGTGGATTTCCAAGCTGCATTGAGCTCAGATGATTCAGCTTGACCGATCACAGCAGTGTCAGTTAGGAGTGATGTAATCCTAGAGTCCAAAAAGCAAGCGGATGCTAACATCCCCGACCCCAAAAGGTGGTCTCAATCATGCCTGGCAAGGACTGCGTTGCACATTCTGGAATGCATTAGGGCAAAGAGGGAAAAAACGAAGATCCCGATCTTCTCACATCACAATCTGGTTCTAATATCATTTGTCTACAGAAGAGTCAACTATTAGAGAAGGATTTCCTCAAGTCCATTTTTACGATCCCTTTAATCTTGCCAACTACCAAAATTATCTTGATAGAAGTGAGGAAAGTTTCGGTGAACATCTAAATTTCTTTGTTTACAAAATAAAAACTGGATCACATTCTTGACCCAGTCTGCTGATAGAAATTAATTTGATATGCACATATGTGTGTGTGTGTGTGTGTGTGTGTAGTCATGTGCCCTACAGTGACATCTTGGTCAGTGACAGACTGTGTATATGATGGTGGTGTACTGTACAGCTGAGGGGTGTAATAGGCTGTACTGCCCAGGTTTGTGTAACTGCTCTCTGTGATGTGCACACAACAACAAAATTATGCAATTCTTAGAACATATCCCTATTGTTGAGCATGAATAAAATATGTATACAGATTGATATATTCACAGCTATACATTACCACATTGATACACATGGGTATGTAAAATACATACAAGTGACCATGCACACGCACACACACATAAATGTATTCATCAGGATAAGCAAGTTTTCACTGCATGTGTTATCCATTGCCATATACAAGCCACAAAAACTTAGTGGCTCAGAACAACAAAACTTCATTCACATTTCTGTGGGTCAGCGGTCTTGGACCAGGTTCTTCTGTGAATTTTGTTTGGGGTCACTCCACAGTACAGTCATACAGTAATCCAAGGTGGCCTATTCACATGTCTGGAGGTGAATGCAGGCCATCGGTCAGACCTCTCTCAGCATGTGGTCTTTATCTTCACTGGCTCCAAAAGATGGAGTCAAAGCAGCAGGAGAGATGAGCAGAGCTGTAAGGCTCCTGGAGGCCTTTGCTAGGAACTTCCTCAGTATCACTTCTAAGTACTCCCTCAGTCTCTCGATCAAAGCAAGACATGAGTTCAGCCCAGTTTCAGGGGTAGAGAAAGAAAGTCTACCCTTGATGAGAAGAGCAACAAGTCGAAGTGCAAAAGTGATGGAGGGATTTATAGCCATTTTCATAACCTGTCATAACCCCCAAAACTCAGGTTTATTTTCACTTGAGCTGCATGTCCACCGTAGTCTGGTTGGAGCTGTGCTCCATGTTATTTCTCAGTTGGAAATGCAGGATGATGGATTTCTGCCTCTGTGCAGAGCATGCCCTGTTGGTGATCGTGGTGGAGGGAAAGGTATCAGTGAAGGGTCTTCCAGGAAATTAAATGCCTCAGTCCAGGAGTGAGATATGTCACTCACAACCAGTGCACTGTCCAAAGTCAGTCACATGGCCACACCTGACTTCAGGGACTGGGAGGTGAAGTTTTATCATGTGCCCAGAAAGAGGGGAACTCAAATATGAGCAAACATATTAATTAATAAGAAACACAACATATGAGGTCTGTTTAGAAGATATATAGCCACATACTATGAAAAACTATCGGGACATTTATTGAAAAAGATACAAGAAACATTGTACATAGAACAATGATGCCTCAGTCCCCTTCAAAATAGGCACCTTGAGGCTTGATACAGTTCTCCCAGTCTTCATCAGCTGCCCCATCATATTTTTCTAAATCTCACCCATGGTCTGAAATCTCTTCCCTTTCAAAGATGATTTTAGTTGTGGAAAAAAACAGAAGTCACCGGGTGCCAAATCTGGGCTGTAGGAGGGTTGAGTCACCTGGGTGCTTTGATGTTTCACCAAAAAACTCTGCATGAGACATGATGCATGAATGGCTGCATTGTTGTGACAAAGCTGCCAGTCACCAGTTGCCCATAGCTGTGACCTTCTGAATCATCCAAATATTTTCGACAAAGGAATGTTCGTGCTTAATGCAAAATTTGATGCAGATTTATTACTCTACTCACTCATTTTGAATGTGACAGCCACACAGTGCATATGCTCACTTAATGGCATCTACTGCTCCCGCTGACCAGTACCGTGAGGTTGTCACTGTTCATGCATGTGCATGCCAGTCCTCCCTCCTTGGCTGCCGGATTATATCCATGTCATGCAAACTATTCTTGTTATATTAATAATGGCTAGACTCTTTCTGGACAGACATCATATGAATATTAATTACATCTGTAAAATGTCTTTTGCCATGTAAGGTGACATTTTCACAGGTCCAGGGATCAGGACATGGACATCACAGAAGCCATGATTCTGTCCCTTCTCTCCCCAGCCCATAGAGAGCATGAGGATGATCAGAGGTGTAGGTCTTGAGGATCTGGTGGCCACTGGGCCTCACTTTCCAGTCTGGGCAGTTTGGAGTGTGAGCTCAGGGAAGGCATGGACTAGGAAATCTCTGGGTAAGAAAGAATGGAGTTCACATTTAGGCCTTATTTTTTTTTGTCTGCCTGTTTAAAATCCAACTGTTTAGTGACAGGCTTTTTCAGGATACTTTCTATTTATTCTTAGAAAGCATTTTAACTGCTTCTTCCTATTTCGGGACTTGCTCAGAAAAGAATGCTCAGCGTTGTTCATTTCCCAGCCCCAAGAGTCTCACTTGGGAATCGAGGGCCCAAGGTGAATCTGAGTCTTGAAGTCTGAGTTTCTTCACTGCAGAGTGAGACAACCTGCAGGACCTCCCATCCTGACACGTCCCGGGGAACGGTCCTGAATGGTTCTCCTCGTTCCCAGTGAGCACAGGTGACTGGAGAGTGCTACCAGCAAGCGGTGTCACTGGGGCTGTGGCATGGGTCTCCATGAGAGGCAGGGAGGTAGAAAAGGAAGTCGAATAATAAAGTGAAGGTCTTCTCATGGGCCTGACTACCTATGATCTAATGAAAATGCTTATGTCATGTGTTTTCTAATGACTTTGGATGGTTGCCCTGTGGGACCATCACCAGCTGTATCTCCATTCCCCAAGTTCTCACATGTCAGATAAACCTGATTGGGGAGCCCAGTAATGTCGTGTGAGTATATGCCCTGGCCACTAGCCTGGTGGCTCTCCAGGTGCCTATACAGATGGAAGACATCAGGGTGAAACGGCCATGAGCTACTGTGCTGACTGTTGGAAGCGCGGGAAGTTAAGCCTGGGACTAATTATTAAGTGTGGTGCTGTCATCCTTCCCAGGGGGCAGCTGGTGTAGGTCTTGAGTGTTAGTCGTAATTACAAGGTGGCCTTCAGGAACCAAGCCTCACTCACAGCAGTCACAGCATCTCCAACAAGGATGCTTCCCATTCCCTGGGCAGGAGTTCGGGGTCCCTGTGCTCCCTTGTAGTCACCATAGGTCTGGATTCAATGGTGCACTTTGAGAGCCCAGGGACTGGTTTTATTGGTTTTCATAGAGGTTATCGACTTTGGGCATTTGAGCCATGCAGGAAAATTAATAATAGGCAGATTTATTAAATCTGAATACTGATTTGCTAATTTGCCACAAGGGATAGATTTTGCAGGCAGAAGGATACTTGTATCCAAGGCAACCTCTGCCGGAAAAGCACATGTAAACTGAGAGCCAAGGGAGTGTGAGGGTTTTGTGGGATGCTATATTCCTGTTGTGTCTTCTGTGACTCCTGAAAATGAAGCTCTAGTGATTAGAAGACCATGTTGTGCTGTTATGATGGTTTCATAGTGAGTGATCCTCTTCTGATTTCCATGGCTTTAGACTCCCAGCAGTTTCGCCATGAGAATGCATTGCCTCATTACTTGCTGCAATGTAGCTGAACAAGTAACAGTTTTCAAATTGGATTATCATCCATCTATGTTACCAGTTACTTCTATATCAATCAGAAGTCATTTGGGGTCAATTAATTTGATCCACTATTGATTATTTACTATATTTAGTTTCAGAAAGAAACTGGTGCACTTTATTACAACACTTACTGTGTTTGCAGTGCTACTCATGGTGAGGGTCTCAGACCAGCAGCATTGGCTTGATGGACACCGAGTTTATGGTCTATTGAATCAGGCTTTCTGGGGATGCAGTCCAGGAAATGGTTTTAGCAAATCTCTCAGGTGATTCTCCTATGCATGAAAGTGTGAGAACCATGACTATAATGGTTAAGAGTTTGGACTATAGGGCCAAGATACCTGGGTTTGTATTTTGGCTATTCTACTGAAACCTGTATACCCTTTGGAAAATTACTTAACCTCTTTGAGATTCAGGTTTCTTATCTGTAAAATGGGCTTAATAGTGATTCTTACCTCACAGGGTTAACTGAGTCCATGCATGTAAAAATGTGTTCTGAACAGTACCTGGCCGAGAGGAGGACATTCTAAGTGTTTGCTATTATTACTTCTTTTATCCCAGGGGAGGCAGAGTGAGGTTATAGCAGTGCCTGAATGGAAGTAGGATGTAGGTGGATGTGGGACCACAAAGACTAGGTTTACATCTTGTCCCCACATCTGTTCTAAGGCCTTGCCCACATGATTGAATGGATCTGACCCTGGTTTCTTTTCCACCACAGGCCTGCTGGCTTTTAAGATCACTTTTGTCTCCGAGACTCCAATCCTAAATATTGTCCCAGTCTCTTGTCCTGCTAGGGCCACATCAGGAGGAGAAGTGTAGGCCAGTGTGCAGACCAGTCAGAACAGGATTATTTATAATAAAAGTGAATGGAATCTTTAAGAAAAGAGTGGGTCTCAGCCAACTGCTTTGGATTTCAATCCTCACTAGACTGGAACTTCAAGGGGAAGCCCACCTATGTACAGCTAACAGAGCTTCCAAAGCACATGGTTATTATTTTTCATTCTTTACAGTTATACCAATAAGGTATATTAATTGAAATAAAAGTTAGAAAACACCAGATGAGGGAAAAAATAGTTCTGTTGCTGGGGAAAAAAATAGTAATTTTTTTAGATGTATGTTTCTATAGGTTTTTCTGCATACATATTACATTAAATGGATTTTAAAACTTATATTGTGAATGATTTGATCAATAATCACAATCAGTATTCATAGTTGTAGATTATTATACATCATGGTTCATTATTGAATATTCCATTGTTAACTCATGTTTATTAATTGCTCCTTTACTTATTTTTAAAATACTTTTCCATCTCATAATGAGTGAGTAATGAGATCTCATGTGCAAGTGTTCATGGATACTTGTCCAGTGATTTTTAGAACACATTCTTCATGGCTGAATAGCTAGAGGTAAAGCATTTTAATGGCCTCTATTAAATATTGCCAGATTACCTTCCCTACCAGGAGTGGGTAAAAGTACCACAATTTCAAACCTTGCCAACATTGGATATTTTTCTTCATTTTGATCTTTCCCATTGTAAAAATGCTTTCTCAATAAAGCATTCAAGAAATATTTCCCTGCATGTCCTGACCCTGTGCTAGGCACTCAGTCTCTAGCATCCTCCTTGCAGATCTTGTTACCATGGCAGTTGCTAGAAGAAAGCTTTGGATGGAGTGCAGTGTGATGAGTGCTGTGCTCGGGAACATGAGCAACACAGCACACCACAGCATTTCAGAGCAGGGGTTCCCGGTCTGAACTGGCAGCCAGGAACACCCGCCAAAGAAGTGGCATCTGAACTGAAATTCTGAGGATAAATAGGAGGTTTGCAGACATTGTGTTGGGAAATGGTGCTGGAGAAGGAATGGAAACCTCAGGAGCAGAAGAAAGCCAGGCAAGGGTGGGACAAGGCATGTAGTTGCTTTAATTTGTATTTCCTTGATTTCTAGACAAGTTGGACATTTAAAATGCTTGTTGGTCATGTATATTTTTTTTCTTGTGAACCATGTATTCATATTCTTTACCTGTGTATCTATCCAAGTTCACATTGTATTTTCTTTTCTATTTCCAAGAACCTTTTTATACTAGTGATATATTAACCTTTGGTCCATCACACATCTGAAATAGTGATTAGAGCTTGTGTATTTCTTTAATAATGTCCTTATTTTGAAATTTTTATTCATTTTTCTTTTCAGATGTTCGGTGGGAATTTTTTTCTTTTTGGTTTTGATATTTCTTTCTAAAATGTGGATATTAACTCAGTTTCTTTATATGATGATTTCTTTCTGGTTGTTACTCATCTTTTTATATTATTTATGTTCCTTTTGATCCTACAGAAATTTAAATTAGATGTGTCATTCTTTCCTTTAAATGTTAAACCCTTCTCGGCTTAATCATTTTGTTAAGATATAGTTATAAGATACGGGTGGTAGTTTGATGAGTTTTTACAAATCTTTCCATGGTAGAACCACCACTACAGTCTGGATGTAGAGGGTTTCTCGTGTCTCAGAATATGCCCTCATGTTCTGTTCCAGCCAATTCTCTCCACACACATGTCCTACCCTCACTGGCCTGGTTTTTCTCACCACAGATTTATTCTGCTTTTCCTAGAACTTGATAAACATGCTCTTTCCAGTTAACATAATATTTTGAGATTCATCCATGTTGTTTTACTTGGTAGTGGTTTGTCCTTTTGATTCTGGTTAGGAACTCATTGCATGATTGTGTAGTTAACCATTTATCCAAACATCTCTTGATGGATCATAGGCTATTGTAGGTTTATCTTTATAATAAGATGACAAACTTTTCCAGAGTAACCATATCATTTTCACTCTGACTGCAGACAAATGAGAGTTCCAGTTCCACATTTTCACCAATACTGGTTTCAACTTTAATTAAATTTCTATGCGAATTCAGAGACAAAAAAAAATCTAGCTTTGTCTTTTCCTAGATGGGTAGCTTATCTCAACAATATTCTTCAAATAGTTCATAATCTCCCCATTGCTTTAAATACCAAAGTAATTTTATATACATTTTTATTTTTCATTTATTCCACGTTTTTATGTCAGTATCACTCAGTTTTATTCATTATTGTTCCATAATATATTTCAGTATCTGAGTAAAAATCATTCATCTTTACTTTTTTTTCTTGTTGTCATTTCAAAAGATTTCTCACTATTCTTGTACATTTAATCTCACTTGAAGTTCAGTTTTATATATAAAAATCTGACTTTCATAAGTCAAGGGATGATAAAGGACAGAGAATAAAACTGGGATTGTTTTTGCCTTCTATAAAATTTTGCCCAAGAGAATAACAATCCAAAATCTTATTCCTTAAAAAAATTAGCTATTAAACTTACACAGCAAATGCAAAAAAAGGTGGTTTTTTAAAAAAATTCTCTGCCTAGCTGAAGTTTAGGAATCCTTAAGAGGGGGAAGACAGAGAGAAAGAGAGGGAGAGAAACACTGACATGAGAGAAAAACATCGACTGGTTGCCCCTCTTACATGCCCCAACCAGGGACCAACCCTGCAGCCCAGGCATGTGCCCTGACTAGGAACCGGATCTGTTACTCTTTGCCTCGCAGGGTGACACCCAACCAACTGAGCCACACAGATCAGCAAGCACCAGGAGTCCTTTTAATTAGAACTTCAGGCATCATGGGCATGCCTATAGAAAATAATTTAAAAAGTTCTCAGCTTCCCAGAGTCTGTTTTCGGAGGGAAGTTGGCATTTCTCATTCATCTGCTGTAGATATAGTCACAACGCTCTGAAGGCTTGCCACCAAAACGACCAAGCTGACCTGTCAGACTCAGACCTTGGCTCAGCATCACAAAAGCACCACGGAAGAAGGAAGCTCATCACCAGGAGATTATTTACTAATCACAAAGGCAACTACAAGCTTACTCTGCATGAACCCCATGCTCGGAAACCACCGCGTGACCACGAAAGCTGAGTCTTAGAGGAGAGACTTGTGGCTGTGGCTCACATCAGGGGGGAAACAGTGGACTCTGAATATTTGGGAATTGCTCTTAGTTTGGGGCTAATTTTCAGAGATATTGGTTAAAATTCAGCACAGTGATTTATGTACTATCATATGCCTTCTTGACTTATTCTAAGGTTAAAATGTTAAAATATTCAAACAAAATAATATGGGCTGCCGAGGCTGTGGACAAATGAGAACTTTGTACCATGTGGGTGGAGATGTAAAATGGTGCAGCTTCAGTGGAAAACAGTATGGTCATTCCTCAAAAAATGAAAAGTGGAATTACCATATGATCCACAAATTGCACTTCTGGAGGACATACACCCACAAGAACTGAAATCAGGGGCAGGAACAGGTATCTGTACACCCATCTTTATAGCAGCATTAGTCACAATAGCCAAGAGGTGGAAGCAACCCATGTGTCCACTAATAGAAGAGTGGATAAACACAATGTGGTCTATACATGCAATGAAATATCAATCAGCCCCAAAAGGGAAGACAACTCTTAACACATGCTGACAAATACTGCATGGTTGCACTCACAGATGATTCTTAGAGCACTCAAATCCACAGAGAGAGAAAATGGAATGGTGTTGCCCTAGGCTTCTGGGAGTGGAGACAGGAGCACTGTTTCATGGGAGCAGGGCTTCAGCTTTTCCCGTGAAAAGGGCTCTGGAGAGGGATGGTGGGGACGGCTGTACAACAGTGTGAATGCGCTTAATGCCACTGAGCTGTGCACTTAAAAATGGTTAAATTGGTAACCTTTATGTTGTGCTTATTTGAGCACAATTAAAACACATTTTTTAAAAAGTCAAATGAAAAAATTCTTAGGAAATTTAGATTTTGAAAAACCACCAAGGGTCATTATATTAGTCAAAGTACATTCCTATGAAACAAACCTCAAAATTTGGATGGCTCAATACAATAAAAATTTATTTCTCTCTCATTTCAGTCCATCTCAGCTTTGGTAAAAGCAGGGGAGAGTGGTATCTGTTCCATACAGTTGTTCGGGTTGCCACATCCTTCTACCTTGTGGGCCCTCTGATTCCTTGGAGTGCTTTCTGTTCAACTGCGGCAAGAGGAAGAGGGTGAGGATAGTGCTTGAAAAGTTTTTATGGGCCAGACCTCAGAGTGGAACACATCAGCCCTGGTCATATTCTACTGCCAGAACTCTGTCACTGAAACCCACCTAATGCAAGGGGCACTTCGAAATGTAGTCCAGCTGTGTGTCCAGGAGGAAGAGGGAGTCTCAGATATTTGTGCAAACTGCAGGTCTCCTCTATAGGAGGCGAGTCCCACTAGAAGGGCATATTTGATAAATATCTTGCAAGAAATAAGATCAGCAGTATTCCTAGCAGGCAGAATCCTGTGGGAAAGGTATTTCTTATGAAGAGCAGAGAGATATGTCTAAACTATGGGTTCCATCTCCATAGCATGATAATGTATAGTCCTGTGAATATGCAAATAAATACTTCAATTAACTCATATTTTGGTCTGAAGAGAGATTACTTTAGCAATAGACCTCTGAATTTAGCAATAGCCACCTGATAGTCAGGTGAAGAGTGAGTCTTATGGTGATAGTCATTACTAAGGTCTTATCAAGTTCACAGACAGGATAGTATAGAAGTCGACTAGTAACACTGGTACAGATGGGAGTGTGGAAACCCAGCAGCTCATTTCCAGGCTGTAGATGACCTTCCCATCTTAGATGCTCTGGCACTGGAGTGCAGTGGGAGTGGATGGAGGGGCCCTGGAGGGCTGCTGAGTCCCAAGCCATAGCTTCAGTGAACCCTAAGTTGGCTTCTGGCCTCTGGAGTGTTCTTTGTTGTCAAACCCTCACCAGAAAGACCTATATCTACACGAAGCTAGAACTGCACTCACTCAAATGGAATAAGCTGTAAGTTCACCTGTACTGATATTATGCATATTTTCATAAAACTTTGGGTGTGGGTTATAATCTTTTAAAAATGAAGCCTTTGGAATATATAACAGATTTCTCCATTAAATATGTCTACATTAACATGAAAAATCTTCACGGATGTGAATCACTTCCCAATTTTATCTTGCTTGTCAGATCTGAATTTAGCATATTGGGTGATTGTAAGTAACACTCATGCTATTGATTTATTTCACATTTTCTTCTGGAAATTCTTTCATTTCTACCTATTTCTGGTTTGACACTCCTTCTCCAAGTCAATTTTTATCTTCCTCTACACCAGTACCTATTTGAGTAGTTACTGACCTTGCTATTTAAAACAGAAATCTCTGTACATGTTTATGTTCATTAAATTTCATAGCTACATTGAGGACCAGTTCAATAACATGTACACAAAGCTGGCAGCACTGTCCCCCTCAGGCTAAAAGTCGATCATTTTGAGCGCATCTGTCTGAGACAGACAGCCTCAGGATGGCGTGTGGTCAGTTTTCCATCTGGGAATTAGCGCAGCACAGCACGGTCTATGGTACTTCTCATACTCTGCATCTGTCAGAGCACATGAAAGATGCCTCTAATTGTTCAAAACAATAGCCACTATAGGAATTATTTCCCTGCCAATCTGTGGGCTTCACTTTCTAGTTGACCTTTCCACACAATGTTGTTGATGAACAGATGCATTTTTTTTGTTTTCTTTTTTCAAGTATTTTTATTGATTATGCTGTTACAGTTTTCCCAACTTTCTCCCCTTAACCCCCCTCCAACCTGCCCCTCCAGCCCTCCAGCATCCCCCCTCTTAGTTCATGTCCATGGTTGTACATATAAGTTCTTTGAGTCCTGTTTCTTATACCATTTTTATCTTTCCCTGTCTATTTTATGCCTACTAATTATGCTGCTTTATCTCTACTAATTATGAAAGGTCCCTGTACTTTTTCCCCCCATTCCTCCCTTCCCCCTTCCCCCTGAAATCCTTTTGTATGATGTCCATTTCTCTGATTCTGTTTCTGTTCTGGCTGTTTGCTTAGTTTTTGCTTTCATTGTTTTTTCTTTTAGGTTCATTTGTTGATAGTTATGAGTTTGTTATTATTTTATTATTCATATTTTTATCTTCCTTTTCTTAGATGAGTCCCTTTAATGTTTCATATAGTAAGGACTTGATGATGATGAACTCCTTTGATAGCTTGATAACTTGACCTTATCTGGGAAATACTTTATCTGCCCTTCCATTCTAAATGAAAGCTTTGCTGGATAGAGTAATCTTGGATGTAGGTCCTTGCCTTTCATGACTTCAAATACTTCTTTCCAGCCCCTTTTTGCCTGTAAGGTTTCTTTTGAGAAATCAGATGATAGCCTTATGGGAACTCCTTTGTAGGTAACTGTCTCCTTTTCTCTGGCTGCTCTTAGGATTTTCTCTTTGTCTTTAATTTTGGGTAACTTAATGATGATGTGCCTTGGTTTGTTCCTCTTTGAGTCCGACTTCTTTGGGACTCTCAGGACTTCCTGGAAGTCTATTTCCTTTGCCAGATGGTAGAAGTTTTCCTTAATTATTTGTTCAAATAAGTTTTCAACTTCTTGCTGTTGCTCTTCTCCTTCTGGCACCTCTATAATTCAGATATTGGAACGTTTCAGATTGTCCCAGAGCGTCCTTAGCCTTTCTTCATGTTTTTGGATTATTGTTTCTTCATTCTAATCCATTTGGAGTTTATTTCTTCCTTTTGTTCCAAATCATTGCTCTGAATCCTGGTTTCCTTCTTGTCATTCTTGGTTCCCTGAATATTTTGCTTTATTTTATTTTGGGTATCATTCATTTGTTTTTTCATTTTTCAGCCAAGCTCAGTAAGTTCTGCGAACATTCTGATTACCAGGGATTTAAATTCTCCATCAGTTAGGTTGACAATGTCCTCACCACTTAGTTCTAAGGTTTTGCTGCGTTCTTTCATTTGGGCCATATTTCTTTGTCTTGGTGTACCTGATAAGTTGTAAGGGGTGGGGCCCATATGCATTTTTATTTTAAACATTTAATAATTCATTCGATAAAGACTTTCCAGTGCTTACTATGTACCAAGCACCATCTGGTTGCTTGGGATACAACAAGGAGCAAAAACTCTCTCCACTGTAATGAAATTTTAGATTTCAGGAAGAGGAATAGATAATAAGAATTAATATCTGTGATAGTGATAAACATTAGTGAAAAAAAGAGGAGAATGAAACGGGATGGGATGAGCGAAAAGCGATGGTGATACGGGGTAAGTAGTCAGGCCTCTTTGATGAGGTGACATTTAATCTGCATTAGGAAAGGGCCTCACCTGGTGGCTATGGGAGAGTGTGGCTAAGCATGAGAAACCTCAGACCTCACAGATGGTGATTCCTGTACATCGTAGGATTTACCCTGGTATTTAGTGCCCTGTACCCCACAAAGCCCAGGGCAAAACCTTAGGTATGAAATTGCATCATCACCAATGTAACAGCTCTGGAACTGAGTTCTAGGAAATGTTGTGTCAGTACTAGTGTGTGTCCATCCATCGTGCATGGCCAGCTGTGCATAGAGAAAGTGCTGCACATGTGCAATTTTAATTTTGTTTCCCCTCACTGTTCCTTGTTCAGTGTCTTCAGGGAAAACATACAAAATGATTTAGCAAAAAAACCAAACACTTGACTTTTTTTAATTTGGAAGAAAGTTTCCTCTGGTGAAGGCAGCGATAAACAAGTCAGCATATATATGTGTGTATATGTGTGTGTGAATGTACACACATACACACATACATCTATGAATAACAATAATCCTTAAGCGATGTTAGAACAGATTTTTTTTGTATCATCTTACTTAGAAAATACAAATTTCCCTACAGCTATATTCTTTATTTGTACTTCTTGGGTAAGAATTTTCTGTCTTTGTAATTCCTTTCTGGAAATCACTATTTTTTATTCCTCTGTAACTGATTTTGCTTTCCATGGAAAAATTTCCAGGACCACTTGCAAGACTGTATAACAATCTCCATTTGGGCTGTAAACTGCTTATAATTAAGTTTGCTTTTTAATTGCATATTTATTAGCAGGCCATTATACCTGGTTTAAAAGAGACAGGCAGTACGTTAACACTGGTTAAGTATTCTAAGGGTTAGATAAGCAATAAATGGCTGTTGTATTTAAAATACAGCCATTTCCCCCAAATGAGGAATGTAGCTATGCAAGAGGTTCTGCATCTAACTTCAATAAAATTTTCTTTTGCTTGAAGACATTGACAACAGTGGATGCAGTTTGCATATTCTGACCTCTTACATGACAAATATGAAACAAATGTGAATGCGGCTCCACTTTCAATAAGCTTTGCATAGTGCAGAACAACAGGCTGGGACATGCATGTGCATACTTGTGTTTCATTAAAAATCCATTTGAGATAGAGGTTGCCCTAGGACCACTGACTTTTGATTGAATTATAGGAAATTGGGAAAATAGACAGTGATGAAGTTGCATGCCAGAGAGGTGGTAGAGAAGCCACCACCCAGGAGTGTTTTGGGAAATATAAGATGTATAGCTGGAGCCTCCCTGAGACACCACACCAAAGTCATAAAATGGATGTCAGCAAACTTCAGCACAAATAATGTGCAAATGCTTCCAACTCTTGCTATTATACCTCTGTAAATAATATCATCTGAAAAATAAAACAGTGAAAAATAAAGCAGTGCAATTATCAACAGTTCTTCAATAGTTATATTAATATTCTTTAAAAAAAATTTATTTTTGGAGAAAGGGAAGGGGAGGGAGAAGTAGAGGGAGAGAAACATCAGTGTGTGGTTGCCTCTTGCGCACCTCCCACTGAAGACTTGGCCTGCAACCCAGCCATGTGCCCTGACTGGGAATCAAACCAGGGACCCTTTGGTTTGCAGTCCCGTGCTCAATCCACTGAGCTGCACCAGTCAGAGATATGTTAACATTCTTGATCCTTCTAGCGCTTCCACACATTACTTGTATGTGAGTGAAGACAAAGCAGAATAGGTGCCCAATAAACATTTGTTCAACTGACAGATAAACAAGTGCAATGTCAAAGATCCAAGTGTGCCCAGGTACTTGGTACATCTTACTCAGTGAAGCAGTGGACTTTTAAGATTGCTTTTAATTGTAAAAATGTTCCTACACAGCTTTGGCCAAGTCTGTTGTGGATGAGGACCCTCAGAATTAAGCAAGTGTTTCTGCCTCTCTTTCAACAACCGGGAATTGTGGACCTCACATCAAACACACTATCTGAACCAGAAGATAAAGGAGTTTTAATTAGGAGTCAGGAGTGAGCAGATGGAACAGAGGCTTTCCAGATGAGAGGCCAAAGAGGAGATCTTACTAGGATGCCTGGCGTGGGTGCTGCTCCCTCCTTTTCCATGAGCATATGGCCTCGCTGGAGCTACTTTTAGCTTGAGATCCAAATGTGTGTTGGATGCTACTGGGCATAGATTGTTAGTATAGAGTCTTCCTAAATGGTCAGAGATGCCTTGAGAAACCAAGGTTTTCATTTTGGTAGACCTTGCCCTGTAAAGAATGGGTCATTTGTCGCAGCTGTGCCCCCAGCATTAGTGAGTGTGGGGCCAGTGGAAACCTAGCTGAGGTATGTGGCCTCCGCTTCTGCTTGGGGTAGCCATGTCCTATCCCCGGAGGCTCAGTGCCTTGGGAACTTCATCTAACCTAACAGAGGACACTCCGTGACCTCTTCCTGTCAAACTTCAGCCCACCCAAAATGATGCAGGAACAACTGTATCATCAGCGCAAAATAATGCCGCTCAACTGTATTGTAAATCGAACAGATTATTTGAAAAAAATTAAAGGTATGAAAATAGGTTTCATAAGTCCATTGTAAAAGTGGTTGAAAAGTAAAATGAGGCCTGCATGGCTGTCTCCAAGAACCTGGGTCCACATGAGAGGTCGGAACTGCAGTGATTATCAGTCTAATAATCAAGATCCCCTTTTCCTCCTGCACGATGGACTGTCCCCGCCCCTCCTCCACCCGACACCACTGTGTTCCCACAGTCATATTGGCGTTCTCTGTTTTATAGACAAGCACGATGCACTTTGAATATATCTGACAACAATACTTTTGGAATATACTTGATCTCATCCTGTTTTTATAGCCTAAATTGCTTATTTCATGATTGTATGAATTCTTAGGAGGAAGTATGTTTTGTAAATTACTGTGTTAAGTCATAACTAGGGAGAAAAGAGTGTTGACTAAAACTATGAAAACCCTTTTCCTGATTGCTTAATTGTTAACATCCAAATCTCTTCCACTACAGTAGAATCTCTTATTATCTAAATCATGTTTTGTGCAGGCAAAAAGTCTAGAGGTTTTTAATTACTCTTATCCGTTTAAGTATAACAAGACAACATGCAGATTGGCGGATAAATGAGGAAGGGTACTATTTCAGAAAGTGAAACTTCTACATCATCATTTAGTATATATGCAGGGAGCCTTAAGTGTATAATGATAATGACTAAGGAAAATGAGAATTAAAGGTTTCCTTTATGTTTTCCTTTCTAATGTATTAGTGTTGCAATTTAAAATATGTTGGAACAATGTCACTCTTTACAAATGGCTGGAAGGCCTTGGGTACCATTCCTGGATGTTCTTTCCTTTTCTCATGTTTTGATGAGGGATTGTAGATTCCCATGTCTCCACTTTGCAGTGAACAGAGGCGGGATACAGATATGTGCAGGTGGGATTTGCACAGCTCTCCCTGCAAGCAGGTCATTAGACCGGCCTTGGGAGGACCATAGCCATCACTGTGCCATCCATCACCTGGACCTCATCATGCCCCCATGGAGGCTGCATTAGGTGAGATAAATTCACAGTGTTCCCTCTTCTAGAATACACAACACCTGAATATTCCCTGGAACAAGGTATGGGGACATTATGCACCTTCTCTGAAATTCTGTTTCCTCTTTCTTCCAGCAATAAGGAGTTGGCACAATTAACCACTAATGTCTTTCACAAATCTCACATGATGTAGTTCTGTAGTAAGTTTACTGTAATGAATTAAAAAAGCAAAGTGATGTGTTTTTTTTTTACTCCTTCAGAATCAGTGAAGTTCTTTCTATTATCTGATCACAGATTTTATCTTTCATCCCACTCATTTATCCAACAAATGTCCACAAAAAAGTGGCTGCTACATGATGGTGTGTAGATGGAATAAAAACGTTACAAACTTTATGTAATATTAAAGTTTGGTTAGCAACTTCTTTCTAAAGATGAGAAGCTTTATTCATTTTTCTCATTCATCTCCTTCCACGGATGTTTATGGAGCAGCCCCAAGTATATCCACACACACGTCTATTCCTGGACACAGAGAATCGGGCCAGTGTTCCCAGAATATATGAAGTGAGAAACCGTGAGGACTGGTCCCTGCTGCTGGGGAAACAAAGGAAGAAAAACAATCCGGGTCTTGTAGAGGTTGACTAAACTAAGTCTGGGGAAGGCAGTCTCAAGGGGGAGAAGGAGGAAAAAGGGTTCTGGACAGCCTTTGTGCATGAAAATCTGAAATGCTCAATCTTATTGCATTGTAATTCCTAAGTAATAATTCCACACTTGAGAGGTGGAAAAAAGGTTTGTCTCCTGGAATAAAAGAGAGCCATTTGAAATTGGATCAGGGCATAAGTGTCACTATAGGTTTCAAGATCACATATTGCAACCAACTTATATGTAGATGCATAGTGAAGTGTGTTGGACTGTGCATCTTCTGGCAGTTGGAGCACGATGCCAGGATGGTACATGTAGTTTGGAATGAATAAAACTTCCGATGCCCATATGATAACCTTATGTTTTGGAAACTCTTCCTATAGCACAATAAAAACTTGAGTTGTCAAAGTGAATATGTGATTGGAAGACAACAATTTAATGTATAAGGGAGACCCCAGAAAATAAATCTGTGGAGTTTTTTTGTATTTAATCCTCACCCAAGGATATGTTCAGTGATTTAAACAAAGAATGGGAGGGGGAGAGAGGGAGTGGGGGAGAAACATTGATTTGAGAAAGAAACAAATTGGTTGCCTCCCAGACCTACTCTGACCAGGAATTGAACCTACAAGGTAGGTATGCGCCCTGACCAGGGACTGAACCTGCAAACTTTTAGTGCACAGGAAGATGCTCCAACCAACTGAGTCACTTGGCCAGGTCAAATCTGTATTTTTTCTACAATTTTTTTCTACAAATATTTTTGGCAAAATTACTTTAGTGAATAGAACACACAATCCTAGGTGTATTGCTAAATGACTAACTTCAAGCAAATCACTTCTCTGGCTCTAATTCCTAAATGTGAGAATAGAAAACACGTCTCTACCTTTCTGTGTAGCCCACAGCTATTATATTGGGTTGGCCAAAAAGTCCATATGGTTTTTTTTCATATAATAAAACACACATTTTTCATTTTTACCAGTACCTTTATTAATTTAGATATTTTGAATATGTTGACTATCTCCTACATGGTATAATGTAAATTATTCTCAATTAATGTCTCAATTTGATTGCTACCAACTTCAACTGGTCCACTTGCCTATGGAGCATCATCCAGTAAGAAATCTCCAGCATGAAATTTCACAAAGCACTTTCGATGCATCTGATCATTTACAGTACCTTGTCCATACACTACAAAAACTTTTTTTTTTGCATTTCTGTTGCATTTTTACCTTTCTTGAAGTAATAAAGCATAATATGCTGACAATGTTGCTTATTTTCTCCCATCTTCAGTATTAAAATGGCTACATAAAATTTCACCAATTTTGTTTTTTTTTAATGCACACTGATATGACAGCTGTCACAATAAAATCTAACAAAATTGTTTTGAATGAAGTTAAAGACAGATAAGTGCTCCTAGAACCATCTTATGGGGAGAAAACAAATATTTTGGCCAATCCAGTGTGACAGAAACCCATCTCAAGCTCCACCATAAATTAGGAATTTATGGATTCCTTCAAATATCAAGGCCAACAGTAAGTGAGGGCTGGCTCTGGGGCTGAGATGCTCTGACCACCGCTCTGCGCCCTCTTCTCTGGGCACTGCTGTCCTCTGCGTGAAATCCATTCTCAAGCAGGCTCATGTTTGCCCTCAGGGTGGCAAGATGGCTGTCAGCAGCTCCAGACATCTTATTTTTGGTAAAGAGGTACATATTGCTCCAACAAAAGTTCTCAGATTAGTCCTAATTTGACATATTTGGGCCTCATGCTCATCCCTAAATGAATCTTCTCTGACCAAGTGAGTCATGGGTTTCAAGACCACTTATTGCAACAAATATATATGCAGAAGCATATTGAAATGTATTGTTATGTATCATTGAAGTGTACCCTTGAAATGAAATGTGAACTGTCACATCTGGGTCATGTGCCTATACCTGGTTTTGAGACGGAGATAGTTCCAAATAAGACACAAAAACAGGGTGGAGAAGAGATTGTTCCTCCACAGAAATTCAGAGTAAAGAGCAGGGAATGAATGCTCATCAGGCAAAAACAGCACTTGCCAGCCTTCATGCCTGAAGCATTGGAGGGTGCCTTCACTATCTTTGTTGATCCTAACATGGAAGGCCGTGATGCTGAATGGACCATGTAGGTTTAAAGTCAGGCCGTGGTTCACATCTTGGGAATGCTACTTTTTATCTGTGCGAATGAGGGCAATTTCTAACCTCTGTGCACCTCAATCTCTAAAGTGGGGATAATATTGATTTCATAGAATCGTCAAGAGGGCAAATTGAGATGATGTCTGACAACTGTATAGAATTTTAAGCACTAAATCAACAGCAAGTGTTCTTCACCTTCCAAAAAGCCTCTGGCCTCAGATTCTTTCACTGTGAATTCTTTCCATTCTCTAAGAAACACATCATTTCCATGTCATTTGAATTGTTCTGGCACATAGAAAATAAGAAAAGCTTAACAATTGTTTGATGAATCCAGCATAACATAGGTAATCTAATTTATCAAATGTAACACCAAAACAATTTAAAAACCAAAACCTACAAACCAATTTTCGTTACAAATAAAGGAGCAAAAATTTGAAACGAACCCCCAGCCAGAGTCAGCTGTATGTAAGGAGATTAGGCTGCCAAGACTAGAAGTGCTGACTTCAGGGATGCAAATGTCAACTCACATATTCTGTTCTCATCGGGCTTCCTGTCACAAGATATGGCACCAGATGGGACAGTCCAAGTGACGTGAATGCACAAAATATTCTGTTTCTTATTTATAGTGCTCACACACCCCAGTTGGCAATGTCTTCCCTACATAATCTTATCCAGTCTTGTGACTTTAAATATCATCTCTATGTGAGTAAATTTCAAATGCATATTTCCGGCTCTTGTGACTACCCAAGCTCCAAATGTATCGCCCACTGTTTAATAGCATCTCCACCTGGAGTAGGCATCTCAGACTGAACATGTCCACAGCAGGGCTCTGAATCTGAACCTTCTCCAGTCTTCCCCTTCTTGCAAAGTGGCACCAACTCACAATAAATAATGCTAATGACCCAAGAGTAATTCTTGGTTATCTCTTCCCCTCACTGCCCCTATCAAAGTCATCTGAAATCCTCGTGGCTTCTACTTTCAAAATATATTCCAAATCCAGACGCGTCTTCCCACCATCTACCACCAACTTGATTTAGACCAGCAACATCCCCTGCCTAGTCTACTGCACAGCCTTCAGATTGGACCTTGTGCTCCCACTCTTGCCCTTTCCCGACCCCCAAGTCTGTTCTCCAGAGTGAACCCCCACCCTCAATCTGGCCTCACCACCCCTGCCTCTCTCTCTTCTCCTCTCCTCGGGTCCCTTTCCTTGCACATGCTGCCCCGGCATTGAAATAGTTGCCCCCTTGTTTTCTGGAACACTTCAAGCTCTCAAGCTCTTTTTTTTTATTTTTTATTCAAGGGGTGTTGCTCTGTCTGTCACCACTTTGAAGGCTCATCTCCTAGACCCCCAGAGATGATTCCTTTTCATCCAGTTCTCTTTTCAGTAACCACCTCCCCTTCAAGGACTCTGTCTCCACAACCACACTCTCTAAAATAGCACCTTGCTCTACATTACCTGGAGGTATTTATTTCTTTACTTGTTTAATTCTGATCTTCCCCACTAAAATGTAATTTCCAACATGACAGAGACTCTGTCTTGTTCTTTACCGTATGCTTCATGTTTAGAATAGTGCCTAGTCCATAGTCCATAATACACACAATAAATATACGTTAAAGTATAGAAGGGAAAAGGAAGGGGAAGGAAAGAAGTGAGAACAGAAATGATAGGAGAGAAGGAAGAATCAGGGAGGGAGGGACAGGGAGAAGGGGGAGTAAGAAATGATTGGAAATTCCAGCACTCAGTTTAGAGCTGAAGACAAAATCGTGGGGGCTGAGGTTATTCACGTGAGCCGAGTGCACCGTTCCTGGGTCGTCCTCCTCACTGTAACCAACGTGGCATTCTTGTTTGTAAAGCACTTGGAGCTCTTTATGAGAAAGACTTAAATTCAGGCACCATGATTCTGTTTGCTGCCATGAGGATACATTTAAGAATATTGTGAGAAGGAAAGGAAAGCACAGAATATATGACTAAGATAGAAAAGAGAAAGAGAAGGCACAAGTATAGGAGAGTGACCTGAATGTTAAAAGCAAAAATTTCAGTCTGAAAGATGAACTGCATATTTAAGTGGAGAGAAGCAAATGAATGGATGCAGTAAATGATTAATCTGAAAGAGTCTGGAGCTCTTAACCAAAATATTGTGAATTTTAGATTAAATAAATTCCATATAGGCTTTAACAAGGGCTGAGCTATGCTCCAAGGGAGATGCAGCAAGGATGTCTGTATTGGTTAGTCCAGGGTCTATTTCTCTCTCACTTGAATGATCTTATTAAATATACAATAATGTTAATACATGGGCATGTTCCTTAAAGCAGGAATTGTTCCCTTGATAATGAAATGGGAAGACTCACTTGGGGACGGTATTAAAACTATCGCTCACTTTCAAGATGACTCTAATCACAAAGTAAATGTCCGTGTACCACCAGAAAGCAGACAGATGATTATTACAGTGTCGTACCTGGTGAAAAGCTCACCAATGTCAGTCTAACTGCCTGTGAAAAAAAGTGCACTTTTCTTTTGAGGGGCTGAATGATCTGAATATAAATAAGCAACTCTTTCCGCCTGTCAGTTACCTTGAGAATATTTAGTATTGTCTCTTTTAATGACGGCTCATTACAGATGAGTGTGAGTGAGCAGATTTAATCAGGGTAATATGGGGTAATCATCATGTGAATTTCTCCACATCGGGACTTGTTCCATCTGTTCCAAGCCATTTGTCCATGTAAAACTGTCACCATTCTGAGCCGATGACTGACAGGTGAGGCCAGACACAGGTTTTTCATCTCAGAGCCAGAAATTCTCTGATGTGTCCTTCTCACAAAAACCAACTGCTTCTTAAGAGTTGCAAAGGGCTTCTATATTTAGGAGCATTTTTCTCTGGTTTGTTGCATTGCTCATTAAAATATTTAGCTCGCTCTTGCTCAGCACAGCATGACAGAGGCCCGTGGTTATTTTGATTTATGTAGTAGAATCTAAGGGGAAGGCTGGATAACATGACCCTGGAGGTCTTCACATTAGCACTGAAATTCAGCTGCCCCTGGGGTCTGAATAGGACATTAGTTTAGCAGCCACACAAGTGCTCTGCTGCTATGGACGGACCTCTCTTATCCAGCCCCCTTCAGTGTAAGAAATACAAGTCTCCGGCGAGTTGCTGGCACTCGTCCAGGAATGGGGCGCCTTCAGCAGCCTTTGTGTGGGCTCAATAGAGGGATGGGTGATCGAAATTATTTAATGAAGAAAAATGGAGCTTCAGCCTGAAGAATTTTTATTTTTTACTTCATGGGATTTCTGCGTCAGAGGAGCTGCTCTTTGTGAAATAAAGTTCTCTGTGAAGAATTGCCTGTACTCCCCAAGCTAGTTCTAAGAAAGGTTATAATAGAATATTTGAGAATCAAATATCCCCTCAAGATGCTTGAATCCAAAAGACAAACAGCATGTTAATAGATAGAATTGGCCATAGTTATTTCATTTAAGTCTTTGGTATACTATGCGTGATCTCTGCTAGTTGGCTGTCAGTTCAGAAAGACTATATTACTATTCTAGAATCAAAATAGAATTTTTCCACTTTTTTGCCTTGGTTTTACCATTACTTTTTTTTTGCAATATATTGAAATGCCCAGACCATGCTGAAGGACTCAGAACACAAGGGTCTAGGCAACACTGGAGCAATAGGAAAGGTCTTGATGCTGGTCTTAAGATGTGATGTCTCTAGGAACAGAGAGTTAGAAAGGAAAAGCGGTCTTTCAATGTGAGTCTATAACATTAGTTTATCTTTTCCTTTGCTACAAAAACCCTTATGTGATTCAATTTGGTTTTACCTAATGAATGCGCCATAAGCCAAACACCAAAGAATGACTGGATGCTGGGGATGAAGAGAAAGCCCAGCCGTGCCTTCACGGGGCTGAGCCGCGCAGGGCACAGGCTGGCAACCAGCACCTTGACAGAGGTTTGATTGAGCACTGGGGAAGTAGTAGTTACTTCTCTTTCGAGTGTTCTTAGCTTCATTATTCACAGGTGGATGTCCTTCCATTTTTGCTTTTCAAGCCTACAGAAGGTAAAATCAAAGTTTTTAGTACATTTTCTCCACCGGAAGGAGAAGAACAAGGTTTATCCTGATGGTCATGGTCAACTCCGGATCCGTTTTGATAGAAGCCACTCAGGAGCTGCCTCCCTCCCTGCCTCCCTGAAGATGCTCCCCTTTGCTCCCTTCATCACATGGAAGCTGTGGCAAGAACAGCGAAGTGGAGCCTACATTGCACAGATATCACATATTCAGAGAAGAATGACAAAGTAACTCACAACTAGTGTTTCCATCTGGGTTTCCTGCCAGCTTACTAAATGTAAGATTCATCTTTAGTGTCGTTTATGACACCTCTGGACAAAGGACCTATATCCAGAACATATGCCTCCGTAGGGGATCTGCTGGGAACATTGTGATCAAGTGGTACATTAGAAAAGCTTCCATTCCCCCAGCATTTAATAAATTCTTCCCCACTTTGTGCTCTGGTGGTGAATTGTCCAAATAGCTAATTTAGTTTGTTGTCACACTGTACATGTGGCTGGCTCTGCCTTTAGTCTTTGAATGCCTGGTGGACAGAAACTCCATTTTGTCCACTGCTGTCCCCCAGTGTTTAGGAGAGTGGTACTTAACTAGGTGTGATTTTGCCACTCAGGGAACACTTGGCAACTTCTGGAAACATTTTTGGTTTTCACACTTAGGAAGGGGGACACACTATGGGCACCTAGCGGGTAGACTCCAGGGATGCTGGTGAATCCTCCGTTGCACAGGACAGCTCCCTCTCCACACCAACAAAGATTTATCCAACCCAAATATGGACAGTGTGGACATCGAGAAAACCTGGTTTAGCACCAGACCTGGCACAGCACACATGTTAAAAAATGCTAACTTAATTTTTCCAAAAATAGTCTGTTATAACAACACATTGAGTCATGTACTCTTTTATTGTTACTTTTCCCCCTGGAACAACAAGCTCATGTCATAAAATTGTCCTGGTTTTGAGAAAATAACCAGGAAAAGGTTCCAGCCTTTGTGTTATTCTGCAGATAGTTGCTGGTGTGAATGGTGCCGGCTGATTTTCTTGGCTGTGAATTACTTTCCCTTAGGCCTTTGACCCATGAATACACACATTTGGGGTGCTCTCTGTGCATCACATATATTTTATTACATCACTGTTTTAAGTTTTGGGTGGTCCTGAATTGCTCAGCTGCTGCATAGTAGAACAATACTTAGGAGCCTGACATGGCTGAGTGTCTGCATGGTGGTAACAGAGGTGACAATTTCAAAAAAATTTTTAAAGAACGCTTCACAAACATTAAGTAGAATGCCACCTGTAGACACAAATATTCTTGCTACCAATGAGGGGCTAAGAAACTTCCACTGATGATGTAGCAGAGGGCCCCCTTCTCCCAGCCCTGAAGGTGTCTAATTTCCAACATTTGCTTGTGATGCTGATGTTGAAAGCTAACTAGGCCTGGAAAATGCAAAAGCCATTGTGAACAAGCAAATTGTTGCTAGACTATTTCTTTCTTATTTGACTGCCTCAGTACTATGTGGAGAAAACTGCTATAAACACATTCCTGCCTCACTGCCTTTCTTGTTAGAGCCGTGTCCCCCATAGGGGTTCAGTCTCGTTGAAGAAAAACAGAAAACTTGAATAATTCAAATTGTCCAAAATATATAACTACATCAATTTTTAAATAACTGGGTTTTTTTGGTCAAAATGCTAGAGCCTTTCATTATTACCCATCTTATTTTTTCAACAATACAGTGTCTTGTGGGGGTTTTAGCAAATGGCGTCATTGTAGTGGTGAACAGCACAGCCTGGATCAAGCAGAGGAAGATGCTGTCCTTCGACCTCCTTCTTTGCTGCCTGGCGACTTCCAGGATTTGTTTACAGATACTCATGTTCTACTTTAATCTGGCTCTTCTTTCCTTGATTGAAATCTCTCTTCCTCCTGGTTGTTTTGCCATTTTCATGTTTATATACCAGTTGGAACTCTGGCTTGCCACATGGCTCAGCGTTTTCTACTGCACCAAGATCTCCCCCATTGCTCACCCACTCTTCTTTTGGTTGAAGTTGAGGATCTCCAAGTTGTTGCCATGGCTGATTTTGGGGACCATGCTATGTACATCTCTCACTTCTGTACTGCACGGAAAATATGCATGGATTCTCTTCCAAAATGTCTGGTCGAGCTTTTTATTCCCTAATGCAACAACTCAAGTCAGAAAAATCGAAGAAATTCCTGTGTTACAGGCTGTATTTTTGTTCACTGAACTCTTACTGCCCTTAGTTATCTTCCTTATCTCTGCTCTTCTCTTGATATTTTCCCTGGGGAGACACACCCAGCAGATGATAAGCACAGCCACGGGCGCCAGGCCCCCAGGCTTGAGTGTCCACATCAGTGCTCTCCGGTCCTTCATGTCCTTCCTGCTTCTCTATGTCTCCCAGTACATGATGGCTACTTTAGCCTTTTCTCATATTTTCAAGATCAGAGACTTTGTCTTTCTCTTCTGCCTGTTGCTGGTTGGTTTATACCCCTCTGTACACTCCATTGTCTTAATCTTAGGAAATCCTAAACTGAAACAAAATGCAAAGAAGTTCCTCCTCCGTGGGAAGTGCTATTAGTGACAGAGAAGTTTGATACGTTTCAAAGAACTCTTGGTGCGGTGAGTCAACAGTGTCGGTCATGCCTCCCTCAGCCAAGCAAGCTGGTCTTGTTCATGGAGATACAAAAAAATCATTGAAAGACCGTCGAACCTGAGGCATTTTTATGGATTTGCTGCTTTTTTAAGGGGTTAAATTGATTTTCAGAACATACATGTGTTGATGGGTCCTATCAATATCCTTGTTGATTTTTACTATTGTCCTGCAAGATGTTACCTACCTAATTAGGGATGCCTGGGTAAGTGGTGAGTGGATTTTTCTGAATTATTTCTTACAATTGCAAGTGAATCGATAATTATCTCAAAATGAAAAGTTGAAAGACAAAAAAAAAATGCACTTGAACTTGTTATGGCAGAAGGATGCACGATGCTGGAGGGGCCCTGTGTGTCTAATGCCAAGTCTTAGCTGATTTTCCCTGAACAAAAGGGCTTGCTGCTCATCTCTTGTTTATCTGTATGTTAGCCCTGCTGTTTGTTAGTTACAGAGAATGGAACCGTTCTTCCACATCTGCTCAGGGAAGAAGCTGGGCACAGGCTGGCCTTCTCTGTCCGTAAGCATGCTCACCTACTCCATGCTGCTGAAGACCTTGGTGCCATGGTGACATGTCCCATCAACTAATAAACAGGCAGACAGATGGAGGAGGAAGAGGAATTCAGGGCTGAGTCTTCATTTTCCATTTCCCCCAGTGGGGAACGCTGAACAGACAATAGCTTGCAAAGATGTTTCATTTTGCACTTGTGTGCTCAGCTTTGAGACCCTTTCAACTGAGGGTGGCAATTTGGAACTCCTACCACATTGCATGTCATTCCAAGGAAGCAGTATCAGTAGGTGGGTGGGGAGGGGGTGTCGCCATCTGCTTAAAGTCACAAACACATTTTCTGTTTGATGATTTTGGGTGCTAAGAAATGTATATTTCCAAAAGAGCTTCAAAACCTTTTTATTTCCAATAAAGTAAAAAATGTCCCTCAGCTTGGCTGTAGATTGTAGTTCACATGTAATGATGAAAAATGTGTTTTGATTTGTATCGCTAATCGCCAGTAATGTGGATTCAAAAATGGTTTTACTAGCCCAAGACTTGCAGGCCTGGCTGTACTAAAGTAACACAGGCTTTTGCCTCTGAAGATCCAAGGAAGTAGTATTTGCCCTCTTGGGTGTGGGAATTAAGCTCTGAGGCTGATCTTCCTCGTCCCACAGATCTCATACTTCACTCCCCAAGGAGCAAAGTAACAGCCTCCATCTTCCTGTTATTTCCGTTTCCCATGGCCCCCTAGGTGGGAAGGTTTATAGGTAATGGTGCACTCAGGCAGCCAGCTCTGGGAAGAGCAGTTGGGCCCTGGAGGTGATTACTGCCCCTGCTTTGAGAAGGGACAGTGAGGAATCACATCTGTTTTCTGCACATCTCAACTTCAGATGCCTACCCCTTGAGTCACAATCTTTCAACCTGTAGGTGGATGGAGGGTGGAGGAGCAATTTCAAAAACTTCGAGAAGAAAAGTATACAGCTCTCATGTGAGGTTTTCTCAGATACCAAATTCTGATTTCATTTCACATGACTCCTGCTTCAATAATGCTAGTGAATAAAATAAAATATTAAGGTATGACTGTCATATACTTAAAAGTTACCAAGAGTTATAAAAAGAAGAATGCATACTAGAGCAACCTATGCTGGAAACAGTCTACTTTCCTGGCAGTATATTTCTTCCGGAAATGCTGCCTAACTATCTCGTTGATACATATTGCTAGGACACTAATTGCTCCATTGTAGAAGCAAAACAGACTCAGCCTTTGGACTCTCTGGAGCCACACTCATCTGCACTCTGTAGCTTGACAAATTGTTTTGGTCCTGCTTGTGTAGCCTGGGGTTAGCTTCTGTGGTGGTGCAGCATCTCCCTCTGCCCTGCCCCTGCATGGACGCTGTGGCTCTGTGAGTCCTGGCTGTGGGATCACAGGCCCGTGGGTCAGGCCGGAGAACTGCTGATTACAGGACATGACACTGTCCATGCTTCCTCCACTTCCTCTTGCTTTCTGAGGAGACCCAGCCTCCGTGGTCAGTCGTTAGCAAAGGATGATGGGCTACAGGGCAGGTTCTGACTGGAGAGGAAGTGGCAGAGTAACCCATTCCATTTGAGGTAGGGGTTCCATGTGCAGTCCCAAACCAGAGGATGAGTGTCGTGACACTGTGCCCCACGGTCCCTCTGACTCCAGAGATTTTACATGATTCCCAGTGCCCAAAAATGGTGACTCTAGCTGAGGAGGCCAATCTGTGTGCTTATAGAGATTTCTAAAAACATAAGTGCTACAACTATTTGAGGATTTAAAAAAACAGTTTAAAAAGCCTTATGAACTGCAAATGCCTTTTAAAATTCTCACTTGTTCAAATATAATTAATGTTTGGTGATAGAATAATCTGGACCCGAAAGTTGTAGGAAAATATTAGTGCTTAATGTCTACCAACCTTCTTCAGACTGACAGTACCCATTGTAGATACTTCAGAGAGCTCAATATTATGCTCTTTGTATGCTTAAGTATAGTCATAATTGTCAGACTATGAGTATTCTGATAGTGGGCTTGGGAAATATGTTTTCCATAACTTTTGCCCATGTAGACCTACATGGTTTTGGGTGAGAAGAGGGACAGGTAGTAAGAAATACCCAAGAGAGAAAGAAACCAGGCAGATCATCCAAATCGACTTCTGCGACCAGTGGAATAACAGATGTTGCAGACAGATGGCACCCATATTGGAGGAAAATCCAACGGTTCGGGGCAGGGAAACCCACATGTTATGAAGAGGGTCTTGCTAGGGAATGAGTCTAGAATTAGGTTAGAGACTATATTCACTTAGTATTGGTAATATATTCATTTTTAAAAATTATTCTTTTGCCACATAAAAATTATAGACTGTCCTCTGACAACTTGAAGGGTAAAGGGTAGATGCTGAGAAACTCATCCTCAGTGAGTTGAAAACATTAAGCTTCTGGGGAGAGTCACCTGAAATTCAGCTCTCGGACATTTGCTTCTCTGCCTGTCTACGTAAAGCTGGCATCTCTCTGTCTCTCTCTCTCCCCTTGATACATTAAACCATCTGACATATCACTCCATATCTTTGCAGGATTAAACAATGATTATTTTTAAGATGTGATGTAAACATTTGGCTTTATGTCTGTGACATCTGGATCTACTTAATCCTTTTGGCTGAGGCTCGGGAGTTGGTGCTTTTACCCTATAATTTAAAACATTCAAATCAATGAAGTGTAGGTTTCCTTTTTTCTTTTTCCTTTGGGTGCTTTATTTGTTTCTATTTTAAACATTTATCCACAAGAGCATCAAAATAATGTAATATTAAAATATCTACTCAAATCTCTGAAAATATGTTTGTTTTAAAAATGGCAACAGAAAATTCGTTTTGTTTAAACCACAACATTATTGAGAAAAAATACATTGACTCTCTTCTATTTTTGAAGTTGAAATGCATGTTCTTAAGTGAAATCCTTAGCTTCTATTAACTAAATTCTCTTCTTCCTATAGGTTTCTAGAAGTGGTTCAATAAAAGCACCCACCGATGTGTAACTCATACTGGGTGAAGTTTGTATTTGGGAGCGCCTATGGGCCCATAGCTGGATTGGGCTCAGCACTTGGTAAGCAGGTTCTGAACGGCCTAAATTCCAGAATGACAAGGGAAACTTCAAATTCCTCTGAAGATGGGCAGGTTAAACAAATCTGGAAAATAAGTAGCTAACAATAGAATGGGTTAGGATATTACTAAATATGTGGAATGCCTTCTGGCCATAAACCCACTCATTTGGACAGCAGATGCTGTCCTTATGATGATAAATTAAAAAGATTTATTTCATTTGAAACTCTGGCAATCAGCCTCCAGAAAACACCAATCAGATGTGGTCAGAAAGCTCAGTTTCATGATAATATTCACTGCTGCTTGTTTGCTATAAGACTTGAAATTCTTGAGATAAAGACTTGTTCCTTTGATCAGGGAGGCGTAATGTTCTTTTCTTTTTCTGCTTTTTTTCAACTACAATTTACACTGAATATTATTTTGTATTAGGTCCAGGTGTACAGCATAGTGGTTAAACAGTCATATATTTTAGAAAGTGTTCCCTCTGATATTTCTGGTACCTACCTGTCACCACACACAGTTATTACAATATTATTGACTATATTCTCTATGCTGGACTTATTTTACATTCTGGTGATTATTGTGTAATTGCCGATTTGTACTTCTTAATCTCTTCACTTTTTTTATCCTGTCTTTTAACCCCCACTCCCTTGGCAACCATCAGCCTGTTCTGTTTCTCTATGAGACTGTTTCTGTTTTATTTGTTTGTTTATTTTGTTTTGTAGATTCCACATATTAAAAAAAGCATAAGGTATTTGTCCTTTTTTGGCCAACCTATTTCACATAGCATAATACCTGCTAGGCCCATCCATGCTGTCACAAAGGGTAAGACTCCATTCCTTTTTTATGGCTGAGCAATATTCCATTATTATGTGTTTTGCTATGTTTTTATCCACTGGTCTATTGATGGGCACTTGTGTTGCTTCCATATCTTGGCTATTACAAATAATGCTACAGTGAACATAGGGGTGCATATATTCTTTTGAATTAATGTTTTGGGTTTCTTCAGATATATACCCAGATGTAGAATCTCTGGGTCATAAGGCAGTCTAGATTTAATTTTTTGAGGAAACTCCATATGATTTTCTATAGTGACTGCACCAATCTGCACTCCCACCAACAGTGTATGAGGGTTCCTTTTTCTTCACATTTCCACCAGCACTTGCTGTTTGTTGATTTTATTGATGATGGCCATTCTGGGGTGTTAGATGATATCTCATTCTGGATTTCATTTCTTTGATGATTAGAGATGTTGAACATCTTGTATGTTCTTGCCTTCTTTGTCAAATATTAATTGACCATATAGGTGTGGGTTTATTTCTGGGCTTTCTATTCCATTCCATGATCTATATATCTGTTTTTATACTATAGTATTATATTGATTACTATGGCCTCATAGTACAGTTTGAGACCAGGTAGCTAGCTTGAGATCTCCAACTTTGTTCTTCATTGTCAAGATTGCTGTGGCTATTTGGGATCTTCTGTGGCTCCGTATAAATTTTTGGATTTTTTGTTCTAGTTCTGTGAAAAAATGCCATTGATAGTTTGGTAGGAAATTATGTTAAATCTATAGATGCTTTGGGTAGTATGGAAATTTTAATGATGTTAATTCTTCCTATCCATGAGCACAGTATATGCTTCCATTTATTTCTATCTTCCTCAGTTTCTTTCTTTGGTGTCTTATAATTTTTCAAGTACAGGTATTTAACCTCCTTAGTTAAATTTATTCCTAGATAATTTTTTCTGATGCAATTTTAAGTGGGATTGCTTTCTTAGTTTTCTTTTCTGATATTTCGTTATTCCTGTGTGAAAATGCAACCAATTTATGACTTGTTTCATATTTTGCTACTTTACTGAGTTTATTTATTAGTTTTAGTAGTTTTTTGGTGGAATCTTTATGGTTTGTCATAAACAGTATCATGTCATCTGCAAATAATGAGAGTTTTACTTCTTCCTTTCCAATCTGTATACCTTTTATTTCTTGTCTGATTGCTATGACTGGGCATCCAGTACTATGTTGAATAAGAGTTCTGAAAGTGAACATCCCTGTCTTGTTGCTGATCTTAAGGGAAATGTTTTAATTCTCCTCCATCAAGTATGATATTAACTATGAGTTTGTCATAGATGTCCTTAATTATTTTTGAGATATGTTCCCTCTATTCACACTTTGCTGAGAGTTTCTATCATAAATGGATGCTGGATTTTGTCCAATGCTTTTTCTGCCTCTATTGATATAATCATATGGTTTTTTATCCTTTGTTTTGTTTATGTGGCATACCACATTTATTGATTTGTGGATATTGTACCAACCTTGTATCCCAGGAAAAAATTCCACTTGATAATATTGTATGATCTTTTTAATGTGCTACTAAATTTGGTTTGTTAATATTTTGTTAAGGATTTTTGCATCTCTGTTCATCAGGTATATTGGCCTATAAGTTTTTCTTTGCAGTGTCTTTATCTGGTTTTGGAATTAGGAGAATGCTGGCTTCATAAAATAAGCTTGGGGGTCTTCCCTTAACTTGAATTTTTTTGGGAATAGTTTGAGAAGGATTGGTGTTAATTCTTCTTTGAATGTTTGGTAAAATTCACCAAACATTCAGTTGAAGACTTTTGTTTGTTGGGAGTTTTTTCATTACTGTTTTGATTTCTTCTGTTGCATTTGGTGTGTTCAAATATTTTTGTTTCTTTATGATTCAGTTTTGGAAGACTGTATATCCCTAGGAATTTTTCCAGATTGCCCAGTTTGTTGGCATATATGTACTTGTTTGTAATATTTTCTCATAGCCCATTGTATACTCTGGTGTCAGTTGTCATTTCTTTTTCATTTCTGACTTATTTGTTTGGGTCCTCTCTTTTTGTCTTAATAAGTCTGTTTAAAGGTTTATCAATCTTATTTATCTTTTCAAAGAAACAGCTCTTGGTTTCATTGATCTTTTGTATTTTTTTTAGATTCTATTTTGTTTATCTACACTGTGATCTTTATTATTTCTTTTCTTCTACTCACTTTGGGCTTTGTTCTTGTAGTTCCTTTAGGCATTAGGTTAGATTGTTTATTTGAGATTTTTCTTGTTGTTTTTTTTTTTGTGGTAAGCCTATAATGCTATGGATTTCCTTCTTAGAACTTTTTTTCACTGTGTTCCATAGATCTGCAGTTGTTGTGTTTTCATTATTATTTGTTTCAAGGTGTCTTTTTATTTCTTCCTTGATCTCATTGTTAAACTATTCTTTGTTTAGTAACATATTATTTGACCCCCATGTGTTTGTGTGTTTTTCAGTTGTTTTTTGTAATTGATATCTAGTTTCATACCATCATGTTTGGAGAAGATGCTTAATATGATTTCAGTCTTTTTAAATTTATTGAGACTTGTTTTGTGTTCTGACATATGCTCCAGCCTTGAAAATGTTTTGTGTGAACTTGAAAATATTCTGTTTTCTGCTGCTTTGTGTGAACTTGAAAATATTCTGTTTTCTGCTGCTTCAGAGCATTGGGGTATAATGCTCTGAAAATACCAACTAAATCCATTTGACCTAATGTGTCATTTAAGGCTGCTATTTCCTTGTTGATTTTCTGTCTGGAAGATCTATTCATTGATTTTAATGGGTGTGAAAGCCCCTCCTGTGACTGTATTACTGTTGATCTTTCTCTTTATGTTAATCAAGGTTTGCTTTATATATTTAGATGCTCCTATGTTGGGTGCATATGTATTTACAAGGGTTATATTCTCTTGTTGCATTGATCTCTTTATCATTATGTAGAGTCCTTTTTTTTGTCTGTCATAGCCTTTGTTTTAAAATCGATTCTGTTTGATGTAAGTATTGCTACCCCAGCCTTTCTGTTTGTTTGTTTTCATTTGCATGAAATGTCTTTTTACACCCCTTTACTTTCATGTGCATGTATGTTTGTGTCTTGAGATCTAAAGTGGATCTAATGTAGATGGCATATATGTGGGTCTCATTTTTTTATCTAGTCAGCTACCCTATGTCTTTAGATTGGAATATTTAATCCATTTACATTTAAAGTGATGATTCATAGGCACATATTTGTTACCATTTTAAAATAATTATGTTCCTCTTTATTTTATTTTCTTCTCCCTAAGTAAGTTTCTTTAACCTTTCTCATAGTACTAGTTTGGTGGTAATAAACTCTTTAGCTATTTTGGGGGGGGTATTAATTTTACTTTTGATTTTAAATAATAGCTTTGTTAGATATAGTAGTCTTATTTGTAGGCCCTTGCTTTTCACCACTTTGAATATATTTTATCCCATTTCCTTCTGGCCTGAAATATTTCTGTTGATAAATCATCTGACAGCGTTATGAGAGCTACCTTGTAAGAGGTAACTGTCTCTGTCATGCTGCTTTTAAGGTTCTCCCATTGTCTTTAACCTTGAGCATTTAAATTATAATGTGTCTTGCTATGAGCTTCTTTGGGTTCATCTTGTTTGGGACTCTCTGTGCTTCCTGAACTTATCTATCTTTTTCCTTCACCAAGTTAGAGAATTTTCCATCTTTATGTCTTCAAATAGGGTCTCAATTTCTTGCTCTCTCTCTTCCTGTGGTACACCTATGGTGCAATCAGATGCTGTCATGCTTCATGTAGTCCCAGAGGTCCCTTAAACGATCCTCATTTTGTTGAAGTATTTTTGCATTTTTTTTCTATTTTGATCAAGTGTTTTCTGCTACCTTGTCTTCCAAATTGCTGATTTAGTCTTCTGCTTCACCTAATTTACTATTATTTCTTTAGTGTATTCCTTATTTCAGGTATTGGATTCTTTATTTCTGGCTGGTTCCTTTTTATAGTTTCTATGTCCATTCTTATGCTTACTATCTCTTTGTTGAAGTTCCCACTCAGTTTATTTATACTTCCCCTAAGAGCCTTGAGTATCCTGGATAATCATTGTTTTCAATTCTGTATCCATTTTATTTAGTTATTTTTCTGGGTATTTCTCTTATTCTTTTATTTGGGTCATGTTTCTTTGTCATCCCATGTTGGCTGCCTCTAAACTATTTCTGTGTATCAGGTAGATCTGCTTTGTCTCCCAGTCTTGGTACAGTTGTCTTAGGTAGTAGGTGTCTTATGGGACTCAGTGGCACTGTCTCCTTGATCACCAGTGCTAGGTCTGAGGTGCTCCAGGATTGTCCCTTGTGTTAGTTATGTGAGCCCTCCTATTAAAATTGAGTCTTAGTTGCTGTTGGCCCATCCAAGGGTGGGGCTGACTCTTAGCCTGGCTGGCAATAATGACTACTCATTACCACAATGTATGAGCTGCTGTGCAGGGACTGACTACATGAAGTGAACTTCACCCCAGCAGGGTCTGCTTCCTGCTGAGATCTCCTTTTGGGTTTGCCACTTGTGGAGCTAATTGGGTGGTGCTCCTAATGTATTCAGAAACCTGCCACTGGGTATGTTGGTTCTGGGGCTTCTTGAGAGTGACTCTGGTGCAGATCAATGTCAGATGCTGCCAGTGACTGTCCCTGGGCTATCTTTTAGGAGCTACAAAGTGAGGCACAGTTTATGGCTGACTCTCCCCGTCTGGATTGTGCATAGGAGGGGCCAAGCTACACACCAAGGCTGGCTCCTACTAGCACCAGAGCTGGGAAGTGTGACAAAAGTCCCAATGCACCCCAAGATCTGCCTCCACTTGCTGGCTGCCTGTTAGGCTTGGTTACTTAAAGAGCCTTTGGCAGTGAATCCCCAGGTTGTGTGGGGTAGGTTCTCAGTAAGTAACCAGGCAGGACCAAACTGCTGTTCACCAGCTTGATAGATATTCAAACTCAGTTCCAGTGCTAGATCTGAGGCCACTCAGCAAAATTCTCAGGGTACATCAAGGCCAGGTGCCACCACCCTGGGGCCTGGGCACTTTTGTGGTGGTGTGGGGGGGGTCTCAGGGAGTTTTCAGGCTGGAGCCAGTAGAGTTCATCATGCTAAAACAGATTAAGTTTTGATGATGCGGAGGAAGAGCTCTGCATGGGAATATTGCATTGGCCAAGGCATATGAAGTGGGGATGGGAGATGGAACTCCCTGAGAGGTTTCCAAGAAAGCTTGCATTGTGGACCCAGGCTGGCCACAGCCAGCTGACTCCTCCACAGGGTGTGAGCTTGGTAAGGTGGTGCCACAGGGGGTCAGGAGGGTGAAGCTAGTGAATCCCTGAGGTGGATATCATATGGAGGAAAGTGCTTGACCCAGGAAAGACAGCATCTTTGGGCAGTGTGGGAGAGGGAGTTAGCACAGGGAAATGGTGGCTGTCCCTTTAGCCCTCTCTTTGAAGGCACACAACCCAATCTCTCCCTGTATGACTCCAGTTGGCTCTGAGTTGCCATCTCTCTGCCAAAGCCCAAGATGAATGGCCACAAATGAGATTTTGTGTGCTGGCCCTTTAAGAGGGTGCTTGGGTCTCTCCAGGGTGGTCAGAATCCCCACTGATTTGCACAACCAGATGTCATGCAGGCTCCTCTTCCTGGCACTGGTGCTCCAGGCCAGGGGGCCCAGTGTGGGATTGAAATTCCTTGCTCCTCCAGCAGGACCATTGTTGATAACAAGTGCTGCATGTAGATGTGGAACCAGCCATTTTGAGTCTCTGCCCTTTCCACCAGTCTCAATGTGGCTCCTTTGTAAACTGTTGGTTATAAAACCTCTGAGTAGCTGGTCTTCAGTTGGTTTTTCAAGTTTATTGACAGTATAATGTTGTTTATGGCACTAGTTGGTGGTGGATCTGAAGAACAGCCTCTACGGGAGAAAAGAGGAAACCTTCAGCATAATACTTTAGATTGAGTGGCTAAGTGGATTTACGTAATACTGTGTAAAGATAGGTAATTAGTCCATACACAAGCCAAACCAGCATTGCGAGCCAATAACCTGGTCTCCTCAGTTCTCACCAGCAGACACCTGCTTATTTTGGTTATGTAACAACTGTGCAGTGTAGTAAGCACAGAAATGAGCTGAGCCTCTGTTCCTTGATCTGTAAAATGGGGATAATAACCATAGATACCACACGTATAGTAAAGTTCCAGGTAGACAATTGTGAGCACCAATGTATGTAACTCTTAGGAAATGGGGACTGAAATAAGTGCTGTCACGGGTCTCTCCAGCAGCACCTTGGGAGAGGAGTGGAGAGCACTGGGAAGGAACAGGCTGAATAATAGGGATTCCTAACTAAAGCTTGACTTGGAATCCAGATTCACCACTAATGAGCAGGGTGACTTGATGAACCTAAACCTCATGTTTGCCCATTTTTGAAATGGGGTACAAATAATTCTAAGCTTAATGAGAGGAGTCGATGAGTTACTATAATCAATGTCTGGCTACTGCTAGTGTTGCTTAATGAGTAGAGAATTTCTGTTGGGGATGATTAAAAAGTTCTGGAAATAGATAGTGGTAATGGTTACACAACCTTGTGGATGTACTTAATACCTCAGAATTACATTTAAAATGGCTAATATGGTAAATCTCATATATATACCAAAAAACCCACTCTCCAAATAGAAAAGAGGCAGGGACCGGATGTACTACATTATGTTCTGGTGCTTTTCATGGGCAAATGTAGGTGACAGTCTCCTTTGTGAATTAAGTTATTATTAAATTAGAAATCAGGTCTCACTGTTAGAATCACCTTGTATTCAGACTAATAGATAAATATTAAGAACCTAGATACTTTTATAATTTAAATAGATCTTTATCATTCAAATATGAGCTCCTCCTTCTTTCAAAGTACACAAGGCACTTTACAGGCCATTGAACCTAAGAATGTGCAGTAGTGTTTAAAGTCAGCAAGGAAAGTCCAAATTCTCTGACATCATCTTTAAAGAAGTTAGTTTGAAATTCTTCTCAAGGGTCAATTTTAAATAAACCTAATAAGTAGATTTTTTTTAACAGGCAGAGGTGCCTGGGGCATATTTTCAGGGAATATAAATTCTAACCCCTCAAGGCATCAAAATTGTGCTTGATTGTCTAAAGAATTTTAAAGTGTGATTCAGTCATTGGTAGCTAATTCAGAGTGAACAAACTGGTTACCAATGACATGCTTCCAGAATGTTAAAAATAAACATATCTCCCTGATGGGACCAGTTTCTGTTTATCTGAACCCCCTAAGGGAGCTGGGGGTGCATCTTTGGGAATAGTTATCCTTCCCAAATTGTAAAGTAACCAGGGCTGGTTCAGCTGACTCAGTCAGGCAATATCATCTACGAATGAAATACTTCTTTTCCTTTCCATGCTCTGTGTTTTGTGATACCCCAGGTGTCTGCCCCACCAACCACAGATGTTTTGTCATCCTCGACACCCAGATGCACTAGAATGTGCTGGGAGATGTGCCCATCGGTTACAAGTTACACTCCACTCCTCCCGAAGAACTCCTGGGGGACCCCAAGTAGGAAGAGCTCTCTGTCTCCCTGTTTTTGCAGGAAGACAATGAATGAATCTCTTGTGAAGTAACTCTCTAAAGTGTTCCCTTTGGTCTTTTAAATCCTATTTGGAAAAAAAACCAAAAATAAAGTAGGACAATGCAGACAAGCCAGCAGGGACTTTCTGGGAAAGGAGCCTCAGGCCTTTAGAGTAAACCTTCCTATAGCCAAAGTCAAGTACATGGGCAATTTCTGCCTGTCAGATGTGGAGAACATGACCAAGAGTATGAGCTCCAGAGGCAGTCCAGGGGTGCCCTCACTGGGCTATAAGAGTAGGAATTTTTACATTTTTAATTATATTTTTATTTATTATAAATAATAACAAATAGTAAAAGAAAATATTGACCACATCACATCTGCTAATAGACACTCACAGTGTGAGGGGCCCTCAAGGTGTACCGGGCGGGAGAGAAGACCCAGGGTGAGGAGCTGGGCTGGCTGGCTGAACCAAAGTTGGTTTTGCAGGATCTCCCCACCAGGGGAAAAGTCCGGGACTTGTCACACACTTTTTCCTCATCACTCAGCTCTTTCTATGTAGAGGTCAACATTTTCCTTCTTGAATTAAGCTGGGAGAAAATTAGAAAGGGAACATGGATAACACTGTTTTCCTCATTGTTCAAGATCAGGTTTATCAGCTTCAACACTATTGCCACGCCGTGCTGGGTAACCCTTCAGAAGCAACAGAGGCTGTCCTGTGCCTTGTAGAATACGTAGCAGCATCTCTGGCCTCTGTTATTAGATGCCAGTAGCACCTCCACTCTCCTCTCCACTGTGACTGCAAAAGTATCTCCAAACATTACCAAATGTCCCTTGGGGGGGTGCAGGGCAAAATCTCCCTTGGGTGAGAACAACTCTACTAGAAGAATGCATTTCCTTTACAAAGGGAAGTGGACTAATAAATATGTAGACTAACATGCTTATAATTTAAAAGTAACCTGTGACTGTTGTATCAATTATACAATTAAATGAAATAAGACAGCATTGAGTTTCCGTGAACATTACCTTTAAGATAAAACCTGAATGGTGTCATTGGAACCAGATTCAAACTCAGTCTGTTTTGGTCTCTCAGATGGTTTACCCAGAACACATCCTCTCTTCCCATTCCAAACTACTATTTATTGCTTGTGAGAAACAGCTACTACACCCCAAAGTGAGGGTGTACAGTGGTACCTGAAATGTGCCCGTGTTTTGAGAGTGTTATAGGATTAATGAATTTATGGGTACAAAATTCAGTGGCATTGCAGCAGAAATTGAGAGAAGAGCGAAGTTTTTCGTGGGCTCAGAGGTCCATATAAATTAACAGTGTCTGGCTTTCATGTGTGGTTCTTTTTAAAGAGAATGCTGTTCCTAAAGCTCAGACAATATCATCTGATGCTCTGAATGCATCTAAGGGGGCGGGGTCCAGATGGGGCGACTGAAGAGGAGGAAGGCAAGACTAGAAGCTCCTTTTCCACAGTGCGTGTGTTGGAGTTCACTGGGGGTGCAGCCAATCTTTCGTAATGGTGTCTCCAGCACCACTGGAGAAAGAGGTCAAGCCAATCCGCCATGGCGGTACCCACAGCAGTGTCATTTTCCTTCATCTCCTTTCTGAGATGCCACATATGGCCACTGTCAGAGCTGGGGACAGCCCTGCCCCCTGAGGAAGACTCCCAGCAAAAAAAACTTAGGGAATGTGCCTTATCTGCTAGAGCCTGTGGAGAACTCCCTATAAATGGCCACAGGGTCACTTGTGTCTGGGGACTCTGTGACCAAGTAGAAGCAGACTGTAAGGAAGAGTACTGATGTGAGGAGGAATCCTAGTACAACGAGGAGTGCGGTGTTGTTTTTGACTTTCTTCTCACCAGCATGTTGGTGGGACTAAGAAAGCCAGCTGGGTTAGAAGGTAAACATCTGTTTACCAACAGAAAGATAAACCACATGTGTATAGAGTTTTGAGTGGAGGAGGTCTTTCTGAACAGAACACTGGAGTAAAAAACAAAATCACAGATCTGGTGACATTAAAATTTAAAATATCTCTAGATGAAAAATTCCAGTGAGGATCATTGGACTATCAGGAAACCGTCACAACATATGTAACACAATTAATATCAACATAGTAAGAATTCTCAAAAGCAACGAGAAAAAGACAAGGGTGGTAAATAGAGTAGGCCAAAAATATGAAGGAGACGGTTCAGAAAAGGCCAGAAAATACATGAAAAAGTAGTAAGCAGGGTGGAAACTGGAAGAGCAGTTGGGTAGTGCCACTGTTTAGCTGGCGGATGAACGAAATGAAACAGGATGTAGTCTCCAGTCGTGCCGTGGGGTTGGGTGGGGGTTGCCGTTACCAGAGCCATAGAGAGGGCTGCTGGCCCACACACCCAGAGCTCTGAGAGTCGGAATACTTCAACCTAGCCATTCCACATCTGAGTACTTGGTACCAAGAAATAGTGAGACAAGGAATGCTGTCATAATGTCATGGTAAGTTTACGCGGTGACAGATGTTACTAGATTTAGTGGGGTGATCACATTGTAAGGTCTGAAAATGTCAGTCACTCTATTGTGTACCTGAAACTAATGTAGCCAACACAAGATCGTCCATCAACTATACTTAAAAATAAATGAAAAGCAAATAACTTAAAACTAATAAAAAAAGAAATGAGATAAGTGCTCCAAATGAACACTGAGAAAGCTTTATTACATGGTTTTTTAATGAAGGCAAATATGTGAAAAGCCCTAAGTGACCAGGAGAGTGTTGAAATAAAAACCACATGTGAACCATAAAATGGAAATCCTCCTGCGTGCACCAACAATGTCTATGGTCTCGAGGATGTTTAGGAAATAATAAATGCAAAACAGATCATAAGGTAATATATATGACTTTATTTATATAAAAATAGATAAGTATAGTTATATGTAAAGGTAGAAAAACTGGAATTATATATAGCAAGATATTGACAGCAGCTATCTCTAGATTCACAAATTAGAATGATTTCGTTTCCTCTTTTCTTCTCTGTATTTTCTATTATTTTTATAAGCAACATGCATTATTTGTGTAACAAACTAATAATAAAAGCAAAAAAATGCAGTACGAAGAGACCCTCTGACTCTTGCCTGGCTTTGTTGCAACCTGTTCTCATCCTCAGAACTTGTCCGTGTGCCGATCGCCCTCTTCCTTCCTTCTCCCTTTCTGCCTGACATGCAGAGCCGGACTCTCACTGCAGCCCTCTCTCACTCGTGTTTATCAGGGCCCACGTCCCCTGCAAGCTCTTCGTACCTCCCTAGAAACAAGTTCTCTGAAGCAAAATTGAAAAGGAAGGAGGCCTATCATGCACTTTTGACTGTTTTAAAGTATGTAATACTTCTGCTCAAAATTCTCCTTAGTTTTGCTTTTATATTCAGAATCAAAATTATACTCTGCTGGAATTTATAACATCCCATGAAATCTGAGCCCTCTCTTAATCATCTCTCTTTCTCTCTCCTTTACTCGGTCTGCACAGAACACAGTGACCTCTGTGCTGTTCCCCGTTCACATACCAAGTACTCTTTCACCGCAGGGCCTTTGCAAGCTGCTTCCCTTTGCCCAGAAAATGCACCGTCTCTCTCTCTCCCTCACTTATTCAGGTCTCTGATCAAATATTACCTCCATGAAGAAGCCTGTCCTGATATCCCATCTAAAACAGAATTTTCCCTATCATTCCATACCCCCAATTCACCTTTAATTTTCCTCATAACACCTCAATCATTACCTGACAGTTAATGATGCATTCGGCTGTCCATTTGTTTATGACCTGTCCCCAAGTAGAACAAAAGCTCCATGAGCAGAGCGGTTTGCCTTGTTCTTTGCTGTATCCACAGTTCCTGAAAGAATATCTGGTCTGCATTTATTGATGGAAAGGAAGACATGAAATAATAGAAATTAATGAACTAGAAGACAAAGGAACAAAAATCAACTGGAGCAAATGCTGTTCTTTAGAAAAATATTTTTCTAAAATAAACTACTGACAAGGCTGATTAAATCAAAAGGGGAAGATATAAATAAATTATATTAATGATGACAAAGGAGGCAAAAGAGATAAGGGAAGAAGTTTTTAAAGTAAGAGACCACTACAGCAATATTGTTTTACTAAGCAATAAATTGGGCCCTGGCTGGTGTAGCTCAGTTGATTGAGTGCAGGCCTGTGAACCAAAGAATCACCAGTTTGATTCCCAGTCAGGGCACATGCCTGGGTTGCAGGCCAGGTGCCTGGTATGGGGTGTGCTAGAGGCAACCATACATTGATGTTTCATTCCCTCTCCTTCTCCCTCCCTTCCTCATTTTTCTAAAATAAATAAATAAAATATTTTTAAAAAACCCAATAAATTGGAAGATTCCATTGAGGAGGGGGCGCTGCCCTGGCCTGGAGCTCACTCGCCACCCCTGCAGCCTCTGCAAGCAGTGGGCCAGTCAGAACCCAGGTATCCAGGGGTTTGAAGCTATGCAGAATTAGATTAATGACATAAGAAAAGAAAAATCACACATGCTTTCATACTAAAAAGCTGACAAATATCATGAAACCCAGAAAAATAACAGGAAATTATTAGTAGTAGCAGTAATTGACTGACTGATATACTTCTGTAATGAGTATTCTCTGGGTTTTTTCCCCCATACTCTTTAACTGCCTTTTCCTATGACAATAATTTTGTAATATCATTTTCTGTAGAGAGAATAGAAAGCTAATTCCATCTTTCCTCTCCCAAGGTTGGCAGAAATTTATTTTTTATTATCAGTGGTTTAGAAAAGCTGCTTTTGACGCCATGTCTGGTGACTGGTAATGCCACAATGGTGACTGTGCCATTTCTTTCTCAGAGGGGCTCACAGCAGGACTGCAGAAGGGTATGGAGTGAAGGGAAGCCCTCAGAGACGTTAGGTCTTTCCTGGGAGTGAGGGGTGCAGGATCAGACCAAGCCTTAAGAGGCTTGCAAGCCTTCATCTGCACCCTCCCCCTCTGGACATGGCTTCCCACAGCCACTGTCTCAGAGGCAGGTCATTTTGTCCCCCCAGGTCTGTTTCTTAGCCCCTTGGTTACCTCCCCACTATTGCAGGGCTGGTCCTCTGGAACCAGGGAGCAGAACAGCACCTTTACATCCTTATCCTTGAGGTCAAAAATAGGGTCGGGATGCTCCAAGAATCCCTGAGTGAGAGGCAGTTGCTGGCACTGCAGAATGGAACATGGCACTGGTGGCTCTCTGGTGTTTACTGTAGCCCCCAGCTGCAGGGAGTAAAGGGGACCCCTAAGCTAGGCAGGGCTCCATTCAGAAGAGCTGCTGAATCCTTCCTGTATTCCTGGAGGAGAGCATAGCCAGTGTAAGCTTAATTCTCTTTTTGGCAAGCCCACCACTTAGTGGGAGCCAAGCTTGGTGCAGATAGGAACAGCTCAGGAGCCTGCATGATGGGCAAATGGGACTACCTGCTAGGGAAAAGGGTACAGGGTTTACTGCCATGGGCATGAATCTAGGTGTCCTACGTGTGTTCCTCTCCTGAGTATTTCTTATTCCTGTTGGTGTCCTGCTATTGAACGTCTGTGGTTTGCATCAATTCATTCTCACTCTTTCTACCATAGAGAAGGATGGTACCTCGTTTTTACATCTTGCACTTTTTCTCTTACGTATGTTTTTTGTTTCCTTTGTTACTCTATTACTCCCTTTTAATGTTTAATTACATTACATCTTTGGTACTGTATGCCCATCACACAGATTTGTACTTATATTCTTATACTGTTGTCTTTAAGTTGGATAGGAAAAAATTACAAACAAAGCATACATTTTTACTGTTATTATATTTCCCTATGTTGTTATGTTAGTTGGTGCTCTTTATTTCTTTTTGTGGATTCAAGTTGTTGTCTAGTTTCCCTTCATTTTAGTCTAAAGGACTCCCCTTAGTATTTCTTGTAGCATAAGTCTGTATGAGACAAGTTTTATCAGTTTTGTAAAATAAAAGAGAATATAATTTATCCTTCATTTTTGATGGTTGGCTTTGCCAGATACAGATTCATGGCTGGCAGTTTTTTTCTTTCTGGGTATGTCATGCCACTGACTTCTGAGTGGTCTCCATGGATTCTGAGAAGACAGCCATCAGTCTAAATGATGATGACTTGTACAAAATCAGTCACTTCTTTCTTGATTCCCTCTTGGTGTTTGTTTTTTGATAGTTTGATGAAGATGTATATGTTTGGATCTTCTGAGCTTTTTCTATTTGAAATTTATTAAGCCATTGGGATGAGATTAATGTTTTTCATCAAATTTTGGAAGTTTTCAGCAATTAGTTTTTCAATTATTTTTTCTGTCCCTACCTTTCTATCCATTCTTTCTGATATTTCCATTATTCACATGTTGAGAATTTTGATTGTGTTCCACAAGTCTCTGAAACTCTGTTCATTTTTCTCTTTTCAAATTGGATAGTCTTAATTGACTATCATCAAGTTTACTTTTTCTTTTTTCTGCTTGGTCAGATCTGCTATTAAGTGCTTTAGTAAATGAAAAAAAAATTTTTTTAGTTATTTTTAGAGACAGGGAAGGGAAGATGAAAGAGAAGGTGCGAAACATCAGTGTGAGAGAGAAGTATCAATTGGTTGCCTCTGGTATATGCCCCAACCAGACACTGAACCCCCAACTCAGGCCTGTGCCCTGACTGGGAGTCCAACCAGTGAACTTTCACTTTGTAGCACAATACCCAAACAGTGGTTAGAAAAAAATTTTTAAAATATTAATTGTTCTTTTCAACTGCAGAATTTCTATTGGATTTTTAAAGTCTTTGTCCAGTAAAACCAAAGTCAGGTCTTCTCATACATAATGTTTTTGTATTGAAAATAATATAATGTGGTAACTCTGAAAATCAGATTTCCCTCTTATCCTCCCATTTGTTTTCATTGCTGCATGTTATTGTAATTGCTCTTTATTTGTTTTGTGACTTTGCTGAAATAACCTACCAAACTTGTATTTTTTTTCATGTGTGGCCACCAAAGTCTCAATTCAGGCTAGTGGTCAGCTAATGAGTAGACTAAGATTTCCTCAAATGTCTGGAAGCAGTAAGGCCACCAGTTTTTGCCAAAAGTCTCTTCGTATGTGTTTAGGGCTCTCTCTCTCTCTCTCTCAGCACTCCGTCAACAAGTTGCCTTTGCCTTTCCCTCCTGCTCAGAGTTTCAGGATCAGCCAAGGTGAGAGCTTGGAGCTTTCTGGGGTCTTTTCTGGGTGTGGCACAGCCAGAGCATGTGCGCAGTTCTATCATACACATGGCCTTCTAGATTCCCAGGAATGTGTAAGAACTTTTCTAAGACCCTATGTATTTCTGTGTATTTCTCATTCCCCAGCTTTTCCTTTTAAGTTTTTTGGTTAGTCCATGGTTTATTCCAACTGTTATCCATCACCTTAGGCGGCTACAAAGTTAAATGTTCCTATAGTTATTTTCAACAAACGCCCCTTGTGGAGAAGACTTTTTGCATTGGGCAAGCTCTAAACTAGGTCAAACATGAGATGAGTGAAATAATGACGGTTCTTTGAGATGGGGACTTTGCCAGAGTTCCAGCTTTATTCTGCTACCTCCAATGGCTGCCAGCTTGCAGTGGAAACACAGGCTTTCATTTCACAAGGTTACTGTACATCTGGTGAGCTGAAGATAAGACAAAGGCAAGTTAAATGCAGACAAAGTTCACTGCTTTTGCTGAGATTTAGTCAGTTACTCCCTAATAAATGCTCCTTGCATCATTCTATACCTTCAGTTAATTTCCAGAGTTCTAATAAAGTCAATTCTGATGACCTTTGCCAGTTTTATCATTGTTTTACAGAAAAAGAATTTTTGGAGAAGAGAATTTATACCTTTTATCAACACTATTTAACTTCTTTTTACACAAAATATTTTAATTATGCTACTTTTATGTAACAGACTGACCTGATGGCTATGTTCCTGGAGGAGTTTTACCCTCATTCTCAATCTTGCTTTACCCCTTACGACTTATTTACTAGGTTTAAGTTTTCACTGTGCTGTGCCATGGGTAAACTCCTAAAAGAAATTGGAGTAAAGTGTGTATGTACTGATGGTACCCAAGCTAGTATGTATATTAGCACCATTGTTCATGTATAGATGTTTTATAGTGAATTATTACTCCTAAGTAAGGCTACAACCAGCAGCATAAGCACTACTTGTGAGCTTGTTAAAAATGCAAATTCTCAGGCCCTAACGTGACCTATTAAATCAGAAACTGGTATGGAGCCAAGGTACCTTTTTTTTTTTTTTTTTTTTCAAAATCCTCACTTAAGGATATGCATAATGATCTTAGAGGGAGGTGGAGAGAGAGAGAGAGAGAGGGACAAAAATATCAGTGTGAGAGAGGAACATTGATCAGTTGCTTCTCATATGTGCCCTGACCAGGAACAAACCCACAGCCTAGGCATGTGCCCTGACTGGAAATCAAACCTGTGATGCTTTGATTTGTGGGATGACACCAACCAACCAAACTACAGCAGCCAGGGCAAGGTACTTTTTTTAACCAGTAATTTAGGTAATAGTTATGCTCCACTTTAAAAGAGAAAGTGTATAATTTACACCATTTAAATACTCTGATCACCTAGGTAGCCCTTTATTCTCATAGCCACCAAGGTGAGTGATCTTAAGTGAGTTGCTTATTTTCACCTAGAGGCTTTATATCAAACCTGTAAAGTGATTAAGTTAATATAAAATCAAATGGATCATAAGGTTGTTTTGTTTGTTTTTGTATGGCATATGAATTACCAATTTTTCTTAGAAGTACCTTCCCCACTCAGTGGTTAAAAAAACAAAAGCATAACTCCTATATCTTATTATATCATTACATGGATTTTATCTTTCATCTAGATCTTTAATCCATCTAGAAATCAGTTTTAAATTTTGTTGAAATGCATATATATGTGTATATATATATTTTTTTTCCTAAATTATTAACTATTTCTCCAGGTATCATTTATCATGTACTAAAACCTCAAGTATTTTTGGATTGGTGTTTGGACTCTGCATAGTTTTGCTCATCAGTTGTCTATTCCTGTGCCATATTGTTTTGATTAGTTTTAACATACATATAAGATTCTGAAAACTAAGCCCCCTATAGGGATCTTTTCCAAAATAGTCTCAGAAATGATCAAGTTTATTCTTCCAAGTGAAATTTACATTCAATATGTCTATAAATTCTGATCTTCAAAAGCAAGATCAGAATATATAAACCACCATCAGAATTCTTTTTTAAGTTCATTATTAATTGATTTTAGAGGGAGAGAGAGAGAGAGATCAGTTTGTTGCTCCACCTATTATTGATGCATTCGTTGGTTTCTTCTTGTCTAAGAGCCCTGACCAGGGGTAGGACCTGCTACTTGGTGTATCAGGACGAGGCTCTATCCAACTGAGCCACCTGGTTAGGTTGGAGTTGCTGTAAAGTTACACTGAATAGAGAAGTATTATGTCTTCCAGGCTTCCCATTCAGGTGTATGACATGTCTTCATTTACTGGCACTTTCTTTGAGGTCTTCTGTAAGATATTCATATCAAAATATACATTCTCGTCTTACAATTTCCTTGACAATTTTATCTTTAGTCATTTTATAGTTTTAGTAGCTATCCTGGATGGAATCTTTTACCATTTCAATTTCTAAATGGTTATTACTAGTATAGTGGGAAGACACCAAGTTTTTCAAATATCTTATATAGTGACATTGTCATGTGGTTATTTTTTTAAAGATTAGTTCTAAGAGGTTGTATTTTTTAGTTAATACATCTGAATTTTCTAAGTATAAAATCATCCTATCGGCAAAAAGTGGTATTGTTTTCACCTCTTTTTCAGTATTTACACCATTCATTTGACTCTGTCTCACTGCCTTAGCTCACACCTGCCAGACAAGATTGAGTTTTAGTGGGGGTATCCTGCACCTTGTCCCGTGTCTAATTGTGGCAGCCTGCACTTAAGATCTTATAATTTAATGGTTTCTACTAGCATCTTAAAAATCATTTAGGAAGTTTTTGTTTTATCTGAAGTATTTAATCAGAAATTTTATTTCAATGAAAAACTTTAATCCTAAATTTTTTTCAATTTGGTAGTTTTTAGGATTTAATGATATGTTCATCCGCTGCTTCAGTTATCTATTAATATAATTAATTATGCTGTTAGAGTCCCACAAGTAGAAACATTCCAGAAAGTGTGGAATAAATTTTGTATAGTAGCTGTAGTAAAAGATATCATAAATAAAATGAAATGTAACATAAGGAAGAAGTTTAGAGAAAGTATTTGCAATAAAATGCATACAAATGTCATACTATATGGGATGTCATATCTATTATATAAATAAAATATTTAATATAATGTTATTTTTACTTATTAATAAAAATAGAAAATAAAGGATATATGAGTAGGCAAAACACAGATAAATATACAAATGATCAATAAATATGTAAAAATATACTCAGTAATGATTTCACTAATTAATCTCACTAATAATTTTAAAAGCATAAATCTAAGTGGGGTATTGTTTGCCTTTCCAAATGACATCTGAAAAGACTGATAACACCAAGTGTTAGAGTGTGAGAAACACTGGTGCCTTCATGCATCTCTCGTAGGATATGAATTAGTATAACTCTCAAAATATAATTGAATTTTATATATTAAAAAACTTAATACATATATATGATGATCCAGCAATCTTATTGCTAGGAGTCTATATAAATCCACAGTATGAATTAGTAAAGATGAATGTGTCAGGGTTTTCACTGCTACATTATATATAACTGTTAAAATAAGACAATCTCTTAAATGTACTTAGACAGGGAGCTCATTAAGCAAATTGTGATGCAGGATACAATACCATGGAATGTCACAAGGCACTTAACAAGAAAGGGTTGGTCCAAGTTTACTAGTATGTATAGCAGAGTTCCATTCTTAAATACCCTAAGAATCTTGAAACACCAATTCAGAAGAACCTATGCACCCCAATATTCATTGCAGCACAATTTATAATAGCCAAGAGCCGGAAGCAGCTTAAGTACCCATTAGTTAATGAGTAGATCAAAAAACTATGGCACATTTATACAATGGAATACTATGCAGCAGAAAGGAAGATAGAGCTTCTATCCTTTTTGACAGCATGGATGGAACCGGAGAGCATTATAATATGTGAAATAAGCCAGGCAGTGAAAGACAAATACCATATGATCTCACCTGTAAGTGGAACCTAATCAACAAAACAAAGAAGTGAGCAAAATACAACCAGAGACATTGAAACACAGAACAAACTGACAGTAACCAGAGGGGAGGGTGATAATGGGGGAAAGAAGGGGAAGAGTCATCGAGTAGAGAGGACTCATGGACAAGGACAACAGAGCAGGGAGAGGGTCAGGATTGAGTGTGGGAGGTCAGGGTGGTGAGGATGGGGAGAATGGTGGGAGGGAAATGGGAACAACTATAGTCAAACAACAATAAAAAGAATTTCCATTCTTAAATGGAAACGTACATTATTGCTTGCCATATGTATTGTGTGTAGATTCTAGGCACATGTTTTAACAAGCATAGGACAACCAGGATCAGCCAGGTTAGTAGTTCCAAGTAATAGTAGCTAGTTACAGTGGATTAAACAAAAAAGAGGAGACTGAGGGGTCCACAGTATCCTTGGGACATCTAGGAGTATGCCCCAAACCATGCATAAGAACTGGCCTGACAGTGACCATGGAACTTTAGCTGTCACTAAGCCTGGGATGCTACAGTTTGCACTGCCCCAAGGCTTGACCACAGCTGCAGCTGCCCCAGCCCCCGTGCTGCTTTTGTTCTAGGGACTGGGCAGATGAGCACTGTGCCCCAGGAGCCAGCTGCCTCCACCAGAGTGAATTCCACGGGGGCCTTTTCCTCAGGGTCAGCTCACAAGCCTGGAAACAGCTGGGACCCAGCTAAGTAAAGAGCTGGGACCCCAGGTCCTCTGACTTCTGCCTCAGGAAGGTGGGACTCACAAGGCTAGAAATTCCCAGACATACCGAAGTATTTGTTCAAAGGTGGTGAAAAGCCAGACAAACACGGAAGCAAACATGGAAGCTTCCAAACTAATGCAGACCATGGTCATCCCTGAAGGGTAGAATCACAGGGGTTGTAGCAGCTGGAATTTCGTAGTGGAATTCCAAGGAGCGCCAAGCACCCTGGGTGGAATTTACAACATGGAAGCAGTGCTGGGGGGAGGGGGGGAAACTGTGTATATGTGTGTGTGACGTGTATGTATATGCAATGGATTTATTTACTTATTTGTACTTTTCATTATTTTCCATGTGCAAAGCTAAATATAAACAAATGAGCTCACTGGAACCCTTTTAGTCCTATAATTTTCATTATATTAGAATAAAGATTATGCATAAAACACAACAAAATTCAATATAAAAATTTTGATAATACCAGATTTTATTTACACATTATATGGTTCACTGAGAACACAAAGCAAGAAAGCAAGTTGGGGTCTTCAGATTCAGCAACCTTATTTCTGGAACCACAGGTCCCAGATGGATTTAAATGGCTTTCCTTTGCCAGTGAGCAGAGAAATCCCATTCTGGCATTTCAGACTCCCAGTTCCCACTCCGGTAGCCTATGGTGATGGCAGCTGAGATCAACAGTCGGAATTTATCTCTGTTTAATATTTTCTAATTGTTAAAAATCCCCAGTGGCTTCTCAACGCATGAGGGACAGAATCCTCATTCTTTGTACAGCCCCACAAGCCTGGCTACTGTCTCACTCTTGTCTTTTCCTTCATTATCCCTTCCCCAGTCCCTCTGACTTTCTTATTCCTGGAGCTTGCCAACCTCATTGTTACCTGAGGATTTTTGCATTTAGTCTTCCTGCCTGGAATGTTCCATCCTCTCACCGCCCCCCCCTCCAGGATCTCTGCACAACTCACTTCTTCACTGCATTCTACTTTAGGCTCAGGGACCTGCCTTTGTGAGGCCTTCCCCAAACATTCTGCAGAAAACTCTACCTCCTTTTCCCCTTTTCTAGCTCCTCATCTGCTCTATAGCAGGGTCTCCTGCTAACCCACCAGATATTAGTTCCATGCGGGAGGGACTGCTGTGATCTGAATAAGTGTCCACCCAAAATTTGTATGTTAAAATCCTAACCCCCCCGAATTAGGAAGTGAGGCCTCTGAGAGTCCTCATGAATGGGATTTGTGCTCTTGTAAAAGAGGCTCCAGAGAGATCCTTGGCCCCTTTCATCATGTAAGGACACAGGGAGAAGGTGCCAGCTATGAGCCAGGAAGAGGGCCCTCACCAGAACTTGACCATGCTGGAGACGTGATCTTGGACTTCACAGCCTCCCAATCTTGGAGGAATACATTTCTGTTGTTTAGAAGCCATCCAGTCTGTGGTATTTTGTTACAGCAGCCTGAATGGACTAAGAGAGGGACACTGGCCCGTTTACTCTCAGCATCAACCCAATGACTACATGTCACAGACCTTCAGTACATAGTGATTGAAAGGTTAGTTTATGAGACCACCAGCTGGACTGCACTATTGAATGGACTTGCTTCCTTTGTAGTGCTTTTGCTGGCTTCTTTCCCATGGAATCCACCTCCTGTTGAACTCCTATCACCTAAGCCTGTGAGGAGGCTGATTTCAGTATTGGTCCTGTGAGTACAGAGACCCTTCCCTCCACACTTGCCTCTCCTATTGAACCCCCCATCTCCCAGGGCCTCCCCTCACTAACAGACCTATTTAGGACCACTGGTCATTCGGGCCCCTCATAGGTGCCTCTGGACATCTTTGCACAACATCTATTGTGGCTCAGAATTCTTTTTATCTGTCTACTTGGAATCAGCCTGCACACCTGCATTCTTTGAACTGTTCCTAATAGCTGGTAATGGTGTTCTACTGCCTGATCTGCACACTTTCCACTGTAATTCCCTTCCAGGTATACTAGTCCTCAGAGCAGGAACAAAGAAAAATGAAAGAGAAAAAGAAAGAACTCATTTTTTAACTGAATGAATCATTTTATGCATGTTCATTTAGTTGTATGCATTTAACATCAGAAAACTAAATTCAGCAGCTGTTGGAAGAAAGTGTGATGCTGTTTAGTGTCCCTATGAGGTCTCATGGCTCACAGACCCCCCCCCCCCCGACCATACCAAGGCTCTTTACTAAAAAAAAAAAAAATACCCTATACTTTTTCAGCTTTGATGTACCACCACCTGCGGCATTTGTATTTCTTTGTCTGGTATCTTATATACCATAAAACATGTAGGCTGCTTAAAAACATGGTTTGGGTCAGTTTTTGATTATACCATGATGTAAATACCATGGCGTAAATGTTGGTCCAAAAGTTGTGTTCTGTCTTGATCCAGTCAGCAGTTTGATAACTAAATCGAACGTCTCGTTGTACATTTACCTTTTGATGCCAACTTCTACAAGTACTGCAGTGCTACCAAGCATGAAAAATAAAGGTCAACACTATCTCTCTTCTTCATTCTGCCCTTGACACAGGTGGGATATCACAGAATGAATGAGAAGTAAGAATCGGTGCCACCGAGAACCTGTGGTCGAGGAAGTCTGGTTGGGGGTGATGCAGCTTGTATTAGAGCACCGAAGAGACGCATTTCCACAGGACAGGACTGTCTGTTAGCCCTGCCAGGAGCATCAGCATGGAAAATAGAAAGCCATGGAAGAAAACCTTTGATCCAGCATAGAGTGAATACGATGGTGATTTGCCACCAAGTTTGAAAGGATTAAGGTACAAAGGAGGTAGGGTATTTTGTAATGAGACAGCTTTCACTCTCACCAGCATCTGGATGTAGCGGGAAGAAAACATAACCTATTTCTCTATCTGTTTTTAGAATTCAATGACTTTTCCAGGCTACACGAGGGGCAAAGGAGAGAATGGAACCTATGAAGCCCATTGTCCAGACAAAGCAATGCAGATATTCATGTTTCTTACCCTCGTCATCAGGTGCTATTTCGAAGGGAAGGATACTCTGCCAACAAAACAGCTTCAAGCTCCAAAGTCAGAAGTTCCCTGTAGTGTCCCACTTTTGAGTCCCATAGCTCAGCACCATGAAACACCTTCACTCTTTTTGACTGTGAGCATCTGCACTCCCTTCCTGTGTTTGAAACTTGCTTGCTGGGGTAGACGCTGTTTTGGTGGCTGGCCCTGATGCCCTTCCTGGGCCTGCTGTGAGCATTGGCTGTTGAGGATTCAACATGAGGTCCCCCACTTGCCAGAGCATTTACTTCCTGGAACATGTGTGGGTTCCTAGAGCAGCCGCCATGAAGTACAAGGGGCTGGGTGGCGTACACAATTCATTTCCTGACCAGTTCTGGAGGCTGGAAGTCCAAGATCAAGGTGTCGACAGAATTGGGTTTTTTTCTCAGACCTCTCTCCTTGGCACGCTGATGGCCCTTTTCCCTCTTGTGTGTTTTTCTTTGTGTGTGTGTCTGTGTCTAAATCTTCTCTTATAGGGATGCCAGTCATATTAGACTAGAGCCCAGCCTTATGACCTCATTTGATCTTAATTATGTCTTTAAAGGCTCTGTTTCCAAATACATTCGCATGCTGAGGTACTAGGGGTTAGGATTTTTACATTTGAATTGAAAGAGCACAAAATTCATCCCCTAACAGGCCAGAAGCTTGAAAGAAAGAGAGAGAGAGGAAAGAAGGAAGGAAGGAAGGAAGGAAGGAAGGAAGGAAGGAAGGAAGGAAGGAAGGAAGGAAGGAAGGAAGAGAGAGTGCGTGTGTTTCTAAAGCCACATGGAATTTGGTAATTAACAGTCTCTGAATATTTGACCCCATGCCCAAGGTGGTTTCCTGGTCCTAAAAGCACAACGGTGCTACTAAAACTCTAACTACTTTCTACCAGAAGGGGGAGTTCTTTCCATTGTCCTCCTAAGCTGTGGCCCTGGAGGAATGTGCTATGGACAAGAAAGCCCCATCCCAGAGAACAGAATGGGAATTGGGGATGTAGAGGACAGAAGAAACCCTCAGACCTGTTTGTTCCAGAGCCTGCTCCACCACTAGGGCAGGGCCGTTCTTGCTTAACAGGGGGTCATGACATGTGCCATCAACAAGTAACCCCGTGTGCTGCTCACCCCTCTCCTGAATGTGAATTGAAGATGAATAGAAAGTAGAGACTCCAGACCAGATCAGAAGAGTCTTCTGGCCTCAGTCTCCTGTGGCTTTTCAGTGGTTCCTTAGGGAACTGAAGGTAATATCAAAGCCCGGTGGTTCTGTGTAGATAATAGGCTAAATGTGACCCTCGAAGATGCCTATGCCCTGATCTCTAGCACCTATGAATATGTTACTTCACCTGGCAAAAGGGAATTGAGGAGTAAGGATTTTAAGATGGGTGATTATCCTGGATTATCTGGGTGGGTCCCGTGTAGTCATAGAATCTTTCTAAGAGCAAGCTGGGAGGGTCAGAGTCAGAGAATATATGGCAATGGAAGCAGAGGTTGGAGAGGAGAGAAGATGCTATCCCATTGGCTTTGAAGGTGGGAGAGGGGCCCACAAGCCAAGGAATGCAGGTGAGTTCTGGAAGGCAAGGAGCAGATTCTTCTTTCAGAGCTTCTAAAGCAACACAGCCAAAACCTTGATTTTTTAGCTCAGTGTAACTGATTTTGGGCTCCTGACCTCCAAATTATGAGACAACCAGCTTGTGTTGTTTTAAGTCACTCAATTTGTGGTAATTTATTGTAGCAGCACTAGGAAACTAATGCAGTATGTAACAGGTATGAGTTTGTGTAACAGTGCATTAATTCAAGAAAGATCCCATTATTTAACTTCTAATGCGCACATTATATTATGCCTTTGCATATTATTTGTAGTCTGTGGGATCTATGGTTAGACTTACAGTTATTGCTCAGTAAACTGTAGGTAGTTTTCACTCTATGTGAATGTTCAGTTATTTTCAGTCAATTCTTTCATTGCCTTAAAAGTCACATGTTAAAAAACCCTATAGATAGCACTGCTGATAAGCACCTAAATGGCATGCTTCTGAACTGAAAACTGCAGTACAGGTTCTAATGGCTAGAGCTGGGAGGCTGGGGACTAGCTTTCCTTGCGTAATGGCCCAATGGCAAGGTTTATTCCTTTTCCTTTCCCAGGCCCTCTGCTCTCCTCTGCAGGTTGTCTGGTTGTGGGACTCCCCACAGTTGCTGGTCTGGCAATGATTGCATCCATAGATGTCAACAAAGCAGAGCTGAATAGGCTTATACTGAGGGAAAAAAGAGACTACTCTGGTTTGAGCCACCTTGCCTTTCCTTAGCACCAAAATAAAACAAAAACAAGCTCTTGGGTCTTAGTGGATAAACACATCTTTTCTTGGCCTTCTCAGTTCATGCTAAGCTGATAGTTGATCTTAGCTGATAGTTGATTGGACACATTGGGACAAATGTGTCTCACTGCTGTGTAGTGGGCTTTAATTATAATAAAGAAAATGTTTAATGGGTTCATCTCGAACAAAATGGTGCACTTAATGGCAATTTTAAGAACATTTTTTATGCAACAAAGCTTCTTATTTGAAAGAAAGAAATGTATGGCCTCAAAAGAAAATTTTTAGTAAAGGATATAGAAATGGTAAAGTATGCTATTTTCTTCTCTTTTTGTTCTCCAGCTATTCACTTGCCTCCCTCACCCACCCACACTTACTGAAGAAGAGGCCTTTCCTACTGACACGCTGGCTTACCTCCCTGGCAGGAGCTTAGGTATCACCAGGAAAGGACAAAGGTATGCGGAAGGCACAGGTGTGCTTGTCATCAAATCACATTTCCTGGGCATCCAGAAGGCGGAAAGCTCCGAACCAAGGCGGGTAGAAGCTGAATGAATGGAAAGTCTGCGGAGACACACAGCAAAGGCAAATTAGTCCCGCTGACCCAGAAAACAAGCTAATAATCACTTCTTCTCCAAGTTTCCTATAATTCTTCAAAAAGAAACCATACAAATATGGTATCAGCAGAAAACGATTCATCTTACATTATATATGAGAATCTGTTTCAATTAACTTATCTGGAAAATTGGAAAACTCCAATGTTTGAAAGTAGAAATGATAGACTAGCTAATATTTTTTCCTACTCCTTTAGTGTTATGTATTTTTTTCCTTGAGTGAATCAGAACAGAACAGTGAGAGAGAGTCATACTGACACTGTGGATTAATTTTTGTCAGGCAATTTAATTCCTTTAAATTAAGGAGATTGATATTTGATGAGAAAAAATAAGCATTGCTAGTCCTATAGGAAAGACTAGAAATAAGTCTCAAACTTATTTTTGTTAACTTAATAATTAAAACATAGATGTCTCTTCTTTCAGTAACTGAGTGAAGTTGCACCCTGCTGGGGACGCTGCTACTCCTCAGTTGAATGCACGTTTTACCAGCAACGACTGAGCAGAAGACTGGAACTGGACACAGAACCTGGACAGCAGCATTCATTCCTCACAAGGCATCTACTTGGTCCCTGAGGTAAAATACCACCTGAGGGGTCCTGATTAAAAAGTGTGAAACTATCCTCTGTCTTCAAAAGAATTATCTCGCCCTTAAGCATGTGTTTTATTGTCTTCATACAGGAGTTGTGGGAAATAGGAGAACTGTTTCCGTCATGTGGGAGCCAGCCAACTTTCTGGAAGGCTGCTGCTCTGCTGGGAGAGAGACCTCTGGAGACTCAGGAGGCGGGGGCAGCGAGAGCATCTGGGTGTGGCTGCTGGCAAACTCACCGGCCTCTTCAAGGGCCATATTGTCCTTGTAGAGACTCCCCTCAATCACCAACGAAGACAAAAATAGGTTTTTTTTTCTGTTGCAGTGCAGACACCTATTGGTTTTAAGGCTCCTTGAGAAAAATTAAGAATTGGGAGATATATTTAATAAATTAGAATACTAATTTAAAATACAGCCTGGTTCTGTGTATTTGCTAAATGAGGAGGAAGATGGACTGGGGAGAAGAATCAAAACAGAAAAAGAGGGGGAGAGGGAAGAGAAAACTCAAAGGAGAAAAGTGGAAATGAAATGGAAGGAGAAGAGGAAAAGGCCTGTCTTAGATTGTTCAGGCTGCTGTAACAAAAATACCACTTGCTGGGTGGCTGTAACAACAAATGTTAATCTCTCACAGTTCTGGAGGCTGGAGTCCAAATCAGCGTGCTGGCAGATTCGGTGTCTGGTGCAGTTTCCTGGTTTATAAAAGGCCAACGGCTCCCCATGTGCTCACCTGGTAGAAATGTTGAGGGATTTCTCTGGGGTATCTTTTTCAGGGCACAAATCCCATTCATGAGGGCTCTACCCTCAGGACATAATCACCCTCCCAAAGGCCCCACTTTCTAATACGATCATGTTCGGGATTAGGGGCACAAGATATGAGTTTCAGGGGCACAAAACCTCAGCCTGGAGCAAGGCACAGAGGCAATGGTGAGGAGGAGGAGGAGAGAATAGAAGACACTACATGTAGGGATGTCGGCAGCAGCCAGGGGAGAAGGGTCAGGGCAAAGGGAGGGCAGCATAAGGCAAGACCAAGAGAGAGGTTGGTGGGAACTGTAGTTCGAGGTCCCCACTGTCTTTGCAGGAAGTTATGGCATGTTGTTATTAGCCACGATGACACTGACTGCCATGGTGAGCTACTCATCCAGCAAGCAGGGCTGAGCTGCTCGTGCTTTGCTAGGTGGGGTTCTGGGTGCCGGGCTACGGCAGTGGGGCTCCTGTCCTGTGCGGTGAGAGACCTAGAAATGGTGCTTCCGCAACTGGAAGGCGAGATCTGCGTTCATGATGAAATTCCACCTAGACTTTATGTTTTAAATAAGGATTATTTTACTGCAGATTGCTTGTCTTTGCATTCTTAAAAATAGTTAAGGGTTTAAAGTTGTACTTTGGAACATTAGAGAAGACTGAATTTTTTGGTAAAGATTAAAAGAATGCTTTTAGATGTGAAAGCAGCCAGATGGGTTTGTGATTTGATAAGAGGTTTGTGATATGATAAGGAGTTTGCAAAGAGGGACATGAGGTCAGGGGAGGCTGGTGGGGGAGAAGAGGAACCAAATCATTTCACGAACCGAAAGGTTATGTTTGGAAAAGGTGCTCATTTCATTGTTTCCCCCTGCCACTCCCCCAACCCCTAGTTTTTTTTCCTTTGAAATGAAATCCAGATGTCTACTTAGTCCAGCTGAGTCTCAGAAAGCAGAGTTCTGGGAACTATTATGCAGGGAATTAAGGGGACCTTCAGGTTAAATAAAGGAGTGAAACTCACTTCTTTCACAACTGCTCTTATCAAAATGTCAAGCTTCTCCTCTGTCCCGGAGGAGCTGGCCTCTGAGTGTCACCCCATATTTGTGACGGATGAGATGGCAAGTGAGTTCATCAAGACAAGGGGCCAATGAATTGTTCATTAACTCAAACTGTTTCTTCAGCTTGAACTGTGCCTTCTGGTCGGGTGCTCTGGGCGTGTCTCTCTGGGGCTGGTGTGGGGCCTGGGCAGTGAGTGGGATTTCCAAAGGAAACTCCCTATAATTTTCTGCCCCTGTGCTTGAGAAATTATTGTGATAAAAAATACTGTTTGAGAAAGTCATTTGGCAACAGATAATTCACTTTGCAGGGGAAGCAAGATTTCTTTGAACTAGATGTCCAATTTTCATCAGTAAAACTCTGGAAGTAGATAGAGGCAGCGATTGCACAACTTTGTCAGGGTACTGAATGCCACTAAACTGCATACATAAAAAGGGTCAACTTTTTATTATCTGTGTTTTACCACACAAAAAATTTTGGTTGGTTGATTTTATTATACAAGTTTCAGCAATAATTAGGCATCAGTATAATAATACCTATGGCGTTAAATCCATGGGAGGAATAAAATAAAGCTTCACCAAATTTGAAACAATTTGCTTCCTAGGTCCATATTTTAGTATGATTTGATAATAAAGAAAATTCACAATGGACAGGAATTTCTTAGCATAACCATAGCTTCTGAGTTCTTCTGATGCAAGAATATTAAAACTGGGAGGAAAACAAAGGGACAAAAATTAGCAAGAAAAATCCAGAGCTCAACATTATATCAGGAACTAAGAAGCAAGTAGGAGATAGTTGCTCCATTTGGCCTATAATCGCTTTGTTTAGGAAACACTGCATTCCGAGGGAATGCTATCTGGTTGGAAGAAGGTCCTTTTAATCTTATCAGAACCAGCTCTGCACCTGGAGTTTGGAGCCTGCTTCCTCTCGCTTCATTAGAGGCTCAGTTTCAAAGCCTGAAAGGTCTGTTTGAGAAGCAAAGCTACACACAATCATTTCTCTCCCTCTGCAAGCTGAGCCCTGTGAGTATGGAGACCTGACTCTGTCAGATCCCCAGGCAAAATGAGGGCTTCTAGAAAATGCAGAAATTTACTCTCATGGTAAAATAATTCACCCAATAAAATTAACAACTTATTTTGATCCTCTACCATCTGAAGTATAAAATTTATTTTTCTTCTTTTCTTTTAAGCTTTATAAACAGTGGAGACTCTGAATATGCTCAGTAGACTTCTGCAAAGAAGAGGTTGACTTTATGATACAAGAAGCAAATCCTCAGTAAATGTTTCCAAATTTGGTTGGGGGCGGGGTAGAACTGGGAATCCCCAAATTAATTCAGTGATACTGCACATACCAGGGTCTTAACCCGTTACAAGCTCCTTGGGCCATCAAGTGCAAAGTCAGCTCTTTCTAATGTTTAACCTAAGAAACTATTAAACATTTCTTTATTATAATGTCTCCTTTCTTTAAATAATGTCTTTTATCTAGGAAGAACGAGGAAAAATGATTTACATATCATCAACTCATCTACTTCACGGTGGTTGACTATTTCCTTCTGTTTATTTTTATGCTAATAAATCCAGAGCCCCTCATGTTCCACAGAGAGATTATTTCCAACATTGTGATCATGGTGTAACTTTTCTTTATGTTTTCTTTAAGGTGCTCCAATGAGAGTTATCGGTGATGACCCAGGAGTCCCTCTGAACTTGCAGTTAATGCGCTATTGTTGACTAGATGGAGTGCCGTTGGGTGTGGCCACGGTCCCCCACTGGGGACCAGGGTTGATTCTGCCCACCTGACTGACTGAATGTGTGTTCTCCCTCTTATTCCTGAAAGTGCACCTCTCTCAAAACTACACCTGGGAAGAAAACCTATGTGATTATTGTCAGCATCTTGTGTTTCTGATTCCCTTTAATGTACCCATGTGGGGACTGCACCTGCATCCACACTTAACCAGGGCCCTGCCTGTGGAGGGCAGTACACCATTGAGGAGAACCACGTCACTTACCTCTGCCAGTGGAATATGAGTCTTCTGGATGGAAACTGTGACAAACAGCACTGCCCTCATCTGTGGTGATGGAAACAGGGAGTCCCTGAGGAATGAAGATGGTCAGAGCTTGCAACAGACAATGTAAACCAGAAACCAGCTTCATCACTCAGATATTTTAGGTTGCTCCTATGGCATTATCCAATCCATGTTGTCTGATACCTCACCAATCTCAACGGAAAATACTGCTGACTTTGTCTCTTTGGATTCCATGGAACACTTTTGACCATCAACGACTTTGCAATCCAGTGACCTAGTGATTCAGTTGAAAGAGAGGCTGGAGTATCTCGGGTCAGCTCACTTGGCAGTCTGCCATAGATCAAGTAGCTCAAGTTCAAACTTGAAAATGAAGAGTGGATTTGGAGGGAAATGGTGGTGATGAGACAATAAAGAAATTGCAGATGAATACCCAGTATTCGAAAGCAGCTCAAGTGTCCATCAGTAGATGAGTGGATAAAAAAGCTGTGGTACATTTACACAATGGAATACGACTCGGCCATAAAAGAAGGAAATCTTACCCTTTGTGATGGCATGGATGAACCTGTAGAGCATTATGCTAAGTGAAATAAGCCAGTCAAAGAAAGACAAATACCATATGATTTCACTCATATGTGGAATCTAATGAACAAACTGAACTAACAAGGGAAAGGGGGACAGACTCATAGATAGAGAGCAGACTAACAGCTGTCAGAAAACAGGAGGTTTGGGGGGCTAGGTGAAAAGGTGAAGGAATGAAACAAAAAAAAAAAGGAAAGAAAGAAAACAAACTCATAGACACAGACAGCATGGTGATCACCAGAGGGAAAAAGGTCGAGAAGGTAGAAGAGGGTAAAGGGGGAAAAATGGTGATGGAAGGAGATTTGACTCAGGGTGGTGAACACATAATAAAATATATAGATGATGTATTATAGAATTGTACACCTGGAGCCTATATGATTTTATTAATTAATGTCACCCCAATAAATTCAATAAAAAAAATAAAAAAGAAATTGCAGATATAAAACAGAGTGGGGCAGAGGGCATCCCAAATGTAGTCTTATATGGGGTGGCAGCTGGAATGGCTGCAAGAAGTTTTAGGGCAAGTTTGATATTCTAGAACTCATGCCAATTCAACATGGGCTCTTTTAGGGCTCTCCAGGGAAACAGAATCAATAGAATATGTCTTTGTGTGTATATGTTTCTATTTAGGTATAATATGTGCTTATGGTAAGGAATTAGTTCATGTGAACACAGAGGCTGAAAGGTCCAACAGCCTGTCCTCTGCAAGCTGGAGAGTCACAGAAGTTGGTGGCAGCGTTCCAGTCCAGATCCTACGGCCTGAGAACCAGGAGTGCTGACTGACACTGTGAGTCCGGGTCTGAGGGCCGGAGAAGACAGACCCAGGCCTCAGCTCAAGGTGTGTGGCAGAGAGAACTCGCTCTTCCTCTGCCTTTGATGGAATGATGCCTGCCCACACCGGGGAGGGCAGTCTGCTTTGCTAAGCACCGATTCAAATGCTAAGCTCTTCCAGAAATGCACACCTGACACATCCAGAACAATGTTTAACTAAATATCTGGGTACCCTGTGACCCGGTCAGGTTGACACATAAAATTAACCATTACGGACTCATCAGGACTATTTCCCTCTGGCATCAATGAAATTGGGTGTGTGTGTGTGTCTGCATCACAACTGCAATTAATGAGGCACAGCATATACCTCCAAATGTACACAAATCATAAAAATGCAGCTCAGGAAATTTTCACAAAGTGAACATACCATGTAACCAGTACTCAGAAGTAACACACCATTTCCAGGACCCCAGACATCCTCGCATTCTTGTCCCCATTACTTACGAGTACTTTCCTGGTTACCTTTACCTTTACCTTTACCTGGTCTGGGTTCTTCTTCTCAAGGTTGTGTTTGTGACACTCATTTATGTGTAGTTGTAGTTCAGTCATTTATCATAGCTGCATAGTGTTCCACGTGTGGGTATATACTGTAATTTATCCATTCTACTGTTGATGGGCACTTGAGTAGTTTCCATTTTGGTGCTTGATATGGACTCCCGCTCATGGGGACCGTGTGTTGTGGCCGCAACGAACAAATTCACATGGACTGCAGAAGTCCTGTGGAGATAAAAGGACAGCATGGCCACTCTCTAAGTCAGAGAGAAGGCCCTGACCCCTGCCTGGACAAGTTTTTATTACTTTTTTTGGGTACATTACATCAGGGATGGTCCTCTTTTACTATGCACAGGTTCACTGTAGGTGATGACCTTTTACAGATAACAAAGGAAAGAATGTTGCTAATTACTTCAAAGAGAAGGATGTTACAGATCAAGGGGAAAAGTGGTTGAACTGGTTACACCCCATACTTGGGAGGTTTAGCATAGACTTTAGGAAGTTACAGTGAACACTTGCTGTGTCATTTCAGGGTGAGGGAGTTTTAGCAAAAAGCAAGCCTTGGAGCAGCCTAGGTACAATGCAGACCTGATTGCCCACAGGAAACCGATCTGTGGGCCCGGTTTCTGTGTGCTGACTCACTCCCCATCGTTTCTCTGAATCAGGGGCTGGGCTACATTCACCACTGTCACTTGGATAGGTTCCCTATAGGGGCTACTACAAGTAGCTGCTATTAATGTTTCTTTGATGCATGTCTTCTAATGAAATAGGTATACAATTCTATTGGGTCCATGCCTTACAGTGGAATTGCTGGATCACAGGTTATGTGGTATGTTCCCTTTTAGTATTACACCTCCCATCACTTTCCAAAGTAGTTATACTCCCACCAGCTCAGTAAAGAAAAATTATGCTTCTTTCATATCCTTCCCAACCCGTGGTGATTCTTGTCCTTTTCACTTCAGTCATTCTAATAGATGTGTGGTTTTAGTTCTCATTTCCTGGTTGCCTCCTGAACATCTTTTTGTATGTTTATTTGCCATTTGGAGTATTCTTTCTTAAGTTCCTGCTCAAATCTTTGGTCCTTTGGTCCATTGGGTTGTCTGCCTTTTTCTTGATGATGTGTAGATAGTCTCTATATATTCTGGATACAAGCCATTTTTTCAGACATATTGCAATAGAATGTCTTCCCAAAAGACAGTCTCACAGGCGCAGAGACTGGTTTAGAGATTTTTGTGTAAATTAACCTGTGTGTTCTTCTGTTTTCATAGGGCATATGCCTATGACCTGCCTATGCCTATAGACGATTAGTTACAATATAGGCCTCACTTAAGGAGCCCACCTTCATCGTCGCCCCCCTGAGACTCAACGGTTTGATTCAACTAAGTAGTTAAGTTGATAAAGGGTTAGGGCAGTCTGTGCCTTTCACTTTAGAACTGATTTTCCCTTTTCTGCCTTGATAGCTTGGACAGAAAGGGCTCATAAATCTGAAAGGAGGGAAATCCTAATGTATTCCCCTCAGCCCGAATAAAGTATAGTAGGTCACAGTAGTCTTGGATAGGTGTAGCATACCTTATACACCTTCCTCCAGATAAGCCATTCTTTACTAAAGTCCCTGCCTTTGTCATTTAATAGTTATGATTTAATCATGCTTCCAATTTCTTGCCTAATCTGTCCCCTCCAGAATACAACCTGACCAGGATGCCAATGGTCCAGTAATGCCAGACTTCGGACGCCAAGCCTGTGACTTCCTGGTGACAGCCAACTGACCAGGACCCTGTAAGGTCCTTCCCTTTGCAGGAAGAACTCCCTCCGTGCTGCACCCTCCCTCTTTCAGGGCACCCCTGACCCAAGGGTAGGTAGGACGACATCCATGTCCAGCCAGAAGCAGTTACAAAAAGATGAGACCATCGTCCATTGTCCTGTATATAATTCCAGAAAGGAAAGAAACCTCATTAATACTCTGAATCCAGGGAAAGTGGGGACCTGTACAATCCTAGGAGAGGAATATCGCTACTATGTAAATCAGTCAGAGATCATAGCTAAGGAAGTTAAAGAAATCAGAGAGAATATAAACCGCCGCACCAAAGAAACAGAAAGTTAGAATTAGAGAAATTGAGGAATAAATTCTCAAGCCTGGCTCCAGTAGCTATTTCCCTTTCTAGGACCCCTAATTATTATCTTCCTAGGTTTAAGCTTCAGCCCCTGTACCCTGCGGATCATAGTCCAGAACTTAGAAGCAACAGTTACCCACAGGGCAACTGCCAGGATCCTGTCCCTCCAGTGATACCATTATCAGAGTTTACAACAGCCCCCTGACGTACAAGAATAACCATAAAGTGATGCTAGAGCAGTCAACAGCACTGTCAAGCATCAAAAGGGGGGACTTGTTTATTCCTATAAGAAGAATATTGTTATGCTAAAACAAGCACTAGTGTTGTTTAGCATAAAAGGGGGGAATGATATGGGAAGCTTTGAAGAACCTTTGTTTACCCAAACCCCAAGCACCCTAGGAAGAGCGATAGGGCCGTTTGGGAAAGCAAACAGCAGGATAGTCACAAGAACTGGGACTTGCACCCCCGCAGTTAGAACTAATTTCCGCATTTAGCCTTTGTACTCTGCTTCTGCCACGTAGCTAGAACTAACTTCCGCATTCCACTTCTGTATCCCGCTTTGCCACATAGACAGGAAGACCCCATAGCCTATATGAACCTTGAGAATCCTTTGTTTGGGTCTCAGAATTTGGAGACTGGGTCTTTTGGGCCCGTGCACGTTAATAAACCTCGTACTCCAGAATCCCTCAGTGTCTGGTTGCTTCATTTTCCTGTAACAATATGTTTTGAATAATTTTCTCTGACTTCATGGGTTTCCCTTCCAATCTGTTTATGGTGCCTTAATGTACACATTTTTATTTTACGTTTATTTATTTATTTTTATATATTATTTTTTATTATTTTATATATATTTTTTGTTATTTATTTTTTATTTTAGAGTCCATTTGAGCCAAACTGATGACAATTGCCAGGAAGCAAAACCTCAACAGATTGAGAAGATGCTCCAGAGACTGGCAGTTTCAGCACTTAGTTTATGCATCAGGATCAAAAGGGAAGACGTAAGGGGGTTGCACGAGATCCACTGGTGATCGATGAGGGATATGGGACAAAGCAAAGTAGGAAATTTCTGGGATCGGATTAAGAGTAAAACAAATAGACACCTACTTTTTTACATTTGTATGTATGGGGTAGTTAACAATCAATATGAGAAAAGCCTAAAGAACAAGTCTAACAATAATAATAATATAATTATTATACAATTATATGGATGATGGTGATGATGCCCTTTGCACTGGTACCTATTCCTCAGAGGCCAGTGGTCTAAGGGAACTTGTTTAACATGATTCAGAAATTATATAATTATACTAATTATAATTATTATTATTAACGTTAGCAGACAGATAAAGATAAACAAACAAAGAAAGTCTATCAACCATTTGTCGGTATATGGGGCCTTGTCGATATCTTGGGACAGCCACGTATCTCTGATGTCAGCAGCTTCTCATCCTAAAGAAGCCTTTGCTCTGTGCCTGAGACAGGTCTTCAACTCCAAGTGAAACTCCCTCAAGTTCCCCAGTGCAACACAAGGAGCTGCTGCTTGTACCTAGCCTGGGTCCAGGTTGGCCAGGTGGTCCTGGGTGGGCTTCTTTGGAATCCTGACTATGCCAAGTAAATGTCAATGCAAGAAATGTCCAAACCCGTAAGAATTTTTATGAGCTTATCTGAGCCAAACTGATGATGATTGCCGGGAAGCAAAATCTCAGTGGGTTGAGAAAATGCTCTCTTGATGTATAAGTTTTTAATTTAATGTGGGTCCAATTTAACATTTTGTTTATGATTGACATTTTGTGGGTCTTGTTTTGAAATCTGTGCTGACTATACAGTTATAAGTATGTTTTTAAATATTTTCTTCTGAAAGAATTATTTTACCATTTGCAATTAGATCTATGATGATTTTTTATGTTTATGTGATATAAGGCTTAAGAATCATTTTTTCCATGTGAGTATCCAAGTGGCCCAGCCCGTCAAGAAGGCAGTCTTTCCCTCCTGCCTAGCCTGTTGCTTTTGGTCAAATGTCAGGTTCCACGTTCTACAGACTACGTAAGTGTGGCTCAGTGTCCAGCCTTCCATTATGAATCTAATCATCTAACCATGCACTTCATTACTTGTCAGTTTAATAATCATGAGATATGTTGCATTCTAAAATGTTCTCAACACAAATGCACAGCAAAAGAAGCTGTGGTTCAAATGATATGGATCATATTTGGGAAGCTCTTAGCACAGATGACCAAAACCCCTCATAGAATTACACCCCTAATAGCATATATAATTATTCCTTTACTTGTTTACCCCAAATTTTGTCAACTTTTGTCACTAGCATTTTTAAAAAATTGCACCACATGCACCCATCACCAGTAATGTTAATGACCACCATTTACTTCATTATACTCCAGGCAACATGTTAGTGGTCCTCTCAATACATCACGTGTTTGGTTTGTGTCCCCACTTCCCATGTTAGGAAACTGGGGCTCTGGATGGTCACCCGATTCACTGGAAGCTGCCCAAGAATTAAGTGTCAGAGATACGCTTTCAGCCCCTGTCTGCCCCTCTCCAGAGCCCTTCTTTTCCCCACTGTACTAGTGTATTCCACTGCAATGCTTTAATCACACGGTAGCTGAAACTGCTTTCTGTTTGTGGGCCTCGGTGTCCTGGACCATGCCGTGGTTCTGCCTGATTCTTGTACCCTTCTCAGGAGGAATGACAACTCACAGGGTTTCTCACTGGCTGGGGAGCCATGTGTCTTTTAGCCTCCCACCCACCGCCAGCCAGGAAAGGATGATGGTGGTGGTACCCTTTGCACTGGCACCTATTCCTCGGAGGCCAGTGGTCTAAGGGAACCTGTTTAACATGATTCAGAAAATGTATTGGGGTTAAACTGCCATTCCTCCCTGTAGGTGAACAGAAAGCCAAGTGGGTAACCAGTGTGCAGGGGAAGCTGAGAATGAGGTGAGAGGCAAAGGTTTCTGGCAGGCCTGGGCTGGTGGCCGGTGCGGGTCAGCCCTGGTGGGAATGCTCAGGAATGGCCTTTGTTGGCGGGAGGTGGACAGCGGGCTGACCCGGAGGTGGGAGTTGTGTTGCTCACCCTAGAAACACACTCCAAAGGAGTCTAAGGAGCAGATTCTTGATCTAACACACATTCTCTTTCCCTCACACACAGGCGCCCACAGATCTTTCCTTGTTGCTCCCTTACGCACTGACATTTAAGATCTTTGCCAATATTCTCAAGGAATTTTGGCCGAAGAAGGCTCCGGCTCCTTCCACAGCCTCTGACATACATGCCTTGTCCTGAACCGAGCCAGGCAAAGGCAAGAGGAGGGGTGGAGGGAGCCTGAGATCAGCAGAGGTGGAGTGTCCTCTTACACCACCTGCTTTGTTATGTAATTACCACTCATTTTGTATATTTTCTCCAGCAAAAATAACGCAGTTGTAGAAGAGGACTGTAATTTGTACAGTGGAAAACAAGGTGTCTAGTTTTTAGAAGAACAGTATTTGGAAATAATCTCCTGTTGTTGGAGCAGGCTTTGAGGGGTATTTCAGTGGAGGATACGGCACCCCGAGAACCAGGTTAGTTAGTACCAAAATCCTGGAGCTCCTCCAGATACCGAGGGACAGGAAAAAAGCAAAGGCACCAAAGGGGGCCTTACTGTCACTAGCATAGCACAGGTTCCACGTTCTGTAGACATTGCACTAAGATCTGTGGATAAACAAGGATGAGAGCCACAGACTGCTCAGGAGAGGAAGTTCAGCAACTTCCCGAGTCCTGCAGGCCACCCTGGAGCTCCAAGCACAGAGGGACCCTTTACACTGTTATGTCAGGGTGCGATGGAACTTACACTCTTCTACTAAAAACTTCTTACAGGAACCTCCCCAATCCCGCCCATACACACCCAACGGCCCTTCCCCAAACCTCCCTTCCCCCCTCCCCCCTATATATACCCAGTTCGAATTGCACTATCATCTTTTCTTGGCCATTCCCCCCACCAGGTAGCGAGCCCCAGTTGATTGCTCCGCAGGCTGGAGCAGGCAGAAATAAGCTGCAGTACACCTGGAATCTTCCTTCCCTCTCTTACTTGGAGTTTGTGTCCCCAGCACCAGAACATGGTTGCCTCAACATTTTCTTTAAATGTCTATGAGATAAGTTGTTCCTCCAAACGAGCAGAAAGAAAAAACAAAGAGTGAGACAGAATGGCTCAGCCTGGCTTGATGAGCTTTGGCACTGATTACAGAACTTGAGCTTTTATTACTTAATGTGTTTTACCGAAATTGGAAGGAGGGTGTCCAAGCAAGAGCGTAAAATGCTGCCACCAGCCTAGGGAGCGCCTCATGCTTCCACAAGACAACTTCGGAACACAAAGGAAATAACCTTTGGCAGAATGTACAATGTTCAAGCCTAGTTACATTCTGGCCCTCTAAGTTTCTTAACTTCACAACCTTAGAGGGCAGACATTATTTCCATCTTGCAGATGAGGAAACTGAGGCTCAGAGAGATGAAGTCATTTGTTGCACACTGCCCCAATAGAAAAAAACTTAGGGTAAGATTTAGTCTAGGTCTGCTTGGCTCTAAAGCCTGTGATCTAACATTATAAAGTGAAGTCAAATTTGGTCTCAAATATTCTAAATCTTCAGGACTTAGATTTTTTTTTTAGTAGCCCCATGTCAGTGTCTATTGTTAGCTTCACAAGCAGCAGTAAGGCTCTTTGCAGGGTAATTATCATGCTGGCCCTTCACGTATTTCCATTTTTGACAGACTTTTACAAATATTTTTAAAGGTTGGTTTTCCAGTCGTGGAAATGTAGGCAGTCTCAAAGTTTCTCAGTGAACCAAAACATTCTTAGCAGACTGAGTAATTTTGACATGAGTCATTTTATCTCCGAACTTTATGGTAATAGAGCAATTGACAATCTCACCGTATGTTCAAATGTGGGAGGAGATCCATTCAGAATGAGAAGAAAAACACGCATTCAGCACATTCGTGTGGCGGATGAGAATGCCTGCCCCGCGCCAGCAGTCAGTGGTCCCAGGTGGTCCTCTCTCGTGGCTCAACCCAGATCCGAGACTTGGAATCGAACTTCCCAGAGCTACGGTTGAACTCTCTTGGTTTTGCCTAACTCCACACAGAGCATCCTGAGAAACCTCCTTTCCCAGGCCTCGGCTGCAAATGGGTTATAAATGGGTTTCTTAGAGTTTAAATGCCTCTGAATCCAATTCCTTGAAGTTCTGAAGCTGCTGAGTCTGCAGTTTCTCAGATGTCTGGAGCACGGAAGGCACGCCAAGAAAAGGACACTCGGAGTGTACTGGCTGCGTGGATCGCACCTGACCGTGGGCTGGAGAGGAGCCACCCGCACCAGGAAATTAGGACGGACGGTCCTCAGAATGGGAGGACCTCGGCGTTTTCACAGCAAGTTTCTCAAATAATACGTCCCATTATGAGGAGTACATATCGCATGCAAGTAGCCGAAGTTTGTAGAAAGTGGATATAAAACCAAAGGCTTTAAGTAACTAGCCTGTGGCCACACAAATCAATGCTGGAAGCTGAGAATAGAAACCAGCCTTCTGACCTCTAGCCTGAGACTCCATCCATCATCCCTGTCTCCCTGGGACTAAAATACACCCTTTTCTTTAAAAATCAAATGGAACCAGCATGACCCAATAAAACTGTCGTTACTGTAGTTGTCATAGCAACCAGATTTCGAATTCAAAATATAAACTTTGATTTTGTATGTGTTTCTCAGGGGTGGGGGTTTCGGGGAGATAGCAGGGACCTCCTCTTCAAATGAATAAACTTCCATTTTTCTGTGACTTGAATCCTAATGCAAGTACAAAAAGTTTCAGTGATTTAGGTTTTAAATTTCCAGACGGATAAAGATAAATTTCTCTCACTGATTTTTGCTGTTTCTTTTTAAACAAAATAAGAATTTTATTTTAATCCTATGGTTATCTTTATGGTATTTACTTAAGGTTCTTTAGAAATTTGATGATTCAATGTGTAATTAGTACATTGTGTAAGATTTTAAATAATTTCTAACCAGGATGTATTTCTGTGTATCATTGTAACAAAGTTTCTTTATTTTGTTTCTAGGGTTTATGATGATTACTGTGGAAAAAAAAAGTTGATCCCCCAAAGTAATCCCAAAGAAAGGACTTTACATGGAAAAAGGTTAGAATTATGTGCAGCAGAAGCTCCTAGTTGCTTCTCCGTATCCACTGCCCCTTTCCCCTTACTTGTAAGAACCCCAAATTTTCCTCATCTTTTTGCCATCAAGCCTCATGACTGCTAGCTCATGTCCATCACAGCTAAATGTACCTTGCATTTTGGCCCAAAAAATATAAGTCAGAGTGTTTTGTGCAAAGCTCAGCAAGGATCTCTAAAGGGAGGAGGGTTCCCTGTTTTCTCCCCAGACCACGGGCATGACAGCGGGGCCTCTGGCATTCACCTGGGACTCTGAGGTCAGGGGACCCATTTTGGGGGGTATCAGAGGTACTGGCAGGACAAATCCTGTGTCACGAAGGTTTAGGGGAGTAGGACCATGCACACCCTCCCTGCCTGGCTCTGGACAGATTTCTATTTTGTGTAAAAACTACTGATAGTCTGGGCTTTTCTGTACCATGCACTGAAGCTACTTCTAAGGGATACATGTAAACTAGTGTTGTCATTTTTGATCAGATTATGCTATTAAAATCTAAATTTTCAGGCTGATGGGAGGAAATAATTCATCTGGTCTTTTTCCAGCTCACTGCCTCCCATCCACATCCCAAAGAGTTAGTTCCCTGCTGGAGTTTACCTTGGGAACATGTACTCACGACGTGGGTCAGAGCAGTTTGCAGCCACCTCTGCGGAAAGCAACCAGCCTTGGATGGCTAAGATGTATTCCTCATAAACTGCCTGTCCAGGAAGTGTGGGGCCTGCCAGCTACTTCATCAAGGCGCCACCTCCAGCCAGTGCCCCAACACCTTGATACAGTTAATTTATGATCACTTCTGACCTCGGGTTTAGAACAACCACAGAATGAGCTGCCTAATGCATGCAGGCGAACCCAGGTCTGATGCACTCTCGTCTGCTCATCTCAGTCATTTAGTCCCAGCCTACGTCTCAGAACACTGCTGGGGAGGCCCAGTGCTGGCCCGCTGCTTAAGTCAGCCAATTATGGACCTTTGGGAGCTGGTCGTTTTTAGAAAAATGCAGAAGGCACTTTTATCAGATCATAAGTTGCAAAAGGGCCTGCCAATTCTGAGTGAGTTTTTCAGGGAGACCGTGTCTCACACACCTTTTATTTCTTGGAACAAGTGAGAGAGGTTGAGGCCCTGGCTGTGGCCTGACCTCTGACAGAGGTGGAGGCGATTTTCCAGGAGCGGACAGTTGTTACTAACCTGCTCAGACCCTCTTCGAGTCAGGGCCTCGCAGGAGCAATCGGCAGTTCTGGCACAGACACACCACTGACCACCGTGCACGATATTTGGATCCGCAGCAAATCACAGGATGATTTTCACTGTCAACACAATTTACCTTTAAGTTGGGAAAATGTAACAGCAAATAACCCTCCAAGTGTCTTGGTACGATAAAAGTGAGCAGCAAATAGGCAAATATTTGCATTTCTTTTGAAATTGAAAAACTCTTATTTGAAGAACAGTCTTTCAGGATCAAAAAGATTTTATCAGTAATAGTATCTAAATATATGACCTCTGCATGAACCTAAGTATGCATGTATACACAATCTACAGATTAACATTTAAAAGATTTAAAAGCAGAAATGTGCATTTATGAGGTCTGTCCAGAGCTATCCAGCCATGTAATATGGGAAATAGACATTTACTGAAGAAGATACAAGAAACATTGTACGCAGGACAATGAAGCCTCAGTCAACTTCAAAGTAGGCAGGTTGGGACCTCACACAGTTCTCTCAATAGCCATCAGCTGCCCCATTGTATTTTCCTGAATCTCATCAACAGTCTGAAATCTCTTCCCTTTCAGAGGTGATTATAGTTTTGGGAAAAGCTAGAAGTTGCAGGGCACCAAATCTGGGCTGTAGTGGGGCTGAATCACCTGGGTGATTTGATATTTCACAAAGTTTGCATGAAACATGATGCATGAGAGGGTGTGTTGTGATGAAGCTACCAATCACCATTTGCCCATAACTGCAGCCTTCTGAATCATAAGAATAGTTTCTACTGAGAAATGTTCAAGCTTAACCCAAAATTTAATGCAGATTCATTGTTCTACTCAGTCATTTTGAATGTGATGGCCACACAGTACACGTGCTCACTCAATGGTGTCTACTGCCCCCACTGACTGGTACAGTGCAGTTATCATTGTTCACACATGCACATTCCAGTCCACTCTCTTTGGCTGCCAGGTTACACTGATGTCATGCAAACCATTCTTGTTATATTAACAATGGTTGGACTTTTTCCAGACAGACCTGTATATGAAAGTATGTTGCAAATATAAACATTAACCTATTTGTTTATATTAACTTAGTAATAAAAACCATAAACTTAAAAGCTCAGCCTCTAACAATTTAAATAGCAAGGGCTTGTTGTTGCAATTCAATGATCAAGCTGTCTGATATTTAAATTTGAGAGATTATTTCTAATCATTCAACTTCAGCATAATTGTGATTTAAGGGTTTTATGGGAAGAGATTAATATCTCTTTTCCTTGAAATCCCCAGATGATTATTTAATTCAATCTTTTCTCTTTTTTGCCTGGTTTTACATGGTTTAGCCAGGGAATGCAGGTTCCGCAATTATTAGTGGCAGGTCCAAAACCTGCCAACTGTGGAAAGGTTGCCACATTGTACGGTCAGTCTCCTGATGGGCTGTGCCATAAACCCAGTGCATTACACATTGGTTGCACTTGCTTAGATATATCTCAGAGAGTCCACTTGCAGGTCATTTCAAATGTGTTTGGTTGTTTTAGCTGGTTTGTTAATGGTCAGAAGAAAATGAGCCTGGCTTCTGTAGAGACAGAGTTATAAAATGGGAATCTCACCGGGAAGGAAGATTTCTGAATCAGTTAGTTTCAAAGAGGACAAAGGGTCAGTTACCTGTCCCGGTTGAAGAGTCCTGGTGATGCAAACACAAGGATAGCAGAATTAAGAGGGACAGAGAAAAGCCTTGGACTTGGAATGGACTTGGCATTGGAAGCAGTAGGAGTGTTAGAAGGTGTGTGGTACTCTAGAGGAAAGAGAAAGTATAAAAATACTTTGGTCAAGCTTATATTTGATAAGCATTATTTGGGCATACTTTAATTGTTATTAAAGCTTATATTTCCTTTACTTTGTATTCACTGAACCATTCTGCTTTTAATAAGAGCACCTACTTTAATGAAAACATGTTTTATTTTCTTAATAAAGGGGATTGTAGGCTCCTTGACAGATGAGCCGGGGAAATCACACTCATAGTTTATTCATTCAGTGGTTCAACAGAGTTGAGCAATGGGTACTTTTATATTTGTGGATTTGACATCTGAGTGATTTCCATGAATAGTCAGTCATATTAGCATCATCCTGAGAAACTAATCTGGTATTTTCATATCAGAGAGAAATTTAAGAGCTTTAAGAGATTTATCAAATGAATCAAACGTTGTAGGAAAAAATGGCCACATTCATATATAACTGCCTTTCACTGGAGAAGAGCCTACTGTTCCGTTGGAAAACTCAGGTGATGGTTATCCAAAATGCTAAAATGCGTTTGTAGTGCTACAGAGCTCACCTGCTCAGATTCAGGTCCAAGCACTGGAATTATTAGTTGTGTGACTTGGAGAATGACTTGTCAACTCAGCTTCTTCATCGACAAAGGGGTGATCATTGCCGATGCGTATCTCCAATTGCCGCAGAGGCATGGTAAAGACGAAACATTGCATCACCGAGATGGCAAATTTCTTCCTTGGAGATGTGTCTGGGTGTAAAGCCCAAGGCTCGGGACGGCCAGAAGGATGAGAAAAAAGAGAACATCCTTGCCCTCGGGAAGCTTATGAGCTAGTGCAGCAATAAGAAGAGATACGAAAATGATGAGGAAAGGTGTTTCTGAATGTATAGTGATGGCTATAAGGTGACTGGAAACCTGTGATAGGTGTTGTCTGTGATAGCTTTCTGGAAAACAGAGGATTTCAGCTGAGTTTTAAACTACACATCATATTTAAAACCGCAATGGCAGTGGTACATACCCACAATCCCCTAAATTCAAAATGCCCTCAGAACAATTCTATCTATAATTCATGTGGCTGCAAAAATGATCTCACACACTTTTTAGTGAAAACTTGATATGAACTGTGTGAGGCTATTTATCTTCTTCACTACCCCACATTGTGACTATTTCTATGCAAAAATATTAACGTGTTTGATTGTAGGGCCACAGTTCCCAACTTTTTGGCACCAGGGTCTGATTTCATGAGAGACAGTTGTTCCATCAACCAGGGTGGGGGCAGGTGGGAGGTGGCTTTGTACAGCCTGCCACTGGATGCAGCTTAATTGTCACTTGTCACTCACCGACAGGGTTTTGATATGCAAACTACATGAACACACACTTTTTTTTTTACAACAGAGGTTTTACATCATTTCTTTTGCTCATGAAATTTGCATATCTATTATACTTTTCTACAATATAAATATAGGTATGTATTTACATTTAATGTTCTAAAATGCTCTATGTTTTAAATAATTACCTCTGGATTTAGTTATCATTACAATAATTACCATTGCATAATGGAATGAAAATGGAAATGTCTCACAAATTTTGCTAATTATAAGAAAGAACATAACATTTTATTTAAAAAATCATCTTTAGTTAGATGGACAATTTGTCTTCTTTATTTTCCTTTTAGTTTATATGTCTCTACCTTAATATTACTTATTGATAAAAATGAAAAGATTGAACATCAATTTAATTCCTATTTTTCAGTTTTGTAAGTTCCAGTGCTTAGAATATTCATCCATATACATAAATGAAAATGGGAGAAAATTGTTATAACAATTTCACTCAATTCTTTGAACTCTTCAAAGCTACATTCCAGAAATTATACTATAATCTATCATCAAAAATTACTTTTAATGTTCAATTATATGGCAATTCAATGAAGTTCTCTCTCGATTTGGTTCAAAACAAAATAAAAAAACCTGGAAACCAATCTGATTCATTATGCAGTAATGAATATGGACTTCTTTCCCCATTTCTCGGAGTGTGGCTCTCTGAGGCAGACACTGTGGGAAGATCAAGGAACACCGACAGGCATGCTGTGGTCCAATACAATGACTTCTTCCCTCCCCCACAAAAGGGATGCCCTGGGTGAGTGGAAGTCACAAGGAAGAGCGGGGGGAAGAGAGTTGAGGTCCGTGATCTCTGAGCTTGTGGGCCACAGCTGCACGCCAGGAAAACCAGCTCAGTGCTCACACATCAATACACTGGGCAGTGCCTGGGGGGAGGGCACCCTGGCTGACCAGCAAGTCACAGCCTTTTGAAGAAATGAATATTCAGGCTGACACATTGGAGGGAGGGATGCAGAATCAGTTAATACAACTTGTTTCCCTTTAAAGAATGCTTAACACACTCATATTATAAAAAGTTACAAGCTATCCAATTAAATGGTTCACACTGAGAAATATAAAATAATGAAAATTTCTGAATGAATGAATGAGATTATTGAAAATGGTATGGATTCTTTCCTGGGGACTAAGTCTCTGAAGTAATTAGACATGCAGTTTTTACAGTGTCCGAGAGAAGTGTGTGATTTCCATGACTCCATGTTTGCCCCCCGCCCCAGATGTTGAGTGCAGGCAGGAACGCTGCAAGTGGACCCAGCAGTCTTACATGGGTTCCCATTTGCAAGCGTTCCACAGCGGTGCTTTGAGAACTAGAGTGCCAGCTGTTTGTACGGAAAGTCAGGTGGTTAATAATTCAGTGCTGTACGCAGAAGTTACCCCTTGAATTTTGAAACAGAATTAACATAATATTGACATAAAATGAAGGAGAGTGTTTTTAAATATTTGGGAAACAACTTTTAAAACTTGTTACCCCACAAGGTGATTGTGGTACAGACCGCTAGCCATGGACCTGGAATAGTGCCCCTTCTCCCACAGAGTAGAGGCATTTCTGGCGGGGGTCACCCAGTTTAGGACACCTTCCGGCTCAGCTTTTATCCAGGCCCAGCCAGGATCCGGTTCTCTCCAATGAGATATGAATGAAAGTGATGTCTGCCACTTCTTAGCCAGAGTACTTAAGAGGCAGGTGAGGTTTCTCTACTGTCTTCTTGCCTTTTTTGTCGTCGTTGTTGGTTAAAAGCAGGACAGATACTTGAAGGGGTGAGTCACAGTATCCAGGGATAATGACACCACAGGATGGAAGTGCTAAGTCTTTGAGTCACAAGTTAGAGGAAAACTGCCTACTGACCAGAAATTTTTCATTGGACCATTGCGTGAACAAGAAAAAAAAGTTCATTGCCTTAACCAACCAAAATGTTGGGCTTATTTGTTATAGCAGCTGACATTTTCTTAATAAAACAAAAGTATGGATTGAAAATATATGGAGTTCAGAAGTCACCTAAATAAATCAATGCATGGTAAGTTTATATTTTTTAATGTAAGGGAATATGAAGTGTTTAAATAAACCTAAGGTATATGTGTGCTTAAATTTTTCCTTTTGGCTTTAGGAGTTTTTTTCTGGGCCTCTTTAGCATCAGGACTACACTTAGAAATGCCAACTTTCCAAAAACCTGCAATCAAAATGCCGGAAATGGGTACAAATAACTTATGGATAATTATGAATGATTCTATGAATGAATGACTCCCTAGCATGAATCAAAAAAAAAAAAAAAGAAGAGACCAAACAAGCAGCAATATGTCATATTATTAAAATGATGAAGAGTTAGCAGCCGAGTCAGAGGGATGGCCTTGACAAGAAGCAGTTGTTCTGGCCATGGCATCTGCTTGTTGCACTTGGGTAGTGCAGCCCCACCCGTGTTGGCATCCACAATTGGCAGTGGAAGAGCCTGACTGGCCAGGGCTTGCCACCCATCTGTCTTCATTCATCCCTCCTTCCCAAAGGCCAAGGTTATTGATGCTCCAACAAGCACATTGACAGGCTTTCTCGAACTTCTGTTCAGAGCCCACCGATCACAGGAGGGCTGTAGCTTTCTCTGCAATTTATATAAATGACTTTGAATATGTAAATTTTAATGCTGATTTTTTTTAAAAAGAGGAACTTGTTGGAGTCTTCATATTTTTATTTGGGGTAAAAAGAGCAACAGAACACTGAAAACTAGTTTGTCAAGTCCCTTCTAAAATGGACTTATATAAAACAGGAGAGAAACCAAATACCATTTGAATCAGTTGTGAGTAAACATCTCACTCTAAATTTGCAGTTATTTAGCTAACAAAACTTTTTGATTTTGCTTCGTCTTTGAAGAAGTCAGTTTCGATTACTCCCAGAGAAAATTACATGCAGTGCATGCTAGGTTATGTAGAGTGCAAGCAAGCTCTAATTACTAGGATTCTCCTGAATTCAAAAACATTAAGGCTTTTTATAACATGATGATTACAGTCGAACAATAGCAGGGCAGGCAACATCTTCACTTCAGCCCACATTTCGTCTGTAATCCAGATGTTTTGTTTACATGCTGCCGACCCTTCATCTTTCAGATTCTTTCAAGTTTAATTGACAAAATCTTTTAAGCATATTGACCTGATGCATCATGGCCTCAGCATTGCTTTACTCTCCTTATGTGAATAATCAGCTAAACAAAGAGTTGGATAATTCCAGAACCTCTCCATCAGTTTTCACTATTATTTTGCTGCAAAAACAGCCCCGAGATCTCTGGTTTATTTCTCACTCACATTTGATAGCATCTGTGGGTTGGCTTCATGCATCTTCATTCTGAGACCAAAGCAGGAGGAGCAGCCCCTGTTGGGGACATGCCATGGGCATGACTGAAGGAAAAGAACAAGAGGTGATACAAAGGCACCCCTCTCCAAAGAGAAAAAACTCCCTGCTCAGATGTATAACACATCCCATGAGCTCATGTGTTAGCCAAAGCAAGTTACAAGGTCAAGTGGGGGTGGGAGGATAATTCTTTCACTATAAGAAGGAGCCAATAGTTGAAGTAATAATACAAGCCATGCCAATGCACTCTCATGGCCACAAGTATTCCCTTACCCGCCTCTGCATGCCGCACACATCACGCTGTTGCAGAGGAAAATACCCTCCAAGCCCGATCAGTCAAAGCCCAGGGCTTCCTATAGTCTCTCCATCAGGTCAGCATCTGATTCCCCTTGATCTGGCAACTTTCAAACAATAAGAAACAAGCAACGAAAAAGTTACCAGTATCTTTGGAGAAAAATGACCCAGTAATGACACCCATTTGTCAAGGTGGAGAACAGGAGGCACGCATTAGTCACAGAAGTCCCCTGGCAAAAACTTGCTGAGTTCTCCAACCCTGGGCTAGGGGGTTGTGTTTCTTTAATCCTTTTCAAGAGTTATTGATATACTGTATTGGAAATTTACTCTACTTTAGCATGGCTCTTCTTGATGCTGTTGAAACACAGATGGTGTCTTTACTAAGTGTCCTACTTATATGCACTAAGACCCCTTAGTTGGACTTTCGGGTGATTCTCCAGTAGTGAGTGACTGGAGAATCAGCACCACAGTGTGCTGATTTTTTTCTCTTGTTAACATTATGACCGATGCAGAAGCCCGCGGATGGGTACATTATGTGTGACACAAATATCTAATTGTAACCTGAAATGTCCAAGGGGAAACCTCACCATCATTTCCAGGCATTGCTTATGGTGTTTGCTTTTTGTTTCAATGTGCTGCAGCCGCAAAGGTGGAAATTACTCCCTGGTGTGCCTCCCTTTCCATTTTGCATACAAATTGAGATGTGACCATCTCCCTAATCCATGTAGAATGCAACAAAACCAGGGAGCGGAATGCAGAGCAGGCAATATAAGGCGAGGGCTTTTCTCACGGCCAGGGCAAATCTAAATTCCAGAATCAGGACTGTCAAATAAAGACTCTGTCTTTTACAGGGAGTACTGGAAAGTGCAGGGTTGGATCAGATGAACTTATTTTATTTCCTCCTCTTTTTTCAACTTCTTCTTCCTCTCTTATCTCACCCCAGCAGGCCCATAAGTCAGACGGAATTTTGGTTCAGAGCCCAAGTAATAAAGGAACACAATAGGTTCAGTTCTGTGGATGTGTAGGCAGAACTTACTCTGCTTGATAAAAAAAAGGGCAGAGGTACCACAAAGCACGGCTAACCCAAAGGAGATCTTCATTTGGCACACCCCTATTTCTGAAGCTTAATAAACCTGGACACTGGAAAAAAAGAGGAGGTGACATGAGACTGATTTTTATCTATAAACCTGAAATGAGATCTGAAGTCCATCCGTCCTAAAGAAGGGGACTAAAGTTTTGCCTCCCTGAAGCTGCCTCTTGGGATACTGATTTTAAGCTGGTTATTAAGTAACAAAAGACTTAGAAAAAAACCTTTGACTACCCACCCCCCTGCCCGTTCCTGCCCCAGAGAGTCAGACTGAGAGACCTGCTTCGGGAAGGAAATCTCAGGATGTTTGCCTTTGCCTAATTTGAATTAAGGGTGGGAAAGAGAGGGCTTCAGGTGTCGCTTTGTTTCTGAATCACCTGGCGAGGGCTTTCCTGCTACGGGTGCTCCACTCTTTCTTACCTACCTGTGTGCCACCCATTCTCATTCCCGAACGTAACATCCTGTCTCCCTACCTTTTCCTCCTTTGTTCAAAATGTCTTGCACACCCTGTGTTGCCTCACTGTTTTTGGAATTTTCATGTTTGTGTGCATTTCCCATGTGCACATATTAAAACTTTGATTTTCTCCTATTAATTCGTCTCTGTTCATTTGATTATTAGCCCAGCTAAAAGAACTTAGAATGTGGGAGGAAAAGTATTACTATTTTTATTTTTTAGCTTCCACGCTAATCAGACTCAGAGGATCAGGCCTGGCACTCAGGGGTCCTGGGAAAGAGATAAAATCTGCCTTGAGTGCCTCTCCCCTGCCTCCTCCTTCCTGGAGCCCTGGGCATTCCTCCCTCAACCGCCTCTGCTTCCCCACCCCCACCTGCGCCACCCCCACCATTCCACCAGCACGGGGTCCCTCCAGACAATCTCTGAATCTCAGGTTCCCTGGTGGAGCAAATCCTCTTAGAGCCCATCACCGGCTGCTGTGACAGTCAGAGTGAGAGCTGCTTGAGAGTCCAGAGTTAAAATAACACAGTGGCGTCTGATGACTGCGTTCGTGAAATCAACTTTCAAACGGTGCCTATTCTTCTGCTCAGTCACCCTCTAACTTTCACGGCTTTCCATTTTATACTTTACTGGCGACATTTCCACCTCTCCTCGCTTTGTGAGTCTTTCCTACAGTCCGGAGCCAGAAGCAGAAAAATGCTGATGAAACCTTAGTGTTAAATAATGTTCAGTCCTTGCGAAGTTTGCATTTTAAAGAGGTCTGAGCAGATAAAATCCCTGTCCTTACGCAGCTTCCTTTCTAGTGACAACGTTGTTTTAGTTATGAAAGTAAAGTATATAGTTTCTTATGAGTATAAGGTAATAGGTGCCCTGGGGAAGGGGGGTGCAACTCAGTGAGGAAATGTAGGGGCAGAGGGAGAGGGGGTGAAGTTTTAAATGCAACCATCAGGTAGGCGTCACTAAGAAGGAGACAAGTGGACAGTGGCTTGAAGAAGGTAGGAGTGTGTGATTTCTGAATGAATTTTTGAAGTTTGAGGCCGACCGCTGACAAGCCCCAGCACTCTGCTCCCCCCTCAGCCCCACGTGTGGGTGAGGCAGTGGTGGGAAGTTCAGCCTTGTAAGCCTGGACCTGAGCTGGAGTGGCTGGGCCTCCTGGGCGGTCACCCAGCGCCCAGTGCCCAGGCCATCTCCACCCTCGGTTTGAGGCCCTGCTGTCGACATCTTGAAACGCTCGATCCTTTTGGAAAGAGGGCCTGTGCTGTCGTTTGCACCGGATTCTGCAGAGTATAGAGGCCGGCAGTCTCTCCCTTTCTCCAAGGTCTGAAGCAGAGCTCGCTGGGGCTCTAATGTCAGACTCAAAGCTGGCCTCCCGGGTTACTCCCAGAAGTCTCACTTTTCTGAAAGACAGATCTTTTATTTTTTATCATTATTATTTTTATTGTACTTTTCATTACCATTTAACCCCCTTATACCTTCTTCCACCTCCACTCTGGCCCCACACAACCACCACAGGTTGTCTGTGTCCTTGAGTCGTTTTCCCTTCTTTGCTTGATCCCTGCACCCACCCATCCCCGCCCCCCAGAGCGGCCAGCCTGCTTCACTCATGGATAGAGAGTAGGCTTTTTAATTTTCTAGACAGAGGGGAAAGGAGAGAGAAAGAATTGGAGAGAAACGTGGATCGGCTGCTTGCCTCTCATTCCCACCCCTTGTAGGGACCCTGACCTGGGACCGAACCCACAGCACAGGCCTGTGCCCTGACTGGGAACTGAACGGATGACTTTTCAGTTTGCAGGATGATGCCCAACCAGCTAAGCCATACTGTTTGGGGCCAAAGATCTCTTTTTATCCTGCTTTCTATCTATGAGTCTGTCTCTATTTTGCTTGTTAGTTCTCATGAACTTGTTAGTTCATTAGATTCCACATATGAGTGAGATCATATGGTATTTATCTTTCTCTGATTGGCTTATTTCACTTAGCATGATGTTCTCTAGGTTTACCCATACTGTTGCAAAGGGCAAAATTTTCTTCTTGTTTATGGCTGAGTAGTAGTCCATTGTGTAAATGTCCCATAGTTGTTTCATCCACGCATCTATTGATGGACACTCGGGCTGCTTTCTTATCTTGGTGGTTGTAAATAATGCGCAATGAACATAGGGGTGCTTATGTTCTTTCAAATGAGTGTTTGGAGTTTCTTTGCATATATTTGCAGAAGTGGGATTGCTGGGTCAAAAGGAAGATCCATTTTTAATTTTTTGAGGCATCTCCATACTGCTTTCCACAGTGGCTGCACCAATCTGCATTCCCACCAAGAGAAAAAAAGCGTTCCCCTTTCTCCACATCCTCGTCAGCACTTATTGTTTCATGGAACGATGGCCGTTCTGTCAGGTGTGAGATGGTATCTCACTGTGGTTTTAATCTGCATTTCTCTGATGATTAGTGACAGCTAAGGTGGGGAGGTTAGGGTGCAAAGGGTCTGAGCAAAAAGGAGAAAGAACTCACGGACGCGGACGACAGTGTGGTGATGGTGGGGGGAGGGGATGTAAGGGGACTAAATGGAAATGGAAAAAATACAATAAAAATTAAAAATATGTATAAATCTTTTTTCTAAAGTTCCTTCTTAACTTCTGGGATAACTGTCATGACAACTTTTGTGATGCATTTTGTGACGATTGTATATTCACAAGCAATGTAAGGACATCTTCAGAGGGAACCCAGGTATGCTTTACTCATTTTTATCTAATGCTAACATCTTGCATCAAATATATTTTTTAAGAGATGATGATAAAGCATCTTTTCTGCAACAGCTTGTTAGTTACATTGTAATACTTAGATAACTAGGCCTCTTTATACAGTTCTTTCTGTCTGCAAGTTGGGATTTGAGCCATGGCCACTACCCTGTGCAGCAAAGCTTTAGAAAACAGTCTACGCCCTTCCACTTTTTTCTCACCATCTCTCGGACGTTTGTCCCTCCACTGCGTAAAGCCACGGTCATCAAATCACATTGTTGAATACAGAAGAGAGGGGTTCTCCACTCAGCGGACTTCTCAGCAGCATCCTGGGAGCTGGGTTCTGTTCTTCCTGGCCCTGCTGCGTCCTCCTGGGTTCTGGGACGCTGAGGCCTCCCACCTTGCCTCCTGTCCTGCAGGGCGCTCCCAAATCCATTGCAGCTCCCTCCTTTCCCCCAGTTCTGAGCCCTGGGGTGCACCCCACTCAGTTCTTCCTCATCCCTCTCTCAGCCCTTCTAATCCTCTCCGAACTGAAGATCCCCAAACCCCTCTTTTGAATTTCCAGTGTGCACACCTCCACTGCATGCCCAGGGAATGCTTTGTGTACTCACTCTTATTCCAAGAGAATCAAATACTTTAAACCGAGATTAAAAGCAATATAATATTATAAAGAGAATGAAGGTTATGTTAAGTAGTGATTATCTGACCTGTTTTTAATCACTGCCGAGGGGCTGCTAACATATTTCTGCTTTTGTTTCTAGATTACATTTTGTTTCTTTCTTCTCCTTTGAGGACTCAGAATAATTTGAGATGCTTGTTTCTTCTAAGCCAGTGTGAAGCATGTATGTTTAAATTGGATTTTCTGTTTTTACATAATTTCCAGTCATCGGTAGGTTTTAATATTTCAAATTAAAATTTATTTTAAAAATACCCTGATAATATAATCAATTTATAAAATGTGAAAGTTGTCTGTTTTTTAGGTGGTGGACTTATTTTTCTCAGCTGAAGGTAGGAGACTATACACCCCCACACACACACGCACATACACACACAGCCTGTTCTATGTCAGTACATCAGCCTGACTCTCTGAATTGATGGTTTAGATTAGTAGGAAAATATTGTTTTAAAAACACCTAATTAAAAATCAACCACTCTGTCCTCCTCTGAAAATGTTGTTTGGAACCCATGGAGCTGGGCCGGCACCACTGCCTACACGATCAGCCAGTTAACTGGGATTTGTAATCAATCAGGAAAAAGAGTGTTCAGTAAAGGGGGAAGAGATGTAATTAAAGTAGGTTAAACCAGTTGAAAGTGCTTTCAGTTGTGAAATATTAATGAATATTGGCCCTTTCACCCAGTTTAATCTAGTATGTACAGGTGTGACGTGAAGCGTGATGAACTGCTACCTAGCAGAACAACTCAGGAAGAGATGATTCAGAACACAGGAAAATGAAAAGTAAAACAACAATAAGAAATGCAATTCTTAGTAACAGGGAAGAGCTCAGGGAGGGCCTGCCGGGGAGGGGCCAGCCTGGCCACGGAGCCCCTCCCTTGGAGCATCGCTCCAGGTGGGTGCACCGGGGAAGCCCAGCGGAGGCTCTAGAGCCACCTGACAGAGACGGTGTGATCACAGCAGCAGCTTTTGCCGTCCTTGTCACTGATCACAGAGGTAACCGTGTGCAGTGTGAAAAATGTAGAAGATTGAACAGTTCGTAACGGAGAAAGTGATAAGCACTCACCTGTGGATGTCGTTCTTCTTGTTTTATTTTTAATGCTTCCTTGTATAGACTACAAAGTTAGAACTACATCCTTTACATGTTGTTTTACAACCTGTGTCTTTTTAACCTATGTCACAACATTGTTTATGTTGTAGACAGTATTTGTAAGAAAGTCATACACAGCTTTCAATGTCTCGAAATAGGCTTCGAGAAGACAGTAAGATTCAAGTGGTTCCATGCTATGTAACGGATGGAATGACATTTGATTATTCTTCTATTGTGTGATGTTCATGTTGCTTCTATCTTTCTATTCTATACGAGTGCCACAATGACAACGCTTTAAAAAAGTCCCCAACTTTAAAAAAAGGGATTTTATTTATTTATTTTTAGAGAGAGGGAAAAGGAAGGATAACATCAATGTGTGGTTGCCTCTTGCACACCCCCTATTGGAGACCTGGCCTGCAGCCCAGGCATGTGCTCTAGACTGGGAACGCCACCCTTTGGTTCACAGGCCAGCACTCTCTCCACTGAGTCACACCAACCAGGGCTGTCCCCAATTTTAATAAATCTCTCACCTCTTATTATTTCTTTAAATTAATCTGGAGTGAAATTGTGCGTTCATTTTAAAAGCTCTTGCTAAGTAGTTCTCTTCAGAACATTTATACAAATTTACATACCAATCAGTTAGATAAATAAAAGGGCAAATATATATAGACACACATATATATACATATGTATGTTAATATGTATATTCGATAATCTTTTTCAATTTGGTAGATGAAAATGTTATCTCATTTTATTTTTTAATTTTTGAGCAAAATTAATTTTTAGGCTTGATATCTACTTTGTTGCTCCTTTTAGGAGTTAATTTTTCCTTCATTCATCTTTTATTTGGGATTTTTCTATTCTCAAGCACTCTATATATGTAGCATCACCCACACGGTCCATGTCTCAGTAGTATAAATTCCCCTTAGCTTGAGGGGCCCAATCAATTATGGGAGCTCAATAGCTACCAGGCAAACTGCCAGGATTAGCTCACAACAAAGCATCTGCTCCTGTTCCTTCTGGGAGACCCCAGAGGAATTCCTCCACGTGCTAACAAGCCCAGCTAGTGAGCGGTCATTCCCGCCGACTCTCTAACTTCCTCTGTCCATCTTGCTGTGGCTCCTACTTGTCCATTTCCATCACCAGGATGCCACACAGGGAAGTCACACAGCTGCCCATCGTCTGGAATACTCTCTGTAGTTAACAGAGACATTGTCTTCTCTAGGGTGGAAAACAGTAGTGTCAATCCTGTACACACTGTGGATGCCTGTCCGTCGTGTGCAAGAATTTGCCAGGCTTCAGACGCAGGGTGAGTAACTGGAGAAGGGGAGGTAAGCTGCTCTCTCTACCCAGGAGTATCTGGGATCCAGCCCAAATACCCAGCTGTACCCTTTTGTACAAACACACTAAGCCTTTGTCTGACAAATGTTGCAACTATTATCTTTTAGTCTGTTGCTTACATTACAATGTACCAGGCTGAAGCGTGTAACTTAGTTTGCTTCTACATGGCTGAAATAGGGGGTTGATAGTCTCTTTATGGAAACATGGTCTACTAAGTGTTCTGAAGCTTGTCTCACTGCAGAACACCTGAAAAGTGTGGATAAAAAAACCTAAATATCTTTAAAATGCAGAGCTGAGCTCATAACAGAGTATGGAAACTTGCAAGGGCTAAAAATAGAGAATAGATATTTATGTGGTTGTACTGTGGGGCGTGCTCATCTTGGTAACCAATAGCCAAGGGACTTAGATTTTAATGGTGACAGCAAATAAGGCCTTGGGGCATAGAAGATAATATGAGAAAATTACTCCCCCACCCATCCCCAGCCTAAATTACTCCCCCACCCATCCCCATCCTAAAAGCCAGCCCTATTGTATTGGTTGGCTATATCCTCCCTGAAAGGGTATGTAAAACATCCACTCACCAGCAGAGATAGTAAAGCTGCCTGCCCCTGACTCGTGGCAGGAAATATCTTCCCTTTTGAATGATAATCTCCAGATTTCTCACACGAAGGTTTCAGTTTGACATTACTATACGTGAGACCGCCAAAGGAGGAAACTGTCACGGGCGAAAATAAACAAACAAACAAACAAACAAACAAACAAATAAATAAAGTAGCCCTGGTCTGCTCTTGCTGCTGGGATGCCCACACCCTCTCCAAGGACTATATTTCAGTCCAGAACACTCAGGATTTTCACATATAGAGCCGCACTGAGTAGAAACCTCACAATTTAAACTTAAAAATCACAAAGAACAATTGACCTTGCGCACAGCTCAGCAGAAAACACAAACAACAGGTTCAGATACAAGAAGGATAGGACGCCGACTGTAAAACTGGCAGATTTTCAGTGATCAAGGCTGCAAAAGAAAACAGAACTTTAATATTTTCACAAAAAGATCTTGTGCTTTCTACCCATGAAAATTATGCCCATTGGAAATAAAAGCTTAGTGGGCATTTAAAACAAAGCGTTAAACCAGATATATCCGAAGTGTGAACCTAAGGAGTCGTTCACTGGATCTAAAAGCATTTCAGATATGAGGAGGGCCAGGGTAGCACAGTCCAGTGTGGGTGCCTCTGGTTTGGGAGTGGGGGGGGGGTCAGATGGCAGTGGAGGATCAGGTGCCCCAGCACTGTGGATAAGGACTTTCCTTATCGTCAGCATCGCCAATATTCTAGATGAGTGCGACTTCGAGGTAAACAGTATAGTCACACTGCAATTATATCTATAAACTATTAATAGGTTATTTTCAAAATATTTATGCTCAACATTCGAGAGATTTCATAGTGTGGCAGAGACTGCTTGTGTTCCAAAACAGTGACCTCTTCTATAGTAAAAAAAAAAAACAAACCCTGAGTTTTGCCCCAGCACTAAACCAGGCTGAAAAATGAGTTTATTCTTGAGATTCAGTTCTGAATAATGGGGTGGAACAGAAATGATGTGTGGAATCTCCCAGTGGTGCCTTAGCGAGCAAGGACCCATGACCCCTCTTATGCCTCCGCACTGGTGGACGTGGTGTAAGGAACGCTGGGTCACCAAGGCAGGACAGTGGCTGCGGAATGGCACGGCCACAGGGAGCGGGGAGCCTGGGTGCCTGACACCCTGCGGAACAACAGCTGCACTTCAGCCGTTAGGTGAGAAAGATCTGAACTTTTCTTGTGTGTGCGCCATCGTGCATTTGGGTCCCTGTAACACACACCTGAACCTACAGAGCAGGTTTTGATACCTGAAAGTACAAAGTTGCCTTCGTTGGAACTTCAAACTGGTGTCATTGGCCTAGAGGAAACCTTGTCACAGAGGGCAGAAAAGACTCAGATCTCAGTGGCCGGGAGGCTGGTGATCCTTGTCATACAGTGACCAAAGATCCAGGGCCGTTGTCACCTGTCGCAGAACATATGCTGTCACCAACAGTCAAGAAAGTGGGCAGAAAAAGTAGAATGTTGGCATGTTCTGACTGCTACTTAACACACAAGTGAGGTGAACTTAAACGTTGCCAGGCCAGAGAGCTATAAAGCAAAAAGGCAGGGCCGCCGCCCTGCTGCATGGTATGAAAGAGCCGCGGGGAGGAGGAGCCAGGCCCCTGTGGGATTTGTGAAGTATTCCATCATGACAGCTCTGGCTTCTCCTTTCACCCGAAAACCTCCCGTGGTTCAGCCCCTGCTATTTTGGAGGTGTTCTATATAGCCCAGTTAAACCCTTATTACTCTATGTGGTAAGGTTAAGTCATTCTTAACGAATTCTTTCATGGTCTCTGTCCAATGTTTTGTCAACAGATCCGAATAAATTATGAATTATTTTGAAATAGTGGGCTGAAATGTCTAGCGAAATAACTGTTACCGATTTGTTCCCCAATAGTCTCTCTCCCCTCCTTGCCCCCCTCCCCTCATCTCCTCACCTCTCTCCTCTTGTCTTCTCTCTCTCTCTCTTTTATACACACAGGGTCACACACTCTTGTATTTTTGAAGGTGAAGCAGCGAAGGATAAATTAGATCCCCCTTTGTCATAAGGAGTTAGTGGGGATAGTGGAGCATAGGAGTGGGAGGGTGTTCGATGGGCCAAGAGGTGGGGCATCGGGGGCAGGTCTGTCCCCAACTGGCTCTGTGAACCTGGGAAGGACACCTTATCAACCCAGCCTCTGAGTCTTCAACTGTGTGATGAGGTTTAAGATCAATGATCTTGAAAATCCCTTCTGGCTCTCAAATCTTATCTTGACATTAACAAAGTAATGTTAATTTTGCAGTTTCATAATCTGCAATTATACATTCTTCAACTCCATTTGCTCGCCGACCTCGGGAACGTGAGCCATTAAACTTGGAATAAATACGCTTAGATGTTAAGTTTGCGGGTTTTTTTGCATTTTTTTATAAAATGAAATTAAAGTGCCGAGAGTGTTTTGTCAGTTCAAATTAACATTTGGACACAAGAAAGTCCTGGGGAGTGTGTACCAAAGACAGCAAGCAGTCATTTTACTCGCCTGTGGGGTTCGGTTTTCCTCTGAACTGGGGAAAATAGAGGAAAGTCACATTTTGAAACTGAATGAAATCCTCACTTTAAGAATTCAAATAGTTTGGAGGACATTTTAATTTCCCACCCATTTTTTTTCTCCATAAAGAGCCCCACGGAGCCCTGGTGCCGGCGTGGTGGGGCCGGAGCACTGGGATGTGTAAGTAGTGCCTTACTTCACATCCACTCCGGGGGCAATCAGTCCTGGCAGGTGTCCTCTGCTCGAGTTACTTCTAGACATGTCCAGTCAGCCTGATCCCAACCGTTTAACTCTGAGCCCTGTTGTTGCCTAGCGTGTCAAAGTCTTTTGTGAACCTATAAGCTACTCCTTTTGTCCCCACTCTCTGAGAAACCATGCCTTGACAGGTAAGGAGAAGCAGGCTCTGAGCAGGCTCTATTTCATGTGACTTGGACAAAACTCAACACTGTCTTGAAATGTAGATTTTCCTTAATGTGTCAACGGGGGAAAATGAACTACTGTATCAGACAAATGATTTCCCCACACCAGGCAGTGTCATTCTTGGCATTACAGCAATTTAGCCAAGTCCTTAGTGTTGTTGTCACATGTAAAAATTGTTGGAAATGGCCTAACATGGCAGCAATACCGTGGTTAATTTTCTTTTGATTCTATAAGCAAATAGTTTTGAGCACCTGGTAACACAGGCTCCTCTGCTGGGCACTATGGGTTCCATGAGGAAGAGCGAGTTTCCTGTCTGAGAAACTGATGTTCCAGAAAACAAAATTCTCGAGAGCAAAGACTGCAAGGGGAAGGGAACGATAGGGATTTAGTCATGGGATGGCAAGCTTTTATACCAATTCCGATTTGCTTTCAGAAGATAAAGTACTGGCTGTGCTTGTTAATATTCCTCTGGACAGTGGTTCTCCAAGTGGGGTCCCCAGACCCATCATGTCAACATCACCTGGCGACAGGCTATACCATGTCCATCTGGGCCTCTCCAAAGGCCTAGAAGAACCAGAGGCCATGGGGCACCTGCATGATGTGTGCAAACCCTTCGAGGACTTTGAGAAATGTTGAAGGTGGAGCTCCAGTCTTCAGGCATCAACAACCTGGGGGCCGGTGTGGCCCTCTGCCTGTCTTCCCACATAAAGCGTTATTGGAACACAATTTGGTAATGTATCGTCTAGAGTTACAAGAGACTGTGTGGCTCACAAAGCCAAAATATTTACTCTCTGACCTTTACAGGAAACATGGGCCAAACCCTGGGCTAGTGTGCAGTGGGGCAGTGGAGCCACCCGGATCCCCCCTTGCCTCCTGGTTGTTTCATCATGGGGGAAATGATGTCACCTCTCCGTGCTCAGTGTTCTCATCCAGGAAGTGGTGATGATAAGGTTCCCAGCATTTGGAGTTATTGGGAGGGGTCGACAGGGTTAATAGTTTAAACCTCTGAGGCCAGAGCCTGGCAAGCAGGAAACTCAATACATGTCAGCTCTGCAAAAGACACATTACAAGACACTTCACTGAGGATTGCCCGAGCCTCAGATATTCGTGACCTTGTCGATGCAGTCACCATTATGGATGAATCACTGCAGGATACTCTGGAGAGTGAAGTAGCAGACAGTCCAACCCACTCAGAGAGTGTTTATCTTTGTGGGCAGCGGAAGGTGTGGCGCAATTTTCTGGAAATGAGGTGCTTACATACCATTCCCTTACCTGCCTGAGATCCTGACATGTTTCACTGGGTGAGTTGAAATGACATCTCCTGAAGGTAGGGAAGGTGAAACACGTTATGGTAGCTTTTATGCCAGCATGGGTAAGTAATAAGGCCTCTGTTTGTGGATCCAGGAAGTTTGGGAAGAAGGACAGTTACTCAAGGGGAAATGCTTCCTCAGTTCCTGTTCCACCGAAGTCTTCTTCATTCACATGCAAAGCTGAAAATCTGATTGTAGCAGAAGAGAAAAGGTGTGTGTGTGTGTGTGACAGAGAGAGGCAGAAAGTGACCCCCCTAATACTGCAGTCCCAAAAGTGTTAAACTTGGGAACAACCATTTTTCAGATTATATTACAGATAAACTCTTTTATAGAAATTAACAGATAAATGTTGATGTAAATCTTTGAGCAAGATGAGCAAATATTTAGAATATTCTCTGATCACGTACGATTCTGAACAGGAAAATGTGTCTCTCAATAGAGTTGAGCATGAAATGAGGTGCTGTATAGGATACTCAGCAAAACCCTTAGAGATAGACAAGAAAACAGTCATAATTGCACCCTCATGTCTTTTTTCTCTTGGACCATTTCTTTGTCAGCACTAGCAGAACCATTTACATGATTTAAAGTATATGGGAAGATGTGCAAAAGACATATGAAAATACTAGACCATATTAAGTAAAGGAGTTGAGCATCTGCATATTTGGGTATGGGGGTGGGGTGGAGATGCCCTGCAGCCATTCGATTCAGATACAAGGGAAGACTACACTTCATTAGGAAAACAAACAGAAGTTCCCAGCGGAGCAGGTCTTCATCTGCACCCACAAAACTTCCATTCCTGCTTGTGCCCCATCTGCCTTGGTCTTCTCTCCTATGACAATGCTGAGCCAGCCCCGCTCTCCAAACACAAATTCTGTTGCCTCTTCCCTTTCCAAGGCTTTTGTTCCTGGGATTATCTTGTTTCTCTACTGCATTGTCAGTTTCTCTCAGTCCATGAAGGTATTTCAATCAATGTATAAACATGCTTCCAGTGACCCACTTTGAAAAATGGTCCTCTGTGCTCACGTACCTGCAGCTGCTACCCGCTTCTCTGTCCCTCGTCAGGACAAAACCACTCTAATGAGCTTCCCCTGCCTACCCTCGGCACTTCCTTACTTCCCAGCAACCTTTTTATTGAATTATGACATTTTGTGAGCATACAGAGAAGGACAGTAATCTAATGAACACTCACCAAACCAGCTTTATCTAATCTTAACATTTTTTCAGTGTTTGCTTCACGTCTTAGTTTTTTCAAATGGAAAACAACAGAGTCCCAGATAAAGTTGTTTATCTTTTCACAATCTCTGCCCATCCCCAGGCCCAGCCCCAGATAAACAACCCGAGTTTAGGGCTTATCGTTTCTGTGCTATTTGACCACGATGTGCGTATTCATACCTTATGTTGACATGATTTTTTGGTTTAGTACTTTATGTAAACTGGCAGTATGTGGCATGTCCTCTGCAACTTTGCCAGCTGGGCTGTATGCAAGGGACGTTTTTAACTTGACAAGAGTGACCAAAACAGTGGCCTTCCCAAGTGATTGTACCAATTTACACCTCTAAAGTTCTCCATGCCAAAATTTGTTAACAGTTGGTATCACCAGACGTTTTTATTATTGCCAGTCTGATTGGTATGATGTGGTGCCATATTGTTTTAATTAATTGTCCATGGTTATTAGAGAAGTTGTAGTCTTAGGTTTATTGGCCACTGAGCTTCCTATTTCATTTGCACATTTTTTCTATTTCTTTCTCCTTCTCCATTGGGTTGGTAGGAGACAATATATTGACGATATATTCTGCCCATCACCTTTTGCCAATTGTGTGCACTGAGAATTCTCCCAGGCTATGGCTTGCCTCTAAGTTGTATTTCATCACATGGAAGTTCTAACCTTTAATGTTGTTTGCTGTATTGATTTTTTTTCTTTATGGCTGGTCTTTTGAAAACTGCTTCCCCATCCAGAGGTCACATAGATAGCTTCTTGTATGTTTCCCTTAATGTTTGAATGTTTTCTACTTTGGCTTTAATCTACGTTGAGGTTACGTCTATGAATGGCTTGAGGGAAGTTTCTAATTCAGTGTTTTTCCACCTGGGTTGTTACTTGTCTTAGGCCCATTTATCGAGTCCCACCTCTCCCCAGTGAGCCCTTTGTCATGCGTCAAAGACAGCGTATGTACGTGTCTGTTTATAAGCTCTCTGTGCTGTTCTCTTAGTTAATCCCTGTGCCAGTATCTCGTTGTCTTAATTTCTATAGCTTTATGAACAATATCTCTATACCTTATTTCTATACCTCATGACTCCCACCTACCCTGTTCATTTTCTGCAGATTCCTTAACCACTCTTGGACCTCTGATCTTGCCTTGCTTATAAACTCGATGATCTACTTGAGTTCCACGCAGCCAGTTGAGATTTTGGTGGCATCTGCATTGTATTTAAGAATGGATTTGGGGAGCATGGATTTTCTGAATGAATATTTAATATTCAAGATATTATATACTGAACCATTCCATATGGAAACATAGCATAGCATCAGTTTATCTAGGCTTTCTTTAGGATCTTTAAATGTAGTTTTATAAGTTTTCTACAAAGGTCCAAAATATCTTTGCCAAAATTATTCTTAGGTAACATATCGATCTTTTTATTGTTAATGTTATTTTTTCTCAATTATATTTTCTCATCTTTGCTGCTGGTTTATGGGAACACAATTGATTTGTGTACTGAGAGTCTACCCAGCAGACTTACAGAACTTTTTCTTCTAATTATTTATCTGTAGATGTTCTTAAGTGCTTTTACTGGAAACAATTATGTTGTCTGCAATGGCCTTTTGTGGGGGTCAGGAATTAGTCTCCCCAGAATGTGCCCCAGCCCCGGGTATGGGGATTATTTACAGCTGAAAACAATTAATGCCCTACAAACTCAGGAGGAGTCTTTACCTGCTCTTTACCTACCTAAAGAAAGGAATTCAGGCAGAAAACCTGCTTCAGGAAAGGAACTTGAGCACAGTCACTTTAGCACATGTGAATGAAGCGTGTGGCAGACAGGGAGGATCCAAGCCAAACTCTCTAACTCTAGATTTCCTTCCTTTCCCCTTCTTTCTGGGTGACCTTGCATGAACTTGTTTACCATATGTTTGCTTTCTCATTGACCTGTAAAGTGCTCCTTTTTAATCCAAAGTGACATATTTACCTCATTTTGCCTCATGTCTTTGGAATTTTCAGGCTTATATGAATTTCTCCATATCCAAAAACCATATTAAAATTTGATTTTCTCCTGTTAATCTGCTGTATGTCATTTGAATTATTCAACCAGCCAGAAAGAACTGAAGGAAGAGTTTTCTTGCCAGACACTTTTCAACCAATTATTTCAGTGTTGAGTAGAAGTATTGATATGTGTAGGCTTGTCTCCATCTTCCCCTCCAAGTGAACGTCTCTAACTTTTCACAGTTAAATGTAAAGTTTCTTGATATTTGATATTTGTGGTAGATAGTCTAATTCCCTTTTATTACTAGTCTAATAGCCAAAAGTTTTTTAAAATAATAAATACATGTTAAATTTTATCAAAGCATATTATGTAGCTGTTGAAGTGGTCATATGGTTTTTTTTTTAGTCTGTTGATGAGACGATTAATTACATTACTATGTTTTCTAGTCATAAAACATCATCCATGTATTTTTGAGAATTTGTCCTATGACTTTTCTATTCATTAGAATAACTTTTATAAAATAGGGATTAATCGTGTCCTGAATATTTCGTGGAATCTTCCTAGAAAACCAAATAGGACTGTTATTCTGTTTTATTTATTACATATTCAGTGATTCAGTTTCTTTAATGATTGTGAGTATATTTAAATTCTAATTTCCTTTTTAGTTTTCTAAAGCTAAATTTTTCTACTGAAATATATATATATATATATCCAGAGGTTGTCTATTTCATTAAACTTATTTTTTTATTTTTAAAAGACTTCATTTATTTATCTTTAGAGGGGAAGAGGAGAGAGGGAGAGAAATATCAATGTATGGTTGCCTCTCCTGCATCCCCTGCTGGGAACTGGCCTGCAACCTAGGCATGTGCCCTGACTGGGAATTGAACCACAATACTCTGGTTCGCAGGCCCGTGCTCAATCCACTGAGCTACACCAGCCAGGGCTTCATTAAACTTATTTTTTAAATAGCTTTGCTATTGTCAATTCTTCTTTGTAAATTTATGATATTTCATCAATATGTGATATTAATGATGTTATTTCCCTTTGCTATTTTCTCTTTCTGACATCTTGAGTTGGACTTTTAGCTTGTCAATTTCAGTCCTTCTTTCCCAATGTAAATACTTTAGGCTTTCCCTGTAGATACTGCTTTAGCTACATCATGTAAGTTTGTGTTGTATTTTCATACAAAATATAAATTTTTTCTGATTTTCATTGTCTTCTATGTTCTATGTGTCATTAGAAATGTGTACAATTCACAAATATGAAGTATTTTCAATGTTTGATTTAAAATGATTAATTTGTTGGTCAAGATGGAGGCATAGGTAGATATACTTTGTCTCCTTGCACAACCAAAAGAAGGACAACAACAAATTTTTTAAAAATCCAACCAGGACTGCCAGAAAATCAAACTGTATGGAAGTCTGACAACCAATGAGTTAAAGAAGAAACATTCATCTAGACCAGTAAGAGAGGTGGAGACAGGCAGCTGTGGTGGAGAGGACTTGCCGCAAGGCATTGAATGAAGGACCAGGCTGGTGGGGCGGCAGCTGGTGGAGCCTGCAGCCCCACATTTGCAGATTAACAGGGAGGAACAACTGCAGAGCAAGACAGACCGTGCAACCCAGGGTTCCAGTGCAGGGAAATAAAGCCTCAAAGCCTCTGTTTGAAAATGCCTGTAGGGTTTGTGGTGGTGGGAAAAATATAGCTTTAAAATCTATATTTCTGATATGGGTTGGAGAGACCCACCGAGTTCTAGAACATACACAAACCCACCTTCCTAGGAATCAGCACCGGAAGGGACCAGTTTGGTTGTGGATAGCAGGGGAAGTGTCTGGCTCTCAGCATTGTTCCCTCTCAGACTCCTCCCCCACATACAGCACCACAAGGCAGCAATGGGGGTTGCCCTGCCCCGGCAAACACCTAAGGCTCCGCCCCTTAAAGCATAACAAGCATGCCAAGACAAAGACACATGGCTCAAGTGAAAGAACAGAGCTAAGCTCCAAAATTAGATCTAAGTGATGAAGAGATAGCCAACCTATCGGATGCATAGTTCATGATACTGGTAATCTGAATGCTCACAGAAATCATTTAGTATGGTCACAAAATAGAGAAAAAAGCAAAGGCTATGAAAAATATACAGGGAGCCAACAGTAAAGGGAAGGAAACTGGGACTCAGATAAATGATTTGGAGCTGAAGGAAGAAATAAACATTCTTCTTTCAGCTCCAAAAATAAACCAAAAGAGAATGAAGAAACAAGAATTCAAAAAAAAAAAAAATGAAGAGAGGCTTAGGATCTTCTGGGATGGCTTTAAATGTTCCAACATCTGAATCATAGGGGTGCCAGAAGGTGAAGAGGAAGAGCAAGAAATGGAAAACTTATTGGAAAAAAATGAAGGAGAACTTCCCCAATCTGGCAAAGGAAATAGACTTCTAGGAAGTCCAGGGAGCTTAGAGAATCCCAAAGAAGTTGGACCCAAGCAAGCACACACCAAGGTACATCATAATTGCATTATCCAAGATTAGAGATAAGGAGAGAATCTTAACAGCTGCAAGAGAAAAGGAGTCGATTGCCTACAAAGGAGTGCCCATAAGACTATCAGCCGATTTCTCAAAAAAAGAACCTTGCAGGCAAGAAGGGACTAAAAAGAAATATTCCAAGTCATGAAAAGCAAGGACCTACATCCAAAATTACTCTATCCAGCAAAGCTTTCATTTAGAATGGAAGGGCAGATAAAGTGGTTCTCAGATAAGGTGATAAAGGAGTTTATTATCACCAAGCCCTTATTATATGAAATAATAATAAGAAAAAGGACTTAGAAAAAGAAGATCAAAACTATGAACAGTAAAATGACAACAAAAGTACAACTATCAACAACTGACCCTAAAAAAACCAAAAACAAAGACAAACTAAGCAAACAACTAGAATAGGAACTGAGTCATGGAAGTGGAGATCACATGAAGGGTGAGGGGGGAGACTGGGGGAAAAGGTGCGGGGAATAAGAAGCATAAATGGTAGGTACAAAATAGACAAGGGGAGGTTAAGAATAGTGTAGGAAATGGAGAAGCCAAGGAACTTACATGTTCCTTGAACTAAGGAGGGGGGAATGCTGGTGGGAGGGGGCATGCAGGACAGAGGGGAATAAAGGGGAGAAAAACTGGGACAATGGTAATAGCATAATCCACAAAATATGTTTAAAAATGATTGATTTGTAAACTGTATGATACTAAATATTAAGAATTCATTGAGACTTGCTTTCTGGCTCCAGACTTGCTTAATTTTTGTAAATCTTGATAATTGTTTTTCTCAGGATATCTAGATTCATATTTTTCCTCCTGTGGAATCAATTAATCAGAGAAATGTGCTCCATCAGTAACTGTGGATTTGTCAATTTTCCTTATAATTTTGTAGATTTTTACTTTTTATATTTAGAAACCATTGTACACATTTGTGTTTCCTGATGAATTGGATCTTTTTTAGGTTTGTGCACATTTGTGTTTCCTGATGAATTGGATCTTTTTTAGATAGTAAATTTCTCTGGAAAGGATATTATCTTTCAAACCTGCATTTCTGATAGGGGCAATTTTAAACTATCTTTACTCTGACTGGTATTTATTTGCCTGGTATATTTTCCCCATTGTGTCATTGTGCTCTTGGATTTTACATGTTTACTGAAATTCTACTAGTTCTTCTCTTCCTACATGTTTTTCTTTCCATTGGTCTTTATTTTTCAGCCTTTTACTGGATTGATCAAGTTATTCTTTATTTCATCTCTTCCCCTCTCTACTTTTTTAGAAGATCATTCTTGTTGGTTCCTTTTTTGCTATCACGTTCCTACCCTTGGAATTTTCACACGTGTGCTTGAGTTATATTCTAATATATTCCCACTCTTTCCTGGAATTTCTCTACCTTCCCCATTTCCTTGTTAGTCCCCACTCATCCCTCAAATGCCAGCTGAAATGCTGCCTTGGTGACGTCTGTCCTGACCTTCCAGACGAAACCAGACACCCCTACACTTGTCTCTCCTAGCATTTATCAGAGCTTATGACGACACGTTTGTGGGATCAGTCCTTGATAACCACCGTTCCCCCAAAGACTGTAATTCTTGCAAGGGCAGCAATTAGCCCTGTGTTGCTCTATTCTGTTCTTAATGCACAGCTCTGTGCCAGGGCACACACTGTGCAACAGCCTTGGCTGGGAGCAGGACTTCAGAGCTGGAGGGAGGCTGCATGGGTGGCAGTGCCGAGAGATGAGGACACGGATGCCAGACTGGAAGAGCCTTCATGTTCTCAGAACAGAAACAGCGATGGACAGAACACAAGGGGATGTTATTTCTTTCTCCTGTTACAAAGTCTGGAGGTGACAGTCCATGGCTGAGATAGGGGCTCCAGAGGGTAACCAGGGGTTCAGAAGCATTTTTTTTTTCAGCTTTCCTGTTCTCGAAGGCTCAGGGTTATATCTTCAAGGTTACCTTACAGCCCTGGATGTTGACTGTAATTGCTACTATTGTAGTCAAGTCCAGGCAGGAATTCAGAAGTGTTATCAGAACCCTCATGTTTTTCCTTGGGTCAGCCTGCCTGTGCACACTGGCTCAAGGAAATGCATGAGCAGGACTCTGCAGTATAGAAAGAAAAATAGTTTAGTATGGAATTGGCCAATCTGGACAGGGGGAGGTAACGCTAAAAATCTGACAGCCAGATGGCGCATAGGTTACAGATTATACATAGGACAGGGCAAAGTCTCAGGACACTGAGGGTTAAGGGCTTGGTGTCCTGCTGGGAGCAGACCGATCAGAGGTGAGGTGAGGGTAATAAATCATTTCTTCAGGCCTGGAAGGCAGCTTTGAGGTCTTTTCTGAAGTTCCTCTGTCCAGGGGTCATTTTACTTTTAGGCTCAGGAACTGAACCATAACTTAGGTCAAGGTGCTATCTGTAGCCTGCCAGAGGTCTGGACCAAGTGACCATTAGGTCCAGGCCATGGTCTTCTGCTGCCTTGGGGGTTGCTGATTATCTGGAGGGAAAGGCTGGGTCTCTGGGGGGGCACATATGTAGAGAGAGATCTGATTTCTATAGCTGGGATTTAAGACTCAATTGAATGAAAGCCATGAGGCCCCTTGGTTTCAGGAGGGAAGGGCAAGAAAGATCACACCCAGTTAACTGTTGCCCCCTTATATGAAGCCTTTCTTGGAATCCCACTGCCTTACATCTTACTGGTCACAACTAAGTTCCACGGGAGTTGCTTTTCTTTTCTTTTCTAAGCCAGGCAGATTGCAATTCGAAATCAGTTGTGTGTTGTTAAGAACGAGTGGGGTGCTGTAGCGCTGTAGACAGGAGGTGCAGGGACACCTGGGCCGGTCAGGAGAGGTGCTGGTGTTCTGGGTGTGGGAAGTGAGTATTGCGTTAAGGTGACAGTGATGGGAATGGGAGGGTCTGAAGTGAGGTGACACAGGGTGACAGGACTCTTGACAACTCATCCTCCCACTTATGTGCTTCAGCAGACACTTGGCCCACTGGCCAATTTCACTTAGTAGATATTCTTTTCATTTACCTCAAGGTCATCACGAGTTAATCTCCCTGCTAAATGATGGAATCATCCGAGGCGGAGTAATCTGTATTTCTAAACCTATGTAGGATGAAGCTTAGTTTTGAAAATTTATTTCCAAACATACTATTTTCTCCAGATCTCTATTTTCAAAGACAGAGGATTATAGAGAACATTGGTTAATGAGTATCAAGCATGTTTTAAAAGTACAGCCATTCTTTGCTATGGACACTGACGATATATACAAGGCTCCATGTCAGAAAATAACACTCAGGAAATTATACGGATGCTCTATCTCCGTGCCACAAAGCACCTGCATTTCTCCCAGGTATTCCCCAAATCCTTTAAACCCAGCATTTTTCTTCTCTCCATACCATACTTACAAAAACACAACTTGAGGTAGTTTGCACACAATTTTATTTTACGGAAATTGGGTTGCTAGAAAAATATATCTAGAAATTTAACCATAAAGACAAGGCAAAATACTTCTAGAGGTGGTTTTCACCTGGGGGCGAGTTCTGGTGAGCTCAAAGGTAGCAAGCTCACCTGGGTTGGGTGAGGCCAGGTGGCTCTGTGTCAGCCTTCATGGAACACCCTGCAGGGACAAACAGGCTCCTAGCAGACAGGGGAAGCTGGAAGCGGGCCCTGGGTGGGTGTGGGTGGCCCTCAGCTTCAGAGGGGGGAGAGTGGTGCAGTGGCAGAGGGCTGACTTGCAGGTAGCCTCGTGGTTGCCCTGGTCCTTCAGTTTAAGGGCCAGGGCGTCAGTTCACCCCATGCCCATTTGTGCTCACTCTCAGGTGTGCCACAATGATTTTTGTGCTACGTTTTAGTTTCTGGCTGTTTTTCAGTAAAACTGGCCTGCTTACCTCTACCATGGGAGAAGGCTGCTCTGCTAAAGGGTGGGCGAGCATTTCTCGGGGTAAGAGAATTTTTACCCTGGTGAAGCTTAAGGGTCTCAAGTATGGGCTCCCTCCCCACGTGGTGATTCTGCTGTCAAGTCTCTGGGGAGCATCACAGGCTTATCTGTAGCCATATCATGGGTCTTTTAAGTACTTAAAATAGTGTATGAGCAAAAACTAGCACTAGGTAATCTTAGTGAGGCATAAAACTGCATATTGTTTTATCAATGTTTGGCTATTTTAAGAAAAAAACTAATGGAGCTGATCAGAGGATCTAGCAGTTTTTTTCAACTCTAAAATGCCACGGATGTAAAAGAAGGAAAACAGGAGTAAAATGGGAGCACCTGTGGATGACGATCGCCATGTGCCCCTTGGCTCATCTGCAGGAGAATCTAGTTAAGATGTAAATGTCCACAGGCCTCGACTTCTGGACTGAGGTTTCTCGCCATACTAATACAATCACATGCATTGTAAAGGCCAGAGACAGAGGCGCCCCTTGAAGGTCACTCCTGACCACAGCAGCATCTGTATCTCCACCAGGCGACATTCTCTTCAGCCCCCTCCCTGCTGCTCCCCTCTAAGGTGGCAGTTTATCGATGTAGCTGAAATTCAAGCACAAGGGAGAGAAATCAAGATAAAACTGGTTAATTATTTCAGAGACATAAGACATCCCTCATATTGCCGCAGAAATTGAGGTGAATCAGGAAATGGATGGCGTTTTTCAGGTCACATGAATCAGCGCCCCAAAATTCATCATTTTCACCGAGTGTTTGGTTGGTTTGCTCATTCTTTTATGTTCATTATTGTGTGCATGGCTGACCAGAAACAGTTTAGGGAAAGCTGTAATTTCATTTGTACAAGAGAACGAAACAGTTTCTTTTTAAAATGATCACCTCTAGTTCTACAATGTAAGAAGCTTAATGTAGGAAGTTCTTCCGTGAGTGAAACTTAAAAAAAAAAATCCCAACAAACCTAGAAATTTCATTTGGAACAAGGGAACACTTGTGGGTTCTTCAAAATTAATTGATTGTGCAGACTTCTACACCGGGCCCTGGGCATTTCCCATACTTGCGCTCCTTCCTTTCTCGTTCAGTGCTTACAAAGTTTCCTTTTGGCTATCGGGAAAGTTAAGGGACTTTTCCGTAGGTCACACGGTGAAATTACAACCTCAGTTTAGGGCCATTTCAATTTAAGGATGCACTCTAAATTATTATTCGAACAGAGGTTGTTTCTCTGTTCTCATTATTAATTTGTTTGTCATTCATTATCACTAAACACACATATTTTAACAATGCTTGGGTGTAGCCTGTACACCGCCTGTGAAATTGACCTTCCTCCCCCACAGACACATAAAGTTACACAATTTATTGAGTTAAAGCAATTTACTGAGTTAAACGTTATCAGCATTCCTGGGTTATGGTGTAGAAAACTAAGTTCTTTTCACTGCTTAGCTCTCTGTACGTATGCCAAGATTTTTTTTCAAGTGTACATGCCCTTAACTGTAATGTTGAAGGCAAGGACAGGATTAACTACACATTTGTATCCTAATTTCTGTCTCCCTTTGCCTTGGTGGCTGCAGGCTCCAAAGGTACCCATCCACCCAAGGGCTGCAAGGTCAAGAGTAAGGTAATGTCCTCCCTCCTGTTCCCCCCACCCCCCAAGGGCCGAGCAGCCAGGCCAGACCTTGGCCACCTCCTCCTCCCAGGGCGTTGCTAGGCCTGGGTGCCACGTAGGCAAGAGAGTCAGAATGTCAGGAATGGAGCTAGTGCTCTTCATGCCAAGCACAGAACTGTTAAGCTGTTCCGTAAGATCCCAGGAGCCAGGCAGCTGTCTGGCACCAGCCTGAAGCCCCACCACAACCCAGGTAAGAACGCTTCTCAAAGAGGAGCCCAGCTACTGAGGAAATCCGAGTGAGGCCTTGAGTTCCCAGGCTACTCATCATAGGTGTGAGAGAGACTTCATGAGTTTTAGTTGGGCTTCCTTCAGAATTGCTTCCTTTTAATTCTTTAATTAAAAATGCATTTCTCCAAAGGAAACACAAATTAATGTCAATTTGTATTTCTACAGCTCTTCTGTCGGATGTGACCAGCTGTGACGCCTCCCAAGCCAGTGGTGGGTTCCTTGCACAGATGAGCTCAAAGGCAGTCAGGGGACACTGGCCCATGCCCAGTGTGCGGCATCTCAACAACCTGTCCCTGCCTCAAGCCATAGGGATACACTGTGTCACTAGCTGAGAGAGGAAAGCGGTGGGGCGTCCATGCGTTACCTTTTGCAAGGGGAACTTCAAAGCCACCCTCTGAAGTCCAGAGGGAGAAAAAAGGGCCCGGAGATACTGTCCCCACCCCTATGCAGAGGGAAAGGGTCACGTGCCGCTCTTCGGGGTTCCAAGCCGAGGCTTTGCAACCAAATATCAAATTCTAGGAGTCTTGAAAAGTACTTCAGTTTCCAGTTACGAATCTTTTCACCTGAGTACTTGTTTGGCAGAACCGAGAGATTCTGCAAAAGTGCAACAAGTAAAATTTAGCCCCAGAATCAGACGAGCTGAACTTGTCCATCCAGAAGCTCCTCTTTTAACGCTCAGCGTGGTGCTTGTGAACCCCCTGACCTGCTTCTCCGGTTCATCTGATTTGCTCCTGTCTCTGAACTTCGCTGAAATCGACTCGAACTAGGCTGGAGGCTCACCCCCAAAGCGCTCCACCAAGAACCCGCAGTGACTCTAGATCTTTAAGGAGTTTCCAGCTCAGACCCCGCAAGAGCATGTCTTACAAAAAAGAGAAAGTCTCAAACCCAGGAGTCTGGGAGGACCCGGCCGCCTATGCCCACCCCGACCACGCGGCCGCAATCCCCCGCGGGACACGCACATACCTGGAGCAGAGGCCGGCAAGTGGACGCGCCACGTCTAGATCTCGGCGCGCACCGCCTCCGGCCCTTTATACCGCGCTCCCCCCTCCCCCTCGAAGTAGCCACGTCCGAGCGGCGGGACCTGGGCTGGGAGCCAACAAAGGTCCGCGAGGGTGTCCAGGGGGAGGCAGCCCCCGAAAGTCCAGGCTCAGGCGCACTCCCACCCGGGAGGCCGTAGTGGGGTTTTGGGGGGTGCAGAGGCGCCCTAGGCTCGGAGGGGGTCCAGTCTGGGGAAGGGGCGGTGTAGGGGGTGGGGCCTGGGAGGTCAGGCGCCGGGTGAGCGCTCGGGTTTCACTCCAGCTGGGAGGGGGCGGAGGAGGCGCGGCGGCGGGGGCGGGGCGGGGGCGGGGCCAGGCCGCCCCGCGCTTCTCGCCTGCTCCCCGCGCCGCTCTACTCGCAGGGAAGGCGGCGCCGGCGGCGGCTGCTGTAGCTGCGCCCGCTCCCTTGCGCTGCCCTCCCGCAGCGGGTGGGCTCCGTGACCCCCGACCGGCCGCGGCCCCTGCCGGGCGGCGGCCACCAGACTTCACCTCCCCTCCGCGAGGACATCCCGGTCCTTGTGGTCCATCCCGGGGGCTTCCCTGCGGAGCTCGTTCGGGCACCCAACTTTGCCTCGTTGCCCGTCGCCCCCACAGTGAAAGAACCTGCTTCACCCCCCGGCCAGCTGCGCTCCAGGGGACCGTGAACCTGCCGCTTAAGTGGCATCCCCCGCCGGGAGCGTAGCAAGTCGGGTGCGGCTCTGGGGAAGTGGAGGGGGCGGTGGCGGTTGCTGCCTCGACTTCCCTCGCCGGGCACTGAAGAGGACACTCAGATCTCTCCGGGGTTCCAGGCGCTGGATGACTGGTACGAGGAGCGCGCATCGCACCTGGTGAGCGACACCTCCCCATCCCTGCGTGGCCGTGGCCGCAACCCCTGCTGTACCGCACTGCTGGGGCCGGGACCCGGGGGCGGCAGTGATCGGAGGGTGGGTCATGTGGATGTTGGGCAGGGTCTGTCATCAGGGTTGAGTGGGGAACCGCGGGTGGTGGGGCGTATAGGATTAGGAGGACTACCATTAGTGGGGAGGTTCTCACAGTGGAGCTAGTGCACTAGCTGGAAGTTTGTGTCCCTGCCTTTGCCGAGGCTCGAGGGTGCAGAGAGGTAAGGAGCGGAAACGACCCCATGGGCGACCACTCGGTGGGCCAGATGGGGCCCTTACCCAACACCCCGGGAAGGTTCTCAGTGGAGGTGTGTGCCCGTATCCCGCGCGCGCCCAGGCATGCATCGACGAGAGCGAAGGGCAGGGGTCCCGTGTCCGGCCCTTTGTGGTCCCACAGCCTTGCCAGCAGTCCGGCTGGGTCAGCTTTTTCTGTTGCAGTTACAGTGGTTTAGCCGCGCGCGTGTGAGAAGCTGGGAGGAAGTGGGATTTGGGCTCAACTCCACCAAGCACTTTGGTTAATGGGTGAGATTGAGGCCGGGAACCACTCACAATGCCGCTGCCAGGATGCAGAGGCCCAGGGAACCGCCTGCCCAGTGGTCTGCAGGCGGGCGAGCCCCTTTCTGTGGGCATCTTTGCGCCCTCTGCGAATTTCGCATCCTCTGCCTCAGGGTTTCGGGGATGGAGTCTGATGTGGGAGCTGGAGGGAACTGGTGCTCCCTAGATGTCCGGGGAAAACACCTCGGAGGAGTAGTATTTGTGGGATCGCTTCCTGCGGCCCGCGTGTGGGTCCTAACAGAGCCAGATCCTGATTCCCCGGGCTTTGGCGGGAAGCGCCTTCACCTCCTCGCCCTTGCCTTGCTTTGTACCTGGATGAGGCTGCTCAGAGTTGGGATTTAACTTTCCTGCGCCTGTGGCGTCCCGGGGACCCCCGGAAGGGGGCGCTGAGAGCGAGCGCTGGAAGAGCGAGAGAGGATGCAGAGAGCAGCGATTAGGTCCTGCCTGGATGAGTGGATGGGGGTCCCAGTCAGCAAACAGCAGGACCATGCAGATCTTGCAATAATTTCATAGGGGTGGAGGGTGGCGGCAGCTGATCCGTGGGCCAGAGGGAGCTGTCAGCGTTCCTAGAAGAAGGGACAGGAAAGGTGGTTGCCAAACATAAGTCCTTTAAATAGAAAGGTTCCTTCCAGAGACAAACACATACTACTGCAAACTCTTCCTGTCTGTGCATCTGTTTTCCTCCCTGTGACGATTGTCTACTCAGGAAAAAAAAAATCGAAATTGAGTGAAGGTAATGTGATTTATGTTTAATACTGACATAAAGTTCTGCTTCTCAGGAGATCATTAGTTAAAATGCCAGGAGTTACAGATGATTGTTGTAGCTTGTTTTTAAGGAAAACAATCGTATATCACCATTAGCGTCTCCAGAAGAGCTCTGTCATCACGGCCAAGTTTGGGAACAGGAGATATATTATATAGTTAGCCTCTCCTAAGGAGGCACAGAAAGACAAAAACAGACTTTACTAGGTAAGATTTTTAACACCTAATTAGCACTGCTAAATTAATTGCTAACTAATGCTAGTTTCATTATTGAACAGAGGGTAATGTTTATCATGTACTATTTTGAATGACCAGTTCACAATTTCAGTTCAAGCAGTAATAGCGTAAGTTGTATATCACTTAAATAACTTTTCTGGTTGCTGATTTTGTTTACCACAGAGGAAACATGGATTTTTTTTTCTGCCAAAGATTTTTATCCATGTTTGTTTTTAATGAAAAGCAGTCCATAATGTAACTGTTTGGGTCACTGAAACACAGATTTCATTTTGCTTGAGTTTCTCTCTTGAAAACTTTGCCACAAAGTAACAGCTCCTTCTGGATGTTGCAGCACACAGTGGGTGGATGGCACCGTGGGGAGGGGGGATGAACTAGTACCTGCTTTTGCATGTGTTTAGCCTGTTTATACACTTTTCTAAATAGGGTGAGGATGGATGATACTGATCACTTTATGCCTTTTAGGAATTGTGCTAACTTATTTGATGGTTTTAATGGCAAACAGCTGCGAGATCCCTGCTGAGAGCAAAGACTTTGGTCTCCTGGGTGGTCAAACTTGTCTCTGTCCAAAAGACGTTGTTTTGAGATGTTCAGAATTTGCTAATAATAAGCCTGTGTTCTTCACTGCCCTTTTTAAAAAAAATTATTTGTTTGCCATTTCTGGATAGAATGAAACATAGGAACATATAGTGTGGTGGCTGTGGGACCCTAGCGAATGCATACATATTCACAGAGATTTTGCCTTAAGTTTTAGAGAGTTCGTGGTCCTTCTGAAGTCCTGCCCATGGTCTTGCAGTAAGAAATCTTGCTTCGCAGTCACTTTAGGCTCTTGATCAGGGACACATATTAAAATTAAGAAACTTTTCTCTCTGTTGTATGCTAATTGCTCAAAATAACAGATGCCAGCTCCTTGAGATGTCAGATGTTCTTGATATTAGAGAGAGCTGCTCAACCGAACCATTAAATTGTTTTTCATTAACTTGGCGATTATTTTTAATGATTCCTTTTTTTGGGGTTGTAAATCATTGAAATTAAGGCTTTGCTTCTGATACACATTAGTGTCTAGCCAAAGGTATAAAGGCATTCCATCACATAAACAAGTAATCATGAACTCTAGAGTTAACTAAGATTGGAAACTAATCCTTAAGAAGAGGTTTGGATTACAAATCATATGGTTTGCAGGATAGAACAAATCAATCAGTTTGTAGTATGTCCCAGTCAAGGAATCCAGTTCTGTAGGAGTGTGTGTACAGTGTAAGGGAAAAGTGGCCCCACACCCTGTGGTAACTTCTTCATAATTCTTGATTCTACAGTTATACCAAATTTGTCTTAAAATGCTTCTGACATTGTTGCTCTAGTTACTTAGATAAAGTGCTTAGGGTATAATTGTAAACCAAGGGACACGTTTTTATGTTTAGTGTTAAATAATTTTAAAATGTAATTTACAGTATCACATTGAGCTATACCTGCATGCAAAGTGTGTGAGACCTCGTCCATTTCTGCCTACTTGTATCTTTGTGCAACTTTAGACAGAGAAAGTGAACCTTTTTCTTGAGTCCTCAGATGACTATGTATATATGTTTTAAGTTGTTTACGTTATCTTTATGTACTCTTGTAATATAGACATTTTCACATATGTTCCCAGCAACCTTTTAATGTTGAAATGAAGAAGTTTTGTTGAAAATTAGTCTTTCTCACTCTCCCGCCTGCTGCAGAAATGACCTGCTACAAACAGGGCGAGACCTGCAGTCTCTTATTCCTGCACAAGGTTGTTGCATCCTAAAGATAAATTCAACAGGTGAGGAATAGCTCATTGGCAAGTAGAATGAAGAAGAAACTTTTGGTATGCTTGATAAATATGTCATTTATTTCTTTGATATATTTGTCAGGTCCTGGTTAGCTGATATGTAAAATCAATTTCTAACAGCAAGAAAAGGAAAAAAACCATTTAAGCACTTAGAATATACATAGATAGTCTTTTCACTTTCAGTGAACCTACCCAAAATTTGTTTTGATTCAGAATTTAAGCCAAATAGAACAAAGCAAATGAAAATTTGATCCAAGAGAAGGTAGTGTATATAAGTGATCTATTATAAAGAGCATTACTCTTTGTCATCTGAAGGTTCAGGGCTAAGAAACCTGGCTCTGAATGCCACAGAATATTTTGAAGCCAGGCAACTTCAAAGAGAAGTTATATTTCACCTGGGGCATGACATTTAAAACAGGATTAACCCAACAGTGGGCTCAAAAAAACAGAACATTTTTCTCAAAAGAGTTACTGTTGTCTTTTTAAAAAGTCCCCTCTTTTGGTCCAAGATTAATGGTTATTTGATGAGAGCAAAGATGACACTTTATTTCCCTTTTCTAAGTTTTAAAATATACTGGCAAAGTACTACTGCATTTGAAAAAAATCATTTCATTCTTTCTTTTTCACCTTATATACTAAAGTTGGTTTTCTGAGTAATATTGAAAAACACTATCTTTCAAAAGAATAGTTTTTTTAAAAAGCCATGAATTTCTTTTATTTCTGGAAGGCCATGAACCTACTAATCTTTTATCTTCTCATCTTTCATTCATTATCTGTCATTGTATCTCTGTGGAATTGGCTAGCCTAGAATTCATGCAGAATGATGAGGAAGTATACACTGGAACGATTTTATTTCATGCTGCATTTTTATGTACATTTGAGAGTAGATCACATTACTGTTACAGGTAATTCAATTACAGATATGTATGATCAGTAACCAGGAGAGTGATGCTATCACTGTGCTGGGGAAATACTGTATTTGCTGGGATGTGAAATTAAGTAAGTTCTAGGCAAGTGACAATCAGGATTGAGCAAGGACAAATTATTCACAGGAAATAGAGCCTCTTTTCAATCACTTCAAATCCACATAACATTTGGCAACGATATATGAGGTGCAGTGCCAAGGAAAAGTCAAGAAAAACTCTGCTGAGCAGTTTCCTGTGAGTTGTCTCATTTTGCATAAACTGAGTCCAGATAAAATTCCACACAAAGAACTATGCTTCTTGTAAAACAAACAAACAAACAAACAAACAAACAAACAAACAAACAAAAATACCCCGTGGAGATGAGGCATGTTTTGGAAGGGGCTTCCCAGACTGCTCTCCAGCCTGCTGTGGAGTGGACACACCGGAGGCCAGGGACGTGTATTGGTGGACATCCTGCAGCCAGACAGATTCGAGAATCACCACTGGCTTCTGCGATTTCTTTTACAGGACTGAGATTTAGATCCGCCATAAAACTTTACCAATTGTAAAGCGGAGAACATTGTTTGTGACTGGCGGCATAAAGCAAAATGAATCGCTGTGGATGTTAAACTTCCTTTGTCCAGCAGAAATTGCAATGAAGCCGTCGCTCATGCCTGTTAGCGCCCAACTATGAATTAAAGAAGGATTTGTTTCTGCGATGTCTGTCTTGTAAATGCCTCTGTTTTCTAGCTGTGGATTTGTCTTTAAGAAAATTAGTGCTAGGAAGCTGGGTAGAATAAATACCAGGAGTCCACAGTCACTAGAGCCTGGAGAGGCCTCCTCCCCGAATGAAGCATTTTCAGTCCACGGAGTGTCCTCAGGGGACAGGTCTGCCCACTGCGCTGGAGACGGGTCAGCAGTGGTACCCAAGTTCCTGGCTAGAGTTAGGCAGCTGGAGAGGGGTGGTGTGGGCAGCAGCAGTTGACTGTGGCGTAACTGTCTCTGTGTGACTCAGGGGTGTCAGTCAGAAGTCCTGTGAGGTGCCTGCCCAGAGTTTGTGGGTGGAACATGTGGGTGAACTTGGACATGGCCAGGTGTCAGGGGTGGGTCAGAATCCGTGTGTGCATGGGGTCTGTAGGGCCTTATAGAAACAGGGCCTGAAAAGATAAGGGGGACACGGAGATGCAAAGCCTGGCAGGACTTTTCTACAAGACTGGCTAGGATGTTTGGTTATCAGGGTGGGGCCTTGGGAATGATGACACAGAACACATCACGATGTGGAGAACAGGGGGAGAAACAGCGGGACAGAGGTCTCTAAATTTGGATGTCAGGAGAGAATTGAACTAGCAGGACTACTGTGAGTATGTGTTTAGGATGGTCCTTAGACCAGAGACCTGGAATGGAGACTGGATTGGTTCCGTGAGGAGGGGATGGCACTGTGCCCCTGAGGCTGCGGCATAAGAGTTGTGTGGCACCGTGGTTCCCTGACCTGACTTGGCCTGGTCGCTGTTCCTCACTCCCGACTCCAGCTCCTTTGGTCCCCTTCCCAGCATTTGTGTGTTCTCTTCTTTCTGCCTGGGAGACTCTCCGCTGTCCTCGATGGCTCCCTGCTTCCAGATCTCACTGCTTCCAAGGTACCCCCAAATCACACTGTCTGAAATACCATTGCCTTTCTCCTCTCTTCCTTCAACCTCTTTTTTTCTTCATAGCATTTTGTACTATTTATTTCTCGAGGGCTTTCACCAATAGAGAACTGAGCTTAGGAGATAGACGAGATTGTCGTTTGTGTCTCTGGTGCTCGACAGTGCCTGGCGCACATGCTGCCCTCAGTCCATGTGTGATGAGCAAATGGATCAATAAATGCCACTGTATAGTGCATAAACGGTACAGACCGCACTGCAGCATCCTAGATAAAGAACTGTGGCTAGGGAAGCTAAACACTAATTATATTTTTATGTGGAGCAAAATGTTTCAAAAGCCCCCAAACTGATTTATTAGCCTACTCTCAAAATACAAACGTCTTTGTAAGCCAAGGACTATATATACTTCATATATCCTCATTCAGGGCCATTTGCACAGTAAGTAAATGCTTGTTAAGTGAATTGATGACCTTGCTTGACTTAGAAATTAGCATAAAAGCACTTTATGTGTGTTAGAACTTTTTATGTATATTCAATCATAAAAGAATTGAAATTCAGGGGCATTGTCTTAGTTAAAACAGCATCCTCCATTCCTTGGTCCCCTTGCACAAAAATTCCAGGGAACATATGGTATCCTTACTACATATTTTCACATGTTGCAGAGATTTAAAAAATACTGGAGTATTTTTGAAATACGGCAGGCTCTCCTAATTTATTCCTGAGATTAGGCCAATAAGCCTTGTCACTTAGTTGGATTTATAGGTTTAATAAGCTGAAACAGATGAGTGGATAAACACAATGTGGTATAGCCATACAATGGACTACTATTCAGCAATAAAATGAGCTCTTGATCTATGCTGCAATATGTGTGAACTTTAAGACATCATGTGAAGGAAGCCAGTCACAAAAGGCCATGTATCCTGTGGTTTCATTTATATGGAATGTCTAGAAAAGTAAACCCATACACTAGATTCTTGGTAGCCTGGGGCTTGGGGTAGGAACTGGGCACTGCAAATGGGTGGGCCGGCCTTTTGCGGATGATGGAAATGTTCTCATCACTGGGTTCTGGAGGTGATCATGCAACTCTACACTTAAAAAATCATTGACTTGTGCACTTATAATGAGCAAATTTTATGGGATATAACTTATATCTCAATAAAGTTGTTAAAAATTAATCTGGGGCATAACCTCAAAAGATAGAGCGCATTAAACCGCCCATAGCCTAGCCAAAGTCTGCTGCCGTTTCTGGGAACTGTAGTCTGTGTTTCCATGGTTGTCGCAGCCTGGTGCTGAGGCCACCGGATGCTCAGATGACCGTGTTTCTTTGATGCTGAGGAAGTATGTCAGAGCTGGATCTCTGTCAGGAAAACAGGCAAATGCAAGTTGTTTCCAGATGAGACCACATTACTGAGTTTAATCAGTGCATTAAACTAACCAGCCAACCTAGCTGCCCTGAATTTGGTTCACCCTAATTCCCTGTCATCTGTTAGAGAGTACTTCTCTTCTGCCACTTTTGTTGTTGCAGAGCTCAGGGGGACATAGTTGAAAATAATCTCCTGGTCTTGTTAGGGCTTCGGAGTGTTGCTTTCTTCACCAAATGATGCTGCTCTCCTGTGGGAGGGAAAGTCCACCGTGTCTGCTTCTGTGTCCTTGTACACTGTCTTAGCAGACCGTTGGTCTCAGCAGGTGAGGTGGGTGACTTTAAACAGCCAGACCCAGAGGCAGAATGCGGATTTTTAAATGCCCAGAGCCTGAGTAGTTAAAGGGGAGTGTGCTCATTTTCTGCCTTACTAGAAGAGTCATAAAATCACCCCTAGCTTTTTTGACTCTGCTTTGGCATGTTTTGCAGTTCAAGTACAAGATGAAATGAGGTTGTGGGTAGAGATGCTTATGAATTGCCTGTAATTGCCTTGCTCTTTGAGTGCTGTCTCTGGGTAGAAGTGTGTCTTTAGTTCTCCCCTCTTGTTTGTTTATTGCTACCTCCATCTGTTCAGTGTGTTCAAACCCTCTCTGCCTCCTGCCCCGAGGGTTCCTCAGCTCTCTTCTGGCACCATGCTCTCCCCACACCAGTTGGTTTCCACATGGTGACTTTCCGTGGGAGTGTGTACTTTGGCACAGAAGCCCCGAGCTCCAGATACCCCACCCCCCTTGGCCTCCAGGAGCTGGCTGAGACCCGCCAGCCTTCATAGTGCTCATGCATCTCCCCGTTAGTAATAAAGTATTTCTGATCCAGCCTCGAGATGTTTCCAGCAAGCATTTTTGACGACGTCTAAGTTCTTCAGCACTTGTGTGCAGAATTCAGTAGTTGCATGCAAAAATTGAGACTGACAGTTTAAGTCCTTGTGTAACAGTTTTTTGAGCACTTAAATATGTAATTTTGAAGAAGCATGTTCTGAATTTGCTTCCTCCCAAACTTGCCACATGACTTAGACACAAATTAAGAGTAAAATTTATACAATGACTGTTTTTCTATTACCCATCCTAAATTATTACTCACCCTTGGTGAGTGGTTAGGTGTTATTTATGAGATTGCATTAATATTTCCTTCTGCATATTAGATGGTTTAAAAGTGACATTTTTACTTTTGATATCACTTTTGATAGTTTAATTGGTCAGTAAATGTTTAGGTTGTTTTTATTTGTGTGTGTATATGTGTGTTTGTGGTTTTGTCTTGTTTTCTTTATCTTTTTGATGAGATTTCAATGAGAACTAGTTAGGCAACTAGTTAGGCATTCTACTAAACAGACCGACTGGTTATACAATTAGAGAAATTTCCATGTTTCCAGCCCATATATTTGGTTTCGAAATATAAGGAGTAAGAACATTGTACAATTTTCTCTGGTTTTAAGACCTCTTTTAGAATAATTGTTGATTTGTATTGGATCCGATAGCTGGAGTTGATCATAATTAAAGTAACACATAGTATTATATACAGAATTATTGAAGACATTGTCCTCAGTGGGGAAAATGTATTAGACTATTACTTTAAATGATTTCTAGTTTTTTCTAACCATTCCTTTTCTGGAAAGCATCCAAGTGTTAACATTACATACTGCTTTTGGACACTCTAAAATGTATAGGGTTCTTTTTTTAAAAAAGATTTTATTTACTTATTTTTAGAGAGGAGGAAGGGGAGGGAGAAGGAAAGGGAGAGAAACATCAGTGTGTTCCTCTCACGCCCCCACTACTGGGGGCCTGGCTCACAACCCACGCATGTGCCCCGACTGGGTATCGAACCAATGATTCTTTGGTTCACAGACCAGCACTCAGTCTACTGAGCCACACTAGCCAGGGCCAAAACGTGTGGGATTCTAACACGGGAAGAGCTGGAATGTTGACTGTGTAGTCTGGAGGGCTGATGCGTACAGTCTGGTCCCCTGCTGGCGCTTCCTCACCTCTTGTTGCTGCTCTAAAATTAAAAACTGGAGGATCTTTGACAATATGTCAGTGAAGGAAAATTCCTCTGAAGTTTGAGCTGGGAATTAAACACTTTATTTATTTAAATTTAATATTTCGGGGCTGTAAATACAGGAGAAAGGTCATTGCCCTGGTTGGTGTGGCTCAGTGGGTTGAGCACTGGTCTGTGAACCAAAAGGTCACAAGTTTGATTCCCCATCAGGGCACATGCCTGGGTTGTGGGGCCAGGTCTGTGGTTGGGGGTGTGTGAGAGGCAACCAATTGATGTTTCTCTCCTCTTTCTCCCTCCCTTCTCCTAAAAATAAATAAATAAAGTCTTTTTTAGAAAAAATCATGTTTTAGAGTAAGAGTCTAGTGCCCAGATACTGAACTCTTGCTCAAAGGAAAGTGACCAGATGTCCGACGTGGAAAGGAGATTTCCTGTCCTTTCTGATAAGGTGGCTCCTCACATATCCCGGGATGACTTTCCCCCATATCTGAGGATTCTTCATTCCTCCCTCCTTATCTTAGTCTCCTCTGGTTGGTTTCTCTGCTGATCCAGCAGTCTTTTAATTATCACGTTCCTCCTTCGCTGCACAGTTCTGAGTCAGGCTGAGCTCCACATGACTTCTAACTGACCCTGTATGTCTAATAAGACCCATCTCGCTCCCTTTCCTTTCCCTTTTCTGATTCAGTGTCCTCCGCCACGTAAAAGGGAGTTGTCTGCCTTTGCATCTGTGTCTGACACTGTCTGGATCTCCGGTACCTGGCTCTTCACTGTGGAGACTCAGAGCTGTTTTTCGTACGACAGGGACTGCTGTGGACATGTTCTTGTGCCCCATACTTGTTGCTGGGCTGCTTCTGTTGGTGCATACAGATCCAGACCTCATCTAGGTCAGTTCTGAGCATGACAGGAATGTGATGGCTATTTAGTTACATCTCAACATTTGCTTCACATTTGATGGTGCTCTCAAGCATGCATGTGCTTCTGAGGAGAGAGCCACTTGTCACAAGGCAGTAGGATCCCTTCATTCCTCAGTCTTGCCTCATGATGGGAAAGAGCTGAAGCATTGGGGCTGTGGCTCTCGAGACCCTTCCTTCTCTCCAACTTCACATCACTCCCACTTCCTTGGTGCTTGGTTGCACCACAAAGGTGGTGCTGGGCAGGTGGGGATACCTGAATCCAGGTTCTTCAGATGGAAATAGTTCTCATGTACTTATCCACCCTTGTTGCTTTTTTTTTTACAATGCACATCTCAAACTAATGTTTTTTTTTCCTACAACTTTCTCTACCAAAATGCAACCTTGAATGTAAATGACGCAGTGGTGGTGGTGAGGATGGGAGGGGGGTGGGGCGCTGCCAGTCCTCACAGCACATGCTGGCTGTCAAGGCTTTCAAAGCAGACTCCAGAATCAGACCTGGAACCAGATTTACTCTCCATCTGCCAGCAGTGATGGAATTCCTAGGTCCTGTTACCAGCTTGTGAAAAGAAATCATTCATGAAACTGCAAGCTGGTAAGGTTTGCAAAGATTCATTCACTCGCAAGCTCAGCCTGCAAATATTATTTAGCTTTGAACATTTTTCTCCAGTCCCAGCACCTGCTGAGTTTCCATCTCATTGAGGCTTATCATAGTACAGAAGAAAGTTCTTGAAGCTTCACAGTGGGGATCTCAGGGGACACGTGCCAGAGATGATGTCACAGAAGGACCTTCCGGAAGGCATCCCACACCTCACCCCAATCCAAGAATCTGTGTCATGAGGTCCCATCTCTAGCACTTCATGGAGTAAATGTAAGTGCTTGGACTTGAGTTGCTAAGGTTCTAAACCACAGTTAGAACAAGAGAGGGGAACTTACGGACATCCTTCATAGTGCTCAGATACCTGTCCATTCAAATACCGTGAAAACATTTTTAAAAAGAGTGTCTTATCTGTTGACGAATGAATTGTTTATTGAGGTAAACTTAAGGAAATTTATGATTTGAAGTTGGATCATGTCCAGAGGGGAGATTGACTCAACCAACATGGAGAAGATAATACAGAGAGTAATGCCCTTAGCTTTGGGTTTGGGAAGAAGGGTATTTCCCATGGTCCAGATAGTATTTAAAAGGGACTTTAAAAAAATCATAGAATGGAAATTATAACAGAAAAGCTCCACACTGCAGGTTCAAACACAGTTTATAAGTGTATTGCATTTCTCTGTCTGGTTGGTAGAGGGGAGGTGTAGAGGCTTTGGAGTGAGTTTGGGAAGGGGAACAACTGTTAAACATTCTTCATTTGGTCTTTGTGACCCTGAGAATCCCTTCACAATCTTTTAGAAAATCTTTTTCTTCTAGTGGCCAGTTGCTTTGCCCTTTTCTTTGGAGGAGGAAAATCATCGTGACTCAGCCAGTGAGTAGAGGAGAGACTCAGTAAGGGGCGGGTCTTGATTCATAATTGTCCGGAGGGTCGCCCACACACTGTCCAGATCCTGGTCACCATGAAGGAGGTGCGCAGAAAGGAAAGGATCACCCTGAACAATGGAGACCCCTCTGAGCTCCAGAGAATGCCGGTTCCATTTAGTCTTTTTGTTTGTTTGTTTTTCCTTTTAATTTAAGGCCACTCTGGTTTCTTCTGTCCTCCTTCTGTGCCTGAGACAGCGGGCGTTACCTGTAAAAGCAGTCACAGTTCCCTCCCTCCCCACAAGCAAGCCTGTGATCTGCAGGTGAGAGTTGTCTTGGGGTATGGTGACACAGTTTGGCGTGGTGCATAGTCCCGTGGACGGGCACCCTGGCCTCCTGCCCCTCATGGTGGGTGCTAGTGTGCCCCATAAAACCTGGCTACGAATTCACCCCCAACAACCTGTAATCAAGTCTCTTTAATTAATGGTGTTAGCGTGTGAACTTTGATGCCATTTTGGATTTGCTACTAAAGGCCTTTCAGTGGGCTTTTTATTTGTTCTTTGAAGAATTGGTTTTGGGACCCAGATTTCTTGCCTTGAGTTTGTTGAGTGGGAAGAAGGGTTGTGATCAGAGGCTTGGCAGCCGTTCTGAAGAGGCCTGGACCAAGGACACCACTAGTGAATGGCTCAGGTTGGGGACTGATGTGAGAGGCCTGCAGGGCTTAGTGGCCTTGGTGGGTCTCTCTTTAGTCGCACTTCTGAGTGAACGCAGGGCTGGCCACCAGGCTCACTGAGGCCTGCAGGGCCAAACTGATGGAAATGAATCAGATGCACATCGGGGCAGGCCACTTCCTGGAGAGTATATGGGGTTGCTCATGGTGATCTTGACTCTTCTCCAGGAAAAAGTTACCCAGTTTTTTAAAACCTGCCAGTTGGGATAAATGTTGACTTTGACAGTTAGCCATTTTGCCTAATAATGGCAGTGTGACCCAAATATATCACATTTTCTGTCAGATATTTAAAAAGACCCTATGAAGGGGGCTGTCGGTGCTAGCAAAATCCACGTCTTGTGTCTTTCCAAATGTGGGAAGGAAAGGTTTTGTAGGTACATTCTATAAAAGAGTTTGGCATTAGACTTCTAAGAATTGGTAGGCAGCTAAATGAATTCATATAAAGAAATAATTAGAGGTACATATAAAACTCGTAAAATACACGTTTGAAATGTTTGGCTTTTTTGAGCAATGGGGAAATTGTCAGCCATTTCCTGTCCCCGTATTAGCTTCCAAATGATTAATTGGGTTTATTTAATTAACTGCTCCACATTTAGTGGAGTGGAGACCCAGGGTTTTTCTGAAAGAATATTGTTTTCTATTAATCTACAGTCTACCACATGGCTTGTTTGTACTTAAAGGAAAGACATTCAAATATGTATTAACAATCTTCTAAAAATCATTTACTGTTAGTTCTGAAGTGAAAAGTCTATTTAGAAAAATCTTACAGATAGTTTCAAAAATCCCGTGTCATGAAATTCTGCATCTTTACTGCATTTCACGCAAACAAGCCAGGTTTGAGACTGGAAGCTCTGTTCTGTTGCTGCCACAGTGACTTGAAATGTTTGGAGGGGCAGCTGAACTATTTTTAACAAGTGCAAATGTATCCTGAGGTGGCCCATTTCCAATGATCCAAAATTAGTCCTGGGATCTTGGACACCACAGTGTCAAGCTCTCGGACGATTAGCATGCTTAACATCTTTGAATTTGTCAGCGTGAATCTAATACCGGGATTGATGGCTTTGGCCAAAGAATACATAATTGTTTGGAGAAAACAAAAGAATAATCTCGTTGTGAACAAACAGTTCAGAATTTGCAGAACTAGGTGCTGACAAGGCGGGTGCTGAATAAAATTGGGAGCACTTCTAAGTGATTGGAAGATGTCAGTCTCTTGGGGATGAGGACAGTGTAACACCTAAAAGGGACATTTTAATTTCATTGGTAGGGGCGTAAAGGAGAACAGCTGAGATTTTTCTCCTCCTGTTTTGTTTCCAGGAAAAGAAGGTTAAAGGGGAATTTTGACTGGGCCCCAAGGGCAGGACGGGCGTGGTCACCAGAGTGTCCTTTCACCTGTGGAGAACAGGAGAGATAGAGTTACCCTCTCTTCTTACCATGTTGCTCCAGTCGTCCTGCAGGCAAATGACCAGTTTGCTCTGAAAGAATCGTATTTACTGTTGCCCACGTCTCCAGAAACACTTCATTGTTCAATACATGTGAAGCATGCAGTTGTCCTTTGCAGGGCTCATTGATTACCAGTTCTCCCTAAGGTTTTGTGTTTGCTTGTAAATTAATCCACAGTTTATAACAGGGTGGGCTAATCTTTAATAGCTTTATTCTGACAAACCCTGTACGTTGTCTTAAGTGCTAATTCAAAGCGCCATGGCCGACAGGAGGTAGATCTGATTCAGAGGAAGGGACACATGCACTTGGTTGAATTATCGAGTTTTGTTTGTTGAATGTTGACTGCCTCCAGGTTGATGTCACCATTCCACAGGATGCCAGGATTTGGAAGCCGCTACCGAGACTGACCACTGTGTCCCTGTCTCCAGGCAGGGCCTTTTCTGCGTGCTCAGAGGTGGTGATCTGTTCTCTTCAAAGGGGGCTTATGTAGGGCCACCATTATAACAGGGGCCATTTGTTTTACCCTAGTCCATCTCCAGGGGTGCCCCAGGGTGAAGGGTAGCATTCAGCCAACCAAGAAGTGTTTACCAGAAACTTCCTCTGTGCCAGACCACAGTCCCTGCCCTGAGAATACAGCGTGTGGAGGGAAGAGGTGGTGTCTGTTTTCCAGAGGGATGTCCCTCGTCTTGGTGCGGATGGCATTTTTCTCCATTTTCCACAACCCAGACAGATGTGTCAGGTGCAGCCAAGCACCTAGGATTCCCTCGAGCCTCGAGCCAGGATGACGGAGCTGGCAGGTGGGAGGAAGAGGGCGCATGTGAACAGTCGGGAATGTTGTTCAGTTTCCTCGCCCTGGCAGAGCAGCTTTACCTGCTGGGGTGAAAGGGAGTGGTGGTGGACATTTGGAAGGTGCGCGCATGCCCCACTGGCACAGACAGACACATGGTTGGTACTCTGACCCTTGGCTCTACAAGGGGGACCCTCCACTCACTGTCCACAGCCGCACACATCAGAGCACATGTGCCAGGATAGGTTGTCTTCAGAGGTGTTTTTCTACCAGGAGGCAGGGCCTGAAAAGCAGAAATGACTTCAAGATTGAGAAGAAAAAAGATTGAATGTTCTAGGCTCCCTTTTCAGGATCTTAGGGGAGTTTGTACTCCCTTGTGGGTTCACTGAGGAGCCCTTCCTTGTCAGGGAGCTGGACGCCAAGACCACCGTATGACGAACTCACTGTTTTGCATGGCCCAAAATATGCGCTGTTTCTTGGTGTTCTTTAGGGACAAAAATTGAATAATCCATCTTTGTTGCAGGGCAGTCTTTTCCAGTGTCTCGTGCACTGTGCCATTGAGATGAAGAAAGAAAGCCGACCTTTCCTGACATTGTAGAGCCTCAGGATGTGAAAAGGAGGATTGGAGCAGAGTCAGATAACCAAGATGCTCAGCACCCCTCCTGCCCCGCCTTCCCTGTTCAGGCCTGCGCTTTCCTGCCTCTCAGCTGTCACCTTAGCATGCAGTCTGGCTGTGTGTGGACATGCATTTTTAGAATGATTCCAAGAGTCTACTTAGACTGTGTGCTTCTGCAGAAGGGTCATTTCTCCACTTTTTAAGCCCCTCTGTGAATCCGAAGCACTGACTGTATCCAAGCTGAACCATTCTCAGTGGGATACCTGACGTCAGAAGGACAAAGACTATTTCAGAGTTGTGTGCAAAAGGCCCTGCCAGTTCATTGTCTCTCATGGTGTAGTTGTTTGAACCATAAGCAACTCACTTCCATTCTGTTTTTTTCCCTTTGCCCTTTTACTTAAACCTGAAAGAGGCACACCTTGTTTTGGGATTAATTTTAACAAACATTTTTGAAAGAAAAGGATATTATAAATGGGGGTTTCATCTGTGTGTGTGCACCAAGGGGGTAGTGTTTGGGACTTGAAGAGTTTATAAATGATGTGTGTCGTTTCCTCCTGGCTGTTCAATTCGGATTCTGTGTTTACGTTATGATAACCCATCAAGTCCTCTGCAGCCGTGAGCACCTTTGCACCTAAAAATGCCTCTGTGAGTCTAAAGGGGGCATCTGAACTGTCCCTTCATCCCCTGCAGCCCTGTGAGAGTGCTTTCATTTTTCTTTTTTAAACACAGAATCTATCTCTTTTTTAAAAAAATATTTTTTATTTATTTTTAGAGAGAGGGGAAGGAAATGAGAAAGAGTGAGAGAGAAACATCAATGTGTGGCTGCCTCTCACGTGTCCCCCACTGGGGACCTGGCCTGCAACCCAGGCATGTGCCCTGACTGGGAATCGAACCAGCGACCGTTTGCTTCACAGGCCTGTGCTCAATCTACTGAGCTACATCAGCCAGGGCAGAATCTATCTCTTTATGGGATAACTAACACAGCAAAGAACTGCTGACTCTACTAGTGATCCACATCTCTGGAAACGGCCACTTCCAAGAAAGCCAGGGAGGGCAGAGATCCAAGATGCAGAACAGCAGGGCGTGGGGAGGAGATGCCTCCCACTGGCAGATGCCCCGGAACTAGCAGATGCCCCTGAGCACCAGGCCCTGTCTTCCCAGCTCTCTCCTTGACTTTGCCGTCTCTTCAGAGGTCACATTGGCCATTGAGCCTTTTGGATACTAGATAGAGTCTGTTTGAATGTGACACCTTTAGGGTTTCATGGTGCTTCAATTTCAGATAACTATTCCAAAGACTCCAGTTCTAGCAACCTGAGGGAGTGCATGAGCAGTGAGTATCTGAGCACTGAAGTAGAAAAAGAGAGCTTGGCAATACATCAGGTTGCCAAAAAGAACTTTTACTTCACAAATTAACCCCTGTCTTCCTGAAGAGCTTCAAAAAGAGTAGACGGATAAATTAAAACCAACTTCATAGTTACTTTCAAATACATTCGTGGAATTTTATAAGGATTGAAATGCCAAGAGGAGTCCAGTATTTGAAAGCAAGTTACTAGTTTATTATGTGAAAACAAATATAATTCTAGCACCAGTTCAGTGAATGTCTTAATAGTGTTGGTAGAGACCTTTAGGTCAGTGTCTGAAATATTCCTAGTATAAAGAGCTTACATGTTTTATTTTGTTTTAATTGAACTTTATTAGCTGTAATTTTGGTTCAGTAGCTTACTGTGAAATAAAGTCCACAGTCCTATATCCTGAAGCCCTTGGGAGGAGCTGGCGGCTGGTGGTGGAGGAGGTGGGGAGGAGTGAGCGCTCAGCTTCCCTGGCGGCCTCCTGGGGCTGGCCCAGCGGCATCCTGACCTCTGGGAAAGGTGGTGACAAGCTTGGCAGCCTGAGAGAAGGCCGCGAGGACTTTTGCTTCATTATGTGGGGCGGAAATGATGCGAGGCAAAGCTGGCACACTGAGGGAGGAAGCTCTTCTCACCCAGGGCCTGGCTGCCAGCCTTAGATGGTTCTCAGACTGTGATGCAGCCGACAGCTGGTTGTGCTTGCATGACTGTGGTCACAGCCAGAATCATCTGGACACAGCACCACGGTAGGCTCACAACTCAGAGAAGTCTGCCTTGTGCCCATCTTTATGGGTTTTCCAGAAGTCTCAATACCTGCAAATAAAATTGCCATATCTGATGAAGTACCTTCTGGCAACAAAAGCAAAAATAAACAGTGGGACACTGTCAAACTAACGAGTGATGTCTGGTACACCAAAAGGTCGCAAGTTCAATTTCCAGGTCAGGGCACATGCCAAGGCTGCAGGTTTGATCCCTAGGCGGATGCCTATGGGAGATAATTGATTGGTGTTTTTCTCTCTCAAGGATGTTCCTCCCTCTCTCTTCCTCTCTCTCTAAAACCACTGAATATATCCTTGGGTGAGGATTAAAATATGATAAAATAAAAAGCTTCTACATAGCAAAGGAACCCATCACCAAAATGAAAAGGCAACCTGTGCAATGAGAGAAACTATATTTGCAAATCACATTTCTGATAAGGGGTTAATATCCAAAATATATAAAGAACTCATACAACTCAATAGCAAAAAGCAAAAGAGAACAAGCAATACATTTAAAAATGGGCAAAGGATATGAATAGATAATTTTTCTAAAGAAGACATACAGATGGCCAACAGGGACATAAAAAGATATTCAGCATAGCTAATGCTCAGGGAGATGTAAATTAAAACTGTAATGAGATACTAACCTCACATCTATTGTAGTAACTATCATCAAAAAGACAAGAAATAACGACTGTTGGTGAGCATGTGGAGAAATGGGAAGTCCTGTGCACTGTTGGTGAGATTGTAAACTGCTACAGCTACAGTGGAAAACAGCATGGAAGTTCCTCCAAAAATTGAAAATAGAACTGCCATATGATCTGTTGATTCTAGTTCTTGGAATGTAACTGAAGGAAGCAAAAACACTAACTTGAAAAGATGTCTGCACCTTTATGTTTATTGCAGCATTATTTACACTAGCCAGCATGTGGAAGCAAGCTAAGAGTTCGTAGATTCATGGATAGGTAAAGTAGTTGTGGCATACATGCGTGTGTGTATGTATATGTATATATATAGATTCATGGATAGATCAAGAAGTTGTGTATATATATCAAGGAATATTTTTTAGCCATAAAAGAAGGAAATAGTGTTCATTTAAGACCACGTAGATGGATTTTAAGGACATTATGCTAAATGAAGTAAGTCAGAGAAAGACAAATGATCTTACTTATATGTGTAGTTTTTAAAAAAAGAAACAAGAAAACAGCCCCAACTCATCAATATAGAGAACAGATTGGTAGTTGCCGAAGATGAAGAGTGGGAGGTGGTCAAAATGAGTGAAGTGGTCAAAAAGTACAAACGTCTAGTGTAAAAAAAGAAAAGAGGAAAAAAAGGACTAACGAATCTAATCAGGAAGGCCTGGTGGACTTCTGTATTTGGGTCCTAAAATAGTCTGTAGACTTCTGCCAACGAGGTTAAACTGATTTTGTACCTGGGAATATAGGCAAGCAATGTAGTTCTCTTATTTCCAGCTTTTAATTCACTCACTCTTCTCAAGAAAATGCATCAAAGTGATAAAATCATCTGTTTCCGTGAGCCATTGCTGCGCAGCACATGGTGCCATACCTTCGTGGTAGAAGACAGTACTTGGTTATTCCCTCTCACAGTCCTTCTGGTGGGCTGAGCTGGCTGGGTGGCTCTCCTCGGGTCCGTCACATGTTGCAGTTACATGGTGTCCGGGGCTGATGTCGTCAGAGGCTTCCCAGCTGGATACAGGACGGCTTCCCTTGCAAGGATGGCACCTGAGGGTCTTGCCCTATGGCCTCCCTGTTCTTACATGAAGGCATGTGCTTCTGGAGGCAGGAAATCCAGGTTTTCCGGCCATGGAAAGCCTTCTCCCAGAACTGGCACGATGTCTTTTCTGCTGTTCAGGCAGTCTTAGGGCTTGCACAGATTCAGGGGGTTGGAGAAGTTGAGCGCTGACTGATGGGCAATGCCAAGGGCACGTGCAGGGGAACGTGGGGGAGGGGAGGCTGTCGAGGCCATCTGTGGAATGGGCCATCAGTCACGTCACTCATGTTCAGTGTAGAGCAGTGATTTTCAACTAGTGTACCTCAGCACACTGGCCTGTCACAAGAGGCGCACTGGTGTGCGGCAGGAGTTTTTAAAACATGCAATACCTGACTGTTTAGTCGTTGGGAGCCGACTGACCTCTTTTCCCTTGGATTTCCCAAATGAAAAAATGACAACAGCAACACAGCAATAGCTGTTTGGTGTAAATGAATCAAAATTATACCTACGATTTGCTCAGGTAGGCAAAGAATACATGTTTTTTGTGTGCTGCAGAATTTTAGTGGTTAGTTTATGTGGGCCATGAGATGGAACAAGTTGGAAATCACTGGTGTATTGGAACCAACGAGATAAATGCGAAATCACTTGCTCAGGTGGATAGCGCTCAGCTTCCTTTTTCTAAAGACAGGATTTGGAAGCTAACACATCAGTCCTCAGGAAATGCACCATGCAAATGTCAAACTTACACATTACAAAGTGGGTGATCCTTTTCACTGAGGCAGATTTCTTTTTATGCTACAAGGAAGATTGGTTGCAGAATTTCTTTAAAAATATCAGGGTCTTTTAGAACTTTTCCAGAATGATTTTCAAGGCAGGATAAATGTAGCAGTTATGGGAGTGGGTTTTGGATCGAGGTAGTCAGATTTGTAGCTCATTGTCTACAATTCTAAAATGGTAATAAAAGTAGTTCCTTCCTCCTCTGTGATCATCAGAGGCTGTTAATACATGTAAATTGCCTGCTCCATAGTGAGCACTCAAAATGTTAGCGGGTATTCATGTTGTGACGATTCAAGAATTCCCTTGCTGATTGATGGTGTGGTGTAGCTCCTTCCTTTACTCAAGGGCACATCCCACAGTGACCTCGCTGCAGCTCCTCTGTGAGGTCACCCGCGCAGGGATGCCCACGCAGAGCCCTGGGAGGGAGGTAGGAGGAAAAAGTGGGATTGCTAGAAATAAAAACTGAGATGAGCACTCTTACTTGACTCTACCTGTATCTCTTGACATTAGGAGAAACTAAAGGGAAGGTTATCTGTTTGTGCCAAGTACATTCTGCTTGCCCAGGCGGATGCTGTCGGGTGCTTTCTCCAGTCCAGGGTAGGCTCAGCTGGCCGGCTTCCTCCCACTGGGGAGCCCTGCAGAACATGGAGGAAGCAGGGCTTGTGTCCGGAGGGGACTCAGTGGGCTGGCTGCAGCCCTCCACCCAAGGCCTCAGAACCCATCAGCCACAACCCCCAGCCCCCTTTTTGGCTGTGGAGCCTGGAAAATGCTCCCTCCTCACAGTCCAGCAGGCTTAGGGTGGTAGCTGAGCCACTGTGACTAGCTCTGGCCTTGGCCTCATGTTTCCTCCTCTTTATTAACAGTCCACATTTACACTCTCCTCCAGGTACCCAAGATGCCTGGTAAAGTGTACCTCTGTCTCTCCTGGATCCTGGATACCTTATTCCCAGAATGATTAGTGTTAATATCCATTTTCAGTTGGTTTTGTAATAGCTACTCCTGCCAGCAAAAAGTATGTGAGAAGTTAAGAAATGTATGGCCACCATAATAAAGAGACAACAAGTGCTGGCAAGGATGTGAAGAAAAGGGAACCCTAGTGCACTGTTGGTGGGAATGCAGACTGGTGCAGCCACTGTGAAAAAACAGTATGGAATGTCCTCAAAAAAGTTAAAAAATGAAACTGTCTTTTGACTCAATGATTCCACTATTGGGGATATTCCCTAAGAATCCAAAAACTTCAATTAAAAAGAACCCATGCACCTCTACGTTCATAGCAGTGCTATTTACAACAGCCAAGTGCTGGAAACAGCCTAAGTGCCCATCAGTAAATGAGTGAATTAAAAAACTGTGGTATATTTATACAGTGGACTACCGTGCAGCAGAAAGAAAGAAGGAACTCCTAGCTTTTGTGACAGTATAGATGGAACTGGAGAATATTTTGCTAAGTGAAATAAGGCAGTCAGTGAAAGATAAATACCATATGATCTCACTTACAAGAGCAATCTAATGATCAAAATAGAACCAGGGGCATGGACACATGGAACAGACTGACAGTGGCCAGAAGGGTGGGGGAGGGAGAGGGGGATAAATGGAAAGAAGGGGAAGTGACTAGTCAAAGAATATGTATGAATGACCTATGGACATGGACAATGGTGTGGGGATGGACTGGGAGTAGGGAGTGGGCTGAGTGGGGGAGTCGGAGGGAAAATTGGGACACCTGTAATAGAATAACAAGAACTTAAAAAAAAAAAAGAAATGTATTGCCTTCATTCATGCCAGGAAGGAGCTTCCAAATGCGTGATGTGTTATCTTGAAGTCATTTAGAACCCAGAAGGGTAGGCAGCTTCCCAGCATTTGGGGTGGCTCGGTAGGGCTGAAGCAGATCGTGTGACCAGAAACATGATCTTGGCTGAAACCAGGACCAGAATCCTGGCACTCTGCTCTACCACACCTCACTGGCCACCAGGGAGGATGGGACCAGGGACGTGGACTTGCAGCTTGAAGCCAGGCTGCCCAAGGGCTTCTGGGACCTTCAGCTGCTGATGGCTGTCCGGGAAGAAATCACCTCTAGATTTCTTAACTAAGGCCTTATGGTATTTCTGCTAGAAAATCAGGAGCACCTATGTTTGAGGTCTATCTGTCTGTCTCTCTCTCTCAACTGGGCAGTTCTTGTTTTGCAGGCTAACATCATTACTGGGCAGTGGACTAGTAGTTTACGTAAAGGCACTTGACTATTCTTTGAATTAGTTTTGATAAAATCAGTAAACTGTATTACCCTGGGACAGTTCTCATAAACGTGGTCTAAGATACATTTAATTTTAGATGTATAAACACACAAATTTCTATTTACCCACTAGTTTATACACATGCATCACTCGGCTTTCTAGCTTAATCCTAAACTTAAATGTTTATTAACCGCGAGTTGCTAGTGTGGTTGGGTAATTGTTTTGACTGGAGAGGAGGAGAGGGCTCCTGACTCAGATTCCCCTCTCTCCCCCAGTGTTTATATCTCCTTAGGAAGTATAGCAAGAACTTTGCAACTCAGTGTTCGATACAAGCTTAATAACAGGTCATGTTCTGGGTGAAGTATCTGGTTTATTAATGCGAAAGAAATGCTCATTTTAATATCTTTCTATTTGAAATTACCCCAAATAGGTTTTCAGGTGTTTGAAACTTCCCCTCATTCTTTAAAATATAATTACTTGCAGTAACAAATCTTCATGATATGACCCTACAAAGAGCCGCATAGACACTCTAAATAATATAAATTTTGCTCTAGGTTCAATTATTTTATATCAATAGAACTTAATTTTCCAACAAAGTACTTCTATTATACGTTTGTTCCGACCTTCTGTTGATTCCTGCTTAAACTAAAACAACAGCGTTTCTTAGACTCGAAGGACTGGTGTTCAAGGAAGTTCAGTCTCTGAAAACCACACCAGACTTTTCTCATTCTCATTCCACTTCCCCATGGGGTCTCTGCACAGACAGTTCCTAAAAGCCAGTGGCGGCACTTTGGGATGGCCCACAGACTGGGGTGCTGCTGGCATTTGGGCCCCGGAGGCCAGCACAACCATCATCATCTGTCGTCATCCCGTCATCCCTTGCAGAGTCCTTGTCCCTCTTGCTCAGAATCCAGGTCTTTCCGAAGTCCCAGCTGAAGTCTGGCTCTCAAAGGACACAGTGCCCCGATCCCACCTGCTCCTGATCTTTTGTTGCCTTTATTGTGACCGCCAGTCATTGGATGCAAATATTAGGTTAAAACAAAGGATGACAAAGGTCTCTTGTGAAAATCCCAGTGGTAAGTATTTTAGGCTTGGAGGGCCCCAGGCCTCTGTCCTGACTGCTCAGTTGTGTTGTGGCAGTGTGAACACAGGTAGGGGAGTGGGCACGGCTGTTTTTCGGTAAAAGTTTATTTACACAAGCAGGAGGAAGGCCAGATTTTGGACTCTTGGCTTAAACCATGTAAAATAGCTATTTTTGTAGTTCAAAAATAATCAACTATTGGCAATTGTATATGATTTAAACTATTGTATGCTTTGTTGTACATCTCATTGATATGTTCCTCATTTCCACCCCCAAAACATTTGAATCTCTTTCATTTCCCCATCTTTTTTTTTTCTTGCTTGATTTTGACTTCCCATTATGTAAGTGTAAGTCAGAGCCTTGAATATTTGGGGCGTCCACTTAATATGTATATTTAGTATGTGGCTGAAATGCAGAGCACCAAACTCAAAAACCCTTCACTGTATGAATACCTCATTTATTAAACGTTCTCTCAGTTACCATAAAATGTGTGCGTGTGCCTGATTACATTAATAGTGGTTGAGAATTTGATGAGTCCTTATACTGTGACCAAAGGGATTTTCATTAGAGTTGTGGTTTTGTCACCAACTGTACCAGCTGTATTTGTTTCCTAGGGCTACACATACTTGGTGGCTTAAAGCAGTAGAAATACATTGTCTCGTTGTTCTGGAGGCCAGACGTCTGAAGTCACAGTGTTGGCAGAGGTGGGTCGTGCTGGAGGCTCTGAGGGAGAATCTGTCCCATGCCTCTCCCCAGCTTCCTGTGGGTGCCTGGAGTCCTTAGTGTTCCTCAGCTTGGAGGCCCTTCCTCAGTCGTCATGTGGCATCCTCCCTGAGACTGTCCTTCTGTCTCTTGTTATAAGGACACCAGTCATTGGCTTAGGTCCCTTGCTCATCCAGTATGAGTTCATCTTAATTTAACTAATTACAACTGCAGAAGACTTATTTCCAAATAACATCACATTCGGAGGTTCTGGGTGGACATGCATTTGGGTGGGGGCATTACTCCACTATCCAACCCAGCCCACCATCTGTGGGGGGGGGTGCAGTGCCAGGTGCTGGGGGTGGCACCGGGCTGACAGCCTGATGGAATAGTCTGCAGGGACCTTTCTGCCCCTGGGGATGGTCCCGGGCTTCTTGCTTTGGACCTAGAATGGAGAATGAAGCTTTTGAGTGCTTAATAGACATTTGGTGATATTAATTTGCCTCTGAGCTTCCTTTTTCATACCAACTATTGACAAACGGAAGTTCACCCAGGAGGTGATTATTCTGTGGTATTTGGTGACCAATGATTGATAAGTCACTGCTGAAGCCCTGGTTCATGTTACTTCCCATTGGTCTTTCTTTGCCTTTTTGTACAAAAAAGGCCAATGAAGGTCTTTGTTGTATGTTTGTCAGGTAATTTAGACTCTTAGATTGTGTTTAATGGCTTTGATTTAAGAGTTTTTGTGAACAATTTACACAATATAGAGCGGCTGTGATGACAGTGAGATTTGAAAAATAGGCTACAATGTTTCTCACTTTATAAATGTTTATAACTCCTGCATTTTTGTGGGATTTATGAGCATAATTAAGTTTGTCATTTTAGAAATTGAAACTATCTCCTATGAGAGATGATAGTACAGGAGCTTACGTCTCTAGCGGGACTGCGATAAGAGAAGGCTCTGGAAAAAAACACAACACTCTGACATTGGAAGCAACCTACCACCACCACTGATTTTGTTCATTTCTTCTACTCAAGTCCTGTTGCTCTTTGTGGGGGCTCCGTCTGGCAATTACATCGTTCTCTTATGTAGGTTTCATGTTTCAATTTCATTCTCTTGATTGGAAGAGCTAGTTCCCATTTTATCTAAATAAAAAAGTGATTTCTTCAACTTACAATAGATTTTAAACATTCTTTTATTAGCCGTGTAAATCAAATCACCTTTATTACTTACTGATTGCTTTACCTTATAAAATTGCTTATATTTTATCTTAAGGCATAGGCATTTGAGTTTGGAAAAGAATTAAATTACAACTATGAAACAGTTTAAGTGAGGAGCAACTACACCTGTCCTAAGTGCATAAAACGCTGTGTGAATTCAGTCGCAGTTAAAGACCAATTTGATCAAGAACTCGGAAGAAATTCCACAACTAAAACGTACAAGGGAGAAGCTGAATTATATCAGGGCTCGCTGGAGACTAAATTCAGGAGATTTCACTTTTGGTTAACTATTAAGTCCATAGTTACTGTGAACCTCCAAGGCTTGGTTAAAACTGTTCCCAGGTTAAAACTGTTTGTTCGAAAGTTCAGGAATGAAACCCTTTGGGAGAGTGAGGCTTCCTTTGAGATACACCTCTCGTTACTTGCACACGGCCCATCGTCTTTTTGCCATTTCCTCTTCTGTGCGTATACCCTGGCTGCTCCAGAGGTATGAGATCATTTATTACATTAGCCCCATCTTGCTTTTCTCCTTGGAAGCTTTCAGCATCCTCGATGGAATGACCTTGGAGGTACGGACAGTGTTAGTCTGCGAAAGAGCCACAGGAAGAAGCAAGGTCTGTTGCGAGGTTCTGTTCGGGTGGGTAGGGCCTCTCGTACAGAGGGACCACCTGAGCCCACGCCTGGGGCCTCCAGAGAAGGAGGAGGAGGGGTCCGGGACAGGTGTGGCAGTGGCAATGAAAGGCAAATACCATATGATCTCACTTATAACTGGAATCTAAGGAACAAAATGGACTGATAGGCAACATAGTGTAGAATCAGAGGCACAGAAACAAGGAACAGACTGACAGATAAAAGAGGAGGGCCAGGAGGAGGGGACGAGGGGAAGAAAGTGGGACAACTGTAACAGCATAAACAATAAAGAGAATTTCAACATTTTTCAAAAAATGAAATAAAATTGTTATGATTTTGAGACTTATGAAAATTTTTAGGGTAGTTTAGATTAATGGAAAAGTTGCCGAGACAGGACAGAGAGTTCTGTCCATTTACCTTGTGTCCCGCCCACCAGTTGTTAGCTTCTTACCTTAACATGGTGCGTGGGTCACAAGGAAAAAAATGTTGATGTGTTATGATTAACTGAAATCTGCACCTTATTTGGACTTCCTCAGTATTTCCCTATGTCCTTCCTCTGTTCTGGGACTCCATCCAGAATACCACATTCCATTTAGTTGTCATGTCTCCTTAGGTCACTCGTAACTGTGAGAGTTTCTTAGACTTCCCTTGTTTTCCATGACCTTGGGAGGTTTCAGAAGCGCTGGTCAGTTATTTACAATGTGTCTCAATTTGGATGTGTCTGATGTTTTTTCTTCATGACCGGAGTGTAGCTACTGATCTTGGGGAGGAAGAACACAAAGAGGTAAAGTGTCCTTACCACGCTGTGTCGAGGACACATGCTTTCAAGGAGACTCATCACTGGTGATGTTGACCTTGATCATCTGCCTGAGATAGTATAAAATATGACATAACATGAGTCCAGGGTGTCTAGAGGGGCCCAAGGCCATAAGTGAGGCCTACCATATGCTTCCCCTTCCCACCTTCCCTGCCCAAGTCCCTCTGGCTCTTTTTCCCTCGGAGCTTGTCCCACCCACTTCTGCTACCCTTTGTCCTGCCCTGGCTCCCTGTGTGGGTGCCAAATCACTGGCACCCTGTGTGGGCTTTTTTTGTCTGTTTGGTCGATGTCTCTTTCCTGGAGGGTAGGCTCTTGGAGGATGGAGAGCCTGCTTTGTTTATTGTATCCTCAGCCCCTACAACAGTTCCTGACATACAATAGGTGCTCAAAAAATATTGAATGAACAAATGAATGAGTGAATGATTTGTAGGAGAAACGTCACAGCATTTAGACCACAGTCTTCTCTATTGCAGGCTACAATCTGGGGGTGAATAAGGGCTGAGGCCAGGCTGTGGTGATGGGCCTCTTCATGGTACCATTCATGGGAACCCACAGCACTTGGATATTTTTCTGCCAACTTTTCTCACAAACTTATATTCTGAGAATTTTCTCTAGCACTTTTTTCATAAAGGTCTGAACTTCTGGTTGCTGTCTGTGCTGTGAAAATAGTTGCAAAAGCATATTGTCTAGGATGATTAAAATGGGTTTCAATCAGGGAAATGCATGGGAATTAATCAGAAACATACCACGGTAACAATGGAAGGGGCGAGGTTATAGATGTGACAGATGATGTATCAAAAGGTAACGGTGATGGGACAGAGTGCACTGGAACACAATCCGAGAGGTGCAGGCCTAACAAATCCACCCGTGCTGGTCCTAGCACGGCCCTAGCGTCTCAGCCCCCTGTGGCCTTAGCCCTTAACTGGGTTTTGTGATAGTCCATAGTTCTGCTGTGCTAGTTCTTGGCTCCGGTACATGCATGACGATTGGAAACGTATCTGAGGAATTTTTCCTTCCACTCAGACATGGAGTGCTCAGTGGCAACCCCCTAAAAGGCTTCTTTCAGCATTAATTATGTGGTTAGAGCAAATAAACGAGCAAATTAGAGCATTAGCACCGACTTCAAATGATGCTGGAACGGTGACAGCAGCCAGCCCAAGTTGTTTTTGCATTTCGGAGGTGGGAAGCTTTTTCTCCCTTTGTAGACCTGGAGCCGAACAACGGAAAGTTCAGGGGCCTTGTCCTCTTTGAATGCCACATAATCAAACGATATTGGACTTAAAATTTTTTTTTTAAGATTTTGGTTAATCTATCAACAGTGTGCTATGCACAAGTGGAATGCAAACATTTACTTTGAAAATGTTTCAAAATTCTTTTTAGATTTCAGTTGAAAGTGGGACACTCACTTGAAAAAAAAAGGCCACCACCAGGGGGTCTCTGCAAACAATGTCAGCTTTTCCTTACACAGAGGCCGGCCAGTGCTTAGTAACAGGGTGATGGTCAGCAGCAACATGTTTTACAGAGAAGGAAGGAAAGCCAACACAAACACACAAACTACGGCCCAGACTCACATGAATACACTAGGAAGAACAGAGCTCCAACTTGTGTTTATGACTTTCTAATGCGCCAGAGTTGTTACTGTCACCCTAAGAGTAGTAATTCAAGGAGCAGCGCCCCCAAATGAGGCTTTACTTACCAAGCTTTATAAATACTTTCTGTCCTGGTGTGGAATGGAGAGAATGGACGAATGATAAACATGCCATTCTGGGCCATAAAAGTGTCATGAAGACTCGTGTAAAATTTTTTGTTTACGCCCTTCTGTTGTGATTCAGGGTCTTCTCTTTTTTTTAAGTAGAGTGGTCATTTTCTCCTGTGGGTACCCATTAAGCATCAGGCAGTGTACACGCTGGTCTGAACGGGGAGTAAGTAATTTCTGACCTTACTCCCGAGGGATAGGGCATCAAACTGATAAATAGGAGAATCCGCAGCAATACTGGGGGAGTCGCTGTGGCAGTGGAGCTGGGTGGGTGGCTCTAGGCTGTGAGGAGGTTGGCTAGTTTAAATTTCCCTCCTTTATCTTCTCCCTGTGAATCAGGTAAAACTTTAGATTGGTTGTAACACTGGAAACCTAGAGAACACCAATGTTGCAAATGTATAGTAGTCAGTATCCTTGGCCATTCATCCTTCTTAGGGGAATGTTGGATATTTTAGAAGTAGTTGCATGAATTTCTGGTCTCGAAAATTGGTGAGATACCGCCCTACTGACCTTCATGAGTTAATTCACCTCCCAAAGAATAGGCCTTACTCCTAAGGAATCAGCTGATGCACCTGAGGGTCCATTTTGCCTTCAGAATACAGGAAGATCTAGATTTAAATGGAGTCACTCCTAAGTAACCCAATTGTAAAAACATAGTTTAACACTTCCACAGCAAATCAGATGATCCGTGATGGTGCCTGGGTAGAAAGTGTGTGTTGTTGTCTTCTGCAAATTCAGCTATGTTTTTGGAAACGTTTCAGTGGATTTGCCTATAATAATAATAATTTTTTTGGTGTGTTTGTGAATGAAACAGAGTTGCTCTACCCTTTGTAAATTGCAAGTCATTTTGAAGTTTTTACGCGGTTGCCGAAGTCATTTTGAAGTTTTTACGTGGTTGCCATAGTTACCACTTGTGTTTCTTTTTCATGGGATGATGAATATCTTGCTTCTCTTGACCTTTCTCACCTGTTTACCGTAAATCAAGACCGGAAAGAGAGAAGCTCCTTTGTATTAGTTTGCTCTGTGTGTGTGTGTGTGTGTGTGTGTGTGTGTGTGTTCTAAGGATGCAAATTTGAGTTGCTATGGTTACAGGAAACCAGACTGGAGGGAGTCAGCTCTCGGTAGGGTGCAGCCACTAGATTCTTTTGTGACATTTTCTTCATAACTAGCTGGGAGAATAACCTTTGTAAACTTCAGTGGTGCTCTAAAATTGATCATTTCACAGGTTACTTTTAGAATGAAACTCATTCTGTTAGACAAGGAATTTCAGTCATCTTTAGCTTCATTAATTAACCAAAATTATAATCCACAGTTGAAGAGTAAACTCCAAGAAGTGGCTTTTTTTGTCCTGATTGCTCTTGGGTGTTTATGTCACTGCGTCACTTACCTGAAGGTGCATACGGAACCCCTGGGGTTCTGGAACAGCCCACGTCCTGAGCCAGTGGTTCCCGGCTGGGGCCTGAGATTCTGCATTTGCAGCCTGCTCCCCGATGATGCTGATGCCACTGGGTTTGGGCCTTCACTCTGAGTAGCAGGGGGACTGTGCCACTCAAAGCTCTTCCTTCTGCATGGACATTTAGGACACAGGCTGGGTAGCATTCAAGTGGACCCTCACTGTATTTTGAAAAAAATGTGATCATCAACAGACATCACAGAATTTGTTTTCCATCTGAGCGGTGGCAACAATAACAGGCTTTTTCTACCCCCATTCACATAGGTTTGGGTTTTTTTTTTTAAAAGAATACAGTGTACTTTTTCTTGACCATAAAGTTATGGGTGTTTCTGTGTTAATGTGACTGGGAAGAAATCATCAGGATCTGGTATTGTGATAGAGTGAATTTTGTGTTCACACTGACATTTTTCTCTGTTCTTCCAGAGAATACCAGTATTCGGTACAGCGTAGAGGTTCTTTTCAGCTCCGTGGTAACTGTTTTGCCTGCTTTGGGATATGATGCAAATTCGGAGCTTAATGGCTGTGCCCGCTGAGTAAGGGTATCTGTACACCTGTGGTTGGCAAATGCCTCCCAGGGCTTCCGGTGTGTTCCAGGAGCTGCCACCCCACCGGGGCTCCAGGGCTGCTCGTGGTCACTGCTGCTCCAGCTGAGTGGCCAGAGCTCCCACAGACTTGTTCCCACAGCTGCCTCCGGGTGCCCTTCCCTGCCTGGGGCTCCAGGATGCTTGAATGAGACAGTGTCTTAGGGAATGGCCAGCTGTTGAGCAGTGAGTGGGGGACCATGCAAACCACCGTGACTCTCTGCCCCGTGGTGGGGGGGCAAATGATTCTTATATTCACACCAAAGTGGAGACAGTGCTCTAAATTTTACAAATTTGCCTGATGCGCCTCACCTACACTGCTGAAGGTATGGATGGATTGTTGGGGACTGCCCTGTCTGGTTTCAGGAGCTTTAACATACACCCCCTCCTCACTCCTCTGCCGCTAAGGCTGAGTGAGTGACTTTGGACTGCGAGCCACTAAGGAGACAAAGCTCATCTCCCCGGCAGGAGCACTGCTTCTGCTTCGTCCATCTCTGGCCCCCAGTGCTTGGTTGGTTAGTCAATGATGCATATGACCCTCAGAGGTAGGGCAACCTAAGCCAGACACAATCACTTGGGAGGCCCTCAAGGAAGGACTCAGGGGGGCTGCAGCAAAGAGGGGGTGATGGACCCTTGCCCCTCGGCTTTGATAAAGCCTGAGTCCTCAGTCTGTGTTTGAGAAGTCTCTGAGAATTCCTTGGCTATCTGCCTCCTCTGCCTGACTTAAGTCTGAAAACAATGAAAGAGGGTGGTGCAGCCTTGTGCTGGGAATGGAGGGCTCCCTGGGTAAACAGGCCTGAGAAAGGATGTGTAAAATCCCGTGAAGCCTGCTTTACTAAGAATGTTGTTAGTTAAATGATAAAGGCCCCAGGCAGAAGATGAGTTTGTTTTCCCAAAGTTTTGTAGCCCTAAGCTAATAGACCCTGACTCAGAAGAAGCCCTAATAGTTCTTTGCATGCTATCTACTGTTTACTGCCTGACAATGATTAATAAGTTGTACCTGAACTCCTGCGCAAAAAAAACAGTAAAAGCCTTTCTAGGCAAGGGTTGGGGTCCTCTCCCCTTGAGAGGGTGGCCAGGCCATTCTGAGGCTTTCCCCCCTTGAGGGAGTAGCTGTGCAGTCCCTTTTCCTCCACAGGACTTGGTAGTCTGTGTGAATTTGTCTTGATTTTCCATCCATAACGCCGAGGGCACTGCAGGCCAGTTCACGCGTCAGATGGATTGCTGCGAGGGTGCAGAAATGGCGACAGGAGGAATCTTGGTTTTTCCAGAGATTCTAGTGTGACCCTGAGTGAAAGTACTCCAAAGTCTTTTCAGTTCTTTGTGTAACAAGACAACTCTTGCTCTTCATAGGTCAATCAGTGCGTGTATGATATGTGCATGTATGTGTACATGTGTAGGTATGCATATGCATGTCTGTGCATGTAGGTTTCCATGTGTTCACACACAGGGACATGTATATGTGTGCACATTATACATGCAATGCATGTGTGATACATGTGAATATGTATGTGTATTGTATATTGGTGTATGTATGCATTTCTGTACATGTCTATACATGCATGCTTATATGGTGTATGTTTATACATGCATGTAGTATATGAATATTTTGTGTGGTATGTGTATCTTTGTGTTGATGTATGATATTTTATGTGCATATGTGTATAATATGCATATCATACACATTTGCTCCTGTATACATATGAATGTATTTGTGTGTGCATGCATGCGATATGTGTACATGAATGTGTATGTGGTGTATATGTGCACTTTCTTAAAGGGTCATGGGTTCACCTGCAAGGCGCCAGCACAATGCCTCTGATGGAAGAGTGGGGTTCACTGTGGGCCTCTGCACCGGGAACACAGCTGAATTTTTATCATTCTTTTTTCTTTTTTTGAGATCAAGAAATTAAAATTCCATGATTAATTTATCTTCAGCTCTTTATACTGCCATTAAATTTTTTTCTTCTCCTCTCTTTCTTAGCAGTGCGGCTGAGGAGTCGACTCTGAAAAGTAGCTGCTATTCATGGGTTATTGTTGGATTAGCCACATTGCACTCAGGCCTGGCTGGGGGATAAAACGTACCTGCGATTGTTGGAGCTGAAAGCGCCTCAGTTTGTGTAGTGGGTCTAGGGTCAATTGGCAACATTGCACATTCTCCCAAGTTTTCTGCTCAGCTTCCTGTTGCTTTAATCATATTTAACATGTATTTTTCATGCTTATTTCAAGGTCTCTGACAGTTTGCACATACTCTTACTATCACACAAGCTGCCCTATATCATCATTTAATGAAGCTTCTGTCCAGTTTTCTTTTGCATGATGGTCTAAAGGGTTCTGAAAATTGTATCCTTGCATATATGATGCACAGTGCATGGGTCGTAACGTGCCGTGTGATGGCACTGAGTGTTATATGTCTGCCCTTTGGATGGGGGGCAGGAAGGAGGGACTTGTTTGAGGAGTGTGTGGGAGGAAAGAGATGCGTCCTGTAGCCTCGTGGCTGCCATCCTCCTGGGTGGGCGCTAAGTGTACTGCCAGTAGGGGACCTCTGCAGGGATGTCAGAGTGAAATTAAGTAGGAAATAGGAAATTAAGTAGGCCATGGGCCCTCTGGAATTCTACAGGGTGAGTTTGTACCCTCGCCTGTTTGCTGACTACATCCTAATGTATCGCTGTTTAGAGATGATCTATTGTTTGGCTGTTCAGAGCGGGGAATCTGCACCGGGCAAGGCCAGGGTTTCCTAACTCAGCACTAGGACGAGGGGTCTGCAAGCAGTCACACCTGACGTTAAAAATAATGTGTTTTTCTGAACAGTGTTTAATCCATAGTTTAAATATATGAATAAGGTTTTAAATGTTTTTGTGATATATCACATTAGTTAAAGAACGCTGTTATAAATGTATGTGTGTAGGTGAATGTAATTCAAAGGGGAAATTTTGAAAAAATTTTTCATTTTATAAAGCTAAAATTTTGTATTGAGGCACTTATAAGTAGTTTTGTATTTTTAATCTTGCATAATAGGGATGAATATAAATCTATATGTCTATAATTTTTCTTACACACTGAGCAGGTACATTTTCTGTTCTTTCAGGTCTTTACATACTGCTTGTATTTTAAGCAGTACTTACACTTCTAGAACGCTTTTATGTGCCGATGCTGAGTGTGCTAGATAAAGAAGTGGTTGGAATTGTGGTTAAAAGCAGGGATTCCGGTGGGTTGTCTGGACTAGCCTTGTGACGTTGGGCAAATGAATTAACCTCTCTGTGCTCAGTTTTTGTACCTGTGAAATGCAGATGAACATACTGGTCTTCTAGGGATTTTTCTAAGGGCTCAATAGAGCAGCAGATGAGTTAATGCAGTAAAGCATGTAGCACGGTGCCTGGTGCCGTGTATGTGCCGTGATGGTTATTGTCAGCAGCAGCAGCACTGCCTTGTTGAACGTTAGAGATCGTAGAGTTCGATAAAACACTTGGGACGAGGGGGGCTAAATTTAAAAAATTAAAAAAAATTATTTTATTGTTCAATTACAGTTGTCTGGGGGGACTAAATTTTTCAAGCAGCTATTATAATTTCGTGACTAATGCATGCTTTCCTTATTTAATCTTCATGAGTTGTCTTCTAACCTAGTGACAATTATTGTATAAGTTAGTCTCCATGTAAGAGCTGGTGGCATGGGTCAGACTCTGCCTCCGACAGCTTCGTTTCAGGAACTTCGGGATGAAATGGGTGTTCTGAGCAGAGTGTATGTCCCCTGCCTTTCAGAACTGACCTTGTAGGTCACTGCTCGTTCCAAAAACAGCAGAGGTTGTGGCTACAGAACAACAGATCACGAAGGACAAGCAGAGCAACCTGAGGTGAAGGACGGGACATTTGTGGTGATAGAATAAAGGCAGACAGAAAGAATGTGCTGGAGGTGATGCAGGGAGAGGAGATTTGTGGGGTGGGCAGAGGCATTCAGGCGCTGGTCCGCCAGCCTGAGCTGCAGAGGGAGCAGCACTATTCTCTCCGGTGTCTTCCCCGCTGTCACCTTCCTGCAGCAGTGAGCTGGGGGTTGTGGGTGGAGCTGGGAGCTGTGGGTGGAGCTGGGGGCTGTGGGTGGAGCTGGGGGCTGTGGGTGGCCCCCGCAGCCCATGAGACATGCCAGAGTGGTTGCTTCATCTGACTTTTGCTGAAGTAATTGAAAATTAAGACTGGAAAGTTTTATTTCTGCCGACATTGATTACAAATATAATGTTAACTAGCTCAGCAATACCTTGAAAATAGCCAAGAGTCTGAGCCTAAATGTCCCATTACTTATTTTGTACCCAAAACATCCCAGGATCAGAGTCAGATGGTTACCCTACGTTTTCCTCATTCCCCCACTGTCATGTCTTTGGTCAGTTCCTTAATAGCACAGGCTGATGTTAAATTAGTAAACTTTATTTTTTCTAAACATGAAATATAAAAATTACTCACTAGGACCAATTTGTAGTTGGGCTTTGGCTGCTGTTGCAGAAGCATGACATGGGCGTGGGAGAAAAACAGTTTGCAGAATCTGACCTTAAACTCTCCAGCATCTGTGGGCAGAATGAAGGAACTTCAGGGATGCCATCCTGCCAGTTTTCTCCAGAGGTCTGCTCGTGCACAGAATTAAGGTTTAAGTTTGAGTAGGATGGAAACTAATGGAAGCTTTCTAAAAGCTGATTGCTATGAGGGCATCTTGGAAAGGATATATTCATTATGAAGATGCTTAGGAAATAGTTTGGAGTGATTGATACCGAGAGGTAAACAGATGGCTGCAGTAGGCAGAAGAGGCCCTGAAGGTGTCCCTTTGCTGTTTCTGGTGCACCTTATGGGGCAAAAGTAACTTTGCACATGTGACTAAGAGCCTTGAGATGGGAGATGGTCCTGGGTGTCCAGGTGGGTTCTGAGTGTAGTCACAAGAGTCTTTCTAAGTGCAGCCTGGGGGATGTTTACCACTGATGGAGAGAGGAAGCGGGTGTGAAGACCTAGGGCCACAGAGATTTGAAGATGCTGTACTGTTGACTGTGAAGGTGGAAGGGATGACAGGTGCCAAGAGATGCAAGAACGAAAAGCCCTAGAAGCTGGAAAAAGTAAGGAAGCAGAGGGAAAACCATGTCAGATTTCTGACCTCCAGAAATGCAAGGGGTCCATTTGAGTTGTTTTAAGCCACCACATTTATGGTAATTTGTAATAGCAATAATTTGTTACATGGGAAACTAATATGCCATTTCACTATCTACCTAGTAAGCTTTTGGCTTAAGGGCATTAAGTTTTAAAAAGAAAATTAATATTCAAATGGATAATGAGCCCATGTGAAACTGTAATAGCTACAGTGACTCAAAGCAGAATTCCAATGCCAAAATTCAGAGGTGGACCCTGGGGTATGGAGTGTTTGGAAAAGCTGCAGAAGTAGACGGAATGAGTGATCCTTTAGTTTCTTGGCATTTTGTGGCAGGACTCTGTGTTGTATCGTCTGTTTTGGGTGAGAGGCTGCGGCTGCCACAGTAAAATGCCAAGACAGTCAGGTTGGCTGAGGATGCGATGATCTTCCTAACCTTCCCTTCTTCCTCCCCAGCACCTCCCCCAATACAAATGTATCCCCAGTGGCTGAAGATGTCTGGAAGACTGTTCTGAATGGGGTGTCTGTCTGTTTGATATGATGTGATTAACACGCCCTAGGAAGAAGAAATGTTCTTATTTTTAAAGAAATTTGCTGGAATCTAGAAGATTTGGCCCTTTGAATGAAATGCACTGATAGAATTCTCTCTGTATTATTTATTTTTTCCTCTGAGGATAATAAAGTTCTCCCATTTAATAATGTTATGGGAGTAAATCATTTAAAGTCCCTAATTTTATTAAAATATATCTTTAGTTACTGTCAGCCTGTTCTCTATTTCAGTGTCTTTGGTTATATTTTGCTTGTTTGTTTTGTTGATTAGGTTCCTGTTAAAGGTGAGATTATGTGGTATTTGTCTCACCAAAGGGGAGAGGGGAGGGAATTTCAGGGGAAAAGGGGAAGGGTTTACAGGAACAAGTATAAAGGACACACGGACAAAAACTAGGGGGGTAGAAATGGGAGGGAGGTGGGGAGCACAGGGGGGGGGCTGGGATGGGAGTAAAAGGCAGAAAACTGTACTTGGACAACAATTAAAATAAAGGCAAATAATGAATTCCTTAAAAAATACATCTTTAGCTTATGTGACTGTTTTTTTTTTTAAGTTCTTGAGATGGGAGGTTTATTTTCCTACAAGATTTTAGTGAGAGAATTCACATAGACAACATTGAGCATACTTTGATTCTCACTTTGAGTATTTTCTCTCTGCATCTCATTCGATGAAATGAGGCAGAACACTTCTACTACTTGATTGGCTTCATTTGAGTCTTTGTTTATTAATGCGTTTCTTGTTTTTGGCACAGAACGCTATTTGGTTCACAATACTCCAGGGAAAATGCCTAATTACTGAACAACTTTGACTGAAATTCAGGAAGAACATATTTGCAGGGGAACATATTTGTTCAGTTTAAGTTTATTTGACTTTCAAAAATAGATTAAAATAATCTGCAACTGCACCACATTGGTGCTTTCAGGGAAAGGATTTGATTGTGCGTGGAACAGCAAGAGATGGTGTTGAAGGCTTTCTTTAATTTAAAATGCCTTAAAAGGAGAAGCGGAATGCATCACAGCGTTCCTGCTGGCACGCGACCAGGCTCTTCCTGAGGTCTTTCCAGGATAGAGCGCTCGGTGCAATGGAATTGAACACAAATGTTGACTTTCAAATCCAGTCTGTATGCAATGGGATTGCTCAGTTCCTAGGAACACCTAGTTAAAAGAAAAAGAAAAAGTATCACTGGATTATGAATTAGAAGACCAGGATTTCCGCTTTTGGAGTCATCACTTCTTACCCACAGAACTGTAGACAAGTCCCATCAAGGCACTGAGCCTCTATTTCTTTATTTGCAAAATAGCAATATGTGCTTTGCTTCCCACTTGGGATTCTTTGAAGCCTAAAGACTAGGTACATGGAAGCATTTAATAATATATAATTTCATATAAAAAGACATGCTTTATTATAAAGGTGTTTTGTTCATTGTTGAGGTCAGGAAAAATTACTTTTTTCACGTGTTGATTTTTGGATGGTGTTGAGAAGAATCAGTTCCGCTCCTGAGCTGTGCAATAAGCGAGCAGAATCTGGGGCCATTTCAGCTTTTCTAGGAACCACAGTTGTGACCTGCTCTAACTTTCCATGCCTGGGAGGTGAGACGAATGACGGCCCTTTTGCCTTCATTCATCCCTAAACTACAAAGGATGTTTCCGGATTCTTCATCCAGCCCCTGGCTAAGAGGACACATAGTCTGTGCGAAGAACAAACGGGAAGAGGAAGCACGGTTTGCATTTTTGTTGCATGACGTTACTTATCATAATTTTCCCTCAAATCATTTGATGTCAGGTTCTTAAAAGGGTAATTAGCCTTGGTTTTGGTTTATACCTGGGGCCCAGGGACTGGAGAAATCAGACTGGAATATTTCCAGGTTAGCGGGGGTTTTCCGAGACGGTTAGGTGTTCTCAGGGCCCTTACCTCCAGGACACCAGAGATGCTTTTCTTTAGATTTCGAGTAGTGTGGAATGATAATGCAAAGGTCATTACTGCCTTGGATAGTTTTCTCCCTGGTGATTGCCTCCTAAATTAGCCAGATACAACAGTTAGACTCTGTTGGAAACAGAATATATCTCCCCAACTCGGTGTAAACTGAGAACCGGACATATTCCAATTCTCCATCAAAATGAATAACACCATCGTATTACCGTATCAGGAAATCTCTTGAATGTGGACACTCATTAAAAAATATGTTTACTTAGCCCTGGCTGGTGTGGCTCAGTGAGTTGAGCACTGACCTGCAAACCAGAAGGTCGCTGGTTCTATCCCCATCAGGGCATATGCCTGGATTGTGGGCTAGGTCCCCAGTTGGGGGCATGCGAGAGGCCACTGATCAATGTTTCTCTCCCTCTCTTCTTCCCTTCCCCTGTCTAAACATAAATAAATAAAATCTAAAAAAATTAAAAAGATAAGTTTATACACACACACACACACACACACGGTGGGGGAGAGAGAGAGAGAGAGAGAGAAACTGATGTGTGAGAGAGAAACATCAGTTGGTTGCTTTCCATATGTCCTCCATCTGGAGATTGAACTTGCAGCCTAGGTATTCGTCCTGACCAGGAATCAAACCCCCAGCCTTCCGGTGTATGAAATGACACTCCAAGCAACTGAGCCATGCTGGCCAGGACAAATGTGGTACATTTTTCACCAGCTGTAGGAAGAGTGTGTTGCACAGGGGGAAATGCACCTAAAATAGTCATCACCCCAAGAGTTAAGGAAATTTTCTGTTATAATTTTTCACTGTGCATGAATTCCATAAGGATTTAGATGACCTCATGAATTATTGAGCCATTAATGGCTATAAAAGAATTCAGAACTATTCTAACTCTTAAGGTGGATACCAGAAAAGGCAGGATTTGATACTCATGCCCACAGAATGTTGACAAAGTTTGAGTAACTTCAGACAACAGTACTTCTAACTTTGTTGGAATTGTTAGGCCAAGTGGATTATGAATCAGTTTATTGTGAATTTGTGTGTGTGTGTGTGTGTGTGTGTGTATAATGGCTGTCACAAAAATATATGTTCCAAACTTGTGTAGCTCTGTCCTTTGAATTGATACGTGAAATTACATTTTACAACATTTTCTCCTGAGGGTTTGGGAAATCATCTTAAACTGAACTCTTGAGAGGTAAGTAGAAGGAATGCAAATATATATCAGTACATGCGTATTATAAACTTTGCATAACTTGGGAGAAGGGTCTGAAATATATAGATTTTTAAAATAACATGTAGTTTTATTTATTTTAGTCATTAGCATTAAATGGAACAAGATTAACTAAAATGGAACAAAGAATTCCTAAAAATTATTCTATTACCCAGAGACGAGACTCCTTTGCAACTTAAATGACTGATATCTTGTAACACTCTATAAATGAACACTGATGAAGGACTTGAAAACTCAAGTTCCCAATGTGTTACTTACCTGCTGATAGTTTGTACTAACCTTCGGAAATAAAACATCGCCGATGAATCACATGAAGTTGCCATTTTGTGGGACAAAAATCTGTCAAATATTGGAGAATTTAAGTATTCACACTCACATTAATTCTTCCAATTGAGCAACAGACATTTATGACCTTATGTCATGTATAGTTACTGTCTACCACTGTGCTTGACCACCTATTAATCATCTATGACCTTTGTTGAAGGAAGGAACGAGGTGGTAAATGAATGGAAGACCGATGAGTGTGTTTTGGGTCAGGCATTGTGCCAGAGGCCACGGGGGCTAAAATGTTGTGGCTTCTGCCCTGGATGGTGTAGCTAAGTGGTTGGAGCGTCATCCATATCTGAAGGGTCATGGGTTCGATTTCTGGTCAGGGCACATACCTGGGTTGTGATTTTCTTTCTTGTCCAAGCGTGTATGGGAGACAGGCAATTGATGCTTTTCTCCCTTGCATCAGTGTTTCTTTCTCTCCCTTCCTCTCTCTGAAAGTAATGAAAAAAATGTCCTCATTGACGATAAAAAAAATTAAAATGATATGACTTCTAATCTCAAGGCTTCTTTCTTCAAGTTCTTTTCAGATTCCATGGGATTAATGTTTTTCTATCATTCTCATCCCTTGCATGTTACCTCCCAAGGGGAGTCCTTCCCTGGACAGCCATCTGAAACAACCCATTGCTGTTCCCATGAGAAATTGGAAGCTTCCTTTGCCTTAATTTTCTTCCATGGGATACATCCATGGGGATGTTACAAACCATCTTTCCTTCGGTGTGGAGAATGAATTGGAGGATACAGGATTGGATGCAGGGAGATCAGGATAGGAGCCTCGTCAGTAGTCCCAGCCACATGCGGTGGCTTCTACTAGAGGGAGGTGACAGTGGAGTGGGACGGAAATGGACCCATTTCATAGGAGTTTAGGAAGCTCAGTGTACAGGGTTTGGCGATTGCTGGATGTGGGAGAGGAGAGGGCTTCTTGGTGTAGAGGGACGTGACACTCACTGTTTTTTTTTTGCTTGGTCTTCAGAAGAAAGCATGCTGCACTCCAAGGTGAGAGACTGGAGAAGGCGATTAGTTGTTGCAGTTGAGGTGTAGAGAGATGAATTCAAATTTTTGATTCTTAAGACTCGACCCACTCACTGTGACTCGGGTCTTTTCTGAGCCTTATAATCATGTTCTAGAAACACTTCCCCATCCCGTCTTTCTAAAGCTTCCCTTTGGATGGGAGAATAGCTTTCCATGGTGGACACTTGTAGGCTGGAACCTGAGTGCCTGGGTCACCATATGGCAGCTCCAGGACCCTGTCGCTTCCCTTGCAGGCAGGCTGAGCATTCATTTTGTCACCTTCCCAACATGTCATGAGCTTTATAGCTGTGGCATCATATATGGAAACCAAGCAATAAGGAAAGAACTCAGACGTACATCCTGCATGAAGTAACAACCATGTGTGCCTGTGCTGTGCAGAAGGCGTAGGGAAGCAAGTGGGATGAGAGAGCCAATTTTTTTCCTGAAGGAGGGGATTGCAGCCTGTGAGAGAAACACAAGATGATTGCATTCTGATACACCGTTAATGAGGAGTCATACGGGGCCAGATGGCATCCCTCTCTCCGAGGAACTGGTTGACATGTAAATCTGCACCAAATATTCCGGGATGGTTTTAACCTGAAAATGACTTGAAGATAATGGGGATAGAGACCTGCTCCTTGAGGGCAATGGTTGAAGTTCAATGGCTCCCTCATCTGTAGCATGTGCTCCTTTATTACAGCCATAAACAGAATGGGATCTAATTGTGATGGAATGCACCCACATAACTTATTAAGTTTATTTCATGTCTCATAAAATAACACCTATGCTACCTCACTGATTTCACCTTGTTTCTCACAAGAATAGACATTGTTCTCTAAGGAATTGACACCCATTTCATTACTGGTTGTAGCAAACCTAAAATAAGATGAACTTTTAACAAATTCTCAGAAATTACTGAATTTTAAAGGTTACCTTGGAACATGCCAAGGTAATTTCAGAGAAGGGTCCCCGGGGGTAGCTTGTGGGGTGGCAGGCGTGGCCTCTGTGTGGCCCCCACTCAACAGCTGTTGAGGTCGGTTGTGTGTCAGGACCTCACAGCTGGGATCTGCTGTTCTGGAAGCTCCCTGTTGCCCTCGGATTATAAAGAGACTGTTTTCACCAATTTTGTCACCTTCCCAACATGTCTGCTTGCCATTTTTGCAACAGTTATTGTATTTTACCAAGTGCAATGTGTACTTTTTGCCCACATTTTTGAGGACAAAATAATGATGCACATTATCCATGGGTGTAATGATTACACACCAGGGGCATAATAATGGGTATAACAATGCCATGTTTAATGTGCACAAAAACATGGGTGTGCATTCTACAAGGCAAAACATGGGCACAACAAAGTCACGCAGATTTTCCACCCCTGCTGGACTCCTATCCCTTATTTCGATGCTGCAGAGACCCAGGGCCTTTCCTTTCCCCTGCCCCATGGCGATGCGCCTAGTTCTGATGAAACATGACCTCCCCTCAGATGGAATTCTTGGCAGGCCTCTTGCAAAAGCAGGACTGTGTGAGATGGTCTGATGACAGTTAGTTGCAGTTTTCAAAAAGAGACATTTTATAGTAATGTTGGGTTTAAAACACTAGTTTGGGAGTTGAACATCAGAACTGTTTAACTGTTTGTTAGAACTTTAATTGTATAGTAATATATCTTACAGCTCTTCAGTGAAGATATGAACAAACTAAGAAGTCAGACATTTCAGCAACTTCTGGCCAATGGTTTGAAGTTAAGATGGTATGTGTAGCCTGCTGGAAGATCGACTCCATTACAGCTCATATAAAATTTAGCTTTTACTATGAAATTGGACCTTGTCTAATGCTTAATCAATCTTTAAATGATTCGGAATTATCCAGTTCCTTCTATGTCATCTTTCTGTACCCATCATATAAATTATTCTGGTTGGATATGTTAATTTACTTATATTTGGAATTTTTGCCTGAGCTGGAGCCCTTTGGTGGTCCAGGGTGCCATTTCTCCTGATACCTCCTCACTCCACCCGGTTTTACTTTTCAGCAGGTTTCCTCTGGCTCTGTGCTTGGCAAATGTGGAGAATAGCTGCTTGTGTGACAGTTACTCTACCAGGATAAATTTCTGATTGCTCACTTTGAGGTGGTTCTTATCATTGATCACCGAAATGATAAACCTGGAAGTAAAAGGCAATAAAGAAAAATCGTGCCCCCATCCACGAGCCAGCGCTGTGTTTCCTTGCAGCCGTTAGAAAGTAAATCACTGTCTTCGCTTTAGGGATCTGGTTGTCCTCGTGAGGACAGCTGCCAGGAGAGTGTTTGGGTACCATGTGCCAAGACTTCCCTTTGGAGTCCTCAGGTCTCAAGGACTGGGTTTATTTTTGCGTGGGCCCTGGCACACTGGCTGCTCCGGCTTTCTGGGAGAAGGTGATTAAATAACTCTCCTTTCAGTGCTTCAGGGAAGCCACAAGGACGGGAGGAGGTTTAACAGCCTCCGCTGTGTAATCAGGAAGAGTTTGGATGATCTGTGGACGAACCCCCAACGGGGCTGCAAGACTGTGGACCATGCAGCAGGTCATTTCCTTTGCCCCCAACAGTGAAGCTGTACCTGAGATCTCCCACTGGCAATTAGTGAAAATAACTGATGAAGTGATGAACTATGCATCACTTCAAAGTTTGATGCATAGATGTGTTGTGTAATTTTAAAAAATTATACTCAACGGATTTCTTCACTGGAGAAGCCAAGTCCCATGAGTTCTCTTGCTTCGGTCTTCGGTGAACTAATGAAATGTGAGCTGGGTCCAGGATAGGAGGAAGACTTGGGGTATTGCATTTTCAGTCCCCCCGTCCCCCCAGGGTGAAGTTGCTTAATCATTATTATAGTAGTAATGTTTGCAGAATACTTCTTCCCCCTTACAAGTTATTGTATTTTTTTTGCCCCCATAGAAGATAAATGGGGAAGCTACATTAGACTTTTAATTTATCAGCATTCTGAATTTTGCTGTGATCTTTGGTCAGGAGAAATTACTTGGTGATGAATTTTGATTTCTGCCAGAAATGCGGTTACAGCAATGTTGAAGGTGACTGGACATCAAGCTGGTGCACCAGACACAGGGGAGTATGAAGACAAAGTGCTGTTGTTAGTTGGGTCCATATCTTATGCAGAGCCCAAGGCAAGAGGATCAAGAAATGTCATCTTGAGAGGCAAACTTTGTAACCCTGGTTGAGGAGTTGAGTGTCCTTGTGTCCCTTCGGGAGCATTTTTAGGAACTCAAGGAGTAAGACCAAACTTGGTTGATTCCTGACACTTCTCATTTTTGCTTCTCTCTTCTCCTCTGCCCCTCTCCTCTGTCCCCATTTAGAACCACTTGGGAGGCTGTTTAATTATTTTGTGGCCTCTGCTCTTTTAGGCAGCATGTCGCTGATGGATTTCAAAGACTTAACTTGTCCCTCTACTTAGAGTTGAGGACTGCAGTGCCAGGGGCCTCCCGCCAGGCCCGACTCTCTGGTTTCACCAGGAGTGTGCCAAGTGACAAGGTCAGCACGTGTTTCCTTGCGCAGAAGTAGGCTGGCTGACACTTGAGGAATTCTGTGGAAACTCTATAAGCCCCAGAGGTAGGATGTTTAGTGATAACTCATGGCTGGCAGGGAGTCTGGGCCAGCTCTCTGCTATTTCTGGCATGAGATTTTGCTGGGACACTCTCAGTCCCATCAGGCTTGCCATGGTATGGAAAGTCTCCATCACTTCAGATCACATGTCCTCAGGAACGTGGCTGGCCCAGCCAGGCCTCCTTGCCTCGGGCCAGATGGTGCCTCTCACATGCACGTGTATCAATGGGAACCGAGTCCTCAAATACTCAGACAACATGGTCTATGTTGCAGATAGGTGGCTGCTTCTGTTTTTATTTAAGTTCCAGCTAAGCACAAAAATTGTCTCTCCTCCACCTTCACTGCTGGTGAGCAATACCTTTTCCTGTCCAGGAAATACTATTTATGTTGATTGAATACAGGGATGTGTTTTTTTCCTGGTTCTTAACTCAGACCCTTCAAATCTTTCCACAATATTGTTATTTTTATTTTAAGAATGTTATTTAGGGGCAAAGAGTGAGAGTTTACTCAAACATGCCTCATTAGATATTCGTCTATTTTGGTTCCTGTGGTAGGTTTGATCATTTAAAATGTTGTCCCAATGCTGTGGCCACACGTGGATGCCTGGATGCCATCATCTGTTCAGTAATTGTAGTGGAACATGTAGTAGAAATTGAGCAAGTTGCGTTTTCTATAGGTGAACTAGCAAAGTTTTAAGTATCCCATTGTTTTTACAGTTTGGACAGTGTTTAGCTGTATATAACTGAAAACTCGATTTGTGGCAGACCTGCCAACTAAGTAAAGGCTGTGTTTTTGTTGTATAGTCAGTTGTATGTTCAGAGCTGGGGGGTGCTGTTGGGGTGACCGTTGGGACCCAGGCTCCTTTTCTCTTTCCCTCAGACTTCCTTGATGTGTGGCTTTTGTCCATAAGCACTTAAGAGGGCACAAGAAGGCTGCTGCATTCCAGCAAACAGCCTGCATCCCAGCAGGCTGAGAGGAGGGGCAGTGGCTGGAAGGGATATGCCAGCCAGTTCTCCTCTTGAAGAGCTTTCCAAAGTTTCATTCGGTGCCTGCTTACCACCCCCTGGCCTACAACCATCAAGGGTTACCCGGACGGCAAGGGAGGGGGAGATGAACAGGGAAGGGAGGGGGCAAGACGGAAACATGGAGGGGCAGATGTGCACATAGCTGCCCCGAGTCCAGTGGAGCAGGGATAATGATTGGGTGGGGAGAAGGCGGGGCAGGATAGTGAATGGACATCAGCTTCTGAACACTTCCAAGTCCTGACTTTAGCTTTTGGATGCTTCTTTTGCCTAGTTAACTTCCTTTTTTTATTCTGGATGTAGAAAATCTCCTTAAAAAACTTGTGTCTATATTTATGCATGCTTATTTAATGGAGTATTTTATACAAACATTCAGATACACACATGTATATGGTGTGGAATAACAGTATTTCAGTGACAGACCACATATATGCAGGTGGTCCCATAAAATTGTAATGGAGCTGAAAATTTCTGTCATCTAATCACCTTATAGCCATCGTAACATCACAGCACCACGCCATCTCTCACGTGTTCGTGGTGATGCTTCTGTATCCAAATGCACGGCGCTGCCAGTCCTGTAAAAGTATAGCACGTAAATGGCTATGTTACTGGTTTATGTATTTGCCACACTATATTTTTTATCGTTATTTTAGAGGGTACTTCTCTTATAAAATGAAAGCTTGCTGTAAAACAGCCTGCCTGTTACCCTGGCAGCAGCCTCACACGTCTCCTGTTTACCTCGTCTTTCAGCTGCATTGTTTCCTCTTGTACCTGATGTAATCTCGTGTTGTTTTGTGTAGTAACATGTTGTACAGGCCTGCAGTCTGGGAGCAATAGGATATACCGTGTAGCCTGGGTGTGCAGTAGGTCAGACCACCTACATTTGCGTAAGCACAGTCTATGATGTTTACACAATGAAGTCGCCTAACTATGCATTTCTCAGAATTTATCCTCACCGTTGTTGGCACCTGACTGTATTCTGATGTTTGTCTGAATGGTAAAAGATAATTTATTGGCAATTTAGGTTCTCTTTTCTTAGCTTCCTATATTTTTAAATGTAATAATCATGGAATTTTTTCCATTATGTTCAAATTCTAATAACAGGTTAGAGATTAAATTGGGTTAGCAGTGATTTTGACACAGTTATATGAAACTGCTAATGTATTTTGTAAATGAAGCATGTTTTAACTGAAGAAATGCTGTCTTATTTAGAATGCTAATTAATTTTTTTCCCATGGTCTTTGTATTAAGTCATGAATATCAAGAAAATCAGTATTAAGAAATTCGAGCCTCACACCGTGGCTATTAAATCAGTGTTAGGTTTTTTCATACAGGCAGGGATAGTTAGTTCTTCCACTAGAGGATTAATTTTGTTTGATCTTTAATTAACAGTGTAGCTTCTGAAGATATTGATGAAAGATTCTCATGGAGTAAAGGCCCAGCATGTAAGGGATGTGTTGGCAAGCTCCAAAAAAGGCAAGAAGAGACTCAAGAGGGAGCAAGTATGCTTGGAAACCCCATCAAACATCTGTGTCTTTTGGGCCCTGCCAGGCACAGACCCTCACCTGGACCTCTGTGCGTAGGGTGGCCAGAGTTAACAGATATTTCAGTCTACGTATATCCTGGAAGTTGCATGCCATATGATTATACTAAGAAGATACCCCTGGTTATCAGAAATGTAAGTTTAACTGGACCTGGATTTACTCTTTTGCCTTATTTCAGGGCAGCTCTTTGTGGACCATCGGGCGCTGCCAGCCTGGAGCAGTGAGCTCAGTGACGACCCCACCGTGGCGGGGTGATCTCTGAATCAGTCGGAGAAAATGAGTGGTTTTGGTTGTTTGGCAGGGCGCACTTTGATTAGAAAGGCGCACATCAAGAGCTAGCATGATTAAAACCTTTGGAAGCCTTGGTGTTTTGCCAGACAGCTTTTCACATATGTCCTACGAGCAGTTTTCATGTCATTTGCAAAAAACAGCACTTCCGAGGCCTCGGGGGGAAGATGTCCGCCCCACCTTCGTCATCAATATGTGGCAAATTTACACATGATTGAGTCTGAACCATGTGTTGCATTGAATAATGCATTATAATAACCCCAAAATGAGTTGAGGATTAACAAAACTTTATAAACTGGTGCTAAATTGACTTAGCGATTTGCATCTGGCTCTGTGTGGTTGGCCTGTTGACAATAACTTATTTGAAAAAATTGCTTCGCCATTTCTTCTTAATTGCATGTGTTGTGCTGTAGGGTGATACAGAAAATGTTAAAATATGAGTAACAGATGGATGCTTGCTAATGGGGCTTCACAGCCCATGTATTTTCTCACGGTGTTCGATTTATTTATGCCCCTATTGCTGCAAAATTAAAGGGTTTTTTTTGCAGGGCAGCACTCACTTCAGCCTTTTCCCCTCACTTTTCCTACACTTCCTTACCTCAGTTTCTCCCGTCACCTTACTCCATGGTGGAAGAGTCCCTGCTCTGGAATCCATCTGGAGTTTGGTTTTTGTTACTGGTTGGTGGAGTTGATAGTAAGCAGGTTGAAACCCTGCGAAGGTGATGGCGGTATTCACGGATTGATGATGGTGGTTTTGTTATACCTGCTATGGCTGTGGTTTTCTTATCCTTATTTAAAATAACAAACATGAAATAGTGAAGAATCGGAAGTGTCCATTTCTGGACTGTAAGAAAAGATGTCAGTTGTTAAATTTAATGCACTTAGGTTATTTGTAGAGCCTCGTACGTGTACAGCATTGTCTGATATTGACTCTAGGAGGTTTTTGTCTCGTTTTAAGTAGTTGACAGTGTAATAGAAGGGGGGGAGGGAGCGTACCTCCGGATAGTGAGAGCTGCGAGGCACTCTTCATGTGCCGCAGGAGGCAAGGCTTCTTCATGCCAGTATTAACAGTGCAATCCCTGTGATTTCTGTAGTGCATTCATCACCAAACCCGCTCATCGTTTTTATCCATTCCTTGTTTTTTCTCCTTATTTTGCACTTGATGACTTTTTAATATGGGTCAGTTCACTCAAGCGAGGATAGAAAGAGAATAAAGAAATGGCACTAAACTAGTTGATGTTTTTTCTTAAAATACTTTTTTTCAATTGTCCCATAAAAACCTGTGGAGTTTTAAGAGTAGTAATGCTTTGATTTTTCTGAAAATTCTGGTGGACGGTGTATGTGGGGAAGAGTCAACCATTTTTTTGTGACAGGTTGCTCCAGTCTTCCTTGCTCCACCAGGTGGCGCCACAAAAGCATTAGGACCTTCCTCACCTTTATTTACCTGCCGCTTTGTGTTTACTTTTTTGGTTGTGACATTATCATAATTGCAGCATGCATACCTTTTCACTAAGTTCCTTTCAGCTTGCAGTAACTAATGTATCTGTTTGATAGAGTGAAATCTGTAATTGCTAATCATACACACAACACAAATACACAAAGTACAGAACGAAAACACATGGCAACCCTGCTGAACCCAACTCAGCCCAAACCCTGCTAAACATTGCCTTTTATGTTCACAGTTCAAGTTGGAGTGCAGCTATCCAGTCTTGAGTCATAAGCGCCTCTGGCATGACATGTCTTTTGGGTCAGAGTTGGGTATTGTAGTACTTGGATGCCATGCCCATGGGAAATGAGCAGCCACAGAGAATTCATGCTGATAATTTTGTGACCTGAGGCTCAACTACTATTTCACATTGCTCTGCTCCTTGGTGCCATATTTTGGGTGGAGAAATGGACCCAGTGAGCCCCACGGCTCCACAATGGCTGCCCCTCCAAGACAGGACACCCTCCATGTTAGAATCCACGCCGCATTCTGAGAAAATGCAAGAATAACTTCAACTCTGTCTTTTGAAATGTCATAACGTCCAGAAATTTGTGTTAAGGCTTTCCAAGTTTATTTCTGAACCAAAATAAAATATAACAAAGTTTGGCTTAATTTTCTCAAAGTGGATGGTGAACGGAAGTCATTTTCTTCTTGGTGGCATTGCCATATTTTAGACTCTTCATTTTCACTCATGATAATGATGCTCTGAAATGATACTGTCACAAATGTGCTGTTATTCCAGAAACTCCATTTTGCACTGTGGGGAACAATGCATCCTTGTGTGTGGACCCGGAGTCTGTGTTCTGTTGGCAATGACTGCACCCAGTTTCAGGAAATGGTTTCTCAGTTCTAGACAAATGGATCAGCATCAGGGCTGACTTTGTGTTAATCATTGTAAAATGTGCTGCGGGTTACCAAGGAGTTCAGAAACACCTTATTCTGTTTGGGAGCATCTACCATCTGGCAAACTATCGAGGCAAATTGGAGTACGGCAGCTAAGGCCAAGGCCAGGTGCAGGAAGACCTTATTAGCAGGCGGGCCTTTGGCCCAATGCCAATTTAACCTCCATCCTCCATTCCTTATACCGTGTCCCCCACCCCCACCACCATTTCCTGCTCCGAACTCCTCTCCAAATCAAAGGCAAACATTTGTTTCTTGATGAGAATCTCGATCCCAAAGCAGGCCAACCTTCCTTCTTTCCCCATTCTCCTGCAAACCTCTGCCTGTATCTTCATCCTGACCCCCTTCACTATTGAAAGGGCCAGTCCAGGAAAAAAGATCAACCCAGCCCACACAGAAGAAGCAAACATAGGAACAGAAAGGAGGACAAGCCAGCAGCTCCCCAGTTCCCAGGACTTCCCTGACTTAGGGGCTGGCACCTGGCTTTTCAAAAATTTGAACTCGGGCAGGCTGCTGGTACGCTGGTTCCAGAGAGACGGACAAGGGGGCCATGCCCCACTCACTCAGAGCTGGTGGCCTGAATACCCCCCAGGCAGACTTCTGCCCCCATACCTCCTTCCCCATTTCTTTACCTCTCTGACCTAATGAAAAAGAAGCACTTTCCTAGAGCACAGTAGTGATACAGGGTGCAGACAGGGGGCCCCCCCAAAAAGGTTTGGAAGAGTGTCCAGAATTCAAAGTGTATAGAAATATTGGAGAGACATATAAGATGTCCTCACCGCCCCCGCCCCCCCCCCAGGGGGAAGGGATGAATAGAGCCAAGGCCATTGAGAGCTATTTTGCATAGCAACAGTTTTGGAGCTAACCTCTGGAGGAATGGTTATTTAACATATCTATAACCTTTAACTGGTTTCATAGATATGTTAAATAGCAGTGGCCAAGTTTGGAGCCAAGGAGGAAGGAGAAGTGAGTAGACTGGGACTCAGGAGAATGTAACTAGGGTTGGCGCTCCTGAGAAGGGAGAAGGAACTAGCAGAGACTCAGAATGTAACTAAGGGCTGCTCTCCTGAGTGAGTGGACTGGGACTCAGGAGGATGTAACTAAAGTCTGGACTCCTGAGGGAGAAGGGAGTAGCAGGGACTGAGGATGGAACTAGCAGGGACTGAGGATGGAACTGGGAGGACTCAAGATGGGAACTAGGGGCTGCTCTCCTGAGTGAGAAGAGACTCAGAATGTAACTAAGGGCTGCTCTCCTGAGTGAGTAGACTGGGACTCAGGAGAATGTAACTAGGGTTGGCGCTCCTGAGAAGAGAGAAGGAACTAGCAGAGACTCAGAATGTAACTAAGGGCTGCGCTCCTGAGTGAGAAGGGTTTGGACTCAAGATGTAACGAAGGGCTGCGCTCCTGAGCGAGATGGCCTGGGTGGGAGCTTGGAAAAGACTGGCTCCAGGACACGAAGGGTCCCCACTTGGCCAGATGAAAGAGGGAGCCACGTGGTTTTGGCAGGGTGCGGACCCCCTCTTTCCCAGGTGAAAGGGAAGAACCACGCAGCTTTGCCAGAAGGGAGATCCCTGCAGCCAGGTGAAGAAGAAAGCCACATGCTTTTGGTAGAGTGCGGACTCCTGCAGCTTTGGTAGAAGAGGCCCACACGGCTTTGGGATGCCCCCTTTGGCTGCGGGGCCTGAAAAGCAACAGAGACTTTGACTGGAACTGGGTACAAAGGACTCTTGCCAGTGGACCATGAGAGGGTACCACAGTACTTTGGATTAACTCGAGATCCTGCACAGTGACACAGCTGACGGTGCCAGCGGTCTGCAACACAGACGTGTGCTCTTTTCCTGATTCACGGTTCCGGAGTTGGGACAGTGGGAGAAGGGAGCGCTGTGTGGGTGTAGGTGTATACATAAAGGACTTTGATATTTTAGTGGTGGCATTAGGCCTGAATAGCATTAAATAAACATTTTGTTTCCTTTTCACAAATCTCTGGCTTTAAGAGATGTCTTTCCAATTGGCGGCGGACAGAAGGGCCCAGTAGATTTTAGTATTTTGTTTTCAGGAGGGGCCCCTGTTGTATAGCAGTTTTGGGCATCCCTGGATGGGCCAAATATTGTATTGCCCCTCCCTCGGACCTCCTCCTCTTGTTCGGTAACAGTAGGACCTCTACTCCCTTGAACATGCTTGTTGAAAACACCTTTGAACTGGAGCACTCCAGGTCAGATTGGGAAGAGGGGCTGGGAGGAGCCATGAGTGTCCCCAGCCACCATCCCTCACCTTTGTCCAGCCTCTGTTCTTCCAGAGTGAGGTATCAGGGCCAAGGCGTCCATGACAGCCATTGCACATAGAAGGCAGCCATGAATCTCCGGTAACAGTAGGGTGGTGAACAATGGCTATTGCCACCTAAGTTACACATCAGTTTTTTGAATAATAACAATAGAAATGTGTTTTTAGGCAGTGAAAACATTAAAGGCACAGAAGTAATTTTCAGTTACTATTTAAAAACCAGCTGTTATCTTTCATTTGAGGAGACTAAACAGGCAATTCAGTGAACACTACTGGCTGCTTCCATTTGGAGTTTAAACACACTCCATGAGTACAGGGTCAGATGGGCTGCGTTAGGGTGATTGGCCCTCAGCCTCCATGCAGTTAACTCGGGATGGTGTCCTGTGTCCATTGCCGTACCCGGCTCTGCGTGCATTGTATCCCCAACACTGAACGCACGATTTAACAACACAGAATATAATGATGTGCACCTGCCTCTGAGCGCCAGCCAAGAGCCAAACCACAGGCCACTATCTGATAAGGGAAGAGGGACTAACATCAGAAGCGTGCAGTTTTAGTGAGAAATGAATGAAGGCCAATCTGCTCAATGGTTAAGAGCAGCAGCTTCCCAGAGAGAGGCTCACAGCTGAATCACTACTCATCCCTTACTTCCTGTGTGACCTTGAACATGATATTGACCTCTCTCTGTCTTACATTCCTCTACTGTAAAGTGAGGACAATAGTAGTACTTTCCTCCCTTCCTTCCTCCCTCCCTCCCTTCCTGGCTTAAAACAACAGATATTTACTCACTCACAGTTATGGAGGCTAAGAGTACAAAGTCAAGGTGCTGGCAGGGCCATATTCACTCTGAACTGTCTAAGGGGGGATCCGTTCTTGCCTCCCCCCAGCTCCTGGTAGCCCCAGGGGTTTCTGGGCCTGTGGCAGTGTGACTCCAACCTTCCCACGGCTGTGTTACCTCTGTGTCTCTGTGGAAATTTCTGTTATATGAACACCGGTCATGTTAGATTTAGAGCCCTCCCTAATGACCTCTTCCTAACCTGATTATATTTGCAAAGACCCTATTTTTAAATAAAGTCACATTCCCATGTTCTAGGTAACACAAATTATAGGGGATACTATTCAACCCAGTATCGGAGGGAGAAGTTATTCAAGAGGAATGTAAGCTTAGGAGTTCGGGGCAGGGCACCGTCAGAGACAGAATATAACAGCACTTTCTTCCTTACGGGGCTGTTTTGAAGGTGGACTGTCCCCATCTGTAGTGTGCTTAGGTGCCTGGGTCTAGAAGGGCTTGCTCAGTAAGAGCAAACACAGTCTTCAGACATTTGTTACTGGAGTTCTACGACACTCAACCTGGATCCTCAGATATCGTGAGGTGTATCCAATTATTGAGATGCACTAGATGGTAATTTTCTGAGGTCTTCTGTCTCCTCCATCATTGCATCTCCAGCAATCTCTGTCTCCAGCTGTGTTCAGACATGGTGGACTCTATAGTTGAAAATAACAGTGAAAAATAGCAAACATAAAAATATGCAGGGCTTTGAAAAAAGAAGTACTTGAGTGTAATGGTTTTTGAAATAGTATGAAGAGCAGTGATGTGTTTCTTAAGAAACTGCTGATGTTAAATATATATAGGCCAGCTACCATTAGGAACTCATTTGTCTATGTCAAGTGTGAAAGCCGATTGTCTCCATGTCATTATGGCTTCACTGGCTCCAATGTGTCAGAGCAAAATATGTCCCTGGAAGTCTCAAGTACACAGAGCGAAAGGGGGAACAGACCATGCTACCATGGGCCACTCTTCTTAATAAGGCATTGCATTTGGAGGGCAATGCCGGATTAGCTCATTTGAAAGACAAATACTGGATTCATATGCCAGGCTATTTTAAGGCCTTTTTATTCATGCATAGGAAAGCCCCAATGAACAGTGACTATCTCAAATGGGCTGTTCGGAATATTGTTCTTGGTAGTGGGTTGTAGGGTGTACATGGTTTTATGGGATTTGAAAATATTCCTATGGACTAATCATCAAATTATAAAAATGTATCTCTAAAAATAAAAAAAAAGCAAAGAATCAAGGCAGTTCTAAAAATCCAGGCTTCTTTAGAAAATTTAATTTGGGGGGACTTCTGGCCATCAGGCTGGTGTATTGAGTGGACAGAACATGTGACTCAGCAACTCTGGGTTTCAAACTTCGACTTTGCCACTTCCTGGCTGACTTAAATGGGCGTGGTTTCTGATCTGAAAATAGTGCATATAATAACATTTCCTTTGGCTGTGTTCACTACAGTTTCGGTGTGAGAAGCAGCTGCTTCAACAAGTTTTAATGGCTTTTGTAGACTGTCTAGGTAGAAGTTTCTAGTGCTTCCTTATGAGATAAGCTACTATATCATCTTTAAGCTTCCTCTAAAACGCATTGTATCAGGATATGCAGTTAATCATACATTTTTACTTTTACTCAAATTCTATTCAAGAAGTGAGTTTCTACTCTGTTCCAGGCCTGCTGGGGATACCACTGCTTACACTTCAGGGTGTGGATAAGATCGTGAAGGAGTACACACATGACTATTCAATGTATCACTGATTCTGTGAAGAACAATTACGTACGCTAGCTTGAGTGCCCTTGTCTCTTCTCCCTTCCCCAATACTGACAATACCTTGGAGAATCCTGTCTTCTGTCCTCTCCTTGAAAGGAAAAGTGGCATAGAGCTGGAAAGGATGGTTTAATGGACCGCAGTGTGAGAATGGAATGTATTTATTTTGGGTGGATGGAAGTATTTGCATTATTTAGATTGAGGGTAACCACATTTTATGCTCATCTCTAGGATTTGCCAGGGAAAGTATTGGGGCTTGTTAAGTAAGTCTGATGGCAAAGGTCTTCCTTTGCCTTTAAAATTGTAAAAGTAGGTGAGATCAGAAGTGGTGTGATCTTCATGTGTGCTTTGCTGTTAACACAGTGATAGATTTGTTTTCTTTAGGTAAAGGTCTTTTGCAAATAATCTTTTACGTTTTATTTAAATACTCCTCTCCCATCTTCCCTTGACTAAATTTGATACAGTATAAAATTTGAAAATAATTGAATTTTTCCTGGAAGTTGGTGAGATGGTGTGAGGAAGCAGGAAGCGACTCAGTTCAAAGTCATGGCCGGACTTTGGATCAGGCCGGACTGTCCCCACCTAAGGTCATGCCCTGTGGAGTGCTGTCTCATTCTCTGTCCTTAGGATTATTGTGCAGGGAGTGGTTGGAGGGAGACCCTGTCCTGGGCATGAGCATAATTCTCACCTGCTCTTACCTCCTCATGCCTGTCTTTAACAGATATTCCTTTAGATGTGAGTCTTGGAGGAAATGTGGATCAGCATTATTTTGGTTAGGGAAGGAAACACGAGAGATAAAACCCAAGGCACTGCCTTGTACTGCTCTCTGTTGAAACCACTTGGTCCCTAGAACCTTTGCGAATGCCCCAGCCATCCCTGAAGAGTCATACGTACAGTGGGGGGAAGAGTTTGCTCAGTGGCTTCCCAGCTTACATGAGTGCTGAGCACTCTTCCTCCAAACTGGACCGCTTCCTGTGGTGTAAAAAAAACGGTGTTTTTATGTGTAGACAGTTTGGCACGCTTGTAGAAACGACATTAAAACTAGATTTGCAGCTCTAGCTTTTTGCCTGGAAAAACCAAGGATGTTGTGTGGACACCCACATTTTTTCATCTTTAAGTAGGAATGGGAATGTGTTGAGTTGCAAGTGAACACTGTCGAGAATGAAGCCAGTGTTTCTGGTCCACTAGCAGTTTACCATTGTCCACCACAAATCTCTTTATTTATACAAGGTATTATTGTGCCCACAGAAGGAAATTATTAATTATTTTTTATTACAAATTTTTTCTCCATTTTAAATAATTTTGCATTCCTCACGCTATGGTCATGATGTTTGCTTCTTCCTAAAATATGTATGTTGAGAGACCTGACCCCTGGGGGTGGTGGTATTAGTAGGTGGGACCTTTGGGGTGTGATTAGGTCATGAGAGTGGTACCCCTGTGAATGGGATTAGTGCCCTTGTAAAGGGGATCCCATAAACCTCTTTCCACTACAGAAGAGTACAAAGAGAAGCCCATGGCCCAGAAAAGATTTCCTCACCTGACCAGGCTGGCATTCTGATCTTGGACTTCAAGCCTACAGAATGATGAGAACAAATCCCACTTTAAAAATAATCCACCCTGTCTCTTGTATTTTGTTATAGAAGCCTGAATAGACCAAAACTTCTTAGCAAGCATTGCATGTCTCAAACAAGTTAGAAAGTGTAGTGGCTAGAGAATTGATTTGGGTTAAAATCTAAATACTTTTGTCAGCTGGGCCACCAACATGGATATGAGAGCATCATGCTCGTTTTTTACTTAGTTTCTGTGATTCGAAAATGGTAAGGGAGGAATGCAATCCCTAGCTCCCCATGAAGAACTCTGAAGGGGTTGGGGTTTTACTGTCATTGTAAGCCGATGGTTAGCCTGACACAGTTTCATGGGTGTTGCAGAAGACATGAGACTCTGGGCTCAGAGACAGAGGACTTTGTTGCTAAAAGCATGGTGAGCAGCATGAGCTTCGTGTTGGCACCGACTGCCCCTTGCCGCCGTCCCCCAGCGCCCTCTGTGGAGGGGCCCAGGTGAATTGCTGTATGTGCAGTGGATGTGCCTCGCAGCCGGGGACCCCAAGTTTAAGAAACCCACATCTTTTATAATGACTGCCTGCAAACCCAACCAGCTTTCGTCCCAGAAGGAGACATTAGCTTTATTACACAGGACAATAAACAAATCTGTCCTCTGTTCTTAGAAGGAGACACTAACTTCATCTTTCAGGACTGTTTGCTGTACAAACATCCTTGGAATAGATAATCCAGAAGAAAAGTTGTCAGAACAGAAGTGTCCTGCAGGGCATGAGATACACATGGAGGACTGTTGATATATATATCAGTATGTGTGTGTATATATATATGTACATATCTATGTGTACACACACACATATGACTCTTCTTGAAATCTTAAAGCTTTGTGACTTCATCCACTTTTGCCCTTGTCCAACTGAGTGTTCCTAACTTTCAAAAGTTACTTCGTTCTTTGTTCTCCTCGAATGACTGACCACTGTCTTCTCATGCTATTGTATATTTCCTATTTGTTCACACCAGTTGGTGTATTTTCTGATGCCTTCTTAGACTGTAAGCATACAGAGGGCATTTATGTTCACCATCCAGTACTGTGCTTGCTACTTAGCAGGCTCACTCAAATACATGTTTGTTGAATGAATGGATGAATAAATGCATTCTTGATTCCTGTTAGCAAAAACAAAAATTTGTAATATCTACTGTTTAATCATGTTGCTCAAAGGATAAATACAATAAAGCAGGGGAATTAGTAGAAAATTATTCTAAAACACTTGCAAATGTATTTCAACTGCAAACCTTAGGTGGACCTGTTAACAGGTTCAAGAAATGGCTAGGGTTTGCCCCTTTTTAAATTCTCCCATATTGGTCATGTCAGATTTCAACCCTGAGACTTGGTGCACTCTTAGACTACTGGCCTTGGAGCAGATTTGTGGTAGTGGTGGGGAGGAGCTGTCGGCTGTAGAGGAGATGCCATCAGGCAGCCTGGTAAGACTTGTGAGCTCATTGCACACTGTGAAAGACCTCTGACGCCAGCTTCTGCAGTTCATTTTGTTGCTGTGGTCCGGAGGTGAGCAGGATGATGACTGAATCCTTTCTCTAATTCATGTGCGACCTGCTTCTGCCCTTTATAATTTACAGGCACTTCTCACTTTTACTCTGTGGATAAATTTTCAGCTCAGTCCATAAATAAATAACTCAGAAGAATCTTTGAAATGTGAGTTTATACTGTAGCTTTTGAACTGGCAAGTGGAAATTTTTAGCAAGAAAAGATTATTACATTTTAATTATCAAATAAGTCATATATCTTCTTTGCATTAGCTGAAGAACAGAGATAATGTTGCAGAATACAAACTTAAGAAAATTACATTCAAATTTATTTCCTAGCTCTTATAAGTTTAGGGAAGAAGAATGAATTGCTGAACTGAAAGAACTGAGGATAAACTTTAAATAGACTGATGTATTGTTTATGTGTTTTTAAATGTAAAAAATATTGCTCTGTTAAGAACGACTTTGAAGGTTTGAGAATATCCTTTGACCATCCCAGCTTGGGCCCTACTGATCCTCCCTTCACCTTCACGTGGACACATCACTTACTGTCGCAACTAAGTGGTTGTCGCAACATTTTAACCAGACCCTTTGGGTAGCGCAACTTTTTGTACACAGATTGACATCACTGATAGAAGCTGATCTGTAGGACGAACTGCTTGTTTCCATATTGCATAAGGTCGAAGTTTAACCTGTGTTGTATATTATTTACTGGGTACAAACAGGGACATGTCTTATAACCTGTGTTTTCTCACCTAAAAAGATGGCAATCATGATCCCTCAAGGTTAAAAATCAGGAGGATCAAGGATATTTTGCAAACTCAGAAGTGCTTGACACATATTAGGCTGGTGGGAAGTATGGGAGAAGGGGGACTTGGAGGAAGCTGACTCATCAGACTTGCTACAACTTCAGGGACCTGGAGCAGTGAGGGTCAGAGAGCTTCCCAGGTCAGTCTGAAGAACAGCCGGGTTGGGGAGTGACTGGCCTGGTGCCTCAACATGTATCCTACGTAGGTTTTGTTCCCATCAAGCGTCCAATCTTTGGAAACTCATGTGGAAAGTGGAAAGAAAGTATTTAGAAGAAGTAGATGGACTTCTTTCATTATAGGCCTTGTCCATTTCAGATCAAGTATCATTCCACTTTGAAGTTCTATTTTTCTGATTGTCTTGAGTTTGAGAGTTAAAAGATTAACTTTATTGTACCTCTGTCCCTTCCTCCCTCCCTGGTAGGTAAGCACCTTGAGGTTAAGGTCTGCGTCTTGAATTTCTTTTATTCATTGCTATTCCCAAAGCACCTGGCTAATTATGCAAAAGGAAAGAGCTCTGTGGGTAGGCGCTGATTCAATTGGGCTTTATTGAGGGGATAATTAGGCTCAGGCTTAAAGGAGAACATTTAGAAGGACAGATAAGAACATGGCCCACTTATATTTTAAAAAACGTATTGTTTATTTAGTTAAAAATAGACACTACTTAGCACATGCCAGAAATAGATACTGCTTGTGAAGAGTATGGTAACCCTACATCTGTTGTGTGGAGCCCAGGCAACTCGGGAGATAAAAACAGATGATTTGTTTGCTCACTGCTAGAAAACATTCTTTCAAAAATTTTTTACTTCTAGAAAGGTCAGCTCTGAGCTGCTGCTGTGTGTGCGCGTCACTTCAGCAGGTGCTGGCATCACGCTGACATCTCATCAAAGCCATCGTCTACTGGTTGGCATTTTTCCTGTTGGTTTCTCGGCAGTGACGGTCAGTACGGCATGGGAAAAACTTCTTGCAAGGACATAGCACACATTTCTGAGAAGAAAAACTACAACAGTATCAACTTAACTTTGTCTGTTTGTCATCTGCAGGAAAATAACTTTAGTCTCTTTATCAAGGACTGTCTGGCCCTCACTAAAAGTTTTCTTTTCTCCTTCTCTGGCCCCCTGTAGCTTTGGATGAGTTCTGTTTTATAAATAGAGAGATCATACTGATATTCTCCCCATAGAGATAAATGAGGTTATAATTAATTACTAATGTTTCCAGGTCAGGATTCTTGAGGAGTCTTTTAGTAATCAAATTAGGCATCTGTGGGTAAGAGAGAGGAAAGCTATTTTGAAAAAGTATGAATTTAGGATTTTGTAACTTCTTGAATAAACATGAATATGTGGTAATGACAGTATGCTTTAAATTATACACTTAATATATAGTGTATTAAACATGTTGATTTATAATTAGATATATGATGAAGGCATATATTAAATATATTATATGTATGTAAATGATAGCTTTTTTTAGAACAGTTTTAAGTTCACAGAAAAATTAGGTGGAAAGTACAGAGATTTTCAATACACCCCTCTGGCCTTCTATGTGCTCACAGCCCCCCCCCCCCCCCCATCAACATCTCCCACCGGAAGGACATATTTGTTACAACTGATGCACCTACTCTGACATATTGTTATCATCCCAAGTTCATAGTTTACATTGGGGTTCACTCTGGGCTTTGTGTATCCTCTGGGTTTTGACAGTTGTATAATGATGTGAATCCCTCATTACTACAGTATCATGCGGACAAGTTTCAGCGCTCTGAAAATCCTGTGTGCTCCGCTGGCACCCCTTCCCTCTTCTCTGACCCCTGGCCACCTCTGCTCTCTGTATTATCACCATGGTTTTACCACCTCCAGAGTGTCATAGAGTTGGAATCTTACAGTAGCCTTTTCATATTGGCTTCTTTCACTCAGTAACATGCACACAAGGTTCCTCTGAGTCTTTCTGGCTTGACAGCTCATTTCCTTTCAGCATTGGATAATATTTCGTTGTCTGCATGTATCATTTACCTACTGAAAGACATCTTGGTTACTTCCATGTTTTGACAATTATGAACAAAAAAGTATGTCTTTAGAGGAAGTCTCTTATGCTATTTTCTTCTAAATAAATATTTCTGTAAAAATGAAAGGCAAACAGAATTAGGGTATTGCAGACACCAAGGTGACGGTGAGGAGGAGGTGCTTGGGGGTTGGGGAGGTCAGTGAGCACTGGACCACGAGTATCCTGTCCCCAGGTGCTAACGCCTTACCCATCTTCCAGTGGGGATAGGGCCTGGTCTCCCTCCTCTGACAGTTGACGAGGTCACTTTAAGGACTGCCCCAGACACCAGCAGTGGACCGCTTAGACGAACACTCGGGGATGTTCTGCGGGTGTCCCTCTGAGTCTTCCTGTGAGCATCTCCCATTCTGTGAATTTAGGCAGGTTTCCTCCTGAGCCTCAATTTTCTCTTGCAGAAAACGTGTCACTAACGGCTTCACGGTGATGTACACACAAAGCCTGGCCCAGAAAAAGTGGTAAACCGGTGATTATTATTAATTAATTATTTTTCTAATCATTGCTATTGAACTTATTTCCCAACTTATTATAACTTTTTGAAATTCTTTTCCCCCTACAAAATATGAGCTGCAGGAGAGCAGATACGTATATCTGACTTGTGCCTAGACGAGGTTCTGACACGCTTAATGAAAAGCTGTTGAATGAATGAATGAGCTTTCCATACAAACCGATGGACTTTACAGAAGCTGCCATGTTCCTTTTGTCTGTGTTGCAGGAAGACTGACTACAGATTTGCTGTGAAAGAGCATGAATAATAGCAAGAAGTGTTCGTCCATAAATTCAGGGCCACTAATACTGTCAAGCTGATTTTTATCTATGATTTCTTCTCTAAGTAAATCTTGGGAGTAAGGATCTCTCCTCATGCTTGTAGAACCTTTCAATTTACTTACAAGACATTAGAGCACTGTGTCCCTTTCTGATGGGTAACATGGCAATGGTGATAACAAGTTTTTCCTTTTTCTTTGAAAATTGTTTTTGTGCTTCTTTTTATTTTTTATATTTTCACATCATTTTTTGCAGTGGCAATTTAAGGCTGATCTGATTAACATAAAACATCAAGGCTGACGGTAGAAATCTGAATCTGAGTCTAGTCAGGGAATTTGCCAGTGTGATAGTCTGTTCATCAGCATTTACTTTCTAGCTGGTTTTCCTGCCTTTGCATCTCTTGTCTGTGAACTGGATATTCAAAGAACTGCGGTTCAGTGGCTGCTATGAACAGAGAGATGTGATAGCCAGACAGACCCCAGCTCTCAAGTGGGGGAAACTGAGGCAAAGAGGTGTGTGATATAAGTGCGGCTCCTTCCGTCCATTGCTGAACTGGATGATGTCATGAGCCAAGTGCTGTCACATTTGGTGGACACTTAAGGAGGACTGGAGTGCCTGTCACTGGTTAGAGACAGGAATTCCTAGTTTCCCTCCTGTTGACCTTGCCGCTAAGTTCTGACAACCCTGGCTTACAAGCCGCTCCACAAGGCTGATGGCAGACACAGTTTGTGCTGTAACCTCTCCTTCCAGGAGAGGACACCGCGGACAGGCAGGCGGTGTGCCACAGTGGGGGCGACTTGGGCTTTGGCGGTAGACCAGCCGCCACCTGTCTGTTCTGAGAGATCAGTTAGAAAAAAAGAAGTCAGGTTGAATGCGAGGTCATCATCAAGGACATTGTCCCTTGGGTGGATAGCAGCCACAGGCCCCGGTGAGACCGGAGTAGGTTCACCCCAGGGAGCTGCAGGAGAGCGGGGCACATTCTCCTGTGCAAGGGGGGGGGTCGTTAGTGGCAGAGCTGTGCGGGCGGTTATTTTAAGAGCTGCACGTTACCCTGTGTGTGAGCACAGTCACGGGACACTGCCTGAAGAAGGACTGCACTTACTCACTTATTACATGTCCGCTTTAGTGAATGCTGTTGAGATGAAATACTGAGGGTCAAGGCATGATTTCTTGTAAATTATTTTAATGCTTTTTTTTCTGATGCAGAAAAATTAATGATGGATCGCATAAAAGAAGAAAATAATCTATTTTACTGTGTTGCTCATTCTTAAAAATCTGACTTAAGAGCTTCAAAAGCTGCCATGTAAGGATGGGGTTTTGCCAAACAAATCTTGTATCAACTTGAGTAAGAAATTACGCTTGTCTTTGGTTCTTTCTCTGCTGTGTGAGGCATTCACTCAATTCAGGTTGGGCCTTTTTAATGTGCAAACACTTAAGTGCATTTATTTTCAAGAAATTTGCTCTGACATTTTACATATATTTGATTATTTTACCTATGCATTCTCACCAAGGAATTCAGCTTGTTTGGGGGAGCAACTAAGAATTATTCCCTGAATTGTTCTGTTTTCTATTTATAAATTTCTCATTTTATTTATTTTAAATAGTCTGCACTCATTGGTTCCCTTGTGTGTGTTTTGCACGATCACACGGCAAGAAGAAAAGCACCAGCCACGTGTGTGTGAGGGTGGAGTGGTACCGATGCTCAGTGAACATTCCAAAGCTAAACATTGGAAATCCTGAGTGGTACTTGAAGGCGGTGTATTAGAGCCAGAACTCACTCAGGTAGCCTGTTAGAGAGCAATTTGCACTTCGAACCGTCACGGCTGATGATAACGTTATGAAGAGCGCACCCCTTGATCAGCGGACTTCTCACAGCCATGTGCCTCTCCTCCTCCAAGCTCTGCCTCAAGGACACTTTTGTTTCTTAAGTTGGAAACACCTGCTTCACTGTTTAATTCTATTTGAGCTATTTCAACTATGCCATTTGGAGAGTGTTTTTTCTCAAAAATTTTGATACTCAAAATGGAGATTATGGGCCAGACATATTTGTAATATAATCCACAATATTTAGCACATTCCATCTAGTTGAGGCATAGTCTGCTTACCAGCATCTGCGCCGACCGCCCCCGGCACCCTCCCCCCTGCTCCCCCCGCAGCTCTCTTCCCAATGGCGGCTTCTCCGTCACCTTACAGTGGTCCCATGACAGAGAGCTTGTCTCCCAGGAGGGACCACAGAGATAGCTGTTTTATGGAGAGCCTGATGTTTTCTTCCCTTTTGCACAATTTTAATTAGAATTTAAGAAACCCTTGTATCTTGGGCCAACATAGCATTTATTAATAAGCATCAGTAAACAAGTTTATGAAAAAGCTTACATTTTCTTTTGACCAGTTTTTACTAGAACCAAAGGAACCCACTGTTAGCTTATTTCAGCATTCAGGCCTAGTTAGTTTCTTTCTAGTTGGGCCAGAGCTTCTGAAGGACATTTGTGGAAGTCCCTGTCTGTGTCACTTGCCTGTCTGTGCCCCAGAAAAGCCTGGACCTCAGAAACCATGTGTGAGCCTGCCCGAGATTTCCAGGGGTTCAAAGGGGGCTGGTACCCGTGAAAATGTTAATCTGTTTCTGTCTGGAGCAAAATGCAAAATAAATAACAACCAGAAACCATACCAATCAAACAACTGATAAGGAAGCATTTCAGAAAAGCATTGAAGGCTGTGTTGACTTAAAATGCAAAAGAATAAATTTTTTTAATCCGATGATGGATTTCAAATAAACCTACCATCTCTCTTTTTCCAGAAAAAGACTCCCAAATGGGAAAATTTTATTCTAGAAGAGAGCAAGTAATTATAAGGAAACACTTGTGTTCTGGGGACACACAGCATTAGGTTATAGGACACATCAATTTGGCAATTGATTACCCTGAGGACAGCCTCTAATGCAGGTGTGTGTCAGGCATACACCTTCCACAGAGGCTGCTGTTCAGTAGACACACGGTTAATTTCCCGACCTGAGGGCAGTGGTGAATAAGACGGGCACAGCCAAATAGCAGAATGTAGTGACATTAAAACATGACAGGCCACAGTGGTCTGTCACAACCAAATTACCTGTGAAAGGCAGTGTATGTTGTGTCTGGAGTTGTTTTGTGAGTGCAGTGTATCGTACATCCGGCAGGATGTGAAATGCCCGGTGGCGTGATCCAGACGCTTGGTTATTTCAGCTTCAACTCAGTTCACGTGAGGATGGATTTGTGCAGATTTCACCTAAGGGAGGAGGAATGAGTGGGCGATTGGAGTGAGGCACGGATGGGGTGCCGCCCAGGTGAGCACTGGCCGAGTGTTTCCTGTAGTACCTGTGAAGAGTGAACACTGCCACAGGCTCTGAGGGAAATGTGGGGGAAGACCAGTTTCCCCAGGGTAAAGGATGCTGGCTACCCAGTGTGATTTAATGCTGTACTGGAAATTTTATCTGGCAGTGATATCGGATAAAAAGGGACATAGGGAAATATGAATGTTGAAATGGAAAATATTGAATTCCACATTTTGGCCCCCACAAAACACAAGGTAATCAGTTGAAAGTATTAGAAGAAATAAGAACTTATGCAAAAGACAACAATTTTCTGTTTACTAGCCATAATTGGTTGCTATATAATGACATAATGTGATTCCGTTCTTGATGACAGCAAAAATACAAAAATATCTAAGAATTAACAGAGTGTATAGGCATATATAGCTCTTTGGTGCTTTATCTTGATGTTGGTTTTCCTCAGGTTTTTGGTCATTAGATCATCTTGAGAGCCTTTAATTCTCCTGCCTCGGGCTTGTAATTTTGCTTTCTTTGGTTGGAGTTCATTGCCTGAGGCCGACAGGGCTCTGTGTGTAGGAGGATCTCATTTTCTGGTGCCTGCTCTGTCCCTAGTCAGTCAAGGCAGCTCCTTTTCTCTTTGGCCCAAGTAACTCACCCTGCTAGTTTCATTGTGAAAGCAGACACCCCTGTTGCTTGACCCCGTGGGTCTTCCCAGTGAATCCCCGTGGCTTTAGTTCCTCTTGTCAGTACATCTCTTGCTTCTGAACTTGGAGCAGCCCTAGAGGCACTACTGTGTTTCCCAGGGATCTTTGTAGTTCGGATTCGGGGCTGTGATTTTCTGTGCAGGTGAGGCATCTCTTTCTCAGCTCTCAGAGATTCCTCACCGATTTGCAGCCCACGTGGCACTTTCTTGTTGACTTCTAGCGCTTCATGAACGTTTTCTTTTTTAAATGGGCACATCCTTTTTGTCATTCGCAGGCCCTGAGGATGGGAAGAAGAGGCAGCTACTTGTGCTCCGATGGCCCTCTTGTTCCCATTTAGGGACAGGACCCAAGAGTTCACATGGGGCCCTCTGGTAGGGTTGCCACATAAAATACCAGGGTGCCTATTTGAATCTGAACTTGAGATAAACAATGTATAAGCATGTTAGCATAAATCTATTTTTTACTTACTCTAAAAAAATAGAAGTATCCACTGTTTATCTGACATTTACATTTAACCTAGGAGACTGATGTTTATGTGCGATTTAAATTCAGTGACAAGTTCTGTATTTTTGTTTGCTCAGTCTGGCCATCCCACCCTTGGTCTCTGGTATACAGAACGGCACTCACTCTACAGGTGTGTGTGTGATAAAAGGTGGAGATGGAGGAGACAGTGACTCACACTGCACGGACCCGGAATGGCAGTTTGAGGACTGGATCAAATTAAATGCTAGTTGAACTGAGACCGACCCACATCCTATAGGTCAGGTGTTTTCTCAATACCAACTTCACAGTTGCCTTAGTCTTTTCAGGCTACATAACAAAAGGCCATATGTGGATGGCTTATAAACAACAGAAATTTATTCCTCACAGTTCCAGAGGCTAGGAATTCCAAGATCAAGGTAGTGGAAGATGCAGGGTCTGGTAGAGGCCCAAGTTCTGGTTCATAGACAGCATCCATTCACTGTGTCCTCATGGGGTGGCAGGGGAGAGGGAGCTTTCTACAGCCCTGATTATAAGGGCCCTAATCCCAATCTGAGGGTTCACCTTTAGGATCAAAGGTCCCGCCTTCTAATACCATCCCCTGGGTAAATATGAATGATCCAAATAATGTTTAACTGTGACTAAATTAATTTCTGACAATACGTATACTGATATTAAGGATGAAGAACCCTTCGAATGTGATAACCATAGAGCCTACTGAGTTACAGCTAGTTGTTTGCTTGAGACATAAAATAACTTTTTAGAAGTGTTATCAAAACATGCTCTTTAATTACAGTTTTTCTGGTGTTGCAATTGAGTATCATTAACTTCTAAGACATTGAATGTTGCCTGTGACAGTAGCTAACTAGCTATTTGCATACAGCCTCCTGATGACGTGCTGAATAAGAACCAGTGTGTTAAAACAAAGGGATCATGTAAGGAATTTTTTATGTTTTCCTGACTGTGGGAGGTCAATGAAATAATGTCAGTGACTAATTATTGTTGACATATTTGTGAAATGGTTGTAAGAACTATAAACAAAGCTTTCATTTTTATGTAACAGAGGATCACGCTTTGCCTTAATCTTCACAGTGAGGTCATTTGTAAAATGACGTACATTTTAATGGTTTCAAGTTGGAAATCCTTTCCCTTTTCCTTTGGAAAAAAATCTGTGGCTGTTGCCAGTTCATTTTCTCCTTTCATTGTTATTCTCAGGTGACAGAATTTTGATTTGGTTCTTCCTGAGTCCCCTGCATTGCAGAATGATTCTGTGAGTAGAGAATTAACTCCCAGGAATTACCATGTTTAGGGTCATTTGACTTACTATCTGTGTATGCACATGTTGGCCCTGCTGCCTGTGCCAGGCGGAACAAAGTAATTGACCTTGACATTATCTATATCTTTAATAGGATTTTTATTCTTTGTCTAATTCCACACAGCTGCTTTTCCCTCCTCCCCCTCAAGTCTTTAGAGTATTTATTACTTTAAAGGGCACTCATTTTGTAATTTAAGCTTTTCGATCTGATTTGCTTTTTTCTTCCAAACCTTTTGATATATAAGAATATAATCTAAGGATTTGAGGAGTACATATCTGGCTGGGCAAGGGTAAACCAGAAAATAAAAGAGAAATAACACTCAGAATTTTTATGGCAGCATTTTAAGCTACCTTTAAGTGGTTAGTAATTTACTCCCCTGTCTGTCCATTCTTTTTGTCATGCTGTGCTTGGTTTGGGGACATATATTAAGTAAGGGTAATATGTGCTTTTTAGGCACTTAGAGCTTTGTTCATGCTTTTGTTATGGGTGGTATTTGCTGTGTTTCTATTCATTTACTGGTTCCCATTAGCTCTGCAGTCTGGCATGTCACTGTTAAACATGATCACCTGGGTTCCCGGGTATTTTACAAAGATAGGAGCAGAAATCCTTGCCATATTTGGAAGTTAAGAGAAGAGTGAGAGTGAGAGTCAGATATATATATATATATATATATATATATATATATATATATAGAGAGAGAGAGAGAGAGAGAGAGAGAGAGAGAGAGAGAGAGATGGACGGGTAAGATGAGGCGGGAGGGGGAGGAGGAGGAAGGGGAAAGGGATGGAGGGGAGGGAAAATTGAGAGACAGTGATGTGGAGAGAGGCATGGAGAAGACATGGAGGGAGCCCAGAAGGGAGAGAACACAGTGGAAGAGAAGGAGAGATGGAGGGAAGGTAAGGACACCCAGAATTAGACAGTGAAAAGCCTTTGTTGATAAATGCCATTCGCAGGAAATCTCTTCATAAGTAACATGCTTCTGAAGTCAGATAGGTGGCATGATAATTTCATCCAGAATTTTATACTGTAGGATCACAACAGGAAAAAATGAGGAGTCCTCTGAGATTTGGATGGGAGTTAATGTGTGCTCTTTATAAATTTTTAAATCCCTAAGAATGCTATAAAGGCAAATGGAGAGCGTAGAAGGAAAGAAGACCTATTTACTTTCCTAGAATAAATGATCACCAGCCCAGTGTGTCAGGAGGGAAGCTTCCACAGAGCAAGTCTGCGCACCTGAGCCTTTTCAGTTCCACTTCTCTGGTTAGTGGTCTTCTGTGCTGGAGTTGGTCCTCATCTCCCGAGAGCCAGCTGTGTGCACTCCTGCCCATCTCCACGTTCAATGACAACCTGGCCGTGGTGGGAGCATTTACACTACGGGAACTGGCAAACACCACAAATCAGGGCTCTCTGGAAAGCCGGAAATTAAACACTGACCAGTAGCACACCACTGGATGCCCTTCCAGTGGCCTGTATCCATGTTACTTGTTATTGGATGCCCACAAGGGCTGCTTTCACCTCCCATCCACCTCCCACCCAGAGTGCTGATCTCTAGCGATACCTACCTGGGTAATGTCTTGTGCTCCTGATTTCTGTCATCTTCCTCCATCACAGTGTGGTAGTAGCCATTGCTGTGAGCTGCTACTCTCACTGAATGGGCCATGATGTAAGGCCCCTGCGCTGTGTTGAATCAATAGCATATTTTTCCTTGGTGCCTTGTGAAAACGTGGTCTGGATCTTCCCTCGGGTCAGACAAATCCATAATCTAAGTGGAGAAAATAGGTCATAGGTCGTTCAGCCCGCAGGTCACAGTGCTGTCATCCACATCCCTGTGTACACCACTGGCCTTGGCGAACACAATCAAAGGCATGTTAAAAGACCAAAGAAAGGTGTCACGTTGACAAATATAATTTTGGGGGTCAATGACATTTCGTGGGGGAGCAGAGACTCTTCATGTTTTGTTTTTACTAAACCATCAGTTCAATTTCAGTGCAACAGAAATGGTTTGGAGATGCGATTTCCACTTTGTGTCTCCATTGGGGCAGTTGGCCTGCACTGCCAGGGTGGGGGACATAGATGGGCCCGTCATTAGAAACCTTCCCTGGGGTTGGCCCTGCTCTGTGTTCAGGTAGGAAGACAAGTCAATGATAAGCACGTCTTCTTATGGGAATTTTGTCAGTGGCCGTTAGTTGCTGGCTCGTCTCCATGAGCTGGCCTTCGGCGCACCTCCGAGCTTTGCGGCACCTCCGAGCTTTGTGGCACCTCTGTTGTGGCTGTATCTGGCCTCCCAACCAAAATGAGTGGGACCAAAAAGTGGGAAAGGAGGGAGAAAGAGGGAAATGGGTGTGAAATGTAGACTATAGAAGTAGAAGAGCTAAGGGTGTTCAGTGACTAAAAAAAAAAAGAAAAAGGAATCTAAATCTCTCACAGTTGAAGCACAGCCTCTAAAATTTCCAACAGTTTGTCATAATGAACAGAATTCTGTAGGTTTGTAGCCTTGTTAGTGATGGTATTTTGTCCCCCAGTCTGTTCATCATAGTTGGATGGCTCAGAGATGACTGTCTGAATTGGCAACTAGAAGTTGAAAAGGACTCACTCCTCATTGTGACCTGGGCCTAAGTAAGCCCCTCAAAGAAGGACCACTTTGCAGACCATACTTCCTGTACCCTAAGTTGTCATCTAAGTGTAAACATGAGTGATGCGACATTAATGTCACTGGACAGATGTTTCATAACAGGTTCTCCAGTCTCTTAGTGGTTAAGGTGGGACGTTCACTGACAGCAATAAACTGTGGCTGCCCGCAGGTCCATGGATCTAAATTTCTCTGGCGTGGTTCATCCCTGTTTTGCCTTGGGTTGAGTTTAGAAAGTTATGAAGGACTCGAGCAGTGAAGACTGCGGCCGACACGTGTGATTTACACACTGCTCATGCTGCTGTCTCTTCCACGCGCGATGGGGAAGTTATGCCGCTGTCAGGAGCTGGGCTGGTTTCCCCTCTGTGCAGGCCCGAGGGCCACCGGTACCGCGTTCTTCCCTCTGAGGCAGTTAGACAGCCGATTTGTGGTGCACAATCTTCTTGATTAATTGAAGAATACACATGGCTTATCATACTCACAAAAGCAGGGTTGCCACCAAAAACGACTCTAATTGGCTAAATAAATAACCCCAAGATTTTATTGCCTGCAGCCTGGATGCCCCCCCCAATCAGCAGCGGCCAATGACTGATTTGCCTCAGGCAGTGAATATTCTGCTATCCATTGTAAGGAGCCCTGTGACTTATTTTGCTAACGTAGGGCTTATATTATTAAACTTTCAAAACAGCTTGAGGTTCACACAGATTGTAAAAATGAAGTAATGTTTCAGCATTGTAATTTTTTAATAGCCAAAAATAAATTTGTTTGTTTTTCTACAGCCTAAGCCAGGGGTTCTTAACTGGTGGTGAGTTTTGCCTCTCAGGGGACATTTGGCAATGTCTGAGGCCAATTGCAGTGGTCACAACTGGGCATGCGTGTCTGCAGGCGGTGTCCAGTGGGTACAGGACAGGGATGCTCCTAAATGTCCTGCAATGCACAGGACGCCCCCAACAGAAAATGATCTGGCCCCAGATGTGTTAGCAGTGCTGTGGTGGAAGAACTGGTTTAAATAGATTCAAAAGAGAGAAGAACTGAGGTCTCATTAGGGAGACTCCCGGGTGGCACCTTGTCCATTCTTTCAGTTAAGAGCTATTTTGTGAGCACCAGTTGGGCTCCATGCTGGGGAGGCGCCATGGTGTTTAGTGGGCGGAAGTCCATCCCCCGACACCTGCGGAGGCGGTGTTAGTGGGGACCGGCCACCTCCAGGGTGACTCCCAGCCTCAGCTGCCACTCAAGAAGAATAGACTAGTCATGATTCATGGTTGGAACAGATACTACTCTCATGCTGTATTTTTGCTGTGAAGTGGGAAATGATGTTGGAATAGGGATCTGGCTCAGGAAACTCTGCTGCATATTGTTAATAATGATCAATTAATTATTGCACTTTATTCACATTCCTAAAAGATTAGTGTCATGGACGAGGAAACCGAGGCTCAGAAATGGTAAGCGGCGTGTGTGGCACCCCCAGCTGACAAGGTGCAGAGCCAGCAGTGCCCGTCCTGCACCCTCTCCTCTGTGTCCTTTATTGACACCAGTGGGAAGAGAAGCAGCCCTGTTACTCAAAGCATAGCAGGTGCTTTTATTTCTAAAAGTCATGGTATGGTATCTTACTAAAAGTTAGGACAAGGGGTGATGGAGAATTGAAACTGCTTAAATGACAAGCACACATGTACAAATAATGGGGAGCTTGGCTGAGGTTGTGGACCAGTTAGACTGATTCAGCTTGAGAGGCAGAGCAGAGAGTGTTTCGGGCTCTCAGTGGCCTGGAATTCCGACCGTTAGAAAGTCCCTCTCAAGTGCTCAGCACGTTGCTTGGCATGGAGGCATCGTTTAGTCTTCAGTAGTGAGAAGGGAAATTCAAAAAGCAGCTAACAGCATGGAAAGCTGTTCATAATTCAGGAAATGTAAGTTAGCAACTGATTTTCACCCATCAGATTGGCAAAGATTAAATAAAAACGGAAATCCCCAAAGTGTGCAAGTGCTGACGGAGGTTTTGGAAGTATCTGTTGCCTTAATTGACCTGGTAAGTCCATGTCTAGGAATTTATCCTGTATTTATTTCCTCCTGATTGTGCAATGGTAGAAGGTGTTTATTTTCCTTGTGATTTTAGTAGTGCAAAAAGCCTAAATGTCCACAATAAAAGATCTGGTTAAATAAAATAAGGAGTAATACATTGTCTTTAAAAGGCATGGAGCAAGACTGTATTTTCAGGGCTGCTTTCTATGGTCTGTTAAGGGGAATGGAGCCTTATCTGTTTTTGCAAACTTGGAAACATCTGTGGTATATTGAGTGAATGAAATTGATCATAGAGCAGCATGTGCCATCCCTTGTGTGTGTGCAGTTGGTCATTAAGCACATGGGATGTGTTTGAAAGAACCCCCACCAACCTGCCCTTGTTGGCCACTCCCATCCGATGAATTAGACTGGGGGGAAGGAAGGGAAGCTCTCTTTTCATTTCATATAATTCTGTTTTAGAGATTGCAACTATATATTCATTTAAAATGGAAAACCTTTTCATTGAAAATACATGAGCACCTATTTACTGAGCACCTGTTAGTTGCCAGCGGCTCTCCTGGGCAGTGAAAACACAAATACGAATGAGTCACTTCTCCTGCTATGGAGTTGCTTCCAGTACAACTTTTATACCTACTGGCCAATCCCCATTTTCTGTCTTCGGGTTCTTAATTTACTTTGTTGCTCTGGACAATTATAGGTTAAAATAGAAATAAAGTCATTTGGTACTATGCAGGTGAATTATTTTCTGCATATTTCTAAAACATTTTTTGATTATTATGAAATATAAAAGAAGTGTTATTTTAGGTCTGAGATGCTCACAGTGGAGAATGTATTCACGGAGAGCCTGCTATGTGATAGGCTCCAGGAGTATATCGATGAGTAAGAAATATGTGGCCCTTTCTCTTTAAAGTACAATCGAGGAAACAGGAGACGAACGAGGAACAAGGACTGGGCTATGTCATTGAAACTGAGACAGGGCTGTGGAGGAAACGGGCGTCCTGAAGAGTTTGACAGGCTGTCCACAGGAGCCCCTCTGAGGACAGGACGTTCGAAAGTAGGCCAAAGAATGACAGAGCCTGCCGCACACAGTGAGGGCGGTGTTCCAGCAGGTGGGAAGAATGAGACGGGAAACAGCTGGCTGCACCCAAGGCTCCAGTGACTCAGGAGAGTTGGCTGGAGTGAGGGCGGGACGGGTAGGAGGGGCCGGCAGGCAGAAGGCAGATGGCCCTGCTTTTTGCTGAGTTACCACTGTGCACAGTGGAGCAGTCATTTCTCCTCGATGACGGAAATGATTCTGAGATGACAGGCAAATCTAGTAAACTTAGAGGTAGAAGAAGCTGAAAGTCACAGCACATGGTGGGTGTCCTCTCCCAATTACTTAATTAGTGGATAATCTTTAAAACAAATATAAACTCTCTCAGGTGAAACACCAGAATGTCCTAAAACAATCGGTAAGGTGATTCTCCGATATGCCCATTTACACCTTGGTCTTTTTCAAGCCACACTGCTGTTTCCTGGTGGGAAAGTCTGCCCTCGCCTTTCTATCTGTTTAGAGTCTATCTGTCTCTCTTGATTCCTGTCTATCACAGCTGGTGTCCCTGTGTGTTGGCTTTCCCTCTGAATTCCTTTAACTTGCAGACGTTTTGGCTTACACTTGCCCTCAGGCTCAGCCATCTTCAAACTTGGCTTCAGCCAGGTGTGCGGGAGGTGCTCTGACTCATTAGAAAGTCCTTCCTGCCCACGGAGAAATTCGATGGTCCGGATTCAACCCTGAGGGACTGAATTGTTCACCGTAGAGAGCTGCTTTCTCTCACCGTCCACGGCTTTTATCAGCACCTACCTTATCACAACACCACCATTTTTCTCGGACTCCTGTGTCACTATAATATGGACCACAAAACTGCTACTTACAAAGAGATTTTTTGGTTTTTGGTGGTTATTTTAAATCCTTTACATGACTAGGTGATCTAGCAGTTCTTTCCCTGCTGGATTTTATCATTCATGTAAATTATGGGAATAGACCTCCCCCCAAAAATGAACAGCTTAAAATATAGAGCAAAGGAATGGTCCCAAGTAAGGAAATGATTTAATAAATACTGCTGTATAAATTACATGACTATTTTGCAGTTGTTAAAAATCCTGCTTTTAAAGGATTTTTACTTTATATGCATGGAAGTGTATCTTAAGCATAACTTGGTCAATAAACACCAATTCTATCTACATTTATGTATTATTATATAACATATATTTTTACAAAAATAATTAGGAGTGGATAAAAGACTCTAAAGAAATGCACCAAAATCATAATGGTGATGATTTTTTTCTTTATTTTATACTTTACATTGGATAGATTTCCCACATTAAATATATACAGATTCCATAAGGGAGAAGGAACTGTGAAGAACATTAAGAACATATCTAAAAGTGGTAAAAAATTATTGTGATGCAGTTTTCTTTGGCTGCTTCCCCCCCACCTCCCTGCTCTCTCCTTTCCTTCAGGATTTGCTGTGTTAGACAATTCCTTTGGCTGTGGCCCCGGACTGACCTAAGGTTATTTATTGTCTATAGAATAGTACAGGAGAAACTATGATACAGCCTCAATAGGACTAACTCTGCTCTTTCAACACAGGACAGGAGCATCTCATTTTTATACCTTATTTGCACAGCACAGCATTGATTTTCTAAGTCCCATAAGGTTATCAAGGGGTGCCATCAAAGAATGAAAATCAAAGCAAAACAAAACTCTTCTAGAGCACTACATGATGTCTTGTTTATGCTCAAAAATGTCAAGAGGCAGATAGAAGGAAAACTAAAGTCAAAACCAAACCAAACACTGCAAAGTTTTTAGAGAAAAAGTGGAAGAAAAATTTCCCAAAGGACCGATGCCCTTCAAAAACATACAACTGGCTACATATATTTTGAGAGACAAAAGCAATGACTTGATAGTTTTTTTTCTTGTAAATTAAAAGTAGAGGGCTATTTTTCATATTTTGCATTATAGATCTTACAGTGTAAGAACATCCCATCATTTTACTAAGACCAGATTGTTACTTTTCTGCATTCTTCCTTCAAGTGAAATTTGAAATAAAGATGTATGAGGGAGCATTTAATTTAGAGTATATTTGCTTGTAATTGTGCCATTTAGCCAGGTATTTAGGTATTTAATGAACCTTGTTACAGGGATACATACACACCGATTGGTTGAAAAAACTTAACCAAATACACATAACTTATAAAACTGAGTTATGTTGCACATTTTGGATATTTAAAAAATATCTCTGGCTTATTCTAATGAAGCCAGAAACTGGTTGTTTTAGCAACAGTGTCTTAATTTTCCAAGGTCATGGCTAGTTCTAAATACAGCACTGAAGTATTTCCTGTCTCTGGTGGTTGTGGGTGGTGGGAAGAGGCCATTGTCATTCTGTCTGTGCTTGACTCAGGGACAGGGAAGTCTCGAGGAGGAGGGCTGTGCACACTGGGCAGGAGCACACCTGCTCTGTCTCTGTGCAGCTTCATTAAATCCCAACAGATTTCTCTCCAGGTGACCCACTGGGCAGTGCTCTAGGAGAACCACAGGTGGGGCTCCCACAGGACCTGAGAACTCAGCTCTGTTGTTTTTAGGCCCTGTCATGCCTGTTCCCCCTTAGGGTGTCCGTATCACCCTTCTTGTACACTTACATGTGTGATCTACGGTGTGACTGATGGAATTGGGTCCTCCTGGTTCTTAAATTAAACTTGGCTTCTCCGAGTCCCAGACCTTCTCCAAGGAAAAAGCAGAGTCTTTCTCCAAGCTCTTGCCTTCGACGTCCTGGTGTTCTGGAAAAGCCTTCCTTCTAGGCCACCTCCTCTAATTGAGAAGGTCCTGCTCATAATAATTATTAATTTTTAATGTTTTGATCAAAAGCTAGGATCTTTTTTCCAGCTCTCTTGAACAAGACTGATGAATTACTCATAGAAATGTCAGCACCAATTTGATTGTCAGATCACGTAACAAACAGCCCCAAATCTCTGTACTTTAATAAATGTCTGCTTTTCATTCCTGCTCCCTGTGCGTCTGGGGCTGCCAGAGGCTCTGCTCTGTGTGATCCGTGCTCAAGTGACAGGCTGACTTCTGTGGCTGCTGTCACCTGGAGTGTTGCTATCACTGTGACAGAGGTGGAGAGAACATGGTAATATCAAGCACTGACTAGCAAAGGCTTCAGAGGGACACTGGTCCCTTCCACTTACATCTGACTGGCCAGAGAAATCACGGGGCCATGGCCTATGTCAGGTGTGGGAGGGGGAGGGGGACTCTACCAGGAAGAGGTGAACAGCATTCAGGAAGATCATAATAACTGTCATTAGATTTCTTGTTTTTTGTGTGCCAGGTGTGGTCACCTGAACCTTTGCTAGTGTAGCCTTACCTCCTTTACTTCTTGCTGCAGGTGGGTTCTGTCATGATCTTTACTTTACACATGGGCTCCCAGAGGGTGACCGAGTGCTCAGTGCTGCAGTGATGTTGGACAGAGATGGCTGTAGAACCTGGTTTTATCTGTTTTCCCAGGTCAGGGGCTCATAGACATTGCACAGCAACGCTGTAGAATTCTTGAGGCCAACAGTGCAGGGGCGAGGGGTTTGGCAGTCCTGGAACTGTTCTAACTGTGCCGGCCTGGGCAATGCAGCCCAGGGAATCAATCACCTGAACCTCATGTGGGTAGAGTTTACTACGTGTGGAAGCTAGATTTCTCTCTGTCTGTCTGAGTCAGAAATCAGTGCTCCGTCCTCATTACCTTGTTGAAATAGTGAGAATTCTCCTAACATGGCCATCTTACCAGCTGCTATTTCTTGAGAATGTACCATGTTCCAGACATTGGGACAGCCGTCTGTGCACTGTCTCTTTTGATTCATCTTCAGTTCACAGAAGAGTTGTAGGTGGCATGCCCAAGGTCAACTCACATTAATTTGTAGAGTCAGAACTGAAATCTACAGTTGTCTGACTCAAAGCTTGCCCTCCAAACCATTTGTGCCATGGGGTTTCAATGAAAGTATTCCAAATTCCCAAGCTTCTTACAAAGTACTCCTTCCATTCAAGCCCATTGGGGGTTCATTGTAGGAAGAAGGTTGCTTTGAATCAAGGATTTAAAACTTTTTGCCATTGGCAACTTGAAGAAGAGAGGGCTGGGAAACAGCCATGAGCTCACTGCAAGGGCCTTTTGTCCACCCTGCTCACAGTCACCAGGACTTGTTGGATTCCAGTGGCATGGGGCAGATGGCCAAGGGCTGGCATCCCAGCTTCATGACTTACAAACAAGCTAGATAATTTCCTTCAGCCTCACTTTTCTAACATGTAAAATGGGGACACCTTCCTTGCAAGGACCTTATACACGAGGTGTTTTCCTTACTTGCTTATCGAATGGTGGTAGCTTTGGGGGGATGGAGAGGTATTAGCTTTCTCCATTGTCCGGCAGCCTTCCCAAGCCACCCCACCAAGCTTTCCATAAACATGGGTTTGTGTCAAATGCCCTCGTCGTGACTTGCCACCCAGTGCCACTCGTAAGCCCCACCAGTATAGAAAAATTAAACTCTTGGAGCAGGTAAAAGTAGAAACTGGTGCCACTGTCTGGAGAACAATGGCAGTATATATATGAGAAGCTTCAAATCTGTGTGAATCTATTAACTCCATGATGTATCTTCCACAAATTAGTCCTGAGAAAATAATCAGAAATATTTATGAGAAACGTTTACGTAGTGTCATGATAGCAGCAATGGGAAACCCCTGAAATGTCCAGCCATTGAGCACTGGCCAAATTAACAGCTACTACCATTTGATGGGTAGCATTGTAGCCATTGAAACCATGATTTTGAATATTCAATGGTATGGGTAAAAATAGAGTAACCCCAGTTTTATATAATAGAAATAAATTTATGTGCATGAAAATTTACAGGTAGGACATATCCCCAAATGTTACCAGAATCCTAATTCACCACCAAGAGATCACTTGTGGCTGTTACTTTCTTTTTACATTTTTATATTCTCCAAAAGTTACTAATAATAAAGATATATTCTGAAAAGTATTATAATTTAGGTAATGGGAGATACAGAAAACACTAAGGAAAGTTTAATACTCATAATAAACTTTGTAGGTTGTGGAGGAAAGCAGAAGAATGTGTTGGGGGGGCGCAGTCAGGAACGGCAGCTGCCCCAGCACTGGGTGAACTTTGTCGAAATCCTGCCGTCCACGTTCCAGTAATGGTGGAGTCTGCCAGCATCTCAAGTCAGACATTCCTGATCTGGCAGAATTACTGTCATTTACTATTATTAAAGCTACAGTAAGAAACGTTTTCTACTTGTTTTATTTTAAATAAAATTTAATCACAAGCTCCCTTCTGAGTAATGACAGACTCTCTGCTGACCCTCCCTGTGTTTTAGTAGCAGCCTGAGTCAGCGAAGCAAGGGGCAGCTGTGGATCCCCGCCTGGACTTGGTCGTGACCCAGGTGTGAGTAACAACCCATCTTCCCATAGCCCCAAGCAAAGCTTCTTACCTCTGTCTGTGCTCCCTAAATGGGGATATTCATACTTATTTTCTTCCCAGCTCACCAGGGTGTTGTAAAGATTAGTTGAACTTTGTTAGTTAAAGGACTTTGAAGTTTTAGTGCCCTAAAAATGGTGTTATTTTAAAAACCCTGAAAAGCCTTCAGCTGCAGTGTTCCCTTATTTGTAGCATTTAGGAGCTCCTCACGAGGAACCGGCCTCCTACCGGCACGACGCCAGACCCACGCTGGGCCCGGGCGGGCTCCGGCCTGCCTAGACCACTCTGCCCATCCTGGCTCCTGCCTCTGGGCACGGAGCTGCGCTACCTGCCTTGGCTTGATTTTGGCTTTGTGGCTCCCTGGGGTTTATTATCCAAATTCTGTCAAGGTAGAAAGCCACCCATGTTCACAGCCCTCTGGTCTGTGCCAGGAAACAAAGAGACTTTTTTCCATATATGCCTGCTTGACTCACTGTGGAGTTCTGCAATGCAGCATGGCCAAGCAGAGCCTAGAAGCCTCCATCCAGTGCCCTGAAGCTCTCTGATGTGGCGGAAGTCACAATCCAGGAGAAATGAATGCTCAGCGGGTCTCAGATAGTTTGCGCCATTCATGTTCCTGTTCTTGTTGTCTGGGCCTTTTTGTTTCTATGGACGAAAAGGGCTGGAGCTCTGTGGCGGGGAGGACGGTTGATCTGGGCAATCAGTAAGAACAAAACGCGCCTCTGCGTTGTGGTTGCCAGACCTTACTCTCCTTCCCCTCGCATCTGCCTACTCCTGCGATAAATCTGAGACACACCGGTCTGAAAACACAGTCTCCCCCTTGGCAGTGACTTTGAAGAGCATTTTAGAAATGCTTCTTGAGAGTGGATGCCAATTATTTAATGCTGAGTGGAAAGAGGAGGAATGAGTAAAACCAGCCAACGACCCAGGTGAAACCAATCCCAGATCATTAACTCTGAATTATTTGTGATAAACATTGAAAATAATAACCTTGTAGTAATATAAGAGCAGATTGTATTCATTTAATGACTCTTTGGTAATTGGATTTCCTTATCTTTGTCTATAAATACATTTACCATGTTTCCTAAAGTAGAAATCTCAGAATCATTGTAAATTCTACCCTTTCTTTCACATCCCTTCTCTAATAGTTAGTCACCAGATTCTATCTTATAAATATCTACTACTCCACACCTTCCCTTCTCTACCCCTAGTATTCTAGCCCTCCTTTTCCTCATTGACTGTTTGGGGCATCATTCATTTACTGGCCTCAGGATTCCTCTGACTCCTGCCAGTTTAACCCCTGCTTTCAAACAATGCCCCCACGGGCAGCCTGACGACCCTTGTAGAGAGCCCCTCAGATCCTTGCACCCTCAGCTCCCGGACACCATTGCTTTCCCAGTGCATTTGCGATAAAGTGAGAAACAAACTTTCCTCATACTCAGGTTGCTTCAGTAATGTTCAAGAAAGATCACACTGGAGAAGCTGAACAGGAAAGGAAGACTTTATTCAAGACTACTGCAATATTGGCGAGAGAATGAACTCAAGGCCACTGGAACTAAAAGCCAGAGAATTTTATGCAGTGGGGAGCTAATGGAAAAACACTGGAGCATTTTAGGGGGAAGGTTGGCCAGCCATCCGTGGTGAGGCCATCTGCGTTTGCTAACTGGGCTCACTGAAGTTAGGGTCCCTCCCTCCCACAGAGACTGGGAGGCAGGGCCCCGATCTTTCTTGATGATTTCATTTCAAAAGGAGGGCTCCCAGGCCCTTGAGAAAAACAATCCTGGGCTGTAAAACTGGCAAGAGGCCGGGCCAAGATTGGAGCAGAGAAAGGATTTTAAATTGTTAGTTTTCTAAAGTAAGTGCTCTAAGAAAAGGGAGTCAGGGGCGCGGAGCCAAGAAGAAATGGGCCCATAATGTGGTGAAGCTGAGGGGAGGGGAGGCCGTCTTGGTCAATAAGCCTGCACCACCAACCAGTCTGACCTGCGACTTCATCTCTGAGTTCCCCTCGATGCTTCTCTCCATTAAATTCACTCTGGCCTTCTTCCTGAAGTCGGCCTGTTCTCCCGTTCTCCACTTCAGGGCCATGCACGCTCTTCATACTTTGTGAACCTGGTCAGATGTCACCTTGGCACTTCAGGCAGCAACTAGTTGTTCTGCCCAGGGATCTGAAAGGGTATACAGTAATTAAATATCTACATGGCCACCAGCCCAATTGACTATAATTACTATAATTGAGTATATTAAGCATATCTTGGCACACTGTGGGTGATTGGCTTTTTTTTTTTTTAGTGAGTAAATTTCTCCCAGCTGTTTCAAGAATGATCAATGGAGACTTTTGGGAACACCTTTAGATCTTTTAGTACTTGGAAAAGTCACTGTATTTTGCATGAGATTCTGATTTTAACCTGAAAATAAAAGAAATCACAAACGAGCAATAACTATCATAGGAATCAACTGGTAACTTGTTAAAACAGAAGTTATGAGATCCCATTCCTAGCGATTCCGGTTCAGTAAGTCCATGGCGGACCTGAGACCTTACGTTTTGCTGTTTCCTTAGTGATTCTGATGGGGAGTAAGAACCAAGGACCAAGTAAGTGACCTCATGTCACATAGCCTTAAAGTAGGTTGCGGATGATGGGAACGGGACTCCTGAAACTAACAAGGCAACAAAAGGTTTTTTGGGGGACTATAAGGAAACACGTGCAGCACCCTTTCCGCCCACTGTCTACCCTCACTACTGGACACAGACAAGATGTGACAGACTCCGGTCACGCATGGCTGCAAACCAATGGGCAGGTCTTGCTACAAGGACTTGTGTTTAATGAGGCCTGAGTCCATTAGTCCTAATGATCTCGTTCAGGGCTGAGACTACCACCAGCAAGCATTCATGGGCGAGCCCATGTGGCACTTACCACCTTTTCTGCTAATTTCGCTCAACACAGGTGGGGACAGGTAACAGGATTCAATGCCAGGACCCACTGAGGCTGGCACGGATAGATGGCCTCAAGCTCTTCGACTCATCTGCCTCAGTCTTTGGAGGTTCAAATAGATTAAAGAGCCTCATTTAAACTCCTACCTGACTAACAAATAATATTGAAAAAATACTGCGAGACTTTTAAAGCTACAAAGTTATTATAATTCTTTTTAAAATAGCTGAAAAGGAGGATATTAGTATAGCAAACAATTCAGAGTAGAAAAGTATAAATGAGGGAACCCCTTGCCAAAGGCAACTATGGTTAATAGCATCTTGTTTTTTTTCCAGGAATATTTTAACAAGGTGGAAACATACCAATCTATGCATATTCTTTATAAGAAATGGGAGCCTAGATATTGGCCTGGCTTCTTCTTTTTTACGTAACTCTTTACCACAAAGGTAGTTCTAGGGCAGCGAGGAGATTTTACCTTGTACTTTTAAATGCCTACATTTTGCAAGTTATCCCCGTTGTATGGATCTAGCACAGTGACTCCACCAGGGGCGATTTCTCTCCCTGGGGGATGTTTGGCAATGTCTAAAGACATTTTTTTTTTTTTTTTCACAAACTGGGTGCTACTGGCATCTAGAGCATACAGACCAGGGAGGCTGCATGTCATCGGGCAGTGCACAGTCCCCAGAACAGAGGTGTGGCCTCAAATGTCAGCACTGCCAACACTGAGAAAAACCTGCTGTCTAGCATCACTCATTCTAAAAGACTTGGATGGAGTCCGCTTTCAGAGTGTAGCTATCAACCAGTAACAACAACATAAAACAAGGTCAGAGAATATACACAGTGGAAACACTTCGGGGGTGAAGGGCACTGGCTTTTCAAACAGAGCTGTTTGTGGAACGTGTTCCCATCTGGGCCCGAGCGCTACATCTGTTGGTTTGCAGCGACTTTGGTGGTCCTAGCATCCACTACCTGGATATTAAATCTGCCTTGTCATTTCCTATCACGCAGCTCCTTTGGAGGAGAGCAAGTTGCTTTGGGACAGAGGAAGGCGCACTGGCAGCGGAGCCCTCGGCGGCTCCGAGCACCTGCAGAACCTATAATTTTGTAGGCAAAATGAGAGCATCCGCTTTTAGCCCCAGAGGGTTTTTTTCTTAATGGTTTATATGCTGGCTGCTTATTTTTGTAGTGGCTCCACTGTGTTTACTTCATGCCCGGATAAAGAATCCTTTCTTTAGAGAATGATTGCAACCGACTAAGTTTAGAAAACAAACAAATGAACTTGCTAGGAAAATCGTGCTTAATTATTAATAATATTGTTCTGACCTCCTGTCTTTTCCCCCAAAGGCTATGACAACTTTTACTATTTAGGTGGCACAAAGCTTGTATGTGGTTTTGTTTGTTTCTGGATTTAAAGCAACTCTTTCAACTGCATTTTTTTCCCTCAGCACTCTTGCTCTCTCCAGCTGTTTCAATGTACTTTTATTTATTGGAAGCCTTGCTGAGCACTTTCTTTTCTTGTTTCAGACCTTGTCTTTCCCAAATAAGATTTTCTTGTTTAACATCAATGAATCCCCGCCACGTGAGTCTTGGTGAGAGCTCAGGTACAAGGCTCATCCTTATTTTTGGAAAACTCACAAACATTTAGTTCAGGCTTGGGGTACAGATACTGCTGGCACCAGAGTGGGGGAAAGGTGGGTGGTTGATTGTTCATAGCAGCCTTCACGCCTTAAGCCAGGACGGGGTATAGCAATGCAACCATTCTAACAAGAGAAATAAAAGAGGAATGCATTTTTAACCTTTATGATGTTGCAGTCCCAGTATCTTTTGGGTGTTAGGTTTCCTGTGAGATTAGGACAGAGCAGAAGTCCCTTGCTTGGCTCATAGAATGGCAAATGCCAAGCATTTGGAGAATGTGTACATGAGTGACGGTGGGTGGGATCATACCAAACTATCGAGGCTGCACCTATCTTTTGGTAAATAAAAAAACAATGGTGGTTGGCCTCTTACTTGGAGATCTGTGAAGGTCTGTACCACCACTGTGCCCCCATGTGGAGTTGTGTAGTGATGTGTCTCTAATTAAACCACTTTCTGGAGGTGCATCTTTCAGGGAAGACGTGATAGGGTGGTATTGCAGGGCTGTTTCTGGGCAGGCATTCATGGCCCCAGATTTGATGCTGCTGTAAACACCAGGTGACTCTGGATGTTTATTTGGAAAAGTATTATTCTCCAGGCCTTTCTCCTGTTGGATCTACTGTTAGCAAAGTATTGCTTTTTGGTTTTCAAGAAAGATCTTGCACTCCCTGGGCCATTAGTACTAAAGGGGCTAAGCTGAGGTTTTGATTTAGCTAGTTGACTTTGAACATTGCCATTTGCTATCAGCTAAGCTAGACCTTTGTCATCACATTTGCTTTGATGATCTTTGGGTCTCCTAGCCTCTAAGACACTGTAAAATTCGTGAGCTTTTTCTGAATGAACCTTGAGAAGAAGGAAACAAAGTCTGAAACAATCACTAGAATTCAGCCTTCTCATCCTCAGCTGAGGTCTTCCTGTTTTGCTGAAATGGTTCCTTACTTGGTTCTTGCATAAGAGCTGGTAATTATGGAATTCCTCATTTCCTTTCAGTGCTGGGAAACCTCTATGTGAGATGCATGGCTGTAGAGGGGAGAAGCCCATGACTAAGAAGATGAGCATTTCCTCAAGGGAGGGAAATTACAGACAGTGACTGTCTGTATTTGGTTTTCTTAGCCATCTTTGGGTTTGGGTCCAAAGAGAAGCCATTGTGCTACTTGCTCAGAAAGGTTTGGAGAGGTCTCAGGTGGCACATAGAAGGAATTATATGCTACCTGTCAGCTTATTCTTTATGAGAATAGCACAATAGATAATAGGTTAACCAACCAAGTTTGTCTTAAAGCAACACATAAGCTAAAATTTCTCAAAACATAATGACACAGGCTTATCAGTTTTTTCAGTAGAGGAATACATGACTTTAATATAGTTTTTATTCATTTTTTATTGCATTGTATATTTTTAGTGACAAGAGAAGAAGAATTTTATGAAGCAAGGAATTCCATAATTTCTAGGAGCTAGGAAATATAAACTTGGAACATTTGGTTCTGTTTCAAATTGATAAACATATCAAAATGAGAAAAACATCTTCCCCCCTTTCCTCCCAGAAGGAAGATGTGATGGAAAATGTTTTGCTTGGAGTAAGCAGAAAATTTTTCAACTTGGATGTCGAACACACTGTATTTTATTGCATTAAGTTTTAGAATCTTTAACAAAGTACAGGTTATATCATGTATTTAAACATACCACTCATGTGAGTTAACTCATAAGCATAATTTTAAAATACCAAGCACTTATTGCCATGGACTGAATTGTGTCCCCTCCCCTCCCATTCATATGTTGAAGCCCTAACTCCGAATGTGCTGGTATTGCAGATGGAGTCTCTGGAAGGTAATTACACTCAGTTGAGTTCATGATGGGATTAGTGCCCATATAAGAGGAGACACCAGGGATCTTTCTACAATATGAAGACAAAGCAAGAAGGTGGCCATTTGCAATTTAGGAAGAGAACTCTCACCAGGAACAGAATCAGCTGATAATGTTGATCTTAGAATTCCAACCTCCATAACTATGAGAAGTAAATTGCTGTTGGTTAAGTCACACAGTTTGTGGTACGTTGTTATGCAAATACAAACTAAGACACTTATGTGGACTGTTTCATGTTTGGGCATCTATTTAATCTCTAGGAGTATTGAATAGGCAGTGAGATATTTGCTTTAATATGAACTTCTATGTTCTATATAAAATATAAAAGTCTACATTTGTAGTTTCATTAACATGTACTCCTGTAAATTCGTTGACAATTGTTCTAACCCATGAGCTGCTAACATAATACTTCAGCAATAGCTTGTTCATGCTTGTTCAGAAAGGCAGATCATTTATACTCTTGGTAACATCAAAATAAAAATTTCCTTGTGCTGCTTTATATGACCAGTTAGAATTTTGAAAATAAACTTTGACAGTATTTGATATATGACACTTTGTAATTGAACTATTCATGGTTAGTAACCAATGATCAAATGTGGATGTTTTGATCTTATTTGTCCTTACTTCTCTTATTTGGTTAATGCTAAGCTTCTTGTGGAATCACCGCAGAACAGTGAATGGAAAGTGAGAATCAGCTATCTGTAATGCTTGATTTTATGTGCTGGTGGAAAATGAATTTATTAAAAATCAGGCATTTTATATATATAGTTTATAAACTATATATTTATATAGCTTATGATAGATAAGTTCAGTTGAATAAACTGTAATATCGACTGATGTTAAATAAAATTAGTGTGTCACAACTTGAGTTTTAATGATCTGTGTCAGTCATCTATTAAGTTAAAAATAGTACAGCACACTGAGGGAGTTCATAACACACACATTTATGATCTCACTGTTTCTCTGGGTCTGGAATCTGGGTTCTTAGTTGGGATCTTTGCCATGCTACAAATCAAGGGCAGTTGGCTGGGGTGGAGGTCTCATTTGAAGACTTGACTGGGGAAGGATCTGTTTCTAGGTTCACTTGGGTTGACAGAATTTAATTTCTTGTGGTTGCAGGACTGAGGGCTTTATTTTCTTGCTGGAAACTTTCTTTGGCTCCTAGGGTCTTCTCATAATTCCCTGTGATGTGGACTTCTCCAGCATGGCTGTTGGCTTTCTCAAAGCCAACCAGTAATAAAGAAACTCCAGCCAAGTGGTGCTGCAATGTAATATAACATAGCCGCTTTAGCACCTGGTTCTGGTCACCTTTGCTGTGTTTTACTGGTAAAAGCAAGTCATAGATCTCATCTCCCCTCAGGGTCAGGGGTCACAACAAGGGCTTGAACATGTGTAGACAGGCATCCTGAGGGGACCCTTCAAGTTCTCTCCCAAGCACGGTCATCGGCGGCTTTCCAGGAGACATTTAATTTTTAAAGAAAGCAGTGTAATTATGAACAAATTTAAAGAATAACACTGTGTATTAGATATTAACCTCATGCAGTATGTGTTGCCTAAAATAAGCGCTATTTATGTAGTTATTGCCATTGATAAAAATCTCTCTGGTGCATACTTTATCTTGTGCAAAGAGATCAAATCAAGGGCCTAGTCTTTAAGACTGCAAGAAAGAGTTTTCATTCCACCTAGCTTTCCTTCTAACTGAAGGTGAGAGTAATCTGTAAGGCTTTAAAGCAGCAATTTTCAAAACAGTGTGCCTGGTGTTCTGGGCCAGGCACACTGCTGAGCAGCAGGAACTTTGAAAACATGCAACCCCTGACTGTTTAGTCAGGACGACTGACCTCTTTTCCCTTAGATTGTCAAATTAAATAATGACAACAGCTGACACAGTAGTGGCTATCTGGTATGAATGTATCAAAATTATACCTATTTTTGTGGTCAGATCTGCAAAAAAAAAATTTCTTGGAGTGCCAGAGAATTTTAGTAAATAGCTTGTATGTGCCATGAGATGAAAAGGGTTGAAAATCGCCGATTTAAAGAATGTCACTATCGATAGGCAGATTGTAAAATGTGTACACCTGTGGGACTTCCTGCCTGAGCTTCTCAGCTTCTTATACCTTCCTGTTAGTATTGAACCCCCCAAATATGGATGCTCACACATGTTCCATGGAGTTGACACTGTCACCACAGCAAGTCAGGCTTCCTGTGATGTCATGCACAGCAGACTTGTCCATAAACATGGAGACCCAGCCCTCTTCAGAGGCTTTACCCTTGAACCCTGGAGCTTCAGCTGCTGGACACGTCACATGGCCCGGAGCAATTTACAGCTGCCTCCGTTGTTTGATGGACGACCTGAACATTCGCTGCCTAATTTTACGTGCTGGACCACATGTGGATGGGTGCTTGCTGCCCAGATCTCATTAACAGGTTTATCATTGATCTGCTTACACAATGTAACAGATAAACATTTGAGGAAAGTGCCTTGTTGGTAAATGCTTGTCTTAGTTTTGGGCAGTTACTTTAGGTTTAAACTTTCTCTGCATTATCCTGAAGCATTGAGAAAGACTGCAAGATGGGTCAGATCAATTTTTAGAAGGTATCAGGCTTGAAGATTTGGAACAAAACTGTTATCACTAGGAAACAAAATAGGACCTGTTTGTTATCAGCTCTTTGGAACTTTATATTTTGTAATACATCACTGCTTTTCCCTATTCTCAAATAAAAGCAGAAATGCTGATTTTTTTTTACAGAGAATGTTTTCTTTTCCTTTGTAATTTACATCAAAAACTTGTCCTATGACCCTTTTTAAACATGTGGTCCTTGTATGCTACAGAGGGCATCAGAGTGACGTTTTTTTAAGTTTTTTTTCCTTTTTCTGGAAAGGTAACTAGGAAGAAAAAAAGTGTCATGGTAGGTTTGCAGTTGCAAAGTACAAGGGAAGAAAACAAATTCCCACACGAGTAGATGTCAAGACCAGAGACAGGCATCAAAGAAAATGATCTGATGCATTAACTTCATTTTATAGATTAAGCCACGAGGCCCAGAAAGGTGAGGTTGTGGACACGGGGTTGTCAAATAGAACACTGTTTGTTGTCCTGATAGTCATGTTGAGAAGCTCGGTGTGTGTGGTTTTGAAAGCTCATAACTTGCCTGTATAACCTGGTGGCTGATACTATCCTGCTTTCGTAGCAGAGGAAACTCAAGGAATTTTTAACACAAAACAACACACGGCCTTGCTACACGCACGGGTAGGAAGGAGTGACAGGTTTTTGAACTCAGTCGCAATGCCATTTCCGGGGGGAGCCTCTGTAGATCTTGTCTTAAAGAAGAGGGATTGCGCTGCAGATTTGGTCTGGCACCACCACTACGAGTGGATGACATGTTCTCCTGTTTTCCACTCACTTGGGAAGTTCTCGGCCACAATTTGTATTTTTAGGAATTAAACTTGGACACAGCAGGGTTTTAACACAAGCAGGGAAACCAATTATTTCACAACAGCTCTGAAATAGGTACGTAGTTGGTCTAATTTGCTGGGATTGACTTGGAAATTCGAGGGGATGGCGTTATTAAGACTCTAGAAACTTTCAGTGTCCTGCAGGATTCAAGGCATATTCAGGGCTAAGGAAGTTTTCATGCGGAGATAAAAGGCTGGTTTACTCCGTTTGTAGAACAGTCTGAGCAGGGGGCTTCTGAGGATTTCTCTGATCCCATTCTCTTTCCGAGGCCGGCCTCTCTGTTGTCATTTAAACACCTCATTGAAAGGCAGTTTCCAAATGGTTTTGAAAATGCTGCCTGGTGAGGTCCAGTGCTTCTTGAAGTTCCTCCAGTGCTGGGTTTCCCCCTTGCTTTGAATCCCAATGTTTATTTTTAAAAGTTTCGTGGTTCGACCTTTTTGCTTTTGTTATTGCAGCTGGACTGACTTAGATCTCCCTCCTCTGCTCCAGCCCTTTTGTGGTTTGGGGTACGGTTCTGCCGGTTCTGCCGCATTAGGACTGGGCTGAAAGGGACGGGAGGCCAGCACCGCAGATGCATCTGCTTTTTGTTAGTTTCCAAAGCCACAGGTGTCCCTCATTTACTCTGTCTGTTCACCAGAATGTTCCTCTTTTCTCTCGGTCCTCTCACCTCTCTGTGTTCTCCTTGAATTCCCTTGGAAGTTCGGGTTTTGAATTTTCTCCTTTTGTTATGTTTTGTTCTCTGCTTCCAATTACTCTTCCTCTTCCCCAGCCCAGTCCTGATTCTCACCTGCACTCAGAGCCTGACAGTCTGAGTGCAGAGGCAATTATTTGCAGCCAGTTGCAGAAGAGAAAGGAGGCAATGGTGGGACCAAGACATATTTCTCTCCTTGGCTGGGGTGGGGTAGAGGGGGCGGGATGGAGGGGCACAGAGCAGCTCTTTGTCAAGCGGTGGAGCCAGGAACCCCCTCACTGCTGAAAGATGAAGGTGGTGAGTGGAAATTCTGCAGGGAACCCAGAAAGATCTACTTTAATTAGAATGTATGCGCCGATAGAAGTACTGGAGCTGCGGGGGTATTGGGACAAAGAGCTGGCCCCTGCTGGGGTTGGCAGGCAGAGTCTGACGTGCTCCCGGAGCACCTTCTCAGAGCTGCCCTCCGAGTCTTCTGACCACCTCCTCCCCTCAGCTCTGTGTGCGTTTGAATCTTTCCAGATGACGTGTCCCCTGCTGACCCACCCTTCCTTCCCAGAAGGGTCTTCTGTAAGTTGTAGTCAAGTATCAATCATTTCTCTACTGTTCAGTTTAAATTTTTAGTGGTTAAGCCTTCCTTTCAAGTTGCCACCAGATCTCTTTAAAGTGCTCAGGTGACTTATATACACATGTCCTTATTTTAGCGTCTAGCATTCTGAGAGATCAGGGACTTTTTAGAGCTAGGTTTAGCTGGAAAGCCAGATGGAATAGTCATTTATTTCTTTTAATTCTCACAATTTCTTATTACAGGATTGCTTGATCCCAGTTTGAAGCCCTTTTCCTGTTCTGGCCCATTCCTGTTGGCGCACCGCCTCTCAGTCTTGACGCTTTTTCTAGAAATAACTGACTGTGTGCTAACTAACCAGGAAACTCCAGGAGAGGTGCGGCTAGTTTGCCGTAATCATAACCTCCAGGTATAGGCAAGAGAAATCCCTGTCTGATGCTGGCGGGGGGGGGGAAATTCTGGTGCCTGACTCATGTCCATAATGCTTGAACTTGATTTAGTGCTCTTAGGGATTCTTGTGATTTTCTTTGTGAATACATTAATAGAGCCTACCAACTTATCTTTTTGTAATCTTGATAGAAACTTCTCTTCTTGAACTTGGAAAAGAGTGCATTGCTTTATCTTATGTTTTCTTAGCCTGAGGATGCATGAACTATTTCTGTTTTTTTCCCTCACTTTCTATGGATAGCTCACAGCATAGAGGTGGAGATGGAGAAAGAAGCTCATTTTTTTATTATAGAAGAAGGAACGTAGTTTGAAAGGAAGCCAATTCCATTCTAAAAGGTAGTAGTTATAGTTCTTAAGATTATAATCAAAGGGGAGTAGCTGCTGGAGACAAGAGCTGTGAGGCCACCAGGAAGCCAGAAAGTGAAAGCCTTGGCCCTTTGTATTCCATGGCATTTGTAGATTGCTTGTTTTGTTTTTGAATGTTCAGGATCTCCATGTACTAAAAGTGACTCGATTAGATTATAAGACTCTACTTGACTAGGAAAAAAAAAAACAGTACTCACTGTTCTGTACCAGGTTAACTTCTCCTCTTTATATGCTGGGTAGCGAGAAAACACTTTCCTATTCAATGCATGACAGATGAGACTGTGTCAAAGGGGCCATGTGTGATGTGTGTGGGTATTTGGAAGTTCAAGTTAATAGCTTGGGTTGTCAAGAATATATTATCTCAAGTGTAATGAGACCCAATCAACTCTTTAGACTGTAATCGTCCCTTAAATAGAGGGAGTGGGAATCATTATCAGATGCAGAAGACGGGGGTCTGGTTCACATTACGTAATGAGAGCTCTGCAGAGTCCTGCCAGCTAAAGTCAGAGCCTGTATTCGGCCAGTGACCTTGCCTCTGGCTCGTCATCCCTGATGCCCACTAATTGTTTGGATTTCTGTTTCTGAGGGGTCTAATTTTCACCATAGGATGACTTCAGAAAGGTCTCTCCCCATGGTGTGGTTCGTGCCAGACAGCCAGGCACCAGGAGCCCTGCAGTCTGTAGCTAGCACTGGGAGTTGTGCGCCGGGCTGGAGCGAGGGCCAGTATTTTGTGTTTCAGGAGTGATCTGGGAGCTTGTGCCTTTCGAGTTTCTATTGCCTGACTCCCAGTCTCCCTCCATCTAGGTGGTTACTCCTCTGAGTGGTATGCACAGCATTCACACAGCCTTGCAGCCCACCCACCTTCATGTCAGACAGCTTTGGGTGTTCCTGTGCAGCGCTGGGGACTCTGTTCTGGTATTTTATCTGTGACTCATGTCTTCCCGTGTTTACAGTGCACCCTCATCATTCATGGTACTTAGGCTTTCTCTGGATAGTCACGGCCAACTCTGCATTAGCTAATACTTGAACCATTGCTCCTAGGGCACATGGCGGGTCAAGCTGCGGGGAGCCTCTGGCCACAACGTCTTAATCAACCCCTTGATAAAGAATCTCGTTCTGTGTGTCTTTCTGTTTGAAGACATCTTCTTTAATAATGTGTGGTTGATTCATTAGCTTGGAACTCACAGCCAACAGCACATTTGGGGTTACAAATAAATTTTAGCAAATAGGTGGGTTCACAAATATGGAATTTGTGAATAACGAGGACCGACTGTATTTTCTTTTGCTTTTGTGAATATCAGGTACCACATGAAAGAGTAGTGTCTGGAGTTATTCGATCCCCTTTGTACTCTGAATCCAGTCAGTGCAAAGTAGATGTTTAAACTTGTTCTTGGAGGTCGCACATCATGGGTGGGAGACACCACAGGATCTGAATCAGCTTTCAGGGCAGGCCTTCTCCCCAGGTGATGAATTAGATCCCTTTGGAATCCTTCCTGCTTGTCCTGCTGATGGCATCATTGAACGTGGACTTCAGTGCTTCTGCATTGACCTGGAGGAGAAGAGTGTTTGTGGCACTTTTGTAATAAATAGCACCTTGAATAGCAAGCTGGTGAAGAAACGACACACCTTTATGCAGCAAGATGAGAATAGCAACAGCTGTTTTACGATATAGCACTGTACCTCTGATTTCTCCTTTACAATTTTGTTTAGGGAGAGTGTGGCTGTGAGCTAAAAGAAAGTTTTGTTTGGTTTGGGGTAAGGAATGTGGCCTGACTTGTGGGCTCCCACCTCAACCTCTTTTAACATGGCTGAGAAACTTCCCTCTGAAAAACAGTGCCAGCCCCTGTGCCCTGGTGGGCACGCTCTGGGGTGGGGTTGGAATAATCTGGAGGGGGGGATGCATGTGTGTGGATTGCCAAGTGCAATGCATGCTTGCTGAGATTGACAGCAGTGTCCCTCACTCTGCTGCCCCTGTCTAGGATTCCTGTGCAGCGGCTTGCTCTGGGAAGCCCGTGGCTCCTTGACAACCGTATGTCTGCCAAAGCAAACCGGGATTAAGTAGAAAGGGGGCTCCCTCTGGTGATTTCAGTCAGAATAAAGATGTATTCCAAGCAGTGACAGTTTCTAGAGTGAATGTCCTTGAGGGAGGGAGGCACATGTCATTGTAACTTCTCCACCCTTTCTTTCTTTAAAGGTCTGTCCCAGTGTCAGGAGCCCCAGGAACTCGCATGCTGAGCTGCAGGGCTGACCAGTGGACATGAAGCTAGTGGAGAAGGGGGAAGGAAGGGGATGAGGGAGAGTCTGTTTCTACGGACAGTTTACCATTTGACACCAGATAGACTAGATGTAGGGCTAAAACCATTCAATTATTCAGGTTCCCATCATGATTATTGATTTGTGTACTTCTGAAGGTTCAGATAGAACCATCATTGTACTTGGTGTTCACACCTTGTCAGGAAGTGCCTTGTCTGAGAGGAGACCTGGTTCCCATCCTTGGCTGAGAGAAGAGGATGGGGAAGTTGACATCCCCAAGGTTTACTACACAGGGAGATCATGAAACCTGGGCCATTTCTGACCTCCCTTCCATGTATTGGGAAGACGGTCATCAATTTGCATCTTTTTAGCTTCTGCTGTAAGACACCTTTGTGCTGTAGAATATGAAAAATAGGAGAGACCCAATTTGAAGGGCATAAGTAGTTTATGAAAGAATATGCCTGTAAACCTCGGATCATGGTATCAAACTGCGTTATGGTGCTTTACCGTAGGAGTCCTTGAGGAAAGCAGCTGCCACCCAAATTTCAGGTCACTTCTCTGATGTATAGCTCTTCTATAGTATTTAGGGACACAACTTGAGAAACTGTCAGAAAATAACGAATAGCTATATCCCTTCTTCCCAGTGCGATTCCAGGCCTGGGAAGAAGTGAACGGCCAGCAGCACGGGAATTTTTGTTCCGTATATAATAATAAAGGACCTCATCACCTCCCCCACTGTGCTGTCAGCCCTGCACTTGAACGAGGGGTTTTGCTGATGGTTGGATTTCACCGGAGTTCGCAGGCCTGCTGCAGTGATAGGACCGTTCCTAATGAGACGACAGTTTCTCTGACGGGATGTGTGAGGAGGCAGAGACAGATGTGACAGCGGCACTCCGCCGAGCTGCTGCGTGTCTGCTGTCGGAGAGAAGGGGCGTGGTGAGGAGCTGAGTGTGACAGGAGCATCCTAAGTTAACACTTTTGTCGGGTCTGTGTCCTGTCCTCGTTCGAGTTCATTTTCTGTGACCTTGCTTTGTTTTGAACTCTAGAGTTATACAGGCCTTTCCTAAGGCTCTGGATTTAATTATTAGGCTTACTGCTCTCAGGGCGCAACATCATCATTTCTCTAGGCCTGAAAAGTGGTTGATGAAAATAAGTGTGAACTAACCAGGTAAAAAAATAAACTAATTATGTTGAGATTAAAATGCACGTTTTTTGGAGTCAACCATAAAATGCCTCCGAGAATATAATGACTTTCTGGTGCCAAATTACCCAAAATGCTTCTAAGTTTTTAATCTGGTAAGCCTCATCCTAATGTTATGTTCATTTTGGCCGGGGCACATACATGTTGTCTAAAGCCACACATGAAATAGGAAACAGGACTGTGACAAAGGAGCTCCTTTAAACTGGTCTTCGCTCTGCACTGAAGGGGCATAGGAGTGAGTAGGGAGGGATACTCATGAGCAGGCAGCCAGCCCAGGGTCAAGTGCTCTCAGGATGTGAAGATGCCTGAAACCCAGGATTAAAGAGAGAACAGAAGCCTGGGAAGCAAAACTGTAGTTTCGTTTTAACTGATGGGTGTAGAATTGCTACATGAGGAACATTGCAGGTCAAGGGAACATCATCAGTTCAGACATTGGGGACCTGATATCTATGAAAAACGGGTCAACTGAGGGAGTTATTAGTGCAGACATGAGATTTACAAAGATAATGTTTATATTTCTAAAGAGTAAGTCTTTTCCTGACCAGTCACTGTTGGCCGTCAGGTTGGCCTCATTCTCCTGTCTTGACTTGGTTCACGAGAGCAGCCGTCTGTCTGCAGGGACATCTGTGAGTATGTAGGGAGGTTCTGGATTGGGCAGGGGCAGTGCATGCAGCTTTCCCAGAAGGGCCGTAGAGGGATCCTTGTATCTGCCAATTGGCTTAATAAACAAGAACAGGGGAGACTTTGCTATGTTTGCCTAGGTGAGTCTGCAATCAGTTTGGATTTCTCAAGAGTTTGAAGAGATGTTTAAAAAGAGGGGAGGGGGGCAAACCTGTCTGATTAGCATGAGCAAGCTTCTAAGACCTGAAAACCTTCTAAAGAGATTTGGAAAGATAATTTTATTTTGAGCAAAGACGAGATCAAGGCAAGCCTAGAGCCTTAGGCCAAGAGTGTGAGATTTTCTCTCCTCAGGACCTTCTCTCCAGCACAGCACAGCTGGCAACCACCAGCTCCTTGCTGGGCACCTGCCCAGGGCCTGGCCCACTCTAGACCTGCAGGAGGGCGGGGCAGCATCTATTTCTACCAGGTGTAGTTTGCTTTATTTTTCTGGATGATTTTGACTAATGTTAGATTAAACAATGTGACCTTGAATTGGAAGAGTCTCTCTAGAAGCTGACTTTTGGGTTGTGCGCCAGACTGTTTACATTTATGCAAACCCTGAAATCAAATGAAGGAAACCTCATCCAATGTCCTTCTTGAACATGCTGATTTACTTGGTTGGGCCTTGGGGACTCACAGTTTAATATGACTTGATTACTGCTCTTGACAGGGAAGGCCAGCAAATTCACAAAAGAGAAATCCGGAAGGTGGGCCTCTGTGTCCTGGTCACAAAGGAGAGGTGACTGTATCACGGGGGGACACCAGGGCCACTCTGGATTTCAGAGGCTAGCAGGAATGTAGCAATGGTCTTAGGATAAACCACTTGGGTGATGATGTCAATAAAATAAAGGGCAAGAAGCACAAAGTTCTGGATTCAGAGTCATGAATAAACTTCATACGTACCTCAAGGAGGGAATTACTGTCTTAGTAGCTTATAAAATTAAAGCAAAACCCCCCACAATACCCTTGGTCAGTTTAATGCTGTTCATCCAACAAAGTGGAGGTTTGTTTTCCTGAAAGTTTTTGGAAAGAGCACACACTCAACCCCACTGTTGGGAGTGGGGGGCAGACACTTGTTTGTGGGTTCACCATGTCCAGACATCATCCTGTGCACTTTCGCTGTTACATTTGCTGGCAGATCGTGTCCTTGGAAATAAGTGAAGCATCATTTTGTAAAACGTGGTACGTTTCAAAATGGTCTTGTTTACTTTCAGTTCGAAGGCATGGGGTTTTATTGAATGTGGTGGCAAGAGATGAACTGTGGCTCCTTTAATAATTGGTGAGCTCGGAAATTTCCTGAGATGATCCAGCACTCCTCTCCCAGGTGTGATGTTTGAGGTGCACGGTGTCCCTCCTCAAGGACCACAGAGTGAGAGGTGCAGGTAGTGTTCGGCTGCTGGGCTGAAATTTTGAAGGGTATGTGTAGTAAAGAAAATGAAAAAAGGACCTTTGGCTCTTAAAAAGGAGAGATCCTTTCCCCAGCAGGTTTGTATGAGAACACGCCCAGCCTTCTGGTTCCATTTAGTGAGTCGGATTTGATCAGATGTCTCCCTGATGGAGGCTGCGGGATAGGCAGACCGGCTTCATGACTAATCCAAGGCAGCTGCCAGGGTTGTTTTTAAACATTAGGGAAGCTGTGCTGGCTCTTCGTGGGGAGGACGTGTCAGTACAGTCTGTGCTGAAATGGGTGACATGACTCATTGCCAAATGTAAAAAAAAAAAAAAGGAATCTTTTTATTCCCCTACGCATGTAAACACTCAAAACACAGCAGCGAGTATAGGAAGGTAATACACCATCTGGTTCAATGCGTAGTAGCCTATTTCTTATTTTTATCACTAATTTATATTGAGAGGATGATAAATAGAACAGAATTAGGTTTCTGGTTATGCCACACAGTCAGTGCTAAGGCTTCTGTAGTCTCGGAAGCATGAAACAAGTACTTAGGGGGAAGGGCTCCCTCACTCACACACCGAAACGCAGAGATGGGATGTGTCCTCTCTCTTCAGGCCTCGGTGACCACCTCTGACGATGGAAGACCCAACAGGTCACTGGGACTGAGTCAGCAGGATTTAACAGTCGTTTACTTTTTATGTCTTCAGTGAGACAAATGTTCTGAAAGGACTTTAGAGTATTTGCTGGGTTTAAGCCAAAAAACAAAACTATAGCTTGACTTCTAAGTCCAACTCAATTTGCTTGGTCCAGATCACTGTACACCATGTCAACCAGCTGCATTAGCATCCAGGCACGTAAAATAAATTAAGTCATGGAAAACTGGGACTGACACAGCCCCCTGTGCACGCTGGATTGGCTGTGTTTGCACTAATCTGATTGCCCTTAACAAGTTGAAGGAAAACATCTTTTCATTTCTCTATATTGAGCTGGAGAGAGCATCCTTTGTAGCTAGAAACTTCTAAAGAAATCTATCTGTTCTTTTAGGAAAATATTTTTCTGAGTGATTTAACCCGTTGTGAATTCACTAACAATTCATCATGAATTTCACCCTTAGCCATCTTTCCCAGGGTCAATAAGCCCCCTTTCTGTTCCCTGCTCTTGCAGCAGACCTTTGTCCTAGTTCAGCTTTATTCTGGGGACGTGTTGGTGTTGGTTGTGGGTCTCATATGTGGCCTGTGTTTCCTCCTTCCTGTGCAGTGACCAAAGGGTTGATACACAGACACATCCTTCCTGTTCACTTTTAAAAAAGTTAAGGAGTGATGGTAGTTACATAATGATTTTAGAGTTAAATCTTAATCTTAGAATCTTGAATTTAGAGTTAAATCTTGACTCTTTTGTGTGGGTAAGCTACTGCTTACAAATTAAATCTTGTTTCATGTGTTGTTCTGAACAAGCAAGAATTGAGAGACCACATTTTTCAAAAAGCCTCAGACAACCTTCTCTTTCCCGGTATTGAGAATGTCGTCTGCAAAGGATGGATCAATTTAGCTGTCAGAATGAAAGCTGAGGGCCCAATTGTCCATGCAAATTGACCGCGTGTGCAAGTGCTTCAAAATTGCCTGCATGAAGAGCAATCTTGCCCTTTGAAATCTGGGCACATGGTGGCAGAAATAAGAATGTAGTCACTCTTCACAGACCCTTGTGTCCCCAGAGAGCTGATTTTAGAAATTGCTCATTTTGAGCAGTTGATGGTTTTTTGGCAACTTGTTTGCTTTTTTAATAAGTAATTTTTGCCCTCTTTCTTTCCTTCTGCTCCGATGTCTCTTAGCAGTTCAGAACACATCTTGTCTGATGAGGGAGCACAGGGCTGAGAAGTATTTTACCCAGCTTTATTCCAGTTAATAGATCGGTTCCAGGGTCAGCAATTCTAGCCTGCTTTCTATACTCAACAAAGGGTGATCTACACAGAGGCCGAATAGAAAACAATCGGGTTTCTTTCTTTCTCAGTGTTGTTAGGATTAGTCAGCACTTAGAGAAGTAAAACCCCCAGGTTCTGCCTTTCTTTTCTGCAGGTCTCAGTTGCTCTTCATAGTTCTAAGGCATCACATTTCACAGTGACAACTAACTGATGGAGAGAAGGGCCTTGGGTGGGTCTCGGCGTCCAGGCTCCAAGTGGGAAGCGCATCTTACATCCTGGTGCATCTTCCTCTTGGATACAGCTTTCAGAGGTGCCTGCTTTTCTGTCAAGGAGGGCAGGATTTGCCTCTGCTGGTCTCAGAGCCCAAAGATTGCATCATTCAGTGACCCAAATGTGAGACTTTGTGTTCCCATGTGAGGACACACTGTCCATGAAACCTCAGCCATCCCTGAGGCTGGTCTCCATGTGTTACTACTTGGGGCCTGAGATGGCCTGAGATTCAAAGAGGGAAACTGTGACATGTGGTACTTGTTCTTTTTAAATATACAGGAGATAATTATCAAAGAGATTCTTTATTAAATGATCTTGACCAATATGTGGCATGATTGTACAGAAAATAATTAGTGGGTTACTAATCGTTTTTAATTTAGGGGAAAGGTATTCCAAAGGGTGAATTCACTGAGGACAGAGCCCTTCCATGTAACCATGGGACTATGCCGTACATCCTGTATTCAACTGGAACAGGAGGACGTGTCTTATGGGCATATACACTGATACGGAAACTAAGGAGAAATGTTTATTTATTTTCTGCAACACTTACAGCTCTCAAGAACTGATTTCTAAATGTCTCCCCACCCCATATATTTGTTTCGTCACACATTTTTTTGTGTGTAAGATTGCTAACTTTCTAAAGCCACAACTATTTGCACTGTTTCCTTATGGAAACATTACTTAACATAGATGCTGTTTTGGCATGGAATCCGCAGGCTAGCCAGCGCAGGCCAACCTAGGGCTAAAGGAATGCCTGCCAAACAGAAACCACCCTAAGAGTGGGCCCATGACATCACATCCCCTTCTAACCCTGCTCAGCATTTATGCATGGTAATGTCAAACAGTGTTCAAAGTTTAGATGGGGCTATTGAACAAATCAACAGACCTATATTTAAAAAATAAAAATAAAAATGGCTTCAAATTTGAATCCTGACCTGCCTTGAGCGTAACGTGGTCAGAAATCTTATGTTCGTGGTGATCCAAATGCCCCTGCTGTGTGGGCCAGCCTCTGACCCTCAGCAGCATCCACTGGAGCAGAGGGACCGGTGGCTGCTGGGATGGCACTTACAGGGCTGACCTTTTCCATGCACTTTCTTCATCAACCTCAAGCTTTTCTTATTCCCATTGTTGTCTTCAGTGCTGGCATTTTTGCTCAGGAACGTGGGGGCAGCTAGGAGCAGAGGCTCCCTCTCCTGCTTGCCTGGAGCCCAGCTTTTATGTCCTTAAATGTTTGCACCTTTCCAGAGTACCCACCTCTCTCTTCAGTGGCTCCTCCCCCCTTTTCTCATGCACCCTTCCTTCCCTTCCCTTGGTGCCCTCTGCTCTCTATCACTTTTACCTTGCTATCTTACTCTGTTCCTCTAGTCATCACTTCCTTTTCTTGAATGGCTGGGGGTTTCTGATAACCCCCCAGCCCACAGTGGCCACCCTTTCTTTCAGACAGCCTCTTTATTTAACCTGAAGGTCCACTATGACATCTTCAAGCACCATTTAGTGAGGCACAGATATTTGGAGGGAATGACAGAAGCAGTCGGAGGTGACAGTGCTGGGAGAGCAAAGGTAGGGATTGTGCAAGCAAGGGGAACCATATGCACAGAGAGTGAACAGATTGCCTCCCCCCGCACACCTCTGGGATGGATTCTGTAGACAGTTCCTGCTGACTGAACCAGGGGCATTGGACCAATGAGCAAATGACAGTAATATCCTGCACGTATTTTGTAGTTTGATTCTTAGTGAGAAAATTCTGATTCTCATAGCTTATGGTATTAAGTTCAAAGACATTTATTTCTCATACAGTACAGGCTCAGTTTCTTGACTGTTTCTATACAACTAATGTCTTACAAACTAGGCTGTGATTTATAGTCTTTTTTAGAAAAGTATTTTTTTAAAGATTTTTTTATTTATCTTTAGAGAGGAAGGAGAGAGGGAGAGAAACATCAATGTATGGTTGCCTCTAGTGCATCCCCTGCAGGGAACTGGCCTGCAGGGAACCTGCCTGCAACCCAGGCATGTGCCCTGACTGGGAATCGAACCTCGATCCTCTGGTTCACAGGCCTGTGCTCAATCCACTGAGCTACACCAGCCAGGTAGAAAAGTATTTTAGAATCTAAAGTTCTCTTGGGGCGTTTCATGCCCCAGTTTCTCCCCTCCCCGCCTGTCCTCTGCAGAGCTGCCGTATGGATTCTCCTAAACTCCACTCTTGCCTTGGCTTTCCACTGAGCCGTCAGTGACTCCTTCTCTTGGGCGAAGTCTCATCTTTTTTTCTTGCTAGTGTTCTCCAGTGATTTGCTTTGTCGTAAAGCAGTTCCTTCCAGCCTTTCTCACACTTGGCCATGGCTAGCTGCAGTGTGTATCAGGGGCCACCTTGCTGGTCCACACAATCCTGATGCTGGCCCTCCCTGCCCCTCAGCCTCCCGCTTGGAACCCATTGTCTTTGCTTCCTTATCTTCCTCCACAAACTTGAGCATGAGACCAGCTGTCCATCTATGGTTCCTGCTGCACTCGGGTGCTGACTTTGCACTGTAGCAAAGTTGCTTTGCTTCTCCTGCCCCAGTTCAGTCCTCACTCCTATCTCAGGTGGCTCCAAGATTGGTTTTCTGTGAATTCACCTGCCCTAGGGGTGGGACCAGATGTTCATGCTGCAACTCAGCATGGCTGTGGCTACCATGGCTCTTCCTTTCATCCAAGGATTCTCAGGGTTTCTTGTCTGTCTGATCTACCATTTGCTCCACCTGTAATGCACCCCAGTAAAATAATCTTCACCAACTCCTAATATCCTCAAAGCCCAGATCACATTTCTCTTTGTCCAGAAAGCTTCCCCTGATCTTCCACCCGGAAGTAACCTCCCTTTCCTCAACTTCATAGCTTTACTGAACTGTATAGCACACAAATCAGACAGTGCCTGGTGTGAGCTACTAAGGACATAGTTGGTCCTTGCTTTGTCTTTCACCCGCTTACCTTGGCCATGGGGTGTGCTGTGTATGGCGGTTCACTGACCTCTTAACTAATGACGACATGTCTCTCAAACTCTACAGTCACTGGTAAAATTCTTGGAAGCTGGGAAACCCTAGTCCAACAGCTCATACTTTTCTTAAATCTGCCCTGGTGGGGCTTCTTTCCATTCCTTCACTAGGTGTCTTTATGGTGCCAGGTGGTCTCATCCATTTTAATTTTATTTCTTCTGATTTTACTGTCATTGGTTTCTGAATTGAGCTAGTGAGACTGGCCTGAAATTATTATTTGTCTCATGTATCTGTAGGATAATGGCCACCAGTCAGCTGACCTTTGATCTCCAGAGAATGTTTAAATCCACATTTTTTCCTCATTCTGAGTAGAATGGGCTGGGGGAAGGTTGCATGTTCTAGCAAAAAGGCATGCGTTGAGGATCACTTCGTAAGTTGTAACTGATTTAAAAATTTTATTCATGCAGTTCAGTTTAGGGAAAATTTTAAGAGCCTGTGAAGGTGGCTATTGGGTAATTCTGGGAATGGTTTATCATTTGTAAATTGCAACACCTTGCAGGCAGCTAGTTCTGCAAAAGTGTATTTCTGGGGTGGGCTTTGGGGGGCAAGGCTCTGATTGAGGATTATGACATAAAGGACTTTCTATTAAAGATGACACTAAGCTAAAAGAGAAAAGAATAAGAATAATATGGGATTGAGTCCAGCGGAGACATTTACATGTTAATAAAACACATGCAGCTTCTTATGTAATGGGTAGTTAAATATCCAGCTTAAAATATTTCACCCTCTAGTCTGAGGCCAGCCTCTGGAGCTTTGTCCTTTTTATACCTAGTCCATTTTCCAGCAGATGTAGCAGTGATTTATGGTTTATACATCAGCTAATGTATGACCTCACTGGGGAGGATGGGTTAGTTCAGCCTTCAGACTTGACAGGGTCATCGTCTGTGGCTTTCATTTAGCTCCCATTCAAGGCCACTGCTTTGTTGCTGCGATTTCTGCTCATGTGTGTGAGTGTTGTACTGAGTGATGGATATGCCTCTAGAGGCTGGAACTCCTACCTGGACAGGGGTGGGCCTTAGGGAGCAGAACATCCTGATGCTGTTCACTGGCCTTCTTGCTCCAGGGTGGTAAAATTTTTTTTTTATTGTTGATATAAACACCAGTATAGTAAAACCTTCCAGGGCGTATTATTTGCCCAAATCCTGCTGGCGGAACTGAGCTTTGGTTTAGACATCAGATTCTAGACCCTGTTGTGTTGTCCCCTTGTCCCATGAGCCATGAGAATCCTGTGCTTGGCGTATGGTCACTTGAACGTTGCCTTTTCACAAGGAAGAGGCCTAGATTCAGCAGGGATGTTCTCTTCCTATAATATTTGTTGTCTGGTTGCATCAACGATTCTGAATTCTCAAGGCGTCCTTTTGGCCTCCATCTGCTTTGCCGTTTAAGAGGTTGGCCACCCTCTGCAGGCCTCACTCTTGGATGTCCCCGTGAAGGGGCCTCATCAGCGAGCAGATGACCTCACTGGGGGAGGAGAGGAAAACTCAGCCTCCAGACCTAATTATCAGCCCTGTGTTTAATTTGATTCTGACACATGGGAGCCGATAGAAATCTCTAGGTATTCATGGCAGCAACCAGTGGATCCGTCCAACTTTACTACGTAAACTTTGATTAAGGTACAAACACATACAAGGACATTTTAGTGCTAATTATAAAACAGATTTTAGGGCTCCAGAGAGAAGGTTGAATTATTTAAACATGCTGTTTAATGAAGAAGTCCCAACTAACATATTTGTTGCCACACCCATAGGAGTTATTATTGGTGCTGTAACAAAGAATTGGCCGCTCCTAGGAATTTTTCCTGGGCTGAGGATGCCTCCTTACCTTGGGGAGAGCTCTCTTATCCTCTTTTGGCCTCAAGGATTTGCATCTGTGCCTTCTCCTTTCCAAAGGATGATGTCACGAACTTTCAAAGACTCTGTCGGGACCACACCAGTATCCAGGACGCCCTGTGTGTCAGTGCACCTGGGCTGTGGGTGCCTTCTTGGGCAATTCTGAATGCTTTGCTTTGGATAATCTCCTTGCCTCCCATGAACTCTCCAAAGGCACCTCCAGGAGACAGCAGCCACTCGGAGAGACAATGTTACCTAGCTGCTGCCCTCCAACCTCTGAACTGGGGGACTTCAAAATTACTCTTTAGCAGAGACAAAACTTTAAAAAATTCCAGATGCTGTAATTTACTTTATTTTCAGCAGGCAGATGGCTTTTAGATAATTACTGAAGGAGACGGTGTGGGAATTATCGTGTAGAGGAATCGCCAGAATGTTCCAGAATGTTCTGGGAAGTTCTCCTTTTCTTGTCATCATTCTCAGCTGCTGCCTGTGTGTTGAATAAGCAACATCAGTGTGTTTCAGGTTTATGGCAGCTGGAAGCTACAAACTCTGGAGAGTAGAAAGAAACTGTGAAGAAGGACAACAGAGAAAGCGTGATCCCTGAAGTGCAGTATTTGAAGTCACAGGCGTCTTTAACAATGGACGCATTTCCTTTATTAATAAGAAATGGAGAGAGTTTCATTTCTTGGAACACGTGGCTCTAGGGAGGCTGGTGTTTTGTGGTAGACATTGTATCACACAACACCCTCAAGTTTTCAGTGTTTTCACATGTTAAGTTGCGTGAAGAGATTGGATATCTTGCTTTGGTTTTAGTAAAGTGAATTGTGGGGGCGACTTCTTTCTCGAGGTCCCCCTGGTGCCACGGACACACGTGAGTGAGTAAATATGGCCGAGACAAGATGATATCTGTTTGGGGATGAAGGCGTGGGCTATGGCCAGTTTCTCTGGGGAGAAAGAGGCCAGCAGTGGCCAGTTTCTCCGAGGAGAAAAAGGCCCCAAGTGCCTTTCTCCATAGCATTTTATTGGGTTGTAATACACAGGAATACAGGGCGGCAAGGATCAAACAGTAGATAACATTTCAAAGAGGTCTCAGGGTTTCAGTCTGAGTGAATGTATGTCAGGAAGTTGCAGAAACTTTGGGAGACATACTCATTTCCTCTTGGACCTTTATCATATGAATGAAAGCACTCTTAGCAGAGCAGATTTCACATGTTTATCAGCAAGTCTTTGTGGTGCCAGATTTTTCCCCAGGGCACGCTCTGGCCAGGCAAGGAGCTGTACCTCTCCCCAACAGGTATTCAGGCTTAAGGGGGTTAGAGCCAGGAAGAGCTTCTCCCAGAGAAACATGGGGACTTGGGCTTTGTCAAAGGTGGGGGGGGGCGGGGGGGATGGGGGTGAGAGTCCATTGCTCCCTGTTTGTCATAGTCCCCCCTCCCAGTCCTTCCATGAAGGCCTCCCAGGTGATCCAGTCTGGCTTAGGTTGCCCCCCGCTGTGAGGGGTCTTACCTGTCATTGTCTTCTGACCAAGCTCTGGGGGCAGGGAGAGGAACTGAGGCAGCGTTTGCTACCAGAGACAGGCTTTGTCTCCTGTGGCTGGCACTCCAGAGGTCGTCTCTTGCCCTTAGCTACAAGGGGTAGAGATACAATTCCTAAAACTAGGCAGAGCGGTCTACAACAGTGAATCATTTTTATGGTTTATAATTTATTTCTATAAAGTTTCACATTGTGCAACAAATAAATGAACATGTAAATAAAAATACCGACTCAAATTTTGGGTATTAGTTTATTCTACAACTTCTGCCTTTAATCTTCTTTTTTTAAAATGTATTAATTATGATATTGTATTCCAAAAAAAGGCACAAAAAAGCCATCATAAAATGGTTAAATTCCCACAACCCATCTGACTTTGATGTTCAAATTGCTTAAAGTAATTAAATGGATTTGAAATGATGGTTCTTTTCATTGTTTTATGTTGTTTCCTGGGATTTGTTTTCTTATGTTAACAGTATTCAAATTTTTATTTTTCCTTTTTCTGAAGAGAGAAGTTTATTGGTTCACAGATGGTAGGTAATTAAGGCAGGACTGTCCTGTCATTTTTAAGCCATCCTGTGTTACTGTAGTCTGAGTGTTACATTTCTAAAGCAGCTTAATATGCACTAATGGAACTTTCTAGAATTGATAAGCAATGACTACAACATCTTTTAAACTGGGTAAATAGGATGATTTTTTCCTTTCTTGCAGTGTCAGTGTGTGAGAGTTGGGCTTGAGTGTGCAGACGGCTGTGGACTTTTAGTGTGATACATGATTGAAGAAACACTCCACGCTCTTCCTCCTCGGTAAGTCAGGCATCTGAGTGGGAAGTGAAGGATTCAACAGTGGTGTACGTTCAGATACTGTGGTTGCTGATGAGCTTCACTTACCTCTGCTGTTGAAATGGCAGTGAATGGGCAAGCTTTCAGAAAGACAAATCTTAATGGCAAGACTCTTGTGGGCTAACCCCCACTCAGGAAACCCAGAGCCTTGACAGGGTGCCATTGACACAGTGGCCTCCGGCCCACGGTGTACTTGTCCGCATGGTTTCAGTTTTATTTTGCACCCCATGCATACTGCTACCTACACGTGTTAGGACAAACATGCAGTTATTTTAGGCTATCTGACAGTTACGTTGCATGCAAGTGCTCTGGTATGAAATCTCCCTCTTTTATTACAAGCAAAAGCAGATGTTTACAACACTCAAGGTTGAACAGGTCGACATACTTAAATCATGGGATAACATGGGACACCCTTTGCCGCATGCATCAAATAAGGTGATTTAACTTTTTTACAAAAAGTGTACTCTGACACCTTAAGGCCCATTTGATTCTACAGGTTTTTATCTAGAAAGATGGGCGAAGAAAAACCAATTAATTGGTGTTTCTTTAAGGAGTTTAAGCAGGGAACTACTCTGTTCATTCATTCATAGAAATAAATAATTGTAGCAAGCCCATGAGCCTGATGCAGCAGAACTTTTGGAGACAATGCCTTTTTCAAGAGCCACTGGTACCTATGTACAGCACTTGCTCTATGAGTAATGGAAATGAGTTCTTCACTTTAATGGTAATAATATAAAAAATAAAATTATGATTATAAAAGTAATGAAAAGCTATGTATGGTACCTTATTAACTGGAAAGAAGAAATTGCAGAATAATATTTTTAATATAATCCTATTCATCTTAAAAATATACGTACATAAACATATACTCTCTACCCACAAATCATATGTATTATAAAGTCTACCAGAATATGTATCAATGTTCCAAATTATAAATAAATTAACTCTACAATTGAGGATAGAGGCATTTAATGATCCTTATCTTCACTATCTAAAATTTTCAATTTTGAAGTGTGGAATCTGAAAGAATGAAAAAAATAGAATCAAATAGTGAACAGTGAATGCTCATTATAGAAAACACAGGGTGGAGCAAAAGTAGGTTTACAGTAGTGAGTATGTAAAGTAGACTTTATTATTGTATTACAAGTTATTAATTATATTATTTTCCATATGAACAACTATAAACCTACTTTCGCCTCACCCTGAGTGTGAAAGAAGCGCAAAATTCACCTTTAATCCTTCCACCAAAGAAAATTGCTGTTGGCATTTAATGTAGTTTTTTTTATAGTATATTAAAAAAAAAGATTAGCAATTTACAGGGTTGAATTAATTCTAACAAAATTTTCTTACTGCTTTCACATTTGTTATAACATATACTTGTATATTATACATGATAATAGATCATGTTGTTGAAAGTTATTAGTGGCCCTCATTTATGCATCATACTATTCTATCATGTAAAGGCACTATAATGTGAGTCCCTGCTTTTATTCTGCTGGACATAGGAATTGTTTCTAGTTGACAAAAAACAGCAGACAGCGTTGACATGGTCACAACAAGCATGCGCGTCTCATACCTGATTCCAGTCCGGCCTTCCAGCTTTTCATGGGTGTCACTGTCTCCCACCTTGTGAACAGCAGAAGTTTGGTGAGTGCAGCAGATGTGTCATCAGCAATAGCAGCTGCCACTGGAAAGCTTTCTTTAGTTGGAGGTTAGTTCACTGCATTAGAATAGCCGTAGTTGATTTACTATTTCAAAACCAAGGAGTTTTAGTAAGACTGCTCATCAGCTTTGGGAAGTGTTGCAGATACTTATACTTCAACAACATTATGCCAGAGAATTTGCTTTACTAGAACTTCACCCAGTATCATCATTAATTATCTTGTCGATTTGTTGGTATTCCTTTCCCTTTATATGTGCTATTGTTTACTCATTATGTTATTTGGTTGATTTATGTGATTATTAGCCATTGCTTGGAGAAAGTAATTGTGTGTGTGTGTATATGTGTGTGTGTGTGTGTGTGAGAGAGAGAGAGGAGAGAACACACATGTGTGAGGGAATTGTTTGTTTTTGTTTTATACTTGCTGAGCTGTTGAGATTCAGAATTTTTATTACAGATTTTAAGACTTTAAGAATATTAATTTTCTGTTGTATTTTTTCCTCCACTTCATTTGCTTATAAACTTTACCCTTTTCAATTTAAAGAAGTTTAGTGTAGTATTGCCAAATGTTTAATAATTATTTCAGCCACTGCTTAGAAAAATAATACATTTCTTCTTTACTTTCTACTCATTAAATGTACTCATTACATATACTCAATTTTTAATTCAGAAAACGGTTCAGTTATATGAGAATACATATTGACTTTTGTGCTTTTCCTCACAGCTTTTTTCTGCCTGTGTGCTTTCTCACTGACAAAAATTGATCCTCAATTTTAATTTAATGAGAATATTCAGATGATTAAAATCTTTGTATGAATGAAAGATCTCAGTTGCACATTGCTTCATTCTACGGAGACCAAATTTACAGTGGACAACTGAAACTTTTAAATTTATTTCTCTTTTGGTTAGGAAAAGAGAAAGGTTAATTTCTACATTTTGAGATGTGCTACACCCATTCCTATATTTTTAACAACCATCTTCAATATATTTTACTTAATAGTACTTAACCCATTATGTTGAATATTAATAAATCGTTATCACAGTTCTTTTCCTCTCACTTTATCCTTGTACCTGGCATTTGGTGATTATATTTAATGTGACCTGGTGTGTCTGAAAGACAAGGCAATGCTGGTTAAATCGCGTGATGTATCAGTTGATGTCCTCACCTGCTGAGGTTAGCACACTCACCTAAAATATTCGTTATGATGTTTCTGCAATAGTGGTTTCACAGTTCATAAATTCCAAAGATTAGAGAATTAGCTAACTGCTCTTTCTCAGTCGGAGGTTCACCTGGGTTTGGACAAATTGAGCCACAACTCGGTTATCCATGTATACTTTTTTTGGTGTTCTAGATTTCTTGGCTGTAGAATAAGGAAAGTGAGAGGACATCTTTTGAGTCAGGGAATAGGCAACAAGAAACCAGACTGAGTTTCTGGAGACAGAAACTACATGTGAAGAAAATCTGCTTACTGACTTGTTGGCATCTTAGTGGCTGACACCGTGCTGATAGGAATTTCATTTTGTGATATTTGCTGTTCATTTTTATGCATATTATTGGTACGAGTATATCACTTGCTCAAACATGCTGCGTGGTTGTATTGTGGGGTAAAGATTTAGCCTGTCATTCTTCATCATGTCAGAAATACTAAAGCTGTGGACTCTACCCCTTATTCCTGCCCTGTTTGTTGGCCAGTCAGCCTGATGGAAAACCTCCGTGAAAAGATCTGGAAAGGCCTATGCAGACCTGATCTCTTGTGACACGTGCATTTCACTTCTCGTGGGTCAAGTTCACTGACAGGAGGGTTGTCTGCTCCCATTATCCACATTAGGATGCACTGGAATTTCCATACTGGAAGGTTTCCCAAAACCTTGCTCTCATTCCATCTGTTTTCTTCTGTATGGGATTTTGACCTTTTCTTTTCTTTTTTCCACTTGTTTTAGTGAGTGTCTGCAAAGAATGTTATTGTGTTGAAGGTTGCTGGCCTTATGAATACTATAAATATTTGTAACTCACAGATGTGTGGGCAACTTCAGAATATCTTTTCTTCATTTAGTGTCTAACTCAGGCTGGGCATGGCGTATGTGCCTGTTCATTCTCAGACACACATTAGAGGGACACATGTGTGTGCGGTTAATTACTTGGATTTGAAGATTTACATGTGCTCAGAAGGAAACTGCCCACTGAATTAAACTGTTCATAAGATCTTTTTCTGACAGAACTTTCGGAAGGGCATGAAAATGACCGTGTGTTTGGATTTTGGGGTTTCAGGGGACCTGGGGTTTTCCTGCATTGTGGTCTGCAGAGCAGAGTATTGGAGAGGCTTTTATAGCTGCAGGGCCGCCAACCCAGTCAGTTCATGTTTTATCTCCTGGGGTTTTTCATGTGATTTTCATGTATGTTTGTGTCTCTTTTAGCCTCACAGAGCACAAAAGGATCAGGGTCATTTTGTTTCATTTGCTTTTGCTCAAAGTTTGGATAGTAACCACTATTGGTTAAACAAAAGCAGAAAAAACAAAGGTTGGGAAGATGGTCAGGAGATTCTGGGAAGTAAATACCGCCATGATTTCATACAACCAAATCTAAGAATAGCAAACAGATCTTTACATTTTTAGTGTGGAGGATTTATGGGGCTGCCTCTAAGTTAATTTACCATAGTTCAGACTTTTTTGGTGGTAGTGACTGCCCTGCTTGTAGCTCAGAGCTCAGACACCTTTTGAGGACTGTCCCTTTCCCTTCCGTAGCAGACCACCTCCTTGCTGCAGTGATGTCTTAAAGGTGAGGCGGCTGCCTACTGGCCAGTCACAGATCCCATCTGGTGCTGCTCTAATTCTGGTTGAGGCCTCACCTCCAGCATAGGCACCGAAATCCCATTCTTAAACAATGAACTCTTACCTTGTATTCCCCCGCACCGTCAGTTTTTATTTTTCCTTCTCTACTGAATCTTTGCAATAGGAATGCAGACATCTATCATCCTAATAAAATGAAACTGTTGACCCTAATTTTTCCTTTATCTATAGCACCTATCCTCTTTACAGAATGACTCCTTAAAAATTATTGCTTTTATTTGTTATCCTTAGTTCCTGTGCTTCTGTTCTCTCCTGAACCCATTTTGACCACTCAGTGACCAGTCATTCGGTCAGTGCTGACTCGACGAGGTCACCAGTCACCACCATGCTGCTAAATCCAGTGGAGGAGGCCCAGTCCCCACTGCACTCCAGAGTCATAGTCGGCAGCATCCATGCAGTGCAGTGGGTCTCTCGCGCCTTCTTGTGGCCCTTTCCCGTCTGGTTTCAGGACACCGCGTCTCTTCTCCCACCATTCCCACTCTTTGTGTGATGTCTGCCCTCCCCTTGAGGAAGTCTCCATGACAGCAGGGACTGGTGCCTGTTCTGATCACTGTACCATCTCCAGGCACAGAGAAGGGCTAAGGCATAAAAAGCCGCCAATAATTATTTTTTTTCATGCATGGGTTTATGGGAGATGAATGGGTAGATTCACAGAAAGATGGATGGTGTTTTGGGATTTTTCAAGCCCAGTGACAAAACTTTATTTTTAATTTGGACATAGAACTGGAAGTTAATGAGATTGTCTACTAGACAATCAGAGTTTCGTGTATTCGTTATAATTTTCCGCATATTGTCCAATGGGTGCAGAGTTGCTTGTTCACCCACTCTCAGGTCACGTGTCACCTCCTCTACAGGCCATTGTCCTCCCTCTTAATGATTAGACCAGTTGGGTTGCACCTTCTCTGCGTCTTCACATTCCCATGTATGTCTATTCCATGATAATTTCAGGTTGGATTCTTTATACTATTTCTTTTGTACACATACTCTTTCTTCTTCATACAGTGAGGCTGTTGACTTGATTGAGTTTATCTTTCCAGTACTTGACACACTGACACACAGTAAGTATCTAATATGTCTGAGTTATTTAATGAAGTGTTTCCAGCTAAATTTTGTGAGACATAACTTCTTTAATGACCCTTGACGGGGTGATAAAATGTACTCCTCTAGCCTTCTGATTGTGCTACATTTGATTTAAGATGTTTATTTCTTCTTTTTTTCCCCAGTAATTCAATAATTAGATTTGCTGTAGCCAGTATAGACTATCCCCATATCGTCCATCTGTGGCCTCTCACTCGCTGCTTTTCTGAACAGTTTTTGTCATTTGTCAGGTGAGTGAACATCACTCACAGTGGATCAAAGGCAGGAGGAAAAGCACAGCCCTTCCAGAGTCCCCCTCTTTGAGCTGGTTGTCCATGTGTTGTGCAGAGAACCGAACAGCAGGGCTGGAGTAATCAAGCAGCATGAAGGCTCAGCCCCATGTGGCCCTCCCCTGGGTGGGGTCGGGTGTCAACTCCTTCCTGGCATTTACCATTTCTCATCGTGAGCATTTGGACCACTGTCAGTGTCGTGGTGGGATTTCAGCAGTATCATCTCCAAGGAGTACATGTTATTAAAAGTAAAAATAGCACAGCACAGCATGACTGTTAGGGCACGGGGCTGAGCTAGGCTCAGAACCCTGAAGTCATACTTTCTGTAAGTGAGTTTTCTGGTGTGCACATGTTCAACACTGATGTGTTTTAAGGAGTCCCTGCTATGCTGGGAGCACATTTCTGGATCAGCTGAATAAATAGATAGATAATAGATAACTAATAGCTAGACAGATAGATGTAGATAGATAGATAAAAGGGACATTGACATAGGTATAAATATAGATAAATAAAGGTGTAGATTTATAGATGTAGATATAGACATAAACATGTATATATATACACACACACAGATATAGATATATAGATAGGTATGTTCACAGACATAGATGATATAAGCATAGAAATAGGTATAGACATCGATAGCACTATTACTGGGACTCAAGAAGGTCACTGAAATAAATGTCTAAAACTATATTAAAGTCTAGCTTTGTGGCTTAATTATAAAATTCTGGTAAATTAACTGATAGCTGCTGAAGGACCCACCTCACAGGGGAAGGTCAGAGCTCTTCAACACCTTTCAAACAAATGGTCTGTCACTAATTCGATGTCACAAGCACATGTGAGCTTGCATGCATGCGTGCTTGTGCGAACATACAAACACACAGGCAGACACTCATATACATGTTTTTCATCAAACAGTGTACATAGTCAGCCACCATGCTCCTCAGCCATCCCTGAACACATACCTCTGTCATGCTGACAGCTGTGTTCATGGCTGTGAGTGGCAGGTAGGAGGCATCCATGGGCCGGGCAAATGGATGGTTGGTGCCAAACCATGGCTTCCACTTTGGTTGGTGCCAAAGTGGAAGGGACACCCGCAGTGAGGCCTGTGCACAACCACGTGTTCCCACATTAGGGCTCATTCTAAAATATTATCACCAAACCCAGCACTTTTCTGGTGGCCAGGCCCGGTTCTTTTCTCCTGTAACTATGACTTTTCTCTATTTTACCGGAATTTCTTCCTTCATCCAATTCGAGACATAGTGATATGCTCACTTTATTATTCCACTGCTATATTTTCTATAAAACTGATACATTTCATAACTTTCTATTTTATGTGCTGTATTATGGTCTTCTAAGATTATTTCATAAACCAGGTATAAAATGAGCTATGTAAAGGTCTTAGAAGTTTATTCTGGAATGGTATAGTAATAGCAATAATTAAAAAGTGATTTATGATGTTCTAATGTTCTGTGATTACAATTTGTGTCTTGTGTATAGTCTAACCTCGACTCTTATTTTCTTGCTTAAGTTCTGTCTTTATGGAAGTACATTTACAAAGCAACTTTTAAGCATATCCTAAATGGTCAGATACAACTGTTTCCAACCACAAGTGCATGTTTTTTGAAGACTTTATGGATTTGGAATCACTTCTTTTTCAGAACCCAGGCCAGTTCCCCAAGCGTAGACAGTGTAGCAGGGGTGTCCAACCTGCGGCTTGCAGGCTGCGTGCAGCTCAGGATGGTTATTATTGCGGCCTAACACAAAATTGTAAATTTACTTAAAACATTATGAGATATTTTTTGCAATTATGTGTTGCAATGTATTTAATATGTGGCCGAAGATAACTCTTCTTCCAGTGTGGCCCAGAGGTGCCAAACGGTTGGACGCCCCTGAAAAGTGTAGGTGTCACTGTGTTGCCTCTGCAGTCATCCTGTGTGGATCTGAGAGGGGACTGGGACCAGTTCACCAGTGGAAATCATTGAACAGCCCCCTGTAATGTAGCAGTGGCGATAGGAATTTAATAAAGATTGCCAACATTTCATAATATAAAGCATTTTATAAACCACTGGTAATAGCCTAGTAACATTTCATAATAACGGAGCAAGGGGTTTGAGTGCATCCTGACTCCCAGGCACTGGTGTAACTGCTGTACTTCTATCACTTTGTCTTCTCAACGCCATACAAAGCAAGTTCTAATGCAGTGGAACCTAGATTTTCAATCGGAATTCATTCTGGAAAAACGTTTGAGAAGCGATTAATTAAAAAAAAAACAGATTCCCTTCATCGCCTGAGAGGCAGGTGACTGAGACATACAGGTATCAGTGTGAAAGGGTTTCGGGTAGAGAGTTGAGACCCGAACTTGTTTGTTAGACAACTGAGACATTTTTTTCTGGGAACAGCTTTGTTGAGAACCAAGACTTTGAGAACCGAGAATTGACTGAATTATTCCCAGTTATGAGAAGGGTAGACTAAGGCATGGAAAGATTAAGAAACTTGCCAAGGCCACTCAGGTCGCCTGGATGGCTGAGCCCAGTGGATACTACATATTATCCAGTGTGTGTTTCAGCCCCCTTTTCCCTGCAGGTCACCAAGGGAGCCCTCTTGGTGGAGTATTACCAAAAAGAATTGTAAAGTGATGGAACCCACCTATTTTACATGTTATTACAGAATGATACAGCTATAGGTTTCTGAAATAGAATCTTGGCTTTGTTTCACTGAGCTAGCAAATACTTTGAGGGTTGGAATTCACACTCACTGTGTAATTTCCTTGCCAAAAACACATGATTGGTGGTCCATCTCAAGCAGCAATTCCTCGTAGACAAACATCTGTGTAAACCAACTGTGCCTCTGAAGCATCTCTTCCTGTACATGGGTCACCAAGGGCTGGTGGGCACCCCAGTTAATGTCTGATTGGAAACAGTGTGGCTATTATTGATATAACACACTGACCACTTTTGTTGAAAATTTCCAGGAGTGTGACAAGGACAAATAACCTGTATCCCGCCCCTCCCCCAATAGATATTTATTAAGCACGTACAGTATATTAGGACTTTTAGGTATTGGTGAGTTATTGTCAAACAGGACAGGCTCCCAGTTCTCACAGAGCATATATTTTAGGTGGGAAAGTCACATCGCAACGATTACATCAACATAAATAAGAAAATTATCTTGTAGCACAAGGACTAAATGGTAAGTGGTTAGAGAATTCAGATAGGGTTGTGTAATACAGTGTGAGTAGCCTGGGTATTGGATTGGCCTGTGTGTGGTGGCGAAGGTGGGAGTGATGTGAATTGAGACCACAGAGGTGGGGAAGAGGGGAAAGGGTTAGATTGGGTAGGGCTTTGCAAGGCAGGCAGGACTCAAAACTTGGATGTTCATCATGGGTGTTGGAAAGCCTTAGGAGAAGCAGTGGTGTAACAGGATTTGTTTGCATTTTCAAATTTTCATTCGTGTTGTCATGGTTACCATTGTGGAATTGAATTGTTGGGTAGCAAGAGGGGAAGCAGGAAGATCAGCTAGAAGTTTCTTGCAGGTGACTGGACAGAGCGTGACGGAGGCACAGGCTAGGGTCTTGTTGGTGCAGATGGGGAAAACGAGGTGGAGTTGGCATGTTTTTAGATGCAGAGTCAACTGGTGGGCATTGGTGGAAAGGGCAAGAAAAATTACGAATGAATTGTAAATTTTGGACTTGAGAAATCTGGTGGACGGTGGATGTACTAAGATAGAAGATAGAAGTACTAAGGTTGAAGTCCTGAGGAGATGTAGGTTTTGGAGGACAAAGCAAGAATTTTAGGGCTGAGCCAACTTTGAGCTGACAGCTTTCACTTCTCACCCGGTTGCAGAGAGTAGGCAACTATATATGTGAGTCTGGACTTTTTGGGAATCATTGGAACCAGAGGTAAATATTTGGAAGCCATTGTTTAGTGACAGTATCAAAATCCAGGGCCTGTCACCTAGGATAGGGAGGAAAAGTAGACCCCAGACAGAACCGTAGGTATGGGAACCTGGAAGGAGGGTGTTGGTAGAATCTTCCTGCTATTTCACCAAAATAGCAGTGCTTTGGTATTTCAGAAGTGATCTTACAAGTGACAAGAATTCCCAGAGTTAATTCTCCCCTTGAGAAATTTCATTCACCATCTTGGCAGCAAAATTCCCTGTGGTTGTAACATGAAATGCCATTCTGGTTATAAGGAGTAAGGTCAAATTCTTACAATGAAGTATGTAATTGGAGCTCTTTTCAGCCTTTATTTTGTTGTTTCTTCCCACCCGCAGTTCAGTCCCTGTAGTTTTCAAAAGCAGTCTCTTCTCAGTTGAGTCTTGGGAGGCCCTGGACAGGGCAAGACAAAGGTTTTAATGATTTCCCCAGTTTCTCCTTGTTACCCAAATTCTACTTTATGATGTAAAAATTTGCCCCACTGTTTTCTTGTCCCCCCTTTTAATTATTATAATTAGATATTTTCCCAGGAACCTTGGGCTAGCGAAAGGTCAGTATTTGAGAGGCCTGCTGAATATTTGTGCCCTTGGACACCACGTTCACAGTGCCAGGTCAGGCAGCAGTGAGCGCACTTACTGACTAAATGAATCTGGGCAGAGTTGCAATGGGCTGGGGAAGATACTCTCTGACACACTGTTAGTAACAGAGCAGACAGCGATGCAGGCCAGAGAGCCACTCAATGTGTGATTCCCTGCAAGGGTTTCAGTTAACATCACTTGCATGGTTAACACCTTTTGTAGGAGGATCAAAGCTATGAAGCTCAGGATGTCATCAGGGTTTTGTCAGTGGCTTAGAACATTGATTTTCAATCAAAGAGAAATGCATTTGGCCCACTAATGTGAAGTTGAAGGCTTGCGTTTCTCACAGTCAGTTGAAGTAACTTCTGGCACTGGCTATTAAGATTTCCTGAGGCAGGTGTATTGTACTGTAAACCAAGCTTTAGGACTGTATGTTGAGGAGTCATAGGTTTGACCCTTAGGAGCCCACTCAAGAGACCTTGGTGAAAGGCACATGCCTAATTTTGAAGGCACAGTGATCAAGCACTTATTAAAAGAGATGAATTAAACTAAAGAATAAGTGTTTTTTCTTGTGGATCATTTTATTGGTAAAATGCCAATATAAAAACTGGTTTATAAATAACCTGAAAAGTCTAATTAAAAAAATTACTGAGGCATGATTGACATATAAAAAACTGTACATATTTGATGTATAGATCTCAGTCAATTTGGGGATACAAATGTGCCTTTGAACACCAGTTCAAATGGTATACCAGTGCCACCGTCAAGTTTAAAAACATACCCATTACTTCCCCCAAAGTTTCTTCTAGCCATTATTATTATTATTATTATTATTATTATTAGGTAAGAATATTTAACCTCAGCTCTGACCTCTTAGCAAGTTTATGTATAAATATGGTATTGTTATTAGCTATAGGCGTGATGGTGTACGGTAGATCCCATTTTTAAAATTTGGGTGGGTTTTAGAGGTTGAGAATCACCTTTCACAAATGCCATTTTGAGCAAGTCAATTGGGGTCAGAAATCTACCTTCGGGACCCTAAGTCTCAGTCAGCCTTAATTTTGATGTCATGTGATCTTTCTCTGCTGCAGGTGGGGTTCAGATCTCGGGTAGTACGTGCAGGGCCAGTGTCTCTTCTGAAATGAATACTGTGCAGCTCCCTGAGGGCAGGAAAATATAAAGGTGGGGTTGGCCTCAACTGATCAGGGTTTTGAGTGATTGTGTGCTGGTTGTCGTGAGACCCAGAGGTCATATCGCCTGTGACTATAATGTGATTTGACAGTGGATCCAGGCTTTCAGATGGGGTCTGTGAGGGTGAAAGGATTTCCCTTATTCTTTTAAAAAATGATGTTATTGCACCATTTTGGGGATTGGAAACATTATAAAGCATCTATATTGTTGATACCAATAATTGTCTCATAAAAATTCAACGGAATAAAAAGCCAGCACTGAAAGATGTTGGGAGGATCAGGCAGATGAGATAAATATCTGTCTCTCCCTCTTCACCACTGAACAAAAATGTCTGTGGCTCTATGACTTGCCAAATCCTGGGACTTGATGGAGCTGGGTAACAGCAATTCTCAATGAAGCTGTAAGGATGGGAGCTCCGGTGGACAGCATCCCGCTGTTAGCCTTCCTGTCTCTCTCTAACGGGGAGAAAAGCTGATGCAGGTACCATTTTCAAAGAAACAGTCAGTTCCTCCCTGCAATTTACCCCATTTCATATGTACAACTAACCCCCCCCCCCCCCTTGAATGTCTCCAACATTCTCCTGATGTTGGAGACAGCTTCCGAGCTGAGCATATCACCTGGTGTCTCTGTGTGTGTTCTGGTGGTGGGACCCATCCCAGCACAGCACAGAGTAGTATTTGCAGCTGAAACCTCCTCAAACAAATGCTTTGCCCAGATTTGAGAAGTACCAGCAGTAACATCCACCTCCCAGGGTGGGACAAATCACATTACTGACTTCATGTGTGATCGCGTTCTTCTCAGTTGGGGAGGTAGAAAGACACCATTTGTGTCAATGGTGAAGAATGCATTTTTGGAAATGTAAGTGTATTTATTATACCAGATTTCTTTCCAAGTTTATATTCCAGTGGATGTTTTGAGTCTCAATTTTAGCAGTTGCAGACTAAATGTAATTTGGTTGCCATTAAAAAAAACTGAATGCTAAGTGATGATATACAACATGTACATAATCTTAACAAATTGACACAATTTGTGTCTAATCTTAACAGATAGACACAATATTGACAATGCATATGATAGACATAAGGTTAATATCTCATATACAAAGGTATAAACATCGATAAAAATTTCAAACAGCCTATAAGAAAATGGGTAAAGATATGGATAGGCAATTCAGATAAGAGTAAATTGTGGTCTCCAGTGAGAAGAGGAAAGATGTTCTCATCTGCTACTGTTACAGTCATGTAAATGAAATATCACTGTTTTGACTGGCTAAAAAGGGAAAACACTCACCACTGGTAAGAGTGTTGATAAAAGGGGACTCTTACCCATTCCTGGTGTATGTGGGGATTGTTTGTGTTTTGGGGAAAACAGTCTGACAGTCCCTACTAAAAATATGTGAACTTTAAAAAAAAAGATTTTATTTATTTATCTTTAGAGGGGAAGGGAAGGAGAGAGGGAGAGAAATATCAATGTATGGTTGCCTCTCGTGTGTCCCCTGCTGGGAACTGGCCTGCAACACAGGCATGTGCCTGGACTGGGAACCGAACCGCGATCCTCTGGTTCGTAGGCCTGTGCTCAATCCACTGAGCTACACCGGCCAGAGCAATATTTGAACTTTTTGACTCAGCAGTATGATTTTTGGGAATACAGATTTATAAAAAGAATGCACACACGTAAATATGGTATGTGTATTGGGTATATTTACAGGGGCATTGTGTTCACTGCCCCCTACCCCAAACACTCAATAATCTACCTCACACACTGAGAATGTATCAATAGATTACAGATTATATATCAATTACAATAGGAGAATGTCTCAAATAGGATGTGGCCTTTTAAAGATTAAATCACCCTTGGGTACTTAGGAGAGATTTCCATACTATTCAGTGAGAAAATAGATTCCATTTTATAACGTGGAAAGATCCTCATCCTCCAGGCCAGTATACATGTGTTTGCATGTGATCTCATGGACATGGAAAAGAAACTAGAAGGGGGCCCAGGAAAATGCTAGCAATGGTTATATGGTTAGTGAGAGGAGCAGCTTCTGAGAATTGGCCCTGCAGTGGGCATTGGGCTGGCAAATAGGAAGATTTGGTCATCGGGGAGCCATGAACTTTAGTGCTCTTGTCTGGACATAGCAGAGTTCTGGTTGTAAGTAAGATGGTCAGAGAGCCTTTCCATTTCTTTAAAGAGTTTAAAATAACTCCTAGGAATGTAGGCTTTTCTCCGGCCCCCAACCTTGTGTCAGGGATCCTTTCTGACTGTCTTCTGACAACATGCTGCTTTCAATTGTTCCCCTTTTAAAAAATAAACATTCACCAGCAGTCAATTAGAAATCCTAAATCTTCCCTTCAGTATTTGATATAAGATATTAAATATTTTCCCTTCTCTCCAGCCCATGGGTAACTCTGGGCATGTCAAAAATGCTCCCCCTGTCTCATTTTCCTCTTATACATTTGCAAATACCATAATTCTTTTGTGTATTAGGGGTAGTGACAAATACTATGATTAAGGTAAATTATAATGGTAAATGCCTAACTTTTATCCAAGAGGTGTTGTATAAACAGAAAGAGTGCATGTAATACAGCCCCTCAGGCCCTCTCTTAGCAAATGCTGCTTTATTAGCAAATGCTGCTACTGTTGCTGTCACTGTCACTGACACACATGAGTCAGTGACAATGATGGGGTTTTCATGAGAGTTGGCAGACTCTCTGGTCCACTTTGAAGAGCTCCAGGGCATTACTGATGGTTCAAGGTGGAGTGCCGTGTGTGCATGTGTACCAGCACACAATGCAAAGGAGAAGTGGAGGCTGCAGCTATAGATCAAATACCCTCCCATTACTTGAACAGCATCTGGAACCAATAGGGCCGCCCAGGGCCCAGCAGAGCTCATCCTGAAGCCAGTGCTGTGCCCACAGATGTACTAATAGGACTTTAGGATGCACATCAAAAAGCGTCTCTTCAGGTCATAACTTTTCTCCATGTGACACCACAGACAAAAGTTGGTCTTAATTTGCCTTTCTGAAAACTTGGTTTGTTTTCGCTGTTGATAGGTTGATTTAGAGGAGCTTTAGCATAGCTTCTCATACACTGATTCTGGAGGAAAACCAAATGCTCCCTCGATGAATGTACAGAAATCGTCTGGGTGTCATTTGTAAACATTTAAGTGTGCCATGTACTCGTGCATGCATGTGGGCCCCAGGAAGAAGACAAAGGAAGCCTCCCGTTTTAACCATGCCTTCAGAACACCACCAGGCCCACCAGTGCTTGACAACTGTACGTTAGTGCAGCATCCAGAGAGGTCGTCCTGATGTACTTAGAAGACAGGGCGACTGGGTAGTCAGCATGAAGGACTGTCATCATCTTGCCCCCTTTAATCACCAGCTTAGGGGATGAAGAAGTACAAGTAGGTAGTTAAGAATAGCATGAGGATGTAAAGTGCAGTACGGGAAATGGAGTAGCCAAAAAACTTACACACATGACGCATGGATGTGAACAATGGTGGGGAGATTGCCTGAGGGAGTGAGGGGTGTTGGGTGGAGGGTGCTGAACAAGGTGGGAAAAACTGGACAAGTATAATAGCATAATCAATAAAATATAATTAAAATCATCAGCTCAGGAATGCACAGTTCCTTCACTGAGCATGAATGACTGCGACCATTATTTGGTACCACTGGTTTTCTGCATCTGCCTTTACTTCCTAAGTGAGGCACATAGCCTGGCCAACACATGCTATTTGTCCTTCACTTTGTCCTAAGTGAAGGTTAAGATGCTTGTGACTCTCCTGACCTCCTCTTAGCACCAACAGATATCTGGTACTTTTTACGCCATTGCTTGTCCTCTTCAACGTAAGGAGCGTATGTACTGCAAGTTTGTTGCTCTTTGATGTGTTGGCTCTCTGGTGTGTAAATACACAGACATTAGAGTTCCTGTTCATAAGGAGCTCACATTTTAGTGTACCCTTAGTATCTGTCATCTGGGGAAGGCAGTTGTCACCTGCCAAGGACACAGAGCACTCCAGTCGGGTGGCAGAAATTTTGAGCAAATGGCAAGCAAATTGATTGCAATCATGGGAAGGGCTCTGAAAACTACATGCTGTAATCAAATGCTGCTGCTACTGAGTCCATGGAAAATGGAGTGTGTGCCTTTAATTTGCTCCATTCTGCACAGAATGGGCAGTGTTGTGGACTGGTTGCTTAGAGCCCTAAAGGTTATATATCAAATTTATATTCCTCAATGCGTTGGTGTTAGGAAGTGAGACCTTGAGGAAGTGATTGGGTAATGAGGGTGGACCCCTCCTGAATGGCATTAATGCCCTGACAGGAGAGACAAGAGAGAAAGAGACATCTCCCCTCCTTCCCTCCACGCCCCTTCTCTCTCTATACATTGAAAACATGGTAGTCTGTGAACCAGGAGGCAGGCTTTCACCAGGCACCAAATTTACTAGTGCCTACAGCCTACAGAAAAGTGAAAATATATGTTGGTTGATTAAGCCACCTAGTCTATGGTAATTTGTTACAGCAGGCCGAGCCAAGGCAGGAGGAATTTAATGATGTTAAAATGATGTTAATACCTGATAGGCAGCAAAGATGTGGTAGAGAAGTGAAGGAAAAATGCCTTGAGAGAAGAATGCAGTTACAGAATCAGGTATATGAAGGCTTCATTATCATTCTTATTCCCCGTAGCACTGAAAATGTAAAGAAGAGTCAGTTCATACTTGCAAATTACAGGCAGTGCTGAGGAGTACCTGGGATCAAGTGACGTGGGATCTTGAGGGAAAAAATGCACAACCTTGGGTTTCACTTAAGGCTTAAATAAATGTAACTTTATGTGAGAAGTTTAAAAAATGTTTTAGAAAAGCAGATGATCAGCGTAAGTAGAAATTGTAAATACATTCTGCACATACAAGCCAGTGAGCGACTTCTTTGTGATTTCCCCTGACCGCCAGGGATGAGAGTCGTGCGTCTGTTACCTTCTTAAAGGGCGTGTCCATGGCGGGCGTGTCCGTGGCGTGGCTCTAGGCCTCTGGCTTGAAGGAGGTCTGAATCCGGTCCCTGTTCCGAGCGCCCAATGTGGGGGCAACTTCTTCGCGAGTCCTCCCGGCGCCACAGACACGAGTGAATAAATATGGCCGAGAGATGCTGAGATCTGCTTGGGGAGGAGGAGTGGGCTGTGGCCAGTTTCTCAGGGGAGACAAAGGCCAGCAGTGGCCAGTTTCTCTGAGGAGAAAAAGGCCCCAAGCCCCCTCCTTCATAGCCTTTTATTGGGTTGTAATACAGAGGAATACAGGGCGGCAAGGATCAAACAGTAGATAACATTTCAAAGAGGTCTGAGTGTTTCCGTCTGAGTGAGTGTCAGGAAGAGAGTTGCAGAAACTTTGGGAGACATACTCATTTCCTCTTGGACCCTTATCATATGAATGAAAGCACTCTTAGCAGAGCAGATTTCACAGGTTTATCAGCAAGTCTTTGTGATGCCAGATTTTCCCCCAGGACACGCCCTAGCAAGGCAAGGAGCTGCACCTCTCCCCATCAGGTATTCAGGCTAAAGGGGATTAGAGCCAGGAAGTGCTTCTCCCAGAGAACATGGGGGCTCAGCTATGTCAAAGCCTGGGGCTAGAGTCCATTGCTCTCTCTTTGTTGCAGCCCCCCCCCCCCCCCCCCCCCCAGTCCTTCCATGAAGGCCTCCCAGGTGATCGAGTCTGGCTTAGGTTGCCCCCCCCCCCCCCCCCGCTGTGGGGGGTCTTACCAGTCATTGTCTTCCGACCAAGCTCTGGGGGCAGGGAGAGAAACTGAGGCAGCGTTTGCTACCAGAGACAGGCCTTGTCTCCTGTGGCTGGCATTCCAAAGGTCGTTGTCTCTTGCCCTTCACCACAAGGGGTAGAGATACAACTCCTAAAATCAGGCAGAGCGGTCTACAAGTGGGATAGCATATTTAATTAGAAATTGCAGCTTATAATGTTAAAAAGTACTCTGAAAAACAATTGTCTGTGAATTGTGTCCTACTGGTTTTATTTATTCTAGTGAAACTTTTTATAGGTAAAATGTAAAAGCAGTAGCATCTTAAAATAATATAGCAGAGAAATTGGAATGTTTGCTATAAAGTGCCTCTCTTATTTTTTATGTGGCAGAGTAAAGAGAGAGTATGTATGGGATATAAAAGATAATTAGAAAGTTGTTCAATGACTGTACCAGGCTCTCTATTTTAGTAGCTGAGAAAAGTTTCAGTGCTAGGAGCTTACAGCTTAGTGTGGCCTCAGTGTTTGTGAACTATGGGTGATAGTTGTCATGTGCAGATGATAAAGAACATTCCTCTTGAGAGGTAGGAATTGTGAGCAACAGGCCAGGCTTTGATTGGAATCCTGAGGATGGGTCTGATAATTATATCTGGTAATTGGTCCTGCCAATTTCTTTCCTCCTTACAGTCCTCCCTCCCTCCCTCCCTTCCCCCCTTCCTCCTTTTTGGGTCTGAAGCAGAGTGTCTCATCCTCGTCACTATTGACATTGGGGTTGGATAGTTTCTTCTTGTTGGGGAGTGGACTTCCTGGGCATTTCAGGTATTTCTCAGCATCCATAACCTTTCCTCACGAGATACTGGCAGCATCCCTCGGCAGCGTCCCCCAGCTGTGACAGCCAAAACTGTCTCCAGACATTGCCAAATGTTCCCAGGCACAGGGAGTCTAATCACCCTCGGTTTTGAGCTACTGATCTAAATACATTCAGCTAACTTAAATGCAGTACAAACAGGAGTCTTTTTTTAAAAATATATTTTTAGGGAAAGAGAAGGGGAAGGAGAAAGAGAGGGAGAGAAAAGTTAAAGTGTGGTTGCCCTCTACTCATGCACCCTCTACTCGGGGCCTGGCCCACAACCCAGCGTATGCCCCAACTGGGAACCGAACTGGTGGCCCTTTGGTTCGCAGGCCAGTGCTCAATCCACTGAGTCACACCAGCCAGGGTAATTATTATTATTTTTGCTGCTCAACTTTCCCAACTGTATCCCAAGGAATAAAGTTGTCTAACAATGGAAGATTTCACAGTCTGTACATTGGAGCTACATCAGAGATCTGATGTCAATGCTAACACTGCACAATATTATGTGTGAACTGGGGAAACTTTTGAAACAGAGCGAGGCCATAAACCAGTGAGTGAATTATAATGATGCAGACAGTAGTCATTTTGATTTGATAGGTGTTCAGCAGGGCTTTTATTACATATATTTTCCATTTTATTTAAAGGAAAATTCTACCCTCTTTGCTTAGACCTACCATCTGGAAGTACTTTTTCCCTTTATTGCCTTTGACACCTTGCCAACTGAATGAAAAATGACAGAGAATGAAAAAATTACAAAAACTCTGTTTTTAATGCAATTTAATGTTATAGAACATGCTAACTTTTTGTCTTTCAACACGTACATTCAGTTAAATTAAGTTCTTCTAAGTTTCCTTTGGTAATTATTTGTCCCCTGGCATGTGTGACGAAGTATTTAGATTCCTGTTCTTCCTCCTGCTATCATTTTACATCTCTGAGGCCCAGCATCTCACAGATGTCTGTGTTCAGTGCTGATTGACACTTGATTAATAGGAGACTCCATCGTACGTCCGTGCAATGCTAGATAGTCAGCAGTCACATTCCTATGGTTGGCGCAGCATCTTCTATACTGGCCAAAGACTCTCCCCGCCCCATTCTGTAATGAAATTTTGCTTCGAGAAAGCAGCTTCCTGAAAGATGCATCTTAAAAGTAAGCCCTCTTTGGAAGCACTTACTGGACAAATCAAGTAGTGGTTGATTTATCATATGAACCATACAAATCTCTTACTCACTTCAGTCAAATGCCTATCTTCATGAGCTGTCCTGTCTCTTAGTGGCCACATCTTTGCCTATGTTTGTGTCAAACGGGCTGAGCTTTGTGGGCAGTGAGTTCACACAAAATTGAGACCCATCAATGAAATGGTATAATATTTATCGAACAGTCATCTATGAAACGGTATAATACGTATAGCAGACTTGGTGTGTGTCAGGCACTATACTGGGTGTTTTTTGAATGCTATGTCAATCAGGATAGTAACCCTGTAAGGTTAAGGTTTTCTATTCCCTTTGAATGGATAAAGCTGAGACACAGATGTTATGTAACTTTCCCAAGGTAAAATCATAAAGTCAGGATTCATTCCAGGGCTTGCTAGTTCAAAAGGCCATGGCCTGATGCTGGGAAAAAGTCTCTTCTTCTCATGAATGATACCTGTGGTTGATGTTTTCTTCTCATAAGCACATGTGATAGGTTTTTGGATGCATTTGTTGTTGCATTTATGTGAAGATTTTCTAGTAAATAATGTTACCAGTGTTTTTGTGTTATCATTATTAGACAGTAACAGCATCAATCAAGCCAATGACTTAAAAATATTTGGAAAGGGACATATTTCCATCTTAATATTTATGCAGGATCCATGAACTTTATAGCACTGTAGATCTGTTATAAAATCTAATCAGAGAGACATTAAAAAATTTTATGCTCATTTAGAGAGAATATATTGGATAGGCATCAGTAGAAAGAGCTGGAGAAAAACTATCATCTTAGATGAAAGTAATTTTTTCATATTCATAGTGAATTGCTAGATCTGGAGCACAGCTGAGTAGTGTTTTCCATATCTTATGCTTCATTTATTGCAAGTGAAATTAATTTTTTTCTGTGGTATCCTTTAAAGTCTCAAATATTATTACAATGAAATATGATGATTGTAGTATCTACTTATGCATGTAATATGTGTTTTCCTAAAATAATTATATCATAAATTTTCATTTCACAGTGACAAAAGAGTTGGGGATCTTTTTAGCTCTCACCCAGTTAAACAAGAAAGGCAGTAGGTGATAATTTTGAATGAGATTCTACTATATAAAAAAATTTTGTTAGAAATGTTTTCTCCTAATTTCTTGAGATACATTGATTAGTTACTTTAGAGTAATTCGTCATACTTGTTTTGGCACATACCTTGTTTGTGTTTAGTGAAATTCATTAAAGGAGAAGTGATGAACTTTGTAAATGGTAGGCTGTTGGGGATACTCAGAGCACAGGACTGTTTCAGAAACATAAGTTATATGGCTTTATAACTTGACTTTTATTCAGCTATAGAGCTTTGGTTGGCCATGTACATTGCCAACTACAACATTGTACAATTATATCTGCTGTCATTTGCCTTCCCTGTTCCATAACAGGGCTGTATTCTGCTGTTATATTCAACAGGGTGAAAATGCTTAGTGATTTCAAGCATTTATTCTTACGCTTCTTTTGACCTCCCCTCCTTTGTCCCCCTTGAGTCACACTGTGCAGCATGCCTTACCATGCTTTCCAGTTCAAACTTTTTTTTAAGGCTTACCCTTCTCCCTTTATGACATCCCAGCAAATCTACTGGAAGGTTTCTGCCCCAATATATCAACTGACAGTAGCCTATTTATGTGAGTTCTGGTTCCACCTTGCCCAATATGATGGGTATGCCATTTAAGCCTTGCATACTTTCTCCCTAAACTTTCTAAATGTTGTTTAATGCTTCAGAAGCCAGCTGAGTTTCTTCTTATTCTTCTCTGCCTAACTTTCTTATTTCTAGTTAGCTTCATATATATCTAGTGTATACTATTACATTTGCTATCACAGGTTGTACATGTTTAAGCCATGCCCTTTCTCCTTCCATGGAATACTACCCTTATGATTTGGGAACAGTTTCTGGCCTCTTCCCTATTATTGTATGTACTTTTATTTCCCGTTCTCCTGGGATGTGTTCCTCATTTTTAAAGTTGCCTTCACTGTGACTTCTAGGAGCCTGGCCTGTTTTCTGGCCACCTGACCTTGTGACACCTACTTGGGAATGAAGATTCTGTTTACTTCCTGCTAACAATCACTCCATATGCACTTCACCTGGCGGGTTATATAGGCTGGTAGACCTTGTGGATGAAACATCAGACATTGCTGACGGATGCACCTATGAATGCTGTGTTTAGATGATGAAGTGTCCTCATATAAGAAAACATTAACACTGGGGATTGTTCAGTGTAGACAAAAATTAGTCAAGTAGTAGAGGAATCAATACAAGCAGTTCATAGTTTCTTCTTCTTTTTGTTTTTTATGACATTCTAGATCTGAAAGTCTAAAGTATATTGTTAGTCATTCCAAAGACAAGTCATTGAGGTATGGGGTAATCGAGGAAGTAGTAGACTGTATTTTGTTTTAAAGAAGTAATTCTCTACGGCTTAATTAGAATGAGCAGAAGAAGGGAGGGATAAAGGCAAGGGCGCCTGGAATCATGACGAGATTGACTTTGCACCCACCATTCACTGAGACAGGACACTGCCTCCTTGAAGTAGACAGCCATTCATTGCAGGGAACACCTCGTGTGGACGTTGTTAAGACCCTCAGTCTTGTCTAAAAGAAAGCTCTAGTATCCACAGTCAGAATGTTATTTAGCCTTGATTAGCCTTAATTTGTCTTCCTGTCAGTCATAACTCATGATACTTTCTAATCACGATCACATATTTAGTGTAAGTTTTTCCATTTGGTGACCCCCAAATGACTATTTCTTCCTTCTTCTATTCCTTCCTTGTGGGTAATTCACCAGCACATTTAATTTGGGGGGCTGGGGAATGAACCACTGTTCTGGCAGTGGGTAAGACATGGTAATGATGCGACTTGACTCTCTGTGGGTGACTTAAGAGAAGTGCCCAGCCTGTTCTCATTGGGGATGGCATAGGTGAGATTCAGGTGTTCCCATACCAGTACGCTTCTTCCACTGGATGTTGCTTAAATACAAGCTAGAGAAGCATGACCTCTGAAGTGGCTGAATTTAGAGGACACCCATGGTATAGAGAAGGCACGGTGTAGACATGCACAGCAGACTCGCCTCTTACTTGTCTGTTGTAGCCCAGTGGCTGAGCTAAGTGTCCAATTAAGAAGATGCATTAAACTACGGAGCTCCCAAAGATAATCAGCAGCCCAGCAGAGAACATGCTGGAGACATGCCATTTTATTCTTTCTCTTCATTGTGCAGCCATCTGACCCTGTTTCTTTTGTCTGAGCTGGAACAACTAGCACAGTGTGCACGGTGGTTGAGAATCATTTTTGGAATGGTGCTGTAAGCTATTTTATTTATGGTTACACAGTGTACATAGTTTTTCAAATGATCACAGGATGAAATGAGAAATGGCTTTGTGAAAAAAAAAGTCCAGATGGAAATTGTCGTTTGCTGTAACTCAAGAATAAATATCATAAGTAAGAACTGAATGCTGTGTTGTGGAATTAGGCAGCTGTATGCCTTTTTCCTTTACTTGCAGATTGTTTTATTTACTTATATATAGTATGTGGAGAGAATAGCCTGGATGCTTTGCAACACTGAAGACCAATGAAATGGAAATCCCAATCCTGGGAAAATCGACTGCTGACTTCCCGGGGAACTCAGACATTAAAACAGTCCCTGAAAAATGGAACAAAATGTTTGAAAAGGCCAACAAACAAAGGTCTTCCCTCTTTGGAGCCCATGTAATGTCAAATAGTCTTTATCAGTTACACATACAATATTTTTAATAAGATGTTAGTGGTTCTCTGGAGTACCTTATTATTATTAATTTTTTACATTTTTAATAGGCCTACATGCCTATATGTTGTTTATACACTTTCTTTAATAAAACCAAACGAGACACTGGAAAATGAAACTAACTTTTAATTAACAACTTGTGAAAATGAAAAATCCTACCATAAAGCAAAATCTAAATGAGTTTTGGCTATCAATTATTATTTTAATAGGGAAATATATAACACTTTTTACTGAGATAAAAAATACCTGGATGTAGAAATAAAGAAAAAACCCTAAGTAAAGTATATGGTTTTATACTTCATCTCACTATGAAACCAGAGAGCACTAGGAGGTCTTACTCATTTGTTAAAGCTGCAGTTTTTTGCACTTGGAGACTTTGGTTTGATTAGCTGCCTGGGTGATCAGCAGGAACCAACGGATAATGACATACCTGCCCCATCTAATGCCTCTGTCTGAGGCGCTTTCACTGGGAGGCCAGGTGCATTTAATCATTTCTCAACACTTCCTCAGGGAGGGAAGTGGACTTTTCCACAGGGAGAAACTTAGTCATGGAAAGGTTTAAGATGTGAAGGCCTGAAAGTCAACCCCCAATCAGTTACGGCACAGCCACCAAGAAGTCACTGTGTCTCCTTCACATGCAGGTAAAGACCCCTTGCCAGGTGTGGGCTGGGAGGAAGAGCCAGGGCAGGGCCGTGCACTGGACACAGATGGACAGAGAGACAGGGAGGTGGGTTTTTAGTTCTTGCTCAGCTATAACTCAGATTACTCAAGTATTTGTTTTACAGTTTCTCCCTGGTTAGCTATAAGTTAGTGGCTTGGATTTGCCTGAAAAGGGCTTTGAGCTTCATAGATGAGACATACAGCCAGAAACCCAAATTTTGTGCTAGGATATGTGACCCTGAAGGTTCAGAGAGAGGCATGTTTGGGTGAATGATTATCTTTTGACTTTCCGAGTGAATCATTTTCATTTGTTCTCAGCCGTGTTTCTAAGCTGATGGATATTAAACTGTATTTTATATAGAATACTGAGTTGGAGCTTAGCCAAGGTATCAAGGGATCATCCAAGAGCAACTGATTGGCATCAGGACTCCTGGGTTCTCCTTTCAGCTCTGCCATCAGAGGTCATTCTTGGGCAAATGACTTCCCCTCTTGGGAACTCAGTTTCCATGTCTGTAAAGAGAGAAGGTTGAAGTAAAATCTGTGTTTTTTAAACTGTTTTAAATGTCCCAGGTTTTCCCCAAAGTGCCCTCAGAGGAAAGAGAGGCCAAGGTCATGGCTTTTGAAGACAGTGGTCTGTTGTTATAAAAGGCTAAAAGGAGCAAGTGTTCCTGCATCCCTTCATGGCTCTATGAGATTGATTTAAAAATGTAACTTAAACATAAAATTTACTTTGAAATACTTGCAGTTTGGAGTCGCCACAGAGTGGAGTACTTCAGAGATCTTGAGAGACTGCAGCCTGGTTCAGACCTTAGCTCTGTCATTTGCCATGACCTTCGGCACAGTTTTCAGTATTGCCATTGGTCAGTCTTCTCATCTGTAGGATAAGAACTTTGGGTGATTATGATGTAGCTTCATCAATGGCAACAACTGTACTGCTCCAGTGGAGGATGTTGGTAAGGGTGGAGGTGATACTTGTGTGGAGGCAGGGGGTGGATAGAGAGTTCTGTGTCTTGCCATTAATATTGCTGTGATCCGAAAGCTGTTCTAGAAAGTAAAGCCTGTCAATACAAGGAGAGTAATAACTGTCTTATTGGATTGTTATAATGGCAAGATCGTTAATATTGTAAAATATTTTGAAGAGCACCTGCACCTATTAAGCGCTATGTAACAGTTAAATAAATGTATGCTTGCCCATTGGAAAACTTGTTTTGCAACTTGGAGAAAATTTCTGCAATTTATGGGCAATTTCAGTATTTTCTGGGTGTTCAGCGTGTTTCCAAATTGATTTAATAAGTTGGTAAGCTGAGCATTTGTGTAGTAGAGTGGACATCATAGGCCAAGAAAATAACTTGAGTAATAGGGTCTAGCATTTACTTAAAGACCCATTTAAAATCTGTGTAGAAAAGAAGCCTACAATTTTGAGCTAATTTTATATCTTTTCTATACATTCTTTTGACAGAAACATTTCCAATTTAAGTGTTAACTCTAAAGATATCTTATACTTTCCTATATGGCATTTTCATCAGTTCTTACAAGTCAACTTATATAAATTTTTCTTCTTAAATTTGGTTTTAAGCTCCTTAATAAAGTGTAAAATGGCTTTGAATTAGTTTTCAAATATAGTTTAGTGCTATAAATGCTTTACATGGCCAATAAATACTTAATTTAAACTTAAGTACTAAAGTATTAAGTATTTTAAACTTAATTTGAAATACTTAAACTTATAATTTGATACTTGATTCATTTGCATTAGTCAAAATATTATTTTCTTAATATCCATTATTTTATTGAAGAGAAAAACCAGTGTTCTCTTCCTTGTGCCCCCCACCCCCTCAAAGCAGAAATGCATTCAGATGCAATTCAGATTATAATCTCACTGGCTTATAATACTCACACAAGAGTAGTTTTTTTCATGTTTGAGAAAGTATTTCTAGCTTTTTATTTTTTCTTGGTTTTAATTATATATTTCTAATGAATCTAACATAGTCTTTATGAGACTGTTCTAATTGGCCAGCCTTTAAAAAGCTTGTGTCATATGCTGTCTTCATTATGATATTATAAATAGCTGTTCATGATTTTGCTAAACTTAGCAGTGAGTAAGCAGTTGTCATTAAGGGAATGTTTCTGTTCGGACAAATCCTGCTGTGGGGCATGCGGAGCCCTTAGAAATAGAGCTAATTTGTTGGTGATATTTCAACTGTATTCTGTTCATTTGATTTCTAACTAGTTCTTTCTCCCATGTCCCTTTCTCAGAGTCAGTAAGGCAGGGAGCCTGTATGAACATCGTCATGGGGAATTAGAAACGCAAAGTCCTTTTCTTCCTGGTAGATAAAGAGAGAGCCCTGATATTTAGCATTTTTGGTCATTTCTGCTGGCCTATTGGCCACTTTCTTTGTCTGGCCTCTCCTGCTGGGAGTGTACAGGATCCAGACTGTAGTGAGCTGATGCCCTCTCCTGCAGACTTTGCTAATCAAACATGTCTTCCATGGGTGAATTCAATCCTAAGGACTATTAAGTGATATGGAAGAGAATCTAGCACGTTTGAAGTTCCCCTTGTGAAAGACCATGCACACTAATTGTTGCTTATTGACCATCAGCAGGACACCAGGCACCTTGCTGATCTTCTGCAGGTATTACTGGCTCATCACTCCTTACAATCACCCAGAGAGGTGGATGTGGGTGACTACCTTTATCTTACTGACAGAGAAACAGCACCACAGGATTGAAGCAACTTGGCCAAGGTTTTTTTTTCTTTCTGTGTTTGACTCATGTCTGCCCAGCTTCAAATACAGCATCCTTCTCACTCTGACTGTACCCCAAGTCTCATTGGTTTTCATTGTAAATTACTCAGTTCAGTGAGGATGAAGGGAGGTGACCCAGTCTCAGATGGAACACTTCAGAAAACTTGATTTTCAGTATTGCTGAATTAACAAGGTGCGGCCATATGAATGGAAAGTTTGCTAAGCCCCGAGTTAGAATTCAGGCGACTGGATAGTGGGCAAGGTTTTATGAGCACGCAAGGTGGCTCGCACCATGGATCACTGTGGGAGTCTGGGTCTTTGGGGAGTCCATCTTTCTGCGAAGCCATTTCCGAGTGTTATCCAGATTATCAGAAGGGACAGAAATGCTGTAACAAGTGGTGATGAACACCCTGTTTTGTTTCCTGACGTGTACAAACACAGTCTCAGAGGACATTCCTGGAATTGTCTGCTCGGGCCTGTTGTTTCATGGTGGGATAAAATAATGAATATCTTGCTTAACATTCTGTAACTCTAGAAGTTGCTTCCAAACCACATGGCTCCTATTAAACTGGGTGAGAGAACATGCTCACAAAGCTGGTTACCTTATATTCACCCTTTCTTTGGATGGCTGGATAATCCCTACTGGAATCTAGTACCTGTTTGAAAGGAGGGAGACGAAAATACTGCTTGTCACTTCTTGGTTTATGATCATGATGGTCACCTGAGATGGTCCACCTGGAAGGTCTCAGTGTTTGTTCATTCACTTCTGGCCGTTTTCTTCCTTGATCTCAGAGTTTAGTCTAATGCTGATTTCTGCCCTTAACAAGGGGAAATTATTTGTCTTCAAACTATGTGCTAGTGGGTCACTGGAAAGATACACTGTAAGAGAAGCCTTCTAATCATTCATCATTGCAAATATACATTTCAAAATAATTTGATTAAGTAAGGAATCTAGTGATATAGCACTAGGGACTTTGAACTGTAACTGAGTCTTAGGATTTAATTGTGGCTTAAAGATTTATTGCTGGTATTAGAAAGTTATGGGTACTCAGCCTGCAATTTGAGTCCAGTTTTTCTTTTTTTCATATATATATAGTAGAGAATGTCAGTTGAAACACTTGACATTATGACTTTGATAAGGAAAATCACTGATGTATTTTGCTTCATCTAACCTCATGACAGGCAGTTAATGAAAGCTTGGATCACCATGGTTTGTGGAAATATGGCAGCCCTGGATTTCATAGATGGGATAATTAGCATAGGAATCATATGTATCTCTTCTAAAGATGGTTCACAGTAGGATTCTGAGGCTGGCTTTGAACTTGGATAGAAATACCATGTAGTTTATAACCAGACACTGAGCTTCTCTCCAGTTGCACTGGCAGAAGAGAAGAGCTGTGTGCATCCAATCTCTGTTTTTCTTTTAATCTCATTCTCTTGTTCTATTTTATTAAGTTGTTTGTTTCTAACACTTAAACCTCTGAGCACTGAAATGGAATGCTCAGCAAAGAGGATTGGCCCATTTTTTTTCAAGAGAGGATGAGATGGCTTAAAATTAGGGGTTATGATTTTCATTACAGTGTGACAGCAAGTCTGTGTTAGTCATTGCCTGCTACTCAGCATGAGATGAAACATGTAAAGAATTTAATATTATAATCTTCACAGCCATCCATGGGGAAAGTACAATTAATATCCTTGGTTTGTAATGAGACAGTTGAGCCTCTCTAGGGAGAGGTTAAATACCTAGCTTGCCCAGAGTCACCCAGCCAGCAAGTCTGGAAGCCCAGGGGAGGACCTGGGCTTCTTAACCCTCCCAGTCCTTGCCCATTTGTCTCACAACATGAGCTGTATCTCCATAACATTTCAAGACTAAGCTCTCTATTGTGCTGAAAAGGTGCAGTAAACTAATGAGTGTCTCTGCTGTGGTCTTGTGTTGTATCGGTCTTGTGTTGTATCGGTCTTGTGTTGGTTAAGTTTATCAATAATTATGTCACTTTATAAGAAGAACGGTAAAGTCTATATATAGTGGATCCTGAGTGCAAGGTTGAAGGAAGAAGTGATTCTTATGGAGAATGAGAGTGGGAAAATAATAAAGCTTTTGCAAATACTTTTCCAGTGGCCCTTCATAGGAGAGGAGGAGTAGATGAAAAATTCTACTTTGGAGAAAGAATTTTGAACATAAATAGCAAAAAGCGGTGTAGGCATGAATGTGCTGGTGTCTCAGGAATGCTGAATCATGGATGGAGCCTGGTGGGAGGTGAGGCAGGACTTTAGAGTGAGACCGTGTTGCATGATCAAGTGTAGAGGTTCGGAATGGAGCGGTTTAAGCCTTATTGAGGGTATGTGGAAGGAAAAGAGAACAGAGCCAGTGGTGATGCAACCAGGACACCGGCCAGGGCAGGACGAGAAGGGCTTTCAGCAGGTAGCATTTAAATGCCACTTCATATATGCCTGGTGATGTTTCAGGAGCAATAAAAGCATGTGCTTATATGGTTCTCCCCAAAACCTTGACAGTAAGAACACTAATATTTTAGATAAGAAAGGACAGTTGGCAGAGGTTAGTAAACTCTTTCAAAGTCACTAATTTAGAAGGTAGCAGAACTCAAACTCACATGTATTCAATTCTAGAAATCACTTGAAGGATCTGTGAAATACTCTCATTTGCATGGTAAAACTACAGGTAAAGTCATAGCATCTCTTTAAAGACCAAGGGTGAGTTTGACACATGCCACTTCTAAAAAGTCTAAAGTACTGATAGATGAGAAAAGCTGTCAAAGTCTTTTTAGCTCTGTGGTTGAATGTTAACAGTGGATTTATTATTTATAGTTCTTTGCTACAAGCAGAATCACCTTATTGATTAATTGTAAGAATATGTGGATATCTTGAGGATCCTCCTTTATGGGTCGATCTTAAGTTAAAAGAGTGGACCCATAGAACGGGGACCCTGAGGTTTAGACATCTGAATTCAGTGTGTGAGTGTGTGTGTGTAGAGTATTAGTCGATTTAAGCATGTGGTTATAGCAAATAAGGACAAGATTCTTGATGTTGTAGACAAGTGTAGATGACTGTCTAGTAATTCATATGCGGAGTCCACTTGGACTGGGCCAGGCTTGCATTTGATTTATTAGAGTGTGCTGAAGACAGTGTGCTGGCCTGCTCAGAGACACTGGTACAGAGGGGATGGGGAGAGTTAGGAGAAGAGGCAGCTGTTTGTTATGACTATGCCGTGCTTAGTTAGTGACCCTGGGCCAATTCCCATCCTTGAAATTCCTTAGGAGAACTCCCATGGGATGAGCAGCTTGCCCAGAAAATCCCCATAGAATGAGAATCTTGCTCAGTGGTCAAGAAATTAATTCGCAAATAGATGCTTGCTTAAGATTTATAGGATTGCGATTTGGGGAAAACATAACTATTTCGTGATCTGAAATGCTAATTTGACAGCTCATAGCACACTATGACCTCAGGCTGTGGGAACTGTGGAAGAAGGGGCAATACTGATATTTAAGAGCTGAGAAGAGGACCATGAGGGACTGCTGATTCCAAGTCAATTACACAAGTGTTGCATGATGGAGGCTTCACTTTAAGAGGTGGAACTTGTGGTCCCTGGGATAGTTCTGAGATTCCAGAAACAGTCTCTTGGTCTGCCATATGGCACTAGATCCTCAGCCTTCTAAGAACTCAGTCCTCTGAGCAATATAATATCAGAACATTTGTATTTACACATAGTTGAAGTAATATGTCCACGTACTTGGACACTGCTGTCATGGATACTGCCCATCTGCCTTCATGTCCACTGGTTCTTCCATTTGCTATTCTTTTAGAGAAGGAGCAATATTGCAAAACCTTTCCTTTAGCTCTCTGTCTTAATTGCTTTAACACGGGAAAGAAACACTTGGAAAAGAATGGAAATTTCTGTTAAGTGTGTTTGGGTGAAGAAGTGTGTGCATAGTCTCTAGGGACTGTTGAAGGTGTGTGTGGCATGTGTATTGGAGATGACAGTTCTTGGACTCGGAGCCAGGAATCCACCAATGCAATTATTAAGTAATGTAACATAACATAAGCAATGCAATAAATTAATGAATAATACACTGTAAAATATAAATTGAGATAATTTTTAATGATAGATAATATAAATATAAAGCAATTTGTAATTATAGATAGTAAAAGATATTTAAAATTATTTAACTCCTGGCGCTGCTACTTTCTAGATTGATTACAATATCCTGGGGCTAGAAGGCTGACTTCTCTGAATCACTGTTTCTTGTCCAGATTAAACTCAGTTCTGTGATTCACACACTGTCATATTTTTCTTCCAAAGTCTTTCATGTCTTTGCATGCAGAAAATGGTAACATCAGTGTGGGTAGCTGCGGTAAATGGAGAAGCCTTCTCACCTGGAGGCTGAAGGGGTTGGTCCCTGGCACACCTGGATTACAGTTCTCCAGCATCCTAACCACTGCTGGATGCTTCTGTCCTCTACTGTGACTCTCCTCTGTTAGGAAATTGTTTTCTTAATGTGTCTGCTCTTTTGCCCCTTCCTATAACCTCTTTTGTTCTAATCTGTGAGAATCACCATCAACCACTGAAAAATATTGGACAATAAACTAAGCTTTTGAAAGGTTATGATCTCATTGTATTTTATCTTTAGTATGGTGTGTGTGGGAAACTCACAAGATAAATGAAGAGTCCACTGATGGTGCTTTTGAACTTTAGCTCTGCCTTCCATTTAGGAGTTATAGATGACTGCCGATAACACCTTTCATTGGGTCTGGCACTTGATGACACACTATTGTCATATTTTTTTCCTAAGGTTTTGAACATCATATTGTTTTTCTTGATGTTTTCTTTCTGCATCTGCTTCAGTTAGCAGGCCTTAGGCCAATGTGCAGCTTAGGTAAAAAAGTCTAAATTCTTATTTCCTACTGTGAGTAAATTCTTCGGCCATGTGGAATTTTTTCTAGAGAAGTTGGGTTTATCATCTTATTCTATTTTATTTTTATTTTTATCTGGAGGTTATAGCTCTCCTTTCAGAAGAGAACTGATGCTTTTGAGTTAGATACATGCCTTTTAGGTGATGCTCTAGCTCTGAGGAGATAAAATAATTCTGATTCCTTTCAAATGACTACAGGTTGTCTTTAATACCATCTTCCCTGTTTGTGTAGGCATCTTCAAGCATGACCATGAATAACCAATGTATCAGGGCTGGGCTTACCAGATAGAGCTGCGCCTGTCCTCTGGTGATGGAAATGAGTTGGCCAGGGGGATAAGTCCCCAGTTTATTTTGATTCTTCTCTGTAGATTTCTTAGCATACATAAAAATTTTGTCTGATATGATCACATTTGCCCTTTTGTAGTGAACTTGTGAAAACAACCCCCTGAAGTATAAAAAATGTGCAGACCCAGGTATTTCAGAACATTGCAATGATTTGCTCTTTTTTCCTCCAGGTGTTAATTGTAACGGTGAAGATCCACATTGTCATGTCTAACAATTATTGAGCACTTGCTGGGAGCTCACGTTGCTCTAAGTGTTTCTCATTGATTGAGAAAGGCACAAAGGTTATCCCCTCTTGAAGATGAAGGTAGAGGACATAACAACTGCAAGAGGCTGGAGGCTGACATAGGATTTTTGTCCAGTGTAGTCAGACTTCCAGCCAGGACCGCCATGTGTGCAGGCTTACATTTCAATATGAGAATGTACACACATGTGTGCATGTGATCACACCTTTGTGGGTGTGTGCCTCTGTGTGTGTATTTATGTACTGGCCACAAACAATACTTCTTACAATACTCTTAGTATTTTATCTTGAGTGTTTTGCATGTCCTTAAAATTTGTCTTAAAAATACTATCCTGTATTCCTGATGTACTTAATTTGTATGGAACCATTTCCATTGCCCTAATCAGAAGCTTTTAAATCCTGGTTGTAACAACATAATAACTTGACTAGGAAGAATATTTCAATGTAAATCTTTGTTGGCATCTCTGATGAATTCCTGCAAAGACTGTCCTAGAGATGAAACCAAAAGGCAGAATGTATAAATAACTTTTAAGCTCCTTAAAATTTGTGTGTGTGTGTCTGTGTATTGGTTTGTCAAATTGAAATACTGTTTGTTAAACAGCCATAGCCACAATGAACAGCCTTATGTTCACAGTTCAAAATGGCAGTCAGTAAAGCAGTACCACATTCTACAGGATGGAAACAATTTTTTTTTCCAGGCACAAAGGTTATCCCCACTTGAAGATGAAAGTAGAGACTTCTCAAATAGGTAGCTTTCTTCTACAACTTGCCAGTCTATGTGATTCATTAGATTAGTTACTACATTAGACAGATCTCTTTGTTTGTGGTTCGCTGCAAGGAGGTGTCTTCGAATGGTGAGTGTCATGCTCGGGGTACATTGGATTTTCCAGACTGAGCTGTTTGTGAGTTTAAAGCACAGCTCCATCACCTCCAATCTCATCTCCCTGGTTAATGAGCTGCGTCTTGTGCTACTGTGGTTGTAAACAGAGAACTGCAGGAATTTTCCAGAACAGCGAGATTAAGCATAACATTTTGCCTCTTACATATGACGTTAGAGAAGGTACATCACTTTTACCTGTGCACCCAAGTGGAAATGCAATCTATTCCTTATCGGCAAAACAAACATGTGTGCTAACTTTCCTAGAATGATTTCACTGGTATGTTTTATTTACCAAGTTTTAGTGGCAACTTTGAGGGCAGAAATGCAGTGTTGCTGGGTTGGGATGGAAAGTATTTGTCATTGCTGTGTGCCTGAGCCTTTCTTCTCGGTGTAAGCAGAGAGCTTTGCATAGTACAGTTTAATCTGTCAAGGCTGATAGAGCCAATTTCCTTTCTGTAGGGAGGAGTGAAGCTTATTTTCCCTGGGTAGAAGGAATTTAGTAAGTAAAGGAGTGGGAGGTTCCAGTTTCAGAAATGTCCATCATTTTACACATGTGTGTCCTGTGTTCTCATCCCAACTATTCTTCACCAGACTTTGAATGAGCCTAATAAGAATTTCTTGTTCTGCGTAAAGACTAGTTGTGGGAAATTCTTGATGCACGTTTGTACGTCCACCCCATCTCTTCTGTAAACCTGCCCTGCTTTCTGTTCTGGCCCTTAGCAGGTGCTGCTCCATTATTTCTGACCTCTGTATGCTCAGTGAGTGTAACCTGAGCTGACTCTAAAGGTGTACCGCAGTTAATTCATAAAACTAATCTGACATCACTCATTTATTTTAAACTACAGTATTTGTACTCACTTTGAATTATAAAATAAATAAATGCTTATTAAAATTCAAACAGGGTGGAAGAATATGAAATATCCCCACTGCTTAGGAGTAATCAGAGTTCTTTTTCACTTACAGGCATATGAACATAGAAATTATTTGGTTTATTTTAATGAAATATTGGACCTTTTTCTTTCTCTTTTTTATCTTTTTATAGATAGATAAATGCCAAACTTTTTTTCACTCAACATCATTATTGGATTTTTATGTAAGTGTGTAGAGTCTTACTGAATTGGTTTTACAAGCTGCAAAATATTCAATCACAGGCAGGTGCCATAATTTATTTGATCTCATCACTTGCAACTTTGTTCCTTTTATTTCAGACAGGTCACTGTGTTTGCTACCCCTATTCCTGGTAAATTCTACCTACAGATTTATTCAATTTTTATGCCAAAAGTGTGATATTTTAATTTCTAGCCATTTACATAATTCCCACTCTTCCAAAACTCACCTTCTCCAGCCTATTTTATATTAGTCTCATGCTTGTTTGCATTACCTGTTAGTGATTTGTTGATCCATTCATTCAACAGGTATTAGGTACCCACTATGTTCAAGAGGGGCTAGAATGATAACTGAGGCTCAGGCTCTCCAATATGGCCTTGCAGGGATGGCAAGTCACAAGGCAGAAGAGCTCAGACCTTGACAGAGTAAGCTAAGGGCCAAAGAGATAAATTACATCCTAAGGGGCCCATGGTTCTCGCTGGAGAAGAGGATATGGGAATGGAGGAGCTAGCTAATGTCTGGTCTGGACCTCAGAGGAGATTCTGATGTAGACATGGGGGAATGTGTTCTGGGCAGCAGGGTGGACATGGGAAAGTATGGGGCCTGAGGAAGCTTAGTGAATAGTTTAGTTCAACCTAGGTGGTTCGTGGGAAGTTGATGAAGTAGAAAACTGCCTCTGATACTCATTCGACATTCATGCATTTTTACCTTAGCACTACTGTGAAGTTTCTATTTATATTTCCTTGCCTTTAAAAATGTTTATATAGCTTTAACAAATTAAAATATTGTTTAGTTCTGTTTGTTTTTATCTTTAGAAAATATTTATTACTATATTACATGTTAATCTTGATCTGCTCCCCTAACCTTATGTTTCTAATATTTATGTTACATGTAGCTGGAGTCCACTCATATTTGCTGTGATACAACACACCATAAAAATTTCCATTCTTTCTGTGGAAGCCAGTATCATTTCTAGTTTTGTGCCATTGTGAACAAGGCTGCTGTGAATGCTCTTTTACATGTTTTTTTTGGCAGATGTGGCATTTCCCCAAGGCAGAGATAGCTCCCCCATCAGAGCTCTCATTAAACAGTGCACTGATTTTATCAGCCCTTTCTAAGAAGACACTAAAATGTTGCTAGAAAATGTTTTTCCTAGAAGATTTAAAAAACATTTTAAGATAGTCCTTATTTGCTTATATTTACTAAAACATTATTTTCAGTGCTTCCTCATTGCTAGGGAGTACTCTACGTCCTTTCAAATGACTCGTAGTTTTAAGCCGTGGTTTTTATCTCTGTATTACAGATGATGGAACCTCAGGCATAAGGTTAATAACATTGGAGCTAAAATTGGGATCCAGGCAATTTGGGTCCAGAGTCTGTGTTCTTAAAATCTCTGCACTGCTGCCTCTGTTAAACCTGTGTTGGTGGGGAGGAGGCATCATTGGGCTGGAGGCTGAGGAACCCTGTTCCATGGTGCTTAACCTTTTGCATAGCAGAAGCAGGCGATGAGACATTCGGGGCTGTGTTTAACCCCCTGCACTGTTAAGAGAACAGCTTACCAAATTGATGCAATATGACCTTCCTTTTTCTGCACTTATATTTAGGAATTACTCCCGTTGTCTTTTCATTAACAGATCCACCATGGCAGAACTTTTGATATTTTGAAATACAGAATTTAAAGCACTTGGGGATTACCTTTTAACCATGGAGACCTTTACTGTGTTGTCCTGAATGACATTTCCACCTTCCAGGCTAATGAACTGAAGGATAAAATACCATATGTTCACAGCATGTCTGCACTTCTCAGCGCCACCTTTTGTGCTAATCATTCGATGCTTATGTGGCAGCTAATTCAAGGTCTTTATTGACTTGTTCTCCTGAAGTCTCACCTAACAGACTGATTCCTTGTGAGTGAACTTGTAGTTTTTCCATAGAAATTCTCCTAAAATTTGTGTTAAGTACTATTTGGTGGCACTGGCAGAAAGTATCTAGGTCTGAACAATGATTTTCCCATTGTTTGGACCTTTTGGTTTCTGTCCCCTCTAGTATGTAGTCAGTGGACTAGTGTATGTGTGACACTCTCTTCTAGGTTCTGGGGATGGTGAGTGAACAAAACCAAGGCTCAGTCCTCCAGTTAGTTGCTTATATCTTAGTGGGCCATAAACAGATACATCCATTGAGCAATTTCAAGTGGTTTTAAGTGATGAGTGTGTTAACAGGTCTTGCTGTAGAATCTTCGAGGAGCTGACAGTTGAGGGAAATCTGAATAATGAGAAGGCAGCACCTTGGAAGGACCTAGAGAGAGAGAAAGGATCTCTGGACCTACGGGCCAGCAAGTGCTGCCTGAAAGGTGATGAGCTCAGTGGGTAACGACACCAGAGAGAAGGTGTGTGAGTGTACACACATGTGCACACACAGGTTTGTGGCCAGGACACAGCGCATGGGAGTGCTGGGAAAAGTGCAGAAGTGGGTGGGGCCAAACAGAGGAGCTCTTGTTTATTGGGGTCAGGGGTTTGCATTTTTGGAAAGTTGCAGAGTTAGTCCAGGGTTTTAAACAGGGAAAACGTACCTAATCTGACTGACTTTTGTAAAACTTTTATACAGGAAAGGATAGTGCAGCTATATACATTTAAAAAAACATACACAGATGTTCTGTTCTCCTGATTTGTTTTTTCCATCTTTATTGAGGTATGACTTACAAATAAAGACTACATATTTACTGCGTGCACCATAATGTTTTGATGCATGTGTAGAGTGTGAAATGATTACCACAAGCTAATCAACACATCAACTTGTATATTTACCTTTTTGTGTATGTGATGAGAACACTTAAAAAAGTTACTGTTTTAGCAAATTTTCAGTATACAATATTACTAACTATAGTTGCCATGCTCTACATTAGATTTCTAGAACTTATTCATCCTGTGTAACTGAAACTTCATACCCCTCCATCAACGTCTCCCTATGTCCACCACCCCCAGCCCCTGGCAACCACCGTTCTATTTCATGCTTCTGTGAGTCCCACTTTTTTAGATTCTTAACAAAGATTACTCTGGTTGCAATATAGAGAATGGGCTTATGGGGGACAAGCGTGAAAACCTCAAGACAGACTAGAGAGGCTTCTGCTGAGTCCAGGTGAAATGTGGAACAACTTCACCTGGCATTAGAGGTGAGGGAGGAGGACAGGTATGTGACCCACATGATAGGGTTTATTGATGGTGTAGAGTGTCCTGTTGAAGAATTGGGGAAATGAGAATTATGTTACCTGTGACGGGGAGACTCAGGCAGGAAGTGGATTTGAGGAAGGGGGAATCGGTGGTTTACTGGGTCCATATTTGCTTGGAGGTAATTGTTTGTCATGTAGAAGTGGAAAGTGATGGAAGTTGCAATTTCAGGGGCAGGCTGGGGCTGAGATATAAGTTTATATTCACCAGTTGAAAACTGCTATTTCATCACCATGGCTCCCCCCAGGAGAGTATGTAGATGGTAGGCAGAGGATGACACAAAACACAGAGAAGCCCACCCCATAGTTGTGTAGGGGCTGGTTCTCTCTCATCATCGGCTGATTGTAATCTTGGTCAGTGAGGTCTCTGGCTCCAGGATTAGTGAATGATGCTACAGCTGGTTGGTAACTTAGTGAAATTTCTATTTCTAAGGACACATATTCATTTGTGTATCCTTGGGAAATTTCTATTCCCATGGACACATACTCATTTGATCTCAACATGAGGTCATTTTTAGATATAAAGCATCTCTTGTTTCTTCAGCCTAATGACCCATGTGTCTAGTGAGGCTCCCAATTCCTGGTCAGCAAATAGTCATTGCAGAAATAAGTAGGAATAAGAACAGGATCTTTAGTACAGAAGGAGGACCCTATGGCTGGGGGCCTTAGCTGGGAGCCAGGGTCTTACCTGTCAAAATTGTTAGTTGTTTCATTTATGTGTGGGACCCTTTTTCATCTTTGTGTTTAGCATGAAGGAATGAAAATACTTATTGCACAGGTTTATGCCAGGGAATAAAGGACTTATTAATATTTTACCAAATCACATGATCTTCTTTGCAGTTTCTTAAATTTTATTATTCCCTTAGAAGTAGAATCTTTGATTTTTATATGATATGTTGCAGTAATATTTTCCTGTGATGAGGACTTCTAAGAGTCCATCCTAGTAACTTTTATATATGCAGAACAATATATTAACTCTAGTTAATTTTCTATTTTAGTGAGGATTTCTTATTCTTGCTATTTAAAAAAACATTCTCACCTAAGGATATTTTTTCATTGCTTTTAGAGAGAGAGAGATGAGAGGTGAGAGGGAGAAAGGGGGGGGGAGAAAGAGGGAAGAAGAAGAAGAAGAAGAAGAGGAAAAGAGAAACATTGATATGAGAGAGAAATATTGATTCATGACTTTCTTATACATGCCCCAACCAGGGATCAAACCCACAACCTGGGTATGTTGTCCTGACCAGTAATCAAATCCACAACCTTCCCACCTACAGGACAATGCTGCAACCAACCGAGCCACACCAGCCAGGGCTTGTTCTTGCTCTTAATAAACTGACCCAAAAGTAGTAGCAGTTAGTGTACTTGGGATCTGGTGGGTTTGTTTTGTTTCTCCCCCCTAGATGAAAAATTGTGACAGATTTAAACGAACTCAAGTATATTAACTACCATGCCAAGACCATTGGGCCTAAGAGGTATCATCAGATATCATACACAAATGTGATCACCAACTAAAATCTGAAAACACCAAATCAGGGCCTTTTCATTAAATATTCTATTTTTTCCAGGTGTATTAGCAACCTTTTTATTATCTGTAAGTTCACCCAATAATATTTCAAGGTATTTACATTTTCATTTTAGAATAATGAGTCTGATGAATTTATTTCTGCTATGAATTGTGATATCCTCCTTTGTTAGTCCTTTGACTTTTTAAGTGGTTCCAGTGGATTATGATGTGCCAGAATCACTTACCTGAACCCTCAGGGTTAACACACTGGGGTGAAATCTTCCATGTGCTTTCATGTTTCCAGACCCAGGAGACTTCCTCTCTCTAGCCATTTTGCCTATAGTAATCCCTTCATCCCTTTGACCATTAATTGGAAAATTATGACATTTAGAAAGGACATTTCTCAAAAACATGGGAATCCTTGTACTTGGACCAGATGTTAAGAGAATTTTTAATACAAGAATAAAGCATCTGTGACAGTGAATGGCAGAATAGAAGAAAAAGGAACACGGATAGCATTTAATGGAAGCATTATTAAGAAGGTAAAGATGTGTATGTGGGTTTGCATTATTTTCATCCATTAACTTATTCCTCAGGTGGTGATGGCTTGTCTGGACTATGTCTTGTATTGTCCAGAGGAGGACGTTTTCACAGTCTTGTTTGACAGTGGGGCAGATACTCAGGTAATCATAGTTCGGGGTGATAAAGGCTATAATAGAAATGAGTATTGCTATACAGGGAGGGCAGGTGGGCTTAGGGGGAAAGTGGAAAAAAAAAGAACAGAGAGGATTTCTCCGAGATAAAGCCTGAAGATTGGGACTAGAGGCAGGGAAACCCATCCCCAAACAGCTGATGTTGCAGAGGTGAGAAGTAGAGGACTTGGTAGGGAAGTGGGCGTGATGCTAGATGTGGATGAGGGAAGGGCCGTCAGAACATAGTGACAAAATGATGGAGGAATTTGGGGAAGATGAAGGAAAGGGGGCTGGTGGGCGAGTCCTCAGACTCGGAGTTGGATGTCTTGAGTAAGTGGTGCAGCTATGAGAGGAAACAGACATGAGGAAGACGGTTGGTGAAGACAGGTATCAGGTCCCCTTTGGATGATGTACCTCTGGGTTATTGATGTGAAGAAGATTCTTTGGATTTATGAGTTTGGATTATGTACAGAAGTTTTGAAGAGAGTTATAGATTTGAAAGTTACCAGTTTTTAGAAAACTTGTAACATCATGTGAATCTGAAGACAAAGGCCACTGAGAATGCGTAGATTGAGAAGTAATGAACCTTCAGGAGAGATTGGAGATCACCTTCATTTAAGAGAGCTGAGCAGTAAGAGTTCTGGATGCAGTAGGAAGACAAGGAGATTCGGGTGTTATGGAAACCAGGGAAGAAAAGGTTTCTGGGAGGTATTCAGGAGAAGAGGTCAATGGACACAGATGCCATGGGGCTGTTCGGCTGCATAGGCTCACCAGATTTGACAGTCAGGGGGTGACCAGGGGAGTGAACCAGAGGAGTGAAGATGGAAGGGTTTGTCCTTTTCTTCCTGCTACTGCTGTGTGCTTTTACATGTCGGCAAAGACATTGCACTCTGAGTTCTGCCTATCTTAACTAAAAACAAATCGGAACTATGAATAATAATTTTCACACGAGAGTCATTTATAACTTGATTATCTTGTTCTGTCCATATGAGTTTCCTGCCCCGAGGAAATGACTTGGTAAAGCCCTTTAGAGATTGTCCATTGTTACCTTGAAGGCCCATTATTTAAGTTTTCTTTCTTAGAAAGGACTCTTGTTGGTTTAGCTAATACAGAAATAGATTGAATGAACTTTCACTTAGTTTTAAAACCTGCTGACAGATAAAATTAATATTGCCTTTGTGTAAATAATAATTTTATCTAATGGACTTCATTTATTTTTATGGTTCCCTCAGGCTATTTGGAGCTAAACTAGGGAAAAAAGGCAAAAGTATAATAACATTTCCCTTTGAAGAAAGATATAAAATAAGGTCACCGAAGTTGAACCATTATTAAAATGTATAAAATAGTTTAATGTTTGCTTTTTCCCATTTTATACCATGAGGTCATTTTACATAGCCATAAAATTCCATCTCATCTTCATTCACATATGATGAAAATCTATGAGTAACAAAGCCAACTTCTTCATTCACCTGAAGGTGGCAGCCAATGGCGCTACTGTAGTTAATGGCAATCAGTGTTTTCAAGCAACATGTTCCTAAAATTTTTTCCCTAATTCACTGATGTTAAACCTCTTTTGGCTGGAACTTGGCAGTCAGGACACATGGGTTAAAATAATATAGGATGGATCTAATTTTTACAAAAAAGTATATAAAAATGGAAGATACAATATGTCTGGTGAGCCTCTCGATTCCCTGTAGAGACTCGAGATTGCAAAAAGAAAACTTGAATTTCATTTTATTTCCCAAAGAATAAAATGTTCAGTTATTGTTTTTGAAAGAGGTTAGAAGACTCTATTTCCTTGAGCACTATGCATGAAGTTTATTGTTTTATTGATTCTTCATTTAATCCTGTTTCCTGCTCAGTACCTAGAATATCTGAACTCTCACAAGGAAAGATCATAGGTTCATTCAATATGTTGATTTCAGCCCTGAACACATCATACTGATTTTCCTGGATCATTTCTTCCTGTTTTTTTAAACACTCTTAACTTGAACCCCTTCAGAAGCCATAGCTTCTACTTCTTCCGCCATTCAGAGGGAATCCCTCTGTCTTTTGAATTTCCTGAGACTTTATTCCTTCTTTTATTTCATAGTTATCAAAAGATAGATTTTTACTTGCTTGGCTACTATTAACTGTGACCTTGAAGTGTCCCCACTGTGTCTCCTCATCTTTGCCTCCCTGTGTTGGAGTTCCATCCTTTGCCCACAGGTGACATCCTTCATTGTAGTTGGTTGGTTAATGATTCTCCTTACAACACTGCATGTTTCTGTGCCAAGGGTTTATTCCTTATTATTAATTCTGCAGAGAAGGCTAAGTGTCTGGAGGCAATTCAGATCATCTGGTCCTGTGGCTCTTAATCAGTGTGTGGTTTTACCAGTGTGAGTGGGAAGACTGAGCAAGCCTTGCAAAGAACCAGGGAGGAGTAGCCTCACTCAACTGGTGTGGCCGCCACAATACACTTGATTGTACAGTAGTGGCCTTTCAGAGGCCTTTAACCTGAACCTTTGTATCTCAGCTACAAAGAGAAGAGAGAGACAGGGTTATTTTAACCTCCTCTTTCACCTCTTGAATTCACTGAGTCGTTGACTTACTTCCTGTTTCATATGTACCAGGGAAATGAATATAAACCACCTTCCAATGGTATTTGCTCAGTGGCGAGGAATGAATGGATTCAAAATGCTCAATAGCTCATTTATTATGTGATTTCTGATTCATTCAGACGACTCATTCAGCATGTTGGAACGCATAAACTCAGGACTGTAATGACGTGTTCAACCCACAGCTGATTTATAAGAAAAGAAGTAAAAACATAGGAACAGGGAAGGCTGTATGCCTATAATGTGTAACCTTTGATGAGGAATCGGACATTGTAATTGGTATATTGGAGTTTCCGGAGAAGACCTGCCCCTGTGGGTGCAGAAGGTGGAGGCCAGCCTGTACCATGCCCAGTGGGAAGACTCAGGACAGGTGTGGGACCTGCGGCATTAGCAATGTACAGATGAGTGTTCAAGGTTGACTGAGGATCCTGACTAGGCCAGAGGGGCTGGAGGGAAGCCTTTGCAGTGGGAGTAGTGGAGTTGGAATTTGGGTGATGGTGGTTGGTGAAGGGGCACAGTGTTTTCTTTGGAATGCAGTGGAGAGTTTTTGAAGAGGGTTGGGCTGTTTACCTGGCAGCCACTGATGGTTGTGCAACAGGCATCGTGTTTAGCTGTGCCAGTGTGTGTGGGGATGAGACCAGGTGGTGTGTTCAGATGAGTTTTCAGGGGTTCTGCTGCTTTCAGTTTGGACTGCAACTTAATTGTTGGTTCATCAGATCCCATAGAATAGAGCCAGGAGATGGGAAGAATGAATGCAAATGTACACATTTCAGAAGAGCTTTTCATCCCCTCCTACAAAACCTAGCCACTGTGTTCCCGAAGTTACAATGTGCTGTAACTTTGTATATGTAAGAGGCACACAACAACAGCTCCTCAGTTTGGCGTCAGCCCTTTGAGACTAAACACTGCTGTGGGCAGGTATGAGGCATGGCTTCCTGAGTCCTCTCCCCATCAGCTCACCTGACATCATTGTCCTCTCCCTGGTGGAAGTCCTGGTCTTTGTACACTCAGAAATGCACCAATGGATTGGGCCACTTCAACTTTACAGCAGATCTAAGACTCAGAAGAAACCCGGCTTCCTCTGAAAAGAAGTACGTTAAGCTTATTTTGGGTCTGTTTTTATTAATAAGTAGTTAGGGTTTCCTAAGCAAAAATTCTTGTGTAAGCACTCATTCTTTTTCTTTTTTCATTTCTTTTTTTATCTGACAAGAGTTTTTTAAACTAAGAGGCAAGGTTATTTTCCGTTCGCCAGAGCCTATTCATTTGCGGTGTGGGTGTGAATGGGAAATGTTATTTATTGCACACACACTTACACAGAGTTTTGCTTATTTAGATGGAGTTATAGAGAGATCCTCCCACGTCAAGAAACTGAAAGGAAGGCCTCAGACATTTTGAAGTAAATGCAAAAAAAGTGCTTCTATTCTGTAGCCCAAATTAGTCTGCTGAACTAAATCTTCCTATTGGCAACATCCCTTGTTTAGTATTAACTCACCTAATATATTTGAATTTTTCAGAGGTTGTGGGATGAAATGACAACAACTTTAACTGAAATTAATTCTTTGAAAATTTCTTCATATTTTCCAATGTAACAAATATGTAGTTGTAATTAACGTGACTTTTCATTCTTATTGAAATTTTGCTGACGTGACTCAATACCAGTTCAGCTGGGTGACATACATAAGTGTATTTTAATATAACCTTTCCAGTGATGATAACTTATTCAATGATACACAAAAGTTGGAGGTTCTCCCCGGGGCAATCAGCAGCGTCTGGAGACAGTCTGGGTTGGCGAGAGTGGGGAGGGGCTGCTGCCGGCATCTGGCCCAGGGGCACTGTGAAGGCCGCGAGCAATTCCCAGGGCAAAGAATGACATGGCTCTAGGAGACAAAAGTGCTGACATTGAGCACTGAAAATCCCTGGTACAACTATGACCCCAGAGCTCGGGGTTCCAGTGGAAGATGGAATCACTCGGCGGAGGGGCCTGCCTTTTGGAGGGAAGCCTACTTAGCGCGGAGGCGTTCAGGGAGTAGTTATTCAGCGAGTAGTTGGCCTTGTGTGGCAGATGCTCAGAAAAGCCTACTCTGTAAATGACGGCGAATACCCTTCCCTGGCACCCTACCACAAGGATTGTTTATAGTACCTTTATTTTAAGAAAAAAGGTAACATGCTATGTATTCTGAAAATTATAAACTTCTAAAAATCACCTGTTCTCATTAAATGTTCTTCCTTTAGTAATTTCATGGCAAACATGCAATTTCATCTCATCGCCATGGAACTCTGTGTCCCATTTTAGCAGCTCTTACCCTTGACATGCCATCTCCTCCTTCTCTAATCATCACTTTCCACATCCTGGGCAGGATGTGGAAATAAATAAAATTAAAGAGATTAATTTCAGTCTTGGAAAAGATGCCATAGCCTGCAAAACTGTGCAGTGCCCTGGAGCTCCAGTCCAGAGGCAAACACATGAAGCAACCCATTTCTTATCCTTCTGATCTGAGACTTAAACTGATCTGGGAAGGGGCATTTCAGGCATGTGTGTTGTTTTTCTCTACCTTTCCTTCAGGCGGGTAAGATACGAGCACTGAGGTGAGAGTCTGTGGCTGTTGTTAACGTTAGCCAGTTCCGACCGGCTAATGGCCGGAGTTGGTCCCTGGACTCAGTCCACAGGTGGCAGAAGGGAGCCTGTGTAGGCCTTGCCTGACACATTGAAAAACCGTGCAGGGGGGGAATTTGCTGTTAGTCCCTAGTTGGCTTGAGCTCAGTCGGGGAGGTCAAGCTGGGGCAATGTCCTTTTTCATCACCTGGTGGAACACTGCCCAGTGGTACCACTGTGGGTGCTGGGCATGGTGTCAATGTGGGGTGTCATGCCTGCTACAGAGCTAACACTTCCTGAGGGCGTACTGGTACTTCATTATCCTTCCTGCATTAACTTTGATCATTGCTGTTTTGTTTTGACATGAGGTAGTGGTAATCTACTGCCAGGGGGCTGGTGAGGGTTCTCCAAATGCCCTTGCTCTGAACCGACTAAATTACATCGAAAACATCTAAGAGGTGTTGTTCTTTGTTAAGATATGTAGGATATGTCATTTGATGGCATTTCATACGTTAAGTCTCAGAGCAGAAGGATAAGAAAAGATGGGTTGCTTCATGTGTTTGCCTCCGGACTGGAGTTCTAGAGCACTGCACAATTTTGCAGACTATGGCACCTTTTCCAAGAGTGAAATTAATCTTATTTAATTTTATAACTCAGGAAAAATACAACACCTGTGCCTTCATTGCTTCACTGTTCATTACGGCACACCCTGCCTGGGCGGGGATGATGGACCATCAGACAGATGCCTCCTGGCTCCCAGTTTCCCTCTGCGTTCCTTCTTCCACCTCATGCTCAGGACCTCCCACTTCTACAGAAGCCACACTCTGGCCTTGTCTTGATTTGCAGTCCCTACACTTGTTTTCTGCTCAGTTGGAACATTTTCATCTATGAGAGCATGGAGTCAATGGGACTCTAAATACAGAGACTTTGTGAAATATGTTGCATCCTAAAATTTTTTCTTCCTCTTTGTGAAATCTTCACCACATATTCACAGACACACTGCTTTAGAAGACGAGGCCTCTTTCATTCTTTCATGACCCCTTCCTTTACTAGGACTCCAATAGCTTCTACACCTTCAATATCTTCTGTCTGACACCTCTGCCCGCTTAAATCTGCGGCCTCTCCCCCACTCACCACTTCTCAGAAAAGAAGCCAGATTTAATGATCTGTTGTCTTCACATTAAAGTTTTCCTGACTTTGATTGTTTTGTGCTTCTCTGAGTTCATTGAATTTTCTTTGATCACCTGGCATTCAAGTTAGCCACCCACGTTTTAGCCCACTTTTGCTTCCTCCATTTCTGTTTGGTTTCTTGCTATGTGGATTCTGTCTCTTCTTTAGTTGAAACTGTCCCACCCTCACCCCCTGCCAAGTTGGATTGTTGACTGTTCACTAAAACCATTGCACTGCCTCATTGGGATGCAATTGACCAGGTCCCTTTTTAAAAAGTGTTATTTTTATATTTCAGCCTAACTCCATCTCCATTTTTGCTTGGCAAGCTATCTTTGATTTCCTTCTCATCTTTGTGTGGTGACGTTTTCAATTGCAGCTTTCTAAACAAACAAATACATGTAGTTTTCTTTAGCTCCTTCTCTCTCTTTCGATTCTCATGCTTTCCCCTGGTGAATTTAACCACACCTGTGACTTAACCCTTCCAAACATTGGATGCAGCCTCTGACTTTTTTTTTTCTGAGCATCCAGTCTGGATTTTCAACGGTCTGTTGCTTTTCCTTAAGTAATTCTTAGCATCTTAAACCCAACATGTACAAAAATAAATGATTATTTTCTCCTCTAAACAAAATTCTTCTGTCGATCATCAAATCGAACAAAGTGGCATTACAACCTTCAGCTTCGTGTATTCTCCGTCTCGAGTGAATTCATGTTTCTTTGCTTTCTGTTTCCCCAAAGTTTGCAGATTAGAACAACAATCCTTTTATTTCAATTCACATTTTGGGCATCAGGCATTTGGGCGGGCCTCAAACTGGGCGACTCATTTGCTCTCATACTTTCTGGAGTCACTCAGTGGCTTTCACATATACTCACATATAAGGTACCTTGGTGAGGGGATGGCTGGAAAGCTGGGCTTAGCAGGTAGTGTCCTACTAATGTACCTGGGGTCTCAGTGCCCAGAGAACATGTTCTAAGAGATAGAAAGTGGAAACTGCCAGTCTTAGGGCTGGGGCTTGGAAACCAGCACACCATCCATTCTGTGGCATTCAATTAAGCCAATCCAGATTCAAGAGAGGGGTCATAGTTGGACCTTGTGAGGGAAGTTCAAAATCTCTGTGTCCCTCTTTAACTTTCTCTAACACATCGCTTTAAATATTTGCCTGAATTTTTATTCCCATTAACACCATCTGAAGTCACAGCTTCATTTATTTCTCTTCTGAACAATTGCAGTGGCTTCAGATGAACCTCTCCACCTCTGTGCTCCTTTCTCCCAATTGCTCATGTACACCATTGTAAGAATAATTTCATTAATGCTTCTTCTAATGTAATATTAATATGCTATGGTAGCTTGTTGCCTAAAAATAGAGAACTTAGACCTTAGTATAGTTTGCCTTCCAAATGTTAACCCAACCTACTCTGTAAGCTGCTTCCCACTATGTCTCCCTTTATATCCCCTGGTGTTGGGGTCAAGTACAGTAAACCGTCCTCAAAACACAGTGCCTACTCCTTCCTCTTGTCCCTCCAGGGCCTCTTTTTATCCTCTTCCCTTGGCCTGGGATGTACTTCCAGAAACCTCCATCTGTTGAAATCCTCTTTATACTCCAGTATTAAACTCAAACATGAGCCCCTCCACGAACACACCCTTGATCCCTCTAAATAGCAGCCGGACACTCTCACAACTCCCACCTCACTCCTGCTTCTTTTGAAAATAGTTTTCTAACAACCAGCACTGCAGTTATTTTTGCAAGCCTATCTCATTTTAAAGCTTATTAATCTTTTAAATTATTCATAATCTCTCAAGTATCAACACTTCCAGCATAGTAATTTCATCTCACCCAGTGGGTGCTCAATGTAGATTTCATTTGATTTATACCTGGTGTCTAGCCAGAAACTTTGCAGGCAGGTCATCTATTAATTTCAAAGGATGAATTCACCAAATATGGGCAATTTTTAAGAGTCGGGTGTCATATCAGCTTATTCATAGATGACAGTGGTGATAACCTGACTAAATGGGGTCTTTTGAATATGAAATAAGAAGGGCTGGGTTCTTAGGGCTTCCACAGGTAGAGCTGTGTTTGCATGAGGAGATGAAGATGATGTTCCAAAGGAAATCCAATCCATGATCACAGTCCTTAAATGAAATTCCTTAGGGGTGCCTGCGATATCTCGGTAGTGCTCACACTTGAACATTTTCCTTTGATAATAAATGCTTTATGTTATAGAATTATTGTGAGAAAAAGAGGTTCTTATTGAGATACACACACACTGACATGTCAGCTAGAAAATCGCCCCCTCGGGTCTAAGCCCTCGAAGCTCTTTTTATTTTATTTTATGTGTTTTTAAGGGTAGTGACAGGACATTACGAAAAGACCACCACCCGAAAACCTGAACTTGTTCTCATCCCATTGTTGTCCTTTGTGTGTTTTAGGCACGTTTCCCACATGACGGGAAGGCGAGCTTCTGGTTAGAAGGCAACTGCACAGAGTCAGACCCTCCTGCCCACCATGAAGGGAACCTGTGTCATCGCGTGGCTCTTCTCCAGCCTGGGCTGGTGGAGACTCGCCCAGCCTGAAACAGACGCCTCTCAGTGCCAGAGAGCAGAGCACCCGGTCATTTCCTATAAAGGTAAGGGGCAAGCACGCTTTGATGCCAAGGCACCACTTAAACGCACTTTCCATGCTAGTGATGGAGAATAGCAGTGCTTATTGCTCTATTATTCTACGACCCTTGTTTTAGACACTGTTTAAAATAGGAGCAAAGTTGCAAAAACTTTCATCCAGAAATAGATCACTATCGGAAGAAGAATCCGTAACTGGGGTTCTTACAGATAAGAAAGTTTCAGTGTTGACTCCCTCTTTATTTAACAGGTGCTAGAAGCATAATAGGCATTTGAACCAGGGGATAAACATGTGACCCACAGAAATAACACCGAAGAGCAAGGAAAACAGCCCTGGTCAGATGGCTCAGTTGGTTAAGAGTGTCATCCATCCCGTGCACCAAAAGGTTGCGGGTTCAATTCCTGGTTGGCACTGTATGCCTACAGGTGGCAACCAATTGCTGTTTCTCTCTCTCTCTGCATCCCCCTTCCTCCCTCCCTCCTTTTTCCTCACTTTTTAAAATCAATAAACATACCCTCAGGTGAGAATAAAAGAGAAGAAAACAAAAATTTCTTTACTTCAGCATTTCCCAGCAAACCCTTATTCTTGCCATGAAGTATGATTTTGCCTCTCTCTGGCACTGCATGGCAGACAGAATTAGTTTAATGTCTCTGGTGTCTCCACGGATCTATAGGATTAATGAATTAGTATGTATATTCATTCATTTATGATTTTATTAATCCAAGTTTATTTGTGGTTTTGTTACCCTTGGCACTCAGTGTTCAGGAAAAAAAATAAATGCCTTTGTTTTTGTCACATTGAACTCAGTTATATTATCAAGCTAACCGTAATTATTCAGTCATTGTATTTTAATAATCCACCCAATAGTTTTATGCTCGAAATGTTTTTAATTTATTGATTTGAAAGAGGGAGACAGACGCCGATCTGTTGCTCTGTCCATCCATACACCCACTGGTTTTCTCCTGCACGTGCCCCGACCAGGGCTCGAACCCGAAACCATGGCGCATTGAGATGACAGTTCAACTACCTGAGCTACCTGGCCAGAGCCAACAGTTTTATGCTTTGTTACTTTTTAAACTTCCTATCATGAAAAATTTCAAATATGTACAGAAATTGAAAAAATAAAGTGTTTAAGGAACTCCCAGACCCTGCATTTATTAATTGATGGCCCACCTTTTTTTCTGTTAAACCCCCACTCATGGTCTACCCCACACCCACCAAATTATTCTGAAGCTACTTGAAAAGATTTTATCTATACTATTTCAATTTATGACTATCAAAGAGAGAGAATTCACAATACCACTGTCACATCAAACAGGCAAAATTCCAAAGAAAAAATAATTCTGTCACTGCACCAGACATTTGGTGAGTATTGTGAGACCTTGGATGGTCTCACAGATGCTTACACATTTGAGTAATGGGTGGACTGAACGTCAGTGGAGTTCCCATGCTGCAACTGGAGGTGTATCTCTTGAGTCTTTTTAATCTTTTACTGTTTTTTTGTTGTTGCTCCTTTTGCAAATCAATTATTAAAAAAAAACTAAGTTCTTTGTACTATAGAATTTCCCACGGCCTAGATTTTGCCAAGTGCATCTTATTGGTTTTGTTCAAATGTTCTTCTGTCTTGAATGTGTCTGTAAATATGTAGTTATATCAAGAGGCTGCTTGTGTGCCTGACTCCCCTTCCTCCCATTGATCTGATAACCACCTATTCTGGCTGATTTTGCGTGGAGGGTCTCAGCTAGGGGTTTTGAACTAAATTTGAAAAACATGCACCATCAAGTTCTTCTAGGTAGTTCCAGATCATTTCCAGGGCTGTGGGTTTTCTGAACCTCTTTGTCTTGTGTCTGCATCATTCCTGAGTACACAGAATCCTAAGTCTCTGCAGGTCAATATAATATTCCTTTGCCTGACATAGACACACATTCATTTCAGAAGACTGGTTTCATGCAACTCGGGTCATTTTTAACTACCGAAAACTCTGTTAGATGATTTTCTTCTCTTAGTTGTCAGGTATAAATTTCACTGGGAAGTGAAAGCAAAATTACTGCCTTGAAATCACTTGAAATAATTTCCTCTTATACGGTTATGCCAACTCAAATCCCAGTTACTTTTGTTGAATTTTGCTTTTAGTTTTTAGAGATTTTAAAAATTTGCATTACATTATTATGTATTGCTTCAAAGTCAAATTCATGAGACAAGGGTATTCAAGGAAACTAGCTTTCCTCCCTCTTTTCTTTCCCTTGTTTACTCTCTCTGCTTCTAGCTAACCTTTTACTTATAGTTTATGGTTCATGCTTCTTTTTAAATACAAATACACACGCAATATTCTTTCCCCCCTTTCTTAGATAAAAGGTTACGGACATAAAAACTTTTCTCTATGTAGAATTTTTTGACATAATGATGTATCCTGGAGGCTGCTCTCTAGTTAGTATAGATTTATGTCATTTCTTTTTATAGCCACATAGTGCTCTTCTATGTGATGAACATAGTTTAGGTTATTTTCTGTCACTTCTGAGCAGTGATACTATTGCAATGAGTAGCATGTCTTGCAAACAACTTTTCATATTTTTGCAAGCGTACCATTGGGAGACATTCCTAGAATTGGGATTACTGGGTCAAAAGGTAAATGTATGTGTGGTTTGCTAGATCTTGCCCAGTTTCCACTCACGGAGGCTGTGTCATGTTCCATTCTCATTTCCCTGGATACAAGTATCTGTTTCCCTCCAATCTTCTCGGCAGAGTATACTGTTAGGTTTTGCAATTTGGGCTGACCTTATAGTTCATGAATAGAATCTCAGCTTATGTTTAATTTGTATGTTTTTAATTAGGAGTGACTGCAACAACAGATATTTCATTGGAGCCTGTTATGGACCAGTGTCTGTGTTAAATGTTGAGGAGATAGAGGCAGAAAATATAGTCTCTGTTAGGATTTTAGAATACCTTTAGGAATGTAAACCAAAAGGATCACTGTATTACATTTTACTAAGGGTCCTAATGGGTGTCATTGCTGGAGGCTGTGGGGTCCTAGGACAGGGGCATCTGAACCAGACAGCCCAGGCTGAAGGAATGTGGTTAAGGAAGGTTTCCAGGATGAGGCCACGCCAGAGCTGAGTCCCAGATGGTGGTCAGAAGGTGTTTGTGAATCTCATGAAGTGGGAGGAGTTGGGGGGGGGGAGAAGCAATGCACTGGTACTGAAGGGAGGGAGGGAAGCATGCAAGCTTCATGCAAGAAGTATTCTGCAAGCATCATGTACAGTGAGTCATGAAATCCTAGTCTAAGTCCCAGAGAGGACATGGAGAGAGGTGAGGCTAAAGTGGTCGATGGGGTTCCATAATGTAAGGTGTTGGAAGGCATTTTGAAAAGCGCCCCGTGTATCTGGACGGGCTCAGCCTGGAGGGTGGCAGCGCGGTGGCAGGGAGACCCCATTCTGAGGCCGCTTCTGTGGTCAGAGGGAGCAGTAATGAGGAGCTGGGCTGAGGGAGCGGTAGCAGAAATGGGAAGAATTGGGTGGACTCTAGGGATTGGAAGGCTTTTTTTAAATTGATGATTTAATAAATATAGGGGGAGAAGGAAGCACAGAGAATGATCCCAAGGTTCTTGGCTATTTATTCCATATGGAAGAAAGACGGGGAAGAAGATTTGAGGGATGTGGCGATTTTAGATGGAAAAAACTGAGTTTTTTACCTGCCACCAAGTGGAATTATCTAGTTGAGAGCAAGGCATCATGAGAACCAAGAATGAAGGACTTTTCAAGAGGGAGGCGGCCGTCAGATTATTCAGCGATGCAGAGTGTAAGAAAGATGCAGGCCGGAAGGTGGAGTGATGAACTCATCGGGTGTGCCTTGCTCTGCCCCGATTTCCCACCGAGAGGCCTGTGTTCCGAGAAAGCTGGTACGGAGGGTCACCCTCCCAGAAATTTTGTAAGCAATGGTGTATTAGTTTCCCAGTGCTGCTGTACCAAAGTACCGCAAACCGGGTGGCTGAAGACAACAGAGATAACTGTTAAGGTTCTGCAGGCCAGAAGTCCAAAATCAGGTGTCAGCAGGCGCTTCCTCTGAAGGCTTCAGGGGAGAATCCTTCTTTTCCTCTTGTAGCTTCTAGTGATTCACTGACTACATCCCTTGGCATGTAGATCTCTGGGTCTGTTGTCACAGAGCCTCTCTCTGTGTCTGTGTCTTTCTGTTCTCTCATAATGACACCAGGCATGTTTATTTAGGGCCTACTCTTACACAGCATGACTTTATCTGAACTAATCACATCTGCAGAGGCCCTGTGTCTGAATAAGATCACATTCGCAGGCATCCAAGGTTAGGACTTCCACATACCTTTTGGGAGGACACGACTCAACCCGTAACAAATAGCATTTAGCTGAGCGGGTCTATGGACATGCAGGAGCAGGAAACTAGATGCTGATCAGCGGAGGGATAAGTGTGGGATAAAGAAATAGATATAAAAGGAGAGAATTATTGTCTCAGCCAGCAGGGACATGAGGAGAGGGGATGGCTTTTAAGAGAGCATTACTTAATCATCCTTAAATGGTGATGAGAAGAAGCCAGGTGGAACAAGAGGCTGAAGAGAGGAGGAGAGAAGGAGAAAATTCATTAGGCAAAGTCCTGGGCTGTAGGTGGGAGTAGGAGTAGGACACTGGGCACAGCGAGGGGGGTGTGTAGGGAGGATTAGCTCACAGGAAGCAGACTCCACCTCCAGTGAGGGAGGGAGGGTGGTCGGGGCACCCAGGATGCAGGGAAGTGAGGTAGTTCCTGAGAACCTCCGTCCCAGCTGAGGAGTAAGCAGGCTGAGGGCCAAGAATGTGGGGGTTTCAGGAAGGAAGTGCTTCTCTGAAGGGATAAAACTTGGGCCAAACACACACACAAAGGTTCCCTGTGGATGCTAACAGCCCAGGCTGTCCTTGAAGTGGCTCTTGTCACAGCTGAGCGAGTGGGCACCACTAACCTACATGTCCACTTTTCTCTAGCACAGGACTCCAGGAGAGTTTGAGAAAGCAGGATGGAACACTGATAAGAGAGAAACAAAAGAAGGACTGGATAATCTTCGCTTATAAAATCTTGATTTCTGTGTACGTTTGTAACTTCATGATTTAGTGTGAAAACAGTGGAGACGCTCTGCCCAACAGGCTGTTAGTGAAGTGAACCAGCTGCGAGAGTCATGTCTTAATAGAGCAAAGCACACTTTATTGAAGTCTTCTTTAAAACATTGTATTTATCTTAAAATTACAAAAAATTAAGTGTATTGGGGTGACATTGGTTAATAACACTATATAAATTTTGGGTGTACAATTGTGTAATATAACATCTGTACATTGCATTGTGAGCTCACCACCCATAGTCGCCTTTTGTCACCGTGTATCTGACCCCTTTATCCTCTTCTTCCTCCCCCCACCCCTCCCTTATTGAAATCTTGATTCCATTTACCTGGCAAGATGCAATCAAGGTGCTGGTGGGACCATTTTTTCTCAGCCTCAGTAAAATACCTGCCATTGTGGGCTTTTCCTGTCCGGCAGAGTTTGTTGCTCAACGCACTCTAACAGCTTGCTGTGTTTGCAAACTTACTCCCCAACTGCATATTCTGGAATATTTATCCTGGATTGTGCAGGGGCTGCTAAAACACCCTGACCCATTAGAGATGCACCATTCACACTTAATGTCCTTGTCATTTGCTTAAATGTCCGTTCCAATAAAGAGGGGTAAAATAGTGACCCTTCAGGACAGCGTGTTTCTCAGCATGCTTACTGAATATCATAACGATCTCTGAAATGAGTTTTAAATGTTTAATGTTCACTTAGGCGATAGTGCCATATTCTGCTTTGGTCTGTTTATTGATTAAAGTTTACCCAGCTATCTGGAGAGTGTGTTCCAGTTATGGGAATTGCTTTATGGGGAGAAGTTTTCTTTAATACATTAAGTACAGAGGAAGACCACTGGTAGGGTGAGTCCTGCCACACTCAGGCATCCTTTGCCTCGGAGTCTTACTATTGTGATTAATTTGGAGGCCTCTCTTCAGTGTCTTCGCTGGCAGCACTTAGTATTAAGGCCTGAAATCGCTCCTGCCTGTAGAATCAGGCAGGGCACTATTAATGCCAATCTTAGGCCCCTGAGATCTTTATCTCTGGCTCTTTAGTGTTCTTGTTGAGGGTCTTCCTATGTCAGCCTCATTGATTGGCCTGCGAATTGTTTTGGAACTTATTTTGGAAGATCTATATGGACACTTGATAAAGGACTAGCAACAATTGGCCCCAGATCTTGGGAAGGGCATTTGAAAAAAATCAAAATGGGTATTTTAGCTTGGGCCATCACTGGGGCGGGACTTGTCCCTTGAATTTAAATAGTTTTCTTTATCCCCACATGGAATCAAAGGTGATTGAAAGAATCATGACTGAAAGGTTTTAACATAGGATTCTAAACTTGGCTTCTAGTCTGATACCACAGGATGAATAATTATTTTTCATGGATCCTGTATTTTTCTTTTGAATCATATTACTATACTCCATTGTATATTTGTCATTAGTTTGTTAAGTGTTGACATGTTTCATTGACTCTTCTTTGTGTTGACTTTCTGGGACCACAGCCTCTGCCACTTCTGAGAGGTTGTCTACCAGTTTGTAAGGTGGCCGCGTACACATTTCCTTTTGCCCCATTAACTGCCAACCTCCCCTTTGTTCTGCCTTTTACTGTTCTTCACTTCACTTCCTCATAGTTCCTGTAGCTCCTCTTTGGGCTGGAGAAAGTGTATCCTGGGCAGCTGCTATTACCCTCAAAGGCAGAGTGAACAAGCCTTCTAGAAAACAATGATGGAGGCACTGGAAGGAGCCCCAAGAAATCATTTCTGTGCCATGGCTCCATGTATGTCCCATGCCCCCAAGCAAGTCCCATGGCTCCCTACCTGTCCTGTGGCCCCATGAATGTCCCACGTGACCATGCCTGTCCCGAGGTACAGCATTTCCTTTCTGGGTGTTGGCCGTCTGGTGTTCAGTGGCCCAGACAGTCATGTGGTGTCCTGGCCCTGGTTGGATCTCTTCTCTAGTTTCTAGGACCCTCATCATCACAGCCAGAGCTGTGGTAGATGATTTCTAGAGTTCTTGTGAGAGTTCAGAGTCTTCGAATATGCAAACCTTGATTAAAATTGTTTCTAGTACTTCATCGAGCTCATCTATTTTACAGAGCTGTTATTTGACCTTTATAATTCACACGTGTATATGCCTGCACGATAGTGGCCTCTTTTCTACATGGAAGAATAGGAAATAGAAAATATATTTTAATTAATAATAGATGGTATGAAATTGATTTTAATTTTAATATTTTATATAAATCAGATTAAAATATAGCAATTTAGCACTAATTGTTTAAAACAGTCTCTTTTTTAAATTTTTTTATTTATTTATCTTTAGAGGGGAAGGGGGGAAGGAGAGAGAGAGAGGAACATCAATGTATGGTTGCTTTGCTTCTCATGCAACCCTGCTGGGAACTGGCCTACAGGGAACCGGCCTGCAACCCAAGCATGTGCCCTGACTGGGAATGGAACCGGGATCGTGTGGTTCGCAGGCCCGCGCTCAATCCACTGAGCTATACCAGCCAGGGCTAAAACAGTCTTGAATTCAGTGCTTTTTTTCTGTAAATTTATATAAACCAAGTTTGATTCTTTTTGGTTTTATAACAGGGGATGAATTATTCTACTGTGAGTTGGGGAAGGAAAGTGTAGTTTGGATCCTTAAAAAGTCTGTTGTTCCATGAATATATTGACTTTTGTCATGCACACGACTGCATGTTTCATATAGTATAATGTCAAAATCACACGGGCAGATTGTTGGAACCATTTGCAAGTGAAGCAGCTAAGGTTCTTGCACAGTGCCTGGCTTTTTTTTTACATAAAAACTGCATTTGGGAATATGTTTTTGATTTTAAAGTCTGTTGCTAGTATGCTATCTGAAAAAAGTAGAATATTTAAAAAGATACTGCGTTTCAATTTTTAATGTAGGTATATCACGATTATTCATAAATGCGTAGCGGTGTCAGTGGTTTTGTACTGCAGTTTCTTCTAACACCTCCGTGCGTTACTCAGTGAGTGACTGGTTCCTATGCCTGCGTTGTGCTTTGATATCGTTATTGATCTTTGCCTGACAAGACCTGAGACCAACCTCGTTTTATGTTTTTACAAATAGTGATTTACTGAGTTTTGAGTATTATCAGTAACTTTTGCATTACTTTTGAGTTCCAGGGCCACTAATAAAATAATTTGTGAATGAACATCTGTATTTTATCTTAAGATAAAACTTCCATTTTTTGATTGATTTGTCTCCATGGGGAAATAGTTTTATTATTTTAAGACTGCCAGTGGAATACTTTATAAAGGAACTAGTTCAATGTGGTTACATTAAAACTGGGAATAAAATTTTGTAAAGTTAATGTCAGGATTCAGATTTAAAACATTCATTTCATTTGGCCTCAAATGGTATGCTGTTTTGTTTTATTTATCTTTAAGCATGTTATAGTCTTTCTAAGCATTAAGTGGGTAATTTATCTGTTTCTCACGCTGAAGGTAGACAAAAATCTTGTCCTTATTTGATGTATAAAGGAAAAGTCGGAGATCAAATGTAGGGTGGATACAGTTTTAATTAGGCAGCGTTTTTCTTGGATCCATGGCCTCTGTCTTTGTGGACGAAGGCAGGGTGAGCAGCCGTGGTTACGTTGGAGAGACACAACATCAGGCCGGCTCCTGCGCACAGCCGGGCTCAGGTTTTCCTGTTTCCAGGGTCACAAAGAAAAAACTCCAGTGAGGTTTTTGAATCTAATTTAGCTTGTTTACTAATTTAATCAACACCTTAACTTTTGATTTTCCAGAGGTGTTTTGTCACTGAGTGAAGAAAGGGCCAGAGGTTGACTCTAGCTTTCTCTTTGATTTGATTTCTCTTTGCTTTCCCATTTCCTGCATGTGACTTGGGGCTGATCACATGTTTTGCATGAGGCAGGAAGCATTCTCATTCATCATTAAGAGCTCAGTGACATGTGTTAAATGCCAAAATGAATAGATTCCTCCAATCCGCAGTGTAACAAGTTGCAGGAAAGCAATTTGACCATTCCTACCTTGAAAGCGCCCTGGGCACGTGCAAGGTAGGCAGCACACCCTGTTAACTGGAATCAATGAGGCCAGACCCTGGCACCAGGCATGGCTAACAGAGTGCTCCTCGTAGCTCTCAGAAGGTAACTAAAAATTGTCATTCTCATGTGTAGCTTTGACTTTTTGCCATTGTATTCCCTGGCTCAGCACATAGAATGTTTTAGCTTCTGCTTGTTTGATGATAAAAGCAGAGGTCCAGTTTATTGACTATTTGGTCAATATTTACTGAGTGTATGTTATGTGCCAGAGATGGTTTCAGTCACTGGGGTTGCCCCAATAGCACAACAGGTAGAATTCTCCACCCACATTTCATTTGCACTCTGTCAGGGGAGACAGACAATATTAGATAATATGATATAGAGTGGGCTATATAGTGATAAGGGCTGAGAACAACTACAAAGCGGGGAATGGGTTGAGTGGGGGAGGGTCTTCCAGTTTTTGTCAGGGTAACCAGGTATGCCAGACATTTCCCTATTACCTCTCAGCCCCACACTTACCCCTTTTTATTCTCTGTGCAGCTGGGCAGGGAATCAGAAGAATTTTCAGGCTCTCGTACCAGCTGGGTTCCTATTAGGATGTGTGAATGTTAGGAACCAGCGGTTACTGAGGAGCCTGGAGGAAGAGAGGTCACATTTATGCCTCCAACCGCGTGGCTGAGGATTGAAGGGCAGAGGTGGGGCTTTTTGGCAGTTCCTGCTGGAGTCACAGCTGGAGCAGAGCACAGCACAGGGATGGGTTGTGGGCTCCAGCCCAGCTTCCTGGCAGCTGCTTACTCTGTGTGTCGTGCTCTCTTCCTTTTGGGTCTCCTTGGCCCCATCCTTCATTTGTTTGCTTTGTGAGTTCTTAGAATACCTTTACAACCAGTTCCCTCTGTTGAATTTTCTTTATTTGAGCTATCTAAGTTGGCTTCTTCTCTTCTGGCTGGATTGAGACTTTACAAAGGACCCATTGAGTGGGGACTTAAAAGAGGTGAGGAGGCAAGCCATGTGGATAACTGAGGAAAGAGTGTTCCAGGCAGAGGGAATAGCAAGTGCAAAGGCCCTGCGGTAGGGCCATGCTTCTCAGGTTTGAGTGGCAACAAACAGGTCACGATGACCAGAATCAGAAGACAGTAATAGGGACAAAGTCAGAGAGGCTAATGGGAGCCAGGTCTGATAGGGCCTTTTAGAATTTTGATTTTTATCTTGGTTGAGGTGGGCAACTGGGAGGTTTAAAGTAGAGGAACAAGGCAACATGAGTGAAAAGGGTCACCCTGGCTGCTGTGCTTAGGAGAGACTGAGCAGCGGGTGGGTGGGTAGCATGCAGGGTGGGAAGTCCAGTTTGGGGGCAGTGAATAATCTAAGCAGGAGATGGTAGTGTCTTGGAGGAGGGTGTTATCAGTGGACACAGGGAACAAAAGTCATTTTCTGCATATAGCTCATTTTGGAAATCAAGTTCAAAGTTTTTCTTTTCAGATTGTATATGTACATTTAAGAGAAAGAAACAGGCAAGGTCGACTCTAAGGCTTTTGATTTGAGCAACTGGAAAAGTGGTGGAGGTGCTGTTTACTGAGATGAGGAAGACCATAAAAGAGTTACATTTGGAGGGGTATCAGGGGCTCCATTTTGGACATGTCAGCTGTGAAATGGTTCTTTGACTTCTGAGTGGAAATGATGAGTAGTCAAATGCATGTACAAATCTGGAGTTCTTGGCCGAATGTGGGCATTTGGGAGTTATAAATATAGAGATACCATTTAAAGCCATAGACTGGATGAAGTTTCTAGGGGAAAGCGTGTAGAGTGAAAAGAGAAGAGGTGTATTGAGTGAGCCTTGAAGCCATTCAGGACATAGAGGCTGGCAAGATGAGAGAGCAAATACAATGGAGAAGGGAGAGTCAGGGATATTCTGGAAGCCGAGTGAAGAAGATGTTTCCTTTTCAGTGGCCTAGCAGGCTAAAATCCAGAGACTTGGTTCTGAAGACCAGAAAGCAGGAGGCTGATATTGATTTGCTAACAGGAGAGGAGTTTCTAAGCTAAGATGGACTCCACTGGGCAGAATAATATCTGTCAGATACTTTAGATTATCATGGACATGTGCGGCATATTTTGAATACAAATATTCCTTGATGGATGGCCAAAAAGAGAATTGCCCTAGTAATCTTTAAGAAATAGTATTGTAAGAGGTTTCTACCTCTAGAAAGAGAAAGCTGAGAAGTTGGCTTGGCACTCGTAACTGAAGCAGCACTAGCCAGCCTTGAGGAGTAGAGAGAACAGTATGGTCAGGAAGCTAGGTGTCGAGTTTGGTCCTGTGACTTAGTAATTGAACTTGGGCAAGTTGCTTAAAAAATGATAATGATGACACTAACTTTGTAAGATTATTGAGTAGGGTAAATAAGAGTGTGTGTTTTTTTTTTTGTATGTGTGAAAGTGCAAAGAAGTATAATTTAAGATATCATTATAGCCAACATCAAAAATAGCTGACTTTGAGCTTAAATGAAGTTGTCTAACACTGTTAGCAATTTTTGAACATTCTGAGGCGCACTAATTTGAAAAACTAGCAGTCATAAAGTGAATGAGAAATTTGAATATTCATTCTTCATGATTTTTGTCTGGGTTTTAATGTTAATCACTGTATAATGCAAATATTTGTTGGCAACTTCTCATTTATGGGGTTAAAGGGAAAATCTCAAATAATTGCATGGAAAGTTCAAGGCAGATTTAAACATTTTCGAAATTCAAAAAAAATGGGCTAGGATAAATTAAAGCATGAATCATTCAAATTTAGAACTCATTTAAATGCTTTTATTTTTTAAATTCAAAGGGTCAGCCCTACTAAAAAAAAATCGTATCTACAAAAATAAAGGCCCGGAATGGAAATCATAAATCCTTCATTTCACAGTGGGAAGACTAAATCTTAGGTGAAAAATCCATGGATTAAGATATAAATTTGAAACCCAAATCAATTAATTTTGGTACTAACAATGCAAAACAACGTATTCATATGTAGAATATATGAATGTGTGAATTTTTTTCCCATAAGAGTTTTAGAACATAACATCTAGTCCCAGCTTTGGAAATTGTATACAGATTTCCAGAGAGCTTCTATTAAATTTGTCTCTTGTTTAACCAAGATGTGGTAAACCAATGATTGTTTTTTTTAAATGGAAAAATGATATAGGGAACTTTATCATCTAGCCATGATGGGAAAAAAGGGACTTGACTTGCTGTCTTGCTTTAAATAAGACAATCAGAAAAAATATTGGAAAGTTTTCAGATGATGTAGAGCAGACAGAGAGCAGAGAAGGACTGTGATTATTTAAAGAAAGGAAATCAATGAGTCCTATGATTGCCTCCGTTCACTGGAAGTAGTTTCCAAGACATAGCACAGTAATAGGAAATACAAACATAAACCAGCATAAATCAAGTCTCAGTACATTTAAAAGCATTGAAATCATGCCTGTCTGATCTGTAAGTACATCAGAACCAAACTAAAGATCAATAACAGAATGACATATAGAAAATTATTTTGGTCTTCAAGTAATATACTTCTAAATGACTCATAGGTCAAAGAACAAATCAAAAGGGAGATTCCGGTGGGGGTAAAATGCAGAAAATGGTACTTGAACAGCAATTAAAATAAAATAAAATTTTAAAAAGGGAATTCTAAAATATTTTCATCTGAAAGACAAAAGCACAGCCTAATCCAAATTTCAGTATTACCCAAAGCATAGCTTGAAAAGAAATTTATAGTGTTATTTGCTTATATTAGTGATGGAGAAAATCCATTATAATGATTTTGGGATGTTTCTTAGGAAAATAAAAAAGAAAAAGCAAATTAAGTTTACGGTAAACAGAAGAAATAAAAACAATGAAGAGAATAAGTCAGTGAAATGGAAAAAAACTTAATGAAGATCACTGAAACTAAACAAGATCAATAATATCAATAAATATGTATCCATATTGATTCAGAACAAGAGAGAAGATGTATTTATCAATATTAGGAATGAATGAGACATCACTATAGAACCTGTGGAAGTAAAAAGGATACTAATAGAAAACAATGAACAACTTATGTCAATAAATTTGACAACTTAGGTAAAATGGACAAATTCTTTGAAGATACAGGTATATCCAAATTCATTTAAGAAGAGAAAAATAACTGAACTAATTCAGTATTATTAAAGAAATTAAATTTGTAGTTTAAAATCTTTTCAACAAAGAAAATGTCTAATCCAAATATTTAAGGGAAAAAATACTAATTCTATTCGTCCAGTGTAGAAGAGTATGGAACACCCCTCAGCTCCTTTAAGAAGACATCATTACTCTTACTGAAGCCAGACAAGACATTCTAAAATATAAAACTATGGACCAGTAACTCTCACAAGTGTAGACACAAAACTTCTTAATATAATTTTATCAGTTGAATCCAGCAACTTGGAAAAACAATAATACGTTATATCCAGTTGATCTTTATCCCCATACTCCAGCGTTGCATGGGATTTCAAAGGTTAAACATTTGAAAATCAATCAGTGTAAATCAATGTACTAACTATACTTAAAAAAATACTTATCTCAATATATATAGTAAAAAATATCTTTTTACTTATGAAAAAGCCATTGGATGAATTTTCAGCACATATTCAGGATGAAAACTAGGAGTAGAGGTATTGCTGCATGACAAGGCTTCTTTAAAAACTCAGTCTGACACGATGCTTGGTGGTGGATGTTTAAAGGCTGTGTGCTTTCCACACAAGGGTGTCTACTCTTACCACTCTGAGTGCTTTTAGTTACTGTACTAGCCACTCTGAGGAGTAATGATAGAAAGATAGATAAATAATACATTTTAATAGAAGTAATATAATGAACAAGTAGATGGCATGCAGCTTGGAAAGGAAGAATTACAGCTCTTCTTGGTAAACAAGATTATCTGTATGGAATATCCTAATTAAATTTTTAAAAAGAAATATTAGAACTAACAAGTGAATTTATGATTTCAAGATATATAGTGAATATAAAATACTCAGCTGCATTGTGATATACTATCAACTAATACTTAGAAATTGAAATTAAATTATATCCTTTATAGTAGTATCATAAATATGAAATAGGGATACGTTTAACAAGATATTATGTAGGAACTGAGCATTGAATACAACTAAACATTAAAGAAAATTAAAAAAGACCTAAACAAATGAAAACACATATCTATACATCAGTAGATTCAGTCTTAAAATATTAATCTGTGCCATACATATCGCAGCTGTACCACATGAATTGCAACCAATAGATTTATATCAATCCAATGAAAATTTTACTGTTTTTATTATATAAAATGAAAAGCTGTTTTTAAAACATATGGAAATGTAGAGCATTTGAAAAAGCTGAAAATATTTTGAGAAAGAAGATCAGTGTTGAATATTTCAAGTGCATGAATTCAAGATAATGAAGTGTTTCCACAGGGATAAACATATGAATCGATGTCACAGAAAATGAATATTAGAACTAGACTCATACATATGGTCAGTTCATCCTAAATAAGGTGGCCATGGTAATTCAATGAAGAAATGATTATCCTCTCCACAGGTAGTACTGGAGAAATTGGGCATCTCTATGCCAAAGTAGCTGAAATGGATCATAGACCTAAAGATGTAAATTAATCCTCTGAAAGAAAACCTATGAAAAAAATTTCTGTGCCCTTAGATTAGGCAAAGAAACAAAAAGCATATAAAAATTCTGATGAATTAGACCACAGCAAAATGAAAAACATTTGCTATTCAAAGACACCATTGAATAAATGGAAATGCAAGCCAGATGGTATGTGAAAACATTTATAAAACCTGTGTCTGCTAAAGGTCTTGTGTCTACATATAGAAATAAACCCTTACAACTTAATAAGAAAATAAATAATCCAAATTTTTAAAAATGGACTAGAGATTCATATAGGTTACAAAATGCTAATGATAACCATGGTGAGCTCTATGCATGCAGCAGTGTGACTAAAATTAAAAAGTCTGATAATACTAAGCACTGGCAAGAACGTGGAGGAACTGGACCCTTTACACTTTGCTGTTTACAATTTAAGGTGGTGCAGCCAGTTTTGAAAATGTAGAGTTTCATCAGAAGTTACACATACACTAGCCCTAAATCCCAGCATACTCCCTCATAGGAATTTGCTCAAGGGCAATGAAATGTTAAATAATGTCTGCAGAAAGGTTGCTACCCAGAGGTTCACAGCAGCTTCATTTATTCTAACCAAAAAGGGGAATCAAAAGCCCATCAATTAATTGTGTAAAATGGAATATATGGACAATAAAAGGAAGCTACATACAAGCAAGAAAGTGGATGAACCCTCGGAGAATTATGCTAAGTGAGAGATGCCAGATACAAGACTACAAATCATTTATTATTACTTTATGTGAAATTCTATACAAGATAAAACGAAAGTAACAATACCTACCACTGTTTGCCTGTGACCAGGGTGAGGGAACAATTTCACTGCAAAGGTTTGTGAGAAAGCATATAAGTTAATGAAAATAGTTTATATCATGATTGAGGAGGTTTATATATTTGTCAAAAGTTGCTGAGTTTAAGTTGGCAAATGGAATTGTATCTACATTATACCTCAGTGAAGCTAATTTTAAAAATTATGTACCTTCCAACTGTAGTGGAGAAGCATGGGCTTGTCTAGAACGTAGGATCTAGTAATCAGACTGCTTAGGAAGTAGCCGAAGTTTGCCACATTTCCGAGGCACCAAGGCCAAACACGTGAGAACTTTACAATGACAAAGGCAATTATGAATAATGTGTTATGCAACATTTAGTACAACGAGTAACTATGGCTGTGTCTGAAAGCTACCTAAAGTCCAAAATATTCTGGTCTATCATGAAAAACCACAATGGAAACTATTTAATCAGTAAAGTTTTTTCCCCAAGTTATTTTAGAGGATAAAAACCCTAATAATGGTTTGACTTGATGTTAGAGAGATGCTTTATTTAGGCAGCTTCCTCTTTAAATACTGCCCTTGCCCAATAAGTATTCTTTGGAGGAATGTATTTCCGACTTAACATCTGCTTTGAGACAATTTCATCACATTGAAAAGTGCTGGTTTGTGTTACTTGGAAGGAGACTTGACTTGGGGTGGTGAACCCACAATATGATATAGAGATGGTGTATTATAGAATTGTATACCTGAAACCTATATAATTTTATTAACCAATGTCACCCCAATAGATTCAAAACAAATCAATTTAAAAAAGAGATAATAGTACCTCTTGGAATTAGCAGCTATCAGGACCATAGAGAGAAAATGGGAGGGCATTCATTTAGCCAGCCACAGTACCTTGGGTTGTAATGCATACAACTCTTCCTTTTCCCTTTCAGGGCTGAGTTTTCTGTAGGTGGTCTTTTACTTCTCACGCCTGCAACCAGAAATGGGGCAGTGAGCGGACCCGTTAGTGTAAAGCAGCACTGTCCAGTAGAACTTCCTTTTTTATATAAGCTTTTTTTAAAAAAGATTTTTTTAAAAGATTTCATTTACTTATCTTTAGAGGGAAAGGGAAAGAGAGAGGGAGAGAAATATCAATGTATGGTTGCCTATCGTGTGTCCCCTGCTGGGAACTGGCCTGCAACCCAGGCATGTGCCCTGACCGGGAATCAAACCTTTGGTTCACAGGCCCGCGCTCAATCCACTGAGCCACACCAGCCAGGGCCAGTAGAACTTTGTATGATGATGGAAACGCTCAAACCCCGTGCTGGCAAATAGGGTCGCCATTAGCCATATGCAGCTGTCGAACACTGAAGTGTTGCTAGTGCAACTGAAATAATGAATTTTCTATTTCATTTGATTTCACTTAATCAGAATGAAAATACAAATAGTCATCTCTTGGTGATGATTGTTCTGTTGCAAAGCCCAGGTATGCACCCTCGGCTTCTAGCACTGCCTGAAAATACTGGCCTAAGCTGCTGTTCCTGTGTGTTCGTGCAAAGGCTCTTGTGTCCTTACATCATATTGGAGTCAGGCCTCTTGGAAATCATCCCGGTTTGTGTTCTAGGAAAACTGGACCAAGTACAGGAAAAGTTTTCCTAGAAGTAATTGTGATACTTCTGCTATTAATCACTTCTCTGATGTAAAGCAAATCTCTTATTGTCTTTCTGCTTGGTCTCAATTTCTATAGGCAGAAAATGGGTATATTGGGTTATTATATGAAAGGTTTTTTACCACAGTGAGGGTTCTGTTGCTGTTTAAACTAGGATAAAGAGGTAGCCCAAGGGATGTTTGGGATATTCTTTATCTCTTCAAGAAAATTCCCTCCTCTCTTAATTCTCAGACAATAACACAGACTCTGTGTTGTAAGAGCAAAATAAAAATTGAGAGTCTCTTCATGTTGACAACATTTGTATCACAAATGTTTATTTAGTAGGAAAAATCAAGAGTTTGTATTTCCATAGTTAATAAACATATAAAGAGTTTAGAACACATTCCACTTTAGACTTAGCTCCTTTTCTTGCTGCCTAGAAGGAACTAATTTAGTGATGAAGTATTAATATATATTTTAAATCATCAATGCATTGAAATTTAGAAACCCTTATTCTGAGAGCTGACTGGCCATTAAGCTTAAAAATCAACTAGAAATATCCAGGATGCAATGAACAGATAGCTGACCTGATAGTGGTTTAAATTCTAAGGAAATTTATTGTTTTCTAACTAGAAGGAAGGAATTAGTCATGCAGGGGTGGTTTAGAAGTGTCAGCAAGGACCAGTCATTTGCTCACTCATCCTCAGGGAACTGGCTTTTGCTCTTTGTTTGTATTTCATGTTTGAGTGGCTGCCGGCAGCATTGGAAGGCAGGCAGCGGTGGGGAGGTTGGAGAGTAACCAGCTTCTTTACTCATCTGTTTCATATCAGAAATCAACAACAAACGCAAGTCTTTTGTGTGCAGAACTGTTTACATGCAAGTGGCCAGAGCTGTGTCACATGACTAACTCTAGGCATAGGGAAATATCTGGCAAAGGGAAATGGAGAAAATCACAATTTAACCCCCGAGCCCTGTAGGCCAGGAACTAAAGTGAGGTGAAGAACCTGTTTTGGGTGTATTATTTAAGAGGCACCAAAAATTTTTAATGATAAAAATAAATAATATATTAAAGCAGTAATTTTAGAAAAATCTATAGTCATGAAAAAATTATAATGAACAATTTATCTGGACTTTATTTTTTTAACATTTTTATTGTAGTTTTCCCATTACTATTTGTCCCATTTACACTTCCATCCTCCTGGAAATCGCCGCATCGTCATCTATGACACACTGTTGTCTCAGTCCTTTTTCCTTTTTGCTCAATCCCTCCTATCTGTCTGGGCTTTAAATCAAGAATGGACCAGTACCATCATGCCCTGCCGAGCCCTATTGGAGTTCTGATGTCTATTTCAAATGTGGGTAGCTTGTTCATCGTGGATTTGGGGGGCATTAATTTAGACCTCTGAATATATTGCATTAAAGCATTATTTAGACAGGTGAGATTTTGGTACCCTCTTAAATTTGACACTCTCCTGAGGTAAGGACCTCATTGGCCTCACTCTCGTTCCTGCCCTGCTGTTTGACAGAGTTAGGTTCTGTTATCAAGGAAGAAGTGGTGGGTAGCTACCCATCTCCCCAGCTGTGTAATTGATTCTGGTGCAACTGCGCCATCAATATTCATAAATGCGTGTCCTTCTGTCTGCTCTGTGGACTATGTCTGTCTCTCCTTTTATAGTCTAAAACTTTGGTTGATAAACAGCTTCTACTCTATCTTGTATTTCTTTGTGAGCAATAAATATTCAAAATACTCTCTTCGATAGAAGCCCAGACTAGATCCTCTATTTCCAAGAAACAAAATTTCCCCCTGGTAGATTCTTCCCAACCGGTTCTGTGATAGAGTGAAGAGCAAGAATTTTTCATTTTTATGTTTTCTCATTTTAAATTTTAAGTCATGAACAGTCTATTTAAAAGATGATGTATGAAGGAGTTGAGAGAATAGAAAGATCTGCTGGTACATTTCCACATCTTTTGAGATGGGCAATGGGAATTGAGGGTCTTTGTCAATGACAGAATCTGTTCTCCAGGAACTCACGTCAGAAAATACTAGAAATTATAATCATGCAACTGAAAGTTGGCACAAAAGAATCCACTTTTCCTATAATTTTAATCTCACTCCATCTTTGGTCTTACGAACCACTAATTGATGTTGATAAGCTGCTTATTTGAAACCTCTTAAGCTTTTCTTCCCTTCAAGGGGGATGATAAGAGCAAGCCAGCTCTCCAAGAGAAAGCTTTAAAATTCTATCAGGATATTTTTGTGAGTATAAGTAACTCTCTTCCCATGAATATTTCTTTTTTTTTTTTCTTTATTTTTAGAGAGAGGGGAAGGAAAGGAAAGGGAGAGAAACATCAGTATGTGGTTGCCTCTCAAGTGCCCCTACAGGGGACCTGGCCCGCAACCCAGGCATGTGCCCTGACTGGGAATCGAACTTGCAAACCCTCTGGTTCACAGGCTGGTGCTCAATCCACTGAACCGCACCAGCCAGGGCCAATGAAAATTTCACATGGAAAAATTTTATCCGGACCTGTAAAACCTGACTAATGTAGATCTATAGTAGGAATTTCATGCAAGGCTGTAAAAATATGTTTGTATTAAGTGCCAAATATATTATTCACACCATTTATAAGATGTAAATTCCTCAATTTCAAAGGTGCCTGCCCCAAATTGTTCAGTGTCTTCTCTGTTTTAATTCAGCTTTTGAAAGCTTTTGAGGGCAATGTTTGGAATTTAGGGGGAAAAGGAAAGAACATATGGAAATAATAAATTTACATGGTTGGTTGTTAAAGATGGCTGCTATAAGAAAAGTTCACGTCCGCAGCGGTGAAAGTAAAAGTGGGAAGATTACAATGAACTTGGCATGTGTTTACCATTACTGTTCTTACTTAGGACTTCCCCTTCCTCCTGACGCAAATCTCAGGATGGATTTTTAAATTATTTATTTATTTATTTATTTATTTATTTATTTATTTATTTATTTATTTTCTTTTAGCAACCAATGAAATACCGAGTTTCTCGTAGCTCTATCCTGCTAATGCCCTGCCTACTTTCATACACCCCATTTTTTTTCTGGCCACCTGATGTGTCTTTTCATCTTATTTTACTTTTTGATTCAGTTGCCCCATTGCATAAATTAACAATTGTGTTTTTGCAACTGAGCTTCGAACTCTGCAGATCTGTATCTCTTGGCCAGAACCATAAGCTGTTGCTGGGCAGGGGGATGGAGCGTATAGCCGAGTAATATTTTGTCTGCGGTTCATTTTGTAATTCTCAAACGCCCTGGGATTGCTCTGCCTCCCTACCTATGTGAAGCTTCAGTTGATATCACCAAGAATTTCACACTCCATGTGAGAGAAAGATATCTCCCAAAGGATGTGTAATTCTATTACGTAGCAACAACTCTTTATAAGACTTCAAGCCAAGCAAAAACATTTGCTAGTGCCGGAGCGCCTTTTCAGCCAATCCAACCATGTGACCTCCGAGATCCTCTCTCATTGCGGCAATTTGCTTTTGACCTGTTCCTGCCCTACCATATAATTGTGACCTCTCTCTTCCACTGCGGTAGGTGGAGTAGCAGCCGTACTGTTTTCCAGTGCAGATCCAGTGCATAGCCACATCTGCCTTCCTGCTCTGTTTGTTTTTATCATCTGTGCAACATTAACAGACCAGTGTGCATTTTCAGATGGAGAAAAGATTATATCAGCTCTTTGCAATGATTTCCTGTGTGCTATAATTGTTCATCGTAGATTAGAATGCCTCATGCCTTTTATAGTCCGAGACCACACTCCCTGGCTGTGTAACCACATAAACACTAGCCAAAGAACCTAACACGACTGTAAGGTCTCATGAAAAATTCTGCTCTAATGAAGTGGACTGCAGAGCCCTGGCATCTTTAATTAGTAGATTTTTCTAACCATATTAAAAGAAATAAAAATGCAAACCCCCAAATGAGACATATCACAAATATGCATACATATCCAGATGAGGGCCCCTGGGGGCCAGGTGAGGTGCTGAGTGGTTTGGGGGCAGGTCATAGTTTCTCCTTTGAGCACTTTCAGATGGTTTTACACATAAAAATTAAGAGGTTTGACTGGGACACTAAAGTTTTTTGCTCTAACCTCAGTCACTAACAACTAAAATCATCTCACATTTACTATTTCTGTAGTACGGGTATGGAACAGAGATTAGAATGTGTGTGGGCTGAATCCTGAAAGCATGGGGCAAGTAGATTGACTGTGTTTACTTAGCTTTTATGTCCTTTTTTTGGGATATAATTAGCAGTTTAATTAGGTTTACTTTAGTGGTTTAAATTCTATTTTGGAAAGGCAGATGTAAAATAGCAAGCAGAGATTGAAAATTATATACCTCTTCCCTGCAGGTTTAAAATATTAATATTTGTCACCATAAAAATGTTGGGAGAGCATTGAACTAATTTTCTCTGTTCATTGGAAGGAGTGTTTCTAGTTACTGAGAAACTGATGTGAAAACATAAAGATGACAGTTCTTGTGAAAGTTTTCCAGCTAAATAGTGGACTGAGTTTATGGGAGAAATTCCTTACCCTCCTATAATGGCATTATAAAATACAGAGTTGCCCCAAAAGCAAGAAAGGGAAAGTCCCAGGTGACAGCTATTAAAATGAGGCGTCAAGTCCGGAATCCTCAGTGAAACTCCACACTGAGAGGCCTTTAGGGGCTGGTGTTGTCAAATGTGCTTTTAGAGGTGGCAGAAGTGGGGGGTGCGTACTGATAGGCAGGGGGAGCAGATATTCGACTTCCAGTATAAAGCTGAGGCTCCAATGCACTGTTCTAACTGGAAAGTGAAGTCCAGAGCAACTGCATATCACCCCCATAGTAAAGGGATGGGAGCAAACTGTGGGTGGAAAGAGACCCATGAGGGGGAAACTGGAGTACCAAGCCTGCTCTCTGGGCTCCCATAGGGGACCCACACATGGACTGTCCTTGCCAGGGAGGGGCCCCATGTCAGGATACAGACAATTGACATCTAAACACCAAATCTGAGAGGGCCCTCTAGTCTTCTACCCTCTAGTGGTGTTCCTGGGTAGTTCCTGGATTGTGGGCTTTTCTGGAAATCCCTCCTACTGAAGATGAGCTCAGAGTCAGAGAATAAACCTCCAGGAGACAATCAATGCAGAACTTATACCCCCTGGCTCATATAACAGATTTTAAGGTGTCCTAGAGATACACAAGTAGAATCAGGATGGCCAGAGTAAGAGGCCATGGCATAGAAGTGACAGAGATTAGATAGAGTAAGGACAATATTATGAGTTGGAAAAAAAATTCTGAGCAAAGCTGTGTGAATGTAGTAGACAGGAACAGATTAAGCCATATTTGAATTCAAAGTAAAGAATTCATTTATGTATTTATCGACAATGCAAAACATCTAAGAAATATATGAATCAGTCTTAATCACAGGAAAAATGTGGAGGTCATGATGGTCTAATTGTGATCACTTGTACGCCTTTCTCTCAAACAGCCATATATTTTCATTTTCAATGATGAGAGTGCATGATCCTGCATGGATTCAGGTATTGAGAGGGCGAGATTACTGTTTTACTTATTATTGTACCTCAAGCAAAGACTTCATAGATGTTGGTGGAGAGAATGACTTCATATTTACTCCTCTGCTTCCCTAAAGCTTACTTTCTCCAATAGGATGGAGAAAATAAAAAATTAGTCATTCAAAAGACACATCATAGACTGATAGAGAAAATTATAAAATGAAAAGCATTCATCATTTGTGTTTTGTGTTCTCTGCCCTTTAGCTCTTTGAGGTTTTTATTTATTTATTTATTTTGCATGAATTGTGTGAATAATATTATCTATCTTCAAGGCTTTTTCAAATATTTGGGAATGTGTATATATAGTAACCACAGAGTTGCTTGGCTTAGTTCTTAGAATACTGTGTGAAATTAATACCCACCAAAACTATTGTTTTCCTTTCAGTTTTACTATTTTTACCATCATCTGAAATAAAAGTCATGAAGAGGATGTACTAAAGCTTCATTACTTTTGGTAGCTATTGTCTTGTTATCAAAAGCAAGGTATAGAATGTAATAAAAATTTACTTGTTTTGGGGAATACTACTGAGATAGGTCATCTTTCCTGGATCTCTAGATCTTAATCTAAACTTTCTTTATAGATGCCTTGTTTCACTCAGTATATGTATTTTGAAAACCCCTTTACTGATCTTTAGAGTATTAAAATCTTGTCTTTTGAAGTATATTCAATGTGACAAATTTCTAAAGATCTTGCATGCTGTGCTCTATCTGGGTCACCAATAGAATCAAAATTCCATTCCCGTGGATGGCACCCTATATGTTATCTCCAAGTGTGTGTGCTTGTACTTGATGCTGATTTCTGATTCATCTCCAAAGAGCACAGATGAAATATGATGACCCACTATCAAAGTGAATGGTGGTTCTTATGGTGACTAGTTCATTGAACTGCCCAAAGGGCTCAAAGGCCATCGCTGACATATAACGTCACCATTGTAATTCTTGTTTATCTTGAATTCAGAAACTAAACAGAAACTATCTCTTATTATCTTTCTATAAAATGAGCACAACAACTATCTTAAATCTATTACCATGACCTTACCATGACCTCCTTCAGGAGAATCCACCCTGAAATGTGGTCAAACTGATAATTTTCAGAACATCACAGTCTTGGATTCCAGGTTGCTCTGCCTCTTCCTTCCCTGCGTTTCTTCTGAAACTGGGTGGACCCTCGTCCCTCAAAGGGCAACTTTTTCCATAGTTTATTCCCCCCACACACATTAAAGGAGATGGTTATTTGAGTTATGCCAATGTGGATACTCTGATGTAGGACAAGCCCAGAGGAAGTGGGACCAAACATAAAGCAGAATAAGTTGAAATGATGAGCATTCAAATTTTTTAAAGAAAGGGACAGAATTGGGTATAGAGAAATAATCATTATAGGTATAAAAGCTATGTTTGTTCTCCATGCAAGAAAAGACTCATTTTAGATTTCATGGATGTCAAACTTGTCACTGATTCAGCTTCCATCTAACTAATGTGTTGGAAATTACCCTCTCTGGTCACTTGTTTCTCTGGCCTCCCTCTACAAAGGGAGTCTAGTGGATGAAACAAAATTGGGAATTGTGGCAGGTTGTGCAAACATAAAGGACAGCAGTCTCGAATTCCAGGAATGACTCACACTGTAAAAATCACAACCCAATCCAACAGCAGATATTTACTGAGTCCCTTACTGACAGCATGTCTTCTAGTCTTTATAATAAAGTCTGTAGGTGGCTACATCTCCATCCTTTTATACAGCTCAGGAAATAGACTACAAGGGAAGTGACTTGCCCACAGGCCATGGTGTCTATGGAAGGTTAGTGTTAGGGACTGCAATGGCCGGGCTCTAAAATTCTACAGCCCTGAGCTGTGGTGGGAGGAGCTTGAGCCATGCTGTTTCTGCCTTGTGTGCATGTCTGTGTGTGTATGTGTGTACATGGCGTGGCGCTCTGCTGAAGAGCTGGAGCTGTTGTTGGCGGGTGCCGGCTGCAGCTGGTCGTGTCTGCTCCCTCTCCCCTGGTTCACAGAAAGCTCCCACAGCTCTGCTGCCTGCCCTATTCACAAGAGGGGTCCGAGTCAGTGTTTTCTCCGCTCCTTGAATCAAAAAATTTTGAGCTAAATATATCTCATCATATACCTCAAGGCCCCAAATGAAAAGCTTGTTCTAGAGTCCAGGCGTACTCTTGTACTAGAGAGGAGTGGAGCACCCCAAAAGTAGTGGAAAGAACTCTAGTCTAACATTCACTACTTTCTCTTATTTTTCTAATTTCCCTGCTTTCATCATAGAGTGGGCATCGAAGGACTAAAATTCATTTATTCACTTCTGTGTTCAACATTGATTCATTTAGTTATTCATTGAAACAATATTCATTCATGCATCCACTAAATACATTTTTATTGGGTGAGGGCCCCCTTTATGTCAGCTTCTGCATCAGACATGGGAATATAGGAAGTGGGAAGACAGGTGTGAGAATTGGCAAACGGAACACTGGGTCATGGGGCCTGATCGGGCAAAGCTGGTGCACTGCATGCACATGGGCAGTGTCCTTCAGCTTGTCTAAGGAGGCCCACGGAGGCTTTCTGGGGGAGCTGTAATTGCAGCTGGCATCTGAAGGATGGGTCATAGAGCACCAGGCAAGAAAAGGGAGGTAAGGGAAACTCTGAATAGTCCCTGGGCCAAAAGCCCTTGATATAGTTAAAGCCCAAAGTCCATGTTAGATGGGAGAATGGGGAGATGAGAAGGAGCCAGACTGGTGTAGTTTTACCGAGGTGTCATCTGAGGATGCTAATGTGGAATCAGAAGCGGGGCACAGTGACTAGTGGGATAGCCAGGTGAGCAGTGGTGCAGAGAGAGTGGTGGCCGGAACCAATCAGCACAAGGGACAGAAGGAAAGCATGTTCAGGCAAGGAAGTGACAGGGTTCCGTGAATGGAGGGGTGCAGGTGTCCATGTGGTGTGCTCGAAGAAGATTCAGGCAAGTCCGCTGAAACCTGACAACTGCTTCTGTTTTAGCTGAATTTCAGCAGCGGAAAAGACATTCCCATAATTTCTGTCCAAATAATGGTAGTTAAACCATCTTAGTAAAAAAAGTGAATTTAGAAATTTATTCATAAAAAAATCATCAATATTATACTATATGATGTGGAGATAAATAATTTTGCCTTATGTGGTTTTTTATTTTTTATGTATTTAAACAATTTTTAAAATTTAATTATTGTTCAAGTACAGTTTTCTGTCTTTCACTCCCATCCCAGCCTTATGTGTTTTTTTAAACATTTTTTTATTGATTATGCCATTACATTTGTTCTATTTCCCCCCTTCATTACCCTCCACCCTGCATACCCCTTCCCCACCATGCCCCCCCCTTTAGTTCATGAACACGTGTCTCAAGTTCTGTAGATTCTGTATTTCCCCTACTACTCTTGCCCTCCCCCCATCTATTTTCTACCTACTGTCTATGCTACTTATTTTCTGTACCTTCTCCCCCCTTCTCCTTCTCCCACTTCCCTGTTGCTAACCCTCCATGTGATCTTCATTTCTATGGTTCTGCTCCTGATCTAGCTGTCCTCTTAATTTGCTTTTGTTTTAGGTGTGGTTGTTGATAACTGTGAGTTTGCTGTTCTTTCACTGTTCATCTTTTTTATCTTCTTTTTCTTAGGTAAATCCCTTTAACATTTCATATAATAAGGGCTTGGTGATGATGAACTCTTTGAATTTGGTCTTATCTGAGAAGCACTTTATGTTATGTGTTTTAAGACATGAAAGATTCCGATGCTCCTCTGATCTTTGCGCTGGGTATTACATTAGTCCTCTCTGTGTCTCCTGTACTAGGAGCTCTGCACACAGTCAGGAGAGGTGCTCTCTGGGGCTTTCACCTTGGCATCACCAGTCAATTAAATGACGGCTTCTTGGGTAACAGTTCCTCCTACTCTGTCTTGTCACCCTAATTAGGAGGGTCCTTGTCACCCTCCTAATCTCTCTTTTCACCCTTTGAAAAGATTCAACATTTGAAAAGAGGCTTACATTTATCCCCAGAGTTTATAAAGCTATTGCCAGGCTCTCCTGTCCTCAGTATGGAGTAGTGTTTATGTTTTGGGAAGAATAAAAATAGCAATGTTTATACCCAGTGGGGTGAAAAAAGAACTAGAGCAGGCTGGCATCATCAGCTTGGTGGGTCCTGTTTGTGCAAACAATTTGCTGATGATAGCCCTTCCAGATGGACAGCACTATTACACTGACCATATGTAATTAACTTGACTTTTCTTTATCTAGGTCTGAAAATAGAATGGCATTGCAGTTTCCCCTTACACAGTCCCAGGCAAGGACCGCACATCATTTAGTGGACCAGTCTAGCATTCGTCTTTTCTTCAGGAGTTCTGAAATTTCTGTACGGCATTAAATTTAATAGGCCTAGTATATCAAAAATAGAATTATAATTATGAAAAGTCAGTTAAAAGGAGGGTGAATGGTAAAATGAAATGAGATTTTTAATGGCTTGTCGACAGTTATAATTAATGAGAGGGGGCTTGGGCCATGCATATGACCGTCAGGTGGGAATGGGGCAAAGACCTATATGAATGGACCCCGGGAGGAGAATGATTGTTTTCAGAAGAAAATTCCTCTCTATCTCTTGCTAGCTTCTGCCTCCCCCTTGTTCAGGACTTTCACTTGAAATTGGGCTCATTGGGGTGGTCAGGGAGCCGTGGTCACGTCTTTGGGTGCACGAGAGCATCCCTGGAGGAGACGAAGCAGGTCCTGCCCTGGAAGCCCAGGAAGAAGGCAGATGTGGCGCTGATGGTGATCCTGTGTTGGAGAAGCCACTTGTTATCTCACCCATAATAGAAAGCTGCTTTTCATGACAACGTTAATTCGTAGGTCCAGCTACTTCAGTGTCTGTTTTATGCAGTGACCTTCTTTGAATGCTAGGCGCAAACAAAAGGAGAATCATAGGAAGCAATGCTGGCTTTGGTGCCTGATACCATCCAACTGCACAGCTTCCTCACACAGCAAGTGTGTTCCTGAGGCTATAAAAATGTTTTTGTCTGATTAAACATAGGTCCCTTTGAACTCCACGGGGGTTCTTTTCCACTACACTTTCTTGTAATTGTATGTAAAGTATTTTTTTTTCCTTTGGTCTGATTTGGGATCCAAAGAGCCTGCAAGTCAGCTACACCCCACCTCCTTCATCCTTTTGTTAAAAGCATAAAAATTATAGTTCCTGTAACATCTGTTACATTTCATGCCCAGAGGCACAGACAGGCTGAGCTAAACTTTCTTCGCACACATGCACACACACTAGCCTTTTTTCCTGCTCATGCATGTAAGATGGGTGGACTGGAAGGCAGAACAATTCAGAACAAATATCTGGTAACTATTTCACAGAGAATGTTACTTTCCCACCTGATTACTACCAAGAGAGTCTCTGTCTTACAAGGGAGCCCATGGAGGAGAGAAAATGCACCTTCAGTGAGGCTGGGACTTAGCTGGGGGGCTATAAGCTGTCAATTCTGGGGAAAGGATGGGAGTGAGAGGGGAGGTTAGAATTGATATTTATGGCACTAGAAACAGTATCCAGTCGGGAGGCACTTATGAAGCACATATGCAGACAAATGGCTTATTGGTCTCGAGAATGTGGTTAAATGCTTGAATTAATTCTAAGATCAATACCACCATGGCTATTAGCTCTGAAATTCTACTGTGAATATGGGAGTTGTAGATGACTGGAGAGGAGCCACTGGCTGTACTCAGGAAGAAGGTGGAATTTATTCATTCATTCTTGTATGCATTGATTGTTCCTTTGCTCAATACTCCACAAGTCTTCTATGTAGGGACCCACTTTCTTCCTGTTCTAACCTGCTTCCTTTAAGTTCCAAATTAGAATTGTAACTCTCATCTATGTGTTAATGGCCATCACATTTTTATCTTCAGTTCGACCATGCCTGAGCCACAGATTCACCCTGCACCTACCTACTCATCTCTCCATTGGGATGTCCAGGGGGATCTCCACTGGGGAACCCATTAAAGAACCGTCAGGTTGTTTTGTAAGGCATTTTTTTTCTCCAATCTCTTCTCTCTCAGAAATGGCCTCAGAGATTAAGTTGCCCTCGTTGAAACCTTGGATGTCATCCTTAATTCCTCACATTTCCTTATTTTCCCAATTAACTCAAAAGATCTCCTAAACTGCCCTTCCCTTCTTGTCCCTGTACTGCATTGTCCCTTGTGGGCCATTCTCCACACCGCGGCCATAGGAGCTTTTAAAACTGGGAAGTAGTGTCTGCTCCCCCTTTACCACTATCCTCCCATCCCCCACTCACACTCCTTGGCTTCCTTGTACCATAAAGCAGAGTTTGTGAAAGCCTTTAGCCAAATCTGGCCCAGCACCATTTACTGTGAATACCTTCTTATTGGAACACAGCACACTGCCCTTTACATTTGTCTACAGTGACAACAGAAGAGTACTGTAGTTGTCACAAAGACCATAAAAACCTAAAATAATGGGTTTTCCCTTTACAGCAAGAGTTTTCTCGTTGTTTCCAGAAATATAATCTAACCTTTTTCACCTTGACCAGCAAGACTCTACCTGAACTGTCTCTGCCTCCTTGAGAGTCAGCCTTCTCGGCTCTCCTTGCCTCACCTCTCGTACGCTCCTGCCTTTTTTCTGTTGCTCAATTATCCTGGTTCAGCCCCACCTCGGGGCTTCTCCCCAACCAGCTCCCCATCTTGGAATGCCCTTTTCCCAGCCTGGCTTTTTCTCGTCACTCACATCTGAGCTTAATGACTCCTCACCAGAGTGGTCTTTTTTGCAAACTGCATAATGTCGCTCCAAGCCACACTCTAAACAACATCCTGTTTTATTTACGTCATGGCACTTGTAACTTATTTTATTGATTCTGTCTTTTTCATTAGGTTATATACCTAAGGACAGGAAGAACATTCTCTCTATGTTTTCTTACAGTATCTCTAGTTCCAAGCACAGCCCAGACACAGAGTCATTAGGTGTGTTAGCTGAAGGAAGGCTGTCATGTGCCTGGTGGTGGATGGCCCAGCAAGGGAACATTAACGGGATCAAGCGAGTGATTAGAGTTGACCATGATGAATGCCATGAAAATTGGGCACAGAGCAAAAAGTGTCTCGGAAGTCTTTTGGGGATACATCAGGAAATGAGTACATGCAGTTGTCAGAAAAAATTGAAAACAAGCTTAGAAATGGGACTGTGACACTGAATTCACAATTCTCAGAGAGGAACTCATAAATACAGCCTCTGTCTGTGTGTACAGTGGCTTTGCTGCACACTGGGAACCAGAGCGGCTGTTTGACAACCAGGTTCTGGTCCAGATCAAGCTAGTACCAGGAAATGAAAACAGCCGCAGCTCCACCAAAGTGAACCAAAGTGGGCAAAACAAAAGGAAGCATTTTCCCCCACCTTCCCTGACTGCGTGCCTCCTGTGACTCTGTGTTTGTCCTGCTTTGGGGCAGAGCTCTCTTGAGGATGCTGGGCCAAGGCAGAAATTCACCTCTGCTCAAAAGAACAGCCCCAAAGCCATACATGTCAGCTTTTGTTTTGCATTTAAAACATATGCTTTTAACATCTTGAGTATTTGACTTGGGGGCTATTGGTACCTAAGGAATCCTGTGAGTGAAGCATGTAAATTTCATGAAACCATAGATAACATCAGCTAATAGGCCATGCTAGGATTTCCAGAAAGTTTGCTTTTTCTCTGGGAGGAAATGGAAGTATAGTAATTAGCCGGGGTTTCAAAATGACTTTGCGCGATCGTGTAGAGAACACTCAGTGTTTGTCCATGAGTTGGGTAATGATTTCCTGTACACCCTTTTTGTTTTAGTTGGAAAAAAGAAAAAGAAACTAGGGTGATATAAAACTAATGGAATAAAATATTCTGGAAATGATATTACTTACTGATGCCATGTGATAGATTGTGAGCCATGTACTGTGAGGGATGAGGGGTTCTGTTTAGACTAGACTACATTGACATCTGGCCGGGTGAATGTCAGTTAAGTTCCCTTGCTTGTCTGGACTCCAAATGTGTCATTGATAGAAAGAGACACTTGAGTGGATGTGTTCCGAGTTTCCTTTTTACTTTAAGGTTGTGTATTATTTTTGTCCCTGTTACTAAAGGATTATACATAGTATGTTTAATGACCTGTAATCCATATTTATGGAGCTTTTACTCTATGATATTCTAAAGCAGAGATTAGCACACTTTTTTTTCCTTTGCTGTAAAGCAGGAGTGTCAGACTCATTTTCACTGGGGGCCACATCAGCTTTGCGGTTGCCGTCAAAGGGCCAAAATAATTTTAGGACTGTATAAATGTAACTACTCCTTAACTGTTAAAGCATTGAAATTACATTTGGCCCTTTGAAGGCAACTGTGAGGCTGATGTGGCCCCTGGTGAAAATGAGTTTGACGCCCCTGCTGTAAGGGGTCACATAGTAAATATTTTAGACCCAGAAATCAGGCAGTCTGTATTAGACCACGCCAGTGTAGCACAGATGCAGCCATAGAGCATGCATAAACGAATGAGCGGTGCTGTTCTCCATAAAACTTATTTATAAAAAACCAGGTGATGGGCTGGATTTGGCCCATAAACCATCATTTGCCAATCCTTGTGCTAGAACCTAGACTAACAATTATACTGTATAAATATTAGAGATGGCTTCTAAAAATAAATTTATGTTATTTGTATATAAACTCTTCACACGTAAAACACTTAGAAAGATGATGGAATATAGTTGATAAGTGCTACTTAAACATAATCACCAATGAAGATATAGTCTCCAGGCAGTGTGTCTGAGCAGAAGGGATGGAGAATGGAGAGTAGGGAAGATATAGGTAGATTCAGGGACTGCATTGTGCCTTGAAGCTTTCAACATTATATTCACTGCATATTTATTCAAGGCCTGCTGCACTGCATATTAGAACACAGATATTAACAAATGTACATGATGCTTTTAAGTGGCTTTCTGCCTGTTCTATTTGATAGAGAGCCACGGAGACATGGCAGGAAGATCAGTCAGAGAGGGTGGAATCCTGCTGGCACTGTGGGCAGGTGAGAAAGAGCTGGTTGTGGCTTGACTAAGGGGTCTGAGTCAGGAAAAGCACAGAAAAGAATAAAGAGCCAGGTGAATTCGAGAGGGACTAACGGCCAGGCAAAACAGCTTGATGGGCCCCTGGAAAGTTAAGAGCAGAACATAGCTTTGCCATGTGAGATTGGTGTGACTTCCCAGTTGGGCTGTTGTTGAGTCCGTGTGTCTGGAGGTTCACAGGGACACCATAAACTAAGAGTTGTGCCTTCATCTGTGTGTGCAAATTTAACAAGAGAACTGGGACACTCATGACTTTGAATTTGACTTTTCTTCCTTCCAACCCTCCTAAAAGATTTATCCAAAGCAGATTGCTTTTTGCCTTTTTTTTTTCATGGAATATCAGTGTTAATTATTCAATAGAACAATGAATAATATAAGGGGATGTCTGCTCACTTTTATTAACATTTTGGCATCTTATTGGTTTCTGTGTGGAAGGATAGAATGTAAAAGTTCATAAGTAGAAAAATTTCTTATGCTGCTAAAAAAATGAGGGGCTGTGGACAGCAAAATATGAGAGGGAAGATTACAATGAAATGTACTAATTGTACTATGTGTGTCATTTACTTGCTTTCCAGTCATATATCTATTAGAAGTCATACAAATAATTTTGTGAGCTTGATCCTAGGAAAAAATTGCCCTTTTGGAAAGGCTGTAGATGGGCACTGAGAGATCCTGATGCCATCTGGGGGAACTGGGGTCTCCTCTCGGATAAATAGTTTAAATAATCCCCTGATAAAGTGACAGCATGATTCTATGTCTTTCTGACTCATCCAGACCAACATCTCTATATTTGAATAGCTTCCAGAAAAACATACATGGATGCTATTATTTTGCTTACTGGTTATCATCAAAGAGAAATAACCTCCGAGTTAAGGGTCTCCATAACCACCTTCAGGTTCAGTGCTTTCACTAGAAATGTTGTTCATAGTTGTATTGTATTATAGAAAAAAGGATAGAGATCAAAATTGGCAAAGTTGAGTGCATAAAGCAAAATCTAGGAGAGTCCAGGTGTAAGCTTCTATTTGTTCTCTCCTAGTCGAATCATCTGGACAGCACTCAATTCTCTTAGCAAAGATGTGTGACAGTATGTGTGGAATATCGCGAACCAGGAAATCTCATTTGAGCCTTGATGTCCAGTACTTTTTTTTTCACCCCTCCGTCAACAGGCATGGAATGCCCATGTGGCTAACCTTAGTTATTCAGTCTCTAGCCTATTGAGGTCATGCTGATACATCATCGAAGGTCCCCACCATCGATCACACTGCTGGCATAGAGGGTCTGGCTTGACCCATGGCCCTCAGGTATACAAAGACACTCTTATCAGGCCAAACATTCTGAGGTCTTAGAAATTATCTTTCAGGAGCCAGCCAGGGGTCAAACTTTTCATTGAAATATGCAGGGTTTGAACACCCTAGACCTATGGAATCTCTCACTTGATTGATATAGTTCTGCCAAAGTGTGGTACCTTCTCGGGTAGTTTTGAATGGTTATTGATGGATGGCTTTCCTGATTTTGCAGAGTTTTTACAACCCTTAGCAGGTACACTGATTTATATGAAATTGTACACCTCCTAAGAGGAGGTTAATATTGATGACAGGTATTCTGTTAGGTACTCAGGGTGTTGTCAAAATATATGACACCAGATTGGGAAAAGTCCAGCCATCATTAATATAACAAGAATGGTTTGCATGACACAGATGTAACCTGGCAGCTAAGGAGAGTGGACTGTAGTACACATGCATGAACAACTTAACTGTACTCATCAGTGGGGGAAGTAGATGCTGTTGAATGAACATGTGTACTGTGTGGCCGTTACATTCAAAATGAGTGAGTGAGTACAGCAACAAGTCGGCATCAAATTTTGCATTAACCTTGAACATTCCTTCACGGAAACTATTAGGATGATTCAGAAGACTTTTGTGGCTGATGCAATGAGTGCAGCTCAAATAAAAATGGGACACAAGTGCTTCAGAGATGGCCGAGAATCCGTTGGAAGAAGGCCTGCAACAAGCAGAACACCTGACAATGCCGAATGTTTATTGGCTGCAGTCTACAAAGATCAGTGGCTGAGAGTGCAAGAACTGGAAGCTGTTCTGGGGATTCCAAAAACTGTGTCTGAGATTTTGATGCAGGATCTTATAATGAAAAGTGTTGTGGCAAAATTTTTTCCACGGCTTCTGCTACCAGAGCAGAAGGAATGTCATGCTGCAGTTGCTAATGACTTGATTCAAACTGCTACCAATTAACCAAATTTCCTCAAGAAGGTCATAACTGGAGGTGAATTGTGGGTCTATGGCTATTATGATCTGGAAAGGAAGGCCCAGTCTTCCTAATGGAAGTTGCCTGGTTTTCCGTACCCAAAAAAGGTACAGCAGAGTTGCATCAAGATCAAGGTCATGTTAACTGTGTTTTTTTTATTGGGAAGGTGCTGTCCGTCATGAGTATGCCCTTCCGCATCAAACAATTAATCAGGAGTACTACCTCAATGTTCTTAGTTGGTTGAGAGATGCAGTATCACAAAAACTGCTGTAGCTATCAGCAACTGCTGGTTGGCAGCTTCATTATGATAACACGCCCAGTTATGCATCATATCTTATGTAGAGTTTTTGGTGAAACATTGAATCACCCAGGCATCTCAGCCCCTGTTACAGTCCAGATTTGGCACTCTGTGACTTCTGGCTTTTCTCGAAACTAAAATCCCTTTGAAAGGGAAGAGATTTCAGACCATTGATTAGATTCAGGAAAATACTACGGGAGAGCTGATGGTGATACCGACAAAGGATTTTGCAGTGTTTTGAATAGTGGAAGAGATGCCCAGAGAACTGTGCGAGGCCCCAAGGTACCTACTTTGAAGGGGACTAAGGCGTCATTGTTTTATGAACAAGGTTTCTTGTATCTTCTGAACATTAAAACTGTTCTCAACATTAAAACTTTTTTTTTTAAATTTTTCCTCTATTGTTGACTAGGGAAAAAAATGAGGCAATAGTGGTGGCCTCAGAGTCCACAGATAAAGGTTCTGCATCCAAGATTCAAACTCAAGTCGACTAAACTCTGAGGACTATGCCACTTCCATGAACGTTGGATGAATGGAGGAGAGATATGTCGGCCTCAGTCTCTGATTTATTTGCAGTGTCGGTTCTGCGAAGACACAGAGTTAATTTGTTTTTCAGTAACGAATGTAATAGAACGATGTCTCTATATTACCAAGGAAGCCCTGTTCTTAGTGGCTGGGATATGCACTGTCTAGTAGAGTAGCCACTAGCCATGATTGGCTGTTGAGCACTTGAGATGTCGCTAGTCCAAACTGAGATGCACAGTAGTATAAAATACATGCCGGATTTTGGGGACTTAGAACATACACATGAAACATGAAATGAAGATATCTCAATTTTTATTTTGATACTATGTTGAAATGATATCTTGGATATATTGGGTTAAATGAACTATACCTGCTTTTTGACTTCTTTCACGTATATACTGGAAGACTCAACATTACATGTGTAGGTCATATTATCTTTATATCGGACAGCATGTCTCCGAACATTTATCATCACACTTTCCTTGGGACCAGCTAGCTTTTCTCTTCTTCGGTTTAGCGCTCTGGTGTGCATGTCTCATCTTTTCTAGCTAAACTATAAATGTCTCAGAGGCAGAGGTCTGCCTCACATTGCGTCCTGTATAGCTGGTACCTGTGGGGGGTTCTTCCATGTAGAAGGGACTCAAAAACATTTGTTGACTACCCAAATAAATTATTGTGCTGCCCCGTATTCTTGATGTGTATCGCCCTCATGCTTAACCCTAAAGTTCCTAGAAAAATCTTGGTCTATCTTGGAAAACATTCTATGTGGGCTGCACAGATGAAATTAGTACTTTGGCAAAAAGATCACCTTGGGACTCATTGAAATATCTTTGGTAAGGAAACTTTCTTACATAACCCTGGCTTGTCTCTGCTTCTTCCCCTGAGCCCTGAGGTCTGTAGAGGTAGTGGCTTAGGTGAGAACACGTGATTTTCCACTAGCAAATAGAGGGAGAAGAAACTGATTGTGAATTGTGAGAAAGAGGTATTAGCTTCAGGAAATGATTTATTTTGTTAAGGCCAAGGTCTGGCAATTCCTGGACACATGGCAGAAAGAAGTGTAGGAACATTTTAAAACTGCGTGCCCTAGATTCTAAGAGTTTCCTGAAACTACCTTGGGCAGCTCCTGTGGTTCCCCAGGGGCAAATGCTCTTCCCTGCTCATACAGCAAGCACGTGGCCACTCCTGGAATAATTTAAGTGCCCCTTGAATAGAAATTGTTCATTTTTACACTTTAAGTCATATTAACATCATTTGTAATTCTGAAGTTATAAATCTAAAGGAAATTACTTTTTAATGTCCTCTGGCAGAACATTAAGATTTTGCAATTAGATTTTATAGCCTACAGTCATATGCTGCAGGTCACAAGGCAAAATTAAGACCCTTCTACACCAGGAATGTTTCCTGTAGGTGATGCAATGTACTTATAAACCACACAGAGTTTAAGGCAGGGCAGTCCTGGCACCAGCTTTATAGCCTGGAGGACAGAGCTGGTTTAGTCCGGGAGTTTGAGAGTCTGGGCTTAGGAATTTGTATAGCCTTTTAAAGAAAGTCTGTCTTGATGGATGGATATGTAGAAATTGCTTCTTATGTGTGAATTATCCAGCAATGAATACCTGCCACTGATTAGCTTGGTTCTTATCCTGAGGTCACTAGGAATAAATGGCTCCAGATGGTATAATGAAATAGGTTTTCGTGATCTTAAAAGTTACAGATGAAGGGAAGGAAGCACCAATTGGCCAGGAGGAGTTTGGCCCTAGCTTACTGACAACTTTCCACAGATTTCCTTTATACTTTGCCTGGTGTGTCTCAGGTAACCCTCGGACAACTCAGAATTGCTTGCGCTGGAGTACCTTGGAACCCACCTAATACTGGCATTAGGTCCTGAGATTGAATAAGTGTTTCTGGTTAAGGTCAGAAATTCACACAAGCAAGTGAAAACTTGGGAAACAGTGGAAATCCTGAATCCCACTCTTGTTTCAGCATGGGAGTACACTTCAACTGTCATGAGATGGTAGTGGATTGCAGTGAAATTTTGTGTCCTAAGTTTCTTTTAAAATGCATGCCCAGGAAAAATATCGAATACGTTTATTTAGTTCTGTATTATCCCACAGTAATCTAACTTTGAGAAAACTATGTGAGCAAAAATCACACACGGATCCCTTCAATGAGTGAAGCTTACTCTCAGCCTGCCCCTGGCCAGCTTTCAACTTACAGCTGCCTCCCATGCAGGCTTGCTGCCCCTGCCCTTTCTGGAATAGGGTTTGCATTCTTTCCTATGATTTAACAGACCTGTGGTTATTATTTAGTGCTTATTTACACTGTGAGTATATAGTATACTGTGCATTCCAGGCTGTGAAACATAGCTTAAAATGAGACTTGTGGTTTTCAAACTGTGTTTGAATTAAGAAGACCCAGATCAGGAACGCTTTAATGAAAGTGAATGATCACAGCTTTTGGTTTCTTAGAAATCCAGTAGGCAGGCTGTCCAAGATGAAGCAGTGAACTTCAGAAGAGCCCAATTCCAGAGCACAGATATTTTGCAAAACTTGCAGTTTGTGGGTTTTTTTCTGCATGAAAAATGGACTAAGTCTGTTACATGTCACTGCAAAGGAAATATGAAGGGACATGATAAACACTGAACTCGTGTGAAGCAGATACGCAACTAAAGGCAAACAAGATGTGAGAAAGCTGTTGTGCTCATAATAAGAAGGTCAATAAAAGATGCTTTATGCATTCTTGATACATTGGATCCTTTCTGCTTTTACTCATATAAAGTGTTTTAATTTTTCTAATTCTTTATTGTTAAATGATTTTGGTTTATTTTAAAGAAAAAGCCACATCATTGGAACATTTTGAGCATTTCCTATTTAGCAAAATTTTGAGACCATTTTCTCACTCCCTACTGTGGTCTTTAGTATGTATTATATATATATATACACACACACACATAAAATATCTTGTTATACTCATGCAAATACACATGTATAGAAACATATATATATGTGAATGAACATATTGATTACTATCTAGCCATAACTATGTATAATGATATGTACATCTGTATCTAGCTTATGCAAGTATATGCTTATTTATATGTACCTATTTATATATGTACATGTGTGTATCTGTAAATAAATGGGTATTTACATATACATTCATACACACATTTATATGAATATACTGTACCTAAATCTAGGTATAGAATTTTAGTCCCTTAATATACTACAAGTGCTATGATAGCGAAGATACAGCGTGGCAAAGAGGTCACAGGACTAGGATTTGCCACTCATTGCCAGGTGGCTTGGGGAGGTCATTGTAACTCCTCTGCTCTTAGCTTTATCAACTATAAAATCCATTGCAGGGATAGGCAATGTCATGTCTGCTGGCACTATTTTGATTCTACTGAGTCCTAGATAGGAGTTACAGAGAAAATAATTCAGCTTAAAACATTTGTAGGAAGAAAATTGGTTTGCATTTTTTTCAACCTTTCTGCAAAGCTAAAGTTAGGTGGAGTGTATTTGCCTATTTCTAAGTGAGCTGATGTTACCAGGACTTCTCTTGGAAAAGACATGATAAAGGAGATACATTTTCCACTGTTGGGATCTTCCTTGGATGCCTCGTTGTATTTGACGGACCCTGGTTTTCTCCTGCTTTGCCCTGGGACCTTGCTTTTTCCGCTTGGGCCCTGCCTGCCTAGCGAGCAAACTGGGCTGTTCATGCCTTATCCCCCATCTGAAAATTACCAGCATTTCCTTTTTCCAGTTTTGCTCTCGTTTGGTGAGTGGCAACTGCTATTTTAAAGAAATTATTTCATGCTATATTATAATACTATGTGCTAAGGGTTAATGTATTTTATACATTCCTTGGATGATTGATTTTAAATTTGGACCTTATGGGAATATTTTTGTCCTACATTGGATTTCAATTCAGCTTATCTGCTTACCATGTATGTTACATTTGGCAAGATATGTAACTTGCCAAAATCTCAGGGCTTTTTGTTTTTATTTCTTTTCTATAAGAAAGTTTATAGATCTTGCTTTATAGTGTTATGAATATTAAACAAAATAAGAAATTGTTAACCAAAAAGATCTAACACAGTTTCTAAAACCAAGTAAACACTGAAAATATAGACGGTAAAAAAGAGTGTAAATAAGAAACATCAGTTGTGATCTTTTTTTCACAAGCATCCAAGTGTTTGAATTTGTGTATTTCCTTTCCTGTGACTCATTCTGCTTTCTCCTGCCATTCAAAAAACACACATAAGGCTTTGGGACTGTCACAGTGAGAAATACCCCAACCTGTAGAAAAATTTTATTTGAGCCAAAGTCACGGTTGCCAGGAAGCAAGATCTCAAATGCTTGAGAACATAACAGTTTTGCAACTTCTTTTATGCACTTGAAATTAAGGTGGGAACTTTTAGAAGATTCCGTGGAGGTGGGCGGAAGTAAGGCAGGGATTGTATTACAGAGTAACAAGATTATGGGCTTTATTGAGGGTGGGGACACTTATTTCAAAGGTGTGTTAACCTAAGTGCTTAAGGCAAAGATAAACCTTTTACTAAAACAATTATATACCCAGGGCATGACTACCCACTGTGACTTAAACAAGCCAGCAAAATATAATCAGAGAGACTGAAATAAAGAACAAAATGACTGTAAAGAGTGGGGAGGGAGTAATGGGGAAAGAAGGAAAAGGTCCTCAAGGAACGAGTATAAAGGACCCAAGGACAAAGCCAAAGAGTTGTAGGGTTGAGGGTGGGAAAGGGAGAGGGTGGGGTGCGGGAAAGTGGCAGTGGGAAAATGGAGACAACTGTATTCAAACATCAATAAAATGATTTAAAAAAAAGAAATTTACAATCGGATCACCCTGTGTGAGGTTTCTTTCCATAGAAACTCCCCACCCCCTTTCTTTTTGTCCACAGGACTGAAATCAGGTATCATCACTTGTAGAATTCCAGGCAGGACTCAGGTAGCTGAAAGCCTGATGTGCTGTATTTTGGGAGGTGAAACACAGCGCGAGGGTGCTGCTGACCTCCTGCCAGAAGCGCAAGGGACTTGCTGTGACAGTTGGAGGAACAGGCCTGGAAAAGCAGATGGGGGGGGGGGTAGAGGAAGAAAAGGGTAGCAGTCAGGTAGCAGTGTGGTAAACCAATAGTCCCACCATGCTGTTCTTCTTAGGGCTTTTTAAAATTCCACTTCTTTGTTTTTCACTCATATTATTAGCTCATATTTTTAGGTTGAATGGTGGTTTATGTAATGCATTGAAGCTGAAAATGAAATCTGTAGAAGGGAGATGCATGCCAACATTAAAGAGTAATAGGTATCTTTGAGAAAGGACGGTTCCTTTCACAATTTGGGGGAAGGGCAGGCAAGGAGAACTTCCAGAATGCCCAGCTGAGAGTACACTCATTTCTTCTCCTGCTCTGCCAGGCCCCAGCAGCAGAAGGGCCCTTGTCACCTCCCTCCTCTGGAGGAGGTGAGAACCCAGCTAATGCATTTTCAGAGCAGTGTCCTGTTCCCCTGTATTACAGCTGAGTGGCTCAGACTGCTTAGAAATCCAGCCATTGCTCATTCCCCTTCTTGTCCCTCCTTCTCATTCCAGAATGTGGAATTCTTCCTTCCAATAAAGCAGATCAATAATGGGTATTGACACTGTTTTCCCCCTTATGTATGTAAACACCCTTCCCGGATCATAAAACCTTACAAGTGAAAATGGTAAATACTTTTTCTTGTAGAGCTTAACTGACTTGTAGGTTATTGTTATTAATAATAACAACAGTAAAAACAACACATGTTATATTTACAGGTCGACATGGTAGCTGGCTTTGGGAGACAGTGCCTTCTGTAGCCCATAGCTGAAAACCCAACTATGGGTGGCAATTTTTATGAAACAGTATAGGAGTATATCAGAATAAACTCCTTTTCCAAATGAAGAGGTCATAGATTTTTCTTTCTTCCTTTAGTTTTAAAATGTGGCACACAGGGTCCTCACCCATGTGCCTCAGTTGGTTGAAGTCTCATGCCATACACCAAAAGATTGGGGTTCAATTCCTGGTCAGGGCACATACCTATGTTGTAGGTTTGATCCCCAGTTGGGGAGTGAATGGGATGCAGTTTCTTTCTCATACTGATGTTTCTCTTTCCCTTTCTCTCTCTCTAGAATCAATAAACTGATTAAAAAAAAAAGTCACATAGGAAGGTACACTTCTGATTTACTTCAGTTTAAGTGTAGAGCATAGTGGCTAAAAATACCAGTTCCAAAGTTAGGAGCTGAATCTTACTAGCTGTTGACCTCAATGAGACTTGGTTTCCTCACCTACTTGCCCTATAATAGGGTGGGTGTTAGAAATATAAGAATTAAAATGCGTAAATTACATAGAGTAGCATCTAGCTGGTGGAATGCACTGTTTAAATGTTATCCATTTTTGTTGGCTGCTTTACCTATAATCATGTTGTCAGCTTTGCTATTATCACCATGTGTAGCAGTAGATGTAGATTAAATCAAAATATGATTTCATGAGTATTGGAAACAGTAAGCCTTGATTTGCACTTATATTTTTGTACATTTTGTTATTACCTGTGCTTCTGTGCCTTTTCCCACTATCTATCCCCTGCCCCTTCCTTGTTTAGCTTGTGACTCAATTTCCAATTTGGGTCTCATTTTCCCCAAGAAGTGTTGCCAGCCTGTTTTCTTGATTCCTTCATTGACTAAAGTTTGAAGGAGAAAAGAATAAAGCTCAGGGTATGCATAGCCACCCCTATTTCACCAGAGAGGTCTCTCACTCAATATCTGCCCACAAATCAGCCAGTCCCTGTCGATCAGGGCTGTGGCCCCTGGAGGGGCCATCAGTCTGGTTTGGGGAACGGCTGTCAGCTTTTGGAAGGGTGCTGTTTTTCATCAGCAGAATTTCCTGTGATCTTATCAGGCTCTGAAAGGTTTTCTTGGCTTGTAACCATCCTTACCTTGGATAGCTTTAGAGTGTTTACTTTAAAAAAAAAAAGAGAGAGCGACTTTCACTCTTTGCTTTCTTATTTTGGGGGTTGGGGGTGACTAATTTGAATCTGTTAGGCCAGTCTCTAGTTTATAGATTCCAATTTTTTGGACCAAATTTATTAATACTGGATACATAGTTATACAAGTAATTTTTCTTGAAGCCATGACACTGGGTTCTTTTAAAAATTGAATCAGTATGCTTTTGATAGACCTACTAAAAAATCATATTGGTGCTTATGTAGTAAGAGAAGGCAATATGATTAATTGCAGCTAATTTTGCAATAGAAAATTATTGTCAGAGTCCATATTTTAACAATTATATTTGTGAGATGAATGGATTAGCTAGGATAATTACTGTCAATTATTAAAAATTATCTATAAAGTATTCAATTCAAATTTATAGATTTTATGTTACTATTTAATTTCCAAACAAGGCTCATAATGGCTGCCATATTTAAGTCTCATTCCATCATATGGTTCTTTTGGTACCATCAGAACAGATGGATAGAAGGAAAAGGTGAACCCTTTATCTGGGGGAAATGAGCATGTATAAAGAAGTCGACATTATTGAAAATTATATCTCCCTAATGACCAGATTCTGTGTCTCTTCCCCTGACCCGCTGACTTTCCCCAACCTTTCTTGGGCCTCTGCTCAGCATACATACTCACCACCACCTGCCCTGGTGCTCTCTCTTCTCCTGACTCTGCACTCTCCTCCCTCTTCTTAGGAGTCTGTCTCTAACTGTTCATTTTCTGATTCCTTAGAAAGCAGGATCAATAAACCTTCATGCTACTATTGAATTCTGTAATCGTGGTGGTGAATTCTACCAATAGATTTTCGGATGCTAAGCTTTTCTGAGCCATCCTTGTTTTTCTGAATTCAACCTACCCATATGAAAAAGTGTGTGTGTGTGTGCTATGGTAATACAGCTATTTTCTTAAGAGTGTTTCAGCTGGGTTCTTAAATGAGATGGCCTATGATTTCTCTTCCTCATAATGTCCTTGTCTAGCCTTAGTATCAAAATTATCAAGATCATAATGGCCTTAAAACTGCAGAGAGAAGAAAAGCTTTACCTCTTTGCCTAGTCTCGGAAATAATTTGTACAAAATTGCAGTTATATGTTTTTTAAGGAGTTGGTAAAACCGAGCCTGTAGCCCTTTCCTACATTCTGTGCTTGAGAGTATATATGTATTTTGTCTGGTGTTTGAAACTCTAATAATCTCTCTAATTAAAATCTAATCTCTGATTAAAAGAATATAATTTTAAAAGTTTGTAATTTTTTTAATGGGGGGTATGCATATTCTTACAGCAAGGGGTGAGGAGCTTTATAACATTGCATATTAATTAGAGAATGGAAGAGATAATTTAGGGAGTGGACTAAAGACAAGGGAAGAGATGGGACTGAAACCAGATAGTAGGGACTGATTAGCAAAGAAAGATGGAGCATGATGGTTCTGATCTCCCAGGGAAAGGTGAGGTGGTATGTATTGCTGCAGGCATATTTTCAGTTAGATGGGTTGGTGCAGGAATTTTGCCCCAAGGCCCTGCTGGCATCCAGTAGGAGGGAAAACCCTGTGATGTGCACGTTGAGCTGGGCCGACCTGGTGGAGGAAGGCACACGAAAGTCAAAAACAGAGAGAGCATGCAGGTTACCCAGCTTGGATGGAGTGTGAACTATAAAAATGTAGATTTCTAGTGCGGAAGCTCATGAGCAATATAAATAAGGAAAACTGAATATTGGCAGAACTATGTGCTTCATTTTCCCCTCTCTGCATGGTTCCTTTTATTATTTTTGTATTTTAGGAAGTGGTATAACCATTGCTCAGTATAGGTTTTAAACCCCAAAATATGTATCTTCATTCTGGTTCCTGTTGGTCACTCTCTTTCAATTCTTCTCAATGAATAGAAAGATAAGTGTGTGGAAAATGAGTTAATTCAGATCTTTCCTTTTGTTTTACCTAAGACTCAAATCATCTCTACTTCCTATGTATGAATATTTCTGTAACTGTGTAAATACTCATAAACACCTGTATTTATAAATACTGTGTTTAAAGAAGATATTAGTACTAGCTCCCTAACTGAGTTATTAAATGGTTTGAAGGACCATTTATTAATAACCTTTTATAGCTCCATTGCCTTTTACATGCTTGACTATAAATACGTATTTTGTTTCAATTGACTTGCCTATGAGGTGAAAAAAATTATATAAATTACTAAAAATAATCAAGACACTATAAACATGAAAATTTCAAAAACCAAATAAATACTGTTCTCTACATAACTCAACCTTTCTTTTCTTTAAGCAGAATAGAACTTTCAGTTCATGTCATTCTTTCCTCAATAACTGTTAGTAGAGAAATGCCATATTTGTTATACAAAGTTATTTCTGGAAAATAATCCACTCTGGCTATGTAACTCAGTTGGTTAGAGCGTTGTACTGATACACCAAGGTTGTGGGTTTGATCAGTCAGGACGCATACAAGAATCAACCAAAGAATGCATAAATAATGGAATAACAAATCAAATGCATAAATAATGGAATAACAAATCAATGTTTCTCTTTCTCTCTCAAAAAAATTAAAAAATAAAATAATGCATCTCAATTACATCAACAAACACATTTTTATGGGACGTGCATATATATTTTCATATAAGATGTCTTTAGCATCTGTTTTTGTTGAAACAGATTATCCCTGTGCTACACACACGTTCCCTCTCAAGTGAGTCACTTTGTTGATTTGACAGTTGTCACGTGCCTATTCAGTGTTAAATCCGAGAGAAAGAGATGATCCTGATCCGACAGCATGGTTAATTGTCAGGGCTGATTGTAAGGTGTGGCACAAATGGCAGGAAAATCACTGACTATTTTTTTAGTGTCAGAAACAAGCCAATGAATTGTACAAAAAGGTTTAAGAAGCAACATTACAGTCCTCTTTGAATACTGTCATTTTATCAGAAAAAAAGAATAGGACTCTAGGTTGAAGGCCATTTAATAGTCCTTATAGAAAAAAAAAACCCTCTCCAAAGAGTAGCTCTTTCTTAATTTCCCTTAGAAAAAATGCAAATGAGGCCTAGAAGTAACTGTGGATTTCTCATCTAGGAAGGACAAGTTTAACCATGAGGTCAAAACAGAAACCCAAAGGATAAAGGATGGGGTATGGAACATCGTCTTTGAAAGAAGGCAAATGGTGCTCCTATATTTGTCCTCGTTCCGACAGAGGGCTTCTGTGATTTTTTTCCAAGTCTTTAGCTCTTTCCTGTCAAGTTGCACAGGAAATGGTCTTTTCTGTGAATAATGTGTTATTTTCTGCCCAGCCCAGAGCCAATGGGAAAATGCACATCTGGCTTGTAAATCACAACCAAGCATGGGTGCCTTGCTCATTTTTTATTGGGTGGCTGTCTTTTGTGCTTTACACATTCTCAGTGTGGATTATGTGACATCCTGATGGAAACTTCCAGTGGCCCCTCAACAGTCACCTCAGGGGACCTTTAAATCCTCTCTGAAATGTAATGTTTGCTACCTGAAGTGCACTCTCTGTGGTCCCTAAAAGAAAAATCATTCATTTTTATCTTTTCATTTATTTATTTTTCCTATTTAGAAATTGGCCCCTGGTTACGGGAGTTCAGAGCGAAGAATGCTGTGGATTTCTCGCAGTTAACATTTGACCCAGGACAGAAAGAACTTGTTGTAGGAGCAAGGTGAGAGATCTTACATTTTGGACTTTGTTTTACATCTGTGCATTTACACGTGGGCCGCTCTTCCATAATTGATGAGTGCTCAGTAATAATTCTTCTAAGAGTGAAATACAGTGTGAGTGTCATAAAGTATGCTGCTGATAATAGGATGACTACTGCTTTTTACAGCGTGCATTTATTGGGCCCTCCCCACGTGCCAGGAACTGTTCTAACATGAATTCACTCCCTTTTCCCTCTCATGAATCCTGAGACGTAGGTATTGTCAATATCCCTATTTTAGAGAAAAGGAAATCGAGGCAGGAAGTGGATAAATACATGGTCCTGGGACACGTTTATTGTGGTCCTGGGAAACGTGGGTCTGGACCCACGTTTCAGACCCAGACAGTTAGACTCCAGAAACCATGTTTTGAACTTCTCACCAAATTCCTCAGCAAAATTCTGCAGATCAAGACACCGTCGTGCTCATTCTGGCCCATGTGATGATGATACACCATTAACCTGCTAATTGAGAATTCAAGGAAGTTGCTACTGTTTATATCCAGGTCAGCATTTGACCTTCCAGTTTGACACTGAGGCCATTGGAACACTGTCAGCACAGATCTGAGTTTTTCCCTCGTATTTACCAAGACTTCCTCAGCAAACTGTATAATCCCTGCCTTCAAATCATCTATCCTGCCAGTGTATTTTGAAGATGGTGTATAAAAAAGCACTTTATATCCATCTCTTAGGAAATATGACATGGAACTAGAAGAGAGAGGCAATTTGCAGATTTGGACCCTTGTGGCATCCAGGCACAGCACTCTGGGCGGTGGAGTGCTCACATCTCTTTCGCCCAAATTTACTAGATTATGAAACATACCTTTCTTAGCAGAGAAGTTATGCAGTTTCCGTATAGACCTTAGTGAAGCTAAATATGGCTTATGTTCCGGGCATTCAAGACAGACATCGAACATTTTCTAGGGTCATTGTTGTCGCTGTCAGATCTTAAGGAGCCTTTGTGCATCCATCTGATACCTGAAGATATTAAGATGTGTGTTTCTAACTCTAAGTGAATAGACAGAAGTTGATTTAGTTCCTGCCACTGAACATGCCACCCGAACCTCTTTTGATATTTGTGGGTGGACAGTGAGTGGGGACTGGATGGGCTCACTTGGTGTGCTTTTGCTTTACTGCAGCCCACTGGGGATGCTTGGTGGGTTTCTGATGCCAATTTTCATAAAATTCCATCCCTGGGAGCTGGACTGTTTGTAGCGAGGATTTTTAACTGGTCTGCTACCCTCCAGATTTTCTCTTCCTTCAGCAGGCCATGGCTAATGTCATTTTTTTAAATATCCACTTTCAGTAGCTGCCATTGGGTAAACGCTGGCTCTTTGGTGTGGTCCACCAGCTCCTTTGCCTCGTGGTCCCACATCTCTTAACAGATTCACCTTTTCCATTCTCACCCAGTCCAGGCATGTGGAATTATTTATGTTACCCAAAAAGTAAACCATTCTCCTTCTTGCCTTTGGTATTCTGCCTTTTACTTTTCTGAAATATTAGCTGCCTACCCATCCCACCCCAAATATCTACTCAGTGAATTTGTAGTTAAGGACGTCAGCGCAAGGCTCCTCCCTCTGGCCTGATCTGCTACATTTTCTTCTCTGTGTGGTCTTATTAGAATTTCTGTTAGACGACACCTGCTATCTACCTTTATTAGTGTACTTAATGTATTATATCTTGCTTGGTGTCCTTCCTCCACCCTCCATTTTCATATAGTGACTTACCAAATGGTGGAGAGGATGTGTCTGTATTATCTTTGTTTCTCCTCCTGGTAAAAACTCTGAGATGGCTGGTGTCTCTGTATGCATATTTCTAGGATTTGATTTGTATACGCACCTCTCTGCATCTGGAGGAAACTTCAGGGAACAGAGGGGGTATGAGTTGTAGCAGGAGTTGTGGCAAATTCATCCCAGATACATACAGTTGAGCAAAGACACAAAGGAGTGCAGCCTCTAAATACCTAACCTAGCCCTTATGGAAGACAAACTCTTTCCCGTAGCCAAGGAGGAAACAGGCCCCCTCCTGTTATTAGCAGGGGCTAATATGACCCTGACTGGTGTAGCTGGGTCAAAAACCCCTCATTCAACTCTAAAGAACTTTGGATAAGATTTTCTTGTGAGTTTGACTCAAAAGACTCTCCATTGTTTCCGGAGGTGGAGCAGGCAGTGCCTCACATGTGCATACACTCTGCTGGTGGCTGGCGTTTGGTCGATGGCACACAGACTCCTAATGAACGTGAGAAGCCATGGAGCAAAGTGGGGCTTAGAAGAGACATCTCATAGTCCATCTTGTCTGGAGACAGTGCCTGACATTATTCCGGGGGAACACTTGCTCTGAAGGTCTCCATCCGGGTGGCCCTGGAGGTTTCCATCGCAACATTGCTGCAGATCTCTATCCCAGTGTTCCTGGAAGTCTTCCTCCCAGTGTCTTCGGGAATCTCCACCTCAGCATTCTTGGATGCCTCCATCTACCTCATCTCACCCCAGTCCTAGCCCAGCTATGCTGAGAGGGATTGGACTAGCCTCCGGGTCGACCTAGCAGGCTATATGGCATGGTGGCCAGGAGCGATAGGATTAGCACATAAAAGTCCAGGATATGCAGTTAAACTTGCATCTCAGATAAGCAATCCTAGAACATGGGCTGTATTTTCTATTCTAGTACAGTGCATAGTACATTGTAGACACTCAACAAACAAAAGAAAAGGTAGATGGTTGGATTTGCTCAGCTGCATGACCTTGAGCCCTTTTCCGTCTAACTTCCTCATTTTTAAAAGTGATAGAATTATTTCTATGCCTTTCAGCAGTTGTGAGGATTAAATGAAATAATCCCTAAAAAGTGATTGTCACAGTAGCAGGCACCCAGTAAGCCCACAGTGGTAGGGGGCTCTGTGGGTACCTATGAGTTGTGGCATACATATGCATATGTATATTTCTGCAGTTATCACTGCATAAGAGCAGGAAATTTACCTGGAAAACTTGGTGGTATTAGACTCAGAATGCTTGAGAAGGAGTGTGAGCCAGTTATAAAACTTAAAAAATAATGCAGCCCTCAGATTCCTTTTTGGGAGGGCTTGACCTAGCAAAATAGATTTAGATAGCAGGTATATATTTTAGAAATCTGGAATGGTTTAAACATATGATTGGTAGAAAAATATGAGTCTTTTTTTTCATATTAGCAGTAGGCATTGTAAAGCCATTTACTGGATGATTTCACTTTATACCAGTTTCTGAAAATTGAATTCAGTTAAAAATTCTTTGTGCTCTTTGCAAAAAGAAGTTCACTGTGCTTCAAAAGAAAAACCTTTCCATGGGTGATTGGGGTTGGGTAGTGCCAGAAGGTCCTTGCCTCTGGATTCATATATTTTCTGGACGAAGCCCTAAATTTCCAATTTTCAAGGAGCACATTATCTTTCAGGATATTTTAAAAGCATTAACACTCATATTCTGTTCTACCCAAAAATTAATAATGTTGGTGGGTGTTTTCAGTGATGAGAGACTCAGACATTGTCACTCTAGAAAATATGGTAAATACAGTAAAGCATAAAGAAAAAACACAATTCAGAAATACTTACAGTTAACCTTTTTAGTTTTTTTCTTTATAGTATTTGATTTCTATTGGTTTATACTATTGGGATAATATTTATGAATAATTTTCATATTTTTGCCCCAAAACCTACTTAAAGCAGTTCTCATTTTATTTATATATATATAAATGCATATGTATGTACTTATGTATAAATACATATATATACATATATAATGTAGTATAACATATATATATTCCAGAATGAAGGAATATTTGTGGTTTAGAGATATTTGAACAGGTAATTATGAATGTAATGATAGTAATAACCACAAAGTAGGCACAAGTGTAAGTTTCCAGAATTCGGGGTTGTAACAACACATGTAAGGAAGGGTGATTACATTTTAATTCTCCAAATGAATCTGATGGTCTTTAATGCCTCCAGTTCATTGTAAGGATGACAAGTGATTCTGTGCTAACTTTAAGCATCAGTCCAAATGGTGCCTGACTTGGTCTGTACCCAGTGTGGGGCATTTACAAACTAGCCATATTTTTTATAAAGCCTAAAGCTGTATACATCATCAAGGAAAAGAGATTCTCATCAAACATAAGAGGAGTTGATTTCAGCTTTTTTTTAAAATTTTTTTAGTACTTTTCTTCCTATAACTTGATTTCTGATGATCTCACCCTTCTCTGACAAGGTCAGTGTCATAGAAGCACATAAATTGAAGGGCACAGTGAGAACATTCACCCATAAGCTCTCACACGGTCCCCTTGTGGGCCACTTGCTCACGATGAAGGTGGTGAAATGGACCCAGTATTTGGGTCAGGGAATCATCATGTTTGACAACAAATATAATGATTTTTGTCCTTGGAAATGAAATTTTTTAATTCTATTAAAGTTGCATCACAAAATGGTAACATTATAAGCATATCAAGAATTAGGGGCATAGGGATGCCTGAGGTTCCTTGCACACCTGACGTGATGTGAGCACCAGCCCACTGTGCGCCTTGCATGGGCCTTGCATTGGATTATAACTAACAGATTATTTTCATTTATAGGAAGGTATTTCTCTACACTGTTTGTACAACACATAGGATGGCTTTATAGTCAGCATGCTGATGACCAAAAGCTAAGTCTAAAGCCTGAGTGCTTCCAAGGCGGAGCTTGGTGTTCCTAATGGTCGCAACAGACTCATTTTGAAAAACGTTAGTATATTTTTATGAACCATTCGTTTTACTCATGGTTTAAATCTACAAAACTAAAGATAAAAAGTAAAGATAAATTACTTCTGTTGTGTTGGAGCTGCATTTGCTTTAAGTATTCAAAGCGTCTATTCCCATAAGATCACATGAAATGAATGGGCAGGCTTTTGTTTCATTGGAATGATTTCCTTTTTTCAAAATGATTTTGTCCCTGGTTCTAAACAAAGGAAGCTACATTTTAGATTCATAGAAAAGTCATTTTAAGAACTCGACTAATATAATTTTCTTATTTTTGTGGTGATAATTCCTATTTTCATTTTCAAGTTTTACTTTAGAGCTAATCTGTTGGAAGTGGCATGCAATTAAAAGGAAACTGGAGATTTCTGTGAGATTTCTGCCTTTAGTAGCCACAACTTCTCTTTTCCAAGGTCTATATTTTAGTCGAGTTTGCGCATTAAAGGTAACTCCCACTGTGTGGCATGAAATCAGCAATTAGGAGTGTATCCAAAAAGCAGCAGAACCCCATTGTGCAAAGAAACCCCAGGTAATGGTGATGTTTATATTGTATTTACATTAATTACGACTTAGGAAAAGCAGCCGGTGATGAAAGGCAGGGCCGTGCTTTTCATTCTTGCTCTTCATTTTCACCCCTGCCCACCTGGAGGTGTTTTAAACCTATACTTTATGCTTTAAATATTTTCCTCTCTGTCCTTCTCTGTGTTGGCGCTCGATTCAGGTGTGTGTATTTCCCTCTTAAGATTCTCCTCTTTCTTCTCATATGCCTATTTGATTAATTGAGCTAATCTGTATTTAAAAAGGCTGTTCTTTGTCTGTTGACTTTGTTAAATTTTGTGCAGTATGCCTATTTGATTAATTAACTTAATCTGTGTTAAAAAGTCTGCTCTTTGTCTGCTGGCTTTCTTAAATTTTGTGCCATATTTGCCAAACATCAGTGTACCTAACTATCACCAGGAGCGTTTATTCAAAATTCAGCTTTCTCTGTTCCCTACTCCCATCCCCTCTGGTTCAGTGGCTGGAAGGGGGTCCTGGGGTGTGAGCTTTTAACAAACATGTGGTCTGCAGACACTCTTGTGCAAAAGACTTCTAACCATGTGTTCCTTTGGCTGATGTGAAAAACAAAATAATCTCTGCACTTTCTTCCCTGCTTGAGCAGGAAAGCAGATAAGCCTAGCAGTGTAGTTATTTATTTAGTTAGAAACATATATATATATATAGTCTTCTGTTTTCCAAATTACAAGAATGAGCCAACAAAGGAGTGTGATAAAAATGAACCAGCCTCTTTACTTTGAGTGTGTATGTGAGATACAGTATTTGAGTGCCGAGAGCTTTTTTCCTTGCTGGTCCCACTTGGGGCCCATCAGAATTTGTTAGTTCGGTTGTTACTCTTTCATGACTCTTCATTCATCAAATATTTATGGAACCTACTTTATGCCAGGAAGTATCTTAGGCACTGGGAAAACAAAGATGAAAACTTTATAGCTTAGTGTAAGGGTTGTCAAGCAAAGACCCAAGTTGGCCTTCTGTTTTTGTAAATAAAGTTTTATTGGAAACAGCCACACCCATTTATTTATATATTACCTATGACTGCTTTAGAGCTTTAGCTGCATAACTGAGTACTTGCCAATGAAACCACAAAGCGAAGTCTTTGCTCTCAGACCCTTAAAAGAAAATGCTTGCTGACTCCAGGACTTGTGAGCAGGTCAGCACAAGCAATTAAATTGTCCCAGGGAGGCCTGAGTTGTGGGCCGAGGAAACATCAAGAGTAAAAGAGCATGAGGGCCCTTGCGGGTGAAAAAGGTACACTCAGAATGGCTCTCCCAGTCGGGCCAGGGAGATATAGTAGGAGTCTGGAAATGTCTCCCTGCCAGAAGGACCACACCACATGGAGGTACCAGATCGTGATGTGATTTGACCGCACTTGTTGGTGGCTGAGAGGGAACTTGTTGTAGGTGAGGCAGAACTTTAGGTGAGGTCAGGGCGTGGAGGAGCGTGGACTTTCCCTCCAGACCTGTGATTTTGATTCCAGCGACGTGAGAGTTATTTGACAGGCCTTTAAAGAAAGCAGATGCCCAGGCTTCTCTTCAGATCATTTGAATTAGATTTTCTGGAAGCAATGTTGGAATCTTTGTTTTCACGAGCTCTTTTTGCTTTCTGTTTTTATTTTTCCTTTTAAAATTTTATTGTATTTTTTTCTATTATTGTTTATCACCCTGTGCCCTCTTGTACCTCCATCCATCCCCCTTCCCTTCCACAATCACCATGCTGTTCTTTGTATTCATGAGTTCTCTCTCTTTTTTTCTTTTTTGCTGGATACTAACCCCCTGCCAATCCCCCAGCCCATCCCCCAGAGGTGTCAGCCTGCTTCCTCCAACAAGCTCTTGATGACGCAGCTGGCCTGGCAAATGTGTGAACCTCTCCCAGGGTCCTCAGTTGCTCAGGAGACATCTAAGCCTATTAGATGCTCAGATTTACATTAGGAAGGTGCTTTTGACATATTATGGGCAGAATGTGCTAGAGTTTGGAGAATTTGGAGGTAGGGACAGCAGTTGAAGGGGCTGTGGATCAGGTGACAGTAGAGAGAACTTGAACTTAGCGATAGTGGAAATGGAGAGAAGTGAGATTTGAGACCTATTTCAAAGCTGGTTTTGACAGTGATTGGTGGCAAATAGAATGGAGGACTGAGGGCAAGGGCCAAAGGGGAGATCTGACTCCAAAGTGAGATTTGGAAGTTTGGCCCATGATGGCACTAGCAGGGGTATGAGCACATGGGCGATGAGCTGTAATGCTTTGAATATTTGAAGAAACATTTAAAAGAAATCACAAATACCATATGATCTCACCTTTAACAGGAACCTAAACAACAAAACAAACAAGCAAGCAAAATATAACCAAAGACACTGAATAGAGAACAGGCAGACAGGGATCAGAGGGAAGAGGGGAGGGAATTTCAGGGGGAAAGGGGAAGGATTCACAAGAACAAGTATAAGGACACATGGACAAAAATTAACAGGGGTGGAAATGGGAGGGAGGTGGGGAGCACTGTGGGGGGTGGGCTGGGATGGGAGAAATAGAAAACTGTACTTGAACAATAATTAAATAAAAAAGAAACCCTTAGATTTCACTGGTTCTAGAGAAAACCCAGAAAAATAATTGCATATGGTGATAATTTGAGCAGTGAGTATTTCTAGGAAAACAGAAGTTAAAAGAATTATAGGGTAATTCTCTTGTTTTTTTTAAAAATGAAAAATTGTCTCTATTCACTGAAAAATGGAAAGAAACGGATTGAATACCCAATGGACATATAAAAGAACAGAAGTTACCAGTTAAATTTAGAGCAATAAGTCACCATCTGTAATCCTCAAAGCACTTAGAGATTTGCAAGTAGCATTTAGAGCATAGTGACATTTAAATTATCCGTGTGGTTAACAATATTGATTAATAACTTTGTCCATAAATATGCTTATGGGAAAAGGTTTTTCTGATTGTATATCTCTGAAATTTGCTAACAGCATTGGTCTTCATCATAGCATGCCACTAAAAATTTATCTTTGTTATTTTGTTCTACTTGCCAAAGACCAAGAGGCTGTCCGTGTACTCTGTGAATTTTAATCTTGGTATTGAAACATACCAGAGTGCTATTAAGACTGTTTGATCTTGGTTTTGATGTATTCTTTGAAACTTGTTTCTAATAGCCAGGACTTATGAAGGGTTTGAAATAGGCTTTTTGAGAATGAGACAAAGAATGAAATGAGCCAATACAATTCTGGGAGAGGGATTATTGAACACATATGGTAAAAACAGCAATAATAAAATAAAAATTATTTTAAAGATTTCATACCACAAAGTATATGTATTTATTATTTCGGGAGAAGGTTCAAAAAAAGTTGGACTAAGAAGGTAGCTTGTAACATGTCCATATACATTTGTCTTCATATTTAAAACTATATTAGCAAAGGGGAAAAAAATCAGCATTCAGAGCTTTGATCTAAATGAAACACAACTATTTAAGTATTTTGATATATATTTGGAATAGTTTGGTAATTAAAAAATTTAATTAAGCTTCCACAAACTGTGGAAAACACACAGAGGAGATCATTTTGGAAATGTCTATACCCACAGGAAAATCACAGGCTTCTAGAAGTTGTTTGGAGTCAACCAGCAAAATGAAAGTCTTAGGAATAACAACTATAGATAGATGTGTGAAACGATTTAGATGATGGAGTAAAATCTTTATGTTCTCCTTTAGAAACTATTATATTTATTCACTTATTTAAATATTTTTAGTTATTTATTTTTAGAGGGAAAGGGAGGGAGAAAGAGAGGGAGAGAAGCATCAGTGTTTGGTTGCCTCTCACACACCCTCTACTGGAGACCTGGCTCACAATTCAGGCATGTGTTCTGACTGGGAATCGAACCAGCTACCCTTTGCTTCACAGGCTGGGACTCAATCCACTGACCCACACTGGCCAGGGTAAATCTTTATGTTCTTTTTTTTTTTTTTTTTTGTAATTAATATATGGTTGCTTCTTTTGTGTCCCCTGCTGGGAACTGGCCCCTGCTGGGAACTTGCCTACAACCCAGGCATGTGCCCTGACTGGGAATCGAATTGCGATCTTTTGGTTCACTGGGAATCGAACCGTGCTCAATCCACTGGCCTACATCAGCCAGGGCTCTTTATGTTCTTTAAAGCTACACATATGATTATTATATTAAATGTTTACATTTACGCAATTCATTTTTTTAAAATCATATTGTGTTTTAAAGGATATAGTTACTATAATACTTTTCATTAGCTGCAAAGTTAAAAGCTTATATTTTCATCTTTGAGTCTGTCAATGCCATTGAAAATTTGGGTATCATGCAAGATGTCATTATTTCAAATTCTGTGTCAGTTGGATATCAGGAATGTTTAAGGTAGAATCTGGAAGTGAAAAGAAATGGAGAAGTTGACGCTGACAGAGGCAGGTACAGATGAGACCAGCTTTTCAGTTGCTGTTGGCTCTCAGATTTACCCCCATGGTCACGGTTTTTATAGTGTGTGTTTGTCTTCAGGTTGTTTCATCATCAACCGTGGTCTAAACTTTGACCTAAGTTTCAATCATCATTCAAAACATTTTCTTAGAGATTTACTTGCTTTCTGTCTTCATATTCTCTTTGTGCAAAATGTGTATCTGTCTTAATTATTTGGTCGCCTGCTCCTTTTTCTTAAGAAAGCTTTTAAGCTACCTGTTCAGTAAGAACTTGGAACTTTTTCTTTGATTTTATAGCTATATTCATCAGAGACCAATTGAGTTATTCTAAGAGAATGTCATTTTTAAAACACCTGTGTCTTTCATAATTAATGGAGGTCAGAATTAAGTTTTATAGTGTCTCTAGATAAAAGGAGTCATTTAGTTAATATGCTCGTGATGGCTCAACCTTTTCTTTAATGCCAGCTGAATTTTATTACTTTACATGAGGATACAAATGAACTTCGTCTATTAAAGTCCGTACCACTCCCTCAGAGAATATATTGTTGTGCTTAGTGATTTGTTGCTAATAGGCCTCTGGGGATGGGACACAGGGATGAGTTATTCAGATATATAGTCAATAAGAAATAAACTCCAGTGAAGAGGGTGGACGTGTACTCAGATGTCTAGTGAGTAAGGGATGAATGGGCTTCAAAACTGTCAGTTTGTGTCTGCCAAATGTAATGGCTCTGTGATCTGAATTATTCAGTCTGTTGGATCTGTGAATTACTCATATATTAGCACTCCGGAAAGTAATATGCTTATTACATTTGAATGGGCAATGTCAAATTTTATTCGAGAACATTGAAGAGAGAACTAGGTCTGTACCAGGGAAAGAAAAGCTCATACTTCTATTTACTAGAGCCATTAAAGTGAATCTTGAGAGCATGGTAAACCCTTGTTTGTACTTCTATAAGGAGAGGGGACATGGAAGCAGAGAGAAGCTCCCCTAAGCTGTACAACTACTACACTTGTGCACCACTGCTTTTCTCCCTAAACAATGGTAATATTCCTCTTTACTACCTATCTACACCTAGGGTGTTATAGAGATTAATGGACCACTCAGATGCTTTGGGTTGCTCAAAACATTGTCCTGCTGGGGAAACTGACCCAATATGAGACATTTGGTTAGCGTTCCTTGTTGGCAGGGACTCAGAAGCATTACTTCTTTCACATTGGAAAGGTTGGCAGCCTTTCCTTTGAACCTCACATATAGGGTTTTCCCTCCTCTGTGAGCTCACAGTCACGAGATAAAGAGGTTGCCTCTTCTGTAATGCCCCAGACAGCCGCCACTTACGGGGGTGGCCATAGATCTTACTTTAGTGTGGAAGTGACCCACTTATGGTTATGTCAATTTTTTAATTCCATTTAGAAGATTTCCTTTCTTTTTGTAACCTATAACTCCATAGATCGTTGACCTAAATGATAATGGATCAAGTTGTATGGGGAGATTTCAGGTCCCTCATCTTGCTAGCTGGATTAGAATTTTTCCAACAGCAAAAATGCACTTGGAGTTGTACTTGGAGGTAGATAGTTTGAGGAAAGAGGTTTGAGAATAGTAGAATCCACACTGTGTTTTGTCAGATTCTTAGGTTCTAATGAGGGGACTAGGAAATTCCACAAATATTTTATTTTTACTTCATCTTTTAAAATATTTTTTAAATCGCTGAAAATCTTGACAGATAAAGTGAATGCTGAAATGTATCGTATTACATATTTCTAATAGGGAAAAGTTCAGCAAGTCATTCAGTTGTTTCCTTGAGGTTTGTGTAGACCACGGTCATGTACTGAACACATATTTGAAAACACCTACCAATTCTTTGTCTCCAAAGTCAAACAAATTTTAAAAAGCAACAAAAATGTAACAAACCAACTGACATAAAAATAGACCTTGAATCTTTGTTGAGGCTATGCAAGTGTATAGATCTGATCATTCTGATTTTAAAATTTTCAAATCATCATAGTCAACAAACTTTACGATGGACATATTATAGGTAAATACTTACTGAATAAATTTTTATTAGTAAAGAATTGTATTTTAAATGCTGACATTTCAGATTAGTTAAAATGTGTTATTCATTGGCAAAAACTAAAATAATGTGCTTGAAAGGTATATTTTCAGGAATTTATTGAAAAAATATGATAAATCTTTTGAAGTCTTTCATGATATGGTCACATGTTCCTCAAACTGTGTTGGTCATTTCATATATGTAAAAATGGTCAAGGTTTTGCAGAAATTTGTGTTATTTAAATATGCAGACAGATAACATAGTTTCTCATTTCATAAATGAAGAAAATTGAGCACTCTTAAAATAAGTCAGTTTCAGGAAGAATTTATGAGAAATAGGAGGAAGAAAGGAAGTACTGTCTCATCAGCCAGACCAGCAGGATGAGTATGTTCTCTTAATGGGCAGTCACATACATGTTACGGTCAGATCACAGTCCCAAAGGCCAGAATCAATTACCTAGAATCAAAAGGTTGTCATTAGCAGTGCTAAACCATGGGTCTTCTCAAAATGATTTGTAAATGTGGACTGGACAATGAAGGCATGGAATAATTGTACTTGAAGAGCTATTGCTGTGTGTGTGTGTGTGTGTGTGTGTGTGTGTGTGTGTGTTTACTGCCAGTGAAATTAGGAAGGGGGCATTGGATGCCTGATTGGTAAAGCCACGTAACACAATAGACAAGGAGGGAGGCTGGTTTCTAATCCTGGTTTCAGGATTTTCTCTGAATCCTAGTAATCTTGGATAAATCACATTGTACATCTTAATTTGAAAAAAGGTTTTCTACCTACAAATTGAGTGGCATATACCCCCTGGAATTCGAATGCCAATCCAGCTCTGGAATTCTTGGACTCTATTATTTTTATAGATAAAAAATTTGAAGGTGGGTTAAAAAAATCAACAACTTGCATCTTGTAACCCCGAGTGTACCAAAGAAACAGTTCAAATCTTTGGTGCTCCTCCTCATCAAGATGGCAGTGGAGGTGGTGGCAGCAGTGATAATATCTGATAATTACTGTGCTGTTTTCTGTAGGAAGCATGCTCCTCCTCTCTGCCCCTCCCATCCACCTATTTAACACCCCTACCATACCGAGTGGTTGCTGAGAAGATGCTGTTGAGGGCACCATACTGAGGTGTTTGGTGAATGCAGAGTAAACAGTTAAAATCCACTGGTGATGGCTGGTAGGGAGGGGTGGTGGAACCTTTTACAGACAACTGGGGCCTGAAGGGCAGGGAAAGAATCGTCAGCAGAGGTAAAATTGCTTGGGAGATGAGATGTAGCATGTTTGTCATAAAAAATCAGTGTCTTCCTATCTTAGTCCATTTGGGCTGCAGTAACAAAATACCACAGACTGGTAGCTTATAAACAACAGGGACCTTCTCATAGGTCTGGAAGCTAAAAGTCCCAGGTCAGGGTGGCAGCATGGCTGGGTTTCGATGAGGGCCCTCTTCCAGGTTGCAGATGGCCAGCCTCTAGCTTTGTGTTCTCACATGGTGGAGGGGATTAGGGATCTCTCTGGAGCCTCTTTTATGAGGGTAATAATCCCGTCCATGAGGGATCAAAACCCCTCTCAGAGGCCCCACCTCCTAATACCATCCATCTCCTTTGGGGGTTAGGATTTTTAACATGAATTTTGGGAAAACTCAAATATTCAGTATGTCGTACTTACCCCACAGAAAACAGCTGGAAACTGGACCCAGGGGTTTCAGAGAATGATCTCTGTTCCTCCTGCAAGCCTCTCCCCCAGGAGAGAGGACTTCAAATGCTTCTCTTCAGTGGTCCCACCTAGAGGTCTGCAGAACATCAGGGACACCACCATCTTCTCACCTCAATGCTGTGAAAGCACTTTCAGCTCTTCCTGTGCACGTGGGAGCTGCCTTTCTCGAAAGTTCCCAGTGCTAGATACTCTGGTGTGGGATGCACATATGTATGTGTGTGGGTGGGGGGGCGTGTGGTGGGTGGAGTGGGGGAGGCACAGGATGGCCGTGTAATATCATCAAAGCCCTCAGGTAATTTACTAATTAAAAATATGAGCATTTAAAAAAAATCAAGAATATTTACAGAGCCAGAGAGTTGGAAAGAGCATGATAACAGGGTTCTAGAATCAAGACAATAAAAACAACGTCTTTTTTTCCCCCAAAATTCAGCCATGGAGAATATACTGAGAATTTCATTGTGTCTGGAAATTTTAGTATTTCTTATGAACTGTCTAGTAGTAGCTGTATTGGTTGCATTTTTACAAGTGTCAGAGACAGGGGTCTTAGTAGGTTGTCTTTTTTTTTTTTTTTGGTGTGGGGGAGGGATTTAAATCTTACAACCACCTCAGGGGGGGAGTTATGACTTTGCTCCATTCCACAAATGAGAAGACTGAGGCATAAAGTGCTGAAGCTTTCTTCCTGAGCTTTTATAAAGTGATAGAGCTTTGGCTTTTGCACAAATAATCTGAACCACTAGGTGTCCTGTAACAGAGGGGCAGTGACCACTGGCAGCTCTCTACAGCCAGGAGGCCACTTATAAACCCAGCCTGAGAGTCAGGAGCCACTGGCCTGCCTTGTGGCCAGTAATTACTTTTGGAGCCACTTGTGTGCTCCTCACCTGAAAGACTTATCTCACTGTGTGTGCACAGATTTCTAATTTCTCTTAGGGGAGCCCTGCTGGCCTTTATTTTACATCAGGTGAAATCTTGGCAACTCTTCAAATGCAGGCTAACCTCTAGGGAAGCTTACCTAGCGAGGGACCTTGCTAGGTATTCCATACGAGCACAGAATTCACATGCTTCCCTCACAGGAAGATGTTTCTGTTGGAAACCTTGCCTCTGCATGGTGCCCGACTAAATAAAAATAGACTCTGCTACTTCCTTGAAGGCCTCCTTAATCTGGTTCTTCATTACAGGCTGGGACTCACCTGTAATAAAGAGAGGGGAAGTTTCCCCCAGATGGCTATGTGGTAAGGTGCCATGTGCCAGCCATGCTTCTGGGGCTATTTTCAGAGATTAATTTGCAGGGACACAAAGAACGTGGCAAAGAAACTATTACAGTGGTTGGGGGAGGCAACTTTCGCTGACTGCCAGATGGCAGTGCCCCCATGGTGGGGGACAAATTATGAGAAGTCTGAGTACCCCAGGTTGGTCCTTGAGATGCCTGAGACCACCCTGAAAGGGAGCAGCGTCTCGTTTCTTCCTCCAGCAGTGTGGGTGCTGCTGGATGTCAACTGCCCTGTTGCTTTGTTCTCCCCATGCCTATGCACACCAGAGGCATGGCTGTTCATCCTCTACGCTATGCCCTTGGCCTCCCTGGACAGTTACTTGTTACTTCTACTGGGATAGCCTCTGCTTCTGACGTCTACCTGCCTCCCCATGTAGTTAAAATGATCTACCTTGTTTCTTACTGGTGCTGGATAATTTTTGATTTTTTTTTTTTAAAGATTCAACCTTGGACCGGCCCCTTACGACATAGCCTTAGCTTCACAGGGACTCCTTCCCACTGTCCTGCATCCTCGGGGTCTGCTTTCCATTGCTATCTGCCAGTTTTCCCTGCCTCTGCTCCTGTGCTCTGTTCCTCATGTGCATGAAGTTCCTTTTCAATTTGAGTTAGAAGCCAAAGCATCTCACATGAGGGAGGCCCATCTGTTCTTTCTAAAAGCCACGGTAATAGGGTCCAAAGCCTCATGTGGCCGATACCTATGGCTTTTTCTCTCGGTGCTCTACTGACCTTGATTGTATATTGCACTGTTCTGTTCTTCCCCTTCACTGTTGAAAGCTGATAGTTTCCTTCCCTCTGATTTTTTTCCACACTTGACACACAGGCAGGGCTGACTCTTTCGAGTCCTTGATGGCAGAAAAGATCCTGCTTTTAAACTTATGATACACTAAATCCATCTGACAAGACAGAGCACTCTAATACTTAGACCATTGTTGAACTCAAAACCTGGACATGTTTTAATTATAAAACTGGGTGGGTTAGATTACCTGTAAAAATGATATATGAAGAATGGTTTTATATCATCTCACTTAAATTTACTTTCAGAATAGGATACCCATGTCCTTTTGTCCATTCACATAGATCAAGAGAGCCAATTAATAATGTAGATTTACCTGAGTCTCACACATGCACATACATGGGCCGACACACACCTTGTTCCTTAACTCTGTTGCCCATCTGGAATGTGTGTCTGTTGAATTATCAAATGCCATTTTGAACTCTGAGGTCTCAGGAAAATTGTGCTACATACAGTCTTAGCAGCAGGATGCTTTGGAAGCCAAAAGTCATTGTTTTTCCTTTGTTCTCATGATTTGTATGAACTGTAATTTTTTGATCTACTAAAAGTAAACCTGTTCTCTTTTTGTATTTTGTAGAAACTACCTCTTCAGGTTACAGCTTGAGGATTTGTCTCTGATCCAGGTAGGTGCAATTTATTTTTTTTCAAGCTTTCATTTTCCATTCAAATTAGCTCACTGTTTGAGGGAATGAAGACAGATGCACAGAAAGGTACTAATTAGGCTGCTCCAGCGATTCATTGCATCAGTGGGTCAGGCCTCAGGACTCTTGGCTGCCCTACTTGAGATGAGTCATCACCCACTTACCTCCATGCTTGGCCCTTTTCTCCCTCTGTGCAGCCCCAATTCCTTTCATGGGCCTCATCTGACTTTCTCTGCCGCAAGTGATAGATAATTCAAAGGACACTTCCTCAGTGTCTGGGAGCATCCTTTTCTGTCCTAGTTAGAATAGTCATTGATTATTTATCTTGATGCTATTAGCTATCATATTCTTGTAAAAGCCAACCCCCTTAGAAAGTCATTGTTTCTTCTTTATAATTTATAATTAAGTAAACATAAATATGTGTTAAAAACTATATACAGCAAAGAATAAGTGATGATAGAGAAAAATGCGATTTCCTTATGTCTGTGTTTATTGTTTGGAGAAGGAGCCTGGTACTCTCATGTGTGAGTGGCGTATTTATTTTGTTGGTGGATCTGAAACATAAAGGCCCACATTGCCCTCTAGTCTTTTGCCAGGGTCTGATAAGGGTGCCCTTGGAGAAGGAGAGGGTTATGGCAAAAATATCTCCTTCACCAGGGTTCTAGAGCTCCCTGTAACACATGCCAGAATCCTGGGCCTGTGTCACTTGGAATTCAATTGCTTTTAATGCCACCCTTTTAATGTCCTTGAGTTCTAAGAAGTGATTGGAGAGTTTATATTCTTCTGTGATGCTGGTGTTTATGAACATTTTGAAAACTTTGGAGCTGGAGCTTCATATTAGATCTCTGATTCCCCAGGGCCTTAAAATAAGCCAGTCCCACCAGCAAAGCCAGTATTTGTAAAAAGCAGGGTCTTTGAAGATGAGGAGACCTGGTGGGTTTCCTCATTTGTGAAGTGGCCACAAGCACTGTCTTTCCCAGAGTGTCACTGGTAAAATAAATACAGTAAGGCCTGCACAAGAGATAAGACGCAGTGCTTCCTGAACAAGTGGTAATTGCTTATGCTTTTAAAATGGAATAATAATAATAAATAATATATTATTATCCAAATTGTTTCATCACACCGGGCAATGAATTGTCTTTCTACTGAAATTTAGTATATAACTAAAGTCTTTAAATGAATTGATTGGTTAGTAAAATTTTAATGCATTAATAATGACTCAGAATGATCAGCAGTTTAGTCAAAATATCATTTTAAAACTGATTTTTAAGCAACATTTTATAAAAATATAGGCCTTTCATTAGATAGGAATGCTGTATTATGCTCATTGTGATTCTCATGATAAAATATATTATCTGGCATATTAAAAAAGTAGAATGTAGGTATGTGCATGTACAGGCACATTCACTGATTTCCTAGCTCTCTTGGTTTAGAGGGTCTAGAAAGCAGCTATGAGCACACTTAATACACAGTGTTAGCTTTCTAAATTTCATTCTCCACCCGGACAGACCAAGGCTTCTTATAAAAGTAGCTGATTCTAGGGCCTGAGTAATAAAAGTGCCAGCTAAACCTGGAAAAGTTGGTTGTTTCCCAAACTAAGGAAGTATTCACAGAACAATGAGGGCATGATGAAAGCAGCTAGGAGTCAAGTTGAAAGGGGCACACTGAAGAAATCTGGGACAATTTGATTGTTAAAGTTAAAGTAAATAATGATGGTATCAGGTTATAACACATTGAATAAACTAAGAATTCATGAGTATATACTAACAAAAAATGAATAAACAATTGAGGCAGAAGGGACTGATCTTCCTTACTGTAGAATGCCAAAATCAATGCTGATATTTATGGGTGAGAGTTTCATGATAACCAAGGTATTTATGTATTCTCAGAGTATTTACCTATAAAATACTTATTAATTGTAAGAGGGAAACTGTGACTTGATGGTGGAAGGACCTGGTCAGTTTCCCCATAACCACTAGGTTGGATGCACCTGCACTGGCAACGGCGCAGGGAGCAACTGTGAGCCTCCTGACTCAATGTGCTGAGAAAGACGCAGGAAGATTTCCATAGTCTTCCAGCCAAGAACTGTAACCAAGTTCACCACGAGAAACCAGCACACAAACCAAAAATGAGGGGCATTCTATACAAGACTTGCTTCTCATTTTCAAAAATCACCAACTCATTAAAGATATGAAAAGAATGAAGATGTGTTTCATCAAAGAAGAGGAAAAATAGGCATGACTATCAAATGAAACCCTTGCATCTTAGAACAGAAAAAAAGAATGTTTGTGCTGTATTGGGACAACTGGCAAAATTTTAAGGTCTGTAGATAAAAGAGTAGAAATATATTAATACTGATTTACTGATTTTTATGCCTGTCATATGGTTATATAGGAGAATGTTCTTGTTCTTTGGAAAAAACATACCATGATAAGTAGGGGTAAAGAGTATCATTTCTGCAACTTATTCTGAAATGATTTGAAAAACTCCAATATGTGTATGTGTGATACTATATACATGTAATGCACATACAGTCATGCAGAAAGAATAATAATGCAAATGTGATGAAAAGTTAATAGGGACTGGTTCAAAATAACATTGAAATGTAAACTGTAACTGAAAAATAAGTTAATAAGGGAAATCTAAAAGTATGGGTGAATAGTTTCTGAGAGCCCATTGCACTTTTCTTGCAGCTTTTCTTGGTGTTACTTCAAAATAAATAGATACAAAAACTTGGGAGAGGCATTGGTCATGAGCCCATGTGTGATACTGTTGTGTGGGAAGGGAGACGGAGTTTCTCATCCTTGTTTCCCACTGTCCTCACTGCCTGTGGTGCTAGTCAGGATTAGGTGATGGGTGGAACTGAATAGTTAGTGGTGGGAAAACCATCAGCCTCACCTTTCACTGAGAGATCATAGTCTGTGACATAGAGCAAAGCAAGACGCCAGGGGCTTTCTGAATGGTGGCCTTGACAACAGAGTCCTCATATCAGATGGCACTGCACAGCCCTCGTCACATTGGTGCGCAAGGCACGAATCTCCTCTCACATTCTTGGTTGTGTATGATGCTTGGTAACCTACTGCTCACTCAGTGTGGAGAGAGATAAAGCTGGCAGTTCTTCCCATCAGACTTTTTTTCTTTTTACATGTCTCTGATAAAGTTTCTGCATCAAAACTATTGATTTCTGTGAATATTTTATTTTAATTTACAAGACTCTTTCCAAAGAAGAGGAGGCACACTGATGCAGAAAGGGCTGCACTGGTGTTGGACACAGCTCTGTCCAGAGCATGATATGAGCCTCCTTGGTAATTTAAGATTATCTGTGGTAGTCACACTGAAACAAGTACAAAGATACAGAAGAAATTATTTTTAATAATAGGTTTTACCTGACTCATAGCAAAATGATCATTCCAACATGCATCCATTATATTATAAGAAATTGAGATATTATGTTCCTTTTTTTTGTATTAAGTCTTTAAACTCTGGTGTGTGTTTACTCTCAGAGCATATTCCTATTCTGACTAAGCAGCATTTGAAAGCTAAGTGGGGCTGAGCATGACCCAGTTGGACAGTGGAGTTCTAGGTCATGGGTGACAGAAGCATGTCAGTTTTGGACACCTTCAGTTATATTATAGAAGTGTTATTGTCTGCCAGGGAGCACCTGGATTGATCTGGATGTCTCAGGCTAATACTGTTCTTCTTCCCTGTCTCTCCAAAGATAGAGCGTTTTTTAAAATATGAGAAAATGAAGAAACTGAGTCCAGTGAGAACAAGCCATGTGCAAAAAAATGGGGAGCATCAAACTTGAGAGTCCACGATAGATATTTTTTAATGCCAGACAAGCTTTATTTGATCTTGCCCCCCTCTCTTCTCAACAGCAGGGTCCATTTCCTGGTGGCAGCTTGCCTTGCCCCCATCTCTCCCCATCACCCCCACCTCCTTGGGACACTTCCACCTTGTCCGTAAGCTGCTTATAGCTTCCCAAATGGGAGGTTATTGCCCAGCTTTAAGAGTTCGCTCTGGCTGTCCTCTCTCCCAGAAACACTGTTACCCTGTCATCTTCTCAATCTAGAAAAAGATGGCCCCTCCCGAGTCTCACTTTAGCCATCTGTTCCTTGTAACCAATCCTGAGACTCTTTGGGCCAATGATCCTCTGATGCATTTTATAGCCTCAGAGTCTTTATTTCTGACTAGAACCGATTGCCTCACATTGAAATTTGCAGTGTGTGCTGTGAGGAGCCCTGTATTTCTCTTTGTCTCCTCAGTATTAGATTAGAGCAGAGCATTAGATTAGGTTACTTGGCAGGTGGTAGACTCAAATGTCTGTGAACATTTTCATCCCTTGATCTTTAGTAACACATTCACTCTTTTTTTAAACTTACCATTAGCTGAGTGTGGGTAAACTTGACATTCATGTCCCTAACATGAAGGAAAGGAAAGGAATGCAGCCTAGATATTAGAGCAATGAGAAATACTTGCTGTGATAGGCACCCTACTGTGCACACTCGAACCCCAAAGGATGATTCTAGAACAACAGAGGTAATTCCCAGCTCTGATCTCACTCACCTGTCTGCTCAATACTGCTCTGCACTTTTCCTTTTCTCCCAATTCTTCTCCCATCTTGACGCTGTTTTAGGATCAGTCCTGAGAAGGCAAGTATTGAATAATGTTTTTTTGAACTTAATTTAGTGATTTCCACACAATTCCAGAGGCCTTCCACCCTGTCAGTGTCCTCCAAATTCAACGTGCTGCTCACATCGAGTGGCCAGCATGGTTCTTGGCCACGGCGAGTACCTCTTAGTGTGTCTTTTCCTCTCCCTGTCCTCAGGTCACAGTGGTCCCCACATGGCAACTTGGTTATCCCCAAATCTGTTGTTTAGTGAGGGCAGAAGAGGGGGGTTCCAGCTCTTATTTCTGCCAGAGTGGTGAGGGAAGGATGGGAGGTGAGCTGCTGGTGTAACAACAGGAGTCACGCTGTCCTTTCATAGCTGGGCATGCCTGCGGTTCAGGGTGTGGAACCCACTGGTGAGACCAGTGGGCTTCTGTGGGGCGGCTCCAGAATGGGAAAACTCACTGCGAGCCAGATGTTGTCAACAGAACCCAAATCAGAAGTCTTGTTGTCTTTGCCTCCCTAGTCAAGTTGAGACCTTGCTAGCAGAGTTTCTAAGGCAGTGAAGATCTGAGCAAGGATTAGGTTCCCACACGATTACTGCTCTGAGTATGCATTATCCATTTGAGTTAGATCTCTTGGCATCACACAGGAATATTCACATATGAATATATCACAAGGTAAAATGGCTATCTTTGGAACATGTACTATGCTTTTCATTTTATCAACAGCCGCCATACTTTAATGTATTAAAGTGAGAGACCAAGAGTTGCTTTTAATTTACAGAAATAAAGCCTGGATTGCATCACCACCTAGAGTATCGAATATTAATGTGCTATCATTTATGAGGCGCCTTTCCACTCGGAGGCTGTGATAAATTCCCTCAGATCTCACCGCGTGCTGAAATGTAGCCGTTACGTCTTGAAAACCAATCATTTTCAGGCATCGTAATAGAAGATGTGGCAGGTTACCAGTATGTGTCTCTCCTACTTGTCATAATAACACATTCAGCTCTTCAGTATCACTTCTCTCCTTGCCTTGATCACAGTGGTTATTTTGCAAGAACAAAGCTTTCTGAAAAATATAAAAATACAGCTGGTCTCCAGACTCATTCACATTCGTCCATCTGGGATCGTCCCCTGGATGGCCCGACAAACACGCTCCTTGAACAGCCTCCTAAGAACACAAAGGGACTGCAGCTCATTTAACCTCGCTATCTTTCTAGCATTCTTTGGGGAAATAGCTCAAAATCCATTTTTATATTGTTTTGTTACTGAGGGAAAAGGAATTCACAGCCTGTCTCTCACTTACGACTGCAGGGGTAAGCATAAAAATTGAAATCTATGTTCCAATTTGCCACCTGCCTCTCTAGCACTTCTAAATTGAAAACTGTTAAATCTCTGGCTACCTGGTCAATATCAGAAGTCTCTGGAAAGTTAAGATAGGTGTTAACTCTGTTTCCTGTATATTTGGGTTTGGGGAATTGAGTTGCAATTTCTAAACCAGTGTTTCTCAACTGGGTGCTGTTCAACACACTGGAAACATCTGGTCGTCCCCACAGGCAGGGCAGACTGCTACCGGCACCTGATGGGCAGGGACCAGGGTGTGGGGGGCACTGCTAACAACCCCGCAGTGCACAGGGAAGCCCCTCCACGCTCAACCACGAATGTCCTGGCTCTGAATGTGAACAGTGTCAGGTGCAGCGACTCTGTGGGAGTTGATTGCAACCTCAGTTTCCATATATTTGAAGAAGACACTTTGCCTATTACTTGATTAAATTTATAAGGTATTTCATGTGCTTAGGGAATTTTCCTCTTTAGATTTATTCATACATTTAACCAAATGCATGTATAAAACCTTAGCGGCAATTTTTAAAGAAACTGCTGGGAGACTTGAGTTTAAATTTCTTGCTTTTATTAATATGAAATTAAATTTAAAATTAATTGAGTGAATTTATAATACTAATACTTTCTTTAATGGGTCATAACAATACAATATTATCCTCCTCTCTTGGAATTTATCTGTAAAATTTAAACAATAATATATTAACTAATAATTTAGAATATTTAAATTAGATAATCACATTAATTCATTTAAAAATCAAGTTTTATATTTATATTGAACAAGAGGAGACCGGTCTCCCCTGTAGTCCACAAAAACCATGATTATAAATTTTATTTATTTTCTGCCTTTATCAAATATATTCTTAAACTCATAGTGTAGAAGCAGAAGGAATCTTAGAAGCAATCTTTATTAAAACCACTTAAGTGTTTTAATAAGATCACATACCTGCAAACTAAGGTGTGTATCTCAGTTAAAATTTTACTGAAACCCAGCCATGCTCTTTCATTTGCATATTGCTCTCTGGTGACCATAGTTAATAACATTTACTGGGACACAGACTCATCCATTCCTGTAGTGTTGGCTGTGACTTCTACATCAGCAGGGCTGACCAGTTGTAACAGAGACTGACCCACAAAGCCAAGAATATTTCCTTTTTGCTCCTTTAAGGACAAGCGTATCGTCTCTCATGGGACCTACTGCACGCAAGTTCTCAGTGAGTGTATCCTGGGTAGAGGAGAGAACTCAGTATTAATGCAGTGCGATTCTTTGTTTTTGGTTGTGCTTTTCTCAGACAATGTCAGGCTGATGCGTTTGTTTTGACTCCCTGTGCAATAATTTCACGGTTTATGCTAGGCCGAGGCCCATGGGTTGGAATCCTAAGATAGTGGAATGATTTGTCCCCGTACTCATTTCTTATATTCACTCCCTTGGTGAAAATTCCCTGTCAAGAGCTGTTTTATCTACCCATTCATTCAACACCTACTTTCCTTTTCTCTTAACTTGGAGGATTTAAAGTTGCTCAGGTATATTTTATACAGATGAAGACTAAGACTTTACTAATATCAGAGCCCATTCATCAAGTTGAGTTGACTGCTGTTAACAGAGCCCTGTGCTCTCAGTGGCTAGCCATGCAGACAAAGCCTTAGTCCTCAGTTTTGTGAGAGTGCAGTGTGGAAGGGCTGGGTTGTGTTCCGTGCTGCCATGGAGGGATCCAGGATGCTCTTTTTTATGGTCCCTCCATCCTCAGCCCACGCGGCAGGGAGAGCATGGATGGAGGAGTTGAGGATCCTGCAGAGGCGCTCTATATGGGCCATGCCTGGGTGTGGCACACCTCCCTTCTCCCCAAATTCCAGTGGCCATAACTTAGTCACATGGCCTCAACCACATGCAAGGGGGCTGGGAATTATAGTTTTTCTGTGTACCCAGGAAAAGGCAAACAGCTTTGACGTTTAGATATTGGAAGGTATTAGCATTTTGTCCCAGACCGCATTAGGAAAAACAAGACTAGCCCCTAGGGATGCACTTAACTGTTCCCTGTCTTCTCCCAACACCCCATTCCAGCCATTCTGATTTCCTCCACATACAAACAGATTTATTCATGCTTCCAACATTTCTGTAAGTAACAAAGTGGGGATACTTTGAACAAACCACTTAACCTCTTCGGACCTCAATTTTCTCCATGATGTGTTTTGGAGAGGAGAGTCCGGAGTTATCCCCGAGGACCCTTTCAGCATTAAAATCTTAATGTGCACCATCCTTCCCTTTACTCTTCCTTCTGTCATTGCTTAAATGCCCCTGGATTCCTCTTTCTTTAAAAAAAATTTACCCTATAATTGGAAACTTGGCATTATGCTCATTCGATGTCACTTTAATGACCTAATTTGTCATAAGATAAGGATGACTCAACAGCACTAATAGCAGACAGAATTTGCTGGCCTTCTACTCTGTACTCAGCTCTTCCCATGCATCACCTTATTTTTGTTTTCTCAGCAGCACCAAGGGGTAGGTGTTATTTTCAGTATTTTATGGAGGAGGCATCGAAGCTTGGACAGTTTCTGTGATTTCCCCAAGCTCACCCACCTTGTATGTGGTGGAGCTAGGCTTTGGACCTGGGTATGTGGCACTCCCAAGGAGAGCCTCTAATCACCAACTGACATGCTGTTTTTTGGTACTCATTGCTAGTGGCTGCCATGTCACCTATGGTTGATGACTAGCTCACAATGAATATAATTGTTAATTTCCCATGCAATTGAGATCTGGTTTTAGGTCAAGTTTCCTGTAAATCAGACAGGGATTCCTGTCTTTGTGCTTTATCGACAGCATGTTCTCAGCAGGTGAGGAGTGAGGGGTATAGCAGAGGGAGGGAGGGAGGAAGGAAGGAAGGAAGGAAGCAAGGGCTTGCTCTCAGCAGGAATCCAGTGTCAGCCTGATGCCAAGGGCACTCTGGAATATGAATTGAATCTCAGTCTATCCCCTTTGAGGCAAGGGGGATGATTTATACCCAACTCTTCCCTTGTCCTTCAGTCTTTAGCTAGAGATTTTAGAGTTTGGAGGTGTGGTGACATAATCTCCTGACCAGCCAAGAGCAGTTCTCCAGAGGACAGGACAGCCTTGAGCTGCTATCAACCAGCAATGATAGCAATGACAGGAAGGCTCATCCTTCTGTAAGGAGAGCGGGGAAGGGCACCAGGACACCTGTTACAATGTGCATTCCCTAATATTTTACTTAGCCTTGTCCTGATGTTCTGGACCTGGATTATCCCTAAGTACTGAAAAAGTGAAATGTTTTCCTGTCTTTGAAAACAAATGTAATACAAGCTCGATTATTGAATGCATTTTGTTGCATTGTACAAGCCTTAGTTTTTAATAATTCTACCTATCCATTTGTGAATTCATGCTTCATTTGCAGCCTTAAAAACTAAATTGAAGGTGCAAAAATATTTTTCTTAGTCATGTGTATCATTTGGTTTTATGAAATGAGGTCAGGAAGTTTCTGTAAGACAATAGCAAACACTGTCTGACAATCACAGACTGCTAGATAAATAGAGGGGCCCATTTCATTTATCTAAAATGCATTTCTACTTCTATTTCAGAAGTGGCCCCAGAATGTGACATGACTGGTGAATGATGGGCATGCTTAGAATTCTCTGCCCTGCTTTCATTTCCCTTATTTGTGTGCCTCTTCCAAAATGCTGACACAGATAGATAAACCAACGTACCAGGAAAGCCTTGGTTTCAAATATAAGTAATGGATTTCTTGTTTGGGTAAGATATTATGTATTCTGAAAGCTGAAGTCTCCCAATTACCTAGGGGCCAAGTGAAAATGAATGGCAAGGGAGAAATAGAAATGAAAAAATGTGTCACATTGGCCTACCATTCTCTGGAATTAATGGATTGATACTCTTGATTTGATAATTCTTTAACATACATGCCATTTATCATCCTGACTTTATTCAGTAACTGTGACGGAATTAGATAGAATAACTGTGGGTGATGGGCACTTCCCTTGTTTAGTGTATATATGTCCATCAAACTTTCCTTTTGCTGTTCTTTTTAGTTAACCTTCTAGAGTTTATATGTTATTCTTTATTGTACCACAGTGTTTAATCTGTTTGTATTAGTTCTGACAGGTCTTGGAGCTAGCCTCTTTCAAATGATAGGATATAATCTCTGCTATGATTTCATATGGATTTATGGAATAGTTTAATTCTTGAAGTCACCTTCATTTTTAATTTTTAGACATACTCAATTTATTGTTTATATTCTCTCTAGAAGGTAGAGAGACAAGTTGCCCACTGAAATATAAACTCTTAGAAGTAGTCTATTTGAAAAGAAAATAGTACTGGGTATGAAATTGTGTCAATAATTGTAGTCCACAGACCTTTCAACGTTTTTGATGTAAAATTTTAAATCATTTGAATAACAGCTTTGACATAAAAAATAGTCTTAAAGTATAGCCATTAGTTTCTGGCTCAAGAGGGTGAAGAGAATTTTAAAAACAGATTCCACATGTATCAAAAACATAGCATTTTAAATGTCACTAAAGATAAATAAAAAGAAAAATGCTATGAACTTAGTATGGAATTTTATATATACCCCAATTTGAAGACTATTTTTTTAAAGACAGAAAATGCCCTTTATTTGAGAATTTGAAAATATACAAGAACAGGAAAAAATATCTTCACAATTCAAAACATGGGCTAACAGCCAAATAAGAGCCAAACCTAATTACTTCAGATGAGACAGTAATATTCAAGGAGTACAGTATGAAACTAATTACTTTAGATGAAACGGTAATATTTCAAGGAGTAAAGAAATTCCAAATATTATGTTCAATGTTTTAAGAAAATATTGTGGGTTTTCAGTAAAAAAAAAAAGATTGAACAGATACTCCTGATTACCTCAGGATTTTCTTGGGGCCAGAAGGCAATGTTTAATGTCATTAGCGCATGAGAACAAGGAGAATGAGAGGAAAGATGGGACTGGTTTGGCTTTAGCCGGATGCTGAGACTCCAGTGATGGCGCTTCTCAGAGCGAGAGAAACAAGCAGGTATTTTGGCAGTCCTGCAAAGGTCTAGGCACACATTAGAGATTTAATGGGCCTCAAACACATGGCCAGTCTTCCCCTCGAAGATGTTTTCCAAACTTTCATGATATGTGGGTCATGCAGCTAAAGATCTAAGCTCATACAGAGTAGAATTGATCTCCCACAGTCTTAAAGGTCTGATGAGCTATGAGCTAAATGCCCACTGGGTTCCTGGTTGAAAACCCTGGAAGACGTGTCCTAGAAGCAAAGATAGCATTGAAGACTATTGAATCTCTCCAGAGTGCACCTCAGCCCCAACTCAGCTCAGTGCCTGCCTTCAGGTCTCCTAACCACTCCCAAGTCTGCTCAACAGAGGAACAAAGTGACTCTTTCCGAAGGATTACCTTTTGGTGGAAGTTCCAAAATGTGGTGTCTCTACAGTTCTTTTATCCACAGTTCAGCATGCAATAACATAATCTAGACATGTGAAAAGGCAAGACCTTATGACATATATATTAGATAAAAATAAGCAATTGAATTAAACCCAAAGATGATCCAGTTAGCATAGTAAACTGGAAGAGAGCCTGCTAGGAAATATCTGAACTGATGTACAGAGAGGAATTAGGGGAACAAATGTTATAAGAGATATAAAACACACTCAAAACTGTCTCACATATAATTTGAGTCTCAAAAAGAGAAGAGAGAGAACAAAGCAGTAGCTATATTCATAGTAATCACTAATGAGACTCAAAAACAATGAAAGATATCAGTCATCACCTTAAGAATTTCAGCAACTCCCCCAAATGATCATATAAAATCACATCTATGTGCATTACAACCAAATTGTCAAAAAACCAATGACAAAGTGAAATGTCTTCAAAATAAACCAAAGTGGAGAGAAAAAGAAAACCACATAAACTTTGCTGCAGTAAAAATAAGATTTACAGCTGGTTTTCCAACAGCAACTATAGAAACCAGGAGGCAGTGGAAGAGAGGTGGATACTCAGATACTCAGAACTCCTCTCTCATTTTTGTACTGCATCAGAGCTGCTCCTTTGTCACCCAAAAGAAAACAGAGTTTTAATTTGGCATACGTAAAACCTGGAGGTACATTGGGCTAGAGTGCCCAGAACAATCTTAGAATTCTCCTTAAAAAACAAAACAAAACAAGACAAAACAAAACAGGGATGCAAGTCTATGTAGTAAGATCCCAGCTCATCTTGTCTAGTGTTCCTGCCCACCTATATTTTACATACACTTTTAGAGTACAGTTTTTGGGGGGTGTCTGACCAGCCTGCAACTAGCATTTTGAAGGTATTGACATAGGAGTCACTGCACTACAAAAAATCCCATCCAGAGAACAGGCATCGAGGACGACTGGTTACCAAGCAATTCATGTACCCAGCTCTGGTTTATGGTTTCTTTTATTGAAAACCATAGTGAAACAAATTGAATGAGAAACCTGGAGGACATAGAGACAGAATGTTATTATTAATGTCTTTTGAAACAGGAAAAAAGAAGCCCTTGGTAGATTATTGTTAAAACATATGATTGTAAAAGTGTCAATGTCAGTGGAAAATTAAAAAATAAATTTGAGTCTCCTAGAAATTTCAGTAAAGACTAAGTGATAGAAAAGGATGGAAAATGAAGGAATATATGTGAACAGTATGTGATTAATACACTAGGTTTGAAATAGAGGCTCCAGCACGAGAAGGAGGATGAAAAATATGCCCAGGATGAGAGCCACAGGAGATAGTTTGGCATCGTGCTGTGGGCCTCAGGAGCAGGTTAGAGTAGGTGCAACAGTTCAGAAAATATCTTTCCAGGGAGATACACTAATGGAATACTTGAGGTATTTGAGTATATTTGGAGAAAATGGAAACTTATAGTTGGATATTGGGGGACCTATTAACAATAAGGAAATAGAAAAACAAATGAGAATTTTGCTAGAGACTGAATGATTGTATCACCCCCACCCCAATTTTTATACTAGAATTTAAACCTTATTGTGATGTGTTTAAAGGTAAGATCTTTAGAGGGTGATTCAGATTAATACCCTTATAAGAGAGGCCCCAGAGAGATCCCTTACCCCTTCTACCATGTGTGATCACAACAAGATGAACAGTACCTGTGAACCAGGAACTGGTGCCCACTACATACCAAATTTGCCAGCATCTTAATCTTGGACTTTGAAGCTTCTATAACTGTGAGAAATTTCTGTTCTTTATAAGCCATGCAGTTTGTGGTATTTTGTTATAGTGACCTGAACGTACTAAGACAAGACCATGATTAATTCCAAGAAAAACAAAATTGTTTTGAGAAACATATCTTATTTCATGGTGCATTTGTGAGTAGTGTTGACATAGTCACAAGTATGTAAACCCTGAATATCCAAGCAAAATTACGGTAAATCAGTTTTGAGAAAGTGGAGACCAAAGAATGTATATGTGTGTGTCAGTATGGTAGAAGGACAGGTTAGACAAAAGCCAGTAAGTGATACTTTTAACTGAAAAAATAAAACAACAAGAAATAGCAGAAAACCATATTGTTTAGAGACTTGGAGATAATTCCACAATCAATGAGTCAAAGAGGTGGGAGTTCCTACTTTGAACAAACATATACGCGCCACAACATGGAGGGCTTGCTTTAGTCTTTTGCATTAAGTCCTGTAGATTTCTTTATAAGTTAAGTGAATATTTAACTGAAGGAATAATATGAAGGTGATATTGTATTCATAAAGCATGTGAAGGGTGTGATAGAAACAAAAAGAAAAGAAAGAATTCACGTATACGAAGTCCTATATATACAGTTCATCAAAGATGATGCAAAAGGAAATTAGAAGTTTTTTATAAGTTTTTCAAGACTTTTTAAAAAGTTTTCAACATTTAAGAAGAAAATGGGTATTTTTAATCCAACACACAAAGCTAACAACTGGAAAGTACTTAATTATGTGAAGATTAATACCTTAATCCTAACCTTAATTATCAAAAGAAAAAGTATAAATTCAATGAGAAATTCTATATGAAAACTAAAATAATAATCATACAAGAAAGTGGTGCTCCAAATACAAAACAAACTTGTGGTAATTTTGAGCATAAGAAAGTAAAAGCATCAAATCTTGGTGGAATATAAGGACCATCGTCTTTATTTGTGTAATTTCTCAGGATTCATTACAGTTCATGATGTAGTCAATTTTTAATGATATTTATTTTTCCCTATCAAGTGGTTTGGCTCTTATGAATGTGATATTTGCTGGATGAATACTCATCTTTCCTCTATTTCTTTGAGAGTTATGCTAAAAGAAAGTTTAGACTTCAACATTTGTTCCTTTTGAAATATTTTATAAAAGATTTATTAAACTTAGTGATTGTCAAGGACTTTTGTTTGTTTCCTCTGATTCTTCTTAAACAGCTTATCTAAGTTTTGCTACCTAAAAATACAACCCTGTTTTATAAAAAAAAATTTGGTTAAAGAATAAATAACAACATTACTAACCTCATTTTCTACATGTTTAAAAATTTTTTATTATTGGTAACTTTTAGGAACATTTTTGGGGTTTACATGTCTGATGATGAAATGTGAATTTCAAAATAAAAAATATGAATTTTAGGCAGTCCTTCAATTTGACCTCAAGTTCTCTTTTTTTGAATAATTAAGTTAAATCTAGTATTTGGAGTAAGGAAGTTAGCCAGTGGTCATCTCCATGTGGTGGGTGGTATGAACTTTCATTGTTATACTTTATTATGAGTTGCCAAATCATCTGCATTATTTTTAGTATCAGCAAAGTCTAGTCAATTTAAATAGATTCATGAAGAAAAGAAAGGGCCAAATTTTAAAACATGGCTTCAAAACTTCTTGTCATATAGTAGAGTTTGTTGAAGGGTCCCTTTATCTTCTTCTCAGCCTGGGCCTCATAGGAGTGAGGGAAGAATTACTGAAAGAATGGATACATATATTCTTTTTCACCATTAACCTGGTTCCCTGCTCAGCTAATATTTGAACTTCAGACTTCTCAACTTCAGAGAAGCGAGTTCTGTCTGAATGTCTCAAGCATTGACTTTGTCTGTAGGTGGCTGATGTTAATGTGTTGGCAGCTTTGATGCCTCAGATCTGGGATCCATCTTGGCAATCATGGCATATCTGCTCTTAGACAGAGCCGTGGGTGAGCCAGGGTCCTGAGCATGAATGAATGTGAGCAGGAAGATGAGCATGAAATGAAACACGCTCTTCCTGCGCTTCAGTTTCTCAGTTCCACTGTGCGGGTAGTGCAGGTATGAGATTCGGTTTGGCCTACGTGGTGGTTCCAATGTGTACTGATTTCACTGTATGTAGAGGATCACCAGCAGCAGGGTCCACTGCGAGAGGCCAGGCTTTGACCTGTCAGGAGCTTCGTCACTGTCTATCTCGTTTACTCCCTTCTGGTACCACCAGGACCTTATTCTCTATGACTGTGGCACTATTGCCTGTGACGATGGTGTAGTACTTTGAAAATCTTCACTCACTCCAACCAATACTGGTGTCCAAACTTCATGGAACCTGTGAATGTCACCTTATGTGGCAACAATATGGTGAAGTTAAGAATCTTGAGATGGGAGGTTATCTTGGATGATGTGGGTGAGCCCTGAATGCAACCACAAATGTCCCCACAAGAGGGGGGCTGAGGAGGCATTGGCACAAAGATACAGAGGAGAAAACCATGTGAAGATGGGGCAGGGAGACACGTGAAGAGGCTCACCTTGGAGGTCAGGGTGATGTAGCCACAAGCCAAGGAATGCAGCAGCCACCAGAAGCTGGAAGAGGTGAGGGCGAGTTCTCTCCTGGAGACTTGGGAGGGAGCTTGTCTATGCTGACACCTTCATTTTGTTCTGGTGATAATGATTTCTGACTTCTAGCCTCCAGCACTCTGAGAGAATACAATTATATTGATTTAACTCACCAAGTTTATAACAATTTTATTACAGCAGCCTCAGGGAACTAATAACACATGACCTCCGTTTCTTGTATCTTGCAGGCGAGCCAGTGACCCAGGAAGCCTAATTAGAGTATCCCATCTTCTTGGTCAGGGTCCCGTAAGTGATCCAAGGCAGCTAATTAGTAGCCTTTCAGGACTTTGAAATATGCACTGAGAGAAACAAGGCTGATTTCTTTGCAGTTTTGAATCTGAGGGATGATGTCACCCCCAGCCATCCTGTCACCATGTGGCATCTGCTCACAAGTAAGGCCCGGCAGAGGCCGTCATAATTAGGAATCAACACTCTTGAACTTCTATAGCATACTTTGAATCCCTCAGCTAGTCTATGCTTGCATCTGATCTTCTCCTCATGTATTTTCTAGTTGCAAAATATTTTAAAACCCCTCTTTTTGGCTTAAGCTAGTTGGAGTGACTTTTTATCACTTGTCACAAAAACAGTTCTAAGGGTTTGGTTAAAATGAGTGTACTTTTGTCTCCTGCTGACATTCAGAACTTTTCAAAAACACGTTTGAATGCCAGTGTACACTTACTTACTTTAAGACTCCTGATACTTGTGGTTTGCTGCCTAAAATTTGTTTGCCCGTTGAAGGACGGTCTGCCTTCAGAGTGCTGGGTCCAATGCATGTACCAAGTATGGTTTTCTTCTGTTTAAAATAAATGTTACCATTGATGGAGGGAGCCTTTTAGTTCATAAGAAACATACTTGGCTTATAAATACAGGTCTAAAAAATTCACTTGGAAGTCACACTTAAACCAGATATTTCCATTAGAAAGGACACAAGTTTAGTCTGAACACATTATCCTTTGGGTGATATGTAGGTTCCCAGGGCTGCTGCAACATAACCACAAATTCCGTGGCCTAAAACCACAGAATGTTATTCTATCCGGTTCTGGATTCTACCAGTCTGAAACTGAGTGAAATGATCACCTTGAGATCAGAATCTCAAGGTGAGTATGATCTTACCTTGAGATTCTGAATAGGATTTGAAAAGATATTTTCTCTAATTAAGGCCATGATCACTTCTGGGTAGATACATGTGTCTTTTGCCAGGCCCCAGTTCTACCCTGTGCAGGTACAGTTCAGGCTTCTGGGTAGAAGGAAACCTTCCTGACTTGATGCTTTTTTGTTTTCAATAGATTCTATCAATTGAAGCTTTTCCTGCTGTCATTGCTTTAAGACTTTTCAGAAATAGTCAATGTCAGGTATTCTTAACCTCAGCACTAGTAACAGGTAGGCCAGATAGGTCTTTGTTTGGGGTCGGGGGAGCTGTCCTGTGCTCTGTAGGATGTAGGACCCAGGCAGCAGCTCAGACCTCTATTCACTAGATGCCGGTAGCACTTCCATCTCTAGTTGTAAGATCAAAAATGTCTCCGGCCCTGGCTGGTGTGGCTCAGTTGGTTGAAGTATTGCCCTGTAACCAAAGGGCATGTTTGGTTACAGGAAACTGAACTTGTTTGGTTCAGTTTCCAGTTGGGGCATGTCCTTGGGTTGCAGGTTTGATCCCCAGTCTGGGCACATGTGATCACTGGTACAGGCATGTACAGGCAACCAATCTGCTTCTCTCTCACATCAATGTTTCTCTCCCTTTCTCCCTTCTTCTCTTTCTGAGAGCAATGAAAAAATGCACTTGGTTGAGGATAAAAAAAAGAAAATAAGAACATCTCCAGACATTGCCAAATGTCCCTTGGGGTGCAAAAATCTCCCCTCAGGTGAGAAGTATGCATCTGTTTCTTTGTCACACTATGACAGTGATAAATGTTTTCTGACCGAAAAGCCAAGACATGAGAGAACAGGGACTCATCGGAGATCAACAGAGAGAAATGCAAATTCTGCCTTTCCTGTTTGCAAGGTGCAAGGAGTGGATTTTCAGTGGACTGTGGTCCGAGGGAGGAGCTGTAAGCTGCCCACTTGCCCCTTTTCTGGAGTGCGCATCCTTTAGATGTAGAAGGAGGTTGAGAGTGTCAGAGACCTTCTTGTCCCAGTTCCCCTCTCAGTGATGCCCTGCCCCATGACTGCCCATTGTACCACCGAGCTCACAGCCCCGAATCCTGGAAATGCCAGGGAAGGGAGTGGGAAGTCAGGGCACGGGACTGCAGTTTCTTACCAGTCACATTAGGTGACCGTGTGGGGAACTCTGGTCCTCCTTCAGGCTGAGTCCCTGCAGGGTTCTAATGGGCCAGTCCCATGAGGGAAGGAGGAAATGTGAGGTGTTGCTCTTGTCTGTGCAATTTGTAGTAATCACTGCCAAGTTTTTCTTATAAATATTCTTTAGCTTTTTGTAGTTTACAATTAGGAGGGCAGAGAAAGGTGCTCCACATCAAGGCCTCCATCCCCAAACCTATTCAAACAACAGGGGTTAAGAAATGACAAAACTCTGCCTAAGGCGGTGCCTAAGGGGATGCTTAAAGTTGGCTGATGAGCTCCACCCTGCCAAGGTTGACCTGGATCACTGAGCACTCTTCTGCCCAGTCTGCCCCTCACGGCCATCCCCCCACTCCACCAATCAGTGCCCACCCCATGATAGGAAGCTGTGAAAAAAGCAAGGTTAGTTCTGAGAAAGTCCCCAGGACAAGATGGGCCTTGGTCATTCCCAGCTTGCCTGCTTCCTGAGTGTTTGTCTGCTTTCCACCCGAGTCCAAACCTCCCCGCCGTGTGTTTCTGCTTGCTTTTTGCCCTGCTCAGATCCTACTGCCTTCTGCCTAGACTCTCCCCTAGCTCAGCTCCCGGTGGGTATTATTTTAATTGTCTCCATCCTTGGCAGATTCTTTCTTCATCAACTCTCCTGCCCCTGTTTCTGGAATTTACTTTCCTCCATCCCAGTACCATTAGACCAAATGGGCAGAATATCTCCAAGGGCCGTTTTCTGCTTAAGATTCTGAGATTTGCACGCCCGGGTTCTATGGATGTCCCCTTCTTCTGAACAGTTAGGCTCACAATCCGTGTTGAATAGTAATACTGAGGGTGCAGCCAGTCTAGCTCAGTCCACCTCTAATGGCCGGTTGACTGAGCTTGCTTTGTGAAGCCTGTCCAAACGGCTAACTGGAGAGATCCCCAGCTCCTAACATCACCATAAGGCAGGAATTTACTTAGGCTTATGGCCTCCATTCAGCAGTGACAGAGCTATAAAGTCTGTGAGTTCGTTACTAAAACATTATAACGATTGGATAATCATACAGTAGACAGGCCCTTGAAAGTGTTTGAATGTCACCCGGGGTGTTTGAAGCTGCAAAAATGGCAACAACTGTCAGTCTTGGATAAGGACCTTCATCACAGATGTTTTTTTTTAAACTCTTTGCTCAAAATTCTTCTCCAAACAGAACAGACCTTATGTTTAATTCTTAAGAAAGTAGAATCAGTACAGTGTTAGGAAATTAAACTATGTATTTATTATTTTTACATTTTTATTTATTTAAGAAAGAACTTTTCAAAAAATGTTAAAATATTTAATTGTCATGCTTTTATTCTAATCATCTGTGACAAAACCAGTGGTTACAAGCAACAGAAAAGTCCCATCTCCCTGGTCTGGAGGTCAGACATCTAAAATCAGGGTGTGGGCAGGGCCGAGTTCTCAGCAAAGGCTCTCGGGGAGGGTCCTCCCACTTCTTCCAGCTTCAGGTGTTTGCCAGCAACCCTTGGCCTTTCCTGGCTTGTAGCTGAGCCACACTAGTCACTTGGCCTTCTTCTCCCTGTGTGTCTTCACACTGTCTTCTCTTGGAGCTCATCCCCTCAGTGTGCAAGTGTCTGCTTTATACTAGGACACAGTCTGACTGGAGTAGGGCTCAGCACGAAACCTCATTTTATCTTGATTAACCTTGGTAAAGTTCTTATTTCCAAATCAGATCACTTTCTGAACTACTGAGGGTTAGGATGTCAACGTATCTTTTGTGAGGGACACAATTCACCTTATAACACCATCAGTGTAATTTTTAATAAATAAGTGACATTTCGGTCACTTAACTTCATAGCTATATGTTCTTCAATTGTGTATGTGTGTGTGTGTGTGTGTACCATGTAGGTGTATTCCTCCCACCCCCTTTGTGGAATGTTTTAGCTGATGATATGGAATACAGAAAAAGTGAATTTGATTGTCACACTCGTCCCTTTTTAAAATTCAGCTCTCATTAGATTTCTAAGTTAACCACATGCACCTTGGTTTTCGTCCTTCTCCTAGCTCTTTAATTTTCTCCTAATGAAGCAGCGGCGATGCTGGTCGTCCACTCTGGACTTAGCTCACCCCTAGCTCTCACCCCGCCATGTGTCGCTTCCCTGCAGGTGTCTTCTGGAGGGACATCCTGAAGCTTCTGCCATAACTCAGGTCAAGCTCCCTGAGGAGAGGCCAGTGTTTTTATGTATTTTTGAGCCTATGTGGATCAGAGCATTATGTCGTACATATAAAAAATACTGTCTTTCCCTCTCCTTATTGCCTTTCCTTGCCCAATATTGTTACACTAATTCTGAAATTTAAAAATATAAAATTTACAGAGGTATTATTTCATAAGCTAATCGTGAAATTCAAAAATTTTGAGTTATTACATCTGGGTCAGGTTACTTTCTCTGTGATGTTTTATGTGTATATTTGGTCATAGACTTTCTAAAATGTAGATTTCCCTTTATAATTACAGAAAAACAAAGAGCTAAATTAACCTGGAATGCAAAAACTATAAAATGTAAAATTAAAAAAAAAGGCATTATAAGATCTGACCAAACACATGATAATACAGTGTCTTGTGGCAACTGAGTATAAAATGGGATTACACGTAACCATAGATGTAAATGTGTTCTTGAGTCAGAAAATAATTTGTAATTGATTTACCTTGGTAAATAGGGATTTTTACATTGATGGCTTTTTTATTAGTCTTACATTGGGATAGTTCTACCAATGGATGATGGTTTTTCCCCCAAGGAAATCATAATTAAATGGGCTCTTGTCATTTTGAAGCATGATTGGAGTAAATATATATAATTTTAAATGCATTCCCATGGTCAAGGATGCGGGAAGTGTTCCTACCAAAAAGAAGATGTATGAACCAGGAGCAGTAAACTTGAAAAGATGCTATCCACTTGAAGTAAATTGGAAAGGGAGGGAACAGTGGGATTCGGTTCAAACAAAGCCTTCTGGTGTCCATGGCTTATAGGCCATATGTAAATTCCAGTGAAATTACTTAATGTCTTACTGTAGCATTGTTGTTATCCTTTGCCTTTCAGTTATTGTTTTACTCTTTTGTTAGATCATGAGTCAGATTTCAGGCCCTAAATTATTAGTTTTTCTTCTCATAATATTCAAAGTGGGAGTGAATTCTGCCAGAAGGGACATATTAATTGTTAAATAAATACATATGAGGAAAGTACAGTTCTTTTCCAAAACAACACAGAGGGTTTCATTTTCATAGCCATGTATATTGCATAATTAGAGGATGTCTCATGTACGTGTGACCTGATTCTAAGAGGGCTCTGTATAAATAGGTCACATTTAGCTATTTCAAAAACAAAACTATTCTTCTAGATTTTGACAAATTTCAGTTTGTAACAGCTTACAAACTGAATATAAATAGTTAATATATTTAAAGATCCCTAGGTCAACCTCTAAGACATGATAAGCCTATAGATGGATGTATAGGTAATATATTAATTATATACTTTATATAATAATAACCTTTTCCCTGACCTTCTAAAATAACTGCTATGTTTAGACTCTAGTCCTTCCCTCGTATGGGGTGTAAATGTCTGTTTCCTTGCCCCAGTTACATACCCTTTTTAAATTAACATGGCAGCATTTGAGGTTTTTAAATCCCTAATTATCATTCATCACATTAAAATACCCTTTAAATGGTAATTATCTGTTTGCTCCACTGGTTGATCAGAGTTGTTATTTGGCAAATAGAAGCTATATATTTTCTGCTCATTCTACCTAGCATCATGGGAAGCATTCAGTGATGTTTGGGTGAATGCGATCATTTCCAGCCAGATCTTTCAGATGTGTATGTAATGCTCTGGAGATTTTTAATGATATAAAAAACATTACATTTTTCTGAATCTTGTCATGGTGATCATAGCCAATCTGGGGACATTATTATGTATATCCATCTGTGTGTTCAGAGCTCAACATGCACTGAATCTAATCAGAGCACCTACTTGGTAGGCACCATCTCTAGCCTGACTTTGCATGTGAAGAAAACTAGTCAATGTCACACATCTCTGACCTTGGTGGACTCCAATTTAGATCGCAGACCTCCAGACCTCTTAGCCTTCTGCTAATAATATGGAAGAGCAGGATAGTCAGGGACAGAAGCTACCCCCACTTCCAACATTGCCCCCCCATAACTTTCACATACCACCTGAATCATAAAATCTTACCAAGCCATACATTTAAACAGTCAATGTGAATTATTTGGTCTTTCGTCTTTCTCTTTGTTTTTGTAGTTCTGAAAAATAGATGAAGTTTACAAATCAGAAATTCCCAGCTCACAAAAGGAAGTTTATTTCTATGCACTGCCTTTTTCAGGAGAAAGAGTGTTACAAATGGTAGCTGGATTAGAGGCTCATTGACTTTTAATACAGTGACACTGTTAGGTCATCAGATTCACTTACATGGACTTTCAAAGATGGAAATCCACAAATCCTTTCCATGCCTGCTGAGTAAGGGTTTGGGATCATGGGGATCCCAGCTTTGAACACGAACCCTGGGAAACAAAAAGAGTGGTGTTGGTCATACTTTAAGGGCCCATGCGTGGGCTATGAAAATGGTGCATTTGATCCCAGGGGTACAGGGAGGAGCAGGGCAAGTGGGGCTGTGAGCAGCTGGACCTATGGGTGGCTTGAGCTGATAGAATAGCAGGAAGTTCTGCTTTGACCCTAGTGACCTTACATGATAGTGAGGCATTCAACCAGCTGCCCAGTGGGTATTTATAAAGGCAGTTTTTAATGTTCATGAGGGAAGGAAAGGAACAGAAAAACAAAGCAAGTAAAAGTTAAAGAGTGGGAGAGAATGTATGAATTTGTGAGTGAGTAAGTGAATGAATGAATGAATGATGGAACCAGGTAGGTCTGGGGATGGAACTAATTTGTTGGCTTATTAGGAAGCCACTTCTTCACTGTCCATGTAAAGGAAAAACGAGTTGCCTGCTCTGGAGTGAAATATGTAGAAGTTCAAGGTTTCTGGACAAAGCAGATGACAGGGTTGGGGTTTGGCATTCTGAGAGGTTGAGCAGGTAGGCTAGACAGTAGATACGTGAAGAGCTTTGTGTCAAGGGTCTGGATAGTGCCAGGTATTCAGATACTCCCAGCAGGGAGTTTGGCATCAATGGGTATTGATATGAAGGACGCATCATGTTAATCTTTGTGTAAGGAACGGCAGGAGGAAACCAGGAAAGAATGGGTGGGACTGAGTCTCAGTATCCCTCCCATGGTGTCTGGCAGAACCATGAGGTCTGAGCCCCAGGAAAGTGTCCACTGCCTCAGCAACTTTGCTGACATCTTTTGGGAAAGATCTCAGGGCTGTGTAACTCCTCAAAGTGACACAGGTTGCATGTGCTGAGGCTTACCCTCCAGCCTCAACACCTACCAGGAATCATGACCCGTCTGAGTCTCAAACCCTGGGCAGCTACCGTGGAGCTGGACTGGGTGGGGATTATGTGTGAGGAGGCCCTGCACTGCAGCTGTGGCGAGAAGCTCAAGTGTAGTCTGTCTGTGTTGCACAGACAGGATTTGGGTATAATTCACTTCTGTATATGGACTGAGCTTCTGTTCCCAATTCCATTTTCCTATCTCTTCCCTCACTTCAATTATATGATTAATTAAAAGCTATCATGTTTGCAAATCACTTTTTTAACTCTGTTGGTAGAATACTGACAGATATAAAAGGCAGAGAATGAAATGTGGAGACTGTAACTGTGGTATCACAATTAAAGGAACCAATCGCTTTTGTTTCTTTTCTCGTTGTTAGTATACAGCTAATACAGACACCAACAGTAAGCTATTTACTTATTTATTAATTTTTGCAAAAAATACCAATGTCTCTTCCACCTTTACCTGAATTTCAATTACTAATTTGGGCTAACAGTTTCCTCAAAATACTCAGTGTAGTAGGGCTAATGCAGGCATATGGCAGATCAATAATCAACTGGAATAAACGTAAATGTTGGAGGAGGAGAGAAAAGTAAAAAAAACTAGATGAGCAAATAGTTCAGGAGGAGTGGACTTGAAAAAAAATTCTATGAGTGCATATTGTGACAATCTGGGACCAAGAACAGTGTAGAACTTAATGGCATTTATTAGATTCATCAATATTATTGCTTAAAAAAGAAGCATCAGTTACTGGTTGTCCATGCAGTGAATATAAAACAGCTGGAATTTTGGTAACTATATATTTTCATTAATTCAAGTTTGTGTTTTTACCATGATAGCTCTCCTTGCAATTTAAAATTAGAAAATGTTTGCTTTTCATATGCCCTGGAGGGCGAGGAGAAAGGATGCATTGTAAACCCTTAAGAAGTAAAGACTAAGTTTAATGAAGACATGTTTTCAAAAGGAAGCAATTACCTGGATTGCTTTGAGTTTTTCATTTCAAGTTTTGAAGAAACAGAAATTATAAGGTAAACCACATGGACAAACATATCAGGTACTGACTGCCCTGCATTCTGCCAGGAAAAGAGGGGACCTGCGCTCTCACTAGAAGCTTATGTTCTAGCTGACAGGATAAGATTTGTGCTCCTGAAATATTAGTGGTGATAGTGGTGGTGCTGTTCCTCGCACTCTGTGATTCATTGCTCCGGTGCAACACACGCAGTCTTAGAGGAGCGCAGAGCAAAGTGAGGATGGTCAGGAACAGGGACAGGGGCTGTCAGAGCAGAGGGTGCAGTTCGGATTGCCTTCCGCACCAGGACCCCTCGGCATTGTTGATATTTTGGGCCAATAGTTCTTTGTCGTGGGGGTGCCATCTGTGCAATGTAGGATTTGTAGCGGTATCCTGGACTTTTACGCACGAGGTACTAGCAGTCCTTACCCCAACCCCAGTTATGAGGACCCAAGAGTTCCCCAGACATTTGCATAGGTTCTCTGGGGGGCAACAATGACCCCTGCTGAGAACCCCTGGTCTACACCAACAGCAATGACTGCACCTTCTGACTTACCCATGATACATTTGATTACACTTTGTATTACTTTGGAATTTCAAACGAATATTTTCCATGTAGTTTCTGTTTAATAAATAAGGCACCATGAAAATTGATTGCCTAAACTTAACAAGCAATTCTAGTCATTAATCTTTTATAAGTTCAGCCAAGATTCGGTCTCTGGCTTTCCATGCAGCATCTCTGTATTCCTAGAGGCACTGACGAAGAGTTTTGGAAAATACTCTCTGGGTGTCCATTGCCTCAGCTTACTACTATGTGTGGCCTCAGACAATTTACCTCGGCTCAGTGTGCCCCCATCTCCTCTCAGCAGTAATCTTAATTTCTTTCTTCAGGTGTCTGTGATGAGTAAATGAGCAACCTGGCATATTGTAAGCCCTGAATGAAGGTCACTGTTGTTTTGTTTTTACAAGTGTGACCTTTACAAATAATGGTTATACTGGTAAATGCTGTAATTTAAGATCAACATCATAAATGGGCTGGAGGACTCACAGGATCCATTTGTGAATACGGGGCAGGAGGCTCTTACTGAGGGGAAAGAGGGCTTTAAATATTTGCATCTGTTTTTTAAAAAATCATTATTGTTACGTTTGGCATCTTGCAAAAGCCACTGTTGCCCCCACACCAGTCATGTTCTGCCCAGCTGGGCAAAGGGAGCCCAGGTGGCTGACGAGGTGGGGGACAAACGCCAGACTATTTCTAGTGCTGTAGCTTGAGTCCCAGATGCGAGTAAGAGTGCGTTCAATGCATGTGGCACCTGTGTTGAGCAGGGAACGTGTCTCTACTAGACATGTGGACTTCTGACAAAATAATCACTCCTTGTTTTGGTGATCAGTTGCTGCCTAAAAGATTACTACAAAACAACCATTTTATTTTGCTCATGATTTTGTGAGCAAAATCAAGAAGGAATTCCAAAAAATCCTTGGCTGGGGAGTTCAATTATGGTTATGGGAGCATCAGATGAGGTAGCTGGAACCAGAGGTTTCATATTGAATCTGGTTTATCGACTCCTAAGTGTCTGCGCATCATTAATTATGTCACTATTCCTTGGGATCAGTCGATCTATCTATCCATCCATTCATCCACCCATTCATCTCCCCACCCTTCTCACCCATCTCCCCTTCTCATCTCACCCCATTCTCTCTCCAGCTGTCATTTTAAGTTCCAGACCTCTTCTGCTGGGTAGGCCCTTTCTTATGAGACACCTGGCTTCAAGAGGTAGGAAGCTAAGCTGCAGGCCAGTTAGGACTGAGCATGGAACTGGCAGAGACAGCATCAGTTCTGTGCTATTCTATTGGTGGTAGCAGCCGCAGTCCTGCCAGGTGAAGTGGTGAACTGGACTGCAGTTCTGGGTGGGGATGAGCTGATGACACTGAAGAAGGGCCTTGCAGGGGGAGTGTTGTGGGGGCCGTCTGCGAAGCACACTGTTGGCTGCATCCCAGAGCTGACTTAAACTGTATGCTCTGTGACTCCACCTCCCACACATTCTGACCCCACGGACCGAGGAATCTTCATTTCTAATGAACACCTGGAGGTGAGTCCCATGCAGTGACCCGAGAGTCAAAAGCAGTGATTGCAAAAATGAGTGAGAAGAAAATATGAGAATTTTCATTTTTATTATTTTGATATAAAAGCAGTATAAAATTTACTAATATTAATATGCAACTTGATGCTTTTCCAATTTTTCAAGCTGCGGACACATTCCAGTCAATTTCTGAGGCATGCTCAGGCAATCATGGACAAATGGGGAAGATTTTGGTTTACCAGCATTAGTCAAGTGGATATTTGCATCATGATTTTTAATATGGTAGGATCTTTACAATGTTTGGTAATGAAGTGAGGGGAGAGCAGTCCATACAGATGTTCTCTGGGTGTCACTGGGCAGCATATTTAATGTGTTAAATGTTAGTCTAACATAAGAAGCTTGTCTAACTTAATATGTGGGTGTGTGTATGTGCATACACACACACATGAATGTATGTCTATCTGTCTATCCTTTAAGAGATAACTGATCCAAGTTTGCTGAACTTTCTGGTATTTTTATTGATAGATAAATAGGAGGTACTTTCAGAAAAAATAACCTTTTTATTTCAAGAACGAGTGAGACATCTGTTGTTCAAAAAAATCTCATACAATGGAAAAGTAATACTTTAACCATACACTTAAATGTTTGTGAATTCATTGTTAAAATTGGCATATAGGTATTACTATGATGATCTTATCTATACTTCAGATTTGAAAATTTAGAAAGTTTTAAAAATTTTTATATATACGTTGTACCTGGTAATAACATTTTCCACTAGAGGGTTTCAGTGTGTTTTCTGCTCATTTTAAACTTCTCTTAGAAGTTTTGAAGCAGATAATTTTGACATCAGTGAGGATGGAAATGTACTATGCAAATTTCAAGAAACTATCTAATTGGGAGATCGATTTTTAAAAAAAAGAACAGCCAATGATGCATTTGGGTTTACAAATCTCTTTTAGGTGTCTACTTTAGTTATAACAATTTTAATATAAATATAAAAATGAAATGAAGGTAAAAACAGACTTGCTTTTTAAAAAGATTTTAATTTATTTTTAGAGAGAAGGGAAGGGGAGGGAGAAAGAGAGGGAGAAAATCATCAATGTATGGTTGCCTCTCACACACCCCCCACTGGGGACCTGACCAGCAACACAGGCACATGCCCTGATTGGCAATCGAACCAGTGACCCTTTGGTTCACAGGCCAGCACTCAATCCACTGAGCCACACAAGCCAGGGCTAAAAACAGACTTCCTAAACAGAGTTTTAAGTCACTATCACTATATCAAATTAATAAACTAAAGTATTTAGTTAATTAAATTTATAAATATAAAGTAACTAAATAAAATAAACTATATCAAATTAATAAACTAAAATATTTAAAATTGTTTAATTAGAGTATAAAATAACATTTATTTAAAATACATATTTTATTTTATCTCATTTAAAAAATTCATGTATTGTAACAAAAATATAATACATGCATGCACTGTTTTATGTATATAATATACAAATAAAGAAATATATATTGGTAGGGAGTAAATGCCAATAGTCTTTCTGATAAGGGTATATGAGCAGAATATTTTGGGAAATACTGTAGAGTCCTATTGAAGATGTTTTGTGAATACCAAAATACTCATCTCTAGTGAACGTAAACAATTGATTAAAATAGACTGGCAGCTTGGATTCTGTTTCAAGAGAAAAGTCACTTAATTTAAAACTATTTTTTAAGAGAACAAGGCCTTTGTTTGCAGAGCATGATGAAAGGTTTTACTGTTCTTCATTTCTTTTGTTCCTTCACTTCAGCTTTTTAAAAATAATCACATGATGAGAATTAGACCTAGGTTATGGCTTGTATATTAGCTACTGCCAGGTTAATTGGAATCTTATCAAGCCAACCTTTTTGTTCCAGCCATTTCATAGGGCCAGTTTTTGGTAAATGTGTTTTTCATTTAATGTTGGAAAAAGAGAATCCATCTTAGTCTTGCCCTGGTTTTAGAAGATGAGTTTCATTCATGAGACTGCACTGATGGAAATATAAACACTACTTGGCATGGTTTCACATTTATTTTCATTCGTCCCATTGCCCTTGAATCCACACATGCCCATGCTGCGCCTCTTCTCCTGCCCTGCTCCACACACACCTCCCCCTTCTCCATGGGGCCCCACTGCATGGGCTGCGGTATACCATACGTCAGGCCTGCAGGTGTCTCGGTGGGAGGGCCAAAGGAGAAGGTGCATGGAATTTCCAGGGAGAGGTAGAGACGGTCAAGGTTGTGATTTCTTTCACTTGCCCCCTCAGAGTCACCTTGGACTAGCTCTAGCCCTTGACCAAAAGTTGACTCAGTACAACAAAGCTCTACACATTGCCTCGTTCTCTCTGCGTGGCCTCAGTCTTCTCCCATTGTCTATCCCGACCCTCTGGTAGCTGCTGGCGACCCCCGTTTCTCTCCATCCCACCTACTCCTTTGTTTATTGTTTTCCTATCGAGTCGTCCTCAAATAATCTTATGTGATGTTGTCACGCATGTTCTGTAGGACCCTTGATATTAAAGTGGCCTATAACCGTGTGTTAGACTTTCTTCATTTTTTAAAGTATTTTTAATTCTGTCCTAGAACACTGCATAGTTGTCATGTGTTTCTTTTATGTTTGTCAATGATTTTGAAGAGAGACAGATTTTGAGAATCTACATTATTCTAACTGAGCTTGGTTGAATATGAAGCAATCTTATTTTTTTTCAATTTGGGTTTGAGAAAAAAGTGCTTTGCCAGATAATTCGAAGCATCGCAGGCCATGTGACCTCTGGCGCAGCGAATCAATTGCCAAACAAGACACAGATGATACGTAAATGAATAAAGATGACTGCGTTCCAGTGAAACTTTATGTGCGATTATAGCTGATGGGCCAGGTTGGCCTGTTTGCTGTGCTTATGTAGTCCTGGTGGCACAGTAACCCAAATTAGAAAATACATGTCATCCCTTTCAAAAGTATAGAATTTTTAAAGGTGTATAAATTATAAATCCTTGCAATAAATTATAAATTATTGTTTAAATTCCATATAATAAAAGTTCCTAGTTATCTTAATCTAAAACTAATTACAGTGTACAAAGAAATACTTGGCTGTAAGAATTTATATATATGAAATAACTCGATTGTCTAGTATGTTTGAACAATACTTAGCGTGATGCCTAAAAATAGAAGTTGGTATGCTTGCTGATTCTGAAACCACTTAGCAGATATTTAATTAACGTTAGCAAGTGTGATGCACATGGTATTTTTCAGATAATGCTTGTGTCTAAGTTAATGTAAAAACAAATGTCCTTATTCATTTTATACATGTGTGTGCATGTATGCACAGTTGCTTGATGAGGGAAGAGGAAATGGGTCAGCTGACCCATTGATTCCTGGTCCCCTGCACTGCTGGCCACTCCAGGGTGTGTGATCCTCCCTCCTTGCACAGGGGTCTGTAGACAGAACCGGCTGACTGCGGTGGTGATGGCTTTGATCGCATCTAAGGAAAGGGAATACATTAAACAATTGAAGGGCCCAAACTCAGCATGTGTGCGAGGGTGGAGGAGGTGCCTGGTCCAGGCGGATCTCAGGAAGCTCATGTTTCTCATCACATATTGTTTTTTTCTATGCTGAAAACAAATGACTGAAGAATATCTTATTGGGACTTGAGTAAGTTAACTATTTCTGGTCCAATCAGCTATGACCCGGAAGCAGATGGCAATAAGACCATGTCTTTGGGGTCCCGCTGGAAAGGATTCTTCCCTGGCAGTGGTCATGGTAAACTGAGGTCTACTCTGTTGCCCAAAGCAGTACACAGCGTTCAAAATTACACCGCCAAGATTGCTTAACCTTATTAATAGACTGGACTGGGGGACAGAGGAACAGGTGGGAGTGGTCACCAGATTCTATGGAAAATGAAACTATCACCAAATGATAGGAAAAACATTTTCCCTATAATATATCTTTTAAAATCATCTTTCAGCATTATAACAATTAAAAATTTTGACTTTATATTAGAACAATCATATGAGTAAGGTAACCTACTTACATGGAACACAGGTACATTTTCAAATACAACTTCATTATTAAATCTCTTTGCAACTTCTTTTTATTACAGTATTATAGATTGAGTTGTAGTACCTTAATTTATCATCTCCATTTGGTCGGGATGGTGGTGGTACCTGAGAGGGACTGGCCCTGAGCAGGTCTGCCTCAGGCTGGCCTGTGGTGTGTGGGTTCTTGACTTCACACAGGAAAGAGTTCACAAGGCGAGTCCAGGTGATTTTGAGAGTATGTTTATTAAAGCTGGGACAGTGAAGCAAAGAAAGGATTCAGGGTAGAAGAAGTAAGAGGAGGAACTAGGCTGTGCTCTGCTTTGGCTTCCTTGAAAGATTATAGGAAAGGAGTGAGCCAAGGTGGAGCTCCTATTAGCTCGCTGAGAAGTGAAGGTTGCAGAGACATAAGTGAGCCATGGCGGGCTGCTTTTAGCTCACTGGAAAGTCAAGAGAAAAGGGGACCCTAGAGAGAGAATCGGGGTAAGCCCAGGTCGAGCTGCCATTGTCCACTGCTTCCCTGGCTGCAAGTGTCCTTGGGACCCTTAGAGTTTAGGAGGAAGTAAAAAGTTCATGCCCAGGAAGGGGCAGGGCATGCTCTAGAGTGAGCCTTTGTCCTCAGGGCTTTGTATCCTTCTTCTGCCCATGAGAATCTTAGGGGAGGGTTTCAGCAAAATATTCATCAGCTTTTCAATGCACTTTCAACCTGCTGATGTGTCAGAATGGGTGCATAGTGGGGTTTGGGAATATTCTTTGGTCTGCTCTACTGTTTTATTTTTATCTTGGGTCTCTCTGGCTTTTAGTGGGGTTTTTGGTGTTTGTTCCCCTGACTTCATCTGCCTTTGGGTTCAGCTGGAACACGTGGCAGTAAGTGGGTCTCTGTTCTCTATGTTCTGAGACCAGGGAGGTTTAAGCTCTGTACCCTTTGGTTAGGGAGGAGAGGTGTGAACCCTTCACTCTGAGTGTCTGTGGTCAGGGGAGATGAGGTCTGGCCATTCACCAGCTGGATGTAAGTGCTGGCCTTGCTTGATTCTCATGTCTCAGTTTCCCTGTTCCACTTGCCCAGGAATTTTCGTAGCTTCTTATTATCCTGTCACAGTAGGACAAACTTCTAATATTCTTGGAAGCTTCATACAAAAAGATAAATATTATTTAATGCAGCTGTTCGGAAGATTTGCCTGTAAACTCATACTTCCTGTCTTGGTCTTCTTGAAATTACCCATGACTTTTGACAGTAATCCCTCCTGTTCCCCATGAAGCAGAGCACCCGGGTCAAGATTCCTTACAGGGTACCACCTCTCATGGGTAAGAAAGTTGTTCTGAGACTCCCTGGGCTTGTGTTCTTCATCCGTGCCCCTGAAATCAGCCCTCCCTGATTCAGAGGGTGCCAGTGCCTGCCCATGGCCGACTGTTGAGCAGAGTGATGGAGCAGGGATCAGAATAGCTGCTGTAGCAACTTGCAAGTGGATGTTTAAGTCTGGCTTAGAGAAGAACCAAGCCTGGCTGCTTTTGAGTCTTAAGACTCACAACTTTAACAGGTGACTGTGGTTTGAGTTAAAGCATGTGTTAATTTGTGTGTCAGTGTGTTGCAAGGCAAAGCAAGGAGTCCCTTCTTAATCTCATGTCTCTCTTTGAAAAGCTAAGAGCGCTGGGTATTTTGGGTCTTTCCAGTCAACTCACAGAGGTCACACTGTCTTTGCTGGTTCATGGCCCAGTGATGGATGTGTGGGATCTGTTCGATAAGATGAATCGCAGAATCCAGCACTCTACCATGGAGTTAGGTTGGTTATATCAAGAAATGCAAGCATTTTGCAAGCAGAAACATTTTCTAACAAGAAATGTTAGAAATCCTTACTAGCATAGAAATCATTCTAGTCAGTGGTTAGAAGGACAAAGGAATTGTGCAGTGATGTGGAAATGCTTCTAATTAAAGGCAGAGGGACTTGAGAAGGTGTTGGAGGCGTGAGGAATTTATCACTTACCTACAGATGTTTATTCCTCTCTTCCTCTCCTTTGGTGTTATTATCAGAATGGAAGGATTTGTGAGTTGTCTTGCTGGGCCAGCTGCCCCAGACTGGCGGAGTTTATGTGGCTGGCCAATTATGTGGCTGGCCAAGGGGTGCCCTCTTCCTGGGCTGCCGTCCTATTTCCTGTCCTGGGGCCTGGCTGTGCGGACTGTGCCTTCCCCTGCTCCCAGCCCCCGTGTTGGAGTAGAACTTTAATTGAAGCAATGTGTGGTGTGTTGGCACAGGAGAGCGATTTATTAAAGCATGTCCATGTTGTAGTGGTAGGCAGACTTTTCCAGCTGAAACCTGCAAGAACCAATAAGAAGGCAGCTCTTCATTTTACATAAAAGGACCGTAGGTCTGCACTAGCCTGTGATCAGGGAGTTCTTTGCATTTGTAATATTCTGAAAACTTTACCCCAAGAAAGAGTTTTTGAGTCAGAAAATAAAGGAGAAAAAAAATTCTATCACTGGTGACTGTTAAAAATAATTGATAAATAGTGTTGAATTGGAATTGGCCCAATCTGTCATAAAAAAGAAATGGAAATAATTATATTCTTCTCGTTCCTTATTTGCTGGCTCATTTTAAACTCCCATGTGGCCGCTTTCTCTACATAATTCATTCACCATGTGTCTACGTTGATACTTTTCAGGCAAGGAAATCTCGGTTTGAGTTTACATTATGAAAATGAAGGTCTTTTGCTTCCCCCTTGTCACCATTACTTTCTTTCAGAATTCTCTATGAGCTACTGTTTTACAGTCTGCTGAAAATTATTGCATTGCTAGATATTCATTGCAATGTGCTTTCATTCAGAATCGGAAAATTCAATCAGGAAAACAACACACCGGGCACAGGCAAAATCATTATACACATATTTTAGTAAAACCAGGGGTCACGTGCATTGAGGTGTATAGGAAGTGGTTCTGTGTTAGGTACCGTGACCATGAAAATGTGGTGAAGTTTGACATCTCTGAGACAGGTAAGAGGCAGCTGAGGATACAAACGGGAGAGCAGTCCTTGGAGATAGAAGAGGGGGTGCCTGAGGTGAAATATGCCCTGTGTGACAGTGAGCAGGGCAGTGTATGTAGCTTTCTAACTCGCCTCTGTTGGGGGATTCGGTGAAAGGTTAGGTGCATTGAGGCAAGCTGCCAAAGCACCCAGTTTTCCCAGCCAAGGAGTATGGCAGACAGAATTCTAACGTGGTTCTTGGGATTCTGCCCCCTGGTGGACGTGCCTGTGTAATCATCTCTCCTTGAGGGTGGGCTGGACTTGTGAATGTAATGGGGGATTCATATCCCTGATGAGGTGACCTTATATATTAAAGGTAAAGGGATTTTGCAGATGTAATTAAGAACACTAACTGATTGAAAGTAAATTAATCCAAAAGGAGATTATGTGAGGTGTATTTCACCTAACCATGTGAGCTCCTAAAAGGGACTCCAAGCTTCGCTGTTGACTTGAAGAGGCAAACGTCCATGTTTGGGAAGTTGCCACATGACAGAGATGGACAGGCAGCCTCTAGGAGCAGAGGACCTCAGTCCTAAAGTCACGAAGAGTTGAATTTTGCCACAACCAGTGAGTTTGGAAGAGGATCCTGAGCCTCAAATAGCCTTCAGTTGCAGTGGACACCTGGACTTAGGCTGGTGGGACCCTCAGCGGCGCCCTCAGCTGGGCTCCTGCCCCTTGCACGGTGAGATGGTAAAGGGGTGTTGCCTTCGGCCTCTATGTTTAATGGCAATATCATAGAAAGCAATACAACACTACAACAAGGAATACATTGGTTTCCTACTGCTGCTGTAACAAATTACACCATACTTTTGTGGCTTAAAACAGTGTACATTTAGTAAAGTTATTATGTTACCATTCTGGATGTCAAAAGTTCAAAAGTGTTTTTACTGGACTAAAACCAGCCCATTGGTAGGATTACGTTCCTTCTGCAGACACGAGGGGGCGCATCTGCTTCCTTGAATTTTCAGCTTCTGTCACATGCACTCCATGGCTCATGGCCAAATTCCGTCTTCGAAGATGGCAGTCACACCACTGTAACCTGCTTTCTTCATCGTGTCCCTTTGTGACTCTGACCCACCTTTCTCCCTCTTTCACGTACAATACCCGCGTGATTACAGTGGACTCCCTGGATAATTCAGGATTATCTCCCATCTCAAAGTCAACAGAGAGGGCAACCTCAGTTTTGTTCACAACCAGAGTTGTCCCCTTGCCGTGTAGCATCATACTTGTGTGGTCAGAGATCTTGAGGATTCGGGTGCTCCTTATCGCTAGGAATGCAGGCGCTAACCTTGTGGAAGGGGAGATGCACAGTGACAGGGTGGAATGTGTGTTTTAGAAAGAGCTTTCTGCTGTCAGGACAGGGGCCCAGCTGGGGATCTCCTTCTCCATCCGGTCGAATGTGCCTGCCAGAAAACTGGTAATGTCTCCGTGTGCCTACAACAACCGAGATTTCACTGTTTCTTTTCTTATATTCTACCAGTGGTGTTTCGTTAAGTGGATTTAGCTCTAAGGAAAGGTTGTATTATACTGATTTTCTTTAATATCCACTTCACAGGACAGGACACTGTTACTTTGTGCACATGTATTACATCGATTGAAAGTTGTGGGGACAGCGAGGTTAGCACTTTTCCCGTGGCTGCCTTAGGAAGATTCCGCGTCCTCTTCACTTGCATTACTGAAAACCGCAGGGACAAATTCGCCGCTCACTGCCAGCACGCTCACAGGCCTCCCTGCTTGGACAGTTCTGGCCTCTTGCCTTTCCAACCTTAGCTTCCTCTTTGCTTTATCTTTCTTAGCCATTTTTAAAGAGCTTTCCTCTACTGTTGTGTGTTGTTTAACAGCGGGGAAATGTTCTGAGAAGTGCATCGTGAGGTGATTTCGTCACTAGGCAAACATCGTGGAACGGATGTACTTAAACCTAGACCTACTACACGCCTGGGCTAGATGGGAGGGCCCTCTGCTCCCGGGCTACACACCTGTACAGAATATTGTTGTGTTGAGCACTGGAAGGCCATTGTAATACAGTGGTATCTATGTATCTAAAAATACTTAAGTATAGAAAAAGTATAGTACAAATATGGTAGAAAAGACTTTAAAAATGGCGCACTGGTAAGGGTCCTTGCCATGAACGGGGCCTGTGGGTGGCAGTTTTCTGGGTGAGTCTGAAAGTGAGTGGCGAGTGAAGAACCAGAATATTACTGTACATTAACAGACAATAAACACGTCATACTTAGGCAGCACTACATTTATAAAAAATATTTTTTCTTCAAAATGAAAGTAACCTTAATTTCTTTTACTATAACTTTTTTACTTTATAAGCTTTTAATTTTTAAAAAACTTTTTGACTCTTCGTAACACTTGGCTTAACACAAACACATTTTACACCTGTACAGAAGTGTTTGGTAAGACAAACACACACAGGGTCATCAGTGTCACTGCCTTCCACCTCCGCGTCTCGTCCCTCCGGAAGGTCTTCCGGGGCAATAACACGTTCGGAACGGTGGTGTTCTGTAATAACAGCGCCTTCTCCCGGAGGACCTCCCTGCAGGACCTGCCTCAGCTCCTCTTGAAGTGTGTCCCTCTGAAATATGTCCATGGGGGTTTGCTTGTCTTCTTTTAGTTTCTTCTTCTTTTCCTTTTTCTCTCTTTCTTCTTTTTTTTATTACTGTAGATTAGCTTGTAAGCAGATAAAGCACCATGATGATGTCACTAGGCGACAGGAATTTTTAGCTCCATTGTTTTGTGGAACCACTGTTCATGCAGCCTGTTATTGGCTGAAAGATCAGATGTGGCACAGGACTGCATGTGTTGGTCTTCGTCATTTTATTGTATTTGTTGTTTTTAAATGTGTGTTGGACATTAGTCTGTTTGCTACAGAGTGAACTTCACTGAACCTAAATTTGATGCCGTTCTTGTGTTAAGAGTTGGAGAGGAGCTGAGACCTGAGCCAACCATCTCTCACTCTACCTAAGAGGCCCCTGTACTCATGAGACGGTGTGACCTGACAGACGTCCAGCCGCTGTCCTCTCCCCTGTTGGGGACAGCAGTGTTTCTCAGTTCCATTAAATTCGGTTTCATGGCTGTGTTTGCCTTACCCTTTTTATTGATCTGGAAGTTTATAAGAATCCAGATATTTCTTGGTATCCCTCCATAACCCTGACTAGAAAGTCAATAAAATAATATGAATATGGGTTTACCGTTCATATAAATTAGGCTGTCTCACCTTTGGCAGAGTTCACATTTGGGGCTGGAATTCTTCATTCTGGGACTCTCCTGTCCATTACGTCTGGGATGCTGGGCAGCATCCTTGGCCTCCACCCACTAGATGCCAGTAGCACCCACCCGACCCCAAGCTGTGACAACCAGAAATGTCTCCAGACACTGCCAAATGTCCTTGGGGAGTGAGAGGGTCACCTGCAGTTGGAGACCACTCGTATAAACTCATCTGACAATGGTAGGGGAATGTATTTTGAATGGGAGCTGCTGGTTGGATTGAACTAGGTGTTCAAAAGAAATGAAGAGTATGTTAATTCCAGTAGAGGTAAATATTTTAATTCTTATAGAAGTATATATGCCATTATCAAAATGTAGCAAGTTGTCTATTCCTTTTGTATTTTTTTTATCTTACCAGTTCTACCAAGATCATTAAATACTAGAAATTAGATTTTGATAGCCCATCTTAATTGACCACATTAATACATTTAGTTTTCTCATCTGTAAAGTGGGGGGTGATAATGGTACCTATCTTAGAGTTACTGTGAGAATTATACGAGGCATATAAAGTGATTTGTTTTACCTAGAAGTTTTTCATTCATGTTAATGAATGTTATCAACAAAGAATCAGTTCAGGTTAATGAATTATTTAAATTATATAAACAGACACACACACACACACACACACACACAGTTATTTATTTTAAAAACTTCACATGTCATAATATCTTCTTACTACCAGAATTGATAAAGTTTCACCACCTCGTCCTGGAGAACCCCCCTCCGAATCTGACCAGAATGTGTCCAGGCTGATGTCCCCAGTTTATGGAGAGCCACTCACTCCCGGGCTCTCAGGCCAGCTGGAGAAGCTGTTCCTGAAGGGAAGGCTGGGTTTCTGACCAGCCGAGACTTCCACCCAGTCTCTAATGCCTCTCCCGTTTTTCTTTCCTGCGAAGCTGCAGAGTTGTTATTGTACTGGGGAGGAGGGCGGCCCCAGCCCCAGCCCCCCCGCCCCCCTTTCCCCAGGATTAAAGGACGCTTCCCAGGCCTAAGCACAGAGTGGAGTTACTGGCTGTAGTTTCTAACAGTGAGGGATATGGAGCCAAATCAGCTGAGGGAAAAGGCACCTGAGGGAGGTTAGGGGCAGCAAGGTGCAGACTTGCGGGAGCCCTTTCCCAGCGGGGTCACACTGGTGGGCGTAGTTCCTCTGGCAACAGGGGTGTCCCGCCCGTGAAGTGGACTCAATGCCCGGGGTTTTATGGGAGAACCTTCTACCTGGAACGTACTAAAATTCCAGACTTCTGAAAGGAAAGAGGGGTTTTGGCGTAAACCTGTTGTTGCATACAGAATTTGGGTGTGGTGAGCCACTTAATGAAGAATGATGGAAACTATCTGCACAGTTATTTATTAAAAAGGGACTGGGGTTCATCGTTATATGGAATTTAATAGTACTGGTTGCCTGAGTCAGGAAAGACCCTTAGAACTAATTCTTATTTTTTGCCCATGGAAATATATTCTATTTTGATAATGTATTAGTAGAAGTACAGAGTATAAGTTGAGGAATCATAAAATTTATAGGAACTTTAAGATCATCTTTTATTATACAGTCTTACATTCTGTATGTTATACCTTTCTTTGCTACTGTTATAAGGATTATAATTAAAATGTTTTCTATTCTATTTTTGTGTTAACAAGAGTATTCCCATGGACATTGTCTGCTTTGAACTCTGCAGCACAATTTTTTTTGGTAATTAGGGCACTGATTTTTTTCCCATACTTCCACATGAGCAAACTTACTTGACTGGTTATCCAATTTGCTCAAGGTCGCACAGCTGATAAAAACAAAACCGGGACACAAATGCAGTTCTTTTATTCTTTGATGAATTCCTCAGCATCTCTAGCATCTTGTTTTTGAGTCAGAATAGAATCGTGCCTACAACGCAATAGGTTGTTATTACCATTAATATCACATTTTACTGCTCGTATGACTACAGGGGGTAGTATGAAACTTTCCCTCGTATGTGTGCACCTGGGTATCTCTTCTCCTCCATTTGCCATCAAGGTGTCTCTGGGAGTGGGATTTTATTCTAGGTAATTTGCTGTGGGCGAGGACTTGGAGCGATTCAGTGTGCATGAAGTTCTTAGTTTCCCATCCAATAGTTTTTCTCTCTGTATGGCTCCCTTCCCCCAGGGCCTCTGTCATGTGTCCAGGAGATACATGCCTGGCAGTTTCTGTAGTCTAACGATCTGATCTTGCAACTTAGAGGGAAAAATAATGTGTTTTTGCTTAGCATCCCAGGAGATAATTGTATGGTTCAAATGTGTGCCTTACCATCTTATTTATTTTGAAATTGTCATCACTTCTAAAACACATCGAAACATAACTACTCTAAAAATAAATTAGTCTGTTTAAAACAGAGTTTAATATCATTTATTCCCTAATTATTAAGCAATTACAAATCAAACAGTTGGTGCTGATTATCTATATACAAGGTAGCATTTTAAAAATTTATGATAAATTACAGCAATCTGTTGAAGTGTTGAAAGTGATTATTTATGAAGTGTGATAGAAATGAAACTTGCCACAGTGGAAGGAAAATAAATCCTTTATTAATGTTCAGTTATCTCTTTCTCTCACTTCCAGATTCAGTTTGTCCTACCTTTAGATCAGCTCATATTGCCCGGGGACAAAACTGTTTATCAAGGTGGCATTTTTAGTTTGTCATCATTAAGGTTTTTCAAATTCTGTATCAGTGTTGTGACATTACCATTGACTGACAAATTCTGAACTTTATCGCAAAAAGGTATAAAAAATTATAAGCTTTGCATTTCCTTTCTTTAGGGTTTCGTGATCTCATTTCATGTGTTTTTCTCAATAGATGGGTGATCTTATCACTGTTTGTTTAATGCGCACCCTTTGAGACTGAATTGCCGTATACGTTTTCCACACAGGGCAAGTTCATTCTCCAGGTTCTAACCTCACTCTGTCTCAGTGGCTTTATCAGTGATTCAGATTAGCATTTAAAGGATGTGCTGGAAAGACTGTTGGGTATTTTTAAGTGAGTAAGTTGATTGACAGTTTTAGAGTCCATTGGCTCTGAACAGGTAAACTCTACCACTATAATATTTTCAAGGGCCAATAATCAGTTCTATAATTGAAACTAAACCCACCAACAGTAAAAAAATAGCAAGATTCAACTGTGCAAATCAGGAATGGGAAACAGGATAGGCATATCAGAAAACACAACACAGCAGATTTAGTCGGCTCTAAAACCTGATCATATTTTCAGTAACTGATGTCATGATACTGACTGTAGTTTCCAAGTTTTTTCTAACCTTGTCATGGCTAAAGTATTATACATGTTCCTGGATGCTATCCTTTTCAAACAGCTTTTTGTTATGGAAAATTTCAAGCACAGACAAAGAAAAAGAGAATGGTATTATGAAACTGTGTACTCGGCAAGTCAGCTTAGAATTTATCAACATTTTTCTAAATCTTGTTTTATCTGTCATCTGACCTCCTGTTCCCTTGCACATACCAACACTAGGTTATTCTGAAGCATATCTCAGACAAGATAGTATATCATCTTTCAATATTAGTTTAATTTCATACTTTCGAGTTATAACTAATCAGAAAGAAGAGAGAGGGACGGGACCAAAAAGGTCATAGGAATCAGAAACCATATTATCTGCAAAATGAGCAGAGTAACTTGGACACACTGGCCTAGATGGGAGAAGGTCCAGGAAGACGATTTAGGGATTCACAGACCAAAGGCACAATAATGGGGAAGAAGGCTCAGAATTTATGGAGGGTGGTAGATGTCAGTTCAGTTTAAGAAAAAGTTTAATAAAGTCCAGTGGGTCAAAGTTTTCATAGACTTTCACAAGAAATTTGTTTTTTCAACCAATTGGATTTACCGAGCAGACTGGCCAACAGCTTGGCAATGTGATGTGGCAGAAAGGATTTAGGGTCAAATTTGATGTCACATGGCTCTCTCCAAATTGAAGAACTGAGGAAGTATGTCTGGATTCTTTTTTTTTTTAAAGATTTATTTATTAGTTTTAAAGATTTTATTTATTTAGAGAGAAGGGATGAGAAGAAGAGAGGGAGGAAAACATCAATGTGTGGTTGCCTCCCACACGCCCCATACCGGGGACCTGGCCTGCAACCCAGGCATGCGCCCTGACTGGCAATCGAACCAGTGACCCTTTGGTTCACAGGCTGGCACTCAATTCACTGACCCACACCAGCCAACGCTGGATTCTTTCACTCAACCTATTCTTAGTATATATGAAATGAGAATTTTTTTCTGAATTCGACAGCCATGTAAAACCTTCACCCTACTGTGTGTAGCGTGGACACATAGGGCTGTGGACACGTCCTAGTGTTTTGAGTGAGTAACCTAGTGTCCCACCTTGATGTTACCATCGTCCAGCTGGATGGAGCTCTGTGAAGTGTTTACCCTCAACCCGAACCTTGGGCTCCTACTGGTTGGGCTAAACTATTTTAACAGGAATTGTAAGGCATTTTCTGAGAATTAAGTAAAGGCTCGTAATCAAAGTCTCTCTCTTTTACTCTGTGCTCAGTCAAGTACTTGGTAATGGGTGTTTAAATTTATTGTTCAGATGTCCAGAAGGTGGCAAACCGTCCATGTTGCTATTATTATGGAAACTTTCAAACACAGACTCTGAACCAGGGCTATAAAGATGAGATACCCGTGGTCTTTCCAGAACAAGGCTAGAGTTTGGGGGGCATTTTGGGCTGGATCCAATTCTCTTCATTAGTCTAGAAGAAAGAAAGAGATTCTTAATGTCGCCATATATACTCCTTCCTGTCAGAAGAGAGCAGCTGTAATCATTTCATTGCTATCGTCTTCTTACACTCTTTCTGATAGGGTGGAAACAGTTGTTTTTGTTTTAAAGATAAAATATTGTTTTCCAGGACTGTCGTAAGAGACCTGATAAAAGTTTCCAGTGTAGCTTAAAATTACACTAAAAAACAATGGTTTCTGCAGCCGAGCATTACATCATTATGGTGACAGAGGCTTTGTAAACATGTCGTCATTGTTTACGGAACCCCAGTCCTCCAGTAATTGTCACAGATAACAGGATACTTCCCCAAATCATGTATTACTGCTCAGGCTCTTTATTATATTAATATTATTTACAAGCAGAGGGATGCCAACAGATTCTATTTATAGGATACCTGGAAGGCATAAAAACCCTCTTGTGCTTTGAAATGTGCCCTGGCTAACTCGGGCATCTTGTAGTATATGAGATGTCAAAACAAAACACAAACTGGATGAGACTGTTCTGTCCTTGGCATCGTCAGCCTGCATTCACAGACTCTTACCTAAAATCTCTGTTATCCTAAAATGACCTCAGGGCAGACAGAGCCAGCCAGTGCCATTTGGAGTTGAGCACTGATGGCCTTTGTTCACAGACAGGTTGGGAAATGTGAGATAAATGGATTTTTTTTGTGTGATGGTGGGAGAAAATGTGGGAGAGGCTGAGAAGGAAGGGGTGCCATGGGGCAAGGAATGTTAAAACTTCAGCAAAGCCTCTTTGGTCTTCCTCCGCAAAACACTGCCCTTTTCCTTCCAGCATTTTTCAAATGCCAGGCCCTCAACATGAAAACAGGGCCCTCCAGCTGAGTGCCTGACATTCCCTTCCAGCACATGGTGGGGAGCTGGCTAGTGCTTGCTGCTCCTCTGTTTGGAGCCCAGACATTCAGTGTGGGTAGAAACCAGTCCTGTGGTGGCCTGAAAAGGAGTAAAGGGGGCCGCTCCCTTGAACTTGGTTTAGCATAACCCAGAAGGTGATGCCTGTGTTAATTGTCTTCTACTAACCCAGTGATGACAGAAGGGATCTTCTGATGTGAGATAATGGGGATGGTTGAATATAGGACATTCCACACTGGGCAGATGAGACCATAGCAGTTTGTCACATATACCCAGAACCCTGCTGGGGAAGGACACTGCACGCTGAGCACAGCCACCTGGGGGACAGAGGGAGCAAGCAGGCCCGTGGGAGGCAGGCTGTGTAGTATTAATAGGGTGGAGTGCCCTTTGGCTCCCGAGGGAACATGGAACTGGCTTGTCTGAATAATTGCAGGGGCTGGCAGAGAACTGAAGCCAGCGCTCAGGAATAAGTTGGAACAGTACCAGTCCTGTGGCCCAGCACGGTTCTTTGGCTCAGGGACCTTATTCATGGGAACAGAGCCCAGAGCCAGCAGAGGAATGTGCAGTTAGGCCATCCGAGACCCCTCGAGATTCCCCCATATATCCAGGCAGCACATAATAGAGGTCCTGAATTGGGGGTCTGAATGGTGGGCCCGCCACCACCATGTCAGAGGAAGAATGCAGAGAAAAAGTGCCCTCATTGGGAGTCACAGCAGACCACTTGCGCACTGTTCCAGTCACCCGGTTCATGTTCCATTCCAGAATATGCAAGTGTCTGTACCTTTTAAGGAAGAATCCCCAGAATAAGATTAGAAGAAAATTCTAATCTAAGACAACTCTTAGCCAACTTTTTGGAACTGAGAAGAAAAGATAGAAAAATGACTTAGCAGGTAAACGATTCTGAGCCCCACATCACCTTCCCTTACACAATCCCCAACCAGTCCAGCAAGAGACTTAGATAGTACCCAGCATCTTTATTATTCCTCTCATTAAAGAGCAATAGACACATTGAGAGGAAGCTAGCTTTTTTTCCCTCACGTAGGATGTACAAAATTTTTAAACTGGAGATGAGCTTCCTGTTTGTGTTTCCATTCTCGGTCTCCAGGTCCACTGAGGGAACTGAGAACAAGACCCACGCATTTCTCGGGGGGATGTAACTGTGAGGGCGCCACACTCGCCCCCAGGCAGGAATCTCAGAGCTGAGAACCACAGGGTACTTTCTACCCAAGTGACTCATTTGATGTCTTGACTTCGTTTCCTTATAAAATGTTTCCCTGAATGGATGACTATATTTGAATTTTAAGACTTAGGAGATTCTTCTGGGATTTGCTTTGAACATTATTGAAACAACAGATGGACTTGAGGTTGAGTGCTTCAGTGCTTTCCTTACTGTTGCTACCTACCCTCTTGCCGTCTCAGGCCCGCATCTCCCTCTACCCCCTCAGCTCTCTTCCTTCACTGCTCTGTGTCTTTATTGCCACTGCACAAGGCCCCTTCATCTCAGCTTAGGGAAGTGTGTTGGGCACATGTGCAGTGCACTTAAACAGGAAGTAGTAACCTAAACTAAACGTAAAGTGCTCTGTTGTAATGGTGTGTTTTATTTTCTTCCAACCTTACAACATAACGCACCCCCCAATAGACTTGAATTTGAATTTGTTTACATCTTTCATTGCGGGCCTGTATTTCCTAGGCACTTAGCCACCATTCCAGAGTTTCCAATCCTAAAATTAGCTTAAAAACAACAACAAAAATGGAATTGCAAGCTAAATTCTCTTCTTATCAATCTCTGCAGGGGAATTAGGGAGATAGGTCACAGGCATTAAAAACCCATGATCTATTTTTTTTTTTTTGCAAGAACCTAAATTTAAGTCATAGATGAAGGCTAAATGGCAGACTGTGAGTGTTGGTGATACCAGGGAATCTAGGGGACAGAGTGAAAAAGCTGGGAACAGTTTTATTTCTTTCATTATCCAATCTGTTTCTATCACAACACTTCTGACATCAAATGAGGGTGTTTCCCCACACCAGTCAATTATCTGACTCTGCACACTCAGTAGGTGTCCTGCTCGGTTCCGTTCTGACACCATCTGTAGTTACTCAGACCTCACAGGTTAAGGAATCAGTCCCACAAGGCTGATTTCCACTTCAGACGACAGTCACCAATCCAGACTGTCACCTGTGTTTCTGACTTACTGGCTATAAACCTGGGATCTCCCCTAAGCCCTGCAGGTTCAATATTTCTCTAGAATGGCTCACGAAACTCAAGGAAACACTTTACTTACATTTACCAGTTTATTATAAAAGATGCAACTCAGGGACACCCAAACATCAGAGATACGCAGGACAAGGTAATGAGGAGGGGAGCGCCTGGCAGAGCACCCACGCTCTCTTCTGGGGCACCCAGCACCTCCATGGGTTCACCAACCTGGAAACTCTCTGAACCCTTCATTTAAGTGTTGTTACAAGTGTTTTATTACATCAGCATAATTAATCAAATTATTGGCTATTGATGACTGAAGCCTTCTTTCCTTCCTGGAGGCCCAGGCGTAGGGTTAAGTGCCAACACCCTGCCTTTTATGGTTGCTTTCCCTGGAGACCAGCCCTCATCCCAAAGCTATCTTTGGGGTCCACCAAGAGTCACCTCCTTAGCATAAACAGATGTGGCTGAAAGGAGCTTGTTGTGAATAACAAAGGGAATTCCAAGGGGTTCAGAGCTCTCTGTTCCAAACCGAGTGGGTACAAAGACTAAGGATGTATTTTTCACTGTATCACACATTGATAAGAACTTTTCAATGATTCCTTAATGCACATTCCTTTATGTTTGTTCTAGCTTTCTCCAAATATTGCAATAAGCAACTTAATATTCTGAACAGATGTTTTTTTTTTGGCAGACATATGCATCTTTTTTTTTCCCTTACTGATTAAATGAATTTAGCTTCTCAAATCATTTGGGATTCCTTAGGCATTTATTTTCAAATCTCCTCCAAAGCAAATAATAATTTCTCGTCAACATGTGTGGAAATATTTGGCACTGTGAACCCTTAAAGAATATTACAAGCAAACGTTTGCCCAGTAGCTGCTTGCTTTTCTCACTTCCGTTGCAGTTGTACGGTCGGTCCCCTTATCGGCAGTTTCTCTTACTGTGCGTTGTTGCCTGAGGTCCACCGTGGTCAGAAAATACCAAACAGAAAATTCTAAAACTAACAGTCCAAAAATTTTAAAATGGCATGCTGTTTTGAGTCGTGCCACGAAATCTCTCCCACCCCATACAGACAAAGACAGAGGAATGGGTCTCATTCCAGGCAGGATGGAGTGGGAATGGGAGTGGGCAAAAATAGGTTTACAGTTGTGTGTCTGAAAAAGAATATAATAATTAAAAAATAAAATACATGAATAAACTTTGTGTTTCACATACTCATAACTGTAAACCTACTTTTGCCCACCCCTCCCTGTGTAGGCTACCTGCCTGTTGGTCACTTAGTTAGCCGTCTCGGTGAGCCGATGTACTGTCCTACTGCCGCGGTTTCAAGTAACCCTTACAGTAGTGTAACTAACGCTACGTCACCATGTCTGTCTCACTCACCTCTCCTCACCTGATGGCATAGTTACTGTCTCATATCACAGCACCAGAGAAGGGTGGTAGAAGTAGGGTAGTTTGAGAGAGAGTGAGACTGTTCATATACTTTTATCACAATGTATTGTGATTATTGTTCTATTTTATTATTAGTTATTGTTAATCTCTTACTGTGCCTAGTTCATAAATTAAATGCTATCATAGGTATGCATGGATGGATATGCATAGGTTGTAGTATAAGTATACATATGTGTATGTATATATACGACATGCACGTATACATGCACACTGCATGCATATACATTAGCATATATGTATATGTACACGTACACACACACTACAACCTATGTATATATGTATAACCTATACATATACATATGTAGGTTGTAGTCATCCACTGAGGGTCTTTAAAGGAGTGGGTCATGTCTCCAAGGGTAAGTGAGAATTACTGTATTTCTAAGTTAAAAACAGGTACCTAAAGAATGAGGATGGGATTAAAAAGGACTTTTCTTTAAATAATTAAATAATTAAAAGCATTAATTAAATAATTAAAATATTAATAAATATTTCTTTAAATAATTAAAAGCATTAAATAGGTAACTTTGCAGGTTTGCCAAGTGCAGGCTCTGATTAAATACATTTATAAATTCTCCTTAGTACTCCTTACAATCCTTTGAGATTGTTGCTATTTATTATTTCCATTAAACAGTGAGGGACATATATGTATGTATATGCAGAATTTACAATAGAAACCAGGACGTAGAAATAACTGGTTTGTCTCGGGGAGTTACAGAAATGACGACACAGTTCTGAAGTGAGCAACACCTTGGCCATTAGCTGAGATCAGCTAAACAGTGCTTCCTGGGTGGCCTCTCTGTGCCAAGTTCATGCTGTGCAGAAGATTGATGAGCCCAATGCAAACGATGAACTCAGCCCCTCTCTAGTGGTCAAGATACTTATGAAGTTTGTGTTATAATGTAAACCAGAATAGAGGATATAAAATGATATATACAGCATAATCACAGTCAAGGGGAAAAATGCCCTTGAGTCAGAAAGAGCAATCCACATTTTCCCTCTGGGTAGCGGGGAAGGGCAAATGACCTGCCTATACTCAACTTCTATTGTGCTGTTTTATTTTTTACTTTTTAAATTGAATTTATTAGGGTAACATTGGTTTATAAAATTATATAGGTTTCTGGAGTACAATTCCGTGATACATCATCTGTACACTGTATTGTATGTTTACCACCCCAAGTCAAATCTCCTTCAATTACCATTGATCCCCCCTTTACCCGACTCTGCATCCCTCAGCCCTCAGCCCCCTTTTTTTGCTTAATCCCTTCATCTTTTTGACCCAGTCCCCCAACCCCCTTCCCCTCTGCCTGCTGTCAGGCTGTTCTCTATCTATGAGTCTTTCTATTTTGTTTGTTTGTTTGTTTGTTTTGTTCATTAGGTTGCCCATATGAGTAAAGTCATATGGTACTTGTCTTTCTCTGACTGGCTTATTTCACTTAGCACAATGCTGTCCAGGAATAATGAGGAAGAGGGAAATGAAAAGATTGAAGTAAATCAATAGTCAGTATTCAGCCTAGCTCTCCAGATAGACCTCAGGGTGGTGGGACCAGGGTTCTCAGTGTCTTTTACAGTTAAGGAGAGAGGGACCCGATGATATTAATGACTTGACCTTTGATCCTGAAAGTGGAGAAGACAGACTGACAGACAAACGTGCTGTCGCTCCCTTCCTCCTTGGTGAGCAGTGTGTCTACTTGGCTGTCAGTCTCTGTTAGGTAACACCATCCCTGAGACTAAGTTTAATCAATATGTTTTTTAATCCAATAATCAGGATTTTTATTGGGTTATTAAATTTTGGCTCACTGAGCCTGCTAATTTAAGAAGTGAAATGAATGTAGAAGTCAGCCTCTAACTAGCATTTTGAGAACCTATTTGAAGGGAAGCGGGTGAGACTGGTAACTTTTTTAGAGATTCTTTCCAAGGAAGTCATTATGGGTTTTTCTCTTTTATTTTAGCAGCATGACATTTGACAGCTCTTGTCCCCAGTGTTCCTTCTCAGCCAGTTTTCAGTGTTCAGTCTCAGTGAGTTGTAGGCAGGTACAAACCTTGCGGTGCTGGCAGCTGGTCGTGGGGTGCACTGGTAGCACCCTGAGCCACCTTGACCTTTCGCCGGACTTCTCCTCAACCCCTGTGGCCTTCATTGCTGCATACAGAGCGGTCTAACTCTGTTTCCTCTTTTATGACTCATTCCTGAGCCTTTCTGAAACATCCGCCAATGCCTAGATGCTGTCCCTGTGAAATATCTGGCAGCTGTGCCTGGCACCAGGGTGCCCTGCTGACGGTTCTGTGCCTGAGTGGCTCTGAATGAGTGGTGATGCCTTGTGACTAACACGGGGGTGGGAGGTGGTCAGGGGGCTTCATTTATTCTAAAAAGTATCCATTGACCTCATCTGTTATGAGGAGAAATTGTAATCAATTGTTAAGAGCTATACAATCTCAGTCCTTAATAAAACCACACATTGTGTGTTAGAGCTGACTATTTTGATGGGCATTATCAGGTATGACACAGGAGCATTTATTTCATTTTGTTTACTCTCAGTGACATTTAATTTGATATGAAAATATCATATAAATATGAAGCATATGTATATATGAAGAGTGTGTGTCTGTATATATGCATGTGTGTGTATATATATATATATATATATATATATATATATATATATGAAAAAACCTATATAGTTTGTTTGCCAGACGTGGTGAGCTTCGCTTTTCCCCTGAGAGTGGTTTTGTGGTTGTTTCTCCAGTGATAGTACATGTGGCATGTATCCTATTGAAAGCAAATCATAAGCAGACTGTCATCTTGGAGCTATCTGAATGTCTTCAATACAGGGTGCTGTGAGGAGGTGATGGAGAGGCTAACTAATGAGTTTTTCTGTGTATATTACTGTGCAAAGGATTTATTCTGTGGATTGTTGCCAGATGCAAAGCTCTTCAGGGCCAGGCAGGGATGCCCACCACCCTGGTTCAGCCACACCCACGTGACGGACCAGCAAATGCACGCTGGACAAAAATGAGCTCTCAGTGTCTGAGGGAGACCAAAGACTCCAGGCGCAGCTACTTTTCCTGGCTTACTCCGCCTACAGTTTACAGACCCTGTCCACATTCATCTTTTTCTTCTCACAACCATCTTATGAAACAAGAAGCATAGGGGTCATTATTCCCATTCCATAGATTTGCAGGATGAGTTTCAGAAATGCAAAATCATTTGCCCAAATTTTACACACTTCTTGAACCTATGGTCTTAAAACCAGGTTCCCCTAATAGCAAGTGTGATGAGGTTCTCACCTTGAGGTGGTTACCTGTTCAGAAAGTTTCCAAAGGCAAAGTCATTGTGCCTCCCTAAACTCCCAGATCATTCCTCCTTTCATTTCATATTTAATTAGGATGTGCTGTGTGGCAATCTGATTTCTAAGTACCAGAAGGAAAGTGGTAAGTGTGTTGCCAAGAATTCAAGTGCAGTGATACAATAGACAGTATCTGAATGGCCCCTGTGGGCGAGGTGTTCAGAAAAGCTCTGCTTTCAGTGACATTTGAGCTCTGAATGTTGTGGAGTCAGGCAGAGGTGGAGTGGATGAAATTTCTGGGAAGAGAGACAAGCAGGGCCAAATCCAAAGGGCCAGAAGAGGCAATGACTTTGGTAGGCTAAAGCAAGGTAAAGCTATTCAGAGTTGTTGGATCACAGTGGTTATGGACAGAAGAATGGATTTGATCAGTGAAATGGGCTCAAAATCTCATGAGGTGTTGTGAACCAGGCTTCAGGTTTTATTTTAATTAAAACAGTAAGCCATTAGAGGTTATTAAACCTAACCTAAATTTCATATTAAATAGTTACATTTGGTTGAGATGTAAAGACAGGGTTATAAGGGGTGAGATTAGAGGAAGAACACCAATTAGAAAATTTCTACCATAATTTAGGCAAGAGATTCTTATGGAGACGTGGATGGATTTGGGATGGTGTGTGTGTCTGTGCTTAGTACATCCAACAGGATTTACTGGTGGATTGAATGTGGACAGTGAAAGCAATCAAGGGCAGCTCATATATATTTTAGCTGAGCAACTGCAGGTGGTGATATGAACAAAACTGGGAGAAGCAAGCTGGGAGACACTGAGGGAGATCATGTGTGGTCATTTGGGTACATCAAGTGTGGGACCCCATCACATGGGATATGCCCAGAAGAGAATTAGAAGAATGAATAGTTCCTGTCAATGAGTAAGAATGGAAGTACACTGTGTTGATGGCCTCACTGTCGTGGGGCCAGTTGATGCTGTCCAAAGAGAAAAACTATGCAATAATAATTTTACCACTGATGTGGTGGCAATATAGAAGCTATTTCCAATGCTAAGAGTTTCTCCTGAGACACATCATTATTTAAAGGGAGAGCAGAAATTGGCGGAGACGGCCTAGGGATCAAGTGTTATGGAAATACCCAGGGTCAGATGTTCAGAAAAGGTGAAAGTTTGGAATTTTATCGACCACATAAGGACTTGCTGCCTTCATTTTTTCATAGACTCAATTAAAGTTGGGTAATTAAAAATTATGTGTTGGTTGAGTCACCTGGGTTTTATATTAGTACGAACACAAATCTAACCAATTACAAATGACATTTGTCAAAACACTGTAGAAACAAGCCAATCAGAATGGTTATAAATAGACTGATGAGGTCCTTGAATATGCAAAGAGAAATGATGAACACACTGGGACAACGCTGTTCTCATAACCAGAAATCATTTCTAAATTAAAAAGCAATTAAATATTTTATCACTGCTATTTGAATGTTTGTGGCTTGATTTTCATAGCTACAATAATCCTAAGAAAATAATTAAGGGACCTAATGATCCATTATCACAATCCAGTAAATCAATTGGCCTTCAGTGAGAGTATGTATAGATACGTATGGGGAAAAAAAGTTATCCTATTTGGAAAAACAAAGAAGAAGAGAAAGGAACTTCTCTTAATTGTCCAGCCTAATCAGAGCTCTAGGCCTTAGGAAATGAGGGGGTAACTGTTACCATTACTTATTTCAGGGCTGTCAGAGCTCCTTTAGGGTGTGACTGTCCTAGAAAATACCCAATTTAAAGCCCCGTGTTTTCCCAGAGCTTGTGTGATGGCTTCAGGAGACATGTTTGGCTTCTCCCTTTAACACTGGCATTACTGTCAGCCTTGGGACTGTTTAGGAAAATTATAAAGGGCTGTATCCTGTAGTGAGAGGACAGCAGGGAGAATTATAAGGTCATTTGGGGACAAGGAAGAGTGACATTCTCTGAGAGAGCAGATCGGCTGACTTCTGACCAGTGTAAAAACCCAGAGTCACTGGGTCCCAGAGTCTTTGTGTTTTCCAGGCCGGGTGTCACCTCTTCAGTGGCCTTCACACCTCCTCAGGGCATTCCTGCGCTGTGCTATGGGAGAAAGGGGTTGGCTGGCCTCCGTATTCCAGGTGGAGAGATGGAGGCTGTGCCTGCACAATTGGTGGGTCCAACATTACCAGGACTCAGGCTCTGTTGACCTACGTGCTTATCACCTTACATATCTCTGTGGGATGGTTTTTTCTTTATTTCATCAAATCCAACATATAAACTTACTTTGGAAATATAACCCAGTTTGAATGACCTGTCTGTGGTATAATAATCTTCACTCAAATGTAACGTGTCAGAAGATGGGATAATAGACACACCCACACTTACTTGCTCTTGCCTTTGATATTAGGCTTGGATAACTCTGCCGAAATGCAGAGCCATAGACTATTCTACAGTTATTTTTTTTGTTTTCCATGTACTTTCGGAGCTCACACAGCCTGAGGTGAGGCTGGGGAGAGTGGGTGCTAGCTAAGACTTTCAAATGAATGAATATGTGTGGAACGCACATTGGAACTTAAGTTTTGTCAAATTCTCAGTGACAACAAAAATGAAATGAAGGGACAGCATCTCTTCAGCCAAAACTTCCCTTCCAAGAGTCTTTTCCCCTCTTATTAGAAAGAAATACGCAGCACGCTTTATTTCCTTGGACAAGTTCAAAGCAAGGAGACTTGAACTTTCAATAGGACTTTGGTGAGGACTTTGGAGACTTTGTTGAATTCACGGCAACCTACTCACCACAAGAAGGGGCCTTATCACATGGGCAAAGATTATGGACGTTGAAGCCATATGTCTTGGGTTCAAATCCTGGGTCATCCTCTTAATAGTTTGATGACCTTTGGTTAGTTATTTACCTTTCTATCTCATGTGTAGGATGAATTGAACACCAGCACCTGATTCACAGGGCTCTTGGGAGGGCAGAGTATGTAGTGATGGGCAGAAGAGCACTATATATCATCTCCATCCACCATTGTGGAATATTTTCCCCAGATATATCTTCCCGGTTACTCTTTTAATGTGCGCTGCTGTCAAACACTGTCTGATTTCTTGTTCTTGCTGTTGCATTGCTCTTCCACATACCAGCCACTTTTGGATGTCGTGACAACTCCAGATCACTGAGTGCTTCCTACAGTTTATCTTTTGGGTCTGGTTGAACTCGCTTTGCTTATCTCCAAAGAGTAGGCAGTGTGATTCAGGCAAAACTTGAAAAAATTAGAGTCAGACCCAAAGTGTTCCCTAAAATGCCATTAAATTTCCTCTGTTGATAGTGAAAATTATCATTGAGATCCAAGTATACTTAAAACTCTGCTGTGAATTCTGAATTTTGCTGGTTTGGAGGCAGCATAAATATGTGGTTTTTAATAGCTTGTTTCTTTTCAGAATGTTTTACATATATGCAAATATAAAGAGAAACAGTAAATTAGTAGATATAAAAAACTTAATTTTTCCATTCCACTTTTCTATTTTTTTACTTAAAAATCTCAATGTCTTTAACTTTGTTAAGTGTCCTGTAAGTCGAGGATGATAAGGTTCCTCTCACTTCTCACTCACATCGCTTTCACATCATTTCATCTGCTTGACTCTGGGCGCAGAATTCCAAGCAAATGAGCCATTGTCATTACACTCACCCCAGACTGAACTGTGAATTCTCATAACACTAGCACAACCTTTTATGGGATAAATATGGTTTGCTGTTTTTCAGTTGGTTTTATAAAACCAAGATTTACTACCAATAAACTAAAGTATGTTTCATTAAAAAAGTGTGATGATGAAAACCTCCTATTAATTTTTTGTCAACTGCTTTCTATTTTGGAAGTAAATTTATTGTCCTATTATGTTTTTCTTCAAGCTAAATTGCAAAGGTAGTTTATTTTTGTATGACTGGAGTTACTTTATCGGTGGTGGAAAGAAGGCAGTCCATAATTACGCATGGCCCTCAGTCCAGAGCCAGCCAAAGGGATGGATGGAAATTAGTGTCATATAATAGATTAGACAGACTTGAGCTATTGATGTCTACCCAGTTGTCAAGTCACGTATGTGGTCATGTCCCACAGGTGTATGGTGCACCTCCCATTACTAAGTAGCTGGTTTCCCACCCTTCTGCCATTCCTATTGTCACTGGCTATTTCAGCTCTCAATATCTGACTGCTCATTGCCTGCAAGTGTCTCTACCCCAGTCTCCTAGTCATCCACTCTCCATTCTGGGCCTTACTGTGCCCCCAAAGAGATCTGTCTCAAATACTAATCTCACCAGGCCAACTTCTTGCTTAACCTCTGACCATGACTTCTGTTTAGATCATGAACAAAGTCTAGACTCTTTGGCATGGTTCATGGGGTCAGACCTGAGCTGCATGCCAACCTGTAAAGCCACATTCCTCTTCATCTCTATCCCGGTACTTTTAGTTTCTCAATATGCTTTCTTTCCATTCCAGGACTTTGCATAGGCTAATTCCCTTTCTTTTCATGTACTCCCAACCCTGCATTCACTGATCAGTTCTTTCCCAATCCAGCTCAAACCTTGATTCATCCCCATCTACATCTGGACCAAGTTCCCTTTCAATATGCCCCAAACCACGGAGTGTATCCCTCTGAGAGATCTATTTTATCTATGCGTCTTTTATATTTACAGAGACCAGCTCAGATGTTTGGCAGAACCTGGAGCTAAATTTATTCCCCTGATGACATCAAAATTATGTGTGTGTTTGTGTGTGTGCACATTTGTGTATAATTCATGTGCCTGTACATATGCCTGTAGTAGTTTTCTGTGGCTACTGTAATGTATTACCACAGTCTTGGTGACTTAAAGTGAACAGAATTTCGTCTCTTACAGCTCTAGAAGCCAGGAGCTAAAATCAAGGAGCCTGGGCTGTGCTCCCTCTCTCCCTTCTGGGGGAGCATCTGTTCTTTGCCTCTTGGAGAGTCTGGTGGCTGAGACTCTCCTGGACTCGGGACTGCACCACTGCAGTCACTGCCTCTGTGATCCTATTAACTTCCCCACTGTGTGTGTCAAACCTCCCACTGCCACCCTTTGTGAGGATGCCTGCCATTAGATATGGGGCCTGCCTGTATAATCTAGGCTGGTTTCCTCATCTCAAGATCCTTAATCACATCTGTGAAGCCCTTTTTGCCTACAGGTAACATTCACAGGTACCAGGGAATAGGATGTGAGTATCTTTTGTAGGGGGTCATTATTCAGCCTGCCACTATGGGCCACCACCAGACATATACAATGTGTGTTTCTGGACACTACTCAGAGCCATAGAGCCAAATAATTGACTTCAGATTCCTTCACGGCAATTTAGGTAAAGTTGCAAGATTTGGCAATTCATCGTCAGCTCTGTCTAATCATCTATCAGAAGAGCTGCTGAGAACACCTGGAAAGGGGTGGGAGAGACTGAGTGAAGTGGCCTTCCATTTATTGTAAAATATAACAAAACACCCATTTTTAGTGAAAGTATCTTAAACATTATTGGTATCATAAAATGACCAGCTCCACCCTGACTTGTGTGGATCAATTGGTTGGGTGTCCTGCAAAACAGAAAGTCATCAGTTCAATTCCCAGTCAGGGCACATGTCTGGGTTTTAGGTTAAGTCTTGGTCAGGTGGGGTGTGTACAAGAGGCAACCAATTGATGTTTCTCTCCCTCTCTTTCTCCTTCCCTTTTCCCCTTTCTAAAAATGAATGAATAAAATACCAGCTGTTATTCTCATACTTAATACTGTTGGACTTGTTTCCTAGACAGAGTTCATTTTCATCAAAGAGTTTTGTAAAGATAATATTCTAAGACTTGCCCCTGGCATGTAAATAAATTAAGTATACTACAGAACAGAGAAAAATGTTTGAAGAAATAAATGGCAAAAGCACAAATTGCTGTTTAATGTTAAATTATGTATTTGCTTTAATAAGTTTAAGCAGATATTACTAAAATAATGAGAATGTTAAATATTAACTGAGAAATGAATATATCGATAACATTCATTAAGTCCACACTTAACACTGGAATATTATAAATAATGTGTCTTGAACAGAAGTATATCATCTTGTTACACATTTTATTTAAAATAAAAGAGAAATGTAACTGCCCAAATGTACACCAGAAGACAAATTTTAATGTTCATTTCTCTTAGCTGCAAGCAAAAATTTATGGAAATAATACTGATAAGGCTCATAAAAGGGTTTTTAATATATTTTGTGATGTGACAAATAGCTCAATATGTTCTGAAGTTGGAAGTAAAGCTAATCTTTGTAGTGGTAAGACATATCTCAGGAAGCAAGTGTTTATAACACAAATAATAAATAAATTCTGAATGGTCCAGTGAGTATAAAACAATTCCTCAGTAAACATCTATAATCTGAGCTTTATAAGTACTCCAGTTATTCTAGCACACATTCTAACCCAGAACTGCCAAGGAAATCAGGTATGAAGTGTTGTTTGTTTCAGAAAAATAGAAAATATTGATGGAAGAACTAAAAACAAACACCCATTTATTTCCGTCTCTGTTGGCTATTAAGCTGACAGTTTGTACAGAATGTTTTCATTAGGATAAAGAATAATAGGACCAAGACTGATGACCCTCACTATAAGTCACCTTCCACTTCAAGAAAGTGAACTCTAACGCACAAAATCACAAATAGGACAGTCCTCTTGAAGATGTAAAAGTATCTTTTTAACATCTGTACAATGAAATTCTAAGCTGGACAAAGAACTATAGGGTTTCTGCCTCTTCATTCATGTCCACGCAGAAGTTGCTGGAGTCAGTCCCTTCATTTGTACATTTGTTTCATGTTGCTTTACTGCTTTGTCTGACCTGTGGGATGCAGCCCCCTGTGTGAGCCCTTTCACTGTATATGCAAATGAAATCTTATCACCTGGCTAGGAAACTCACTCTTGTGTTCGGGTCAGACTTGTTTCTCTTCATTTTCCCCATGGTTCTAGAATGGGGCAGCCAGCAGTAAGTGCTCTGTGCCAGAAGAAAGCGTTGGTAAGGACCATTCTACAGATACAGCTTTGTGAAGACATTTCTGAGAAAGCCTTCCTTATGTCAGTCAAGTTGTTCATTTGCAGAGTTGGTCAAGGTCCTACAAAGTATCCCATGCCAATATCTATCTTTTTTCTCCCTCCCTCCCATCTTTCCTCCCTTTCTTCCTTCTCTTCCTTAATTATTTAGCAAGACCTTATATCTTTGTCCCATAAAATCTTCAGTCTTCAGCACAGTTCAGTCTGCTACTTCTCACCACATCTGTAACCAGCTGCTCCTTTTGGGGAGCCCCTTTGCATGTGCACATGATTGTTATATCAGCTAAAAATAAAATGTCTAATTTTAGCTTCTAGAAAATATCACAATTTCTGTTGAACATTACTGATAATACAATGTTTGAAAGGCATCGTCTATGTAATTGTATGCTCTAAAAAAAGAGAAGATATGGCATTAGAAGTGATCATTTTCCCATCAAACGCTTTTGGGAAATACTAAGTTAGGTGAGTCCGTGAGAAGTCAACACTTTCATCCCATGCTTGATGGACTTCTAATTGGTTGGGTGTCATCCTGCAAAGCAAAAAGTTGCCAGTTCGATTCTTTAGAAAATTTGTGTTGAAAATAGTCTTCCTCTGGTAATTGAACATTTTCATTATATTTAGGCTAACAGATTGGACTGTAAGCCACTTTTCATAACCAATCCATTTGGATCCATGAAAGTGATTTCTTTGAATCCAGGAGCATCTCACCTTCCTGCTGGCCTTACCTTCCAGCATCACTCATTAATGGCAACATTTTTGTGGTACAACAGTTGTTTGAAGCCTCAGTGTCTGACAATTATCATTGAAAATTATTCCAAACATTATCCTTTAGTATTGGTCTCCTTTCTGATGCATTTTTTTCCATAAAATCATCCCAGTGGTGCATATCCATATTCAGGAATAGAGTTATTACAATCCATTCTACATTATTTCGATTTCTCCACTTGCAGGTCCATTCCAAGCCCTTTAAATTGCTTATCAGACACACCTGGTCTCTTAAAAAAGTAACTTGTCAAATACGTTTTTTGGAATCTCAGGATTCTAGAGGTGCTCATGTATTTTCTGTGTTATAAATGTTTTAATTCTACTATTTAAAGTGGGATTTATACCAATGTGGAACATATATATAATTATAAATACATTGGAAATCTTTAGTGAATTAATTTATATTATGATGTTACCTGGATTACTTGGTTTATTGTGGAGCATGGGAGAGTGTTTGATGTCATTTCTGATTATATTCCAAAGCAACTGAATTTCAAAGGTGGCCTTATATATTACTACTTTATTTATATAATCAGTATTATTTCAAAAGTAGGCAACAGGGCAAAATGTAGAAATAATTGAATACTGAGAGCACTGTGACTCAGCAGTCACTTGTCCTCACCTTTTTTTTTAATGATTTAATGATCATCTTGCACTTGAAACATGACTTTAGTAAATGCCACATTTACCTTATTTGTGCACAAGAATTTGTGCACAAGAGATTGTGCGTAAGAATTTACTTAAACCAGTGTACTGCTAAAAAAATTAAGTATGGATATCTCTAGTCCTTCCTGTCCCTCTTCATAGAGGGACACCCCCATTCTTTGTCTTCACACTTTGAGGCACAGTCAGGTGTTTAGATGAGGAATCGTTTTGGGGTGTTCGCGGCAGAAATGCAGCACTTGGTGGGCTCATCCGCCACTCAAAGTCCCCACAGTCTCCGTGCCCTTTGCATGTGGGAGGTCCTCTGGGGACACCTTGGAGCTGATTCCAAAGTTGTGTGTATAAGGTGTTCTGTATTCAGTCATTTAGTATTCAATAATTGTCTATTGAGCTCTTGTGTATGAAACACTGTTCTAGATTCTGAGGAGACATAAGTGAACCAAGAGGAAAAGATGCTGCCCAAATGTAACTTGCCTCCCTTTGGGGATTGAGGAACCGGTTGTGGTTTTGCATACTTAGTTATAAAGGCTTCTTTGGTGGGATAACACATGAGCAAAGACATGCAGGGCCCATGAGTGTTAGCTCAGTGGGTATCTGGGAGAACAGTGTTCCAGGAAGTGGGACTGGCTGTCGCGCGGGCAGACTGGAACACGTCTGCGTGGTCTGAGGATCCATGTCTCCTGAAACAGAGTGTCGGGGTGTGGGGTTCTAGAAATGAGACAGACAGAAAGTGGCTGGATGTGGCCGAGCATTGCAGATGGCTTGGTTCGTACTCCAGATCAATTGGGGTGTGGATGGGGCTGGCGGGCTGTGGCAGAAAAGGGACGGATGGCACCTCAAGATTCATTTTTGAAAGCAGAACATTGTTGCTACATAGAAGAACTGGCTTTTCATATACAAGATGTTTAATTTCACAAAACCAACCCAAGAGTCTTACATTATACCTTGGCCACACAATTGTTGACTCTATAGTTTCATTAGATGAATCCTTTCCTCTCTAAAATCAATACTAGGATCATGGATGAATCCAGAGACTTCAAAAATGAATATACTGTATACAGGGGAATCAATACTTTTCATGATTAATGAATATTTACTGACTCTAAACTTAGGCAATAGCTCTAAACTTAGGCACGCACCATTTTCTGTGATTTGGTTATATATTTTTCTAAGTTATGAGGAAATAAAGAAACCATGACAATCAGTAATGAGAGGCGTGTGCTTTGAATTTCAGTGACTGAAGCGTGGTTCAGAGCATAGGCTTTGGGTCCAAGTTACAGTTCAAATCTTGGTGCCCCCACTTTCTAATTTTTGGCTTTTGCTGAGTTTGTTAGCCAATGTTCTCATCCAAAGTTATTATCGTATCTCCCACATAATATTATAGAAATGTAAATTGGATAAATGTATAGATAGTGCTTTAGCACTCTAGCTAACACCTGAAAAAAGTTTCATAAATTATTAAGAGTAATTTGCCTAACATCTGGCAGCTGATTTGTAGCAGAGCGATGACCCTACTTGTGTGGTATCGCTTGTCAACCTCAGACTCCTACTTCTATATCATACCCTCTGTACGAATTCGAATTGTGTTCCCCCAAAACCCATGTCACCCGGATTCTCACAATGTGACCTTTTTTGGAAATAGTGTCTTTGCAGATACAATTAGTAAAGATAAAGGCATACTGGACTAGGGTCGGGCTTTAATTTATAGCCCAGTGTCCTCATAGGAAGGAGGGCATTGAGGCAAACAGAGACACACTGATATACCATGTGACAACGGAGGCAAAGATTGGAGAGAGGCTAAAACCAGGGAATGCAGAGGATTGCCCACAACCCCCGGAGGCTAAGACAGAAGCACGGGCGGATTCTCCCTCACAGATTCCAGAAGAAACCAAACCTGTGGACACTCTGATTTTAGACTTCTAGCCTTGGCAACTGAGAGAGAACAGGTTTCTACTGTTTAAAGCCAGTCAGTATGCGGTACTTTCTTATGACAGCCCTAGGAATGTAATATACTACCTACTGAATTAAAAAAACAGCCCTCATTTAAAAACACCCAATTAAAAAAAAAAGGCCCAATGAGCATTTAACAAATTGGGAGTTCCATTGTGCAGATTTTGAAGTAAGTTTGATTTGATAATATTATGAGGAAGAAAATCTTTGGGGTTTAAAATAAGCTCTGGCTGGTGTTGCTCAGTTGGTTGGAATGTGGTCCCATAGACCAAAAGGTTTTGGGTTTGATTCCTGGTCAGGACACACACCCAGGTTGCAGGTTCAATATCCAGTCAGGGTGCTTAGGAGAAGTTGAAATTGCTCTTTCTCTCACCACACTCCCTCTCTCTTCCTCTCTAAACGAAATGAAAATATATCCTTGGGGTGAAGATAAATAAATAAAGATTTATAAATGACAATAATATATGTTTATGAGACTCTCTAAGCTTATGATTTACGATGTCTCTAGTTTTGGAGGATATTAGTATAATGAGAATTTTAAAAAGGTACTTAGATGATATAAAACCTCCTCCCAATTCTCTGATTCTCAGGGGTCACTGTAAGAATGACATGACTTGCCCATGTTTGACATGGGCATAAATTCAAGTGTGTGGAGAATTACTATTAAATATGAACAAGTACATGTACTACCCACTATGAAGGAAAGGTGGAGAGAAAGGTTGGACAGCTCTTTCCAAAGTGACAGAAGTCACTTCATGTCCCTCAGTGCACACAGCATGCCATCTCAGGTGCCACTTGGTTTACACCTGTCACAGGTGGCCCAGAAAGGTCATTAGCGACGATGTCTTAGGCTCAAGGATAACTAGATTGACACTTTATTCAAGTTACATAAAATTCACAGTTATTTCAAGTTCCAGCAAATTTGTATTTGCTTCCATGTTGAACAAAGGTATGGCCTCACACTCCCTGGCAATTTGTTTATAATTGCCCTGACAATTTAACATTCCCTAGCGTTTCACAGAAATACATGACATAAGAATATGAATGCAAACATGTAAAAAAAAAGCCCTCAGGTGGTTGTTAATTTTGGGCACTGTGTAATTAAACTAGTTTTTTAAAAAATGTTATCTCTTGCCAGTATCTAATTAGCAAAGCCATCTGCTGGAAGCGTGGTGGCCCATCTGCCTAAGAATGTTGTTCTCTTCCTTTTTATGAAAAGTATCTGCCTTTGCTGGTCCCTGTCTAATTAACTTCTCTCACTGCAGAATATGATATACACAGCTTTGTTTATATACTTCTGAGAGCTGTGGACTTAAATGTATGTAACACATTCATAAAAAGAGCCAATCATTTTTCTTTCCCACCTCTGATTTACTCTTAAGACTTCAGCCTGTCATAACCTGAGTGTGGGTATGTGCATGCCAGTGGGGCTTGCTCTGTGTAACGAAACACAAGGAGCTTCCTTACACCCTCAAGGTTTCTGCAGGTAAAAAATGACTTTCAGCGAACCCACTCCATCTCCTTGTAGGTCTGTCTGTAACACTGTCACTTCCGGAAAGTTGATGAAGTAGTATGCTCCAGTCTATCCCTGGATCCGAGATGAACAGGGCTACTGTACAATGAACATGAGCACTGTTGCATTCTCATGATCTTGTCTAGACTGATGGGAGGCCAGCTTATTTTGTTATAAGCTAATGTCCAATGCGTACCAATGTTATCCATATGTCAGTTGTTCCTTCCATCGATCATTATCTAGCACAAAGCCTTGCACTTGCTAGCTACCCACTGAATATTTATTGCATGAAAGAGAATGAATGTGTGTGCATAAAGGGAAAGTTTTGTAAGTAGTTGAAGAGCACAGATGTTATTTGTATGTATTTACAAACCAAAAAAAATGCACCACAAACAGGAATCTTCCTGTTTTTAAAAAAATAGGTGTTTCAACTCTTTGCCTACTGAGTACAGCCAAATAATGGCAATATTACTGCTACATGTCTGCTGTTTAAAAGCATAATTAAGAATAAATGCAGAATGGAATAGGGAATTGATTCTTTTTCTCTACTGGGCTCTGGTGCAATGGAAAAAGATGGGAGATGGCAAAAATTAAAGATTAAAACAACCCAGAGCCCCAGGAAATTAGATCATTAGTGTTGCATTAGATCTGGAATGTAGAAGGAAGAATGCGTTCCTTTCTGTTTTGACTGTCATAAAGCCAGGCGTGGGTAGGTAGGAGAGATGATTTCAGAAACTGGTAGTGGGATTTGCTCCAAAATTATGATACATGAAAGGATAACCAAGAATCTCCAGTACAAATAGAGTGAGAAGGCTTGATTTAAAGTTTTAACTGATTAGAACCAATCTTGTGGAATAAAAAAAGTTATGACCAAAAAGTTATGACATAACCTAATTTTATACAAAATAAGGAGTAACTTTGAGAACTAAAATCTCCTACAGGAGACTTCCATTGACATTCATATTCCTCTCCACAGAAAATGGGGTTCTTAATATGCTTTTCCTCACAATAGTCAAATGGGTAAAGTGTGCCTCACTGAGGGAATAACAGACACCATGGGGTTAATCTGAAAGCCCCAATTTTAGGCCAATCTGGAAAGGACATGTTGTCCCACTACATTTTTTTTTTTCAAATTCTGTAACATCTCATAATATCTGCTCAGCCCTATAATAGGTTTTTCAATTCTGCTGTTAGTATAATTTCCCTTCATCCCATCCTTTATTCAGGTAGAAAGTGAGTCAGCAGAAAAAGCTATATAATCAGGGTCTTTAATTCTGGATTTGAATATTGTTGGAAAGCTGGTGACACTCTAATGAAAATACCCAGGAAAGTACATTTTGATACTTTTACAAACTGTCTTCAGAAGGATCTGTAAGATTTGCCCAGTTTTCTATTGGTCCCATAAACTTGTTTGAGCAGTTGCTCTTTCTTAGTCAACTGAATAAAGTAATGAAATACTTAAAAAAATATTTCACATTCTTTTTCCTATTCCCTTCCCCCCTTTCAATCACTGGCTGATATTTATCTGAAAAATGCAAAGGATAATTGGGAATTAGATGGACCTGGGGAGCTGTTCATTTGCCATTTCAGCAGAAGAATCTGAGCCATTTTATGCATTTAATAAATATTCGTCTTGTAACCCTGGGACTAACCTTGCTCCTTGTAGCTCTTGTGTTTACTGAAGAAAGTGTTACTATTCAACTTTCAAAAAAATCGCTAGACCACAGAGGGTCATTATAAAATACCTCTTCCTTTCAAACATTTCATTGTGTAGAAATTAATTTTTCTCTGTGATGTATAACACTAAATCCTCTTGGTGGTACAAAATTGCAGTTATAATAAGGTCTACTTTGCTATAAGAATATATCATAATGGATCAATTCTGTTTTGAGTTTAAGTAAGGGTAAAAGCATGGATATCTTTATTTAAATAAAAACGAGTGGGCTTTTATAGAGAGATCTAAGAAAGGAAACATGGACTGAGAATGGCAGCAATGCATTTATTTTATCTGTGCTTCATGGAGATAGACGGTTATGAAACTGTTTGTGAAGCTCTTATCTCTTCTCTGGAAGTGCCATCACTTTTCATGAAAATATTTGTCATCGTACCATGGAATTCGAGTCATTTGTTTGCATGAGATGCTGATTAACTGTGACTTTATTGTTGCCATTAAACCTTATGAACAGGAAAACATCACAGAAAGAATTAAATTCTCTCATCAGATGTTGACACTGACAAACATCTCCAAGCCTGTAGGAGGGAAAACAGTTGTAGTTTTGTTTCTGTTTGAAAGACACCCTAGTGTTCTCTCTAGAATGCTTTTCTTATAGACTCAGGTTTGCCAAGTTACATAAGTTATACACGATGCAGTGTTTCATGTTTTAATCTTTGTTATGTTGCATTCTTTGGAGGATAAGTAGAAATTATTAGATAATGCTGTTGGAATGACTTTGTTATTCTCCTAAGTTTTGGAGAGTTAGGAGAAAAATCTTTCTGGAAGTAAGAGTGAAGTCATTATGCTTCATAATATTAGACATTAGTTTATTTTTGGCTAACTTAGTTTATTATTTAACGTTAGCCCAAATTAACAAAAAAATTCCCTTGTTTAAATTTTTTTCTGACGATGATTTAGCCAGTTCTTCAGAAATCCTGAATTCTTCAGAAATTTACTCTAAAATAAGATAGGACATAACTGTAATAATGTGTACAGCTGGAGAACACATCTTTACCCCATAATAGTCCACATTCCATACAGTAATAGAAACGACAGACAACTTACATGGGTAGATTTGTTCAAACAATGATTCCCAGTCTCAGCATAGAGATCACTGATGTCTGCAGGCATCATTTCCTCCTGTGAAGTGAGCTCTGTCTGTTATGTTAACTAATCACAGGCTCCATTTGTGAGGTAGCCTCCCATGTGTAAGTACCCACATCCAATTGATCAGCATGGGTTAGGTTTGGAAAGTCCGGGAAAAAATGTTTAACAGTCAGGGCTCCAAATATTTAGTCAGAGCTAATAACAGGATGAACATTACTGGTGTTGGGGTTGGGGGAACAGTAGATGTGCTTCCTGCAAGAGCTACTTGTTTCATTGACTGTTCACCACTTAATATATGTATCTTGGCAGTCATAATAAGCAAGATCATTCTTGTTGCATTATCTATGAATATTGGTAGATGACATATTATTAAAATAAAGCGTAAATGTCTAAATGAGTATTTGGACCTTTCTGCAGCCAGGCTTCTCTGAATCACGCTCCAGGTTTATTCTGTGACATCACTGAAGTGATGGTTTCTGTAATTGTGCACCGGTCGCCACCTCATTAGACGTGCGTCTCTCACAGTGACCACACCTAACTATCGAGTGATTACTGCTTCAACGCAGTACTTAGCTGGGGAATCCCTTAAAATTCTTTCCTTCTAAAGCCCACTCTCAGCCCATGTGACTGAATTTTATGTACTGAGTTTAAATTCTATATTAGTTTGAAAATATTGGTGTATGGTGCACCCACATTTTCTAACCTGGTCACTGGTGTCTCATTTTTTTCCCTTTTTATTCAATCAGAACCATAATAATTGCTGTCATTTTGGTCTTTCCCACAGGCTGTGGAGTGGGAGTGTGATGAAGTGACCAAGAAGGCCTGTTACAGTAAGGGCAAATCGGAGGTAAGGAGGGCACGGCCGGGTGCTCGTCAGCTCTCTGAAGGATGAACTGTAAGGCATGTGGATGTGCAGGCTATTCCTGATGACGGTGCTATGTAAAAAAACAAAACAAGATTTTAAATAAATATCCAGTAAATTCTCGAGGTTTTTATCATTAAATTAGCTTCCAAAAGGGGATTTAGAACATAAGAGCAGATCTAATTGTACTCTCAGTCTTTAGACTAAGCTATGAAATTAATTAGTTATGATATCATTTGGAATAATATAGGCCTGAATTTTTAAAATAATATTTTAATCTTCTCTGATTGTGCCTCAGAGCTAACTCCAGAAAAGTAACTATATTATATCTAAAATAATGACATAAAAATGACTTGAGATTTTCTCATAATTTGTCTTAATACATTTTTAAAATCAGCACTCTTGCCACAAGAAAATCTGCACACACGCCTCCCCCTCCCAAGGTCCTAAGGAAAGAACAGACAATATCCTGGACATGCGTGTCCTGAGCAACTGTGTCCATGGCTGCAGAACTTTCACACAGTTGGCAGGCCTGAAAAGAGGCGTACGACAGTCAGAAACTCTTGTGGTCCCGAGAGAATGACACTGGGTCACCTAGAGGAAATTCTGCCACTGGCTCTGAGGCTCATTATGTCTCATTCTGAGAGATCATCTTACTTTGTTGGAGCGAGGGCTATCCAGCTTGAATCACACTTTGGGTAGCAGAAGAAAGTCGCTTCCCAAAGAGCAGCAAAGAGGGCTCTGTACCGAAGGTGGTCCATGGACAAAAGACAGGGCAAATGGAGGTCACTGGGAATGCGTCCTCACACCATCCGTATTTGTAAAAGACTGTCCTGCACTTAATTTTACCCACTTCACTTCCTGTCTCTCCCTTTAAACTCAACAGTTTTGAGGGTCAGACACATAAGTAAGTCTCAGAACACTAAGCCCTTGCATTTCCCAAAGCTGAATAAAGAACTAAGAAGAAGGAAGAGGAGGAAGAAGAAAATACAGTCTTAGTGAGGGAAGCACTCGGAGACAAAGAAAAAGAAAAGCTATTGATCAAAAGATCTCTAACCTCCGAAATTGCCTCTGAAATAAATCACGGGAGGAACAAAGACACAAGGAAATTAAAGGTAGCCCCAGGTTACGAAGAATCAGAACACTGTCTCCTAAAATACCCCTGCAAATAAATAAGTGCGTAATAAATTTATAACCTTCCTGACGTTGTCTGGATTTTGTATAAGCCTTTTGAAAAGATGCTTTCTTTCTCCACCCTATAATATTTACACATCTTAACATGGCAGATGGGTTGTTGTGCTTTTGCGCCTCACTCGCCAGAGCACAGGGATTCTTCAGATAAGACCACCGAGCTGAGGGATGTGGGGCTGGGGTGGAAAAAATCGCCTTGCTCTGTAGTAGCGAGATTCCCTGAGGGAAGAGCCTGGACCTTTCTTTCCATGGTTCTAAGGCCAGCATCCTCCCCTTTGCCTGATGACATGGGTGCCTTCCAGGTTCCCAGGGCACTGTCTGATGAACCTCATTCTTATTCAGCATTTATTTTGCATCTGGTCCTTTCTTAATGTGGCATTGGACACAGGACCCCTCTGATGAGAGCCCGAGCCCAGCTCCTGCGGCACAGAAGGGGAGGAAGCCCCAGTGAAAAGCCGCAGCTCGGCCAGGCACCACCTGCCCACTGGCTGAGCCCTGAACTCGGAGTTCCGACACCCCAAGTTTCGCTCTTCGGACCAAACCCAAAAACATTCTCGGGGTCAATTTGACTAACGTGTCACATCAGTCGGGGGAGGGCGGGGGAGTGAACATCAGATTTTTCTTTGCAGCCATGACTTGAGAAAGGAGAATTCAACTGTTTCACATCTTTCTTTGTGCGGTAGTATTGTGAGGATTGACAAAGAATAACAAAGTTTCCCTTCTCCCTAAAATAAAAAGAACAGTGCAAAATGTGACATCTCAAAAATGAGAACAATGCCAGCCATTTTGAGTGAAGTGGGCTTTCTTGGATGCCAAGAGAATTGGCCTGTGCTGTTCCACACAATGCGTTTTACAGCAGAGCCAGGGATGTGGAGAGAGAGTGAGGGGCGGGGTGAGGGGCGAGCTGCTGGCGCCCACTCGCCGCCCTGGTGAGAACCTGCCTCGGCCGCCTGCAGAGCTGGGGAGAGAAAAGATGACACATTTCCTCCCGTTTCCCTGGGAACGGATCGCTGGGACTGAACCAACGTCGTTGCCTACGTAGTCCATTCTGGTGACAAGTGAGAGAGTCAGGGGGAAGAAAAATGCCACCAGACCTTTGATTTGGGCCCCTTTAGAAAAGAAGTGAGGTGCTGAAACGGCTAATTCTTCCTGAGGGTTGAGCTCTATTTGATTTACACAATTTCCAGTGCACTTTGGAGAGAGGGGGGTGACTTTGTGGCAATGGCTTAAACATTCCGTGTAGTAAAGGGGGGAAAATGAGTGTTTGTGAATTCCAAAAACTTTTATAATAAAATCTGTTGTATTTAGTCCTGTTTGAATGCCATTATAGAATTCGGCTTTGAGAACTATTTAAATTTCTTTTACACAAATATTATTTTAAACATAAAGAGTTGATTCTCTGGTGATCTAACAAGCGCTCCTTGTCTGTGTGGGGTTACTGTGTCGGAGCCAGAGCCTCTCCCACCGTGACCTTTAGGAACCTGACAAAGGAAGCACAACTGCCTATTAAGGGGATGAAAGAGCTACTTTGTGTGTATGTTGCACTTTGTAATTTTCAAAAGTTTCTTGTTCCCGATTTCATCTCAGTACTTTTAACACCAAGTTCCTAGAATGATTTTGTGGTCAGTGGGAGAGTTTCGATGCGCATCCAGGGCTCTGTGTGTTGCCCCTCCTGTGTCCCGTGGTCCTGCTCCCAAGTCGTCAAACTGGGCAAGAAGAGAGTGAAACTTCACTTGAGCGAGAGAAGAAAACATGACACCACCCTGCCTCGGGGTCTGGTGGCCTCAGGGTTGAAACTTGAGGTCTTCACCTAAATTTCCTGTATTTGGAAAGCTATCACCTAATCAGTTCTGCCTTTATCCTACATAATTACTTCAAAACTGAGGATTCTTTAGGTTTGATTATATACACTAAATATTTTTTGCGGGGGCAACTTTGCCCAGAAAGTCCCCCCCAATCCGCCACGGATGAAAGTAAACACCACCAAGACATGACCTGGTTGGGGAGGAAAGGTGGCCAGTTTCTCAGAGGAGAAAGGCCAAGAGCCCCTTCCTCAAGGGGCTTTAATTGGGTTTGTTTTGCACAAGAATACAGGTAAGGATCAAACAATAGATAGCATTCAAAGAACTATGAAGGCTTATTCTCAGTCAGGGTCAGATAGCTAATGAGCCATAAAACTCTGAGGAACAAACTTCTTGCTTGGACCCTTATCATTTAAATGAGAGCATTCTAAACAGAACAGGCTTCACAGGATTTTTACATATTCTTTCTTAGGCCTGATCACCCAGGGAACCCGACCTTTTCAGCACAAGGCTGCACCGCCTTCCCCATCATAGGTTTTTAGGCTTAAGTGGATTAGAGCCAGGAAGTGCTTCTCCCAAACAGAAATGGGGACTCAGGCTATGTCAGAATAGCCGGGTGGGCGAGGGTCCATCACTCGCTCTTTGTTGCAGCCCCCCGAGTCCTTCCATGATGGCCTCCCAAGTGGTCATGTCTGGCTTAGGTTGCCCCTCTCTGTGTGAGGAGTCTTACCCATCATTGACTTCTGACTATGCTTTGGGAGCAGGGAGGAAGCTGAGGCAGCATTTGCTCCCAGAGACAAGGTTTGTCTCCTGTGGCTCACATTCTAGAGGTCACTGACTCATCTTTAGCCATGGGGGGTAGTCATAATTCCTGAAACCAGGCAGAGCAGTTCCCAACAATTTTTGTATATGGAGATTCTCAAACAAGTTTCCCGTGGAGTTATTGGTTGCATGATATAAATATACAAATTACATTTTGATTTATTAATTCACCATGCATTATATAACATAATGCAGTTTTAATATACATGTATGTACATAGCTATATCTCCATAGTATAAACATGTAAATAGAGATATAATAATATATCTATATGTAGGGGAGGGCAAAAGTAGGTTGATAGTTGTTCCCATGAAAAAAGGCGTGCAGGTTATGATTATTACAATAGCTTTTTAAATTACGTTTTTATTTATTAATGAGAGAAAAAGAGAGCAAGAGAGAAACATCAATTTGTTTTCCATTTATTCATGCATTCGTTGGTTGATCCTTATATGTGCCCTGACCAGGGATCAAACCCACAGCCTTGGTGTTATTAGGACAATGCCTAACCAACTGAGCTACCCGGCCAGGGCTACAGTAGCTGTGTTAACTCAAAACAACACCACAATGGCACACTGCACTTAGGTACAATCGGGTAAGTGCTCAAATAGCTGACCTTCATTAGTTATACATTCTTGTGGTCTGAAAATCAGTAAACACACCTGAATCCTAGTGATCTTCTTGGGTTAGCCCACTGCCTCCTGAGGAAGTTGAATTGAAACCTACTTTTGCCCATTATAATTAATATTATAAATGTATGCACATTTATAATATTATACACATGCACACATACTGATTGGATCCTATGGTTTTTCAAGATCCACCTGGTAATCATGACTTCAGTTGGTGTATATTGAACCGAAAAGGTACATGCAATTACCCTGAATTGCTCCTTGGATGCTCTCCTTGGGCGCTCACAAATGCATCCTTAAGAGGCAGACACACTGCTTTCTGTGGGAGCGCTGGGATTAACATAAAGGCTGTCAGGCTTCCAGCCCTCCTCTCTCCTCCTTCCTCCCTTCTCCCTAAAATCGATGGGTCTGGTGATGGCTGGGTATTGCTGAGGCATCTACCTTGTTTACAGTTAATCTTTCTACACAATTACAGTCTTTAGTCAAGCAGAACATAACTGTTTGGAAGGAAAATGATGAAATGCAATAAGGCAAAACCAGTTAATTCATTAAGAAAATGGTCCTAAAATATGTGTTTTGCCTTCTGGGGCCAGACCTTATATCCTTGAGACCAAGTGAATCTTGGCCAATCTCATCTAAAATTTTTCAGTGAGTCACTAACTGTGCATCTTGGCTATCAATTCAAATATGAATTGCTTCAAAGTCAAGGACAGGTTGACCAGCCTGCGAGAGCGCAGGCACACATGGGTCACTTTCATGTCCAAGTGGTATTATCAGAATGTAGATGGATGCGTCTCATTATCAACAACAGAAGCCACATGGTGGCAGGTTGGTAGTGGCCTTGGAAATGAGCACTGTGACTTCTTGGAAAACCAGAATTCACTAAATCCCCTTCATCCCTTTTGAAGATAGGATAAAGAAAAAAAATTCTTCGATGAGAAAAAAAATTCAGAGACATTTAGATAAGCTGATTTATAAGAGAAACCTCTAACAAATCTCTAAAAGGGGCTCCCATACTATGTCTGTATTTTAAAACAGGATTTCTCCGTGCATTCTCTCTATCAAGTTCAGCTGACCCATGCGAAGGCCACATTTGTAGAAAAGACTTACAAAAGGTGCCAGGAGATTTTTCTATACGAGAATTTGGGTCTTAGGGTCACCACCAGAATGAGACTAATTATTACAAAGTCTGGTACAAAGACTATTTTCTTTCATTCTTAAATTTATCTTAGCTTTTTGGCTGAGTACTTCCACTTTCTCCCATTTTCTATGTTCTTACATTTTGTTTTGTTTGAACTTGCCCCTATCTCTCTTGAAAATAAAAGCCCAAGAAGTTATCATTTTATATGTATTTCTTTACCTAGGATTCACACTGACTGCTTCTAGAATGAGTCAAGGCGGTTTGTCAGTTAAACCTAAGAGAACCTCTCAGTGAGTAAGAAGAGGAAAGGTCTGAGATGAGCTGCGTGGTGACACCTTTGAGCAAATGAGTTCAGCTTTTGACAGTTAAGAAGAAACAAAATACCACCTGCCTCCAAAGGCTTCTCTCACAGGGTGCCCTGTTCCATCCAACCTAATGTACTGGACTCACCCAGAACATTCCTAATGTTCCCTAGGTCCCATTTATCGTAAGCAAGTCTGGGTTCCATGGGTTGGGTCCTCCTCCATCCTTTTAGAAAAGGGTTGCACGAACCTCCATGTCAGATCGCCCAGGTTCCTGACATTGACCTCCTTCCCTCCTGTGCATTTGCTGAGCTGGGGGCAGCACAGGGGCACATGACCCTCGCAGGGAGCAGAGCTGCCCAGTGTATTCTCAAGTGGCCCTGATTGCTGGAGCATGCCTCTTGTTTTAAAAAAAAATACTCTGGTCTAATTAAAATAATAGTCTTTTTCTTCATGTACCTTTTTCCAAGATTTAAAATAAATTACCAGTTGGATTTGTCCTGCTTTCCTGGCACAGGTCTGCATCCTGGCTATTACATTCCCTAACACCTTTCCAGTCCTTCCTCAAGTTTGTGATGGGCCTTCAGGAATGTTAATGACCTAAAGTCCTATTTTCACTTTGTCTTCGGGGGAGATGAAGATAAGCAGCAGCTTTTTGTTATCTTGATTGTTTGCTTTCCCATAATCAATCACAGGCACTTGCTTTCCTCCTCACCAGAATTCAGCCTTGAGATCACACCTTTTCAAGCTGGACAGATTCTCTTGAAGTAACTTGCCCTTCACCTTGTGCATGGTTAACAGAGACTGCCTCTAGCCCACTTCTATCTTGTGTCCGTCTCTTGCTTCAAAATAAACAAGTAGTTCTGTACATCTTGATTCATTCTTGAAAGACTTCTAAAAGCAGCATCAGAAATCAAACAAAACCCCCACCTGCCTCCACTGTGTGGAATTCTCCATCTCATTCTTACTATAGTGTCATTTTTATGTCTTTTTTATCTGTTGATGTGCCAAACCCTGTTGGCCCTGTGTTCTGCAGAGGGTCCCTTTGGACTGTCCCTCAGACAAGCTCAGGCTTCCTGTTTTCCTCGCTTTGATCCTGTGTTTGCAAGCTCTGCGCCCTTCTGCCCCCTGAGGTGGCGGCCCCACCGTGCCCCTCCTGTGCTCTCTGTGTGCTCCCGGAGTCCAAGGAGCGATGGCCCTATGGTTCTCTGAAGTCTTGGTTTATTCTTTTTCTCTAGAACTCTCCTTCCCTCTCCCCAGTTATAAAAACAGAACAGAACAGAACATACCTCCCCATCTGGGGCACACTTGTCACCCAATTTACTGTTTGCTGTTTACACTCCTTAATTATTCTGATAGTTATCTTAGACCTTTCACCCTGTGGTTTTCTTTCCTCAGAGTGTCTTCAGATTGGCATCCACTGATAATATATGTTACTTTTATTGCTAGGATTAGTATTAAAAGACTTATCTGTCCTTGATATTTCATGTTACATTTGCAAAGCAAATCCAAATTGCTTAGCTCTTTTCCTCATCACAGCCAGGCCACCCAGCAGCCTGAACCATGGCAAATCAACATTTCATGGAGGCTGGGGTTCCCTTTGGTTGAAGGAGCACAGCCATGCCCTGAAGTCCAGATTCCCCTGACTTAGGACCATGTGTGGTTCAAGCCATCATGTCATCTTCTGGGTCCAGCTGGTTGGTCAGTGCCCACATCCTGTTGATTTGCTGGGCCCTGGCTTTGCCTTTTCACACTTCCCACCTGGTCCAGGTGCAGGATGAAGATGGACTGAATTAGGACATAACCATGTCCTTAGCTGTCTCTGAACTACTACTGTCTCCTTACCTCCAGGTTAGCTTCCCCATTGATTCCCCAGTTGTCCTATCATCACAATCATTGGATCAGGTTGGAACTTCATGCAGTAACAACACACAACGGGTCCCTTCACAATCAAAATAAAATGCAGACTCATCCTCTTGGCACACACCTGGCCTGTGTCTGGCTTCCCAGCCTGGGCTGCCTCCTCTGTACACAATGGAAGCACCAGGATTTCTCTAGCCAGGGTGCCTTGGCATAGTCCTTTCCCTTGCCTGGGCATCCTTTTCCTCTTTTGTTCAGTAAAGTTCTGCAAGTATCAGATAACACCTGTTCTTAGAAGCATTGGTAAAATCTACTCCTCCTTTGAAATTCGTGTGAGGTGTCACCTCCTCTGAGAAGCCTTCCTATATCTCTTCACTTCCCCTCCCCTCTGGAGTTAGTGATATGCTGTTCTTCTGTGGACAACTCTAAAGTAATTGCTCTGGGCCTGTATTTTAGTTTTTCTTTGAAGAGTCTAGATTGCAACCCTCAGCACAGTGCCTACCAAAGAGTATCTGATCAGTAGATGCTTGTGCAAAGTCCATGCACACCTATGACTGTGCCCCAGATTTTCTAGGAGTGCTTTGCAACTGCAAGAAATATTAGCGCTGGGTCATCCCTCAGCTTTGCTCCCATAAGTTTCAGCATGCTCTCTTTGTTACTTGTCCATCAAAGAGCCAAAACTGTTGAGTCTTGCTTTGTACGTAATGCCGTATGAGAACTTAATGTGAAGCCTATTCTAGTTCATAAAGTTTCACATGTGACCTTAGCATTTGGAGGAGCATTCACAGTGTTTTCTCAAAACCCTGAGGAAGTTTCCCGAGATGCTGTTTTATGAGGAGCACTGAATACGTACCTGTTATTTACTTTCCTAATAGTTGACAAAGGCAATTTTGGGTTTGGGTTGCTACCAAATGTAATTCAAAATGAAACCCTGTTCATGAAAAGAAGGCACATGCTTTGAGATTTTAATTGAACGTAGTATCCTGTGTTGAGTAAGCATGGAGATAGATTATTTAATAGTTTTGTTATATTTTGCTCAATTTCTGAGAAGGTTCCTTTTATTAGTGGTCAATTAACATTTAATTTATTAGCTAGACAGATTGTATTTAGAGTCAGCATTCTCTTTGGGCTGAGTGTTATATTAATATCTCTTGTGATTTTTTTTTTCAGGATGAGTGTCAGAACTACATCCGGGTGCTTTTGGTGGGTGGCGACCGGTTGTTTACCTGTGGGACCAATGCTTTCACACCTGTCTGCACCAACCGCACGGTATGGCTTCATGTTGAGAGTCGACAAAACTTAATACCAGGGAAATCTAAACCTTTGATGAAAAAAACACTAGTGTCTTTTTTTTAAAAAAGATTTTATTTATTTTTTATTTTTAGAGAGGGTAAGGGAGGGAGACAAAGAGGGTGAGAAACATCATTGTGTGGTTGCCTCTTGAGTACCCCCTACTGGAGCCCTGGCCTGCAACCCAGGTATGTTTGGCCCCGACTGGGAATCGAACCAGCAACCCTTTGGTTTGCAAGCCAGCACTCAATCCACTGAGCCACAGAAACCAGGGCCAAAACACTTATGTCTTTTTGTACTTCTGTTCTCCAATGAGTTACTCTTTAATTCAAAACACATCTTTCATAAAATCAAATCAATATTTGATGTATTTATTTATTCCTAATCCCAACTCTTAATTAAATAAAGAACAAGAAATAACCATAGCTTATACAATTAAATTTAAATAGAGTTCTAAACTATTTCTATCAGTTTTTCCCCACCAGTGAATCTAAACATTAATTGTAAACATATTTTTTTCTTAATTCTGCTTTACTCTGGACATACTTTTTTTTTTAATATTAAAGTAGCCTAAAATTACAATCCAAATGAACAAAGATATTACATACTGGATAAGAAGCATATCAAAACTTTAAAGCAAGGAAACAAACAACTGGAACTCCAGACAAAGCAGTTGTATCGTTACTAACAGGGATGTTCAGCATCCACATTGTACACCAGGGGAGAAGCTGGGGGGTCAGAGCACACACGCCATCTTCACAGTGCGGGGTTTTCTTTTGATCTTCCTCAGGGAACATGATGTTGAACTATCATCAGGTTAATCTCCTGGTTGCACAACTTCTCACAAAACTGGAATTAATTGTCCACTTTTAGTGCTCATTATTTTTGAACTAACGTTCAGTTACTGGAAATAAAGGGAGGATGATGGTGGCGAGAAGCGATGCTCGCAGAGACCCCCGGGCCATGCCCTGTTCCCAGAGCCCTCTGTCAGCTCAGTCACTTAATCCCCGCTTCTGCCCCATGCGGTAGTCATCCTTTGGATCCCCATTTTATAAAAGGAGAATAGAGACTTTGAGTGACTTAACAGGGCTACAAGTCCACCTGCAGAGCAGGCAGTGGCTCCCAGGGTCCCCCAGGCCCTCTGCTCTATTGCCTCTGTGGAAAGTGTGACGGAACAAATGCACACAGGATTGCCTCCCCACCAAAGAGCTTTTCTCATTCAGTGACTGGATTTGGCTCAGATGACAGCAGGATATGGAAGTGTCTCTCTAAAAGCTGAACGATTACGTTTTGTGAACTTGGGTTATGTGGTGCTATAAATATTCATACATCCTTACCTGTGAACACAGCTTTGGGCTACTCAAAATATGCTGAGTCACTTATATTGATAAAAGTGCACATGATTCTTTATTGTGGTTTATATTTCTATAAGCTTGAAATTTGGTGTCCTTCTTCAAGTGGAAAGGTCAGCCATGCCCCTTGCATTATGAATAGAAGGTGCTTGCATACAACAATCCTCAGACTGTGTGAGGATTCACTGGCATGAGGTTCTGGAGCTCTAATGGGATGATGAGAGGGACTGACCCTGTGGTCTCTTTAACCATGGCCACAGCACGCAGTTTGGTTAAGGGCAGAGCGTGAAAAGTTTGTTGTGGGTTATCATAAGCCCCAGAAAGCTTGTTGCCCCGTTTCGTTAGCAGTTCAAACATTAACACTGTTAAAGAGCTTGCCTGGGGGGTAATTGGTATCTCTCTCCTGTCCTCACCCACAGTTGAATAACCTGACCGAGATCCATGATCAGATCAGCGGCATGGCCCGCTGTCCCTACAGTCCCCAGCACAATTCCACGGCTCTGCTCACAGCCAGCGGGGAGCTGTACGCTGCTACAGCCATGGATTTCCCGGGACGCGACCCCGCCATTTACCGAAGTCTGGGTGTCTTACCGCCTCTCCGCACGGCCCAGTACAACTCCAAGTGGCTCAATGGTAGGTCTTACAGGGGGAAGACCTACCTTACAGGGGGAACTCCTTTTTCCCATCTCAGGTGTCTGTGATGCTGGTTACATGGTGTTTAAAACTAAAGTGCCACAGTTTCTAAAGAACAGTAAATTCATTTTCTAAGGAAATAAAAATGTAATGTGTTTAGTACTTCTGTGTGAAAGGTCATCATATGGCTCTTTGGTGATAAAAAGAACAGTGATATTCTTAACACTGTGGATCAGGAGAAGAGGACTCCTTTGATAATCATTGAACTTGTGTTGTTTTTTAGTATTATTGTTTGTAACTTATAAAACTTGACATGTTCAAGATATCTGCAGACTCATGCATTTTCTCTTAACGTCTTTATTCTGCTGGGTCTGGCACAAATAATGCCCCTTTTTATTACAAAATCATAACCCTGTAATTCTGTAATATAACAGTATCACACTGAGGTGCAGTGCATCACGTAACATTTTGGGTGTAATGTTCAAAGTGCTGTCCACCTTGTGCGAGACATTCACGTACCCTACCAACTGCACTCAAGCAGGCCTTACTTTTGCAGGACCCTGTATAGCTAAGAAGGGAAATTATTAGCATTTTATGAAATGTTCAAATACTGTGTAAAATGTGTGTAGCTACTGGTAGCTCCAAATAGCTGGAAGGTTGAGTAAGACCTCTTTGCAGTTGCTTGTATCAGAGGCTCAAATGTTAATAAGGGCCTCAGTCGTGTTACTGGTCTTGCCGCCACGCACAGCCTATCCAGTCAGGTTGGTCCTCAGGCTGGCTGTGCTCGTGGATGCTAATTCACTGCTGCAACTTCTGGTCCTACATCCAGATGTGACATTATCTAGTGGAAGAAGAACCCACATTTCTTGTATTCCTTTTTTTTAAATCAGAAAGCCCCAGAAGACTTCCTTTCAGTCTTGGGCTAGAACGTGGTCACCTGCTCACCACTGAGATTGGCTCTGTACCAAGTCCTGAGATGTGGCAGCTGAAGTTCAGCACTTTGTATGGGTTCATGTGTGAATGTGGACACACACATACTCCCCAACATAATGATGTGGATAGATATGTGAACCATATGTAATCCCTTCTCTCATTTATTTCAGAGTTGACACTAAGATAAAATCTTTAAATTGACACCATAATATTTACTACCTTAAGCTTTCAAGTTCTGCAAAGATTTACTGGCCTTTTGCCAAGTACAAGCTAATTATATAGAGCAGAGTTTCTCAACCTCAGCACTGTTGGCATTTGGGGCCATGTAATTCTTTTGGGTGGGGGAGGAGTTGTCCTGAATATCATAGGATGGTTAGCAGCGCCCCTGAACTATACTCACCAGATGCAATACCCCTCCTCCACTCCCAGTTGTGATAACAAAAATTTCCCAAAATTGCCTTCGAATGAGAATCACTGGTTTAGACTTATTGCTTATGAATATGTGTATGTGTATGTATAAATAAAACACAAGTATTCGGTCAAATAACATAGTCAAACCAACTATCAGTTTACCTTTTGAAGACTCCCTTGCAAAAAATGTTTTCATCGAATTTCTCCAGGACGTTGAATGACTCTGTGCTTTCAAGGGTGACATGGATTGATTTTCCAAACCAAAGAGTAACTCTTCATAGATTCTCTCTGTTAACATTATTTCTGTTGAACTGGCTGCAGCTGAACGCACTGACTTTCAGTGGAAGGTCTCCTTTCATCCCTGAAGTCTTTCATCTGTGTACCTCAAAGTTCTTCATATTTGTTTGTTGATTTTTACTAGCCAAGCAGATTCCAGTTAAAAATCAAAATTGCCCCACCCAAAGGCATTGCAATTAGAGTTTGCCAAAAGCAAAGTAAAAAGTAATTAGGAGCGCAGTTTCTTTTCACTAAAGTGATACCCTTAAGTAAATATCCTGGAAAAATAATTCAGGTCATAGCATAAGTTATAAATGCCAGCTCTTTGTTTACATGTGGTTCCAATACCCATGGGCTGACCAGATGGTCAGATTCTGCTCATGCTCCAGGTGGAAGAATCCTTTCCATTGAGAGTCAGGTGACAGAACAAGGGCGGGAGAGCACTAACCCAGTGCTCACCCAGTCATTGCAGGCCTGCCATCATCATTTGTTGAACACCGCAAGTTTTAGATTCTCAGCTCATTATGACATCATAGCTCCTGTGGACGAAATGGCCCTGCTTTCCTCAGGTAGCAGCAGCCCCCTCCTTCCCCTGGCCACACCAGGGAGGCCCTGACTCCTGGGGCAGAGAGCAGAGAGCCTGACTCAGGGTTCCCAGGTCTAGCGTGCTCACTGTTTATTCTGTCTCCTGGTTTTTGTTGGGCAGTTCCTTCTTGGATGGAACCCTGAGATGTCAATTCTACTCCTGGTTTTCTGGCCCTGGTTTTCTGCTCTGATTGATCCTCTCTCCAGGACAGATTCCAACCTCTGTCCCTCACTTACTTCTGCTCTGTCCCCTGCTGAGACTGGGTACAGAGTCATCTATTGTCACTGACCTAATTGGAATCCACATGTTGTACCCCACCTGCTCTTTGACCAGATGCCCTGTCTAAGTTCTTTCTGCTGTGTTCCGGAGTAGTTCTCTTTCAATAGATTGTTCCTCTATCCATTTTCCCTTCTCCTTTGCCATCACCATGCATTTCTTCCTCACTAATGATGATCACTCTCTTTTGATAAAAATGCTCAGATTTCTTCTTTCTTAAATGAGGTAAGAACAAAGAAAGAAACCTGAACAAGCTCTGCCATGCCCAGGAAGTTTCCTATTTTCCAACTGATTGTAGAGACCTATTAAATGATGCTTTTATATTCTTCTTCCGAGTTTTCAACTGATTGAGAATCCAGACCCAGCAGCCAGTGAATGGAGCTCAGGCAGCTGGATTCGTTCTGAATACAGCTTAGTGGGGAACAGGAAGCAGGCTTCACGCAGTGTGCTAGTGAGGGGTCCTTGTTTGTTCCTCTGCTCCTTCCTGTGTTTATGTCTTCTCAGTTCTTTTCTGAAATTCTGCTCTAGGCCCTCTCCAACCTACTCTCCACTCCTTTTCCGGGGTGACCCTTCAACACTGTACTCCAGATCATGCCAGTCCCAGCCCTAACCCCCCTTTAATGCCTCCCATATTCTGGGAAAATGAACTGTTTTCTCCCTTCACTGGTCCTCGCTGACCCTGTGCATTTGCTCTGGGACCTCCCCTCCCCTGTGCCCTGCCTCACTTTACCCCCTCATTTGCATTTCTTCTCTTCACTGTTGTGCATCCCCACCCCGATGGTTAGGGACTATGTTCAGTCTGGGTTTAATGAGTGGCATCAGCTCACATGTAAAGGGTGGAGGCTTTGGCACCAGAAGCACCTGAGGGTGACTGAACACTCAGCCTTGGGGATACGGATTGAGTCCCAATTCTGTTTCCTTATCTGCAAAGTGGAGATAACTACCCACCTGACCTGGTTGTTGTGAGCATAAAATGAGAAGAAAGAAGAGATAGATGATGAATATTCATGTCTTGCACACAGCAAGTACTCAGTGCATGAAGGTCATTACTGTGCACTCCCCACAGAGTGATGGGATGTCTGATGTGTGAGGCAGGGTCTGTTGACTGGGCGAATGGGTGAACAGTTTGGGCTGTGTTCCTGAGTGACCGGCTCCTGTCAGCCTCCTCTTTCCTCACTCCCTGCCCTCCTGCTGTGCTGCCTGCTGTCCCTCTGAGGCCAGCCTCTCCTGACCCTCCGTCTGGCTACTGCCACACCCAGCTCCCCCAGGCACATTCAGGACCTGCCCACGGCTGCCCAAGCCATGATCCCTCCACACAAGCAGGAGTCAGGCTATTGGGAGACTCGCTCAGCTAACAGCTGCTGACAAAGTATGATAAATAAAACCCATATCTTTGTTTTGGACATTTTCTAAATTTTTCCAACATTTCTGTGTTCAGAAAAGAGAATTGTCTCAGCAGGAGTGGTCTAGAGGCTGGCACCTACTCACCGCGGCCAGCAACATTCTTGTGTTTAGATTCACTACTTGGAATTCAGTTGATGTAGGACAACTTGCTTATACAAAGAGGTGGCCCCTTCCGATAGTTCCGTTACCCAATTTACACATAAGGCAAACCCATGAAGTACCGGAACGGCAGTTGCTCACATTCGTTGCGTGCCCATAGCGGCACAGGCTAGGCATCCTCCTGTCCCGCTTCCAGCAGCCAACCTCCACACCACTGCACTACATCCAGCCACACACTTTCAGTGGCGTTTTGGATGGCGCCTGTGTTTGTTTCCTGGGGTTCTCAGAACTGAGCATCACAAACTAAGTGACTTAAAATAACAGAAGTTTGTTATCTCACAGTCCTGGAAACTAGAAGTCCACAACCAAGGAGTCCAGAGCCATGCATCTGAGAAGGCTCTAGGGCAGGGTACTGCCTGCCTCGTCCTGCTCTGGTGGCCCCAGGGCTTCCTCGGTCTGTGGCTGCTCCACTCCAGTCTCTGTCCCGGTCTCCCCAGGGCCTCCTCTCTGGGTGTCTGTGACCCCCCAGACCATCTTCATACGGGAACTATGCTATTGGATTCGGGGCCCACCTTCCTCCAGCGTAATCCAGTATTTGTGAATTATGTTTGTGATCACTCTGTTTCCACATTTATAGGTACTGGAGGTTTAGACTTCAACATACATTGTTTGGTGGGGGTACAGTTCAATCCATAACAGCGTCCTCATCGTGAAGCGCTCAGTGGTTGAAATCTTAAACTACAGCCTCTTATTTTCTGGTGACAATCTTAATCTTCATTTCTGTGCTGTGGGAAAATCCTCTGCCCTCCTTCAGCCCCTGGTCTCAGCCGGCTCCTCTCCACTCTGGGGAGACAGTGTTGTTTCTTGTCTCCAATGAGGTCAGGACTGCATCACTGTCTGTCACCTTAGTCCAAGACAGACTGGTTGCACCTGTTGTTCCTCTGTTCTCCAGAGCGCTAGGATGGACAACACGTTTACTCAGACCGCTGCCCTCTGCACCCTGTGTCCCTCTCCACCCCCTGGCCTCTGCAGAAGAAGTGCCTGTCTCCTGGGCAGCATTCTGGAGGGGACGTCCTCCAGGTCATCCCATGTCTGAGTTACCCCCTCCAAGGGCGACAGGGAACACTCGACTTGAGCACTTCTACACTCTAAGAGTGAGCAGGCACACAAAATGTCCCTTCAGGACGGCAGATGTGTACACAGAGCATGCCAGGCCCTTTGACGACTCCAGCCTCTGGGGACCCCTGGAACTTCAGGGCTAATCTTCAGGAGAATGGTGGCATCGGCCTGTCCAGGCTGATGTCCTGCCAGGACATGGAGAGCCCTGAGCAGAGACCTGCCAAGCCTCTGATCTTCCCACCACACCTTCCAGAAACCAGCATGAATACCCAGTAGAGTTCTAACAACCTTTCTGGAGCTGGCTGAGTCCTTTGGATTTCATACTCGAGTTCCAGGTACCATTTCTTGTTACACCACTACAGCTGTACACCACTGAGTGGGTGTCCCACCTGCACTGCTGCACCTGTGCCATGTGACCCAGGTGACAGGACATGCCATCATCAGCTGTCAGCGAGGGCTGGCTGTGGATGCTTTTCTCAGGCTTACCTGCTTTCCCTTCCCAGCCCGTGTGATCTGCTCTGTCTGGGTTTTCAGCCCCGACTCCTGCCATGTTCCCCACGTGTACCCTCGGAGCTCGTTAGGGGAAGTGTGCTGTTTCCTGGGTGCACCGTGCTGTCCTCACAGTGTCTGTGCAGACGTGGCACAGGCTGTCCTCACTTCTCTGGATTGTTTCTGCTCCCTCATTCCAGTTTCTCTTTCCTTTTGCTTGAGTTTCAGTTTGCCCCAGACTCGGCCGGGTCATCATCTGCTCTTGGCCATGCACATGGTGGTACTTACCCCACTGTACTGGAGCTCTTGGTCATTCTCCTGAGCAAACCCCCCACTTGGCCTCGAGTCCTCATTTCCTCTGCAGGGAGAGCCACAGCCTTGCCCACCGGCTTCCCATCACCTCTGTGTCCTCACTACGGACCCTTGGCCCCCTCCACCCCAGCCTCTTACATTTTACACATTCCACTCCTTCTCCCCAGGGGCCAGCAGACTTTTACTAGTTTTGCTTTCACAAGTTTGTGAATTCCCTGGAGGGCAGGGATTATGTGCAAGCCATTTTCCTGTGCTCAGCATCCCCCTCAGGGCCTGAAACACACCCGAGACTCTGTTAAAAACTGTTGAATGGGTAGGAGATGACCACATGTCACAAGAAGCAGAAATGTGAGTGATGGCGTTAAATAAAAGGAATGGGTGGTATCAATTTCAACCCCAAACTAAAAAAATTGGTTTGTATGTTAGAGACTGAATCAGGTTTGGATTGAATAGTGTTCTGGAAGTTTGAAATGTTGAGTTTATGTGTTTGGTATTGAATATAAATTTTAGAATTACATTTTTCCCCTGTGCAAAAATCACTCTTAAAATAAATTTATGTGTTTAGAGAAATACATTAACAGTAATGCATTGCATTACTAATAATTAATGAAAATACATTAATGCGTTTAATACTAATAATAATCCTTATTAAATGATTACTGTTAAGACAGGATAATAAATACTTAATGGCAAATGCTTAAAATAGAGAAGCTGTAAAATTTGGCTTTAAGAAATTGGCAATCAAATTAGGGAAACAATAAACCCATGAAAAGGGGAAAAATAACATTTCCAAATTAATAATGTGCAAATTGAGTTTGTAGGTTCTTTTTTTACAACTTTATTGAGATATAACATTGTGTAAATATAAAATATACATTGTCTTAATTTGAAACATTTATACATTATAAAATAATTGCCATCATAGCATTAGGTAGTACATTTGTCCTATCACATAATTATGTTTTTAAAAGTTATATTTTATTGATTATGCTATTACAGTCGTCCTGATTTTTTCCCTTTGTCCTCCTCCACCCAGCACCCCGCCACTCCCTCAGGACATCCCCACACCATTGTTCATGTCCGTGGGTCATGCATATAAGTTCTTTGGCTACTCCATATCCTATATTGTACTTTACATCCCCATGTCTAGTCTGTAACCACCTATCTGCACTTCTTTTTTTTAAGTATGCTTAATTGATTATGCTATTACAGTTGTTCCATTTTTTCTCCCCTTTATTCTCCTCCGCCATGCACCCCCCTTCCTATCCACAATCCCCCCCTCCCCCCAATTCATGCCCATGGGTCATACGTGTAAGTTCTTTGGCTTCTCCATTTCTTATACTACTCTTAACCACCCCCTGTCTATTTTCTACCTATCATTTATGCTTCCTACTCCCTGTACGTTTTCGCCCATTTTCCCCACATCCCCTCCCCACTGATAACTCTCCATGTGATCTCCATTTTTTATATAGTAGGAATAGTTCAGGTCTATTTCCTTAACAACTTCCAAGTACATAATGCAGTGACATTAGCTAAAATCACCATGATGTACCTTAGATCTCCAGAACGTGTTAATCTCATACCTTGAAGTTCATATCCTTCACCAGTATCTCCCCATTTCCCCCCAAGCCCAGCCCTGGGTAACTACTACTTTACATCTGTTTCTCAGATTCCAGCTTTTCAGATTCCACATATGAGTGGCACAGTACAGTATTGACTTTCACTGTCTGACTTATTTCTCCTACGATGAGGTCCTCAAGTTCACTCAAGTTTTTGCTGGACTTCTTTTGTTCTCGTAGCTGAACCATAGTTCATTTTATATATTGATAAACTCGTAGGCTGTTTCCATATCTTGGCTACTGTAAATCGTGCTACAATTCAGATGGGAATGAAGAAACAGTTCTGAGGGAACTGCATGTTTGAGCATAGAATAAAACCTCTGTAAGAACTTAGAAAAACTAATCCATAAATTAGCCTTAAAAAGTCAGTGTGGACATCTACCCAGACATAATCTCATTAACACTCAGTGACCTGCTTGCTTCTTCTCTCTTGGAAATACTTGCTTTTCTACTGGGGTGTCCTGATGAGCTCCACAGCCTCCTCCATTCTCTGAGATCCCCACCATGACCTCACGTGGGAAGGCAAAGTCATAGGAAACCCACAAGTCTTCTCCTTTGAATAGTGTTACTTTTTAGGAACTATTATATTTTTAGTTAAGGAAACTCTTACTGTAACAATCTCAAATTCCATTGGTTTGAGTTATGTGAATGATGTTACCCATATAACAAATAGTCTTTAAAATGCAATGATTAACCTAATTTACTGGGAGAGAGAAAATCCCCTCTGGGCTTAACTCCAAGAAAAGTCATTTCTGCTTATTGTGAAGACATGAGCTTTGTAAAGCTGGGTGCGCCGCCCCACCCCACCCTTCGGCGGTCCTGGCGTGGCCAGGCTGTAGTGACTTTGTTGGACTCTGTCCTGGGAACGGTGACAACCCTTTTCCCAGAGGCTACACAGTACCTTCCCTGCAGTGTCTGCTAGGCACTCTGTGGACAGATGGTGTTTGTTGAGACAAGGAATTCATCAATGAAAGCAGAGTTCACAGAACAAGAAAAAACACAGGCAAGTGGGAGTTGGGAATCCACAATGTTTGTGTAGGAAAACTAAAGTATTTATCAAGAAAAAGAAGCTTGGTAAAACTAGGACAAAAATAAGATTGCGTAGTGAACGGCCAAGTTGTGTACTGTACCGAACAAGCATTGGGGGAAGTGCTTTAAAATAGTACTCTTCCTTGTAGATGCTGGGAGCTTTTCAGCACTGTGGCTGCGAGGCTGCAGTCTTTGATATGTGACTCTCAGAGGTTAACCTTGCTGAGTGGTGCGACTGGGACTTACTGCTGAGCAAAGTCCTGTGGCATGTGACCCAGCTCGATGAGCCGTTCTTTTCTAACTTTCAAGCTTCATCCAACCCATCAGAGGGCATGGACAGGCTGCATGTATTTTGGAAATTCTTTTGAAGCCTAATCTGATTTTCTTCGTAGGGTCAGAAAGATTTTAAGTAAATAACCTTCCTGTGTACCATCTGCCTGTCTGTGCATCTGTTGACATCTCTGTTAACTCCAGTTATTACTCCCAGTGCAAGGGAGAGCCACATGGCTAGTTACAACTTTCCAGGTAGAGGGGAGGCCTCACATACCCTTTGTCTGTGATCCATCACACGACCTTCCAGAGGAGATGGCACCGTCCTTATTTTACAAATGAGCAAGCTGAGGTCAGAGGGATCAACTGCCTGATCCAAGGCTGCACAACTGTTGTGCTCTTGAGCTAGGATTTGAAAACAGGACCCACTCCAGAGCTTGAATCCTTCCCCTTCCATGTGCTCCTGGCCTCCTCTTTGTTCAGGCAGTGTCCTAGGGAACAACAACATCCTAACCTGCCTCACCACACTCCCCTTCTGCCTGTGTTTTTAAGGCTGAGCTGAGATGGAAGAGGGACACAGGAACTTTGGAAGACGGTTGACAGTGTTTTCTTATAAAAGCCTAGAGCAAAAGCTTACTAGAGAAGATGGAGTAAACTGGGATTATTAAACACAAAGCAGAAGAGACTGTGGGCTAATGTAATGTAGACCTTCGTGGGCACCAAAGTTTGACAAGTGACACAAAGGGGTTCATTCTCATAGAGCTCTTTGGAAATAGTGTCCTGCTCCATCTTGGTCATCCAGCATCGAGTGCCTGAAAGTTGGGGAGCCTCAGCATCCGTGCAGTCTTCTCATGGAGTCTCTCTACGTGCCAGGGAATCATTTGGAATTTCAACTTCCACATTTCAAAAGAGTGAATGAATGACTCTTACCATCCCCCGCCAGGATATTTTGAGCCCAAAGACACCAACCCTGTCCACTAAGTTCATGAAGACCTACATCCCACCCTTCCAAAAAGTATCTAAGCCAAGGAGCCATATGCCCCATTAGAAGGAATACAATGTATTGTGCAGAAATTTACCAGTACTTATGCAACCACCCAGGAAAATGGCTCAAAGCTCCTTGCCCGGGCACCATACTCAGCTTCCTGTGACAGTCCTGGGCGGTTCCTGGCATCCTGGCATGAATATTAACATTGTTCTCTTTTCCTCTCGGAAGTGTTACAGTTTGGGCCACAAGTCCTACTGCTGGTCCTGTTCATAAGATATTCAGTTCTATGTGTTTCAGTACATTTTCTCCATATTATTTTATTAAACTTTATTTTTCCTTCATCATGGCTTCTCTCAGTTTTTCATTCACGGCTGCAGATTGGATAGTTCACTGTCTGTTTTTTGTTTTGTTTTTTCTTTCTTGGCCTGGCTCAGGTCATCTCAATAGACAGAGATCAAACCAACAGGCAAATTTACTAAATGTGTAATGCTATAGCCCAGTTTGTTCTTTCAATTAAATCTTTCTTTTTTTCCCCTTAGTCTCTTAAATATGCTTTATAGGTATTGCCCTGGCAGGTGTGGCTCAGTGGGTTGAATGTTGTCCCACAGTTCAAAGTATCACTGGTTCAGCTCCCAGTGAGGGCACACGCCTGGGTTTTGGGTTCAGTCCCTGGTCAGGGCATGTATGAGAGGCAACCGATATTGATGTTTCTCTTTCACATCGATGTTTCTCTTCCTTTCTTTCTCCCTCCCCCTCTCTCTAAAAATAAATTCATGAAATCTTTAAAAAGAAACAAAATAATAAAAATACTTTATGGGTATTAAAATAGTTCTTAGACCTTTGAATTCAAGTTAATATTTCAATGAAAAAAATTCCTAGGTTTTGAGTTATGATGGTACGGGTTAAATCATTTGTTCTCTAAAGAAGTGAACCTATACCTTTAAAATATCAGGAAAAAATGAACACGGTAAATAGACGCTTTCTGTTTTCAAAATGCTCAGAAATCACTTATACACCTAATTGAGCCGAGGAACGGGTGGTTTGGTAGGATCTTGCAGGAAAAGAAACAGGCTGCTGGGGGCTTTGTGCTCGGACCAGGGGAGAGACCAGACCGGACAAGGATGCCTCTGTCCCTTCGAGCTAGAACATTAGAGGAATGGCCAGTTGATGAAGCTCCCACAGACATCAAAGCTCTGGGTGAGAGCACCTGGGGCGGGTGCTCCTGCAGAGGCGGCAGCTCTGGTTTAGGGAGACAGCACACGTCCCTGTGCTACAAGTCCCTCCCACTTGAGTCAGCAAACCCGTGTCAAGTCAACAGGGTGTATTCCCCTCGGAGGGGGAAGGAAGCAAGTGTCTAGTCCTACTGCGAGGGCTTTGGCAATGGCTTCCTTTCTGCCAGGTGCTCAGGAAGAGAAGGACCTGGGGTCCAAGGCTCACTTTGCTGGGTCAGTGACCACTGAGGACCACTTGGTTCACCCCGCTCCTTTACCTACCACCACTACCATCCACACAGGGCTTTAGACCACAGGCTTTCTTGAAAACCCCTCCGTGACTCTCCTGTGGCAGTGGAAATTCAAACTTCTCACTGCGAGTAACTGGCCCAGCCTTCTACCTCCTGTCCCCTTGCTTCCTTCTGTGGCGACACTGGCTCCATTCCATCCCGGCCACCCTCAGAATCTTCTCTCAGGTTGCGCTTTCTGCTGTTCTTGGCCCAGTGGCCTCTTCCCATGCTCATATCCTTCTTTTCCTGATCCCCTCCTTTCTGATTCTCAAGTTCACCTTGCTGCCCTTGGAACCTCATTGTCCTCTTCATCATTATAATCACTTGTCGGTCTGTCTTGTTTGTCTTCTCACGCTGTCCTTGAGGTCACAGGCTGTGTCTCACTTTACCAGGGAACACCCAGCACCCAGGACGGTTCCACACTTGGTGGTCAGTAAGCCTCTGGTCACACAGGAGCACTCGGTCTGGCATCAAGGTTCTGTCTGTAGCATGGCCCTTCCACCCACTTCCGTGCCAGATCTGCTGAAGGCACTCAGGCCCTAACTGGACATACAGAATGTCACACTAATGTGTTAGCTAGTTAAGTACACTCCAATAATGTGCTTACCAATGTGTATGTTTATGTTAGTTTATATGTTTATGTATATTTTCATCCTTAATTTACATGTTTATTTATTCATTATTTTGTATACTTAAATAAACAGAGGTCTATGTTTTGATGAATAGCACTCAAGTGCTGCTGGCCACTGCCATGTGCTGCCCTTGACTCTCACGGTGATACTGCACGTTGGACGTCCTTAGCATGATCCAGAAAAGCAGGAGACTGGGAGTCAACGCTGTTAAATAACTTGACTCAGTTCATACAGCCAGTAGGTGGAAGTACTGAGCCATATATACACACACCTCAAAGCTTTATGTCTGTGCACATGCACTTACATCTGTCTGTCTGTCTGTCTACCCAGTACTAGAAATACTGCTTTTCATGGCCTTTACACCACATTGTACTCAATGTAACTTATTTTAGTTTGATTGTCCACTCATAATAAATACCTCGGCAGCACATTTTTATGTAGCTCTGACGAGGGAAAGGATGTGCACGACAGCAGAGGCTCTGAACTCTGGGACTCTATATGGAAATGGTGTTGATAGTGACTGACACCAACCCCTTAGAGAGCAGACCACGTCTGGCTCACTGTGTGTCCTGTGTGGAGATTGCTTCCATTAACTCTTTTCTTGGGGAGGGGTGTGGTGGGATAGCTTGCTATTTGCAAATCTCAGCATGTATGGCTGTATTTAGGTTCCTTAATTTCTGATCACCCTTAAGCTTAATATATGCATGTTTGACTATCATTATATGAAATTCTACTAAGTATAAATTGTTAAATGGGAATCAAGAGTAAATCATAAAATAATTATAGCCACCATTCATTAGGATTTTACTATGTAAACGTCTCTTTAATCCTTACAGCAAAATAGCCCTTTATTTTATTTTATTTTATTAATTATTGTTCAAGTACAGTTTTCTGCCCTTTACCCCCATCCCAGCCCACACCCCAGCCCTCCTCACCTCCCTCCTGTTTCCACCTGCCCCCTTGTTATTGTCTATGCATCCTTTATACTTGTTCCTGCAAACCTTTCCCCTTTATCTCTTCTATTCCCTGAATAGTCATACAGGATTTAGGATGTCAGTGGTCCACAAGTCAGTGGTCCAGCCCAGGTTTCGAGCTGGGGTGGGCGCAGCCACAACCCATATATACCTTGGCCAACCTGCTTTTGGCAAGCATATCTCAAGATGGCCTTTGTCTGCAAGAGAAATTATGATAGGTCTTGATTCCAGTAAGATTTTGGTCAAGTTGGAAAACGGGTATTCCTTTTTTGTCTTTGATACTGATTCTCGTCGATGTAGACAAATATGTCTGTATCAGGAGGAACCTCATTGAACCGGGTGCGCCTCCAGGCTGATGCAGTAGGCACTGGAAGGGGAGGGTGCATTTGGATGTTCAGCGGCTGGTGGTTTTATGTGGTCAAAATCTTCCTAAAATTGTTGATGCTTCTGTTTTTCCTGTGTTCACATATTATGGGTCCTCTGTCAGTGTTCATTTTGACTTGGTCATTCTTATGTAAGTGAAGGTGTAAACTCAAAGTTTTAACATCACAAAACACGAGTCTTCCTCTAACATGACATATTTTGCAGAATACTGTAATGCAGAACTCAGTGTTTTACAACCGTGAGATAAAACAGCTCCATGCATATATTTATAGTAAACTGACATATACTCTTGTTCGGTTTTATTTTGAATTAGCAACACACCTCCTATTCCATTGTAGCTCTAATAATAATGATAATGAATGAAGGATCCCTCAGATTTGTCATTCACACACTCACATGCATTGTAGATAATCAGGCAGTACCTGATTTGTGACTTGTTTAGTTCACTCAGGAGTGACAGATACTGGTTGGTGGTGAATTGCATTTTAACCCAAGACAGAACTTGAATAATGCAAAGGAAACAATATGCATCTTATTATCTTGCCTGTTGAGACTCAAACATCCCCTTAGCTCCAGATTTATATCTATAAATGCAAGACTTATTTGGCTGCCTGTTTAACAATTACTCCTGCTTTTTTGCTGTCTTTGGAAAAGAAACAGGATGCAGGCTGAGTTTCAAAAGGCTCTGCTTTCCAAGACAGGGAGCTTCCTGACTTTGCGGCAGGTCACTCAGTCCGGGACCCATCAGCATCCCGAAGGACCCCTGTAGGGTGGCCGGGTGTGTCGCCAAATGCAGCCTCGCCCCTAAAATGACCTGTAATGTGTGGTGAACTAAACAGCATACACTACACACTAAGCATACACTCTCCTCTACTTCCTCAACAGGAAATTGTTCGAGCATATCCATGTAAAATACACCTTGTCACACTATAGCATTGGTGTGGGGCGGCTTGACGAGGTATTAGGGATTCTTTGTGGAAAGAGGAAGCTGCAGGCCAATCTTTTTGACTTTACCTTGTGTCCTCTTACGTGAGAAACTGAATAAGGTTGTTCAGTGGACTGGACAATGAACATGAACTTGATGCCCCACCAGTCACCCAGGGTCATTCTGGGGCTATAGTGGCAGCTGTGTGCAATACCATCTCTGGGGGTGGGGCAGTCACTTCCCAGTAAGATTCTTGTTTTGTAAGCTCTTGCTTGGGTTCTTGGGTCATTCTGCTTTTTCTTCTTTCTGTGCCATTCCTGATGTCTCTAAAAGTTGCAAGGCCAAATTCCCTCTGGGCCTCTGTCTTCCCCTCTACTAGGTTATAAGACCCCCCTCATTGTGATCCGGAGTACCCCTGCTCACTGCTTTGGTTTCTAAAGCATTTTTCAAGATTCCCCTCCTTTTCTTGAATATCCTTAACATAATCGATTGTTCTGGTGCTGTCCATTACGTTTTTCAGTGTAGTGTAGAGATAAGTGTAAAGGCCATATGGTCAGACTATCTGGATTCAGGGGCTTTGCCCCACACGGCCAGTAGTGTGAACTTGGACAGATGATTAGACCTCTCTGCTTTAGTGTCTTGTCTATGACACAGGAAGAATGACCCACATCTACCTCTATGATTCCTGTGAATTTAATTAGCATATGAATGTGAAGCACTGCGCTCAGAGTCCAGCACAGCAGCATTGGCTGGCTACAGATATTCTTAAACTATAGACCCACCTCGACCTGGGAAAACCATGACTGATCTTCCTACCTTTGCCGCTTCTCATTTTCCTGCTTGAGCCTCCCTACATACCAGAGATATCTGCTATGTGGTTTCCATGCTCTCTGTCCCCAGCTTGGTAGCAGAAGTGGTCCGTTGGGAGGGTATTTGATAAGACTTGCGGTCTCCTCTGCTCACACCTCATCGATATGTGCTGGAAAATGTAGTCCTGGGCTGGACCCATCCAGTCCTGGGCCTTCGTTCTTTGTGTTCTCTTTTTTAAGATAAGGTTTGTTGTTGTTGTTATTGGTGACGATGGTGTTCTTTTCTTTCTTTTCAGTATAATGATCTAATTGTGGCCTAGATGTAGGAACCTGGGTGCAGGATCTATTCTGAAATGATTTAGCCTCTATTTAGAATTAGACATATAGGTGTCTATTTTTTTATACACCAAACATAATTTGTCATTGCTCCATATCTTGGCTTTTGGGGTTTGCTTTAGAAATAATTCTCTTTTGGAGAGTAATTGTGAACACAGATTCAAAATTCTCTCAGTATTTTGCTTTATTTTCCAAAAAAACACAAGTCAGAGATATGTAGCCTCCAGGATCTAACAGCATGCTATAACGGTGAATGTATTTAACTCCATCTCATGCATTTTAATGCATTCTGGGGTTGTGGGTTTTTTTCGTTGTTGTTGTTTGTTTTTTTAAGTATCCACTTCAGGTTGAAACAAACAGTGGTCTATTAGTATGTTTAGCAGTTTAAAATTAAAATCATTTCCTATCAAATTCTCTTTGTATTACTTAATATTCTCTAATGACTTAAGAACAGTATAATGGACTGAAACAAAATCACATTGCGTGTACACTTTAGAATATTTGTTACATTTTTAGACCGTAAAGTTGAGTTCAATTGAAGTATTTTGTGAGGGCATTGAGTGGAAAACTAGCACCGCCTTTCTGGACGGAACAGTAGAGTGCTCCCTGCCACCTTCACGCCAGCCTCTGAATCAGTGGATACAGTTCGGACCTTTGGTGAGCCTGTTGTGTGTCATACTCTTAACATTATGGGTCGTGTTGTAGCCAACCAGCCTGTATTTTGCCGTGTATAATGCCAACGTTTTTGCCCAAATATTTGAGGGAATAATAAGGCTGTGCATTATACAGGGGTATAATAATGGTTATCATAATCCCATGTATAATGCACACAAAAACATGAGTATGCATTATACACAGTAAAATACGGTAGTTTTAGTTGTCCTGACGATGTCTACTGGTGCACTCTGATTGAATCTGGTGAAGTACAAGGCCCACTGAATTGTCCCCCAAAACTAATTATCTCTGAAATGTGTTCTTATGAATAGTAGTGTGTATTTTCCATTAATTTCGAAACCCAAAGTTATTGCTCTGTTATTCTAATGGCACCATAAAAGTCAAACACTTGCTGATTAAATGGAAAATTCTTAGCAATAGAGAAAAGAATAACAATCAAACCTGTTTATTAGAGTTTTTAAAGATGATTATTAGTGCATGTCTGTGTCTGAAAGGATATCATCTGCGTTATGGATGGGCTTAAATAGAGAGTTATAAAGATAATACTTTCAATACTGTATATAGAATTCAGTGGACAATCTATGTAATTCCTAAGTTCCTCGTGAGCTTGATGATTAAGTAAAGGTTCTATCATATTTTTGTCATTTTAAATCTCTCTTTTTAAGCTAATTATGAGATCAAAATGGCGTGGGTCAATAATTCTGCTTCAATATAATGCTTCTCTCTAAATGGATTCTCTGGCAACCCAGAAAAAAAAATAGGGGTTAATCCTCACAGTTATGTGGTTACCATAGTAATGGGAGTAATTGCTAAGGCTCATTCAGGACCCTAACCTTACATTTCAGTTTTTATTTCAGTTTTCACAAATGAAAAACATTTTTATAGTCCTTATCAAAAGCACCTAAATTATATCAGCCAACATGTGTATATGAGCAAAATCAAAGGATTTTGTCGTCTTATTACACAAACATGATACTAGACTTGTGTATAGGATGGGGGAAAAGTAGGTGTACAGTTGTTTGTATGAAACATATACAATAACTAATAAATAATAATATAAGTATAAACTTTGTTTTGCATGAACACAAATATAAACCTACTTTGCCCTACCCTGTATTCTGAATCACATTTTATCTTTTTAATCTTATTTTGTCTCTCTGAAGGTTATGTAAGATTATATAATCTTGTATTATATATAAAGTAATAGGAATTGCTCTAAAGTAGATAGCATATCTTTGCTGTCCATTTTTTATGGTATTAATGGCATGTTTCTTTGTCCCTGAACTAACTTAGGATGCTCCCCTGTGAAATTATTGTGGTGATTTCTGGTCACTGAGAACTTGTGTGATGAGAACTGCCCTTAAGATGCTCGTAGGGCCTCCCATTCCTCCTGTAAGATGCCTACACAGAACCAAGTCTCCTTCGAGGAAATAACGAACAGGCAAGACATAAAGAACTAGCACGTGGATGTTAAGACTTTTCTTCTTTCCTGTTGTTTCCAGAGCCAAACTTTGTGTCATCTTACGACATTGGGAATTTCACCTACTTCTTTTTCCGAGAAAATGCTGTGGAGCATGACTGTGGGAAGACCGTGTTCTCCAGAGCTGCCCGGGTCTGCAAGAACGACATTGGGGGGCGGTTCCTGCTGGAGGACACCTGGACCACGTTCATGAAGGCCCGCCTGAACTGCTCCCGCCCCGGCGAGGTCCCCTTCTACTACAATGAACTGCAGAGCACTTTCTTCCTGCCTGAGCTGGACTTGATCTACGGCATCTTTACCACCAACGTGTACGTAACTGCAGATAATTGCTTTTCTTGCCCTTCTACTCATTCTGAATGAGTCTACTGTTTTTTGACCGTTGTGGTTTAAAAGTAGCTTTAAAAAGGAATCTTTCTTATTTTACTGGGCTAACAGCCAAAAAAATTTTTTTTGAGTGTGAATTAAATGTTATGCCTAGATCTGTGATTTCTGAGACTGGTATTAGGAAAATAAAATTAGTCAGAAGGTTTGGTCTATCCTTATTGGAATAGTAGCTTCAAATTGTTCTACCATGAAATGTTCCTTCCTGCTTTGCCAGGGTGTTCTCAGTGCTTTCTGAAATGCTGGTATGTGTTAGGCGTGCTTTGCTCTCGGTATGCAAGTTGTGCATCTGCGCATAATAAAAGCACTATTGTCTGGAAAGTCTAATCTTTGAGATAATGCAACTCTTGACTAAACCGCTGCTTACATAGGAAATGCACATTCTCACTTTCCCAGAGTGGCATTTTTAAGCCTTGTTCTAGAAGATGGCTGTTGTAGGCAGGTATTTCTAAAATGACGGTTATGGTTTTAAAATATTTTTGAAAAGAGAATAGCATTTTTTCCTTTCGTGGGCAGATGCTCTTAGCTTCATAACTGACAGTATTCGTATTAGGTAAAGTGCATGAAGCTCATCCATTCGGTCTAATCTGACGGACTGTAGCATGACCCCACACTCATTTTCCATTTTTAGCTGATAAGCTGTGTAAGAGTCAACAAGATCATCCCAGCCCCAGGAATCACACGTCACATTGCCACTAGCCTCCACTTTTCTCAGCATTGCCAGTGATGATGATGATTCTGCAGCACGGGTTCTGGTTTGGATCATCTTTGAAATCGTTAAATTGTTAACCTGACAGTTTGGACAAAAGCCCAATAATTGTATGCAAAATAAAGGATGTGATTCAGGATGGGTTGAAATAGCTGATAAATGGGGTTGGATGGCCAAGCATCGGGGTTTGTCCAGGGTTTTCCTGGTTTTAAAGTTGGGGGCGGCCCTGCTGCTTCCCAAGAAACCCCTTGGTTCTGGGTGGTGGCTGCTGGGCTTCTGGGTCTTTTTACTTTCTCATTTCTTCCACCTCGCCTCCAAAGCCTGCCCATGGATTGCATTTCCAGTCACTTTATCTGTGTCTTACTTCCCTGTTGATCTTTCTCTTCTGATCTTTCCACTGCTGAGCTGAAGTGTTAACATTCACTTGATAATAACCTTTGCTCCATGAAAAGTCTTCTTTCTGACATGAAGATAGAAAATCAGACAAAAATGGATGGTTTCCCAGCCACCCCCGCTCCACCATGACCATCTTTATTGTAAATCTGGTTTTCAAGCCAGAGGTTATTTTCCCTCTGTGATAAGTTTCTTTTAAAAAATCAATTTATAGTTTCTGAAGTTGATTTGCTTTCCAGAACCTTTTTTAAGAAATAGCGTAGACTGCACAAGATGGATGTTCAGTTGTTCGGTTGACATCAGTTTTAGCCACAGTGGGAATTTGGCTTAGTTAGCTGTTCATTCCCCTGGCTCTGAGCTAAAATGAACAATTTAAGAAGTTATGTAAGTTCTGTGCCCAGTCCATCCCCAGATGGTACGTGGTCAGTTTAGATAGTTTCAAAAATTAGTTTCAGACCATTCCAGATAATTTGTTTTGTTGTTGTGAACACCCATCATGTTGGAAATCACCCAGTATATAGCATCTGTACTAGCAGAGGCAGAATTTCTAGATCTTTCCTTTCTCTATTGAATACTCACTTTCACTAGGTCTTCAGCACAACTTTCAGTATGTCCATCTCTCATCCTACAGTGTGTCCAACTTTTTCTCACCCTCACCTGTCAGCCTTGATCTCACCCTCTCAACTGATGGCCATATTCTGGACAAGTTCTGTTGTAAACTGAAACAAATGATGTTCAGAGGTAGCTAGTTATTTCCTAATTCTGGATTACATGCTTAGCAAATGCTGGGACTAAGCTTTCTGGCGCTTTTGCTCATAGTATACTTTTAGTTAGATTCTTCATGTCAAGGTCTCTGAACACTGGGGAGTTGGGAGACAGGTCACTATTCTAACTCCCTTTGTTCTGTTGACTGTGGTTTCCTCAATCCCGTGGGCATGAGTTGGGCTGCAGGACATGGCATATTATTGCAATGGAGTTTCCGAAGGTTTTGCTTTTGTTTTCTGGGATTTCTAAAAATGGTGGCTTACAAATAGTGAATGGTAGGAGTAGGGGCGGGGAACCATGAAGGTTGTGCTATCTTTTCTCTCCTTAGGCGTTGAAGGGAGGAACATGTCTACTTTTCTCTCTGTGGCTTTCCGTGGTCTAAGGAAGCAAACTTTATGTTCCTTATAAACATAATTATGTTCCTCTATTGTGGGGCTCATCTCTCTCCACTTTTACTCACCTGGGCTCTGAACAAGTGAAGGAATAAAACTTAGCATTAAATGAAGGCCCCAGCATGTCCGTGTGATTCCTGAGGGAGGCCAGGTTGATGGTCTCTTCTCCATATGGGCTTATGAGTCGTGATCCCAGCTTCAAGGAGGCTCATCCACAAGGTCACAATAGTCTAGAACTGGACTGACCCCTGCCGTCTGCAGGAATGATGAGACAAAGGTGGGTATATAATTTTGGAAGGCAGGCTTATCCCAGAGAAATGGGGAGGAAGGACCACAGTGGAGACATTTGTGCCCTTGCTCCCCCACCCTCACCTCACTGAAAGTACAAGAGCATAAGGGAAGTAGGAGGGTGTGTGTGTGCGTGTGTGTGTGCCCTGCTCCAGGGGTGCTCTGCTCCCCAAGAAGGTTGAAAAAGAAGTGACCCCAGCAACTGTCACAGATGTCTAGACTGGCTGCCACTGGGGCACCCAGAGGGACTTTGGGCTGACCCCAGATGTGTGCCCAGCCCTATTCTGAGTGACTAGATGCAGCCATCTGAGAAATGGGGTGCCAGCAGGAAGGGTAGGGAACACAGCAATGGAGTCATGCACAGGAACTCTGGGGCCCCATGCAAAGCAAGTACAACTTCTGCTTCCCTCAGCCAGTGACTGGCATTAAGTGACCTCCCTGTGCCTCCATCTCTTTGTCTGTACACGCAGGCTGGTCTCAGCATCCGTAGGGTCCCTGTGAGAAATGAGGTAGCCCTTATGAAGTGCTTAGCAGAGTGCTCCGGAGGACTTATTATATTACCATTATTAACACTCCTCCTCAATCAAAGGTGGCCTCACCCGGTCCCTGGTAGACACCCTGCTGTGCCAGCTGCTGTTCTTGTTCCAACATCGTCATGTTTTTGTTCTTCCTAAGATCCAGTCACACATTCAGAGGGTAATTCTTTCTTGCATTCTTTGACTTAATATGTTCTTTTTTCCAGGGGAAAAATAAGACGGAATAAAAACCACCAAATGTATAGGTTCAATTTTAGCATCTATCACTTTATTCCCCCGCAATAGAGATAGGCCTGCTTCCTGCCACTCTCCCCTCTCTTCTGGAGCTTCCAGAAGAAGCACGTGCCCCTGCCCTCAAGGCTCCTACATTCCCATGGGGTGGTTTTAATGCCTTCCACACAGGACACTTACGAAGAGTTCAAAGTCCTGGTCTTTGGAGCAGGACTGCCAGGAGTTCAAGTCCAATCCCCTCATGTAGTAGCTGGGTGACTTTGTACAGACGTGTTGACCTAGCTATGGCCCATTTTACTTATCAGTGATTGCCCCTTACTTCAGGACGATGAAGTGAATTGAAATGTGTACAGCCTCTAGAACGGCGTCTAACAACAAGTCTGTTTGTCAAAATAAATTGAGTGTAAGGCAGATATTTCTGTTTTTGAGTTCCTGTGAACTATCCTTTGATTCAGGCTATGGGAGAATGATAAATCAACTTATACTGGCTAAGACTATTAACAAGAAAATTTAAAGCCAAAGCTAAGATCCAAATGCAGATTTATTTAACCAAAATATGTCTTGCTGTCTCTGCACTTTGTGGAAGGTCACCGAGCTTCTCAGGGCCCTGCACCCCCGCATATCTGCAGAGCTTGAATTCTAAATCACCACTTCACGATGCCAGACTGTTCTCCAATTTTTCCCATTCACCCTTTTAAATTATCAAATGGATATATGAAGGGTGTCTGACAGGCACTTTGTACAAAATGCTTTTTGTTGATTATTTTTTAAAGGTTTACAAATCAACACAAATATTTGGGGATTATAAAAAAGCAGCCGCTTGTCCCAGTGCCTGCTGAAGTAACCAGATATGTGGGGGGGGGGGGCATGTCGACAGATGGGAGGTGCCAGCCACTGGCGGAGAAAGGCTGTTTCCTCCAGAACTTAAAAGGCAGAACACAGGGCTCTTCAAAATCCTTTGTCAGTCTGCTTGTAGCTGAGTGAATTAATCCCATCCAGCAGGATTACGAGTGTCATAACTGCTAAGCAGCCTTGTTTCTGTGCTGAAGCATTTGTTCTTCCACAGAGACATCACAGGGGGGCAGTGCTCATGGCTCCCATCTCTCCCTTGGGGTGTTCATGAGGCTGGGGTCTTGAGGTTCTCTAGAAGGTGCTCCCACCAGGCAGCGTCCCATTGCAGTCTCTCCCACTGCGGGGAGAGACTAGTGACTGTGGGACTTCCTGACCTTCCTTTTCCTTTCTCTTCCTCGGCCCCCAGGAACAGCATCGCTGCTTCGGCTGTGTGCGTCTTCAACCTGAGCGCCATCTCGCAGGCTTTTAACGGGCCCTTCAAGTACCAGGAGAACTCACGCTCTGCCTGGCTGCCGTATCCCAACCCCAATCCCAACTTCCAGGTAATGTCTTGGGGCTTTAGGGCACTAACCTGGTCACCCCCCTCTAAAGCATGCTGATACTTTCTGGGAGACAGGCTGGGACTATTTAAACCTCAAATGTCTGCACAGGCATCTGTGGGCTTCCCAGACCCCTCCGGCACAGTCTCACACTGGGCTTGGCTCATGTGGATATAGATTGAGCCCTTTGTCAACTGAGGGGCCAGGACCAAAAAGAGACTTTTGTCAGCTGTGGTGCCTGAGGCTGAACTGGAAAAGGCCAGCGTAAGGTAGCAGGTTGAGAAACCACGCTCCAGTTAGCGCTAACGATGGTGGACTCTATCCTCAGAAGCTCTGATCCCTAATGAATGATGCTCTGGTGAATGGGCTCCCAGCACCATGGCAGAAATGCAAAAACAGCATTAGAGTGCTAATTGGCGAATGTGGTGAGATTTCCTTCTGAGGTAAATGGGGTGGCATGGAGCAGCTGTGCAGAAAGGAGAACAGTTGCAGGCCACTCATTCATAAATCTCAAAATGATAGGCTGTCCCACCAATGAGAGGCCCTGTATGTCATTTATTCCCGTCTCCCAACATGCAGCGGAAGCTGAGACCCACAGAGATGAAGCGATTTACTCTTGGTTGGTTGGTCAGCAAGCATATGAGTTTGCTGGCCTGCCATCACAGAATGCCACAGGCTAGACAGCTCCAACCAAAGAAATTGATTTTCTCACCATTTGGAGGCTGGAGTCTATGATCTAGGTTCTAGCCGATTCTGTTTCTGGTGAGATCAGTCTCCCCAGCCTGTAGGCAGCCTCCTTCCAGCTGTGTCCCCACGTGGCCTTTCCTTGTTGCACCTGGAGAGACACTGACTTGTGCCTGGATACACACTGAACCTTGAGGGATTAGGGCCCCACCCACCTTTATGACCTCAGTTAACCTGAATTGCCTCCTCACAGGCTCCATTTTCAAATACGGCCACACCAAGGGTTATGGCTTCAGCATAAGAATGTGCAGGAGACACATTCAGTTCACAGCAGCAGGCTTCCTTTGAGGGCCACTCTTCTGACAAAGACCATCACAGGCACATCCTCATCCTCGTGGGTGTGTGTTTAGTGCCACCCATTTCCTGGGCTCAGAACTGTGCTGTGTTATGTCACCTGCTGGCAGCAGTGCTCTGATCCCCAGCAACATTTCCAGGGCAGGGGGTCCTGCCACGGACACTGGGGATGAGTGACTGAGCCGGGATCTCAGTCTCTCAGATGCCCAGTGCAGGTCTCCAGATGCAACGCTCTGGCCCCTTCCCACTAAAGGACCGTTAGTTACCGGACTGAATCAGGGCCGACCTGGGCCCATATCCAGGCCTCAGAATTCTGGTTGGTTTATCAACTCAACACATACAACCTTTGGCTTTGAGAAAACTGGGGATATGGGAAAGTTTTACGCTTTACTTGGACTTCAACAGGGACTGTTCAATTCTCTCGAAATTTTTTAATTGTTTATGCTATTACTATTGTCTCACTTTTTCCCCCTTTGTCCCCCTCCCCCCTGCCTTGCCTTTCCACTGTCAATCCTCACACCATTGTTCATATTTGTGGGTGATGGAAAGGGGTAGAAAGAAGGGAACTGTTCACTTCTAATTGCTTTGAAACGCTTTCTGAAACTTTTCAAAAAGAAAGGGATTGAGAATAAGAAGGGTGGCTTACACGTCCTTTTCACCATTTCCTGCTTTACTTGGACAAATCACGTAGCATCTTCCATCTCATATTTCCATCCATGAAATGAGGAAGGAGAGAAACACATGCACCGGCATCTATACCTTAGGAGCACATTTTGATAACATCAGTCAACATGCATTCTTTATTCTGTAATGTACCTGGGGAAGATGACTCTCAGGGACCACTTATTTGGGTGCCTCTTGGGTGCCACATGTTGTGAATGCTTTATAAACTTTGCCTTTCTCCTCCCAACTCTGTAAGGTGGGCTCTGTATCCACACTTGGTAAGTCAGGAAATTGAGGGATCAGATTCACATTTCCCACCCCAGGCTTGCGGACGAGAAAGTTCAGTACCGGACAGAAAGTCCTTATTGTGGGTCAGGTGAGCCAACAGTTTAGTGGGGACAGAACAGGCATTAGCCAATTTTCCTGATGATGTGTTTGGCTTATGTAACTATTAACTAAACACTGACACTTGGCCTTTTTGTTGAGTCTCTGTATCTAAATCCCACCCATGTCCAGATGAAGGCCCTTGGTAAAACCCTGAAGGTAAAACATACCATTCCCTTTGCAAAAGTCCATTGCAAAATCCTGCAGGTTAAAAATTCTTAACAAGGATGCTCACTGTGTTTATGGTGTACTTTTCATTCTTGATGCTACTGTTGCAAAAGTCTTCACAAAGAAGTGACTTACAGACTTTGTGATGTCTTACCGCCTCCAAACAGTGGGTAAAGTTAGCTCCTTTATCTGAATATATTTATAGCCCACAGCAAATCTGCTAATTTCCTAAGGCCACAGGCATCTGGGTTTACAGTGCCACTGGGTTTATAGTCACACCGAAGGGCTTGCTCACGTTTGTGAGACGGGAGTAGGTCCAATCTACGGTATAATAAATGAAGCTTGTGGACACATGGCTTTCACTTCAGGCAGGAAGCTTGGTTAGCTGAGCTTTCTTCTTTGGGTGGAATTTAAGATCTGCAGGAAACTAAAGTTGTGCCTTATGGTGGTTCTTTTACAACTCCTAGTACAAATAAGTTCCAGGTGTTTTCTTTTGGTTTACTGTGTTTGAAATCACGCTAGCTTAGGCTTCCTCACTGCCTTTCCTGGGACATCTGAGCTGACATGGAGTGGACTAGGTTTTCAACTAAGGGTCCCTCTACTAGTCATGTGTATAGGACCTTATGTTTGCAACAGGCAACAGTGAGAATTGGCCAGTTTTTAAACATTCTTTTTTGCCTACCAACATTTGGAGTTTTATGCAGCATTTATATACTAGAAGTAGCTATTAATTAGAGGAGTGGAAACATGATTCAAGTTCAGAAAGAAGGCTAGGTAAGAGGACAGTGCATAATATTTCAAGATTTAATTCAGAAATTTCAACTGAAAATGACAATGGAACAACGAAAACTATTCGCCAGTTGCATCTAGAAACCGCTGTAGGTGAGGCTGTAGAGCTGCATCCTCTTTGAGGCCGTGGTCCCCAAAGTCACCCAGACCCGCTCACTGACAGAAAACATCATTCGGACCCAGTGGCACAGCTGTGGTTGTACAGACTCTGGAATTTTCTGTGCAGTTTTGATTGTAGCCTATCAGAAATGATGGTGCTGACATGGACAATACACCCTCAACTCAATGGCAGCCAAGCAGATGAAAAGGCCGATGTTGAAGGACTCCATTAAGGGACTTGGCCATGTCAACAGGGTCTTCTGATACACAAGGCATGTTTACAGCAAGACAGGAGGAAGGTTATCGTGAGCTTAGGTGATTGGAGACTCACCCACCCAGTACCTATAAGTTAGGATGAGGATGGCTCTGTTGCTCTTGGAACAAATAAATTAAAATGCAAGTATCGTATTTAAAAATTAGTAGAATTATTAACCATAGTACTTACAGAGGTGTTAGCAAGACAACCATTGTGGGTTATAAGTCATATGAGGATGGTAACTGTGTTCTTGTTATTTTTATTGTTTTCCATTTGCACAGAGTCCCAGGGGGTCACACAGACACTGGAGGAGCCCAGTTTATAAGGCACAACTAAAGAATTTGCAGCTCATTGGAGAACTTGTGGGTTACTTATGATCCAATAAATATGTGCTATAAATTTAAATAGCCTTCAAAATAATTGGAAAAGACTCCTTGGGTGAGATATTCATTATAGGCTGCAAAAAGAAACCAAGACATTGTAGAATGTAGTTTAAAACCAGTTCTTGAATAATGATTTTGTCACTCAGCTCCAGTGTGTGGGAGTTTTTCTCATGCCTCCAGGCAATTCTCCAACACCTTCTGGGTGTCCTGCAATTCAACTCAATTCTGACACTATGTACTCAGAAATAGCAGCAGTTCTCACAGGTAAACCCTTCCATCTCCACTTTGGATGCCATTCTCAGGTCCAGGTTGTCATCCTTGCTTCTGACCAATACTCCGTAGACAGGAGGCTTCAACAACTTTCTCCTTGCTTTCTGTTCATTTGTTAGCCTGGCTCACAGAGCTCAGACATTTTACTAGATTGCCAGCTGATTATAAAAGGACGTAACTCAGGAACAGTCAGGTGAAAAGATGCACAGGGTGGGGTGTGGGGAGAGGCTGTAGGGCTGCCCTGCCCTCCCCAAACACATCCCTCTCCCAGCACTTCCACTCACTCAACAACCCCAAAGCTTTTGAACCTGGGCTTTGGGGGATTTTATGGAGGTGTTGTTACGTAAGTTTAATTGATAAATCTTTGGCATTGGTGATTGAAGTCAATCCCCAGCAGTTCTTCCCTCCCAAGAGGATTGTGGGACCGAAAGTTCCAGCCTTCTAATCACAGGGTCTTTTCCTCTGGCAACCAGACCACATCCTACAATGCTGTCCTAAAGCCATCTCATCAACATAACAAAAGACATATTTACCCCAGTCACCACTTGGGAAATTCCTAGGGTTTTAGGAGCTTGTGCCAGAAATAGGAAGAAGACTAAATTTATTTTTCTTACTATAAATGACAATATTAAAGTCTATGACTTAAATGAGACCCCAGGAATAAAACAGCAGGGGGTGGTCATTGTTCCTGCTGTGCACCTCCAATTTCTATGCTGCCAAGTTTTAAAAATCACTGCGCATGCAAAACAAAAACTTGTGTGCAAAAGTTCACCCAGAAGGCAGATAACTAATTGCTATCTGTACCTTAACTGCTGCCATTGATTTAAGGAGGAGCAAACTCAGACATAAAGTCATTCTCAGGACTAGAACTCATCTGCATGGACTTCAGACCAAGTCCAGTAGAGCTGTCTTTCATTTCGTACCACATTGGTTAACAGGAATGTTCCTGTCCCCCAAGTGTTAAGACTACAGGCGATAATTATGTAAAATCGCCTAGCACAGCCCCCCTGGCTGAATAGCAACTGCTGGTGTATTCACCCATTGATTCCTTTCTTTACTTATTCATTCATTTCCCTCTGGCCACTGCAGCTCAATGAACCATAGAATTGCTGTTCTGCTACCAGATGAGTGCATTGACCATTTATTTACTGTGCCAGGCACGCTGTCTCGTGCCTTGGCATTTACAAGCACTTGTAATTAATTTACAAATGCTCTCTGCTGGTTATCTCAGTGGGTCTCACAGAGCTCTGGGAAGTGAGCAGTTTTCCTAGTCACTTCACAGGCAGATATAGAAGCTGAGAAGCAATGCCTCACCTGAGACCACATGGCTCCTGTTAGCCAAGCTGAGTCCTTCACCTGACTGCATGTGGTCTCGTTGCCTGGCACCCAAGGTGCCCCTGCAAGGATGTGACTTTAAATAAAACATTTGGCCGTGCTCATAATGTATTCCATTCTAAGATTCTCTAATGCTACAACCAGCCTATCATTTTATGGCGCGTAGGGTTTTTTATCCAGTGCTGCAAAAATAACATCTGTTTTAAATGAAGCAGTTTCCATCTTACACTTTGCACCTCTAACCTGTTATAAACCCAAGTATTAGAAATGGCATGTTATAAATGGAAGTTTCAGATGGTATGTGTCCATCTGACTGACTGACTTGGAGTTCTGCCGAGGATCGGCCTTTACTGGTACCAGGATTTAAAGTTTATGAGAGGAATGAGAAAGGCCGGTGGTAATTTTCTGATTCTATGCTCTGTCCCAGAAAAGCTTTGCTTTCTTTTCTACCCACCTTTCTATCTCATTCTTGCCAAAATTCATCGCAGATGATACCTCCCGGCCTCTTCGCAACACAGCTCTGAATTTAACTGTCAGCAATTTCTAAGCTGATTTTTCCCTGGTATGTCCCAGAGTCATCTTCATATAATTCCTCAATCTGAACATCTCTTTTCTTCTTTTTTTCCCCTCCCTTTCTTCCTTTTCTGTCCTCCTTCACACTTTTCTCTCTCCTCATCACCCTCCCTTACTTCTTTTATCTCTATTCCCCTAGGTTTTTTTTTTCAAATTCACCATGTTATTTCTCATCTTCCTAGACTCTAAACAAACTTTTTTTTTGTCCAGCTTTGAATATGAAAGTAGAACAATAAGGCCATCACAGTGTTCTTATGGCCCATATGAAAGATATTAGAATAATGTTATATCATTTTCATATTAAAATGACCTAATTCTATCCCCATGGAATCCATGTCTTGCTTATGGACCCACTGCTCCAATTTAAAAAAACAAATAAATTTGTATTATGTATTTGATGGCTGCATTTTCAATTTGGGTATTTGAACTGTCAGACAGATAAAAGACTATGCATTTAGTTGGAGGGCTCCCAAGTGACTCAGCAGACGATACGGAAATTTTATGCATGTGCTGTTCAAATTAAAGTTAGCAATGACTTCCACTTCATTTATTCTTTTTAACTTCTGATCATCCACTTATGATGAAGTTGAGAGACTCCTCAAATATAAATTCAACTATAAAATGAGAAGAGACACTAGGGTGGGGACTTTGGGGACCATGGAGTAGCAGGCATGTTTGCACAGTTTAGTTATTCAGTTTCCAAGTCAGCCTCCAGCTGGGTGGCTAGGGTCAGTGGGTGCCCAGGTGGCTGGTTCCAGCAATGGCCTGTTTTCCCTTGCAGTGTGGCACGGTGGACCAGGGAATGTACGTGAACCTGACAGAACGGAACCTGCAGGATGCCCAGAAGTTCATACTGATGCATGAGGTGGTGCAGCCAGTGACCCCAGTGCCCTCCTTCATGGAGGACAATAGCCGCTTTTCCCACGTGGCCGTCGACCTGGTACAGGGCAGGGATGCCCTCATCCACACCATCTACTTGGCCACAGGTAGGAGCTCTCCCTTATTGTCCTTCCTTATCCTCTGTGCTTCTTTGAGAAATCTGAAATTTCTCTTCTTTCACTCCTATTACTCATAATATTAATTAGAAAAACAATGTCTGATTTCTTAAGTACTTCTCCTTAACCTACCATAAAATAAGTATTTTTTGGCAAGTTTTAATTTGGATAATGTAAGACAAAGAAATTTGTTAGAGGACATGGCTGAGTGAAATATTATCCCAGAAGTTTCTACCCTCATGGGGACAGCAGGTAACAAACCAACTACCAAGGACAACAAGAAAAAGGTGATACCAAGTTTAATTTTAAGCAGTGGGTGTGAAGACAGTGATAGGTGGCAAGAGCCAGGGAAGCTCCTATAGTTGGCCAGCAGGGGGTGGCTTCTCCCAGGGGGTGACATTTAACCTGAGAGCTGACTGAGAAGGAAGAGCTGGCCTTGCAGGTGTCAGATTCAGGAGTGATCACTGTAAGCTGTGTTACCAGGTGATCAGATAAGGTCAAGGCAGGGAAGTGACCATCAGGTCCCTAAAGGGGACCACTCATGCCTCTGAAGATCAGTCTCAGGGAGGACTGGAGAGAAGGGGGAAGGAGCATGAGGAAAGTTAGATGGAAACAGGTACAATGAGTGAGGCTTCCAGAAGCTGTTCAGTGCAGTCTGGGAGAGGACTGATATAGTAGCCTTAGGTTTTAAGAGAAAACATAGAGTTGCCATCCCAAGACAGTGTCTGACTTGCTCACTAGAGTGTATGAAGGAACCGTGTCTCTTTTTCCACCATTTTTATCCCTGTTGCCCCTCCAGATGCTTGGCACATGATAGATTGTGGAATTAATGGACTGGGCATTTCCAAAGGTTTTTCTTCATAAATGTTCAAATTGATGCCACAGAGTATGGAATTGTAGGAGGCCACTGAGTTCCTTGGCAAGACCTGGAAAGAGGGTGGAAAATGGGCGATGGGGTGGTCCCGAGCAGGCCTGGGCAAGTCAGCGCAAAGCGTCCTGAGGCCTCAGCCTGAGAACTGTGATCTATTCCACAACCAAGGCTATTAGAAGGCGGTGTTTGCTTCCACTGGGAGCTTCTGATAAGTTCCAATGGCACTATCCCAGCAAATGTTTCATTCAGTCTGCCATAACAAAACACCATAGACTGCATGGCTAAAACAGCAGAAAATCTACTTCTCTCAGTTCTAAAGGTGGGAAGTTCAAGATCAAGGTGCCAGCCAATTGGTTTCCTGGTAAGAGCCCTCTTCCTGGTTCATCGATAACCATCTTCTTGTTGTATCCTCTCATGGTGGCAACAGAGATCATCTCTCTCATGTTTCTTCTTGAAAGGGCACTAATCCTGTTCCTAAGGGCTCCACCCTTATGGCCTAATTACCTCTCAAAAGCCCTTTTTCCAAACAGCATTGCTTTGAAGATGAGAGCTTAAACATGAGTTTTGGGGGGGCATACACATTTAGTCTATAGCACTGATCAGTTTGCTCCACCACTATTTAAAACATGCCCACAGGAATGAAATACAGGGGTGAGCAAAAGTAGGCTTACAGTTGTGAATTCACAAAACATAGAGTTTAGTTTTGCACTATTATTTATTCTTGTATTATACATTTTTTCCATATGAACAACTGTAAACCTATTCTTGTCCACCCCAGTATCTGAGGACTTTTATTATAAATGGTGTGTTTGAACAGAATCTAAACCAAATCATAATAGGCCAACTTAGAAAAAATTTTTTATAGCTCTGAGGTGAAATTATCATCAACATTCATGGGTTTTAAACAGGACAACCTTCAAGAAGTTGCTTGCCAAGTCTGTTTGGAATTGTCTCTTCCTACCACCGTATAGCCAGGGAATTAGCTCAGACTGCTGTAGATTTGCTCTTCCAGGTTGTCTGACCCTCCCTCCAGGTTTGTAGTTGTGATTCTGTAAAAACATACCATGTGCCATTCAGCAAAGATGTCTTACAGAGATTCACTTTTATTAAAAAAAATTATTTTTGATTTTATGGAGAGGGGAAGAGAGAGAAAGAGAAGGCAAGAAACATCGATGTGAGAGAGAGAAACAATTGGTTGCCTTCAGCACATGCCCTGGGGAACCAAACATGCAGCCTACGCATGTGCCCCAACTGGGAATTGAAGTAGTGACACTTTCCATTCATGGGACAATGCCCAACCAACTGAGCCACACTGGCCAGGGCCAGAGACTTACTTTTTTTGTTTTATAAACCTTATTTTTTGCTGTATTATTCTACTGCCTATTTTCAAATTGAATCATGGTATATATATGAAGATGTCGCTGACTGAAGCCACAGTTTGGGCTATAGGGGAAGATTGCATGCATAGACTATCTCTGCAGTTTCCATGTCTCACTAGTCAGTGTGCTTGTTAACTTCAAGGGGAAGACGTGTTTGCAGTGGGTGAAGGTCCCTTCAGGGTAACAGCATGGATCATGCATCCTAAAGAGAGTCCTGCTCCAAACCACACGCAGGGACTCAGGGCAGACACTACAAGAGATCTACTGATGACTAAATATGCAGCTGGCATTTACATTCGTTTAGACTAGCGGCATTTACATTCGTTTAGACTAGCGTGGTGATTCTATTTGCAGGACCTCGATACATTACAAATGCCATGTCTCAGCCAAGTTCTGGTTCTTCTCATTATCTCTGATGACACTGATTAGTACCTTGGAAGGGGAGTTCTTCTATAGCAACTTTTGATTGATGGTGCAATTTAGTTTTAAAGGATCTAATTTTTAATGATTCAGCATATAAATTTCTTCTTTATTTCCAATGTACTGAAATATATAAATGGATTACTTAGAATCTGAAAATTCCAGTCTGTTTCAACTAAATCTGCTAAGAGCTACACCAGGGGTTTATAAAGATTAGAGATTTTAATTTTTAATATTCAAAAGTCTGATGTTTATGTGGCCTTTTATATCTTACACCAGTAAAGTTAAAGCACCCCAAGTACTGAGCAGCTCCTGGAATAATGTCATTTGGTTCAAGTTTGTTTCAGTATGATGTTGATGAGAAAAAAAAACCCAATAATTCCTAGACAGGGCCACTGACTGTGTGGAGTTGGCACATTCTACCCAGGTACGCGTGGGTTTTCTCTAGATGCTGTGGTTTCCTCCCACATCCCAAAGACCTAGGTGTGAGGGGAACTGGCTCTCCTCAGCTGTCCCAGTTGGAGTGAGTGTGGGTGTGTGTGCGTGGCCCTGTGATGGAAGTGTGTCTTGCAGGGTGGGTCCCTCCTGCAGTCTGAGCTTCAGGGACAGGCTTCAGCTACCTGTGACCCTGAACAAGAATCAGCAAGTTAGAAAAGGATTATTTTATTTATTTTAATTAATTTTTCATTAATGTATGTATAGCTCACATTTATTTGAATGTTTAATATTAGAAATGTTTGGGTCTCTATTTAGAAGTTTAGTGATGTTTCTGTGACCAGAAATATGCCAGAAGAACTTAACACTTGTTTAATCAGTTACTTTAAGGTAAAATGGGTTTTGTTATGTCGTTTCACTTCAAGTCTCGTTTCCAAGAGCCTATCATGGACTTCGGCTACTGCATAATTATCTTCTTTGATACTGAAGCCGAAAAGGAGCTCTGGAGGCTGGGATCCTTGCAGTCCTCCTGCCTATGTTGTGCTTATCCAGGAGCTGAAACATACTCAGCTGATAGACGAGTGTGACGTTGACAACAGTGAATGTCATGCGAGAGGACTTCCTAACTTGATAATGAAATCAGTTTATCATGTTGGTTTGGAAATTCAGGTTTGATGACAAGTTGATTTTTCCCCCACATTGATTTTATTTGAATAAACACAGATTGGAGGAGACCTGCCAGTGGCCATTTGAAAGTTGGTTTATTCTATTTGTCAGTATTATCCAAATGTCTACAAGAAATAGACCTCTGTTAACCGTACAGTTCCTGATGCGTCCCACAGCTTGAATGGATTTCCCTGTTGGCCACCCTCTACCCACTGCCGTGTCAAACACCTTTTCCCAAACATGTTCTGGGTCTGTTCGCTTGCAGCTCCTGCCTCTCTTATGGGAAGTCCAGCCTGGGCTAAGCACATTATCTGGGTCGTTATCTGCACTGACATTTTATGTTATTTATTTGAAGGTCTTCTCAGACTAGGAGGCAAAATGACAAATGGTAACCCCTTTAGAATATTTATGGCTGGGGTTCTTTAAGTGACTGAATCTTATACCCAAATAGCTGCTCAGTTCCTCTTTGAAAAGACAGAATTACAGTGGTGTTGACCATTCGTACTTTCTGAGAACCTTCTCCTTCCTTGCTTTGCAGGACACCATCTCTTTGCCACTTCTGCTACCTCTGTGATGTTCCTTTGCCGGCCAAGTGTTCTGCCTGCCCCTTCCATATGCTGTTGCTCTGGCTTTGCCCATTGCTAAGCTTCTTCTAATTTCATATTACCTCCTAGAAATATCATTAGGCTTAAGAATTTTTTTATAGGATGAAATACAGTACTTTTATTTTCACTTTGCCTCAATTCCTGCTGTGCCTGTAATTGAATTTGTCTTTTTTTGCACAGCTCTGATGCTTCCCTGATAGTCTGTCTCACTCTTGTTCAAGCACCACATCCTGTCAGTTCGAACCCTGTGTCACCCATTCTAATCACTTAATAACTACTTATTCCCTTAATTCAAACTCTTATTATTTCTAGAGTACTATTTTAGACCAGTGTTTGTTCAATTTGAGCATGGATAACTCACCTATTCTAGGTAGGACATGTGGAAATACTGGTTCCCAGGCCCAACCCCATGCGATTCTTATTCAGTGCAGAGTTGCTACTTCTGAGAAGCTCCCAGGTGAACATCCCACTGGGCATTTCTGGACCATACTCAAGTAGCACTGTTTGAGATGAAATAATGGCATTCCTGACCTAGAATCTCTCTCTAATGGAAGCACCTTGCTGCTCTCTGTGGTTAGACGCCGACTTCACCATGATGGAGATACAAAATCTGTTAGCCACGTGAGCCTAACCACATGTTGACTCTTCATTTCAGTAGTTGCTGGTATGATTCGCTAATTAGTTGGCAGAAGAGCTGTGACTTGATTTGAAAGCAAATGGTTTAAGATGAGGCAAGCTAATTCAGAAAGATGAAACTATAACAGGCTAAAACCAACAGTCATACATTATCTGTAATAGAAGTTGGTAGTCTACTCAGGGACAGACAAAGTTACCACCAATGATTTCCCTGAAATCAAGGAAGATGTGAATCTGCAAATTTCAAAGCATGCCACGTTTGAACAATATTGACTCATAATAAATGAGCACTAGATGTAGCCAGGTTATGTTTTTAAATTCTAAGGATAAAGAAAGAATTATTTAGGCATTCAGGAGAGAAGGACTTAATTAGGCATTCAGAGAAAAAAAATGCCCGCAATTGGGAAATAGTTAGATGGTTCCTGAATATTATTCAGCTGCATAAATCTGTGAAACATAGTCTAAAATATTATGAGAAAACCAATGTGAATTAAGGACATTATAGGCAACCAGAAATAAAGCAGGCAGATATCCCTCACAATGAAAGTCTCAGGAAATAGATCTGGGGATCTTTTTTATAAATACAAAACAAGACTAATTACTGGCTAGATTCAGCCAAACAAATGATGGAGAAGTTTTGAGAAACAAAGAGGAAGAAAAAGTGGAATACTAAATACTAGATTTCTATATATATATATAGTTTTACAATACTATATATACACACTATATGTACTATATATATGTAGTTTTACATACATAGTATATACACACACACTATATATACTATATATATATGTAGTTTTATATATATATGTACACACAAATTGGAAGAAAAGGAACTGTGACTCAAGAGTATTATTGTAGACTAATCTTTCCTTCAAAAACAAAAACCTTAAACATTTCCAGCCAAAGAAGAAAAACCTCAGAGAAAAGTGATGGAAAAAAGACTGGTGTTAGCTGAGAATTCATTGCAATTTCAGCTGAGGAAAAACCAAGGTGTCTGCAGAACATGTTGGTGGTAAGAGTGGGGAGGCTGGTGGAACACAGCGTGTTCAGACACAGAGAGCACATCTGTGAATTGCCCCTCTGAGCACCTCCCCAGACCCCGGACTCTGTTGGCCTTATGTTATCCTGGACCCTGAGCCATTTGCCCTGTCTCATCTGCCACTGTGGCTGATAGATTCCTCAGCAGGACTTTTGAGATTCTTCCAACTGATGCCAATCAGCCGTTGTCCAGTCCCCTCCTGCCACTTCTGGTCTTCTGTAAAACACACACCCTGTGTGGGATGTGGCTTCTGAGCAGATGCTAAAGAGGCTGGGAAACACAACCTAGAAGAACAGGGGAATCCGTCTCCTGTGAGGTGAGCTTCACCCAACGAGAGGCAGATTATGGGAAGAAACTAACTAATAGGGTTTCTTTCTCTTTTCCCACCATTGGGCTGCTCAAGGCAAGCTTTCCCATGTAACGAAGCAGATGTCCAGTTTGGGCTTGACCTAAAGGAGTGACCCCATGGTGACACCTCACATGGATTTACTTCTCATCTTCTCTGCTACCTTTCTTTGTCACTCGCCCAGCCCTGGGATTGTGACCCTGATAATGTATTAGCTCATAAGCCTTTCTTCCAACTCTGCTCTCTCGGCTGTTGCAATAATGGGGAATGACTCTCCACTGTAGAGTTGCATGGCTGCAGACCATGGCAGGGTAGATGATATACGCTCTATAATCCATGTTAAGAAACTCAGATTTTAATCAAGTAAAATGATAAAACTGAAAAATTTGTAAATCAAGGAAGTAACAAAATTATAAATGTCTATTTTTCATTCTGCTTTGTTATAGATACTGTTACAGTTGTCCCCACTTTTTCCTTATTTGCCCATGTCCACCCATACCCTCCTGATTCAGGCAATCCCTACACCATTGTCCATGCCCATGGGTCATGCATATATGTACTTTGGCTAATGTTCTTAAAGATTTCTGTTCCTTATTCTTGGAGAAGGAACTAGAGGGTAGCATAAAGGTAGAAACAGTAAAAATGAGGTAAAGTTTCTGTCCACATCCTCAGTGTGGTTTTGCTGCAAGATTCACTACGTATAAAAATAAATAGGCATTGTGGTGACATGTCTTTGCACTGTGATTATGTACTGAAGTCTGGTCTGTCTGTGGTGAAGGCTATTTCGGTCATAAATGAGGTCCAGGAGGGATGTATGTGGCAGGTGTGGCTGGCAGACGGGCGTGGTGGAGACTAAGGCATGCATGCTCCTCTGAGGGTACTGCCTTCACCAGGCAGCAATGAGTTCTCGAGGGACAAAAGGTCTTATTTTTTTGTGTATCAAATACAGGTACCCATGCTCGACACAGCCAAATATACATTCCTTAGTATTAAAATTTCATGGGTGGTAGGACAATTCCAGAAAAAAAAAGTGTGGGAAGTCTCCTTGCTTTTTGAAATTAGTCATAGTGTTAATGAAATTCTGAGAGATGCTGTTCTTGGGGAGTCCCGTGGGGAGGAGCTGGCAGGCTCATCAAGGGCTGTGGCGGCGTGTAGGGTGAAGGGATGGGGAAGATCGAGAATGACTCCTGATCGTGTCTGGTTTGGGCAGTTGAGTGATGCTGAGAAGGGAGAACCTGAAATTCTGGTATGACAATTCCTGGAGAAGATTCAGCAGTGAACACAACAGGCAGACTCCCTGCCCTCAAGAAGCTTGTATTTTAGAGAGAGATGCAAGCAAACAGCCAGATAAAGTGACACTGAGTGTATGCTGGAGAAAAACGCAGCTGGAAGAAGGAATGGGTGAGGCTAGGGTTTCTGTGTTAAGAACTCATTTCTGAAATCCATTCTGTTTAATGAGTTTCAAAAGGTGTGAGGTAAAGACTGGAATTCACGTTCAAGGACTTTAGGTTTTTGGATTATCCACCTTGAGCACTTTCAGTAGAGACTAGGCACCATGGACCTAGCTTTTATAAAGTTCACAATTACTGACGTGAACCTCCCTGAGAAGGAAGGCTGATGGACAAGAGAAAAGGTCCACAAATAGGGGAAGTTCTTGGGGTCTTAAGGGGTCAGGGGCATCATGACCTGAGGAAAGAGCAAGGAGGTGCCTCACGGATGCAGGAGAAAGCCCAGAGCTCATTCCACTTACCTGTGTCAGGAGAACCTTGGAGAAAGTACCCTAGGATGATGGCTCCATCCTACCCTCCCATTCCCCACTTCCAGTTACATAATAGCACTCTTCTCGCTACTAGTCATTGTTAAAACCCCAAAATCAGTAATGCTTCCATAATCAGCAGGTAGAAAAAACAAATAAAAAGGGGCCCTTTGGCTCCCTTTCTGAAGCGGGGAAAGAGACTGCTGAGTGAGGGGTGGACCTTAACATTCCCTTGGACTAAGTAGTTAAGACTTGAGATGCCCTAAGGAGATCCTTTTGTTGCCATTACTAACATTTATCTCCCTCAATATTTATAATCCTTTTGCAGCTACCTAAGTGTCCCAAGCAAGCATTACACTGTGAAAAGACTATCCTGGAAAGATTGTTTACAGTAACTCCAAACTCTGTCCTTCTCAGTGGAAATTGAAAACCCAGAACTAATTCAGACTTGCCTATTTATAGAAGGTGTTCCCATGGGCTGATAGGAAACATTATGTAGTTTGAATGCTTACTTGATAATATTTAAAATTTTTTGAGTTTAAGCATAACATAACCTCGGTGAATAATTGCAATGGAGGAAAATCTGTTACCTGGTAATGTGGATTACATAGTATCCCTTGCCCTGCAAAAGTTAGGTTGCAGTTTTAATCTGTGAGAAGTTCTACCCAGGGTCTCGGGGGTGCATGGCCTGGCCACCTTCTAACCTCCAGAACTGTGAGGTAGTGAGCTGCGGATTCTCTAAGCCATCCAGAATGTGGGGTTCTACTCCAGCGGCCCACGCCTGCTAACTCTGCTGGGCGTACTTTTCCATCTGCATCTGGTCTTGCAGCCAAATTTAAAGTGTAGCTTGGTTTTTTTTGCTGTCCCCCTGACATTTCTCAGTGTCCTGAACTCAATAAACAAAATTAGTTCTTTAGTGTTAGCTTATGTCAGACCCAATTAGAATGAAAATCTTACTGTTGAAAACAATTTAATATATGCCAAACTACTTAAAATGACAGAAACACCACTAATTATTTTGTTTTACCAAGTATAGGAATATAAATTCTTGGATTTTAGTGTGTTTCGTGTTTAACTATGTTTTCTGAATAATTTTAGTAGCTTATTCCTAGTTCCTCAACCACAAATAATATTATGAAATTTTATGCTATGAATCAGTAAATATACCAATTCACTTTTCATAGGGTGTGATTTCTTCCTTTTTTACTGGGAATAACTCATTTGCAGTTTTCCTCTCATTTTTTTAGAATTACATTGTCTTACTACTTTCTCTTTCACATGATCAGTGTTCATGCCCCAGGCAGTACAGCTGTGTGATCTCCGGGCAAAAGAAATAGAAACTGTTTCTCTTTACCTCGTCTTTTCATGTCGCTCTTGCTTGCTGCACATCTTTGACAGAACTCCTTCAGGTGCCAAGGCAGTTTCTTGAGTCTGAGCACCGTAGTCTCTTTTCCCGGACCTGCTGTCCTTCTGCTTATACAAAAACCTGCCCGGTGTGCTCTTGTTTCTTGTGCAATGATGACATCACAGCTCCGAAAAGATTTTAGCAACATCCACACAGTGCTCCAGGTGTTCTTGCATGAAGTCTGAATCTCCAGTTCTGCAGAGGGACGTTCAAATCCTTTTCCTCATGAAAACTCCTAAGGCAAGTCCGATGGCGAGCACCACTCTGGGAGCCCGTAACTCAGGAACATGCAGAAGCAGTTTTACCAGATTTTTTTATTGTGGGTAGTTCGGGTAGGAGCAGATCCACTTGTTTGATAATGTGATGACGGATCTACAAGTGCTGCGGTGAAGGAGCTGTACTTGTAGATCTCACGTTCTCCATTCTCATCCATGTCTTTGTGGCAAATACATTAAAAACATTTTTACAATTATCGCTAACACTTGTGAACTATTCCATTTCATACAAAATACTCATATGCCGTACAGAGATTTTATCCTTATTTATTTCACCCCGGGGGTCAGCGTGGGAACATCCATTGTAACAAATATAACTGCAGGTTCCCCATGTATAACAATACAGCCTGATGGTTACTTTTGTGTAAAAACAAAAAACCAACCACACACAAGAGAGAAGATGTTACTCATGTTTGAATTTAGATAGTAGACTTCTGTGTTTTTCCCTTGATTTTTTCCATGATGGTTACATAATCAGCTAAGTGGTAAAAGAAAATTACTTTTAAAGAAATGAATCCTGGTTCTGTCACTACAAGACCACCAATTATATTAATAATGAATGCGGCATCCTGTAAATTTCAGTTTATCTGAATTACCGTCATGTAAACTTGACTTTAATGCACGCTCTCTGGGCTGTTTATGGGTACCAGAGCTGGAACTCAGATTATACTAAAAAACCTAGTAAATTCCAAATGCTGGGTGATTACATGGGCGTGCAGGACTGTGCGGTCTTTTCCCTTCCATGCTTAGTTTTAAAGTCCTAATAGACTCCTTGGGCCGATACATATGAAAATAAAAACCCACGTAAGCCTTAGTAACTTGTGAGGCAAAGGGGGTCACTTAAGATCTCCTGGCAGGAGGCGGAGGTCTGCTTGTCCCAGGGGTGTTCGCTCACCGAGTAGGTGCACAGTGGGCAGGAAGAAGGAGGTCTCAGGGTCCTATCAGGACCCAGCTTCCCTTACAGAGAGCTGCTAGCGTTCACTGTAGTTATGAATAAAGAAGAAAAACTGACTCATGAGCAGAGATAAAGTCAAGGTGCCCATTTCAGGAAATGGTTAATGAGAGAAATACAAGTACACTTGCCCCAGATTTAAGCTCTCCAGATGTTAAGGTGGGAGATGTCAGGAACAGCTTCCCGCTGCCCCACATGAGAACTCCAGCAGGTGGGATGGGGTCAGCCGTCATTGTTTCCCAAGATTTCACCTTACAACCGCACATTAAGAGAGCATCTCATGAGCCTTCAGAGAACTCATCGTGTTGTTTGTTCTCTGCCTCCGTTTTTTTGTAACCCGCATGCTGAACTCTGTTCTGTGGAGGAACCAGATTCTAAAGAGACACTAGCAGCTTTTAAGCACCCTGGCCTTGTGGTTTCCAAATGGCTTTTATTTGTTCAAACAGGGTTTACATACTGTTATTCTAAGGAGTCAGCTCCAATCACTGCTGCTCCTCCAAGGCTGTTGAGTGATTTCTTTTGTTATTGTTGGAACATTCTTAGCACATCAGTACCATCCAGTGTATATGATCTGGATTACAGTCCTTCCCTGGCCATAATGTTTAACTTGAATTAGGTTCTCCTGGAGGTGAGTAAGACTTCCTCAGCTTTCTTCAAGTACTGGGAATATGGTAAGGGCACCTGTTTCTGCTTTCTGCTGTCCTATTGATGGTCACTCCTCTCTGCGTTCATGGATTCCTGTTCCTTGGAAGGAGAACCCCTGTACCTAGTCACCAATCTTCTGCCTGTGCAGGGGACTCCAGGTCAGGCCACACTGAAGGCCGCTGGTCAGCTTGCACAGTTGCCATACTTGGGGCAGGGCTCACCGCACCATCACCTGGGAGGGGTACAGAGTCCCATATGCCAGAAGATGGGTCCCATTTCTTCAATGGGAGCAGGGCCTCTGACTGCAGGAGACACCCAGTTTTGCAAATAGTTCCACAAGGTGTTAAGTAGGATACTCTGAGAGTTTTTGGTTTTGTGTTACTGTGTGACATACTATTCATGGGCTGGAAGCCTGGGCTTCCCTCAGCAGGGTCACCTGCTCAGGGTCTCAGATGTTAGATGGGACTGCAGTGTCATCTGAAGGCTGGACTGGTGAAGAATCCGTTTCCAGCCTCTTCCAGGTTGCTGGCAGAGGCCGGTCCCATGCTGTACAGGCCGCGCGCGCGGTTCCTCCCCGCTGTACTCATGTCCACGTGACCTCCTACTCCATCCGGCCCACAAAGGGAGCCTTCATTCTCAGAGCCCGGACCCTGTTTCGGGTGGTTTCACTTGATTAGACCAGGCCTGTGAAAGACAGCCCCACTCCAGTTAACTCAAAGTCAACTTACTTGGAATCCTTTAAAAAAATTATTGAATTTATTGGAGTGACATTTTATTAACATAAAATCACATGGATTTCAAGTGTACAATTCTGATACATCATCTGGATATCGTATTGGGTGTTCACCACCCAAAGTCTAATGATACCTGCTGAATCCCTTCACCGTTGCCATATAATGTCACCTAATTACCTAACTGATCTGCTTCCATATTTGGGTCTGGGGAGGAGCCTATTTTACCAGTCTGCCTGCCTACCATATGTGATCTCTTGGATGCCCCCTACCTCATACATGCTGTTCACCCCCACAAAAAGACACCCCCCACACACAAAAACGAACAGAAAAATCTCTAAGTGGGCTTCAGTTATTAAAGTTTTAAATTACATATCAAATGCTTTTCTTGGGGCAGACGGCTACTCCTGTAATTATTAAATCTATTCATATTTAAGGGAAATGGAGTCTTCCCCTAGTTTGCTCTGCCCATTGTATCAAGTACTTGCTCCAGGTCTGGTGATCCAGACCTGACTGAAGTGCTCGTGGCAGGATGAAGTCGTTTCCCATTGGCTCAGGTGCTCTGTGAGCAAATGTACTGAAACAAGTTCCGTAGTGTAGAAGAGGAGGGCAAGGGAGAAATGCCACTGACCTTACAGCATTTAACAATTCTTACGCAAATCAAAATCAGTAGGTGAAAAAATAATCTCTGCCTGGCAACAATAAAAATGGAAGCGCTGTCCCATCTCCACCTGCACCCCTCCTGCTGTCTCTGCTCTCTCCGCCTTCCTTTCTTTATCTTGTGACCAGGATGTGTGTTTTGTGCTGACCAGAGGGATAAACACTCTGGGAGTCCTTCTCAAGTCATCTATATAGACATCGAGGTGACTGCATCTCTCCCCCAGGATGCGCTGCCTCTCTGACACCCAGTTACTCCAGGACCCCAGGGGAGCACTCAGGATTCCCACCAGGGGAGACCGAGCACTGCCCAGCATTGCCGTGGGCCCCCATGATGAGGTTTAGTGATCCCTTGGGCAAGGCAAGGAGCAGAGATTTAGAATTCCACTACGCTTCCACATTGCTGGTGGGCATTAGGATACTCTGTGAAATTACTGTCAGCTGGCTCACATTCTATAAGCTGTTAAATCAGAAAACAAAATTCTTTCTAGTATCATAAAACCTGGAATAATTTGATTTCATTACAATGTGGTAACAAATTGAATCTTGGCACCAGGAAAACTGGGTTCCTCTCAGAGGCCTGAGTGCTGTCTTCTCTCATGCACTGCAAGGAAAACTGTCTTCAGAGTAAATCTTTTTGCCACGATTTCATCTAACGTACAGGACAAGGTAATGAGGATTTTGCAAAGGTGTCAGGTAGCTTGGGCCAAAGTGGAACCACATCTGATCACAGCAGCCAGGTTGCTTGCAGGGTTGGTTTTGAACGTCTCCCTTTTTCATTTTTCGTGTAACAACATTCTGCTGTCCTTGATAACTTGTATATATCCCAGTATACCCTTGTAAATTGCCAGGATGTTATGCCTGGCAATAATAACCAACCATTACTAAGCAAATTTAGCCATTGGCTCCTAGGTAATTAAATTCTAAAGCAGAAGCAGAGCACTCAAGGACTAGGAAGGAATAATTACAGTGTCCACTGCATGATGGAGTATCATCAATGATGACATTCTGCATGAACTTTCTTGCAGAAGTTGTTACACAGCAGAATGACTAGAAGTAAAAGAAAAAAATAATCATTTCTTTGCAAATAAGCCTTCTTAGAGATGTTGACAGAGAAATCTCTTATTGTCCAAGAAAGATTTGACATACCTGTAAGAGGTGTCACCTTGGTAGGTGTGGAGAGCAAGGCATACCTATTAATCCTGTAGTTCCCACCTGGAACCCATTGGAAAAAAATGGGTCCTCCCCAAATCGTCCTGATAAATTAACACAGTAGTGCATTTCCTCCCACCAGGATGCCTGCCGCCAACTGTGATTTGGGTCAGAAGGTGCAGCGATCGACAGTGTACAATGTGTGGAAGTGGTATTTGTCCATTGCAGAGATGTCAACATCAGAACATCTTCTAATTTGGTTGTTTCAAAAATAGTGTAATTGGCCCTGGCTGGTATAGCTCAGTGGATTGAGCAGGGGCTGAGAACCAAAGGGTTGCCTGTTTGATTCCCAGTCAGGGCCCAAGCCTGGGTTGCAGGCCAAGTCCCCCATGGAGGCCATTTGAGAAGCAACCACACATTGATGTTTCTGTCCCTCTTTTTATTTCTCTCTCTCTTCCCCTCTCTCTAAAAATAAATAAATAAAATCTTTAAAAAATAAAATAAGGAGCTTATCTTAAAAAAACAGTGTAATCACAAAGTAAGGTTCAAAGGCTTTCCAGTTATTTGTTGGTTTATAATATTTTTTCCCACTCTCTTTTTTGAAATAAAGACGGCCAAGTTGATGTTTCTTAAATAAAGTGTTTTACGGTCTTTAAACCAAATTATCTTTACAGAAAGATGCTGCAGAGGTTCCTATGAAGGAAGCACACAGTTCTCCCAGGGCTAAGAATGGGATCATGTTTCAAGCTAACATCCTTCTGGGCAAATGCTGTCGCTACCTGTTCCTCTCTGATTTACCCACGGGATGTATAAGTATTTCTTATGTGAAGCTGTGGGTATGGTTTTGCTAATGAGATTTTATGTGAAGAATTAGGCAGCCTGAACTTAACCACCCTTGAAGTCAAGAATACCTGAAATGATAATTATGTAGAGAGTTACTCTTCTAGACCAAAGAAAATCAATAGGAAGGCAACAAATTCCTTCCCCTGTTGTCGGCATTGGCTGCCCTTAGTAAGAGCTAAAATAAATACTTAAAAAATGGAAATTGAGGAGCCATCTGTCCATCTGTCCTTCCAGCCATCCTTCCAGTCATCCAGCTCCATTGTCATTATTTTAACACCAAATATGAAAGAAAAAAAACTCTAAGCCATTTAAGAGCAATAAATGCAAATTAATTAACTTTCTGTCCAAGTGAATGATAATCATCATTTTTAAATTTCTGAGGCTACAAAAGCTTAACTCTCTTTGAAATTATTAAAGTATTCTGAGATTAAAACATTGTTTGGGAGGGCAGTTCTTATCTGTCTTTAGTCTAACTCTTGAATTCCAACTAAGTGTAATGAAACCAATTAAATATGTGTTGTTTTTACTTGAGGAATTAAAATTGAGTTGAGAAAAAGGAAAGGAGAATTTGTTTAAAAAAGGAGATTTCTTTATTCAACCAGAAATATGTGTTAAGCATAAGCATTGTCACCACGTAAGGCTAAAATATTGGAAGTTGTCTACAAGTAGTAAAAGTCTCTTAGAGTGATCCTGAGTTAAGACAATCAGAAGTGGAGGATTTATAGGCCTCAATTATTATGTATTTGTGCCAATAATAAAAAATTTCACTAATTATTTAAATAGTCAAATCCGTTAATGGGATTTTGAAATTAAAAATTCTCATTATTGAAAGTGATCTCTAGCATTAATTATCACAATAGGAGCTTCATTTAGGTCCTCATTGATTTGATCACTTAATTAATTTCTAGAATCTGACCTTGGCCATAGAAAAAGTGCCCTGGTTCAAAGTAAAAAATAGCCTCAACCTCAGAGGCCTTGACTTGTATTTGGTAAACTGGGTCTTCGAAAGCAGACTTTATAATGAGGCAAGTTGTTTGAGTTAAACTATAATTTTTTCTCTCATTAGAATTGTATTGATTACTTAAAGTTGGTATTTTTTAAATATTTGTGGGCAACATTAATTCCTCTCTGCATGGATTGGATATGAGCCAGTTATCTTGGTCTTTATTGAATCATTGACCTGTGATGATTCATCAGACAGCTGGTCTGCAGGACTCAACCTGTACCTCTGAGTTCTCAGGTTCTGTGGTCTTCCTGAACTTGAGCACAGAGTGGGCCAGGAGCACCAGGTTGCAGGCAGAGTGGCAGCTCATCCAGTCCTGACTGGGCTCTGACCTCTCACCCAGTTTTAGTGACCAGGCCTTTGACATCTCTGTGCTCTGACCTCCTGTATCTGAGTTTTGTCTGCATCCCTTAACACATCTCCACCCCAGGAATCAGATGGCTATTCATGTGCCCTGTGGTTGATCCTACACCATCTCCAGGCACCTGCGCTTTACCCCCACTGCTGCTCCTCCATCTCCTGCTGTCTGATTGGGACCCTCACCTTAGCCTCTATGGTTCAAAGATGTATGGTTGGTGTTGGGACCCGGCTGGCCCTCAGACACTTGAATCCTAGTTAAGGAAAAACAATGACTTTTGCTGAGGCTCATAAGTGGCCTTCTATGTGAGTAAGGACTTAGCTGGAATGCCTTGTAGATCAAAAACAAATGTGCATCCACAAAAGATCCAGGAAGCCACAGTGGAAAGTTGGCACCAAAGCCAGCAACCCCGGGAGTCCCGGACTCTGTGTCATTAGTACGGGCCATATGTAGTGGCTGAGTCTTTAGCTTCTCATCACAGTGAAGTGTCACGGCATCAGCCTGTTTCCTTGCACAAGAATTTTAATGACATGTGTCATGGCTGCCTGTCGGATGCCAGCTGGGGTTTTCTGGCCCCTTGGATTTTAACTTTCTTATTTCAGTCTTCCAATTTCATGCGTTTGGAAGTCTACCGCCCTCCCATAATTTCTGTTAATTAACTCTTGGGCTCATGCTCACAAGGTCCTGTCTACTCACAGGCAGACTGTGTTTCGGAGGCAGCCAGACACAAATTCAGCTCCTTCAGACTGTGTTTAAAAAGAATAAAACACAGCAGTCAGAAGACATTGTAGAAGGTTCCATGGTCACCAGGAAGGTTTACTGGGGAGCAAGTAGCTTTTTGCCATCAGCCTGTCTTCTCTCTCCCACCCTTTTATCCTCCATTCTTCCTTAGCAGGACCTCAGCAGAATTCCAAACTTCACATCATGGGGAGCCCTTCTTCCCTAACATGCCCCCATACCCAGGTCAGGGGGGCAGAGAGTGGGGAGGTGTACAGTCTTTCACCACGGGGCACCCTCCAAAGAATAGCTGTTACATCCCGAGAGGACTATTAGGGAATATAAGTGCACGCACATTATTATATACTTATTCCCCTTCTGCTTTAAATATTCAGCTCTATTTTAATATATTTGAGTCTAAAATTAGCTTTCTGTCATGTGCAAGTGTGTGTGGGGGGTGACAGCACAGGGTGCAAGAGATGGGTCTGCCCACCCGCCCGAACCAGTGAGTCTTGGAAGTCCAGGTGCATTTTATACAGCACTTTCCCATTCTTCGGGAGGCTTTTTGGATGATTAGAGACTACAAGCATAGCACTGTTTCACATATGTGTGCTATGTATGAGCAGCAAACAACAGGCACCCCTGTTTGCCCATCAGCCAGGTCAAACAGAAGGACTGCACAGGAGCTCTGAGAGACACTGCATGTCCCCCACCAGCCCCATTTCCTCTTCCCCAAAGTACCCACTACCCTGAATTTTATGGTTATTATTTTCTTGCTCTTTTTGTAATTTTGGTCATATTTCATGTCCTGCATGGCATAGCTTAATTTTATATGATTTTAAACTTAAATAGATTTGCGTATATCCTCCTGAGACTTGCTCTTTAAAATTGTGTTTAATTTTTTATGAGTGATTCATTCATGTTTATGTATGCATCTGAAGTCCATTAATCTTTACAGCGATATACCTTTCCCTTGTTTTCCTGAATGTACGAGCACCTTGTTGTCTGGCATTTGGCTAGTTTCTAGTATCTTGTTCTAAGTTGTGTTGCTAGGATGCATCTTTGTGACATCTCCTGGAGCCCGTGTATAGGGCTTTGTTCAGGACAGGGATTCCCCATCATGGCAACCATAGTAAGTGACATTCTGTGTATGGCACACTGGAGAAATCAAGGTCACTTAATTGCAATGAGGGGCCAATCCAGCAGGACACAACCACCTGCTCTGCCCCGTGAGTGGAAGAGGTTTATGTTGCAGTGTGTTTGTAACCCATTTGTGGTCCCTAGATCAGGAAACTGAAGTCGGTCATTCACAGAGTACTAGAATCTTTAACTCTGCTACCTTATTCAAAATTGCTGACCAAAGTGTTTTCTGGAAGCCAGCACTTTCTTACCCTTGTTGTTTGTGGTCCAATTTACATGGATTTGCGCATGCCACAAACAACCATTTTCTGGCTCCAACATTTTCTGGTTCCAACATTTTCTGCTTCCAAACAAATGATTGTGCCCCAGTCATTTCTGGTTGCAACCCAATGCACCACCCCTCCAAGGAACATTTAATCCTACATGTCCATGAACCATGGTCCCTAATCCTTCCTCCTATGGGCAGCCCACCCTCTCTCCCTCACGTGTCCTCATTTCCTTAGTTGCCTGGCAAATGCCTGCTCCTCTTCCAAGGTTCAGTTCAAGAGTGTGGGCTTATTCTTCTCCATCCTTTCCACAAAAACCGTTGGGCATTTCTTCCTGTAGATCTCAGAGGCACAGGGATTTGGGACCACAGACCTGGACTAGGAGAGTCAGAAACACCTCCCAGAGGAGAAGTGTGGCGCTGGGTCCCAGAGACAGGGGCGATGGTTTCCTGGTGGAGAAGGGATGGATGGATGTTCCTAGGAGTGGCTGCAAATTATGTAAAACCTGCAGCTATAGAAAGGCAGTATGTTCTGAAAGGTGAGAAACATAAGTTAGCTGGTGGTGTGGGTGGAGTGATTAGATGAAGATGAAAGGTAAGATAAGGGAGGTTAGCATTTTTATACTAACAAATGAATTCAGGATTCAGGTGCATGGACAGATTTGGGCCAAAGAGGAGACACAGCTCAGTTCTGGATATGCTGAGTTCCAGTTCCATGAGTAGGGGTGATAGATAGCTGGTTGGAAATCCTTGAAAGCTAAGAAGAGGGGTTAGAGTTGGTAAGAGAGACCTCAGATCAGTTTGGAGCCATGGGGGTGAATGAGCTCATGCCCAAAGAAAGAGTGTGACAGTCGTAGGTACCAAATAGCTCCATAAGCGAGACAAGCTATAGTTCATAATTAGTATAATGTAGCAATCCAGAAAAATGGCAAAGTAATTTTCTTATTCTGTTGAGTAAAACGTTCTCCTTTTCTTTTATATTAATGTTGCAAAAGTACAAAAGTGCTTAGCATAGATTTTTCTCCACCTTCCCAGTCCACACCTAATGCGATCAGTCACAGTATAAATTTCACTGCCGGGGGGGCAGAGGGTAATTTAGACTCCGTTTTCCTGCCTGGTGACTGTCAGGGAAGGGCTGCCAACTTTGCCAACTGGGTGGCTGTTTTGTAATTTAGATACAATAAATTTGAGACAAGTAATTTCCTTCTAGAAACTTGAATTGCCTCCTTAGCAGAATGATGAGGGCTAGATTTAAGCTGTGGGGTTACATGAGAGCTTTAGAAAGATACCCAGAGGACTCTATTAATTGCCCTCTCATTTTAAATGTAATATGGTTTTTATTCACAGGAAATTTCAGTGGTAAATTTTCTATAAGCATCAGCTTATGATTTAGAGGCCTGAGCGGCGCGTTTGAGGTTTTGTGCAGCAAGGCAGTAGCGGCTGCTGTAATGGAGTGATCATCTCTCCTCCTGCTTCCTGTGTGGGGGGCGGACGGAGGCAGTGAGCTTGCTCGTCTTGGACAAAAGTCGAGTAGGGCTTATAATCTATCTATAAGCTAAAAGCATCAGGAAAATAATGATAACAAATTTTTCACAGCGAATACTTTGTGCCAGGCACCATCCGCACCCTCTTCATGAATAAACTCCCTGTGCAGCCCTGAACCTGTGAGCTGGGCCCTGGGGTGAAGAAGACACAGAGGCATGAGTCAGGTGGAGCCAAAAGTCTAACCTGAGCCATGGTCCACACACTGAACCATGTGCCCTGCTGGAGCACCTGCTGTGTGCCAGGAACCATTCTATCCTCCAGTGACACCAGTGAAGGAGACAGTATGTCCCCCAGAGCCTGACTCTCTGGAGCTTATAGATGAAAGGTCAGGATATAGAAAAATGGCTTAAAATAATATTCGAAGTAAAAGAATGTTGCAAGTAATTTACAAGTAGGCTGTTTAAACTGCCTAACATATGCTTTTGGGGAAGAAGTAAGCCATTAGTTGCATCTAATAAACGAACTTAATTAAAATCTTCTTTTCAGGTATACACCAGCCAAGAAAATTTGTTTTTTTTTTTCTTACAATATAAATGTAATGCTGAGCTCCCAGTGCCAAGACCAATTTGATTCATTTGCTCGATTACAAGTTAAAAGAAAGAACTTGGCTAACATAGTAGCTGTCTGCTCCTTTGGTGTAATGACTGGCTGAATTGATGAACTTTATATAATGATCTGTTGCTATGACAACATGCTGCCCAGTGAGTGGAGTGGGGCATTTCATCATTACCTTTCGGATAATGGTTGGAACAGCAATGGATGAGAATACAAAAGGTTTTCTTTCATGCTGCAGTAACTCCGGGTCAATGAGACAAGCACTAAAAATGGCTTTTGGATACAGTGTTGGGGAATCATTCGAATGCACAATTGGAAATAAAGTAATTTAGCTTCCCAGGTTAGTGGCCTTGGTGTCTGCTGTGACTGTCCAGCCCCATCACAGGTAATCATTGTCAGAATGGCCACTTGTCCCTTTCAGAACTTGAGTTTCTGTACTGGATGCAGCACATGAAAAGCTGAATAATAAACATGCCTTTAAAACACAACACAACTCAGAGAAGCAGCAAGAGGAAAATGGAATCGAGATTACAGACTTAACTGTCCAGGGCTTTGCAATGAATGACCCTACATCTGTGTATCACTTTGTCCTGAACTGGGGCTCTGCTGCTGGGTACGAGTCTTTTCTTATAAAAAATTTTTCTATATATCAAGTATGTTCTCATTCTACCCTCTGACTTTTTTATTTTTTACACCTTAGAGGAATATATATATATAGGAAGTATATATATAGGATATATATAGGAAATATATATATAGGATATATATATATAGGATATATATATATATATAAAATGAGTTTTGGAAGTGCTTCAGGCTGCTGTTCGTAAGAAGAATTAATTTCTCTGAGTCTTTTCTCGTTACTCAGGGCATCAGAATCGGAGTCACTATACACGTAGTATATATGAAATTCACTTTACTGTTTGTTTTCTTTTTAAGACTTGCATGAATGGCAGAAGGCTGTCCGATCATATACAAGTATGAAAAATCAGAAATTATTTGATTCCCAGCAACAGTAAACATTTGATTGAGCTGCCCACATTGCTTTTCTCCCCATTACTCTCTCCCTCCCTCTTCTGTCCTGTCCTCCTTCAAAAGGATTTTTTTGCATAAACTTTTAAATTTTGGTGAGACTGAAATTCTAGAAATCCTCCAAAAAGAAATTTATTATAATCAACGACCTTTTCCTCAGATATTCGAAAGTTCATTCTTTAGCGCTCATTAGTTCTCTCTAATTTCCCCCAAAGATCACCAGAGTCATTAGCCTAAAGGCTGTGGGTAATAACATCAGCCCTATGAATTATTGCATAATGTTTGTCAAAATGCAGCAATTCTTCACAGCGTTACATGTCCCATGTCATCTCCCACTCTTTCCTAACCGACGACAACATGTATAGGTTATATGCATTAAATAAAATAAATGTCAACATTTGAAAATACTAATCTGTTAATAATGTAAATCTTACATTGTGATTACACAGGGTAAAAAATTTGAGTCTAACATAATTTATAATACACGTGCCCTAGAATTTGAGTCATAATATCTCAGGGAAATAGGGAAAATAATTTGCAGCCTATTTTTGAAATTGCTTGGAGCAAATTATCTGGATGACAAAACCTATTTTTGCATTTCCTACTCTTGACTGGAGTCCCTGTGCTGTTTTGCCAGGGCTGCCATAACAAAGACAGCAGAGTGCCACAGCCAGGCTAGCTGAAACAGAAACTTATTCCTCACAGCGCTGGAGGCTGGAAGTCCAAGGTCAAGGTGTCAGCAGCACTGGCTCCTTCTGAGGTTTCCCAGATTGGCTTGCAGGTGCCTGTTTTCTCCATGTGTTCTCTCCTGTGGGCGCACATATGTAGATCCTAGTTTTCTCTTCTTCTAAGGACACCAGTCACACTGTATCAGGGACCACTTACATGACCTCATTTTACCTTGATTACTACTTTAAGGACCTTGAGCCGGGACAGTCACATTCTGAGTTGCTAGGAATCAGGACTTCAGCATGTGGATTTGGAGTGCATCGCAATCCCTACCTGATTATGAGGCACATTGCACACCAAATGATAGATTACTGTACTTGACCACCTCTATCAACATTCGTAATAGAATCTTGTTAAAACCACTAAATTCATGTTAGTTAGCAAACTGAATATTGATGGTTTCCCCGGAAGTCAAATATAGGGCTTATTTTCAACAACTACTAACTATTATGTGGGTGAATTATGTGGGTGACAGCCTGCATTAGACGGGGCTTGAATTATACACGGCAATTAGTGGCTTGAGGTTCTTATTTTAATTGTAAACCTTTTTGTTTAAATAAATCTTTTGATACCTTAAATTCTCTTTTTAAAATAAAAACACAACAGAAATAGAGTTTTCATTAGACTATTTTTCATTAAACTGTTTCTTATGTGCTTCCTGAGCTAGTGGACATGAGAGCCTTATCCTGATGGAGAAGTCAGTTCTGTCCTAGGCTTGGCCCCCTTGTACGTTAATTGTCTGTTTTGAATTCCATAAGCTAAGCACATGTGTATGAACCAGGCTTCATCTTCGCCTTGAACTACAGCTGCCATCAAATGCAGTGTTTTATCAGTCCCTCTGATCTTTTAGGAAATCCTCAGCTCTGTGATTCCTGACTCATCATTATAGAAGTTGCGTGTTATCTCTGCATGCTTTCAGAACAAAAATTCCTCTGAAGATTTAGAAACCAGCCCTTGAGTGATATGAAGAGGACCTAAATTTTGGCCCAACAGTCTGATCTTTGTAACGCAACCTTTCTGGGCTTTCCTTTCCTTACCTGCCAAATTTAAAATCTGTTTGCATGTCCCTTGCAACTCGAATGTCCTGTGGCTGTTTGAGGTTGTGGTATAGGAAACAAAACAATGGTACGTGATCTGCTTCACAGGTGGTGCTGCTGGTGAGCGGCCCTACCCCCCTGGAGCGTAAGATGAAGGAAGAGTAGAAGCCACAAAACAAGTAAATCAGCAATTACACTGTGAAAAATGTTATGGAGCAAAACAACAAGTAAAGTGCTCTGAGGTCCCGGGGTTGTGTGAAAGAAATAGATGTTGGTTCATTGATCTTTTTCATGATCCGGGCGCTGCCTTCCTGCCACTGAAAGAAACAATGGCTTTGCCACGTCCTTGTTCCAGAGGAGGCGCGGGCTTCACCCTCATGTTGAGTGTGGAGGGGAGAACGTGCCACTGGAGCCTGGTGGAGCAGAGAAGGTCTGACTGCCTGCCTGCCAGTCGAGGTGCTGGCTGGTGGGGGTGCTGCATACCCTCCCCAACGAGCCCGTGATGAGATGCCCACCTCCATGCAGTGACGTCCCGTTAGTGTGGTGAGATTCAGAAATGCCACTCCTTTAACCCGCCTTTTTCTGAAATGGAGGATTATCAGGCTTTCTTTTGCTTTATTTGATTTAATTTATCCTAGAGAGAATTATATTCCTTGGAATGCCTTGGTTATTTTGTGTTTCAAATTTACCCACTTGAAGTAAAATCATGTGATATGATGGAGGTGTTCACTGATGCCACAATGGTAATCATTGAGGTATATAAATGTATTAAGTCAGCATATTGTATACCTTAAACACAGTGTACACAATGGTATATGTCTATCGTATTTCAGTGTTTAGAAATTTCTGTATAATCACGACTAGTCACCAGACCGGGTCTCTGCAATGGGAAGAACAAGATCCCATCACTGCCCACAGGAAACTTCCCCACAGGAAGATAAGTCCCTGGTGAAACAATGCCCTGACTTGGGCTTCGTGGACACTGCAGGAGGAAACATCTGCCTGGGAGCGGGCGGAGGGGCACAGAGAAGGCTGCCAGCCATCAGAGCAAGGACACAGGACAGCAAGAGTCAGAGCAAGGTGGCTGGGAGGCCACTTCAGACAAAGGACCTGTCTGTGTGGGGACCTGGTCAATTGCAGGCTCTCTGTGCTGCAGGACCCTGGACGACTGGAGCACAGAGCAGTGGGAGACGGGGGACAGGAGCCAGAGGTTAGAGGTGTGCAAGCTAAACGCAGCCCATGGTTGACTCAGGACAGTGTTGGCACTCCATGCAGAGGGTCTGAGGCAGGAGAGGGGCGTGCTCACAATGTGTTCTGGAGATGCCCAGGCGAGAAAGGTTTTCTATGCTAAGGTAAGTGTTCTGGCCACAGAGCAGAACAAGGTACAGGCTGAGGAAGGAAAGGCTTCAAGGAAAGAAAGAGCTTTCTAAATGCTATGTGTGGTGGGTGGAGGGGTTCCAGATGTGCTGAGCCTCGTGCCAGGGGAGGGGGGGCTTCAGGAGGCTCCTCGTGTGATCAGAAGCTTCAGGGAGTGAAGGAGAGCTGGCACGGGTGGTGGACCAGCACTTAAATCCACACTAAGTACCACTCTCCAAAGAGGTGCTAAGCCCAGTGATGTGTCACCTCCGAGACAGCTAGAAATCAGCTGCAGGTATGCAGAACATATGCTGAGAAGTTTTGATCTGTGGTGGTTATTTCAAGTTGAATTATTACAACTCTTGTTAAATTTGGGGTTTTTGCAGTTGCTTAAGAGTTTGAAATGCATGTGAGCATATTGGCATCTGAACTATTATTTGAGCAGCTTTCTCAAAGTAATAATCCATCAAAAATAAATGGTAGACAGGAAGGTGTCTCTGCCAAACTGTTGTGTAGGATTTAGTTCTGTAAGCTGTGTTTCCCATGAAAATGGTGCAGAAATAGGCATGAGGCGAGGATTCCCCAGCTGGACTCCCATTTCCTTTGCCCCCACCCCGCCCCCACCCTGCATTGCTGTAACATAGGCTGTTTTGCCCCAAGAGTCTCCTACCTAAGCTCTCACAGGAGCCTTGCTGTCCACTGGGCGGTGGTGGTCCCCCTTCTCTCCTCTGGCTTAGTCCATGTCCCCTGTCACCACCAGGCCCCAGATAGTAGCTGAAAGCTCTGTGCTGTCACTGCCCCATGGGAAGGCTGGCCCCTCTGTTTCTGGGTGAGGAACTCCTCTCGGTGCTTGGCCACCATCCCTGAAACTCCCACCCAGTCCCCGTCACTGCCATGTTGCTGTGTGTTCAGTCACGCTTCGCACTGGGTGGGGCAGGCAGACCCTGCATCGTGGAAGCTGAATTTCCCACCCGCTGAGAACTGTGATTTCCAAGTCAAAGTTAAGTTGACTTACACAGTAAAGTCATACAAATTTTTGTACACCCAAGACTATGTACATTGTATTTATGAAAATGCCTGCGACCGCCCCCTCCCCTCCTCCCTCTCATCCTTCCCCTTCCCTTCTCGCTCTCTCTCTTCTGCTCACAAACACATGCTTTCCCCCTCAAAGACAGGCACTATGTTCTTAATCATCCCAGCATACAGCTCAATTATGTTTTTTATGCTTGAACTTTCTCAAACACATTTAACCAGCTAGCTTCAAATAAAATTAAGCAGTGGTTTACTAATACTGCACAACTACTTTGTAGTCAATTCCTAATCAATGCATGTTCAACGGAGATGTTTCAGATGTCCATTTTTAAATAAATCCAGGAGAGTGCATGTTTGCATATGTATTTTCTCTCGAAATGTAAACATCTCTAAAGACTTGCAGAGAAACAGAGCACTGAAAAGTATTTTCTGTCGAGAGTCTTCCAGGATTAATGATTGATTGGAAGCCTCAAAGCCAAAAGTTCATGATTTACTTCTGGTTTTAGGTCACTCCTTAGCCTCGTTTTCTGTGTGCACATAATGAGAACGTTGGAATCTTTGCATCCGGATGGATTTTGTTCAGTCAGTGCCTTTGGGGTGAACTGAGGGATGGATGACATCTGGGGAGCTGCTTCTAGAGGGCTGGGTTCGTGCCCTGGGTTTGCAGGCTGGTAGCCAGGCCTTGGTACAGTGCACCAGGGGGAACAGCATGCGTTTCAAGGCTGTGTCTCTGTCTGACATGTGGCATGGACCATGCCATGCCCCTCACTGGCTGAACTGCCCTTCTTCCGTGCTCTTCCCAGTCAGTCTGGGGAGTCTCCGTGGTTCAGGGACTCTCATCCTTGGGTAGTGCTTATAAATAAGTGAGCAGAAACACACAGTGAGCAGAAAGCCTACGGATGGGAGGGGCCCAGGTCAGAAATGGATATTTGTAGTACAGAAAAGGAAACTTTGTGGAGTTGAGACCAAGAAATGCATCCCAAAGAAGAACATCAGAGAAAAAGAAGAAGAAAGTGATCTACACAGAGGAGGAGGAGGGCCCGAGGATGATGTATTTCCCAGGCAGGAGGGAAAAGGGGCCACCTTCGCTGTCCTGAACATTTGCAGTCCCCTGTGGCCTGGGGTCTGCCCTGCTGGGGCAGCGAGTGAGCCCCCTTGACACTAGAAATTCAAGACTGTCTCTTAAAAACTTCTGTCACCTCATGTTCCACATGACATGGCACTATGCAGGCTCCTTGAAACCACGGTCAGCGCTGGTGTCTAGACTTGCCCCAAGACACATGCTAGTGGGGTGCTTCTCTTCCATGGCTGCAGGTTAGGTCTGCTGAGAGCTGTAAAATACGGGTGCCTGTGCCCACATCCAGCACGGCAGATTCACTAGGCTGGGTGCACCAGCATTCTCAAAGCCCGTCAAGATTCTCTGTGTAGCCAGGCTGGAGGAGAACCATGGCTGCTTAACTGCCCAGTGACCTGGGAGACCTGTTGACCTCATTTCCTTTCTTCCCTGTTGTCTTTGCAGATTATGGCACCATCAAAAAGGTGCGGGCGCCCCTGACCCAGAGCTCTGGCAGCTGTGTGCTGGAAGAAATCGAACTCTTCCCCGAGAGACGGCAGGAGGCCATCAGGAGCCTGCAGATCCTGCACAGCCAGAGGGTCCTGTTCGTGGGCCTGCGGGAGCACGTGGCCAAGATCCAGCTGAAGAGGTGCCAGTTCTACCGCACACGCAGGTAGGGCAGCCCCCGGGGGCCGGCCTGTCCGCTGGCGCTCCTTCTAGCTGCGCCACCCGAGAGAGGCCACAGAGGTCTTTAAATTCCCCATGGTTGAATGTCCATGCAACAGAGTTGTAATATGCTTGTGAGTTCTGAGTCCCAGGTGTAGAGTTGTGAGGCAAATGGATTTTCGGTGATGAAAATGACCCACCGGTTATCTGCGGAGGAGGAGGCGCATCATAACGTCTGCAAGCAGCTGTCAGGGTTACAGTAAATTATTCAGTGCCTTAGAACACTCAGTGGTAACACTGATCGTCGGTGTCCCTGCATTAATCTAGCACCGATTTAATTTTATTTCTGTAGTGTGTGTGCGTACACATTCTCTCTACGTATACTTGAATATATACCAGACACAGAACAATAAGAATTGTGTGTCCTCTTAGCCCAGAGCTAATCCGCATACTCAGAGGAGCAATGGGCGTCGCCTCTCTGGGCAGTGCTCATCATGCTGTCCTGGGCACCAGCTGTCCTGGGGTGCCGTCTCTCTCCTGAGGTTCTGGGACCACCCAGGCTGCTGGGATATGGGAAGGAGACGGGGATTTCCACAGGTGCAGGGAAACCCACCTGCCATCACACCACTTTCCACCCTCAGGCCAGTCTGCCGACCCACCATGCATGTCCTGTGTTGACCCCAGTGATGTTTGAAACTCTGGAAAAATGCAGGCGCAGGTGCTGGAGAACCTGAAAAGTCATGTATATACCCTGTGCTTCACGGGCACTTTAATGTTGGAATATCCCATAAATGCTCTGGCCCCTCATGCAAGCTTGTCCCTGGCAAAATCCCAACCTTAAATGTCCTGAGGGATCAGGCCTCTTATTCATTCTAGTGCCCCAAACAGGGCATCAGTGCAGAGCTGGTGTAGAAGTGGGTGTGTGGATATATCACTCACAAGCATCACACGGGTCACTCTTTCTCAAACCAGACACTCAGTGGCACTGCCTCTGGGGCTCAGAGGATTGGAGCCTTGTTCCAGATCTGCACATGCTGTTTCTTGACCTGTCATAGTATTTGAAGCCTCACTTTCTTACCTAACTTGCAAATTACTATAGAATAAAATGGGATGATATAGAGAGTACAAAAATTAAAGCATTCTGCAGACTGTTCTTATGTAGAAGGAAGGTCTTAGGTATAATAAAAATTATTATAATATCCCCTTCTGGGTGGTTCTAGAAGATGAAGTCTACACTGTGATGCCTGCTTTGGTAGTAGAGTGTTGAGAAATACCATTAGGGACTTCCTAGCTAATAACAATGCCATTGCGAGCACTGATACCAAATGGTGATAGTTGATATTACCAACTCTCTTTATATAGCACTTTTTTCCTAACTTTAACCAATGGTTGATTAAATTTGTTTGGATTGGTGTTCCTTGCAGGACTAATTTTGGACAGGAATTATTTGGCCCAGTTGCTGATGGCTCAGTGGGAGGCAGGGGGTTGGGGTCTTGCCAGCAGACATGTCACGCTTCAGAGTGCAGAGAGAAGGACACCAGTTTTGCAACCCCATCCCAGTGAGCTCTGAGTTCCAATAGTGACTTTGTTGGGTGCTTGACCCAGGTTAAAGCGCCGGAAGACACAGGCCTGTGCGGTACGTCCAGTTTTTCTGGTGCCAGAATGGAGTTCATGGCTTGCAAAGAATGAGACCACTCATCCTTTCATGATGCTTTCCTTCATTGGACCTGGGTTGCACATGCTCAGCTCCCTGAAGATTAGGAAGCTAAATCCTCCCTCAGCTCCAGGAAGCCAGGCCTCCACGAGCCCACTTTTGCCTCTTGTGAGACTGCACGTCAAGGCTGCTCACGAGTCCACGGGAGCCAGCTGCCACCAGGCACAGCGGCCAGGGAGCTGTTCACAGCTCTCTCCTTCCGTCAAGGAAAATACGGCCACTTGTCTGTCCTCATCAAGCTCCTGTGGGGAGAAGATTTTTCACTTACATCCAGAGCTGCATCTCCCTGCTGTTTATTTGTCCACTCACTCAGAGAAAGCAGAAAGAACTTATAACTTCACTGTAGACTGATGGAGGGTGGCCTCTGTGTGCCCACACTCAGTGGGGGGATAGTTTGTGTCTGACCCCTAACAGTTCCAGTGGAGAAAAGGAAATCTGGAGATTTTAACTCAACAGTTTCTCCAGATTCTTTATAATATGTTTCTCTGCCATCCTTTTCCTAGTGAAAATTAGCTGGAGAAATGAATCAATTTTTAAGAAATGAGTATCTTTATAACCAGATTTTTTTGCATGAATTACATGGAGAAATTGTGGGTTTTTTTTGACAAAAGCACTGTCAATTTTCCAGAAGTATGCCTTGAAAAGTATATTAAATAGGAACACAATAACAGTTGAGTAATCGATGGATACTGATTTCTTTATTCGGTATACTTTTTGTATGAGGATATAATTTTAGCTACTTCTAGAAACTCAATTTTATCATTGAATCTTAAAGTAGTAAAGAAGTTGGGCTTAACTAATCATACTCACATTTTCCATTTTCAGGAATATCTGGCAATGTACATTATAAACAAATGTTTTTAAATGATAACAATCAATACAATTCCACAAGTTTCTTTTATATACCTGGCACTGTGCTAGATTTTATGACTCCTTAATCATTGTATCACCTTAATCACATACCCCGGGAGTGAAGTCACATATCATCTCTATTTTTCAAATGAAGAAATGGTGGCTTAGAATTTTGGTGCCCCACTCAAGGTCACATAGCTCTGGTAACAGGAAACCCAGGTTCAGGGCCGGGACTTTCTGCTCCCAGGGCCAAGGCCTCACCTCTGGTTCTCTGCGCTGCCCCTGGTACAGTGAGGACCTCATACTCAGTGGTCAGGTTTCAGAGGGGCCCAGCTGCATGATGAAAGCACTTTGCATTGTTTTACTCACTGAGAGAATGAGCTGGTTAGTATCAGGACAAGCCAAACTCAGGTCCACTGACATCTAGTTAGGGCTTTTTCCCAATGGTTTCTCCTTTATTTGCTAGATCCAGCAGACCAGAGGAGTTTTGCGCCCCCTGGCTATTCTAAAGAGAAGTCTAGTCTCCATTCTCCAGTTTTCCTAGAGGTGATGCTGGAGCCTCAGGGGAGGCTGCACTTCCGCAAACCTTCCCACCAGCGCCTTGCGCTGCTTATAACGTGGGACAAACAGCCAGGCATTTTAACATCACAGGGCCGTTTTTCCTCAGAAAGTTATTTTGAAAGAACAATAAAAAAATAAGTAAAACTATGTTTTAATTTTAGCATTTTTTGCACAATCATTTAATTAACAGCGTGAGGACATTATGTAAAGAATTAATCTCGCTCATCAGACTGGGTCATGACCTTTGTGGTGAATAGTGCGAGAGAAACTCATTCTTCTCTGTATTATCTGGCTGTACCCTAGGACTTATTTACCTCTTGTATATATTAGTTTCATAGGGCAAACTAACATTTATTGAACTTTGAGGTCCCTGGGGGATCAGGACAGGCCTGGATATGGTACAACTTATGACAGTGGAAGGCAGGTGAGCTGCTGTCAACCTGGGACCACCTTACCTGCACCGGGTGCACATTCCGGGCTCCCCAGTAGTGGTGTGAGGTCTTGAAAGTGGAAAATGATCTCCATAGGGATGCACAGGAGAGAGCAGCCAAGAATAGCCACTGTCTTCATTCCCGCTGTTGTAAATACCAGTGTAAACCTTATACTTGCAGGAAAACAGACTCCCGCAGAGAACTGAGAGTCCCCATTTCATTGTTTCAGGAAGAAAACACTGGTCACAGGACTCAGGCTGTAATCGGCGAGTTGAAAAATCAGGCTGTTATCCTACCCCCCGACCCCCACCCCGCTCTCTCCACTACCATCTCCTTTTCCTCCTGGGAAATGCCCTGCCATTCAAGTGGCCTGACAGATTGCAGCTCCTGGGTGGTGATGGGAGGAGGGCTTTTGATAAAGACTTTTAAAGTCATTTTAAGGACTGAGCATGAATTAGATCAGTGGGTCAGCACCCTGCCTCTGCAAGGAATTAGAAAATGTGCAGGCTTCCCAGGCTGCCTGGCTTCTGTCGCAGCTTCTCAGCCCTGCCCTGGTAGCGTGGAAGCAGCCGCTGATCGTAGTGAATGGGCGTGGCTGTGTGCCAGCAAGACTCCCAGATACTAGATTCTTCAGGCCAAGGAGTATAATATACTTTCAGATTCAGAGAGTTTATTATTTTCATAGACAACAAAAGCAGGAGCAGAAAAGGTGTCCCCTACCGGTGCTCCTTGTCCCACAGGATGACACCAACACAGAAGGGCCCAGACGAGCATGCGGCAGAACTAGGGCACCACAGTGCAGAGCAGCCAGGCTGCGCTGCAGCTGAGGGGTAGAGCCTGCAGCTCCATGAGAAACTGCGTCACAACAGAGGACCAGAGGCAGGTGCGAGTGCAGTGGCCTGGCACAGCTCCCCATCATCCTCCCACACGCCACGCCCAGGGAGGATCACAGGGCCTTCTGCCAAAGCTTAGGCCTGCTGCGGTTGAGCCTTGCCCTGTGCGGGGCGTGACAGATGGCCCAGGCGCCAGGGCGGAGCACTGCCCTGCGCGGAGTTTCAGTGAAACCCCACGTGGCGGGCTGCCACTGGCTGACTGCTAAGTTAGAATGTTGTTCTATATGCCTCTTGAAGGAATGAATGTTCCTTAAAACATGATGTGTACTGATTTATAAAGTTCAGGGATTAAACTTATAAATTATATAAATTAACTCTATACATTAACCTTTTCTGAATAGCGTGGTATTTTTTCTCTTTGGATATATATATTTAATACACAAATTTTACATATTTTTTCATTTTTTAATTACAGTTTACATTCAATATTATTTACAGAGTGGTCCCTCAATACCTATATATTCTTTTTTATTTAACATCTGCCACAGTTGTGAGGTGAGACAAACCTGTCAGGCTGTGGAACAAACATTTCAAAGGGGGGGATGGATCTGGATCAGAAAGAACGTCCAAGACTCTTCAGTCACAGAACAGAAGCGAGGCTTCTGAGTGCTGCGTGGGGCAGGCTTCTCCCGGCTCAGGAACAGAGCTTGCCCCATGGCCGGCCGCTGCCTGTCTCCCCAGGTCCCAGGCAGCCTCCACGCGGTGCCTGGCCCCAGACAGGCTCCTGAAACATTTATCAGACTCACAAATGGACGCCCTGCCTCTTTCTTCTCTGCTGCTTTACTTAATAACCTAAAAAGAAAACCGAAATTCTTGTGGAACAGTAACATGCCCTTTACAGAAAAGTGTTAGGGATAGAAAACTTTAGTCAAGGGACTGAAACCCTTGGGGCTCAGGTGTTTGTTTTGTTTTACTTTTGCTTTATTTTGAAGACTAATTGTGGGGAGAAGAAAAGCCGAAAACTGGAAGAATCATAGCCCATATAAAAAAAACAAAAGACATATGTCTTTTTAACTGTAGGGGAAAAAAATAAAACCATTAAGAAATTGACTTTCCAGCCAGGAAACCTTGGCCATTTGGTTATGAATCACAATGACATTCAGAAAGACCTTTTGACATGGACCCATTTTACACACCATTCTTTCCTTGATATTCATTTAATATTTTCCAAATCTCAGTGTCCTGAGTTTTTGTTTTTGTTGGCTTTGGTGGAGCCTCTAAAGATTGTAGATTTTCCTTAGTTAACTCATTCCTAGAGTGTTTATTGAACTTAATAGGTGCCCAGCACCAAGCCAGGCCCTAAGTGAAAAACAACAGATGAGGCAGCCCTGACTCTGTCTTCATGGGACTCAGACTCTAATGAGAAATTTGGGCATAAATGAAATCTCCCAAATATCTGTTACAGATCCAAGCCAAAGAAAGGACCTTGGAGTTACCTTAGACTTTACCCTCAAATTGATTTAGCATTACAGCTGATCTTGGCCAGACTATTCTAGAACCTAATATTTGAGCCTGACATCCCTGTCCAATTAATTTTTAAGTTATATCTGAATCACATCCAGTGGTCCAGTCTTGAATTCCCAATGGCAAGAGAATTAATCAACAAGTTGTGAAATACTTATTCAATAGATTATTTGCTCAGTGGGATTTTCTGAAGCCATTAAATGATGACTATTAAGACATCTGTAAGACATAATAGTAATTGGAAACAGGAAATTATTTTGTATGTGTCATCATTACAACTGTTCAGAAAGTAGAAGGGAGGAAGCAAAGTATGTTCATCAACATGCTAATTACAATTGTGAAGAGCATATTGTAAGAGGGGGTCTGAGGTGGGCTTGGGCTGGGAACCAGGATCTTCCAGCAAAGTCACAAGTTAACACCCCCAGGTCCTAGACAGGGTGGAAAAGGAATGCCCAAAATGTGGAGAAGGTGGATCCTGACTAGTAGATTAAGAAACGGACAGACTACTGTCCTGCAATGATCAGGGAGAGAGGTAGGTGTTGTGGGGCCTGAAGCCCATACCATTTGGGAGGGGTTCTCACTAAGAAAAAGAACATCAAATTATAAACATTAAAATGACTAAGGCCAATGGCAGGGCCTTAAAAAGGCCTCATGAACTGAAGAAGTAAAAACTTCAGGAAGTAAAGCTTCTTTAACTTCATTGTAAATCCACCTCTGACAATAATATAGATAGACATAGATGTAGATATAAATTTTGATCCAGGTAGAAAATAAAAACAAAAACAGAGGTACCAGTGCCACCCTGGAGCGATCCCATGGCTGCCCTGCCTCAGCGCTGCCCACACCATCCCCCTGCAAACATGTATGAGTACATATCTTTTCCTTTGGCCAAATATTTAAATGTAATCGTGTTAGAATTTATATTAAGTAATTATACATTATTGTTACAGTGGGAAGTATGTTTCTAAGAGTAATAAGGGGTACTAAAAATATTCCATAGGTCCAATCCGGCAGCATAGGCTCTTGGCTTTTTTTAGCTGTGCATTAGGCAGCCAACAGTTTGGGGGTTCAGCTTTTTGATCAGTTTCTTAAAAGAGCAGAAATAATATATAAGAGCAGTTTGAGTTTTTTTTCTTGTCTTTCTTTCCTTGTGGTTTTTCCTTTGCAACGGATTGTTGCTATTTACTGGTGTAATTGCTTAATGATTTTTTTCCATTAATAAAAGGTAAGTTCTTTGGGTGCAGTGACTGTGTCTCTTCTGTTTTCTGCCGTAAACCCGCCACCTTCAAAGTCTAGCTCATTCATGGCAAGTGCTCTTCAGTGTGAGCCGAATTAACGAAGCACTGAAACACTTTGGATACATTTTGTTAACATGGCAAAAATTCTTAACATGAAAAATGAGCTGATATAATGACAATTGGTACGGCAGAAACAAGCCAGAGAAAGTTATCTTTACTTAGGCAATCGGACATGTGAGGGGATCATATTCAGTAATTAGCTCCAATTGTCCAAAAATACAGTGAAAAGGGCCAAATGTAATTTCAGCTCCTTAACAGTTTAGGAGTAGTTACATTTACATAGTCCTAAAATTGTTTCTGACCTTTGAAGGCAACCACGAGGCTGACATGGCCCCCCGGTGAAAATGAGTTTGACACCCCTGGAAATTTAGCTAAATCCTGCAAAAAGGCAAGTAGTTTATCCTTGTTCTAGAATTAAGGCCTGACTAAATACACACTTAGCTCCTACAACATATCTCAATAAATGTGTTTTCACATTAATCCCTCAGATTCTGATTGACATGTTTTCTGAATCTGCATAATTTCAAACACTAGGACAATATGTTAACTGAGAATAATCTGAAGTTACTCACAGAATAAGGAAGTTAAAAAGATTCATCATATAAAGAAAACATTTCAAAGTGGAATAAAGAAAAGCCACTTTTGTGATGGTTAACAGTAAGTTTGGTTTTCTACATGGTCTCTTTCCAAGACCTAACTTCCAAAATATATGTTATGATGACTCATTTTTCTTAAAGTATAATTAAGAATAAAGGAAGAGCTCATCAGAATTTCACCCATGGTATTAAATATTCGAAGTGAGGAAAACATATATAAATGGTATTTTTAATGGATGGGCACTTGTGTTTGTAGAGAAGTTTTAATACTTTACAGGGTAAGTGGAATGTTAAGAGCACACAGAACTGGCAGAATTATGGGAAGAAAGTGATGTTTGTACAACAGCTTTTCACTTAAAACAGCTTAAAGTATTCTGCGTAACCCTGTGGCATTGTTTCATTTATCCTGGTAGCTGGCTATACAGGGGGAAGATTGGGGCAAAGATAGGGAATTGAAGGAATTTTTCATCTTTTGATAATTTTAATTTTGTCTAATTTAGTAAGAAGCATGTTAAGGCCCTGTGTGTTATGGTTCAGTGGATTGAATGTCAGCCTGTGAACCAAAGGGTTACCAGTTCGATTCCCAGTCAGGGCACATGCCTGGGTTGCAGGCCAGTTCCCCATAGGGGGCATGTGAGAGGCAACCACACATTGATGTTTCTCTCCCTCTCTTTCTCCCTTCCTTCCCCTCTCTAAAAATAAGTAAATAAAATCTTTAATAAAATGAAAAAAGAAACATGTCGAAGAATTTTTAATTTAATAAGAAACAAGGAATTCAGGCTTTTAAAATAATTTTTCTAAGTGTAGCTTTCCCCTATTTCTCGCCAAAATGCAAATGGTTCAGACACAGGAGTTTCCGTGTGTGATACACACTGTGCTTTCTGTCAGCCAGGCCATCAGTAAGACTAGGACAGTAGGGTCAGGTTCCACTGTCACAGCCTGGAGAGGTCGCAGCAGCAGGCAGAAGGGCTCCTAGTTCCCCGCCTTTGCCCAGGTCTGTCTTAGAGGCTGCATTGCAGTTGGAGTCGATTCCCTCTGGGTATTTTCCTACAGAACAGCATCTGCCTGGGCAGTTATTTGGGAGAATTTGTTGTCCTGGGGCCTGCTTCCACCATATGAAATAATCTGATTTCACAGATACAAAATGTGCACTTCCCTTGGTCTTATGAACTCCTTAGTCCGCATCTTTCCTATCCCCTGCAAAAAAGAAAAAGAAAAAGGTGTTACTAAATCAATAATTATGTGTCTTAAAAATTGCGAGTTCTTAAAATGGAAAAATTTGGGCTTTGTTTTATTTACTATAAATACTGGTGAAATTTTACTAATGGAACTGATTATTAAAATATATTTTTATTTAAGAGTAAATTGTTAGAAATTATATTCCAAACCTTAAGAAGAAGAGATTTTTAAAAGCCAATGCTCACACATTGTGATCTAAATTTGTGTTTGAAAAGATGCTACCTGAATTTAATAGAAATCAGAGAAGGATATCCTACACATATCCTTTGAAGCTGAGAATCTGTTTTTGTTGGTTTGAAGTTTGAATGATTGAGATTTAAAATATGTATTTGTTTATTTTTAAATTTTTTGAAGGGAAGGGAGGAGAGTTACTAAGATACATCTCAACTGGATCAAAGATAGGGGGGTAGCACTGGCCCGTGTGGCTCAGTTGGTTGAGCATCACCTGTAGAATGAAAGGTCCCGGGTTCAATTCCCAGTCAGGGCACATGCCTAGGTTACAAGTCCACTCCAGGTTGGTATACATACAAGAGGAAACGGATTGCTGTTTCTCTCTTACATCGACCTTTGTCTTCCTCTCTCCCTCCCTTCCCCTCTCTCTAAAATCAATAAGCATGTGTTTGGGTGAGGATTAAAATATTAAAAAGAAAAAGAAAAGATACAAAGGCAAATGAAATGATTCAATAGGAGGATCAGAAGAAATCCTGGGTAAATGCTTTTATGATTTTTAAGAGTAGAAGCTCCTTCTAAATATGGTAAAAAATCCGGGTGCTAGGAAGGAGAAGATTCACAAAATTTATTGCATAAAATTTTAAACTATATCTATCTCAAGAAAAAACATTTAGTTACAACTGGAAAACATAGTGGAAATGCTATTGATAGAGTGTAATTTGTTTAACATAGAAATTTTTGCTGCCAATGGACACATAAAAAAGACTGAAATCAGTGGTCCAGTTAAAAAGACACAAAACAGGAACTGGTTGTAAGTAGGTATCTACATGAACAGAAATATAGATAATCAGTCACTGCACACACATATTCTAAATCTTCATCTCACAACTAAATAAAACATGACTAGAAAATTGGATTTTCATCTATCAGAAAGAACTAAGTTATTCTTTTAAAGGCCATATCTAACATGGAACAAAGAAAGGAAAAAGAGGCACCTGTCATATGCTTGATTAGTACAAAATTATTAAATCCATATCTTTTAGTAGAAGTTTATCATGTAGAAAATAGGTACAAAAATGTACATATTTTGTACCTATGTACATTTCAGCCTGTTTTCAAGGATTTAAATAAATATTGGTTCATCAAGGTCACAGAATACTATAGAGATGTTAAAGAGAATAAGGTAGAGCTGTATTTACTGAAAGAAAAAGTGTTATGATATATAATTATGTGTAAAAAAGTAAAACATGAGGCTGTGTTACAATGTCCCTTTTACATGTGTATATGTGTTTGCATATAGTGTATATCTATGTGTGTGTGTATATATTGTTTGCATATACATACACATATATAACATGTAATGCAGGTATATGTCCACACATGCACACTTATTTGTATAGAGACACTATCCCAAACATAAGTGTAAACAGTGCCTACTTCTGGTGAAGGAAGGCTTTCACTTTGCCCTTTATTACTGGTTTTGTTTGAATTTTTTGCATAAAGGTGTTAATAATATATGTGTGTTAAAGTAATCAAACAAGGGGGCCATTGGGCTCCAGTGGCCCCAGTGCCTTGCAGCCTGTGTAAGCAAACCAACGCCTAAGCCAAGGTCGATGTGCCGAAAGCCAACAGGATGACACTTAAGAATGCTCAGAGCGTCCCAAAGAATGTGGACCCAAAGAGGAACAAGCCAAGGCACATCATCATTAAGTTACCCAACATTAAAATGAAGGAGAGAATTCTAGAAGCAGCAAGAGATAAGGGGACAGTCACCTACAAAGGAGTTCCCATCAGACTGTCAGCAGATTTCTCAAAACAGACCTCACAGGCAAGAAGGGGCTGGAAAGAAGTATTCCAAGTCATGAAATGCAAAGACCTACAACCAAGATTGCTCTATCCAGCAAAGCTTTCATTTAGAATGGAAGGACAGATAAAGTGCTTCTCAGATAAGGTCAATTCAAGAAGTTCATTATCACCAAGCCCTTATTATATGAAATGTTAAAGGGACTTATCTAAGAAAATGAAGATAAAAAAGATGAACAGTGAAAGGACAGCAAACTCACAGTTATTAAGAACAACACCTAAAACAAAAACAAACTAAGTGGACAGCTAGATCAGGAGCAGAACCATAGAAATGAAGATCACATGGAGGGTTAGCAACAGGGGAGTGGGAGGAGGAGAGAAGGGGAGAAGGTACAGAAAATAAGTAGCATAGACAGTGGGCAGAAAATAGACAGGGAGGGCAGGAGTAGTGTGAGAAATGTAGAAACTAAAGAATTTATGACACATGGACATGAACTAAAGGGGGGAAATGTAGGGGAGGGGGTGTGCAGGGTAGAGGGGAATGAAGGGGGGAAATGGGACAACTGTAATAGCATAATTAATAAAATATTTTTAAAATAAAGTTAAGAAGAGATGGTTGCCAGAGAGGAGAGGGGTTAGGGGACTGGGTGAAAAAGGTGAAAGGATTAAAAAGTACAAAATACTAGTTACGAAATAGTCACAGGGATGTAAAGGACAGTTTAGGTAATATAGTCCATAATATTGTAATAACGATGTATGGTGCCAGGTGGGTACTGGAAATATCGAGGGGAATGCTTTGTAAAATATATTGCTGTCTAAAAAGTATGCTGTTTAGACACTTGAAACTAATCTAAACACCTGAAACTAATACAAAATAATATTGAATGTAAACTGTAATTGAGAAATAAAAATTTAAAACATTAAAAAAAAAAAAGAATGCCAATCACACACAGCCAACCAGGCTTTCCTAGATAAGGTGACCACTTATGCTAGAGCCCATCCCAGTTTCCTTGCGTGCTCTCTGTAAAAACCTCTCCCCCAGCTCCTGACTGTGGAGCCTGCTAACCACCTTCAGTCTGATGCTGCTCCATTAGAATTCATGTTTGTTAAAATAAACCCTTGAAAATGTTACTGTGCCTTAGTGTAGCTTTTAGCCTGTGCCTGGTCACTTATCATAAAGTTCTATTGAGGTGATAAGAACAGGTCATTGGTTCACAGCCCTTCCCACCTCCGCTTAGTCCTGCTGTGAGAAGCTGATTCTAACCATTTCTGTTTGAACCTTTTCGGTGGTTAATAATTAATAATGCACAGCAAGCTAAATAATAATTCATATCTCTGTTGCTCGATTTACTGTCTTTAGATGTCTCTTCCCCAGCTTTAGGACTTCACCTTTCTCTGCTTCAGTTTCTTCATTTTAAAGTGGGAGTAACTGTAGTAACTCATTGAGGTACTGTATTTATCAGATTCTGTGAGTTTTAAATGAACGAATAGAGGTGAGGTTCTTATACCAGTGCTTGATATGTGGTTAACACATTTGATATGCTAATTAGTCTTATTCCATATCATCAGTATTAATCATATTATTATTTCTGCTACCTCACTGGCCCTGTGTTTGACTAATTGACAACTGTACCTTATTCTCCCTTCTAACTCTGCAGAGACAGCAGAGTCTCTCAATGCTAATGAGTCTTTCCTCAAATCCTGCCTTTCCTCACATCCATTTCCTGCGTATCTGACCTCTTGGCCCCCTCAGAGAGAATGCCCTGGTGTTTAATGCCCCGTTTTCCTGCAGGGTGGTCTTGTGTATAATTTTGGCTCTATACTGCTATCTCTACTTGCTCCATCCTCTCATCTGCTTTGTATTTTATTTATAACATGGGGGCCAAAACCTTCATCTGATAATACCCAGGTTCTGTGTTAGCTTCTTCAATGACACAGAGCTAAAATAAAACATCCACTATCTATAATACTGCTGAATAATATGTTGAATATTGTAGATAGCTACATTAGACTACTATTAAATTCAAAACTTTAATACATTTTTAAGCTATGGTACTGAAAAGAAAGACTTATTTTATTAAGTTTGAACTTACCAGATTGCCTGGTTTTGGGTGTATTTGCTTGTCCATGGGCCAATTTCATAAATTTTGTGTCTTTGTTTTCTTTGTTGTTCCATCAGTACCTCCCTCATGACAGTTTTTAGGTGTCTAAATGATACAGTAACTTGATATACCACAGGAGATGTTCAACAAATAATAACTGTTGATGGTAGTTATGATGATATTGATGGTGGTAATGATGATTATGGTGATGATAAAAAAAAGTGTTGATAATACCTCTCTGTAAATGTTGTTTGTGTCTAAATTAGATAGTTTGACACATCACAGTAGGTTTTTAACAAATAATACTGGTGGTGATGGTGGTATCAGTGGTGATAAAAGCAAGTCATATTTTTGGCTATTGCAAAATTCCGACTTTCGCCCTGTTGATGACACCAAAAGGTGCATGTTGACACATACAGTCACTCAGTTGTCTGTTCTCTAGCTTAACAAAAAAATAGGTATTGCAATGAAAATTAGTTGTTTAATTTTAATGGGATACTTCCAGATGTGTGCAGATTGAAACTTTGTTTTTCATAATTACTTCCTGTGTCAAGTCATGAGGGCCAGGCATGCCTCATTTTGCGTCTTAGTGCAGTGATGCGGCCTCTCTGTTGACCCTCACGTGTGTGTTTCCAGTGCCTGCATCGGGGCCCAGGACCCTTACTGTGGCTGGGATGCGGTGACGAAGAAATGCACCAGCCTGGAGGAGAGCCTGAGCATGACTCAGTGGGAGCAGACCATCGCCGCCTGTCCTGTAAGTGCCCGCATTCTCAGTCCTCTGCGCACACTGTCCACAGTAACCCGCTGTGATTCGGTCCTAAGCAGCACTTGAATGATATCCACACATTTTTATCGTAGAACCTTTTCAGCACGCCTGGGCTGTGCTCTCTTAACTTACTCAGCTCTTAGCTTGTACAAGAGCCAGACGGGATACTGGCAGAAGCTTTCTGTCTGTTTTGAAGAGAAGTGTCTTATGAGAAAACAGTACTGGCTTGGAAATGGGGTGTAATATCTCTGTTTTATACTTGTATTTTTATCTCCAGAGTTTGCCGTGAACTATTGTACCCTTTGTAGCATTAATAAATAGTACCTCCCACACCCATCAATTTCCTTTGGGAGCTATAATTCCAGGACCCCATGTAAGTAGAGCTTTTAAATGAATCAAGTAAAGGATATTACCATTGAATCCCACGTGGGACAGTCTTGTAGATACTGCTCAGGGTCACAGCAGAGTCTGGGAGAAACAGTCTAATGTACATTCCCACAGTGAATTCTGCAGGATGAAGAAGAGCTCGCTTGCATTTGAGTCAGAATCTGAATCCAAGAGAATAGATTCCACATTTTCTTTTGTCACCTTATTTGTTTGCATACTCACTCTGGGAACCAGCTGATTTTTTTCCTTTGTCTTTTGAACCCATAATTAAAAAATCTCACTTTCTTTTTTTCCTCAGAGAATATGATCAAAAGCTATTAGCTTCCACACATTTGCAAATTTATTGAGTTACTTTGCTGTCATATAACTGCTAATCTCTGTGACTGTCAATTCTGGCATTCCTCTGCAAGACAGGGCTGAGTAGGGAAGTGACATATACTAGTTTCCGTGACTTGAAATCTGTGCTGTTTCTTCAATACAAAACTGCCTGAGGCTTGTGAACTGTGGGTCTGCTTCCTATCAAGAAACCCGCTAATTCTATTATCTAAACCCATGTCCATGAAGACATCCTTCCATTTGTAAGTGGGAAAAATCAGGCAGTTACATGATGGAGGCCAGGGCTATTAAAACCATTGTCCTTCCCCTCATGTTGGCACGAGATCAAGGACTTTCAGTGCAACGATGAATTCATAACATCTTCTAGGCTCCAAGCAAATCTTTGCATGGGGGTTAGCTGCTAGCCTTTGGGTTATTGCTTCAGATCTCTGATTTTAAGAGCAAACTTTTCTGCAGCAGCTGTTGAAATTGACTTAAAAAATGCCAGCGTTTTAAGTTCCTTTTCATTTCTAACCAACACTCAACGAGCACAACAGCGTTCACCTTCCCTTCCTGCCCTGCACCTAGAGAACACAACATTCACCCTCTGAAATGCAGCTCTAATGCACGGCCATGCACTTCAGAAAGATCAGCACACCTTCTTCAAGATATTTGACCTTAAAATTTTAATGGTAAAAAGAGCAAATGGATATAATAGCGTTCTTCTTAAACAATGAGGCCACGGGTCTAGGACCCAGGGTAGTTTTATTGGATATCTGAGACATGCTTACTTAAGTAATGGAAAATACACATGCCACCACTTGGTTTATAACAAATATGTGTCTTGTGTATTTCTACAGTCCAAAAGTGGAGATGATTTAGTATTTAAGAAGGGATCAGAGGGTTGTTACTGAGGTTGTCACTGCTGCTAAGAGAACATTTTTCTTGTAAGTTCAGGGAGGTCAGAGGGTGAGGTGAATCTGCCCTGGGGCTAAAGCTGTCCTGCCACCTTCTCTCCTTTAAAATTGTAGCTGAGATGTGATTTCTGACTCGCTGTCTGGGAAACACATAAGGTCCTTTTCTTTTTCTTTTTCAAAATGATTTCCTTATTCAAAACCATTTCTATCCTCTCACCCTACATAATGTGTCACATGTCAAGATGCAGTTTTAGAAAGTTAACAATGTGGGAAGCATGTAACAACAGAGAATAAATTATGTCACTTTGAAAAATACTCAGGAAACAATACAATGTATTTTTCTCACGTGCAGGCTACCATGTAGAAAATAGGAAGTTTCATATACCTCAACTACTATTTTAATTATATATCCTTTTCTAACAATCTATTTCTTAGAAAAAATGAACTAGGTGAACATTATTAGCATTTCTATAGAGCAGTCTTAACTTAGAAAGGTATTTTTAAAGGCCGTTAAAAATTTGATTTGCTTCTATGTGATTTTTTATTTTCGACTGCACGAAAGAAAAGCTTAATTTTATTGACTAAATCTACCATATTTCATTTTTTCTGATATGCTACTGGTTGTGAAGTATACTCCTGTTTTGTAAGGAAAAAAAATGCTTCCATGGAATGCAACATGCCAGCTGATTTCAAAGATGTTAAAAATACCTAAAGTCTTATTATCAGCAAAATACATTTCTTATCTACATACCTTTAGCCAAAAGAAATTGAGCTTTATAAGCTGAGGGATTTTTAAATGAGACCAAGTTGAAGAATGAAAGGAGGCCCTGTGTCACAGAGTTCGGTTAGGTTAGAGGGGTGTTCAATGTGCCGAGACTGATACGGGACCCTCTCGCGGGAACCTACCTTGGGAATCTTCACAAACCTGGGACAAAGGATGTAGCACAGCTGAGTTCCCCGAAGTTAGTTTTCCAGCCACACTTCATGCAGGAGCCGCCATTTGCTGTTTAGATCCTGTGCTCTTCAGAGAGTTCAAGTTGCCCATGAGACCTTCAGAATCTTCTCAGGGACTTAGGAATTTAAGACCTATTTTCCACTGAAAGGTTAAAAATATTAAAAATGTTTATGGATTTCTGTTGTCCAGGAAACTGGGCAATAGTGGACTGACTATTGACTAAAGTTCTGTTTGCTTATGTAAATGTAATTGAAAACACTGTTCAATACATTTGGAAGTGCATGAGCAAGCTCTAAATCGAAATATCTAGTGGATATGAAAAAAATTTATGTCCTGCATAACTTGTAGAGTTGCTGAACGAGGGTAGCATAGTTTGAAGAATCTACCTGGGCTTCATGCATGAATACAGTCTGCATCCTTTGTGGACATATGGCTACGGGTATATCATATTGTATGATGAGCTCCTGTTCCAAAATATACCATGGCAAATATTTTGCCATAACTAGAAAAATACATAGACCAAGTAAGTCTCACAATTTCAGGATGCTTCTCAGGCTATGGTGTATAATTAGCACTTTTAAAGTGAAAGAGGACTTTCCATAGCAATGATGGAACCCAAAGCCCTCCCTGTGGATGGCAGTCCCATAGATCAGAGTCCAAACAGTCTCCACAGGTTCCCAAACTACATTGAGAAGGAAGTCAGGATGTAGATCCCGTGCTTCTGATGTCTGAGGCATTGTCATTCACATCTCTTAGCATCTCCCCAAGGCAGTGGCCTATCAGGGGACCCAGCTGTGATCTGAGGGTAACCTTGCATATTATGCTCAGATAGCAGGTGAGATATTATTTCAAAATTTTGTAATAAAATCTACTATGTATTTTTTTCATTGACCCTACAAGATGTTTCCTGTTGCTCTTACATGAGATAATTCACAAATGGGGATGAGATTCCGGGATAATCATGGCATCCAGTGAGCATTTGCTGCCCATCAGTTCTCAGACTTAATATTTTATATACATTATCTTATATAACAAGGGTTCTGTAAGGCTTGAAAAAATCTATTTTAATAGAAGGAAACAAGAACAAAGATTAACCATGTGTCTATATTATGTATTCAGGGCCATGTTAGGCAATTTTTAATGGATTGTCTCATTTAATGCTAAGGGTGACCCTCAAAGATGGACATCATCGCTTCCATTTTATAGAGAAAAGAACTAGGACTCAGAGGCAATAAAATAAAGATTGCCTCGACTCTCCCATCTTATCAGAGGCCACAGAGAACTCCAGCTTTGTTCCAATCGAAGGAGCTGTGCTTCCTTTGTGTAATTTGTGTACAGACATGGACTGAGGGGTGATAGCAGGATGGTACAAGACAAGCCTTTCCAAGGAGCATGTTAATACCCATTTTGTTACTACCTCTGACAAAAGATATGTGAAACTTTGAAAATAAAGGCAGATCTTTTAACTTCTGAAAAAATGTCTGAGTAGAAAATATGAGATTTTAATGTAGATATAAGAAATGATTGCTGGAGTACAGTAAAAACCTGAAGATATGCTCAGGGAATCTCTTACACATCAAAGGCATCTCCATCCTGGGTCAGTTGGGAATTAATTTAATTGATCATGAATGTATTAAACTGGGATTATGGAGTTTGCTTTTGACAAAACTCGCATCTTCCTTAGTTTGCTCTTGGACATGTGTTATTTCCTAGGTGAGGGGAACTTTGCTCTTACAGAATTGGAGGTAAAAGTACATGAAGCTGATTTCCATGAGATTCTCACTAAAGAATGATCCAGGGACCGCACAACATGGTGAAGTGGCTGAGATCAGTCTCTGGACTCAGTTTCTCAAAATGATCTTGGGTCTTTTAAAACCAGTATGACCTAGAGTAAGGCGAGCCTCATCTGAGTTTCAGTTTTCCTCTCTATAAAATGGGATGTAGTATAGTAGGGATGTTGGTAAGATTCAAGGAGTTAGTACATGCACATCACTCAGCCCAGGGGATGGTATACACTAAACTATCTACATATATACATGAGTGTGTTTTACCGTAACTTAGCATTTAATGACATAAAGCACATACCCCAAATAGAAAATCACTTGGCAGAAACCCGGAAGATAGCATGACTACAGATAATTTATTCTAGATAGCCTTGTTTCTAGTGTCTGTTTAAGGAAAGCTAAGAAAATATAAAAACACTTACTCATGCAGAGAAGTAAAGCAGCAGAACCTACCCCATTATTCATGGGTCTACACTATTTCCAAGGCAGATTCTCATGCTATTATACTTAGGATCAAAACAAGCCTGCGCTTAAACGCAATGTAGAAAACCCACCTGCTTTTCTGAATATTGCAGGCTTTTCCTGCTTCAAATGTAATAGAACCAATAGCAATGTGTCCGAATTGAAATTACTGCCCCTCAAAGTAGGCAGTTACCCTACCCATGGCTGAAATTAAGGCCCACATTCTCATCCTGTAGAAATATAACACTGTGTCCTCTCATTAATGATTTGCTGAGTGCATTTCCTTCCCAGTGCTGTTCTTACTCTAACAGTTCTATTTTTTTCTATACCATTTCTCTTCATTCCTTCATGAACTGTCACTTATTTAAAATTTTTCCTCACTTTTCATCTGTCACTCATTTGTGAGCCTGTTTTTCCCCATCCATATATTTGGGAGGAAAACATTGACACCATCCCTTTCTTTGCCTGAGACCATGTTATCTTACACCAGTGTCCAAAGCAGAGGGGTGTGTGTGTCTAATTCAATGGTTCTTAACTGGATGTGTCCCCAGGGACAGTTAGCGATATCTGAAGCAGTGTTGGTTGTCAGATCCTGGGGCATCTAGAAGGTAGAGTCCAGGGATGTCAGTAACTATTCCACAATGACGAGGACAGCCTCCCTAACAAAGAACTACCCCACCCAAAGAAATGTCAGCATTGCCGAGGTTGAGAAACCAGGGTCTCATGGGAAGGAAAAGGCAGGCCATTTCCAATTATATTTTCTAAATCTCTAGATGTGCAGTCTTTGGCAATTTTGTAACTATTTCCTTAAATCTTAGTTTGCATTTTGTGGAGTAATAGTATGTAAACATTTTGTCTAATAGGACAGCATTTCCTTTAAAAAAATTGAATTCCCTGTAAGTGGGGCCTTAAAAACGACTATTTTCAGCCTGTAATGGGGAGAGAGCAGTTTCAGGGCTGATACTGTTGGGTTTTGGGAGGTGTGGGGAGAGCAGGTCTCTGATTCCCAGAGCCTTCTCCTCTTGCCTTAACCGCCTCACCCCCATACCCCAGCTGGGACATGAAACATCACATCCTCATGTAACCGAATCCAAGGCAGGAAGGATGAGAAGGAACAGAGAGTGTTTTTCTCTTATCTGGAGCAAAAGAATTTCTGGAAGCCTTTTGCTATTTCTTGTCTCATTTTCCAGGATCAGGACACATGTTCATCTTAGATCCAGCACTGGCCCAGTGAGAGGGGTTGCTGTGTCTCCGGTGGGTGTCCTTGTCAAGGGCATGGCGTGATGCCTCCTCTCCCGCGGGGAGTGACAAGGAATAATTCCCCTGATGAGTGCAAAGCCCCTTCATTCAAAGTATCACAGTCATAAAAACCCTGCACCCTGGCTGGGATTCTTGCCATAGGCTCTTTGGGCTGCAGAAATGAAGATTCCCAGGTCCCCTGCAGAACAGGGGGTCAGGCTTAAGGGGGCACACTGATTGGAACAGGAACTTCCATGTTGTCAGGAATCAGGACAGACTGTCTCCTGCTCCCCATGCCAGTCTGTCTGTCTCTCTTTCTCTTTTACTTTTGGCCTTTCCGCTTGTACCTTCCCTGTATTCATTTATTTCTATCACCTATTGACACATGCAGCTGGCACAAAGGCTGGCTCATGACTTTGCAGTTTCCTTTCCACAAGTCACTGACTTATTTTTTCAGCTTGCCAATTTCTGAGTACATTCCCATCATAAACTGTCCTCTAGGAGCATTCTGAGTGATTTGTTTCCATCTTCCTTCATTTGTCACTATGTCATTTTCCCTCCTGGCCTCACAAGTCCACATTTTCCTGTATTCGGACTTCTCATGACTTCTTAGAACTAAAGTGATCCTAACAGTCTGTCTGCCCATTTCCTTTGTATTTTGCGGAGGAAATGGAGGCCAAGGGAAATTTGAAAAAATCTTTTGACTCCAAATAAACTGTCTCCAAATAACCTGATGTTTCAATATCAGGAGGATCCCTAAACCTTCCACATCCCCCCGACCCGTTACCTCTCTCACCACTCCCACTTCCGCCCAGACACCTTCACTCCGTCCTCTTCAAAGTTGTGTGGTCTGAGGCTTTGTCTCTGGCCTGGGTCATCCTACATGCAATTAACTTAAGACTTAGCCCTTCATCTTTGGGACCTCATCTCAGCCAGGAGGCCTTTGTTCATTCGTGCCTTGTAACTTCTGTACCACCCTTTTCCTGTCACTCCAGTAGCATTCTAGAGGCTTCTGGACTCCCATCTGGCCTGGGTTGGAGTCTGGTCCACAGAAAAGCAGGTCTATAGAAGTGGAAGAAGTTTTGTTATGTAAAATTTTAGGGTTAACATGATGTGTTAAGATACATAGGTATTGGTATTCTAAGTAAATGTACTATTTTGGCTGTTTTTTCATGTTGTTTTGCTTTAAAATTTAGTTTACTTTTAAGCTCTTTAGGTCTTGCACTATTTTCAGTGAGGTTGTGTGGGATGTGTGTGTGTGGTATTAGGAGGGACAGCCACCTGCCCATACATCATACACTGAGCAGCCCCATGGCACCCACGTGACACAGTCCAGCCCCGTGCTCTGAAATCCATTCTTTCCATCATTCCTCTGTCCCCCAGTAACCAGCTCAATAGGGAAATCCTCATATCCTGTACAAAGCCAGTCACTGAGCCAAGCCTGTCAGTAATTTAAATAAAGGTTGTGAAATACTTTCAATATGACAATGTCCCAAGCAGCAGAAACTTCCCTTCTCCTTATGCTTTTCTGAGAACTTTTGTCCCCATGTCCCCTTTCCAGCCAAACACCCGCATGCCAGGAGCAGATGGGGAAGGCTATGCCTCCGTGGGCGGTTGAGAACTAAGTTCCTTGTCATCTAGATCCAGGTCTTGTCTGAGGAGAGCATCATTTAAATGCATAAGGAGGGCCCGTGACATTGTATTTGGGTTTGCGATACCAAAGGGAACTCATCCTCATGTCCACAGGGTCCGTGCAGCACTTTACTTCTAATGGGACCTTAAGAAGACCCGCCACAGTGCCATCTACTTGACAAGTAAATTACGTGTTGTTAGTTTTAAGTGACATTTGTGCCAAGCCAGGTCTTAAATGACAACTAGTTGACAAATCTTTCATTTTTTAAAGCTACATAAAAATGCAACACAATTGCTCATCTGTGGTTTTCACTCCAGTGCTTGTTCCTCGGGTTATCACATTAGAGGACAATTATCCCGTCACCTGATCATCGAGCTATTAGCGAGCTCTGCTTCCTGTCCCCCTCCTTCTCCTGCTCCTCCTCCTTTCCCCTCCCCCACCTCCTCCATCATTATCTTCACCAGTGACCTCTTCTGCTTTATTTTGAAATATTCCCCTGTTCCTCCTTTTTTACTGTAATATAAAACGTTATAAATGGACTCTGACTGTCTTGTGAGAGACCTCTCATTTTTTCTTTATGTTCACTGCCTTAACCGTTTCTAATATCCTTTCTTGTATCTGCTCCCTAGACAAGGAACCTCACTGTGGATGGGCACTTTGGCGTGTGGTCCCCGTGGGTGCCCTGCACGCACACAGATGGCAGCGCCGTGGGAACCTGCCTCTGTCGCACTCGCTCCTGTGACAGCCCGGCCCCCCAGTGTGGCGGCTGGCAGTGCACAGGCCCCCGCATGGAGATCACCAACTGTTCCAGGTGCGTCCCTCCCAGCACTTGGGCCCACTTTCATGTGTAAACTGACTGTAGAGGAGTCTGGGAAATCATTCCTAATATATACCTGCCCACCTCTAGAGAGAGGTGGGAAAAGATAGGGATCTTTATTGCTTCAAAAGTATGTAATTTCTGGAAGGAGACGTTAAACTCTAAAGCAGATTATAAATCTGAACCCATTCTTTTGTCCCTGGTTAGACTAGAAGAATATTGCTAATGTGCATCATATTATTGGCTTGTTTGAGGGAAACATTCATGCCAGTTACAATCTTTTTCTGGAATATGTAGGCTTGTAGTCCTTTTTTAGTGTAACACAGTCCATTTTTATGTACCAGCCTAAGCCACTTAGCTCTTCACAGCTGTGTGTTTTGACAGTGTCAGTGACTCCCAGTGGTTAGAAGGGAAGCTGTGGGCCCCGCCCATGTGCCCTTGCCTTAAAGTGGTCCCTGAGAATGGGAACAAGTCTCAGATCAGATTTAGGCAGACCCACGACACTGTGACATGGCCTCTTCTTGTAAATGACAGTGTCCCAGGTCCCTGACCCTCAGGCATGCTGGAACCCATGCCCATGAGTGCTTCACCTGTGCAGATGTGACACTCTGGGAGCTAGTCAGCCCACCTTCTACTCAGACTAGGGAAAGGGACCCTCTGTTACCATGGCAGACACTTACCCCAATGTGTGCAAGGACAGAGATGTGTTCATGGTATATCAACTCATCCTCTCTTGGACGCCAGTTAATTCACCAACCAAAACCTATTTCTAACTGGCCATATACCAGTGGCCCTCATGGAGATTCAGAAAGCAGTATGCATTGTTTGAAGCCGCTTCCTCTGGAGTGTGAGCAATAATGTCAAATGGTTTTTGTAGTTTGAGAAGCTACCCACCTACCCACAGAATTAACTTCTCTGAGTCTCTGAAGGACACATCTAGGGTAGCAACTAAAGCTCGAATGTTCACACATGTCCATGGCACTGTGGTAGGACAGCTCTCATTCACATGTTTGTACTTGGACCCTTGGGTTTTCTGGTGCAGTGGTCTTCACAGCCAATTCCTCACCTGCCCCTAAGAGTCTTGATAAACGAGATGCCTCCTCAAATACCTGTAGATTGGCATCTAATATATTTCATCAAAAGGTTCAGTGTTTTCAATGGTATAATTTCTATTATACCAGTCTTTAAATGTGTAAATAGAACCTAAATATCATAATTAGCTACCTCTCCATTTAAAGAAATTGATGAGCAAGCTCTTACTGAACATTCAGAAATTTTTTGTTTGTCCTTCCCTTTAACTTCCTATTTCTAGTCTGTTGTCTTATAGAATCTTATCCTAATTTGCTGTTTTTGTGTCTGAAAGTCTTACTTGGTTGTGCTATTATACTTCTCTGCCACTATTACAAAACAATTATACAAACAGAATTTTCTTTAAAACTTATTTCTGACAACCACAGGCTTTCTAAATATATATTTAAAAAATCAACACACAATTAACCTAAATATTATGTATATTATACATTTTGACCAATAATTACTTAACATTAAAAATGAGATTTTTAAAAAATTCCATTCTTTGATGCAATTGTTTTAAATTCCCAAGCCCTATTCATACTCAGGCATAAATGCAACCTCCTGCCTGAGTCGGTAAAAGCTTAGTGCCAATTTCACTTTTATGTTTTATTTTTTTAGAACCTAAGGCCTGACAGGTTTTAACTACATAAGTAGTTGGAAATGTAAGATCATAGCATTGTCACTCACGTCTCTAAGTTTTTTCAAAATTATCTGCCAAAATTATGATGATCTCACACTGAAGACTTTTTCATAATGTACTACATTAATGGATAGTCTGTTATGTTGGCCTTCAGTTTTGTTGGAAGCAACACACTGGAACCACGTAATATGAAAACAGAATGTTTTGCTGAGTGCTATCAAGTACTTCCTCAATCTATGCAAAGCACATCAAAGAGCCTTGAAGAGCATCATTCAAATGACTCTAAATTCAGCTGTTATTCTTTATGTATGTGTACCTTGTACATTTATAAAGTGTTGGGAAATTCAAAATATTGCTCATTGAATACATTTTGAAAGTATATTTTTGATTATATGCTTTATCTCATGACATCATTTAAATGTTTTCTCAATACCTTGGGGCAGCAAGATTAAAGACATTTAATTTATGAAAAGAAGTCCACAATGTAAATTAATTAGCTAAGCCAGACCTGACTATCAAACAAAGGCCAAGTAAGACTTACTGTCAGTCAGAAAAGTATGGTTTATTTTATAACTAAAATAAATATTTGAATGAGCATCCTAGTGATCCTATGTCACTTCTGAATTCTAATTCTTAGCAGGGAGGGAAGGAAGGAGGGAGAGGGAGAGAGATATTAAGAACATAACTAGCTGATAGAAAGGCAGGAGGTCAAGGGAAGGCCTGGAGCCTTGACAGGGGTTGGCCATCTAAATGCATTCGGTCTCTGCAGCCTCCCATTCTTCTTACCTACCTCCCTTTATGGAGCGTAGGATCAAAACCTGTGTTCATCCTGGGATTGTCAGGAGTGCCACTGTGACGTGAGGTTTGTGTTCAGGAAGTGAAGTGGAGGGTGCCCCCACGCTCGTCCTGATGAGGGCAGGAAGGAAGGAAGCCTCGGTTGAGGGTGGACTGACCAGGGCTGTGGGCGCAGGGAAGAGCTCAGCCGAGTTCTCCAGGGAACTCTAGCTGGGACGGCCCTCGATGGCTGTGAGGTCCTCTCAGCTGAGTTACTGCAACCGGCACTCCCAGCAGCTGGAGGAAGGCATGCTCAGTCCCAAGGGTGCCCCGCGTGGCTTCCACTGACTGTACCTGAGAGAGTGTAGAAGCCAAGTTCTTAATCAAAAAGGCTGTCTGAGCTAGAATCCCAACACCCAGCTCTGTTAACATGTGCTACTGAATAACCAGGAGACCCATTCAAAGGTGTGATCCATTGAGTAGTTTTCCTGTATCTTCTGCTTATTGTTTTATTTTGGCTGTTAGTTTGATTTTCTTTTACAACTATACTCAATTTTCTCCTCTATCCCCTGAACCTATAGCACTATGACCACAGGAGTATTTTATATTTTCAAAGTAGTATCTTATATTTTACATATAAAATATATAAATTTATATTAAAATATAAATGCAATATTAATATTAATGCAATAATTATTTTATGCATATGTGTGCTTGAAATTAAAGCTGATTTCAATACAAGTGGTTCATTTTATTTTGCTTATTCTTTAATATGTCTACCTTATTTTATATTCATATATAAATAACAAATAAATTCAAATATACACAGTTTGAACTCCTTATTTATACTCTGTATCTTTGTCAAATTTCAAGAAAATAGTCAAGAATCTGGATTTAAAATATTCTTCCTTCATTTTTAATATAGTTTGTTTTAACGCTTCAAACATTACTGTGTTGTCTATCAATATGAATGCTACCAAAAGAAATACAGATTTTCATTGATTTTAAAAGTAAGGATTATGTGTAGATTTCAGTAATTATTTTATGCATATGTACGCTTTAAATTAAAATTGAAATAGTACAGGTCAAGTAAAAGCTTAAATTCTAAACACTCAGGGGTTCATCTCTAATTGCTTTTCAGTGAATTCCATTTCTTATTATATTTATAGTTTCATAACTGAAGTTTCTTAATAGTTTCTAATAAAGCCCATTTTGAATTATTTATAGTTCACTTAAAATGTTACTCTTAAATTTCCTACCTTGACTGTAAAGTCAGAAACCTGGGACAAAAGTCTCACAGTAATTGAGATTCCCATGATGGAGTATGGTTAGTCTTAACAGCCCCGGTTCCCTTTACCTTCATAGCCCATAGTCGGGTGGGCTGTGTGGGGAAGCATCTAAATTTGAAAGTGGGTGCAGACAGGGGAAGGGCTACGAGCTAGTTTGACTCAATAACCGAGTTGCTTCCTCCCCTAGGAATGGAGGCTGGACCCCCTGGACCTCCTGGTCTCCCTGCAGCACCACCTGCGGGATCGGCTTCCAGGTGCGCCAGCGGTCCTGCAGCAACCCCACACCCCGGCACGGCGGTCGGGTGTGTGTGGGGCAGAACCGCGAGGAAAGGTATGTGCCTCTCCGCCTTCAGCATTGCTGTCCTCACACTTAACTGTGACTCCAGTGCAGTCAGTTTTTCTGCGGCTTCAGTTTTGGATCAAGCTTAACTTATCAGTGTCAGTATCTTCTGTTGAGCTGAATTGTCTTCCTCTTTTCCTGACATTCTTAAATTTTGACCAGATCTCCATGTTGAGAGCATTACTGGGCTGCTATGGTCCCTGAATGGTTGACTCTACTGAGCAGGTTCCAACAGCGTGGCAGTCCAGGGGCAGTGAGCACCCTGTCCCTGTCTGTACTGGGCTCTCTGGAGACTGGGCAAGGGAGTCTGCTGGAGAAAGCTTGTGTTTGTTAGAATTCAGCTACACGGATCTCAAAACTACAGTTCCATGTAGGACCTAAGGCGGTCCTGAGTCTGGATGTATTGGCCAGTGAAGTAAAATTCTCCATCAGAACTCTATTAAGCAGCTGGAGCATAGGTGAGAACATGTTCAAGGTCTCAGTTATATTTATAACTGGTACACATCCTTCTATTATCGGATACCCTCAATGAAGCCACAACGTGACCCAGAGTGGGGCATTCTTTTCCATGCGTAATTTAAGCTTTAAGCACATCATGGGGACATTTCAGTTCAGTCTTGCATTTAACAGTCTGTTGGTTTTTATAGAATCTGACATTTGATTATGGCCTCATACAATTTACAACAGTGGTATTTGACTCTTTTTCGCATATTTAAGTACATCCCTGTTTATGGTCTTTGGAGAATATCCACGTAGGTAATTTTCACATCACTTTCAGGATTCTTATTGTGCCGTACTCACATAAACTTATTGTATTGATCCCGTGGGGAAGAAAATGACTTTCAATACCTTTTAATTAAAATGTAGTAAGGCTTATATAGAGTGATATGGATTCACTGGAGCCTCATAAAATACTGTATGCAGTCATTTCTATGTCATTAATATTTATATATACAATATAATATTTATGTATTATATTTATATACAGGTTTACGGAACAGATAGTTCTCTGCTAGATATTTATTACAACTTCAAAACAACCAGACAAAATCACTCTATTTTCTTTCACTGTATTCTTAAATTACCAATTAAGATTTTTATTTGTTTCAACTGAGAGGAAAATGAAAGATGGGTTTTATGAAGCAGGGTTGGCCATTTTTGAAGTAGATCCCTCAAGATACTCTTGAGAAAGTCTGTCATTTCAGAACTAACACAAGTCGATAAGTGAGAAAACTGATGGAAGAGTGGTCTCCCTGCTATTTCTAAGCCTGGTAAAATTTAGAATTGGTTGGGAGTTTTAAATGCTGTATATTGTCAAAGAATACAGCCCACTCAGGTAAAACCACCTTCATCTGTGTGAAGCTGCCTTCAGCATCACGGCACCTCCACACACCTCACACCTGCTCTCACCTTTCCCAGGCTGAGCACACAGGAGGGGTGACACTGTTGAACTCTATGGTAAACATACAAGTTTCTGCGTCCTCAGTATCCATCCACGATTGTTCTTAAAGCTTTGTTTTCGGGAAAAAATCAGGATGGCCGGGGTGTTTGGAGGACCTACATTTAAAATGTTCTTTTTTTTTTTAACTGAAAAAATGCTTTTTGGGCTAAATGAATATTTTTTTAATGGAGGCGATTTGGATTTAAGTTATAAATGAATGGGTGGTAAGAACAGGGACTATGTAAGATTTTTTATCAAATTGAGCCCTCCCTATTGAGTAACCTTTCTAATGGCTTAGAAAGAAGTTAATGAAAACTAGAAAAAAATACCTGGTTGGTCTTCACAAGCAAATAGTTCTTAGATTTCTTTACCATTTTCTGTGGGAGGTCTTCCCACCTAAGTAATAGCATCTGTTACAGACATTTGAGAACTAAACTCAAGATTAAAGGAAATGGTCTCCATTATAAGGAATAAAGGTGTAAGCTTCCAAAATCATTAACACAATCACTTCATCCTTATTTAAACTCCATCAACCCTAAGAACTCTTAAGAGACTACAGGTGAATAAATTGATTCTTCCCCAAAACATCCCTCTGTTAAAGCCAAGATTATAGTTAGAGACATTTCATTTGAGACAAAATCTCCGGTGTGGGGAGTAATTCAATGAGAGCTTTATTGCCACAAAATCTCTTAAGTATCGTTTTTCTTAAGTAATAGATAAAGAAAATATCTGACTAATTTTTTCCTAAAAGGTATGGACACTCTGTGTACTTGCTGCTGGGTGCTTTCATAAGCCTGCTTTCTGCCAGTAGAATTTTGGATTTTCTAATGCTTATTTCATTTGTATTTTCAATGTTCCTTACAATCCAAGCTGGTACTTTACTGTGGGGCCTCTGTGGACTTCCTTGGAGTTTACTCCACTAAACCAAACTATAGCCGCAGATATTGGTGAGATGTCCCTTCTTGGCCTGGGGATCCTGCCGAGACTGTTGAGGGCCTGGCCAACACCTTATAGCTCCCTTGTGACTGAGAGGATCTATGACACACATCCTCGCTCTTGACTTCTTGAAAGGACCCTGGGTGTGATGTAGTACTACCCTGATCATTGGCTCCTTCTAAGGTTTGAACAAAAGGCTGTACAGTCACATCCTCAGCTTTTACTCCATACCAGCCATTTCTGGCACGCTCAGGAGCTATTTCTTAATTTTAGCATCTTTTGCCCTTAGGAGAGACTCAGAATTGCCCAAACTATTGGGTCCTGGTTACTTCTGTTTACTACCTCTTCCCTCATTTGTTTCTTTCTCCTACATTTAACAGTGAGCAGGAAGAAGAAAGGCCAGGCAGCACCTCCAGTACTTTGCCTGGGAATTTCCTTAACTACCATATTTTCAGATTATAAGACACACTTTTTTTAACCATGATTTTTGCTTCAAAAATGTTTTTTCTATTTTCCTCCTCTAAAACCTAGGTGTATCTTATAGTCTGGAAAATATGGTATGTAACTGCTTTACACTTACATGTTCTGGTTTCCATATAATTTCAGGAACAATTTGGGAAGCTTTCTGCTTTATATGAAAAGGCTCTTTCTTATTCTAGTGTCCTAGCTCCTAGGTTCTTTTTCCTTTTTAGCTTTTTTATTGTGAATATATATATACATAAACATATAAATACACATATACTTAGATATATATATTCATACAATTTGCCTTTTAACTCTTTTAAGTGTACAGTTCAGTGGCATTCATGGTACAACCACAGCCACTATTTCTGAAACTTTTTTATCACCCCAAACAGAAATTCTGTAACCATTAAGCAATAGCTTTTTATTTTTTCTTCCTTCCAGCCCCTGGTAACCTCTAATCTGTGTTCTGTCTCCATGAATTTGCCTATTCCAGATATTTAATATAAAGTAGAGTCACAATTTTTGCCCTGTTCTCTCTCGCTTATTTCACTGAACCTATTTTTTAAGGTTTATATATGTTGTAATATGTGTCAGAACTTCATTTTTTTAAGGATGAATAATATTTGATTGCATGGCTATACCATACTTCATTTGTTCATCAGTTCATTTGGGTTATTTTCACCTTTTCTTTTGTTTTAGATTTTATTTATTTATTTTTTAGAAAGAGAGGAAGGGAGGGAGAAAAACATCGATGTGTGAGAGAAAGGTTGCCTCTTGCACACCCTCTACCAGGGGACCTGGCCCACAACCCAGGCATGTGCCCTGACTGGGAATCAAACCAGTGACCTTTTGGTTCTTAGGCTGGCTCTCAATTCACAGCCACACCAGCCTGGGCTCCACCTTTTGTCTATTGTAAATAATGCTGCAGTGAACTCTGGCATATGAGTATCTGTTCAAGTCCCCATTTCATTTCTTTTGTGGCTTTAACTTGGAGTACAGTTGCTAGGTCATATGCTAATTCTAAGTTTAGATGTTTGAGGACTGCCAGACTGTTTTCCATAGCAGCGAAACCATTTTGCATTCCTACCAGCAATATACAAGGGTTCCGATTTTTTTTACATCCTCGCCAACAATCCTTGTTATTTACTTTACTTTTTGTCCTTTATAGCCATCCTAGTAGATATAAAGTGGTTTCTCATTGTGGTTTTGATTTGCATTTCCCTAGGGACTAATGATGTTGAGCATCTTCTCATGTGCAATTGGCCATCTGTACATCTTTTGGTGAAGAAATGTCTATTCAAGTCCTTTGCATAGTTTTGAATTGGTTGGTTTTGTTGTTCAGTCTTAGTGCATCCTATGTCCTTCCAAATCCTCAGGAGCAGCACCCACAAAGTCTAGGTTTAGATTATAACAGTCGGTTCAAGGTGATTTAGGTTTTCTGTGTCATGGTCCTCAAAGGTGTTCTTGCTTCTTCTACCCATTCCCGGGTCCAAAAGCCCCCTTCACAGTTTCAGGTATTTCTTACAGTAGTACTACACACGGAGGTACCAAAATCTGTTTCACTAGTTATCACATAGTAGTATTTCCACAAATTAAACTGCCTAAACCCCCACATGGTTGTTGGCTCATGGTTTCCGTGGGTGTGTAGCCTGGACACAATTTACATGCTCCTTTGCTTCAGGATCTCACGAGGCTGCAACCAAGGTTCAGACCATGGCTGTGGTCTCATGTGAAGCTCACCTGCAGAAGGGTCTGCTTTCCGAGTCCCATGGTTGCTGTCAGCATTCAGTTCCTGGTGCGCGGTGGGACTGAAGCTGTTAGCCAGAAGCCACCCTCACTTTCATGCCACCTGGGCCTTCCTGGCCTGACTGCTTCCTCTAAGCCAGCAAGGGAGGGCTTTCCTGAAATAAAGGCATTATGATCTTCTGTAACATAAGCATGGAAATGACAGCCTGTCATTATTGCATATTCTATTAGTTAGAATAGAACTAATAGGAACAAGTCACAGGTTCCTCCCACACTGCATGGGAGGGGACTACACAGGTGAGAATTCCAGGAAGGTGCATCAGGGGCACCAGGTTAGAGTTAAGAGTGGAAGGAATAAATGGCGGGGGCGGATTTTATATGACTTTTCTTTGCCTTCATGCGGGTGTTCACTCAATCCTTAGTGAGCTCTTTGCAAGTCATTACTTTCCCCTAGTGGGTTCTCTCAGCTTTTTCTTGGGATAACAATATTAATATTATGATGGATGCAATGCACGTACAGATCCTCTGGTGTCACAAAAACCCCGTTATTTGAGTATATCCCAGCAAAGGGACTATCACTTAGAGAGAACCAAGAAGAACATAGTTCTGACTGGGCTCTGATTGGTGCAGGCAGACATAGGTTGCAGTGAGAAGCTATTATGGATCTAATCCAAACAGAAAACAATTTACAGCACAAAGAAATATGAAAAGAAACATGATACAGTGTTGAGAATTCAGGCTATACAGGATTATGAAAGGCAGTTCTTTTCACAGAGACTAGGTTTGTGGGAAAATGGATACTTTATGGGGAAATATTGCTGGATTATTAATTAACTTTTAAATGCAAAATGGGAATGAACATTCATGGGCAAAATTAAAATCTTAATTTTTAATGCATCATGAAATGCATCTGTGGCTGTCGATGATTTAAGACACTAGAGATCTTAGAGGGCCCATAAAATTTCAAACTGTTTAGCTTGTTATTTAGTAAAAGCCAGTGCCATGCCGAGGACTAGAGTAATGAGGCTTTACCAGCTGGCCCATTGTGTAGCTCTCTGACACATATTAATACAAATCCTTGAACAAACAGACCTTCCAGGGTAACAAATTTCTAATTTCCACTTTTGTTCGTGAGCAAGAAAGTCTAGTTTAGCAAGAGATGCCTCTCTTAGGAGCATGTTAATTTGGGTGGGAGAGTCAGGGGCCAGAAGAACCCATCTCCTCTGAAATTACAAAGAATCAGAGTTAGGGGCTTGCAAGGGCTTTGCCTCTGATCAGACTATGACTGGATTTGTGAGTAAAAGCCCAGACATAAAGGGACAGAGAGAGCCTACAAATTTCTGTGTTCCTTCTGACCTCCTTTCCAGCCACTGACATATTTAGAAAACCATGGTGTAGACTTTTTTCCCAGGGAACCACTGTAGAGGGAAACAGAGAAAGAAAAGGGAAGGCACGTTGTGGGAGATGTTAAAATGCTGCTAGATATGGAACTGATTAACAGCGGTTGAAGTTCTATGCTTCATGCAGTTTTCAGGTTTTCCTGAAGTTTTTTTTAGCTCTGATAACAGGCAGGGAGTTTTCCAAGGTGGCCTGCTCCAGGCAAATGTGAGAAAAGATTTTGTGCACTGTGATTTATTTTGCTATGGGGAAAATGGTAGCTCACGCACTGTGCTTCTTATTAGAAGTCACATGTCTTATATTTCCTTTGTTCCCCCTCCTCCTTTATTGTTTGTGTTTCGGAAAGCTGAAATTAGGGCCAAGGCCCCCAGAATGTCCATCCCTTTTAAATGTCAGTGGACAGGCTTGGAAACAGGAGTTGGTCTTCTACTTCTCGTGATACCCACAGTGAGAGAAGCTGCACGTGGAGATTTTAGAACATCTGAGAGTTCTGATGTTCTAAGTGTTCTTCACTTCCTGCTTCCAAACATGTTCTTAAAATAAATGGCAGTTTTCTCTTGAAACTGTCTGGCACATCCTGTGCGTGTGTCGTCTCTTCCCTGGTGTTCCTCTCAGGGTTGTAAACATCTGTGACAGGGACGCACTCTCTGTACTGCCCTGTGCATCGTGCCTGCAGGGTCGAGTGATTACTAATTGTGATGACATCAGAGGTTGCTGACTTAGCCTCGTAAGCAGGACCCTCTGCCTCCTGTTTCTAAAGGCAGATGGACTGCTGCTCGGGGACGGAGACAGAGACATTGGGGACAGAGACAGAGACATCAGGGAGAGAGACAGAGACATCGGGGACAGAGACAGAGACGTCAGGGACAGAGACAGAGACGTCTTACATCTTGTCTTCTCTAGAAACAAATTTGTGTTTAGTGGATGGATTGTTGTGCTTGAATAGTCCGTTGATTGCCAGGTGTGTCTCCCTGGGTTTGGCTTTCAGGGTAGCCTCTTCCTCTCCATGAGCTGTAACCTGTAGAATACCAGGCTGTTTTTGTTTTGTTTTGTTTATTTGTTTCCCTAACTTCATTTCACTTGTACTATGAATAAAATGAGGAGAAGTTTGACTCACATATAGCTAAGAAAGTCCTTGTATATTTGGCTAAAAACTGGCAATATGAATATATGTGTAAAAGTACATTCATTCACAGAAATAGGACTAGTATTTGTAAATAGTAATTCACTTTTTTTTAGGTAACTGGTAGTCATTTAAATTAAGGTTGGACATCATTCTGGGAGTCTGCAAGTAAAATTTAGAATACAATCACCTAAGCAGCATATGGTGTGAACCTTTATGCTAAAATCAGGCTTTTACATTTCTTTAATTTATATTAATAAGTTATAAACCTTATTTTGATTTATGAATGAAAAATGAAATTCCAATACACTTCTTCTGACTTTGTATTATTCATAACCTGCACTGTCTTTTAATGTTCATGTTTAGAAGATGAATGCCCTACCTAGGTGTTTTCTGTGTTCTCATTGTTGGGTGTCTATTTGAAGGGTTTTTTGTTTGTTTCTCCTTTAATTGGCTGCACAGGAAGATCCATTCTGCATTGTGAGTTTAGCATTTTCTTCATTGTCTCCCGTGCATCCCATTGTCTGTGCACACACAGCATGGCCAGCGCCACATCTGCCTCCTTTACTGAGCAACCACTTCCGGTACAAACGCCACCCCCACGCCGAGCATGCCCATGTGTCCGACATCTGGTGCAGGGTCGGAGCCTGGAAGGTCTGGGTCTCGCATTGCACTAAGCAGTTTCCTTTTCCTCTTGGTTTCCTCCTTACAGATACTGCAATGAGCATCTGCTGTGCCCCCCACACATGTTCTGGACAGGCTGGGGTCCTTGGGAGCGGTGCACAGCCCAGTGCGGGGGCGGCATTCAAGCTCGCCGCAGGACTTGTGAGAACGGGCCCGACTGTGTGGGCTGCAATGTGGTGAGTAGAGTCCTTTGCATCCTCAACCCACCCCTGGAGCTGGGAGGGCAGAGTCAGCACACGCTAGATGTTTTCATGCCAAACTTCCCTGAACATACAAGATACATGGTAAATACTAAGTGCCCCACAAACACTAAATGCTCTGCGAACACTCCGCACTCTGCGAAGACTAGGTGCTCTGTGAACGTGAGATTTCTGCACACACCAGATGCTCTACCAACACATGTGGAAACATGAGCCACACTGCATACACCAAGTCACCCGTGCACATTACATGCTCTGTAGGTTCTAATGCTTGGTAAACATGACATGACGAGCCAGTGGAGGCTTTATATACACAGAAGGTCTGCCGCCACTCGGTGCTCTCACACACTAGGTGTTCTGCAAACATTAGATTCTCAGTAGACACTAGATGTTCTGTAAACATTAAATGCTCTGTAAACGTGACACATCTACACGCTAGGTGCTTTGCATGCACTAGATGCTGTGAATCAAACAGGTTTCCCCGATTAATGAGAATGTTTGCCGGAAATATTGGACATTCAGGGTATCCTGGAAGCTTCTGGAATTAAATATTCACATGTGGAATAGGCCACCCTCGTAGATTTTTAGTTCCCATTTCTGAGCTGTGACAACTCAGCCTGCCTAACTCCAGTCAGTGTATTTGGTTTAGGGAAATGGGATGAGGTCTCTACTCTGAGCTCACACGGAGACATGGATCGCAGGATGGACCCGAGACACTGAGGAGTGAGAAACTCTATGGGGTCATTATCAGATCACACTGATGCCAGTTCAGAGGAAATAAAAGACAACTTAATGGTTCTGTTTTTCCTCTGCCTTAGCAAGTCACATTTCTTTTAGCACTTTGTATCCTCAAATAAAATTGCACTTGTGTGAGCACCTTCCCAAAGGCCCGTTGCAGCTCCCCCTGTGCCATCTGTAGGCTGACTGGGCCCTGACTGCTGCTGGGCTGGCACCATAGAGTGGATGCAGAGCTGGGGGGGATCTCGTGGGGACGAAGTTCAGTGTGAAATGGTCCGGGTTGGTGTCCCTGTGTGCTGATCTTTCCACTTGGTCATTGCAGCCTGTTGATCCCTTAGTTGGTGAGGCTGAGTGATGTTTCATGCTGCCGTAAAGCTTGTTTTTGTGAGAAGCAAAAACCATGCACCCCAGACAGCCTTGGGAAATTCAGAGAGAGGAAATGGGTTATGAGATGCTTTGCCAGATATTACTCCGACCCAAGGAGACCTCTGTTACTGGGATTTACAATTAGATGTTTTTCCCCCTTTGCACTGGTAGATATTGCAGTCACTTTAATGGAAGCTATTACTGATTATAGAGGCATTTCTTTCCAGGCCGGCCTGAATTAAATTTCAACCATGAAAAATCTTATTGTCTTATTTGCAATGATATGTTTATTGATATTTCCGATGCTGAGTTTTAAAATCATTTATTAAAACATGAAGGGTAAATCTGTGAACATTCTCTTGTTCTGGGAAAACAATTCAAATGGTCTTTGCTGAAATATATCACTTTCTGCTCCCAGAGGCTCCGCGTCTGAGCCCGGGACCTTCGTGCCCATACGAGGCCCTGGCCTGTCTCCTGGGAGGCCATTGGGTTGATGCCCTGAGTCTCTCTCACACTTTAACTTTGCGATTTTAAAAACTCAGAAAACATTTCAAATCATTCATATTCTCATTCAAATTTACTTTAATAATTATACTTAAAATCACTTTAATGAAAGAAAAATCATATTCAGGAAAGTATAGCATTATCTTCAATCTAGTCACAGGTTTGTGTGTGCATACACATGTGAGATACACCTGACTACAATGTAAAAATTGAATGTATTTATAAGAGGTTAATTTATTTATTGCTTTTTCAGTATTCAAGTTCACAGAATTATGGTGCATGAAACATATATGACATAGTTTTCAAACCCAGAGAAATGTCATACAGGCCTTCAATGAGCCTGATGTCTGTTCTTCGTATTACAGGTTGTTTTCATCATTCATTTACTTACTTATTTATTGTGTTTCCCACCAAAGTGGATCTGTTGGCTGGGTGCTTCCAGGAAGGTGTTACTGTGGCACAATGGAGCGATCTACTCTTTAATGGTAGAAGCACAACCTTTATTTTCCTCCCCACGTGGCTTTTCCTGTGTATCCCAGTGTCTGTCTGCTCTGAATGCCAGCCCACGCCCACTGGGGAACATGAGCAGGAGGAGGGAAGGCCTTGGTGTTTTCGAATTACTTAGAAAGTGTACATTATCAACTAAATTTCTAAGAAGTTTATTTAAAAATAAAAGCTATTTAAAGTAACATCTAGATCTTCATATTCATATATAGCTGCGATTTATAAATTTTTGGCCACAAAGTATGCTTGTTTTTAGTGGAGGGGTTTTATCAGGATTGTAGCTCTAAGTATAGGTAATTTACTGATCTTTGGAGTCGTGACGTTAATTATCAGCTTGTCAATATCTCACCGGATGACAAGTTGGATGATATTTCAGACTGTCAGTCTCCTCCTCTGAGGAGGGGGTGACAGTCCCTTCCCCCCATAACTGGGGCTATGTGTCGTATTTGCTGATGGCATGAGGCTCTGGTAGAAGGTCTCATCTTTCCAGCCTTTCCCAGTGAGTTCCCCTTCCCACTCACATTTCTTTAATCGTTATTCCTGAGCTTCAGCTGCTTCTCTGAGCTCAGGCTTATTAAAAGTGACAATATGCTAATGAATGTTATTTATACAGTAAAGGACATGCTTATGGAAAGTATAAGAACTTGAATTTCTTGAGTACTACAGCAGTATGAACAGTATATAGAAGACATGTGAATCTTTCCTTGTTCCAACATTTTAAAACAAATTGTACAGAAAAATTTTCCAAGTTTCACCTATGGAATTTGTACATCCTGGTTTTGAATACACTTCCAAGCCTTGACTTAAATCTCAGAAAGAGGTTCGGTTCAGACAGTTAAGGGCCCTCAGTGAGAGCCATCAGTTTTTTTCTGCGAAACCCTGCTCTTAAAATGCCAAACATTGATAGCTCCTTACGGACCAGTTTCAGGGCTTTTGGATAAATATGCAGAAGTGAGCTTGCTGGTTCCTATGGTAGTTCCATTTTTAATTTCTGGAGGCACTTTCATACTCTTTTCCATAGTGGCTGCACCATTTTGTACTATTGGTATCAACACCATTTCAGGGAGGAAAAGTTCTATACTTGAGTAATAGCGATAAAGATAATGGATATTTTATAATTTATCATATTAAAATTACTTTTAAGTTAACAAAATATCAATATTTTATTACCACCTTATATTAACTATAAATTATTATTTTATGTTATATTTGGCATATTCATGTTTTATTTTTAACTTTAAGTAATATCCAGTAAACATAATGATAATTATTTAAATCAAGTCTTAAATATCCTGACACTGAATAGTATCAAATGAAATTATAATGAAATATACCTTAATTATTATTTAGGCATGTTACCTCATGTTATCATGTTTCAGTTTAGACTTAAATCCTGTGTTACATAACAAAATAATTAACTTTTATTGAGCACCTACTTTATGCCATACACTGCACAAGGAGCAATTAAAATGTATTGTGTTTATTCTTCCTCCACCCCTGCTAGGCAGGGAAAACATTGGCATTATCACTTCTACGTGGAGATGAGGAAACTCAGCTTGAGAAAGAAGGGCAAACTTGGCCAGTTGCAGGTTGTCCGTGGGGGCTAGGCCAGCCTTTGAGAACTGGATCTCTGGGCACAAGTAGAATTTAGTGACAGGACTTTGTTTGCATAACTTTGTTCCTCAGTGTTAAGTAATAAGTGGTAGGTCTTTGTAGTATTCTTTTCTTATTTAGGACTAAGTGTTTCTTAAAAGAAAGGAGCTTTTTTTGTCTTTGGATAACAGTTCTCTCATTCATTGGCACCCTTGATTTTCATAATATTGTGATCATATCCCCTCAGCCAACCATGAGAGTACCGTGAAGAGATTATTATGAGCATGGAAATTAATTGGATATGAACTCATAACACATTTAATTCAATGTTTAGCCTGAAAATTACAACATATGAAAGGAAAAAAGATAAAATAGTATGCTATATAAATAGAATTGCTTCTGAAATAAATGTAGCTAAAGATTTTCTCAAAGGCGTAGCTGATATGTGAAAGAATAGAGCTAAAGTCAGCATCAGATGTAGCAAAGATAATTCCAAAACAGAAATAGATTCAATATTGCCAGTCCTGTATTTATTACTGAAATTTCACACGCGATGGAAAACCATTGATGAAAAGCTATGATACAGGATATCAGCGGGGAGGATAGGAGAGATAACTAATTCCTAAAGAAGAACTGGACCACAGAAGGCCTGGCAAGGTCAAGGGGAAAGACATTAAAGTCAATACACATTGTCAGAGGGATTCTGTGGAGGTTGATCAGAATTGATACAACAAACTAAAAATTGTTTGTGTCACTATGTACAAATTGAGGGACAAGTGAGACCTGACAATCCAAAGTTTAAATATGTTAAGATGTAAGACAATAATGACAGTATTACAAAAGTACCTCATTTTTATGTAGGACATTGGAGTTTGCAGAATATTTTGGAAATGTCACCAAATACATTCCTCATTATCCAAGAGATAACCAGGGCCCAGAGAAAACTAGTTACATACCTAGAACCTGGCAGCTGGCAGAGGAAGACCCCAATATCCAGGTCTGTTCCCCCTAAGGTCCTTAGCGGTCCAGGGTTCTGTAGCTTCTTCAGAAAATAACTGGGGCAAGAACTTTGGGATTAGCTGGCAGGAGCTAATATCCCATGCCCTCAAAGCTAGATGGATTCAAAGAGTAGTTATTAGAAAGACTCATTTCCTTTTCTCCTAAATTGATAAAGTTATTTCTGGTGCCCCCTTTATTATTTTGACTACTACTCTATTTTTAAGGAAATCACAGCCTCTTGCATTGACACCTACTTATCTTTAAATGGTTTGGCTGGAAGAAATGAAAGTTTTAAACCTGAACCAGTACCACATTTTGCCATGTATAATGTGCAATTTTTTGCCCAAATTTTTGAGAGGGAAACAAGGATGCACATTAGACGTGGGTAGTACCTGAAATACCTTGTATCTGTTCTTGTGTTTTGTAATTATTTGTTACATAAAATTTCTTGTAGCATATTTTCAAAAATAAATGCCAAAATTTTTAATAATATGAAAGACAAGTATCTAAATATAAATAAATAAATAAATAAATAATAGACAAACAATTAAATAAATTGAATTAAAAATTTAAAGCAAAAGCTTTTTTCCCCCTGAAAGTTTGAGCCAAAAACTTGGGGGCTCATTATGCACAGCAAAATACAACAGCCTTTACATTGGCTGCATGCTACTTGTGGTTGGTTGTTCATTTCCTTTGTTCTCATATTTACTGTTGCATCAGTTCCAGACAGTGATTTTCTCTAGATCCATGCTCCTGCTGTGGAGGATGGATGCATTGTTAATGAGCGGCTACATGGAAAGTTCTCTACTTGTTTACTGACTTTCATTTCCTTTGTACAATATAAGCCCAGCCTATACTAGACTATAGGCACTCGAACACTGCCAGTTTCTCACGAAGTTATGTGTTAAAGTGTCATGATTTCCCTTTGGGCCAAGCTCCACTTCTTTGTGTTTATTTGTTGCCCTAGACAATACCCTAACAGCTCAGTCACAGATGCTGGCCTCTTGCCCAGGCTCCTTGGATGGGCTACTTCTTGAGGTGTATACGTTCTCTTTTCCTTCCTGGCTATAGAAGCTGCCTCTCAAATACCACTTCACAACTGATACTGAAGGCATGCCATTGAAGGCTTAACCATTATATCTATTGGAAATTATCTAAAATGTTCCTGTGATCCATTGCTGGGAAAGCTCAACAAATGACCTTCACAGTATGAAATTTGTACTACACTATGCTTCTAAAACGCATTCAATTAAATTTTATCAACTAAATTTTCTTCAACTAAATTTTAAAGAGAGTATTAGAATACTCTGTCCAGCAAAGCCATCATTTAGAATGGAAGGGCAGATAAAAAGCTTCTCACCCAAGTTAAAGCTAAAGGAGCTTATCATCACCAGGCCTTTGTCAAATGAAATGTTAAAGGGACTTACTTAAGAAAAAGAAGAAGATAAAGACTGGGAAAATTAAAATAACAACAAACTCACAACTTTTAACAACTGAATCTAAAAAATAAACAAAAACGAACTAAGCAAACAACTAGAACAGAAATAGAACCACAGAAATGAAGATCGCGTGGAGTGTTATCAGTGGGGAGGGGGTAAAGAGAGAATGAAGGAAAAGACACTGGTATTAAAAAGCATAATTGGTAGGTACAAAATAGACAGGAGGATGTAAGTAAAGTACAGGAAATGCAGGAGCCACAGATGTTCTGTGCATGACCCGTGGACATGGATTAAGTCGGGGGCAGGGATTGCTGGAGGGAAGGGGAGTACTGGGCAGAGGGCAGCTAAGGGAGAAGATTGGGACAACTGTAATAGTATAATAAATAAAATGTACTTAAAAATAAAAGAAGCTTGAGTATTTTGGAAAACTTAGTATCAGTTCAGAAGATCAAGGGATACAGTGGGTAGCCACAAAAGTATAGGTTTTCTGAAATTTAGCAGCGGAAGTTCAGTGATCAAGTTTAAGAATGATGCATGATGCAGAGGGAGCGAAAAGGAAAGTGATGGATCACAGGAATTACTCCGTCAAAAGTCTGTCTCTGAAACACATAAATTATCAGCTGCAATCTCCAACACTGCCATTGATAGGGAGGACTAGAGCATTTCACAGAAATGTTTTATTTATAGAGTTGGAAGAGTTGCACAGATTTCTGTGGCTCTACACAAAATCAGGCTTCTTTCTGCCTATAAGACTTTAAATACAGTATCTTTGTAATTAATTGAAAGGAGAAACTTACATGAATAGAGATTTTCTTTGGTAAAAGTGGCTTCTAAGATGCACAAAGAGATTTTATTCCTTTATAGTTTATCAATAATTTCCATGATAAAGCTTTTCCTATACCTGGCACTAGAACACCTAACTACGTAGGGAAACACAGTCACAGCCGTCTCCTTTATAGTAATTTGTACTAAATGGCCACATATTCATGACATGAATACACTGTATCCACAGAACATACTGATTTTTTAAAAAGTGTAACAAATACTAAGCTGTCATTATTTAAAACAGGGAACTCTACATCTCTGTATTAAATGATGTCAGATTTTTAACTACCACAACCTTAAATAATTAAAAATGGCTTTCTAAATTTGAAGCCTTAGAAGACATTCCTCCAAACACAATCAGGGAATATTCTCCTCCAAATGCGTCTTCCATCTTTGATTGTAGCCCTGCCAACACTTAGGGCTAATCATGGAGTTTTCATAGACAACGCTCCTGGAGTTGTCCTCTAGTCGATTTTGATGTCCCTGCTAAATTGGGTACTTATTTTGGTCAGTTTCTGTAACTCACCTTGTCTATTTCTAGTTGAACTGGGCACTTGCCACTTCAACTAAAGAGAAGACTCTCTTAGTTTTTAAAAGGTGATTTGGTTATCCTACTGAATTCGCTTTGACATGATGTGCTGAGATGCTCTCCCTCTCACTAGAAGACAAGGACTTCCTGTCCCAGGGGTGGGGAGTGAGCTGGCAGAATCAAGATTGGGCTCTTGCATTGGTTTACATCTTTGGGTACTTCTATCTCCCGTTCAATTTTTAAAAATAGTAATCCAGTCCAGCACCTCACTGCACAGGCTGGCATTATGTCTTCAGGAGGCATTTTCATGCATTATAGCAGCTTGGGCTGTGATTGCAGGAGAACATGCTGCCCACTGGGCCACCCCAGTCAGAGACCTGTGGCTCTCCTCTGGCAGTAACTCCGCTCAGCCAACTTGCAGGGAAGGCGGAGAGGGGGGCAGAGGTGTGACCCACTGCAGGGTCATGTTGGAGAGGCCAGTGTTGCATCAGCTTTAAAACCTTCTCTGAAATCAAGTAAATGAACAAGCAAACAAAAGACTTTTCTCTGAGGACAGCTTTGTCATTTACTGGATTGTCCTATAAATGGTCCTTCCTGTGGTATGGTTTACTCAGGCTTGCAAGATCTGCATGCATCACAGTCTGCAGTGATGTTTGACTAGTCACACTGGTGGAGCCAGAATCTGAGCATCTTGATTTTTTACCCATACCATTCTGTCACTGTTCAGTAAGTATTAAGCCTCTAGCCCCTGATGGGCTTTGTGGATAGCAGGGTGAAGAAGGGAATCACAGTCCCTACTTGGAACTTAGGACAGAGTCCTCACTTGAGCTTAAAACAAAATGGCCTGCGTATGAGTTTGTTCGGCACCTTATTTTTATTTGTGGCACTCTTGTTCACAATATACTTTAATCTCGGTTTCCACTTAGCAAGGCTGGAACATGTGGTAGAGCTCATTCCCACGTAGACAAGTGCAGCCGCAGGATTTTCAAAAGAGTTTTGATCACCTTATACTTGTCATTTGGTTTGGCTCAGGGCAGGCAGTTCTTCCTTTTGGAGAGAAAATCTGTGTTTAATTACATCAATGATATGTTTTAATTGTACTTAAGATTTGCATTTCACATTTTATTATTTCATCTGAGCACTTCCAATGGAATTATTGAACATGTATAATTTCAGTTGTTAAAGCAATTCACACACACAATAGTTTTCAAAGCAACTTGTAATTAAGAAGGAAGTGACAGATGTTAGAGTGTGAAAAAATGGTTTGAAAACATTGACTGTTTTCACAGACACCATCATTTCTTTCTTCTCAAGTGTTACCCTTTAGTAATTTTAGAATTTTCTAAGAACTTTAGCCTCCTTCAGACCTCTTCTGTGTGACTGACTACAAGAGAGAAAATAAGAAGCTGGTGCTACATTTAGATGTTACTGTCTTTCTAAACCAACACACAATGCTATATTTAGAAGCCTTCCGCATTTGTCAGAAAAGAATAGAAGTCTAATTATTTTGCTTGGTGGTCCAATGATGAGCCACAAGGCAGGCATTTTTAGAGCAGTTGTCTCTTCATTTCACTCCAATGCATGTTTTTTTCCTAGATCTCTTTGACTGGCAGAATCTTCTGAGGTTCTGGTTTGAAAGAAATAGTTGCAATAAAGACCCTTAAAGATGGAATTGGCTCATACCATGTCACATTCTTGCATTATTATATAAGCCATGCTGCCTGAGAAGTAACATCTCATACACTCCTCTCTGGCATCTTGGTTCTTTCCTGAGGTGAACATTTCCCCCATCTGTTCCAGTCCATCCTAGTCCTGTGAAATTTCCCAGTTCGAGACAAGTAGAAAGCAGTCCTCCAAGGAATTCTAGTGTCGGCATGTGGGAGAAAAAAAGGGCAGTGGTTGAAAGAAGGAAGCCATGGAATCTACTTATGAAATGATGCAGGCTCTGCATTTGAAACCAGAAGCACATGAACCGTAGCCTCTCAAAAGAGAGTGAGGCAGGAATAGAAGTGCAACCAGACAGAATCCAGGCCTTAGGAACTTCTGATGTTCTCCAGGCAGTTTTCCTTTTGACTCTTATTTAATTGATTTCTTTCTCTTATCTTCTTGCAACTGCTAAAACCACTTGATAAGAAGGCCCCGACATTTGACAGTGAAGGGGAGGAAAGAACTGTGCCTGTTATGCGTCGTCTTGGAGAATTAATTTGTCTAGTGTTTGGTGTGATCTCGTATGGTATTGTTAATTTCTAAATAGTTTTACATATGGAGAAAAGAGCATTCTCTATTACTTTGGTTACTGATCTGTGTCTGTCATTCTATTCTTTATAGAATTTTCAGAGCTTTTCATCTGTGTATGTAGAGAAGCAAAAATATGAAATACCTATTGTGTATACAGAACTGACCTAGGTGCTATGGAAGATATACAGGGACAGGCAGTGAAACTCCTAACCTCAAGGACATAACTTTCTAGCTTAAGAGAAAAAGTATAAATCAGATAGCTGGAATATAAGGACGAAGCTAGGAATACCAATGGATCAATTAAGAGAAAGCAATGAGGGAGAGTTTATCTCTGGCTGGATGGGTCAAGGGTCAAGGTCACCCACATGGTATGTCCAGGATTTGGCCAGATTGAGATGGAGTGGGAGATTCACTATGAAAGGAACATGAGTGAAGAGGAAGGATCAGAGGATGTGGGGTACACACTGGGAGCCCTAATTAGCATCATTTGGGTGACGTGAGGATGTGTAAAGTTATGTGGCCAGACACAGACTTGGAATGTAAGTTGTTTCTGTTCTAAAGGTCTTGAATACCAGGCTGCATGATGCAGCCAGTCATTTAGCTCTCATTGCAATTGCAGTTACGTAGTTATAGGGACACTAACTTTCTTGGGTAATATTTCCACGGTACAACTTTATCCATGATTTCAAACATGTAAACTACCTCGTGTTTTTAATTATTTTTCCCTTTCAGTGAAAAAAATCATGTTGATTTTACAATCTAAAGGATGCTATGCAATATATAGAAAACCCTAAAGACTCCTCCAAAAACTATTGGAAACAATAAACACACAGAGTCAAGTTGCAGGCCACAAAATCAAAGGTCAAAAATCCACTGCATTCCTATACATTGTACTAATAATGAAATTTCAGAAAAAGAAATGAGAAAAATTGTTTTGCAATTGCAACAAGAAGAATAAAATACCTAAGAATGAATTTAATAATGGATCTGAAGGACCTATATACTGAAAACTTCAAAGCATTATTAAAAGAAATTGAAAGAGACAATGAAATGAAAAGATATTCTATGGTCATGGATTGGAAAAGTTAACATGTTGATATTACCCAATATGTTAAAATGTTCATATTACTCAAAGCAATATACAGATTTAATACAATTCCCATAAAAATCCCAATGTCATTTTTCATAGAAATAGGACAGAAAGTAAGATTTGTATGAGACCATAAAAGACCCTGAATAGCCAAAGCAGTCTTAAGGAAAAAGAATAAAACCTGAGGTTTCACACTACCTGACTTAAAATTATACTACAGAACCATGATAATCAAAACAGCATGGTATTGGCAGAAAAACAGACACACAGACCAATGAAACAGAATTGAGAGCCCAGAAATAATACCACATGTGTATGGGCAAATAATTTTTGATTATTCTGGCAGAATTTTCTGGCAGAAGCCAGAAACACACAATGGAGAAAAGAAAGCCTCATTAATAAGTGGTGCTGGGAAAATTGGAAAGCTACATGCAAAAGAATGAAACTAGATTAGTTTATTACCCATGGCCAAAAATTAATTCAAAATGGATCAAAGACCTAAATATAAGATCTGAAACAATAAATTACATGGAAGAAAGCATAGATGCTAAACTTACTGATTTGACTCCAAAGGCAAGGGAAGTAACTGCAAAAATAAATCAGTAGAACTATATTAAACTAAAAATCTTGTGCACAGCAAAAGAAACCACCAACAAAACAAAAAAGCAATAGAATGAATGAGAGGTGATATTTGCAAACAATAGCTCTGACTAGAGGTTAATATCCAAAATATATAAAGAACTCATACAACTTAACACCAGTCAAACAAACAGTGCAATTGAAAAATGGGCAGAGGACCTGAATAGACACTTGCCCCCAAGAAGACACACAAATGGCCAACAGATACATGAAAATGCTCTACTCCTCTAGATACCAGGGAAATGCAAATCAAAACTACAGTGAGATACCACCTCATACATGTTAGAAAGGCTGTTATCAACAAGACAAGTGATAAGTGTTGGAGGGGTTATAGAGAGAAAAAAGTTCTAATTCAGTGCTGGTGGAAAGGTAAACTGGTACAGCCACTATGGAAAACAGTACAGAGGTTCCTCAAAAAATTAACAATAGAGTTACCATGACCCAGCAATTCCTTTTCTGGGTATGCCTGAAACATGGAAAGCATTTATTCACTAATATATATGCACCCCTATATTCATTGCAGCATTATGCATGGCAGCCAAGACATGGAAACAACCAAAGTGTCCTTTGATAGATTATTGGATGAAGATGAGGTACATGTATGCAATGGAATACTACTTAGCCATGAGAAAAGATGGAATACTGCCATTTGCAACAACATGAATAAATCTTGAGAACATTATACTAACTGAAATAGATCAGTCAGAAAGAGCTAAGAACCATGTGATTTCCCCCATATGTGGGGTATAAACTGAAACTCATAGACACAGGCAACAGCGTGGTGGTTATCAGAGAGAAGGGGAAAGGTGTGTGGTGGGTAGCAAAAAGTAAAAGGGGCCAAATATGCAGATCATGTGTCATGGAAGTGTAAGTTTGAAACCTATATAGTCTTATTAACCAATGTCACTCCAATAAACTTAAAAATAAATAAAAATAAAGGCAACTGTCTAATTATAACTATATTCATGGTGCTATGCATGCAAATCTGTCTGAGTGACCCTTCAACTTTAGTAGGGGCTCCTAAACCTAAAAACCTTAAATTTAAGGTCAATCTTGCCCCAAAACATGTTATATGAACTTGAATTTAGCCCTGTTTCAAAAAGGAAACTTCCATCACACTAATAAGATATGCCTTAATTTGTTTTTAATCTTATTAATACCAAAAAATAAGATGTAGTAAGATGTTAAAGCCAGGGACAGTATTTTATGAATGACTGTATCCACAACACAAAGCAGAGTGTATAGGGAATAAATGAATATAATTATTACACGTACACATTAATCTTTTTTTGATATTTTGTAAAAATATTGCCAACATGTTTCCAAACAAAGTGATTATTTTTGTGAGTAGATTGTTCTTGTCCCTCTTTGGTTCTTTTTTATGGTCTCGTATCCTGGAACATATGTTGTGGTTCCTCCTTCACAAAGATTAACACCCTGACTGAGCTGCCATTTAATTTTTTTTCTGTGATATTTACTTATGAACATTTTATTTTTTGCTCAAATTGTTAAATTATTTAAAATTCCTTCTAATGGGCCATATATGTCTGCTCCAACTGAATCAAATTTAGCACAGAAAACCAGTAGAGCTGCAGTAACGGTGTATGAAACTCATTAAAATTGCTTTTGTTATTATAGTTGGCAGTGACCTTCCCAGACCTTATCAGGACCCCATAAGCAAGACTTAAGTACATATAGCTAATGCAGAGCACCTCATTAGAAAAGAAAATCTGACTTTCGTATTTTAGTGTGGCAGGGATTCCAATATTTGACCTCCCTTTTGTAAATAATTCCAATGGCCCTGAGCCCTTTCCGGCCCAAATGCCCCATGTTAATCAAAGGCTGTCTTATTTCCCTTGGTGCAGTCCACGTGCACCAGCCCGAGAACAGTCCAGCTCTGCTCCCTCAACAAACAGGTCTTAAACAAGCATGAGTGCGGGCCCCAGCTTGGCCTGTGGGCTGGATGGAGTGTGAGTCTGATTACACTGCTGTCTTGCACCTTAGAAACCTCTCAGCTGGGAAAGAGAAAGAATATTAACAACTAAGTAACATCAATTCTAGGTCAAAAGTGCCACATTAAATACCAGCTACAGTTGTCCAGAGGATGGAAGGGGCTAAGCTTGTAGCTTTAACGCCCCTGTACATGGCATGGGTTTCTCTGGGTAATCCCCATGTCACCATCTTAGAAGAAGTCACTTGGGTGTTTGGGGGGTTTCTGAGACCTAGGTAGACCAGTGGTCAATGGGACTTTGAATATCATTGGTGTCCCCAATAGTTCGCTTTTACAAAAGAGGGTCCGGCACTGGAATTTGCTGAGAATCTGGTGTTTCCCTGGGAGTGTGTGTGGGGGTGGCTGACCTCTGGCCCTGAGACTCTGAGAACGGCCCCCTAGGTACACTGAGGCACCCTCATTGTCTTCTGGACAGCGTAGGGATTTGTCTGTGGACCTCCAGCACACTTGCCCTGTTTCCCATGCACTGTGACTCTCATTGGCACCCAGGGTCCTGTAGCCTGCTCATCCATTAAACTGGAAATGTCCATGTTCTGACCATTGGCACTGATGCTCTGGTTTGTAAACCACAATTCCTGGGGCTATTAGGAAGATGCAAAGCTCTGTGTGCTTTTGTGGAAAGACTTGGCAGGGTTTTCTTGGGTCCACACATTTTATATGACCTTCTTGGGGCTTTGCAAGCCCTGTCACTGCCACATTTGTGTCCTCAGAGCCCATAGGTCATATTATTGCTAGATATGCCCCATGAGTCATGGAATAAGAGGGTTCTAGCCACGGGGAACTATTTTGTCCTGAATCAAATTGTTAATGTTTAAAATTCTGGCTCTGGACTTCTACCTTTAACCTGTATCTTTGCAAGAAAAAATATAGTTAATGGAAGTGATAATGTTTTTCTCAGTAGACATTGTGTACCTTGTTTCTAAGCAGGATTTGCAACTTCCTTTTTGTTGCTTTTATGCTGATATTTGTATAGAAGTGGCCTCTGAGTAGGTGTGGCTATGAGTTTATTATAGAATTACTGGGGTTTACCTAGTTACCTGAAAGGAATCTGAATTTACTTTCACACAAGTACTGAAGTTAAAAATATGTTTTCCACACAGTTACAATTGGACAAGTATTCAAAAGAAAGTGTTATCATCCTTGAACTTTGTGGACATTTTATTTACATCTCTGAGGAGGACATGTAATTTGCTTGGCACAGTTCTAAACTATGAATGTTGTCCTTCTAACTGTCAGGGTGAAATGAAATCATTGGTGAGCCTGAAGTTGGAGAAAGCTGGGTGAAGCTTTTCCACCGAGAGGGGAGGTGCCACAGCGACGTGGGGACACTGGACAGGGGGCAGCCTGGGATTTTAGCTCCCAGGTATGCGTGCTCTGTCCAGGTGGCTCATCACTGCATCCTTAGCAGCTTCTCAGTGACTGGCAGGGAGTGGTGCTAACTGAACAACATGAAATGTATTAGCAGCCTTCAAATGAAGAGGGAACTGTCACAAATTTGGGACAGCTGTAGAGATCAAACATTCTCTCAGGAAGTCCCCAAGTAATCATCATCGTATTTGAAATAACATGTGCAGAGAAGGGTCAGTTCAACATTTTAAGTTTTGTTTGTATCTGTCTCATTCAGACATTTGGGTGCCTTTTCTCATGGTCCCCTTTTGCCTAGGGGACAGGTATCAGAAGTTAGAGCCAGTTAGAACAGCAGGGGTTCTGAGCAGTAGACAGAGAGGGACATTCGTTGTAAAGTGAGGACTAATGCAGCAAGTTCTCCCAAGCTGGTATGTCCAGTGGTTGAGTTGTGTGGTGGACGATGTTGCCCCTGAGTGTTAGAAATGGTTAAGATCCAGGAGCACTGCTGACCTGTAAGGCGCTGTTGTGTGAATCTGAGCAGACTCCCTTCTGGTGGTGACAATGCTACAGGCTCCGGCCTTGGCAGACCACCCACGTTTTCACGCATAGAACAGCTGCCTCGTGTGGAGGCTCACGGTTTAGGGGAAGAACAGGCTGAATAACAGCCTTCACACAGCCCCACTGCCAGGGCCTGCTTTTGTGCCGTGCCTGTATCGTGCAGCCTTGTGCAGTGTTAATTCATCGGGGTTTAAGTACAAGTGAAAGTTATGCACAATAGTTACATTTCACTTATGTTGTTTTGTTCATATTCATAATATGGCATTTATGATGGTTGAGTGGAAAATCTTGTAAATAATACCTTTTATATTAGTAAGATTAAGAGGAAGAATGTTATAGTCACTTTAATAGATGCAGAATAAATGTTTGATAAAAACTCAACAGACATTTATAATATTGATAGTTTTTAAGAAGTCAATAAATAGAGTGGATGGGAGCACCTTCAACCCTTTGAAGGGTATCTGTTAAAGCATTATGGCAAACATTATTATAGTTAGTGGTGAAGCATCAGATGCTCTTTCATTAAAGTAAAAAAAAAAAGCCGAGGGTTTTCCACTACTATTCCCTGCTGTGCTGTGGATCACAGCCCATTCAGCATAGCAAGGCAAAGAAATCAGAGTTGTGAGTCAAGGGTGGGAATAATGTATCCCAAGAGTTCCTGCCAGCTCTCCTACCCGCGTCTGAGAGGTCAGAGGCCATCACTCCAGGACTGGTCGTTGGATGGAGTGTGGCATTCACCTACAGCAGTGCTGGGCCACTGGCGCCATGTGAGCCCCTGCAGGTGGCCTTGGGGGTGCTCGCCTGGATGAGGGCTCCACCCCATTGGGCCGGAGCCTCTTGGTCTTCATCAATTTGTACAATGTTTGCTGATTCAACAATTATTCAGTATTAATAAAGAGTTTGAACAGCATTGAGGAAGTGTTCAGAGATCACACAAGAGCCTGTGACGTGCTTCTAAGGCGTGGACCCCACTCACGCCTGTCTGAGGATGTGCCGCAGGTCCAGTCTGGTGGGTGGCCTGCTGTGTGGTAACAGCACATGTCCAGGGCCCGGCTAGAGGCAGAAAAATGAGACCTGGGCAGCCGCTGCCTTCACAAACCCCACAGCCTACCGGGGAGACCCTTGTGCAAATGAGTCATCACGGTGCTGCCTTCTTCATCGGTTACTGTGCAGGGGACAGTGGTGCCACCAAGGAGGAAGTTGGCTTCCAGGCAAATTTAGGAGAAAGCAACCAGATGTCATGAAAGGCAGGAGCAGTGAAGCCAGAGAGGCCTGAAGCCACAGCATATGTTTGTGGTTATTTAAGACATGTGGCCAGGACACAGGCCATGCGGTGGGAGGGGTTGAGACAAAGCCGCTGACCTGATTTTCTGAGTCTCTCAAAGGCTGAGGACTTCAGTTTTACTCTGCCAGTGGCGGGAGCCACAGAAACGCAGTAAGGAGCACTGATTAGCCCAGTGTTTTCCAAGATGGGCACCGTGATGCACCATTCAAAATCATTGGGACCTTTGCCCTGGCTTGTGTAGCTCAGTGGATTGAGCGCAGGCCTATGAATCAAAGGATCGCATTTCGATTCCCAGTCAGGGCACATGCCTGGGTTGTAGGCCAGTTCCCAGCAGGGGAGGCATGAGAGGCAACCATATATTGATACTTCTCTTCCTCTCCTTCCCTTCCCTTCTGAAGATAAATAAAAATCTTTAAAAACATATTTTAAAAAAATTACTAGAGCCTTCTCAGTGCTATTCTCATCATAATTTTATGGAATTATATATGTTTTATATACAATTGTGTATTGAATTTTATAAATACACATTTGGCCTTCTAGCTGCAGGTGCCGGTCCTGCCTGCCTGTGTGAACTCCCGTTGGGACAAGCCTCGCCTCTTGGGCCCCCGGCAGTAGCGCTCTGTCTAAGCACGGGTTAGAGCATTTCCTGGTGTACTGAAGCCAAACGACACTCCCACTGAGAACAGTCTGAAAGGAGAAAACTACTATAAGAGAAACCTTAGATATGAACAGTCATCCTTATATCACTGTTTTATTCTATATACTAATATTTGTAAGGGTTAAAGCAATTTAGAGATACTTTTGTTATATTTTTCAAGGGTAGGCACTTTTACTCAGCCATCTTACAGAATTTTTTGCCTAAATGAGTAGAAATTGAGGCAGAAATCAATCAATACTCTTGCTTAAATTTTGCGATGTGTCCAGAAGAGAAAAGTGAATTTTAAACTCATCCATATAGAACTCTAAATATTTCAACCAGGGCATTTTCTATAGTCCTGAAAGATGCTTTGAATATGAAACACCCTTACGTTGATGAAGAAAAGAAGCGACATTCTAGAATGAGAGATTTGTGGCTGCATTTGTTAGTTTAGGTAATCTTAATACATGAATTTCCAAGTAAGCGACTTCTATTATTTTCATATATAAAAGTATCTTTATATCATGACAGTAGAGGGAAGGAAGTTTGTACAGTTAAACACTAAGGAATGTTCATAACTGTGCATCAGGGTAAACACATATCTGGGATTAAAATGTGGATTTGAAGAAGTTTACCCACTTCATTATTTAATCGTCATTTTATATTTTAGGAATTTTTTTCTCATTTTTTTAATTTAGTTATATTTTTTAAGTACAGTTTTTTGTCTATTTCTCCCATCCGAGCCCCCCCCGTCCCGCGCCCCCACCCCCCCCAGCCCTCGTCCCTGCGTCCCTCACATTTGTTCCCCCAAATATATTTTAGGAATTTATAGCAGAATGGTTTTCTAATCATAATTAAGTACATGAAAATTCGTAATGTAGATCAGTCTTTAAACATTGATTTGAGCATTTACTCTTTTGTAGGAAACTTCTAAATAAATAACTTGTTATACCATTACCATGTTAAGTATATTAAAACCTAGATATATTTATCTTATATGTTTGATTACAACATCTTAAATATTTTAGTTCTACTGCAGACCTTATTTATGGAAAAGCATTCAAAAGTAGGTTTACAGTTGTGAGTACGTGTAACTGTTTAATGTTGTATTATTATTTATTAATTATTATATTATTTTCCACATGAACAACTGTAAACCTACTTTTGCCCCCTCTGTGTTAATGCTGGCAGCTAGGATGAGGGCCAGGTTCACAAAGCAGGTGAGTGACAGGGATTCTGCTGTTCACCTTGGTGGCAGAGACTTCAATGGCTTTGTGATGTCTGAATTTTGCTCTAATAACCTTAATCATCTATTTTCCAGACTGTCACAAAGATGAAAGTAGAGAGAGGACTTGGAGAAGTGGAGGCAGAAAAAGTAGCAGATGCAAGAGATGTGTTTAGGTTGTGTGTGTGGGGGGAATTCTAATGCATCAGTAGTATTGTCAATAATAAGTGAATTTAATTATAACCACAGCGCATTAATAAGCCATAAAATTAAGCTCTGAGAGAGAATGTTATAAATCTTAGAAATAAACCCATCAAAAGCAGTCATAAAAAATTTAACTGTGTTACCATGTTTTCACTCCATTTAGACAGAGTCTTCACTTTTGTGATCGTTTATTGGGAAGGACCGCATGGAAGTCATTAGTGCACGTGACTGCATTGAGGTGGTTACTCGACAAAGAAAGGACAAAGCCTTTATCTTCAGGTTGGAAATGCGTCTATTTCTCCCAGCTTTGGGAGCTAAGACAATAGAATGTGATGGTAGACAGGAAGCTCCCCCAGACCTTGCGCTTTGGAATTAACTTGTGATCACAAGTTCTAAGCAGACCACCTTCATACTTTACTCTTTACATTTGGATTATTGCAGAGACCCTGTATGTACATTCGGAACATTGATAAAGCTGGGCCACAAACATTTTTAACTGGGTAAAGAAAAAAATGAGGATGAATACTCAACTAATTTGATAACTTCCATTTTAACCAGAGGGTCTTTTATTTTCTGTGAGCAAGACTTTAAACTTTTTGAAGGTGGCTAAGGTTGCATTAGGGTTTTTATTTTGTTTTCTATTAACAGTGACATTCTACTATGAGGGCACAGATCAATTTTGTAAGAATTGGTTACTCAGGCAATGAAATTTGTAGGTGTTTTCCACCTTCAGTGCTGTGACTGAGGAAGACAATGAAACTTAGGGTGAAACTGCCCGTTCAGACAGAGAATCCCAGGGGAGTGACTCGTGGAGTTAACTACAGTGTCCTGTTACAGGAGGTCAAGTCCCTCCAGCATCATAACTCCCATTACACATGGTTGGTGTGGGGCTGATGGCACTTCCATGTCCCCCTTGAACTTCATGCACTTGCTTTCATCATTATTATCTAAGATCCTCTGGAGAGGTATAGATGCTGCAACAGTGATTATCGGAAAATGGACAAATGATCGAGTGGACAAATAGGTAACATGATACATCCACTTTCATAACTGTCATTAATGGAAAATGTCATTTAGGCAATATTACTTTGACTTTGATTTCAAAAATATAAAAATTTGAATTAAGATACTTAGGTTAGTACCCATAAGTTCTGACAGGAAACATTCATGATTTAATAGGAATTTAATTAAACTATTTGAATTATAAAAAGGAAGTTGTTTAAAGATTTTTTAAAAAGGAACATAATTTCCCACAGTAAATTGGCCAAAAGAAAAGCAAAAAAAGTGCAATTTCTCATGAAAGATGTTGATAAAACACACATGTTTTTCATTTCCCAGATCCATTAAATGATGGGTTCCCAGCGTAGAGAGCCAAGAAAACACCCCAGAGTTCTAAATACTTCCCTACTGGTGAGATGCAGTGACAAAGGACTTTGACCTCAGCAGTGAATGTTCCAAATGCATCACACACGCTATTGGGATTTTAGATTAAATAAAATGTTCTTACTGCTATCTTTTAGGGCATGAAATCTGAACTAATTGTTTAATGAAAATAAACTGATAAAAAGTCATCTTCATATAAACTCAGATATGGGCAAATTTAGAAGATAATTTTCCACTAGATGATCACATAACAGAGGGAGTGAAATGATATACAGGGAATCTTGGATACTTATTCTACCACTTAGGTACATCCATTCCCCTGTGTGTAACCGTGCTAGAATTATTATGCGTTCTTATGACCATCCGAATTTTGGGGGAGAGAATTTTTATTGACCAGCTTTGGAGAACTCCTAACATTTTTGTTTTCTGTGCACTGTTTCCATGCCTCCGTGCAGAACAACAATGCTTCGTATACGGAGTTCTCTGATAATCACTGTAAATGAATTATCTGGTTTAACACTCCCAAATCATCATGATGTGTTTCCTTCTATGCTCATTTTACCAATGAGAAATTTGAGGCACTAGGTTATGGACACGAAAGGGGTAGACTCCCCTGGACAGACCCAGTGGGCTATCCTGGTTATCACGCAGGGTTACAACCTTGGAAGTGATCCGAGAATTTCACAGTAGAACTTATAAATAAACTCAAAGATGAAAATACCTGAGAAGAAAGACTAATGAAGTGCCAGCTCCCTATATATCAACCACTCCCTGGAAAGCCACCACCGCCAGCTTTGAAGAAGGGGCATATTGTCAATGACTTCCCATTAGAACATGAACATGGAGATTTCAATGGGCTAAGGACATAGAACGTTTGACGTGGGCTACAGATTTTATGAACGTATCACTCCATCCTTAATCTTTCAAGTCATGGCTAGGTTTGGTAGAAGACAGGGATCTTTCGCACAACCTCAAAACTGCAGAAATACACCCTCATTTTCAGTCCTGAGTCAGTGCAGTTGATTGTAAAGTCAGTCATACAACAACAAAATCACTTTCACCTTTTGGGAACTGGTTTGATTTCAGGTAGCATCCTGCTGGACAGCATTTACTCATGTGCAGTCTGTGCAGTTACTCAGTTCTGGTTCCTCAGGAAGGTCTGAGGAAACGCTTCAAGATGAGCTCAGATCTCTCTTGCTTTGAAGAAACTCATTTAACTTTGTGGAACCCAGGGCTCCTCAGCCCTTCCAGATGACAGATGCTTTGCTCTGTAGCACCCATGTGCTACCCAGAGACACACTTTAGGAAAAGTTCTTTCTTGGGATGAATGGAACACCATTTAAATTCTGTTTGTGCCCCGAAGTCACAGATACTTACCCAACACACTGCACTCAAACGTAGTGGACTAAAATCTACAGCTTTAATGGGATTGGTAAAACTGAAACTCAGACTGCTGGTCAACACGCGTGGACTTTGTCACAGTTCTGCAAAGCCGAATTAAAAACACATTCTGCATGGAGCCAGGCACCTTTAATAAAACATGAATTCTAACAACAAACCTCGACTTGGCAGATAACCTGCGAGACTCTCATCAACACTTTGAATTTCCTATGCATTGTTAATAGCAAGTAGTGGTAATTTTTTTTAAGAAAAAACTAACCAAGATTTTCTCATAAGAAAATTGGAGGAATATCATAGCGGGAAGGTAATGAGTTTCTGGTGAAAGAAAATTCCTTGTCAGTGGGAGACCAGACTGAGAGGCAAAGGAGGCAGGAGATAAAAAAAAATCAACCTCATTTGAATCATCCAATAAATTGAGTCCTTGGCATATTGGACAAAAAGCAGGGTAATAGAATTGATTTACACACACACACACATATACACACAAAAAGTACACATGTATATATTTACATAGGTGTTAATATTATAGTGCCCTGTAACAAATTAGCATAAATATAGTGTCTTAAAACAACACTTTTATCTCTCACAGCTCCAGGGGTGAGATGTCTCAGCCCTGTGTAATTGGTTCCTCTGCTCGGTGTCTCATAGGCTAAATCAAGGTTTCTTCCAAAGTTGCAAACTTTTCGAAGCTCAGGGTTCTCTTTCAAGCTCTGCGGTTGTTTGCAGAATTTAGTTCTTGGCAATTTGGGGGCTGAGGTCCCTGTTTCTTTTCTGGCTTTAGGCTGGAGGTCACTGAGCTCCTGGAGGTTGCCCTTAGGCCCCAGCCACGTGGCTGTCTCACAGTGTGGGAGCTGGCTTCTTGCAAAGTGAGCTGGAGAATCTCTCATGCACTACAAGGTGTTCTTAAATGTTACAGAATCTAAACAAGAGAGCTGTTATTTCATCAGTTTCCCAAGACCCACCCACACCCTCAGAGAAAGGATTACACAGGGCATTGCACCCAGGTGGTGGGAATCTTGGAGGCATCTCAGAATTCTGCCTGTCACAGTCTGTGAGTAGATGCATACTCTCACTGTACCCGTTGAGCCATAATTAAGGAACCAGGCTGCAGGTGACTGATGGAAAATAGACTAGCTGCTCACAAGGCTCCAAGTAGGACTACTAGGCTGTGGGACCCAGCCCTGCAAAGCTGATGAGATACAAAAGAAAACTGAATAGTCTGGATCTTTGTAAGACATCTTCAGAAGTTTTAGCAAACTGAAGAAGCTGTCACAACTCTTGTTCTGTCCCAAATTCTTTGGGTGCAAAAAGACATCCAAGTGATCTAAGAGAGGAAAATGGCATTTAAATTTTTTGCAATCTGTGGGCAGGGAAAAACAAGTTGTACATGTTTATCAAGGCCATCTGACTTGCATTTATTCATAGTATATTTCTCAAAAGTTCAAAACTTAAATTGCTTTAGAAATTAATTTATACATAAAATAAATATTTACTTATCAAATGTAGTCTAATCTCTAGGTGCTTGTAAAACATTCACTAACAGTTGTCTGTGCTGCTAAATAATTGTTTCTAATGAAATACATGTGTTATGTGGTTTTTTTTTCAATTAGGGTTTGCTGAGGCCACAAAAGTATGATTGTAGCCTGTGTCTTCATGATTAAATTGTCTCTAACCACTATATTATTTTAACTTGGGTTTACATTTTCTTGCCAAGAAATTAAATCATTGTAACCCACACAAGTGTGACTATGTAACTATAACCATAACATTCAAATACTCCAATTATAGGGAGTAGTTCTTCTTTCTTTTTTTACTTCTTGTTTTTCTTAGAATTGTGTATGTGTATTGATTTTTTTATACACACAAACTCACACATTCTGTTCTACTAATAAAGCAGGTAATTATTTGCTGCTTCTTTTGTACTAACAAGAATCTACCTCTATGTTTAATTTAAGAGCAATGCCCTGTGAGTTGTCCTGCCTGAATCTTTAATCTGTAATGACACAACCTCAGTTTGGTGCTGTTATTTACTCTGGTTCTTCTAAAATCCTCATTAGAACTCTTAAAATATATACAAATTATTATATTCTTCTGAAGCCAGTATATCACCATTAAACATTGTCCCTTGAAAAATGGAAGGGTGGAAGTCAAGGGTGGATTCCCTTACTCAAGGTCCTTTGAGTCATTGGTTTGAGAAGGAAACATTTTGCCCAATGATAGATTTTCACTTCTCACTGAAAGTACTTTGCCCTCTTATTGTAAGGTATTTATCAGAAAAAAATGAATAAAAGGTGCCTGAATCCTCTCAGCTACTAAGGATTTAAAGGCATTGTAATTAGACAATAAAATAAAATAAAATAAAATATATCTTCGTATTTGAGATATACATGTATAGAGTACCCGCAACTCATAGCCTCTGCAGTGAAGATGTTCAGTGACATTACTTTTCTAATTATCTTGGGCTTTCTACAATGTTATAAAAAGGGATGCCCAGAATAATGTGCAAGGAAGAGAGCCAGCTTTATTGTTTATATACATATGCATATGTGTAATTTTGTACATGCACACACATGTCTTTTCTTGGTGTGAAAGAGAAATGCTTCCTTTTCTGCACTTTGAGGAATGCAGGCTGATTGCTTGTTGAGAGTAAATGCACCCATTCGAAAGCCCCTGAGATGTTCAGCACAATCTGATACCCCAGCAGATTTGGAACCAGCAGTGGTGCCAGGGAGGGAAGCTGCGTCCACACCAGGCTTTACCCTCTAGTCCAGAAGCTCCCAGGTGGAGGAGGCCCTCGTGCAAAAGAGCAGCGTAGTTAAGGTTCCTGAGGGTGGCATGGGGAGAACTGAGGCCACTCAGAGGAGACCTGCTGAAGTACAAGCAGTCACTGCATAGAACGGTGGAATTTTCTTCTCAGAGACATTCACTTGGTTCATTACAAAATTGCTTTGTGTTAAAAAATATTTCTATTTTACTTCACTGAGTTTTTATAACTAGTAATTTTAATGGAAAGAAATTTCTAGGAATATTCTTACAATTCTTTAAATCATCAGCTTCTATTGAGAGTAGCAAAGGTAGATTCTGTCTTCTCACATTTTGAGTATCATGTCGTTCATCTTCTATGAATCAGATGGAAGTGCATGCACTGTCTACTTTGAATCAAAACCAACTAAAATCTAAATCAAAATCAAAACCAAGATTGTGGATCCCAAAATGTTTTTCACGTTTTGAGATCATCTTGTCTAAGCCCTCTTTTGGCATTTGTTGGGATTTGTTCCAAATGTATGTTCTTCTCCAAAATGTATACATTGAAATCAAAATACCCAGTGGGATGGTGTTTGGAGGTGTTAGGCCTTGCAGATGGAGCTTTCATGAATAGGACCAATGAATGCCCTTATTAAAGAGGCCCCACAGAGATCCCTTTCCCCTTCTGCTAGGTGAGCACCCAAAGAGAGGTCTGAGACCCAGAAGAAGACTTTCCCTTGACCACACTGGCACCATGATCTTGGACTTTCAGTATCCAGAATTGTGGGAAACAAATTTCTATCATTTAGATGCCACCTGGTTTGTGGGATTTTGTTACAGCCTAGAATGGACTAAGACATGTTCCAAGTGTTCAAAGATTTGCAGAGGGCTAGACAGTGACTAAAAGGTGTCCTTGGAGCTGAGTTCCCACACCAAGCCCTCCTGAGACTTACAGCCTCCTCCAAATCCCATGGAAGGTGATTAATACTCTTTTATGTTCAAAGGCCCATATAAACATGAAAATGCTGTGGAGCTGAAGAAACTTATTCTAAGAGAAATAAGATTCTTTAAAAAATGCAGTTGATACACATGTAGACATAGACAGTAACTTAAAGTTGCTATACTGGCTAGTTTTGTAATAGGAAATGACATTTCCAGGTGAAGGCGATGACAAGTAAAATTGGACTTCATGCACACTTTGTGCTTGTGAAGCATTTGCCTATCAGTACCTGGTAGTTACAGTAAGTCCCAAATACTCAAACATGAACACCATTAAAAAAAACTGGAATTTTAATGTGTGCAGGTACATGTGATTAATTACCACTGTTTTGAGTATCATTTCTACATGAGCAAGGTAACCACCACTTATGAGAAAGACATTTGTCTTTCTGTGACCATATAGTTTTAATAACTTTATTACAGTATGATTGGCATGTGATAAACTGCACATGTATAAGTATAAAATTAGGTAGGTTTTGACCACTGTGTGTTTCCAGGAAACCACTGGTGCAACCAAGAAAGTGGACATGTCATCAACCCAGAAGATTCCTCGTTTCATTTGTCACCTCTTCCTCATAAACATCTGTGTCTTACCCTTCAAGAAACTTAACTGCCTTCCAACCCTATATTCGTTTTCATTTTCCGTAATTGTATACATGTTATTTCCTTCTTCACTGGCTTCTTCCTCTCAGCATAGTTATTTTCACATTATTCTATGCTGTTGCACATATCAGTGGTACCTTTTATTGCTGAGTAGTATTCTGGTATTTTGATATAAGATGAATTACTTAGATACTCACCTGCTGATAAGCATGGAATTTTTCCCAGTGTTTGGCTATTACAAGTGAAGTGGTTGTGAACATTCATGTGCAAGTACATATTTGTATAGACATGCTTTCTTTTCAGTAAATCTAGGAGGGAACTGGCTTGTTCATATGAGAAGTGTGTTCATAAATTTTTAAGAAAATCTCAAATAGTTTTCAAAGGGACTGTGCAATCTTCTAATACATCCCGACCAGCAGGGCATGAGGGGGAGTTCCTGTTGCTTTGCAAGCTCACCAGCATTTGCTATGGTCCAGGTTTTGTTTTGTTTTAGCCATTTTAATATGTAATAGGTGTGTGCTGATTTACTCATGGTTTTAATTTACTTTGTCTAAAAAAATATCTTATTATCTTAGCATGTTTATTTTTTGCCATCTGTATATCTTCTTTGATGAAATGTCTATTCATAACACTTGGAAGTTAATTGTTGAATTTTTCAAACATAATGAATGAGTCTTTTATTAGATATACGATTTGCAGATATTCTTTCCTAGTGTGTTGCTTGATTTGATTTGCTTAATGGTGGTTCTCAAAGAGCGTAACTTCCTGATTTTTATTAATTCAATTTATTTCTCTTCTTTTCTTTTATGAATGATACTTTTGGCATTGTATCTAGAAAATGTTTGTTTAACCTGAGGTTACAGAGAGGTTCTCCTGTTTTCTTTTGTAAGGATCGTGATGTTAGGTATTGGTCTATGGCCCATTTGAATGGGTCATTAACACCCATTATCACTGATGAAGCAAGTTATTGGTCAGAGTTATTACATATGGCTATCCAATTTTTCCAGCACCATTTGCTGAAAAGACTCTACTTTCTTCACTGTATTGTCTTTGTACCTTTCTCTAAAACGAATAAACCATATATGTGCAGGTCTATTTCAGGGCTTCCCATTGCATTCCTTTGCTTAATTTTTATATCTTGATGCTAACATCACAGTGTCTTGATTTATTTTTTTGAAAGGAAAAATCAAAAGCAAAACTGGGGGCCTTGCTTAACCATTGAAATTTGTTCACCAATTTTCTGCAAATCCCCCTTGAATGGGCTTGTTTGTGAATTGATCAACATGATTTATCCATTCATTCACAAAAATAAGTGTTACTATACTTAAGATTGGTAATGGGGAATAAATATGACAAAGTTTTTGCTCTTGACAAACTTGCAGTCTATTAGTACAGGCAGTCTAAACTAGACAATTAAACTTGAGTAAAATACAGGCTTTAACTACATGACACAGGCCTGTGGTGAGGGTGGCTAGAATAGAAATGAAACAATTAAGGTGGGGAGGGGAGAAGGAACATAGAAGCCCCGTCTGTAGGACTTGACTGAGCAGTAAGGGTGAAGCATCAGGGTGCCTCCTGGGTTTCGGGATGAAACTTTTAGATGGATGGTCTTATCACTGTTGGCTGAGTCAGAGACTACCCAGGCAACAAGTTTGGATAATCGTTTGAAATTGCTTTAGTAACCACTTTTTTTCGAGAGAGAGAGAGAGAGGGGAAGGGAAGGAGAAAGAGTGGGAAGAGAAATATCAATGTATGGTTGCCTCTCGTGTGTCCCCTGCCGGGAACTGGCCTGCAACCCAGGCATGTGCCCTGACTGGGAATCGAACCACGATACTCTGGTTCGCAGGCCCGCGCTCAATCCACTGAGCTACGCCAGCCAGGGCTAGTAACCACTTTTTTAATTTGCTTTCCTTACTATTTATTTTTTGTCCTTAAAAGTTTTAGTCTTTTAAACTTTACTTCAGCTTTACTGAGATAAAATTGACAAATAACATTGTGGAAGTTTAAGGTACATCGTGTGCTGATTTGATACATTTAATAAATTGCCAAAATTACCACCATAGGTGTGGCTGACACCTCTAGCTCATCACATTTTCCTGTCACATAGTTCCCATTTTTTTTGGGGGGGTGACAGCATTTAATATTTACTCTCTTAGCAGCATTTAAATATACTTTATGACACAGTTATGTGAGCTATAGTCACCATTTTGTACATTAGATCCCCACACTTGCTAATCCTATACCTGGAACTTCATACCCACCACTCTACTTTCTGTTTGTCTGAGTCTGTCTTTTTTTAAAACTGTAGTTGGCATGTAATAGTATATTAGTTTCAGGTGTTTATCTTTTTTATATTCTGCATACAAGTGACATCATACAGGACTTGTCTTTCTCTGTCTGACTTATTTCACTTAGCACAATGCTCTCAAGTTCTGTCCAAGTTGTCACAAATGGCAGGATTTCTCCTTATTTCTCATTACTGAATAATATTTCATTGTGTCTGTAGATTTTATATATTAAACTGTATATATACATGGGCCAGAAGTAACACCTGCTTGAGTGTGTTTGGTAGGTTAATGATATGGGCATAATAATTTAATATGAACATTTCACCTAAAATGTCATATGGTCACCAGTGCTTGAGTGTGATATTGTTCTGTTACAGAATTACATGCTTAAGATTTTGTAATAAAGAACAGGCGTTATTTGTGTCAGACCCTGTATGTTATACATGCCACATCTTCTTTATTCTTTCATTCATTGTTGGACACTAGGTTGTTTCCATATCTTATCCATCATGGGCAATGCAGAAATGAGTTTGGGAGTGTATAGATCTCTATCAGATCCTGATTTTATATATGTCCACATATGGAACTAATGTCAGTAACTTCTCTTAATATTTGCCACCATAATATTAAGAATCCTATGTGGCAAGTTATAGTAATTAGCTCCTGAAACTACTTTGAAAATAACTTCTTTCTGTAACATTAAATGTCATGCCGTTCAAGTTCCATTCAAATGTGAGGACTTAGAGCAACAGTTCAAAAGTAAATTGTAGCAAACAGAGGCATATAATTACACCCTATTCACTTGAATCACTTCATAATTTTAGTCATTAATATAAAACAGATTGGCCATCATTTCTCAGCACTTCATAATCTCATATTTTAAGTAAATGCATTGTATGAAACCTCAAAAAGCAGTTGAAAATGGAAAGTCCTGTGTCTCCTGTCAACAGCTATGCTGTGAGGAGCTAATGAAGAAAAGAACAGATTTTGTTCTCAGAGGTTTAGGTCTAATGAGCCTGAATCGACCTTCTTCCTCACTGAGCCACGCCCACCCCTGGTACACGTGCCCCCTGCCCTGCTGGGCGTGTCACTGCCACACGGTGGGCCTGGGGGCTCCCAGACAAGGTGTATGCATTCCTGTCACGTGGCTTCCATTTCAAGTGAAAGTGAGGGAGCTCACATCTTCCGTCTAGTGTCTCACATGATCAGGTTTATGGCCTGAATGGGGGCTATTTTTTCATTCAGGAGACAGCATCCAAAAGGTGCCATAATAAAAAATGCTATAAACAGAGGGAAAGGCAGTCATCTATCTTGCAGTGGGTGTTGGTGTGGAGACAAGCAGTGCCTGTGGGCTGGGGAAGGCCAGGGGAGAGGGCCTGACACCAGAGGAGCAAGGAAAACCACTTCACACACTGCCTGTCAAAAGCCTATGGTGTCTCCAACATGCAGAACTCTGGGGCATTGTCCCTTGTAAAAAAAAGAATAGAACAGAGGACTTCCGCCAAGATGGAGGCGTAGGTGGAAGCACTGTGCCTCCTCCCACAACCAAGTTTAAAAACAACAAAGTTTTAGCAACAAAAACGCAGCCAAAACCACAGAAAATTAAACTTCACGGAAGTCTGACAACAATGAACCCTTCAGCCAAACCCGTAAGAGGGGCAGAACCAGCAGCAGAGCAGGGTTAGGCAGGAAAGATCCACGGACCTACCCGGGTGCACGACCCAGGCGCACTGGCAGCCGTAAGTGGATCCCAGGTGTGGAGAAGCGGGCGGACCCACTGGGGGCGCAAGGTGGCGGACTCACTGAGGGCTGACCACAGTCACACATTTGTGCACAGATAAACTGGTGAAGAAGGGAGTGGTGAGACAGAATGTGCAGGCCCCAGTGGCAGGAAGCGGCAGAGGGGACTGCCATTGTCCCTCTCTGGCCCACCCCCACATACAGCCTCACAAACCAGCGACCTGGGTGCCCCCTCCCTGGTGAACAACTAAGGCTCCGCTCCTCATACCTAACAGGCATGAACAGATCAAAACATGGCTCAAGAACAACTCAGAGCCCCAGAGCCCATAAATCTAAGCAATGAAGAAATAGCCAAACTTCAGATGCGCAGTTCAAAAAATTAGTGATCAGGATGCTCACAGAACTGGTTGATTTTGGTCACAAATTAGAGGAACATATGATGGCTAAACTAATTGAAATGAATGGAAATGCACAGGAAACCAATAGTAATGGAAAGGAAACTGGAACTCAAATCAAAGGAGTGGACCAGAAAGAGGGAAAAAATGACCAAACAGAAAAGAATGTAGAAACAAGAATTCAAAAAAATGAGGAGAGGCTTAGGAACCTCCAGGACATCTTTAAACATTTCAACATCAGAATTATAGGGGTACCAGAAGGGGAAGAGGAACATCCATGAGTGGAAAACTTATTTGAACAAATAATAAAAGAGAATTTCCCCAATCCGGCAAAGGAAATAGACTTCCAGGAAATCCAGGAAGCTCAGAGAGTCCCAAAGAAGTTGGACCCAAGAAGGAACACACCAAGGCACATCATAATTACATTAGCCAAAATTAAAATGAAGGAGAGAATCCTAGAAGCAGCAAGAGATAAGGGGACAGTCACCTCCAAAGGAGTTCCCATCAGACTGTCAGCGGATTTCTCAAAAGAGACCTTACAGGCAAGAAGGGGCTGGAAAGAAGTATTCCAAGTTATGAAATCCAAAGACCTACATCCAAGATTGCTCTATCCAGCAAAGCTTTCATTTAGAATGGAAGGGTAAAGTGCTTCTCAGATAAGGTCAAGTTCAAGGAGTTCATCATCACCAAGCCCTTATTATATGAAATGTTAAAGGGACTTACCTAAGAAAAAGAAGATAAAAAAGATGAACAGTGAAAGGACAGCAAACTCACAATTATTAAGAACCACACCTAAAACAAAAGCAAACTAAGAGGACAGCTAGATCAGGAGTGAACCATAGAAATGAAGATCACATGGAGGGTTAGCAATAGGGGAGTGGGAGAAGGAGAAGGGGGGAGAAGGTACAGAAAATAAGTAGCATAGATGGTAGGTAGAAAATAGATGGGGGGAGGGCAAGAATAGTAGGGGAGATATAGAATCTAAAGAACTTGAGACACATGGTCATAAACTAAAGGGGGGAATAGTGGGGAGGGGGTGTGCCATGTGGAGGGGAATGAAGGGGGGAAATAGAACAACTGTAATGGCATAATCAATAAAATATATTAAAAAAAGAATAGAACAGATGGATTGTGAGCAAAGAAACCTAGTTATAGTAATCAGAACACATGACTACTTTTTCTCTCGTTGGAAATTCACTGATAAAATATTGAAGGGCATTTTTTGTTTCAAACCAGAAACCCACAAAGACAACTTTTACTGTGAGTACCTGACAGGGGTGAATTGATGGCGTGCTCATAGAAACTAAACAGCCACCCCCAAAACAGATGAGCTCTTGGTTTGGATCGGAAGGGAACTGGACAAGAAACAGAAATCAGTCACACTCTGTGTGTGGAGAGTAGGCACTTTGTGCTAAGGGCAAGCACCAGATTTGACCTAGCCAGAGGTGTAGCTTAACAGTAGTAAGACCACTGGAGATGGGAAGGCTGTGTCAACGATGAAGACACATTGAGCAGTGTAGGAAATTAAGAGCTAAATCCCTGTGTTTTACAGTGCAGGGGGAATGGACGGTGCCTGAGGGCAAATTCTCCTTGTCTCTCCCCCAGGACAAATATCCAAATGTCTACCAACAATTGATGGGGGGCAGATGGAACAGCTCTCTTTTTGATAATACAGCTTAGAGAGCTGTTTAAGTCTTATTTTATATGTGTGTTTTACGTCAGTAAAAATCACTATAGAACTCTGGCCATAACTGAGTGTGTGGTGTGTTGCTGGTTTTCCTCCTGAGGAAGCCTCCTTTGTTGTCAAAGGGAGATGATGGCCTTGTGCTCTGTCCAAAGATGAGCCCAGTAACCCTGGTCTTTGGCCCTATTTCTAGAGATACAATGTTCAGAATTATTGCCAAATAAATATTTCATTGCTTCTGATGGATCTTCATAATTGTAGCCTTAAACCCAACCCCCGACACACACTGTGCCCCTTTGCCAAATCTTCAAATCTTTCTCTTCAGCTCCCAGGACCCTCTGACCTATGCGTAAGGGAGATACCTGGCAGTGAGGGAAGGGGGGAGAAACTCACAGATGTCATTGAGGCATTAACCAGGGAAATCTTGTGAAAACTTCTTATCAACACAAAGTTATTACATACTGTGTTATCATTTGGATACCTCCCCATCTAATACTTTGAACCTGTGATTAAAACAGCTTAAAACACTCATTAATCACAAACTGAACATACTGTCATCCAAAAAACAAGTCATGGTCCCACCATTTTCACTTTAATCTTTCAAAGAAGAAAGCTAAATTTAACATCAGAATATTTAGCACTTTGTGTTACTTATTAAGTGAAAGAAATGTGATTTTTATGAAAATCATGATTTTTATTGACAGTTACATTTGTTGTCTCACTTTCATTGTTGACACAAAAGAAATTGTGCAGATCTTTTTTCTCTGAATCAATTTTTAATTTTTATTTATTTATTTTATTTATTTTATTGTTTTTCAAGTACAGTTGTCTCCATTTCCCCCCTCCACTCCCACCCGCCCCATCCATCCTGCATCCCACCCTCAATCCTACCCTACTTGTCCATGGGTTCTTTATACGTGTTCCTTGATGATCCTACCCCTTTTTCTTCCTGTTACCCTGTCCCCCCTCCCTCCTAGTTACTGTCAGTTTGTTCTTTATTTCAATGTCTCTGGTTATATTTTGCTTGCTTGTTTGTTTTGTTGATTAGGTTCCACTTGTAAGTGAGATCATGTGGTATTTGTCTTTCACCACCTGGCTTATTTCACTTAGAATAATGCTTCGCAGTTCCATCCCTGCCATCACAAAGGGTAGGAGCTCCTTCTTTCTGCTGCATAGTATTCCATCATGCAGATGTACCATAGTTTCTTGATCCACTCATTTACAGACGGGCATTTATCCTTTTGGAGTTGACTTGAACACTGAACATTCTCCCAAGTACCCCATTTAACAAAAATGTGTTTTAAACCTTGTAGAGTAGCTAATTGGGTGTCTTATGACCTGAGGTTTTAGAGAGCCCTGTCTTTCACTGACAGAACAGAACCCTGGCTCTATGTATGCTGTATGGTGAGCATACACCATGCCTTTTCTCTCCCAGGAGTACCAGCCCTGTAACACCAACTCATGCCCTGAGCTGAAGAAGACCACACCCTGGACGCCCTGGACGCCTGTCAACATCTCTGACAATGGAGGCCACTATGAGCAGCGATTTAGATACACATGCAAAGCCCGCCTGCCTGACCCAAACTTGCTGGAAGTTGGAAGACAGAGAATCGAAATGCGGTACTGCTCTAGTGATGGAACCAGCGGCTGCTCCACGGATGGTGAGTGGGGACTCCGTGGGGGCTGACCCACTTCCACGGACTTGCATGTGATCTGCTCTCTAAGTTCACAGAAGAGAGAGGGGGATTTTTCCTTTTGATGACTTTTGGTTTAGCAAGCTTTCTAACAATGATGCCTTTAGAACAGACTGGCTTTGTGTAGAAGGTTGATTGGAAACTCTTACTGTAAAAATTTACTGGTGGTTACACATTGAGATGGTCTTGTGAAGTCAACCCTGAAAATAGCACAATATTTATAGCAGGTCCACGATAGTTTGTGGGAGATTTATTTAGTATCAGAAAATATTATGGAAGGGTGATCGTGACCTTCTGTAGTTTCTTTGGCACTAAATTTTGCAATAAGCTTTTCTTTTATCTCAAAACTGGACAAAGAAAACAGAATTGCATCTCTGTGTTTATATATATATAAGGATTTTTTAAGGCTACAGCATATGAGAAGCCTTCAATAGTCTTTAAAATTGCTTTGCTCCTTGTACATGTGGTGTGGACCCCAGCTTGTGGGGTCCGCCACATTGTGGATGAGGCTCGAGAAATTCACATGGACTGTTGAGTCCTGTGGAGGAAAAGGGGCAGCACAGCTTTTCTCTCAAGGGGAGAAAAAGCCTCGGCCCTTGGTGACCAGCCTTTATTTCTTCTCTGCACACATTACATGATGGTCCTCATTTACTATGCACAGGTTCAATTTAGGTGGTTACGTTTTACAGAAAATAAAGGAGCCAATGCTGCTAATCACATCAAAGAAGGATATTTGCAAATGCAAAGGGAAAAGTGGTTGAACCAGTTACACTCCATACTGGGGAGTTTTAGCGTGGATTTTAGGAAGTTACAGTAAGCACTTGCTGTCTCAATTCAGGGTGAGGGAGTTTTAACAAAAGCAAGTCTCATAGCAGTCTAGGTACAATGTGGGCCTGATTCCCCATGGGAGAACCTATCTGTGGGCATGGGTCCTGTGCATCTCTGAGTGGGAGCTGGGCCCATGCTACACAGAATGGTCTTCTGCATATGTGTATAAATAAATCCCTTTAATGGCATATTAATAGTGTAGGGTGAGCTCTAGGGTAGACCAGAAAGTCCTTCCTCTGCCTGGGCATTTCTGCATCCTTCTTTATGTCTTCTATCACTATCATCTCATGTAACAAAATTTGACCAATTCTAAGAAGAAACAAGTGCTCACATAGGGGTCTTCATGGCAGTGGCAGTAATATCTTACACTAGACCACTTCCCAACATTTCTGAGCATTAGAAATGCTGTGTTTATAATTCTACCTTATTCTCCTACCACAAATGTGATAGAGAAAGTGCAGTCACCATCAAAGCCACTTTTAGAGAAGGAGCGTTAGACTTGGGGGAGTTGGCCTTGAGGAACCACAAAGCTGGTGAGGTCCCATGTTGAAATGGGGCGGGTGGAATAAATTTGTGGAGGTGCCATAAATCTCCTTCCACACTGCCAGGGGGAAAGCTCTTGAACAGAATGGCTGTAAGGGCCACCAGCTGCACATGTGGCACAGAACCCCATGCCTCCGTCTGGGCGCTGAACACCCACGGCAGCCTGAGCCGCCAGCCAGCATGCCTGCCGGGCCAACAGTTGCCATCAGTGGCCACTCCTGGTCATACTGATTTTGCTGACATTAACTGTCTACTGAGCTAGTGACACGAACTCTCTGCTCCCCTCAAACCATCCTGTTTAATAAGTCGTTTAGCAACTAACAAGCTTATGTTTCTTTGAGGTGGGAGGAAAGAAGTATCCTTTAGTGAAGAATTTTGTGTGGATAAATCTTCAATTAAAAAAAAATAAACATTATTCACTTATTTCCTTAGTTCAGAGCTGGCTGTGAACTATCTTATTTTTTTTATGATACCAAAGTAAAAAAAATAGAAAATGAATAACAGCATTTCTCTGTAAATTAACTTTATTCTCTTCTCTGAAAATAGATTTTGTATTTCTTCCATTTTCAGACAAATAGAAAACCAAAGCTAATAATTATTTTAAATGTTAGTAGCATCACCTAAGGAAAAGTTTAATACACTATAATAAGATATATTCTATATTTTCTCTGAAAGTATGTCATGGGCATGGCTTAAAAAAAGACTTCATCTTTTTTGTGTCTTAATTCAAGCTCTAAGGACCGTCCACACATTTTTGGTATTAATATCTTGAAAATACAAAATTGGACTTACTTGCCTCTAACCACACAAGATGCAATTTAATTTTGAATAGTTGTTCTTTATTGATTAACCACAAAGTACTGGTTAATCACAAAAAGACATTTCTAGTCCATTTTCTCCAAAGAGCCTCCTGCCTAGATTTCTGGGCCGGTTTCGAAATGAGCAACAAAACTGTCTGACAGTGGTTGGAACTGTTGGCACGTCTGCCCTCGCACTCCACCAGAAGGCCGGTGCAGACTTGGAGACTTGCTGTTGTTGTCAAACTCGTGTCACTCTGCCTACACTGGAGAAAATTACTGAATGTTTTTTTTAATATTACTAGTGGCTGGCATCTTTATTACAACAAACAGGAATTTTGACTGTGGCTAATGACATGACGTCAGTGCAGAGTACCCTGAGCAGACCTGACACACAGTCATTATTCAGATCTGTCTCTGCCAAGACAGCCCCCCGGCCCCCAAGGCCCAGCACCCACTGCTGCTGCTTCTACATCTACACTTGTTCCTGGGCAGCCCTGTCTTGCTAGTGAGTGTGCTCTGAACTTCATGGGAGCATTTGCCACATGACAGGGTCATTCACGGGTGTGGTGGGCGCCGGGCTCTGAGCTCAGGCCCGCTGCTGGGTTCCGGAGCAGCCACGTGTCTCCGTGGCCTCCGATTCAGAAGCATGAACTCCATGCCTTTCACCAGCCTTCCTTCACCTTGTGAAGGTGCACAGGTGAGGGGTCATTCAGAGAGTTAATGTCAGTTTTAAAAAAATGTCTGAATTATCCTCTGTTTTTCCAGACCATCTTCTCAACAATGAGTCTAAGGCCAGGTTATTGTAGAATTCCCAAGGGAAGTGAGAAAGTTGTGTCTTCTTTGTAAAAGTGTCCCAGAAAAATAAGTGAGCTATACCCTGTAGCCTGTGTGAGGACTTGGCCACATTCAACAAGTGAGTTCTTACTTGCACCCTTATTTAATAGCAGGCACGGAGAAAGACACTTGAGTTCTAGGAGGTTAATCATTCAACTGCTTCTTTTTTAATTTGGGAGATTGAAGTGCAAAAAGTGTTCAACAGAATTTGAGGGTGTAGCTACAGAAACAAAGCAGGCACTGATGCAAAATGAAAGTTAGTTTAGACCCTGGTCACTTCGAGAACGAACACTGTAGCCTCTTCCTCGGCAGGTCTCTCTGGTGATTTCCTGCGTGCTGGGAGATACTCTGCCCACACCGTCAACGGGGCTTGGTCAGCCTGGACGTCATGGTCACAGTGCAGCCGAGACTGCAGCAGGGGCATCCGGAACCGGAAGCGCGTTTGCAACAACCCTGAGCCCAAGTACGGGGGCCTGCCCTGCCTGGGCCCCTCCCTGGAGTACCAGGAATGCAACATTCTGCCCTGCCCAGGTAAGTGGGTTGAAGTATCTCTAAAGCATCTGAAAAAAAATCAATCACCTTGGAAGATTTTTTGATCTAGGGAGGCTCAACCAGCTTCCCTGGCTGTGTGTGTATGTGTGTGGGCACGTGTATGTGTGAGAGAAAGGTATGTTTGGGAGATATTAAGGGTTCAGTTCTAAACCACTGCAATACAGCAGGTAACATGCATTTTCTGGTTTCTCAGTGCATATAAAAGTTATGTTTCCATTATCCCGTAGTCTACTAAGTGAGTAATAGCATGATATCTAAAAAAAAAAAGCATTGTACATACTTCAATTAAAAAAGACTTCATTGCTCAAAAATGCTAACCAGCATCTGAGCTTTCAGCAAATTGTAATCTTGCTGTGGGAGGGTCTGGCCTTCAACTTGGGAGCCCAATAAAGCAAAGTACAATAAAATGAGGTATGTTGTATATACCCACAACACATACAAATATGCAAATCACAGATTATATCTTCCAACTGCTTGGAAGTGGTATAAAAACAAATACAATCTAGACAGCATTATGTTTTATTTATTTCTCCTGATTCAAAGACACTGAAACACTCTCCTGCGAACCTGTGAGGGTCACGGGCCCTAGGCACTGTGCCCAGTGGAGAAGTCAGCCCTACTACCATGCTCAGGAGAGAGGAGTCCTGTCCTTGAAAGCAGAGGTGGTCCCCTCCCAGGTCCTAATGGGCCCAGCCCTGTAGGAACTGACCTCTGTTCACCACAGATACCTACACCAGGGTGACAGTTATCAACTGTGTCTCACCAGGGGCCTGCAAGCTGCCCCTTGTGCCTTTGGTCAGCAGGGGTCCACTTCTCCCAAGCTGGGTCTCCAAACATACACTTGTCTCTCCTGGAAGCCAGCAGAAGCTCTGTGTCTGGGTCTTCCTCCTGAGTTCTGGCTTTTCATTCCATGGAATTCCCAAGCTGGCAGAGAGGTAATAAAATGAGCTGGAAAAGCCCCCAAGAGCCTCTGTCTTCCTGGCAGGGCACTGCCTGCTGACACAGCCCCTCAGGCCCCTCTGTCTGGTCTGCATTCCTTCCACCACAGCTCTGGGTAGGGCCCTGTCACCTCCCTCCCTTCCTTCCACCTGACCTTCCCACATCAGAGGCTCCTCCACCTGCTGCCTTGGGCTACCCTGGGTGCTGGTCTGCGGCTGTGTGTGCTGCCCCTACGTGTGTCTGAGAGCTGGGCACACACTCAAATACCTACCAGTAACTGCTGAAGGCAGGGAAAGCAGTCAGTCAGTCACTTGATCTGCCATCTTTCATTCAATTTACCAGCAAACATGTTCGGGGAGCCTCCTGTGTACTATTCTAAGGGTAAAGAAAGATGCAGAGGTACTGTCCAGGCCAGGAGGAACCTGGTGTTCAGTGAGGAGGCATCCTGTGAATTTTGCCACTCCAGATGGCCACCAGGTATTGGGGTGGTGAGAAGATACAGAGGTTATGTCAGCCAAGCACCCACGGAGCTGGGATCAGCTACCTGGAGCAGGCTGCTTCTGACCTCAGTGTGGAGGGACAGAGAGAAATTGGACAAACAGACAAACAGGAATCAGAAATAGGGTGGATGGTCATTTCAAACACTAGGAACAGTGTTTTTAAGGGTACAGAAGCTTGAAAGTATCTTTTTAGTAGGTACACGCAACTTGCTGAGTTCTTTGAATAAGAAATTGGCTTGTAGCAGTGCTCAGTAAACATTTGTTGGATGGGTAAATGGATTGATGGAAGATAGAAAAATGATCAGATGGATGAGTCATAGGTGGATGGATGTTGGAAGAATGGATGATGGATGGATGGATGGAGGATAAAAAGGTGAGTGGTTGTATGATGGATGATGGATGAAAGGATGGGTGGGTGATGGATGAAAAGATGAATGGTTGGATGATAGATGGATGAGTGGATGAATGGATGATGGATGGATGGATCGATGGTTGGGTGAGTGAGGGATGATGAGTGGGTGGGTGATGAATGGATGGGTATATACATATGTACATTAAACTGCAAATACACAATTCCCAGCCTTGTAGCTGAGGCTCTCAGTTATGTTCCTGCTCTTGCAGCTGCTCTGCTTTTTCTGGGATGTGTCTGCCAGATTTCTCCAGCCTCAAGCGACTCTTCCTTCCAACCATCCAGCTTTCCCAGCCAAGTGGTGCTGAGGGGCTGGGAAAGGTCACAGAGCTTGGATTTTCCCACAGCCCCAGCACTGAGAGTGGAGCATCCCTCCCCTGGGACTAGAGGGTGCCATGGGACAGCATCATTAGATTCAGGCTTGAGCTGTAAACTGAGCAGGGAGGGTGCTGTGGGAATGTCAGGATCCCTCTGTGGACTCTCGCCTTCCCAGGTTCCAGACATGAGTCCTGGTTGCTGTCAGCAGAAGGTATGGGTTCCCTCAGAGACCAGCGCTGCCCTGACCTTGAGTGCAGGCTCAGGGCCCATCCCAGAGACAGCCATCAGCGTGATCTGGGGGCTGCTTCTATTTTAGTTGATTTGATGGTGAAGACACTATCATGTGTATATAACCTTAATGTCTTGAAATAGCTTTGTCCTCATTGTCTTTATGAAAGCCAAGATTCTGAAGAGGGTTGGAAAAATACTCAGAGTGGCCCCTTTTACTTTCCACTCCTTTTCTTGGCTTTTTGTGGAGAAATAGGTAGGTGTTTCACCACTCCTTTTCTTCAGACCATGTTTGATTCAGAACTAAGGATTCCAGACTTTGGCCAACCAAGGTAGAAACTACAGGTGGTTCTTTCTACTAAGTAGCATTCACATTGGAATAACATAGTTCCCCTTGTCTTTTTATGGACACTGTGAGTGTCCAGTATGAGTGAGAAAGAACAGAGTGAGAGTCTAACAGAGGGGCGGGCTCTTTGAGTCAGCGCCTCCCCTACAGTGTTGTCAGCTCCAGGCACCATCTCCACAGCAGATTCTTGCTGCATGGTCAGGACATCGTATCTGTGAACAGCACCTCGTTCCACCCACCCCCTCACCCAGCCCCTGGCAGCCACCATTCCACTCTCCGCTTTTACGAGTGTGACATTTTATATTTCATATGTAAATGGAACCAGGCAGTATTTTATTTTTCTCTTTTTTTTTCTTATTTCACCCGCATAAGGTCCTCCACATTCATCTATGTTGTGGAATATGACAGGACTTCCTTTGTTTTAATGGACTGTCCCATTGCACATAAATACCACAGTTTATTACCCATTTATCTGCCAATGGATTGTATGTTGTTTCCAACTTTGGTTGAAGTGAATATGGAGGTGCAGATATCTTTCTGAGACCCTGATTTCAATACTTTTGGATATATACCTAGGAATGGGATTTCCAGATTATATGGTAGTTTTTTAAATTTTTTAATTTTAATTTTAATTTTTAGGGACCACCACACTGTTATTCAAAGTAACTACCCCAATTTACATTTGCACAAATAAGTTATAAATGTTCCAATTTCTCCACATCCTTGCCAACACTATCTTCTACTGTTTGTTGTTTTGTTGTTTTTTTTTTTTGATAATAGCCATCCTACTAAGTATGCAGCGATGACTCCCTGTGGTATTGATTTGCATTTCCTTGCCTATTAATGAAGTTGGGCATCATTTCCATATACCTACTGGCCATTGGTCCGCAGGTTCATTATGCAGTAGAAAAGCCCAGTATCTTCAGATCACATGATTGCTTCTGAGTCTGATTCCAACTCCAAACTAGATGTTGCATTAGACCCTCTTGAGCCTCGGACTGCCTTGTGTATGTTCAAACATCTGAACTCTGTGACACCTGCTACTGTAAGTCACTGTGACTGATCTGTGCCTTCGTTTGGGGTGTGCATGCATACCTACTTCAAGCTTCAACTTGGGTCACAGAGAGAGAAAAACTGCCAGCAAGCAGCCCCCCAGTGAGACTAGACATGGCAGTGGGTGTCTGAAAATTTTAAAGTTCTAGGCAAATCTATGCCTGCCTTTTTTTCTGTTATTACAACCAACGTCAGATATCTGATTCATTCCCTCTTATTTTCTGACATACTTATTGCCTTTTGGGGAAAATGGGGAATTCTCCAAATGTGGATAAACTATCAAACCACAAAATTCCCAGTTACACATCAAATGTTTCTTTGTTCTATTTTTACTCTTTGCAAATGAAAATATCACCATAAACATAATGTTGCTGCTCATGTCTCAAAAATATTTTTTTTACCTGTGCCAATGTCTAAAGAGACGTATTACTCCACAGAGATGTACTAAATCACAGTGGGTATGTACAAATACAGGCTAGGTTATTCTGGCCAAAATAGCCTTGTGTCTTTGACAATTTTGTCATCCCCTTTCCTGGTTGTTTCTGTTTTATTTTATGTAGAATATGGAGAAAATAAAACATGATACTATCTACATATAGAAAAATGAGTTTCTCATCAGCTTTTTTATGTTGCTTGCTGTGGTTATGATTGATTTTTGCTCAGTGGAGTTGAATGACATCTTGACAAAGTCCTGGCTTTGCTCTGGGACCCAGTAAAACAGGGCAGGTCCAGCTGGCAAGAGAGAGGGTCAGCAAGGAGTTAGACACAGGGCAGATCATGCCTGACACTGTCAGACAGGAGCCGGCGGGAGGTCTCAGTTTAACCTCAGCTAATGCAGGAGGGAGCACCGAGATCCAGGTGGGTCTGCTCACCCAGCACTCTCCAAGGAAACCCATCCACAGGTATCAGGAGCCCAGCCTGGAGAAAGCAGGAGAACTGCTCAGAGTCACAGATAGCAATGGCAACAGTTCATCAGGAAGCAGTTTTGCCTTATGTTCAAGTCACAGAACGCCTTCATTTCTAACCTGCAGTCTGGCTGCAGGTGGCAGGTCCTGTGTTTAGTCTGTCACATCAGCACACCGTTGAGTCTGTGTGGTGTGGCTTGTTGGGCGGTGTGGTGCCTGCATCTTCGGAGTGTCTCCACAGTCCTTCACTGGACCTGTCTCCTTTTCTTTATCTCTTCGTCCTGGAGCAAATTGTAACTCAGTTACTAAGGAAGGCTGTGACTGGAACGACCTGTCCTTGGCTGTAAGTCTCCCCTGGCCAACTTGCTTGTGCAGTTACCAAAGGCAAGAGCAAGGTGGGGCTTCACATTAATCATAGCAGAATGTGGTTCACAGTCATTCCCAGGGATAGGGATTTTGTGTTACGTGCACTGTGCTCCTTCGTCATCCTCATGCTTACGTGTTATGTTTAGAGATATTTCCTGAAGGGACAAGTAGGAGGAACTGAAAGTATGAAAGGAAGACTATGCAAAATAGGTCCCCTCACCAGAAGACCCCAAATACCCCGATGTGAGTGGTCAGTGGCCTCACAGACCCATTCCTGCCACACACGCGCCATTTATAGCCCCATCAGACCCGTCAGATTTTGCATTTCAGAAGCAATATGACTTTGTGCCCCTTCCCAGTGGATGGCGTGTGGTCTTGCTGGTCCCCCTGGTCCAAATGCTCAGCGACCTGTGGCGGTGGACACTACATGAGGACCCGCTCGTGCACAAACCCAGCCCCAGCCTACGGTGGAGACATCTGCCTGGGGCTGCACACAGAAGAGGCTCTCTGCAACACGCAGCCCTGCCCTGGTAAGCGGTGGGATTTCGGGACCAACTTGCCTGTCCCCTTGATTTAGAAACGGTGAAATGGATCATGCCACATCGCAGGTGCTGAAAGAGGAGAGCCACCAACCTCACACTGTCACCCTTGCCATGACTTCAGAACAGGTTTTCTGCGTGATGAGAACACCTGTTCTGCAATGAGATGGTAAGATGGTTGTCACCATGCCATAGTTTCAGAACTAGTAGCAGAAGCTGGTGATAACAAGGCGTTTATAAAATGTTTAATCTGAGAATCAAATCTGAGATTATGTTGTGGAAAACCAGGGTGGGAGCATGGATACTTTGCAAAGCTGCTTCACAGGCAGGCCTCAGGGCCGTGGGGTCCGAGCGCTGAGGTTGGCTGACGCTGGTGCCACTGAACCAGCTCCCACAGCTCCTCAGCCAGGAATTAGCTCTGTTTTCCAACATGTGGGGCAGGGAGACCACTGAGAATGAAAATGAGGCCTAACTTTGACATTGAAACACTTCTGCTTTTTTGAAAACTTGTTCCTGCAGGTCTTTCTAGAAGGTTTCATTTATATTGAATAGTACCTAGAAACCAAACTCTCAGTTGTCCTGACAGCTGTCACTTGACAGATAGATGTTTAAGGGAAAACTGTACCATTTAGATGGGTCTTTCCTCTCATTGGATTAAGGCACAAGTTTGAGTTCCAAATTTTTCTTGACCTGCAGAGACGATGCTGACATTCTTGCATTTAGAGAGGGGGCAAAAAAACAAACTGCATAGAAATATATTTTTATGCTGATTAATACTTCATAAATAATATTAAAAGTTCATTTGTGTAACCTCCTTACTTCAAATATGAATGTCATCTGTAGGCCTGGGTGAATTTAACAAATCCTGGCAAATCTTCCACTTCAGGGTGAAGGGACCTGGTATGGCTCAACTTCTGGCCTTAACCCAAGACTTTTACGTTGATTTCCATGAGCTTTCATGACAGTAACCATGAGATAAGATGAATTCTACCTCAAGTACGGCCTGACTGGGGTGTAGTGACTCTGCAGGACTGTTTTGGCGGCAGAACACATGCAGCCCTGTGTTTCTCAGGAACACAGCCCCTGGGCTTTCTCTCGAGTGGCCGCTCTTCCTCCCTCCCGCCTGAGCGTGAGGCCTGGAGGGTTTCCTCAGGAAAGCGTTTGAGGGCTGCTCTGTGCAAATCCCCTTTGCGGAGGATCAGTACTGCCCTGGTAGAAATGGTGTCTGTGTAGACGGCTTCGGCTCCCCACCACTAGTGCTCTGTGCACAGCTAGACATCACCAATTAGCCTGAGTGTCTAACCCAGTTACTTTATAGCACGAAAATAATGTGATTTTAGCAAGTGTATTTTAAGCACATTATTTCAGGTCCACTATATACCGGTTCCTTTATTCCTGCTTGTGTGTATTGTATGCACTGGCCTTCTAAGAAGATAGGAGCACATCTTAGTTACATGCAGGCCCATGAAACCTAATATGAAGACTTGAATTCACATATGTAGCTGTAACCTGACCCTGCTTTCACGTTGGCTAATCTTAGTGGGCCTTGTTGCCTCCTTCCCCACCCTTGGTCGCTGCAGAGATGTGGTCGGAGTGGTCAGACTGGTCTGAGTGTGACGTGTCTGGGGTCCAGGTCCGCGCCCGCCAGTGCGTCCTGCTGTTCCCAGTGGGCAGCCAGTGTTCAGGGAACACCACGGAGAGCCGGCCGTGCGTTTTTGATTCCAATTTCATCCCAGGTAAGGGCAGAATGTGTGTAAAATCACTGCCTACATTCAAACAGAAAATGAGTGATCAAATAGAGTTTTACTGTTCTTTGAGGTCCCTAGGGTGAAACAGATAGATTCTATCAACTTGTGATTCCAGGGTGATTCAAGTGTAGATTTATAGATAACTGCCAGTATAGACTGGCATGTAGGCTATGAGTTTTGATATTAAAAAAAAAAACACATAGACATTTTATAAGCACAGTGTTGTCTTTTACAATTTAGTGACTACAACACATACAGAAGATTTTGCTAAAAAATTTAAGTGGTGTGTTTATTTTAATTATTAAGTGAGATATTTTGGCAATGCTTGTGTGCATATGTTTGCCCAAGAAAAGGAGGAAATAGCATCCTCACTATGTGATCTTCATGTATTTGGGAAATGGGAATCCATTTGGGAAATTGCACGTATCTTGGAGAAAAGGTAACTGGCCTTCTTGCCACTGGCTTCTCCATGTGAAATTGGTGTTTAGTTTTTAGCGGTAGGTAGTCACCTGTCACATGCTGGCTGTAGATCTGGTGTATATACTGACACAGCCAGTCACATACGCCCACTGTGTGAGTTAGCGATGAGACACGAACCAAAGGAGAGACCAGCCTCTTACAAAGTAACACTGGGTAATATTTATTTCCCTCCATTTATGGAAGAGATAATATTTTAGAAAAACGAATTAGCCTTGGCCCTATGGGGCACTTCAATCATGCATGGTATAAAACTGCAATGTTTATTGTTGTTGTTTTCCTTTTTAATCATAGATATATTTTTAATTCTTGTTATCTAGTGAAGAATCAGTACAGGAAAGAGGAATGTTTCTGGCCTTTTGAAATCATGTTTTACTGTTTGGGTGGGTTTCTCCTCACATTGGCAGCTCATATGTGGCATGCAGAGCACGAATGGGCTCTGAATAGGGACTTTGTTCTGGCCATTTCCTTGGAGCTCTGGTGGATTGGTGCTCTCTGCAGGGAATGTGACAACAATGGCTTTGATGGAACGAAAGATCTGAGTCAGGAAGACCTCAGACAAACACTGTGCGTTCCACGGCTGGCAGAACTATTATAACAGAAAATCAACACATTCTCTGGCCTTGTTTCCAAGCTGGTGCCCAGGTCTCAACACCAGGGACCACTGCACTTTCTCCCTGTGGTAATGGCACTTACCCCTTCCCAGTCAAGATGATCCTGACCAAGCACAGCTCGGGCTGGTTAAACCAACTCACAAGCAAATATAAATTTTTTAAAAGCAGGCTTTTGGGACCTTGACTCACATAAAACTCAAAATCATCAGATATTTTTTAAAGAATCACTAATATGATCTTTCTTCCTAATACCCTTTATACATTGTGATTGGATTTTTGTTTTCCCAGAAGTATCTGTGGCAAGATCCAGTAGTGTAGAAGAGAAAAGGTGTGGAGGTAAGTTCTTCCTTTTCGCTACTTTCTCAATGATTTCTGGTATTTTCTGCTCTTGGTCAAATGATGTTTCTGCTGTCATTCCAAAAAAAAAGCAAAAACACAACAGACTGGATCCCAAGCATCTTATGCTTTGAGACCATAAATGCTAAGAGTCAATGTTGGACATCTGGATTAGTGGTTCTCAGGTGGGGTCCCAGACCAGCATCACCAGCACCACCCGGGGACTTGAGGGAAATACGGATGCTCAAGCATCTGCTTGATCTACAGAATTAGAACCTCTTTGAGTGGGACTAGGCGCTCTGTGGTTGAGCAAGCCCTTCAGGTGATTCTGGTGAATGCTAAGCTTTATGAACCAGTGTGCTTGATTTCTTGATACTGTACAGATGCTAAATATTGATGTTAGAGTTCTGATGAGTATTTGAACGATTTGTTTATATTTATAATGCAAATTCATGGCAGTCAGCCTCAGATCTCCAGATTGCTGGAACGACAAACTTATAAGGGGGTATAATATTCTACCCATATCTCTAGAGGTGTGTTTCAAACTTCCCAGAACCCTAAATGACACAAATTAACATTCTCTGATTGAAGTCTATGATAAATTTGGACTTTACTGTCTGTGTCTGTTGTATCTGGATGGGAGGAGCTCACTGTCCATATATCCAGGCCCAGCCTTGGTCCACCTTTGCTAGTTGGAGCTAAAACCTATTCCAAGACAGTCATTGTCACATGTGTGTATTGATAGGCCTATGACCTATCAATAACCATTTCTATCATAATCCGTCCACCAGGGGAGTCCCAAGCAACTCAACCCAAGGGGCTTCGGTCTCTGCTTCTTCTCAGACGGAGTCTGGTGCTTCTGGGCATGTATTAGGAATGTACTTCTCATTATTGACTACACTTAATAATCAGTGTTCACTATCTGTTATTGTACATTCTTTCTGTCTAGTCGGGCATGTAGCAATCCAGTTATTCAGTGATCTTTGCTGAGCACCCACTCTGTGCTAGTTTAATGAGGGGCCTGGAGGTTATAATGAGGACATAAAGAACCAATAGTCCTATCCTCAGGGATAGTGTCCGGTGCCTGACCTGGGTCAGGTCAGAGTTCACAGACGGCAGTCACTAACTCAGGATCCACCTGTAAGATGAATGTATGCCACTTTAAATGAAAATAGTCACAAGAATTCATTCGTATTTGAGAACAGTCACTATGAGCCAGACACTGCATTAAACGACAAGAAGAAACCTGTTTGATCCTCACAAAGAGCATTTACGTAAGTGCTGAAGTCCAGAGTTCTTTATGTAAAAAAGAATTAGAGATGAAGAAGGGTTTTAGAGTTGAACACTTCAGATTGCAGATGGCCACATGGGGCATATACTGTATGTTACATAATGCCCCGGCAGGATCTGGGGGCCACACCAGGTAACCAGTTCCTTTAAAGATGCTGCCGTGACGTGTGGGTGGAGTGAATATTCTAATGAGCCTCCTGGCACTTCTGGTCAGTTCTGTAGCAAATGGGTCAGGTCAGGTCATGCCCTTTTCAGAGATTTTGGCTTTGGGGATTGAGGAAAAGCACTCAGTCATGGGTTTTTATCTGCCTTTTGTAGGCAGTGAGTGTGAGGGACAGAGAGGTGGGATCCCTGGCTGAAGCTGAAGCTGACGCAGGTGGCCAGCAGTGGAGGCCAGGCTGGATCCAGGCAGTGTGAACCCAGGCTGGGGTCGCAGTGTGAACTTGAAGCTCAGGGTGCCACAGGAAGAGTATGTGGGAGGATTGTGTCTGAGGGTGCTGAAGCCACAGCACCCCAGTCAGTGGAAACTCTTGGACAACACCAGGGTGTCAGCTGGCATGTTTGCTGACCTCAGAGGCAGCGAAGGCCCAGAGTGGGTGGTATTTGTAGGGAGTGATCCTGTCCTGAGGGAAGCCACCAGCTGATATCTCTGCAGAGTCGACAGGCCCGCCACATCTGCCACAAGTTTGAAAACTACTTTCCCTGGCCAGCCCCCTGACGGTTAAGCAGCAGGAGTCCTTCCAAGGCTTTGAGCTCCTAGGAAGACATAAGGCAAAGTCCATTCCCATCCCAAAATGCTGCTGCTGTGTGTCTGACCAGCTGTGCCAAATAACAGCAAGGAATCAATCCTTGAGGTGCTATTGATTAATTCATAGAAACTAATTACAGTATTCAGAACTAATTTTCTGGATCTCTAGGCTACTGACAGTCACACACCAGGATAGCTGGGTAAGAGGTCGGATGGATTTGATTGTTGAGCTGATAGATAAAAACAATTTCCTAGCAAGGATGTTTTGGGAGATAGTGTGGATGTCTTTTTTTAGTCTGTTGCAAAAAATCAATCACGTTTTGCACAGAAAATCAGGAAGTTGAACCAGCCAGGCAATTGGTCTCTACTCCAACTTTACTGACCAAAAATAACAGCAACAGAAGCATATTCAAAGCAGAGAGTCACAGTAAGCCAATTCAAGAGATTTAAGAGGCACTATTTTTCCTTATGCAAAAATCTGAGCCTTTTGAAAATTTTCAACCTAGAGAGCTATTTTTAGTTGCACGAGACACAGGACGGTATAATCCTCAAAAAGATGTCAGTGGCCCCAGCCTTCCCTGGAGGACACCTGGAGGAATGACGCAGCTGACTAATGACAAAGCGTCTATATATGGGTAGAGTCATGCATCTTCTGCGTTACAATGAAATATGTTTCCGGTGTGGCAGAGAGTAGTTAGATTCATACCTGACAATCCCTTCAGGAAGCCTCAACCCTAAAGTATCAAGAAATGACAACACTAGAGTACCTGGAGCACAGCTTCTGTGTTAGAGTGACACCTGCAGTGGTCGCTGCGGGAACGTCCCCAGGTGCTGTATCCAACTGCCCCTGTTTGGGAGCGGTCCAGCCCTCGTACCTTCAGGCAAAATCAGGAAAAGTAAAAAAATTACGAAGTTCTTTTGATTTGCTAAACTATTGACAAAATAATCAAAACATGAAAGACTGAGGTGGGTGCCCGGAGTGGATGTTAAGTGTGGAATGTTCTAGTAACATCCTCTTGGATCATCCAGCCCTTTGCACTGAACACACTAGATGCCTACAGTGGGAATATCACGTCATTTGGAGTCTCAGTGTGAGTAGGAGTGTGTTGGTCATGCTCATAGTGCACCAGGAAGAATCCTCAGCCCAGGGTCCATCCCCCTCAAAAAGAGGATCCCCCTCTCAGGGCCCAGGTCCCCATAATGCAGTGCCCAGGAACAGCAAAGGGGCACAGCTTAGAGGGAGAAGTCAGGGTTTAGTGACAAGTGAGAGACATTCAGCACCTGCTGTGGATCGCAGGTAAGGTAAAGACTGCTTGAAAAACCCTTGGTGAGGAACCCGAGTGGTTAAGGTACAAATGCCCTAGGGCCTGGGTGTGGGGGGCAGATCAGCAGCTCTCCTCTCCTGAGAGCCCCAGGTCCCTCACTTTGCAGCTTTGCAGACTCACCTCTGCACTGGTTCCACTTGGGGCAGTGTGGACAGATAGGGGTGGGAGCAGGTTCAACTTAGTGACCAGTGCACCCATTAGTGGCCAATGGAGGGGACACCCTGAGGGAAAAAGCCAGGTCCTCATGATGTGTCCAGTGCAGGGGAGACACATAAGGCCAGTAACCCACAAACAACTGGCCAGCTACACAGGGCCAACACAGCAGTAAGAGGAAGGTCATGTTCTGCTTTGCCTGATATTCCCCAAGCCCACCTTCTCCAACACAGCCCAGCATGGTCTTTTAGTCCCTGAGAGGCGTGACACTCTAATTGCAAAGTGTCTTACAAACACACCATGAATGTCTATTTTTTTTTCCTGCTGTTTCTCAGACATTAGGCAGGTTGTGCTTATGTTACCTCAATGTCACGTGAGCCATTGCTATGTTAAGGTCATAAATCCACGCCTGACCACTTTTTCAATGCTTTGTGCTCATAACTCAAGGAAAATAACTCAGAGTCTATTAAACAGGAAAAAAGTGTAAAAAGAGGGTCCTTTCATGACCACTGAAAGATCATATTTTATTTCCTTGACACAAATTCTTTTTTTATTTGTATGGTCCCTACTTTCTTTGTAAGATCTCCAAAATGTATGTGAAAAACAGCGGTACCCAGCATAATATTTTTGTGTGCGCACACACACACAGAGCACAGAGGTGTGCAGAGAATTGGGGGCAAGCACACCAGAAACTGGCTATAGTTGTCCTCTCAGAAAGAAAAAAGTTATTCTTGTATTCCCTTTTATACTTTTTATGTTATATATTCATATTCATAATCAAAGATGTATTGAGAAACATAAGAATTATGGAAGTAGACTCATTTTTAAATAAAATGAGATAATAAAGAAAAGTGTGGCTTGCAGGCGAGCAGTATTAGAAGCAGTAAACACCTTCTCCCTTTGTGGGAGGGGCACAGCCATGTGCCCGTGGGGACGCCCAGACTGTGCAGGAGCCTGGAGCACATGTTTCCTAGAAATCCCATAGGTCATAGAGCTGCTGCATTTGAAAGAGAAGAACATTCTTTAAGTTAAAAAAAACTTCTGCTAGTATATTAAGGTGATTTCCAAAGGACTCATTACAATACATAAGAGCATTAACTTAAAATACACTCTGTTCGCTTTGGAGCAGTGTCTTGGTGGCCATGCCATTTCAAGGGAAGACACTATGATTAATTTCAGATGGATATGGGGCTTTCCACGTTGTCTTTCTCCATTCACTGAAGCCCTCTGCTGTTGTGTAGCGTGTTCCTTTCCAGTATAGCACCACCTTTGACGCTCTCTTCCCAGAGTTCAACATGTTCCACATGGTTGCTGTGGGGCTGAGCAGCTCCATCCTGGGCTGCCTTCTTACGCTCCTGGTCTACACCTACTGCCAGCGGTACCAGCAGCAATCCCACGATGCCACTGTCATCCACCCCATCGCGCCCGCCCCTCTCAACACCAGCATAACGAACCATATCAACAAACTGGACAAGTACGACTCGGTGGAGGCCATCAAGGTAAGGGACAGGCAGCAACCACAGCAACCAGAGGTACAAAGAAGGCAGGTGGACCCTGGGGCTCTTGACAAGGCACAATGGTGGTGGTGCAGGTGAGGGTGTAGGGCAAGGTAACGGACTTCGCTTATGATGGACTGCTTTTTAGCTTTACTTTGCCTGTGAAAACATATTCAGAGTCTCGTATTCAGAATGTAGGTTAGAAATGAGACATGGTAACAGCAACAAATAAAACACTGGGAAATATTGGGTCATTGGCCAGTGTCCAGCTCTGCCTCCACTGTGCTTTCTGCATCCAAAGGGAGGTCATGCCAAAGAGAAGAGCTCCCGGGCAAGGGCAGATACGTACTGGGTCGTGGTAATGAGGACCAGGCTTGGGCAGTAAGATATACAGGTCCAGCTCAGGAGTCACCAGGATGGCAATCCGAGAAAAATTGTCACAGTATTGTAAAGACTATCCTCAAATAATTTTCAAGCACAGTGAAGCTTTGTGTGATGTACAAGTGCATTGTGACTGCTGTATTTTGTTGAATTTCCTCAATGAGTGGTTAACTTAGTGTTTGCCCCAGAAATTTGAAGTGAATGACCAGTCTCCTCCTCATTCCCTGGAAGAAGGGGTGGGAAGGGTATTGGCATTGGAGCTGGCAGACCTGGGTTCATGAGTCACTTACCAGCTGTAACTCATACTCACAGAGCCTCCCGTTTTCTTCTCAATGAATTGAAAATGATGAAAATCAGTGGAGTAATTTATATGAAATGCCTCGAACAGTTTATTCATCTTTAAATGAGTATAACAATATGTATTCCCAATCACTGTTGGAAACTTCCTGCCTAAAACTCAGCAATAAACTGGAAGATATAAAAACTGCCCACCTTATTCTAGTTATGAGGCAAATCTTCAACAAGGCTGATGACATTAGGAAGCAGTTAAGTGAGGAAACACATTTTCCAATAATAGAGCCTTAGGAGAGAACTCAAGTTCAACACAGTCACCTCCTCATTATATTCTCTTTCTAAAATACCACTTAAATTTTTTTTATTTTTATGTGTTACAGGCATTTAATAAAAACAACTTGATCCTAGAGGAAAGAAACAAATACTTCAACCCGCATCTCACCGGGAAGACTTATTCCAACGCCTACTTTACAGATCTCAATAATTATGATGAGTACTAATAGTTGTTATATTTTTGGCTCCTTGAAATTCCCCAGTTCCTCAAGGCCTGTGCTCCATGACTGCCCATGTTTCTGAGACTTCAGAGATGAAGTTTGGGTACATTTCAAGTGCATTTCAAGCCGCAAGTGTCCCATTGCTGCCAAAAGTAGATGTCCTTAAAAGCAACCAAAATCTAAATATGACGTTGTGAAAATCTGCTCTACAATACTTGGTCGTATTGTTGAATGAGCCACGATGTGGAGTTTCTTTTTGTGCTCAGTCCATTTCTTTAACAAGTCAGTTGTTTCCTTGAGCTTTTTAATAAATGTACCATCTGCATTGGAAGGAGACTTTAGAAATAGGAGCCTCTTCTTGCTCTGGAGCATAAATCTTCATGATGTTTTAAGTCAAGAAAATAGTCACTTTTTATGAGAGAGCCCCCTACACACATGTAGACAGACACACACAAGGAGGGCTTAGGTCCATGGTATTGATAAAATGAAGAATTTGAATGTGGTCGTACAGTGACTTCTGTGAATCTCCCATCTCCCCCATCTGGAGAATACTGTGCAATTCTAGGAAGCCACTTGTGTGCTTGGACATGGAGTGATTCATGCCGGAGGAAGCCCAGGATGCAACCTGGTTTGCATCTGCAGAGGTGATTATATGGGCTCTGAGACACCCCATCCTTGGTCCTGATGCAGTTCCTGTGTTACCACTTGGGGAGGTAAGCGGAAAGAGGAGAGGCAAGGACACAGTGAAGGGGAGATTGTTCCGCAGGTTGCTGCAAAACCAGCCTTATTCTGACTTTGGGATGTCATGGCATTCCAGGGAGCACCTGGCCATGCAGTTGGCCTGGATGCCCACCTGTCTGGTCCATCATAACGTCCTGAAGAGCAAGTCTGTAAAATAATGACTCGTGTAGCATTTGCATAGACCCTACACTTCCTCTCTCCCTGTGAAGAAAAAATCTTGAACACTAATGATGCCCCTGAAGACAGTATTGAAAGTACTAAAATGTAATTGTAAGAGACTTTAAAAAAATTTCTCATGTTATGGAAAGTACTGAAAGAACTAACGTTCATTTTCCATTTCCCTGAATGAACTGACGTCTGGCGATCGGCCCCTACCAAGAGCATTAATGATGTGTGAAGCTTGCTTTCTGCTGCTCGTTGCTGTGTTTAGTGAGCTGCTCCCCCCAGCTCCCAGGTGGCGTTGCCACCTCTGGGTCAGGTGAGGAGGAGACGTTTAGCTCTGGTGCCTTTTGGTTTTAACCTAGTGTTGCCTTCCCATCCACTCACCCCCACGTCTCCCTGCATGGAGGCCACAGTGTTTCAACATGTAGCCTGAGAAATCGGGGTACTCAGAAGTAGGGTTTTTATTGATTGTTTTGTTTCTGAGCATTTCAGGGTATTATACAATTCATAGTGGTCCCCAGTAGGGGAAAAAAAAGGATAAATTATTCACCAACAGCTGATACGTGACATGACGTTTGGTTGGACAATTATTAAAAGTCGGAGCAAGATTGAAAGAATTCATCTAATGCCAAGGGCATTGAGATAAAGGCCATGGGTGGACTTCGAAATGTGTTTTTATTAATCAATGAACATTCAGATCTGTGAAGATATGTAGTGTGGGCATTGGTAAACATGGGCTTATTAGTGTATGTGTGTTTTTACCCTACCCCATTTAAAGAAATAGTTTCAAAAAGTGTTGGGAAAATCCTGTGTTTAGTAATACTGAGTTCAAAATATCTTCCTATCCCCAGATTTGCAAACATGTCTCTACTGAAATTGAGATTTCAGTAGCAGGCAGGCTCTGGGAGGCCTGGTGGATTGCAGGTGAGCGTCACACGGGGGTCTTCGTGTGGGGGTCCAGGGTGCACTGCCTCACTCCTTGTGTGCTGTGTGGGGTCGCTCTGTCTGTGGGGAAAGTCCACAGTGAAGCCAGCTGGTTTCCTAATTTTAACTGGATGCTCCAACCCAGTTCATCACTTTCCTATAAGAACAATATCCTCACTGTGTATCATGTTAGCTGCTTTTTTGAATCCCTTTCCTCAGATTTTTCTAAGTTTAAAAGTTTATTTTATTTCCCCAAGGAAAGAAGAAACTAATATTTTTTTAAAAAAGCACCACTGGACTTCATGGGAAGTGCTTTCTAAATTATATCAAAGCTGGTCTTTAATCAATCTCAGACAATGACTGGGGAAAACAGCCTTCATCCGCGACAGCATTTCTATGTTGTCGATTAGATAAATCTTTGTAATGATCACTGCAAAGAAATCCCCTCATATTTGTTCTATGACACTCTATTCAAAGGAAAATTATCCTTGTTTTTCTGGTTTCTCTCTCTTTCTCTCTCTCCCTCTTGCATAACAGATTTCAGCTCATTTAGAATAATTTCAGCTAAGTCCTAAGCATTTTAACCAGCTGCGGAGGAACTTCGTTGCTGTCACTATGGAGCTGTTGCTCAGGTGCCAATTCTTGGCCCCCGCAACCCTTCTTCTGGCAGGAGCCCTCGCGTGTGGGTCTTCACAGGGGCCCTGCCACGCCTCCTGGGACCTCCCCCCAATGGCAGCTCTTCCTTAGGCTGGGACACTTGGGATTCCTGCCAAAACCTTCAGGGACACTTGTCACATTTTTCATTTCTGTGTGACTTTTTAAATTTTCTCTTTCCTCTTCTTTTTTCTTTTACTACAAGAAGCACAATTATAAATGCATACTTTACACTGCACCAGGCAATTTAATCCCACTAAAGGAACCTGTTGTCAACGGACATTAATCACAGGTTAATTTTTAGGATTGTTTCTGGATACAGTTCAAGTTCTGCTGGTTTTCATTAGGAAACTACGTTAGTCTCATTTAAATTCTTTGGAAGTGGTTCGCAGCATTGTTCTCTTCTCTAGCCTAAACTGGTGGCCACCTGTCAGCCCAAAGTGCACCCACATTTTACGGGGAGGAGGAAGCCACAAAATTTCTAAAATGACTTCTGTATCCACCCTTTTCAGGACTTACATTACAGGTGCATCATACATACTTTTTGGAGCATGGAGATCAAAATTTTATTGAGTGTTCCTGTGTTGCAATATTGAAAATTCGGCACATGTCAGAAGCATCAGCAATGGAGACCTGTTCTCTTTGAAAATATAGTTCCACTCTGCAGAGAGACTTAGAGCATCATCAAAACCAAGTTCAGAGACTGATACAATGTCTCCTGTTCCTAGTGAAAGCTGTCTCACATAGTATTTTTGAAAGACCATATGAGTTCATACTAGAAAGCAGTCAAGCTGCTTACCCATGACCAGAGCCAGAATCAATTCTCATTCAATAAACATGTTTCACCTTGTTGGCGTGATGATGGTAACTAGTCAAGAACTGGAAAGGAGTAAAGTAGAGGCAGACAACCACTTTATGGCAGTTTTTTATCTAACAATTTTATTGCACAGAGAATAAGATTCCTCCCACCACATGTAGTCAGAAATGTGAGGCCCACAGCGCTTCAAACAGGATCGTGTTTTTTCTCAGCTTGTTGGCAGAGTAATTCCAGAGGGCCCGAGTACTAGGTGAATGGTAGCTCAAATGGCTCACATGCTGGATAAATACAAGCTCGGAGCAAAATCTTGCCAAGAAGAGGGTATGGTGAGCCACCCTCTACATGTTCAAATAGATTAATTTTCTCTGAAAATGCCAGTGCCTTGTTTAAAATGATTTATTATTTTGTCTGGATGTTATTGGTTCCAATTCAAAGCAGGGGATTGATTGGCTGTTCTTTAAAGAAAATCATTCTTCTGTGCCTCTTTGAACTCAGGAATAGGAAATGACTAAGAAGCACATCATCTTCAGAGGTATTTGTGCCCCCACTGGGGTGTGGCACAGGAATAGGTGCCCAGGTGTGTTCAGAGTGAAGGTGAAACCAGCCTCGCCTCCCAGAAACTGACATCACTTTCATCTTACATCCTCCTCCAAACACCTTAGTGTGTGCCCGGTGGTAGGAATGCCAGTGATGCCTGTGGGAGGTACAGACTGTTGTCACTGTCCCTCGTCAGGCAGGTCCGTAGCTGTAGGAAAATCAGAGAGGCTGACGACAGTGGCCACAGACACGGTGAGCGGAAAGAGAACTGCACAGAATATTGCCTGCTGTTTTTTATCTTTATATTTTAAGTCAGTGTCAAAGCTGCTTCACAAGTCCACAAAGTTGTTTATTTAGGTTAAGAAAGTTAACTGTTTTCTCTGCTAAAGTTGATTGCTCTTCCTCTGTACCATGACTGTTGGCAAAATCGCATTTGAACTTCCGTACTTTGAAAGAAAGCCCAGTATGAACCTTTAACCTAAGCACCTATGTTCACCACCAAGCACTACATCATCGGCAAGGAAAATGCACAAGTTTGGCCCAATGTAGGATTCTCCAGAGGAGTGTGCCTAACCCTTTGTGTTGTGTCACTGGCTGTGACTTGAACATGGTACGTTAAAAGCCTCATTCTGTTCCTTTGCTGTTGCTGTTTTGTGGTACAAAATAAACTTATTTGGGATTGTTTCTTTTTTTAAAAGGATATATATATTCATATCTGGTTGCCCTGTTGGAATGCTTGTGGATTGCCGACTATTTCCTCACAGGGCCAGTGAACACACCACACATTTTTTCCAGTTCTTACATTCAGTGTGAAATACAAATTTCCAGTGGTCTTCACTTTCACCTTGTCTGTTCATCAGTTCGCTGGTCTTAAATGCTCACTTGAGAGCTGCCCAGGTCTGTGTCTAAGAAAGTTGTTTACTGACACCTCACAGATACCGTGTTTTCAAAAACTGGCTGAAGACACCAATGGCAGCAGCCCAGGGAGCTCATTGCCTGTTTCATTGGCTCAGTTGTGGGAGTTCAGAGATGGAGGGTGGACAAAGGGGGTTACCCGGCCAATCAGCAGAAACCACCTCACACCTCTCCCGGCCTGGACTAGGAGGAAAACAGGCATATTTATACGTTAAAACGAGCTATCGTTATGGAGGTGAAAGTGCAGTCCTCGTTCACTGCTCTTGGTAAGTTGCCAATTCCTGTAAACCAAACTAATTCATCTTTTTTAAAAACAATAAATTCATGAAGAGCGATCCTAAGTACTGGCAATGGCACAGCACTCTTCCTTTCACAGCAACCCCCGCTTCACCTCTGTCTGGGAACAATAAGAGAGCCCTGATTATGTACAGTGAAATTGTATTATATTTTTTGTACTTAGGTTTTATGTAAATAGTTTGTCTCATTCAATTGTATGTGAGCATTGAAATAAATCCTACCATTTAGGAAACAATTTAGTGGCATTTTTCTTTGCGTGGCGTCAAAGTCCCCCGTGTTCCCAGGTGTGCTAAGGAGTAATCACTACTCAGAGGAGAGCGTTTCAGCAAAATGAGACTGGATGACCTCCTGGGTAAATCCCATAATGTGCTCTCGTCGGTTCTGCAGACCCTAAAGCCTCTTGAGTGTTGGCGAAGACAGGACCAACCAGCTTCATGATCCTGTGAAGTGGTAAAGGACTCTCAGAAATATTTCCATGGACAATAGCAGTGTATGACATAGAGAGCCAGTCAGGTTTTTAACTTACCAGGAGTTGGTATCACACATACTGTGTGATTGTTAAGCTGTAGTCTCTTTTTCTAGAATGAACCACTATCAGTTAGTACGGACCCCCAGCTAAAAAGATGCCTGAGGCCCCAGGAAAACTATTAAGATCTATATTTCACTGTTTTTCTCTCTCTGATATATATTTATGTCTAATATAGTAATTCATATACGTGTGTGTATATATATACATGTATATGTGTATATACCTATATACACACATAGGTATATACATAATACACATATATATACACACGCAAATATATACAATTTTATACATATAAAATTTTCAGTTGGCCAAAAAGCTGAAAACCACCATTTAATAAAGAGGCCAAAAATTATAATAAAATAAAACTATATAAAAATATAAACTAGTGAAGCATGTTATAATAGTTAAATTGTTTAATCACCACTTAATGAAAATTTTTTTAATTTCGTGTTTGCCATGCTGACCCAAGCTACACAATTAAAAGAGTTCTCTCCTATTGGAAGGCTGGATGCCCTTTAGCGCTAGAAGACTCTCAGAAGAACAATCTCCTACAGCTCTGTGAGGGGGTTCTTCTCGCCTCCCCATTAAGCAAGCGGATGATCCAGGAGATTATTAGCTCCGGCTGTGTATTAGTATTTTATGGGGAGTTTTTAAAAAAACATCATCCAACCCACATTCCAGACCAATTCAGTTTGGATTCTGAGTATTTGTATTCTATGGAATATTAAAATATCCCTTGAAGAACCTACATTTGGCTGGTAGTTTAGCAAGTGAATGGAATAAATAAATGTACCACGATTTCCTTTCATGTGGCTTTTTTCTGAACATGTATCTACAATCATATATTCTAATATTTACACATTCTCACATTGGTTATGTATCCAACTCCTTTTTATAAACTTCATATGTTCTTAAAAATAAAATTGAAATATGATTTAAAATATCTTTCTGGACCTGTTTGGAATATGTATTGTAAATCTCCATTTAAAGTGTCTCCTTGAAAAGCTTTTGAAGAATAGCAGAAAAGATTGAGTGTATTGACTGGAGAATTGTGGGTATTTAATACAAAAAGAAATTGTCCTTAAAATAATATCTGAAACTATATTATTTTTCTGGACTTTTACTTGCTTTATTTCTTTAAAGTGGTTTGTTTATAAAATCAAACAGAAAATGATGTCTGAAATGGCTTTTCCCTCATCAGTCAGCTTGGCAGGTGTTTTCCTTGGAAGCATTTGAAGCTCTCATCTCACCCCTGTAATCACAGCCAGAACCAGAATGGAAAGCAACAAGATGACGTTGGATACACATTTGATAGTTCTCTGTGGTGCAGAGCTCTGAAGACTGGTGGCTAAAAGCATGACAGAGGAAATAAAACTTACCAAAAAAAATAAATAACTTTGTAAAATGATCCCTCGTTCAAAACACAGAAACTGTAAGAATTCATCCCTAGTTTGAAAAACTATTAGTATTCTGAAAATGGGACTTAACATAGAACACAGAGAAAGCTTTGAATTATGGCTTTTCATGAATATGTGTGAGCTTGGTGATAGTAGCGAGGTGTTCATATGAACACCTCTGCCTAAGGTCAGTTGTCCATCACAGTGGGTGTTTCATGGGCCATCTTTCCTTAGAAAGGTAGAGGTAGTGAAGACCGCAGGGCTTTTAGGGCTGTGAAAATGCCTGTCCACACTTCTCTTCAGTTTTCTCCTCTCTTGTGCCTCAGGATTTCTGTTACTTTTCTAGTTAGGTAGATGCAGATACAGGATGACTTTGCTTCTGAGACCATGCGCCCCCTAGTGGCCGGGGCTCACCCTTCCTTGAGAAATTATTTAGTCGTGGCAGCAACATGGCACCTGGAAAATCCCTGTCAGAAAGACAAATGGGCCATTCAGAGAGAATTCACGTGCGTACAGTCACAGATAAGCACAACAGCTGGAAAGCCTCCTGAATCTAGAAGGTACTCTTGTTTGCTGATGGGACAAGGGGAACACACACTTGCACAAGGAAATGTAACCGTTGTAGGGGTTCCATCTGAATTTGGAGACACTTTCCGTGGGCTTCCAGTCATTTCCACCGAACTCACTATGATGTGCATTTCAGCACAAACTCAGGACTGATCCCATTTTTAAAGCATCTGAAGCTTATATAATTTGGAGGAACTTTGAAAGAAAAGGCCCTGGCTGGTGTAGCTCAGTGGATTGAACACAGGCCTGCGAACTAGAGGATCGCGGTTCGATTCCCGGTCAGGGTACATGCTTGGGTTGCAAGCCAGTTCCCAGCAGGGCACCCATGAGACACAACCATACATTGATATTTCTCTCCGTCTCTCCTTCCCTTCCCCTCTAAAGATAAATAAATAAAATCTTTAAAGGAAAAAAAGGAATATAAAATATTCACACTATGAAATCAAGTATGAAAATATTCATACTTTGAAAATAACTCACTACAAACTTCCAATTAAAAATATGATAAAAATAATACAAATAAAAATGCAGTAAGGAAAACAATCACAATTTTTGAAGAGGGGAAATGTGCTTTCTAATCGTGTGATTATCAGAACAGATATGTGACCATTACAGGGAAACACTGAGTCAGGTTGTCAGATGCAAAACTGAGGGTTCAACAAACAATAAGCAAGTTATGATTTTCCATTATAGAGGTGCCACTGGAAAGAAAAACATTTAGGTTCTCGATTGCTCTGTTCTGTGCAATACAGAGCAACCTGTTGGAGCAAAGCCATTTCCTCTCCCCACATCATGGCAAAAGGACTTGCTCAAACAGGTGAGCATCTTCCAGCTCTTAGGAAAGAAGGAACCTTTTCTGTACATCTGAGGTAATATTCTTACTATTAGTATGCATTATTAACCAAAGAGTGTGAAATACTTTAACTTGCTCAAGAATTATGGGGAAAATAGATATTCTGTGGTTAGTAATCAAGGTTGATAATGAACCTGGTCTCTGAGAAAATCAGAAGAAAAAGTTTTTAAACAAGTCGTGTTGAGTGTTTTGGTTGTTAATCATCTATTTTTCTTTTAATGAAAGGGATAATGATGAAAATCCCCATGGGGTAAAAAGAACTGAAACCCAACCTCTGAACTTTTCAGAGAACGGAGACCGAGGCCCTCATACCACCCGGGCTGCTCTGTACTTTAGAGGAAAAAGCGCCGATGCAAACATATCTTATGACCAGGATATATGTTTCCTCAGCTGATTTTTCAGCTGATGTTTTTTGCTACTTCATATTTTCAAAAGTTTTATGAAAAACAGGATTGGGGAAAGTTGTAAAATCAAAATCGATCGACGTTCAGATAGCGTGGATCCTCGAATTTCCCACAGGTGTTTTACTGGGCAGAGGCAGCAGCAGGTAAGAGGTGATATATATAAAGTAAGGTCAGCTGGAATGCAAAGGTGCAAGCTCCATTCATAGTAGGACTCCAAGACCACGTGGTAGGGACTTATTTGCACACACTAACATTAATGCAAAGTAGCCTTTGCCAAATTTCAGTGTTTGAGAGCAGTGGAAGAAGAACATTTTGTGTGTAGAATAGTTAAGGTGGCTGATGTGGTGAAGCTGGGGCTGCTGGTTCCCCTCTATACCTCCGAGTCAAACTCCTGCTTCCAGAAGAATCACTACCCTGGAGGATCTTACTGGGGAGTGATAGTCAATTCATAGGCTATGGCTCACAACTTGGTGGAAAATGATTTTGTCATTATAGAGAGAGTAAGAGGGAGAGGTGATGGGTATGCTGGGAGAATGAAAGGCCCCATGGGCAGGGACTGGAGATTTGTTAGGATGGGTCTTCTCTTGGTCCTCTTGGCAGTCTTGGCAAGCGTCAAGTTGCTACACCTGAAGGTCATGATGTAGGGGTGATCTCTCACTCCTTAGAAAATAGCCAGCTGTCTTGTTTGTCTTAAAATCATTCACTGTTAAGTTTGTAATTTAGTCAGGCTATTTTCTGGAACCTTTTCAGAAAACAAGTTTCAATAGTGTAATAAAATTGAAATGGGACCTAGGAAACAATGAACCCTATTGTTGAACTGTGTTGGAAGTTTTTTTGGCTTGTGAAGGTCGTCCTTTGTGAGACGATGAATTGCTATGCAACCCAGCTAGAAAGGCCCTTTGAATATGTTTCTAGTACCCTGAGGAGTGACAGCTCACACACCTCGCCAAATTCAATGTAGACAATGGGAAGACGAGAATGGGATGCTCAGAAACAATGGAGAGGCAGGGACTTGGGGGAAATGCAGACATGCCTTGATCCTACACACACAGGACCTCAACGGGGCAGGGGCATTATTACAGAATTTTGACAGCCTGCAGCACAAAGCAAGTTAACAGAATAACTCACAAATGGATTCATTAGAATATTGCCAATGTTTGACTTGTTTAAGAAGACGATTATATTTGCTACATTGCATTAGATTCTCCCTTTAATGATTAGATGTTTTGAACAGGAAAACTATTTCTCTTTGAAAAGCTGGTCTGCATTGCTCTTCTATCACCTGAAGGTACCATGACCATTTTATACTGAGGCCCCTATTCCTGTGCTGCCCTTTCTGCACATAGGAATGCAATACGTAAGGCTTCACCACCCAGAGAGTTCTACCGCAAATGCATGGTTTTCCTTAAATAAACATTTTGTTATAACAGGTTGTAAAAATTCTAATTGAGATGGTAGACATCCCTGTAGACAAGTAGGGGGTATAAAAAAGCAGTGATGCCTCTCAAAGATGGCGTTATTTGTGCAGAAGAAAATGGAATGGAACTTCTTGTACAGGCTCAGGAACTGGGAAGGCAGTGTCACTCATGAGGCAGGGATGAATTCCATGCCTACGTGGGAACAAGTTCCAAGCTGTGGTTGGGGCAATAGTGAACAAGAAAGAAAAACCCATAGCTTGTGTGATGTCCAAAAATCTAATGCAGAAATAAATGTCGAATGGGGACCCATAGTGATAAAATGTAGTCATAGCAGCACAATTTACAATAGTCAAGTGATAGAAGCAACCTAGGTGCCCATCAGTAAATGAATGGATCAAAACACCATGGTATATTTATACAATGAAATACTAGGCAGCAGAAAGAAAGAAGGAGCTCCTACCCTTTGCAACAGCATGGATGGAACTGGAGAGCATTATGCTAAGTGAAATAAGATGGGCGGTAAAAGACAAATACCACATGTCATTCTAGCTTGTAAGTGGAACCTAGTCAACAAAACAAACAAGCAAGCAAAATACAACCAAACATTGAATAAAGAACAAACTGGCAGTAACCAGAGAGGTGGGGAGGGGATAATAGGGGAAGGGCCATCAAGGAACATGTATAAAGGACCCATGTCCAAAGCCAAAGGGGATAGGTTCGAGGGTGGGAGGTGGGGATGGGAGGGGCATGGTGGGGTGAAAAATGGAGAAACTGTACTTGAACAACAATAAAAAATAAAAATAAAGAAATAAATACAATGTAGTCATATTCATCCTAGCAAATTTAAAAGCAAATCTTGAAATGGTCAAGGGAATTTAAACAGTATAACTTGATCAGCAGAACAAGTCCTGACACTATACAGGAATAAAATAAAATTCAATATTAAACAACACAATTTTGCAACTTTCAGCATCCATTAATTAAATACCAAGCATGCAAAGAAGCAAGAAAACATGGAACAAGTATTTGTATACAAAATTAATAGCAGCTTTGTTTATAGTAACAAAACAGTGAAAACAGCCCAAATTTCCTGCAACTAGCAAATGATAAACTATGGTATACCCATGAATCAGCAATGAAAGGGAATAAACTATTGATTCACAGGACAATGTAAATAACTCTCAAGAGCATGAGATTAAGAAAATGAGCCACACACACACACATACACACACATACACATGATGTGATTCTGGTTCCATTGATACAAATTCTTGAAAAAGCAAAATCATACTGACAAAACATTTGGGGTTGCCTGGGGCTGAGGATCAGGGGAGCACATTCTCTGTAAGGGAGGTAGAGGGAAATTTTGGGAGAGGGTAGAAATGAGTTAGGTTTGTTTATGTTACTGTATTATTTGTCAAAACTGATAACATTGACTGGAAAAAATTATTTTTTGTTAAGTATATATTTCAGTAATGCTGGTGGAAAAAAAGAGTCTAGAACTCATGAAATATTGTGAACGAGGCAGAGATAAAGGTAAAACTCTCAACAATAAGGTTCCCATTCTGGGCCAATGCCTGTCTCCCCGAAACAGATCTGACGTAAGAAAATGAAAGAGGATAAGCATGTAAGGAAACATCCCTTTTTAAGAGAGATTCTGATACTGAAGTCAGTTGATGGACATTTGGGTTATTTCTCATTTGGGGTTATTTTAAATCTTATGAAAAGATTTGAAAATGAGTATGTTTAAGATAAAAGTGTAAGAGGGTAAACTCTATAAGGCAAGAATAGGGCATGATTCTCAATGAGAAAGGAAATTCAGAAAACCCACTGAAGTTCTTTAAAAAAACACTCTAAGCATTGGAAAATATCTCTGAAAAGGTGACTATTTAATAGTGAGTTATATATTACTGGTGGAAAGACAGTAATTAGAAGATAAAACAGGAAATAAGGCAAAATGAACCTCAGATATGAAATACAAAATAAAAGTTAATATATGAGGTCTGTCCAGAAAAAGTCCAGCCATTGTTAATATTACAAGAAAGGTTTGTGCAACATTGACATAACCTGGCAGCCAAGGAGAATGGACTGGAATGCACACGAGTGAACAATGATGACTTCACTGGTGCTAGTCAGGGGGGGTGCTAGATGCTATTGAGTGAGCAGGTGTACTGTGTGGGCGTTGTATTCAAAATGAGTGAGTAGGGCAATAAATCTGCTTCAAATTTTGCATTAAACATCAACATTCCTCCATGGAAGCTATTTGCATGATTAAGAAGGTCACAGCTCTGAGCAACTGGTGATTGGCAGCTTTATCATGACAACGTACCCGCTCATGCAACACGTCTCATGCAGAATTTCTTTGTGAAACATCAAATCACCCAGGTGACTCAGGCCCTCTAGAGCTCAGATTTGGCACCCTGTGACTTCTGGCTTTTCCCAAAACTAAAATCACCTTTGAAAGGGAATCCTGAATGAGATTCAGGAAAATATGATGGGGTAGCTGAGGGTGAATGGAAGAACTGTGTGAATTTCCAAGATGCCTACTTGAAGGGGACTGAGTTGTCATCCTATGTACAATATTTTTTGTATCTTGTATCTTCTTCAGTAAATGTCTCTATTTTCATAGTGCATGGCTGGGTACTTTCTGGACAGACCCTTACATTTCAGCGACAAAGCAGATTGGCATAATGCTTGATTGTGCATTATGACAACTAAAAATATCAGATTTTTTTCATGTCCTGGAAGAATTATATGTCTTAAATACAGGGGAACTGTTCACAGTTCTGTTATTGCCCTGTTGAGGGTGGGGATGGGGATTAAAAGCATCACTGAGGATCCCAGGACTAATCCTTTCACATTTAAGAAGCCACTGCAGAGAGTCAACCTCAGGCAAAGCTTTGTTAAGGAGGCTGTGTGGGCTCTAAGTGATGGCAGGAGCCCATAATTCATTAAGTGTTTATGTTAGAACGCCAAGGAGACATCACCGCTCCGAGAGAGTGGCAAAAAGTGATAGCTTAATTCAGAGTCGGGGTAGCCAGCTTCCCACTGGGTCCCATAAAGAAAAGAAGGGAGAACAGTTATTCACATCTTTTGATCTCAGCAAAGTGATATGAGAAGCTTATTAGACTGGGCTAACTTCATACCATGTGCCTTCCTGTAACTCCGTGGGGAAGACGGTTTCACCTGACCATTTCAGTTTCAAACTTGATGGATGCTCATCGCAGTTCCAGAAAGTCAACGCTTCACTTTTATACTGTCATTCCTCACTTGAAGATGATTATCTCATGGAAGTCTTCTATGAGACTGTGAATTAAAGTAATTTGAAGTTAAAGAAAAAAAACAATGAATGCTTAAAATTAGGGAGTATGTTTTAATAATTTGAGATTTTTAAATTTTAAGATTTAAAATTTTAAGCTGGATTTTAAAACAATGTCCATTTTTATATATCAACTTGAATTGACACCCAATATTATTTTATGCTATCTTCTAGTGTACAGAATAGAGTTTAGACATTTATGTCATTTACAAAGTGACCCCCCAATAAGTCTGGTACTCACCTGGCCCTATACATAGTTATCACAATATTACTGACTATATTCCCTATGCTGTGCTTTGTATCCCAGTGGCTATTTAATCACTATCAGTTTGTACATCTTAATCCCTTCCCCCTTTTCACCCACCCCTCCTCCACTCTCTCCGTTCCAGCAACAGCCAGTCACGTCTCTGTATCTGTGAGTCTGTTTGTTTAACCTGCAAAGTCCACCCAAGTTATCACTAATTTGGCTTCATTCATCTTTACCATAAATAATCTTTTCCCCAAGCTTCTTTGGTGATTATCTCATTCCCACCGCAGACGTCATCGTGTTGGCTGTGAGGATCAACGCTACCGCAGAATTTAGGGAAATGTAGGACTTAATGGAAGAGAGGACACAGGCAGCATTAGCCTGTAGAATATTTACTCTCTAGTGTACATCTACTTAAAAAATGTTCTTTATGAATAAAAAATTTTTATCTTTAAAAATTTTTTTCATAGCAGGTCTTCCATGAAATCTAGATTAGAGGTTAAAAATAAGAAGTAAGTGAATAAATAAATTACCAGGAGAATATTCTTCTTTCCCAGTTTCAATAATGGGCCATTTGATGTGTTGGAATTACAGTACAAGAATCCTTAACTCCACATAATTTGAATGGTGCGCAATGTGTGGGCTGATGGTCTCTTACAGCTGCTCTAATGCGGCACTTCGTGGACACAAGGGGATGAATGGCCAGTGGTGGGCTTAGTGCTGGACAGCATCATGCCTTTTTGTGACTAAGATGGCATATAGTCACCATATTCAAAGCTTCCTGATATTTGTTTAATTAAGAAGAAAAATGGGAGCATAAAACAGGGAAGAATGGGAACTTACGGGAAGAATGCATTTTTCTCCCCCCAGGGAAGAAAACAATTAGTCACTAAGGGAAAAATGCTATTAAGCATTAGAGAAAAGTTTTTTTTTTTTAATCAGAAATTGGAGAACTTAATGCTCAGGCTTCTCACCACCAAGGGCACCTTGACTCTCCCTGCATCCTCACCACCCTGATCAGACACCCCAGGTGCTCAATCAGACCCTATTTTGTATCCCTGTTTCTGGTAAATGTTGACACAGTGAAATCCAATGGGCCTCACAGAACCCATCAGAATCATAATGTCAGCACAGCACTGAAACTCACCCTCCGAAGGCCTCTGGGAAGGCGTCTGTGTCTTGTGTGACACAGACTGTCTGTGAAAAGACACAGCTCAAGTAGAACATCAAATCGACCTGACGTGTGAAGTCACAGAGGAGGGAGAAACCTGAGTCCAGAAGAAACACTAAAAAGTTACAGCCACAGTTGCGATTGACAAGTAACCACAGTGTTTCTGTCTGTGCTGTCATTTTGATGACTGTCTCTGTAATATTGGCTTCAGAAAAAAGGGCGTAATGACAACAATGCTAAAGGAGTCCCAAACTGTTGACTTATTCATAGAAATAAGGCTGTCCAAAGAGTAGCCTACAATGTATCTTTCCATGACTATAGAATTTATATAAAAGCCTATTTTCAATTAAGTACAAAGACAAAATTATACATTTAGACTTGAGGTCATTACACATATCTTTTAATTCCTGGAAATGACTTAGTCCTGGTCACAGGACTTTGTTTATTCTGACAACAAAATTCTGTCTGTGCAGGAAGTGGCACATCACTGCGGGAAGGGCATGGGGCTGAGTTCCGATGCAGACAGCAGAGTCTAATTACAACTTGGACTTGGAGAGAATAAGGTTAACAGGTGGGAGGTCACTCTATCTCAGCTGCACTTAACAGATATAATATATATTAATGAAAAATAAGCCTGAAACACTCTGGCTATGGAAAATACAATTTATTTACATCACGTTAAATGACAAATATATATTGACAAAAGATGCCAAAGAAAAAAAGACAGTAAAGCAGGGATGGTTTGTATCTACTTGCATTCTTCCCTCAGGAAAAAAAAATACCGAGAGAGAAGTAATGTTTTATTCTTGTTCTGAGCTCTGGAGGCCAAGATAACATTAGGTAAATTATAAAGAGATAGATTGTTAACAGTTACAAAGATGTGTAACCTAGGCCCTGAAACCTAGCAGTTTAAAGTAAATATTTGTTAGGATCATACATTCTGCGGGTCTGGAATTCAAACAGGCTCAGCTGCTCTCTGCCCCTGAGTATCCGGTCCTCGGAGGGCAGACCCGTGGACTGGAGCCATCTGAAGGTGCATTCGCTCACAGCGTGGCTGGCGGAGGCTGGCTTGCAGGTGGCTCCACGCAAGGGAGCCTTTTCTGTGGTCGCTTGTGGGGGCTCGGCTAGGCTTCCTTCAACATGCTGGTTGGGATCCAAGAGCATTTTTAGTTTCTGCTCTTAAGAACAGAACTTATATTTAGGCCTCACTTCACATAGGGAGTCCATTTATCGTCTCTTGCAATAAATGGTCTGTTTCTGAAAGGCAAATCGAATTGTGCCTCCACTTCTTCTAACCTTGGTGTTCTTTAGGCCTAAAAATTTGGTTCCACTTCATATATATCCACCGACGTTTTACCTTATTTTTGAGTTTGTGTCCATCCTTTCTATATTTTTCAGTAAAGGGTTGAGTTCTTTTGGCACGTTCTGCTTTTTTGACTGGAAGTATAATCTTATCAAAAGTAAGTATTCGCTTTAGGAAGGTAGGGGCAGGAAGAGAATGGCTTTTTAAAGGAACCTGAAAAATGTCCTCAAGGGCTGGTGAAATCTGTAAGGAAGTTTCCCCCCTGTGGTTGTAAAAATACACCCACAGATTAAAGGATTATAAGATTCAGTAACACTTTACTGTGAAAACCCTTTGGTTAAACACATCAGAGAGTGGTACAGTTAATGCCTCAAAGCACTGGCCAACACACTTTAGATTTTAAACAGTGGATATTGAGTAGCAAAGTGATGCAAATTTACATGTAAGCATCTCTGCAGCATATCAGTGAGAAGTAATCATATTCTAGTTTATCATAAGTGGCAACCCACATATTTATTAAACATTGTTACTTTTACTTTTTATAACATAGATGTAAAATATAGCCACTCGCCACCATGCACAAACACACACGCTCATAATCCCATACTCATTCACTTTGGAACAAATGGATAACTACGTGATTTTAGTGCCTGTGTTATAGTTACAATTTAATTGAATTCAACTTTAACAGCTACCGCATAAGTAGTAGAGGCCAAAGGTCATGATTCAAGTTGCAACAAAGACAAATGATTATCAAAAGCAGCAAGAATCTTACATTAATTATGTCAATATTTAGAGTGCTTATTTTTAAGTTTTGGAAAATATATTTCTACTAGATCACAATGAAGTTTATCAAAAGAAATAAGTAAAATATAATGATCCATTCTGTTCAATTGTTCTCTTTGTCCTCGGCAGTGAACAAAACAGCAGGAGGATGGAAAGTAAGAGCTAATTGAATGGCTCTGCAATAGAGAATATTCTATGGAATTCAAGGTATCATTTCCAATTCCCTTTAGTGGGCCAGCTGTCACACGAATGAGTGATTGATAGATACACCATAAAGGAAGGAGGGTTGCTTGGAAGCAGTCCTCCTTACAGCAAAGGTTAGGGAGGTACCATTTGCTTTTTTCCCCAATGTCTAGTTTTATTTAACTTCTTATAAATAAGCAGAGGCAGAGGTAGACACAAGTCATTGAAAGCTCCATCTCACGCAGTGTGCAAGGTGAGCCTTCCCAGCTCTCCAGTAAAGAGCCTTCTGTTCTAATTTAGCAATTTTCTCAGATGGCCGGAATAAAACAAATAAAACGCAAGGGATGGTTTCTCTCATCTGGAATGATATCAGAGCAGTTATAGAAGGATCATCTTAAAACAGGGAAAAGGCCATCACATTTCTAGAGACAGTCCATTGACCACAGAGACAGGGAAATGCAGACCCTGCTGAAATCTGGAGAGATGCCTTCAGACTTTCACAGTAGTAGGAAAGAGAGTTGGGACTCATTTTTCTAAATATTGGGAGGTCGGGAAAACTCCGCTGGAGGGGATGCCCTCATCTGAGTTAAGACCCTGGTCACAGTCAGTCATCTGAGTCTCCTTGGGGATTGTCACTGTTGACTTCTCCTCCCCTCTCACCCCGGACGCTTCAGTCCTCTCTGTTGCCTCCCCCGGACCTGCCAGGCTTTCACCACGGGCTGGAGCAAATTGGTCCTCACAAACCCCACAGATTTCTGAGTCCAGTCCCTTATTGTGAAAGTGTGTACAGACAGATTCTTTGGCAATTCATCCCAGTATTTTCATTTGTTGAATTTGGCTCTATGCCTAGATTTTTGGAAGGTTTTCCTTTTAGCCGTTTGTTTCTTTCATGAGAAAATGCATCTTTCTTCTATGCTTTTAGCAATCTCCTGGATCCTATATGCTTTTCCAAAGATAATTGCTGGAGACCGCACAACTACAATCCAATAGGCACAGTTGTTGGCAGACTCCCAAATCAGTGCTCACTCGGGGCTCACTGAGTTTCTTTGGGTGTTGTATGTAGGTAAAGCCCCCAAACACACATTCCAGATGATGCCTCCAGTGTCACCCTTCCCACCCCGAATATTGCTGTCTTCACCTGTACTGAGCTGTCTTCCAACTCGAAACAATCTGTACGACCCAGGACTAGCCGTACTGAAAAGCAGAGCAAAGAGCAATTCCATTACCACTTAACCTAACACAATAACCTCTTTTACACCCTGAATTCTGAAGGAAAACAAAAGAAAACAAATCACTGAATGTGATTTTAATAATTGATTCTCAAAGTGTTAATTTAACATTCGTAACTCTCAGCCATAATTTAGTTAAATGGGTCTTAATAATTTGTCACAGAGCCAGATAGAAGTGGAAACAATGTGGCCTGTAAATTGCTGTTATGTTTGGTTTGAGAGATGCTAAGTGCCAGCCCAGCAGGTCTAGTTTCTGGTCACAGGAGAACATTCTGGTCAGACAGAGAAGCTGGGGGATGCGGATGAGACGATGAAGAGGAATGTGAGCATCCCTTATAAAGACAGGTGTGGGAAGGAGGGCTTATGTCGGATTTAAAGTTCTGGGACACAAGGAAAATGGTCTTGGAAAGTTAGTCAAAGAATAAACAAAACCTCAACTCTAGATGTGTAATTTGTCCTCAATTTATGGTCTTAAATTACTTTCTGAAAAATTAGACTATTTTTGTGTAGAATAGTATATACAGCATATAATCAGGTGGTTTTCTTGTCAGCGTGAAACATGGCCAATGAGTTCTAGAAATTATAAAGGTTTTAAAGTGGATATTTTAAAGGGAGAACAAATTGCTTGTATTTTAAGGTGACTACATCAGAGGACTTATTGAGAAGGCTGAATTCATTCTCACAGTGGGATGCAAAAGCACAGGGCTTCGTGGTGGGCGGAGTGGGAGAGAAAGTGCTTGTGTCAGGATGTCGTCTCCACAGTAGTGGGAGTAGAATATAGAAGCCATTTGACCCTTCCATGTTAGGACCACCATTTGAAAGAGAAATTATGTGTATTACCACAGATCAAAACTCAGTTTATTGTCCTGATGCAAGCCTATTTAACATGATCTGAGAATATCAACTCTTCTTCTGAGGATTTCAAGTTGTTTCACATTGATAAAGAACATGAAAAAAATGAGAGGTTGCAATGAAGAGAAAGCAAGGAAATTTATTTTCAATATAAAAAGTGTTCATATCCATTTTTCTAAATCATGTGTCTGACTGGGACGATGCAGACCTATGCAGGGACAGTTCTTGTGGCTGAAATCTGTGTGCTGACGTATTTGTGCACACTTTTTTTGTGTGTGTCATAGATGTACTTGACCTGTTCTCCACCCCCACCCCCACCCTGGGGATGGCTCATGCATACTGTAAGAAGAATCCCTCATAGAGATATGTGTGTAATTGGTTGTCCATGTGGCAACTGGGGAAGAAGAGATGCTTCTCAAATGTAGTTGAAAAGGGTCAGACTGATTTGGCACGCTCTTTTGGCTCTTGTCCCATTTTGTTTCTACTGCCTAGAATAAAAATGTGATGCTTAGAGGCACAGTAGCCATTCTGTGAACATTAAAATAAAATCAGGTGGGGAGCATGGGGCGGGGTGGGCTGGGATGGGAGAAATAGACAGAAAACTGTACTTGAAAACTAACTAAATAAAAGAAAAAAAATTAAATCATACACTTAGGATTACAGAATAGAAAGGTAGGAGGAACCTGGTTCCCAGGTTCAATTTGGAGATGACTTCCCCACCAGCATGTGTACCTCCACGCAGTTTCCTGTGGAGAAAATGTATTTGGTTAAGTCATTTCCTTCCATTTTATATCACTTGCAGCTAAACAAAACACTGTACAAGATACAAAATAATCTGAGGAAAAGTAGAATTCCAGATTTTTTAATAATCATGAAAAACAGCAACCAAATGTGACCACAGACACTTCTTAGAAGACAAAACAAGAAGAAAACACAGAGCCAGACTAATACAAGGTAGTCACTGTCTGCTCATTTTTCCTTTACATTCACCCTGATTGCATTTCACCTTTCATATTTCATGCACATACACACACACACACACACACACCTAGACAGATACACATCTTATTTTCTACTGAGATAACAGTCTCAATATGTTTCATTGGTTATTATGATTATAAGTGTGATAAAAAGAAAAGAGACATTAGAAGGAAGTAAAGTTTTCTCCCTATTGTCTTTTTAGAGAAATCAAAAAAGAAATGACATGCCAAAATTAGAAAGGACTAGTACTGTTGTAGTTATCTTTACTGTCAAATGGCTAGCCTGGATGATTTTTCATTTAGTCCTCTTAAAGGAAAAGTGCAAGGATCAGTGAACAATGATAACTGAAACATGAAATGGAGGCTATTTTTTTACCTGAATTATCTATTTTGGAAATTGTAATATTTGACAGTAATTGCATGATTACAAAACCTCTCCCTCTCTCTCATCTGGATAATCAGACTTCATGAGAAGCCGGTATGAATTGCTGTGTGTGAATATAAACCATTATAAATGTTTAATATCTCAACTCATCAACCAAACATGTTATCAGGGTTCTTTGTGCTACAGTCACAGAGGAACTAATCAGATGGCTTCTGTATTCCAGTAAGTTAAGCAGTTTTCACCATTTGGAAAACAACATGATTCAGACATGAGTAATTTTTTGCATTTGGACTTTCCTTTTTATTCATACCTACTTCCTCTTTTCTAAGGATCATCTGTGAGAGCGGAGGGGGTAGAATATAGAGCAGCAAAGTGGAGCATTTTGTGTCTCTACTTTTGTCCTTATATTCACAATGTTAGGGGGATTTGAAATAAAGTAACGATGACAGTCCACTTTGGCATACTCCTCCCCAGGAACTGCAGGTGTATTTGCCTCACTAAAATAAGCCACCTTGAGCATATCACAATCCCAAGTATGACCTTAGATTTCCCAGTTGCTCAAACTGTGTTTTTTATTTGCATTGTCTGATAGAAGAAGGACTGTCAGGGAGAAGGTGCTCTTGTAATTTCTGCTTCTCGAAGCTGATGCTTTCCTCCTAATGGGTGGTGCCCAGTGAAGCAGTGGTCCCAAGAAACGCCTTTCTCTCCAGGAGTCTCAGAAACTCTTTGGTAAGTAAAGAAGGTGTAAACATTTGATTCTCATGGGCATGAGGGGCTGTGAGACAGTGTACTGCTCATTTCTGCTCCCTGCTCCCCACCATCCAGTATTGTCACTGACCCAGTCCAGGACAAAGAGCAAAGGGACACTCATCAAAGGGACAGATCCACCCAAGCCGGAGACATTGGAAGCACCTCATAGTTCCCTATAACTTAAGACGCAATCTCCTTGCCTTCAAGACTGACTAAAATCAATAACTCCGAGTTTCACTGAGAAGCAATATAGTGTCTGTCCTGGTATTAACTGGTAAAATGCTCAAGGTTTTCCTTTAGTCTGAGTAAAACCATAGCTCATTGTTTCTATAGTTCTCATCCCAGCCTAAAGGCAGCATGAGGACGCTATTTTATTAAGGACAATTTTGTGATTTTCTACCATAGCTTGATCTAATTTTATTTTATTATATTCTGTATATATGTATGTAGATTTAAAATACTGTATATATCTAAAAATCTACTGTATAGATTTAAAATCATAAAAATGTTAAATTGTGTACAAACCAACAGGACATTGCCATAATGATAAGAAAATGAGCCAAGGATGAATATTCAAAACCCCAAATATACAAATGACAATAGCTATGTGGAAAAAGATTCAAATCTTACTGGCATTCAAGTCTTAATGGTAAATAACATTTCTCTCTCACCAAAATGGCCAAGGCAAAAAATGAATGAAAATGTTGTGATGTTGTCAAATCCAGCCCTTTAAACACTTCCAATATAATTACAAAATGACACATGTTCACAGACAGCTGGAAAAATATTTTAAAAGCCATAAAATTGCCCTTGACTGTTCTCTCATCTATGAAACGTAGTAGAATTCCATGAAGAGTAGATGGTGAAAAAGGAAGACAGTGTTCACTCCTGTTTTGATGGCAATTCTTGCTAGGTTTCTGGCTCCCACAACTGGGTAGAACTTGTGCCACTGGGGAAGAGGATCGAGTTTGGAGTGGGAGGATATATGGGACATGCAATGCTACATGGAGTCTTTAGGGCCTTACATACAGTTTTGAACTGCATATTGGGAGAAATAGATATGAGTGAGCTGGGAGTTGAAAAAATGGGGAGAACAAGTGTAGATACGTTTTCAGGAAGTCTTTGTTTCGAAATGAGGGACCTATGATAACTGGAGGGATATATAAAGTCAAGAGCATTTTTTAATGACAGGAGATTCTTAAGCAATTTCACATGCTGATGACGAGACAAAGAAAGTGAGGTTGAGTATAGAGCAGAGAGAAGATAGTTGCTATTTCAGGACTGCTGAAAGCTGAGGAGGTGGTGTGTGCATGAGTTTGCAGGGAGCCTGGGGAGGGGCTTGGCTTAAGGCAAAAACACTGGTACCAAATGACAGGAGGGAAGAAAGAAATGATGACTATAAAGGAAAACAATTTCTGTGTCAAATTATTGTTAAAGATATGACATAGATCAGGTTATAGTTAGTTTCCTGGAGATGGTAGAAACAAGAGCTTCTGTGGAAATGCAGGTGGAGTTTGAAGGCAAGGGAAATATTTGAAATAGTCCACAGATAATGAAAAATGGTTATAGTTTATAGAGAATGGTTACAGTGTACAGATTCAAATGACCTGGGAGGAAATAAATTCTCATTCTATTATAGGATGTTCATTTTAATCTAAAGGTATCTTCTCCTGCATACTTTCTATCTTTACTGTAAAAAAAACAGTTATTAAATTCATAGCAAGGATTTCAAGTGAAGATAGAAACTCCCTTCTGAACGTGATTTGGTCTCTATGTCTACTGGTCATACCTTCTTCCATTTACTATTTCTGTAAGAATCTGATACTATGCAATTTGCATCCTAACTCCTAAAGTTCAGGGGTTTCATAAGACAAATACATAAGAGACACACACACAAACCCCTCAAACAAACAAACAAATGCCCAATATGGTTCAACCCTGACTTTTGATTTGGAAGAAAAGCTTTTTGGTCATTTTCACTCCCCAATCACTCCATATTTAAAAATGCAGAGAGGAAGATGTTTTAAAGAATAAGGAAAAGTTAATTTTATAAAATATCACTCATAATATTCTAGTGAGAAGTTCTGGAACTTATATGTATTCTCTATTTTATATTTCACTAGAAACAATCCCAATGGTTGACTTCTGATCTTTAAACACAATTGCTAATGAGTTGTAAATTCATTTCAACTGAGTCTTACACTTTAGATAATGTTCCAGGGGACATAAATTTACATAAGTGAATAATGCTGATATTGTTATAAGATGACCAATATTACTATAATTTATAAATTGAATTTTAAGACATTTTGCCTAACATACCAAATGTATTTTAACTTAAATACTTTGTAAATACAGCTCTTAAACAGTCAAGAGGGACTTTTCCTCTATATAGTTCACACAATGCAATCTTTCAGGCTTCCTGTTCATCCTCTTCCTTTTGCCCTCTAGCACCCCAGGAAAATATAAAATATTAACACTAGGGAAACATGTGCAAACTTGCCAGGAGGAGTTTAGTAAAAGCAGATATTTTGGTTCAGTAGGGTTTTCAACCTGGTACAAATATTGCTACCATTTGGAAAAGGGCACCAGATATTACTCTGGGAACCAAGGGCCACAGATTTTTATTAATTGCTTTTTTTTAAAGATATCTTTTCTTTCTTTTTTATTGGATTATTTAGTTTGTATATAAAAGTAAAGAACTCATGGTATTGAGTTCAATTTAATGAATTGTCACAAGGAAAACACACTCATGGAATCATCACCCATATCCAATAGAGAGCATCCCCAACGTGCCAGAGCCTCCCTTCTGCCCTTCCCTTTCACAATCTAGTTCCTCTTCTCTGAGTTGGAAAACACTATCTGCACTTCACATATCATAACTAAGCTTTAATAATTTTTGAAAACTTTATAAAGAAAATCATGAAGTATGTATTTTACTTCATGTATGTGCTTTGCTCCTTGTATGTTTATGAGATTCATCCATGTTGTCCATTCTTGTTCCTGTGCAGTTTTCCATTGTATGAACAAATACACCATCCTTTCTTTAGACATTCCACTGTTGATGATCATTTGGGTTGTTTTCAGGGCTTTTGTTTTCTATTATAAATAATGCTACTCTAACATTCTTATATATATCTCTTGGTGCACTTATGTAGACATTTCCGTTGGGTAAACATCTAAGTGTAAATGTGTCATGTGATAATACATGCATATTATCTGTTTTTTTTCTGTAATCAATCTGTAGTGGATACAGATATAGAGCATGTTTCTCAATCACAGCACTATTTAAATTTGTGCCTGAAAAATTATTTGTTGTCAGGGGCTATTTGAAATGCAGAATGTTTAGCAGCATCCTTGGCCTCTACCAAATAGTAACTAGTAGCAACACACAGTTGTGATGCCCCTGTTTGTGATGACCAGAGATGTCTAAAGAAATTTATATCTTCTGGGAGGTCAAATGAGCTCTGGTTGAGAATCACTGCTCAGAGTTTACAACCTGAATCTGAGATTTATACTTTTTCAAATCTTAGAACACTTTATTACCATGTGCTTGCTTTCCTTTCTATTACTACGATATATTTTAATAATATAGATATTTAAAATTGAATAAAGCACCACAATTGTTTTGGGATATCAATATTCATTTAAATTTTGTTTATATATTTATTATTTTTATTGCTTTTATTCTTTAATAATAATATCTGTGTCTCTACTTTTTCTCTATGAATTTTCTTACATTGGTCTTAGCTACTGGTGTGTTAACTAATTTTCAATTTAATGCCACACACATTTTTTAAAAGTTGTAAAGATGATTAGTTATCATCGTTGTAAAGGATCAGTTTTACTTCTGGCAGACAGATAATTCATCTTTAAGCACCCCTTTTACCTTAGATATCTGTGAATTAAAAATTTCAAAACCCAGTGGCTCAGAAGCCAATCATAAATTGAATCTGATCATGAATAGACTGATTAGAGGCTGTACTTTATTATTCGTGGGGGATGGTCTCTTTCTGTTTATTCTTACTCATAGGATGCAGCCCTTTAAGGTTTCCACTGAGTGGCTAGGCTAATTGCTTTGCTTGGATCTCAACTCCATTTTTGGGCTCTTTAGAGACTTCTGGAAGCCCTACTTAGTTTTTTTACCTCTCAGCTGTAGCTTTCTTAGCCAGTGTGAATTAGCCTTTTAATTCACGAATGGCTCAAGGGGGAAATGGTGCTTCAAGGTGAATTTACTTTTTTGTGCTTCCTTTATTTCTGGCATCTTGTAGCTCTGCAAATCCTTCAAACAGTAATTTCCTCATATTTTATCAGTGTTTCCAAGCATTCTTGTGCTTGCATTGCAACAAGCTAATCTACAAATATCAGAAGACTGAAAATCCACTAATAACTTGTTGGAAAACTAGCCAAATCAACACAAAGTAATATAATGAAAATAGGTGTTGATATCATTTGAATAAATTTGTGATTGTCATGTGTCTTTATCCCTTAATCCAATAGAATTTGCACAAATCCCTTGCCCTGAAGCACTCTGGGCCAATGGTCAGTAAGGAGAAGTGAGAAGGCCCATGTTACTGTGGAAAGAGAGCAGAATCAGGAGTCAGACATCTTGGTTTAAATCTGATTCTGCCACTTCCAAGCTCTGAGTCATTTACAAAATTGCAAATTTTCTGTCTGATATTTCTCATCTCTGAAATATAGCCAATAACTATGCTACCTTCCTTACAGCATTGTTACATGGATAAAATAAAAATGAAAGATTGATATGAGGTTTCTATCAACGTTCTACAATTATGCAAGGGGCATTTTGTCACTTTGATTTGTATGTTTAGTAGCTTTATGTCTTTAGTAAAAGGCAAACTACACACAGTGTCTCTTTATAATTGGGTAGTGCAGCAAAGACACAACTATGAAAGGAAGCAAAATTGGATTTATTTTATGGGCAATTTTATTTTATCAATGGAACCTACACTACTTAACATGCCTGACTTTTACCCCCAGTATCTGAAATTACATGAATCATAAGGGCTGAAAGGGAAGATAAACGCATATGGCATCCTGGATCCTGAGCACCGTGGTTTAAGAGTCAATTGGTTCTGACTAATTTGAAAATACCTAAGAGAAGAGAAGAGAATTCACTCTCTGGTTCTTTCTTCTATGAGACTGCTCCTCAACAAAAGGCCTAGTGTTTCAACAAAGTCATGGACTAAAGCTCTTGGGAATTTGGAAGACTTCTCTGCACCTTAGGGGGCTTTGTGAGATCTCTAGCAAGTAGAATCACTCATCTTCAAAACACTGATTGATTCTTCATTATTTGCTGTTTTGGCCACAATTCAAGATCTTAAGACCCATGGAACTGACATAAAACTTTACTAGTGTTGCTGTAACTCTCAGTGAATTCCATATGAACTGGCTGATATGCAGCATCTTTAGCAGAACAAAAAAGCAATAGCGCCATTCCCATTTTTGATGCCATGGAGAAAACTACGTTATCTTCACGTGCTCCTGGGTGAATTAAAGACACATTACAGACAGAATTAACCACTGAATAAGCTGAACAGGAAGGAGTATATGGAAACATCTACTCAGAGAAAATCCCTGAGGATGAGAGTTACAGAAGGCTTAAGCAGCTTGTGTAAGAAAAACAAGTATCCTCCATCCTGCCTAACTCTCTAAACTGGAGAAATACCAGGAGATCAGATAAAGCTGGAAAAGGGAGTCAAGGAGATCTTGTTAGTAATGCAGAGGAGATAATGGGATTCAACGTGGGGATGACTAAAACCAAAAGACCTTTATCTTAGGTGCTGCTAGCTGGCCAGCTTATTGTAAAACTCTTGTGTGATTTATGTGCATGAATTATGTGTAATTTCTTTACTCCCTTCCTTGGCAAAGTAGTCATAATGCTATTATTACTATATTAAAGTTACACAGAAATATCATCCTGCATATATCTACTTTAGAATGCTTATGAAAACTTGCCAGTTCTTATAATGCCCTTCACATAAAAGCAAATAATACAAAAGAAGATAGGACAAAAATGCAAGTAAAGGTGTGGGTATTATTATAGGATACTTCACATATTAAAATAATTAACATATAAATATCTCTATGAAAATATATGAACAAGACAGAACTTCATGTGTTTAGTCTGACTTTGGAATTTGGTGGAGTGCAGCTCAGGAAATCCTCAATTTTTTTTTGTGTGTGATCTAGTCCTATTTAATTCCCCTTCCTAATTATAGTTTCTTTTTTATTTATTATCTCCATCCTATACCAATCTATAGAATACTCAGAAAAACAGAAATTCTTTGAGTGCCCACCAAGAAACTCTCACTCTGCAGGAAATTTTTCTTAGGTATATATCATATAATCAAGCAATGGCAAGGACTGTCTTGCCAATTATGACATGGTCATTTTTGGTACCACCTTATTAAAACAAGTCTCAAGTCTCCTGCTCCTCCTTGATGCTGAGTCTACCTTTTTGCACTGAGAAATCCTGGGGATTCAATGAGGCATTCATGTAAAATCCTCAGCACTGTGCCTGGCACGTGGTAAATGTACAATTTTCATGCACCATTACTGCTTTTTTTTTATGAAATTGCAGAGACTATTACCGTCACCTCTCCATGGGGTCAGCACAATTTCTTCATGACTCCTACAGAGAAGTCTCCTGTTTTTGTGCCATAGCTTCGCCACCTTGGATACACCTTTATCTGCTCCTTCTGTTACCTGATTTCATACACCTTAGATAAATATAACAACATATAAATTCCAATGTTACACATCTTACTCCATTGGATTCAGAATTTATATTAAGCTATAAATGTCACCTCTGTAAAATCACAGTATTCCAAAAATCTGTTAAAACATTTATATGTAGTATCCAAGCTGTCCAGTGTTTATTTTTCTGTTTATGAGGAGTGTTCCTCAATCCATGCAACTGAGATGCATTCAAATCAAGAATTCAATGACAAATGTTTAATAAGAATAATAATATATGGATGAGACAATTGCTTGTCAGTTTTTATTTATTAACCATTCTGAGGCACTGCATCTAACCACACTCCAGACTTTGACTGCATTCCACTAAACCAGGACCTCTGATTTTGGCTAAGTTACAAATCATTATATTCTTGGTTTGAAAGACTTTCATTGCTGCCAACTAACTATATAGGAGATAATTTCAACTAGGAAATAAATTTCTTCATAATAGTATCCTCTTGCAACATCCAGAATAAATTTACTTGTTCTTTGGTAAATGTTGAAGTGAATGTTATAAATTGGCCAATTTTCTGTTCCATTTCCTATAGTTTCAAATACACTGAATTAACATTTCTTTTTTTTCCTTTTCAGCAACAAAAAGGAATCTCCACACTAAAGATATGCCCTCACACTGGCCAAGACATGTTTTGGCAGAAGGTAAGGCATGACATATGGTGGACGAGGCAGCATTTTACCAGGTGAATTATTTGGCTGAGACGTGTTTCATTAAACCACCCCCCCTGTAGTGGGCCACCTGTCAATTAATTCTGAGCTACAGGAGTTGGGCATCACCCAGCTGGTTCTGAATCATCTGTTGGCTTCAAATTCAAGAAGAGAAGAATGATAAAGACCTTGACAGGAAGAAAGGAAGAACTCCTTTGCCTGTCCCAACAAAAAAGATACCCTTTCCCCAGCACAAGCTTCGTGGCTCCATAAAGTAACTCTCCCCTACACCCTCTTTCCTCTTACACCCAGGTGCCATGGTGCCTGGATGTGGGCTGGTCTTCTCCTTTGCCCTGGAGATTTGGGGTCTCCAGTCTAGCCTGAATCCAGCCAACCATGACTGGTGTACACTCTCTGTGGGACTCTTGGAATGTCACTTATCCTTCCCTATTTCTTCTTTCCAGGGGGAAAAATAACCCCACTCTGAATGCTGTTGGAAGAATTTAATTGAAACATGGAAGTGTTTGGTGATTAGAATTCTATTTCCTTACTTGATCTTTCCCTTTACTGTCTACTGCTTCTAGCAGGAAAAAGCTGAACTGCTTGCTCCTCAGTCTCTTCTCAAACTCCAGGAAGGCACTTCTGTGTGCTATGTTCTATGTGCTGTGTACTACTTAAAGGAAAGAAGCCCTCGCGGTAAACAGAAACAGACAGCAAGCTTTTTCATGGCAGATGTACCTTTTGACAGCTTTCCCAGCACAGAACATCCTGTACAGCCCCGGTGCCTGCAGTCAGGAAGTCTGTGTTCAGGGAGGTGCAGAGAGACAAGAACCCAGGGGAGGGATGCCCTTAGCACTGTAAATTCTCATTTACTCCTTACCACAGTGCTGTTAAAGGTCGTCCCGTGTCATACACGAGTTAACTGAGGTCTGGAGAGTTAGATGGCTCTTACCCTCCACAGTGACTCTGCACAGAGGCAGCACATGAGTAGCACAAAGATACGAGCAGCCCTGCTTTTCTCTGCATTCTCACCATCTCCTGCTGCACAGCCCCTGGTTACAGCGGGTGGAGATGACAGAACCACACAACTGAGACACTCTTGTTGTTATGGCGTACCACAAAGGAAAAGTCCTGCTGGGCGCAGGGAGCTGAAAACAGTAGTAAGAGCTAAGGATCCAGAACCACATGCATTCTTTTTAATAAATGTTGAATCACTCTACTAACAGAAGCATGTGTTTTTTCTCCATGGTTTTTCAGACAGCTTAGACATTAGCATATAAGGCTGTGTGTTTTGTCCCTACACACTGACACACAAATCAAAATTGATTCACTGGTAATTAATTTTAAGGAGATTTGAAAGGAAAAAGCCACATTTAATTCTACTATCCAGTATAATTTAAATGTCAATTCTAAAAAGCCATCTTCATAACTGACTAAAGTGACAACCTCTGACTCTGTGTAAACTTCGAGCACTTGACACATTGAAAATCTGTCACCAGAGAAATTTTACTTCATTCTAATGTCAACTTTCTGATAGACCTTTGTCCTTCTATAGTGCTTTCACATTCTCACACATCTTTCTCATAAATTATTTCAATTTGAATTCTCAATAAATACACTAGGTAGTAAAAGCAGCTGTTTTATTTGTGTTGCATTAAATAAAGACAATGAGGCTCTTGAAGTGAGTCATTCTAAGTTAATGTGACCAGTAATTTTTTAAGCTGAAGTATCTCAATTTACTAGATGTATCATGTCACTAATTACAATATAAATTTAAAGAAATCAAGCCATAGCATTTGCAATTAGAAAGTATAACTGTTTCCAATATCCCATTTGCTGTCAATGGGACAACTGTGGGATTTGCTTAACACCAGCCAATCCCCATTTGCAGATCTTTCCAGTCTGTGTCCCAATTTGAAAGCATTGGGGTAAATAATCTGTTGCTTCCTCCCCTAGTGGAGATCCCTTGTCACTGAACAATGTAGGGCTCTAATGTTGGTGAGCACGAGAGACATCTGCAGGACTCTCTGTTCTAAGTGTTATAGGTGTCTTCACATCTTTGATTCTCACCCATAACAAACCTGTGAGGCAGGTATGTCATCATCACATTTTAGAGAGAGGGGTATGGAACTCATTAAGATTAATTAAGGAACCTCCCCAAGCCACACAATAATAAGTGGAAGAGCCTAGTTTTAAACCAGGTGTTCTAGACCTCCATCCCACATTGTTAGCCTCGGGGCTACCAGGCCTTGCTGTCGCGATGAGATGATGGATGACATGCTCTGGAGTCGGACTCAATGCTTGGCTGCAGCTTGCAGGAGAGGTCTTCAGAGGAAGCAGTCTGACAATTGGGTCACCAAAGTCTGGAGAGGTGGAGGGCAGGGGAGAAGCCTGCAAGGAAGGGAGAGTAGTGAGGACAGAAGCATGGCTGGAGGACACGCAGCAATGGGATGTTGGTGCAGAGATAATTCTGGACAGAGTGGAGGACTTAGGAGAAAAATTCAAGGTGAGGGTAAAAATTAAACTGAAGCAAAAGTGAGGAGAAACTTGAGCACTAGATTGAGCAGAGGTTAGTTTGTGAGGGCTGTGAGGAGAAAAGGAGGTGAACATGAATAGTAACTACGTGGCAACCATGAGACAGTCGTGGTACTTGGTATTATCAATATCATCTTTTATTGAACTCCACAAATATTAAAATTGATAGGTTGATCTTCACTTTACAAAAAAGGAAACTGAGGCCCAAAGATGATAATTAATAAGAGCCATGTATTGAAACGACATTGTTGCTTTGTTGTTTTTTACATTGTTGGAATTTAAGAGATTTCTTTTACTTGTGACTTTGGGAAAATGTGTATTATTCCAACAAGTTCATTGGCAATGTAACCAAACAAGAATTGACAGATTGGAAAACTGAATGTGAACACTTTTTTTTTAAGGAATGTTGCTGTTTTATATTTTGAAAGATTCCTCTGAAAATGCAAAGTTACTTCATCATCTTTTATTTCTGTAGGGGAGTTCTTCTTGCTGGCTTCCAAATGAAAGGCAATTTAAAATACAGCCATTGACTGGTTATTAATAGTGTTTTGCGTGAAGGATCTGGAGACAAAAACTCTAGAATTAATTCAAAGTTGTCTGAAAATCTACCATTTTGTAATGAACAGACCAAGCTGGAAACATGATAAATTTAATTATAATTGACTTTGTGTGGCTAGTGCCATTTATTTGCATATTCATCAAGTCCCATGGAATAATTTTTCTTACCTCCTTCACTGTTAAGACTGGGGGAGGGTCAATGCCAAGGCAGAGGAAATAACAAGTTTGCCTATAATTAAAAGGCATGCTCTCTCTGAGACCAGGTCTCTTATTTGGAGCAAATGCTTAGACTTAGTCTACTGGGCCCTTCTCTTTATCAATGTACATTGATACCTAATTAGAAACAACCTGATTCTCTCAGCTTAGAAATCCTGTGAATCTGTGGGGTTGTTTCCAGCAGATGGAAGGAGAAACCTACCCCTAACTGCTCAGTAAGAAAGTCAAGATGCCCCAGACTCCCTGGAGAACTGAAGTACCACTGGCTTTGGTGTTGATGGGTCCGTGGCTCAGGGGAGTTGCCTGGGACCCAGGCTTTCTGCCTCTATAGCTCCTGGTCCACAGCCCACCTCCTGTCAGAAATGGCTCCCTGAAGATGGACTCTCTACAATCTTGGACCCCAGGATTCCTCACTCTTAACTGGGGATGAAGATGGCCGCTTCTGGGCATTCCCCAGGAGAGTAGCAGGAACTTCTTCAGAAGCTGGTGACAAATCTATTCTAGTACTTCATTGGTCATGGTGGTGTCATGTTTCCATCCTAGATCTAAATATTAGCCATGAAGATGGGCTGAATTTGATGGACTTGGATTATTCAGTTTATATCTGTAAATGGGGATGAGTTATTGAATTACTATTTCTGAAAATTCTGAAACAAGTAAGGGCTGCGGAAGCAGCTAGTAGGTGAGGGAATGAATGAATGAGTTAATAGAGTCAGCTTCTGATAAAGCACTTGAATATAATGGCCATCTGCACAAAGTTAGAGCTTTTCAAGGATGAACAAATAAGAAATAAGTGCTCAATATACAATCCATTAAATCTCTATGTGCATGTGTCTGAGTTATCAAAGAGAAAGAAAACTACTACTATTTATTTAGTCATTGTTGTGGTGGTGGCAATGGGAACTGGGTTTTACAAGGAAATAACAAAGCAGTGCTATTCCAGCTAAGAAGAAGAAATGTTTGCAGGCTACAGCTTTAGTATCATAAAGAAAGGCAGAGAAGAGTATTTTGAGCAGAGGGGCAATGCAATGATATATGAACCCTCCTTTGGCCTGCCAGCTTCCAAATAGACTCTTCTACACATACTTGAGCTTCTTTACAGCAAAAACACAATTCTTTCCATTCTTCCAGGCACATCAGTCCTTTGTATAAATGAATAAGTTTTCATTTCTTCACTAACCTGAGGAGGTACATAGTTCTAGCAGCCATCGTGTCCTTTGTTGGCTATAATAATTACTCCTCAAAGTAAGTTATGATATCATGAAATATTCTGTTGTCTAAAAACTATATTCATAAAACAACTCATTCACAAAACAAATAGGTAAAGGGTAGAGAAAAGGAGAAATGTTAATATGTGAGAATAATATACAAAAATACAAGAAAACATGCCAATGTTTTTTTTTTTTTAATTATTTTATGTTAGGAAACCAAGGGAAATATTTGAGCATGAAAGAGATGTGGAAGCCAGGTTGCTGTGAACTAAAGAGTGGATTGGAGGAAGATAGAATACCCCCATTGTAACAGTGGCTTAAATAGCTGGGATGTGAATCCAAAGGGAGGTGAGCTGAATGGGACTTGAGAATCAGAAGGGTTTGGAAAAATTAATATGCCAAGGAGAGCAGTGTGGAAAGAGAGGGAGGGAGAGGAAGAAAAAAATAGAGAGGGGGAATGAATTGCTTTTGAAATATGATGATGATTTTAATAACCGTGGCTCCCCTCTAAGGAAGGGAGATCATGGTAATGGGCAGCTCTGAGTAGAATCCTCAGAAGTTGCTGGTTCCCCAGGAAGAGTACTAGAAATAAGAAAGGCCTTCAGGCAATGCACATCCTGACAGGTCAGAGGAAGTCCATGGCTGTGGTCTGTGGTTCAGCATGGGGCATTCATACTGAGCTGTAGATCATTAAAAGCCTTATATTATATGTTTGGCATTTGGGGGGAATGAAGGGCCGTTGAGGGATTCTGAAGTTTGGAATAATTTTTATGGTTTTTATTATAGAAAGAAATATCTGACAGTGCGATGGATAATTTTACTTGTCAACTTGACTGGGTTAAGGGATGTTTAGGTACCTGGTAAAATGTAATTTGTGGCTGTGCCTATGAGGATGTTCCAGGAAGAGATTAACATTTGAATCAGTAGACTGAGTAAAGATCCTTCTCACCAGTGTGGGCAGGGTTCAGCCAATCTCATGAGAGACCGAAAAGAATGAAAAGGTGGGGGGAAGGCAAATTCTCTTTCTTCTTGAGCTGCGACATCCATCTTCCCTGGCTAGGAATCAGAGCTCCTGGTTCTTAGACTTTCAGATCCTGGGACATGCATCATTGCCTCCTCCTGAACTTTTCAGGCCCTTGGCCTTGGACTGAATTATATATCTGGCTTTCCTGATACTCCAGCTTGCAGATGGCATATTTTGGCTTGTCTCAGCCTCCATAATCATATGAACCAATTCTGATAATTAATCTCTTATACATCCTATTAATTCTGTTTCTCTGGGGAACACTGACTAATATTCCAAAAAGCAATAGGAAAGTGGAAATACCAGGGAGGTTCAGTTGCAAGATAATAAAGACTCAAGGTACACAATGAAGGTGAAGAATGACAGAAGAATATGGAACAAAAAATTCTTGGGAGGAAGTGTCTGTAGAAAAGGTGGGATGGCTTACTCTGAGAGTATGGTGCTTCCAGACTGACTTCCAGGTGTGTGGGTGAATTGTGGCCAGATAATGGAGAAAGTGGAATAGATGTGGGGCAGGAAAGGAGAAACAGGTGCAATTCTAGACCTTCCAAGCTTGAGGAACCTGTGAAACCTACAGGGAAGAGAGCGGGCAGCTGCCTGTGTGCACCTGCAACAGACGTACTAGTTAAGGGGACTCTCTCTGCTGTAGCCAACAAAAACACCCAGGTATAATACCTCAAGCATGAAGAGGAGTCTGTTTCTCGCTCATATAAATCCCATTAACTGTTGTCCTTGATTGATAGAAAACTCCCCTCAATGCAGTGGTTCAGGAGGCCAGCTTCCTTTTATCTTGTACCTCCATAAACTCAAACGTAATTTCCAAGGTCTCCGCGAGGAGGAAAGAGCCTAGAGGATCAAATGAGAGAGGTTCCTATGGGCCATCCTTGTAAGTCTCAGGCATCAGTCACTTATACACACATGCCATTGGCTGAAATCCAGCTATATGGCCACATCTAACTACAAAGGGGGCTGAGGAAATGCAGCAAATAGAACTTATACTTGCCAGTCTCCACATCTCAAGGTTCTACACTTAGTATCTGCTCAGTAAAGGTAGGCATTATATTAGCAGTGGGGTCTAGTCTGAAGCGGAATATGTGAGATGACAGCATTATGTGGGATTGAAGAAGTCCCAGAAAGAGGTTCAGCTATGAAAGAATAAAGAAGGGTGTGCACAGACTCCTGAAAACTAATAAACATCAGAAGCAGTAAGGGAATGTTATTCAGCAACAAAATTTGTACATTACTACACTACCACTTACTTGGGAATAAATCTCACAAATGCAATGTTGAGGAAAAGGAATTAGATGAAAGAGTACACACTGTATGATACCATTTATATAGTGCTCAAAATTAGACAAAACTGGTATGAAGGACTAGATGCCAAGAGAGCAGTTAACTTCGTTTGACTGGCGTAGAGGAGAGGGGGCTGTGGAAAGCTCTGGTGGTGTTCTTTACCTTGATCTGGGTTCTGGTTTCATAGGATATTTATTTTGTGAAAATTTGTTTAGGTGTGCACTTATGATTTGTGCAGTTCTTGTATGTTGGGAACCGCCCTGCCTGGTTTCAGGAGCTATAACCACCCCCCATGGCTCAGGCTGGGTGAGCGACCTTTGGACCATAAGCCACTAAGGAGACAAAGCTTATTTCCCTGGCAGGGCCACTACTTTTGCTCCTTTTCTCATAACTGGCCCCCAATGCTTGATCGGTTAGCCAGTGACTGGTAAAATTCCCCAAGGGGGGAACGACCTAAGACAGGCACGATCAGGTGGAGGCCCCAGGGAAGGACTTGGGGGGCTATGGAGAAAGGGGGTGATGGACCCTCCCCCCTCAGCTTTGAAGAAGGCTGACTCCCCTAAATCCATGAGAAGTCTCTGAAAATTCCTTGGCTATCTGCCTCCTCTGCCTGACTTAAGGCTGAAACAATGACAGAGGGCGGTGCAGCCCTTTGCTGGAAAGGGCGGGCTCCCTGGGTGATCGGGCCTGAAAAAGGGTATGTAAAATCTTGTGAAAGCTGCTTTGTTAAGAATGCTCTTAGTTAAATGATAAAGGCTCAAGCAGGAAATGAGTTTGTTTTCCAAAGTTTTGTAGCCTTTTAGGTAATTGACCCTGACTCAGAATAAGCCCTCATAGTTCTTTGTATGCTATCTATTGTTTGATCCTTACTGCTTGACAATGATTAATGAGCTGTACCTGTATTCCTGCACAAATTAAACCCAATAAGAGCCTGTCTAGGCAGAGGTCGGAGTTCTCTTCCCTTTAGAGGGTGGCTAAGCCGCTCTGAGGTGCTCTCCGCTTGAGGGAGTAGCTGTGCTGTCCCTTTTCCTCCACAGGACTTGGTAGTCCATGTGAATTTGTCTCATATGTCATCCATGACGCTGAGGGCATCGCGAGCCGGTGTCTGAGTCGTTTGTACATTGAGTTTCAGTAAAACAGATAGTTAAAAAAACTTTTGTATATGTTTTAAAATGCCCACTTTTATACCCAAATAAGGAAGTCATTTAATCACATCCTAATTAAGAACTCTCCCTAATTCAGAAATATTGGCATCCACCCCCTTTTCTCAATACATACATAACGCATTCTATTAAATTTGCTTTTTTGCTCTTCCCTAAAAGTGAAAATTATTTTATGCCAGAGGCAAGTTTTCTAGCAGATTATTTTGGATAATCTACTTACTTTTGATATTTTGATGTCCACAGCAAGTCCTCTCTGGTTTGGATCCATGAAAGCACCTTGCATCATTTACAGTTTGAAAATCGTTTCAAACTGTGCTTGAGTATTCATGGCAGAAATGGCTCTCTGGCCACCAAGACTCATGCATATTTTCCCTGATGTAGCTATTTTTGCTGGCCTTCTTTTGTCTTAATGGGGCCACTGGCTTCTAGAAAACTAGTTTTGGGCAGATGTAATATAAGCTTTTTCTAAGCCTGATCCTTAAAAGCTTCCCATCCACCCTGCCTCTCCCTCTATCAGCTGAGAGGTCATTGAGTACAAGGTGACCTGGGGAGCTGTGTGCAGTGCATGGAATAGCTTCCAAAGACATGAACCCTGAAGTTCAACAACATGAAGTTGAACATGTTTGTTGTTCTCTCCAGGAGCAGGAAATAATTTTCTATTATGCTGAATCACTGAGATTTCAAGTTCATCTGTTCTTTCCCAAACATTTGCTTGTCTTACTTGATATAGTAGTAAATGGGTCACTCAGAATACTTTATCCTTTTTCCTTGTAGGACCTTCAGTTTACACAGCCAGGACTTTCATACCTTACACTGCACCAGCTAAATAGTGTGTCCCTGAATCAGTCATTGTAACCTACAGTAACATTCAGATCTGTCCACTTGGTTAAAAATCCTTTATTATCTATCTTGCCTGGTAAGAAGAATAAACAAACCCTCTTGGATGGAGAGAGCCTGACAGTGGGTCAGCTTTCACTCTCCCTTAATTTGCTGCTGCTTTGCTTATTTCTTTTGACCGTAGTAGCAGTTAAAGGTGAAAGGCTGATGGATATGAATTCTCAGAAAGGGCACCGGCCTCAAAGTGGTTCTATGATCCATAGTGGCCCTGGTGATTAAAACTCTGCCAGCACATACAACCTACATGTGGCACACTGGCAGGAAGTGGTGTCTTCTGCCCCCAGATCATGTGTAGCTGTCACAAATAAAGCCCTGCACAGCATGCTCCCAGGTGTGCTGCTTGGAAATTCAATGGGCAGTTGCTATGCCTTTCAGCAAAACTCCAGGCCTGGGCAGTGGGTACTTCCACTAATGAGGAGGACTTTATTTTTCTTCTCATTAAATTGGATTCCACACAACCCCCAAGCTGTGTAATAAAACAAAGCCTGCCTGCTCCTTACCCTTATTTGTTTTAGATCTATTTGAAAGAGGAAATACAATAGAGTATTTCCAAATTTAATTTTCTACTTTCTCTCAGCCAGCACATCTAGCAAAATAAATGCTCCAAACTTTTTCTTATACCTTTACTGAGGAAATAGATATAGAGTGTACTAATCTTAAGTGTGCAGCCCGATTAATTCTACATATTTACATGGGCATTTGACTATAGATCATGCCAGTCCCCCAAAGGTTCCCAAGTGTTTCTTCCTTCACAAAGTGAAGGAAGTTCAAAAGTAGTTGCCTTAAGGCAACTACTATTCCCACCTCAATCACTACAGATCAGTCCAAACCAGGTTCTAAATGTTCATTCAACATTCATCTCACATCTTCCTCCAGCTCTGCTCATGGCCCGAGGAAAACTTTACTGAGTAGTTTTTCTCTTATTATTCAATGGTCAGATTCTACTTTCTTCCTTCTATGGTTTCCTTTGGTTTTATATTCATTGGACATGCTTTTGCAACTTTTAAAGAAAAATATTTACAATAAAAAATGTTGAAAAGAAGACCCCAAGGGCAGATATGAGAATAAGATTAAAGGACCGGTTAACTCCATAGAGGTCCAGGCCCCCAGGGCCTCAGAATGGGGGTGTGCTCAGCCTACAGCCCTGCTATTCTTAGTGTCACTTGTATCACAGCTACAGTGGCAATCCCTTATTCCCTGGCTGTCATTGACCAGATCCTGAATTCTGAAATCGTGACTTTAAAAGTTTGTGATTTCCGCAGCTTCATGGCTAAGATGAAGCTGCATGTGGGTTTGCCCACCATGCTCCTGATCCTTTAATACCTTTAGCTCCATCACGTGTCTTGAAACAGAGTAGTGTGAGTTGTTCCATTTGGTTGTCTCTTACCAGTATTGTCTGAGCTGTTCTAATTTATATGCATGTTCACATACGTTTTTAAAAATAGCTTGTCAAATTTCCCTACAAACCTCTAGAATTTGATTAGAAATTACTTTGAATGTATCGATTATTTGAAAGAGAGTGGACATCTTCACAATACTGAGATTTCCAATCAGTAGCAAAATATATCATTTTATTTAGATAATTCTTCATTAATTTCTCTCAGCTCTGATTTATATTTTTTACTGCATAGGTCTTAAATGTTTTCATTTTCTCTTTGTTTCATGTTTTGTTGTAATTGTGAGTTGTCTTGTTTATTTTTTACATATGTCCATTTGCATACATGAACTTATAACTTAGTTTTGCATATGGTATGTTTACTTTGCAATATTTATACTCTTTATATTCTGTGACCCTGCTAACATCATTTATTAGTTCTGTCACCTTTTATGCAAATTCCTTAGGATAGTCTATGTCGTGAATTCATGTCATCTCTAAATAGGACAATTTTATTTCCTTCCTTCCATTTTAAACTTTAAAAAGCTCTTTTTTTTGCATTATTTAAATGGTTGAAATCTCCATTATATTGCTTAATAAAACTCTTGTTCTCAAACTGAGAGATGAATGGCTTGTTCTTTCACAATTCTTTATTATCTCAAGTATAAATGTTTTTTTTTAATTTTTGTTTTTTAAATTTTTATTAAAATTTTTTTGGGTAAATGAACTTTATTGAGGTACAATAATTTCCCTTTAATTCCAGTTTTCTAAGGGAATTTTTAAAATTGTGAATGGATGCTGAACTGACAAATATTTTTTCTGTTTCTATTGAGATGATTAAATAGTTTTTCTTTTATATTTGCTAAATATGGAGCATTGAAATAATAAATTTTTGATTAGCAAATCGACTTTATATTCCAGGAATAAAACTTCATTTGGCCATTATGTATTAAGTTTTTTATGTTATTCAATTTTATTAAATAATAATATTTTGTAAAGGATTTTGCTTACATGTTCTCAAGAATCATGGTTTTACTTACATTATCTTGGCTTGGTTTTAGTAATAGATCAATACCAGCCTTATAAAAAAATTTGTAAGATGTTTTACCCTTTTATTTTTTAAAAAAACATTGAGTAACATTGATACTTTTTCTTAACTCTTTGGTAGAATTCACCAGTAAGTTCAGCTGGGCCTGCTGTGTCTTTAGAAAATAGCTTTTAGTTACCAACTCCATTTCTTTAATAGGGACAGGGCTGTTGAAATATTCTACTTCTTTTTGTGTCAATTTTACTTTTTATCTTTTGAGAAATGTATCTACTTATTTACATTGCCTATTTTGGGGCATGGACTTGTTCATAATATTACCTCAAATTTTTCAGATGTCTGCAGGACCCCTAGTTGTTATTTCTTCTTTTATTTCTGGTGATGATTGCTATAAACTGACCAGTATCTTCCCAAACTTCATACACTGAAGCTCCAATCCTCAATGTGACTATTTGGAAACAGAGCTGTAGGTACATAACTGAAGTTAAATAAAGTCATGAAGTAGGGCTCTAATCCTTATAAGAAGAGGAAGAGAGACCAGATATTTTGCATTCTCAGCACATGCACATAGGAAAGGTCATGTGAGGTCACAGTGAGAAGGCTGCTGCCTATAAGTCAGAAGGGGAGGCCTCACCAGGAACTAACCCTGATGGCACCTTGATCTTGGACTTCCTGCATCCAGAACTGTGAGAAAATAAATCTCTGTTGTTTGAGGCACTCAGCCTATTATATTTTGTTATGGCTGCCTAAGGAAACTTATACAGTGGTAATATTTGCTTTTCCTTTCATTTTCTTACTTATTAGTGTATTGAGAGTTTTATAAATTTTACTCACATGTTTGAAGATCCAGATTTTGATTTATTGTCTTCCTCTACTATTTTTGTTTTCTGTTCCATAGTTTTAACTCTCTATTATTTCTTTCAGCACACTCATTTGGGTTAAATTTGACCTTGTCTGGCTGGCTTCTTGAGGCAGAGGAAGTTCACTCACATCATTGATTGTGAATCTTCTGTTTTCAGGTACTTGCTGATGTTGCTGGGGTCATGTGCACATTTTTATTCTGTGTTTTCTACTTGTACTGCACATTCATGTATCCTTTTTTCTTTTATTTATGTCTTCTTTGAGAGTGACTAATTATTAATATTCTATTTAATCTTTACTTTTATATTTGGTAAATTTGTTTTGCTTATTTATAGTAATTGCTTAAGGGTTTACAACTTATATGTTCACATTGTCATGGGTTACTCCTCAATCATGTTGTACCATTTCAAGTAAAAAGGCTATATCATGTGTGATATTGCAATAGAATACATGGAAAAGCCGATGTAATATCTTCACTATTTTATTATTAAGTTAGGCTTAGGCATTAAAGAGATTTACAAAAATATAGAACAATGCCATCCTGCTCAGTAATTTTTTTCTCTTTGGGAAACTGTAGTTATTTTTGGTAAAAATATTATTTTGTTAATATTGCATAGGTACTTTAAAACAAGTTAATAAATAAATAAACACTTATTAAGCTCTACTAATAAATAGAAATTTCATTTTAATTTCTAATGTGGCGTACCTTGGTAGATATAAACCATATAAACAAAGCTCTCTGAAGTTCTCACTAATTTTTTTAAGACTGTAAAGCTGTCCTGAGACAAAAACGCTTCAGAATACCTTCTTTGAACTGCTACTTGTCTTTAAATAAATTTTGAAAAAGTCTTTTATTTGCTCCCATGTTACCATTTTGAGGATGTCCATTCCTTTATGTAGAGACAAGTTTCCATGTAATATTATTTTCCTTCACCCTGAAGAGTTTCTTCACCTTCTGTTGTAGTGAAGCTCTGTCTGCAAAAAATTGTCTCCATTTTTTTGACTAAACATCTCTTCATTTTGTCTTCCAGTTGAAAATTCAGCTAGATATTGATTTCTTTAAGTTGGCATTTTCCCTATAGCAGTTCGTGCTGTTCATTGTATCATGCTCCCCTGGCCCCTGTCTAGCTGCTGGGAACAGATATTTGAGAAGGTTAATGTGAACTTCTTGTTCAGAAAAGAAGGCAGCTGGAATCAAAGGGTAGATAAAAAGTATTAACTTCACATTTAATTCAATGTGAGAACCTGCCCTTTTTACCAATTCATGTTTCATCAGCAAAAGCTCAAGTATTTCAAGTTGAGTCATATTATTAAATTTATAATTTTCACCTAACCTCAAATCTTTAAAACCTTTGTTCAACAGTCTAAAGCCATTTTTAGTTGAATTAAAAATCCTACCTTAGGTCATTGGCATTATGTGTTTTTGAGAAAAAAAATACAGAGAAAAGCAGTCAGGTAACCTTTTTAGTCCCCCACCTACAGTATTTATTCTGCTAAAATAATATGAGAAAGCATTCTACAATATAGGCATTTTTTATAGAATGTCACATTATTATTATATATAGTCAGCATTTAAATACAGGTATTTTCTTAGAAATTTTAAAGGAGACTGACTTTTCTCCTTTGAAAATAACTACTCTGAATCTATTCTAGCAATAAATGCAAACTCCAGAAATTTCAAGAGAAAAACCACAAATCCATGTGCTGAAAGAGAAATAGCACCCACCCATTACCAAATGATGCACTAAAGAGCAACCAAAAATAATGAGACACATTTAGTAAAATGGGTCCTTTTAAATAAATAAATGTTTAATTATTTATATGTACGGTGCATGTTGGAACTACAGACATCTCCCCTTTAGATAAAGCAGTGCCTTGGAGAAGAGGTGCAAAAAGCCATTGTAAAAATATATTTCACTGAGACTCCATTCCATTTCAGCTCCACGTTCTGAGATATCCTCATGATAACGGTCCCACTGACATTCCTAGGGCTGTTGCCATATCGATGATGCAGCGTTATCCCATTCATCCTCGGCCATCTGAGCAAACACAATCTGCTGAAAGCACAGACACCCAAGCCCTGAGGATCTTCTCATCATCCAAGCACTTGCACCTTCTGAAACCCCTACTTTTACTCCAGATACTTTTGTCTCTTTGGTTCGTCTAAACCCTACCTTCCTTCAGGGCTCAAAGCAATGACTACATTCACCATGAAACCCTCCCACAGACTGCAGGTAGTCTTTGGGTTCTTTTCTCTGCAACACAACAGAATGTTTTTTGTGTGTTGATTTAACACTGCTGGGGATGGTCATTTACTTGTCTGTACCCTCCCTGAGCTGTGCATAAGGGTTACTTTCAGACACAAGAAGTACATGGTGCAGGTAGAACATGGATTTACTGGGTAGCACTTGGGAGCTGAGAAGTACAAGAGACAGCACTGACTGGTGTAGCTCAGTGGGTTGGGCATCACCCTGCAAACCAAAAGGTTGCCTGTGTGATACCCAAGCAGGGTACATGCCTGGGTTGTGGGCCAGGTCCCAGGTTTGGGGGTGTGCGAGAGACAACCGATTGATGTTTCTCTCTCTTTCCCCCTCCCTTTCCTTTTCACTAAAAATAAAGAAATAAAATCTAAAAAAAAAAAAGACACACACACTTTTGCCTTAGTTTGCTTGGGGCTGCTGTAAACAAAATACCATAGACTGAATGACTTCACACGACTAAAATTTAATTTTCACAGTTCTAAAGCCTGAAAGTCCAAGGTCAAGGCTTTGGCAATTTTGGTGTCTGGTGAGAATCCACATCTTGTCCCTAGAAGACCACCTTCTTGCTGTGTTCTCACAGGGAAAGAAGGGTCAGGGAAGCACTATGAGGTCCTTTTTATAAGGACGATAATCCCATTCCTGCAGGCTCCACGGGGCGACTATTGCCCATGGCCAGACCGTGGACTGAGAAGTTCCCTATTAGGAAGGACAAGAGTAGCTGCCATCAGCCCGTTCTCCTGTTGAAATAACTCTGATCAGCTAAGTTACCTGTGCTGAGCTCCCCAGGAAAGGAGAACATAAACCTCCAGGACCACCCAGAACTAGCTCTTTAAAAGGGCTTTGGGCTTGTTTCCTTTTTATCTTCAGTCCCAGTACATATGCACACAATAGATACCTGCGATGAACTGGGCAGATGTCAAGATTCCCAATGTCACTGATTCTTTGCTGCCGTGGACAGAACCCTGCGTGCAGAAGCACCTGGGCGATAAGGTTTGGGTCTATAAAAATGTCTTTGATATAAAGTTTCATCAGAATGTGTCAACAGCTTCCTGTTTGAATAAGCACCCAATGAGTGGGACTCCACAGTCACTGTCCTCATGCAGAGAACAGTCCATGTCTACCCAGTTTCACCGCATCGACAGTCGCCTTTCTTCATGGCACACTTCTGCCCCAAACTCACTAGCTTCGTAATTGTCATTTTGTTACATTTTATGCTGTACTTATTCCTGATAGCTGCTTTAGGAATATCCAAAATAGATAAATTTTGTCTATTTTGCTATGTATATTCTGTAAAGCAAGTAGACACTGTGGAGTGTGTTGAAAGAGAAAGACACCATTCCAGCTATCAGACAAGTTACAGTCCCTGCTTGCACTCTGGCAGGTAGCAATATTTTAGCATCTTTAGTCCAAGAAAGAGAACAGTTTGATGAACGTGTTTGCTGCTGTTACTGCTGTTATTCTGAAGTTTGAGTGCTGTTTGCTCTCTCATTGCCCTGTTTTGGAATGCATGAGCATTCCAAAAAGAGTTGGGAAAGAGTTCCCGACAAGAGTTGAGAAATAAGGAAATATATTTTAAAATGACAGGGACACTGGGCAAAATACCCAGGTAATTTTAAATTCAAATTAGTCAAGGAAGGTATCAGCCAGGAGGAGAGCCTGAATTGCCCTTCTATAACCAGTGAACTTTTCATACAGCATCTAAGCTTCAGCAAATATCTCACTGATGTTTAATTAGGAATAATTCTGCTGCTCTCTGTCTTAGTTTACCCATGTCTTTTGTATTTTCCCAGCCTTGAGAGGGGACTTCCTGTTAGAGGATAAGCTTCTTCATTAGTAATGTGTCTTCATTAACAAGCAACTGTACGAAATGAACCTTGATATTTCAATTTTCTTTTCATGTGACTTTTTTTGCATATGATCTCAGCTGAATGACATCCACTTAGTTCATTGCCTTAGGGTTAAGTTAGTAATAGATCTCAGGTGTGGAGTGTTAACCCAATACCATTAACTCTCAAAGGGAGGAAATGGACTTCCTATGGAGCTTATCTTCCACGTAAGATCTGTAGCCCCTGATGTCCAAATTATTGACCACTACATGGCAAGAAAACCTTTCAGTTTAGAATATCACTGTTAATTATTAGTCTCACAATTAGAAATCTCTGGGTCACATTCACATCTGTAAGTCACACTGGCCAAATCCCATAAATTGACAAATGAAGTCATACACATGCTTTATAGCTGTCACCTATGAAAAAAATGGAAAGTCTCCTTTTTGGAAAGTTGAAAAGATTACTCTATCAGGACCATCGTCATCATCGTGCATTTGACACTCTCACTCACAGCAGGGCATAAAGCATTTAAAATGCTCCCAGGGAGGCTATAGAAGTTGGGATATATCAGAAAACCTATGTGATGCTGTAGTAACAGTGACTCCCAAATCTCAGTGTTTTAAACAGTTAAGGCTTGTTTGTGGCTTAAACAAGGTGAATGGGCAAGGATCTTTGTCCAGGACAGTCCTGAAATAGACACACTAAGAAAAGTATTGCTCAGCACAAGTTACCACAATGCCATAGCAGGTGGACGGGAATGTGTTTAATCTTTCCCTGGCTCTTTAAGCTTCACTATGCAGTCAGATGTTTCACTTCCATTCACATTCCAGTGGCCAAACCAAGTCATATGCCAGTCCCTTTAAGAAGTGACAATGCCTGTTAAAGGTGAGATCATATGGTATTTGTCTTTCACCACCTGGCTTATTTCACTTAGCATAATGCTTTCCAGTTCCATCCATGCTGTTGCAAAGGGTAGGAGCTCCTTCTTTCTTTCTGCTGCATAGAATTTCATTGTGTAAATGTACCATAGTTTTTGGATCCACTCATTTACTGATGGGCACCTAGGTTGCTACTAGCACTTGGCTATTGTAAATTGTGCTGCTATGAACATTGGGGTGCATAGGTTCTTTTGGATTGGTGTTTCAGGATTCTTAGGATATAATCCTACAGGAACCTAAACAACAAAACAAACAAACAAGGAAAATATAACCAAATACATTGAAATGGAGAATAGGCTGCCAGTGGCCAGAGAAGAGAGGGGAGGGAATTTCAGGGGAAAAGGGGAAGGGTTTACAGGAACAAGTATAAAGGACACATGGACAAAACCTAGGGGGATGGAAATGGGAGGGAGGTGGAGAGGACTGGGGGGATGGACCGGGATGGGAGTAAAAGACAGAAAACTGTACATAAACAACAATTAAACTAAAATTAAAAAGAGGAAAAAAGTAATTGTCCTTGGCAATGATTTCTATAGTTTTGCCTAGAATACATTATTAAATATATTATGGCAGTATATAAACAAAGAAGTGACAATGCCACAGTTAAGCTCTCAGTTAAGAATGCAGATTGAGAGGAAACTTCATGGTAATGCAGTTCACCTCCTTCAATTTTCCAGTTGAGGAACTGTGAGTGGTGGGCAGTAAGGCCTGTGTGGGTCAGCCCTCAGATGTCCTCAGGGCTCCTGGGGAAATCATTTGCTCTTGGATGTTCTTTAGCTTCCCTAGGGGAATCTGCTTCTTGACTGAGGAAAGTAAGGACAGTGCTGGGGAAAGAAAGAGTGATAGGACTCAGGATAACATTCCACTGAACCCAGAAAACCTCACATGTATCCAGAGATAACTGGAAACTTGGACAGTATATGTGAAAAGAATTGCCTTACTATTAGTATTTTTAGATCAGTCTTCACCATCTCAGAAGAGAAAAAAAAACTTTTAACAATTGCCTGAGACTCAACACCCAGCTGCGTGATTATCAAGGATATATAATTCTGACTTTGCTCTTTATCGTTTATCATCCTTGTCCAGGTCTGATCCCAGAACAGGGGGACCTAAATTTCTGTGGGGGGCAGGGAGGTGAGGCTTGGGCGTATTTCATCCTAGCGTGAACTTTACCTGTGTAAATTCCTGAACACAGATTCTCTATGATGTCTCCCCAGGGACAAACAGTGCAGCAGCAACCATTCATCTGAATTGTCACAGCTGCAAGGTGGGTGGGAGGTGGGTGATCTGCACGCTCACCAGCTTCAAGCTCTGTGACTTCAGCTCTCTTGCTCCTGGCTTACGTGCATTCCTGCCTGAGGTGTGTGCTAACCTTCTTCCTTGGTTGACAAACTAATAAGAAAGTGTTGTTCTTTAAAAACATTATTCCTCTAGAATGTTATTTGGCCTTTTGCAGATTTAACTGCTCAAACAGATAAGGTTTCTTTCAGATAAGGTCCCTGAGGGTGTTGATGGCTTGTAATGACCAAATTCAAAGCAGAATTTCAAAATCAAAATCAAAGCACTGCAGATTATTTTCAAACTGATCAGTTACCTCTGTGACCTCTTCTAAGCAAAAGTCCACAATTAAAAAAATGCACTCAGAGCCATTGTTCAGGCATGAAAGAAGACAGGAGACTTTCTGACCTCAATTATTGTCTGGCCATGTCATTATCTCTAACAAGTGAGTGGGTACAGAGGCCCAGACAAGCAAAAAGTAGGGACATGGGCATTAGTTTTCACATCTATTGAGAGAGAGAGAAAGAGAGAGAGAGAGAGATCAGGCTCCATGAAATGACTCTCTCTAGAGAGGCCAGGAAGGGAAAAGCACCTCGACACTGGTGTCACTGGGAAGGGGACCTGTGGTGGGAGTAGCAAATGGGAAAAAGGCCATTGGCTGGGCTGGGAAGTTGCAAGTAAGTTGGGGTCAGCAGCCAACATCTGAGCAGGGATGACACTCCATACACAGGTGTGTGTTCCTGTGCTTGACAACCAGCTGGGGGTCCTCATAATACATCACCCCAACACCAGCACTAGTAACCACAGTGAGCCTTCTTTCATTTTCAATTTTTTAATTTTTTTAATTGATTATGCCATTACAGTTGTTCTATCCCCCCTCTTCATTCCCCTCCACCCTGCACACCCCTCCCCCACCATTCCCTCCCTTTAGTTTATGACCATGTGTCTCAAGTTCTTTAGATTCTATATTTCCCATACTATTCTTGCCCCTCCATCTATTTTCTATCTACCATCTATGCTACTTATTTTCTGTACCTTCTCCCCCCTTCTCCTCCTCCCACTCCCCTGTTGCTAACCCTCCTTGAGATCTTCATTTCTATGTTTCCACTCCTGATCTAGCTGTCCTTTTAGTTTGCTTTCATTTTAGGTGTCGTTGTTAATAACTGAGTGCTATCCTTTCACTGTTCATGTTTTTTTAACTTCTTTTTCTTAGATAAGTCTCTTTAACATTTCATATAATGCCCTGGCTGGTGTAGCTCAGTGGATCGAGCGTGGGCCTGCGAACCAGACAATCGCGGTTCGATTCCCAGTCAGGGCACATGCCTGGGTTGCAGGCCAATTCCCTGCAGGCCAGTTCCCAGCAGGGGACACATGAAAGGCAACCATACATTGATGTTTCTCTCCCTCTCTCCTTCCCCTCTAAAGATAAATAAATAAAATATTTTTAAAAAACATTTCATATAATAAGGGCTTGGTGATGATGAACTCCTTGAATTTGACCTTATCTGAGAAGCACTTTATCTGTCCTTCCATTCTAAATGAAAGTTTTGCTGGATAGAGTAATCTTGGTTGTAGGTCTTTGGATTTCATGACTTGGAATACCTCTTTCCAGCCTCTTCTTGCCTGTAAGGTCTCTTTTGAGAAATCCACTGACAGTCTGATGGGAACTCATTTGTAGGTGACTGTCCCCTTATCTCTTGCTGCTTCTAGGATTCTCTCCTTCATTTTAATCTTGGCTAATGTAATTATAATGTGTCTTGGTGTGTTTCTTCTTGGGTCCAACTTCTTTGGGACTCTCTAAGCTTCCTGGATTTCCTGGAAGTTTATTTCCTTTGCCAGATTGGGGAAATTCTCCTTTATTATTTGTTCAAATAAGGTTTCCACTCATGACTGTTCCTCTTCGCCTTCTGGTACTCCTATAATTTGGATGTTGGAGCATTTAAAGATGTTCTGGAGGTTCCTAAGCCTCTCCTCCTTTTTTTGAATTCTTGTTTCTTCACTCTTTTCTGTTTGGCCATTATTTGCTTTCTTCTGGTCCACTCCATTGATTTGAGTCCCAGTTTCCTTTTCATCGCTATTGGTTTCCTGTACAATTCCATTCATCTCAATTAGTTTTGCTTTCATATGTTTCTCTAATTTGTGTCTATAATCAACCAGTTCTGTGAGCATCCTGATCACCAGTGTTTTAAACTGTGTGTCTGAGAGTTTTGCTATTTCTTCATCGCTTAGATTTATAGGCTCTGGGGCTTTGAGATCTTCTTGAGCCATTTTTGGTCTGTTCGTGCCCGTTGAGTATGAGGAGTGGAGCCTTGGACTCCCAGGTGGCTGGGTTGTGACGCTGTATGTGGGGGCGTGGTCATAGCAGGGAAATGGCGACCCCCTCTGCTGTTTCTCGCTGCTGGGTGAGGAGCAGAGCCATAGGTGGTTCACCAGGGCTGGGCCACTCAGGTCACTGGGTTATGATGCTGTACGTGGAGGTGAGGTCAGAGCAGGGAAATGGCAGCACCCTCTGCTGCCGCTCGCCGCTGGGGCCTGCTGGGTCCCATCTAACCACCCACTCCCTTGTTGGTCTATCTGCCCACGAATGCTCAACCACAGTCAAATCTCGGCCCTGATCCCTCTCTGTTTCCCCGCAGTCACTCGCTGGGTTGCTCACTAGGTCCAACCCTGCGCCTGGGTTCCGCGTGCCTGAGTCCATCTGACCCAGTTTTCCTGTGCAACCCTGCTCCACCAGCTGCTGGTTTCGCCCCTATTACCGGTCAGGCTGAAGAATTTGTCATTATCAGACTTCCGAAAAGTTCAATTTTCTGTGTTCTGACTATGTTTTCTATTGCTAATAATTAGTTATCTCTAAACTTGGTTGTGTGAGAAAGCATGGCATATCCACCTATGCCTCCATCTTGTCGGAAGTACACAGTGAGCCTTCTGAACTTCAGATGGGCCACTTGGTTCTCATCCCAGTCTTGCTCCACTGCTATAGACACCTCAACATTTTATTCTAGACCTTTTCCCTGCAGTCCTAATGCACACTGCAACCAGCAAGTTCTATTTGGTACCAATTTGATAACATCACTTGATCAGAAACTTCTATTTGTTCTCTATTTCCTGTCATAAGAAAAAGCAGAAGTGCTGCTTTCTCTGACAGAAAGAAGCGAAATATACATGGGCATTTGGCAAGAAGTCAGCCAGCTCCTGCACGTGAGGCCCAGACTAAGTTTCCTGCAGGTGAGCGAGGGTCCCATAACCAGTAAGTGAGTCCCAGTTTCCCTAGCCAGATAGAACATAATTTGAGCATAGAGTGAAGAAAACAAAAATTTCAATTTACTTAATAATTTGAGGAAAAATCCACTGTCAGAGACATAGCCACAAAGATTACAGAAGTTAGAAAACAATTTCTGCTACCTTGGAAAATTGCTTTTGACAGGTTGCTTGTGTGTGTGTGTGTGTGTGTGTGTGTGTGTGTGTGTGAATCTGATTCATCACTCACCCTCTGAGCACTCAGGGGTATGCACACTTGCTGTAACTCCCATGTACTTGGGGGCAGAGATACGGGGTCAGGACCTTTGAAAAGGATAAATGGGGTTCATTGCTTATACCCCTGTGATCTTTTGCTATAGTTGGTGCATCAAAACCCTTCCTGAAACATTCTTGGCCCCTGGAATGCCGAAGTCCATTCTAGAGTTAGACTTCCAACAACAAGTACTTCTGGGAGAGAGGATGAATTATGGTGCAAATCTACCCCTATGAGTTTCAACTCCCATATCCAAAAAGGTGGGTAGAAACTGACAGATCTGAGATGGTCTCCTTTCTCAAAGAACAGGGGCATGTAAAGAAGAGAACATACAGTGGTAGCAATGTGAGTGTGCTCTGACTCATCCTGAGAGCCTCGGGCACAGCCACGCTTTGAGGCATAAAGGAAGAGAAGTCAAGGCAGGTGAAGGCTCCCTACCTTGACCTCCACTGAGAAGCAGCATCCTGTGCAGCATCCATTCCAGTAGGGAGAGCCATGGTTGGGGGAAAGGAAAGGGAATGTGCCAGAATTAGTGAGCGAAGCTGGAGAGTAGGTGGAAAGAGGTGTGGGATCAAGGAAGGAACAAAGGGAAGTGTGGGAAGGGGCCAGGGAGGGACAGGAAGGGAGGGAATAAGTAGAGCAAAACTAGGAGAAGGAAGGGGGGGCAAGCGGGCCACAACAAATGTGGTGCCCTAAAACGGAAGGTTGTAAGACAAATTGTGCTCTTTCCACTTAATGACCTGAAATGAGCTGAAATTTGAAAAAAGAAGAGGACACTTAGGTGAGGCATCCAATTGAATGATGTGGTCTTTCTGGAAGGACTATTAAGGCCACTGGAGGACAAGCAAAATGATACAGGCACTCTGGAAGACAGCTTGGTGTTTTGTGTTTTTGTTTGTTATTTTTACATACCTAAAGATGATCCAATAATATCTCCCTTTTATTTACCCAAATGAGTTGAAATCTTATGTTTATAGCAACTTTATTCATAATTGCTAAAAACTTGAAAGAATCCAGGTGTCCCTCAGTAGGTGGTACAGCCAGATGATGCAATATTATTCAACTCTTAAAAGAAATGAGCTCTTAAGCCATAAAAATATAGGAAGGAAACTTAAATGCATTTTACTCAGTGAGAGTAAGCCTGTTCTGTATGATACTATAATAATGAATACATATCATTATATATTTGTTAATATTCATAGGATGTACCACACCATGAGTGGGCCTCATGTTAACTATAGAAAGTGGGTGATACCAAAATTTTAACATGGCTTCATCAGTTACAGTAAGTCTATCCCTCAGGGAGGGGTGGTGATAAGGGGAGAGGCTGTGCACGGGTGAGAGCAGGTGTATGGGAATCTCTGCACTTTCTGCTCGATTTTCTGTGGACTGAAAACGGCCCTGAACATAAAGTTTATTTAAAACATTTGTAATTTCCTAAATATGTCATGAGGTTTTTTCCTCTACCACTTTATATTGTCTAGTCTGTCCAGCTACTATTTTATTCACACCATCCATATGTGGCTATTACATATACCTACAACTTTTAAAGTTTCATGTTTCCTTCTCCATGAACTGAACCCTTAGATGATCTCATGGACTGGATTGGTGCACCAACCTTGTGAATTATACTCGATGACCTTGCATTTGCATCAGTCATTCCTATCAGTTTCCTAATGGATCACATCTGATTTTAGGTTAGAGATATGCCCTGCCTTTTATTGCTAATTATGATTAGAATGTAGTTTGTGAAATTAAAAAAAGCTACTACCATAGAAACTACTAAAATTGTCTTAATGTAACACTAAGGCCAGCTTTGCCTCCCTAGTACTAATTCCTGCAATGGTGGTTGGATGTGTGTTACTTTACAATTATCCAATTGCTCTCCTGTCCAGCTCTGTGTCACTATCTTCACTCAGTTTTTTATTCTCTCCTCTCAGGATCCTCATAATGGCCCCACCTTTTCCTCTACACTAGCAATCTCTCGGAAAATTTCTCTCAAGCTTATTCATACTAAACTTCAACTCACTGACAAATTATTCCATGATCTGCTACTAAAGGAAATTTCCAAGCAAGAGAAATTAAAAACCTAAATTTTAGAACTGGGACTCACACATGCCAGAGAGAACCGCAAACCATAGGATAAATATGGGAAACTTTCACATAGAACTAATTTTGCTTGAAGATGGGTTACTATAATTGTGATTTATCTGAAAAAATGAATGTATAATGGCACATGGCTCAAAATTCACACAGCATTTACTAGTGAAACATGAGGGTTCAGGTAGGAATTGCAGGTTCTCCAAAGCTACACATCCACCCAAAGATGTCAGTGGTCCCATTTCTCTCCCTGTCCTGAGATTTGGGTCAGGGAGAAGATTCTGAGAAGCATTCCCTCAAGACAGAGAAATTGATCTCTTGCAAAACTGACTAGAAGCTGGAAAAGTGCTGTATTTTAATAGGTGGGATGGGAACCAAGACCCTGGGGTCACTCCACATCATCCAGAGTCAATGGTGTACTCAGGGCCAACAAGGAAATATGTGAGAATCACCACCCTCCACCCTTGGACCTGGAATGACTATGCTGTGAAAGTGCCAAGGAGGGAAGTATTTCATTTCTTCTAAACCCTCAAAGACAAGCTGGACTGCTCTCCAGAAGCACTGTTTTAGGGTTCAAGACACCTCCTTACGGCTGATGTGCTCTAATGACAACCCTGCCTGCAGTGAAACAGATGCTCATGGGGGAGCACTTGATTGATGATGGCAGCTTGGAGAGTGTGCAGCATGACATCAATGGTCCCTTTGCCCCAGATGGAGAGGAGATGCATTAACTAATACACCACAGCTGAAAACTGAGATAAAACAGGGGGGATGACTGGTGATTTAATGCCAGCAAGTGCCCACGACAAATGGGCAGGTGAACAATACAAGGGTCAAAAGAGAAACTCCTCTCCTTCAAGTTCCTCCGGATGTCTTTCCACCTGGGAAAGAGGCCGAGAGAAGGTTGAAAAGGTCAAGCAACCTTCTGTAGCCATGCTTTGCAATGTTCCTGCCCAAAGTGCATTGGTTTCCTTATCTCTCACCCCTACCCCCAGGCTTATAAGTGGTATCATTAAGACACCTATGCTGGTGAAAGGCCAGCCCATCCCTCAAAAGGGATTTGGGCAGCGAGGTCCTGAAGGTGGTGGGTTTACACACTCTCTTGCTTCTAATAGTTTTCAGCCTCTGATTTATTACTATTTTAAATATATAACATTCTGCCTGATTCTCGGACCCATCAGGAAGCTGACTGTCATGAGAACATGGTTGCCTGAGTAAAAAATAAGTGAAGGCATGAACACATCTCTGCTTAGGACCCAGGATAGCCTGCCTGTATGTTACGGCATTTGATGAAGTGAATATAGCTCCACTTTGAACACAGTGCTTCGATAATAATGCTGCAGTGGTCTCTCCTGCTGCATGGCCACTTCTGGTTGCAAATTCAGAAGAACACAGAACCCCCGGGAGTCTGGGTGGTAGCCATGTGTGGAGGAGGGGAGCGTGGCTTGCAAGAGGGGTCCTTCCACTCTGCCTGGTTGCTGGGAACCATGGAAGATGCAGGAAGACTCCATTCAAGCTTCTGAGCTGTTTTAATCCTTCTTCTTCAAAGTAGCCGTGGTGTGTGGTTACAGATAGGGGGAAGCAGGATAACCTGGACTTGGGGGTCTCAGTCCCTGAAGAAGAGCAGGCATTGGTCAGTCCTGCACCTGTGCTTCCTGGTGGCTGTGTAACCTGTGGAGGTGACTGTTCATGTTGTTTGCAGATGGGAGGGGAAACTGTGAAGCCAAAGGTGCTTCCAACTACTGCTTGTCCGAATCAGTAATGGTGTTTCTGGGATTCCTATGTGAGAACTCCATCTTGCATTCGAAAAGGAAGGGAAGGGCAAAAAGAGCAGCGACGACACTCAGCATAGATGGAGCGCTTTGACAGCAGAGCATGTTCAGCTCGCAGTTTACAAGTAGGATTAATTTACCACAGAGCTTCAGGACATTCAAATCTTCCTAGAGACACACTGGTGAAGGGCCACCAAAGGTTAATGGAGTTAGGAAGACACACATATATATGGTTAGGGGATGGAGGTTTGATAGAGGGTGCAGAATTCCATTTCTTAAGGTGAATGGTATGAAAGGAAACAAATCAACTTTAAAATTGTATTTTAACACACAAAAAACATCTAAAAATTTTATAACAGTTTATAATTCAAATAGTGATTTTATTTGGTATAAGTAAAAATAGGAAACATGTCCCCTTGCTTAGAAAGCTGATAAAAGGACACAGAAGAGGAAAAGCCAAAATCACACTGAGCAGAACATCAGCTGAGCACAGAGGCTGGCCCCTCAGAGAGAGAGTCTGGGACAAGGTGGGCAGACCTGGGGGGGAACGAGGAGGGGAGACCTAAAGCAGGGGGAGCCGCTCAGACTCATCGACAGGGAGAAGAGCAATTAAACACAGGCTCCCCTTATTTGTAATTCTCTATTCTATACATATATAAATATACATATATAAATTATATAGCATATATAAATATACAATTGTTTAGGTTTATAAATAGTCTTAGATTTTATTTAAAAGTGATATAAAGTAATATAATAATAAGAGTGATACGTATCAAAAATATGTCAAAGATGTAATGAAATACGACCTTATAATCATTATGACACCGATTACTTAAAATGGGCTAAACCCTCCACTTTTACATGAAGATCAAAGATACAAAAAATCTCACATTTACACAAATATAAGCATGAAATATGTTAATTGCAACCTTATTTGAAATACTTTTAATGTAAAATTCCATTGAGGTGACCAGATAAACAAAAAATGTCTAAAACAAAAGATATGTGTGGGACACTTGGGGAAATTTGAATAATAAGTGGATATTAAACAACATTAAGGAAGAACTCTAATTTTATTAATAGCAATAATGTATTGCATTGTTATCTGTTAAAGATTTATAATGTAGAATTTATGGGTAAATAATATAATTTTTGGTATTTGCATTAAAATATTCCATTGGATGAGGGAGTATGGAAAGTTACATTATACAAATAAAACAGGACTGGCAAAATTGATTTCTAACTATGTTAAAAAAGCCAAAATTATATATGTGAGCATACATATGTATATGTGAATATGTGTATTGTGAACATTTGTCTGCACATTTTAATGTTTAGGTTAAAATATATGTGAGTGTAAATGTGTGTGTAAGTGGGGGTGTGTGTGTATAATACATACATACATACACATGCATTTTATGCATTTTTCATTTGTGTATCTTCACAAACACTTATAATACATACATTACCTACCTATCAGGCTACTACCTGAATGTTTTACTGAAGAAAAGATAAAATTTAATAATAGTAGTAACTGTATTAAACTATTAGTGTAGGCATACCACTAGTGGAAGAGTAAATTCACGCAATCTTTCTCAGATATTACTTGTAACTGAGTTTAAAGATCCCTTTTCTCTTTAATTTAGGAGTCGTACCCTATGCATTTATGATGTGCAATTAATTAGAAGTCATGGCAACTATTTATGCAGAATATTTTCATTAGATTAGTATTAGTAGATTAAAAATAATTACTTGCTCTTCATTAGAAAAAGGTGGGCATAAATTATGCTATAACAGACACAAAAATGCCCTCTTGGTGGCACAAGAGAAGATTTATTTAAGTCTTCTTGAAGAGGATGATTCAATAATCTAAATGTTGAATAACTTTGAATTACTCTATGTAATTAACAAAAAAAATGAAAACAGGCAAGTTATTCTAAACTTTTAATGAATAATACGTATGCTCCTTTTGGTATAAGTCAAAATAAACACTTTGTTACAGTAACAAGTAGCCCTCATACCTCAATGATTGCAACAACAAATGGTTATTCTTCAATCACATATTACAGATTGCTGCTTGCATGGTCGTCATTTGCATGCCAAGCTCATCTTGATGAGACATCCATGTACTGGAACACTGATGGATAAACAAGGCTCAGAGAAAAGGGACTATGGTGACAGATACAGTGGCTCTTACAGCAATGCCTGAAAGTGTCACATGTCACTTTAACATTGCATTGACCAAAGCAAGTATATTGTCATGTGTGAGTTCAGGAAATTGGGGAAATACAATTCTACTGAAAAAGAATACTAACAACTACTACATAAGTTTTATCTGCAAAAATATAAAGTATCTAAGCCCCCTAGATGTAAAAATATACAATAATTTATATCACTTAAAGAAAAATAGTATCCCAGAAATATGTACATATGAAAATTATAACATTTAGTGTACAAATTTTAGAATATTAAATACATAATATTAAAATACACATGTAAATATAGAAATTATCCGATATGAAGACTAGAAAGAATAGATTAAAAACAGGGGAAAGAAAGGGAAGGAGCAAGTCAAGGAACCCTGTATTAAGGACCATGGGCAGGGACAATGAGGTGGGGATTAAATTTTGCAGGGGTGGGGCAGGGAAGAGCAATGGGGAGAAAAGTGGGACAACTGTAATTGAACAACAATAAAGAGAAAGAAAATGAATAGCCGGCTCTTCAGGAGATTAGAGATATATCAAATTATTTAGCATACATGTAATTGTCCCTCAGAAAAAGTATAAATTTGGAACCAAAAAATATTTAAAGAAATAATATTAAAAGTCTTTCAAAATTAATTTAAAAATTTTCTTATACATGCAAGAATCTTAGTGAGACTCAAGCAAAGTACATATTAGAAGAACCATGTCTAGGCACAGACTAGTCAAAATGCTATAAACCAAAGTTAAAGAAAAGACAAAAGACCTTGAAAACAGACAGAGGGGAAAAAAAGACACATTATATTTAGGTATGCAAGGATTGGATAAGTGCTAATTTCACAGAACATAATAAGAATACATTTTCAGTGCTGGAAATTAAAAAGTAAAAAATTATCAGCCAAAAATATCCTCTGAAAATGAGGAAGAGATCAAGATATCTTCACATTAACAGAAGCCTAGACGATTTCTTCCAGCTGTCTGTACTGGCCTTGGGGCTGGAGGACAGGAGGCCATCTGGACAACTAGGCTCTGCACATGGGGATGAGCACTGTGCATGGTAAACGCAAAATGAAATATAAAGCAGTGCGTTCTTTATTCCTGTATTCAATTAAAAATCGACTTTAAAAATAACAAATAATACCATGAAGTAGATTTTAAGACATATTTAGAGGTGAAAGATGTATAAAAATACCAACAGTTCACAATCCTCTGAAGTGGGTACTTTTTTATCCCTATTTTACAGGAAAAACAAAATAAACAACAACAACAAAAAAATGATCAGCTCCAATTTAATGGCTTACCTAAAATTGTGTAGCAAAAAAGTAGAGTGGAGACTAGAATCGGACTTAGCACCTTGTACCATTTCTTACTGTTTGCCACTCTCTCTTATTAGTGATGTATAGCCATTGGGTAATTAGTTCATATGGTGAACAAGGAACTGTCAAAATACTGAATGTCACTACAGGCATTTAGTATATTTTATTTGGTTATATTTTATACAACATGATCTATGGAAAGGAGTGATATTTCTCTTCTGTTTCACTAAGCATTTTCAGTGCTTCAGAGCCCTTCAAAATTCACAAAGATTTCACTATAATACCTGTTACAGTCAAATTTCATCCTCAGAAATCATTCAAGCAGAAAACATTCTATAAGCTATGGAAGACTCTGATGCAAAATATTTACCTACATTTGTAAATCACAGGAAGTGACTTCTCTCCATGAGTATTTCCTTTGACCAAGGTATTTTCATTAGTTTTTTTTTGTTTATCTCTCATATTTAACCTTTAATTGGACTTAATTTATGATGGATAATTAATTGTTCAAAGCAGTTTCCTGCTGAGTGAAATGTGGCCTGTGGTCTGGAAGAGCCTGCGGATGTGAAGCTTTGCTTCGTCATCTCTACACAATTGAATGTGGTTAGTGGTTATTTATTAAAGAACGTGACTTTATCCAGTCTTTGGTTATTAGGGTTTATTTAGTGTGATGGCTAAAAGCTTAACTTTTCACACTATGTAGAAAAAAAATCCAAATCCATAAGTGGAATTCCATGAAAGAATTTGCCCATTTAAAAATATTTTATGTATTTTATATAAAGCTTTCTCCTCTCAAGCCTTAATATTAATCTTGAATGTTGAAAAGAACTATCAGATAAAAATGGTTTGCAGTTGAAACTATGGCAATGACTGATTCTCAGCACCTTTTAAAATATATTCCTGATGACTGTGAATTAATTGCCTGTATAGCATGAGCTATGCATTTTCAGTCACTTGCATTTTACGGAACATGAATTTTTTTCAGGTAAGCATTTAATTTGACAATAGTTTGTATTTCAAAAAAGTTACAAATTAGGTTTGCACAGTTTTCATATACTCTTTCCCCTGTCTTAATATCTTATGTTCTATGGTATATTCATCACAATTAATGAGTGAATATTGATAATTTTTTATTGACTGAACTCCATACTTTATTTGGATTTTCTCAGTTTTTCCATAATTTTTTTCTTCTGTTCCAGAAAACCATCTAGGATAAAACATCAAATTTATTCATTTTTTCTCTTCTCCTTCTTCTTTTTTTCTTCTCTTTCTTTTTCTCCTCCTCTGCCTTCTTCTTCTTTGATAAAGAAGTCCTGTTTTTTACTGAAATTTGTTATCACTCAATGTTTTTATTTTTTAACATACCAAACCTGAATCCCTTAAGTCAATCATATTAATGGATAAATCAATTTGTGATAAAATAATTCAATTAGTTTTAAGACCTTTAATACTAGTATACTCAAATCTATCAGTTATTCTAAAATGATAAAAGTCATTCAGCCTTTTTAAGAAACAAACTTTGCAACTTCATGTAAACAGTCTAGCTATATTACATTTATATAATTCTTTCAAAAAGAAGTATATTTTCCCTTAATGTATAGTCCTCATCTAAAAAAGAAAATTATAATCAAAACAGCCTTTTCAGTTTTTTTCTTTTTTAATTTAAATTATAATTTAAAGTTTATGCTATTACACTAGTCCCAACTTTTCCCCCTTTGCATGCCTCCAACAAGCACCCCCCCCACTCCCTCAGGCAATCCCCACACTGTCGTTCATGTCCTCCAGATCCGTATTTTTGGTCTTCTCCTTAAAGCATACCCTTTAAAATTTTCTACAATACTTGTTTGGTAGTGATGAATTCCTTAAGCATTTTCTGGTTGGGGAAGCTCTTTATCTGTCCCTTAATTCTAAGTGATAGTTTTGCTGGGTAGAGTAATCTTTCTGTAGATCCTTGCTTTTCATCACTTTGAATATTTCTTGCCGATCCTTTCTATCCAGCAAAGTTTCTTTTGAGAAATCAGGTGACAACTTTATGGGAACTCCCTTGTAGGTAACTAACTACTTTTCTCTTGCTGCTTTTAAGATTCTCTCTTTGTCTTTAACCTTTGACATTTTAGTGATGATGTGTCTCGGTAGGGGCCTGTTTGCGTTCATCTTGTTTGGGACTCTCTGTACTTCCTGGGCTTGTATATCTATTTTCTTCATCAAGTTAGGGAAGGTTTCTTTCATTACTTTTTCAAGTAGGTTTTCAATTTCTTATCCTCTCTTCTCCTTCCAGCACAACTGTAATGCCAATGTTGGTACACTTGAAGTTGTTCCAGAGGCTTCTTACACTATCCTCACATTTTTGGATTCCTTTTTCTTCTTGCAGTTCTGATTGGGTGTTTTGTTTTTGTTTCCTTATATTCCAAATTGCTTATTTGAATCTCACCTTCATCCACACTACTATTTATTCCCTATAAATTCTTCTTCATTTTAGTTAATGAATACTTTATTTCTGACTGGTTATTTCTTCATGATTTCCATGTTCTTTTTTGTGCTGTTGAATTTCTTTTTGATTCATCTGTTCTTCTTCTAAGTTTACTGAGCATTCTTTTAACCACTGTTTTGAATTCTGCATCTACTAGATCACTTGTCTTCATTTTGTTTAGTTCTATTTCAGGAGTTTTATGTTCTTTCATTTGGGCCATTTTTCTTTGTCTCCTCATTTTGGCAGCCTCCCTGTGTTTCTTTCTATGTATTAGGTAGAGCTATTAGGATTCCCTAGCTTGGTAGAGTGTCCTAATACAGTAGGCACCCTGTAGGGTTCAGTGGTACAGCCTCCCCTATCACCTAAGGTGGGTATTCAAGATGCACCCCACTGTGAGCTGTGTACACCCTCTTATAGTTGAGCCTTGATTGCTGCCAGCAGGTCAAGGAGAGGGATTGACCCAGACCAGTCAGCTTCGAGGGCAGGCTGTGACCACTGACTGCCAGCCTCCAACCACTGTGGAGGACCAACTATGCAGGAACCCATTCTATGGAATAGAACTTACTCCAGTAGAACTCTGGTGCCCACTGAGTCCACCCCTTGAGTGTCACTTGTGGAGGTAGTTGGATGATGGTGCTTTGATGTGGTCTGTAGCTGTTCATTGGGTATGCAGGTTCTGGGTTCTCCTGGGAGGTACAGGCCAATGTCAGCCACTGCCTATTTCTGTCCAGGGCCCACGGCATAAGCTACAAAGCAATCTTCAGATGGCTGATACTTATTCTGGGCTTAGAGTTGCCCAAGTGAAGCCAGTTTGTGAACCAAGATCAGCTGTTAACAGTGCCATGTGGGAACAACTTTGCCCGCAAAGTCCCCCGTTCCACCACGGATGAAAGTAAACACTACCAAGACATGATCTGCTTGGGGAGGAAAGGTGGCCAATCCCTTAAAGGGGAAGGGCCAAGAGCCCTCTGCTCAAGGGGCTTTTATTGGGTTCATTTGCACAAGAATACAGGTAAGAATCAAACAATAGATAGCATTCAAAGAACCATGAGGGCTTATTCTAAGTCAAGGTCAGATAGCTAATGAGCCATAAAACGGTGAGGAAAAAACTTCTTGCTTGGACCCTTATCATTTAAATGAGAGCATTCTAAACAAAGCAGGTTTCACAGGATTTTTACATATTCTTTCTTATGCCTGATTTACCCTGGATACCTGCCCTTTCCAGCAAAGGGCTGCACTGCCTTCCCCATCATAGGTTTTTAGGCTTAAGTGGATTAGAGCTAGGCAGTGCTTCTCCCAGATGGAAATGGGGACTCAAGCTATGTCGCAATAGCCAAGGGGGGACGAGGGTCCATCGCTCCCTCTTTGTCACAGCCCTCAAGTCCTTCCATGATGGCCTCCTAAGTGATCGTGTCTGGCCTAGGTTGCCCCTCTCTGAAAGGTCGTACCCACCATGGACCTGGACCATGCTTTGGGGGCAGGAGAAGAAGCAGAGGCAGCCCTTGCTGCCAGAGACAAGCTTTGTCTCCTGTGGCCCGCATTCCAGAGGTTGTTCACTTAGCAGTGGGAGGCAGTTACAATTCCTGAAACAAGGCAGGGTGGTTCCCAACAGTGCCAGGCCTGGGGCCACTTAGTGAGAGGTATAGGATTTGCTGAGGCCAGGTGCTACTTGTTTGAGATAATTTAGAAAAATCTAAAGAATGAACCAGTACCAGACACTTGTATGGAAAAGCCACTGAAAGTAGCTTGGGTGGGCCTGAAAATTGGGTGTGGTGGGGCCTCAGGGAATCACCTGGGTGGGGCAAACAGTATAAGCCACATTGATGGAGACTCAGGTATGGTGCCCGCCTGCCAGCTGTGTGTGGGAAGGGCTCAGAAAAGGAACAATGGCATCTGCCAACACTTCTTTCTGGTAGAATTCTGCTCCCCAGTACTTGACCTGATACCAGGAACTTCAGTTTCTCCCTGTATGATTCTGGTGCCTTTCAAGCTGCTGCCCTGGTGCTGGAGCTCAGAAGGAGTGAGTTCAAGTAAGTCCATGTCTGGGCCCTTTAAGAGGAACTGCCTGATGCTCTAGAAGTTTATGTCTTCCACAGCCTCAATCCCCACTGGCTTTTATAGCCAGAAGTTATGAGGACTTATCTTGTTGGCACTGGAACCCTGACCTGATGGGCCTGGTATGGGACAGGGACCTTTCTCTCCTGAAACATTCCTTCCAATGTTTTTTTGTCTTACATGGGTGTGGAATCAGCCCATTCTGCCTGTCCACCCTTCCTACCAATCTTGATGTGGTTTCTTCTTTAATTCCATAGCTGTAGGACTTCCATTCAGCTCAATTTCTGATGGCTTTAAATGATGATTGTTCTATAATTTACTTGTAATTTTGATGTGGTTGTGTGAGAGGACAAGTTGTGTTTACATACACCGTCATCTTGACCAGAAGTCCTTCAGTTTTATTCTTACCATTGTCCATGAATAGCTTTGGAATTTATCCAATTTCCCTTGAAAAAATTATTCATTCATTCATTCATTCATTATTGAATTTATTGGGGTGGCATTGGTTAATTAATTATATAGGGTTCAGGTATGCAGTTCTATAACACATCTGTTCATTGTCTCTTCATTTCTTCTTATAAAGCAAGCTCTTTCTACTGAGGAGAAATAAGCTTCCTTTGTGAACTGTATAACCCACCCTGGTTTTGTTCAGACTAGCCAGGAGGTGTGCAAGGCAAATATCTGGCTACTTCATTATCTCAATATAATAACTATAGTTGGGTATAATCACAAAATCTAAGAGGCATATAAGACTTTAGAAATCATCTAATCATACATTAAGAGTTAAAGGTATTTTTCTCCATCTCTGTTCAACATGCTTGTCCTTGTAATGTATTTTAAAACATCAGAAAACAGACCACCTTACCCTTCCAACCACAGATCCCTTTAAGTCTGTGATGCTAGCTGTGAAATTCTTCTTTAATCTCTGCTGTGGGTGGACAGTCTCCTGTTGTAGCTGTTCTACTCTAATGAGGGTTCCAGACCCATCCTGTTGTTCTGGCTGCCCTCTCTCAAGGTACTGTAGTTGTTAATGATCTGCCATAATGTATATGGCAGAGTTTTTCTCCAGGTACATTCTAATTTCACCTCTTTAGCTTTTGTCCCCATAGGAAGCTACAATTCCACTTAACCCAAATGACACAGACCCTAGTAGGGAATCTCTTTTAGGACTTTTACTGGGTTTATTAGATATATTGAGGTTTTGAACTGAAATGTTATGACAAGCAGTTTTACAGCCTTTCTCAGAAGTAGCTGTTGAAACTCTGATAATTAATCTGGTTTAAAAACCTGAGTGCTTTGTCCACTGCAATAATAAATGTTACATGTAGGCAACTAATAGGCAACTAAATGCATATTGGGAGAGAAAGCAGAGAAATCATATGTGGGAATAAAGAACAACCAAAAGAAAAAAGCAGAGGCTGCTCATTTAGTTTCCTTTAGCAAGGGAGTGGCTTGCATTTTGGTAGAGAGTCAGCAGGCAGAGGAGTGAAGAATGGAAGACAGGGAAGGCTCAGGGCTGCCCTGGTGGGAGGCTGCTGGCCTGGTGAAGCTGGAGGCTATTGCCTAAGTAAAAGTGGGGCATCCTATGTGGTTAGGGGAGCACATCCGACTGGCCTTGGTTGGTTCTAAATTGGAACTGAGGACAAAGGTGAGGGAAGCTGCCAGTTATTAACCAAGTCCTGACCCTTTTAGACCAATTGTTACAGGGGTTATTGGTCGGCTTCTGAGGTCATTCACTAGGGACATTTGTCTGACTTCCTCCAAGTCTCAGAGACAGTAGGCTGGCTTTGGGGCTGGTTGTGGAGATATGTTGCTTTCCTGGATGGGTTGCTGCAGGTAGTGGTGCTATTTGTATATATGATCTGGCCATTGTTCGTTTGTATATTCAGTTTCTCACACTACTGATTTCTAAAACTATGATCATGTCCCTTCTTTTCAATTATGCTCAGAACTGAGGATCATGGAGGTTTGTCTGGCTCTCGAGCAATGTCCCAGATACCGAGGTTACATACCTGAAATCATTCACAATCTGTGATCTTTTAAGGTTTGCTTCACATTATAGCATTTCATAAAAGGTGTGGGTCACAGCTTACATTGCAATTGGCTTTTAAATTAAATGAAGTATTGCGTTGGTAGTACACAGATAAGTCTACGAAATATCAAATTTAAATGTATTTTTGCTCTAGCAATATCCTGCAAATAGGAAAAAAAGAAATGCACAACACACTCAATTTTAAAACAGGTCTTTCTATATGGCTGCTCTGGCACTTTGGGCAGATTGCACATTTATTTCCTGTCTGATAAATCAAAGTAACACAAAAGCATGAATGCCAGTCCCCCAATGGCTGTGAGAATGTAAGACTGGCAGGACTGAGCATCAAGCAAACTTAAGAAAGTCAAACAGAAGGTGCATATAATGAAACTGCAGTAAAAGATAATAAATATTTAAAAATCACATTTAATGAGAAACGGCTGTGGCGTCCTTCCTTTCCCAGCTGGCCCTGGTCTGCACGGGGTGCAGAACCTGGCTGGAGTCAAAGTAATTACTGGTTTATTCTTTCCTGCAAGTAAATCTGAACTCCTCAGAGACAGAAACCAGTGTTGTTGTTTTTACGGTCATCTATTCTTTCCACGCTCCTCTAGTCCCTCCTCTGCAGAAACAAAGGAGAACTTCTGAGTCATGGAAGGTGCTAGTAGATGCTTGTTAAACAAAGGGGTGTGTGGAAAAATGAATAAATAACGTTATTGCCCTTCTCTGACTTGTTCAAAGGGCTAATGAAACATTTTACATTCCAAAGTTATTTTACTCTTGACACTTTAAGAATAGATTTTGTATTAATACTTTGATAGCCTTCTAATACTAACTTCAGGGAATGATATTGGTTGAAATACAATATCCAAATGGAAATATATTTCCTATTAGGGCTCGTTGGGGAATTTGGCCATAAGTAATTTGTCAGTGAGGGTGTAAACAAGAAAAAGGAAATTGTTCTGCGTGTTTAAAACAGAGATAATTTAAACAACATTACTCACATATGTGATGGAAATGTTGAGAATCTGAACGAGTTGGTGAGGTCACTCACCGATTGTAACACACAGGATGCTAATACCCTCAGGCTGGGGGCTCACAGGCAGAGGGCACTACCTGAGCTTGGGGTTGGGGTGACCTACCCCTAGTTGGGGTTGGGCCAAGCACTGAATTCTGTATGGATATACAGAGGAGGATCAGCTGCTGCCAAAGACTCCAAAGACAGAGGGATGGGAAGAATACCTTGGTTTCTCCTGTCCCCTCCCTCCCATTTCCTGATGGAGCCTTTTACTGGCAGAATCTGCCAGACAAACCTGTCTGGGAGGTGGTGGTTTGCAAGGATGCACCCTGTGAAGGAGAGAAGGCAGAGAAAGGGTGACAAATGGATGAGGACCAACAGATCCAGAAGCAGTCCAGGGCAAGGGAGAGGGAGAAATCAAAGGTGACTATCTCTGATTTTAATGCGACTCAGATGGCTGACTGTGACCAGGTTATAGACTCAGATAAGGGGATCCACTGTCAAAGGAGTTTTCTTGACCTCCTAATATTCAGAAAAAAAATTAACTCCAGCTCTCTTTCCAACAATTATGAGAGTCTGAAGACAGATCTTTCCAGATTTCAGCAGAGTCTGCATTTCCCTATCTGTGTTGTCAATGAACTGTCTCTACAAATTTGATTGTCTTTTGTCTCTTTTTAAGGTGATCCCTATACCACTCCCCTGATGTTGTTTCATACTGAAGAAACAGTCCATCTGCTGTACTTTCCCCGTCTGAGGAGGTTGCTAAGTTCAGACAGAAGGCTCTTTACTGGAGAGCCGGGAGGGCTCACGTTGCTGCGGCTGACATGGAGCCTGTGATGGCCTGTCTCCTTTTGGCCCCCTGACAGTGAGTCTCTCACTAACATTTTTTCACAAATTCATATGCCTGTTCATTATTTTCCTGTTTTTTTCTCTCCTTCCCTACTCGGGCACTAACTTCTCACCCTGTTTCTACTGGATAGTATATGGCCACTCACAATTCTTGTTTGTGTCAAGCATTTAACTCACCCCAGCTTTCATTAATAAGCTCAGCTTCATATCCACCTCAAAGCTGAGCTCCACATCCACTGTTAATATGACTTTCCCTATAAAAAACAGTCATGGTTTTAAAAAAATTAATAAACTATTATTAAGAAAATCATCTTCATTCCATATGGGATATAGGAGAAGTGGAGTGTATTTAGGTATATATCATAAAGCCAGGTTGTAGAGATTTAAGTTTCAATTGCCTTAGGATATTTTTGAAAAACAATTCTACATGCAGTTTGAAAATGTGGATCTAAACCTCAGAAAATAGTCAAGGTTTTGAAAGATATTTATAAATTATTAGTAGTAACCAAAGACTTGGGATCAGATAGGATTGTCTGTAAATGACATGCATACTGAGAAGCAATTAAGCCTCGTATCAGACTTCTGAGTAACACCAGGTAATGGGAGTAAGTACGGGAGGTAGGGCAGGTATGAAAGACTGAGGGGTGAACTGTGAAGTGCTGTCTGTTGGTAGGAGATGTCAGCGGAGCAGTGATGGTTATCGAAGGCCAAAGAGAGCCCCTCAAAATATATTTAAGAGCCTACTAAGAAAATGTTTCTTGAATGAAAAAAGTCATTTTATTGGATGTGGCAAATTATAAGCAACTTTTGACTTTATCACATGTATTTCCAGAAAATCTGAGACATGGAAAATGAAGAGGATGTAAAGAGTTAGATTCAGCAGAGCTAGATTGCTCTATATAAGAGTTTGGAAGTAAAGAGAAGAGGAGATTAAGTCAACTGAGTGATAAGAGAAATGAAGAGAAGATTTAGAAGTTTTAAAAAAATATATAATGACAGATTGAGCTTGTTCTAAGCTCAGGGAAGAAGCAACCCCCGAGAAGGGAGACATGAGAGACAGAAGTCATGTTTACTGCTGCAAGGTGAGATAAAATCACAGGCACTAGGAGAGGGCTTGGTCTTTGTTAGGAGGTAATGACATTCTCATCATCCATGTGAATCAATATGGAAAAATGGCTGGGATGCAAGATCTTTAAAACTCCCAGCAGTTGACTGCTTCCTGCTTGTTTATGTTTCCGGAGGAGACCAACAAGAAGATTAAATAAATGTTGAATTTATTGCTTTCTTTTTAATCCAGAAGTCCAACATGGAAGCTTTGTACCTGATGGGTCAGTCTAGACTAGATGTTAGTTACACAAATTTGGTTCTGAACTGGAGAAGGTAGCCAAAACATGGCTCTGAAAGAAAAGTATTTGTCTTTGGTTTTTTCCAGGTCCCAAAGCATCTTTATAGTTTTTTTCATTTTTTATTCTTTATAGTTTTTTATACTTTTTTTTTGGTTCTTTATAGGGTTTTTTTTTTCATTTTTATGGAAAGAAATTTGAGGAAAAATTTCTCATGAGGAGGGGATGCCTACTTCCTGAAATCTTATACTGCTGGTCAAAGTTTTGAACTTTTTCTCTTTCTTTTTTTCTGGATTCTTTCCTGTTCCTTCTAGAGTCCCAGATGTTTATTTTGTGTATATATATGTTGGCAGCATTAGCTGGAACTGAAGTTACACAAGCCAAAAGAATGGTCAGAGTTGGCCAGGATAACAGGAGAAGTGTGTGACATACAGAAAGAGGGCATACAAAAACAGCAGATAAAAGAAGAGAAATTAAAGAGGAGCATAGTCTAAGAGAAAAGATTCTTAAAGGGACTCAGCAAGTGGGGGACTTAAAGGGACTTCACAAGTTTCAGTTCTTACTCTGAGAGTTCTATTGATGACATCATTCTGATCCAACAGTGAACTTGACCTTGAGTCTAATTCTGACCATTTCAGATAAAGAAGTGTTTCATTAATTAAACTAAGGTTTGTGGAATGTAGAAGATTGTAATAGCTGCTCTGTGAAATAGGAGAGGAAGTTACTGAAACAATTAGAATATATAATGGGAACAGAGGAATGTCACTGAAGTAGTTGTGTACTTTCATCTCATTCATTCATTCATCCATTCATTCATTCTCGAGTAAAATTGAGAATTTTTTTAAGTCATACATGTGCCTGTCCTTGGGCCTGGCAGTGAAAATACTCATGAAATGATGTGCTGTGTGTTTTTGGGGAGTATCAAGTCTATTGGATGGAGCAGCAAAAATTGCTACAACATAATATGAAATATAAGGTTATAGTTAACCTTTGGGTACGTTAGGGAAGGCTTTCCTAAGAAGGTCTTGTCTAATATGGAGACTGATGATACCAATGCATATGAAAAACTAGTAAAAGTCTATCAGGCCAGAAGAGAACAGCAGCGTGTAGGAAACAGAATGCAGAAGTCTGAGGGAGGGCACACCGAGGAAACTGACAGGCAAGGATGGCTGAAAACCAGGATTCTAGGAAGTCACTCTTTGATGAATTTTCAGATTTTGTTTTGATGCTAAGTCCATGAATTAGTTTTCATTTTTCAAAGAATCTCTTCATTCTTAGCAGCTCCTAGCTAATGCACAATATCAACAACTGGGACTCTGGAAAGGACAGTAAAGAATCCAGGAAAATAATTAAGATTTTGGACAGTTGTATAAGACTTGAGGATTCTGCCAGCAAGCAGCCTGAGTTCTATATGTAATATTTAGAAATGGATGCTCTACAGACTCCAGTAAGGAACACAGCTTGATCCCAGACTCGTGAGACCAAGAACTGAGAGACCAGCCAAGCCACCTAAAGTTCTGATCTACACAAAAGTGAGATAGTAAGTTTGCCATTTTAAGCCTCAAAATTTGTAGTAATTTATTAAGGTGGTGGTGGTGAAACAAATACAATATCTATATTTGTTTTATTCTTTATTTCTACCAAAGCAACTGGACTGTTTAAGCAGTGGTTCACCTTCCACTAAGCAAACATCCACTTAGCAATTGTACGTTCTTCACTAAAACACGCAGCAGCAAGGAAGTGCATTGGGACCAGCGTATTTGCCTCAGTGGCAATGGTTTTTCTTAGTGCAGGCAAGGATGCGTTATGCTCCCACAAGCCTCAGTTCAGCTACTATTTTCAAAATAATGGAGAAGCAATATCAAGTTGTTCAAATAATATGGAAATAGTGAATATAAAAGCAAACAATTATGGTATAATTAGAGCAATCCAAGAAATATTCTGATTTTAAGTTCTGCTTAAATAAAGTATCTCTGTTTAGATGGACCTTAAATATGTAATTCACCTGCCAACAGGTGTGTCTCCTCTCTCAATGTCTAAATTGATAAATTTGAACGTGATCTTTCTTCTGTTCTTTGTTTTTCTACCCCCTGTTGGTCAGGTATCACCATGCTATATATACATTTTCATATATGCCTAAAACACAATCTTTTCACCTATGTCAAAATGTACCTTTTAAAATTTGGCCTTACTTTTCATTAAAACAAAACTTGACTTCCTCTAAATATCATGAACCTCAATTATATCATTTTGGAAATCTGACTTTTTCCCCCTTAATCTGAACTAATAGTGGCTGATCAATTTCAGCGTTCTTTCAGAAACAACAACCTGGTTTCTTTTCAATGAATAAAAAATCAAAGCAGCTTGAACTGAATTTGCAGCTTCATTAAAGGACATTCACTTCTCACTGGACACAAAGCATAAAACAATACAGGAATTTTCATCATTTAATTATATTAACCTGATAAAAAGTACTCTTAGTAGGTATAAGCATATTTCTAATACTAAATGTGGAATCTTGCTTTTGTCTTCTTTTCCCTTCACAGTTCTTTGTAGCACATGCCAGTCAAACACACTGGGCTGCCTTTCTGAGGCTGGAAGAAACCAGCACCCATTTACAGTGTTCCTGCAGAAAGAGAAAAACTCTCTACAGGCGACCCAAATAATTTTCCAGAGGTGTCAGTCATACCTGCAAGGTGGCTGCATTAGACTTTCTCCAACTGAGATGTTTTCACAATCCTCCCATGTCTCAGGAGTCCTGCTACAAGTGCTGTTCTTCTTAGAAATGAAACTATATGTTGGCTTCCTGAAATGTTAGAAATGACAGTAGAATGCCTTTCACCACCTTACCAAGGGGTTTCTCTTTGGCTTCAGGTTTAATCTTAGAACCATGGAAGTTACAGAAAATGAAAATCCATAATGAAGCAAATTAGGAGAAGTATTCTTCCAGTAGGCTTAACTATACCAGTATATATAATATATATACTGATAGGAATCAGTAAGAGACAGAATTATTTGCATTTTTATTATGTTTTTTTATTGTTATTTTTTATGGTTGTCCCAATTTTTTTCCCTCTGCCTTCTTTGGCCCATCGTACACCTGTACCAATTCAAAAAAACTTATGCATTTTTCAGAAAAGAAAAAAAAACAACCAATACCCCATAAGACCAGTGGCAGTAATGAGACCTCTGATTCAGCTCCATCTCTTTTCCTTGTAGGGCATCTCCCAACACTATAGCATCAGGGGCCAATGTATAGAGTTTCAGAATGGACCAAAGACAGAAATACATTGGTATTACTACTGATAGCTCTTGGTCTTGGTCTCCAAAGTCTGCAGTAAAAAAGTATTCTAATGTGAGCTTTGATGCTCATAGGATAAGCCAAATTTTCCAAAATAATTATTAAGTATATCTCTATGGGATGTGAATATTTTAAAACTTGAACATTTCAAGATGAAAGCCTGACAATAAAACCTTGGTTTCTTTTTGAAAGTCATCATCCTGAAGTGATTGGCATCATACAATTCTAAAGTGAGAATGGGCTCATGGACAAGCTGCAAGGAGTGAAGAGTGACCTGCACTGCACAACCCTTTCTAGCTGAGGTCTCTCAATTGGTAGGAAGACCCCCGTGCAGGGGATTGAGAAAGGCCATTGAGATATGGGCACCAAAGGGCAAGGAAAAGAGTAAACACTAGGGACTCTGTCATTGCCACGGATCTTGTTTTTTATTTTGAAGAATTGCCACAGCATTTTTCCAGGATCCTGGGCCTGTGAAATTTCAGTGAGATGTGCACACACAAGTTAGGGGACATGTGGTGTCCATGTTTTCCTGGGAAAGTGACTAACAGACTCTCCATATCTCTTCTTACCACATCATTAGAACCCCATAATACATAAACTCACACCCCTTTTGTATACTCACACCTACAAACACACAAATACACTCTCATACACACACAACCCCTTCCAGTCTAATTATACTCTCACACTTTCACTCACACACACATTCACACACACTCACAAAATGTAAACACACTTTCATACACACTTGCAAGCACCTGCTCACAATGTCTCACACTCATCATCCACTCACAAACATTCACACACTCACAATCACTTTTTCACACTCTTATATACAAGTACTCACATATACCCCCCCACTCACAAACACACTTTCAAACATGTCATGAATCCACACAGTCTCACAGGCGCGCCTACACAGTTTCACTCACACACATGTATGTGCTTTCACACACTTGTCCTGCTCAGCTGGGTCTCAGCCCAGCCTCTGTGGGACCTGTCCTGTCAGACCCTGGTGAAGGCTGAGATCCCATTATTGAGTCCCCCACTACCATATCCTTGCACCGAGCATCCTTCATTCCTACAAGGGCAATATGTTTGAAGGGGACATCCATCAACTGCTCATGTACAGCTGCTCTTATTCAGCACGCGAAGTGTGCAATTGTTGGGACACTTGGGAATTAAGTGGCCAGTACAGTGTGGTCTCAAATCAGCTTTCAGCTTTAAGCTTAAGAGATCCCATCATTGCAAGGAATAGGACATACAACGCAGAGGACAGCTTTTCTTTAAGGACCTTTGAAGAGTCCCACAAGTTCTTTCTTGGATAAATATTGACATTCCAACTGATGCAGGGAAAAGCCAGTCAAGGGTCCCAGAAGCTCAGAGGTTTTCAGCTGGGAAGTAGGGGCCCTGCCTTCAGGACCCAGTGCTGTTCCCACTAGCTGGGTGGGCCTAGGCACGTCCACAGTGCTTCTACTGTTTATGCCGAGTCTGTGTTTCTCAAGTCTGACTTATTAGAAGCACTTAATGATTGACCTTGACATTTGAGTTCTCTCTCTGATCATCTAATCACAGCTGAGTGTGCTGCTCTTCTTTGTGAGATGTGGTCTCACTCTTAACCTTTGCCCATGGAGTAGAATGACAGTCATGCAGCTCTCACTCTGAAGAGAGCTGGCAGCTCCTGTAGCAGAACAAGTGGCAGAAAATTCCAGGCTAGAAGAGTTGAAAACCTGGAGGTGAAGCAAGGGCAGCACAAGGAAAAAGCTATGATGGTCAGGGAGCTATGGATGTAAATGCTGGATGCTGCCATGATTGGCTCAAGTTTATCACGAGAAGCTTTTCTCCCGAGACTGAGTCTCAGTGGGATTTATGGCACATGCCCCGATAGAGTGTGTCCCTGTGAAACCATTAAAGGCCATGTGTCAGCTGAGGTCTTTTGTATCAACAAATAAGACAACATTTTCCACTGAAAAGGCATGGATACCATTTACCAGCTGGGAAAATTTGAGGAGATTAAACTCCAAGAACCTCAGTTCCTCTCTCCTGTGCACCTCCCATGGTTGTGAGATGACCCAGTGCTCTACTTCACAGGACAGTGGTGGGGGGACGCTATGTGTCATATGGAGGGCTTGTCATGCCTTTGTGAACGTCTCAGGTTTACAGGAATAATTTAAACATTTAAATTTCTTTAAGTTTTTTTCAATTAGAGTTTACCTTCAATACTCTTTTGTATTAGTTTCAGGTGTACAGCATAGTGGCTGGACAAGCATATACTTTACAAAGTGGTCCCCATTATATTTCCAGCACCCATCTGGCACCACTGGTGGAGTGCAGACTGGTACAACCGCTATGGAAAATAGTACAGAAGTTCCTCAAAAAACTAAAAATGGAGCTTCCTTGTGACCCAGAGTTTCCATTTATGGGACTATATCCAAAGAAACTCAAAACACAAATTCAAAAGAATATATGTACCTTATGCTCATTTCAGCATTATTTACAATACAAGAAATGAAAGCCACCCAAGTACCCATCAGTGATGAGTAGATAAAAAAGTGGTGAGGCATATGTACAATGAAATATTACCTGACCATAAAAAAGACATGTTATTATTTGTGATAGCAGGGATGGACCTAGAGGGTATTTGTCAGTCAGAGAAAGACAAATAAAATACCGCGTGCTCTCACTTATATGTGAAATCTAAAGAATAACATAAATGGGCAAACAGAACAGACTCATAGATGCAGATAACAAATAGACTGATGGCTACAGAGAGGAGAGGGACTAGGGGGCTGGATGAAGAAATTCAGGGGATTGAGAAATGCAGATTGGTAGTTACAAAATCTTCATAGGATGCCAAGTGCAGCATAAGAAATATAGTCAATAATTTTGTAATAGACATTTAAATTTCTGATTTGAATGCTCTGATCATCTCAGAGTTTAATAGCTGTCAAGGTGTTACAGGGAAGGAAGGGAGTAGGTCTGTGGTCTATCCTGCTCCTCTGATGAGTATTTCACTGAATCTTCCGGGAGCTGTACTAAGAGGTGCCTGCTCATACTCCTCTTGTTATCACAAGTGCTTCCTGGGTGTGGACTCTGACCGCAGTAGAACCAAATGACGTCAGATGATGAAATGTCAGGTCACAGGTCATCGTCTTTTGTAATAAAATTTAAACCCTAATCCCTTTAATATCCTTATTAACATAGTCCAAGATAATTTTGTATCTGTTTCTTCATTATGGTGGGGGCTGCTTGAGGACAAGAGTGACACCATATCATCTCTGTCATCCCAGCTGTCTGACATTTATCAGACTTTAAACACATGCATGGAACTCAACAGTACTCTGATTATGCTTTATGACTACTGATGGTCTCATCTAAATGCTGCAAAAGGTCAGAGATCTGCTAGTCTAAGCCTGGTGTGTTGTTTTGGGAAAGATGAAATCCAGACAGATGGAGCGAACAACCAAGGCTGTGACGTTATCAAGCGTCTGGACACCACACTGGGAGGTGCCGGGGCCGTGCTCTGTGCCCCTCCCCACCCTGCATTCTCTGTTCATCCTGGGAATCTTGGAAACTTACTCGCAGTGAAATAACAAGACATAGGCCCTCAATTCTAGACCAGAAACAGTAATGTTTGTGTTCACTAATAGCCTCACTGTGAACACTGCTTGTGTTTACAGTGTGAATTCAGAGCCAACCTTAGGTGTGTGCCCTGAGGCTGTGGTCTCAGGAGAGGTCTTCTTTTACCTGAAGATGTCATATTACTAATATGCTGGAAGCCCCTGGTTGAGGAATGAGGGAGACTGGGCCCTTGAAGGTGTGTCAGGACCCCAGCACATTCTTTCCTGGGGGGTGACAAAAGGCACCACCCTTCACCCAACACAGATAGTACTTTTGTGAAAAGAGAAATGAGCCCCACTGCCTGCCCTGCTGTGGCAGCTCCTCTGTCTGTCAGAAGATCATGAAGTGACCTGCCTCAAGTCCTTACATGTAGGTTAAACTACATGTAGTTAGAGTTCCCTATTTGCAAACATGAGTTCCTTAGACTTGCAGAACTAGCAAGAAAAGAAACTTCTTAAGTATGCTGCATGTGGGTAGCTAGTAATTTTATTTTCTAATCCTGTGTTTCCAAATCCGCATTGATTTTTATCCCCTGAAAACACATTCATAAATTAGTACTCACTCAGAGGATTTGACCTCCGATGTGCATTTGTAACCTTCTTGTCCTAGTGTGTATCACTGCACATTCCTAGGTCTTGGGTGGCCCAGCAAGTGGCACAGTGCAGACCCCACTGGCTGGCTCAGGTTGGGGTGGGCCTTCCTATTACCCAGACTCCACCCTGAGCATCTAATACCTGCTCTTCTTGGGCCTGGAGACCTGGTTGCCCCTTGTGCACAGTTAGAAATGGTCCTTGTAGCCCATGGAGTGTCCTTCTGTGGTTCCAGACAAATGGGCGTTTCCTTTCATGGTTAAACTCCCCATGGGGCTGCTCTGTGAGAGTCAGCAGCTGCCACACTGCCCTGAAAAGGAGCTTGGGTTCTGCGGAAATTCACTGATATTTCTGATGACCAAGTTAAACAAGGAGGTGCTTTTGGACCATTTTTGGAATTACGTTTTTCCTCTTGAAATTCAGCTTTGCAATCATAAGACTTTAGATACCCTTGGGGTTTAAAACAAGGTCACAAACTTTTAGAAATGTCTGGGGTAATTCCTTTGTCTAGTTATGACCAAGGTCAAAGGGGAGACAGAGACTCGTTCCTTGTGGATAATTTGTACCAGGCAGCACGTTTTACCCTATCTCAGATAGACACCTTTCTTATCTGTGAGAGAGGTAAAATGACATTCTTCGTTTCCAAATAGATCATTCAATAATTTTCTTGATCGCTGGGACTATTCAAGGGTCTGATAGATTCTAAGTGCTGGTCAGTTTCCTCATTTCCTGGCTGTAAGTAACCGTTCCTGAAATTTATTTTGTAGTAAATTTAACCTGCTGACTGCAAGAGACATGCCAATTATTTAACCTTTTTCTGAGAGCAAGAAGTAGTAATGTTCATTGCCCATTTTACTCCCTGTTTTTCCCAAAATATTAATAAATATTAAATAATAATGAATAAGTTCCTTTTGTAATTAAGCTGGCTTCCTGCACATAGCTTGCTCAATGACACATCACAACACTGATTTGCTAGGTAATACACATCTCTCTAATTCAAAGGAATTGAGCTGAAATGCCTACTAAATTAAAAATCCAAATATTATGAATTTCTCTAATTTCACCTTTCTCTCTCTTATGTTTACTTATCTTTATTTAGTAATAAAAGAGAAAAAATATGGGACTTCATTGATGGATTCGATCTTCCCGGAAGGCCTTGTGCCTGTTCTGTTATATATAGAGCTTTGCCTTCTTCATTGTACTTTAAATATGTTTAATTGAATGCCTTTTATGTGCTATTGTATGATTTGTCCACAAATGACTGAGAAATAAATGTGTAAGTTGTTAGCATATTCATCAGTTATCCATGAGCCAATGACTCACATTCACGGGAAGCTGGTCACTGTTCTAACGTTGAACTTCTGCTCACATGACTTGGAGGGGGGCCATGTAGGGGGGTTGTCACTGTTACGAATCAATGTTATTATGATTTGCTTTACCAGTGACAAATGAAAATGTGGCCTTGATATCTCAGAACATAATTGTAGCAATGAGTTAGTTGACTTCATTCCTACAAGCCTCCTTAAGCCTTAATACTTCAACCATGACTCACTCCAGACTTCCAGAATGAGACTTTAACGAGAGCTAACAATACAGGTGGTACTGTGCCCTGATTGTCATGTTTGACACTTTTAGTCATTCTTCACCCCTTGTCAATGTCCATTTCTCATGGTCCTGTTTCAAACACCCCAGGGAAGTCTAGCAGATGCCTCCCTCTTGGGTGAGCTCTCTGGGCTGAGGCATTGCCCTCTTCTTCATTGTTGCTGGATAATGCCCAGTGCAGAGATCTGCCTGCCCCCAAATGCAATGTGGGAGCCAGGCTGAAAGCCAGACTTTATGTTCCTGGTCGAGCTCCTTCTGGGGGGTGCAGGGCCTTCTTATGTCCCACACCCTCACTAAGTATAAAAATGCATAATAGAACTGAGCATTACATACTTGGATTTCACAAGACTGAATTACTATGGGCTGGGGAGAAGACACAGACCTGAAGCACAGTGTGTGCCTACACACCTTAGCGATAGCTTGGGAAGCAAAGGTCCACAGTCTCCTGGTAATGATGAAATTTCAGACATATCTTAATAACCTAAACTCAGAAAGCCAGCGCCACACACACTCACTCTTTTCCTCCCACCCTTGGCTTCTAGGTAGCCATGAAATAAAATTTCATCCCCTTGGTAGCATTTAAAGGGTAATTGTGATACATCTTTTAGTCCCCATCATGTACATACTTGCACATTTCATTTTGAATACTCTTTGCCAGTGGTGAGAATGGCGACTCAATCATCCTACAAATGATTTTCTTTTTTTTTTTCTTTTGGTATCATTGTCTTGTGTGTGTCCTGGTGTTTGAGATATTTTTAAAAAGCCTTTCATATCTGAAGAGTTCAAGGACCTACTGAGGCCAATGGGCAATAAAAGGATCTCTGTTCATGACATTTATAGACTTGTTACAACTTGGTGTGTTGCCAGGGAAACAACTCTAATGATCATTACCTTAGACGGTCTTTCTGTTTCTCTGCTGAGGTTCAGATGTTAAATGATAGTTTAGTGTCTCTTCACAACATGAAACAGTTGATAATAAGTAATTCTTCATTAGGAAACTAGAAATGTAAAGAAATGGGTTATAGGAGAGAAAAATAAGCAAATATCCCAGCAGAATGTACATACTGTAAATCTGGTTTATTTTCCTGCCTCTCTTTGGTAGTTTTCAGATAAATTCTCCACCTGGGTTCTGGAAGGTCTACAGAGAGGTCACAGTGCTACAGGAAGTGCATCGATCTTGCTCTCAGTTCTGTTTTTGATTCCAGCCAAGTGCTGCTGCTAACTCACCAAGGGCATCAGTACAAAACAAATAATTTCCTTTCTTGCTGCAGAAAATGAGGCATTTCAATCAGGTGGTATTTAGAGTTCTTCCTGTTCTAAAATTGTGTGTGTCTAAGTCAATGCCTTTTGACTGATTGCTCATGTTTTTCCTCCAAAATTTCCCCTTTCTGATCAATGTCAGGAGCATAATTACTATGGCAAAGATAAAATAGCAATAATAGTCTATTGGTTCTAACTATAGAACCAATAATTAGCTATTGGTTCTAACCCATGCTCACTATTATGCTAAGCACTGAAATATATGAAGTCACTTAATTTTCACAGTAACACGATAAAGTATACTACATAGTGTACCCATCTTGTAGATGACAAAGCTGAGGCATGGGAAGACTCAGTAAATTGTCCAAAGTTTCCCCTAGAGGTGATGAATGAAGATTTTAACCTTGGCATATCTCCAGAGCCTGCATGGTATTCTCTGTGGGTCTAGCTTTGGTAACACATGGAGGAAACTTAGAGAAGACAGTGGCCTCGCTGACATATCAGATTCAGAGGGTCATGGGTTACATCACTTCCTCTTGGCATGTTCAGACTCCTGGCAATGCTCTCATACATACCAGGTCCCAATAAGACAGATTAGAGTCTGGAATAGGGTGGCCTACGAATAGCTCCTCCATTCCCCCACTCATGTATCTGTTTCAAAAGAGACACAGATAAGACCTCATGTGTTCTCCAAAAACCATCTTTTCCACCTCTCCTCATTAATCTCCTCCTCTTTAAAACAGAAACGTAGCTTTAGATCCCCGCTTCCTCAGAGGTGTTTGAACTTCCAATTGCTGCTGTAACAAATGATCATGGATGTAGTGAACTGAAAGAACCCAAATGTATTACAGGTTTGGAGTTGAGAAGCGCATAATGGGCCTCTGGCCTAAAGTTTTGGCAGGGTTGCATTCCTACTGGAGGCAAGAGGAGAGAATCTATCTTCCTGCCTTCTGCAGGTTCCAGAGACTGTCAGCATTCTTCTGTTTGTGGCTGCTTTGTGCTGTAAATTTAAAATCTTCATCCTTTGCTGCAGCCTCAACATCCCCACACACAGACTGGGAGCACCCTGACAGGGTATCCAGGTGCTAGTCACCTGCAAGAAGGGGCTTAGAAGATGCCACTTTACTGCTTGGTGTTGGTATAAGAAATGTCCAACCTGCAGAGAATTTTTCTAAGAATTAATTTGAACAGAAACTGACAACAATTTCTGGGGAGCAAGACCTCAAATGCTCTGGAGAATGATTATTTGCAGTTTCTTTTATGCATTTAAAATTAAGGAGAAAAGATACATGGAGGTGGGAGAAAGCAAGGCAGGGATTAAATGACAAGATAGTTAATAAGATTATGTGATTTCTTGAAGATGGTTTAAGCTTATTTCAAAGGTACATTAGCCTAAATACACAAAAACAATGGACTAGGTATGTTTAACACAAAGATAAACCTTTTACTAAAAGAGTTATATGTTGGGTGTGACTACCCACTATGACCAGTCCAGCTGGGAGTTTATGATCAGATCACCCTGTGAAGTTACTTTCCATAGCACCACTTTTTCCATTCGCATCGGTGTACTAATTGGCTGTCCCAGTTGGGCTCTGACCTCTGGGAAGGCTTATTGTACTGGTGATGTCCTTGTGTGCTACTCAGGGGCTGCCAAGGCTCCCTGCCCTAAAGAGTGGAGCTCATGCTTCTAGAAGTCTCAGGATGCCACTTCTGGCCAGCTCTGGCTCAGCAAGAAAGGGAGAAATGTTCTACCAGCACTGCTCATTAAGGGATAGCCAATGTTACAAAGGCTCTATCAGGACCGGGGAGTTTGCTCCTTTTCAGGTTCCTTCCTCGTGTTCCTGTTCCTTATGGTCCTCCCAAGTCCTAATCAGTAGGGGAATCCCCTGCAAAGGAAGTCCACCACAGCACCCCTTCTCTGCTGCATACCTCACTGCTTTGGCAATTTTCCTGTCCCCCTGGGTGGGTCCCATCCCTGGAGATTGGTGGCTCAGTGTTTAATTTTAAAAAATGGGGCAGGGAGAGGAGCATTTAGATCTTCCTCCCCCTAAAAATCTATAAGTGGTTCTCAGCTAATTTAAAATTACAAATATGACTTCCGGCCAAGATGGAGGCGTTAGGTGGACTGTACCTCCTCATACAACCAAAATTAAGGACAATAAAGATTTAGAAACAAAAACACAGCCAGGACAGACAGAAAACTTGAACTGTACCAAAGTCCAACAACGACAAACCATTCATCCACACTGGTAAGAGGGGCAGAGTCGATGGCGGTGGCAGTGGAGAGGGATTCCGGCAGGAAGAGGTGGTGGTTAGCGACCAGGGTGTGGTGAGGAAATGAGCAGACCCAGTGAGGTGCACAAGGCAGTTGGCTGACCACGGACACACATTCTCTCCCAGATAAACCAGGCAGAAAACGGGCATTGAGACAGGCCGCACAACCCAGGGACCCAGTGATGGGAAATAAAGCCTAAAAGCACCAAATGAAAAAACTTGTGGGGGTTGAGGTGCAGGGAGAGGCTTCCAGCCTCACAGGAGAGTTCCTTGGAGAGACCCACAGGGTCCTAGAATGTATACAAGCCCACCCACTTGGGAACGAGCACCAGAAGGGCCCAATTTGCTTGTGGAAAGCAGCACAGGGGACCAAAATCTGAAAGAGCAGAACAAATGCCTTTGCTCCCTCTCTGACCGCACCCCCACATACAGCATCACAACCCAGCAATGTGGGTAGACTCGCTCTGGTGAACACCTAAGGCTCTGCCCCTCATACATAACAGCACAAACAGACCAAAACATTACGGCTCAAGAACAGCTCAAAGCCCAAGCACCAATACTTCTAAGTGACCAAGAGATAGCCAACCTATCAGATGCACAGTTCAAAACACTAGTGATCAGGATTCTTACAAAACTGGTTGATTTCAGTTGCAAATTAGGTGAAAAAATGAAGGCTACTCTAAGTGAAATGAAGGAAAATACACAGGGAACCAACAGTGATGGAAAGAAAACTGGAACTCAAATCAATGGAATGGACCAGAAGGAAGAAAGAAACATTCAACCAGAACAGAATGAAGAAACAAGAATTCAAAAAAAGGAGGAGAGGCTTAGGAACCTCCAGAACATCTTTAAATGTTACAACATCCGAATTATAGGGGTACCAGAAGGGGAAGAGGAAGAGCAACAAGGGGAAAAGTTATGTGAACAAATAGTAAAGGAGAACTTCCCCAATCTGGCAAAGGAAATAGACTTCCAGGAAGTCCAGGAAGCTCAGAGAGTCCCAAAGAAGGTGGACCCAAAGAGGAACACACCGAGACACATCATAATTACATTAGCCAAGATTAAAATGAAGGAGAGAATTCTAGAAGCAGCAAGAGATAAGGGGACAGTCACCTACAAAGGAGTTCTCATCAGACTCATCAGACTGTCAGACTGATTTCTCCAAAGAGACCTTACAGGCAAGAAGGGACGGAAAAGAAGTATTCCAAGTCATGAAATGAAAGGACCTGCATCCAAGATTGCTCTATCCAGCAAAGTTTTCATTTAGAATGGAAGGGCAGGTAAAGTGCTTCTCAGATAAGGTCAAGTTCAAGGAGTTCATCATTACCAAGCCCTTACTACATGAAATGTTAAAGGGACTTATCTAAGAAAAAGAAGATAAAAAAGATGAACAGTGACTGGACAGCAAACTCACAGTTATTAACAACCACACCTAAAACAAAAGCAAATTAAGTGGACACCTAAAACAGGACCAGAGCCACAGAAATGGAGATCACATGGAAGGTTAGCAACAGGGGAGTGGGAAGAGGAGAGAGGGTGAAAAGGTACAGAGAATAAGTAGCATAGATGGTGGGGAGAAAATAGGGGGAGGGCAAGAGTAGTGTGGGAAATGCAGAAGCTAAAGAACTTAAGACACATGGACATGAACTAAAGTGGGGGAAGGTGGGTGGGAGGGTGTGTGTAGGCTGGAGGGGGATGAAGGGGGGAGAAATGGGACAACTGTGATGGCATAATGAATAGAATATATTAAAAATAAAATTACAAATTTATCGATCACTTTTAAGTGCTGCTGTCTATTGGTGTGCTGGATTACTTTCTTAAAATTAAGTGGTTACAAAACAAAGAATGTGAAGACAAAACCAAGGCCACTATTGGTTTTGTGGGGGACAAAAATGGTACTATGGAAAGTAACCTTACAAGGTGATCTGATCATAAATTCTTAAGTGGGAAGGTCATGGTGGGTCAGGCCTATAACATTTTTAGTGAAAATTTTTTAAGCAACACCTGTCCATTTTTCCCATGTATCTAGGTCAATATAACTTGGAAATATCAGAAGTAATGCTCCTTGAAGTGGTGTACCTCAATAAAGCTAAAAAAATTACAAAAAATTCTTTAAAAATTTTTAGCAAAGATTGGCAGATGATAATTTTTGTAGTTTTTGATTATGTGAAATATATTTCACTTTCATTAATAAAATGCAGTGTTGCTGCATAAACTGTCCCAGAATAAGATTTATTTTCTGTCAGTGACATAGTTCTCTACTTTTTGACTTTATTTTTGTGCCTTAGGAGCCATTCTTTGTATTACAGTCATACCTCGGTACTCGTGGGCTTCAGAACTTGTCAAACCCTGTACTTATCGCATTTTGACAAGAAAAAATGTTTTTGTACCTGATGCTTTCTCAGGGCTGATCTCACTTGCTAGAACGTGTATGAGTTATGATGCAGCCCCACAAGAGAAAATGCATCCTTGTTTGGTACCCCTCGGTTTCAGCACTCATCCTGAGTCTGGGGACAAATTAAGGATGTGCACTGAGGTACCACTGCATTTCACTAGGTGATCCTTTTAGCCTCTTTTTATCCTCAGAACTTTCTCCATCTTTTTGTTCGTACCTTTTATTACAACATGAAAAAGCTACATTTTCTTTATTTCCAATCCTTATTGGCATAGATTATGATTTCTGTATTGGTAGATTCAGTTGGTAGCAATTTTCTTTTTTTGATGGTTGCTTCTCTGCTATTGTCTTCTTCCATTCGGGATGACCAATAATTTATATGTTAGGCTTTTTCCAATCTCCTCTATGGAATTTAACCACTTGTGATAGACTATGCTTTCCAATGATAGCACATGCTATAATGTGACCTTTACATTCATGCCAGCCACGAGTGGAATGCACATATGTCTCTTGCCTTTGAATTTGATGGACCTTTGTGATTGTCTCAACCAACAGAGTATCACAGATATTATGCTAGTGACTTCGAAGTCTAAGCCACAACACAGACACACTTTTTTGGGACACTTATTCTTGGAACCCAGCTTCTACAACATGAGGAATCCCATATACGTTCTTTATTGGGGTGCACAGATAAAACCCCATATGTTTAGGCTACATATAGCTATTCTGGTTGACAGCCAAGTTTGGATACAAGCTGATAACCATTGTTATTACCTTTCAGACACATGAATGAAGGTGTCCTCAGCCGACTTCAGTTACGAACTAAAATCACTGCCAGTATAAGTTTTCCCAGCTGAGGCCACTGGCATCCTTGATCAGAAACAAATCATACCTGCTGGGCCCTGAACACTGACCTTCAGAATTCACAAATATAATACAATAATTGTTGTTTCAAGCTACTAAGTTTTGAGATGGTCTGTTAATGCTGCAATATAATCTGGAACACTTCTGTCACATCTGCTACTATTTCCTGCCTCACTATATTCTGCATAATTTTTTCAATTCTATCTTCAGAGACACCAATAACTTTTTCAGCCTATGCCTAAGCAACATTAACTTCACCATTGAAGTTTTATTACTAGTGATTATATTTTTCATCTTCATATGCTTTATTTTATTTTTGAAATCTGCCTTGCCATTTCTGACAGTACGTTTGCTTATTATTTGAGTCTATATTTAATTTTAGGTATTTTATAGATAGCACTTTGCATTATGTGTTTAATTTTAATATCTGAAACATTTTGAAAGAGTTCATTTATTGGTGGGTTATTTCTTTTTGCAATAATTGATATAAAAGTTTTCTCTCATTGGTTAAACTTAATCTCAGAAATGACCAGGGCTTCCGATGTACATAGTATTTTAAAGAGAGAGTTTCTGGTGTAAGCCTTGACCTCTTACAGGTACTTAGTTTCCTAATATCAGACCCAGGGTTACTATTTTTTTTCCTAGGGGAAACTCGAGTTTAATGCTATATGTTTTTCCTATAATTTTTATTTCTTTGTTTGCTCTTCCAACATTTGCTTGACACTGAGGAGCCCCAAAATGCATCTAAAGTGTTTTGGAATGAATTGGAATTTACCCCAAACCCAACTGCGTTCTTTTAGCTCTTTTAGTCTGCCATATTGCTATGAGTAGAAGTGCAAGGGAGTCATTAAATATAGCTGGAGATATAGATTACATACAGGTATAGTTATAGATCAATATAGTTAATACTAAACCTTTAAAAGTGAGCATTACTTAGCTTGGTTTATGTCATTACACCAACAAGGAACTTTCAGAAGAATTTTGAAATGCATTTAGCAATTACAAATTAGAGTTCAATAGCTTGTTTGCATGAGTTAGTAAAGAATAAGAGTTTTAATCAATAAAAAGAAGAGTAAAAGTTTGGAAGTCCACAAATTAGAAATTTAGTATCAGTTATACTCTTTAATGATTCCTGATTCCTTTCTTATAAATTTCTAATTGTATTTTTAAGAGAAGTTAAATTGAATGATATAAGATGGATTATAAAACCTCCTGAAAATGTTCCTCTAGTTCATGGATTAAAACAAATAATTATCTTCCTCCCACTGAGACATTAGATAAGTTCTCTTTTAAGTTATTTGTATATTTTATAGATTAGCTTTTAATTGTGCATTTTAATATGTATGAGGTTTAACAATTCTTTAATTTAACATTTCAATAACAGGAAATTCAGTGCATTAGTACTGCTGCTTTGGGATATGTTTAGTTTGTTATTATAGAAAATACTATTCATTATATTTAGTTCTGAGGAGTTCAGGTTGTTTTCTTCCTAAAATAATAAGGGATAAATTGTGGCAGTCAGGGTTAGATTTTCCTTGCCCATTTTAGCCTCCCAGAACCACTTACAAAGGAGAATGACTTTGCACTGGCATTAAAGACTATACACAGTTTCTCAGATAAGTTGGAAGATGGAATTCAAGCTATAAAAACTAAATCTTCTCCCTTCAGAAATTACCACTAGAAATAGTTTTAAGAGACACAAAACACAAAGGAGACAACAATGGCAATGGAGTTTTGGAAGCTGGAAAAAAAACTCCATAAGATACCTGAGACACCCATAGTTCCATGTTCTACTGTGATTTGAAGAAGAGCATACAAGCTCTGAAATGGGGGGACACTCAGAATCTCAGTTTATTCAGTTTATATGGCAGGTACTTCAAATGGCTTAGAACCATGTACCACCCAGTATCTCAGAACATGGGATCAGGGGAAAAAAATAAGGTTGAAGGAAAACTTGATAAATAGTTAGTATCCTATTAAAATAGATCCATGCCAGACACCTTTGTGGGAGCTGTGGTCAGAGATCCCCCTGGAAGACTGTCCACAAGGGAACCCAAACTGCAGAGATGATCTGAGAGTCCTGGCCTATGCAACACTATATCAAGAAGCATATGAAAGATTATTAGAGAGTATACAAATTTTAAAAAGGCAAAAAATGGTCCAAGAGGAAAAAATGTAATCACAGCAACCTCTTTGGCTTAGCAGTGAAAAATAAACAATAAACAATAAAGTTTTAATAGTGAAAATGCACCAAACAGGGATACAAGTAAGTGAAACCTTGGTTGTAATAAGAGGAAATTGGCAGATAACATGCAAAAGTCATGAAGTGAGCTAGAAAGGGAGAGAGGCACAGGGCAGGCCAATGCCAGGCCCAAGACCACAGTGTGACCAGCTGAGTTTCCATCAGGTCCAGGCTGGACCTGGCCAAGTCAGCTTTGAAATGCAAAGGTTAGAAAAAAACAGTTCAAACTAGGAGAATGAAATCTGGAGGGTGCTGAGGAGTGAAGGGAATTTGTCCTCTTTATTTCATCTGCTTGTGAAATGAATGAATTTCATACAAAGAAAAATAATAGACCCATGCTAAAGCTCATCATTTTAAGAGTGAAAATAAATGCTAGTGGAGTTAAAGAAAAAATGAGAGAGAAAGAATATAAAAATATTAAAAATACCAGGTATAACCAGAAAGAATCCAGCCATGTAATATGAAACATAGAGACATTTATTGAGAAGATACAAGATACAAGAAACATTGTATGTAGGATGATGATGCCTCAGTCCCCTTCAAAGTAGGTACTTTGGGACCTCACACAGTTCTTCTGGCATCTCTTCCACTCTTCAAAACACTGCAAAATTTTTTGTTGGACTCACCACCAGCTGCCCCATTGTATTTTCCTGAATCTCACTGATGGTCAAAAATCTCTTTTCTTCCAAAGGTGATTTTAGTTTGGGGAGAAGCCAGAAGTCACAAGGTACCAAATCTGGGCTGTAGAGGAGCTAAGTGACCTGGGTCACTGATCTTTGTTGATTTCAGCCCACACACATTCGACTTTCTCAGGTGTTCTGCTTGTTTCAGGCCTTCTAGAATGTGAATCACTTTCAACAGATTTTCAACTATCTTTGAAACATTTGCGTCATGCTTTTATTTGTGCTGCATTCATTGCCTCATCCCTGAAAGCTTTCTGAGTCATCTGAATAGTTTTTGTGGAGGAATGTTCAAGCTTAATGCAAAATTTGATGTATATTTGTTGCTCTACTCACTCAGTCATTTTGAATGTGATGGCCACACAGTACGTGCACATGCTCACTCAATGGCACCTACTGCCCCCACGGAGTAGTACAGTGAAGTCATCATTGTTCACGCATGTGCATACCAATCCACTTTCCAGGTTACATCAATGTTGTACAAACCATTCATATTATATTAACAATGGCTGGACTTTTTCAGGACAGACCTCATGTAGTGTGTGTGTAGGGTAAATGGAGTCAGTCAGGCTCCCTCACCCAGGTGTCTGGACAACTAAGGGGAGCATTTCCCATAACCTTGAGAATGGGCCTGATAAACAGAATTCCTGAAACCATGAGTGTGCCCTCATGTGCAGAATCATGATTTGTTATACAATATCTTGGCACCCTGCCGGCTTTGTGTACATTTAGTATATGAGGGATTTGGGACTCCCTGCTGGTGGGACATGTGGCTTGTGGCATGGGTGGATTGCCTCTCTGCAGAATAAAGGCATGTCAGACATCCCAATGGCTCCATGAATATTCTTCCATCTGTTCAAAGCCCATGTAAACCCGTCTGGCCTTGAACAGTCACAATGCAGTTTGTGTGTATGATTTGCTGCCAAAGTTAAAAACAAGCATAAGGAAATGAAATGAGTATACATAAGAAAAGACTTATACTGTGGCCTGGTACCATGAACAGACTTATTTTCTCTGTGCGAATCCACATGAAGTTGATATTTATCCAGAGAGGCCACAAGGCAATAGTGATTCATTTGCCACTACTCACTTTTACTCACCTGGATAAAAGTAAATGGAGAAAAAAATTTTTTAAATTCAGATTGCAACCATGACAACGTGAGAGTAATTTTATGGGAACCTTTACAGGTAACTCATAAACAAAAGTGTTTCAATGTTATTTTTTATCAGAGTGTATGAAGAACCACACTGGCTTAAACATTAATACCTCAAAGGTTTTTCTTTCTTTAAGCCTTCTATAAAAAATTATTGTTGGCTTAAATGTAGCTGGAAAAATTTTAGGTTAAATGCTATTATTTTTCAAGAAGAAATAAGTGGCCAAGAACAAGAATTTAGCATAAAAAGTAACTCTGCAAACATAGCTAATCATATTCCATAGATCTTTCCTATATGTTAGCAGCATGATGCAGGCAGAAAATTAAACTAGAAAATAGTCAAGGGGAAAAATGGGCAATTTTAGTTATAAGATTAACATTAAAATTTTTTTTACTGATACATCTAAACTCATCTACCTCTATGTTGCAGTAATGACACATACATTTTTCTGAAAATAAATAATGAAATTTCATTGAATACAGAGTAGGAGTCTCATAAGCAGTGATCAGAGTTGTTTCTTCATGCTCTTTAATGATCTGATTTTTCTCTTCGTGCTATTACATTTTATTGCATAAATGTACAGAACATTTTTATTAATCTGCCTCTTATGAAAAGACATTTAGGTTGTTTCTAATTTTTGCTGTGATGGAATACAGCACAATGAAATTATTTTGGAGCAACTTTAAGTACTTTTCAATTAAGCGACTAGAAGTATTATTCTTTTTTTATTTTTTAAAAGATTTTATTTATTCATTTTTAGAGAAAGGGGAAGGAAGAGTGAATGAGAGGGAGAGAAACATCAACGTGTTGTTGCCTCTTTCATGTCCCCTACTGGGGACCTGGCCTGTGCCCCAGGCATGTGCCCTGACTGAGAATCAAACTGGTGACTCTTTTGTTCACAGGCTGGTGCTCAGTTCACTGAGCTTCAACAGCCAGGGCTAGAAGTATAATTTTTGAGTCAAGGGTTAAGTGAATTTTTATACTGAAATGAAATTCATCTTCTGGTTTCATGTCTACCTGCTGTCTCAAACTTATCCACCCAATCCTTCCCAACCACAAACATTAGAGTGCTCTCCAGGGCGGTCAGATGAAAGGAAAACAATGCCATCCAGGCAGAAGCCCCAAAACTCTGCCTCTAAAGAAAGCATGATTATTTACATAATTGAGGAAATTCAGTATGGAAACGGCCAGTCGAAGCAAGGGTAGTCCTAGTAAGGCTGAAGTTGTAAAAGATAACACAGATGAGAAAATTACAGGTTTTTCACGTTTCATCATAAGATTGGATTTCACTCTGAAGTGTAAGGGAGATTTGGCAAGATTCTCTACTGTAAGGGATTCGACCTGCTGTGTGCCTTAGAAACACCACCATGACAATCGGGTAGAGCAGCACTGGGTGAGGAACTGGGAGACGACGAATGGCAGGAAGGTGGAAGGAGCCTGTTGCCATGAGAATTGATGAGGAATGGGTACTTAGAAGTAGATAGAAGGAAGAAATTTTAGGTGGGATGCCTACAAGCACCTAATGAACCCACAGAACACGTGGCTCAACATAAATTGAGGACATTTTAAGACTATAAGCTTTTGGGTGTTTTATAGCACAGCAACACCTGAAATATTGGCCAGGTCATTGCTGTATAATGGGTCAGGTTGGCTCATTCTTCTCCTACTGTTGTCACGGAGAGAAGAGCCCTCATGTTAGGTGCCCCAGAAAACATGGGATGGGAAGAAATGAGTCCCCCATGTGCAGATGGCTACTATAATCGAAGATGGAGGGAAGAGATGCTGAGTGCCCAGAACAAAAATGTTCACCACTCAGTAGAGAGTGGGAAAAGAAGGTCTGAGGATCAAGTCCTATACCACACCAGTGCTTAGGAGGCAGAGATAAAGAAAACACTAGGAAAAAATGGAGATAGTATAATGATGAGCTCAGAAAACACAAATCTTGAAAGAGAAAGTAAAGAAGGCATCAGCTCCTTAACTTGTGTATATCCTTATTAGGACAGAGTCTGTGACTCATTTCTTTTTCTACTTATCACTCTGCAACAGATATGAAAGTGAGAAGTGGGAAGGTGAAGAAGGGCCCATACATGAAGTTTGCAGGAATTTCGAATGTACTTTCGATAGCTGGATAGACCGAGTTGCATCTAAACATGCTCTCTCAAGATGTGTGCCCATAGATTCTGCAAACATAGATTAAAATGAAAAGCATCACTTAGGACATCTTCAATATAAAAAACTAACTTACATTTCCAGACGTTGTGGACACCTTGATATGCATTAAATAAAATAAAGTAGAAATAACTTTAATCAATTGCTTAGCTCAAAAGCAAGGGAAACATTATGGCCAAGAAATGTTGGGAGATTTAAAAGCTGAATCCTCAATAGCCCAAGGTGATGCAGTATCTATACTCAGGCACAAGGAGGATTATATTTTAAATTCCATAAGAATGCTGATTTTGTGGCCTCTATTCTACTAAGAAGAGGAGACAGACTCCCTGGCCCAGAGCTGGGGTCATTTTAATGTTGTTGATCTAGGCAGGCAAGGAAAACCACCACCACTGGGAAGTGGCAACAGAACTTGTTCTCTCGCTGTATTTCCAGGAAAAGAGACCCACTCCCCTCTGACAATATAAGCTTCATGAGGTCATCAATTATGGCCCTTTGGTTCACTGTTACACCCAGCTCCTAGAACAGTGCCTGCCATATCATAGGTGTTCAGTAAATAGTTGTTGAATCCTAGAAAACTATATATTGAGTCCTCGTCACACAGAAGTATGGAGTCTGAATTTATATTACCAGTGTGGATGAAAAATGTCAACTTCAGACAATACTATAAAACATGGCCTTGGATTGATGAAACCAGCAACTCTGACAGAATCAAAGATAAGACCACTCTGATCTGTTCACTTGCATTGTGCAGGCTCAGATACTCATTAGGAGCTTGGAGGACGGAGGAAACACCATGGCCCAATGAACTCTGCATCCTGACCCTTCTATGGTCCTTGCTTAAGTGGATCCCCAGTGGACTCTTACCTCTTGTGAGACTAGAGTCCAGGTCTGGTTATTATGCAGTTGCCTTTTTATGTCCTTGTGCAGAGTCAATTGCAAGATGTAATAACGCTTGTTAAATTATGTGTGAGAGACACCAGGCTGGATTATTAGCATCATGCTTTCTGTGTTTTTCTCTGTGGTTGGAAGGCATGAGGGTTAATTTCTTCTCATGGCCCCTCTGACAGGGTGTGACATGTGCCTGGAGAGGCTTTTCTGGGAGAGGTCCCACCACTGGAGTGGGCAGTCCCTGCATCCTTGCTCCCACAGGATGGTGGCCTGATGGCCACCATCCCATAGGCCCGATGAGATTAAGAACAGTTATGCCATCTGTACTTAGGTTAAGTTTCTAAGAATTCTGATTTTAATCAGAATGTGAAGGTTATTTTTTTTTAAAAATAGGGAATTTTACCTGATGTTCTCAGAAAGATTCTTTTTATGGGTTATCTTTTGATGACTTTCAGTGATTTGGAGTGGCAGTTTGTAGACTGATTATTTGGATGTCCTTAATAGGTTTTCATCATGTGTGATTTATTTTTCAAGCTGCTGTGAAACCTCAGGTTATTAAACTTCTGCAAATGAGCCTAGATAACACATCAGTCCCCTGAAAAGACACATCCTGAGCTTGAGTATCAGTCACAACAATGGCTAATTAACTCCCCATTAAGGTTGTCAACAGAAGTTGTGAAATTAAGAGTCTTAGGAGACTCAGCAAGCAGTTATGTTTCTTGGCATTTTCATGGTCTTTTCCTCTCTGAGTTGTCAGGCTGACAGTAGTTCAGGCAGCACCTGCTAAGGACAAACCCTCCCAGGGCCTCACCTGGCTGGTGAAGATGTGGGCCCCTGCATTACCACTGAAGCTTTGGGGGCTGCTGGGACCCACTAGCTACTGAGCATGCTCAGTGTCAGGGAATGATGGGAGTAACCATCAATGATCAATTAGGGGAGGGACTCCTGCTTTACAGCCCTCTGAGTTCAGTGTTCTATAGGAACCACTGCGGCATGGAATGTTTCCAAGTTAAGCAACAGGCAAACTTCCCTCACACAAACAAATGCAACAGCACACCTTCTGGAGTGGCAACTGTCCTCTAGTTTCTGAGTAGGACCATGGTCATGCGAACGTAGCTTTCTATGGAAAGCTGAAAGAATGGAAATGTCTTGCAATCACTGTGGCTGCTTCCTTTCCCTCCACCTAAACCTTGACACTATCAAATGGAACAGGTTGTGGTGACATTATTATTCTTGTTTCTTAGTTGAATATGTTTCCTTTCTATTGCTTAACACACTGAATTGTTATAACAGAAAACAAAGTGGTAGCAATGGGAAATAGGAAGTTTTATTTGTTTTTAATATTTCCCAAGCACTAGCAACACCGATGATGATTTTATAGTGAAAGTATTATATGATTGTGGGAAAAGAATCTGAAGAAAACACATTAAAAGGACTTTTGATACCTCCCTAAAGCAATAGCATGAGAGTGATTCAATAGCAACACAGACTAATCTCCCAAGGTCAACAATTCCATTTCCCATCATCGTATAGGCTCACCACCTGGACACTTGCAGGTGAAGAAAGAGCCCCTCCAGCCCATGGAATCACTAACAGAGCTTTTGTGCTTACATTTCAGAAAAAAAAGAAGTTCAGAACCCACTCACAGCAACCTTTTCCAGGAATACTTCACTCAAATCCATTTAAGACAACTTAATATGATGGATACAGAAGGAGAATGACTTCTGGTTCAACTTAATGGGCAGAAGCAAAACTCTGGTTGAACCCAGCAGCCCCCTAATGTGTCACCTCTTGCTGCCCTCAATCTATGTATTGAGTGAACCACCAGGAAAAGGAAGGAATAACCACTATCTGGGTGATGAGAGCAGGGACATGTGGACTTCAGGGGAACCGAGGATGAGAACAAACTCTTCATTGTCTTTCTCCTGGACCAGCCCCAGAGCACGCAGATACCCCCATGACCTGTCTCCCTGTAGGAGAATCATGAAGAAGTCATTCCTCATGCAACAGACAATGGGCTCAGAATGTTCACAATCCCAATAGTGTTTTGTCTTCTCATTTCAAATGGTAAACTACAAAGTTAGACTTAAGGTTTGATTTAAAATTTAAGTCAAAGAAAGTGACTTTTGCTTAATCCTTTCACTTTTTGACCAAGCTTTCCAACTCCTCTCCTCTGAAAAACAAAACAAAACAAAACCTCATAGACACAGACAACAGTATGGTGATTAGGAGGGCGTGGGTAGAGGTAGGACAGGCTAAAGTGGTGATAAAAGGAGACTTGACTTTGGTGAACACACAGCACAATATACAAATGATGTATTATAGAACTGTACAGTCTCCTTCTTCCAGTGTGGCCCAGAGACGCCAAAAGGTTGGACACCCCTGGTAGGGAAAGAAGTTCAGAAGATTTTTTCTTTTTAATAGACCGTGCAGTGATTATACTAAAACTAATTTGTGTTGTCTTTAACAGACAGATCACCAACATAGAGAAGACTGTGATAGAAGGAAGATTGCAAATAGCACATCAAATTTCCAGTCACTTTGTCTCAGATGATAGATTCTGACTCTGGCTTATTCGTATTTACACAAATCCAAATCTGAGGGTTTTTTAAAAAAGGAAATACCACTGAAAAATAAGAAACAAAGAACTAATTAGGGAGAACACTTAGCTCACAGCCACCCAGATCCTTTTGTGACTAAGATTATGGGAGAGGTGAAGAATAAAAGCTTTTAGCATTTCAAAGATAGTAGTCCATGATAGCAAATACCTGACATGCTATGAATGATACAAGTTACTTGAACTTCCTTCATTTAAAAATATCTCTACTTTATTCCCTTAACGTTTGATGTCCCCAGATGATTGGCAAATATTCTGATCAGTGCTCTTCTGTACACAGTCAAAATGAAATGCTGCCCAGTTTTCCACACCAACAAGACAGGAAGACGTGCTGCCTAAGTCTCCAGCAGGCCCACCCGTGACCCTGGACCTGCCCAACAGCCTCCAGAAGTCCGGACGTTCTTAGGAGTGTGGAGTCAGTGAAATGAGTGATGTGTTTATGCCTCTTTTCCTCCCTGTTCTGGGTTCAGAAGGAAAAGCTATCCTGATCTGCTTACCCTCGAGAATGACTGTTACGCCCCATCCTGGTCTGGTTGGCATGGTACCCAGAGTTCACAGAAGCTTCCAGATACGCAGTGGTTTGCTCTGCTGTCCCCAGTTACTTCCCTTTGGACAAAGTAATAGCTTATTTCCTGACTGACACCTGAAATCCTATTTATCAGTTACGGTCCCTCAACTCATCTTCAGACAGAGCTCGTCATTATTGACAGGGTTATGTTTGCTTTGCATTCTTCAAACAACTCACTGCAGCAGCATCCTGCTGTGGGCTCCCTGGGGCCCACGTTATTATCTGCCATTTTTAAAGGGTCTTTTAACCCAAACTGTATTGGAAATGTAAATAATCCTCTGGGGGACACTGACATCTCTTTTGAGAGCTTCCTGACAACTCAGGAACTGCAGTGTGGAGGACTCATCCAGTAACAGAAAAATATCAACTATGGAATTCGATTTTCCTGCCAACGATTCAGTCCACAGATTCTGCCTAGTGGTCAGCATTTACTGAGCTTCCACCATGAGAATGAAGCCAGGAGGGAGGTCTGTAATCATCCAGAACCTTTCATGCATTGTTATGTGCTTGGGGTCTCAATCTAAACGAAGTCAGCTGGCATTTTACACGAGGAAAGAGGATGTTATAACATATTTTACCTATTGCCAACAAAATAACTTCTTTTGCTTAATGTATTTTATCATAAATAGGCATATCTAAAATGAAATGCAATGACTAAAATAAAGAATTTTTCATCTTCCCCAAATAACTGGTAGCACAAATTAAACTGCAGAATGGTCGAATGGGTGGCTGCTGGGTCCCAAGAGCAGTGAGGTTGCACTCTACCCTCCCGGTACCCTTCTTTCTACTTCCCCTCACTTATCCTCTGGCCATTATTTACTCCACAGTGAAACAGTACAAGGATTTTAAAAACCCCTTGAATACTGATTAGGAGGCAGCCTCTTTTTTTTAGAGGAGTATAAAAGTACAGTTCATTACATAAGTTACAGCAACTTTTACATTCTTTAGGACATTTTCAAAGGATGCCAATATAGGCTCTTGTTTGGATAAAAAATTGCTGGCTTATGTGGTGAGCTTATCTCTGCAACTGCGGCATTGATCCCACTGGGTGAAGTGAAAGCTCTCCATCACCCCGTCCTCTCTGAGCAGGGCACAGTAACCTCACAAAGATAAAGGTACAGCATTATCAGCGAAGAATGACCCGGGATCAGTCATAATCACGGAGAGCTCATTTTCTGTACATTGGCAAAACCAGTTTCATAATCATGTAGTTTTATAAAAGTAGAGTTATAACTTTGAATTTGTAAAACTAACTTATGATATTATTTATACTATGAGAAACTTTCTGAAAGACACAGAGAGTGAGAGACAGATTTACCTTACAATAATGGGCTCCCTAGTAAATTCAAAATTTTACTCATTATGATTATAACAAAATTCTTGTATGTAGATGGGTTGGTTTGAGCTTCTACGTCTTGTTCTTAAAAAGTCTGTTCTTTAATGTATGATTTCTGTTTTACAACCAAGGATGCTTGGGTTGTTTTCCTGGTAGTTTGTGTTGCTGAATCACTATAACCAAAGTCTTCATTTCCAGGTGACTACTGTGGCCTTTCTCTACTAAATCATCAATCCACCGTTCACGTCAAAAGTGCATTTTTGTGAACCTGTCTTCTGCCTTTTAGTGCTGAGGTGCATCAGCACTGCTCAGATTTAAACCCTTAGGTAGACAGAAAGCGCAGAATATAAATATGTGAGTCAATAAGAGACATCAAAGAAATGGCAGGAATCAGTTGTGCCAGTTATCGATTTATTGCTGTTCCTCTCCAGCACACCCTCTTGATAATGGAACTGGCCTCACTATTTCTTCTTTTCTAGCTGAAGGGATGTTAACTTTTGTCAGGAGATGTTGCTGGAGAGATTTTGCATGAAAAGCTCCTCCTGTTTTTTAGTGCCAGTGGTTTCTTTTCTGCTTGTTCTACAGCTGCCAAAAATATACCTGCAGGACATGCGTCCATGTTCCCCTTCTAACAAGTTCTTGCCAGTCCTGGCCTGCAGAGTCCTGACCACTAGTCTTGGCCAGTCTACTGTGGGCCATTTCTAACATGGAGCTACTCAGCCACTCTTATGGCATCCCATGGGCCAAGGCCATACCTGCTCCAACAGAGTTCCAAAAACATGGCACAGGGTGGAGGTTGGGGATGGGGAAAGACAAAGGCAGGCAGGGGAGAGAAGGAGAGAGTGAGAGAGACAGAGAGAGAGAGAAACTGAGAGGTGCTTAGGTAGAAAATCGATGGCTAACAGGAGGCTGGCCTGACAATCTGTGAGTTCAGATTTGGAGGTGTTAACGTGACAGCAGCATCTCTCAGAGCTTAGGCCATTGTGAATAATGCTTCATGGACATGAAAGTGCAGGTGTCTCTTTGAGATCTTGATTTTAATTCTGTTAGATATTTACCCAGAAGTGGGACTGCTGGATCATATGGTAGTTCTATGTTTAATTTTTGAGGAACCTCCACACTGTTTTCTCTGGCAGCCACACCATTTTACATTCTCACCAGCAGTGAACAAAGACTGCACCTTTTCTATATCTTGTATTTTAAATAGCTATCCTAATAGGTGCATGGGGCTATTTAACTGTGATTTTGATTTATATTTCCCTGATGACTAGTGATCTTGAGCACCTTTTCATATACCTGTTGGACATTTGCCTGCATATCTTCTTCGGAGAAATGTCTATTCAGTCTCTTTGCCCATGTTTTAATTCAGTTGTTTTATGAGTTCCTTATATATTTTGGATATTAATCTAATATATGTACACACACATAGTTTGAAAATAGTTTCTCCCATTCCATAGGTTATCTTTTCCTTCTGTTGACTGGTCTCTTTGCTGTGCAGGAGCTCCTTAGTTTGATATAGTCCCACTGGTCTATATTTGCTCTTGTCACCTGTGCCTTAGGTGTCATATCCAACAAATCAACCTACATGTCTATCTGTGGATAAATGGATGAAGAAAATGTGGTATATGCTTATAATTGATTATTATTCATTTTTTAAAAGAGAAATTCTGTCATATGTGACAGTAGAGGACATTGTGCTAAGTGAACTAAGCCAGTCACAGAAGGAAAAGTATGGCATTATTCCACCCACTTGAGGTATCTAAACAGTCATATCCATGGGAGCAGAATAGAACAGTTGTTTCTGAGGGCTGGCTGGAGGGGGAAATGGGGCATGCTATTAATGGGTGCAAAGTTTCTGTTGTGCAAGGTGATTATGTCTCAGTGATCTGATTTCCAATATGGTGCCAAGCAGTTAATGATACCATTGTGTGTGCTTAAAATTTTCTTAAAAAGTTAGTTATCATGTTTTGTGTTCTTACTACAACTAAAAAATAAAACAAAAACAAACACAAAGGAGCAGAAGAAAATATTTTGAAGGTGACAGATTTGTTTGTTGCCGAATTGTGGTTGGTTTGTGGGAGAACATGCATGTCAGGGCTAATTGAGTTGTGTACATTAAGTGTGTACAGTTTCTTATATATCAATTATACCTCAAAAAAGCTGTTTATGAATAAAGACTTCCTATAGTCAATCCCTCAGTTCCAATGCCAAGTACAAAATAAGGACAACTTTTATGTCTTAGAGCAAGTGATAAGAAATACATTAAACTATCTCCCACAATTTACAACATTGAAAAAATTCACAATCACAAACTGTAAAATAACATTTTTGACATGAATCCCACTTTTCCACTATCATAAGATGTCAAGTCTGCATTCCTGAATTGGGTAAAAATTATAAATTATACACACTTTAAAAAATACAGGACAAGAACCATGTAAAACATGAGCCATCAGATGTTCAGTTCTCTGGATCACTTTCTGTAGCCTCTGAAAGAGGTTTCCCTTCTGTCTTCCTTTAGAACAAAGGGATTGCTCCATGTCAGAACTGGGATGCCACTTACCACCAAAAGAAATGGGTGGTCTTGTACTCAGGGCACACTTCTTCTAAAATGGGTTGACCTCTGATGGTTTAACATCACCAAATTTAAGTTCAGAATTTCATGGAATATGTTAAATATTAAAACTTACAATAGAGTACTACTTCAACAAATTAAATGAAAATTTATCGGCCCGGAGGGCTTTTAGTTCAAATACACATTTGGAACTGTAGAGTCAAGAGAGAACATGAGACTTCTTGAATAATAAACAGCTTATGGCAGTTCTTACATCATTTTTACAAAATTTTCTCTAAAATTTTAAAATATAATGTCTAGGGAGATGGACAAGCCATAGCCCATGACTAGTAACGTTAGCAGTTCAGATCAGTAGATCAGTGAGTGTGATTGCTTCTGTTATATCCACCAATTGTTCAGTGTATTAAACAAGTTGTCGCAGTGACTCAGTTAATGCTACTGTATTTCAGGACCCAGGAAACCCTCAGTCACCAGCTGAGGATAGAGTGGAGCTGAAACTGATCATCACCATGGGTGCAGTGCCCCATGTGTGAGGGACCCCACGAAGCTATCCAGCTCTCTAAGCACAAATCCCCATGACCCAGGCACTTCTCTACAGGAAGTCGAGTGGAAACCCCTGACAAAATACAGGAGCCAGCAGCAGTTAGAAAATGCATGGCAGAGGCACACATTCTTTGTGGTTATATTAAATAGAACATTATTTCAGAGAGCAACATTTAACAACTTATGGAAAATATGAATGAGAGGTCAAGAAAAACACATTTCACATTAACCCATGTGGCCATTTCCATACTAGAATAAACTGTTCAAGGGGTGCAGTGACTTTACAAGAACAGTTCCCCATACAAGCATTGACTGAGACACAGGAATTGCCCTGCTTTTTGACAATCTTGTTTTTTCAATGCTATAAACCTCACAGGTGTGTTGTCAACTTCTCTTCTGGTAGGCAATTTGATAGGCATGAGCAGAGCAAGGACCACAGGCCAAGTACAAAAGGTCAACAGCGCAGAACACCCTGGGTTTCTAGCAAGGGGGAAAACAGAGACCTTGTCCCAAGGGTCACCTTTTTTCCCCTGGCATATCATTGGTCTTGTAGATTAGATCCCCTGACCTTTCATATACTCATGTGGTTGGGAGCCTGCCCTGACCTTTCCTTCCCTGCCATGTTGCTAGTCATGTGGGTTAGACTTTCTTAGAGGAGAAACAAATGGCCAGAGAAGAGCCTCATAGACCTCCATATAAGCCCTTGCATGACCACTCCCTTTCAGCATTAAGCCCTAGAGATAACATCTAGGCTTCAGTTATGTTTCAACTTCAAACCCAGAAAAACTGTAAAACCAGATGGAGTGACCCCATGGCTGACATAGGGACCAGCTGCAATGACTAATGACCCCCTGCCCTGGTGTCGACCAGTCAGCGGAGACCACGGCTCTGAAAGAACACAACTGGTAGGCTGATTAATATTCTTCTACTGAGATCTTCCCCTTAATAGCCCCTAGGATTTTCCCCACCCCTCCTCCTAGGTTCCTTTTTCTTGCCTCTTTCTTTCTCCTAAACTCCAAGGGCCTGTCTTTCCCCCCTATAACTTGTTTCCTAAGCTCACTTTTATTCTACAGCTCACTTCATCTGCCTCCATGACTTTCTAAATAAACTTTCTCTTATAGTTTGAATCTGGACTCAGAATTCTTTTTTAGCCAGAATTCAAATACCAAGGTTGCTGAACGAAGGTCCACTCTGACTCCACTGGTCTAACACCTGCTACCACTGCACTGCCAACACTCTGGCCTCTCCTGGGCCACAGACCGCAGTGACTTCATAGCCTGTTGCCCACCCCAGCTTACAGCTTGCTATTGTTTAGTCCCATTGGACTTTCTTAGGACATGTAGCTCATTCTAACTGAGTGTGCTCTCATTTGCAAAATGAAAACAACAACATCACTTCAAGGGGTTCTTGTGAGAATTTAAGAAGATATTATATTGAAAATACGTATGACCAGTAGTTGATTATAAACCCAGTAACTTTTTAGTTCCCATTGCCTTTTAGTTTTGCCTTCTTCCTCTGCATTCTTATTCTCTTCTCACTCTTTAAAACGTTTATTTATTTCAGCTCCCCTCCATCCCCCATCTCACTTCCCTCCCTCCCAGAGTCATTCTCTCCTTCCATGCCTCTCCTTTTTTATGACTCTGTACTACCAGCCATTTAAAGTTTTATGTGGCTAAGAGTAACTTTCCTGCCAGATTTGAATTTCTTGATCCCATATCTTGGTATCGTCACTTCAACTTCTGGAGCAGAAACTGGAAAGCTGCATGTTTAGAAAGCATCTCTACAGATACTGATATATTGGTCAGCTATTCATATTTGGAAGGGGGAAAGCACAGCTACCATCTTGAATAGAAAACATTAAAGAAAGGGCTTCCCAACCTTGGGTGTGTGTTGCAGTCACTGAGGAGTGTTTGAAATCTTGTTGTCCTGACACACACTGGAGTAAATGAATGAGGATCTCTCAGTGAGGAATCAATGCATACAGTTTTATAGGGAAAGCCAACATGCAGCAGGTTCCAAACTTTTTAAAATAAGATTTTAACACAGACTTCAGTGATTCTCACACATATTAGAGATTGGGAATGACTGATTTAAAGTGAGGAATTATATGACACACCCAATAAATAATAAGGGAGTTTAACATACTCAAGTATATAAAATAAGCTTTTTATAATACATTTAAAAACTTTCAGGTTAGTTTTATTTATTTATTTTTAATATATTTTTTATTTTATTGATTATGCCATTACATTTGTTCTATTCCCCCCCTCTATTTCCCTCCACCCTGAACACTCCTCCCCCACCATTCCCTCCCCTTTAGTTCATGAGCACGTGTCTCAAGTTCTTTAGATTCTATATTTCCCCTACTATTCTTACCCTCCCCCCTATTTTCTATCTACTGTCTATGCTACTTATTTTCTGTACCTTCTCCCCTCTTCTCCATATCCCACTCCCCTGTTGCTAACCCTCCTTGAGATCTTCATTTCTATGTTTCCACTCCTCATCTAGCTGTCCTCTTAATTTGCTTTTGTTTTAGGTGTGGTTGTTGATAACTGAGTTTGCTGTCCTTTCACTGTTCATCTTTTTTATCTTCTTTTTCTTAGGTAAGTCCCTTTAACATTTCATATAATAAGGGCTTGGTGATGATGAACTCCTTGAATTTGACCTTATCTGAGAAGCGCTTTATCTGTCCTTCCATTCTAAATGAAAACTTTGCTGGATAGAGCAATCTTGGTTGTAGGTCTTTGGTTTTCATGACTTGGAATACTTCTTTCCAGCCCCTTCTTGCCTGTAAGGTCTCTTTTGAGAAATCCGCTGACAGTCTGATGGGAACTTCTTTGTAGGTGGCTGTCCCCTCATCTCTTGCTGCTTCTAGGATTTTCTTCTTCATTTTAATCTTGGCTAATGTAATGATGATGTGCCTTGGTGTGTTCCTTCTTGGGTCCAACTTCTTTGGGACTCTCTGAGCTTCCTGGATTTCCTGAAAATTTGCCAGAATAGGAAATTTCTCTTTTATTATTTGTTCAAATAAGGTTTCCACTCATGACTGTTCCTCTTCCCCTTCTGGTACCCCTATAATTCAGATGTTGGAGCATTTAAAGATGTCCTGGAGGTTCCTAAGCCTCTCCCCTTTTTTTTTGAATTCTTGTTTCTTCATTCTTCTCTGTTTGGTCATTTTTTCCTTCCTTCTGGTCTACTTCCTTGATCTGAGTCCCAGTTTCCTTTCCATTACTATTGGTTTCCTGTGCATTACCATTCATTTCATTTAGTTTAGCCTTCATATGTTCCTCTAATTTGTGACTAAAATCAACCAGTTCTGTGAGCATCCTGATCACCAGTGTTTTGAACTGTGCATCTGATAGTTTGGCTATTTCTTCATCACTTAGATTTATGGGCTCTGGGGCTCTGAGTTGTTCTTGAGCCATGTTTTTATCTGTTTGTGCCTGTTATGTATGAGGAGAGGCGACTTAGGTGTTCACCAGGGCGGGGCTACTCAGGTTGCTGGTTTGTGACACTGTATGTGGGGGCGGGGTCAGAGAGGGAGCAATGGCAGTCCTCTCCACTCACCCAGTTCGCCTCACCGTTCACCCCCGCCTGTTTATCTGAGCACAAATGTGCAAGCCCGCCACCCTTCCCCGTGCGGTCTCAATGCTCGCCTCTTCACTGGCTTATCTGCATGCAAATGCTCGACCGCACCTCTTCCCTGTGTCCGTCCATAGCAGCCCACACCTGAGATCCGTGCCCTCTGCTGCCTGTGCACAGCCCAGGTCTGGGGATTTTCCCTGCCCGACCCGCTCCACTGCTGGCTTCACCCCTCTCACCGGTTTAGCTGAGCATTTCATTGTTTTCAGATTCTGTATTGTCATATTTCTGTGTGGTTTGGTTGCGTTTATTGTTGTTAAAACTTTATTATTTTTAGGTTTGGTTGCGCAAGGATGCATAGTGTTTCCACCTATGCCTCCAACTTGGCGGAAGTCCTCAGGTTAGTTTTAGATTAACAAAATGTTGCAAAGATAATATAGAGGGTTTCTATACATGCCCCCACCCCAGTTTTGCATATGGCTAACATGTTATAGTAACTTATCAGAACTAATTGCCAGAATTAATAGATTATTCTTAACTGAAGTTATTTCAACAAGTGTTCCTTTTTTGTTAAGAAAATATACTTAGTTTTTATCTGTATTTTTTCCAGGATCCTATCCAGCACACCACATTTAGCAGTCATAACTCTTTAGGCTTCTCTTGGTTGTGGCAGCTTGTTAGACTTCCTTTGTCTTTTGAGGAAGTTGACAGTGTTGAGTACTGGTCAGTTTGTGTTTGACAGTTTTCTTATAATTAGATGAGTTATGAATCATTAGGACAAAAATCACAGAGGTACAGTGCATTAGTATCCCATCCTATCAAAAGTGTATAATATAAACATGACTTATGGCCCTTGATAGTGACCTTATTCAACTGGCTGAGATAGAGTTCATCATATTTCTCTACTGTAAAGTTTATCTCGTCTTTCTAGACTGTCCTCTTAGAAGGAGGTCACCATGGGAAACCTACATTTGAGGAGTTTTGGGGACTTATCCCTTTTCTCCCATTGTAAGTGAAGCCATTTAAAGCCAAGGTCTGTCTACATATCAACCACAACCAATAATATCATATTCTATAATATATAAAAACTCTATATGCTCAGAAACTTGCACACACACACACACACACACACACACACACACACACACACATGTATGAGGCACTCTTGCAAAGTTCAAAACCACCTGACTGAGCCAGTCTAAATTGTTTGTCCAAAGAATCGTGAGTCAAGTTGATGATCGCTCTTGTTGTAAGTAATTTGTTACAGAGATAATCAACTAACTGATTGGTTTACAAAGGTATGTATAGTGTAATGAGATAAAATACTCTAAAAATAAATAATAAAAATAAACGATAAAATTAGTGTATCTATATCCTAAAGCTTTGTGTCAGCAGCTCTTAATCAGGAGAGATTATCAGAATTACTTTAAAATATGACCCAATATAAAAGTAATTCTCATTGCCTAAATCACATAGAAACAAATCTTGTCTCTATCTATCTGGGTTTGTGTGTGTGTGTGTGTGTGTGTGTGTGTGTGTGTGTGTGTGTGTGTGATTGGACAGTTATAATGATACTAAAATAATTTTACACTTGTTGTAGAACTCAGCAAATGAGTAAATGTGGCAATGTTATCTGAAGCCAAAGTTTTCACTATGGAAGTTGCAGGGTGAAAAACCCACAATACAGGGTAAAGAAAACATAAAATCTCAACCAGATGGTCAAAATTCAGATCACTAGTAGAAGGAATGGACATCATTGTGTGAGCATGTCATTATGTCTGATCCATCTGGTCATGCATAAATTGAATCAGGTCATGAGGCCATTATCGATCAGACTCAAACTGAGGAAATTTTATAAAATAACTGGGTTGCACTCAAAATATCACTCAAGAAATGACAAAAGCAATATATGACCCTAGACTAGGTCTATATACTAGAGAACATAAAATACTAAAAACCACACTATTGGGGCAAATGAAGGTATTAAAATATGGAATACAGGTTAGTTGGAATTGTCATGTCTCTATGACATTTTTGAAGTTGATAAGCATACTACTACTGTGGTATGTCTGAGAACATGTTGTTGTTATACACACTTAAGCAGTAGTGGGAAGGGCATTATTTTAAATACGTATTCTCAAATAGTTCAGAAAAGGAGTAAAACATGCCCAGTAGTATAAATAAATGAATATATGAATAAAAGATGAGGCAAAACAAAAAATGAATGAAATGTTCATTATAGATCAGTTCCAATTAATCATTAGTACTAATGCACTAAGACTCTTTATAAAAAAATTAAGTGTCTTAACTTTATATACTTAAGTGAATAATACATTATGCATCACTGAAATGAATGAATGAAAGTGACTGCTTATATAAAATTAACAAATCTCAGCCATGTGCATAGGTGTTCTGAGTTTCTCAGAGGATGCATTGATATAACATTTTTGGCCACATTGTTTTTTATACAGTACAATGTGCAGATTCCTTTTACTTCTGTCTATTCCATATACTCTCTATGGCTCATAGCTATGCATTTAACATGTTCAATAATATCCTTTCTAGAGGCACACCATGTTACTTTTTAAATCATTGTGATGAAGTACTTTTCAAAGTTAACTATACTTGTACGTGGTTTAGCAGAGGAGCAAATAGCAACCGAATCATTGAGGCAGAAATAATCATCCCCAACATTTTGTCAAGATAGTTATTGGAAGGGATTTTCCCTTAAGGCCTGCCATTGTTTACCTTAATGCTTCAAAACGACTATATTTTGGATGAATTTTTACCCTTTGAGACATTAAGTTGTTAAGGATTTGGGAAAGTTTTAATATAATGAAAAAAGTGAAATTGATGTCCTATAAAATCATAACTGTCCCAAGAATATTAAATGCTATAATTTAAAAGTTTAAGGAATGACATTTTGATTAATAGTTTCATCAGTACTGTGGGCTTCCCCCTGTAAAGCATGGGCTAGGAAAGAACATGTGTGAGGCTGTGCTTGAAGCTCTGCAGACATGTTAAATCCAGCAGGAGGAACAGGGCCAGGTGGTGTTTGTCATGCCATGGAGAATCTTGACTACAAGATGTGAGTGGAGCAGATGTACCTGCTTTTCATACTTCCCTCCTACACTGTGGAGGGTGTGTACAAGCTGAGTCCATTTCTCTAGTACACCTGAGTCATGGTTTGTTCTCAGGCTCATGTACATCACACTTAACAGATTCTGGGAGCCCTAGGGCATGAATCATGAAAGATTGTGAGTTTCTTTTTGTTTCAGTTTTACTATTGTGAAATTAATAATCCCTTGCTATTTGAACACTAGCTGCACTAATAAGAAATATCCTGAAACTTAAACGTATCAAAGTATTTTTAAGATGATAATGGAGGTCATGAATTGTATGACTATCTTTAAACATTTGTGAGCTATGTTATTCCAAACCTCTCTGTGACTGATGCACTGATAAGTATTTTGAAAAACAGAGAGGAATCTGTCAATCATCAAGATGTTTTCAGGAAAAGGCAATTGTGATGATATGCTTTAGGTTAAAGGTTTTGTTGTTATTGTTAAATCCACATTTTTCAAAAAATACTTAGTTAACACTCTTTTATTAAGTCCCCACAGTGCATCTGATGCTGTTACATGTAATTGAAAGAGAATTGGTAGAAGTCCCAAACCTCAAGTCATTTATAAACCATTAAAGCACAAACTATTATTTATGTCTTGGTAAAAAAATACATGCAAATTGACAGAAGGGAAAGCAAAGGCATCTCTCTCACAGTCAAGTGATATGAATGAAATGATAAATTCTCTGTAACATTAGTCTCTGATATAGAATCTAATGCTAAATTGATGATGATCTCTATATGATGCTTGAATTTTATCCAGGAAGAGTCATGAGTTTATCTTCTTTTACTAAGCTAAAAAGAATTTTCTGCCATGACATTCTCCTTTTACTTATGAAAGAATTTCCTTTTAGATAAAACAACTTTTTCAGTTTAATTCATCTTCATTTATGTACTATATTGATATAAGACACTATAGAAAATAATTACTTTGGAAGTAAATATATTTTATTCCATACACTTTAGTAAGGGAGTGAGTTGATTCAATTGTTTGAGAAACAGTTTAGCAACATGTACCAAAAAGGTTAGTAATGTTAAAACTTTTGCCCTGGCTGGAGTGGCTCGGTGGATTGAGCACTGACCTGCAAACCAAAGGGTTGCTGGTTTGATTCCCAGTCAGGGCACTTGCCTGGGTTGCAAGCCAGTTCCCTGGTAGGGGAAGTGTGAGACGCAACCACACATCGATGTTTCTCTCCCTCTCTTTCTTCCTCCCCACCCTCCCTAAAAATAAAATAAATAAAATCTTTAAAAAAGTCTTTAAAATACCCAATGATTGATCTCCTAGGATTTTATACTAAAGGCACAATTGGATCCAAAATGGTAGACAAATCATGTCTGAGAGGAGAAAATCCTGGAGAAAAAAAAGCATTGAGGAATGAGCTTGCATGTTGCTGTATGCCCCTCTAAGCCTTTGCAAAATTCTTAAATTGCACAGGTGAGATGCATGAGGACATAAGCAGACAAAATTTGAACATCTGAATGTAGTTTTCAGTATATTTCCAACGTAGAAGAGATAAAAATTGAAACTAAGAACCTAAGATGTATTTGACACCCTGGTACTGATGTAGTCTCTAACTTTGACATTTGGAGAACACTGCAGTGGCAGTAGCAGTGCATCAGAAGTAGACAGAGGTTGTAAAATTTTAACCCAAACTTGAGTCATCTCAAACCTATACTGAAATAAAATAATTTACCCTACTTTAGCTATCTAGTGGAGGATATGGTGAACCTTCTCTGCAATAAGATACTACTTAGAGCTTCAAAGAGGGGGACTGAGCCAAAGGCCTGAATTACGTATACTTAGCACCTCAGAAAAAAGGAGAAACAGACTGAGAAAGAAATAGATAGTTTCCTTAAAATCAGTAAGGAAATCACTCTACAGATTCTAGAATTTTAGTGAATGTAACCAGCTTAAATACAAAATGACCACACTGAGACAAGTAATAGCGAAAATGCTAAAAAATTATTAAAGGCAAAGGAGTAATTTGAAAAGCAGCCAGAAATATAAATATGCATTGTCTTCAAAGGAGCAAGGGTAAGTCTGCCAGCTGTGATTGTCAGCAAACATAACACAAGTCAGAAAAAAATAAAGTTACATCACTAAAAGGCTGAAAGAAAATAATTCTCAATCTAGAATTCCACACTAACTAAAAAGCTTCTAAAATTATTCAAGTAAAATAAATAAGGACAAAACAAATGAAAACAGAATGATCATGTTCAGATATTCAGTAAAAGCAATATTAAAAGTAATTGACTTTCAAGAGTAAAAGAATACAAGACGGAGAAAATAAATTAGGATAGAATTAAGAGCAACAGAAAGAATAAATTTGTTGGTAAATAGAAATGTAGTATATAAAATATATGTAAATATAAAATAGGTAAGCACAATAACATCAAATAGAAGATATTAGTATAAATGAAGTTGAAGTATCCTCAAGTATTAATGTGGGAAAATGAAGCTGATACAGCATCTGTGAGGATAAAATAACTCATTGAGGTGTGTTGCCATCTTTGAAACATCTCCTGAATGTCTGTAAAAGGATGCACAGCTAAGAGGCAGATAATAGTTATTCATGGCTTAATCTAAAAGAAAACTAAAAGAGGTAACAAAATGATACATCAAACTGATGGAATCAAAATAAAATAAATAGTAAAATGGAAGATATATATTATTCTCAATAAATGGGGAATGGAACTCCAAACATTTACTTTAAATGGATCAGATATCTAAGTGTAAAACCTGGAATTGTAAGATTTTTAGAGAAAAATCCTTGTGACTTTGGGACACGAAAAAGTTTGTTAGAATGGAAAAATCACAAATGGTGAAACAATTGTGAATGAAGCATGTGTACACTTCTAAAAATACCATAACCAAAATGACTTTTCACAAACTAGGAGAAAGTATTTGCAGTGTGTAGAGTATCTACCTAGAATATATAAAAATATATGAACTGTACATACAAAAGAACTCTTACTATTTAATAATAAGAAGAAACCCCAAATAAAAATAAGCAAAGACTTGAATAGACACCTTACAAACAAGATCTATGAATGCCAACAAGAACATGAAAGCACACTGTACATTATTACTCCTTAGGTAAACACAAATCAAATCACTAGGGGGAAAGTATAACTATGAATACATGTACTGAGAATACAAATACTGAGATTAAATTAACTAATGATATAACTGAAGTACTTTGGCAAATGCAATTTAAAAATGCCAAAGAAGGCAGAAAAACGGATTATAATATACAGCAGCCAAAACTAAGTGCAATAGATTAGGTCAGAGATAGAGGCACCTTGGACAAATCCAACTAAGAGAAGAAGAGAGCAAATGCAAGTTAACAGCGGAGGAAAGGAAACACCTCCCAGGTAACAACCAGAATTGCCCAGTGAGCAGTGAACAGCAGCCCTAGGCTTGCTGCTGTGCGAAGTACCTCTCACAGGTGTTAACTCACTTAATCCTTAAAGCAGTCCTGCAAGGTCAGTATGATTATGATTCACATTTTACAGTTGAGGAAACAGAGAAGACTCATCAGTGGCGTTGGCAGGACCAAAGCCTGGAAAATCTAGTTTCAATGTCAAAAAACTTAGCCCAGAGGTGATAAAATTGAATGACCTCAGAGGAGAGTAAAACCATAGTCTGTGCATACAAGGTGCAATCATAGTAGAATGAACAGTTCAACACTATTTAAAATAAATGAGGATAAAAATGATAATGCTCTCCTCAATGTTGAACAGAATTATAAATAGAACAATTAGCAAATGAAGTTGAAAGTGGAACATAAAATCCAAGTGCAAAAAAGGCTTACACACATACATATATGTGTATATGTGCCTGTATATATGAATTTTGCCAAGAAATGGGGGTCTGGTACTTCTACTGCAGTTGCTGCTACAACTACTGCTACTGCTGCTACTATTGATACTCTGTCTTCTACTACTGCTGCTACTGTTCCTGCTACCATAACATCTACTACTGCAACTGCAACTATTGCTACTACTACTACTGCTAGTACCCTCTTTTGCTATTATTACAACTACTACCATTTCCTTTCTACTACTATTGTTCCTACTTCTATTACTACTACCACCGTTACTACTGTTGCAACTACTACCATTACTACTCCTTTTACTGCTACGGCTAGGACTTCTACTGCTAGGACTACTCTGCTACTGCAGCTCCTGCTATTACTGTCCCCAATATTACTATTGCTAATGCTTTTGCTTCAATCGCCCATGTTAATACACTGCTACTACTACAAATGTGACTATTGCTACTCTCTTAACCACCATCATTACCACCATCATTACTCCTGTGAGTATAATAATTACTGCAGCAGACAGGCTTTAGAGTTTACTATATGTCCCACCCCTGTTTGCTTTAGCCATATTAACTTATTTAATCCTCACAGAAACTGGAAACAGGCACTTTAAAACATGATTGCAACTCTTCTAAAGCATGTAGATATAGCAATACGCTAGGTAGTACCATGGCTTACCAACTTGCAGCTGTGCAGTCAAGCATCAGAAAAGCTACACAGCCAGCTCCTTGCAGAGCCATGTGTCTAGTTCTAGCCCAGGGGCTGCAAGATGGAACATTTGGCAGCCATGGCCTCAGTCGGTGAGAGCTCTGCATGCTTTCTCTCTGCCTCGGTGACTGTGAAGGTCTCATGTTCCAAATGATGTGCCCAGAAAAGGTGAAGATGAGTGACTTGTTGAATTGAAATCCCCGAGTAACTTTGTGCTGAGCAAATTGCAACAGTTTTGCATCTATACCATCAGCTGAAATTAGAGCTTTCTTGGTTAAATTACTGAGATTAGATTTATTCAATGTTTTAACATAGTCTAGCTTATCTAGACCAATATAAGCTAACACTGAAATCTGGATTCATAGCATAGGAATAAAAAACTATAGAGCAATTTATGAACATAAATACAAGAATCCTTAAACAACTTAGAAACGGGATCTAGTCAAGTGTTAAAGGGACACCACAGAATAATAGTGTTAACTCCAGAAACACAAATAGTTCAATATTAATGAAGCTATTAATGTGAGACAATATTTGACAGTTTACATAAAAAGCATTTTATAGACCTTCACATCGATTCTTGCATTTAACAAACTATAAAAAACAAACAATCCTTCTCACTTATCCAAGAATGTCAAGAGAATAAGATTATGACACTAAATGTATTTGGTTTGAATTTCCGGTTTGGGGACAGATATATGGGGCTGCCCAGCTGCAGTTTGCATACACACAGAAGTATCTATTCCCAGCTATAGGACTTGAACTGCACACCAACCCTCAGTGTAAAAGTACAAGTGTGCAACAAGCCTACCTTAATAAGAAGTAACGTTTCCCAAACTTTGTTAAAAACAATATCTGAGAAATCAATTAAAGTGTATACATTTTATAAAGATACACTATGTACTATATAAATATACTAAGTTTTGGTAGCTTTATGATATCTCTTTATTCATGAAATGTGTGTTGACTATTTTATAGCCCAAACATCATGCTAACTGCTGAAGAGATGTTCTCTGTATCTGATGGCTTCAACAGCAGATACATATCAAAGCACCAAAATCTCAAACTGGATTGAGACAATAATTCCCAGATTTATTTCAGTTAATTTACAAAGAAAGTATGGAGACAAATTGTGGATTTCAGGTGGCTCAGGGAACTGCAAGATCTTTGGAGGATCCAAGACTCAGAGAATACACAAACCTCATGTTGTTATTTTCGTGATAATATGGTACATTGGGCATGGGTTTTTATTAGTTTCGGAGTGTTAAGCGAACTTTCCCCTTGGTACAAAAATATTTAAATGGGTTGAATAACTTAAATGGATAGTACTATTTTGGGTAAATCAGTCACTTTATTTTAGTGGTACATTCAGTACACTAATAATGTATTTGTGGAAGAAGTATGTGGGGAGAAACATGTTAGCAAATCGTGAATAATTTACAATGTTGTTGCCAAGAACATTATTACCTCTGCTACAAGAATACCCATTCGAAGTGCTTCATATTTTACTAAGATGCTGAAGTGCTTCATAAACCATTTATTGGGAAATCAACGACCATTAAAGAAAATTAATTGCTATGAGTTGTTGACAATTTATAACTATTTAATAGTCTAGTCACTATAAACTTTATGCCTTGCATATCAATAGGTAAGATACTTTAATAAATCCTATGAATAAATATGCATCTTTAGAAATAAATCAGTTTGCTAGGGTTATTGACATGTTAAACAACTAATGGTCCAAATATATTATAAATCACTGGTGATATACTTTCTTATTGCTAGATATGATAAATAGATTGTTAACAAAAACATATGCAAGCCATATTTATTGAGGCTGTAGACCATCTTTAGTTCATTAACATTTTTGGCAAAAGTAACATATGAGATCTGGCATTCCAAAAAAAATTATGGGCTTAAAATTACCCAAAGAATGATTTGTTAAACCACAATTTTTTATAACCAGGTTTACAACCTAGATGTGGACAATTGTCTTTCTATAATAAAATGAAATATATTTAGAAACCTTAACATTCACCAAACATATCTTTTATCTCATTACTTTTAAAGAATGTTAGTTAAATCCGTGTTTTCAACATTGCGTTCCTTTTCACTATAAACACTCATCTTTGTCTCATTAACATTGGTGTCCACATGGGGAATATATATACTAATGGTAGGATTAGTTCTGCTGAGAATTTTGATGAGAGATGGGCAAGAGGTGGCTGTTCTAGGTGTAGTTCAGGTACATGAAGTGCTCTTCTGGCTGAAAGCTTTAGGCTAAAGGTGACAGTATGGATGGAAGATTCAAGCACAGTTTGTGGAGCGGCTCTCGGAGCCCCAGACCTCCAACTTCCACAGCTCTTCTTTGTGAGAGAATCAATCCTTATGGGCAGGGCCTCTCTGATAGCAGGTTTTTGTCACTATAAATGAAAAGGAAATTCTAAGTGGTATAGCAAGGTCAGAACACGGTATGTAGAGATTCCTATACAATACAATCATAACTGAGATGAAGTAAAGATATTTTCAGTTAAGAAAGAAGAGAGGGAGAAATACAATAAGCTAATTAAATAAGTCTTTGAAAATCATAATGGCATAATGCGGCCATAAGTCACTGAAATCATCAAACTAAAATATTACTTTGTTGAACATAAAATGTCAGGGCACTAAACCCATAAACTAGTGATTTCCACTTTTACTCATTTATAACAGTTAATGCAGTAGGTATTAGTTACAGGCAATACAAATAGCTGATTTTAAGAGCCCGATATAGAGACTGAGCTGTAATCACATTACAAAAGTAATTCACTTAATTCATACGTTCGTTTGGAGACTAAAGAAGACCTATTTAGATGAATAAGATGTGTAACATCATCCTACTTAAGAAAAAATGGGGACAACTGTAATTGAGCAACAATAGAAAACATCTTAAAATTTTTAAAAAGGAATTTCTCAAATCTCCTTCCAGGTTGAACTTAATAGAAGTTGCTTCAGAAAACATAAATGGGTTCATTTTCTTATTGCTTGCTGCAAGGTTCCAGTGGAATTGCAGCAACTTCTGATATTTTCACAATAATGAGTGCAAGCTGTGGCTTTGTTTTCCAGCCAAACAAGGTAAGAAATGCCTATATTTGTAAAGTTTCACATAACCTACCATGTGTGGTTTGAGCGGAACTCAATGGGGTTCCCTCTAGGTTTGTATAAAAACTATGTTTTGCCAGAAACTTCAGATCCTTCTGCGTCACTTTTCAGCAGAGGTAGGTGCCCAGAAAATTCTCAGCAGTGTAACCATTTCCTTCAGGACAAGACCAGTGTGTGTGACTGTCAGCAGAGAAAACTTAAAACGTTAGTTCAACTCTCATACAGTAAAGTCAGGGATTATTTTAGTACTAATATTTGTATCCTAGGGAAAAAAGCTGGAATTTTTCAAAAGTATTAAAATTATTAAAAAATAAACCTGAGAACAGCAGCAGCATGATTTATGTTGAAAACTATTATTTCATGTTACACACTACGTCCTGCATTATTTTTCTAATTCTAAACGTTCATCGAAAAGTTTATTTAAGTCATTTATTTGTTAAGATCACTTTTCACCCGTGGAACTGTTCCTCCTAGTGTCGTCTGCAGTCACTGAGAGGGAGCCCCACCCACAGCTGGGTGGGGCCATCTGGCCCGCTTTGTCAATGGAAACTGAGTGCAGATGAAGTGGAGAAAACAAATGTAGATAGACGTCAAATGTCGCCCTCATCCTCCCGACAACCAGACTGCACACCAGCCAGGACCACCCACCCCCACTGCACCGTCAGGTGAGTATGCCGCCTTCTCTGTGGTCCACCATTCCTTTAGGAACTTCTCTGTGTTGCTGAAGCGGAGAATCTCCTCGCTGTCTGGGTCCAGATTAGTGGATCTGAACCTCAGAGCCAGCTGTCCACAGACTCTGGGCACAGGCAGGGTTGGTTCGCTGTGGTTTCCTGGTGAGATCCTGAAAAGATGCCTCCTCACTGCCGCTGACTGGGACAGCTGGCAGGAGCTTCGTGGAGATTCCTGATAATGCCTGCAGCTTCTCGGCGAGTCTGAGAGACATCCATGTCATCGCATCTGGCTGACTGACCTGCCAGGGGCAACTTCCCTAACCATGGACATCACTCACCTGATCATCAGAAGTCACATAATATGTTATTTCCTATCTTGAACTTTTACCCCAAATTCTTAGCTGTGACCTCTGTTATCCTGGCTGATCCATGGTAAGCTATTAAAATTCTACATGCATTTGTTATTTCCTGTAGCATTAATCTATTTAACAAATATCACATTTTTAATTATAAAAAACTTGAAATAAAATGAAAATATTTACCGGGCTAACTTAGCATATCTGCTTTATTTTAATTGTGTTCTTTTTAATACTCAATATTAGATGATAAATATTTGAATTTGAATATTTCTCCAAGCCCTGTACTTAAACTTCTCTTAATCTAAATGATTTATGTTAAGCCCAAATCTTTAATTCATGCACACGTAGTTTAAATACTTCACACACGCAAATCCACTTACCATTTTTGTTACAATCTCTTTTATTTTTGAATATTTAATGGATAAAGCACTATGATAAATCTTAATACTTATGTAAAATCTTTTTTTAAACAGTCTTAATTATTTTAAGAAAATTATCATACAGATTCATGTGATACATTTTAAGTGGAAAAGAACTAGGGGAGCATAAGGAGAATTTCTCAGTGAGATTTAGAAAATCACAATTTTCTAGCTGATATAGTAAAAATAACAGGTAGAGCCAGAATCCAGTGAGTTATAAAATGATGATTGTCAAAAGCAAAAGAAAGTTTTCCTTTTCTCTGCTACATGCAATTAAAAAATACAAAGACATCATTTTAAAATAGGTGTCTGTGGAAGACATGACTGGAAACATAACACAAAATTCAAATGAAAACACCTGAATAAAAAATAGAAGTTAGTAAGGTTCCTGGGCATAAAGTTAACATGCAAACATCAGTAACTTTCTTAATGAAAAGCAACAGTGAATAAATATAATAAAATAACAGAATCTGTTTTCGAAGTCGACAAAACTAAGTAAATATCTAGAAATAACTATTACAGGATATGTACACATCTATAAGAATAAAATTTAATAATGTTTTCAAGGACATGTACAAGAATCATATTTTTTAAAGTATATCATATTCTTGAATACAAAAACTTTGAAAGTATAGAAACCATGTTTTCATAAACTAGCTTATATATTTAATGGACACTAATAAACCAAAGAGAGAATTGTTTGTATGTAGAGATAAAATGACTATATAGACCTTAGGAAAAATAAATGTTTATGAATAGATAAAACATTTCCAAAAACAAAGTGAAATGAGCTTGAACTAGACCTATGGATGTTAACCACATAATGAAAAGAAACAGTAATTAAGATAGTGTGGTACTTGAATTCCACTTCTGGCCAAGATGGAGTAGAAGAGAGGAAATTTACTCTGTAGCCTGAAACTATCAAAAGACTTTGACAAATTATGGCAAAGCAAAATAAGTGGAAATGACATTGAGAAAGCAAGGCTATGATCCCTCGGACACTGGAACCAAATAAGCCAGCAATGAAACTTCCCAGCTTCCAGCCGGACAGTGGGGACTTTCCAGGCCACTGGGCAAGGACTAGGAACTCGCATACTCCTGCTGTGTTGATAAGATGAAGCAGGGGAGCTGGGGAGACTAAGGCCACTGGAGTTCCTAAGACAGAGTGTGGGAGGGAAAAGAGCCACACAGGCAGAAGCCTGGGGACCTGCGGAGGGTCACTTGGATTATTCCTCAGGAAGCTATCAGCACAGGAGAGGGAAAAGGCCATGGCTTAGGGAAGAGTCTTCTGAAATCATAGGAGGAAGCCATACTTGCCTTCACACAGAAGTGGGGACAGTGCGTCTTCCCAACAGCCCAACTGGAAAACATCACAGTTTCCGAGTCACTGGGTAAAACACTTAGAAGGGTCTTGCCTCTGTGGCTCTTGCTCTGCCTTCAAATCCTAAAAGCAAGACCCACAATCATCAATTAGTTTCCAAGTAACTTTCCAAGTCACTGTGTCCCAGAACAAAGCTGAAAATATTTATGGGAATGCAAATGGAGGAAGGGTTTTCCAACCATTGGTCAAAAGCCTTAAAGGAAAGTCCAGATTGACCGAAGCACATTGGGAAAAAAAGGGAGTGTGCTGCTTGACTGATGTGGATCCTGGCTCATGGGGTCCTCCACACTGTGGATGAGGCACGAGAAATGCACACGGACTACTGAGTCCTGTGGAGGAAAAGGGACAACATGGCTTTTCTCTCAAGGGGAGAAAAAGCCTTGGCCCTTGCTGTGACTGGCCTTTATTTCTTTCCTGGGCACATTACATAATAGTTCTCATTTACTGTGCACAGGTTCGCTGTAGATGGTTACCTTTTACAGAAAACAAAGGAGATGATGCCACTAATGACATCACTGAAGAAGGATATTTGCAAATGCAAAGGGAAAAGTGGTTGAACCAGTTACACTTCATACTGGGGAGTTTTCAATTAGATTTTAGGAAGTTACAGTAAGCACTTGATGTCTCAATTCAGGGTGAGGGAGTTTTAACAAAAACAAGTCTCATAGCAGTTTAGGTACAATGCAGGCCTGATTCCCCATGGGAGAACCTATCTGTGGGCGTGGGTCCTGTGCATCTCTGAGTGGGAGCTGAGCCCACACCACACAGAATGATCTCCTATACTTGACAAACAAAGTAGCAATTACATAGCAACAGATAATAAACAAGCACAGTTAAACACAAACAGCAGGACAGATGCCTACAATCTCTGTACCAAACAAAAGGAGTGGGTGGATGTGATCTCTTTCTATGTACACAGACCATTCAGGAAGACGATAATTTGGAGGAGTGAACGTGCAGTTTCAGATCTCATCTTTGCAGCATCAAGACTGGGAAAAGGACTTGGTTAATACAGATCAGACCAAAGGGAGGAGGCAGGTACCCCGGGCCGTGGGTGGAACTAAACAGAGCTATGGGTTCCCAGCAGTGAACAATATTAAAGAATCTTTGTAAGTGAAGTCATCTGCCCCTGGGGAAGACCAAAGAGAGTCAGAGCCTGTTTATTTCAGAGTGAATGTGGAAGGATGAGTGGAGACCTCTGTCTACTGTCCCTCCCTGCCCCGGGCATGCGGGCTTGTGCAGAACTTTCTTCTGGCCATAGAGAACTAGCCAAGAATGTGGAGGGACCCATTGCTGTCACCAGACTTCTCTCTGGGTTGCCCACGGACTAAGATTCCAGATCTACACTGCTTCAAGACGATACCTTGCTGTTTCCAAGTTGCTGTTTGTCTTTTTTGTTTGTTTTTTTGTTTTGTCTTAGCATCTTTTTTTAGATGTCACTATCTATTAACCTTATGTCTAAACAAAGACTATTATAAAGCATAAGGTTTGTTTGCTCAGTTCTTCATCTAGAAGGCAAGCTGCAGGTCTTTAATAATGTCTAGGAAAGCACTTTAAACGTTTTAGGTTGCACTATAAAGCATGATAAAAGGCTAGCTATCGATAAATGCAAATAAACTGTAGAGTTCCAGAAAATAATGGCCTCTGCCTCCCACAGGGGATGCTGCAAGTGTCCATAATTCTTAGAGTGTTGTGAGTGTGGAACAAGAATTATTGAGAGCCAGCCCTGGCTGGTGTAGCTCAGTGGATTGAGCGTGGGCCTGCGAACCACACGATCGCGGTTCGATTCCCAGTCAGGGCACATGCCTGGGTTGCAGGCCGGTTCCCTGCAGGCCAGTTCCCAGCAGGGGACGCACAAAAGGCAACCATACATTGATGTTTCTCTCCCTCTCTCCTTCCCTTCCCCTCTAAAGATAAATAAATAAAATCTTAAAAAAAAAGAACCAGTTATTAAAGCTTTAAAAGAAAAAGAATTATTGAAAGCCCTTGTGGAATGGCAGGAAATTACCAAAAGGTTTCTAGACAAAGGCAATTATTTGGCTTTTAGAAACTGCTTATATCTGAATACACTATTTCTGAGAATTTTCAAATGTAGTCAATTTTTTTCTGGCTTAATTCAGCTACAAACAGCATTATTGCCATCCTTATACAGCAAATAAGAAACTTGGAAACATTTCTATATATTTTTAGTTTCTTTCTAATGGCTGACCTTTCCTAAATTTGTAAGAAAAAATATGACAATATATTTCTTTTTTTCTTTCTTTTTTAAAAGATTTTATTTATTTATTTTTAGACAGAGGGAAAGGGAAGGAGAGAGGGAGAGAAATATCAATGTATGATTGCTTCTTGTGTGTCCCCTGCTGGGAACTGGCCTGCAACCCAGGCATGTGCCCTGACTGGGAATTGAACCATGATCCTTTGGTTCACAGGCCCACACTCAATCCACTGACCTATACCAGCCAGGGCGATAATATATTTATAACTGAAAAAAATATAATAAGTGATGTAATACATACATTGTATACTCTAATACAATTCTTTGGCACATCTAACATACTTACAAGGATATAATTTCAATTAGATGACAACCACAACACTAGTGTTCATTTTATTGATCTTTCCTAATATTTCAACTGCTATTGATATCCAAGCATAAATTATTTACTAGATGAAACTTTGTCTTGTCTACTATGCAACATTTATCTATGAAACTAAGAGGTCTTATGAAACCAAACCAAAAAACCACCTATGAGATCAAATGGCTACAGGTAGATTCTTAATAAGTAAAGAGGGTTGAAATATATGTTCTTGGCCAGAGTGTGGAGAGCCCATGAAGTCACAAAGCAGGGCACACATGGGAGTCTGCATTTAATCAATCAAATGAAAACCAGTATCTCATGGTTTGGCTTTGCTTGGAGACCACCCTGATGGAGACAGCTTAGACCTGGAACTTAAAGAGCAACTGTGGGAAGAACACAATCTATTATAAAGTTAGAAACCCCCATCTTCACAGAAGTTCAAGGAAATAAGAGACCGTGGGGACAGAAATTTCAAATAAATCCTGGAAAAATGAAGTGGGGCATTCAACTGAAGCATGAACATGTTAAGGTTGCCCCCAAAAAGGCAGAAACAAAACTTAGAGGGGGTGGGTACACAACATGGGGACACAGCTAAGTCCTTTGCACATCCTGACTTATTTCGTCCTCTCAGCAGCTGTAGGAACCTGAAACTACCATCTTTTTCAGACTCTGAGAGTTTGGTTAACTGTTTTGTCCAAGGCCACCCAGTTGGTGACTGGGCCAGAACCAACATCTGTAAGAAAAAGTGACTCATGTTTGTCATATCAATACCCAACACGATTTTCAAAGTTGGGCCAAGGTGAGAGTAGTGATAATGAAGATGATGTGAAGACACAGCTGGCAGAGCCTGGTGTGACTGAGACAGTGACTTCACATCAACACTAATGAGGCCAGAGGGCCAAAGTTGAAAGCAGACTCCATGATAAATAGTAAGATTCCATCATGATGGAATGTGCTGCTCCTTTTTGAAGCCATGATAACTTATTACATATTGCACTCAGGCACAAGGTGAGCACCCAGCAGCATGCATGGAAGGGTCAGTCCAGCAAAATACTGAGAAGACAAAGCAAAAGGATGGGGTGAACAGAATGCAAGACCTGGAATGAGCCACAGAGGATTTAGTGATGCAGTAAAATTGGGGTAATACGCCTGGTTAACTACCTTTCTCTCAGCTCATTCAAGAGAATTAATGATATCAAGGTGAGCTGAGTATCCCATAAACTCTACATTTTACTAGAAAATTTCTCTCAACAGTGAAACAGAATCACCAGTGAGAAGTGCTTCTGACCATTATGCTGCTTACCTACTTTATTTATTTACCCCAGCCGACTCTTATCTAGGGGCAGAGCTCCCATTTAACAGGGCATTCTAAGCAAAATCTTTCTAGCAAAGTCAAAGTGTAAAAGTGGTGTTACACATTTAGCCCTCTTCTAAGTTAAGGATGAATACTCTCAGTTTCTTGTAGACAGTTGCTCCCTAGGTCAAGATTAACATGCTAAGGGTAAATTACACAATTTAATTTCACCAAGTGGGTTCTTCTCTCTCCAATTTTATTGATTGGCATTTGGTCTTAAGAGATACAAAAGATGGCAGTTAGTGCTTTTTCCTTGATGCTTTGCTTGCTTGACAAATAAATAAATATTTATTTATTTGCTTTACAAGATCATATCCAATAGAAAACTGACATTCCTGAGTCTACAGACATGAAATGTAGATGTGCTAGACACAAGAGCTTTGCAGGAGTAGTCAGAAAAGCTAATTTCATCAGAAAGCGTCAAGCATTTCTCCCCTGCCCATAGTCTGGCCTCCTTTTGATGACTATGCTGCTTTCTTGGGACGACCCTTTATTATCATCTGAGTGGTTAATAAGATCCTCTACCCAGGGGCAGGTCAAGATGGAAAGGTGTGTAGGAAGCAGCTCAGGTGGTCCTGGGCCTGCCTCCAGCCCTGGAAAATATGTCATCTACATTTCTAGTTCTTAGGAGATGGCAGTGGACAAGACTATAGAGCCCCGAAGTACTAATTTATGGTATAACAAGAGTCCTCTTGCCAGGATTGTATCCTGAGGGTCCATAGCTTTCTGGATCTTCTCCAAGTTGTTATGAAGTGAAGATGGTGAAGATGATAAAGATCAGAAATTGAAGAACTCCCTGACCATCTGCACCCTGCTTTTCTCATTTTCATCCACAAAGAATTCACTCCATACAGGTGCTGCATCTGACAAAGATGAACACAGGCATCCCCCAGCTAGGGTGTCCTTTCCAGGTTCAAGTTTCCTAAACATCCTATAGTATAATCAGGTCCCAAACAAATCCTCAGGGATATTGTCAGCACTGACAGAGACCATAATCAGTGCTGAAAATGCCTAATACCTTGAGTCTTTTAACCTCAGGAGGCATAGATTATCCTGTGGTTTTGTTCTTACTATAGACACATAAGCCTTTAATTTATTTTATTAAAATTGAAGAATGAAAAGTAAACTAATAAAATGCCTAATAATGTTTCTAAAGATTATTCAGAGCAAATTGAAACTACATTCTGGTAACTTTGAAAATATTCTGAGTTAACTATTCAGTCTTTTTCATAAAAAATAGCATAGCTGAAATGCTATTAGCTTATCAGAATTTTGCATTGCTGTCTGGGTACCTTTTATCTCTTGAGCAATTTTTATAGACTTATCTTTCCAGAGTTGCTTTTAATGTGTGATTAAAGACTATCTGATAAGGAAGGTTGAAATTTAGAATATGACACCAGAAGGACTAAGCATTCATGCACAGAGCTACACTGAACTTGACATGTTTTAACTCTGCCAAAAACCAGAAGCCAGTATCCCATTCAAGGGCCATCATTCAAAAGTTTAAAATTGCTCCTATTGAATGACTTTTTATGCATTTGTTATAATAGCTCTAATAAAGTAAGCTGTGAGAAACAGTGGTATATTGGGATATTTTTAGTATTCTCTAGGGGAATTATCTAAATGGTATCCATATTTGGAGGTAATTATATGAATAACTCAAATATGAAAATAATTCCCTTTTCTTGATATGTTAAGTACAGAAAGAAAAGAAAAAGTAGAGTGAAACTGGGTCTACACTCCTAGTCTTCAAAAGCTGATTAATTTTGATCATCTTCTATTCAATCACAGAGATTGAGCTGGCATTTACTGTGTTTATGTGGTTTTATTTGTAGCAGTTCCATGTGAGGGAAGTTGAACCTCTTTTTAATGGACATGTGGCTGATGTAATCTAGTTTTAGTTACTACAATAATGAGTAAAGGATACATTACTTCACAATGTATTTTAAAATATTAATCTTTAGTAGTCTCTTATGTCTACAATTTATCCATAAATAGTTTCATAGTTTAAAGGAGGAATAAGTAAAATATATTAATTTAAATAGACTTGAATCCCTCCTTAGTCCTTGATGATGTTACCGTTGGTAGTGGATATTAATTCTCATTCAAAAGTGTAGAGACACAACAGAAAAACAAACAACATGATTAAAATGTGGGCAGAAGACCTGAAAATACAATTCTCTGAGAAAGACATACAGATGGCCAACAGACATAAAAAAGTTGTTCAACATCATTAGTCACCAGACAAATACAAATCAAAACCACGAGATATCATTTCACACCAGTCAGAATCTCTATCATCAATAAATCCATAAACAATTGTTGGCAAGGATGTGGAGAAAGGGAACCCTAGCGCACTGCTGGTGGGAATGCAGGTTGGTGAAACCACTATGGAGAACAGTATGCAGTTTCCATAAAAAATTAAAAATGAAATTGCCTTGTGGCCCAGCAATTCCATTTCTGGGAACATATTCAAAGAAACCCAAAACACGAATTTGAAAGGATAAATGTACCCCTATGTTCATTACAGTATTGTTTGAAATAAACAAGATATGGAAGCAACCCAAGTGCCTAAATATGAGTGGATAAAAAGCTGTGATTATATATTTATATATTTATATCTATATCTATATTTACATACACACAAAATGCAATACTATTTGGCCATAAAAAGAATGAAATTTGACCTTTTGCAACAAACGGATGGGCCTAGAGTTTATTATGCTAATTGAAATCAGTCAGTCAGAGAATGGCTAATACCATATGATTTCACTTATATGTGGAATCTAAAGAACAAAATAAACAAACAAAATAGAACATAGACTTATAGAGAACAGGCTGGTATTGTCAGAGGTTGAGGGGGTGGGTGAAAAACATAAAGGGATTAAAAGGGCAGATTGGTAGTTTAGTTATGAGGGTACAAAGTACAGTACAGGGAATATAGTTAATAATATTATAATAACTGTGTATGGCATCAATTCAAATGATGAAGGGAAAGAAAAGCCATGTTTTGATGTCCCTGCTTGCTTACTAGACCATTACTTAATGACCAAAAGTAAACCAAACCAAACAAACAAGAAAGAATCCAAGTCTAAGCAAAGCATCATTCTTTTTTTTCCCTGAGAAGGAAAGCAGGACTTAGAAATTACCTCTCCCAGTAACAGGAAAGAGAAGATAAAGGTTGTGGGGAAGTCCTAATATAAAGTTTTGTAGACTCAAAACAAGAGATAATAGAGATACAAGAACTGGTGAGTATTGGTAGCATACATAATTACTTCTATGTATACTGAACCTCAGTGTAAGGTTCTGCATTTACCAGCAGATTAATATAGAAGAAAAAGTGAGAGTTTATATATTCTGAATGAATTGCAGATCTCCGGGCCTTGTTTAAAGCCCAGCATGTGATCATCAGTATGAAAACTAGATGTAATCACCATGTAGAGTTTCGGCATATACTGATCTGTTATGTAAAATGTCAGCTCTTACATAAAATTAAGATGGAATTATGAAAGTTTGAGTTCACAGGGCCACCAGTTTTGAAAATAATTTAATAGGTGTAGAAATTAATGAATGATGACTAATGTTTTGGTTATACTTTTGGTATATTAACTTATTAGTCTCTCTTGTTTCAGCTCCAATGGTGCTGCAGCCCACCTGACCCTGGAGTTGATGAGAGGTCATGGTGAACCTTTCTAACCCTCTGAGTTTATCATCCACCCAAGCACACAGAGAGACATTACTCTGGTTTATTACCCAGTGTCTAACTCTCAGTCTGGCACATTGTTTGGTAAATAAGTGAGGCTTCTTATCTTGGAATAAATATATTTTCTCCAATTCCTATTAAACTTCTTTTCATGGCAGTAATTAGGACATTATTTTGTTGGAGGAGCCTTCAGAAATCATCTTGACAGAGTTCTTATCTGCTTTTGTTTTTATCACCTCTTGGCTACAGGATACATTAAAGTGATATTCATATATCATCAGATTGTGCACTGCTGCCTTAGAGCAGGAGTAGACAAACTGTGGCCTGTGGGCCAAATCTAGCCACTCACTTTGGTTTCAGATACATCACCCATAACAGCTTTTGATGCTGCTGTGGCAGATTTGGGTAGTTGCAGTAGACACTTACTATGACCTTTTTAAAACAAGTTTTACTAGCTCTGTCTTAGACTAAAATTGAACATTGCAATTATTACACCACTATCACTTTTTGAAAGTGAATGAGGGCAAGGGATAGTTCTTATTCTTTTTAATTTCATAGTAATTTGTACATATTAGAAGGTTCATTAATATTTCTCACTTACTAGCACACACTTGTATATAGAACTTATAGTAGCTGATTACTAGGTCATAGAAATGAACTGTGGGGTATTGGCTTCCTGGGGTGTGACAAGGAAAGCATGAGGCACGATGAGGACCTAAGTGAGGGAACTAGTAATGTAACTGGGTGAACTGATGTAACTCGTGTACAGCTAAGAAAGAGTGAATGGAAAATTACAAAAGAGTGGTATGTTTCAATGCTTTTCAGCTTTTAATTTTCCTAAGCCAAACTGCTTTCAACAGTTCTAAGTTTTTACTTAGACTTTTGAGAACAATAAACATCTGATTTTTCCTGGGCACTCAACAATAACATATAAGTCAATATCAGAACTCATTTAAGATTTTAACTAATGATTACTTTAAAATAGCATTTTGCCCTTATTTGCAGCCACAAAATTACCCAACTTTTTAAGATTCACAATGTATTTGGCACTTGTGCTATAAATTTATTTATTTTCTTTAATCATCTTAATGTACTTTCCACTGGATAAAATTAAAAGTAATTTAATGATGGAAGATAAACAAAGTTGGGTGTTGAGGCAGAAAGTAATTTAATCACTTTTAAAGCTCTAAAGATAAATAGAGATGAAGAATAAGAATCCAAGAAATACCACTTTGTCATAAAAGTGAAAAGTAATTTTGTGGAAAAATATAAAGTATAAGATTTTTTTTAAGTACGCAATTTGCTTTTTGAGGGATTAGGAATGCTCTTTTAAGAGAGAAAGTAATTCTACCATGAAGTGAAGGCTTGGCATGATATTTTAAAATGTATCAGTCTATCTCCTTCCTCTTATTTTACCATGAAGATTTCATTGCTTTGGACGTGGTAGGAGTGTTCTCACGCTCCATCTCTAGACAGGTCTTACCGCTGCTCATCCATTCATCATAGTCTTAATGTTAAGTTTTCTGTCTCTAATTGTTTCTGACCAATTTATCATTTCACTAAACGACCACTGCAATTTGTTTCACTTTAATTACCATATCAGTGGCTGTGGTAAAGTAATTTATTATATGTATATGAGAAAGTACGCAAACAAGTATAAGAAAGACATTCAGTTTCAAGACAGATGTACCAGATGTGAAAGGCCTTGTGTGGGCTGCCTTAATTTCCCTGAGAAAGCAAGAGGAGGGCATGTACAGGCCCAGATAAACCACGCGCTCAGGGATCGCCATGCATATGTTAATTCCTCCTGCAGTCTATGAAAACTTAAAATTTAGTTAGCAAAGGCTGAACTAAGTACTGGCTACCACATGCCCTTGAGTATTTCTTTTGTGATTCCTTTTATATTCTCCATTCCTGATTCATTTTATATTCCCCATTCCTGAGTTCTTTTCTCTACCTGACTAAAAACCATATGCTATTTTGTTTTCATTTAACACCACAAAATTTGTAATTAGCAAATGTACATGAATTTAGTTGTAATGTTTTTCTCTTGATTCCAGATTTTTGAAAAATGCCAGTTTCTTTGCATTGCTTTTGTAGACTACTCATGTACCTCCTCCTGGTTTTGATTTTAATTTTACAGGGCTAAGAATCTAAGCCTATTTTTGATGTAAACACTGTCCAAGTAATTTGACAAAACCTTGTGAGTGTTATTCATACATGAGGGTAACAGTAGTTTTTCTTCCAATATCTTGAAATGATGGGATATTTCATTTTGCCAAACAGTAGAGGCAAGTTGCTTGTGAGTGTGGTAGGTCTGTGCCAGGTTTCAAGGAAAGAGAACAGAACTATCATAGGGTCCGGCTGTCCCAGTTCTGAATATTCATCCAAACTAATCAGAACACAAATTCAGATATATCCATCCCTATGCTATTGCAGCATTATTACAAAAGAGAAGACATGGAAGCAAACTAAGTGTCCATCAGCTGATTACATAAAAAAGTGGTGGTACATATATACAATGGAGTATTACTCAGCCATCAAAACGGAATGAAATCTTACCGTTATGTGACAACATGGATGGATCCGGAGAATATTATGCTGAGTGACATAAGTCAGACAGAGAAAGACAAACACCATATGATCTTACTTATGTATGGAATCAAAACAAGACAAATGAACGAACAAAACAGAAACAGGCTGATGGTTCCGGATTTTTGGAGGGGGACTCTTGGGGCCTGGATGGCAAAGGAGGAAGAATTAAGAAGTATGAATTGGCAGTTACAAAACAGTTGTGAACATGTAAAGTACAACATAAGGAATATGGTCAATAATAATGTAATAATTATGTATGATGCCAGGGGGGTACTAGACTTCTCAGGGAGATGGATCACTTTATAGGTTATGTAAATGTCAAATTGTTATTCTGTACACCTGACACTAATTAATATTGAATATCCACTATAATTTTTTAACTTTTTTATTGATTATGCCATTACATTTGTTCTATTCCCCCCTCCGTTCCCCTCCATGCCCCTCCCCCACCATTTCCCCCTTTAGTTCATGAACACATGTCTCAAATTCTTTAGATTCTGTATTTCCCCTACTATTCTTACCCTCCCCCTATCTATTTTCTATCTACTGTCTATGCTACTTATTTTCTGTACCTTCTCCCCCCTTCTCCTTCTCCCACACCCCTGTTGCTAATCCTCCACGTGATCTTCATTTCTATGATTCACTCCTGATCCAGCCGCCCTCTTAATTTGCTTTTGTTTTAGGTGTGGTTGTTGATAACTGTGGGTTTGCTGTCCTTTCACTGTTCAACTTCTTTATCTTCTTTTTCTTAGGTAAGTCCCTTTAACATTTCATATAATAAGGGCCTGGTGATGATGAACTCCTTGAATTTGGTCTTATCTGAGAAGCACTTTATCTGTCCTTCCATTCTAAATGAAAACTTTGCTGGATAGAGCAATCTTGGTTGTAGGTCTTTGGATTTCATGACTTGGAATATCTCTTTCCAGCTCCTTCTTGCCTGTAAGGTCTCTTTTGAGAAATCCGCTGACAGTCTGATGGGAACTCCTTTGTAGGTGACTATCCCCTTATCTCTTGCTGCTTCTAGGATTCTCTCCTTCATTTTAATCTTGGCTAATGTAATGATGATGTGCCTTGGTGTGTTCCTTCTTGGGTCCAACTTCTTTGGGACTCTCTAAGCTTCCTGGATTTCCTGGAAGTCTATTTCCTCTGCCAGAATGGGGAAGTTTTCTTTTATTATTTGTTCAAATAAGGTTTCCACTCATGACTCTTCCCCTTCTGGTACCCCTATAATTCTAATGTTGGAACGTTTAAAGATGTCCTGGAGGTTCCTAAGCCTCTCCTCATTTTTTGAATTCTTGTTTCTTCATTCTTTTCAGTTTGGCCATTATTTGCTTTCTTCTGGTCCACTCCATTGATTTGAGTCCCAATCTCCTTTCCATTACTATTGGTATCCTTTGCATTACCATTCATTTCAATTAGTTTAGCTTTCATATGTTTCTCTAATTTGTGACTAAAATCAACCAGTTCTGTGACGATCCTGATAACCAGTGTTTTGAACTGTGCATCTGAAAGTCTGGCTATTTCTTCATCGCTTAGATTTATCGGCTCTGGGGCTCTGAGTTGTTCTTGAGCCATTTTTGGTCTGTTTGCGCCGGTAAGTAAGAGGAGCGAAGCCTTAGTTGTCTACCAGGGTGGGGCCACACAGGTCGGTGGTTTGTGACGATGTGTGTGGGGGCGGGGTCAGAGAGGGAGCAATGGCGGTCCTCTCCGCTAGCCCAGTCCGTCCCGTCCCACCACTTGCCCTGGCCTGTTTATCCGAGCAGAATTGTGGGAGCCTGCTGCCCCACGCCTTGCAGTCTCAATGCTCACCTCTTCACTGGTTTATTAGCATGCAGATGCGCAACCTACTGCAGACAGCCAGCCGCGCCTCTTCCCTGTGTGCGCCCGGGTCGGCTGCTTGCACACCACTAGGTCAGGGATCTTTTTGGTCAACCGGCTCTGCTGCTGGCTTCGCTCCCCTTACCAGTTTAGCCGAACATTTCGTCCTTTTTCGGACTCTGTGTTGTCGATTTTCTGTGTGGTCTGGTTGTGTTTATCGTTGTTGAAAATAGTTGTTCTTAGATTTGGTTGTGCAAGGAAGCAAGGTGGGTCCACCTACGCCTCCATCTTGGCGGAAGTCCAATATCTACTATAATTTAAAAAGAACGAATGAACCAAGTAAATTGTATCCCTGCATAAGGCACTGATCTTGTCTTCTCCAGACCAAAATTTTCTTTGAAAAAATTTAACTCTTATTCAAGTACATTTGAACAATAATTAAATAAAAGTTGTCTCCATTTTATGCCCCCCATTCCTCCCACCCCACCCAACCCTGCTTTCCACCCATGATCTTACCCCTCTTTGGTTTTGTCCATGTGACCTTTATACATATTCCTTAATGATCCTTTCACCTTCCCACCCCCCCATTATCCCCTTTCACCTCCCCTTTGGTTACTGTCAGTTTGTTCCTAATTTCAATGTCTCTGGTTGTATTTTGCTTGCTTTGTTTTGTTGATTAGGTTCCACTTACAGGTGAGATCATATGACATTTGTCTTTCACTTAGCATAATGCTCTCCAGTTCCATCCATGCTGTCACAAAGAGTAGGAGCTCTTTCTTTTTGCTGCATAGAATTCCACTGTGTAAATGCACCATAGTTTTTTCACCCATTCATTTACTGATGGGAACTTAGGTTGCTTCCAGCAATTGGTTATTGTAAATTGTGCTGCAATGAATATTGGAGAGCATAAGATCTTTCAAATTGAAGTTTCAGAGTTCTTAGGGTATAAACCTAACAGTGGAATTGCTGGGTCAAAAGGAGGTTCTATGTTTAGTTTTCTTAGGAAATTCCATATTGTTTTCCATAATGGCTGCACTAGTCTGCATTCCCACCAAGACTGCACTGGGGTTCCCTTTTCTCCCCATCCTCTCCAACACTTGTTTGTTGATTTGTTTATGGTGGCCATTCTGATGGGTGTGAGGTGATATCTCACGTGGTTTTAATTTGTATCTCTCTGATGGCTAGTGATGCTGAGCATATTTTCATATGTCTCTGGGCCATCTGTATGTTCTACTTGGAGAAGTGTCTGTCCAAGTCCTTTGCCCATTTTTAAATTGCATTTTTTGTTTTCCTAGAGTGGAGTCATGTGAGTTCTTTATATGTTTTTAAGATCAAACCCTTGTCTGAGGTGTCATTGACAAATGTTTTCCCATATTGTTTGTTTTTTTTCATTTTAATACTTTTTTTAGCCATGTAGAAACTTTTTATTTTGATGAGATCTCATTTGTTTATTCTTTATTTTATGTCTGTTGCTCTAGGGGATATACTGGTGCAAATATTGTTGCATGGAATATCTGAGATTCTCCTGCCTATGTTCTCCTTTAGGACTTTTATAGTGTCACAATTTACATTTAAATCTGTTATCCACCTTGAATTTATTTTTGTGCATGGTGTAAGTTGGTAATTGAGCTCATTTTTTGTATGTAGCTGTCCAGATCTCCCAACACCATTTTTTGAAAAGGCTATTTTTACTCCATTTTATGCTTCTGCTCCCTTTGTTAAATAATAATTGATCATAGAGACTTGGGTTTATTTCTGGGCTCTCTGTTCTGTTCCATTGGTCTATGTGTCTGTTCTTACGCCAGTACCAGGCTGTTGTGATTACAGTGGCCTTGTAATATAGTTTGATAACAGGTATTGTGATCCTTCCTAGTTTGTACTTCTTTCTCAAAATTGCTGCAGCTATTCGGGGTCATTTATAATTCCAAACCTAAAATTATGCCATACTTAAAAGTAGGATCCATTTGACTCCAGGTGTCTGTTGTCTGAGACTCTCAGATAAAAGCAACGATTACTTATCTAGGTACTGTTGAGCCCAAGGACTTTTGTCTCCGAATCTCTGGGACAGAGCAACAAAGAACTGGTTATAGACACTTTCCTATTGCTGAGTCACCTTGATCAACAAGAACACCAGCAATAAAGGCAGATGTTGGAAAGAGAAAGATAAAATGTAGTAACATTGCATTATACCGGATTTGAAATATGGGGCCCTTCTGTGTGAGAGGCTCTGGTTAACAACCTCTGTGTGAATTTTGAAGCCTTTACCAGAAGATTGCACTGGGGAAAGCCACCCTCCCCACTCCAGACTTGGTTTACAGGCAATATACTACAGAATCTGTGGGGGTGGCAATCAAAGACTCAGGTCCCTCAGACAACCAGGGTCTTCTGCATATTTGCCTTCTAGCCCTACCCTTCATTCTCTCTTTATCTGCAGCCTTGGGCCAAGTTCCTTTCCTGCCACTCCTGCTGAGACTTCCTTGTGGTGGAGATAAGCAGGAAAACCTGAAGACACATTCCCCACTCTGACTCTCCATCTAGTACTTTTCTGCTCTGAGCTCTTCTGTAACATCAGAATCTTACTCAACCACCGTCAGGGCACCCACCACCAACTCATCAGATCAAGGGGCTCTGGGGAGACTTGTTGGTAAACCTCAGGCCAGTGCTACAGCAGAGGAGCCTGGGGAGTAAGGTTTCTTGCTAGTATTAAGCACAGACTAAAACTTGAATCAATAATTATAACACACATTCTGTATATATTTAAAAAGATTAAGTTTCATGAATATGCTATTTATTTTTTGAATATAGTAATTATAACATTCCTGAGCTTCAATATCTGTCAGATTTTACTCTGTCCTCAAAGTGTGAAATTCAGATGTCTATTTCATGAATGCAGTGATTTTTCAGCCATTCACATTCACCTGCATTCACCAACATTTAGCTCAGCGAGAAAACGCATATGCTGCCAAATAGCACACATTAAATTCAATGCTCACCCAATTTATTTTGCCATGAGACTTCTGAACAAAGGTTTCAGTTTTTTATAATGTTTACTTCACAAAATGTATTATTCTTTTATTATTACTTCCATTTTTTTATATCTACATAGCTGAAAATGCCTCTGTCATTCTGGTATATTTTTATTTATTGGTCTAAAATTGTACCTTCTTGTTCTTTTTAAATTAAAAAATGTTATTTTACCTTATGAAATGTGTATGAGATCACACAAGTGAAATGTCAGGATTATTCGTATTCTTATTTTTTTATTACTCTCAGTACAAAATATTATGGATTTACTTCAATTCAACCACAGAAATAAATTATTGTATATACTTTAGCATTCTGCTTTGAACACTGAAAGATAATATAAACAGCTTCATCTGAACTGAATATGAATCATTCACCTTACCTATTTGACTGCTGGAAATGTCCAAGCACAATATTTGCTTGGATATATCTATACCAAAAAGAAATGAAAATAACATCTTGTTTATGTTATACTTTTATTTTACAGCTTTATTTTTACTTTATGCTGAAAGTTGCTGACATTTTTTTTCCCTGGGCATTAATGAATTTTTATGATGAAGAGCATAATCATTTAGCCATCAGTGACGTTTATGTGCCTGATCCAGGACAATGACAGTGTTGGTGAGGATGGCTTGGGATGAGCACAGTGTGGGGCATCTGGTTTACTTGAGAAAAAGGATATATGTAGACATCTTCACACACTCATGCACACAAATGCATACCTTGTAACAGAAGGATGCAGTACCAGAAGTGGGTGCACAACACACAGAAAATGGTCAGTCCTTCCTGAGCATAATGAGACACCAGAAAGTTCTTTGAGAGAAAAAAATTCTTGAGGTGAGTTTTGGAAATTCATTTTCTGCTGCATGAGAAAGATATTCCTGGGAGAAGGGTCATTTTTTACAGGAATTTTACTCAAACTATCTGGTATATTAAGGAAACAGGGAACAGTTTGATGGGACAGCTTCCTGTGGGCCAGCCATAGGGATGAGTTCAGTCTCAACAAGCAGTAAGATTAAGAGATAGGGGGCCTCCAAGATGTATCAGAGGGCTGTCATTCAGGTGACTTTTGTGGGTCTCTAAGTGGAGAACACCATGATCATATTTGTATCTTCCAAGTATTATTCTAGAAAAAGAAGTGCAAGACTGATTAGGTGCAAGATGAGAGCCAGGTGGTCGCAGGTAGAAGATTCCTTCAACAACCTCAGTGAGAAAGTTTGTGGCCAAGCTGAGCTAATAGGGAATGGGCTAATGAAGAGAGAAGTGAACTACCTTTAAGGATTAGAATAATTATAGAGTTCTTTTGAAGATAGAAATATAAAACCCAGGGAGGCAAGCTAGAATTTTATCTTCAAAAATAGAAACATAAGGTAAAATAAAGATCTAAAGAGGAGAGAAGATAGGGGGTAATAGTGGGACAAAATAATTAGAAGTGGTGGTGCTTTCTCAGACTGCTTCCAGGTTCAGTGATGCACTACGAAGACTCCTGGGACTCAGAACTGAGTGTCACTGAGTGTAATAGGGCAAAAGGAAACAAAGCAAAACAAGTAAAGGGAAAAGGTGCATGGAGATAAGCTTGGAAGAATACAGGCTAGAGTGTCCAACTGCCCTGTCTTGTGAAGTCACAGAGGATGTGCTTAATTCCTCCTGCAATGAGTTGGGATACATGTATGTGAGAGCTGTTGTCCATCAAGTCACCCACTTATGCTAAAAACAGTGACAGAAAAGAGAAAAATAGAATAGTCCATGGTTCTTTTTCCTTTCAGTCCTTCCTTACTCATCAATAAGCCAAAGGTAGAAAATGTGGTTAAATATAACCACATCAAAAAGTGAAAAGAAACAAAAAGCAGGTGATTTAATGTTGTGCAGTGTGTCTGCTATTGTGATATGAACAAAATATGCATGTATGTATGAGCTATGAAAAATGAAGTGTGCAATTTTGGTGATTCTCTTTAAAACATATTTTCAAAAGCATTAAATATTTTTTAAATTAGAATGGTTCCTTTTAATTGATATAACATTATCTGTAGTATATTTCTTTCCCCAAAGAAGGACTGATTAAATTGATGATGCATCCTCAAACTAGTCTTAGACACAAGAAAATCTACAATATTGCACAACTTATATCCTCAAATTAGACAAAACAGTTGAATCAATGACAAACGTGCTTTTTCTGTGTCTCAGATATCAATATATCATCATCAGCTTATCCCCCCAGTTTTCCTCCACCCCATCACAGCACTGAAATGAGAAGCAGAAAGGGCCATAGAAGGGAATCAAGTTCTGCTCCAGTGACCTGAAGCCCTGGGGAAATGAACAAAGAAAGGAATGTACACTATGAGAAAGAGGACCCCTCAACCTGGGAAGCCTGTGAGCCTTGAAGGGGAGCTTTCTTTTTCTTCAAATAAGGTGTTAAGGCCAAATTTACCTTCAACATTCTCTTCCTGGATTTATGACATTAGCAACTATAAATGGAGCACATGGTGCAGTGTTACTTTAAGAGCAGTTATTTGGTATCACCTGTGTCATTGGTCATATTCACCATGGGTAGAAAATACCACAAGTCATGAGAATATTTGGCTTTCTGCACACTCATGTGCCCAGTTATGTATATTTGCTGTTAAAGAGGGGTTACTTAGTTTAAAGGAAAAAGTAGGCTGCTAAGAATGAGTAGAGACTATAACTAAATATTTGAAAATAGCCCAGAAGAAATCTTACACAGCATCCAAATCTGGAAAGGCACAAGAGAGAAAATCATTGAACAACAACAGATTGTTTCTAAGACCTGACACTGATAACATGTAAATTTCTAGGTCATGAGCTGTAAATAAGAAAAGTTGTATAGGCAAAGGACAGGGAAAGAAGTTTTGCCAAGAGACTGGCTAAGTTAACCAAAATAAAGATCTACTGAATGCCTGAGGAAAACTAGAGGGTAGATGAAATGTAAGTAGACTCAAATATAAAGGTGTAATGAGAAAAAAAGGTCATAAAATATTTCTATTTCCATGTGTAACATATGTGCAAAGTGAATGTACTATTAGAGTGTGGTTGGTGGACATTTGTCCATAAGCTTCCTTGAGCTGTGGTGAAATGGATTAAAGAGTGAAATAGGGTGATGTAAGGCTGTACACTCTAAAAAGAGAGAAAGAGAAAAGAAAAAAAAGAACAAGGTTATAAGAAGAAGCAAAGCATACATTGGAATTAATATCATCCCAGAAATACTAAAGAAAACATAGTATCCAAGAGAAAAATGCACCACATAGATACTTGGAAATTAAAAGATTTAATAAGATGAAAACGTAATAAGTAGTCTATATAGAAAATTAGTAAGCTAACAAGTGGAAGTAAGGACTTCTTCTCAGAACACAGAGCAAGGGTATTAACCTGACAGAATGAAAGAAAAGTTAAGACATGAGAAAAGAACAGATCTTCAACATTTTTCTATCAGGAGTGCTCAGAGAATAAATGAAGAGAAGACAATAGCTAAACAAATAACAGTTTCACAGAACTGAAGACAATTGCACACACAGAGCTGGCAATTTGCTGTGAAAACCATACCTATCGGTACTGGCCAAACTCATTTCAAGGGTGGACTCATGAGCAAATCTCAAAAAGACACTTAACCTTACGACTCTTCCTAGGACAATCCACATCTTGTTTGCTGTCCTTAAATGGCTCATCTTTTATAACCTCAGCTGAACAGCTCAATTAGTATGTCCTAGATAATATAGTTATCACAAATGAGAAAAACATCAATGCAATTCTAATTTGCATGGCTACATTTCCCTGCCTGGCATTTCACACAGAGCGGAAAAAACAATGGAAAGACAGTGGGATAGATTTGATACACCAGGTGTGACATCTGGGTGAGGCTGTGGATTTGATGGAAGCACTCCAGTCAAAGCATTTAATTTTGTGTACCAGAAACAACCTCTGCTCTTGAGATATCCATAACTTCACCCACATTTCCAGCCTCCTAGATTTTCTGTAAGTTTATATGACTAATAAAGCCAAAGTGATTACAAGCAACAGTGACAGTGTCTCTTCTGAGTCTGGACATTTATGAGTTGCTGAATTGCACACTCTCTCAACCTCTATTCCCACCAGTGATGGACTCAAAGCCATATGTTGAGGTGGCAGCATGATGAGATGAAAGATGCCTGGACCATTGGATGAACAAATGCCTTGGAGTACAGTCTGACCAGCAGAGAAACTTTCTTGTGCAAAGCCTTGAGGTTCTGGATTGAACAAGATTAGAAATACCTATTCAGACTTGTCCTTGGTTCCTCTCCTCTGTGTCTGCCTGTCATTTGCTGCCATTCCTTCTGATATCTGGGAACTTCACACTTCACTCTGGGGTCATGTGAGATTCTGCTTGGGTTTGAGAGAGGCCAGTGTACCTCTGTTATCTTAGGATTTTCCCACAGATTTTCAGATGGTTTCAATACAGAAACATAAACATTATTTTCAATTTGACCAATATGTGAGTTCTTTCTAAGTATTAGCCTTCACCAAAAATCATGCCTAATGTAAGAGAATAGAAAGAAACGGTCAACAAGATCCTCCTTTTCATAAAAGAGGAGAATGGGGGCCAGTGATTTTCATCCCTTTTACCCCCCAAATAAGCCTTACCATTCAGTCAACTGTAAGAATATTTGTATTTTGGGGTCTAACCAAAAGTAATGATTTGAATTAGGTAAGGCAGCCAGCTGCTATGAGAATGACTATGTATCTCTCAAGAGGCACTACAGATAAATTATGTGTCTCTCTGATTGACCATAGTTAATATACTTTAGAAGACTATCATACATTACATCACTGCTTAAGGAATTTAAGCAAAAAAGAAAGCTCAGGATATATATATACACACATATATATATTTCTGTATATCATATAGAAATACCTTGCCTCATGGTTCTGCTACTCAAAAATGAGTAGGCTTTTGTTTGGGGAACTTCTAACATAGGAAATAAAATTATTTTATGTTAATTTTATGAGGAGATAAAATCTTATTGTTCCCTGTCATTTAGAAGCAATTATTATGGGTGTAGAGCCATGAACTGACTCTGTCAGGTGATGAAGGTTGAGAGAAAAGGGCTTCTTATTCATATGCAAACTTCTGCAATAATGATGCTGACATTTCACTGCATAGGGGATTATAACTACAAAAAATGCCCAAAAATAGTATGAATGTCAAAGGAATCAAAATGAGCAATGTTTATAATAATTAGGCAATAACGAATGCATACCTTATCTATTAATTACTTCTAATTAGTTTTTCCATGCATTATTATTAAATACTCTGTCATTTTCCTCCAACTTGGCCCACTAATGTAGCAACACAGACAATTTCATGGGCACTGCAGTAGAAAAGAGAACAGAATGGGCCAGTGTCTACAAAATAAAAATAATTTTATGGGCAATACATGTCTCTGAAGGTTTGGAACGAGCGCTTGGAGTGTATTGTTCTACCCGTCATAAGCTAAGGTGATGTGTAAGGTGCTTTAACATCAGCTGAAGAAATCTTGCATCTCAAGAGCAGGAAGTGAACTCACACTAATGGAGAGTAAGACTTTGCAGCATGATGGCAATATGGGAAGACTCCAGCACATTAGAATGACAGGTGGTGCTCCAGGTGTCTAACGTGCCAACTGCAGACAGGTTGCCTGCTTCCCAGCTCATGGTCCATCAGGTAGATACATGTGCCAACACACAGACATTGAAAATTATCTACACCGAAGACTCTTCAATTCCCTGGGCTGATTTAATATAGCAGCTTTGTTGTAAATTAAGGCATGCCTTTGTGAGAGAAAGAATTATTGCAAAATCTTTAAGAGGAAGAAAATGGCTTGAAAAACAAAATATACAATCTAATAATATTTAATTTTATGGAATTACTACTTTAGAACACATGACAGACAATGATTTAGATACTGTTTTTCCAATTCTAACATGAAATATATCATATATATACATATATATATACATATTTGATTCTTCAAGACCAAAATCAAGAGAAAGATATTGTACATCACCCCAGAGAAACGCCCTTGCAATATCCCTTAATAGCCACAAGCTTCCCAGAGTTCCAATACATAGCAGACACTGTCCCGTTATCTCTATAATGGATAGATATAATCTATCTCTATAATTTTGTCATTTTAAAAATGATACATAGATGAAATCATATAAATGCAAATCACTGATAGTGAGTTTTCCCCATCAGCATAATTTCTTTGAGATTCATCAAGGTTACTCTGTGTATTTATGAGCTTCAAAATTCCTATTTATCCAAAAGTTAACATCTGTTTTCAGCTCAAAGGAACAAGGTCTTGGTTTCATACAATAAGATGTACAGAGGATCATATGGATTTAGGGAAATTAGTCCTCACATAGAGATCAAGGAAACAGAGGAAATGATCTAGAACAGGGGTGTCAAACTCATTTTCACCAGGGGCCACATCAGCCTCACAGTTGCCTTCAAAGGGCCAAATGTAATTCTAGGACTGTATAAATGTAACTGCTCCTTAACAGTTAAGCAAGAGCTTGGTGCTGCTGCGGGGTAGAAATAAGGTGCTGGGCCAGATAAAACAAAGTAAAGGGCCGGATTTGGCTTGCAGGCCTTGTGTTTGCTGCCTATGGTCTAGAATGATGCAGCTCCCTTTTAGTTGGGTTAAAGATTTTAGTCTTTGTGCTCAGATGGATGAAGACAGTTTAAGTCAGAGAATGTTACAATCAAGTTCACATGTTAGGGTTGCTGATAGTGTGTGGAGAGTGGTATAGAGGAAGAGCAGGGAAATCAAGACTGAGGGAGACAGGGTAGGTGGGTTTCATTTTCCCTGACTGTGATGAAGAGCGTCCAGCAGCATCCTGGTCTTGGTGGAAGACTGTGTGAGTAGTGATGTATGCCATGGTCACGCAATTTTACCATCTGTTAGTCATTTCTGGACTAAAAAAACCACCATCCTCTCTAATTACCATGGTCTCACTGAAGTGCTGGTCACTCGATCAACCTTGATTAACAAGATAAATAAATATTTCAAGATCTCATGTCCTCAAGAATAATATGGTATTTTTCAGTTAGGCCTTATAACAATTAGGAACAATTTCTATTACAAAACAGTAAAAGCTTAAGTGAATAGAAGAATATGTTAGGATAAATTGAGTGGCTAACCTAAACATGTTACTGTTTAACTCAGTTGCTATTTGTTTTGGTTTTGCTTATAATTTCCATGTTGAACTCTTTTGAGAATCATCAAAATCGATGGCACTCTTCCCTGGAAAACACTTACACACCCATGATGTAGTGTGGAATTTCAGCTTGGAGTTAGACCCCTTGCTGTCCATTCATAAACACCCATCAGTGGTCTATGAATACAAGATAAGAATTTCCCTATTTATAAGTAGGAGTTTCTAAGGAGATTTTTTTAGACTGACATGCTCATTAAAAAACATTTGTCATTTTTTCTTATTTCTTCACAAAAATTCACTTTTATTACTATTTTTAAATTTTATTTTTCAACTACAATGTATATCAAACATTGTTTTAGTTTCAGGTGCACATTATAGTGGTTAGATAACCATATACTTTACAAAGTGTACCCACCCATATTTCCAGTACTCGCCTGGAACCACCCAGAGTTATTACAATGTTACTGACTCTAATTTCTATGGTGTACTTAAAACCTAACATCTTTGAAAGATAGGATTGCCCATTCAGAGAAACTGAACAGAGACTTATGAGCCCATCCACACTTTCTTAGTATGCAATACAGGAAGAAGATGGGTGATTCCAATGATAAAATCCAAGCAACACCTACTAAATGGGAGGACATATTCACCAATGATAAGTTTGATAAAGGGTTAATATCCAAAATCTGTAGAGAACTCTTACTAGTCAGCACCAAAATAATCAATGAAAAATTAGCAGAGGGCCTGAATAGACACTCGTCCAAAAGGTCATACAGAAGGCCAATAGACATAAGAAAAGATGCTCAACATCATCAATTGTCAGAGAAATACAAATTAAAACCACAAGGAGGTATCTCCTCACACCTGTCAGAATGGCCATCAATAAATCCACAAGTGACAAGTGTTGGCAAGGATGTGGAGAAAAGGGAACCCTTGTGCAGTGTTGGTAGAAATGCAGATTATTGCAGCCACTATGGAAAATAGTACAGAGTTTCCTCAAAAAATTAAAAATGGGCCTGCTTTATGACCCAGCTATTCCACTTATGGGGATATATTGGAAGAAACCCAAAAACTCAAATGAAAAAATATATGCACCCTTATGTTTATTGCAGCATTATTTATAATAGCCTAGCTGTGGAAGCAACCCAAGCACCCATCAATAGACAAGTGAATAAAGAGCTGAGGTACATATATACAAAGGAATATTACTCAGCCATAAAAATTGAAATCCTATCTTTTGTGACAGCATGGAAGAACCTAGAGGATATTACACTTAGTGAAATACGTCAGTCAGAGAAAGACAAATATTATATGATTTCACTCATATGTGGAATCTAAAGAACAAAAACAAACAGAACTGCAACAGTCTCATAGACACACAGAGAGAACTGGTGGTTGTCAGAGGGGAAGGGGTGTGGGGGACGGCGAAAGATGCAATGAGGCTTGGGGGATGGGTGAAAAAGGTGAAGGGATTGAGAAGTACAGACTGGTAGTTGCAGAATAGTCATGGGAATGTAACATATGGCATAGGAAACATAGTCAATAATATTGTAATAACTATGTATGATGTCAGACGAGTACAAGATTTATTTATCAGGGTAATCAGTAAGGTATATAATGTCCAATCACTGGGTCGCACACCTGAAACTAATATAATACTGTATGTCAACTGCAATGGAAAGATAAAGCATTATTTTAAAAATAAGATGAAATCCAAGCAGCAAAAATGACCAGAAAGTGCTGATTCTCTGTGGCACGAGCTTATCCGGGGCCATGGCACAACTGAGAGCTCGCCAGGGCACATAGTGAGCATATGCAATTCTATTTGTACTTCTAAGCCCACTTACAAAATATTTTCAATATAGAAATTTGTTAATAAATAAAAATGTGCTTTAGTTCCTATATATTTAAATTTTATGATTTTGTACTCCACATCAGTTTTTCTGAAATGATGTGTTTATTGTGAGCTCTATGAGAATAAAGATATAAAGAGAATTATATTTAACACTAAGCTTATTTTTTTGCTTTCAATTGACCCAGAAAAGTGGTTTTTAACAGGGATAGAAGTACAGGAGATGGAAGAATATAGACTCGCAGGGAATCATGATTAATGTCTGGAGACCCTTTTGGTTGTCACAGCTCAGGGCGAGGGGATGCTACAGTCATCTACTGGGTGGAAGCCAGAAATAGTGAAATATTCTATAAAGCACAGGGCAGCCCCCCACAATAAAAAATTACCTATGCAGAAAACCTGATCTAGACTTATTAGCTCTAGCATTACTCTGTAGTTTAATTTATGATTTATATTATCTACGTGGTCAGTAACTGTACTATTAGTCTTAAGATGCCACAACAAAATACCACAGACTGGGTGCCTAAAAGAACAGATATTTATTCTCTCGTAGTTCTGGAAGCTGAAAGTCTATTGTCAAGTTCCAGCATGTTTGGTTTCTGGCAAGAGTTCTCTTCCACATGGCTGCTTTTTAGCTGGACCCTCACATAGCAGAGAAAGGCAGAAGAAGCAGCCCTTTGGTGTCTCTTCTTATAAGAGCCTACCTTCACGATGTTATCTAAACCTAATTACTTCCCAGAGTGCACATCTCCAAATGCCATCACACTGAGGCATAAAGCTTCAACACAAATTTTGAACGAACACTGTTCAACCCACAAAAATTTAAAAAATATTAAAATCTGTAGCAATATGATAAATTCAAGAAAATCTATAATTTAATAATAGGTTGAAAATAATGACTAAATTAAAAATAACGAATACCTACTAAAATGGTGCACTTTAGTTCAAACATAAATAGGACAAATACATAAACCTTAGTAAGACCATGTTATATTTTTAGACCTTGATATAATTAGGTCAGCTTAAGACAACAGAAAAGTTGATTCATTTGTGAAGAATATTATAGAAGTTTGTTAAAATGAAGATCCTGAAAAATAAATATTGTTTGTCAATCCCAAACTTTCTGTATAATTTAAGAGATTTAAAAACAAACCATAAACTTGAGCTTCTCTGTACACATAACTATTGCCATTGTCAAGTTCTGGCTGCCGGGCTGGGGACTTACAGAAGAGGACTCTTCTTTCAAGAATCCAGCTAATGCTTCAAAACCTTTTCTATAAATAACTTGGAATAAGACTGATACTCTTTTCCTGCCACATATGTATTACTGTTTGAGTTTCCTATACCACTAACATTAAAATTTTATAAGCCATCGAACAGGTAAATTGAAAGGGAAAGAGAACTTCTCAAGAAAGTGATTAAATTGTAATTGCATTAGGGAACATAAGAATTTTCAAGATGCTTCTTAAAAATTTCTTCTCTGAACATCTTTCTCAGTTTATAACTTTCTAATTTGAGCTAGCTCAGTTAAAACAGACATGGGGTATGTGGGATGACACGTTCTCTTCTTACACAGAATGGTGTATATCTGCTTCCATAGGAAGCTAATCGCTTCAACTTTGCCTGCATAGCCTCCTAAAAATATTAACCCCATTTTACATTTTCAAAACCTCCCTTTACTCTAAGTTTTCTCCTGCTATGGTCTTACTTGCCCTCAGCTAATCTGCATGCGAGCATTGTCTACATCTCTCGTCTCTATTTCTGTGTTTATACTCCACCTTCAAGTCATTACCACTTGGATTCTGCGCCTTTTCCCAATGGAGTCATTCTAACCAAAACCACCACTGTGTCACACTACACCCCATGGACACTTTCCCTTTTTCAAACTCAGCTACTTTTTCATTTCCTGACGCTCTTAAGCAGACCCTCTGTCACCAGCCTTCCCTGGTCTCTCAGTTACTCCCCCACCTCTTCTATCCTTCGCTACTATCTTTCCAATAAATGTTGAAATTCCAAAAGCTTTGAAATTATAAAGGCTCTAAAGTACTACACACTCTGTATAACCTCAGGAAAATCTCTTGCTTTCATTATCATCTGAATGTGAGATTTCTCAAACACCCACTATCATGTCAATATTCCGAGTAGCAGACACACATTGACTACCATCCATGTCTATTCAAACTCAGACTCAAACTGTAGTAGATGTGATGGCAGTGGCACCCCTGAGTTCCTCAGTGTGCAACCTGCACAGCTACGTGGGTGTGTTGGTACCCTCCCTCTCTGTCGACAGAGTTTCAATCAATTACCAAATACATTTAGTTCTACTTTTGGAGTATTTCTTGCATCTGTCCATTCTTCCAATCCAGTTCCTAGCAAATCCTATAATCATCTTTTTCCTGAACTATGTATCCAGCTCTACCTTTTATGTCCTGCCTCCAGTTCTGCCTCTTCAGTCTCTGTAGCAAAGAGACATTTATAGACATGATTACAACACTTAAACTTTGTAAGGGCCTCCAATCACTTGGCAGATTATGTACAAACTACCCAGCTCTCTCAAGTCCTCCCAATCAGATCCTTCTTCTCTCATTGTCAGTGTTCTTTCTCTTCAGGGTCTGGAGTTGCTGCCTTCCGTGATTTGTCCCAAGGGCGCCATATTCTTTCTCACCTTTGCCTTTGCTGTGTCCCCCATCTGGAAGAGTCGTCCCTTCTCACATCCTTCACTTATGGTTCAGGTCTCAGCTTAAATATCTTTTTATTAGAGGATGGGCCCTGCCTGTCCCCAGTCTCCAAACCAGGCTCAGTAAGCCTGTTCACATTCCTGTGCTTCCCCCATTGTAACATGATTGAGCTGTCCAGTGGTCCCAAGTTTCACTGTCTCCCAGGAAGATAGATGCCTCATTCAACTTGCATGTCTCCAGCATCTAATGAAACCCTTGACGTGTACTTAACAAATTGTGCTGTTTATTAAATATGTTTTCTTGTTTCCTTAGAATCTCAAATATGTGTGAAAAATGCAGAAATAAAAACTCTCAAGATTTTTGGATGCTGTTATTTCCAAGACATTATTCAGATGGTTTAAAATGTTTTCTTCCTAAGAAAAATGACTTCTAGAAAAACAATTTAAAAATTTAAAAAAGCTTGTTTTTTAAAAAAATAACATTTACATTCTGCAAGCTCAAGTCTGCAGTAACATAAGTGTTTTTGCTCATGCAGAGACTCGCGTGACAGCTTTTCTGAGGAAGATAAAGTGGTGTCCTTTTTCATTTTAAAATGGGCCTACCCCTGAAATCTGTGAGATTAACTTTCCCCCAGGGAAGGAAATCTAGATTAATAAGTGAAAAGACTCATCATTTACAAATGCTGTGAATTTTAACATGTTTTCACTTTAGACCGCAGACATCTGACATTACGGTGACACATGTGGCCTCTACCCCAGGTTTGTTCGTTTTGTTTTTCCTGTCCAGGGGGATATGGCTCATAGTCTGACACTTCCTCACTCTTGTTTCCCTCATAAACTGTGCTCAGAATCTATAAACAAACAAATGGAAAATTGCATCCTTGCTGAATATTGGATTTTAAAGGGAATATAATGCACATGCCTTAAAATGTAATAAAACATTTTTCAAATGAGAATAATTTTTTGAATTTAAAATCCTTTGGTAATTATTTCAAGCTTCAGATTTGTGAATGAAGACTGAAGCCCATCACATGTTATTTAAAACAAGTATGTGTGTGTGTGTGTGTGTAATATATATATTTGGATGTTTTATTTGGGTTCTGAGATTATTTTATCTCATAAATTTTGATGAAGGCCTTTCTACATTCCCAGGCTAAGTGGAAGCTTTTAGCTGGACTATCGTGCTGAGAAGACCAGCTAGTACACAGGTGCCCAGCTCTGTGTTCAGGACTGTAGGTACCCAAGGGCACAAGGGCCCTGGCCTTTCTTCCTTCTAAATACAATCTAGCCACTTGGAAAGACAAGAAAGACCTAGATGAATCACTGCAAGCAGTAGAAACCAAAAAAAAAAAAAAAATGGGAGGTGGCCTGGAACTTGGTTGCATTGAGATAACTGTGAATGCTCTAGAAATTCATAAAATGGGGGATGTTTGGGCCTGGGATGACAAGAAAAGGCTTTTTTTTAAAAAGGGGGAGTATCTTCAGTCTTTAATATTTGTCTTGGCTCACCAGGCACAGTGGGAGTGCATTTTCAGACAACTGGTTTGGGGTGAGGTAGTGACTGGAGTGAAGGTAGGGAAGGAAATGACCCCAACCTCAGCTTGGAGCTGGGACATGGAATCACTAAAGGGAACCAGCAATGAGATAGAACTAGAAAATAAAGATGCATGAGGGTGCTGTCTAACACGTTAGTCAAAATGACTTGTGTGTATTTCCACTGGGAAATCCCAATAGTATTTTAAAACAGGCAACTTTCTGTAAAAGTTCTTTAAAATTGGTAAGAAGTAGAAGTACTCAAATCTCTATTATGAAGTCACTTTCCAGAGTGGATTCTGGGACAAAAAATAAACCACTTTTTAAATTAAAAGAATAAAATTAATAATATTTTTTCTCAAAACTATTCAAACATTAATGGATCTAATAAAATTATTAAGTCAATTTAATTAAAACTTACAAAGGAGTAGCAGTATTGAGGTTAATTCTGGAAATAGCATTAGCGTCCCATTCACAGGCCTGGATGCTGATGATTTCTGAGTCTTTTATTATTTTCTTATTGACCCTTAACTGGGTTTTGAGCTAATCCTATTGAGGTAATACCAAAAATTTAAAAGAAGTTCAATATTTCAATAGGGTCATAAATGGGTCACTACTGAAGAACTAATGAGTGTAAGCAACAATATGAAATATACATGTGAGGTGGTAGTTTGTTATGTTTGGAGTTTTGACAACATTTTCCTTGCTCTTTCTTACACAGGAGGCCAGGGGTGACCCTTGCAGTGGCAACTCTTGGATACATGATAGAGTCATTTTGGAAAAATCAGACCCTTGTGGACTATTTTCATATCCTCCAAGGAATTGGAACAACCTGACACAAAATACAAAAGTTGAGAAATCATGTAATGAGATAGGATACAAGGCTCAGCCCCAAATCACTTAGACAAATTTAACCGGCTGGTTGCAAAGTTGAAAAAAGTTAGCTTTCATCTCCATATTCTGCATAGATAGATATTATTAATATCTGCATGGGAAAGACAGAAAACCATATTTAAAGCCACTGATTCTTATAATTTAGGTATTAGGGACTTCCAATTTCTATAAAATCATCATTAATCATTTTATCTAGTCTTATTTTTCTACTGTAAGAAATCTAAACAGGGTGGTGCAATTGTGTAAAAAATAATGCAATAATTAATAAATAATAATACAAAAATAAACTGTTTTGCATACTCAGAACTGTAAAGCTACTTTTGCCCCATGCTGTATATTAGTATCTGTTTCTTAAAACTAACAAATTTATCTATTCACCATGAAACAAAGTCTACATTTCCATTCTTAGAAATAATATATATATATATATATATACACACACACACATAAAAATATAAAGATTTTTTTTGTATTCTCTATGCCTAGAAAAATATTTTGGCATATTAGCTTGTATTTATTTTGTTTAATGTAATCATTGTTGAAGTGGTCTGTAGTGGACCAAATTCAGTGGTCTGAAATTATAGAGCATGCACATTCCATAGTTATAATTATCTAGCTTTGTGAATGTTACATAAATTTAGTTTTGATGCAAATTTTATTTCTATAGTTTTTAAAATATCATGTGAATATATTTTTGTCATCTTCACATAAATTTATTACTCAAATTTTTGTTTTTTAAATATCTAAGACATTTGTTTTTTTCAAATTGAAAAATTTTTATTGTTAAATTAGTTTTGTTTTCAAGAGTTTCTCATGCCTCCAGAGCTATTTTAGCCTTAGCTATGCAGAATATCCTCAAGTCACAGGAACCCAGAACCTCATGGATATTGCTCTTCTACAAACACTCCAATCTAGACAGTGAGTCCTGCCTTACCCATGAATGTCTCTAGAATTTTTCCTTGAAATTTAATCATTTAAGTTGAGTATCTGCTGATATTTAGCATTTTGAATCAAAATACCATGGTATATGATATTATCAATTGATCTGCTGGCTTAGTATTTTATAGTTTCTGGAGAAAATTTTAATTTATTTCAAGAATATCTGTTTAATTTGTTTAAATTCATAATTTAGAACAACAGTAACCTCATGTTTTTTATCTATTCACATTTTCCATTTTATTTGTGGTCAACATGTATATTCTATTATATCTCAAAACTTAATGTTAGTAACTTTATATTTAATAGAACTACTCTGTTCCTTGATCTGCCTTAATTCACAATTATGAGCTACAATCATGTTTGAATTCTAGTTTTATTTCTCTGATTGGAATTCTCCCTTTGCATTTCATTTTCCTATTATTTTAAATCTAAGCTCCTTTTATTGTAAATATTTTTTATTGAGTTTTGTATTATGAAACAATTATGACTGTTTTTCTTTCAGTTTTCTACTGATTGGCACTGCTGTCCCCTGACCCCTATGAGGCCTGATTGCCTGTGTCCTACATGTTGCATATTCAACATTCTGTCTTGTTTGTGATGATCCAGTCTGGACATTCTATCGGTTCTTTGGAGGTCATATGCTTATGTCCTGGCTCCCTTTCCATCCTATGGGGTAGCAGTTTACTTTCCCTCTAGAAACACAGTGTACTTTTATGCAGCCTGCAGGGACGACTGGGTGCTGGAGATGAAGGATCCCCAGTGGAAGGGTCTCCTCTTTACTTAGATCATTTATTTGTCCTCATCTCTGAGTTTGTTAAATGTCCTAGATCAGGTTTACTACCATTTATTGTGCTATGTTTGCAACTGAATGTGTGTGGGTTCTTCATGGATAATATTCCAATAATTTGCGTCCTATCTCAATTCACATGGAGCTATGGTGTCTCAAGTTAGAGGAGAGCAGTCTTCTTATTCACTTTCTTTAATTTTACCCATTTCCCCCCAGTCAGAAGAAAAAAAGATTCACTGTGGACCTTCAGTATGATTATTCTCAAGTCTAGCAGAGTAGGAAGCACTGCTAGGATTCAGTGCAGCTCTGTGACTGAGTGAAGCTGAGGTTAGGGAAAGAGCCAGTTTGCATTATCCGCTCCCCCAAGATGCCCTTTTCCTCTCCTTGCCCATACATAGAAAAGTGTTATTATCAACATGAGATTATGTCCCTTCCCTGGTTCAGCTACTGTAGGTGATACACTTTTTTCTCATTAACCTTATCGTAATTCAGGGACATCCTTCATAAATAGCTCAATGTAGACAAGGAACCATAAACCCTGTCTTAAGGATTAATAATACATACTCTGAAATAAGGAAAGGCTCAGTAAAAGCAAATGGGTCTGTAGAGATAAATTTATGCTTTCAAAATACATTCTTTTATACAATCATATGAAAGCTTTCTTCAATGAGCTTTCATACTTCAGTATTCTTAATATAGTCTAAGATGAAAATTGCTGGTTCAGTAGCTAAGGTGCACAGCCTCATCTAGGTACTATAAACCTAAAGTGTCTTACATGATGATATATGTTATTAACTGGAAGCTAAAAAGAATGGAAACTTGCCAAGATAAGCAGCCCGACAGGATTTTTGCCACAGTTCAGTAGTTAGCAGAAACGCTATTTTTCTGACTTCCTTGCCATTATACACATATGAAAATAATGCAGAATCTGAACAAGTGATCCCCCACAGCACATATTTTAATATGCAAGGGCACAAATCATAAAGTACAAGACACAGGTTATATTAATGGATCAACTTATCAGTATTGTCCACTAATGACAATGAACAGCAATTGCCGATGGGTAAGTTACTTGGGACGCCAATAGGAATAAGCTTTGCAGCATTGTTTATGGTGCCTAAGACATGGGGACAACCTGAGTTTCCTCCAATGGATGATTGGATAGAGAAGATGTGGTACATATACACAGCAGAATACTACTCAGCCATAAGAAAAGATGAAATACTGCCATTTGTGACAACATGGATAGATTTTGAAAATATCATGCTAAGCAAAATAAGTCAGAAGTAAAAAGTCAAGAACCATATGATTTCAATCATCTGGGAGCTATAAAACAGAAAGCAACAAACGAGCAAACAAGGCAAACCAAAAAACCCCTCATAGACACAAACAGTGTGGTGGTTACCAAAAGGAAAAGAAAATGGCGGAGATGAATAGAGTAAAGCGGGTAAATTACATGGTGATGGAAGGGGACTTGACCTTGGGTGGTAAGCACACAATGTAATATACTGATGACATAGAATTGTACCCTTGAAACTTATATAATCTTATTAAGCAATATCACCTCAGTACATTTAATAAAATTTAAAAAAGAATAAACAAATTCCCATTTTGCTCCCCGGGCTGACTTCTGGAAGGCAACAGCTGCAGGCTACCCCTTGGCTCACCACCCAGCCCAGACACAGTGTCCCATGGAAACGCTGAGTAGGGACACTGAAGACTATTCCACGAGAGCCAAAATAATTGCATAAAATGAAGTTCTACATTTAGGACAATGTTTCTAAAATGAATGTTCAGGGTGTCCAACATTTTGGTGTCTCTGGGCCGCAGTGGAAGAAGAAGAGTTGTCTTGAGCCACACACTAAATAAATGGTTACATGTAATCACACACAAACCCCACCCCCTCACATTTCCAGTAAATTTACAGTTTTGTGTTATGTGACATTCATCACCATCCTGGGCTGCATGCAGCCCGTAGGCTGTGGGTTGGACCCCTGTTGGAGACTCTGGGAGATCTCCAATCTCTTCCTTGGCTAATTAATTCAGAGGTGGTGGGTATAAACCATTGCTTGTACTTCATCATTGGATTCTGTGGTTTTACCTGTTTTGTTCACATAATGTTCACTGTTCATCATTTCAGTGGTTGTGCATTTCTAACAACATTGAGGATACTCGGAAACCTGAGTGGAGTGTTAAAATAAGAACTAAGATAAAATGTGACAACACAAATAAAAGTTTCTACTTCTTTTTTCATTAGACTTAGGTCATTAAGTTTAAATACAGTAACAATGTACAATTTAGAGTGTGGGATCTGAACAGAGATGTACTGAGTTCAAATTCCAGCTCTGCTTGTTATTAACGACATCCTCAGCCAGCTCTCCTGTCTGCTCTTAGCTCCTTCCTCTGTAGTACAGAACAATAATCACACCTACTGCACAGGGTTGTTCAGAGCATAAGTGATTCAACGTGACAGTCTCTATGTCTGGTTCATAATAAGCATTCAAATATATCAGATTTTTCCCACTTACCAGGACCCAGTCTAGGCAACATAAATACATTAACAAACAAGAGAGATAGAGTCTTTGTCTCCATGAAATTTAATTCTAGTGCATGAAGAAAAGCATAAATAACTTTAAAAAGTAAACAAAACACTTATGATTGCAAAAAAGGAAGCAAAGCATAATACAAGAAAAAAACATCCTGGAAACCTAGACGTGGGAGAGATGCTCCAAGGGCCCTACCCCAGATGGTGTTATTTGGAAAGACCTCTCTTCAAAGGCAACATGTGCCCGAGAACTGAGTGGCACCTCAGAGTCAGCCCTGTAGGCTCCAGGGGAAGCGGATTCCGGGCAGAGGAAACTGCAGGGCTGCACACTGCACTGCCGCACACCGTATGGAGATGCCCGTGCACCTGGAACAGGGAAGCATCAGTGCACAGCAAAATGGACAAAGGTCAGAATGCCAGACAGTGGCCAGTTGATACCTATACATAATCCATGGCAAGGAGTTCACCGTTCATTGTATGTATGATCAGAAGCCCTGAGAGGTTTCTAAGCTGGAGAATTATATGGTTTGATTAACATTTTCAAAAGGTCATTCTGGATACTGTATGGAGAAGAGACAGACTGCAGGGGCGGCAAGAGTAGAAGCAGGGATCACTTCCAGTCAGGCACCTGGGTGAGAAATAAGAACTAGAGGGATGGCGGTGAGGATGCAGATAGATGGCCTGTGCAGCCAATAGTTGATAGGACATGCTGAGGGATTAGAAGTGGGTGGGTTATGAAAGATGGACCAAGTTTGCGGTCTGAGCAACTCAGTGGATTTTAATGTTACTTCTTAAGATGGGAAAAGCAGAAGAATAAGTTGGGAGACTACTTTCAAGTTACGTATGGAGCATATTGAATGTAATGCACTTACCTGACTTCGAAGGAGAGTTGAGATACCAGGTATGCAGTTGCTTGTACAAGACTAGAAAGTTTAAGACTTCAGAAAAAGTCAGAACTGCAGACACAGATTTGTGAGTCACTGCCTATGATGGACTCAAACCATGACTTTGAGAGAGTGGACTGACAGAGACTGGGAGAGAGACTGGAGGACAGAGGACTCAGGCAGGTTGCAGGAGAGGAAAGAAGCCGGCAAGGGAGATTGGGAAGAAATGGAGAAGGAGGTAAGAAATGCAAACCAAAACCAGTGGGGGGGACCTGCATTCTATGTAGCAGAATGCAAGAGAGGGGGGACATTATTTCAAGAAAGAGATCTGCTGAGTCAAACGTGAGCGAGATGAGGAAGGGGAAGTAACCATTGGACATGACAACATGAAAGCCATTTGAAACGCTGACAGGAGCGGTCTTATTGAAGAAAGCCTGTGCCTCTGGTCATCTCAAAAGTGAAAATGCTATTTTATCAAAAATGAATCACATTAAACATATCCACCTAAATTGCAGCCCCTCATTTTATCTGTATTACATCATTAATTGCTACAAATGTCACAAACATTTCTGGATTTACTCTCATCTAAATGGACCAGAACCGTGCATATGTGTTCCAAATAATACCAAGTGGTATTATTTCTACCATTTAACATAAAAAATATTCTTTAAATAAGAATAGGGTCAAATTTTTTGTTTAAATTTTCTTAAATTCAATTTTGCTAGATTATTTTTAAAAATTTTTATTTATTAATTTTAGACAGAAGATGAGAGAGGGAGAAGGAGAGGGAAACATCAATGTGTGGTTGCCTCTCATGCACCTCCTACTGGGGACCTGGCCTGCAACCCAGGCATGTGCCTGAGTAGGAATTGAACCAGCGACCCTTTGGTTCACAGGCCAGTGCTCAATCCACTGAGTCACACCAGCCAGGGCATAACTTTTTAAAAATAACTTTATTTTATCCTTACCCTCATCTATACTCCCTTTCACACATATCCATGCACTTGACCCACTTTTCAGTTATAATTTTAATTCACGTATTAAAGTATGCTTGTCCTCATTGGTATTGAATTGAATTTATACCACTAATTATATCTCTCAGTGTGGAATACACTCTCATACGTCAGTCCATGTAAAGCTTTATTTTTGTCCCTTCCTGCATCTTAATTTTATTAATCTTTCCACATGGAGAGCAGCTTGAGTATATTTAATCCTAATCTGCTTTTCATGTGCTATATATACTTGCATGTAAACAAATAGTGTTCAGATAAGTAAATAAATGTTAACCTAAAAACTCTTCATAAAAGAAACTAAAAATAGTTATAAATTTATTCATTTACTACCTTCTCTAGACTGAATTTTGTCCTCCATCAAAATTTGTATTTTGAAACCTTAACACCTAATGCGACCATTGGCTTTTAGGAGGTAAAGTTAAATGAAGGCATAACAGTGGGGTCCTAATCCAGTAGGATCACGGCCTCCTAAAAGGAGGAGAGAGAGCGAGCTCCCCTCTATCTCCATGTTCACACACTGAGAAAAAGCCATGGGAGCAAGGCGGCGGCCACCTGAAAGCCAGGAAGAGAGCTCCTACCAGAACCTGACCGCGGCGGCAGCCTGATCTTGGACTTCCAGCCTCTAGAACTGTGAGAAAATAAATTTTTATTGTTTAAGCCACCCATTCTATGCTGTTTTTGTTTTATAAATTTCATATGAATGAATAATCCCATACATAAAGTATCATTACATTTTTATTCCAAATTTGCTTTTGAGATCAATCTATATGAAATATAGACATGTACTACTTTGGACTATTCATAATATCTCAAGATATTTATATACCAGGAATTACTTGTCTGTTCATGTATTGATTGATCTAGACTTTTCCCATTTTCATTATTATAAACAATGATGAAATTAGCATTCTTTAAAGGTCATTTTGAACTTGAGTGAGATTACCATGGGAAAATAACGGGATGTCCAGATTTGACAGGGTCAACATGGTTTATGTCTTCCGTAGATCAGAAATCATTTTCTAGCACCCCTTTTCTTTCCTTATACATGATAAATCATCTACTCAGAGCTCTATTTGGATATATTCCTTGGTGACAGAAGCAACAGATTTTACATTAAACAAAACCCAAGTTTTTAAGTGTTTGAATTTTTCTTCAAAATTGCTATATTAGTTCAGGTTTCCCCTAAAACTTTTTGTGCCACATTTTCTTGAAAATAAAGTTTGTATCTAACTTTATCAAACTTTAGTGACCAGGAGATATAAAGTGTTATTTCAGTTTTCAATATACTTTCTCTCATTATTAATAAGCATATGAAACGATGTTCAAACTTATTGGATATTATGATTTCTTAAGTATAATTTGCCTATTTAGATTTATTGCCAGTGTATCCACTTAGCCATGTTTCTTTACCCATGTCTATTTTAGGAGTTACTGGAACATTTTAATGTATGTCATTGGTCAACCATATAAGAGAAAAATACAGATTCCTGGTTGATCACTTGCTTCTTGTTTCTGTTATTTTTTTCAGTTACAATATATTGAATCTGTAAAGATTTTCATTTTAGATACTTTTACTCAATATCATTATGAAAAAATAAACATCATAAGGGATAAGGCAAAAATGGCGCACATTGTCACTCTCTGCAGGGGATATTCAAGTGTACGTGTAAAACTCAGAGAAATCAACAGGAAGGCTAATGATATAATGTGAATACAAAGAGGCTGCAAAGATTTAAAGTCATATCTAAGGCAATGCACAAAATGTAATTAGAAAACACAAGAGGATATTGTGTGCATAAACATTAGGTTATCATATAGCCAGAAATTACCCTTGGAATATTGACTCCTTAGAAAGTAAGTTGTAAGTCAGTTACTGAAATAAAAAAGAGTAAATAAACACAGACAAACATTGGTATGATACCCATCCTTCCCAAAGCAAACAAACAAAAAAATGAATGTGACTCTGATAGAAACCTATAAGATTTTGGAGGGAATTAGACAATTTTCAAAATTTATAATAGAACAAATCTCTTTGGATTTATAACCAAGTCTGAAAAAATCTGAGGGGACTTATTCTACAATATAGAAGATAATACTGCAAAAGCCAAAAGCCAGCATTTTCACACATACAGATAAGTAGACCAGTATGAAAGAATAGAAGTTTAGGTTGCAAATCAGAGCTGTCTAGAACATACACACCATGAAGCAAAATTGCCAGGCTGGGAAAGGTAGCTCACCATATAAAGAAAACAAAATTTGATTGGTATCCCAGTCTAGCATTGTTAGAAAAACCTCCAGGTAGAATATGTCGAAAGAATAAAAAGGGCAAAACTATGGCACACATCTAAAAAAATACAGAACAATCTTTTAAAGAAATCTTCCCTATCTCAAAGTCAGAAACAAGTTGTAAAACTTTCGAACATAAAGAAATTGGCTGAAAATGTTATTTATCTTGTCACTTCACTGAGAATAAGATTTTGGAGGTATCTCATTTCCCATCAGATTAAGGTAGAAAATTAAGTCTCTTTCTACTGAATGAACTAATGTTCCAGACTTGACCCCGATCTCAGAAGGAATGAGCTCACTGTGGTCATGAAACTCAGCCCAGAAGCATCATTTACACACCGAGCAACTAATTTCTTTATTCCCTGAACCATATGCTCATTTCTTAGCTGAAATAACCTGAGTGGTTGTCAAAGACTGAGATGTGCTAAATTTGTGTATTTTTTTTGTTTTCTCTTAGCTCAAATTAGGAACATATGTTCATCACTTTTGCATATGGATTGTTCAGCATGAAGTTTTTCCTCATTTCAGTCAGAGCAGATCAGTCAGTTATCATTTTAAAATTGACCTGCCAAAAAATAAGACATGCACAACTTACTTTATTAATTGTGTTTCTTTGCAAACTAGCAAATGAACTCAGTTAACTGAGATGTGTCTGCTGGCTCAGTCTGTCATTAGTGCTGCCTTCAGGTAGGAGATGTTGACAGCATCATTAAGCTGTGAGAGCCATATGAAGGAAGGTCAAGTCCCAGGGGTCATGTTTGAAGTAAGGACTGGTGAGGGGATCCTGGACTTTTCAACTCTCAAAGTTTTGTCTTTAACGGGGCCATGGCTGCTAGCAGAATAATTAACATCTGAAGACAGCTCCCAGCGTGGACCATGAAGGTCTGGAGGAGCCGACACAAACTGGGTATTGAACATAGTGTGGAAACAGGTGCTTCTCTTCAGGGCTAGTTACTCATAAGCAATGAAAGTTATTAGAAGCTCTGATGTCATTTAAGGGCATTTAGAAAGGCAGATGGACACCTTGAGGTCTAAAATTGATGCTGTGGGTGGAGTGGTCTTTACAAAGCTGGGACTCAGATGACAAAGGAGTTAGACAGTAGCCATCACTGTCCAGGGGCTGAGAAGAAAAGAAAAAAAAACGTAAGTCAAAGTTATCTGGAATGAACCAAGCACTTGCGTGCTCAGTGTCTCTGTCTCTGTCTTTCTCTTTCTCCCCTTTTCTCCCTCTTCCTCCCTCCCTCCTCTCTCTCTATCTCTCATTTCAGTAGTGCTCACAGAAACCCTGAAACCCTTTGGAATGGTATTTTTATATCTTAATTTAACACCATGCGCCTCGCTACGAGTACTTGCTCTCATTATTACTGCCCTGGGTTATGCATTCTAAGGAAGGAATATTTTCCAAATGTCAAGGCATAATGGGGTTGCCATTTTCCTGCTGTACAAATCAAGTATCTGCCTATGTAGACCTCTATCATATGACTACGGATGTGCTTAAAGGAAGAGGTCCTACCAAAGGGTATGGCGTGGGCCCTGCTGTCCAGACATAACCCAGGGAATTGTTCACTCGCCCAGCCAATACTTACTGAGCATCTACCGTGTGAAGGAAATCGTGCTAGGGCTGGTGACACAACAGGATGAGCATCCTTACTGCCTTCAGGAAGTTTCCATTCCTGTGTCTGGCTATTTCAGCACAACCAGTTCTCCCATGGGTCCCTTTTGATGATCACATCCAATTCAGCAGCCTCCAGTATTTTCAGGATGAGTTGTTTGTCCATGTCAGAAACTGGGATGAAAGGAAACTTTGAGAAGTTCTTGATTTCGTAGAACCTTTACCATTGAGGCATTATGAAAAATTACCTTATCTCTTCACTTTAATACTTCTTGGGTTGTTATCTATTCTTAGGGAAATCTACAAATACAATGGCAAATCTCTATGGAATGCTCACACACTGTTTAAATGAGCTTTTCTCCTCTTTGGAATTAGTAGTGCACTATTCATAAATTTTCTGATAGTTCAGGGATATTTGAAACATACTCAGGACATGGAATATGAATCCTGCTCCAAGGTCTGAACTGAGTCACAAAAATACTAATTAAAAAATAAGTATAACTGTGCTATGCACTTGGAAGAAATGTAAAATAATATTGAATGTAACCTTTATTTGACAACAACTTAAAAACTGGAAAAAGCATTATGCTAAGTAAGAATCCCCCCACCAAAAAAAAAATTAAAGGTAACTGAAACTCACATACAAGGCATCTTGGTGTAACCTGGAGGAGAAGCTGATTTTCTCTCTGCTAAAACAATGTCTATTTAGAGATCTTCTCTCTTCATTTAGTTCATATTTTATGCTTTTGTTGTCAATGTTTATCATTTGCTTAAATAAAAAAATGAATGGGTTAAATGAGTAAATCACAGTGTACCTTTTTTGGCTTCAGATTTATAGAACACATTCATTAAAATAACTAGGTTAATAATTTACAGATAAAGCAAAATTTCCAATTAAAAAACTTAGCAATAAAAATACCTGTATGTTAGTATAAGCACCTAGAGTCCATTTTCTACTCTTTTCAGATTAACTTGGGGTAAATTAATTAATCAGGCGTCTTGCTGAGCAAAGTTCTCTTCTCATTACTCTGTTTGCCCTCTCCTCTCCTATTGTTACTGAAGGACCTTGAGACCTAGACGAGTACTAATTATATTCCACCTTTACCCCTCACTGTTCAAAGCAGTGCCTGATGTTTTGACTCTAAAGCCCATTAACACAGAGCTCATTAAAGCCACACGGAATGATTAAACTCAAAAGAACAAAGATTCCGTGCTCAGGGTTAACGCTGAATAAATAACATGATCTCTGCAAAATAAAAGTTCCAGAGCTAATATCACTATAATAATAATTATTAAAATCTAATGTAAAAGAATAATAATATTATGTCACAAATAAGCAGCATGATCAAATAAGCATACTAAATAATAAATAAGCATTCATTTCTGTGAGATCATGCCAAAAATACAAAAAGCTGGCTTTTAAAATATTGCTGTTAATACCAAGAAGGACAGTGCTAGGAAAGAAAACCACAGGTCAGTCTCTTTTTTAAATGCACATACAAAAATTGTAAAAAATGTTAAAATAATTTACCAAGTTAAAACAAGCAACAAGTAGAATATGCATGATCAACTTGGATTTATCCTAGGGATTCAAGCTTGATTTAACAATTAAAAAATAATCTACACACAGATGCACACACACATGTACACACAGACATCACTCCCCTGTGTCTATAGTCAACTAGTATTTTTAAACCTTTGTATTTGTTAATACAAATAAGGAAAAAACTGTCTGGGTTATCATAGGAATATTTACACAATCTGTTAAGTACCAAAAAACATAAATCACAAAACATTATAATTGGTAAAAATGCCCTGTGTTTAGAAAAACATATACTAAGCAAAATTATGTTTATATACAGGTGTTGGTATGCATATACTTGTTTGCACATATAACCTAATTTTTATATATTCATACACATATACAAATTTACATATGTGTGTACATGTGTTCATAAAGTACATATGATTTTCAAACAGAACTCTGGAACTTCTATATTTAAAGTTCAGGAAAGACAGACACCACGCAGTAGCTTGGCTGCCTTCAAGGAGTCAGGTGTTGGTGAGGGGCTGACCAATGGGGACCTGTGCCATAGTACTCTGGGATGTCAATGTAGGATATTGTCGCCATCCTCACAGAGGTGAATGTCAAGGTGTTTTTCCCTCGTGTTCTAAGTACAACGCTACGACAAAAAGCGGTGTGATTGTCTTATTGTTTTTCCCATGTGAATATATTTTAAGGTTTGATACTGACAAGAAAAACTGATGGGCCAAAAATAAAAGTGCATTGATTATGTCAATAAATACTCAAGTTGTCCTTTGAAGACTAGATTGATCCATCACCTGGTGAATGACAGTAACTATTTAGCCCCATTGTCAACAAAATTAGATGGTGCCATTCATATATTTTTCAATGTTTCAAACTGTGTTGGATAAAGTGACATCCCAATGTTATTTTCACACTCACAACTCTCAGGCAGTGGGTGAGACCCTGTGTGTCTGAGGGTCCGTGCCGTCTGCCGTCTTCTGAACTTCTCCTATCTTTACTCTGGGGCTGCTGATCTTTTATTTTGGGGTTTTGTATATTTCTTAATTTTAAAATATACTCTAAATATTAATTCTTTATATTTATACATCCTGCAAATACTTAGGTTTTTAGCTCATATTTTAGTATTATAGTGACTTTGTCACATGCAAGCATATTTTTATGGTGTCAAATTTACCTTTGTTTCCATTATGGTTTTTGTCACAAAGGAAAATTCTCACATTTGTGATTTGCTTGAAAAGTTATTTTCTATCGAATATTAAAAAATTAAATCTTTTAATTTTTTGTAATACAGTAATAGCTTTGTTATATTTTGTGCTTATCACTTGGGTGTTTTTGGAATTTATTTATTCATTATTGATTGGCAATATCTTTATAATAAATTACTTTCATATATACATATATATAACCTATCAATATTACCTACTGTGTTTCAATGACAAACTTACATATTTCTGTATCAATATCAAAATGTATTAATTACTCTGAGTATGTGATGTGACTTGCTGCTTGGTAAGCCAAGTCCCCTTCTTGTTTACATGTCTTTGATTATTCTTTTTTGGGGGGGGGTCATCAAACCATTTTATTGAGAGTGGAAAGGCTGGGAGGCTAAGATCCGATGTGCTTGGCCTGGCTGGGGTCTCCCCAGCTTCACAGCCGCAAAGAGAAAGAGAGGAGCCCACGACTTCTACTTAAAGGAGTCTCTTTGATTATTCTTGAGGATACTTTTCAGATGAGTTTATAATGAGTTTATCAAGGTGAATAAAAGAACTGAGAATTGTTAACTAAAAATTTGTCTATTTTATATTATAATTATGGCAAGAAGTATACTTAATGATATAATCCAAACATAAAAATTGAGCTAATCATGGACATACACCAGGTGAGAAGAAACCCTTCTTACCCAAACCATTTCAAAGCAGTGACTGACTGCTCACAGGCTCCTATGAGCAATGGTTCTCCAGAGTACAAGTTTTCTTCAGATAGAGAATGGCAGATAAAGGCCTGTGTCATGGAGAATGGCAGATGTGTTGGCAACGGCAAGCAGTGTGGGTGCTGATAAAGCTATGGGTCAGCATTTATTGCCTTCATTCGTAGAATTTATAGGGAATTTAATTACTGCACTCTCTTCTTCTTCGTTTTACACTTTCCTGAATTGGACATTGAGTTTCAGCAATCATTTTTAAGCCTTCTACTGATATCTGTCAAGAAAAATATCTGTCTGTCATAAAAAATAAATCTAGAAAATACCTGAGTCACCCCTATGGCTTATTTTTGATAAACATTTAGTTCCCTTTGACAGCATCATATATTTTAAATAAAGGTGGCATAATTATGTTCTAAGTCTTCCTGGAGACATGTGTGCCCATATAATGAGGACTGGAGAAAAATGCTGCTTTGGGTATATTAGTAACTCAGCCTCAAAAAAGGTATGTGTATTTTTGCTTGTCTAATAATTGAAGATAAATGTCAGGGTTTTTCTCACATATTCTCAGGGAATTAATTAATATGGTGAGAAATGTAAGTATTGTTATTTCTTTATATATATATATATATATATATATATATATATTAAAGATTTTATTTATTTATGTTTAGAGAGAGGGGAAGAGAGGGAGAAAGAGAGGGAGAGAAACATCAGTGTGTGGTTGCCTTTCGCACACCCCTTTGTGGGGACCTGGTTTGCAATCCAGACATGTGCCGTGACTGGAAATCAAACTAGCAACCCTTTGGTTCACAGGCTGTCATTCGGTTGGAATTATTGTTATTTTCTGCTGCAAAAATAAAAACAAAACAAAAGAAAAAACCACCAGCATAAAGACATTTTCTCAGGTGTGATGAGCAGCAGACATGCAGAGCAGACTCAGAGACCGTCAGAGAGGAAGTGTACCTTCTTCTCACTGAGGGACTTTGTCATTATATAGTAGACAACCAGGCATGGAAAGAGTTGGAGTCAGTGAAACAGACAGCGACAAATAAATCGAGCTAGAGAGGGAGACGGGGAGGGAGAGAGAGCTTTTTTGTTTGCTTGTGTATGTTTGACAGTTGGCTGACTTTGGAAGAGCCTCACAGACTCTATGTGAACACGATTTCTTGGTAACCTGAGACCTGGAAAAAGGTGTCCCAGTAGTTGCGCACACGGCCATCCCACTCAGGCACACGGTGCCATGTCCGAAGGCACCCAGGACTTGAGACCTGTTGGCCAAAGCCTTTCCTTGTCCTTGGCTCTCCCTCTACCCTTGACAGTGCAGCCAGAGACCTGCCCTCAGGTTCTGTTTCCTTCACAGAACAAACGCTTAGTGGTGCAACTGGATGGAGGAATTAGGGTCCTGACAGGGGACTTAGGGAGACAGGTTGGGAGTCAGAGGATATAGTAGAGCAGGGAGGCTTGTATAGCACTAGGGGTGAACTATTGTGAGCAAGGAAGAAAGAGACCCACATTCAGGGTTTGAGGTTGAAAGATCCCCGCAGTCTCCCTTCCCTCTCTGTCCTCAGAGCCTCTGGTCCCCAGCATGTCCTTTTCACTAGATGTGTCAGGTGGGCAGCTCAGGTGAGGCTATTGGGGGAGGTGACTCCATCTGGCTGGGACCCTGGATCCAGGGCTCCAGGTCCTGGGCAGCAGGTGCTGCCAGAACAAAGTCTGCTGGGTGGCAGGGATGGGGACAAGCCAAGCCAGGCCAGAGGTATGACACTTAGGGACCAACAGGTTGGAGCTGAGGAGCCAGATCTCTGGGAAGCCATCCCAGGGCCTCCCCAGATGTCCTGAAGGGAACCCTGGATGGAACCCTGTTCTTGTTAGAAGGTGCAACACAGTCCCTCAGTAATGAGAAGCGCCCAGGCTCCTGTAATGCCCACCTGGGTGCGAAGCAGGTGCGAAGCAGAAGAAAGAGGGAGACCTTCCCTACCAGCCCCAAGGCCCAGCATCCAGCAGGCTTCCTCCACCTTCTGTTGTCCTCTACCCTCACCTCTGTTTCCTCTGAGGGCTGAGTTCTCTCTTCCTTCCCTTGCTGAGCATGAAACCATGAAAGACAAAGCCTTCCTTTTCCCCAATGTCACAGGCAGCTTGGGTCAGTGGCAACTCTCAAATCCTGACAGAGGCATCAGGGGAAAAATGCCCCTTCATCATATATGCCACAGAGACATAGATACACACAGTTCAGAATTCTACAAGGTTATCTGGAGAATATAGTAGAGTTCTGTTTATGGTCACTTGGGAGTTTTACAAATACAGTTTGTAAGTATGAATCTCATTTGTATTGTTTGTTTGTTTATTTATTTACTTACTTATTTATATATTCCTCACATAGAACTTTGATAGTCATCAAATTCTTTGACAGAAATTTCCTTAAAAGCCTTGAACCAGTGAGCCTCTCCACCTTTGCTGGAAGGACCTATGTGCATGTTGGGGCTTTCATTGCTCCAGGTGGCAGGTTACAAATCTGCCCTTTCGTGAGCAGAGCCTTGGGGACAGTGAAAGATTAGAGGCTTCTCAAGTCTTTTCTGCACAATATACAGCTCTTCACATGTATTTGGATTTCTAGTTCCCCAGAAATATGTGAGACCTGTTCAGATTCCCTATGGGCATCTCATTCCAGTTTTCCACCTTAAATTATTTGGTCAACGTCTATTTTTCCCCAAGAAAATCACCTCAGACAGCCACAATGTTAAACTATTGCTGATTATTTTTTTAATAAAGATGCAGGGTTTTTAAAAAAATTATTTTTGTATTGTTATTCAGTACAGTTGTCTCCATTTTCCCAACCCCATGTCACCCATCTCTGCTTCCTACCTTCGTACCTACTCCCTTTGACTTTGTCCATGAGTCCTTTATACATGTTCCTTGATGGCCCTTTCCCTATTTTCTTCCATTTTTCTTTTCCCCTCCCCTCTGGTTACTGTCAGTTTGTTCTTTATTTCAATGTGTTTGATTACATTTTCCTTGCTTGTTTTGTTGATTCAGTTCCACTTATAGGTGAGATCATATGGTATTTGTCTTTTACCACCTGGCTTATTTCACTCAGCATAATGCTCTCCAGTTCCATCCATGCTGTTGTGAAGGGTAGGAGCTCCTTCTTTCTTTCTGCTGTGTAGTGTTCCATTGTGTAAATGTACCATAGCATTTCGATCCACTCATTCACTGATGGGTACTTAGGTTGCTTTGAGCACCTGGCTATTGTAAGTTGTGCTGCTATGAACATTGGGGTGCATAGGTTCAAACAACAAGAGCTGGAGATGTTGTGGAGAAAAGGGAACCCTAATGCGCTGTTGGTGGGAATGCAGACTGGTGCAGCCACTATGGAAAACAGTATGGAATTTCCTCAGAAAACTAAAAACGGAACTGCCTTTTGACCTGGCAATTCCACTGCTGAGATAATTGGTTTTTTTTGTTGTTGTTTTTTTAAGCAAGCCAAAGGAAAGGTTATTGTTACTGATTGAACTCTTTCAGGAGTAGGTATATGAGTAGGTGTATTCAGTGAACTGACAGGTCAAATAGTAACGATTCTGGGGAGTGGGATTTGGAGAACTCCATACCTGTTTGCCCCTTAAGTGGTGTACAGAATACAGGTTTCATTGCTATCATGTTTTCTTATCTGTTAGTCTTCAAGGCTATCAAGAAGCTAAGGAGAGGGCAATAAAAATGCAGCTGGGTAAATCATTACAAATATCACTGTTGTTACCATCACTCAACTATCTTCTGCATAAGAAATGCTTTTTAAATTTTTTAAAGATTTCAGTGAATTTACAGGTTTTGAATATGTTAGCTTTGACCATTTTTTGCCAGTGTTCTTGTTGGTTATACAGATTATGGAGTCATTGCCGTTACAAAATGGCTCTCATCAGCTGAGTTTTTAAAATGCAGGCTGCCTTGAATTGCTTTAATACCAGCTTCCTTTTGGATCTCCAGATGAATCCCACACCAGCGGAGGAGTAAGAAAGAATCATCTGCTGTCTCTTTTTACAGTGTTTCCCTTCTGAACAATGGGAGGTGAGGCATCAATGGCTCGCATTTGCAGCGGCACTGTTGCCTTTGAAAAACCTTGAAACTCTGAAAAAACGTACAGCTTAATGCTTTTTGGTCCTGTCAAAATAAAATTCTCTGCAATCATGGCTCCAATATCTGTTTTCTTTTCTCCTTATCTGTGAAAAGAATTTTCTCAAAAGTATTGCAAAGTGTCTGAATTCTGGAGAAAAGAAGCACCTTGCAATATTTTGATAAAACTTACAGAAAGCAGAAATAGCTTTTACAGCTACAGAGGCATGTGTGTGCTCAGAGGAGATTTTTAAAAATAACATTATTCTTTTTAAGGTCAGCAGTTATGGTGCTGAATGGAGGTGACTTTCTGTACCACAAAACATGTGCTTTGTTTAGAAAGGTTTAAGTATCTGTTTTTGATCAAAATTTATTTTTTATCTATTTTGGGTCTGTTTTAATTTTTTACATATAATTTATGACAATTCTTTGTGAGTAAAACTCAAATAAATTATAGGCTATGAAATAGTTCCACACTAGAGTCAACTTAGGGAAAATGTAGTTAATTTTACATTTGTATCTAAAGTTTAAAACCTGGTTTTATTTTAGCCTATCCCCTATATTGACCCAAAGGATGTCAGGGTGTGAGTCTCTCTGTGTGTAACCCTGTCATGTATGCAAGCACACTTTATTTCAGTTTTCCTACCCAAATTTACGGGAAAGGGTGTAGCTCTTTCTAAGCCAAACTGTAGCTCTCCTGGGAACTTACTGTATTTTATCTTTGCTAGGAAGTTCAAAAGCATTAAATATGTTAGTACTTGTTATTTCAACTCAGCGTGCAGTGCTGGATAGAACATCAGGGTTTTTTTTTTTTTTTCATTTACTTATGTGTCTAGGGGCTGTGAGGGGCAGTTTGAAAAGCAGGATCTCAGGTGGGACAACCTTCCAATCACTTACACTGCCAAGTGAGTGGGAGTGAGGGGTCTTGTTGTCCATTTGATTTTTCTTGTTTTTTGTTTTTAAACTTCTTTTGAGAAAAAAGATGAATTGGTGGGGATGGATGCCATGAGGCAAATGAAGACCAGCGGGCATATGGAGAGGAAATGCTTTGGCCAATGGGATGAAGATTTTGAAAGTGAACCTGATCCCACATAGTCCAACTTTTACTGGCTGTGCAGACACACGTGTCCAATTTATCCTGCCTTTTAAAATTGTCTGTATTTTTACTAGGTTATTATTACAATCTTGGTTAAGAGGTAGGCCACAGCATTTTATACTCATCATGCAGTCCTGGAAGCCATGGTGCTAGGAATAGCAGGAGAGCTCAGAATGTTGGCGAGGTCACCTGTTCCTAATGCGGTACCTTTATCCCGTTTGCAGATAGCAGGATTGGCACATTTTCTAGCACAGGAGTAATGCTGGTAACATCTCTCATGCTGAAACGTGTTGTCACTTCTTATCAAATGTTATTTGTCATGCTGCTTATCATGTACGAGGTCCCAACTGTGTTGTTTTGACACTTAATGTGTAACAAAATGCCAGTGTTGCGTCTTTGTTATTCCTACTGAAGAAAATGGATTCTGCATCACACAGATCTTTGTGCCATTTTAACTTAAAAACACTCTATTCTGCATGATTTGTGAGATGAACACTCACCTCTGCATATGAAAATGATAACCTCCTCTTTGACTACAGTTGTAGATCTCAGAGGGGTAAATAGTTGGAAAGTAGCAGTAGAATATTCTGGAAGGAAGCCTTACATTGCCAGGGAAGGAATGAAAATATCTGGTAAGATAGGTGACCTGATAAAGAGAAAGAACACTATGCTCGGTGTTATCACACTAGCTTTTGCCCAAATTAGCAAGTCTCCTGCTTTCTTCCTGGGTCACGGTCTCATTATATGATACTTTGCTATACTCAGGACTAAAGTGCAACCTAAGACACGTTCTTCCCTTTGCCACGCCATCTGCTGCAGGACCTCCCCAGATGCCCATCGTGCCTCTGACCAGTGGTCACTGTGCTAAGTCACAGTCATTGCTGATCATGGCAGTGCCAAATCTACATCTTCACTAGTGACAAAGGTTACTAAAACAAAGGTTAACAGGTTCAGTGGGAAGGGGAGGGAAGGAGTGTAGCTAAAAAAGTGGGAACTATTGATGTTAAGGACAGTCTAGTCTTTGGAAGAATAGTAATTCAGCTCTACAAGAAACAAAAAAAGCATTCAGGAAGGCTGATTTGAACACAAGGAAAATCACTGGTCTTCATGACAGGTTTTTTAAAAGCCTGGAGAGAGTCTATTTGTTTGCATGTCCTCCTTGGACAGTGGTGTAGGGATTGGCTGTGGGAATGGAGGGTATGCTGGGGGGGCAAAAGGGAAGAACTGGGACAACTGTAATGACACAAACAATAAAAATGTTTAACTTTCAAAAACAAAGTCTGGAGTAGACTAGAAGAAAGAACTTTCTAGAAGAAAAAAAGATGCAATGACAGTGTGGGTTCTCCAGAGCCAGCCATGTGGATCCCGTGTTCTAGACCACCAGATCCGGTGCCTCGGCTTGCAGCAAATATCCTATTGCTCATAGCTCTGGTTCCTACTAACCAAATCATGATTCATGTTTAGCTTCTTAAAAGGTACCAGTGCCCCATGCTTTATATACAGTTAGAGAAAATGAATAAAAGACAGGCTTCTGTGTCCAGTGAGCTATCACACCTGAGACCCCCTGGGAAGGTAAACACCACAGATACCTGCCATTCTGCTACCCAGATCCCCTGGGCACAGGCTTCCTTCCAGCAGAAGGCACTGAGGAGTTCCCGGGCTCTCATGGTGACAACACATCTGCAGTGGTGCTTTTGAATCACAGGATGCTCTCGGGTCTCTGATACAAATGTCCTCAAAGTAGAACAAAAATTATTTTATTGTGTCCCAGCTTTCCATCAGGAATTCAAACTCTGGTTTGGTGACTATTTTATTTATGATAATATTCTCTTCAATGAAACAAACTCTTTGCTGTTTTTTGAATCTCAATACAAAAACTTTACTTTTAAAAGATTCTTAATATTCCTACAAAATATGTTCTAAAATATTTCCCCAATTCAGAATACCATAACATGAAAGGACGCCTTGAAATCCAGCCAAACGGATACTGCCGATGTATTTTCCTGCCACTAAGTTACTTTCAGCCAAGCTCTACTTAGCAGACTCTCAATTTTAAAACTCTTGTTTTTGTAACTAAACCCACAGGAGGCAAAATTGAAGCCTGAGTACAGAAACGTACCCTATAACATAAATACCTGCAATATTGTTTGGCCTATTTTGATTCTGAATCTGCTTAAGAAAGAATTATGCGGGTGTCTGGTTCCTGAGACAAATATCCTGGCTGGAAGGGGAACTTGCCCAAGTTAATAGAAATATTCATAACAGAGAGCAATTTTTTAAAAGAACATATTTTAAAGTTATTAAAGGCTACTGTTTCCCTGGAAGCCAATATGATCTGCTATTGTACAGAGTTTATATTTATGGGGCTCTTAAAATACACATTGGCCTTTAAACATTGCATTTAGGTCCAATTTATGGCCTCAACAAGAAAACACTTCCTATGTTGTGGCTGATCCTAGAAACTCTTTAAACCTGCTGTTCAGTACAGGCCATCTACACAAGAGTTTGGACACAATAGATTAGATGATTTAAATAGTGACAATCCATTTTTCTTCTCTCCAAAGCAATGCTCAAACTCTTGTAATTAGAAAATCTAATTGGTATCCAAACATGCAAGCACCCCTCCAACCAGAAGTCTGAGCACAGAGCCGCAGCTTCAGTGTAGTCTACACCAGCGAGGCAGATGGAGACCAGCGAGGCAGATGGAGGCCGCCGGCTGGTCCCCTGAGCAGGTGTCCTCCTCCGAGGCTCCTCCTGAAGCTCTGTCTCCCATCACAGTGGCCCTTATTGAGTCATTACCTGGGCAAGGAACTCATTTCTTCATAATTCCTTCATCCATATTGGTCACAGGGAGATGACAAAATCTCACACCTCGTGGGATGGTCAGAAAGACCACCAGAATAACTCAGGAGCAGCCTTCTCTTAACCCCGGCATTCTCTCCCTGGGCTGTCAGGCCCGTTTGCCTCTGACTGGGCATCCCCTTTTGCTGGACCCACTTCCAGTCTCAGCAGTGGAGCTACCTGCATTTTTAAAAGCCCTTTGGCTTTTTCTGACCCACCTGTCCCCTTCTTCCACTGTGAATGTATGTACGACTAAAAAACTATAGATATTTCAGAGATAGAAATAGTAAGATAGTTGTTTGAAACAAACTACTTTTGAGCTGCCAATCACTTTGAATTTCAGTTTTTCCAAAAACAATACAATAGATTCAAAAGAGCTATTGAAGATTGGAGGGAAGTAGAAATTCAGGACTTTATCAGACAAATTCTGAGGCTGACAAGTCACATGACCTCCTGTGTGCAGGCTGGAGAGCCAGGAAAACTGGTGTGCCCTTCAGTCCAAGCCCGAAGGCCTAAGACCCAGGGACACCCACAGTGTGAGTCCCAATTGATGTTGATCAGCCTGAGAATCAGTGGACTCCTGTTGTAAGTCCTGCTAACCTTTTCATGGAAAACTCTCACAGACACACCCAGAAATGACCAGCTATCTTGGCATCTTTTAACCTTGTACGTTAAAAAAAAATTGGTACATAAAATCAACTATTTAGAGATGCTATTCATTATGCAAATACATAGTTGATTTGAACATTGTACCCATTTCCTAGTGTGCAATACAGTTTCTTAGGAGCATCTGGGCAGCCGCCTACCCATCAGCAGCACTTGGAGTGGAACCGTGGTGACGTTTCTGAATGCCTCCTAACTTTACATGGGAACGATTTTCCCACTCTCCAGGTTCAACGCCTTCTCACCCACCTGCTAGCAGCATTTACTGTTCCCTGATTATCAAAAAGCCAACTTTATGAATTTTGCCCTGTGGTAGCAAAAAAATGGAGAACAATAAGAAGAAATGAATATTTATATACAAGAAGAACGGGGATAACTGCATTATAACATCATTGCAAATATTTTTGCTAAACATTAATCTTTCGCAGGTAATTATAAGCTGTAAAAATGTGAAAAATGTCAGTGCATGCCATAGAATATTGAAAAAGAGTGCACACACATGTAAAGTCATGATTGCCGGGACTTGGCACTAATTTAAGGAAATAGAAGAATGTGTACACAATTATAGGTCCAGGAGGGCCTTTTCCCTTGAACTTCCTAAAGCATAATAATGTGATTTATTTTTCATTTTTCATGCTGCCTAAAAACCTTTTAAAATTTAATCTGTGGGTTTTCAGAAGGTAGATTGCTTGGGCAGTGGATTTGGGTCAGAAATGAGCCCTTCATGCCTCCTGTTTATATTTTATTTCTACCTAGATTGCCATTGACACCCACCTCTTTCCAAAACCACTGAAAATTAATTATCGAGTCCCCAGAATCACAGAGTTGGGTCTCCAGGCTGGGCCTACAATAATACCCTCCAGGGATGCCAGTGTCACTTGAGCTTCCACCATCCCAAGGACAAGTGATTTCTTTTTGATCCTCCTCTCACCTCACTCCTCAAAAAATGCCTTTGGGAATCAGTGCAAACTCTAGTTCAGAGGCCATTGCCCAAATGCCAAAAATCACAATCCCGCTCAACTTCCCAGTCAATGGTTTGGGAATTAAAAGAAACGATACACTATAAAAACAAATCTGAGAGGCAGTTTGTCAAGTGTGGATCTAGTACTCTACTCAGCATTAAAATTCCTTTTTAAGGTCCTCAAAGCACAGTTTTTAAACCTCATTGTGCCCTATATCAATTCCTTTTCACCCACAGCTTATCACTGGTCAGCGTTGGGGGAGTGGGAGGTTCCTGAAGCAGCACTTTTCCACAGGGAGGGGCTCACAGAGTGTCCTTGGACTCACGTGTTGGAAGAGAGTGAGTCAGATGGGTAGATGGAGGTGGGGTTTTTGGAACATGGAGATGCATCTGCCTCATGAGGAGAGTAGGACTCTGGGCACATCTTCAGAGACAAAGCTGACATTACTCAAGGCTTTTACTCACGGTTGTCTATGGTACATGCCTAGATTGACACAAGTGGGTATTTTAAATAAGAAAGCTGCCCACCAGACATCATCCAAGGGATACTTTGTCATAAATGAGCAAATTATTGAGAGGAAAACTGGTGCCTTGCTTGTTGGTTGCTGTTTGCTTGGTCATTCCCAGAAACTCCACACAGTCTTAGCAAACATGCGGTTTAAAGTAAAATGGAGAAAGGACTACGATGACTCTAAAGGTAACACACACCCTTGTCACAGTCATGCCAAAGCCCCAGAGAGGCTACCCAGACCTGAACGCTGTGCTGACTGATGAATCAAAGCTAATAACACAAGTTCCAGCTGGTCCCCACATCCCCCAGCCTTAAAGCCTGCAAATAGTTTATCTTTCCACACCAAAGAGAGAATGCAGACCTCCTCCACACATGAAAGAAAAAAAATAGCATTGCTTCTATTTAAGTATGAAAGCTCACTGGAACCCATAAAAGCGTGTGTGGAGTGTTCTAACATTAAAGCCACTTGAAATGTTTGATAGATGAGAATCTTCTCATATAACTCCCCCTCCATATTATCTACAACTTAATGGATAGAACAAATTTCTACTTTACTGCCTCTGCCTCTGCTCATTCCATTCTTTTTTTTTTTAATACTGTCTGTTCTCTTTCCCTTCTTCTGGCTATTAAAATCCATCTTATCTTCAAGGTCTGTCTCAAATATCACCTCTCCCAGGATTATCAGGTTCTTGTTCTTGTGAAGTCTAAAACAAGCATGGTCACCCTTTCTTCAGTATTTTTCACTTTGCTTTTAGAGAAGGTATTTGGACCCAAGGCTGTCCTCTCTTCCTCTGAAAGTCTGCACATCTTCTGGACTCAGTGTGCACCTTCTCTCTGTATCCCTCACAATGCCTAGACAGGCCCAGTACATGTTGGCAATTGACATAAATGCTTCCTTAATCAATAAAATGAATGGAATGCTCAGGTTTGCTCATTTGCCTTATTTACTCATCACAAAATATTTTTGTGTGTGTGCCGATCCTTGCAGAATAACTTTGCATGCACTTCATCTATTTATTCTGGTCCCTAAGTTTATAGCTTGATTCCTGCTATAACTGTGGTCCTTCTCCTGCATGTCTCTCATCCTGTGGCTTCGCTTCTCCCTGTCATCTCTCAGACCTACTTTCCTGCTGAAGTTAATCAACAGATTAGTGTTCTGATTAGGGAAAAGTCCTCAGAAAGAGGCTGCCAGTTGAATATATAAATCACAGATAAATACATTCTCAACTTTACAGCTCAGAGCAAAATGTGACTCTGGATGGACACCCAAAAGAAAATACCAATACATCTCATTTAGCCACCTCACAGAATACCATGATTATTTCCTTAGACCTCAGAAAACACACATTGCACATTTTAACATATGTCTATTCCAGTCACAAGTCGTCTGTCCTAAAAAAGACAGTGGGACATATTCCAAATCATGATGCATGTGAGTCACGACTGTGTCTGGTCTTTAATAGGAGTATAGGATCCGTGCTGCTGATATGTTCTTTTTGATCACATTCTTGAAGGCAGGATCCCAGCTCGGGGAGGTCAATGTTAGGTCACTGCCACATCTCAGTGAACAGGCCCAGAAAAGCTTCAGCAAGAGCTGTAGTGCCTTCTCTCTCAAGACACAGGTCATAGGAACACAGACAGAAGCAAGCCACTAATGAGCACTGTCAAGACCTGGGGTCAAATAGTTTTAAAATGCCAAATGGGTGAACTCCAATGTGTCTGTAATGTAGACAAAGCACATTGGTATGTCAGCTAGTAAAACAAGCTTAATCACATACACAATAGGGTTAAAAATTCAGATGGTGTAGGGAATGTAAATCGGAATTTACAAATCAACTTAATTTTTTTTTTCCTAGTAAAGAAACAAGTTTGTTCTTCACTGACAAAAACAGATTTTGTTGTTTGGAATTAAAATATTATCAGTAAAATTCATCAACATCTCAAAGGGAAGAGAGAGTTTTTTGTCTGCTATCCTTTTAATCTCTCAATAAAAGCAGCATTTATATTTTTTCTTTGCCATAGTGTCACAAACCAGCGACCTGGGTGGCCCCGCCTTGGCGAACACCTAAGACTCCGCTCCTTATACGGAACAGGCATGAACAGATCTAAACATGGCTCAAGAACAGCTCAGAGCCCCAGAGCCGATAAATCTAAGTGATGAAGAAATAGCCAAACTTTCAGATGCACAGTTCAAAACACTGGTGATCAGGATGCTCACAGAACTGGTTGATTTTAGTCACAAATTAGAGGAACATATGAAGGCTAAACTAATTGAAATGAAGGGAAATACACAGGAAACCAATAGTGATGGAAAGGAAACTGGGAATTAAAGGAGTGGACCAGAAGGAAGGAAAAAATGACCAAACAGAAAAGAATGAAGAAATAAGAATTCAAAAAAAGGAGGAGAGGCTTAGGGACCATCAGGACATCTTTAAACGTTCCAACATCCAAAGTATAGGGGTACCAGAAGGGAAAGAGGAACAGTCACGAGTGGAAACCTTATTTGAACAAATAATAAAGGAGAACTTCCCCAATCTGGCAAATGAAATAGACTTCCAGGAAATCCAGGAAGCTCAGAGAGTCCCAAAGAAGGTGGACCCAAGAAGGAACACACCAAGGCACATCATCATTACATTAGCCAAGATTAAAATGAAGGAGAGAATCCTAGAAGCAGCAAGAGATAAGGGGACAGTCACCTACAAAGGAGTTCCCATCAGACTGTCAGCTGACTTCTCAAAAGAGACCCTACAGGCAGAAAGGGGCTAGAAAGAAGTATTCCAAGTCATGAAATGCAAGGACATACACCCACGATTGCTGTACCCAACAAAGCTTTCATTTAGAATGGAAGGACAGATAAAGTGCTTCTCAGATAAGATCAAATTCAAAGAATTCATCATCACCAAGCCCTTATTATATAAAATGTTAAAGGGACTTACCTAAGAAAAAGAAGATAAAAAAGATGAACAGTGAAAAGACAGCAAACTCACAGTTATTAAGAACCACACCTAAAACAAAGCAAACTAAGAGGACAGCTAGATCAGGAGCAGAGCCATAGAAATGAAGATCACATGGAGGGTTAGCAACAGGGAAGTGGGAGAAGGAGAAAGGGGGAGAAGGTACAGAAAATAAGTAGCATAGACAGTAGGTAGAAAATAGATAGGGGGAGGGCAAGAGTAGTGTGGGAAATGCAGAAGCTAAAGAACTTAAGACACAGGGACATGAACTAAAGTGGGGGAAGGTGGGTGGGAGGGGGTGTGCAGGGTGAAGAGGGATGAAGGGGGGGAAATAGAACAATTGTAATGGCATAATCAATAAAATATATTTAAAAAATAAAATAAATAGACAAAGATCAACAATAACCTCTCTTCGGAGAAGCACTTCTTTAGTGCAACATCCTGCAGGCAGGATAAGAGAAGTTGTGAGATCTTAGATGATCAGTCTGTAAAACCCCAAACATTGTTTGGAGCAGCCCTGCTTAACTGGGGCCAAGGTTATGAAACCCCCAGTTTGTGACATGCATGCCATACCCCATTTCCATGCTTTGTGGGGGTTCCACAGTCTGACGGACTGAATACACAACAGACAATGGCCAAACCATGTATGAAGACAGATCTCTGAGCCTTGATCCATAGCAGCAGACTCAGGAAACCAATCCATTATCTCCATAACCAGCCTAGGAAGCCAGCCTGCTCTCCTTCAGTCAGACCGCTACCCCTAGCCAATGCTTTTGGAAGCTCAATAATAACCCCTGTAGCATTTGGCCCAAAATGGCCAAGATTTGATTAATAACTGGCAACTTTTCTAATTTTTTCCTCATTTCCAATTTAGGACCAATGAGAGGAAGCCAAATGTGCCTCCCTAACCAATCACACAGGACCGCCTGCTTCTATCTAATGCTCCTCCAGGTTTCCCAAGCCAGCAGCCTCCCATCTGGGCAGCCCTGGGCCTTCCCTGGTTTCTACTACATAACATTTCTGCTAAATGAAAGTGATGCTCACTGACTCCCTTGTTATAGCAAGCTTCCTTTGTTGGCTCTCATTAGGCTATCTTTTCTCCCACAGCTCTGTCCTTGGCTGCCCAGGACTCTATGCCTCATTCTGAAGTCTCCACTGAAACCTATTCATTTGTAACCTATGAACATGCCCCTCACTATGTCTGGCCCATTTAAACTTTCCTGTCTTCATGTTAAACTTCTCAGGACATGAATGGGATCCAGACAGACTCATTTGTGGAAATATGAGGTAAGTATTTCTGTAAAGAAATTGCAAAGACCCAGTGCCAGGAACCAAAGAATCAAAGAGCCGACAGTGGATTGATCCTAGTGTGGATGGGCTGATGGGGCATATGACCGCAGGCACCCTCATCTCAGCCCCTTTACCCATACTGGCCAGTTTCTGCTGCCTGGGCCTGAACAGAGCTTGGAAATCATTGATGCCTCCACCTTTTAGGCCATTAATTCATATTTTCTTTTTTCTCACCACTGATGAAGCACAGTGCTCCAAAGATTTAATTAAATGCATCCCAGTAACAGTTATTAGAAATGTACGGGAAAATACTCAACTCTAAAAATTAAAAGAATAAGAAATAGCATTGTTTACATACATAGACAATATTAAAATAAAAATAGCATTGAAAATGAAGTAAAATAAAAATTAACTTATATTTGTTGCAAAACTTTTAATGTAATTGGACAACATGGTCCAGGTCTCGAACATTTTTTCACATTTTTTGGTCCAATAATTTTGATCCTTAAAATAAATCTTTCTAAGAATCTATGTTTGAAAAATGTAAAAGATAAAATAGAGACAGATTTATAGATAGAGAGTAGGCTAACAGCTGTCGGGGGGTTGTTGCTGAGAGGATGGGGAAATTGAGCAAAAAAATTGAAAAAAGAACTCACAGACAAGGAAAACAGCATGGTGATTGCTGGGGAGAGTGGGGTGCAGGGAGGTGGAGGGAGGGGAGGGGGTGTGGGGGATAAGTGGTGATGGATGGAACCTTGACTTGGGGTGGTGAACATACAATACAGTGCACAGATGGTGTGCTGTAGAACTGTGCACCTGAAACCTGTATAATTTTGTTAACTAGTATCAACCAAATAAGTTCAATAAAAAGGAGAAAAGAAAAAGGTAAAAGACATAACAAAGAAGTTGATAGAAGGGGAATTCGTAACAATGATGTTAAAACGAGTATAAGTGGAAAGTAATTTACAGAGCTATTTGCATAGCACACAAAGACAATTCTTTATTAATAATAATACCACCCAAAACAGCTACTGGCTGTCCCATATCAACTCATTTGCTGCTCATGATAATCCCCCAAACAGGTATGATTTCATCCTTGTTTTACATACTAATATAAGTTAAATAACTCAATCAAGAGTAGGTATTAACATGTTTGTTAATATATCTATATTAACTTATATTGATCTATTTTAAACTATGGTTAAAACTAAAAGTTAATGCTAACAAAACAGAATTTCCTAAAAATATTTCCCTCAATTTTAGTTGTAATGAATTCAAACTTGTTCAAGCTTACAACAATTCCACAGTTACTTGATTTCACAATTAATAAAATTTTATTTCTAACAAGGTCTGGTGAGCTGTACAGGGTATGGCAAAAACAGATTTACAGTTGCTCTTATGGAAAACAATACAATAATAAATAAAAATAATACAAGAATGAACTCTGCTTCATGTACTCACCAGCAATTATTGACCCCTACATTATTTTAATAAACTAACAAATGTACTACTTGAACACTTCTCTGTTATTTATATCCAATTTTAGGTATTTTATTATAGATTTTGATAAGGTTAAATCCTTTTGCTTTGTCTAAAATACAAATTTCTCTTGGCATTTTTTCACATCTTATGTGTATCTCATTGAATTTTATAGTTTATAAAATAACTGATACAAAGCAAAGTAGAACCCTTTAGAATATTGATATATTTTATATATATTATGCTTTTCATTAGCAGTCATGCTTTGCAAGAGTTAAACGCTACTCCAAAAGAGCATAAAAAATCAGGTAATAATGCCGTGGGTTATGCTGAACTGTGAGGCCTGGACGTGTCATGGTCCCGGGTTTCTGCAAAATGTAAGAGCTGGTCTGCGCCAGAGAAGTCATATTCCGGGCTGGGAACAGAGAAACAAAAAATGCTCAGCTCAGCATGTCTCTGCTGGCAACTGGTGAAGACCTGCTGTTGTGCCCTAATCACAGATGGAAAGAATGAGAAATAAAATGATGACTCCAGCATCAATGCCTTAGTGAGACACAGTCATCAGGTGTGCCTGGAGACCGGCCAGAACTTCACCCAACCATCCCTGCAGTTACGGCAGTATCGTCACCCTATTTGGTAAGTGTGGCTTGGCAGCGTCCTCACTCTCATTAGGGATTGAGGGCCACCTTAAAAACTCTGTATGATTTTATATAAGTCAGTTTGGTGCTTAGGAAAAATAATGATGCCATCAATTTGATACTGTCTAGTCAATATTAAACACTGTTTTTCTAAAGTGTAGTTTTAATTAAAGACAAGAATATTTCACGGAGTTCTTGGAATTGATTTGCTATTATTAGTTTCTCTAGGAAACCAAATATCACATTCTCAAATTTCAGTATATTTTATGCAATGGGCATTTAAAAATGACATTCTCACTTTAAATATTTATATGCAGTTTCTGTAATCATAAAAAGTCGCTTTAATTACTCTGGACCTGACATTTCTCTTTTCTTGTAGAAGAAATAGAATAAGATAATAAATACTCCTAAGTCCTTATTTGGGGTTTTTCAGATCTGGCTCTGCGAAAGAAAGAAGTGAGAGGGTGGGCAGGAGTGGGGAAGGAAAAAGGAAACAGTAAAAGAAAGAGAGGAAGGAAGGAAATGAATTTGTTTAATACCTGGTAGTTCGAGAATATTTCTAATTATTAATTTTTAATTTGCTCAATGAAAGAGCAGTTGTTTCATATATTTCCTAATTTTTTAGAGATCTAAATTTAATGCATTTGCATAAAATGAGGTGAGACACCCTGGCTAACCTCCCCTTTACTTGTAATATTCCTTAAGGAAACTTTATGTTTAGACTAGAAGACCCCAGGGCAGATGTTATATTAAATAGTGAGAACATACATAGAAGGGCTGATTCATTGTGATATGTTTGTCATAACACCATCATGAGGTTTAAAAGAAACCATACAATAATTTTAAAACATTAATAGTGCCGGAATCTCTTAAGCTTTACACTGTTTAAAATATCCTCAAATTCTCTTTTCAATTTAAACATGCTGATAGTTGGAATTAAATAAAATCCATGGAGAATAGAACATGCTGTTGCCTTTAATGTATTTTAAATGCAGACACCCCAGATGTACCAGTTGCTACTAATGCTTTCCTAAGATCAAACACAGCACTCCAGAGGACAGAAAGAGATGTAAGTCCATAAAGCTACTATGCAAAACTCAAGGATAATTACCCCCCAAAATGGAGATTTGAGACTAGACAGCAGTAAAATACCCAGAAGTTTCCTCTCTTTTGGAGACCTAGCTGATAATTCAGAGTAGTATGTATAGGAGCAATGATTTATGGTCCCTACTTTTAATCTTCTTGCCTACAGAAATAGCTTCTATTTTCTTATTATTTTTGGCTGTCCTAGCATCTATACTTCCTTTTGTCTGGTGACAACATCTAAATTTTTCCTTCCTGACTGCTTTTGTTAGAAATGCCTCAGTTTTACCGTGAATAACAAGCACTCCTTGGTGTGAACAAATGTCTCTACTTTTCATGGGGACTGAAGCAATTCCCTAGATGCAAGACTTTTAGTAATAAACCTAGGCAATTACCAGTCAAATTGGAAAGAACTGGTAACCCCAGTTCCCCAGATCATGTACAATAAGAATATCTACTAAATTGCTCTCCTTATCCCCATCCCCAGGCCCACCTCAGGAGGTAGCATGGCCTCAAATCTGGCCAATCAGAACCACTCTTCTGGAAATTAAATCATGATTGGAAGAGAGAATCAAGTAGGCATAAAGATATTTGAAATTCACCCTGGCTGGTGTAGCTCAGTAGATTGAGTGTGGGCCTACAAACCAAAGAACCACGGTTCGATTCCCAGTCAGGGCACATGCCTGGGTTGCAGGCCAGTTCCCAGCAGGGGACACACAGAGGCAACCATGCAATGATATTTCTCTTCCTCTCTCCTTCCCTTCCCCTCTAAAGATAATAAATAAAATCTTTAAAAAAAAGATATTTGAAAGATATTCTGCACCCTGCAGGGACTTTCCATTGGGTCTCACTTTTCAGAACCCCTCTGGAGTCTGGTCTTTGTTCTAAGGACTGATTATTCAGCCACACTGACTTAATTCCACTAATTTCTCCTTTGCTTGAATTAACCAAAGGGGGACTAGCTCACCTGCATCCAGACAACTCTACCTGGTCTAGGTGATGGCACTGGGAATTGAGGTGGGACAAGTGAGAGGTACTACCTGTGGGATTGACAGGTGTAAGATTAAGTGGAGGCAGCAAAGTTATTTTTCATTTCATGCTTATCCCAGAACAGAAAAGGCTGCATTGGGGCAGCACAGCACACTGTTAAGTTGTTTCCGTTGTATCTTGGGGACAAACACCAAGTGCCTATGGGAGGTGAACTTTAAAGAACTTGGTAGAAAAAATGTTAATGGATTGGAAATATATCCATAAATATACCCAATGGAAATACAGCTTTACTGAGAGAGGAACTTTTCCCTGGGACCAGCAGTCTATAGGATTTTATAATAAGATGACCTTTGAGGCCACAATATTTAATGTTGGAAAATCCCAGGTCTCCACTCCAACTAAAATTGGTATGAATTGAGGCATAAGGGCAGGAGATATATAACCCAGACCACTTTTCCTAATTCTGTTCTAGCTACCCTCTCTTCCCCTTTCCAAGGTGACCTAGGCAAGATGGTAAGGTGGAGGATGCTTTTGTTATAAATGTTTCCCAGTTCGAGATGGTAATTTTCCCTTATTCTTTTTAAGCTTCTGGATGGATTTTTGGTGTGGTTTCAATGATAAGACTCAGACAGAAATCGCTTAGCAAACAATGTAAAACAATTATAAAATATTATAAGATAACCCACTGCTGAATTGTGTGGGTGATAGCAAAAGCCAAAGGATTTTAGAAGAACTAAGAACCAATGTGCATGAGAATATCTGCCATGCCACGAGAATCAAGCAAAGTTATGAATTTCAGTAATGTAAGGGTCTAAAAGATGTGTAGAGCCATTTCCAGACCATGGATTTCTGACACATTGGACTGAATAAAAATGAGACGCATTTATTCATTTGTTATCATGGGAAAGCCTCAGCTAGTGGGTCTTGGGTTTATTTTCATGGCTGCTGTGTTTTTGTTTTTGTTTTGTACCAAAAGCACTCTGTTTGTAGACAGACCAGGAGAAAACACTCTCCAAGTTTCTGGTTCATTGTGTTATCTGGACTGTGTCTCTGAGTAGGCTTTATCTTTCAGTCTCTACACTCTGCTTTTCAAAAGGATGCAGTCAAATCTATCATGCAGTCAAATAAGAATTGCAATACCTATTGGATAGAGTCAGGTTATTATTAAATATTATTATTAAACACTTGTATAATTAACAAACGGTTGCATTATGATGCAAATGTAGTGTAGAAACTGACGCACAGAGGAATTAAAGGATTTGCAGGAGACCCTGGAATGAGAAAGCAGGCCTGGGTCTCAGTCTATCTGAGCCAGAGTCAGGACTTTCCTCTTCCCCGGCCCCCGCCCCCAGGCATGTGATGTTAAATAAGAGCAGGGAAGGGCAAATTCTATTCAGAACTGAGGGCCCTGAGCCTATGTGCCCATAGTGCGTAAGTGTCTGATAACTCAGACAGTTTGCTCAGCAGGAACAGTAGTCTTAAGGAGGATAGAAAGTTTATAGAAACCTTATTCGACTCAAAAATAAAATCAAATTTGTGGCTCTATGCTAAGAGCTGCTCTGTGCTACATGAAGGAATAAGATTCAAAGGTATGTGTAGTTCAGAACAGGGTTAAACCCCATTCAGGTATCTGTAGTTGGCTCCTTCTTACTCTGCAAGTTTGATCTATGTTCCAGAGTTCCATTGGCTTTCAAATGGCTGTGGTAACTTTATTGAAATGTTTGAGTTACAAATGTCTTTGAAGAAGACCATTTATGTCTAAAAAAAGAGACTTAGTAATGCACTATATAACTTCAGTAAGCTGTTGGAAGAATTCTAAAGATCAAAATTATCAAAATTCAGCAGAATGCAATTGTTCTATTGGAAGGATTTCTCCCCACAAAAAACTCCTAGGATGCAGTGCTTCCTCTTCCAGGCTGGTGTTTCAGGAGTGGCCAGGCCTACTTTGGTCTGCTTACATAGAAGAGAGATCCAGACTCAAACCAGGCTGTAGTCCCGGTGTTTGAGGTTAGGAGTGACCATGTCTGGATTCATCCCAGAGCCTATTTCACAAAAGAGTGAGAGGAAAGGTACAGACCTGTGTTTCTCCATCAGACCTAATGAGCTCCCTGGATCCAGACAGCTGGCCATGGTCAACACAGGAAAACTGGTGAATAAGGAGACCTCATAGATCTCAGACTGGCCAAAGTGCAAGGGGAGGGATGTTGGAGTGGCAATTACATCCAATTGGCTGAGGTGCTGTATTGCAAATTTTGTGTGCATTATCTCATTTAGTCATATTGAAATGTCAATGATCATATAGCTTAAGTGTTATAGACAAAATTTTATGATGGCTCCAGGAATCCCACTATACCATGTATAATCTTCTATTTTTGATTGAGTGCAGAAGAGGTGAGGATGATAGAATATAACTGTCATTGAATGGCAGAGCAAAGACATTTTGCAGATATACGTAAAGTCCTGAACTCAGTTGACTTTGAGCTCATTAAAAGGGAGATTATTCTGGGTAGGCTTGGCCTGATCAATGGAAGCCTTCAAATGAGAGTCTAGAAGTAAGAGGCAAGAATCAGCAGCAGATTCTATCTTCCTTGTTCGCCTTAAAGGAGACAACTTCCATTTCATGGAGCGTGTCACTGGTAGGGCAGGGGGTGCGGAGCAGCCTGAAGAAACCAAGGTCTTTAGTCCTACAACTGCAAGGAACTAAATTCCTCCATCCACCATGTTGGCAGCTGAGGGGAAGATCTTGAGCTCAGGTGAGACACCAACCCTGACCCATACTGTGATTGCATTTTTGTGGGACACCTTCCCAATTCCCACTAACTAGGCTTACAGAAATGGTGAGATAATTAATGAGGTTGTTTTAAGTTGCTACATTTTTTGGCAATTTGCTATACCATAACAGAAATCTAACACAGTTGGGATTATTGGCTTCATTTTGTAAATGATAAAACTGAGGCTCAGAGAATTTAAGTTCATTTCCCAAAGTCAAATGGCTATGAAAAAAGAGAACAAAAAACAGTAAGATTGATCCAAGCAATATGACAAGAAAACATTTCAGAAGAATGCAATGTTTTCTATAAGGAGTTTGGAAATCTGAAGGAAATAAATTTTATAAGGAAATGTCTATCTATTTATCTATCTTCTATCTATCTATCTATCTATCTATCTATCTATCTATCTATCTATCTATCTATCGTCTCTTGTTCTTCATATATGCATGTGTATTTACATATATATATACTCAATTGTTAAAAACTCAATCTGAGTGGCTAATTAGTAGCCATGTATAATACCCAGGACTGTCCTCTTTTCTTATTATTCTCTTGATCCATTTCAAGCTTATTTGCTATGTTTGCTTTTTTTGTCCTCATAAAAGCCTCAATTATGAAGCAATATACCTTCTAGTTCCCTTTGGGGTGTGTATGTGTGTGTGTGTGAGAGAGAGAAATCAGTCTCGACATCTAGACCAATTACGGGTGTGAGTTCATCCTGGCTACACTAAGTGGTCAGGACAGCTTATAACAGAGATTTTATTTGTCAGTAGCTACTGATCCTTTGCAGTAGGAAACTATACTGACATATTGGAAACTATACTGACAATTTATCTAACAGTTTCTTTCCAGTCGTTCCTCATGAGAACATTTGTACAAAAAAAGTATTAATATGTAATTTATGGGCAGATGTCTTTATTATTTTACCAAAACAATTTACTTATAGTTTCATAAATTTACTCACAGCCCCCAAAGGATTGAAGTTATTCAAAGGGTCAAAATAATTAAAGGTTTTATTTTCCAAGGCCATACTCACCCTTCCTTAGTAACTAGAACTTCTGGTGATTGAATTTTCAAAATAGGGTATCTTTCTCAATACAGAACTTTCTTGCTTATAAAAGATTCTTGCTTGTATAAAGAGGGAGGACAAATTACCCTAATTCCATTTTCCACAGATAATCTCTATCAATATTTTTAGGCACAATCACACTTATATTTAAGACTATTTAAACATGCTTGCTCTTTCCATCTAATATATAATATCTTGCATCAATGCCAATTAATATAAAAGTATACCTCTATTTAGTTACTTCAATGTATTGATGTTCATCCCCATGTTCAATGATTAAGTAATGTGCAGAATGTGTTGGTACATAAACTGATACCCTCAGGATATACATGCTTTGTTGAAACAAATAATGTTATAGGCATAGAAAGCAGAATGCAAAGGATCAGTAGCTACTGACAAATAAAATTAGGCTGATGCATGATATATTTTGAAACACATAAGGCAGAGCAGTAACACGAAATAAAAATCCACGTACGAGGCATGGAGCTGCTGCTATGCATACATTTTTGTTTTAATGAGAGTGGCCACTGGGTGCCAGACATAAAAGTTGTGCGGGCCTGTAAAATTGAAGTATTATGAGCTGTCCTCAGAGCACCTGTGTGGATTCTGGCAGATTCCAGTTTTAAATTTGTTCTGAATAAGCAGGAATTCAAGCCATTATCTCAACATTGAAACAGGATGAGAAAAACACAAATCAGCCATGAAGACAAAGTACACAAAATGTTCAGCACAGATGGGACACTCAGTCGATGTTGGGTAAAAACAACACAGCTGTTAGAGATTTCTACCTAACAGTACCGTACAAATGGAATAGAAAAGATGCCAACAGCAAATTTTAAAAATTTGATAGAAGTACAATTTGATAGCTGTGACCATAAACAGTCTCAGTATGACCATAATAATGTAATTAAAAAGGCATAAAATATGATCTTATCAAATGTAGTAAAAACTGAAAACACTACTTGGAAACAATTATTGTGATGACATTTAGCTTTGACCTTGTTGACAAAGATTTTAGCAAGACTCTCAGTGGGTTTTTTATTATAATTTCATTTTTCAGAACAACTTATTTTCACAAAAAATTGGGTGGAAACTATAGATATTTCTCATATACCCTGCTCTCACACATGCATAGACTCCTCCATTAAAACATTTCTCACCAGAGTGATAAGTTTGTTACAACTGATGAACCTCCACTGACACATTTTAATCAAAGTTCATAGTTAATATTAAGGTTAGCTCTTATTGTTGTGTATTTCATGGGTTTGGACAAATGTATAATTATAGGTAGCTACCATAATTGTATTACAGAAAGTATTTTCACTGTCTTAAAAAAATCCTCTATGTTCCATTTACTTCTCCTTCTCTCTCCTCTCCATCCTCTGGCAACTACTGATTTTTTTCCTGTTTGTACAGTTTTCTCTTTTCCAGAATGTTGTATAGTTGGAATGCCATACAGTATGTAGCATTTTCAGATTGTCTTCTATCAATAGAATGCATTTAAATTAGCTTGATAGCAAATTTCTTTTTAATGCTGAATAATATTCCATTGTCAGAATGTATCACAGTTTATCCATTCACCCACTAATGGACATTGTCATTACTTCCAAGATTGTGCAATTATGAATAAAGCTATTATAAACATCCAAGTATAGGTTTTTGTGTAGACACAAGTTTTCACTTCCTTTGGGAAAATACCATGAAGGATGATGGCTGAATCATATGATTAGAGTATGTTTAGTTTTGTAGGAAACCTCTGAACTGTCTTCCAAAATACCTACACTGTTTCACACTCCCATCAATGATGGATTGATGATATGATGTGGAGCATCTTTTCATATGCTTGCTCATTTGCTATCTGCATTTCTTTTTTTGTGAGACATTTGTTAAGGTCTTTGGCACACTTTTCATTTGGGTTATCTGTTTTCTCATTGGTGAGTTTTATGTGTTCTACGTGTACTTTGGATCGTAGTGCTTTATTAGATGTATCTTTTGCAAATATTTCCTTCTAGTCTGTGGCTTGTCTTTTCATTCTCTTAACTGAGTATTTCTCTGAGCAGAAGTTTTTAATTTAATGAAGTCCAGTTTATCAATTATTTCTTTCATGGATCATGCCTTGGTGTTATATCTAAAAAATCCTTACCATACCTGAGGTCTTCTAGCTTATGTCCTACATTATTTTCTGAGAGTTTTATAGTTCTATGTTTTACCTTTAAATCTGTGATTCATTTTGAGTTAATTTTTAGGAGGAGTGTAAGGTCTGTGTTTAGATTCATTTTTAAATGTGGATATTAATTTTTCCAGCATGATTTATTGAAAAGGCTATCTTCTCTAGATTGTATTACTTGACTCCTTTGTCAAAAATCAGTCGACTAAATGTATATGGGCCTGTTTCCGGGCTTTCCATTTTATTTTATTAATTTATTTGTCTATTGTTTCACCAATATTATAATTGCTTGATTATTATAGCTTTAGAGTAAATATTGAAGTCAGGTAATCTTAATTCCCAAACTTTGTCCTTGTATTTTAATATTATGTTGTCTATTATGGGTCTGTTGTCTCTCCCTAAATACTTTAGAACCCATTTGTGATGTTCATTTGCTAGGTATTAATTTGTATCACATTATATCTATAGACTAATTTGGGAAGAATTGACATCTTTACAGTATTGAATCTTCCTCTTCATTAATATGGAATACTCCATTTATTTAATTATTTTAATGATATCTCATGCAGTGTTTTTTGGCAAAACATCAAATCACCCATGTGACTTGGCTCCACCACAGCCTAGATTTGGTGCCCTGTGACTACTGGCTTTTCCAAAACCCAAAATTACCTATGAGAGGGAAAAGGTTTCAAACCTTTCCTGAATCAATAAGATTCGGGGAAATATAATGGGCCAGCTGATGGTGATTGGGAGAATTGTATGAGGTCCCAAGATACCTATTTTGAAAGGGGCTTAAGCATCATTGTCCTATGTACAATGTTTCTTGTATCTTTAAAAATGTTTATTTACCTTTAGAGAAGGGGGAAGGGAGGGAGAAAGAGAGGGAGAGAAACATCAATGTGTGAGCCTGCACCGAACTACTTGCCTCACTACTGAACTGCCTGCCTGCACTGTGCTTCTGCCATGTGAGCCAGTCCTTATAAAGAGTTCATGGAATCCTATTTAATCCAATGAGATTGAGGCTTTCCCCATCCAGTTCAAGCTGTGTAGCTGTATCCCCATCAACATCTTCATCAATCCATCAGAGTGTTCATTTCTGACCAGTTAGGACAATGCCTTTTGGACCAATTAAGCTGCAAGATTTTGAACTTTCATTTACATGAGAATTGACCAATTAAAGATGTGAGAGGGAGAGAAAGAAAAACTTCTGTCTATTTAAGCCAGCTCCTATGGCTTGAAGAGCGTACTTTCTCTTTAGGCAAAATACTGAAGACTGTGTTTTCATCGCTGAGCTGAAACAACAGCAGATCTGAGCAGAGCAGAAAAGAACAGACCTTAGCTGTCTAGCCCAATAGGGAACTTATCTTAGGGCTCAGGTCTGCCTCACAACCATGCTGTTTTCACACCCTTACTGTATCACACTTGAGCTGTTCTGAATTGAATAAAATTTTCTTCTTTATTGCACCACATATTGGGTATTCCTGTTGGTATTGAATTGGCACCTATAACCATAGGCTGATAATTAGTATATGAAAAACTTGCATATATTTAATGTAGACAATTTGAAGCATTTGGGCATATGCATAAACCCATGGTACACTTATTATCTTGATTGTGGGGATGATGTCATGGGAGTATGATATATCCAAACCCATCAAATCGGACACATTTTCCAGTTTCATGATTAGTTGGATATCCAGCATCTGCTTTCTAATCCTAAACTCTTCTAAACTTTCCATTTTAGTAGCTCAGACCTTTCTGTATTGACCATTTTCATTCTCATTCTGCTCATTTACCTGTTCAATGGCTTTGAACCCCTGAGGCAGAAGCTGTGTTCAGTCAGGATGACTCCTGCCATTTGTCTCACAAAAGCATTTTAAAATGTCTATTGTGATTTATGTTAATGTCCTTTGTGGTAGTCCTTTGTGATTTTTCTCATCTGTGATGTCTGGTGCTTCCTTCTCTCAAACTACTCATGGGTCACCGGCCATCATCTGAACAAGGAATGAACAAGGTAGACCTGCCGCACTCAGATGTGACTCAAGAGCTAGTGCTGTCATCTCTGAAATTGGTAATAAACAATATGAAGACATTCACCTAAGAAAAACTCAGTAGAATTGTGTGGGGGAAATATTGATGCAACAATATGTGAGAATTCATGACTTAAGGTCTCTAGGACCATTACAGCAATGTCTATAGAATATACTGCCTAATATTTGGCACCAAAGATAATAGTCATTGACTATTAAGGAAGTTAATGGGAAAATAATGGTCTTTCAACTTAAGAACATCAGAATATCATTTTTATTCATAGTGGCAATGTCAAGAGGATCCAGGAAGTTCCGTGAAACTTTAGAGTCGATAATAACTTTGAAAAATCTTCTTGTGAGTAGCAAGCTCAGACACGTGCTTTGTCTGGCTCTCGTGTAATGTACGCCTAGTGCCCATACGATCTGTGAAGGTGTTTCATTCATGCATTCAGCAAATATTTATCAAGGCTCACCAGGAGCTAGATACTGTTCAAAAAGCTTGTACTACAGTGGAAATCTCCTCTAAAAATGCTTACATTCTATGAGGGGGTGGTAAAAATAAAATAATCAAGTAGGTAAACAGGAAAACATCAAATCACAGCTCTCAAGATCAAGCGTTAGCATTGTATTTTTCAGGTTTATATGTTATAGCTACTTATTTATTTTTGAAAACTTTTTAAAAGATGTAAATATCTATTAAGTGTTTTTTAATTTATTTGAACTCAATTGAAGTTTTTTCTGTTTTTATTTTATTTTTAAGTATATTTTATTAATTATGCTATTACAGGTATCCCATTTTTTTTCTCCCCTTTATCACCCCCTGCCTTGCAGTGCCCAACCCTCCAGCATTTTCTCCTTATTTCATGCCCATGGGTCATACATAGAAGTTCTTTGACATCTTCATTTCCTATACTATTCTTAATTTCCCCTTGTCTATTTTGTACCTACCAATTATTGTATTAATTACCAGAAGACTAGTAATCAAAAATTGAACTCCAAAGCAAGCAGCTTATAAATATAAGGGAACAAACATACTTCTCTGTGATTAAAATTTTGTCAACTTTGGTTGATAATCTTGATGTTTCAAGTCAACACTTTCAGTATTTAGAACAGATTTTCAAAATACTAAAACTCACCTTAGAATATAATGGAAAAGTGCTTTACCTTTTTGGTGACAGAATTTAAGGGAAATTCAACATTATAATAAGACTATACATGGATGAATGGATAAAGAAAATGTGATGTACACACACACAAACACCTACACCAGAATGTTATTCAGTCATAAAAGGGAATGAAACTTGCCATATGCAATAACATGGATGAAACTTGAAGGCATTATGGTAAGTGAAATAAGTAAAAAAGAAAATAGAAAGAAAAATTTCATGTGCTCTACCCCCCCTCAATTTTTGAAACAAATTAAACCAAGTTTATAGATACAGAGAGCAGATTAATGGTTGCCATAAGTGAGGGACAGAGCTGGGTGAAATTGATGGAAGAGGGTCAAAAAGTACAAATTCTAGTTATAAAATAAATAAGCTATGGGGATGTAAAGTACAGCATGGTGACTATATATTGTTAAAAACATTGTATTGCATATTAGAAAGTTTCTAAGAGAACAGATCTTAAAAGTTCCCATTAGAAGATAAAAATAAATTGTAATTATGTATGATGACAGAAATTAACTAGACTTATTGAAGTCATCATTTTGAGATATATTCAAAAATTGAATCATTATACTGCACACCTGAAACTACAATGTTACATTTAAATTGTACCTCAATTAAAAGGAGAAAATATTTCTTTTAAGACAAAAAGTCTGTAATAAAAACAGGATTTGGGTGTTTTTAAGTAGAATAAAATAATAATACAATTAATTTATTAATTAACAACAGCAAAAAATCAAGATAGAAAGTAGAGACTCAATGCATTTCATCATGAGAACTGAGATATGCATAGTATCTGTATTTTCTTATCCATATATATTTAATGATTAATTCAGCATTATTACTCTAAAAGCTCTTATATTTGTTTCTCTTTTTACAGTCCCCATTTTCATTATGAAATGCTTCATAAGTAAAATAGTTTACATAAATTATTAGTTGTGCATACACAGCTAATACAATAACATAACAAATATTCTCAGACCGTCCACTCAACCTGCTACATGGAAAATCCTACCTCAGAAGTCCTCTGAGGTCCTTTCCAATCCCATTACCCTTCCTACCTCAGGGAGGGACGAAGATACTTATTGAGTTTTATGTTTCTCACATCATTTTTAATAGTCAGTACATATTAGTCATCTAACATATGTATCTGTATAGCTTTATATAGCAAAACAAAATATGTTGAAGGTTTTTGAACTTTACATGCATATTCTTCCAGAATTTGCTTTACACATTTCATACTACATTTGTGAGATTATTCATGCCAATATGTATAGCCATAACCACTACTCTATAAAATAAGAAGATAAATACAATTTATTTTTCCTAATTTACTAATAATTGGGCCATTGCTTGATTTTGTTTGTTATTGCTTCCCCAATGCCAATATGAATGTGTTGAGCATGTGTCCTTGTGTGGGGGTACAAAGTCCCCTAGGGTATCTATCTACCTAGGCTTGGTTGTAGGCTTTGCTCCTCTTTGGTGTGACAGGATAACACCATACCACTTATAAAGTGGCTGTACTGACAACACTGGTAGTTATGCACAACCACAGTAGGGGCTCCTTACCTTCCCTCCATCATTGGTAGTTACTGGATCATTAATTTTCTCTAGTTATCGGTAATGAGAAGGAATCTTTTCATGAAATGGTTTTACTTTATATTTAAAGAAGTTTAGCATTTATAAACTAATTGTATAACTATTATATAACTATATAATTTAGCATTATAGAACTATTCTCTGAATAAAGGAGTGCGATGACCTGTTGTGCCTGTCCCTCTCATGTGTTTAGTTGTGGAGCATTTTGGGTGAGTTCCTCCAAGGGGGCTTGATTTTTCTACAGATGGATGTGGTTCTGTAATTGTCATTAGGGGTTTCAGTAGAATGCTCTTGTGAGCTTCCCATTGGAAGTATTACTGGGGCTGGTGATGCATAGGAATTGTAGCATTCTATACACCAGGAATAGCATAGAAATTGTTCAAGGTAAAGAATCAACAAAATGAGCTGAATCTGGGAAATCATGGAGGAAGTCAGCCTCAAACCCAGTTGCTAATAAGAAATGCTCCTGGTGCCACTGGTCACAGCCCTGTGAGGTCCCAGAGGTCTCCCACATGGTAGGCAGCCCTCAGGGGGAAAGGTCTTCATTGCTTATCTATTTGGCAGGAACAATGGTGAAGGACAGGTGAACCCTGCTAATCAGTTAAGTCATAAAGATGCAGCCAAGGGAAATAAACTTACACTAAATATTCAAAGCTACTGTTTCTACACAAGAGCAAGTCATTTACTGACTCTTGATCTCAATATTCTTATTTGGTAAATGGATTTTGTATGTCTCTTTCTACTTGAACATTCTAGAATCAAAGGTAAGTTTTCTAAATAGAACTCTGGTATGCTAAAAGGCCAGTGCATCTCCTTTTAGCTACTAATAAATTATTTGAGTTCATAATGGTCTCTGTGATATTTAAACACATACAAAATAGAGAGGTGGGAGGCAGCAGCTGGTAGAAGAGGGAACCCCATCTGCCTTATGGGTTTTAATACTAAAGAGATGTCTTCAAATATAGAGCACATACTAGAATCTAAGAAATACAAAGTAGGCGACTGATAAAAATAGAACTTTTCTTCTGTTTTTCAAGTTAAAGAAAGTGTTATGAGGTAGAGATTTAACATATTTTTATAGTGGAAATTCATCTGCTCCTGACCAGAATGATTATTTTCTAGATATTTAATGAGATTGTGCATTATCAGATTATTTAAATTACATATTGCACTTTGCTAGAAAGAAAATCTATTTGCCTGCCAGTAATATACATTCGTGATATTTGCCAAACAGTTTCTTCTGGACAAATAATAAGAGATTCAGACAGGCAAAATCACATTAAATAATTTGACCACTTAATTGAAATGGATTTATAGCAGATTAGAATCAAGAAGCACATTAGCGTAAACATTAAATATGATACGAGCTCCATTTTACTTAATACTCATTTAAAAAAACATTCAATTGTAGAGATCTCAAAATAACATCAGCTTGGCTGTTTTGGGGATAAGTAGAAATAATGAATGTGCCTGTTCTTATTCTTTCCACAAAATGTATATTAGATTAAATTTCCATTTGACCTACTCTATTAGTAAATGCATACATCTAGAGATATGCCACATGAGAAAGCATTATGTTGGATTATTTTCTGTGAAATGCATACTTGAGGTAAAAAGGACAAGAAAGGAAAGAGTATACCAGTGTTTGTTCGAAGAAGGGGTTGATTGATAAATGTGAAGGCACACCTCCCAAGTCCATGTCCACCACTATTAAAGTCAGGGCAGAGAGGTCACATCAGATTTAATTTTAGACTGTTTTGTTGTCATTGTTGTCATCTTTGTAATTGTATTTTTTATACTCTTTTTAGTTTTCATTAATAACTTTCATTTAATAGTCCTTCACCATGGATGAACATGGATTTATGCACGTGAATGCATGTATAAGTACCCGACTGAGTGATTGTGTGATGTGTGCATGTGTTTATATGGGGTGTATGCATAGAGTTCTGCACATAAGACTGTATATGTGTGGATATGTGTGTTTATCATTTATTTAGATTTTCATCACAAAACCTATGGATTAATGTATTTTTTTAATTTTAAACTCTAAATTCCTTAGTCTGCAGAAATCATACAACCTCAAAAGTGGATGGAGTTTTTATTTACAACCTTATATTATACAACCTTAAGATGGCCCTAGTCAAATGCCATTCATTTGTAAATTTTTATAGTTAGTGGATTACAAATTGATTTTTGCTCAAATGAAGCTATTAAAGATCAAAATCAATTCATTTAATTCTTAAACAATAATTTAGATCCAAATATTTAATTCAACTAGTGCTCAAGACTAGACATAGGAGCTAGAGAGAAGCCACAGTGGGAATCCTTGGTAAACTGGAAAATAAATATTGATGTATCTGATTTTTAAATATATTCTCACAAAATCTCATAGCCATTGGCCCTTTTATACCAGAGATACAGATGTTTGAAAATAATTTATTTAAAAGTCTAGTTTTGAGTAATATAGTCCTATTGGTTTCGCTTCATTGACTTAGAAGAAGCAATGATTTTCTTACCATGTACTCAGTGTCAAGAACTTTATCCTGGGTCCTGGGAAGTTAGAATTCAGGAGACTGCATAGACAGACCCTTGGTGGTTCTGTAGACAAATGCATGTAGAAGGAATAGAAGGATAAAATTAGCACTTTCTCGTTCTTTGTCTAACTAGTTGTGGAAATTGAGGGAAGTCATTATTTCAGTTTTCTCATCCATCCCATGGAGACATTTTTTTCCCAGAATTTGCATTAATCACATGAATATCAATCAACAGTGTGTGTGCATACATGTGTGTATGTTGGGGGTGCAGCAGACTGGAAGTTAAAAGCCTGAATAGGAATGGATCCCAGAGCAGGAGGCCTAAAGAAGAGATGAAAGATGGAAAGCCAAGGATGATAGGCAGTGAGTAGGCAACACAGAGAACCTAGGGGAGAAAGAGGAAGAGGTACTACATATGATGCTACCTACTCCCATCCCCACTCTAGCCACCACAGAGTCTCATTGAAGGTGGTGCTTCAGGTAGTTACTGGGCATTAAAATAGTAGTCAGGCAGTGAACATGTTCCCATCAATTTGTGACCAATTAGTGTATAACAAAATAGAACTGGTTATTGATATATTTTTTACTTGCAGAATAGTAAGAAATTTTAAAATGATGTACTAGTTAAATTAAGCATAGGTAATTGATATAAAAGTAACTTAAGACTAATTAAGGTGAACTTTACTTAGATCACCAATTCCTTCTCATACAAGGAGTCTGAAAATTTCATAATTTCAAGGGGAAGGCAAAATTTCCCCCTCCTTGGTCCTAGAGATAGGCTGAGTTATTCCAACATGCACTGTGGTTCTTCTACTATTTTTTATGATTAAGTAGGCATTACTCCTATTACTCCGGAGATGTTGAGGGCTACAGAAGCCCACTTGAATCCCCTCAATATTTATTTTTTCCCAAGAGTGAAAGCTTTTTTTAGCCATTCTCTTTTCTCCTTGCTTTTCTATATGGTTCCTCACTGATGAAATATTTTATGAGGGTCTATGATATTCACACAGAGTAAGACTGTGCATTTGTAAAAGCAAACAAAATGGGATCTATGCATTCAAGTTGGTCAATCAACTAAGGCAGACAGACCAATAAACAGTTTTTCAGACCATGTGATAAAAAAGACATATGCAGAGGGTGCTATAGTATAATTGGGATATGACACACTCTAAGGTTTGGGTGGATGGGGTCTGTGATCCTTGATATGCCTAAAGGTTGAGGAGAGGTTGTCCCAGTGAAGGGAGAAGGGTGAACAGACAGAGGGAGCAGCCCTTGTTAGGAGTACAGAGCTGCAACTCTCTCTTTCTCTTTTTCTCTCTCTCTTCCTCATCACCACTTTTATGGAAACAACCAGTAATGGGCACACCTTCACACTCAGTTGTGTGATGGGAAACTGCCCCTCTAGAAAAACAGTAATAACCATGACATGCAACCAGATTTGTGAGTTTTCTGATTTCTCCGGGGGATATACTTCCACCATGGCTTATTTCAAGTTGCCAATGCCTTAACAATGGCTTACAAAATTATTTAATATTTAACAACCAGTGCCGTGAGGTTTTTGGCCAAGCTCAGCCCATTACTGTGCCCAGGACAAGAACCTCCCACTCAGAGAAACAACCCTCCATCTCTGGTATGTCTTAGTACTGTCTCTTCAAAACATCTTCAGTGTTTTCTGAATACTATCCTTTCAGGCTTTCAAAGTTCTCAGTGGGCAGGCGATTGAGTAGTGTGAAGGCTGCTGGGAATGATTGCATAGCACACACAGCTGCAGCATCGAGACACACACAGCAAAACCCTCTCCCCTGATTTAACCAGAAGACTGAAGATGTTAATTGGAGCAGTGAAGGGCAAGAGCATCAACATGAAAAGTAGAGACAAGATGGTAAAATGTGAAACAGAGGAAAGTAGATCCTCTGCACATGGTGCTCGCCAAAGTCTGGAGGAAACAGAAGGGGCGGGAGAGAGAAGCAGCCGGAAAACCCTTCCCAGAGAACATGTCTGCTGAGGGGTGTGCAGACAGAATATGAGGCCGGCTTCTAAAGAATTATATGCAGGGGAGTCCAGATTATAAATTTATTTAATTATTTCTTAAAATCATAATTAGTCTAAGTCTTATTCCTGGGAACAAGTTATCTGAACTGAGATTTATACCTGCAAAAAAATTGATGTTAAGTGGGAAGTTTCCAAGATAATTAGGGTCCAAAATTTGAGTAAAAAACCTAATGGTGAGTCCACACATAGGCCTCAAATTCTCACATTTTCAGGGATAAAATGGTGACTGTAGAAAAGGTTTAGATAGAAGAGAACAAACAGTGCCAGGACGGCACTGGGGTTTGGGCTGGGAAGTGTGTGAAATATAACTTGATCTCTCTCTCTCTTTCTTGCTCTCTCTCACTATCCAGTGATGCAGAAAAGCTCATTTAAGGTTTTATGGAAGCTATGAAAACACAGAGACATGATTGAAAAGGCCCAGTTAATGGAGCAGACAGTAAGACAGGGTTCAGAATAAGAGGACGATGGATGACTGGGAATTCAGGGCTGTGCAGAATGGATAGCCTTGCCAAGTGTGAATAAGATCACATTAAAAATAATAGGAGGAGAAAGACACCAAAGACTAGGAAATAGAACAAACTCCAAAGTACCTGGCATATTTTAAGGGCCACCAGTTAATCAGGCCTGAAGCAGAGTTTTGGTAGCAGAAGTTAGGGAAGAAAGACAGAAATAAGAGCTAGAGTTATCTTGCAAATGGTCCTAACACCCTTGACATTTCGTGAACCTGGGGAACATGTGGTGGTTGAAGTGGGTCGCCCTGGCTGCAGCAGGTGGGAAAGATGTGAGTTAGGGGAAGGAAGGAAGAGGGCTGGAGGGTGGGGGTGAAAAGGGAAACTGGAGGAATAATGACAAAATTTGGGGTGGGGTAAGGAACACTTGCAGTGATCTGGTATCAGGGTGAGTGTTGGGTAATGCTGAGAAAAGCAGAAATTACAGATGGAAAAAAAAACATGTGAAGAACTCTCTGGATGTGGAGATGGGGAGTGCAAAGAAACGCTGAGTCAGAAGTGACTTGGAAGAAGGCAAATGCTGGTAATGTGCAGTCCCTGACAGTGAGAGGAAATGATGACAATTGACAGAGGAGGGGCTGGTGGGAGAAGCCAGGTTCAGCTCCAAACACGTGATTGAAGGAGAGGGAGAGGGTCTGATCAGTTAGTCCTTAAGGACGGAGCTGGTCCTCTCTGGGGTCAGGAGCCAGCTGGAACTGTGATGCATGGGACATGGATAAACTGCCCCAAGAGGAAATGAAAAAAGAGTGGAGTGCTGTCTCTACTTCACATTGCAAGTGTTCAGTAAATATTTGTAGAAAGGCTAGATCCATGCAACTATTCCTAAATTCAAAGTCTTTCAATACACTAGGTTTGCATAAGCCTGCACTTGGAACTGTTGGGTTTCCCCCTTCATACAGTTACAATAATAGACAGTATGGGAGCAGTCACACCACTTGCAATTCCCAATATATGATTTTCAAATGATGTCGGTTACTTTTGGTGTCAAGTAACACTTTCCACTCAGGTGTTCTTCAGCCCAGAAGCCCAGGGTTTATCCACTGGCCTGGCTTAGGCCTGACCCCTGCACCGTTCCACCACTTCACACAGCAGTCTGGCTTTGACCTCAGCCATTCCTCTGGGACTTCCCAGTCCTACGCAAGGTCATTTTCCAAAAGATATGAGAAAAAACAGCTAGAAGCCTATTAAAATATATCTGTTTAAACCTCAAAACCAAGATAGAATTTGACAATTGAACTTTATACAAGTAAATGAATCAGCTTTACCTGGTGAAGTTATTAGCTGCAAAGGTTGATTCAACTAAAATCCTTTATCAAAATGGCAATTGGTAGATTGTGATATTTAAGATATACTGGGTGCAGTATGTGACCTTTGATGGAAAGGACTATAGCAGAGACAAAGCCCTGAGAGCTTGAGATTTGCCTTATTTGGCCAAGATTTTGACCTTTCACAGATCTAATTTGAGGATCCTCCCCACCCAGGATGGAGCTCAGCCCATGGTTTGAACTAACCAGGGCCTGTGGTTTGAGGACAGCTTAGCCTGAAGACTATGGGGCCTGAGGACCCTGCAGGCTGTGGGCACCCAAGACCCAGGGAAGGGGGCTCAGAGAAAAGTGGAGACTAAACCATTTGAGTCAAGTGATGCATAGCACCCTCCTACATAGCTTTTTCCACTTAATTATGTGCCTTCCAGATCTTGTATGTGATAGTAAAATGGGCCTCCTAATATTGAAATGAACTAGACAGAATTTCCCACCCATTCATGAGCAATGTGCTGGGTTGGAGAGGAAGGAGCTGCCCCTTTACGCATTTTAACTGGGAGGACTGCCTTAGGTTCACCTGCATAATAAACCCTCATGGGCCAGCAATATCTATTCAGATTACTCGAGTCTAATGCCTCAGCATCAGAGTTCAGTCTTGTAACACCTTGCACCCTCACCATTGCTTATGACCACCCTCAAGACATACCCATTTGCCAATATCCAAGTGCCCTTGGTTTTACTGGTAATGGGTAACCTATTCTCAGCCCAGGCCAGTTGAGAATAGGCCTGAAACATGACATAAAGCGCTATCCAAAAATGTTGTCCCTCAGCATAAAGAAAAAGAACCATTCAAGACTGAGAGTCTCCAACGACACTGCAGCATGCCATTATCTCCCAAAGGAGAAAATAACTGAATTGGTTCCTTGCCCAAGTATTCTTCATGGATTTACCAAATCACCCATTATAAATTAAATCCTGTGGTAACAGCCAATGTTTGATTCACACTGAAATGGAAGGGGTAATCAAACAGCTATGAAATATCTGCTTAGAACAGTTTTTCAGTGTTAAGTTGTATGAGTTCTTGATATCTTTTGGGTGTTCACCCCTTGTTGGGGCTGTTATTTGAAAATATATTCTCCTATTTGGTTGGTGATTTGATTTTAAGGAGTGGGCACACAATGCAATATAAAGAATGTGTGTCTTAGAAATGTACAGTTGAAACCATATATTCTTATTAACCAATGTCACCCCAATAAATTTAATTTAAAATAAAAATAAAAGAGAAAAGTCTAAGGAGATAAATTTTAAATTTTAAATAATTTTAATTTTTAAATAAAAAATTCCCAAATAATTGAAACATCAGAAGACCCGGACTAGAGAATGAAGCTTATGTTCTAAGGGTCTCCAAGGATTGTAAAGGGTCTTTATTTATTTTAAATTATTCAGATAAGACCAGGTCTTTGCATCTACTTCAATTAAAACATCTTACTTAGCTTATTGCTTGTTTTCCTTTGGATTAGTGGCATTTAGCACAGACCATAATTATTATTGGTTTTCTCTTTCATCTTGCTTGATTGTAATATTAATTCTGACCAAACTGTTCTACCAAATTTGCTCACTGAGAATGTCATCAAGTACTAACTTTAGCAGCAACAAAAAACAACACACCCAAAGACAACAGTATTTTCCAAATGCTTCAAAATCCAATTTAAGATTAAAAAATGTTTATTTATTATGATTCCCAGCTGCCAGACTCTCCTGAAATGACTCCTGGGACCACTTGTGCAAACAGAATGCCAAACGTCAGTCCCAGATGGCCAAAGTCCTCATGAAAGGACTTCCAAGTGGAAGATGACCATAAGAAGTATCTTCCAAGTGGACGATGATGGCCAAAAGCATGGTTACTCTTTCCACACAAGTAATACTGAGAAGGAAGTTCAAGGTCTTTCTCAGTCTGATTACAAGATTGCCTTTTGAATTAATTTATGAATACATTTCATCTGTTTTTCCCTATGAAGTTCCTGAAAGCTTCCAGAGCTAGTTTTCAGACCAATATTCAAACAGGAAAACTTGTCTCCTGCTACTTCACGTGCCCATGTTTTCCTCCCCTCACTCACTCCAGTCTCTCTGACACACCTTCAGCCAAGGGTCCCACTCAACTCCAGCACTGGTCCTATTTATAAAAAAGTACAATCTTAATGGGATGGGACCTACTCAACTACAGTAAAATTCACTCAATATTGCCAGTTTCTACCCAAACTTTTGGGAATAATTCAAACCACAATGCTCAATTTGGTAAATTATAACACGACAGAGCTGAAACAGTCAAAGATCCAGAGGATGAAGAAATGGGAGGTTTGGGGGAGGGCAACAAGCCAGGAGGTGGCCGTTGGGGTGAGGTCAAGCCTGGCCGCAGGACTGTGACGTCACTTAGAAGCACCAACATGAGTTCCACCAGCCAGCTTCCACATCGGAAACAACCAAAGGGACAGAGCAGGAAATGGATTTCATGCAATCTCATTCAGAATGGATCTGGGGTTTTAGCCTCACATTTTCTTCACTCACAGATGGGTATAGCTCTTGGCAGTCACTTTTATGGCAGGAAGAGCAATCTTGAATTCCCACAAAATGTATCACTGCAATTCAAGAACAAAACGGAAAAATATGATGCGTGGGGTATTTAAATTTGAATTTGTAAGTTTAGGTTTTCTAGACCTAGATCTATTATCTTTTTATTTTCATCATGTAAGAAGGCTACAGGTTTTGGGGAACCCAATCCTCACTACTGTCTCTAGAGAATAATATTTGTTTAGCTTGGAGGTAAGTTCTCAATTTGAGAAAGATGAAAATTGATCTTAACTGTAATCAATAATGTATATGGCATGGGTATCCAAGCACACTAGGGTGTGTTTGAAATGCGTTAAATGTCACACATATTACGCATACATACTTTGTCTCTCCCTCCATTTCCTTTTCTTTCTCCCCCTACATCCAATATGAGAAGTTGTTTATGTTAGAGATAGAGAGTCTAATATAAATGTGTAAGATTATATAAGTATGTCAGCATAAAATGAGTTATTGTATGATGACTGAAGGTATAATGATAGCCATCTGCAGAATTAGGAAACTGGAGCCAGTTTAAAGTAATTACCTGCAGAGAGCACGACTGGGGCAGTTGAGGTCAGTGGGAATTTCCAGATGGCTGACACATGCACAAATACTTTTTCATTTAGATTTTGATACACGGTTTCAGTTCTATACATTAAATATATGCTTTTTTGACATTAGGACATTTTTTAGAAGGATGGAATTTTTTCTTATATTTTTCCAACTATTATTTTGAATGTCCCTAAGCCATGTGAAAGTCTTAATTGAGTGATGTTTTTTCTCTTAACTTAATTGCCTACCATTTTATGATAACTAAAGGCAGAAGGTTGCCTGGTTTTTAACATGAATGTTCAAATTGCAGGACTTCTCGGTTTCATGATCCCTCTTTCTGCATGCATTGAGTACCTGGAAAATAATCATTGCCGGCCACATCTTTTTGCCTTTTTGTAACATTAGTTTATCAAGATAAATTGTACTTTTTGGCACATCACTTAATACTTGGTATGAAAATTTTATTGAAAAATAGAATCTTCAGCCCTGGCTGGTGTAGCTCAGTGGACTGAGCATGGCCTATGAGGCAGAGAGTCGTTGGTTTAATTCCCAGTCAGGGCACATGTCTGGGTTGCAGGTCAGGTACCCAGTAGGGGGAGCATGAGATGCAACCACACATTGATGTTTCTCTCCCACTCTTTCTCCTTCCCTTCCCCTCTCTCTAAAGCTAATACATAAAATATTTTTTTAAAGTAGAATCTTCATATCTCACACAATGCAGCAGACTCTGAGCCTGAGGCTTCTGCTGAAAAACTCAGTGCTTTTGTGTCAAACACAGTGTACCACCTGCTGGGGGTAGACACGGCATTTACCCTCCCCCATTCTTCCACCACCCATGTGGCCCCTGTTCCTTGTGCAGCCGTGGTCTACATACCCTGCTTCATCTCTTTCAGTTAAATATTTCCTGCTGCTTTCATCTATGGTGAGAGCTCATTTACAGAGATAAAGAGAACTGCGTTCATTCTACTTGGTTGTCTGCCTTCTAAGATAGTTGCACCCTATGTGTTCTTCTCTTTGGGTTCCAATACCAAGCAGAAAGGAGAATTTAGATGAGGAGAGATACAGAGGCTTTTATTCTGCTGGCAAAATAACTATTTCATAATGGGAAGTGGCTGATTCAAGACAAGAAAAGAGTAATTGATTTGGATTCCTAAGTCTGTTGGAAGCAGAAGCAAATACAAGAAGTGAAGAAGGAACCATGCGATTACAAGTAAGGACCCCACCTGAACCTGCAGGCCTTTTGCCAGCCACCAGCAATGGTGGTTGGGTCTGCCGTCCCAGAGGTCCTTCTCTGTCCCCGACACAGCCTCTTATTAACCAAGCCCTGTCTGTAGGGTATATTGTTCTGAGTAGGATGGCCCCTGGCAGTCCCTTCAGGAGCGGGCATCCTTTGCTTTCCCAGCAGGAAACTCCGCTGAAGCCCAGTCGCTACCACAGCCCCTCTGCATGTGAGGGGATTGTGTTCCAGGGCTCATTTTCTAGACAAGTCTTTCCCTTGTGGTTCCACAGAAAAACTGTCCAAGATGTTCCCCAAAGGCAGGAGTCTGGGACCCAGAGAATATGGGCAACCATGAATGTCACACATTGCCTCTTGGAAGTTGAAAACCTATTAATTGATTCAATCTTCTGACTAAGAGCATAACAAGTAACTTGTTTGAATGATTTTCTGAATGTGCTTAACCTTTTTGGGGGTAATAATGCTTAGTAATGCCCCCAGTCAAGTAGGATTTTGTAGAACTGATATGCTGGCTGAGGCAGCACCTTCAAGGGCTCCTATCTAGTAAACACACAGCCAGACACAGACTAGATAAAGAGCCAGGCCGTACCCCTCTCCCCAACTTTGTATTAGAGATCCTGGTTGATTTTAATAACTATCTATTTAATGTAATTTCTGTGTTTATGTTTCAAATTCACCAATGAAGAGTGAGCCTGGGAAACCCTAAGTCTCTACCCTCCACCCCACTAAAACGAACCCCGGGTCTCCTCTCTCTCTCTACGAGTGAACTCGCTGTTTAGCCCTAGATGCACCATGTCACTTCCAAACCTTTTCCTCTCAAAGTTTCCTGATGGCTAAGGCTGAGGGCGTCTTGCAATCATAAAAAGCAGCACAGGGCCGGTCCAGCCACAGCATTAGTTAACCACAGGCAGGAAGCAGCACCTACTGCATTCACAGCAGAGGTCTTTCTAAGCACTGTATTCGCTACTGAGAAGAACCTTGGGAGAAAAGTCTCAGAGTTAAGCACCAGAACTAGACATGTTTCTACTAAATAATTATCTTTTATAATAATTATATTATCTTGAATAATTATCATTTTTCTTATAGCCACTTTGCATTATAAAACCGATTTTATTTACCTCTGTGTTAAAGCTGCTTAGAAGTTCATAATACTATACTTAATCCAACTTTAATAAATCACTTGTATATTAACTTTATATATGGGCTTAATCCTGCTTTTACGTTTCCTATTTTGCATTTTTATTAAAAAAACTTCCTTTAATCTACATCAAGTTTTCTTAAGAACAAATTACTAACGTATTAAAACAGGAAGTGAGAGAGAGAAAACAGAGACTCTTGGAAAGATACTATGAAGCCTGTATCATCACTCATGGACAGTGATACCCGGAGCAATTTCTTTCATCTTGTTTTCCTTCTCCTCCACTCACACTCAACTAGGAAGGGCAATCCAGTGTCCTCCAAAGAGATTTAGACTTCACTTCGCACTCGAGAGGGCCACAAGCTAGGGAAAATTTCCCGGTACCATTTTGGCGGAGGCAGACACGTCACATGGTGGAATATTGGAGAAATTCGAAACTGTCCTATTGGAACTGGCTCTGTGTCCTGTCACAGCACCTGTGTGCAAACCATAGCGTCTGGAAGTTGTTACTATATGAACCGAGTTTGCTGCAATCTTTTGGAAATGAAGTGTGTTAGAAGCTTGCTATGGAAGATCAAACTTTGTTTTCACAATGAGCCAGCTGCTCAGGCATTACTGATAAAATCGTGAAATGGCACAACTCCTATGGAAGGCAACTTGGAAATACATACATCAGAATCATAAGTGGACATATCACTTGCTGTCACAGTCTGATCTGTAAGAATATGTGACCAACGTTCTCACACACATAAAATAACGTATTTCTCACTGAGCATAGTTTGTGATGGTAAAATATGGAAACCAACCTAAGTATTTAAAGAGGAACTAAGTAAACAGATCACACTCATAAAATGCAGCTGTACAAAGAGAACTTCTATAGTATATGCACTTCTGCTTCAGGAGTTTTGAACCATGTGGTGGTATCATCCATACAAAACTGAAATATAAGGTAAGGAGGCAGAGTCCTCCAAAAATAAAAAAGAAGACTTCCTTACATAACAAAACCCCCTACACATTGGCATTTAAAATATGAAACTCAAATATTTCACTCCAAAATATTTGAACCAGAATGAAAAATACTTTTAAAAACGTTTCTAGTTGAACTAATCAAAATGAAATTTGGTGGTTTGCAATTCCAACAAGTCATTCCTATTTCATTTTCTTTTGACTGGATGAAGAATAACTAGCACTTTTCCTCTACCTCAATGTCATTTAAAGTGAAATATCTTTACCAGCTATTGATTTGGGGTAACTTCAAGCCATAGGCTAATTTAAAATATAATATTTTTATCAGTCAGAGGCTTAGAATATTAAATTATGTGAATACTAAAATTTCTGGCATAAGTATTAAAATGGAAATTTTAAGTCTCAAGCATAATTTTGTGATATTTTAAAAATTTGCAATGCCACTAGGAAGAATATAAAAAGAAGACTTGAAGGTAGAGGTGTTACCAGGCATCCTCGATTAAACCTTCTGCCTCAGTATGATTTTTATGTTACAGTGACTGTCAGGCCTACCGCCCCTGTGACCAGGAATTCCCTGTGCCATGAGCCAGCCTGCCTCATTCTCGGATCATTCTAGTAATTAAAAAGCCTTTCTTTTCATTGATCAGTATATGGTCATCTATAATTTTTGTGACTTGGTCTTGATGCCAAAATCCACAAAAATAAATCTGATTTTTCTGAACATTAAAGTCAATTGAATTGTGCACGAGAGAGTTCATCTCAAGAATATATTATTTTTACCATGAATTAGGTTATATACTAATAATATTATTGGACTTCCTTGCTTTTTTTGTATTCTAGCAGTGATTTTCTTGCACTGTATTTTCCGTTAACAAACTTGGTTACATGAGACAATACAGGTAAAATCAGGTAGTCTACGTTATCCAATTTGAATCTATTTAGCATACTGTTTGCTAAGTAATGATACCCTTAAATCTAGAAGAAGTGTGTGCCTCCAGAAACTTGGGGAAGGATAATGTCTATCTTCACACAAGTTTTTGTGTGTTTTTGGTGTGTTTGGAAGAGGTCACTTTAATAGTTAAAATGTTTTACTTCTAGGAGAAATCTAGTGAGGTATTTGAGTGTGTGGTTTACTTCCTACTAGAATCAAGCCCATCTTTCTCTGGCTTGTTTTTTGGTTATTGAGCAACTCACTCACAAGACAATACCATGTAGGGCATTCAAACTGTCAACAGTGAATAGTCCTGGCAATCAAAGCAACTTTACCATTAGGGTAATAATAGCGATGTTTAATTGAATTAGCATCATGCAGACACTTTCCATCAATAATTAGTATGCTGTTGGTCAATAAGATAACTGGATTGTGATCAATAGTACATCACAAAAAAGTAATTGCTTAGCACTTCACTTACTTATTTATTTATTTAAAATCTGAAATGTATTACAATCTTTTATATCCCTGAGGAAGCAAGTCAACATTTTGCCAAAAGAATGAAATTGTACTTGGACATGTTTAGTACTTTGCTCAGGACCAAGAAAAATTCACAGCAAGACTGGGAGTCCAGTTCTCATCTTCTGGAATGCAGTTTGGTGTTCAATAGACAACAGAGTTGCACTTCAACAGTTTAATTGGATTCCTGACTCTATCAGCTACGTCAGGCTTTGGAGGGGCTGAAAAATGCCTTATAGGTAGTGATGAAACCACCACCAAAGAAGGAACCATCCCATGACTTTGACTAGCCAGTGCTTCTATCATCACTTGACAAAATGAGAGTTTTCTTTCCCAGATAACACTCTTGAGAGTGCAATCTAGGCCAAGTCTTTTCAAGCATTCAGTCAACAAGGCTGGTGTTGTCTCTCTCCTCACACCCTCTCATGCTGCAATAGAACTGAAAGCAAAACATATGAAACATACAGCCATGCAATGTGTCTAACTAAAAGAAGTTGGACCCAAGAAGGAACACACCAAGGCACATCATAATTATATTAGCCAAAATTAAAATGAAGGAGAGAATCCTAGAAGCAGCAAAAGCTAAGGGGACAGTCACCTACAAAGGAGTCCCCATCAGACTGTCAGCTGATTTCTCAAAAGAGACCTTACAGGCAAGAAGGGGCTGGAAAGAGGTACTCCAAGTCATGAAATCCAAAGACCTACAACCAAGATTGCTCTATCCAGCAAAACTTTCATTTAGAATGGAAGGACAGATAAGGTGCTTCTCAGATAAGACCAAATTCAAGGAGTTCATCATCACCAAGCCCTTATTATATGAAATGTTAAAGGGACTTATCTAAGAAAAAGAAGTTAAAGAAACATGAACAGTGAAAGGACAACAAACTCACAGTTATTAACAACCACACCTAAAACAAAAGCAAACTAAAAGGACAGCTAGATCAGGAGTGGAAACATAGAAATGAAGATCTCAAGGAGGGTTAGCAACAGGGGAGTGGGAGGAGGAGAAGGGGGGAGAAGGTACAGAAAATAAGTAGCATAGACAGTAGATAGAAAATAGATGGGGGGGCAAGAATAGCATGGGAAATATAGAATCTAAAGGACTTGAGACACATGGTCATAAACTAAAGGAAGGGAAATGGTGGGGATGGGGGGGTAGGGTGGAGGGGAATGAAGGGGGGGAATAGAACAACTGTAACAGCATAATCAATAAAAAATTTTAAAAAAAGAAAAAAATCAGGATTAATTTTTCAAAGTAAAAGTAGAAAATTTTATCAAAACCAATAATAGCTTGGGGGAATTCAAACATGGGAAGATGATGAAAATGACACTGAGTTGAGACATGAAGGATGAGTAGTAGTTTGAAATATGGAAGAGGAACAGCCCAGAAAGGGGGCAGATCCAAAAATAAAACTATTACATCTTAACCTGAAAAAATAAGTCATTCTATTTAATTCTATGTCTTTATTCTAATTCCAAGTCACCAAGTACTCTTCTCATCCATAATAACACCAGTTACCTGTTGATAATACCATCATAATATTTCATATAACTGTGATGCTTTCTTATTCATATATGATATATGTGAAAATTTGGGTAAGTTTACTGTGACCCCCACTTCCCATATTTTTAAAAAAGGACTAGTTTCCCCAAAAGAAGTTCATAAAATTGGTGTGAAGCATCTAAAAAGGTTCCCAGCACATGGAGGGAAAAAATAAAAAAACAGAAGTGTCCATTAATGCCCCATCTTCGGGATCATTTTTGCAATCATCATTATGTATATCATCAATTTCTTTTCTGTTCTCGATGGAGCCTTTAGAGCAAGAATAAACATAATGGACATTCAGTAATGGGATCCCAATATATATTCATCATTGGGCTAATTGTCAAGAACAGAGCCTGAAGAAAATCACCAGAAGCTTCTGGCAGAAGCAGCACTCTCTAATCCATCTAATAAACTCTTTTGTTTCTGGTTGACCCTGTGCCTCCTTCAGTGTGGCACATGGCCTCTTCAGCCCAAGGAGAGCAGTCACAGAATCTTCTGCATCAGACAAAGCTTTAACTATCAGACTCCAAAGGCCTAAAGCAAAACCTGAATTTAGATTGTTAGAGATATGTAACATTTCCATTATTGTGTTAAGCAATGTGAGATTAAATTAAACCTATACCCAAACACAACTTATTTTGGGTACTAGTGGCTCAAGATTAGTACTCCAAAAGAGAGTGAGAGTGAATGCATAGTAAGGGTGCAAAACACTATTTTCTTGGAAGTCTTCTGCACTTGTGCCCATGGTTTTTATGGATGGTCCAGAAGTGAATATTCTGTGAGGGCAGTCGTTGACATTCTCTCTTCCATGTGTTCCACGTATTTTTTAAAATTTACCTGCAACTTACTGCAGGTGGAAAATTTCAAGTTCTTTGTGGGGGATGGGCTAGGACATACTATTATGTCAATTAATCAAATGAGGAGCTAATATCTTCTGGCTACCATTCTGTGCTCACCTCTTGGACCTTCAAACTGTTATCCTGAATGGAATAAATATTGGAACACTAGAGTCAGGTATTTTGTCACACTGATATTTTAGTTCTTCCTCAAAACTCCTAGAAAACCCATGCACCATGAAAATTCTTTCCTGCTGTTTTGGTTTTGACTGTTAACTTCCCCTAGTGTTAGAAAATGAAATTCATTTTTTCCTTTATAAATAGACGCAAATGTCAACAATCTTATCTATTCAGAAATTGGTCACCTGTCAATATGGTATATTGGAGAATGTTTAATCTTTTAATATTTTATGTCTTTGCAACATAGATAAAGTGCAAAAAGCAGAGAACACTTTCATGGTATTAAAGTCTTAAACAAAAAACTGCAAAAATACTACCTAATGGCTGTTCTCAGTATATTGGTTACCCTTAGGAATGCTCCTCTTGATGGAGCTGTTCAATTTACCTTAAAATGATTTGCATTTCTGGCTGGAAAATGTAAGGCCAGAGAAAGCTGTGTGTAGGTGGGGAGTGCTGGGTCAGAAACCAAGATTCTGAGTCAAAAAAGCCATCGCCGGCATTTTGTTAGACAGCCAGTATCCTGCAGAGAAGGCAGAGACTGAGTATTATTCCTCTAAACTCATGACTGCCCAGAAGGGAACCTACTGTGTGCAGCAGCAACAAGGAAAGAGTAGACAGGTTTTTGAAGAATTTCGAAGCTGACGAGTGAGGGCTGCCATGATACACTTGGTGACAACTCTGGGGATCAGAGGGAAGTATTATTCTCCTTGTTCTTTTTAAAACTTTACTGAATTTGTTGGGGTGATGCTGGTTAATAAAATTACACAGGTTTCAAGTGTGTAACTCTATAATACATTACCTGTATATTGTATTGTATGTTCACCATCCAAAGTCAAGTCTCCTTTTTTCACTGTTTATTCCCCTTTTATCCTCTCTTACCTCCCCAATTCTCCTTACCCTCTGGTACTCACTGTACTGTTGTTTATGTCTATTTCTTCTTAATTTGCTTCACCCTTTCTCCCCAACCCCCTCCGCTTTGAGAGCTGTCAATCTATTCTCTAAATCTTTTAGTCTGTGTGTATTTTGTTAGTTTATTTTTTTTGTTTTTTTAAAAATATTTTTATTGATTATGCTGTTACAGTTGTTCTATTCCCCCTTTCATTCCCCTCCACCCTACCCCCCAATCCCCACCATTACCCCCCCCTTTAGTTTATGACCATGTGTCTCAAGTCCTTTAGATTCTATATTTCCCATGCTATTCTTGCCCCCCCCATCTATTTTCTATCTACTGTCTATGCTACTTATTTTCTGTACCTTCTCCCCCCTTCTCCTCCTCCCACTCCCCTGTTGCTAACCCTCCTTGAGATCTTCATTTCTATGTTTCCACTCCTGATCTAGCTGTCCTTTTAGTTTGCTTTTGTTTTAGGTGTGGTTGTTAATAACTGTGAGTTTGTTGTCCTTTCACTGTTCATGTTTCTTTAACTTCTTTTGCTTAGATAAGTCCCTTTAACATTTCATATAATAAGGGCTTGGTGATGATGAACTCCTTGAATTTGGTCTTATCTGAGAAGCACTTTATCTGTCCTTCCATTCTAAATGAAAACTTTGCTGGATAGAGCAATCTTGGTTGTAGATCTTTGGATTTCATGACTTGGAATACCTCTTTCCAGCCCCTTCTTGCCTGTAAGGTCTCTTTTGAGAAATCCGCTGACAGTCTGATGGGGACTCCTTTGTAGGTGACTGTCCCCTTAGCTCTTGCTGCTTCCAGGATTCTCTCCTTCATTTTAATTTTGGCTAATGTAATTATGATGTGCCTTGGTGTGTTCCTTCTTGGGTCCAACTTCTTTGGGACTCTCTGAGCTTCCTGAATTTCCTGGAAGTCTATTTCCTTTGCCAGATTGGGGAAATTCTCCTTTATTATTTGTTCAAATAAGTTTTCCACTGGTGGCTGTGCCTTTCCCCCTTCTGGTACCCCTATAATTCGGATGTTGGAGTGTTTAAAGATGTCCTGGAGGTTCCTAAGATCCTCCTCATTTCTTTGAATTCTTGCTTCTTGACTCTTTTCTGTTTCGCCATTATTTGCTTTCTTCTGGTCCACTCCATTGATATGAGTCCCAGTTTCCTTTTCATTGCTGTTGATGTCCTGTGCAATTCCATTCGTTTCAATTAGTTTCACCTTCATATATTTGTCTAATTTGTGACTATAATCAACCAGTTCTGTGAGGATCCTGATGACCAGTGTTTTAAACTGTGCGTCTGAGAGTTTTGCTATTTCTTCATCGCTTAGATCTATAGGCTCTGGAGCTTTGAGATCTTCTTGAGCCATTTTTTGGTCTGTTCTCGCCCTTTAAGTGTGAGGAGCTGCGCCTTGGACTTCCAGGTCGCTGTATGTGGGGGCGTGGTCAGAGCGGGGAAATGGTGGCCTCCTCTGCTGTTTCTCACAGCTGGGTGAGGAGCAGCACCTAAGGTGGTTCACCTGGGCCGGGTCACTCAGAGTCGCTGGGTTATGACGCTGTATGTGGAGGTGGGGTCAGAGCAGGGAAATGGCGGTGCCCTCCACTGCCGCTTGCCGCGGGGACCCACCGGGCCCGGTCCAACCGCCCACTCCCTCGCCTGTCCACCCGTGCACAAATGCGCGACCACAGTCAACACGCAGCCCTGCTGCCTTCCCCCGCGGTCGCTCGCCTGGTCGCTCGCTGTCGCTCACTAGGTCCAACCCCGCGCCAGGATTCCGCGGGTCTGGATTCCGTGCGCCTGAGTCCGTCTGACCGAGTCCTCCTGTGCCACCCTGCTTCACCAGCTGCTGGTTTCGCCCCTTACCGGTCAGGCTGAAGAATTTGTTGTTAACGGACTTCCGAAAAGTTCAATTTTCCGTGTTCTGGCTGTGTTTTCTGTTGCTAATATTTAGTTGTCTCTAAACTTGGTTGTGTGAGAAGGCACGGCACATCCACCTATGCCTCCATCTTGGCGGAAGTCCTGTTAGTTTATTTTGTACATTACATTCTACTTAAGTGAAATGATATGGCATATGTTTTGCACTGACTGGCTTATTTAACTTAGCATAATACTCTTGGACAACAGAAGCAGGGCAGAGACAAACATTCCATCTGTGCCTTAAGAACCAGTCACTTGGGTCTGCTTTAGGTGTCTGCCTTTATGCCAATCACCCTCATTTATCACAATCTAGAAAGTGTTCTATATTGGGAGATGTTTCCATTGCTAAAGGGTCTCATTGAGAGACTGTCACCTTATCAGAAGAATCTGGGTTCTAGACCCGCATTGGCAAGAAAAAAAAAAAACACAGAGATCACACCGATGCTCAAGGGATGTACTGCAGATACAGTGATGCTGAAAGAGAAATTTCACAGGCCACTTCAGGTGAAGCCACCCAATGAATGTACTTTATGTATGTTTCTGTGGGAAAGCAGAAGCTCTCCCCCAGTGATCAAGCATGGTGGGAGTATCTCAACTTAACAAAATTTCAAGACGAGAGAAAGCACAGTGACAAATCAGCCACTTATAAAAGGATGAGAGCTGGCATTATTATAATTTTCTCAGAACAGTCTTTGTAACGAATACATTCATTCAGTACTTTAAAAACTGTAAATGCATGGGTTGTTTGGTGAATGAAAAATTAGAATGGAGGGAAGTGACTTTCTTATATGTTCATTAACCCAGGAAAAATAACCAGCATTTATCTGTCCAGATAACCAGTGCAAATTTTCTAGTCAAATCCTCATTTCTCTGAGCTAGGCAAATCTTAGAGGAACTAAAATATATTCAACTGGCTACATAAAAAATTAAAGAAAATATGGTAAACTATTAAAAATGATGGCAGACAGACTCTAAGGCAATTCTCAAGGATTCAGGTTTTTGGATAATCACCTCCTCTTAAGTGTGACAGAAAGTGTGACTTGTTTCTAAGGAATAGAATAGGACAAATATGATGACTGTTGCTCTTTTGATTAGGTTACATTATCTGGCAAAATGAAAAGTTTTCCCTCCCTTCACTAAGTTACATTTTAAAGCAAAAGTGATAGAATTTTTTAGATAGTGATGACCACATATTAGCTGACTCTTTGAATTAAGATAATAAATTAGCTGACTTCTTAAATTAAGCAAAAGGGACACTATTGGATTGGTCTTATTTAATCAGGTAAAAGGATTTAAAAGAGAACTGAGACCATATGAGGAACTAGAAGATTCCTTCCTGGTCCGGAAGAAGAAAACAGCCATGCCACGACTTCTGATGAAGAGGGACGTGTGGCAGAGAACTGCGGGTGGCCTCTGCAGTATGGGGAATGGCTCCCCCCAACAGCTGGCAGGCCAGGTTCCATAGTCACAAAATCCAAGAGGATGAGTTCTGCCAACTTGAATGTGGTGAACAAGGATCCTTTGCTAGTCAAGCCTCTGATGAGAATGCAGCCCAGCAGACATTATAATTGCAGCCTGGAGAGACCATGAACAGAGGATCCAGGTAAACCATGGTTTTGTTATCTTGATACATGTCACTAGAAAACTAACACAAGAATGTAATGTATTTTAAAAACCATCTTGTGCACCCAAATTACAGACATCAAGTTCCATCAGCAAACGTGGAAACCACCTCTCAGGAAAATCTCTGTGATCTTTTGGCTCATCTCCTTCATCAACCTTAGAGTTCTACTGGTTTCAGTTGTGGAGTTGAATTTTCCACACCCATGAGTCTCCAAAATCTAGGAGCTACCTTTGAAGGTGCCATTTATACTAAATTGAGGATAAATTTCACTGAAAATATATCAACATTTTCAAAATATTAATAAAAACAGTGTAACTGTGCAGAAACCAGTGAAGTGTTCATCATGATATTGCTGCCTGCCAAGACTGCTCTACAACCATCAATAGCATTATTTCATGACCCATCCTTTCTCAGGGTTGTTGTCAGTTATTCTTTTTCCTCTTAGCTTTCTGTTCATTTGCAGCACTATCGCAAAATGCAATAATGACGATCTCAAAGCTGTGGAACAGCTCCCTGGAGGGGTGATGTACAGGTCATCACACCCACATGAACCCAGAAATTGACAGTTCACAAATAGAAGGTCCTTCTTCGCAGATTTCTGCTAGACACCTTGAAAGCAGGAAAGACCCAGAGGCAACGCTGCTGAGATGCGCACATTTTCTGTAATCAAATCGTCCAGAAAGAATCATTACCTTATGCAATCTTCAAACACTAACTAGCCTTAGAAACATTCTCAGGGGTTTCTTGGGACAAATATAAACTACAAATTTCCATGTACATAATCCTGAGAATCATGCAAGTGAAGGTAAAATTTAATCTTGATGAATAGAGACACTTGTAGTCTTGAATGGTCACACATTGGGCTATCCCACATACCTAATAAATAGCATCCCTCTAATCGCCTGCCTCTGCCACAAAGAAAACTGAGAAAGTTTAAAAGATCAAATTAATGGTTAAAATAGCGGAGGAAGTAGCTTACATGAGAGCTCAGTGAGTTCCCAAATTAACATATGTTTCCATCTGGTGTCAGTCTTGGACTGGGGTGGCCTCAGCTGTCCCGAGGCAGAGAAGGACAGAGCTGAGCTTGCACAGTTACTCTCCCAAATAGAGTAATCACAGCCATAACTCCTTGACATGGAGGCAGAATGCTGAAGAGATGGCTACCGGCCCACAGCATGTATTTCCTTCACAGGAAGAAAACCTTCCCCCAGCAATTCACATCTGTTTAGATCATGTCACACAAACTTTGTCTTAACAAAAACTGAGCCTTAAACTTATTATTAAATGGAGAGACTCTGTATCTGTTTAGAGACCTTTATAAAAGATATAATCATATCCTTCATGTCATAAATCAAAGCTGAAGAAGATAATGAGGGATGATATGAGAGGACTGTAACAAGTAAATTATGTGTGGTGTGTAGTCAAAGGAAGGCATTAGAACTTCTTGGCTAAAAATCTGAAATTAATCATCTAATGCAGAGAAAAGAGCAGCAGTTATGTTTGTAGAGAGCCCAGGAAATTGTGAGAAGACTGCCAAATCACGTCTGAGAGGAAGACCAGCCTCATGCTAAGCAAACATGGGACGGGCATGTTGAGAAATCCATCTCTGTTGGATTGCCAGAGAGGCACTGGGTCGCCATGCTGTGAACAAATTTCCTCCTCTGGACCTGGCCCCAGAATCCTCCACATCACAGAACACTGCAGGCAGACATTTCTCCCAGAGAACAGCACAGTCTGCCTCCATCCTTCCTCCCAGGGAAGGTTGTAGAATTTCTGTATTGGAGAGGCTTAGGGCAGCAATTTGGATAGAAATAGAGGCCAGAGGTACTTAACTGAAAACATTCTCTGCTTTTTATTTTTTCATATAGTTGGTAAAAAAAAAAGTCGTCTGTGCTTCATTGATTTGCTTCTCCTCCCTCCAGCCTCTGGACGTCACAGATGTGTTTCCTGCTTGCATTTTCAGCAAGTTACATCTTGAAATCATACAGCATGTGGCCTTTTCAGAATGGCCTTTTCCTCTTAGTAATAAACATTTTAAGTTTCCTCCATGTCTTTTCATCACTTGATAGCTCATTTGAATTTAGGGCTGACTAACAGTCCATTGTCTGGACGTACCACAGTTTATTTATCCATTCACCTACTGAAAGATATTTTGGGTGCTCCCAAGTCTTAGCGATTACAAATAAAGCCACCGTGAGTACCCATGTGCAGGTTCTTGTGCGGACTGTTTTAATTTTAAATGTAAATTTATGTGATTGTGCTTGAATGCTTCCTCTAGCTCTTCTGTAACTTGTGGATGTGGTACAAGGACCAAAAAATAAACTCATGGTTTGTATACAATTCCAAACACCAGTTTATTGTGATCGTTGTATCATGATAACATGGCAATTAACTTTTAAATTATCTCCCTCATTCATAGTAGGTTCATCCAAAGCTTTATATATAGTATTCTTTGCCATCAAATGTGATAATCTTTCAATTTAATTTTTACTTTTAATTCTGTAAGTGTTGCGGTTTTCCAGAAACAGTGACTCTGACGATTTCTAGAAACTTCGATGTGCTTTACCACAACGATCACTTGTATGTTTTTATTTTGTGACAATTTGCTAACCCAATCTTTTGCAGTTTGTATCCCAGGCTGGAGAGTTACTATTTGGGCAGGCACTGCAGGTGGGGGCTCTATTGCTGGTCTCAGCCCTGCCCCCACAAGGGGCCCTTTTCTCTCCCTCTGCAGCCCCTCTGTCATCAGAGCTGTGGCTCCCTCCCTTTCCTGCTCTGTCTATAGGCAGCTAATTGTTGCTCTCTCCTGTCCCCTCTCTTTCCTGTCAGTTCATATCTACAGGACTGTGTCTGCATGCCTTCTGTTTAAATGGCCCTGAAGTGGAAGTTGGGTTCTCGTTCTCTCAGTAGAGAAATCAGGAGCCTTGGGACTCTGATTACAATGGTCACCACAGCTTTGCTGCCTTTGTCCTCACAGAATCTCAGTCCTTTCACACATTTCCTGCCAATCCCCTCAAAACTCCAGCAGTCTGTAGCTGCCCCCAGCATGAAGGTTTTAACTTTTTTCCATAGCTTCTCTTTCCCAGGGTGAGGCAGTCCTGCTCATTCAAGACTTTCAGGTGTGTGAACGCTAATGCCCTGTTGCAAAGTACAAAAGCATCCCTCCTGTCGCTGCCTGGTACAGTTTATAAACAGATGCATTCTTGTATCAAAAATTTCACAATATTTTGAAGAATAGGACTTAGTATGGGCCAAATTGTGTCCCTCCACCAAATTTTTTTTGTTGGAGTCCTAACTCCCAGGACCTCAGAATGTGACTATATATTTAGAGATAGATATATTTATGGAGGTGATTAAGGTAAAGTGAATACATTAGAGTGAACCATAATTCAATGGGACTGGTAATCTACAAAATGAGCCACTCTGGACACAGACACCCACAGAGGGAAAACTATATGAAGACACAAGGAGAAGACACCCATTAAAAAACCAAGGAGAGATGTCTGAGAAGAAACCAACTCTGCCAACGCCTTGGTCTTGGATTTCCAGCCTCCAGAACTGTGGGGAGATAAACATCTGTTGTTTAAACTATCCAGCATATCATAATTTGTTACAGCAGCCATAGCAAACTAATACAGACTTTTAAAAATTGATTTGTTTTTCCTTATAGCCCTGCACCTGTCCATGGGACTGAAATAGGACTATAGCGATGCTGAGGCTAACAGGCAGGCTAGAGGGGTGAATGTCATACTGCATACAGAATCACCCCCTTCCCCCATTCTGCTTCTCAGTGCCCATAGCCGTGAACTTCCTTAGTGAGTATTCAGAACATCTGAAATTCAAATTAAACCTGCTGTTAGTGTGGCTGTGTGGGAACAGGCTGAGATGATTCAGGAATGAAGCCCAGGGACCATATTTACGGATTTTTTATTGAGTAAATTTGAATGATGGCATTTCCCAGGATCAATCTATTATTCTCTAGTTCTTTACACCTCATTTCCTTGCTATATGTCCTCCTAAACTATCCTTTTCAGACTTCCTGCCTCAACTCAACTTCAAAGAATATGCCTTAAAAATGACCTTTTCTATCCAGTTGTAGAAAACATTTTAACTTTGATTCCAAGGTAATCAAAGTATACTATGTATATAGTCATGTACACTATGCTAGTGTATACTATGAACTGGCTGGGAACATATTAGATGGAGAAGATAGATAGTTACAGAAAACTACAAGAATAATTGTACAGGACTCCAGTAAGGCAATAGTCTCTTTGTTTGACTCGGGCTTTAAGAATCTTAACTAAGACCCCAGAGTGAATAAGGAACCTGCTGGGAGCAGACTCCCTGTAAACCTTTGCTCCCTTAACTGCAGTTATTAAAATGTGCCTCCTGTGGCAGATTATTGATGTTTGTGGATTGAGCGCGGGCCTGCGAACCAGATTATTGATGTTTGTATACTCCCCCCATGTCCACGTTGCACATAAATATAGGTCAGTCAACAAGAGGAGCCTTGCCTTCCAAACAATTAAACTTGATAGTCGGGAGTCTGTCGGGGTATCAGAATCTTTGAGGGAATATAATTTCACTGTTGGTTTGAAGCAGTTAGGAGAAATAAGAAGAGTCATAATTTAAAATGTAAAAATATAAATGGACTAACAATGGACTCTGACTTTATTGAGGTGGAATGAGTTGATTTAAAGTAATTTCTTCATGACCTATTTTCTGTTTAGGTAAGAAAATGACATCTGTGAAATTATTTTTTTTCAAGATCTTATGATGAAAATGTTTAAACACATGGAAAATTAAAGATCTTTTCAATGAATACTCAAATATTCACCACCTAGATTTTGCTATTATCATATATATATACATATATATATTTGTCTATCCACATATTCATCATTTAATCTATTTTTGAAGCACTTTGAAGTAAATTGAAGACATCGGTACACAACGTGTAAATGCTTAAACTTGTATACCATTAACTGGATTTCAATATGTTTACAGATATGTAATATTTATACACAATGAAACACACTAATAAATGGTAAGTTTCCATTTGGTGAGTTTTTTAAATGTATATACAATGTAACCCAAACCCCCATCAAAATATAGAACATTAATCTTACCACAGTAAGTGTCCCTATGCCCTTACCCAGTCAATATTCACTTCTGCTTCATCCAAATGCGTAATGATTGTTCAGATTTATTTTACAGAATCAGTTTTGCTTATGTAGAATTTCATGAAAAGGGAACGGACCATATATTCTATCATGTGTAAGGCTCCTTGCTCAGCGTATATAGTGATTCATCCATGTTCTTGCATGTGTCACATGTTTCTTTCTGTTTATTATACAATAGCATTCCACTGTAGAATAATATCAAAGTTTGTTTATCCATTCATCTATTGGTAGACACCAGGGATGTTTTTTATTTGTTTATTTTACTATGATTAATAAAGCTACTACAGGTATTCTCTTTTCCTAGAATATTTTTTGTCTGAGGCCTCTTTGTTTTGCATTTCTGCTTTTGGCTAGTTTTTGTGGCATATCTTACTATTTTTTTTCTTTTATTGATTCTAGAGACAGGGGAAGAGAAGAGAATAGAGAGGGAGAGAAAATTTGACGTGAGAGAGAAACATCAATCATTTGCCTCTTGCACATGCCCTGACCAGGGACTGAACCTGCAGCCCAGGCATGTGCCCTGACCAGGAATTGAAATCATGACCTTCCAGTTTGCAGGACAATGCTCAGCCATCTGAGCCAGTGTGGCCAGGGAACATACCTTTTTTAATCCTCTTCTCTTTTTCTTATACGTATAATTGTGTTTGAAATGAGTTTTGTACAGACAGCATACAGTTGTTTCATTCATTTAACTCATTCTTACAATCTGTGTGTCGAGACAGTTTATTCTTAATGTAATTATTAGCATGTTAGCACTTAAATTCGATATTTTATTACTTGTTAGATCATTGACTTCTAATGAGATTTTCTGGTATATATATATAGAGCTTACACTAATAGAGTTAAAGTGTGGGAAATATTGCATGAATGTTATAGTATATTATAGATCTTAAATATGTACTTTAGAAATGGAACAAAGGCTCGCAGCAATCAGTACAGTTTGGGTGACATATTCAAGAACTTGGCAGGCTGCTGATGGGGGCATGTTTGTGAGACACACCCATATTGTTGTACATAGCAGGAATTCAGTCATTTTCATTGATGTGGTCTATGTTGTATAAAAGATTCAAAGTGTATGTAACCATTCAACCATTAATGGGCATTTTAGATATTTCTAATTTGAGAGAGATAGCTATCCTGTGAAATTATTACTCCCTTGAGGTTCTCCATGAATTTGGGCCAGAGGCCACTCTCTGTTCCTCGACAGGCTGTCCTCCCTGCTGGCACAAGCAGCAAGAGGAACCAGGCAGCAATGGGCAGCGAGACAGAGTGACATCCAGGACTTCCGCAGTGCTCTGTGTAGGTCCAGGCCACAGGCAAGGAGAGTGGATCACCTGGTGTACGGTCACGAGGATTTGGGAATTATGGGAAGTCACGCCAAATGGTACTTACCACGTTATCCATAGACTGCACATTAAAGAATTTAAGAAGCCATTTGTTATGAGATGTGCTGTTATTTTATGTACGAAGAAGGTTAAATTTCCACCAACTATATTAAGACACAATCTAATGAACAAAATGAACAAACAAATAAAATAGAGACAGACTCATAGATAGAGAACAGGCTGGCAGGACTGGGTGGGAGGTGGTTAGAGGGTGGAAGGATTGAACAAAAAGGAAAAAGGACTCATGGGCAGGGACAACAGTGGTGATTGTTGGGGACAGGGAAGTGGGTGGTGGCAGACGAGGGTATAAAGGGGATAAATTGTAATGGAAAAGGTACCAAAAAAAGAGAGAACTGATTATAATACCTCCTTAATTTGAAAAGTTAAAGTGTGAAGAAAATATGCATTTTACTTAGTAAAATGTGGTACTTGAGTTTTTATAGCATTAATGGTGGTTCTTTTCATGCAAGACAAGGTGTTGATATGAAATACTGATGATATGATTATAAGTTCAAAGAAGTCTTATTAGTACACCACCCCAGGCAAGTGGACATCAGAATTTATATTAATGTTTAAAATATCATTACACAGGAATCTAAACTAGATTAACGTTTTCCTGGTCAATCACAGAATTGGCGAAACAAAACATCTGAAGACCTTTAATTTCTTGTGACAACAACCTTGATACCACCAACTGGAATATTAATTAATCTCTCAGGTAAAGGACCTAGAGATGGGTGTGTACGTGTGTGTGTGCACATTGAGTGTGTGCACATGTGTGGGATGCCATCTTTGAACAATGATACATACAATTATTGTAATAATTTGAGAACAGAAAATAAGTGATATTCAGAGAATAATATAGCACATGTAGATATGAAAACATATCTACACTAGGCACTCACCAGGGACTTTTATTATTATCGTTATTTTTTCAATAAGGAATTAAGATATGATTGTTATCTATATTTTATTGTTCTGAAAGTGATAATTCAAATATGGGAAATGTATATGTAAGAGTAAGAAATTGCTTAAATAAATTGTTCTCTATCTCTATAATGGAATGTTGTGCAGTTATTTAAAATACTGTTGCAAAATAATGTATAATAGTGTAGAAAAAATGTTCATCATGTTATACTGAATGGAAAAAATGTGGCAAAATACTCTGTACATAATGTTCACATTTGAAATATGAGGTGTTTATATACACATAAAGTAATGACAATATTTATAAAATATTAATACTGTTTTTGCAACTTGGAAAATTATGATTAATTATTCTTAATCTTTTATATATAGAAAATATATTTCTATGTATCACTTTAAAAATGAATTGACTAGATGAAGACATAGTCCATAAGATTAACATAAAAGTAGCAGTTGGGCACCAGTTTGGTTTTGGAATAAGGGTCTGGATGCTGAGTATTCTTGCTCTGTCTCAGAAACTCTGGCCCTGTTTGAAGTCTGGGGTTCCCCCTCAATTTGGTGCTGATTAAACAACTTGAAATAATTGCTCTTACTTCTGTCTCAAAGCCAGAGAGCAAGGTCTGCCCTGGTTTTTACCTCTCCATATTCACTTGTATAGGTATCAGGACTCTGTTGCTTCATTGTATCAAAATGGATCTCTCCTCTGCTCCAGCCTCCCAGGTGGATGGATGGATTGGACAATATCTGGCTGAATACCCTATACGAAGATTAGGGAAATGCTCAAATGTTTTGAATAATATTTGCAGGATTCCTTTAAGTGGTTACTTGCCTCATCCGGATTCAGAGCAGTGATCTCAAATTAATTATGTGAGATCCAAGCAGATAGTAATTTGGTCAGACAAGACTTAACAGAATCACCAACCTTACCCCAGAGCAATGTTTTTCAGAAGCACTATTTTTCAGAGGAATGTGGTGTGTGTAGGGAGCAGGAAGGAGAGAGACAAGTGGCCTCCCTTCCTCATCCCGTAGACCCAGCTCTCGTGTCTCACAGAGTCCCCTTACCAAGCGCTCTTGCTTCTTGGTGGCCTTCTTGTGTGATAGATAACAACCAACACCTGGGAAAAAGTAGAAAGTTTGGAGTCTCTTACTCCTTTTTCTGTGACGTTTAGGAGACTAACATTTTTCTAAATCTTTGAGGATCGATACCAAAAGAAGAGTAAAAGTCATGTAACCACACTAGAATTTATTTGCTCAAGTATCACAGGAATTAAAAAGCTAAGTATAACCCAAGTGATTATCTGGTTGATGCTATTGTGCTTTTCGGATGCACCTGCGGCTTCCTCTGAATCTGTTCCCAAGGTGTTTGCATGATGGACTTGCATGTTCTACTCCCCGAAGCTTCCTCATGAGGATTCTCGAGAAAAGCAACATGTTTCAGTGGAATGAAAGAGAGGGAAACTACTCTAATGTAAAGTTCTAGAAGTAGGCAGTAGTGATGGGAGCACAACTTTGTGACTATAATAATATCCACTGAATTGTATCCCTTAAAGAGGTAATTTTATGGCATATAAAACACATCCCAATTTTAAAAGAATATTACGTTGCTATCACAAAATACAAAAGAACCTTTTTATATATTTTTACATACACTTCAATATATGAGAATGTTACAGGAAAAGGGGGAATAAAAGGAAACTCCTAGAAATATCAAACTCTTATCAGAGGAAAAACCACTACGAGTCATACATAAGGAAGAGACTACTCAATGCACACCATATCACCGTGGTGAATGTTAGTCCATGTGCCACTTTCCTGTCACGGCCCTGTCAACCATAAGGCTAAAGTTTTATTTAAATTCATGTCACTTTGGTCTGTGTGAGATTAAAATGATCTCTCTCATGTCCCAAATCTCAGTGGAGAGGGTGATCCCCAGGAAAATCCTCTTGATTCTGGACAAGGAGACAGTTTTCAGTGATAAAAGTCCCTCTTACTTTCCACATCCATTTTCTTAATGCCTTGAAACATCTTCCAGGACATCATTGTACAAACACCAATATTCCTGTAATGAGGAGGGTATTGGTATGACCCTAAAATTTATATATAGTTCCAGATAAGCTAGGAAAGCAGAGAGCCCTTGTCAATGTGAATTATGAATGCATCAATTCCAGTTATATGAATATTCTATCTCCCACAAACTTCAGAAAAGCATAGAAATGGAATATGGGCAACAATTAGGTCAATGGTCCTCAAACTTTAGTAGGTAACAGTAACACCTGGAGGCTGGTTCACACAGACTGCTGAGTGCCCTCCTCTGAGTTTCTGGTTCAGTGGCCTGGGGCAGGGACAAAGAATTCGCAGGCGATGGAACTTTTATACTCATGGCATCATTGTCTGTACTCTGCAGCTGTCTTCACAATAATCGGTACATATTCATTTAATGCTGCTGGGATTTGATTACCAGAAGTGTCTAAGTTAACTCTTTTAGCTCGACATAGCATTCCCCTTGAAGTTACCAAAGCTACATATTTGAGTCATTCTATTTTATGTGAATAGCATCATTGCTGTTAAGTATATCATGAACCAGAGTCTCATTACTGCAGGTGGGCTAGGGGATTTTTAATCTGATATGGAGAGCAGCATACAGGACAACACACACAGAGGACAAAGGTTGTCTTTCAAGTGAAACAACTCTACAAGCCACAGGGTATTTGAAATTTTCCTCTATTTGCAGTATATTGCATAGCTTTAGATATTGAATAATCCCTTATGTTGGCTAAAATATGAGTTTATTTGGATCATCTTCATTATTGAAAACTTTAGAATTTCTATTTCAAATCAGTATTTGTTAATAAGTAGTAATATTAGAAGCCCCTCAGAAACACAGAAACAAAACTCTGGAATCAGCTCCACCAAACATTTCAATTCTCTATTCAAAGGCCAAAGTTAATATTTGAAAATAGGAAATGGAAGTCACATTTTTAAGCAGCCTACTGAAACATTATTGGATTATATAGTTTTACATATGTACTAAATGGAGATTTTTCTCTAAGAACTTAGAAGACTATTATGTTACTATCATAATGTAGTTTAGTTTTGATAAAGAAACATCAGGCAAAGTTATTATTTTCTTAAAATCCTTTTCAGGTATAATTCATGCATAATAAAAGTCACCTATCTTAAATATACATTGCAGTGGCTTTTATTAAATTCACTGTGTTGTTCAATCATCACTATTATCTAGGTTTAGATTATTTTAAGCACCTTAATAAAATCTCACATGTCAATTTACATGTAATACACATTTCCATCTTTAGTTCTAAGCAACCACTAAACTACTTTCTGTCTGTCGATTTGTCTTTTCTAGCATTTCAAATAAATGGAATTGTATCATATGTTGTCTTTTGTTCCTGGTTTCTTCATTGAGCACTATGCTTTTAAAGTTCCTTCATGTGGGTAATAAGTATAAGCCATTTACTTCCTTTCTATTGCTAAGTTGTGTGCCATTTATGTATACACCATATTTTGTTTGTACATCCTACTATTTATGAACATTTGAGTTGTTTCCAATTCAGAGCTATTATTAAGAAAAGTTCTTCATAAAACAAATATATAATATAGGTTTAGACTAGATGTCTTTTAACATTCATCAACAGATGGGGTTTTGTGAGAGAAAATTTACCCTAAACTTCTGGAACGAACAGTCTGATTCGATTTGGGATGTTTGCTGACAGCTCTCAAGCTCCACACCTCCCTCTTCACCTCTTGCCCCCGGCTTCATGGTTGTGTTCACCTTCTGCTTCATAGCATCATGTGCATTGTCTGAATAGAGAGAAAGTTAATTGCAGCTTATTGTGACATTGGGGGGCCCAATGACAAATGCACAAGCTGCTTGGGCATTATTTCTGTATTCTAGAGAGTATTCTATGTGATTAGAGATCAGACTATAGGGCATTCTGTTGGAGGCTCAGGTACCCCCTTTCTTTGCTACAGTCCCACTGACACCTATCATCCAAATGTGTGCCATCCACTCTCCAAAGTGTCCAAGCATCAAAGAAAATTAAACGGTGCCTCTAAAATAAAATTTTGTTTCCCCAGCAAGGCTATATGTATCAAAGACTCTAAAGTTTGACTGATAAAAAATAATGGGTATTCAGATCAGGAGGCACTTGGGAGAATCCCCAGGTCAGCAGCTGGGGGGGCCACAATTACACTGTTGATCAAGACCAGAAATGACAGATTAAATAAAGATTGGGTGCCTTGTAATAGGGCCCCTTAAACAAGTATGTACTGATCTGTTAAACCCCCAAATCTGGGAGATAAATAAGTTTAAAATGATTTCTTCATTTTTTATTTTTACTTTTTTAAGATTTTATTTATTTATTTATTTTTAGAGGGGAAGGAGAGAGAGAGAGAAACATCAATGTATGGTTGCCTTTCATGCGTCCCCTGCTGGAAACTGGCCTGCAGGGAACCAGCCTGCAACCCAGGCATGTGCCCTGACTGGGAATCGAACTTCAATCCTCTGGTTCGCAGGCCTGCGCTCAATCCACCAAGCTACAACAGCCAGGGCCAGTTTAAAACAATTTCTTGATCATGTTCTGGTCATAGCTTTGGAATCGCACTACCTGCCTTAAAAATCCCATCTTCACAGCTTCTTCCCATGTGTGACCTTACACAATACCATATCATCATAATTTCTCTCACACATTTCCTTCCATTTTTGTTTTTCTTTTTTTAGGGGGGACAAAAATCTTCTTTTATTTTAGAATCTAATTATATTACCTACTACATGAAATAAATAGTCCATGGTTGTGTTCTGGAAGCCACTTTACTATTCCTTTATTGGACTCAACTTGTCACCATGTGCCAAATGCTCTTCCTGTGTGGCTGGTTGGCTTATATTTTCAATTGAATTTATTGGGGTGACATTGGTTCACAAAACCATAGAGGCTTCAAGTGTACAACTCAATATCTGCACACTGCATTGTGTACCCATCACCCCAAGCAAAGTATCTTTCTGTCCCCATTTTCCTCCCCTTGGCCCGCCTCCACCTCCCCTCTCCCTCCTTCCATTGTCTTTCAGACATACAGGGCCTGAACGGGCCAAGTACTCACTTTCCCAATATCCTTTGCACAGTAGTGTTCAAACTAAACCAACACAAATGCAATATGCTCTGTTAAATTGGAATATCAGATATACAGCGATGAATTTCACATGGAACATAATTACAATAAAAAGGTATTGTTTCTCCAAAATTCCAGTTTAATTGGTCACCTGGCATTTGTCTAGCAGGGTGACCCAATTCAGGCTAGTGGGAGCAGAGGGGGAAATTTACTGGAGGCTTTTAGAGAAGATTTTTCTCCTTGATCATGACAAAGGTAGCTAGTCATCCCAATGCCCATTCTTCCCTCTTTTAATAGTAAAAAGGTTTTTATCTGGGCCCATAGCCCCCATATATTTTCCATACTCCCAGCTACATAGGATAATTCCACTGAGTTTCTGGACAATATAAGTAAGCAAAAAATCAGTGAAAGGTCCTGAAAATCTTCTGCAAAAGGTACTATGCACAACCCTTTTTCTCTTCTTATTTGTTTCTTTTCTTCTCTCTGATTATATGAAAGCAGATTTGACTTCTGCATCTTTAGTGGCCACCATGAGCCGTAAAATGTAGGGCAAACCCTAGACAGAGCAGAGCATAATAACAGGAGGTACTCAAGACTATGATAGAGTCACAAAGTATAAGAACATCACTTCTTCCATCAACCTGATAATATTTTATCTTGCATATTTAAGCACTGTGAAATTTAGTTTGGGGATACACATAACCAAACCCTTATTAATATGCTGGTATAGAGAGACTAAGAGGTAAAATCTAGTCTCTTTTTTACTCTTAATGTATGTTATAGGGAACCTATTTGCATGGCATGGTGAAAGTACCCCAGCCCCTGAGTTGGAAAACCAGCAGGGAATGAGTCAGCACACAGGAACCAAGCCTACAGGTCAGTTTTTCTGTGAGGAATCAGGCCTACATTGTACCTAAGCTGCTATGAGGCTTGCTTTTGCTAAAACTCCCTCACCCCAAATTGAGGCAGAAATGTTTGCTGAATATCTTTAAAGTAACTTCCTAAAATCTCTGCTAAACCTCCCAAGTATGGATTGTAACCAGTTTACCACTTTTCCCCCTTGCATTTGCAAGTATCCCTTCTTTCTGATGCAATTATCAACATCCTCTCCTTTGTTATCTGTAAAAGGTAACCTCCTAAAGCAAACCTGTGCACAGTAAATGAGGACCATCTTTGATGTAATGTGCCCAGAAAAACAATAAAAGCCTGTCCAGGCAGGGGTTTAGAGCCCTCTCTCACTTAGGGAGTGGCCATGATCTCCCTTTTTTCTCCACAGGACTTCTATAGTCTATGTGAATTTGTTTGTCGCGGCTGCAACACACAGACCCTGCGGGCTGGAGTTTACATCAGTACGTGCTTGAGGACAGGGAGCTAAGAGATATGGCAGGCTTCTCCCAACCACGAGGAGCCATGTCTGAGATGGAAGTACCCTCAATAGCATTGGTAAATGAGACATAGCCTGTGAGACAGTTACATAGTCATAAATAGCAAACACTAGGTATCAAAGGTACTCCCAAGAAACTTCTAATGCCATTTGTCTCAGAAACAGAAGGCATGTGTCTAACATGGTCATATCTCTAAAGTTTAAGATTATTTAAAGAATGCTTATAATTTTCAGCCCTCCTTGCAATTGAGCAGAGCCTTGGAACTAATATTGGGCAAAGAATTTTTAGCATTTGGGTCATGAATCCCTATTGCTTCCTGACTGGTGACCGGTGCAGTAGTAAGCTCATACTGATTCCAGTCTCTAGTCACTCTCTTCCTGCCAGTGGAATGAGAAGGCCATGTGGTCCAGACAGCAAAGCCTCCACTGGGAGGAATAAGGCCTCCTGCAAATCTACATGAACTATGTTCTGTGACTGAGAATTCAACTTGTGACTTGGAGCCCCTGAGATATTGGGGCTATTTCAGCATAACCTATACCTGGATGAATATACTAAGTCACATGTACTGAGGTTAATAAAAATGTTACCTATGCTAAAGACTACAAATTCAAATAGTTTAGAAAACTATAATTTATTTTCAAAGTCTCCTTGTCTCTTCATAAGATTAACCATTACTAAGTTTCCAATGTCTTCTTGCAGAAAAATACTTCATGTAAGTGCAAATCAGTTTATTTTCTTTCCTTTTGCAAACTTGGTAACGGAAGAAGAAAATCAAACTCCATATACTTTGCATCTTGCTTTTTAGAATAATCATGTATCTTGACCATGTAGTTATATCTGATTCTTAAAAAACTGTGGTGCAGAGATAACACATAGCTCACCAGTAACAGTGGGAATTCTAAGATAAGACAGCATTAATCTCCACGGCAGGCTGTAAAATAGACTTTTGGATGCACGTTTTACCGCCCTTGAAAGCGTATCTCACTGTGATGATCAACCCCACATGTTTGGGACCAATCCACAGCCTCAGAGACATGGCCAGATATCTGCCAGAGATGCTGGCCCCAAAACGAGTGTCTCTACAGGATTTTGAATCAATTATTTAAAGTTATTTTTCTTAGCTCCTGGAAAGTGTTTAAACAGGTTCTTACATTAATCTTTAACATTAAAAATTAATCCGTATAAATGGAGAACACATTACTGGGACTGAAGTGGACTCTTTTATCAGAAAGTAGATAATTTTAAATAATTATATGGGATTTTAAACCTCAAAGAAAGAAGGTGGAGTTTCCCCGGGAGATGTCTGCTTCTCCACATTTCAGTGTGAGAACATGAACAAAGCACGTTTCAACTTTGACTCTTGGAATATGAACCTGAAAGATACACCTTATTAGGTTCAGAGTTCCTTTAATAAACCACTGACATAATACAGATTAGGGGATGCTTCTTCCTGGGTTAACATAAATAGCTCGTAACTAGAAACCAGGCTAGAGCATGAGGAACTTCCCCAAGGCCTGTGCTAAAAGGGACAGATATCTTGACCTAAATGCTATAGCCACATGTGTATGTTTTAAGAATCAGATTTAATTTTTAGTCCCAGATGTGAGTTCCAAGGCAAGGGTATCCCAAGGGAATCCTGAGCTGCAAGAATCTCTGATAGTTTCATATGATGCATAAAAAGAAGGGGAGAGATTCTACAGAAGCATCAATGTCAGGTGCCTAAGGCCATACATGCAGATAAATGAAGATGCAGGGCAGGCACTTCTTCCCCCCACTAACTATGAAAAGGAAAACTTTTACCCTAACGGTGATTACACAGAAGAGGGTGCCCAGGAGAGGAAAGCTGAGAGGGAGGAGAGACAGAAGACTGTGACTTCAGGAAAAGGAGAAATAAAAAAACAGAACTGGGTAGTTCCTAAATGGGGAATGAGGAGGTACCAGCACTACGAGAAGCCAGCACTGGTCTTCTGAATTCTCCCTAAGATCTGTGCAACTTCCCTCACTTCCCACAAACCTTCTTCCCTCATTCTGAATTATAATTATTTATTTTTAATAGTCCTGGACCTCACCAAACATGCCCTTGAGATAGAGCACTAGGAGGAAGAGAGATAAGAAGGAGAGACTATTTAAGATTATTTAAACACAACGAGGGAGCTGATTTACCCAGATTTACTCTGGGCAAAAATTTACCCAGATTTACCACAAATTTCCTTTTAGACAAAAGTACCATGTAATTCACTTAAGACATCTGAAATTCCAAAGTCAGTCATCACTGGTCACTGCTGTTCCCAGGCAATGATGTCATATAATCATTGGGTAACACCTCAGCCAGCAACCAAGCCCATTCCTGAGATTATTCTGTCCAAGTACAACTGCCCCAGCTCACTGCCAGCCATAGAAGGGCCAAATCCTGAAAAGCAAGACACAAGTTCCAAAGAGAAAGACATTGTGAAACTAGAAGATTCCTACAAAATCAGGGTGGAAGAAATGATAGGGACTCACTTGAGCTTGCTTCAGGGGTTTACTTAGGCCTTGATTCTGAGCAGAACTCGCTACAGAAATCATGGGAACCACTGCCAAATGAAAATACAGTCTTCTTCACCAATTATTAAGGCTCAAGACAGCATAAGTGGAGCATTAAACCATTCTATGGACCTTCTGAATGTGGTGCCAGGGTTGAGACCTGCTCTGACTCTATGATGATCCTCAAAGGTTCGAGGGAAGCTTGGACTGCTTCACCAGAATATACAGGTGATAGGCTAGCTTTGCAGAAACACAAAAACAAAACAAGAAAGCACCTCACGTGTGGCTTTAGTGCTCTATGCACACCTTGCAGACGCATCAGCAGCACTGCACTCATTTCCTGCCTCCAGTGAAGCTGACCTAGGAGATTAAACCCTATGATGCTGTGAGAATTGCTCCTCACCTAACAGTAATCTCCTAAGTACTTCACTAACCTGGCTGCTTAAGGTATTTCATTAACCTGGTTGCTTAACTGCAGGGGATGTAACTACAGGGCATGTAAGGAAAGCGGCAGAGAAATTAAAAAAATTAATATCCATACCTAATAGTGTCCTGACCTTAATATAGCACAGGGGATTTACAAGCCCTTTTTTGGGCAACATATGGAGGAGGCAAGGGGTTCTCAACTAGACCAATACCCCCAATGAAAAAGTGTAATCCCCTGAAAAATATTTAACGAAAAAATACAAAACTGTGACCAGTAAATTATTTTCAAATGGAAAGAGTCAAATAGTATCATTATGTAATGCAGTAATTTAGGCTCCTGGCAGTATAACTATTGGCATACCCAGTTCTTTGGGAAACTGGTTTACGCAGTGATATCATGAATGCAAATCACTGGCTTGTACATATCCACTTTATCGCAGGGATCTGGAACCAAACTCCCGATGTGTCTGAGGTCTGCCTGCACTGACTTCCTCGGCACCTCATCCTCAGTTAGATTCAGTGCCAGCGGAACATACTGACTCAGAAAGTGCCTTTGCCAATTATTTTATCCTGCCACCTCTGTAAAATGGATCTGCTCATACTTCACTGAACTATCGTGAAAATAAAGCATATGGCAAGTGCTCTGAGTGCTGTCTGACACATGGGAACAAATTATAGTCGATATTACCCAGAGTGTTTTTCTTTGTTCTATTGTTTTATCCACTGATGTCTGGCAAGCTTACCAGAACTGTTTCCACCAACAGACAAAAGGGAAAGGTAATGAGAAAAAAAGAGACCTGATATCAGGCATATTTACTTAAGTCATTTACCATTAAGATATCCTACAGTCCAGAAAACAGGACTATTTTCAGGAAGAACTTGAGAGGTTGCCTATTTTGTGTTCAACATCATCAAAAGAATAGGTGTTAATCTGTACTGCATGATTTTAAATGGGAACCTTCAGGGAATCAGGCCTAATAAATCTTTAAAGATGTTTCCAGGATCAGGACACACGTTCAAGACTTTACTCTTAGCACTTTCTGTCTTGAGGTCGGCAATGCAGAAAGGAAGCCTTTATTCCCAGGTGCGCTGACTGAACCAGGAAGAGCTCACAGATCCGAATGAATGTCTTATTAAAACTCTCTCCGATCTCCTTGTTGAGAAAATTGTGCCCAAGGAAGCATGGTTTTATACTCTTCCCTATGAACTCAAGAGAGGAGCAAAGAATGATTTATGAGACACACGTCAAAACTTGAGAAAAAATACAGGAGTGTGACCTGATAATATATCAAGTGAGACTGAGCAAGTAATAGAGAAGCTTTTATTTCCCATTCATGCAGGCTCTTTTTATTCCTAATCTCCTTCTTAATACCTACATAGTTATCTACTAAATTTTTTAAAATTATACAAACATATTTAGTAGCACTTGGATTTTTTTGTGTTTTTGTAAACTGGAGACTCCTTTAGAAGTATTGATAAATGAATGTACCCCTAACCCCCAGAAATTACAGGTGCTAAGAAAAACTGCAGAAAACTTAAAGTAGTCTTGTGTGTGTGAATATACACATACACACTTTCCAAATTCATTTTGTATAATTATACAATTTTGAGCAGCACCTTTACTTACATTGCATCATAAGCATTGCCAATTGTTATTTTATAGAGACACAAAACACACATAAAAATATTTTGTAAGATACTCGTCAAGCCCTTACAGACCCACAAGCCACGGGATTTTCATCTTCAGGTTGAAATAAAACGTGAAATAAATAAACCCAAATAAAATGTGAAACAACTCTGACCAAGGTTCTGGAAATCCTTAGGTTTCTGAGCCAAAGACTCAACATGCCCTGGGGAAGAGCTTCGTGTCCCATGTGGCCTCTGAGCTGCACCTTCCCTCCCCACCTCTAACACAGCTTCCAGTTAACCCAAACGAGCTACAGGTCTTTAGCTGAGTTTCCTGCTTGGCACATTATGTCTCTGTATTAGTTAGCTAAATGTTATAGTCTTTAGGGCTGCTGTACCAAATACCATGGACTGGTGGCTTACAAAGAGCAGAAATTTACTTCTCACAGTTCTGGAGGTTGGAAGTGTAAGATCAAGGCGCCAGCAGACTCAGTGTCCTGTGGTGGGCCACTTCTTGGTTCAGGAATGGCCATCTCTTTGCTGTGACCTCACATGGCAGAAGAGGCAAGGGAGTTTTCTGTGGCCTCTTTTATAAAGGCACTAATGCCATTCAGGACCTAATCACCTCCCACAGGCCTCACCTCCAAATACCATTATGTTAGAGATTAGGCTTCAATCTAGAACTTTGGCTGAACACAAACATGCAATCTATAGCACTAGGGATGCCATACCAGAGTACCAGACTCTGCTGGAGTAAACGATAAAAATGTATGTCCTCATAGTTCTAGAAGCTGGGAGTCTGAGACCTGGGTGCTGCAGGGTTGGTTTGTTGTGAGGCCTTTCTTCTCTGCTGGCAGGTCATGTGTCCTAACAGAATCGTCTTTCTCTGTGTGTTTGTGTCCTAATCTTTTTCTCCCCATGAGGAAACCAGTCATATTGAATTAGAGTCCCCCTTAGTGATCTCATTTTAACTCACTTGCTGCTTTAAAGGCTCTATTTCCAAATCTATTTCCAGTCACATTCTGGATGATGGGGTTAAGGATTCCACATATGGGTTTCAGGGGGACACAATTCAGCACCACAATGAGAATAGGATCCTGCTCAAGGCCAGCCCCTTGTTCTTTGGCTGCCAACCCCTGGGCAGCTGTTTCCCAGTGGCTTCGACATTAAGCATTGACTTCAAAGTTGATTCCTCATTCTCCTTTACCTCTCTCGTTTAATGCTTCTCCAGTCTTGTGTTTCTGCCTCAGAAATGGCTGATTCTGGACTGTATCCTCTCTCCTCATGAATGGTGTGCGGGCTCAGTGTTCACCATCTCTTTCCCATGCTACTACTGCACCCGCCGCCACCTCCTCAGTCTGATGATCAGCATGCTGTCCCTCTTTCAAAGAGTCCCAAAGTTATCTTCCCTAAAAATCTCATCAAGCTCTGATTGCAAGCCAATTCTGAAATTATTACTGGTAGTCCATTGAAATCAAACCCCGTCTAGGTGACCAAAACACACCTTCACAGTTTAGTTCCAGTTTCTTTCATCACCAACTTACCCACTTCACCCCACTCTCCTCAACAGTTAGGAACAGACTCCTCTGCCAGGAAAAAAGAACTCAAATTCTATGAATGATTTTTAAAAGACAGCTATTTCTTTCACATATAAATGCCCCAAAGCAAGTGATACTGGGCTGGTAGAGCAGCTGTGTTCTATAAAGTCCTCAAGTTCCTTCAGGCTTGATGCCCTGTGTCACAAGGATCTGGATCCAAGCCTCGGAGAGCAACATGGCTGCAATCACCTCAGCCTTAATGTCTGCCTTGCATGAAGTGAGGGAGCTGGAAAGCCATTGTTTTAGAGAGAAAAGGTTGTCTTCCTGACACCAACACCAGAAAGACCATATTCTAGAATATATATGTCCATGACATGGGGTTAAGCAATAGGATTACAAAATAAATAACAGGGTCTCTGCTCTCAAGAGATTTCAGTCCAGTGACATGAAATCGGATAATTTTCGGAACAGCAGGACAAGTAGTTTTATGATCCAAGTGATGAAGACTTGTCGGGGGAGAAGTCACTTCATGTTAAATCAATGTGAAGTGGGCTCTTTGATCTTGGGCAACTTGCTTTAACCTCTTTGGGCCTGAGTTTTATTATCTGTAAATCGCTGAAAATAGTAGCACTCACAGTTGCTTTATGGGGATGCTGTGGCCATGATACAAAACTCCTGTTAAAGGAATGTAAGTGGAATATAAGTGGAAGTGTGTGTGGCAGCTTCCAGTAACCTGTTTTTGTGTTTCTGTTTGCTTTTTCCTGTATCCCAGATCCCTATCTCCTCTGCTACAAGTCATTCCTCTGTGGGTGGCTGAATAATGTGCACAAAGACATCTAGGCCCCAACCTCTGAACTTGTGAATGTTAGCTTAGGAGTGTTAAAAGCTTTGCAGGTGTGGTTGAATTAAGAATCTTGAGATATGGGGATAAGTTTGGATTATCCATGGGGGCCCAAGGTTATCATTACAAGGCTCCTTGTAAGAAGAACAAGGAAATTTGATGGTGGAAGCAAGAGGCTGGAGTGATGTGAAGAGGTCATGAGATGCAGAATGCAGGGAACCACTAGAAGCTAGGAAAGTCAAGAACACGATTTTCCCCTTGAGCCTCCAGCAGGAACCAGCCCTGCTGACACATTGGCTTTCGCCCAGTAAAAAATGGCCTCACACCACTGGACTCCAGCCCTGTAAGAGAACAAACATGTGTTGTTTTAAGCCATTGTTTTGGGTAATTTGTTAGAATGGCCACAGACACACTCATACACACACTTTGTCAAGGAATGGCACATTCAGGGAATAAACCAGCTATGAGGAAATAAATCAAAGCACAACAGAGTCCTGGCAAACCTGTCCTTATTAGTCTTCCCCAAAGAGCTCTGGAATACTGGCTGTAGTGACCAGGTGCTCAGGCACAAAAAGGATTGTGACAATCATGTCCTCATCCAAAATCATCAGTAAAATGCACAAGTAACTGCTGCCCAAGGAAATAAAAGCGGCCACACAGAGGAAAACTGTGCAGAACAGTAAAGCACTGCCATTCAAAATAACAAGGGGTCCATTAAAGGGATGACCTGTGCCTTAGCCTTTGGAATGGGAGATTAGAACCTTCACTTCCACAAAACAGAGTTACTCTGGCCAACAAATACGACATGTACCTCTCAGGTGAAATTTGGAAGTTCTCTTCCCTAGTGATGCACCTAATCTGTTGCCCAAAGTCAGGGTTGAGCGACCAGTCACCACTGGACTTTGCACACCTGGGGTTCTGCCTTCGGCAGCCTTCCCTGGGTATTCTGGCCCATGTAGGTAGATATAAAGTCCCTAAGACTTGAGACCTCATACATATAGCAGAGAAGTTTCTTCAATAAGCATTAGAAGAAATCAGGAAGTGTTGGAGAACAACAGAAACCAAACATGCAGGAAAAAATATTTTTCTACTCTGAGGGTGATGTATGAGGAGGTACAGACAGGAAGAGAGAGGCTTGGAGAGGCAGAGCAGTTGCAGGAAGATAGAATTAGTAGGCATGTTTGACTTCACAGTTCCTGTAATTCAGTGTCGTTGCCAGTCACTCCACGATCGTGTGTCTTGATTTTCTCCAGAATGTGCTTCCTTCCAGGAGGCTCAGTAACACCCATTGTAGGAATGACTGCCACCAGACCTTCCCCCCCCCCCCCCCACCGCCTGGCTGTTGGGACTTTAACTGCAGCTGCCAGAAAGCTCGCATTTCATCCTTTGTTGTTGGAGGGACCTCCAGGCCCAGCCCTTCTAATGGGAACTGTGGGAAGCCAGCTGGGGGCTTCTGGAAAAGACAGAGTCTAATCACAAGGAGTATCTCTACCTACCCAACCTTGCTGCTTTCTGCTGCACAGGTGATCATCAGAAAAGTGATGCCTAGAATTGTGGCAGCCATTCTGGAACTTGAGGGGGAAGAGACCAAGAATCATGGAGATGCTGACCACCAGCCCCAGTCCTGTCACTGTGGAAAAATTAAAGTCTCATGGACCACATGCCCTCGCCTTGGGGTGAAGTAACAATGTGTCCTTAGGTTTAAGGCGCTGTTCATTGGGTTGAGTGTTCCTTGCTTTTGTATCCTAATTGCTGTGGTCTCAGTTGAAGAACATTAGAATTGCTTCAGCACTTGAATCTGCACAGGCCCTCCAAACTCTGGTACGAAATTGCACTGAAGCAGGAAGGGTTGTCAGTCACTGGGTCCTTCTGGACCATTATCACTTCCAAGAGAAATGGAGAGAATTTACAGAACAACAAACTAGTATTATAATTGAATTTTCAAAATCTCAATCAAACTCATTCTTCCACTTGATTTCAAATAGTTATTCAGATAAAGTCTCATTTAAATAAAACCAACACAAATTTATCAGTGGTTGGTTATTTATTAACATGTTCAGTAGTAGCTATGATTTCTTCTTTGGATTTCTCTTGTTCTTGATATAAATTAAGGAATTTACTCAGAGTTGGCATGGCCAAGATGATTTTATTTTAAATAATTAGAAACACCTAATGATAATAAAGATTTGGAGAGAACAGCATTTTTAAAAAATTTACTCACAAATCTCCGTGCTTCCTTCAGGTCATCTTATTAAAAGGCAATCTAATTATAATAAATGAAAAACTTGTAAACAAGACATTGAGATAGATCAATCTTGTTTGGCCCAAATGTGGACTCACTTTGAAGTCCTTTGACCTGATACCTCATAGGTCAGTACATGAGCTATTAGCTTCTAGGGTTTTAAAAGTTTCTTTTAGGTCTTAAAGAAAGTAAATCATATTTCAAGGACTACATTTGTCATTTTTTCTAAAATAGAACTGATTTTATAGACCAAAATCATAGAAAAATAGTACAGCTGATTGGTCTCTTAACATTGTAATATTTCTATTCCTAGAACGCCATTCTTAAAAAATGTAAAACATTCCCTGGCCAGTGTGCCTTAGTTGATTGGAAGTTGTCTGCAACCCAAAGGTTGCAGGTTTGATTCCCGGTGAAGGCACACGTTGTGGGTTCTACCCGTGGTCAGGGCGTGTACAGGAGGCAACCAGTTGCTGCTTCTCTCTCACATTGATGTTCCCTCCTGTCCTCTCTCCCTCCTTCTCTAAAAAGCAATGAAAAAAATGTCTTGAGTGAGGATAAAAATATTTAAAAATAAGCAAGATACTATTTTCTTTTTTCTCACATGTTTTAGATACTATATTAACCACCCTCCCCCGCCCCCAGCTCATTCTAGTGGGCAGCCATGGCTGGACATCACTTCCCAGTCTCACACCTGCCTGGGGTCAGTCATCAAATAAAGCCCTGGTACAACCGGAGAAGTGCAAGTCACACTCAGAGATCTGCTCTGCACCCTATTCCAAAGCCTGGTTTGATGCAGTTAAATAAACAGCAGCAGTGTGATAAGGTGGAGCTGGGAAGGGTCAGAAGCCCTCGGATGAAATGAACTTGACATTGTCTGATTATGACTCGGTTTAGAAATTGCTTTTTCAAAAAGGCAAAAGGAAAAAAAGAAGTATGTTTTCTCTCTTAAGTATACAAATAGCAAGTTTCCTACATCAAGTTTATACAAAAAGAAAAAAATAATTGCATCCATTTAATGTTTGGAATGGTTCAGTGCACAATGCAAGAGCACATATGTAAGTTAGTTTTGCACTAATTTTAGTTGTGAGGATTAAAATTACATGTGTAAATATTATACCCACATAGTGTCTTTAAAATAATAGAAAGTTCAAAAATAGTATATTATCACTATTCATTATCAGTTGTAAACAAGATTATGTTTCTATGGTAAAATGAAGCTGAATCCTCTGGGAATAGAGCATTGGAATTCCACGAGATGTTCCTGTCTGGCCTTTGCCTAATTCTCCACTGTCACCTGCCAAAAGCCCTTACATAGCCAGTTTCACCAGAGTAGACCTCCTTGCTGACTACTGAGAGTGCCAAATTCCTCTCTGTGGAATGCATTGCTCCCTGCCTTTCCACCTCTGCTCTGCTTTGCCTGGTAAGTGTCCTGCATCCTTCTCATTGCCTGTCTTGTCCTCCCTAACCCTGTACAGTCTCTCTGCATCCTTCCCCTGGGCTCCCACAGCACTCTGCTTCTTTGGCCTTCACTTGACCATCAAGGTCAAAGATCCATATGCCATCTTGGTGTTCCCACCTTCTGGACTAGCACAGAACATGGGACCCAAGTTCCTAGCTACTTATAAATGAAAAAATTAACTCACGGCTGTTAATCAAGGGACATGCTGCTCTTCAAGTGTACAGTCCTAGGGTCTGACCTTGGAAGAACTGGAGACAGATGTATCAGAAGTTTATCCCTTTATCTTTTTTTGAGAATAAAACACAGTCAAGACCCTGTCAACAAAAGAAATTTTGAATTTATAGTTATAAGGTTTAAATTAAACCTTATCATTTTTTCAGAAATGATCTCTGATAAATTTACTCCAAAGCAATATCACAACACTAAACCAGGCCTTAAGTTAAGGATAGACTTATATGAAACAATGCTGAGGAATTATTTTTGAGCTGCAGTGGGTAGGTAACATTTTTTTCTATTGTCTTTGAGACTGAAGCTTTTGATAACATCTTTTAAAAGTTTGAGTAAGCAGAGTTGCTCAGGTTTGCTATTCAGACTTCTCTCTCTGTTGAACTTCTATGGGAAAATCAGAGCCAGATGACTTTGTGAAGGTAGGAAATTTCCAAACACCTTATTCTTCTAGAAGTGTGTACTTTAGGATTTATTATGATTATGGTATTTTAAAAGCCAAGTGATAAGTAATAGGATTCTCTGAATAAAGTATTTCATCGTAAATGTTCCTACCTGACCACTCATTTCAGAACAACCCTCATCTGTGAATTGATGATATGTGAAAGTTGAACCTAAGAAAAATATACGGGCTGTAATTTAGTATTTTCACAGTGTACATTAGTGGCTAGTGCCAGACACTGTTCCAGAAATTTTCATTTCTGGAGGAACTAAGCTCACCATGGGGTGAGTAGATTTCTTTAAGTAGTTTCCATGTGACAGTATCACAGAGAGGTCAGCATCTGCTTTAATAATTAAGCCTGACTTAAAAATGTTTAAAAGCAGACTCAAGTTCTTTGAAATTGAATCCAAAAGAGGAACTATCAAGGCTCTTGACTTCTGTGTAAAGGAACAGAAAGAAAAAAATCTATGTACCGAATAAAAAGAAATAGTTGTTAACTGTGTTTAAAGTCTGTGCTTGTTCTTCCAGCACTTCCTAAAATAATGACCTCTTGTAAGATTTCTCTCCCTTCTGTTCGAGAGACAAGGCTCCGTCTGCATACATCCTATATACCTAGGTTATTGGCAGGGAATGTAGTCATTTGCAATTAAAGATCAGGAATTCCCTTTATGTTTACAGTGCACACAGAATACTTTTGTTGGGATGTCGTAAGAATTAGATATTGAAATGGATGAATTTGCCAAAATAACGGTTGGGAAGAAAAATGCATCTGGGCTTCTCTGTTTTTTCTTTTATTGTAATTATTTGGAAGAGGTGGGAACATTATTTTATATGGAAGAAAAAGGTCAATGAATCAAAGAAAGACAGGTATATAAAACTCACACATATTTAACTCATTCTTAGTGGCACTGGGTAGCTATCATATGCTCCCTCCTAATGTCCCAGATATGGAAAGAAGAAACAGATTCCATCACTGATGTTCAGTAAATCTCCAGGTGAAGTCATAAAGTGTGTGCATATTTTTTACTGTGAGATGTGCATTTTTACTTATTGTCACTATCTCCCTCACCCTCATATGGGCTTGCCGTCTGATTAAAGTTACCACTACAGTGTTTAGGGACCCAGTACTTGAGCTCCTGCCTCCCTCACTCTCCAGGTTTGCTGCAGGATATTTATGTAGGGATTATATGGATTTTACATGAAGGGTAAAGGGAGATTAGAGGAGGAGTGTTATTATTGATGTTGCAGAAATACAACTAAAAACACAATGTTCTCCCAATTCAGAAAACCTCTTCATAAAGGTAGTAAAGAAAGAAAAAAAAACAGTTTTATTACTGGATTAGCATTAAACCAGAATGTGGTGCACATCACAGAAAATCTGCTAAGAAATTGCAAAAAGAAAGGAAAGAAACCTCACCCTTTTATATAACCAAGCAGAAACAACACATTGCATGTTCTCAAGAGGAACATGTTCTCAAGAAGAACAGTAACTAGTCTTCAAGTTGACAACACTATTAGTCACATATCATTCATCCTAAACACATTTGGTAACACAGCTGATCATCTGTGTTAGTTAATTGACTTTATCCAAAGAAAAACAAACCCCTCATATCTTCATGACAGAAGGCAGTTTTGCAACTTGGAGCCACGTGCCCATCAAAGTTGGGTTCCTATCCTTGCACTGAGACTGGGAGACAAGGACACATCTCCCTACAAGATTGCATTTCAGAGATGGCATCCAGGTCCTTGAAAAAGCTTATAAAGATTTACATACATTCCAAAAAGACAGAGAAGTTACAGCTGCATGTTTTCTTAAGTAAATTCTCTAAGAAAAGAGAGGGAAATATCTACTTCCTTATTTTCACTAGGAGAATCAAGCCTCTAATTTTAATTTGTACTGCTCTTACACTGAACGAGTGGTAGGGACAGCAGTTCAACAAAGGTATTTTACAGATCTTCAAAAATTAAATTGGAATTAATTATCCTTTTATTTTTTATTAAATGCATTGGGTGACACTGCTTAATAAAATTACATGGAATTTAGTTGTACAATTCTATAATACAGTACGTGCAGATTGCATTGTGTACACACCACCCAAACTCAAATCTCATTCTGTCACCACGAATTTGCCCCCTTTTACCCTTTGCTATTCCCTTACCTTCTTTCCCCTTGGTAGCCACTATACTGTTATTTATAAATTTTGTTTGTCTTATTTGTTTGTTTATTGCTTTTTGTTTATATCCCACATATGCATGATACATGTAATATATTTAACATGTGTCATTTGCTCATGTACAAGATTCAAAAACAAATAGCATATAATTTATTTGTTTCCAGAGTCTGAAAATGACTGTCATGAAAGTAGGAATAAAGTAGAACTTGAACAGACCCATGCCATTTTTCTTGGGGCCATTTGTTGAATCAACCATTAATATTTGACCAATAAAATATCATACTATAAAAGGCATTCAAAAAAACCATTAAACCATTCCTCTGTAAATGTGTCTGAATAACTAGAGATCTTAGTAAGTCACATCCATACTCCAGCTTTTATTGTGAATACTTATTCCCTTCTGGCCTTTTGAAATGCACTGCTAAAAAGTTATAATTAATTATTCAGAAGGCCAAAATTGCCCTTTGTCTGTTATCTTTATGAAATGCAAATTACAGATTCAGAAAAATAGGATGGTAACTGAAAGCACAGAAAATGGTTCCTGTTAATGGGAATACCTTAAAAGTCAAAACATCCAAGAAGATTACTTTTTTAAAAAATTAAACTTGCTCAATGCTAAGCCCCTTATGGAATTTTTTTCTTCATTTGAAGAAATAATTTCTTAATCTATAATACTTGCATGAAAGCAGCTTTAGGCTTTCAGAAGAGAACAGAACTGTTTTAAAGCAGAGCCTGCTGCTCCGAAATACAATATCACCTCATTAAAATGAGAGTCCCCAGCTGGGTAGGGGTATTAGCCAAGGTCAAGAAGAAGAGTGAGCACTTGTTAAGCTTTTCTTGCTAAAAACCCATTTTAAATCATTCTCTTTAAAATCATATCTAAAGTCTAAACCCACAATCATTTACTCTTCAAAAGCTAAATCATCCAGTTCTCTCTATCTTGTCTGGGCCTGAACTAAATGCCAATACTTTTCTCCTCTAAAGTGTGGGCTGAAGGGCATTTTCAGAAAGCAGTGGGGGTCTCAAGGTTGCAAATGGTCTGGGTGGAAACCAGGGGTTCAATTTATTTGTCATAATGAGGTTTCTTATTTTAATTTCAAATCTTACTGTAGGGAATTAAGAAATTTTCATGGAGTATGATTCACATATTATAACTTCTGTACTGTTTATATTTATATAAACATGTTTAATAGCACAGGATATTTTTCCAGAATTAAAGTACTTTATAAAATGTAAGTCTTACATAGTCACTGCTCTGAGTATCAGTACAAATTAATTAGCCTTAAGGAAACAAAACATTTCCATGCTTGTGCGCCAGAAAGAGTAAGGACCAGAATAGACACTATTCTCTCTGTAGCACAATCTGTTCATTCTGCCAAGCAGGTGTTCAAACACCACTTTCTTCCAAAATACTTTGAAAAAAATTCATGACTATTTGTCAAAAACGTACAAAATGCTTAAAAATGTGTCTGTTCACTCAAAGCAACCCAAAAAGTTAGTGTTGAATTGGATTCTGTTTCCCAAGAACTAGAATCTTAAATCATTGTAAAAAGTAAACAAATGTTTTAAAATGTCTAAGCAATAGTGGGTATAGCAACGCCTGGCAAGCAGTAGCTTCTTAATGCTCAGGGCCCACGGTACCACCAGAAGGAGTGAAGGTTTTATGAAACGTCTTCCTTAGGTCTATGAAATATAGACCCAATATTGATTTAATGTAAATTGCTGAGAGGCTCAATACATATTATATAACTTTTGTAGTTGTCTTCTGGCTACCTTGTTACTCATTAGCTCTTCTCCCTACTCATAAAATAGAAAAGGAAAAGAAAATCTAATGATTTCTCTATGCTAGTAGCTTTATTAGTGTTGTTTTGAGTCAACCATACAATAGAGTAAAATAGAGTTTTATTCCACCTTTAGATACTATTTCTAATTTTCCCTTTCATTTATTTGTTTGTTTGTGATAATAGGTACTAAGTTTAGATGTACGAGATTCATAAGGTTTATAGGGTTCTGTTACAATCTCCTTGATGTTCTGCTTCCCGAAGACTACTGTGTTATTGGTTTCTCATGTATCATTCAAACATGTCTTCAAACGATTTCTGGAAGAAAGCGGTGTGACTGGAACAGGACAATTGAGTCACTGGGTGAGGCAGCATAATCTTGGGGAAAAGCTGGCCATTGACTTAGTCTAGTGGCTAGAGATTCATTTCACAAATGAGAAAATCAAATCCTGGCAAATAATAAACCAAAAACAAACAAACAAACAAAAAAACCTCTTGTCCAATGTTGCAGAAAGTGTGAGAATTTCTGAGACAGAATTTAATATAGGTCATTTGATTACAGACTGGGTGTTCTATCTTACCATTACATAAAACAGAGTTAAGCCTTTTGCTGTTATCAGAATCTTAAACTTCATCAAAATCAATACTGCTATTATTGACCATTACCAATAGTTATCAAGGTTGATTAGTTCAAATAAGTGGAATCAAGTGTCTTATATGTAATTGATAAAAACATTCTAAGGATAAATATACCTATTCATGCCAAATAAATTTATTCTTTACTCAAACATCTACATAAAGTCACTGAAGAGAATACCATGGCAACGCTGAAATATTGGATAAGAGGAGATACTATAGTTTATGAGGTGTAACAGTTACATGTTAATTATGTGAACATTTAAAAATCATGATGATAATAATGGTGATGATTTAACAAACCCAAAATACAAGCAGGGATAAAAAAGAAATATTTGAAGAATGTTTTTATTTTTTTAAGGTTAAGTATTTTTTATTTAATTGTTGTTCAAGTACAATCGTCTCCATTTTACCCCCATGACTCCCCACAACCCCAGCCATCCCTACTCTCTTGATCTTCCCCTCTTTGGTTTTAGCATGAACAACAAAAAAATCCTTGTGATTTCAAAAAAATAAATAACTGAGACAGAAACTGGCAAAATTATTTTAAAAAGTTAAGAAAATGGTATGGCCCTTAGGAAATATTAAAAAATATTCATGCAGATGATAATCTATGTGAAAACAGAATGCTGGTATTTTGTACCTGAATCTAATCCGCTGGAACACATCAGCACCATAAGGCAGGTTTCCTGGAAAGAAAGCCATCCTTCCAAGCCTCATGTAAGCTGTGCTTACTCAGTCCTCCTTCCTGCTACTTTCTTCTCACCTATAAGTTTGTCAACTTTAATTTACAAATACTTTGGGCAGACATCTTCTGTCCATCTGCCCTATGAATGATGGAGATGAGTAGTAATTTCAAGAAAACGCTATTCTCTCAAGCCTAAATCCCTCTCAAGTATGTCTCGGTTTTACTTTCACCTTCTAAAATACATTGATAACAGATGTGTCAGCTATCCCTAAAACCCACAGAGAACAGGCAGGAGACACAAAGAAAAAGGCCAATAAAAGGGAGATACCACTTAATGATGGCTATGTAACCAAAGTCCTGTCTAACAGTGAGAGGAAATATAGTCAAATCTTATGTTTTCATAGCAGAAGAATCGTAGAGTCATTACGAGAATTGGGAGAGGTAATTCAAAAAAATTGTTTAGCGGGAATTTTAAGCAAAGCTTACGTGAGCGTGCATTCTTTTTTTGCATTAGTTTCATACTTTCAGTAAAAAGGAGTAGAACATGTGCGAATCATGCCTGAGAGAGGGAGATAATCTGCTTGCCAAAAGTCACAGAAGCTTGCATTCCCGACCCAGCAGTCACAGATAAGGCTGGGACTGGCAGTGCGCCTAAGGAAAATTGCACGCAATAGCCAGGAGCATCAAAAACGATAGAGAAACAGAATATAAAGCTGCCATCTGCGCAATAAAGATTTGAAAACCACTGCAATTAAAATATTATCTGAAGCTGGGAAGCAAACAGTAAAGCACAGAGAATCTCTAAAGTGATCTTCGAAATCTTGACATGGCTCACTCTTTTATAATAATTTTTGCTCAAATAGCATCTTCTCAGTAATGTCTTCCCTAATAATACTACTTAAAATAAACTCCAAACTCACCATGCCCCAACTTTCTTCCTCACCCATTTTTATACTATACACATGTACACAATTTGGTTACTTGGTTACATGTTTTTCTCCTTGATTAAAATGTAAACTTCAAGAAGACAAACTCTTATCTTCCTAGTATTCCCACTGCACATACTGCAACCAGCAGGGTCTCTGTGGATTTCTGTATGTTGGTTGAGTGAATGAAGAAATGGATATAACAAAAGAGAGTCTACTAGTGTACACATTGAAAGCATGGGGGGGGAGGGCTGGGGGGGGAATAAAAGGCAGAAAACTGTACTTGAACAATAATTAAATAAAAAATATATTTTTAAAGAAAGTAGCTTAGGTTTATGTCCTATCCAATTTATGGCTGCATAACTCAAGGAAATGGGATAAAATTGTTAGTACTAGTCTCTAAGAGCTGCTTTGGAGGTTGGGTTAATCCATGAAATGCTTTTAACACAGTGCCTGCCTGGTACATGGCAAATGCTCAGTAAATGATAACTATCACATCATAGGTAAGAATTAGGTCCTGTGTCCATTTCTAAATCAGTCTCTGGCAAAGGTAGTTGAATGACTAAAATTGATCTAGACTAATAACAATTCACTCTGTCCTGAGAAGACTAGGGTATTGAATAAAAAATAGACCAAAGAGCAATGAAATAGGAGACAAACATACAATAGAGAGGATCTAAGTAAGTTTCTTTAAACAAGACTAAAGAAATGAACAAGTCATTATAGACTAAATAGAAAAAACTTCCCAAATAAATAATATTAAATATGGAACATTTAATACAAAAGGAACAATATTTAGTTATAAAAGAGAAATTTAAAAGATAATATATGAACTATGAATATTTATGACAGTAAATGATAAACTATAGTTTAAACAGAAAATTTTCTATGAAAATATTACTCTGTTGGGAACCCCCAAGACTGCCCTGAAGTTTGATGATTTGCTAAGAAGACTCACAGGACTCAGCATATAGTCATACCTTTGGCAATGATTTATGACAGCAAGAGGCACATGGGATGAACACCAGCGGTCCATCCCAACAGTCCTCCCCCAGCAGAGTCACAGGACACAATGCATTCTTCTAGAAACTGTGACAAAACATATCACATGTTGTCCACCAGAGACCCTCAGGAGAGACCCATGCCAAGGTCTTTACTGGGTGCTGTTGATGTAGGCATGCCCTAGCATGTACCAAAGTTCCAGACTCCCAAAAGGAAAGCTCCACTTAACCACATGGATTCCACGAACAGCTCTGGTACAATGAGCCACTCTAAACAGTCTGGGGAATGGTGGAAACCCTGGCAAAATTTATGTGCTCAGATACCAGCAAAGGGCCAGTCTTGCATGCAGGCCTTTAAAGGAGAGCAATCTCAGGCTGGCTATGTCAACTTTTTCACTCAGTTACATGCCAACACTAACTCAAAAATAATTAGAAAGTGTGAATAGTTATATAACCATAGAATAATTAAATCAGTAATTCCAAGTATTTCCATAAAAATACCAGGCTAAGGTAATTTTAATGTGAGTTCTACCAAAACTCCAATGAATATATCATTCATATTTCATACACATGCTCCTATAAATCTAAATAAGAGGTTATACTCCCCCAATTAGGTCATATACTCAGCAAGCAATAAGGTTAACACTAAGCAAGAACAATATGAAGGAAAAAAAATACAAGTCAATCTCATCTTGAATCATGATGTAAACATTAAATATAAAAATTATCAAACTGAGTCCTCCTGTACAGCATTAAAAAACATAGTAACTGAAAAAATAACTAATTTTTTAACTTGGAATAAAAACGTATAACTAGAATCATATATAAATGTCAAATAAAAACAGTATTTCAACAAATAAAAATATAGTATTCAGACCTATTCATAATGTGTGAAAATAAATACTTTTAGAGGTCTACAATCTATCAAGCAAGCATATATTAATATTATCATTCTTATAAAATCATCATTTTGTAACATTAGAAATGTATTTAAAATCAAATATGCATGCCTACTATCACCAGTTATATTCAATGTCATACTAGAGTTATACACAACACTGTATAATTAAAAACAAAAAATAAAATAAAGAAATAGAATATACATGAATACTGATAAGCAAGATGTGAATAATATATAATATAATATACACCATTAATTATGATTTAAAATATGTAACTTTTCAAAAGAAACAATTTAGAAAACAATGGAGCACATGTCTAAGAGTAAAATTAAGAAAAGATGTGTAAAACCTATATAAAAATGTAAAACCCTTAAAAGACAGCAAAGACATATAAAGTGATAGCTATAACTTGTTGAATGACAGAAAGCTATAAAATGATAAAGATTACAGCTTTTCAAAAATTGCTTCAGCTATTTAATACAATACCAATCAAAATCCACCAAAAGTGTTTTGTTGATGAGGTAAGTTATATATGGAAGAAAAAATGCCCAAGAATAGCCAAAATACCCTTGAAAAAGTAAAAATAAGTTTTTCCCATTATAACATTGAAAAGATGCTAAAGTTTGGATGCATTTATACCTTGGAATACGTACTCATACAGCAGTAAAAATGAATTAAATAGCTATTATGGGGAACAGCATAGGAGAATCTTGTAGAGAAGAATATAAATTTGTAGGGAATTCCATGAGAAGTTCATTCTGGTAGAGCATCCAACCTTGCTGCAGAACAATGGAGCCCAAGTAGGGCGAAGAGAGTGTCGGGATCTCTATGAAAGAGAAGGCTTGGCTTGGTGCATCAAAGCCTCAGGTAGGAGGCTAGATGTCCATATAAGCAAGGAGTCAGGACAATGAGAATTGTCAAAGATTGAGCAAAACCAGAAGAGTTTTCATGTGCACTCTCAACTAGCATGGGATGCTAGGACCCAAGGGGGAAGCGGGCATAGACAGGTTTGGTATACCAAAATCTGAGCATCCCTATATCTATTCAGTGAGATCACCTAGGGGGTTAACATCCCAATAGCTATGAGCACACCTAGAACTCAGATACTGGCTTAGAATACCATTATCCACCAAAAGGAACCAAGGATCCCTGGAAAAATGGCCAGTACCTGAGCAGAAGTAGGAAAGCTGCATGAGTTTGGAACATCTTGGGCAGAAAAGCAAAGAAGGAATGACAGAATACTAGCGACAGCTCACAAAGATAACAAAGCCAGCATGAATGTTTTTCCACTGGCCAAATCTGGGATAATGTGAGCATCAAAATAAATCATGATAGCAGTGGATTATAACCTAATAAATTAAATCAGTATAAGTCCATATTGATATGTGGTAAATAGTTAAATTTTCGTGAGAACTGTGATATACACACAGTTTCAAAGAACTCCTTAAACTACATATTCATTAAAAAGAAAACAGAGTAACTTCAGAGTGGAGAAACCTGATCACTTAATCACCACCTTAATCAAGTAATCAAAATAAACATCATTGGAACAAACTGAAAATCACTCATACCCGAGAGCATGCAGTGAGAATACACTAATCATTTTGTGGCATTCCTTTCAAAAATAGATGACTTGGACTTAATCTTGAGAAAATACCAGACCAAAATTGAGGAAGCTCAAATCACTGGTCTCAAGTCTTCAAAAAGGTCATCATGGAAGTCAAAGAAAGACTGTTGACCTATTCCAGACAGAAAAAGACTAAAGGCCATGACAACTAAATACAATATATGATTCTGAACTAATCCCTTTTACTATAAATGGTGTTATTGGAACAATTTGTACAGATTGAGTGGAGACTGAGAGCTAAAAGGTAGAAATGCATCAACATTAAGTTCATGATTTTGACAGTCTCATTGCAGTTAGGCAAAATGTTCTTGTTTATAAGAAATACGTACTGAAGTTTTGGGGGTGATGTTGGTAACATTTTCAAATGGTTTAGGAAAAATTTCTTTATATTATACTTGCATTTCTTCTGTAAATTTGAAATGCCTTCAAAACTAAGAAAAAAAGAGGAAAGATAATGATAAACCTAATACAAAGGTTACTGGTTTCCTCTAGTGATGGAGATGAAGGAGGGGGATGTGATAAGATAGACACAATGACAGATTTCACAGTCTGGACTGTTCTAAATTGACTTCATGGATGTTCATTTTATTATGTTAACATATATGTTACATTTAGTATTTTTCATGCATATAAAATTATAATGATTTCTAAAACTTATATTTTAAAGACCACAGGGCTAGGAGCACAACAGACCTAACTCTGAAGCTGGGCTGTGTCATTCGGCTCCCATGTGAAACTGGGCAACAGAGGTAAATTTTCTGAGTTCAAGATTCCTCATCTGGAGAGTGTCAATAATGACAATTATTCACAGAATTGCTGTGAAGATTTAATAAACAATATACATTCATTGTCAATGCCTTTTAGCTAAATTCCACTAGGAACACATCTGCTTTTAACCGGGTTCAATTTATTACTCCTTGTAATGAAGGAGAATGCACATCATAGAGAACTAAGGGTATCTCCGTAAGAGGGTATTAAAGAGCCCATCAGAGGATTTGGGTTTGGTTGGGTGATTTGATGGAGAATCTAAGGAAGTAAGGTATGGTGGCACAAAGTTGGGGGGACTCTATAATTGGGTATCTCAATAAGTCTCATCTATAGAAAGGATAGACTATTAGAAGGATAAATCTAAAATTGGCAAAGAGTGCAAGGAATGTGGCACTCTGTGTTGCACCTGATATTTTCTAAGATTGTTTATGTTCAAGGGGAGAACACAATGTCTAGACTTGAAGACTAGCTTACAATAACACGGAAGTCTAATTGTGAACTTCAGATCAGTTCCAGCCATCAGGGGCTGGTTTTGTTTGCTTGTTTTCACCATAAATACCTGGCACAGGACTTTTACAACTCCCTTGATCAGGGGCATTGCTGAACTGGGCAGACCAAGCAAACATCAGTGAATGCACCCCCTTACAGAATCTGAGCTGTGTATTTTTCCTCTTTGGCTGTACCAATGACCACACTAATGTGATCATACTAGTGTAATGACAGATTGGTCAGACATAATTAAACTCATGTACTTTAACATTATCTCTCTCTGGTAAATTCCTTTCACAAAATATTTCTACCCTAAAAAGAGCCATCATACCCACTAATACCCACTAGCCACAAAAATCTACAGGATGTCAGACAGTATTTGAATAATGTTAGCATTACATATATGTCCTTTCAATTTCCAATCTGCCATCCTCAGCTGGGTATTTGGACTAGTTCCTTGGATGATGCGAAATGGCTATGTGTTTTCGGGTATAATATGCCTCCAATTGAGAGAAATTCTTTCCACTGGGGTTTCATTGTTTTTATGAAAAAACCTTTCCCAGGTTCCCTGGCCCCAGAAAATGATGTTTCCTTGGCAGGAAGCATCACACACCCACCCAGAAAAATATGAATGAAAAGGGGCACACTATTATACACCCCATCACAGGAACATCTATTACCTCACAAAGAAGATATACATCATTGTACAAAACTTCAATGTATTGCATGGTAATGTATTATCATGATACACCAACTCAGGGAAATAGTTAAATGTTGATTGTCTGAAGATTAAATCTAAGAATATGTCCTGCTTTATGCTTTTTACTGTCCTGGAATAATTATAGTATCCTGTGTCCCTCTCAAAAGTGTCCAAGTTTGGACATAAATCATATTGTCATACTTTCTACAAAATGCTGAGATCTAGGTGTTTCAGAAAATGCCCTCCAAATTTTTCAATATATGTATTTTAGTAAACATCATGAAACAGCCATTTAATACTATATTTTGGGAAATTATCTCTGACTTCTGCTTTCTCTTTACCCTGGCCTAGATCTACCTTTTATATTTTCAAAACCAGTTTCTTCCTCAAAGAGCTAGGAATCAAGGCAAAAGCAATGATGTGGGTTATTCCTTTGTTGAATGCTGAAGAAAGGGTTTGATAAAAGTCAAATAATGTTGTTGTCCAATATGTTTAATTAATGTAAATCTTTTAAAAAGTTGAAACTTCAAGCTATATTAATACATATAAGTACTTCCAGAAACATTGAATTCAAGTTATTGTTTTCAAAATTATTTTTCTTACTCTTTTACTTTTATCTGTTTTATAAACGAAGTGCTGCTGTCTATGATCCTGCAGGTTAACTTACTGACAACAACAACATTCATTTATAAATAAAAATAAAATCAGAAAACTTAGTTCATAGTTAATTGAATAATTATATAAAATATTAATTAATGCTTGTTGTGAAGAAACTTACATATATAACTAGGCAGCCAAATAATACTGGACTCTCTTCCACTCTTTTTGTGTTTGTTTATCTTCTCAAGACCAAGTGTTTCTATAAATTTTGGATCTTTTTTGAGTATTTTCAGAGATCTTACTTTACATAACTATTTTGGAAACACAATTGTAAAACAAAATTCTTAAATTATATAAAATTTATTTTTTGTACATAGATTTTTATAGGAAACTGTGTAACTCACAAGTAAATTTACTGTCCCAGGTCGAGAAGTTGTGCTCTGGGGGTGGAGCTGTTAGTTCAGTGGATACATGAATCTTCACTTCTGCTATAGTATTCTAAATTATTGTCCAAAGTCTTTCTGCAAATCTCAGTTATTTAATTACAATTTGCACAATTAGTTATATTATGGAAACACATGTAAGGTGTGATATAAGAGAAACATAAGTTTTTCCTAACTTTAAGGCATTTGCAGTTATGGTATTGGGGTAATTGTATCTGGCTGCAGGAAGACATTAAAGAATGGTGCAAATTTGTGTTGAATGTAACTATTTAGATTATGGCTAATACACTAGGATAGTGATTTTCAACCTTTTCATCACACGGCACATGTAAACTAATTAATAAAATTATGTGGCACACCAAAAATATACTTTTTGTCATTCTGACGAAAAATTAGGTATAATTTTGATTCATTAACACCAGATGGCTATTGTGTTGGCTGTTGTCATTTTTTATTTGGCAGTCAAAGGGAAAAGAGGTCAGTGTCCCTGACTAAATAGTCAGATGTTGCATGTTTAAAATGTTTTTGGCACCCCAGTGTGCCTCTTGAGGCACGCCAGTTGAAAATTGCTGCAGTAGGAGTTCAGACAAATGTTGGATAGAATTGTTGGGAGATTGAAGAACTGAAATTAATATGGTGTGCTGGGGGAAAATGTAAGCTTTAGTTCCAGACAAAACTGAGATCATATCCTTCCTCCACCTATTATAAACTATGTAACAGTGAATTTGTAGACCTTCGTAGGTCTGTTTCTGTATATGTCAACTTGAAATCACAATATCTGTTCTGCAGCATTCAAAGTGAAAGCATAAAGAGAAGATATATACCCAATGTCTGCTGCCCCCAAGTTTAAGTTCAAGCACCTTTGTCTATTTCCCATTAGCTTTTTCTGGATTTGTGTGTGGTGCATTTCTACTGTGTCTCACTGGCTTTGCTCATGTGGGCATCCTACTGCAGATTGGGTTCTGCAGGAAGGAGACACTGGGATGGAGCAGAGGCTTTCTGGAGCGAGTAACCCTTTGAAAGCAAGAAGGAAGCAGAATTGGGCAAAAGGAGCCATCAGACCTGTAAAGGCTCTACCAGCCTGATACAAATCTTTAAGTAAAGCTGTTTTTTTCTATTGTAAAATTGAGCAGAATCAGCTAGGTCCTTGATCCACTGCCTTGCCGAGTCATTGAGTGTAGACCTCTCTGAGAAGAATGCATAACTGGTTACCACCACCTTACTAAGACTGAGGGGCTTTCCTAGGATATTTTGAACACAATGAAAAAGCTCAGGCAGACACTGAAGGAGTTAAGAGCTGAAGGCTGTCAGCCCACCACAGTCCTTGCTGCTGGGCATGGGGCGGGAGTGCTGTCTTATACACTTTCATGTCTTCCCCTAGAATTGTAGAACTTGTAGAATCTCTCAAATGTGCTATATAGCACTTTTAATCTTCTAAAGTACCTGGCTTACTGACTGGGACCCAATTAGATAATGAAGAAAATTGGATTAATTATCTAATCATTAATTGTACATCACCATGATTCTCTTAATATCCTCTCATACTCTAGACATCAATAGTTCTCAACCATGGCTCCACATTACATTCATCTTGACAGCTTTTAGAAAATAGTGATGCCTACACTCTACCTTGACCAATTAAATCAGGTCTCTGCACATAAATGCAGGATCCAGGCATTTACAATGTTTTACAACCTCAACATGAGTCTAATGTGCAGCCTGTTAGAAAGCTCAAAGTTTCCACTTAAGTTTACAACATTTTAGGAGCTATGTCTTAGTGTATGGAAAGGAGAGCTTCTGGACTGGAGGGAGTGCCTCTGGTCAGGCAATAACGGTTGCTCAACCGCAGTAAGTGCTTCCCATAGTTCAGGCATCGTGCTCAGCACTTTTCTTAAATTAACACAAGCAGCTTCAGGAAGTTAACAGATAGTCTCATTGTCTCAAAGTTTGTCCATCTCTGGCCTTACTGTCAGAACCTTTGATAATGTGGACTAAAGTCAATAACCCCTGATTGTTGGTCAAGGAATGATCCTAAACCACTGGTGGTAGATTCACCGAAAATTCTTCCTTATGATGGTGGCCCACAAGCCCTATGGCAAACCTCCTAAAGCCAAGTCTCAGGGCCGAGACCTGCCAATTCTATTTTAATAATCTCTATGAGTAACCTTTTTAAAATTAAAGTAATTGGGGTATCATTGGCTAATAAGATTATATAGTTTTCAAGTGTACAATTCTATGGTACACCATCTGTATATTGCATTGTGTGCCTACTACCCAAAGTCAAATCTTCTGTTACCATATATTTTACCCTCTTCTACCCTCCCAAACCTGTCTTCCTGGTAACCACTATACTGTTGTCTGTGTCTATGAATTTTTTGGTTTTTTTCCTTGTGTGTTTGTTTAGTTTTATAATCATTAATGTTTGAGAACTAGTATGCTATGCTTATAATCTCCTGTCATGCCTACTTTTTCAAATTTCCACTCCCACCTCACTTTGGTAACTTTCAGTTGAGCAGGCAGTAATAGGGGGTGCACATCAATATTTAAGGCCAATCTGTGTTCTCTGGACACCTCAAATTGCCAAAATAAGTAATAGAATTTTTAATGTGATCATTCTTCTGCTATTCCTTTTTAATAACCAGGAAGATTAAAAGATGACAGTTCAACCTTGAGCTTGCACTGACTTCTGAGGCTTACTTTTAGAATTTTGAAATTCTCATGTATTCATTCCATAAACCTTCATTGAAAGCTAACCATGTGCTGAGTAAATAAAGGTATCATGGATGAGAATAAGACTCAGCACTTGACCTTAAGGAAAGCTCCCGGTATGCAAGGAAAAACAGACACTTTCCCTACAGTTTGACCCAATGCACTATCTTAACTGAAGGAGAAATACCCCTCAATGAGCACAGAGATGTGGGAACCCTGACCTGGCCTGTGAGGGTCAGAAACAACTCCCAGAGGAGAGGCGTGAGAGCTGGCTTTTAGAGATGGTGTGATGTTTCCTGGTGGGGAAGGTACGGATGGGTGTCCTCAGGAGGAGGCACAATTTATGCATAACCTGCAGATAGAGAAAGGTAGAACGTTCTGAAAGGTGAAAAATTTAAGTTAGCTGGAGTTATGGGTGGAGAGACAGGAGACGAAGCTGAAAGTTAGCATAGGTTAGACTGAAAAATTTTTTCTAGTGAATTTAGAATTTCAGATGAATGGACAGATTTGGGTCAAAGGAGAGACAATGAGCTCAGTTTTGGTTTTGCTGAATTTCAGTTGCATGTGTAGGGCTGACAGTTAATTAGAAATTACTCTTTGAAGCTAAAGAGAGAGGTTTGGGTCAGCAATAGAGACCTCAGATCAGTTTGAAGCCTTGGGGATGAATAAGAGCATGCCCAAAGGAAAACTGTGACAACTCTAGCTACCAAGTAGCTCGGAATGTCAGCCACTAGTTCATAATTAGTATAATGTAGCAATTCAGAAAAGTGACAACATAATTTTCCTATTCCATTGAATAGACAGCTCCTTTTTTTCTTTTAAATTAATGTAGTGTAAATGTGATTTGCATAGATTTTTCTCAACCATCCCAACTCACATTAATGGAAAGAGACATAGTATAAATTTTACCTCTGGGTGTGAGAGGGTGATTTAGACTCCCTATTTCTACCTGGTGACTGTCAGGGAAGGGCTGCCAAGTTTGCCAACTGGGTGGCTGTTTTATAATTTAGAGGCAATAAATCTAAGACAAGTAATTTCCTTCAGAACCTTGAGTTGCCTCCTTAGCAGAATGACTTCAGTCTGGCTGGAGTTATATTTCAGCCACAGGGCTGGATGAGAGTTTTAAAAGGAGACCCAGAGGACTGGATTAACTGCACTTTTGTCTTAAATACAATTTTGTTTCCTTTCACAGGAGATGTAGTGGCAAATTTCTTTTAAGCTATTAGTTTATGATGTAGAGTACTTAAAGGAGTGTTTTGTTTTGCTTTGTTTTTCAGGAGGGCAGTAAAGGCGGTTGAAATAGAGTGATTCTCTGTCTTCCTGCTCCATTTGTGGAGGGCTGTCAGGCAGGGGGCTGGGCTTGAGGAGGGTTTATAATATGTAACCTTAAAATGGCAAGAAAATAATAATTGCAAAATTTCGAGTAGTGCACCCTGTGGGCCAGGCACCTTCCAGGCCCTAGGCAAGAAGAAGCTTCCCACGTGGCTCTGGACCTGTGAGCTAGGTCCCAACATGATAGAAACACAAAAATGTGCCACCTGGAGCTAGGAATCTAACCTTGGGCCATTGGGCTCTAGGGTTCACATGATGAACCATGTGCTCTGCTTGGGCACCTACTATGTGCCAGGAACACTTCTAGACTCCAGTGAGACCATGGTGAACAAGACAGACTATGTCCCCCAGAACCTGACTCTCTGGAGTTTAAATGCTGAGGGTGAGGATGCAGGAATATGATTTAAAATAAAACTTCAGGATAAAATAATGTTGCATATAATTTGTGACTAGGATGTTTAAACAAGCTAACATTCTTTTGGGGACAAAACATGCCATTAGTTGAATCTGATAAACTCAATTAATTAAAATCTCCTTTTCATGCATACATTAGCCAAGAGCAGCTATTTTCTTCTTTTAATTCCCTTTTACTATATAACTCCAATGCCGAGCTTGCAGTGCCAAGACCAATTCAATTCATTTGTTCAATTGCAAGTTAAAAGAAAGAACGTCTGTAACATTAGCTGCCTGCTACTTTGAAATAACCTATCTGAACCGAACTTTATAGTGATGTGTTGCTATGGCAACATGCTGCCCAGTGAGTGAAAGAGGATGTTTCATCATTACCTCATTGATAATGCTTGGGAAGGTAACAGATGCAAATACAAAAGGTTTCCTTTTACTCTGCCATAACTCTGGGGCAACGAGAGAAGCACTAAAAATACCTCTCTGACACAGCAGCAGGGATTCAAACAGAGACACACGCATTACCGATCTGGGTTCTACACCATTTGGAATTTCGCTTTCTTGATTAGCAGTCTCAGTGTCCACAGTGAATCTTCATGCCCTGCCAAAGATAATCATTTTTAATGGTACTGTTTATTTTATGTGCGGGTACCATTTCTGTACAGCCTTCAATGCATGTAAAGTAGAAATGTATGGGGAAACTGTAACAAAAGTAACAAGAAATAAGAGAAAAACATATATATGTATATGCACATATATATGTATATGTATGTTTTAAAAACTTCACCTACTTTTTCTTCTTCTCATTTTCCTCCTCCTCCTCCTTCACATGCATTTGTTCTATTCTCTCAAAATGTTTTTAATTTCGGTAATTAGAAGAGTCAATTTATCTATGTCTTTTTATTCCCCAAGGTTTTAGAATTTTTCTGGATTAAAGCTGGAATACACAGTGGGATGGTGATTTTCACTTTAGATACTGTTTAAAGATTAATTATTTCATTGTTTGAGAGGAAAGTATAGCAGACTGTCTAATTAGATATTAGTATAAAAATCTAAAATTACGATTTTTAGTTATTTTAAATTATACTGATGGTAAATATGTCTTGGAATTAACAACATTCCTTTTTTTTTACTTTATCTCTCACTTTGTGACAAAAGTGTTATATTTATTTATAATCCTGAAACTTTGCAGACTGAAAATTCTATAAATTATAAAAATAACACACACTAAAATTAATTAGAGGTTTTTTCCTCAAATGCTGGGAAACTCATTCTCAGGCACCTATTTAGTGTCTTTTAATCCCCCCACTAAACAGTATTAGCGGCATTAGCATATAGTTGTTCAGCAGCACCACCTACATTATTCATACATAATGTTTTAAAATAAATTAACTTTGCCATTTTAGGGCTAGAATAAACTATATAACAGGTAAAAGAAGTAAATTAAAATATTTGAAAATGGCAGGTATTTTAATAATAGTAGTCTACTATTGTGATTATACAAAACAGAAATTATTGAATCAAATAGATAACTTAAAATATTGTTGTTTTAGAAGTTGCTATGATATCTTAGGAAAAAATAGAAAATAAGCTATGTTCTAATATCATCATGACCTTGGTCTGAACATATTATCTGTTAACAAATTATATATATTTATAATTCTCATCTTGATTTAAAGCAATTCCACATACATATGGATAATTATTCTTTTTTCCTTAGAAATGTTTTACTTTATTTATTTTTAAATATTTAATTGTTTATGCTATTACAATTGTCCCAATGTCCTCCCTTTGCACCCCTCCCCCAGCTCCCCCTCCCCACACTCAATCCCCACACCATTGTCCATGTCCCTAGGTTATGCATATATGTTCTTTGACTGATCCCTTCCTTTTTCTTTCAACTAGTTCCCATCTCTCCCCTCACCACTTACAGCTGTCAGTCTGTTCCATGTTTCTGTGCTTTTGATTCTAGTTTGTTCATTAGTTTATTTTGTTCATTAAAGTCCACTTAATGAGTGAAATCATGTGGTATTTGTCTTTTACTGACTAACTTATTTCATTTAGCATAATAGTGTCCAGTTCCACCTATGCTGTCACAAAAGGTAAGAATTCCTTGATATCCCATTGTGTAAATAAATATACCACAGCTTTTTTATCCGCTCATCTACTGATGGGCACTTAGGCTGTTTCAAAACATTGGCTATTGTAAACAATGCCACTATGAACATAAAAGTGCGTAGATTATTTAAAATTTTAAATTATTCTTTGAGAGTAATCCATGTACCATATGAACTTAAGAAAAACATATTCTGCTGCTTTGGGATGAGATGTTCTGTTACTATCAATTAAATCCACTTGATCTAGTGTGTAATTTAAGGTCATTGTTTCCTTGTTGATTTTTTGTCTATAAGATCTATTCATTGATGACAGTGGGGTGTTAAAATCCCCTACTATGACTGTATGTATTGTTGTCAATAACTCCTATAAAGTCCATCAGGATTTTCTTTGTATATTTAGATGCTTCTATATTAGGGGTGTGTGTGTGTATATAACCCATATATATATATGGGTTTTATCTTCTTCTTAGATTAATTCCTTTAGTATTATGTAGTGACCATCTTTGTCTCTTGTTATGGCTTTTGTTTTGAAGTCTATTTTGTTAGATGTAAGTATTCCTACTCCAGGAATACTTTTTTTGGTCTCCATTTGCATGTAATATTTTTCCCTCCCATCACACTTCAGCCTATGTAAATCTTTTGTCCTGAGGTAGATCTCTTATAGACAGAATATATATATTTACATACATACATACATGCATACATATATATATAGTTCATGTGTTCTTATCCATTCAGGTACTCCATGCCTTCTGATTGGAACATTGAATCCATTTACATTTAAGGTTATTATTGATAAATACTTATTCATTGTCATTTTTTCCTTTATACCTGTGTTCTTCTCTCTCTCAATTTCTTTCTCTTCTTAAAGCAATCCCATTAAGATCTCTTTCAGTGATGGTTTTTTGGTAATGGTTTTGTGATAACAGCTATATTTTGTCTGGAAAGCTCTTTATTTTGGCTTCAGTGTTAAATAATAGCCTTATTGGATAAAGTAGTCTTGGTTGCAGGTTCTTGCTTTTCATTACTTTGAATACTTCATGCCAATCTCTCCTGGCCTATAGTGTTTCTGTTGAGAAATCAGCTGACAGTCTCATGGGAGTTCTCTTGTAGGTATTGCTTGCCTCCTGCTGTCTTTAATATTTACTCTTTGTCTTTAAACTTTGCCATTTTAATTATGCTGTGTCTTGGTTTGGGCATCTTTGGGCTTGTCTTGATTGGGACTCTCTGTGCTTCCTGAATTTGTGTGACTTCTTTTCTACATGAGATTGAGGCAGTTTTCTATTACTATTTGTTCATACAAGTTTCTATCTTTTGCTCACTTTCTTCTCCTTCTGGTGTCTCTGTGATGTGGGTATTATTATATTTTGTGTTGTCCCAAAGTTCCTTTAAGCTATCCTCATTATTCTTAAGTCATTTTTCTTTTTGTTGCTCTGAATAGTATTTTTTCCTACCTTGTTTTTCAAATTGCTCATTCAATCCTCTGCTTCATCTAGCCTGCTTTTAATTCTTTCTAGTTTGTTCTTCATTTCAGATATTGCATTCTTTATTTTCAACTGATTTTTATTCATAGTTTCTATGTTCTTTTTCATGCTTACATGGTTTTTACCAACTTCCTGGTAGTTCTCTAACTTCAGTGAGCATCCTTATAATCATTACTTTGAATCTGTCTAATAAATTACTTGCTTCAATTTTATTTAGCTTTTTCTGGGGAGTTCTCACTTTCTCTTTTTTGGGAAGTTGTTTTCTTTGTCTCCCCATTTGAGCTGCCTCTTTTATTTGTGTCTATGTATTAGATAGATCTGCTTTGACTCCCTGTCTTTATTGGGTGACATTATGTGATAGGAGTCCTGAGGGACCAAGTGGCTCAGTATTCTTGATATCTTGATTGAGCTAAATGTGTTCTAGGAATGTCCTTTGTTTGGGTTATGCAAACTCTCCTATTCTATCTGGGTCCTGAATGTTGTTGGCTTGTTCATTGGTGGGGTTGTCCCTCTGGCTGGCTGACTGAGAGGCTCAACTTCATCCATGTTTTGAATGCTGTTGTACAGGTGCCAACAGAACAAAACCAAACAACATACACACACCAAAAACCAAGCAAAACCACCTCCACAAACAACAACAAAATCAATAAGAGAAAAGATTTTAAAAAGAGGAGAAAGACATAGAACAGTGAAAGGAAAAAATACAAAAATCTAAAGGAAAGAAAAATGATAGTGAAAGGGGAGAAGAAAGAAAACATAAGATTAGGATAGAAAAAAGACAGCAAAAACAAATAAAGAATAAAGAAGGACAAATAAGGAAAGTGAGAAAAAAGAAAACAAGGAAAATAGTAAAATAAGATATGAAAGAAAACAGAAAAAATAAAAATATTAAAAAGGTAATAGAAAAGGAAAATAACAAAAGGAATAAAGTGAAATTCATCTCAGCAGGATTTAGTGCCTGCCTGCTGGATTCTTCCTTTGTATATGGCTCTGATGTTGTCTAATGCTGGTGTAAGCCAATGTCAGATGCTGTCCACATCTACACCTCAACAGCCTGTTCAAAACTACAAATTATCGACAGTCTGTGGCTATCTCCCCTGGGCATTGGACTTGACAAGCTGCACTGCAAGTCTGGTTTTTATCATCACAGGGCCCAGAGGTGGATCAGCAAACATTCCAAGGCACTACAGGATCCTCCTCCAACTGCCTTGCTGTTTCTGAGAGTGCTTCTGGTGAAATCTGGAGGATCAGACCACTGTACCTCCATGGGTGGGAGGTGCCATTCAGACTTCAGGAATAATTTTGGGTGTGTTCCCATAGACCTGAGCAACACATCTGAATCTGTTCACAACTGTTTCCCTGAACTTGGCTGGGAAGAGGTCCTGGTAGGAAAGTAAGTGAGGCACCAGAGCCCAAAATTTAGGTCTGCTAGAAACCAGGAGGGTGTTTCTACTGATTTTTTTCTATTACAGTTTAGCTAAGGCAAATGGTGATATAAGAGTCTTTCCCTTATCTTAAAAAGTTTTGCTTAAACAAACTTTATATCACCATGAATAGAGTGTTTACTTTATCCTACCAAAGCTGAAAATAAAGCTATTTTTATCAATTTATTTTTTATTCATTTTCTGAGTTCATGCAAGAGATAGCCCAAAATCTGATAGAAAAGTCAGATCTTTCTTGTTATTGGTTTTTTTAATGCATTAGTTGTAAGTATAGTCAATTTTATGATAAGATAATTGCATGTCTGTAAATCATAGCTTTAAGTTTAGTTTGAATAACAGCTACTTTTAATATACTTTTATTAATCCAGTGACATTTAGAAACTCATAAGCCATGCTATTACTGATGCATTTTTAGGAAATTGCATATTACCCTTTATGTATTTTCAACAAAAAACACTTGAAAATTCTGAAAGCAACATTTCATTGGAAATGAAGAAAGTCTAAATTGTAGTAAATTATAGTATCCTTAGAAACAGCCATTGAATGTCCTCCCCATCAATTTTCTTGTCTGTAAATGCAGTCTTAACATTGATGTAATTCAGGTATCTTCCAACCCAAATGTCCTGTGACTTGAAGTTTTTGCTTAGAAAAAATGATGATGGGAGATGGTTTGCACTTGACAGTTTGCCTAGAAGCCTGCCAGTGTTAATTCTTGTAAATCACATAACTCTGTTACTCATGTGGAAGGGTTCCAATACCTTTGACGTCTGTTTGCATCTGACTACACAGTATGAGGACCGTGATGCTTTCTCCCACAGGTCAGCAGTTATTTACACCTGTGGCTGCTCAGCCCCACTTTTGTGACTTGTCATTATTCTTTGCATCTTATTCTATTGTGTGCATTTTGTGCACATTTCTTTGTGGGCCACGGGTAGCCAACTTTTGACTTGGACAGATCTAGTTAGATATTGACCCTTTTGTTAATGAAGCTATAACACTCTCTTATAGGTGTCATCATATTTTCAGAGAGGAAGAAAAAGGAATCTCCCCATGTTGCTCAGGAAGACAATGTTGGTGAGAACTCAGTTTCTTCTTCTCTCAGCCTGGATCTCCTGGCAGAGGGCAACTGTCTACAGAACCCAGGATTACTTAGCATAACACTCTCCAGGCCTATCCATGCTGTCACAAAACTAAGGTTTCCTTCTTCTTATGGCTGAGTAGTGTTCCACTTAAATCATCACCTGGTTCACTGCAATTAGTCCATGACCCTTGACTATTATTAGTAAATGCCAGATACTTCTTTGCTAAGGAAACAACAATCGGTATTAGTTCTTCCCCACACACATAAAAATGACAACTGTCATTACTGCAATGTGCACACCACTTTTTAATCCCTACAGATTGTTTTGGGGCATCCCAAATGCCCATGTTCTTCACAACAGCATGGAGATTGTGTTCTCTGAGGGAGGCCCTCTGTGGGGCACTCAGAAGATTACTGTGGTGAATGGTGTTTACCCTTAGGGAGCGTACACTGTGGTTGAAAGACCATATGGTCTAGTTCAGGAGAAGTTAGTCACATAATCATACAGATAAATGTGAAGTTGCACCTGTAAGTTCTTCAGGAGAGGTGGTTGAGAAAATAACCAGATTTATGGAGTGGGAATTATTAGACAGAAAACACCAGTGTAAGTCTGGGTTTTTGCAGGAAAAGGGAACAGCACTCGGGAGAAAAAAATTTGGTCCACTGAGGACATGAAGACTGTAGATGTAAGTGAAGCATTGGGAATGTGGGAGAAAGTGAGAGATGAGAGGGAAAGCTGGAGGGGCCTTCAATCTAACTCCCAGAGCCTGTTAGAGGAGCTTCAGTCTTATCCTGAGTGCAATGGGAAGCCATTCAAGTTTTCTAGACAAAGCAGTTGGGGTGGCCTGATTTCAGTGGAAAAGAGTTACATGTTCTTAGTCTCCATGCATAGTTGGTACTTGATTGACAACTACTTATTTCCAAGACAAGTAGAACTCAGGTTTACTTACAATTTATCAATATCACGTGCCATTATCTGTATTATGCTTTGCCATAAGGAGTAGATGATTTTCATTCTGTTTTGTCTTAGAGAACAAGGAGGGTTTTTTCCCTTTGAACATTTTCAGATGAGTCTGCATTTCCTAAATGTTTTAGGTATGATCCTGTAGCCCCAGGACAGATTGACTAAACCTGTACACAACTTCATCTGGGAAGGTTTGGGTGACTGTTTTCAGTTATGTGTCAGAGTAAGGGAGGGAAGCTGGCCAACCTTACAAAAAAAGACAAATACTATATGATCTCACCTTTAACAGGAACCTAAACAACAAAACAAACAAGCAAGCAAAATATAACCAAAGACACTGAAATAGAGAACAGGCTGACAGTGACCAGAGGGCAGAGGGGAGGAAATTTCAGGGGAAAAGGGGAAGGATTTACAGGAACTAGTTAATAAAGGACACATAGACAAAAACTAAGGGGGTTGGAAAAGGGAGGGAGGTGGGGAGCACTGGGGGGGTTGGCTGGGATGGGAGTAAAAGACAAAAAACTGTACTTGAACAATAATTAAATAGAAAAAACAGAAAAAAATTGCAAACACATTTTAAAAAACAGGCAAAAGATCAAGTAGCCAAGAACAGCCACAATTCCCTTATACTTGGTGTGAGTACTCTTAGAGCACCACGAGCTGCTTCGTGGGTGGAGAACAAACTCTGGTAGAGGGCCCTTGGCTCTGTAAGGAAAGGAAGGCCCCAGGGCTTGAATATCTGTGGCTGTAAGACAGGGTGCTCTTTTTTCCAAAACGAATTAGTGAAGGCTTACAGTTTGTATGGCTCATTGCTTCTCTTGGTATGTAAGAAAAAGAAAGCTTGAGGTCATAGTTGTGGGAGGATTTTTGTGCATGTTTAAAACCATTTTAGATCAATAATCGTTGACATAAATCATTGTATTTTGGTGAATAGATATGCTTTAAATCATTATACATACTGATTTATAAAATGAACTATTAAATATGTTAATTTAGCTATTAAGTATTAACTTATATAAATGAACTAAATGCACTAATAACTCTTGCACAACATAGTGTTTTCTTATTTTTCAAATATCTGCACACATATTTTTTCTTGCAGTAATTTATAAAATGAGATGAACAGGTCAGGTTTTAGAGTTAATATTTTCTAGATGTGATGTCTAGATCAGAGAGTGTAGCAATTTGTCCAAAGAATCAGTTGTTGTGTCAACTCATAAATTGAAACAGGCGATGCCACACAGGCAAGCAGATTTTAATAAGGCTACTGCAGTAGGTGAGTGAGGCAAAATCTGGCTGTGGACTCAACTCTGCCATGCAAAGGGGGGTGGGATTTTTAACTTCTGGGGTGAACTAGTAGGGAAGTACCAAGGAATATTTGGGGGTCAGTTGGTCAGTAAAATGTGTTCAACAAATGGAGTTGTTCCTGAGTTTGCAAATGCTTTGCTCCACATCTGTCTGTGTTTGCTAATTGGTGCTCATTGAAGTTAAGCCACTGCACTCCCACAGAGACTGGGAGATAGGGCATCCTCTTCCTTCATGATTACATTTCAAAGGCATGGCTCCCAAGTCCTTGAGAAAGACATTTCCACGCTGTAAAATTAGCAGTGGGTTTTGAAAGATTTACATCTCAAAGGAATGGAGAAATAATTTGCAATTTAAAGTTGTCTAAAGTAAATGCTGTAATAAAAGAGAACTCAGGGGCCAGTAGTCGGGAAGAATCTAATCTCAAGGGCCGGGTGTGTGGGCTGGGATGGAAGTAAAAGACAGAAAACTGTACTTGAACAACAATTAAAATTTAAAAAATTAAAAATAAATAAAAATCAAGTTCAGTCAAGCTGAGGGAACTTTAAGATCTTCTCAGTCAGTTGTAATATGCCAATGAGAATTCTAAACTTTTCTTGTCAGCTTCATTCAACTCACAAGAACATCAGCTCCCCAAGGCTGAGGCTTGTTTGTATTCAGGTCTTCACAGCTTCCAGCATGGTTCCAGGCCCAAGAGAAGCTCAGTAAATACCTGTCCAATAAACAAATGAACCCCTGGCCCATCCCTTCACTACTTTTTTACTTCATAGCCTAGAAAGAACATCTAAATCCTTAAGAGCTGGAGAAACTCCCCTTCACTGAAACACGTGGGGATATGAGGTAGTAGCAAAGAAATTCAAAACCCTTGGGCCTGAGGTGCTTATTTAGAATTTTTGTTTTATTAATTAGTTGGGGTGATAAGAAAAGCAGGGAATCAGGAGAACCTGAACCTGCACAAAACAAGGAGTCATAAAACTGAAATGTTCCTTTAAAAATCTGGTAGGGAAATTAGGGGTGCTGTTAGAAAAATGACTTTTCCTGCCTTTGTGTGAGCATGTATCTGGACACCATTAATTCAGGCAGACGACAAAATTAACACCTTATTAAGAAAATTAGTGGAAACTAGGTAACTGCACAGCAATTATTGTCTGAAAGGGCAGAGTTTTAAAAGGTGAAGTTAATAGGCTGACACTTTTATTAAGTAAATATTCACTAAAGACAGCATGTGCCTGATGAGAGAAACACACAATACAGTGAAAGAAATTGCAGGATCCCCACCGGGTCTTTCATCACCCCAGCAACACATCATTAGTCATTCTGCTAGAATCACATAAACATTCAGAAGGGTATTTTGACACACACCCATTTAACAAAACGCACCTTCTCCCTTCAAAATGAATCCAATGTTTTCCAAATCTCAGTGTCCTGACTTTTTGTTTGTGTTGGCCCTGGTTTAGCCCTAAAGACTGTGGCCTTTCTTTAGTTAACTCATTCATCACGTATTTATTGAAAATGTGTGCCAAGCACCAAGACAGGCCATGGGTGTACGGTAATGGAGGAGGCAGCTCTCATGGGGCTGAATAGTTAATGGGAAATTTTGGCATAAATAAAAGTTCCTTAATATCTATTGTGATTTGAGCCAGAGGGCACTGGCATTAGGCTAGAATTGACATTACCTAAAATACAATTATTATTAAAATCAGATTCTGGAGTAGACTTAAAACTAATCAAATAGCCCAATAATATTCCTGTTCAACTTTGTATTTTAAGGCTATAACCGAGTAGTAACCGGTGTTCCCATCTTGAGTTTTCAACAGTAGGGATTATGTGTCTAATAATGATTCATGCACACAATGGATTATTTTGATGCCATTGAATGATGATTATGAGGAAATGTTCATGTATTTTAAGTAAAGAAGAAAAAGCAGCATCATGCACATGTCATCATTATAACTATTTTAAAATAGGATAAAACTAGAAATTAATGCATCAAAATAAAAATTATGATTATATTAGCATATTATTAGGATATTGAGTGAGAAGTGTTTTTGTCAACAGGATCACAAAGTAGGCAAAGTCTTGGGAGTTGGGGTGAGTGGCTAAAGAACAATTGGAAAAACAATGGAAGGTAGAATATTCAATGTGTTAACTCACCTCATAAATTATGAACAATATATGAGAATTTATCCTACAATAATCAGGGACAGATATAAATTTTTTGAGGGCTCAAGTTTGTAATTTGTATGCTTATGCAATATTTTAAAAGTACCCCATGGCTGGTGTAGCTCAGTGGATTGAGCGCAGGCCTGGGAACCAAGCAACCACGGTTTGATTCCCAGTCAGGGCACATGCCTGGGATGCAGGCCAGGTCCCAGCAGGGGACACACAAGAGGCAACCATACATTGATATTTCTCTCCCTCTCTCCTTCCTTTCCCTTCTAAAGATAAATAAATAAAATCTTTAAAAATAAATAAATAAATAAAAGTAGAGCTTCTTTTTTGAGAGAACTTCTAGGTTCACAGCGAAATTGAGTCCAGAATTTCACAAGGTCCCTCTTCGCACACAGGCACAGCCTCTTCCACTGTCAGCATCCCCCCCAGAGTGGTATGTTTATCACAGTACATGAGTGTGCACCGATGCATCATTATTACCCAAAGTCCAGAGCTTACATTAGGGTTCAGTCTTGGTGTACATTCTATGGGCTTAGGCAAATGTGCAAGTATGTGATACTCTATGGTGTCATACAGAATACACTGCTCTAAATATTTTTGTTCTACCTTTTCAACTTTACTCCTCAAACCTCTGGAAACCAGTGATCTTTTTACTATCTCCATAGTTTTATCTTTTCCAGAATATTAAAGAGTTGGGATCACACAGTTTGTAGCATTTTCTGATAGGCTTCTTTCAATAATATGTGTCTCAGGTCCCTCCATGTCTTTGTGTAACATGATATCTCATTTCTTTTTAATGCTAAATAATATTTCACTGTTCAAATGCACTACAATTTATCCATTCATTCACCGAAGGACATATTGGTTGCTCCAAGTTCTAGATATAATGAAAAAAGTTGCTAAAAACATTTCTATGCAGTTTTTTATGGGGACATATGTTTTCAGCTCATTTGGGTAAACACTAAGGAAAGCACTTGCTGAGTCACTTGGTAAGAGGATGTTCAGTTTTGTAGAACACAGACAGACCACTTCCAACATGCATTCCCATCAATAAAGTAGGAGAGACTCTTTTGCTCCACATCTTCACCAGCTTCTGATGTAGTTGGTGTTTGGGGTTTTGTCCATTTTAATTGGTATGTGGTGGTATCTTATGGTTTTAATTTGCTATTCCTTAATGACATGTCTGTACACATCTGGATATTTCGTCACCTATGCCATCCACATACCTTCTTCGTTGAGATGTCAGTTCAGGACTTTTTTCCCTGTGTTTCCAGATCAGATTGTTTGTTTTTTTTTATTATTGAGTTTTTAGAGTTCTTTGTATGTTTCGGATAATATTTCTTTTTTAGATGTGCCTTTTGCAAATATTTTCTCCCAGTCTATGGTTTGTCTTCTCATTCTCTTAATATCTTTTGTAGAGCAGTTTTTAATTTGAATGAAATCCAGCTTATCAATTGTTTCTTTTGTGTATTATGCCTTTAGTATTGTACAGTTTAGTTTTATGAAAAAGATACCAAGTTATGAATGGAAATTTCTGGGTCCCAAGGTCTTAGAGGGGCTCATGAAATCAGGGGCTCTGGTGTTGAAGCTTCATTTGTTGTACAGTAAATAACACCTCTAGCAAATATGTTAATATAATAAATATTATTCAGATAGACAATAAAAACAAAGAAATATATTCGTAATATCTTGTGAGAAAACCGCTTAGTATCATTTCCAAGTGTACTTCTTCCCCTGCATTTGGCCAATGACCTTCCTACCACATATCAGCACACAACTTAAACATGCACACAGACCCTTTTTTTTAACCCCTTACTGGGCTATTGCATAATTGAAGCAACTCGTGATAATGTCCTCTACAGCTTTTTCTGCCTTTATATTACTACTAATTTTCCCCCAAACACATCACAGTAAACTTCAGGCTAATCAGTTTAAAACACATTTTTCAAAAAAATCAAAATGTCATAACCAGCTATTGGTGCTTTAACTAAAAAAATATTTTCAGTATTACAGGCAGTACACAAAACTAATGATATTTATTATTAAAAGAAAATTGAAATGAGGAAGCTTGTAATTAGCATTTTAAACTAAGTGTAAAAGATCGATACTGAATAGTGTTTATATATTTAAAGCAGGTCACTGAGATAACATTAACAACATCTATACATCGCAGCATTTAACATGAATTATTGAGTGTCTTTATCAAGATGTACATAATGAGCATAAATTAGTGTTTGGTAATTAATATATATTAGTTTAATTGTTTTGTGCTCTTACTTAACCTAATTGCAGTTATAACTAAATCATTTATAATACATATTTATGACAATCATGCATTAATCTTCTAACAGGTTTCACTGCCTTTCACTGTGTCATGTACAACACATCTGATACACCACAGCCAACGTCGTTCTTCTCAAGATTCCCCTCAACATTTTTTCACATCGTTACTTCTCTCCAGCTCCCTCTCTCTCCCCACCTCCCTCTCTCTCTTCCTCTCAACGTACTGGCCACTTACAATGCTCTACTTGTCTTTCCCTCATCATACGGTGCACAAGTGACCTGTGCTCTCAGTATTAGAGATATTTTTCACATTCCGGTACATCTTAACCTTTATTAAAAAGCCGGAAGAAACCTCCTATTTCCTTGGTACTCCGACCCTTTCTCTCCTCTGAGCTCCCTAAACTCCTGTTTATGCCTCTCACTTGATGTTTATCCTTTCCTATGCTCTGCTGTTTGGTAACATTTATGAATGTGTTCTCCCTCTGTTGCCAGACATCAAGTTCATTTGTATTCTTGTCTGTGCTTTCAATGCCTGCCACCAAGCTTTGAACATACAAGTAGTCAAAAAAATTTATTCATTGTTTCCAGACATGTAGCTGAATTACTTTGCACCTCTTAATGAAGAACACTGTGGTATCTCACTTTAAATAATGAGCACTTGGCATTTACAGATTTAGCATTTTCCATATAACAAGTTTACAAACACCCGGGAAGTAAATAATATGTAGTAATTTCTAATTATGTTGAGGCATAAAACTACAATAACCATATGCATCCCTTCTCAAAGAAACTTTATGGTTCTCTTTTAATACATATCACTTATACCTCAAAAGAGCCTTGTGAATTGGGCATTATCATTCCAGTTTTAGCAAAGAGGAAACTGAAGAAAATAAATTCTGCAGGTGGATGTGCAAACTTATTAATTTGCAAATAATTTTGCAATATATTCCTCAGCCATGTTGCTGATCTACTGTCTTGAGATTTGTATCTTATTTCTAGTAAAATGATGTCAACAACATGCCTTTTAACTAAAGGAATGAATTCCAAAGTACATATTTACATGGGATTTGGGAAAAAGAACCCTCTGATCTTATTTGGAATTAGAAGAAGTATAATCCATACATGTATAAATGGATGCATACCACTACAATTGTAATCATAGTATCAAGGCATAAATAAATAATGACTTTTGACATGTGGCTTTTGCACACATGTCAAGTATGTTGTTTGAAAGTTTAAAAGTATTACTCCAGCCATGCATGTCTGTAACTTCCAGAAAATGATTCAGTTAAATAAAATATCCATTTGAACAAAGGTACATATTTCTTTATTAAAGATAGGAAATAAATAAAATTATCTAAGATATTCAAAAGGATGCAAATATTTAGTAAATCACAGTACTGAATTTAATATATTGGAAATCTGAAAACAAATATGGAGCTTATGCATAAACATTAAAAGTGAAATTGGAAAATGATAGTGAAAGCCTCTATCCACATATTGATACCTTTCCTCTGTTTGCAGGTATGTAAATATGCCTTTGTGTTTGCATGTGCACACACATGCAAAAACGCAGGTGTTTCTGCTATAAAACCATACATGATTCTTGAAAAAATTCACATTCTGGAAAACCTCACATTAAATGTAGCATACCTCATGGGAACAATAGACTACTCAAAACCTTTGCAATCTGAAATTACACTACCAAGAAAAACACTGCTTATACCTGAGAGATGATCGTGGCAGTTGTTCACAGTTGGAGTTTGACTTCGGGCATAGTGAAAATGCGCAGAAACATTGCCTGATCTCATCTATGTTTGTATATATTTTACAGAATAAGATCTTATTAAATGCTTAATTTATAAACACAAAATGCACAGACACAGTAGAAGAGGCATGCTGACCTACAGATACTGAGACAGCACTGTTGGAAGCGGGGATCTGAGTGAACAGGGTGACCATTAAGATGGGCACTGGTGGAAGCATAACCTACTGTGATCTGAAGCTTGTTCCCAGTGGCAAGAGGCAATTCTGGGAAAGGAGAAAATCTAGATGATCTTGTACTTGATGATAAATGTTCAGATACAACATGAAAGGCATGACCCATGAAAGAATTGATTAGCTGGATTTCATTAAAAAATCTCTGCTCTTTGCAAAAGAATAAAATAGTAAGCCACAGACTGAGAGGAAATATTCACAAAAATCATTACTGATAAAGGACTATTGTCCAAAATAAGCAAAGAATTATTAAAACCCACTCATAAGAAAACACTCAACTTAATTAAAAACTGGGTTTACATTTAATCACCACAACTACATAAATTCTAATAATGACCCATATCTCCCTTTAAGACAGCTGTGTTCTATTAGATTTTGACTTTTGTATATTTGTAATATTACCTGAGGTGTTTTCTGGGTGTGCAATATTCATATATATGTTGAATCATCCTTTTTAAACTTTACTATATTGTTTTTGTTATAAGGCTTGGCTAATGTGTCTTTTCTGCATCACATTTCATAGAATGACCAAATTGGAATTTAATGCATGTTAGTTTTGCCACACATCCCCAAACCCATATTTCCAGCAAAGTTTGTGGGTTTGTAAATGGTATAGGTAGCATCTTTAATATTATGTTAGAGCATGTATTTTATAGAGCATGTTTTATATAGTATTATATAGAGCATGTTTTCTCAGCCATGGAATTATTGGCCTGTATTGGACAATTCTTTCTTTCAAGGGCTGTTCTGTACCTTGTAAGATATTTAGCAGCAACCTTCAGCTCTACCCAACAATTACAAACAGTGTAAAACAGGCTAAATACAGTCAAATGGTAGATAATGTGATATTTAAGGATATTGTAAAATTCCCAAGGTAAAGTACAATGTTGTGTTTTCTTTTAAAAATTGATATCTCTATTCTTCTAAATGCATTCACATTGATAAAACAAAACTAGTTATTTTTTAACATAAGGGTAAAGTCTAGACAAAATTAATATTGCTATGTTTAAAATATACAGTAAAATTGTAATATATCTCTCTTTCAGTAATATGGTCTGTCTCTACCTATCTAGTTCTAAAACATAATCTCAAGAGAACTTCCAGCCAAGATGGAGGCATAGGTACATATCCTTTGCCTCCTTATACAACCAAAAGAAGGACAACAACAAATTTAAAAACAAAAAATAAGCAGAACTGCCCGAAAATCAAACTGTATGGAAGTCTGATGACCAAGGAATTATTAGAGAAGAAACATTCATTCAGACTGGTAGAAGGGGTGGAAGTGGGCAGGTGGGGTGGAGAGGACTCATGACAAGGCAGCAGCTGGTAGACTGGGTGGTCCCACATTTACGTGGATAAGCCAGGAGGAACAACTGGGGAGCAAAACAGACCATGCAGTTACAGTGCAGGAAAATAAAACCTCAAAACCTGTGGCTCTAAAATCTATGAGTTGTAGTGACAGGAGAAACTCCCAGCTTCACAAGAGAGTCTGTTGGAGAAACCCATGGAGTCCTAAAAAGTATACAAACCCACACACCTGGAAATCAGCATCAGCAGGGCCCAATTTGCTTGTAGATAGTATGAGAAGTTACTGAAAGCTGGCCAAGAGCAAAGCAAGCTGCATTGTTCCCTCTCAGATTCCTCCCCACTACACAGCCCCACAATGCAGCTACGTGGGTTGCCCAACCCTGGCAAATGCCTAAGGCTCTGCCCCTTACAATGTAATAGGTGCATGGAGACAAAAAAATATAGCCCAAATGAGAGAGCAGATCAAAGCTCCAAAAATAGTACTAAGCAATGAAGAGACAGCCAACCTATGAGATGCAGAGTTCCAAACACTGGTAATTAGGATCTCACAGAAATGACTAAGTACCATCACAAAATAGAAGAAATGAAGGGTATACAAAGTGAAATAAAGAAAATGTACAAGGAACTGACAGTGAATGGAAGGAAACCAGGACTCAAATCAATGATTTGCAACAGAAGGAAGAAATAAACATTCAACCAGAACAGAATGAGAAAACAAAAATTCAATGAAATGAGGAGGCGCTTAGGAACCTTTAGGATAACTTTAAACTTCCCAACATCTGAGTCATAGGAGTGCCAAAAGGAGAAGAGGAAGAGCAAGAAATGGAAAACTTATTCGAAAAAAAAATAATGAAGGAGAACTTCCCCTATCTGGCAAAGGAAATAGACTTCTAGGAAATCCAGGAAGCTCAGGGAGTGCCAAACAAGTTGGATTCAAGGAAGCACACACCAAGACATACCATAATTACATTACTCAAAATTAACGATAAAGAGATAATCTTAACAGCAGCAAGAGAAAAGGAGACAGTTACCTGCAAAGGAGTTCCCCATAAGACTACCAGCTGATTTCTCAAAAGAAAATTTGCAGACATGAAGGGGCTGGAGAGAAGTACTCAAAGTCATGAAGGCAGGGAACTACATCCAAGATTACTCTATCCAGCTAAGCTATCATTGAGAATGGAAGGGCAGATAAAGTGCTTCCCAGATAAGATCAAGTTAAAAGAGTGGGAGGATGCCAGTGGGAGAGGAGGTGCAGGGCAGAGGGGAATAAAGGGGAGAAAAAAATGGGGCAATAAAATATATTTAAAAAAAAACTCTCCATGAAAAAAGTAAAACATAATGTCAGTAAATGATTTAAATTTTAAATTTTAAGATTCTACACAACATTCTTTTCTGAATTCCGATACTTTCAAAAAACATGACGATATATAAAATGAGGCTAGTCTAAGTTCTCCAACTTAAAATAATGAAATGAGAGCTTCAGTGACCATTTTCATCACTGAAAAAATTGTGTTTGAGAAAGTTATGTTCTTTGATTTCATAATACTTGTTATAACAGGAAGTCTGCAAATTTCCATAGATTCACTCTGAGAAATCCATCTTCCAGGAATAATAATTTTCGTTGGTGTATGGAAGCAACCAACCACTTTTTCTTAATGCATAATTTAGAATAAAGGCTAAAGTGATCAAAATTTTGCCCACGGTATAAAATATTCTGTACAAGGAAAAATATATTGTTTTATTGAATGGGCTTTTGTATATGAATAGGAAAATACACTGGTTTTAAGCTTTGAGTTGAATTTCAAAAATGCGAACAACCATTGACATTATCAGAAGAGAGAAATTTTACTGCAGGCAGCTTCTTGTTTGCAGCAGCTTCAGCCATATCCGCAGAACACTGCGCTGTTTCCTGGGGTCTGGACAGCTTTGCATGAAGAAGCACGGCCCAAAGTGCAGGGAACTCTGTTTTTCGTATTCATCAAAGAGGGGAGTGTTTTAAAATATGCCAACATTCAGTATTAGAGAGGGTGTCAACAAACATTTCCATGTTGTTGATTGGTGCAAAGTTAATAATAATACCTTTTATTAGTCAAGGTTTTCTATAGGAATAGAACTAATAGAATATGCGTACTTTGTATTGTATGAGCCAATTCTTTATAAACCTATTATTTATAAACTCTCTCTCTTGATAGACAGTTATAGATACACATGCAGGCTCAGAAGCCAATCATCTGCCATCTATAAACTGGAGGCTCCAGTGGTATAGTTCAGACTGAGTCCATAAGTCTGAGAACCCTAGGTACCAATCAAGTAGACTCTAGTCTGGGAACAGTGCACAGTCCAGGGCAGGGGAAGCACTGAATGAAGCTCTCCGTAGGACCTGGAGAATGGGTGCAAGGTGGTAAGTAGAGTCCTCCTCACCACACACCAGATGTTTTCATATGCAAATGCCCCAAACCCACAAAATACACTGTAAACACTGAAGGCCTGGCAAACACTAGACATCATGCATATACTAGGTGTTCTGCAAACACTAGCTGCTGTGAATCACCCAAGTTTCTGTGGCTGAGGAGAATGTGCAGAGGAAATACTGGAAAGTCGGAGCTGCCTACAAGCTCCCAAAACTGAGAATTAACACACAGATGACGCACCCCAGAAATTTCTCAGTTCTAATTTCTGTGCTATGACAAAAAACTTGAGACTCCTTAACTCTAGTCACTGTATGTGCTTTGGGAAAATCGAGGAAGCTCTTCAATGCTGAGCATGGGCACACTAAGGTAGGGAACACGGGATGAACTTGACATACTGTGAGGATCAGAAAACTGCAAAGTCGGAGTGAGTTGGTGCCAATTCAGAGGCAATAAAAATAACTTACATTTTGTTTTTATTCTACCATATTTTCTTTAACACGTTAAACCCTCAAATAAAATTGCACTTGTGTGAGCACCTTCCCAAAGGCCTGTTGCTGCCCCCCCTGTGCCATCTGTTGGGGTGACTGGGCCCTGAAGGCTGCTGGGCTGGCACCTCACTGCCTTCCCTGGTGCTGGCACTGCAGAGTAGATGCAGAGATGGGGTGGGAGTGGGGAGAGCATTTCGGGAAGTTCAGCATGAACAGGTCTGGCTGGGCGTTTTTTCTTCCTTATCTTTCCAAGTGGTCTTTGCAGCAGTTTGGTCCCTTGGTTCATGAAGCCGAGTGTTGTTTTCTGTGCTGCTGTAAAGCTTGTTTTTGTGAGTTACAAAAACCACATGGCCCAGACAGCCTTGGGAAATTCGGAGAGAGGAAGTGGGATATGAGATGCTTTGTCAGATATTACTCTGACACAAGGAGATCTTTGTTGTTGGGATTTGAAATTATATTTCTTTCCCCTTAAACAGGCAAAAATATTGTAGTAGCTTTCAAAAAAACCTAGTACTGATTAAAGAGGTATATCTTTCCAGGTTGGTCTGAAATCATGAAAATCTTAGTCCATATATACAATTATACATTTATTGATTTTTTGAATTCACAAACACAAAACTGTTTTTATAAATGTGAAGGTAATTAGTGGGAAAGCCATGAACATCCACATGTTCTAGGAAAAATCAGATGTGGTAACTCTTCTTTGCTGAAGCATGTCACTTGCTGCACTGGTAGCCTGGTGTCTGGGTGATACAGGGTGCAGCCAGGGGGGCCCCCCAAAAAAGATTTAGAAAAGTGTCCAGAATTCAAAGTGTATAGAAATATTGGAGAGACATATAAGATGTCCTCACCCCCCCCCCCCTCAGGGGAAAGGAATGAATGGAGCCAGGCCATTGAGAGCTATTTTGCATAGCAACAGTTTTGGAGCTAACCTCTGGAGGAATGGTTATTTAACATATCTATAACCTTTAACTGGTTTCATAGATATGTTAAATAGCTGTGGCCAAGTTTGGGGCCAGGAAGAAGGAGGCAGAGGGGAGAAAGTAGTAGCTGAAACTCAAGATGGAACTAGCAGGGACTCAGAATGTAACTAAGGGCTGTTCTCCTGAGTGAGTGGACTGAGACTCAGGAGGATGTAACTAAAGTCTGGACTCCTGAGGGAGAAGGAACTGAGCAGGGACTGAGGATGTAGCTGGGACTCAAGATGGGAACTAGGAGCTGCGCTCCTGAGTGAGAAGGGCTTGGACTCAGAATGTAACAAGGGGCTGCGCTCCTGAGTGAGAGCGCCTAGGTGAGAGCTTGGAAAAGACTGGCTCCAAGACATGAAGGACCCCCGCTTGGCCAGATGAGAGAGAGCCACGCGGTTTCAGCAGAGTGAGGACCCCCCTGTTGGTGAGGTGAAAGAGGGAGCCACGTGGTTTTGGCAGGGTGCGGACCCCCTCTTTCCCAGGTGAAAGGGAAGAACCACGCAGCTTGGCCAGAATGGAGATCCCTGCAGCCAGGTGAAGAAGACAGCCACATGCTTTTGGTGGAGTGTGGACTCCTGCAGCTTTGGTAGAAGAGGCCCACGCGGCTTTGGGGTGCCCCCTTTGGCTGCGGGGCCTGAAAAGCAACAGAGACTTTGACTGGAACTGGGTACAAAGGACTCTTGCCAGTGGACCATGAGAGGGTACCACAGTACTTTGGATTAACTCGAGATCCTGCACAGTGACACAGCTGACGGTGCCAGCGGCCTGCAACACAGACGTGTGCTCTTTTCCTGATTTACGGTACCCGGAGTTGGGACAAGAGGGAAGGGAGCGCTGTGTGGGTGTAGGTGTACAACCTAAAGGACTTTGATATTTTAGTGGTGGCATTAGGCCTGAATAGCATTAAATAAACATTTTGTTTCCTTTTCACAAATCTCTGGCATTAAGAGATGTGTTTCCAATTGGCGGCGGACAGAAGGGCCCAGTAGATTTTAGTATTTTGGTTTTTGGGAGGGGCCCCTGTTGTACAGCAGTTTTGGGCATCCCTAGGTGGGCCAAATATTGTATTGCCCCTCCACCACCTCTTGTTGTTCGGTAACATGGGGACTGGGATTTATAGTCCCATGTGGGCATGTCTCTCATCTGCTGGGAAACCAAAGGGGGGCTCTCAGCACACTTGATCTTATCTTGTGTTTTTGCTTCTAAGAGCCTCAAACAGCTAAGAAATCTGAATGCATGTTGAATAATTCATTTATAATTGCTTATTGACTTTATAATTTCACCCATAAAATGTTTCACATGAACAAAAATTGTATTAAGGAAAGAGCAACTTATCTTACACACATACATATGTTTTCTTTTTATTATAAATGTAAATGATGTAAAGTTTTCCAAATTGCTAATGAATTTATTGTTTAATTTATGTTTATATTTATTGACTAAAAACTTATTAAATGAAGTCAACACCCATTTTAAAATCTAGGAGAACTTTACATAGAAATCTAATAACTCTAGTTGAGATTTTTAGCTTATCTTAATTTTTTTCCAACTACTTTCTACTGGAGTTTACTTTCAATTGGATGTAGTTGGCATAATTAATCAATTGATTTCCTTGTGGTAGAAGTAGTTTTCTTTTTCACATGGTTTTCTTATTTATTCTAGTTTCTGTCTTACCTAAAGCAGAAATGCTGGCTCAGGTAAACTGAGGAATGCAGACAGGACGAAACTTGAGCTCAGTTTCATTATCATCTCGATTAATGCTCAATAATGTTATTTTAAAAGAGAAGTCATGCAAGTTTTGTAACATGATTGTTATGCACATTCTAGCTGTGTTCTGAGAAGGAGACCACAGTTCCTCCCCACCGGGGCCCCTGTTGATCTCAAAGACTGTGAAGTTCTGGTGGAAGGTCCCACCTTCAGAGCACTTCATTGTGAGCTTTCTTTCTTTACTCTCAGTACTTTAGTTGCTGTTTTTAAGAAAACTCACTCACTTAAATCCTCAGTTTTTCACGATGTTATGATCAGGTTACTCAACTTAACAATGATAGGAACCTTGGGGAATTGTCAATAGCAAGGAAATCAATTGAATTTAAATAGTAAAAAATGCAAATTTTTATATTGTAAGTAATCATTAATAATTATTAAATAAAATTATTGTTGTAAATAATTATTATTAATGATTAAATAATTTAAATAGTTGATGGTTATTATAGCTATAAAGCATGCTAAAAATTACTATACATGAAAGGAGGAAGAATCCTGAATATTTTTGTTGGGTAAATAGAATTACACCTCAGTGAAAGGTAAGTCAAAGTCTCCTTCAAAAATTATACATATTTTCCCTGGCTGGTATAGATCAGTGGATTGAGTGCAGGTCTGTGAACCAAAGGATTGTGGTTTGATTCCCAGTCAGGGTGATACAGGGTGCAGCCAAGGGGGGGGCCTCAAACAAAAGATTTGGAATGGTGTCCAGAATTCAAAGTGTATAGGAATATTGGAGAGACATATAAGATGTCCTCCCCCCTCCCCCCAGGGGGAAGAAATGAATGGAGCCAGGCCATTGAGAGCTGTTTTGCATAGCAACAGTTTTGCAGCTAACCTCTGGAATGATTATTTAACATATCTATAACCTTTAACTGGTTTCATAGATATGTTAAATAGCTGTGGCCAGGTTTTGAGCCAGGGAGAAGGGAGTGACTGGGACCCAGGAGAGGTAACTAGGGGCTGCGCCCCTGAGTGGAAGGGCCTGTGTGAAAACTTGGAAAAGATGGGCTCCAGGACATGAGGCAATAACTGCCCAGGTGAAAGAGGGAGCCACGTGGTTTTGGCAGGGTGCGGACCCCCTCTTTCCCAGGTGAAAGGGAAAACCACGCAGCTTTGCCAGAATGGAGATCCCTGCAGCCAGGTGAAGAAGAAAGCCACACACTTTTGGTGGAGTGCGGACTCCTGCAGCTTTGGTAGAAGAGGCCCATACGGCTTTGGGGTGCCCCCCTTTGGCCTCGTGGCCTGAAAAACCAGGAGAGACTTTGACTGGAACTTGGTACAAAGGACTCTTGCCAGTGGACCGTGAGAAGGTACCACATGATTTGGGTTAACTCGAAAGATCCTGCCTACGTGGTGATACAGCTGATGGTGCCAGCGGCCTGAAACACAGACGTGTGTTCTTTTCCTGATTTACGGTACCCGGAGTTGGGACAGTGGGAGAAGGGAGCGCTGTGTGGGTGTAGGTGTATACCCTAAAGGACTTCGCTATTTTAGTGGTGGCGTTAGGCCTGAATAGCATTAAATAAACATTTTGTTTCCTTTTCACAAATCTCTGGCATTGAGAGATGTCTTTCCAATTGGCGGAGGACAGAAGAGCCCAGTAGATTTTAGTATTTTGTTTTGGGGAGGGGCCCCTGTTGTATAGCAGTTTTGGGCATCCCTGGGTGGGCCAAATATTGTATTGCCCCTCCCTCAGACCTCTTGTTCTGTAACATAACCAAGGATATCAACACAGAACATAGAGTGAATATTAATCTTCCTCATCTGGGAGAAATGACCATAGAGACCCTTAAAGGTCAAAAAGAAAAACCTTAAAACCACTATGTGCTGGCAAAGGGATTCCATGGTAAGCATCCCTTCTGATAAGATGTATTTTGATGCACTATTAAGTGTGTCAAATAATGCCTCCGAGAATAAACTTAAGCCCAAATGTAACTGCTAACTGAAGATTTATGATATAAATAATAATGACAACATTACAAAATATTGTAATAGAATCCTGATTGTTGTTTACCACATTAGGGTTTTTCAAATGTTTTTGAAAATGTTCTCACATATGGTCCTAACTTTCCCCGAGGATATTGAGGCCCTGAGAAACCCAGTCACTTATCTAAACCTCACAGCCTGCTGAGAAAGGCTGCCATTCCAGATCCCGTGCCAAGGGCTCTTCTGCCCAGTGTGCTACTGCTGAACAGAACAGGCAGGAGCAGGCATGAGAAATGAGTTGGTCAGACCACATATTGCATCAAAATAGGTCTGTGAAAAAGCCCAAACAAGTAAATTTTTATTTGTTTTAGCCTCAGTTTTTTTCTGAAAAGTGCCAGGTAAATTTGCCTCAGCCAGCAACAGTGCACATAAACCAGTTAAATTTTCAAAAGCATGGCATATAGAAAAAACAACTTGTTAGAGTTAATAAGAGGCTCTTTCTCTGTTTCTGTCATCATCATCATCATCATCATCATCATCATCATCATCATTATTATCATAAGCTGCAAACAACATCACCTTGCTTTTTTGGAAATTTGTATTCTCAAGTTATTCTCCAAAATAATAGATTTTCCCTTAAATGCATGGAAAAAATAAAAGAGCAAAGCTATTTTTTAAAAAACTGAAGATACTTTAAATATTGTGGATAAGTTTTTTGTCAAGCATTGGAACTCAACTTCTGGCATTGATAGTATTTCAGTAGTTATGACTAACTAAAGGCATAGGAAGAAATATGTTTCGCCATTTAAATATTTTCAAGGTTATTTTAGAAGATTAAAAAAGCCTTTGCTAAAACATTTTTCTTTATGCACTATTTAATTGGAAATGCATTGAATGTTTGCTGAATTGTTGCAATACTGTCCAAGCTATTACATGGCATCTAGTGGAGACCATTCATCATGGCCCACACAGGCCTCTGATGATACCACAGGAGAAAGGAGGAAACCATGGGAAGGAAGGTGGGTAGGGACAGGTGTCTTTCAGATTCATATTAAAATACCTTCAAGAGCTGAAGGATGTGGTGGATGGATCCTGGCTGGCAGGATCCATATATGTTGTGAACAAATACACATGGACAACAGAAATCCTGTGGAGAAAAAGGGACAGCATGGTCAATCTCTGAGAGAGATAGAGCTAGAGGGCCAGAGAGCTAAGAAAAAGCCTGGCCAGGCTTTTATTGCTTCTCTGGGTATATTACATGGAAGGTAGTTCTCATTTACTATGCACAGGTTCACTGCAGGGGATTATCTTTTACAGATAACAAAAGAAAGAATGTTGCTAATTACTTCAAAGAAAAAGGTGTTGCAGACCAAGGGGATAAGTGATTGAACCAGTCATGCTCCATACTGGTTCAGCACAGGAGGTTTAGCACAGACTTTAGGAAGTTGCAGTAGCCCTTTCTGACTCAATTCAGGGTGAGGGAGCTTTAGCAAAAGCAAGCCTTATAGCAGCCTAGGTACAATGCAGGCCAGATTCCTCACAGGAAAACCTACCTTCGGGCATGGCCCTGTGTGCCGACATGCACCCCACTGGTTTTCCACATGAGGGCTGAGCTACATTTCCATGGCACGTGAAATGGTTCCCTACAGATGAACATTTTCTAAAATATAATCAATTTTAATTGATTTTTTCATTTGTACAAGGCAGTAACATGACATTATGTTTGTAGATCTTAAACATACTCCAGTGTTCACAACTAATAATCAGTGGAGTGCTGTATTCAATACTCTGTGAAAAATATGTTTTAAGCGATAAATATATTAGAAACACGATATGCCTGGCTAGTGATTACACATCTCTACATTAATCACTTCTATGTTAAAAATTTACCAACGAATCATTTGGATCTAAAATATTATGCCCTTATATTAACATGGTCTTATTAATTTAAAATTCCCATAATATCTTAATATTTCTCCTCTAAAGTATTAACCAAACTTAGGCTTAGATAGTTGCTCATGTATGTGACCTTAGACATGTTGCTTGACCTCTCTGTGATTTTAATTTCTCATCTGGAAAACACACCTTGTTGGCTTTTTGTTAGTGTTATAAAATTTTATTTATGTAAAGAACTTAATAGTATGGTTTAAATAACATTAAAAATGCTCAGTACTATTTTATTATTGTTATTCAATAATCCCCTGTCATTTTAGGTGCTATATTTATTTATTTTCCCACTGGAATATGGAAATTTTAAATTCATTGGAATGACCAGAGTACTGAATGATTTCTCTTATTCCCTATGTCAGGAGTGTCAAACTCATTTTCACCAGGGGCTTCATCAACCTTGAAGTTGCCTTCAAAGGGCCAAATGTAATTTTAGGACTGTATAAATGTAACTGCTCCTTAACTGTTAAAAAGTTGAAATTACATTTGGCCCTTTGAAGGCATCCAGATGCACCTGACAGCAGATGCCCACACCATTGCCTCTCCTCTTAAAGCCACTGCATACAGGGTGCAGCTTTTGCATTAAATAATTCTCAGAGGATGGTAAACATCATGCACATTGAATAGCATACCTGTAGATGTGCAGTGCACCTTGAATGGCTGCACAAGGTCACCCTAGCCCTTATCTGAATATAACAAACATACTAGATGCCAGTCTTCATTTGGAGTGCATTCTGTTTTTGTAAAAAAGGCCAAGCCTGGTACTTTAGCTTAAGCTCTCCTCAGAGAGAGCCTCAAACAAGTAAGTGCTTAGGCCACAGTTCACTGGGGAGATGACTGCACAGCAACAGGTGGGAGGGATGGGGGCAGGAGACAGGGAAGAAGAAGCCTTATCAGGGTTCACTATGGGTATGAACCTTCATTTATCCGGGACTGCTGAGAGGATACCAATGCTTCCTCCAGGTGTCCTTTCCTGGGTTCCCCAGTGGCTGAGGTTTATCCTGTGATGAACTCCTGAGGCTGTACAAGGGTCTGAGGAGAACAGGAATGGAGGCAAGTATTTGAGATGGATGCTGCAGTCTGAGTGTAAACCTGAAGGATTGTCCTTCATGGCTGCAGCTGAAATTCAAGGTGACTGAGGATATGTGCTATGTCTGGTCTTGGCATTTTTATTTGTATAGCTATTATCCAACCTGTAAGTCAGTCTTGGCTAGTGAGAGATGTAGTGCTCCTAGAAATGCGTTCTTGTTCCTAGAAGACATAGGAAAGGAGAGCTCCTTTCTTCCTCTGAATGCTGGTATCTTGGGGATATGAAGGTGAAATGTAGGTGTCTACTTATTCCCAGCCACAGTAGAAACAAGTGACTGGGCTCCAGGAGTAGAGGGAACAGGAACACAGTGGAGAGACAGAGCTGGGCCCTTCTGCCTGGGAGCTACCTTTCATCGAAAGTCCCCTATGGTGTAAACCTATTTGAGCCCCAAATCATTCGAACTGCTATGCCCACTCCTTCTCCTTTGCACACCATCCTCCTCCTCAATAGGCCTTGAAATCCCAGATCTTCAAGGCTAGGGGACACCAGGCATGGGAAACCCTCCACAGCTATCTTCTTCCCTTCCTGTTTATTATGAGGTTTATATTCTGGGGGAACCTACTCCCATGCTAATTAGCAGGAATATTCTTTCCTAAAGATTGTTTTATACTCATGTATGATATCTGATAGAAATGTTTTAAGGATTTTTATGAGATAGGTTACCACCAAAACAACAAATGACATCTCATCAAAAAGATCATGAAACAAAGTCTGTAATTACACAGTTATTGTATTTGAATGCTTTCACTTATATTTCCAAATATATCCCTGCAAGGAAAATGATCCATACTTATTCTGGAAGAAACATGCAAATCCATCTTTGTAAGAATGGAAACACAAAATTTGCTTTCAGTTTTTTGAAACGTCTCAGTGAAGAGCTTGTATATATGAAAGATGGTCATAATGAAAATGTCAAATTTTGTTAAAAGAACTCTGAGTGCCTTGAGAAAGGTAATATTAGTATACATAATCATGTGGTATAGCAGATGGCCACAAAACTATAGATTTGATAACATTTAGCTTCAGAAATTCTGCACAATCAAGTGTAAAAATGATTTATGACATAGATGTAAAGAGAAGAAAAATGATGGATTATAGGAATTAGTCCATCAAAGGTCTGCCTCTAGGACATACAAATAATCATCTACAATTTCCAAAAATTACACTTGAAATATGAGAAGTGGAAAATTTTGCAGAAATGTTTATGTACAGCATTGGAACATAATGATATGTGTCATTGGCTTTAAGAAAGGAGGACATATTTTATTTTATATACAGGGTCTAGCACAAATAACATCCCTTTTTATGAGCTGGTAAGCTATACCAAATCTTTTATTACAAAATCATAAGCATGTAATTCTGTAACATAACAATATCACACTCAAGCACATAATGTGACATTTTAGGTGAAATGTTCAAATTGGTGTCCATTTTGTGTAAAATACTCACATAACTACCAACCACATTCAATGGCACTACTTCTGCCAGACACTGTGTCTGCCTAGAATAACTGAAATATAGTACCTGCAAAGTTCATTGAAAGAATTTCAAATCTAACAGAAGTTTATTCTTGTTAAAATGCAGTGTGCATATAATTTAATAAATTTCATAAAAAATATTTACTGATGACAACAACCAAAATCCTCCAAATTTACTTAAGAAAAACAACACAAGTAGAATTTGCAGTCTTGAGTTTCAGCTAAACCATCATGAGTTTGAAACTTTGTTCTACAGGCTGACTGAGACGAAATGCATAATCAACAGTCCCTTCTTTAAAGATGCCAGATTCTTAATTATTATAAAGTGAGTAATTAAATTCTCTCTTCTAAAATGAGATCCTTGACTGAATTCAAACAAATTAGAGCAGGCTCTACCCAAACACACCGCCTGTCAACCTCAGCACTTCATTGGAACACTTCTAAGAGTTCTGGGCTAATGGTTGGCAACCAAGGAAGCATGCTACAGACCATTTTTTTTAAATTGTGTCCCCACCAAACTGGGCACTTGCTTTTGGACAATTTCTGAAGCTCACCTTGTTCACTTCTGAATGAACCAGGGACTTGCCACTCTGATTAGTAAAACAAGTTCTCCTGGACCAGTATAAGTAGTTCATATTTTTTAAAAGCATTCATTGATATAGCCTCTTTTTATTATTGCCTTTCCCTCTATTTTTGTTTTAATGTAATCTCCCCATGCTAACTTTTTAAGGAGGAAGATTCCAATCATCCACTGAAGGCCTTATTTTCTCATATAAATATTTTATGCAGCAAATTTCACTGTAAACACTGCTTTAGTTACATACATTACACAAAATTAGATGTGTTGTGATTTGTTGTATGAAGGGTTATTAACAAGCATGCCGTTTAATGTCTAAATATTTGGAGATTTTTCCAGATATGTTTCTGTTATTAATTTTTATTTTAATTGTTCAATTGAAAATAATCAGGTCCATCTATGCTACCACAAAGGGTAAATTTTTCTTTAAAAACATTTTTTTAATATGGCTAAATACTATTTCATTGTGTAAATGTATCATAGCTGTTTTATCCACTCATCTGGTGGTGAACACTTGGGATGCTTCCAAATCTTGGCTATTATAAATAATACTATAATGAACATAGAGGTTTTATGCTAAGTGAAATAAAGCAGTCAGAGAAAGGCAAGTATCATATAATTTCACTCACATGTGGAATCTAATAAACAAATTGAACTAACAATATAGAGACAGACTCATAGGTAGAGAGCAGGCTGACAGCTTGGGGGTGGCTAGGGGAGTGGGGGAGTTGAACAACAACAAATAAAGATAAGGAACACATGGACACAGACAACACTGTGGTGGTTTCCAGGGGTGCGAAGGGGGTGGATGGAGGTAGAAGAAGGTGTGAGGGGGACAAATGCTAATGGAAAACATAAGTAATCAAAATTTTAATTCATACAATAAATTATTTAAACAATTGGATCAGAGATACAAATTTTTACAATTTGTGTTCTCTTAAAATTACTCAGATCTGCTTTATAGCCCATAATATGGCCCATACCATTTGAAAAGAATGGGTATTCTGCTGTTTGGGGGCAAAAATTTCTATAAACGTTATTGAGATCAAGGTGGTTGATAGCACTTCTGTTCTTTATATCTTTACTAATTCTGTATTTGTTCTACTAATTGCTGAGAAAAGAGCATTGAATTCTCTAACTATGATTGTAGGTTTCTCTGTTTCTCTTTTGAGTTTAGTCTGTGTTTCCTTCTTATACTTCAGAGCTCTGTTATGAGGTGCATTTATCATTGTTACAGCTTCTTACTAGACCCTCCAGCCTAGATAATGTCTTTTTTTATTGTCAATAATGAAAACCTTATTCTAAAAGGTACACTGATCCTAATATAGCCCTTCTGATATCAATAGAGCCACACATCTCACTTAGTGTTTACATGGGATATATTTCTCATCCTGTACTTATAACCTATTTTGCCCTTATATTTACAATGAGTCTCTCATGGAAGCACATAGTTGTGTTTTGATTTTCATATAAGTTGAAAATCTCTGTTTTTTATTTAAAATGTTAGACTTCTGACTTTTAACATAGTTTTGATACACTTAAGTTCAAATCTACCATGTTTATTTCTTTTTTCATTTTATTCGTGTGTTCTTTTATTTTTCTCTTTTCTGGTCCTGAATTTTTCTGTAATGCTTGCATTATCATTTATAATCCCATTTCATCACCATTATTTGTATTTTAGCTAACTCTTTGTCTTATTTTTTATGATATATTCAGGTTTTCCAGTGCATATTATTAACTGATTACAATTTAGCTTTAAATAACACTAAGCCATTTTTCCTATAGTTTTAAAACATGAAAAAACAATATTTCTATTTCTCCCTATTCATTCTTTGTGTTACTATAGCCATATATGCTATTTACTTTTTTTAAAGAATTAAATATGAGAAAAATATTGTTCACATTTATCCATATTTATGATATCCAGTGTTTTTTATTTCTTTGTGTAGATCCAAATTTTCATTTTTTATTTTATTCTTTCTTTTTCTGAAAAACTTCTGGTGATAAATTATCTCAGATTATTATTTCTCTAAAAAGTGGAGGTTTTTTACCTTAGATTTTGAGGTATTTTTGTTGATAGATAATTCTGGATTGACAATATTTGTTCTAGGTCTTTACATATGAGTCTATTATTTCTTGCTTTACATATTTTATGACAAAAAGTCTTCTGCCATTCTCACCTTTGCATGAAACTAACTTCTTTTTATTTGCCTGCTTTTAAGATTGTCTTTTTATCTTAAGTTTTAGCAGCTTGGTAAATTTGTGCTTGCTGTGGGTTTTCTTCTTAATATTTACTGGGCTTCTTGGTGTAAGAGACCTTTCTGCATGATGTGGGCCCAGCTCCCACTCAGAGATGCACGGGACCCACACCCATGGATAGGTTCTCCTGTGGGGGATCAGGCCCGCAATGTGCCTAGGCTGCTTTGAGTCTTGCTTTTGCTAAAAACTCCCTCACCCTGATTTGCAACAAACATTTACTGCAAAGTAACTTCCTAAAATACATGCTGAAACTTCCAAGGACGTGTATAACTGGTTCAACTACTTTTCCCTTTTTATTTGGAAATATCTGTCTTCTGTGATGTGACTAGTGGCACCGACTCCCTCATTTCCTGTAAAAGGTAACCACCTAAAGCCACCTGTGCATAGTAAATGAGGACCATCATGTAACGTGCCCAGAAACCCAAAGGCATGTCATGGTGGAGGCCATGGCTTTTGGCTCCTCTTGAGAGGAAAGCTGCTGGCCCTTTTCCTCCACAGTACTCCATAGTCCATGTGAATGTCTCTCCTCCATCCACAATGTCTTGGATCCCACAAGCAGGGGTCCACATCCACATCATCTTGGATCTTTACATTAATAGTTTTCAATTTTGGAGAAATTTCATCTATTATTTCTTCACATGATTTTCTTTTTCCTCCTGTCTCCCCTCCTTTGGCACTGTTATTCTGTGTACCTACAGATTGCTTTGTTATCTCATAGCTCATTGACACTGTTTACTTTTTCAATCATTTTATTTCTCTGTTTCTTTTTGGTTGATTTCTATAGCAATGTCTTTAAAGTCACTGATGTTCTCTTCTATAATATCTAATCTGTTTTAAATTCTATTCAGTTCATTTTTATTTTAGATATTTTATTTTTCTCTAAAAGTTCCTTTTGAATCTTTTGTATAAATTCTAGTTCTGGGAGGAAGAGGAAGATGGAGACCAAGTAGGACAGAGCAGATTCCAGCTCCAGTACATGTAGGTGAAAATCCTGGGAGAGCTGCTGAGAAATAGTGCAATCAACTAACAGATCCACAGCATTTATGAAATTGGGAGAGCAGCGATTGTGATGGACGCTTAGGGTCCAGTCAGCGGCAGGTCAGTGACTATCTGGGAGTTGAGTGGAGACAGGAGCCACGGTGGGGCCAGTGCCCAGGGCTGGACACTCCAGTGCTGCCACCGTTGCGGCAGGCCTGGGTGCTGGAGGAGTCACCTACGGGAGCTGGGACACTCAGTGGTGTGGACTGAGGTGCTCTCCTGGGACGGCTTGGCTTGCATCCCCCACAGCCTGGCAGAGAGGAAATACCAAGCCAGAGACCAAGGGGCCCAGGCAGCCTGGCGGGTGAGCTGGCGCCAGCATCCCAGTCTGGTAGCCTGGCTGGTGCGTGCTGGCAACCCAGGCCACAGAGAGGTCCTGCTGCAACCAGAAAAACCGGTTTGGACAGTTTAAAACCAACAAGGGAAGTTTTTTTGTTTTGTTTTGGGGGGTTGTTTGGGGTTTTGGGGGGTTCTTTTATTAGTAATCTTATAGATTTTTAATTTTACTATTGCTTTATCTTTCAATACTTTGATTCTCTTCTTTCTTTTTTTCTGTTTTAGTCCTTCTTCTCTTCTTCCCAAACTTACCACTTTCTCCTCCCTTCTCCTGCCTTTTTTTTGTGTTGTTTTCTTTTGTTTGTTTGTTGCTTTGTTTTCTTTTAGCCACAAGAGACACAAACACCTGGGAACTGCGAAAAGACCAGAGTGGGGCCCAAGGAAAGGGCATCTCAACAATTGAGACAGAGAGACAAAGTTCACTTTGCTATAGCAGAGAAGCCACAAGTTGCTGCATACCTGTATTATTTTTCATCATTCTCACTTCTTTTGTATTCTATAGTATCTTTGTATTCCTCCTCCTTCTGTATAGGCTTCTTAGTCTTGGCTGGTTTTATTGTATTATTAGACAGGTTTCCTCTGTTCTTTCCTCCACAATGTATTTCTAATTTTCTATACTTCACGCCTCTTGTTTTTTTTTAGCACACTACCTGAAGCTCTACACCCCCTATTCAGACAGATCTCATAGAGTCAGTCATACAATTGTTGCTCTAATACTACTGTAAATAATAGTTGTTCTATATAACTGTAAATACTTCACAACGAATCTACCAGAACTTAGCCCACTTTACAAGTTCCTGAATTCTATTACTGGAGTAATTAACTCTGCTTGATTACACACTACACCTATTTACTATTCCTTATTCTCACCTTACCTCAAAATCTGACTGTCTGCAACCTCACTGCTTTCTAGTTCCAACTCACAACCCTTCCCTCACCAACAAGAGGCTTATCTTTTGTCCATCCTTTTGTAAAAGTGGCAAGTTGGGTTGAAGAATACAGTTAATACTATATATAGCCTAAAGATCACCTATCTCCTCTCTACCAGCTGTGACTGTAAATATCATAAAATACTCTTCTGCTGTCATAAACCATTTTGCCTCCCCCTCCAACTGATAACACACACACACACACACACACACACACACACAAAGGAGTAGGTGGAGACGGAGAACATCAAGATACCTGAAGGAGTCTGCACCACTGAAATTCACAGGTATTATACCACAGAAGTTCACAACATAAACCCAGGGAGTCAGAACAGATCAATTTTAGAAGCTGAGGCTAACAAGAAGAGTCTCACAAACAATGGGAAGACAAAGAAATAATCCCCAAATGAAAGAAAAAGCGGAAGCTTCAGAAAGAATGTTAGATGAAATAGAGGCTAATCAATTATCAGATATTGAATTCAAAGCACTGGTTATCATGAAGTTCAAAGAGCTCACAATGAGCTACCAGAAACTACAGGGGAGCTACAACGATCTCACCACAAACTATATCAACATGAAAAAGAAAATAGAAACTATCAGCAAGGGACAAGAGGAAATGAAGAATACAATTTCCGAATTGAAGAACACAGTAGAAAGTTTCAAAAGTAGAATTGATGAGGCAGAGGACAGGATTAGAGAGTTGGAGGACAAAGTAGAAAACATCTCATAGAAAGAGCAGGAAAAGGAAAAGAGGCTCAGAAAGAATGAAGAGGGATTAAGAGAAATGCAAGACAATATGAAACCTAATAATATCCGAATAATAGGAATACCAGAAGGAGAAGAAGAACAAGGAATAGAAAACCTATTTGAAAGAGTAATGAGAGAAAATTTCCCTAATTTGATGAGAGAAAAAGTCACACAAATCCAGGAATCACAGAGTCCCAATCAAGAGGAACCCAAAGAGGGCCACTTCAAGACACATCATCATTAAAATGGCAAAATTCCAAGACAAAGAGAGAATCTTAAAGGCAGCAAGGGAGAAAAAAGAAGTAACATACAGGGGAGCCCCAATAAGGATAGCTACTGACTTCTCAATGGAAACACTCCAAGCAAGAAGAGAATGGCAAGAAATATTCCAAGTAATGAGAACCAGAGGCCTACAACCAAGGCTACTTTACCCAGCAAGGCTCCCAATCAAGATAGAAGGCCAAATAAAGAGCTTCCAAGACAAAAGAAGTCTAAAAGAATATGCCTCCACCAAACCAGTCCTACAAGAAATACTAAAAGGACTGCTTTAAGGAAAGGAAGGAAAAGAGGGAGACAGAGAGGAACACAGGTACAAAAATGGCAATGAATAAGTACCTATCAATAATAACCTTAAAGGTAAATGGATTAAAGGCTCCAATCAAAAGACACAGAATAGCTGAATGGATAAGAAAGCATGACCTACACATATGCTGCCTACAAGAGACCCACCTCAGGACAAAAGACCATCACAGACTAAAAGTGAAGGGCTGGAAACAAGTTTTCCAAGCAAACGGACAAGAAAAAAAAAGCTGGGGTAGCAATTCTCATATCGGACAAAATAGACTTCAAAAAAAGAGCCATAAAGAGAGACCCAGAAGGTCACTTCATAATACTCAAGGGAAGAATCCATCAAGAAGACATTAACATCATAAATATATATGCACCCAACATAGGAGCACCAAAATGTATAAAGAAAATCTTAGAGGACTTCAAGAAAGATATTGACAGCAACACAATTATAGTAGGAAATTTTAACACCCCACTATCAAAAATAAACAGATAGACATTCCGAACAAAATATCAACAAAGATATTGCGGCATTAAACAACACCCAAGATGAAATGGACTTAACTGATATATATATATAGAGCCCTTCATCCCAAAGAAGCTAAATACACATTCTTTTCAAATGCACATGGAGCATTTTCAAAGATAGACCACATTATAGGACACAAAACGAGCCTCAACAAATTCAAGAACATTGAAATCATACCAAGCATCTTCTCTGACCACAAGGGACTGAAACTGGAAGCCAACCCCAGAAGAAAAAACCCAAAACACCCAAAATCATGGAGACTGAATGGTATGCTATTAAACAATGAATGGGTCAAGAATGAAATTAGGGAAGAAATCAAAAAGTTTTTGGAAACAAATGAAAACAAACTCACATCAACCCAAAACTTATGGGACACAGGGAAGGCAGTCCTGAGAGGGAAGTTTATAGCAATACAGGCCTACCTAAAGAAGATAGAAACATTTCAAACAAACAACCTAACCCTACGCCTGCAAGAACTCGACGAACAACAACAAAGACAGCCCAGAGCAAGCAGAAGGAAGGAAATAACCAAGATTAGAGCAGAACTAAATGACATAGAGACTAAAAGTACAATTCTAAATATCAATGAATCCAGGAGTTGGACAAGCCTTTAAGTAGGCTTATCAAGAAAAGAAGAAAGAGGACACAAAAAACACAATCAGAAATGAAAGAGGAAAGATTACAACTGATACCACAGAAATAGAAAGGATTGTAAGAAATTACTATGAAGAACTGTAGCCAAGAAATTTGAAAACCTAGGGGAAATGGACACATTTCTAGAAAAATACAATCTTCCAAAACTCAATGAAAAAGAAGCAGAAAATCTGAACACACCAATAACAGCAAAAGAAATTGAAGCAGTAATCAAAAAACTCCCATCACACAAAAGCCCCGGACCAGATGGTTTCACAGGAGAATTCTACAAAGCATTTAAGGGAGAGCTAACAGACTTATTATTCTTCACAGACTATTCCAAAAAACCCAGAAAGATGGAAAACTCCCAAATTTTTTTTATGAAGCCAGCATCATCCTAATTCCAAAACCAGATAGAGACACAACAAAGAAAGAAAACTTCAGGCCAATATTGCTGATGAACATAGATGCTAAAATCCTCAACAAAATATTGGCAAATCGCATCCAACAATATATCAAAAAGATTATACACCATGACCAAGTGGGATTCATCCCAGGGATGCAAGGATGGTTCAATATTCACAAATCAGTAAATGTAATTCATCACATAAACAAAAGCAAAAACAAAAACCATATGATCATATCAATAGACACGGAAAAAGCTTTGATAAGGTACAACACCCATTTATGATAAAAACACTCAGCAAAGTGGGAATAGAGGGAGCATTCCTCAATATAATAAAGGCCATATATGAGAGACCTACAGCCAACATCATACTCAATGGGCAAAAACTAAAAGCTTTTCCACTAAGATCAGGAACAAGACAAGGATGTCCACTTTCACCACTTCTATTCAATATAGTATTGGAAGTTTTAGCCACAGCAATCAGGCAAGAAAAGGAAATAAAAGGCATCCAAATAAGAAAGGAGGAAACAAAACTGTCACTGTTTGCAGATGACATGATAGTGTACATGGAAAATCCTATAGACTATACCAAAAAACTGCTCAAACTAATTAATGAATTTGGCAAAACAGTGGGTTACAAAGTCAATATCCAGAAATCAAATACATTTTTGTATACCAACAATGAATCAGCAGAAGCAGAAATCAAGAAAAAAATCCCATTCGATATAGCAAAAACAAAAATAAAATATCTGGGAATAAACCTAATTAAGGAGGTAAAAGACCTGTATGCAAAAAACTACACAGCCCTGAAGAAAGAAATCAAGGAAGACACAAACAAATGGAAACATATACCTTGTTCATGGATTGGAAGAATTAACATCATTAAAATGTCCATACTACCCAAAGCAATTTACAGATTCAATGCAATAACTATTAAAGTACCAATGGCATATTTCACAGATATAGAACAAACACTTCAAAAATTTATATGGAACCATAAACAACCCCAAATAGCAGCTGCACTTTTGAGAAAGAAGAACAAAGTAGGAGGAATCACAATTCCTGATATCAAACTGTATTACAAGGCCACTGTAATCAAAACAGCCTGGTACTGGCATAAAAACAGGCGCATAGACCAATGGAAGAGAACAGAGAGCCCAGAAATAAACTCAACTCTCTACAGTCAATTAATATTCGACAAAGGGGGCAGTAACATAAAATGAAGTAAAGATACCTTCTTCAACAAATGGTGTTGGGAGAAGTGGACAGCTACATGCAAAAAAATGAAACGCGCACAGACTTACACCATACACCAAAATAAATTCAAGGTTGATAAAAGATTTAAATATAAGCCTTGAAACCATTAAAGTCCTAGAGGAGAACATAGGCAGGAAAATCTCACATATTTCACCCAGCAGCATATTTACTGGTATGTCCCCTAGAGCAAGGAATACAAAGGAAAGAATAAACAAATGAGATCTCATCAAAATAAAAAGTTTCTGCGTGGCTAAAGAAAACAGTATTAAGTTAAAAAGACAACAAACTTTATGGGAAAATATATTTGCCAATGATACCTCAGACAAGGGTTTAATCTCCAAAATATACAAAGAACTTACACGACTCTACTCTAAGAAGACAACCAACCCAATTAAAAAATGGGAAAAGGACTTGAACAGACACTTCTCAAAGGAGGACATACAGAACATCCAGAGACACATAAAGAGATGCTCAATATCGTTAGCTATCAGAGAGATGCAAATTAAAACCACAATGAGATACCACTTTACACAAGTCAGAATGGCTATCATAAACAAAGCAACAGATAGCAAGTGTTGGAGAGGTTGTGGGGAAAAGGGGACCTTAGTTCACTGTTGGTGGGATTGCAGACTGGTACAACAATTATGGAAAACAGTATGGAATTTTCTCAGAAAAATAAAAATCGACCTGCCTTTTGACCCAGCAATTCCACTGCTAGGATTATATCCTAAGAACCCCAAAACATCAATTTCAAAGAACCTATGCACCACAGTGTTCATAGCAGCACAATTTACAATAGCCAAGTGTGGAAAGCAACCTTGGTGCCCATCAGTAAATGAATGGATCCAAAAATTGTGGTACATATACACAATGGAATTCTATGCTGCAGAGGGAAAGAAGGAGCTACTACCCTTTGCAACAACATGGATGGAACTGGAAAGCATTATGCTGAGTGAAATAAGCCAGGCGTTGAAAGACAAATACCATATGATCTCACCTTTAACAGGAAGCTAAACAACAAAACAAACAAGCAAGCAAAATAAAAACAAAGACAGTGAAATAGAGAACAAGGGGACAGCAACCAGAGGGGAGAGGGGAGGGGGGAGGGACTTTAAGGGGAAAAAACGGGAGGGATTTAGAGGAACAGGTATAAAGGACATAGGGACAATAACTAAGAGGGGTGGAAATTGGAGGGAGGTGGGGAGCATGGGGCGGGGTGGGCTGGGATGGGGGAAATAAACAGAAAACTGTACTTGAAAAATAACTAAATAAAATAAAATGTAAAAGAATTCTAGTTCTGTCCCCTTTGTTCTCTTTTCTTCCTCTGGCCTCTTAAAAAATGGAGAACATTTATAATAGCTCTAACAATAGTCTTCATCTACTCTATCACTTCTATGTTTTCCTTCCCAATTAGCTGATTTTTTATGATTGATAATATTACTCTTATTTGCATAAAACAAATCTTTGGATGCATTTATCTTTGTTGGGGACTAGATAATTTTTTGTCCTATTAATTATTGTGTTTTACTCTAAAGATGATGGAGACCCAGTTTACAGTTTTGTAGGGAATAATGATTTATTAGCTTAAGTCAGATGCCTTTTATAGTTATAATAAAGTGCAGATAAAATATGAATTACCAATAACAACATAACCTTTTTTACTTCCACTATGTGCCAAGTCATATGTTTGCATTTTGTTCATTTTTTAGTAATTAATCCTTATTATAGAAGAAATGTTTGTAACCCTCAAAATCCATATGTTGAAATCCTGACCCCCCCAGGGGATGATTTTTGGAGGTGATTGGGTGAGGAGAAATTAATGTCCCTATAAAAGGGACCTCAGAGAGCTCTCTGCTCTCTACCTCATAAGATCAGAATGAGAAGACTGCCACCCACCAATCAGAAGGCAGGCTCTAACCAGGCACTAAATGTGCTGCCACCTTGATCTTGTACTTCCCAGAAATAGTTGAAATGAAAGTGTGCCTTAAATTTTTTTTGAAGAACAACATTCTGAGAGCAGAAATGTAATAGAAAATTCAAGAGACCATTGAACAAATGTAACTTCAAACTCTTCAATTTATTACTTGTGGCTGGTAGAAAGAACTTAATTTCCAAAAATACGACAGATGGGTTTCTTGATATATGATCTACTTATGCCAAGACTCAAAAGAAACCTTTAAAACTGCAGAAGCTAAAATCTTGTGTATTGACCTGTAAGATGATGGATCAATGGAATTAAAGTGAATTTACACTTTAGCTGCACACCCACATCTTACCGAGCAAGGTTCATCTATCCCAACACTTTGTTTAACAACTTTTTAGCAATTGGATCTCTTGTTATAGACAACCTGCTAATGATGTAACATGAAACATCTCATAAGAATACAGCAACTGAGATTTGTGGAAATTAAAAACCTGCTCTTTTCAAACTTAATTGTGACTAGTATGTCTAATGATTTAAAACCAAATCCTCTTTGTCACACTTGTTCTGAGTAACTTTATTTCAGGAATAAAAACAAAAATAAAAATAAAAATGAAGAACATACTAATTCCTGAAGCAGATTGCTTATCATACATTAGCAAATGGACAACTTGTCAATTGACAAATAACTCACCATTGAACCATAGCATCAAAAAGTTCATGTTGCTTTTATTAAAATAGATGTGTGGTATACTGTTTGGAAATTATGGAGAGAGAAAATGTTGATTGAAACATTGAATTACTTATTATCATAATTATTCATCAGTTCCACTAATGTGCCTCTTTTTTTCAGGAGGTAATGGTGCAGAAGGACCCTGTCAATAATGATCTTTTGCTGCCTGGGTTTAAAGTACTTACTCAACAGGTGATGGATAGAATAAGCTCAGATTCAAGTACTTGTGATACAGGCAATGCATGTTTTATACCTGTCAACTGAGACTATATCAGTTCAGACCACATTTAGCTGCAGTTAAGAGAAAGTTCACCCAGAAGTGATTTAACCCTTAAGAACATACGTTGTGGCCCTGGCTGATGTGGCTCAGTGGACTGACTGCTGGCCCACAAACCAAAGGGTTGTTGGTTGGATTCCTGGTCTAGGGCACATGCTTGGGTTGCAGTCCAGGTCCCCAGTAGAAGGCATGTGAAAGGCACCCACACATTAAGGTTTCCCTCTCTCCCTCCCTTCTCCTCTGTCTAAAACAAACAAACAAATAAATAAAATATAAAAAAGAACAAACACTATTTATTGAACAAGAAGATGAGTGGTTTCATGTTGACTGGGCAGTCCCATGATAACGGGACCTCAGTCAGAGTCTCTGACTCCCCTGCATTTCTCTTACAGCTGCAAAGTGGCTTCCACAACTCCAGGTTTCACATTCTCAAAGAGTATATCTCAAGGCAGAAAGCAGAGCTCCTTTATGTTATAGGAAAGGAAAGGTCTTCCCACAAACCCCCAGCAGACCATCCCTCCCATCTGTGTGACCAAGCCAGGGGCTTTCCCAGGGGCAGGATGTTGAGAAAGAGGGCACCTGGCTCTCTGCTTGCTGTGGTTAAAAGCAGGTATGGGTGGAAGGGATTAGGACTGCCTGGTGGGTAGCCATTCCTACCTACAATAATGCAGTCCTGCCATGGGAATTTTAAATGGAGTTAGTTCCTTGAGAACAGCAAGGCACACCACTACACTTGAATGAACACGGGAACTGGATTTCCTGAACTGTTCAATGAAACAGGAGTAACTGATTTCCTGTGCCTGCAGCTGGTCTCCCTCTGACCATCCATCTCTCTGTCTGTCTGCAGCTCGAGATCCATCATTCTCAGAGTATAAAATACTTCTTACTATTTTACTCGTCCCTTGCTTGTCGGTCCTTCCTTGCCTATCTCCAATATTTTTTGTTTTTATTCCTGGCTTTGCTGGGACTGTTTGATTTATCCGATCACTGGAGGTCTCTACGAGGAAGCGGTGGATATTTATTTACCTACATATCTCAGAAGCTCTGGGCAGAGCTGTCGTGTCACACAGCCGTAGGAGGGCCATTAAGTTTCCATGTGCCACGCACAGCCTGCGTGGCTGGAGGTGACAGCACTAAATTCAGGCCACAGAGGAGTGGCTTCATTGAAAAGATACAACTTTAAATTTCCCTTTCGAAATAAATTTATTTTCAGCATCCTTTGCCATTGCCTCTACCTTGTCTGAAGTCTTTATTACCTCCCCCTTGAACATTGCAATGGCCACCTAACTGATCTTCCTGTCACCGATTCTTCTAACCTGCAAAGATCTATCAAAGTAACTTGGGACCACTGCTCACCATACACCTTTAGTGGCTCCCCTTTGTGTACAAAATAACATCAAAACTTATTTGTGTGTCACTGAGGTGGTTTTTCAGATTTTGGCCCAATATTACTTAGGCCCCACCACCATCTGGCTCCAGCCACATTGGTCTGCTTACTATTCCCTTCCTGTCACCTGCGTTTTTCCATCTCTGTTTCTTTCCTCATCCCCCAGATCCTACTGCTGGAATAACAAACATCTTGCCAAGTTGTCCACAGAAATCCTTCCCATTTCCAGTGAATGGCAGACATATCCCCTGGTGAGCATGCACTCTCAGTTCTTGAGGGAGCAGTACCCCCATTTTTGGAAGGAGACTACAGAACTATATTTCTGAGCTGTTGGTATGATGACCATTCAAGGAGAGATGTCCTTCATTACTAACGGTGGCACCCAAGCCCAGCCAGCCACTCCACGCCCTTGAGCAGAGAGATTAGGGCCCAGACTCTAGTCACCACTGAGCGAATGAGCCTGGCAGTGGAGCCCTGAGGAAACCCTGCTCATTCTTCACTCTGCACTGAGTGCTCAGCCTTTCCAGGGCTTCCCCAGCTTTTCAGGCACTCGCCTGCTCCACTTCCACCTTCTGCACTGCTCAAGTCCTTCCTGCACATTGCTTTTTGTTTTTTCTCTGCCAGAGCGGAATATTGTTTATTGCAGTTAGAAGCCCTCACTAGTAATACCACAGCTGAAGACCCCAGTCGGATGTCTGCCTCTCTGGCTTTCCCCTCATTGCTCTCAGCATGACCTATGGTTTCTGTTATATTCATTGGCCTTTTCTGTCTTGGCTTTGACCCTACTGATTTCTGGGTCCCAAGCTTGGAGCAGTAGGCTTACCATGTGGTAACAGCATTTTGATGCCCCTGCTCTGTCCTCTAATTTTACAAGTCCTTCTGTTTTCTCTTTCTACGGCTTTCTCACTCTGGCCCAGAACTCTACACTATTAAGTTACTCCTGCATCTCTCTGGGCTACTCCTTCACCCCCCAACACACACGCACATTCACACTCACACACAAACTCATGTACACACTCACACACATATATACACTCCTGTGTATAGGCACAGTTGGTCTCCTCTCTGCACTATAAGGGTTCTCTTGTCCTTTCATTGGGTCTCTAAGTGGAACAGGTTGTTTACATCTCCTCAGGAAATAATTCCCACAGTATACAATTATACACAGGGGTGGGGGCTAGAGATATGGGACCTGCACTCAGCAAGCCTGCAGGTTAGTGGCACTTCAGTGAAGCATCATATAGAAATGGAATATTAAATAGATGCATGAACTGAATGCTGAAGAACAACCAAGAGGGTATGACTGAAGGGGAAGCAGTGAGGGGTAGGGGCAAGGGACTCAGATCTGTGACATTGTATAGCATTTGTAACCTCTTTGAGACTTCATCACATAGTCTGTCAATGGGGCAGGTGGTGAAACATATATTATGAGGATGTTGTAAACATTCATTAATGCTTATGCCTTTCTTAAAACAGTCCAGAATTTAGTGCATGCTAAATGAAGGGAGAGAATAGGAACTCAGTCATCACTAAAAATAAACTGGCTTTTTTTAAGGACAAGTAAGAGAAACTGTTGCTGGCAATAATGGGGTGCACAAAGGTTGCAGTGCTTTGGGGGCTGGTGAAAGGTTCACTGTAGTTGAAGATTCAAGGATGTGGCCCAAATTGCCTGCTGTTTCACTAACTCCACAGCAACAGAAGCCCTAACATGAAGTCTAGCACTTCCAGGTCCCAGTCTCCTGAGCTCTGAACCTGGGCATGTTTGTGGAAATGCTGTGTGCCAGTTTCTGGAAACTGTCTTAAAAGACCCCTTTTCATCTCCTTCTCTACCCTCATGCTTGGAATGCAGGTGTGAAAGCTGGAGCTGGAGCCATCATCTTGGACCAGTGAGTGAGTAGGAGCCTGGCTCTCCAAGCCTTTCATGGTGCAGAGTCACACACAGGGTCAAAGAGCAGAGTCCAGCCCTGCATTGCCTGCCTGTGTGCTCTCTTACAAGACAAGAACGAGCTTCCTCATGTAGGTGATGATAATTGTGGATCTCCGTTTTTGCTAACAAATCCAACCCAGAGACAGTGGGGGAGGGTGGTAGGCCATGCAGCAGATTGGAGGCAAATTGTGAGGGTACCTGTGGGCCAGCAAAGGTGTTTAGAACTCAGTGAATGAGCAACCAAAGGAAAGAAGGAGCACAATTTGATTTTGAAGGAAGGTGGCTTTATCACATAGAAGAGGGCTTATGGGGAAGGCAAGGGTGACAATAGACTAAGGAGGAAGTAAGATGAGTGAGGACAGACCCGAAGCCCAGATTGTACAGACCACATTCATGAGTGATTTCTGAGGTGGACTACCGAGGTTTTCTAAAAGTAAAGAGAACAGGAGCAAAGGAAAAAGGCAGTGTCCCTATTGAGGCCCTTGGTGATACAGTTACTGACTCTGGGGGCAAGGGGCTGCCTCCTGTGACATTTCTCTCTATAGCCCTACCAGCCTCTGCAAAGATGCAGTTCACCCAAAGTGGTGACTGCCCCAGCCTCTCCCTGGTGGACATACAGCTGCCCCGACTCTGCATTCAGAGACCAAATCCCATGTCCTGACCAGTGTGGGCCTTCCCTGAGAATGCTGGGATGCCAACAGCATGAGCTGGTAAGGAAAGTGCTAGGCCAAGAGGTGCCTGAGTGAGAAAAGGTGGTGATACAGCTGGCCAGCTGCATGGTGCCCATAGGCAGATGTTCAGTTGGGGAGCAGCAGCCCACTGCTCCAGGAAGGGTCAGGCGAAGGGAGGTTCAAGAATGTGGATCTGGAGCCCAGTGGCAGAACTGTCAATCACTGAGCAGGACAGTGAGTGGGGGCCGCCAATTAGAATGGGTTATAACAGATGTAATGTGCTCATCAGGAAGTCACACCACAAACTTGGTTGATCAAGTGGGTATGAAAATGTCTCCAGGATAAGAAGGTGCAGCTCAATGGCCCCATGGGGACACAGTGCTCTCTCTGGGGTCATGCTGTTACTCATGCTCAGGGTACAACAGGGATTTCCAGAGCCCTCCCTACATGGGCGATGGGGCCTATGGGGTTCTGCCAGCCCTGAGGAGGCTGACTCAGGGACCACTCAGACCAATGCCTAGAGGTCAGTTTTGTTGTTTGAAGGTCCTGAGAGAGATGGGGTCTGAGGACTAGCCAGTCATAAGAAAACCTGGTTTGTTTGCTTTTTTGGAATATTCAGAGAACATTTAATATATATACCAATGTTCATGGTGACATGTTTAGCAAAAATAAAGCACAATATGTATAATACATTATACATTTTGAAACAAATATATATGCCTGTAGATGTGAAGCTGTTTTGAAGGATCTCACAAAATCTCCTCCATGTGTACCTGGGGATCCTTGGGGAGTTCTCACCCACATTTCAAACAAGTCCTCTGCACTACCCATTGGGTCTGTGGTTTACAAAGGAACTTCACAAGTCATATTCTCTAATTACCATAGATGGCAGTGCTACAGGAATGCATTGCATGGCAACAGGAAGCCACATCAATGGGGAAAATATCATTTTCTGTGTTCTAACTCTTTCCTCTTTATAGCCTCTTTAAAGTGAGACCCAACTCTTGGAATTTTTCTCATCAATATTTGATTTGTGTCCCATATATCATCCTGTGTTCTTTTCATGAGCTCATAAGAAAGCATCTAAGACCATGCTTCCTTAGGCACAATTTCCTCCAACAAGGTGGCTGGGGACAGTTTTAATAAAACATTTATTCAGGTCAGTGAGTTGCTCCTGGTGCAGTCAGCACGTCCGGGAATGGATGTTAAAGACCTTAAGTAAGGTCTCAACTTTTTGTCATATTTCTGTAAAAGTATTTAAAGACTTATCAGGCTCAGTTCTAATATCGGGCAGAAAAAATACCCATCTTCTTACCCATCTTACCAATATTAACCAACAGAAAATCAGCAATCTGTCCCAACACTCAAGAAGTTCTTCCTGCAATTACACTTTGATTAAAGTGCAAGTCCTCCTAACTAGACCAGACTTCAGTGTTGGCTTAAATCATTTGAACAGGTGGCATTTAGATCTGATTCCCATTTTTATTATTTCCCTGTCCTTCTTCACCTTTGTCAGTAAATACAGCAGCTCACCAGGCACAAAGGTGATGAGATAAAATCTTTCTAAGCTAGCAATATCAGCTGTAATTTATTGAGTCACTAACATAATTCCAAAACCACACAGGACAATCCTCATTGATTTTCTTTTATTTTAACAACAGTTCTGCAAAGTAGGTACTGTTAGATTCATTTTTGAAAAATAGGAGCTGGATGTTGAGAAATTTAACTTGCGAAAGAGACACAGCCAGTGTTGGCTGAGCCAGGTTTCAAAGCAGGTTCTCTGGGTCACTTCTCTTGGGTCCCACCGTATGATCCCATGTACAGACCCTGGTTGCTCTGGAGGTAAGTAAGGTGTTGGGGCAGGAAGTTGGAGGCCGTTTCACGAGGACATAGCAAGCTCCTATAGTTTTTAAGTGTTTTATAATTAAATATCTTTAACAGTTCCCCTTCTCAGTGGTTGGTTTCAGAAAGGCTCTGTGCGTGCCTATCCCATTGGATTCCCAACATGTAGCAGAGCATCTAACACGTAACAGGGGCTTAATAGATTCTGATATCTCTTTGAGGAAGAGTGCTTCTGAGATGAACTTATTTTATAAAAGACACCAAGTCAGCTGGCTTTCTACCCTGCGCTGGTGTATCCTTACTTCCCATAGTCCCCCATGTACCTATTGTCCTGCTGGGTTCTTTACCCCAGACTCCTTCCTTCTGGCTCTGCTCAAATGCTGCTCATCTCATTGTGCAGGATTTCCCTTTTCCCCTGAAAATCCTCCTGCAGTTGTAGTCTTTGTCTCAGAGCTGTCCCCAAACCTTTCACTTGGCACTGCTCTTTGGTTGCATGTGTCCAAATCTTGTGTCCAAACCCTCTTTTCCTGGGGGCTCCCAGCTTCTGCACAATAGATGAGGAGAGGAGGATGTGCAACCAGTGATGTACTTCTAAACCAGCTCTCTGGAAAAAAAGAATTTTTAAAAAAGAAAGAAAAAGAGAGAAGCAGCCCATGGAGTAGCAAGAAATGCCTCCTTGTCCAGAATTTAATCATTGGGTAAAATTTGTACATTATCTTTGAATGGACTCAGATGCCCCATAAGAAAGCAGACCATGGTGAAGAAAAGAAGTGTTTCCCTTAGAGGTCCCCAGATGGACTGGGTGGCCCTGGCTGACAGGGTTAGGGCTCATCAGGACACAGCAGGGACTTCTCTTTTCCTCCTCCACTTTCACATCCCACCTACAGACCTCCTGAGAAAACAGCACTGCCACCATCCTCTGAAAACCAGCCCTTTCATCTGTCTGTTACACCAGACAGTGTCAGCTTTGGGATATAAAACTGAGCAATGTTAATTCAGGATTCAGGTTTAAGCTTACTTACTGCAATGTCACTAGTTAAAAAATTATGTTTCTGTCAATCTGTCAATGTTACTAATAATAAGAAGAGTAAATCATGCAAAAAGGCAATGAAAATTTTCCATTTTCTTCCTCAAAATAATCTTTAATAGTGATTTATTTGCCAAGCTTGATTCCTTTGTGTGAGGGTTATTGTCATTTGTAAGTAAATGAATTATATCCCCTTTTAAATGATATGTCTGTAGAAGACTTGACATTTAAAACAGAAGTTTTTGGAGAGCTGTCTATGCAGTTAACACTTGGAGAAGTCCTAAATGTTTAAATTATATATATATATATATATATATATATATATATATATATATGGATTTCAGTAAGTAAATTGTCTTTGTTTTCATGGGAACATAATTTATTTGCTTCAGTTTTACATATTTTTATATATGTTTATTAGGCTATTGCATTTATTTCTTAAAGTTGGGCTTCCTTAGAATTCCTCACCTCCCATAAAATGTACCCTATAAAGACAATATGTATCCCTTGTGGCATCTTTAGGTTACAGGTGATGATAATTATTATTATTTCATTTCTTAATAATGTGCCTCTTTTTAAAAAAAATAGCATGCCTCTTAAGTGCTCTGTAGTTTGTGTTCACTGATAGTGAGGCACCTTGCCCTTTGAGATTACTGCTGTTGGCAGGAGCAATTCTCTGGCCAAAGTAGGAATTATCTCAGGCAGCTTTCACGTTAGGGTAGGAAATGGAGCCCTCTTGGTGGGAGGCTTTGTAAAGTCCTCTGCTGGGTTTACATACAGCAGTGATTATCAACTGGTGTCCTATAAGAATTTTTAAAACATGTGATACCTGACTATTTAGTCAGGGGCAGTGACATCTTTTCCCTTAGATTGTCAAATATAAAAAAAAGACAATAGCCAGCACATCAATAGTGGACCAGTGTGAATGCCCTGTCTTGAACTATAAATATATAGGTCATGTGATAAAGTTGCATCTTGGTCATGTCTCATAATAAGCTTACATCTGATTGGTTAATTCTTGGTCCTAAACATGTTTATATTAAAAAATAGGTCACTGATTTTTTAAAAACGTCACTTTGGAGCACCAAGGGTAGATAAATACTATTATTAATTTTTTATTTTATAAGTCAATCTAAAATATGTTTTTGATGTGCCACAGAATTTTAGTAATCAGTTTATAAGAGTCATGAGATGAAAAAGTTTGAAAATCACTGATACAGAACATTAAAGCAATTTAGAAGGATAACTTGGTGTTCTCCAAAAAATAGTCTGTTAATGTTACACACTGATTAAACATCCCAGTCCTTAGAGTCAGGACAGTTAGGTTTAGAGTTCGTCCCCATCAGTCCTTCACCTCTGAGTTTTGCAGGCATCCTGAGGCCCCACAGACTCATTAAAGTGATAATTTACCCCTGATTGGTGTAGCTCAGTGGATTGAGCGTGGGCCTGAGAACCAAACAACCACAGTTCGATTCCCAGTCAGGGCACATGCCTGGGTTGCTCCCAGCAGGGGACGCATGAGAGGCAACCATACATTGATATTTCTCTCCTCTCTCCTTCCCTTCCCCTCTAAAGATAAATAAAACAAAATCTTTAAAGTGGTAATTTACTACTTCCTTAGCCCTGAGCCATGAGGGCTGAAAACAATGTCACAGAATGAACCCACTGGTTATGTATTATCCCTTCCTACTATATAAATCTTAGGCTGTAAGTGTAGATAGTCTGAGAGTTCATTGTCAAGTGAATTGGGAGTTGGGGTTTTTTTTCTTTTTCACAGAAAAACATTAGCAACCATAATGGTGGCTGCCAACACCTCATATAAATGCAATTCAGCTCAAGACTCATCTCTTTCTTTCTCTCTTTCTCCCTGCTACCTTGCACTTCCAGTCCTCACTCCCAACCCATCACACTGGGTCATATGAAGAGAAATAAAATAACAGAATAATAATTCAGCCCCCATGTAGCAGTGCAGACTCAAAGCAGAGGGGCTGAAAACTGGCCCGTCAAGTTTATTTCACGCAGGAGCGATCCTGTTCCATCCCCTTCGGCTCCCTCGGCTTCTTGTTTCCTTTTTCTTTTTTCTCAGCTTCTTTCTAGAGGTTCCCCTCCTGCAAGAAGTCATTTTTTTGTCTTCTTTAGTGGGAGGAAAAGAAACCTCATGTCCACCGTCATCTATTTGCAAAATCTCAGAAGCCCTGCCTTGTAGTGCCACCTTCTCTGTCAGGGACGTTGTTCCAAAGGTGCTTCTGAAAAAAATACGTGGCTGCGGTATCTCAGACAAAAATGATTCCATTTTTGCACAAGCCTTGAAATGTTTCTAACGTTCTAACCTAGCCCATGGTATCGATCACCTATTTATGTTAACAGTGGAATAAGAGGCTTCTACTTTAGGTCATGCCCTGAGGTTGTGAAGATATTTTTTAACCAAATCATATTCATTTTTACATTTCTTATTAAAATGTTCACAATTGTAATCTGAGTTCATTATAATCTCACAATTAAAAGTAAAATAGAAAAAATTGTCTCCAAAGAAAACTTTATTTTCTTTTCTTGAAATTTGCAAGCTGTGTGAAGGCATCTAAAATTTCTTATTTTTGTTACAAGTTGCCCACTTGTTCGCGGTGTATGCAGGTGTTTACAGGGTGAGTAGCTTGGAGGCTGCAAACAATCCTGACTGCTGCACTGGACGGGAGGCCTGAGGCCTGTAGTCCAATAAATTATGCCTGCAGGTGGGTAGCAGCAGGTTAGTTGTTCCAATGTTATTTTTTTAATTTTATTTTTTATTTTTATTTTATTGATTATGCCATTACAGTTGTTCTATTCCCCCCTTCATTCCCCTCCACCCTGCACCCCCCCACCAGCACCATCCCCCTCCTTTAGTTTATGACCATGTGTCTCAAGTTCTTTAGATTCTGTATTTCCCATACTATTCTTGCCCTTCCCCTATTTTCTACCTACCGTCTATGCTACTTATTTTCTGTACCTTCTCCACCCAATGTTATTTTTTTAAACAATTATGTGTATTGCTCTTCTAGGCTTTGGCCCTTTAACTGAAACTGCTTCTTCTTGTCCTGTAGATAAGAAACCTCTCACCTACCAGCCTAATATGACATCAATGCAGCCATCTTCCAGCCCCCACCTGGACCCGGAGGTTTCCACAGACTCATACAACTGAAATCCCTAGCCCCGCCCCCCAGTTTGGCTTTCATTAGCCTCCTAGTTACCCTATTGCCCTAGGCTATTCCAGTCTGGTAATCTGTTCAAGGACTGCCTGTTAGGTCCGAGCTTTAAACAATGGTGTGCAGAATGACTCCAAGGTTTGTAGTTTAAGCAACTGGAAGATGAAGTTGTCATTTTCAGAGATGGGGAGGAACATAGGCATCTATCTAAGTGACTCATCCAGAATAACAGGAGACTTGCAAAACACTGCTTTTCATTTTTCTTTTTTTGAAGATTTTATTTCTTTACTTTTTAGTAAGGAAAGGGAGAGAGAAAGAGAGGGAGAGAAACATCAATATGTGGTTGCCTCTTGCATGCCCACTACCAGGGACGTGGCCTGCAACCCAGCCATGTGCCCTGACTAGGAATCCAAATGGTGACCCTTTGATTTGCAGGCTGGCACTCAACCAATGAGCCACACCTGTCAGGGCAAAATACCGGTTTTTCAATCTTCTCTGAGATTTGGGCCACCACAGGGCCTCACATTTAAAGACAGGTCCTGAAGCCCCTATTCCAAAGGCTGGAATGGACCATTACAGCATTAACGTGGCATGGTGGGACATGAGAGTTAGTTATATAGTATTAACTCTGTATTCCATCTAAATGAACTAGTGGTCATTGTTTCTTTATTTCTCCCACTGCAGCTCCTGGGCCTTCTTCTATTGGCTCTCAATCCTTGGGCCTCTAAAGCAAGTGTGCAGCCAACAGTGTGTAGAATCCCCGAGTCATGCAGCTACCAAATCCACTGAGCCTAGCCCGCCTTCCTCCCCAAGTCCCTAGGCAAGCTCAGCCCCATACATGTGCTTGTGCATGAAAGTGTGTCCTCTTTGCCCACACCTGCACCCCATAACTCCCTCCCCAGACAGGACCACGCCAGGGTAGGGTAGCTGGGATGTCAAGCACTGATGCTTCTTTAAAGAATGTGTCCTGGCCTGCTAGTGTCATTTCATTAGGGAGAATTACCTGAATAAATTAATCATAATAAGAGATTAGAATCATAAAAGCTTGACACTTTATTCCTAGGAGAACTGAAGAAAAACAGGCATGTTTTAGAAATATTAAAAGGGGTTGTATCTTCGGAAACTATATCATATACATTCATACAAACAGCCTACGTGACGGGCATCTGGGATGCATACACACTACTTTGACACAGATTCACTCCTGTCATATGAAAGCTGTGTGTCCGTATCATTTTGGCCCCAGTACACTGCTTATTAGTAATGACCTTATGAATCCAGGTCTCCTCTTCCAAATCTTGCCTCCAGATTCCTTTCATTCCTCAGAATACAACAGGGTAGGAGAAAATGGCGTTCTGATACACAAATGCCACTGTTTCTTGATTATGACCCAAACTGAGATTGAAAAACACATACCTGGGTCTTCAAGATTTCTGCAGGGCTAGTTGTGATTCTGGAAACCTGGGAGCCTCCTGTGTGGATTCCCCCCTCTGCCTTGCCACTGTTCTCATTTCTGCTCATGAGGTTGGAGTCACTTTAACAGATCATCAAACAGTGTACACTGTAGTCATCAGAGGGAGAGTGTGAGTGCAAAGCTCTTAGATAAGCCGAGGTTAGAGTTATAACAGATAATCCCCAAATTTCAGAAATTTAACACAAGAAAAAACATTTTAGCCCCTGTAACAGTCCCATACTGTTGGTGAGACTGGAGTGGGGGTCGGTGAGTTGGACCCAGGCTGATGGAGGCTCTTGCGTCACCCTTATGTTTCCTTAAGACCCCACTGGGCATTGGCATCTAGCTGGGGATTGGAGGAGAGTTTGGAGACAACAAACCCGTTTTTAACCATTTCTGCCCAGAAGGGGCCTGTTTCCATGGAGAAAAGTGCTCATATAATTTTTCCTAAGACAATGTGAGCATCCACAGATAGGGGAGATATTGGGGAACATGGAAGAGAAGTAAAGGGGACATCAGGGAGATAACACAGATGGGCAGGAGGAGAACCATGTAGTTACAGTTTGCCTGATAACACACTCACTCCCATGTTCTTTACTCTTCATGCATTCTCATCTATTCTTTTATTCTAAATCTACTCACAAGTGGGAGGACTATATTACCTGTATTTTAGGGCTTAGGAGAAAAAAAGATATCAATATTACCAAGTAAAATTATAACCATAGGGCCTAAGGGTGACCAGGAGATAGTTCTTACGCTTGGTTTGGTTTTCCTCAAAACTGTTGTGTCTGTCTTCTAAATGTAAACATCCATTAGGAAAAGAATGTGTTTTTAAGTCTGTGTCGATCAGCATAACTACAAATTTCTGTTCTATCAGGCTTGACACCATTCCTCAATCAAGTAGTGAAGGTTCAGAAAAATCAAGAAAAGAGCAGACATTCACTAAGAACAACTTTGAACCTGAAAATATTTGCACAAAGAGCAATCAGAAGGTATATTTGAAGAGGAGGGTGAGAAGTTAAGTCTCTCCAGGGCTTTCTAAAGTCATTCTCAGCCAGTGGAACTTTTTCTCCTTTTCTACTGACTTTCTCCTTGGGAAACTATCCAGTGGTGAGCAGTGTTGACCCATAATAATTGGCATCGCTCTATTCAAGTGTATATGGCTTGTATGCTATGTATGTGCTCTTCATAGCCTTTCCCTCTTTTATCTTTAAAGCCCCTTCATCACAGCCACAGACGGATCCATCATGAATGATGAGAATGCATCCTGTGTTTACTAGCCCAGCAAGGTCCATGTAGGTGCTATAGCTGATCTGTATGAAATGCTGGACAGCTGGTCTGTATGAAAAGCTGGACAGAGGACAAATGTGCCCTTGGTCTCTCATTCATTGCTGGGGTTACAGACCCTGAATGATGACCCGTAACCAAGGTCTTATTCTATCAATTACTTATATTCTAGACCTGGTACATCTTCACTGTAAGCAGAAGACATCAAATGCCATTACGTCACTCACAACAGTGTTTTTAATTCTTACCTCTCTCCTGGTTTGCTGAGAGTTTGGGCAAATAAATTGTAAGAATTTGCATGAGTTATAGAAATTTCTTCTTACATATTGAAAAATCTAATTGAAAGTAGAATAAAACTTTTGTTTTACCTGTGGAGGATGAATTATTTTTACACCTCATGTAGCAGGTTAAATTTGGAAGTTCACTTCTAACCCGACAGCATCATTTTTAAACATGTCACTTAAATGAAAATAATTCAAAATACAATATAAATTTCAATGCTTTCAAAAGCAGTCTGTACAGAACATGTTTCCAGGTTAGTCCTGTGACTCATCAAGAAGAAAACCATTGCGTCTTATTGAGGTATGAGAGTCTCATTGTCCCCGGGTCAGCTGGTCCAAAATGTCACACTTTTTGAGGCCTGGTTTTTACAGGTTTCCAACTCTGCCGTTGCTCTGGAACCTGAGCAGCAGTGGAATTCCTTTAAGACCCCCTTTCACCTTCTAGTTCCTCTTCTCAGGCACCATGGCCCTGCAAATCACAGAATCTGGAGGGTTAGAATCATAGTAGAATGAAAGCCCAAGGTTAATGGACAACACTTTGGGGCTTTATGGCCGATTTTTAGTGACTTTCAATTGTCAGTTTCAAGGCCTATTTCTCCTCTATTTCTCAGCTCCAGATATATAGATTATACAGATGACCAATTTATTTAATGGTTCAAAACTTTAAGTTCAGTAGCCAAAACCATTTGCAGAAACACTACATTCTCTGAGGGAGGTGATCTATCTCATATATCTTAACTAAATAATAAACCCAACAGCAAAGCTATACAAAGATAATATTCTCTCATATGGTAAACAAAAGAAAAATCTTGTTGTACAATTCTCATTTGTTGATTAGAAAAGATATTTGGCAATGCAGGCTAGCCCTTTGTTTCAAAGCTTCAATGTAAAGGGATTAATGATTAGCAACAAAGTGATACCTACATTATTGAGTTTTGTCAGGATCAATGAGGTGTGATCAGGACACATCTTTGATCACACTCTTATAAGCCAGGACTGTCCTCTTGAACTTTCTCGTCTTGGAGGTCTTTGACTATTTATTCACTGCACTCTGGACACCTGCCCTCTTTGGGGTCTCACTGCCCTAATGAAGCATGACTTTCTTATGCCTTGTCTCATGACCCTCTCATGAACCTCTTTCCCCTTAATTTAGGATATCCTCAGTCATGCTCAGGTAGAAATGGCTACTGAGCAGGGAACACATGGGGTATGCCATAATCATATATTGATTTTTTAAAACTAGGAATGATATAAAGTTCATAACATTTGAGACTGTACCTATGAGTCTGTTTTTATTTTGTTGAGGGGCTGAGTTAAAAAGGTGAAGGGACTAACAAGTACAAATTGATTGTTACAAAATAGTCACAAAGTGTGAAGTGCAGCATAGGGATTACACTCAATAATATTACACTAATAATACACAGTGCCAGGTGGGCACTGGAGATAGTGGGAATCACTCTGTAAGGTATACGACTGTCTGACCCCTATGCTATACACCTGAAACAAATACAAAATAATATTGAATGTAAACTGTAACTTAAAAATAAAATTAAGACAACAAATAATTTGAGACTAACTAAAGCAAGTGGGAGTAACCATGCAACTGACCACCAGGTCTTAGAGAATTGAAAACTGAACAACTACTTAGTACATAAATTAAAAGCTGGGGATTCTCCAAATTGAATTTTGTTAAAAGTATTAGTGGGGCATGAAACCATGCCTGTGTCAAGAACATACGAGAATTACCAAATCCTTTTTAGTTCACACATTCCTGTCTTGTCTTTTGAGGTAAAAATTACCTCCCTTCTGCACATGATACTTTTGAGACATTCTTTCTGAATGGAGAATCTAACATCTTGTTTTGTGAATGCAGACATTTCTCTGTGGACCTAGGAACTCAAGACTTATTGTTAGAAGTTTCTTGAACTCTGACACAAGTCAAGATCTAAAATCATCACTCTAGAAGGGATACAACTATGTAAGGGTCTCTTTAACCCCTTGTGCTCATCCGATGCTTACTGAGGATTAACAGCAGTATTCTCTAAATACCAGTTATAGTATGTATATCATTACCTTTGGGAATTTTGTTCATTGCTTTATTTATTATTTGGCTTTATTCATGAAGTCAGTAAGAAAAAAGTTCCTGCATGTCTGATTACTTCTATAGTCTTTCATTGGATATAGTATCTTTTTAAAAATTTTCCAGCAGACACAATTAATATGATTATTCTAGCCTAAAGAGTTATTTAAATATTTAAAAGGGAAATGCCAATTTTTGTTTTTAAAACACAAACAATTAGTAGAACTACTGAGATGTTATCTCTTAGGTAATGCCAAATTAATGATTAATGGTGACAAAGCCTCAAAAAAGTGTAGGATAAAGTGAATAGAGAATATGGCCCAGAATTAACAATTTCCCAACAAATGTTGAAGACTAGCCAGGTCAGGGTTATTGGGAGTGCTTGTGCTTAATTTCAGAGCACTAATTTCACTCGAAGAATTCTACCATGGTTTCAGGTTAATGGATTCACAGAAAAGCTTTGTTTGCAGGGGGAATGACATTTCTCATGTGAGGGAAGTAATTGTACTCCATAGATCACTCTACCTTTATAATGTTTGGGTAAATTTTATAATTATTTAAACCAATGCTATTGCAATATTTTCAGTTATTGGCTAAGGCTACGTGAAAAAATTAACTATGGAAGAATTAAATATTTTAAATCAGTTGGTTTATTGAAAAATAGAAGCCCTGGCTGGTGCAGCTCAGTGGATTGAGTGCGGGCCTGTGAAACAAAGGGTTGCTGGTTTGGTTCCCAGTCAGGTCACAATGCTGGGTTGCAGGACATTGTGGGCCAAGTCCCCAGTAGGGCCCACAGGAGGGGAACCACACATTGATGTTTTTCTCCCTCTCTTTCTCCTTCCCTTCCCATCTGTCTAAATATAAATAAATAAAATCTTTAAAAAATAGAGACAGTCGAAAACAACACTGTGGACTCATCTCCAGACATTTGCAGCTTGTGACAGTTGTCCCACTGATGCCCATTTTTTGGTTCAGGGTCCTGTCTGGGATCTACATTGCACTTTGCTGCCATGTCTTCTAAGTCTCCTCCTGTAATGTGAGCTAGATCCTCAGACCTGGGCACATTTAAAGAGTTATTGATGTTTATTTCTTCTAGGGAATACTGGATTAAGAACTCAGGTCTTTCACATCAGGTATCTGAGCTTCTGGTCTTAATTCTCTCACTGCATATAGGCTAGTCTATCAGCCATTTTATTTGTATGAACCCAGATTTATATCATCTATTAAATAATGGAGTTGGGCAAAGGATACTCAAACTTCTTACCACAAAGAAAGCAAATTTAATTATTTTTATTTTCCACCATGAAAAGATTTAGTCTATTGTCCAAACAAAATACCTTTGATCATTTTTGGTAATCACAATGCAATAATACTTATAAAGTAGTGATATGTTCTTTAGTAGACATACAAATAATACATGAGTATTAAATAGACAGACCATACACTCAGGGAAAGAAAAATTGATAAATGTGAAATGCTACAATTTTGTAGCTCTCTAAAATACGAACTCAAAGTGTAAAGTAATCCAACTTACCTACCTGTTGCTGGAGAATTTGGAGGTAAAAAGTGAATTATGTTTATTCCTGGATGTTGTCTATGCATTTATGCAACTAACATATGTTGAGCTACGTGCAATTAAAAATGCATCAAGATTATACACCTTAGAAGTACCACGGCTACTTCTGCTCTGAGTGGATTTCTTTGCTTAAAGCGTTGTACTTACAATTTTATTTCTTTAATGAATTATCTTTCTAATATTTCAAAACAGAATAAGGATTTTAAGATGGACAAAAATCTACTTTTAAATATTTCATAAGAAGTAAATTAAAATTAAATTATGTTATCTTACATTTGCATTTTTAGTGTGTAAGATATACTTTTGAATAACATAAAGTTTATTTTTAAATAAATATATAACAGTGAAATCATTATGACTATTACTGATACAGTTAGCCTTAAATACATCTGATCAAATTAAAAATATCTACAAAACTCTCATTGTTAAAGTCTAGGAATCTTCTTGTTTGATTCCATGAACAGTTAAAACACCTGTGAGTTTGTTTAAAATCCAGATCAAAAACCTTTTAAGTAATTTGCAGTATCTTAGAAGTAAATGTATTAAAAATAAAATTGATAGTTAATATATAAGTTCTAGAAGTAAGGATAACTTCAATATAATTTCTTTAATGATAAATAGCTCTTATGTTTATCATATATTGTTATGTAACCTACAGCTGTTGTAAAATAAAATGTTTTTAGACATAATTCAGTCTATTTGTTAGCAACCACTTTACATTTTACATGATAGTTAGAATTATATGAAGATTTTGCACGCTTATTGTACAGTCCTCCCACCACCAGGCCCAGAGAGAGGCATGGACACACTAGACACCACAGGGCTTTTCGTGGTGGTGAAATTGGCCTCCCACTTAATTATTCTGATGTTATAATCAGCATCTTTCTTCTGAAGCACATGGCCTTCTTTAAGGGAATGCATTTGTGGGTATTTTTTTTCTTATTACCGCAAACCAACACTTAGTAAATTAAGTGTTGCACTAAATGGAAGGGATAGGAAAGTATTTTATATGGTCCAAACTATTCTCTGAAGAAAAAAAAAACAATGCAACATAAGTTAATGGCTGAAAAAATGTCACTGATTTTTTTTCTCTTTCTGGAACAAATGGAATAAAACAATGCAGCCAGCAAGTGGTGATTTAGCAGCGTTATAGCTAAAATTAAGCAGTTGTATAAAAGAAGTGGGGAGATCCCTAAACACTATTGTCTTCCCAGCTGGGATCTAGAATCAAGAAGAAAATTATTAACAAGAAAATAGCAACCCCTCATTATGGTTTTGTAATTTCTGTAAACTCAAAATAATCCTGAAATGAATGGAAAATGTTTCCGAAGGAAGAAGTGTAACACTGTTTCTTATGTAATAGGTGCAATATTTTGTGTCCCATGAAAGGAATAGCATGTAATGTAGTGCCAGTTATTTCCTAAATCACTGGCTCCAGAGCCTGGTCCCTCGATCAGCAGCATGAGCAGAAGCTGGGACCTTGTCAGGATCCCCAGGCCTATTGAATCAGCTAGGGGACATCCTAGTAGTCAGACTTGAAGCAGCCCTCCAGGCCCTATGGTCCACTGGAGTTTGAGAGCAACTGCCTTCAATCATGCCCATATATCCATGGGCTTCAGAAAAGCCCATAAGCTTTTCTGAAGGCCTTATAAGATGAAGGTAGCATCATGCAGCTGGATTTCATGCATTTAGAATCCACAATGCCAGTGGTTTTCTGCTTTTCTAATTTATATGGAGCTATAAAGTGAAAGCCACACTGATACTCTCCTGACCATGCAGCTATTGGCATTTCTGCAATGATGCTTGGAGAGAATTTTCAGGACACAAAAAATATAGGTGTGAAGTAGCAGAGAGGTTATGCCACTGGTCATTGTCCCTTTATCTAGAGCAAAAGAAAATTTCCTGGAGTGTATCTCTGAGTGTTCTCCTCCCCATTCAGAAGTGGTACATAAGGAAGCTAAAACTAATCCAACACAGACTAAAGTGGCTTGAGTGTAGACATTTGTAGTTCCACTGGTAACAGGCTGAGATTTCTATAAGAAGAGGAGTAGCTCATACACTAATGTTTGCCTTGCTGAGGTTGTATAGTTTGAGGTGTCTACAGTCATGCATCTCCCAAGATCACAGTGGAGCTGAAAAACTTCAATCACCTAGTAAGGTTGCAGCAGTTCTAACGTTGTAGCACAACACATTACTGACATGTTGTGGTGATGCTGGTATAAACAAACCAACTGCATGCTACCAGTCATATAAAAGCATAGCACATACAATTGTGTACACTTCATAATACCTGATAATAGTAAATGATTATGTTACTGGTTTATGTATTTACTATACTATGCTTTTTATCATTATTTTACAGTACAATTTGTCTACTTATAAAAACAGGTTTATTATAAAACAGCATGCTGTTTATGCTAGAAGTGAGCTCATACATCTCATGTTTACTGTGTCTCTTGATTTCACCATTTTTTCTTGTGCTTGATTTAATATCCTGTGTTCTGTACAGTAACATGCTGTACAGGCTTATAGCTTGCATAATAGACTCTACCATAGAGCCTGGCTGTGTAGAGAGCTATTCCATCCATATTTGTGCAAGTGCACTCTATGATGTTTGCACAAGGACAGAATTGCCAGGCAACACATTTCTCAGAACATATCCCTGTTGTTAGGTGGCGCACAACCATACTTCTTATTCAGGATCTGTAATGAGTTTTTCTTTTAATCTTCTGTTTGTTAGGAGTTTGGTGTTCTTGGTTGTTTCTCTCTCGTTCATTTTGCTTTTCTTTAACATCCCTGTGAAGGAGTTGCAGAGAACAGAGCAAGCTCAGGTTCATCTTGACAGGACATTAGGTAGAAACTCAGAGGATGAAATGAGTCAATCTAAAAAGAAAAATGTCAATAGGACCAAATAAAATCTATAATTTGCCTCTTGATTCCTCATGGAATATGAAGATACAAATTCCAGTCCACCTACACAAAAATTAAGCCAAATATTGTTTCTTTGGGGATCAATTCTCAAAAATCTAGAAGTGGGAGAAATTGCCTGATGAAACTAAGAGAGAGAGAAAAAGTAAAGAGCTACCTTTCTTTCTTTCTTGTTTCTTTCTTTTTCCAGATACCAGTTATCCAAATTCTTCAAGGAAAATTAATGATTATGAGCCATGACCACACTCAAAGAATTTTTTAAAAGTTACGTCAACAACGGGGAGGGATTTTGAAGAACAAGTATGAAAGACATAGGGATGAGGACTGTGGGGGGTGGAATGGGAGGGAGGTGGGGAGACGGGGCGGGGGGGGGCTGGGATGGGAGAAACTGACAAAAAAAACTGTACTTAAAAAATAACTAAATAGACTTCCACCAAGATGGAGACGTATGTGGAGGAACCACCTTGCCTCTGTGCACAACCAAATCTAAGAACAACTATTTTTAACAGCAGTCACAACCAAGCCACATGGAAAATCGACAATATGGAGTCCAAAGGACAACTAGATACTCAGCTGGACTGGTACGAGGAGCGAAGCCAGCAGCGTAACAGGTTAGCAAGAAAAATTCCCCTGGCAGCGGCGCGATCGCGAGCCTGGCCAGCAGGGCGCGACAGGGAAGAGGTGCGGCAGGTCGGTCGGTCGCGCCATCATTTACGTGCGGAGAAACCAGTGAGAGAAGGATGTGCGGGGGACAGCAGCCTCGCACAATTCCGACCGAATAAACGAGCCGTGGTGTGACTGGACGGGCTGGGCTAGCAGAGAGGACCTCCATTGCTCCCTCTATGACCACGCCCCCACACACAGCGTCATAAACCAGCGACCTGGGTCTCCCTGTCCTGGTAAAGAACTAAGGCTTCGCTCCGCTTACTTAACAGCACGAATAGACCAAAAATGGCTCTAGGACAACTCAGAGCCCCAGAACCGATAGATCTAGGTGATGAAGAAATAGCCAGTCTTTCAGATGCACAGTTCAAAACACTGGTGATCAGGATCCTTACAGAACTGGTTGATTTTAGTCACAAATTAGAGAAACATATAGAAGCTAAACTAATTGAAATGAATGGTAATATACAAAGGAAACCAATAGTAATGGAAAGAAAATTGGGACTCAAATCAAGGGAGTGGACCAGAAGGAAGAAAAAAATGATCAAACAGAAAAGAATGAAGAAATAAGAATTCAGAAAAATGAGGAGAAGCTTAGGAACCTCCAGGACATCTTTAAACGTTCCACCATCCGAATTATAGGGGTACCAGAAGGGGGAAAGGCACAGCCACCAGTGGAAAACTTATTTGAACAAATAATAAAGGAGAATTTCCCCAAGCTGGCAAAGGAAATAGACTTCCAAGAAATCCAGGAAGCTCAGAGAGTCCCAAAGAAGTTGGACCCAAGAAGGAACACACCAAGGCACATCATCATTATATTAGCCAAGATTAAAATGAAGGAGAGAATTCTAGAAGCAGCAAGAGCTAAGGGGACAGTCACCTACAAAGGAGTTCCCATCAGACTGTCAGCTGATTTCTCAAAAGAGACCTTACAGGCAAGAAGGGGCTGGAAAGAGGTATTCCAAGTCATGAAAACCAAAGATCTACAACCAAGATTGCTCTATCCAGCAAAGTTTTCATTTAGAATGGAAGGACAGATAAAGTGCTTCTCAGATAAGACCAAATTCAAGGAGTTCATCATCACCAAGCCCTTATTATATGAAATGTTAAAGGGACTTACCTAAGAAAAAGAAGATAAAAAAGATGAACAGTGAAAGGACAGCAAACTCACAGTTCTTAAGAACCACACCTAAAACAAAAGCAAACTAAGAGGACAGCTAGATCAGGAGTGAACCATAGAAATGAAGATCTCATGGAGGGTTAGCAACAGGGGAGTGGGAGGGGAGGGGAGGGGGAGAAGGTACAGAATATAAGTAGCATAGACAGTAGATAGAAAATAGATAGGGGGAGGGTAAGAATAGTAGGGGAAATACAGAATCTAAAGAATTTGAGACACGTGTTCATGAACTAAAGGGGGAAATGGTGGGGGAGGGGTATGAAGGGGGGAGGGGAATGGAGGGGGGGAATAGAGCAAATGTAATGGCATAATCAATAAAAAAAGTTAAAAAAACTAAATAAATTAAAAATTAAAAAAAACTTATGTCAACACTCATCCTTACTGACCGTTAGAAGGGTAAGGGTGAAAAGTGGGCTAGAGGAGCTACCAGAGCAAATGTTAAAATTAAAACCACCAGCACTCAGGTAAAAAGGCCACTAAGAAACAAGAACAACTTGAGAAGGGAACTGCCCTGAAGCACACAAGTTGGTCTGCAAAATGAGAAAGGGAAACTAGCTCTCGGTCTCTTCTTCCTGCCCAACTATGACATCAGTTTGGAAAGCAGGTCTGTGAATACAGACTGATATTTCCTTGGATTTACACCCGTGATTTTCCCCAAGGCTCATGTGACCAAATTATTGCAATCTATGCCTCCAGCCCCAATAACTTGAGACTTAAGAAGAGACGACTTTACTGAATCCAGATAAGGCAAATCACTGGGAGGAACCATGGAAACACAGTGTATCAATCTAAGTTCTTGACAAAAGGAGAACCAAGAGGAGATAGATAAATATTGATAGATAGATAGATAGATAGATAGATAGATAGATAGATAGATAGATAGATGATAGATAGATATTGATTTCAAGTAATTAGCTCCTATGATTGTGGAGGCTGGCTAGTTCATAATCTGCAAGGCAGGCTGGCAAGCTGGGAACTCAGACAAGAGTTAATCTTGCAGTCTTGACCGTGAAATCCATAGGACAGGACAGCAGATGGGAAACTCAGGCAAGATTTCTGTTACAGCATTGAGTCACAATCCTTCTTGTAGAGCAAACCTTGTGTTATGCTCTTAAGGCCTCAAATGATTGGATGAGGTCCAGCACATAATTGTGGGTAAATCTTTTTTCAAACCAACTGACTTTAAATGTTAATCATATCTATGAAATATCTTCACAGAAACATCTAGACTAGTATTTGACCAAACATTTGGACACCACAGCCTAGCCAAGTTAACACATAAAATGAACCATCACATACACTCAAATCTTCTGGCATTTTTCCCATCCCTCTGAAAGCCATGCTGCCAAGATACTGTCTAGACTGCCATTAATAATGTAATGGGAAAGTTAGGAGAGCATCAGGAAACTCATTCTGTGAGTCAATTGTTTGAAGGTTTGTGTTTTTAATTTCGAGATGCTAGCTTCTGTAGGGTATTAAGTTTCTAAGCATAATAACATTAATTTTAGATGTTTCTGTGATGAGTACAAGGGCAGGCACCCCCATTTTCTGTGTTAGTTCTTGTACTTGTTTTCTTGGAAAGCTCTTTTATGGGAATGGATTTCTAGGAGGCTTGGTTGATCTCTCAAGGCACAGAATTCTAGTGCGTGGGGAATTCACTAAGAACCTGGGATCATCAAATCCCACCCAGTGAGACTTCACATGAAATTGTTAGCAGGGAAGATATTTATCTGACAATAAAGATTTCCATATTTGAAAGGCAAACCATAAGGGTCATTACAAAACTCTGTGAACATTGTCATGTGATGAGGATAACAAAAGGCTCCCAATGGCCTTCTGTTATGCAAATGCACATTCCAGGAACTTGGTTTCTGCTTGTAGGAACCATCTAGTCAGAAGAAAACTGCCTTTGGCTATTACAGGAACAATTAAAATTGTGATTCTGGACAGGGGTGTGCAACTAGACTAAACATTAGATAAAGCTCAGATCAACAGAAAGATAATGGAGGTGAGCCCAGCACTAGTAATGGGAGAGCCACGAGAGAGTGTTACAAAGCTCTGGGACTTAAAAATATCTGAGGTCAGTGAATATCTGGGGTCCTTGACCGCAGCAAGTTTTGAGGGGAGTAGTTGTAAATGGCTTTGATGTGGTATGGTAGATTTACTTTTATTTCTTGAAAAATTGTCATTTTATGCAATCCCAGGATACATGGTTGCTTTATGGAGGGTTGCCATTTATAAAGCAGATTTTTCGTACTTGCCAGTTTTAGCAGGTGCAAAAAAACAAAAATAAAAACAAACTTTCCACAAATGAATGTTCACTTGCATTCTTCAAGAAAATCTCTTGCAGCTTGATTATTAGTCTTTAGTTTTCAGCCTCACATACTCTTCTGGAGAGGAGTAGTTATAAAAACTCCATGGTACCAAAACAACCAAAGAAATAGAGCTTCTTAATGGAATCCCGCAGGTAACTTTATAAAGGATTTTATGTTGTTTTCAGGATAGCTTGGATCTTACTACAGGATTTTATCAGCATTCTGAAATTCATTTGTTTTTCATAGGTCTGAGAATGATGGACAGCCACCATCATTAAATGGCAGTGGATGATTTCAGGGGGTAATGTACAAAAAGAACAGTAATATGGTATCTCATAAAATAATGAAGGGGTTCTTACTTTGGCTTTTCATAATTTGTTATTACAGAGATTAGGAAAATCCCATTGGGGTTATCTGAACTCTTTTATGTTCTCTTAAATTCAGAGTTCAATGTGCAACATGAAAAACATACTCTTGTCCCAGTCAGGGCACATGCCTGGGTTGCAGGCCAGTTCCCAGCAGGGGCCAGTTCCCAGCAGGGGTTGCATGAGAAGCAACCATACATTGCTATGTCTCTCTGTCTCTCCTCCCCTTTCCTTCTAAAGATAAATAAATAAAATCTTAAATAAATAAATAAAATTATTTTAAAATAACATACTCTGGGCTTTCCTTTTTACTTTAGCAATAAAAAGGTTAGATCATCCTCAACAACACACACACATCATGAACACACATGCAAACACACGTATACATGCTAAACTGATGCATTTAAACTGCTATTGCCTCTATGTAGCTCCCTCTGTACTTTTTCATTTTGCCTGCCCAATGCCCATGGTGAGAAGTCAAATCTAACATGCTGACATTCTCACCAGCAAAACATAAGCCAAATAATTGAGTGTTGTTAAAATATTTCAAAATGCTGGGATACATAAAATGTGGATTTACTTTCTTCACCCACCACCTTCTCATAACCAACTTGTATCCTCTGGAGTTTTGTCTGTCTCCATTGTCACCAAACTATGATGACAATTTTTGTATATTTAATGTGAGAGGGTTTAAGAGTTGATTGGCAAGGCTACAGCTGCAAAATATTATTCCTAAGAATCAGCTGATGTACAAGGGGCCTTGCACCTGAAATCCTGCACTTACTTCCAACCTATTTGGGTTCCAACACTTTCCTTTAGATGTGACATTTCAGCCATCTCTTGCATTTCAGCCACTTTATGGGTTAAAGTGGCTGAAATAATTGTATGTTGACCTTGGAGCAAACCTTTATTTATAATTTTTTTCTTATTAAAAAAGACATCCTGCTTTCAAACAATAAACCTAAAATATATTTGAGTCTAGCTTACTTGCATATTGAAGAAAATATTAATATTTTTCTGCTACAAGACACCCCTTGTGTAGGAGCCATAAATTTACCCAGAATCCTACACAGTGTCTTGAAGCATGTCCTGCTCTTGCTCAAGGGGAGCAGGTAATCAAAACCAGAGAGCAGACTTCAGTGTGTGCCAGGCATTTCAAACCTATTAAGGCAATAATCTATTTTCTTTCTGTTACATGTTGTCCATGGACAGGGCAATCTCATCAACTTTTATGGCTTCATAAATCTATGTATCTATTAACTCAGTCATTCATCCACTCTTTGAACACTTGTTGAGTCACCATTAAAGACAGTTAACATATTGAGAATTCCCCAATCTTTATTTTTATTCTTAAATGTTCTACTTAGAACTGGACTGATATTTACAGCAACCTGCTAGAGCATTCCCTTTTATGATTTATCCAATATTGGATCCACTGTGCCCTAAGCTGAAGGTGCCTTCTGAGCCAAACCTCCTTTGTTCTCTGTCTTGGTTGGAAGCTTTACTGGACATGACCAGACTGGGAACTTCAGAGCCCTCCAACTCCCACCCTCTCCTCATCAGTTAAATTTGTCATTTTAATAGTCTTTTCCTCCCTATCCTTTCCCCACTCCTCCCCTCTTCTCTCTCTTCTTCCTCCTCACCTTTTCCCCTCTCACTCTTTCTCCTCCTCTTTATCTAATCTTTATCCAGTCTTCATCCATCTTCTGTATTGCCAAGGGCTTACTTTTATCACGGGTCTGATGATATACTAGTTTTGTACTATTTAAATCTCTGTGGAGAAAGCCACACATAACATACAAGAATCTTTAGTATCTGCTCGCTCCATCTGTGCTACTACACTCTTCCCCTAACCCTTGTTACCTTCTGCCCTCCCCTCCCAAACCTCAACCCTATACTGAGGGCTTTGACCATGCAGGATTATGCCATAAATTCAGTATATTCTTTAGAGTTCCACCCCTCTGTGTTTTGCTAATGCCTCTTTCTCCCTAAAAATCTCTGTTCAGCAAACTAGTCACTTTCTGGCCTGCCTCAAATATCCCTCCCTTTTGCTAAAGCAAATCATTCGATCTTCTCCATGCACCTTTTCCCTTTGCATGTATTGTGATATTGGATACCATCCTGAGGGTTTTGGAATGTCCACCTTTGGGTTCAAAAGCAATTCCTGTCCTTATAGCTGTGAGATGAGTGCTTGATTTTTTACTGGTAAATGGGGATGATGACATCCACTTATAATGGTGTTATAAGAATTAGAATCCATGCATATTGAATAGATGGTCTGGGATAACTTAACCTGAAAATTATATGTTTTTGAAAAGTTTGTCCTAATTTTGTTCTTCAAAGAACAAAGAAGCATGAGATAATTAAGATTTACTCTGGGGCCAGCTTTGAAGGTTCAAATGAATGTCAAATTTCAATTCTGATATTTGTGTCAATTTACATTTGTAAAGGTAATTTTATGAAGCATGTTTAAAGTCTGGCAAGTTGTTATTGGAATTAAAAGCTATATTTATCTAGAGTTAATATGTGGACTTTTATATTAATATATTATAAAGCTGTGATTGCCCCACTATTAATAATGTATCATTTGGCTATAAATCTATCATATTTACCATGACTGACATCCAGCAAATGAAAAAAGGAACTTATATTACCAAAGCCTAATAGTCACAGCTTTATTCAGGATTTTCATTTCCATGTAAGTAATATGGAATTTTTTAGTTTGTCATTAGAAGACTTGCTTCTGGATTTTTTTCTTTTACAAATCAATATTTCATCTGATACCACCATTAGGTAGGTGCCACTTTTATCTCTTGCATAACTTGGTTGCTTAAATATATTTAACTTCTATCCTGAAGGCTCATCTCAAGTCTACAACAGTATTTCATGGTTAGGAATATGTATACCCAAATATAGGAAACACCTTCTGCCATTATCATACCCTTTATCTAAAACCACATCAATAACATGAATAGCTCCTTGTGTCACATGGATTTTCAATATTCAGTATATTCCCCAAATGCTTGTCGAGGACCATGAACTATTTGCCAGATTTGATTGAAAGATGGAGTGAACAAAATATTAGGACACTATGGAAGGGTCTTATTTATGTGTTACATTTGTTTCTATGTCAGGCGTGGTACCTATAAATGTGAGGCATAGATACTTGCCTCTTTCTGTAGACAGTTTCCACGCATGCTGTTGTGATTATCAATGGACATTTGTTGATACTTTCTTCTCTCTGGAATCTGAGAGACACCACTTACCCATAATATTTCCACTGTATAACTATCATGAAATTGTTCTGTTCTCCCTTTTTGTGCTTTGTCTTTCTCATTCTTTTCTTAGTATCTTTTTCTTAGTATCTTAGTATCTATTTCTCTTTTCTTTCCACAAAGTATCTTCTTTGTGGTAGAAACATTGCCCTACAAAGGTAAGGAAGGAAGAAAAGCAAATGATTGCTTTTAACAAAATGTTCTCATTTAGTTATATATTCAACAAGTATGTTTTATACCTACTACATGCTATTTCTGATACCTGTGCTGGAGACGAAAAGATGATTAGGGGCAAACACTGACACAGACCTCATGGTGCAGACTCTGCAGCAAGGCATAGAAGCATCATTAACATGGCAACCTCACAAACACATGTGAAGTTACAACTTCAGAACTGAAAAGTGAGATAAATTATTGATTATGATGGTCTCAGAAATTACAGTAAGAAGGTTGATGTGGTTAGAGGTCTGGGCAGTCTTTCTGAGGAAGCCACATCAGGCAATACATAAGAGGTAAGTAGGATTTGAGCAGGTGAAGTGGGAATGAAAAACATTTTTAGTTAGAAAAACAGAATGTGCAGAGGCCCTGCAACTGGAACACTGAGCACCCAGGATGGTAAGAACTGGAGAAAGACATTAGGACAATGCTCTGGAACATTTAGAGCTTTTTGTCTTCATTCTAAGAACACTGGGAGACAATGGAAGTGTTTTTGGAAAAGGGTATAACACAGGTGTTTAAAGAGTATGGCAGAGAGATTAAAAGCAAGCACTTTATGGTTACATATACCTGTGCGTATATTTAATCAAATACAACTCTTGGTAACTTATTCACTCCCTTAACCCTCTCTTTTCCTATTTTTACAATGATACCAGTAGTACCTACTTCATTCAAACCATTTGTGTAGAGTTCTAAAACAGTGCTTATTACCCAATTAACATCTGGTAACCAAACATTATCCAAATTACTTCTAAAAACAAAAAAAGGCGCAACACTAAAGACAGTACTTGTACAGCATGGACACAAGGCTGCTTTTATTCTGTGTAGACCCAAGAACAGGTAAGAATCACTTAAGATGTTCGTTTAGTAGCTGCTATCAAAATAGCTCATGGCAAACTAAATACACTAACTTACTCTTCCTTTTAAATCAGAAATTAAACCATAATTTGTCATATTATGGTAAGTTGTCAACCTTATTTCATTGTTTCACTGTAACCGACTGACTTTAAATTTGTAAGGTAAAATAAAAACAAGCAGCAAACAAAACCCCAGTCCCAGGTGAGCTGCAGGAGCTTGAAGGAGGCATGTTGTGCTGGCCCTGGAAAGTCACCGGGGCCAAGAACAGCCACATCGCAACCCATAGTCCGTGACCTTGGTAATCAACAAGGACAAGTTGGCGAGAACAGGCTGGTGGTTTTTTTCAGCTTTGCCACTTGAAAAACAATATGATATTGTGGCTAAGTAGATATTTTCTGTATGATGGTCCCATACAGTAATGTCTTTATTTTCTTTATATACTTTTCTTAGCCTAATTTTGGTGACTCAGAGGAATTATAATTTAAATAAAATTATGAAAAGTATTTTTAAACTGAGTAACAAATGAGCCACTCCAAGTCTAATGTATCATACTGTTGAGTAATGAACAAAAGATAGTTCAATAATTCATGATTAATTACATACCTGTTGGAGCCGAAGTTTTAGCTTTTTTTTGAGAGTTACGTTTTTATTCACTCTCCCAGAAAGGAGAGGGACTTGGTGAAGTTTCAACTTTTTAAAATACTAACTTATCATTTTAAAACATCCCCAATTTCCTGGCTGGTGCAGCTCAGTGGATTAAGTGCAGGCCTGCGAACCAAAGGGTCGTGGTTTGATTCCCAGTCAGGGTACATGACTGGGTTGCAGGCCAGGTCCCCAGTGTGGGGTGTGTGAGAGGCAACCACACATGGATGTTTCTCTCCCTCTCTTTTTCCCTCCCTTCCCCTCTAAAAAGAAGTAAATAAAATATTTTAAAAAATATCCCCAATTTAAAGGGGTCTGTTACACCTCTGCTCCCTCACACTCTCCATTTGAGTTCGGACTTATGTTTTAATATTTTATGTCTCCTTCTTCTAAACTGAATTTTAAGGAACATGAGGTAGCCTCACAGATTATTCTTATCTGTCATAGTTTTCAAATGACAATATTAAATATATAAACTTTTTGTCCTTTGATTTATTTACAAAACAGTCCCATGATAACCTCCTACTACTTTAAGTATAGAGTGTCCTGTTTTGCCTCAAGTCTTTTCTTTTAGTCACTATGAGATTCTGTTAAAATTAAAAAGTCAGCATAGCTATTAGCAGATTTTGCTCTGGACTCTCCCGTCTTGCCATTCTTGGTTGCGCTTTTTCCATCCTGCCATATTCCGAAATCCCAACAAACTCACACACTGCTTCAGTCAAGGGCAAAGTATCTGCTTCACCTAAGAAAGAACCAAAAACCTGACTCTGGCAAATTTATTTTTTCAATACCACCATAAGAATGCTAAATGAAATAAAAGTTTACTTTTATTTTTGAAAAACATGTATTTAGGCCAACCATTGTGGACAGTAACTACATACAGTACATGGCTCTACTGCATAAGCACAGTGCAGTGCACATGACAGAAACTTACCAGCTATTCGATGAGTGAATATTTAACAAACATTGGATTGGAGGAGAGGTGGAGCACTCAAAGGGAGGAGAGGTGAGTAGATAATGTTTCAGAGTAGAATCAGTATCAGAGCCGGACGTTTGCCGGGAGACCAGTGTTCGTGTTTTCCTACGCAGTGCTGGCCACAGGGAATTATTCAGGAGGAGGAAAAGCAAGTGACATTTATCAACCACTCATTCTTTGACTCACTGATTGTCTCATCGATCCATTCAAGCACATGGAGTACTTGGCCACAAAGTTCTATATACTGTGTTTGAGTTGGAAAAATGGAGTCAATGTGGACTGACCCCAAACCTCATGTTGCACATTCACTGGCCCAGGTGGTCTACAGCCATGGTAAAAAGGATCCTGAGTGCACCTGGCTTATACCAGTGCTTAGATTTGAATGATGAGTAGCAGGGCACTTCTCCAGTTTGGAGAAGAAAAGGAGCCACTTGAAACCACAGGTGGCAGGGAATGGCTTGGCTTGTGTTCTTGTCCCTGGTTTCCCATCAGTCCAATCTCATTTGCTTCCAAATAATACCAAGAAAATTGCTCAAAAGCTCCCCACATCTCAGAGTTTCATTCATTATACACACACACACACATATTCCTTGTCATTTCAGTGGGATTTTATATAGGAGGTAAGAGATCTGTATCTTCCATCTATTAGCTTGAGTCAAAACAAAGCTATTGATTTTACCATGTGTCGTTTTTGTTTGTTTTTATTTTTTTGTGTTTTATCCTCCCCCAAGACCATATTTATTGATTTTTAGAGGGAGGGGAGAGGAGGGAGAGGGAGAGGGACAGAAACATCAATGTGAAAGAGAAATATCCATTGGTTGCTTCTCACCCCAACTGGGGACTGAGCCCGCAACTGAGGCATATGATCTAACTGGGAATCAAACCCATGATTTTTCAGTTTATGAGTCGATGCTCCAACTATTTGAGCCACACTGGCTATGGCTGCCATGTGCACTTTAAACTCATCCATCTCACTCAATTCACTTCTTGTCTGCAATGGTTTCATATTAAATTCTTTTGCTTAAAAATTTTCTTTTGTTTATTCCAGATAATCAAAATATCATCTGCACACACTGACAATTTCACTACATTTCAAATAACACTTCATAATTCATTTCATATCTAATCTAACTGGCAAACATTTCCATAGCATATTGCCAAGGTTGATTTGAGAGAGAAATTTAAAATTACAGCAAGGAAATCTCATTCTACTCCTATTTTACTTAGAAATAAAATACAGTGCCACAATGAAGCAAAGTGGGTTGCCCAGCCCTGGTAAATGCCTAAGGCTTTGCCCCTTACCATGTAATAGATGTGCCAAGACAAATAAACACAGCCCAAAGGAGGGGATAGATCAAAACTCCAGAAAAAGACCTAAGCAACAAGATATAAACAACCTTATCAGACACAGAGTTTAAAACACTGGTAATCAGGATGCTCACAGAAATGATTGAGTAGGGATACAAAATAAAGGAAGATGTGAAAACTATACAAAGTGAAAAAAAGCAAAATATATAGGGAACCAACAGTGAAGGGAAGGAAACTGGGACTCAAATCAACAATTTGGAACAAAAGAAAGAAATAAACATTCAGCCAAAACAGAATGAAGAAACAAGAATTCAGAAAAATGAAGAGAGACTTAAAGAACATCTAGGACAACTTTAAACATTCCAACATCTGAATCATAGGGGTAACAGAAGGAGAAAAGGAAGAGCAAGAAATAAGAATTTATTTGAAAAAATAATGGAAAACTTCCCCCATCTGTGAAAGGAAATAGACTTCCAGGAAATCCAGGAAGCTCAGAGAGTTCCAAAGGAGTTGGATCTAAGAAGAAGCACACCAAGATACATAATATTTAAGTTACACAAGATTAAAGATAAGGAGATAATCTTAAAAGAAGCAAAAACAGTTACTTATAAAGGAGTTCTCATAAGACTATTAGCTGATTTCTCTAAAGAAACCATGCAGACAAGAAGGGGCTAGAAAGAGGTATTCAAAGTCATGAAAAGCAGAACCTACATCCTAGATTACCCTACCTAACAAAGCTATCATTGAGAATGAAAGGGCAGATAAAGTTTTCCCAGATAGGGGAAAATTAAAGGAGTTCATCATCACCAAACCCTTATGAAATGTTAAAGGGAGGTACCTAAGGAAAAGAAGATCAAAAGTATGAAAATAAAATGACAACAAATTCACAAATATCAATAACTGAACCTAAAAAACAGAACCAAAAATGAATTAAGCAAACAACTAGAACAGGAACAGAATCATTGAAATGGAGATTACATGGAGGGTTATCAGCAAAGAGGGGGAAGGGGGAGAATGGGAGAAAAGGTACAAGAAAAAAGAAGCATAATTGGTAGGTACAAAATAGACAAGTGGAGGTTAAGAATAGTATGGAAATAGAGAAGCCAAATAACATATATATAACCCATGGGCATGAACTAAGGGGGTAGAAGTACTAAAGGAATGTGGAGTGCAGGCCAGATGGGGATAAAGCGGAGAGAAAATGGGACAATTATAATAGCACATCACTAGAATAGACTTAAAAATAAAAACAAATTTTAAAAAAGAAGAGAAAGGGACATCAAATGCTTCTAGACCACAGAACACATCAGTAGTGAAGGGAGGGGAACAACTATGAAGGAGACGGGCCCTACTAAGACATCACAACACCATGTTTATTCTTAAATATTCATTTATTAACATAGTCCCTCAAACAGCTTTGAAATTCCTCTAGATAGTTACACTTTTAAGAATGCTCCCCCCAGCTGGTGTAGTTCAGTGGGTTGAGCACAGTCCTGTGACAAAAGGGTCACTGGTTTGATTCCCAGTCAGGGCACATGCCTGCATTGTGGGTCAGGTCCCCAGTTGGGGGTACATGAAAGGCAACCACACATTGATGTTTTTCTCCCTCTCTTTCTCCTTCCTTTATTTATTTATTAATAAGTAAATAAATCTTTTTTTAAAAGAATGTTCTGGGGTTTTTTGGTGTATGAAATTATTTGTTTAGGGAATGTAGTTTCATATATATATGCATTTCTTTATATTCAGAAACCACATATGTAAGTTGCTTATTGTAAAGACTATTTTAGTTTTCTTTAACTTGAAATGGAATTTCAGAAAGCTTACAAGAATACCAAGGCAACTGATGTCCCCAAACTGAATTGTTTGGCCTAGATTTCAGCAAAACAGCAATATGCTGATTCTAAGTTAAATTTGTGCTTTAAGAAAAAGAAAAGTGATCATGCTAAAGAGTCCTACTCAGCCCAGGACATTAGTGAAGAGATGTTAATTTTACCTCTGCAAGTCACTGGTTTGACTCAGTCCAGGGTGGCAGTTTATCAGAACATCTGCTGTCTGATTGTTCTTTATGACCAGTAAATGAGGGATCCAGGTGTTCTTAGTTGAGGGAAGATCTTTCATATAAAATGTGCCAAGTACTTGTGTGTCCCTGTATTCCCAAAGGTCAGGTTCAAATGGACTATGAATCCCTGAGAATCTTTTTTTCCCAGGTATGGCTAAGAAGGTGGGGGACATCTGGTCTAGACTCTCCACACCTGACCAGGTAGAGATGAGTCTCACCCACATAAAGTTCTCCTGCTATCCCTGAAAAGGTGGAGAGTACCACTTACCTGTGCAGCTACCTGCCCTGCAGGAGGGCAAGTGTGTAGGGGTCTGGGAGACAATTCTCTGTTTTTATTCATAGACTTATGATAATCCAAGCACGACTGAATATCTTCCTGTGTTCTCTTCTTCCAAGGAAATGCTTTCTCCTGAGAGTATTTTCTCCTTAATGCCAACCTCATTCAGTGAAGGGGATGTAGAGGGATTTTTCTCACAGAAGAGCAGTTGCAAACAAATGTTAAAGTGTATGAGTTTAAAGCTCTCATTTTCTTAAATGAAAGACAGATTTTCTCATCATGATTTGTACAAAATGACTAAAATACAGAAAAGGCAAATGATGTAGCCAGAGTCACTCATGCACATCCTTCTGAGAAAGTAGTTCAGGAGGCTTGAATACAGAAAAATGACACCAATATGGGCGTTTAGCTTACAGAAATATGAGCTTATGCAGAATACTAATTTGCTAAGTTCTACAACTGTCAGTCTGTGAAAACTATAATCTTATCCCTGTCACACCGGAGTGGGTATCTTAGTGATGTTCTAGAAAACCTGGGATAAAACCTTTCACACTGGGAAAGGCTAATGCTTTTGTATACTTATGGCATTTAACCAAACATACTTAATACTAATAGTGTTTTTAAATTTTGTCTACATATATTGTATAGTTCACTATAAGAGTATTTAGGGGTTCTCCATAGACATTTTCAGTATTATGTGGATATTTGCCATATTCAAATCATTTGTGAGTAACCCTTTGACAAAACATAATTCTTCAGAAGTTCTTTTCATAAATCAGCACAGTAGCAGCCTTGGAAAACAAACACCTGTGTAGGTCCTGATTGCACTCAGACAACCCAAGGAAGATGAGGACCCAAAGTTCAGCCCTGGCCATTATGACTGAATTCTAAATTTGCCTGAGGATGCTGAGCACCTCATAGGAAGGACCCAAAATGCACATAGAGAATGACAGGACTTCTGTGGAAAAATACCCTTGTAATAAAATTCCTAGAAAGTGTAGGAAAGAGAAACTTCCTGTTCCGAGGTAGAAATATCATAGTGGCATAGATTCCTATAAGGGAAAGGGTTCCACCCAGTTTCTGATCTTAAATTCATCTTCACCCCTATCTACGAGATAATGGTACACCAATTCAGGTAGCTATTGATGGTTTCATGGTATATATTGGACTGCTCTTCGGTCTGCACCACAGTTTTCTTAAGATTTGGTTGTCTTGGATCTGCTGCATATAAAACAGAAAACTTCACAGCTAAAAGCTTTTATGAAAAAATGTAAGTGTTGTTGAGCTAAATGCTAACCAGAAAAAAGACCAGGACCTGGGGCACGACTTGTAGCCCACCAGTGGTAGGGCTGATGGAGAAGACAATACAGTGTGGGGGAAAGGTAGGTTTACAGTATGGAAAATGATACAATAATTAATGAATAATAAAACCAGAATAAATTCTGTGATTTGTGTACTCACAACTGTAAACCTACTTTTGTCTTACCCTGTATGACTCTTTCATTCAAACAGTTTGGGGAAGAAAGATGTAACTTGTTTTGAAAGAGTTTGCATTGTCTGTAAATGAAGGTAATAGGAGAAAGTAAAGCAGGGCTACTTCTTGCATAGATCTGTAGTCCATAGGAACTATGGATTGGTGGTGGGCAACAGTCCAACAAGATCATTTGTTAGCAAGAAGCAGAGGTGCCCTGTGGTTGGTGGCACCTGGTACTTAGTGACTTGGCTATTCTTCTTAGAGAGTTGCCAAAATAGCCACATGGAAATTAATTCAAAGTTTCAACATATATCCAAGAATGTAAGCAGTCTTTTTCTGGTTTGCCCTGAAATTGTTAGCTGATTAATCTTTCTTGTACCTTCCTTCTACCCTCTAGCCTGCTACGATTTGATTGAGACATCTCAGAATATTTTTTCTTGTCATACATGACTTAATAAACACTGAGGATTGCCTGACTTTCATTTTACAAAGAAGGGAAACATTCTGAAGCCCATTGGTTCAACAGAGCACATCAGGGAGAAATGGTGATTTATCAGGGTGATCTAGATTTGGGAACCTGGAGCTCATTCAATTTTTGAGCATGTCTTTAGGAAAAAGTATGAAATGTTAAAATTCAAAATCAGATAATTAGGTATAGGATACTGGTTTTATGAGCCTCAAGAAATTTTAGCTCTCTCAAATGACCACCATTTTTCTGGAATCAGTTAGCTGGATATAGGCAATTTAAAATGAAATGGTACAAATCCCAGAATATGTATGTTTTAGAATGAGAATATAAAACAAGATTCCTTTAACACTGATACACACATACATACACAAACTTATTATCCACAAGGTAGTTTCACAAATATTTATTACTTTATGTATCAGTACACAAACTTTAAATTGATTTGCTATAATACATTAGTATTATTAAAACAATATTTTAAAGCAACTAAGTCATTCGCTTTTGGGGTCTACCGAGACACACAGAAGCTACTGAAAGTTCAACACATTTAGATTGTGCAGATCAGTGCTGACTATAGGTAGTGAGGGTCCTAGATGTAAGAGCTCTTGGTCTCTTTGGAGTGAAAATTCTTACTCTCCCTGTAATTAACCAAAGGTTTTAAATGAAAGCACTCCCTAGTTTTACTTACTTTTTTTTTGCATTTACCTTCACATTTAGTTACATTCTTTTTGTCTTATGGTATAATTTAAAGTGAAGATAGGGATGATTACTTTACTAGAAATAACATGGTGTGGAACCAAAATATTTGGTGGCATTAAAGCATCAGGCACAAAGCCACATTCCATGACGGTTCAGGCTTATGAGGGTTTGAGGGGCCATCTGTATGTAAGGACTTCTCCCTGCCCCTTGCTGTTACTCACTCATACAGCCTGAAGATATTACCCAGAGAGGAAAGATCAGCCTTTTCATTAAAAACCACTTTTTCCCCAGCCACATATGGTCATTCTGTTTGCCAAGAGAGTGTGTCATCATAAAGATATATCTCAAAGGGTAAATATTTGAACTGCAAATTATAAAGCAAAAAAAATATAGGTTTCGAATGATATTTCAAACATTTTGGTAAGAGGCCAATATTATTAAATGATTTAACCAACAAACCCTCCCAAAGGTGTTGAAGAATTTTTGAGAAAAAAATTAGAGGTGTTCATGTTAAAATCAGATTGCTTTATGCTTGAAAATTATATTTGTGCAAAAAATCTGTTTTAAGACAAGTGTTTTTAACTGCAAAAATGAGTAACATTAATATCTTCAGTAGCTAATCCATTTAGCTTGGATCATTAGCATTAAGTAGCCAATTTCTGTCACTTAGTTGTTAGTTGTTGGACCAACTTGGAGCTTACATTTACTTGAAATGTGTATTACTTAAAATTTGACTTATATACATGTTTATGTAATTTATAATGCCATTATAGATTATTGCAATACCACATTAATTCTCTGTGGTGGTCATGGAGATGCTCTGCTCAGATCTCACTTTGAGGAAACAGGCTACGAGGAGCACAGTTGGCTCACAGCCTCCAGCTTCTAAACTGGAGATTCACCATTGACTTCATACTGAGGCCTCACACCCTCAGGCTACTCCCAGGGAGTAAGCAGGCTGGCCTGCTAGAGCAAGTTATTGCTGCCTGATGTAGGACTCATCTCAAGGGTAATCATTTTTTGCAAAATTTTTATTGTGAATATATCTATGAAAAGAAAGAGAGAGAGAATCTTAAATTGCAAGGTCCCATGCCTCATGAAGCTTCCAGATTGGCTTTATGTTTGCTGAAAGAGGAGTTTAAAAAAAGAATGGATGAGTTAAATTATTCTCATTATTGAAAATAAATGATACATCTTAGCTTCATGAGTGGGATAGGAATGAAAGCCTTTCATATCTGAACTATTAATAAAATTTCTCCAATGATACTATATTTTGTGGGTGGGTTTGCGGGAGTGACAGTCATCAGCATTTTATTCTGGGGGTATTTGTTGGGAACTGCCCTGCCTGGTTTCAGAAGCTGTAACCCCCACAAGGCTAAGGCTGAGTGAGCGACCTTCAGACTATAAGCCACTAAGGAGACAAAGCTTATCTCCCTGGCAGGGTTGCCACCTCTGCTCCTTTTATGTCACCCTGCCTGGCCCCCCATGCTTGATTGGTTAGCCAATGACAGGTAAGATTCCTCAAAGGAGGAACAACCGAAGACAGGAATGATCATGGGGAGCCCCCAGGGAAGGACTTGGGGGGCTATAGCAAAAGGGGGTGATGAACCCTCACCCCTTGGCTTTGACATAGCCTGAGTCCTCATTCTGTCTGTGAGAAGCCTCCTAATCTCTTGGCTGCCTTACTCCCCCTGCCTGTGCAGCCTTGTGCTGGAAAGGGTGGGTCTCCAGTTAATCAGGCCTAAGAAAAAAATATATAAAACCCTGTGAAACCTGCTTTGATAAGAATGCTCTCAATTAAATGATAAGGGTCCAAGCAGGAAATGAGTTTGTTTCCCAAAGTTTTGTAGCACTTTAGCTAACATACCCTGACTCAGAATAAGGCCTCGTGGTTCTTTGTATGATATCTATTATTTGATCCTTACTGACAGTGATCAATGAGCTTTACCTGTATTCCTGTGCAAATCAAACCCAATAAAAGGCTGTCAAGGCAAGGGTTGGGGTGCTCTCCTCTTGAGAGAGTAGCCTTACCATCACTTTTCCTCCACAGGACTCGGTAGTCCATACGAATGTATCTCCTCTCATCCATGACTCTGCAGACACTGCAGGCTAGTGTCTGTGTCAGGTAGTCATCATCAGTGCACCAGTATTCCAAGATATCCTTCTTCTAAAATCAGTTTCCCTTCCTTTGGAGATTAGGAGCTGCATGTGACTTGCTTTGGTCAGTAAAATGTGAGCATAAGTAGCATGCCACATCTACGTTCAATTGTCAGGGCTGATTCCAGATGGCAGACGCTTTGAGTCTTCAGTGAGAACGGCATATAGTTCCAGGCTCCCCACTAACCCACATTGGTCTACGCTAAACAAAAGGTAAACCTAGGTTGTTTGAAGGCACTTAAATTTGAACTTTGTCAGCCACTGTAACTTAAACATATCACTTGTGACTGACACGTGATCTCAAATAAAGTCCAGAGCCATCTTGCCTACAGTATTTCTCTAGGACAACACTGTGCATTGACATTGGTCCAAAATGTCACTTTATGTACTAAGAATTTTTACTGCAAATAAATACCCTAATGATTTTTATATGTTGTTTTTAATATCATCAACCAATAATAATTGAAAGCATAACTTTACTATTTTACTTAGAGAAAGAGTTTTTAGGAAGGAGAAGTGATCTAATTCAAGTGCATATGATTTTGGTGCTTACCTTGATTGATTGGTATAGAGTCAATATTTAAAACAGATAGATTGCTTATCCTATTTTCATAAAAATTACTTACACCAAATTTTTGACATCTGTTTAATAATACAGAGATCAAGATTTTGATGGAACAGGAATACTCATTTTCTGTTTTAGCAATCTAAAAATTCCAGTGCCCTTTGATATCTGTTTATGTGTAAGCATCTGTGTTGTTTAAACTGATGATTTAAACAAACTGATTCACTCAAAGATGGACAGACCCAGGAAAATGTCATATCATCCCTAAATTAATACTCATTTTCATGGAGCCTGTCAAATAAGCACTTTGTAGATTAAATTTTGAATGGCAAACTTTATCAAACAAAAGAAAGGATTTAAGGGAGTGTGCAGAGCAAATTATTAATAAGGTTTTAGAATATTGGGAGGACAGCCAGGAAACCAGCCAAAGATAAAGCTGAACTGATCCTGAAATCAGGCGATACAGCGAAACAAGGGATAATTCACAAATCACATAAGACCTGCACATTTTAGTCAGTCTGACACAGTCATCTTTTATTCCTGAGGAATTAGAATTCTTTCTCCAGGGTCACTTCTCTCGTGTAATAAATTACCCCAGGGTAACAGGGGAAGTTCTGATTTCTGAATCATGCCATTGCTATTCAACATTATTTCTATATTTAACTCCATTCAATCTGTATCCAATTGGTGTCAAGCTTTGAAAAATGGACTCTGCTCATTTCAGAGATATTACTATATACATTGTTATGTGACATTTGCTAATAATACAAAACACATTCTCTGAGGTGAAGTGATTGGAACACAGAGATCTAACCAAGATAATACAATGGCTATAGGGCGATTTTTCTTTCATGTTACCTTTAACTTTGTTTTCTCACTACTTATGTTCCCATCAAACTATTTCATGTGTATATGTACAGAATAGTGAAAAATAGTAAACCTGCTTAAAGTACTGTCTGGGAAATATAGATCATTTTCCACATTTTTCACTACAATACATGATGTATTCATAGCTACCATACTTGTGTGAGTTGATTTTATTGTACTTCTACACGTGGTAATTCTCAACTGATGAAATCACTATGGGAACTTTTCCCAGATTTGGCATGCCATGAGTTTCCTGAATGTTCAGACTTCTACAGTTTGCAGATCTTACAATCTACGTATTATGGAAGTCCTCAGAAACTTCATGGTAAATACTAGAGGGAAATTAAGTTATAGGCCCTGGAAATATATATAAAGACATTAGTGGCACACTGGACATTCTTAGAAGAAAATCCCATATAAATCCACTACCTTAACTGCTATATATGTATAGTTTAGTGGTTGGAATATGTTATAGTAAGCATTTTTATTAAATAAAATAAGCAATTCTGTTTAGGAACTGTTATATAACTAGTGACTTAAAACAGGCTTGAAAAGTTTCAAACAGTGCACTCTTTACACTGGCCAAATCATATTCTATTTAAATGTATTCTTCACATGGAAGCTAGGTACAAGAAGTAGAAAAATCTTTATAAATGGTACCAAATGTGTATTTTACTTGGTACTAGGAATTGGTGAAGAAAAAATTTTCACACCTCTTGCAGTAATATGTGGGTGAGTTATCAAAATATATGGCACATAGTCCATGCATGAAGTAAGTATGTCACTCTATGTGAGGTATGGTTAAACCTTATCTCCTGGATCATTGGGCAGGTGAGACCATGGATCTCCCAACAGCATTCGGGTGATTTTTTTATTATGTTTTGTGTGAATATATATATACTTCGTTTTTGGTCTTTTTTCTTTTTATTAATTCAAGTTATTGAGGCAACATTTGTTAATAAGATTATATACATTTCAAGTATACATTTTTATGATACATGATCTGTATATTGCATTGTGTGCCCACCACCCAAGGTCAAATCACATTCTGCCATCATATAGTTGGCCTCCTTTCCCCTTTACTACCTGCTGCACCCCACCCCTTTCTCTCTGATTACATCATACTCTTGTCTGTCTATATGTTTCTGTTTTATATCCCACATATGAGTGAAATCATATGGCTCTTGGCTTATTCTGACTGATGTTTTCCTTAATATAATATTCTCAAGGTCCATCCATGTTGTTGCATATGGCAGTGTTTCATCTTTTCTTATGGTTGAGTAGTATTCTTTTATATATATGTACCACACCTTTATCTAATCATCTCTGTAAGGACACTTCGATTATTCCCATGTCTTGGCCACCATGAATAATGTTGCAATGAACATCACGGTGCATATACCTTTGTGGATGTTTTCAAATTTTAGGGGGACATACCTAAAAAAGGGATTGTTGAGTCATATGGTCACTCTATCTTTCAATTTTTAAAGAAACCTCCATAGGCTTCATAGTGGCTATACCAGTTTACATTCTCACCAGCAGTAAAATGAGAGTTCCTCTTTCTCCACAGCCCCCCCTAAACTTGTTATTACTTGTCTTGTTGATAGTAGCCATTCTAACGGGTGTGAGCTGGTATCTCACTGCAATTTTGATTTGAGTTCTCTAAAATCTAGAGGAGTGGAGGGTTTTCATATATTTGTCAGCCATGTGTGTGTCTTCTTGGAAGAGGTGTCCCTTCAGCTTCTCTGCCCATTTTTTTATTAGATTGTTTGTTTGCTTTGTGTTGAGTTATATAAATTATTTATATATTTTGGATATTAACCTCTTGTCAGAGCTGCTGTTTGCAAATATAAGCTGTCATTCAGTTGGCTGCCTTTTTGTTTTGTTAGTGGTTTCTTTTGTTATGCAGAAGATTTTTAGTGTGATATAATTTCATTCATTTATTTTTGCCTAGACTTCCCTTGTCTTTGGGGTCAAATTCATAAAATCTTCTTTAAGATCCAATTCTGTAAGTTTAGTACCTATGTTTTGTTCTGTGCAATTTATTGTTTCAGATCTTATATTTAGGTCTTTGATCCATTTTGAGTTGATTTTTGTTCATAGGGACAAAACCACAGCCTAGTTTTATTCTTTTGCATGTGACTCTCCAATTTTTCCAGCGCTATTTATTAAAGAGGTTTTCTGTTCTCCATTGTATGTTTCTGGCTTTTTGTCAAAAATTATTTGCTGATAAACACATGGTTTTCTTTCCAGGCTCCCAATTCTGCTCCACTGGTTTGAGTGTTTGTTTTTCTGCCAATATCATGCTGTTTCAATTATTGTTGGTCTGTAGTATAATTTGTAGTATAATTTGAAGTCAGTGTGATACCTACTACAGCTTCATTCTTTTTTTTTTTCAGGATTTCTTTAGCTATTTGGGGTCTTGTGGTTCCATACAAATGTGATGAGTTTTTGTTCTATTTCTTTAAAAAATAACATGGGGGTTTCAATGGAGGTTGCATTAACTCTGTATATTGCTTTGGGTAATATGGACATCTTTACTATGTTGATTCTTCCGATTGATGAACATGGAATATCTTTCTTTCTTTTTTTAAAATATATTTTATTGATTATTCCATTACAGTTGTCCCATTTCCCCCCCTTCATTCCCCTCTACCTTGCTCACTCCCTGCCCCCACGTTCCCCCCTTTTAGCTCATGTCCATGTGTCACAAGTTCTTCAGATTCTATATTTCCCCTACTATTCTTGCCCTCCCCCCCATCTATTTTCTACCTACTGTCTATGCTGCTTATTTTCTGTACCTTCTCTCCCCTTCTCCTCCTCTCACTCCCCTGTTGCTAACCCTCCATGTGATCTCCATTTCTACGGTTCTGCTCCTGATCTAGCTGTCCTCTTAGTTTGCTTTTGTTTTAGGTGTGGTTCTTAATAACTGAGTTTGCTGTCCTTTCACTGTTCATATTTTTTATCTTCTCTTTCTTAGATAAGTCCCTTTAACATTTCATATAATAAGGGCTTGGTGATGATGAACTCCTTGAACTTCACCTTATCTGAGAAGCACTTTATCTGTCCTTCCATTCTAAATGAAAGCTTTGCTGGATAGATCAATCTTGGATGCAGGTCTTTGGATTTCATGACTTGGAATAGTTCTTCCCAGCCCCTTCTTGCCTGTAAGGTCTCTTTTGAGAAATCGGCTGACAGTCTGATGGGAACTCCTTTGTAGGTGACTGTCCCCATCTCTTGCTGCTTCTAGGATTCTCTCCTTCATTTTAATCTTGGCCAATGCAATGATAATGTGTCTTGGTGTGTTCCTTCTTGGGTCCAGCTTCTTTGGGACTCACTCTCTGAGCTTCCTGGATTACCTAGAAGTCTTTTGCCTCTGGCAGATTGTGGAAATTCTCCTTTATTAGTTGTTCAAATAAGTTTTCCACTTGTTGCTCTTCCTCTTCCCCTTCTGGTACCCCTATAATTCAGATGTTGGAGTGTTTAAAGATGTTCTGGAGGTTCCTAAGACTCTCCTCATTTTTTTGAATTCTTGTTTCTTTATTCTTTTCTGTTTGGTCATTTTTTTTCTTCCTTCTGGTCCACTTCATTGATTTGAGTTCCAGTTTCCTTTCCATCACTATTGGTTTCCTGTGCATTTTCCTTCATTTCAATTAGTTTAGCCTTCATTTATTCCTTTACTTTGTGACTAAAATCAACCAGTTCTGTGAGCATCCTGATCACCAGTGTTTTGAACTATGCATCTGAAAGTTTGGCTATCTCTTGGCCACTTAGAATTATTGGCTCTGGGTCTTTGAGCTGTTCTTGAGTCATAATGTTTTGGTCTGTTTGAGCCTGTTACATATGAGGTGTGGAGCCTTAGGTGTTCACCAGGGTAGGGCTACCCAGGTTGCTGGGTTCTGATACTGTACATGGGGGCAGGGTCAGAGAGGGGCAATGGTGTTTGTTTTGCTCTCTCTCAGATTTCTGTTCCCTCTGCTGCTTCCCACAAGCAAATTGGGCCCTTCTGGTGCTGGTTCCTGGGTGTGTGGGCATGTGTAAGTTCTTGGACCCTATGGATCTCTCCAACAAACTCTCCCTGCACCTCGACCTTGCAAGTCTTTCCCATTGGTGCTTTCAGGCTCTAATTCCTGTCGCTGGGGCCCTAGCCTGAGTGATCTGTCTCACTGCCCAATCCTTCACTGGTTTATCTGCAGGCGAATGTGTGACCGGGGTCAGCCAGTCGCCCTGCGCCCTCACTGGGTCCGCCTGTTACCACCCCACACCTGGGATCCACCAACCGCCGCCTGCACTCCTGCCTTGGTTGGGCTGTTCTTTCCTGCCTGACCCTGCTCTGCTGCTGACTCCAGCCCTCTTACTGGTCTGGCTGAATGGTTCATTGTTGTTGGACTTTTGTACAGTTCCATTTTCTGTGTTTTGGCTGCATTTTTGTTACTAAAACTTTGTTGTCTTTAAACTTGGTTGTAAGAAGAGGCACAATGTTTCCACCTACACCTCCATCTTGGCCAGAAGTCAGAATATCTTTCAATTTAATTGTCTTTTTAAATCTCTTTTAATAATACTTTATAGATTTCAGTATAGAGGTCTCTCACATTATTTGTTAAATTTGTATCTAGGTATTTTATTCTTTTTGTTGCAGTTGAAAAAGAAATTGTTTTTTCATTTCTTTTTCTGAAATTTCATTGTTAGTAAATAGGAGTGCAGTGTACATTGATTTTGTGTCCTGCAGCTTTACTCTATTAGTTTTTCTTTGTGGACTCTTTAGAGTTATCTATGTAAGGAATAACGTCATCTGCAAAAAGCAACGTTTTTACTTTGTCATTCCCAATGTGAATACCTTTTATTTCTACTTCTTGACTGATTACTTTGTCTGGGACTTCCAGTACTATGTTGAATAAAAGTGGTGAGAATGGAAACTCTTGCCTTGTTTCTAATTTTAGAGGAAAAGTTTTTAGTTTTCCACCATTGGATATGACATTAGCTGAGGGTTTTTCATATGTAGTCTATTATGTTGAGGTACTTTCCTTCTACATCCATTTTATAGAGTATTTTAATCATAAATGGATGTCATATTTTATCAAATGCTTTTTTGTACCTATTGATAAGATCATGTAATTTTATTTTTTGTTTTGTTAGTGTGGTGTATTACATTTATGAATTTGTGTATGTTGAACCAAATCCGAGCCGCTGGAATGAACCCCACATGATTGTGATGTGTTATTTTTTAATGTATTATTATATCTGATTTGATAGTATTTTGTTTAGGATTCTTGTATTTGTATTCATCAGAGATATTGGTCTGTAGTTTTTGTGTGTGTGTGTTATCCTTGCCCATTTTTGCTATCAGGGTTAGTTGGCTTTAAAAAATAATTCTTTGTTTCCTGAATTCTTATTTCTCTTCCAGTCACAATTTGGCATAAGTCACGGAAATTGTCTGTCTTTTATATATTTACCTACTCTCAGAACAAAACAAAGCTGTGCTTTTAAATTATTGTAAATAAAAACCAGCCAAAGATAAATTTATAGTTAAGTTTAAGTGCTATTAAACTCTGACTTTTCACGTTTAACAAATCTTTGACCAAATCAGCAGATATATAGAGATATATTTGGAGATCAATGTGAACACCAGGGTTGGCGATGCACAGACAACATTATGGTGTGGAGATGAATCTTTGAGATCCTTATCCCCATGGACAGCTTCAAGAGACAGAAAGAGCAGCTTGTGTGGATATAAAGGCATATTTATGAAAAGGTATATTTCAAGAGCTTTGCTCTTCTCATTTGGAGAAAGAGTCCTTAAATTTATTTTTATACCTGCATATGTGTGCCTTTTTATGAATTCAATCATATTTTAGTAAAATGCAGCTATTTCTAGTTTTTGTTTTTAATTAGGATATTAAAAAGAAGCCATTATACCTGGAAAAATACTCCAGACCTTGAAATTGGTTTTTCAGTGATACTGTTAATCCTATTTAAGCTGAAATCCAAATTATTGGAAACAATGAGTAGCTCAAAAATGCTTCTTTAGGGAGTGGGGCTATTGTTCGAAAACACTCTGAGTTGTTTTTCAGTGGTATTACTTTAGAATGCTTATGAATATCTGAAAACCAAGGCCCAGTCATTTTTAGAGAGAATTACCTTTTCACTGGCTGAACTTAAAATGAACACTTTTCACATATTTTACATTTAATAAATGTGTTGGCTTTAGGAATTTTTGTTACCCAGTTGAAACGAGAATTGTCACAAGCTATTTTTGGAGTTCAATCTTGAAAGGAATCTCAATTCCTAACTTTAAATGTGGATTTTTTTAGTTGAGTGACAGCATCATAATTTATACTGTTATCCATTCTGGCAATTAATGAGTCATTAGCAGAAAAGAAAATAATATCTTTCAATTCCAAGGATTTTTATTATTGACATTATTTCAAATAAATTAAAATCCAAACAAAAATTTCTGTTTTGACATAAGAAAGCATACCATCAAGGAAATAAACAGGACAGATTGTTTGCCTTTTAAACTGTAGCAACATTTATACTCTAATGCTGAGAAAGGTAAATTCAATTACCAATTTCAATGTGATATTTACTTGACACTGAAAACTTTTCAAAATTAAAAGTGTTCTAATTCAGTTAGTGATGTATTCCTTTGGGAGATAAACGATTTGCTCTTTAATCTTTTTCTTTCCTCTGTTTTCACTGTTGTTTTTGTTGTTTGTTTAATTTTCTCTGTGAAAAGGGTAGAGGTGGGAGGGATTCCCACCCTTGATTTTTTACACTTATTTCTGGAGTTCTGTCCCCAGGGACCACCCAGCAGTGCAAAAAAAGAAAAATGAGCTTCTGCTGACTCCAAAGCTAAGCTTGACCACTGTAGGACATGTATTTCAGCCCCTTATTCTTTGGGGCTCAGAGTTCCCCATGTGAAATATGGGTGATGATGACTCCCCTGAAAGTTGTTTTAAGTAGCAAGTTGAAACTCTACACAAAGACCTTAACCCAATGTCTGATAAGGGCTAAGTCTTCATAAATGGTGGCTCTTATTTCTATGGTTGGTACCAGCTGACTCAATTCTGCTGACCACATTGAGAGCTAACCCCCAGGTGAACAAGTGTAGACAAGGTCTTTGATAATCTTTGTAGCAACTGGTTAGACCATTATTTCAATGATTGTTTAAAAAGATATTGCAGATATTTTGTGTTTGTGGAAAATGCCCATTCAGAATAGATTTTATTTTTCCCTTTTCTATTTTTTCTTCCTGTTTTAAAATTTATGTGATTTTATGTTTTAAGGAAAAAACTCATCTTGAGAATAGAGAGAAGTCATGTAATATATTGAGACAAGAAGACTGACCAAGGCTAATTAATCAGTTTTGTGTGCTGTTATAACTATGGAATTATTATTATGACTGTAATTAACAATTAAGAATGAAAAACTTGTCCTATTGGGTCAAAGATCACGCATGCATTCCCAGACTGTATCAGGACCACAATGGTCATGCTTCCTCTTCCCATCTATGCAGACTTTTCTGATTTACATGTCATCTGTACTTGAGGGCACAAAGATATTTGGGAGGAAGAGGGAGAAGGAGCTGTGGTAGCTACTACAGAAATAAAATGTCATAGCATCTCCTGATGGAAAGAAGGGCAGTGTGAGGAAGCATGTTCTTAGTTTTTTGCTCCACAAGGGCTCTGCAGGAGCATTTCGGCAAGCAACTCATTCTTTCACAAGGGCCACAAAGGCAGAGTGTTTCAAACCTCTCTTTTGTTATTCTTTCCCGTATCACTGCTGTGTAACCATTACACTAAGGAAGGATAAAATCTAGTGAAGAGACTATGAGCATACTATTTGTGTTTCAAACAGTGCTTTCATAGCTGTACGTGATTGTAAAGCTCAACCTGTGGCAATGTTGACAGCCCCTACATGTGAAGGAACAAAGGGGTCTGAAGTGGGAAGGAAATCAACAAAGTGAGAGTGAGAAAATGGTAGGTGCCTTTTATTCGGTGGAAAACAGGACTCCAAAGAGTCAGAGGGTTCTTAGAGGCCATGACCAGATGCCTGTCAGACTGATATAGCTCCTTCCAGTTCTGACCTCTGGAAGCACCACCATTCCTGGGTTCTCCACTCCAATTCCTCCTGTTGACTGTCCAGGTTTCTGTAGGATGGCCAGTGATGAATGCTTCCAGAAACTAAGGCAAACATTCATTTTGAAATAAATATGTTAGTGGTAGCTTCATTAAAAAAACAATGACAGAATAAGTTTTCTACAAAAATAGCCTACAAAATTTTTCTGGATTAAGTTTTGCTCTGAAAATGGCGCGAACACAGTAATCTATAAAATAACAACAACCACAAAATCAGGTTCTCACCAAAATATAAAACTAGGATAAGGTGGAAGTTGCTTTAAATAAGTATGCTTTCATGAGGCACTTGGTTCCATTGTTGGATATTTGTGTTTTCATTTTTTTATCCATAACTTTTGAATTTTCTTGTACCACTGTGATTCCATAGTGAAATTTCTCTTGTGTTCTTAAAGATTTTGATATAATGGTAGGCATCAGACTACCACAGTTAATTGTGTGAAATATATCTTTTTATTGACTGACCTATATTTTTGTGTAAAGTGATTACTGTGTATGAAGGATGGCTCATAAAACAATCAATAACTGAAGCTGAGGTGCATTTTAATGACCTCAATTAAGGAATAAGATATTTACAAGGTTGATCACAGCATGTCCCTAATTCACTCCGGTTTCTTGGATAAGATTTAAAATCTCTTGTTTCTGGTTGTCTACCTGCTGCCACCCACCTAGTTTTGAAACATAAAGGGGCTAATTTCTCATACAGTATTGTGACATTATTTGTGCAATGTTGCTATACCACCTCTTCTCCTGGTCGGCCCTTAGGATGCACACCCTAGGATCGAAGTTAACAAAGCATCTACCTGTGGGCTTTACTTCAGGGAGGAAGAGGATTCTAAGGGATCAATTCAGTGAAGCATATGAAGTTCCTAGGAAGATGTCAAAGGAATGAGTGAGAAGAAAGTTGGCAAAATAAAAAATAAAATGACTGGCTTTATGAGCTCAAATCTTCTCCACTGTGATCACACAGTGTGGGGCTCCCACTTGGAAGGTCACCTATCTTTGCCTTACCTCAACAATAGAGTCACTCCTGTTTGGTGAGGTCCATATGTTTCAGATGCATTTCAAAAAATTAAAAATGGAACTACCTTTTGACCCAGCAATTCTACTGCTGGGAAAATATCCTAAGAATCCTGAAACACCAGTTTAAAAGAATTTAAGCACCCCTATGTTCACAGCAGCCAAGATTTGGAAACAGCCTAAGTGCCCATCAGTAGATGAGTAAATAAAAAACTATGGTACAGACAACAACTAAGGGGGGTAGAAATGGGAGGGAGGTGGGGAGCACTGGGGGGGTGAGCTGGGATGGGAGTAAAAGAAAACTGTACTTGAACAATAATTAAATTAAAAAATTAAAATAAAATAAAATGTCTCAAAAAAACTATGGTACATTTACACAACGGAATATTATACAGTGGAAAGAAAGAAGGAATTTCTACCTTTTGAATGGAAGTGGAGGCAATTATGCTAAGTAAAATAAGCCAGTCAGTGAAAGACAAATACCATATTATCTACATTGTAATAGGAGTCTAATGAACAAAATAAACTAATAAGCAAAATAGAAATATAGGCATGTAATTATGGGATTGACAACTCTAAGGGAGAGGGAAGGCAGGGACTGACTGAAAGAATGTGAGAGGATTAGTCGAAAAATACATATGAAGGACCCATGGACATGGATAACCCTGTGGGGATTGACTGTGGAAGTAGGGGATGGGCTAGGTGGAGGGAGACAAAGGGGGAAATTGGAACAACTTTAATAATATAAAAATAAAATATTTTTTTAAATAAAATAAACTTCATTTCAAATGTGTCAGTGCAGTGTGCTCAGCAGTTAAATCCATCACAAGTGAATTTCAGTAAAATTCAGGAGAATAGGAGGTCTAGAGGATGATTATGAACCTATATCAGAACTGTTCTTGTCTCAGGTAATTTGGCATAAAATGTGATATGTGCCATTCAAATCTGTTTTTCAACTGAGCAGTCACTGCAATCATATCAGTCTAGGGAAAACAAGGAATACTTCAGAAAAAAGTCGAGGAACATACGGAAGCTTTTCCCCTGTGGTGCCACCTTCTGATGGCCACGCACACCCTCCTTGTTCCTAACTTCCACAAGGCAGTCTTCATAAGATGTTTCTAGCTTCTGGGTCCTCGCAACTCTCCTTTCTCCCATTACTCCATCAGCTAGCTCCAGGATGGTAGCAGCTCTCAAGTGTTTATAAACACTCTGTGTTGTTGCTTGTCTGACTTCTCACTCTTCTACCTCATGTGTCCTTCTGCCAAATGTCCCTTGTTTGAAATCTCTGGAGTGGTTTCTGTTTTCCTGTCTGGACTGTGACAAATATTTTAAAAATGTATTGGTACTAATTTAAGTTAAATCAAGTGGAAGCAAGGGCCCAGTAAATTAGGCCAATCATTATAAATATTCATCTCTGTATGTACAGTGTGTTGAGGTTAGAGAGCCTTGAATTATATATTGCAGAGCATAGTGGCTTGAAATATTGATGTGCTTGAAATTCTGCAGTTTGGCCAGGGCTCAGTGGGAGCAACTCGGTTCTGCTCTATGTGGTGCCAGCTGGTGGCCTCACTAGGGTTAGAAGTTCCCATTTTCTAGGTGGCCTCACTTCTGGCTGTTGTCTGGGTACCTACCCATGGTTCATGGTCAGGTCCTGGGTTCTACCCCATGTAGTGTCTTCACATGGCTTATGTTATTTTTCTCATATCCGAATATTAAGTGTGTGCTTTGGGTGGAGGGGAGGTTATGGGACTGTGTGCCTATAATATCATGCCCATTATTTAATGATGCTCAAATAATTAATCAATTACAGCAGCCTTGGAAACACTCTAAAATTTCCTTGAGCTCAATCAGAATCTCAAGATTATGACCAGCTTCATCAACTGATCTTCATAGGAATTGACAAAGAGGACTATAACATCTACTCACCTCCATGCTCCCTCAAATATTTCCCACAAATAATTGTGTTCAGGGTTGCATATCAACCATACTCAGTGAATGAAAGCAATGTGTCTATTGAGTTAGAATTACAACAAACAGACTTAATTTCCTTGAAAGGTTTACTTCTTAAGGACAATATGAAATGTAAATATTTTACCATGGGACCTGAAAATTAGAAATTTTATTTAGCTGCATGAGAAACAACCTTAGTAGTGATATTAGAGCCCCAAAGTCTGGTGGTTGTTTTATTCTATAAACAATTAAAATGTCTACTTGTTAGCTTGGAATTCAGCTTTTTTCCTGTGTTATGAGACTTTTACTTTTTGGAATTACTAACTTGAAAAAACCACCAAAGACCAATAGTATGTCCTCTACCAGCAGTACACGCTCAGGCAGATATTTATCCTCTTAAAGCTCAATTTCCCACCTGTAAAAAGGGGAAAATGATATATACTTTATATTATTATTGAGAAAATAAGATGACATATGTAGAAGATTTAGTAAAACTCTACTCTTAGAACATAAAATGCAATGATTAGTAGATGTGAGCTTTAAATGGGAAAATTCATTTTTTATTTAATTACCATCAAATGTATTCTATGCAATACAGAAAATTTTCTGAATTCTTTCTCTTTTAGAAAATTATCTATAAATTCCACAGATTTCAACGAAGCCAATCATGTTATATAGTCACTTATTTTTACCCTGATCAATTTTTAGTGAGTCTATACTATTTTAAACAGTTTCCGGATTATAAGCTATTGCTGGTTTTGAATCAACTTATAGAAGATTACTCAGCCTTTGGTGTTCTTGGCAAATAAATATACCACATATACACATAGCTAAAACATAAAAATAACCATGAGACTATTCGTGAAGTTTAAATCCCAAAATAAAATTTAAAATTTGCTCTGTCTTTGACCTCACATAGGGTTGTTTTCATGATGGAAATAGTTATAAGCCCCTTCAGGGGAAAAAACTGAATGAAGTCTTTGAATTCCAGCATCTCTCTATGTATGTCTCTTTCAGATGAAAGTGACATCTTTGACTAGTGTCCTAATCAAAGATGTCACTAATCAAAACTATAGATCTTGGTTATAGTGTGGGTATAGAAAATGTGAATAGTGATGCTAAGCCTTCTTTCAAAGCTCTTTCTCTCCTGCACACATTTAGTCTGACACAGAGTTACTTGAATAGAATTAGATTCAGAGATAATTGGACTTCCAGGGCTATCTGGGTATTAAGTCTAACTTGATGACACAATGCTACATAACTATACTGTTAAAAACCTTCTACAAATGACTTTTTAATGACAAAGGTTTTTTTACCTAAAATTTCTGTACATTCCAGAATCGTTTTCTTGAGCTATGTGACTGGTTGTTATATTGACCAAGATTTTTAAGGTCATTGAAATAGTCTGCACCTAATCCAGTGAAGACAAGGAGTTCTCTCCTCTCAGTCATTATCCCTGTCCAACCAGGAACAGAAACCTCTGTTGCTGATGACAGTCCTTGTTGCCATTCTGTTTTGAATGGGGTACATCAGTGGGAGTGTCTTTTTGTTATTTGTCTTCTGTGGTAGAGAATACAAAATAAGCAAGTAAATAAATAAAGTTGTTATTTTCAGTCTTTTCCTCCAGAGCTTCAAACCATCTGCCTCAGTATCATGTCAAGTAACTAGGAAATCTGCCTTCTCTCCAGTCCCATCCTGGTCCTAGTAATGGGAAGGTGTCCCTGATCTTTCAGATTGGTTACTTAGAGGAAAGCTACCTGAGCTGACCCCCTGCATTCTGAGCCCTTGGCTTCTCCATTTCTAGTGCTCAGGGAGCTGAGACTCTGAGAAATTGATTCAACTTCAGTGAATATCCTCAAGTGCAGGTGGATAGTAATCTGAACACTCTTGCTACCATGAATTTAGCATTTATTTATTTTGTTCTTTGGTAACACTCTTTATGCCTCTGTTAGGAATGTGTTTAACAATTAAAATGCATGTTCAATTAGAAATTCAATATTGAATGTCCATATCTCAAGAAAATCAATAGTGAACATGTAACTTGCACAAAATATTTCCCCATATACCATGGGAGCTTGTAGTGCTATCCCTGATCATATGAACCCCAGAAGATGCAAATCTGACTGTGCTTCAGTGTCTCCTGCCATGTCTGTAACTGTTGTAAGAAGGTTGTGTCCAAACACGTGAGGGGGAGGTGAAACTCTAATTGCAGGTTTACACAACACTCTTCAGACTTTTTATTTAGGTCACGAGATTAGCTCTTTGAAATTATTTTGATTTTGAGTCCAGGTTTTCTTCTACAAGAACAAAAAGTGCAACTGTAGTTGTTAGTGTGTTGGCTCCAACAGTAGAAAAGTGCCTCTAAGCCTTGACGATAATTCAATATTAATGTCATCAAGGCTTCAAATAAAAAGTCAGATACTTCTAATAATGAATAACATTTTTCACTGAATATGTGGACACAATGAAAAATTTGCTAGATTCACTCATCTAGTTGAACACAAAGTATTTCCTGACTCTATGAATCAAACCTTCCAATCTGTCCCCCCTCAGTTTCATCACTTAGCGCTTCAATTTGTTACAGGTTTCTTTAAGAATACTAGTTAAAAATGTAAAAACCCTTTCAAATTCTCCGTATTTATGGAGGACAGCTGGGAAAAATAATGGAAACAGATAGTGGTTTGATTGCACCCTGACAATTCTGTGATTATTCACAGAATAAAATATTAATTGAATCTCCATGAAAGTGAATAAAAACTTCATAAGAAGCTATTTTTAATTACTTACCATAGATCTTCCAGGTAATCACTTGGGGAATGTTGCTAAAGGATCTTAGGTTATAGAACTGACAGCAATAAGGAAAAATGGGGATTGCAAATGGAAGATATAATACCATAGTGGTGAAATTAATCCATTTTTCTTATTTTTCATGATAATATAGAGAGCATATACTAAAATTCAACTTTTCTCTTGGCATTGATACCCATACAATTATTTTCTTCTTAGCAAATCCCTGTTTTAAGCTCCATGTGTGCTTTCCAGACCCATGTCTACAGACTTACATTTATATAAGTCCATATGTTTATATATATAGATAGAGATGTAGTTGAATTTTCTGGTATGTTAGCAGAATCACAGCGTACATTTTTGGCCATGCATTTATTACTGAAAATATGTCTTTGAATTATTTTCATATCAAAACATATGGATTATTCTTTTTCTTTTAGCCACTGCAGGTCATGCTACAATATTTATTTTATCATCCCCCCATGGATGGGCAATTAAGTCACTTACAGTTATTCTGCAGCTTCCAAGCTCATCCTTGCACATGTCTTTTTGCACACAAGTGAACATTTCCTTAGAAGGACAAGTACTGAAATTTGATAAATACTGACAGATCACCTTGTTAAAAAATCTATACCACCTTGGAATTCCACAAATGAAACAAGATTACCAAACATGTGCACCATGCCGTTAACAACACACTGGCCAATAGTGATCTCTGCCAGTGCAGAGGGAAGATCGCATGTTTCCTTGTCCTTTGTTTAATTTGTATTGTCCTTAGTTTGTATGTTAACTTTTGTATATTTTTCCTACTGTTGTCTTTTCTTATTTCTTTTTCATCTGGAGGATTTTACAGGAGGTCCTATGTCATATCTATCAATTTTTGCATGGCTTCTAAGATTTGTGCATTGAGCACAGCCTTCCTAAACTAAATTTGGCAGTCCTTTCTACTCTCTTCCACTAATTATGTGTGTATAACATATATGTCATTTAGATCTTAATTCACTTAGAATTTACTTTGACTGGGAGGATTTATGTCTTAATAAAACAATTCTAACTCTGACTATAAGTAAACTTCCATGCCCCATCTGGTGTGGCTCAGTGGACTGAAGTGATGGCCTGTGAACTGAAAGATCGCTGGTTCAATTCCCAGTCAGGGCACATGCATGGATTGCAGGCCTGGTCCCCAACTGGGGGCATGAAAGAAGTACCTGATGGATGTTTTTCTCCCTCTCTTTCTCCCTCCCTTCTCTTATCTCTAAAAGGACAAATAAATAATTAAAAAATATATGAACCTCATATTTTCTTCCAAGATTTCTTATTTTTATTTTTATTTATATTGTTAATTCATATAAATTTATAATGGTTCTTGATGTGTGGCATTAATAAATTGATAGCTTTTTCCTAACAACATCTATATGTTAAATACTGACTTGAAATGCTGTCTTTTTATGTCATTTTAAACACATTTTATGTGGCTCCGAGGCTGGATATCCTTCCATTCCATTGTTTCACTCCTTTTCCTGAGTTAACGAACACAATTACTGTTATTGTAATTCTAGAATGCATTGTGATAATTTGTGGGATCTAGTCTCTCTTTGTTCTCTTTCAAAAATAAAAAACGTCTTGGCAAGTCCAGGCATTTTCTCTTGCACGTTTTATTTTAAATGTCTCTGTTTTCTTTAATTATGGAAGTTGGATAATTCTCGTAACTTTTGGCCCTACCAGCATAAAGACTGAGAGTTACTGGAGAGCAGAGAGGGTGCTTAGTCTAGGGCTTCAGTTTGCTAAACATTTGAAAATGACGTAATTATAGACAATACCCTGGCTGGTGGTTTTGCAATTTCCGTGGGAATAACTCTTATTATGGGCATGTTATAATTGGAATAATAATTCTGTGAGAACGTCTTTATTTGCTTGAATATAAGCTTTAGGTGAAGAAAGAGAAGCAGGCTGCTCTGGAATTCCTACTCCAAGTTCATCAAGGTTTTGTAGTGCTCACAGGGAGTGGTGGGCAGAAAGCTGTGGCTTCTCTGAGAGCAGAGACTGAGAAGGGACCACTCAGACTAAGGAGGCAGGGTCAGATGTCCATATTGTACAGCCCAATGAGACCATTAAGACAACAGAAGCTTCATTACTGTCACTAGCTCCAGAATCTGAAGCAGCAATTATCATTATACAGTGACCCCTACTGGTGTCCTGTCCTGCCTAGATGAAGGTCATCACACGACTGGACCCCTAACCTGGTCCCACTGTGCAGAAAGCAGTAAAGAGGATAATGGTCCTAAAATGTAGTGAGATATTTAACCAAAATAAAGATAAGATTTAATAACTGGTCCAGATATAAAATAAAGGTGTTTATGAGGGGCAGTGGGACCCTGAGGATTAGTAGCTTTCTTCTCTCTGATGTCTAAAAGGAGTGCTGAGTGAAAATGAGATAATGGACTTATTTCAAAAGGTAAAAGTTGATAGTGATTATTTGCATAAACCTATCCTGTATTGGCACCTCATGAACTAAGTCTCTCCAGTCATATTTTTCCAAAAGTAAATGGCACCATCATCCACCCACCAGCTGTCAAATGCCAGGAAGTTCAGAATTGCCCTTTACAACTTCTTCGCCTCACGAATCCCTCCCCCCAAAAAACATCATTGACTCCTATTGATTTAACTTCCTGGATATTGTTTGACTGTGTTAACAACACTCACATGACCAACAGCTCATTCAACTCACTATCTGCTCTCACCAGGATTCCTGTCACTGTCCCCTGAACACTCTCCCCACCTTCATCCTGTTTCTCTGCATATATTCTATTCAGTAACAATAACAACAACAAAACCACAGAGAGAGAAAGTAAAGAAAAAGTACAACCTGTCTCTGTTCTCATCATCATTCACATTCCCAGTGACAGAAACCTCAGGGTCTAATCTGCCCTGCTAACCCGATACCAATACATTAACTTCGTCTCTCACTGCTCATACCACCTTCGCTCATGAATCCCCATTTGCCTTTCTTATTCTATTTCTTAAAGCTCCCAGCTTTTCCTCCCCTCCCTTGGTGTCTTCACAACCTCCCTTTATCAGTCCTCTGCCATACCTCACCCATTTATTCCTCCTGTCTCAACCAAATGTCAGCTACTTTATTTACCCACAATTAAATTTCTCTGTGATCTTTAAAGTCCCATAACACCTCACTTCTTCTCTGTAAAGTCTGTGTGATTATGTGTTTGTCTATCTTGCCTTCTAAAATGTCAGCTATAGTCTGCATTCTTCCCACCATTATCTATAAACGAGAGTATTTTTGAGTGATGGCAGGTAAATTGGCCAGACTTGACCACGTGTAGCTTCCTTCTCATCTGTTGTTTATGTCATTTCCTATGCCCTTGGCTCCCAAATGTTAGCATGTATCACAAATAATGGGAGGTCTTATGAAGACACAGGTTTGGGAGCCTATACCTTCAGGGTTTCTTATCCAGTAGGTTTAGAGAACAGACCCTGCATTAGTACTTCCAACCAGATGATACTGATGCTGCTGCTCTGGGCACCCATTTGACAGTCACTGTTGTGTTCATCCACTTCCACATGCCTGACCAAAGCATATAGAGCCACTAGTAACGACTGCCCTTTGGACCAAGCACAGAACTACATTCCAGAAGGCAGGAGCTGTATTCTTAATCTTGTCTTTGATTTTTTTCCTCTGTGCCCTGAGCAAATCCCTAGGCATTTATAGAAACAACTTCCCCTTTCAAAAATGCTGACTTAACTGTTTGGGGAAATAAAATATGACAATCCATTTTGGACCCTCAAAATTGTATTACTGACTCACGATGTAATGTTGATCACAATCCAGCTGTCTTAGCGACCCCATAGCATATTAATTACTGGTGGAAATTGTCTGCCTAATATTCTAATTCAGTGAAATGTTGTTGTCATGGTCCTCGTGGTAAAGTTGCATTCATCATCAGGACTATCCACTGATAGACTGTTTGGAAGTCCTCCCCCAGAGTTTCCTTGTGAGTGGATTGCTCTGTAGCTAAAAACAAGCCAGAGAATGATGAATATGATGTGTGTTCAGGACTGAATCCTGTTCCTAATGCCTCACTGGATTTGTCTAATTGACTCCAAGTTCCAGCTCCCAGAATATGACATAGACAGCTAAATATGTTAGCTATTAAAGTGACCTTTCTCAGTTATATCAACAAAAAAAATCTCTCATGACCTTAGACTTCTATTTCATTGGCTTACTTCAGACACATCTTGCTCTGCCTGAAATAGAATAAAGGGTTTGGCAAAAGTAGGTTTACAGTTGTGAATACGTGCAACAGAGTTTATTCTTCCACTATTATTCACTAATTATTGTATTATTTTTCATATGAACAACTGTAAACCGACTTGGGTCCCACACTGCATTATCATTTGACACCCTGAGCTGTGGTTTCAAACTGGATAAACTGGACCACCTGGTTCCATTTGTGTCCAGCAGTGTTAGCAGAAGTGACAGTGGCAGAAAACTAGCAACATCAGCAATGATATAAAAAAATGAAGAAAGCCCAGTGATTGTCAAGAACAGAGATACATTTATATGTAAAGAAATACACTCATGTTGAAGAAATCTCCCATGCACCAGCACATGAGTGACAGAGCTCTCTCTGTTCCTGTGTGTGCATAGGCCACAGCCATCCGGTGAGGCACCGTGCTCTCTACCCGGAAACTGCAAGGCGGGTGACCAGCAGATTTGAATTAATGAAGAAAGATAAATATGAGTGGAGGGATCATTTTTTAAAAAGTTCCCTGTCCCCTTCCTTCTCTCTCTCAGAAATGGCCGCTTTTACTCTGATATTTTATCGATGTCCTGGGCAGGAGATGTGTACATAGTTGCTGTAGATAAAAGTGCTGCAGAATGAGCTTAATCAAGATTTTCTTTAACCTGTTGTATCTGGAGCCTTCGAGCCTTCGGGATTTTTGATGTTTTAAATTCCTGAAAACAAAGCAGGCGGCAGCGGGTGGGGCGTGGGGAGCAGACGACATAGGGACAGCGGGAGGCCGGAGCCTTCCTTGGGGATGTACCGCAGCAAGAGTGGAGTCACAGTGTCATCTCGTAATTCGTTTTCTGCTTTAGCCCGCATGCGCCTTCCTCTGTTTGCTTTCACAAAGGTATTTTTCTTGTCGCATGATTTCTTCTATTTGACAGGTCTCTTTTATTATTCTCAAGTATAATTTATAGTGTAACTTTCTTCATGCTAGTTTTTTATAGCATTACTATTCAGTTTTTAGAACAACCAGTCTTTAAAAGCTTATTCTTCCCGAGAAAACAAATACAAAAACAGTATAAAATACAAAAAAAAAGATAATCCTTTATATCCCACCTACACATCTTCAGAATTGGCTAATGGCAGTTTCTTCTTCTTATTTTCTGGTATCCCTTAAAGGTACATAAAAGCTCATATTATAATAGTTTCCATGTTTTTCCCTTTGCACTTTCTCCTTATAGATTTGAAGGCATTTATTTCTTATCATGTTCTCTCCAGGGTTATTGCAAATTCCGACAGTATCATTAAAGCTGTGTTTGAACCTTCTGTTTTTTTATTAATTATTTCAGAGATTTTGGCATTCTAGAACTGAATTTGTCTCTATTTTCTGAACCACTTTATTAATCCAGATAAAGGATTTAAAGCAACCAACTTATCATACTGCTTCTTCGCTCAGAGTTGGTTGAAAGGCATCCAAGTAAAGAGTTGACAAGGATGCTACACTTTTTAACTTTCAAGGTAGGAAACAAAGGAGTAAAGTCACTCTTCATAACAAGAAGAAGAAAAAGTAGAAAATAAATATAGAGATAGCACCATAAAATGTTCATGCATTGTACCATGCTTATTTCAATTAATCTAACTGAAAATATTGTTTAAAGAAGAATTTTGTTTAGAAATTGTTCTAAACAAAGTGCCGGCACATATCACATACTTTAAAGTATGACAACTTTAATGGCTTTCCCCCCACATAGTTCTGCACCTCCTCTTCTTACTCTTTCAGAAAACTGGCTCCTGGATTATTTTACATGAGTTTGGGGTGATGTACCAGATGATATGCATGCAGATACACAGCAGTCCCTTGTAGGTGAACATTGAGGTCACTTCAAACATTGTGCCATTGCCGACAATGCTGCAGAGAGTAACACTGCACATATGTCATTTCACATTCATGTAAGAATCACTGTAGGATATTCACGGGACTGAAATTGTGTTATTTAAGTTGATACAAATGTATACTTTTTATATCTATTTCTAAATTACCATCTATAAAAGTAGAATACGTATCTATATGTAGAGAGATATTTATATATGTAGATATTTATGTGGAGATATGACTCTCTATATCTATTCATATACTCATATATAGAGATAGCCATAGATCCATCAGCAACATAAGAATGACCAGCCTTTTTTTTAAGGTTTTGCTCTTCCATGGCAAGCATTCCCACCATTCCTCATTTCCTGGGGCCACACTTAGTCTCTATGGCCTCAGAGAAGAGTCAGTGAAAGGAGAAGGGAGTGAGGTCCCATGTACGAAAGTAGTTACAAAGTTTAAAATGTTCATAGCAGTGCCCCTGACTATATTTAAATGGATGATGTGTGTTGAATTTAGTCTGTACATTACAAACTGCATGTACTGAAATAATACTATGTTGTGCATGGAATACACATTTTTTAATTAAACATTTCATTTTAAAACAATTCTACATTTATGGAAGAATTGTAATTTTACAACAATATGTATGATAGTATAGAGAGTTCTCATATACACCACTTCCAGCTTCCCTATTATTAACATCTTACATTAATATGTACTTTCACTAACATTAATGATTTCTTTATGGCATTTGTAAGCTCCTCAGTCTGACATTTTGTTATAGCAGTGCAAACAGACTAAGATTATTTTTTCCTCACACCCATCGTACCTGATGGCCAGGGCAAAAGGTTAGGGTTCCCCCTCCCTCCCTGTGCTCCAACCACACCTCAGTTGCTCTCCAGTTTCCAACACTCCTGCTTCTATGAAAATAACTATTGAAATCTACCCTAATTCCTCTCCATTTCTGCCAGCACTGTCCACCTGATAACTGGCTTCTTCTACATCCCTACATCTATATTCTACTTATAGTTCTGCATAATCCCTGGATTCCAGCACCTAGTCAGATGTACCATCCATGATCTCCATAGACAGACAATCTACTCCTTGACCTTGAAACTCCACATCTCCTCATCCCCCATCTTTCCTGCAATGCACACTGACTACCCTCTCTCAGGGTCCTACATCAGAAAATCTTGTCACCTCTCTGATATCCAGCTCTGACATTTCACTCCCCAACCACAAGTTTCTATCTACCAACACAGTTGGCCAAGGATATCCCATTGCCAAAATTCTGAACCTTGATGTAATTTTCAGCCCAATGCTCTTTAAATTTCCTCACCCTCTCTTTGCCTTCCCTTCCTTTGATGTACAACTTCAGGTCATCATTAAAAACCTCCATTTTCAATGAATTTGCTTCCCTCTCTTTTCCTGCATTTATGGCAACCCTCCAACCTGTGTAAACCTTTTCATATGCTAGCTCAAACTTTCATTGGAAAGGCTAGGCATTGCTGGAGAGAATCACATGTCCTGTCAGTTAGGTATCCTTTTAATATCTTTGTCTCAAATCTCATATGGGCATGATTACCTTGTAAACCTGCTTTCATCTATCCTCCTCAGTTTTCCCTTCTTTTAGATGGAAGGCTCATAAATTTTCCTTCTCCTTGGTGGTTAACTTTGACTCATAATTCACATAATAAATAGAAGGAACCAGATAGCAGACTTCTTATTCTTCCCTCCCAATCCATAAATCTGCCCACATCTCTGCACCCCTCTTCTTCCCTCTTATTATACCTGATTAAATACTTCTTCTTTTATCAGAACCCAATAACTCCAAAATACTACAGATTCCACCCCCTTTTGATTTGCTTCTTCCGCTAACCTCTCTTTCTTGTATCATCAACCTCCATATTTTCTGGGTTATGCCTGACAGTTTATAAACATTGCCTAGTATTGTCCTTTATAAGCAAAACAAAACCAAAGCCCCAAACCCCCTTACCCATTTACCCTTCTAAAGCCTCATTTCCTTACCCCATTCACAGACAAGTTGCTCTTAATAGTTGCCTACATGTGTTTCCTGCACTCTCATCCTCCATTTGCTCCTAAGTCAAGCACAACCTGATAACTGGCCTTCCCTCTCCATGATGACTCTTTTCAAGATCACCAATGGGCTCCACATTTTTGTACAATGCTGATTTTTTTGGTTTCAATTTCACTGCTGTTGACTGCTAAACATCATTTTCTCTTGGCCTCTGTGACATCATATCTCTTGGGGGGGGGTTTGGCCTGGGAGGGTGGGTGCTGTTCTTTTCTACCTGCCAGGCTCATCTACTCTTCTCTTGTGAAATACTATTATTCCTAAAAGACCATCTCCATTTACAATGGTTTAAATAATACGAGATAACTCTGACTGCATTTTACCACACTGAATTTTGTCCCAATAAACCTTTTGAATTTCTAATCCCATCTTTGCTTGTAGATGGTATCTGCTTCTTGGAGAAGCTGACCTAACTCAAGAGATGTGAGGGCCATTTGTCCCCAACAAAGACAGGCCTACTTAGGCCGCAAAAAAACTACATTGCAATCTTATCAATATGATGGGTGTTAAGGGGGGTAACAATTTCACATGATGGGGGCTCAGGAGTGCAGGTTGCTGTTGCTTGAGTAAAATGACAGGGGCAATTCAGTTTATGTTACATTCACATGCTCCTGTATGCACAGATCAAAATAGACATGGCTGAGCCACGTACACTTTAGTGAACCAGTGCCACTAAGGCCAAAGTGCAATTCGGAGGAGAAATACTTTTTCCATATACTGAGTTTTTAAGGCACTGATGGGAAGAGCACATATGTGCCTTTGAAAGTACAAAGCAGCTGAATTCTGAGGGCAACAGAGAGCACAGCTTTATGAAGCTCTCTGTTTAAAATATCAGTGCCAGATATAGATAGCCAGTGATGGGGGAAATGAAAACATACTCTTTTTAAAATTTTTATTTATTTATCTTTAGAAGGGAAGGGAAGGAGAGAGGGAGAGAAACATCAATGTATGGTTGCTTCTCATGCAACCCCTGCTGGGAACTGGCCCCTGTTGGGAACTGGCCTGCAACCCAGACATGTGCCCTGATGGCGAATTGAACCACAATCTTTTGGTTTGCAGGCCCGTGCTCAATCCACTGAGCTACACCAGCCAGGGCAGAAAACATACTCTTAATGGGAAAGGAGCATCTCCAATAAGACCAGGCAATTCAGGCTGACACCACATCAAATTCCTAAACTTTCACAAAGACAGCAAAATTCCGGGATGCCAGACTGAAAGGAATAAAAATCAGAATTTAGTTCTTTTGGATTTGCTAGAACAAAATACTTGAAACTTAATCTCAAGAAATTAATTTTCTCCATCAGTAAATGAATGGATCAAAAAACAGTGTTACATTTACACAATGGAATACTATACAGCAGAAGGAAAGAAAGAGCTACTACTCTCCACAATAGTGTGAATGGAACTGGAGAATATTATGCTAAGTGAAGTAAGCCAGTTGGTGAAACATAAAGACCATATGATCTCACCTATAAGATGAATCTAATGAATAAAATAAACTAACGAACAAAATAGAACCACAGGCATGGAAACATTAAACAGACTGAAAATGACCAGAGGGGAGAGGGGTGGGGGATAATGGTGGAAAGAAGGGGAAGGGACTAGGCAAAGAGCTTGTATGAATGACCCATGGACATGGACAACAGTGTGGACATGGACTGTGGGAACTGGGGGTGGGACGGGTGGGTGAAGGAGGGAAAAGGGGGAAAAATTGGGACAATTGTAATAGAATAACAATAAAAAGATTAAAAATAAAAACAATGTAATTAAATAGGAAAAAATAAAGAAATTGATTTTCTTCTTAAAGATTTTATTTAAATTGATTCTTAAGTAATTTGACTTTGAGTGGTGGGCACACAATGTAATATTGAGATCATGTGCCATAGAAATGTACACTTGAATGATCTTATTAAGCAATATTACCCCAATAAATTTAAATAAGTATAAGAACTGTTATTTCTATAAATACATAGAAATGCTTACCTTAGTACATTGTAAATATGGGGAAAATGTTGATTATTGAAACTATAATTTGGGATGATACCTATAGATAATTTTTTACTTTTAGGTTTAAGTATACTTCTTAGGTCTACATAAGCAATGCACTAACAGGTATTTAACAAAAAAAGAAATTAATTTTTAAAAGGATTTAATTCTTGACTTTAATGTCTGTGAAAAATATAAAAAGGTAAGGGCTTAATATTCAAAGTTAGAGATGAAATTTTATCATGAAAATGCTTTCATACATTTTATTATTGTAGTGTCTTAATGTAGTTGAATCTTTTTGCAGAATCAATGATGGACTATTCTGAACAACAGGAGATAGAATGGGAAGTAGAGTAAGAGGTGATTTTTAGTTTGGGATCAGAATAGACTTGGAGTTATTTTAATTATTGTTTTCTTCAGTCCCATTCAGGCGCTTGTGAGAGACAAATCTGTGCCATCTGCCAATTCTTCTAGCAGGATACTTACAGGAGTTACTTTAAGAAGCAGGGTTGATATTAGGGGAGTGGAGTTACAAAGGTGGTCATAGGACTGTCCTGGTTGACTGTTTACCCCTTCATTGAAGCTGGAGGCCATACCTGAGTTCGAACAGGCTTTTATATATATAAACCACATGAGTTGAAAGAAAAGGAAGCTGGAGAACATTGTGGTGAGGGGTATGGATAGAAAGGAGTGAACAATTTATTATCCACTCTTGGTGCTTGATTTCATGTGAAGACAGATTTTGTGGCAAGATTTCTAGTTTCTCTTCACTTCCTTCATAACTTCCTCTCCACTGGGCAGTAGAAGTAAGCTTTATGATATGTAAGAAGGAAACTGAGTCAGATGCACCTTCATCTCTTCCTCTGGAGCTCTGCCTGCCTGCCAAGAGCACCTTCCTCTGATGCTCCTTACTCAATTCCCCCTCTCCACCAGGGGAATTGTATGGTGCCTGTCCCTGGCAGGGAAGGATGTTCTTGCTAAGCTGGGAGTCCATTCTTAGCCATCACATTTTGCTACCTAAGCTAAAATGCATTCTCCAGCAACCTTCCCCAGGCTTCCCTGTAGGGGGCTGCCTCAGGAAAGAGTGTGTTTGCAATTTTCTTATTGTGTGTAGGAACAGGGCACAGTCCCTGCTTTCTCTGGAGAATTGAGCGTATACTCAATTCTCACTCATAAGACATCAACTGTTTACTCAACAAAAATCTATACTTCTTTACTCCTACAAGCTATTTCACACATCATGGAAAATAATTAATCTAAAATGAACCTCTCATGCATGTGAGCTTTGGGAGCTGGTAGAATTCCTAGAAATAGTGAACGAACTACTCGATCTTCTAAGGAATTCTATGGCTTCCTAGAGGAAGGAATTAAAATTAATGTCATTGTGCAGGAAAGCATGAGAGTTCAGGCAATGCCTTCTTATTACATTTTATCTAAATAACGGTGATTTGCAAGACCTCAGACAGCATCTGAATGAGATGTGAAAGGAATTTACAGTTCTGGTTTGAAACAAAACTTCGTGTTTTTGTGTTGTTTTATTTATTTTCTTAATACACAAGCAAGGACCCAATCACATTTGAGGAGAATTGCTGTGGAATTTTGTAGTAATGGGATTTTGTTTCATACTTGACTGATGCAATTTTGAGACAATTTTTGTTGTACTCCTACCAAAAGTCATCTCTTTTTCCATTAAGAAGAATAAAGATCCCTGGAGCCCATTTTGTTGGCAAGTCATCAGGTCACATTACCTCCTGGGAGGTGGTCACACGGCTGGGCACCTGCTTTGGTCTAAGGGGCTCTAGAGATACCGGTTAGTGTGTGGCTGAATTTGCCTCAGAATGTAGAGACAAAATCATTTCAATAAATTGTCCCCAACTGCCCACTTACTCATGTTTTCTCAGCCATATTAGCAATAGCAATACAATATGTGTACTCTCTTGGCTTTGGAAATCAACCAGTATGTAGCAACTACTCCACCTGTTGGTATTGATGGTTATAATCGTTATAATTCTAGCATAGCAACAATTCATAATGTCACCAATTTGATTTTTAATTTCCGGGCATACTAAAATTTGAATAATTTCAAATTAGCCTAGTGTAAAATGCCCCAGCTTCTCTTCTAATCCAACTGTTGGAATCTCACCAAGGATAGGAACTCCTTCTTTTGAAAATGCTACACAGGTTCACTCTGGGTATTTGGAAGAGCTTAAAGTCTTGCAGTAATTGAAGCCACCCTGTGTTTCAAGGGCACCATTTCCCCAGGCATTGACAGACTGATCTCATGTGGTACCTAAGCTCCTTGAAGACATCTGCACTCTGGAGGTGGCCCAGGACTCCTGGGAATTTAGTGTCAGTGACGTGTTTCTATCATGAAGTATTTAGTTGGAATCAAGACTGCCTCTCCCCATCATTCACCAGATGATGCATTCTTGAACCAACGTCTTGGGGTAAACCAAAACAGATGTCTTCTCCATCTTCATGAGCCATGCACTTTGTATGAAGAAGGATAGATCTGACACCCCAGAAGTTATATAGGTTTATAGCTTCTACCTATGAAAAACACCTGGTAAAAAGGAAGATGTGAAGTTAAATTGCAGGTTTCCAATGGGCACTATTGTAGGGGGGAAAACCCCAAAACTCTGCACAAATTCTATTTTCTTGAATTTATCAATGCTACATCATTTTAAGTAAGAAAAATTTCAAAAGATTTTTAGGTATTTTTTCAATTAGTGAAATGAAATATAACATTTTTAATATAAGTCCTGTTTAGTGATGGCCCCTCAGGACATGGTTCCGCCTAACCTCCCCCACCCCAACCCAGCTCATTTGCTTAGCTCACCTTGGATGTCAGGCTAAGGCTGAATCAGGTTGTAGGATTCACTCTCATTTATGGTCATATAAAACTGTGCTTAAATAAGCATGTATAGCATATATATATATATAAATTGTATCAACTTAGAATTAATTGTGTGGGAACTGACTGGAAATACAACAAAACGAGATTAAGAAAAAACCTTCAGACCCTGTGCTCAGCAGGTTTCAGTCCATCTTTATGCACATATGTGCACGGTCAATTAGCTCAGTACATCCGAGTCTGGGGAAAGAAAGCTCTGAAATGTGGACCCCAGACAGATCAATTAGCTTTTCTCAGAGATACAAATTCTGGTGTGTGTCCCAGCTGGCATGGCACCATGGTCTAGGCAGTCCTTTCCAGAAACACCTCCTCAGAGAGGCTGATTTAGAGAAAGCTCATCCATCATTTCCTTGCCTGTGAATTGATTTGTTAGTCACATTTTTCTTCCACTGAAATTTACCTGATTCAATCATCATGGAAATGCCTGAAAGATGGACTGACGCCCAGTTTTCTCAATCTCTAGTCCTGAGTTCCAGTAAGATTCTGGGAAAGGCTACATTCCACCTGGGATCTCTCAGGCTACATATAAGAGTTCTGCCTGCTTGGGGACAGCTTTCTTTCTGTCATTCTTTTTTAAGTAACACAAAATTCACATCTTTATTCTCATGCAACGGAGTGAGTATGAGTATGTCAAAGATGACTTCCCTATAATCTGAAGTTGTCCTCCTGAAAATAAGAAAGGTTCTAGGAGGAAAAAGTCTACCTAAGACCCACACCTGAGTTCCATGACCTCATCATCTCTGAGCGTTGCTGGGTATTCACTTCTGTCCCTCATTTCCTTAGCCAGACTCTGTCCTATAGCATCTAGTGACTAAGGTAGAGAGCATAGTCCAGAGCATAGTCCTTGTGCTCTCCATGGGGTGGATAGACAGGATTTGAGCACAGCTTTCTCTCTTCATATCTCACCAAGTCCATTACTGCCCAGACCCTCATGCTTCTCCCTTATCAGGATCTCAGGTCCTTGAGCCCTTTACCTTAAAGTAATAACAATTATTTTGTATTTACTGTACTCTAGATCCTGTGCTAATGCTTTTCTTATTTTATTTAATCTGTGTAAAAGTTCTATTTTATCTTCATTTTATAGATGACCAGATTTAAGACCAAAATCATGCAGCTAATAAGTGGCAAGGTGAGGCCTGAAGCCTGTCAAGCAGGTGATATACAGATGTAGACATTGTTAACCTAAAAATTAAAAGGCATTTCAAAGTGAAAGGCAACAGGCACCAATGTGAGATCAATAAGAATAGATATTCAGACATGCTGAAGGAGGCAGGAGCCCAAGTAGTGTTCCAATTAGGAGACAGGAGCAATAGCATTTATGAGCAGAGGAAGGGGACCTATTACATCAACAGAATGAAGACATTTTAAAATAATATATAGAGATAGACAGACATAATTTCTCCATATTTTTATAACTTGCTTGTATGAGTTCAGAATATTTTGTGAGTTAAAAATTATTTGTTTCACAAATAAACACAGAAAATCTAATAATAGCATTGATTTTTGTATGTGATTATTAGTTTATATTTTGTTGTTTTGCTTTCAGCATTCATATGATCTGTCTCATGAGTTGAATTATAATTCACAACTAGATTTATGTGAATGTAGTAATCATTCAACAAGCGCCTTTTTTCTTCAGACCAAAAAAGTAAAATTATATGTTCTTAACCAATGTTATTCCACCAAATTTACTTTTAAAATAAAGATATAATATAGCTAATGTGATATAGTATCTATGTAGCAGACGGTCACTCCAGATAAAAAGATAGAGATGGGTTGTGAAATCTCAGCTCTGCTCCTGCAGGACTGCAGCCCATTCAGGGAACTTTGAGCATCATCACAAGTTCACTGAAACCAGCAGCAGCTCAGCTCTGAGTGGCAGACCAGCGGGTGTAGTAGACACCGACCTCCAGCTCAGATCATAGAACTGAAGTTTCTTTATTGGTTGGAAATACACTGGACTTGACTGGTCAAATAGGAGAGCAGATATATGAGGTCTGTCTCAAAGGTATCCAACCATGTAATGTGAAAAAGAGAGACATTTATTGAGGATATAAGATGTAAGAAACATTGTATACAGAACAACAACACCTCAGTCCCCTTCAAAGTAAGCACCTCAGAACCTCACACAGTTCTCCCAATCGCCATCAGCTGCCCTGTCATATTTTCTTGATCCCATTGATGATGATCTGAAACATTTCCTCTCAAAGGTGATTTTAGTTTTTGGAAAAACCAGAAGTCACAGGGCTCTATATCTTGGCTGCAGGGGGACTGAGTCACCTGGGTGATTCGATGGTTTGCCAAAAAACTCTGAACCAGATGGGATGCTTAAGAGGGCATGTTGTCCTGATGAAGCTGCCAATCACCAGTTGCCCATAATTTTCGACCTTTTGAATCATCCAAATAGTTTCCATGGAGGAAAGTTCAAGCTTAACTCAAAATCTGATGCAGATTTGTTGCTCTACTTGCTCATTTTAATACACATGCTCACTCAATAGCATCTACCACCCTCACTGACTAGTACAGTGAAGTCATCATTGTTCATGCATGCATACTCCACTCCACCTCCCCTTGGCTTCCAGGTTATACTGATGTTGCATAAATTGTTCTTGTTATGTTAACAATGGTTGGACTTTTTCCAACCATTGTTCCTTGTATACGAGGCTGTTAAATGTTTGTAAATCACATGATTTTACCACGTGTCCATCTGCATTTGTGCCAACACGAAACAATGCACATCTGTTGTCGTCATGGCTGCGCCCATGCTATGGACTCATCTTGACACCAGTGTAAGGGCTGCAGTTGAATATATTGTTGCAGCAGCCCCTGTTATAAAACCCTGTTCCTCTGCTCCAACAACTACCCAGAGAAACTAGTCTCAGTACCTTAGAGCTACTTCTCTACTTAAACACATTTTTTATGTCAATGACATTGGCCTGAAAAAGCTGATCATCTCTGAACAGCTACCATTAGAAATGTTAAGACTCATTTGTCTTTCAGGCTAGGATGCCCAGAAGTATTGGCTGCACACAATTAGCATAACAGTTTCTTAACAAACCAGGTGATGAAGGAATTTATTCCAATTTGTTTGTTATATATCTAGTATATCTGATTTGATATATTCTGGAACTGCTGACTTCTTAATGCATTATTGTGTAAAGAGGCACTTAACATAAATTTCTCTCCAGATTGGTAAAAGCATTTTTTCCCTTTAGACTTTACATTTTTTAGAGCAGTTTTAGCTTCACAGCAAAATTAAAGGGAAGGTAGAGCCTTCCAACATACTCCTCCCTCCACACAAGCATAGACTCACCACCCGCCCTCCCGCCCTGAGAGGTAGCATTTGTTACAGTTGATGAACCTACACTGACAGCTTATAGTAACCCAAAGTCTGTGTTGGAAATTAGGGGTCACTCTTGGTGTTGCATAGTCTATGGCTTTGGGCAAATGTATAATGATATGCATCCATAAATACTGTATTATATACAGTAATTTCATTGCTCTAGAAGATCTCTGTGTGTCGTCTATTCACTCCCCAACCACCAAACCTCTGTCAAACGCTGATATTTCTCCTGTGTCCATAGTTTGGCTTTTTCCACAATGTCATAGAGTTGGAATTTTCAAATATGTAGCCTTTTCAGATTAGCTTTACTCACTGGATAGTATGCATGTAATGTTCTTCCATGTCTTCCCATGGCTTGACAGCTCATTTCTTTTTTAACAGTGAATAACATTTCACTATCTAGATATACTACAGTTTATTTATCTATTCGCACACAGAAGGACATCTTCGTTGTGTCAAAGGTTAAATTTTAATAGCTTAGTTAAAGTGCTGTCAGCCATGATTCTTCAGTGTAAAATCATAATTTTCTCTTTGCAGGGAATTGATGGGTATATCCTTTAAGGCAGTAAAAATCTCCAGTTCTTCACCAAACTCTTATGCATTTATTATTTTAGCATCCATTAATACTTTTCTAACTACATCATTATTTCTATATTTATTAGTTGTACATATACTGCAAAATAGAACCATCCCTTCCCCTACTTATGTGTTCTTTTCTATCAGGGTGAATGAATGTCTTTTTCATTTTATCCAATGAGTCATTGTCTTTTATAATAAATACCTATTTTGGTGCTCAAATTTTCACAGATCACACCCATGGCAGCTCTCGCAGGTGGTTCCTATGGCTCCTTAAGGTTTTCCTTACTTTCTGGGCAATGATATGTTCCAGGCTCATCTGGTGCCTTTCTGGACCCAGTTGTGAAGTCAGCCATCTTTCCAAGTACTCCTGGTTCTTTTCATCAGAGAATATTATTTGAAACCAAAATCTTGATATTATGATATATGTGTATTAGATTCTTCACCAAGTTCATAGGAAAAAGCAGAAGATTATTCTAATCACTCTCTGAAAACAAATGGGATGGTTAAAGAGAGTAAATATTGAAACTTCACATTTCAGAACATTTAGATTGTGAGATTGGGTTCATATAATACCTCTCTGAGTCCTTCTGTGGAAAAGGAACAGGTTGCCTTTTGTTTTTGAAATTGCTTGGTTCCAAATGCCTATGACAATATTTCTGCATCTTTTGTTCCAAACTTCGGTGTAAGAGGACTAAATAAATTGGCCAAAGTAGTATTTGCCTGTAATAGACAAATTATGTCACGTCACATACTGTCTTCCACAGGCTTTCTTTAAAGTTACACATAACTCATTTCATACAATTACATTTTATTGTTCTATTTCTATGACCACCTGAAAGAAAATCATTTCTATAGAAACTATACTTTTTGTTCTTTGTTTAAGTTTTCTAAGAGATTAAAAATGCACTTATTTTTTCTGGTGTTCAGTTTTATGAATACGTCATAAATTTTGGATATTAACCCTTATTAGATGTATCAGCAAATATGTCCTCTCATTCTGTGGGTTGTCCTTTTATTTGTTGATGATTTCCCTTGTTGTGCAAAGACTTTTTAGCTTGATGTAGTCCCATTTGCTTATTTTTTTTTTGTTTCCCTTGCTTGGATAGATATATGATAAAAAATTTCTATGAGCAATGTCTGAGATTTGGCTGCCTGTTTTCTTCTCCAATTTTTATGGTTTCTGGTCTAACATTTAAGTCTTCAATCCATTTTTTAATTTATTTTTGTAGGTGTTATAAGAAGGTGGTCTAGTTTCATTTTCCTGCATGTATCTGTCCAATTTTCCCAATGCCATTTATTGAATAAACTATCTCTAGCACATTGTACATGCTTGCTTCCTCTGTCAAATATTAATTAACTATAAAGGTGTGGGTTTATTTCTGGGATCTCTGTGCTGTTCCATTGATCTCTGTGTCTGTTTTTATGCCCGTATCAAGTTGTTTTGATCACTATGGACTTGTAGTATAGGTTGATATTAAGTAGGATGATTCTTCCAATTTTGTTCTTTCTCAGGATTGCTGTTGCTAAGTGGGGCCTTTTGTGGTTCCACATAAACTTGAAATATTCGTTCTAGCTCTGTGAAATACATCATTGGAATGCTGATAAGAATTGCAGTGAATCTATAGATTTCTTTGGGTTGTATGAACATTTTAATGGTGTTAATTCTTCCTATCCAATAGGCACTTTTCCAAAAAGACATAGAAATGGCCATACAAAAGGACATACAAAAGATATATATGGAAATATGCTCAATATGACTAATCATCAGAGAAATGCAAATTAAAACCATAATGGGATACTATCTCACACCTATCAGAATGACTATTATCAATAAAACAACAAAAATTGCTAGGAAAGATGTGGAGAAAGGGGAACTCTTTTGCACTGTTGGTGGAATGCAGATGGATGCGACTGCTGTGGAAAACAGTATAGAGATACCTCAAAAAATTAAAAATGGATCTGCCTCTTGACCCAGCAATCCCACTTCTGGGACTATATTAGAAGGAACCCAAAACACTAATTCAAAAGAACAAAAGCAGCCCTATGCTGATTGCAGACTTATTTATAATCATCAAGATATGAAAGCAGCATGTCTATCAACAGATCAGTGGATAAAACAACCATAGGACATTTACACATTGGAATTCTACTCGGCCATACATGAGAAAATTTTACCCTTTGCAACAGTATGGATGGTCCCAGAGAACATTGTGCTAAGTGAAATAAGCCAGTCAGAGAAAGACAAATAGCATATACTTTCACTCATGTACGGAATCTAATGAACAAATTGAACTAATAGGCAAAACAGAAACAGACTCATAGAAGGATAGTAGATGACAGCTAGCGGGGAGATTTTAGGGGATGTAAGGATTGAGCAAAAAGGAAAAAGGACTTATGGCTATGGACAACAGTGTGGTGATCGCTGAAGGTAGGGGAGTATAAGGGGACTAAATGGCAATGAAAAAATACAATAAAGATTAAAATAAAAATAAAAATTCAATTAAAGATTTGCTGAGTTCACTGCCAAAAAGACAAAAAATGTCAAGGTAGAAAAGTAAACAAGATCATGAGTGTTTCCAGCAATATTTTTAGATCTTACAATGTTTGAAAATGCAACTAGCATATTTCATATATTTTCCTCTTCTGTTACAATCTCATAATAAATTATGAGATCACTGATTAGTGGTCATAACCGTCAAATGAAATTTCTAATAAAATTCCTTATTTTAAAGTGGGCATCTGTTCCTTACATCTTTATAGCATTATCTGGTAGAAATTCTACTACAATCTCTACTCATAATATTGATTGTACCTACCACTTATTAAGTGTCTTATTTGTACCAAGCAGTTTACATTCCTTACTTCCATGACCAGGTTCTGTTTTTCTCATCTCATTTCAATGTCTAGGGAAAACAGCCGGAGCTCCAGTATCTCATGGTGGTAGGTTAGGATCTGATGGCTCCACACGACCATGTTGGGCCTGCCTGCCCAGAGCCCGTGTTGGCTTCCTGGTTTGCACTGTTCATTACTTATGCTGGGCAAATGTTTCCTCTTTGCCCTAAACTGGATGGTGCACTTAGAGCCCCAGTATGTGTCTGTATGTGAATTCTAATTTTGTGTGGCTTCTGTTTCTTTATGTGACCCATATAATTCAAAACATGCCAACTACCAGCCTAATTTTTATTTGTTGAGGCTCTTTTCTCTGACACTGTATCAAATAATTAATAATTCTGACCAAACCATACATTTTCCTAAGGAATTTGTTTATTTAAAGGTACATTCTGCAAATTACTGAGTTCACCACTAGGAAGGGCCATCTGTATAGTGAGCTTAGTAAACATAGGTGCATTTCTCTGATAATGGGCATGGAGAGGTGTTGATTGCTAGAGGAAATAGGTAAGCAAGAATGCTGTTCGGGCTGCTTGAAATAATGTGTGCATGACTGTGTAGAAGTAATGTTAGGATTGTTTATCTCTAGGAGGTGGAACTGGGCTCATTTTAACCTTCCTCCTTATGACGTTCTGAAATGAAGAAAGCTTGCCAAATCTACTCTATGGAGAACTCAACCACCCAAAGTTCTAACAGTAAAGGCCACCGAAGGACCAGCCCTGGGGGAGAAGAATCTGTGAGCTACTTCCATCTTAGCAAACTCAGGCTGTGAGTAAATAAAAATCTAAGCCACTGCTGCAAAAAATAAGGCATGAAGTCTCTATAAAGTCAATATTAAAACAGCCTATACATATGAAGTGTTTTTTGGAGCCACTGGGGGATAAAACTATTAACTAGGTGAATTACATTTGTGAATTTTCCATTTGAGAAATGTCTCTGCATTACAAACATACCATTCTCATTTTTTATTAAACTCTCAAATTATATCTGCTAGTATTTTATTTATGAGTTGGGAATCTATATTCACATGTCGACAAAAGAACCTCCAACCTATAAAAAAGTTTTGTATGAGTTTATTGTAGCCAAAATTTTGAGGATACACCAGGAAGCAAGATCTCAACTGATTGAGAAAATGCTCTGGAGAATGGCAGTTTTGCAGCTTACTTTATACATTTAGAATCAAAAGAGAAAGCATAGCTTTCCATTCGCCACTTGAAATTCATTGACGGTAGATTAAGTCAGCAGAAGAAAGTAGAGCAGGGAAAACTGTAGGATTCTCTAAAAATGAAAATGGAGAGACATATGTTTCCTTCCCATTGATGGGTACAGGATAGTTATCAATTACCATTCATAGCACACAGAGATGGTATTCGGGCAGGGAGGTAACAACTGGTAGTCTTGTGGCCTCCCACTCTGGTACCAGCAGCTGTGCTTTTGCGGGGCTGAAAAAGAAAATGATTCTGACATTTCAAAATTGTGTCATCCTAGATGCATAAGAACCATGGAAAAGGCTCTTTTAAGGCAGATACTGACTTTTGCTAAGGAAGCTATAGGCCTAAGATGACTACCCAGGATGACCTTACACAGTGAAGAATTTGTGTTCCAACCTATATGGTTAATTTCTGTCACTGGGCTTGCCAGGCTCCCCAGTTGTCCCCCAAGCTCGTCAAGTTCACTCTGCCACCTCTTTTTGTTCATAGAATAGTGATATCAACAATCTTTTATATTTCTTCCATGGCTAATAAGAAGTCATTCAGATTTTTGCACAATTGAGTAAGCGTGTGTGATTGTGTGCACATGTATATATGCAGTATAGGTATGTATGCAATTTAATATATTTATACCCTTATATTATGGATGCATTTCTTAAATATTTCAAAGTGATTATAAGGAGTATTACATTTTATTTAACTATGTAGTTATTATATTGTTAAGGGTATTGTTTTCTCTCTTTTTCAATAGACATTTGACTTGGGGATATCTACTTACTCTCTGATACTTAACGTCTTCCTTTACAAAATAGAATTGCTAAGACCTACTCTGTAAGGTGGTTGAGATTCAGTGCACATAAAATGTTCATCACAGGGCCCTGTCCCCTGCCAAATGGATGTAACTGCCAAGCCAGCATCTCTTCTCTTGAACTCTGGCCAGTTCTAGCCCTGAGAGCTCTCTGATGCAGCATCTTTCCTCTTCTGACCATGGCAAGGTTGCCTGGGTGCTTGTGGTGTTTACAGACTTTTGATGGAGGGACTAGGCCCCTCTCTTCACTGGAACGGTCTCTGTAGTAATCAGAACATGGTCACTCCTATCCTAGTTTGAGCTTGGGTCACTTTGCTTTCTCCCTGAAACCACAGTGTAGGTGTGCCCTGGTGTGCTCCCTGAGCACCAGGCACGCTCAGGAAGATCATCTGAGACCCAGCACCAGCCGCTCTCAAAACACCGCCGCCAGCAGGAGGGAATGGCATCCTAGGAGCTTTGAGGGGAGTCTGCCCAGGACAATGATTTCTGTTCTGCTGGATTTTGAGAAGTTTGATTTTTCTGCATTCATACAGCAACTTCCTAGAGTTTTGCAGCATATTCTAAGTCTCCTTTTCTAGATGCAAATGGTCTTCCTCAAAGAAATTTAGCCTGCACACTTAATAATGTTTACAATAGGTTTGAGAGCAAGGAAAACTCTGCAACATAGTTCAAACCTGCAGGAGTAAAACAGGAGCCAACTACAGACATTCCGAATGGGGTTAAAACCTCTTCTTTACTGCAAATCTTCTTAAATTTAATGCACCTAATACAGAGCACCTCTCAGCATAGAGCCACAAATTTTATTTTATTTTTGAGTCGCATAAGTGTTCTATAAAACATCCCTCTTAAGACTTTGCTGTCCCTGTTGACTAAACTATTAAATATCAATGGGTGGCACAGAGGCTCAGAGCCTTCAGCTCTACAGAGGACTCACCCTTCTTTGCTCTCCCTTTATTCTCACACACCTGGATGCAGGGGGCAGGGGGCAGGGGGCAACCCTGACTACAGGTGGCCTTGGGACCCAGGTTGCTTCTTTCAGGTTCCAGGACCTCCAGCAAATCCTTAACTGATTTCAGCTTCAGTTTCTACATTTGCATACTAACATAAATACTTCATAATAATACAACTTGGTAATAACACACAACAATATTCAACAGGTATGGTAATTCCCATCTAACAGGCGAGACACCTGAGCACACAAGAGAGGGAACCAACCATCTAAGGAGAAATCTCACTTCTGTTCAATGAACATCGTAGTAATGACATCACAGGAAAAAATTAAGAAGGCCTTCCTTGGGAGTTAATTTACGCTCCTTGTACTCTGAGGTGGTTTGAGAATAGATGATGTAGAACTTTCATTTTTAGGCTTAAAGAAATTACTCACTTTCATGTTAAGTCACTTTGGGGTTTTTTATTGTTTTGGGGTTGTTGGGGGGTTGCTATCTTTTCTTGGTCTAGTCTAATCTCGATGTTTCAAAATTATTGCAAAAAAGATCTTTATATTTTCTGATTGTTTTATTTTAAACCCTAAAATCATGCACATCCTCAATTTTCAGGAGATGTTATAATTTACATTATTTTTCCATTGCCTTCATCCACAAAATTAATCAGACATTCAATGGTCAGCCTTCAGAACACATCTCACAGACATCCTCTTGTACCAGTAAATGGCACAATGTTGATTTCTTATAGATTTCTCCTCCTTTTTGTTCAGAAATGTGATGACACTATATATGTCACTCCTGAGAAACCAAGACAGGAGACCCAGACTTCTCTCTGCCTGATCACGCAAACAGAAAGAGCAGATTAGATGAGTCGCTGGATTGTGCTTTACATAGGCTATGATTTTCGCACTTCTATGAACAAAAATCATAACCTTAAAAACATGTACAAATTTAGCAATTAGCCAGCGCATTTCTTGTGAGCCACATAGGTAATAAGCATATGACTAATTTCAAGGAAAATAAAACAGAAGTATGAGACACAATGCTTTATCTTCAAGGAGCATTTACAGAGATGTTTGGATTCCCCCCGCACCCCACCAGCTGCATTCCAGGCACCAGGTTATTTCTGTTCATGCCTAGACAAATTAAACGTTGCTGCTTTTTGGGAGAAACATACATATCACACATTATCTGAATATTTTGGTAGAGCTGGACTTGGTAGTACTGTAGATAGAGCTCTTGAAAGACACAGGGTCTTGCTCGCCTGTCAGAATGTTATGCTTCAAAATGTTTCAATTGTAACATCTTCAGAGGACTGAGAGAGTGTTTCAGAGATATAGGTATATAATGAAAAAAGCTGGTAAGGGACTGTTATGCAAACAGAAATTTTCAGCTCTTATATTCAGTGATGAACCATTTCTGTGGGCTAGGAAATTAAGGGTGGTGATCCAAAATTATAGCTTTTGTAGTTGCTACTTTGAAATCTCTTACAGGTCTTCAAGGAGGGAAATCTGTGCACTCTGCTGCTCTCTGATCTCAAGCCTGTATTTTTTCTGGCTGATAAATTTTTTCGTGTGGTGGTAACACTTAAAGCCTAATCCCAGCAACTTTCGAGTATACCATACGTGTTGGTGACTACAGTCATGTCAAACGTTAGATTCTCAGAATTTAGGCTTCTTGTAACTGAAAATATGTGCCCTTCAATGGATATCACCCCATGTCCTCCTCCCCCCGGCCCACAAAAATCATCATTTTATTCTGTTTCTATAAAATTGGCTTCAAAATGTTTTTTTCAATTTTACATATAAGTGATACTGTACAATATTTGTTTTTCTCTGTCTGGTTTATTTTCTTTAACATAATGACCCATTTTCCTCCATGTTGTTGCAAATGACAGCATTTCCTCTTTATGGCTGAATAATGTTCCCTTTTATATGTATCACACGTTCTTTATCCATTCACCCATTGGAGGACTTTTAAGAGAATAGGAGAGTTCTTCAATATACTGAATGGGAGATGTCTCTTCTATATACTGATTCCAGTCCCTTCAGACCTATGCCCAGAAGTGAGATTGCTGGGTCATACGGAAACTCTAATTTTTTTAGAAACCTCCATACTGTTTTCTATAATGGCTCTACCATTTACATTTCTATCAACAGAGTAGAAGGGTTTCCTTTTCTCCACATTCTTGCCAAAATGTGTTACCTCTCATCTTTTGATAATAGTTTGGTGGCAATTGTTCTTGTGCCTTGCACAGGTGTCTTGTGGGATTGTATCTCCTTCTTTCAAATATATGAGTATTTGATCTTAGGTAATCTTCAGTTGCTGAGATGTCTGCATTTTTAATTACATTAAAAGCAAAAGTACCACCTACCCTCTGAGGCTTTTACTTAATTCCAAGTATTAGTCTGTTTAATTGGAAAGCGATTTTAAAGATAAAACAAACAGTGTACAGCTTAAGAGATTCTGACACTGTTAAGAATTGTTTTAAAATTATTGCACGAATTCCTTTCTGTTCTTTTTCACAAGGGGGAGTTGGATGGGCAGAGCACAAATGATTCAGTCATTCCACCATACCCTCTCATTATTTATTAACATCAGCCCTGGGGGCTTGTCAATTAACCACAAATTTCCCTTAAGGTATATTACAAGCAAAGGGAGATTAGCCAGATTCCCCACCTCATTTCATGCAAACATATTAAATTATGAGCTCTGAAAAATAATTAGCAAGGACATGAGATCAGCTACTTTCTCTTTCTTTGAACAAATTAAAATGTAAAGATAGCCTGTTACCATCAGTTATTAAGTCCCTTTCCTCTTTTTGTTTTTTTTTCATATGTCCAATGCTGTAAAACCTAAATAAAATCTCAAAAATCATCTTGTTCAAACCCATCCATTAGAAGAAAAACACATCAGGTCTTTTCTTCCAATGACAAACTGGTATATCTGTGTATACATGTAACAGGGTGCAGCCAAGAGGGGGGCCCCAAATAGGAATTTGTAATGGTCCAGAAGAGCTTGGAGATGATTGGCTCCGCACCACAGGGCCACACCTGCCCGAAATGCTCAAGGCTGTGGCCGGTTGTGAGAGGAGCTGGAACTGGGGCTGCAGAGGAAGATTGGTGCTGGGATTTAAACCCAAGTGTGGTAGGCATTTGGTGTCTTGGGGACTACACAGCTTTGGTGGAGTGAGAACCACGCAGCTCAGGTGTCTTGTTGAGACCATGCAGCTTTGGAAGTGCTCCCTGTTGCCGCATGGATGGTGCCGGGAGCCTGAATCACGGACTTCTGCTTCTTTCCTGAGGTATAGTACCCCAGACTGGGCAGAGGGAGAAGGAAGGACTGTGTGTGTTTGTGGGTGTTCTAAAGAACTTTAGTCGTATAACTTTTAAATAAATAATAATTCCTTTCCTTTTCACTGATCTCTGGTATCGAAAGACTTCTTTCCTCTGGTGGTGGGCAAAGCAAACCTAGTACATGGGAGGAACCCCTGGAGAGAAAGGAGGGGGGTCTTTTATATCATTCAGCCCATCCCCCAGTCTTTCTGTAATATATACATGTGCCATACATATGCATATATGTGAATGTATATACAAACATGCATATACATACATAAATACAGGGTAGGGCAAAAGTACATTTGTAGTTGTTTCAATGACATATAATAATTAATAAATAATAATACAAGAACAAACTGTTCCACATACTCACAACTGTAAACCTACTTTTGCCCCACCTGGTACATGTCTAGAGGTAGACATGCATATATAAACTGAGAGTGTCATCCCTTTCTAAATAACCCTGTACTTATTTGGTGTGACATATGATATATGAAGTATAATGAAATCTGGAAGGTGATATATAGCTGCTTAGGGACTAATAAAAGAATAGTTATTTTAAGATTTCTGTGAGAGTCCTGGCCAGTGTGACTCAGGTGGCTGGAGCATTGTGCCATAACCAAAATGTTGAAGTTTTGATTCCCAGTCAAGGGAACATCCCAAGGTTGTGGATTTAATCCCTGATCTCGGCAGATATGATTGTTGGGAAGCTTGCCCCAGGTCTGGAGCACCTGGCCTTTAGCTAAAAACATTGCGTTGATTACCGGAACCTGTAATCAACAAGGACTTTCAAAACAACCTCCGGCTAGCCTCCGTGTGCATGCGCTCCACAAGCCAATCAGCTACAGGCACATGAGGTGTCCACGAGTACAAGTTACACCCAAGTAACCAATAAGCGGGCCCTCCTTTGTCTTAAGCTAGCCAATAGCAAGCAACCTAATCTCCTTCCTCTCCCTCCTCCCCTATATATATATATATATATACCCAGTTCAAAAAAATAAAGTTTGCAGCTTGATCAGATTCTTTTGTCTTGCTGCCATTCTTCGCGCCTCTTGTCCCCCCAACCCATTTGTTCCAGGAAGGTAGTCGAGCTCCAGTTGACTGCTCTGCGGGCCGGAGCAGATGATCATCAGTTGGAGTGTGTACAGCAGGCAACCAACTAATGTTTCTCATGTGGGTGTTTCCCTCTCTCCATCTCTCTCTAAAAACAATGAAAAAATGGTATTTGGCTGAGGGATGATGAACAACAATGAGAAAAAATAATATTTTCTTGTATCTAATTAAATTCACATTTTTAAAAAGTGAATTATATTTAACATTAACTAAATAGTACCAAATTTGGTACTATTTGGTACTATTTAGTACCAAATTTTTACTCTTGTAGAAACCAAGTCAACTTTTATGCAAATTCCTAGAGAGTTTATAGATAGCCAATCAGTACAGTGTTTGGGAGTTAGGAACGGTGTCAAGCTGCATTTCTCAAATATGGGGTGATATTATTACCCCATAATTCCATTGCAAACACCATCTGCCCCCAGCACACAGACTGTTAAATCCTGGCTTGTGTCCTGTCACATTTGATGACTGGGACACTCTCAGGTGGTGACTTTGGATCAGCCATTTAAATCCTCAGTCCTTCGAGCTCTGACTAGAGCACAGTAACAAATTGTCAACAGATGCCCTTGTAATACACGGAACTCAGTGTCCTTTGTCTAGTCCCAACTCTGAATGTGACTTCAGTTTCTATCCCAGTAACAATGTTTACAATGTCTTCAGAAAGCACCTGTGATTATGTTCCTTCTCAATCTGGTCATTAAAATACTGTAATTCATGCATTTCCATGTGACACAAGACTCATAAAGATTTTATGGTTGTTAAAGACATTTGCTAAAGTTCTCCTTAGAAAAGGAATGGCATTGGTGCCATTTGTCACTCATGTGAAGACATAATATATTACATCACTGTAATTTTTTTTAATGTAGCTCTGACCCAGTTTTGAGGCTGTAGCTTAAGGCCTGCCGGGTTCTCCTCTTCAGCACCGATTAAGCCAACACTCAGCCTCTTCCCTTATGGAAACTCTCTAACTGCAGGCCACCCTGCAGCCACCCTAACTGCCCTGAGATTGAATACGAATCAGCTAAGGATCAGCCCTGTGCCCAGGGCCCACATGTGTACTCAGATGAGCTGATTCACATGGCTAAGCCCACTCTGCTTGCTTTATGGAAGGTAGTGCCTGTAGCTCCAGGCTGCTGTTACCTGTTCCCAGGTGTGACTCCTATGTGATTGTCTTTTCTCATTTGGAGCTGCAGGTAACAGAGTCCTGCCTTTTATTTATCATCTGAATATCTTTGTGTTGTGTTCTATCATCCAAAGAATGTATAATACTATGTAATAGCTCACAATTATAAAATAATCACTATTTTATGTTGATTTGATTGGTTGCAATCCTATTTATTCAAATTTCTGTTAGGCAGAAGTCATCTTTTTAAAGCGCAGAAACTTACACATAAATGTTACTCAATACATATTGGTTGATTGGTTTAAAAATCACTGGGCAGAATGCATAACCAAGTTACCAAGAAAATGCCAGGTGTGTTTCAGTTTGATATTTGTTTATGGAGTTATCAGGCCATTATGCAAAGAACTCAGTTCTATTCCACTGAAAATTACCCCAGATACTTGACATATAGTACATATTAATTTGATACATAACATCTTATGCTAAGTGATAGATTCACAAATTTTCCTAGCAAATATTTACTGCGTACCTGCGATAGACCAGGTGATATACAGGTTGCTGGGACTATAGACACAAAAAGTAAAGATTGCCGAAGACTAAGGGGATGAACCCCAACAAAACATAATCCAACTCAAAGAAATGGAGCTTCCTTAGAGTGAAAAAGTCAAGGCTACAACATCTGACTTAATGAACAACCATCTCAGTGCTCTGCTGCCAGTGTAGATAAGAGTGTTCGTGGTGAGAAGTCAAGTTGTTCTTCCCTAATTATCCTTTTTGGAATTTCTGCTGGGAGCCCCTTTTTTGCACTCTGCCTGGGTTTCATTAAAAAAGGAAAATCTCAGTAAGCCATGGAATAAGACATGCAACTGTTTTTACAAGTGTGCCTTCCATTTGGAGCCATTATAATCCTTATATTATAACTTGTATAATATCAATTAAAAGCCATTGATTATTTGTTTTAAAATCTTGATTTCTATGAGATTGCCAAGAGTTTCTGCAAAGACAAAGCACCAGTTTTCCTGACAATGATTAAGTCTCTTGGGGCAAAATATCTGGTGGATGATGGCTGGTGGTCAGCAACCCTATTTGAAATACCCTCGTGTCAGCTGAGATGTGTACCACAGAGGACAAGGAGGAAAACCCTTGAGTAATATCAGTTTCGTCTTGTAAAGGTAATAGACCCAAAGTTCCACTCTCCTTGTGAGGTGTGTATCTCTCCATCTTCTGAAAACTCCATCCCCATCTGCCCATCTGACTCACTGGCCTTCCCACACGTGGGGCCAGCTGGCACTCTATGAGCCCCTCACTGTGGGGAGTACTGCTTCAGGTGTCTGGGGGATGGTGGCAGTAGGAACTCCAGGCCTACGTGTGATGGTCCCTGCAATCCAGGGCCTTGACTTCCAAAGACAGAGAATCTTAAATAGTATCTTGAGACACAGACCTCATTCTACCAGGCCCTGAAAGAAGAAAAAGCAATCCTATCTAGAGAAGTAGAGTCATCTAGCTCTGCAGCAATCCAGGTTTCTGTTTTGTCTGATTTTCATTCCCACACCGGTGACTGGGGATGCTTGGACACTGGAGACATTTGGTGCTTTGACAGTAGGCTCTGAAATAGAGTTTAGCTTAATCTCTGAAGGCATTGCTTGAAAGATGATTCAGAAAGAAGGTAAAAATAAATTACTCGCCTTTGGGCACTGTGGGAGTTCTGAAGCTGAAGGCAATCTTTGCAGAGTTTTTGCTTTTCAGGCAGAATTTAAGCTCAAACCTGTGATTTGGGGGACTCAATAATTAATTTTCAGTGGTTATTGAAAGGGGTAAGCGTCAGTGACAATCCAGGTGGAAATGAAATATAGACAGGAGACATGAGGGACTCATTTTCCTGATCCGAACCCACTGCCCAAGCAATCCATCTTCTGAAAAACAGAAGAGATTAATTTTTAAAGGTCTTTAGGCAGCAAGAAAAATGGAACAACAAATCACATTTTGGTGGTTTAGGGAGTTCGAGGGGCAAAAACATTTCCATATCTATGTAATTATGGATTTATTTTGACATTGTTATTTAAATTAGTATTGTATAGTAAAAACTCAAATTTATGTATTCTTTGTTAGCATTGCATAGCATAAATATTGACATTTGTAACATCTCAACATATAAAATGCCTACTAAATTTTTAATGCTTTAAAGAAAAAGATATTTAATTATACTTTATTATGTAGTTAACCTCTGCCCTTTTCATTTATAAATATTCATTTCCTTTTAGTATTCTTCACATTTTCTATGACAGAGTTGGAAGATGTAAAATTGGTTTTTGGTAATGAGGTTCCATGTAAATGCCTCTGGTGGGTGGGTGTGGGGAGAATAGGAAATGGAAGGTGAGAAAGGGCGTCTCTTCAAAGCCCACTCTGCTCCTGTGAAGTCAGGGTGCCTCCCAAGAGCCCGGTGTGTTATCCCCTAAGGGATGCTGGTGGGGAGGCGGAAGGCAGCACTGATGCTTGCACAGAGTTGTGACGTGTATCAGATGTGTATATTTTCAAATCATCAATGATATTTGTCTAAAAGCTTGTATCTTGTGTTCCTTACAGCATGCTATTTATCACTTGATTCTAGAAAACTTTTTTGTGCTTGAAAGAAAAATATATTAAAAGGTGAGAAAGAGAGAGAGAGAAAAAGAGAGAGATGGAAGAGCCCATGCTAACAGGGAATCCATTTCTTCAATTCTCAAGGTTTCCCTTGTTTCCTTTCATTCTTTTTCACTGGGTTGTGAGGTAACGCATCCAGTTCACCAAAGTTCAATTTCCTCCATAATCTGCTTGTTTTCTGACATTTTTGTGGTGCAGTGTACATACTCTACGTGTATAAATACTTACAATAGTCATTGGCCAGTATAATTTTTCATGAAGAAATGAGGAAGCTAAAGACACCTGCAAGAGGTGAGAGTTATGCTGAACTCTGCTTCTGTTGACAATAACCTGTCCCCACGTGTATTACCATGAGATCATGGAAGGCCAGAGTGTGCAGTAGATGACAGGTTGGGGACAAGAAGGAGGACCCTCAAAGTGAGTCACACCTGTGGAAAGCCTTTAAAATTAAGCTTTTGCTTTTATCTGCATATGATATATACATAGAGATTCTATATCTGTGAACATATCTGTATGCTTGCAATATGTTCTTCTTGTAAACTTTTGGGAATTTATTCATTTTTGATGACCCAAAGTCTCCAACATGTAACTCTCAATATATTCTAATTCAAAATATAAATTCATCTAATCGAAAGTTGAAGCTTTATCCAAATCTTCCTCACATAGAATGTGATATATTAAAAAATATAATTGTAGAATTAAAATAATTCTGTTCTCACTTGCCTTTGTAGGAATAAATTCCAGTGCTACCCTCTTTGCAAGCACTATTATTTCTATAAGTTTAATTAATTAAAAGCTTTAAACCTACATCTGTTGGTGTTACATTCTGTAAATATTATTTAAAATTTTTTACTTATTTGAATAAAATTGCAAATAAAATTTGAAACACTTATTTATACATTTTATTAAAAAGATTTGACCACATTTAGTTCTTTGTGATTATGAAGATGCATTAATTTTCAGTTTCGAAAGCTGTGTTAAGACTTTTTAAAAATAACCCTAGCTGGTGTGGCTCATTGGATTGAGTTCCCGCCTACGAACCATAGGGCCACTGATTTGATTCCTAATCAGGGCACATGCCTACATTGTGGGCCAGTCCCCAGTTGGGGGCACATGAGAGATATCCACACATTTATGTTTTTTCTCTTTTCCCCTCTCTCTAAAAATAAATGAATAACAAGTCTTTAAAATTAGAATTTAAAAAAAATTAATTCTCCAAAATATACTTAATCAGTCTCCCATGTGTTTTACTAAATCTCAGTGACCATTGTGTTTTACTGAATCTAAGTGACCATCTTTTGATGAAGATACATGATAATGGAGAAGAAAGAAAATTCAAAAATAGGAAAATATCAGGCATGTTTTGGAGCCAGGTGCAGTTCAGCTGGTCTTAAGAATAAATACCAGCCAGTATCGCTGGACTGTCAAAGGTGCGGCAATCAGACTGTAGAGGGTTTTCTATGTCAGGTCCATAAGTCTGTGGTCAGTTATGGAACCACTAGAAGCTTTGATTAGGAGAGCCTCATTCACTTCTTCTTTCCTTCCCTCATCCATTCATTCAACGGCCATTTGTTAAACATTACTCCAGCAATATTCAGTGAGGATGAAGAGAAATTCATAGTTCCCATCCTGTTGCAACTGAGTCTTGAAAGAGATGGGAGGGTAAACAATAATGAAAGTTCCATGCGTTAAGGGTTAACACGGAGTCATGAAGAGGGACACAGGGGCGTGGGGTGCTTGCATCCTGACATGAGTTAATAATGCCCCGTGTATTCTGCAGGCTGCCCTGTCCCCACTGCTCCACTCCTTCAGTCGGCACGAGCGTCTCTGCGCCAGACCCCTCTGCTGCCCATGGCTAACAGAGGAGGAAACAGCACAGAGAGGCTGGAGTCTTCCCAGGTTCACACAGCCTGTCAGCGATGCAGAGACAGCCGGACTCACAAAGTCATGAGGTAGACCCCAGAGCCCACTGTGTTCATTCAGATTTTCATTCAATACTAGTTTTGGATATACTACAGAAATCTCACTGATGTGTATACATAGTCTTTTAACTCTACAGTGTAAGTTGTGAGATGCTGGTCAAACAATCTGACAGATTTTTTGGCTGCATATCCCAGAGCAGAGGCCAACACCCACTGTTTGAGAAAGAGAGTGAAGAAAAGACAAATTATCAGATTAGGTTTGGAATTCCCTCCCCCAGCCCAGTCGTCAATACCACTTTTGTTTCTGTCTTGTTTTTGAAAAAGTTGGGATTCAAAGTTGTTGGAATGGTGAAAACAACTTTGGTTTTAACCAAATGTCCTGCTATTTCTGTGTGAAATATCTACAGTTTCTCAGTGGTATACACATTTATGGTGGAAGGAGACAGGTGGATCATAAAAGGTCACAGTGCTTTTAAAAACGCAAAGAGCTCCACTGCTAAGACTGGAAATGGGTCCAGAATAGGGGTGTTGAGTCAGAGGGGCAAACAGGCCTAAAGGTCCAGGGTGACTAGGCAGCTGCTCCGAGTTATTCTGTTGCTCCTCATGACAGTCCTACAAGGTGTGGGATTTTCTTATCTCCCAGTGACCAATGTGGACAGAGTGGCTTGGTAAGGGGCATGGTGATAGGAGATGGCTTTATGGGAAGTCCCTGGGGAGGACACCTGTTCAGGGGACAAATTGGTGGCCTCCATCTGTCTCACTGCTAGAGGCTGCCCTGAAGCCACTACTGTGTGCTAAAACTTCTGTTCGGGGAAAAAAAAAAAAAACTCGCCTTTTTAGATACCAACTAGATTCTGGAATTATAAGAGTTTGAATTTGAACTTTTTTTAAACCATATTTAGCTGGCCTATACTGAAATACCAGCTTAAAGACCTTCTAGTTTTGGCTACTTCATAAAGTGTGTATTCTTGTTGCAAACATAAACTGGAATCAAGCACATTGCTGAAGAGTCAATATCTATTTGCATAGTGGCATAAATATAAACTCTCCATGATAGAGGGTCATGTAATTTGCTTCAAGGGAAATAGATTTCAATGACTTTGGGACATGTTCTTCTTGTACTTGTTCTCTGTTGTGACTATTACTATGCACTTGGTCAAGTTTTCATTTCATTCAGGGTATTTCTGACACCTGCATAATTCTTCGTTCAGCAGATGCAGCATCTGAATATTCTAAACAATATTTCAGGTATTTGTGAGACATAACACATTTACATTTTTACATATTTACTCAGACTTCAGGCCTGTCTCATGCAGGTTTTACTAATTAAAGTAAGAGCTCTACAGCCAAGCACCTGCTCTGTGCAACTCGTCACACGGGAACTCGCACTGTCCAGGAAGACACACTGTGAGCTTCACTTTGGCCAGGTTTGGTAAACTTATTTCAAGGAATTCTTTAATAATAATGTAGTAACTCAGTTTTAAGCCTGAGCTAAGGAAATATTTGAGAACATATTTCGAATACTAAATATTAAGAATTTCTTGTTAGTGGAGATGTTTATTTTAACATAAAGCAGCAGCAAAGTGTTTGTTTTAGTAAATGGAAAGCTCTCACAGATGAAATATTCCCTGAGCCTGCACTTTCTTTCCTGCTGACATTTGGAACACCCAAGGTCCTCCCTTTACTTTGGGGCTATCTTTAGCAGAGACCTGGAGTGCCCTGAGGTTTGCAGACATCCGGACACCAGGAGAGGACACAGAAGTTCCTGCATTACCTCCTAGAAGAAGGCCTGTACCTAGGGGATCTGTGTGGCAAGATGGCGTATGGACTGAATTGTGTCCCTCCACAATTCATACGTTGAATCCTCAATCCATAATACCTCAGCAAGTAGCCTTATTTGGAGATAGGTCATTGCAGCTACAATTCGTTAAGAGGAGACTTGACTTTGGGAGGTGAATGCACAATGCAAAGCACACAGATGATGTATTATATAGAGTTGTACATTTGAAACCCATATAATTTTCTTCACCAATGTCATCCCAATAAACTCAATAATAATTAAAAAACAAAAACATGGGATAATTAGGGTGATCCCTAGCCAATATGAGTGGTGTTCTTATAAAAAGGGGAAATTTGGATACAGGGACAAATACACATAGAGAGGAAGTTCATGCAAAGATGGAAGCAAAGATGGGGTAATGTTTCTACAAGCTGAGGAAAGCCCGTGATAGCCAGCAACACACCAGAAGCCAGAACAGAGGCCTGGACCAGATGCTCCTCACAGCCTGCAAAGAACTACTCCTGATACCTTGATCTTGGCATTCTGGCCTCCAGAACCATGAGACTTAACATTCCTGTTGTTTAGGTCACCAAGTTTTCAGGATTTTTGTTACAGCAGCCTCAGGAAACTAATACAGTACATTCCTGGTGAGTTAGCTCACTGCAAAGGGGTCTTCCTGCTATTAAACTTGCCTATCTGTGCACAGAGCAGGGAACTCCAGCATCTTTGTGGAAGGCCAATTAAGTTGTGCTTGAATTAGTTTGCACCAAGCCTGGGTGACCCCTGAGAGCAACGGGATATGTGCTGGGAGATACAGGACGACCAGTGCTGCCTCCATTCATGGGTCTGGAATCACAGGATTGACACAGTCAGCTCTGGAAGATCCCAACGGTCATATCTTTTACCTTTTAGAAAGTTCTCTCTTCTATTCAGCTCAGCTTTATGGAGCACCTGTCATAAACACCAGTGACTTTACTTGTGTTCGAATCAATCTTCTTGAAAATTTTTTTATACAGCCGTATATAATTTTTTATTACTGTTCTTTCAAAGAATGGAAAGCAACATGTGTACTGCAACATTTTTATCTTTAGCCATCAATTATCTATTTCCTAGTTACCTTTTCCTCCCCCAACCTGATCACAGGGCTGCCCCTTTTTCTTAGCAAACTTTGTTCTCCCTAAAGACAGATTTGTCACCTCCATTAGGGCCTGGTCATGGTGCTTCAGACCAGATCTGAGATGTCTGTGACTTGGCACAAAAACCAGGGCTGGTCAGGAGAAGGATAGGCCTCCAGAGAGTTCCCAGCAGCAGGCAGTGCCTCAGGCAGTCTGACAGTGGAGACTGAAGAGTGTGCCCAGTGTCCAGGGTCCTTAGACAGCTGTCCAGACAGCAGTTGGATAAAGATCTGCCAAACCAAGTGTCTAAGTCATAATTCTGACCTGCAGAAAGGAAGCAGCACAGGTCAAGTAGGGCTCCCACATAAAAAGAGCTGGATTTAAGATGTAAGGCATTGTTTGGGGCAGAATGGTGATTAGGGTATGTGGGAGTTTTGGAGGGCACAGGGAGAGGTGTAGCGTTCTATGGTACAGTTGGAAAGAGAGGAAATCAGACAGTGGCCTTGTGACGAGACAAGAGACAAGTCCCTGCAGCCAGGACATAAAGGATGATCTAGACTTAAAACATGGCCCCCAAGGCTGGACCAAAGAGCAGAGGACTGTGAGGCCCTGATGTGTCCTTGTTTAGGGCACCTTTATCCAAATGCTGGGCCAGCTTCTGTCCCCAGGTACAAAGGTCCTTACACTTGACCCTTTTCTTTTACTTTCAGAGAATCTGTGTCCCTCCAGTCCTTTCTTAATTGGATCATTCACTCCACTATTGTTTCTTTGTGTACTTTACTTCTTCCATGTAAAATTGCTAAACCATTTCAAACAATTTCCAGTTTAGGCCAGCCATTAGAATCTCTTAGAGAACTTAACAAAATAAAAAAGACAAAGATACAAAACTGACCACAAGATCTCACCCCAGGCCAAACAAACTGTTGAGATCCATCAAAAAACAAAAGACAAAAAAACCTCTCTCAATTGAAATTATTTGAAAGTCATTTACTATTCACAGAGTTCTGGGCCTTACTAAAGGAACTGTTACTCTCAACAATGAGAAAACACACATTCACTTATTTCTGGGAGTTACAGTCCACAAAAGTCAAAGCACCTCATAAGCCCTGTAGGGACATTCCCTTTTGACATTAGATCTGTATCTGCCTATTTACCTCTGCATGCACGAAATACAATGGAGGTGCAAGAGCTCCTTCTGAAAGAAAGACACACTGAAGACATAACACATAAATTAACACAACTTTGATGTGTTTTCTTGTATGTGGGCCCCTTCCATCATGGTGGAGAGTGAGGGAAACCTCCTTCTGTACCAGGTGGACAGAAAGGGGAGTGACTAGTGCTGAGCCCACTGGCTCATCCATCTGAGGGGTACACGAGGCAAAGGGGACCTCCAGGCCCTGAATATGCCCCATTGCAAAAAGTAACCATTATTCTGAGTGTAGAGAGAGGCCCAGGCCCCACTCTCATAAATGCAAGTCTCTGGTTTCAAGAAGGGCAGAAGAGAGTGTGGAGAATTCAAGAAAGTACAACATAGGGAATAGAGTCAACAATACTGTAATAGCGATGCTTGATTCCAGGTGGGTCCTGGAAATATTGGGGGGAACACTTTGTAAAGTATATGATTGTTTAACCACTATGCTGTATGCCTGAAATTATTATAAAATAATATTGAATATAAACTGTAATTGAAAAATAAAATTTAAAAAATATTTATGGCCACTGCCAGAGTGGGCCTGGGTGAGCAGAGAAGAGGAGCAGTAGGACAATGGAGGCAAAAAGCTCCAGGCTTGTTCTTATTGAAAAAAAAAAAAGAAGGGAAAAAAAGAAAATGCATACTCTTCCAGGACAATAGGAACAGAGTACTAGTTTTCTAAAACAACTCTAATGAATTGCTACAAGCTCAAGAAAACACAAATTTATTACCTACAGCGCTGGAGGTTGGAAGCTTGAAACGATGTCACAGGGCTGTGACTTAGGCGCCAGGCCTGTGCTCCTCTCTGCAGACCTCAGGTGTGATGAGTTTCACTGCACGGTCCAGCTTCTAAGGGCTGCTGCACTTCTTGGCTCAGAGTACCCTCCTGCATCCTCAAAGCAGAGACGATTGTCAAGGACTTTTCATATTTTCTCAGGCTGACCTTCCCCTGCAGTCACATTCTCTTTCTCTTTTTCCCCATCTCTATCTCTCCTATCTTTATCTCCCCTATCTCTATCTTTACTTCTCCTGACCTCCATGACCACATTGAGCTCACCCAGAAGAGCCAGGATAATCTCCTTAAATTCAGTAAGTAGCAACCATAATTACTTCCACAAACTTAATTCCTATTTGCCCTATGATATGACACAATCGCAGTATCTGAGGATTGGGATTTGAAACTGTTTGGGGGGCATTATTCTCCCTCCTGAAGTCAACAGGAACATAAGGACAGGGCTATAGGACTGGGCCAGGACCTAGGGAGAACGTGGGAGCCCCCTTAGTTGGAGCAGAAGCTTTTGTAATGACAATGGGCACAATTTTCCTGGTCTTTTTCGGACCATATGTTGGGCAGCCTCATCCAATTCTCCCACCATCTTGGCAATGCAAGCCTTTGTCCTGGAATATTCTCTCTCACTTCGACAATTTCTCTGAGATCCATAGCGTAGCCAAAGAAAGGGGTATGGTTTGCAAACTAAGAGCTGGGTGCTCATTCATAAATCCTATAAATCACGCAGAGTACAAAGTTGAGAAGACAATGGCTAATAGTATAAAATTGTATGTGTATTAGAATTCGACTCTTCCAATGTGAAGAACAAGGATCACACTGGCATTTTGTTCTTCATTGTCAATGTAGCAGGGTTGGGACATCTTACGTAAGAAGCAGCGTGGCAAACGACAATTCACAGGATGTGACTTTATACATTCTCAAAAGGAGAGATGCTACCAGCATTACTTCTCTTTCTCTACCAGAAAATGCACACACACACACAGACACACACATTTTCTGGAAGCATACGATGAGCAAAAGCAGTGAGAAAAGGTCATGTTTTAACCTTAGATCCAAATGTGAAATTAGCCAAACTTCTACTAAGTTGACCTTATAATGCTTTATTTCAGAAACAGTTTTATTCACCAGTCATCACAAATTATACAGAAGACAAAGAAATAATTGCAATTTTGATCAAAACCAGATATTCTTTCTACACAAAGCGTGTATTTTGTGTTACAGAAAATAATGAAATCTATTCAGGTTCTATCCCTCTGCTGACTTTAAAAATGAATGGCTTTTGTGATGGTAAAATTTCCCCTATGAGATCTTAACTGTGTCTTGGTGCTTATAAATGCTACTTCTACTTTCTGTAAGTATTATAAAAACATTACAAGGCACTCTCCTTTCCTCTGGAACTCAGACATTTTTATGCTGTCCCTAGGTGGGGACAAAAGAAAGCAGGCCTTGGAAAAGTGATTGCAGTGATATTTATCCTGACGGGGAAAACTGAAGAAGACTAGCAAGCTGTACTTTCAAATGTTTAAAGTTTTTCAAAGGTGACAGCAACTCTGCAAACACAGGTCACAGACCTGTCACCTGCCATCCGCCATTGTGCAGAAGGTAGACAGTGAATATGAGAAACAACCCTCCAAAGAAGGGAAGTTGTCCTTCTTTGCCTTTCATCTGGTATAAGCATCATGGTAGGCCAAAGGGGGACAGGGAAGGTATCTCTACAACAGTCACATTCAAAACCAGCCACTTGATGGATGGGAACCTACCCATCACAAATAGGACCTGCTTTTTTCAGCTCCAAGGAAAAAGACAATTATTCTGCAGCTTCTTAAGACCAGGCCCTCTTCCTCCTCCTGGGAGTCTAAAGTGGCAGCAACATTGAATCATTAGACATTATCATTCAGAGAAAGGATGTGGGTGGATTCACGCTGTCCCCGGGGCTTACTGCTGCACACACAGCAGATGTGCTGGGAATGTGGGGGAGGGCGTGGGCTGCTGTAATCGTGTCCCCCAGCACTGGTATTTGTTAAAATCCTTCTCAGTCAATCCATCCATCAATCGAAAAGATTCACTAACTGTATTTAAAAAACTGTCAAGTGTGTGTAAAAACTATCCTACCCCTGAGAATTCTCACAAGCTTGTATGTGTGCATTGGGTTATCTGTGAGGAGGGAGACCCCAAATATTACCAGGAGCTCTGAGCAGGATGCGACAGTGGGCCCAGTTGTGCATCTGATTTGGGGGAGGGGACCTCTCAGGATTTTTCCTTCTTTTGGCACCACGGGGGCCAAGGTTAACCCTGGGGCTGACCAGGCATCACCAAGTACCTGAGAAGATGGGCTCCTATCCCCTGCCCCCAGGATATTTGTCTCCTCCCTTCCCTTGTGAATGTATCCTCAGCATCACCACATCCCACAAAACCATGAAGTCTCCAGCTTTTGGAGGAAATCTGAAGCAGTAGATACAGACTTGAGCCGTTCTGATTCCTGGGGTTAATTTTGCACAGAAAGTCTCTGCCAGCCATTTTGCCTGGCCGCCAGCTCATTTTCTGTTTCAGTTGAGTGTGGAGGGAAGTGGGCATGTCCAATATACTTGTGCAGATGACAAACAGTGAAATAATTACAGTTAGATTCACTTAGTTGCCCTTCAAGTCCTTTGCTAGAGATGAGTGCCTTCATCGGAGTCTCTGCTTCCCATGTGAAGGCAGGAGAGTCACCTGTCTTGACTGTCACAATGCTCCCATATGCCCTTTCCATGGTTTGGATACCTGCTCCTGACACCAAAGAAATGTCCTTATCTTGTTTCTTGGAATAATTACTGGTTCCTCATGCTCAGCTGTTATTACAGCAATTATCATTATTCTAGCCAATAAGACTGAGTTAGGAACAGAGGGTAACACAACACCAAGCCCTTTCTTAGGGCTTCCCTCTTTCTTTTCTAGCACATTTCATTGGCCTCCATCTTGCCAACATGCTTGACTCTCTGAGCAATTTTATTTTCATTGTTAATTTATATGCATAGAATTGAAAATGGACTTACTCCAGTGAGAGATCTTCTCTCAAAAATGATATCCTTTACCACAGTGGAACATTCCAATAGCAGGACAATTAGGAACACAAAATTAACTTCAGCATTGTCTATTTGATAAGATTGTGGAATCTTAGCAACATTGAGACTAGCAGTGGCTCTTCTGGCTGTCCTCTCAGAGTTGAGGGAGAGCCAGGGAGAAGGAAGACCCTTGACTGAGAGACCCCAACTCCTGAGCACATCAGGGTGGGGTACAAATTCCTCTAGTGAGACAACTTGTGCACAACTATGGGGAATGTCCTTTCTAAGTCCCAGGTTCCTGAGAAATTTTGTTCACATAAAGACTATGAAGCTCCTCCAACATCAGTAATTAAACTTCCCAAGAGTTGTTCTTCTCTATATGGAAAGACAGAGGTAGATGTCTATGTGTGTGTACTGGATCCTCCATACCTCCCATTTCACTGATCTTGACTGTCCCTTTTTGGTGACTCACCAGAAAGAGACAAAGTCTTTTAGTCCTTAAAGGAAAGTCCACTATGCAAAATGACCATCAAAGAATCTGCCTTTTTTTTGTGAGGTGTTCACTGTACCTAACATATTTATGCTTCTATTATGATTAATAGCAATAATCCCATCTCTAGAACATTAATTAACCCACAGAACTTACTGGACTTTATTATCTTCTGTTATTAGAAGACACAACAGAAATTTAGTTACTAAGATACCAGAGACCTCATCTCTCTTCAGGCCTCATTATGTGAATGCCAAGCTTCCAGGAAGCTTTAGAATGTAATTATACTATTTTAACTTAAGAAAGATACTACCTTTAAACAGTAGCTAAATCTTTTTCATAAATAGGCCCTTAGTTGACTGAACTGTTTTTCCAGTATAAGTAGCTGGCCCTCATGCCCTTTTGTTTCATTTGTGCTTTTCAGTGTGCATGGAATCGTGTATGAATGGTTATGTGTTTGTGTGTGTGTGTCTGTGTGTGTGTGTATGTCTGTGTGTGAGAGAGAGAGAGACAGATTAAAAGGAGAGAAAGAGAGATATTTTCTACACGGGAAAGACTGAGGACCATGTACCTGCCTCCCAAAGTCATCCCTCTGCTTGGTTTCCTCCCTGTGCTTTACAGAGAAGGGGATGTGTTACTGTTAGTAGAAGGAGGAGACAAGAGAATCTTCCACATTTGATTCCATTTATTTTGTTTCATCTACATTTTGCTTGTGCAGAACTCAGGAGAGTGAGAAGATGATGAGAATAATGGAGACCATACTCTGATGTTTACCGGCTCCTTCGCATCTCAAACAGGAGCACGGATAAAGCAGGTTAGTAGTGAGCTGAAGGAGTGATGCCAGCACAGAGAGAAAGTGTCTTCTCAAGAGGTGTTGTGGATTCTGGACACTACCCTTGGGACACATAGCTTGTCACTAGTCATGGGGACACCCCTGCCTCTGCTCTGCTCCACTCCAGCTCTGTCTTCGAGCTAACCCAGCCTCTCTGACCCCAGCACCTACTCCAGGCAGAAAAAGTTTCCACCCAAGACACACACATAAATTTGCTACTTACATCTGTGAGTTTTCCCTTAAGAAGTGAAGTGGACAAAGTTCACAACAGCATTCCTATGGAAAATAAAATTATGAATTTCACTGGGTTTTTCTCAATACAGTCTTTAATGTATGCCAAAATACAGTTGTTGAGAAGCCAATCTATGAGCATGTAAAATAATCCTACATAAACATTTAGCTCTGCAGTGGTAGGATTTAAACAAAGACAAAAATGTAAGTTCACTGCAAACCCGTCACAGTGTCTTTTTTAACCCCCAGTAAAGTCTGAGCATCAAATTCAAAGTTAAAGAGTCAGAGTAGGTCAGGCTGGTTGGGTGGTATTTAGCCCTTCTAATTAATAGGTGTGTGGTGTAGTTCATGGTCGTCTTAGTTTTCATTTCCCTCATAGCTAATGATGTTGAGCATCTTCTCTTTGTCATCCTTATATCTCCTTTGGCGATAGATCTGTTCAAATGCTTTATGGTCTAATCAGGTAGTTTGTTTACTTATTGTTGACTTTTGAGAGTTCTTTACATATTCTGAGTACAAGTTCTTTATCAGATCCTTGATTTCCAACTATAGCTAATCCTTAAGCAACCTGGGCTTGAACTTCCTGGGTCCACTTACCTGCAGGGTTTGGGTTTTTTTTTTTTTTTTCGTCTCCTAAACATACAGCATTGATAAATACAGTGTGGTAACACAAATGCATTTGCTTTTCTTTGTGATTTCCTTAACAGCATTTTCTCTTCTCTATATTAATTTATTGTAAGAATATAGTATATAATACATAAAACATACAGAGTATCTGTTAATTGACTGTTATTGGTGAGGCTTCTAGTCAATACTAGGTATTAGTTAAGTTTTTGGAGAGTCAAAAATTATACGCAGATTTTTGAGTGTGTGGAAGTAAGCATCCCTAATCAACATATTGTTCAAAGGTCAACTGTATTTTATACAGGTCCATGTCTTGTCTTCTTATTCTCTTGAAAACCTTAAATTATATTAAACTTTCAAAATTAAATTGTCACCCATGTGCAAAAAAATTACAGAATTCTTTACTGCATATCTCCGTGAATTTTGATCTCAGTGATCACGCCCGCACCACCAGGTATGAGTAGCGCTGTGCCAGCACACCAGCTACCTCCTGAACACTCTTTTCTGCTCAAAGCTTCTTTCTCCTTCCACCATGCTGCCTTCTGAGACCATAGACTAATTCTACGTACATGTTTTGTGCGGGTCTTGTGTCTGAGCTCTGGCTGTTGGTTTGTGTACAGAAATGGTGAAGCCAGTTCCAGGTTGGGCTCATGACAATTCCCTCCCTCTTCTGTTCACTCATTCTCCTCCCTCTTTGGCTCCCAAGTTGCAGCGGACCCTGCAGAGGACCCAGAGGCCTTGGGAACTGGTCTGGGAACCTGAATCACAGCAAGGAGGATCACCAACCCCATACCCACACTGGGTGGTTTCGCAGGTGAGATACAAGAGTTAGAAGTTTTCCATTACAGTTCTGAGCCTCTACTGGTGACAAAGCATGCCTCATTGCAATACTATTATATCACTGGGAGTTTTATATTTGTAAATGTTAATGCATCTTCCTGACTTTTTAATTGATAAAAACATCATATATTTTCTGTATTTCTTCTCTAATTTTCATCAATTTCCATTTTTAAATGAGGGTATTCCCCAAACTGAAAATAAATTAGGGACTGAAAACAATTTTAAAAAAACAACATGACTATTGATGTAACTCAAAATGAAGCATAATTTCAAGGCACAGGAGCACCAGCAGCAATCCAGCCGTTTCAGCAGGCAAAGTAACGTGCCAAACATGAAGCAAGATATTTTGTGACCCACCTTTCCCTTCTGGCCACTGCTCGTCCTGTGGTCCTGCGGCTCCTTTTTCAGTTGCTTTGACTAACTTGATTTCTGCCCCAATGTTTCTCTGCCACTTCAACCCACCAAGGCCATGTTACACCATCCAGGCCCTAACCAACTGAGCAGCTGACTGCAGTTGTATGAGTATGCCCCGGAAGAAAAAAATTTTAAATATCCTCAAAGAAGCCCAGCCAAAATCATTAATCCACAAAGTAAGAAGTTAAAAAAAACTGTTCTATATTTTGGGTGGGCTTGTTATGCAGGAAAAACCTGATACACAAATGTATTATTTTTCCATTCTTATCAAGAAAGGGGATCAAAATCCATTCTCATTTAATAAGGGCAGCTCCAGACATACATAATCACTCACTCACCCCAGGCTAGCTTTCTGCTAATATTTGTCAATCATCTTCTCTGTAAAACCATAGACTATGACCTTGATTGCTTTGATTTTGTGCAGAAAGTCATGCTGCGTTGCTAGGTTGATGACCTCATGCTGGTCTAACAGCATGCCCTGTATGCCTACAAAGTAACACGCCTAAAAGAGAGAACTGAGCACTAAAGGTTAATGGGAACTTCCACAAGGCACATACAGGCCAGTTGTGTCTGATGGCTTAGGAAATCCCCTCCAAATTCAATTGATAGTTATTGCAATTTGCATCATTCAAACTAAGATTCGGCCCTGCACCTTTAGGAAGTCTTTTAGAGGCAGGTAGACCACATATTCATAACCTCTCCTTCTATAGACTTTGCAACCAGTTATGTCTATAAAGACTTGTGACAAATTTATTTAATTTTGGTGATGAACAGATAGATCTAAGGGTGTAAGTGGTGACCAGTAGCAGATCCCCTTGGTCCCCGGTATCATTATCCCTTAGTTGGTCTTGGATTTCAACAAAAGCCAGAGTAAGCAGCTGGATGCAGGTTCGTGCTCTGCTTGTGCTCACAACGTCTCACTTCATGTGTGTGCTCCCCACAGGCCTTCTTTTCCATTTCAGGTCCCTCTGTAGTACATGGTTTCTGGGTGCCCCTAACTTAAATTTCTGCCATAAACTTAATCTGGTCCTGAGACTTTGCATACACACTTTTTAACTTGCTGACTTCAGTTTCGTAATATTTCCTTTACAATATTGGTGTCAATATACGTAAAAGAGTTGGACCTATGGTTTTATTTCCAGCACTGTCTTTTTTTATTTTGTATCAATATTTTAAGAGCCTTCTTTTTGCATTTTCTGCATGCCTTCACAGAACCTTTCAATTGCTTTTTTTGCAACACACTACTGATATTGGCCCAGGAACCCGGTAAACCCACAGCTCCAACAGTTTGGTGAAAATAGATTTAATCCTCATCACACACAGTACATGGTTATATATACACACACACGTATATATTTGCACATATTTAAAAGTATAATAACTAATTTTAGATGCTTATATAAAAATGTCTGAATGGACAATAGTTTTTCAAAGTTAGTTTAAGGGCAATGCAAATGAAAATATTTAAGGACTCAGGTCTAAGAGATAATCTTATTTCTTTTAAAATGACAGGGGCCATCAACTCACTATACGTGATTCTTCTCTGTGCATGAATACCAGACTTTTGTGTACTTAACTTTGTTCACCTAGTTTTAAGTTTTGTAAAACCCTAATTATGAAGCTTTCATGTCAACTATGAATCAGAATTTTTCTAATTCAAAGAAGCTACCTATATTAGTCAGACTTCTTTAGAAAAGAAACAGAACCAACATGACAGATAAATAGATAAAAAATAAACTTCTTTATTCAATCTACCAATTTGAATATTAATCTGATCCAAAATACACCCTCACAGGCACATCTACAATAATATTTGATAAGACATATGGTCATCCTGTGTCCCAGTTAAGTTGATATGTAAAATGAAGCATCACACTAACCGTGTTATATGTTGACACATTTTATCATTGAGCATCAGAAAAAGCACTGAGTAAAAGGAGACTTGAGATCTGGTTCCATTTCTGTCGTTTGAAAACTGGTGACCTTAAGTAATTACTAAAGATTTCTGAGCCTTGTTTTTTAAAAATCTGTGAAAGGAATAAAACATTAGTCTTTTCTATCCCATACGGATCTTATATAGAGGTTGACGGCAAATCCAAAATTGCTTTGTAAATTCTGTTATGGTCCCTGGCCAGCTAGCTCAATTGGTTAGAGGATTGCCCTAATGTGCCAAGGTCGGGGGTTTAATCCATGGTCAGGTCACGTATGAGAATCAACCTGGAAAACCCTTCCTCCCATTATCCCCTTCCACCTCTCCTCTGGTTTTCAGGAATATCTACAAAGGACACATGGACAAAAGCAATTGGAAGTGGGATCAGGGATGGGAGGTGGAAATGGTTGGGGTGGCAGGGAATGATGAGGAAGGAAAATGGAGACAACTGTCCTTGAATAATAAAAAAAATCAACTGATGAATGCACAACCAAGTAGAACAACAAATCAATCTCTCCCTCTTTAAAAAAAAACATTACAATTTATTTAAATTCTATTAAGGAAATAAGAATAAGTTGATTATGCCAGATACATGCTAGTGAGTTCACAATCTGTATGTTAATACTATGTAGGCAAGATAGTTTTGTTGTACTTTCAGACCACAAAACAGTCTTTGTTATGAGCCCGTCAACTGATCTCCATTTGTACATACTGCTGGATATTAGTTTGCTTTGATTTTTCTTATTTTCTCTCTCCGGGATAAGGAGTATTTCTTTCCTAGGGAACTCATTGTTTCAGTGGCTATAGGGGGATACCTCTGAACTTCTCAGTACAGAGAAGGTTGTTTTGGGGGTGCACCTTGGGTAGCAGGTAATTCTGGAGTCTCACATCCTGACAAATTTCCATCAACACTGGACCCCAATCAGTCCAGCACTTATTTTTTACCTAATTTCTTCAATGAATTTAGATTCATGTAGGACTGGACGTGAGGGACAGGAGAGGAGCAACTGCTAATGGTACTAATATACGTTAAAAGGCAGCAAAAGAGATTCTCCTGTCACCACCTGGACAGGCAAAACATGCCTACAAATATACATCAGCATTGCTTGGTCCCCTTCTGTAATTAAAAGTCGAGCGAGTAGTATTTTTTACCTAATAGTTGCTCTCTTGTTGTGCCTTGTGTTCTATGTATCTTTGTTCCTGAGAGTTCATTCATTCTGTCTGCCTTTAATGAGCTCTGTGTTAATGTCAGTCAAATCATCACATACTGCTCTGAACAATGAGGGGTAAAGGTGGAAAATAATTAGTATCTACTTTCCGTCTCAAGGTCTATCAGTGTCAATAGGAAGAGAAGGTAGCAGAAAGAGAGTAATGAGGAAAGGACTTTCTCAGCAGGGTGCAGACTTAATTAATTTACCTCAAGCTAATCCACAGAGAGTAGAAAATGGACTCAAGAATTAAAAAATATACTTATTTTAATCACTGAGCTTATTTTATCATGCATTTTGTTTTAACCCATTAAGCAGCCAATAATGATACTATATAAACACAAGCCAAAAAAAGGTGTGTGATAATTCACTCATATTTGAAGAATTCATTCATTCACTTAATCAAATACTAAAAATTTATATTAAAAGACACAATTACAATAAAGCGAGGGAGAAACACTTGTGAATAAATACTGTTGTAACAAATCCTCTCCTTTCCTCTAGCCTTGCCAGGAAGCCCCAGATGTGACTTTCAGCCAAGTGCATTTATTAATTAGCTGTTATTGTGATTCCTTAATATAATAATGTATTTGGTTAGGATCATAGACTGGTAGTCAGATTCAAAGTACCGAGAATGTTTCAAATATGGTGTTCTCTTGATTCCTCAGAAGAGAAAAAATAATTTGAACAGTCATATGAGCTTTACATAGAGATTTGCAGTTATGTGTGAAGACTCTTCTGAGCAAGAACCCTGTGAACAGGTCACAACTTGAGTTAGTGTCAAAGTGAAGACACTAACCTTAACCCTAATTCTAACTGGAACTGGAACTCCTCAGGGTATTTTTTCATCTCAGTTCATGACCCTGAAAACTTTCTCACAACCCCCCCCGTGTGTAGAGTTCTTCAGTAAGATATGCTGATGCAGCAGGCTCAGCAAGCAATGAAGAAATGTGCAGTGGGCTATCCCATAACCCATTGTGCAGCTGTATGATGGGCAGCTATGAGGATGTAAATAGAGCTGAACCAAAGGTGGGAGACTCAAGTGATCACATCAATTTCTCTTTCAATTGCAGTGGACCACCTTGGCATGCGTTCGTGTGGGTGACTCACTCTGAGCACAGCCTCACCTTGTAGGACTGGTACAGAAGTGTCATTTAGTGTCTGCTTAGCTAGCAGGTGCTATCAGGCAGCAGGTACCTGAGGAATTCCTATCTGTTAAGTTCAGCATAATGTTTGTTATTATGGACAGATATAGGTGGGTAGTTTGTATACCTTTTTGTCCCTAAAAACAAATTTCAGAAACAAATTTCTAGGATTTGACTTCAACTATGAAATGTGCAGAAACATGTGTCCTCCCTGTGATTGTCACCTTCACCACAAACACACCTTTAGAGGTGTGCTCACTCTTGGAACTTTTCTCTTCTTGCCCCTTATCTCCAACTCCAGTTCCCCAGGGGCACATTTACCCTTGACATGGGTCACCACTTGCTGAAATCTGCTCCCAGTGGTTTTAATGGTTTGTATTTCTGGTACATTAGTGGGTACAATTATAGGACTTCAAATCAGACACCAAGTTTTGAATCTTAACTTTCAGACACTAATTCTGTAACCATTGATAAATCACTTGGTTTTTCAAGTTTTAGTTTCTTCAACTGTAAAATGGTTGTACATACCTATAAGGTTTATAAGGTGGTTTTGTGGCTCAAAAGGAAAAATAAAATTAAAAATTTCAGCCTGATGACAGAGCTATAATTGATATTGAAATAGTAATCATTGTGAATTAGTCCATTATTTCTTTATTTATTAATTACCACATTAATTATTCATTAATTAATAACCCTTTATAATATTAAGAATATAGGGGAAAAGAACTTAGATTACTTGGCATTACTGATTGTTTTGATTAAAACATTGCATTTCAATCTTTCTAGCTATTTACAAGTAAAAATTTTAATGACACTGTTGGCCATTCTGATGTAAAAGGTAGTGGTGTGGGGTGATAATTTTCTCCTGTCAGTGGCCAGTACCCAGCACCTGGGAATGAGGTTCTAAATTCTGAGGGTCTTTTCTGGCTATGGTGCCACAGGCTTGCTGAAGCCAGTTATGGAAGCCCGTGCCTGTTATCCTCACTGAAATCAAGGAACACCACGACAGTGTCCTCAGGCTTGCTGTCATTACTGTCCTTTTAAACAGCCATTCCAGACACTTATTTTCTCTAATCATCCACATCCCCATACATATACAGATATATATTGTGTATTTATCCAGGTAATGTATGTATATATCCTTCTATATGTATCAGTAGATGATAGGTAGACAAATAGCTAGAGGATAGATATCTGTGCTTTATTTTTAGACAAAAGGAAAGAACGGTTTTAGCTGCACACCAATTTTCATCCCTCTGGAAACAACATCACCCTGGTTGGTGTGGTCAGTCTCTCTCTGAGACAGCTGCCTTGTTTGACTGACCTGTTCCTGGAGAAAGAACTGGGCCATCGGTGAGTGCAAAGATCTCTACCTCAGGAGTCTCTTAAAAGTGTAGGGACAACTTGGGCACTCTCGGTCTTCACAGGACAAGGAGATAAGAGCAGCAAGCACTTTGCATTGCCTATCTATGGTGCCTAAGAAAGATGGCACCTTTCAAGTAGACAACTTCCACCAAAAGGGTTAAGGATAAATGTTAGGGTGTTGGAGCAGGGTATTGGCACGATCAGAACGGTGCAAGGAGGACGTGGGGCTCTGGCAGCGTTTGTGTGGCTCTGGGCTGGGTAAGTCCGGGCAGTGAAGATTGCTGAAGGGCTTTTGTAATGAAGCATTTTCGAGAGAACAATAACCTAACAAGAGCCATGGCAGTGAAATAGAGGAAAAAGAGAATTATCAAAATTGCACATAATAAGTGGGAAATCGGCCAAGAGATGATTCAATGGCCGAATACTGAGAAAAGTATCCAGAAAGAATATCTGGCTTAAAATATTAAAAATGAACATAATAAATTTTAGTTGTTGTCTATTGATTGGTAAGTGTATCTACTTGAGCTCAGCCACTAATTTATTTGAATGTATTTGCATATGTTCATCTCCTATGTGGGCCATACTTTCCACTTATATGTTAAAATAAATACATTTAATTTATGTTTTAACTCATGAGGCTTAAAAGATTAGCAATAGCATTAGCTATTCTTCTAAAATAATTTATCTCATAAAAACATTCAGTTGCCACTTGAAATGTGAGGTTTTAGCATGTATTTTCATAATAAAGGAGATCTTTAAGATGTTGGCGGAGTTGCGTTTGGAGAGCCCTCCTAACAATTAATGCTGATTGACTTGTGATTACCTCCATGGTACTGGAGCTCTTTAATAAGCAAGGTTTTTCTTCAAAATACTTTGTCTGTAGTGAGAGTATCTTTCTCAGCAGCAGCTGTCGGGATTGTTGAGAGTCTAATTCCAAATACAAGATGTTTTTCTCCACATAGTGATAATAATCTCAGGTATTCCATTGAGGTGCAGAAAACTTTATCATCATTGTGCATTCACTGAAAATGATGTGCTAAGAGAATTAGCTACAGTGGTTAAGAAGAAAACTCCCGAAACAAAAGATGAGCACCATGGACCTAGCAGACGCACATAAAGTGCAATCTAGAGATGGATCTTCATTGTCATGGACATTTGTGATGTGTGCTCAACCTGTTCTAATCTCATTAAGAAGCTAGAACAACAGGTAAGATCTAAAGCTGCTGTTGATTCCCTTATACTGGGTTTCTTGGCCATAATCATAATTTTGCTTCACTGTGGATCTATCCAATTGTATTTATTCAAGTGAAAATTTGGATTCAATTTAGTGGAGGTATTACTACAGAGAGGTAAGTTCCTTAGGGGAAGTTGTAGCAATTCAAAGACGGCTACGACCAGAGCCAGAGCTGAAACAACATGACACATAGATTCAGCAAACACATCTGCTGTAGGTTTATTCATTAGTTATACAGACTCAAAACCCATTATGGTGTCACAAACCCACATGAGTTCCCAAGTGTTAAACTAACTGAAGGATGTTGGCATGAGTTTTGATTGGATTTTCAAGGCGGCTTTTTATGTGACACATTTCAGCAGGCACAAACCAGATGCTGTAGGTTTTGCTCATTGAATGTAATTCCAATGCATTCATTCTGGCAGAGATGTTTACACATCAGATGCAAAGAACTTAATCACAACTCAAGGGAACAAGGGAAATATGGCTTCTCCAGCTCCTTAGCCCCAAACTTTCTCTGGGAAGCCAGACTTGTCCAACATCTGACCTTTCCAAAGGGAATTTTATGAGCATGTTAATTAGATATACAAATGTGTCTCAGAATGAGTTGGGGAAGATAAAAATATCCTATGATAACAAATCCTTAGGTGAGATCACCATAATCTTGTCACACAAAATTTATATCATTTTTATCTCGTTTCAGACAGAAACCTTATGTAAAACTTACAAATAGTTATACTCTATGTGTATCAAGTCAAAGGAAAAGCTTGTGTCTCAGTGAACGTCCACATTTAAAGATTAACAATTAAATGTGACATAGACATTCAGTGATAGCAATGGCTGTTACCACTAGAAGGAGTACTTAGCGTGTATGACAGAGTTGTATATTATAAAACACTTAGTATTCTAGTCTGGAATTATTATTGTAGTTTTTGCCAGCATAGTTGAAATTAAATAGCTAAATTTTATTCCAATTAACTCAATTTTATTGGGGGATAGGCACATATTACATACTTAAGCCTTGAGTTCCCAATACAGAGTTTTGCACATAGTAATAGATGGGTCAAACAAGGACCTTACACTTGAAACTTGTCTTGGGCACCTGCGGGATGAGTAGCTCTCTACCTCCACCCCTCATAATCTTAACAGTTTGTATAGGGCCTAACTGGGCTCCATCGCATATATCATCCAGATGGTCTCAACTCTCAACAATGCATTGATCTTTCAAGGTTTCAACCTCGAAAAAGGCTCCCACTGTGGGAGTCAAGGTCAGGGTGTCAGAGTGTGCATTTCAAAGACGGGAAGAAGTGAGAAGACTCCAATTGCCCAGGTCCAGCTCAAGGGTCAGCTGGTGGTCATGTTCTCTGGATAACCTCCTCTAACAGCTTTCTGGGAGTTCATAGACTTAGTGTGGAATGCATACACCCACAGCCTCCCAAAGGGTCTTAGGCACCAGTATAAGATTCAAGTCCTACATCCTCCAGTCATTTAAAGCAAATATTGGTAAATTTGGGTCCATGGTCCACATCTTCTCCAAAGTCTGTTACTGTGCAATGCAGCTTGTGACCTAAGAAGATTTTTACATTTTGAAATGCTGTTTAAAAAGAAAAAAATATGTAACAGAGATCTATGTGGCCCAAAAAGCTGATAACACTTACTCTCTTACCCTTCACACACACACAAAATTTCCAAACTCCTAACTTAGAGGATTAGGTTTCCTGCTTTATCAATCATTCTGACCGGACCTCCTTCCCACAGAGTGTGAGCTAATAAACTTTTCACCTTATGGTAAGCCTAAAGTGAAACCAACAATCATAACATTTGTCAGAGAAAGAAACTAATGAGTTTTGATTGAAATAGTTCTTTTTAAAAGAGATGTTAGATGTTAGATTCATATTGTTAGTAAGGGTCACTAATACCATAATTGGAATTTACTCAACGGGGTCATTTTATTTAAATTTATTGCTGCCAACCTATAGTTGAGTCTTACTTCACATTCAATCTGATACCTTTTCCCTTTTAATTTGGATGTCTCAACTGTGTACATTTAATGTGATTATGGATATAGCTAAGTTTATGGCTTTCATCTTGTTATTTGTTTCCTATTTGTCCCATCTACAGTTCTTCCTCCTATACTTTTTGTTTTCTTATTTTGATGGGTATGTAGTAAAAATCACAAACACCTTCAGATTATATTTTACCACTTTATATCATATAAAGTCTCCTCCCAGTTTTTATCTCTATATTGTTACACACATTAATAAATAAAAATTAATAAAATTTTACCTTATATTATAAACTCTCTATGCTACATTTTATTTTGTTTAAACAACCCATTATCTTTTTAAGAGATATAAATAACATTCTAAAATGGTTTTATATAGTTATGCATGTGGTTATTATTTCCAGTGTTCTTCATTCTTTGGCTATGCCCCTTCACCTAATTGATACGTTGCCTTTGCCAGAAGGATTTCCTGTTACATTTCCTATAATGAAGTAGGTAAGTGTCCTTGTTGATCTTTTGGAGGAATTAGTAGGGTTTCTCGAAACTCACTTGCCCCCTCAACTGCTCTGTAAACTGAAACTAAGCCAGAGTTAGGGACCAGCTGTCCCATCAAGATTATTTGTGACTGTCTTCTTTATCATGAGTGGGGATATGGGAACTAATTGTCTTTAACGCTTTGCATGTTTCACATGTTGACAAATCACAGGAAATGCTTTTCTGGAACAAACTTTAAAAACATTGATCTCTACGTAAGTGATACATGGGAATTTTACTTTCAGTTACTCCTCATGTTTTATGTAGTGCCTTGAAATATGAGATCAAAGGAAGGAAGCTAGATGTAGATATTTCATAAACTTCAACGTACAGGAAATTGAGCATTTTCCTCATTTGAATCCATATTTTGTGAAAGCCTTTACTTAGAAAGCTCTTCCCAATTCCATCTGTCTTAGATGACTTGTTTCTTCATGGTAACGTGCGCCGGCTGTGGGAGTTTCCTGAATTCATTAGGTGCCTGCTCTTCGCTGCACAGATTAATGTTCTCCTCCTCCAGAATGCTCAGTCTGATCTCTGCAGGAACCGGTATATATGCTGCCTCTACTCTGTTTATTCACTTCAGCTCTCATTTATAAACTACTTGAACTACTCACAAGCTTTTGTACTAAGTGTAGGTCCTACATTTCAGCTCTGAGTAGCTGAGTCTCCTACTCTGGGGACGAGGTTCTGTGGGGATGGGGGGCATGTCTGGCAAAGGCTCGTCTTTCACCTGAAGATTGTGGGGAAAATCCCAAACAAAAGTGCATAGAAAATAGAATCCCAAGTGTAAAACTAAGCTCCATAAGATATAGAAAGTAGTGTGAAGGGTCAGGAGAGCGATTCGAGCTGCATGCAAAACCAGAAACTGGGGGGTCAGTGAGAATCAAAGATTCCAGCTAAACATTTAAATCTGTTGGCTGAAAGAAAGACCTCAGTGGGCCTCATCCACTACACAACTTAACGAAAGAAAATGTGTGTGTTAATTGCTATACTAGTCTCATATGGCTGGCATGATAAATAATCACAAACTTGGTGACTTTAAGCAACAAAAATGTATCCTCTCACAGTTCTGAAGGCAGAACTGCCATCAGTGTGTCTGAAGGTGCTGGGGGGGAATCTGTCTCATGCCTCCTGATAAGCCTTGGCCTCCCTTGGCTCACAGCTGCATCACTCCAATCTCTGCCTCCATCTTCACATGGACGCTTCCCTGTGTGTCTGTTTGTCTCTTCTGCTCCTAAGAACACCTCTCATGGGACTGAGGCCCACCTCAAATCCAGGGTGATGGTATCTCGAGACCCTTAACTTAATCACAGTTGGAAAAGACTCTTTGCCAGATAATTACCTCCACACATTCTAGCAATTAGGACTTGGATATGTGTTTTGAGGGACCACCATGTAACCTGATATAATTAGTATATTCAAGAGACTGTTCCAAATACTTCATATGTATTAATGCACTTACCTCTTATTCCAGGTCTTTGACACATGTGCCAATATTAGGACTGAAGTGCAGAAAGATTAAATAATTGCCCCAAATTTCCCCAGCTGTAAGTTAGACCTACACTTGAACCCAAGTGGGCAAACTCCACAGTTTACAAATTCAACTGCTTTGCTTTAGAAAAGCACATATTTCTGACCCTCTATTTTTTTCAAGTATAAAATGGAGACACTAACAATCACAGGCTTGTTGTGAGATAATACATGTGAAGATGCTGGCATGCTAATAATAATACTAATAACAGAGTCAAGAGCCTCAGATCAAGCCTCAGCTTGTCAGCTGGGGCAAAGTCCTTACAAATTCCAAGAATTTCTTTCACTAATGTCACCCAAGTGTGGCACAGAGGAGAGCTGGCTGCTCTGACATGGGTGGACACGAGGGTCATGAGAACAGAAGTTTCTTCAAGGAAGTGAGGTGTTCTTCACTCTCCTGTCACTGGCACCCAGCAGGATGGCTGCTACATGGTATGCGATCAATAAGCGAGTGGAGTGAATGAAAGAATGAATGAAAACATGTGTTTGAAAGCAGGAACTATTAATTGACTTTCTCTCCTCCATCTTCGTCACCAGTTACTGCCTCTCTAAGGTCATGTAAAATACTAGTTATACAGAGGAATTTTTTTATGCCAATCCTTGACACAGTCTTCTGTGGCCCGTATCTCTTCAGTCACCCATTTATCATGTATTTCTCTATTATATTTTTCTTCTGTTGCTCATCTTACCCTTCAAGGTCAAGATTAGCAGTGATCATAAATGGGAATTTATTTATGCAGATTCTTGCCTCTTCCAGGGGAGAAGCATGGCAGCTGCATCACCTCCAGTCCTTAGATGGAAATTCTCTCATCGGAATGAAAAACTTGGGACAGAAATGATGAGTGCAAAGCTTGCTGCCGAGGCACACGAATGTGATAAAAAGAATATGAGTGCTGGGGTTGTGTAAGTGTGCTTTGGTGACCAATTTACAGAGTGCTAATCTGTGCCAGGCACAGCTTACATTGGGAACACAAGATGGATAATGACAATTGAATAATAGATAAAGCTAGCTAGCTAGATAGATTTAGTAATTTCCTTTCTGCCATTTAATATCTATAGAGTCTTGCATAAACAATAACAAAATTCTTAGCCTCAGCTTCTGGATAAAATTAAGTTATTTAAATGCTTATCTTGTAGGATTGATACAGGGTGCAGCCAAAGGGGGGGCCCAGAAAAGAATTTGGGATGAGGTCCAGAGTTCAGGGTGTCCAGGAAATATTAAGATGTCTTCACCCCCCAGGGGGAAGGGACAAATAGAGCCAGGGCCATTAGAGCTGTTTTGCATAGCAACAGTTTTGCAGCTAACCTCTAGAATGGTCATTTAACATATCTATAACCTTTAACTGGTTTCATAGATATGCTAAATAGCTGTGGTCAAGTTTTTTGAGCCAAGAAAAAGGGAGTGGCTTGGACCCAAGATGTAACTAGGGGCTGTGCTCCTGAGTGAGAGCACCTGTGTGAGATCTCGGAAAGGATTGGCTCTGGGACATGAGATGTGGCAGCCATTGAAGGGAGAGCCACATGGTTTCAGCAGAGTGAGGACCCCCTCTTGGTGAGGTGAAAGAGGGAGCCACATAGTTTTGGCAGAGTGCAGACCCCCTCTTTCCCAGGTGAAAGAGAAAACCACGCAGCTTTGCCAGAATGGAGATCCCTGCAGCCAGGTGAAGAAGAAAGCCACATGCTTTTGGTGGAGTGTGAACCCTTGCAGCTTTGGTAGAAGAAGCCCTCATGGCTTTGGGGTGCCCCCTTTGGCCGCGTGGCCTGGAAAGCAGGAGAGACATTGACTGGAACTGGGTACAAAGAACTCTTGCCAGTGGACCGTGAGAGGGTACCACAGTATTTTGGATTAACTCGAGATCCTGCACGGTAACACAACTGATGATACCAGCAGCCTGCAATACAGACATGTGCTCTTTTCCTGATTTACGGTACCCGGAGTTAGGACAGTGGGAGAAGGGAGCACTGTGTGGGTGTAGGTGTATACCCTAAAGGACTTAGCTGTTTTAGTGGTGGCGTTAGGCCTGAATAGCATTAAATAAACATTTTGTTTCCTTTTCACAAATCTCTGGCACTGAGAGATGTCTTTCCAATTGGCGGTGGACAGAAGAGCCCAGTAGATATTAGTATTCTGTCCTTGGGAGGGGCCCCTGTTCCTTAGCAGTTTTTGGCATCCCTAGGTGGGCCAAATATTGCCCCCCCTTGGACCTCTTGTTTGGTAACAGGATCACCATAAGAAATATATAAGTAGTCACTAATATATGAAGAATGTTTATATATATATATAGAGAGAGAGAGAAAGTGAACTTGGTACATAGTAAATAATAAACTTACCTTTCTTTTATTTTCAGTTGCAGGGCTATAATGTAGTGATAACTAATGTTTATTTTGTCATCTGAGTCCCGGCTTTCTTTATAGACTCTTCTCAAACTACAGTATCAATTTTGAACCAGGATGTGGCCAGGTACCATCCTAAATGGCCCTAAATTACATCTGAGTTTCCCAGAAGCCTTCATTGCTCCTCACCTGCCAGCCCTGCAGGAAAGCACCAGTACAGCTGGACTGACCAAGGAGTGATTGTGTGTTGACCTCTCCATACTTCTAGGGACCACGCTGGGAGCTGTCTTCAGGTGGTAATTATTCTCCTGGCAGCCATGGCCCCATTAGAGATAAGACTTTTAGGAATGAAAAGTCCAGGATCCTTTCTCCAGTCCCTACTTCAAAGGTGCCCCCTGGTTCTTAAAGTTTCTTTATGTGGCTCCCGCAGCTTCAGCATCTCCTACCTGAAGGCAGCACTAATGACGGTACTAAGATGGCAGACACACATCAGTTAATTGAGTTCATTTGCTAGTTTGCAAAGAAATACAATTCATAAAATAAGTTATGCATGTCAAATTTTTTGTAGATCAACTTTGAAATGATAATCTGCTCTGACTAAAATGAGGGAAAACTTCATGCTGAATCATCCATATGCGAAGGTGATGAACATATGTTTCTAATTTGAGCAAGGGAAAAGCAAAAATAAACAAATTTAGCATATCTTAGTTCTTGACAACCACTCACAGGGTATTTCAGCTAAGAAATGAGCATATGGTTCAGGGAATAAAGAGATTAGCTGGCTTGGTGTGGAAATGATGCTTCCGGGCTGAGTTTCATGACCACAGTGAGCTCATTCCTTCTGAGATCGGGGTCAAGTCTGGAACATTTTATGCAGATTTTTCCATCAACAAACATGGATGCTACTTATCCAAGCAGGTGAGTACTGTGAGATGAAATGGCACCCTCATCATCTTAAATCACAGCCTAGGTGGGGTGAGTTCACAAGAGATTGTTAGGTTTCCTCAGAGCCATTGCATCTGGATGTGTTCTGGTGTTTTATTTGCTTCAAATAAGTGTGATCAGAGAGGGGTGTTGCCATTTGCCCTGGAGAAAAGTGAGGGCTCAAATGAGAAGAGGCCAAGTTTGGCCAACATGGTGCTTGATTTCGAGGGGGAACAAAAGGCACCACTCTGGAAAGTTGTACTTTGGTAGATGAATTATTTTCAGCTAAAGACAACCAGGGCCCAGCAGACTCAGGAAGAGCTTCTTACCTCCCCCTTAACTGCTTAAAAAATGTAGATAGGGAGCCTGTTCCAAGAACAGTGTTATTATCAAAAATAACTTTTTGTATCTGAAACACTTTTCTGCATGGCATGGCAAACATTTGTTTACCAAACATCTAACTTGTCAGCTTCCTGTCAATTGTCTCTCTGCCTTTCAGATCCTAAATCCCTATCCTCTTCTTCTTAGTTTAAGATGATGGATAAACGTCAACTACCTGATTGCTGGGGAACCTCACCTTTATGGGGCTCCAGTGTGCACAAAATTTGTGTTTTTTTCCTGTTAATCTGTCTAATGTTCATGTAATTATTAGACCAGCCACCTAGACCAGAACCATTAGACCAGAACCTAGAAGAGAAGAAGGGAATATTTTCTGCCCCTAAAGCATTTTCAGTCACAATTGTTTTTACTATATTCAGACTATTTTATTTCTTGACATAACTTTAAAAAATTTTTAAATGTGTACACACAAAATGTTGCCCCAGACGCAACAGAAGTGGACAACCTGCATTGAAAGCAGCAGATGAAAAGGGGAGGCTAACCTCATTCCAATTATCCACTATCTTACTTAATTTGGAATAACCTTTTGAGCAGGGGGATTACTTTATAGAGATATAGTAACCTTAAAGGCATTGGTTTTCCATGAAGTTTGCAGTCTTCAAAGTGGGTAGTGGTCTATGAGCAGACTTTGTGGGCAGGTTTCATTCCCGACACTGCCCAGTACACCTGCTGCCTGGGAGTTGGACCTGGGTGTGCAGAGGTGTGAGTGCCTGGCTCCCTGAGGGTAGCCAGGTGTGTGCTGGCTCGGATGTTGGACATGATAATCTCTCTTGTGGTTGGGACATGGGCTGAGACCTCATCATGAAACAAAACAGGCTATCGACTTCCTCAGGGTGACAAGTTTTCTTCATCTTTTTCTTCCTGTCCCACACAGGCAGTTAGTAAGGCCTCACCTCCCACATGCCCTCTGATTTAAAAAAAAAAGGTTCTTTGTAGCGGGATCGAATTCTAGTTAGCACGTCAGTCTTGTGTAATCACAATGAACTTATTGGCTGAAAGTTGCCATCAAAATTCTAAGTCATATTTATTCAACAATCCAATAATTCTTAGTGTACAATCTGTAGACTTTTTATTGCTTCTTGTCATAGCTGTCTCCTAAGGCTGTAAAAATTTCTAGTACTTTTTAAATCTCAGGAGCCATTTATTTTCACAGAGAGTCTATTGACTTCATCTTTAATTAGTTTAAAGCAAAGCTGTGGTTAAAAAGCAAATTATAGTTGAGAACAACATGAGAACTAATATCTAGAATAATCCACAGATGTATAGGTAATGTTGATACAATTTAGCATCTGAGAGCTATTGGGCCTTGTTTTTCCTGCCTTGCTCAGGAGAAGCCAATTAGATTCTAAATGCACAGTGGGCTATGTCAGATATTGTTGTGACTAACACTTGGCCTTAAAATTGAGAATAAATATGGTGTGAAATTTGGTCTGTGTGGTATTCTGGAAGCACATTTTCTAACATAAACCACAGCACAAAGTTGACCTTTTGGTGTCTAACAATGTGGAATTTGTACTATCTTCAACCCCACTCACTGGTAGAATTGGCAATTATTTCATTTCTGCGATAGGCCATTAGGAGGGAACCTGAGGATATTCATTCTAGGGAAGTTCCACATGGGTTTTAATAGTTTTGCATCTATTCTGAGTCTTTCTAACTTACTCTCCTATATCTGCTGTAAATTGCTCTGAGCTTCCCTACATGGTCCGGCCAACTTATAGATCACAATTTTCTAAGAAAATGCCCCACGGCTCATATTAGCTAAAATGACCTTCTACCCCATCAGCCTGGCCATGCAGTACACCCCAGGTAAGGACCAGGACTGTGTCTTTGAGAAAGTCCTAATGGCATCCTTGAGGTTAACGTTGTGAGAATCTCAGTAAGAAAGAAGACCTTTACAGGAAACTGACATGGAAACGCAGTTGGATGCTTAATTGTATCTTTAATTCCATTACCACCGTTGAAGCTGACTCCTGGGACTTGTCACACTGCTTTCACCAAGGAGAGGGTAGATCTGGCAACAGTTTGATTAAACATTTTCTGAAGCCACCTGAAAGAGTTCACTTCTCTCACCTCCACTACATGAGTGACTGTAGGAGATCATTCTACTTGGCTTGGGCCCAGGCCCCAGTGGCAAACATTTACTGCATAGTAACTTTCTAAAATCTGTGCTAAACCTTCCAAGGACCAGTGTAACTGGTCCAACCACTTTTGCCTTTTCATTTGCAAATATCCCTCTTCTGTGATGTGATTACCGGCATCCTCTCCTTTGTTTTCTGTAAAAGGTAACCACCTGAAAGCAAGCCTGTGCATAGTAAATGAGGACCATCATGTAATGTGCTGAGAAACCCAATAAAGGCCAGTCACAGTAAGGGCCACGGCTTTTACTCCCCTTGAGAGAAAATCCATGCTGTCCCTTTTCCTCCACCAGACTCAATAGTCCCTGTGAATGTCTCATTTCATCCTAATGATGCGAACACTGGGGCTGGTGTCGCATCAAGCTGTTACCGAACAAGAGGTCCGAGGGAGGGGGCAATATTTGGCCCACCTAGAGATGCCAAATATTGCTACATAACAGGGGCCCCTCCCAAGGACAGAATACTAATATCTACTGGGCTCTTCTGTCTGCTGCCAATCAGAAAGATATCTCTCAATGCCAGAGATTTGTGAAAAGAAAACAAAATGTTTATTTAATGCTATGCAGGACTAACACCTCCACTAAAACAGCTAAGTCCTTTAGGGTATACACCTACACCCACACAGCGCTCCCTTCTCCCACTGTCCCAACTCTGGGTCCCATAAATCAGGAAAAGAACACACGTTCCTTTTTCAGGCCGCTGGCATCATCAGCTGTGTCTCCGTGCAGGATCTCGAGTTAATCCAAAGTACTGTGGTACCCTCTCAAGGTCCACTGGCAAGAGTTCTTTGTACCCAGTTCCAGTCAAAGTCTCTCCTGCTTTCCAGGCCACTCGGCCAAAGGGGCATCCCAAAGCTGCGTGGGCCTCTTCTACCAAAGCTGCAGGAGTCCGCACTCCACCAAAAGCATGTGGCTTTCTTCTTCACCTGGTTGCAGGGGTCTCCATTCTGGCAAAGCCACGTGGCTTTCCCCTTCATCTGGGAAAGAGGGGGTCCTCACTCTGCTGAAACCGTGTGGCTCTCCCCAACATGACTGCAGGGGTCCTCACTCTGCCCCAAACCGCATGGTTTTCCCTTTCACCTGGGCAGTTACCACTTCATGTCCTGGAGCCCATCTTTTCCAAGCTCTCACACAGGCATTCTCACTCAGGAGCGCAGCCCACAGCCCCTCCTTACATCCTGAGTCCCAAGCCATTCCCTTCTCTCTGGCTCAAAACTTGGCCACAGCTATTTAGCATATCTATGAAACGAGTTAAAGATTATAGATATGTTAAATAATCATTCTAGAGGTTAGCTGCAAAACTATTGCTATGCAAAACAGCTCTCAATGGCCTGGCTCCATTCGTCTCTTCCCCCTGGGAGGGGGGGACGGTGAGGACATCTTATATGTCTCTCCAATATTTCTATACACTTTGAATTCTGGACACCATTCCAAATCTTTTTTTGCCCCCCCCCCTTTGGCTGCACCCTGTATCAAAGCTACTGCTAGAAAGAAAATAGGTATTCTGAAAATTACAAGACACGACAGATAGTTCTTAGCCCTGAGTTTTTCTCACCACCCAGTGAAAGCAATGGCTGTGTAATTCCTAGTCTTCACTCACTCTATGTCAGTGGCACAATGCCCCTTGCTACTTGCCACACCAAAAATGTCTTAATATTGCCAAATGTCCCCTGAAGGGAGAAACTGCTCTAAGTCTACCACTCTGTCCCCAGTACTATTATAACAGGGTGCAGCCAAGAGGGGGGTGCCCAAAAAGGTATTTGAAATGGGTTCCAGAGCTCGGGGTGTCCAGGAAATATAAAGATGTCCTCACCACCCCTCAACAGGTGTCAGTTGAAGGAAGAGACAAATGGAGAGGGGCCATTGAGAGCTGTTTTGCATAGCAATAGTTTTGCTGCTAACCTCTGGCATGGTCATTTAACATATCTATAACCTTTAACTTGTTTTGTAGATGTGTTAAATAGCTGTGGCCATGCTCTGAGCCAGAGGGATGGAAGTGACTTCCACCTAAGACATAACTGGGAGGCAACTCCCCCTGGTGAGAGTGCCTGCGTGAGAGCTTGGAGTTGATTGGCTCCACGCCATGTGGCCACACCTGCCCAGACTCACTATGGCAGCCCAGTAAAGCTGGGAGGATATGGGAGTCCTGGCAGGTGTAGCTGACTGTGGGAGGAGTCGGAAATGGGGCTGCAGAGAAAGACTGGTACAGGGATTTAAAACCCAGACATGGCAGCCATTGAAGGAAGAACCACGGGCTTTTGGCCAGAATGGGGACTCCCGCAGCCATGTGAGAGAGAATCACCATGTAGCTTTAGCAAAGAGTACCACTCGGCTTTGCCAGGGTGGAGATCCCCGCAGCCATGTAAGAAGAGAAGAACCATATGGTTTTGGCCAAAGTGCAGACCCTTGCAGCTCTGGTAGAAGAGGTCCATGTGGCTTTGGGGTGCTCCCTTTGGCCACGTGGCCTGGGAAGCAAGAGAGACTTTGCCTGGAAGAAGGGTGAAAGAACTCTTTTCCAATAGACCATGAGAAGGTGCCACATGGCTTTGAAGTAATTAGAGATCCTGCCTGGACAGCAACACAGATGACGGTGCCAGTGGCCTGAAACACGAACGTGTGCTTCTTTTCCTGAGAGACAGTACCCCAAATTAGGGCAGGGAGGAAGGAAGTGCTGTGGGCATCTGTGGGTGTCCAAAAACACTTTGATATTTTAATGAGGACATTGAGTCATTACTTTAAGTATGTGTATAGCTTTAAATAAACCTTTCCTTTTCACAAATCTCTGGCATTGAGAGGTGTCTTTCTTCTGGCGGTGGACAGATGAGCCCAGTAGATATTAGTATACCATCCTTGGGAGGGCCCCTGCTGTTCTGTAACAGTTTTTGGCATCCCTGGGTGGGCCAAGTATTCCGCCCCCGCCCTTGGACCTTTGGTAGGTAACACTAGGGCTACGGAATCCTTCCTTCTATAAGGTGGGATGAGTCGCTCATCACCTTTTCCGAAATTGTCTTATTTTCACATATGTTCTGCAAAGATTTTGTCCACTATCCCCTAAATATGACTGGGTTATTAATAGATTATATTACATTTTTAATTACTTTGGGGAATATGGATAGATTTACAATGTTATGTTTATCCAGTTATTCACTCTTGTATAATATAATTGGCTTTCACAATTTATATGTAAATAATCATATCACTAATTAATCTTAGATAGGTTATCAGCTAATGTCAATGCAAATAATATTTATGTTTCTGTTTCATTTTTATTAGTTTTACTTGGATTTTAAGGATTTGTGTGTGTTAAAATTTACAGCCACTTTGTGCTCACTTTTAGACCAAATACTGCTCCTTCCTTCAGTAAATGTTAATAAATCCACATTCTACAAATTAGTTTAAGTTTTGTTGGAGATATTTATACTTCAGACTTATGCAAAAAACAAGCAAATTAAACCTCATTAATTTGCTTTCAGCTATAAAAATACATTCTTTGATATCCTTTCGGTAATTCACTATGGGAAACAATTTGGAGCTGAAACTTCAAGAATTTTAGAATTGCTTTCAACATCCTCCTAATTTAAAAGAAAATTGCCCTAAAACCTCCTATTTTTAAACATGATTGCCAGTAAAATGTTAGAGGAATCATACGGGAAACTTATTAGAAAGCTATAATAATTAACAAAGAGCGCTGTGTAAAGAATACTAGGCACTTAAACTGAGCACAGTAGGAACAAGATACATACATACATACAGTCAGCTGACTTTTGAGAAATGTGCCAAAGCAAATCAATTGAGAGAGTATAGTCTTTTCGGTGAACGGTGCTTGAAAAGTTGGCTGTCCATATGCAGAAAGAAACAAAAGAAGAATCTAGACAAAGATCTTATTCCCTTCATAAAAATTAACTCAAGATGAAACATAGGTTTAAATGAAAAATGCAAAACTATAAAATTTTTAGAAGAAAATGTAGGAGAAAAAACGACATGACCTTGGATTTCTTGAGCAGTGCTGAAATACAACACTAAAGCCAAATTCATGAAACAAACAAACCAACCAAATCAGGGTTTCATTAAAATTAAAAACATCTACTCTGCAGAGATACTGATAAAAGAATGAAAAGACAAGCCATGCTCTGGGATAAAATATCTGCAAAACCATGTCTGATATCAGCTGATACCCAATGTGCATAGAGAGCTCTAAAAGTCAAAGCCAAGAAAACAAAGAACCCAATAAAAAATGAGGAAATAGCTGAATATATGTCTTACCAACAAAGATACATAAGTGGAAAACAAGCATATGAAAAGATGCTTAAAATAATTCCTTAATAGTAAAAGGAACATTAAAACAATGGACTACCACTCATACCAACGAGAATGGCTAAAATTTAAAAAAATAGCAATAATAATTGCTGACAAGGATGTAGCTTGTGGTAATACAAAATGTTACAGTCATTTTGGGTGAGTTTGGTGGATTCTGAGGAAATTAAATATAGTCTTACATACAATCCAGCAATTCAGTTGATTTGAAAACTTATCTTCCCATCTGCACATGAATGTTTAAAGCAGTTTTTTTTATAATCACCAAAAACTAGAAGCAAACGAGATCCCTCAGTTAGGTAAACAGATAAGCAAACAGTGGTATATCTCTACAATGCAATGATATTCAGGATATATAGGAATGAACTATCAAACTATGTAAAACCCTGTGTATATCTTGAATGCATATTGCTAAGTAAAAGAAGTCAGTTCTAAAGGCTACCCACTGCATAGTTCCATGTATATGACATTCTGGAAAAGCCAAAAATGCAAAGACAGCAAGCAGAGAAGTGGTTGTGAAGAGCTCGGTGTCAAGGAAGATTAAATATGTGAAGTACAGGGGATTTTTAGGTCAATAAGCTATTCTGTATAACATTGTACTGGTAGGCACGTGACACAATGCACTTGCCCAAACCCACAGATTTTTACCACACAAAGAGTGAACCTTAGGACATACAAATTTTAAGAAATCATTTGGGAGGTCAGAGAATCCCAGGATTGAACGTAGGATACGGTAAATGAATCTAAATATATTACAAATGTGCATAACACCCTCCCCCAGAGAGAGTGAGAAGAAGAGTTAATGCCTTAGGTTGCTTTGAAAATGAATGAACTCTTTAAGAAGAAAGACAAACGGACTACCCGTAAACACTGCACTCCATCTGATAAAGTTGTTTCCCACAGAGGTGCAGATTCGTGACTCTAAAACCTCTCTACATGAATGTTGGTATTGAAGAATAAAATGAGTGGGTAATGAATGCTGACAGCCAGGTTTCTCATGGTTGACATGGGAAGTTAGGAAGGGGAAGAGGCTAGAATAGTTTATGTGACAATTGATTAGAGTTGAACATCAGTGTGAACTCATGTTTAACTGAACATAGATGCCAATAGATACACATAGAAATATTCACAGATGTGTGTGTATCTATGTGTCAGGATACACCCATACATGTTCTTGCTCCATCAGCTGAGGGAGTCTAGAAGCAGGGACACCCAAGCACAATAAGCACAGCTGGTACCCAGATTTTAGTTTTTGATATAATTCTCCAGTAAAAGGAACCCAGACTTCTTAGAGAAATGGCTGCATTTTAGACTGGGGCAGGAAGGATGACTCTGGAACATCTTGTAGTGACAGAAAGGAGAAAAGTACTCAAAACCCCACATTTGATAGGAGCCAACTGAAAGAGCTCCCAAAGAAAAAGCTGGAACGACTTAAACTACAAAATACAGTAGTATTTGATTTAATCTAAGTATATAATAAATATCTGTGAGTTCATAAATAAATATGTGACTGAAACTATAGGGGACCATTCAGCACGGCAATGGTGAACGTAACCCAGCCCCTGATTTGGAAAAGTGACGGGGAGCAAGTCCATACACAGGAACTGAGCCCATGGATGGGTTCTCCCATGGGGAGTCAGGCCTGTATACCTAGGCTTTGAGGCTTGCTTTTGCTAAAACTCCCTCACCCTGAATTAAGGTAGAAAATGTTTACCGCATATCTCTAAAGTAACTTCCTAAAATCTGTGCTAAACCTCCCGAGTATGGAGTGTAGCCAGTTCAATTGCTTTTCCCCCTTCATCTGCAACATCCTTTTCTTTTAAGTAATTAGCAAGATTCTTTCCTTTGTTATCACCTACAGTGAACCTTTGCATGGTAAATCCTCAGATTTAGGACCATCCTCGATGCAATGTACCCAGAAAAACAATCAAAAAGCCTGTTCAGGCAGGGGTCTGGGCCCTCTCTCTTCCTTAGAGAATGGCCATGCCATCCCTTTTTCTCCACAGGGCATCTGTAGTCTGTGTGAATTTGTTCATCATAGTCACAGCACATGGACCTCACAGGCTGGAGTCTGAGTCATAAATCAATCAACAAATGGAGAATACACAACTCTCCCAAGTAGAATAATTAGAAATAGTTTATGGAGCTACTCCACCCTTAAGGAGGTAGAGCATAACTCCACATTTCATATGTATGGGCTGCACATAGCAGTTTCTGAAGAGTACGTGATAGAAGGGAGGAATGGAGTGGCTAGCTATACAGTGGAGAAAGCTGACAATCACTGCCTCATCCAGCTGATTGAGGCTAGCACCAACAGTGATAATTCATGTTGACAGTAGGTGCCCTGGTTCTGTGATAAGGATTGTACTTTACCTCTGTGATCTTGCCCTTAAACTCCCATATCCCTGGTTTAATCATGAGAAAAATATTAGCCAAGCCCCAATTGAGGGACATTCTACCAAATACCTTTCTGGTATTCCTCAAGAATAGCCAAGGTCATCAGAAACCAAGCAGGCATAGGAAACCACTCCAATTAAGAGACATCTAAGGACACATGACAACCACCTGTGACATGGCATCTTGGATGGAATCCTGGGACAGAAGAGAACATGTGATAAAAACTAAGGAAATCTGAATGAAGTATGGTCTCTAGTTGTTACCGTTTTATCAATATTGATTAATAATTTTTAAACAAATAATCAATATAAAATATCAATAATAGTGAAACCGTGAGAGGAGAGGTGTGTAGAAACTCTTTAATACCTTGGAAACTTTTGTCTCGACATAAACTATGCTGAAATTATAACTAAAAAATTAAACATGATTTCAAGTGTCTGATAGACATAAATGAAGCATAAAATTTGAATAACTCCATTAGACAACAATCTCATGTAGCTTAATTTTCTGGACACCCTTTCTTCTTCCCAACTCCCTCCAGTGGTTCTGCATCCACCCTCCATACCTAAGTGGGGATCCTTGCCTGGCCTTTTCTCACTAACATCCCCCAAATTATTCCCCCAGCCACTCACATCCCCAAACCTTCCCTGCATATGCACTGCCCATTCTTCTTGCTAGTCCAAATCATCAGTAAAGATAAGGACTCTCCTCTCAAAAGCCTTTTCTGATTATTCTGTTCCTAACCATGCTCCCCTTTTCTGAAAGCCCATATCTGCATTCCCTAATACAACATCCACTATTCACAGGTGTCAAATGAGCATTTGTTTTACCATTAGTAGTTAACTAGTTATTAAAGGAAAAAAGAGTAAAAAAAATAGACATTGAGCTCAATAAACTGGGAATCATGAGCCTGTTTGCTTCACCAGGGAGATGCAGCTTCACACCCCAGGGGATCATGGCATTGCTCCACCAAGGATTGACCCCCACTCTTGCCCTTTCTGGTGCTGGATTGTTCAGGGCACAGGGGGAGGTGCTGGACCATAAAGGCCTGTCAGTCCAGCCTGGAGAAACCAGGGATTGGTTAGGATGTGGATCTATCAAAAGTGCACAAAATCCTGAGAAGTTCATTGGTTATTTTGTAAAAGCACCTGGTCCATCCTGAACCCAAGATGATATATCCCAGGGAACAAAGAAGCTCTCTTCCTTTCTCCCTCTCTCCCTGTCTCTCTTTTCTTTCTCTTGCTCGTGACCCATATTCACCCCATGTATTTGCTCATCCTCTCTCTATAGCCATGTGACCTTAGCAGTCATGTGGCAAATGACCACACAGACTCCACACCTAGGCTCCAGGCAGGAGCCTGAATACCTCAGCACAGCAACAGGTCACAGCCAGGGACACAAGCTAAACACCAGATGATGGAACAGACTGGACTGAAGTAGCTTTGGCAAAGCACAAGATCTGTAGACATTGATTCTACTTCTAAATTTTCCGTAGAAGCTGGGAAATTGGAAACCCAGGGGACATGCATAAATCATGTGTGGGTCCTTGGGAAGTTTTCCTCTCATTCCCATGGAAGAACCTAATTTCCATACACAGCCTATCAAGTGTGACTGGTCTAAATTGTGATGAGCCATAAGAATAAAAAATATTCCCCGAACTGCAAAGATTTTGTTAGGAAAGAGTGTAAAATGTCTTGTAATTTTTAAATAGTCATCCCATGTTAAAATTATAATATTCTAGATACATAGGACTTAATAAATCATAGTATTAAAATCTATTCCACCTGCTTTGTCTCATTTTTTCTAGAAAATTCTAAGTCGTCTATGTGCCTTGTGTCATATCTCACAGTACACTGTACTGTGTTATCCTAGAACACACACTCAATCTAATGCCACAGAGCCAAGGCAATATTTTTCTGGATTATCTGTGCTTCTCGTGCCATCTCTCTTCCCTGCCAGAGTTGATAGACCGTTTCTGGAAGAGGAAGGCTGGGCTCCACGATGCCTCTTGGGATTGCCTGCACTCTCAGTGACAGCTGAGGGCTCCCTACTTTCCAAGGACCCATAGTCTTCATGGCAGAATCCACTACCAGATGGACTCTAGTCTAAATGCTTCCCCTAGCCTGTGAATCTCAGAAACTCCCATCAAAAAAATAGGAGATAAAATAACATCAAAAGCCAAACAAATATCCAAACAATCCCAGCCATTTAGTAATCTCCGGTAGCGATTTATGTGTTTCAATATTGTTTCACGCAATTCCATAAAATAAATGTTCAAGAGTTTCTAAAAATGCATCCTCAGTCGAGAGGTGTTTCATTACAGTTTAAGGTAGGGATGTATTTCCCTTTTGGAACCTGCATTCAGCAAGGATGCAATTTTATATTTGGTCATTTATAGCTCCTGGGCATAATTTATAAAGAGGAGTGAGAAAATGAAATGGTAGGGAAACATAAACTGTGCGCTTGGGAAAGAAAGCAGAACAAAACGAAACGGTGCAGCCGCAGGAAAACGGGCCATCTGTCTTCTCGCAACGTTAGGTCTTCGGACTGTTTCTGCTCAATGTGCAAATTTCGTAAATGATGAGTCTTTCACTTATTAATGCAGTTTCCCCTTTCCCCACCAGGAAATTAAATCTTAAGGATTTCAATGAGAAGCACATTTTGAATTAAAAAAGAAACCACTTCATCTTCCTCAGGAAAGCTGTCATGCCATTCTCTGCATGAGTAAAAATTCATTTTTAGTGCATGTTTGAGTTGGAGGTCATTACATTTAACTTGTAAAACTCTGAGTCTTTTTGCTTTTATTTACTCTTTAGCAACTTGTTCTTTTCAGTATCAAGTTGAAAGAAGACAATTTGAAACATCCGATTTGTCTCAGAAATGATAGTGTTCCAGCAGATGCAGAGTTGTGGTGGGTTGTATCGAATACATCTATGATGGGGGACCCAAAAACCAAATTTATTTATAAAAATTGTGTATTTATTCTTACATATTTAAAATTCAGTCAACTTCAGAGTACTCTCCATTTGATGCAAGGGAGAAATTTTTTCCACGGCTCAAAACAGATTTCGAACTTGTAAATTTTCATGCCTTTTAGTGACTTTTAGTGTCTATTTGTTTCACCTCTTCCACATCAACAGGATGTTTCCATCTGAGGACTTTTTTCATCCCTGGGGTGGGGGCAGAGTGTCACTTGGGGTGCGATCAGGTGAATAGGGAGGGTGGAGCATGGGAGTCATGCTGTTTTGGGTCAAAATCTGCTGAAGGCTCAGCGCACTGTGGGCAGGTGCACTCCTAAATAACCCATCATGAAATGGGCAAAGGTGCTGAAAGAGTCTTTAAAAAATTCACTGAAGCCAAACACAGCCTCTCACAACAATACCAGCTGGAACACTGATAAAGATGAGCTCCTACAACACTCACCTAGTGGGTGTAGGCTTCCAGAAGATAATTTCAGGGTTTTTTGGGTGGGCCCCCTTCTATATTTGAGATTCTAAGGTACTAACAGAACTTAATTAGCAACAATTTTTAAAGTGCCTGTGGATGCTGGAATGCACTATGGCTGTCAGTAAGAGAAGTCACACCCCTTTCATTAAAGCTGGAGGGTATGTTCTCCCACCAATTCCCATTTTTTCCCACTTGAGTTAGCTCAGGACTCCTAGAGGACATGAAGTGATAATGCTCAGAGAAGTTTTTCAGGAACCATCTTAAAAATTCTTATGCTCCCCAACACAATGACAATTTCATCGTCTTTCAGAGCTCTCTTTCCCTTTTCCATTTACCTATTCAGCTTATAGATTTTGCATGCTAATAACACAGGGAATTTAAATAATGACATTGACATAGAAGAAAAGGAATGTCGGTGTTTACCTAAACACACCATGGGGATCTTTGAAGCTGAAGTCTCGAGCATGGCTGGACGCATCAGAGAAGAGCCCTCTTCCAGTGTAAAGTCTCTGCTCAGGGACTGGCACTCACTCCAGTGAAGGTGGAGTACCTGTGTTGAAAGTGTTCCCCTCTGTGCCCAGTCCCCGGTCCCAGGTCCCCAACGACTGTTACCATATCTTCCATCTCATTCCTCCCTGTCTCCAGTGTGGTGGAAGTTTCACAGTCCAGTTTGCTGTTCTTTCCCATTGATTGGCTCTGTTCCAGAAGTCCTCACCGTGTCCCTCAGGGCAAGAAATATGGAAAATCAAAGTTGCAAATTCTCTTTGCCTTCATTTTCTGTTGTCAAGTCTCTCACATAGATGGCTAGTTTAGAATGAGGGCAAGGAAAAGTGGAGTATTGAGAAAGAATAGAGCAGAATAAAGTAAAATATCTCATCCTAATGGAAAGCTCCTGAAAAGCTCAGATCAGTAGGGACAGTGTGAGCATGGAAACCGCGCTGCCTCTTTGTCCCAGAGCCAAGATAACAAACATGAAGGAGCTTTAAAGTAAGAGTTTCCCTGGCGAAGGAGTAAGATCTGCATCCAGCACCTGCACAGGTTGTGTTGAAACGTGCACACACTGAGGCTGGGGAATGGCCCCTGGACAGCCTTTAGAGACCAGATCTCCATCCTTCCTGAGGGGTGTTGACCCTCCACAAGGCCATGGACTCTGGGCTCTGACTTTCATTTTCAAAAGGATTTGTGGGAGACCCACTACCTCAAGGGTCTGTCATTAGCATTTGGGTGCAGGGAATCATAAAGTCAACATCATCACTGTTTGCACAGCACTCCAAGCCCAGGGGGAAACATCGATAATTTCATAGGTATAAGACCATTCACTACTGTGAGATGTAATACTGTGAGACATAATTAAGACTACAATAAGGAAATCTGGGTGATATCAGCTAGTCTGGGAGAGGAAAAATCAGCCCTAGAGATACTAACATTTCAGGTCAGTGTTGGGGCAGGGGGTCATTAACAGTGAGACAAAGATGCTGGGAGGGAAAAACAGTCCAGGAAAGTCACAGAACAGGAGGAAATTTAGCCAATTCACCCAAGTCAAACAGCATGGGTGTGACAGGAAGAAGGGGACATTAAGAGGAGCTGGAGACTTGGACAAAGCCTTTGTGTTAAGTACTTTGGGCTTTATTTTAATAATAATGGGAACTCATTTTTAAAGGCTGACCCAGGTGTTATGTGGAGGCACACTTGGTGGAGCTGGGCATGGCCTGGTGAGGCCCATGAGGACGCTATTGTCTTCACTTTGCCAGATATATGCATGACTTTCAGGAGCTGAAAGGTCTCTTTCTTTCTGCGTAAACAGACCATTTTAAACAGGACTAAATGTAAAGTGCTGCAATATGTTTTTGAAGTGAACTTTTATTGCCAGCTGTATTCATTAGGGTGTTCCTAGACTGTAGTTACAATAAGGGACCCAAAATGCAAAGCTAGGACAGTAGAAGTGTATTATGTGGTTTCCTGAGGTGTGTGGTCTCCCTGTGCCAGTCATCTGGACATAGGACTAGAATGGAGAACCTGGCCCTGGACATTTCCTTGAAGGCCATAAACCCATGTTATTTCTGCCAATATCCCGTTGGGATGACCCAAGTATGTGGTAACATTAAAAGTGGGCCAGGGGTGGGGAGGGATGGGAGATGTCATCTAGCTGTGTGCTCAAGCAGGCTGAGTAGATTTTAGCAGTATATTGGACAGCACTGTAGGTATTTTAGATTTGGAAATTACTCCTCAAAGACTAGTCTTCCAATTAGAGAAATTGGGCTCCATTATCACTGTACCCTCTCTGAGCCTCCTAATATCAAGGACCAGTTTTCCTACTCTTGGGTTTTCAAGGGGCTTTCAGCTCTTGATTCCTGAGTGGTATCTTGGCTGTGCAGAAACAGAATAAATGCTAGCAGCTTCTAGGGGAACTAGTGGGCAGCATGAATATACCGTTTGGTGACGCTCTTCATTTCTCCACTACATTCTGGTTATCAAAACTTTTATTTATTTAGCCTAAAAAGTGCATCATAGCTGACAAAGTTCAGCTTTCCTACCCTCTATTTACTAGTCTTGCACTATGATCCCTAGATGCCAACAACTTTGAATGAAAAAGTTTCATCATGATACTCTTTGTAAAAACAATTGATGAAAAGATTCCTAAGCTTCTGTACTAGCTCCATTAACCCATCAAACAAGCATAATTTTTATTTTAAAGATGATTTTGCAGGAAAATGTGTAAAGAGCATTAAGCTACTATTAATAATAACCACTGCTGATTCTTCCTACTAAGAGAATACACTGTATCTCACACTAAATCAGTCAATACTCTGTCTGATCCCTGTGATATGAATGTTCTGAGACTGACCCAACCTATGCATGATTACATTTAACATAGTTTTGTATCTTAAACTAGAAAAATACTGCTCTCTTCTTTATTTGACGGAGTTTCAACTAGAGTGAGAAGTCACCTTCGTTTAAGGTTGGGAGGATGTGTCAGATGCCTCTGCTGTCTCCTGCAGGTCCAGAAACTTCCCCTTGTGAGCCCGGATTTTAAACAAAGTGGAAGTAACAAAGCCTGGAGACAAAGCAATAGCCTGGAGTGCTTCCCCCTTGCTTAATTACATTTAAAAACGACAAGTTAGAATCAAACTCTTTCTGAGATGTGAGGCAACACCTACTGATGTGATCCTGGGTGTAGGAAATGTGATTTTGCCAAACAGTAAAAAGTCAGCCCCGGTGTGTGTGGGTACATGTTAGTGTTCAGACAAGGCACAAGGCATTTGCAACACTTAACACTGCTTTACCTTGGAAACCAAAGGCTCCAGAGCATGGTAATTCCAGTGAAACTTTATAACCAGACACTTCTGAGGTCAGTGTTATCATAGCAGAATGTTTGTTCTTGTGACATGAGAGAGAAAGGTAGGAATGAGTATTATTTAAAAGTCACACAGATTTTTTCAATGCAAGTAAAAAGTTTGGTATTTTAAAATATTATAAAAATGGAGATTGTAACATAGTATGTTATATTCTTAATAAATACTTCAAAGAGCAATCATTTCCAAGGAAGGGTAATTTAGAAAACTTTACAAACTGTTTTATGAAAACAATGTTGGCAAAACATTTGAAAATAGTTATTTTAAGTAAGCAGTTATTGTTTGGTTGAAATGTTGCAATCAATTTTTGCATTAGAATACAAGACTCATTATCTAACTCATTAACTGTCACAGGTCTTAAAGCAGGATTCCACACAAATAAATACTACTATAATGTAGGTTTGGGTTTTCAAGTCCTGTTCTGCCTTTCAAAGATTTTTCAATAGTTCTTTCAAATGAATGCATTTACTATTTATAATAAAGCTGCTGTACATAATCAACCCAGGGCATTCTAGGTCCTCCATGCGGTTCATTTTTCATCCACATCTCTGTGTGGTGCATCTAGCTGATGGCCTGTTATCTGGGAAGCATCCAGTCTGTTGTGGTATTTGGCAACTTTATCACCTGTCTACTGACATACTGGCACCCTCCCCCAATGAGAACAAGTTGCAAAGTCTTGCTCTTCATGAGTGTGGGTTCACTGATTTTTCTTGAGATGCAAAATTTAGTGGGCCAGTGTTAGACCCTCACATGGGTGCCCAGAGGTGCTGAGGACCTTATTGGGGTAAATCAGGAGGTGAGGGCATGCACAGTAGTGAGAAAGTATAGAAGACACTTTGGAAGTTGGTCCCATTTAAGGTCAGAGAATTCTGAAAGTGGGGGTATAAAAAAGAAGTGGTCCTGAATGAAAGGAGGTGCTATCAGAGTGGGGTGACTTGAGTCAATGGTTCAGGGGTAGCATGGCTATTATGATGGCAGGTTATGATGTTTGAATGAAGAGGTGCTGGGGAGGGGTGGGAAAAATCCATTGAGCTACAGAGAGTCAAGTGCCAAGATTCCAAGTTGTCCTACTTACTGTTCACATAGAAGTTGTGGTCACCAAGCATAGAGGGGTATGATATGGAGTGAGCAAATGACAGGCCCACTCAGGTGAAGGTGGCAGTGACTGATGAAGGTAAAGGGACCCTCTTTGGAGAGAAATAAAATAAGCCATTTGGGAGCCTTTGTGTTTTTTGTTTGTTTGATGTTGCCTTATTTTTTTTTCTGGCCGACTCTTTGTTTGAAGTTAGCATGTCAAAATCTAACTCCTTTAGGTGGAAATGTAAAGGAAATCCTGCCATTTATGAGAACGTGGATGGACCTTGAGGACATTATGCTGATAAAGAGAAAAGCAGGCAGGGTATGATTTATATGTGGAATCTGGAAAAAAGGGGCATTTTATAGAAACAGAGAGTAAAATGTGGTTTCTAGGGGTTGGAGTGTGGGGAAAACAGGGGGAAGTTGGTCCAGAGGCATATATTTTCAGCTTTAAGATGAATAAGGTCTTAGGATCTAATGTAAAACATGTTGACTATAGTTAATAACAGTGTATTATGTAGTTGAAATTTGCTAAGAAAGTACAATTTAAATATTCTCACCAAAAATAAACATATATATATGAGGCAACAGATGTGTTCATTAACTAGGTGGTAGGAATTCTGTCCCAATACGTGTATATATCAAATCACCGCATTGTATGTTTGAAGTATCTCAAAATTTTATTAATCATGTACGCTTCACTACAGCTGGGAAACGACTACTCTGAACTGTGAAAAGAATATGCAGGGAAAATGAGGAAGCAGAAAAGCAGGAAAATGGATGAAATCTTGAAACTAGATGACTAGTCAGTACAAAATCTGCAGGAAGCTGGTTCGTGCTTTTTCTATTTCACATAATTCACATGCTCTCCTCTTTCAGAAGAAATCCCACCCTTCTGCTGTGTGTCTTCAGTTCTTGGCTCTTCTTCATTTTCCTGCTAGTTTTCTGACTATTTCATGCTCAGGGATGCTGATAAGATATTCTTAATTCTCCAAGATGACATTTAAAATGACCTCATGATGAAGTTCCCAGGACTTCTCGCTCCAAGATCCAACCATGATTAATGACTCTTAATTTTAGCAATTAAGATGAAGGTGATGTTTAGGGGCTAAGGAGCATTTTATGTGTTACAGGCTCTTACAATATGAAAAAAATCAACTTTGACTTCCTTTCCACAAGCCTCTCATTCTTCACTCAAGTTGTATGTGTTTGTATCTTATGAGTAGAAAACTTAGGAAAGTTCTATAATCTCTGCTTCTCAGCTAAATAAACTTAGTGGTTTTGTTGTACTGATATTATAATTATGATTTATGAAATTAAGTTTAGCCAAAACTGTTGACTTTCTTTAAAGCCTAAAACATGTCTCATTAACCTGAGTTTTAATAATACTTGTGCAGGCTAAACATATTGAGTAATTAAAAGATAAATCAAACTAACAGCCTTATCTTTTCCATATGGAATTCCAGTTATAAAAAAGGCCATTACATTTATTATTCTAATAAGGAAACAGTGGGAAATATATGAACACTGTTAAATGACTATTTAAATTATTGAATTTTCGACATATTTTTCTCACACATTGATTCTAGTTTTCCCTGTGGCTTTCTTTATGTCTTTGAGCAATTACCTGAGGCAGTATCAGCTGTCGCACTCATAGTGAATTGCAGCATCTCAATGTGCTTTTGGATAAAATTAATGTTTTCCCAGATGTAGGTATTTTTCAAAATTCAGCAAGTATACACTTATGATTTAGGCATTTCATTGCATGCCAATTGTATATAAAACTCTAAACAAAAAAATAAACTCTAGTTAATAATTACATGCAGAAGTATTTAGGAAAATGCATATGGATGTCTGCAATTTGCTTTGAAATGCATAAGAATGGTTTGATGGGAGAACAGAAGGTTGGATATGGGAATGGGCATGTGGTAAAAAAATATGGTAAAACCACAATGAGTGTTTGAAAAAATTCCAAATAAATGCTAGGGGAAGAAAACCAACATGTTGCTAATGCCTGTGCATGTTAAATACCCTGGTTTCCCCTGACATCCAGTGCCTCACCTATCCTGTCCATTCACATTGACCAATCTTACCACTTCTCGCCTGCCCCTCCAATGTTCTTCCTCCAGGTGCCAACATCTCTCATGGGATGACCCCTAACTGGTCTCTCTACTCATCATTAACCCTTTAGATCCTCTTTCTACTGAGCTGCTATAACAAGTTTCAAAGAACATAAATCAGATTGCATCTGCACAGTTGCAAGCAACATCTCCTTTAAGTCAACTGTCGCTGTCTTAAAGTTGTCTCCTTTAAGACAACTTGCAGCTGTCACCTGCAATTTCTACAGAAAAACATCTGGCAGAGTGCTGACCAAAGAACTCATCTCTTGGTTGTGGGTTTGGATGTGCTTTTATGCTCTTAATATGGAAACTGACACTAAACAGCTGATTTTTCAAACATTATAAATTAATTGCAATATACTTCCTAATTGATGTATAGGAGATTGATATCCTCTTGTGGTTCTAGTTCTTTGTTAGCTATGTACATGAGAAATCTCTTCTTTAGTCTAAACTGGCCATTTTACATTCTTTTAAAATATGTTTACTTATTTATTTTTAGAGAGAGGGGAAGGAAAGGAGAAAGAGTGGGAAAGAAACATCAATGTGTGGTTGCCTCTCATGTGTCCCTTACTGGGGACCTGGCCTGCAACCCAGGCATGTGCCCTGACTGGGAATTGAACTGGCGACCCTTTGCTTCACAGGCCCGTGCTCAATCCACTGAGCTACACTATCCAGGGCCCATTTTACATTCTTAATGGTGTATTTTAATAATATATTTTCTTAATTTGAATGTTGTCCATCCTTATATCTAATGGTTATTGATTATCATAACCTGTTTAAGGAAACTTTGGCTGCCCCAAATCATGAAGTATTCTCTGATGTTATCTTCTACATGACTCATTGTTTTACTGATTACATTTAGATATATAACTCAGTTGGAATTAATTTTACCTATGGTATGGGGTAAAGGCCAAGATTTTTAAAATAATATATATGGAAATATGACTGACAAGGGCTTATGTACTGAAAAACATTTTCTTCCTCTATTGCTCTCAAGTACTGCTTTGTCATAAATCATGCATGTGTGTGCTTGAGGTATAACTTGATTTCTGTTTTCTTCTGTTGGATATCTATAGATATTTACATCAATGTATTCTACATATATGTGTTGACATATGTTCTTATTTTATTGAGTGTTTTAATATGAACCTGTGTTAAAATTTGAAAATCATCAAACACATTTCTACATCTATGGGGTTTTCCCTGTATCTCTGTTAATATGATGAACTGTATTAATAGATTTCTTTATATTGAGCCACTCTTGTATTTCTGGAATTTATTTTCATATGATATATTATTTTCTTCAATGTGTTATTTAATATAACTTTGCCCATGTCATATACTGAAGGGGTATATATCCCCCTTTTCACATATTTATATAGAGGAGACTGGCTTTCACTTAATTCCCCAAGAATGGCAGTATAAAAATGGATAAATCTAGCCCTGGCTGGTATAGCTCAGTGGATTGAACGTGGGCCTGTGAACCAGTGGATCGAGGTTTAATTTCCAGTCAGGGCACATGCCTGGGTCACAGGCCAGTTCCCAGCAAGGGGCGCACAAAAGGCAACCATACATTGATATTTCTCTCCCTCTCTCCTTCCCTTCTCCTCTAAATATAAATAAATCTTTTAAAAATGAATAAATCTAATTTTCCTTTCCACACCTGATTATTAGTTTCCTCAAATTAAAAAATGGGCGGTGGGGAGCTGTTAACCAGACTATGTTTATTTACCAGTGGTAAGAATATTGTGTCTCAGAACAAGAAAGAAAGAAATTTCTCTTTTCTGCTACCTGTTTCAAAGATAAGAAAAGCTAAAAGTATAAGAAAATACCTTCTCTTTCACTTTCCAAGTGTACTTCAGGCATCGTGTCCATGAGAGAGCTTAGTAAGTAGACGCTACCAGGGAAAAAGTTGCTGTTACATTGGGGTTCTCTTCCTCTATTTTGTGCACTTCCCTTTCTATGAACCTCAAAAGTAGACTAGCCCATGTCTGATCTCAGATTTCTCAAAAATGTCAAAGATGTAAGGTAGAAAATGGTATTAATATTGGTGTTAAAGGTGTAATTCTTGGACATAATTAAGGGTGAACATGTTCTGATCTTTTATTTTTTCCTTTGAAATAGCACTTCAGTAAAGCCTTTTGTAATTGACTTTTAAAAACCTGGAGAGAAGGGTCATGATAATATTGGAAACTTTTCTTTAATATCCTGGTGAGAAAAATAGAGAAGAGGAATGCCAAGACCTTGAGCCACAATGACTTTTAAAACCTACCTGGAAAATCCCCAAAAGGCTCCGAAAGAACCTTCCTACAAAGTATTTTATGGATGAATTTTTAGTGCTGGGTGTAGGGCACTGATGTGTCTCCATTCAAAGAAGCTATGTGTGGCTTGCAGCAATCTGAGTTGTTTCGTGTGCTAAATCAATGCAACTGTTTCAGCTCAATTTAGTATTCTCAGGGCTAATGGAGAAAATTCATAATTGCATTACTTGAGGGACATGAGGTCACTGATAAGCAGATATTAGAGCTATGTGTTTTCTTAATATTTCATGTTTTAAATGAGATCAGACTCAAATTGTGGAGGAATTGGGAAACAAGGCACATCTCTTAAATGTTATTCTTTATATTGGTGAAAGCCATCACTCACTCTGCATATACATAGTTTTGTTTATTTTTCCTGTCGTCAAGACATTCTGTTATTTCTAGAATTAAGACACTTCATTTTCTGATACCATTGTCACTCACCTGGTTCTTTCAGCTGTTTAAATATTCTATGTTAGCTTTCCTTTGTAAACCATCCTCTGTACTATATGTGTATTATACCTTAGAAAATGTGACTTCAATTGAAATCCATATAGTGAGCATAATTTTCAGTATCCTCTGATAGTTAAACTGGAATCCCAAATTTATTCATACCTTGAGACTCAGTAATGAAGGATGTCTCAGAGTTGGCCTCTGAAGAATTTTATGCAAATTATAATTTAAATTGAATCATATTTTAATGTAGTAGGGAAGTTCACTACTTGAAAGAAGCTGATGTCAAGGACTTTCCTTAAAGTGAAGAATTGGATGTCTTTTCACTACCTCTGGTGTTTTTTGTCCTATAACAACTAGGTTCAAACTAATTGAATGTTCCTAGAGTTTAATACATCATAGTTAGTTTTGAAATTTATTTTTTTAAATCAACACTTAAATTCAGCTTCAGGCATTAGATGAAGAAGCTAATTAATGTTTCCTTAGTTGTTTTGTGCAAATAAAGCTGTGTTCATTTGTAAACTCATTCACTTGCCTCTTGTTAAAGAAAGAACTAGAAGAATTATCTAGTTCCTTGACTGAGGAGTCCTGGCAACATGCATGGTAAGAAACTTTCCATTATTGATCTTGCTGCCAACATCTCATTCCATACATCGGTTCTCAAAACCATTGTTAGACAAGTTGCTGGCTCCACCTGGAGATGTTTCCTGCACACATCCTTTCCTTTCCATCATCCCGTCCACTAACCTCACCCAGCCTTCTGATCCTGCTCCCACCAACAGATGATTTTTCACAATGCATCTATAATGATTTACCTGTAGATTACATAAATACTGCTGTATTATGTACATTATGAAAGAAGCACAAAGATGCATTTGTTAGAGGATGATTGGAAAATAAATGTATAGGTAAGCTAGAGACTTTCCCCATTAGGATCAACTGGCCCATGCAACTCAGTTTGGAAACCACTCTCTAGACTCACCACTGCAGCACCCCACAAATCAGCAGATTAATTTTAAATTCCTAAGCTTGGAATTCACCAGCTTACAAATGAGGCCCCGCATTCCCACCTGATCCGTTCTCTCTCCTGGTTCTCAGACAGGACAAACCGTGGGTGGGAACCACTTCCTAGTCACAGCTGCCCCAGCCTAGCCAGGGTGTCCTTTCTCAGGCACTCGGTCCCACACATCCTACTGAAATTCATGTGTCACTCTCTAGACTGTGCCCACATAAAAAATGACTTTCTAAAATATGGGAAATACGTGATGTTTTATGCCCCTATTCCTGGAGCGAATTTTGCTATGTGCTAATTTTACAGTTTCTTAGAGATATGAACAAGCAGACTAAAGAAAACAAGCAGAAAGTAAATCAAATGTGGATATATGCTTTTCTTTCTGTTAATTCACATGCATACTTGTACTTTCCCTCAGATTTCTAACATGAAATAGGTACATAATTCAAGTACATTTTTTCAACACAAAATTGGGTTTCAACAGAACTATGTTGCTCACATATTGGAATCACCCAGATGCTTCCATTTTATTGCATTTACTAAAAGAGACTGTATATCTAAAGGAATAAGTAAAAGCTAAAAAATATATAATATCTAAAGTAGATACTTTACAAATTCTATGTATTTTAGTAAAGTTGACATTTTATATGAATTTTATATTCCCAAAAGGCCTATATTTGGAGAAAGAATATTGTATTGAGACAACTATATATGTGATCTTCTCATTATTTTTCCTATATCTTCTTTTAAACTCCTCTAGGGTAATGTAAAATGTAATAAAGCCCCAGTTGGACAGTCTGTTTTAGTATATGACATTTTTCAAATGCATGACAATTTGTCTGCTATATTAAAAGGCCTATGTAAACTTGGAAAACATGATAAGGGACTGAATAGACTACCTTTCGACTCTATCAGCATAAGAGTTGCTAGGTTAATGCATGAAGTCAGTATTAAATAATGCGTTCACAACAAATAACATTTAAGGTTAAATGAATTTTCCAAAAACTCTATTTTTTCCACTTTTCTCTGGGTCGTGATGAGAATATCTTATGGGTTAAATATATACAGGCTAGTGGAACATTTCAACATGCATGCTTCCCCGTGAACACCCATAGTAGATTTATTCATTCCCGAATTTATTTAGCAATTGTCTTGGGAGAAGCAGGATGCCGAGCAGCCCTCCTGGCCCGCAGTCAGAGTGAGGTCAGAAAGTACAGGAACATGCAAGTGGGACTACTGTTTGTTTTTTACAATTTGGTGTAAAATTTCCCCTCCTAATTCCCACAGGCCATGGTTAGGGTTTAGCTGCTTTGCAGTGCTTTAAATTTGAGGGGCTCTTAGTAGCCCATTTGGGGAAGTGTTGAGGCCCATGTGTGAGTCACCACAAGGCAACCTAGAGACTGTGAAGGAGCAAGAGCGAACCCCAAAGGATGGGACCATGGCAATGTAGTTACCGGGGTTAGGAAACCAGGAGGGCGGTGGATGTATGGAATTTGTGATTGGAAGAACTCCTTTACCTCCGGGAAGGTTGACAAACAACAACCTCAAAAGATTCTGCAGAATGTCCTTACATGTGACAAGCAACAGTGACCTCACCTTTACCTGAAATCAGCTCAGTGCAACGAAATCTCAAAGCGAAGACCGTATCAATTCTGTTGTCACCTATTGCAGAGATGACCAATGATGGGGAGGGCCATGAGTAACTTTTGTACAGTTTCTATCTGTGGCCAGATATTATTACGGTTAAGATTTGAAGAGCCATAATATAGAAGTTGTGTTTACTGAAATCAGAGATTTCATTTTTGTCTCTATAGTAAGGCACTGAATCACTTGAGATTGAGCTGAGGAAACTCTTGGTGTCTCTCAAAAATGACAGTTGGTATTTGTTCCATCACTTTATACGCCAAGCTTTTGACAATGTCACACACCTAGAAAATCTATTTACAATTTCCAAAATTTCCTAACATGTAAAGAGCACACCTACCCTAAAATGTTAAAAAACAACTAATTGATATGAAAACGAACAATAAGAAAGTGTATTAAGTGTGAATTGAACTATGTCGTCTGTTTTAAATTTTATTTCTGAGACGTTGATGAGACCTTCGGGCACTTCAGCAATGTGGCACTGAGCCATGGCGTCACCTGTGACATTCAGCATAACATGAGAGTATGAGACCAGGGGAAAAATGAGAGGCGAGTTTTACAAAGAGCAGAGTGCTCCATAGGAAATGACATATGACCTCTAGATAAGAGATTTGTTTTAAAAAAGAAGAAAAGCCGTGTTTAAATGCATATCTTCTTACTACATTACGTGTGTCTCTAGCTTCATTTAATAGATCCCAGTCATATATGTTCAATCGTGTGGTTCACTTTACTGTTACAACTTCACATACTATTCTCTGAAATGGTCTTATTTTCACTCCACATTAGGGGAAAATATTAGGAGTAAGAAATTAAGATTAACCCACTAATATTTCTAGGCCTTCTGATTCAAGCATACTCATGCTCAGATAAACATCCAGTCACCTCTAAAATTCATTTAACTCAGATCTGGGTTGACATTTGCACTCTGAAGGTTCCCCAGCCCTCAGCCAGGGGTTCATCTGCTGGGAGAACCTGGCCCTGGCCCTGGCCCTGGCCTTGGTGTGGCTGGGCCTTGCCCAGCATAGCAGTCCCTGTGCCAGCCCAGCTGACCTCGCTGACTCTCCCGCCTGTGCACTCCAGTTGTCTCCAGAGTTACAGCCTGGCCCGGGCACTAGGCACTAACCCATTTATTGTATTACATCTAGGGAACTGTAAAACAAGAATGTGTTATAATTAAATAGCATAAATCTGTGGTAACTATACTTTTTATTAGAGCCATGGTGTTAACCAATATTCCATATTTCAAGTGGTTAAAATGAGGTTAAATTTAAATTTTCATGAAAGAACTTAGCCGCATAAACTCTAAGCCATAAAAAGATAGAAAAGGGCATCACTTAAAAATATAGATATTTATACATTATAAATATAAATATTGCTACTTTTCTTCAAGTATAAGGATTTTTGTCTCACAATTTCTTCTCATTTCAAAAGGACACATAAAAGATATGAGATGGACTATCTGGGATTTGTTTTAAGACATACTCTCAATTCTTTAAAAATTGATGTGAATTTTTGTGAGATTAAATTTAATAGAAAAGAACATGGAGATGTAAAATAATGAAAATCGACTGAAAAGAGAAAGAACAGGAGAAGAATAAGGAAGAACACATAATACATTGAACTCTGTAGCTGATTTAAGGTTTAGGGCCCTGGGGCACAACTATAAGCAAGTAAACACTCTCCCTGATCCGCAGCTTACTATGGCCAAGCTCCCCTCTCTCTGTTTCCCTTTTCATGGAAGGGTTGTCTGCATTAGGTGTCTCCACTTCTCTCATTCTCACTTGAGAGCCACTGCAAATCAGGTCAAACTGTGGCTTTAACACCATTTAGAAGAGTTTCTCCCTATGTGACTGTGCCATCCACTCAACACAGTTAGGTCCATCATATTAATTTTCATTTTGCTTTTAATTGCTGATTGCTTTTTGTTTTAGTTTTGTTTCATAATTGTGTAAAATATTCATTCCCTTGCAAAAAAAAGGTATAGCTTTCATCTCTGTCCCACCCACCTTATATCTTTTTATTGGTAAACATTCTCTTTTAAATGTTACAATGAATACTTCCTTTTCCTAATTTATATATATATATATATATATATGTGTGTGTATGTATATATATGTCTGTGTATGTGCATATATTATTTCATGTTATGTATTTATATGTATATTTGTGTGTATATACATATATCCATTTTTCTATACAGTGGCAGACGATCCATTTTTATCATTCAATCTGGAAATCGTTCCACAGTATTGCCCCTTATATATTTTTACGGTATTATATTACTTTACTGTGTGGGTGAGCCATATTTTATTCTACCAACACTCTATTACTGAAGTTTAAGTAGTTTCAAATATTCTGCCATTACTTTGGTATGTTTTAATAGAAATTACTAGACTTAAACATGGAACATATGTACTTTGGGAAGAATTGTTCTTAGTCTGATTCTGTGATAAAGTGAAGAGATTTTCTTTCTACCAAGAACAATGGGTAATAAAGGGTTGGTCCAGTGCCCATCTGTGGGCCCACTAACTGTGCCTTTCTGAGTTTGTCATTTGTAAGAACAGCCAGCCCAGCTGGCCTGAGGGTGAGCAGCAGGGCACTGCACTCTCAGGAGGGAAACCAAGGACTAAGTCTGAGGATCCCATGGTTGGCAACTGACTTGGAAGTTTCCCAGCAAGTAATGGGTGCTCTCCAGGCTCCACAGTGCAACTCAACCCCACACATGTAAAGTTAAAGTAAGGATTCAGCAAGATCATATCTATAAATCATGTGTCATAGTGTGTAGAGTAGACTAGGAGCTCAGTCAATACCGAATTATCATTAAGATTTTCATCAGCATTATCAAAATACTGTTCCCAGGCCACTTGCATGAATTCTTTGTGTAATTGTGTATTTTCACCATTATTTCAAAAGCTTGCATGCCAACTTTAAGTTGAACCCTTTGGCCTGATTTTTTTAGCTGAGTTTAGTGACTTGGACAAAATGTGGCTATCACTGTTTACACACTTTCATCCCTACAACCTTTCATAAACATTCAAAGACTTAGACCCCATTGCAGATAATTATCAGGCCACGGTCAATGCACTAGAGTGACATCTTCAATGTGAGAATCCTGTCTAGAGCTGACCTTGGAATCCTCCACTGGCCAACAGCATTCATTTTACTCAATGTGCTTATTGGGTTTAGAAGAATTTCTTCAAGTTAGGTCTTATTTAAGAGGCAATCTATAGAATTTTGAACATTTACTTATATAGAACGAACTCCACAAAATTGATCAGAATGATTTATTTTTATCATTCTTGATAGATACATGAAAATTTACTTGAAAAGCTTAGAAAATCATTACACTCTCACCTTTTGGAAGTTGTGGTTTAAAAAAATAATAACTGGTGAGGACAAGTCTTTTTTGGATGCAGGGTAAGAGTTTATACAGCTTTCCTTTTCTATTTGGGTCAGAATTTTCATTAAATGAGAATTCTATATGAATCCCTCCTAGGCATACAATTTAAATTGAACATTACTGTATTGTTATACTAAGAAATATCTCATTTTCTGAGGTTTTCCTTGGCTCAACCCAATATATTTTAGTTATTTTCACTGAAAAATCATGACTTATGTAATTAAACTAAATCTACTGAGTACCATATTTCAATATGAGTTTTCTGCATGGAAGCAGAGCTGAGGGAAAGTGCAGTGCAGATCCTGAACTGATGTCCAGTTCAGAGGCTTTTGGGGATTCAGCTACTTCTTATCCCGCCAGTAAAGTTTCCATAACTTAATATTAAGTAAAAAATTGACCAATATTTTTCAAGTTATATATTTAATTAGAACTATATAACATGTTTTCCTTAAATTAAATAAGGGCTGCAGACAAAACGGGGCCCCATACTAATAATCCTGACAAGTTCAGGAGAGGACTGCACGGCAGGCCCTACAAACATGGAAATGAAAAGTAACCACATAGGATGGTCTGAACATAAAAATCCCTCAATAAAGCAGGTCGTGGGGGGAAGCTCCTAAGCCTGGAGCTTCCTTGACAAAGATTGATCTTTACCTAAAGTGAGTCTATAGTATTTTTGTATTTAAGATAACATATCCCTGCAATGTCACAGTACTGGAGTAATTTCCTTTTTCCAGAACCCCACAGTACAACCTGCCACCAGGGCACGGAGCCCTGTATTGTCATCTTATTCCCAAACACCATCTCAATGTGCTGTAGGCGTTCGTGATTAACTATCCTGTTTTACTTGTTATCCAGCGTCCGAGATTCCCCACTTGACCTTCTCCTGCCTCCCGATTTACCGCCAATGAATTCCATCTAACCCCCCTTACATCTCCTCCTTTGATTCTAAGGTATAAAATACACTATAAAACTTTCATTCTCTCCAGCATTTTTTCAATCCATTGAGATTTTGCTTCCTAGCAATTTTCATTAGTTTGGCTCAGATAAACTCATAAAAATTCTCTATAGACATTTCTTGCATTGACAGAACTTGCGTTAGGAATTTCTTGCATTGACAGAACTTAAAATGAGCAAAACATCTAATCTGTGATTGTAAACTTATGGATTTAATAATGCTGATCTAGAAGCTGAGAGACTTCCTTGGTATTACTAAAATCTGAGATCAGCCAATATTTTTAATTTCCCCTGAAAAACCATTGAAAAATAATATATAAATAAATGAAATTAGGGGCTCATTAAGCTAATAATATAAACATGACCAAATTCAAACCTGTTTGTAAATTAACACGAAAAACCCTTCATTTGTTTGAGTACCTTGGATGATCTATAACCTTGGTAAGAAAATGTCAGTGACACACAAAAGTGAGACTTGAAAACTCTCAAAATATGTTGAAAAAGTCAGTTTAATGACCACATCCTTTGATTTATGAATCTAATTTCCCATCATTACAAACATCATTAATGTTTATTAAATTAGTCAATATTTTTTAAAGTCACAATGATAAATACCTATTAGAGAGACTTTAATACTGAACTTAAATAATCAGTTGACATTTAGTTCTAACATTAATGTGTTTAAATAAAGAATGATTCAACTCTTTATATTTCCTGGCAAATTTCTTAAAACTTTTCTGGCTTATACTTATTTTTCTGTCTTATCTCCTGATTAATGACATGATCACAAATATTACTTTTATTTCTAATTCTCACGACTTATTTGTTTTCATTTTGAAAGTAGTTTTGAGTGTTTCATATAACATTGTATTTAATGGAGCAGCTATGCTTTTGATATAGTGTCTCCCTATGAGGGATGAAGTTCTTAAACCAACATTTAGTTGACCTTAAAATATAAGCTTTTCCCCTCGTGTAAACTAATTTCATATAGAGGATTATTTTATCTTTTCAATGGAACTGAAAGAAATTTAATTTTTTAAAAACCCACTAGTTCTTTTTCATTGTGTGCAACTTTATGTAATAATTTTTCCTTATGCCCACTGTTATTGTTTTTAGTATGATCCATAAAATGTATATGTGCTGCTGTTAAGACCAGCTATATTAGGGCATTGCTCCCCAGCAAACAGAAGAATGCGAAATAATTGACAGATTGAAAGATGAGGGCGGCCCTAATGGCAGAAGACATTTTATGCCCATTTGGGGTTGTATAGTCTGCGAAGGCAAAATGCAGCAGGCTGTTCCAAGGTTTAATTGCTGTACTTAAAGCCGTTTATCACAGAAGAGCCCGGCAACCTGTGTGCAATTTAAAGAAAAAAAAATCACATTCGCCAGCTATCATGAAAATGAAACCCCCGTGAAAAGTCAGAAAAATATTACTGTGTCACTGCAGGAAACTCAGAAAAATATAGGTGTTCAGAAGTGTAGCTGAAAAGAGGCAAACATTTCAGAAATATATAAAAGAGAGGGAGAGAGAGAAGAGGGGGGAAGAGAGGTGGGAGGAAATATCGGATTTCTGTTGATAATTAAGGTGGTCTTGGAGCAACAAAACACAAACTAATTCTTTTTATATTGTATTTTTCAGATCTGCTTGGTTCTTTATTATACTTCCAACTTATTGTTGTAGTTCTCCCTGAGTTTCTTTATTCCCTCTCAAGTTTAGTTAGCATCCTCATGACTGTTTCTTTGAATTCTTTAACGGGCAAATTAGTTACCTCTGTTTCCTTAGGGTCTTTTTCTGGGCAGTTTTATTGTTCTTTTATTTGAGAGATATACTTTTATCTTTTCATTTTGTTTGACATTCTATGTTTGTTTATATAAATTAGACAAAACAGCTACCTCTCCCAGTCTTGAAATAGTGGCATTATATGGAAGCCACCTCTGTGCAGGCTTGGTATCTTTTTTCTCTGAAATTGATACATAGCCCCTTGTTGAATTTATATAAAACATTCATTTTTAAAAGATAATTACTGTTCTAAAAATCTTTAGCATTGAACTATTTTAAAACTATACAGGATTTACATTATCTGTATTTACCCAGTATTTTGTCACAACTCACTTTATCTTGTATTAGTGCTAATGGCATCATGTCACCATTGATTGTCTCGCAGTGACTCAAATAGAGTCTATGAAGTCAGTTTTTAATGATCAGTTAATTACAAAATATTTGTGCACATGCATATTTACTCATATAGTATTTACATCAAGTGTTTGGCAATTAATCAACACTTAGTGAACTTTAAACATGTGTAAATTATTATATAAGATACAAAAACAACAACTAGTCCCTTATTCAGACACTGTGAAACGTGGGATGCAGTCGGGGAAAAAAAGATGATGAGTTAAATGGCAAAGTCATCTAAGTCCAGTTAAAAATATAAACTGTTTATATCCATGTGAAACTTGATCATTTATTTCAGTAATTTATGTATTCCAGAGTCAAAATGAACTAAAAATCCCAGGAGATTCAGCTTACTTAGGATGAGGAGGGTTTCTGCATGACTCACCAGGAAAACAGTCAGAGTTGTCCAGGAGGATTCCCTGGAATCACACATGAAGACAGGCAGTGGAGAAAAGGGACTTATTCCAGTTAGGGTAGGGTATGCTTTCGCTCACTGATCTGATACTTCCTGAGCTGCATCCAGGCTATACAACATGCAGCAGAAGCCATGGCCCCAGACCAAGGTACCAATGTTGTTCTCGCTCTTGGCAGCCTAGGGAAGTGGAATGAACAAATTCAAGGAGGTGGAAATGGAAGAAGATGATCTTGGAATCCATGCATCCAATTTGGCTTAAATTGTGAGCAAACACTGTCGGCACTAAGAGAGAGAGAGAGAAATAAAGGTCAGAGTAAGTAGTATCCTGAGTACTGTACGTTATTATCACATACTATAACTGATTGGATTAACATAAGCATTATTATTCATTTAGTTCAGGCAAGTTCTAAGCACTTTCCCTCAAAACTGATGTCCACCTCTGAGTGTGATGGTTCTTGTTACACGTCAACTTGACAAGGGTACCTGGGTAGCTGATAAGACATTTCCAGGTACGCCTATGAGGGTGTTTCCAGAAAAGATTACCAGTAGTCATTGAAACAGTAGACCGAGTAAAGATCACCTTCACCAATGTGGGCAATGACGGGCCAGACTGACTAGAACAAAAAGTTCCAGAAGGGTAAATTTGCTTTCTGCTTGAGCAGAGATATAAATCTTCTTCTGTCTTCCTACATCTGAGCTTCTGCTTCAGGGGTTTGACTCCACTGGAACCTACCCCATTATTTCCCCTGGGTCTCAAGCAGTCAGGTTTGGACTGAAACTACACCACCATCTTCCCCGGACCTCCAGCTTTTGGATAGCCAATCACAGGACTTCTCACATTCCATAACCATGTGAGAAAACACTTCATAATAAATATCTTTATGTGCATCCATATATATCCTAGGCTATCCAGATATATCCACATATATCTGTTTCTCTGGGCAGTTCTGACCAATCTACTGAATCTTCAAATATGTGAGGAATTCTCCTTTTCAACTTCCAGGAGCCGACTTTGTGTATCATACTCTTGTATAAGCCACATGTCTGCAGTCTGCGTAGATATTAATAAATGAAGTTAATTATCAAAATTTGCTCCTTCAATAATGTCAGGTGTGAATAATCAGTTTAAAAGAATTTGACAAACTCCCATTTTCCTTTAAGTATATCTGGCTGTACAAAGACATTACTTTGAGTTAGCATCATATAACTGCCCACCTTTATCTTTTTCCTTTATCAATTTGTACAAACAGGACTTACTAGAAGGTGTATTAATATAATCAGTCCTTTTAAGAAAAGGCATGCTGTCTGCAGGCCTAATCTTCTCTTTCCCCCCATGGCTGTTTTAATGGTCAGTTCCATTTTCCAACCTTGCAAACAGTATGCTTTCCACAGTCCCTCTCATTCTACTTGCAAATCAGCCGGGGTTTTTTTATGAGTTTATCTCTTTCTTACAGTATTTTTATTAAGCATGCTAATCACAACCAGCTCACACAAGCAGCACTAATTTTGAAAGCACATCTTACATACTCTAAAACTGCCAGATAAAATAGAGGATGTCCGGTTAAATTTGCATTTCAGATAAACAATTTTTGTTAGTATTAGTATGCCCCTGACACATGGAACCTACTTATACTACAAATTTATTCATTGTGTATATGAAATTCAAATTTATCTAAGTGTCTTGCATCTTCATTGACTAAACCTGGCAATCCTACAAGAGTCGCAGGTTCATTAGATATGTAACAGCTTCCCAGTTATCACAGAATGTAAGTTCGCCAAGCATTTCATAGGTCAGGATGTAGATTAATAGCTCTGTCTGTGCACACTGTTTTCTGGCAGCAGAGGACATGGACAAAAGTCTAGGCCAAACAGGACAACACATTTAGCTGACACAGAATAAATCACAATCACTCATATTCACACTTCTAGTCATAAAACACATTGCATTAATTTTGTTACTCATCATAAATGCTATCACAGTATACTTGCTATTCTATTGTGTAACTTTTAAACATATACTTTAAATGTCTTTTCATGTCAGTACAATAAATAGATTATCACAACTTATTTAATATTTGTTTTTATTTTATATCTTCTATTGTTTATTTTAAATTCATGGATTCTACTTTAATACTTTCTCTTGTAATCACCTAACCATATACAATTATTTGTGGATTTGAAAGTCTTTAGAAGCATCAGAGTACTAGTGATTTACATTTGTTTAGGGATATCAAATATTAACTTACGTGTTGTAAGTTATAAGTGCAGAGTTATACATTATATAATATTCTCCTTGTACATATAGTTTTCTAAAAGCACGAGCATATTATAATAAATATAGTATATTTAATAGGTGCATATATAATGTGTATCATATAAATTCTACTTATGATTATAAGTAAAATTTAAATTAGCCAGCAGTATAATCATTACAAAGGTTTTTATTTTTTCTTTTTGGTTTTCCTGTTTTCTTTTTTTTATTTTAATTGTTGTTCAAATACAATTTTTTGTTTTTTACTCCCATCCCAGCCCATCCACCCAGACCTCCCCCCTCCATCCCATTTCCATCCCCCCTAGTTTTTGTCCATGTGTCCTTTATACTTGTTCCTGTAAACCCTTTCCCTTTTCCCCTGAAATTCCCTCCCTTCTCTCCTCTGGACACTGTCAGCATGTTCTCTATTTCAGTGTCTTTGGTTATATTTTGCTTGTTTGATTGTTTTGTTGTTTAGGTTTCTATTAAAGGTGAGATCATGTGGTATTTGTCTTTCACCACCTGGCTTATTTCACTCAGCATAATGCTTTCCAGTTCCATCCATGCTGTCACAAAGGGTAGGAGCTCCTTCTTTTTTTCTGCTGCATAGAATTTTATTGTGTAAATGTACCAGAGTATCCATTCATTTACTGATGGGCACCTAGGTTGCTTTCAGCACTTGGCTATTGTAAATTGTGCTGCTATGAACATTGGGGTGCATAGGTTTTCTTGGTGTTTCAGGGTTCTTAGGGTATAATCCTAGCAGTGGAATTGCTGGGTCAAAAGGCAAATTCATTTTTAGTTTTCTGAGAAAATTCCATTCTGTTTTCCATAGTGGTTGTACCAGTCTGCAATCCCACCAACAGTGCACTAGGGTTTCTCCACAACCTCTCCAACACTTGCTGTCTGTTGCTTTGTTTATGATGGCCATTCTGACTGGTGTAAAGTGGTATCTCATTGTGGTTTTGATTTATATCTCTCTGATATCACTAATATCTCTAGTGATATTGAGCATCTTTTCGTGTGTCTCTGGATCCTCTATATGTCCTCCTTGGAGAAGTGTTTGTTCAAGTCCTTTACCCATTTTTTAATTGGGTTGCTTATCTTCTTAGAGTAGAGTCATGTAAGTTTTTTATATATTTTGGAGATTAAACCCTTGTCTGAAGTATCATTGGCAACTATGTTTTCCCATATGGTTGGTTCTCTTTTTATTTTAATACTGTTTTCTTTAGCTATGCAGAAGCTTTTTATTTTGATGAGATCTCATTTGTTTATTCTTTCCTTTATGTCTCTTGCTCTAGGGGAGATATGAGTAAAAGTTGCTGTGTGAAATCTCTGGCATTTTCCTGCCTATGTTCTCCTCTAGGACTTTAAAACTTACCCTAGGAGGCATCTTCTATGTGCATACTGCTGTTATGAATAAATCCTTGCCATTTCAGTGAATATCAGTTCAGTTCCCATGACTCAGCTAAAAAGGATCAGCCTTTAAAAAATAATAATGTGGACCTAATTTTACTCCATATATCTTGCTGAGATTTTTCTATTGAGCTTAATACATCAAGAGAAGGGAATTATTTTCACATTTAAGTTATTCACGTAATTAAATCTGAATTCAGATATATTTAAAGAAGTACCCTAGAGATATTTAAAATGTCAAGATCCAACACCTTCCTCATAGCTTGCTACATTAGAGCTGTTGTACAAATAGAAAGGCCAGTAACACAAGCAGAGCAAGTTTTGAACTGATGTATTGCAGCCCATGAATAGGATACTGGCTACTCTACGCATGGTTTGATACAAGTCAGTTTCATTGTTGCCTATCTTATGAATACTTAGCTTTTCTGGTATTAGCTATTAAATTTACACTTCTCATTTTTGGATTTATTCTATAATATATTAAGAGCACTGCTGGACTTCCGCCAAGATGAAGGCATAGGTGGAAACGCCTGGCTTCCGTGCACAATCAAATCTAAAAACAACTATTTTTAACAATAAACACAACCAAACCACACAGAAAATCAACAATACTGAGTCCCCCCCCCCAAAAAAAACCCCGAAATCCTCAGCTAAACTGGTAAGAGGGGCGAAGCCAGCAGTGGAGCAGGTTGACCAAAAAGATCCCCGACCTGGTGGTGCGCAAGCAGCTGAAGGCGCAGATCGTGGGCTAGCTACGGGCGCACAAGGGAAGAGGCACGGCTGGCTGTCTGTGGTAGGTTGCGCATCTGCGTGCAGATAAACCAGTGAAGAAGTGAGCATTGAGACCACACGGCGAGGGGCAGCAGGCTCGCACAATTCCTATCAGATAAACAGGCCAGGGCAAGTGGTGGGAGGGACGGACTGGGTTAGCGGAGAGGACCGCCATTGCTCCCTCTCTGACCACGCCCCCACACACAGCATCACAAACCAGCGACCTGGGTGGCCCTGCCCTGGTAAACAACTAAGGCTTTGCTCCTCTTACTTAACGGCCCGAACAGACCAAAAATGGCTCAAGAACAACTCAGAGCCCCAGAGCCAATAAATCTAAATGATGAAGAAATAGCTAAACTTTCAGATGCACAGTTCAAAACACTGGTGATCAGGATCCTCACAGAACTGGTTAATTTTAGTCACAAATTAGAGAAACATATGAAAGCTAAACTAATTGAAATGAGTGGTAATGCAAAGGAAACCAATAGTAATGGAAAGGAGATTGGGACTCAAATCAAGGGAGTGGACCAAAAGGAAGAAAAAAATGATCAAACAGAAAAGAATGAAGAAACAAAAATTTAAAAAAATGAGGAGAGGCTTAGAAACCTCCAGGACATCTTTAAACGTTCCAACATTCAAATTATAGGGGTACCAGAAGGAGAAGAGTCACGAGTGGAAACCTTATTTGAACAAATAATAAAAGAGAACTTCCCCAATCTGGCAGAGGAAATAGACTTCCAGGAAATCCAGGAAGCTCAGAGAGTCCCAAAGAAGTTGGACCCAAGAAGAAACACACCAAGGCACATCATCATTACATTAGCCAAGATTCAAATGAAAGAGAAAATCCTAGAAGCAGCAAGAGATAAGGGGATAGTCACCTACAAAGGAGTTCCCATCAGACTGTCAGCTGATTTCTCAAAAGAGACCCTACAGGCAAGAAGGGGCTGGAAAGAGATATTCCAAGTCATGAAAACCAAAGACCTACATCCAAAATTGCTCTATCCAGCAAAGTTTTCATTTAGAATGGAAGGACAGATAAAGTGCCTCTCAGATAAGACCAAATTCAAGGAGTTCATCATCACCAAGCCCCTATTATATGAAATGTTAAAGGGACTTATTTAAGAAAAAGAAGATAAAAAAGATGAACAGTGAAAGGACAGCAAACTCACAGTTATTAAGAACCACACCTAAAACAAAAGCAAACTAAGAGGACAGCTAGATCAGGAGCAGAACCATAGAAATTAAGATCACATGGAGGATTAGCAACAGGGGAGTAGGAGAAGGAGAAGGGAGGAGAAGGTACAGAAAATAAGTAGCATAGACAGCAGATAGAAAATAGGTAGGGGGGAGGTTAAGAATAGTAGGGGAGATACAGAATCTAAAGAATTTGAGACACTTGTTCATGAACTAAAGGGGGAAATGGTGGGGGAGGAGTGTGCAGGGTGGAGGGGAACGGAGGGAGGGAATAGAACAAATGTAATGGCATAATCAATAAAAAAGTTTAAAAAAAAAGAGCACTGCTAAAAAGATCAGAAAAAAATCTCTGATCCTCCAAAGTCATAAAAAGACCAAGAGAACAATGTATTTTTGATATATCAGCTTTCACTTTTACTTCTTTTTTATGAAAAAGGATAAATCCAAAATCCACCCAAACAAAATTAATAGAGTATAGAGCTTTAACCTAAAGTCTCTGAAATATTCTAAGGAACATAGTTTGGCTTTGTGTCTGTCTGTTTTCCCCTTTTCAATTCCACCTAGATAAAATAAAGGCTAGAGACAGTGCAGAAAAAATAAAACTAAAATAAACACATGAACTTGATCTCTTAGGGCTCAAAAATTAATGAGCAGAAATACTTAATTTGTTCAAAGTGATTTATGGACTTTATGAATGCACGATTGCTAAGAATATCCTCAAGAATTTGTTTTAACCTGGGAGCATGATGTAGGATTTTTAGGTGCCTTGACCCCAGAAGAGGTGTCCAGGTGGGGGACATCTGAGTTTATCTTTGCCCCATGCACCTGCTGTAGTAAGTGAATGCCCCAAGAGTGGGAAAGAGAAGCACAGGATGCCAATGGTCAAGGAGGTCTTGATTTCTGATCCTATCATCTTCTCCTCATGGAAAGTTGGAGAAGAACCAGTGAGTTGGGAACTCAACAGAAGACAGATCTAGTATGAGGATGTGTGCCATACCATCAAGCCAACTCTTCAAACACCAGTCCCCTGGAAAACTGGACTGGACCATGCCCTGACATGGAGGCAGACCCAGGGCAGGCTGAGTGGCTTTCTCTGTCTCTCCTTTTAGGCTGGCCCCCATGAGTCTTCTGTACTCATTTAGAAAACAGACTAATGCCCCTCCCACAAGACTGTATCTTAAGAAGAAGTCAGATCATGGCCATAAACCATGACCCAGTGCAAAGTTCTGGCCTTAAAAACTGCCCCAGCCTTGGAGGAGGGGGAGAAGAACAGAGATAAAGTGGGAAACTTGAGTACCTTTAACCAGCAGCTCCTTTATCCACCAGCCTCTTGTGTATTCAATTACTATGAACCACTACTCTAAGGGGCAACCACCCCACTGGGAACTGAGGCTCAGGATTTCTGAACTTTGATTCTTTCTGAAATTACCTTTCCCAGCTGTAGACTTTGTAAATGGTAACTTTGGATTTTATCTTACTATAGGCTCAGGAAGGTCCCATTCCCACTGGGTACAAGATGAGGAAGTAAATAAATAAATATGAAATACAGTAAAAAGTGAGAATGGAAACAGCTTTAAATGTTGCCCTTTTTTATAAAGTAAGACTAAATTTTAATCAGTGTAACAGCAGACAGGTGCATCTCTGCCTGCATGAAGTGGAATCAAATTATATGATTTCCATTTAGCTGGATAATCTTGACCTGGGGAACATTTAGATGTAAGAAAGTGAGAGCACCAATTCCTAATCAAACAGAGAATGAAGACAAATGTATAAAATCTCCTTTATACTTTTAACTGTGCTACAAGAATGATGCTTTAAATGCTCTACTAATTTGGAGTTCTAGCCCAAGATAGAGTCATCAGGGGAAAATAAATATACTGTGTAAACAAAATTAAAGTCAGAAATGCTTCTCAGTGGCAACTTTCTTTCACTGATGGGGATTTTTTTATACTAAATTGAGGGAATGTAGAATATTGAGTTAGAACATTCACTTCATCTGGATAATATGAATTCTTTTGAATGCACTGTGAGTAAGGGCACATGCCCATTTAATGCATGACTAGCTCAGCATTGCCTGTATAAGCTCCACCATTCTGTTCACCCACCCTGTTGCTCTGGCTTATGAACACTCTCCTGGACTGACGTTGATGTGTGCTCCTGAAGATGGCATTAAAAATGAAAGCTCATTAAATTGCGATGAGATTTTCCAATCAATCATTCAGTTTTGATTATTCTTCTCTCAACTTCCTGTCCTCTGGTCTCATCAGAGTTGATGAGAAGCTTTAGTGTCCTCATGTTAGGCTCTTCCAGCTGTGCCCTCAAAATTGTCATCCTCATTACTGCTACACCCATAGCTTTGCCCAACCTCGACAACTGAGGAGGGTATTGATCTGAACCTGGGCTACTTTTTCTTGTGGATGCTAAGTCTGGCCCAGTCACTAGCTGTGTGTCTTTGGGCAAGATAGTTAAAACTTTTTTGCCAAGAACGCGTTTTGACAGTTGCTAAATTTAGCCAAAACTAGATTTGTTTTTAATTTTTTAGATACAGGGTGGGGCAAAGGTAGGTTTACTGTTGTTTATAAAGACAATAATACAACGATTACTTAATAATAATACAAGAATGAACTCTGTGTTTTGCATACTCACAACTATAAACCCACGTGTTCCCCGCCCTTACTGTGAGATAGTGTATCCAAATATAAGCAGTCTCTAAAGGCCAAATACAGTCATTGTAATTGTCCAAGTTTCTTTGATGATTCTTATGCTACTGCATGGAGGACTTTGTGTAAGTTACCTGATCAGCGTTCACAATAGCCAAGCATTTAGGAGTGTTTACGGCACACCTCTAGGAGCAGAAGGCAGTTCTTAGCCTGATGCCAGTAACTGCTGGTGGAGAGGATTAGGAAGTCACTGAACCCTTTTCAGATCTCTCAGTACGTATCACGGATGTCTGTGCTTGCTTGTTCCACATGTATTAAAATCAGTTTTCTGATTTTCCAACAGTTATAAAAACACCCAATAAAAGCGATGTTATATTTTAGAAAATAGGAAAATTTAGTATTGCCTTTTATTATACTGTAAAATTACCATTAAAGATTTTTAAAGTATACTCTAAATCCTAAACCCCTTATGTAATAAATTTAATTTTTGCATATTTTCCCTCTGAGTATATATGTGCACATTGTAATAAAGTGAACCAAAACTTTTGCCTTCTTTTTTCAGTTGCCTTTTACTCCTCCTATTCTTATGTTATCTCAATTTTCGTGTATATACTACCTAATGACTCATTAAGATTTAACCATTTTCTGTTGGATGGATTAAAATTCCAGTTATAGGTATAGAACTTTCCCTAGAATATTTCCATCTTTCCAGTCAGAAGGGACATGACACTTGATTATTTTCATATACACATTAGGAATCTCCATTTCCATCTAATCAACCACAAAAAATATATCATAATATGATTTATTTCTAAAATTCAGCTGGTGGCATTTCTTGCATTGCTTGAAGCCAGCGGTTTTTGCAAACTATTCCCAGCTCCTTTCTCTATAGTGGCTCTAATTTTTGCAGTAGAGGGAAGGGCAGTAGAGGTAGAAGATCCACGTGGTACGAAAGCAATTGGTATTCAGGTATCATCTCTGCCTCATTAAGAAGCTATGGTTTTCTTATAGTCCTGAGCAGATGGAGGGCTCTGTTCCATAATGTTTCTCTCAGATTAATATTCAGTCATTATTAATTCAGGATGTTGGCATTCAGTACAGTGAGAGCACTTTAGTTATTATAGTCTAATGAGGGATGGTATACTGCTACTTTAATAGTTATAGTATACATTACAGAGGTAAAATCCCGGTGGGGCAATATTTTTAATAACTAGTAATGATGGTTCCAAAATTATGCCATTATCCTTAGGAAATAAGGGTCAGAAATTGCTGGATGCTGGCAGCATAAAAAGACCTTGGTCTCTGGCATCCCATTGGTTTGCTCGCATGACCTCCCTGGACTAGAAGCTCCTCCAGCTGAGCACAGAATGTAGCTTCATCTGGGACAGTGCAATCGGCTATGGTGCTTTGCTTAGACTTTTTTTTCTCTGATGGCAAATAGTTGGTCTTTCGTGTGTAATCATATTTTGGAAATAGATTGTTTAATTGTAATCATAAACGATGCTTAATCGGACTTTATGGAGCAACCTAGCAATGTGCTTTTGCAGATATTATCGCCAGTGAGCAGCATTCCTTTCACATGGCTGCCAGAGTGAAAGAAACCTTCAGCTTTGCTTGTTACTCACAGGTTAATAGATAATGAGGCCTAAACAGGGGGAAAGTTTCCAGCAAAATAAAAGTAGAAACCTGAAAACTGCTGAACAACTCTTTGAAGCAAAGTAGCCCTGACGTCTTAATCAGTGAACGATGTTGATAAAGGTCAGCAGTGGGGAGATTTCCATCACCCCACATTCTTAGACGTGCTCGGTGGACCTGGAATAAAGTGCCACACACACATCCGTGCCCAGGACACGCTGGCCAGCAGGCACAGAGCGCTAGTTGTCTTTCCACAGTGTACATGGTCGTTCTCTGAAATGAACAAATCCCAGCGCTGCTTGCTCCCACCCTGTGTGGAAAATTCCTCTCCTGCAAAATTCTTTAACATTGGTTATTCTTGAAAATACTCCTCTTTCTTCCATTGCTGTCCCATTTCCCTGAGAACCTGTTGCCTCCCTTTGGTGTTACCTGTATCAACCAAGGCTTCATCTCCACTTGTGGTCTTGTTGGATCTTTTTTAACTTAATTTTTATTATAGTTTTTCTATTACCGTTTAACCTCCTTGTACCTTCTTCCCCCCAGTAATCACCACACTGTTGTCCATGAGTCCTTTTTCCTTTTTGTTTGATCCCCCCACTGTCACCCTCCCTTTGCCTCAGCTGTCATCCTGCTCTATATCTGTGAGTCTGTCTGTATTTTGCTTGTTAGTGCACTTTGTTCATTAGATTCCACATATAAATAAAACCATATGGTATTTGTCTTTCTCTGACTGGCTTATTTCACTTAGTATAATGTTCTCCAGGTCCATCCATACTGTCACAAAGGGTGAAATTTTCTCTTTTTTACAGCTGAGTAGTATTCCATTGTGTCAATGCCTCATAGTTGTGTTATCCACTCACCTACTGATGGGCACTTGGGCTGATTCATGACACTGAGAAACTGAGATCTGAACCTACATATTCCTTATTCTGAATTCTTTGTTCTTGCAAGGCCTTTATCCATTTATTCCAGGGAATAAACAAAGACAGCCTCTCCCCTGCTCCTTTGTTAGTAATTCATGTTGTACATACTTCTCTGATTGCTTTAAATTTTTTTCTGTTACTACATTATGTTTGTTATATAGATTTTTTAATATAGGTGAATCTACCTATCTTCTTTTTCATTTAAGTCTGATCAATGATTAAAAAGGCCTTCCCCATTTCAAAGTGTTTTTTTGACTATATCATATGTTTGTGGTTTTAATTTTTAATGTGATATTTTCATAGAACTGGAATTTTCTTTAGTGTAAGTACTGAGACCAAGATACAGTTTTAATTTCCAGATAGCTAGGAAGTTGTTTTGCTAACATTTATTTCATAACCCATATTTTCCTGATTTGAAAAGGCATCTCTTTTTGTTTTACTAAATACCTCTATGTATTTAGTCTATTTTTAGGTTCTGCATTATGTTCCATTAGTATTCACTCTTCATGCACTGATTCATGCATTCGTTGACACACCATGCTAATTAGTGTTGCTTTCTGTTAGATTTTTATTGAGGTGTTATTGACATATACATTGTCTAAGTTTAAGGTTTGCAACAGTTGACTCAATGCATGCATATATTGCAATAAGACTATCACTGTAGCATTAGCTAACACCTCTATCATGTAATTATCTTTTCTAGTGGTAAGAACATTTGACATATAGTATCTTAGCAACTTTGAAGTTTAGAATATAGTATTGTTGATTATAATTGCTATTAGGTTTTAAATATCTGGTAGAGTTAGTAAAAGTTTATTACTCTCTTTTTTGGGTGTACCCTACATATCGTTGCATACTTGTTTTACCAAAGAACTTTAAGTTAGCTTAATATGTGCAAAAACTATATTGTTGATACACTGATGGGTGTCTATTCAATACTATGAAAGCTGGCTTCTGGACAATAATGTTTTATTTCAGTCCTGCAGTAGGATAGGCTTTTCCATATTTCTTACACTGTAGCCCTCAGGAGATTTTTTAAGACTTATTCCTCTAAATGCACATGTTTTGTAAAGTCTACATTGAGTTCTTTTGTCTCCTTGTATTATTTTAATATGTGGGATTTTTTATTTCAATACTTTAGGAAATTGGAATTTGCAAAAAATTCACGGACAACCCCATTATCTTCTCCCCTTGCTCTTGCCTTCCTCAAAGGACTATTGAAAGAATTAAAGAGATAATTCCTTTCAATTAGATTGGAGTGCTGTAGAGAGTGATTCCACATGAGTACTAAGGATTAGGATAGTGCTTTGACTAATTAATATTCAGAAAAGAAAACAGATTATAAACTTAGCATAGTAAGTAGGCCTGCGTGTTTCAGGAGCCGACCCTGTGTCTGTGGGATGAAGATGTAGCATTTTCATAAATGATACCGATTAGTACAGTAAGCATAAGCATGCGGCTTGGAGAAAAATTCAAATAATATGTATGAACAAAGAGAGAACACAGACAGGAGATATGCTATGTACTTACCAATAAAATTAAAATTTCAACAGCTTGACATATAGAAATTTATTCATGGTTTGCCACATTCAGTCAGGCTAGCAGAAGTCACTCTGAGCATTGCAGGTATGAAGGGTTTCATGAAAGTGTTAGAAATTGCTGAAGATCTAGAAATCTCAATGAGTCAAGGAAGCTCTCCCTGGAGGCTCAGCCCAAGGCTCTGAAGTGAGTGGTTTTCTCTTTTTCAAAACACAGCCTTCATCTATATTAATACATACTATTTGAATTTTTCTCTAAGCCATGTGCTTAAGCTCCCCACTAGGAAGATGCCTCAGTAAATAGGATTCTTTGGGGATCTCCTCCACCCGCCGCAGTCAGGGCACTGAAGCATATGGTTCCCCGGAGCCCCCAAGAAGCCTCAGGAAATCCATGTCGGCCCAGGAGTCCAGCTGTATCTGAATTTTTTTCTCTGGCAAACTCCAAGCTGGAGCAGCACAGGGAACGGATTCTGGGCACTGTATTTCCTGTCCAGCAACATGAAGGGATGCTTAGAAAGGACAGTGGTGTTACTGAGTTGACAAAACACAAGGATGTAGTAAACACAGAGATCGGAGCAACACCAGGCTGCCAGTTGGGGTGTGGGTCCCTGCACAGAGAGGCTCAGGAGTCCCTGATTCTTCTAGCTTGCACCTTTGCCGTCACCTGATTGGAAGAGAAGAGTGCTGCCTTAAACCGGAAGTGATCTGCATCACTTCCCCTCACTCCCAAAAGGCCGGAACATGTCCACACCCCCACCCAGCCACAAGGAGACTTGGAGCAGTAGGCCCAATGGGAAGTTACTTCCCAGAGACCATTCATTATGACGAAAAAGGGAACAGTGATACTGGCAAATAGTGCTTTGGAAATAAATAGCTAAAATATAAAAGTCTGTACCTTCTTTGATGTTCAATAAAAACCAATCAATCTTGGGATTCGTAGGCAACATGAGCTAACAGTCCTCTGAACACAATTGTGTGATTGACAGTACATTTTCCTTCATCTTTAGGACATTATATTCTATAACTTTACACTGAAGATTGTTCAGGACAAAAGTTCTATCTAAAAATCTCAGATGATTATTGCTTTTTTGTGTTGAACCAATATAACATCATTTGTCTTCTAGTACTTATCCTGTCCATTACCTTCCAAGGAATGGCTTCATTGTTCTGGAATTTTTGGAGTCTGTCCTCATAAAAATTGATGAAAACTGTTTTGGAGTGTTTAATAAAACATACATATTTTGTTAAAATTTGTACAAATATGTATACTTTCTATCATTTGGGGGGCTCTAAAAGGAGTCTTGCATGCACTCTTTGAAACAGTGCATTGCCGATGGGAAAATAAATACTTTTTTGAACAAACCTTTTATCTACTTCAGCTAGCCAGGAGATTTTGAGAAGTCAGCTTAACCTGGGGAAGTGATATAACCTCTATCACCAAAAGAACTTTGCCTGAATAATAAATGCCTTAATGTTTACTTCCTTGCCTTTGGCCTCGGATTTCCAAAGCCAGGTATTTTTTTATCCCTTGCACTTAACAACATGGGCTGCATTTATTTCACTGAATGAAGACAAAAACAGAGAGTGGCTTCCTGTGAGAACTGCTGACACACATTTGACCAAAGGAATCCTAAACATACATTCACATCATCATAATTTAGGTGCATTCTCTTTCTTTCACACTCCCCGAAATTCTTACCAGCTTCACACCATTAACATTATCCAATCACCTATTAAGCAGGTTCTAATTTATTAAGTTTGAAAGTCATATGTATTTTTATAGCATTAAAAAAGCTGTTACAGAGATTCACACTCGGCCTTTTCCCTAAGTGTGGTTACAGTTAAAGGTTAATTAATGTTATTATATGTCTGTGTTTTCATTGAGCTATTACCTAAATAAACTCAACTCTGGGTAGCTGCCTGAACTATTTGTATTCTAGTGACTAACTTCAGTATTTGAGGTCCAAGTACCTTTAACCAAAATTGCAGCACTGGTGTGAGGCTGTAGTTATACTTGTGTAAAAGATTTTTTATGGATCATATATTTCCCCACCATTTTTCCATTCTAAAATAAGCTGGCGCAAAGGGATCATGGTACGGGCAGCACTACCATAAAGTTTCAGATGGAGTATTTAAAAGTTTGTAAAACTGAATGATGGTAAGAACAGCACAAAGATTTACAGTGGTTTTATAATTTAACTTCCACAAAGCAACCTTCCATACATGGATTTTTCAAGCATGTAACTGTGAAATGCAATTGCATATGCCAAATGAAAATGATATAAATAGAATTCCTGAACAGTCATATCGGGCACACTTGTGTGCTTATAAGAAATTGGGAAAATTGGGAAGCTTCACACACTTGGCACTTGGTGTTTCCATGAAGGAAGCTGGGAATGACTAGAAAAGAATTGAAATGAATTATTCAAAATATGTACATGAGGCAATGTTGAGATTTTGTGTGTGTGTGCACGCACTTAGGAACCATGACCTTGATGACATCACTCATGTGGCCTTCCCCTCAGGAATGCTGCCAATTGCTATTGACTGTCCCAGAGGTAATTTCTCAGGATGTGCTGCATTACTAATAGTTATGGGTTAATTGTGTCTCTATACAGTCCACTTTGAAGCCCTTCTCCCCAGTACATTTGGAAACAGGGTGTTTACAGATATAATTAGCTAAGTTATAATGAAATCACACTGATTGGCCCCTAATCCAATATGACCGATGTTCTTATAAAAAGGGGAAATTGGAAGACATACACACACAGGGAGAGCCCCATGTGAACATGAATGCAGAGATGGGTGATGTTTCTACGAGCCAAGGAATGCCAAAGATTGCCATGTAACCACAGATGCTGGGAGGGCGTGGAACAGCTCCTCCCTCACAGGTCTCAGAAGAAACCAGCCCGCCAATATCTCCATTTCACACTTGTGGCCTCCAAAACCATGAGCCAATACATTTGTCTTCTTTAAGCTATTCAGTTGGTGGTCTAGAAAACTAACACAATAGCATTGCTGCAACTAAAGTTTCTTACATTTAAGTAGAAGATTCCACTATAAAATGAGTGTGACTTACGAAGTAAACAAAAACGTACTTGAGCAGGATGTAATGCTGTATGTTTGTTTGTAGTCTGAAATCTACCTCACAAAGCGTTATAGAGCAGCTCATGTATTTTAATTAGGTCCTAAGCTTTCATGAATAAAGAATAAATAAAATTTTATAAATATCTGAAGTGTCTCTGCCTTTGCTTGATAACCTATGGACAAATAAATGATTATGGAAATAAATAATAATATATAAGCCCTGCCTTTTAATCCCTGGAAAGCAAAGCTCTTAGAAGACTAAATTATATAACATGAAAGAAAACATAAATATGATGGTTAAGAGTATTTTATAAGATCTTTGTACCCATTAATAGACAATAAAATGTTTGGCTTTATTCACTAAAGAATGTCTCTTACATATAGGCTGTTCCATGTGAAATGGAGTATCTAGATAAACTGTGAAGAAACACTATCTAAAATGTGTGTTAAATGTTGAACTGCAGAATGGAACCAAACTCAAGCTGTCATTGACTTAAAATAGACTGTTATAGCTATAAATTGTTAAAAGTAAGTCTCACAGTAGCCACAAAGCAAAACCTATAGTAAATAAACAAAAGATAAAGAAGAAAGTTATCTAAGCATACCACTGAAGAAAGTCATTAAACTATAACAAAAGAGACCAAGAGAAGAAGAAATGAACAGAAGAACTACAAAGGAGCCAGAAAACAATGAACAAAATGACAATAAGCACATACCCACTGGTAATTACTTTAAATGTGAATGGGTTATATTCTCCAAAAGGAGACAGGTGGTTGAAGGGATGCAAAAACAAGTCACATGTGCATGCTGCCTACAGGAGACATACTTTAGCTGTAACAGCACATGCCAACTGAAAGTGAAGGGGTGGAAAAAGATATCCCATGCAAGTGGAAACCAAAAGAAACCTAAAGTAACTATTCTTACATCAGACAAAATAATTTGTCTGATGTAAGTATAGCATGGTGCAAAAACTATAATCAGATACTGAGAAGGGTGTTGGATAATAATAGAAGGTTCAATTCAAATAGAGGATATAACATCTGTAAATGTTTATGTACCCAAGGTAGGAGCAAATAAATATAAAAAGCAAATATTATATAGGGTTAATGTTATTTAAAGAGAAATATGCAGCAAACCAATAGTAGAGGACCTCATAACACACTTATATCAATGGATAGATCATTTAGACAGAAAATCAATAGGGAAACATTGGCCTTAAATTACATGTCAGATCAGATACACTTAACAGATAATTCAAACATTCCATACAAAAGCAGCAGAACACACCATCTTTTCAAGTGCATATGGAACATTTCATGCTAGATCACATGTTGGGCCACAAAATAAGTCTTAATAAATTTAAGAGGAATGAAATCATATCAAGCATCTTTTCTAATAATTATGTTATGAAACCAGAAATTAACTGCACAAAGAAAATTAGAAAATTCACAGATAAATAACCAATGGATCAAAGACAAAAATCAAAAGATAAAAAAATACCTTGATACAAATACAAATTGAAATATATGATACCAAAATTTATGGGATGCAGCAAAAGTAGTTGTAAGAGGGGAGTTCATACCTCGAGGAACAAGAAAAGTCTTAACTAAACAATCTAACTGTGCACTTCAAGGAAACAGAAGAACAAAGCCCAAAGTTAGTAGAAAAAAGGAAATAACAAAGATTAGAGAAGAAATCAAGGAACTGAAGACTAAATAAGCAATAGAAAAATTAATGAAAATAAGAACGAATTCTTTGAAAAGATGAAATTGACAAACTTTTACCTAGAAAAAAGAGCACTAAAAAAAATCAACAAAGAAAGAGGAGATGTTACAACTGATCGCACAGGTACAAAAAGGATCATACGATACTACTATGAACAGTTATATGCCAACAAATTGGACAACTGAAAAGAAATGAATGAATTCCCAAAACATTCACCCTCCTAAGACCGAAACATAATGGCATATAAAATCTAAATGGAGAAACTGAGTCAGTAATCAAAACTTCCCAACAAATAAAAATCCAGAATCAGACCACTTCATTGGTAAGTTCTATCAAACATTCAAAGAAGAATTAATACCAATCCTTCTCAAACTCTTCCAAAAAATAAAAGATGGGAACCTCTTTCAAATACCTTTTATGAGGCCAGATTATCCTCACCAAAACCAGGCAAGGATACCACAAAAAATATTACAGGCCAATTTCCCTGATGGACACAGATGCAGAAAACCTCAAGAAAATATTAACAAACTGAATTCAACTACCAGTTTCGCCCTCTGCAGGCCGAGGGCGAAAGGAGTTGGAGGAGGAAGGCAATGAAGAGTTCCATTCTCACCCCCTCAAGTTCACCTGTCCCTGATGACAACATCCACACAGTGGCTGCACATGTCTTTCCAGGAGGGATAATATGTGGACTGGGGACTGCAGGAGGTGACACAGGAAGATGTCATGGATTCAGCCAGAGTTTTGCTCTTGTACATTAAACTGAGTCAGAAGCCACTCTTCTGCACTGACCAGTATGGCTGAGTGGGTTGAGTGTCATCCCAAAATCTGAAAGGTCGCCAGTTCAACTCCTGGTCAGGGTACATGCCTGGGTTGCAGGCGAGGTCTCTAGTTGGGAGCATCTGATCCATGTTTCTCTTGCGCATTGATGTTCCTCTCCTTCTCTTTCTCCCTCCCTTCCCTTCTCTCTAAACATAAATAAATATACAAATTTTTTTTAAAATAAAGTAAAAAGTAGTCACTCTCCTTCTGTGTCCATCATGTTAAGCTGTCTTGGAGAGATTTAAATAAATCTTTACTGAAAGAGACTGTTCTAAAGAGTTTTGGAATTTCATGGAGTTTCATGGAGTTTTTTTTGGGGGGTGGCCCCTATAGGCAAAAATCAAGTTTTATTAGTGAATCATTGCAGGCTTTTAATTTTCTGTGAATCCTCCAAGTGAAATAATGGAAAATGAAATGACAGACCTTGGGAATTTAGTCTGTGTTGCTATTAAGTCATCTTATGCTATTGCTTTTGGGAGGTCCCAAAAGCCCTTTTTCTGTGTTTTTGGTAGGTCCCTTTCTCAGAATCATACTGTGTATTTCTTTAAAATTATTGTCTATGTTGCTAGTGCTTGGGAAATATTAAATACAAGTAAATGCTGTCTTATTCCCCGTGGCTAACTTTTCTTTTGTTGCAATAGTCTGGTTTGGTAACCAACAAAAAGGAGATGTGCCCTCTTGAGAACAAAAAATAGTCACCCAAACTTTTCCTTTTGCCAATGTCAAGGTTTAGGTGGAAGGAAAGGAAGCAGCCACAGTGGCTGTAAGATGTTTCCCTACTTCCACAAAGCTATGTTTGCATGTCTGTGGCCCTGGCTCAGAAACTGGAGGACAGGTGCCACTCCAGAAAGTATGTTCCATTTGTTTGTATGATGGCAGTTTGCCTTTTGCTTAATTTGGAAATGCTGCATGGCCCAGTGGTTCCTAGGGAACACTAAATGCAGAGGGCTGTGAAGCAGGAGTCACCCCCTAATTCATCACTGATTGTCACTCCCATCACTTTCTAGCACTCAGCATCTGCTCAGGAGCTTATGGGTCCCAATAGCCCCCAGAGCTTCCTCAGTGGTAGCGCAGTGGGCCCACGTCTTCACTAACCACTAACCAGACCTTCAGTAACCACTAACCAGAGCTTCACTAACCACTGGGCATTTTCTTCCTTAGCAGGTGCTGCCTGCACTACTGTCAGCCCGACAACTCAGAGAGAGCGGGGAAAAGACCATGAGAATTCCAAGAAACATAATTGCTTGATGACTCTCCTAAGACTCGTAACTTCACAACTTCTGTTGACAGCATCAGTGGGGAGTTCATTTGTATCTGATACTCAAGTCCATGCTTTTCAGGCTAATTTGCAGAGGGTTTAATAATGAGAGGTTTTGTACCCACTTGAAAAAATAATTCACACATGATGAAAATATTAAAAACATCTAAATAATCAGTCTGTGAACTGCCACTCACGATGATTAAAAATTGTGAAAAGTAACAACAAAAACTTCAAGAGTTCAGTTAAAGCCCCACTTTCTATCATTAAAATTAATTAATTCACAGCCTGGCTTTGTATCCTTTAAAGTAAGGAAAGCATTGTATGTGTTTATTTTTAATCTACATAACTGACTTAACTTTCACACTCCATATTTATTTACCACTGCATTTTATATGTGTTTTTATATCTTTTGCACGGTTTTCTCTGTGTAAATCTACTATGTGTTCTTCTAAATGCTGCAACACTGTATCATCTGATACATATGTCACAGTTTCTTCTTTATTCCTCTAAAGATAGACACAGAGGTCAGTTTAACTCCTTGTTTTACAAGCATAAGTAATGCTTCAAAGACTATCTGAATGCACCTCCTCATGGCCATGAATATTATAACAATACTGGCCTTAGTGTATGCACATACGTAATTTTACTAAATACTGCCGACCTGATTTTCATAATACCTGAAATAGTGGCATGACAATTCTAGCAACTGTGTTTAAGGTTCGAGGTCCCACATTCTCACAATCACTTGACCGATGTTAATTCTTGCCAGTGTCCAGGTATAGAGTAGATTCTCGGTTGTTTTAAATCATACTCCCCAATGCTGGCATTGTTGAGAATCTCTACCTAGACTTATTAGTAATTTCCATGGAAATTCTTTTTTGTGAATTGTCTACTAACAGATTTTGCCCTATTTTTTCTCCCAGAGTTTGTATATCTTCCATATTAATTCATTATCAGCTTAGTTATTATTAAATACCTGTGACAATGATATAATATTGGTAACACATCTGTTACCTTTGTTCATACTATTCTTTATTTCAAAGAATTTTTAATTTTAGCATAGACAAATCTATCAACTCTTTTGCATATTAACTAACCCTACAGTATATATGTAAAAAAGCAAGATCAAAAATAGCCAACATAACACTAAAGAACAAGTACAATATTGAAGAATAGGTGGAGGACTGACTTTAAGACTTACTATAAGGACACAATAATCAAGACAGACAAATGAAGCAAAATAATATTGGCAAGACAGTAGACAAGCAGATCAATGGAACAGAATAGAGAGCTCAGAAATAGACCCATACAAATAGGGTCAGCTGACCTTTGGAAAATGGGCAATGGTAATAAATGGAGAAAGGATAGACTTTTCAACAAATTGCACTGGGATGACTGGACAGTTAAGAAAAAAAAGCTAGGCACAGATATTACACCTCTTACAACAATTACCTCAAAATAAACCATAGACCTATATATAAAGCATAAAACTCCTTTTTAATTTTTTTACTGTCATTCAAGTACAGTTGTCTCCATTTCCCACCTCTACTCCCCTCCACCACAGCCATCCCCACCCCACTCTTGGTTTTGTCCATGAGTCCCTTGTAATTGCTCCTGAAAACCCTTCCCACTTTTCCCTCCATTATCCCCTCCCACCTCCCCTCTGGTTACTGTCAATTTGTTCTTTATTTCAATGTCTCTGGTTGTATTTGGCGTGCTTGTTTGTTTTGTTGATTAAGTTCCAATTATAAGTGAGATCATAAGGTATAACACAGAAGAAAATCTAAGTGGCCTTGGGTTTGGTAATGAATTTTAGATATAACAAGAGGAGTACGATCCATGAAAGAAATAATTGCTGAATGAATCCTTATTAAAAATTTTAAATTGCGCTATGTGAAAAACAGTGTTAAGATATTGAAAAAGAAGCCACAGACTGGGAGAAAATATTTGCAAAGAGTAAAGCTGCAAGATACTAATCACAGGAGAAAATATGGGAAGGGGGGAGCATCAGGAGCATGTGTGGCAGCTCTCTGTACTTGACCCTGAACCAACGCTCCCTGCAAACCTAAGACTTCTCTACAAAATGAAGTCTGTTCATTTCAAAACAAGATTCTCTACTACAATTTCACAAACTTTAGTAAGTATAAAATATGAAAAAGATGTGGTAAATAAAACTATTATCACAACAGTTTCTGGAAATGATTTATTCAAATTTATTATGAGTGGAACAATTCCCACCCTGGAGTTTTAAAAAGATCCAGAAATACGTTTCTAGAAGCGGAAGCTCTGCCTGGGGCTCTGTGTTTACAGCAGCACAGAGAAAACAGTGGCTCAGGGGTGCGTGTGGCCTATGGTCTGTTTTTGTATAATCGGCAAATAATTTTTTTCACATTTTAATGGTTTTTAAAACTCTAAAGGCAAAAATATTTTAAGATACATGAAATTTTTATGAATTTCAAGGCTCATCAATATGATTACATTGAAACACAATTAAGTGTCTCCATAATATCCCTAGTTTTTCTTTTTGTGCCCACAAAATCTACAATATTCGTTACCTGGACCATCACAGAAAAGTCTGCTGGCCCTATTTTAGGGAATCCACAACATTATAAAAACAAAAACTTCTTAAGATAAAACTTTCACTCAAGGGCTCATATTCATCACTGATTCAGCAAGACCAAAACTCTAACCATCTGTTTTTAGAGCTGGTATCAGGCCCCAGGGAAGCGCTTGTCCCCATGTTTTGTGTATTTCCTTCCAACACGAGGACCTTTGTCTGAGGGCTGTGCTGTCGGCAGGGCTAGAGACGGAGTGCGGTGTAGGCCCGAAGAGTAGCAACAGATGCACAGAAACAAGGTCATGAACATGCTGAATTCTTCCTCGTGTGGGCCCCAAACACAAGATACACTTATAACACAGAGCATCACCCAAGTAGCGTGTATTATATCCTTGTTTTCTTTTCTTTGGATCCAAATGTGAGGCTCTAAAATGCTCATCAAGCAACAAAAAAATTGTAGTTTACATACAATGTCTGAGGATTATTTTGTAATACTTAAAAAAAAAAAAGACACTTACATGTCTATAGTCTAAAACATTCTTAAATTTGCATAGTCTGCATACTCTTTATTTAGTCTAAATAACATGCTTGAAGTACAAGGGGGATGCTTTACCAGCACACGTGGGCAACCACAACTGGAGAAAGCTTCATCAGGCCTGCACATGGAGTTAAATATCAATCAAACCTAAAAATGTGCTTACCTGAATAGAAATGTACCCAAAAATGCAATTATTTCATTGCTATTCATCATAGCAAAAATTAGAAACATTTAAAAGGGTCTTACATAAGTGACTGATTAAGAAAAGTTTTGTATATTTAAAGGTGAAACCTAGCACCAGGCAGCTGGTGGGTCCCCCTACGTTAAACGAGCACTAATGACCGCGCGTGCTTCCACTGTACGGAGGTGGCGAGGGTCTGCACTGCTGCTGGCCAGAGACTGCAACCTTTTCTGCATTATTTAGAATTTCTTGCCACGAACACATATTTTTAAAGTATATTTCGGCTCTGGGAAGAAAGAGGTTTATGTGAGCTTGGATATATCAGTAAATAAATCTGAAATACTGGGTTAGAATGAGAAAGCCATCTTGTACTAAAAATGGCCCATTTTCTCCCCTGAGCTGTGCTCTAGCCTAATTTTCTGTCTGCATTTTATTTCTGAATTGCACAAAAGATTTGTGGAATACCATTAGCTATGGTGGAGAAATTACTTCCATGCTAAACTCTTGTTCTTGCCCACTTCTAACTTCTTGAAAAAAAAAAACCTTTCATCTAGAACTTCTCTAGCTGTTTGGCTTAAGCCAAAGATAACTTTTATTTGAAAAGCTTAGAGGAAAAAAAATCTGTTAGCTCCTCTTAGTTGTTTATGCGTAAATCAAAGGGGTTTTGGATTGCATTAAAAGAAAATAAATAGCACTGATGTTTTTTAATGGATAACCTAGAAGGATTTGTACTGAATACCCATTAATTTGTCATGGTTGCAGGTAAGCAAAGTAGAATGGCAGTAACTGAAGCATTACTGTCCTCGTGGATGCTCTGTACATATGTAACCATGGCGGAAGTCTTCTCTTATGCAAATACCACTCTCTAGTGCTTGTTTGTTTTGAATTACAGCAGCTGTGCAAAATGGCACTTCCCCTATTTCACATCATGTTCCTGTGACTCTGGAGAAAAAGGAAGCTGTGGATGTAGAGACCTGCATGGACGTTGCCCACATATTTTCACACCTTGTAAAATCTAGAGAAGCTGCACTCTCTGCTTGTGCCCTGCGGTCACACTGAGATCTCCACTTACCCTCGGTCTGGTCATCTGCTTTCTGGACTCGAACATAAGTCACCTGTGCACTCCCCCAGAGAGACAGAATGTGTGCCCTGGCATGCACAGGACATGAATGCCACGTAGGGGTTCTCCCTACATGGAGGCAGCAGGGACTGAGACCAGCAGATTGCTCCAGGCAATAAAACAAGCATGCATTTGATATGCCCACCCATTGCTCCCCGTAAGTCCCAACCAGGAGTTAGGCTCTGCAGAGATGAAGGCAAGGAGATGTCCCTGACCCCCAGAACTGGGCCATGCCCCCTTCGTCCACTCACGAGGGCTGACTTGGGAGGAGAAGGAGTGAAGGAGCAGAGCAGACTTCCTCCCACGTCATGTCCCTGGAACCACCAACCATGGTAGAAAGAGAAACTTTGGGCTCGGCTCAAGATGGAGTTTTAAACCACATAGAATTTGAAAAACCTGGTAGGTGTAGTTGAGATGACATTAAAGGAACTGCTTCAAAACAGTGAAGGAAGTTTGATGCAGCACAACCAGTGGCAGCAACCAAGACAAACAAGCCGCACCCGGGCCGGCCCCTGCCTCGTTCAGAGTCTTCACTCGGGGTGTCCATACCCCACGGCGTATGAGTTAGGGTCAAGAATATGGGCCGATAGTCAATCAAAATTGTTGTTATCATTGGATTATCATTTCTCAATTTATTCACTGAGGTGGTTTACTTAGAGAGTATAGCCCCCAGGGTGTTTTACTCTATATTATATTAGCCTTTGAAAGTGTACTGCTGAGAAACACGGCTTCTCCACACTGTTTCCTTTTCTATGGCTGCCACAGAAGTGGGGATCAAACTCATCCGCACACACATACACAAGAACAAAGGTGTATGCATCCACATGAAACACACATCCACAGGTGTGGAAGGGATGAAGGCAGGGGAGACCGGTGACCAGGTGTCCCTGTTAGACAGGTCTCTGGGATTAGTGTGGGGCTGGATGGACACCAGCTAGGAGAAGGTGCAGTGTGTCAGGAAAAAAGCTGAAGGGGTGCCAGTGTAGGTGGAGAGAGGGAACTAATGGAGAAAATAGTCAGGAGGCATCAGAAGCACCTCTTCACACTAACTCCACGTGGAGACGGAGGGAGGTTGGTGGGAAGGTTCTGGGTTTTGACTGAAGCAGGTGGAGAGATGGTGACTCAGTCCAAGGCTGTACATTTGTGGTCATTTCACTATGTTACCATGTCCTGTGCTCACCGAGTGCCTGGGTGGACCTGTTCCCTGGGTGGTTGGATGTAGTGGGCAGAGCCCAGGGGAGAGGTCCGGGCTGAGACCCCCAGGGTGTGGGTGGGCTGAGCTGTAGCAGGGGATGTGGGGGGCCAGGGACACAGTTGGGTGTCAGGGTGGGAAACCGTGAGCACCTGTTGAGGCTGGGGGAGCTGTTTTTTCTCCATCTTCTAGGGCCTTGTTATTTTATAGTCAGAGGCCACAGCCAGAATGTTTCAGAGAGATAGGTAAAGATTTCCAAGCAGCCAGACTTTCCTCAGAAGTTTAGGTCATTATCCTCATTGTTTTTAGATGGGGAGAAAATAAGGGTAGGTGGGTACATTAGTTTTAAGAAATGCTTTTGAACAAAAAACATTGAACTTCTGAAGTGAAAAGGAGGTTATGCTACTTTTATATTGGTTAATTACAAAATAGTATTTGGGTAAGTGACTTTTTTAAATAACTTGTTTTAAACCTTTGAGCAAGTGCTAAAAAAATCAGAACTAATGAAAGGTAAGACTGAAAAATAAAACAAACAAAAATGCTGAAGCCTCACATAAAACCAGCGAGGGCAGCATTTGTAGGCTTGCCCAGTCTGAGTACAAGACGGGTGTGTGCACAGGGCGCTTCCCTGCAGACACAGGTCCTGCCCCTCCCCTCTCCCGTGGCCTGCCCCTCTGCCATCCCAAGCACAGGAGGAAGCAGAGAAAAGGAAGCAGAGCTCTGCATACCTCCAGGTGGGCCTTCCTACAGGGGCAAAGTGCTTCCTGGGGAACCATGAGCTCCCTCGGGGTGTGGCTGCCCCATCCCAGAGCCTTGTGCTGGTGCGTCCACAGGGAGGGCTCCCAGGTGGCCAGACCTCAGACTGCCCGCCCTGACCAAGCCTCCAGGTGATCCCTGTGCTCCAGGCTCTTGCCCGCACCACCCGCCCGGCAACCCCTCCCTTCCTCACCCCAACTCATTTTTATCCTCCCTTTAATTGCCTTATGGTTAATCTCAGCTTATGCTGTTACTCAGCATGTGTTCCGTTCCAGTGGTGTCCTGCTGTCTGCTTTGGAAGTTAGAGGGCTTTGTGTGAATCTGCAATGTGATAGCTCTTTTGAGTGTTACCCAACCCAGGTCATCTAACCCTGGCCCACCCTCTGGCCCCATCTGCCAGCCCCCAGACACTCCTGGGTCCTCTTCCTACTTCACCAAGGTAGCCCCACAGTAAGTCCCTGCCCAGGCGGCCTGGACTTCCTTCCTGCACTTCAATAAGTATCCCTGCATATAATGAAATAAGACCACAGAAATAAGCTGGGAGGATAAAATAGAAAGAGATGCCTCTGGGTGAATAATTATGGAAAATATAATGAGTGTCAGTGCAAGGAAAAGGTAAAAGAAAAACCAGGAAATAGAGGCACCAGGAAGGAAACAAATCAGCTTCAGGCCTCCCAGCCCTGGAGCCAAAGTGGACAGCCTTCTGCCTGTGCACTTGTTGCAGATGGAGCCTGGGCTCCAGAGGCCACGAACCTGGTGGCTCAGGACCCACTGGTCTGTGGAGCCTACAGAAGGGACCAGAACAAAGGTGGAGACCTGCGTTAGGTTCTGGGGCAGTGGAGACAATTCTAAGAGGGAGCGCCTTGACTCTGATGATTTTCAGGGCCTTGCACAGGCAGGGATCCTGGAACCACAAGATCAGTTACGGTCTCTGTGCTCAGGGCAGAAGGAGCGGGTGGACTTTTCCATGGGGCTTCCCTGAGCTCTATTCTGTTAAGGTCCTGGAGTGTGAGAACACCTGGAGGTGCTGGTGGAGGTGCTAAGTCTGTCCGTGTGTCTGTCTCCAGGCAGGGCCTGCGGGCAGGTGGGCCCACATTGGGTGGGGATGGAGAGTCTTCACCTAGGGCAACATGACAAATGATGCTCACCACCTGTGCATGGGTTTGGCAGAGCAGCAGTGCGGTCCTGTTCAACCGGTGCCTGGACAAAGATACTGCCAGCTTCTCTTTGAAGCTGAGGATGTTGGCACCACCTCAGGTGCCTGGGCTGGTGATCTGAGCAAACCCAAGTGGGAGATGCTCTGTGAGAGCTTATCAAGGGACCACCACCTCTGCTCTTGAGGTGAGAGAAGCACCTCAAAGAGTGTCCCACAGTACAAGGAAGGCTGTTACCGACTGTTCTTTATAACCAGATTATGTAAATTCGTTAAGTAGACCCAGGGACAATCATCCCGTGAAGAGCTGCTTCCTTTTCCAAGGGAAAGTCAGCCTCAGCACCTGGACGACAGAACAGGATCAAGACTGCCTCCACCACTCCAGTGTTGCAGCCTTTGTCTCGTTACCATGGCAACTCACTCCACAAATGGGTTGCCAAACACAGGATAACAAAAAAATAGGAGACTGCCTTTATCTAGCAAAATTGAAAACGTATCCTCAAAAGTTCAAAGTAAATAATAATCACTATCCAAGAGAATGAAGACTGTCTTTGGAACACTGAGCTCAGTGATGAAACAGATTTGAGAATTCCTTCAATTGTTAAAGCCTTCGCAAATTAATAATGAAGATTTAGTTTCTTGAAAATTGTACAATCAAATGCGAACATAAAGCAAATGTAACCTGTTCAAGAAATATTTTAGGGGATTTGTGGTATATTTATGTTTATTTTGCTTACCCAAGTAATACACAAAGTAACACTATTTCTAAAACAGAACCCAGCTAAAGCGGAGACAGAATCCCTCCGTCACTATCCCCATCATCTTTTCCCCCAAGGAGCCACTCTCAGCGGTTGGTGTGTATCTTTCCACACTTATATATACTGTGTATATAGAGGAAGATAAATTTCTTATATGCATCTACTTGTAAATCCCCTTATTTACCCCTAACTTAACAAAATGACTTCGCAGGCTTTTCATAGCCACGCATTCATCTGTATCTCATTCCCTTTAATGTCTGCCTGGTATAACATAACATGAATGTACTCAAAATTTTAGCCATTCCCCGACTGCTGGACAGTCAGTTTGTTTCCAATTTGTGGTTAGTACAAACGAGGTTGCAGAGACTTCTTGTGCCTGTGCCATGATGCACACTGTCTTCTCACTCAGCGTGATGGAGGCTTGGAAGTGCAAGCGCCGATCATAGCACATGGGCACTTCACCGCTGACCGGCACTGACAATTTATTCGTTAAATGGCCTAACTAAAGCTATTTAAATATGAAAGGGCTCACTTCTGCACTGTTTTGTTTTCATATCATCAAACTGTTTGTTTTTATTAATGTGATAGGCAAATGTAATACGGTATATAAATCACATATATAATCTATTTTATAATTTGCTTCTTCATTACTATAATCAAGAATTATATAGCCTAGTAATCCTTGATTACTATAATCAAGGGTCATAGTAATCCTGGATTACTACAAGATGAGGTGCTGTTTCAAAGGTGTATAAGCATTTCAATTTCTTTTGTCAGTAAGCTTATGTATATTTTGTGCAGTTTTCTCTGTGGTCACTTGTCTATTTGCGTTAAATCTAAGGGGTTCCTCGTACATGACTGATAGTCCTTCGTGGTGGCACATGCTGTGCATGTCCAGCAGACCAATCCTGATCATTGTCTTTACATCTTTGGGGTTATTGCTTTGAATTCTGAATGTTGAGTATTATTATATTCCAACTGAATTATAGATTTCTCCTCGTACATCACACATTTTTTTGTTTTTATACTTAGAAACTATATTAATAGGGATTGAATACAGTAAGTGTGTTCTTTGTGGACGATAATTTCCATCTCTATTTGTCCCACTGAATGATCTTCACTGCAATTCTGATTTCATACCTGCCAGACTTTCTTTTTATTAACCCTTTCTTGATTGATCTTTTACCATGCATTTATTTTTTTACTTTTAAATAGTGTAACTACTAACAATATAGTGTCTGGAGGTAACTCTTCTGTCAGTAATTGTGCTTTGCTCACCAGATCATTTTGAGGACTAAATGAGGTAATGTGGTACAAAAAATCGGTCTACTTCTAACACACTCAGCATTTAGTATGGCATAGTTTTGTTTGTGCCATGTGTTCTTGTAAATGGCTTTTAGCTGAATTTTTATTTTGTCCCAAACTGGAATAAATGTATCCCACTGAAACTTATTGTGAAAACTAATATATAGACTTTTCTATTCTTCTATTTGACTCACTTAAATGTTTAGCAAGACAAAAAAAATTCAAGCATGCCTTTTATTTAACAACAGTGATGAAACCCTGTTTCATCAGTGAGGTGGCCCCAGTGAGCTCCTTGGACTTAAACAGGATAAATGTCTCTTGCTCATCTTCCTCTATTTCTTCTCGCTTCTCATGTTTACAAAATCATCTGGAATTTTAATTCTGCTACTAATTTTTTTACATTGTGCTTTGACATTCTTAGGAATTGTTTGTTATCAATTGAGAGATTCAGTTTCTTTATTACCTGAAGAGTTCAGGCCTGTCGAACCGACAGCTGTCTTGTTACTTGTTTATAGACTTGTCACGGCGCAGTGTGCTTCAGAGACCACGCTTCGATAATAAAGACCTCAGAGAGTCCCTTTTTATTGAAGCTGGAGTTCAGAAGACATTTATACACAATTCAACATCTTTTCAAAAAGTGGCATCATTAATAATGGCTATTCCTGCCTCCCTCCCAAGGTAAGTAGAAATCTAGAAATTTTTTAAAAATCAGTTACAGGAGAGGAAAGTAAACAAGTCGATCCAGGCAGAAAATACATCTTGCTGGTGCTGCTGACTTTTCCTGGGCAGTTTTGAAATCACATCTTTATTTGGACTCTGGAGGAGGTTTCTGCAGAGTTGGGTCTCAGTGCAGCAGGAAGCACTTCTGCACGGGGACGGCACCGTGCAGAAGTCGGTGATTCCCGCCAGGTGGCTGCTCCATGCGGGGCTTCAGCACAAAGCATCGTTTCTCTTCCCGTTCCCCACTCTGGCATGTGAGGAAGTTCATCTAGCTCAGTGTGGTCTCATAGAAGCATAATGTGAGTAACATTTAAAATTTTCTAGTTGCCAGCATTAAAGTAATTAAAAGCAAAGGGGTGAAATTAAGTTTAATAATATATTTTATTCAATTCACTGTAGTCAGGATGTTATCATTTTGTCATGTACTCAATATACAAGTAATGATTAAACATATATTTTATATTCTTTTGTTTATACAAAGTATTCAAAATCTGGTGAGTCCCATTCACACCTGTGTCTTTAACTACTGTCTCTAACTATACTGTTAACTACTGTGTATACCCAGATAACTAACACATGTGGATCAAGCCTGGCTCCTTCCAGGGAACACCAAATTGTAAACCTCACTGCCTTCTGAGTGTCTGCACTTATAGGTCTCATGAGCTCCTCATAATCGACATGTTCCAAACAGAACCTGATCCCCCCAATACACACACACACACATACACACACACACACACACACACACACAGAAATGGTTTCTAAAATTTTCCCCTATGTCGATGAAAGGCAGTTCCCGGCTTCCCAACCAAAAACCCTGAAATAATCTTTGATTCTCCTCTTTCACACTGACATGCAAATCCTTCCGGCTTTAACTTATGAACACACACCAGATGCCCACCACCAGAGCCTGTCCCAGACCCCTCTCTTCCCTCTGGAAAAGAATAGTAACATGCAAACTGCTCTCCTACCGTGCCTGCCCCACCATGCTGTTCTCAGCCAGCAGGGGAGTGACCCTTTGAAGGAGCAAGTCAGAGCAGGACACCTCTTCCCAGTACCCTCTATGGCTCCATACCACTCAAAGTGAAAATCAGAGTCATCACAAAGACCTCCTCCACTGCCCTGCACAATCTAGCCTCCTGCTTCCTCTCTGATCTCATCTACCTCTCCTTCCCCTAGGTATGCTCTGCCCCAGACAACCTGGCCTCTTTGCTGTTGTCAAAAATGACAAGCATGCTGCATCCTCAGGGCCTTTGCTCTCTCTACATCCACTGCCAGGACATAGATAAGTAAGTAGATTTCTCTATGATTTGATGCCTCATTTTCTTCAAGGGCTCAATGGCCACTCTTTGAGTGAGTTTTCTCCATAACATATCAAACAGCAACTCCTGCATCCCCATTCTTCCTGCCACCCTATACTACTTTATTTCTTTCCATTACATGTCTTTGAAATACTAATATTAGGGATATTATATTATTATTTTATGTTAATTATAAGAAAATATAATGTTTATGTATTAGTCTCTCCCAAAAAGAATTTGTTTTTCTCCAGTAGAATTCAGCCTCCAAGATGAATTTTAGTCTGTTTTGTTTGTTGTTGAATTTCCAGTGCAGAACACAGTGTCTGGTATGCAGAAAACACTTGGCTAACTTGTTTAATTAATTAATCTGTCAATTAGTAATGCATTGTCATCCATCTATACTTAATCACTCTATGACTAGATAGATATTCACTACCTTCTTAAAGAGTTTGTTCCACCCTTGGATAATTCTGTTGTAAAATTATTGCATTAAATCCATCATATTTACATTTGACCAGTTATTTACAGGTCCACCTAGTTCATCTGTACCAAATAGCTCTAGTTCCTCTTCCTTCTGATCATCAGTGACAACTCTGGATACTCTCTCCACTAAGGTAGCAATAAGAAATTCTGAAGAGAGGACACACAAAAAGAAGCAACTTGAGCAACATAGTACAAAGGATGTGGCATAGTTTCTCTTACTTGGCATCTCATCCACTTCCTGATCAGTAACAATTGTCTGTTGTTGATCAGGAGGGCACATTAATGTTCTCAAAATACATTTTTAGTTCATAGTCCTTGATCAGGAGGGCACCTAGTTCAAACACTCTCTTAGTTCACTGCAGGTTTCTTTGGGATATCATCTAAAGCAATCCTACTACCCAGTTACTATGCATTGGAGGTAAATCTGAAGGCAACATCTGAAAATGAAGCTTCCATTATATATGAGTGTAGCAGTGAAAGAAAAAAGTAATAACAAATAAGGACAGAAGACTTTGAAGCTTCAGGTCTTTATAAAAATTTACAAAGCCATGTAGAGTCTTAAGAGGTAGCATGAGATATGAGATTTGTAATGAAAGCATGGATTGTAGAACTATTTCTCAGGATTTAAATTCTAGCCTTGTTTCCCAATGATCCTGTTAGACTTCTGAATTATTTTGAACCAGTAAATTTTGTATGTATCTACCATTTTACCCCCTTTTTAAAGGTAGAGTCTGTAGCAGCTGCCCAGTGCTTGTCCTACCTTTGCACGTTGGTTGCATGGTGGGATGGAAGGAGAAATAAGATAATTCCTCTCTAATTCACAGATCTGTAGACAAACAGATATTCCAGGGCTGTACTCCAGGTATCACACCTAAAGAGTCTCATCCACTCCTGAACTAAGATTTAGATGGTAAGTTCTCAGATTTTCAGCTGATGCTATGTTTAGTTGAGAACTAAGGGGCCTTGGACAGGGTGAGTGCATTTTGCATATGGAGAAGCATGGATCATTTGGGTGCAAAGGGTATAAAATAGCATTTAGCTCCAAAGTGGCCTCCAGTGATCATCACTTTCTGGGACTTATGTCTTGTATTGTCCCCTTACACATGGAATCAAGCAGCCTTGTGGCAAGTCCCAAGTGTAGAGCAACTGAAGCTTCCCGTCAATATCAACTCACCAGCCATGTGAGTGAATATCCAAGAAAGCAAGTTCTCCAGCTCAGCCAGCCCTCACATGACCGTAACCTGGTTAGATGTCACTCAGCAATAACACAAAAGAATTGAACCATAAGAAAATATATACAGACTAATAACGGAGTCAAAGTTGTGACAATAATAGCTTAGCAAACATTTCTTGAGCACCTATTTGTGGTAGGTGGCTCTATAAAATGGGGCATGTTCTTCACCTACAAGAATCCTCTGATCTCTTCAGGGAGATAGACGTAATCACAGGAGGTCATTGAATATAGCCAAATAGAGGTTTCCAAAGAACACTGTGAAATAGGAAGGAAGTCTACATCTGGGAAATAGAAGGACTCCCTGGGTAGGTTATGACCAGCTTGGGCCTTGAAGAGTGACTCAGCCCAACACCTAGATGGCCTCCTGCATGTAGGTTAGGCTAGGTTTCTGTTCAAGTTGCTATAGAAACAGCCTGGGAAGAGGAGACTAAAAAGTAGGGCTTTAAGGATTTGTGAGAAGGCAGTGTTTGAACTTAATTTAAAATAATAAGACATAGAAGCAGAAGAAAAGAGGAAAAAGAATATTCATCAGTAGGGATCATAGAGAGAAGGCTCAGAGTTCAGAAATTGCACAGTGATTGAGAGAGAGGACTCTTTCATGCACAGAGCATAGGGTGTGTAAAGGAGGAGAGGGGAACTGAGGAAGTTTGGGTGAAGGTCAGAGCAAGTCCTGCATCAATGGGTCCTGGATTCGCATCATAAAGCTGGTATGTTTCAGGTAGGCCTAAGAAACCAGCTGAAATTTTTTAAGTAATGTTTCATGGTCAGATTTGAGTTTAGAAAAGATCTGTTTGGTTCTTGAGTAGAACATGGATTAGAGAAGAAAGGGAGGAAAACCAAGGAAATGAGATTAGATTATGCTGCAATGACCCCTAATACTAACTCATTGAGATATGACTGGGGCCAGGAACCATAACAGCAGAGACGGAGGAAAGAGAACAGTCAGAGAGGAACCCGAGATAGCAGTAACTTCATGGTTACTGTGAGAAAGGCTCTGGTCTTCCACAATAGTGAACAAGTATTTTCATTCTGTAACTATCTATAGCACATTGCCCTTTTCAGTTACCAGTAGATGGTAGACCAGGTGTCTAGAAATCATGCAAATGTTGGTTTGGGGGCTGTTCAGGTTTAATAAATAATTTTCAATGGACTGAAAGTTTTATCCATATTTAGGGCTGCTTAAAGGCATGATACATAAATCAGTTTTTCTTCACTTCTTTGCCCTGAGCTTACAATTGTACGTTATAAAAAGAATAATCTTGGGCATGATGGAGTTTAGTGTTCAGTGTTTCTCATCCCTCCCCCTTTTCAACGTGAATATTCAGAAATTTTCCTCCAAGTGTGCATGTCTATCACTGCATCCCACAGGGGAGGCAGAGGTGAACTCAGAGAGGACAGCTGACATCCAGCCTGGCCCAGGGCACTGGAACAATCTTGAGGCCCCATCCAGCCCCAGCTGCTCCTGTATCTACCCTGTTTCCATCCAGGGCTGTCCATTTCCATGTAGCAGAAAGGATTGTATCCGCTTCAGTTATCTTGGGGGAGAACCACTGAAATGAAAAACAAAGCAAAAATATACATATTTTTTAAGTTGGAGGAAGATGCAAAACTCTAAATGTTTCTAGTAGAAATCTCAGTACATTTACATACTAGGAAATGAGTTTCCAGACCAAACAATGACATAATATGTAACAACTAAGTGTCAAGACCTTCCTCGGCATTCTAGAGGCAGGCTACCCAAAAATACTATGAGAGCTGTCCCTCCCATGAGGGAGTTGCTTCTATAAACTGACAAGGAAAGAAAATAGCATTTCACTTGCTCGGGAAACCCAATAGCAAACTTTAACTATACACTGGATTTCTACAGAATCAAAGATAATCACATAAGTTGAAAAATCCAAACTTTTATTAAATAAATGATCTTTGTTGATTTCCAGTAGCCATAAACTCAAATACACAGAAAGGAAAATGTTCAATAGTACCATGTTTCTGTAATTAAATTGCCTCAAGTCAGAAAGTTTCATATGAGATCTCCTGATAAATCAAGGCGTTCCCTTTACAACACCCTCACTCAGCATCTGTCCCTCTCCTTTTCCTCAGGGTGGCAAGTACATCCTGAGGTCACAAGGAACCTGAGGGTGGGGCTGGGTTGGTACTTAGGTCTCAGAAGTCACACTGGGTCACTCCCGATGCCTCATGTTGGTGACACAGGTGGCCCCTTCACGTGAGAGTGGGAGGGGGCTACTCTCGAGCGTGAATATCAGAGGATATGGCTCATTAGGGCCATCTGGGAGATAGCTCTGAGGAGGTAAGTATACACATCCCAAAGAGTAGTACAAACCAAAGAAGAAGAAGCCATCATAATCGAGTGTGTACGGAGACTGGATTCTGGTCCCTGCACATAAGACAGAGGTCAGTTACACAGCAGACTGGAGGAGTGACATTGGAGTAAGATGCTAACCCTCACTGAATAGCTGCCACCATAAAATGCCAGTGTAATTTAAAGAGAACATTGGCCTATTTTTGTAGCATTTGTCAATATTGTACTGGAGAAGAAGGAAGGGAGGTGGGTGCAAAGCATTACTATTTCTTTCAAAGAAAGCATCATTATAATTTTCTCCCCGGTAAAGAACAAAATAACTAAAATATTTCTAGCTCTGCAGGGTGAAGATGACACTGGTTGGAAACATGTTGTCACCAGGAAATGAGAGGCCAGACCAAGGCTCAGAGTCAAAGAGACCCTTGTAAAGTCTCAGCAATCAAGAAAGCTAATAACTGACTTATTTGGTAACCAGAAATGTCAGTTTTTCCCTGACACAGTAAGGAAGGTGTCTGCAACAGAAACTGTAAAGTGTGCTGCCTGGTTTAAATCATCCACAATGAATGGATCTGTTCCTTGCTTTTGACCTTATCCTTTGGTGTTAACTGGACACAGACATCACTAAATAATCTACAAAAATTCCATCATCTTATTTATTAAACTCCTTGGATATCTCAGTTTCCCACTGTTACCTGCTGAATGTCAACAGAAAAATAACAATTCCCAAAATGGTCCAAAAGCTTGTTTAACTTGGCCATCAGACAAATTGGCGAATCTCTGCAGAACTGAGCTCCTTTTCAGGGCAGCGTGGCAGCTGCTGACTCTCACAGAGCGGCCCCACGGAGAGTTTAACCATGACAGAAAATGCCCATCTGCATGGAGCCACAGAAGGACACCCCATGGGCTGCAGGGACCATTTCTAACTGTGCACAAGGGGCGACCAGGTCTCCAGGCCCAAGAAGAGCAGGTATTAGATGCTCAGGATGGGGTCTGGATGATGGGAAGGCTGACCCCAACCTGGGCCAGCCAGTGGGGTCTGCTCTGTGCTACTTGCTGGGCCACCTAAGACCGGAATGTGCAGTGGTACGCACTAGAACAAGAAGTTGACAAATGCACACAGAAGGTCAAATATCTTCTGAGTGGGTGCTAATTTATGAATGCATTTTCAGGAGTTAAAACTCAATGTGGATTTAAATACAGGATGAGAAAATAAAATCACTAGATTACCCACGTGAAGCATACTTAAGAGGTTTTTTTTTCTTGTTAGTTGTACAAGTCTGAAGGGATTCACGTTTACAAGTAGGGAGTTGCTTACCTACTCTTAACTACACGTACTTTAATTCACAGGAATAGGGACTTGAGACAGGTCACCACCTCATCTCCTGACAGACAGCAGAGTAACCACAGCAAGGCAGGCAGTGGGGCTCATTTCTCTTTTCACTAAAGTCCTCTTTGTGTTGGTGGTGGGGTCCTGACACACCTTCAAGGGCCCAGTCTCCCTCATTGCTCAACCAGGTGCATCAAGCATGTTAGTGAAATGATACCTTTGGGCAAAGCCTGACCTCTTGGGAAACCACAGCCTCAGGACACACACCTGAGGTTGGCTCTGAATTCACACTGTAAACACAAGCAGTGTTCACTGCACCCAGGCAAGGCTGTTAGTGAACACAGACATCACTGTTTCTGGTTTAAAATCGAGGGCCTATGTCTTGTTATTTCACTGCGAGTAAGTTTCCAAGATTCCCAGGATGAACAGAGAATGCAGGGTGGGGAGGGGCACAGATCATGGCCCCGGCACCTCCCAGTGTGGTGTCCAGACGCTTGATAACGTCACAGCCTTGGTTGTTCACTCAATCTGTCTGGATTTCATTTTTCCCAAAACAACACACCAGGCTTAGACTAGCAGATCTCTGACCTTTAGCAGCATTTAGATGAGACCATGAGTGGTCATAAAGCATAATCAGAATATTGTTGATTTCATTCATTCATTATTCCCTTATTCTGTGCACATGTTTAAAGCCTGATAAATGCCAGACATCTGGGATCACAGAGATGATATGACGCCACCCTGGCTCTCAAGCTGCCCCACCACCATGAAGAAACAACTGTGCAATTACTTTAAATTATGTTAATGGATGTATTAAAGACAATCAGGGTTTAAAGTTTACTAGAAAAACAATAATCTCTGACTGACACCACCACCTGACGTCATTTGGTTCTACGGTGGTCAGAGTCCATACCCACAAAGCACTTGTGATAACAAGAAGAGTATGAGCAGGCACCTCTCAGTACAGGTCATGGGAGATTCAGTGAAATCAGAGCATTCAAATCAGAAACTAAAATGTCTAAATTATTCCCCCAAACCTGAGACGTTAACAAAAGCATGACCGGCCCTCCATGAGGCATGTAGCATATCCCCCCCCCCCCCGCCACTGTCCCATGCAGTCCTGCACTGGAAGTAGTGCACAAAAGAGAAGAACTGAGGTTCTCGGAGTTTAATCTCAACTTTTCCCAGCTGGTAATTGGTGTCTATTAATTTCTTCTATTATAAATGCTGTCCTGTTTTCTGGAACAAAGGACTCCAACCCCAAATGGCTTTTACTTAGTTACTGGTTTTAGACAGGGACATACTCTTTTGGGCCATAAATCCCACTGATAGTGAGTCACAGGAGAAAACCTTCTCATGATAAACTTGAGCCAATCATGGCAGCAACCAGCATTTACATCCACAGCTCCCTGACCGTCATAGCTTTTTTTTTTTGTGCTGCCCTTGCTTCACCTCCGGGTTTTCAACTCTTCTAGCCTGGAATTTTCTGCCACTTGTTCTGCTACAGGAGCTGCCAGCTCTCTGCAGAGTGAGAGCCATGTGACTGCCATTCTGCTCTAAGGGCAAAGGTCAAGAGTGAGACCCCCATCTCACAAAGAAGAGCAGCACACTCAGCTGTGATTAGGTGATCTGTTGTGTGAATGTGTGTGTGAATGAAAGTGTGAGTATAATTAGACTGGACATGTGGGTATAAGGGTGTACAATAATAGTGTGAGTGTATGTGTGTGTCTGTGGGTGTATGTGGATGTGAGAGTGTGTGTAAGAGGGGTGTGTATTTGTGTATTCGCGGGTTGGGAAGATGTGGTAAGAAGGGATATGGAGAGTCTGTTAGTCCCTTCCTTGGGGACATGCTCGTCTTGCTGAAGTTCCACAGCCACGAAAACCTAGAGAAATGATGCGGCAGTCCTTCACAATAAAGTACAAAATCCCCGATAATGACCACGTCCCTACTGTTTACTCTTAAACTCCCCCTTCGGTGCCCGTATCTGCAGCCCTTCTCAATCCCCTGGATGGGGTTGGTTTACAGATGCAGAAAAGGATGGAGAGGCAGCAGCTAGAAAGCCTGGTGCAACCCGCTCTCTCCTTGCTCACTTGTCTGTGAGCCCCTTCTGACTTCAGAACTGTGAGATGCTGATCACTTCAGGGTAATGACTTTCAAAAAGATGTTTTGGGAAAAGTTTACAATTTTAGATTCTGCTTTCACACACCTATTAAAGCAACGTATGTAACAAACTGAGAGGAAAAGCACAGAAGGAGTTCTGAAGTTGCTGCTTTCATTTTGCTTTAAAGGAAGCCCCATAATTGGACTGTGAGCTTGTTTGAAACTCCTATCCAGGGGGCGTGGCTCCCCGGTTTCCTTCCAGGAAGAGCATTCTTTCTCCCCTGGGGATGACACTCCTGTGGGGGGCTAGGAGGGGCTCCCTGGGGCAGGGGAGGCGGGGCATGATGGCCATCACAGCCACCCCTTCCCCCAAATCTCTGGGAAAGTGAATGGTGTCAACCCACAACCCCCAAACAGTTTCTTTCGATCCAGGATTCCTCATTGAAGAGGAGAAAGCATTCAGTTAGGGAGAAGGCAGAGATGGGGGCACAAGGAATGACACAGCCCCTCGTAAGACATCCCCTGGGTGAGACGTTCCGACAGGAAGGCAAGACCCAAGGAAGGCTCGCCCATCGTTGGGATTTCATCTCAAAAAGTGATTCCAGTGACATTTCATTTGGAAGTGTTAATTTTTTTACACTTTCTTTAAAATTTTTTTCGATTACAGTGTACATTGCGTATTATTTGGCATTACTTGTGAAAATGTGTTTTATGCCCTGAACTCTGAGGACATAATTTGCATTGGAAAGTTTGTTTGCCACAGGTTTTCAGACCCAAACTAAAGGCTGTCACTGGTGGCACCTCAACCAGAATGAGTTTCAATGACCACACTGAGCTGCAGCCCCAGTCAAACAAGAATGGAGACCAGTGCACCTCCCGCCCCTGGCCCTGGGCTTCTTCCACCCTGCAGCTCCCTGCAGTGGCCGCTGCAGCTGCTCTGTAGGGACAGGGCCTCCCTGGAGAAGGGGCCATCAGAGGGACATCAGAAGACCTTGTCACTCCTACCCCGTGGCTCTGCTGTGACATTATATGGTAAAAACTGCTTTTTCACTTCTGAAAAAAGGCAAATAATACCTGTCCATTGTGTATCAACACCAGTATGTGTGTGAGAAGACACTGAAATGACTGAACAAACTGGAAGAACATTGCACATATTTGTTTTTTGTGTAAATTTGCATTTTTGTGATCACCCAGTTTTAAGAGTAAACCTGGAACCAAAGAGAAACCCCCTGGTAAGGTGGTGAAAGGCATTCTACTGTCATTTCTAACATTTCAGGAAGCCAAGATATTCTCTATTTCTGAGGAGAACAGCCCCTGCAGCAGGGAACCCTGCCCTGAGCTTCTCTTACTGCCTGAAAACAGGGAATTGGAAGTATTTGCAAAACCTTTCAACTGAAGAATGTTGGGGGGACACTGCATTTCCACATTGGCCTAACAGTTCTGGGACAGTTCTGAGTTGTCTGTAGAGGGTCTTCGTCTTTCTGCAGGGACACCGTAGGTGCTCGCTCCCTTCCAGCCTCAGAAAGGCACCCCAATGTACTGGAGAGCTAGGCAGGTGTTGTGCAGAACCAAGAGCAGAAGACAGAAATATAATTGCACATTGATTGCTATAGTGCTTTTCAATGTTAGACGGTGTGTCTTCAGATGATCAGATTGCTGCATTGTTTCAGATGATCACACTTTGTATCCCATGAAAAGCACATGTTCGTATAGCTGAGGATAAGTATCTCAGTTTAAGCTGCCTGTGATTCATTATTAGAAAAGAAACCATGTTGTTGCTTCTTCATAAGTGTGAAGATCAATAAATGCTATCTATAGAGAAAAATAAGTCAGACTTCCAAAATGACCCATTCTAGACTCATTGAACATAGATGGAATGAGCTTTTAGAGAAACACTTGACAAGGTCACATGAGGTTCTGTCTGGGATATATGAAAATTTTTAGCACAACGGCTAGGAAAAGAAAAGCCAAATTTGAATATATCCACTTGAACTTGAAGCAAGGAGACATGAAGATGGACAGCAGGCAACCTAATTATCCATCAATGTAGAACAAATTAGACCTCCATCAAGTGGATGAATTCATTTCTGTAAAATAGAAAGAGAAATGAGTATTTCTTATACCGTCCTTAATGTACCATAACCATTTTAATTTCATAGTCACTGAATCCATACTGTTTTGGACAACTTGATGTTGGTTTTCTATGTTATGAAATAACCTACTGCATTTGAAATTTTGGTATGAATGTTGCACCTTTGCCTACACTGTGAAAAACCATTGACACTGTGGAAAATGTGTTCCTCCTTAAAAATGCCCCCTTGCTGCTGCAGTTTGCTGCCAAGAAGGTCAGACGGCTGAGTGGAAGCCAGGCCCCCGCCCACACACACACAGATCCGCCAACTGCTCTACAGGAAATACAGAAAGAAACAATTGGAGGCGGGCATTTTAAACAATACCAAAAATTCAACTGTTTTTCCAGTGAAAATGACTTCCATTTGGAAATAAAATTTTAGAATTTTTAGTTTAGATTTTGGGGAGTCAGGTAATGCTGAATTATTATTTTTTTAATTGGGAATGATCCATGTCCCATTTTGAGTCCATTTATTTAAATTCACTCTACTCCTTAACCTATACATAGGCATGTTTACATATGTGTATGCATTATATAAATAATAAATTACTCATATGTGTACTTCTAAATAGAATAGGCACATCTAGTGTGTATATAAATCTCTGCAAAAAATGGTCACTAAATTTTTCTGTTTACCGAACATTGAATTTCTGGTGATTTTTCTTCTTTATGCTGCTTTCTGCTTTTTATGTCTCCATACATTGAGTATGCATTACCTATGTTACCAGGAAAAATATTAGGCTTTTTATCAAGAAAAAATTTGATTGCTCAGTATATGAAAGAAATCTGGCTATTTCCTGCTACGTATTTTCTTCTATAATACAATGGACCATATTAGAGCTTTTACAAAATAGATGCCTTATCTCTCCCCCGCAAAGGCCACTGCCATTTTAAATTAATAGGGAAAACACTAAAATGGTGACAAACCACATCTTATTTATTTTTATAGTGAACCTTTTTAAGGGCACAAACCATTTACATTCATACTTGGCTGGAATGCAGTATTCATCACGCACTATGGATGGGTCTTGCAAGTGAAATTGGTTTTGAAGAAACAGATCTGATACTTCCCCACACAAGATAGAGGGCTCAGCATTGCAGCCAGGTGCTAATTCAGAAATCTGCATTCCAAATCGTGGACTAAGGAATGAGAACGTGTCCGATGTGTGCACAGAAGGGCTTTAACTTTTCCCAGACCACACACACACACACACAGACACACACACACAAACCAAAACCAACAGGCAAAAGTCTTAAAAGCATGAGCAATCTTAGTTTGGTCAAATTATTTTTGTTGCAGCGAACACCACAGAAGGGAAAGCGCTCCTCAGGTCAGTCCCAGTTTCTACCAAAGCAGTGAAATTCAGGTCACAACATTTCCAATAACAGTTATGTTGCTTTTATCATTTTTTTAGCAAATAATTTCTTTTCGACAACTGTTATTTTGTTCAGAATAAAATGCCGAGTTTTACTCATTTGCTACAGAAAATTTCTAATGCTAGATTAGAGTAAAATAAATTGAATTCTATTTCTTCCAGTGCATTGCTCAAGGAAGGCAGAAACTTCTGCAAAAAAGAAAATTAGAGCTCTGAAGTTTACAAGAGAAGAGACCATGAAAAGAAAATGACAGAGGAAATGCTAAATATGAGAAAACCTGCCCTGAATAAACTTTGTACATTGATGTCTTGACTTTATACCATTTTTAACATCATTTGTAAAAATGTTCTACAAATTGCTCTTAATATTTTGCAAGAAATGTAGCGGGTTCAGGCAAAGTAAAAGGAACATCACGGTGGAAGTTGTGGATAGGGGTTTTGGCACCAGAATTGGTGCCATGCATGGCCTTGGACCCCAAATACCTGTCAGGTGTGGACCTCCTCTGCAGTCCCCCGCCACACAACTTCAGGGGCAGGCACCCCCGGTCTTGCCTCTGGGCCCAGAATTCACTCAAAGGACATCATAACACATGCTACAGCATGGATGAATCTTAAGGACATAATGGTACATGAAATAAGCCCATCACAAAAAGGCAAACACTATATGATTCCACTTATCAAATATAAAATTCAATTTTCTGATTGCTCAAAACTGTATTTTTTTTAATTTCCAAATTCTAATAAAGGACATAGAGTCTGGAGAGAGTTATGTCCTAGTGATCACTCCTTCCTGGTTGCTGCTGCCTTTCACCTGGCACAGGACAGGCCCCAGAGAAGACAGGCGGCCCTGCAGAAGCCCTTTTTCATCATAGAGGGGCCCCTTCCTCAGGGGGATACTGAGACAAAGTCAGCATTGCTGCCACCTTAAAAAAGGTGAGCCTCACAGTCCTGGCCAGGTCAGGGCCACCTGGATCCAAGTGTAGACTATGCAGGCAAGGTGAGCCTTGTGGACCCAAATGGTAGGTGACCGAGTCAGGTAAGAGGTGACTGGTCTCGGTCCACATAAGTCAAAGTTTATGTGACAGGGATGTAGCTCCCAGACCAATCAGCTGAGGCTGGGCACACTGGGGACAGGGTGGCTCAGGGACACAGGAAAGGAGACTGCCTGTCGGCAACTAAATAATAAAATATGTAGAGACATTTCTTGTGTTCACATGTGGAATTCTCAGGCTGGGGAGGACTAGACTTTAAGGAGCATTGACCAGCCCAAAGGAAATGGATAAAATTGTTAAAATTCTGACCCAGGGGTATGGGTGGGGCTGAGACCCAGCATTTCCCAGATGCTGCCCAGCTGTCGCACCTGAGCTGAGAGTGTAAGGTCCTCAGGACCCTTCAGGCCGGTGAAGAAGCAGTGCCTGGGATGTGGGGCAAAGGACATGGTTTTGCAGGCCAAGGGGAGGGGCTCTGATTAGGGAGCCAGGGCCCTGAGGGAATAGAAGGTGGCACAGAGCACATGATAAAAAATGGTCAGAGAAACTAAACAGACATTTTTCAAAGAAGACAGATACATAAAAAGGTGACCAACATCACTATCAAGAAAATGCATATCAAAACCACAATGAGATTTTACCTCCCACCTGTTTGAATGGCTGTTACCAAAAAGACAAAAGGTTGGTCTCAGCGAGGATGAGGGGGAAAGATGTTTGTGCACTAGCTTGGTGCAGTCACAGTGTGAATGTGCCTCAAAAAATTTTAAAAAACTACAACTATCATATGATCCAGCAATTCCACTCCCGGGTATTTATTTGAAGAAAACAAAATCAGGACTTTGGAGAGATGTCTGCACTTCCATGATTATTGCAACATTATTCACAGTAGCCAAGATATGGCCACAACCTGAGTGTCCACAAATGAATAAATAATAAAGATGCCATATAGATGTCATATATATGCACTCATAAGCATGATGTACACACACACACACACTCACACAACAGAATGTTATTCGGTCATGAGAAAGAAGGAAACCCTGCCATTTGCAATAAATTTTGAGGGCATTATCCTAAGTGAAGGAAGACAGACAAAGAAAAGACAAACACTGAATGTAGGTATGAAAATTCAAAACACTACAAAAAGCTGAGCTAGTAGAAACATAGTAGAATGGTTATTAGAAGGACTGGGAGATGGCAGAATGGGGAGATGTTCCTTAAGAGCACAAACTAGTAGATGAGTAAGTTCTGGAGACCTGATGCACAGCATGGGGATTACAGTCAGCGATACAGTCAAGTGGCCGTGACCGGTGTGGCTCAATTGGCAGATCATCCCACGAACAATACTGTGCTACAACTTCAAAGTTGCTAAAAGACTGTATCCTAAGGGTTCCCATAATAAAAAGAAATGATAATTGTGTGAGGTGACAAAGGAGTTAGCTAACAACTATGCTGGTAACCACATTGCACTATATAAATGAATCAAATTAAAACATTGTATACTTTTAATTTATACAATGGTTTGTGTCAATTATATATTTTTAGAAGGTTGCACTAAGATGCTTAAACATTATTCGTAAAGAATGGGAATCATTGAATTATTATCTTCAAGATTTGGAAAATAAATTGATTTTTTTCTCATGGAATAACTGCCAGATCTGAACTAGATATCCTAAACCCACTCTTCTTACTCTTCAGTGGGTGCAGAGAGTAAAACCACCACAGTCAAGGTTTAGGAGGACACCAGATGACTTGTAACATTGTGGGAGCAAGGAGGCTGGAGAATCAGGGCCATCTTCCAGGTAAGGGGTGGAAAGAGGTGGGGTGAGGGGCAGCCCAGGAAACCACACAGAGTATATCTGACAAAAGTAAAGACAATCTTATTTAGTCCACATTTCTGCACGTCGTGTTTTCAGCACTTAGATGACATAATTTAGAGAAAGATGAATTGTCTGATTCTTCTGGATGCTGAGGACTGATTAGACAACTTATTTCTGCCCCACCTCCACTACCCAATATTGTCACCAACCCAGTGCAGGACAAAGAGCAGAGGGACACCCATCAAAGTGACAGGTCCACCCACACTGAAGACATTGGAAGCACCTACAGTTCCCTATAAAGTAAGAAGACCACAGTCTCCTTGTCTTGAAGCCTGACTGAAATCAGTACCTCTGAGCTTCACTGAGACGCAACGTAGCGTTTGTCCTAGAATAAACTAGTAAAACACCTGGGTTTTCCTTCAGCCTGTGTAAGGCCATAACTGGCCCTCTAAGTCTCTACTCAGTGCCCCAAACTAGGTTTGCACTGACACTGATATTTCATTAACAACAATATTTATTTTCCTGTTGGGCCACGGGTTGTTTTTATTTGATTACATTTTGGAAGTATAACTCAAGAGCAGGAGATAGATTAGGAATAATGCATAATCTGGGTGTATTCCATTGGTTAACAAAAGCCTCCTGACAGGTGTGTGTCAAGTTTAAAGAGTGTACAGCGTGCCTCACTGTGGCACCCACTGGCACGTGGGGAGTTCCAGCTCTGGAGTGGATCCACTGGCCATGGGGACTCATGGACTGCCAAGGGCTAGGTCTCGTGTACCCTCTTTGGCCTCTTGATGTAAGTAAATGCTTTATCCCTTGGGGGAAAAAAGAGTTTACTAACCATAAAGAAGATGGCAAAATAATAGAAAAATGGACAAAGGGTTAAATATGAATTAAAAAAAGTCCACAAAGACAAGGCATATGTCAACACAAGCCCAGCATTATTGGAATTTAGAGATGCAAAATTCCATTTCTCACTCACCATGCTGATTAAGACAAAAGAGAATGATAATGTCCTGATGATGTTGAAGTGTGTGGGAACTAGCTCCCTTTAAGTAGAGATATAAACTAACATATTTTGGGGGGTGGGGGTTAGTCGGCAATATATTTGAAAAGCTCTAAAGCTTTGCTTGGCATTAATCTACATCACCTGTCTCACTTAAACAGCAGAATTCATTAAGAAGTGGGTGATGAATCAGAAGCCTACATTCTTAGGGACTTGCAGTCCAGTGCCATCCCATGCTTGGCTTCTAGCATGAACAACTGGATAGAACACCATGTTGCATATTTATTGACACTGTGAATAAATAAACAAGATCAGCTTTGGGGGTCAAGATATAAAATGGTCACTGGTTATAGTTACAGGGGATCACTGGGTGCCTGACTTACAGAATTTCAACTGTATATTTGGGAAATAGGGAGACATAAGTGAGTTGATCAGTGAGCTGGGGGAGGTGAAGAGAAAAGGAAGGCAGCAAAAGTAGAATTGAAAGGAAGTTTACAGAAAGGACAAAGAGTCATGAGTAATGAGAGGGATTGGTTAATGAGGGAGATACATAGTGTCAGGGCTTTGTTTCTTAGATAAAAGGTTCTTGAGCAATTTTCAGTGCTGATAAGTAGACAGAGAAGGTGGGGCTGGATATACACCAGAAAGAAGACAATTGATTGATCAGGGGTCTGGGGGTTGAGAGTTGGTGTAGATGCATCCCAGAGCACCCAGGGGAGGGTTAGAGGAAACCAGACAGGGGCCCTACTCAGGTTCACACGGGGGAGGGGAAAATGATGACTGAAAAGGCAGGCAAGTCAGTAGAATTGGGGATACAAGTCTGAGACACATCAATGGTTCACCTCACAGAGAAGTTAGAAACAAGGGCTTCTGTTGAAAAATGGGTGGAGGTTTTAGGAGAAGGAAGTACTTTAAAGAATCATCTCAGAGAATGGGCAATGAGTTGGTTATAGCTTAGAGACTGTAATGGATTGTAAGGAAATGTGGGCCTCCTTTGATTCTGGTTTGTTTTAATATAGAGAGATTTCCTCCTGAACATTTCTATATTTACTGTAAAAACATATTGTCTTTCTTTTTCACAAAGCTGCTAATCATTATGAATGAAATTATAAGAAAACGTTCTTCTGATTCGTGATATGGCTTGTCTGCCTACTAGTTATTACTAATCCCATTTACCATTTCTATAAGAAGCTGGTAGATTTTGACATAAAGCCCAAAGGTTCCATAAACAAATATATTATAGCCAAAAATACTGAACAAAGGAATACATCAATACTAATATTTTTGCCTAGAAATAAAAATGACCAGAAAAGCCTCTGTTGGCTCACATAATTTACTGTAAAAAATAGTGAGTGTGTGACAGTTCAAAATATTATAAGTGGCCACATGACTGAATAACTTTCTACAAATATGCCTCCTTATATACCAGTCAGAAGTGTTGTAACTTTTGTGTATCCTCAATTTTTTTTATTTTACTAGAAACAATCATAATTAACTTATGATTAGTTGGTTCAGGTGCCCAAGAGATTTAAGTAACTTTATGGAATCAAGTCTTACATCATGAGGTACTTGTCCATCACTTATTAATTTCTAAGACTTCAAAATAATTACGGAAACAAAATTTTTGTTGAGTACATGTTATTGTAGTCTGGCTTATATTTTTACTTTTTAATGTTCAACAGAATTTCATAATTTTAATGGAATCTAATTTATAAGTATCTTCTTTTATTGTTAATGTTGATTTCTCTCTTTATGGAAGTTTAGCCTACACCCAAGGTCAAAAAAATATTCTCAAATATTGCTCTCTAGAATCTTTATTACTCTTTTATTAGAATCCACTTAGAACTAATTTTTATGACACAAAGTTGAAACCAATGTTATCTCCATGCAAATATTCACTCTATCCATCATAATTTATTCAAAAGATGGCCCCTTTCCCCACCACACTGTAGTACCACCTTCCAAATAAGTTATATGCCCATCTAGGGATGAGTCTCTTTTCAGAGCTTATGGTCTATTTAATAGTCCATGCTTTATATACCTCTGTCAGTTGCCAGCTCTATAAAAATTCTTCAACTATGTTATTTTTATTCAAGCTTATCTTCGCTATTCTTGGCTAGGTGCATTTCTGCATGAATTTCAGCTTTGACATTTAAATTTCTACAAAAAGACCTGTTGGAATTACATTTGAGATTACATCACTCATTTTGAGTAAAAGGGTCATTTTTACAGTATTCAGTGTGCTGATCTATTTACATGGTATATCTCTGCATTTGTTTGTCCTATTAAATTCCTCTCAAATAATGTCATATAATTTTCTGTACAGAAATCTTGCAAAAGCCATTTTATAGTTGTTTCTAGAAATTCCTATTATTAATATTATTTTGAATGACATTTTAAATCTTGTTATGTTCTAGTAGTTTGTTATAAATGTATAGAGATATGAGAAACTTTTGTTTATGAACCTTGTTTTGGACTGGACTTATTTCCCCCAAAATTCATGTGTTGAAGTCCCAACCCCCAGGATCACAGCATGTGACTGTATTTGGAGACAGGGCCTTCAAACAGAAAATCAAGGTTAAATGAGGTCATGGGGGTAGGCTCTCATCCCATGTGACTAGTGTTCTTTTTAGAAGAGAAAATCTGGACACACAGAGAGATACCCAGGTGCATGTGCACGGAGGGATGACCACATGTGGAGGCAACAAGAGTGCAGCCATTGGCAAGCCAAGGAGAGAGGCCTCAGAAGAAAACGACCCTACCAGCACCTTCACCTTGGACTTCTACCCTTCAAAATTTTGAGAAAATAAATTTTTGATATTTAAGCCACCCCATGCATGGTATTTTGTTATGGCAGCCTGAGCAATCTAATACAACCTGTATTCATAAGCCTCATTAATAAGCAAGTGATAATTTTTTTTTATTTTTTCCCCAGCCTTTCCAGTTGTTCATAGTGGGAGAGTTGATCGGCACCAAGCTAATACACAACCACCAAAAAATAAAAATATGGTTTCTTTAATGCAGCCAGATCCACATGAAGTTAGATAATAGACAGAGGCACCAAGATCATGCAGGCATTATTTTTGTGCAGCCTTTGCCCTTAGTGCACAGAACCTGCACTAACTCCTGACCAGGATGGGTGGTGGGTTCATGGTCAGTGAGGAGCAGTCAGGGCATTCAGGATATGGCAGGAAGAGACCAGGCCTGGCTGTGGGACACCTTGGCTTGCATTTCTCATGTGTGAGCTTTGAAACCATAGAGGGATCACCATTTCCCCCTGGTTTTCTCACTTGGGCAATTGAACCAATAACTGCTCTTTTCTCCATGGTTCTGATGCATGGATCCAAACTTAAACAAGAGACTGATGCACACCTTGAAGGGTTATAGAAAGGGGATCTATAACTATGACTTTTCCCTTTGTAATTGTGTTGTTCAGTACAGAGGTCACTGATATTTATATGAGAAATCAAATTTATTCCTTGGAAAATTTTTTCTCATCTATAGAACCAAGGCTACTTAAAGTACCTGTTTTTTTGGTCCTAAAAGTTACATGAATTTTAGGAGCCCAGAGACAAGATAAACATTTCTAACATTGTTGACGCTAAGCAGAATGGCTTAACGTGGCTCTGAGCAGCGCGAAATGTGAGAGAAGCTGCAACTGTCTCTGCTGCCTTCTATTATTTATATTGTTGAAGTGATCTTTTGAATTTCAATGTCCGAGTTGTTTCTCATAAGTGTATAGAGATATGATAGCCCTTAAAGAGGGTTTGGAGACCCAGCAAAGTCATTGCCGAAGCTCCTAGGAAGTGGGAAGTTTCCTAGGAACCTCGATGGATTCATTGGACTACCGGAGGATAGAAAATCACTCATCTGCCTTGAACGAGTTGATTGTTAATTACTTTTAACTTCAGCTGCATTTAAAGTTCAAAAGAAGGGACATTATTTCTATTATCACTATCAGCCTATCTCACATGGATTTGGTGGTAATAGGCTTGTTGATACTAGCAATAAAGAGCAGTGCTGGTAATACTGATGTAACGATGTAAACCATCATATATTTGTCATGTGCACATGGGTAAATGAAAGATACATAACAAAATGAATAGATTACTTCATAAGTTGAAAATAAAGAAATTTATAGAAACATTTGTGGTGAGAAAATCCCTTAGAGGGTGAGGGATTACAGAAGGGCTCTGTGCTCCATGTGAGACAGCAGGCCCCCCCTCCCTGCCAGCTCCTGAGAATAGAGGATTATGAGAGCCGATAAAGCAGGAGAAATATTTTAGAGGACATTAATAATGAAGAGGAGATGACAAGTTGAAATGTGGTGATGATTGAAACCTGAAAGTATTGTAACTCCAAATTCTGTTAGCTGGTATTTTATTGTAAAATTCTACTTGGTTTTATTGATGTAGCTACAGTGCAAAGTTTCTTTTATAACTGCTGTCCTTGGGAAAATGGTCAAAATTCTATTTTTATTGTGCTGAAGTTAAAGTTATGAAAACTGCCATTTCTTGTGAAATGATGATATACTTCCCATAAAGGCAAATGAAAAAATAGAATATAAAATAGAAATAAAAATCTATTTTAAATAATTGTGGAAACTCAGATTGAAGGCAGAAAATATAAGTATTTCTATGCAAGGCAAATGTAGGAAAAGTATAAAAATTCCAGGGGTAAACAACAACTTATGTAGTGATGTTGAAATTATAATCACAAAATCATATTAGACTCCATATGAGAGAAAAACACTGGTTAGATATTGACTACTTAACAGTGAGTGAAATAATAAGCACTTTTTCTCCTAATCCCAAACAATTCCTTGCCTTTGTTTATTTATTTATTTATTTATTTATGCTTTAAAATTGGTGGAATTATATTACTCTTCTTGTGAGAAAAAGAAGTATCAAAACAACTCAAATCACAGTTGCCAATAATCTTCAAAAGCTGGCAGACTAGTAAAGGTTTTTATTCAACAAAGATTCACGTTATTTCTTCCTACTTATACCATTTTCTTTCTCACATATATAAGTTGAGATGCTGCCTAGCAATTCTTCTTCTAGCAAAACCATCTGGCCATTCTACCTGCAAAACATCTCCTGACCCCATCTACCTCCTTCGCTCCCTTTGGGATCAGTCTTCCATCCTCGCCTCACAGAGCTGGATGCTGGGTGCTGTCCTTCCTCATCCCTCCCAGTGGTAAGATGCTGTCCTTCCCCACTCACACCTGGTGGCCAGATGCCCTCCTTGCTGACCCACCTGCTCCCCTCCTGGAGGCTCAGTGCAGAGCAGCCTGAGTGACCTGACACTTGGTTGGATCCTGTCATTCCCCCACTGAGAGCCCTCCATGGATTTTCATTGCACTTGGGTTAAAAGACATAATTCCTCATGTGTCCTTCAAGGCCCTGGGTAATTGGGCCCTGCCTTCTCTCCTCACCCCCAACTGCAGACACTCCTCTTTTGCTCTCTGAAGTTCAACCACAGTGGCCCTTTGTCTTATCCAAGGATGTTGGCTCATGCTGTCCCCTCCCAAGATCATTCCCCAACCTTGTCCTCAGCAGTCTCACTTGCAACCATCCTGCCCATCTCATCACCCTGGCAGAGGGCCGTCCTCGGCTTTCAGTCTAAATCAGTTCTCCACTCCACCCACCACAGATCATTTTTTTCATGACTGCCTAGTCTCTTTGTTTAAGGGACTTTTCACACTTTAAAATAATACATTTATTAGTATTCTTGTGTGTTCAGTGTCTGGCTCTCCTGTACAATGGAGAGTTCTTTGAAGACAGGAACCAAATCCCTTTTGTTCTTCCAGGTAGACTTCCAGAGCAGGGACAAGCATCATTTCTCCAGACAATGGCTGAGTGAATATGTGACCCAGAGTCCTCAGTCACTGTAGTTTGAATTTTGCAAGTGAATTCATTGATTTCTTTTATATGAAAAACTCATTTCTGTTTAGACAAATTGCAAAATGCTCTTGGGCATTGATGCTTTGAATCTCATCAATACCTGTGGGTGTCGGTATGGTTATTCCCACTAACAAATGAGGAACTTGAGGTCAAAGATAAAGAACTTCCCTTAAGTTACATAGAAAGTGGCAGACTCTGGTCTTGAGCCCAGTTCTTTCTTGCTCAAGCCCAGTAATACTCTTTGCAACCATGACCTGTTTTTCAATACTGACCAAAGTTTAACTTCTCTTTTGGTCCCACACCAAAACAATATTCTGAGCACCTTAATAAATATACCAGTGAGAATCCCCATGTCCATATTTACTTCCTGGGCAACTTCCACCAATCCTGGTGTCCTGGAAGCCTATGAAATGCCAAAGAAAACCAAAAAATAGTATTCATTCTCTACCAGAAACTTTGAACATAAGACCACACTTTTCTCAGCAGTGAAAAGAGAATTCTCTCCTTCTAGAAATGATAAAAACTGACACTCAGAGAAATTGTGTCTAGTCCCACAACTAATAAATATAAGCTTTGGGATTTGAAGTCAGATATGCACAGCTTATTCCAAAGCCATACTTTTCCTACTGAACAGTATAATAGTAGACCTCAGAGAATAACTCTTTGTACCCCCAATCCTATCGTAAAACAGAACACATTGACAGTCTAAGAAAGAATTGTTATGTTGCATAAATACCCCTATGCACAGGCCCCCCTAGATTCATCAGCAATGCTTACTTACTAACTGTTATGCATTTGAGTGCTGATAATTCATTTTTTTCCTAGAAAGATGGTTATCAATTATGATGAGATTGGAAACAAGCTTAAATTTAGGCAAATGAAGTTTATCAGTCAGCGTGGGCTGCCATCAACAAAATAACCACGAACTGGGTGGATTAAACAATAAACATTTATTTTATCACAGTTCTGGAGGACAGAAGTCCAAGATCAAGTTGCCTGCGGGTTTTTCCTTAGCTTATTAATGGTGCCTTTTTTCTGTGTCTTCACATGGCCTTTCCTCTGTGTACTGGGGTGGGGGGAGAGACAGAGAGAGTATCTAGTGTCTTTTCCTTTTATTATAAGGCTGCCACCAAATAGGGAGGATTAGGCTTTACTCTTAGGACCTCATTTAACCTCAGCTGGCCCCTAAAAGACCTTATCTGCCATGAGGAGTTAGGAATTTGGGGAGAACGTAATTTAGTTCATAACAAAAAGTCCTTCCACTTGCTTATAGTTTTCTTATTTTGGACTTTCTATGGGTATAATAATTGCCTTTTGAAAGATGCTTACATCACTAGGGCCTGTCTGCTTTTAATACCATGAAAGTTAAAAGGGCGTTTTCTGAAAGTTTACATAAATGTAACTGAGTTTTGGGTTTTTTTAAGTAGACCAAGCTTATTTCCTGACTTTTAAACTCCGAAAATTATTTCTATGCTATTATTTTGAGAATGTGTTAGTATTGCCTTTACCTCAGCATTGGGGTATTTTTTTCATCACATTCTCATTTTTAAATTTGATTCGATGACATCTTCGAAAATTGATTTTACTTTAGATACATTCTAGGGTTCTCAGGAAAATTTTTCTCTCTTCTACTACAATAATCAATAATTTAAATTTATTTTAAATGATTAAGTTAGGTTCTTAAACTTTAAGCATTATCTTTTTAGAAACAATTAGTTACTTCAAACTAATTTTTTACTGATGCCTTCTGGTATTATTTTGAACTTGCACTCAAGGAATGAGATGATTCTTCAAACACTTTCCCCCATACTGTTTTAAAAAACACATGGTTTTGGGGATGATAACTAAAGAATTTTTGCATGGTACTCCTAAGTACAGAGGATACCAGCATTAAGAAGATCACTCATGTTTCTATATTATCAGAAACTATAACACTGTATTGAGGAAATTGTCTCAGTACAAGAAATAGTTCTAGAATGTGCTGGTACTACCATGGACATGTGGCTCTGCTCTTAAGTAGCCCCCAAGTGTGGTGGAAAGGCATAGTCACATATAACGATGTAACACGTTATAATACATAATGCTGGAACCATGGAGGGCGGTGATGGACCTTCAGGTGGGATGCGATGCCTGTGAAGGAGGAACATGACTGCTCTTCTCGGACTTATTTCAATCGACCTTAAAATAGGGAGATAATCCTGCTTTAATTGAGGAGGTTAGGGTGTCATCACATATATATATTTAAATGAGGAGAAGGCAGAAAATAACATTGGAGATACTTCAAGCACTGGGAGAATTTGTCAGCTGCCACGATATTTGAATATGGATGGTGTCATATGCCAAGGAAAGTAGATGCTCTTTAGAAGCTGAAAACCATTGGTCAGCCAGTAGCAGCAAGGAAATGGGGACTTCAGTCCTACAGCAGCACAGAACAAAATGTGACCAACAACCCAAAGAGGTACATACGGAAGTGGGTTGTCTCCCAGAGCCTCCAGGTGAGAGCCCAGGTCAGCTAACACCTGGGCCAGAAAGGAACTCTACTGCATCACCTAGATTTCTGACTTTCAGAAATGTGATATAATGAATACGCATGGTTGAAACCATTAATTTAAAACCATTAAGTGCTGTGCAACCTTAGAAAACCAATACATCTCATTAAGTTCAAAATGTATTATTTGTGGCTAAACCAACCAATGAAGCTGAGAGAGAACTCCAAGGAAGAAAGAAAAATTGCAGCTTCTCTATTGTGTAGAACAGATATTTTCTTCTCTGCTCTTTTACTGGAACTCAGCCCACCAAGTGTGAGAGCTTTCTAGGTAGGGAGCCTGGGATCTGTTGGATCGAGACAGTTGCTGTCCCACAACTGATGTATGTATCCACAAGCTATTTGTGGAGCAATTGAAGACACCATACAAATCTCTTTCATAGATTTCCAGGGTAAGATAACCCTTCAGTGGTGGGGCACTAGAAGGAGAAGAGATGGTCATCCTAGATGTTGCCCCAAGTTAGGAAATCAGTGGCAGAGGAAAGAAACATCAGTCCAGAGAATGGGATTCTCACCTCTGGATTAGAAAGAAAATTGTTCTTGAGATGAAGCAGAGTGGAATAAATAGAAGAAAGTAAAAAAAGAAAAAAATGAAGAGAAGCTAAGCAAGAAGAATTTTTCTTTTTTCTTGTGGTAATAATTTTGCTGGAAATACAAGATGATAAAATTAATGACTATCTTTTTTTTCCAGCAGAGCTACTTAGAGATGGAATGTATTTGACATCTCTGGTGTGTGAAATCTCTGCCTATTCTCTGCAGAATTCCAGTTTTATGTGGACATAAAACAGATTTAAATGTGCAGAATTTCCAGGTAAGGAAAGTTAACTTTCCCTGGGGAACTCTTTACAAGGATTAGGGCTTCTGATTAGTTCTGGTTTCACTCTGTATCCAATGTTCTTTCCCTAATGTCTCCCACTGGGGTTGTAGGAAATCTGATTCTAAATGCTCCTAAGATTCAGGTTTCGCAGGGGTTTTAGGGGTAGCCTAGCATGTATCTAGCTATTGATTTTTACTGAAAATTATTACATTTTCTTCAGATTTACCTTTTAGTCCCTAGAAGAATATTCAGCTGGCTTCTCACAAATCTGACTTAATTCAATCAGCCATCAGTTTTTTTTTGGTCCATTTTTCTTGCTGTTTCAAATTATTTTATTTCAGAATAATGTTTGCAAGTAATTTACAGAAAAGTTGCAAAGATATTGCAAGTGGTTCCCATATACTATCACACAGCTTTTCCTATGGTTAACATCCTATATAACCTTTGCAAAACTAAGAAACCAACACTGGTATATTAATATTCATTAAACTCTGGGATTTATTCGGCTTTCACCAGTTTTCCCACTAATCCCCTCTACCTGTTCCATAATCAATCCAGGGGTCCACTCAGAGGTGGTGCCCCTTCCAGTGCTTCTATCAGGGTTCCATCAGAGAAAGACAGTCACAGTAGGATGTGAAGATCGATGCATCTGCAGTGTCCCTTCACTCGTAGGTTGACTGTCTTCTCCCTGAGTCTATAATCATCTTCTCTCTATGAGTGTCTTTCTCCCTTGCCAAATGCCCCCCTCTATAAGGACACAGTCATATTGAATTAGGGCCCACCCTAATGGCCTTATCTTAATTTTATCATCTACAAAGATCTTATTTCCAAAAAAGTCACATGAACAGGTTCTGGGAGTGAGGACTCCAAAATCTTTGGGGGGTCCCAATGCAGCCCATAACCAGACACGTCTGAAACCCTCGGGCAGGCCCCCGGAGGATGGGCTGGACCATCTCAGGCAGGGCCCAAGCCGCTGCTCTTCAGGGAAGCCTCTGCTCTGCTCTGAAGTCTTCGGACTGATTAGAGTGGGCCGCCCAGGTTATCTAGGATAAACTTTTTTTTTACTTTTATATTTTCTAATTGAATCTATTGGGGTGACATTGGTTAATAAAGTTATATAGGTTTCAGGTGTACAGTTCCATAATACATCATGCGTACACTGTATTGTGCATTCACCTGCCCAAGCCGAGTCCCCTTCCATCACCATTTCCCCCCCATTACCCTCTTCTCCCTCCCCCTCCCTCTTCCTCTGGCAATCACCAAGCTGCTGTCTGTGTCTATGAATCTTTCTCTCTTGTTCCTTTCTTCTTATGTTTAATGTTTACTACCATTGTATTTATCACATATTTTCTCTACCTTGGGTTAAGATATGACCAAATTCGTATCTATGGATCTGCTACAAAGCGCACGGCTCTATTTAAGGTTGCTGCTACCAGTGTCATTATTTTCCCGCAGGCTAAGCTGGTGGTGAGTATTTAAAGCACTTTGCTTGTCTGGGCTCCTCACTTACAGTGTTGTATGTGTGCCATTAATCTGTCCATCATCTTGTCATATAGAGAATACTTTATGTACTAAAGTCTCATTCACAGTCCATCCACTAAGAGTTCACAATAATTAGAACTTTAAATTGACACATTTCATGAAAAAGGCAGGCTGTGAAAAATATCATTAATACTAATAAAGAACATGTTTTTCCCAGGAACTAATGATACCCAGTAACTTTTCACATTTCTGGTTTACAAATATCTCAGATTTCAACCCCTCCATGAATCCTTACCCTACACTTAGAACTGCCAGCATTTGGGTTTATAACCCTCTTGGGCACTTACGTTCTTTTTTGTGTGACAGCTCTCTGTGATTTGCTGCTATCACCATGGCCCACAGTTTTCTCCCTGCTAAGACAGAGCATTTACTCGTATAATCTCTCTAACAAATCAAGGAGAGGCTAGAACATAGTAAGACCTTAGACAACTCTTTTGGCTTAGATCTCCCAACACCTGTTCATTTATGTATACACAAAGGATCTATCACATTCCAGGCATAAGCTAGGTTTGGGAAAACCTTGGCAATGCCTTTGGAGTCTCAATCTATTCTTGACTGAGCCTTGCATTCTGGGCTCATGCATGAAAAGGCTGATTTCTACAGGCCCAAGGCAAGAGTGAACTCTACCCAACCCATCCTGCTCATTATTTAATGGGTTTTTTATCATGCTCAGATGTCCTCTGTGTCCTCTCTTGTTTGGTGTGTAGACTTTTGTGGGCTACTTTGCTTTTCTCACATAGATAAATATGTACCATTAATCAATAGCTGAGATGCAGGCAACCCCCTCCCTGCTTGACTTTCTCTGACCTAACGCAGCCAGCACACTGTAAGCCGACAGGGTGGCCTGCAGTGCCTAAAGGCGTGTTGTCTGGAGCCATGACATCTGGTTTTCTCCACAGCTCCAACATACGGTTCCCCAAACATACAAGTGCTTAACCACGAGAAGATTCTCTTACTCTTATGTAACAGCTTTGCACTGCGCTGTTGTGAGATGAGGAAAAGTTTGCTTCTCCTTATAGATAGACATCTCTATAAAGAGACATGGTTTCCGTGCTGTTCATGCAGAAGCCCCTCCTCTCCCTGGTCAAGTATCTTGCTACTTTTGTTGAAAAACCTCTTCAACACGCACATACTCTAGCATTTCTCCACTCTTTAGCTCATTGATCTATATAACTGTCTTTATACTAATATTGACTAGTAATGACTGTTTAGCCTTACATATAAGTCTTATAATTTAATATAATTTGGCTCTTCCTATTTGTTGATTTTTTTGGAAGTTGCTTTAGCCAATCTAAGTCTTTCTCATGTAAATTTTGATTCAGGTTGTTTGTTTCCATGTAAATTATTTTTCCATGTAAATTTTAGATCTATGTTGTTTAGTACAACGGCCTGTTGGGATTTAGATTCAAATGGTATTGAACGTGTAGGTCAATCTGAGGAGCATCGACACCCTCACATGTGCCAGCTTCCAACCCATTCACATAAGATGCCTGTTTATTTTCACAGGCCTTCTTTAACATCTCCCAGTATTTTTTAGTTTTTAGTGTACAATGCTTTAATATTTGGGCTAATTTCACTCTTAAGCCTTTAAAATTTGTTGCCATTGTAAATGGTATTGCTCTAATTTAATTTTCAACTTTTCAGGTGCTTGCATATAGAAATTGTTTTTTAAACTTTAGCATTTTAATTGAAGTTGTTTTACATTCATGATTGGTAATTCCAATATCCTGGCCATCTCCTGGCCTGGTTTGGATGCTTACTCTGTCTGTTCAAACTCCACTTTATGCTTTTAGCGTGCCTGGTTCAATTTTTTGTGTGAGGGCAGACATCAGGAACCGGGCAAAAGGAACCGTGACAGGTAAGTCTTTAGTGATGTGCTTTTACGATTGTCGGGAGGTGGGGGACATTCTGTGCTCCCATGATTGGGTCTGTCTTTCAGTGAGCCTGGCTCCCTGAACTCTAGACTTCACACGTGCTTCTCAGCATTTTTTCACTCCCATTGATAGTACAGATGGCTCGAGAGGCTGCAGGTGCGTGTTTTCCTTGTCTTACTTGGAAGTGAGTTGAGGCTGGAGTTGGGTATGTCCTTTATCTCTGGTTGATTAGGCTCTGAAAAAACTCCTATAGGTTAAGCTCTGGCAAAACAGTTTCTCTTGAGAGTAGGCCCCATTAGGTAGAATGCTCAGATGTATTTTTAAATTATTCCTTTTCTCCTCCCCCTTCTAGAAGAACAGGGGATTTTTCTCTGATCTTCACTATGAAGACCTGGTCCAGCTTCTGGAGGAAAAACTCTTGAACATGTGCCCCTCACCTCTCTGCCCATAGCTATGCCCCATGGAATTTTATCTCCCAGGCTTGTTCACTCTGAGCCTTCAGCAATTCATCAGCCACCCTTCAGGTTTTTCTAAACTACTGCTCCCCATAGAAGTTTCTGCTCATGGACTTTGGCTTTGGTGGCCTGTGCTTCTCCATATTTGCCTGTGTGTCTCTCCAATTTTGGTGGGAATGGTTCCCTGTGACCTTCCTTCTTTAGTGGAGCTAAGAAGAATTGTTGGTTTTTCAGTTTGTTCAGTTTTAACTTGTTAACATGGAGCGGTAACTCCTAAACTCATTACATGCTAGACCAGGTTTCCTCGACTTTACTATTTGTTTTCTGCTTTTGATATTTCTACTGTCTCATTTATTGTTTCTTTTCTTCTATTTAACTTTGCATGTAAGTTGATCTCCTTTTTCTAGATTCTTAAGATGGAATCTTAGGCCATTGACTTGAACCTTTTATCTTGCTTTCTACTACAAACAAGAAAGCTATACTTTAAGAGCTGCTTTTGTTGTGTCTCATACATTTAAGAAGTTTTTTAAGATTTATCATTTAATAAACTATTTTCAATTTTTCTTGTGATATCTCCTTTGACCTCTGTGTTGTTTGGAATTGGGTCATTAATTACCGAATATTCAGGGGAAATTACCAAATAGCTTTGGTGACTTCTAATTTAACTCTGCTGTGTTCATATACCATACACTACAAAATATCAATCCCTTAAATTTCATGAAATGTGTTGTTATGGTTACATATATGTGTTATTTTCTTGGCGAATGTTAATTGTTCACTTGAAAAGAATGTGTGCTCTGCTCTTGTGGAGTGAACTGTTTTACAAATCTCAATTCAGTTGAGATGGTAGATAAGTTATTTTATTATTCAACCGTTTTCTATTCTTATTTGTTCTTTATCTAATGTGCCTTGAAAGTTGAGATATGGCTGTTAAAATCTCCCTCTCTGATTGCAGACTGGTCTTTTTGTCCCTTTATTGGTGTCAGTACTTCCTTCACGTATGTTGAAGCTCTATAAAAGGTACATGTATATACAGAATTTTAAAGTGTTCTTGATTTATTCACACATTATTTAATGTTCTTCTTTTTTCTGTCTTAAAAACTACTTTATCTGCTCTGGCTAGTATAGCTCAGTGGATTGAGCGTGGCTGTGAACCAAGAGGTCACCAGTTCAATTCCCAGTCAGGGCACATGCCTGGGTTGGAGGCCAGGTTCCCAGTAGGGGGCACATGAGAGGAAATCACACATTGATGTTTTCCTCCCTCTCCTTCGCCCTCCCTTCCTCTCTCTTTGAAAATAAATAAATAAATATTTTTTAAAAACTACTTTATCCAATTGTATTATATCTTTTGAAACCTGTTCTCAGTATTACGCAGTGGTATATCTTTTTTCATACTCACTGTGATTTTTATATTGAATGAATATCCCTTATATTCAGAATATAGTCTTAATGTTTTGTTTTTTAGATTTTACATTTTTTAAATAATTTATTTACTTTTAGAGAGAGGGGAGGGGAGGGAGAAAGAGAGGGAGACAAACATTAATGTGTGGTTGCCTTTCATGTGCCCCTTACCAGGGACCTGGCCTCCAACCCAGGCATGTGCCCTGACTGGGAATCGAATCAGCGACCCTTGGGTTCACAGCCTGCTCTCAATCTACTGAGCTATACCAGCCAGGGCTTGTGTCTTGAAATACTAATTACCATATCTGTTTTGAATTGGATTGTTTAGAAAATTTTAAGTTAATGTAATTTCTGCTATTTGGAAGTCTAATTTCCCTGCTTGTCATTTATTTACTATTTACTCCATGGGTTTAGTATTACTTTTCCCCTCTTTTCCTCTTTCTGGGGATCCACTCTTGTTTAGTAACTTTAACTCCTATATCTCTCCATCTCTCTCTCTCTCCCCTCCCTCCCTCCCTCTCTCTGTTATTGGGTTTGAATACACATTTTTGACTCATTATTTACTTTTAAATTGCATTATAATGCTTGGGTAGTACTTAAGAACCTTACAAACATATATTCCCATCTTTTCCTTCTCTTAGTATGTGCCATTTTATCCCTTTACATGTTATAAACTCCAAACAGACTGGTTTTTGTTTTGTTTTGTTTTGTTGTTGTTTTGTTTGGATTTTTCAACAGAAAACAATTTTTCTCAAGTTGAGCCCCAGAAAGCTTTTAAATCCATAGAAGTCTTTTGGGTTATTCTTGATATTGATATTATTTTCAGAATAATTCTAAAACCTTATTTATCTTTTAATTTTCATTCCTTCATGAGGGTATATTTGCATTTTCTGAGGTGTCATATATATAATTTTTCACTTTCTAATGCATTAAATATATTAGTAAATATAATTCACATAAATTCTTTGGTATCTTCAGTGTTTGGGGGCATTGTTTGTTTGTTTTTGCTTATTTATTTATTTTTTAATTTAATTATTTTTCAACTACAGTATTCTGTCTTTTACTCCCATCCCAGCCCACCCCCCAGTGCTCCCCACCTCCCTCCCATTTCCTCCCCCCTTAGTTGTTGTCCATGTGTCCTTTATATTAGTTCCTGTAAATCCTTCCCCTTTTCCCCTGAAATTCCCTCCCCTCTCCCTTCTGGTCACTGTCCCCCCTGTTCTCAATTTCAGTGTCGTTTTTATTTTGCTTGTTTGTTTGTTTTGTTGTTTAGCTTCCTATTAAAGGTGAGATTATATGGTATTTGTCTTTCACCACCTGGCTTATTTCACTCAGCATAATACTTTCCAGTTCCATCCAAGCTGTTGCAAAGGGTAGGAGCTCCTTCTTTTTTCTGTATTACAAGGCCACTGTTTTGGAGAAACAGTGTGTACCTAATTGTATGTACCTAATACAATTTGATATCAGGTATTGTGATTCCTCCTACTTTATTCTTCTTTCTCAAAATAGCAGCTGCTATTCAGGCTCATTTATGGTTCCATATAAATTTTTGAAGTGTTTGTTCTATGTCTGTGAGATATGCCATTGGTACTTTAATAGGTATTGCATTGAATCTGTAAATTGCTTTGGGTATTATGGACATTTTGATGATGTTAATTCTTCCAATCCATGAACACGGTATCCAGAAATCAAAGGCATTTTTATATACTAACAATAAATCAGCAGAAGCAGAAATCAAGAAAAAATACCATTTGATATAGCAAAAACAAAAATAAAATATCTGGGAATAAACCTAACCAAGGAGATAAAAGACCTGTATGCAGAAAACTACACAACACTGAAAAAAGAAATCAAGGAAGACACAAACAAATGGAAACATATACCGTGTTTTTGTTTTTTTAATGTGAATGGGTCCTGAGGCCAAAATGTTTGAGAACTAACTCTTTAAACCTTAAAATAAGTTTTAGAAAGTCTGTTATACTGTCCCGGCCTATGCGGCTCAGTTTGTTGGGCATCATCCTGCAAACCAAAAGGTTGTAGGTCCAATGCCCGGTCAGCTCACAAGTCTGAGTTATGGGTATGGTCCCCAGTTAGGGTGCATGCAGGAGGCAGCCGACTGAAGTTTCTCTCTCACACCAATGTTTCTCTCCCTCTTTTTTCCCCTCCCTTCCCGCTCTCTGTAATCAATAAAAGAAATATCTTTTTTAAAAAAGAAAAAAGGAAGACGGTCATATTTATTTACATAACTGCCACTTCTACTGTTTTACCTTTCTTCACATAGATACAACTTTCCATAAAGTGTCATTTTCTTCACACTGAAGACATTATTAAAATTTTTTGTATGGATTGCTGCAGTGGATCACCTTTGTATGTGTTCCTGTAAAATGTCTTTATTTCACCTTTATATTTAGAAAAAGTTGAACATAGAACTCTAGGTAAACAACTGTTTCTTTGTGGAACTTTGTGGTGATCACTATAATGCTTACCCCCAGTCTCTATTCAGAGATACTGGTTACCCCAACTTCTGGGAACAAATATTTGAGGTCAAAGTCAGCTACATATTAACAAAATATGATAGCTGGAATGAGGAGTGAAAAAGAGCATTATATCTATCTTTAATTTAATGTGATAAACCTGACCTTTTTACCAATTCATGCTCCATCTGCAGAAACTGAAATATTCCAAGTTGAGTTCTCCTATGAAGTTTATATTTTGCCCTGACCTCTAGTCTTTAAAGCTTTCGTTCTCCAGAACCAAACCCATCAATACCCAACTAATGAAATTTTTAGTTAACTTTAAAATCCTAACTTATGTTAATGACACTGCACTCTTTCCAGAAAAGATAGGAAGAAGCAGTCGGGTGAGCTTTTACAATCTTTTTCTGGTATTTATGTTGCTAACAATGACATCAATAAACCTTACAAGAAAATTACAATTCTTTACAGGATGTCATATAGTGATGATAAATTTTACTTGGTGTTTGAACACAGGTGTTTTATGAGAAATTTTAAGAGGACCAATCTTTTGCCCTTTGAAATTTACAACCTTAGACCTATTTTAACAACAAATGCAAAGACCAGAACTTGGACAAAAAACCCCACAAATCCAATGGTTGGAAGATAACAAGTGAGAATTATCCAATACCATCAAACACCAAACAAAATTGTGACAATAGTTTAGTAAAATATGTCCTTTTAAGTAAATGAGTAATAATTTATAGGTATGTTGTATATCACAACTCACCACTCTCCACTTTAAAGAAAGCAGTGCCTTGAATAGACGTAAAAACCATTGGGAAGAGAAAGAAAATTTTGACCAGTCTGTTCCATTTTGACTCCGTGTTCTGGGATGTCCTAGTGACAACTGTCCTACTGAAATATTTATTCCTAGGTGGGCTGTGGCCCACACTCTGCCGGTTTACCTCATGTGTCCTTTGCTGTCGGGGCAGACGCGATCTGCTGAGAGCACAGACATCCAAGGCCTGTGGGGCTGCTAACCACCCAGGCACCCTCACCTTCCCATCCCCTGCTTCACCCAGATGCCTTCACCTCACTGGTGTATACAAACTCTACTCACCTTCAGGGACCAACCTAATGACCAAGTTCTCCAAGAAGTCCTACCATAGATTTCATGTAGAATTTGGGCTCTTTTCTTTGTAACACAACAGATCATTGTTTGTACATAGATTTAATGCTTCCTGGGATGGTCATTTATTTGTCTGTGCCCTTCCTGAGCTGTGTACAGGGGTTACTTTCAGACACAACTATTGGGTGGTACAGGTAGAACATAGCAAAAGAGCTTGGAACTGAGAAGTAGAAGAAACATACCCCTGTCTTGGTCTTCTTGGGCAGCTGTAAACAAAATACCATAGAGCATGTTTTTTCAACAACCAAATTTTATTTTTCACAATTCTGGAGTCTGGAAGATCAAGATGAAGGCACTGGCAGATTTGGTGTCTGAAAAGAGCCCATGTCTGGTAGACAGACATCTTCTGGGGGATCCTCACAGGATGCCAGAAAGGGTGAAAAAGCTCTCTGGGGTCTTCGATCAGGACACTAATCCCATTCATGAGGATTTCACCCTTGTGACATAGTCACCTTTCAGAGGCCCCACCTTCAAGCACCACCACATTGGGGATTAGAAATTCTACATATAAAGCTGGAAGGACACAAACAGTCTGTAGCAACACCTGAACCCTCACTATACACAACCGAGTCTCCACACCCCTTGTTCCACCTGCCAGTGTCCACCATCCCTGTCCTCTGATGCTCTACATATTTATAGGGTCAGGGAGCAGGGGACACCTGTGTCACTATTACCCATGTACACTTTTTATATTGAGAATTTCCTTGTTAGGAAGAGTGAGCAGGGGCTGGCATCAGCCTGTTCTGGCAAACACCGACATGCTGAGCCACCTCTGTGCCAAGCTATCCAAAGAGTGAAGGAGATTGCTCTTAGGGCCAAACAGTTTTATCTTTTAGCAGGGAGCTGAAAGAAAAGCCATGTCTCATTGATTTCTCTAACCTAAGTCTAGCACATAAATGGCCATGCTCATGAAGATCCAAAATGTTATTAACACACATTGGGTATGAACAGCAGAATTGCACACCCCAATCAAGACGTGTCTGCGAGCCTGTCACAAATGTGTGACAGGTAGCCCTCATCAGAATATTTCACAGACCTTCACTTTGGGTTTCTATCAAGACATTAGTGATCTAACAGCCCAGCAAGTTGGCCCACCACAACCAGCTGTCCTTAAGACAAGAAATGCTCTTTCCATTTATTTAAGCCTCCAGAGTCCTGCTAATCTTCCTGAATTGTGCTCACTTGACTTCTCTGCATGCCTTCTTTGGCTTTAAACTTTATTGCCCTTAGCAACTGTTCTTTCTGTTGTTCTTGAATGCTTTCCCAAGGATATTAAAGAAAGGGTTTTTTTCCATCTGTTCTACCATGTAATTCTCCAATGCAAGTGCACATTGCTAAGATTCATAAAAAAGAGACACTTTTCTAAATGTCAGACAAGTTACAGTCCCTGCTTGGACTCTGGCAGGTAACTGTATTTTAGTATGCTTAGCATGCTAAAGAGAGTGCAGACTGAGTTTGCTGTTGTCACTGATATTACTCAGCTGTTCAGGTGAGGACTAACTGGTATTTCATTGTTCTCTATAATGCATGAAGCAAAGCAAACATATAAGAAATTGTATTAGGAAAGACAGTTTTACTAGGTAGAGCTTTGTTTAAAACATGCATATAGAGAGATGACAGTATGATTTCAAATGCAAATCCATCCAGGACAGCAGCAACCAGAAGTCCCCCTTGGGAGAGCTTTGGTTCTCCATTCACAAAGAGTGAGCATTTTTGTCCAGTTCATAGTTTTGAGGAACTCAAATTTCTGTGGCTACAGGAACCATTTAATTAGGAATGAGTTCTCATCTTTCTATCCTTGTTTATTCATTTTTTGATAGCTATATTATACCTCTGGACTTAGGTAAATTGCTCTGTTATAATCATTTTTTATTAGAAAAGTATCTTCATTAGCAAGCAGCTGTGCTTACACAACCTTGCTAGTCTAATTTTTCATGTCATCTGATGCATATGATCTCAACTGAATGCCATTCATCTAGTTCATTGTCATAAGAGTTAGATAATAACAAATAGCAAGTACAGAATACTAAAGTTAATAAAATATAACCCCATAGGGGAAATTGACTCTATAATATTTCTATGGACTTTCTCTAGAAATTCTCTCCTTGAAGTCTTACTGACCACTGTATTGCCAAAGTAGCTGTCATTGCACCATTGACCGTTTTCAGTAAAGCCATTTTTCCAAAGAACCCAATATTGTGAACTCTCAGCTTCAGAATTGCCGAGTGAAGTAATAAATGTTTTATAGTTGCCACACATTTAAAAAATACATCTTTTTCATGAGTAAAACATATTTACTCTGTCAGAATTATCCTCACCATCACACATTGTCCTAAATCACTCTCAGTCAGGCGCAAAATATTTGAAGTTTTCAGAAGCTGGTTTATAGGAAATCCGTCAGAATAAACTATGTTGCAGCAGTAACAGCTAATCTCAAAATCTTGGTGGCTAAAGATAATAACTTAATTTCTCATTCACACCTCTTGTCCAACGTGCTCTGCCCTTCACAGTTATTCAAGGCACAGATGACAAAAGCTCCATCTGTGTGTGTGCTTGTGCAGCTGCCACAGTAGGGAAAAGGGAATGTGGCAAATCACACATTGCCCCCTAAACCTTCTCACCTGTGGTCATCTCGTTCACCCCCACCCCCATATCAATGGATGAAGCAAGTTATGTCCCTCCCACACCCATGTGCTGGGGAGGACACACAATGCTTGTTTGCCTGTCTAGTGCCAGTGGAAGTGGAATTCTCCTGCCTTGTTTTTCAAATCAGATTTTGGGCTGATTTAAAAGGAAAAGAAAGTTTTGGGAGCAACTGCTTGCCGTTCAATACCTCCCTTACATCAAGTCAGAGATTCATAGCCCTGGCTGAACTTTATTGTAAACTGGGAGGTTTTAAAATATATTCCAGTGCCCAGGTCTGATTGCAAAACAAGAAAACTAAAATCTCTGGAGTGAGGCCTAGGCATGGGGATAACTTATCGCAGTATAGATTTTCTGTATAAAGTCAAGAGCACACCCTGTCTGCGGCGTCTACTCAGGGACCAATGTACAAAACCAACAGTTTATCTTCATTGTCACAGGGGCATCAGGTGAGAGGGAGGGGAATCTCCATGGTAACCAAGCCACAAGCTGTGGACTTGAAAAGAAGTTCAAATTAGTGCTTCCTGCTCATGTGCCTGTCTGTCCACAATAAAACGCTAATGATCTTCCTCAGCTGGCTAAGTAAGAAAGCTTTGCTTCTGAAAAAAGCTTTGTCTTTGAATGTTATTTAGATTCTTGCTTACAAAGAGCTAAAACTAATCAGACAAATGAGGCTCCTCTTCCAGAAGGGCCCCGAGTATGTTTCTGGTCCCTCGATGACCACATTTAACACAGGTGGACAGAAATGAAATCAGAGAATTTAATCTGTTTAAACTGATCAAATGCTATGATGGCTTCCCCTTATTCAAGAAAACATGCGTGTATTATCATTAATGAAGGCAGAGTCGCTGTCCAAGCGAGACAGAGGAAGGGAGACTCCCTGACCTCAGTCACCGCCCGGCCTCGCCAGCACGTTTAACAGGCACGTGGGCGCCCAGGCCCAGACTAGTCAGAATGGGGCACGTTGGCATTTGTTTCCACATCTTTCAAGAGATAGGTCTATCAAGAGAAACAGCTGTCTCCAGAAATTTCAGTAAAGGATGGGGTCACTAGAAGGGGGATCTGTGTCAGGAGCAGAAGATGGGGGAGGGGGCCAAGGCTGCAGAGGTGGCTGCAGAGGTGGCTGCAGAAGTGGCTGCAGGTGACCTCCGATCCCAGCCAATGTCTGTTTAGGAACAGATCTCTGCACATGGGTGTTTCGCTGTGTGTTTGCTAATGGCCAAATCACTTTGCTAATAAGAATTCAGAGCAGGCAAAGAAGGCAGTGATTATTTGAGTAAAGGCAACAGGAATAATCTAAAATGATGCATTTAATGGAGTTGCATTAACTAAATGAATGAGCAGCAAAAACGTATCTTAACTATAAAGAGTTAGCTTAGTCTAGCCTCAGTATTTTAACACACCATCCTGTTGCCAAGATTCTATAACCCAATTTTTTATACTAGTGAAAGGCCATGAAATAAATTATGTGAAATGTTTTTATAGCTGAAATGTATTATAATTGGATTCAAAAAAAAAGAAAAATGGCCAATTAAAAACCTAGAACAACCGAATATAAAAGAGGCAAAAAGAAATATTCTTTGTATAAAAGGATTCAGTGACTGTCACGTTTTGAGCATTATATAATGAACGTCGCATTGTATAATGCAGAGAGCTTGAATGTGTGACCTCAGGTTCACCTTGGCATTGGGTTTTCAGCCTTAACACAGAACTAGATGATAATTATCAATTTCAGACATAAAAATATGTTTATTTAAGGCTCAGCCTGGTTTCTAGGTTTTCCAGCATTGGTGGTGAATTTCAATAATGTATACTTCCAAGTTACCAGAGGAGAATAGTTAGAAACTTGGGTATGAAAATCTAAAGAAATGCTTCTCCTAAAACATGAATCACAGAATGCTCAGAGAGACAGGACATTAAAAATGAAGACCTTCCACCCAAATGAACAGGAGAACTTTCTCTTCATTCAAGGAGAAAATCCTTTATTTCAGCGTATTTTTCCTCTCACGATACAAGGTAATGAGTTTTCCATTTTGACAACATCTTTTTTTGAGGAACAGGAAGCTGGAGAACATGTTCTCATTAGTCCTTACAACTTCCTGTGAGACTTTCCAGAAACTTCATTATCCTTTGTTGACGGAAGGAGAAATAAGGACCAGAGGTCATATAACACATTCTGCAACAAACACTGAGACTGTGGGCAAGCAGAAGGCAGAAGTAACAACATGAGCCTGTTGCATTGCCACACACTGTCCATCAGAAACTCACTTGAATTTTTTTAAATTTTCATAAGCACTTCTACTTATATCTGAACAGATTAGGGCCCATTCTTACCTAAATTTACCTGCTTTTTCTTGCCTTATTATATGTTATATGTTTTTAATTTTAAAACTTTAGGCCCTGGCTGGTGTAGCTCAGTGGTATGAGCATGGACCTGTGAAGCAAAGGGTCACCGGTTCAATTCCCAGTCAGGGCACATGTCAGGGTTGCAGGCCAGGTCCCCAATAGGGGATGCACGACAGGCAACCACACATTGATGTTTCTCTCCCACTCTTTCTCTTTCCCTTCCCCTCTCTCTAAGTAAAAATAAATAAGTAAAATATTAAAAAAACACTTTACACTAACAGGAAGCTTCCAAAATGTAAGTTTAATACACAGTAAACACATGAAAGACTTTCAGTGGCCACTGCTCTTAGCCTCCTGCCAAGACCATTTTCTCCATGGATATTTCCCAATGCAACACAATCACAGGGCAACAGTGCTAGTAATCAGCGTATTGGTCCAGATCCATAGTCTTATGAGTTTATTTAGTACGAAAATATAGTAACTAATATGAAATTTTAAAATATATTTTATATCATACATTCGGATGGAATATGTAGCTATTTTTTGTTACCATGAATCCTACCTCACTCAGGCAAATTCCTTAGAGAATTTAGATATTCTCAAAATTTGAAATGGAGCAGGAATGGGAAGCTGAATTGTAACAGAAACGCAGTGGGGAAGACATAAGACATTTCTTTTACACAGCACCCTGATGTGTTGCTTAAAAAATATATCGTCCATCAGCCATTGATGATAAAAACACTCAGCAAAGTGGGACTAAAGGGGGCATACTGCAATGTAATAAAGGCCATATATAGCAAATCCACGGCCAATTTCATGGTCAATGAGCTAAAATTAAAAATGTTTCTTCATTTAGATCAGGAATAAGAGAAAAATGTTTGATTTTGTTGCTCTTATTGGACATAGAACTGAAAGTCTTAGCCACAGCAATCAAACAGGAAGAAAGAAAATGCATCCAAATTGGAAAGAGAGAAGTACACTGTCATTATTTGCTGATGATATGATTCTGTATATAGAAATCGTTAAAGACGCCCTGGCTGGTGTGGCTCAGTGGATTGAGCGCATGCCTATGAACAAAACAACCGCCATTCAGTTCCCAGTTAGGGAACATGCCTGGGTTGCCGCAGGTTTCTGATTGGGGGGGGCGGGGTGCACAAGAGGCAACCATACATTGATGTTTCTCTCTCTCTCCTTCCCTTCCCCTCTAGAGATTAATAAATAAAATCTTTTTTAAAGAAGAAAAAGAAATCCCTAAAGACTCCAACAAAAAACTACTAGGGCTGATCAAAGAATTCACTAAAGTAGTAGGATACAAAATTAATATTCAGAAATCAGTTGCATTTTTGTACACCAATAATAAACTATCAGAAAGAAAATAGTTCCACTTACAATTGCATAAAAAAATCAGGTACCTAAGAGTATATTTAACCAAGGAGGTAAAAGACCTACATTCAGAAAATAATATGATAGCTGAAGAAATAAAGTGGAGAAGATGCAAATAAATGGAAGCACATACTGTATTCATGGATAGAATTAACATCAATGCAATTTCTATCAAAATAACAATGGTATATTTCACAGAACTACACAAATAATTCAAAAAATTATATGAAACCACAAAAGATCCTGAATAGCCTCAGCAATTTTGAGAAACAAGAATGAAGTTGGAGGCATCATAGTGCAAGTCTAGAGCAATCAAAACAACATGGTACTGGCATAAAGCAGACCCAGAAATTAATGGAGCAGAATAGAGAGCCCAGAAATAAACCCACACATTTATGGTCAATTGATATTTGACAAAGGAGGCAAAAGCATACAATATAATGAAGACAGTCTATTCAATAAATGATGTAGGGAAAATTGGACAGGTACATGCAGAAAATGAAACTAGGCCACCTTCTTATACAATGCACAAGAATAAACTCAACAGTTGATTAAAGACTTAAATGTAAGACTAAAAACCTTAAAAATCCTAGAAGAAAATATAGGCAATAGAATGTATCTCCTTGGTCAAGGGAAATAGAAGAAAAAATAAACAAATGGGACTACATCAAACTAAAAAGGTTCTGCACAGCAGAGGAAACCATCTACAAAATGCAAAGATAACCTACTAAATGAGAGAACATATTCACCAATCATACATTCAAAGAGGGGTTAATATCTAAAATTTATAAAGCACACCAGAAAAATAAACAACCCAAATAAAAAGTGGCAGAAGAGCTGAATAAACACTTCTCCAAGAAAGACATGCAGATGGCCGATAGACATAGGAAAATTGCCCAGCATCAATAATCATCAGACAAATGTCAATCAAAACCACAATGAAATACCACCTGACACATGTCAGAAAGGCTACTATCAATAAATCAACAAATGTCAAGTGTTGGCAAGGATGAGGAGAAAAGAGAACCTTCATACACTGTTGATGGGAATGCACATTGGTGCAACTACTATAGAAACAATGTGGAACTTCCTCAAATAATTTAAAATGGAATTGTCTTATGATCTAGTGATTCCACTTCTGGGAAGATACCTGAAGAAACCCAAAACATAATTCAAAAGCATATATGCATCCTTGTGTCCATGGCAGCATTATTTACAATAGCCAAGATTTGGAAGCAACCCAAGTGCTCATCAGTAGATAAGTGGATAAAAGAGCTGTGGTACATTTACATAATGGAATACAACTTGGCCATAAAAACAGAAGGAAACCTTACCTTTTGTGAGAGCATGGAAGGAGCTAAAGGGTATTATGCCAAGTGAAATAAGCCAGTCAGAGAAAGACAAATATCACATGATTTCACTCATGTGTGGAATCTAATGACTAAATTAAACAAACAAAATAAAAACAGACTCACAGATACAGAAAACTGACTGACAACTGCCAGTGTGGGGGTGGGTTGGGGGTGCTGGGTGAAAAGATGAAGGAATTAAGCAGTACGCATTAGTAGTTGTAGAATAGCCACAGAAACGTGAATTACAGCCTGGGGAATATAGTCAGTAATGTCGACATAATGGGGGAGAGTTTGAGAAGAGAGAAAGCACTCTCTGAATGAGAGTAGGAGCAGGATGTGTTGATGTTTAAACAGGTGAGACAGGAGTTGACACTGGGTGGTGCTGCAGGCACTCCACATGGGCACCTGTCAGTGGTGCAGTCAGGAGAGCATGGCAGTGCCCAGAGTCTGCTGCCCAGAAACAATGGTGCTGGGAAAGCACCAAGGAGGGGAGATTTCATTTCCTCAAAGGTGAGCAGGGCTGCTGTGCAGAAGTACTATGTTGTCTCCTTATGGCTGATGCACTTTAACAATAATCCTGCCGCAGAGAAACAGGCATTTAAGGGAGAGTCTTCAGTAAATGAGAGCAGCCTGGAAATATCGTGGGATTATACAATGAGCACCTATTGTCTTTGTCCAAATGGAGAACAGGTAAAGTGGACAACATAAAATAGCTAGAAGCTGATTTTTTTACGAGGACGCTTGGTGGTTTAACGCTAGTGTGTACGACCAGTGGGCAGGTGAGCAATAAATGGGTCAACAGAAGTCTTCGCGTGCACACATCAGCTCCTCCTCATATGTTGACTGGGGACAGGACCAGCCTCGTGGCTGTGTGACACAGGCAGTTTAACGCCCTGCATTTGGTTTCAGGCTCTACCATCACTGCCCAGACATTTAACACAATTTTTGGACAAGGGACCCTGCATTCCATTTTGTACTTGACCCTGCAAATTATGCAGCTGCTGCCAGTGGGAAAGATACTGATAGAAAACCGGAAGGTCTGAAAGGCAAAACAATCTTTTCACATCTGCTTGCTACAGTTTTGGGGCTTGAAATGCGTTAGTTGGCTTTGTCCCTCACCCCTGACTTTTGCTCTCTAAGTATCTGTGTTCAACCCCAGCTGGCTAAAGGGCTTCCTGCTCCTTAGGATGCAAATTTCTAAAAGGTGATGGTTTAGCACAACATTCTCTAAATACATTCAGCCTTTGAATGTTTTTTAAACCCACTTAACATTATGCCTGATGCTCTGGTCTAAGCATAAAGAAGATGGCTGTCATAAACACATAGTTGTTTAGGGTTAGGGTCCACCTTAATCCCAGATGGCCTCATCTTAACTTGATTACATCTGCAAAGATCCTATTTCCAAATAAGATCACATTCACAGGTACCAGGGCTTAAGACTTCAACACATCTCTTTTGGAAGGACACAGTCCAGGTCCCAACAGTGCCTCATCTCCAGCCCTAAGTACCAGACAGAATATTATGATTTTTAAGATAACTATATTTTCCTTAAAATTTTCCCTGAATAGCCAATATTGCAGTGAAAACATGACATCATTCCCCTCATGAGCTTTCAGAAGGATGATTTTCTGGCAAATGGAAGTGCTGATATAAAAAGGATTGTGTTTGATGAGTGGTAACAGGGCCAAGAGCAGAATTACAGCCTCCCCGGGTCTGCAAATCTGCGCATTACCTAGGGCTGGCTCTTTCTGGCCCATGAGCAATTTACATGGGTCTGCTCCTGCTCACTTCGATGTGAATCATAATGTACACAGACAATGCTGAGTGAATCCAATCGCTAAAGGGGACCCGTATTGATTCCCTGTTGCACATTTTGCTCAGGGCCCAGTTGCTGGCAGCTACCCATGTGCAGCTGAGAAATATCGAGCCATGTTCTTACCGAGCTCCCAGTCTACAGTGCCCTGCAGTTTGCACTTTGTTGGGATTTTATAGCGACCAAGAGCAGCCAGCACGTGCAACAGGAAATCACTGAATTTCAGGAATATGAGCCCTCACTCTGTAATTGCAGTGCATTAAAAATTCTTCTTTTCTGGGTCAAAGGCATTCCTGATTTAGAGAGGTCTTTGAAATGATCTGAAAATGTACTTATATTTTTCTGATGGACTAATCACAGTCACGGGATGGAAAGGTTCTTGGCACCTTAGGAAGCTGCCTTGCCTTGTCTAGCCTATGTACCAGGAAGAGAGTGGAAATGAGCTGCCTTGAGCAAAAAGAAAAGCCCTGTCTTGCTGATAATAATCCTTAGAGTTAAATCAAAACTTTCTTGCCCTAGGGAGGGTATACAGGTTGAATGTATCCCCACCAAAAAAAAGGATATATTGGAGTCCCAACCTATAGTAGATCAGAATGAAACCCTCCTTGGGGACAGGGCCTTTACAGAGAAAAATCAAATTAAAATGCAATCATTAGAGTGGGCCTCAATCCTCTCTAATGTCCTTAGGAAAAAGGGAATATGTGGGCACAGGCACAGACACACACACAGTGGTCTGCAAACCAAGGAGAGGCCTGGAATAGCACCTTCCTCGGGGCCCTCAGAAGGAATGGACCCTGCCAACAGGTTGATCTATGACTTCCAGCCTCCAGAACTGAGAGACCGTACATTCCTGTTATTTGTGTCACTCAGCCCCTGAATTTGGGGTGCTTTGTTACAGCACCCCTAGAAGACTGATACGGAAGGGAAAAGTTGACCCAGCACTGGGGGGCATTTGGGCCTAAGTGACACCCAGTTCAGCAATGAGAGGCAGAGTTTTAACATTAGTTTCTTCATTAGTAGGAATATATACAGTATAAAAACAGTCCTTTCATTGTTCTCCAAGGCTACATCACTATTTTGCCTACAATGTTATTTTTTTTAAAGAAGGCTAGGCCCTGGGATACATAGATATCCCCAAACAGAAAGGCAGGGTGTCTGTATTTAGGAATATCTCTTTACGACATAATTTTTGGTACCAAAATATCTCAGTTAATGGACACCTAATGAAACTATAGTTTAGAGAACCAAAGATCACTTGAGTTGCTTATATCATCAATTTGGGTCAGCTGTTTTCTTTCTTGTGCTTTATGCTTTAATCAGGTGATGGGTAACCAACTGCTCACTGCAGCATCCTGGGGAGAAGAGCCTGGCCTGTGCTCTGATGGGGTCTGCAGAAATGCACTTTGTTTGGTCCTTACCCTAGGTAATTGAAGGTTGTTAGTGGTTATTTATTAAAGAGCATTCCTTTATTTAAAAGCTTTTGATTATGACTGTTCAGATAGCACAAAGCCACAGAACTTCCATTCTCTACCTTATTTAGAAAGGAAATCAAAAATGTTAAAATATGTCAAGTCTTGTTTTAAAATCTAGAGGAAAAAATATCAATAGGAGAAAGCAAACGCAGAACTGTCCAGTTCATTTAACTGACAAGCAGTAATTGGGACTTTACTCAACACCCTGGGTTTAAGGGAAATTTCCAAAGGCAGCCAAATGCATCGTTAGGAGGCTACAAATTTTATGTTGTTCTTCCTTATATTTTTCTTTTAAATTTTTATTTATTGATTTTTAGAGAGAAAGGAAGGGAGAGAGAGAGAGAAAACCATTGATTTGTTCTTCCACTTTTTTATGCATTCATTGGTTGATGGTTTATTCTTCCGTATATTGAGAGAAGCTTTAAGGTCCCGAATTTCACATTGGTATTGTGTTTTGCACCTTGGCACTAAGTGTACATAATAAAGAGACTCCAGTTTTAGGCAACAAGTGACCAGAAACTTGGATTCTGTGGAAGGTCTCCTCAATGTCGTCTGACCTTTCCTCATGGGGCGATGTCTGTCTGTGGCTGTCAAGGTTGGTCTACTGCCAAAAGTCTCTGATATGGCTTTGTCCCCCTGCAGGGGTCAGAAACAGAATACTTGGTTCTGACCGTGTTCTCCATGGTACTAAGCACAGTGGAAACTGACTGTGACCCAGGTGAAGCAGACCCTGAGTTTCACTGAGGCCACATCGACATGAGAGGCAGATTGGTGTCCCCAAACCTATACACTTTGGATTCTACTGATAGTCACATGCAGTTTGAATATAGTTCTATATTGCAGAAGAGCACCCAACTTGATGTCTGCTTTTGTAAATAAAGTTTTACTGGAACACAGCCACACTCAATTATTTACATATTATTGTCTGTGTCTGCTCTTACCCTACAACAGCAGAGTTGAAAAATTGTAGCAGAGACAGTATAGTCAACAAGTCTTACAATATCTAGCCATTTACTAAAAAAAGTTTGCCAACTTCTTATTACAGAATGTCAAATTTATATTTTCCTCCCAAAATATCTGGCTGTTTGATTAATTCCCTCCAAATTTATAGTTACAGAGATTATAAGATTTTAGGAACCTGGGGGGTGTCTAAAAATAATCTAGCCTAATGTCCATGCGAAAGCATAGCTCCAGAATATTTTTTAAATGTGTATTTATTTAACTGAATACCTATTCCATCACAGTTAGACATGTTTCATACTTTGAAGCCAGCCAAAATAAATCACCTCCTTCTTCCCGTGAAGCCCTTCACCTCTGTGATGTAAGGTGAGGCTTTCTTTGAGTGCCTTCCCCAGTGCACCCCGCCCTGTTATAAACGTGCTCTGTGATCCTGCTGTCCCTCTCCTGTGTTGTCCTGCTCAATGGCTCTCACCCGCGTGGCAGAGTTGTTTTCTGAGAGTGTCCAAATTTCAGCTCCTTAGCCTTTGTCTCATTGGCACGGACCTCAGCAGGGTTCTCATTTTATAGTCCATTTCGTAGTCCTTTTCAAGCCTATCAGAAGCAATGAGTTTAGAGTTAAAACACTATGACAAGGAGTTTCATTTTCACAAACTCTCTTGGAAGTGTTGTATTGAAGCTCTAATCATTATAAACTCTAATCATGGTTTTATAAACCCGAATGCATCTTCCATCTCAATACTTCATTTCTAATAATTAAATAGTGTCCTGTGAATGCTTCATCTAACAGACTAAGAACATGAAATGAGAAAGCAGATAAATAAAAATGACTTAAAATTGTATGTATTTGTTCATGAGTATTGGTTTCTCTATCCAGAGCTTCTCATATAGATTCTGAAGGTTCGTCTGGCTCTCCAAGGTAGGCCCAGAGGCTGATGTGACCCCCACGATATCATTCCCAAGGTGTGATTCCTTAAGATTTGCTTCATGTTGTAGCATTTCATGAAAAGTGTGCAGTACATATTATGCTGCAGTCAATTTTAAAGTAAATGAAGTAGGGTGATTTGGTGGTGTACAGATAACTCTAAGAAATATCACATTTAATTTATTTCTGCTCTGGGATAGATTCAGTAAATTGGAATAAAAAACCGTGGCGCAATGAATTTTAAAATACTTGTTGCTAGTATTTTTAGGATGTTCTGGTAATTCAGGCACCGTACACATTTCTCTTCAGAATGATAATTGCAAATTAATACAAACACATGGACCCACAGGCCTTGGCAGCAGTGGGAACACAGGGCTGGCAGGATCAGCTGCTTGATTATCCAGCTGGTTCTAGAAAGTCACAGAAGATACATAAAAATGCATTGCAGTCAGAATAAACACTGGCAGATAATAAATATTTTTGAAGTCACTATTCTTTCGTGAAGGGAGCTTGTGAGGGCATTGAGCTGGTTTAATGGCTACCTTTCCCTTCTAGGCGAGCATTACTCTAGGGAGGGAACCTGTGCAGAAAGTGCAGTAATTATTTGTTTACCCTTTGCATCCATGGTAGACTGTTTACTTCTTAGAGGCACAAACCAGGTCATTCTGGTTCTGTGATTTCTGCATCCACAACATCTCCTCATCCCTCCTCTGGAGAAACAAAGAAGAGTTACTGACCCAGGGTAGGCGCTAATAAATGATGGTTAAATGAGTGGGTGAATGGAGGAATGAATGGATGGATTGATGGTTTTATTGACTTTCTTTGACGTAGTCCAGTTTATCTGTTTTCACCTTTGCGACCTGTGTTTTTGGTATCAGAGTCAAGAAATTGCTGCCAAACTAAAATCATGAAGGTTTTCCCATTTTTCCTATGAGTTTCATAAGTTTAGGCCTACATTTAATTCTTTTTGAGTTAATTTTTGCATTTGAAATAAGGTAAGGGTCCAGTCTAACTGTTTTACACATCAATATTTAGTTTTCCCAACACTATTTGTTGAAAAGACTGTCTTTTACCCATTGAATGGTTTTGGAAATATTTTTTTAAATCTTTTAACCATATATCTGAGGGTTTATTCCTGGGCTCTCTATTGCACTCTGTTACTCTAGAGGTCTGTCTTTCTGTCAGAAGCATGCTGTTTTGGATTAATGTGGCTTTGCAATTAGTTTTGAAATTAGTAAGTATAATTCCTCCCGCTCCAGTTTTTTTTAAAGTTGTTTTGGCTATTTAGAGTCCCTTGAGATTCCACACAAATTTTTAAATGATTCTTTTATTTCTACAAAAAATAGATTTTTTATAAGGATTGCATAAAGCTGTACTTCACTTTGAGTAGTACTGACATTTTAATGATATTCGGCCTTCCGATCTATGTACACAGGATGCCTTTCCATTTATTTATGTCTTTTTAAATTTCTTTCATCAATGTTTTTTAGTTTTCAATGTCTGAATGTTACTATAGATGGTGAGCTAATTATTAATAAGAAAAAAACAAAGGGAACTGGACATTGTTGAGCATAATCAATCAGGGAGCATAAACCCGTTTGCTTCACCAGGAAGCTACTGCCTCACATACTCCACGGGACCACAGCACTGCCCCGCCAAGGACTAAAACCCTTCTCTTCCCACCTCCAATACCAAGATGCTGGGGGGACCAGAGGGATGGGCTTGACCACAGAGACCTGTCCGTCTAACTAGAAGGTTGACCCATCAGAAGCCCACAAAAGCTCGAGAAGTTGATTGGTTATTTTGAAAAAGTTCTTGGTCCTTCCCAAAATAATCCCAGGGGAACCAAGATCTCTCTCTCTCTCTCTCTCTCTCTCTCTCTCTCTCTCTCTGCCCCCGCCCCAGCTTGCTCAGTGCACTTGTGTGTTCTCTCTTCATAACCATGTGGCCCTAGTGAACTCCAAAGGCCAGCTCCAGGTGGCAACCTGGGTACCACAGCGCAGCACTGGACTGCAGCCAGAAACATGAGCTAAGCTATCTGGATGAGGACTAAGCAGCCACCTGCGAGCTCCAAAGGACTAAGCTTTAACATGATAGAGAGACTCTGGACACTGGCCTTGTTTGGGCCTCATCGAAGCTATGATTAGACTTTTTCTGTGGTGGAACAGAGCTGAACCCAGGGCAGCCCTTTGCAGTCACTTCGACTTCAATAAACCTGACCACAAGACCACACCTCCCATGTGGGTCCCTGGAACGCTTGCCTTACGATTCCACCAAGAACCCCACTTCCACCGGCTACACAAGTTTTTTGCCTTCTTGGTTAAGTTTGTTCCTAAGTATTTTACTCTTTTTATGCTGTGATATTGTGATTTATAATAAGAAACCTATATTTGGTCTCCTTACCATTTCTGCCAGGGAGCTTCTAAAACCCTTGGAGTTTTTACAAGCAATAAATGTATCTTTTATGTCAATGATGTGGCTTTGGACCCCATCTAAGGATGGAGGCTGGGTGCCAGAGAGCCACCCATGTGATTAGGGGGTTTGAATTTTCAGTCTTCCTCCCCTGATTAGGGAGGGGAGTGAGGCTGGAGGCTGAACCAGTCCCCAGTAGCCAAGAATTTAATCAATTAGGCCTACATAATGAAGCCTCCATAAAAACTCAAAAGGACTGGTGTAGAGGACGTTCAGGCTGGTGAACACATCAAGCTTCCAGGAGAGTGGTGTCCAGAGGGAGCATGGACACTCCACACCCTTTCCCCATACTTGGTCCTGTGCATCTCTTCCCTCTGGCTGTTCCTGAGTTATATCCTTTTTTAATAAATTGGTGATCAAATACGTAAAATGTTTCCCTGAGTTCTGTGACCTACTTTAGTAAATTAACTGAACGCAAGGAGGGGATTGTTGGAACCCCCATCTATGGCCCATAAGTGAAAGCACAAGTGATACCTGGACTTGAGACTGGCATCTTCAGTAGGGAAGGGCGCAGTCTGTATGACTGGGCCCGTAACTTGTGGAGTCTGATGTTATCTCCAGGTGCATGGTGGCAGAATTCAGTGGACTCGCAGGACACCCAGGTGGTATGGAAGAACTGCTTATATGTAGTGGGGGAAAATGGACCCCCCCATCCTGGAATAGAATCCCCAATGGATTCGTTGAGTACAGGAATCTTAAATGCTATTGCCAATGAAATTGTTTCTTAATTTCTTAATGGTCACTTATCATTAATGAATAAAAATGTTACTGATTTTTGTGTGTTGACTTTGCATCCTGCAACTTTACTAAATTTGTTTATTAGTTCGAACATTGTGTTGTGTGTGTGTAAGTATGATCATTAAGGCACACTTGCTTTTTAACGGTGGCATACTATAAAGCTCTGGGAACTCAAACATTTGAAAATTTTGACATTGCGTGTTTCACTTCAATAGACTCAAAGAGTTGCCACCCAAATCCCCGTTCAGGGAAACACATGCCGTCCAGAGGCAAAGAGCATTCAACAGACCTCTGCTGCAGCTTGGGGTCCCCTGAGGGTCTACAGGGGGCTGCCTCACCCACAGCCATGTCCTCCTCTGGACACCTCCATCCAGAGACCAAGAAGACGGTGTGCGAACACCCAGTCTGTTCAGCCCATTGCAGGGTGACTCTGCTGGCAGTTCCACGCCAGAGGTCTCTACCAGGGTGGGAGGCTTGTTCAGGTGGCCGGCCTCACACTTGAACTCCTCCTATGCCCAGTCCTGCCTCTTCCCCTTTTCTGTTATAAGAATGGCTCAAATGAACATCTTACACTGGAATACCACCTTAGTGTCTGCCTCCAGGAAACCAGTCTGAAGCAGTCACTATTCTTTTTATGTTTGTTCAAGTCACACTATTTTAAAGGTGATTACTAGTATATCATTTATAATTTTTTAATTTCTCAGATAGTTTGAAAAAAGTTCATTTAGGCAATGACACTAAGGTAAAAACCTACAATCCAGTTTTTAGAAACTATGTACGAAAGGCAACTCCAAGGTAAAAGCTGTATTTCCACTTAATTATTTCATTCTTATCTCCAGAGGAATGAATAAAGATGGTCTTGGAGTCTCATGTAATTTTTCTTTTGAGTTGATGTCAGTCAAATACATTGCTCAAATCCCAATTTACTGAAAGACAAACTTTCTAAGGGGTTATTTCATACATTGAACTACAGTTTTAAATAAATCTACTATAAAATTTAAATCAAAGTGATTACTTAAGCAGTTTCCTTGCAGATCTTTCCTGTGCTTTAGAAAAAAAAGTTTTTATTTATTAATATGAAGGTAGACATACCTTCAAATCTTCAGCTTTTTCATTTTGCATTTTCTCCTGCTTCATAAACAGTGGTTGGGCCTGTGAAGAAGAGAAACGTGGACTTCCTCACCTGGGCACAGTACGTTCCGCTCCACCGCTCACACACCAGACTCGCAGGAGGGCAGGGAGCAAATACAAAGAAAAGGCAAAACATCCTTCGTGTGTGCCCCACACTGCTTCCCAAATGATCAAAATTAGTCCAATGTGAGTGATTCTTACGTGATCGTGGCATAATCAGCCATGATGAGTGTATTTCATTGATGACTTAAAATAACAAGGTTAATAGGTATAAAGTTGGATATTCATATAGACAAAGTCATTTATTTCTCATGAACTCTGATGGCCTGGTTCTGCCAGTCATGCAATTATTGTCTTCAATGGCAATTGTCCAAATTTATAATTCAGGTAAAATTGGCCTTCATTTCATGCTTCAAGTATCAATGTTCATTGATCCTTGTTATTTTACAATCACTGGGTAGAATAGAAAGTCATTTGGTCTAGCCATTAGACAATAAAGAAAATCACCTGGGTGCTAGTTTATTCTAATTACAGCATTTATACAAAATTTTCTGAGAAAATTTTAATATTATTCTCCCTTCATTTTTACTAAAATATTGAGTAAGGAGAAAAGTGTACTATTCTGACATTTTAAGAACATTTTTCATAATAAAAGCCTAATTCCCAAGAAAAACTTGTGTGTTTGAACGTGTGTGTGTGTGTGTGGTAAGGGTGGGTACTGTTTTGATTTTGTCTTTCAGATGTGCCCATAGCTCCATTTTTGTTGGATCTTTTGCAGTGTTTAGTAAGATTCCTGGCATTCCATTTTCTCTTGGGATATTTTAGACTCCATGTCAGTTAGAATTTTCTTCAGCTGCAAGAAACATGAACTTGAAAAAGTTGATGATTTAGATTCTTTTCCCTCAGATAAATGAAGCCTTGAGATATGCAATTCTGAATGGGAAGTGTATCTCCAAAATTGTCCCTAGGATACCAGACTTCCCCCTATCTTCCTGCTCTGGCATCATTAATGGGTGACTTTCATCCTCATGCTTACACTATGGCTGCTATACCTCTAGGCATCACACCTTTATTCCAGGCAGCAAAAATGAAATACAGAAAAGGTCAAGCAGTGCATCAGTTGAGTCTCTCCTTTTTTCTCAGAGAAATGAGTGGCTTCCTTAGAAGTGTCACCCAAGAAAATACTGATTATATCTTATTAGACAGAACTGTGCCATGTGGTGATCACTAACTCGAAGGAAGCCTGGGTAATTGAGATTTTTAGCTAGACACATGGCTGCCCAAACAAAATGGGGATTTCCTTAGTGATGAGAGAGTGCTAATAATTATTGGGTAAGGCGGTCTCAGAATTTTCTACGGTCCCCTCTGTGGTTAGGGTTATGCATTCATTTTTGATGTAACCACTGACACTGGTTTCAGTTGAAGATATGTAAGACTCATGTCTGTGTGCTTGAGAGGAGGGGGCTGTGATCTGGGAGGGAATCCTCAAACCCTGGCTGTGTAGTGTGTGGAAGTGCTCTCAAGACTCTCTGACGAGCCTTGGAAAAAGGCCTCCCTCTCCTCTCTGGCAGCTAGCACCATGCTCACTGACGTCACCGTGCAAAAGTGAGCGGGAGGGGTGGGAGGATGGTGTGGGTGAGCTGGGAGAGGAGAGGCATGAGTGCGGCAAGAAAGAGGGAGAATGATGTACAAAAACCATGACGGAGTCTCACTTCTTTGCATGGGGCTCCAGGTATTGCATCACCGTGTCCCTTGATGCTGTGTTCATCACAGAAAATTCATTTTCCTGAAGTCTTGTGACCAGAACATTGTCTAATTCTCTGTAGGTCACTGGTGAGCCCATAGAAGTCAGATAATGACTATCATAAATGCAAAAATACCTCCACCTCATGCTGGGTTCTGAGTGCTCAAGCCCCAGATCCAGCCATGCCTGAAGGTAGACTTCCCTGTTCTATAAGTCATAACATTCTCTTTTACTGTAAGCTAGTCTGAGTTGGGTTTCTGTCTGGGGAAGAACCCTTCTAACTACATTCAACATGCACCTCTTCCTCCACGACTGCCATGAGGACAGCCAGCTGTCTGCATTGCTCTTCGAGGAACCCTCTTTGCAGCATGCATGGATCCTACAAGCCATGCCCAGTGCAGGGGAAAAGAAGTCAAGTGCAGCTAATAGGAACAATACATTAAAACACACAGAACTACACCAGCATACAGCTTCCGGCCATCAGAGCGGTGTCCCTGTCAGAGTCTGCAGAGCTGATTTACAAGTCATAATATGAAAAATGAATTTCTCTTCTTTGTAACTATAGAATAATAAATCTGCTCACTTTCTCTGCATATTATTTCTTCAGCTTTGTGTTCTCTATCAATGCTAAACAAATGTGAATTTTAAAAGAAATGTTCCAGTTCATATCACATTTCATATCAGGAAAGTAAACATATTCTCTGTCTTTGATGGTATGCAGAATCTTTCTCTCACGTGGCATTTCTGATGATCAGGTGAAATTGCACCCATGTTCTGTCCTGCAAACTGCTGTAGAGATGACATCCAGAACAAGCATTTTCCCTCTTTGTGGAGCTGAGAATGTTAACCTCACTGATACCCTCTTAGTCTTTTCTCTCTGCTACCAGCACAAACTTAGCTTTCTCAGTCTTCCTCTCATCAAGTCACTTGCTACACCAATCCATTTAGATACACTGTTTGCTTCTGTAACCCTTTGACCAGGCATGTTTTCATGGTGGCAAGGACCTCATCTGGTTTGTAAGAATTCAAATACACAAATAATAGAGGGGCTCAGACTTTGGATACTAATTTAGTAGTGTAAGTTAAGACTAAGTGAATTTCACATATAGAGACAGATGCTGAGTTCTTTATTCCACTACTACTTTTCCATATTATTTTCTTCAAGTGGCAGGACATTAAACCTAGTGAAATGAGCCTTGTCTCTTTACTTCTTCCCACACCTATATTTATGATCATAGGAAACAAAACACACATCTACAGTTCTCTTTAAGTTTCTCAAATATATTGCTGCTTCTCATGGTAGCTAAAAATGTCATTTCTCTTCCTCATGACCCGACTCCCTCTGCTAGCACTTGGCATCTGTCAAGACTGAAATTAACAGCAAAATTATAAGCTACATTGTTTCCACTTGTAACTAGCTCTGTGCCAGACCACCCATTGTTAAGAGCAACAATGTAATAAATTGCAGCAGTAAATTGTCACCATTTAATTGGATGCTATTAAAACCACATTTAGTAATTTCTTTTGTTTTCTCCTGTTTTCCTCTGGGCTTATGGGTAGAAGAGGTTTATGTAACATATTACATTATAACCAACTTTTTTATCTGTTTCATGGGGGCGGTTGTACATTATGGTTGGTCAGAAGTCAAAGGTCCAGTCATACAGATTCTGGTTGTTAGGTGGAGGTTAAAGAATAGAAAGGGTCAGATGCGGGCCATCTTTGGAATGTGTGTATCAGTGTTTTATCTGCGTGACATCAATAAGCAGTCTCAGTGAACCCCAAGTGAACATTTATGCATAGAACCCACTAAGAATTGTGACCATGAGGATGTAATTATTGGTTTTTCAGCAGTTATTGTAAAAGCAGATAGAAACCAGGAGATAGATAAAGCATAGAAGGCACTGCATTTTCTTCACATAAAAGGAAAAAATGTCTAAAAAGGAAGACCATCAGAAATCTAGACATGAATAGCTCAAATTCAATACCCATTAAAAAGACTGGAATGACTCATCAAAGAATCAATTTGTACAAAAGTCTACAAGCACAGGGCTTATGAAGAACACACTCAATAGCCCAAACCAATTTCCTCCTGAGTATTGTGACAGGATTGATATATTGAGTGAAGCAACAGAGAGGACTCTGTTTGATGTGAAAGCCACCGTCCCCTCCTGTGCGTGGCTTTCTCTCTCGAACAATGAGTTACAAAGTTTGGCCCTTAGGATCTCAGGGTGCAAATGCTGATCCACTGTAAAACCAACCAGCTCTGCAAACCAATATGCTGGAAACATAAACCAGACATAATTCCTATCAATAATTTACTTAGAAAAGCAAGATTAGGCAAAACAAAGTAAATTTAAGAAGAGATGATCAATAATTTTTCAATAAAGAAAAACAGAAGCATAAACTGAGCAGTGTTAGTATTAGCCTGAGTCCTCTGGAGATATATTACTCAACGATTCATTGATTTAATATTTAATTTAACAGTTATTTTATTGTTATGATTGTAATGTTTATTGAATGGTACTGTGGGAATAAATGAGGACCAACCAAATGAGAAAAGCACAGGCTACATATTTTGAACTTGCTGTGGCAAAGGAGTCAGCCCCCACACCTGTGTGCTGGCAGAGACTTAAAAGCAGTCAGAGGGGTGGGGACGTTTCACAGGGAAAGTGGGGACTGGTCAGGGGTGCGCTGGGTGGAGGCTGCTGGTCTGGGGATGATGGCAATGCACAAGCTGGAAGCAGGGTGTCCCGTGTAAGTGGGTGGGGGAGCACACTTGGTTTTCTGTGGCTAATCCTAAATTGGAAGCTGGGGAAATTTGGGGAAGCTGGCTATTTGGGGCCAGTTATCACAAAGGTTATTGTTTAGCTTCCAGGATTGTTGCTAGAGATGCTGGTCTGACTTTCACCAAGTCTGACTTACAGGGAGCAGGCTGGCTTCCAGGCCTGGTGATGGAGAAAATGGGTTGGTTTCCTGGGGTGATTGTTGCAGGTTCTGGGTGAGAGTTCCATGTATAATATGGCCTGGTATATCCAGTCTCCCACTACTGCATGGCAGGCACTGACATGTAACATTCATTATTTTATTTAATCTCACTGACCCCAATATGATGCTGTGAGAATTCCTATTTTACACAGCAAGTAACCGAGGTTTCATTTGTTTATGCGTCTAATCCACAGAGTAAGGGATGGAGTCAGCAGTCAGATTCCAACCATCGGACACAACACTCTGGAGAGCCACCCAAATTCTGTGATGAGCTGGGGATAATTGAGGCATTTGGAAGGTCAAGGAATAGCTTGAGACGTGCTGGTCTGCTTGGCTTTCATTTCTGATTCTGCTGGAGCCTTCATTCACATAGTTTTAGAATATTCTCCCTCTTGTTGTGTCTTTCTCGAGAATGTTAAGTCAACTTCTATAGCATAAGGACAAGCAAAGTTCCACAGGGTCAAGCAAATAACCTGAATGTGTGAGTCCCTTGAACATAAGGCTTGGGGAAGAGGCCCACGTGTCTGAGAGAAAGAATGCCACCCTCACCTTGGACTTCCTCATTCACCTCAGGACACTGCCCTGGGTGGGTAGTTGTAATATCTGCAGTAAAATCAAGTGAGAAAGGCACTCAAAATCTGCTTATGAATAGTCATTGGGACATCATACAAAGCAAGAGTTAGTGAGTGCTGTTGTGGGTGGAAACGAGGCCCTCCCTCAGATCTGCAGAAAGCATTCCAGGGACCCACGCACGAGAGACTGTGGCGTGGTTGGTTTATTCGGGTGGAAGTTAGCTGCCCCTATGGGTTTCCAATGTCCCATTAGCAAGGCCAAGACAAAAGCCAGTGTCCAGAGTTTTTACTTCACATTAAACGTTAGTTATTTTGGATCCAACACCATCCACTGTGCGCCCCATTAGCTGCTGGACTCATGTGGTCCACGTTCCCAGGCAAGAGTAAACACACAAGTGCATGGCACAAGGGAGTCACCAGGCGGGCAAGGAAGAGCGAGAACACTTCTTTGTTCCCCTGGGATTATATCAGGTTGAATGGGGAAGAGACCAGGTGCTTCTTCAAAAGAACCAATCAACTTCTTTGGGACTCTCTGAGTTTCCTGGATTTCCTGGAAGTCTATTTCCTTTGCCAGATTGGGGAAGGTCTCCTTTATCATTTGTTCAAATAGGGTTTCCACTCGTGACTGTTCCCCTTCCCCTTCTGGTACCCCTATAATTCAGATGTTGGAGCGTTTAACGATGTCCTGGAGGTTCCTAAGCCTCTCCTCATTTTTTTGAATTCTTCTTTCTTCATCCTTTTCTGTTTGGTTGTTTCTTTCTTCCTTCTGAGGAACACACCAAGGCACATCATAATTACATTAGCCAAGATTAAAATGAAGGAGAGAATCCTAGCAAGAGATAAGGGGACAGTCACCTACAAAGCAAGAGATAAGGGGACAGTCACCTACAAAGCAAGAGATAAGGGGACAGTCACCTACAAAGGAGTTCCCATCAGACTGTCAGCGGATTTCTTAAAAGAGACCTTACAGGCAAGAAGGGGCTGGAAAGAAGTATTCCAAGTCATGAAATCCAAAGACTTACAACCAAGATTGGTCCATACAGCAAAGCTTTCATTTACAATGGAAGGAGAGATAAAGTGCTTCTCAGATAAGATCAAATTCAAGGAGTTCATCATCACCAGGCCCTTATTCTATGAAATGATAAAGGGACTTACCTAAGAAAAAGAAGATAAAAAAGATGAACAGTGAAAGGACAGCAAACTCACAGTTATCAACAACCACACTTAAAACAAAAGCAAACTAAGAGGACAGCTAGATCAGGAGCAGAACCATAGAAATGAAGATCACATGGAGAGTTAGCAACAGGTGAATAGGAGGAGGAGAAGGGGGGAGAAGGTACAGAGAATAAGTAGCATAGACAGTAGGTAGAAAATAGACAGGGGGAGGGCAAGAATAGTATGGGAAATATAGAATCTAAAGAACTTGAGACACGTGGTCATAAACTAAAGGGAGGAATGGTGGGTGAGGGGGTGTGCAGGGTGGAAGGGAATGAAGGGGGGAAATAGAACAACTGTAATGGTATAATCAATAAAATATATTTTTAAAAAAAGAACTGATCAGCTTCCCACTCAACTTCAAACTTTTGATAGGCCCAACCTCCAGTTACACTGACAGACCTCTTTGGACAAGAACCACGCCCGCTGCTTCATTTTGACCTCTACTGTGCCCGGGCCTGCCTCTCCCTACTCCCCCAGCAATCTGTCCCTGGAGGGGGGAAGGGAGGCATGTAATCCCCTTGGTGGAGCAATGCCAGGACCCCCTGGAGTGTGAAGCTACAGCTTCTCAGCGAAGCAAACAGGATCTTGCCCCCCAGTTTAGTAAGTTCAATGTCTGAATCCCTTTGCTCTCCTTTCTTTCATTAATAATTAGCTACATACTGGCAGCAACAGCATGAATGTTGTAATTAGATGCACTTCTGATTTTTTTTACTACTCTGGGATTCTACATTTTCTAAGGCTAAAGTGTTTTGTTCTCTTCTGCTGTGGTGGGTCTGCAGCCACCACTAAATAAAAAACTAGGATGGCCAACCCGGCATCACGGACTTGTGCAAACTACTGAAACACTGAGTCCCATGTTACAAAGTGTTTACAGAACAAAATGGAAGGTTTCTTTTCTGCACATACTGTAACATATTCTAGGCTGCATATGTAACATATTCTGGGCTGCATCTTCTATGACTGAGGATTCCATTCAACAGTGTTGATGAATGTTCAGGTGTCATGAAAATGTGGCTCTGTCCCGGGACATGGGGCGGTCCCCAGGCTGCCCACACAACAGCCTGCAGAGTCACTGAGGATGATCGGTGTAAGTTCACTCACTGTCTATCTTATAAAGCTCCTTACTGATTCCCTGTTAAAATAAAACCTAAGGGGAGTTACCTAGCAAACTTTAAAAAGGTAGAATTTTGAAAAATATCTATGTAGTTTTAACTATTACTACCGCCACTGAAGCTGCTGATGACTGAATGAGACAATTTATCAATTATCCGCTATGTGCTTAGTATTATTCCAAATAGTCCAAGGGTGGAAAATTATAGGCTTAGCTCAGAAGCTCTAGGAAGTTTCACTGAGTAAGGAGTAGAAAATAGCATAAAAGCCAGGACACATTAATTTTGGTTTTCATGCTTGCAAGAACATTTTGATAAAAGTATAAGCTGGGTTTTATATGTTGAGTATAATTAAGATAGACAAAGGGGAAAGTACTGGGAAGGGCAGTGTCTCTGAATAAAGAAACCGAGGTTTAAGACTGCCATCGCACATGATCATGATGTAGAATTTTCAACAGACGTGCATATGGCCTACTTCCTGTGGCATAAATAAGAGGCTGTTGATTTCATCAGCATGAGAAGCCTTTGGTAACAAAGGATTAGCTGCATTGTCTTAGATCACATAACCAGGTAGAAACAGAAATGGAATGATCCCCTAGGCCTGCCTCCTATTCAAAAATCATACTCTCAGGTTACAGCATGCGTCTCCAGCTTGAAAACTGTTTCAACATTTTTAAGATAATAATTTTCAGAGTGGAGGGAATTTCAGGGGAAAAGGGGAAGGATTCATAGGAACAAGTATAAAGGACACATGGACAACAACTAAGGGGGGTGGAAATGGAAGGGAGGTGGGGAGCATGGGGTGTGGGCTGGGATGGGAGTAAAAGACAGAAAACTGTACTTGAACAATAATTAAATAAAAAATATATTTAAAAAAACCTATTTCCAACAAATAAATAAATTGTTTAAACAAAAAAATTAATTTTCAAAACCCAAACAAAAAATTTCTCATTGGTGTATTTATAGTAATTCATGGTACCATCTGCGACAGCAAAGCCACACACCAACCTGCATTATTGTGCCTCAGTAACCACAGAAGAGAAAGCATTGTCTTGCCCCTGCACCATGCAAGGCTGGATGGCCACCTTTTAAGACGTGACTGTGGTCACTGTCCAGTTTAGTTGGGGAGGAGTCTTGTTAACTCACTCTGCTGACTCTTCAATCCTTTCTCTCTGCATGTATTCATAGAAATCTTTTTTCCAACTTAAGGACCTGTGGAAAATGCTCTCTAATTTCCCTTCAAAAGTCATCTCTTGTGCTATTTCTGCTTTTATCTGATTTTTTCTCTAGCAGCTACCGTGAATGTGTTTTTTCTATTTAATATGATATTGATAAATCATAGATATTTCCCATATTGGGGTTTTCAACATAATTTTTCATCCAGATTTGCTTTATTTGTTACAGTTGCTGAAGTGGGAATACTGTCTTCTCAAGTACAGAGTCACACATTCCGCGGAGCCTACGCTTAACTAGCCTTGGCCGGTAGGAGCCCAGCCATGCGCTGCTACCACAGCCAGCCTCTGCCGGACACTTGCACACAGTCTCCCCTTCAGGAGGGAGCCAGTATGTCCCTTCCAGACACAATCCCAAATCATCTCCGGGGTGACCGGAAGTTAGAAGCTATGTCTAAAAGTTCCTTCTGGTCTTCTCTTTGATGCAGTGGCCACACACTTTCTACAATGTGGCTCTTTCAAGCTGCTTTGCATGACGTCTCCATTAGACACAGACTTCTCTGGATTCCACCGACTTCACACATCAGGTCCATTGGATGGCCTCGCTTTTCACAGACAGTCACACAAGACACAGACACCTTCCCAGAGGCCTTCGGAGGGTGAGTTTCAGTGCTGTGCTGACATTATGGTTCTGATGGGTTCTGTGAGACCCATTGGATTTCACTGTGTCAACATTTACCAGAAACAGGGATACAAAATAGGGTCTGATTGAGCACCTGGGGTGTCTGATCAAGGTGGTGAGGATGCAGGGAGAGTCAAGGTGCCCTTGGGGGTGAGAAGCCTGAGCATTTGATTCCCCCAAATGTGTAGAAGACCATTCTGCGTGGCGTGGGCCCAGCCCCCCAGTGGCAAACATTTACTGCAAAATAACTTTCTAAAAACCATGGTGAACCTTCCAAGGATGAGTGTAAACAGCTCAACCACTTTTGCCTTTTCATTTGCAAACACCTCTCTTCTGTGATGTGATTAGCAGCATTGGCTCCTTTGTTTTCTGTGAAAGGTAACACCTGAAGCAACTGTGCATAGTAAATGAGGACCATCAGGTAATGTGTGGAGAAACCCAATAAAGGCCGCAGCTTTTGCCCCCCTTGAGAGAAAAGCCATGCTGTCCCTTTTCCTCCACAGGACTCGGCAGTCCATGTGAATGTCTCATTTCATCCATAATGACACGGACACTGCGGGCCGATGTCCACATCAGCTAGTGCCTGAAAAGGGACCCAGAGGCCACAAGCCATCGTCATTGTGGACAACATACCACCTTGGTTGGAATACGCACACATCAGCCCAGGTAAGGGCTGATGACCCCGAGTGCTTTTCAGGAATGTCGTGGGATGTGTTGGATTACAGAGGAAAAGGGTTTTCTTCCTAAGTCACTCACTCTCTCCTGTGACTGGTTTACAGCTGTACCTTCTTTAGTAAGCAGGAGCCTTGTTCCCTCTCCCAAGCTTTTGCCAGGAGGCAACCCCAAACCAGGTCTAGGCTTAGGAGAAAGACCAAAGATTTTCCCTTTAATCAGCTGTAAAAATATCAACTAGTTACAAGACAGTTTACAGGCATCTCAGCAAATTCTTTTAAGCCGCCTCTTGCAGCCCCTTCAGTTTTGCCTATTCCCTCCGATTGCCTGTATAAGAATTTAAAGGTGCAGGTGGAGAGAAAGCAAAATCGAAACTGGTTTTGTAATTGCTGTACTTGTGGTGGGAGGAATTTCAGAAAAAGTTTCTTTTATCTGGTAAAAAATTTCTTTGAAGGTTTCCATGAATCCTCAACCATGGGGAACGGTCTTTCTGGGGAACAAGAACAATGTTTTAGGTTCAGCGGCATTTGGGGCTGCTGAATGTCCCCTAGATTAGGGATCTTTAGTTTTGGAAGTATGGAACAGAAGGGACTGATGCACAGTCGGCCCTTCTCTGGGTTCACGCCAGCTGCCCGCGAGTCTCACAGCCCGCCTCGTGGGCTTGGGCTCAGCAGCCGCATCACAAATGTGTGATGAGAAGTTTTCTCCAACACCTCCCCGTGTCCCTCCTGTTGTGAATAACCGTGCTGTTACCTTTGGTGTGGGGAGAAGCGCACATCTTCCTGACACGCCATCCTCACTCTATTTCACTCTTATCCAGTTCTTTCCTCATTGATGGGACAATTTAGGTTTTCCAGCCTCCCAAATTTTCACATCTGCTTTCTGCTACCCATTTTCCTTCTCTTCAAAGAAACAAAATGGATACTGTTAAAAGACCATAGACATAGACACCTCACCTGCAAAAGTCTGCACACAGCCCCTGCCTCTGCCATCCCCGGGGAATCCAGTCCTGTGCACCGGCAACGTCAGAGCGGTCGTCACAAAATATTGACCCACTGGTGCACACTCCAGTTACGTGGGGGTAGAAAGTTTATCACATGACTTCAACACATGAGCGGTTCATTATTAAAAGTGGAAACAATGGACATTCTCCTGTTCATTCATTCGCTCATTCATTCTTAATCCAATGGTCAGGGAAGACCTGCTGTATGCCCTAGACCATGTTAGATGTGGTGGATATCAGAATAAGTAAGATAAAATCATAAATAGCAGAGTCTAAAAGGTAAAAATAAATATACTAAGTACAGAGTAAGAGCAATGTACAGGCTAAAGTGGGCTTGTTCCATCTCTTCAGTTAGCGCATTTTTCTCAAGCCTGCAAAGAAGTCAGTCCTGGGATTTAACCTAAGGGACGTGCCCAGTGGGAACTGGGATAAAAATCATCCTAGGATCATGGGAAATGTCAACCTGTGTTTGACGGTGCTGAGACCAAATTCAGAGGTCCTGTTTTAAAATCCAACTTCAAGAACATCACTTTTATAAACTTTCATAAAGTTAAAAATCTCTTAAATCAGTTAAATCATGAACTCCTTGGTTTTAGAAATGAATTTTTATTTATTTCAAAATATTTTAATGCACAGGTTCACACATGACCTTCCACATGTCTGTATCTAAGTGAGGTGTTGACTTTCTGGACTTGTGATGAGCATCCATTGTGTTAGAAACTGAAATGCACAGGTGAGAATTCCCTCCCCCACTGAGTCACAGGAAGGCACATGGTGCGAAGTTAGCCCAGTCTAATAAGCAACTCGTATCTCTTTGCTGAAATCAAAAGACATGAAGAAATGGTCTCCCTTCTTTCCTTTTACTGGACCCAATGGGAACAGGCTACCCTGGCTCTGACTGAAGCCATCGCTTTTTATCATTCTCTCAAAGCAGTGATGTCTCCCTGGTGTTTTTACATAAACACTTAATGAATTATGGGCTCCTGGACATCACCTGTCTGATCATTTCAGATCCCCAACAGCCCCCAGGACAAAAGCTTTGCCTGAGGTTGACTCTCTGCAGTGGCTTCTTAAATGTGAAAGGATTAATCCTGGGATCGTCAGTGATGCTTTTAATCCCCATCCCCACCCTCAACAGGGCAATAATAGCACTGTGAACAGTTCCCCTGTATTTAAGAGATAAAATTCTTCCAGGACATGAAAAAATGCCGATATTTTTCCTTGTTACAATGCACACCCGTGCAGTACAGATCTACTCTCTGCTCTGTTGATAAAATATCCTTGGCGCAGCCTGTCAGCTTTTATTGATGACATGTCTTTATTTCAGCATTCCCAGTTGTCTCTAACACCCCAAATCCACAGCAAGTGCAGCAGAGCTCCATGACCTCGGGCACAACCCAGGGAGGGGTGCGTATTCATACATCTCCCTAATCCAGCTGGAAGACCAGTTTTGTCCATAGGGAACTAAGGGAGGAACAAGAGAGTGCCCAGTACAGGTCATGACAAATAAGTGATTGGTTTCATGCAGCTCAGGGTACTTACTGTCCTTTTAGTTTGGCTGAACTGGGAGTGGGGAATCTTAGGGACTGTAGTGACACTCGTAGAAGGGACATAACCCACATGGACCCTCACACACAGGCTGTTACATTATGCATTAGGACAAATGCAGACTCAGAAGCCTTCACCCAGGCCACTGAACAGAAGACTGGTGTCCCAAAGCTGACTGCCTTTCCAGGTCTGTGACCTGGAAAGGCACTTTGCCACTCCTGCCTCAGTTTCCCCACGAGTGGAATGAGAGGGTTGTACCTAGCTTTGCTCCAAGGGCAATGCAAGATTTGATACTTTGTTCTTTCAAAACATGAAGGATAAACACAGGTTGCATTAAGAGTCACAGCACTACAAACACATCCAAGAGTTTCATAATACAATCGGAATGTGCCTCTTGTAGTGTCTTATAAACATGTAATTCCCGATCCCCCCAGTGCGCACACCTGTTCCCCATGGTTACTACAGGTATTAGAACCACTTTGACAAATCTACATTTTATCAAGTATTTATCTCGATGAGAGTTTACATATACAGAGTGGGCAAATTAGGTTTACAGTTGTGAGCATGTGAAACACTGAGATTTTCTTGTATTATTATGTATTAATTATTACAGTATTTGACATATGAACTGGTGTGAACCTACTTTTGCCCTCCCTATATATGAATATGAACAGGTTTTCAAAATAGTCTACTAAAAATATTTTATAATAGTATTAAAATGCATTATCTTCCTAAATGCCCTTCTCATTAAATTTTAGCACGTTTTAAGCACCTCATAACGTGAGGAACTGTGCGAGCTACAGCCCAGAACAGAGTTAGTGGTCCAGAAAGAAAGAAAGGATGAGCATCCTGTCTGATCAAATGCCATGTCAAAATGCAAAACGCACATGTTCTATCAAGCCACATTTCATACTAAGTGGGCCCAATGATCTATGTAAGCACCAGGTACATTCCCACCCACCCAACCAACCACAGCACAACCCCTCCCTGTCACTGAGGGCGGGGTTTGTGTGTGTCCACGTTCAACCCTGCAGTCACAGTCTTTGCAGAAAACCGGGTGGGCTCTCATGGGCTTCAACTCCTATAAGACAAAGGAGTGCAGACAAGAGATCCGACCCCTGGGAGTGTTGTAGGGTAGCTCAAGCAGAAAAATAATCAGGTATGTGGATCTAGAGCAAGGAGCCCAAGGAGGCTCCTACTTGGAGCCTACTTACGAAAAGGCACAGGGACCCTTTTCCACATCTCCCAAAGACCCATAAGAAAACAATTATTCAAGAAATCTTCAATATACAGATCCTAAATAATTCTTTTTAGAAATGTTCAAAAATAGTTTGTAATTTTTTTAAAGTATTTTATTTGTTTATTTTTAGAGAGAGGGAAAGGGAAGGAGAAAGAGTGGGAGAGAGACATCAATGTGTGGTTGCCTTTCACGTGTCCCCTACTGGGGACCTGGCCTGCAGCACAGGCACGTGCCCTGACTGGGAATCAAACCAGTGACCCTTTGCTTCACAGGCCCATGCCCAATCCACTGAGCTACACCAGCCAGGGCTGAATATTTTGTAAATATATATAGGCATGTTTAATTGTTCACGTTTATTTTATTTGAATTCACCCATTTCTACTAGTGTTAATTAATTCTTTCCTTCTTTCACTGACATTCTGTATATTCTGCTACATGCACTCTCTTCAAATGCTTATAAATAAGCATAAGGAAGCAAATATGTACATAAACCATTTGAAAATAATAAACTTGTTAAATACAAATTATATGTATAAACTTTTCAATACAACTAAATTAGATGCTGTGAGTTTGAAATCATTTAGACAAAGAAATTGGCAAAATTGTAAAGATATTTAAGGTTTTGTGAAAACTCCAAATTTGTCTATTTGCAATAGAGGTCAGCTAATGGCACTATCTCTGCTGAGTGCCAGATTTTAGTTCTAGTCACTTCGTGACTGAGTGTCTAGGATAGGAACAAATCAGTGACATGCTTGTAAAATGGAGAAGTTGAAAATAAGACCTACTCTAATGTGGAATCTGGAGGTTATTTTGAAGCCAATGGGAAATGCTACAGAGGGAGTCTTGTTAAAGTATAAAGCATCAGTCTCATATGGAAGATGATGATTATAATCACCCTTGCTCTTTTTCTTCAAATATGTATACTTTATGTCCAACAGGCAAGTGCATAGGCATGTTTTTGAATAAGGAAACAGAAAAAATTAAATTAAAGGTACCAGTGTTATACCTTCATGAATTAGAAAATGTTATGCAAGTCAAATCTTTCATTGCCTTTAACAATGTTTTCATTTGCCTAACCAGCTTGACCAGGCCATACCTCCCTTACTTTTTTTTTCTTTCTTTCTTTTTTTTCAGGGGCTGCAGGTGGAGAGATAGTAGAATCAAGATTTCCACAGCCTGGCTCAGGAGCAGAAAACTTAGATGGAATGGGATCAACTCCAGGACTTTGACGGTGAAACAGGTAAGCCTTCCTTGGCTTTGCAAGAGGAGGGACTCGCAGAGAGTGTGGCTGCCCGGGACACTGCATAGTTCTAGCAGGCCGAGGTGAGGACAGCCTGGCTGAGAACAGAAAGAACAGAGAGGGCAACAGTGGTGTGACAATGGGGACAGCAAGAATGATGACAAGACCTTCATGCAGGCATGCCTATGTCTGAGGCAGAGATGCTGGCTCTTGAAATTTGGAACTGATAAATATCTGCTTTCACCAGCCTGAGCTGAGCATCCTGGAACAGGAAGAGAAGGTCTCTACCTAACATGCATTCCAACTCACCACCAGTTTTTTTGAAAAATACTTTTTTAGAAAAGGCCTGTTATTAGTGAAATGGTAGGCTATTAAGCTTAAGCCTCTTAAGTTTTATAAGTTAGGCCCTTAATTCATTGTAAAAATGTATATGAAAGATCTCTAAACATCAAATAGAAAGCTACATTCAAGACCATTTGAAAATCATTGGCAAAGTGATGAGTTTCAGAGTTATAAAAACCAGGAACATCTAAATGGCCCCCAAGGGGAAATCTGCTGTGAAATAGCTTTTCTCTGCCCTCCTAGTCCCTAATGCCAAGTTGTGTGTCAACTTGCAAGTGGAAAACCTGCTCAAGAACATTCTCCCCAGGGTCCCAAGGGAAGCAATATCTCCATTTCTGTTCCCTGACCTGGCAACTTTTAAGACACAGCCACAAGACCAATATATGGAACAAAGGGTGCCAAGCCTATCTAACTGGCAGGCAACAAAGACACAAAGAAATTCCACAGATTTTTTCCCAGGACTTACATATGATGTGTCTATGTACAAATAATGTCTTAGTATACTATTTGCCCTGGTACCCCACCTTTTTACTTTGCAGTCTGTCTACTACTCCAGTTGACTACTGGCCCCAAGCCATCAATAAGGATGCTGTAATGATGGGAAGTAATTTCACTAGTAGTTATTTTGGACTTGCTCTTGACCACGACTAAAGAGACCTTTGTGCATATCATGCACCAATGTGCATTATGAAAAAAAATCATAAACAGCTAAATCATGCATTTTCACCTGATTCGATATACCATTATTCAGACCTCTAAGACGTTTCAAAGGTTTTATAAAATTTGATTAGTTTTCTCAGTAAGACTAAAAAAATAACAGTATAAATCCCTGAAGCAGTCTATTAAACTTTCCACAAATAGTTATAATGTTTTTATATTCTATACAACTCACTGAAATGTCTGTTACTATTTTTAATTTTAAAATGTTTTGTTATTATCTTTCTGCAGCTCATGCATTTACTTTCCAGAATTAGGTTGATATTTTTTCTTATTTGTTGCTTTTGTTTCAAACTGGAATTGGCTTTGTGTTTCTGATTACAAAATTAATGGATGCTCATAGGAAAAAATCCCTCACTTCCAGCTAACTACTCAGACCTGTGCTCTGCATGTTCAGAGCACTGGGGAAGTGGCTTCCAAGAGCAAGGGTGACAGGTGTTGTCGGTTTGCATCTTTTTCTCTCAATTGGCCAAGGCCTATCAATTGTTGAGGATCTGATTTCTGATCTCGTGATCTTCCTTCCTGGAGTCTTGTGGCTCCTACCTGTCAGGACTTTGACTTCTTGTTGCCTTGGTCTTTGATAGAACCCACCTTAACCACCTGGCTTAGGTAACAGCCTACAACAGAATGGGCCACAGCTCCACCTCTGTCTGATCCCAGCACTGCATCCTTGATCTCGGACTTCGCCTTGATGAGGGCTTCACAAATCTACTCCACGAATAGGGATTTTCACCTTTGCACATTGTCTCAGACCTCAGAATCTGACCCTGTCATCTGTGACTCACCGTCTTTACGGTGCTGACACCAAAGAAAAGCATTTTTATTGAAGAATTAGACACGAGCTGGAAACAACTCTGAAGTAATACATTCCGTTCCTAGGGCTGTAGTAACAGATTATCACAAACTTAGTCATTTAAAACAACATAAATTTATACTCTCACAGTTCTGGAGGCCAGAAAGCTGAAACCAAGGTATGAGCAAGGCCACACCCCCTAGGAAAGAATCCTTCCTGTCTCCTCCAGTTTCTGGCTTCAGGTGCTCACGCAGTTTTGGCGACACCCCTCCAATGTCCACCTTCAACTTCACATTGCTTTCTCCCCCTGTATGTGTGTGTGTCCTCTGCTCTTCTTATACAGACACCTGTCATTAGGTTTAAGGTACAATTATCCCAGGATGATTTTATCTTGAGATCCTCAACTAATTACATCTGAGAGAATTATTTTTTAATAAGATCAACTCTGAGGGTCTGAGTGGACATGAATTTGGGAGGCAGGGAAACCATTTAACCCCCTACTTTTAAGGTAGTTGAGATGGAGGTCAGTAACTTTGTAGACTCAACTCTAAGTGTTTATTTTTGAATGTGCTGGAGAAAAACCAAAGGGGACACTTGCAATGAGAATCTAAGCTCAGGTACACATCTGAAGGTCCAGACTCTGGTGTGAGCAGGGTTGTCACACTGCAAAATGACCTGGAAGTGACTCAGAGGAGCTGTTTGCTCCTTACAGGAGGTCCATATTTCCACCTGGTATCATTTTTGTTCTTCCTGAAGAATTTCCATGAACATTTTCTTTAGAGCCAGTCTATTGATGATGAATTCTCTCAATTTTTGTTTGATTTACAAAAAAGTCTTTATTTTGTCTTTTTATAAAAGTTATTTTGATAACATTAGAGTTTGACATTGATTTAGTACTTTAAAAATGCTGTTCCATATTTTTCTGCTTTATATGCTTTTTTATAAGAAGTCTGCTGCCACCACACTTTTGCTCACCTATGACGTGCGGGTTTCTCTTTATCACTGGGTTTCAGAAATTTGATTGTAATATCCAGTGGTGTGATTTTCGTTCCTTCCACTTGGCTTTTATTGTTTTTCTTGTATCTCTGGGTTCATTATTTATAGTAAATTTGGGGGGTAAATGACCTTTTTTCCCAAATATTTTGTCTCTTTTTCTCCTCGCCTCTGGGACTACAATTATATATAACTACTTCATACAAGACATTGATGTTCTGTTTATTTTTTCCAGTCCTTTCACCCTTTGTATCATTTTGGATAATTTCTACTTATATGTTGTTTCTTCTACAGTGTGCAATCTGCTAACAAATTTTTAATTTCAGACACTCCATTTTTTCATCCTTGGAAGTTTCATTAGGTCTTTTTAATTTTTTTTACACTTCTTAGTTCATCGTACTTAAGTCTCTCTTTATGTTCTTGTGCATATGGACAATATTTATAATATCCCTTTAACATCTTCATCTTCTAATTCCCTTATCTCTCTAATTTTTATTTATTTATCTTTTTTTGGTTTGGTGTTATATTTTCTTATTTATTTGCATGTTTAGTCATTTTGAATAGATCCTAGAGATTACGAGATGTGTGTCATTTGGGTGCTTGGTTTTTTCCTTTATAGAGTATTGGACTTTGCTGTGGCATCAGTTAAGTTACTTCAGATCAATCTGATCCTCCTGAGGCTTGCTTTTAAGCCTTGTTTTTGTAGGTCAACGACAGCCATTAGTCTATATAGAGTAATATTTAACATAATTTCTACACTAAGCTCTTCAACTATGTGTAGCATAAATAAAAACCCAAATCAATGCACATGAGATACTGGAGGTTCTGCTTTCTGTGGGCTTCTGTTTTCTAAATACAGTTTAGATCTAGGGCTCCACAGGAGCACGGGATCCCTAATGAGAAAGCAGAGCTTTCCTTGTCTTTACTATCTGGACTTGTCCTTATAAGGACATTGAAGTGGCTAGTACTTAATGTCTATTTCTGGTATCCCCACAGGGAGGGTCTACTCCCATGTTCAAATTACTCAGTGCTCACTCAGGCTCTAGATTTAAGTCCCTTCTCATTTTACATACCCATGGTTTTATTTTTTCTTTCTGGTAATATCAGCTGTGCCTTTTATTATATATTGACTGTATCTATTCAGCTTTTGCATGCTTTGGGAATTTGTATATTGGGGGGAAGTTGAGGGGTAAGGCATCCCAGGTCAGTGTGGCTTCCCATGGACTGACTCCCTTGGTGCTGTCTCAGAGAGATGGTCCCAAAGACTCACGGTTGCCGTGAGTACTGGAAGGTCCACTGACCAAGATTCGGGGTCTAACTATAAGCTTTCATGGGAGTCTACTGAAAAATATTTTAGTTTGTTTAAAGAGTCCAAAATAAATACGTTATCTCTTCACACTAAAAGTTGGTATCTGTTGTATTAAAGAAAGAAAACGTAGGCACCTCAAAAGTTTCACGTGAGTGAAAGTTAATCAGTCATGTACCTGGAGGTCATTCCCCTGAAAATCTCCTTACTCTTCATCTTAACTGTGTAATTCAATGAATCATAGTAATTTTAACATGGAAAGCAAAATGCAGTCCTCAATATAAGTTCATTAAGCATTATTAAATGCTAATTAGCAAAATCTTCTGTTTTAATAAATGGTTTGTCTTCAGGAACTTTAGGCATTTTTTTCATCGAATTTTCAGATGGTAAAGCATTTTGTATAAGAACTTACTCTGATTTGTTTTTCTAAAAGCTCTTCTTTGAATATTAGTAGAGTGAGCTGCAGAAACACACAAGGCTTGCTTCTCGGACATACTGGTCACAGTACTTTGGAGGTGATATAGATGCAGTACAGACCAGCTTTCCCAGAGAAAGTAGTCTCTCTCCTCAAAACCCATCCTATCACAAAGGAGAAAATTCAGTGTAATTTATCAGATACAATGATCATTTTCCCCAAAGAAACAAAAATTGGCAACTTTTTAATGCATCCATTTGAGAGTTAGATGTACAAACTTGGTTTTGTACTCCAGGCTGTCAAAATTTTATAAATACCAATGTCCGAGTCCGATGCAACGAATATAAAATTAAGACATGTCCTAGGTTTTTCTTCCTAATCCTTTCCTCTCCATTTTTCCAAATATCTAATCTTTTTTTTATACTAGCAGAATTAAACTTGGGTAAGGTGAGTAAAATCCTATCTCCACCTGGTTGGATAATAACTCATTGTTGGTTCCAAATGACTTTGGCATTCCCTCACAAAGGATGACCTTCACAAACTCCAAAAATTCTTATACAGTCCAACAACGGGATTTTCTGTTACCCAAATCCCATTTCAATTTTATTACTCTGTTGAAACTTGTTTTCTGAAAAGTCCCCAGAAAAATAACCAGACTGAATTGTAAAGTTAAGAGTGATGGGTTTTGAGACAAACAAGACAGTTGGCTATTTTCTACACCCTGAGAGGCATTGCTGTATCCTGGTCTCTGGGTTTAGCAATCTGACACTTGCCGACTGCCAACAACAGAAGATCCATTCTAAACAAAACGCCAGTCCCTGCTTGTGAGGCCTTTCATTCTCTCCATGTACCCATCATCTCTCCTTTCTCTCTGTAATTACAAAAGCTTTTTCCATCCAGTTGTGCTATATTTATTGCCTCTGAGTCTAGGAATGGACTGCCACTTCCCGGTGATGTCCCCAGGGTGCTGATTCTTCCCAAAGCAGCAGTGCAACTTGGAGGTGTACGCTGGTAGCAGCAGTGCCCTGCCCTTGGGCAATAGCAGGGGAAAAGCACACCCTCCCCCAGCTGTGCCATTACTGCTCCACCCTTAACTGTTTTACATATTTGTGTTTCACATAACTTTTTTATTGTAAAAAGAAAGAAGGTGCGCAACTTATGTCAAGTAGAAATTAAAGCTTCTTGTCCACAGAATTAACAGTTGTTTTGTTTTTTTTTTTTTTGACAAAGTGCTTAAGTCCTCCAGTATGGGACTCCTGATCTTTCTACCCTTTCTCCTCTCCTCTTACCACCCATCACAGAAATGCAAATCAAGACAAGAGAGAAGACCTACAACCAAGATTGCTCTATCCAGCAAAACTTTCATTTAGAATGGAAGGACAGATAAGGTGCTTCTCAGATAAGATCAAATTGAAGGAGTTCATCATCACCAAGCCCCTTTATTATATGAAATGTTAAAGGGACTTATCTAAGAAAAAGAAGTTAAAAAAACATGAACAGTAAAAGGACGGCAAACTCACAGTTATTAACAACCACACCTAAAACGAAAGCAAACTAAAAGGACAGCTAGATCAGGAGTGAAAACATAGAAATGAAGATCTCAAGGAGGGTTAGCAACAGGCGAGTGGGAGGAGGAGAAGGGGGGAGAAGGTACAGAAAATAAGTAGCATAGACAGTAGATAGAAAATAGAAGGGGGGGCAAGAATAGCATGGGAAATATAGAATCTAAAGGACTTGAGACACATGGTCATAAACTAAAGGGGGGGTAATGGTGGGGATGGGGTGTAGGGTGGAGGGGAATGAAAGGGGGAATAGAACAACTGTAACAGCATAATCAATAAAAAATTTTTTTAAAAAAGAGAAAGAAGGAAACTGTCCCATCCGGAAGGTGTCTGGGAGGGGGTACCCCGAGAGGACTAGATCTCCTTAATATCTCATGGCCCTAGTAGTCGGAGAGCTTTTCTAGGGAGACGAGGCGACCTCTTTTCATCCCCTATCTGATGACCATAAGACAGCTCTAACACTGTATCAGCTTACTAAAAATGCTTTTCTTCACTTAAACACAGATTACCTGCTCCCCTTTTTATTACTTTGAGGGCGAGGAGAATGTAGGTAGGGTAGACTTTAACCGGCTGGGGGAGGCAGAGGCCTGACTCCTCCTGAGCTCATTCTGAGCTTTAGGGTACCTTTTGGGAGGAGAGGAGTTGGGTACCAACCTCTTTGCAAGTCAGCTTACCTCTCAGGAGACTCGAAGTGGCCGTATGTACAGGCCTCTCCTTGCAGTGCTTTGCCTTGCACCCAGCGGTGTCTATCACAGCTACTTGGCTGTGAAGCATACCTTCGAGGGTTATGCTGCTCCCGCAGGAGGGGAACCTGGCAGGAATCGTGGGCTAGCACCCCAGCGGCTGCACGGCTCAGAGTCCGCTCCATGTTTCAGCATTTCTAATTGTTGATAGTGCACCTGAATAGGCCTTCCTAGTACACTGTTAAGTTGGTCTTTGGCTAAGTTGGTTACACGTCTAAGAATCCAGGGGGCAAAAGAGAGGATGAGGGTGATAGAAACTAAAGGTCCTAAGAGGGGAAGGGGGTAGGGGAGAATTCCGTTAAGTCCACCCCAAAAGGGGGTGTTCGGAAAGTTCTTTTCTTCTTTTTTCTAAGTCTTCTTGTAACTGTTTTATCTTGTCTCGGACGATGCCTGGTTTGTTGGCATAGAAGCAGCAGTGGTCCTGTAAAGCCAAACAGATACCTCCCTGTTCTGCAGTAAGTAAATCTAGACCTCGTCTGTTTTGAAGGACAACTTCTGCTAGGGAGTCTACTTGGTCTTGGATGTCACTAATGGTACTGGACAGAGCCTGGACATCATCAATTAGTTGTTTAGAGAGCTTTGTGTATGAATGGACTGCGACTCCCAATCCTGCAGTCCCTGTGGCAACTGCTCCAGAGATGCCTAATCCAACTAATAAGGGTATGAATGTTAATGCTCTTTTTTGTTGCCCCGCAATATGGTCTAAGCTGGGAATGGGGACAGGCTCGTCTCCGGGGAGAACATCTATATCTGGTAGTAAGGTAGCCAAGACACATAGCCCAGTCCAGTTAGCGGGCAAGGCTGAAAAAGCCAGGTTGTTTCCACAAACGAATATTTGTCCATGACCTGGGCAAAGGGGGTTACTATAATTGGTTATGCTGCTACAACTAGTAAATTTTATAAAGCCGACGGGAATGTCAAAGCTATTATTTTGAGCTATGCCTTGTAAGCACTGGGAGGGTGGGAATATTGTAGGTTGGACTCTAAAAGGTAAACTAGGGTTACATTGTAGCTGTGATTCATTAAGGGTGGATATATTGACAGGAATAGCTAAAGGCATAGGGGTGCCTAGGCTCATACATAACCAGCAATCCTCGGCTAGGTGAGGGTTAGATACGTTAAGAGCTTGATGTGTGACTATTTAAATGACAGCAGTCTGGGTATCTAGGTCTACTCCCCGCGGTTTGGGGAAAGCTAGTAATTCAGTGGGGGGTGGATATGGTTAAATCAGTGAATTCTTTAGCCACGGCCTTGATTTCTCGAATGAGAATTAAGGCTTCTTGAATGGAGGTTTTTTTGGAGAAGGGGTTTTTGGTGGATTGTTGGTGGCTCGGGGTTGTTTAGAATGGGGGCTACAATACGGGTGGCTGCGGGCGGTAGGTTTGAGGGTGCATAGGGGGGCGGCCGAAAAGCTGGGAGATCTCTAAGTAAGGGGGCAGAAGAGAGAGGAGGCCAGTCAAGGTTATTGTAAGAAGCTGCCTCTTTTTCGAGTTCGGCCTCTTCTGCTGGGTTTAATTGGTCGACATGGTTATTTGAGGAATTACGGGAAGGGTTAGGGGTTTTTTTAATCTCTTCCTCTATGTTAATAGAAATTGAGGGGCAAATTGAGGGGGGCCCTCGAAGGGGGGCCGAGATTGATTTTTTGAAATTTCTTGTCCCTCTTTACAGAGATTTTGGGCTGAAGGGGCCCTCGAGGGGGGACCGGAATTGATTTTTTAGAACTTCTTTTCCCTCTTTACAGAGGCTCTGGACATCCAGAGAATGCCCATGAGTGACTAAGATTTCTTTAATAAGATTAAAATAACTGAAGGCGGTGATAGGGACGGTCTCGGGGCCAGAGATTCGATAATAGTCATTAAGGCAATCTCCGACCCGGCTCCAACACTGCGGGTCAATCGTCCCCTTTTAGGGGAACCAGGGGCACATTTTGAATATAAAGTCAAAAAATAAAACTAAATCCTTTTTCTTAACTCGAGTTCCTCGCACCTTGAGAGTTTGCTTTAATTGACTTATAAAAATATCACTTTGTGAACATGCTTGTCCCATGATTGGGGGCCTTACCTGGCCGAGTTCGCTGTCGAGGGGAGGGGCTCCTGGATCTGTCTCACGGTGAGTAGTCGCGGCGATCCAATCTGTGCAGGGAAGTCACTGGCGGGGACGGCGCTTTGTTCCGGCGGCTATCGGGCCCCCACGTTGGGCGCCACTTGCTCCGGCCGGCGGAGCAATCAACTGGGGCTCGACCACCTACCTAGAACAAATGAGTTGGGGGGGACAAGAGGCGCGAAGAATGGCAGCAAGACAAAAGATTCTGATCAAGCTGCAAACTTTATTTTTCCGAACTGGGTATATATATAGGGGGGAGGGAGAGGAAGGAGATTAGGTTGCTTGCTATTGGCTAGCTTGAGACAAAGAAGGGCCCGCTTATTGATTACTTGGGTGCAACTGGTACTCGTGGACACCTCATGTGCCTGTAGCCGATTGGCTTGGGGAGCGCATGCACACCTCATGTGCCTGTAGCCGATTGGCTTGGGGAGCGCATGCACACCTCATGTACCTGTAGCCGATTGGCTTGGGGAGCGCATGCACACCTCATTTACCTGTAGCCGATTGGCTTTGTGGAGCGCACAGGTTCCTGTAATCAATGCAATGTTTTTAGCTAGAAGCCAGGTGTAAGGTTCCCAACAGGAGAGCTTTTCTAGGGAGACGAGGCGACCTCTTTTCATCCCCTATCTGATGACCATAAGACAGCTCTAACACTGTATCAGCTTACTAAAAATGCTTTTCTTCACTTAAACACAGATTACCAATGTGAGGAGGCACGGCAAAGGGAAGAGGGAGGAGGAGGGGAGCTAGGATTGAGGGGCTAGAATGGGAAGCTTTATGGAAAACTGTGAGGACTGAGTAGTAGACAACCCTAAAATGGTCACTGGGGAGCCGCGGCAGTCAAATGGACTTGGTGGTCTCAGGGACCCCTTATGTCTGGGAACACATGGATGTCTCTGTTTTATCCCCACCTATAGTGAGATCCTTCCCTATTCAGCTCAGAACCCCTGTCTTTCCCTTCCACTACTCACCAGGTTCAGTACCATCTTGCTTTATCACCCTTTCCACCTATCCGGTCAAGACCCCAGAGGCAGATAATTTAACATCAAAAATTCTTAAATTCTGTAAAAGACAAACAGAGAAGGAAGAAAGGGAAAGAGAGAAAGAAAGGACGAAAGGTGAGACAAGATAGTAAGAAGCTAGGAAAATTCCTTAAAGTAGAATAGGAAAACCAAGACAGACATCTGAACACCATGGCTGAGCAATATACAGCCAGGTGCAGGGAGGCAGGGAGGAAGACCCCTGAGTGCCTGGCAGGGTGCAAAACTGGGAAAGCAAGGATCTCTACTCCACCATAATCTTTCTTCCCCTGGCCTTTCCTCCCCATAGATAACATCTAAGCCTCAGCTGCATTTCAGGTCCAGGCTCAGAAAAAATGCAAACCAGGTGAGCAGATGTCAGGATCAGCTTCAAAGAGTAACAGGACCCCCCACTGACCAATCAGTGGAGACCATGACCCTGAAAGGGCACACCTGGAGAGCTGATGAATATTCTACTGAAAGCCTCCCCTAGGCTTCTCACCTGCAAGAAAGAGATAAAAGCCTCAACACAAAGGACCCTCTGAGGAGCAACCTTGCTGTTCCCCTCCCCCTTTGCCCCCTCTTCCTTCCCCATGGGCTTGAGTCTCCTGGCCTCTAAAGCAATGGGCAGCTGGCAGCTTGTCCCAGGCTGACCCCCTGAACTTTGAGGCTCCCTCTTCTCTGACTTCACAGTGAGCGAAGGCAGCCCAGCCTAGGCTCTCCTGCTTCCCCTATGCTAAGCCCTTCCTTGTTTCGCTGCCTCCAACTTCAGTAAATGTATCCTCATCGTCACCTGGACTCGTGCTGTGAAGCCTTTCCCACACGAAGTCAAGCACCCGCACAGGACAGCTGGCCCTCGGCAGACCCGCTCAGGGCCAGGCCCGGCTGGTAACTGAGGCCAAAGGGAGGCAAGGCTATAAACACTTTAGAACTACATTTGTATAATAGGAAAATGCCAACGTCTGTTTTGACATATCTCTAGAATTCGCAGACTAATTGGCTAAACAGTTTTCTACCGGGAGTTGATGGTACTAGAAACATTAGGTGAAAACAATGAAGCTGCATCTTTCCCGGCTCCACTCAATTGCTAAAGCGGAAAAAGACCAGATATTACATTCTGATGTATGGACACAATATCTTATCATTCCTGAACTGAGGTTTTTAAATTATACAAATAATGAGGCCTTGTGGCATCTCACAGTTTAAAACATTTATGATAAAATCCTAAAACACAGCCACTTCATTTAAAAGCAAAAGTAACTACAAACCCTTTAATATGTCTCATGTCGTAACCTAGTCCTGCATAACTATTTTACTTTGAGTTAAATTTGCAAAAAGTTTCCAACTCTCTATGTGTTTTGTTGTACAAAACAAAAACACAAAAGTCTTAAAATCTCTCGACCTATTTTTTAGCATTTTGGTAAATGAATTTAAGACTTTAAATTCTTTATAAAAAAAATTATACAGAAAGCCCTATCTTTCTTTGGGATCACAAGTACAATTTCCAGTGCTCCGCAGCGTATCTCCACATGCTGTCTTCCAACCGGGGAGGACTTTGGACCACAAATTAGAAAAACAAAACAATTAATTGGCTTCCTCAGAGGAGTTCAGAAGTAGGCACTGTATTTTTTTTCCAAAGAAAAACAGAGCAGCTGAATGTCTGTAGGCAATGAACCAGATAAAATGAAGTTCCTGGGTGGATTTTCATCCCATCCACCCACTCCCTGTTGCCCTCAGCACTAGGGACAGAGGAAGCCTGCCTCGGTCAGGGTCCTTACAGCCACCCTTCCCAGTTCCCTCCCCTCCCCATGTCCCTCCTCCTGACACCCCGCTGTGGTCTTCAGTCGCCACTCTAGTCACAGCAATCCCCTGACACCTCTCACCCTCTCTAACCGCTCACTCAGCCTTTGTGCTTCCACAGAAATCCCAGGCTTAGCAACCCAGGAGGTGGGTTGCTTTTTTTCCACATGCTTTCTATCTTCATCTGGGAGGAAGAAAGAAGGTTCCTTTCCCCTTTGTGCAATTCCAGGGACACGCGCCATCTGTGCTCCTACCGTTGGGTGGTAGGATTATGGATGTCGGTTTGTCATATTTTACCTCTCTGCATTTTTTACATATTCTATACTCCTAAATATGCAGTGCATTTGTAACAAAAAAGGGAAATAGAACAGAGAGCCTGTCATTGTATTTTTCTCTCTATTAAAAAATATTTACCAGACTTAGTGGGGTGATCACATTGTACGGTATGTAAATGTCAAATCACTGTGTTGTACAATACAGCTAATATAATATTGTATGGTCACTATACTTTAATACAAAATAAAAAAGCTGATTATGATTTCTCAGCCTATATAGCACTATTTTTATATTTTATTGAGAAGTACAAAGATAAAAGACATAGATCACTTTTGGCGATTTAACATTCTTTGACAATCACATCTTCTCTCCAATGCTTATTAGAAGGCGTTTGGACAGGGATCAGGAATGTATGTCTTCAATGCAATGAGCAGAAAAGTGCCGTACATCACTTCATGCTGGTACCTGGCTGTGTATGTTTCTTAGGAGGAGTGACCCAGTTCATGGGACCCTAGCCTCACCAAAGACCCCCATGTTTAAACACAGCTTGTAACATTGACTAGACCATGGGGCTTCACAGTCTGTGGGTGTCTTGGTGGTAACTGGTACTACTGGGAGACAGAGCACCGATGGTCTCCCCCATTCCTTGTTTGGCCCACGGAAGCTTAGCACCATTTAGAAGTGAGATCAGGTGAGAGAAGTCCCCAGAATAACCAAAGCTGAAGATTATTTAACTGATTCAAAGATAACAAGAGTGAACTATTTCTCATACATCTGGTTTTGTGAAGTCAGCTTGTGAACTGCAAAGTCTTACATTATTCTGCCTCTTACTGTACCTCTTAGTTAATTTCATGAAGAAATTAAAGATGCTTAAAAGTTTTAAAATGATTTCCCATTGCAATTATAACTATCAGTACTAATATATATATATATATATATATATATATATATATATATATATGGACTGTGATTGGGGGAATTGATTTTTTACCCTGTCATTGCTTTTGCCACGTTGCCACATCAAGTAACTTGCTGCTAATCGATCTGAGTTTTAAAATGTATTTAACTAAATCATGTTCTGCCTGTTTCTCCCTAAATCTGCACTTTTCCCAGTGCACCTGCTGGCCACTTTGCTCCCACCTTTCCCCACCCTCTTCATGTGCCTGTCCCTCTTCTCCTTGCTAAACCTCAGCTGAGGGCCACCTCATCAGAGCTGTCTCCCTGGTCTGGCTTAAACTATAGAGAGAAAGAGCCCATGCTACACCTAGGCAGCTTTGTAACATAACCAGGATCATTTGTCCCATTCATAAGTTACTAATATAATCAAGCCCATGGACATGAGCACTTTAAAAAATCACATTTCGGCTAAATTTCCTCTTTTCTCTAGCAAGACATTTACTATTTATGTTTTTACATATAAATATGTAAATCAAGAACAATTTTCAAAGTATAAAGTAGGATTTATCAAGAGCGACTCTAGTGATACCTTGAGCCAGATAATTCTGTTTTATGGGGGTCACTCCAGAGCATTGGATGTTGTTCTACCCACTAGTGGCCAATAACAATCCACCCTCCAGATGTGACAATGAAAAATGTCCCCAGACACTGCAAAATCACCCCTGGCTGAGAACCACGGACAGAGATGAGCCCTTATGGTTGCTGTGTATGGTGTATAGAATAATTTTACAGAGGTTTATCTTTCAATTTGACTCACTCTGTGATTCTTTCAGTAGCCACAATTTTAGGAACTTTGAATCCCCCCAAATTAGGTGTATCATGTCCTGGTTCTCAGTGTGGTCAGCAGGGGTGAGGTGAGAGCTGTGATATTTCCACATGGAAATATATGCAGAACAAATTGAGAGAAAAGCAATTTCAGATGTTAACTTCATATCTGTTGTGAAAAGATTAATCAAATACATTGCAGAAAAATATACCTGGTTTAGATATTGTTTGAAGAACAATTTCTTTTTGTGTAAGACATTTACAGTGATGGAGAGGGTACATTCAGTCATGTCTGCCATTCTCCACAAGCTGGGCTTAAGGAGACACTTTAAGTGCAAAATTCCGTTATATATTTCAAACAGGTACAGATGGGAATTTTAAGTTATATTCCAAATTCATTTTCTTTAGAACAAATGAAGCAGCTTCTAGGAAGAGGATTCCGATAGAACAGCATCTTGGGAGACCATCACAATTTCAGGATATAGATTTCCATAATCGCAAAGGACGTTTCAGAAAAGCAAGAACCAAGAAAGCAAACTATGTCCAGAGACACTGCTTCTAGCTCACTGTGTGAACGGACAGGAAAACGGAAACCATTATTGGAATTCTTCAAAAGTTCAGCATTTCTTAACTTGCAGTTTTGGATGTTTTTTGTCTTTTCCATTAAGGGGATTCTTTCATGCTCCCAATCAACTAAAAATTTACACACATGCATTTTTACTTGCATATGTTACTGTTGACCCCTGAATGACATAGAGATTAGGGGTACTGCCCACAGTCAAAAATCCACGTGGAAAACTCGACTCCCCAAAATATAACTACTAATATCCTCCTGTTGACTAAAAGACTTATTGATGACATAAACAGTGAATTAATGCATTTTCGATGTGTTGTATGTATTAACACATTTTTAATGTTGTATGTATTACATATTGTGTTCGTATGGTAAACTAGAAAAAAGAAAATGCTATTAAGAAAATCATGCAAAATGAAAAATACCCTCACAGTATTTACTGAAAAAATTGCATGTAAGTGGACCCACCAGTAGAGCAGCTTTCTGGGGTGAGGTGTCTTCTAGCTGTGTCCACGTCGGCTGAGGGCGGTTCATTCAAACAGGCTTCAGACAAGTTTATCACCTTGACTGTGGCGATGGTTGAACAATGCAAGCATACGTCCAAACTCACCAAATTGTCCACATTAAATATGTACTGTTTTCTGGTGTATAAAACTATACCCCAATAAACCTGTTTAAACACAAACAGAAAAAACTTTTTATGAAAAGAAGAATGGAATGTGGTGTCCTGGAGAAAGGGCTAGTGTAATACAATGTAATAAATGCATCAGCAGGGCTAGATACCAGCTCCTTGTACCTGGCCGGCTGCCTTATCGCACACTTCCTTTCCCTTATGGGAGTATCTATAAAAGTTGTTCTCGACATCACAGTCATCAGGCACCTGGCTGGTCCTGACTCAGCCCCTACACCGGAAGCCGTAGGATGCGGAGAGCACACCGGGGTGTGTGGCCGGTTACCGGGAGGCCTGCTGCAGTCATGTTCTGATGAACATCCTTCTTAAAGGTGGATATAGTTCTTCAGGTGGCAGTCATGCCTCTGCACACCTGGGGACACAGGTGACTTTGAGACAATGCAAAGAAAAGTAGCATCAAATTATTTCCTAAATGGTAGGATTCACTTTCATCCCCCCCATAACTGACCCAGACAAACTGTTTACATAAAGCATAAGTAAAAACACTGTCCTACAAGGTGTAATATACATAATTAAGAGTCTCTTATTTTTGCCCAGAAAAATATTGGCACATAGAGATGGCAGGGGGTCACTGAAGGAAGACTGTTGGACTGTTAGCAGTACCTAGGGTCATTCTTTTTGAATTTCTAATTGATGAATTGGTTGTGGATATGGAAATTGGCAATTACCAAGGGCGGTGAGCGAGCCCATATTTACTTCGGTAACAGTAGCTCATCTGATGTTGTAAACACGTTGTTTCCCTCAGAGTTGAGGCTGGAGCAGGTAGGGGTCAGCTTCTGCTGACTGGCTGGGTGGCCACCCCTCCCAAGGTGCCCCTTCTCTGACCTCCCATAAGTGATGCGGTGGAACAGGCAGCCAGCTCCTGCCAGGGCTGCTGCAACTCCTCCCTTAAACTGATGTTTAAAAACCGTGTATCTGTCAAGTGTCATTAAACAACCGTCTTCGACACAGACCTGGACAGTTCTCAAGGGAACATTTAAGACCAGCAAATTGAGTTGAAAACTTTTATTGCTCACATCTAGCAACAAGATTTCAAATGGCTGTAATAATGAAGATCGTAAGAACAGAGAAGCTGAAGAGTGTGCCTGGTGACTTAGTGACACGTGACCGCTCCGGCAGAAAACCTGCACTCCACTCTCTCACTCAGATGAGAGGGGAGACGGTGCTATTTCATTCCAGAAAAGCTCCATTGTTAAAGGTAGGCTGCATTTTTAAAGGTAATTTTTGAGAGGCATGAGGTCAGGAATTTCCTGCACTTCTACCAAGCTTTGAAGCTGAGTTTCGAGAATGTCCAATGACAAAATAAAACTAATGTAAATAGGTTTATTTTGTCTCACAAAACAGGCAACAAGATTTAACATAGAATGAGGTATTTCATGTTTCATAATGTCTGCAGAAGTTACACCCATGCTATAATGGGGATGGTCATATAAAAGAACCCTACAGTAGACCGTGTTCATGCATGGTGTCTACAGAGGAGAGAGTTTTTAGTGGTGTGTCCAGATGCTCAGAAGGACAGTTTGTCCTGTACTTTCCTTTAAAGTGCTTGAAGTTCAAGTCCAATGTTGGCCAACAGTTATGGTACCAGGGGAAAGGCAATCGACTTTAGCAGGAAGAACATTAATTTTAGTCAAAGCTAAGAATGGCAGCTTTTTCAAAATTGTGAAGCAGTTTGAAATTAACTTCACATGGAAGAAAGTCACATGATGTCCTAGGTGGTTCTCACTGGGCCAGTCACTGTACCCACGGCAGCAGTCAGCAACATGTGCCCAATTTTGCTATAAATACATTTGCCTGCAGACCAACAGTAACAACTCTTATTCCTCTAGGCATCTCATTGACATCCCTGCTCCAGAACAATACCGCAGTGGTGTGGGGGCTTGTTCGTTTCTCTGTCTGATTTTGGAGGATGCAAAAATTAGGGGGATGTCAGATTATGGAAGGCTGAGCCGGGCCTAATTTCTGCAGGAGCCGTCCCACCTCCTCCAGCCGCGTAGCCGCAGCGGAGCCTGACAGTGGGCGGGGTTGGTCCTCTACCTATTCCCGAGATCATGGAGTTAGAAGAGCATTTATTCAAAGTATGTCCTATCAGGACTCTCCTTAGAGCCAGAACCAGTAACATCCTAGTGAAACGACAACTCATCATCTTACACAATTTACCCGCAAATTTGAATAGGATATTAAAATGCCGACACTTACAGAGTGGGAAGCTAGACCTTCCAGAGTCCAGCGCTCCCTCCCGGTGTTCCAGCCGTGGCGAGTCTTCCTTGTTGTGGAGGATTAACTTGCCGGGTAGTTGAAGGAGAGAGGGAGCACCTTCACCTTCTGCCCCTGACTACTGATCAGATTAGGAGGCCTGGGTACAGCGTCTGACCTGACCTACACTTCAGTTTAAGAAGTGGTGTCGGGTGATTTTCTATCACCAGCAGTGCGTAATGGATTTTACACTACATTTCTCCTTTCTGATCTGAGCGTGTTCTTGACTGGCTAGCTTACTCTTGTCAACACAGTAAAATATGTTTATCTGAATTAGATCTGATACCAACTTTTATCATGGGTAATAAGCTTGATTTTGTCAATGGTGGAGCTAACTTGATCTTTAGAAATGACTATATAAGATGATTTTTTTTTGCTAGAAGCCGTACAATTGGTGTCAAGCTCTGAATTGGGTTTTTATGATGCTCTAAGTCACTTTGCCGTGGGAATTATATTTGCAGTAGAGAACAGCTTCATTCCCGATGCTTCTGCTACCGAATTTCTGGTAATAACCTGTATTAAAATTGAATAGAGCCTTGCTCCATCTGCTAAAAGAAATGTACAATCCATCTTTACTATAAGTCCATTTTTAAAGGAGCATGAAATGCTGTCGTTTCAAAAATCACTACCATCACAGCAGCCTTGCAGACAGGCCAGCAGACGGGACAATATATCTCATTCATTGTTTTTCAAAATCCAAAAAAGAAAAGAAGCAAAGGTTAAAGCAATCTATTTTCTTTAGTTCTGTCGTTTTGAAACACAAACTGAATGCCTTGGATCAGAATTTACTGAGTTACGGAGCATCCTTAAATCAGTTATGAATCAATTAGTATTGGTGCTTTCAGTGGGAGGGGGCAGCGGTAATACCTTCCGAAGTACCGCCTCGCCCACAGATATTTTCCCCTACGTGGGTGGTACCGCACCCACTGTGTGATGTTTGGTGTTACCTTTTGTGCATTTCGCAGGTCAACGTGAATGCCATCATAGGTTCTCTCGTTTCACAACCACTGATCAGAGAGAAAAAGGGAATCAGAATATGGCAGACAACCCACTGAACAGAAATCGCCAAGACACCAGGAAGGAAGGGATGTGCGGCACGTGACCGGCACAACCCTTAAAAGACAGCAAAGAGTCTGCACGTGAGTGATTTAAGGGTGTCATCTGAATACTCTAGTTACGCTGGAATTTATTACTGGTGCGTTGAGATGAGCATGCAAGGAAACAGATTGTTCATTGTTATTCGTTCTGTACTGGAGCACCGTAATGAGATAGAAATGCTGAATTTGAGTATAAGCAGTAGAGATACTTCAAAAATGCAAGCAAAAATAAAAACAGTACCAATGAAAACCCCAATGGAGCATGAATGCCGCCCTTTAGCTAAAGAGACCTGATGGCCTTGTGGCAAAATTAATAAGCAAATGGTTTGACAGTGTTGGAGAAATGTTCATAATTAATTTTCAGAGCAAGGAAAATGTTGTAAAAAAAGAATCAGGCCATTTTTAAATTCCACCGCTATCAAGGCTGCACCTTTCACATGCATCAAAGAAGCGTGGATGCAAAATGATTAGCTGAGGGCAGACAATACATTGTTAAAATGGCATGTCCTTTGATGGTTACACTCTAATGCATCCCCCAGGGAGCCCCTGGGAACACAACACTCCCCAGCTGAGACTGCCCACAACTCTGCAGGCAGCCTGACCCCTAATTACCAAAGACCCCTGTGGAAACACTCGCCTACACAGGCTTTGATTCCCAGATTTTTCACCGTTCTGCAGATCAAGAAGCAAATCGGGGCATCTTCCTTGCATTCTGAGTGGTTGATCCCGGTAGCATCTGAGTCATAGCCATACAGATCATGGGTCCCCACGGGGTTCTCCGTAACACCCAGCTGGAGACTGTCCAGGTGCACATCTTTTTATGATCACCTCCTTGTCTGACCTTTTCCTACATTTGCTCCCTTTCTCTTGGGCATCGCACTGTGAGTCAGTGGGTCCAGACCCCTGGACTGCCCTAGACCATGTGAAATAACCCTTGCTAAGGACTGAAGCCGCCCAAGGGCAGGGATACCCCGTGCCTGCCCACTGCCAATTCCTCTTCCATTCCTTTAGAATCTGCGCCCTCCCTCCCCCCAACCACACATGGAAACCTCTTTATTTTCCCAGCATTTATGCTAGTTCCAGTCAGAATCTACCTAAGTAGGCTAAGTGAAACATCCCCGAAGGACAAGGGAAGGTCAAATGCCCCAAATAAGCTCCCAGAAGCAGTAGCATAGAAATATGCCAAAGTGAGGTGGGCAAACAAGTAAGGAGACACCCGAGTCTGGTGACTTCGTGCAGCTGAGCCTGACCCAGCGCCCCCAGACCTCCTCCGACTCACTAAGTCCATCGCATTCAGGGGGAGCAGAGTCCTCGGTGTCCCCAGAGCCACTCACCTGCAGAGCTATGTCGGGAAGGCCACCTGTGCAGAGTGTGGGGACGCCGTGTGTTTTCCTCCTCCCTGGAGAATGTCCGTGCACTGGACCAGTGACACATGCTACTAGTCTAGTGTAGAGAAAGGACCCTGAACTACACTTGGTACTATTTCCAGAGAATGTAAATGTGACACTGAAGCCAACTTCCTAGTGAAAACTAGACAAACTTCAACCATACACAGAAATACCCCTAGAAATTTAACTGTGATTAATGTCGTCTGACATCAGGTTCCTATGGCAGACTCACGTGGCTTGGTGCAGCTTACAAGCATTGATTTCTGATTGTGCTTCTTGTAGTAAAAAAAAAAAAGAAAACAAAAGACAATAAAACATGTCCCACACAGACATGAAACATGTGCCGAGTGTCCCCAGGAGGTTTTGGCAGGAATCGCAAATACTCAGCCTGTGGGAGAGTTGCCGTGAGACGGGGGCCCTGGGGAAAGTCCGCACATGAGGGCCAGTGTGATGCTGAGGGGTGTGGAGGTGAAGTGGGGGCACCCAGGCAGCAACTATGCACAGTAGGAGAAAAATCAGTCATTCCACAGCTGGGGAAAGTCCTTAGATTATAGCTAAAATTATTCTAAACCTATTGTTTCCCTGTTAAATAATAATTTAAGAAGATAACAATGACATCCCCATGAGGAGAGCTAAACTCCGAAGAATTGACAATTCCAATTACTGGCAAGAGTGTGGAGCTGCTGGAACTCTCATTCATTGCTGGTGGGAATGAAAAGTGATACAGACACTTGGGAAGACAATGTAACAGGTTTTCACAAAGCTATGCAAAGCTTTATCATATTATCTAGCAATCATGCTTATTAGTTTTTCTCAGCTGATTTTAAACTTTCCCACTCCATAAAAACAGACACACAAAACTTTATAGGAGCTTTTTCTCATAATTGCTAAAATCTGGAAGCAATCAAGATGGTCATCAGTAGGTGAATGGATACACAAATTGGTGCATCCAGACAATGGAATATTACTGAGCAATAAAAAGAAAGGAGCTGTCAAGCCCCACAAAGATGTAGATGAAGCTTTCATGCTAATTACATTAGATTTCTGATTATCTCCAGAGGCTCCTGTACCCCAGCCAGGGGTACTGAGGACGGAGGAAACGAGGTCCAGGTGCCTCCTGCTGAAATCACTTTTGCAGGAGCTTCATTTTGATAGCTCTGGAGATTCATGTGGAAGGCTCTCAAGAACTCCAGTGTATTTTAGGTAAAGGAATGTGGGCACTGCCTGTAAAATGAGTTCATTTCCTCCTCCTCTCATTGTGGGAGCTTAGTTTGCAGGGACCGTGAGGGGCATGTTACTGATTCACAATGATGCTTCACTCCCCTGCTCTGTCTGCCTCATGAGAGAGGCTGCAGAATCAGGGGCCCTGGGAGTAAAAGCGAACTGGTTGGGAGAAACTTCAATTACCCTGGGAAATGACATGGGTAGAGGGAGGAAGGCATCGCAACACTCCCCAGAACATTATAATCCCCAATCTATAAATGGAGAAATGGAAGTTCAGAGGCAGGAGTAACAGATCAGCCAGGTCCAAAGTTAAGTCTCCCACTCCTTCTTTTTGGGGACTAGAAGGAGACAGGCCATCCATCCGCACAAAATATCTTGCTTAAAAGCTAGTGGTTTGACTTACCGTTAGGGAAAAAAAAAAAAAATGTGCAAAGAACCTTATTCGAAAAAGATTTGCCAGTGTATTCGAAAGTAATGCAAATGTTGTCCTAGTGCGCCATCTAGGGGAAAACTCCTAAAGTGACACGTTGTTTTCTTGCCAACAGCTGCACACTGGCCGGCCTGCGCTCTTACTCAGATCTGCGCCCAAACACATCCTTCCACGCAGAAGTCTTCTGGTCTGGGGCTGAGACAATTGGGCAATTGCCCAACCCCGGGCAGGCCTTCATTTCTTGTATTCTCTTTGCTCCTTTAGAATCTATTACCCAAGGCCATATGCCATGGTTTGCCAAGGCAAGCAAAGCTAAAAAGGAAGTTTATACTGAGGGGGCGGAGGCTTTTTATCACGTTCCCATGTTGTCACCTGCGCCGCTGCCACTGGCTTTTCCAATAGCTGCAGGGTCCCCCTGCCTTCTTTGCACATCTGCCTACAGCGGTAGCTGCCCACCTTCACTTACCTCGAAGGCTTCCACGAGTCATACTTACCCAGTTTTCTGATGTGCTTGTTTGTGCAGGTGTTGAGAAGGGTGCACGCTGTCAGATGACCTGGCGGGGTTGCTGGTGGGCCCTCGGTCAGTAGGTGTAGAGGATGGAGCTACTCAGCTCCACGGAGACCACCCTGGTGAAAACAATGCCAGTTCCGCTTTCCTCCCCTCTTCCTCTCCGGGTCTTTATCCTCTTTTCCCCTTGTCCCCCGCCCCCTTTCCCTTCCCGAACAATTCAGTTCTGACAGCTGAGGAGGCCTAGTGTGGGGTTAGTGCGGTGGCATCCACGCGAAGAGGCGTCTGCAGAGAGGCGCCGCATTGCTGGGAGGTGGGCCCTGCTGGGTACCCAGTGGACGCCGGGCAAGGACCCCGGGCTCTCTAGGAGAGACCTGCAGGTCTGTCCCCACACCCGGGTCCTGCGGTGTTTGCACCTCAACCACCCCGACTCCTTCCAGAGGAAGCTGATTTCCCCTCACCTGGACCCACAGCAGAGCAGAGCACCCTTCACCTGTCCCCAAACCCTGACTTCTCCCTCTAAGCTGTGCCCCTTTGCCGTTCCCAGACACCGCGTTCTGGGGACCCGGGCCCTGAGAGGGGGATCCTCTTTCCGAGGTGGGTGTACAGCGGGCTGAGGCTGTCTCCTTGGGCGCTGTGAGCACAGCCAACGTCCTACCTGCACTGAGACTCGGAACAACGCGACATTCCTAGGGCAGGCGTCCAGTGTGTTCGGCGCCAGAGGCTGTATGATCCAGGTGGATGTTTCTGGAACATTCCACAGGTATCAGCCATCTCCACCATACACTCCAGTTTTTCACTTCTTGAATATTTGGCCAATGGTTTAACAAAGCGAAAGGACTTCATAAATCTCCAGCTTGTCTTGATTTTGCCTGAAGCCTCTAGGGCTGGACCCCTCCCTAAAGGGACAGCTGGATAAAGCCCCTGGGGATGGACATCCCAGCGGCGACCACTGCAGGTTTACTGTAGCCCGGAAGCTGTGATCCTAGCACGGGATGCACAGTGTTGTCATCTCTTGGTATGTCAGGGCTTGAACTCCCCAGGGTCCATGCCAGGTGTGGATGTATGGGGTTGGCCAGAAGGTCAGTTACATTTTTTCTGTCCAATGAGTGTAGCAGCGCTTAGGTATCTCACGTCATTCGAAACAATTTTGTTAGATTGCTTTGTGACAGCTGTCATATCAGTGAGCATTTTTTAAAAGTTATCAAAATTGGTGAATTTTTGTGCAGCTATTTTAGCATTGAAGATGGGAGGTTATACACATTTTCAGCATCTTATGCTTTATTATTTCAAGAAAAGTAAAAACATAACTGAAATGCAAAGTGACCTGGGCAGTGTATGGAGAAGGTGCTGTGACTTACTGAACATGTCAGAAGGTTCCATGCGAGGCTTTCTTGGTACTGTTGACATTTTGGGCAAATAATTCTTTGCTGTAGGTCTGTCTTATGCATTGAAAGATGTTTAGCAGCAACCCTGGCCTCCACCCACTAGAATCCAATAGCAGGAGACAGCTGACATACTCAAAATATCCAAATAAATAAAGTTATTGGTGAAAATGAAAAAGGTCTTCTATTTTACAGGAAAGGCTAAATGGACTTTTTGGACAACCCAGTAAGTACTTCCTGCTGCACTGGAAACATATTTCGTTGTAACACTAGGAAGATGCATGACTCTACTGCCCATGTGCAGATGCTTTGTCATTAGTCAGCTGCGTCATTGCTCCAGGTGTCCTCCAGGGAAGCCTGGGGCCACTGACATCTTTGTGAGGGTTATACCGTCCTGTGTCTCATGCAACTAAAAATAGCTAAGTTGAAAAATTTCAGCAGACTCCCATTTTTCTGCATGAGAGGGGAAAACAGTGCCTATGAAATCTCTTTTGAATTTGCTTAGTGTGACTCTCTGCTTTGAACATGCTCTTTTCCTGTTATTGGTCAGCTGGCCTGAAAATCCCCCAGTTGGTTAGGTGGCTGATTTTCTGTGCAAAGTCTAACTGATGTCTCAACAAACCCAAAGAAAAGGCTGTATTGTCTCCTTAAGCATCCTAAAGCATTGTTGTTGGATAGTTGTTTTTTTAACCTATCAGTCCTATAATGAGACCCGCCCAATCTTCCACCTGCCTCTGTTGATGTTTTCACATGAGCAGCCTGAAGAGTTAAGTTTCTATACACTTAATCAGTATCACCATGAGGGATGCTTCTGGGTTGTGCAGCCATTTGGCACATGGGGCTCAGCCACACAGAGGCAGCATTTTAGAGCAGATGTGGGCTTTACACCATGTCCTCCTAGGAGCTCAAGGTCCTTGCATAACCTACACACTAAGGGGCAGGAGTATCACCGCCTGTCTCAGAGGAGGGAGACAGTCAACAGAGGAGGGCGGGAGATCACAGAGAAATATAAGGACTTGCCAAGATGGCGAGCAAGCCCACTTGGAACCAGCCCTGCCATTCGGGGCTTCATGTTCCATGATGTCTCTCCAAAGAAAAGCCTACAGGTGCACGTTCACAGAGGCACACAATCACCTGGGTCATTTCAAACAGTATTTATCCCAACTCCTTTTCCCATGAATACTCCCATAACGGATTTGTAAGAGACCTCACTGAAAGGTGAGCACCCTCAATCAGCATATCCAGGTTCACACCTGACTCCCCACGCAAAGGCTTTTGTGGGGGGTGTGGAGGGAATGCTGGAGGCACCGTGAGGTTTATGTGGGCATTTGTAAGGGAGTCCTGTCCTAAGTCGTTCCCACGTGTGAGGTCCAAAGTCAACATTACCGAGTCTGGATCCTGCTCACATCTCCAATGACATTACCCTCAGGTCCAAATTGCAAAAGCTGAGGGAAGAGTGGCTTCCTATTGAGGTTAAAGGAAGAACTTCCGTTGTCTAGTCAGTTTCAGCCTGCTCCCTTTGCAAACTGCTCTGCACTGTATTCCTATTCACTTGTTTCTGCCTCTATCTCTTAACAATCATTCCCATTTGTCTGGGCCTGGCCTTTCAGTCCTCGGAGATTTCAGACAGCTGCAGGGCAATGTAACCACTGACAAGAGCCTCTGTCTTCCTGGCAGGGCACTGCCTGCTGACACAGCCCCTCAGGCCCCTCTGTCTGGTCTGCATTCCTTCCACCCCAGCTCTGGGTAGGGCCCTGTCACCTCCCTCCCTTCCTTCCACCTGACCTTCCCACATCAGAGGCTCCTCCACCCGCTGCCTTGGGCTACCCTGGGTGCTGGTCTGCGGCTGTGTGTGCTGCCCTGAGGTGGGTCTGAGAGCTGGGCACACACTCAAATACCTACCAGTAACTGCTGAAGGAAGGGAAAGCAGTCAGTCAGTCACTTGATCTGCCATCTTTCATTCAATTTACCAGCAAACATGTTCGGGGAGCCTCCTGTGTACTATTCTCAGGGTAAAGAAAGATGCAGAGGTACTGTCCAGGCCAGGAGGAACCTGGTGTTCAGTGAGGAGGCATCCTGTGAATTTTGCCACTCCAGATGGCCACCAGCTATTGGGGTGGTGAGAAGATACAGAGGTTATGTCAGCCAAGCACCCATGGAGCTGGGATCAGCTACCTGGAGCAGGCTGCTTCTGACCTCAGTCTTGAAGGCCAGAGAGGAATTGGACAAACAGACAAGCAGAGATGGGGAATGGGGGCGGGGGTCATTCCAAATACCAGGTACAGTGTAATTAAAATCAAAGAAGCTTAAAAGTGTAGCATCCTCTTGAGTAGGTACAAGCACCTTTGCATTGCTGGAGTGCACACCGAGACGTGGGTAAGGTGGTAGGAGCGATTGAAGAGGGATACACGGGGGCGTACCTTGTCGATACCTCTAACAGTTAGTAGCATACTGCATTGTGACTTACCTAGTTAGTTATCTGCCAACTTACTTTTCGATTATTTGTATATATATATATATAATTTTTCACACAAGATTGTGCATTCCTTGAGGAGAACCCATCAAGGAGCAGGCTTGAAACAGTTACTCGAAGATCATTTGTTAGGTGGATGAGTGGTTCATGAATGGTGGATGGATAAATGGATGATGGATGGATTGGTGGGTGATGGATGAAAAGATGAATGGTTGGATGAGCGGATGAATGGATGATGGATAAATGGATGGGTGGGTGGTGTATGAAAAGATGAATGGTTGGATGATAGATGGATGAGTGGATGAATGGATGATGGATGGATGGATCGATGGTTGGGTGAGTGAGGGATGATGAGTGGGTGGGTGATGAATGGATGGGTATATACATATGTACATTAAACTGCAAATACACAATTCCCAGCCTTGTAGCTGAGGCTCTCGGTAGTGTTCTCGCTCCTGCAGCTGCTCTGCTTTTTCTGGGATGTGTCTGCCAGATTTCTCCAGCCTCAAGCGACTCTTCCTTCCAACCATCCAGCTTTCCCAGCCAAGTGGTGCTGAGGGGCTGGGAAAGGTCACAGAGCTTGGATTTTCCCACAGCCCCAGCACTGAGAGTGGAGCATCCCTCCCCTGGGACTAGAGGGTGCCATGGGGCAGCATCATTAGATTCAGGCTTGTGCTGTAAACTGAGCAGGGAGGGTGCTGTGGGAATGTCAGGATCCCTCCGTGGACTCTCGCCTTCCCAGGTTCCAGACAGGAGTCCTGGTTGCCAGACAGGAGTCCTGTCCCTTCCCACCCTTTCCTGTTAAACCTATGACCCGAACAAAGGCCAATAAGCTCCAGAAAAACTCCTTTCTTCTGAGATCCATTTTTGACCAACTATTCAGAAATGAGCTAAATGTTAGCTGCCCCACTTGCTAAGGCTTTGTAAAAACAGTCCCTTCTCCCCCAAGGCAAAGCGCTCCAGGGGTGTGGCCTCAGGCTTTGGCCTTTGGAGGGAAGGCTTCTGCTTACTCACACTCTGAGTCTGGGTTCATCTTCTTTCACCACCGGATACCCCCCCCACACCCCCACAGCCCAGACAGTGCCAGTTAGTGACCGCACAGGGAGAACTGAGAGACACAGGGTTCCAGTTCTGTTTGAATTAGCTTCGGAATTCAGCTCCCTTTGGCTCTGGCTCATTGGAAGGGGACGCCCAGCCTCATGCAAGCACTGTCTGACTCTTACGAAGAGAGTCTAGGCATTCAACTGCTCGGTGGGGCACCCTTTGGAGTTTGGGCCACTAAACACTTCACTTAGCCAACAAGTACAACCGCAAATCTGATATTCTCGGGAGAAGGTAGGCCAGACGTATTGCCCTTTATTTTCCCTTTGATCTTTTAGATTTGACATTCAACAACCGTGTCTCACAGAATTGTAACGAGTGTTGAGCACAGGGTCTGAAATGATTAAAGCACACCGGTGATCTGCTAAGGGACCCTCAGTGGCTGCCCAAGTAGCAGAATGTGACTTGATCCAAGTTTTATTGGATCAACTCACATTCATCCTCCGGATTTTCCCCGTCCAGCTCTCAGTGAGACGCTGCACAGTGAAATCCCTTTCAATCACAAAGAAGGCGAAGCTGCAGGTGAATGGTAACCAGCCTCAACTCCAGTTTCTTCACCTGCTGTTGCTATCAAATAAGGGGGCAAATGAGGAAACGGCTGTGTTCGTGGCAGTGTCCCAGGTCTTGGGATGGCAGCTCACATATTTTACTGAGAAACTTCTTATAAAGAAAGGGCAACAGTCTCACTTCCCCTTGAAAAATACTGAAGGGGAAAAAAATCAACCTAAAGCTATGTTCTAAAATAAAGGCAGAATTTAACGGCTCCTCTACACAATGAAGTCACGCTCTTTTGTTCAAGTCATCCATCTGGAAAAATAGAAACATGATTTAGACCTTTTCTGAGCCTCTCCCTTTACCTGTTAACCTCGGGAAAGTGAATTAGAGCTGGTGAAAGGTGCTGAGTGAACTGCTGTTGAATCAAGGACTGTGGAGAGAGGCGTGTCCTGGAACGGCGCCATGATGGGGACTTGCCAGGGGAACGAAAAACAAACCGAAATGCCCTTGCCATGAGCCAGACGCTCCTCTGAAATTCAGAGCACACCCCCTCACAAAGGACGTTTCTCCAGGGACAATTGTCGAAGTCATGGTAATAGTAGTAACAGTAGCAACAGCAGTATTTGTAATAAATACGAACCGCCTTTCAGATCCTTGTTTAGTAACAGATGTAGCTCTAAGCCCTCTGCCTGTGTTAACTCATCTAATGAGCCATCAGAATTCCTGTGTTTAGGTTAAAACTCCTACCCAGTTTCTGATATTGATGAAGACTTAATAATTTCCCCCAAAGCTGGCCTTTCACGGAGCCTTTCACAAAATCTGCCTGAGTTCTAGTCGTGAACGCAAACAGACTAGGAGTGGGGCGTCATGAAGTTTCACCCCTGCTGGGTTCAACTAGAGCCTCTGACTCAAAACGCTGTAGGGTTTATTTTCAGGTAAAAAGAATTAGAAGCGCGTCCTGTACACATCACTAACTCTACGAGCAGTCACTAAAGAAACACTATGCAACTAAGTCTCCTCTTGTGCTGTCGGAGTGGGGAGCACGTGTGGCCTTCTCAGAGACCCAGACCAAAGTGTGGCTGTGTCCTGAAGAGAATTTGAAGCCACGAGGGCCCACGAGGCCTCCAGGAGTCTTTAAGCTGGGTTCCTCATACACTGTGCAGGGAGTAAGAGATGCCTTTTGTGGATGAGTATTGCACTTGTCCTTGGCAACAGTTTCAACAAAGATCAGTTGTGGTTATATATATATCTGAAAATTGAAGTTAAAAAGGGTGAATGCTCAGAAATTGACATGTAATTCATATACACATTTTGCATTTTCTCTTCAATTTAACATGATTTTAAAGATACAGGGCAGTCTTCAATAAATGGTGCTGTGAAGACACTGGCTGCCAGGAAGCTTGGCATCTAACGGTCCCCAAAGCAGGCACCAGCCCACGCCACCCACGGGAGGACTCGGGGGGGTGCGTGTGGGACGTGAGCCATCGAGTTGTCCCTCGATTTTCCCGGCTGGCAGTCTGCCCCATTCCGGATGGTGTGACCTCCAGTGACCAGGCTGCAAGTTACAGGAGACAGGACCTTCCTGACCAAATGTCCCTTCAGTTTTTGACTACTGTTTGACAGCAAACTGAAAGTACCCTTTCTGCCGCCTCCACTCAGCTTCCGCCATCCGGAGGCACTGTGCCAAACTAAACAAAGAGGTTTTTTTTCAAATGACAGAAACATTGAAAGCAAAGGAATGATAGTCATATGCTAGACATTGTGCATTTCAGTTTCTGTATTTTAACGTAGCGGAGAAGAAATGTTAAGAAAATGGTAAAATTGAAACATTTTTTTAATCTTCTTGTTTTTTCATGATATTCCTCCTGCATTCCCTCCGACCCTGGGGTTGACTTTTTTCGGCCAGGCGGCTTCCTGTCTCTGAGGCCACACTCTGGGGGAGCAGTCACCCCGAGCAGGTAATGGTGCACCAGCCCCCTCCATGTGACAAATTACCTTCAGTAGTAATTACACAACGAGACACATCTGATAACCGCAGGAACAGAAGAGTGACGGTTTTCTTCTTATCGAACTTGGTAATAGGTACATAATCATGCCAGTTAAAAATATGAAGTGAAATAAATATTAGAGTAAAAAAAGATAAATACTGCATTTAAACAGGCATTTTAACAAAATGTAAAATGACCGCAGAGAGACTATAAGCACTGAGAAATCAAACGAGTTACTTCAGTTCTGTTATTCGGTGAGACCACCTCAGACTTTTGTTCCTGGTGACGTTTTTAACATTTGGGGAAAAAACTATTGTTTCCTTCCAGTCTCCCTTCATAAGTGAACGCTGCTTTGGAAGACAGGTGGCGAGAGGAAGACGCTCCCTGATGTGACACTCTGACGATGAGGCTCTGCGCGCACCAAGGGCAGCGCCGGCTCATCAGCCTCAGCCTCAACGTGTCCAAGGCGCTGCTCCCTGGAAGTTCATGTGGACCCAGGGACGCTTCTCAGATTTTGTTCTCAGCTGTACACAATTTTTTTTCTGATGTGAAATTTTAAATCAAGCCAATCAGAAAACAAAATATTTACCAATAGCCAGAATCAACCCTAAAACTCATACCATGAAACTCAAGCTTTAAAATTGTTCCTTGAAGACCAGCACACAGAAATTGTGGGGGAAGCCACTTTGGAAGACAGTTTGGACGCTTCTAAGATATTTTTTTAAGAAATAAAGGAAAAGGAAAAACTTGGCATTCGACTCAGAAATCCTACTCCTGGGTATTTAAGTGAATTGTAAATTGACGCTAACGTAGCCATTGCTACACAAATGTTTAAAGTGGCTTAACTGCAACTGCCCCAAACTAGGAGAAAGGAAGGCTACCTTCAACAGGTGAATGAATAAAGCTGTTATATCCATACAGCAGAATTTCATGTTGCAGTAAAACGGAACCAGCTAACAACTCACACAACCACACGGATGGGTCTTAAACACATCTTGCTAATGAGACCCACCCCAAAAGCTACCTCTTGTTCTATCATTCAGGTCAGGTCAAAGGCTAGAAGAGACCGCACCAAAAATCATAGTACGGACGAGATGATTGATTGTCTGGGGTTCTTCTTAGAAAAGAAGTTAGTGCTCTTTGGAGACATGGCTGATTGCAACACTGAGGCAGGCAAAATGCAAAATGTTGGGGCAACCTGGGGGGGCAGAAAATAAGGAAGTGCTCCCAAAACCAGAGGCATGTCCACAGTGTGACCTGGGAGTCACACAAAAAAGGCCTCAATAGTAGACAAAGCTGGAGTACTTGAGGGACAACAAAAGAATGCATACTTGTATTATAGCACAAAGTATTAAATAAATACCCATGAGTCATACTGATAAAAAAACACATGAACTGGGAGAAGGGACACATTTTCCTTACAAGAGAGTGCAGATTCTATCTATAGACACCCCTGCAGGCCTCCGCCACATACAACAGCCGGAGTAAGGCACTGGAGGATGGAGTCGGGTCAGAGTTCCTCCTCTGACCCAGGTTTTCTAATCACTTCGAGGGAAAACCAAAACCCACACGCCCCAAGGCCATGCATCTTCAACCTCCCCATTTCTTTCCTTCCCTCAAACTTACCAGACGCTGCCCCACCTCGGGGGCCTTTGTACGGACTACCCCTTACCTGAAGACACCCACTGACGGCTCCTTTGGCTCCTCCAAGTCTTGCCCTTCTCAGGGAGGTGTTCCCCATCTGAAGCTGCCTCACCCCTCCAGCCAACCCCCCTTCAGCTTTTCTCCTCAGCCATCATCGCCTTTTCAGAAATCACAGAATTGAATTTACTTGTCGTCTCACCTCAACATAAAATAAGCTCCCCAAGAACAAGGCGTTTTCCTCTGTTCACTGCTGTGTCCACAGCCCTGTGTGCAGTTCCTGGCATCGCTGGCACTCAGAACACTCTGTGGAACGAATGAGATTTCGCTGTCTGGTGTTGGCTGCACCCCACGTGTGCATTTAATACTTTAAAGTCAGTACTGAATGTTCATTTTTATTTTCTCCTCGTGCCGTGAATCATTTGCATGTGAAATTCTTCATTGTGAACTTCGTGGGTTGCTTTTTAGAGTTGATTAATTCTATCAGGGTCAGGGAAGAATACCATATTTTAGGCCATTTGTTGAGATTTTATGGTCAATTAAAAAAATGTTTCGAGTATATTTAAGACCAATGTGGGTGCCCAGTTTAGTGGATGCAACACACACATCACCCAGTCTAACTGTGAAGTTCAAATTCTCACTTTTTTAACCTGATAGTTTATGGCTAAGTAGATAACTGCCCCAGGATTATGGTGTAATTGAGAATACTTCACCCAGACGCATAGGTGTGTTAGAATGAAGAACTTTGGGTGCAGTTAGCACTCTGAAGAGGAAAGCTGTATTGTTGACAGTGACCACAGCTCTTCTGTAAGTTCTACCACCAATCAGCATGATGGTACCCCAAACAAAGGGTCCAACCGTGGTTTGGCAGAGTAACTGAGGTTAGAAAGGGTCTCTCACTGGTAAAACTAGTGGTATTCCAGATTAAAGTTTGGATAGAATAATTCAGAGGCAATCCCCACCCCGTCCTAAACAAGGTCAACCATCCCCTCCAGGCTTAACCCAACAGCACCGTGTCTACCACTGGGTTGGAGGGCAGCTAATGGCGGGGATGAGAACAAAATCCTGTCCCTGAAATACACCACTTTGAATACACTTTTCACGCCAGATGCAGCTGGACTGACTAAAGAGTGAGCCGGAGTGCGGGAGTTTCATTCAACCAGTGGTAGCCCTGGTTGGGTAGCTCAGTTGGTTAGAATGTTGTCCCAATATGCCAAGGTCACAGGTCTGATTTCCAGTCAGGGCACATACAAGAGTCAACCAATGCATGCCTCAGTGAGTGGAGCAACAAACTGATATTTTTCTCTAAAGACAATAGCGGAATCTGGACTGGGATCTATTTTCACTGTCATCTGCTGATCGACCCTCACCGGACACTGGAGATCCAACAGCCAGTGGAACAACGTGACCGTGGTGCCCAAATGAGACAGCTCAGCCCCAGCGCCCACCACCATTATCCGACAGCTTCTCTTTAGGGACCGATGGGATTTCAGGTCACACGTTTACAGACAGATGGTAGGTGGGCACAATTTCCTGACTGTTATGTCTTACCAATAAGAAATACTGTTCTGTCACCTTAAGTCTATTTTGGCTGATATATACAACATACACATTTAATTATGCATGTCCCATAGTGTTTGCATGTTTTCTTCTGCCTTTTTAGATTTGTGTTCTAAAATTATACACATATGAGATTAGGAAATGTAAGGAACAGCCATGAAGCTTCATCGAAGCTTAAGATGAAATTTCCTTCAGATCTTTATTTTTCAAAGACCAGAAGAAGCCTTTGACACAGAGATTTGTTTTTTAAAATGCTAATGTCAAATACAACTACAATATATACTAGAGCCTAGGAAAAATTTATCAAATGCCCTTACACTTTGACAAATTTTAAGAGAATTTGTCCCTGGCAACTGTCTTAGTTCATTCAGGCTGCTGTAACAAGCAGTCACTGGGTGACTTATAGCAAGAGAAACTGATCTCGCCGAGCTCTGGGAGCTGGGAGCCCAAGACGAGCCTGCCAGCAGGGCCGGGCTGTGGGGAAGGCCTCCTGCGGACTGTGGACTGCGGGGACTGCGGCTGCTGAGTGTCCTCGCGGGGCAGGAGGAGCTGGGAGCGAGGGGCCTCTTTCACAAGGACACCGGCCCCGTTCAGGGGGCTCCACACTCAGACCCAAGCACCTCCCCAAACCATTACACAAGAGGTTCCGATTTGGACGTATATATTTTAGAAACATAAATATTCAAACGGTAGTAGGAATCTTAAAATACCAAGATATTAAGTAGACATTTTAAGCCTTAGATTACAGTTTGAGTGATACTATGGAGATAAGTTGGTTATGTGGAAAAATTAAAAATTACGCCAAAAGGAGCAGAAATGAAAAGATCTGGGGGCAGGTGGAGGCCGGAGAACATGGCGGCTTTACTAAAATACATCCTTGTTCACTTCTGTAAATTGAATGCAAATGTCCCTCATTTCTGAACCTGTGATATAAGAAACTAATTATGATTAAAAAACCCATATGCCAGAAGAGAATTTCAAAATATATTTCACATTTCTAGGATCATAAAAAAAATTCCCTGTAAGCATCACCTTAAAATATATTTTATCAGAAATAGTTTTGGTATTAAAATAAACATTTGATAAATATCAGCATGTACTCAAGATATGCTGATGCTATACAGTATAGTTTCAACATATATTTGTATAGTATATTTCACATAAGAATGGTAAGTCATTTCTACATTATTAAAAAAACTGGCAACGCAAGTTCAGACTTAACCATGTGCCTGGCGGACTCCGGCGCCCACACTGCGCACTGGGAAGCCTCCGCGTGCACAGACACGGACCCCACGGCGTGCCCACGCTCCCCAGGATGCAGAAGCAGACCCTGTGGCTGCTGGCGGAGCAGCGAGGGCTGCCACTCAGCTCAGGGGGCCTACGAGCCACGGGACGCTTTGGGAGCTGGGGGGGGAGTGGAAAACCAAACCAGAAGTTTGCTGTACTAGTAGGTGGTCCACTCCCTATCCTACCTCCTCCAAGAAAAGTTAATTTTGTTTTTAATCTTAAAAACTGAAAGTCTAAAGCTTCAAATCCATCTTTTAGCACTATCAGCCAAAAACAAAGAAAATTCTCTTCATTTTCTGATTTTATGACCAAATATCCTGAAGATAGCGTTTTTCTTCTTTTAAAGTAGCCAAAGTTTTCATTGCTTCCAGTTTATCAACTCCACTCTCTTTGCTTATTATTTCCACAAGGGTATCATTTACATCCTTGGCCATATTCTTAGCATCCCTGGAAAACACAAATAGTAGCAATATTAGAAAAACAGAAATTTTTACCCAATCCTCCTTAATGCATGAACCTAATTCCCACTGATGCCCGATCACTAAACTTTAGTCCTGCTTCCATCTCTCAGGAAAGGTCTCCCAGCCCCAGTCACCCACACCTCCCCTGACACTCAGGCCTTCACACAGCCACCATTCTAACAAGTCCTGCCCACCACCCTGGTCACAGATTAAAACCCTTCAGTGTCCACGTCCCGGGAGCAGTCCAAATCCTAAGCATCTGAACGCCTTCCCATCTGGCCCCTGCTCACCTCTCATTCCCTCTATTCCCAAGGCACATAGTGGGACTTGCATGCCAAGGGCAACAAGCTCTCTTAGAGGTGCATCTAGGGCTTCATACATGTATGCACACACACATATGCACACACCCACACACAGGAACGACCTGCTTAGTGAGAACTTACCTGTCCCTGGCCCTTCTCCCAGTGCTCTGATGCGGCTCAGCTCTGCTCACTTACAGGAGGGGTGAGGGCCCTCTGGGGAGCGCCCTCCCCGGGGGCAGGGAGCGCATCTCATTTATCTCCACACCGCTCTGCACCCACACAGGGCCAGAGCACTCACTAGGCACTCGAGGGTTTGTTAAATGAAAGAAGTGTTGAACGGGCCCCTGGCCTGCCAGGAATTGAGCCTGACCTGCCCCTCACAGTAAAATGTACGTCAGAGTCATTCTAGAACTGGTATTTCTTTCCCTGTACTGACGAATCGAATCTCCCATCCCTCCATGTCTGGATTTATTAACTGACTGGTCCCTTGATCCTTTAATAAATATCGCTGCCTGCCGCCGCTTACCTGGTACCTGAGCATGACGGTCACTTACCCACACACGTAAATACAGCCATTTTCCCGAAGAAGGAGCCTGGCCACCTGCTCGCTGTGAAGCTGAATGTTGTCTTGCACGTACTTCACTGGGGCTTCCTCCTCGCCCACAGGGGCATCTCTGGAGAAGGACACCTTCAGGTGAGTTAGGATTCCGAGCTTCTGGAAACGTCTGAGTTCTTCTCTGAAACACAGTACAGAACGGGTCACCGGAAGGTGTGTAAGTGAACATTAAAAAAGTGCACTGAGAACTGTCCACCTGGGACTGAGTCTGACAACGCGTAGAGTACCTGAATAGATAATCCCTGTCCCGATGCCGGCAGCCGAAAAACAACCACGTCGCCCCGAAGTGTGCATCTGGGCGTTGTTCCTGGAGTTTCTCTCTAAGGAAAAAAGAAAGCCGCGATGTTTGACATAAATGTACAACCCATCTCCCTCTGCAGTGGGAACACTGTACCACCAAGCAACCCAGACAGGTCTGCCACATCTGTCCTTGGAGCCCCTGAAGGTCTGCTCTCCGCAGCCTGCCTCGGCCCCTCCCACAGACGCTGCGGTGAGTGAGCGTGTCCGTGGGCTGCAGACGCCGCCGAGTCCTACGTGACATCCTTACAGCAAGAAAAAGTCAGGATGCCACACTGCCACACCCAGACCAATTTCTCTATTCAATATTAATAACAATCTTATGAATAAAATGAACTCTCAAGCATACAGCGGGAAAGTGGCAGAGGGTTCTGAAAGGCAGAATGTCTGCTGAGAACACACTGACGAGACACGCTGAAGGTGTCTGTCACTACTCTTTCGCTTCCCTAAGGAAAAAAAGAACAAAAGAAAACGACAAAGACCATGTTCAAAGGACGTTACCCCACTGTCTGAGGAAAAACTCATTACTTCACAAATGGGGAGAGAAGCACACTTTTATTCATTCTGTATCAAATAGTTCTGTCCTGATGGAAGTTACATGCATTAATACCATCCTACTGAAAATTACTGATATTTGGGGCTCCACTTTGAGACTCATGGTGTAACTGGATCTGTCACCACCGACTGTATCTACTTAAGGAGCAGATGCAACGGCCAGCACGTTGCCACAGTGGACAGCTCTGCAGTGACTCTGCCCCGGCTCCGGACTGCGGGGCAGCAGGCGGAAGTGCTCCAGCAGAACGGGCAGTTCGGGCACAAAGCAAACCCTCTAGGAGAGAGCACGTTTACTGTTCCCATGGTGACAAACTGTTACGCTATTGTGCATTTAATAATAATGTTTTAAAATAAGGATTTCATAACTGTAGTCCAATATCCTAAAAACCACTGCAGAAACAACAAACCTCTGGTCCACTCCCAGGACCACCAGGGATCGCGTGCTCGCCAGCCGGCGACGTACCTGTGCTGCAGGAAACCCAGGAAGGGCGCTACGCCAGTTCCCGGGCCCACCATGACGATGGGGACCGCGGGGTCACTTGGTAAGTGAAAAGAGTTTGTTGTCCGAGGAGAGATGAGGATCTGGAATATTAAAACAAGTTATAATATGAAAGAAAATCTAAAAAGCACATAACCAAGGTGATCTTTGCTAAAGAAACCAGAAAGCGCAAATTCCCTCAAAGAAACATTACAAATTTACATAGCATGACATCTTGTTGAAACTGTGAACATGCTCATCACTACAGAGGAACAAACAAGTGTATTTTACACATTTCTATTTAAATCAATGGTATGTTTAAAAGGACAGGCTCGATATTTCTGAGGTAGAACACTGACCAGATATAATCGCCCCTTTTCTAGCTCCATGAATAAGGTGTGCTCCCCGCACCACAGGTCCAACGTGCGACACGCATTTTGGAGGAATGCAGAAGGACATGAGGACGTGACCGTGTTTGTGCACACAGAAGCAGTAAGACTAACATCAAGGTGGTGTGAAAGTTTTAAGTGAAAATTAGGCGGCTAACTAGGAAATTGAGGGCTTGCTCCAAAGATGCTGGAGAACTGCATGGTGTTCTGGGTTCAAGTTGTTTCTGTTTGTGCTAAACTCAAAGTAAGTGATAGACAAAACCTTTTCACCAAAATTTCAGAAGACTTTTCTCCTCAATCACGTGGCAGCATGACTTACAAGAAACAGATCTGTAAGTACACAGAGATTTCTCTGCGTTTCCCTTCGCCACACGCACACGTTATGCTGGGTGGTGCTAAGAGTGAGGAGTGACAGGAATCGCTCCATAGTCCATGCTGGTAACTGTGTATGTTTCAACCTTTAATTCAAGGAAAAAAATCACATGAAGTTCATGGACAGGACTTACTTAAGTGAAGAACTGGCAGAGCTGTATCAAATCACTGTCCTCATTATGGAATGACACTAATTAATATCACATTAGCCTATTCACTTGGTTCCTTGACTTAATGATTTTGTTCAAGGTACTCAGTATGACAAGCACTAGGAATAGAGAACGGAGCAGAACCGAATCCATCTTCATGGGGCTTGTATTCTAGTGGGTGGAATGAACAAACACACGTCCCTAGAATGACTAGTGATTACCTCTCACGAGGCAAAGACAGGACACAATGGTATGGCCGTGAACTGCTAACAAAGCCTGATCTCTGTGTTCAGGGACTGCGAGGAGCCCCTGAACAGCAGTCAGTCGGTCTCGCGGCAGCACATCTCAGACGGGTCACAGCGCCACACACACCGACTCCTGGCTCTCCTGGACGATCCTGTCCTTAGGTCAGAGGGAAAGACTGAGGGAGGCGAGCCACGCCATCAGGCCCAGGGCTCCTACTCGGACGTGGTTGGCACACACCCGGTCTGCTCAGGTTTCACTGGTGGAGGCTAAATGCCAGTGGGAGGTGGAGTCTATTCCACGGGGGGTTGGGAGATGGGGGCGGGGCGGCATTTGAACGACTGTACTACCTAGCAGTTCGGGGGAGGGCCGGTGGCGGATCATGCCCTAAATATTCTCTCCACTTCCTAATAAAATATGGTACTACTAAACACCAGGAAACTTAAGACAGTTCTAAATTATCATTTCTACCTGCACCTCTGACGTCTGAATATTGGGTAGTCAAAATCTGTTAAAGTTGGGAAGGAAAGAGGGAGGAGAGGCAGAAGGAAAGCGGGAATATGAGGAAGACACCTCTCCTTAGAGTCTAGGATACATTATGAATACACTGTTACTTTTTTAACTTTGTGGCGTTCATCTGGTATTATATGATCACGAAGTAACATAACACCTTTATGCCAATATTAAAATATTTCCTTTTTTTTAAAAAAAGAATCTTCTCAGGTGATCAACGTTTTGTAGTGATATAAAAATCTAGGAGCACTGAGGAGGGAGGAGAAAAATGGATGGGGACACACACATACACACGGAGTAAACCAGCTCTGTTGCAGGCAGCAGCCTGAGAAAATACCAAGTTAAAGGGCAATGTCAAGCAGCAATCTTCCTGTAAGCCCTCTTGCGTATGTACCAGAGGTCTTAATTCCTTCTAAGAGCCGTGACCTTTTCAATTCCAATAACTTATAGCAACCAAACCAGTCATAAAATAATGCTACAAATGACACATTCATTTCAATACCATGGAGAAGAAGACTTCACAATAAAGCCTGCAGTTTTTTTTTTTAATTCCAGTCATTCGTATGGGTGGGGAGGGACAACCTGATACTGTTGGCTATGCATGTGGCCTCGAATGAGATTTTGCTGAGTGCTGTATCGAAATATATAATGTGTCTAGATATAACGTGTCCACAGTTTGTTTCAGAATAACCAGATAACATTTTTCTTCTGTGTGTTTCAAAAGTGACCCCCCCCACAATGTCTTCTCACTAAGAGCGCCACTTCAGAATCGAGACGCCACAGCTCTGAAAAAAGGGAAGAAATAGGGCCAAGTGCAAATGCTGCTGCCCAAACTGAAGGACATCAGGTCAGTCGTTGGTTGTCGCCTGACTGCCTCTCCAGAAGGGCTTCTGCAGGACACAGCCTGTGGCTTAAACGTACAACAAGGCAGTTTTCGATATTCACTTGGCTCCTCTGTGCCAATCTACCAAAAATATTAACAGAAAAGGTCTTCTAAGAATATGACAGGCAAATCAGAAAGGACTCTATTATATAAAAATCATGCTTCACATATTCACAAAATGCTCGGACCACTTAATAGAGAGTGAAAGTAATGTTTTCCCGACTTTCCAACAGGGACTTAAAAACTCAAGTGGGGCACACACACTCTGAATAATCCGGTGGTGCTGGACAGTGCAGGAAGGCTACACATTTTTCCTAATCAAGCAAAGAACATCATTTCAACGGTGCCAATGGCACACTGCTGGTACCTTGGGAGCCAGGGCTTTCACGTCATCTGCAGGGGATGCACGTGTGTTCGGCAGAAGAAATGACTCAACCAGCGTGGCCAGCCAGCCTGTGCACACGCCTCTCCGCGGAGCCGGCGATGTGGCGCTGGACGAGAACTCCACGATGTTAAAAGCAAAGCGAAGCTTCCCAGGGTGAGCTAGACTGGAGCTGCCAAGACACACACGCATCTTTAAACTCTGTTAGGGCCAATACATTTAGGCCAAACTAGCCCATTTTTATTGCAGGGAAAATCCAGAGTAGAGCAAAGTAGGTTTACAGTTATGAGTAATGAAACACTAAGTTTATTCTCGTGTTTTTACTTATCATCAATGTATTATTTTCTGTAGGAAAGACTGTAAGCCTACTTCTGCTCCACCCTGTTCTTCCTTATGGGCTCTAATGCATCTTCTGACTCCCAACTCTTCTCTGCTGCCACTTAGAAGCTCCCGCCCTCATTTCATAATATCACTCAGGGAAGCTTCTAATGACCTATTGGCCTTCAAGACTAGGTGCAGTAAGATTTGCGCACTTTCCCCTCCCTCCCCCGTCCTCCTCCACTGTCTACTGAAGGCTACCAGGCACACCACTAACGGCAGCACCAGGAGAACAGCTGCCCAAAGTGGGAACCCAGTTTGGAGTGCGGGAGCCACTGAGGTTCCCTACTCAATGAACTCCTGGAGGGCAGGACTCCTCACACTGGTCTGCTTCATTCCTTACTATGCCTGAGACTTCTCCACCAATCGGGTAAGTTTTCACTGAATGCGTGTGTAGCTACTGCAGATTTGGAAGGTGGACTTCATAATGTGTTGGGAGGAAGATGCTATGTCTCATGTTAGTAAATAGCAGTACCTTGCACATGAATAAGGTCTGGGCTGAAGCTTAGGAAGATGTTCTAGAAGAAAATAAAAATAAGCAATTATTAACTCATGCCTACTGAAAATACAAGATATATAAGGGGTAAAAAAAGTCAAGGTCTCATTTGATTATTTTATTTAATTATTCAAAATAATTTAAGTTTTAGTTTTAAACTATATTTTGAAGCACATGTAAATCCACCATATCTGAGTGAACTACTACTGAATATTTTTGCCAAATTCCTAAAGTAAACCAGACATACTACATTTCCCTATCTGAAATCAGTGCTTCTACCTAATGGCTGGTTTCTGAAACTAAAAGATGCTACAGGAGAAGGTCTATGAGTGGGCTTCAGGGTCAAGAAGCCCATTAATTTCTCCTGTGTGCCCATGCAGTTTTCTGGAGTGTTCAGACAGAGTTTTCAGATTTGAAATAAGATCATGACCCCCTAAAGATTAAAGACCCCAATTTTAAGAATTTTGGATATTGAGGCTTGAAATATTTTTCCTTCTTATATTTATATGATAGTAAAAAAATGGGAAGTTAGCAATGGGCATTTTTAAATCAACTTATTGAGGAACCTAGTGAGTTCAAGATACATAGGTGTGTCTAAAACAGACTAAGAAATCAGTATCTGAATACTTAGTTGTCCATCAAAAAGCTTTCAAATTTTTCAGTCACGTTTGTAATAATTTTCAATATCATATTTGTAAGAGTAAAGAGTTTCAATGCCGTATTTGTAACAGTTACTGTATTTTGCTATGTATAATACACACTTCTTTGCCCAAATTTTTGAGGGAAATATAAGCATGCGTATTATATGTGGGTAGTACCTAAAGTACTTTGTATCTGTTCTTGAGTTTTGTAATTTGTTATGTAAAATTGCTTGTACCATACATAAAACATAAATGCTAAAATTCCTTTATAATACAAAATACAAAAACCAAGTACCTATGTAGAAATGAATAAAAAATTGAATTGAAAATTAAAACAAAAGATCATTTTCCTGGAAGTCAGGGGCAAAAACATAGATGAGCATTTTAGACAAGAGGGCACGATACACGACAAAATACAGTACTTAGCAAAAATTTGGAAAGATCTTTCTAAAATGGCTTGGTTTTAATGAATATAAAAAAGTTTCATACATGACTCAAGCTGTAGACATACTATGTTTTCTTAAACTGAAAAATAAGTCAAATTTTAATGTCTCAGTATCTTAGTTTTTCACAAAACTGGGTAATAAATGACAATAAAAGGTCTAAAAGGTAACAGGAAATCCATGAACGGAACTCCTCTGTGATCCCGAGCTTCACGAGACTTTGTGTAACTTCCCTGCACGTGTTCTGAATGTTCCCCCAAGCCCTCTATTCACCTGTAAGACTCAAATAAAAATGCAGGGCGTTCCTGTGAATACAGGAAAGCAGGGAAGAGCAGTCTTACCTGGTGACAATTTGTACCCTTTTGAGGATGAGGAAAGAAGAAAGAGAATGAAATACTGAGAAATTAAAGGAACAAAAAAGCAGGGCCTGACTTGGACAGGAGAGCGGCTTCACTGTGTCCTGCGGGAATCAAAAAGGACTCTGCCGGCTCAACAGTGAAAAGCACAACACATGCTTTCCTGCCACCAAAGGCAGACACAAATTTCAGGAATTTTACTACTCATCATTACAGGCAAACACCGTGGAGATGACAAAATTACAAGCACAGGAAAGTAGTACGAATGTAATTTGAATCATTACAATTCTCACGGCCACCAAGACTCCACTGAAAGCCCTCCCCTCCCCCAAAGCGGTTCCTCCAGGAGGATCTGAAGCCGTCTGCTGCTGGAGTTGGAGACCCAGGAGACAGTCTGAACGAACACAGGACCGACACGCATCTGCGTATTTCGTGACGGTCTCTCCCAGCTCGATGCCCAGATGTGCTCTAAGTAAGGCCCCGTGCCCTGGGACAACAGGAGAGCCCCCTTTTGCTGAGGAAGGACCCTAGATCTGGACTTGAGCAAAGTCTTTGCCCCCAACGCCACATCGTAAAAGGTGGGATTACCTGTAAGAAGCCTGAGAGAAAAAATTTGGCAAAAATGCTTTCTGAAAAATAGTAAAATAGAATAGATGCTAAATGCTGAGCAAAAAATGAGAATTAAGACTGGCCATATGAAGAGAGAAAATGACAGTGACGATGTTAGAAGAAACAAGGAGACAAAAAAGCATGGAAGAGGGACCCTCTCGGCCTTCCTGAGGGCAGTTCAGATGTCAAGGCACCCGGAAGACAAACTGAGATGCCGGCTCACTGCTCACAGCTTGTTCCGATGTGCTCCCGAGTGGCTGCACAGAATTCACAGGCCAGGAGACATGACAGCAGCCACTGTTCTTAACCACACAGAGCAAGCAGCCCTGGAGCGCAGGGACCATGACCGTGACCACTTACCAAGCAGGAGGCTGAGTGGAGGCTGGCAGGATGGGAAAGCGAGCAGAAGGTCTAACAGGCTGGCGCAGGCGTCTCTCACAAAACGGTTGTAATCGGTTGCCCCCTGTCTGCTGCACAGCTCCTGCAGCCTTCGCTTCTCGGCACCATCACTGGTACAGTCCACAAGGGCTCGCAAAAGTGCCTGTGGCCAAAGGAAAGGAAGCAGACTTAAATCGTCATGTGCGCTGTGGTTATAGCTATCAGAACCATTTGGTAGTGTCTGCCTAGGCATGTGCCCGACTGTCCAAGAAAAAGTGAGAGAGCCACTAAAAGTGTGGTCAGGAAAAGGGAATTTACTCTGCTATCTGATTTAATGTCAGCCTGTTAGGAAAACCTACTTTTATGTTGAATTTTTGTTCACCTTTCCTGTACTCTGAACTAACCTCTTTAGTCCCAAGTGTGATCTCAAATTACATGTCAGGTGTATCTGAGAAAAAGTGGTCAAAACATCTAACTCGACATTTTGCGTCAGACCACAATACTGCTCTTGCCTTAGCTGACGGTGACAACCTAGACTCCCACACTTACTGGTAGTGGGCAGCTGTTAAGTGCTTCTCAGGTGATAAGCACTGGGCAGGTGAGACACTGGGGACAAAGTGACATCTACCTTGCCCGTAGGGTTTCACAGGCTCAAGAGAGCAACAGAAGTCAAGGAATAGTTCGTGTACAAGAAGCTAGCTCCCCCAACAGAGGCCCATGCAGAATGCAAGACTGAGCGGAGGGCTGGCCACTGGAAACGAGGGGGAGGAAGAGGGGCTACACGATGGCACAGCTGCAGGAAGGCCGGGGACCGCATGCAGTTCAGTATGTGAGCAGGAAAACGTGGACACGGGGCGGGAGGCAGACGAGACAGAACGGGCCAGAACGTCAAACACCCTGCAGTACACGGACACTCGGTCACTCAGATTCATTGTAGAAAAAGGAAAATATGAACAAAAAATGAAAAACCAAGTCCTGAATCTGAAATCTCAAAGCCTGACTCAAGTCCAAACTCTGGAACAAAGGACCAAACACGCCAATGACTTGAGGTTCCGATGCAATTCCAAGCTTATCTATCCTCTGACATATACAGCTCTTATCGCTCAAGGTGATTTAGGATGAAAGCACTTGAGCAAGTTATTTGCATCAAATGCTTCTCGGATGCTAACGGATGCTGCTGCTTTCATTCCACGGCTCAGACTTCGTGTGCTCTGCATTCCCTCAACAGGGCTGGCCAGGCCGCTGGCCCTGCGGAGGTCACAGGCTTCCAGCGGCTTAGCTGTGAACCCTGCCTGCGTGATCCAGAGACCCACACATCCACACAGCTTTCTCAAGGTGCCCTACACAGCGCCAAACGTACCACAGGCACCTGGGAAAGGCTGTAGAATGAAAAACACCCAAGTCTCTGCAGGGACCTACGGTAGGGTAAAAGAGTTTACCAGTAACACTTTGTGCCAATTTCTCGAGTCAACAAAACTTCCTGAGTTGCAGTAAAATCCTGAGTTGCAATAAAATAGCAGCAATTGTAAATCTTTAACTTATTTGTTGCTTTAGAATTACAGCAACTTTCTGGTCCAAAGGATACACAGCACTGCTTGCAGAGAACAAGTGGGTGGAAATCACAAACATTTAAAGTGCAAGTATTTTTAAAGCAGCAATTCGACTCCAAGGAATGTGTTTAAAAAAAAAGTTCAAACGGGTGTGCAAAAATGAATACAGTGCAAGAATGTTCCTCTCAGTTTTTTTTGAATAGTGAAAAACTGGAAGGAACCAACTGTCCATGATTAAACCGGCAATTTCATTCTGGCCCCTGTGGCTTCTGTCCTTTATCTCCCCTCTCTTTCCATGCTGGGCCACACACACTACTCATTTCTTCATAAGTGAAAAACACGTTACAGAGCTGTATATGTACTAGAGAACCTCATTTTTTTAAAAAGCAAAACAATATTCAAGCATTAACTCTGAGGGCTTGATTATATAGAACTTTTGTTTCTTGAGTTAGCTATTCTTGCGTCTGCAATTTTTACAATGAGCATATTACTTTTATGGTAAAATAATATAAAATTCATGAAATTTTTTTAAATGGTAGAATTAAACTAACATTTTAAATTTATTTAATTTAATCAAGGCGCTTTCACCACAGTTAATTCTAAATTTCTCATGGCATCTAGGACTCAGCCTCTCTCTAGGTAGTTTGCTTCCCAAAGGCAACAAATGCACGTAGAAAAAAACTGCCTCCTGAAGGGTGGTGGCCTACTAATACCACTGTCTATGCTCCCTGGCCAGATACATCTGGCAAAGCACAGGGCAGAGAGTTTTACTCCTTGGCACCCATTTGAGGAACATGGTTAGAGTGAGTCATGAATCAGTTAAACTTCTGTTTTTTAAATATAGCCACATACTGACATCTAGTGGATAGTTCTCTCTCCAAATTTATCTCAACATCAATGCAGCCTACCAAAATCTTTCAATATCTCCCAGTAAATTCTGCCTTAACAATGCATAATTCTGCAGTTTTACATAAAAGGGAGCGCAACGACATTAAACAGCTGACAGACACGGGGTGGTGCACTCTCATTCCCCGTCAGCCGTCAGAGACAGGTGTCAGTGTGCGGATGGATAACACAGGATCACCTAGGGCTACCTTCATCACTGATTAATCCGCTGCATTAAATTAATGTCCAGTAAAAGTAAGACTAACAAAAAGCCTTATTTAAGAAATCTCACTTCAACAGGACACATGAAATTTCCAGGGAAACACAACATAAAAATATTTTGTCTACGAGTTATGAAGACGCCACACACCCTTGGGGACTAATTTTGAAAACACGCTGTGAGGACCATCTTTTCTAAGACTTCAAAGGGCAGAGAGCAGATCTGTTTAACAAACCCAACAGAGAGCTAGCCATGTTTGTAAATAGTTTCCCAAAGAAGAATGAAGAATACCTTTTTAGGAACAGCCCGAATTTCGAGGCACCAGGTAAGGATGGACTGGAGAGAACACCTCTCAGGTATGTGCTGGGGCAAGGCTGCTCCTTTTCAAGTGGACAAGAAGGTGTTCACGGCACAGAAAAGAAAGAGTGAAAGGTTTGGTACCCGCCCCCACCATCAGTGACAGCGATGCTTTACATTACAGTGTTATCAAACTGCAGTGTGATTGTGACATTGTTTATTCTGTAAAAAACATTCCTCAAAATAAATCCGGCAGAAAAGCCTGTTTTACAAAAAAAAAAAAAGAATTATAAATTCAACAGATATAACAACCAAATATAGGTATGCCAAATAAAAGGAAGGAATTTATTCAAAACCAAGGAACTGAAGGAAGGTCAAATGTGGCATCTGTCAACATCCCATGTAATTCTCTGAAAGAATTTTAGGCCCTGGCCGGGTAGGTACCCAGCTGGCTGGAGTGTCGTCCTGACAAGCCAAGGTTGTGACTTCAAACCCCAGTGAGGGCACATAAAAGAATCAACCAATGAATGTATTAAATAAGTGGAACACCAAACCAACATCTCTCTCTACCCCTCTCCCCTCTAAAATCAATACATTAAAAAATGTTTAAAATTAGTATCAAAAAAAGAAAAAAATTAGAACTGCCTGAGCTGAAAAAAATCCTCCTTTAATGATAAAAAATCAATTATTTATATTAAATAAGCAATAACATGCTATAGTAAACATAAAAGGAAAACAACCTTTTTTAAAGGCTGATAACGGTTTGCCTGTACAACATTTTAATATGTGAACTTAGGAACAAAATAACACTAACTTCAAAAAGCAAATAAATCAGTCCAACTAGCCAACCTGCTTCTCCAAAGTCAGTTACATTCCCTTTTAATGTCAGTATGTGGCCAATAAGCATAAAACCCATCATCATCTCACTCAGTGTAGTTGCTGTAAAGGTCAAGGATCCAGCAACACTGGCCAGTGCCTATGTTTTTCCGCTGACAACAGCCGATCCCCTGATGCTCAATGGGAGTGTGGGGGGCGGGGGGGGGGGCGGGGGGGGGCACTTGCCTGTGTCACCTCCGAGTTGCCGGCCCAGGGACACCTTAAGAAAAGGGTCAGAGCCCTACCTTTCTTTTTGGTGTCTGTTTTGATTTTCAAGAGGACACAATGCTCCCTTTGGCCTGTGAGCTGCAGCCTTTGGAGCAGGCTTCGCACCTCGGACTCGCTGTTGGGACAGAGCACGTTGAAGGCGTCTCCCGGCTGATAGGAGAACTCTGTCTTCTAGAGAAGAACAAGCACAAAAGAAAAAAATCCCATATGAACTAAAGATCTTAGCTGTGAGCAACAAAATTAGTTTTTATTGTAATCACCATTTTAATATATCAGTTAGAAACTCCAAATGGTTTTAATTACAAAAAAAGCTAACAAGCCAATGAACTGAATGAACATATGTATTAGGAGTTATTTTAAAAATGGAATTCTGTAGTTATCCATTGTTTTGCTTTATACCACCGAGTACTTACAGAATGGAAGCAGAGACCTTCCCCATTTTATAGAGTAAGGGATCTCAATAAGAAGTGTTTTAGCAATCCATGTAGAACACACACACACACACACACACACACACACACACACACACACGGGCACAGACACGTTATGAGCAAAAGAAACTCCCCGAGGCCATTTGCATTGGTCTTCAATTTCCTTCCCTTTGGGGAGGGGTACAGTGGGAGAGGACACTATTTTTTCCTTCATGAGTGGAAAGTGTTACACCATCTGGCTTGGTCCCGGAGGTGAACAAACAGCGTGTCTATTAACAGAGTGATGGGGAACGCAGACCAGCGTCTGGAGAGGGCCTCTGACCACACGCACTCACACCGCTGGCCTGTGGGGGATGGACTGGCCTCACCAAACGGGCCACTCTTGCCTCTGCATGACCAAAGTAGAGCAGCAGAATAGAAAATAAAATGTTCTGATGTACCCAGAATATTTAACAATACGGAATGCTAAAATGTTCAAAAAAAGTATGGGACGACTCAATACTATGTATGCAAAACCTAGTTTTGCTGCCTGTCATTTTTCTGTTTCCATTAGGAAATTCAATGTATCTACATACACAGCCTTGATGCGCCCTCACTTTCCTGAAATTGCAACCCACTGAGCTTCTCAGGGCCTTCATCAAATGAAGGGCTGAACTGCACAGCTCTCAAGAAGTATCCAACCACTGAGCTTTCGAGGTCATCCACCATAGTTTCTTAACCTGAAGTCACCAGATTTGGAGAAGGTGCCGGGGATGGGCTAGTGGGTGAAGTTGAGAGATAAGTACAGTGACCCCTGAAACTATAGGAAATGTTTAAATACAAGCATTTCTCTGGAAAGAGGATCAGTGATTTTTTCCCAGATTCTCAAAGGAAGGAGAACCAGTGCTCTGAAAAAATGAACTAATACATGACTGTCTAGGCTGAGCGCCATTTCCTACCAGCCCGCTGACCTGGGTCAACAGCTTCCTCCCGGGACTCCTCCTGCATGGAAAGGCTGTTCTGATGCCATTATACTCTCATGGGCAATGTGTGAGGCGGCAACACTATACTTTCAAGCTGCTCATTTTAGGCCCTCCCTGAAGTGAGAAGAAAACAGGTGTGAGGTGGGGAGAAGTATGATGGGTAAGAATAAAAGGCCAACTTCTAGTCAAGATGGAGGCATAGTTAGACACACTTTGCCTCCTTGCACAACCATAAGAAGGATCAAAACCAATCTCAAAACAAAAAAAACACTTTGGCTGGTATAGCTCAGTGGATTGAGCACAGTCCTGAGAACCAAACAACCACAGTTCAATTCCCAGTGAGGGCACATGCCCGGGTTGCAGGCCACTTCCCAGCCGGGGACTCACAAGAGGCAACCATACACTGATATTTCTCTCCTTCTCTCCTCCCTTCCTCTCTAAAGATAAATAAATAAAATCTTATAAAAAAGAATACCCAGAACTGCCAGAAAATCCAACTGTATGGAAGTCCAACAACCAAGGATTTAAAGAAGCCATATTCATCCAGATGGGTCGGAGGGGCAGAGACAGGGAGTGCAGGGGCAGAGAGGACACAGTGAGGTGGCAGTGAGGTGGCGGTGGCCGACAGAACGGGAGGTCCCACATTGATGTGAGATGGATGAAGATCAGGAGAAACACCTGGGGAGCCAGTGATCCCAGCCCCAGGCCAAATCGCACAGAGCAGGGTTCCAGTGCCAGGGAAATAAAGCCTCATTAACTGTTGGTTGTAAAAACCAGCAGGGGTTGGGGCAGCAGAAGAAACTGCTGGTCTCTCAGGTGAGTGTTTTAAGGGCCTGCACAGTCCTACAATGTACACAAACCCACCTACTCTGGGAACCACCACTAGGCAATAGCTAGAGAGGCGCCAACTGCATACAAGAAGTAGGTGAAGTGACTGGAATGGTGAGTGCTGAGCAAGCCTCCGGCAGAATTGTCTCCTCTCTGGCTCCTCCCCCCCACACAAAGCCACAAAGCAGTGAAGCGGGTTGACTCACCCTGGTAATTACCTGAGGTTCTGCCTCATTCAACGTGACAGGTGCAGCAAGACAGGGAGTCAAAGAAGCTCTACATAATATACAGAAACAAACACAGGGAGGCTGCTAAATTGAAGAGACAAAGAAACATGACCAAAATAAAAGAAAAGAACAAAACCCCAGAAAAAGAACTAAATGAAACAAAGATAGCTAACCTATCAGATACAAAGTTCAAAACACTTGTGATAAGGATGCTCAGAGAACTCAGTGCCTAAGTATGACAAAGGCACTGAGAAGAAATGAAGCCTACGCTAAGTGAAATAATGAAAAATCCACAGGGAACCAACAGTGAAGGGAAGGAAGCCAGAGTTCAAATCAATGACTTGGAGTAGAAGGAAGAAATAAAGTGAACCAGAACAGAATGAAGAAACAAGAATTCAAAAAAGTGAGGAGAGAATAAACAACTCTGGGACATCTCCAAAAGTGCCAACATCAGAATCATAGGGGATGCCTGAAGGAAAAGAGGAAAGTAAGAAACTGAAAACTAGTTTGAAAAAATAATGAAAGAAAACTTTCTTAAATTTGGTGAAGGAAATGGACACACAAGTCCAGGAAGCACTGAGAGTCCCAAACAAGGTGGACCTAAAGAGGGCCACACCAAGACACATCATAATTAAAATGCCAAAGGTTAAAGATGAAGAATCTTATAAGCAGCAAGAGAAAGGAAGAGAGTTACCTACAAAGGAGTTCCTATAAGACTATCAGTGGATTTTTCAAAAGAAACTTTGCAGACTAGAGGGGACTGGCAAGAAATATTCAAAGTGATGAAAAGCAAAGACCTACAACCTAGATTACTCTATCCAGCAAAGCTATCATTTAGAATGGAAGGGCAGATAAAGTGCTTCCCAGACAAGGTAGGAGTTCACCATCACCAAGTCCTTATTATATGAAATGTTAAAGGGAACCATTTAAGAAAAGGATCAAAACTATGAATATTAAAATGGCAACAAACTCACAACTAGCAACAACTGAATCTAAAAAAAAACAAAACAAACTAAGCAAACAACCAGAACAGGAACAGAATCATAGATATGGAGATCATTTGGAGGGCTATCAGCAGGGTGGGAGATGGGGAAGAATGAGGTCAAAGATACAGGGATTAAGAAGCATAACTGGTAGATACAAAATAGACAGAGGGATGTTAAGAACAGTACAGGGAATGGTGAAGCCAAAGAGCTTATACATGAGAGCCATGGACATAGTCTCATGAAACTATGGGACATGACACTATGGGACAAGGGACATGAGACTATGTCCATGGGGGCAGTGATTGCTGTTGGGAATGTGGGGTAGGAGGTGGAGGGGAACAAAAGGTGAAAAACCAGGACAACTGTAATAGCATAATCAACAACATGTACTAAAAAAAAAGAATAAAAAGGCCAGAGTCCTGTCAGAGACTCTCTTCCAGAGTGTACCAACTAGAACAGCACACAAGTAAGTCTGCACTCCTTGACAACATGACTGCGGTGAGAAATAAATTCTGTAACTTACTGAAATGTCCAATTCTACCAGAAGAGTGGTTTTTATGGCATCACTGGTAGTCAGCTGAACTGCCTTCGAAATTGGAACTTGAAAAATTGGATCTACTGAAGTCACAGACGCTTGGCTTTCCTCCTTGAGAAACAAATGTGACAAAATATTACTAAGTGCATTTTTCAATAATACTTACCACTGCTTCACTAAGTGACTACATAAGATCTACGGGATCTTATAAAACATCCTGGCTATTTAAGTATTCCTTTCTAAGGTAAGTGACTACACACATATGCTTTTCCATCTTTCGAGAGAGAAGCTCATCATGCTTTAAACTCCCTGTTAGACATTAGAATTTCTGAGATACTGATACCGGAATGAGCATTTTCATGTAAATTTCTAACAGCCTTCCTAAGACACTGTACAAAGTGAAACAGCAGGCACGTGTACTTTAGGAAGGCAATTCCAAAGGAAACGGCAGGTGTTTCCGACTGGAAGGTGTCTGTACAGATGGTCACAAGAACCCCCAGTGGTGGGAAGTGACAGTCAACAGGGCTTTCTCAGTGATGAGATGCTCTGGACCCATACTGGCCAATAGAGGAGCTGCTAGCCACGTGTGCCTACTGAGCACCTGAAAACTGACTAGTGTGATTAAGAAACTAGATTCATTCGTAATTTTAAGTAATTTAAGTAGCTACATGTGGTGGTGGTGCAAGTATTAGACAGCGCTGGTCCTGGAAACTATAAGAAAACCTGATTCTATACTGTCCCCATACCTTTTCCAACTTGATGTTCCTAAGTTCTACTAAAAGTAGAAACTTACTTTTAACAAAAAGCTACTAAATTCATTTTTAATTTTTAAGCGGCTGCATGGGAAGCTGGAAGAGGGTGAGTGCTGAGAGCCTGAATCGCAGGTAATGTGTGGGGGACTGGGGCATCCTTCCCTCCCCCGTATCAGCTTCTCAAGGCGATGATCCCAAAAGGATGCCTTAGTAAGAGAAACTTTTCCGATCTCTTTCTCTCTACATGTGTCCTTGGAGCAGGTTTATACAAACTTTCCTTAAATAGGTGAGATTTTCAACCACATTACTAAGGACTCAAGCCTATTTAATGGCAACTGCCACAAACGAAACTCCTGGCAGACCCTCGCCCTACCGAAGCAAGCTGCCAGACTAATCAGGGCTCACCGGGCCACTGCCCCATGTCCCCAAGCTTGCTCATGCTCTGCAGCAGGTCTGTGTGCTCTGCACCCTCCAGTGGAGGCCGATGTACTGGCTGCCTATTCCCGGACATTTCTCCCAGCACTTAGAGTAAATTTCCTGTGCAGTCCACCTTTTAATGTAGAGCCATGACCTCTTTCTTTAGTTCCCAAACCAAACATGTACTTTATCGTAATTGCCTCACTTAATTCACAAACTAATGCAGTGTAAGTCCAAAACAAGAACACACATTGCTTATATGAAAGCTTGAGAAAGACAGTATAAAAAAATACGATGCTAAAAAATTACGATCACATCAGACGTCTGCAACCAGTTTCTACTGCATTAGAAAGTTGTACTTAAACTGTTTCTCTAATGTCAAGTCTTTCTTTACTAGAAAGAAAACTAAAAAACTGCAAATCAGGATTGCTGCTTTGAGGGTGTGGTATTCTGTAAGGAAGCCGTGTGAACGCCCATCCGCCGCAGGCAGACAGGCTGCACTGAGAGCTGACCCTTCGTTGCAGGACATTTCAGGGCACCATGTACTGGCAACCGTGAGAAGGAAGCTAGTATTTCATTGGGTTCAAAATTTTACAGACCACTGTAAAGCCATTTACTTCACAGGAAAGATGTTCTATCCAGGGGTGTCCAACCTGCGGCTCGTGGGCCACATGCAGCCCAGGTTGGCTGTGAATGTGGCCCAACACAAAATTATATTTACTTAAAACATTATGAGTTTTTTTGTGATTATGTGTCACAATGTATTTAATGTGTTGCCCAAGACAACTCTTAGTTCCAGTATGGCCCAGAGACACCAAAAGGTTAGACATCCCTGCAAAGAAAAAACTTTATTATACACAAAACAAGTCTGCAAAATACTGTTGAGAAAAAAAATAACCCCCCAAATGGAGTATACACGATAGCAAAAATCCACACTGGAAGAGATGCTGCTCTAAATGATTCCTGTAAGTTTAGCTGCTGAGATAATATCCTGACTGACCACGACTTGCCCTGGACTGACTCAGATCTGAAATAAAAAACCAAGACTTTAATTCTCCAACATAATGGAAAAACTGAGCTCTTAACCATTTACTTCTTAAGAGACAGAAGTAATATAATATTACAACTGCTTCTGAAGTACATGGAGGGCAGGCCTCTGTTGTAACTATGCAACTCTGCCACTGTAGAAGCAGCCACAGAGGGCATGGCTGTGTTCCTGTGAACAGATGGGCATCGCTGTGTTCTAATAAAACTTTATTTACAACAGAGCTGGCAGACCACATTTGGCCAGAAGGTCATAGATTGTTGATCTCTGTTGTAATTTAAAAAAACATATAAAACCCCCCAACATCTATGGTAAGATAATACACAGCATGAAGTAAGACCACTTACCTGGCCAAGAGACTCACACAAATGCACCTGCAAGTACTCGGGTGGTAAAGCAGGAATACTGAGAGAGGCCTGGGACAGTGGGGGCACTGAATGGGTAAGTGACGACTCAAAGTCTGCAATCAAAGCATTCGATTGACCTCCGTTCACTGCATTTTGTTTGGAAACCTCTAAATCCTTTCTTTCTGAGTCATCTAATCTGAGAAGTTCGACCTGTGATTCGATGTGTATTAATTCCGGTTTCCCAGGGTCCATCCTCCGGGAGGCGGGCGATGCGGTTCTGAGAGTCCCAGTCATCTCTTCTTTTCCGCTACTTGACATAAAATGCTTCCTGAGGGCAGCCCAGAGCCCGTCAACCCACGGCTCAACCACGAGTTCTAAACTGGATTGTTATAAGAAAAAAGGGAAGAAGAAACAAAAGCCTGAGTTCTTCACTTAAATATGCAAGAACAGGTAATGGCAGTGTCTGTCCGTTATGCAGAATGCTAGGCAACCGGCAGAAACACTAGGAAGTCTATTCGGATACAAAAATGACTGACAAATGACTAAGTGAACAAGCAAAACATTATTATGAGTTCCTTAGCACTGAGCTGCAAAATGAGCTAATATAAAAGTTTAACAACAGAAATAAAGATATTTTAAAGATTTTATTTACTTTTACTTATTTTTAGAGAGGGATAGGCAGGGAGAGCCAGAGAAACACCGATCAGTTGTCTCTTGCATACCCCCAACAGGGCACTTGGCTTGCAACCCAGGCTTGTACCCTGACGGGGAATCAAACTGGTGACCTTTTGCTCTGAGGGACGATGCCCAAACCACTGAGCCACACCAGCCAGGGCAGAAAAGAAGATACTGGGTTGGCCAAAAACTCTGTTTTTCCCCTTACCATAAGATGTCTCTATAGCACTTAGTTGTCTGTAACTTCATTAGAAACAATTTTGTTAGATTGTATTGTGACAGCTGTCATAACAGCATGCATTTAAAACAATTATCAAAATTGATAATTTTTTAATATATATTTATATATGGTTTTATATTTCTGCTACTTACTTTTCTTTTTTTTTAAGATTTTATTTATTTATCTTTAGAGAGGAAGGGAAACATCAATGTGTGGTTGCCTCTCATGTGTCCCCTGCTAGGAACTGGCCTGCAACCCAGGCATGTACCCTGACTGGGAATCGAACTGCGATCGTGTGGTTCACAGGCCAGTGCTCAATCCACTGAGCTATGCCAGCCAGGGCAAAATTGGTAAACTTTTGTCATTTTAATATTGATGGAAGAAAATGTGCAACATTTTCAGCATATTAGCTTTATTATTTCAAGAAAGGAAAAAATACAGCTGGCACAAAAAATTTTGTGCAGTGTATGGAGAAGGTGCTGTGGTTGATCAAATGTGTTGAAAGTGGTTTGCGAAATTCTGAGCTGGAGATTTCTTGCTAGACCATGTCCCATAGTTAGGTAGATCACTTGAAGTTGACAGCGATCAAACTGAGACATTAATTGAGAACAATCAAGGCTACATTATGCAGAAGATAGCCGACATACTCAAAATGCCCAAATCAATAAAGTTATTGGTGAAAATAAAAAATGTGTTTTTTATTTTATGGAACAAACTAAACAGACATTTTGGCCAACCCAGTATTTTAGTAGTAGGTATCAGGAATGTTATTCTTCTTTATTAACTCCCTAAAGTAGGGTTGGCAATCTTCATTTTAAAGTTTTAATTTTAAACAAGCATGTTAAGTTCTGATTAGGCCAATAGAACTTACCCAAAATCCAAGTCTCATCTATATTACAAATTAATAATCATATCAATAGAATACAGTATCTTTCTTTGCCTAGCCAACTTGATTATTTCCTACATATTAAAATATCAACAACATATCAGTGAAATAAATGCTAAGTCTCTTGACTAAGTAACTGTTCAAACTTTCTATCAGTTCTGAACAAGTTTTCTGGCAAAATCTGCAGGGAGGCAGATAACGGGGGAAAAGCAATCACCCATCAGGTAAGTTGAATTAATCGTAAGCACATCTGAACTGTGTTGGTCGCCTTATTCCTGACAAAGTGTGGTTCCTCCATAGTAACTTTCCCCACATTCTCTGCACAGAGAAACTGTAAGTGTACAGGTAAGATTGTGTGTGTTATGACTTTGGAAATAATACCTCTGTCTAATTACAAATGAAAGGAGGTACCGATTAAATTCCAATTCATAAAACTACATGACTATTAAGAAAAGGCTCATTTTAGACTCCATATTATTGACTCTAATTTACTGGCTATAATTTCACTGTATTCATTAGGTGCTCAGTTTGGTACATCTGACCCTCAGGAGCCTTTGGAAAAGTAAGTAGATAAAATTATGGGTTCTGAAATGACAGCTACAGTGAGAAAACCCAGTCTTACAACTCAGAAACACGGAGATAAAAATCATAGAACGCTGATACTCACTGAGTGCTCACTGTATGGAAAGCGCTATTCTAAGAGGACAAGCTGTACTAATCCCTTTCATCCTCCCAAGAACCTAACACACCACACACTACTGTCATCTATTTCATGGAGGGAGAAATGGAAGCACAACAAGGTGGAGTAATTTGACCAAGGTTTCGGTCAGTAAGTGAGAGATCAAGGATTTAAATCTAGGTATTTGGACTCCAGTGGGCATTCTTAACACCTTCAATGTGGTGGTATATTACACCAGGATGTCTTTTTGAAAATATTTCACTTTTAGAAAAGGGAAAATTCAAGCAAGGTAGTTAGGCTGAAAAGTCAAGACATGCAGCTGAAACATACATTCAAAAATGTTAACACCTGATCCAGTAAATGAACAGGGAAACCAAGCCTCTACACAGAAGTAAAATATGGACGGAGTGAGAGGCTGATGGGCTACACAAGAGCTAGCAATTAGACAGCTCACACGAGACCACAAATACTTAATGTTGTGAGGTTCTGGAAGAAAATTAAAAAGTCCAATGTAAAGGGACGAAACTAAAAGGTAACACACATGGAACGTGGTTGAGCTCTGTCACCAGCATCAGGAAGAGCCTGTGCACTGGGGACATGACGAGCCGCAGCATCACAGCCGCAGGCACTGGTGGGCAGGAGGGGGAGCCTGGTGGGATGAAAGTAGTGAGCTGGCCAAAAACTCTGTTGCGTTGTTTCTGTACAATGGCTCTCGTAGTGCTTAGCCGTCTTTCACTTCATTCGAAGTTAGACTATCACATCAGCATGAATTAAAAAAAAAATCAAAATCGGAGAATTTTTGTGCAGCCCTTTGAACCTGGAAGAAGATACACAACATTTTTAGCATATTATGCTTTATTATTTCAAGAGAGGTAAAAATACAATGGAAATGTAAAAAAAAAGATGTGTGCAGTGTATGGAGAAGGTGCTGTGACTGATCGAACGTGTCAAAAGTGGTTTGTGAAGTTTCTTGGTACTGCTGACATTCTTGGCTGTGGGGCTATCTTATGTCCTGGAAGACGTTCCCAGCACCCCTGGCCTCTACTCACTAGAAATCAATAGCAAGAGATAGCTGACATACTTGAAATATCCAAATCAATAAAGTTACAGGTGAAAATGAAAAGCGTGTCTTTCATGAAAGAAACGTGACAGCTTCTTGGGCAACCCAATATATCCAACACTCATGCAAGGGTGTAATATGCAGAAAAGCAAGACACTGGCTGAGTTTGTCATCATTCATAAACACAGCTGTGGTGAGAAATCACTTAATGCACGCACCTCACAGAAAAGAAGTGTGTGCGCTGTTTGGCTGAAATAGTTAAGGGTTAAATGGCAGAATAAGTTGTAGGCCAATCAGTATCTGTAAGATCTTTTAATAAATATTAGGAGGATGTGAAGGGTGGCAATAGTGTGGAATACAGAACTGTAGAAGAAAGAATAAATAAAAGTAATGAATATAAAAACTGCGTTCTCAGAGGACATTAAAATGTAAGGAAGAGAGTGCCAAGGAACGCAGCCTGCTGTGAGGGCCCGGTCTGCACTCCCTCCCAGGGACCCACGGGGGACTGAGCGCCCTCCACTTGAGAGGATCTGCCCCCATGTGCACCACAGAGAAAAGCACACACACATGATATCCAAGTTCCTAAAAAAATGCTGATTTTTCAAATACCTACACATTTTTGATAAAGGTAACTATACTGGGACACCTTTTGTAATTTCTTCCATTAGCAGACAGAGAAGGATGAGGCACTTAAAACACTGGCTACCCTTCATCACGTACAAACAAGGTTCCTGGAAGGACGGAGGTGTGTTGCTCTTACCCTACGCAGTCATCTGCATGTCCAGTGCCATAGAAATGCCGGGCACCGAGCTCCTGCAGGCGCTTATCAATTACCTTGCTCCCATTACAGAAGTACGTGTATTCTGAATCACCCAGACCTAAAAAGCCCAAACAGGTTATCAGTGCACAATAGGCATTAAGTTTAAAGAAGACACATACAAATAAAATATTTAAAACAATACCATTCATGCTCTTTTTGAAGGAGCAAGAAATAATGTATAGCTTTGCATTTACTAATTTTTTCTTTTAGTAATACTAAGCATGAAAAAAATCTTTTCTATTTTATAATGGAAAAGTACCAGACACACTGAAACAACAAATACTTTCTGACCACTGTTAACAGAAAAATTTTTTCATTCTTATTTCCATGGGTCTGTGTAAAAATCTGAGAATTTTAAAATGAGGATTAGTTTAAAAAATATCAGTCAGTAGTGGTTCACAAACTATAGCCTGTGTGCCAAATACACCGTCTTTCTTTGTAAATAAAGTTTTATTGACACCCAGCCAAGTCCATTTGTTCACATATACTGTTATGGCAGCTTTCAAGCTTTGCAGCAAAGGTGAGTAGTTGTTACAGTGACCACATGGCCTGCAAAGCCTAAAATAATTACCATCTGGACCTTTATAGGGTTTGCTGACCCGTAACCCTGAGCACACAAGGTACATCTACCATGTAAGTCATCACTCACTGTGTTCCTGGTAAGAACTTGGACTAACATTTTCATACTTGGTTGAAGATCTAAAATCAAAAGCTCGAATTTCTCAGGTTTTTACTCTTTATGTACTTTCCCAAGAAGAATAAGGTGAACGACTGGTGGGTCCATTTATGAACCTAAGATAGACTGTAACAGTTGGATGGGCTTTGGTCTTTTTTGAGAAATTTTAAATGCATACAGGTTCACTCTTAAAAACTAGAAAAACTTGAATCAAAAACATGGAAATACTCCAAAACATTCTCTTGAATATGTTATACAGGATAGACCCCAGCCAGGGTCATTAACTGCAATTTCTTTTTTTTAATAATTAAAAAAAGTTTATTGTTGTTCAATTATAGTTGTCCCACCATTCCCCCCCCCCATTGCTCTCCCCTCCCGCCCCCACCCCCACCCTGGCGCCCAGCTCACCACAGTCCATCATTTCTAATCAGTTACTTTTGGATACAATCCAAACTTGCTGGATACTCTCCCACCGGAATCACTCTCGAAGATAAAGAGTACAGATCACAAGCCAGGAAAATGACCCTGAATTCCCTGCCTGGAGTCGTATCTTGCTAAATTTGTCCATCTGATCCTTTACCTTAGTACTTTAATCTACATTTCGTAGAAGACTAGTTTTACTTAACCTGGGAGCTTTTCAACATGCTGATACCAGAATCCTACATCAGAACAATTAAATCAAAATGGCTGGAGGGAGACCCAGGTAATGGAATTCAACGAAAACTCCTCCAGTGGATCCCAATGGGAGGCCAGGACTGAAAGCCACCACCCACACAGAGGTCCCTGTGCAGGGTGCTGGGTCGGCTGTCGGAGCGGAAACCCAGGGCAGTGCCTCCTCTTTCCAGCAGCAATTCTTGTTTTAAACAGAAACAGATCCATTTCTTGATACTCAAAGCACATTACTTTGGGCTCCTCCTAGCCCTCTGTGCTTAATTTCTGAGCATTCCTACAAATGCCTTCAACAAATGCCAGCAAGTACCTCATGGGCCCTACCGGAATTTCTCTGAAGCAGCTGTTGTCAGCACTGCAGGATAAGTGTTAGGAAGTGTACAAGATGACTGAACACTCGCTAACACAAGGACACCGTCCAGGTCACGGTGGGGTCCTACTGCATGTACCTGTGTCTAATCTGCACTTGACTCAATACAGCAACTTACTCTCCATGTATGCAACTGCACATCATAATTATAATAACAGAGCAAACTAATAAACTGTTTGTATAAATTATACTGTAGGCCTTGGGTATGGTTTCTACACTCTCCTGGGGAACGTCTTCATTCCTGATGCAGGATGTGCATTCCAACAGTCGGCGACCTTGGCAATCCCATCAACACACACCGTGAGGACAGAGACACCGAGGCTGCTTCTCCCCCTGTGCCCAGATTAATGTATGTCATCGACTGGAATGAGGATTTATGGATATTTGTTTTTTTATTTAATTTTCATCTGTGTATTATCTTTTAACATCTGATTTTTAGAGAGTATACACTTTGACAGCTGTAAAAAATCAAAATGCTACTCTTTTTAAGACATTTCACAAATATTCACTTACAGGACTAGCTGAAGGTATTTTATTCATATGTATAATTTATACCAATAAAATGATATTACAAGTAGAAAACCACCACCTAGAGAAGTGGGTCTTAGGGAGGATATCAGATCCAACTGGGAGATTTTTTTAAAAACAGTACAGCATGCAGGGCTGCTCCCTCAGGAATTCTGGGTTGGCAGTTTGCGGTGGGGCCAGCCGCTCCCAGTCTGAAAATGGGTCGCGGTTGAATCGGACGCACACCTGTGGGTAGAATGCTACTCGAGGGGCTCTGCACTGGTGGTGCTGTGCTGGAGCCTTCACGGAACAAAGCACATTTTCAATGAACTATCACACGTTTGTATAAAAAAACCCAAAAAGGACAAAGCCCATACAATTATGTGCAGAGTGGGGCAAAAGTAGGTTTACAGTTGTATGTGAAACAGAGTTCATTCTTGAATTATTTATTAATTATTGTATTGTTTCCATAGGCGCAACTGTAAACCTACTTCCCCCCATTATATACTATGGTTTTAAAAGATACATTCAGATACCACAATTAAAGCTAGTAATAACAGCACAGTAAGAGAAGAATACATAGTACATACCTAATAACCCGTACCGCAGGTGTGCAAAGAAATCAACCGGCAGCGTCGTGTCCTGTATGTCTTTCACGAACCTGCGGGCAGTGTCAGGTGGGTCTCCATCGCCGGTGGTAGAAACGACCATGACAAGAGGCGCCGTTTCAGTTTTTAGATCATACTACAAAACAGGAATGCCACGTCAGGGATCCACTGCTATGGGACGTTTAGACTTCACGTAACAGCTGAGTCTCCTGCCTTGAACCAGTCACTAGCACTGCGTGCGGCACATGGGCAGGGGGGCAACGGAGCATTTTCAACTTGGGAAGGTAAACTTACTCCTCAGCTCTCGGGGAAGTTGGCTCTCACTCCCTCCGGGGTCCACTGAGCTGAGAACATCAGGAGTGATAAATGGAGATCCTCAGCATTTCCAAGTCTTAAAATCAAGCTTCTTCAATCTAATTTCCACCGAAATTTAAATATTTCGAATAGAGTACTTCACTGTTTCTATTTACGATTCCATGAGCTCTAGTGCTCCAGTATCATCTAGTTTGGCTCATGCTGAAGTAATAAATAAGGATTCAAGTTAACATTTTACCAGGAGATTTCATGCTTATGGGGCACTTCACAAGTTGTGAACAAACGAACCTCTGTGAGGTTTGTTAAAGTAACTACACCTTAAAAATGACTTCATGATGTAGGAAGTAGAGAGCCCTCTCTTTAAAACTGGATCAAGAACTGGAGAAACCATCCAGCTGGAGAAAGCAAACAATGTTACTAACATGGTATTAAAAAACATAAACTATTCACCTAACTTTGAAATCGCTACTGACCTGAGAGTGGCAAGGTGACCCAAGGGGCAAAATCGGGGTTAGCTGTATGATAACCCTGTTTTGGTAACAGATTGAGGTTGTACTTCATCATGTGGTACCCACAAGTTTCTTTGAAGTTACTACAGAATTACAGAACCTGACACCTGGTGGTGTCCATCAGGACTCTGCTTATTGGGTGACGCCCTCGGCCCTGGTGTATAAAGGAACTAGCTGCTTCTCATAGGAGCTGAGTTTATAACTCAAATGTGCTGCCGACAGTCTAGTCTTTTGAACTAAAGATGTGGGGAAAGCCCAGAGGGGGTTGTGAACTTGAGTGCCAGAGTACTAGCAGGGTAGTTTTTGAAGTACTGAACTGAATCCGACTGCTTGCTGATGGGACCTCAGCTTGCGCCTGAATGAAAGACCCTGCTACAACCTGATTTATATAAAAGAGTAAAATCTGGCGGTCTCTACAGAACTGTAAGAAGAACACAAATCTGTTATGATCTTATTTATCCTAACGTACAGACGTCTGTAGAGACTGAATGCACAAGCAAGCAGTCCGGGATCTAAAGAAACTCAGTCTTCTCCAGATCCTTACGCTTCTACTTTAAATTCTATTTCGTAAAAGAAGTAAGTGCCCCTTCACTGGGAGGAACTTTGACATAAATGGCAATGTTTTCATTTTGGAGAAACACAAATGGGGTGTTGGGGTTCTAAAGTGGAAAACACATATATGTGTGCAAACACACACATCTCATGTGCTCTCACAGCCACCGGGTGAGATAAACAAGGCAATGACTACTACTTTCATGTGGGTGGAGTAATTACTTGTTTAAGTTTTTAAGACAGTTCAGTCTAATTCAAATGGATACTTAAATGTTAAAAAAGAAGAGCTGGCAGGAATCTTAAAACACTTTATAAAATAAATTTCTGAGTATTAAAAAAAGGATTATGGTGGCATTTAAAGCCCTACTTTGTTGTTTAACATCACTCCCAAACAAAATATCTTCAAAGCATAAAACAGTAAAAACCACAGCAGTAACAGCTAGTACCTCATCTGATTCACTAATACAGTGAAGGTCTGCAGAAAATCCATGTGCAACAGCCTTTTCCAATATGTCTTCTGCTATGGCCTTTGCCTGTCCTTGCTGTGTGGCATAGAGTAACAAGAACCTTCTCATCGCCTCCAAGCATATGCCTGTTACACTGAAAGATGAACAAGGGAAAAAGGGGTTTTCTTTCTCATGAAGCAGTAACAACCTGCAGGTATTGATTCTACCTCATATTCTTAAAACAAAAGACTCTAACACTATCCACACAAAATATGAAATACATTTCCCTGAATTTGATTGCCAGCATTAATTCCCAAGGAGTCATAAAAAGAGAATTATCAATCCAGGAGGTGAAATGAAACTCGAATTCCATGATTCAAAAACCGTTCTGGGGTCAGACTACCTGGGCTTCAATCCAGGGTGGCTCACTCACAACCACAGAAGCATAGGCAAGCCTCCCAAAGACCTGTGCCTCTGCTCCCTCACCCTTAGTGGGATAATCACAGTACTGTCAGACTGGCAGAAGTAAAGCACCTGAGTGTTGGCTGAGACACAGCAGTGCTCAGTAAATCTTAGATACCTTTTGGTTTGATCTTTCAAAAAAAGGAAAAAGTAAAAATTCCATTACAGTTGTAGGAGTCATGGTTAGTACTTGATTCTAATGCTAAATAAACTTTATCAAGCACTTTTTACTATTTGACCCACTATATGTAAATGCAGTGTACATATATTTATTATATATAGATGGGAAGTAAATATCTCTAATCCACTCAATCACTTTACTAGTACACATGTTTTCCTGAAGAGAAACCAGTAATAAAATAAAGGACACTGACAGACTTCTCATACTCATTCAGTGTCTATACCTGAGGGACTGTCAGTAATCAGGGAAAAATGCAAACTGAAATCCAAATCAAATGCTTAGCTTTGGCATGTGAACCACCAATATTTTTATGATCCTCTGGCTAGTTACATCTTAGGGAAAATTAAGCAACAAAGAGATTTAAAAAAATAAACGTATCCTGTTAGAGAACATGTTGACAATCATGGAATCTGCTTAGGGCACGGAACAGCGCCTGGCATACTGTGTGGTCAACAAATTAACAGAATACAGGAACGTGTAAAGGAGTATGTATAAAGTGTGTAGTGTACACATTTAGGGCCCACTGAGAACTCTGAAAGTGTAATGGCAGAAATGTCACCAATTATTATGATTATAGCTAACCATCTGGAATACTTTAAGAGCCTAGTATAGGTACAGGCACTTCAGAGAACAAACCGAACCTCTTCGTCCTGTAACTACCTTATAAAGCAGGTAATGCACCCCACGTTTTTCAGAGGTGGTTCCCCGGCACCCGCAGAGAAAAGTCAGGCAGAAACGCGGTGGACTAGGAAAACCCATCTACCAGGTCCGTGTCCCGAACATTCCTGAGTCTCCAGCGCCAGTTCCGAACACCCACCCCGGGTCCCTGGGTCCCCTCACCCCCACTGTGCCCTTTACCGCCGACTAGAAAAAGTTTCAGAACAAAGAATACCCACGGAACAAGCTGCTCTCCTGCAAACGCCGGGCCAGCGATCCCGAGAGCCCATCTTTGGCCCGCAGCTCAGCGCCACCGGGCTCTGATGCCCCAGCGCACGCACCGGGGTAGGAACGCCAGGGCGCAGAGGTCTGTGCTCTGGCCGACCTGGAGCCACCGCCCCTCCGCCGGGCGACGAGCAAGCGACCCAAAAAGGAGTGTAACTGCTACCAAACACTCACCCGCGGGAACTCAGGAGAGGACGCCCGATTAGAGACGTGCTCTAGACGTGCTGGTTTCACACCAGCGCCTGCGCTTACGTAGAAAGTTCGCAGCGAAGCTGGGCCAATCACAGCGCGCCTGACAAAGGCGTGGCCTCCGGCGCATGCGCCTTGTTGCTCGGCTTCACAGCAGCAGTGCGTACGGAGGCTCACGAGGTCCTGGTTCCTCCAGGATTCCCTTGGAACATTGGCGGGCAGAGCTCGGGTAGGTGGCCGGTTGGGCTCAAAGCTTGGGCTTTTGGGCTCGTAGGGTCGCTAAAGCGCCAGTACTGCCCTGGCCTGCACACCTCTTTTTAGGCCGCCGCACCCGCCGGGTGCTTGAGCGCAGGTCTGTGGTCCCGGTTTGGGGAGCCTCAGGCCCCTGGGGTGCTTTCATTCTAAGAAGGACGCGCGACCTCCGCCCCTCTGTCTTGCACGCGTATTTTTCCTAAATCTCACAGCCGGGTGTTTGGGTCTGGACAATCTCTCCACCTTACCCCCTTATTGGCCTGCATTGTGTTAATTTTTTTATTCATTTATTTTCTCCGACTTTTGCAAAGCTAGACCCTTTTCTTCCTCAGTCACAGCCTCTAGGGGAAGCCAAAACCTCTAGGGTTTTTACACACTTAAAAAAAAAAAATCCTTGCTTTACGTTGACCTATGGAAATTTTGGCGACTTGACCCGTTTCCTTTTTGAATACAGTTTAATCTTTGAACAACGAGAGCATTGGGGGCACTGACACCTCCTCCCCTCTTGCCCCTCGTGGAATATCCGGTATAACTTTTGACTTCTCCAAAACTTAACTGTGGTGGGCCTTCCTCATTCGGGGGTTCCCAGCCTCTGGGGAAAACACGTTTAACTAAATGCAGTCCCTTCCATCTTACAGCCTACACACAAACCAACCTACAGAACACAAGTTGGCCTGTCTTTGAATCCCAATTCTGCCACTCAATTAGCTGTGTAAACTGGATGAAATCACTTATTTGTGCTTTGTGTCCTCACCTGTGAAATGATGATGAAAGTGTTTTGTTCGTTGGGCTGCTAGGAGCATTGATTTAGTACACATACAGCACAACAGTGCCTGGCAAATGATAGCGACTGTTATTGTTAGGTGCCAGCCACTATTCTAAGCTTTAGGATGGGCTCTGCCCATTTTGGTACTTATAGTTCAGTGGGAAATGTTTATTAATCACTTATTTTGAGTATTTAACCTTAGTTTCATAAGTATTGATGTTGTTGAATGAGTCATGTTCTCAATATATTTGACCATGTTTTTTATTCCTATATTTAGTTCTAAATCAAGAGTTGAGAATCCGATGGCATGGCTTTAATTACCTTGCGGAGGAACCTGTGTCATTTATCTGATTTTAGGATACATGGAGCTCTGGCTGCTCTGAAAACTCAACCTGTAAATCATGTTCACAAGGTAGTCAAGGAGCATCTGTGCCCATGGTTCTGCTCACTACAGCCTGGGCTTTTCAGGGTCAGGTTCCATCATGCCTATTGTAAACAGTTCCATTCGGAAAATGGAAATGACCTTCATTCAGTTGGTGAGCCAGTGTTCTCTCAAGTACACGATTGGGACAGTTTTGAACAAAATCTCAAAATGGCGGACGAACAGATATTTTACAGGAGACTGAACAACTTCACTACATTGGAAGAATTGCTAAGTTTCATAAGCACGCTGCAATCTTTGCCTGATACTCTGGCAGCAGGAGCCTTACAAAGGATTTGTGAAGTGGGGAAAAAAGAGGGTGATCAGAGGCTGCCAAAGGAAATATTGGAGAATCCCGTCTTTCAAGCTTTATGTGTTCAGTTTGAACAGGAGCCCTCAAATCTGTCCAACACTGGTTTGGTGACTGCTTTGCAAGCCCTTGCTCTGTTGCCTGTGGATCCCCAAAGTAGCTTGTTACAGAATCTGGTAGCAGAATGCCAACGTCGTCTCGGAAGGGGTAGCCTGGAAGTCCACAGTCTCTGTGTTCTTGCCGAAAGTCTGCTTAAACTACAAGATCCAGGTTGTAAGACACTAGACCTGATTATACAACAACTGCAAGGTGAAAAGCTGGAAGAATTTACCCCCGAGGATATTGTGGCCCTTTATAGAATACTGCAGATGTGTACTGAAAAAGTGGACCAACACCAGACATTTCTAAATAAGATAAACAGCTTTTCTCTGTCGATAGTTTCCAACCTGAGTCCTGAATTGATAAGCCAAATGCTCACTGCCCTAGTGGTTCTCGATCAAACTCAGGCACTTCCTCTGGTTATAAAATTGGGTAAATACGCTGTAAGGCATATCCCTAATTTCACCAATGAAGAACTCGGGAAAGTCTTGGATGCTTTCATATACTTTGGGCACCATGACAGATTTTTTATAAAAGCCCTGGAGCAGCATGTAGTGTCACTGTGTCTCACTTTGGACCCTGAGGTTGTCAGCAAAGTCATGGGGTACTGCAGTAGAAAACAGATCCTTTCAAAACCTATCATGGATGTGGTGGCGGAAGCTTTTGTTTGCCATTCAGAAAAATTTTCACCTAGTCAGATTTCTGAGTTGATTGAACCATTTGGAAAACTCAATTATTTGCCACCAAATGCCTCTGCTTTATTTAGAAAGCTAGAAGATATATTATTCACTCATTTCAGTTCTTTTCCTCCCAAAACACTCTTGAAACTTCTCCATTCATGTTCACTTATTGAATGCCATCCAGTCAACTTTATGGCAAAAATATTCAGCCCTTATTTTCTTCAACAGCTACAAGGTGAGTTAGTTATAACTTCAGAAAATGGAAAAATTAGCCTTTGAACTTGTGATGTTTTCAAGTCACCTGTGTACCTTTTACATTGAGTAGTGCTTCACATTTATTTTTTTTTCTATAATAAGCTAAAGGAGACATCTGAAGTTACAGTTGGTAGTGTAAATGCAGAGTTAAAGAATGGTATAACAAGGAAGAATGAGGGGGTCGTTTGGAGGATAGCTTGTTTGTAAATGAGTGAGCGAATAGATGAAATCTAGAATGTTTATCCTTCTCCCAGTAGCCAACACTCAGGAGACATTCACCTGTTGTTCATAAAAGAAAATCAGTGTCCCTTCTGTGTAGCAGCATTAAAATAGTATCTGGTATGTGAATACAAAAAAAAAAAGCTAGAAGACTACATTGAGTGAGAAAACAGTTTCAGGTAGACAGACTGCTATTCCTGCTGAGAAACTGTTCTTGGGGGGCTGTGGTGATGGCAATGGTCACAGTCACAGCAACAAGTTGCAGTCTTTGTGAAAGCAGTTGCAGAACTCTTGTTTTTTATTTTTTAAGAGAATGATATTCATCTTAATTGAAGGCCATCAAGTATGTGGAAAATATGCATTTCTAAGAAGGTCCCACTAATCCAGCTAGCATATTTTGTCCCTTTTCATTATATATTCTGTAGTTAGGAGCTTCAGTTCTTGAAAGTCAAAAGGAGATTACACTGATGGCAAGCAAGAAGGCATGATTAATTCTAACACGTTCTTTTCATAGTGTCATTTAAGAGTGCCTTAGTGGTGTGAGTAAATGAATGTTGTATATTCTTCATGTTCTCGTCTCTCATTGCATATATCAAAATGCAAATTTAACTACGACCAGCATGCTTTTTGTTGCAGGTGAGGAATCTCACTTGGACAGACTGAGCCTAGCACAACTGACCCAGCTTATGTTAACCTCGCTCCTAGAGTGCCCTTTCTATAAGGTAAAACATGAGCTGTGTTGCTTTATTTCTCTGTGAGGGCAGTTTTCTTGTATAGTATTCCCTCCCCTCAATATCCTGACATTTTTTTCCGTTTCTCTTTTAATCTGCCTTAACCTTGCTAAAAAGCAGAACTTTTCATTAACGTGGAGTTAGTGGCTACCAGATAGCCATTTCTTTGATAAATTGACCCGGTTCCTGTTTTCTTGTCCTTAAAGGATCCATTTCCTGCTGTGTAAGATTTCTTGGAAGGTTTTAGCAAGTGCTGCAGGGTTTGACTCTCCAGCTCCTGGAGAGTCAGGCTGAGGGTGTTAGCCCCATAGCTGTTGGGTATGACAGTGTGATTCTGGACTGAGCACATCCTAGATCATCCCGAGTACCATGATTTTGACACCATGGCTCTCATCTGATGGAACTCAGTGAGGTTGAGTTTGGTTCATTCACATAGTGTTATTCTGAACTTGGTTTCAAATCAGAAGCAGCATCTTCAGGGCCTGCCTGGCCCTTTGTACTTGTTGAGCCACATTTAAGCGTAGCTCATTTGGGTATAAAGTAAAAGAATAGAAAGATACCATTATTAGTACCGAGAATAAAAATAATAGTTACCAGTAACCTCCTTCTATCCCTAAAGGAGAACAGTGTTAAGAGCAATTTTTACATCCAAATGTATAGAAATACGTAAATGCTGTCTACTTTGTCTCTTTTCATGGAATGGGACAAAGTACAATTTGCTTTTATGGCAGTACATCATGGACATTCCTCAGGGCAATATATAAAGCTAAAATGTGTTCTTTTTAAGAATGGCACCATAATTCATGGTATTTGTCCTACCAATCCACCATTGCTGGACTTTCAGGTTTTTTCCAGTGTTCATCACTGTCAACAATGCAATAGTAAATATCCTTCTATATCCTTTCATACTGGAGCCTTTGTGCTTTTTTTAGTCGAGACTAGATTGCTAAAGGTGGAATTACTGGACTAATTTTCAGTAAATACCAACAGACTCTTTTCCCCGGTAGTTGTGGACCCCTCATTTCCCCAGCGATGAGTGGAGATGGTCACGTCTTCCCCACTTCATTGCAGCCTGACCTGGTCCCTTTAATGTTTCATTCATCTCTGAAAAAGGGTTTACATCTTTAAGTTGTATTTTAATGAGTAATGATGAAGTTGAGCTTCTTTTCAAATGTTTCTCTGTTATTTACATTTGCCATGGATTGTGTTTTTACCCCCTAACATTTCTTTTGGGTTGGGGTTTTTTGTTTGTTGTTTTAAAGATTTTATTCATTCATTTTTAGAGGGAGGGAAAGAAACATCAATGTGTGGTTGCCTCTTACAATCCTAAACTGGGGACCTGGCCCATAACCCAGGCATGTGCCTTGACTGGGAATCGAACCTGCAACCCTTTGGTTCACAGGCTAGCAGTCAGTTCATTGAACCACACCAGCCAGGGTGGGTTGGTTCCCCCCCACACACACACAACTCACTGGAAAACAGAGATTTTCGCTATTATGCGTGTTGCATATGTTCTCCTCTGGTAGTTTCTTATCTTTTTGGTTTAATTTTTACGATGTCTCATTGCTCTAAAGAAATATTTAAGTTTTCTTTAGGTAAATATGGCTTTTAGGTTTCCTATTTTGCTTAAGACTATTTTACTGCTCCTGAGCTAATATAAATGTTTTACTAAATCTTTAAAATACTGTTTTCCTCAACATATTTAGGTCTTTAATCCACCTGGAATTGACCATCTGTGTTGTGTGGTAGAGCTTTAACCCAGCTGTTTTCCAGGTGGATAAGTAAATGCTAGCACCACTTACTGCACAGCTGTCCTTTCTTACTGAATTGAAATGTCACCATTTTCACACGCTTCAGTGTAAAACTTCAGCTGAGTGTTCTTAAGGCCCTTGAAACAATTCTGAGAATTCCAAAGGCCCAAAGATGTTTCTTGAGCTGTCATAACATGATTAGCACCCACCTGTCCTCCCTCCCTCCTTGCCCTTCTCTCTGTGATGTGATCAGTAACTACTTTTAAAATATATTTTTAAAATATTTAGAACTATTGCACTTGAACTGTTAACAAGAATGTTTTGAGAAAAATGTTTGCCCTGAATCCTAGAAAAGTATTCATGCCTGTGAAGTAATTTGATCAGACTTTTATACTCATGCAGTGTGCATTTTATTATCTGGTTAGTTTTGTATTTTTTTCTCATATTTGCACATACATTTTGTAGGGTCCAAGACGTCTTCTTAAATATCAAGTGAAATCATTTCTTACTCCGTGCTGTTCCCTGGAGACACCTGTGGATTTTCAGCTCTATAAATCTGTGATGATTGGACTAATTGACCTTTTAGGAGCAAGACTGTACTTTGCTTCAAAAGTATTAACACCCTACTATTACACAATAGGTGAGTAACAGGGAATTTCATTGTAGTTTACTAAACCTCATCCCGTGTTCTCATGTGGAATATTTGGGACTTAATGGCCATAAAAGGTTTGGAAATACGAGATGGACTTGGCCCTTCCCTAAAGGTGAATGGAACAAGGGCATGCAGTAGGGCTTAGGGTCCAGATTGTCTAGGGTTGAGTCCCCATGTGTTAGCCATGTAGTAGCAGAATGATTTGGGGTAGAGTTTTTAACCTTTTCTGCTCGCTTCTTTCAGTAAAATGAAGGAAAGTGACCTCAAAGACTTAAGGGCATATGAAATAATGTGGACTAATACCTGGAGGACAGTAAGTGCTTAGTAGTTGTTAGCTGCTGTTTTACTCTAGGCCAGTGCCTAGTACTCTAGTACACACGGCTATTTACATTTAAAATAATTAAAATTTAAAAACATTCAGAGTTCAGTTCCTGAGTCATGTTAGCCATGTTTCCCAGTGTTCGATAGCCACATGTGGCTCGTGGCTCCCACATTGGACAGCAGAGGTACAAACGTGTCCGTTATCATGGCAGTTCTGGACAGTGCTGCCGAGAGGGCTTATGTCCTCCTGCCCTCGTCATTTTGCAAGTTTATGAGTAAAAGAAAACCAGTTGAAAGAGGACAGTGTTTTCCAGGCTCCAGGTGGTCACATCCCACTGCCCTTTTATGGGCTCCTTTTGCAAAAGGGATGGCTGACATCAGAGGGAAAGAAGGGGTCTGTCCATGCTCCAGGACAACATGTTGGGGTACAGGAAGCTTTACTTACCCTGGTGGCTTTGGGAGCTCTGGTGACCAGAGGTTCAATGTGCATAGGTGTCTAACTTTGCTTAACTTGAGGATTTTCTTCACTGGATGGAAGGATTCGGTTGTGTGCATGGTTCTTGTTATACGTCATATAATCTGAGAACCCACTTTTTGTTTTTGTGTGGTTGAGCCTTCTCAGTTTAAGGCTGACTTGGTTGATCATAGGTCTGATTAAATTGGGATTCTCACCATTGTCTGGTGTGGTCATTACTTTGCAGCCTCAGCCAGTTGGTAAATGCAGTGTGGAAGAATTCAAAACAGAACGAGGAGGAAAGGAAGATAGTGTTTGTGGGGTTATCACACGAAGAGTTTTTCCTTTCTTCTCTTACCAGATGTTGAAATTAAATTAGATGAAGAAGGATTTGTATTACCATTTACATTTGATGAAGACGTACATAAAAGGTAAAGAAAACTGTTGTGGTTGATGTTTCAAGACTTGTTGAGATAAATATACAATGATTGTTTTCTTAAGAGGGTGAAGAAAAAATAAACACTCTGGAAATTAAAATGCTACTTTGCAGCATATCAGTTTTGGAAATTATTTGTTACATTTTATGAACCTCAATATTAACAAAAAGTGAATGCTTTCTCCACAGATTAGGGGATAACGCATTCATTATTCACTTGAAAATAGCACTGGCAAAAAGGAATAAGCAAATCCCAATGAACTCTGGTAATTAAAAATATATAAATATTTTGGGTTGTCTTAAAAATTGACTTTCTTTCTCTTTGATCTTTTTTTCAGAATAGCGCTGTGTATTGATGGTCCAAAAAGATTCTGCTTGAATAGCAGACACTTACTGGGGAAGGAAGCTATTAAACAGAGACACCTGCGCTTACTTGGTTATCAAGTTGTTCAGGTATGCCTTCATCTAATTTTTTTCCCAAAAGCAATCTCTTACTCAGATTTGCTTCTGCCAGGTTACTAAGTGGCCTGCCAGCCCAAAGGACCAAGAATCTTACATCTAATTTAAGTGCCAACTTAGTTAGGCTTAAATCTCTTTTATTTTATTTATTATTTTTTAAAGATCAAGAGCACTTTTTAAATTTTCACTGAATTTATTGGGGTGACATCAGTTAATAAAATTATATAGGTTTCAAATGTATAATTCTATAGGATATCATCTGTATATTTTATTGGGTGTTCAATTACAAAGTTATTGGCATATCTACTTCAAGATCCCCTTGATTTAATGCATGAAAATGGGCAGGATGGCACATTGAAACCAGTGTCTGTGTCACCAGTTAATGTTTAGGGCCTTACATGTTTCTACATCACTAGTCGCTCTATGAAGGTCTCATGTGGGGGAGCCACAGGGAGTAGACATGGAGTCTCCCCAGTTCTCTGAGCTGTCCACCAGTCTGCCCTCTGCTTTTCCACCTGCTTACTTTTTTCCACTCCATTTTGTTCATTGCCAGATTAGTTTTCCTAAAAGTAATTGTGCCAGTGTGTTCAGAAGCCCTCACTGTTTATTGCTTATAGGATAGAGTCAAAGCTCATGGACGTCTCAACATTCCAGGCCCTCCATGATGCACTGGCCACCAGGTGCTCTGCTCTGAGCTCAGTAGTTGCTTCCCTTTCTCCCTGACCATTCTCTCTGGCCCTTCTCCCTTAGTCCAGCTGCTCCCACCACCTGTTTGGTCTCTGCCACTTTGAGTATCTGATTGTGGTCATCCATCATCTCCCAGGTCAAGTTCACCTTTAACTCTCATCCGACAATACCAGAGCCCCAGTTTTCTTCTCATGCTCTACTTTGTACTTACCGAGCCCCTTGTGCTGTACCGGGTGCTGTTGTAGGTGCTGGGCTACAGGATGAGTAAGCTCCTGTGATCCGTGCCCTCTGGGAGCTTCCATTCTGCCGTGGGGGAGGGCGGGAGAGACGGGGGACCAAAACACCAGGGAGATTTCAGATCCTGAAGGAGTATGATGAAATCTCTGAAGGAGATTCTGATGAATTTTATGTTCCTCCTTTTGCAGATACCCTATTACGAGATTGAAACTCTAAAATCGAGATTTGAATTGGTGGAATATTTACAAAGGAAACTGTTTCCCCAAACCCCTGATGTTCGTTGGTAACAAGAAGGAACACGGCCTTCAGAACTCACGCTGTGAAAGCGCTTGTGTTTTCATGTGACTCAGTATAAGAAGAAGATGTGACCTGTGAAGCAGCTGCTTTTTATGGACCTGGGACCTGGGAAGGGTCTGCAGTTTTCCTTATACCATGTTTGCAATTATTGACGATGAATTTAAAATAAATTTTTATTTTTATTTAATAATAGTATCATATATACTTTTATACAATAAACAGCTAATCAAGTATAATAAAAATGTGTAATGAGTAAGCTGTATTTTTAAATCTTTTTCTTTTAATAGTTACCTGCCAACTGAAATTATGCTCTTTAGAGACCTTTGTTTCCTCTTCTCACAAATACAAGGAAGAAATTTTATCTCCTGTATCCTGTTATATTTTTTTGAGAAAGTAAAATATGGTAAGGAGGAGGAGTGAGAAAAACAGACTAGAGTCCTTTGGATATCAATATAACTATAGAATAATGTAGCAATAACCGTTCAGTTAATAAGAAAACATGGGAACTTTTTTAGTAAAGGTACATAACGACATGAAAAAACACATTAGGGTCATGTAGGTTTTGGGGGAGGAGGCGGGCCTCAAGAGTTCTGGATTTGGGCAGTGGAATTCTTCCAGCAGCTAGTTCTGCGGCCTTGAGCAAGGAGAGAGCTGTTCTCTGCTCCTGTGCTGAGCACTTGAGCCTCACTCTTGTGTGTCTCGGGGACTTCGGGGACTTCTGACTGAAGTGTTGCCTCAGCTTAGAGAGGAGGCAAGTCCTGCCTAGCATTTCATGCCTCACAAGTGGTGCATGCATCGTAAAGCTGCTCTGAAGATGCAACAGACTTCAGTGGCTGAGAATGGAGTCTGATTTGAGTTCCAGCTTCCCCACTTGCCGAGGGGCCTGGGGGCCTGTTTCCTCGGGGTACTCAAATAATAAGGGAGTTGTAAATAGTTTCCAGGGACAGCCAGCAAAAAAATGCCACAAGCTGGGCGGCCTAACAACACAAATTTATTTTCTCCCAAGTTCTGGGGAGTAGAAGTCTATGATCAAGGTGTCTATAAGGCTGTGTGCCCTCCGAAGGCTGTAGAAGAGGGTCCTTCCTTGCCTCTTCCTGGTTTGGGGGCCCTAGGCATTCCCTGGTTTGTGGCCGCATCACTCCAACGGCCTCCATGTTCACATGGCCATCTTCCCTTTGTGTGTGTGTGTGTGTGTACCTGTCTTTACCAGCCACGTGGGATTAGAATCCACCCTAACGACCTCATCTTCCCTTGATTAAATCTGCAAAGACCCTATGTCCAAAAAGGTCCCATTCACAGGTACTAGAGGTTAAGACTTCAATATAGCTTTTTTTTGGGAAGGGGACACAATTCAACCTGTAACAGACTGAAATGAAAATTAAGTCAGTTAATAATTATAAAACCATTAGAAAGCTATCTAGCACAGAATAAGCACAGGCTATGTTAGCTAGTACTAGTTGGTCTGAATTTTCACCCCATCATGCCATTATACTTAACCTTTTTGAGTCACTTGTCTTTAGAACAGCAGATGGAGACTAGATGAGTTCTAAGATCATTCTTTGCAGTTTATGCTCTGGTGACAGAGGAGACATGGGAGCAGATGGAGACTGAAGGGGACAGAGGTGCTGTGGATTTTGATGTGTCCCTGTGCCCAAGTGACCTGGCCATTCCCTCGACAGCCTCTAGGCCAACCTTAGTGCACTGTGCCTCTCCTATCAGCTCATCCTTGGGCATAACATGCCCCTGAACTTCGAAGTAAACATTTACCGTTTACAGAGAGGAGAGAGCCTTAACCAAATAGCCACACAGAAGTAACGACAGTCTTATAAATTATATAAATGATAGGGAAAGGCACAGCCTAATGTTCCTCTGCCACCTTTTCAATTTTTCCAGCTCCCTCTCATCCATCCATCACGACCTTTTTTTCTGTTGCTCTAGTTGGAATCAGACTCCTCCCTCTGCACTTCTGGTTACATCCTCTGTTGATCATTTGCCCCACTTGGCTCTCCCCTACCCACTTCTCCATTCAACAAATGTTCACTGAGGAGCTCCGATGATGATGCTGGGTACCCAACAAAGGGCAGAGCTCCAGAGGGAAGCGGACAAGAGCCCCTGCCCCGAGGGGTTAGGAGTCAGGCAGATGACGGCCGAGATGAGCCAGCTCATGAAGCGCCAGCTCATGAAGCGTGAGGGAGACTCTGGGAATGCAGCAGACCAGGCCTGCCTGGGGAGTGTGCAAGGCTTCTGGAGGTGACTTGTGAGCTGCATTTTAGGAGGAGAAAGGAGGGTCTGTGTGGTGGGAGAGCATTTCAGTTATTGAAGGCCAGAGCGCCCAGCGTAGAGCACTCGGGGGAGTCCCAGGAAAGGAGGCGAGACCTGGCCAGCACCAATCCTGAAGATGTGCATGTATATATTATAAATAATAATTCAGGCTAATAGGATTGCTGACTTCTCACATTGGAGTGAACTTACCAAGGGCTCCTGTAAAGTCAAGTCCTTATAAACTCAGTCTCAGGTTGTTCCACTTTAATGTCTACCTGTGCAAGCAAAGGTGATGTAATGGTGCTTGTTGAACTACATATGCTGATAGCTTATGATAACATATATTAATGTTTTCAAATCAGGTGTAATCTTGCTGTATTTTGTTTCAAAAGTGAAAGCAAAGAAAAGTAAAGAAGAGAAAAAAAATTAGTGAAAACATTTTTACTTGCAAGCATAACCCCTGAAGTACTGCGATATATATTCTTCAGGCCTGCCACTAAGGGGCAGCAAAGATTAGGAAGTGAGTAGTGTGTGTGTGTGAGAGAGAGAGAGAGAGAGAGAGAGAGAGAGAGGGGGGGGGGGGGAGAGAGGGAGGGAAGGAAGGAGGGAGGGAGGGAGGGAGGGAGAGAGGGAGGGAAGGAGGGAGGAAGAGGGAGGGAGGGAGGGAGGGAGGAAGAGGGAGGGAGGGAGAGACAGGAGGAGCAGGAGCTGAACCAGGCCTGGTCAGGAGAGATCAAAGGTGGGATGAAGAGGTGCTGCTGGAGTGGGCGTTCCTTGACCAGGACCCTGCCTTCCGAATCTGGGTGCATGTGGAGACTAGGTAAACATCTGTCAGATGAAAGAAAACAGGAAGGGGCAGAATTCAGTACATTTGACAGACTTCTGGGAAAATAAGAAAACTGTTCCCTCCTAAAAGCTACACCCACTGGAAGACCGTGTACAAGTCTCAGGGAAGGGGTACTGGGTCAGGGGTGGTGAAGCCTCTGAACGCTGAGTTCTCCCCAAGCTGGCAACATACGTGGGCCCATTCAGAGCCCGAACGCTTTCATGTAGGGGAGTGGATGAGACACGCCTTGTACACGGTTGGCCAGGACCTCGGAAACAGTAAATGCTCAGAAAGCCTTGCGGGCTATTATTGGCACATATGTTGGGTTGCATTCTCAACTAAACATCTTTACAACTCGTGGTGTGTGTGCATGTCAGGCATGCCATGTAAGGAGGAACACAGCTGACTTGCTGGTTACAACTCCTGGGGGTTCCACATAAACCTGTGGGAACTGCTTTGTTAGCATCAAGGGCATTGTGCTGAGAAACCTTGAAATCCTAGAGCCAAATTTCTCAGTCTCATTATTAGATACTTATATGATTACAGTAGCATAGACTCATTACACCTGAGGGCAATGGAACAATTAAGTGTAAATATTTAAAATAATAAGTGTGGTAGACCGGAAGAAAGAAATCCTCTCAATAAGAATGGACATCCCTCTATTGCCTACAGGATCTGAGCCACATGGGCCATTTTCACACGGAGAAGGAGCCGGGGTTTCCAACTCCATGCAGAGCTTCACAGAAGGGGTTTGGGTATGCCATCCCACAGGGTCCAGAGTTGGCTTCCCCGGCCAGGCCTAACATTAACCCTTTGACACCCAAACTCGCTGTGCTGCGGGCTCTCCAGCCCAGTTCATCCCATCTCACCCCAACCCACCCTTCTCCTTTTCCAGTTGGCTGTCTCAGTTCCTCAGCTAGCCCTCTCCCTTGCTGCAACAGTCCTGTGCCTAGATTTTTGTTGTTCTGCTGGGCTCCATCATAAGAAAGTTTGCCTTATATACTTGCAATTCCACCTCAGAACAACCAGCCATCCTCCAACCCCTCCCACAGTTTCTGGCATTTAGTGCACAGTGTTTGTGGCTTGAACTGATATTTTGGGTTCTGTTGTTTGCAAGAAACAAAACCTCTTAATAACTCTACTCTCACTTTCATTATGGAAAACTCCGAACATGTAAGAGGAGAAACAATAGTATAATGAATCCATGTGAGTCCTTTATTCGGCATGAGAAGTTACTGAAATTTTCCAATCATGTTTCATTAATTCTTTTTCTTTTTCTTTTCATTTCCTTTTGTTATTGGACTGCTTGTAGAAATATCTAAGCTATCATACACTTTTATCCTAAATACTTCAGTATGCATCCATAGCCAATACATTTTTTTTCTTTTTCAGTTTAACTATTCTGGCATTATTTCAACTAACAAAATTAATAATGATCCCCTGTAATCATTTCCTGAGTTCCCTATGCTCTCTCAAAAATACTTTTGGGGTGGTTGGAACCCAGAATTTTATTGATGATTTGGTAGGAGGGGCAGAAAGATAACTGAACAAAGTTCCCAGTTCAAGAAAATTGTAACAGAGTTGGAATCCACAAAAGCTTAGCGGATGATAAAAATAAATAAAAAATCATTTTTTTAGTTGTCTGTAAATGCACCCTTCCCTCTTCTGGTTTTTCTTTTTCTTTTGGAGAAATTAGATCAATTGCCCTGTAAAATGCTTCACGTTATTGATTTGGTGTCTTCCAGCTTCTTCCTCTACCTTCAGTACCTTCTGTTAAACTAAAAGGAAGGTTCAGAGGCTTGCTTAGATTCAGCTTAAACCTGTTTCGACAAAGATGCTTTGGAGCTGGTGCTCTGTGTTTGCTTTCATACCACAACGTCTGGTTGCCCCTCTCAGTGACATTCATTGAGTTTGATCAGTGGGTTCTGTGTTACCAGCATGGCCCATCTACTGTGATGTCCCCAGCAGCCTTCGCCCAATGGTTTTAGCATGTGTCAATGACTGGTGCCTAGATCCATTGTTCTACTAAGTGTAAAAGATTATTTCCTAATTCTACCATTGCGTATACCTTGTATTCGTCCTCAAAGAAGACATTTCTTCTATCGACTACTTGTATACCCTAAATAATATTTATGCAGAAGAAAACAAAATATATGTTTCTTTTCTTGTATTAATTTTAAGAATAAAGAGTTGGTCAGCGCTCTGGTCAATTTTTTTTCCTTAGGCTATTTTTGAACTCATGAAATTTTATATATTTGATATGCTTCAATCTATTACTGCTATCTTTTTGCTGCTTAAATGTGATACCCTTCAGATGTCTCCCTTTGTCCTTTAGACCCCATCAAATACGCTTTAAAAAATGTCTTGGCAGAACAGGATGTCCCAGACTCATCTTACCATTTCCTGTCCCCAACCTGGGTCAGCCCCTCTAAGGAGTCCTGGCGCGTCTAGGGTGGTGGTGCCCATTGCTAAAGTTGTCAGCACTGGGGAGTTTTTATTTTAGGTATCACTTAAAATTACATTCATTTGCATTCTAAAGTCAACAAGGTGAACAAACCCAACATTTAATTACCTTTATATGTCTTGATTCATAAGTTTGAAGCTTAAAGGAATTAACCATAAGGACTCCATCAACTGAACAAGTCAGCATACTGGAAAAACCTGACAACCAACAAGGTCCCTTTCTCTATCCCTTTCTAGACAACAGTTACGCATTTTTGCCAGAAAGGAGGCTAAGCTAAAGGTGTGTGTAATCCCACCATGGACCATGCCCATGCCCACGACCTGGTTAAAGGGGTTTGGAGTCCAGGCAGTGGTTCCCTTCTTGCAGGAGCCAGGGTTGTGCTATAATGCTCCCCGACAATCAGCACTGATAGGAGATTTAGAAACCGGTGCAGGCAGGTTATCCCGGCTTGCAGGAGCATCATTCATAACCTGAGTTATTAATGCCCTTTAAATTCATTGGCTACACAAGACAGGCTGTTTTCCTTCTGCTACTTATAAACATGTCTGTTTATACATCCATCCCTCATAACCATCAGCTCAATGAATTCCAGCAAGGCAACAGAGCTATTGAACCAGCATTTGGATAGAGAGACAACAATAACTTCATTCACAGAGGGTCGCTAGAACTCACACCCTTAGCAGCCGACTTTTGACAGATTTTGTTAAATCATGCTGATTTAATTCATGGAATCTTCACACCTGCTCTGGCCAAAGCCGCATGTGACCACCTAGCAGTTGAAATGTGGATGGAGCCACATGTTGAAAAGATGTTTTGAACCTCTTGAGTTAAATAAATATATTATTACAATTCACTTCTACCCGTGTTTTTTTTACCTTCTTAGTGTGGTTAACAGGAAGTCCTCAATTACCGGTGTGGCTCTCACAGCGTTTCTTTTGGGCGGTACTGCTCTCTAGACTTAAACCTGCTTTCCAACTTACTTGCCTTTTTTCACATTTATTCCCTGACTTATACCAGTCTCTAAGTTCTACGTGGACCTGCAAGGTTCAAGGCTGCATCTCCAGGGCTGGCACGCACTTAGTTAAGTGTGCGGTCATCAGCTACCCAACCAATGGTCTGAATGAACGGACCCATTCTGCGTGGGATCAGGTAGGCAGGTTGGAAAGTGCTGATCTCACGGGACTCTCTTACCCAGGACCCCGACGCAGCTGCTTTAGCAGCCGTGGCTTGGTTCACAGACACGCAACCAAGTAAGGACAGTAGTTAAGGCCTGTAGGGGAAGGGAGGGGAGAGGGTCCATCCCGCCTCTGCTTCGCCCCGCCCCTCAGCCCAACCGGCTTCCTGGGGCCGCGGTTGCCAGGCAACAGCCCAGCACGCTCGGGGCAGCCAGTTGCTGGCAGCCAGGGACTGGGCACCCAGGGAGCGGGACCTAGTGTGAAGCCCCGGCATGGCCGACGACGACGACGAGGAGGAGATCACCGCGGACACGCTGCGGTGCAAGCCCCGGGTGCCGCCCATTTCGGCACAGTCTGCCTTTGGCTACATCCCACCGCGACGCCAGGATCCTAAGGAGCACAGCTACTACTACCGCCAGGGCAAGGTGCGCTGCGGGGGGCTGCAAAGTGGGGACCCGGGAGGGCGTCGGGAGAGGGGAGATCAGGGACCAGAGGGAGCGGAGACCTGGCCACTCTGCGGGGGAGGAGGCCTGGGGGCAGTGCCCCATTTCGGTGGCTGGACTTTGGGGGCGGGGCTGCACTGGAGGCGCGGCCCGTATTGGGTGGACCAAGAGTGCGACCCCCAAGGCACCAAAGTAGATCCCTGCTCCCCAGAGAGGGTGGGCAGAGGTGGAGCCCGGGGTGGGTTCTGTTCAGCTAGGACAGGGGTTGGGGAACAGGGCACGAGGAGTAGGAGTGGGAGTTTTTCAGCAGGAGCTTAGTGCCACGCGAGGTGAGTTAGAGTCCATTCCTCTTCAGAAAAAAACGGGAGGGCCACTGGGCTTCCCATACTACACCACCACCGCCACCACCGGCAACAGCCAGGTGACCCTCCGCCCAGAATCAGGAGGCGGGTCCCCTGTCGCCGGGCTGTGCAGCGGCCGGGGGCGCTCTCTGGGGACTGTCTGCTGAAGGCCCGGGGTCTGAAAGTGCTCCCGCAGCGACTGCCCTGCCGCTCCGGGCCACGGAAACCCACCTGCAAACCGAAGACTTAGAGGCAGAGCTGCACAGCGTCTGCCTGCGGGGAGAGCCAGGCTGGGAGCGCTCTTCAGAGTCAGGCCTGGTCCCACCTGGCCCGTGCGTGCTGCGCGCGCGAGCCTGGGGGCCGCCATGCCGCTAAAGCAGGAAGAGAAGCCAAAGAAATGTAAACAAATCAGAACTTGTCGGGGGTTGTCTATTACTTTCTTTTGGCTGTTTTTCCTAAATGTCTCCAGGGTCTTGCAGTTCAGGGTGCAGGGGCATCGTTAGTAAAAAAACACATTGATTGAAGACTCTTATCCTGCAACGACAATGGGTGGCCCAGAGAGGGTTAATCAATGCCTGGGAGGAAGGAGGGCTTTCCCTCAGGGTGTGCAACGTGTGCCCACAAAATCTTCCTCCTTTGGCTCCTTCCCACCCACAATCCATGCAGCACAAAAAGAATCACCATTCGGATCAGAAAGGCATGCTTTTGGGTTCTTGTCACAGGTGAAAGGTAAGAGAACTCATGTTGTTAGGAGCTGAGCCTTACAAAGAGAACTGATAGTTTCTAGTTTAGACGATTGTTGAATTGTGTCCTCCTAAAATTCTTGTTAGAGTCCTAATCCCCATCACCTTGGAATATGACCTTATTTGGAGAGAGGCAATCAAATTAAAGTGAGGTCAGTAGGATGGGCCTAATCTAGTAAGATTTGTGTCCCTATAAAAAGGGGGAAATCTGGACAAGCAGAGATGTGTAGAGGGAAGATGGTGTGATACGTGGGGAGAAGACAGTCTTCTACGTGGAAAGAGGCATGGAAGAGATTCACCCTCACAGCTTCGGAAGGAACCAACCCTGCCGACAACTTCATCTCAGAGTTCTGCCCTCCAGAACTGGGACACAGGACTTTTCTGATGTTAAGCCGCAGTCTAGGTATTTGGTTTTGGCAGCTCAAGCAAATTAACACATACACTTCAGCCCGGAGGATCTCTTGTATCTGTTAGCACCTCTCTGCTTGGCTTTGAGCAGTGTGGAAGGATACAAGGACAAGATAAGAAAGAGGACACGTGCAGTAAATCTGTCTTTGCAGCCCTGCATACCGACTCCTAGGTTTGAATAGCCACAAGGTACTAACACGGGAGAACAATAATTCTTAACCTCATTGTCACCGTGGACCTCATTTTTTTCCTCCTATGAGCAATATAGCTTGAAAGAATTTCTACCTGTAAATAATTGTATTTGTTAAATAAATTTTACATTTTCAGCATGCAAAACTTACATCATTGTCAATTAATTCATGATTCATGCGTAGCATTAATGTCCAGCATGAGAGAAGCAGCCAAAGAGCAAGGAGTCTTGATGTTTTAAGTTGATCTTCACTGTTTTATTAAGAGGATATAAATTTTGGCATATTGACATATGAAGAGGTTTATAATACATCATTATATGTGTATTTTTGAGAGGTCTTCTTAATTACCACCTTGAAGCTATTGGGAAATAAGATAAAAGACTAAGCAGATGAGGGCCAAGGCACATATCTATCATCAAAGATAAAAGCCATGTTGCAGGACTACTAGGAACTTGGTGGAGATGGGTTTGGGGACATGACACTCAGGATCGGGCAGATTTACCCACCCTCCCACCACGGCTATGGGCTCCAAAAAAGGCCAAGCAGAACCCCCACTCGCTGCGGACCAGGCACTACCAAGAGAAAAGGGGCAGAGTTGAGTCTGGCAGGTCCGGTTTATTTTTCCTAACTTCACCAATCTGATATGTGGCTCCACCCCTCTGGGGCAAAATCAACTAATGGGCAGTAGGACACTCCAGGTTTTAGGTGATGTGGGCTTTGTACTTTGAAGGACATTGGGAGGGGTCCAGAAGTGTGCTCTTTTAATACAGGGGTCAGCACAGGAAGACCTCTGAGCCAAATATGGCCTGTCACCTGTTTTTAATAAAGTTTTATTAGAACATGGCATGAACCCATTGGTTTAGTACTGTCTATGGCTACCACATAGAGTCTAGTAGCATCGGCAGAGACCGTGTGACCTGAAAGCCTAAAATATCTGTCCCTTTCCAGAAAATGTTTGCCACCCCCTGCTTTGATGTATTACTGCCTCTGGAATCTTGGAGTGGGTCTTAGAACAAAGTAATCCAAAGTAGATTTTAAGGAAAAAAACTTCAGTGTAGTTTTGATAGCAGGGGCATGCAGGGGCGACTTCTTTCACGAGGTCCCCCCGGTGCCACGGACACACGTGAGTGAATAAATATGGCTGAGACATGCTGGATCGGTTTGGGGATGGAGGAGTGGGTTGTGGCCAATTTCTCTGGGGAGAAAGAGGCCAGCAGCAGCCCGTTTCTCTGAGGAGAAAAAGGCCCCGAGCGCCCTCTTCCATAGCTTTTTATTGGGTTGTAATACACAGGAATACAGGGTGGCAAGGATCAAACAGTAGATAACATTTCAAAGAAGTCTGAGGTTTCAGTCTGAGTGAGTGTCAGGAAGAGAGTTGCAGAAACTTTGGGAGACATACTCATTTCCTCTTGGACCTTTATCATATGAATGAAAGCACTCTTAGCAGAGCAGATTTCACAGGTTTATCAGCAAGTCTTTGCGGTGCCAGATTTTTCCCTAGGGCACGCTCTGGCCAGGCAAGGAGCTGCACCTCTCCCCAACAGGTATTCAGGCTTAAGGGGATTAGAGCCAGGAAGCGCTTCTCCCAAAGAACATGGGGACTCAGGCTTTGACAAAGCTAGGGGGGGAGAGTCCATTTCTCTCTGTTGCAGCCCCCCCACCCCCAGTCCTTCCATGAAGGCCTCCCAAGTGATCCAGTCTGGTTTAGGTTGCCCCCCGCTGTGAGGGGTCTTACCCATCATTGACTTCTGACCAAGCTCTGGGGGCAGGGAGAGGAAACTGAGGCACCGTTTGCTACCAGAGACAAGCTTTGTCTCCTGCGGCTGGCATTCCAAAGGTTGTCTCTCACCCTTAGCCACAAGGGGTAGAGATACAATTCCTAAAATCAGGCAGAGTGGTCTACAACAGGGGCACAGGCAAATCCAAGTCCTGAGGCCTTTCGTGTCATGTGAAGAAAATGATGCAACAGTAATACTAACACCCTAGTAAAATCTTCTTGGAGATTATTTGAACTGGCACTTAATCAGCTGCAGGACTCCAGAAACGGTTCTCTGACCTTGAGATTATTTGGACTAAAGAGGGTGAACTCTCTCACAAGTCTGCAGACTCCCTCTAAATTTATAAATAATTCCAGGCCCTACTAAAGCTGAGAAAAAACATTTCACAATGAACTCTTAAGCCAAGTAGCATATAATACACTTAGTGGCACGTCAGTAGCACAGTCGAGGAATCTGGGTAGAAATATTCGCTTCAGGTTACTAGCTATGTGGAATGCCCAAGTCACAAACCCTTTGTCTCACTTTGCCCATCTAGGAAACAGCTCAAACAGTACTGAGTGCGTAGAGTTCTTATGAGAACAAATTTCATTAATGGTATAGAGTGGCATATGGTAAGTCCAGTGTATGTAGAACATTACTGTTTGTTTTTGTTAGTGATTATTAGACTTTTCTTTCACTGAGGTTGGTTGTAGGCCAGTGTCTTATCCCCACCCTCCACCACGGTCTGAGATTAACACAGTGAGGCGGGTAATCTGAGAGTCAGTCTAGTGGTTTCTAGGCACCCCCCTCCCCTTCCCGGCAGAGGGAGCCCACAGGTGTAGCTCTACCAATGCAGCACATGTGTTTGTCATCTCAGGCTGCCAACTACAATGTCATCACCCCCTGTCATGCTCCCTAGGGGACTCTAGCTGTATGGGCTTTTCCTATAAAATGTTGTTCCAGAGGCAGTAAAGCAAATTCAGTTCAATGGTGTTTTTAAATTACTTTTTTTTCCACCTTGTGCAACATTTCTGCTCCTGAAATGGAAAAGCTAAGTCAGAGGAAAATGGCCTTTTATGAAGGGTTTGATTAAATTTCTCGGTCTAAAAGCTAGAGTAAAAAAAAATCCTGGAGTGGTTTTAGAATATGCTTTCCCTCATGCTAAGGTGAATTGTGGATAGTTCTGTGAAACTTCGCTTAGAAAGCCCCCATTTAGCTGTGGTGGGATTAGCCAACTTCCCTTCTATGTGGTGGGGACCCAGGGGCTGGGGGCTGATGGTTTCTTTCCTCTCCTGATACTGAATTTCCCTTCCCAAATGCAGCCAAGCGCTTGGTAAATAGAATGATGTGTGTTGACTGTCCAGAGGAGCAAAAAGGAATCTCTGAAGGCCTGTGCCAGTGCCCAGTGTCCAGGGGTGTGCAAAAAGTGCTCCCGCTAGCCCCTTCCGTGTGCAGCCTCTTTCCCCTGAGGCACCAAGCGCATCTGCCCCACACACTCGGCCACTCCCAGGGGCCGTGGAGGACAGGTAAGCTGCACTTCTGTTACTGCTCTACCCATAAAAGTCTGGGAAAGTTTTTTCCTTGTGTTCTGCAGACTCATGTGCCCACATGGCTTCCAATCAAAATGCACGCTAGGGAATGAAATCATGACTGCCCCAATATACAGTTTTTTTCTTTTTCCCCCCTTTGGCCCTACTGTTACAGAACAACAGGTCTGAGGCGGGGGCAGTATGTGGCCCACTTAGAGATGCCAAAAACTTCTACAGAACAGGGGCCCCTCCCAAGGACAGAATACTAATATTTATTGGGCTCTTCTGTCTGCTGCCAATTGGAAAGATATCTCTCAATGCCAGAGATTTGTGAAAAGGAAACAAAATGTTTATTTAATACTATTCAGGCCTAACGCCTCCACTAAAATATCAAAGTCCTTTTGGGTATACACCTACACCCACACAGCGTTCCCTTCTCCCACTGTCACAACTCTGGGTACCGTAAATCAGGAAAAGAGCACAGGTCCCTTTTTCAGGCCCCTGGTACCATCAGCTGTATCAGGCAGGATCTCTAGTTAATCCAAAGCACTGTGGTACCCTCTCATGGTCCACTGGCAAGAGTTCTTTGTACCTGGTTCCAGTCAAAGTCTCTCCTGCTTTCCAGGCCACTCGGCCAAAGGGGGCACCCCAAAGCCACATGGGCCTCCTCTACCAAAGCTGCAGGGGGTCGCACTCCAACAAAAGTATGTGGCTTTCTTCTTCACCTGGCTGCAGGGATCTTTATTCTGGCAAAGCTGTGTGGTTTTCCCTTTCACCTTGGAAAGAGAGGGTCTGCACTCTGCCAAAACCACGTGGCTCCCTCTTTCACCTGGCCAAGAGGGGACCCTTACTTTGCTGAAACCGCATGGCTCTCTCTCTAATGGCTGCTGTGTCTGGCTTTTAAATCCTCTTGCCCATCTTCCTCTGTACCTCTATTTCCGACTCCTCCCACTATCAGTTACACCTGCCAGTATTTCTGTATTATTACAAGTTTACTGGGCTACCATAGTTAGTTTGAGCAGTTATCATCCCATGTCCTAGAGCCAATCTTCTCTAAGCTCCCACGCAGGTGCTGTAACTTGGGGGACCTGCCCCCAGTTACATCTTGGGGAAGTGACTTCATCCCCCTGGCTCCAAGCCTGGCCACAGCCATTTAACATATCCAAGTGACCTGCCAAAGGCTATAGATATGTTAAACGACCATGCCATGGATTAGCTGCAAGGCTTTAGCTGTACAAAACAGCCCTGCATGTTCTTATTCCATGTGTCCCTTCCCCCAACTCACACCTCTGGGGGGAAGGGGTGAGGACATCTTATATGTCTCTCCAATATTTCCTAGACACCTTGAGTTCTGGACCCTATTCCAAATCTTTTTTTGCCCCCCCCCTTGGCTGCACCCTGTATCACTATTAGTATCTATTCTATTAAATATTTCACTTAGTGATCTTGTGGTTCTTTTTTTCCCCCATAACATACAAGCTCACAAGGGCAGGGATTATTTTTACCCTCAGCAAACCAAATGGTGCCTGTCTCACAGTTGGTGCTTTATAAATACTGACTGCATGAAAGAATAAGGGATGAATAAATGATATGCAAACATTTTAATTTTTTTCTGAGATGAGCCAGTATTTGTTTATTGTTTTTCAAGTATAGTTATCTCCATTTTCCCCATTTCCCCCCCCTCCCTGCCCCATTCATTGACTCAGACACCAGCTATCGGTGCCCTTGACGTCATGGATGAGACATGAGACAAATTCACACAGACTACTGAGTCCTGTGGAGAAAAAGGGCCAGCAAGGCTACTCCCTCAAGGGGGGAGCACCTCAGAACAACCTGGCCATCCTCTCAAGGGGAGAGCACACTGACCCTTGCCTAGACAGGCTTTTACTGGGTTCAGTTTGCACAGGAACACAGGTACAGCTCATTAATCATTGTCAGGCAGTAAGGATCAAACAGTAGACAGCATACAAAGAACTACTAGGGCTTCTTCTAAGTCAGGGTCTATCAGCTAAAAGTCTACAAAACTTTGGGAAACAAACTCATTTCTTCCTTGGGCCTTTATCATTTAACTAAGAGCATTCTTAGTAAAGCAGGTTTCACAGGATTTTACATATCCTTTCTCAGGCCTGATCACCCAGGGAGCCCACCCTTTCCAGCACAGGGATGCACCACCCTCTGTCATTGCTTCAGCCTTAAGTCAGGCAGAGGAGGCAGATAGCCAGGGAATTTTTGGAGACTTCTCACATACTCAGGGGAGTCAGCCTTCTTCAAAGCCGAGGGGCGAGGGTCCATCACCCCCTTTCTCCATAGTCCCTCTTGATCGTGCCTGTCTTAGGTCGTTCCCCCCCTGGGGAATCTTACCCATCATTGGCTAACTGATCAAGCATTGGGGGCCAGTTACGGAAAAAGGAGCAGTAGCAAAGCTCCTGCCAGAAAGATAAGCTTTATCTCCTTAGTGGCTTAAGGTTGAAGGTGGCTCACTCAGCCTTAGCCATGGGGGTGAGTTACAGCTCCTGAAACCAGGCAGGGATGCTTCCAACAACCCATCCCTGCCTGATATGCAAACATTTTAAAGCACTGGTTTATGGGATTATCCTCCTAGACTAAATAAAGTTTTCCTTGTGAGTTATCTGCTGTGTGGTTACCTTTGGCCTTGCTCCCATCTGCAGGGGTCAACATTGGGAGTTGACTGTGGTGTTTCTCTCACATCTGGGTTAGCTGTGTTTTCACTGTTTAGTAACCAGGTTAAGGCCCGGGGAGTAGGGCTGAATGTCTTCCTCCTGGGCAGGTAGATCCTAGGAACGGAGAAGAAGGAGTGAGGAAACAGGCCACGTGCATCCTTCTGGTGGAAGTCCTTCCTCATGCCAGGAAACACCAGGAGTGGGGAATAAGTGTTCCTGCCAGTCATAACCACCCGTGTGAGCATGTGGCGCACATATTGCCATTGTGTATATATGAATGTGGTGATATGTGTCTTTGTTTTATGAGAACACGTTCCACACATGGAAGATCACAAAACTATGTACCACGTATACAAAGGGACCTCCCCCAAACCCAAATTATCTTCTGGAGGGCAGGCCCCTTGAGCAATAGTACAGGAATCCCCTGCTAAATGAGTGTTCTAGGAACCCACCTGTATCAGTGTACCAGCTGGTGTTGTAAGAGGCTGCATTCAGCTTCAATGAATTTTTTCTTAACTCTTTTGATGTGTTTGACCATTTCATGATAAGTGATTTACTAGCACATCTGCCCACACCACGCTGAGTGTTCAGCAGTTTTTAATCAAAAAACAGCATGACCCCCATGCCATACCCTCCCTATTCAACAGATCTCACCTTGAGCAACTTATTTTTGTTTCCCTGGATGAAAAAAAAAGTCCTTGAAGAGCAACATTTTGCTGATGTGGAAGAGGTGAAATAAAAAAACAGCAAAAGCACTGAAAGTCGTCAAAATTGACGAGTTCAAAAACTGTTTTGAGCAGCAGGGGAAAAAAATCTCAGTAGGTGTATTACATCAAATGAAGAGTATTTTGAAAGTGACTCAAGTTTAAACATGTAAGAATAAATACACATTTTTTTATAAATAAATTGTTTTGGGGTGATCTGCCCTCCTATATGTTTACAGTTTGCTCTTCCCATTTAATCATATATCTTAGACTTTTTTTTCAAAATTATCTCCTTTTAAGCAGTGCAACAAGCAAATGACACACACAAAACAGTATTTTCCCCAACATACTTGACTAAGAGGAAAACGTAAGATTAGATTCCAGTGTCGGCACCCTTGGATGGCCCTTTCTTCCTGTGATGTGAATTGCTGGGGTCAGGGGGAAATGGGGGGCTGTTATTAACAGATGAGGGAAGAAAACTGGCTCCAGCATCACGAAGTTTCCTCTTGGCAACAAGCTGGGCGGACGGACCGACGCAGAACTCCAGCTCAGAGCACAGCTCCGGGATGAAGCAGGCACAAGGTCCAAGGGTTCGCTCCAACTCGAACATGAAAGCAGCATGTTCCGGGTGCTCTGCTCTGGGCAGCCCCTGCCAATGACAGATGGACTTAAAGCAGTACAACTGAGGCCTTACCAAGACTGTTGGCAATATGGTTCTCATCAACTTGACAAAATATCCAGATGATTAGAAAAGTTATAAAAGTGCCCAAAACTCGTGATCTCAGTGCAGCAGAGAGGAAACAGAATCTTTGCCACAGACAAACCAAAGAGTTGAGTACTGTCTTTTCAAAAGAGTGAACATTACGTCCTTGACAAACTACAGTCTTTTTCAGATGTAGAATTTTTGAATGATTTTAAAATTGATGGAGATATCTGCATCAAGCTTCATACACTGCTAGACTGCCAAGAAGTGCTGGATTTATCATAAGTCTAATGAGGCCCTTGAGAAGCAGAGGTAACACTTTGAATCACATGAGAACTTTCAGTTTTAAAAGCAGGTCTCATAGCCCTAGACAGGCAGAGAGTAAGAGAAAGCCTCCAGGTGAAAAAGAGATAACAGTGTAATGGCCCCTGAGAGAGGAAATGAGTGGAGCCCATTCATTGGCTAATCACTGTATAGAGCAGTGAAGGAATGGTGGGCTATCACGCCATGGAAACAAATAGGTCCTGAACCCCAAGTCCTAACCAGTGGTGTGTTGGAGCCTGCTCGTAGTGACAACACGGAGCCGATTTTTAGCACCTCCTCTGAATTCTCGGCATTTTGCAGGAAGCCTAAAATTGGCCACGATGGGAGTATTTACACCGCAGAAATCCAAAAAGACTTTCAGGTCTCATTTCTCCAGCGAGCAGGTAGTTAACACGAGCACACCACTGGCCGTAAGCATATGAACATAACGTAGTGAACGTGTGTTTCTCACAGGTGAGCCACCGAGTCCATTTCTCCCCGGGCAGCGCTCCCTCTGCAGAAGAGGCCCCCTCTCTTTAGGGAGGGGTTTACATGTAGACAGATTGCCTATTGGCTAGTAACTTAAAGAACAACTTCTCTTTGGTTATATTGTCCTAGTATCCAGGTAGTATTCATTTTTCAAAGCTGCACAAATTGTTGGAAATCTGAACAATACAAGAAGACAATTTAAGGAGAAAGCACACTGAGTGTGTTGTTATTTCAAGGTTCCGCTGGAGTCTGAGTTAGTGAGAGGAGGAGCGTGTCTGTGAAGGAGGGAACGTGGAGGACAAGCGCCCTTGGGGACGTCCCTGCCCCACTGCCTCTCAGCAACCCACTGTGGCTGGCAGGGCCCGGCCTCCCTGCTCTGGCCACTGGTTTTGCTTGTGGGGTGACCTTCCCTAGCACCCCTCAGTGCATCGGAGACACTGTATGTCTCCCTCAGAGGGAGAGATGCCTTCCGAGCCCCGTGAAGTGTCAGTGGCTCAGCCCACGAATAAACCCACAGCTTTCTTTTCTCTTCTTGTTCTAGACAGGGATCATTTCCCTCTATGACTGCGTTTTTAAGAAGGAGCTAGGATATAATCAGAAACTGCACCGAGATGACAGAGAACACGCCAGAAGCCTGGGACTTCATGTTAACGAGGAGGTATTAATAGCCATTGACAGGTTAACCGTGTGTGTGCGCCTCTCCTGGGTGCTCCTCTCTCCCGTTTTACTGCGGCAAGAAGCTCAGAGTGCGCTACTGTTAGCGCTCACTCTATTCTGTCATGTTGCTCTGTTTTTGATGACTGCTGTTTTGTTCTATAGAATTTAACAATTTAATGGAAGCAAAACTAAGAAGCCCTTCAACAAATAAAATATGGTTTTGCTTAACCTCTGAGTCCAGGCTGTTGTAGTTCTAGGGACTCTGGGCTTCAGGGATGAAACCACACAGGCAAGGGGCTGGGAGATGAGGAAGGGCTTGGGAAGGCAGGGGGTGCTGGGGATGTGCACCTGGGAAAAGAAAGAAGTTGGGAAAAGAGAAAAGAAAGGCAGGCAGGAGCAGGGTGGGGAGAGGGGAGCGGAAGGATCATGAACTTGAAGTCACAGGGAACCTGGAGCCCAGTGCAAGGTCTTCGCCTTTCCTCGGAAGGACTTGAGGACTCCAGAGGGCTGTGGGCAGACGAGCAGGGTCCGACGTAGTTAAGAGGCCCCCTGGCATCGGTGCGGAGTAGCCCACAAGAATCCCAGGCTTAGATGTGATGCGGGTGTGTAGGTGCCTCAGGCAGAATCTGCTTCTGGATCCCAGCCAAGGGATGGGAGAGCCACGCTGATGAAGTGGGCATGTGTACCGACCTGAGTGTTCTGATGCCCCGACAGGAGTGGGAGAGGCCGGTCGGGGTGCTGACATCCTCTGTCTATGGCCGCCGCATCCACCAGCCCGTGGAGCCCCTGAATCGGGACCACGGCCGTGCCAACCACTTGAAGGCCGACTTCTACAGGAAGAATGACATCCCCAGCATCAAGGAGCCGGGCTTTGGGCACGTTTCTCCAGCCTGACGCCCTCCCTGTGGCCGGCAGGGTGTGCTTGGCAAGGCAAGTGAAGTTCACTGAGGGCCGGCACACAGGCCGTATTTCCCTTTCATGGACTTTAGGAGCCGGCCTGGACAGCGGGAAGGATGGCACAGTAGCCTCCCTCCCTCCCTCAGGTTGCCTTGGGGAAGAACCTGGCCAAACACCTGTAATACTTAGGAGGATCATCTAGTGTGTGACAGTTTGCATGTGAAATTATTTCAGAGGAAAGGGTGCTGGAGACTGTGAGCACCTGAATAAAATGAAAACTTTGTTCTCACTTGATAGCAGTTGGCTTAATTTTTTTCATGCTGTTCACAAGTGTTCCTGAGGGAGGAGCTCACGGGAGCAGTGTGCAGTTACTTTTCTTAATAGTTACAGAAACCACTACTTCCAGATTCTTACGTCACCCTTCCTGCAAGAGGAGATGTGATGAACTTGCCTTTTGGCACAGTTAAACTCTCGATACCACAACACTTTTCCCCCAGAGGCCTGAGCCACCAAGAACAGTTTTGCACAATTGAGGTCAAAAGTTCTAGAAGGGTTGGGTGGCCTCGGCGGCCAGCACTATCCATGCCATTCCTCAGGGGAGAAGCCATCATGGGCCACAGGGAGAGACTGCACTTCAGTGTTCAGCAGACCTGGTATGATGGTGGCTTCACATGTTCTAGCTGCGGGTGTAGAGGGAATGATTTCACCTCTCAGAGCCGCGTCAGCTCCCGGGCAGCGTAGCGGCTCCAAAGCTTCGGGACTGGTGTGGGCATCAGTGAGCGGAGGGCTTGTCAGAGCACAGCACCCAGGGCGACGAGGTGGGCTACGGTGGTCGCTTTGAACAGCTTTCTTTGTAGAAGCAGCTGCTTCTCACCAAAGTGGGAAATGTTTGTTTTGCAGATAATTTGGAACTTATTCAAGTATTCAGGTATTGGCTGTATTTTTAATGAATGGATCCCTTGGAGGAAATGATCCCTCATCTATTGTGATTAAAATTCCCACAGCTTAGCATTTAATGGGCAGGTGGTCTAGTTAATTCCAATGTTGATTCCTCTATTCCTAGTTTTATTATCTCCATTCCCTAAAGACACATGACACTAAATTGCTGGAGATTTCAAGGCCAAGTAACTCCTAAATATTTCTTTATTCTTTTGAAATATTTTTTTACTGTATAGGTGCCTTTTATTTATTTTTTCCAAACAAATAGCAGAAGTTTACTTGGAATGCCTTTGGGTTCACTAAACTATATTTATAATAACATAATAGAAAATGTATAAAGTTAGGGTTATGGAAATTTTAAAAAATTACTCTTTCTTCAATTTTGATTACCACAAAGAAAAGGCGTTTCCAAGAAATGACTTCATCTGAAAGTAACTGCCATAAATAAATGGCAAACTAAATTACTTTCAATTAAATTAAGTCAGACCCTACTCCCTTAACTTTCTACTACTTTTAAAAAGAAAGACTTGAATGGGACAAGGTTTCAAAAGATCTCACTTTTCATAGACATAAATGTCTCTTGGCCTCTCAACTTTTACAACTTAAAGCCAATCCATGAATGACCATTAGTCATCTTATCAGAAAGAAACACGTTAAAATACTTTGTTTTAGTTACCACATTCCCACCTTTAGTCAATGTTTCTTGGAAAGCAGTGTGGAGGCTGTCTTTAGTAAAGAGGATGACAGGGATGATTTGCAACAACGCAGACATTTCTAAACAGAGGTATTAAAACCACTGCAATTTATTTGTTTATTTTTAGAGACAGGTGAGGGGAAAGAGAACGAGAGGGAAAGACACATCGGTCGGCTGCTTCTCTTGAGTTCTCAACCAGGGACTCAGCCCACAACCCAGGCACATGCTCTGACCGACGACCCTTCGGTTCGCAGGCTGGCACTCAACCCACTGAGCCACACCGGTCAGGACCCACTGCAGTTTTATGGGAACCTGACTTAGGCATTTTTAGGAGTGAGCGCTTCCTGCTAAATGGGAGGTTGAGGAGGGCTTTGAGGAGACTCTTTCCTTCTACTGGTGGCACACAGCCAATGGGCTGAGGAGAGTGAACTTCAAGTTCTCTTGTTTGCATGATTCCTGGCAGAAGGTTTGTAGTTGCCAGAGATGAAGATACTTTGACCAGGAGCCACTTTCAGATTTCAGGGAACTGGCAGTTTTCCATTCTAGCCTGCTCTTAGTCACCAATCACCTGGGAACCTTTGAGCAAACCCCTGGACCTCTCTGCACCCATTTGTAAAATGCAGTGTGTTCTCAGGCTGGACTGGGGATCAGACTCACCTGGAGAACAGGTATCTGAGACACCACTGGCAGTGTGCAGGGCTGCACTGCAGGATTTCCGACCCTGCAGGCCTGGGTCGGGCCCTGAGCTTTTTTAACAGCTTCCCAGGTGCTGCAGGTGCTGCTGGTGCTGCTGGTGAGAGACCACACTTGGAGGGACCCGCGTATGCACAGACTTTTGCAAGATGGACTCTGATAATCACTCTGATTGTTTTAAGTCTATTGTTTGTTAAGAGTGGTGACACAGCTTCAGGGAAAAGCGGTTCTTCTTTGAGTTCTTTTCACCAAATTCAGCACATGGTGGGAAGCCAATTTAAGAGCACTTGGTGGATCACCCAGCTGTGGGTGTCCACTAAGGGCAGCTGACATAAAGTGCCCTGGGGTGGGTGCTGTAGGCTCTGAGGGAGGAAGACCCAAAAGGTCCAGTTGCTGGTCATTGTCACACTGATTCACAAGGCCTAGATGGAAGTCACTGAAACCCTAGGGAGGCCTAGTCCAGATTTTGATTTGTGACGAGACACGCCCTATACCCTTCTTCTTTCAATCACAGTTTTTGGAGAATTAGGCATATCAAGGCCAAGGCTGAGTTGCAAATTCAGAATAAAAAAATCCCTGATTGAGGCAGACAATTGCATAACTCACGCTGCAGTCCCACTTCCTCTGGTGATGAAGGCCAGTTATCAGCTTCCATGAGCGCTTGGCTTGTATTGAAATAACTGCTGTGAGTGCAGGTCCCCACAGGGCCACCGTGTCTGTGCTATGAATGTGCCGGCAGGAGTACTCCCCGAACCTGCCAGGCGGGCCCGGTCACTAGCACATTTAACTAGGCCCGATGCCATGAACTACCCACCAGGAACAAACTCCTCAGAGAAACCGAGAGGTGTGTTCAAAGTCACACAGCTAGTAACATATCAGAGTCAGCAAACAAACTGGGAGCTCAGGCCTCAAGTCCCGGCTCCCAGGACTGGGCTGCTGCCTAATAGATCCTGGGGTCCTTTACCCTCACGGGTTTGCCCAGCCAGGCTGCCAAGTGCAGGTTTGCTTTTAAATATTAGACTCTACACCATGGCACAGAGTATGACTTCTTCATGTGAACTTCAGAGTTGAATTTACTACAACTGAATCTTCCAGGTCTTCTATCTTCAAGGTTCTGTGCACTCCTGTGCCACCTCGGACATCAAAGGCAGCTTGTGCAGCTTGGCAGTGTCTTGTGGCTTGTTCAGCTGTTGTGACTGCTACTTTACATAGTTGGTTCCAAATTACTCTTACGCAGCCTGTGTCCAGCTCATTCAAGGATTATGGTAGGGCAGACCAGAGTGTGTGGACGAAGTGGTGTTGTTGTTAGTAGAGAATCTTTTTAGTATTAAAATATTTTCCCTGATAATGCAGGTGACAAAATGAAAAGCAGACTCCATGACATGGGAGCAGCATAACCAATGATCTGCATTACAGAATTCCTCCTGATCTGAACGGTATCTCAATCCTGGCTTCCGGAGAATGCTTTCTGAAGCAGGGATAACAAATGAAAAACAAACCCCCATTCTGGAGCAAATCAGAGAAAGAAGAAGGGTGTGTGTGTCAGGGTGGGTGGGGAGAGAAGACAAGACACTATAAACCAAAGTACATAAAACTTTTAATGAATTAACCTTACAAAAGACAATGGCATCAAAACATCAGACGCGTTTGGTACAAAACTGGTCCTAGGTTGTGAGAACTAATCCTGGTGATGGGTGACGATGTGCTGCTGAGAGGACACCACAGAGCAAGGTGACAGCCACGGATCCCAGCTGGGGCCCGTGGGCGGCCACTGGCAATGAGACACACGGCTGAACAGAGTCACAGTCCATGGGGGATGACAGAATCAACTTAGTCACAAATACTGTGTGTTTAATATCAGACTAGCGGATGCGGTTGGCGAGCTACCGTATTTTCCAGAAAAGAACATGCACCAGAAGATAATATACACCCCCTAGTTTTATTGCCTTAAGAATTTTTGTTTGTTTCACCTCCATCATCCACGCTAGTTCTTTGAATGCCTTTCTCTTCTGTATCACATGCTCCTTTTCTTCTTTCTTCAGAGTAAGCACAGTGCAAGTGGCAGAGCGATCTCAGCACACCGGGGGGTGTGCCGCCGGTCACAGGAACGAGTCCGCAGAGGCTCCAGAGGACAGAGCAGCGCACGCACATCGAAAACGAGGGACAAAGTTGCAGTCAGAAAGTGCATCGTACCTTCCTAAAAACACAGTCTTCTTGCCAAAATGAAGATGACTCTTCAGGAAGCCAAGTTGCTCTGGGAAAGGGACCGCGACATTTCTGTGTTTACAAAGTACGTCTTCAGGTCCCCCTTTCCCTTCACGTTGATTATTCCCCGACACGTGCACGCGTACCCCAGGGTCTGCAGAACGAGGCTCGTCTCCTCCGTGACCTAGAAGCATACAGATGCGCAAAAAACTGTTTAGTGAGGATATTAACCCTTTTGTAAAAGGCAAAAGATTTATGTGATCTGAAAAGAAACCACAGTATAGGATATTAACCCTTTTGAAGTTCATTTGCCCGCAAGAATCAAGAACCAAGGAATGATTGTGTTCTTTGATCCATTAATCCCACTCCAAAGAAATCAGTGGGAGAGAGACCAACCCAAGAGAAGAAATTAAGGACAATGTTTAATTCAAGTGGTGTAATAGTGACAAACTGGAAACACCGAAAATTCAAGCAATCTTTGGAGTTAAGTAAACTTTGATGCGATCATGACCAATATCATGGATGAGATGACGGAATCATGTTGACTGATTTTACCCCCTCAAAAAAAATTGAGCCTGGAACCTGCTCTGATTTCCATCACGGGAAGGTCAAGTACGCACATGTAAGAGACCCAAAACAAAAGCAAATCCAAATATGCTGGACGGGTGGGATTTTAGACAAGATGCACAGTCAGCTCCTGCAGTGGCCATCAGTGTCGGGTTTATACATGCGAATACAATGACCTAAAACTAAAGATACCAGGAGCTTGCACTGGCCTTAGCATGGGCATGACACCGAGTCAGGCCTTCAGAGCTTCCCCATTTCCCTAATTGACATGAAATGCTAAAAGGAGCGAGCCCCTTCCTTACAGCTTGTCAAAGTGACAAGAAAAGCCACCTGCCTTGCTCAGGTCCTGCTGGGTCTGACAGCAGCAGTGACACCTGCTGAGTAGAAAAACTTCTCTCTCCATGGGCCATGCACTCTCTCAGCTTGGGGCTGTCTTGTGCTCTCTTGGGGGCCCACACCTGGGAAAGGAGACCTGGGCCTGCCTGGGTTTGGCTGCTTGAGTGTTGTCCTCCAAGAGACATTTTCTCAAGCAGAGGATGTCTATATGCTCAGCTTTGACAGTATGAGATTGCAGCTTCTGAGGTAGGGGAAGACCCATCTGGGGGAAACATGGTCCCCCACCAGGCTCCCAGGACATACTTGGGTTTTGAGGAGAGAGGGAGCGAGCTATTTTCTTGGAAACCCCTGGTAACACTGCCTGTGGCTTTGGAACCATTGCAAAAAGCAAAGGAGAAGGAGGGAGTCCCCGCACTGTATTGGAGGAAATGAACTTGACACCTGTGGTGTCCCAGCCACTTTGGCACAGCATGTGGATGATACTCACACACAGGCAGGCTGGTGGACAACACAGCAGTGCTACTATACCATTTTGTCTGTAGCAGGGACACTGTTGGGGATGCAGCAGTGGTGGGGACAGCAGTGGCAGCAATGAGCCAGCCTCCTTGGGCTTGGTGGCTGGAGAGGCCTCAAGGCAGAGTATCTTGGGGAAGAGGCAGAAGTACATCCAAACCCTAGGAGAGCTGTGTTTGCAAGGCACCAGGACAGCGTTGGGCCTCCCAGAAGAAAGGCTGAAGCATCCCTGCAAAGATCTCTAGGACAGACTGGGGGAAGAGTTAGAAGCACCACCCTGTCTTACCGCAACGTGACCCAGTGGCAGCTTCTAGCTCAGGGGCAACGTGGGTCCTTGGGACCCTACAGCAGAGCCGGAAGGAAAGGGGAAACAGACTCCCACGCCAAGTCCCCGGGGAGGACAGGTATAGGTTGAGGATGAAGCCAGCAGCACAGAAAAGACTTTGGATTCTGAGTAAGAACCAAAAGAACATGTACATAGCCAAGAAACTCAGATGAGAAATACATTCTCATGACCAGAATTCTCAAGGGCAATTAGAATTAGAGAATCCCACGAGAATTTGACTTCTGACCTTCCCCACAGAGAACAAACACATGTCCTGCAGCCTTAGAGGTTAATTCTGGAGTTGACATGTTTACTGGTTCTTTGTATCACCAGATGCATTCTTGAGCTATCCCACTGCTACTTGTAGCACCCACCACAAACTATCGCGACGCAGGGAGGAGGGAGCTGTCGACCTCATTCCCACCAGCTGTGATTCCCCCACGTCCAGAGGAAGCCTGGCTGGGTGCCAGTGGGCTTCTCTGCTGTTTGGGATTCCAGTGTAGAAAGCACAGTGGGAGTTCATGCTCTTTAATAAAAACAATCTGTTCCTGGGGCCCAGGAGAAGCTTTTAATGGTCTCTGCATCAATTTTTTATTTTTCTTGGCATCTAACTACTTTTTTTCCATGTAAGTGGAAGTAAGAAGCTACTGAAGGTAGACTAAGCCATACCCTCAGGAGAAGGAAACCTCCTCAGATGCAAACCTGCCAGCTGCTGGCTGGAGGGACGGGACGAGGGCCTGCGGAAGCCTCTCTCCTCTCCTCCCTGGGGCTCGGGGTGGCTGCTCTGCACTAAATCACATGCAGCCTGATGACGTCTGATATCCTCTGAGAGACACACACACAAGTACAAACTTATTTAAATGTTAACCTGCTGGGGATTTGCGACCTCCAAGAGGGAGCACTCGCCCTGACCAGCTCCACTTAAATGACTTTTGAGACTTATTCCAAGTGTTTGAAGACTGACCACATGCAGACTTGTGAAACATTAAAATGATCATCCTTCTTCTGAATGTTCTAGGTGTGTGGCGGGGACACAGGTTAGCCTACGGGCAGGAAGGCATATCCTTGGTAGGAGCATGCGTTTCTCCTCATTCGGAAGCCCCTCGGTGGTGCAGGACACTGGAGTCTCCCTGTGTATTGGGAGTGGCTAGTGATGAGCATGCAAAAAGAGCCAGAGACTATGGCGCTCTCGGGGCATGATAAGCTTAAGCTAATCAGGTAGGAGTCCATCCCTTCTGAGGGTGAGCTACTGGGCTGTCTCCACGGTCGGTGACCCTACTCCAGGTGGCTGTTAGAGGAGCCCCATTTGGCCAGTTTACCTGGGAAGGCTGGGATAGTCCCTCTCTTCCCCCCATCACTGTCTGTCTTCCCTCTCCCTTCTCTTCACTGGATGTTGCTTACTTTCCAACACCCATTGGCTAATAATCTGACTGGAAGAAGGTGGACACTTAGAAGTCATGTTTGTGCCATTCCACATAGAAATTAAAGATACACTTTAGAGAAGGTCACAGCAGTAAAATCATCCTGGATGAATGAGATGGAGGCCCATGGTGGGCAGAGGTGCAGTGACAAGCTCATCGTTGGTGATCCTGGAGCTGGGGGGGGTCTTCTACAGAGATTTATCAAGTCTCTGGGTCTGCATTACAATTTTTAAGAAGCAAGGTTATTTAAGGACCTTGGCCAAGCTGAGGCACACACATCTGAAACACATGCAATTCTCTGAAGAGGACTAAGAACGGATGAAGCCCCTGATTTGTGTCTAGTGATTTTCACACAGACTTGTCATTTGGCAGGAACTCATCTAGCTGAAGACAACATAGCTGGGTGAGGTGTGGAACCACTGCTTTTTGAGGGCAAGGCAGATACAAAGTTCAGCACAGACGCACATGCACACACATCCTTCTCACTGGGAGAAGGTAGTCCCTCCATTGTTCTACGTGTCTGGCCAGATGCCCAAACAGTGCATGCGCTCACCACTTTTCATTTGTCAGGTCTTCCCTTTCTTTCCCTTGGGTGGCTTCCAGACCTTTCCCATCATTTCTAGATCTCCAAATCCCACCCCAGTCCAATTTAGCACCGGCATGTCATATCACCCCCAGTTCCGTCTCCCTCCCCTGGCAACCCCTACCTTCCTCCTCCCATTTCAGCCCCCAGGGAAAGGAAGGCTTGGGGTTAGGTCTGGTTTTGCTTACAGAGCTCTTCTCCCTAGCAGAGCACTTTCCAATGTGGGAGAAGGAAGAGGAGAGAAGGGCTCCAGTCCTGAGCTCCCCACCTGGGCCTTCTTACTGCGCAATCAATGGTTGTTGTGATCACTTACTTTCACAACTGCCACGACCTTCACGCCATTACAATTTTTACTGTTGTGAACAGTTAATGAAGAAACAAACATTTGCCCAATAAAAAGATTTAAGTAAATTTCAAGTTTTTTCCACATTTTTCAAGGTTTTTTTTCCCAAGTTTGAAGTTTCAAGGTTCTTTAATATTTATTAATATGTATAATATAATTAGTATATTATATATAATGTACTTATTATTGTATCGTATATATAATTGTAATGATCATGTTATTCACAGCCCCTTAGCAGACAGACATGGCCCATGCTGATGGTGCAGGCTGTGCTACCTGTATTTTGTCCAGGACTCCAGTGCTGTCCATCCTACTGGCCACGTTCACAGTGTTGCCCCAGATGTCATACTGCGGCTTCTGAGCTCCGATGACACCAGCTATCACAGGTCCATGGTTCATGCCTGGGACATACCAGAGCTGCGTTAACACTCATGTCCCGGAAACTGTCTTAAACACAGAAGCTTCATAGGGCCCTCCTGACTTTTCTTTGTTAGACACACATCACTCCACATAACTCTAAAGCAAAGAAAAATAATTCCTCTAATTTTATATCCCAAAACTATTAAAATATTTATGTTTGTATTTTCCCCCCTCTGGACCTTGATTTATGCTTATATGTCCATTTATTGTTATTCCATAATAGTATAACATTGGTTAAGCTTTAAAAAACTAAGCATTATACGATCGTTTTCTATGCTGCTGTACACTCTTAGGCAAGAGATGATAATTACACTGTTGTCCAATAGCTTCGTACTTAATTCTGAAATACATGCATTTTTATGTTAAAGAGCTGCATTGAGTGCACATCCTACGGCTGTGCTGCTGCTTCTGGATGGGGGTTCCCTCCAATGTTTTACTGGAACCACCAGCCCTCTTGCATTTTCTAGTCACACGCACTGTTCTGTGTGCTTTTCACACATCGGCTTCCACGTCTCACTACAGCCTGCAGGGCGGCTTCTGTTACCGTCACGCCCGATGAGGAAGCAGGGGCATGGTGCCCTCAGACAGGCAGGAGGTGGCAGAGGCGGAGCACTGCCACAGGCAGTTGGCTTCCCAGCCCCTGCACAGAAAAACTCTGCTTTTCTATCTCTGACACAAGGTCTTCATGCACATGGCTTCTGCCTAGCTTTAGGGTGGTTGTTCTTTGGTGGCTTGCCACCAGAGAGTTTATCAAATTACAGAGGAACGCGTTTGTGCTTTTGATTCTCAAATCACCTTCCAAAGACAAGATGGTAGGGCCGAGAGGACTGAGGGAGCTCCCCAAAAGCCTCACGTTTGGAGGGGATCCCAGGGCACCTGCTCACCTGTAGTGAGCAAGGTGACACACAGATAGTGTCCAGACAAGCTCTGGAAGGTCCGTCTGGTTTTGCTGCTTGGGATTTTGGCTCTCATGAAGCTGGGCCTTATAGCTCTGCACCCATCGGAGAGAGGAAAATCCAACCTCTGGGGCCTAAGCCTGCCCACAAACTGAAATCCTCCGAAAGTCACTGGGGAAATTCATGAGTCACCTCCTGTTTGGTCCTACTGGCCAAATGACTGCCAAGACATGATGATGTATTTCTTGGATTTCTGGGGTTCATGGGCATTATGCATTATAATAAATATTATATATATATATATATATGTATGTATGTAAATATACCTATGAGGTCTGTCTGAAAGATGTCTAACCACTGGTAGTAAATGAAAATGGTTTGCATGACATTGATGTAACCTGGCAGCCAAGGAGAATGGACTGGAATGCACGTGGGGGCAATGACTTCACTGTAGTCAGCAGGGGTGCCAGATGCTGTTGAGTGAGCATGTGTACTGTGTGGCTGTCACATTCAAAATGCCCGAGCAAGTGAAGCAATGAGTCTGCATCAAATTTTGCATTACACTTGAACATTCCTCCATGGAAACTGCTTGGATGATTCAGAAGGCTGCACCTATCTGGGCAACTGGTGATTAGAAGCTTCATCACTCGACAATGTGCCTGCTCATGCATCACATCTTGTGCAGGGTTTTGGTGAAATATAGAATTGCCCAGGTGACTCAGCCCCCCTACAGACCAGATTTGTTATCCTGAGACTTCTGACTCTTCCTGAACTAAAATCACCTTTCAAAGGGCAGAGATTTCAGACTATCAATGAGATTCAGGAAAATATTACAGGGCAGCTGATGGAGACTGGAAGAACTGTGTGAGGTCCCAAGGTGTCTACTTTGAAGGGGACTGAGGGGTCATTATGCTATGTACAATATTTCTTGTATCTTATATTTTCTTCAGTAAATCTCTCCATTTTTCATATTACATGGCTGGCTGGATACCTTCTGGATAAATGCAAATATATGTGTGTATATATATATAAGTATACATTACTTCCCCAGATAATTAGGCACCCAGGCCACCATGAAGGTGATGGTTGCTCTGAGTGCCCCCTCTAAGTTAGTAATTACAATTATAAAACCATGCTTATTATATGAATACCCCTGAGGTCAGGGTGTGCTCTGACACCAGATGGAATATGGAGATTGTGTCTGCCATCAGGAGCTGAAGCTTCAAAAGTCTGATCAACTCTCTAGTTAGGGAGAGGTCAGGCCCTTCCTCACCCCAAGTGCACCAGCTCGGATACGTCCTTGTGCCAAGAATCCAGTTCAAACACACAGACACACAGTTGTTATAGGAGGGTTGGGGAGGTAGGATATCGACATACAAATAGAGACACTGAGTCGACTGATCATTTCCCTACATTTTCTCCTCGATCTAGGGCCTTCGCCTTACAGCAGGTGCCAAATGTACTAATAATGAGGGTGTTTCTGAGACATCTCTCTTCCCACTGCTGACTGCTTAGTTATATATAATAGCTTGTTATAGATCTTAGGCGAAGCTTCCTCTTTGCAGTGGGAAGGTAGGCAGGAAACATACTACAAACAGTGTTCCATCCAATCTTTGAAGGTTCACAGCAGGTGAGAAAGAAATTCTCTTCTGCTTTTGTGGAGTACTCAGCAAAACTCTTGCCTCTACTTTAAACATCACAAAAATTCACTCCAGCTCTGTTGCAAGGGCCGGAGTGCCTAGGCACCAGCTGCAGGCCTCTCAGCGGTGATCTCAGCCTCTTCTGACACCAGCTTTTCTTTTGACTGGTCTGAGTCCCGCTGGCCCAGTGGCTTGGGGTCAGCGGAGAGAGACTGGGCGGATTATTGCTGGCAATGGGGCGATCTACTTATGTGCAAGTGTGTGCAATTTGTGGTTCCCATTAACTGTTTCTGCAGCCTACCATGTAGAGGAAAGAACATCAGGAGCAAATTTGGCTCTTAGTATTTGTATTATCATTTTCTGGGGGGCAATATTACTCTTCTGATGGCACTGTGCATGGACGTAGAGCAAGGAAGCCATCCCTGGGAGAGTCCAAGGGTTTGGGGAAAGGTGGACTTAAAGCCCAACAGAAAAACTGAGATTAGGCTTCTTTAGAAATCTGAAAGAGCTGGCATGTGGGCTGACTGTATGATTAGTTACTCAGTAATCAGTGTGAAGTAAATACACACTGGAGGAGGTCCATCCCATTGCTCATAGGAATTCAGAAAACACTGCTAAAATCCAGACCAAGTACATTGTACTTTGATATAGCACAAATGACTAGCAAATAGTTGTCCCTGTTCCCCCTTGCAGTGAAGGGCAATGTGATTTTGGTGCATATGTGTTTGACAATAGAGGGGTCACTCCACAGTGCAATCAATTTCTTTCTTTTTTTTTCTTCTTTTTAAGGGGACGTAAAACAAAAGTTTAAGAAGCCCCTTTTCCAAGCATCAAAACAATAAAGAATCTCCAGGGTGAAAAACACGCTGTGAGTTGGATGTGGTCAGCAGGGTGGCGTGGCTGTCCTCTCACCTCTGTGTGTGGCAGAGCCTGGGCCAAGGTCCACCGTGCATGGAGCTCAGAAGTGTGTCCAGATGCTGACAATTAATAGGGCATACAGAGGGGAGGGCCCACTTCCTTAGGAAATGTATAAATATTTCTGGGTTGAAAAATGGAGAATATATGCAGAGCAGAGGAAGAAATAGCTATAAATACCACATTTTTTTAAATAGCTGAAATCTGTGCCAAAGAAATGAATAGCCATTCAAATAGACTGTGTAAAAAGATCTAGTCTTATGTGGACTTGCTTTCGGAAGAAGCAAAATGTGTTGCCAAGAAAAACATACAATGGTCGAAAGAAGCTCTCACAAATCCTGGAGTAACTGCAGACCTCACAGGGCAGCTGTATGCTAACCTCAGGCCCTAAAATGCATAGTTTCTGGATAAACGGTTGCAAAAGGCAAGTGGTCATGGGATATACTGAAGAATCAACTTAAACTAAGAAAACAACTTATTAGAAACTTTTTAAAAATTCTATAGAAAGGTAGACTTTTCTCTTAAATCTGAACATTCAGTCTGAAAAACTATAGCTATTTCAGAACCAAGGACCCATGTGGCATTCTTGCAGGTTGTGACTCCAGGAGTGTGTGACTATTCTAACAACTCTAAGTTGCACTTCACATTTTAAAAAGATGTTTGTACAGCTCTGAAGTCTGGATGCATCTCCTAGCGTAAGGTGGTCCTAGTTTTATAGGCAGCAGTCTGTGAAATCATCAAGTGGCTTAGCCCAGCTGGTGCCTTCCATGAGCTCCTCAGGGTGGCTAAGGCTATGCATGTTGTGGCTTGTCCCTGGCTGGAGGGAAGGGGACAGTGGGACTGAAATCCAGCTCACAGTCCAGTTGCTAAACCTGGGTCCAACCAAGGTGGAGTATTTTTTGTTCTAATTTGTGCCAAAGTTCTGAGAAATTCGTAACTTCCCTGAGTACTTTCCACCCGCATTCCAGTCCTGCAAGACACATTTGCCATTGCTCTACTTCAACACAAAGATTATCAACATTTCCTGGGAAGTTGCTCCTGACTTCATGCCTTCTCCACCACAGAAAGCCAGGCCTCCGCATGACGTACCCACACGCAGCTTGAAGTCATTGAAGGAGTGCTTGTTGATGGCGTCCAGTTTCGCCACCAGCGCAAAGGCGAACTCCACCATGGTGCCGATGTGCATGTACTGCCTCTCAGGCTCCTGGGGAAAAGGGAACACAGGCAGACCGTGTTAGGGCTGCACAAGCTGGGCCGTATTCCCTCTAGTCACAGACCCAGGCTCCACTCAGACAGGAACACGTAGAAACTATGGCTCCGCCACACTGCAGACACTGGCAAGACTTCAACTTCATCTGAAGGAAGCATTATGTCCCCATTCATTTTTGTGGCCACGAGGAGACGTGAAACACTAGAAGACACTGAGCAGGGCCTGCATTGTTTTAACCCAGGCACCGCCAACGGAAGGCACCTCTGGGCAGGGGCTGGCTCCTGGTTCTCCATTTGCCCCTCACCCCCAGTCACCCTCTCCTCTGCTGGGCTCTGGCCCAGGGATGCAGACATGTAGGAACTGCCGCTTCCTTGTCCCCTGGTTTTCTGTGGGACTGACCCATGGGCGGGCCGGGGGAGAATAGAGGGTGGGCAGAGAGAGAGGTCAAGGGATTCACTCCTCCTCTTCCTCACTCCGCACCTGCTACACTTCTCCCCGGGTCCGCCAACACCACTCTCTTCTTTTGTCCTTCTCCGCGAGTGGGTGTTTGGGGCTGAAACCTGTGCTCCCGCCAAACTCAGATGTTGAAGTCATAAACCCTTAGCTCCCCGAATGTCACTGTATTTACAGATGGGATCTTTAGAGGAAATTCTGAGTAAATCAGGTCATTAGTATGACGAATCCAGTATGGCAGGTATCCTTATAAGAAGAGGAAATTAGGACACAAACACAGAGAGAGACCATGTGAGCACACAAGGAGAGGACGGCCATCTACAAGCCGAGGAAAGAGGCCTCAGAAAAAACCAACCCAACTGTAAGGGTTCCCATAGGGATGAATGAGAAGAAAATCAGGGGCAATGAACACGCTTATTCAAGGTGACATGGAGATGAGGACCACCAAGGTAACAGCTAACGAAAAAGGAAAATGACAAGAGGATTATCCATCGAATCCACACAGTATTTTAATAATATGCGTGAAAAGGGAGATGAAGGCAGGGTTTCCCAACCACAGCACTGCTGATACTCACGAGGGGCAGCTCTTTGTTACAGGGACTCTTCTGTGCCTTCCAGGATGCTGGGCAGCATCCCGGGCCTCCCCCTCTAGACACCTGTAGCATGCACCCTTCCAGCTGTGACAACCACAGTGTCTCTAGACATTGCCAACTGTCCCCTGGGGAGAAAAATTGCTCCCAGCTGAGACCACTGCACTAAATAAAATAAATATGAACAGACGTGGAACTAAATTTCTGGTTGAAAAAGACTTCTTCCTTTCTTCTGGCGAATTGTCTTTTTATCTACATCTACAAAAAGGACAAATGAAGTCCTACTGTTGCCATAAATCCACAACTTAAAATTGTGAAAGAAAAACCAAACAATTTAAAAAAATTGGAACTATGAAACAGACTGTCAGCTAACTTTGGTGGAAATGCAAAATCATTTCTTGAGAACAGTTTTCCATCAGGGCAAGCTAATATTTCTTCTTTTATGACTTACAAGAAGATGATTTGGAGGTTTATGCAGTCAACTGGAAAACATCTTGCTCCTTTAATGAAGGACAAACTATTAAATCAACAGGCAAAATCCTGTGCAGTAGAAATCACCACCATCCCAGCAAGGAGGACCGATTGGCCTCTGGAGAGATGGTTTGCTTTGTCTCGGACCAAGGCCTAGCTGAACAGCCTCACTCCCTGGTAAATTATCGCCCGATCTGTTTTCCTACAGCGGGACCCACAGTAGAGGTTTGACAGGACCTCAGTAATAAATGCAGAGATTGAGTTCCAGCAGTGAGGTTTACATCCAATGTCAATAACTCATTTGGGCTTAGTAAACTCTAGAAAAAAACATGTTCAGTCTCTGGAAGAGCCAGTTCATTTAAAAAAGTCCCTATAATTGAGCTTTTGATAAATATTTGATGGCAGTATAAAGCCGCTCTTTCTCCCATGATCCAAATAATTTGTTAGACAGCTCCAAATATTTGCTGACTTCCAGGCACACAGTGAGACAGCACGTTTGTTTCTGTGGAACACATTTCATGAGCTGTTTTGGAAGTCGTGCCAGCAAGGAAAACTGCTGAAGGTAGATGCGTGTGTACAGAGGTTATTTTATGATTCAAGGGATTGCTTGGTAAAAAACCAAGGTAATATATTAGGAAAAAATTAACATGTGCCTCCTCTCTCATCCTCTCTTCTTTCCTTCTCCCCTTCTTCCATCCCTGGACTATTCACTGAGCACCGCTATGGTGGCGTCTTTCTGACTTTAAAAATCCAGAACTTCTGTCTAAGGAGCATGCTGTTCTCCACCCGGGGCTCCTGGGGGTGATGTGATCATCCCTGGGCATGATGCAACCCTGAGGGTTACAGTTCTCCCAGGGGAGCTGATGACCGCAGCGCAGCACCAACATCAGCCCCATCTGGTGGCTCTCAGCACCTGCCATTAAGGCACCAGTTAGAGAACAGGACCAGACTCACAACCTCCCAGTGTCTATTACAATCCACAGGCACAGAATAACATGGAAAACAGCCTTATTGCCACACCATCATGGATCCCTCTAGATTTGTGCAACTTGAACTACCCTGGACTCGCACTGCGCTCCACCAGACCTCGCTCTACAGAGAACATATTTTCTTAAAATACACATTGTGGGATGTCCTAGCAAACATCTTCAGCACCAACATTTTACACCTTTTTCCACGAGGAAGTTACTGAGCACCTGGCTCACTACAGACCCAGCGTCACTGTCATGAGGGCCTCTGTCACCACTTGGGTCAGGGCCCAGTGCAGCATCCAGCTCCAGCCTGACGTGGCCTGGTTTTCAAATCCACTAATGAATGGGTGGTTCAGTCTCACCTTATGAAAGCTGCAGCACCGTGACTGTGTTGCCTGCTGGACATTTCGGAACACTTGACAGCAATAGTGGATGCGTACGTGTATGTTGTATGTATGGAGGTAGGTGTGCATGCATGTATGTAGGTATGCATTTAATCCCCACCATGACGCCCCTGAAGGAGTTTTTATCTTTATCCCGTTGTGCAGATGGGAAAGGAAAACCCAGAGAGGTCAATGACTCGTGTAAGAGGCACAGTCAGGCTTTGCAGTCCGACAACCTGACTCCAGGGTCCTCGGTCGAAACGACTTTGCCTCCCTCCCTGGGGAGGCGTCCAGAACGTGGGCAGGCCTTTCTGTTTGTGTTTTATGTCACATTGTCATGTTCCCCATCTTATCCTTCCTTTCACTTTAGTCTATTAATTTCAAAATATTTTTGCATTGCCTTCCTTTTTGTAATCTTCGCGAGGGAGATTTAAATGAAATATGCAGAAACATCTAGACAACAGGTAGGCAGGTTTTCTGGGTATTCTTGCTGGTGAATGGTAACAGGTGGGCGATGGGTCTAATAGGCCATCGGCTGATGGAGAACTAGCATCGAGAATTGTCGGCTGAGGGCTCTGGAACGAGCCCCCACTCACATGGATGACTGAAATTCTACTTGAGGTCTCACTGCAGACTCAAACCTATATATCTGAAACTTATATTATTTAATTTCCCACAAGACAGCTTTTATCCTGGACTCTTCTGACTACAGTAATAGTGTCCTTAATTTCAAATCCCTGAAATAGAAACCTGAGATCCAGATGGCCTGGCCTTCCTTCCTTTTGTCCCCCTCCCTCCCAGTCTCCCAGTATCCAGGTCCACCTCCTAGAGACACATTTCTCCCATTCACCTCTCCTGTATTTTCCTAGGAGCATTGTTTACATTCTGGCCACTACTTGTCTGAAAGTTGAAAATTCAGTAAATGATTGCCAACACTTTTAAGTCACACAAAGTTGGGTTCACCTCCAGGTTCTACAGTCATTAGCTGTGTGGCCTTGGCTGAGTCACTGAACTTCTCTGGGCCTCAGTTTCCTCACCTGTGAAGTTACCTGTATCATAATGTTGTGGTTAAGATGAAGTCAATTATTATAGGCAACACATTCAGCCCGCATCCTTGGGGATCAGGATTTATTTAGTTTCCTTTGTGATAGTTTAGAAAAGTACATCACTCTGCTTGACATGAACAGCATCTTTCAGTATGAAATTGTCTTATGTGCTAGGTTAATACCTTTTTGCCTTTCTGCACATTGAGCACCTCACACAGATATATGGCTTTGACAATGACCTTAGTGTCTGACATTTTAAGTGTCTTTCAGATTCTCAGTAGCAAAGAGTAGTGGTTCATTTTCTTTCAGTTTGCAGTTTTTTATTAGTAGCTTAAAAGTAGGAGGAAATTTTTCTCTTTTTATGACACATCATAATAGCTTTGCATTTGTACAAAAATATGCAGCATTGGGGCACTGCTTTTCATTTCAACAGAGACCAAAACGATTTCCTACTTTGTGTAGTAAAGGGAACTGTGATTATTAGTTTCAATGTTTTAGCTACTATGAAACTGGAAACAAAATAGATCAGAATGGTGCCTCACTTCTTCCATGGCCAACTTGGCAGAGTCTGCGTGATATGGTTTGAATGGTGGTGTCCCGCCATGTTCACAGGTGGAAGCCCAATCCACAGTGTAATGATGGTGCTAGGAGGTGGGGCCTTTGGGAGGTGACTAGGTCAGAGGGATGGAGCCCTCACTGGTGGGATTCGTCTCCTTATCAGAAGAGACTGGAGGGAGCTTTTTTCCCCTCCCTCTGCCATCCACCATGTGAGGACACAGCAAGAAGGTGGCTGTCTGCACACCAGGAAGACAGTCCTCACCTGACACCAGGTCTGCCGGTGCCTTGATCCAGCTTCCAGAACTACGAGAAAGAATTGTTTTCTGTTTGTGACCAAGTCTAAAATACTTTTGTTATAGCAGCCTGAGCACACTAAGGCACCTCTAATGTTCCCAGACTCACTCAGCACTGGAATTACTGTTTGCACAGGTGGCTTTCCCAGAAGCAATGCAGTTACAGAGGGGCAGCCATCGGCAAGTACCTGGAATTCAGCACGGCAGGGAAAGAAAATGCCTGCTAGATGACCTGCCAGCTCAGTGAAGTCCCACACAGCTGGGCCAGGCAGCTCCTGACTCAGGTACAGATGGAGCTGTTAAGCTGAGTCAGTAGGTGTGAATGGAAAATGTTGATCATTTATTACTTTGCAACAGTTCGGTTTTGTTGATACACTGGGTGAGGGAGTACAGGAGTGCCACAGGTGGGTCACATGGAGTCTGGGATCTGACCTGGGGGAACAGAATAATGGAGAAAAGCTGGCACACTAGCTATGGTGTCGTCTTATGGGGAGAACACAGCAAGAATCAGGTGAAGTAGGAGGTAGTGCTTTGTAACCACCTCACTCAGAGCCCCGGGCCGGCTGCCAAATGTGGTTGGACATAGTCAATAAATAAAATAAACTAATAAATTCATTTACAAATAATTTTAAAATAATTTTAAAAATAAAATAAATAACTAAATAATCAAAAAGACAGCAGTAATAAAAATGCTTTGGAAATTTAACAAGCAGCAAGGCTCACACCTTGACAAGAAGAAAACCCCCTGCTGCTACCTTTTGCTGCTTTGCCTCTCCCCTCCTTTATTTTCCTGGCACCACAAGTTATTTTCTTCCAAAGTGTCACAATGGTCATCACTCTATTCGAAATTCTGAATAAAAGCTAGAGTTATAGCTTATTATATAGCAATAATACAATCAAAGCATGGGTTTGAATGAAAGTTTTCATCTCTGTATAGTACTTTATTTTGGCTTACTTAAGTTCTGAGTATAATTTGTTTGGAAAAGCTCAAAAACATTTACATAATTGCTAAGAACAGAGATAATCCAAATATTTGATTAGGATTATCAAATATATCCTATATCCATATAGGATTATATGCGATTAGGACATGAAGAATGGGCTTCCTCTACAATAGGGCCAGCAAAGGAGATGAGGTTCCAGAGTGGTCAAGTAGATGAAGTCCCAGAGTGCAACAGCGGGAAGGAGGCAATAGGGAGAGGTGAAGAGTGTGGTAAAATGAGGAGAAAATGCCGAGTCTATGGAGCAGCTCTTTCTGTGCTCTGGTTGATAACTACTGTCATCAGGAATGAAGATCGGGCTAAAAATCTACCAATTTTCAGAAGCTGGAAATGCTTTCTTTAAAATGAAGTTTCTTTTTTCTAAAACATACTCTTCAAGTGAAGAAAAACATACTAGTAAACACAAGTGTGCTATCATGGCCTGAAATCTAAAGGCCATGGCAAGGATCAAGCAGGGGCTGCATATGTGGGGCTTGGAAGAGAGTAAAGTCCTGACAGTAAAGCGAAGAGATCAACGAGATGCAAGGTCCCCCATTTCCCCCACCGTGGAGCGCATCCCAGAACATCTGTGGACCAGGGGTATGTTCATGGCAGTATGAGAGCGGGCTTAGAATGCAAGCCCATTCTCAATGCAACATTCACTTCCTGACAAATAAAAACAGCAATCGGTTGCTACACATCAGGCAACCAACATTTGGTTATACTGTCTTTAAGCTTAAAATTAGAACACGCTGTTTTATTAAAAAAACACAAGCGAAGCAAGACAAAGGCAGGCATAGAAGCCAAGCTCCAACTAGGTGCTGAGAGGCTCCTGCGCCTTGATTCTCTCAGCGGACGTGTGTGCTGCTACCGGATGGAAAAAGGCAGAGGTATCACAAATAAAAGGGAAATGTCAAAAGACTTTTATCCAGATAACTCTGCCTCTTTAGGGATTTAAGGGAAACACATTAATCCTCGACAAACCCAATGTATTTTGCAAATTAAATGTCTTTTGCCAAGTGAAATATTTGGCCAAACAATAAACAGAAGGTTTTTCACTTATAAAAATTAAGCTGAATATTTTTATAACTAGAGAAACAAGTAGGTGTGTTACAAAATGCAAAAGTGACTTTCATTTCTTATAAAAATAACTAATTTCCACATTAATATTTGTCAAGCATGTCATTTCTTCCTTTTAGAAGACTTTCACTGAACTTCAATTTTTTTCTAGGATGACCTTACCAAGATTCTAATCAAATGCTCAAAATAAAAACAGCTCATATTGAGTAAAACTCCATGCATGGACATGATGCCATGCTATGTTTCGTTTATGTCCCAAACCCCTTCTACCCGGATCTATTGGAGGGACAATTGTATCAACACGAGAAATAGTGTACAAATCACAACTATATTGTTTTTACCTTTAGCATTTTCATTACCACTCTGTCCATGGCGTTGACTGCACATTTTGCATATTAATGGAGTCTTCCTAGCAGCCTTATGCAGTGGATGTGACCCTCATTTTATATATAAGAACGGTGAAGTTCAGAAAGCTTAGGTATCACAGTAAGTAACAGGCAGTCTCACTTGCGAGTTAGTCTCTTTCCACTCTACCATGAAGGTGAATGGTTACAACCACCGGTAAGAAGTCAGGAATCAGCTCAAGGGGAGCTAAGAGGGCAAGTGCTGATGAGGGCAGACGGCGTGGGGCACCTGCCTGTAAAAGGACAGCTTTGCAAGGGTAAGAAGGCAGCAGTGAGTGAATGGTGTGGATACAAGCTTGTGGGTGCGGATGTGAATGTGGTGGGCGGGGCTGGGGAAGGAGAGGAGGAGCTGATGCAGCCTGAGCTCCAGACTCGCAGAGCTGAGCCCGCACCTGGAGTGCCCAGGTCTGTAGGCCCTTTGTCACTGCTTGTTCTCTATATGACCTCGGGTAAGTTACTGCCTTGTTGTGCCTCAGTTTCTCCATCTGTGAAATGGACTGGGGGAAAGGGGTCTCCTAGATTTGTTAAAAGTAAAGCTTCAGGAAGCATATAGTAAGTGTTCAAAAATGTCAGGGGTAAAAAAAAAAAGAGAGAGAGAGAGGGTTTGAATTATAGTAACAGGTCCATAAAGCAGAGTGAAGGAAGTGACATATTGTTCTCCTAGTAGGACCTGGGCGGGCACACACTCAATCATTCAGTAAACAAACAGGTGTGATCCTATGCCCAAGGCCCCCTGCCGGGGAATTTGGGGAACACCATGTAAAACATGGGACCTGCTGCAATCTGGATGGTGAATAAAAATCACACACATCTACACTAAAGCTGAAAGTGATGAATGCACCTAGGAGGAGTTAATAAGATCTAGACACCAAGCTCCTCAGGTTAGGGTGTAGGAAAGGCTTCTGGGAAATTCAGAGCCATGGCACTGCTGATGGGTAAGATCTGAAAGCAGGATGTGTTCAGTGCATAGCAGAGTCACCAGAAGAAACCAGTGGAAATGGGGGCACCTAGCCCACTCCCCAAGTCCCAGCAGGTTTGGGGATTTCCTGGAAACCATGCAGAGCCAACACAGGTGATCCTGATGCCCGTAGTAGGTGCACCCCACTTGGAAAGGGCACTGAGCGAACTTGGCATGGGTCTGCACAGAAGCACAGTGCATGTCTGAGGGGTGGTGTAGGAAGAGAGAGGGTGGGCTGGGCAGATGGTTGGGGGATGGAGCCAGATGGTTGGCCCTGTTTTGGGAGTAGGGAGGACAAGAACAAAATGAGGGTGGGGGGAGAATGCTGGATGTTCATGGACAGCTAGTGTGATAGCCAAGCCTGGCTCCAGGGTCGGGATGGCAGAGGATGGTTTAATGGGGGTCAAATATGCAGAGGGGAAAGGTTGAGTTATAGGTGAGATCCCTGACAGAAAGGAGGTATTTGGGAAAGAACAGGGATCATGTCCCAAAGAGTGGGGACCACAGGCAGGGGTCAGCCAAGTGAAAATCCCAGAAGCTGGACATCTGGGCAAAGGCAATGGCCAGCTCCACCAGAGGCCACAGACAGGATGCAGAGAATGAGTGGCTGGAGGCACAGAGCACCAGGAAGACAGGAGGACACATTAGTGAGGTGAGGATGGTGAACGCTGGGCCAAGTCCACATGCTGAAGGCTGACCAGGTCTTCACAGGGTGGCACCTCTGAGGATTTCTGCTTGGAGGCCCTGCGAAGGGATGGTAAGTGGCTTTTGGAGAGCTGGGATGTGCAGTGAGTATGATCAGGTCGAGGGCCCTACCTGGTCCACAACAGGATGTCAGCTAGAGAGACCCCGGATGAGGCCTGGAATCAGGGTGAGGAGAGTGAGGCCCCTACTTTGGGGACAAAACTTAAGGGGGCACCAAGAAGCTAATCAGCCATGAGAAATAACTCCTGATGCAATATTTTAAAAAATCAAAATGAATGCACAAAAATCCAGAATGAACTAGAGTACTGAAATCTTCAATGAAGACAGGATGTGGACTGACCTCATTCACCTGGAAAAATGGTAGTGTTCATGTTCAGCTGGACATTTCACATTCTATTCTGTGCCCATGAATAAGAGAGAGAGAGAAAAAGAGGATCCTGTCTTGGTGTTCCTGGAGGAGGGAGCTCTGCTTCAGCACATGGCTGTCCCTCTCTCACTTCATCCGTGGGAGGTGGGTGTGGGAGAGGAAGCTGAGCATATGGGGCTCAGCCCTTCAGGAGGACTCCACCTGCCTCCAGCAAGCTGTGCTCTGGCAAGGTCTGGTCCTCTGTCCCACCGTGAACCTGCACTGGGGCCTGTCAGGGGCCCACTGCCCTGTAGGGACAGGGGTCTTGTTTATGGACCCACAAGTTACATAAAGGTATCTGCACACACACACAGAAGCAAAACACAACATAATGGAAAACCCCCTCAAAAATCCTAGGTGATTGAAGACACTCAATTTTGTCCAAATCGCCTTTTTGACTAAATTTCGATTTGGTCAGCTTGGTTTGTGATAGCATGTTTTTAACCAAAAGATCAGGAATCATCCTGTAGTGAGCCACCTCTACACAGACAGCTCTAAAAGCCTACATTTTGCACATGTGTCTGGTCCCAAGCAGTCAGCGGATTGGTTGGGTTTTTCTTTCTCTGTCCGCCAGAGAAAGTTCAGTGAGGACTCTGGGATTCTCATGTTCTCTGGGAAGACCTTAACCACTGAGATTCGGGTGTGCACAGAGAACAGTTTGTGGTCATTGCACGATCGTTTGGTTCCATGGACAACTTGTGGGGGGAGCTAAGGTGCAAGTGTGTGGCCCACAGGCCCGTACCTGGGCGTGCTCCTGGCTGGGCACGGCACTCAGGCCCGTCGCGGCCATGTACGTGCTGCCGATGGTCTTGATCTTCTCAACTCCACTGAATTTTGGCTTGGATAGCAGCTGCGAGGCAATGACAATCATTTGGTTATTCCAGCAACTTCTACCTGGTGTGCCACCAGGATTTTTAAAATATGCAGTACCTGACTGCACATTTCATCTGGGGCACTGACCTCTTTTCCCTTAGACTATCAAATAAAAAAAAATGACAACACCCAATACAGCAACAGCTGCCTGGTGTGAATGAATCAAAATGATACCTATTTTTGTCAGGTCAGCAAAAAGTGTGTTTTTTACTATGGTACAGAATTTTAGTAATTAATTTATGTGTGCTACCAGATAAAAAAAGTTAAAAACTACTGCATTACTCAGTTGAGTGCTGACCCAAGGTCAAGCACTTTCTAGAGACATTCTCAAATTCTAGTTCACAGTAATAGTAACATGAGATTTTTCACCCACTGCTTATTTATCCTTTGACCTTGGGCTTTGTTGGGAAAGAATACTTTATGAATTTCACAAAGAATGTATGCTTGGAAGGAAATGCAGTATGATTCACTCCTAATGAACATGAATTACCTTTAAAAATTTGCTAGTGAAGGTGAAGGGACCAGGACACATGAAGATGCAGGTGACAGTGGTTTCAAATAAGGGGGCAAGGGAAGGAAACTCTGGAAGGCTGGGTATCTGCTCTGGAGGACAAAGGGATCGGTCAAAGTCAAGGACATCTTTCTGACCCTTCCTTGGGACTCCTGTTTCAAAGAAGTTTCCTTCAAGATTACATATCAGAGAATTTAAGATAGGTGAGCAAATCCCCAAACCACAAACCCAGAGCCAATCCACTCTGGAGGAGCACCGTCACCCACCCACTGGTACCGGGAACATCCATCTCACTGAGGGGCAGCTGGAGGAAATATGCCACCATTTTTCACTACAAACCCAGCATAACAGTGGAAATCTCTATTGTCACTACTTTCCCACCAGTCTTGAGTCAACCTCATGGTGATGATGATGGTAACAGAGAAATGTATAGTTTCCTCAAAACATTTAGAGGTTGGCCTGAAACCATCATATTATATAATTTCATTGCTGTATTTCAAAGTTCCATGAATCATGATAAGCTGATACTCATGGACGTCAATTTTTCTAAGTTTTGCTTCAGATTTATAAGAATAGTTAGCCAGAAGTGCGTATGTTCTTATCAGAAAACAAAACATATTATTCTTTACACAGGCAAGATATTGAAAAATGACATCCATTTTACATTCAAAATATATACCTGTCCCTTCTAAAATATATTATCCCAGGTATGCACTGCTCTTCCAACACAAAGCATGTCATCCATGCACAGTTCAGGTTGCATCTGACAGAGACCTTGGCATACGTCAGATAGACAGGCCAGTAATCCACTATGATCAACAGATTCATTGCCTTTTTTACATAAAAGTGGATGGGCAAGTATTTTCCTTGGAGCTCAAGACTTTCAAAAAATTAATGAGCACACTGGATCGGTATTTTATTGAACAGATTTTGGTAGTGGTTCCCAGCAATCATACCCTCTCACAAATAAAATACATTTGTTTCTCCAAAATTTTCAGGGACTTAAAAAGAGCCAAAAGCTTTAACTCCAGCCATGAGATATTACACTAAAGGGAAAGTTTTAAGATACAGCAAAATGAGCAACTTTAACTGCCCTGGCCCCGGGAATGCCCAGCGTGGGACTGGGGTTGCCCTTGCCCTTCCAGGGTTACTCTGAGGCACCTACATCATCAAAGTCGGCGATGATCTCATTCAAGAGCCGCAGGCACTCCAAGCCCTCCTTGTTGACATCTGATTCTGTGTAGAATTCCTTGAAGTCCGGGATGGAGGCAAACATAACGCAGACGCAGTCATAGGACTGGTGGTACAACTCCTGCCCAGGAGAAAAGGAAGAGCTCAGCACCACGCTCCTAATGCCAGTGTTTCCCCCCACTAGGGTTGGTGCCTCACACCATCTGTCCCACCCCAGTCCCAGGCCCATTCCAGACACTGGCCTTTGACCACAAGCGAAGGCTTCTAGTACGTCAGATGCAGGCTCGGAAGCCTCTACTCGCTGCCACTCCCAGCTAATATGAGATGCCCTTCCAGTTAAAGCTCTTTGGCATCCCTACCTTAGGTCTCTCTTATAAGAGACCACAGACTTCTGACTTAGGAAAAAAAGTGTTCTTTAAGCAACTGAAAGGAAACAAAGTGATTTCTCAAACGATTACATTGTCCTACAATGACTGACTCATCACAGCTTCATTTTTTGGGTTGAGATCTTTATGTACTTCCCTTTTTAGTGTCTCCTGAAAGGAGCAGATGAAACTCATCAAGTTACTTCTTAGTTACACAGAAGGAACCAGGGAAGCAACTCAGGCCACGCATCATATTGCATTAGACATCAACAGTTTTTAATACAGATGGCTGTTTTTAAATAGAAAGAGGCTCATAGTTCTTTGTCCTTGGACATGAATAAAATACAATGTCTCATAAACATAATTTCAAGGTGTTTTAATAATTTTCCCAACATACAGTTAAAATTCAGTCAAAGTTTCAGAAAGGAATGGTCGTTATGTGGGCATGGGGCTAATCCCAGGAGTGAGGATTCGCCCTCCCCCTGGTTCTGGCTCACCAGGGCACTCGGATGGCCCAACAAAGACAGGACGGCCAGGTGCCAGGGGTGGTACAATGCATCATGGGAAATGCTCCCTCCCCCCCCAGGCAATGTGAGGCCAGTTCTGAAAAGCAAGATGACCACCCTCTGAATGAGGAAAGAATGCCAGCAGCTGGCGCTTCCTGGGTGCTTGGCAGAGCGAGGAAATCCACTCTGCATGAATGCTGTCAGCGAGCTCTGTCCTCTGGGGCACCCAGGTGAATCTCTTGGCAGACACCGAGTACTTCAACATTACAATAACTCCAACGTGGCCTCTCAGAAGACCCTTTCTTCCCTCACTGAGGTCTCACAACAAACACACTAGGGCAATGGTGACCCACAGAAAGTCACAACTACTTCCTTGAAAAGCTAGACTCATGTCACCTTCCTGTTCTTAGGACAACCACCTTGTAATGCTGTCTACCACTGAAAATACAGGAACGACAGAATCAATGTTTCCCTTTCTACTCATATCTCAATGTGGGTTACCTGGCTCACTGGGCAGACTTGTACTTTCTCTCTCTGCCAATTGTTTTTGTGAACATTCATATGCTGGAAAGACAACCCCTGCATATGTGATTACCAAGCTTAGGTTCCAGCAATGCTGGCTAAGCCAGGAAGTATGGCTAACAGGGGAGAGATACCCTCTAGGAGCCTGTTCTAGTTAAAAATATCAGTTTTATAAAAGTAGCATAAATTCTACTGACTTTCCTGCTCTTAAGGAAAATGGGTACATCTAGAAAGGCAGAAGGCTAGGCCTCCCCACTGACCAACCAGACCTTGTCCATCCCCTGGGATGGGGTCTGGGCATGTGCATCTTTTCAAAAGCTACATGGATTATCCAGCTGTGCAGCTTTGATTACGAACTATGGGCTAAGTGAGGAAATGGAAGGTCAGGGTTGTTGGGTGACCCACCAAGGCTCCCAGCTGGCTGCACTGGTCTCTGGAGTCCTGGTCTAGAACTCTGAGGACTGTGAGTGCTGCTGGGGTCATGGGCTGCAAACCTTTCACCCACTCCCTCTGACAGATTGGTCACTTGGAACCTTCAGGGAGACAGCAAGGGTGAGCAGGAATCAGTGGCCCCTGGTCCCTAATTCTGGATATTCCTAGGACTGTGCTTGAGAACTGGGAGAAATTCACAAATGGAAAGATTCACAAAATCTCTGGAGTCAGTGAGACTCACAGGGCTAAGAAACATACTCTAAATCATGAGAGGTTCCCTCAGGTCTTTGGGTTGAGCTTGGGGCCACAGGGGATCACAAGCCGATTGGTCAACAGCCTGAGCTCGTCTTATATTTCCAGAGGATCTGGGGGTGGGGTTGGGCAGATAGGCAGTCTTTAAGAACATTTCAGGGTCTAGAATGGATCACTCCTGTCCATCACACAGCTGCCAAAAAGTGCCACTGAGCATTAGAATTGAGCTTAGATGTCATTTTAACATTTACTCACGTGCAATCATTCTGCTCAAGTAATGGAAAAATAGACACAAAGCCAAATACACTTCTGTGCCTACCGGGACTTTCAGTTTATTGAGTGGAATCAATTCTTCCCGAACCCTGGATGAAAAGTTGGATAATATGAATCTTCTTGTCAATAATTAAAGTGCCCAGCCCAGTGAGCGGTCAAAACTCAGAACATCAGTGAGTACGCAGCTTTCCTTTGCCTGGGGTAAGCCTGTTGCCGTGGGGCATCTGTAGGTTGGGGAAGGGGGCATGGTGGCTCCTATCCCCTCTCTCTGCTTCTCATGCTTCTACTCTGACCCTCCAACTCACTAGTCAGGCTTTCCACGCCATCCAAGGGAGGAGAATGGGAGGGAAACGTCTGTTGGAGGGAAGTTTTCCATAAACTGCATCATGCTCCCTGGGTACTAGAGCCTGGTGGACATGTGCATGGGTTATTTGAAGATTTCTCATCCCCTGTCCAATCACCAACTATCCTTCCCAAGGTCTACTTGATGTGGGCAACACATTCTCTCCTGCCTGTTCCTACTTTTTCTGCCCTGGGCTCTCTGGCTATTCTTTTAAACTTCTCTGCTGGGGTGCCTTCACCCCTCCAGGCAGCTTTTTCAAACCACATCTAAAACAACCCCACGCCAGTTGAACTTCTCTTGTGTGGTCCCAGGCAACATGCAGCACCCTTTGCCCTTCAAAGCCTTGCTGGTGCCATCGCGTCCCCACCTGCAGCTCCCTGCTCTCTCGGCCCCACACTTCAAGCAGCCCCTGCCTTCTGCACTTCCCACCTCTCAGGAACCTGCCTGTCACCTGTGCCCCACTGTGGAGGGGCTTCCCCAGGCCAATTCAAGGACTCAAGTCCTGGGGGATACATCCCACGCTGAGAAATTCCAGTCATTCACTAGGCTAGAGGTGAAGGGGGGATGCCCCACCGGCCTTCAAGTGGGACTTCCTTGTCCATGCATCTGTCCCAAATCCCTCCTCCAACCTCTATGCTCCCAGTTGATTCCTACAAAGGGTCAAGAGTCATATAACTCTCACATGTGTCAATTCTACACACTGCTCTGGAGTCACTTTGAAGTAGGGGAGGTACTGTCTGTTGTGCCACAGATGAAGTTCACTTTAGCATCCTGGTGTATACACACACACACACACACACACACACACACAACCCATCCTGAGGGCCTGCTGGGGCTTCAAACAAGGTGTTAGGGACACAGAGAGGGACAGCATATGCCCTGCCCTAAAGGAGCTTAGGGTCCAGTTGGAGAGAGAGCAAATAAAGTGAACATAAACACCAAGTGTACTTAGTGCTGTCTGTGCCCAGATAGGGAGATGCTGGGAGCTTCTCGCCTAAGTGGCAGGGAGCTTGGTATGTCCTAGAAAATGTTCAGAACTGCCACTAAGGTCCCCCAACTCCTAGACCAGCGTTCTCCTACTGACTTGGGCTATAGCTCATTTGCTGCTGTTTAGCACCTGCTGTCCCAGTCGTCAGCTAATGACTCATTCACCCAGGGGAGTCAAGTGATTAGGAAGCACAGAAACAGCCTGGTGAGTTTCCAGCCTGGCTCTATCAGGGACATGGGTGATCGTCTGCCCCAAGGTGGTTGGGAGGATGCACGGTGCTGAGAAGGGAGGTGCTGTTTTGTGTGCAAGCTGCGTCCCCCCATGTCCTCGGTAGCATCCGTATCTTGTTCTGATCAAGTGTCAGCTCCTCTAGAATGAGGCTGCCAGGCTCAAAATCACATGCCGTCCTTTCCACCCGGGGACTTGACAGAAGCTCCACTGGGCGACACAATGAGCTCCTTTCAGCCAGTGATGAAAGCTAGCTTCCACATCTGTTCAAGGGCCTCTCAGAAACATTATTTGTGACAACACAGCAGTCTGAAGAGCAGGCTTTATAAACCCGCAGGCTCCGTCTGGGTGCACGCCTGTGCCTGAGAGGTCTGCGGGCCGGGATCTGGCCAGGACACAGCTGGTAGACAAGCTCCCACAAATTTCAGGTAAGACACAGGCTGTCCCCACCATGTCCTGCAAACCTGAACTTGGAGGCAAGCGGCAGCTCTCTGCCCACATGCTGGAGCACAGGCATATGCACAGTTTCTCTCTAAAATTAAAGCTTTTCAGCATTGTTACTGAGATTGAATCATTCTGTACTCCTTATTTCAGGAGGGAAGATAATTCCTTCTGTACATCGGTGTAGTAGGTAGGAGAATCAAAGTGACCCTCCAGAAAGCTCTTTGTTAATGTGGGTCCTGGCCTAGGTCGCATGTCCCCAGGGAGAGCTGCAGAAAGCCACAGGGCGCAGTCCTTTACCCCAGGACTGAAAGCCACGCTCCTGGCCACACCCTATAGTCCTGGGGGTCTCTGCATGAAGAGGTGGTGAGTGCTCAGCTCACCCCCAAAGAGAAGGCGCAGGGTAAGGGGACAAAGTGATGACACTGGGCTTCCTTCTCCACTCTACTCAGGCCCAGAAGGGCAGGGGAAAGAAGACTTCTTGGAATCTATTGATACATTTCAGGGCTGGGTGATGGGTGGGGGAGGGGGAGGGGGAGGGGGAGGGGGAGGAGGCAGTGATTCTGAAGTTTTGCATTAAGTCTGGGCTGTTTGTTTAAAAGATAACTAAAACTGAGTGTTTACTGCATTGCATGCCAGGCTCTGCTCTAAGAGCTTTGCATAAACTAGTGCTTGAAAAATTAATCACAGCCTCTAAGAGAACGGACCCTGAGGTTCCACAGCTGTAGTGCCAGGCTTGGGACAAGAGCTTTGCTGTCGGCCGCCAAACAGGCACAGCAGGTAGAGGAAAGCTGGCCTGCAGCCCAGGAAGGGCACATTGAGCTGGTGCCGCGGGCATCATTCACCTGCAGAAGCCCTGCTCTTGTGGGTGGAGACCTCTCTCGGTCCCCAGCATTGGGCATACTCTGCCACCCCTGGCTTGGGTCTGGAATTTGGTGGAAACAATCCTGCTTGAACAGTAACAAGAGCTTCCCCCAGGGAGCCTGAGGGAGAGAGAGAGAGAGCTACACAGGATATACCTATTAGGTCCTAACACTGGAGGGGTGCCAGCAACCTTGGCCATGCATCTACACTGTTCAATAATACGGACACCATTACCATTTAGTTGCAGAAGTCCAGACACTGTCAGCCCAACCTGGCCTGGGATTCTGAGGTTAGGATGACACATGACTGGGTCAGGGGGTGCAGTGTTCCAGGACCAGTCCAGGACAGGAAGGTCTGATTGTGACAGGAGGAGTTAAGCACTGAGCCTGTTGGGATGTTGAAAGGATGGAACAGGTGTTTGCTATGCATTCAAATGAGTCTCTTTATAATAACTTTGTTCTGAGTTTTGGGAGAAAGAAACAAACAAAACCCCAAACCCTCCCTTACTGAGACTCACAGTGGGAGCTCTGAGAACCTTCGGGCCAGGCTTTGTGATTCTGTTCTTGTTCGGCACCTTTATTTAATCTTCACCTGACAGAATCACCTGTACTACCTGCAACTAGAGAACAAAACCTGCTCCAGAGGGGTGCAGAATCTTCGAGTCCATGGCATGGGCTGCTTGATGGCAGGCACCCCCTGGGCCTCCCTATAACTTTTTGTCCCCTTTTGTAGACTGCTCTGCCTGGTTCTAGGAATTGTATCTCAATCCCTTGTGGCTAAGGGCCAGGGACGACCTTTGGAATGCAAGCCGCAGGAGACAAAGCTTGTCTCTGGTAGCAAATGCTGCCTCAGTTTCCTCTCCCTGCCCCCAGAGCTTGGGTTGGAGGTCAGTGATGGGTAAGACCCCTCACAGTGGGGGGGCAACCTAAGCCAGACTCAATCACCTGGGAGGCCTTCATGGAAGGACTCAGGGGGCTACAACAAAGAACAATGGAGTCTCACCCCCCCCCCCCCCCCCTTTGAGACAGCCGAGTTCCCACGTTCTCTGGGAGAAGTGCTTCCTGGCTCTAACCCCCTTAAGCCTGAATACCTGATGGGGAGAGGTGCAGCTCCTTGCCTTGCTAGGGCGTGTCCTGGGGGAAAATCTGGCATCACAAAGACTTCCTGATAATCCTGTGAAATCTGCTCTGCTAAGAGTGCTTTCATTCATATGTTTAAGGGTTCAAGCAGTAAACCCTAAAACTCTGTTCCTGACAGACTCTGACTCATACCCTCAGATTTCTTTGAAGTGTTATCTATTATTTGATCCTTGCCGCCCTGTATTCCTGTGTATTACAACCCAATAAAAGCCCTTGGAGGGAGTGCAACGCCTTTTTCCCCTGAGAAACCAGCCACTGCTCACGGCCATTTTTCTGGGAAAATGGCTACTTCTCCTCCCCAAGCAGATCACATCATGTCTCAGTCATGATTACTCCCATCCATGGCGGCTGGGGGACTTGGAGGAAAGTTGCCCCCCACAGTCCCCAAGTAATACAGTGGCTGCTTGAGCAGCCTCCCCTACCTAAAAATAAAGTGACAGTAAAATATAAAAAGTTACAGGCAAGGGGAGCTCTGTGTTGTCTGACTAAATACAGAAGGCCTTGCGGAATGAGGTGATCACTTGAAGGGTTGTCCCATCGGTCTGAGGCCCCTAATTTCAGGTTCGACATGTGTAGCTCTACCAACCTGAGCAATGTCAGGTCAGTAGCTTGAGAGTGCAAATCTAATGATGCATGTGGGTCACGGGACCCTGAGCAAGAACCCAAGTCCCCTGACATGGCTGCCTTTGTGGCAGTAAGAGGTTGGAAATCTCAGACTGAGTTCCCATCTGTTTCCCTGCAGGGCTGTGGGCTGCCTGCTCAGGAAGACATTTCCTGAATGAAGAAATAAGCCGTCTTCACCTCTACCTGACAAACGAGGAAATGAGGCGCAGAGCTGGTCTCTGAAAAGTTCCCCAACGGCGCACACAGTGGCGAGTGCCAGAGCCAGGGTGCAAACCTGCTTCCTCTTCCTCCAGCAAGCCCACCTGGGTGCTGAAGGTGATGGGAGACACTGTGTGTGTTTTTAATTAGCAGCACTAATGAGGGGACTTGAAGAGAATTGTTACCCCAGTCTTGAGAGCACAGAGGGTAGTGCTGGTGGCATGAGGGTCACTGGCATGGCACACAGTAGGGCTGTTCAGTAAATGATGAGTCTATGTCAGCCATGAGCACTTGAGCTTGGGCACTGCCCTCCCTGCCAGATATGTGCCACTTGAATGATGGAACTCTATGCCCTGATCTGATGATCAGTGTCCACCTTACCTGGAGGGGTGTTCAGTATGACTCGCTGTGTAAGTATTCCCTGCTTTTCCCAATGCAACTGCAGAGTAAGGCATGATTCTTTTTGGGAAATGAGGAGACCAGGGCTCAGCCCCGGGAAGAAACTGGCTGAAGTTCACATGATAGGAAATGCTGGCCTAAGATCCGAGCCCACTCTGTTTAGCTCTAGGTTTCATTCTCCTTCTCCCTGCTTTCCTTATATTTCCGAAGGGGTCATCGAGATCAGATACTTGTTCCAATAAGTTGGGCAAACAGGAAAGAAGAGAAAGAATCCACAGATTCTGAAGGTTTGGTCCAGGGAGAGGTGGGAGGGATGAAGGGAATGTGCAAGGCATGTTAAGGCTCAACCCTGGGGCCTTTTCAACTTGAACTAGGCACTGTCCTGGCATCTGGTAGGACAGACACGGCCCTGTGGAGTTTAGAATGTTCTCTCCCTCGGCCTCCCCAGCCTCCAGCTCCCTGCTAGCTTCTAGTACTTTCTTGTCAGGTTCAGAAGCCACTTCCTGACAAAGGTGGCCTTTCTGGACTGCCACATTCACACTGCCAGCACCCTTAAAGACGACAGATCCTGTTCCCTCCTGTGGACTGGGGCCTCCAAGAGGAACAAGGCCACCTCTGTCCCAGTCATCTGTGTGTCCAGGCCCAGTACCAGCCTGGCCAATGGACAGGGGAAAAATTACGTACTTGATGGATTTATAAACTGAATTGATGCCTAGACATATAGACATGAGGGTCCTCTCACACTGCTAATGAAAACTGGTGGTTCCTTCCTAACAGATGTAATGATTTCATCATCTATGACCAATGGATAAATTGGTTGCTTCAGTACCAGGAGAAGTAGGAAAGTGCATGGTCTGCAGTCAGTCATGCCTGTGGCGGGACCCTGGCCTGGCTCACGTGCCCAGTATGCTCCCAGGAAGATGACAGTGTCCGGCATCTCACCTACCACTGGGCACTTCTTCATGTCAAATTTTCATGTGTTTCAGAAAAATACTGTACAAACCTTGCCTCTCCAGGTTGCTTTAGCTCATTCTAGAGCTTCATCACAATTGAGTTCATCCATCTACAGGCTTCCTGATCTCCCATTTACTCTCCATCTCACTGAAACTTTCCTAAGAACTGGGTTGCCCCTCACACATCTTTGAAACTGTGCTGTACTCAACACAGGGCTTTGCATGCAGTGGGCACTCAAATACCTGTTTCTTAAATTAATACATTCCCACTGGATATATATCTTGTAACTCAGAAATATTAACAGAGTTGCATGACATTTCATTTTGTAAGTCATTTCAACAATGACATGACACCCTAGCATTTCCAGTGCTAGTAAAATATCCATCCCTTTAGACTTTCCATAAAATTGCCATTTCCATTCATTTAAATGGATGGACTCAAGACTTTGATCTGCTCTTGTGTGGATAATTTCCAAATTCCATCTCATATGTTTGAAGTTCTAAAACCTGCAGAAGGCTCTCGGGAAAGTCATGAGAAATCAAAGAGGGGACGTGTGACATGTTCGGTTTAATTTTCCCTCTGGATTTGGGTCTCTAGTGTATGCTGGTACTAAAGGCATCCTCCTACACTAGGGACCGGCTGGCTGCTTCTGTGATATACCTGTTTGGAACTCCAGTGTCTCATATTGCATCTTCAGAACTTTATGTTACTGGGGAAAAGTTAGGAATAATGAATCAGTTCCATGCTAAGATGCTCAGTGGTGATGCTAGCTCATTCTTCTTGACTGACGTCTATACAGCTCATCAATATCCTCTTGAAAGTAGACTTGAACAGTTAGGTGTTTGAAGTGCCACAGGCATCCCGTGACTGCCTGGAGCACCCGGGCCTCACCCGGCCACCACCCTGTCCTGGCCATCAACCCCACCTGTCTCACCTCATTCTTCAGGCTCCTGGCCAGGAAGTGCTCAGCCACGTGGGCAGGAAGCACGTTCTCCAGCAGCACGCGGTTCAGGTTCTCCATGGTTTCTATCTCCTCCCGCTCTTTATTGAATTTGTTCTTCCATAAGAAGTCTAACCTACAGTAATATTCATTCTGTTACAAGAGGACACAGAGGTAAAGAAACAATAGGCATCTTGTCCTGCCAGAGAGTGGAGGTTTTAAAGAGAAAATAAAAAGAATGAAACAAAACCGAATAAAGAACCCCCAAACAGAATCGTCACCTTCCCTGCAAAACCCCCGGTCCCTGAAAATGCCTCTCACTCAACCTCTGACACAGATTTGCGAAAACAAGTTCAGGAGTGAACCATCCTCAGGAACGGAGAAAACAGTTATGTTGGAGGTTTACCAAAAAAAAAAAAAAAAAAAAAAAAAAAGGACATGAAAGCTTCTTGTTTAGTTATGTTAATAAAAGCTGAATTATTCTTGAAAAGAGGCATAACAGAATATAAATAATGAATAACTGAGAAATGGAAAGCATATTAGTAGAGAGACTGCATTATTTGATTTGCATTTAAAAATAATAGTGTTCATTTGTGGCTGTTTGCCTTTCATATTTAAAAATCAGTTTTCCCCACCACAAATTATATAATTAAGTATTCATTGAAAAATATGCATTTTTGTTTGGTATTTCATTGTACTGAGAGAATGACATTATACTTAGACAAAAGTTCATTTTCCTATCATTTAATTAAGATGGTGCCTGGTAATAAAAACATGTGCAAATGCTTTATAATGTATTAAAACTTAATGTTTTTAGAAAACCAGTTATTAACATTGTAGAAATAGAGAGGCCTGTTTATGTCAGTGGGTCTCTGGTTTTGGCATCGTTTTGTGACAAGTATGATGTAAATAATTTAATATAATGAAACAGGCTTGAGTGGACTCACCTGTAACAGCAGGCCTACTACAGGGGTGTATTTCAGCACGGGCAGTAATTTACGGACAAGTAAATGCAAAGAAGAACTAGATGCAGGGGGCTTGTTGGTTTTATGAGTTGGTTAATCGCACCAGTGACAGTACAAAACATGACGACAACAACACAGACACACACACACAAACAGCCCCTCAGAAACAAGTGACAATTAAAAAAAAATCCACATTCTGATTCCAAAGAGCGATGATCATTCACCTACTAGGTTTGATCAAACTATGTTTGATCCACTAAAAAACTGCTACTCCTCCTGTAGCGCGGCATTTATTTTTGCCTCACATAGACAGACATTTATCAAAACAGACTGCAAGTGGTATTTTTAAGTTTGTTTATAAGAACGTTTTACATTAATGTCAAATTTCCCACATTCGGTGTTTATGTCGACCATGCTGGGCACTTACTAATAATGGCCATTTGCGTGCAGAATAGATTATTTATTTGGGTCTTTTGGGGGATAAACCAGTGATGTGACTGGATTTAAACTAAAACAACAGGGCCATCCACGGTGGTGGCATTGAGAAGACAGGTCTACGCTCAAGGCCAGACAAAAACGGAACGTGCGGTGAGACCACGGAGCCTGTGGCAAGCTCGGTTCCCGCAGGTTTGGAGGGTTTCCGTGAACCATACAAAAGGGCTGCTCGGGTTTTCTGAGCGCTCACTCTTGCATCGCAGGCAAGCAGTTCACAAGTCTCCTAATAAAAGGGGCTGGAGCACTTAGGGACCAGCTACGTTGGACCGAAAGTCACATTTTGCCAACTCTTCGCACCTCCCCTCCCCAGCTGCGCTCTCCTCTGTAGACTCCTTTCCTTGGCGGGCAGGCACATTAGCATTTCAAGTGGGGGACCCCAAAGGAAGACAAATGTTTCCATCCTCAACCAGCTGTCATGGGTTTAACGGTGCCAAGTCCTAATCTCTAGTATCTGTGACTGTGACCTTCACTGGAAATGGTGTTGGCAGATGCTATTAACTCTAGGGTCTCAGGAGGAGGTCATCCTAGATTCAGGGTGGGCTGTGAATCCAGCGACTGGTGTCCTTACACAAGAAGCAAGAGGGAGACGCAGACACGGGATGTGGCCATGAGGAGAGACCCAGCAGAGCACTGGGGGCGGGCCACCGCCTTCTTGACTCTGCAGGTCGCTTCTAATAAATCAGCAGCTCTGCTGTGACCCTCTGTTCCTCACATCGCCACCCATCTCTCAGATTCTGTCTGAGGCTACTCTCAAGTTCTCGGAGGCCCAGATCCTACTCAGAGAGACAGCATTTTGCTCCTCATTCGCCCAGGCAATGGTGGGGGAACGCAGGGATCCGGGAAGAGGCATCCAAGCCCTATGGGGACCCTGCCGCACTCACTGCTGGGTTTCACATTGCAGCACAGCCTCCAGGGAAGTTTTGTACTTTCTCCAGTTCTGAAAACAAGCTGAGAAACTGGAGGGCTTTCCATCTTTCTATTGTACCTGGACAGAAGGAGCGGTCCCTGGACGGGCTGTAGGAAGCATATAATCTGCTTCTGCTTAGATCCTGAACTCTCACAGTGATGTCAGCCTCACTCTCAGGCTACTCGATTGTTATCTGCATGATTCCCTATCTGAAATGAGCCCACCTAGAATGCAGACCCCAATAGCAGTCTGCTGTTTAAACCTGGGAGAAATACAGGGAACCGTCTCTTTTCAAAAAGAGCCCTTGGGCTGTCCAACCTTTCCATCACAAACTGAATTCTGTACAGAGAGCAGCACTGTAGCTCTTGTCCAGGCCCTGTGTTACGCTTTCATGAAGGTTTCCTAGAAATCTACAGCAATATTTATTACACTAATTTGCTCAGAAAGCAAAAATATCACCATTGTTCCCAAAAAGATGGTCATGGGACAGAGCCGTCGTTAGGACAAATGACAACAAAATTAATCACAAAATGGCTGTGCTATGGTTTACAGAATCACTCAGGAAATACAGTTCTGTGGACATGAATATACAAGAAACTTACAAACTTTATTTCAAATATTGGATGTTTGTTTATAATATACTTGTCTTCCTGGGAGAGTGCAGAAACACTATATCTCAGATTTCACAGTTCTTGTTAGCCTGGAAGACTTGGAAAAATCATTCTCTTAATGGTTTTGGATTGAAGGTCAGCCTCTGGGCTCACCTTAATATATCCTTGGTGCCAGGTGTTCAAGGATGGCTGTGACCATGATTACTCCTGTGGGGAGTAATGACCTTCTAGGCTCCAGATTATTGCCACATTAGTGACAAAAGAGGAATGACCCCCTGTGAGACTGGCATCAACACTACTGTGTGAAATTAATGCCCAACCATAATAGTAATGCCTTTAATGACCTTAAACAAATTAGAAAGTAACAGATTAATGGGTAGTCACTGGATTCAACCACATTTATGTCATGAGATAAAATGTTTAGCGTCTCAATAATCAGTAAAAATGTGGATTCTAGGTTCTTAAAATGTAGCAATCTGAGAGACCACTCTAACAAGAGAAAGTTTGGGACAAAACATCCTCTGTATGAAATGGAGGAAAGTCAGGTGACTCACAGAGGGCATGGCCAGACCGCTTCCTCAGGATGATTGTTAGGTAACATTCCCTAGAGCAAGCCCAATTGCTCACATCTAAACTACAGGTAGTTTCCTGACAGAGGACATGCCTTTTCTCTATAAGTGAGAACAGATAGCTAGCTGGTCAGCAGTGAAGAAAACTGGGCAGCAGGAGAAGCACAGGAAACCAAGAGAAAGGAGCAACACAGTGTAATAGGCTCATAGAAATGTGCAGGTTGTCGAAAATGCAAGCCAAAGGAAGCAGGACCAAGCAGGTGCCAGGGACAGCAGCTGGGAAGGGCTGAAGGGGGACAGTGAGCTCAGAGCTCCGCAGCAGGAGAGAGTGTTGAGGACGGCCCTGTGAGCTCCTTGGGGCAGGCTGTCCCAGGCACTCCTGGGGAGATGGGAGACAGAAGATGACAGTGTCCCCAGGCTGCTGGGCTGGCAGGCACAAGGCTGGTCTCTGTCCTGGCTATGAGCAACTTCCTGCTGTTCAACAGTTTAGTGATGTGCATATACTTCAAATGGATTTGCATTGTAGTTCGTTATTTTCAGATGAATCACTGCTTGGTTTCATGTTTATGCATCAAAGAACTCAAAGCAAACTTGGGCTGAGGCAGAGCTGCCAGGCACGAGACGAGCCTAGTCCTTGGGTGAGTGTCCTTGTGTGTAGGCAGAGAAAGAAAAGTGTTTTTAAAAACCCTGCACCCCCACAGGCTCTACTGGGAGACCAGTAGGAAGTGAGGGGGCCAAAGGAAGGAAGAGTAGCTTCATTTGCATCATAAAATAAAATTTGTGAACAAAGAATTATATTTCTAGGAATGATTACAAGCAACAGCAAAGGTTTTCATACCCACTTCAAAGAAAAAGCACGTTCTACATTCTAAAAAGCTGATGAAATCCCAGGCAAGGGAAAGTTTTTCTTTCAAATAGTGTCAGCTATCAAGGGAACATTTTTTTAGGCTTATGAAACCTACACAATGTATTTTGAGATTTAATAGAAAATTAATTCAGTCACATCTTTACCATTCACAGTTTGCCACAAGTGAAAAAAAATGAGATCTTTTTCCTTTTATCTGTGCCTAAGCCCACATATCCTGTGTCGCCCACTTTCTCCTAAGTGATAAGAAGGTTCTGATGTTTCAGCACTTGTTTGCACACCCTCAAAGTGTTATTAATTTGGCACTTGGAGAAGTTATGTAAAAAACCAGACTTCTTACCTGTCTACCCAGAACAAGCAGTGTGATGAAGAATATAAACAGAGACACCGAGCCCATGGTCTTCAGGTCTTTCCAAATGCCTGGTCTATTAAAAAACAGACAGACAAAAACAGTGCAAAATAACATACACACAGGACATGGAATTTGAATTCATGTATCAGACAAGTTCAGAAACTCTAGTGCATGTCTACATTCTATTCCAGACACACACACACACACACACACACACACACACACACACACACACACAGAGTTTAAATTTATCTTCAAACCCAGATTACATTGAAACAAAACAATCTTATTTTAGGAGCTCAATAAAAAAAAGTTCTTCCAAATTGATATAGATTTCTTACTTTATAAGCTCTAACAAATATAAGAGGAAGGAATATGAATCATATTTTTTATAGTTTGGGATCAATGTGCATAATTTAATATGTAACACCTTCAAATTTTCAGTTATTATTCTCAAGAAACAATATGCTAGAAATTAATAATCATGTGAGGTATAAAAATGAAGTAGGGAACTTCATATCTACAAGCTACTCCAACCTATGAATAATATATTCTCATATAACTTTCTCAAAGGCACCCACTCTTATTCCCTCCTTCATATGAGTTTGTATCACGAAAGCATCACAAAGACCGGAGCCCCTGATTCACTGGCCCACTCCCCCAGGTCCAGGTAGATGTCAGTCAGTTATTCCTGCCCACGTTCTCACCATGCTGGCTGGACCCTCTGTCCTGGCCACTACATTCCAGGCAGTGACCATCCACACATCCAAGTTGGGATGGCTGGTGGTCAGTTTTATCTGTCAACTTGAGTGGGCCACACGGTGCCCAGCTATTTACTCAAGTACTACTCTGGGTGTTTCTGTGAGAATATTTTTTGGTTAAGTTCAACATTTCAGTTGGCAGACTGAGTAAAGCGATTGCCCTCCATAATATGGGTGGGCTGCATCCAATCAGCCGAAGGCTTAAAACTTAGAAAAGGCTGGCCTTCCTCTGAGTAAGAAAGAATGCTCTCTCTTGCTTGACCACCTTTGAACTGGAACATCAAAATCTCCTGGCTGTGCCTCAGCTCCTGGTCTTCAGCCTCAAACCAGGACACTGGATTGGCAGATTTGGGACTTGCCAACCCCCATAATCACATGAGCCAATCCCTTGTGATAATCATATCTGCATCTCCTATTGTTTTTTTTTTTCCTGAACTCCATGACACCATACAGGATGCAAGGAGAAATCTACGGCCACCTCCAGGAGGGTCTCGAGTAAGCTGACAGATAAAGATTTCCCACATATTTCTGTGAGACCTGAAAAACAGGTGATTTTGTATGGAGACTGTGTCACATACACATCATCATAAATTGTATTGAATTAAGTATAAGTATCATGTAATCACTTTCTGCCTGTGAGTTGAAGTTGCTTTGAGATTTTCCTGTTTCTTCCTTGGGAGGTTCAAGTGCTGATGAGAGAGAGGAATTGACCCACAGTGCTAAAGAGCTCGGTGGGCTTTGAAGGAAGATAATGCAGGTGGGAATCAGGGCCCACCCTCTCTAGTGGGCTGTGGGACCTGGGATTAACCCCTCAAAAGCCCACTTTCCTCATCAGCCAAAGAAGGTGCCGATACCTACTTGACGGGCTGTTTCCATCACTAAATCAAATACTATTTATACACCCAGCACAGAGCCTGGCCCACAGGAAGCCCTTTATAAATGGCGCTTGTGACTTTGGTATTAGCTACAGAGTAATGAGGGAGGGAAATGGGGCTGGGAAGGCAGAGGTAAAGATATGAAGATGCTGATTGGTGAATATCATTAACAGAACGAAAGGTCCAAGTGCAAAGGAAAAGTGGATTTCTGCAGAAATGAGGACACCATTGCCCAGCCCTGATAGGTCAAGGACTTAGGACCTCAAAGAACTCTCCAGAAATTGGCTGTGTTTACATTCAGGGCCCTTTCCTCCCTTCCGAGCTGGCTGTGGCTGGAAGAATCTGAGCTCATCAGCTGTAAGGAGGTCTCTAGTTTCTCTCTGAGAATGAAGCAAGCTGGAAAGTGCCATTTTCCTGTCTCACTAGTATTGATTTTAAGAAATGAAGTTCCTTTCTGAGCCCATGGCAGCTGTGTTGGAGCACAGTTGAAGTGATTCAGGAGAGCAGTTTTTTGTAAACAATGCTGACTTCAATGAATGTTCAACTCATTTTTTCTGTATCGACTATACTGACATGATCCTGACCTGTTGGTATAAGTGGCACAGCACAGCCAACATCCTAAGGAGCTGGCACAGGCCGAACTTTTACCTTTCGTGTTGGGCCATGAATGTCCTATTACTTTACAATTCTGGGGGTCTGAGAAAGCAGCTACGTCACCCCCTCTTCCACCTACCACCCCTGTAAGCCCCCAACTAAAAGTGAAATGTTTACTTCCTGATCAGGATCTTGCAGTAGCATCTTCAGTGCAACCAACAGCAACTCAGGTCCCCTTGGCTTTCCCAGGAAAGGGACCGGATGGCCCACACATGCAGAGTCAGCTCAGGTCCCTCTCGCTGATGGAGAGTGGAAGGGAGAACCCCCTTGATGCAGTTCACGGCCTGCCTGGGTTTGCAGTGAGTCATGCAGAATGTGTATGGAAGCAACCTCTGGGAATGAGCCTGTTCCAGAACTCCTCACATTAGTGCATTTAAGCACTTGTTTAGGGCAGAAGTGTCCTGCTCTGCCCATCTCTCACATCTTGAGTCTTAGCGGGGAATAATGGTGGCTAGAAGTGGGGACTTGGAGGAAGTAAGACAAAGGAGGGCTCTCACGCTGGACTGGGCAGTGGGTCTGTACTGGGAAAGTACAGACCCAAATGAACCTCAGACATAAGAAGGCACCACCCAGCCCATAGAACAGAATCACGTACCAACCAACACATGAGTACCTTTTTCACTTCTGAAATTCTCTGCACTAGGAAGGACTGAATCTTGCTTTCATGGGTTTCATTTAGATGTCTTTAAAGCTCCTTTGACTCATCTAGCCAAAAAGAGTTGCCTGCTCCTCCCGGGGCCCTTCTCTCCCAGGGGGGCCTCTCCTGGATGCACGCTGCTGTCAAGGCTTCTGCAGTTTGAATGATGGGTTTTTCCATCTACAGATCCATTCCCGAGACACACCTTGTTTTGTGTGTGTATGTGGGAGAGGTGGCGGGAGAAGGGAACGTGTAGTATGGAGGCAGCATTGGAGCGGATGAAATAAAAGTGCAGGATGTCTTCCTGGCAGAGTCTGGTCAGCTGTGCGGATCATTGTATCAGCTTCCCAGGGCTGCCAAACAAGGCGTCACGCACCGGGTGGCGTAAAACAACAGGAATTTATTCTCTCACCACCTGGAGGCCACAAGCCTGAAACCACGGTGTCAGCAGGGAGATGCTCCCCCTGAAACTGGCAGGAAAATCCTTCCTTGTCTCGTCCTTGCGCCTGGTGGTTGGCTGCCAATCCCTGGCACTCCTTGACTCACTCCGGTCTTCATCATCACACGACGTCTTCCCAGTGAGTCTCTGTCTTCACGTAGCTTTCTTCTAATTGGGACGCCTTATCTCAACTGATTGCATCTGTAATAACCTTGCTTCCAAATACAGTCATGTTCTGAGGTATGGGGGTTAGGACTTCAACACGTCTTCTTTTGGGAGACCCAGTTCGACCCATAAAAATAGTGTTAGCCATTTATATAAAAAATGACGGCTAGTTAGGTGTGAGGGCTCTCATTCTCTCTCTCTCTTCCTCTTCTTTAAGTTTTCAGAACAAAATCCACTTTGGAATTCCATGTGTGAGCATTGCACTGTCTCTGAGTTATACAGACAGAGCTGATATAAAGGAGAAAGCCCCTAACTGTGAGATTCTTGGTGACACTTCCAGCCAAAATATAACCAGGTGTGTTTTCTTTAACACCTGAAATTGGACTCTGGAGATGTAGGTATCCAAATGTGCCTGTAGCCACCCACTAATTTACAGATGGCCCTCACCCCGACATTGTTAATGGGGCATTCATTCTGGCCTTCAAGTTTTGAGAGTCCAAAAGAACAGAGATATCTAACAAACTGGGTGACAGATAACAAGGGATTACTTGGTGAACCAGTTTCTAACCTGCAGGCGAACAGTTCTGGTGAGGGGAGAATGACATTTTCCTTGTCTCAGGAGATATGGACACAAATATAATCTTTAAAAATTTTTGTCTTTTCCTAGGTAAAATGAGCCTTTATTTTTAAAGAAAAAAGTACCTCAAGAAATCAAGTTAGATGTTGATTTGGTAAGAGTAGACAAACTGAGGTAAAAGTGTGATATATATATTTATACACCTCACACATTCTTTATCCATGCACACATGACAGAAACTCTGGTGGTTTCCGTATCATGGCTATTGTGAACAGAGCTGCAACGAATGTGGGGGGGGGCAGATATCTCTTTGCGATCCCGATGCCAATTTCTATAGAGGTATACCAGTAGAGGAATTACTGGTATACCTGGGTCATGTGGTAGTTCTGTGTTTAATTTGTTTGAGGGACTTCCATGTTGTTTTTCCAGTGGCTAAAGCAACTCATGCCCTCCTCAACAGCACACGATTCCCTTTTATCCACACCTTGTCAAACTCGTTTATCTCTTATCTTTTTGATAATAGCCATTCTAACCCGAGTGAGGTGGTATCTCACTGTGGTTTTGATCTGCATCTCCCCAATCAGTGACGATGAGCATCTTTTCACTCACAGGCTGACCATTTTTTTGTCTTCTTTGAAAAAATGCTCCACACTTCGAGCTCCCTCTAGTGGCAGAATTCTTAAGCTTGCTCGCCTCCTCTCCTTCCTAACAATCCAGCACACCAAGTGCTGACAGCCTCCCTTTCGTTTTTCCAAACAAAACCTGTTAATGTTCCAGTCCCTGTGTTTGGGTCTGTTTTCCGAGCGTGCTCACTAGCTGTCTGCCAAAGCTCGCTCTCTCCACAGCCCCTGGGAGTGCACCCAGGGGCTGGGCACAGAGCAGGGGTGGGGGGGTCCATGGCATCCTATCTTGGCTCCTCCCTCCTCTTCCTGATCCCCAGTCACGAAGCTCCTGATTCATATACTCTGGATGGGTCCAGAGACATGGGCCTCTTTGGTAGAGTCCTGCACAGCTGGGGACACTGTGCTGGCTGGCACGCTCTTGTTCCCCAGGAGAAACCATGGGTGAGGAGATCTCTCTTGACCCTAAGCTGTGCCTTCACAAGGGAGGAGTGATGTGGGTAGAGTCAAACTGTCCCTATGACCTGTTATAATGCATTCAAACTTGCACTTTTTCTCTCTAGAGTGTGTTGAAATTTTCCTCTAAAAATCTCCCCCCAGATTTCTTGGCACAGGGGCTGGACCCCCACAGCTCCCACTAAGGTGTTTTGTCTGTGGACAGACTTGAAATTATTATATTGAGGTGGGGGAACGAGAATGAGAGACTGCCTATTCTTCCACGAAGCTGTGCTTTCTCCTGTGCTTCTGAATCTCCACAGCTCTTCGGAGTCTCCCCAGTCCTGGAGTCTTCCCAACTCTGAGCCGCCCACTGCAGCTCCCGGCCAGCACCCTCACTACTTTGCTAGGTGTGCTGTGTGCACTTAACCAAGATTCCCTGCCAGCCTCCTTCTGGTTTCTCGTGAACACGATTTTCTGAGAGGACATTTTTGTGACCTTCTTGACAACAGAGGCTATACTTTATCCAGCTCTGTGTGCCCAGACTCCGGCAATCAGGCCAGGCATGTGAAGAATGTTCGCTGCAAGTGCGTTGGAGAAGCACATGGATGAGCGGGCAAATCACCATGCTGGTCTGAAACCTCATGGGTGGAATTTCCAGATACTCTTTTCTCCCCCTGGCTAGACACAGACTCACTAAATTCTATGCAATCTTCTAGAAAAGGTGGTCCGGTGTCATCCGAAGACAGATGGCTCAAAGCCTCATGCCTTTTCAGAGTGGTTTTCATAAATGCCAAACAGCGTATTCTGGGGCTGCAAACAGACTAACACAATAAAAGACATGCATAGCTTTCGCATTACAGATCAGAGGGTGGGCGATAAGAAGTTCGTATTCCACCCAGTCTGTGGTCACAGGCTCCCGGAATTCTTCCTCCTTCCTCCCTTCGTTCTAAAACCAAACAAAGCAAAACAAAACAGCCTAAAATTTCAGTTTCTTCCAGAAGGTGGGTCCAAATCACAGGACATTTTCTTTTTTAGGTTAGATAACAAAATAGCTCACTAATGGTTGCTTTTTATAGAAGAAAAGAAAGCTGTAGTAGGCCTTGGATGACTTGCTTTTTTGGTTCAATTAGGCATCTCGAATTACCTGCCTCCAGCCCTGCTGCCAGTGCGTGTCAGCCACAGAGAAACGCGAGTGTTCCTCATTTTCCAGAGTAGGCGCGGGGTGGGGGGGATTCAGAAGGGCGAGACAAACTGAGACATAAAATTCAAAAATAATATCTTTTATTAGCTTGGGCATGTTATTTGAATGCAAATTTGAAGTACATTTTTAAATTAAAAGAGGAGGCGACAAGGATATTTTAGGTGCTCTGGAATACGCCAGACTGTCCACTCCAGAGGAGGGTCTACACTGCTCCCCTGCCTTCTCCCCAGTAAAGAATTCTGCGGTTCTTCCCCAGGACTTTCAGCGAGCGTATCATCAATCCATCCTAAGTGAGAGCGTTGTCAAAATATGTCACAGTACCTTGAGTTCTAGCCACTGCGTTTTCCACGAGACACTGGAAAAAACAGCGAAAGCCAGGACACTTCTAACGTCCAAGGTGGTTAACTCATAGCTCTCCATGGTATGTGTTCACTTGAGCGTCTCTGTCACTGCCCTTTCTGCCACGCTGCTGCTGACCCCGAAGTTGAAATTGTGTAGACGTTTCTACCAGCAAACAATCCAGAGCTTCTGAATGATGCTGGGCACAGGGATGACTGCTGTCCACAAAGTATGCATTTTATGAGGCTTAAGTGCTTAAACAGAGCTGGTTAATACCGGACTCCTGCTGATCCCCTCTGTGCAAGCTCTCCATTCCCGACATCTCTTTAAAATTAAAGGCACATTCTGGGTCTCCATGAAGGGATAAAACTCATCCCTTGAGACTTTTCAGTTCTGCAAGAAAAAAGCTGCCAGGAAAAATCGGACAATGTCTTGCAGACTCTGTAACAAGCATTTATCTTTGAAACAAAAACAGCTTCCAGCAGTATCACTGGTCATCAATATCACCATCACCATGGAGGACACTCAGTGTCCTCAAAGGCACTGCCACAGGCTTCTGGAGACAGTGTCATGGACAGGAAACGGGACCCTCATTGACTGATACGCAAAATGTCTCATCCTCGCAGGCAAGATGGAAGGTTGTTGGAAATGCCAAAGAATCACAAGACATCTTGTTCAAGGACTTCTGAATCCCAGAAACTTCTGTCCTTCCGTCACCACAAGGTAACTTAGCAGGGTCACAAAATGGCAGGTAAGGTTACGTGTGAGGACGTTGTTGGCCTCCATTCCAACAGAGTTATTTTTGACATTTTTATATGACTTATAATCAGTAACTGAAATGTAAGCCAAAACTGTTAAAACATCTTTTAGAGCTCTGTATTCCTTTGCAAAGAAAAAAATGATGGTGATACTATTTCTCTGTCATGTCATTAAAATTACTGTTAAAATGACTACATTCAACTCGACTATGTCAGAGTTGAGACTAATTTTTGTCATGATTATTTCATATTTGCATCTGAGTTATTGCATTTTATTTATGTGTTTATTTACTTATTTATTTTAGCCCCTTTTCCCACCTTCCCACACCCTCCTTTTTGGTAACCATCATTTTGTTCCCTATATCTATGGGTCTGTTTCTACTTGGTTTTGCTTATTCATTTATTTTTTTTTACATACTACATGTGAGTGAAATATGGTATTTGTCTTTCTCTGTCTGACTTATTTCACTTAGAGTAATGTGCTTTAGGTCTCTTTGTATTATCACGAATGGCAAGACTTCAAATTTTTAATGACACCTGTCTCAAAGTAGTCTTTTTTTTCCTCTTGAAAAGTTGGCTTTCCACATTCATGCATCTGTAAGAATGTGTTTGATGTCATTTGCTGAATTACTCATTGATGTAAAGTTTTTTAGTGTACACTTCTCCTGTTTTCTCTCCTAACCCTGTTGGCAAAAGATGCCCTTTGGCTTGTACCATCTTGTTGGCCCGTCCATTATCAATGTCCAATTTGGTCCGCAAAAGGCCCCCGATACATGGTCAGGGTGAACTCACAGTGCGACACTGCCCAAACTATGTATTCTGAAGTGGCCGATCACTGCCTTAAAAACAGAGATGTGCTCTCCAAACTTTCTCTTGCCACTTAAAGATATTAACAAAACCAACCCTGAAAAGACACGTCTTCAAGGAGCCCCTTTCTTCAGGGGAGCAGATGAGGTGAACATTTCATTACATTTGGTATTTAGGTTCTTCTTATGATTCAGGAGCACAGCCAGCTTTTAATTCATTCATAACCTAGATGTTTACTGAGCCCCCACTTACACAATGCCAGGCACAGTTTAGGCCATGTGGACACCATTCATTCAGACCTGCTCGTTTCTTGATTCAGGAGTGTCTATTAAAGCTCTCAGTGTGTGTACCACAGAGAAGGGGGAGGCAGACTTCGGAAGCAACAGATTTGTCCACAGGGGGTACTCTCTATCTTTCTGGGGTGGAAGGGTTTCTCAGTCCACAGGCACACCCTGGGGTGAAAGCCAGAAGCCCGTGGTAGGTCTCCTGGGAATGGGCAATACTGATGAGGGGCCAGTCCAGAGGTCAGAATGGGCATCAGTATTAATCAGCAAGGACACTGATGTCACACAGGCAAGTGTGTGTCTCAGAAAGAAGACCAGGGCAAGGACCAGGACACCAGGAATAAAAGCAGGGGGCAAAGATGCAGTGACCAGGAATGGGCCAGAAAAGGAAAATGACCAACCATGTGACTTCAATAACACAGACGCCATCGATCAGAAAAGGAGGTGCTGCCTAGCACTCCTTAAGCCAGGTCCCTCCTGGAAGGGCACCTCTGGCTTGGGGCTCAGGGGTGTCTCCTCTCAAGGCACCATCTCAGATCTGTGTGGTTTTTTTTTAGAGGATCGGAGTCCTAGTTTCATACCTGAAAGAGTTGTGTCAGCATAAACAAACCAGATAAAGGAGAGAAAATCTCTATCAGCTGCGTGATGAGGGAATCTCTTGAATCTCAGCAGAGAGATAAAACATTGAAATGGACGGGTTTTGGCTCTGGCGGGAGTTGCAGGTTCTATCAAACACACATGGAGGCTGAGAGATGGGAATTGAATTCTAACTTCCCCTCCTAAGACTGTGTCCTATGGGGTTAGTTTTAAGCTGATGTTAGAACAAATCTGATATTGTGTCAGTCATATTTCATCTTTTGGTGGAGGAATGCTCTGGGAGTATTGTGGCAGTTCATGCAGGAATCAGGTCTGGGAGTGCCAGAACCTGAAGGTCAAGGTCAGGAACAAGGAGATAGGTGCACCCCTCCAGTAGAGGTTACTGGTCTACTGTCAGAAGTGCAGGCAGGCTCCTGGGGCTTCTAACGTCAGCCCACAACACCCCCAACCCCAAGCCAGCTTTAAGACTGTTATAAAGACAAAACTAAGAGAACAAACAGAAAAGAGCTTCAATGAAACCAAAGGGCTCTGAAAGTAAAAATGCCTTTTTGTCAACCAAATCACTGTTCTATGCTGCAGGTGGCATCTCTCTCAGGTCCCCAGAAGTAAATCTCTCCCGTCAGAAACTTGCTAATCTAATTTCTTCTTTTGAAACGGGTGTGTATCACATTCAGGGGCTTTAAATTTAATAAAGGGGAATTTTGTAGCATTGATAGCTGTGCATGCAAATCAGTAATGCTGCATTTACTTAGGGATTCGGTACAGGCTTTCTGGATACAGTACAGAAATATTAAAGCATGTTCGGTGGGCGACTTTGAGAATTTATTGGAAAATTAACTTCTGATTTCATTCTCATCTTGGCTAAGGAATCATAAAACTTCCTTAATAAAATTATATATTTTTGCAACTCCACTACCCTAGGCTTGATTGCAGATTATTAGAATTTCATGGTGTGGAGGACGATGAAAATTAAATTAGGTGAAGAGAATGCCTTGCAGTTGTGTTTCTACAAGTATTCTTATTGGTAAGAAACATTTACACAGTGTTCTTGGCACAGGACCTCCAAAGGGGAGGTGCATGGCCAGGCAGAACACATACCTTCTTCCTGAAGCAACAATCTATGCAAATGTTTGTGGCATTTATTTTATATTAACAGAAATATAGAAATACTATGGAGCATTATGCGACATGCTTATAGAAGAAATGTGAAGACTGGTGGGTCCAGAAATAAACCTAACACTTGATATAAAACATTGTTTTGCCATTCAAATGTGAGATGGAGGATAATGATCAACACATTTTTTCAAGCAGGGAATAAATATGCCTTATAAGCCCACGGAAGCAATTCGATCACGGGAAACCTTGTACAAACTCGACTGAGAGGCCCTGGCAGGACTGTCCTCTCAGCTTCCAGTCCTAACACTGGGGGAGTAAACATGGCCATACCTTTTTCCTGGGGACTCAGTTTCTTCACAGAACAGAAAATTGTCACAGTGATAGTAGTGCTCTTTCCTTATGAGGGGATTTTAGGACCCTTCCCATGAGAAATGTAGCACTATGGCTTGTGAATATGTCCATAGAGTTTCCAGTATTTTTATGTATATTGATATGGTTGTTCTGGACTTGAGTGTGGGGGGGCACATTCACCTCGCAAGGTATATTTGGCAATGTCCATGGCAATTTTTGGTGTCATGGTTTTGGAGGAGGTATTATGTCTGGCATCTAGCAGGTAGAGCCCAGGGATGCACCTAAATATCCTCTGATGCACAGGAGAGCCCCCTCACCAGAAAATTATTCAGCCACCGCCAACAGAAGAGCATTGCTAGTCAGAAAAATATCAGTAAGGCTAAGGAGAGAAGCCCTGCATTATTCTTATCAACACAGTACAGATTATAACAAAACTGTCTCTCTAAATCACTTCATATCTTTTAAGTATTTATGATAATACATATTCTGTGTAATCTATATGCCAAGGTTGCAGGTTTTATTTCTGGTCAGGGCACATACAAGAATCAACTCATAAATGCATAAATAAGTAGAACAACAAATCAATGCTTCTCTATCCTCCTTCCTTTCTCTCTCTCTAAAATCAATACATAAAAATTTTTTAAAAACCCATATCAATCTGCTGAACAATCTTCAAAGAAACTCTCACACTCTCAATTAAAATGCTGTGATTACTTTGCATTTACTCAGCACACTCACTCTGTTGACACCCGATGGAAGAACTGCAGCAAGGAGAAGGAGGAGGAAGCAGGTTACCTCTCAAGCAAGACGTGGCTGTAGTCATCCAGGACATGGGCGTGTGTGTGCAGGAAGATGATGTTGTAGCCCACCAGCGCTGCCATCATGATCAACATTTTCAGCTCGTAATTCACCCGCAGGAAAACCGAGCAGGATATCAGCCCCAGGATGCAGCTGTATATAAAGTACTGGGACAGGAGAATATGTCAGATCAAGACTTAGAGTCTCTTCTGTGAAGCGCTGAAAAAAGAATTAAGATTGAGGACCACCACCCAGCTCACTGGTCAACTCACAAACTTGCTGTGAAAGCAAATGCCTTGGTCTCCTCTTTACAGCAGTGCTAAATGCTGACCCAGCTTCACATCTTTAATAAAAATCATCGTGCATACTTCCAAATGGAAATAATTCTAATAAAATCAATATTGAAGACATGTCATTATAAGCTAAGGCCATTTGCTTCTTAAAAATGAAAATACATTTACGTAGTTAAAAGTTATAATAGGTAGACTCTTTTTTGCCTTTTCAATTCTTTAATTCATTAAGAGGACACAAATCATTACAGATAGTTCTATTAAAAATAAGAGAGTGCAGGCATTTCATTAAGAGAGGCAGGGTGGCTCAGAGGGACTATCCAAAACAGAAAGGATTTTAAAAACTAAAATCTTTGACCAGGGTGAGTCACAAAGGCTCTGAAAGTGGACAGGCACTGGAAGAATGGGAATAACCAAGTGTGAGGGAGAAGCAGGCACTGCCCTGGGTTCAGTCCATAGGAAGCAGGGTGGACCAGCCTGTATTAGCACTGTCTTCACTACTGACCACCGTGGACACCATCGAGTCAGGACCCCTCTGTGGTCCATCCTTCTTCACTCATTAGCTGACTTACATTAGGCCAGTGACCTAGCTCGCCTGTGTCACAGTGTCTTTATCTGTAAACTGGGGGTGACCATGCAGGCCAGTAGAACAAGTAAGGCCTGGAGCCCAGAGCCCCAGAAACAGCCATCATTCTCACAAAGCCTTCTGCGGCTAATATGATGGTTTTACAGACAGGGAGTTGTGCTATTATATTAGCATCCCTGGAACAGAAGCAAAGCTAAAAATTTTTAATAATTTTAATAAAACAGAGACCTGACTGATGTCTGATAAACCCTGCTTTTGAAAATAGCCCACTTTATAAGCTGCTCCATTTCAGTTTCATTGCACGAACCAAACCACGTACAGACTGCTTATTCTTGTCACTCTGGCTCTCACGTTCATTTCCCCAGCTAAGGTCATCTACAGGCAGCGATCTGGAAGGCCACTCATATTAGCTCATCAGTCCTGCTCCCAGGGAAGAAGGGGAAGCTGAGAAACGATTCACAGCCGCCATCCAACATGTTTCCTTCTCTACACAGAGTCTGCCGTTAGGGCTATAAATTGGGCTCTTTGTAAGGTTTGGCTTTAAAAAGGATTCTACTGCTAAGATTGTGTTGAAAACAATTATTAAAGTGACAGTTATTGATCAGTTCAGCCTAATCAAATGAAAAGCAGAATGAGGAACCACTTACATGAACCTGCGTATCAATGTGCACTTGTGTATTTTTTTTGTGGGGCAGGGAGGGGGCAGATAGGATTGTAAAGGTTTTTCTGTGATGCTCCTAGTTTGAAATATGTGACAGCCAATACCTATACAAACCTGCCTATGGTTTCACATGTTAAAATTCATTCTTCGTCTTTTAAAAAGCTTTCAGAGTTCAGGAATAGCTATGAAAATACGTATGTTAATGGAAAGTAGGCTTTCAGTCCATTTTCTATTCAAAACGCCTTTCTAGAACTTGAAGGCCGTGCACACAGAGGCACTCTGAGAATTAATTAAAGTCAGACTGGGACCCTGAAGACAGGGAGGGAGGGATGTGTGAATGCAGGAGGATAACTCTGGAAGGCCGGGTGGGAGGAGGCCTGAAGATCAGCTGTTACTGCTGCAGAAGAAAGCCCGCAGGGAGCCAGCTGGCTGGCTGCAGGACCCCGAGCTGACTTCTATGAGGGTATAATTCTTAGTAACTTTATTTGCACAGAGTTTGCATACAGTTACTATATCTATTAGTCAATAGTTGTATTATTATGTATTAATATTTAAATTACTAATCATTAATATTTTAATTACTAAAATATGACTTATTAATACTAGCTAATGCTTTACCTCCCCTTTGCCTTTTACTACCCCTACCTCCTTCCCTCTGGCAACCATCATACTGTTGTCTCTACCTATGAGTTTTTGTTTATTAAATAAACTCATAAATACTAGTTACTATTAAGTTATCTAAGTGAATATTAGTTAATATGGTTATAAGCATTTTTATATAGTTAATCAGTGAAATTAACTTGCATTTCAATACCAAGGAGACAGCCACTGGCACCTGGGGTTAATTTATTGAAGTCTCTTTTGGCCTTGGTTTCCTCACCTAGAAAACGGAAGTTCCAATAATATCTGTCTCACAGGGTCTTTTCTGATGAAATTCTATGCATGCCTTATAAAATGCAGAGTGCCTACATGGCAAAGATTCTTTATGACTGATTTTAAAATTTAACATCAATCTGGGTATTTTAAATTTACTTTTTTTCCTGCTACACAAATTGCATATCTGATGTTAAAAAATAGAAAACATACAAAGCAAACATATAATAATAAGGATCTTCTTTTATTCCCCAAATCTAACATAAGCCTATTCATTATTCTGTCTATATTTTTCCAGCCCCCTTTTTTTTGTTATTTATTATTGGTATTGGTACTATTATTTTAAAAAGCTGAGATTAAACTGTTTTGGTTGTTTTTAAATGATACTTTTGACCTAATAACTTACCATAAATATATATTTCTATATAATTAAAATTTCCTACATCTTTTGCAATGGCTGGATGTAACTAAATAATAGAATTTATTTTAAAAACTTTAACTTTTAGATGGCTTGTTCTCCTTTACTTTCTCCTTTATTGTTGACACATACACACTGATTTCCAAAGTCAGTGCAGCAGGATAGAAAGCATGTCTGTGACTACAGTGTTTGGCAAATATTATCAATCACCACTAAGAAGCTGTGCCACTCTGGGCCTCCCACAGCAGTGAGGCGATGCTCCCCACTCCCTGGTTAGTATGACAGAAGCCGGGGTTGGAGAGGAATGAGGCGTACTCTGTGCTCATCTGCAAGATGGCTTTCCTAATGCTCCTCAAAATATATTAAGGGGGAAGCTGCGGCGTTACGAGCTCCTTTGGGACTCGTAAACTTGCGAGTTAATAAAGCAGTTTCTGTACAGACTGTAGGTGAGCACGTGGGGTTTCCTTGGCCAAGCTCATCATAATCCTCTTCCTGAGGACTTATTATTAGAATAGTGTGGCCTGTTGACTAAGTGTGATCTCGATTTTAAAGAGACTATTGTGGGTTTTTTTTTTCAGGATCTTTTAAGGTTGAGTAAATGCTACCCTTTTCCATCTTGGGATTCTAATGACTTGCTTCCTTTGAGAATAAGATGATATATAGATTTACCTAAATGAAATTCAGAATGATCACCTTACTGCCTTTAGTGGTGCCAAGTATGGTGAGTTGTTCTACCCAGAAATACTGGATGGAGAAAGCTAATGGAAAAAATGCTTTGCCAGCTATGCTTTTCTTTCCTATGAAAATGCACCTTTAAATTGTTAGCATTAAAGTGCCCTGTGAATGTCACACGAGGACAGCTTTGGAGGCATTCTCGCTCCACTGTCCTGTGGACAAGGTCTGCTAATGTCATCCATTCAAGGAGGAGCCGGATCACACAGTTGAAATCTTTCCCCAAAGGGGGCAACTCCACATCACACACAGTGAGATCAAAGCCAATAAATCATTATGAGACCTGTCTTTCACCATTCACGTAAGGAACATAGAAAAGGTGGTGTCTGATCCTCAATGAAGTTTGATGCCTAAAATGAAGGCCAGCACCCCTTGGATAAGGGACAAAGTTTATGCCACCCTCACTTCACAAGCCCACAAGGACATTCCTGTGGACCCTGGCCAGCTCGCCTCTGCAAAAGCCCTGGCCTCATAAGAACGTCCGACCTCCCTACTTTCCATAAACAGAGCTGTGACCTTCCCAGCAAACTGAAATGGCAAAACTGGACCAAAGTATCAACAGAACAAACCAGCAAAAGAGGAACGAGAAAAAGAAATCTCTTTTATCACCATTGTTAACAGAGTTTAAGAAAACTGGTTAGACATTTTAAAAATACGCATTAATTACCGAATTCAGTCCCCAAGTATTCATTTCACACCCTCAAAAAAGGCAGAAACTAAATGTTAATAAATATGCTACTTTTAGATGATTATTCATAAAATGAAAAGGAGGGTATTAAATACATATTTTTTGCACAAACAATTCATGGAAGAAAAAGTCATGAAGCAGTAAATAACGAACTTACCTTTTTACTTAGAACACTGATGTGTTAGTCAGTTTTAAAATTTCAATCTAGGCCCTTTTGGATGCTGGTTAAAATCAGTCAGTCAGGGTTATTTGAGGATATGATCACTGGACAGTGTTGTAGCAAATGGAGATGTGGCCCTGTTATCACAGTATCAGGGAACCAACACTCACTCACTGGAACAATTTGCAAAATTTACAAGCAAGGAACTCAGAAATTCAGTGACATGTCATCAAGTGTCAAATGCTGGAATGCATGCCATAACATGTAGCAGCAAAGGGAACACAGCACGAGTCGCCTGTGAGACACTGGGACTTTGCACATGCGCCTAACAGATGCCAGTGGGCGGGGCTTCTCTCAGGAAAGGCTGCAGTTTTTGAGTGGTCAGGGCCTGCTCGGGATTTGACACCAAAGAAAAGTGAAGTCTAGGACAGGTGTGAAAGTGGAGGCCACAGCATTAAGTAAGTGGAAAACAATAAAAGTCATGATAACGAATGAGATGCTCTTACCGGAAGGAAAAACAAGTTTTGCTCACGCAGAATCGCCGCCTGATTATTTGAGGCAGAATGACTTGTATTGGATGTATTGGTAGATGGATGGATTGTCTTCTCTGAGTCACTCAGGAAAAACTGCAAAGAAAACGTTTGTGTTTCAGTGCATTAGGACAAAGGAGAACAAAGGGTTAGCAGGTGGCACTGAGTTTATTAGTGCCTGTGTTCCTTCCGCACAGTGAGCAGGACTATGTGGGTGACCCAGCGCCTAGGCCTCAGGTGCCCATAGCTTCTTCTGCTTTTGAAACTCGGGGAACTTCTACTGAATAAGTAAATGACTGTTCATGGCTGGGCTATACACTTCAGAGTGAGTTACAGAACTGCAGGACTGATGTTAAAGAACACACAATCCCCTCTATTAAATATTAACTTAAAAATGTACAAAGCCCCAGGCAGAGGGCTGGTTTAGAATCACATCTGAGGTTGCTGTCACCACACACACAGACACTCAACACTCTGCCCTGAAATCAGAGCCTTCAGAATGTGTTTGCAGTATCTTCACCATCTTGGTTCAAACATTAAATGAGTCAATGGAGTTTTATGAGTTTTTGATTTCAAGAAAAAAAAATTTTATGGTAAAAATGCAATAACTGGTATCAACATCTTATCTATTATTTGTGAGAGCTTGGCAGCTAAGGACCACCGGGGATTAAAATTCAAAGGATGATACTCTAAGCACTGTTGGGAAAAGGGTCCTAATTTTTTTAAAAAAGTAATCCTGAGAAAATAAAGATGATTAATACTTATGCAATGGCCGCCAATATCAGCACCCAGAAAGACACTGGCAACCAGTTAGTGAGATAGGATAAATCTGATCTCTGTGGGTGGCTCTGTCTCTCTCTCTGTCTCCCTTTCTCTCCCTCTTTTCAGAGAAGCTGTAGTACAGGCTGTTTGAGTGACAGAGGATCAGTCACTTTCTGCACCATGGCTCAGGGTCGGAGGAATGTTTAGTAAAGACAGACCAGACAATTGCTGGGACTGGTTTCTCTTTACAGGAAGAAATTCTTCTCAACCAGAGAGCTAGGCGGCGTTTTCTGCAGAGGGCTCACCGTACATGGAATAGTCAGGGTTGAAAAAGCAAAAACTACCTGTACAGTTTCTACGGTTGCTTTTGTTTGCTTTCTTCCTTTTGCTTTTTTCTTTTGATGGCAGAGTTGTTGCCAAATATTTATAATTTACTTGGGTTGGCAGAGGCGTTTATTTACCCTATTTTTATTTCCTCTTCAGATTCCAAAATGGTACTAGATACTGTGATTTTACCAATTATATCATGTGATAAAATTAAAATGCTGATTTGAAAAATCAAAGAAATGTAGTAGATTTACTCCCTACTGAAGAATTTGTCAAAGATGTCAGACCCCTGGTTGAACTATAAATGTGCTATTTTTTAAAAACCTATATTAGAAAAATAATTGAACTGCATAGTAGCTTGGCAAACTGCTACAAATTTAGGTTTCAAAATGCTACAAATTTAGGTTTACTAGATTCCAAATAAAATGGATTTAAATACTAAAGAATCAAGAAATAGCAACGAGAAGGAGACATTTTAGTTTGTATGTTACTAGTCTTAAGAACCTGGAATCTTAAAATTATTACCAAAAACATCTTGATTATGTTACCGTATAGAGAAGAGAATAAATTCCTGTTGTACAATGAGTAGAAGTATGTCCTGTGAAAATTTTGTCTTGCAATGAGGCTGTGTAATCAATATGATTATTTAAATTTGAAAAACAACAGAGAACTGCAATCACTATACCCAACAATGCTTCCTTAACCCCCTTCTGCAAACTCTCTCTAGTATTTATCTACGCCCCAAATCAAGAAACTCCATTCCACGTGGCATCATCCTGCCATTTTGAATCTATTTCCCCCATGCTGTCTGTCCTCTTGGTCACTTTAAAATAACAGACTCATGTCATCCCTTACGTCTCTCACTTCCCCCACTTCCAGGTTAAACAGCCACAACTTTCTTCACAGTGAATTTATAATAATCATAATTCTTTGGTGAACTCCTGTATAGACCAATTTAACTTTCTACAAACTTTGTCATAATTGGGAAAATTATACCCTCATCCCGGACAAGATATCCTAATAAAGTGCTAATGAATACTGCCTAATTCTACCTCTACTTCCAAATTTTACATTTATCAGAAAATTTAAGACATTTCAGAATTATGTTACTCAAGTAAGATCACATGATGAGTGCGCAATTTAATATTATTTTGTGCCTGATGACATCACTGCATTTGTCATTTGGGTGAGATCAGGAGTCCAGACAGACCACCCGTTGCCAGCTCCATCTGTGTGATTCACAAAGCCGTGTTAGTGATTTTATTCTCTGGGGAGTTTTTCACCAGAGATCGCAGACTGATACGGGCAGTCCATGATGACACATCAAAATGTCAGAAAAAAACGGCAGAGGATTGGAGCTTCTCACACATGACTTTGAACAGCCAGCAGGAAACTAAAATGGAATGAAACACGCAGGTCATTGGCAGTTTGATAAAACTCCATATTTGATTAAAAAACTGAGTAACTCTTTTCCTCCACTTTTTATTGGGGTGTTTGATGTCACATGGGTGAACATCAGGTGTTTTAAATGTCTGGTTAAAGACTCACAAAAAGCTATTTATTTATTTTAAATAAAACTGACCTGATATTTTGTCATTTGTATTATCGTTGCGTATTGAGATTTTAAAAGCCACACTGTTCCTGTTGACACTGTAAGTGCCGTTTAAATGTAGGTGTCCTCTCCCCTGGATGTGGGTGTGTGACCTGGGAGCCCACTTCCCTTGCATGGTGCCTCACCGATGCTCAGTTTGGAACAGCCAGTGTCCGATGCATCAGCACCCATGGTGACATGTATGGCCCAGGGGCAGTCACAGCACCTTACAGGGTGGCTGGGGACACAGGACCCTGTGTCTGCCTCATGTAGTCTTACCTCAAGAGGACATTCTCTGTGAATCCTCAGATGTGACCAAAGCTGGCACCCTCATGAACAAACCCTTTCCCTTCTGTGATTGGTAAGAAATTATAAGGAAGCTCAATAGTTCCTTCCAAGTAAGGGAAAATTATTTCCTCTCTGTAGCAAGTGACAGCTTTCATACTGTTTTATGATGACTCTTTGAAATGAATATAAGAAGAGCATCGGATGGAAGAGAACCACTAATTTTAGGGCCCCGGTTACCATGGAAAACATCATTTCTCTGCACTGGTGGGGCAGACACCTGCTAAAGTGGTTCTGATTTCCTCTCCCTCTCCACCAGGGGCCCAGGAAAGATAATCTTGCTTATCCCTTGTCCCACAGCCTGGACTGCCACAGACGGTCACTCAGGATGCACAGCAAACCCTTATCTCCTTTCTCAGACCTCTCCCACCACAGTTTTAGCTTGACTTCCATGGACTCCTCTACTTCCCTTGGCAATAAATTTCTTTGTGAGAAAAAGAGTGGCTCTGGACATCATCTTTCCAGTACTGAAGATGTATTTCTTCTCTCTTAAGGGATCACAGTTACTGTAAAAAATATATCTCCTCAATGCTCAGCTCATGAAACATTTAGACAGTGACTGAATTGCCTATCAATTGTTGCTAATTATCCTATGTGAAATAAAATTAGCTTCCAAATCAGATTTGTTTCCCACTTAGATTTTATCATTAAAAAATTAGGTGATAAATCCTGTTTTTTTAAGGTCAAACCAGATTTTACAAACAGTGTTTCTTTCTCAAAGGGTTGTGTGCTTAACTGTTCATTCATTCATTCTTTTATTTAGTAACTATTAAGTAGCCACCCCTTATATGAAAGGCACTTTCCTGGGACCCCCCAAAAATAGGGGAAAAAGACCTTACTCTTAAGTGTGCGATGTCGTGCTAAATGTCTTGTTCTCATAACTTGTACATGCTGCCAACAGGAAAGTGTGTTTTACTGGCTTCTGTGCCTTCACAGGTGAGTGAACACATCCTTGAGGGATAAGAATGTTTAATTATAAGGGGACTGTGGCAGTGACCCCTTGGAAGGCAATGGAACACATTGTGTCTGCTAGAATTACTCAGAACTCGAGCTACTGAGCCCTGTGGTCCTTAAGTGCTTCTGTCCCAGGCCCTTCATGGTGGAGTTTAGTTCTGACCCAGCTGTCTCTTGCAGCTTTAGTTTCCCAAACTCCGTTTTGAGCTTGTTGGTTGCTCTCCTGGGTCTGTGGGCAGCAGGGATAACGCACACTTGCATGTCACCAAGTGGGACGTGAGGAATGCATTTTAGGAAGTGCACTCAGGTTTCTACAGGCTCTCATCCCTCCCTGCCCCTTTGCCTCTCTGTCTTTCTTCCCCCTCTTTGCAATAACCATAACAATGCCCGTGCAGAAAGGTTAAGTATCCTAATGGCTACTAACACTGGCGCAGACAGACTTCTAGGAAAGCCCCCTGTCTCAGTCTTGTGTCCCTATGTCAGGTTCCCCACCCTGTGCTCTGATGACAGCCCTGGAGCCACAGTGAAAATTCCCGTGAGTCCTCGCACCTACAACCTGCAGGTCTGGGCTCACTGACTACTTGGATCCTTGCATTTTAAAGTCCCTCTAACACAGCGTAGTTCTAGTGTGAGTTCCTGTGGTCCCGATGTGGCACAGTTTTCCAGCTACCCTGCCAGTCTGTTTTGATGAAGCTCTCATTGGAAATAAATGATGTCATGGCCTAGGTATGCCTGAGACCTAGAAGATGGGCTCCACCCCTGGGGGGAGGTGTCATCATGCCCGCAGGAGAACAGGCCTCAGGTGCTGTGTATATCCAGGAGGAGGGGAGAATAGCATAGTATCACCCACTAATTTTGCAGAAGAGCAAGATGGAGCCCAGGACAATGGGCTTCCCAAGGTGAACTTGACACATCAAGACACCTCCACATCGGAACAAAGACCAAGGGCCAGGAGGTCTTTTGGAAAGCCCGCTGGCTGTGTGTGCTTGACTGCTAAGACTCCTGCCCTCAGGTACCATTAGTTCTAACTACCTACAGGGGCAAGCCTCTCTCTTGAGTTGAGGTCTGAGACTCTGCAGGGGCAGAGGTCACACCTTTCATTGGCCCACATCTGGGGAGGCCCACCTTAGGGCCCGGCCTCATGTCTTTTCTTAAGGGAGCTCTCAGAGACAGTTGGGACGTGTGGTCACGTGAGGTGTGGCGAGCCAGCATGCCTGTCCCCTAGTTAACCATGTGAAAGGACACAGAGGAGTCCACATACCTACCTCCTCATAGGGCAGGGAGGAGGAGGAGAGGGGGGAGGGCAAGCTGTGGCACTCTTAGACACCCACTTTGCAAGTGTTCTCCAGATCAGCTTCGAGGCAGAGTGAAGCAGATGAGAGGCTATCCTGACCCTGCAGCTGGCAACCCAGCCCGCCTGACTTCTAGCTGGCATCACCTTCACTGGAATCTCTAGGGGTGTGTCAGGAGAAGCTGTTCTCTCTATAGTACGATGTTTAGAATTGAATCCATGTAAACATCCAAGATCCTCATCTACTTCTTCAGCCTTATATTTGACTACTTTTTAATCCAAATATCTGCCTTACTTTTAGTTCTAGAAGTTAAATGTCTCCTCTCCTTCTCATCTGTCATGCACCATCTCCAGAACTCCTTCTACCCTTCCTTTACAGTTCAGCCCAGCAGGCCTGCTGTCCCTTCCCTTTGCCCCCTTGCCTCCTCTGTGGCCCTCGGACTCTTAATGATGGGTTTACCTGCTGTCCGTCTCCTAGATTCCACTGTGATGCCTGGAAGGCAGAGAACTGTCTTAGGGTTCTGAGCTCCCAGTGATGTACCAGACACACATTTATGCTCAGTACATAAGTTTTTAGTAGAGTGAATGCTGTCTCATTTCTGAATACTAAGTGTTATCTTTTAATATGTAAACTTTATCTTCTTTACCTGATTTTATGCTTCTGGAGGGCAAGGACTATCCTCACGACACCCTGCAGTTCCAATACCCAGTGAAGTAGCCAACCCTGAAACATCATGCTTTACGGTTGATGATGGTGATGTCAGAATAATGATAAGGATATGTCTCAACATGCATTGATTGCCCACCTGCCTATTTTTAAGAATATACCAGTCATGATAATACCAATAAGTAAGAGAGACCATTGGTTAAATATTTACAAAATGCCTGGTGCCACCTTAAGTGTGGTAGAAACATCAGCTCATTTACCCTAAGAACCACCTTAGCAGAGAAGCATCAGTTCTGATTTTTGAGAAGGGAAAAGGCAACTTATGGAAGTTTAATAAAAACTTTCAAATCACACCACTGGTCAGGTAGGAGCTGATGTTGCTATCAGGACTTTTAGGTTCCTGAGCAGGACACCTCTGCCACTGCACTGTCCTTGATTTGAAGCCACTGCACTGTCCTTGATTTGATGCCTCTGTTACCCTGCGGTGATCATCCTGCTGACAGTCCCTCTGCCCTCTGGCACCACCAGTACTGAGCCCTGTGCCCTCAGGGCTCAGTGTCCTTTCTGCAGCTGAGAGCCACAAGGAGCAGGACAGTGGGAAACTGCTGAGAGCAGCCTCCCCTCTCAGGGGAAGTATCCTTTTTCTCAGAAAGGCCACCGCTGCCGCAGGAGATATTAAATTTAAAGGGCAGAGAATGGTGCTGCCAAAGAAGCTACAGAAAAGGTTTCAAAATTCTGCTAAGACAGGCATCAGGAGAAAGAAGCCCCTGCCTGGTGGGAGCCGTGACTCACCATGTTGAATACGGCCATGGTTAAAATGATGGCCGTGGTGATGACCGTGAGGGAGATCCGCGGCCAGGGCCGGTTGGCAATGATGCCGGAGGACTTCAAAAGCCACAGGAGAGAGGCAGAGGCCTTTTTGCTGCATTGCTAGGAAGAGAGAGAAAGGGAAACAAATCCATTGTTATTTTGTGTATTCTGTCAAGCTTCTTAATGATACTTAAAACCACAAGATGAACCAACATTGTTCAAAGATGGAACCAACAAGTAGGCTCCATCCTCACCTGAGGGACCCTACCAGGTTACAAGCCTTGTTGTATTATGTTGGCATCATTGTTACAGAGTAAAAACAAATGAACTTTTTATGATAAATGTAAGTTATGCTTGTATATCTTTTAAAATAGACCTGAAATTATGTTTTTAAAAAATCTGGTAAAGAAAAATTATGCCTGTTAATTAAAAAATTAACACACATTACTCTAAAATTTTATACAAACTATTTTTTTATTTTATAACTTTAGTAATAAGTCTGTGTAATAATTAGATAATAAGTTTTTATATTTTCTGCCCTTAACATTTTCTGTATTTATGCCTTAACAGGCATAATAAAAAATTATTCCTGTTAATTGAGGGATGTCTTGGGTTTGCTTTATTCTTAAAAATATAAGCACTGCAATATGTTAAATACCAATATAACAACTGAGATTCTATAATACAAAATGAGAGGTGGATACGTAAGTTTAAAGAAGCAGCCCAGTGGCCCAGCATCAAACCCTTAGAGCTGTGAGACTTTCTGCAAGTTAATTATCCTCTTTAATTCTCCTAGGTCCTTCTCTGATTTCCCCCAGAGCCGTCTGGGAACATGAACTGCTCTGGACTCCAGGGGCTGCCAGGGGCTGCCAGGTGCCGAATCCAGGTGCAGGAAGCGCACACAGTAGGGGTTTGGAGATCATTTTCCCTGACAGCAGCAGTGGAGGAGCCAGATTTGTGTCTGGGCTCCTAGGCCTCCTCCCAAGAGCAGGGTTTGGATGGGCGGGGCTGGTGCCATTAAATATGTCATCCAATAAGATGCCCTTTAATGCTCTGAATATGCATTGTCTTGGAGGGTCACAGAGCTGGAAGGCCCCCACCTGAGGGTGCTTGTATCATTATAATTTAATGCACACTACTGCTGATAATATTAATACCACAGACCCCAATCAGATCCATGCCCTGGAGGAGATGCTAAAATAAAGTATACAAAGCAGAGATTCAAGTAAAATATTATAGTCATCTCTTAGAAGATGATAGCATTTGGTTTGATTTTGATAAATTAAAATAGTAGGTATTTGCAGCCTAATCGACTAGGATTAGTGTTTTTGTTTAAGAAAAATTATTAAAATAGATGATTTTGGGCCTGTATGCTAAAGTTATCAATAGATTTGATAATGAAAATGTTAAGGGCAGAAAATACAAAAACTTACTATCTAGTTATTGCACAGACTTATTACTAAAGTTATAAAATAAAAAATAGTTTGTACAAAATTTTAGAATAATGTGTGGTCATAATCAAAATAAGCAAAATAAGCTATCTAATAGGAATATATTCTGAGCAGAGATTAGTCACTTACTGAAACAGATGTGGGAGGACTCAGGTGAATTTTTTTTTTTTGCTCCTGCAACATGCTGGGCAATATTGCAAATCGGTGGCCCAGGTGCCACTGTCACAGGTGCCCACTGAACACATGGAAGGGTGTCGAGGAAAACTTACATGTTCCTATTTCCCCCAAGGAAGAAAACACTTGGAGCACCTCACTAAAGACATGTGGATCTGGCTTGCACTGGGTTCAGCACAATGAATTCAGGATGCAATCGATTCAATCCACTGTCCTGACTGGTCATCACGTGTGCCTCAAAGTAACCCCTTCTACTGTTTCTGAATGTATGAGAAATGGTCATTGTTCTCAAAGTGCGGGAGGAAGGCAGCTTCCCCAGTTTTCTAATTCCTATCACTAAGTTCAGGCAAAGTGACTAAACTGTGCTGAAATAGGAAGACTGGTAAACACTGCTGGTAAAGAAAAAGAAATCAAAGATAAAGAGATGAGTGCCCTGAACTACAGTGACACGTGGGGAAGAAGAGCAGAGAGATAAAGACGTTAGGGGAGCAGAAGAAACCAACTATAGGAAAAAGATGAGAACAAGGCTATGATATTAAAATAGAAGGGATCTAAGGAAAAATGGGAACATTGATTCGATGTGAAGCTCTCAATAAAAATTACAACTTGGATCTTGACGTGATAATTCACTTCAGTTTATTCTGTTTTGGGTCATTGATTCCAATAAATTCCTAGATGCAAAAATAAGTTTATAAAAATTTATACCATCCTAATGAAACATAAAGAATAATATCTCAAAGAACATTTTTGCATTTATTTAAAAGATGCTATTTGTATGGAAACGAGCCCAGGTTAGTCAGTCCAGGTGATCTTGGGTTTAATTACTGGCATAAATTTACCCAAATGTGTGTCTCCCCTTTCCTGATCTTCAGTGGCTCTCATGTCCTGTGATTGCCTCTTACTTACAGTGAGCTCACTGGGGACCTTCGGAAGTGCCCCTGGTGTTCATGCCACATCCACCCACTGACGAATATGGGATTGGTACTAATTGTAGTGGGAATGTAAGAGGAGAAAGAATATGAATTTATCTGAAAACCTTAGCCTGGAGATGGTGTTGGGGAAATGAGCAGTGTGGTTTGCCAGAAAGAGTGTGGGATGACTGTCAATGTTCTTCACCCACAACAGGAAAAAATTCTCCGCATAAAAATATAATCAAATGCTGATGCTCTATATTTGGATGAAAAAAGAAACAAGAAAAAATACCTCCACCAGAAATATTTTTCTTCCTTCTTTCCTTATTTTATTTTTTAATATTCTGCACTGAACACAACTGGTAGTCTCTCACTTCAAATGACTTATAATTTAATGCAATAATTATAAAAGAAGATTGCTTTTACAAATTCATTAGTGTCCATTTTAGAAATAAAATGAAGTATCTGAAAATAAGTAGGTGTTTGGATTAAGTGAAGTATCAATAAAATAAAGCCATTCAGGAAAGTTATAAATGTCACAGAGGCCGAGCAACACACTTTTATTACTAGAAAAACAAAGCTCATCTTAAAATCTCGCCTGAAAAACATAATGAAGTTTATCATATAAACACGCACTTCTGTATATTTGCCTAAAGAAACACCTTCTTCGGCATTTTAGTTGGCCAAGGACTGTATTTTTGAATGGCAGCAATAATCACTTGTAACATTTACTATCACAGAGACACTATGTGTGCTTTGCTTATTTAATTGCACTTGAATTTTCTCCAGAAAGACCTCTTTATTTTAATCAATCATAATTTACAAAATCGCCCTGCTGCTTTTGTATTCTCTGGGTGAGCCCCATTCCTCAGTCATTCATCCGTCACATGGCATCCACGGCCTCTCCACATCACATTTCATTGCTGAAATGCTTGTCTCTAGCCACAGGAAGAGCTGGTGGAGAACGGTGACCACTTTATACCAGTGTTTGTATGCCCCCAGGCAGCACAGCGCTTGGCAGACAGTAGCAACTCAACACATGCTTACTCAGAACACTCACCATCTTAAGATGAACCCTAAAAGAAGTTCCCAAAAGTCAGAAACAAAGAATAAGCTTGGTGCCGGGTGAACTGAAGCCGTGTGCTTGACCCAGGAGTGTCCTAAGACTGAATACAAGCTGCACAACCGGGGGTGGGATTTTGATGCCCAGGGGGGAAGAAGATGTTACCTTGAGTCTACAAGAGTGGGCAGCTGGGACTGAGAGCCTGGAATAAAACCAGAAGCCTCAAAAGGCTGTTTCCTCCATGTAAAGGAGATTAGAAAAGCTCCGCACACTAGCTCAGGGAAGTACCAACAAACTTCAGACGATAAATTCAAACTCTAAATGTGGGTGTTGGGTTTGAAATTACATGATCTATTTCATAATGTGAATTTCAAGTTGCGGGATTACTAATCAGTTCAAACACCAGAGCAAGTGCTTGGGGCTCTGGCAGAAGGAAGAACAACAGTGCTCAGAAATGATACTTTACATCACAGGGTGCAGGGCATGTCCCAGCTGTGGGGAAGCCATCCCCAATGAACATGGCCTCATAAAAAAAGACAAAACTACAAACTACCTGAGACGATGGACCTTATAAGGAAGACTCAACAGACATAACAGATAGTAGAGATAGCACAAGAGCTGTAGATATTATATCATTTTGAAATAGCCTATAAAATAAGATCAAATTAAAAAAGATGAGTTAGTGCCCATAATAAATGAGCACTTAGAAGAAAATAACAGATGTGCTTTAAAAATGAGCCACACAGACTCTCTGGAGATTAAAATGTAGTTATTGAAATTAAAAACCCAAGAGTTATACTCAAGACTTATCCTCAAGAGGGTGAAATGACTGTGAGGAATTAGCCCATGAAACAGCACAGAAAGATAAAGAGATGAAAAATACGACAGAGACACTGAGGCACAGAAGGTACAGTAAAACATTCAACATACTTGTCACGAGAGTTGGAGAAAGGTAGAACAAACACCAGGAAAGAAGCAAAGGGGATGCAGCCAAACGCTTTGTGGGCCTGGAGCAGAACGTGCTCTCTGTGGGAGAGGCGGCGCATGCAGTCCCAAACGGGAAAAATGAAAGTCTACCTGCACCTCAACACAGGGGATCTATCGCTCACGATGGACAAGTAACACATCCTACAGAAACAACCAGACAGAAAAGACAAATCAGTTAGCTACTCAATGGGTGAAAACAATTAGACTGTAGCTTTCTCCTGAGCATATTAACGTCCAGGAAAGTATGGGCTCGTGTTTTCAAAATGTTATAAAACTTATCATGTTATTATTTGTTGTGGAAAAACAGGTGATTTTCTTAAATTAAAAAGAAATTATTTATTTATTTTTAGAAAGAAGGGAAGGGAGGAGAAAAAGAGGGAGAGAAACATTGATGTGCGAGAAAAAACATCAATCATTTGCCTCTCGCACATCCCCAACCAGGCAACCTGGGCCCGCAACCCAGGTGTGCACCCTGATGGGAATCAAACCAGTGTCCTTTTGGTTTGCAAGATGATGCCCAACCCACTGAGACACACTGGTCAGGGCCAGACAATTTCCTTATACAAAAGGCCAGTGCGTGTTTTGTGCACAGATCTCAATGAACAGACTACAAAAGCAGTGATTCCCGTATTTGAGAATATGGACACTGAATCCTGGAGGAAGAAATGATGTTTATGAAAAAATGGTGGGACATTGGTAACTAACAGGAATACATAAAACATGAATTATGAAAGGAGTTTAACTCTGGAAAAATTTAAACAACATTCTTTGTCTTTCTGTTCTGTTTTATGGGTTATTTTCTCAGTTCTCATCATACCTTCAGTGTGACCAGTGAGTTTTTTATTTTAAAGTGAAAGATGGAAAATAATGATGATATTTAGAGATTGAGAGTTTGGTGCCTGTATTCTTCAACAAGAAGACAGAGATGTTAACAGGCTCCCTTAGTCACGTGCTCTTTGACATGTTTTACATTGATCACTAAAAGAAAGTAGAATATTTAATTTCCAAGTCACTAGAGGAAATAAAGGAGAATAAATAAAGCCAACTGGTCCCAGAGAAGGCAGGAAAGGAGAAAAAAATAAGTAGAAACAAAGAAGATGCCCCATAGGTTAAAAAGGAAGCAAAATAAAGTTGTAGCAGTAATTATAATACATATGAATATAGGGCACTTTTCAGGTAAAAGAGAGCTTTTTTGAACAGAGAAAATAACGTAAAGCTGGATGTTGTTTACCAGAGACCCACCTAAAACCTACATAAGGACAATGCAAAACTGAAGAAAAAGACAGAAAAAAGGCCACTGGGAATCACTAACCAAGAGAAATCTGGTGGTTAGACTGACATCTGAGAAAACAGACTTCAAGGAGAAGCACTGCTGTGGGGCAGAAAGCTTTCCTGTCAGCTGCTGTGTGGCCCTCGTCTCTTCCCAGGACAACCTCTGCATGTCCTCTGTGCTGCCTGGAGCGGGACTGTGAGGCTGGCCTCCGCCCGTTATCTCCGCCACCCACAGCAGGAGATTCTCACACCCAGGGAAAACGGTCTTCTGACATTTTCTAGCATTTTCACTGGGCTTATCTGGCATTGGTGTTTTAAAAGATGCTTTTTGAGCATTTTTTCTTTTGGTAGTATTTTTGGTTAGGGTCACTGCATTATATTTGTGACAGAGATAAATCCACTTCAGGCAGTTTAGAAAGTTAAATCTGGCAGTAAATGTACACATTATTGTTATCACTACTAAAACAATTATTTTAATTTTTATTGCTGATTATAATGAAAATGTGACTTGAATCTCTTATTCTACATCTTAGTTTCTTAGATAAAGTGGGTTGTTTTGATTATCAAATAAAATAATATATATGGAAATACTTTGAAGGACTCTGATATACGTAAAAACATTTTGCAAAGTAGTAACACCACCGATATTACTATAATATTTTAGAGTCTAAATCCACTTACATGGTAACTTTTTTCCTTCCATTTTACCAAATGTCTTTTAAGGCGGGGTTATACTTTCCCCAGAATCTAGTTTTAAATCCAATGGGCTAACAGCTGAAAAATGTGTACTAGGAAACTAGACCAGAGTAGAACACAAACAAGGTTCTGTGTGAGGTTATCCCCACTGCCCAGTGTGATTTTTACCAGCGAAGGCTCAGCAGTCGCCACAAGGTACCCTCAGCATCATGCTGGCCCGTGACCATGAATGTGGATGTCCCAGCCTAGTGCTGGGCACTTGTCTGCTGGCGACTCTCTCCACACACAGCCCAGCATCCTGGAACCTATCTCCAACTAATTATAAAAATTCTAGGCTTGATTCCAATTCTGGCTCCAACACCTTGCGCTACACTACAGAGCAAGTTTGTAGCACCTGCAAGCTTCTGTCTCATTAGTCATAAAGTGTGCATTCCTTCCAAAAGATCTTGTGAGGACAAATGAGCCAGAGTACGTAAAATACCTAGCAGAGTAAGTTGTCGTTTTTGATATGATATGATATGATATGATATATACTTTGTTGTTTGTAAACTGCAATGAGGTTGGATACAGAACTGTTAATGGGGATCTTGTCCATCATATGCAGTTTATACTGATTCTAAAGGACCTTAACTAAAGGCAGAAAACCTTTGCAGCTCCTACAGTTATCACATTCATGAGTCTGCTCCAAAGTCTCCATTTCCATTCTCAAGAGATTTGCTTATATCTCCTGCATTATTTCCCGTGGGTGGAAACTTCTAAATGACTGGAAATGGGAACTTACTGAAGGACATGAGCCTTCTGAGCCCTGGGTCCCTCATCCACAAAATGTCCAGCCGGACAAGGTTATCTCTGTTTCAGCTCTTGGGTTTACAATTCTGAAATGCTAACCAGCCTCTGCTGTAGAAAGCTAAGTACCTCATGAAGGTGCCAATACCAAGGTGCCTGCTGGGATAGGACAAGAGTGGACACCAAGATGATTGACCAGGATATCCCTAAGCCATGGACTTGCCAGAATTCAGAGCAAGGGTTGGTGACTATGAGCTGAATTCAGAGCAGCCAGCATGAAAGAAGTGGAGGGTGTGTGAGGACAGGGGAGGGATGTTTTCTGAGCAGTGGTGCCAGGAAGTCGCATTTGGGTACACCCAACATTCCTTGAAGCTCAAGGATAATGAACATTTATCTTGCCTTTCAAGTGCCTGACACACTACAAAGAACAAAACAGGGCTCAAGCAAACTCACTGACACTCTTTCCACCTAAAAAAATACAGATAAGAATACAAAATAGGAAGCCCAATCAGCAGGCACCAGGAAAGCTGGTGGTGGGAAAGGTGGGCTCTACGTAGTTGGTTAAGGAAGGTCAGAAGATGATTTTCAACTGAGGAGTCAGCATGCTGGAGTCAAGGAATCGTGGAAGAAGGAATTTCTTTTTTTTTTTCACAGAATATATTTTATTATTTTTTTTATTGATTATGCCATTACATTTGCTCTATTCCCCCCTCCCTTCCCCTCCACCCTGCATACCCCTCCCCCACCATTTCCCCCTTTAGTTCATGAACATGTGTCTCAAATTCTTTAGATTCTGTATTTCCCCTACTATTCTTACCCTCCCCCCATCTATTTTCTTTCTACTGTCTATGCTATTTATTTTCTGTACCTTCTCCCCCCTTCCCCTCCTCCCACTCCCCTGTTGCTTACCCTCCATGAGATCTTCATTTCTATGGTTCTGCTCCTGATCTAGCTATCCTCTTAGTTTGCTTTTGTTTTAGGTGTGGTTCTTAATAACTGTGAGTTTGCTATCCTTTCACTGTTCATCTTTTTTATCTTCTTTTTCTTAGGTAAGACCCTTTAACATTTCATATAGTAAGGGCTTGGTGATGATGAACTCCTTGAATTTGGTCTTATCTGAGAAGCACTTTATCTGTCCTTCCATTCTAAATGAAAGTTTTGCTAGGTAGAGCAATCTTGGTTGTAGATCTTTGGTTTTCATGACTTGGAATACCTCTGTCCAGCCCCTTCTTGCCTGTAAGGTCTCTTTTGAGAAATCAGCTGACAGTCTGATGGGAACTCCTTTGTAGGTGACTGTCCCCTTAGCTCTTGCTGCTTTCAGGATTCTCTCCTTCATTTTAATCTTGGCTAATGTAATTATGATGTGCCTTGGTGTGTTCCTTCTTGGGTCCAACTTCTTTGGGACTCTCTGAGCTTCCTGGATTTCTCGGAAGTCTATTTCCTTTGCCATCTTGGGGAAATTCTCCTTTATTATTTGTTCAATAATTTGAACAAATTATTTGAACAAATTTGTTCAATAAGTGAAATAATTTTTCAACTGGTGGTTGTGCCTTTCCCCCTTCTGGTACCCCTATAATTCGGATGTTGGAACGTTTAAAGATGTCCTGGAGGTTCAAGAAGGCAGCAAATGGAGGCCACTGTCTCACCACTGCTCACTCATTTACATATTCATTTACACACAGACAAGGAATTAACACAGGCTCTCAGGGCATGCCAACTGTGCCCGAGAACGGTGGCGTTGCGAAACAAGGGAGGTGCTCCATGGCCCTGCTGAGGGGAGGAAGGGGCGTGGCACCTCACAGAAACACTAGGAGTCTGGTAGTGCTGACTTAGTACATGCCCACTGAACGTGTTTCTGTGGTCAGCTTCCTGCTGGGTTCCCGGGAAGACGGGAAGCAAGGGTAGAAAACATTTCTCATCACCAGGAACCTATTATACGTAAAGGGAGAAAACAGTCATGCTCACAAAAGAGAGGGGGGGTCAAATGAGCTGTTATGTAATCAAGTATCAAATTATGTGGCACAGACCCTAAATCCCAAGGAGCTTGAAGACGGACCTGTCACAAGGGCTGGGGCAGTTTCTGGAAAGGTTTTTAGGAACTAAAGTGAACTCATCACATGGGCAAGAACTGAGCAGAACGTGGGGCAGGGCAGGGAGAGCAGCGCTGTGTCAGCCCACAGGGTGGGGGGGGCGTGGGTAGCAGGGGCCGCTCACAGCAGTAATGATAACACGCGCGTTCTCTGACATTTTCCCCAGAACATGTCACTGAACAGATACCTGTGGGATTTTTTTAATCAACAGGAAAAAAATTGCATTTCATTAGCACTCTTATTTTTGCCCATTTTTATTTTCCTACACTTAAAAAAAATCAACGCCAGCTGTACAATGGCCTGGCAATTTTAGTTACTTGTGTTGCATGTTCTGTATAACAAAGGTAAGGCTCTTGGCAGAAAAATATCGGTCAGGCTTAACTTTATTCAACCTCCTTGATGTAAGTTTTTACCTTAATTCTTCATTGACATTGATATTGAATATCAATATTAGTATCAATACTATCTTTGGCACTTGAGTTTTCAGAAGGTTAACATATGTTACTGGAAGGTGAATCTAGGGCATTATGCACTTTTTCATAAACTCAGTATTTAATCCACAATCAAATGCAAAGGTTAGTAAAACCTTGTACAAATTGATGGGTTCTCAAGAGGCGAGGGAGTGCGCAGTTAGGAAGCAGCAGTACATCTTCCAAGACCCTGCTGGAGTATCTGTGCTATACGTAGTTTCCAACTGAATCTGGGGGGTAGAATGGACACATGCTTAAGCATACTTAAAGGCTCCTTAGATTGTCTGTGCATTAATATGTTTGATGTTGACAGTTCAAAAAACCTTTTCGGAATTGCTTAAAACAAAACAAAACAAAGACCTCTTATTGGAATGAGAAAAGTTCCTTCTCAAATTTCAGCAGGATCGAGGGTTCCAGCTGGCCACAGCAGGGAGACTATCACAGAATTTACTAATTCAAGTTTAGAAAGACTAAACTGTGTTTGAGTATTGTCTTCCTGACCAATTTGCCAAAATACAAGCTTCTGGTGAAAACGAAGCAGGCACCATTTCTTCTGCAGCCTTAAAATTTTTCTGAGATACCAAACTTAAAAAAAGAACTCCAGAGAGGGGATGGGGGGGAGGGGAAGGGTTTTCAGAAACCACTATAAAGGACACATGGACAAAACCAAGGGGGAGGGTGTGATCAAGGAGGGAGGTGGGGATGGCTGAGGTGAGGGGAACAGTGGGGGGAAAATGCAGACAACTGTACTTGAACAATAAAAAAAGAACTCCTGAGAGTTTGGTTTGTGGGTGTCAGGGTCTTGAAAAGCCCCTGGGAATTGGAGGAAGCAGGCACTATGCATGTGGGACCTTGATCACCCCGAAGGACCACAGGGTGGGAACAGGAGGGGCCCAAAGCCATGAAAGGTTCCACAGTGAGGCTGAGAGGGGAGACATCTCATGAGAGCGGAGCGTTCCCACACACGCTGCAAAGTTGCTCTGGAGATTCATTTCCCAGTCTCCAGCATCATGTTCCTTTTCTACAGAAACTTAGTGGAAAGTAAAAAGTCAACTGGAAACCTTAAATACATACCATGCTCCTCCAACCCCACAGCTGGATTGCTTGGACTAGAAAATGAGAAGTATAGCTACTTAGGCAGAGTGATATAAGCTGCTTTAGAGTGAAGTTTGGATTTCCAACAGAATGACAAATGATAGTTTCTGTTCTAAAATTCCGAGAAATGGGGCTTCAAAATCCTTCTGGAGGCCAGGAAGACAAAGCGTGGTGCCCGAGAGCTTTCCACCCAAGGGAAATCTGACCATGGGAAATCAGGTTCTTTGCATACTAAGATTTTAGAAGTTGACAAGGATTCCCATGGGTCAACCAGTCCTCTCCTCTCTACAACCTACAGTATTTTCAGGGGAGTTTCAAGAAACGCCATGTGCATTCCAGGAAATCAGAAACCACAGTCCCACCTATGGAAGAGCTTCTAATCCAATTTAAATAATCTAAACCTTGATACAGCAAACAAAACCCACAAATGTTTGCAAAAGTACCAGCCAGAGAAGGCCAACAGTGGAGGCAGAAACATGCTTCAGAAGCTTAGCGCTTTTTGGGCCACATATTTCGACACAGACTGGAGTGCAGTGGATACCCGGGGCTCCAGGACTGCTCAGAGACCTAGGAGGCCATTCTGTCACTGACAGAATTTGTAACATTAAAATTTCGGTTAACAGAAATCATGGAAATGTCTCCAGAGGCTGCCCATGAACTCTGCCCAAAATCTGGCTCCTGTGCAATGAATAAGATGAGGCATTGACTCTTTTTTGAGATTTCTGTCCCACATGGCTGGCCTCTTTGGAGTGCTCTTACTGCTTCGGCCTCAAGAAAACATGTAGTTTTACTTCTTATACCCAGAACTAGCAATTAAACCACAAGAGCTCACAAGGATTGGCTCAAATTCAAACACTAAAAAGATATATTTGTACATTGATAAATTTTGGCATCCTAAAATTTTAATATCTGGAAAACGGGTATAAAAAATCTAAGATCTATTTGGTTTGAATTTTAATTCCCTGTACAACAAACCTTCCTATTATACTTACAGTTGCCATTATAAATACTCTGAAAACACAGAGGAGATGCTAAAAATGCTGACAGAAACAAATAGACATAATTACAATTTTATAATGTGACATCCAGCATCTCAAATAATCTTCGAATTAGTGTCTTGTTGTGCACGAGCTGCCTCAGTTTGTGTTCTGGGCAGCTGGCACAAGGGACACATGTTTGCATACTGGGATCTGCACCTCTTGACATGGTAAGTCAACAAGCTTCCTGTTTTCAGAAATCAGTTTTCATTAAACGAGCCCAGTTTTCAAAGAAGTCCTATGTTTGAAATACGTACCAAAAGCTGTCCAGCAAAGCAGAGGAACAGGATAGAGGCCAGCAGCAGGAATGCAGCTCCAAAGGAGATCCCAAGAATGGAGGTTCTACCAAGAAAGAAACAAACAAAAACAGGTTACTGTGGGGACAGCTTCTATTACCCTGGAAAGCCACCAGTAATTTTTTCAGGCTAATGAGGACTTAATTAAATGAGAACTTCAATCCTCACTAATTTTTTGAGAAATGAAATGAAGGTAACACAAAACCAAAAACATGCCCAAACTAAAGTGTGTCCATGATTGTGTCTGATCAACTCGTTATGATGACTCATTAAAACTGCCCTCTAAACAACAGCTTTTTATTAAACGATAACTACCTTTCAGGACTTGACTATGCAACTGGCACTTCCTATCTCAGCACCCTCTTCCCTGCTGCTGAGTTTTGGCAGATGCTGCCTCCGGGGCAGCCTCGTCTGATGTCCTAAAGACCTCATTCCTGTTCACTTAGGAAACACAAAGTCTTCACCCTCCCCATGACCATACAACCAGATTCGACTTCCTTCAGCATAAATGCATCTAAATGTTTCCTAAGGTTCTCCCAAGGCTCCCTAGATGATGGCCTTTAGTCTTGCATGAACTGATGAACACGCAAGGTTTCTATGATCATGTGAAAAATGTGCCCACTAAGTTATAGATTGTGCTACCTACTGGTTACAAGTATTTATAAGAATTGTATACATTTCTGAAAGGACTTTTAAATAATTAAAAAAACTAAAGCCTCTTAAGACTTCATTTAATCTACGGGTAAAAGGGTTTTGGGGTTATCAAAATAGCTGAACCACAATGAGTAATCAAAGATGAAATTCAAATGGAACACTCAAGGGGAGGTCAGATATGTCTGAGACCACAGGGACTCTCAAGCTGATGACATTGGCTAGAGATACTGAAGATACAGAAGTTACTGAGAAGAGTAGCAACACCCTGAATGTAGACAGACAGAATGGAAGATTCAGATGCAAATCAGCAACAAGCTGAAATTACCAGCAAGTGCATAGCAGCGATCCTCGTGAGGAAGGAAACAAAGCAAGAAATCAGTGAACTGAGTAACATGCTCCCCTACACGCCCCCCTCCCCGCAATGATATCATGACGGGAAGGTTCCATACAGCCCACACACTCAGATTCCCACTCTATTACCAGAGAGGATAACACACCAGGCAAGCTCTACAAAAATCTGACTTCAAATCAATACTTGCTGTGACTCACTGATGTGCTGGGGACCGAGTTATCTCCTAGACATGATTCACAGAGCTTTCACATAAGTGGCCAGATAATGGCATTTGCTCTCATTTAATGAGTAACAGTAATCTCTCCTGGGAGGGTGCTTACACATCAGCTACACCTAGACTGTTGACTCGTCTCTTGCGCCAGGCCCATGTTAGGCTGTAATGATACAAAGATGAGTAAGATGCCACCCATATTTTTGGCTGCTTATAGCCTAGTAGAGATAAGCACTGTATGTCTCTTCACCTTATAGAATATTCTTCCCTAAGAATATCAGTCCTTAGACCCTGGTCAGAGGCCACAGAGGTCCTGGCTACTGGCCCCGGCTGCATCATCTCCCCAGCACAGATGCGAAGAGCCTCCTGCTTAGCCAGACAGTGGAGGGAGGGGAGTGTGGGGCAGTCCAGGTCTCAGAAGAATAGAGGGCTCTTGTCAGCCTGTGACTGAAGAGGGGTGCAGTAAGTCATCTGCTAAGCATTTGTTTGCCATCTTCTCATCCATTTTATTCTTATGAAATAAACTCTGATGGGTTTTGTTTGACTCTATGCTCACCTGGTTCCTCCTGAATGTCAAGGTAAGGCCAGCCGCACAAGGCTGAATTCAGAAACGTTATTTCTTTTTCTTAGGTCCGCAACTCTTTAATATCAAATGAGTAATCTCCTATTGAAAGTTGGTAAATCTCAACTGTTAAACCACGTGATGAGGTGGCGGTGATGGCATGATGGTGCGGTGACACAAGCTAATGCTCACAGAGCACTCACTGCGTGTTGAGCGTTGCTCCCAAGACTTTGTGTGCACAGTTCATTGACTCCTCACAAAAATCTTGGAGAGTAGTTAACATTTTCACCTCATTTTACCAAAAAGAAACTGAAACCCAGAGAAATTGGGAGACTTGCCCAAAGTTATATCTCTGTTAAGCGGTGTGGGTGGCATTTGCATCCATGAAATGTATTCCTGACCTGGGGTTACACTTGTCACATTTCTGCCACGCTTACTGGTTCTATTTCTTAAGTTAACTTGGTAATTTTCCTAGAAAGTTAGCCATTTATTTAGATGCTCAAATGTAAAATATTCTATGTAATATTCTCTTAAAATTTTCAAAGTCTCCATATTTGAAGTAATTTCTTCTTGCACTTTATGTTGTTTTTATCTTTAAATCAGGCATTTGAACCTGCATATTTTTCATTGTCTCAAAGGTTTTGGGTTATTATTAAAGTCTGCTTTCTGATAGTTTTCTGTATTATTAGTTTCTGATTTAACTTTAAAAACTGCTTCTTTCTCTATTTAAACTCATACTGTTCTTTTTCTTGATTGTTAGTTATTGCCAGTCTTTTGTATTGTCTAATAAATGTGCTGAAGCTCATAAATATTCTGATAATTACTGCTCTAGCCAAATCCCACAGCTTTGATTTATAGCTACTTACTGTCATTCTTTTCTAAAAATCCTATAATTTCAATTTTCATTTCTTTTTAATACAAGACTAATTCAGAAGTCTAACTTATAAATTCTACAAAGATTATTTTTGGTCTGTTCTTATTATTTCTAATCAACAGATTTGATCAGAGGTTGTGGTTATTATTTATATTTTGACCATTCATTTTTCTTCTAGATGGTGATAAATATGCTCTACTTCTATGATGGTTTATGGTTTTCTGAAAGTGACATGTATTTTTTTCTGGAAACAAAGCATGATCTCTAAATATATTATTCATGTGGCCTGAGAGTTAGGCAGACCACCAATGGGCTGACTTGTCGACTCAATTTTACAATGTATTAAAAGTTCCAAAAAGGATTCTGAATTTGTCAATATAGTTGAGCATTTTAATAGTTTATCTTTATTTCCCTCCAAGCAATGCTGTGGTGCGCAAAGCCGTATGACTGCTAAACTTTCTTAGCGACTGTACAAGAAGAGGTCTTTTTTCATGCTGGATGCCTTGCATTTGAATTCTGTATTGTCAGAAATTTATATTACTGCAATTTTTCTGTAAGGTGTTTCCCAGAATAGCTATCTTCTGTCTTTATTTCCAAACTTTATCTGTTAATTTTGGGTTGATCTCCTACACATACAACAGAAGTGGCCTTTGATTTGTAGCCTCAATCTTTGAGCTTCTTTCCTGGAACAGGAAATTTTATTCATTAACAATTATAAAATCTGTTAATATTTGACCAGTTCCTACCATCTTATTTTCTTAAAATGTTTGGTAGAATTCACACAGAAATCACCTAGGTGTGAATTTCTTGTGTGTCTGCATGTGAAAATTAAAAAAAATCAACTCTAATATATTTAATATTATACACACACTTAAAATTTGTATTCTGTTATGTGTCAGATTTGATAGCTTGTCTTTTCAGTGAATTTTTCCATTTCATCTGAATTATAAATCTTCTTGGCCTTGAGTAATTTGCAACACTCCATATTTATCCTGCTACTGTTTGTAGACTCTGTAGTGGGTCCCTTTTTATTTCTTATATTATTAATTTGGGTGCTTTGTGATCTCTTTTTCTTTCTCAATCAGTTTTGCTCATAGTTTGGAACAGGGCTGTCAAACTCATTTTCACTGGGGGGCTACATCAGCCTCACAGTTGCCTTCAAAGCACCGGATTTTAGGACTGTATAAATGTGAGTACTCCTTAACTAGGGGCAAGGAGCTTGGCACTGTCACCAGGTAGAAACAAGGTGCCAGGCTGGATAAAACAAAGTGGAATCTGGCCCGTGGGCCTTGTATTTGCCACCTGTGGTTTAGAAATATTTAAGCTTTTACAAAAAATCAACTTTTGTTTTTACTGTTTTCTGAATTGGTTGGTTTCTACTTTATTGATTCCCCCCTTCTTTAGTATTACTTCTCTTCTATTTTCTTGATTTGCTCACCTTTCCTGGCTTCCTGAATTGGAAACAGACTTTTGATTTTAACCGTTTCATTTTCTAATATGAGCACTTGAAATCTACAAATCCTCTCTAAATGACTGCTTTAAGTTATATCCCACATTATTTTGTTGTTACAGTTTGCTATGCAAAACACTTTCTAATTTCTCATTTGATTAGGTTATTCAAAACTACATAATTTAACCATGAAAAAATTAAAACAAATCTCAAAAAGACTTATTAATAAAGATAAAAATCTCTTCCAATTTGTTAAGATTCTCTTATGGCCTAGAATATGTGACAGGTTGGCCAATGTTCCAAAAATATATGTGTGCTGTGGCTACTTCTGTTGATAATTATACTAGAGGAACTAGCCAGGGAAATTAGGCAGGAAAATGGAATAAAGGCATCAGATTGGAAAGGCATAAGTATAACTATCTCTATTTGTAGATGATATGATCTTGCATTTAGAATCTGAAGTCACAACCTGAGCTTCAGACCCAGAGTGAATGGAACTCTTACTGATGTGCTTCACCTGGTGTCCCAGTCTGTGGAGCATCCTCTTGTTCAGAGAGACAGACCCCTCGTCTCAGGGAACAAGAACCACCATGAGGCAAAGTAATGGTTGTTCAAAAGGTCTTAATTATAACCATTTATCCTGCCTGTCCAATCAAAAGCATGTTCAGGCCCATTAAGCATACCATGATGTTTATGTAACATAATTAATTTTAATCATAATTCTGGTTGCAAAGCTGTTTCTTTTTAACACATAAGCATAACTGATTTATGTATTTACTGAAAAGCAAACTAGACTCCTCCCTGTCATGAGGCAAGAAAAATTGCATTTTTTTAGTGAGGCATTTTGACTTTGGCACTTTAATCAAGTGTATTGTTACAGTAAATGGAAAAGGCTGATCAGGACCTGGTCTTCTCTCCTTCCTGGTTTTTCACAGTCACTTTATTGCTTAAAGATGGCCCTGACAGGGATGAATAAGCACATTTGCGAGAAAAAGTCTAAACATTATATTCGGTATAAACTATTTCAGTGGGAGAATAACAGTTTTTCTCTGGACTTCTGTTTTGTGTGCTGACTGCCATGGCCCTTCTGCCTCTGTGTCCTCATGTCTCCTTCTCCAGGGAGTGATGTGGGTCCCTCACCACGCTCTGTGCACACCTGCTCCATGGCATTTAGCAAGGACAAAGGGAATGGAGGGAAGAAAACTTTTAAGTGTAAGCATGAAATAATAAAAAAGAAACTCTCTCTTTATCTCTCTCCTTTTTTAAATGATTGGTGACAGAACTTCAAAGGGGAAGTTCTTTAAAGGGGAATATGTTAAAAAATAGAATAAAAAGTGTAAAGGAGAAAATGCATTCAAATATTCTTTGCCACTACAGATTATAGTATCCTTTCTCTGATAATAGGACTTAGCAACTGTGAGGTGCTTTAGCCACTTGAAGGTCCTGTGATGTGGAAAAGGGAAAAGGAATTATGAGTAAACACACACATGTCTTTGATGTCCAGAAATGAGCCCTTGATTCCACACCCCTCTCCAATTTTTTCCTGCTATGGAATTCTCCCTCTCAGTAAATGGCAACCTCATTTTCCCCAGCTGTCCAGGCCTACCCTTATTGTCCACCCCGCAAAAAACTAAACTCCACAAAACTTAACTTTCTTTTAATGTTCATATCCCATCCAGTAGCAAGACCTCTGTACATCACTCATCATAATATCCAGAATTTGACCACTTTTTACCATCTGCTACTCTAGGGCAAGCCATCATCTTACCTGGTCTTCCTATTTCCACCCCACCCTCCTCCAGAACAGCAAGAATGATACTTTTAAGTATAACCAGATCACGTCTTCTGCTAAGAATCCTCCAGGACTTCCCATTGCACTCAGCATGAAATCCAAGTTCTTCCAGTAGCCTCTGTGGGACCACATGGCCTGTCCCTCACACTGCTCCTCTGATCCCATCTTCCAACACTCTCTCCTGGCTCACTCTGCTTTCTGCCACCCTGATTCCTTTCTGGTCCCTGAACACAGTTGTGACTCCCATCACCAGGAATGTTCTTCTGCCAGATGTACACATCATTTTTATTTCAAGTCATTCAGACTTCTACTTCAATGCCACATAATCAGCATCACCTTCCCATACCACCCTCATCTGAAATACCACCTTCCATCACTCTGCAGTGTCTTGATCTATTTTATTTTTCTTAAAGCTTAGCACCACTGAATTATCCTATACATACTTGTTTACAACATTATTGTGTCCTCTAACAGAATGTGTTATATGACAATGGGACTTTTGGGGGTTATTTTTGTTTTCCCAGCTTTTTAAACTATACTTGGTATAATGTAGTTTAATACATAGGTGTTGAATTATCACAGAAATGATTGATTAAATACATATATAAATTTCTGTTTCTATTACAAATGCTCAGAGGATACCCCTAGACACCAAGTAAAGATATGCTGGCCTGTTTCATTGAGAAAAACATGCTCAGCTTCCTCTGACTGCTATTATTCTTCAAATAGTTACTGTACCAGTGACAACTAATTATAACAAAAATCAGTTTTCATTTCTGGAAAGAAAACAAGAATCCCATTTTTTATGATAAGATTGTTAGATAAAAACTTGATTATACAGACAAAAAACTACATATTACAACCTCCTTGTGCAGCTAGGTTTGAGTATGTAACTAAGATCTTGGACTTTTGGGTTATAAACCACAGTGTCATGAGGTAGCTTCTGGGAGGCTTCCTCAACAGATGGAGGTTGTGAATGCTGTTTTCCCTCTGCTTCTGGATTTGTTCCTTTATCTCATTCCTCAGAAAGTGAATGCAGCCATCTTAGAGCATTAAGATGAGGAGCAAAATACAGGGAGAGAAGGGTGATGTGCTGAAGAAGGTAAGGAGTCTTAGGGACAGAGTGCCCCACCCAGCACCTTTGGTCTTTGACTATAGAGAAGGAACTAATCTGCTAACTTCCATTCATGCTACTAATTGTGAGGCATTTCCTTACTCTCAGATGACCTGAACCCAAAGTTGTATGTTCACATCAGTAAAAACTATACCATACATATATCTTGGATAGTGAGAATTATCTTCTTTCTTTTTCTAATTTGTTTTCCCTTCTTCCCTTCTATCCCTTCCCTTTTTGCTTTTCCCTAAGATTCTCATCTACCAATTCAAGGTACACAGGGAGTAACTTATATATTTTGATGGTAGCCAATGTTTGGGCCTGACAGTTTGGTTGTCCACCAAAGCAAACTGCTTCCACAATAGTTATTCTCTATGATTTGTGTTTAGGAAACCAAGTCTGCTTTCAATATGCATGTGTGATTCTATCATTAAACTTCTCCTATTTTTTTTCTTTTTGGAGATAAAAGCAAAATAGAAGTAATTCTTTTGAAGTGAGTATTAAATAATTAATGAGTATTGAGTATAAAAATGAGTAATGGAATGAGTATTAAAGAATCTATGCAGAAATAAAAGTTCTATGCAGAAATACTTACGATTATAATTTGGCTATTAATTTTCCTTGAGTAAAATAACTGTTATTCTTAATTTAACTTAAACTAATAAAACACATATTTAACTAAACTTCATTTGAAAAAAATCATGCTTATTTTAACAAATGCCCGTGCCTGTTATAACATTATTTATTTAGTTTGGCAGACAATATGAATGAAGCTATTAAAAATGCAAAAATAATTTATGCTTGATCATGTTTGGTCTTTGAAGGCAGCTCACATTTCTGATGAAGTTATAGTACAAGGCACACAGAAGTGAGAAAACAACTCCAAAAGGAGGAGCCAACAAATAACTTCAGTGCATCTATTAAAAGTCTGAGACTAGAGCCTAATTTAAAAAGCATGAACCAAATAGGGATGATGTCAGACCATCTTTCAAGAAAGCACTTTCCCGTACTGGTCCTTTCAAGGTCACAAATTCCTCTATGACTAGTCAGTCATGCATTCGTTCGTCTGCTCACTCGTTTAACCATTCCTCTCATTTTTCAAAGAAATCATGAAGCAGTTCACCAAAAAGAAACCAAATTTAATGAAACAAAACTATAATGCAACACATTTTTAAAAACTGTGTCAGCAGAAGTGAGAAGCACTACTATCCTATGAAAATGTTTCATAGAGCATTGACAAAATTATTATTTCAAAGAGATGAGTTCATAATATAGGAAGAGAAAGCGCACACAGAGAGTACTGAAAAGCAAAGTGCTGATACACGTTGATGCCAAATGGAACCAGAGGCTGAGATACGCCACAAGTGTAATATTTAATGTTTCCACAAGGTGCTCCATACTCCTGGGCATAGTATTACTGGGAAATTGGAATTGAGCTTTTTAATAAAATCAAGAGTGATAAAGTGCTGTCCACCAGAAAATAGAGAATACCAAAACTCTGTCTACCAGCTTGGTAATTTTCAGAGAAGCTGACTATCTGTCTAGGGCTATAAGTAGAAAAAGAGTGATCTTTGAAAACTGAGATACCTACAGCCTGTTTCCCAGTAAGCGGTTAATCAAATTCATGTGACCTATTTAGTTCAGACCCTGACTTAAGGATCTAACAAAACTGGTGAACCCCAGAGGTACCTGGCAGAGAAACTCTGAAACAATATCATAGTGGTGCGTTCACAACTCAGAACACACAACATTACCATGGATTAAAATCCTTGGTGTTAATGAGATCACAGTTAACATTACACATAATACAAGGAGGCATACCACAATGAGAGCGTCAAGAGACAGACTAAATGGCAGAACTAATGCATTTATAGAGCATAAATGACAGAAGGAAGCAAATTTTATTTTTATACAACATGTACAAAATCTAATAATGGATTAGAAAAAAATGAAATCCATAGGCAAAATGTAGACTTATAAAAATTCAGATTTTAAAAGGAACCAAATAAACTCCTTAGATATAAAAAGTAGTCACTGAAATTACAAAGTCAATGTGGATGAGGAATTAATCAGAATGAAGCACAAAGAAATAAATATATATGAATTTTGAGGAAAAACTATAAGACCTGGAGCATAGACAGAACAGCGCTATACACAACTAGTAAGAGTTCCGAGAGGCCTGGAGTAAGGCTGGGGGAAGCAATACATAAAGCAATGAAGGCAGGTAATTATAAAGAATGGAGCAAATGTATGAACCCTCAGATTGGAAAAAAAATCACACCTAGTCACTTAGGGAAATAAGAACAAATATATATCTAGAAACAGTATGGTAAAAATCTAATGAAAAGAGAAGCACCTGGTGAAGACAGATAAGACAGATAACCTAACAAGAAATGTAAAAAGATTGACAGCAGACATTTGATTAGCAACAATAAAAGCTTAAATGCAAAGTAATAATATAATCATAATAGTAAGAGAAAATAAGAGCTAATCTAGGACTTTGTACCCAGTTAAACTATTACTCAAGAACAAATGTAAAATAAAGCAGATAAACATATTTTAATACAAACAAAAAGTAGATGTTGCTATTCACAGACCTGCAATAAAATGACTAATAAATAATATATACCAGTAAGAAGGAAAATAAAGAAATAATTTTTAAAAAGCACCAATGAGCAAAAATTGGTAAAAATAGGCAAATCTAAATAAATATTGACTGTAATTACCATCTGGAATTAAAATGCTAAGAAATAATTATATAAGAGGTAATGATTAACTTTAGAATTTATTAAATTAAAAATATCTGTTAAAATTTTCATGGCACCCATTTAAAGAAAAATATGTGGAATATAGAAACATAAGAGGTAAGGTAGGTCCATATACATCAATAAAAAAATCAAAATACAAATAAAATAAAGCACATTAATATAGAGAAAGATATTGGGTTAAATAAATAAAAATAAATAAATAAAAAGAGAAGCTGTTTATAAGGAAGCACATCCAAACAATAATGGCCCCAAGTGCAGAAACATATCTACAGTAAATATAACATTAGCCCACCATTTGTGAAATATGGGTTTGTGCTCATGCATGTGCATTATTTTATGGTCTGTACTTTTCTGTAATATTTGAAAGTATTCTATAGCAAGAATATTTTTTAAAAGAAAAAGAAACATAAGGACGTTAACATAAAAGACAAATTAAGGAAAAAGACTAATATAATAAAATATAATATAAAATAATATAATATAATATTAGAGCTGGCACAGGAACTGCAGTTCTCAACCTCTGAAAAAACTGGAAACTAAAGATGTTAGGCCGACATCAGGAGGAGGGTGGAGACCAATAGTCAGCCATGTGGGCAGTACATGACTGAGCTTCGAGAAACATTCTGGACACCAAAGGGTGAGCTTTCCTGGTTGACAGTACTTGGTGGCAATTGTCACATACAGTGGCTGGGAGAAGGCTGCCCCCTCCCTGCTCCCCAGGGGGAGAACAGCTAGCAGCTCTGCATTTGGACACTTCCCAGACTCCCCTCTATGTGTCTCTTCTTTGGCTTATTTTAATGCATCCCTTCCTTGTAATAAATCACTCAGTGAGTTCTTTCACACACAAAAAATGCAGGTCTTGACTCTATTAGAGGAGCCCACAGGCCTTCCTCTGAGCTTTCTAACTGCCAGGACAAAGAGGAAGCACAACCAGTACAGATTTCACAATGCCCACGCTTGAAAATCTAACTTGTTGCTCAAGAAAAACACAACAATAACTGGTGATGGCGCCTAAGGGAATGAACTGCCCTTTTGTTATAAATAAATAACAAATTTATGGGTCCTCATAAATAACAACGGAACAGAAGAGAGACAAGAAACTAAAAGGAGAGACAGAGTGGACATCTCTTTGATGTTCTTTTAAAAGTATAATGCCATGAAATGTTTTTCTTGCTTCCTGGAAGTCAGTCTTTTTTTGACATCACTTTCCTTTCTCCAACTCTTCCTAGCGAGTGATAAACTGTCTAAATTATGATTGAGAAAATATAAGAATACTCACCCAATAGGAAGATATAAAAAAATGAAGGAATTTATCTACTTAAGAGTAATACCAAAGATCCATTCCCCTTTTATCATCCACAGAACTTTCTAATGCCCAGCCTAGAAGTCTGTGCATGCTGGAATGATGATTGTTTCTTTGCTCTACCATGTGGCCCTGGCCTGGCACTTACAGTGAACGTGATTTGTTACCTTTCTTTGAGATGGATAAATTGACATTGGCAAATTTCACTGAGTTTCAGAAGAGCTCAACTGGCTCACACATTTTAATGCTAATTTATGGGGTAGGGGGAAATCTAGTGAGAGCCCCTTCCTGAAAGGGGTCAGAGAGCTTTGAACCATACATACATGAATAATACTTTGTTATAGTTATAGAAAGCCTTTGAATTGGCTTAGTGCCCATAAGGATATCGTTTGGAGTACAGGGGGAAGGACAGGCCATTTATTTCTAGTTTGCTCCGCATCTCAAGAAGCAAAAAAATGTAAACAAGACTTAGAAATTCAAGTTTCCCACAAATGCTGGCTGTGCCCCTGAAGTTAAGTGCAAACACTCTAAATTTCACAATATTAAAAATGGCTACTTTGGTCTTTAGGGAATAGATAATAAGAGAAAAGAAAATTTATCTTAAAATTTATTTCGGAATCTCTAATTATCAAAAGACAGCAGTTTTCTTTTCTTTTCCTGTTAGACTGTAGAGTGAGAAAAACCTGTTTCTTTAGAGAAAGTCAGGTGACTTACACTGTACTCATTAAGAAGGTGAGAGAGAATCATCGATTGATTAGACTTTCACCAACAAGTGGAACTGGGGGGAGTCCACACCAAAGTGTGGACACGTGCAATGCAGTTCACCCAGTTTGTCCTGTCTGTCCCAGGTCTGTCCTGGAGGAGAGATAAGTTGGACAGTGACCTGTCACAAACAGAGATGGTGGTAGAGAATGGACTGCATGAGGAAGAACGTGAACTCAGAATGAATGGGTGGGCAAAGTGTGCCCAGAGTGGGTTTTGTCTTTTTAATATACAGTGTTATTTGTATATTAGAAGCAACACCTGGCCATTGTGCCCTTTTTGGTAAAGTTTGCTAGGCTACATTTCTTAAATGGGACATCAAAGTGATATGGAAATCAAAGGCAGAAGTTTACATTTATTTTTTAAAGACCCTGTAAGGTAAATCAACATGTCCACTGTGAAAATGCAGCATTTCTATAACTAACCACAGGGGCCATTGAACTTCACAGATCCTGAGTTCCACCACTTCCACCATGGCATGTTACATGACCCTTCCTTTAGAAATGTCCATCTTCTCACACCCTCCGGTAGAACTGGGCCAGTGGGAAGGTGCCCCAGGTGAGAATCTCAAAGGAGAACACATGCACTTACTTTGGTAATACGAGGATCTGCACGATAAAGATGCAGAAGAATATGAGACAAGCACAGGTCACGTAGTACTTGAAGGCCGGCAGGGCAGTGGCTCGGTACTAAGGGGAGAAGGAGGACACCATGAAGGGCAGCTCAGAAAGAGAGGGGCCGGAGCGGTCATCTAGCAGCCTGGTCCTGCCCAGTTCATGCAGCACACTAGTAAAGTGTAGACTGTGGCACAAGCGGGCTGAGGGTGATGGCTGTTCATCTCCGGCAATGAGTGTTCCCTGCTTCCGAAGGAGCTGTACCTTCCAATGACCACAACTTTATAAGTTGAACTGTTCAGAAACCCATTTAAAGGTAATTGAATCACTCCAGCAAAGAGAGGGAGCACCCGATCAGAAAGACAAGTGAGTGAATGATGGGACCAGTGAACCGTGTGGGTGCCCTGGCTTTCCTTGTGGGTCTGTTGCCCGCAGTTATGTGGGGAAAGCAAGTAATTTTTTATATAACATTTTACTTTTGAATATTACTAAGACAATGTGATTTCCTCATTCCATTTACTTGCTTTAGTCTTTTATTATTAATCTTAATGCTTCTGAGAAGTAGTGAGTAAATTTACAAGATAGAGAAGACTCGCAGGCTTTGTCTAGGTTCGCATTCACTCTGTTTGCTTGTCTGAGCCTGGATCAGATTCTTCCCCTTTGTCCAGTGCAATCAGCAGTGGCCACCCAGCTTTCCATCCCCTCCAGGACTGTAAACTGACCAGTACACCTGCCCACCTGGGACTGCCCCTGACTGAACGATGCAGGAATAAAGATAGCCACTGTTGCAGCTGAGACTATACTGCTTCTCAAACGAGAGTTTTATAATGAAACGAAAGTAAACGAAGTTTCTGTGGCAATGCTATTGCAACCTCCTGACAATACTGGCAGGCTGCGTTAGCTATAACTGCACAGACCATTCCCCAAGTTATGGGAAGTTATAGTATATATTGCTGGGTTTCAGCTGCTGGGGTTTTAGTCAGCTATCTGGGTGGTGAATTCATGTTTCTCTCCCGTGGTGCCTTGCTGCCTTGCATCCCTCCTGCAGGGCTGAAGCACAGGTGATAGATGAAGAAGTGGGCTTAAATCTCAATGTGCTCTAAAACTCTCCTCAGAGTTGGCCTCTGCAAATATGTACACATAGACTATGTCAGCAAAGACAGTGTTTTTAAATGACAATTGCCTTCAATTTACTAGCATATTTTTCTGGTGAATTTTGTGACTTCACAGTCAGGATAATTTCCATGTTGGTGAAGAAGCTATATTAGCAGAACTGCAGAAATGTGATTACATTCTACGCATTCAATTACACCCTTATCTTCTACCTTCTGGGCTTTGTGCAGAGCTATGAGTCGTAGTGCTAATAAAAGAAATGGACTTCTATCTGGAAGGGCGTACTTCACCATTTATACAGTAAGTATGTGTTAAAGTTATTCAAGGATAAAATGGTCAAAATAATAGTAGTAAATTATATAATCATGTTCCTTTAAGCTCCCAACCTCAGAATGTTCCAGATATTATTTACCACAAGGAGTATGTATTGAGAATGATGACTAGCCAGGGACAGAAGCTGGGTTGCAAGAACTATGGCAAAACAATATGTTTATGGAAGAATAACAGAGAAGGTAAAAAGAGTTTGGATATAGTTAGAGGCATTTTTAATGTCACAAGTAAAAAACACAAGTATAATTTCATGAATTTGAAAAACAAAAATTTTAGAAAAAAATAACTGATTTTAAGTGAAATATAGCTTACCTCTTTTTCTAGAATTTTATTGTAGAAAAGCAATGAGATTCTCTGAATGTCTTCAGACTTGAGCCATTGCCTAGAAATAAAAAGGGCAGACATCATAAAACCAAACCTTCCACCAAACATCTGGAACTGCTTTTTAAAAATGACTTGCATTCTTTTTTCTTGATTGTAAATCATCCAAAACTGAATATTTAAAAAAATGTGTAATGCCAAATCACTGGATATGGAATCTGCAAATATAACATTCCTATTCACGTACTGCCATCCTCAGAGAGTATGATATTACAAACCAACTGTCATACCAAATCGAAACTCAACTTATTCCAATTAAATAACCAGGGAGTACAGTATATCAGTAAATGTGTTCCCTAATGTTTTACTGAAGTCATATGGCAGTGTCATGTTCTGAAGGATCTGGTTCATGGAAGCACGATTTTCTGATCTTGTAGCAAGCAACACATCACAGAACGTCCAGCCCATTTTGTGCCACTTCGAGTTCTAGGTGAGGAGACTTTGCTTCTTTTACACTTACTAAAATATTATGTTTTCATTTTAAGGTCTGAGCAAGTGGTTCAGATCACTAACATAGTATGTTGATACACATATGTGAATAAGTACATACATATATCTCAAATGTTAAAAAATTAATAAAAAATATGTGATTGAGGAAAGTCTGTTTTAAGATCTGCTTTAAGAAAGTCACTGAAATGGAGAAAGAGCTTAAGGGCAATGGTGTTCACTGTATATGAACATATACAGTGCTTCTGATTATATACAGCTGGAATGCTGTATATAATCAGAAGCTAAACAGCAGCATTAGATACAAGCCGGGTGCATGGTGCCTCTTACAGTCAGGTGTTTGGCAATAAAATCAACAGCATTTTCTGAAATAAAGCTAAATAAGCAAAAAAATTGAAATCTGTACATCAAGAAAAATGTCTAGAAATAAATACCAATAGCGACCAACTGGTTTGAATGAATCATTAACTGCTGCATTTACATTTCTACTTTTCTTAAACATTTTTATAATTTAAAAATATAATAACCTGAATTACAATGCATATGCATGAATATATATATTTCTACAAGTGTATATAACCTAATGTCTACATCTATACATAGGGAGAGAGAACATACGTATATTAAGACATTAGAGATAAAGTGATATTTGATATAAAATTCCAAGAAAATCTTATATCTGTTCAAACAAAAATCAATTCACATGAATTTATTATACAATACTTTCCAATACATCAATCATCTCTCTGTAGATTCAGATTCTTTGAGCTGTTCAGGAAATAAAGGGTGAAGGGCCTCGGAGGATCCACGAGAAAAGCCCAGGTGAATGTACACACTTTACCCACTTAGTGATTTCAGACGAGGGACCCTGAATGTACATGATATTTCACTTTAGGACTAATGACAAGTTAGCCCAGGAGACTAGCACATTGAGGAGGGACATACCAGGTCTACCTGGACAGCCCTGTTCCCAGAACACCTGGAGAGGTGGGAAGACTCTCACGGCATCCTGACCACAAGGAGCTGACTGTCCCACAAGACTCAGCTACGCACAGGGCAAGGAAGGCACAGACGTCAGAGGAGTGAGTTCTAGAATAACTACCATAAAAAGTGAGAGCTGTAGTAATACTTTTGGTTTCCAGGGTATGATCTTTAGGTTCAGGGAAATAAGCACTTTTGTTGTTTTTTATTATTGCACTGGCTGCAGAAATATGTAATTGTTCTGTTTGATAAGACTAGCAGGAGGAATCAAAGGTTGATTAATGTACAAAAAAGGACATGAAATAAGATAAAAGCTAAATTATAACTGTACTCATTTTTCAGAACTGTGTATTTATTAAACTATGACTCATGTACATGGTAACTTATTAAAAGGAGATTTTTTTCTTTATGGAAAATGAAGAATCTAATTTAAAAATGTTCCTGGGTACTATAAGCTTGAAAATAAGACTGGACAAGACTGAAATTTATAAAGTGGAAATAGAACTAGCTCTTCACTAACTTGCAGGGACCCTCATTTCCAGTTCAGGTTTCAGGTATCTTTCTGTGCCTGTCCTGCAGGTAGACAGGAAGTGATCAAGACCAGCTTCTCTTTCCTTGTGTCCCTAGCATCTAACATTGAGTTTTTAAAGCTACAAACACAGGGTTGATGTTTTGGGAAATAATTTCAACCACATGTTGTCTTTAGAGCCCACAAGGGGCTTTAGGCAGGTGTTAATTTAATGCACCAGTATATCTGAGTTGCTAGTGCAGCCCGAACAAGATACTTTATTGTGTGCATATGCAATAGCAACACATACACACACCACACAGACAGATACATGCACTCAGGTAATACTTTCATAAGCCCTGTACGTAGTCTAGAATACATACTTAAAATGGACAATCTAGAAGAGCACACATTTTGCAAAGATGTGCAACTTAATTTTGAAGGTAGAGTTCTATGTAAAAATTATTTACATTTTTTAAGAGTTAACTTTCAGGTTAAAAATTAAATAGTCAGGTTTCCATAGGGTGGAAACTTTTCCGTGGAGGCTTTTCATCTGGACCTAGGATGTTTACACTATTGAATTCAATAAAAATTTATTGAATGAACAAGTACTTAATGTAGTTTCAGAGGCTGATGAATGTAATCATTCTGTCCAGACTGCGAATGCCACAACTTTCTCGATTGTTTTCTCTGCATTTCAGGGACCACTGAAAGTTATAACAGCAATTCATAGACTGAATAGACACTCATAAAATGCATAGAATGAACAATATATTTCCCTTCCCTCCAGAAGCTGGTCTTCCCATTGTCTAATAAATTTGAATTCTAATGCCAAAGACTCTTCCTGCAATTTAGAACATAGACATATCCATGTTCTCTGGTTTTGCACAAGAAATAAATGCATTCTGAATGGATAACGTTACAAGACACAACTTAAAGGTTTTCCTGTATGGAATTCCTACTGATCTTTCACATTACCTCCTGAGTACACTTAGCTATGATTTTTCTTTCCATGTTTACATCTCATGCTGTTTATTGGCAATTTACTTGATGAGCATTTATTAGGCATTAAATAACAATCTTTTCAAGTAATAGAGTTTGAAGTAAGAAATGAATGATAATTTAAGATTAAAAAGTACCCACTTTTGTGCATTAATTCCATCAATTGCTTGAATCATCCTTTCATTCAATTCTTCTTCAAATCTTTTCTTTTGAGACTTGGTTCTACATTAAAAAAAAAAAAGAAATGTAGTGGATAAGAATTTTATTATTAAAATAAATAGGCTATTTTAAGGCTATTTTTCTATGATGCCCAAACCTCTGTTTAAATCTGCTAATCAAGTAAAAAAAGAAAAAAAAAGAAATGAGCCTATAAACAGCCTTTTCTTTATTAACCAGCCACTCTGTGGATCCAGAGAATTGACTAGATCTTTGGTGTAGTAAGCTATGGCCTTACCATTCACTTACAGTGAATTTTTTTTAGATAATCAAAAGCAACACTGAAGAATAGGTACTTGCTGTTTGAGATAAAAGAATTTTTGCCCTGAGAGACACATTAGACCTTGACTGTTTACCTTTAGAAACTTTATTTTATGACAGAACACCGTGGCTTTGGAAATCCCTCTGCAAAAATTTGGTTTGGTTGACAAAAATAGTTATTACTGGTTCATGTTTTCATTGGTCTGCTTTCAAGAATTTGAGGAACTACAGTTTTTTTTGTAGACATATCAAAGCTTTATTGTACGGATTTGAACGTTCCTCTGTATTTGAAAGCACTATTCATGGAAAACCCCACTTTTATTTGCAAACCACTCACTTGGTCTTAGAAGTAAATAATCTTCAGGTATAATATATTTGGTGAATAAATTATGACAAAAACATAATAAGTTCCTCAAGGTTAACTTGACAATGAGCCTGAGAATGGAAAGGAGAAAACTGAAATAATAGCTGTTTTTAAAAGTTAAACACCTGCAAAGAGTGAGAGCATGAGCTTGCCCTCACCAAACTGGCCTCAGCCAGCCTGTGCCTGAGTCTAGGTGTGGGCAGGTCACCCGGTCCAGTGTGCAGGGAGCATGTGGCTTCTCTGTGCTCTGGATATTTAAATTACCACTGGAATAGGCCTGTTTTATTTCTGGAATAAAAAATCACACTTTTCTGAGTTCAAAACTGCCTCTACATAGAGACAGGAAGATCATTACACATGCAATGCTAAAGTTATCTTTAATTAATCTCATGGAATCATCATTAATGAGATGATGTACACTGCAATTTCATCAGCTCCTATGTATTTGTGACTTCAAATCCTGTCTTCTTTATACAGGCCAAGGGCAGCCTTGGTTCAAAAACAGAATGATATTAAGTGATTCGGATACAGATACTGAGACAGCTAAAAGAAGAGGTGTTCATATGCCAAATTCCAAGCTGTTTGAAGAAGGCAAATTATTATTTTTCATCCTTTTTTTAAGCCAGGAACTTCAGCAATCATCTAGTCTGGCTCATCCTCATTCACAGGTGAGAAGCTACCTTCATTTTACCCTATTTAGGCCCTGGCTGATGTGGTGCAGTGGGTTGGGTGCTAGCCTGAGAACTAAAAGGTTGCCAGTTCAATTCCCAATCTGGGCACATGCCTGGGTTGTAGGCCAGGTCTCCAGTAGGGGAAGCATGAGAAGCAACCACACTCTGACACTTCTCTCCCTCTCTTGCTCTGTTTAAAAATAAATTAAATCTTTAAAAAATGAATATATTCCTTTAAAAAAGACACTATTTTTTTTAATCAGCCTAGATTGTACATGAGTTTCCTGACTTCGATTTGGTGGCTTTCTTTATCTCAAAGTCTCTCCAAGTCTAAGAAGGAAGAGTTGTCAGGTACCTTGAGCTCACAGAGAAAACGAACCTCTTTGATGTTAAGTCCAGGGCTAACAATGGCATTGCCTTTGTGAATTTGTTCTGGGACTGGCTTCGACAGTGCTTGTACAGTGGTCAATGCAGTAAACACGGCACAAAAAGTAGCCAATAAATTCACGTGGTTTTGCCCCTTAGTTTTCACTAATTATCTAGACAACAATTACTAACTAACCTATAGATAGTTTTCATCTCTTTGTAATTTTGTGACTTCTATTATGGAAATGACAGATACCCTTGGGTTTGATAACCTACCCACCAAGAGTTCTTAACTTGCCAGCCAGGGCTTTGTTCCTCAGACTTCCAGAGTTTCTGACCTTCTCGTTCTTGTTTCTGCCTCTGGGCCCCACCACTGGCCTCCCCACTACTCACTGCCTTTAACCCCTCTTTCTTTCCAATTTTTCTCCATTGTTTTTCCTGAGCTCCCGCCCTAGCCTGTCCCACCCCTACGCCTGGGCAGCTCAGATGATGCTTCAACAGCACATGACACTGAGTCATGGCCAGGCTGGAGGCTCAGAGAGGTTTTATGACATAGGCCATGTGACAAAGCCAGGATGTGTAAGGAAAGAGCAGGTGAGTCTGAAAGTCAAGCTCTCTCCATGAGGCCTTGGGGCCACCAGAGATCACCAGCCACAGAGGAAGGTGGAATAGGTATGGAGGAGGCTCCGAAGAAGGCGGGCAGGACAGGAGAACAGTTAGGAAAGCAGGCTTTGGCACCACGGAGTCAGGGCACAAATCCTGGCCTCAGCTCTGCCAGCTGTGTTACTCTGGGCATTTTCCTAACCCCTTGCACCTTGGTTTTTTCCCTTCTAAAAGGACGATGGCCATTGTGTCTACCCTGGAGGAATACTAAAGACGACACTGGATTATCCACATGCTTAGTACAGATACAAATGATAGTTTATGATGATAGTCTTCCAAACCACACTCATCCCAGGAGATACTGCCCACATTATTCTGGTGTCCCCCAGGCATTTCCAAGCTGTCATTTTGGAAAACAGACTCTTGGAGCACAATTTCGGGGAGGGGCAGATAGATAATAAAAGCGATATCAGGAATGAAGTGAAAGGATGTTCACAAAGTTTCTGTGCATAGATGCTCACAGATACGCTCCTGTCTAAGTGGCTGGAACAGTCACTCCTTCTCAAGTTATGTTATGGGGTCCACAATATTCCTAAAATTGGCTGGAGTTTTCTTTAATATGGCACTTGTCACTTCAAACATAATGCCTCAAAAGCTCAAGAACTTAATTATCCCTATAAAGGAAGGCTAGGAATGTTACATCTCAATGTTAAAATTTCAAATTGCACACAAAATACAAATTAACACTCATTACAACAAAGTCACCAAGAGGGACTGATGTGCATTCCTTGCCATGTTTTACAGGTAACAATCTACCTAATTGTATTTACTTTTAACTTGGATACCATGCATTTTCTACAAGAATAAACTCACCTCTCTGCAGGGGAAAGAAAGGCTGGCTTGAGTTTGGGGCCTTCCATTAACTATCCTAGTTACTTCGATAAGAAATACTTAATCCCCAAAACAATACTAAGGGACACCTCTGACCTCCAAAGCTAGAGCAACATGGAAGGAAAAGCCATTAGTGCCCGTGACCCCTCCGTGGAGGGCCACGGGGGCCTGGAGACCTTTGCAGGGAGTTTGCTTTCTTTCTCGAGAGGTTGGGCAGCCCTTTTTCTACTACAGAAAGCCTGGACTTACCTTGCTTTTATCTCTAAGATTAAACAGAAAAGACCATGTCAGTTTAAGAAACCTACTCATTTTAAGAAAATTCAGTTTTTTACTGCATATGAGTATTAAGAAGGGTCATTTTAAGAAAATAATGTCAATTTCTGCAGTGATTACCAGGTGGTGTTTTCTTTTTCCCTGTCTTAATTCTGGTAACACGACATGAATAATCCTATTTTTAGAAGCTTGAGAGCAATTTAATAGGGCTTTTCACAAGTAGCTGCTCTTTTAGAAGAAATAGCCTTCAAAATTACTATAATTGATGATAATTACTTTCAGAAATAAATAAAAAATAAGCGTTTAAAAATTACAAAGTATAACATACACCATACCTTAAAGTGCGATTTTGAAAATTATGCTGACCCATTGGTACATCCTATTAAAAAAGAAAAACTATTAGTTGCCAAAAACATACTTTAAAAATATAATTGCAATGATAACTATGTAAAACACATTTCTACTTTTATCATGTACAGTAGTAGTTAGTAACATATAATTTCCTATGTGGAGAAAAAGAGCTTAAGTATAAATGTAAAAAAAGATTTAAAATTCAGTGTATATTTAGAATGTTGGTGTCGTCTATAAGCTCGGGATGTTGGGAGTACCAGAATGGTTGTCTGGATTTTTTAAATTTACATTTTCCTGCTATTCAAAGATATGGTTTCAAACAATGGCCTGCAGAAAATTGTTATTAGAGTTACTGTATACATCTTACAGTCATGGGAAAATCTTGTTTGGCATCAGACAAATATTTTTTAAAATGCTTTAAAACACAAACATAACCACAAAACCTATAGCCCATCCTTATCACTAAACTGGGTTGTTAAGAAATGATACCACTGGTTAAGAATGTATATTGGGGGAACCACTTTGTAAAGTATATGACTGTCTACTGTGCTGTATACTTCAAACTAATACAGAACAATACTGAATGTAAACTGTAACTGAAAAATAAATATTTGTCTTCCAGCATGACCTGAAAAAATATAGAGAGAGGGAATGTGCAGTTGTGAATCACTGATCAAAAAGAAGAAATCAATATACGAATGCTGATAGTTCCTGAAAACAGAATGAGAGGAAGCAACTCATCAGGATTCATCAGTGGGGCATCCAGTGCCAAATGTTCAAAAGTAGATTAAAAATACCCACAAGATTCACTTTTATACATTTATAGTGGAAATTAAAAGTTGAAACAAAACTATTCTAAAGAAACTTTTTTTTTGCTGCTTTATCCCCAAGGTTAGGTTAAATGCATTAAATGCATTTACCTAGAGAAAGGCAAAGCATTAAAAAAATAACTGAAATCCAAGTTTTAATATGGAAAGTAAAATAATACAGTTTTTACCAGCTCTATCATTGTTGAATCAAAAGTCAGCAGAGCTTGCCCTAATTGGTGTAAGTCAGTGGGTTGGGCATCATCCTAAAAACTGAAAGGTCTCTGGTTTGATTCTAAGCCAGGGCACATGCCTGGGTTGTGGGCCAGGTCCCTGGTTGGGGGCATGTGAGAAGCAACTGATCAATGTTTCTCTCTCACATATTCTTAAAAAATACAGACTCAGTGCAGCCCTGTGTAAGGGATTGGATAACAGAAATGACTTTTGGCAACGACGACTTTTCAAAACTGGAATGTACTAATCAGAATGACAATAGGATTTTTCTGAAAGTGAGTAAGAGACACAACTAAGTAACAGTCACATGGACTTCATGTGTTAAACAAAGACTTGGGATTTTCTTTTTTTTTAAATTAATTTTATTTAGTTATTTTTCAAGGGATTTTCTTACAATATCGTATCTTGCTCCTAAGGCAGTACTGTGTCTGCGAATGGTGAAAAAAGCCAGTTATGAAAACTGCGTTTGTTCAAGAGGTCCTCTGATTTCACACACAACTTCCCAAAGCTCAGCCACTAGATCTTGCAACTCTCTCTTGAAGAGGGCATATTCTCCAACACAACAGATGAAGGTCAGGCTAAAATCTTTCCTGCAGTCCCATGCCGAGACAATAAGGGAGACAGGCACTGTGAAGTCCTGGGACAATAAGGACTGTTGAGAAATAAACAACTACAACAACATCGAAAACACACCTGGAAACTAATTTTTATACATCAAAAACACACCTGCAAAATAACAAGCAACAGCACAGAAAATAATGTTCTAATATTTATATATGATTCTTATTTCTTGAAAACCAACCAACCAACTGCTGAGGAACAATAAATCTCAATGAGAAATATGATTACTAGCCATTAGCATTAATAATAAATATAGCACTAAGCAAAATTATCCAAATGATTATTATATTTTCATAAGAGTGATAAAAGCATTGACTTTCACTGACAACTCAATACTAGCATCCTAGGATGCTTTTCTTCAACAGTTCTGAATGCTCAATGGCCCCAGATGCCCCAGACCCTCTTCCTTAGATCTCTTTTCAATAACTTCATCCAGCTTCAGGGCTTCAAAGACCATCTGCAACCTGACCCCTTTCACATTCATGCCTCCAGCTTGGGCTTCTTCCCTGAGTTCTGGACTTGCACATCCACCAGCCAACTTCCTAGCTGCACTTAGCTGTCTAAAAGACATATTGATTTAAAGATGTCCATTAGCAAAGTCTTGATTTTTCCATCTTAAATCATCTGATTTCTCCTTAGTACTTTTCATTGCAGTTAATGGCACCATCATTCTTCTAGCCGTGCTATTGAAAGAAGTGTGAATTAATCCTTGATCCTCATTTTCACACATATCCTCTGGAGTCTTACTTGCTCTACATTCAATTTAGACCCTGAATTTGCTTCTCACTGTTTCCACTACTGGAATCTTAACATAGGGAATATAGTCAGTAACAGTCTAATAACTGTGTACCGTGTCAGGTGGCTGTGAGATTTATTGGGATGATCATTCATTAAGTTATGTAATTTCTAATTACTGGGGTGTACACCTGAAACCTACATAAAAATGTATGTCAACTGTAATAAAAAATAAAAATGCTTTAAAAATGAATAAATACAAAATAACAGTAAATAAAATAAAATCTCTGCATAAGTGGGCATCGTTCTCACTTCGACCCTTACACTCTTGCCCCATTATTGCAATGCACATTATATACCACACCCTTCCCACATTTAAATCCTCTAGTAACTTCCCATCATACTCAGAGTGAATTACACACAATTCCTTAGTGCATCTCAGCCTGATGACTTTCCTTACTCGTTGGTGACACTACAGCCACACCAGCATCCTCTTGGGACTGCATGGATACCGCATTCATTTCTCTCTTAGAACCACTGAATTTGTTGTTCTGCCACCCCCTTTGCCAATTTCCTCCTCTGTCTTTGAAAGTTCCCCAGCTGTTCTACCCAGAGTAATCACCCCACTCACCCCCATGAACATCCCTCCATTCCATCCTCATCGTGGCCTTCAGTAGCCCCTAGAGTGGCCATGTTCCTTTGTGCTCTACTCTTATTCTCTCTCTTCTCGATAGAATGTAGGCCCCTCTAGGGTTTGCCCTGGGGGTCTCTCTTATTTAGTCTGATGGATCATGGTCTGTCAAGCCACATTTATTTTTTAGTTAAAAAAAGAACAAGGGAAGTTGAGAGGAGAATTACAAATAAGTCAAGCAAGGATGCTTAGCCCTACCTGTTGGGCTTGGGTGTGTCCTTGTGACATACTGGGAGGTATGTGAACCTGGAGCTTGCGGGAGCCCGCCAGGGGTAGACATCACACACTTGACCCTTCCATGCAAGAAGAGTAAGAACGCTCACTCTTACCTGGCAGCCTGGCATGTTTCTCCTCAGCAGCTAATGAAAATGACATAACAATCCATTTTCTTTTCTACCTCAACTCCATCCCTAATACAGTTAATTTTACCCAGAGATTGTTTTCAAATCTAACAATGCCATTGGGATTATTCTAAGTGCTTAATTATATTTATTTTTCTTTCCTCCTATGGGTCTTTTTATTTATCTGCACTGCAGCCATCTTATTGAAAACGCCCCGTTGTAAGGAGCTTTGGGACTCTACACTCTGATGGAAGGTGGAGTGATAGAAACAAGTAACTACAACAATAGAAAGTACATTGCTGCTCACACAGCCTGAGCATGCAGGCGAGGAAGAGGCAGATTTAATAGTTCTATTCACTGCAAGGACATCATGCTTTCACTGTTCCTTTATTAAGATGCTCAGGCTTTTTACTTAATGATTACAAAAGCAAAACACAAAAAAACCCTCGAATTTTTAAAAGAAGTTCAATTGTAATCATTGCTACTGTCAGTTGTAAATAAAGTCTTGTGTTATAAAGTTATTATGGAAAATCAGCCTGGGTGAAAACCCCTAGCAATGCAAGGTTGGCACTCGTTCACACCCTAATAGCTGTTTGTGAGGAGCCCCTCTAAGAAGTCAGAGATGGTAAACTTGCTTCATTACAGACAAAAGTTATTTTAGCAGGCGATGCCTTTTGGTTTGGGGAACAAGACTTCATTCAGTGTTAAGATGCTTTGGAACAGGGGGAGGACATACCGTGGTGCTGATCTTGCCGTTCTCCGTGGTCATGCTGTCCCTGTGGTGCAGGTGTGCAAAGGGCTTGGCTGCCCCCCAGGACTCCAGGTACCGGGTCATGCGCACAGAGGCCCTCATCTTGGCTCCATCGAGGGTATGGCGAGGTCTGAAGAGGTGCTGGGGACTCCGTCGTTCGCCCTTGGGGTAGGAAATAAAGCATTACACCTGGCATGCCAAAGGCACTCACCTTCTCCTTCCGACTGCACCCCTTTCAGAAGTTTCCCTTGACTAAGCGCATTCCTTAAACATCACCCTCTGCACCCTCATGGCTTCTCCCCTCATCCCTTCCATGCCAGTGGTGTGCAGTGTTAACAGCTGTTTGAGCTGAGTGATTTTTTCCAGATAGCAAAAGTTATCTGTAATTTAAACTTAGGAAAAATAGCCATTTTAATAGGCATTTTTTATAAAGTAAATTCTTAAACAGATATACTGACCTGTTTCAGTTTTTTTCTTGATTGAGTTTTCCTAATGTGACTGGAATAGAGGCTGATGGAGTTTTTTTAATGCCAATGGTCTTATTTATCCATGATTTGGTGTTCTTTGTGTGAATTTGAGGTATTTTGTATTCTTTTTTCCCCCCATGGCACCTCCCCATCACCCCATAGTTTTTCCTGCTGTACACATCTGTCTGTAGATCAACTGTCAAGTGCCTCCATAGGTGAACCTGGGGCTCTTGGGAGCCTGCCAGGGGTAGACATCACACACTTGACCCTGTTGATTTTGTGGTATCAGTGTTGACAGTTTAGGAGTGTTTCTTACTCATATCTGTACCATTTAACAGCTGTGTGATTTAGAGAAAGTTACATAACCTCTCACCGTTTTGCATGCTTCATCTTTAAATAGCAACAACACTCATTTGGCAGGAATCTGGGAAACGTTAAGAGATGAGAGCTTTAAGGCCCTAACTGTGGCTGATAGGTGTGAACAGAGGAGTCAGATCCCAACCTCCTGGACGGGTGGGTATCTTCCAGGTAACAGAGCGTGTTATTGCCTGGAAGTTAAATGTGTCTGCATACACTTGTCCTCACACAAATGTAGAGGTGACATTTAGTTGTTCATCTTTTAGAAATTCCTTTTTTTCCTTTTTCTTATACGTTCATCCTATTTCATCTCATTTTTATCATCTGAAGGCCTAAGCAAAACATTTCTCTTTCATTTTCCAAAGTGCCAGGCTGTGTCCCAGAAGCATCATGAATTAACATATACATTGACTATCACATTCCACCTTGTTGTAGAGAGAAGTTATTTCCATTATTCCTTTAATAAATACATTTAAATTCATTACTTAAAACCTGTTCCATAATTAAAATGCCATATGCATTTAAAGTATTTTTAGAAGCCAAGACTTGCACTGATTCTTTACTGAAAACACTTACCTATACAGCAATTTGCCCCCCTGCCTTTCACCACAAAAGTCACAGGCTAATTATAGACTATGCAATACTAACCTTGGGGTTGATTACAAAGTAGGTTTTCACCAGGTGCTGCTTTAAATACGGGTCCCTGATATCACCGTCTCCTTCCTCCACTTTATAAGCTCCATTCAAGTGTTCCAGAGTGACAGAAGAGATGTGGACACGCCTGGAAGGCCATTTTAAAACCACAGTCAAGATATAGAAGGATATGCATGAAAGAGGATTTTTCTCTTTATTTGTGATTTCAGAAATGATTTCTTCCCCTCCCCACAATGAAGGAAAGGCTGCATGCCCTTGGTGAAATGGACTGTGACTTTTAGAAAGATACTCCTCAGGTCGGGAGCTACTCCCATTTGGAGCATCTCAGCACTCACAGAAGGCTGCTTCGTGGGTGTGGTGCATAACAGTTTGATCATAAAGACTTTTTGTATATGAGCATATTTGTTGAAACACATACCAGAAGCATTTTAGAAAATGTGCTGATCTGTGTAAAAGAACGGGTTTTCTTTCTCAGTGTTTGCTCTCCCACTTTTCAAAATTACAGCACTTGCACTGAAATTCTCCCATCTGAAATAGGCTCTAACCAGAGATGGATGCCACGGTTTTCTCGGTTTAATAGGACTGGTTTCAGAGGTCGCCAATAATGAAGAAATGCCATAACTGCACTGCAGGAAAAAACATCGACTTCTGTCTCTATTCATAAACTTGCTAATAAGTAAATGTCTGTAATTTAGAGTCTGATATCAAATAGTCTTTGACTGTGGGTCACAGGGGTGGTAGAATTTGAACTTGACAGGTCATGTTTATCTGATTAATGAAAGAGGCTATGGGGTGTGAATAACATAGAAATCATCCCAAACTGAGCATTTTAGTTATTAACCTGCTGACTAGCCACGGAGCGAACTTGAACAGAGAACTCTAACGTGCGGCCTTACCCTGGGACCCCTCCAGCTTCCATGTGATTGGCCAAGGTAACGTCATGTGACCACACATCATACTGCCACTTCTGCAGACCAATCACGCCACAGAGGACATTCCCGGAGTGCACTCCCACACGCATGTTGATGTCAACTCCCGTAGCATCCCTCACTTTCCTAAAGAGAAGGAAACTTATGTCGTCATCCAGTAACAGCCTTTCCTTCCTTTAGCTCTTGGCCAATCTTCAAGACATTTTATTATTCAGAATTTCTCAGGCTATTGGAAATATAATCACGAATTCCCCTGTAGCAGATGATTACTGCCATGAGCCAAGAAAAGGGTTTTTCTTTCCGGTTACTCCCAGACTAGACCTAAGCTTCAGTGCTTTGGCTAGTAAAGCCACATCAGGCCAGGCTGTGGGGAAGAGGCAGCATTTTGACTATAGCTTTACTTTTTCAACTGATAGGTATCAAGAACCGTTCGTGTGCTGACACTGCTCTGAATTGTCATACTGGAATCATGGCACACTGCCCCATGCTGTCGGGAAGGGTCTCAGGCGCCGTTTGCAGTTCTGGTGCTTAGATAGTTCATGTCCCCAGTGTACAGACAATGCAGCTTCTCCGTGAGCTTAATAATGACTTTAACCTAAAGAGCAATTCAAACAAATAACCATGCAATTAAAGCTTTTTAATTGTGCACATTCTTTAACAAAAAGATACTTTCTAAAAAAGCTATGATAATGCATATGGTGTTATTAAAAAGAAACTAATTTTTAAATTATTTTATTTTATTATTTTAATATTTTAATTGGGGTGACATTGGTTAATAAAATTATATAGGTTTCAGGCATATAATTCTATAACACATCATCTGTATATTGTACTGTGTGCTCAAAGTCAGATCTCCTTTCAACACCATCGTCCTCCTTTACCCCTTGTCTACCCGCCCAACTTTCCTTCAGTAACCACCTTACTATCACGTAGGTCTATGAGGTGTTTTTGTCTTTTTGCTTAATTCCTTCAAATTTTATTCCAGCCTCCCAACCCTCCTTCCCTCTAACAGCTGTTAAAAAATACCTTACACCCTCATTACTCATTACACCCTCCAACTCATTAACAGAGACAAACGAAGAACTTCTTTTTAAGGGAAAATGACAATGCTTGGTAATGCTTATTTATTTCTGCCAGCTATGTGCATTTATCAATTACAATATTATCTTAAAAGAAGTATGCAGGAAGGTATCCCTAGTTACCTAGAGAGCAACAGCCACAGGGGCTCTGTGAAGGGAAATAGTGACACCGATTATGGAGCAGCAAGGAGGAAGGGTCACCAGGGTGGGCTCCAGTAAATGAAACTTAAATGGCTCATAACAGGGTAAGTATAGATGTCATGCTTAAATGATAAAATGACATCGTTTGAGTATGCTAAAAACGATAAAAAGAAACAGACCTACAATGTACAAATTAATGGCCTCCTGAAAAAGGAATATAGAAACTTATGCCCTTCTCTTTCCTTTTTTCTCTTCCCTTCACTGCCTTTCCTCTCTCTCTGTCTTCCTTTCATGGTTTTCCCCGCAAATGACACCAACCTATCTGGCATCATGCAGGTCATCCAAACCCTTCATTCCTGCCCACAGTAAGGACCACAACATCTACATGACACAGGAGACATGCCCTTGACACTGCCGCCCAGTGGCAGTGAGTGCCATGGCTGCCCAGACCCTGTATGGTCCTCACTTCTAGGCCTTTGTTCATGATGGCTCCTCTCTCTGGTCCCCATGCCCCTGAGCCTCCTTTCCCTTGCAGGGTGTTTACCTTGTTTTTCCACCTGTGGCTTAGGCATGACCTTGTCCTCACCCAGGGAGGATTTCTGATCTCTGTGTCTAGGTTGATGCAGGAACCCGTCCTACGTGCTCCGACCTCCCTGAGTGCAGGTGGCACTGCCATTTGTGTCCACATCTGCTCTCAGAGCATCACCCCCATGAAGACACAGACTTGTCCAAGTGGTTTGTGTGCCCAACAGTGGGCTTAGGGCCGGGGACAATGAAGATGCTCAGTACAAGTTTATTCACTGACCCAAGTCATTTCAGAAGGATTTACTTTGTTTCTGTCTTCGGGATATGAAAAATTTGTCCTAAAACCCATAATTGTTAAGATTTTAATGTTGTTGAGAGAGAACGGTCCAACTGTTCTCATGGCATTTCAATTCCAAAATATGTTCAGCAGAGAGCCAAAAGAAGATAAAAAGGGAAGATGAGGCACTCAACAGTGGCCATTTTGGCAGAACTGACTGGTTAATAATTTGACTCTTTAAAACTATCTCCATGTCCTGTGTGTTTTTTGTAGGAAGATGAGTTGTTCCAGGGTTCAAATGAATTCACTGGCCGGATGTTTTAATGCATGCAAATGCAATCTAAGATCTGTAGAAAAAATGTTGAAGTAAGTGCTCAAAGCTTACAACCATAATAGACGAACGTTGTAGTTGAAGAGGAACTTTAATGACTTACATCAGGGTCCTGCATGCTACTTTGTTGATTAAGAATAGCTTACATTCTCATTACAGAAAAAAGGACTCTCTAAACATTACAACTCTGCAGGCAAAGAGCTTCTGCAGTGGTGCGTTAGGGACCAGGGAATTAGGTGCTGAGTACATGTGGTGGTCCCAACGCAGGGGGGAAAACACTGGCAAATGCTTATGAGCCCTCATTGCTGGTTCTTAAGAAAAAACCTGAAACAATCTGGCAAAATTCCCAGTGCCGAGTGTGAGCTTCCTCATTACCATCTTAAAAAATTAAGATTCCTTTACTCATCCTCATCTTGTGGTTTAACGAAAGGGGATGAAACCCTTTCCCTTGCACCTGACAGAGAACAAAGAGTTTTTAAAATTTCCTGAGATGCCCTTTCTTTTCCTGCCCTTTATTGGGACGGTGTAACAAACAACCTATTAACAATCACTTTGTCAGCTGTATATGAGCCAAGTAGGTGATTTATAACAGAGGAAGAATGTGGAGGCCATGATCAATGAGTAAAAGATAATGGGGACACACACTCGGTAAGATCCAAAGCTAAGTTTAGTTAAAAACAAGAGTTATGGAACTCTTGTTTCTAGCAGATTTGAGTGTCCTCAAATCTGCTAATGTTACTGAAATTCTAGACACATAACATGTTACTGATGTACCTGTGATGAATGGATAAATAGAACTGATATATACATACAATGAAAAATGATTCCATCACAAAATGAAGTTCATTACTAACACATGCCACAGAGTACATGAACCTTGAAGACATACTATGTGAAATAAGCTGCACACTAAAGGAATGCACTGTATGGTTCCACCTGTAGGAACTAACTAGGATAGGCAAAGTCATAGAGACACGAAGCAGAATAGAGGATACCAAAGGCTGGGAAGAGAGGGGTCCAGGAAGTTACTGCTTGATGGAGCTTCTCTTAGGGATGACAACAAGCTTGGAAGCAGATAGTGGTGATGACTGCACAACATTTTGAGTGTAATTAACACCACTGTATCGTACACAGAAAAATAATTGAAGGGGCAATATTTATGTTATGTATATTTTATCATAATAAAACTGATGTAACAGAAGAAAAGACATTACTGATGAATTGGTGACCTGCCAGGGGATCAGAACCAAGGACTCTTTCTCCTAAATGCTCTTCAACTTGCTGGGATAAAGTAAACATAACAGAACTGGAAAATGGTTGATTCAGAAGCAGAAATCAATCTTTAGTAAAAGGTTAAACTCTTTAGTCCGAAATGTTATTGGTGCACATAATAAGTAAATTTATCCTTTGTAAAATCTTTCCCGTATCCATTTATAAAAGAAACCCAGAGAAACTGCCTTCCTCCAACAGAACACATTTCATCTCGGGTTTGAAATCAACATCGAGGCTGCGTCCAGGCATGGGTTATAAATTTGAGAAAACCTATTAGCTCCAATGATTAGATTCACTTACATCTAGAACCATAGTGTGGGGAAGAGTTAATAACTTTTGTAATAAGTACAAAATATTTTTCAAATATCAAAGAAGACAAAGGATTTCTTCATGGGAAGAAGTGGACAGATATTTCCCACACACTTCCACGTGGGTAGCTGAGGCCACACTGGCTACCCGCACTGCACCGCAATTCTTTGATTACAGTTTTCACTTGCCTCCCTGTCCTGGATCTGCCCAGTGGCCTTATGGCAATTGCTGCTGAGCTAGTGGATCTGGAGCACTTAGGTCTCCGGGGCTCAGCTGAGGCTGTGGGAGCTTCATTATGTTGCCATGGACATCACCTTTTAGTCCAGTTGAGCTCATGGCCAACATACACAAGTTGCTAAACCCTGCAGCAGCCTGACTTGCTCCTTCCTCAGGTAAAACCACATCTACTTTAACCCTGAGACAAGGAAACAGAACATCGACCACTTAATTCCTAACCTGCTCAGAGTAAAAATATGTGGAAGACAAGGTAAAATCACTTGATTATAACAGGCAATCAAAATACTCAGTAAACTAAAGTCTTTTAATCATATAATCAATTAAGAGCTTTTATCATTTACAAGAATATTCTAGATTCTAAAAAGAGCATTGCTAAAGATGGGTGCATTGTGGTGCTGGTAATGAAAATTAACTTTGTACCTGATACTTTTACCCTGTAACTTGTCAACTCTAATGAAAATGTTGTTCTACATAAGCCAATCTTCCCTAGAATTACAACAAAAGAAGCTACAGATACAACATATACAATGACTATAAGCTGAAACTAACTTCTCAGATCTGAGAATTTTTGACTAGATGAAGTAATTTTGGGCTTTGGTTTTATATTAATTGATGCCTGGTGATAAAATTACCTTCCTCCTTGCAACTGGTGTGTAGCCATATTGTCTGTTAGAAATCACATGAGATCCTAAGAGTGCGAACATTTTAAGATTAGAGAAGACATTTAAACTTTTCTAAAAAATCACTTTTGAAAAAAAACTAAAACCGTCCTTTTCTATAGATTCCTAACTCACTTTTACAAAAAGTCTAGGGGCAATAATAATAATACAAAACACTTAAGAAGTCTTACTTTGGATCAAGCTACTCACAGGTCAGCAAATGGGTCTCGGAACATTTACATTTAAATGTACAATAATGTATTTAATGCCAGTAGACAGATAAATAGAAATAGTGGCAAGTGAGACCTGCAGCTAAAACTTACCAAACTGTTAAAGAAGATCTTATGAAGCATTACACTTACTTGATGGCCTCACACATATCCAGTCCCATTTTCACACAGTTCTTGGCGTGGTTAGGGAGCGATATAGGGAGTCCAGACACACAGTAGTAGCAGTCGCCTAAAATTTTTATTCTCATACATTCATTCTCCTGGAGGAAAAAGTCACAGAATTTCAGTTGCACTAAGTATTTACAGGATCATTTAAATTTACAGAACATCATCAAGAGCTAGGTCTACTGATGCAGCAAGTAGGATTTATGGGAGAGAAAGAAGAACAACTTGGGTTTTGCTGCAACTGTCCACAATGAATGAGCCACCCTCACCCACATGCCCATTTACCAAAGGAGGAGAATAACAGAAAGGGTATGGGGGAGGCACTGAATGTTCTGGAATGATTTCTACTTAATACTAGCAGAAGATTAAATAGACAGGATCATTCTCCTTAGTATGAATGTCCCCAAACACTGATGGTGAAATGAAGCATTCTGTGCAGAGAAGAATCTTCCAGGGCAGAAAATGATGACCAGAACTCCACTGGAATTAGGAAATATGTCATTCCCTACTTGCTCACTGTCTTCTTCACTTATTTTGAAGATTCTTACCTGCAGACATGTAACTTCTGATAAACATCTCCACCATATAATAAGGTACCATTTTTTACTGTCAAGTTATTTAAACAACTCTGACCTTAGGTTAAACTAGTTAACTATAAAGTTAGACTAACTCATTATTTTTCTTGGCTGGGTTGTCTTTATAAAAATATGGAGACTGACTTCATTCATATGCATCAATCTTACATCCACTTCTAATTCTAACCTTTTTAACTGGCTTATAGACTCTTCACTAAAATAAAAAATCCAAAACCAAAAACAAAACCAAAGATATACCAAATACATATTTTTCCTTCTTAACACTTACATAGTTTTATGTATGAACTGAACAAGTTTGAAATAATAAAATTAATATAAAATATTTTTGTTCTTAATCATGTTGTAGGTATACAGAAGATTTGCATATTTCTGTCTTTGATGGAGAGAGTGCACACTTTTATGCTGATCTACAGCTCTGTAGACGATGTGCTGGTGCTTCCTGATGACAACAGTATCATAAGTAATATAAAGGCAAACAAGTACTTTTTGATAAGGCTACCTTTTCATGTTTCCTAAATAGATATCCTGTATTCTGAATCTATAAAACTGCAATATTAATAACAGCGAATTCTTGGCACTGCACTCTTATTGAAGATAAGTTTACTGTTTATGCATGGGTTTATTTCTGGGTCCTCTCTTCTTTTCATTGGTCTATATGTCTGTTTTTATGCCAGTATCATCCTGTTTTGTGTAGGGGACCGGTTTGTCTTGGCCTGGCAAATGTGACTCAGCTCTGTATGGAAAACCTACGGAAGCGAGGTGATGGGCAGGAGCCAGACCTTCAAACCGAGTTTTCCTGTGGGAATCAGGCCTAGAAAATGCATACAGACCGTTATGGTTTGCTCTTGCTAAAACTCCATCACGCTGGTCTGAAACAGAAGATGTGTATTGTCTATCTTCAAGGTAATTTCCAAAGCCTGTGTGAATTTTCCCAAAGACAGAGCTAATCAGCTCACTGCCTTTCCCTTTTGCATTTGTTATTTTCATTTCCTTGATCGTACCTAAAATATGGAAAATAATATTCTATGTAATAGATAATAAATCCTTCTTTGATGTAAGACCCGAGAAAAGCAATAAAAGCCTGTCTAGGCAAGGGTAGGGGCGCTCTCCTCTTGAGAGAGTGGCCATGCCATCCCCTTTTCTTCACAGTATTGCTGTATCCTGTGCATTTGTTCTTATCTTCAATCACAACAGGTGGACTCTGCTGGCTGGAGTCTGCCACAGTTTTGATTGCTGTAGCTTTGTAATATATTTTGAAATCAACAAAAAACAGAGGCATGGACATAAGGAACAGACTGACAGGTGTTAGAGGGGAGGGGCCTTTGGGGGTGCTGAATGCATGAAGGAAAAAATAAGCAAAAAATATGTGTGTGTTTATCAGTTTTATATATGTGTACATAAAATACATATACATATATGTGTGTATGTGTGCATATACACACACACACACACTAATAAACACAGACAATAGTGTGGTGATAGCCAGAGGGAAAAGGGGAAAGGGGGAAAGGGGGTGGGGGGCAGGTGGAGGTATGCAAGGCAGGGGAAGGGGGAAATGGGGATGGAAAGAGACTTTGCTGGGGTGTCGGGCACAGGACACAATGTGCAGATGATGTTTTGTTGTGTTATACACTTGAAACTTGTATGACTTTGTGAACCAATGTCATCTCAAAAAATTCAGTTAAAAAAGTGTGTTGCCTTTGGCTCTGTTTTTCTTGCTCAAAATTACTTTGGTTATATGTGGTCTTTTGTGGTTCTTTATCAATGTTAGGAATATTTTTCTATTTCTGAAAAACATGTCATTGAGATTTTGATAAGGATTGCACTGAGTCTGTACATGGCTTTGGGTGGTATGGACATTTTAACAATATTACTTTTCCAACTCATTAACATGGGAAGTCTTCCTATGTATTTGTGTCTTTTTAGGTTTCTCTCATCAATGTTGTATGGTTTGCAGTGTAGAAATCATTCATCTACTTGGTTAAATTTGTTCCTAAGCATGTTATTCTTTTTGATGCTAATGTAAATGAGCTAATGTAAATGAAATTGTTTTCTTGATTTCCTTATCATATATTTCATTGTTAGTGTCTACAAATGCAACTGAGTTTTGTAGGTAGATTTTGTATCCTGCAACTTTATTGGATCCATTTATTTGTTCTAGTAGATTTTCGTGTATTCTCTAAGGTTTTCTACATATATGGACACGTCTGCAAACAGAGGTAATTTTATTTCCGCCTTTCTTATTTTGATGTTTTTAATTAATTTTTCTCGCCTAATTTCGTCTAAGACTTCTAGTACCATGCAGTACTATAATGAACAGAATTGGTGAGAGTAGATGTCTCTGTTTTGTTCCCTGCCTTGGGGGAAAATTTTTTGATTTTTCACCATTGAGTATGATATCAGCTGTGGATTGTTCACATACAAATTTTGTGTTAAATTCCTTCCACACCTTATTATTTGAGAGTTTCCAACATGAAAGTGTGATTAATTTTGTGAAATGCATTTTCTGCATATTGCAATAATCACATAATTCTTGTCCTTCATGTGGTTAATGTGGCATAGCATATTGATTTGCAGATGTTGAACCCTCCTTGTAATACAGGAGTACATCCCAGTTGGTCATGGTATATGATCCTTTTACTGAGCTGTTGAATTCAGTATGCCAAGTGAAATAGCCCTAAATTGAAGAACAACACTACATCATACCACTTATATGATTGATCCAAAATAGCCAAATTTGGATACATTAGTGGTTGCCATATCTAGGGGGAGGGAGAAATAGGCAGGCCTTAGTCAACAGGTACAAAGTTTCAGTTATGCAAGAGGAATAAGTCCTAGAGATCTACTGCACAGCACAGAGTCTGCAGTTAACAATACTGTATTGTATACCAGAAAATGTGCTAAAAAGTAAACCTCATGTTAAGTGTCTTAATATCATCATCATCATCATAATGTTAAGAGGAAACTTTTGAAGGTGATGTATATGCTTATGGCACAGATTGTGGTGATGGTTTCACTGGGGCAGACCTACCTCTAGACTCATTAAGTTGTATATACTAAACATGTATAGCTTTTTATATATCAATTATACCTCAATAAGGTGTTTAAAAAAATAAGGGCAAATGAACAATGACTTCATGTTTCTCAGCCTGAAGTTATGTGCTTTGCACAGTGTTCACGCAAGGGACTTAGCTGTTTGCTTACGATATTCTCCAACTCCACGTTATTCAAGTACGAGGTGTGGACTGGTGACCAAAGCATGCTGCCTCTGTGACTGAAAATCTTGGGCCAAACTTCAATATTGCCTGCACACTCCTTTGTTACGATCGATCCAGAGAGGAACAGGAAGTCACACTGAGGACCTCTGTTGTGGGTTATAAATTGTGTCCCCCAAATTCATACATTGAGGTCCTAACCTCTGGTACCTATGAAGGTGACCTGACATGGTGACAGTGTCATTGCAGATGTAATTAGTGAAGATGAGGTCATGCAGGAGTGGGGTGGGATCCTGATCTAATATGACTGCTGTCCTTATTACAAGGGCCAGCTCGCACACTGAGACTTGTGCACAGAGACAGTGCTGTGTGAACACTGGAACTACATCGTACCTGCCACACTGGGATATTTCTTCATAATGTGAGCAGGCAGTCCAACAAAAATGACCTTTTATTAATTCAAACATTCAAGACATTATATTTCAACCATTTTTTTCCTAAAGAAAGGAGCACCTAGAAAACTCAATCTTTTCCCTTGGTTTGTTAAAGGAAAGAATCAGGGTTATCCTCTCACTAATGTTTGAAACCCCCAATGGGAGCTGTCACGGTCAGTGAGGCAGCAGAGGCTCTTTGTGAAGAACTTGACCTGAGGGTGTCTGAAAACATCTGTAAGCCAGAGTTAATCCTAAGAGGTTCGGCTGGACTATTCTGTGTTGTTTAAAAGTGAAACGAATCTTTCAGTAACTAAATTTGGGACCAACATTTTTATATATAGATAACACATCTTAATAAGCATAATAAAGTATTTTTTATTGGGAACAATTCGAAAAAATTAGGCTAGCTGGAAATGTTTTGTAATACATAAAAGGCTAACAAAAAAATTAGTCAATAATCCCACTAGAAACCCTAACAGTTCCAATAAGTAAGTAAGGTCTAGTGTGGTATAAATCATTTGTCATCATTTCCTTTTTGTGAAATTTCCTATGAATGAATGTGAAAATGACAAATACGGAACCTAATTTTTTCTTAAGTGGCATGAGACTCAATGAATGATGAGACAATAGTACATAAAAGGCTTAGGGAGAGGGTATGCATCCTACTTCAGGGTACTTCTAGGATCCTTACTAACAATATAAATACATGCTAGTTACAACATGACAGTTATAACTAGGTGAATAGATTCCATGTTTTCAACTCCTGGACATCAAAATGCCTAAAAAGAACCTTAGAATAGCACAGTGCACAGAGATGTGCAAATTAAATCTCATCATTTAAAATGTGTTTATTATATGTGTGCTGATTTATATATAAGCAGACGTTTTGAAAATCGATGAAAACATGCTAATTATATGCAGTGGCATTTCTGTGACTTGGGTTTGAAACTTATCAGCACTTAGTCGCAAATCCAATAAATTTACAAACAACATTCCTAAAGAATGCTTTTTATATAAAGTAAAAACATTCATAACGGGCCAGAAAAAAGTAAGCCAAAATTTTATCTTCAGAATAAAAGGAAATCACCAATACTCACCTTTGCAATCTGATCGAACTTTCCAAAAAGCTCATTCAGCATGTGGACCAGCTCTCCTGGGGAGCAGTCGCTGGCCAGCCGGGTGAAGCCAACGATGTCAGCATACAGGATACTGTGGGCATGAACAAGGGGGGCAGTGTTTTCAAGTTTACAGTCATTAAGAAGGTAAGGACAGTGTTTTCTATTAAGAGAGTATATATTTTTTACATTTAAATTTATATTTGCTTAAGAAGAATGTCATTTCTGTGAAAAGGGAATACATAGACATTTTGCTAAAAGTTCCCATTAAATAGTTTTATGTTAGATTTTTTAGATTAAAATTAGAAAAAAAGTCTCCTGATACACTTTTGTCATTCTAGTCGGTTTTTACTGATGAACTTCCTCCCTCAGGGCCGCCCCCCCCCCCCGTTTCTGTGCTGTCCATCCTGACAGTTCACTACACTGTCATCATCCTGATCGCCACTGAGTATGTCTCTATTTGTTACTTGAATTTGTGTTATAAGAATTCCTAAAGTAGAAGCCGCAAAATAACAAAAGCTAGATCTTATTTTTATAGATTTAAAAAAGCTGGAATAATAATATTCTTCAAAGAAAGTCGACCTAACAAAAGATTCTGGAGTCTTTACTGCCTGCCAGGATGACACAGACTGGGCGCATCTTCCTGAAGCTCAGAGATTATTAGTTGGGTAACGAAATAAATAAACAGCAAAAAAGCCCAGTTACAAGTGATGATAAGTTCCATAAAAGAAAACATAAGAAAGAACAGTATGTGTGGGGAAGGCAGGAGCGGGGTGGTGATCCGATGGTGACGTGTCCAGGAAAGCCACTCTCAGGAAATGACAGTGCAGCCTCCCTTCATGGCAGTCTGTGCTAGTGGGAGAAACCAGCACAAGCTTGTGGGGAAGGTGGCTGATTCAGCTCTCATTGTGCTGTCTGATGGCAGTGTCTGTGGGACACCCAAGAGGAAGACACCCATTAGGTAGATTGTATGGAAAACTAGGGTTGAGTTCTGTGTCTTAGCACCATGTGAATGGTAATTAAGTCCCAGCAGAGAGCTGGAGAGAACGGAAAACAGCAAGGAGAGACCCCTGAACACTGATTTTATAGGAGAGGCTAGATTTAAGGAAGAAAAGAGCCCCAAGGAGACTGTAGAAAGAAAACAAAGGAGATCGTAGGTCAGGAGACTGAGGGATGGGGGAATTCTGTAAGTTCACGGGCAAGGTCAAGGGGCCAAGCAACCTGAGCGGTCACTGAGATGAGGGTGTAAAAGGATGCCAAACAGATCTGGGAACAAGACAGTTGGTGACTTTAGCAAGAATGAGTTCTGTGACATGGGGGAGGTTAAAGTCAGAGAGTGGCAATTTGAGGAGAGAGAGGAAAAAAAGATTAGTCAGAGAGTGTGAAAAAAATCTCTAGAATCTGAGCTATGAAAGGCAGAAAGGTCATTTCAGAGTTGGATGGTGGTGTTGGATTAAGAGGCGTGTCTATTTTTTAAAATGTGATGGGCTTGTGAATGCTTGGCACTAGTGGGAGGGATTCAGTGGTAAACCATGAAGACTAAGGAAGTAGCTGGTGGTTGTTACCTTTACAAGGATAAATTCTTTTTTTTTTAAGATTTTATTTATTTATCTTTAGAGGGGAAGGGAAGGAGAGAAGGAGACAAATATCAATGTATGGTTGCCTCTCATGAGTCCCCTGCTGGGAACTGGCCTGCAACCCAGGCATGTGCCCTGACTGGGAATGAAAACGCAATCATGTGGTTCACAGGCCCGAGCTCAATCCACTGAGCTACACCAGCCAAGGCTTACGAGGATAAATTCTTGTTTCCTCCCCCTCTTTTCCTTTCCCTCATTATTATTATTGTTGTTAGCATTCAGTGATAAAGAGCACACACATTGTGTTGAATAAATGGTCAAAGAACTAAAATTTAGCAACTGATCTTTTGAGAATTATCTATAATCCTAAGTAATTCTTTTTGAAATACCCCACCAAATCCTCAGTTAGTGACTAGGCTATTTGTTACCCATGCATCATGCCTGGTTCTTTGCTTGTATCTGTTCTGTTGCAGGATAAAAAAGCCACATGTCTTCATATTTCTTTTAAAATTAATTGCTACTCCTTATCATTTAAGGTTTTATATTTTTAAGATTTAAGTATTTACATTACTTCAGGATTCCAAGTATATTTTATCAACTTAAATTGAATTCAATACTGCAAACATATTCTAGGCAATGTATGAGGAAAATTAAGGCCATCGAAGCTGCTTCACCAATCCTCTGCCTTAGACAGTGTGGCAATCAGCTTCCAAAATGGCCCAGGGATCCTTACCTCCCACCACTCACACCTTGTACTGTCCCCTCCCACACTGAATGGGACTGACCTGCATAAACAATAGGACATCCCAGAAATGACCACCAATGATCACCGGGCTAAGCTGTTCCCAATTTCCCACCCACAGAAATAGGAAGACGGTGTTTATTGTTTATTACACAGAAAGGGATAACTAATAGCATGAGAAGCCTGCAGTTGATGGTGTCTTTAGTCATTTTTACAGGCCCTTTGTTCCGATACTGTGTCACAGCTACTTCTAGATATTCTGTGATCTTGGTTAGATCTAGGTGCAAGTACCTTCACATGTTTTGAATACCTAATATGACTTAAAAATATTCCCCGAAATGAGAGGAGCATTGCTGATTCTCAGACATGAAGGTTGGAAAAGGCTTTTTGCTAGTATAATAATATACCTTGTCAGACACTGTGAATATTTTTTCTTTAGTTATGTAGGTAAAATACTTAAAAACCTGAAGAGAGGCCAGTGTTTTAAATAATTTTACTCCTTAAGATGTGTAAATGTTCTTTAATTTTTATCTATCCCCCCAAATGGCCAGATTTTTATTAAAAATTTTACTCCTGAATCTTCATTTATCCAGTTGTGCTTCCCCAGTTTACTTAGTTTGCACTGCTTCTCCATTAGCTCCTTTTCAGTGGGCATTTCTTATTTTCCATTAACTCTGTGTATGATTGGGCCATGTCTGTCATTAGCTCTATGCGCCTTTTCTAAAATCTGCTGTCAAAATGAGATTTGTTTTAGAAATGCATTTATTTTACAATTAAATTTGTTTCTTACTAATGAATTTCAAAACCCTTGACCTGACGCAACCAGACTGGGAAAGTAGCATCAAGCATTGGAAAGAGTTGGGACTTGGGGGAGAACAGGTTGATCCCAATTCCAGTCGATGCTCAAGAAATTTTAATTGGTTGTAGTTGACACTATTGAACAGGGGGGTGGGTAACTCTTACAGCTAAAATATTGACATTAAAACACAATGAATGAGGCGAGATCCATACATGAGAACAAGGTGCCCCACACCTCTGCCTGCAATATCATGCTAATAACATGGTAGTTGTCCAGGTACTGTAGTCCCAGGAACGGCTCCCTGAGAAGGATATAGGACAGCGCCAGACTTTGAAAAGCAATAACTTTGACTATACATTAATTAAGACACACATCAGTCCCTTGTCATGTCAGCCACTGATTGACCATATCCCAGAAAGCCTTCAAATCTTGATCAACAGCAGAGCACCCAGATTCCCTAGAAAGTGCTGGCCTCTCTGAGGCTGGCCTGCCAAGCGCATCTTGAGAAATCATCCCGTGCCCACTCACCCTCCCTCCAATCTCACTGCAACACAGGGTCCTGGGCTCTAGGGACCATGAGATCAGACCATGTAGTTCTGAGAACGAGGACCCCACTGTCCACCTCTCCCCCTTTTATGACTGATGGTCAGCCACAAAAATCTGTGCTATGATGGACAACTCAGTAGAGGATCCTGCTTTCCTAATGTGAAGGCCCTGACAGGCAGCACACAGGTGGGCGAAGTGGTAACCACTCTACATGCAAAAGTTTAACGAGTACAATGGAGACGCACCCCTGCACCACGTGGGCTTCCAGGTAAAAGTGCCCCCACGCCATGAATGGGCTCCCCAGACTTGCTGAGGAAGAAGAACAGAGCAGCGTACCTGACGTTGGTGTGCCGCTTGACGTACAGGTTGTGAAAGTTGTTGGTGTTTTCCATCTGGCCGGCTTTGGGGCCCTGCAGCCGCTGGATGATCTCAGCTTTCATTTCCATGGCTATGTGGGCCGGCAGCAGGGAAAGCAGCAGCCGCTCCTGAAACAGGGGTGGAGAGACTGAGAGGTATAACAACAAAGGGAACACGGGAGGAATATATGAAATTGTCACGGAGTTGTAGTGCGGCCAATTTGAGGACTATTGCCGACAGGTTAAAAATACAATTCTAGAACTACATATTGAAAAAAAAGAAATTTTCTAAGGTCAGAGTATGTTCTTTAGCGTGGAGAAAAAAGGAAGGCAAGTTATTTCCCCAAAGATATTATTTATACATTTTGATTTTAAAGTAGTAAAGCAGAAATAATTTTAGAATGTCAGAAACCAATGGTCAGTTTAAGATAGAAAACACTCATTTTTGCTTGCTCGCTCACATGAGATATATGGTACAAGCTTTATTGCATGTTAGAAAGCCAATCGACATTCCATATTTCCGAAATAAAATAAATACGTTCAGCTATTTCATTTTCGCTGTGATGAACATTCAATCCCCTTTGGTCACTCTAAACTATTAGAAAGACAGATTCAGGAATATTAGCTTCTGTAAAATGCCATCTATAAAAAAAAAGAACTACAGGTGAAAGGCAAAAAACTGATAGGGGCCGTGGCTGGTGTAGCTCAGTGGACTGAGTGTGGGCTGCAAACCAAAGGGTCGCCAGTTCTATTCCCAGGCAGGGCACATGCCTGGGTTGCAGGCCAGGTCCCCAGTGGCGACCACATAGAGGCAACCAAGCATGGATGTTTCTCTCCATCTCTTTCTCCCTCTCTTCCCCTCTCTCTAAAAGTAAATAAATAAAAAAATTTTAAAAAACTGATATGAGCTTTTATTACAATTTTGGTCCTCAAATTCAGTAAATTCAGTGCATAGTGGCATGCAATATTATACTTATTTTAATATGTGCTTATTTTAGTTAGAGAGCTACTTTTCCATTTTCTTCAAGAAAAATATGCAGTATTTTTTAGGAAAAGTATCATAGAAAGGCAATCTTTAGAAGTTTATATTCATCCTAGAGTATTTTAAATGTTAATCTACTGTAGAAAACACCATGTTCTTCGGGTATTGTGGAATTAACATTTATTGAGATATTCAGTGTTGATAGACAAACATTTTTTAAATTAAACATCTTCTCCATCTTCTAAATATTTTTTGAAAATAGAGGAGAAAGAGAAGCTGGGCTTTGCTCCCACGTTCACAGGGCAAGGGGCCCACCTCCTGGGTCCTCCCCGACCACTTTGGTGGCAGTTGAGAACTTCTCCTGAGGAGACAGAGGGTGGTCCTGGACTGCATCTCGATGACGATGGGATGGCTGACCGCAGCCCACCCAGCCCTGCTCCAGGCAAAGACGGGGGCAGAGTGGACAGAAGACTGAGTACATGCCTGTAGGGGGACCTCAGTTCTCCATGAACTTGCATAACTGAGTGTTTATTATTCACTTTCTCATTCATTCATTCAGCTGTTGTGAAAATGCCCATCACTGCCCATTAAACACCAGGCTCCTTGACAAGTACTAATGGTAAATGTAAAGCAAAATGAGACAAAATGTCCTTGGTGCCATGTTGCTTTACAGTCCAGCAAAAAGCTGGCCTACAGTGCACTTGCTGTCAGATGAACCTAAAAGGACATCTTTGTTTGAACAAAGCCACATGCCTGGGACTCTGGGAAAAGAGGAGGGGAAACATAACCCAGGAACATCTGCTATGTGCCATGTGCTCCCAAGATCTCTATTCATGTCATCCAATTGAATCAAAACAACAACTCTGTCTGGTTAGTATTGTTACCTACACCCCTGCAATAGAGATGTATGAGGTTTTTAGACAGTGGGCAGGGAGCTACCACTTGTCATAAGTGCTGGTACTGACACGCCCAAGGGAATTTTACTGGTAATTATGAAGTTAAGAAAACACTTTTAACTTAATAATAATCTTTAAAATTTTTTGTTCAATTATTGACATTTCCATTTAACTTAAGAAATAAAATGGAGAATTCAAAAGCATTTAGTGTCCATATAGACATCTGGGAAAATATAAAATCATATTAATTATATAAAATAATGAGGGCCATGTCTTGTGTAGTCCAAGATACAAAAGAAATGAAATGTACAATGATATTAACCCAAAAGATAAAATGGTAATAAATCAACTTAAAATGTTTTGAGGTCCAATCACTGAGTGGGAAATGGCAAAATATATGAATTTATATTAGACTGCAGTGGTCCAGAAAGGATGCAATTTTCACATTCACCACAAAAAGAGTGAAAAGAACATGATTAACAAGCCAGCAGTGAAAATGGGAAGGAAATCCTCAACTAACCCAAGACAAATCAATAAGGAAGAATCAAAGAAAAACATAAAACAGGTGGGACAAAGAGAAATAAATAATAAAATGACAGCTATTAGCCAACTGTATCAGGGATTATATTAAATGATGTTCAAAACTGCTTTCATCAAATAGAGGGAAGCAAGGGAGGAAAGAGTGAAATTGCCATCAACCACAGTCAGGGGCCTGCCTGGTCACATGATCAGACAGGTACAGGGCAGCCCCCGATGCAAAGGATGTTGCTTTGGGATGCCACCAAATCTCTGTCATGATCAAAGGAAACAGACACTGAATATAAATTTGTTAACTTCTAAAATGGTGACAAGGAATGTTAGCATGTAGAACATAGCAGATTATGAATCTGGGTCTCGGCTCTCCCTAAAAATCCCAGTGGAGTCTGTGTGTCTACAGATACCTGATAATGGGTTTGACTAGGTAAAAACCAATCTTGTCCTCTTTCTGATGGGTGACAGATGAGTCCAGTGCTAAGGAAAAACAAAACGCTCAGCTAACATAGTTCTACATTGCTGCCTTACGATGACAACATGTGTGTGCATGAAGATTCGGTGCCGTCCTCTGTTGAATTTAAAGAAACCAGTAGACTTTCCCAATGTTTACATGCATTCCTGGTCATGCTTCCTGTAGCCAACATTGTCAGCATCCTACCCACATTCCCTCTGCCTTCCTTGAAGGCATCCTGTTGCCCGCATCCTGTTCCTCTATAAATCTAGGTTGCAGTGTCCTAATCAATAAGGAAGTAATTGATGGAAATGCCCCCAGCTTCTGCACCTATCACCCTTCATGGGCAGATCTGAGCATGTTCCACACCTTCCTCAGAGGGTCACCAGCAGGGCCAAGCCCCTGCTGCCACCAGTAGTCCCTTTCAGTAGCTGACCTCCCTCCCTTGCTCTTCTCCCTGGACCAACTAAGTGACTATACCAGAGTCTTCTTTTAGGGTTGTCTTGCATAAACCTAACCAGGCAACTTCTTCCCCCCTCCTCCCATATTCTGTATTAAGGACACACTAAATCCCAAAGCACACAGAGCCAGACTTCCTTGAAAGGCAGATTTCATGAACAAAAAAGAACAATTTGAATATAGTAATTCTCTTCCATGGCTGTAGCTTCATTTAGTGACCAAATGTAAATTATGGTATTTGAGATGAAAATATAGATGGATGACTGGCTTATTTTAGGTAGCTTGAAAAATATATGTTGAATTCACTAAAACGGGCTGAGAGTTTCTTTTTTTAAAGTGTTAATGAATCCATGTGAATTTAGACTGGAATAAAGACTTTGGTAACAGCCCACCCGCCAAGTGAAAGGACCCAAAGTTGCCCACTACCATGTGCTTCTGGTATTACTGGTGGACTGTAGGCTTTTTATTAGAGGTCTGCACATGTCCTCTTGGAGATCACAGCACTGGATAAGCCTCAAACGTGGCAAGTCAAGACACTTTAAATTTGTCTTTCTTCCCTTAGAAAATGCTATCCTTTGAAAGAAAAGCCCAATATTATGACACATATGATACATTTCAACTCAATTCATAATCTGACACGGTTAATATTCCCATTAATATTTCAGGTTTTTGTTAATTTAGCTGCATGCCTTGCCAAGTTATCTGAAAGCAATACACAAACCTAAGTGCTTTACATATACCAGATACAACCTAGCTACATTGTCTCTCCAAGTACATCAGAGGCCTCCCTCAAGGGGACTTTTGGAAAATCAAGTTGTCATTAAACTGATTGATGAATACCATCACTTCCTTCTCTTGTTAGAAAAGATGGTAAAACTACAGAGAATTTGGCTAATTCTGGCATATTCAAAGGTTACCAGATAAATGACTTGGCCTTGGTTTGAGGGTACCATTTTAACAAACTGTTTTATTAAACCTCTAATTATTACTCATCAATAACAACATTTTCCTAGAATTTGTTCTTTTAAATTGTGCCTTGTAAAAGAGCTACAGAGTTAGCACATTTTGATGTACTATTGATTAAAATTGAGGGTATGCTGAGCTTATCAGTGTTCTTAATATAATAAAACAGAGCGGATATTAGAACTATATTTTTATGCTATTTTTGTGATTTTTTTGGTTGATAGGAAAGTCTAATTTAAGCAAGGAAACTTCTTTTTAAATTGTGAACTAAGATTCAGCAGTGCATATTCTACCCTGTCCCTTCAATAAACCATGCATGTAATAAGTATCTAACTTTGCTTTAGTTCACAAATAGCAGGATGACAGTAGCATCCTCCTCCCCTAAGAATTCAAACTTTTCTCCTCCTTCAAAATTTCTATTTATTTCTTAAATGCAACTCAATTGCATCAGGATGCCAAACCAATGCAATGAACAGAAGGCATATTGTTATAAATGTTCCTCCTCCCAAAAGAAAGTAGCTACCAGATCCGTGAGCAGCCACTGTGTTACACATGGAGCTGAGGAGACAGATGATGTCTTTCAGTGCCATCCTACAGTACAACAGGACCAGATGTCCATTCAAAATCAACCCCTGAAAAACAGTCCACTTAGAAAATATCTGCCTGGCACACGTAGCTATGTCAACACCTCACGTCTTCCCCTGCAGTTAGCTTCAGGACTACAGGTCTCAGGGAACAAGCATCTCCCATGGCAACAAGCTCCATTTCCAGCAGGTCCCCAAAGTTAAGTTCTAGTAAGACCTGCTATTATTGCTGTTTCTCGTGAGAACATTTGGGTTGTCTCTCCTGGGTCCCTCAGAAAGCTTGCTCCCCATCCGTCAGAATGTACTGAATACTCTCATTATTTGAAAGGTCTTGCTTTATCTTTCTTTGACTTTTACAAAAAAAAAAAGTCATCATATTTATGTAAGACGGGGAGTATCAGCACTTTGTAGTAGAAAACAGCACTGAAACAGGAGAAGACACGGGTTCCTGCCCATTCTCTGCCTCCATCTAGCAAACCTCTGCCAAATCACTCCGGTGTTTGTGTCCCAGTTTGGCTGTCTGAAAACATGCCTGTTGAACCAGGTGAGCTGAAGCTCTCTGAGTCTGTGAGAGTTCCTCTCATCTTACACAGCCCCAAGAGGTTCTATTCAGATTTTACCCCTCGCTCATTTGGAATCCAACAAGTAGGGACACACAGAGGAAAGGACGCAAGTGCTCAGATCTGAACGCAGTGCCAAGACAGGAAGGACTACGGAGAGGGAGAGCACCGTAGGATCTAGACAAAGAAGGCAGGGAGGAGGCTCAGTTTGTCTGGTTCTGGAAGAGTGACTTCCACGAGTGAAAGGAGGCTGAAGAAGGGATGGCGGGGCAATCCGGGGCTCTGTATTAACGGTGGGTGTTGGTGTATGGAGGGCAAGTCAGCTCGCTTGTTTATTTTGTAGTCTAGGAACACTGGAATGCCTGGTTAAGACTGAAACCCACGTGCACTCCAACCAGTCACTATTCCCTTTGACAAAAGATGAAGTCCTTTTACCAACACTGGTCGTATACAATTTCATTTAAATGGAAACATTTTTGGCCAAAAAATAGGTACAGGTGTGGCTCAGAGAGGAAAGAGAGGTGGTGGTCACCAGGGAGTCAAGACCAGATGATACTGTGTCTTTGGACTTCACAGCCACTGAGAGCTCTTCCCACACTCTGATTTACGATGTTAGCCAGGTGACAGGAACACTTTCAGAGAGCAAATCATTAATAGAAGGTGCAAGAATGAAATCATCACTCACCTTCAATGATTCAGCAATCCAAAGAAGCTAGAGAACAAAGAACTAAGGAAGCCCAACTGTAAGCTATGTCCATAGTCACGGAAGATGTTAAATTAATATTTCTAAACTTGTTCGGTGGAGAGAATGATCCTTTGCCCTGACTGTGCTGAACCCCAGAGCAAAACTGCAGTTGGGGATGGGTCTCACAGCTTTCTCATGGAGGGCAGCCCTCAGCCTCTTCCCACCGATCCATCTGGTCCAAACCCCGGCAGGAGGGCTCTGTGGGTACCACTGGGGCACAGTGTAAACCACAGCTAATATCACAAAGCCTTCTCTCAGAAGGTGGTGAACTGAGGAGATTTCTAAAAGGAACTAAATGATTCTTCTCTCACAAACACCTGACTGAGTCCTGAAGAGGACATTTCCATCTGTTGTGAGTGTGAAACTGAATAGCTGGCTTGGGGCGGGGTGTGATCCAAGGACCCTCAATGCTGAGATGAAGTTCAAATCTCTGCTTATCTGCCCTGATAAATCAAGGGCCCTGATGCCATCCTCCAGAGAAGAACTTCCAAAGACAAAACCCCAGATAATTCCTATTAAGGACTGTGCCTGCCCTCAAACACTAATTTTCCTTATAGGGACTGGTGTGGTTAATAAGGAGAGAGGGACCCATCATTTCTGCATAAGATCAACTTTCCAGGGAAAGAATAATGAAAGAGAAAAGAGAATTGGTAAAACTAGCCATTCTTATCCTGCTAATCAAGCCATGTCCCAAACTTTCTCAGAAAAAGAGTAAAGATGCAAGGAGCAAATTGTACAGCAAAATCACCAGGGCACAAAGCTGAAGGGCCATCACACTCCTAGCGTTTTATTAAAAGGAACCCAGAAGAGATGACTGCGGTTCACCCGCAAGTGTAAAGGCCTTTCTGCCACAGTTTACCAGACAGTCAACTCATCACGCACGGGACCTGTGTTAATATTTTTGGCACAAAGTATTTTTAAAGCTTTATCTTTGTCTTCAGAAAACACCTTCTTAGTAATCAGACTGCAAATTTTCTTCCAGGAATTGAGCCATCTAAGTTTCACTAATACTGCTGTTTTTGAGAGAATCATATCAACTACTAGCTAAAAGTGTAATTCTTGTTCAGTATCTCATATATACCTCTACCTACAAAAACCAACTATGGCTTGGAGCATCTATAATAAATTTTACTGCAACTTACATATGATGATAACTCAAATTTAATCATATACATTATGTAGCAGGAAGCCTTGATTTGGGGTATTTCCCAACTCACTTATTCTCAGCATGTAAGTTCTTATGACTTACCAAAATTTTAAGTCCAGAGGAAACAGACTGTCAGGCCATGGGCTGAACTTTGATTGGCTTGCAGAGAGCACACAGGCAGGTTTGTGTGTGCAGGTGAATGAGTCACCTTTAGGTAGGTGGTGCACTGAACAGTTTGTCACGCTCCTCACCATTCCCTATCATACTGCCATTTCACCTTACACATATACCTTGCCTGTTTTTCCTCTGAGTTTTAACTTCTAACCCTCAGAACTGTTGGCATTTGGGGCCAGATCATTTTTTATTGTTAGAGGCTGCCCTGTGCATTGCTGACTGCTTATCTGCATCCATCCAGAGACTTAGGCCAGATTTTTGTGACTTCTACCCAATGGATGCCAATAGAACCTCCAGCCCCCAGCAGTGACAACCTGGACCCCTCCAGGAGTTACCAAATGCCTCCTGGGGGTAAAGTCTCAGCTCGTGGAGAATTACTGCTCCAAGTGTGAGACTCCTCCTTTGGACCTCTAACCTGACTACTTTTTCCCTATTACCCTTCTCTTTTCTACTCTGGACTCCATGGTCCATTATTTCCATCACTTTCTCGACCTCACCTTTTCAAAATAGAAGAGCACAACTTTCTAGGGCATCTCAGCAGAACATCATAACTTCTGTGACCTGCTGTTGACCAGAGGTCACAAGGCTATACTCTCCTCTAAGGGATGCTGGGGCGTGCACCCAGCTGTAAGGAACCTCTTACTATAGAAGAAAAAGATGGTAAATATTGGAAAAACAAGCGAGCATACAAAAAGTGGTCTCTATTGCATGCAGAGAACCCAATGCAGAATTTCCAAAAAGGAAACCATCCCCTTCTCTTCCAGAGCTGCCCCCTCCTCCTAATCTAAATTCAGTTAAGCTGACCACCCTGCAGCTGCCCCAGCAGAAGCCTGTTCTTTCCCTCTTACCATCCCACGTCTAGTGAAGCAGCAGTTCCTTTCCTTCACTCCAGGCACCTGCCCCTTCCCCCACCTAGTGCTCCTACCGGGGTCTTGGCTACCTCTGCCACCATCAGATGATGGATCCCTTCCCAACCAGACTTCCTGCTTCTTGTCCCCTGCCCATCCTTTCTTTTCTGCAGCAGAGGACTTTCTCAAGTAGCCACGGCAAGTCAGTCCCAGCCCTGATGGCTTCTGCTGACAAATCCCAAGCCCATCAGGAGGTTAGAAAATATGCTTCACCCTCATGAACTCCACCCCCCTCCTTACTTCACTCTCCTCCTTCTCCTGAGCCTGTGGCCCAGCTCTCTGGACCACCCCCAGCCCCACCCGGGCACTGTGCTCGCCTCGCTGGAAGGCATGCTGCCCCGGGACCTGGACCGGGGGCTACATCACACCATTCCCACCCACACCCACCTTCCTTCCCTAAGGCTGCCCCACCAGTTCTTCAAGCAAACTTCTCCTCACATACTGCCTCCTCCATCACTTCCTCCCGACAGCTGTCCCACATGGCCTTCCCACCCCAACTGGGTTAGGTGCTGAGTGCTGTTTTGGCACCTGCTGTTTACCCTCAAACTCTAGGGAAACATCTGTTTACTTTCCTGCCCAAGGCTGTAGGTGTCAGTGTGCCCAGGCTGTGCCTCCTTCAGTGTTTTATTACGGGGACAAAACACAGAGCCTGGCACAGGGAAGACCCCAGTAAACATTAGTCCAACGGTTACACGAAGAAACACATCTGTGAGTGACCAGTGTCTCTTTGCACTTTGAAGGTTTCCACTGGGCAGCTCATTACACAGTTTGATTTTTCAGTAGAGAATCCTGGCCTTGGTCTGCCACTCATTAAGCGGACAGTGGGTAAACTATGTAACTTTGGTTCCCAGCACCCTCCTGTGGCCTGAGAGGTGTCTGAGTGTATTTCTGCTGCCTCTTCCACGTCCTGGTTTCTCTCCACTCTGTTAGGAGTCAGGAGGCAATGGAAAGACATCCTTGAGTGTGGCGGCAGAAATGAAACATCTTAAAAATAGTTTGGGGTAATTTTTAAAAGCATGTGATTTTCTCCATTAGTAGAAATGATAGAATATATATAATAAAATATATGTATGTATTATATATATGTGGAATATATGTGTATACTATAGATACAGATAAATGGATATCTTTGGATTTTGTCACAATATGCATTCCGTAGGCATGCATGGATGGATTTCTAGGGTACTCGTGGACAAAAACGGGCCTTAACATTCTTTCATGTATTTTTCTTCAAGAGGTTCTGCTGATTGCTGTAGAGCTGACGAACTGAGACATTCTTCTTCATCATTCTGCAGCCACGAATCCAAGTGTTCATGTAAGTCGTGCTGGTGAGGCCTCTTCGTGTCCCTGACTCCTGGGCTCGGCGTGACGGAAGGTGTGCAGCCCAGAAGGAGGTGTGGAGGGGGAAGAGGGAATGAATGAATAAGTTATGAACTGCAGCCCTGCCAAAGTGAAAAGAGGGCGAGTTTTCTGCCAGGAAACAGAAACAGAGATCGGCATGGGAGTGCACATCATGGCCACATTGCATTAAAATACTTATTGATTAATTGACATAACTACATTAGCATAAAGAAGCTTGGGAATTCTCAACTTTGTCATACCAATAAAAATATTTGTCGAACAGTAAGCAGATTTTTAAGATCACGAAACTGGCATGTGAAAGGCTGATGTTTGATAAAATATTGAATTTTATGAAACTATTTTTAAGGAAAAGAGCATTTCATTCTCACCAGCGTCTGGGCTCATGCTGACTTGAGCTCAGGCCTGGTTTGGATCAGCAATGTGTTTCTGCTCTTAATTGCTACAAAAGATACCACCCCCGAAATGAGTGGTTCAGAACACTAACGCATTTTTCCCTCACGATTCGGCAGACTGGCTGGGTGGTTCCTCTGCTGGTTTTGCTGCGGGCCAGTCCCCTGGACACGTTCAGCTGGAAGGGTGGCCTGGCTGGAAGGCCTGACACGGCCCCGGTTACATGTCTGCCTGGTGCTTGGCCTTGGCAGGAGACCGTGCCTCAGGTCTCCCCCACATGGCCACTCATCTCCCCTTGGGCTGGACTGGCTTCCTGGTGGTTATCTCAGGGCAGCAGTCCCCAAAGTGAGAGGATCTTCAGGGCTCCAGAATTCACAGCACCACTTGCCCATATCAAAGTGAGAAACAAGCCCACCTAGATTTAAGGGACGGGAGAGGCATGGCCGTGTTTTCCATGGAATGCGCACTGGGTGACAGCAGCTTCCCATGTTCAGGGTGTCAACGGATGGGTGGATCCAGGTTTAATACCTGGTACAGCTCCTCAGGGCCTCTCCATGCAAGTTCGAGTTCCACCTATCATGGATTCCAACTTGACTTTCTGTGAATTCACCTTGCATCCAGCTCCACACACAGCTCCTCTCCCCTCACTCCCATCTACACACTGGCTCCAGGCTGGATGTACACAGAAGAGACACGGGGACCTGCGCTCAGTGAGCACGTGGGGCGAATGCAACTTCGTTCTCTACACTCACGTTTCGGTTTCTACCGCAAATTGACACCTGGCCAGTAATTCTTCGAAATGCCTTAACGCAAACTGGATAAGCAATGAAATTAAGCATATGCCTACTTAATGCAATTAATCCCTTTCAGTTTAAGATTGCTTTTCACAAAAATTCATATGAAATTGGTTCAGAAAAATGAGGTTTTTAAAACAGTGTTGGTTTAAAATAGGACAAAGTTAACTAAACATTGAATAGTATTGGGATATCTTTTAATAAATAATTTTGAAAATAAAGAACAAAATGGTATTCAGATGTGTTTCATGATTCACTTAAGTGATCCACTGATGTATCTGGGGATGTTCTGTTCTCTATTTAGTGATTTTACTAAAAATACTTTTTTGGTGTCTGATAAAAACATTACTACACTACCCAAAGTAAAATGTTCTTTGCAATGATGGATACAGTGATGGTGGAGATGAAGATCTTTAAAAGAAGCGTCCAAAGTTTCAATTCAGTTAATGAGTCTTGGGCTTCGTATGCATCTTGGACTCAAAATTGTGAAATTCACATACAATAAGATGCCTGATACTCATGATTTAGTCAATACTGTAAAACTACAGAATTAAAAAAAAATTGTGTTTTAAAGGACCTTACATTTAAAAGTGAAAGAGACTTATCCTATTAACTTTCAAAATAATTATTTAAAAAACCAATGATAGATACTTTTATTCGCAAACATTCTGCTGCAGCTGAGGGATGGTGGAGGGCTCTGCACGGTAGACACAGTGGGGCACACTGGGCCCGTCAAAGGGCACTCCTAGCTAGATCCCAAATAGATTAGGGGAAAAATCCCACCACCGCCACCACTGATACTGGGGGTAAGAGCAGAGGGGGTCACCCCCACACCATGATCAGGGTCAATTGCAGACAGATGCACTGAGACATGGACACTAAGTTTTGGACCCCCTACAAGCGGGGGATGGAACCAGGGAGCAACTCCTCCCTCCTGCCTAACTCTGCGTGGGACAGGTAAGGAGCTATGAACCGAGAGTGTTCCCGTACCTGGGGGATCTAAGTTTCAAAGGCAGACCACAAGGCTGGGAAGCCCAGGACGCAGTCCCTCTGGACCCATGGGCACATTTCAGGGAACGAGGGAACATCTTCAGGACACAGTGGCTGCGCTGGGGTCTGCCCTTCACGTTCCAGCTGTGAGCCTCTCTCTCAGGCCTCTTGCTACTGTCAGGGTCACTACTTCTTCTACTCCCCCACCTCTTACTTCTTGCCTTTGCTGTGGGGCCTCAGTCCACACAGTGGGCAGAGGTCAGGGATGCCACACATCCTCAGCCCCCAGGCCAGCCCCCACAGCGAAGATGGGGCCGCTCCCAGCGACAGTGGTGCGCAGGCTGAGCCCCTCTGCCCCGGGCATCCTGTTTCATTGCCTGTCAGGTACATCGTGTGCAGTTGAAATTTGCTTTTGCTTAAAAATATGATAGAACAATGGTTAACACAATCACATACCTCTTGTCCTGGGAAGCATCAGAATTTACAGACCTTGGAGGATCACCCCAGGTTATGGATACAAGCACCTGTGGGCTGTTTTGTGCTGAACAAAACAAGGAAACTGCCAAAATCTGAGTCGTGTGCACCTGCTCAGTCCCTCAGGTTGACAGAAAGCATGGAGACAAGCAGGCGGCAGAGGTGGGCTTGCTGGGGTGGGGGTATCACCTTGTATTTGTTCACTAGGGCTACAGTAACAAAGTAACACAGACTTAAATGACGGAAATGTATTTCCTCCAGCTTCTAGAGGCTGGATGTCTGAGGTCAAGGGGTCAGCAGGGTTGGTTTTCTCAGAGGCCTCTCCTTGCATGAGCTTTCCGCTATGTGCCTCCTTTTATAAGGACACCAGTCCAATCGGGTTAGAGCCCAATTTACGGATCTCATGTAAATTTACATATCCCCTCTTAAAAGGCCACATCTCTTAAATATAGTCACATTCTGAGGTTACTACGTGTTAGAGCTTCAACACAGGAATTTAGGAGGATATAATTCAGCCTCTAGCAGAATCCTTTGCCCACAGGGCAAAGGAGGAGGCAGTCAATACACAGGCTGCTGCAGATTTGGGAGCTGACGTTTCCCTGCTCTGCCCTGCACAGACTTCTCCCCTCTGCCTCTTAGTCTCCAATGCCTCACTTGTTCACATGTTCTCAGGGCTCCCTAAATACCCCTCCTACCTCTTCTTTAACTTCCCTGCCCCCACATTGTTACCTTCTTTGAGTCCCTGTCACCGAGCTGTATGGTAACTATGCAGCAGGAGAGGCGGCTGGGCAGCTATGAGGCTCCCCATTTGCAAGGAGCCATTCCCTCTGTGGAGTTGTGGGATTTGGCGGCTTGTTACATCATTGTAACTTAATGGACTTATATCATTGGCTGGAACCGGCATGCGACTCAGTGCCTCAAGCAGGGCGGGCAAACTCTTTCTCTAAAGGCCCAGGAACTGAAGAGCTCGGGCTTTGTGCACCATACCACCTCTGTTACAACTGCTCGACTCTGCCTGCCATCGGAGCAGGAAAGCGGCCACAGACAAGGTGCAAATGAATGAGTGTGGCTGTGTGCCAATACTTTATTTCTGGAAAAATGAAACTTTAATTTCATATAATTTTCATGTGTCATGAAGTATTATTTCTCTTTGATTTTTAAAAGACCACTTAACAATGGAACAATTGTTAGCTCAGGAGTCTGTACAGAATAGAACAGTGGACCAGACCTGGCCCTTGACCACAGTTAGATGACTCCTGGTGTGGAGAAAGCTCTCTGGAAAATGACACTCAATGGTACTGCAGGCACCTTAAAACTGTCACTGAGAACTGAAGTAAGAATAATAAGCGGTGTATCCTTCCCCCAAAGGGCATTGTTATTATTGTCTCCATAATGTCTCTCGGCTGTTACTTAATGTGCCAGACTTTACAATGAAAGCCATCCAATGGATCTTCTTGGAAAATGATAATGTCGCAGTTATTACTGGGTTGGCAGGTAAGGAGAGGAGTGCAGTGGCTCAGCACGCGGACTGGGGTTGTCACGAGTCTGGAAGCGATTCCCAGCCCCACCCCCTCCTCCTGTCTCGATGGCCTTGACTGGAGCAAGCAGCTGGCCCAGCCTGGGTTTCACAGCCAAGCAGCCATGGAGGTGGCTGTGCGGCACCACGGTTCCAGACGACGGTGGGGCAGCACCATCCCTGCACACAAACCAAAAGGTCGAAATGCAGGCCTGCGTGGGCCACTACTTGCAGTGAGACTTCAGCCACTTGCTAACCTCTGCGGCCTCACTGTCCTCACCCTAGAATGGAGGGCCTGGCCTCAACCATCCCAGTCTTCCGGTTGCCATAGAAGCTGGTGAAGCAATAGTTCCATATCACTTATTTTTAGATAAAGCATACACAAAAAACTCGAGTTTAGCTGCAAACAAAGTATCCCATTTCCCCACTCAATAGCTAATACTCCAGCAGTCAGAATCCAGAACACATGTTGCTTGATTTACAGTGGCAACCAGTAATTTGTATGAGAAAGACTGAATTTAGAAGAACGCACATGTCATCTTTTTTTCATAACCAGGCAAGGCTTACAATTAGTTTGATTCATATGCTGTCACGGATGTCTCCCCTGCACACACGGCAACTGATGCAAAGTTTTCAAGACAGCTCGTTGACAGAGAGTTCTAGTCCTCAGTTCTGTAATTAATACCACACAGAAAGCCTCCTCCACCTTCCTCTGGAATACCACACGCGCACTCGAGTGGATCATCAAGGAGGAAAACCAGCAAATACACGCATTTTCACTGAGCTTTGTTCTGCAGGATTCTGCCTTTGGGAAATTGCCACAATCAGCAGTAGTGAAACATACAAAATAACCAACAAAATATACAATGCCTTAACTTTTTTCCATTTTTTTACCAATACTTCTTAACATGTAACAATAGTAAATATTTCAGAAAATAAATATATAATTAAAACCATTCTATAGGATGAATGCAAGTGTTTTTCAATGTTTGACTTAGAAATCAAGGAGTGATAAGACTGGGTTTAAAATAAGAATGGATATTCCGTTAATAGTTGAAAAATTAAAGTGTTAACTATTACTTCATTTCTGGTTGCAAAGTGCCTTTCTTATTATCTCTCTGATTTACTGAATACTTGATAGTTAAATAATTAAAATCACATAAGGGCTGATTTCCTCAGGAAACAATATAGAACTAGATCTAATCTTAGAGAAGTTACTGTGTGGGAAATGGGATAGTAGATACAGGATAAAAGGAGCTCATTTCAGAATATGTGAGGGTGTGCACACAAATTTCACATGCCATTGAAAAATACACTTGGTATACAAAGCAGGTTTTTGCTTTCTATTATAAAGTTAATTGACAGTGTAATGGTACAGGTCTTCAGTAAAGCCACTGAGTCTATGATGCCTCCTTACTCGGTCTCCTAGTCCTAGGAGCAGTTAATTCAGATATGTTTCAACATGTTTAATTGAGCTGTGATAGATTCCCAGCTACCCCAGAATGAGTCAAAAGTGAACATGTCATTGATAAATATCACATCTCTCATCACAGGTCATACCTTGGGCCAGAATTTCAGACCACACGGCTTCTTCCAGGGCAACAAAGCAAGAAGGGCTCTGACTGATGAAATGCTGTTAGAACACCATGTCATGGTTTTTTTTTTCGTTCTACCATTTAAAGTTGTCTTTGTTTGCTAGATCATTATTTTCAAATGTGTGTATTACTCAAGTTTTTCCAGAGAAAACAGAACCAAGAGGGTATGTGTATCTATATCTGCATAGTTTTATAGATCTCATCTACATCTCTACATATCTATCATCTATCTATCTGTCTGTCTGTCTGCCTATCGTCTATGTATCATCACCTTTATTTTAAGGAGTTGGATCACACAAATGAGGGGCCTGTCCAGTCTTAATTCTGCAGGGCAGACCAGCAGGTTGGAACAGACCAAGGAAGAATTTATGTAGCAACTCGAGTCTGAGGGTCATGGGCAGGCAGAAATCCCTCTTCTTTGGGGGATGTCCCTCTATTTTTCTTAATGTCTCAACAGACTGCCTGAAGCTTGCCCACATTATGGAGGGTAATCTTTACTAAAAGTCGACTGTCTTTTATCTTGACAGCAATATCGAGACTGTGTTTGACCAAACATCTTGGTAGCGTGTTCTTGTCAAGCTAACACAAAATTAACTAATGCAACATGGTTTTAGACAGCTTAAATATAAAACACACATATGCTATAAAAAGTATTCAATCTTATTTCTATGAGCCTTTCATTAAAACTATTTCCATAAAAACGTATGGAGATATTATACATTAATTTTTCCTGCCTTTTACTCCAGAGAAGTTACTGAAAAATGGCACAGATGGGTGGCCTCAAGCAAAGAAGGAGGCATCAATCTAAAGGACGGTTCTTTTATTTATCCTGACGTTAGTCTCTTCCTCCTTCCCCCATACATCTCCTGATATATCCATCATTGTCCCATCAAACATCATGGCTTCGGGAGCTTGGTCTGTGTAGAGCAGCTTAGGCATGAAAGAGATGCTAGTAATGGGCTCTGCTGGCTGTCTTACTAGGGTTCTGTCCCACAGTACGCAGAAGACACCGGAGGGAAGACGAGTCCAGCAAACGTAATCAGGGAATGTGACCACAGTGGAAGGGGAGGTGTGGGAAGCCAGATGGGGCATGGAGAGCCCCAGCACTGAGGTCTGTAATGTCGGGGAGACAGCTGGATGCGCAGATCTGGACCATCAGGTTCACATCTCAGTCCCTATACACTGCCGCGTGACCTTGGACTTCACTTATCAGAATCTTAGTTTTGTCATCAAGAATATACAAAAATTTCTACCCACCCTGCATGTTCTCACTAACTGAAGTTGCTGATAAGAACATGAGCTGTGTCTGGCACGATGTGGGTGCTACTGAAACGCAGTCGCCAGCCTCTCTCAGGCAGCCTTTGAGGTGTAGGAGGCACATGGAGAGGTGGCTCCTTCCCCTCCTGGAGCTTGGAAAAAGTGATACAATCCTTTCTCTAAAAATTATACCACAAATCAAACATACATAGACCCAAACAGACATCTTACAGAGTAACAAGCTGCAGAATGGCTTGTCAGAAGAGAGAAAAATGGATGCGAAAGGAAAAGAAACTAGGTGAGGCAGGTGACAATGGTCTCTGTCTGTCCAGGGGAGGCCAGGCGAGCCCGAAACCACAGTGTCTGCAGGGTGACCCTCTGGCCTCTGCAGAGGACGTGGAGGCAGCCAGGGAGCACCGCTGGGCCAGGCGCCACCTCCGCCCCTCTGGCCAGCTCATTCTGAGGCCTGTTCCCGAGGCATAATGAGTGTACAGTTGTAACGGGGCCTCCTGAACATGCAGCAGAAGCCCACCTGCAAGTGTGAGGATCTTACTCGGTGACGGTGGGATTTCTCAGCGCTCATTCCCCTATTCTCTGCTTTTGATGCTCGTGTGCCTGAGAGTCCTGAAAGGAGTGAAGCGTATGCTTGGGGAGCCTCCAAAGTGAGAGGTCAGCCCTGGGGAGGGAGAATGTGCAGGCCCCTGGGTGGGAGACCAGTGTGGACGACACTCAGATAGACACCTAGGACATCCAGGGGACACCTGTGCTCACATGGTGCATTTCAATACAGCAGAAGAAGGGGGAGGACAGATGGCAGGGCAGTACCCCTGGGCCCAGAGTGTCTCATTTCAATTGCTTAAAAAGAGAGCTTTTTAAAAATCATCCCTCTTTTAAAGTAAAAGTCTTACTGGAGAGCAGAAATTATTCTTCACAATTGAAGTTGAATTTTGAAAACAAGTTTTCAATCCAGCAGTGAGGGGGGGAAATCTGTCTGTTTTTCAGATTGAACAATTTGTGGCTACGGCCTTTAGGCCATTTTGCCCCATTCTTTTGCCATTAAATGTTTTTATTAGAAACTTTATGAAAAGATCCTTTTCAAATCACCATGTGACCTCAATTTTGATGGTTTCCATAAACAGAAACAGCTAGTGTTACCTTGAAAAACCATTTCTATTTTATAGGGCTTTGGCACTTTGGACCTGGAAGCTACCAGCTTCAGCTCAATGGGACTGACCGGCTATCTCAGACCTCAGAGACCCAGGCAGAGGCCGCCCCCAGGAGTCGTCCTGGGAAAACTACCTCCTTGCCCAACTTGCTGCGTTCCTTCCGACGCCTCTCTGACCTCTGCAATGTCCGGTTCAGACTAAAGAATTCTCAGATCACACAGAACGAATCTCCTTCCAAAAAAGATCTGGGATAGGCAGAAACACGTATAGGGTGTGGTGGGCTCCCTCTTGCTGGAATCCTGACCCACAGTCCTTGGGTCTGCCCTGTGTTCCTTCCACCAGCCTCAGGCAGGGCTTTGTCTCATGGAAGGTTCCCTCTGGTCTTCCAGAAGGACCAGTGTTTTAAGGATCAAGAATATTAAAGTGGTTGGACATCAACGAGCCCCCCTCTAGGCCCTTCCCAAGAACCCTGAAGGCACACCCTTAAGTTGTTCCCCCAATGTGGGATTTCATCAGCCCACCAGTGCAGAAACCATGGATGTCTTCAGAGGCTCTCAGTTAAAAGCCACAATCCTGAGGTCTCCCTGTGGGCACTGGGGCCTCAGGCACCAGCCTAGAAGCTACAAAATGAGGTACGGCGATGGCAGGGTGGCAAATACAGGGAGTGCACCCAAGAACATGAGCCAACTCTCACACGGGAGTGGATAGTGACAGCGCGGGGGGCCTCTGGAGCCCCTGTCCAGCACTTTTCATAGGCCCACAGCACTTCCCACCACGTGAAGAGCCTGGGCAGCAGGCTGGTGCTGGGCTACAGAGTTTCTTTATTTTTTGGTGGCTGAAATCTGTATCAGTTGAAAAGTTATGTATATACCTCTGTCTCCCACAGTCATTTTCTCAATGACTGTAGCAGCATTTCTCTATTAGTAGCAGCACTCATAATTCTGTTAGTGAATCTAAGAATTAAGAGGTTAACAGATTGACTTATTCATAGACATAACTCTTCTGGATGACTCAGGCCTCTAAGAAGTACTTAGGCCAGCATGATGCATTATTACACAGAAGACTGTTTGTTTATATTTTGCTTATTCAAACTGAGTATGTGAGTGTGTTGAATTGTTGGCCTAAATTTCACTGCGGACCTGAGGACGTAAAGTCCATGTGGAGACCACTCATCAAACAGAAGCAGGTATGAACCATCTGTGATCACTCTGCCAATGTTCTTTCTCTTGTGAAGTTCCTGACCATGTTTCTGAGGATGGCAGAGCGCTCAGAACGTTTCTGTCCTTGTGCTGCCTTCTAAGAAGCCCTTAACCAACAATCCCTGTTCCCAGGAGGGTCCCTTCTCAGACCCGATGACCAGGAAACACCAACTGCTAGAGAGGATCTGTGAGCAAGGCCGTCCATGAAAGTGGGGGCTTAGGGGGGACAAGTCCTACCAGAGTGGCTTTTGGAGACAAAGGAACAGCATTCTGGGCAAAACTTTTCTGGATCTAGTGTAAAATGTGTTCCACATCATGTGAAATGCTACTAAAACTACCATGGTTCCAGAATGACAAATTAAAAATAGAACAGAAAGCACTACAGCTGTGGTTCGGGGCTGCCAGCTAGATGGCTGGGCACCGGGAGGCAATAAGGCAGCTGTCTGCTGGGGGAGCTGGGAAGGGAGGGACCAGGCTTCTTGGAGGCTGGCTGGCTGGCGGCAGCTCTGCCAGGGGGCGGGGCGAGGGTGGCAGCAGCTGTTCTCTGCACTTGCAACAGCTGGAGGAAGGAGTCTCGGCTGTGTTTCTGCCTGTGCCCTTGAAATGGGAGTGGTATATTTGCCAACATACCCTTGGTTCCAGAATACTGATTGTGCCTAAATGTGGAATGTTTGCTTGATTGGGAAACAATTATATCCTAATCTAAGGAGTTCCAGTACCCCTCTGACTCTACCAGTGCGTCTCTAAAACTCTGCAACCTTTTTCTTTTCTTTTTGGTGTATGTGTATGCTAGATCGACAACTTTTATATTACTGCTTGATTGATGGTTGCTCATAAAAGTGATGGGGCTCTGTGGGGCAGACCGAGTAACAGCCTCCCTAAGATGCCCACACTCTAATCCCCAGAACCTTACTGAGCAGGGTAACTTACTTAGAGAAAGGGACTTTGCAGATGTGACGAAGATAAGGGTTGTGGGATGAGAATATTATCCTTGAATACCAGCTGGGCCCAATGTTATCACAGGACTCAAGTGAGGGAGACAAGGTCAAAGAGAGAAAAGGTGATTCGATGATGGAAGCAGAGAGAGGGGCTGGAAGATGGTAGTATTGCTGGCTCTGAGTCAGGGCAGCGGGAGAGGGCATGAGCCAAGGCTTGTGGGAAGCCTGGCCCCAGATGCAGCCACTTCTGCCCAAGATGCCCTGTCAGCAAACCAAAACTTAGACAACTTTCGTGTCCCTGCAAATGCTCCGCTTGACCAGAAACCCCGTCTATGTGCCAGCAGTTCCTCAAACGCCAGGCCAGCCTTGGGCTCCACACTTAACCTCCTTGTCCCTTCTTCTTGCTCCAAACAAGGTTGACTGTGAGGCCCCAGCCAATCAGATCATCTCTTTTTCTCTCCCTTGTTCTCTATCCTGAAATATCTTCCTGCCCTCTGCTCCATTTTGCAGTTCTCCGAATGGAGACTGTCTGCTTTATGAAGTTTGTTTGTATCACCTAAGTTGTCTCCTTTTATCACTTTTTAACACTAGGAAAGGCAAGGAAACATGCTCCTCCACAGACCCCAGAAGAAATGAGATCTGCCAACCCATTTTAGACTTCTAATTATCAGAACCGTAAGATGCTACATATGTTATTTTGAGCCATAAAGTGTGTGGAGATTTCTCATAGCAGCAATAGGAAGCTAATTCCTACATATAAAGACATGGATACAGACCAGTGGACCGGGACTTCTTGGCAAGGAAATGGATTTTGCACCAGTGGTGGGGGTGGGGCTGTGGAAGGGCCAGTGAGCACAAGTGGGGAGCAGCTCATGCTGTGGCCGTGGAGGAGGCTGTAAGCAGGAGAATGGCCTCCTCTGAGGACGGCGCTGCTCTTCAGCCCCACCCCCAGGGCCACAACGGGGAAATACAGCCTTGAGTTACAGAATGTGAACTTCAGACCCAGGATAAGTTTCCAGGGAACATCCTTGCCTTGACATCTACTCATCTTGCCTCTGCTAACACTTATTTAATGTGATTAATTCACAAAACTTATCAAAATAGATAAGAGCGGACACACTGTTAGGGAGCCTACTGTAGTGATTTCTAAGTTGGGTAGAAAACAAGGCTTTCTTCTGAACAGGCTGTGTAAAGAAATCATTAAAAAGGCTATTTATGCTTATCTTTTAAAAGTAATAGTGAGAAAGACATCCAATTCTTTAGTATCTTGATTGATAGTGGCGCCCTCTGCAGGTGACTACTGACACACTGGTATCAACTCCAATAGAGGGCACGCCAGCGGGAGAGCGGACGTCCTGAGGCCAGTGCTGGAGGTGGGGCCCTGGCTGGTGCGAGACTTAGAGCAGATCGCAACCAGTGGTGGTGCGCATGCTCTGGAATGTTCTCTGTGTGGTTAATTCTATACAGAGTAAGTGTATAAAACTTCAGAGTGTCATGAACTCCCACACCACACAGTAGTTTTCTGGTTATTTTGTACATAGTACCAAAAGTCATTAAACTTAAAGAGGAGTTTTATTTCTTTGTTCTGTTTTAGCCAAAATAAATGAAGTCCAAATTTGTCAATCTTTCTTAACATGGCAAAGGGCCTCTAATATTACTCTAGCTAAAAGATATTTTTGAACAGATACACACACACACGCACATCTATTTTTCCAAAGTAAGATTGTTATTTTCACCATGAGGGAGAAATAATTTTTTAAGAACATAGGCTATCAAGAAACCATTTGAAAAGCAGGTACTTAGAAATCTCCCTTGTGATTTTCTTGCCAAAACAATATAAAAACTCTCTTATGTGTATATTTATCTTCCTTAGAAATTGAATTTTAAAATTCAGTTAAAAAATCTCCCAAACGAAGATTCAGTACATCTTGAACCCATCTGCTAAAAAATAAAAATGCAGTACATTTTATTTGATTTGTAAGAACAGACTGACATCATGAAAAAAGATGGAGAGTTCACAGCTAAATTTCATCAGAAACCTCTGCTTACGTATATATAGCCAGGACTAAAAAGTGAGTACAGTGATGTAGGAGCCCAATCCCAGAACACTTCTCATTAGAATCATTTGACCACTAACCCAAGTGTCAGAAGGAACTGAATGTAAGTACAGAACTTAAAAGCACTTGATTGCAAAGTATTGATCAAATATTTCTTATGCAATGAAGCATGTTCCATCATAATGCTCTTACCAAAATATTAAATAAAAGAGTCTAATGTATTTTTGAACTAATAAAAAGTAAATAATTTAAAATATTATTTTCATTATTACCTCCCCTTAATTCTAATTTGTGTTTTAGAATATACATATTTAAATATATATTTTAGAAATAAAAAAAATACACATTAAGGCACGTGGTTGCATGTTTTACCCTTATGTACAATTAAAACTACTTTAACCTCCTCTGCCGTGCAGCTAACCTCCCTGCCCAAATCACGTTTCCTTGGCTCCCAAGTAGCAGGAAAATTTTTTTAAAAATACGCTGCTTTGGGACTGAGGAACGTTGTCCATGCAGTGGCTGTCTTGGAGGGTCCGTGGCACTGAATTCTTCCTCTGAGAGCATGTGGAGGGACCCCTCCCCACCTTCTCCCCACTGCTGGCCCCTCCTGTTTCAATGCTGCCATAGTCCACCGTGGGTGTCAACTTGGCCAGAGTACAGTGACCGGTCGTTTGCCCCAAAACTGGGCTAGCTGTGGCTATAAACATATTTTTAAAGATGTTATTAACATCTACAATTAGTTCATTCTAAGTAGAGCAGATTGACCTCTATTATGCAGGTGGGTCTCATCTAATCAGTTGAAAGCCCTAAAAGTACACATTGAGGTTTCCCCCCAAAAGAAAGAATTCTCCTTCCACTTTGCCACATAGAAATTCTGCCTGAGCTTTCAGCCTTCAGGTTCACAAATGAAACATTTGCTTCTTATCCGAATCTTTAGGCTGCTGACCTGCCCTACCAAGTTTGGACTTTCCAGCCCCACAATTGCATGAGCCAATTTCTTAAAATAAATTTCTCTCTCTCTATGTGTGTGTGTGTGCGTGCATGCAGGAGTGTGCAAACACATACCCTGCTGGTTGTGTTTCCCTGAAGAACCCTGGCTAATCCACATGGAAAGGCAGCCAAGCTAGGTTAACACCCTTTTCCTGGCCACACCTCTCACTCTTCAGAGGAGAAGGACCTGGGTAAGCTCGGCACAGCCTCTCCTTTCCTTTTCCTTTTGGGTACGGCACTTCTTTTTTATCTGGTCCTCACTGCCCTAAGGGTTCCCAGCAGGGGTGGCTGCAAACCATTTAGCTCCACCAGGGCCTGGAGCTCACTGAACTATAACAAATGGGGCCAGACCCCAGCCAAGCATCATCAGTAACAAAGGTGGAATTCTTATGTCCACCTGCCTGACTTCCGTGCATATATCAGCTCATTCTGATCACAGGCAGGGCAAAGAGAGGGCTGTGTATGGAGCCTCTAGTGTCACACAGTACATGGGTCACAGGACATGGCTGACAATCATAAAGTCATTATAGGCATTAAATGTCAGCATGGGGTTTCATAGGCAGTGCTGGGAGAGACCAGGACAAGCTGCTATACCACTTCTTCAGGGTGACTGACTGCTGTTGTTCCAGGGGTGGCTTCCCTGGCTGTGACTTCTCTAGTGACGAAGAGTCAGGGTTGGGTAGAGGGAAGCAGAAAAAGAGATGGCAGGCACAGAGGCAAGACAGACAGACCTGTGCATTTGGGAGCCGCAGGTCAGCGGGCTCTGCAGGTAGCAGCGGTGGCCTGATGCTTGAGGACCACCTACTGAAGAAGGTCTTGCCCTACCCCCACTCTCCCTGTGACGGGTTGCTGTGTTGCCATAGCTACTGTGATCTCAGTTGAAAAGCCCAGACTTGGGAGCACAAAAGCAAATTACAGTGGGGACAGGAAGCCTGAGAGGTAAGTGTTCACACTTATACAGGTAGTTCCACATTTGATGACTGTGCTTACTTAGACCGATCAGATCCAATGAATGTCACACGCCGGTTTGGAAAGCGAGGTGAGTGTCAGCGAGGGCTCTGTGCACACCTGCGCGGCCTGGTGTGTGTAACTGGGCCACTATTCTAATCATAAAGACAACTTTCCCAAGTACTCGTAGCAAGTTCTGTTTTTGTGGGTGTTGATTAGTTGAATGAAACGGATTCCCACGAGTTGCCTCGCTCTGGTAGAACTGGCTCACAGCAGAGGCGGTATTTGTCCCTAGAACTCAATGTCCTGCTCCCACAAGTGTCCTCTTACAAGCCATGGATACTTGGGGACTAACTGGCAAGTACAACTCTTGGGAACCACACAGACTCAGAATTCAACACGAACTGCCAGCATGCTTACAGAGAAGTGACAATGATTCTGGTATCGATCTTACAGCACTGCTTTCATTTTCACCCCCATGCTGGTGACAAGTGATGACACACCCAACACAGTACAGCAATTTGGGCTTTATAAAATTCTTGAATAGAACACACACACACACACACACACACACACACACACACACAAAGAAGACGCCTTTGTTTATGGCAAACCTCATCTTCAATTACACTGCATTGGAGAGAGCTAAATAATTACACATTATTTATCTGGGGCTGACTGAATTGAACAGAGTGAACAGTTACAGAATAAAGGAAACTGCTTCTATTCTGACAAGCAAAGTTAATGCTGATGGCATTTCTTGTTTCTTTCATCTCAGATTCTGACTGATTCTGTTGAAATATCATAGCATGTTGAAATACCAAATTTTCCAAAGATTCTTTGCATAAAATGCATCTCAGTGTTTTAAACTGAAGCACTAGGAGAACTCAGTATGATAGTAAATTTTACATGTCAACTTGGCTGGACCCACCGAGGCCAAACATTCTTCTGGATGTTTCTGTGAGGGTGTTTATGGATGAGGTTTACACTGAAGCAGGTAGACTTGAGGGCCTGCTACAGTGCGGGCAGGCCCCATCCAAGCAAATTACAGTGGAGACAAGAATAAGCAGCTAATGGCCTGCATAGAACAAAGACCAACCCCCCCCAAGCAGGAGGGATTCTGAGCAGCAGCCTCTGCACCCTGGACCTCCGCCCTGCTGGCCCACTTTGCAGGTTTGGGACTCGCCAGCCTCCACATCGACCATGTGGACCACTCCCTTGGAAGAAACCTCTTCTGTGCACACACATCCTATTGGTTCTGATCCCTGAAGAACCCTGACTCATATGCTACGCTTAACAAAAACTGATGGTTCTGTTCCTCAGCTTTGTGTTCTCAGCAGAAGTGTTGCAGTAAATACAGTTTTCTTCACTGGTGAAAAGGCGAACGAAATTTGTCCTAGAAAGAATGGTGCGAACCTAGAAAGAACAGCACAGCCTAAGAACGAAAACTGTCTCAGGGAGAGGGGTTATAGGAATCTGCTCATGAGGAAAGTCTGGAGACAGAAAGAGAGGTGGTATGGAAGTAGAATGTTCAGTGGGAAAGATAACGCTGCTGCTCTCTGCCTTGCATCCAGGGGCGCCAAGCAATTCCGGGGTCTGTGCATTTGCTGGGTCTGGCAGAAAATCATCACGCTGAGAAAAGCCCCTGGCTGATGGACTTTGAAGTCTGCCTCCTTAAACCTGGAAGAGGACTCCTGTCTGAGGTGAGAGACCCCCACACTCACCACCGGAACCCTAGGAAGGTGGGGTGTCACTGCACCTGGAGATCAGGACTCTGAATGTCACGGGCACTCATTTCCAATGTGTCGTTCTTCCTTCAGCCTTGAGGGCCACTGGGCAGCCGCATCATACCACAGTCATGGCTGCCCCCTTTGCAGGGTCTTGTGACTTTGCAGGAAAAGCATTAGTTGGGAGTTTTGGCATTTGATTTTCAGCTGTGAGAGAAAAGCAAAGATCCAGACTGTGCACGTCTTCACGGACACCCTGAGCCCTGCCCTTCTGTGTCATGCCCAGGGTCATTTTAGAGGCACAGGCTAGGACTTTGTTTCGTCCTTAGGTCAGGAACTTACATCATTAACCCTCTGTGTGAGTTAAAACCTTAGGTAGAAAAGATAAGGAAAAAAGAGCATAGCTCAATTGAACATTTTGCTTACTGGTTTAAAGAAGGAGCAGTGTGTGTACGTGGGGGAGACGGACTGAGCACGGACAGGGCCAGAGGCATGGGATGCCGGAGAGCCACTGCCCACCATCCTGTGACCCACTGCTCGATCCTCCCCGTTACTTCATATTCAAAGCAGAGTCTCCGAGCACAAAGCTCCTCTTTTTTCCTGGAAGCTTCACCCTACTCCACACAGCTATAACAAAAGTCGGAATGAGGGAAGTAAGAGCTCAGTTAGCCTCACTGAATTTCAACCCTCCACGACCATTCCCATCCAGCCCTACTGTGGACTCCCACCCCCTCTGCCAGGTCATTGGGTGGTGTATGCTGCTCCCACACACTCAAGGTTTGACAGATCCATCACAGACGACTGCGGGCCCTACAACCAGGGGCTTGCCTTCCCTTCACTGTACGTGGCCCCAGTGAACTCTGTCACTCCTCCTTCTGAAGGATGCCTATCACACATCGCCTGCTCAGTCCCTCCACTACTTTGCATTCAAAGCAGAGTCACACCATGGTGGGCAGCAGCGCTCCATGGCCCCCTTGCCTCCCCTCTCTGAGTCACAAGAAATGGCGCCGCATCTGGTACCATCTTGCTTTTGTAGGGAAGTGACAAAGCACTGCCTTCTGGAGGCTGGAATGCTGGTCCTGCAAGGGGTCTGAGGTGGGAAAGGATGCTTGACTGCCTGGCTACTTAGATGATGTGGAGCCCAGGTTCATTTTGATGTGAGAGACTAGAAATATTGGCAATCACATGCAGTGCTCCTGTTCAATAGTCTTATTTAGTGAATGAATGGTAGTCCCCAGTTGATCCTCGCTGCATGCCTCATTACTCTGAGTCAGTGGGTGACTCTTGTCTGAAACATGCCTGGACATGTTAAGAGCTTGGAAATGGTACCTAATCAAAGCAAAACACTTAAGAAAGTGTTTCAAAATACAGCAGCTCCCATTTGTGGGGTGCTTTCTCTGGGCCAGGTGCTATTCTAAGTGCCCTCCATATTAACATCAAGGATACTCTTAGTCTGCAGGACACACGGGTGGTGGGGGAAGCCTTTGGACCCAGACTGCCCAGCTCCCAAGTAAGGATCAGACACAGGTGGGTGGGATGCCTCTGGCCCTGTCCGTGCTCACTCCATCTCCCCCACGTACACACACTGCTGCTTCTTTAAACCAGTAAGCAAAATGTTCAATTGAACGATGATCTTTTTTCCTTTGCTTTGCTTTTCTACAATTCCTATCCCCTGATAAGCATTGTTATAAATAGTGTGGTGTTACTTCTGGGAGCTGTGCTTTCTTATAGTTTTTAAATTGGTGTTAAAAACAATCAGAAACAACAATAAGAGTAACAATGAAACCTAACCCAATGAACCACCATCAAGGCAGAATCCCCCCTGGACACCACTGATTTGCAGTTTCTCTTGGGTCCCTAGGTGACAGCCCTGAGACACAGGGACATCACTAGGGCTCCCACTGAGACATCAGCCAGGACACATTCTGTGGGTGTATCAGTCCTGAAACCCAGGGATGTGTCTCCACATATCTTCCCCTCTGAAGCCTAAGAGGGGAAGCACTTTTAGAAGCACTTTTAAAACTTGCTGGAAACACACGTATTTCAGCCATTAATATCTCCCAGCACACATTTCAGAAATGTCCAAGTCAACGAGCAGTACCTGTTTGTATTCTTTTCCTACACAACCATTTCTGTGTCTCAGGGTTTGGCTCCAATTTTCCCTAGTTTGAAACCTCACGAGTTACTTCTGAAAGTATCAATGCCAGTATCTGGACAATCACATGTTCTCAGCATTCGCATCTTCGGTGCCAGTGTTTGCTGATTTCCTGCACAGTTTGCTGACTGCTGGCATAGATAGGGCATCCTCTGTGTCTGCCTGCATGAGTGGCAGGGGAGGAAGCGGGGTGTGCGGAGGCACAAAGATGGGTACAAAGAAGAGCGTAAGGGTGTGACAAACTCATAAAATGAGAAGGCAAGGGCACACGGGACTCTAATAAAAGTGAGAAGGAAAACCACCCACACACCCCTCTGCCTATGAACACTGCATCTCCCTGGAAGTCAGCAGAGTCCTCTCCTGTGTGTGCCCCACCCTCAGGTGCACAGGGGAACTCGTGGCTTCTTTCCTACTCAAAGACGAGGCTCCAGCAGTCCATGTGCCTCTCTCACACCCATCTTCCCTTCTCTGCTGGGTCATTCAACAGTGGACACATGTGCAGCTCTCTCATGCTTAAAATAACCCTCCCGGAACACTCCTTTTCCTCCGTGGCTCTCTATGCAGCAAAGCTCCCTGGAGGAGTAACTCTGCACCCTTCCCCCAGTGCCTCTCTACAAAGAGGCCCAGTCCCCCCACTGCCCTGTGAGAACTGCTCTGGGTAAGGACACAGCTCATTGCTTCTCTCCTCCTGAAGCTCTGGATGTAGTTGGCCTTCTGAGCACCACACCCCTCATGCAGGAATCTTCGCTTCTCTGTGCTCTATGCTGACACCTCCCGGTCTCCCTGGACTCCAAGTCTCAGGGTCCCTTGGTGGCTGTGTCCCATCATCTCAAAGCCTTAAACAGTACTGATCTGCTGGCTACTCTCACTGTACATCTCCAGCCCAGCCCATGACCCTGAACTCCAGACTCATGCCTCCAATGCCTTCTCAACACTTCTCCTGGGATTCTGAAGGCACTCCTCACACTGCAGCCCCACACTGAACTCCTAATCTACCCTACCAACTGGCTCCACCCCAGGAACCATGATCTATTAATCCAGAGTGATAGTAAGAATTGATAATTTTTGAAACTTCACATCTCTCATGATAGGAAAATTCCACATGATGATAGTTTTAAAATTTAATCTTTATTGTATTTTTCCATTACCATTTAGTCCCCTTCCACCCCCCCCACAGCAATCATCACACTGTTGTCCATGTCCGTGAGTCCTTTCTCCTTTTTGCTCAATTCCTCCAACCCCCTAATCTCCCCACCTCCACTATATTTTATACTCATTATACATATGAAAATAATCAGTCTCAATTGCAGAAAATCATCTGAATGATTGTTGTTTGTATCAATCAGCAAATATTTCCGTTGGCATCTCGCTGTTCTAAATAATGCGGCAGATTTCAAGTATCTAAAGAATAATAAATTCTCCAATTTTTATTGAGCTCTGTATGCCAGGAAAAGAATGAAGTCCTTATTCCTTTTTAAAAATTGGATCCTCACTCAACGCTGCAGCCTGGGATGGGGATGGTTACCATTCCCGTTTTTACATCTTGGAAGTTCCAACAAAGAGGAACTTGCCTGACATCTCAGAAAAGAGCCCAAACCAAGCCTGGGCTGACCGGATCCAGAGTCCGCACTCCAGGCCTGGCTTTGGGGAATGTCATGGAGAACAGAAGAAAACAGAGAAAGAAATATTTTGAGATCCAAATTTCTTCATAATTATACTTAGTTTAAAAAATAAACCTGTTAACAGGGCTACCACTACTTCGCACCTGCACGCCAGCCCTCCCGTCTGTACCCACAGCACGCGTGGGTTCGGGGGAATGCGTTAAAACGGTGTCAGTGCCAACACACAGACACGCGGAATCTTGGAAGCCACAGACTCTTGGAAGTTCCTCCTCTTTCCCTCTTTTTTCTTTCTTTCTTATTTTTCTTTTTTTACATTTTTATTTTCACTCTGGGTGATATTTTATGGCTTTGTCTACTAGGTTCACTGTAGAACTTATATAACAATGAAGTTAGCAGGTCAAGGTCAGGGCACATCGCAGAGGGAGAGGTCTTTTTCTATAAATGAAGAGAAGCAATAATTCCAAGGGATTCCTACAGAACCCACTGCTACCATCACCCTCTGGGTTTATACATGCACATGTTTAACAGAATAAAATCAGGGCCCAAAGAGCTAACTTCACATATCAGCCACTGAGACCTGGGCATGACCTCGCTGATCGCCTCAGATGTACAATGGAGTTAATTTAATAAAGTAAATTATTAGAAACAGATAAAAATATGCAGAGCATTCTTCAAAGGTTTCTTTTCATCCTTAACACTGATAACAATTACATAAATCATGTGAATTTTTGAATAATGTATTCAAAATGTATCCTACCTTCAAAGGTAGATAAAAGAAATATTTTTCTGTGTGTTGTTACAATGTTGATTATGCATTCACACCTTCAAAAAAGATTACAGCAAAAAATGTTTATGGTTAATAGTTGAAAGCCAGATTTTTATTCTGTGAAAGAAACAGCAATTTTAGTCAGGATTTTCCATCAGTCTCTCTTTTTTCTGTATTTTTCTATCCCCTAAAATGTATATGGTTCAATATTTTTATACATGTCACTACTTAATGAAAAAGGTAATGGAAGTGCTGACAGCTATAATCAGAGAACGACTTAAAACTTTTACCTTTCCTACTTCTATTGATCAGCTTCTATGTCTGTGATAAATGTTTATACATCTCCCGCTCAGAGCTGGAGACCTTGGCAGGTTGCAATGGCTTTGAAAAGAAATGGAGGTAGTAGGGTATTGTTATTCATGGACATGCAATTTATTTACTATAAGAGGCAAGCATTTAAAAACTGTACTTTTTACATCATTCCCTGTACATTCTTGCCAGCAAATGGCTTTAAAGAAGATGCTGGGTTTCAAGTCAGGACCCTCGGCCCCACAGCTCCAGGGGTGTGGGCTGACTCCCCCTGCTGGCCACCCAGGCAGGTACATGGTTCACGACAAGGAGGAGGCTGCAAAGATGCTGGAAGAAGCCCACATCCCATTATCCTCTGCAGGCCATGTCTTTGCCACATCACCCAGGGATGGTCACCATCCCTGGATGGTGGAGCGACTCTCTGGTAGCATTTTTATGCAAACACTTCTCCCTGGTCAACCGTCCCACAGACAAAAGAGAATTATTGCTGCTCCCAGGGTTCATGACCACTTAATATACAGTAAGATATCTCCTCAGTCCTCTGTTTTCTTCTTACACTGACTCCTATTCCATAAGGCTCTACAGAATAGAGTTTTACAGAGAAAGAATTTTTTTCACAGTCTCTAGTCATTGTTTCATCGAAAACAGCAGCAACCACACTGGAATGTGTATAGGGGCAAGGGCATGGGGGCGCAGGCCAGGAGGGGCCCAGACTCGGGCTCACAGTTGGGGGGCACCTTTGGGTTTCATGTTTCTAAAGGTGCCCATGTCCTACTTACATCTATTCTCCCATTTATATAGTTAGTGCTGTAAAACATTATTTCCAGCAGTATTATCCCCATTTTTAAGTTAATTCACCCTTATTCTTTCTCACTTGGAGCAAATGAGAAACAACCACAACTTAGTACTTACAGTCATGGCCATTGTCATTTACTAAGGGACAGTTCTAAAATGTACCAGGGAGTTGTTTTATTCAGGTGCCCCAAGGCACAGAGACACAAAAATGACTGTCATGAAGAAAGAAGTGTTTATACCAACAGATTCCAAGAAACAAGGGAGAGGCCACACCATGCAGGGCCATGTGGGGAAGCAGCAGGGTGAGTCAGGGGCAGAGGAAATGAGGGGCAGATGTGGGCAGTGTCTTTGCTGTGGTTTCTGTGGGAAAGGTAAGGTAAGGGCTGGAGGGCTCAGACTGGCCAGTGTGAATAAATGCAGTGGGATGTGGTTACATCTGAAAGGTGTACCCTCCGTCAAGTCCTCCACTATCTCTGGGAACTGCCTCAAGAGGCACCCTCTCCAAGGCCAGCAAGACCCCAGAAATGAAAACTGACATCAGAAAATAGCAAAATAAAAAGGCACGATTAGTACAGAGTCTCAGTTGTGGCAGCCTTTATGCCATAAACTGTATATTTATTACTTCCACGCCTGCACACTAAGGGACAGAGAAGTGTGGCTGAGGAGGAGCGTGTGTGCGTGTGTGTGCATGCATGTGTATATGTGTACATGCACAGGCATGCAGGTGAGGGAAGGGTAAATGTCCTCCATGGGACAGTGAAAACCTTGCTTTCAAGCCATGCCAGGGGAATAGAGCAAACTCAGCCACACAAACATCAATCTCAGGAAGCAGACACTGCTTTGTTTGGGACAAAAAAAGAAAAAAGATGATTACACAACATTCAGCTACTGCAGAGACCCATGCAATGTAACAGTGATTTCTGAGGGAAGTGGCTTGATGGTGATCGATGGTGATTGATGATGTCAGTATTTATTGACAGCTCTCAATAAGCAATGCGACATAAAACTAGGTAAAGTGGAATTCCTCCATGGACTCAGGCAAGGTTTTGCTTCTCTGACACATGCGATATCAATTTCCCTGTCACAAAGAGGAAAATCACTACCAGTGAGAGGAAATAAAGAGACAGCAGGCCCCTAGAATGAGTTTAGAAATTTGGGTTGTAACCATTTTTTGACTATGATGAATAATGCATAGTGCTGCTTTGCACAATCCTGCAGAAGTGTTTGTGTGGACATACGCTTTTATTTCTCTCTAAGGTGCATACCTAGGAATAGCATTGCTGGTTCACATGGTAACTTTATTCCTAACCTTTTGAGGAAGTGCCACACTGTTGTCCAAAGGAGGGGCATGACTTTACATCCCCATCAACAGTGTACAAGGATTCCAATTTATTTACATCTTCACCAGCATCTGTTACTTTCTTTTTCATGCAGTCATCCCAGTGACTTGTAAAGTCACATCTAACTGTGGTTTTGACTTGCACTTCCCAGATTGCAAATGAGGAGCATCTTTTTAGTGAATATTGACAATTTGTGTATCCTCTCTGGAGAAATGGTGTGTTAACATTCTTTTTCCTATTTTAACTTGAAATATTTTGGGTTTTTTATTACCAATTTATAAGGGTTTTTAAATATATTCTAGATACACGTCCCTTCTCAGATATATGATTTGCAAATATTTTTCTCAGACTCTGTGAGCTGTCTTTCCACTATCTTGATGGTGTCATTTGAAATATGAAGGATTTCAACTGTGGTAAAGTCCAATTTATCTATTGTGTCTTTGATACCAAATCTCAGAAACCTTGCTTAATCTTATGTCATGAAGATTTATGCAATGCTTTCAAGAGTATTCTAACTTCAGCTCTCATGTTTAGGTTTTTAACAATTTTGAGTTAATTTCTATATATGGTGTGAGGTAAGGGTCCAACTTCATTCTTTTAAATGTGAATATTCATTGTCACAGTAACGTTTAACAAAAACAGTTTTTTTTCTCATTGAATTATCTTGGCACTCATTAAAATTCAATTGGTTGTAAGTGTGATGGTTTATTTGTGCACTTTCAATTCTACTATATTAATTAACATTTCTACCCTTATACCATTACCACACTTTTTTGACTAATACTACTTTACAGGTAGTTTTGAAATCAGGAAGAGTTAGTCCTTAAATTTGTTATTCTTTTTCAATATACTTTGGCTATTCTGGACCACTTGTGTTTCCATATGAAATTTAGGATCACATTCTCAATTTTTACTTACTCTTCCCCCTTGTTTGCTATTATTGTTGCATACGAAAATAATTATTGCATCAGTTATTGATGTTACTGTGTGGTATACAAATAAACCTATATATGTTAGAATGTCAAAAATACCTTGTTATATAATTTTATGTCTTTTAAAGAAGCTGAGAGCAGAAACAAGTATATAAGTATATACTTATATACTTGTATATACTAAGAACAAGTATATATTTACAGGGTTTGTTTTATTTATCTTCTTAACATGAGTTTTTTGTTTGACCATTTTTCTCCTCTAAGTGCTTTGAATATGTCATTTCCCTGCCTTTTGGCTTCTGTTGTTTCTTATGAGAAGTCAGTTGTTAACCCCGTTAGGGTTTCCCAGTAAGGGATGAGACATTTTCTTCTTGCTGTTTTCCAGTTTTTCTCCTTGTGATTGGCTTTTAACATTTTTACTGCAATGTAAGATTGGCTTGGTATATAGCTCTCGCATTTATCCTACATGAATTCTTTCAAATTTTTGAATTCATCAAATTTGGAAAAATGCTCACCAGTATTATTTTTTAAGAAAGATAGAAATTTGTAAAATTTTATTATTGCTGTTTTTATCCTTACCCAGGGATATATTTAGAAAGAGAAGAGGGGAGATAGAGAAAGAAAAACAGACAGACAGACAGACAGAGAGGGGCATTGCTGTGAGAGAGAAACAATGATTGGTGACCCCCTGTATATACCCTGACTGGGGATCGAACCCCCAACCTAGGCATGTTCCCTGACCAGGAATTAAACCTGCAACCTTTGAACATACAAGACAATGCTCCAATTAACTGAACCACTCGGCCAGGGCCCTCGCCATTAATTCAAATGTTATTTTCTTTCTCTTCGTCTTCTCCTTCTGGAATCACAATATGCTTCTGTTGGTACACATATTGGTATGCTACATTTTTCTGAAGCTGTGTTCATCTTTTTCTATTTTTCCCTCTTTGTGCTTCAGATTGAATAATATTTATTAATCTATCTTCCAGTTTACTGATCATTTATTTTTACAAGTTTAAGTCTACTCTTGACCCCTCTTAGTGGATATTTCATTTAAGTTATTTTACCTTTAATTCCAGAAATTCCAATGGGCTTTTAAAATAATTTTTATCGCTCTACTGGTATTTCTCTATTTGGTGAGTCATTGTTGTTACACTTTTCTTAACTTCTTTTATCATAGTTTCCTTCAATTTTGAACTACATACTAAACTGTATATGAATATGCATTAAACTACTATATAAATCTATATGCACACACATATCATATATATTACATATATATATAATAGTAGTAGTTTACTAAAGGCTACACTTAGACCCTCCAGACTCAGAAGTGGTTACATTGACCGTGTTTGACGGAGAACACTGAGATTTCAGCTACGCTCGGTGTCTAAACTGAAGGTGCATCCAGAAAGAAATGCAGTGTCTAGAGAACTCAAATGTCTCTGCTCAGTCCTATATGAGATCAGAACATTAACAATGGGAATGGTTTTTATATCGATGGTCTATTCCACAACAGCACAATGTATGTGATTCTAAGAGACCAAGGAGGACATTTCACTCTATTGTTAATCCAAATTAGAATTGAAAAAGGAAAATAGTGTTACCTCTGCATTTTATTCTTCATAGTTATCATATGTTTGAGAAAAGAGCAAAGAAACCCCTTCAGTGAGTATATATTTCTAAATTTAAGTGGACCCTACTTGTGTAATTCTGAAGACATAAAAATGATAGCATTTTCTTACCCAGAGAAGTGATTTATAACAGATCACTCAAATTCATTAGACTAGTTTCATGTTTAGTCACTTCTAATAGCTTATCCTCTGAGCCATCATTGTAGGCCTCAGCCACAGCTGTGAGAAAGAGGCCTTTCTTCACTTCCACCAATTTTCAGTGCTTGGCATCAAATCTATTTTGCTTACAATGGCAGGCATGGTTCACTCTGCAAATTTAAAGTAATATCCATTTGCTCATCAAAATTCTATTAAATGACACAAAATGTTCTTAATTCATTTTATCTATAATTAAGATTTTCCAGGTTTCAGACTTGAGGCTAGTTTATTTTATGCATTTTATATATTTCAACTTTCACAATAAGTCAGCTTTTTTGAAATTAGGTGTATTACTTAACCAAAATTTTCTTAAATTATTAGATGCCGCTGCCCTTTTCTGTTGCCATAAAACATACCTTCGTGGCAGCTCCTTACCCGAAACCATTAGAATGAAGAATATTGATATACATGTGCATACTGGTGATATTCTGGATCACCAGTTGATGATATTTATAGAAAAATATATTTCTAGGCTAAATAGTATTTTTTCATACACCACAGTAGTGCCCTTCCTTGTAAAAGCAAAAAGATCTGTTCGTTTAAGAAACAGTTTTATCCTGATGCTTTGCTCTGAAGAGTTTCTTGTAACCGGCGTGCATGCATATTTATAACTCATGAAAATAATTAGCTAAAAAGGAGCACCATGAGAAATGAACACCATGCCTGCAGCATACAAATGAAGTCCACAGAAAGCGAGGAGTGAAAGGTCCACAGAAAGCAAGGAGTGAAAAGCTACTTAATTTCCCCAAGTAGCTTCAGGGAAACACCTAAAAGCATAGCCAGAATCTGAGACGCAGTGAAAAGTAAAGATAAGAAAACCAGTCATAGAGTTTTCTTTTGAAGGTTTCTGAGACACTAAAATTAATATTAGAAAATATAACGAATGCAAATCTATCGGGGTCCAGGGCCCTCATTTCTTTACTAAACTTATTGGAGTAACAGTTAATCACACTATATAAATTTCAGGGTTCGGCGGCATCACTGGGCATCTGTATTGCACTGCGTGCTCCCCATCGAAAGTCTAGTCTCCTTCTGTCATCACAAACTTGCCCTTTTTGCTCAATTCGTCCTCCTCACCAGCCTTCCCCTCTGGTAACCACCATTCTGTCTCCTGCATCTATGAGTTTGTTATATTATTTGCATGTTTATTTTATTTGTTCATTTGTCACTTTTTGTTTTATATCCCACATCTTAGTGAAATCAGGGAGTTTTTGTCCTTTTTGTACGTACAATGGAAAACTACTCAGTCATTAAAAAACATGAAATACTAACATCTACAAAGTGGGTGGATGGATATTGAGGGTATTATGCTAAGTAAAATAAGCCAGACACAGCCTTTGCTTTACAAGTGTAGAAGCTGAAGCATACTGAGCACTGGCATCACTCTTAGCATTGTGCCCTCGCCCTTGCCCTTGGAAGGGCTTCCCCAAGGGAGAAGGAAAGCAGAGAATTCAATGAACCCTTTGCTTTGTATTTCGAGTCTGACATACTTCAATGCAGAGAGAACATTAGAAAATAGCAAAAGGATGGTGCCACTGGTAGCAATTAGGACTGATGTTTCTTGTAGATCTTTACGGGTTTCCAAAATTCTGCCAAATGATGGTGGAGAGGGAAGAGAAGCCACAAATACGAGGCAAAATGTCAAGCAACACACAAACTGGTTCAGCGCCTATATTCTCAGTACTTCTTTACCTTCATAGAGTTATTGCTTTAATTTTTAAGATGTGTCAAAAGCATTGCAAATTTTCAAAAGTGTACTTTTCCTGTTACATTTAGGGTATTTCCAAGTGCTCATACAATAGATGGATCTCTTGCAAAGCCATTTACAGCTGATGGAAAGTAGGAGCCTGCAAGATTCAGTGTCCATACAATGTCCACCTAGTGGTTAAGGGCCCGTGCGCACTGCACGCTCACTGTATCAGGCTGCTCCAGACTCTCATACACACTTCATCCCCACAACAACCTGCTGGGCAGGTACTGCCACCCCTTACATGTTACGGACCATGAAACCGAGGCACAGAGAAGTTAAAACATCAATCAACCAACCAACTACAACAGAAAACCACACCTGTCCAGGGTCAGTCACATTACCTGGAGGAACTCCTTATGTTAGTGGTTGAAAGGCACAGCCATACATTCCAAAGGAGGACAGAGCTGTCTGCGCAGGGAGGGAATTCTGGTTAGCAGGAAGGTCCTCACCTTCCCCGAGGGCACCAAACTTTGCTGCAGCAACTTTTACAAGGTTCAGAATGGATGCATCAGGAGGATGCAGTCAGGACGAACAGTCCCGAGAGCAAATTATTCCCAAATTAAACTTATGTTTGAGTCTTGCCTGCAGGAAGTTTAGTGAAATTGCCTATCGATGTAAGCTTTTGCTTAAATCTCAGTAATTCCCTGCCCTGTATATTTACGGCAATAGCACCACCATATGAGACATTTCTAAGCAATGTGGTATTTACGATGTTTATAAAGAACTTGGTTCCCTCAGATGAAAAATGTTATGTAAATACTAATACCAATAATGCTAAAAAGTAGGATGTGCTTCAGAGGATTCTGGCTTTCATAGCTTAAGTGTAATAAGCACTATTTTCTTGGTCCTTAAGATGAGATTTTACTGCACATGATGGAAGAGTAATATTAAAAGCTCAGTGGACCAAACTGCACAATTCAAGAGAGCTTGTCCTTATAGCAGCAACGTCATTCCCCCTCTGCACTGAATTTTGAATTACCACTAAAAGACAGTTTTTCAAACTTAAATGTGATCCATTTGATAAATACAAAACAAACCTAACACGCTCTTCAAATGTTTGAAATCTTTAATGTAGTAGCCAGGACTAAAAGCAGTGGGGTGAACCATTCCTTTTGTTGTTGTTGCTCTAAAAATCATCTGTTCTTCTAGTCAAGAGAACTGTCAGCTCAATAACTCCCAAGCTGAGCTGATTTGATTTTCAAAATAACAGACTTTTGTTCTTTCTGTTTTAATGAATATTGCTATTTTTCTATTAGGCAAGAATTATTTAGTCTTAACTCTCAAGCTCTACCAGTTTCATGGCTCACAAAGTCTCTTTAATCCCCCAACTTTTCTCTCTTTTTTTTGTTTGAATTCATTTTTGTGTATTTTACTGGAAAAAATCCTCACATTTCCCTGGCATAAGACATGTGTGTGGGTTGCACTCGCAGTCCATGTATGCCTGAAAGTCTTTACTTGAACCTCATTTGTGAATAGTAGTTTGAGTGGGTGCATAAACCAAGGTGCAAAATACATGTTTAGGATATTTTTAAGACGTTGCTCTACTATTTTTTTAACATCTGGTGTTGTTTATGAGAAATGGAAATCTGACTTTTGTCCCACAGCAGCTAATCTAGTTTTTTTTCTTTCTAGAAGCTTTTGAGATTTCTCCCTTTGCTCTTAATATTGAAATGGTAACATCATAAGAATAAGTCCACTATGGATATTTGGAGCGCCTATAGAATAAATGAAGATTCAGGCCATAACTTGAGTGTCTTATCATTTCCTCCTATTTTCTCAGTATAAAGAAATGTCTCTAAATAATGTCTTAAAAAAGAATGGGAATAAAGATATTACTAAAAAGAAGGTTAATGCATGTAGTTAGGGATTTGTTGACCGGGACTACGGTGGTTCCTTCCAAAGCTCTACACAAACCAGATATTCACTGGGATGCCCTAGAATCCTCCCAGTTTCCAACGTTCCTTCTTCATAATCTGTCAGCTGAAAAAGACCTCCTGGCTTCCAGGGGTTGCACCCACTCTTCTTTTTTGGGGACTTTAAAGATGCAGATGCTGGCTCTGCTTTGTTTATCACTCCTAGAAATTTCTAGGTGAAGCCAGTACCTCATCAGATGGGCCTCAGATGTACTTCTGCTCTGATATAAAGTGTCAGCTACTTTCTGTGGACTCTGTTTAGGCCATCTGGAATTCGGAATGTATATTATATACACATGTATTAATAGAATATATATGTGCACACATGTATATGTGTGTGATTAATATATAAAATGTATCTACTAAATATGTATTTATAAACATATAAATATCTTTTTAGTGAGCACATGTTTATTTATATACATACCTCTCTAGCAAGTACATACATAGGAATAAAAATACATATATATATATGCACACATATACATTTTAGTGATCATGTGCTTCTTGAATGATAATAACATGCATGATACCCACAACCCTACTGAGGTAGGTAATGTCACCACCCCATTGCCATGGGATGAATGTTTGTGTCCCCCCACTCCAAATGTGTATGTTGAAATCGTACCCCTCAATGTGACAGTAGGAGACGTGAGAGTTTTGAGAAGTGATGAGGTCATGAGGGCCGAACCCTCATGAATGGGGCCAGTGTTCTTAGAAAAGAGAGCTCCCTCACCCTCTCTTTCAGGTACAGCTACGGGGAGGAGTCAGCAGTTTGTACCCTGGAAGAGGGTTCCCACCAGACCTTCAACATGCTGGCATGCTGATCTTGAATTTCCTGCCTCCAGAACTCTGAGCCTTAAGTATCTCCTATTTACAAACCACTCAGTTCATGCTTTTTTTTGTTATTCCAGCCCAAATGAATAACACTTCCATTTCACAGATGAAGAAACTGAGGACCCAAAAGGATTCAAAATCAAACAGTGAGGAACCAGAGCCATGCTCATAACAATGGCCCCAAAGTGTTTCTCAGCAAACGGTTCAAGGAACAGCTGTTAAGGGCGCTGCATTACTAGTCAAGCCAGGGGGCTTGCAAGCTTAGCTTTGCCCTGACACTAATCTCGGGAAGATTAATATGACACTATTATATGACATGAATTTGAAGAGAGCAGGGTGCAGTGAAATCCTAAAGTGGTGGCAGTAAGAATGACACATAAAAACTAAACCATAGAGCAATTGACTTTAAGGGGGACACAAAGGAGAAAGCACAGATGCAGAGGGGAAATTCAGAGCTGAGATGAGGGAGACAGGGTGGAGTCACTGACAGAAATAGAGAGGATGACAGATGAGTGTAGTCTGAGGAACCATGGAATTTGAACATTCTGAGTTTGTGGAGTCAGTGAAGATGGGTCTGGGACTCCTGAGACGGTGGAGGGCAGAGTTAGTGCACGGAGAGCAGTTAACCCAGACGGGACAAATGGAAACGTGTGAGGAGCTGAAAGCTGACCAAACCAAGAACGGAGTAAAAGTGCCTCTCTGCAGTGTCTGGAGACGCACACATGTGTTTTGGTGGATAGAAATGGGAAAGTGTCTATGAAGAACGAGGAGAGGAAAAAATGCCAGAGACCCAGAATGGTTCCAGATGATGGGAACAAGGAGAGGAGGTTTGGTTTTTCCCTCCCAGAATATTATTTCCCCAAGTAGACAAAAATGTGGGTAAAAACATCAATACTGCATAAATCTAGGATGGAAAATGCCTTTAAATTTAATAAGTTGAGTGTTGAACTCTGATGGCAGTTGAATAGCGAAATCAGGAAGTGGGTGAGAAGGAGAGAGAAGCAGCTGTAGCTACTTTTTCAAGAAATTTAGTGGTGAGTGAAAAGAAGCAAAAATGAAGACACTCACTTCTTAGATATCAGAGATCTAAGAAAGGATAACTTTTTTCTTAGTTCCTTAATTTTAAAATAAGTTAAACTGGGATATTTATTAGCAAGGAAGAGCATAGACATGCATTATCAGAACCACTTGAATAAATAATAATTATAACATTAAAATGCTGGTGGGTATATTAAAGTGCTTATAAGATATGTTTGAAATAGAATAGAGGCCTCAAAAATCATATTTAAAAGAAAAGGAAATATAAAATATAGTGACATTGTTATGTAAAATTAAGAAACCACACTATGTATCAGGAACAGAATGAGAGATACTAGCTATGGAATAATGATTATGACAGCAATGCAAATGGTCTAAATGTTTCTCCCCCAAAACTGAAGTAAGTACAGATTGCAAAGAAAAATCAAAATGGCATGGCTAAAAAAATGAATGCTTCGAGGAGCTAGAAAAAAATCATCAACTATTTTTTAAAAGATGTGTGCATCTAATGTGCATTTAAACAAAACAACAGACACTTCTGTGAGCACAGATGTCAATAAAGGTGCCCAATGGGATAATGTCACTCAGTACAGCTTTGAGGGCTTTTGATACCAGACAATGTGAAAAATTAAAGGTAAGAGAAAACATAAAATGTAGCGCACATGTGATTACTGTGCATGGTTTTAGGAAGAAAGCAGGATTAGAGTGAACACAGAATTCCCTGAGTGTTTGGAAACAAGAAATGCATCTTTGCTTTTCTTATATCCCGACAGTACCCTTGCGTTTATAACACTATTTATAATCAGGTAAAAGTCATATTGAAAAGAATATAACCTCTCCACAAGAGCACAAAAACCTATCACAATTTCAGAATAAACATGTTAAAACTGTGTGAGAACTTTGCAGAGAAAATCCTAAAAGCTTTGTTGACTGATTTCATGGTATACTGTCAGAAATAAAGAAATCTAACATCTTTGAATGTAAAGGCTAAAGGGATATATTTAGGCAGCTGAAAAAAAATAATCCCACAATTTATGTAAAAAACCTAAACTGATAAAACATATTTAAATCTAATTCTAATTAAACATATATAAAAAGAAGAGTGGCAGTAATCCTGTGAGATATAAGAAGTACTTGCAAACTATAACAATTATAGTCATAAACTCACTGGGTCAAGGACATAGAGAATTTCTGTCCAGGAATTTATGGAATTTATCCATAAATTCCTGGATAAAATAGAGCTGACCTAAAAAGTTATAATGTATATAACAAAGAAAATATCACACTGCATTAGAACCCAGAAGAAAACTCATCAACAAGGACAAAAAACACATTTGTATCTTAAACTAGGACTTTGTCAGCAAGAAATAAAAAGTTTGTATCTTACACTCTTGCTTTAAACTGGGAAATCCGTGTGGTTTTGAGCTGCATTTTTTCCTAAATCTAATCTGAGCAGGATACATTGAGATTCACAGAATCTGCGAATCATGGGGCAGATGTTATGGAGAGTTTGGCTCCCTTATGACAAACAAACTCTTTCACCACATCCCAGACAGGTGCTGAACCTCCCACTTGAGCACTGTAGGCTCCTTCCTTCCAGAAGCCTAAGCACTCCCCTGGGGGAGGGGGTGTGACAGGAACATCAGGCCTGGGCCCTGCCTTGCAGGGCTTAAGCGATACTACAGACATGCATGGTAGCGTCTGATTTTCAAATTCCTCATCTCTACTCAAAGGGTGCCCTGATGAAGAAAGGTAAACTTGGCACAGAACTTTCTCTGAAGCCACAGAAAAGGAAGTCCTCCAAACCCTGTATATTAGGAGGATGATATTTGCTATTATTTCTTTAGATTAAAAGGCAATCCAGGCCATCACTCTGTTTCACCAGGAAAGCAAGATATTAGTAGTAAGAGATGAAATGATTAAAGCTATTATTCTCTAGAGAAAATACCCACAAAATACCATAAAATTAGTACCTTTCTAGTTTTGCATAATAATATTCTTTTCACTATAATATTCTTGATTTTGTTTCTCTAGCCTTCATTCTCATATTATTCATTTCCCAATGAAATAAAATCAAATCATGATGTCACTAACGGCAGAAGACAGTAGCTACAAATGCTAATTTATAGTAAAATGATAGGAACATTTTATGAAAGCATATAAAAAGCAAATGTTATTTAAAGGCAGTTTTAAATAATTTAAGTTTTAAATTATTCATCAGCAAGGAACTTTGAGAACTCTATCAATTCTCATATGGAAGTTGTCACATTTTTGTTTATTTATATCAACCGATGAAGCACACTACTCTCTAGTGAAAGGATTTCCTTGTATTTCAATAAAACATTCAAACCGCCACTCATAACTTCTCAGAAAGCTCACTCACTTGAAAGTTTATGTCTTCAGAGCCCCACTTTAGAGTGTTTCTGGATCTATCTGTGTACTGACCTCCCCTCTGGCACATCCACTCCTAAATATGCCCCCTAAACAGTTTTCCTTCAACTCGTTAAGTTCACCAGCAAAGACCTGGAAGAGTAATTATGTTAAGTGCTGTACTCATCAGCGTGAAAATCCACCACTGCTTTAAAGATCCATTAGCTTGCAAACTGCCATCACAACGGTACCAGTACACACGAGCCAGGTACCCACAAGCCAGGCACTTCAACAAGCGCTTGTTTAAAAGTATGTCCTTAGCACATCTGGATTAACTTAACAGGCTGGGTGATTTCAAGCTTGTATTTTATCTTTGACATAAAAACTGTTATTCATTCATAACACACACACACAAAATTGTCTATACACGCCCTACTGGATAGATATTGATCACTTCCATGAAAATGAGCATAAAATAACCCAATTTTTTAAAATTTATTTTTTTATTCTTATATTATTTATTAATTATTGTATTATTTTCTATACAAACAACTGTAAACATATTTTCATCCCACCTTGTATTCTAGAAATCAACCCTTTATTAGGTATATGATTTATAAACATTTTCTCCCATTCTGTTTGTTGTCTTTTCACTTTTTCAGTAGTGTATTTTGATGTACAAAAGCTTAATTTTTTAATTTATTTTTTTATTGATTGTGCTGTTACAGTTGTCCTATTCCCCCCTTCATTCCCCTCCACCCTACCCCCCGTCCCCACCATTACCCCCCCTTTAGTTTATGACCATGTGTCTCAAGTTCTTTAGATTCTATATTTCCCATACTATTCTTGCCCCCCCCCATAATAACCCAATTTTTAAAAAAATACTTCAGCCAAAATTAGCTAGAAACTTTTGGGAGAGGAATATAGGCCTGGGAGAAGAGGGAGGTGCCTGCACACTTCTGCTATTTACCTTTGTTTAATTCTTTGAAGATTTAACATGGCCAGTGTTACTTTAGTGAATGACTATACAAGTGAGCCTCATAGTGAGAAGACACATCTGACAGGATCTAGGTTCATTCAGAGCCATCACAAGGTAAGGAGTGTTTAGAGATTACATTTAACCTGCAGAGAAGTCAGAAGAGATGGGGGAAGAGACATGAATAGTGCATCACGAGGGTGTGAGTATACTCAGGAGTCCAGGGATTGCCATAAACCACGACGAGTCCATGGTGTCAAAGGATATAGTTGTAGAATGATTGATAAATACATGTCTAACTAATAGTTGCATTGTGGAGGTTGAACAAAGAGAGCGAAGAGAGGAAGAAAGCCAGTGCAGAATATATTTATGCACTTTGTCAGCTGGTGTTTAAGAGCATCTCTGCTTGCCCACTCCATGAAAGAAACTGGTAGGTTCCAAGAATACAAAGAAAATGATAAATTAGTAGATGGCCCTTACTGTCAAAGAATTCATATCCTCATTCCAGGATGGCAGGAATGGGGCATCGGCAGGCCTGCTAGAGGAATGATGTCCCTGGAAAATGGACCCCAGAATCACTTAGTGTGGCAGTGAGCTCTCAGGCAGCTGCTGAGATGGCTGCTACATTTTGACTCCTGTTGACCTGTGCACAGGAAGGACCACTGGGAGGAGCCCGGGCTAACACAACCGCAAGGCGCCTTCACACATGGCATCCTGCCTCATGCTAAGTGTGTTTGTGTTTCACTCGAATGTCTTTTCTTTCTCTAATCATTGGATCTGTCTAATACTAAAATGGATGGTATTGATTTTATTCAAGTCAGGGCTGAAACAAGCTGTTTTGCTCCTAATACCCCCTACCCATGAGTGAAGTGCTTTTAAGGGCACTGCTGTTTTGCCATGGTGACTGCAGATGAAGCAAAATGGTATGTGGTGAAGGGTGGGCAGGAGGTAACAGGAGGAACCCCTGGGCATGCGCTTGCTTTGTGAGATGCTCTGCTTGGTCTGTGCAGGCACCTCCTGGTCTCAGGGTCTGCCCCTTTGTATGCGGGACACGCAGGTTGCCATTGCCAATTATTTGTCTCCTTATTTCTGTCAGATCATATCTTATGGATTTTGTTAACTAAGAGCATTTTTTTAAAAGATTTTATTTTTTAGAGAGGGCAAGGGAGAGAAACATCAGGTATGTGGTTGCCTTTCTCACACCCACTACTGAGGACCTGCCCTGCAACCTGGGCTTGTGCCTTGCCTGGGAATCCATACCAGTCCTGGCATAAGAGAAGTGTTCATTCCCATTTATTTACATGTTGGTCTAAAAAAGGTAAAAGCATTCATTGTAAATCTAGGAACATATTTTCTAAAACCTTAATGAGAAAAGTACTACATTCTGGGTACCACTGGGAGATGACTCCCAATGTTGATGATAAAATGCATTTGTGGTGTAAAATATTAATTTAAGGTCTCACTTTTCTTCAAAGTATTCTTTCTGTCTTTATTTTAACAAGGATCACTGGCTCCTTCTCACAAAATGAGTGAAAGTCCTCACAATACCTTCCCTAATGGTCCCGAAAAGCCTCTGGCACAAGGGATTCCACACTGATCCAGTTTTCAAGCTATGTGAGGTCAAAGTGTGGCCTGTGAGACCATTTGGATGCCACAGCTCAACATGACAAGGGGTGACACCTGGTCCCGGTCACTCAAAGTCTCTTCAGAGAGGCAGGTGGTGCGGATGAGGTCAGCAGCTTGACTTACTGCTTTTGTCAAAGCTGGTAATATAAGTATTGGGTTATATAATCTGTTCTCTTGAAATTTTGGTTCTCCCTAACCTCGGTGTCATTTTGAAGTCGATTCTGGAAGTGATGGGAAAGAAAGTTAAATATGTCTGTCAGGACCGACCTGGTCCAGTTACTACTGTTGGAGAAAGGAAACTCTAAGACACATGTCTATGTCTCAATGTTGAATGCAGGATTTGATAGACATAGAGACCAAAGAATTAAATATTAATTACTGAATACTCTTGCTGTGTATGTGGAACACAAAAAGCTTTTGAGAAAACAAACTATGAGATGTCCTGATAATACCAGTGAGAAAAATCATGGTTTGGGTCATATCCCATTGCCTAGAATAACATCAAACACAACCCATCCACTCAATCAATACTTGTTGATTGAATGAACTGAACTCTGTTTCCAAAAAAATTGCTTAGTATTCATCAGTTCATACACAAATAAGAGTCTAGCACCAAAATTTAAAGGATATTTTTGTCCCCACCATCATATTACATTTTGATGAAATCTTTTGTAATGGACTCACTCAATACAGTTGAACAAATAGTAATGAAGTATCTCCCACCTGTCAGATTCAGATAACTGCAAAGGCCTGGTGAGGGAGACTCTCAGAGAGGTAAGTGTGGTGGGCACACAGAGTCAGGTTAGCCAGTATCTTTACAGGGGGGAACTGGTTCTTGGTGATCAATACACAACTCCCCTCAAAAAACCCCAAAACGATTCACAGGGCTATTCCACCACTGACTGAAGCCGAGCATGTCAAATACAGGTCCCCTGGTATTTGGATGATTCTCCCCCAAGCACGTCTGTCTCACCAGCTCTCCACCACCATAGATGACACCACATGGCTTTGCCTCCCACACGTCCTGACTTGTCTCCGTTTCCTATCGTTTCAATACTTTATCATAACCTGTGTGCTTCCGCAATGAGTGTTTCTACGCAGCAGCCCCAGCACTCATGGCAGGACAGCCTCTGACACTACAACCACTGGTGCCTCCCTGACCTTCCCTCTGAACTCCAATCACCTTCCTCAGAAAGGAGTCAGATCATTTTGTCCCACACACAGAGAGGGGGAGCTCGGATTTCAGCTGGAGCAGACCCTTGCCACCGACACTATCACAGAGACACGGGTTTTCACCAGGAGTTACTGTCTAAAGGAAGCACTGTTATTATTTCAAGTTCCCCAGCCACATAATAGTGGTGGTTGGTGTGACTGTCTTGTCTGTGTGTGGGTGACCCTGGGATGCCTGGGCCATTTCTGCTCTTTGTTTTCCAACTTTGCCCAGATCACAGCCCAGGCTGGGCATAGGCTGCTCTGGGTTCTCCCTGACACCCATGAATGAATGAACTGTACTCTAGATACTAACAACACCAATGTCATTTTAATAATGCTTAAAATGTGGAAGTATGATTGAAATGCATTTTACCTGCTGACGTTTTTCAAACTCCAACTTGATCCGGGACTTGATGCAATTGCACGTGTCCTGATATGTTTGCTGCAGGGCAAGTTCCATGAGGTGCTTGTGGTACGCTCCTGCCAGGTTCCCGCAGATGAAGATGATCACGTTGGCCAGGATCTAAAGGCACACAAGGAGCCACTCAGTATGGTGTGTGTGTCTAAATCTCGGATGCAGCAATAACAAAGCACACAACAGCAACGGTCTTCCAAGGGATGCCTCTGCAGGAGGTTAATTTCATTTGTGTCCAAACGAACATTTTTATTTACTTAACAGAAACAGCTAATGCCTTTCGGGATTCTATTTCCTTCTTGGATCCATGCCCTTTGATAGGTGACTTGGCAGTCCCTTCTCGTCTGTGGGCTCAGTTAGATTTGCTAATGCTAATGTAGTGTGGGTCCGAGTAGCCAGCCAAGGCTAGAAGGCCTGGCATGTTTTGAGTGGCTCTTTTGTGCTTTATCAGGAAAAGAACATGGCCTGGTTAGCTCACTGGTCCCAGGAAGTTAAGAGATTCAGGAAGCAAAGCCCCCCCATACAACCCAGTGTACCACTGTGTGCTGCTGAGATTTCATGGTTGCGACACAGCATTACTGTAATACTAGGTGACTGACTCAGGATCTCTCTCCCCAGAATGGGTAAGTAACATTTACCCATTAACTTTTGTTTACGTACAAATATGGCAGCCTTTGAAAACATAGAATTTGTTACTTTATTGATGATGAAAAGAATTCACGTTCATATAAAAACAAAGAAAGCCAACTTCCGCTTTTACTTGTTCAGGGCTACACCCACAGATCTGGCAACAGATGTGTGGTCACACCTGCATAAAAACCTCATTGCCCTTCCTCCACATGACCCTACTTCTCATCAAAGAGGTGAGCAGCGGCATCAACAACAAAAACAGGGCATCTGATACCAACAGTTTTGTGCTTTTCTCTGAGGCCTCCCGCTAACACAGGTCAGCTTATCCCACCAGACACCTGGCATGGTGAGCAAGAGCAGCTATGACTCCAACTCCCAAGCAAGGAGATTTTTACTGCTGAGCCTTGAAGGTTTCCCATGGTGGGGCTTCCCAGAGAACCACACTGTCCTCTGCGCAGTGCAGTCAGTCAGCTCTCCCAGCGATAGCTGGATGGGCTTATCTGACTGAGAGGGCCGGAGAAGCATCTGGGCACCAGGAAGCTTAGCCCCTCCCTGGCCCCTCTCAGGGGGTCTTCCCCCCTATGGAAGGCAGTCACGCTCCTCTACTCTCAGCCAAGTCATGAGCCCCCTGAACCAGGTGCCCCTTTGCTGGGGGGCAGAGGAGATGGTGAATTCAGGGGAAGAGTGACAAGATCATTTGGGCCAGACCCAAGACATGTTATCCAAATACCTGTAATCATAATGAAAATTATTTTCTGTTCTCCAACTGCATGATGCCCTTGTTTATTTCCCCATAGGTCTGAGCACAGGTGGAAGGCAGAGATGTTGATTGTTTGCCTTCTAAAATCCGTTTTGGGGATAGACAGGTAAAGCAGAACAGAGTTAGAAGTGGGAAGAATGGTGGAATGAGCTTCTCTGTGAGTTAACGCAGATGCCACAGAAGTGGGGGAAGAGTTGTGCAGACCAGAAGGGACCTTTGCAGTGTCCCGTCTAACTCCCTCATTCACAGGTACTGGAGGTGGAGAGTTCCGGGAGCTCATCCGCATTCGCACTGCAACACCCAGAAATACACTTTTATTTGTCCATATGTCATGCTCCCTCTAGTACTACAGATAACTAAACTATTAACTGTGGGTATTTCATGTGTGACACATGTGTGTGACATGTGCACACAGGATGTGGATGTGATGTGTGTGTTTAGTGTGCAATGTATGTGTGATATGTGTGTATATAATAAGATCTGTGTGGTGCGTGGAATGTGCAATTAGTGTGTATCATATATGTATTTGATATATGCATGTGCTATATTGCTGTGATTTCTGCACGACACTCTTATTTACATGGTTTGTGTCACATGTGATTTCATACATGTGATGTGTGTTACACACGCACATTGCATATGTGGTCACTGTGTGGTGTGCGCACATGTCACTCTGTAGTGTGTGGTGTGCATGTGTGGCACGTGTGTGTGGTCTGTGTGGAATCCATGTGTGCTTGCAATCTGTGTGTGTGTGTACCTGCTCAGAGGGTGGGAACAGTCTTCAGTGTTACCTCCAGAAACTCTTTCCCACAGCCGCACTGTCACACGTCACCTTTGTGAATGTCAGTCATGTGAGCACATGGGAAATACTAGTCAACTTTTTTGGCTTCTGACCCAGGTGAGGGCAGGTCCTCCTCCAGCTGACAATGATGAATGCGAGTGCTTTACCCAGTGTACACTGTTAATTAAGGCCTGCCATAACTGGCTTCTGTGAAACGACCATCTACTTTGTTAAAGACTCTCCAAACCTTTTCACACTGAACTTGTTTTTAAGAACAGTGCACAAATAATGCAGGCAAGGAGAAACATCAGCACAAGCCAGACGGCTCAGAATTAGAAAAATACTCTTTCCTTATTAAGTGCAGCTGAACTAATAACAAAATTACTGATCATCTATGAAAGCTATTCCTTTTTCTCCTTAAAAAGTGTCTTCAAAGAAAAAATATAAATATTTTATAAAGTCAATGCCTCCAAAATAAGAACCAAATGTAAGCAGCAGAACTGAGGGAAGCCATCACCTGTCCCAGGCCCAGAGTTGGAAGGGGCACTTCCAGAACAGCCACACGGTCTCTGCCTGACCCAGCTCTGCATTGTGATGGGACCGAAGGAAAAGCCTGCTTTCGGTTACTTGTTCTAGACTCTGCATTGCTTAAACCAGTATACAGTTCAAACAGTTCCTAGCTGTAGATAATTGGAAAGAATACATTTACCAATTTCTATTTGGATATGCAAACGCTTAAGAAATAAACGGCTAGAGTTTTAATGCCAAGTAAAATACTGTATTTCTTTTCTGATGAAAAAAATTAATCAATTTAGAAGCATTTTTCTGATAGCTAGTTTTATTCTAAAAAATATTGTATTCTAAGGTTAACAGAATTGGCCCTGGTGTTTTAACAACCATACAAATTTACAAATACGATTGATGTCCTAAAGCATTCTTCTTTCAAAAGGTATCTTCATATAATGATTTAGTACAGAATCTAGGACACCACAGAAGTGATGTGGTTAAGGTTTTCATTTCAAATACAGTTCAAAGCATTTTATTTTCTAGAGAATTGTTAAGAAGAACACACAATAAAAATTCTATTTTCACAATGGTGGATTTGTTTCATAACATTGCACTGTCTTGATATCTTCTTTTAACTTGTTGCTTCATTTAGCTCCTCTCACATCTATCGGAAAACAGAAGAGGAGTCTTGGCCTCCCACGGGATGTCTTAAAGAAAACAAGTTCGCCCTGAAGATTCAAACCAGGGCTTGAAATCAAGCATAGTGCATCACCTGGAATCCGTGCAAGCACCGAGAAGTCATCACAGGAGCCTGGTCACCCCCACCCAGGGGGACTTCCCACTCCCATCTTCTCTTTATATAAGTGGGGGCTATTTGTCAAGGTTTGTTAGGGATTCTCGTGATTAATACATCCTGAGCTGGTGGGTGAAGGCCATACCTACCAGCAAATTGTTACTCTGCCTCTTTCCTAAGGATCTCCACAGCTCTTCCAAACATACCTCATATCTTTTTATACTCCCGAGAGTCCAGAAAGTATAATGACCAGGAAGATAAACATATTTTATTGTTTCACTTCAAAGAAACAAAGGTCTAAAAATTAAGGCGCTCTCCCTCTTGGGCACACAGCTGCACCTTTCCCTTTCTCCTCGCCTCCCCCAGGCGTGTCATCGGCGCCTTTCTCCCAAGATCCAAGGGCCCATCTGTGACCTGTCAAACTGGTTCCTGAGCCTGTGCTTCCCAGCTGGCTCACTCCTACTACCTCTGTAACTTTCTAAATACACTTTTTCTTATAATTGGAAAGAAACTAAAAAATAAGAGACTTGAGGGAAAGTCCTCGGCCATCCTGGCTCTCAGGGTTGTCCCTGTACTGTCCCTCAATGTCCCAATTCACATGGGTCTGGTCAGGTCCCCCCAGCACGATCAGACCCTCTACCAGGGAATGGGGAAGGGATTTCTTAAGAATTTCTAAAGAGATGTGTGTTACTTTGCAAGAAGCTAACATTATTTTTTCTTTATAAAGCATTTGTATCTCGTGGTATAAAGAGAATCCATCATTTAAGGTTATTTTAAGTGGCTGCATCATGGAGAGCACCTGTCCATGGAACATTTAACTGGTAATGCTCATGTCTGCGTATGTTCAGAGGAAAGTAAGTCGAGGTCAAGCTGCTCCCAGCCAGATCAAGTGACCAAGGGTAAATGATTTGAGAATTACTTCACCTGGGAAGAAAACATTTATTAATTGTGTGAGTTCAATGACTTTGAATACCGCAGCAATTATCAGCTGGATTAGGTGACTACTCTAATCCCCTATGATTCTGAGATTTTAAGGATTTTAAGGAGTTCCATATTCCCATTTGTGACTTGATGTTAAGGCTATGAACTATAATGTCCACAGAATGAGCAGGCAGCACACACGTAAGCTGAGAGCGGGGTGGCTCCTGGTGATGATCAGAACACCATCACTTAATGACCTGACTTCTCTATGAACTAACTGCGCAGGGTTCGGTGAGGGGAGATAACAGGGCATTTGAAATAGGTCATCAGTTTAAAACAGAGCAGATCATAAATATGCAAAAATACCAATTATACGTCAAAGGAAAATAAAAGTGAATACAAGAACTTGATGAAGAGAACCACATATGAATATTCAACAAGCTCACTGCATCTCATAAGCATCAAATTTGGCTTAAATAAAACAATGCTCTTGCTTGGGCGGAGAAAATGATCAAGTAGAAGTTTCCTTAGCTGAGCTCTCAAACATGGCTGCTGAGAATTGCAATCCAATTCCTTAGCATTTCTTTCAGTCCCCTAAGAGTTAAATTTGCTATATGCCCTGGCCTCAAGATTTGTACTTATTTGTTATTTATTGATAATACAGACCAGAAACACCATGCTGTGGCTAATAACATCCAGTGATCTTTAGGTCATATGTTAGAATCATCTCCTAGTTTAAAATCTCTCCAAATGAGAAGCAGTGAAAGCAGAAAGTGTTATAAACTGAATGTCTGTCTCCACAAATTTAGGTTAGATAATTAGGTTTAGGTGGTGCCATAAGCGCAGGCCCCGTGATGGGATCAGTGTCCCTGCAAGGAGGGGAGGAGACGAGAGCTTTCTCTCTGTCTCTGAGCCACATGAGGACAGAGGTCATCTACAAGCCCGGAGGAGAGCCCACCAAATACTGAATCCACAGGCACCGTAATCTTGGACTTCCAGACTCCAGACTGTATGACATAAACATCCATTGTTTAAGCTACTCAGTCTGTGGTGTTTTTTAATGACAGCCCAAGTAGACAGAAAGTTATAAAGAAAATTGAAAGAATAAATCACCTAGGGCAAAAGACTGGAAATGAAAATTAGAGGTCAAATGCAATTTGATTTCCTATGGAAACACCACTAGAAATATACGGTACTGTTGGTGGTGGTTATTATTATGTTCATTGTTGTTTTGTATTATATCTGTTATTATCATGTTCTTCTGAATAGCACACATCGTGTTATTTTTCCAGCTACATTTGGGCTGAAGGGCTAAAGAACCTTATACATAGATAGGGCTCAAGTCCAGTATAGTAATTAGATACGACTGGAAGGGGGGAGTTTGAGAGCCATTTGCTCCTCCCAGAAGTACTCCACCTGCTCATTGCAAACCAGCTGAAAGAGACCAGCCTAGAAGATACTCAAGATCTTGATACAAAGTTTTTCCCACAAATCAAGTCACTGAGAACACAGCTTGCCTGGAAGAAAAATCTGAAACAATCATGCAGAAATCAAAAGTTCTACTCTTCAGCTCAGTAACTGCAAATTTTAAACTGATGGATGAAGGTTGGCTTAATTAATAGTTAGAATAACAGAAAAGAGGAAGCACAGAGTTTTCAGTATTGAGACCTCCCTGGAAGAAGCCTACATAAGTCTCCCTCCATAGAGATTTCCAGTTCATTCTACTTTCCTCAGAGAATAGTCCTGCCATGCTGTTAATTCTCTCGTCCTTTCCACCTTTGACTTCAAGCACAGAGAACAATTTCAGTTTTCAAGGTTTAGCTTCTCTCCATCAGGGGAAGAAAGAAGACCTAATAAATTAGCTGTGTGGAAAGTTACAAAGATGAAAAAATAAAAAAACATTCTAACCAAGTTCAATGATGAAATATCTCTAAAGAACTATATTGAATCTTACAAATCTGAATGAGAGACTTTTTAGGTCTTTAAGATAAGTTTAAATGAACTATTAAACCCATAAATCAAAGAGGCCAGTCATTTCCTTTCTACTGTTGACCTGCTCTATAGCCACCTGTCCAAAGCGATGCCATCGACCTTTCTCTCCCCACTGCCTTCTGTTTCAACAGAGCTCTAAGCCCAGTTCCTAGTGCACCTGTGATTACAAAGTACTTTTGTTAGAGTCAGTCTCTGTCAGGACCCAACACTGCCCCAGAGCTTGCTGACACAGTGAATTTCGGTTGCCCTACTTGTAAACCCCATTTTTAACCTGCACAGTAGTAGGTTATAATCCATAAACTTGGATTAAACAGACCAAGCACAATGTACCTTGCTGCTCATGACTAAGAGGACACCTATGAAGGGTAATAAGCCTAAATGTAGATAAAAATTATAAGGTGACAGAGAAGGACACATTTGCCAAGGGGTAGAGGAATAACAACATGGGGAAAATATGGCCAGTCTTGGGCATGAACTTAAACATGATATTAAGTGAACTTAAACATGATGTTAGTAAGTGCTTCATAGAGAAGCAAGAGACTGCAGAGTCCCAGTAAGATAGTCGTGGACTCCACAAGCAGGAGAAAATCGATGAGTGTTGTGATTCACAAGATCTGCTTTGAATTGGAACACCCGTCTTAGGCAGGGCAAAAATGCTCCATAACATCACGCATGATTCAAAAAATAAATAAGTTCTTAAAGGCATAACTAAAACCTTTTGTGAATAGGAAAACAAAAATTCCTACTATAAATCAATTTTGTATCTCTCATTAATGATACTAATTATGGGAGGGGTGCCTGGCAGCAACTTCCATTTTCATAGAATAAAAGGCTAAAATGTACTTGAAAGTAGACTCTCCCCAGAGTGTTCTCTTGGGGTGCCTCCTTCACCACCTTCGCTCCCCTGTTGTAGAAGATGTGATTTGATGAGTATTTTAGCTCGGTTCATGTTGAACCATCATAAGCAGTATGTGGCATTTCTGCAAAAGAACCATCAGCCCCAAGTTTTTAAGAAATTGATGTTCTAACCTTTATTTTATAAATAATTTGTTTTTAAAAGTCAGTATGATATTGGTGTAGACTGAATTGTGCACCCTGCCCCTCACGATCCCGTCCCAATCTACAGAGTGTTCAGGAAGAATGCAAAGACAAGTTTTTAAACCCACTGACGTAAGACTCTTTGACTTCTGGTCAGTTTCAACAAAAGACTATCCATTAGTTTGGCCGACATCTCCCAGAGGCATCCTGTTTTCTCCCAAATGGTTATGACTACCATGGACTGGGCAGCTTAAACAATTAACATTTATATGCTCACAATTCTGGAAGTTGGAAGTCCATGATCAAAGTGACAGCAGAGTTGGTTCCTCCCAAAGTCTCTTTCCTTGGCTTGCATATGGTAACCTGTTTGCTGTGTCCTGACAAGTTTTTTCTCTGTGTGAGCTTGTGTGCTCCTGCTGTCTCTCTGTGCTTTCTAATCTCTTTTTCTTGTATAGATACCAATCGGCTCACATTAAGGCCCTTCCTAATGGCCACATTTTAACTTAATCACCTCTTTAAATCCCTTGTCTTCAAATACAGTTAACACTCTGAGGTACTACAGGTTGAGTCTTCAACATAGATATTATTTTTGGAGGGAGCACAATTCAGCCCATAATAACATGATATGGAGTTTTAAAGAAAAAAAATTTATGCATTAGCAGAAAATCCACTTAAGGGTTAAAAGCTGCATTCCTTAGAAATTTAAGGTTGGTAATTCTTTTGCAAAAATGCCACATACCACTCCTGATGGTTTGATATGAAAAAAGATGAGACATCATTAAATCACTTCACTCAATAAACCTTTACTGAGCATTCATTTATGACAACCACATTTGATACCCTTGCCTCACCCCCTTCAAGGAAACAAACTCCATCAGAATGAATGCAGTAAAATAGGCCAACAGTAAATGTCACAAAGTAAGTGAACAGAGGTAGGTAATACAATGCAGACTTCTCAGGAGCTGGGGGGGTGAGATTTTATTTGCTGTCAGGGTGATGACCACGAACATTCTATCATTAGGAATCCTTGTCAGCCATCTGTCTTTATGAGAATAAAGATGCTTATGGCTGAAGGCAGACAGCTGATAAACTGAGCATACCTCCTGCAACATTACTATAACATTCTACTTGCAAAAAGTGAGACCACTAGTGCCGAGGTTCCTACATTTTCTCGGCTCACAGTGCCCCTATTGTCTCATTAATTTTTTTCATAGCGCTACTTCAAAGACTAAGAGTCCTGATTATTAAGTAGTGAAGTCCAAACAAGTAAAATACTCTGGGAGGAAGAAAGCCAACACATATATTGAAATAAAATATAATATTTTAAATTCATTCTTTCATAATCAGTGACTAAGTATGGGCCCTCACTACCTACATGCTTGTTGGGCATTGCATAACGTCACAAATCTCAGATTCCAATTTGACACAACCACTCACATTTCACTCTTGTCTTGATTTCTGCATGTACTGGCTTTTGTCACAACTGCCCCAAACCCATCTTTACAATGAGAGGAATGCTGTGTCATCAGATGTTACCCTTGAGCTTGTGGTTTGCATGGTGTCTGGCAGATGTTAAGTGCCACTGTGTTTCCTTCCAGAACTTATAGTACCGTGAGGTATGCTGGGTATCCTGGCCCACCATTTGGAATTCACTAATGAAGTACACTTTCAACAAAATAATTATATTAATTAATTAAAGAGAATAGAAAGTTATTACAATTACAATGGGCACACTACCTATTTTCATCTTTGTAAACTTTGGGAAAGTATATTTAATTGAATCAAAACATATGAGACTTGCTTGCAGCTTACACAGAGGTGTTTGTTTCTGCCAAATAAACCCAATCCAAAAGTATTATTGTGCATAGTTTTAGAACACACATCTCGGAGTAGCTACGGGTTTAACCTTCTGGGTTAAAATCTTCTCTGTGTCATTGTCAATAGCAGGAAATTCATCTCCAAGTTCGCTGGTCTTCCCTGGAGACCAGAAGCAGGAATTTAACATATCCCATGAGTCTGGTTTCTCTTGAGGCCTCAGCCCCCAAGATGGCACACACAATAAAAGTAAAAAGTCTCGTGAAATGGCAATTTACAAAGGTTTCCAGATCATGGGCATCACATACACTTTTTCAGCTTTTAAAGAAAAGAAGAGATAAAGCCCCAGCCCTCATTCGGGACCATTATAATCATATTTACAACTCAGTGATTCCAAGTCTAAATGTTATTTCTGTGATGAATCAGCATGCTCCCTGATGGTGTGAAGCAGCATTTCACTCCAGGAACGAAATAAATCCATCCAAGGCTACTAGAATTCTACAGAAGATGTATAAGAAGTCAGAAATATTCTCATCTATTTTCTAATGGACATATTACATAATAAATCTGTCCACTAAAAAAACAACAGTAAAATCATTAGATGAGCAATCCAGAAGTACTAATTTTTAAGGACTGTAATAAAGAGTAGAAATTCTAGTTGAAAAGTAATGAAGTATTTTTTATTTTGTACCATACATAAATCAGGCATTAACTAATAAAAGCAACATTTACTATCTCCCAATGTATTTTAACTAATTGGGGATCAATTTTTTAAAAAGATTTATCTATTCATTTTTAGAGAGACAGGAAGGGAGGAAGAGAGAGAGGGAGAGGAACGATGATGTGAGAGAGAAACACTGATCTGTCCGTTGCCTTGCAGTCACCCCAATCTAGGACCAAACCCACAGCCCAGGCATGTGCCATGACAGGGAACTGACCCAGTGACCCTTTGCCTTGAGGGATGATGCCCAACCAACTAAGCCACACTGGTCAGGGTTATTTGAGGAGCATTTTAGTGTCTTTATGATTTAACAAGACCATTTGGGATATGAAATGAAATAGAAGCAGCAGAAAAATTGATTGAATTTTTAAAAGAGAGTAGTCTGAGAAATGATCTTTATACTAGAAAGAAAAGGCAAGCAGGACACAGAGCTTTTCATGGCCCAAGGTCCTGATGGTTGTGTTTCTCTGATCAGAACAATTGAAATGCTGGGCTTGCTACAGGGAATAGTTTCACACCTCAAGAATTTCTATAGGCAATCACTTCACTGAAAGATGCTGATGGGCAAAAAACGTGCCAGGCATCAGAACCACATGGGAGGACTGGAATGGAGGAAACAGTTTGATGTTAGAACATGCATTTAGAAATTGCTTTTTATAGTTGAAATTTGACAACCAAATTCCACTATTTGCAAGAACACTTGCTAACTTCCACGTATAAGTAAACCACAAAGATGTGGACCGTGACCTTCATCAATCAGTTGTCACCAAGCAATAGGGATTCCAGGATCAGTTCATTCCTGACAACTTCTATTTCATCGATCTCTCCCTCATTATATCAGTCCCAGCAGCAAGCAAGCCTGCTCCTAACCACATAGTATCTTCCCTTAACACATATAACCCTTCCGTCTTCTTCATTTCTCATTTTCCCTTTGTAAGCAAACTTCAAAGTCTTGTCTACTTAAGGTCTTTCTATGTTTTTGACCTCTGACTATCCATATCCCACTTCAAACTGTGTAGCAATCTCAAGAAGCCCCTGCAACTACTCTTGTCAAGGTTATTGGTCACCTTTAATTTTGCCTTTAACAAACCCATCAACCTCTTTATGTACTACCTACCATGACTCCTGAGCAATGCCCTCAGCAGCAGCTGCTCACTTTTGGGATAAGAATCCCGACCTCTCTGGACAACCTAGGCTCCACTCTCCCTGGGGTATCCCCTAGATGCCTCCACCTTTTGTGGCTTAAATGTTTTACTTTCTAAGTCCCTATGTATGTCCCATTCCCTTTAAACCCTCCTGATTTCTCCCATAAAGTATCATCTGTACTCCTGGCTTTTCAACAGGATCTAAACAACACCAATTTCTATAGATGGGCCTTTAACCCAGATCCTCCTTTGAAGGTCTGGACTCCCAGGAGCCGGAATCCCTGCTGCAATGTCTCACAGATTTATCCCACAGTGAACTCTATATATGTTCCACCCCATCTGCATCTTCAACTTCCCTTCATGCCCTACTTCTGATTCCATTCTTTCCTTTTAGAGGTCTCATCTTTCCAGGTTCAAGGCCACCGCCCACCCAGGCTACCTGGCTGGTGCATTCCTCTAGTGCAGGTGCTTTTGAAAATTGATGCCTTAAACAATTCATCCTCAGTGGGGGCCATCCCACCCCCAAGAAGGCAAACACTGGTTCCCGAGGAAAGTGGAAGGAAGGAAGGAAGGAAGGAAGGAAGGAAGGAAGGAAGGAAGGAAGGAAGGAAAACAAAACACATTAAATGCATAAACTCAGATAAGCATGCGCCACAGAAATATGCCTGTGCAATGAAATTTGTGGGGGTCAGTCAGGGGAAATTATCTAAAAAGGCTCCTTGAGGAAGTAGTCATAGAGATAGGTGAAGAAACATTGCCTTAAATGTTTTATCTCCACGCCACCTGTGCTGTCTCCATGCTCACAGGTGACCTGTGGCTTATTGCTTCAGAGAGAAGTGAGAGGTAGTTTCATACAGCTATCTGGTTTACTCGATAGTTGTCTCCTCATGATAAATTAAGCAGTCAGCAATCTGCATTTAAAAACGTCTTGTTACAGCAAGCCAGCCTTTCAAGCCTGGTACAGTCTGGATTCTGAACCACATCACACTTCAGAGCTCTCCTGACTGCGGGTCACACCCTGCAGAATGAACGCTCCCAGGTGGGCAGACACTACCTGTGTGGACAGGCTTCCTGGGAGACATCTGCTGTCTGATTAGATCATTCTTCATATAAGAACCAATTTATTTATAGCTCCACCAGCCACAGATTTAAACATACCCTTCGTAACCTGTTTATCTTTCCTATTTGGCAATTACATAAGTTACTCCCAATTCTGCAGATGACTTTTGCCATCTTTTACAACTATAATGAATCTAATTAAAACAGTACCATCATACACAAATGTAAATTTCATGCATAAACGGCTTTATGTAGGGAACCAAAGACTTAACTTTTAAAAGTATGCTGTCAATTGTAAGAAGGGGAAGAGCCTAGTTAAAGAACAAATATAAATGACCCATGGACAGGGACAGCGGGGTAGGAACTGACTGTGGAAATGGGGGCTTGATGGGGCAGGGAAGAGCAACAGGGCAAAATTGGGACAACTGTCATAAAACAACTATAAAAAATAATTCCAATTGCCATACGAATGCATCTTCTGATGTGTTTTCAGCAACTGACAAGATAAAGCTTAGTCGCAGGCTTTTCCTCAGGAGCGCTCACCACGCCACGGTTCCGAAACAGGCCGTGCATTAGTCACTTGCACCATAAAGAGATCCGTGCCCAGAGCCTACTCCCGGGGGGCCAGCAGGTTGCTGGTTTTTAACATAACTCTCCCAGAGCAAATATGTTGTGTGCTAATATTGAAGAAACTAACTCAGATAAAAAGTAGACAGCTAACCATCAATAATGCCAGAACAAATAAACAATTCAGGTAGAGAAAGGAGCTGAGAATTTAATAATGGACCAAATAATGGCTGATGCTAAGGAGGATGAGCTTCTCTCAGTGGAGGTGGGCTTTGCTGTTCAAACTAACGATGTGAGGTTATGATGTGATTCTTTAAACCATAAGAAGGAAATCCTGCCAGTCATTTAGGAGGGCTCTCACACTGATTATTGGAAGGAGGTAAAGACTGTAGTGATAGGAGTAGAAAATCAACTTGGATAAAGCCAAGGCTCGGTGGTAGGGTAGGATGAGGGGAAAGATGTAATGAAATTAGTGAGAGATGAATCAAGGCTAATCTCAGATACTCACATCCAAAGAGTCAAATGAAATTTCAGACAACCCTCAATAACAAATGAACAAAGACCAGAGGTAGGGATTGAAGACAAAATGTACCCAGCGTGACATGTAGTCTAGGAAGGACAGGTTCCCTGTAACTTCTAAAGGAATATTCTTAAACGCATGGGCTCTTAGCTATTGTTTAAGCAGGAGTTCACTTTTGAACGCAAACAGCAAACATTCAGTAGTTTCTAAGACAAATGGAAAGCAGAAATCAGCAAGTTAAAACTAGTTCATAAGTGAGCATTCTGAAGTTATAATTCCTTCTCTGGTTCCTTTGTTAAAGCAAGTCAGCATCCTGTGATAGCACTTGAATTCATGAATCTGCATTAACATTTAGGGATCACACTTCAGAGCCCACGAGTAGAGCCTTCGCTGATAGAAAAAAATGTTGCACTTAAATGATCATTGCTCAAATTTAGATTTAAATGTAAAACTATGTCCTTAACAAGTAATATAAATAATTAAATAAGATATTAACTTTTATTAAATTTTACTTAATGATTGCTTAAGTAACCAATGCACAAAAATATAATCTGCATAATTTTTTTCAGGTTTCTCCTTTGCTTTCACCCCCACATCACCATCTGATGCAGGACCACCCTACGCTGTGGCAAGGGCCACACAGAACCTGTGACAAAGCACCTGTGGGCTCCCTCATCGACACTAGTTCCTGTCTGAGTAAGTTTTTCTCAAGTTTACCAGCAGCTTCAAAATGACTGCACTGGCGCATTCTGGCAGCGGAGGTGGCCGCAGCACCACATTCACAACAGCATTCACTATTTAAAGGGGAAAAAGTCTGGTGATTTATGCACTTTGGAGTTTGTTATTGCCTATGAAGTTAATAGCTGCTCTTATTAATCCTGGCATAAGATGAGATGATAATATTAGATGGTGCAGTGGGGACCCACGGAGTTCAGGACAGGCTAGGTTACCCAAGCACTTTAAAGGAGAGGCAAGTGCTGATGATCAGCTGGGAGAGACCTTTCCCACCCCTTCTCCCTGGTACCTCCCCCTACAGAGGCTGGAAATTCACAGATTTGCTTTTCCAAGTTTCTATGTAACTGGGAGTGAAAGCAGATGTGAATGAAATTGCCTTCAGAAGAGGAAGAATCCCTGTGTCAGCTTTAACTTCCTAATCAAAAGTAGCAGATACAATTCATGGGGAACTTCCACTTTCCTCCTCATTGTATTTGCTCTCAGTGTAGATGAAATGGCTGACTCTTCAGCAGCCTTCACGCGACTATGAGAGAAAAGCAGACAGACTCTGGAGGCATGGATCCTGACTTCACTAATCTGCTGGACCTGTGTAAGAAGCCTTCTACCCTAGGATTTCTTTTGACTTGAGACAAATAAATTTGCATTTGTTTAGTCCTCTGTAGTCTGGTTTTCTGTTTTGTACAGCCAAATGTAAGACTGACTCATATGACTTGGGTTACCCCGACTGAGTCAGCAAACGGTCTTCCCCATGTGGTGGCATAAACTTCTATTCCGTGTAGTTTTGAGTGTGTTTGGTATTCAGAAAATGAGTTAATATTACACATAAAAGGTATACCTATGGATGTACCTTAACTAACTGGCTGGCAGACCAAGATGAGAAGAAATTCAGACCAATCTGAGAAAAATTAACCTCTTATGGAGACAATAATGTCAAAAGAAGTTTGGGTTGGAGAGGTAGATGGGTAAGTGTGGGAGTGACTAAAAGTGGTTTCTAGAAGGTAGGCCTTGAGCTAAGAATTAAAAGGTAGGAGTTAAGTCACTCCATGCCTCGAGGTCTGAAAATTGAGAGGAGGTAAATCCAGCCACAGTGGGAAGACACCTGGAGTGTAGCAGCTGGAGGGATTAAGACAGAACAGTAAAAACAGGAGATGTTATTTTCTTAAGGAACTGACTGTACGGTTTTCAGGGTATAATGAACTCACAAGAGGAAAATGGCAAAGCAGATGTTGCTCGGGTATTACTTTTTGATGGTACTGGGTTGAAAGGTACTCCCCTCTTTAAAAACGTTTTAGAAAGATATGTCCACCTAGAATCTGTGACTGTGACTCTGCTGAGAAAGAATGACCTCTTCGCAGATGTAATTAGGTTAAAAGTCATCCTGGATTCGGGTAAACCCTAAATCCAATGACAAGCGTCCTTATAAGAAGAGTAGAGAGTGGAAGTCACGTGAAGATGAAGGCAGATATTGGAGTCACGCCCCCCAAGGGACACTTGGGGCCACCAGCAACTAGGGGAGAAAAAAGAGAAAAGATTTCCCTCCACCCACAGCTTTTAAAGGAAGAGCTGAGGACACGTTGCATTGAGGACTCTGGACTCTGAAACTGTAAGAGAATAAATCAAATTTGTTTTAAGTCATCGAGCTTGTAGAAATGTGTTACAGTAGTCCTGAGAAATCAACACACTGGTGCACAGTATCGTTGCTTCCGAGGAAAGACGAGGGGCCCACGCACAGCCAGGAAGCCTAGAGGGAAGGGGAAGAGAGAGCAGGAGCCTGGAATAGAGTCAAGGAAGGAACGAGTGGTCTGGAGGACATGATGACGGCGGCTGCTGCGGGGTCTCTCTCCCGGGTTATGGTTCTGATTGTCTTACTAGTTAAATGGATACTTTTCTCTCTGCACAAGGCTGTGCTGTTGAGAATGTTCCTTATTCTCAAGCTCACAGCTGAGCCTGTCCTATGGGGCTTTGTTTTAAACACTAGTGTGACTGAAGGTAAGAGTTTGGAGCAGGTAAACTCCCAGAGTCTGTGCGCACATTACCTTCCTACACAAAGCTCAGAGCCAGACATTTCGATTGCCCCTTTAACTGAGTTTGCTCAACACAGAGGCCTAAGGTTTACATACAAAAGGGTGATAGAGTCACCTTTTCCGAATTTCCACCACAGTTATTATTTTACCTCTCAATTCATCACGGTGTTAGTTTAAAATGAGAAACTAACAACAATATTAAATTGGCTTATGAAAACCACTGTCAAAAAATGAACTTGACCAGGAGCTGAGGGGACAGTGGGGATTGGGTTCTATGCAAAGGTTTTGACCCTGTGGCTCCATCCTTCACCTTGGGAAAGGTAGGGTGGGGCCAGCTGTCCCAGATTTCAATTCCCTCATCATTGGCTAAAGGCTTTGGGACCTGGCTTAGAGGCTTGCATGGTACCCACTTTATCCGTGACTTTAAGATAATTCAGTATTCGTGGACATGACCCAAACAATGATTCTTGGACATTTGACCTTGGACCAGTGGCCTTCATCCCAATCACCATGGTCATAACCTTGAACTTTCTGATCATGTGAAACCACCCACATCAGAAATCTTAAACTCACTGTCTATCTCCCCTTCTAGCTTCCTGCAGCCTGACCTTGTCACATTGCAGTGGCCTCACTGTGCCTCTGTCTTTTCTGCTAATCTATCAGCCTGGCACACCTTTTCTAGATAGCTGAGCACTTACCCAGATGATCACAACTTCTTCCTTGCCAATCTCCTCAGAGCTCCATCCTCTGTGTCCAACCAGTCATGAACTACCCATCAACACTGACTTTGAGGCTTTTGACACTTTGGTTACTGCCTCCTGCTGGGAAACATCTTCCCACACTGTCTTTTCTTGATCATCCTCTGTTTCCCAGCCCATTCCTAAAGACTCCTCTGCTCCCCCAGCTCCTTACATCTTGACATTCTCCAGGGTCTCCCCTTCACTCTCACAAGCTTCAGACAGTGACCACATCGGCTCCTGTGGTTAACACAGTGCCCTACAATGCAACACCTCCCCAAAGGGTCTGTGCCTCCAGCCCAGACCCTGCCCCCTCCATCCAGAATCCAGGAAATTGCACGCAGCTACCCAGCACACATCTCTGCCTGGCAGTCCCCGGGCACATTTCAGACTCTAACAAAGGAGTTTCCCATCTTCCTTCTGTAAAGTGTCCCCCCCATCTCCCCTATGCATTTGGTGTCGCCTCCCAATCACCTAAACTAGCAACAGGATCAAGTGCCTTGAAGTATTCTTTCCCCCACACATCTGATATTCACTAAGCACCGACAATTTAATTTGTTAAATATCTTCTTAATCCTGCCCATTCCCACTATTTCTGCTCTGTTTCCCAATCAACTCTGGACTCTAGCCACAAACTCCAACTGGCTTCCCTGTCCCTATTCCAGTGCATCTGGCAGAAGCCACTGACGCAATGCACAAGATACCTGAACCAGCCAGCACAGGTGGGTGGTGCTGTGGCCACAGGCACCTCCCAGATCTCAGTGGCTCACATATTAAATGTCCATATCTCCTTGAAGCTTCAAGTCCACCGTTGATCAGCACAGGTGTGGGGTCCCAGGCTGACACAGGCTCCATCTCAGTGTGTGTCCGCCATGACTGTGGCAAAGAGAAGACATGGCACAGGGGCTCCTCCAGAAATGTTACATAGCTCTGCAAGTCACTTGGGCAATTACCTGAGCTCGAGGGGGAAGGAAGTGCAAGCCCATCATATGCCGATGGGCATGGGATTGAAATCCCCAACATCATGGGGAGCAGGAGCAGGAGCCCTCTGCCAAGTCCTTGTGCAGGCAGCTCTCCACTGCCCACAGCTCTTTCTGCCAACTTCACAATGCATAAGGAAGACCAAGAATGCACATCTCAAATCTAAAATTCCAGAAAATTCTGATCAGTTAGGGACATAGCTCAGGAATTTTCATTTTAACAGACTTCCACGTTGGTTATATGTTCTGGTAGTCTAAGAGCCACACTTTAAGAAACACTAGCTTACAAGATCAAGTATATACTTCTTAAAATAGCATAGGATGTTCTCGATGCTGGGCCCCAGCCCCTCTCTGGAAGCCCATTTACAGTCATGCCCCAACTCGGAGCCACCTTGCTCCTTAAGGTGAGGTCACCCCCTGACTCTGGCTCCCAGCTTTTGCTCTATCTCTGCTCCACACTCTCCTTCCTTTTGCTCATGCTCCCTCCCTACCCCTTCCTAATATTTGACCCGTCAAAACCTAAGTGACCCCAGGACTCAGTCTAGACAACATTGAAAGAAAAAGGTTTTTCAGCTCCCATTCCAGCCCTAGCCTGGTTAGATGGCCTCTCCCCTCCTCTCTACCACCTTGGCATAGCACACGTCTTGTGCTGAACCTGCTCTGGGGCTTGTCCCAGGGCAGTATTATTTCTTCTGAGGATGTTCTTTCACTAGACTTTGCAAATAAGAGCAGGGACTGTTCCACCATCAAGCACAATGCAAGACACACAGATGTTCCACACATGGTCCTCGAATGAATCAATGAGAATGAATGAATGAATGAATGGTCAATCTATCCCAGCTCAATGTACATTTTATCCCATCCTGTTTCACGGCTCCTGAAAAAAAAGGTCTCAACTTGGGAGGATTGAGTTCAGGGGACAGCAGGGAGCAGCACTGGGACCCCTGACAGGCTACTCACAGCAGCTCTGAAGTCTCCCAACTGCAAGAAGGCTGCAAAGGCTGCAGCCTGGGGACACCGACTTCTCAAAGAGGCCTCTGTGCAGTTTCTACCAGAAGCTGCCTGAACATTTGCTTTGAATCCAGACCAAACCACAGCCCCAGCCTCGCCCTGGCCCCTGCCTCCTTCTCCCTTGCCTTTAGGCAGGCACCAGAAATAGCAATTGGCAGAGAAAGGGAGGAACAGCAAAAAAATAATTTTGTTTCCTTGCCCTTCAGAAAGTTAAAAAAATGATCAAGATAGAGATTTCTGGGTTTTGCTCCTGGTACAGTTCTGAACTGAAAAAAAGGTCTTTTGAGCCTGGTTCTTAGGGGAGCTCAAAAAATTGCTCACAGAGCAGTTTCTCCTCATCTTTTTGGTTTTCCTTTACCTCACTCTCCTGGCCTCTGTGAAATTGGTGAGACTTGGCTGCATAATTTGTATGTAGCCCATCTTAATTCCTGTTTGAAATAAAGAGAGGACTGATAATAAAATATTAATGACTCTAATTCACTAAATAGAGACCATAACCTCAGGGATAGATCATCTATGATACTTAATTCTATGAATACTAGTTAATAATAATAACAGCAGCAGCAACAGATGTAACACCCACTAAGGTGTATACAGAACTTAGACTGGGCCAAGCATTATTTCAAGCACAAGCTATTTATTAATCCATTTAATCACGTTAACGCCTCATTTTACAGATGGGAATGTGGGCTAAGAGAGGGAAGGAGACATAGCCCTGGGTACCCTGGGTACCAAGGTGGCCCAATTGTAGATCTCACCAGCTTACCCACTGCACTTACCTTCTGTAGATGAGGAAATCACAGAATGATTTTTTTAGGAAAACATCTTGGGTTTTTTTGTTGTTGTTCACAAGTTCTCAAGGAACTATTAAACAGTTTTGTAAGCTACTCATTCAAGTAATTAGATCACTGTTATAAATACCAGTTGTGTCATTAGAGAGGGAACAAGGAAGCTACATATTAGAATAACCTTGGCATTTCGTGTTACTTGGGTTCCAACATCCCATCCATGGTCTACATCAAATAATAGGACTTTTGATTACCATGGAAATGTATCTCCTGTCAAGGCTATTAATTTGTGCCTCAGTTATCCATCTGAAAATGGACATTTAAACAACTACTTTCTACTTTCTTGCAAGAGCAACTATGACATATGTGTAGTTTGCCAACCACAAAAGGTTAGAAGGAAGGAAAAAATATATCAATTCCTCAGTATGTAAAGGAATAATAGAGGGCAGAATGACACCGACTGAGAATCTTCAGGAGATGTATCCCTCTGTCAAACCCCGTAGGGTCAGGGTGTCCCCCCCCCCCCCCCCGCCCAGGAGAGGGACGTTCCAAGCAGGGCAGGGCCCCTGCAGAGATGTTCTGCTGGGGAGGACTCTGGAGAGGGTGTGCTCACCAGACTCTGAGGACAGCGACAAAGGGCTGCTTTTAAAAACACCACTGTATAAACTATCTGGCATGCCTACATAATTTGTTAGTATTTGAGTCATTTGTAACTTGCAGACACCAGAGCTCAGGAGATGTCAAACACACTTTTGTTGTTGAACATCAGAGAGAAATTTCTGCCTCCGACCAGAAGATATGGAGACAAAAAGTAACAGCTTGCTCTTTCCTTGATGGTTTACACCATTTTCACAAAGCCAGAACCCGAAAGCACTTCGCTTAGGTCTGGAAAGAGCCCACTGAAGTGCTTCTAACTAAGTCTGAGGCTTCGGAGACTTACACAAACAACGTAAATAAAGATTTACGGGAAGTGGCTCCCTCAAATGTAGCCCACTGAAATGCTCCTGAATAATTCTCAGGCTTAAGAGATGAACATAAACAACCTAAACAAAGATTTGTGGAAAATGATTCCTTAAAAGATGAACATGTAAATATTGAAATAGTAAATGACTGAAAATTAGCAATGACAATGATCAGTAAGGAATGTGCTAGTCAACACAAAAAAGTAACACTAGTGTTGACCACATTTTAATGACAACACTGTTGTTTATTATTTATTCTTACATTCTTCCCATGAGCTGGCGTCTGGTGTGGGCAGGTGTTTGGGTGCCTGCTGCCATGTGCTCATTATAAGAGGATGATTATAATTAGATGATGAACAAAACTACTGTCCCCTTGTAAACCACTTTACCTTAAAGGGCAAGTAAAACATTAAAAGGGATGGGTGAAAAGGCAAACAAATTTAGAATGATATACCAATGTCTCAAATAACTGGCTTAGTGAAGAGGTTAGGGCACAAATAGACAGCATTGATCAGGCTCTGGATTCTGTCCTTAGAAACCAGCCTGAGGCTTCACTCTGCCTTAGATACAATCTTCCCTCCTGCTATGGAGCGAGGTTCCTGATGTTGATCAAACAGGGGACAGGGGCCAGATCTTTTTATAAGAGCTTTGATTTTTTTAATAAATTGTAATAGGTTTTTAGGTGAATATTTTCTGAATACAGAAAATCCTGCTCTCCTGGAGAAGTTTTGTTTATTGGGTCATTTACGTATCAAATACTTTATTGAAAACAAGACAGAAAAATGTCCTTGTGCAGATTAAGTTCTGTCTGGGGACAAGGGCAATGGATGTATAAACTCATTAATTAAGTCAATAATTAATTAGAGATGACAGAGTACAAACAAGGGAACTGCTGTGAGAGAGGCCCATGCATAAGAGTTCTTACACTACATGAAATAAGCCAGTCAGAGAAAGATAAGTACCATGTGACTTCACATACACATGGAATCTAATGAACAAAATAAACTAACAAAGTAGAAACAGACTCATAGATACAAAGAACAGATGGACAGTTGTCAGAGGTGAGGCGGGTTTGGGGGGCTGGGTAGAAAATGTGAAAGGATAAAGGAAAAAAACCTCACAGACATAGACGACAGTACGGGGTGACTACCATAGGGGTGGTGGATGTAAAGGTAAAGGGAGGATAAATGACGATAGAAGGAGACTTGACTTGGGGTGGTGAACACACAGTGCAATATAAAGGTGTTGTATTATAGAACTGTACACCTGAAAGCTATATAATTTTATGAATCAATGTCACCCGAATAAAGTCATTAAACTTCTTAAAAGTGGGTATAACATGAATATACTTTCCACCCCCACAACACACACAAAGTTCCTGGCTGCTTCCAGGCAAAGGTCAGGACATTGACGCTAAATATCATTATTATAATATGGAAATAGAGAGGCCAGGGCTCCTCTTCCCTCTCGTCACTTGAGCTTCTCCACTTCCTTCACTTCCCCCGAACCTCGGCATCCTACATGCTGCCCCTGGCTCTCCGGGCAAGTTCGTGTTCTGGAGTCACAGTCCCTGCTCATGAGACAATTTCACATGCTATACTGAAACAATCTTCATTGAGCTCACAAGATAAAAAAGCTTATTTGGCTGAATACTAAAGAGTTCAATATTAGAACATTTTATACATGGAAATTTTTGATAGTATTCTTTACGTGTTTGAGGGAGATTGCTGATGGGAAGAACATTGTGAAATATTTGTTACAGCATTTTATTGGGGAAACAACTTTTATACTGTCACTTTTATATCAAAACATCATCATGGATGGAACTAATATTCTCAGTGAGTAATACACTCAAGCACACATTTCTGAGGTGCCTCAGTTTTTTGTGCAAATTTTGCATCTTCTTCGGGGTAATAAAAATCAGGAAGTTCTCCACTGATTGCACTGATTGACTGCAGCACCACAGATTTCCAGCAGCCAGGATGCTCAAAGCACCTCTCTGCCCTGAGGTCTTAGTGTTGCTCTGGATTCATCAGGTCAATGCTCCACGTAATTCAGCCCAACCCTGCTCCTCCTAGAACCCTGGTCAGCTGTGCAACTAGTTACCCTTGTTGCACAAACACAGACACGCTACGCATTATCACAAGACAGGCTTGTCTCTACCCCTAGGTTGATTTGCTGAGCAAATCAAATCTCCTTTGTGTATAAATAACAAGTCTTTGATTTTATCAGTAACAGGCAGGGTCAAGATGAATGCTGCCCTGAGATGGAATAAATGAATGTTTATACCCACGAAGCCACCGGGCAGCTGTTTCCACAGAGCTGCCTACCACTCAGAGCTGCTGCTGGTCCCCAAACCCACCTAGAACCATCCCGAACAACCAGTACTGTTATCATTCATATAAAAAAAGGCTTGGCAACCACACATTGATGTTTCTCTCCCCCTCTTTCTCCCATCCCCTCTCTCTAAAAATAAATAAATAAAATCTTTTTAAAAAAGGCTGGGTGCCAATAACATCTAAATACAAAACATAAGTAACATAAAATCTTCAGCTACGCATTCCATCTTACATAGCATATCAAATCATAAATTAACCAGGAAGAATTCTCATTTTCTTAAGTGCACCTTTGTAAAGGAAATAAGTTATATTTTGTAAAGATAGCTCCATGTAAGGGTATGCTTTATATTCTAGTTTAATTCAAGTAAAATATTTTTGACTTTTTTTTTTTTTTTCTTAAACCCTGCATCTTTTCAACCAGCCCTCCTGATCCCTCCCCCTCGGACAGTTGTCAGTCTGTTCTCTGTGTCTATGATGAGTCTGTTTCTATTTTATTTGTTTATTTTGTTCATTAGATTCCACGAGTAAGTGAAACCATATGGTAGTCATCTTTGTCTGACTGACTTATTTTACTTCACATAATCCTCTCCACGTTCATCCACACTCACATAAAAAGTAAGATTTCTTTTTTCACAGCCATGTAGTATTTCTTTGTGTAAAGGTATCATGGATTTTTTTATCCACTCATTTACTGATGGACACTGGGCTACTTCCAAATCTTGGCTATTGTAAAACACACTGCAATGAACATAGGGATACATATATTCTCTTTAATTAATGTTTTGGGTACTTCAGACACATTTCAAAAAGTGAAATTGCTGGGTCATAAGGCTGTTCCATTATTAATTTTTGACAAAACTCCATACTGTTTTCCACAGTGGCTGCACCAATCTGCATTCTCACCAACAGTGCACAAGTGTTCCACATCCTCACCAACACTCGTTATTTGTATTCATTGATGATAACCATTCTGACAGGTATGAAATAATATCTCATTGTGGTTTTAATTTGCATCTCTCTGACAATTGGTGACATTGAGCATCTTTTCTTATGTCTATTGGTCATCTGTATGTCCTCTTTGAAGAAGTGTCTGCTCAGGTCTTTTGCCCATTTTTTAATTGGATTGTTTGTTTGTTTTTGGTGTTTGAGTTGTATAAGTTTTTACAATAAATTTTGGATATTAACTCTTTGTAAGATATATCGTTGGCAAATATGTTCTCCCACTAAGTGGGCTGTCTTTTCTCTTTGTTGATGGTTTCCTTTGTGTGCAAAAACTTTTAGGTTTCATGTGGCCCTATTTGTTTATTTCTTGTGTTCCCCTTGCCCAAAGAGATATATCAGAAAAAACATATTGCTAAAAGAAATTCCCGAGATTTTACTGTCTTTGTTTCCTCCTAGGATTTTTATGGTTTCAAGTCTTACATTTAAGCCTTTAATCCACTTTGAGTTTATTCTTGCACATAATGTAACATGGTGCAACATGGAGATCTGTTGGGGTTTTTTTGTATGTACCTGTCCAATTTTCCCAACACCATTTATTGAACATAGTATCTTTATTCCATTGCATGTTCTCACCTCCTTTGTCAAATATTAATTGACCATAAAGATACAGGTTTATTTCTGAGCTTTCTATTCTGTTCCAATGACCTATATATGGGTTTTTATGTCAGTACCATGCTGTTTTGATTACTATAGCCTTGTAGTATAGTTTGATATCAGGTAGCATGATTCCTCCAACTTTGTTCTTCTTTTTCAAGATTGATTTGGGGTCTTTGTGTTTCCATGTTAAATGTTTGAAATATTTGTTCTAGTTCTGTGAACTACGTGATTGGTATCTTGATAGGGATTGCACTGAACCTATAGATTGCTTTGGGTAGTATGGACATTTTAATGATGGTATTGCTTCCAATCCATAAACATGGTACAAGTTTTTACTTATTTGTATTTTCTTCAATTTCTTTCTTTAGTGTCATATTTTCTGGCACAGGTCTTTTACATTTTTGGTTAAATTTACCCCTAGAAATTTTCTGATGCAATTGTAAATGGGATTGTTTGCTTTGTTTCCCTTTATGATAGTTCATTATATGTGTATTAAAAACTCATTTTTTGATATTGATTTTGTACCTACTACTTTACTGAAATCATTTATCAGTTCTAGTAGTTTTTTTGGTGGAATCTTTAGAGTTCTCTATATATAGTATCATATCATCTGCAAGTAAACTTTCCTTGAAATTGCCTGGTCTCAGGTGACATCCGGAATTTTTGTTCAAATTTATCTCATTTCCAAATCTCCCCAATTCGGGTTTTTTTCTGTCTTGTATTTATGGTGTAAATCTCAGTTCAGTTGGCAAATATGAAAGAATTTCAGTCTAAATGGAACCAGAGGATATAAAATGGGAAATCTGATGCAAGTGTTCTCAGAAAAACAAAACTTAAGGACTGAGAGACTGACTTTCGATAAATGCCTGATTTACAGACAAATGACAATATTGGACTTTTTTTAAAATGACAAGGAGTTGGACAGGGGTAGCCTCCTATCAGTCTTGGAAAGTTTTGCTTATGGTTTCCAGAGGCACAAACAAGAAATAACCCAGGTCAGGTGGGTCTCGCAAAGTAAGCTGAATAGAGCTTTGTTTGTATGACTAGACTGGCTGTGTCTGTTTGAGGAATGCTCAAAGCTGGTCTCTGGTTTGTTGGTGCCTTTCATTTGTTTTGGTTTTTGAACAGACTGGCATTAAACTGTCCCCTCTTTACATTCCATGCCCATAAATACAGCCTCCCCTAAGCCCTCAGCAGATGCAGCTTGCTAGAGCTTGTGTATCTAGAATTGTTAGTCCTCTACTATTCCTGAATCAACCCATCTTTTTGAGAGTTTTGAGCTTGTCGTCTCACTTTATTTCTTAACTTAGATCAACACTGACCTGCTGACCAATTTTTGTGTAATTCCAACTCTGACTTCACAGGATAGTATGAAAATAGGCAAGCAAGCTCTTTCTTACTATTTCATTTACTTTAATTGCTTTTTGTAAATTTTGCCATCACTTTTCCCAGTTCTTGGAAAAGGTGAACAAAATGTTGGAACTGCAAAACATCTATGTGGTAAGCAGGGAAAGGATGGATGTGATTGGAATGCTTACGTCTTCCGTCGGAAGTGCAGGCTTCTCCACAGTTTTGTAAGGGGGAATGAATATGCTGTACTTACACAAAGCTGCCCATATGAATCATAGTGAATAGTAAACACAGCTTGTCACCCTAACCTGACTTTTCTCTCAAAGCTAGAGTTTACATGTTAAAAGTTTCTTTTCTAAGTATACTTTTCTAGAAGCATCAGGTTCAGTTCCTGGGTAAACCTAAGAAAGAGTCTGGCCCTGCTGTCCTGCTGAATCAAGGGCCCTGACCATAAAGATCCATACCGGGACAAGCAAGGACACTCACTGCCCGCACACCCACAACCCCTCCCCGGATCTCTTTGTTCTGCTTTCCCTTTCCTCCCTCCTCATAAAAACCCACCGGCACTAAGATGTTAAGTTGTAACCATGATTTAGTATCTCTCAGCTAGTATGCATCCTGTAACAAATCGAAGTACTTAATCAACCCTGAGTTTCAGTTTTCATTGCAATTGTGAGATAAGCTGGCCCCAGCTATAAACTATAGATGCCCAGGGAAGGGAGGAATGCTAATGCAAATAGATAACCCCAGAACTAAGTGAGGGAGCATGGGAAGAAGCTGTGTGACTTCCCTGTCTGTCAGTCCCCTTTTCTTTTACTCCCAAGAGAAATGGCACATCCATGCTCCCCCTAGGAATTTTCCCCTCCCTAATTCCCACCAACTCCCTATAAGAATTGTTGGCTGACCAGAGATGTTAGGATGGGCTTATGACGACAGGAGTCTCACAATGCCAGCACTCAAATAAATCACTTTCCTACTCACTAACACCTGTCTCATGTGTTTTGTTTTCCTTGAAGACAGGCAGTCAAACCTGAGTTTGGGCAGAGTTTCAGTAAAACTATGCTTTATTTCCTATAGGTGCTTCAACATTCTATTTGACCCTATTCTTCAATTAGTTTGCCATTTACTAATAACGAATAGTTTCTAGTGAAGAATCTTATATTTTTATTTATCCAAAGAAATCAACTTCCGTTTGAAAGAAAACGCTGCCAGAATTTTTTCATAATATTTTTAAATGACTTCCAGATAGATTATATTTGAACTAAAAGACAATATGATCTCACCTATAAGAGGAACTTAATGAAAAAAGCAAACAAATGAGCAAAATAGAACCAGAAGCACGGAAACAAGGAACAGATTGACAATGACCAGAGGGGAGGGGGAAGGGGGTTAAGTGGGGGAGAAAGGGGAGGGGACAGACGAGGAACAGGAATAAATGACCCATGGATGTGGACAGCAGGGCGGGGATTGACTGTGGGAGCAGGGTAGGGGGCCAGGGCAGGGGAGAGCAATGGGGGAAAATTGGGACAACTGTAGTGGAACAACAAAAACAAACAAACAAATAAATATTTACGAGACCCTGTATAAAATATTGGGAATAAAAAAAGCCTTTCTAAACAAGACCGAAATCTAGTGGCAATAAAGAAAAAGAGTCATATTTGAGTATCTAAAATTTTAAATCAGAGGGTAAAAGCCACTATAAGCAAAGACAAGTGATAGACTTGGGTAAATATACTTGCAATAAAAAGAAAAAATAAAACAGTTAAATATTTCTCTTATAAATATAACTTCTACAAATTGAAAAGAAAAACAACCCCTTAGAGAAAGATTTTAACAGCTACATCAAAGGCAAGGAAACTCAAATGGTAAGTAAACATGAGCCTTTACAAATGCTAAAAATTTTTTTCCAAAATTTATCTCCTATTATAATTTTAAAGATGATAATAAAACAACAATAAAACTGAATTTCCTTCAGAACTAAGAAAAACCACAGACTTAATAACAATTATTTTTCAGTTTAAATGAATGTTTTAAAATATGAAAAAGATCAAAATAGCATTATGGAAATAAACCTAATAAGAATATTGAATATATAAGTAACTTAGATAAACTAACTAAAAGCATTTAATTAAACCAACTCTTTAACTGTCCAGGAGCAAAAAGACAACAAACTATTTTCTATATATATTAAACCACATTCATACTGCAGATTTGTATGGGCTGACTCTATAAGTTCCCATTATAACGTCCATTCCTTCTGATAGTTTGAATGAACTGCATCATCACAGTGCTCTCAAATAGTTTTGTATAATATCTCATCTTTTCTGACTAAAAGCAGACAACACTTTGTTAAACTATTAAACTATCTTCAGAGTGAAAAATCTTGCTTCCTTTATGTGGTTTCAAATGAACAAGTTACAGCATTTTTATTTTTATTATTTATTTATTTATCTCTAGAGAGGAAGGAAAGGAGAGAGGGAGAGAAACATTAATATATGGTTGCCTCTCGTGTGTCCCCCACTGGGAACTGGCCTGCAACCCAGGCATGTACCCTGACTGGGAATCAAACCAGTGACCTTTTGCTTCACATACCTATGCTCAATCCACTGAGCTACACCAGCCAGGGCACAGTTACAGCATTTTTATTCCCAAATTCAAACAAACACAAAATTCCTAATCTTTTAAATATGCCCTTGGACAAAGAGGCTATAAGGATTCTAGAATTTGTATAGACAAAACTATACAAATATTTCTAAAAACAGAATTTTTACAACATAGCCAACGATTAAATATAATCTGATGTTGCAGCCGTTTGTCTTCAGTTTACACTGTTGTTAGGCATATCTGTCAAGAACAGCTTCTATTACTTTCTGAGTAAAGGAAGGAAAATGGCAGGACTAAAATATTTCTAATATCGATCAATAATCTCTACTATTCAGTCACCTTTGGCAAGGACCCTAAATTTTTATACCTCTCTTTGCATCACTGCTCTTTTGTCTTCTGTACTTAGTTGAGATACAGTGACTGGTTGGTGATGCATCATTTTTAACAAACTAACTTTATGTGCCTTTGCATTTGTGTCTTCGTTCATTTTTTCTCTTCAAGTGGTTGGCAAACTCAAACTCTGGCCCACAGATCAAATCAGGTCCTTTTGTATAGTTCTCACAATAAGAGTGATTTTTAATTTTTTTAAATGATTGGGAAAAACAAACAAATAATGGAATATTTCATGGCACATAGAAGTTATATACATGTAAAATTTAAATAAAGTTTTGTTGGAATACAGTATGTTCATTTGTTTATCTATTACTTATGGCCACTTTTGTTCTACAACCAAGGTGGATACCTTAGCTCGCAAAGCCACAAATACGTATCATTCAGCCCTTTCTAGGAAAAGTTTGCCAACAACCATGGCAATAGTCCCTTCTGAGAATAGTCTACTGAGTCAACATGTGTAATTCAAAGAAAAATTTTACAAGTTACTACTGCTTGTTCATCTTTCCAAATAAAATACACACTTTTTAATCAAATTACTATTATTAGATGAAAGTTCACATCCTTCCATGATTCCTACAGTGATTCCATAGTCCCCGTGTGCTGCTGTTTGGAGATGGAGCCTCTGGAAGGTGATTAGGGTCAGAGGAGGTCAAGAAGGCTGAGTCCCGCTTTGATGGGGGTAGTGCCCTTTTAAGAACACGTGCCAGAGAGCTTACCCTCCTCTCTCCCCTCGCTCAAGAAAAAGCCACATGATGACAATGCACGAAGCACCAGACCCCAACCACGCTGGCACCCGATCTCAGGCTCCACTCTCAGCAACTATGAAAAAGTAAGTTACCATCACTCTAAGCACTCCGTTAGTTGTATTTTGTTATGGTAGCTGAGCAGACTAATACAATTTCAAAAAAAAGTCCACTGGGATGTTAACTGTGCTAACATGAATGAATTTGGTAAGGATTGACGTTGTTATAATCTGTACTCTTTTCACCCAATAACATGGTCTGTCCAAGCTCCCCATTTCTTTCAGATTTTTTAGGAAAAATTTTAGTTTTCTTCTCCATGTCTCACTTTCTTACTAATTTATTCAGAAAAAATGTACATTTTATTTTTTCCAACTATTTTAATTAAGTTTCAAACACCAAAGCATTAATGTTAATATTTGATTGTTGGAAAATACAGCCTTTTCTCCCTCATGTTAACATATGTATTTGGCTTATGAAAATAATAACCACTTACAATGAAATCTTTTAGGTACTTGACTATAGAAAGTGCTAGAGAATACAATACAAATTTACTGCTATTTATAAGAGACAGAAAAAATGTACATTTTAAAACACCGCCAATAGAATCCTTTCTTTTATTACATTTTTCTAACTGAATATGACTGAAATAAGAAGAGCTGCATCAGCTTCTTGCATTGCTTTTTGGGTTTTTCTGGTAACAACCTACTATTTGAAATAACAATAATAGAGAACAGAATAATAATATTTCCCCTTCTCTAATATTGGTAAGTGTTTTCTTTCTTCCCCAGGAGCAATTTCACCAATAGTGTTGTCATAACAACGTAATGAAATGGCTGTCCTGTCCGGGCCCTTTCGGTGGGAGGGTGGGGGAGCAGTCACAGTCCTAGACACCCCCAAGCTCCAGCCCAAACTCATCCTCACTCTACATGCTTTTGTCTCCTGCTCTATGGCTGTTTCTTGTTCACAGTATATTTAAATCGATTGCTGCCATTCTGAATATTGATTCTACTTCAGTTCTTAAGAGGCGCATCCTCATCCAGGAAGTTATGAAGGCAGCGTCTTCTCAGCTACTATCTTCCAGGCGCTCGGCCCCATGCGGGACTCGGAATTGTCCGATGAATCTCCTGCACTCCCTGGAAGGCACCGGGAACCCCTCCACCGTGGGACTCTGGTGAAGGGGACTGAGCAGGGGGAAGAGACTTCCCTTTTTCTCATGCTTTGCCTTTCTTTTTACTATGTCCATGTATCATATTTATAATAAATGGCAATGCCTTCAACGTAAAGTGAAACTAAAAGTAAAATGGTTAAATTAAAATGAAAACATTGTGTGCCATTTAATTATCTTACACTGTAATATGCAAGACACCAAATGGAGAGCTCCAACTCGAGATACGGCCCAGTGCTGCCAAAGACAAGTTACGCACAATTTACTAAGTGATCGCCAGGGGGAAGAAGGCGGGCCTGGCAGGAAGCAGTGTGGGCTGAGTCCCAAGAGCTGAGACGATGTTAGTCATGTGAATGATGCCACAGGGCAGCTGAAAGGGAGGGCTCTGTGTGCTGTACGAGACAAGAGTTCGGATCCTGCCTCCACCTCTCATTGATTATGTAATTCTGGTAAGTTCCTTCACAACGGAGCCTCCAAATCTTCACCTGCAAACCTGAGGGCTAATTGACCTTATTATTTCTATCTTTATACCTATCTGTCTGTCTATCTCTCTACAGAGATCTATCTGTTGAGAAATAGACACAGATACAAATTCTCCACATCCATCCATGTATAAGCTCAATTCATGTTATCTTCACTTGTCCATTGCCATCATTTCAAGATGTCTCTTCATTCACATGCATGATGTGGTAACAGATCACCTACCACTGTCTGCAGACTTAGGGCTGCCTGGCTGCAGGCTGTTCTCTGACAGTCTTGTACATAGACAGTCTGGGCAATTTAAAGACAGACGGTTAGCGATATGCACACATCCCTCGGGACAGGCAACACTCGAGGTTCCTATCAACTGCTTATTAGATTAGTTTGTTTCCTGTGCTGAAAGGAAGCCCTGCAGCAAACATGACGAAGTTTAATTAACCACGCCTTTTCTTTCTGTCACACTTGTCAGAATGCAGGGATTGACTCAGAATTGCCTGACACACACGTGCCTGTGCTGAAGAGACCTTGGGAGAACAAACAGTGAGGGTAAGGGTGTATGAGTATAAGAGAAGTTGACAAAAAAGGCAGGCTTGTAAACTCATCTGAGACCTTAAAACTGGCAGCTTTTACAAACTAACTATGGCTGGAGGGGAGGGGCAGGGGTGTAAGGGGAAAGAAGGGGGAAGGTCAACACAAGGAACATGTATAAAGGACCCATGGACAAGGACAATGTCGGGGAGGACTGAATGTGGGAGAGTGAGCAGTGGGCAGGGCAGGGAGAGTAACGGGGGAAATGGGGACAACTGTAGTTGAACAACAGTAAAAATCTTTTTCAAAAACTGGATGCTTTCTAAGACTACAATTCTGGTATAAATTTCCCCAACAATAATTTAATAGAATTGTTTTTCTCAACTGAGACTTCCTCTATCAACTTGTTCTGGATTAGTCCAAATTTACAATGCTGCTTTGCCACAAAATATCAAATGAAATAAAGTCAGTGCGTTATTTTCCTTCAAAATATAATCATAATCATATCTATCAGTCTAGAGACTAGAAAAAATATAAAGGTGGATGGATTTGGGGGCAAACTAATTCTTGTCGTTCTTTTAAATTAAGCCATTGTGCTGGGTAGGTGGTGTTATTTCGTTTTGGCTTTAATTTGCATTTCCCTGTTGCCTAATAAATCTGAGACCCTTTTCATGTGCTCTGGCCATCCTTTGTGAAGTGTCTGTTCAGATCTTTTGTCCTGTTTTTAATTAGGTTATTTTCTTCATACTATTGAATTATAGAAGTTCTTTATATATTCTGAATAAAAGTTTTCTGTCAGACCTATGTTTGTTTCCTTATTTTGGGTTTTGTTCTTCACGTTCAGTGTTTTTGATGAGAACATTTGGGCCTTTCAAAGTCATTATTTTTAGTGGCTTGCATACAAAAACTCATCTACATTAGCCCCCAACAAAGATGTTTTTCTACATTTTCAATTAGAAATTTCAGAGTTTTAGTTTTTGCATTTAGCTACAATTAGATGATTCATCCAATTTAATTTCTTTACAAGGTGAGAGGTAGAGATAGGATTTTTTAGTTTTTTTCACACGTACATCTAGGTCCATTTAAGAAGTCCCTATGCTGTTCCGTTGATTGATAGGTTGGTTTTCACGCAGCACCAACTCTGCCTTGAACACTAAAGCTAACAGAGGAAATACTTTAACTGTGACTATCCTAGGTCCTTCACATTTCAATATAAATTTTATAATATATTTATACACTTCTACAAAAAGCCTGCTCAATTTACACTTGGAATTAAATGACTTATTATACACATACACACACATATATACAGTGTTGATAAAATTTATATTTTAATAATTTGGGGTTCCCAAGCCATGAATGTGGTGTATTGCTTCATTTACTTTAGTCTTTTGAAAATTTTTTAAACTGTGAAATTTTAAATTTAGAGCTATCACATTACTTTTTTGAAATTTATTATTAAATATTTTGTTGCTTGATTTAGTTGAAAAAGGAATTATATGTTTACTTTTCTTTTTTACTTTTTTCTTGCCAGTTATATACAAATATGACTGATTTTTGTACAGTGCTTTCTACTCTTCAACTTTGGTATATTTGCATATTAGTTCTCCTAGAATTTTCTGTGTAAATAATTAGTCCTCTGTGAAGAGACACAGTTTTACTTGTTACTTTCTATGTTTTCTGTCTTTTACTTCTTTTTCTTGCCCCATTTCACATGTATAACCTGCAATAAAATTTGGAACAGAGGTGCCTTGTTCCAGATCTGAAAAGGCAAGTCTTTAATATCTGACTGGAGTAAAATGTTGGCTGTATGTTTTTCATCTACGCCTGTTAGTGGTTTGAAAGTGTTCCTTCTCTTCTAAATTGCTGAGTGTTTGTGTCACAGACCGGTAATGAATTCTGCCAAGTGCTTTTTCCACTCATTGCAATAGTTACTTTCCTTTTTCTATAAATGTGGTTGACTAAATTGATGAATTTTCAAATGTTAAACCAACCCTACATTCTTGGCATAAACCCAAGGTGGTCAAGGTATATTTTCCTTTATATATACTGGTGGATTTGATTGCTAAAATTTTAGTAAATATTTTTCATGTAAATGCATTAGGGATACAGGTCAGTCATTTTCTTTCCTTCAAATTTCTTTATCGGGTTTTGGCTTCCACGTCATGCTGGCTTCAAAATAAATCAAGAAGAGCTCTTTCCATTTCCATTTTTTAATGGTTTGTGTAAGCTTAATGTTATTTTCCCCATGATTTTCATTAATTCATTCTAACAGGATTTGTCTCCTACTCTTTAATTCTACCAGTTCTATTTTCAACTATTCAAAGTACATACACATTGGTGGCTGTATGTCTTAATGAAGGTACCATCGTATGATTGTGCAATGTTTGGTAATTCTCTGGGTCTTGCTTATGATATAACTATGACCACTCCAACCTTACAGTGCTGGTTCATATAACATACCTCCTACATCCTTTTATCTTTATCCTGTATGTCTTTATATTTAAAGTATACCACTTATAAACAGCATACAACTGGATCTTGATTTTTCTCTATTCTGATAATATTTACCTTTTACCTAGTGCAACTACTCCATTCATTTGAATAACTATTAACATGAGTGGACTTAAATCTACCGTTTTACTAGTTCTTTTATGTTTGTCATATCTGCTTATATTCTTCTTTTTCTCCTTTCTTCTTCCCTTTGGGTCAATTGATATTTTTTTTCTTGTGCATTCCATTTTAGTTAAGCTATTGGCTTCTTAGCTATAACTCTTTGCATTGCTATTTGAGCAATTGCTGTAGTGCTAACAACATGCATCCCTAACTTTTCTTCCTGATGTAACATGAGCACCAAATACCCCTGCGTGGACCTGAGGTTTGTGTGTTTATATTCAGTATCAGGCACTTTCCCTCTGTAACACTCTGTTTCTAACATTTCCCCTCCTCCTGTTCCACAGCTAGAGTTCCACCGAACTCTTTTACTAGTGGTGTAATCCAGGAAAACTGCAGAATTCTTCTGAATTTTATCCATCCCTCTCGGAGCCGACTGCAGTCGGACCTAAGGCCAAAGACCCATAAAATAGAAAACTCATGCAGGTGTTGTTCTACTCTTCCACAGGCCAATGGCCATCTTGTTCTTTTGGCCACTCCCACTGCCTTTTCGTAGTTTTGTTTTCTATTTTCTGCAAAATTTGTAGAAATTTACTCTGGGAATAATGTCTGATGGCAGTTACTCTACCATCAACAAAAGTAAAACTCTATTACCCCACATAAAGATGAGAAAACTGAGGCACAGAGAGAGGTTAAGTAATTTTCTTAAGGCTCACCGTTCCAAGGGGATATCATCATAGCAAAAACAATGCATTCATCGTGTTGACAGGAAATATGTCTGGGCTACTTCTAGTTACCACTGTCTGTCTTTACTCACAACACTCCCACCAGGCCACTAGGACAGACTACAGGCAGACTCATAGCAGGTGTGTACCCCACCACCTTCTCCCATTGGTTTCCAACGAGCTCTACCCTGCTGGGAGCCTGGAGGAGTAGAAGGAATGGGGAGAAGTGGAGAAGGGCAGGCACCGAGGCTGGCACACTGACTGTCCAACTATGAACCCTGGACATGAAGGGGAGTCCTCAGCATTAAGACAGTACACAGCGTAGAGTTACATAAAAGCAGGCTCTGAAAATAACATACCCACAATTCAAAAATAGCGACTTCAGAAAAATTAGATAAATGAACAACAGATTTATTTCAGAAATACTTGAACAACAACGATGCAAAACAAAAACTTGCCGAGAGGAATGATTTCTTTTTAAAATAGTATACACAGGCAGAAAGTAGGAACATGCGAAAATATTTCAGTGTAGGGAAAAGGTAAAAATAAAGAGCTAAGTGTTATGCTGGGGAGACCTCAGTGCTGTATTTATAGAACTTTCTAAATAACCAAGTGCTAGGAGCTGATTCTGTACTTCTCTCTCACTGTGACCGCTGGCACTGCACTGCGCAAGTTTGCACTTCAGAAGGCCAGCTCCTGCAGGAAATTCTCAGAGTGCTGGGATACAGTAAGTGCCAGGAAATAAAATACCAAGTGACCCACATTAGAAGCATTCTCATTTCATATGTTTTAATCAATGCATATTATGTATATGTAAACTGTCCGGGATGGCAGGAAGCGCACAGCAAGGAGCCCATCGGCATGTTGGTTTTTGGAGATAGCTGAGGGGCCACTGCTGAAGGCACCTGGCCTTCCCGAGAACTGAGGCAGGCTCCTTCGAGAGACACTTGTAGGTGTGTTCATGCTGCCCCTGTGCCCAGCCCTAACAGCTACTTACTTCCCTCCTGTCCTCCTCCTCCTTGGAGGCCCCTGGGGGAAATAGTCCATAGAGGCCCCTGGAGAGGGGAAATCTTAAAAAAAAACCTTTCATCTAAAAACAAACAAACAAAAAAACCTCTGTCCCAGCTATATGCATATAAAAATCATATATATATACAGGACAATTACAAATTTAATTAAAGGTAAAATGTCTTTGGAATATCCCAAATACAGAATTAATCTAGTTTAATGTGTTCTACAGAACACAGAGTAGCTTCACATACATGTTTTAAAGAATCTCTTAGTTTTTTGACCATAGGTCTAATATTAAATTAAAATAGAAAAGTATTCATTTACTTTAATGTAACATAATAATTCTCATCCCATGGGTCCACCTGAAATTGTGGCCTATTCAGATTGACTTTCCCCGGCCGTGCCGGACACTTCAGTAATTCCATTTCTCAGGCTAGAAGAGACTGAACAGTGTTGGGAATATGAGACAGACTACACAAAAAGAGAACAACAACATTTCTATCCTGAGCTGAAGGAAAGGAGAAAATTTTTCTATAAAGATGAATGAAGAAGGATTTAGGTATCCTAAGATGTGGGAACTTCTTAACGAAGGCACACACTGAGAGATGTCATGGAACTAGAAAGTTCCATTTCCAGTAAAGATGAAGCTGGTCAGGTAAACAACACCTACACATACAGTCTCCAACATATAGACTGTCAATTTTAAATAGGTTTGCTAGCTCTACATGTTAAATTAATCTGTTTAATAATTGGAGATGTGCTTAAAATAAAAACCCTAGGAAAGAAAGCCCTTAACAATGATGATGATGGTATATGTATGTGTGAATAAAATAGTTAATTTACATCTTCACTTAAACCGTGTGATTTTTAGCAAATCACTTAAACTATCTGAGTCTCAATTGCATGTTTTATAAAGCAGGAATGCTGTAGTTTTGTGCATTTAAAACAAAATAATATACTGAATAATATTGCTTTGTCTGGCACAAACTCCAAAATGGAACCTATTATTTTTATTTACCTAAGAAGTCGCAGAATTCTTGGATTCTACAGGCTTTTATGAAAAGTGTCAAAAGAGAATTCCTTATTTTTGGCAAGCCTGCTTCCCCTAAACCATCTAGCCTGCGCTGTCCTCTGTTGATTCCAGAAGCAAACCTAGAAACGCAGATGCAACACGAGGAAGGGGAGGCCTTTGCCGTGGGCATCCCTCTGCTCGCTAACCCACCAGGAGAGTCTCTGGAGCGACATGAACACAGTTTCCAGCCACCTCAGCCCTCCTCCAAGGAAGCATCCACAGAGGCTGCAGATTTAGCACAGAACCATCTGAGGCAGCCCTGTGACAGCTCTGTTACTGCCACCCGCTTCCTGGGAGAGCCTGTGTGCGACATAGTGAGCCAGAAGAAAACAACAACACATTTTGGCTCCACATCTATAAGGACTGGAGAAGGGCTGAGGATGCTCAGACCGGCAGGCTTCTGGTGGAGTCTAACCCCAGAGTATTGTACCCAGGGGATCAATTCCAGCACACTGCCATCTAAATGATACTTCCTTCTTGCTCTAGTAAATAGGAAGAGAATAGAGCCATGTACCAAAAATAGCCAGGCACATACACACAGACATGAATACAACCTCATGAACAGGCTCAATATTTCTTAACTCTTGAAAAACAACAATGTTATGTTAGAGGTAATTCATTTTAAAAGTATCAGTTTTTTTTCCAATAGATCTGATTATCGGTAGCACATTAGAATTTCTTTTTAACACTAGTTTTAAAATAGGACATTTTGGTAAAGATGGTTCATAGTACATATTTTATTGTAAAAATAAAGTTGAAATTTAATTTGATATATAGAAGTTAGTCTCACTCCAAAAGAGTAAATAAAAATAAATGGTTTTTATCAAATGTATGTATAGCAACAGAATATCTATTAGTCTGACTCTGGAAATCCTCAATTTTAGGAATAGTTGAAGTAAACAATAGGTTAATAAGAGCAAGATATTAACTGCTAAAAATGAATGCAAAAGCACTTAAGGCTTCCGAAATTCTACATCACCATATTTGTGAATCAAAGCAATCACATCACTACTGTTTTGAAGCATCTTTTAAAAATGAATTATACCTAGCTTTTAAAAAGAGTATTGTATGTTTATTTTAAAACATGGAAAACAGATAATCCAAAAACATGTTAAAAATCACCTATAATCTAAATATGTATCATTTAAAATAATCAATTTTAGTATTTTCATGTGCATCTTACCAATGACTTATATTCCTATGTAGACATTTTTCTTTGCAAAAGTGGAATTTTAATATTCCTACAATTTTGAAATATGTTTACATGATGTAAGTAAATATTTTCCCATATCATAAAAGTTCAAAGTTTTCATATTATTTTATTTGATTGTGACAAAATTTGTTTAACCCCCCCCCTAAGGTCAGCTATTTCTTTTTCTCTACTTTTTTGCCATTATAAAGTATACTGGGATGAACAGTCTTGGAAACTAAATTTTTATACACATCAATTGGTATATTTTAGGACCCATAATGACAGGTGTCATTGCTGGGTCAAAGGGCATTCTATGTGTGAAGATCATTGCTGTATGTTGCCAGATTGCCCTCCAAATATTGGATCAGGTTTAAAGGTCACAGGTAGGGTAGCAGCGTGTTTACTGGCACAGGTTCTCACCAACCCTGGGTGTTACATGTATGTATTTGAAAGCTTTGCCACTTTGTTGGCAGATACTTTAAACATTGTGAATATTATACTCGCCTCTGTTGTCTATTTGTGTGTTTGCATGTGAGAGAAGTACTCCATCACATCCATAGCCTCTGCGTCTACCTCCTCCGGCCTACCACAGTTTTCTGAATTCATTTGAAAATATTCCTTTATCTGTTAAGGAAATCCACTCAGATGCTAATATGCTTTCCCAGTTTTTTTATATGATTCATATTATTACTTAAGATAACTTTCAGGTGAAGGCATTTAAAAATCATATAGTCAAATATATGTCTTTACCCTCATGTCTTTTCAGAACCAATCACCTATTTCCCCTAAAATATGGAAAAGGGGTGGTGGTTATTGGTCGCTACTGTGATTACAATCTTCGAGACCTCCCTCAAGTTCCCCTCTCTAGAAAACATATTCAACATTTTCTTGTATCTTAAGTGAACATGTTTGCATGTTCATTACATTTTTATTATAATGTCATGTCACTAATTCCACAAGGTGTATTTTAAAGAAAACAAGGCTCATTTAATTAAAAAATGGGCAACATAACATCAAGCCTAAATATATTCATTTTCTAGGGCCCCCTTAGTAACTACTACAGAGTGGGTGATTTAAACAACAGGTATTTATTTTCTCATATTTCTGGAAGCTGGATGTCCTGGGTAAAGGAGCCAGCAGGGCTGATTTCTTCTGGGGCCTCTCTCCTTAGCTTGTAGATAACCTTTTACTTTTGGGCCTTCACCTGAACTTCCCTCTGCTTGTGTCTGTTCCCTTATATCATCTTCTTATTATATAAAGACACTAGTCATATTGGGTTAGGGACCACTCACATGACCTCATTTAACCTTAATTACCTCTTTAAAGACTTTATCTTCAAATACAGTCACATTGTGAGGCACTAGGAGTTAGAACTTCAACCTATGAATTTTGGGGGCATGATTCAGCTCATAACAGTGATTACTAATACAATCCTTAATACTGGAGCACAAGCTAAATAAAATTCTTAAGACCTGCAGGCTATAATTAACATGTTTACTTACTTGCTAAAAAATCCAAACCATCAACATTCTCCTTAGAACTTAAACAAACCCAGGATCCCATAACATAATCCTCAAAATGCCCAAGAGAATGCCATTTGAAAATCCCTCAGCATACTAAGGCCTAGGAGAATCTCAGCTAACAGGTGAAAGTAAAATTAGCAGATACTCGTCCTGTTATGTCACAGACGTTAGAATTATCAAAGACTTTAGAGTGACTTATTACAACCAAACTCTAACAAGTAAGGGCAACTACTTTTGAAATAAATATAATAATAGAATGTCTTGGGAAAGAAACTGATGACAGAAGGCAGAATAAAATGGAGATTTAAAAAACTGAATAACACAATAACTGTTTAACTTGGAGTCAAACCACTATTAATATTTTTTATTTCAGAATTATATTTATGATTTTAGTTTAATGTTAGTTTTCTAATTGCTGATATACTTGCATATTTGGAAAACATTTTATCAAAAATGTTCCAAACCCTGCTTTTTCTTCCATCCAAATCATTTCGATTTGCTTCTTTTCTCATTTAAAGGAATCATACTCAAACATACTTGTTTACAAGGGACATCTCTTCTGAAATTCCTTCCTGGGCTTACCTCCCTCTCAGAGCCTTTGTTCCTGACGCTGACGTCATGGAGGCTGGCAGTGGGCTGCGGTGCCAGGAGAAGCTCCAGGACAGCTTTTGTGGACAGACTCTTACAGATAAAGTCTGACAGTGACACAGACCTAAAAAGGTACCTTATGATGTTCACCTTTACTAATTATGAGAAATATATGCACTTTCTTCTTACCGTGTGCTCTTGAGTGAGCTGAGAACCAATGGTTTATAAGTCAATGGCCACCTCTCACACCTCCCACAGCTCAGGTGTTTACCAGGAAATTCAGAGATCAATAAAATATGGAATTAGTTCTCTTTTGCTTAAAAAACAACAACAACAACAACAATAAGGAGTCATTCTTTTGATTATAGTAAAGAAAATGCTGAACAAAATTACTTTTCTTAGCTGGAACCTAAGCTTTAAGATTCCATTAAAGAAAATATTAATATAGTATATATCTTCCAAAATACAAGTTATTGCTTCTTAATTTTTGTAATAAATCTCTTAATGACATATCCACTAAGAATATTTCTGATAGAATCAACAATCAATGCATGATCATGCAGGGTATTTCTGGGACCCTGTAAGGCTGAAGGCTGAGGCTTAATGATATAAGGACATTTACAAAAGCCAAGGACAGATGTCTGCTGCTCTCCTATGTCACAATTTTTTAACATAAAATAAATAGCATCAGAGTACTATTCCCATGAAACTGAGTTGATATAATACAATATTTGAATTATGATCAACATATTAAGACTTAAAAGAAAGTTCCCAGAAGCCACATTCTAGAAGAACAGGTGAAATTCTACAGTGTGGGGGCTGAAAATATCACATATCCTCTTGTGGCTTAATTTTTTCACTTCCAATCACAAGCACTTTTGAATGCCTCAACCTGCACATTTATTTGTTGACTATTTTCTTTTTCTTCTGCATTTCTTTTTCAGCTCATCCTCATACTAACCCACCTTCTATTGCTTCTGCTCATGTTCCAAACCTCACAAGGTAATGCTTTACCTGCCTGACATACTGAATTGGAAGGGAGCTTCCATTCCATGCTTCTTAGTCCCACAGAAGTCTAAGTTACAGTGGTTATGGCATAAAAATGTTATGTTAAACTATATTTATTACACAAAATTATAGACCATTAAAATATGTTAGCGGGTTAATTTAAGTTTCTTATGATGATATTTAACCCACAGTTCAGTTGTTCTGGTCAAAAAGTCAGAGGAACTAGCCAATTTTTATCTACACTTCTCTGTGTTTTCATTGTGTCCCTGAAAAATGTAGGGTTGCCAAACACTGTGGTCACAGCCTCCATTAATCACCATTTTGATCTGGTTTGGAATCCAACCTTTAGGGAAAAGTTAGAATGAAATATTCAGGCAGAAGCCAAATGGCTTAGTCTACAGGGATAAAAAGACTGTGTGACCTCAAGTAAGTCGCTTAATTCAGTTCCTCTTTTATAAAATCAATGATATCGCTTTAGAAAATATGCAAGACTCTTTACAGTGCCAAAATTATTAATGGTTCTATTAATCATTGCCTATTGAAAATTCTTCATCTTCACACCAGAATGAACTTGCTTTGTTTTCTGTGAATGCACAGAGGACTAAAGCAGCATAGCTAAATTAAATGGGGACTTAATTCTCAATAACCTATCTTGGGTTATTGGCACCAATCTTCTTTGCTTCTTCGAAGGCAGACAAGCAATCTTTATTTTCTCCTTAAATCTGAGAGGTTCACCATTTCAATTACGGGCTTAGTGCCTGGAAAACCCAAGCCACCACTGAGATAGTAGTTTAGAAAAATAATTAGATGAAAATTTAGATAAATAAATGGGATATGAAAAACCAAGCTTCAAATGTTGTCTTTCCAAGAGACTTGGTGACGAAGGAAAAGAGAAGTATTAGGGGTCAGCTAATTGAAGTCACCTGGAAACCAAGGAAACCCCACAGCACGCTGGGGCGGGAGCTGTCGTGGGTTTGGATGCCAGATGCTTAAGAATGTTTTCTTGGGATCTTGGGTAATGTTTTCCCATTGTTAAAAATTACTTGTCTTTCTAGTGCCTCTCTAATGGAGGCCTGATTATTTGTCATAGGCTATAGATATTTTTAATGATATGGTCTGAGACCTTCTCAAGCATCATCTCTAAGATCTCACCTACACACCCCAGGCAGGTCAAACCACTTGTAGTAAGTGTAGGATCCTTGAACACCCCTGGATTCCTGTGTGTGGTTGTACCTCCAGGTACAGTTCTCTGCTGCCCTCTTTTCTGAAGGCTTCCTCGCATACCTTAAGTGTGGAGGAGTTCTCCCTTTGGTGCTATATGGTACTCACCTCACTGCACTGGGATTGCGTGTTCCCATGCCTACTCATCCACAAGACCATGTGGCCTGCCGGATGCACTATTTAGCTATAACCTCTTCATGCAAAATAGCTTATGTCATGGTATCACATTACAGTCAAAACCCCACATAATCATTAGTCTATTTGGCAACAGCACAGGAAAAGGTATGGCAGGCTTTATTTCCCCGATCCCACTAGAGAGGATGGGAAGTCTGCAGATGCTAACTTAGTCTCATGCCCGGCCCACTGAATCATGGCAGAGAAAATAAGAAAAATATATTCTTCAGGCACACACAAAAAAGCTGTATACCTAGAAGAAATCCAACATTTTCTAGAACAGTTGTCAGTTCAATAGAATTAAGTACAAGTTCACCTAGATCAGGAACTGTGCTGTGAACAGGGATGGTGAATGTTCTCTGATTTAGTTAGAAAGTTCCCCACTTTGTTTCCAAGAAGGAAAACGTTCCAGCTCTGGCAGCAGCATCAAACACGGGCCTTTCTGCTGAGGAATTCTTGCCCTTAGTTGCAAAAACTGTGGTCACATGTGCATCAAAACACGGATCTTAGAATCTGTTTTCAATCCTGATGAAAAAAATCCCCCATAAAGCTCTAGAACACCTCTGGAAGTGAGAGTAGGCACTGAGATGACAATAGTTTCCATACGACTGAAAAACAAGAAAAGCTCTCAGTATGCTAGTCACTGTACCAGCCGTAAGGATAACACCATGTACAGTCCTTTAACTTTCTTTTAGTTTGATCTTACTGTAAACGTAATGGAGGGTTATGCCTGTGACTATGCTGTATGAAAACTCAGAGACTAGAGATTCAAAGATCAGCACCTGACCTACATAAAACAGTGAATAAAGTAAGTCTTCCGTGCTACTGCAGAGATGAGCTGGCTATAAAACAAATGGTGCTGGGATAAATGTGTGTTAATAAAAGGAAAAGTTTGATCTGGAGTTCTCATCACATACTACATTAAGTGCCAAATGGACAAGAAATAAAATATTTTTGAAAATCAAATCACAAAATATTAAAAACAAAATCCAAATGTTGTTCTCTCTTAAAGGAACAGAATTGACTATAAGAGAAAAGGAGGAGAAAAGGAGAAAAGGCAGCTCTTCCCTTGATGAAGATTTATCCATCCAAGGTTTTTGGGCGGCAGGTACAGGTCAGATTTTCTTTGTGTTTCACTGGCCTGACAGAGTGACTGTTTGATAGGTACTAACCAATAAGAAAATATGTTTGACTAAAGTTAGAAATGGGACAATTATATACACATTAGATGCTTTTGTACAATGAAACCAACAACACTAAGATTAAAAGAGGAATTAGGAAACAGCAGAGATCAATATGACTGGCAAGGCTGAATATATAAACTGCATAAAGAACTAAATTCCTTAACAAAGCCATGTCCCTAAAAGGCACAAAGTTCCAGGTTTGCACAATATGAACCACAAAGTAAACAGTCCTTGAAAAATATGTCAGTTGCATTGATAAGTAAAAGGGACACAAATTCCTGAGGTTTCAGTTTCCTATCCCTTTAGGGAAAATAAAAAGGAAGTGCTGAAATCCACTGCAGACAAATTTGCTGTGCTTAGAACAACAGAAATCAGGGAAGATTTTTATGAGACAATTCTATTGTTGTAAGGGAATAATTCAGAGGAACATAAACAGTGATGCTAAATAGCTTGTAAGTTCAAAGACAATGTAGTAGCAAAACTTTTAGACAAGATCGGGCGTGTTCAAGGTGGTATGGCCGTAGACCAGTAGCAAAACTTTGATTTTTAAAGTCTTCTTCAATAAAAATGGCCAACAGAAACTCTTTAGACAGTACAAAAAGTTAATTTAATTGTTATCCAACAAGTAGAGAAAAAATTAACCATATACCATAATGACCTCTGGGAAAGTTCTGCACAATAGATGGATGTAGACTGAAAAGAACCTCACAAATATAAATATTGGCTAATATATCAAAATGTTTATGTAATTTTTAAAAAAAACATTTAGAGGTAAATTATACCAAAAAATTAGTGAGACTGATCAACAAGTTCTTGAAATTCTAAACTATAATAAAAAGTTACTGGGGACTTAAACATTTTAATATTTGTTTTTAAGGCTCATAACATTATAATAGCTGGAAATTGCAAATATTGATATTATGCAACTGCACTGCCATAATTCTAGAACATTAGACGAGGTCAAGCAGTGAACAAATCCCTCATTGTGCCACTGAGAAATCTGAGGTTCACAAAGTGAAACATTTCTCTCCGGACCAGGGAGAGCATCCCTCGATCCAGCACCTTCCCTGATACACCAAGGTCCTGGATGCTGCAGTTCTCACATCTGCAAAGTGAGGCTCGTTTCTCAGAAATTACTATGAGAAGAAAATGGAATTTGGGGTATTCAGTGAGTCATAAAAACTGCAGCCCTCTCTCCCTGTTGGTCGGGGACAGCATCATAAGTGACTATTTGCAGCTGCCTTGATAAGTGCTGGCCCAGCCGGGCTCACTCCTTGCTGAACCACAATTCTCCTTCACTCACATACACTCGTGCCCAGGCTTCCTTTCTTCTGGGATAAAACCCCTTTTTGCTCATTAGAGCAAATTTAAGAAATTTCTAGATTCATTTTTTTCCTCTCATTTGAAGAAAGCTTAGGTTTCCCAAAGCATGTTTCTGTAAACTACAGGTGTTCACAGTTGTTATACAAGCAGGTTTCCAGGGTCAAGCACGTTTGGGAAAAGTTGGGCTGCCCAGGACTCAGTGTAGCAGGCGTTCCCAGGGCTGTTAATCCCCACTGGTATTGGGATGTCATAGGTGAGCAGGCAGTATGTAGCCATGCATTTGCATACAAGACCTCTTTTCTTAGAGGAGGTGGGTGTGTAAAGGCATTTGGAAGACTGGTCTGTGTTGTTATATATTCAGGTGAGCCCTGTACTCATGCCAAGGTAGACCACTGGCCTGAAAACTATTTTTTATGTAGCTCAAACAACTATGTGAGAGTGATTTTTATATTCTGGAAAGAAAACAGGTGTTCTCTTAAAAACTTGTGAAGCAAACTGAGACTGGAGAAAATCAGTGGCTTGAAATAATTTTAACCCAGGCATTACTTATTTTCCCCTTCATATAAAATAAAGGGGATGTCATAAAGAATTGAACAAAGCAGTCCACAAGTTCTGAGGTTATTTTTAGCATATAAGAAAGATAAGCCTGATTTAAAAGTCTCCTCAATTTGGCATTTATTTCTCTAGCTTTGAAAAGAAACAAAGCATTTTTTGATAAAAGTCTTAATGAGTTTCCCAGCATTTCACTGATGTCTGCTTTGAAAGACTCTTGAATAATATCAGGTGAATTCACAATTAACTCCAGAATGCCAACAAACCAGCCATAAAAAATCCAGGCAAGAGGAAAGGCAGGACTTCTCCTAGTCCAGCATGGAAGTTAGTCCACACGCTCACGTGTGGGTTAGTACCCTGTGTGTTTATTCCAGGATCTAAGTGTCTAGCCTTATTAGGAGCAAGTTCACATCCCCCTGCTTCAGCATTTCCCTTTGTTCACTGGAATAAGATAAGTCAAGTGGCGATTTTCACATCTGAATGCCCAGTAGTAAATTCAATGTCTCTAAAAACAGAAGAGACCCTTATGCTACATTGCACTTTTTTACACTTTTTTAATTGTTGTTCAAGTACAGTGTTCTATCTTTTACTCCCAGCTCAGTCCACACCCCCAGCCCTCCCCACCTCCCTCCCATTTCCACACCCCCTAGTTTTTGTCCATGTGTCCTTTATACTTGTTCCTGTAAACCCTTTCCCTTTCCCCTCAACATTGCACTTTTTTCGAGTTCATCATCATTTACGGTATCAGTTCCTACTTACTGAATGTCTCTTGGTAATAGTCTTACATACTTTTACAATCTTTGAGAACAGAATGAACTTTCCATTTTCTTCAGGGTGACCTCCACTGTGGTTTATTTGTGCTTTGTTGGTGGCACCGTGCGTGGAATTCAATGAAATGACTTACACTGTACCCTCCCTCCAAGCCAGAGCCTTCAGCAGGCCCCGGGTCAGTGACCATTTCAGGGAAAGGAAAGCAGCCCATTGCAGCAGAGAAACAATGACCATGATCTGGGAGTGACTCAGATCTGCAGAGGCCACATGATGCCACCATGAAGATGACATTTGGACCTCCCACACACAGTAGACCTCCAGCTCTACCTGTTGCCACCTGGGTGCTTGGGCAATTCAGTCACCCTCTCTGTGCCTCCCAGGCAATGAGGAGTCAAGGGGTCAATGTACACAGAACAATTAAAACAGCGCCAGGTATTCTGGTAAACTCGTTGGGTGTAATATCCTTCTGTCCCCACTTAATTACAATGAACTCTGAATTCCTTGACTTTCCCTATAAGTATGTTACTTATACTATAATACTTTCCCCACTGCAATGAGAAATCTGTCAATCTTAAATCTGTCATTTCCTAACCCAGGCTATAAATGTGTCCTTATGTTGCATTTCTATGTTGGTTCTTGGCTCAGGAAGAAATGTCACTGGATCAACAGGTAACCTTATTAACAGTTTTTAGAAAAAAAGTGTTAACTAAAGCTATGGTATTGAGGTGGAAAAAGAACACCTGAAAAATGCTTACAAAGACTATCTTCTATAGAATTAATCTTTTAAAAATCTATGTTGTTGTAGACAGCTCTGCCTGATTTTAGGAATTGTATCTCTACTCCTTGTGGCTAAGGGTAAGGGACGACCTTTGGAATGCCAGTCGCAGGAGACAAAGCTTGTCTCTGGTAGCAAATGCTGCCTCAGTTCCTCTCCCTGCCCCCAGAGCTTGGTCAGAAGTCAGTGATGGGTAAAACCCCTCAGCGGGGGGCAACCTAAGCCAGACTCGATCACTTGGGAGGCCTTTATGGAAGGACTGGGGGGGGGGGGCTGCAACAAAGAGCAATGGACTCTCGCCCCCCGGCTTTGACATAGCCCGAGTCCCCATGACCTTTGGGAGAAGCGCTTCCTGGCTCTAATCCCCTTAAGCCTGAATACCTGATGGGGAGAGGCATAGCTCCTTGCCTTGCTAGAGCATATCCTGGGGGAAAATCTGGCATCACAAAGACTTGCTGATAAACCTGTGAAATCTGCTCTGCTAAGAGTGCTTTCATTCATATGTTTAAGGGTTCAAGCAGTAAACCCTAAACCTCTGTTCCTGACAGACTCCGACTCATAGTAAGCCCTCAGATTTCTTTGAAATGTTATCTACTGTTTGATCCTTGCCACCCTATATCCTGTGTACTAAAACCCAATAAAAGCCCTGGAGGAGGGAGCTTGAGGCCTTTTTATCCTCGGAGAAACTGGCCATTGCTGGCCTTTGTCTCCCCTGAGAAACTGGCCACTGCTCACTTCTCCATCCCAAGCAGATCACATCATGTCTCGGTCATATTTACGCACCTCATGTATGGCACTCGGGGGGACTTGAGAGAGAAGTCACCCCCACACTATGTAACTAAACTTATTTTCAAATCAAACAGAAATATGGCCAAAAATATCACATGTGATCAGATAATGTCTGAATATATAATTTCAAAAAATAAAATAAAAACAAAAACAAAACGCCTTTTACAAAACTCCTTTTCCTTCGCTTGTGTTTGGCATGGTACTTATGATAAGAACAAGAGGAGGCTCTGCTTAAATCAATCTTAACACCTGCACTATTTGATTAGTCACTCAACCAACCAACACTCACTGGCCATAAACACTGGGTAAGGTGCTGTGCAGAAACAAAGTTGAAAACACAGGGGTTCTCACTCCCCAAAGCCTTAGAACATGGAGAGAATGAGGTGTGATGAGTTGTAAGATACAAAGAAAAAATGAAGGTCGGGCACTCCCCCAGGCAGGACTGGATGCCCTTTGAAGTTACAGAGTTCCCTGTTCTCATTTACAGTGCCCTTGAGTTGTGCTTTTTCATGCTGACCAAGGAAGCGTGCTCACATAGAATGTGTCGTTTTTGTCTGGATTACATAAAGTTACATAAGGGCCATTCTATTTCATATTTATGGTTTTTAAAAAGCCTCCATGTATTACAACAGAGAGTATGAATATAGTGTCAACAAGACCACTATAGAAAGAATCTGCATATTTTGATTTTAAGAATCAAACAGGAAATTTCAGAAAACATGAGACCCCGAAGCAGGTCTTTGAGGACTCAGGACTCAATAGAGAAGAGTTCTGAGCCTGAAGGGCATGCAGGCAGCTGGCTGCCCTCTAGACTCAGGATGCTGAAGGTAAAAGGGGGCCTCTTTTCTGGGGCTCATCTCCATGCCTCACCTGCTTATTCTATTTTCCAGTTACCTTACAGAAAGTTCTGTGTCCCTGAACCCTGGAGAACTGTGGAGAGTGGGAGATTCTGTCAATCATAAATGCAGAGAACGTTGACAAAATGGCATTTATAAATATTTAGCTGGTTCCTATCAGTTCCCCTTTAAGCAGTACAGCTTGCTAATTCCATTTTAAGTTTACTTTACAAAATAAATATCACACATCACACTTTTTATGACTATATTCCAAATATGGTGAGATCAAAGGTTAAATCTGCCCCCAAAATGTCAGGAAAGGAAATGAGGACAATAAACTGCATTTATAGCAGTCTGTAGGGTATCAACACGGGTGATTAAATCCAAGGCCCAGAATTTTGAAAGATAAATAAAAATAAAAGGAGCCCTGGCTGGTGTGGGTCAATGGATTGGGTGCCAGCCTGTAAAACAAAGGGTTGCGGGTTCGAGTCCCAGTCATGGCACATGCCTGGGTTGTAGGCCAGGTCCCCAGTCGGGGGCATGCAAGAGGCAACCACACATTGATGTTTCTCTCCCTCTCTTTCTTCCTCCCTTCCTCTCTCTCTGCAAATAAATAAATAAATAAATAGGAGATGCCGTGAATACAAATGCCTCATCATTTTCTTAGCTGAACTATCTGATAACATAAGGATAGTTTTGTAAAATTTAAAAAAAGAAAGAAATGTAAAGAAAACCTAATGACTTATTAATGGATTCATAAGGTGAGTAAAGAAAATAGTTCATAAATGTACTGGGAATATAAGAAAAGGGAAACATTTTATAAAAATTAAAAGCCTTGGGGCTCTTAGATTTTCAGCTAACAGGCTTTGCTATTTGAAACATGCTTTATAAACATCAGCATGTTTATCCTCTGTTGAAAGTGCACTTTCTCCCTGGCTGTGCACGTATGTACCCATGTGTGTGTTCTGGACAGAGATGACCCTAAGGAGTTACTTACAGAAACCCTTTAAGTGGAACAGGAGAACCTGACATAGTTTCTGCTGAGCATCAAGCACAACAGTGGCACTAAATACTGAACTGTCACAGTAAATACAACGTCACAAATCTCATGTGGAGGTGAAGCAAGACCAGCTTGTCCAATACCATCAGATGACACAAGAATGTCCATACTCCCCAGTTTTATTAGTGCCTTTCCAGAATTTAACATCATTGAATAAAAAAGACAAATAAGGTAAAAGACATAAAAACTGAAATTACTATAAATTACAATGTATTTATAAATTATCATCATTCACTGACATGATCATCCATATGGAAAAAATAGTACAAGAAATAGAATAATAATGTTTATTAGTTGGCCCATTAGAAGCCCTGAATATTAAAATGGGAGTTTCAGAAAATATACTTTTTAGAAATTAAAAACCTATTCACAGAACTAAAAATATATAAAACACCCAGAAATTAACAAGAAATGTATAAGGCCTGTATATAAAAAACCATAGCATTTTACTGATATGTAGGGAAAACGCACACAAATGTGTTTCTAAATGCACACAATAATATTCTTGGGCATGAAGACTTAATGCTACAGTGAACAAGCACTGGCATCCACCTGATCAAAACTGGCATTTCGGAGAAACTGAGTAGCTCGGCAGGGTTGGAGGGAAGAGAGCAAGACACAAAGGTGGATTTCATGGCATCATGGCAACAATTCGCACAGTCTCTTCCTGAAACAGAGTAAATGCCCTGCACAGTGCCAGGCAGCTTCTAAATACATAACATGTGGACTGGCTAAACCCTGTGGTTATTCTCCATGACGTTACAATAGCCCTACAATAGCCCTGTGTATAGGCTAAGTATATCCGAGTATTAAATTACTTATACATTCTAATAGTTCTGCAAAAAAAGGTATTTATTGCCTGCACAATTTAAAAATTTACATTTTTAGCCCTGACTGGTGTAGCTCAGTGGATTGAGCATGGGCCTATGAAGCAAAGGGTCGCCGGTTCGATTCCCAGTCAGTGCACATGCCTGGGTTGCAGGCCAGGTCTCCGGTGGGGGACACATGAGAGGCAACCACACATTGATGTTTCTCTCCCACTCTTTCTCCTTCCTGTCTCCTCTCTCTAAAAGTAAATAAATATATTAAAAAAATAAAAATTTATATTTTATCTATGTCATATTTGAAAATGCTGTTATGTCAGTAAAAAAGTAAGTAAATACACGCATACATACACAGATACATACATACACACATACCTACATACATACATACTGAATAGTATCTACCTTCAGAAGGAGGCCAAATATCTGTTTTTAGGCCATGCTTAATCATAATCTGAACTTCCCTATGCACTGTTGAAAGTCAAAGGGAATAAAAACATCAATAATGGGAACAAAATGCTGATATATTTTTAAAAACAAAGAATAAAATAAGTGATGAGTTAAATATTAGAAAAACATTAGTGAATTCAGACACACCATTTCCCCTGTCATTGTTCTGAATAAGTATACTTGAACACCTTCAATTTAGGCTCAGTCAGAAATCTCAAGGACATACGTCTCAAAAGATAATATTCAAAATGATACCAGAATGTTGCATATGTGTATGAAGGGTGAACACAATAGAAAGAAATTCAGGCAGTCACTTTGGGATAGAAAAGAAGTAAGGACTTTTTAAAGTGGCATTTTCACTCTAGAAAATTCCACATCTCTTTACACTAGGAAATTCTTATTACTCTTTTTAACTGCTTTTTAAAATGAAAACATTCAAAGGCAAGAAAAATACAGAAAAGACACTATAATACCTGTGAACCTGCCATCCACATCTACAGAAAAAATGTCAACAATTGCTAAGAAACACCCTCTCTTCTCTTCACAGAGACGACTGACATCCAGCCTTCTCTACTTTTACCATATCTGAATGTTACTGTAAGCAAGTGTTGCTCTGAATGTGTTAATTGCACAAAAATGGCATCCTACCATATACCAAGTTTTCCTCAATTTGCTATATTTTACTCAATTTGATGCTTGGGATATCCATCTCTGTTAGAACATGCAGACCCAGTTCATTTTATTAATCTCTAGTAAGTATTGTCTCTGAATATAGCATAACACAATTATTCATTTTCCTACCCATGGACACTTATAAACTGCTTTTGATTGCTGACTATTATAAATCATGCTGAAATATGTATTCTGGACCCTGTCTCCTTGGGGATACTCACTGAAGTCTCTCCGTGCAGCATAAGCAAGTGGCATTTCTGCTTCAAAGATGTGCATAACTTTATCTTCCTACAGTAGTTATTTAATTTTCACTCTCAACAGCAGAGCACAAATTCTCATTCTTTTCTATGCAGTCTTGTTTCAGGTGTATCAGACTCTCAAAATATTACCAGTCTGATGGTTGTGCAATGGAAACAGCTCATAAAATTTGTGTTCATAGCAGCACAATTTACAAAAGCCAAGAGTTGGAAGCAACCTAGGTGCCCATCAGTAAATGAATGGATCCAAAAATTGTGGTACATATACACAATGGAATTCTATGCAGCAGGGAGAAAGAATGAGCTCCTACCCTTTGCAACAACATGGATGGAACTGGAAGGCATTATGCTGAGTGAAATAGGCCAGGTGTTGAAAGACAAATACCATATGATCTCACCTTTAACAGGAAGCTAAACAACAAAACAAACAAGCAAGCAGAAAAAAAAAAAACAAAGACACTGAAATAGAGAACAAGGGGACAGTGACCAGAGGGGAGAGGGAAGGAAAGTTAAGGGGAAAAAGGGGGAGGGATTTGGAGGAAAAAGTATAAAGGACACAGGGATGAGAACTAAGGGGGGTGGAAATGGGAGGGAGGTGAGGAGCAAGGGGTGGGAGAGGCTGGGATGGGAGAAATAGACAAAAAAACTGTACTTGAAAAATAACTAAATAAAATAAAAAATTCATATTATTTTGATTACTAGAGAGCTTGTGCATCAATTCCTGTTTTCACATCCTTTATACATATAATAGGAGATATACATGCTTCATGATTTGTAGAATAGAGAATTTTATTAGCTGTATTCATTGCAAATACCTTCTCTTGGTCTTGCATGTGTGTTCACTGTTTTAATAGTGTCTTTGTACAACTGGAAATTTAAATTTCAATGTTCTAAAATTATCATTCTTACCCTTTTTAGTTAGTGCTTTTTGAATCTAAAGTTCTCACAAAAACAGGAGCCATGGAGAAAAAGATTTAAAAATTAAAGCAGAAATGTTGGTGAGAATGTAAATTAGTGCAAACACTATGCAAAATAGTATGCAGTTTACTCAAAAAATAAAAAAATAGAACTACTATATGATCCAGCAATTCTACTTTTGAAAATATGTGTAAAGGAACCTAAGCGCTGTGTTGAAGAGAGAGCTACACTTCCGTGTTCACTGCAGTCTTAATGGCCAAGGCATACAAACGACATTAAGTGTCCATTGATGGATGAATAAATTAAAAAATGTGATGCACACACCACACACACCACCAAACACACAGTAAAACAGTATTCATCCATAAAAAAGAAGGAAATCCTGTCTTTTGTGACAATATGGATGGTCTTTGAAGGCATCATACTAAGTGAAGTTAAGTCAGACAGAGAAAAACAAATGCTGTACGATCTCTCTCATGTAGACCATCAAAAGCCAAATTTAGAGAAAATCATATCAGATTTGTGGTCACCAGGGGTGGAGGGTTGAGGAGGGGAGACTGAAAGAGGTACACACTCCCAGTTATGAGATAAGGAAGTACTGGGATGTGACTACAGTTAACACTGCTGTTTGGTCCATTTGAAAGTTGTCAAGAGAGTACATCCTAAAAGCTCTCACCCCAAGGAAAAACTTCATTTTTTCCTCCTCTTTTTTCTTCATATCTATATAAAATGATGGATGTTAATCAAGCTCACTGTGGTAATCACTTCATGACATTTGTAAGTCAAATCATGAGCCCGCACACCTTAAACATATAGGCACTATCTGTCAACGATATCTTAATGAAACTGGAAAACATTTGAAGCACAGAATGTTGTAACTTCTATATGGCAAAAGTTATCACAGATTAATGTTAAAGCTCGACACACTGGAGCACATGTTTATGAGCACAATATGATGAAAATGATATACCCTTATTAAAAACTAGTTTGATGCAAATATATTCACATGTTTAATATTCATGCATTCATTATTCATTTTTATGTTGTTAATTGTTTATTTTCTAGAACATAATTTCCATGATGATAGCGAATGTTAAATATTTTATTTATTTCTATTTAACAGTTCCAGGTACATAATAGCTTGTCTCTGAGCATGCACTGAATGAGGAATGAATTACTGCACTTTAAGGAGATACAACAGATGTGTGCAAAAATTTCTGTATAAAGTTGTTTATAAGAGCATCATTTATAATACTGAAATATTAAAAATTATCTAAATGCACAGCTTTAGAAAGCTGGTTAAATAAACTGTGTTCTTCATCTGACCTGTCTAGCATAGTAGCACTAGTCAAAAATGGTTGTTAAAAGCACGTGGAATGTAGTTCACTTGGCCAAGGAAATAAGTTTTCATCGTAACTAATTTTAACTTTGAATAACCATGTGTGGCTTGTGGCTAATGTATTGAACAGCACAGTTCTAAACTGTGCAACTACCCCAAAATTGATTGATTCATTTGAATTTTGCTGCTGATTTTATCATCTAAGAAGTTTGTGTGTGTGTATAAAAAGCAGGGAGACTATGAATATCCTGAACTGAATTCGAATTTAAAACTAAGTCCCACTGTGAAAAGATGTATTAAAATGGTATAGCCACATATCTTTACAACATACAAATGCTGGCAAAACTGATAGAAATGTGATATTCCTGAAATAAATTATACATGCTTGGAAAGCATCTAATTCTCCTATTTTAAAAAACATTTTTAAAATTAACTTCCCACATATTTAAATTTAAAATGATTTTTGTCTATGTACATAAAAAACTATGGTTAAATAAATAGCCATGACATACAAACAGGTTTATGAGGTGCATCTTGTCTATTTGAACTTGGGCAAGGAACCACCTTCTACCAACTTAAAAGCAGAGAATTTGCTTGGGGTGGTGGGTGCACGATGCAGTGTGCACATGATGTCTTATTCAACTGTGCACTTGAAACCTGCATGGTTCTGCAAACCAATGTCACCCTAATAAAGTCAATAAGTAAAAAATAAAGGTCTTAACAATTTGCCAAAAATGCACTCCTCTCCTCAAAATGCAAACAAACTGAATATCAAGTGCTGCTTAAATTTCCATAACCTTTAATAGAAAAGGTACTTGGAAGCAATCATTTCAATATGCAATAGGCATTCAACAAGTATTCATCAATTAATAAAAGGCTGTAACTGAGCACAGGGTGCATCTCCCTCCCCATACAACCAACTTTCAGAGAATGGATGTCCATAGGCTGCAGGATGATTCAACAAGGCCATCACATAAAAATGAGTTGGACATGACTTGAAATGTATTTTTTAAAATAGTTCAAGAGCAGAAAGACATATAGGGAATACAAGGCACACCCCCATGTACCTATAAAGAAGCATGGCTTGTAATCTGAGGATGCATTGATTACAAAAGCCCTCCATCACAGCATCTTGTAGAGGACCAGGTCGGAAAAAATAGATGGATGGTTTTTAGCCACAGACCCAGTTTCTTCACATTTTGGGGATAGTCACTAACCTCTTTGAATATCTAATAAAAACTATTAAAACTTCTGAATCTAAAAAAATATTTCCAAAATATACAAAGAACTTACATGACTCCACTCTAAGAATACAAGCAACCCAATTAAAAAGTGGGCGAAGCACTTGAACAGACATTTCTCCAAGGAGGACATACAGAAGATCCAGGGACACATGAAAAAATGCTCAATATCACTAGCTATCAGAGAGATGCAAATTAAAACCACAATGAGATACCACTTTACACCGGTCAGAATGGCTATCAGAAACAAAGCAACAAACAACAAGTGTTGGAGAGGTTGTGGAGAAGAGAGGACCCTAATCCATTATTGGTGGGATTGTAGACTGGTACAACCATTATGGAAAACTGTACGGAATTTTCTCAGAAAAATAAAAATCGACCTGCCTTTTGACCCAGCAATTCCACTGCTGGGATTATACCCTCAGAGCTTTGAAACACCAATCCAAAAAAACCTGTGCACCCCAATGTTCATAGCAGCACAATTTACAATAGCCAAGTGCTAGAAACAACTTAGGTGCCCATCAGTAAATGAATGGATCAAAAAAACTATGGTACATTTACACAATGGAATTCTATGCAGCAGAAAGAAAGAAGGCATTCCTGCCCTTTGCAACAGTATGGATGGAACTGGAAAGCATTATGCTAAGCGAAATAAGCCAGGCAGTGAAAGACAAATACCACATGATCTCACCTTTAACAGGAACCTAAACAACAAAATAATCAAACAAGCAAAATACAAGCAAAGACACTGAAATAGAGAACAGGTGGACAGTAACCAGAGGGGAGAGGGGAGGGAATTTCAGGGGAAAGGGGGAACAGTTGACGGGAACTAGTATAAAGGACACATGGACAAAAACTAAGGGGGGTGGAAATGGGAGGAAGGTGAGGAGGGCTGGGAGGTTGGCTGGGATGGGAGAAAACTGTACTTGAACAACAATTAAATAAACAAATAAATAAATAAATGAAAAAATACTTTTCTGAGAAGATTGCTGAGATCCCATGATGTCTGTTACAAACCTCTGCTTTAGACTTGAATGCTCAGTGAGCGTCTGATACCTGACAGAAGCCTTAAGTAGCTAAACAAGGATGGGTTTGAACCAAGTCCCTTTTCTGGGTCTTTCAAACACTGAGGACTCAAGTTGGTCAGGCTAAACAGCTGACATGCTTTTCAGCTTTAAGGGATCATTGTGAAGTCTCTGTGGGCTTTTTAGAGATTTGAACATACACTCTTTGGAAAGAACCACAGTATGGAAATGCACATGTGTTAACCAACCCTCACCCAGATCCTTATTTACAGCAAGTAATTCACTGCAATTATATTCAAATATGTACTTCCGTCCCTAAACAACAACTTCTTCATTAAGAACAGCACACTCTCTTCATTATAGTTAAATACAAAAGTATGTTCATGCTTCAGAATGTCGTTGGAACCCAGAGTTTCTCTCATGAAGGGCAAAAGTACTCAGGTTAATTAATTAATGTTTTTATACAAAAAGTGAGAAATCCATTTTTTATTTATCTTTAATTTGAAAAAAGTAAGATTAAACATATTTGAAATTTGACTAATCACTTTCTTTTCTATAGATTTGTCATAACTCATTTCAGCAGTTTCCTATTTCTTTGTTTATTGATTTAAGCCCAACCTTTTAAATCTGATTTCTTTTATCTTTACAGACACACAATGCTTGAATGACTTATTTTTACTTCCAAGCCCTCCCCATTTCTTAAATAGTTCATGCGTGGAGAGGTTTTCATAGTAACACTAGCAAACACTCATTATTTGTCACACTTTGTCATGTGTTGAGAAAGGAAAGGAGGGTCACTCTCACGCTTCTATGTCTGGGCCCCACTGTGAACCAGTCCACTGGGTTCGCTGGGCTCCCCAGATCTGGCCCGGAGTCACAGACTTCAGTCCAGCAGTGGTGTTCGCATGCCCCGGAGGGTCCGCCTGGCCAAGCCCTGGTCCACCCCTCACTTAATGACTGCTCTGCACTCTCTGGTTCTGACCTCCTGCTCACCATGCTCCCCTCAGCTCCCTGAAGGGATGAGCTGCTTGTCCGAAGGATCTTCACAGCGCTTCTTATAATGATGTACCCAAGGCCCATGAGACCTCAGTTTTATTTGAGGCTAGATGGAGGTGGGAGGTCAGATGAGCAACTAGCTACTGCTTCGTATTCTGACCATTTTTCCTTCCTTGCCCTTTCTTTTTCTTTTCTGGAAAGCCTAATAAGCCTTGTGATAATAATAAGACCTAGAACTTTCCTAACCCAGGTTGAGAACTCTCCACAGACGATGAGAGAACCCTATTGTATTTCAACTATAATCCATGATCTCCAAAACTCATTAGGAGGGAAATACTCTACGACTTATATGTTCTAGTGTCTATGTAGGATCAATAATTTTGTCAAAACTGATTGAAATGTACATTTACAATGGTGCATACATTGTGCGTATACTTACTTCAAAAATGTTCCCCTGAAATCTAAGAGGAGCACAGGTCACGGGGCTGCTCACCTTGTTAAAAGTGTCCTTTGGCACATGCTTCCCTGGCCTTCGAACTAGTCTCAAGCGTGGCCAGGAGTGGCTGGGTGGCTGGTTAATGGCCCGAGGCCTGACCAGCACAGCACTAGCCCTTTGCTTCAGGAGCAGAATGAAGGTGGATAGGCCTTAGAATTTCTTCCCATTAAAAAAGAAGAAGAAATAATCTATTTTAATTAAAGTACTTTTAAATAGTATATACTGGTTTTAAATCTTTAGTATAAGTGGGCTACTAAAAAGGAAAACTATATAATTTCCTTTCAAATTTTTAACTTCTGAGACCTCTAAAAATTAATAGAGGCCAGTCCATTATGGCCTTTTTATGGTTCAACATAAAAAATAATAAAATATTATAAAAGAGAACCTACATAGAAACACATATTTCTACCATCTGATTTAAATGACAAGAATCAAAAAGGAATTTTGGGGGACTGGAAAGACCTGAAATAGAACATTATAAAATGTGCTGCATTAAAAAAATATTTCTTAGGAAACTAAATTGTGTTATATTCCAAGACTTCCAAGCATGTGAGACACAGCACATCCAACTTCTGTTAAAACTCTTAAAAATAATATTTGGATAATTTTATTCCCTTTGAAAGAAAAATGCAAAGGTTTGCAACAAACAGAGACTCACACTCACTAGTCCTAGCACGTGCAAAGACGTTGGAAGAAAGTCTGTGAACCATCAAAACACTGCTTTTCACTGATGAAAGACTCCAAATCCAGACTTTCATTTCCAGAGGAATTTTTCAAAACAATGTAATTAAAATGTGGGTTAAGGAAGGAAGTTTGTTTTTCTCTGTCTTAACAAGTCAATTTATTTGAAGTGGTTAACACCAGCACTTCAGCTGGTTTCATGAGAAACAGCCTTCTGGAGTCTAACAGGACACTCTGTCCATGAGGGCAGTTATGACAAATGGATTGCTCCTTCCAACCAATAGCTCTACTAAAATAGATTAAAATAGCACTATTAAAATATTATAGGATTCTTAGTAAGCCACTGATAGTAACGTTTTAATTAAATGGTACAAATTTGTACTGACTTTATTACTTTAGCTAACATACTTTTCAGGTAATAAAATTAAATTCATACAGCAAACAAAAATAATATAACCATAACCATCATCGACAAACTAGGAAAAAGTAAAGATAATGGCATAATTTTAGACACAGTGTACTCAGGACTGGCTTTCAAATGTAACTGACCTCTGTAGGACTCTCCAGCTCTTTTCCCACCAGTTACACACCGGGCAGTCAAAGGTATATGCACAGTGGTTTACAATGGGAGTTTTCTGTCCCCCACATCTCTCGAAATAAGCTTCCTCCCAAAACATGCTTTTCCAGAGTTAACAAGAACACTACTTGTGTTCAAAGATCAGTGAGGGTAACTCTCAGGAATCACTGAACCTCTGGGAGATTGCAGGCACATGATAGACTTTCTTAAATATTTTAAATAGTAAAAGAACACGTGAATAAGTATGCTTGAAAGAAAATCATAGACATTATTATGTCCAAACACTTGAGTTCTGGGTCTTTAGGTGGAAGCCTGCTCCTATGGAGGAAGGGAGCCCAGTGAAGAATAAGAACACAGACTGATGAGATCCCATTTGTTCAGTCTTTCCTTTATGTCCCTGGCTCTAGGGGACATATCAGTAAAACTGTTGCTGCATGAAATATCTGAGATTTTCCTGCCAATGTTCTCCTCTAGGACTTTAACAGCGTCACGGCTTGTATTTAAATCTTTTATCCACCTTGAATTTATTTTGGTGTATGGTGTAAGTTGGTGCTCGAGTTTCATTTTTTTGCACATTGCTGTCCAGTTCTCCCAACACCATTTGTTGAAGAGGCTATATTTTTACTCCATTTTATGTTGCTGCCACCTTTGTCAAATATTAATTGCCCATAGAGACTTGGTTTATTTCTGGGCTCTCTGTTCTGTTCCAATGGTCCATGTGCCTGTTTTTATGCCAGTACCAGGCTGTTTTGATTACTGTGGCCCTGTAATACAATTTGGTATCAGGTATTGTGATCTCTCCTACTTTGCTCTTCTTTCTGAAAATTGTAGCAGCTATTCAGCTATATGATTCCATATAATTTTAAAATGTTTGTTCTATGTCTGTGAAATATGCCATTGGTACTTTAATAGGTATTGCATTGAATCTGTAAACAGTGACCAGAGGAGAGAGGGGAGAGAATTTCAGGGGAAAAGGGGAATGGTTTACAGAAACAAGCATAAAGGACATGTGGACAAAGAGTAGGGGGGTGGAAACGGGAGGGAGCTGGGGAGGGCTGGGAGGTTGGCTGGGATGGGAGTAAAAGACACAAAACTACACTTGAACAACAATTCATTAATTAATTAGTTAATTAATTAATTAAAATAAAAAATAATAAAAAAGAACACAGACTGAGATACTTCCTATCAATGAAACATGGCCAAGTCCTTTCAACTCCCTGAACCTCAGTTATCTAATATTCAGAATGAGATAATTATGTACAGCCATCAGGAGCATTAAAAGAACTGTGAATGTATACTATGGAGTCCCTGAATCCTAGCTGTCATGAAGGCAAAGTAGTTTTCCCTCCTTGCTTCCACCATTGCCAAACGGTATTCGTAGAGACCCTGACAGAGTGAAATACAGTGTCAGGAAGACTGATCTTTGAGAACAAGCCTTGCAGGTTTGACCATGATGATATCTTTAGATTAAAAATAAATAAGTAAAGACCTAACTCTACCTGTGATGGGTGAAGAAATAATTCTTAAAGCAGGCGACTCAAGATGACTTATAAAAGACGAACAGAAATTTTGACAATAGAGAAAAAAGAGAGGGACGGAGATGAGAGAGAACAGCATGGAGGACCTACCATCCAATTCCAGGAGCCCCAGGGAGTGTTCTTAAGCAGATATGTACGGCTGAGGTGTTGAGCGTCAGTGGAATGGTGGGTGATGATGGTGGCCTATGAAGATATGCTATCTCCTGTAAATGACAGGGGTCACCAAGGTGTGATGCAGGGGAATAGACTGAGCCTGGATGCAAGGAGACAAGACAGAGGGGTGCCAGTTACAGTGAGACAACACTCCTCCAGGATAGTTTAGGGTCAAAAATGGAGTGCATGACTGACGGGGATGGAGACATACCGTGGGGTTTTATCAATAAGCTTAGTTATTTCCTAGTCGATAGAAGATGTCTAGAGAAGAAAGGTTTGTTCCAAGTAGCTCATATTTATGCAAATTTCACTTCAGTGTCACAAAGGTGGGCTGGAACCACTGGCCACCTTTGGAACCAGGGTCAAAGCCTCATTTTTCGCAGCCATGCTCCTCCTGGTACCATGTTTCTTACAAAATAGTATTGCTGGGGAGAGATGTTTTTGGATCCAGTATACAGTTAGTGGTTAACTTTCTCATTAATAAGTGTAAGAATATTTTATAACAAAATTGGATATGTTATTTCTGAAATTTAAAAAAGTATTTCTTAGTCAATTTCATAGAAACAAAGAAGGTTTGGGTTACAGTTTTAATTATCAGCAAGTTCTTAGTTTTCATTCAAGAGAAAAGTTTGAGAGAGGATTCTAGTGAGAGTCATTCATTGCAGGTAGGGACTTTTAATTTGCATTCTCGCTTTTGAAACTCTGGGACATCGAGGTTGTACTTCAAGTGTTCTATTTCCAAAAAGTTTCTAGAGTCCCAGGAAAGCAAGCAGAAAGACACAGTATTAGCTAATTGTATGGCCACGTGGTGAGGTCATTCCAAGGCTCAAAGAGGAGATGTGTAAAGAAAAGAAAAATGAAGGTGCTCTGCATAGAGTTTGGTAAAGCAGAAGCTGACTGAAAGTTTGGGTCTGTTCAGCAAACTGTGGCTACTGGCTGGAGAGGGACCTGTCTGTGCATGTCATAAGCTATACATGTGCTCCCCAGCCTCCTTGCACAATGCGAAATTTGAAAGCACGACAACCAATCTACTTTGTAGGGCCCTAAAAATGAGACATGAGTGTCACTTAAAAATCAGACTATCGAAATTTGGTGAAAAGAGCCATAATCACATGGAAAAACTCTTCAGATTTCAGAGTTGATGAAGTAAAGATCCAGCAGCAAGTGAGAATTTGCTTATGAAAAATCCTGTCATTAGAAAGCAAAAAGGGTCAAGTGCATGGTGATGGAATGAGACTAGACCAGAGGTGAGCACACAGTGGAGTATACAGATGTCATATCATAAATCTGTACACCTCAGATTTATATACTGTTCTTAACAAGTGTTACCTCAATAAATAATAAAAAATAAAAAGAGAAAGCAAGAAAATTCCAGAAACTTACGGACATGAGAGGCCTGGGTATGGTAAATTGTACTGTTATTCTCAAGATATTAACTGCACCATCCTGTGGAAAAATTCCTTTCCATGTTGTTCTACTCTCTTCAAATGTGGTCATTGTGACCTGTGATGTTCCTTGTCAGCTCACATAAAGTTTGGCCAAAGATTTATCAGGAGAAGTGACACGAGCCACACCTGAGCAAAAGCTCCAAGAGTCCGTGTGCGACTCTGCCATGTTTCACTGCCACTTGCTGTGACCCAGCAATGCTCCAGATGGGTGTGCTCCCTCAGCCTGGGATCTGGAGGACGGAGGATGCACAAAGACCTGCAGCCAACTCCTCACAATGGAAACATGCCGTGAGCAAGAAATATGACTCTGCCGGAAGTCACCTAAATGGCAGGCTCATCTGTTATGGCAGCAAAGCCTCGCCTCACTAGCAGATATTGGCCCTGTCCAAAATGTCCGCAGAGACATCCGGTTCGTGATGAATGGTCCTTGATTGGTGCCAAAAATGTCCTTGGATCCAGATAGTCCCTAACATTTATTTATGCTTCTGATGCATAACACTAATATATAAAAATACTATTATAATTTATTGGTTCAATCATTGTGCTATGACTGTACTGCCAAAAATTTTTTTAAAAAATGCTTCTTGCCTGGGGAGCCTAGCTAGTTATAGCACATGGAGTTAGGCAGATGGATGGGCATGAAACCAATGTCTTCATGGACATTTTAGATGGGGCCGAATGTCCAGGACCCTACAGCACGGACCAAATGTCTCCACGGATGTTTTGGACAAAACCAAATGTCCTGCAGGAACTTGCCTATCCTAATTAATATACCAGGTTCAAAGTGTCTCTTGTCCATTGTAGAAATTATAAGATAATTCCAATAGGACAGAGCCCATCACTGTTATGTAACACTGTTGGCTTTGTCAATGCCTTTCTAACTTTTTTTCAGCATCGTTATCCTTGCCTCCCAAATCACCACTTGCACCCGGGCGCTGCTGTCTGCAGAGGCAGTGAGAGGCACCCAAGCCCAGGCTTTCAGTGCACGTGAATGTGATCTGCTACCACCTCTCCTCCCCGGCAAGGAACAAAGGTGGGCAGGTAAACATCGTGGCTGCCTATTTATTTTTAATTTCACTAAGTTCATTTATATGCAAAACAAAGAGGGGGTAAGGTTTGAAGTAAGTTTCCAAGCCTATTCTTTAGGGCCTGATGTCTGAGCACACAGGCTTGACGTGACTGTTCTTTCAATATATTCCAATGATTAAAGTGCTTAAGCCTGAAGAAAGATTTCCGATCCACTGCTATTAAGAAGTATTAAAGTTACTGGCATAAGCTAAGCCTCTAATAGCTTGTTCTTGAAGGGACAAAATAATTAGGAGCCACTGATGCAAGGCTGAAGTAGGAGCAGTTTATGCTGACAGACGCCCAGCCCCGCCGGCACACGGATTCCTGCGGTAGATATTCCGCCTGCTGAGCAAAACCAAGCCCACGGCGAATCTTCTTTCTGCCACCACTCTTACTATGCAGGGTTTTATTTCCTCACCCAATTTTTAATTATTGGCATCTATAGGTTTATAAGATATTATATACATACATTTCATGAAGTACATCTGTTATGATTACTTTAAGTAGATAATAAAAATCAATTTATGAAGAAATCAACTTAGAAAAACTTCAATTGCTAATATTGAACTTTCTCAGCAAAACTGTCTTCCTAATTTAGAAATACTACTTTGATACAGGCCAGAGGAGATATGTTTGTTTAATTTGGCCCTAGAAAAAATAAACATGCCCTGGCTGGTGTAGCTCAGTGGATTGAGCGCGGGCCTGCGAACTAGGAGATCACAGTTTGATTCCCAGTCAGGGCACATGCCTGGGTTGCAGGCCAGTTCCCAGCGGGGGACACACAAGAGGCAACCACGCATTGATATTTCTCTCCCTCTCTCCTTCCCTTCCCCTCTAAAGATAAATTAATAAAATTTAATAAAAATAAAAATAAAAAATGCTGCCAATAAATACCTTTAAAAACTAAAAAACGGTTTCACAAATGCTGCTGCTTGTTGCCAGGTTCATCCACAGGATGGGCACGCTTCAATCAAACCAGCGCGCGGACCTCAGAGGGAGAAGCCAAGAGAACCTCCCTGCCATGGGATTTATGATGATGGAGCAACTTGGTGGGGCCACTCCTGTAACAAAGAGCATGCATTTCAGAGCATAAGGGAAGAGGAGAACCTTGTCCATGAGCTTCCCCAGTGACAGCAGTGAGTGGGTGGGTGAAAGCCTTGCAGTTAGAACCACTGCCTCCAGGAGTCAGTGAGATGTGGGAAGGGCAGGGGAGAAGAGAATCCATTTTCAAAAACTAAAGCAACTTCAAGCACAAAGCAGGTCAGCACCAGCTGACATACCTGCTCAGTGCAAGATGCTGTGTCAGCTGTAAGGTAAGGATAGCTTAAGAAAGATCAAGCTGGTCAGGATGGGGGACACCAGGTGTGTCCCTGATAATAAGAGAAACAAGAAGGCAAGCATGATTGGAAGCTGTCTAGTGAGAAGCTTGTTAGAAGCTCCTCGGAGGCACCCCTTCCTGCTTATGCTGCAGAACCACGGGCACCTTGCAGACTCTGGTTCTCCCCAGGCACATACTCCTGCCAACTCGTGCCCTCACCCAGGAGAGATACAGATGCAAGACCCAAACCAGGATCTGCTCCAGGAAACCTGGAACCTCCTAGACTGCGTTAGCACCTCCATGGATGCCCCCACCAGCCTCCATGCAGTTTCAGTAGCACAGAAATCACACTCCCATAATTATCTGAGTGTCCTTCTTGTTCACTAGATTTGAGTTCATTGAAGACATAGTTCCTGACTGACTCTCTTTTAAAGGGACATTGGATGAGAGAATGAACACAATAAGGAAGCCAGGGGCCTCACTTCCAGGTATGACACAGCATCCCTTCCCTTGAGGAGACATCCTACCACAGTGCAGCTTGTCCATGAGTAGCAGCAGTGTGAGGTTTTAGCATGTGAGAGTGTGCAAAAATAGCACATGCTGAAAGCAGAGCCCAATCTCATTAGCCCTAGGAGTGTAAGGTTCAGTAGGTAATAGACACTGAGCAAATAAAAAGGAAAATATGTACTTGAAATTATGTAATGTCTTTTAAAGCAAATGCATAAAGAGCTTGAGAAAAGAAATAATGGGGGCCTACTTGGGTTGCAGAGGAGGCAGGTTTCTCTAAGGAGGTGACAATTTGAGCTGGGACCCGAGGAACAATAAAGACCCACAGATGCTCAGGTGGACAAGGCATGGTGCCTTCTGTGAACTAAAGGAGCGGGTGGCTGAAGGACAGGCATGTGGGAGAACACCAAGAAAACTCAGAGCTTTGCAAAGGAATTTTGCATTCAGCCTACAAGTACATATTCTAAGTGCAATGCATGCATGATGCAGGCTGGTTTCACAAGATCACTCCTACCTGGAGAAGGAACTGAGGGAAGGAAGCAAGTATAGAGCGTCTAAATATATTCTAAAATGACCCGGACTTGGAGTCTAATCATATGGGGATGAGGGAAGAAGCAGCGTTGCTGTGGGCACAGGACAGGAGTCAGCGTGCCTGGACTGGAATCCAGGTTCCGCCACCTACACGCTGTCAGGCTGTGGGCAAGTCACTTCCTGTCTCCAAGGTTCAGCTTTCACACCAGGAAAAAGGAGGGAGGAATATTATTACCAAGATTAAGTAAAAAAGAAACATGTTAAACACAGTAAACCCCAAATAAATATGCTGATGTCAATCATCCTATTAATGTCATTGTGTCTGTTCATGCATTACCATTCCTTCCAGGCCTACTCAGGGCGTGGCCCTATGAAAAGAAAGATCTATAAGAAAATATTAGGTGAACTGCATTTCTGCTCTGTCTTTTGTTGGGAATATCACAGGGATCAATCAGTACAGGGAACCGAGCTTACTTAGTGTACATAAGGCATTTGACACCTACTAATTGGGGGGGGATAGATGTTTTATGGCACTATTGTAGAGGAAAGATAATAGTGAGAGGAAGACGCTTCTCTTTAATGGACAGCTTCCTAAAACAGAAATAGTGCATTTCTGCCAATGGTTCTGCAAACTGGTAATTTGGAAGTGGAAATGTCCTCAAGCTTTTGCAATGATCCCCTCTGAAAAGACCAAGGGCACAGGCCTCAGGTGAGACAGCTGTGGTGGCAGTCTCCAAGCTACTGTGCCCAACTGCGCAGATGTAGGGTTTCTGTGAAGCGCAACTGCATGGAACAGTGAACATGCGAGAGGCTGCTTATCAGTTGGGGCAGACCCCGTGGGCTGTGCACCGAAGGATTATGATGCTGTGCCATCATCGACTTGAACTTCAGGGAGGAGCAGCCACCCTTCTAAAGGATAAACCAACCTCTTCAAGCAAAGAACTCTGGATAATTTAAAGTAAACATAGCAGAAAGCACCACTTCTCTAAGCTCCGATTTCTGTGACTGCTGGGGTTGGGTAGGATGATCTGGATACATCCCCAGAACTTCTGTGGGCCTCTGGAATGGAATGAGCGCTTACCTGTCTGCTTCACAGGCCTGCACACCCTCCCACAACCAGCTCTTTCATTGCCAGGGAGGCAAAACTTGCCCTGATTTTTAAGTAGCCAGCATACCAATTCACCAGTAGGGAACAGGCTCTCTCATAAGCTACTTTTCTTTTCCATGTAGAGATGAGACAGGCAGAAAGGCATCACACTAGTGGACACCAACCTGTGATGACACTAGTGGACATGACAGAGAAACACTCCACAGTGGGACATGGAAGGACACCTGAGGTGAGGCATGCATCTGCAGTGGCCAGCTGCTTAGATGGCCCCCAACTTCCCCTCCTTCTAGTGCTCACACCCATGTGTTGTCCTCTCCCCTTGTGTATGGACAGAATCCAGTGACCTGCTTCAGGGACAAGAATGTGCCAAAGTGATAGGTCTGATGAAATTACAAAGACTTATGACTTTTCTTGCTCTTAATACTTTCCTGTCTGCCCCTTGCTTGCCCTACACAAGCGGGGACCACGTAGCAAGAAACCAAATGAAGCCACCAGCCAATAGCTCATTGGGAACTAAGAAGGTCAGACCAACAGTCCATTAGGAACTGAGTCCTGCCAACAACCAGGTGGGGGAGTTTGGGTTCATCCCCAGAGGCGCCTTAGGGTCCCTTTGTTCCAGCAAACACCTCAGCCACAGCCTTGAAGCACACCCAGAGTCACGGGGCCCAGCTAAACTGTGCCTGGATCCTTAGCCCACACAAACTATGACACAGAGAATAAATGTTGTTTGGAGCCACTGAGTGGGGGAGGGGAGATTGGCCATACAGCTCTAGTTAACTACCACACACACAGTATAGTTAGCCAGAGATGGAAGAACTGAAAAGCAAAGTTAGGTGAGCAGGGGTAAGGCACCTCAGAGACTTGCAGACAAAGGAAGCCCACCACCCCCTGTCCCGACCCCAGACTGGAGGAGAGGGATGCAGATGATGTTAGCAGAGCCTAGAGGTTGCTGGACACAACCACACTGGGCCATCCATCAGGAGCTCGCACCGCAGAGGAGAAGCAACTTTGAGGTTAAAATGAAAAGAAGACTCTGCATTCCCATGTTTCCAGAACTCCTGCCAGTGCTGGGGTGGGGAGGGCAGTACCCTGCTGGAAGCCAGCAGACCCCAGAGCCTGGGGCACCTCCAGTGAGTCAGTGCCTGTGACACAGAAAAAGAGAAGTGCAAGGGACGGAGTTGGGGGCAAAGAGGCTGTGGCCAGCCCCACGAGCACGCCCATCAGAAACTCAGGGGTTTTCTTGTGTTTCCTCTGGGGTGTCTGCCTTAGGCCGGGACATCCAAGTTTAACCTGGTTTTCAATGATGTTTCATTTCTGCACAGTTCCCCATTCTCATGTCTCCATGTGGAGGGAATTGGAAATGCTCTCCATCTCTCTTCCCTTGTCTTACGTGTCACTCTTTACAGAAGATGATCTGGTGGGTGAGACTGAAGAAGGGACTTGCCTATGTGGTAGGCTGGACACTGCCCTTCCCCAAGACATCCACATCCTAATCCTTGTGTGGGCCTCAGAGATGGCCCAAAGATGTTCATGTGCCAGTCCTCAGAACTGAAACATGTCACCTTCCGTGGCTAAAGAGATTTTGCAGATGTGATTAAGTTGCAGATCTTGAGATGGGGATCATCCTGAATTGTCTGGGTGGGCTGAATTAAACAGGGGCTTTATAAGAGGGGGGCAGGGGATCAGAGAGAAAACAGGAGCTGTGATGGTGAAAGCGAGAGGTTGGAACGAGGCAGGAATTGGGCGACTTCTGGAAGCTGGAAGAGACAAGGAAAGGAGTTCTTCTCTAGAACCTGCTGGGGAACTGCTGTGCCAACACCTCATCAACTTCACCCCAATGAGTGAAACTCAATGAGTGAAACTCATTTCATACTTTCGGGCTCCAACACAATAAAAAATTAATTTGTGCTGTTGTACGCCATCAAATGTGTGTTAATTTTTTTATAGCAGCCACAAGAAACCAACACTGCACCCTCACCTCCGCAGGTCTGTGCTGGCTCTGTGAGATCTTCCTTCCATGGGAGCATGGATTCTGATGGGCCAGCTCTTTGTTACAGGGAAGGGGCAAAACATGGCTGGGGCATGTAAAAGGACGAGGTGAAGTTCCAGCAAGTTCACTTCCTCTCAGGTCCAATGGAGACATTTTTATCTCTGTCTCTCTGAGTCCTGGGTGTACCTCTGAGCTGAGTTTGGAAAAAGGGGAATCTCACATGATATGTGCTCCTGAAACTTTCATCCGTTTCACGTGTGAGGGGAACTGGTAACTGTGTGTGGGTATAAACATTATGTATTTCTTCTACTGGTTCTTTTTATGGAGAACACTGGTGGGAACACCTGCTAAAAAAGAAAGCTGTCATAGCCATGCTAATTTCAATAAAGCAGACTTCAGAGCAGGAAAGATTGCCAAGGATAAAGAGTGATATTACATAATGAAACAGGATCAGTTCTGCAAGAATACATAATAATCATCAATGTGTGTGCACCTAACAACCATGAATCAAAACACATGAGACAAAAGCTGACAGACTGAAAGAACACGCAAATTCATTACTATAGCTGATGACTTCATACCCCTCTTTCAGTAATTGATAGATCGAGCAGGCAGAAAGTCAGTCAGGGCAGAAAGGACCTGAACAGCATGATCAATCAACTTGACCTGGCTGACATTTATAAAACATTGCCTTTCACAACAGAAAAGTATAGATTCTCCTAAAAAATACAAGGAAAAGTCACTGCAATGAACCCCATCATGAGTCATAAAAACCAATCTTAACAAATTTGCAAGTATAGAAATCATGCAAAGTATGTTTTCAGGCCACAAAAGGGTTAAACTAGAAACTAGTAGCAGGAAAGTAGTTGAAAGATTCCCCCAAATATTTCCAAATTAAACAATATACTGCGAGACAATCCATTGGTAAAGAAGTCTGGAGGGAAATTTTAAAGTATTTAGGGCAAAATGAAAATAAAAATTTCACCTATCAAAATTTGTGAGATGGAGCAAAAGTGGTACTCAGAGGGAAACTGACAACTCTAATTTCACATTATAAAAAATAAAGATCTAATATCAATAACCTAAGCTTTCAATTCAGGAAAGTAGAGAGAGAAGAGTGAGTTAAACATAAAGCAAGCAGAAGGAAGGCAATAATGAAATTAGAGCAGGGATTAATGAAATTAAAATCAAGACAATAAAATCTGGTTCTTTGAAAAGATCAATAAAATTGATAAACCTCCCTCTGGGATAACCAACAATCTTAGAGTAGCTGCAGGGATGTATAACATTTTTGTTTTACAGGGTTCAGTATCCTAGAATTTAAAAGGTTTACGCTCCTTTGGCTTTCCAGCTTGATTGCTGGATCAGGGTGGGAAGCAGCAGAGTGTAACGAATAAACTGCTGAATGCCAGGCAGTCACCAAGCCTACAGACCTGTCCACTGACACTGGGGGAGGAGCTCAGGACAGTTTGGTGGTGGGATCCAGGAAGCGGTCCGCACAATCAGGGGCCTGTGTGGCATCAGTCTGATTCTTGCACATCGGTCAGTTTCTCACATACCAGTCCTTTGCTTTATCTAGTCACGCTCATCTTACATACAAGTTTTCTGATTTTCCAAGGTTGTTCAGGGTATACTGATTGTAGTTCTTGAGGTTTTATTTGCTTCTTTTTCATTAGAAAACAAATACAGAAGTCAAGAAGAAAGATGGCCACAAGTGCTTTTTGCCTGGGTCCAAGAAAAGATGTGTGTTGATGTCTTCGAATTTGGGCCTGTACTATCAACACTCCCCTGAGTGGATTTTCTCAGCACGGCTTCACGGCCACACCACCACCAGGAGCCCCCTTTGACTGCACCTGTCAGGCAGCCACAACCTCTTCCCTTCCCATTATTTTATAGAACTGTTCATACAGGGATGCCCTGTACTTTGTCTACATAAACATGCATGGAGAGAGCTGGAAGAGGCCTCAGGATCATTTTCTCCAAACCTCTCAGTTTACAGACTAGGGCATCTGCATGGGGTGAGGGTGACAATGAAGGGCTGGAGTCACGGGTCCATCCCCAGATTCCCAGGTGCATGCTCTCTCCTGTGTCCTCTCACTGTCACTGTCAAGAAAGATGAGTAAGATCACATATTTCTGCTCCACACACATAATCGATCACCAAAAATGTCAATGGTTCCACTTAGGCTTAGAAAAGACCCACTCTTTCTGCAAACTTTCACTGTCTTTCCTTTAAATTATAATCCAACATATCTAGCAAAGGGCCCAGTGTCAAAAACTTCCTTCCTTCTCCATCTCCCATTGAAGGCAAGAAAATCATACAAGATTCTGCTTTCATAATGTGACTTCTGGGAAAGCTGAGCATTCTATTTAATGCTTTACAACAGCAGGGCTGGGGGAGGCTGCCTAAAGAATTCCACAGTGGTTAGGGGGCGTTTGGGGTCTGAAGTCAGACTGGACGGGCAGGATACCTGCACCTGCCTTTTGCAAGCTGGGCCCCTTTGAGCCACCTGCCGCCACCCCCCACATCATGTCCCCGCTGCAGTAGGACGGCTGTGGGACGATGAACTGAGTCGAGATGTGTGAAGAGCTTGGAAAAGCCAATGTTAGCTAACCCGAAGCCAATTGATTGGTACATGTTCATCTATTAGTTATTTTCAACCCATTTTCTGAAAATGTATTTCTTAAGATATATAACAATAGAGGTGTCTCTGTTCATATCATCTTTTTTTGTTTCACATGGACACATACTTCATCTTGCTGGGCAGAACTGATAATTCTGTTTTAGTCTAAATGAACTACATACAACTCTTGACAAACTAAAATGCTTAAAATTCAGTTCCATGAAAAATTCTATTCCTGCTTCTGCCTCCTTATGCTGTAGAACTCACCTTTTGACTTTCACCTATTCAAACTTAATTTTCAGTGACTTATCACATGTTTTAATTGGACAACATCACTTTCGGCTCTTTATCCTGCTTCCATCAGATTGAGTATTTCATGAAAATTGTTGTAGGGCTGCTCTCGGCATCAGCAAACAAGCCTTTGTTTAAAATGTAGGACAGGCAGAGGTAGGGAGGAGTCTGGGAGGTTTATGTGAAGACGTCCTTTCACCTTGACATTCCTCACTGGGCACACTGCATCTGCCTGCTCGGTCTGAGATGGACCCTGCAGGTGACATTGCTGTCTCAGGCCACATTGCTCTAGCTTGTCCTCGAGTCCTCATGCAGGATCTCATCAAGTGCCTTGCTCAAATACAGACACCTGCTGTCTGCAATACCCCCTAGTCTAACAGCCCACTGTGTCTACCAAGATCACCTTTAATGGGAAAGGGTTTTGTGTTTTCCTGAATATATTTTCATTTTACAAGTCTTGCATTTCACACCATCTGCTAATCTGGGTACTTCTCATGCTGCCAGTGAGCTTACATTTTATTTTTAGATGCCAGCTTTGGGCAAACCATGAAAACTCTGCAGGCTAAATTTTTAGACATTCTACACAAGGTATCGCAACGGTCCTTTTAGACCCCATGAGCGTGAACTGTGTCAGAAGCTGAATTAATGAGAATCACTTGGTGGTTATTTCATGAAAAGAGAAACAAGACATCTGCAAATGGAAAAGGATCAAATAACAAATGTTTATGTAACTGAAGCAGGCACACTGGTCAGGAGGGTTGACTATAAACAGGCAATCGTATGTGAAACACCATATTGGGGGACATTTTTCAGTGAAGACAGCAAACCCTGACAACTGAAAAGCAGATTGCTGAGAAGACCCCAAAGGAGAGGATGAAAATCCTTAAGTTCCTTTTCTTCTAAGAAGATTCTAATCTTCCCTTGATCCTTCTCTCAATCTGGACTAAATGAAAGCGTGAGAAGCAGAGGTAGGAGGGCAGCAGGAGAGTCACAAATGGACAGTCTTTTAGTAAAATGTACGGTCTTACTTCACCCCCCCAGCTGTCTGTCTTTTTAAAGCAAACCCAACCAGGACACGTGGCTGGAGAAGTGCTGACCAGCCAACCCTGGGATGTGTCCACCCTGCTTCATGGAGACTCGGGGGGGGGGTTTAGCAGCACCCCGCAAGCTGAAAGATGAATGGTGTGCGTGCCCAAGTGTCCCAGTGACAGAGTGTCAGAAAATCTAACTGGTACATGAAATTCCAAGCTCCTGCTTAAAATCCAGAAGAGGGAGTTCAGACAACACCCAGGGAACCACAGAAATCAGAGTCGGGAAAAGGATAAAAATCCTAAATCGCGCAGCGAGAGTGGGAGGTATTGAGACCAGCTCAACAGAATTAACCTCACATTGACTAGGAAGGCGACATGAGTGAGGCATCTTCTGAGGCTCACAGAACAAGCGTGACGGGGATACCAGTGTGATGGAGATGTGTTTCTAAGAGAAAGGGTTTCTTTGGCAGGTGCAAATGATAAGTTTCTGAATAATAACAAGCTAAGTTTAGTTAACAGAACTTTAACATCGGACATTTAAGGATTTTGTGGACTGGTAGGTTATTACGGTTAGGGTGAACATCAGATTTCTAGTTTTTATTCTAGAACTGGCCCAAAGGCAAGGTCTGGCAATGGCCTGATTTTGTAAATAAAGGTTTATTGGGATTCAGCCCCCATCCCTTTGCTACCGTGTTGTTCAGAGGAGTTGGCGCCCTACTGTGACCATATGGCCTCAAAATCTGAAACCATTTACTCTGTGGTCCTTCCCAGAAAAAGACTGGGAATCCCTGCTCTAGATCAGACACAAGCCTTTCTTTGGAGCTCATGGTTTTACTCATAGGCCCGACTGGTGATCTCATAGTGACTGGAGAGATGTGGTATCGCTTTAAAGCAAACACTCCCCTCTATGTTCTAAACATAGGATCTGGTAGTAGGGATGGATGGCTTGACTGTGGTAAACTATCTAGTGGGGAGTTCTACTATAGGACAAACAATCACCACACTTTCTAAATTGTTACCAATCCCCATGTCTGGGTCTCAGGACCACTTCCAGTTCTCCTAGAAGGTGCTAAGGTGCCCGAGGGGTTTTTGTTTTTGGTCATTGTTGTCATTGTTTGAAATGATTATCATTTTGGTAGTCCTTAGAAAAGTACTGGAATGTAATAGTTATTCAAAAGATATCTTCTGTATAAATGAATGAATTTGCAAGTGATATTAACTTAATGTTATCTAAATTTACAAAAAGATGAAAATCACAAGCTGATTTGTAAAACTAATACAATTTAATTGATGTTGTTATTATTTCAAAAATTAGTTTTGAAAATTACTTTTTATACTTACCTCCTATACTACATAATGATTTCCTACAGTTTTGGACACTTCACTGTTGATCTAATTGATACAGTGTTACTACGCTGGTTCCCTAAAGGTTCATATGATTCATCCACTTGCTGTTATAAAAAATCACCATGGGCTATTTTGCTGGATGTAGAGTGACTCAGGAATAAGCTCTCTCCTAACTTTAACAGTTGGTTATGTGTGTTACTGAAAAATAGCAAAAAATGATGTGGAGAGATATCACACCCAGAAAGCCACAAGCTAATGAATGACTGCCATTTATTGAACAGTTAATTCCCAACACTTAGCTGGGAATTACACCTGCCCAATCCCCAATCTAATCCTGTCACTGGTCCTCCGACAGGTAAGTAAACAGATGGTCAGAGAACCTAATTCACTTGCTAAAATTCTTACAGCCAATTCATGCACAACTGGGATTTGAGCTCATGACTTTCTGATACCACAATGAAAACTCTTTTCATTACACATCAGTCTATCTTTCAACATGTCCTTTAGTTCTGGGGAATTCGGCAAAAAATGTTTTACAAAGATATATAACTCCTACTTTTACTCATACAGCATGCCAGTAGGCTTTCTTAGTTCTAGGGCTTGGGCTTCACAAGATTAGATAAGTACACGGAGACATTCTATGCAACCAGTAAGCATCCTCAGGCCCACCTTAAACCTAAGAGCAAAGACCAAGGCCCTTCCACAGGAGCGTCCTGGTGGGACAGAGTCAGGAAGGACAGCCAGGGCCCTGGAGGGGAGAAGAACATGATGACTCTGCCCCCAGAACCCAAACACAAGCTCCTGGGACAGGAGCCAGTTAGATTTTTATCTCATTTTTCTATTCATGACAAGTAGCCCCCGATCCTTGAATTCCCCTCTATATATTCCGAAGAACTTCCTAGTTCTTCAATCATCTTAGTGTTCTCCCTCTCATTCTTCTACAATACCATACATTTGCAGAGCTCAGAAGTGAATTTAAAATCTGTGAGGATCTGATGTATCTTGAAAATAAGAAAGGCCCCGCAAGCAGGAAAAAAACGGAGAAGAACAAAACAAAATACCTTTTATCCCAAGCCGGACCACCAGAAACAAGAAACAAAAAGAAAATAAGAGAATAACATAAAGGTTTACAGACATTGGGACTGCTGCCGCCCTTCTGAATTCCTATTAAAGGACACCACGACCTGACCTACTTTACGATCAGCCGTCAAGCTCAGAGGTGGTGCGACGGGAAAGAATCATCCATTACATGTGATGAAAGAATCCCACGTGTGGGGAAATCGAAGGCACCTGGGTGCGTACAATGTCCCCACATTTACCCGTGTACTTGTGTGCCTATTCACTCAGTCCCTCATGGGTTCATTCATGCACACATCCATTTAACATCATGTACCCTCAGAGCTGGGACAAATACAAATATTAAAAAGCTCTAGACCCTGTCACAGACTCAAAGGCCCAAAGAATGCATGACAAGAGGACATACAGACAAATAAGCGTGCTGACATCTGATGTGATAATTTCTGTAGAAATTAATAATAACAACAAGGAGCAGGTACTCTGGGAGCACAGGGAGTGAGGAGGGGGTTACTACCACCTGAGCCCTCCTCTCCAGATCAGTGATTCCCCGCTGGTGCCTGTGGACCAGGGATACAACCCCTTCACCATCTAAGCTCTGCTTCTGGTCTAGTCAGGTCTGTCTCCTGGCAGAACAAATTAAAACAGGAAAGGAGAGTAGGAATGCTCCAGAATCGAACATTGGACTTTGTAGTGTAAGTCCTTCCAACAACACTGAGACTCAGACCTACCTGCGAAACTATGACAAAACCAGACAGATCAACTGCCAAGGACTGAACTGTTCAAGCCTTAACCCCCGAGTGACTCTGTGGCTGTATTTGGAGTAACAGAGTAATGAACGTTAAATGAGGTCACCAAGGTGGAAGTCTGATCTGACAGGGATATTGTCCTTATCAGAAGAGACACCACAGTGTGCTCCTGTGCACTCGCTGTCCCCCACCCACCATGTGAGGGCCTGTGAGAAGGCCGCTATATCCAACCCAGCACGAGGCCTCTCACCTGCACCTGGCCGTGGTGGCACCCTAGTCTCAGACTTCCAGTCTCCAAAACTGCAAGAAAGTCCATTTCTGTCGTTTAAGGCACCCTCTCCATGGAATTTTGTTATGCTGACCTGAGCTTCTAATACACCACCCCACGCAGTAAAACTGTTCCATTTCTTTATCTGTTCTTTCCTTCTTCCCCTTCCCATTCTTGGTCAATATCTCGGCCTAGAGTCTGAAGCTCAGACATGGCATAGAAGGTGACATTTTAAGAAACCAGAGAAATGATTAAAGAGTATTTCCAGACTGATATGTAAAGGTAACATTTCTTCTCATTTACCTAGAAACTATCCAGAACACAAAAGAGACTGATACAAAATATCCACCTGTAATTTATATTTTCAACAAAATTAGAAGATCAACAGAACCTCCAGACTCCAAAGGTGGGTACGGGTGCTACCAAACACAAGCAGGGCGCGATGGCAGGAAGTGTAGAAAAGACGCAGCTGAGGAGGGAGGAGGCTGCCGATGTTACAAAGGAAGCGGAGAGGCATCTCTCCAAGCCGAGGGTCCCCCAAGAGTTGTGGAGGCTAAGTCCCTGATTTTCAACTGAAGGAATGTTGGCGGGGGCCCCTGAGTCCCGGATGTGCAGGAGGTTGGCCTCCAGAGGAAGGACTTCCGCAGGCATTCTGTGGGAAGCTGGCCTGCTCCGACGAAGGGGGTTCTCAAAGCACCTGTGCTGGCCATGGGGAGACACGGCAACCTGTGTCATTTAGTACAGAGACTCACCACCCCCACAGGTGCTCGATGACTTCGAATGCAAATAAAAAGATAATTGACTACTAGTAGTAGTAATATGCACCTCATATTGAAAGGGCATGTTGGGAAATGAAAAAAATAAGCCTAAAATATTAATCGGACATTATATCCCAATAAAGTTGCTGGACTTCAAAAACAAAGGAGCCCCTGACCAGCAAGATCGATTCTCTGGTGAGAAAAAGAAAAATGAGAGCTGGCCTAAGATTACCCAACAGTGACCTAACTAATTCCAAAAAGTAGCAGGAATAGATGATTTTCAAATCTTAATGCAAAAAGCTAACAAAAGCAGAAAAGAAAAAAAACTTATTACATATAAATAAAGTAACAACAGAAGTTCCTATTGTGTAAAAAAATAAATTCAATTCAAAACATCAAAATATCTAGAAAATAGTGATGATGAGAACATACGAGGCAGAAAGGGCTAGAAAAAAATGTATAGCCTTCTGGATTTATAGAAACAAACAAGGAAGAAAAAAATAACAGATTCCCAATAAAATGTAAATAAGAATAGTAAAAAGGTAAAAACAAAACAAACCCTAGAAAAACACTAATGTAAGATAAAAAAAAATAACTGAAATTTAAAAAAACAGAAAATCAACAAAAATTATATATATATATATATATATATATATATATATATATACACACACACACACACACACACAACTCATTCTTGGAGAAAATAAAGCTAACAAAACACTAACTAGGTGACTCAGGAATAGAGAAAGAATGATCCTAAGAATAAGAAAGGAAGCAGGAATAAGGGTAATTGGAACCCTGAAAATACATTGCCCAGCACCAGAAAATACAATTGAAACCTTGGATGAAAGAGACCATATTTATATAAAAATATCTTTGACAAAAATAAACTTCAGAAGAGAAAGCAAATCCAAAAATAAATATTTTTACAGGAAGGAAAAAAGAGGGTTGGGGGGTACATGGCACCTAATCTAACCCAATCTATGTTCGCGGTGGAGGTGGACGGTGTTCATGCCTGAGTGAAGCCCTCAGACAAGCCCTGGCCCATGTCCAGCACTGCCTGTTCACTCTTATTATTATCAAAATAGATGCAAGATCCTTCATAAGTTGTTGGTTAAAGGAATCAAGCAGCAATTAGATAAAATTGCAATTAGACAAAACATGACCTCCTGAGTTAATTCCAGAAATTCAAGAAATGTTCGGTGTTACAAAAGATGAAAAATCATACAATCTCATCCATGGGTGATAAAGCCAAGTCTTTTGATACAGTTTGAGATGTATTCTTAAAAAAAAAAGACATCTAAATAGAAAAAGATGGTTACTTTCTTCAAATTATACAATTTATTCAATTCAACATAAAGTCAGCACACTGCCTGAAGAAGGGGTTCCCAGCCTCCCTCCTCTGCACCCCTGGGTGCCACTAGCATTGCTGCCTGAGCTCTGCCTCCTGCCTCCCCTGCCTCCCACCCCAGTCCATGGAAAACTGCTCTTCCAGGAAACCAGTCCCTGGTGCCAAAAAGATTGGGAGCCACTGGAAAGGACCAACATCCATCCTACTAAGTAAAAAACAGACAAGTGCGTCTACTACAACCCCTTGACTGTTTTTTTGGTTTTTTTTTTGGAGGTACTCAGCCAAGTAACTGTAAAAAAGAAGTGGTTTTAAAAATCAGACAGTGGAGATTCACTTGAAAGTGAGTGATTATATACCTGGAAATTCTAACAGGATCAAATAAAATACCACTACTAAAAAATGAGAGCCTTTACTGTGGGTGGAAGAGGTGTATTCACTGAAACCCTTTTGAAAGCTTTCTCTCATCTTTTCAAAAACAAGGGCCAGATCACCTATTTTTTTAAAAATAGGGCAAAGAGCCAACTATAAGTATTTAGTTGCCCTACCTACCTACAAACGTTTCTCAGGAATCCTTGTTGCTTGTGGTACAAGTGCTAGTTTTACTTACACAAGAGTGGAATTCCCATGGGTTTCCTCTCTTTAAAGTCTTGTGGTTGTGCTTTATTTTCCTGTGTGCTGTCGTAAGTATCTCCCATGCAGGTATCTTCCTAGGCTGTGCTCCACAGAGGTCTATAAGACCTGAGCAGGCATGAGAAGGGAACCCTGCTGACTCTCTGGCCTTGGAGAATAGGTGGAGCATCTGCAAGGACCCACTGGAGGGAGAAGAGTGAACTGCAGTCCAGCTGTGGGTATTGGTATTTGCAGTAAGGTCAATAGAAATCCCTAAAAGTTACGTCCACTGGGAACCTGAGAATATGACCCATTTTTTGTTTTGTTTTGTTTTTGAAATAAGGGTCTTTGCAGGTATGAGTAAGTTAAGGGTGTTTCTATGAGATCATCCTGGATTCAGAGTGGGCTTTAAGGACAATGACCAGTCTCCTTATGAGAGACAGAGCAGAGAAAATGCAGAGACACACAGAGAAGAAAGCCACACGAACATGGAGGCACAGATTGGAGTTCTGAATCCCCAAGCCAAGGCCAAGGTTTGCTGGCAACAGCTGAAAGCCAGGAGAGAGATGCAAAAGCATTCTGCCCCAGAACCTCCAGAGGGAACCCGCTCTGCCAGCATCTTGGTTTTGATTTCTATGAAACAAAAAAAATCTCACCATTTAGAAACTGCCATTGTCTTAAGCACCCAATTTTAGTTTGCTTAGTTTAGTCTGTTACTATTCTACTTTGCTACAGCAGCCCTAGGAGACCAATACAGACTTTCAGGTGGGGTAGGGTAAAAGTGATGCAAAGACATGTAGCCGTATCAGTGCATGTCTCCGTGACCAGAATGAGACAAAGGATGGTCAGATCCATCCCATGGAGGGGCCACAGGGTGGTCTGAGTGAATGGAAATGTGCAACCCCAAAGCTGGCTGGGGATCACCACCTGGCTTCTCCAGGGAACAAGGCACTTCAGCGAAAGGGTGACATAGGAGTCCAAGATGTCTTGCTGACAAGAGACTCTATTAATGCTTCCTTTCCCATTTCTCCCTCTTACTCCCCACAAGAGATGAACTGTGTCTCAAAGGTTTCTGATGCCAGGTATTCCATTAGCTTACAGAAATTCAGATTTTTGGGTATTAGTAAAATATCCAAAGCCCACTCAGTGGAATGTGGGCCTTGCCTGGATGAAGCTCACTGCCTTGAGTCTGGGTAGGGCACAGTGCAGGGTGGCCAACCACACCAGACATGGGACCTATGTACCCAACTCCTGCCCTACTCAACTCCACAGTCCATTTGGAATTCAATTGTTAACATATTCCCCAAAGTGCTTTTATGTTCCACTCCTCTGAGAATCTGTAAAAGTAATTTACCTTTAGTAAAATACATGACTGCTGCTGCTGCCTCTTATTTACTGAGGGCTAAGGATCAGCTCCACTCCATAACAGTATTCCTACGTGTGAGTTTAACAAATCAGCACCAAGGCCAGCAACTATTGAAGGGAGCCTTACCATTGCCATTTTACAGATGAGAAAACTGACTAAAGAATTAATCCAAGCTCGTGCAATGTTGCCCTACAGTCGTCCAAGAAGCACATTCTGAAACAGTTCACTTTATTCGGGAGTGCTCTTTGGCTCAATGCCTGTGGAGAGGGAAGGAAGCCAGACAGGTCAGAGGGAGACACGATGCAGACCTAACAACTTCAGACAAAAACACAGAATCTCTGCAGCTGAAATGACTCATCAGAATTGTCCTGCATGGGGCAAAAATAAATTCAACATTCAATCAATCTGAAATAATGTATCGTATTTGACATGAATCCATTGCTTTGAATGAACAGAGGGCACAGAGTTCAGATAGCACAGTCAAGGCTAGGATAGAGGCAGCAGATAGGAGACGAACCATCATTGCTCATTTTGAAGAAATCCTTCTTTCTGATGCTCCTTTGATCAAATTTCCAAGACAAAACATGTGGTCTGACAGGACTTCCCTTTCCCTCTGATCCTTTCATCCTCTCCCCAAAACAGCCTCACAAATGTAACATAAACCTTGGTCTCATTCCACCATTACAGTAAAATAGTTGGTTATCAACATAAAAGTTCTCTGTCTCAAACATTCTCACAGTTTCATTCTAAAAACTGCCAGAGCATTTTTAAAGTGACTTGGTGTCCTGAAGGAAAGTCCTACTGCTTGTTGTTCACCTGTCCAACCCACTGAACGCTACCTGGTGAGACAATGGTGCCAAGTTCCGGCCATTTCAAGGAGTAGGGGGTTCTCCTGTTGGGCTTGGGGAAGGATAAGGAAGGAAGGAGGAGAGCATGACTGCAAGGTGCATTTAGATTTGCCATGAAGTGCTTTCCTGTTTTTACCTCTTCTCCACGCTTATTCCCACTTCTTCCAAATCATAATATTTAGAACGGACAAACAAGTCTTCAAACAGATAAACAAATAACTTTTGAAACAGAAGATGGGTCACACTCAGTCAACGGTTGAATGCTACATAAAAGGAACAGTGGTAGTCTCCTTTCTCCCTCTTGTAGAAAATACTAATATCTTGTGCTTCTCTAAAAACTAGACAGTAGGAAGGAGCAGAGGTCCAAATTCCTAACAATTAGCCCCTTCCAGAGTCAGAAACTGGGCAGCTGGTAACCTGCTGTTTCTTTCCTTTGAGCTTCTCAGATTAGATACTAAATGCAATTTAATTCTGGACTCCAATATACAGTTCCTGAATTATACCGAAAAAGAACCAGTTATGTAAGAAGTCTGCACGTTTGTCATAGACAACAGGCTATATTTTCTATTTTAGGTTCTATCTAAAATGTTCAAAGGATATCACAACTTAAAGATATTAAAGTATCTTCTGTGTAAAAGAATCCTATAAAATTTCTATAAAATATGAGTAACCTTGTTAGAAAATCAATAAGCACTCCTTAGTTTACCTTCCTTAATAAATATGGATTCTCACTTAACTGGCTTGCTTCAGTTAATCTATATTCAAATTCCTCCCTCTCTCATGGAAAAATAAAGCTATATGAAATGAAAATTCAGAAGTGCCATAAATACTAAGAAAATAAAAACACAAGAAGAGTAAGTCAGTTTCAAATACAAAATGCAACTGTGATATATAAACAGGAACATCTGAAAGTTCCCTGTGAACAGTTCAGTACCCTGCTGACAGCAACGCTGATGTACAGGAGTTTAGCAGATGGAGAATAGACAAAATGTATATTTCAAATGAAATGAACGCTACACATGCACAGGCTGCAGACTTGACTAAGTGACTGATCGATGATGGGCCCATTGCCTTGTCTAGGAAACAACACTCCTGGCCAGGTTCCTAATCTTGTCTAAGGGCTGCTTCACTGCCACCCTCAAGCGCTCAAGCAGGAGGCAGCCACCAGGGCATCGGGTGGGAGGTTTCAATGTGTTTTCTTAGCCTCAGTTTCCCTTTGCCTTGATATAATCATAAGCAGAAATGATTCCCCGCTGCTCCCATGGCACTTTTAGTCAAATGCAAGGTATGTTACTGATATAAGCAAACTTATTTGTCTAGTTAATTGCAAAGTGGTAAGAGCTTTTTATTCTTATGCTAAATGTGTAATAAATTAAATAATCTCACATGAACAATGTAAAAACACTTTTATTTAAGTTTCCTGACACTTAAATATTTTCTACCATTTGTTATTTAAGGATTCCATATTCCCTTAATAATCCCAGATTCCAGAAAGCTTTTCTTTGTAACCCACTTAGAAAAAGAAAACAAAAACAGAAAAAATCAGATGTTTCTGAGACCTTTACAAAGGGAATCAGAGTAACTGAAAAGAATCTCTTTCTCTTCTACAAATAAACTGCTTAAAATGTGTCCCTTCACATCTTCTTTCTTGCCCCATCCTCTCCCCCTGCCCTTCTTGTTTTTCTTCTTTCCTCCTGAAGAACTCTTGCTCAGCCATCAGCATAACAAGGGAGCATCTGCACCCACAGGGGATGGGGGGAAGCCAAACATTCCCAAAGTAACAAAGTAGACTCAGTATAGAGACTGTCCACAGGGGGAGAGTCAAGTGCAGGGGATAGAGCCCAAGCTGGGGAGTTGGGATATGGCTGGGGAAAGGGTACACTGGACCAAGTGACCAGGGACCAGTGCAGATAGATGCAAGGGGTGGAAAACGAGGTGAGAGTCTGCTTACATATAGGGATTCATCAGTAAATCAATATGCAAGCATCAAGGGAGCTACATTTTTTTCAGTAGTGGTCAAGGGAGTCATAATAAAAAAGGAAACTGGCATGAAACCTATTGTGAGTTGAAAATAGAAATATCAATGTGAAGTCTGGTGATACACACACACACACACACACACACACACACACACACACTTTATATGGGGACCTAAATAACCCATTGGCAGCTACAGATAGATCATCCAAACAGAACACCACTAAGGAAATATCTTCAAATGACACATTATACTAAATAGAATACATACATGTATGTGTGTGTATGCAGGTATAAACGTATTGGGTCTTATCTGGGAGTACAAACAACCCAATGACAAGACACAAAGCCCAGATCCCGACTCCAAATGTCATTCTTCACTAAAAAGAACCAGGGCTCCTTGGAGAGAGGCTGATTTTAGGGCTGGGACAGGGAAAGCACAAGATGAACCTGAAACGTGGTGGTGCACCAGAAAGCAAGGATGGAGACACAGCAAAAGGACACTCAAGCCAGCTTGATAGGGTGCCTAGAGGACAAATCTGGTTCCATATAGACAAGAAAACCAACAGTGGTGGCCAATTGAATAAAATAGGAAAACACGAGACAGTGTTTTCTAAGTGCCTCTCCAAAAATATGTATTAATTACAGGGTGAAAAAGGGTCATTTCAAAGTGGAAATGCTTGGTGGACAGCAGCATAATCCCAGTGACCACCATAAGTAATGGGACAAAGTGGAATTATGCAGCCCTGATAGAATATGCTATGGACACCCCACCATGTCTGTGACTCCTGTCAATGATGCATGGCCACAATCTCTTCAGGGGAAAATGTCAGACACCCCAAATTGAAGGACATTTTACAAAGTAACTGATCTGTGATCTTCAAAAGTGGTGAGATCATGAAAACCAAAGGAAGACTAAGGAATTGCCCCAGACTGAAAGAAATCCAAGAGACTTGAGATCATAGTGCACTGTATCATTCTGATCTGCACAGTTTGGTACAGAAAACATTAATGGGAAAGCTGAAGGAAACTGAATGGCAGTAATGCAGTAATGTGAATTTCCAGATTTTGATAGTCATGTTATGGTTATGCAGGAGAATGGCATTGCAGGAAATGTACACTAAGGCATATGGGTGATGGGATTTTAGACTGGCAGCTTACATTGAAATAGTTTAGAAAATAAAAATAATCTCTGTACTAGATTGGCAATTTATTGGCAGATCTATAATTGTTTCAAAGTAAAAGTAAGAAAAAAGTATATCAGAGATTATACCAGAAAAACAAAAGATAAAATAGCTATAGGAAATCTTCATATATCAATAATCACCCTGAAAGTAAATGGACTGAATTCACCAACAAAATGGCATGGAGCCGCCAAAAGGATTAAAAACCCAAAATCCAGCTGTATGCTGTGTTCAGGAGACACATTTCAACTGCAAGGACAAATAGAGACTCAAAGTGAAAGAGTGGAAAGTGATTCTCCAAGAAAACAGCGTCCAGAGAAAAGCGGCCATAACCTGCTTTCGTCAGTTACTTTCATCTGACAAAACAGACTTCAGGATAAAAAAGGTAACAAGAGACAAAGATGGACATTTTATAATGGGAAAGGGGACGATACCTCAAGAAAACATAACACTTCTCAATATATATGCATCCAACCAGAGAGCACCAAAATATATGAAGCAACAACTAACAGAACTAAAGGGAGAAACTGCCAAAAGCACAGTAGTAGGAGGCCGAAATTACCCATCGATAGCTATGGATAGACCATCCAAACAGGAAAATCAATAAGGAAATATCAGCCTTCATTCATTGCCATATTATACCAGATGAACCTAATGGACATTCAAAGATCCTTTCATCCCACAACACAGATTAGACATTCTCTAGAGGACATAGAACATTCTAAGGGATAGATCATATGTGGGGCCACAAAACTAAAGATTAAACTTTGCGTTTAAATATGTTAGAAAATAATCAACAATCATATCGAATTATTAACTATGTTTTCCCAGTTAGATGATATACCACAGTCTGGGAATGAATTCCACTTACGGACAAATGCTGCTATGAAGAATCTCCTGAGGACAAGGAACTCTGTTACTCAAAATGCAAGGGGACTAGCATTTTCTATTCTGTCAGTATTTTGCTTAATAGGTAAGTACTGCATTCTATCAATGGGTTCCCAATGTTCCAAAAGTCAAATGAAACAAAAAATATTTAACATGGATCCACACTAAATAAAATGCACTCTTTCTTTGAGGGTTTAGAAGGCAGGGTGATACTGGTCATCGCTAATGAGCAGCCTCTGTCCCGCAGACCAATATCCTCTGAACGATACGTCCCAGGTGCACAACCACCTAATCTGCAGCATCTGACCTACATATACTTTCATTAAAACAATTCAATGAAGTGTCTTTTCTTGCAACACAAATCGTGTTATTTTTTTGGTTATAGTTCCAGCTCTCTTCTTCATTACATTGATGTTTACCTGGGAACCTTCCATTTTAAGTCTGTGGGCACAGTTTACCTTTCCCAGCGAAATTATTTCTGAAAGGATGGAAAACTGACCTTATGTCCCGCTATTCCTTTCAATGTTATTCTTATATGAAATAATATGGGTTGAAGATGTTTTATTCTTTTTACTACTTCAGAATTATCTCTGGCTGTCCACTGATAAGTATTTTTCATTGTAGGTTTTGAAAATTGAGTAAATAAAAATTTAAAATTATATTCTTTCTCAATTATTTTTATCAATGAAAAAAATAAAAGTGCTTTAAAAAACTCAACATAATTCTTTATGATCTAGGATATGCCAATCTCTTTGCAAAGTACTTACTTTTTTAAAAATTCTACTTCATCCTTAAAGGCAGATATTATAATCCTCATCTCCCAGACATTTTTCTACAATATCAGCTCCAGCAGACACTTATTTACTCATGAAGAGGTGGAAGAGACAAATATGAAGTGTTCAGGGGATGCATTCTGGATAACCCAAACAGGGACAGTTCTAGGAGCCGTAAGACATGTTTGAGTGCCTGTTGCAATGTGAGGAGGACTTTCCTGCAGTGATTTTCATAATGTCAATTGGCAAATATACACCCAACTGCCCTGCCCTGCATGGGACCAACTCAGGCTGAGCTTAATGGCCCCCCTAAGGGGTGGGTGGAAGAGTGAAATTTATGGGAGAAAGAAAAATGTCCCATAAATATCTTCAGGGGAGGCTCAGAAATTCAGAAAAGGGAAGAAAAAGCTGAGGCAGAACTCATAAAAAAAAGGAACATTTCTCCCACCTCTTCCCAGGCACAGCAAGATTGTTTCTTCTTTTAATGAAACACCCACCTTCTTTCTTTCATTTGATTAGTTACTGACTGGCCTCCATCTGTGTCAGGCCTGCAGGTTACGGGCCTGTGTCTACTCTGCCTGGTCACAGCAAATGCACGGAAGAAAAACATGCCTTTCCTCTGCTCCCTAGGAGTGGACGCTTCCTGGTAATATCTAGTCAACATGAAACGGGAATCCACTGTGGAAAATCAGGGGCTGTGGGCTGCACAGGGGCTCAGTGCCCAGAGCGTGTTTCACAAACACAGGCCTGTCAGGCTGCTCCTTATGAATGTTGTGTCATAGTGCTAGGCAGGGAATACAGCTTTCCAACTAAGATGACTACAGATCCAAGGGTCAGCCTCCAGGGCCATCTAAAGTGTTCAAATAACAAAGTCCATCAAGCACATAACAAACTAGTTTCTCAGGCCCCATAGGGCTCAGGTGACCCATGTCTAAAATCCCCTTTGAATGACAGTGCTATTCATCACGACTTCTCAGCCCCAATGCATTTGGCACCATGGCTGCATTTCTTACACTGGATTCCAAAAGAGCAAAATACAACACTTTTTGCAGGTAAAAAGAAGATTGTTAGAAATAACTCTAAACCCCTGACCTTTCTGTTTACTGATGCATGTAACAGAAACTCAAATCACTTTTCAAATGCTTTTAACTAATTAAATAGATGGCTTTTTGAAACACCACTTACTAGTAAGGCTAAATTTGTTGTCATCACATTTTAAATAACTATTTTTAATGTCCACAGACCTGCCAGAAGATTAAAAATGGAGAAATCTTTTGTCCTCTGTAAAGAGACGATTTTGGATATCAAGGTAGAGAGAGGTGGGAGAGAATTATTAATTTAATTGTTGAAGTTCACTCTAAAAATTAGAGCACTGAATTATAATGTATAATGAGGACAGCTTTTAACCATCAAAATCACACCACCATTCAGCAATCAGCAAAATGGAATTGCCATTTCCGATCTTCACTGTTACTAATTGCTAAGCGACTGTTAATTCTACTGATGGAGGGGGATGCATGGCTGGCTATCCATTAGCAATGCTCAGAGTCGAGGTCAGAGAGCAGAACTTGAGCACCTGCCAGGTATGAACGGTCACCCTCCGAGCGGGCACCGGCACCGCAGGCACCCCCAACAGGATGTGGAAGATCACCCACCTGCCAAACCAGGTGCTCCTTGGCCCCAGGCGCGGTGGACAGGCAGACGCTCAGCACAATGGTGTGGGAGGACGAGGTGAGCACGCTGGCGATGATGGCATCTCTCATGTTGAAGGGCAGCATGGTGTAGACCACGAAGATGATGAAGAGGAAGAATGACACCTGCAGGTGGAGAAGGACCAGAAGAGTCACAGAGAATCCCCACTCCCAAGTGCTGCCAGTCTCATTCCCATGAAAGGCTGCATAAGACACCATGCACTGCACACATTAAGAAATCCTGTATGACAAAACTGAACAGCATGTAATCCATTGCATTATAATGAAGGACTAACTACTCTAATGGTGAAACATTGTTCTTTTTAACAAATTAGGGGTTTCTAGCTTTGGCATCCAAACCATGGCAAACATTAGGTTAGACTGAGTACTTCATGGGTACGGATGCAAAACTGGTCCTCAATGCACAGAGCTTTGGAATGCATACCTGGATCCTTCAAGTTATCTATGACATGGATTCAGGAGACCCAGGGAGGGTGGGCAGGTGCCTTCTGGGGGAGTTAGTGAAAGTAGATAGATGCAAAGAGCATGAACATGTAAGAAACAAAATAAAACAACTTAGAGATGTTTTAGCTGTTGTCAAAATAGTTTGGCAGTTTCTCAGAAAGGTAAACAGAGAATTACCATGTGACCCAGCAATTCCATTTCAATATATATGCCCTAGAAAACTAAAGTTAGGGACCCAAACGAATACATGTGCACACACATTCATAACAGCACTCATCAGAATAACCACTGGTGGCAACACAAGCGTCTGACAACGGAGGAAGGGATGAACTGCACGCAGAATCTCCACACAATGGAGTACCATTCAGCCATAAAGAGGAAGGACGCACTGGTATGTGCTACAGTGTGGATCAACCACAAAATTATTCTGCTACATGATCAAAGCAAGGACAAAAGGCCCCATATTATAATTCCATTTATATGAAATATCCAGAAAAAGTGAATTTATAGAGACAGAAAGCCGATTAGTGGTGTCCAGGGGCTAGAGAAGGGGAAGTGGAAAGTAAGTGCTTAACAGGCGCAGGGAATCTTTTGGGGGTGGTGACAAGCGCTTTGGAACTAGACAGCCGTGGAGGCTGCACGGCATTGTGAATGTACTAAATGGCACTAAATTCTTTCCTTTAAAATGACTAATTTGTGTTCTGTGAATGTCATCTCAAAAAAAATCAATAAGAAACAGCTTAAAGAAAGGTTTGGAATGGAATGGAAAATGGATTAGTAGGCAATAAAACAGGCCATTTTCATTACAAACGAAGCCTAAAGAAAAGAACATTGAATGGATAAAAAGGTATAAATAAAGTAGAAAAAGGACCGCAGTCAGGGAGATCTGGGAGGTAGCATTTGGTGAGCCTCGCCACACAGCTCTTCACTCAAAAAGCAAAAGTGAAGCTAAGGAAAGAGCTTGTCCCACGTTCACAGTGTGATCCGTGTTACTTTAAGGAATTCTGTATCCTAGCACAGCAGGAAAAGCATGAGCAACATCGCCCCAGCTGCTCTGAGAGCCGGGATGTACGTTCATGAGAAGCACAGGCCAAAGGCTCTGCTTCTGGCAGGTGTAAAGAGAGGAATATCTAGGCAGGTATTAGGCTTGTCTTCCCTCCTGCATAGTCACGGGTACCACATATTACAACCCAACAGTAATGACACAGATTCTGTTGAGAAGGGTTCCTTAGGCACTACTGACATTTGTGGCTGGATAATTCTCAGTATCAGGCACCAGTCTGTGTATTGCAAGCTGTGTAGCAGCATCCCTGGCTTCTATTCACCACAGATGAGGCAGCACCCCTGACCCTTTAAAATTGTGATGATCGGCAATGTCTCCAGACACTGTCAAAGGTCTTCCAGAAAGTAATATCAGCTTTGGTTGAGAACAACTAGCCTATAGAAGTTTCTTTTAAGAAAGAGAAAAACAACTGTTGTGTAGCCATGGCTTCTTGAAAAAATTAAATTTTCTTTGGAATCCCTAATACCTAGCAAATATACAGAAAATATTTTTAATTAAGATATTATTATTTCTATACATAGTATTTATGCAAAACCCCTATTATCCTTCCTACAAGAGGTAGTAAAGAAATACTTTCAGGTATCAGAATTCATAATCAATTACAAAAGAAAAACTCTATTTTATACCTACATATTTTTTTCTAATGTGAAAACTTTCACCCTTCCTTGAAATTATCACACTTTGAACAGCTTAACTTCAGACAGCTGGAAACCACTGACATTACTTCAATTAGTACACAATTCTGCAAACATTGGGAGCACGGGAAAAGCTTATCTATAGTAACCAAATGGAGAATAGACGTTCGATGCTCTGGATACTGTTGCTCCTGTGAGGCGTGCCTTTTTAGATGACAAAATGAATTTTTAAAGGTCAGTTAAACAAGTCACACTCAATTAAGTTTTGGGTTTCAGTGGCAACACTTTGGGAGCTCGGCTGAATACCATTCCACAGGATGGATGGAGAGGAAGAAAGGAGAGTGCAGCTTCAAGTCCCACAGGGGAATGTTCCTCACTTCTTATTAATCTTGGAGAGTTCTTTTTATTTTTCAGCCTGCTTCCCAAAGCAACTTCCAATAGGGCCATATGTAAAACCAAAATGGATTTGGCACATCTAAAGAATGTGTGGGTAAAAAGCTTCAAAAAGTTTAATTCACTTGGGTTTCCATGTTACCATGGGGACATTTCTGTGACAGAGATTCCCTGTGGATGAATCTCTGTCCAGAGGATGGAGAGAGAGGAGACACTGATCTGATTACTGGGACCCTGCGCAGAAACTCAGATTAGCACAATAAATGAAGTGGTAGCACTCGTCCCAATAAGAGCTTCAAGTGTTTCTCTTCACTCTAGTCTGGCTGGCATTTGTGTTTTGCAGGGCATATTTATCTTTCCACAGATCTACTCCACAAGTTTCCAACCAAGAGCCTCTTCTTTATGATCTTAAATCCAGTCCTCTTCCCGGGTAACTCCATTCTGCCCATGACATTTCCATCCCCAAACAACGCAGTGCAAATTTTTGAGACTCCCCATGACAATTTTCCTTTGCATCCGCACTAAAAAATAACATCTTCTTCATTTAGGACTCCAGTGCACCTGTCCACCCTACTTCCACCAGGCTGGTTCATTACTTTTCCTTGTGTTAAAAATGTATGCTTCCAACATGAGTTACTTTACCTTATCATTCCCACCATTATCCCAGGCCAAAAAAAAAAAAAAAAACAAAAAAAAACAAGTATGCTCCCACACTTTCTCTCACTTCTTCTTGTCCCCATCTCCCAACAAGGACACCAAGATGTGAGTCTTTCCTTGTTTTTGTTTTTGCTCATTTCACTCCATACTCTATGCTTCTGAGAATCATTAAGACTCTTAAGCAAATATTCCTATCTTCCTTCCTTCCAGATTCATTGTACAATTGCACTTCAGTATTTTTTTTTCTGTTAAGCCAGATGACTTGCTTTGACAAATGAAACTCGTGTCCGTTTTGGGTGGAAACTTTCAGTTAGTGCACAACTTGCCAAGTCCTATTCCCTCTCTGGTGGTCATGGAAGCATGACATTTGGGCCTTGGTGTCAAGTGAGGAGCAGAGTTCCTTGGCTGACTCGCATACACCTGTGGTCACGAGTGAGTCATAGCCCTCTGTGAGACCCTGGGTCTTGCAGCACAGCTCAGATGGTCCTGATGGATACCAGGCTCAGACTAACACACACACAGAGGAGGTTTTATTGATAAAACAAATAGGATGCTTTCATGTGCAAACTCAACTTTTATCACTAAACTATGTATCATGGGCAGCTTTCCAAGTCTATAGATGTGAATACACTATTTATTTTTACCACTTGCAAAGTATTCCATACTGATGGATGCACCAATTACTCCAGCATTTCCTTACTGATGACCGTTCATGGCATGATGGGAACCCCTTATTTAGCTGCTGTGGTCATATTCTCACTAATCCCTCCTTCTCCAACATTCTCCTTTCTCTAATGCAGCCAAAAAACAACTGCCAGATTCATAATTCTGAATGCACAGGCCTAGTTAGTTCCTTCCTCAGATAAACCTTCCTCTGGTTTATACCTGTGCTCTGAACACTTCTATCAGAGGGTTCTAATGGTCAGAGCACAGAATAAAGTGGAAACCACATGGCCTGGAGGTCAAGACTCTCTCCAGATTGAGATCTTCATCCTTCTCTGTCATGTTCTGGAAGGATCCTCTGCTCCAGACAACCCAGATCATTCCCATGCCTTGAACATGGGGGTGCTCACCTGCAGGCCTGAAATTTTCCACTATCAGAATGTCCTCTCTCCTTTGTCTAGTTCTTGTTACCCACCTTACCTTACTCATGGTTAAACATCAATGACCGCTTGAGAGCAGAGACTTGATTTACTCATAGTCAACGCCCCAATGCTTAGGGCAATGCCTGATGCATAGCAGGTACTTTATAAATATTTGCTATATGCATGAAAACCTCTATTACTCATTCCAATATGACCCATCTTATCCACTCTATTAATATCTACTCACTAAACCACTAAATGCATCAATACAAGTGTTTTGCTATTCTCTTTGGTCCAATTCACCTTGCCATCAACCATACCCATGTTGAGTTTCAAATAATCACTTATCTTCTTCACAGAAAGTAGTCACTCCTCTGTGGTTAGCAGAGAATAAGGGTGTTTCCCTGGGATGAAAAGTCTCATCAAGCTAACTGTCTCCTGGGCTGAATTTTTAGAAGCAGGATCAGAATTGTGCAACTGAACAAGCATGCAATGAAGGGATTATCTGATCCATCCCTTCAGAGGAAGGCTGGAAAGAGTAGAGGAAAGGGAGCATCAGACACTTTAATGACTTCCTGACTTCTTCAGAGTCTGATGTCAAGTGTATGAGTTTCTTGTGGCTGCTGTAACAAAGTACCACAAAACAAATGACAAGATAATACAAATTTACTTTCTCACTATTCTAGAAGCTAAACATTTGAAATGTAGGTGTCAGGAGGGTTGGGTCCTTCTGATGGCTCTGAGGAAGGGCCTGCTACATGCTTCTCTTCTGGTAGATTCTGGTAGCTTCCAGCAATCTTGGGCATCCTTTGAATTTTGGCTGCTTCACTCCATTTTCTGCCTCCATCTTCACATGACCTCTTGTCTGTGTCTCTCTATTTAAATGCCCCTTCTATTAGGACACTGGTTGTTGGATTTAGGACCCATCTTAATCCAGTATGACCTCATTTTTACTAGTTTCATCTCCAAATGCCTATTTCCAAATAAAGTCACATTCACAGGGACTGGGGTTAGGAGTTCAACATATTTGGGGAGGGGATTAATTTAACCCACAATATCAAGTTTATGCCGTAGCACACACCAGAATTTAGCTCCCAAGTACTTTCTGTCCACTTCACACCCCATGCTCCACTCCCACATCAGAAATGAAAGGTATGTCACCACAATGTCCAGGTTATTTAGGTTATGAGTCCAACAGAATTTAATAAAATAATTTGTAAACAGACATACGCCAGGCAGTGAAAGACAAATGCCATATGATCTCACCTTTAACAGGAACCTAAACAACAAAACAAACAAACAAGCAAAATATAACCAAAAACACTGAAATAGAGAACAGGCAGACAGTGACCAGAGCTCTGGGAGAGGGGAAGGAATTTCAGGGGAAAAGGGGAAGGGTTTACAGGAACAAGTATAAAGGACACGTGGACAAAAACTAAGAGGGGTGGAAATAGGAGGGAGGTGGAGAGCACTGCAGGGGTGGGCTGGGATGGGAGTAAAAGACAGAAAACTGTACTTGAACAATAATTAAAATAAATATTTTTTAAAAAAGAAAATCATTAAGAACAAGAAGAGATGGGGTACAGCTTAAGCAAGGGAAACATAGACACAGAAACCTGGTACAAAGCTGGTCTATCACAATCCCACTCCTGTCTCAGGCCTCTCTTTATTGCAAAGCCCATGACTTTCAGACCAAGGTTCATGTTTCTTTCAGATTTCAATGACAAGCAAAAAAGTTCCCAGACATGCCAATAGTAGTTTAAAAGACAGAGCTATTGCTTTCTTCTTTCAACTATATTAATGAGGCTTTGCTCTCTAGTCCACTCTCTCCTACAATGCATAAGTAAGCATGACCAGCAAGATAATCAGGATTAGTTAAGTAAATTGCCAGGGTGCTCTTGAGAAACACACATATACAACAGAGAAACATCTCCTATTTTTGTTATGCTAATAATGTTAAGGTAGCCCTGTTTGGTGTGGCTCAGTAGATTGAGTGCCAGCCTGGGGACCAAAGAACACATGCCTGGGTTGCTGGCCAGGTCCCCAGTAGGGGGCACATGACAGGCAACTACACATTGATGTTTCTCTCCCTCTCCCTCCCTTCCCTTCTCTCTAAAAAATAAATAAATAAAATCTTTAAAATATATGATGTTAAGGGAATTAACATCTCAGTGAACATGAGATTATTTTATAGCCAAAAGCAGAGCTACTCAAATACTTTTTCTCTCCAACAAAGCTCTGAGAAATCAGAAATATTTAAAGTAGTGCCTTAATTTTGAAAGACATAAATTTTACTAAAATCTGTAGAAATTTTAGGAACAAGTATAAAGGACACATGGACAATAACAAGGGGGTATGGAAATGGGAGGGAGGTGGGGAGAGCTGGGGGGTGGGCTGGGATGGGAGTAAAAGGCAGAAAACTGTACTTGAACAACAATTAAAAAGAAAATAAAAAGAATAAAAGAAATTACATCTTCCTAACTAAAGTATAGAGTGAAATTCTTTTAATGTTGTATTTCATTGCTGTTTTAGAATATAACTGGAAATGTCAAAATCTAGTACAAATTTTGGAAAAATTTAAATAAAAAATTTGGGAAAAAATAGAATTCTTGAATATATTTAACTGATTGTGCATTCTGAAAGGTAAGTTCTAAATTCAAAATAAAAGTCTTCTCTTTGGATGCTATTTCCACCTCAAAGGATTGATGGCTAAGAACAGGTGTATCATTTACTAATTAGGATAATTTTTAAAACTTTACTCAAAAATGTGCCTTAACTTTTCAAAAAGCAAAATATACAAAATTATATTTACCTCTTCACCTAGAGTAGTATTTTCTTGTCTTATTCCTTGATCATGCTTCACATAAGAATTACTCTGAGCTACTATTACATTTTTTAGTACAAATATCATAACTGTGTAAAACAGTCTTTCTTTTATTTAATTGGGGACACTCAGTCATACCAAAGTTTAGTGCTAACTATCTGCATAGGGTAAGGATTCCTTGAGTATTTCTTTATAATTAACCCTCTTTTTCACGTTTAATTTCCTTCCCTTTCTCTTCTTTCTTTCCCTAGCTAGTCCATATATATATATATATATATATATATATATATATATATATATGGTATATATATATGGTATATATATATCTATATCTAAATCTGTACCTATATTCTATACCTGTATCTATATCCTTATCCACATTTATCAATATGTACGTGTACATACTTACATCATGCATGCACGCACATTATGCACATACATGCACATGTGTGTGTACATACTTTGTCAAAGCCACGGAAATTCCATCCAACACCAGCTTTGGTATTTGGTTGAGAAGCTACCACTTCTCAGGTCAAAGACAGAGGCTTATCCACCAAAACAAATTAAGGGAAAGGATGGACTGTATCTCTGGATCTCTGACTCAGGTAGAATTCAGCAGTTAAGGTCATGGATGCTTCCAGATGTTTCTGGAATTTACTGAGATTCCATTCTCTTTTCAATCACTTTGGTTACCCCAGGAATCACAGGACTTCATATGGGACTGCAGGCTGAGTTCACCAGCTCAGTTTTAACATCTAATTTGTAATTTCACAGTCATGGACCATAGTGGATTACACAGACACTATAGCTAAATTGTTGTTGAGATTATTTACAGGAGAGAATTTACAGAGACTGGGCTGTCAAACAGGCATGGAATATGTGGGTACCATTCTCATCATGGATACTTTATCTTCCCAACCTCCATCCTCTGTCCTGCTAGTAGTCTTTTCCATCTCACTTAGTAAAACTTCTCCTCCCTACAACTAGGAGCTATTCTTCCTTTTTTCTCTTACTGGTTCTCTCCATCCCTAAAGGACATTCTTAATCCATCTGCCCCCTTTCTTTGGTGGCTACAATGCCAAACCAAATCATATAATCATCCCTGGATCCCTGCACCACTATCCTGAACAGCCTCTCTGCTGACACTAGTGTCCCCTAGAATGAATTTTCCACACAGAAATCAAAGGGATCTTTTTCCTAAATGAAGACAGTTGATACATGATACTTTGTGAGTGTAAGGCATACAATGTACTGATTTGAAACATTAATATATTGCTATATCATTATCACTTCTGAGTACCTTTCCAAAGGAAATGAAAACAGAATATCTAAAGTTATCCACATCCCTGTGTTCACTGCAGTATTATCCCCAATAGTTGAGATATGGAGACAACACACACATGTGCACACACACAGAAGAATATTATTCAGCCAAAAGAAAGAGGGAAATCCTGCCATTGCAACAACATGGATGGATAAAGGCATTATACTAAGTGAGATAAGTCAGCCAGAAAAAGACAAATACTACATGATAGCACTCATATGTGGAATGTTAAAAAAAAGCCAAACTCATTGAAAGAGAGAGTAGATTGGTGGTTAGCCGGGGTTGGGGTATGGAGTTGGTGGGGAGATGTTGGTCAAAGGGTACAAACTTCCAGTTATCAGATGAATAAGTCCTGGGGATCTAATGTACATCACAGTGACTATAGCTAACATTACTGTACTACAACTTCAGAGTTGCTTGGGAACTGGATGTTAAATGTTCTCACCACAAAAAAGTAAATAATAATCATGTGACACGACAGAGGTATGAGCTAATGCTTTGGTGGTAACCAAAGTAATCTTTTAAAAGATTAACTCTAGACACGTCACTCCTATTTATATCCCATTATTGGCTTTCTATAACACTGAAAAAAATTCTAAGTCTTTATCATGCTGATTAGGGTTCCTCATCATCTGGTCCCGGCTGGCATTGTCTCTAATCTTGTATCTCGGCAACTCACATAATCCTGTTCATATTCCTTGCATTCTGACCTTCTTGCTGTTCCATGAACAACCTCAGGACATTTGCACTGGCCTAAAATGCTCTTCCTCTGATCTCTCCATGGCTGCCTTCTTGTCACTCAGGCCCATAATTCAAACACCTTTTCCACAGAAAAGTGAACCCCACTGGTCTCCCATTCATTCTAACTAGTTACCCTGCTTTAAATGTTTCATATTGTTATTGGAATTAGATTGTTTATTTTTATATTTTTCTAATTTTTTATTTTCTATCTTTTCCTATATAAACTCCATAGGAACAAGGACATACTATCCCATGCATGCGCCATACGTGGATCTGAGAACAGTATGGCACATAAAAGATCCTCAACAAATATTTGCTGAAGGAATGAAACATTTCAGGTGCAATTACACTTGAACGCTATAAGCAGGGAAGTTCAAGGAAGCTGACAGATTAGGGGCACATGCTCAGTGATGTTGTAACTCAAGGGCATGAGATTGGCTCTACACACATGTGCAATCCCCACTGTCACGCCATCGTTTCTACCAAATCAGCAAAAATGGCCAGACTGAGGATTCCTGATGACATGCGATGCCTGGGCCGTTTCACACACTGCCCGCTATCTGATTGTTTCCCCTTTCCACTCCTTCCATTTTACAGATCAGGAGCATTCGCTTCAGAGGAGGGAACTGTATTGTCGTCAAATGCTCCCTTTCTCAATATGTGAATAGCTCAAGTAGAACCCTACCTTTCTTACTATGAGAAACGTACTTAGAAATTCTTGAAAATTAACTCTATGCTATTTCAAAACATCCTTTATGACCACAATTGAAGACATAAACTCAGGGACACCTTGATGACTCAGTGATTGATTGATAAGATTTTCTCTTTCTTCTACAGTTATCTTTGGTCAAGATATCAACCCTCTCTGTATAGAAGTTAAAAGCATTTCTTTAAATATTATATTATTAAGTGAAAGAATACATATTATGTTCTTTGATGGAAAGCCTGGGCTTCAAAATCATAATGATGAAACATGAATCATTGGGTGCCTTTCATTCTTCTTCTGAAAATGTTATCCCGAGTGAGAAAGATTAATGATGAAAATGATATTCAGACTTAGAAGTAAAACAATAACTTTCACTGTGCCTTTTTCTAATCTAAAATAAGTAGGAGGTATGTCATACATTTTTAAAAGCTTTAGAAAGATAATAGTAGGATAATAAAGAATGATAGGCAGCTTACAGTCTTCCCCAGCCCTCTTTCTACCCCAAGCTCTCAGCCCTGCTCAGAGCCAGGTGATGACTAGTGTAGCTTCCTTTGCACAGTCCCTCCTCCTCCTTCTGAGTATTTATGTGTCATCTTCCTTTCTTCAGTCACCATTCACGTATCCCTGTATCTACCAGTGTTTGTTTTAACTCTACACTACATACATAAAGGCATTTTATCAGCTGTCATGGATAATACAAGGTCCCTGTTTCCAAGACATTTGAAATCACTTGGCGTAAAGGTCAATTTCCAAACTTGTCCACTTATTTCCCTGTCTCCTTTTTTTCCCCATAATACCCACAAAACTACTGCAGGGTCTGTCGACAAGTCTGATTTGTCTAGAGTTACAAATCTGTAAACTTTCCACCGATAGTTAACAAACTACTATGCCCGAATGAGGGCTACTGTCCTCATTGTTAAAGCATTTAAATCATGTTCCTTGGGCCTGGAAAAATAATGCAATGTTCTCACAATCCTGTTTCCAAGAGTATCTATTTGGATTTTTAAAGACTTGTTTTCAATGGTGGTCACATGAACAAAGTGAGAATGTAAGAGAATTATTTAAATTTTCCTCAGTTAGGGACAGTTTCCTAATGTAGAAAGAAGATATAATGGAATATAGTATCTGTCCACAATTCTTTCTTGTCTCCTTGCCCTTGCCAGGAAAATCATTGGATGGCATTGTGTGTCCTTACCCCAGTGATTTTTGGATTGGCCATGAAACTGACTTTGAGCCATGCAATGTAGGCTGAAGTGCCAGCATGGTAGTTCAGAGCGGAAGCTTTAAGAGACTCAATATATTTCTGCCTGCCCTCTTCTAGTTTCAGTATTTTCTCCACCCAGAGAAAACTATGGTCCAGAAAGATACATCCCTTTTTACTGGGTCTGTATTTAAGCAAATGCGAACCCAACCCCAAAGCAGAAATCTGCCCTACTCTCTGAGCCCAGGTAGGGCTAACAGAGAAATTCATCCAACCTGTAGACTAGTGAGCATGAAATATGACTTATATTATCCTTTCTATAAGCCACTTGGATATGAGGGTTGCTTGCAAGTCAGCATCATCAGAGCAGAAACCTGACTAATATAGCAGCTGGTTTCAGAAGGATGTGCTCTGTAATGAAAACTAACTAACTGAGGGTTTTCCTTAAGGAATCATTACAGGGCTCCAGTGAAACAGTGACCCCCTGGCTAAATAATGAGTAAGCATGGGTGCTAAGAGAGCCATTTACCAAAATGTCCAGGCTCCACAAGATCTTTGAATTGCATGATAGTCTTTAGAAACAATAGCAGAACTGAGAAAAGGTGAACTGCTCCCAAAAATATCTCTCGGTATATAGGAAGAATGTCACCAACCTAAAATCGATATTTTTGTCTATCTTGAAACACATTACAAACCAGATTCACTGTCGAGTATTTTCTTATTTTACAATGGGGAAAAGCCAGGTGCTGAGGTTTTTTTTTTTTTAAGTCATAAAGCAGCATAAAAATAAGCTATGATCTTCTGCTAAAGCTAACACATCGATTCACCATAATCCCTGAAGGTTAATGAAGCTACACGAGGTGAGTGTCTCTCAGTGCATGAGGTCTGAATTACTCAAAATAAAAAGAACCTTGAGAATCCATCTGCCTTTTTAAAACAGATCATTCTAACACCAGGGAGTCCTTTCTCTTAAAAGTTATTTTTCTCATCAAATGCAAAAAAAATACAAGTCCATTTAAATGAAAGCAATCAGGCAAAATAATGTTTATTAGAAAATGTCTACTTATGTTTTCTCGCTATGTGATGAGGAGAAAATAATATGCACTGTGATGATTTTTAATCACTTTTTTCAGAAGGTGGTAAACAACTTTCCACTTTTTGACCTGAGATTTTTACAAAAGTGACTCCACAAACCTTTTCAGCTCTCAATGGCCCCCCTTCTGTGTGCCCCAGAAGGGCACAAGCCCATCCTTCATGTGAAGGACCTCCCAGCCCTCAAACATGACAAGGGAATATTGGACAGACAGCAACACATCACATGTTTGATCTTTCCTACTGCAATTATCTTTACTTTCATGAACATTCCAATTTATATTATATGATACCCTACCCTTAAGTCAGCATTTATTATGAAGGCATATATTCTAAGACAAACAGGCACATCCTTGGGTGGCTAATTTTAGACAATGGCCAACAACGTTCTCCTACTGTCAATAAGCTCAGAGATTAGTTATAATAAGGATACCCTGACAACTCCATTCACAGAATTAATTAAATATCACAGTGTACTCGCTCCTTTTAAACCAAGTGTTTGGGCAAAAATAACCACTCTTAATTTTTATTTCTCTTTGTCTTTATGTTCGAATGTTAGCTATTTCATTCTACCTTTAGTTTCAACAGCCCTTAAAGAGCTGGGATGAGGTGACTTTCACTGCTTGTGGTCTCAGCATCTAATAACACACATTCTGTATGTCTTGTGCTTTTAACCTTTACATTACTGGCACATACACAGAAACACCTAAAAATACTTTGCCATACTTTGTGCATGAATGAGCTACATTCTCATGGTACATGATCTTATCTTACTTTGCTTGATTTTTTTTTGCATTCTTCCAATTATTTAGGCAAGTACTTTACTGAGGGCTTGACACCACACTAGGCAGAATCTAAGACTATTGGGCTGTGCCATAAGCAAGCAGCACCTCATATCTTTGCATGTAAAGAAAAACAATGTTGTATGAAAACTATTTGGAAAACAAGTATCACTACCTCAATACCAGGTAGGTTGCCTAGAAGAAATCATGTCCTGAAAAATCATTTTGAAGAACATCAGTTTAGAAGTATAAAGAAAAAAACGTAGAAAGGTCCTCAAAAATAATAAAATGTTATGTAAAAGGGCTCTTATTTATACTCACTGTTTTGGTCTTTATGAATATTCATGCCCATATTCTTTTGAAACATTATATTTATTTAATTTGAAAGGCCAGTGCTTCAGATGAGAAAAAACTCATGCAGGGAAAATGAGTGAATTATTCATCTAAAAACAAATACTGTTTTGAGACTCTGTTTTATACTTGTGTATTCAACATCTACATAAATCAGCCCCCCATGGGGCTGTGAATTCCTACAATGGGCTCTTAACACCACAGACCCAAACTTTTAAATGCCTTTGTTGTTTTTTATTTCTCAGCCTGAAAAAGAAAAATCTCAAAAGGGAGAATGCACATCCTTGAGCTGAACAAATGAATGACTGATCTCTGCATTGGCTCGGTGAGGTTTTCAGTACTGGATTTACACAACTTCCTGCCACAGTACTCAACTCCAACACACTCCTCGGGGCACCAGGGCACCATGCTCCCTTCCTCTTTTCGTTAATAATCATCAACTAGCCAACGTAACTGAGGTGGAGTCACCTGATGGGTAAGGACACAAAGTCACAGATAGGAAGTGCCTTACCCAGGTCCACCCTAACAACACATGGCAATGTGTGGGTTGACACTCAGGAGTCTGGTGCCAGAGTCTGTACCCTAACACTCTCTTTGCCTGACTGTGAGGTCCACCACACCAGCATGCAGTTATTCAATTGACATACATGACTTAAGGGTGAAGCCTGGCTTACTTTGAAGACCACATATATTAATAACCATCACAAAAAATAAAGAGGAATAAGAATACCAATGACTGGTTTCTCATTGTCCCCTACACCTATTCACTTTACGTGTGCATTCATTGTGATGCATTTTAATTGTTATTTTTTTTTTATTTTACAGGGACTTTTAACATGAAAAGAGTCAGTAATAAACAGCAAGTCATAAGCTTAAAAATGGTGATAACACAAACATGTACAGTCATGACAAAAGTGTTTCTGACTTTTCACCTAAGAGAACCAGCGGGGAGCATGAAGGCTGCCCCCCACTACCACAAATTATGCTGTCGATTTCCCCACAATCGGTGAAATTAGAAGGGTTAGCACAACTAGGGTGCAGTGGGTAAGCTTTGCCCTGGGAACACCACCTTTCCCATCACAGTATCTCCCCTGCCAGGAAAAAATACTAAGTATTTTATTACTTAATTAACTTCACACTTCTCAGTCACCTTTCAAATCTCAGGAGAAGGGTTTTAAGGATAAGGAAAAGCACCCACGACAACATCATGAATCTAGGGGAAATCAAGACCAATAGTCTCCGTGAAGATGGGGTTTACTGGGATTTCTGGTTTTTAAGAAATGTGGATTTAAACTTGATGTTGTCATCACACAGACCCATCAGAACCAGGGAGAGCTTTTTATTTATCCGCTGTCTCGGTCCTGTCTCCAGGGAGCTACAAGGCCATGCCTGCGTTCCTCCTCTGGGTCTACCTACCATTTTAAAGTAGTGCCCCTTCTACTGAGGGTCACCCCCCAAGCAGAGAAAGGGACACTTGGCTGCATCTGGGTGAATCCACCACCTGCTGGGAAGCCCAAGTGTTGCAGTGCGGTCACTGGCATGGACCTCATCTCCATCCCGGTCTGTGAATCTTCCTGCCAGTGAGTCACTCCCGAGAACTAGGGGTGCCATCCAAGAGGTCACGTGTTCCGCAGGCCATGGGGACTTCCAGGCCCAGCCAGGTTGAAAATGGGCTCAAAGCAGAGTGGCTCTCATCCCTCCAATAATCTTTGTTTCTGACCCCCTGCACCATTGTTTTCTTTTAAAGGAGAATTTCACATTGTGTTGTTATTGGGAAAGGAAAAACAGATCTCATTCTGTTTGGACAAGAGGGATACAAACATCTGCTCTTATGTCATTACCATTCTTCACAATCTCTTACCAGCTATTGTGTTTCCCAAATAATATTTTTTAGTTTTTGTCCTACCTCAAAACTACCCAATTTCTTCTCAAACCAGATATTATTAGAAAACATTAAAAATTTAATTGACATTTAAAAAGAGCCATATGACTTCTGGCTGCTGATGTTAACCTCGGTCGCCGGGCCAAGGTTGTGTTCATTAGGCCTCTCCACCATCAAGTCCCTCTCCCCTCACCCCATCCGCATTGTCCTCGGGCAGGAAGTCCCCATGTGCAGCCCACACTTGAAGGACGAGAAATGAGGTTCCCCCTTCTTGAAGTCAGACTATCTACAGAAATTATGTAGAATCATCTGCATGAGAAATTTCACTGTTCTCCCCACTTATTTATGCACTAAATTATTCATTTACATCAGCGTGGATTCGTATTGTTTTATCCTGTATTAGAATCCCAAACCATCCTTATTCTGGTGTTAGAATTGTTCCAGCTTTTATTTTCCTTGGAGAAACGACTGAGTCTAGAACTGGGGCAGGAAATACACAGGACGAACTCGGACCCTCTGGGAGTGCTCACACATGCACAGTAACAAACAGACACCCCTCAGTGACGAGGCACGTCCAGCACACCGGACAAGAGACAGTGAAAGGGCTTCCACTCTTGCAGCCCTCTCTCACAGTCTGAATCTTCATGAGCGAGTCTCTTGTAAAAAGCACAGAATCAGGTATTAGTTTGTGAGACAATATAAAATGTTTTTTTCTTTTTATAAGTAGGTTAAACCCATTTGTATTCACTGATATGACTGCAAAAGGTTCATATTGATATAACTTGGCCAAAAGGTTCATAGTGATTTTACTCTGTGTATGACATATTTTCTGTGGTCATTTGTCTCTATAAACAGTTTTCTTTGATTTTTTTCCATCACATTTGTTTGTATTTAGGAAAGTTTGCATTTTTGTTTCAGTGGTAACTGCTACACACACACACACGCACACGTGTGACACACACACACACACCGGTGCCCTTAGTCTTTCTTTTCCTTACTCAGCGTGTGCTATTTGCTTTGTCAGCTTTGAACTTCACCCTTCAGCTCTCATTGACTCCCCAAGCAGTAATCAGGGAGCTCCTTTTATGTCTCCTTTCTCTTTCCTCCCAGTTGCAAACCTTTCATTAAATTGTGACATCCACACAAAAACACACAATTCCTAACTGAACAGCACAGTGGATTTCACAAAGCAACCACAGTGGTATAATCAGAACCCAGAACAAGAAACAAAACATTTCAAGTGTCCCAGAAACCTGTCCTTTTGTGCCACCCCACACAACTGTGGGCACAAAAGTAACCACTATCCTGACTTCAGGGGAAGGCATTAATTTGGGTTCTTTTTAAACTTTATATAAATGGAATCCTACCACACATACACCTCTACATTTGAATTTTTCTGATCAACATGATATTTTTTGGATTCCTCCGTAATGTTGAGTACCATTGCCATGGCTCCTTCATTCTCTTTGTTGTCTAACATTCTTTTGTGCACACTTCATTGAATCGTTTTTGTTAATGGACATGTAAATCATTTCCAAATGTAAGCTGTCATCACTGCTACAACCTTTCATGTACATATCTTTTGATGAATATGCTTATACACTTATGTTGACTCAAAACTGAATAAAATTGCTGAGTAGTAAGCTATGCATGTGTTTTGTAGTGGATACTAAGTTTCAAAAGTTGCAAGTAGTAGAACCAATTTTCACTACCAAAATCAGTGCGTAAGAGTTTTATCTGCTCAATGACCTTATCAATACTTCTCCCATTTAAAAATTCTCTCACCTCCATCTTTTCAGAGAATACAACATGTACAGGTACTGTTTTCCCATTTGCCTCCGCTGTCATTTTACTCTTACATCCACAGTGTCCATAAAGTGTGGAAACCGATAATATTGTCTTCTTTATTATCATTTTATAGAATGAACCAATCCAAGAAAAACACTGAATATTCACCTGTGCTTCCAGGTGAATATGGATGTCCTGGATCCGTAATCCAGTAATGGATGCCCTGCAAAGCCCAACATATTCAGTGCACATCATCAGTGGTATTGCCCAAGCATCCCAGTCATCTCTCCTAGAAAGAACCTTGTCCTTTTGCACGGTGCTCCTCAAAGGGTGCTCAGTAGGCTGGCAATTAGTACAATAGGAGATAAGAAACTTTTGCCATAATTAAATAAATTATTTCACTAAAAATGCTTTCATTCAATCAACTTTTCTGTTTGGTATGCACGTTTTGTTTTCCACAAAAGCACGTGGTACGCTGAGTTACTTTCTGCAACAAGTTCCTTATCTCCTCATCATGAAGTAAGTCTTTGAAGAGCACTACCCTAGTAGATTTCTCAGGAAGGATTCATAAATACTGTATTACTTGAGTTTTTGAATCTTGAGTTTTGCTGGATAGAAAATTACAAGCTCATGTAAAATCCATCCTTGAGTTTCCTCAATTATTGTTCCATTGGTATCTCGCTGTACATGTCAATATAGACAATTCTAATGGTAATCTGTTTTACTTTCCCATAAATGATGGATCCTTTTGATGGAAAACCTGAAGATTTGTTCTTATCTTTAAAAATCTATAAGGCATCTCAGAAACATGGTGGCATTGACCATTTTAGGTTTTCTCAGTTACTTTGTGGACTCTTCAATGTACAGAACCAAGTCTTCATTCGCTTTCTTCTATTTTAGTTTTTAGTTTAGTTTAGTTTAGTTTAGTTTTTAAACATCAGCTCTGTTTCACTACATTAATTCTGCTTATAGGAACTCCAGTTACATAAATATTAAAATGCTTTATCTATTGTTTACACCTTTCCCTTTTCTCTTTAATTTTTTTCACCTCTCTATTTCAACTTGGTGTTCTTGGCTATTGTCAAACATCGATATCCTTTATTATATTTTCATGAAATCTATTCTGCCCTATGCACTTTCATCTTTTTTTCAATGTTTTTGCCCTGAGTTTAACCAATTGTCATTTTATACCTCCCCATTTTTAATCCACTTTTGTTCTGAATTTTTAAATTTCTAATTTGAAGTTTTAAATATTTCTAAAAATGCTTTAAGAATATAAATTAGCTTGAAATGGTGTATTACATTTGTGGGGAGGGTTACAGCCTGTTTTGGGTGGCTTTCCATTCTCATTTTTTATTTCTTCTTATAGAAGTTTTCTACAGATGCCATGGGCCATGTTCTTTTATTTTTCTGAACAAATAATACCACATGTATGTGACAAGAATAGATATAGCTTTCTATTCTGATAAAATAAAATATGTTTTTTTAAAATAACTGGCACCTGGGGGGACAGCAGAGTGGGTGCTGATTTTTTAAATTCATAATTTATCCCCTCCAGTTTTATTGATATATAGTTGACATATAACATTATATGTTTGTGATATTCAACATGTTTATTTTACACATTTTTTCTGTTAGAACGATTACCACCAAAGTGTTAACTATATACGCCCAGCCCTTGTGGCTGCACTGTTGGTGAAATGTAAACTGGCGCAGCTCTGCGGGAGACAGTATGGAGGCTCCTCAAAGAACTAAGGCAGCACTGACGTGATCCAGCAGTCCCACCTCGGGGTGTCCAGCCCAAGGAAATGCCATCCGGACCTCAGAGAGCGGCACTCCCACATTCACCGCAGCCTTTTTCACAATAGCCAAGATATGGAAACAACGTAAGAGTTCACCCACCGATGGAAGGATAAAAACGATATGGCATATATAAACAATAAAATATTATCCAGCCATAAGGAATCAGAAAATCCTGTATTTTTGCAACATGAATGAACCTTGAGGACATTATGCTAAATGAAATAAGTCAGAGAAAAACAAATAATAAAACAAATAATTTTGCTTACATGTGGAAAGCTAAATTCAGAAACAGAGAGCAGAATGGCGGCTGCTTGGGGAGGGAGGCAGCTGGGGAAATATTGGTCAAAAGCTACAAACTTCCAGTTGCAAGGTGAATAGGTCCTGAGGATCTGATGTGCAGTACGGTGATTGCAGTTGTAATACCATATTACATACTTGAAAACTGCTACAATAGTAGATCTTACATGCTCTCAAAACAAAAAAGAAAGGTTCATACTTTTTTTATTATTTTTTCTGTACTACCTTAATTTCCACTTTTATTCTTTTTTCCTTTGATCGCTAGGCATCCAAGAGACACACACTCTCTCTCACCACCCCCAAAGTAGTGTCTTTTCAAGACTGCCACCTCTGCCCTTGACCTTCAAATTGTCCTTTAAATTCTTCATTAGTTAAGTTAGTCATTGTTCTGATCCATCAAGGTTCAGACCAGGTATGTAGGTATGTGGATTTTTCTCTATCTAGGTACACACGATTTTAATATTTTTCTTTCTTTTTTTCCCCTGCTACTCCTGGACTGTCTGCCACTGCGCTCTCCTATCTTCTGTGCACTTTCATCCTGATTCTGCTCAGGCATGGTTTCCACATCTGGCTGTGTGGGGAGCTGGTATATGAAAATGTATTTCTTATTATACAAATTACATAGGCATTTGTTAATTTCAACATTCTAGTTGTGCTTCTGGAATAGGCTATAAATGGTCTCTTCACTGATCTGAATGTTTTTGGAGGGGTGTGTGGAGAAATTTAGATTGTGTGGCCATCTAAATAGGAAGACTGACACCAGAAATTGTAATTTTCTGTTTTTATCCCCAAATGGTAACACTTTTTTTGAAGGCTCAATTCATTTCCCCATGATTTGAAATGACACATATATACTTGTGACTATTTTTGTTCTATCCATCTGTCTATTTTTGTTCCAGAAACCTAATCTTTTAATTATTATAACTTTCACACATTCTAATACCACAAAAATTCAAGTAACTGTCTTTGGATTCTCATTATATCACTTCCCTGGTTATTCTTGTTTGGGTATCACTCTTCCACATTCAAGTAAGTGACATGTCATTAATTTCTCCATACTTATCAGTGCATTTTAGGTGAGATTAAAGATTGCAAAATTTTAACATATATTTTTAGACTAGTGAAGCTTCACACATGAAAATATACTACCTTTTAATTCATTAATATCTTCTATGACATTTCTTAAAATTTTAATAGTTTTCTTCCCAGAAATTTTGACACTTCATGTTTACCCCTAGACACTTCATTGTTAATATGTTAATAGAATAACACATTCTAGATAGACTAGTGTTAATGTAACTAGGCTTATCATCCCATTATGTTTGCTAACTTGTTTAACTTGTATATAACACAGCATTTAAACTTCATACATGAACTTATAACATACTGACATATGGAATCTCTCCATTAGTTCCTGTGGTTTTCAATTGTCTCTTTGGTTTCTTAGGAGGTTATAATAAACGTAACTAACATATACTGAGTGCTTACTACTTGCCAACTACTGTAAAAGAGGCATATTACATGCATTATCCAATGTATTTTAACAACTCAGTTGTGAAGTATGTTTTATTAATGGTCTCAAGTGAGAGATTAATAATAAAATTTAGAGAGGTTGAATAACCTGGCCATGATCACTCAGCTATTATGTATCAAGATCATTGGATAATAGCACAATTAATGATGCTTTTCCTCATATTTTCCTATATGTATACACTAATTTCCTCCCTGTTTAACTAAAGTTTGGGTCAAGCACAACATCCTTCTTTGGTCTTCACCTTAGTGGAGATTGCTCTGATGTTACACCTGTCAGGACCTGGAGTCTGCACTTGAGGCTTTTGAAAATAAAACTTTAATAAAATCTTCCTTTAATTTTTATGTTATTAGTCTCCCCCACCCTTAAGAATTGGAACTGGATTATCCAAACTGTTTTTGGCCATATATCAAAACAACCTTATAAATTTTCCCTTTGATAGATTAAAATATTAAACAATACTACTAGGTTTCCAACATCAAACCTTCCTTGCACTCCCAGGAGAAACCCTAGTTTATACACAAAATGTGTGACCTTGGGAATGTTTCTTTGTGTCTTTGGGCCTGTTACATTTTTTTTTTATACAATGGGAATACGAATAGTATCAACCTCATATTGTTGCTGTGGAAATTGAGTCATTTATTCAAGAAATTTATTAAGTTTCTGCCTTGTGCCAGGCATAACTCCAGGTTCTATTATGTTACCAATCAGCAAGACAGAAAACAAGACTTCATGAGCTTGCATTCTAGTTAACACTGTAACTTAGGATAGCATGTGGAACACAGCGTCATCCATGCAAGTGTTGGCTACCATTCACACTATAGATTTTGTATACTACTGGACTAACTTTGCCAATAGTTCTCATAATACTTTGCATTCACTTCCATGAGATCCATCAGTAGTTATTATGTCTGTTATATTTATTAGGTTAGAGTATTCAGCTGATGCCAGAGTCATCAAAATGAACTGGAAAATGTTTCTTTTCCTATTTGAAAATGTGAAACATTACAGAAAACATTCGGTCCTAGAATATGCTTTCCTGATACGAGACCTTTTAAAAATAAGTTCTGTCTTTCTAAATTTCTCAAATCATAACTTAACTCTTTCAGTTGCCTTAATTCTGTTTTGCTAACAAATAATTAAAAATCCATTTATGTCATTTGGACGTTTATATTTATGAGCATAGATTGGTATTCAGTCTGCTTTGCCATTTCCTACCATTTGGGTATTGTTAAGTAGGGAAAGGAAATAAAGGGTGGTAGAGAAGTCATGGAGAGAAAACAAGGGACTTCTCTATCCTCCCCCATCACCTCTGATGGGCATTTTGAAACCAATGAAATATAAATAAATCATTAGGAGTACGCATATATTACTCCCCATTTTAAGCAGGCTATTTCATAAGTTCAAGTCAAATTATACTGTTCAAGTACCCACATGGAAATAAAACCAGTAAAGCGAAATCAGTGTGACTCTATGGTCAGCCCTTGGCCCTCAGATGGGTTCTGATGCTCTGGGCAGCAACTGTATTCTGTGCCGCCTGCAGAGTTAAAACAGGAACCCACTGACTGACACACATCTACGTACCTACCTATATCTACCCATCTCACCTACCTACCTACCTACCTAATTATCCACCTACTTAGGTCATCTATCTATCTATCTATCTATCTATCTATCTATCTATCTACCTACCTACCTATCTATCTATCTATCTATCTATCATTTATCTATTTATCATCTATCCATTATCTTTACATCATCTATCTACAATATCTGTCTTTTTCAGATATCTGTCTATATCAATGTATAAATGCACTGAAAAAAATAACCTTTAAGTTGTCATCTGTATCTTAGTGATTTTATTTCTTCTCTTTTAAAATCGTGATCTTTTGCATTTTTTGTATTCAAGTCATAAACTTAATGTAAAATCATAAAAGGTCTATGAGACAACCCCTGATAGTCCTAACCTTTCATTTATAAATTTTAAACATCCCACCCCTATTTTAACCTGGAGTCTGTCTGTGGTCAACAATAACAACAGCCCTTTATTTTTCTCACAGGACTCCCAGTGTCTACCACAGATTACCCTACATATTTTTGTAGAATTCAAAGAAAATGTTTTCATAAATTCAGTCATCTTTTGTGTGATCAGTTCTTTTTCTGAAATGAGTGAAAACTCCCCACTGCCTGGCTAAATAATTCAAGGAAACTGCCTCTAAATCTATTCTTAAACTGAAGAAATAATAACTATTTCGTGAATTATTTTTAGATAAGGATGTCAAAGTCTTCAGATTTAGCACACTCAGGATAACCTGCTTCAGAGAAATTTAAAAGGTACAGTGTGTTTGTTCCAGGTATACTTAAAAAGAGTCTAACTAAACTGGAAAGAAAATATTGCACGATTTAAGGAGAATCTTTTTAATACCCACAGATGAAGTACATTGTTGTTCTCAAGGTTTAAAAAATTCAGACACATACTCAGTTTAGGTCATTTCATTGAAAAGCAACTATCCTCCTTTTCAATGTATTTTGTTCAACTCCTGGGAACAAAACAGAATTCCAGGTATTAAGGACTGTTATAGTATTAATTTCCAAAAGTAATTAATTTATTCATCCTCAGAGTGAACAAGATTATGCTAGACCCTTTTAAACAAGTGAATTTGAGACACCTCACATGGAGATATATGAGCTTCCATCACATAATGAAACTGAGGTACGAGTCCCCACACAGCAGATGTAATGCCTTTTATTCAGAGTGCATTCATTTAACATTATGCAGGAAGGATGCCAGGAGCAACTGGGACTAACATATGTGTGCGTGTGCCTAAATACAGCTCACAGACTCGACCAAACTAAAAATGGCCACCAGAAAAAACAAATGTGGGTTTACCTGAGTCCTGGGGGCAGAGAAGGTTGAGAAGAAAAAGTGAACAGGAAGTGACCGCAGAAATAAAGCACCCGGGCATTTCCCCTAAGGGAGTGTGGGGGCCTCAGCTGGGATGGGTGGGTCTCCCATGCTGGCTCCTGCATGTCAACAGTGTCTCCTCAGGTCCCGTGTCTCCCAGAAAAGCATGGTTTACAAAGACAGCGTCAACATTTCCATCTACTACTTTTTCTCATTGTCTGAAGTTTAGCCAACACTACTAGTACAGCTATTCAAAATGGATCTGTTTCTTACTTTTTCTTGTTCTTAACACTCTCTGTTGAGTTCTGTCACTTGACACCTTGGTAGCTCTCCAGGTAATTCCCACCTCGTTGCAAACCTATGAGAATGCTTCTCAAGTGCTCACTGTGACTTGAAAATGAAGCCTCAGCGGCTCTCAGCACTCAGGTAATCGCCTAAACGGTGTCCTCCCTCCCCACTGCCTTTGCCTCCTCACCATCTGCCAGGCCTGGAGGAGTCCTTGGACACAGGATCCAGGCCTTGTTTACCGGGATGGTGGGGAAATCTGAGCCCATGTGAGAGTCTCATCTCAGTTTTGAACAGCAGGAACAATTCGAAGAAGAGCCAGCTCACACAGGCGTGTATTATGGAGGGACGGAGGCGTGGAGTTAAGGCAGAGAGATGAGGAGAGGCCGAAGCACCTAGGGAGACACATACTTTGGCAAGAAGCTCAGACTGGATGAGGGGCACGGGGAGCTACAGATGGGCTGCAAGTAAAAGGGTGATTTAACCACACCTGGACTTTAGAAAGATCACCCTGCCCTGGTGAGATTGGACGGCAGGGGCCTGAGCGGAAGGCAGCTGGCACTCTGCGCAGTATTTCACAGTATTTCAGTTTCAGAAAGCAGAGGACTGATCTAAGGCAGCCACAGGGAAAAACAAGAGACAACGAGGCAGGTTTATCTGGCATATGGTTTGGGCACATGGGCAGAATCACAGAAACAGCTGTGATTTATTGTGAGTACAGAGCAGATTCCCAACTATGCTGGCTGCCATCTGGGCCACACAAACCCCACCTTCAGGACCACGGATTCGCATAACACAACTGCTCCCAGTCTCTCTGGATTCCGTGCTCAGAACCATCCCTCCCTACACGCCCCACGCCTTTTCACCCTACCCACTCTCAAGACCTGGTGCTGCTGAGGGGCAGGCAGCTCCTGGTACTGGGGGCATGCGCACTTCTCCACCTTCCCGAGTGCAGCACCTGCCACACTGTGCAACAGTTCATCTCCCACATGACACGTGTGTGCCCACAAGGCACAGCCCCTCCATACTCAGTGGAGTGTACCCTCAACAAGCTCCATTAGTTTTTTCTTATAATTTCATAAGTGACCACAATGAGGAACATGGAGACAGATAAAGAAAACAAAATGAATTGTTCAGTTATATTTGTGCTTATAAAAAAAGCACATTCTAAGTAATCCCAAATAGAAATTACTAATGATTAAAGAAAGACAAAGATTACTGGTATTATGCTAAATGAAATAAGCCAGGCAGCGAGGGACAAATACCATATGATCTCACCTTTAACAGGAACATAATCAACAAAAGAAAAAAGCAAACAAAATATAACCAGAGGCTTTGAAATGAAGAACAATCTGACAAAAGCCAGAAAGGGAGGGGGGAGGGAACAATGTGGGGAAGGGTTTTCAGGAACTACTGTAAAGGACATGAGGACAAAACCAAGGGGGAGGGTGGAAGCAAGGGAGGGAGGTGGGTTTGGCTGGGGTCGTGGGGAGTGGTGGTGGGGGGAAATGCAGACAACTGTAATTGAACAACAATAAAATATTTTTTAAAAAGAAAGATAAAAATTACTAATATATACTTAACTTTAACTGAAAGTATAATGTCAGCAGCTACAACTTCCTTAGTATGTAAAATAGTGACTTTACTATCTACTTTAGATCGAAATATCAATGGCCTATTTTTTAACTATTATATACCAAAATTACTGAAACATTTTTCTGTATATAATGTATAAAATAAAAAAGAACCCCAAAACAGTAACTCAAAGTAAAAGTAATATTGAGCTAATTGCTCCCGTATGAGATTCACCAAAAATCAGTTTTATGTGATTATTGTTCTTATGATTGCCCAGGTCCTCTTACAAACACAAGGATAAACAGGACGAAGTAAGTTTCAAGTTGGATTATTTTCATAACCAAACATGAACAGGTAAGACTACATCTAGAATATTGTAGAGTTCTAGTTATTACACAGATAAAATTATAATTTGTCGATAAACCAAGTAAATCCTCCAGCTGCCCTTTGTCAATCCACATTAAGGCATTTCCCTTCATATAATTCTGCAGCTCTTGAGCTTCCGCTTAACATAATCTCATTTTGTGATTATCTAACCAGCCTTTCCATTGTACAGGTTTTTTTTTTCTTTATGCAATAGCATCACACCTTCCCTCAAGGTCGTGATCCCAATTATGCCTTCCCTAAACTCACGCTGCTGAGGTGACATGTCTGCTCAGAACCACACAGATTTAAGACACTCAGCCATTCCTCATGCAATTCCATCCCCCAAGTGATGCTAAATATATATGTATATGCACACATATATATTTATATTTATAAAATGTATTTATATTTATCAAATATAGATAAATATGTGTGCCTCTTTGTTTTGTTTTTTGCTGGATAGAACATTTCAAGGGTACATAATAATTTGCTCTAAGGTATCTTTCTGTTCTTTCCATTTGCTTTTTGGTTTTGTGTGGCTTTGTTTCAGATGAAGGCAACAGAGTTGGCAAAGGAAAATTTTATTGTCTCTGTGTGCACATATATGTGTGTGTATATTTCATATATATATGCATATCTACACATATATACCTATATATACATACATACATATATATATATTTCCTGTCATCTAATCCAAAATTCACCTAATCACAGCCATCCGCTCTGAGCAGCGGTCAGAGCCCTGTCTGCCTGTGCTCTGTTTCCTGTTCACCCTACAGGTGGATGTGAATGGGGACAGACAGGAGTCAGCTTGAAGTGAATTGTGAACAGCTAAATATTCCCATTTGAAAACAATTGTATTAATATCTGATAAAGGAACTTCTGAGAGACATAAACAGTCACATTAACTAAATGACAGCTTCTTCCCAGAGCTGCTCATATTATACAACTCCTACAAGTTGTAAGGGAAAAGAGCTGACATCAATTATGTATAGTTTATTCTATGAAAACGCCTACTTACTCTACAGTAATAATGAACCTCCAATCACACATCAACCTTCCTTCTTTCAAAAGTAAAATATCTTCCCACTAAAAATGACAAATTTTCCCCAACTCTAGCCTTTAAAGTCTTTACATTGGCATGAAATAAAATGTTGAACTTGTCTTCAAATTTCAATTAAAAACACAGAAATCAAGAATAACAGAAGAGGAATCTGACAGTCAAGCTACATCAGTTGCTCTCCACACCTGTAACCTACCAGTCTTACGTCACCACGCAATAAATAGCTCAGGTCACTAAACTGGGCCTCAAACAGTGAACACCTCCCACCAAACACACACACACACACACGCTTGGACAGAGAGAAAGATTAAAAGCAATTTGAGAGTGCACCACACTTAAGATAGTTTAAATTTCCCATACTGGAAGAATCCTGAGCATTTATCACCCAAGTGTCTTTCTCAATGTTGGGGCTGAGAATACAGGAGATCACATCACACAGAGGTGTGTACCTCCATGTGTATATGTATATTGTACGTATACACACATCTATATATGAAATAGGCTATTAAAATAATTTACATTGATGACAGCACCACTGTAAAGGGATGATTCTGACAGCGCCCAGTTTGAGTGCTCACCTGTTCCTGGAGACAATATGTCGCTAGCAACTCTAGATTGCCTGTGCATCCTTAATTAATAAATCAGATGTTTTCACCTTGGATTTAAACATACAACTTTAATTGTATAATCTCCTTAATAAATAAAAATGTTGTTTTCAATTTTATTATTATATGTTTATAGTAATAGATATTCATTAAACAAAGCATCGAAAATTCCAATGGGAAGGTAAATCGATGTAAAATCTCTAATACCCACAAGTCTTTCCTGTTATGATCTGGATATTTATCTTCTCATCTTTTTTTCTAAAATAAAATAAGAAACAAAATTGGGATTAAGCTATACATATTATTTTGTAGTGACATCACATTTAAGATGTTAATAAACTTTCATACTAATATTTTTATTAATGTACCAGCACATCTTTTTTAATCTAGCATTTCTCTAGGTTTTTATGAAGTTTCAGTTACATGTTTTGCATATTTGTGTAATTATAGTCTTAATTTACCAGATGTAGAACTGATGTTTCAAAGGAAATGCACATTTTAAGAATTAAGAAGAAATATTGCTGAAATTCTTTCCATAGATGTGCAGTGCCCTGCACTCAGCCTGTTTTGTTTTGCATGATTATTCTTTCTGTTTTGAAAATGTCAAGTTGCTGGCCTGTTGGTTTGCATTTATTATTGGTGAGACTGAACTTAAATTTTTATACATATATTTTATCTGTGATTTTTATCATCATGCCTTTGTCTATTCCTCTTGAGTTTTCAATCTTTTTTTCAACCTAAGAAAGCTCCATATACTGTATTTCAAAAATATTAATCTTTTGCTTTTTAAATATGTTTCAAGTATTTTCCTCCCACTAATGGTTTATTTGTAGAATTGCTTATTGTATGCCTATGCATTCTTCTTAGACTTACAAATGTTTTTAATATGTGTCAATATTATTAACATTTTAATGAAGTCAGCAACATGAGTTTTACTTGAAAATATTTGTAAATTGTGCAGTTATATGCAAATGGCAACAGTTATTATTAAAGTAAGGTAACTCTGCACATGGGTCACTGAGGCCTCTAGAGTCAAAGACAATTGAACTGCACTTCGTGCACTGGTCAGATGCAGAGTGTGTGTGGCCACATCTATCCAAGTCTCAGAGGGGGACAGGGATGCACCGCACAGAGCTGGTAAAAGGTGGACTAGGAAATGACTGCTAGATTTAGCAATATGGATATTACTGATGACTCTGACAAAGTGATTTTGACGAGAGCAGTTCCTGCCTAATGGGCTGACTCTGTGACCTCCGCTGTCGTCTGGCAGCTCTTAACTGCATTGCTGACCTCATCCCCTCCCAGTGGCGTGGCCTGGGTCCAGGGAAAATTGCAATCAGACAGCACAGGCAACTCTTGCAAGGAGTTTGTTATGAATGGAGAGAGAGTCATGCAATGGTGGTTCATGGGAGACAGGGTCAAGACTGTTGTTTTGTAAGATGGAGGAAACAGCATGTTAGTGGCTGAGAAGGGAAACTTTTAGGATGCAGGAGAATATCTGAATACTGGTTAAGAGGAAGAGTCAGCCCACAACAGGAAACCCAACTGTTCAAAGGCCATGATGCACAGGAGGGCCCAGGACCACAGTGTGAGGAGGTGGATACGGTGGGCAGTGGCCTCATTGGGTTGCTTGAAACTTTCCAGTAAAATAGGAGAGAATGCAAGTTTAGCAGCTGAGAGTGTGGAGAGAGAGAGAGAGACAAGGCTTGGAAGAGTCTGAAAGCAGTTTGTTTCTGGGAAGTTGCAGGGAAGCGAGTAGGGCTGAAGTTCCCCAGCCCCCCCTAGCAGAATGCTACAGCTCACCATTCATCCAAGGTCCTTCCTGTATATCACTTCCTGGAGTCTATCAGTATCCTGAAACCATGTCACCATTTTCTTGAAAAAGGCTGTGTATATCTGTTATTGGAATAAACTACTAGAAACTTTGTTAATTGTGCAGATCTTATAAATTAGATTATGTCTCCATAAATTTTTTTGAGTTGGGTATTATTAGACTATAAGTAAACCTTGAAAACAGTGTATTTGTTTTTAATTGGCCACTTAGAAGACTTCTCAAGTACTAACTGTCACATTTTCAGTTCAGTAGCATATACATAGAATAACAGTTTGGGAAATTATAATAGATTTAAAAGTGTATCTTGTCAAGGAGAACAGTTCACACACTAACAGAGGGGTGGAAAGTAGATATTGATACCCTACAGGAATACCATTCAACTTCTTAGAACCTGGGCTTCTCACCTAGAGAAAACACAATCTGCTCTATCAACACTTTAATGATGTCAACAACTTGAGTTTTGTACAGAGATATTTGTAATTGTCCAGTTATATGCAAATGGAAACAGTCATTATTAAAGTAAGGTAACACTGAATGCAGGTCACTGAGGCCTCTAGAGTAAAGGACTATTGAACTGCACTTTGTGCACTGATCAGAGGCAAAGTGAAGAAGGTGGAGCAGGATCCGCTCAGAGAGCAGAGACAGGGAACACAGAGTGTGTCTTGAGGGAGCTGCATGAGGCAGCTGAGTCTGTAATGCCTGCTCGCTGCTGCCTTCCACCTTCTGGTGCCTTCTGCCTGGCACCCCCACCCCACATTGCCTCCCTGGGCTCCAGGAACATCAGAACCATGGTCACGTCTGGAGCAGCACAGAACTGTCTTAATGTAAAGTAACTTTCACACTCCATGACCTTAACTGGTAGAAGGCCCTATTACATTTTTGCATGGCAGTCATGAAATGAAATGTTTTCGGTGTTCTGGTTAATAACAACTTATAACAAAAAGCAGACTGGTCTTTCTAAGATGGAATGCATTCCGTCTTCAAATATACTGCAGTTTTTATGTATGGAAAAGGTGGCGTGTTCTCTGAAGGACTGCGTCAATAGTGCATTCTCCAGCCACAGCCTTCCAGTAGATCAGTGCTTTTTGAAAATTTAAGTCTTACATCATTTCTGAATCGGCGGGGAAAGACACACGTTGACAGACTGAGAGACCATAATAATTCCCCTTATAGCATGACTCTTAGAACTTAGAACTTCATTAAATGTAGCTTCCTCCAGTGACTGCACTGGCTTACAAAATAAACAAGGTGAGTCTTACTGATGGATTCACTAAGCTGTGAGATGGTAGCTAAAATTAGACACATCTCTAGGTTGCTGTCTGACCTCATTTTCACAAATGACCTCCTGATTCCAGCATGTGAACCATGAAGTTCAAGCCAATCCAGTAGAAATTGGGATTTATTTATGAATCCTGTCACTCTTTCAAATGTATGTCCACTTGCTGAAACTGGACCATATTCATGAACCATGTTCATGAACCAAGTGTATAATAAATATAATGGTGACTGCCTTTACATTTCAAGGATGTCATCAGTGCTACATCACAAATCTAATCATGGTTTCTGCTGTTTTAATTATCCAAATCCTGATAATTATATAGCATTTTTAATGTGAATTTACAAAAAAATATTTAATTCTATAAGATCCTATTAAGCCAGCATTTTAAAAAAATTATTTAATTATTGTTCAAGCACAGTTTTCTGTTTTTTACTCCCATCCCAGCCCACCCCCCCAGTGCTCCCCACCTCTCTCCAATTTCCACCCCCTTAGTTGTTGTCCATGTGTCCTTTATACTAGTTCCTGTAAATCCTTCCTTTTTCCCCCCTGAAATTTTCTCCCCTCTCCCCTCTGATCACTGTCCCCTTGTTCACTATTTCAGTGTCTTTGTTTTTATTTTGCTTGCTTGTTTGTTTTGTTGTTTAGCTTCCTGTTAAAGGTGAGATCATATGGTATTTGTCTTTCAACACCTGGCTCATTTCACTCGGCATAATGCTTTCCAGTTCCATCCATGCTGTTGCAAAGGGCAGGAGCTCCTTCTTTTTTTCTGCTGCATAGAACTCCATTGTGTAAATGTACCATAATTTTTTGACCCATTCATTTACTGACAGGCACCTAGGTTGCTTCCAGCTCTTGGCTATTGTAAATTGTGCTGCTATGAACATTGGAGTGCATAGGTTCTTTTGGATTGGTGTTTTAGGGTTCTTAGGATATAATCCCAGCAGTGGAATTGCTGGATCAAAAGGCAGGTCCATTTTTAGTTTTTTTAGAAAATTCTATACTGTTTTCCACAGTGGTTATACCAGTCTGCAATCCCACCAACAATGGATTAGGGTCCTCTCTTCTCCACAACCTCTCCAACACTTGTTGTTTGTTGCTTTGTTTATGATGGCCATTCTGACCAGTGTAAAGTGGTATCTTCATTGTGGTTTTAATTTTCATCTCTCTGATAGCTAGTGATGTTGAGCATTTTTTCATGTGTCCCTAAATCTTCTGTATGTCCTCCTTGGAGAAATGTCTGTTCAAGTCCTTTGCCCACTTTTTACTTGGGTTGCTTGTCTTCTTAGAGTGGAGTCATGTAAGTTCTTTGTATATCTTGGAGATTAAACCTTTGTCTGAGGTATCATTGGCAAATATGTTTTCCCTTACAGTTGGATCTCTTTTTATTTTAATACTGTTTTCTTTAGCAGTGCAAAAGCTTTTAATTTTGATGAGATCCCATTTGTTTATTCTTTCCTTTTTGTCCCTTGCTATAGAGGACATATCAGTAAAAATGTTGCTGCGTGAAATATCTGAGATTTTCTTGCCAATGTTCTCCTCTAGGACTTTAATGGTATCACGGCTTATATTTAAGTCTTTTATCCACCTTGAATTTATTTTGGTGTATGGTGTAAGCTATCCAGTTCTCCCAGCACCATTTGTTGAAGAGGCTATTATTAGTCCATTTTATGTTGCTGTCCCCTTTGTCAAATATTAATTGGCCATAGAGATTTGGGTTTATTTCTGGGCTCTCCGTTCTGTTCCATTGGTCTATGTGCCTGTTTTTATGCCAGTGCCAGGCTGTTTTGATTACAGTGGCCTTGTAATACAGTTTGGTATCAGGTATTGTGGTCCCTCCTACTTTGTTCTTCTTTCTCAGAATTACAGCTGCTATTCAGGGTAGTTTATGGCTGGCTTCAAATGAATAAACACTTCAAAAAATTATATGAAGCCAGCATTTTCTAATATAAATGGCACCCTTAAATATCGAGGTAAAGTTAAAAACACTCTTGAAGTAGATGGCAGACTGTTCCTAAATGTCCCGTAGGACAAAAAGCTTAGTTTTTTCCTGTCACACCCCTCACACATAATAAAGAAATCCATCATCCCTTTGGTTTACTCCAGTGTGTCATCAGTGAAAAATAAACATACTTTTAGAACAAATTTTTTTTCAGGCCAGGAAATCTGCCTTTAAAGGAAAACATGATCAGAGTGTATTATGTTTAATAATCCTATACAAATAGAGGTGTCTTTGTTTGCCTTCCAAGATTAGTCTTACTGCAAAATATTAGATGATGAAACAACAGTACCATATCAAATATCTCTATTTTCTTTCAAACAGCTCAACAAATATTTATTGAGCAACAAAGACACACCATTCAACAAATATTGGAGTGTCTAGCATGTTCAAATACATTCTATGTTTATTAATATTACATATATACATTCATAGGTATAAATACATACACATGTGAGTACATACACATATAAGTCCATATGTAAAGAACTAATGGAAAGAGTAGCAGTATTTTTGACATGGATGCATATCTCCTCATATGCCACTCAAACCATTTACACTGGCTAATGGCCTCACTAATATTAGTTTATATGTCTGTTTGGGGTTCTCCATTTTGGCAAAAACAGGATCCTTGTTCATCATTTTAGTATCAGTCAGACAGGCCTGTAGTGAGTCCAACTGTTCAATGAGTGAACCCATCATTATGACAACCCTGCTCACCTGCAGATGATAGATGATGCCTGCTTACAGGTTGTTACTGAAGTGGGTTATGCCCAAATCAGGAAGAGCTGAGCTGGCCCTGGCCTGGAGATTTGATAAAGTGAACACCTAAAGTTATAGAAGCACCATACCACCATCACTGATATCAGCCAAAGTTTTATATTCACTCATTCAATCAGTCAGTCAGTCAAGAAATTATTTTTGGTCTCCCAGGTGTCGTACAGGGTAAAAGAGTAAATAAAACAAACTAAATGCCCTTAAGTTAACAGCTGGGTACATTCACAAAAAGTAATCACTGTCTGGCAGGGTGTGTGTGTATATATTTGACATAACTAAATATTTTGGTGCATTATTTAAATCTCTTGATGTTAAGAGTGGGGCAGTAATGGAGTGAAGATGAAGGACTTAGTCCCCATACATGTCAGTTAGTTTCACACGGAGACTGGTTTCGGTTCTGCAGACTGTGCCATTAGCACAAATTAGGCCTCAATGCTTTACAGAAAGGCATTTTATCTAAAAATGCAGAAATTCAGGAAAACTGAAAATGAGGTAAAATTAAGTCTTTAAAAGCTCTCTAAGGTCCATTCAGAAAGTATCCAACCATGTAATATGAAAAATAGGCATTTATTGAAGAAGACAAAGGAAACACTGTACATAGGACAATGACACCTCACTCCCCTTCAAAGTAGGCACCTTAAGACCTCACACAGTTCTCCCCATCACCACCAGCTGCCCCATCACATTTTTCTGAATCTCATCAACAGTGTGAAATCTCTTCCCTTTCAAAGGTGATTTTAATTTTAGAAAAAGGCAGAAGTCACAGGGCACCAAATCTGGGCTGTAGGGGGGCTGAGTCACCTGGGTGATTTGATGTTTTATCAAAAAATTCTGCATGAGATGTCATGCATGAGCAGGTATGTTGTTGCGATGAAGCTGCCAATCAGCAGTTGCCCATAGCTGTGGCCTTCTGAATCATATGAATAGTTTCCATGGAAAAACGGTTCAAGCTTAACGCAAAATTTTATGCCGATTTCATTGTTCTACTAGCTCAGTCATTTTGAATGTGACAGCCACACAGTATACGTGCTCACTCAGTGGCATCTACCACTCCCACTGACTAATACAGTGTACTTATCATTGTTCACACATGCTCATTCCAGTCCATCCTCCTTGGCTGCCAGGTTACATCGATGTGATGCAAACCATTCTCATCATGTATTAATGGCTGGACTTTTTCTGGACAGACCTCATATAACAGTGCCCTTAGAAACAGCCCATGTTGTCTCTGGCACACAATTGACAAGCTGAGTGAGAACAGGACAGATCTGTAGTCAGGAGCTGGGCTTTCAGCACCCACATTTGTTAACTGACAGAACACAGGACAGAGAACCCCAGATGAGAGCTTGTATTTCTAGATTACCCACAATTCAATACCAAAAGCTCAGCCAGTAGGATACAAACAAATGCACAATTCTATATATTTATTTCTTTAAAGTTAACAGTTCCAGAATCACACAGATAATAGTCCAATGCATAGAGTAAGGGCATATGAGAAATCAGGCTAAGGTTTAAGAATGTCAAAATTGCTTTGCTATTTATTTAAAAATAATGCAGTATATCTAATTCCTGTTGACTTAGACAGTCTCTTTTCATGGAGCCTTCTCTGGAGGAACATAGTCTTTATAGTGCAAAGATCCTATTGTTTGTATAACCAATTACCCTACCAGAGGAAACATAGAAGAAAGTGGGGATAAACACAAAAATGGGAGAGGTAATGTTAAATGCAGAACAAGCTTTAGCAGATAAACTGAGTCCAGAGAAATTATTTGCAGAACTAGACTTTTATGGTTTTCAAGAAGCACTTCTTCAATTTCCTGGACTTACAGTAATACCCTGGGTGTCAAAGCAAAGGAAGATGTGATATTTCCTTTCATGTTGCTCTACACTCTGTCTGGTCCTTTCTGATATTACCACTGGTTTGCAAAACTATAAAGACAACAAACTTCAAAAATATGTTCTCATTAAACACATTATTTCTATATTAGAAGACAAGTTATTAACTTCCAGGTGGGAAAGCAATGTGTTAAATATCCCTTGGCCCTGGCTGGTGTAGCTCAGTGGATTGAGCGCGGGCCTGCGAACCAGACAATTGCGGTTCGATTCCCAGTCAGGGCACATGCCTGGGTTGCAGGCTGGTTCCCTGCAGGCCAGTTCCCAGCAGGGGATGCACGAAAGGCAACCGTACATTGATGTTTCTCTCCCTCTCTCCGTCCCTTCCCCTCTAAAGATAAATAAATAAAATCTTCCAAAAAAAATACAAAGAATTCTACAGCAGAGAGAAAGAAGGAGCACTACCCTTCAACACAAAAAGAACGAAGGACAACCACCACCTTGACGAAGCAAAGAAAACAAACAAGCAAACAGAATAAAAAAAAAAGAGAACAAGCAGACCAGAGGGGAGAGGGAAGGGAACTAAGGGGAAAAAGGGGGAGGGAGAGGAACAAGAGAAAGACAAAAAAGAGGGGGAGAGGGCAGGGGGGGGGGATGGGAGAAATAGATAAAAAAATGTACTTGAAAAGTAACTAAATAAAATTTAATATTAAAAAAAAATATATATATATTCCTGATATTTTGGAAATGAAGAGATTTCTGGAGATGGTCCATTTGATGTCTGTCTAGTGCATTCCTTATTTGACATGACAATTGAGAGAACCATTGTGGGGAGTTTGGAACCTTCTTCAGGAGTCTGTGCCATCTGGAGGTCACTGAGTAACTACACCCATGAGCAGGGGCCCCAGCTCCAGTGAACGAAACAGGACTACAGTTTAATCCTGTTCTTCCTGGATCCCTGAGATGCCTCTGACCCTGTGGGCCATCCCAGCATCCTGACACTTTTGTCTCTCCTCCAACACTGTCCCTGATTCCCAGGGACCTCTCTGCTGACTGCCCCTCCTCTCCTCTCGGTGTCGAAGGGTGGGCTTGGCTATGGATCAGTTCTTCTGGCTAAACATGTATACATTTTTAGCCCCAAGCAGATTGCCTGTGTTGAATGTGGAACAGCCTTTATCAGATAAACTGAATCTGGAGAAATTTGTTGCCAAGCTAAATTTTATGATTTTCAGGAATTTTTTCTCAATTCCTGGTCTCATAGTGTTACTCTAAGTGTCAGAGAAAAGAAAGAGGAGGTATTTATTTCTCTCCCTAGCTTTATAGGCATGTACTTGACATACTGCATAAGTTTAAGGTGCACAACATGGTTTCATGCACTGATATGTTGTGAAATGATTACCACAGTGGTGTTAGTTAACACCTCCAACACCTCACATAATTTCTTTTTTTGTGGTGAGAACATTTAAGATTTACTTTTTTTCAGCAACTTTTTAGTATATGCTACTGTATGGTATTCATTATAATCACTATGTTACGCATTAGATTTCCAGAACTTATTCATCTTATATCTGGAAGTTTGTAGCCTTTGTTGACCCCCAAAATGAACATACCTGTTAAGAAATGCTCCTAGTGGCTAAATGGACTCAGGCGTATAGACTTAGTGGCCATTGCTAAAGAAGAGCCTCTCATACAAACCATGCTTCAGGGAGAAAGACTGCCTCATGCACTGAGCTGCCTGCCTGCATTGCATATTTCTACCCTCTGAGCCAACCCTTGTAAAGGAATTCCTGGAATCCTATTTCAGCCAAAGGACTGAGAGTTCTTTCATCAAATCAGAGCTGCACAACTATATCTCCACTGGCATTTTCACCACTGATCAGAGCAGCCCCATTCAGACCAATCAGAATAGTGTTTTTTGGGCCAATCAAACCACAAGAATTTGGAATCCTCAGTAGCACGAGGACAGACCAATTAGCAACCAAAGGCGGGGATGTCTCTCTATACCAGTTTAGCTTTCCTCTGGCTCCAGGAGTACACTTTCCTTTTCCACCAAAAACTAAACCCTGTATCTCTGTGGCTGGAGCTGAAACACTGAAAGTGAAACACTGAAGATGTCTCCCAGGAACAGAGTGGAGAAGAGCAGGTGGAGTGAGCAGGGCACTGTAGAGCAGACCAGTGTGAAGTAAAGTCGTGCCAGCAGAGCAGACCGAAGCAGAGCTGTGTAGCCTGAGAGGGGCCTCACCACAGAACCTCCTCAAAGACATGTTGCTTCACAACTGAGCTATTTGCACTGAATAAGGTTTCCCTTTTCACTGTACCCACAAATTGGGGATTCCTATTGCTGTAGAAATGGTGCTAATGACCACCGAGCACTAGTTGGCACCTTTGACCATCTCCCCTTTTGTCCTGTCCACAGCCATTGGCAACCACCAATCTACTGTTTGTTTCTGTGAGTTCAGCTTGTTTTTAGATTCCATATATGCGACATCATACGGTATTTACTTTTCTTTATCTGATTTATTTCACTTAGCATAATGCCATCGAGGTCCATCCACATTGTCACAAATGGCAGAATTTCTTTGTTTCTTATTGCTGCATAATAGTCTATATTCTATATGTACTTGCTTTATATCTCAGGAAAGATGGGCACCACTGCAGGGAGAGTGGATATGAGCACGGACTCCCTGAGTGGAACACATGGAAGGTGGGAATACCACATAGGGAGCTAAAAATACGTCAGCTGAAACTTTTCATAAATTTCTAAGACCAAGTGTAGGCTAGCATGACAGGACAGAACCCTTGGGGCTGAGATACAAGGGGAGTGTGGACTTATGCACAGGGTCCCCTCCACAGGTTTCCATTAAGTACTCATGGAAAAGATTTGAAGCTAGGTAAGAAACCTGAAAGAGCATCCTTCAATGTGCATGCTTGGGAGCAGAGAATGATGATGACTGTGGACAGGGCACAAGGCTGAGTCCTCACTGTTCACCGTAAGATACAAAAGCCTCAAGCCACTGAGAAAAGGTAACTTACCTTTTCAACCCCAGTACACAAGTGAAGATCCTGCATCTGGAAGAAGAGTAAATAAATATAACAGGATCCTCTATTTCTGGAGGAGGGGGAGGAAATCATCTTAGGTCCAGATTATAAGAACTCTCCTGATGCTGGGGGGTGCAGCACCAATGAGAAACCTCATCCCTGACAGCCAGACACAGAGCCGGCCTAATGAGGCAGGACCAGTGCAGCAGAGAGCTCCACTCCTCCAACCCCCATTATCAGGCTCACAAGCACTGAAGAACAGGAGCTGTATACTTCTCAGGGTGGGGCAAGAGTGAAAGAGACCCTCTTTGGGGGACAGAGTACAGAGGAAAGAGCTAAAGCTTAAGGTAGAGCAGGAATATTGAAAAACACAACAAATCAGAACACAGCCTAAGGACAAAGTAAAGAATTAAAAATCAGCAGTGCAAAGAAGTTAGAAGACAAAACCCAAACTCAGCACAACTGACAAGACCAGCTCAGCCCTCCACACTAATGATCTAGCTCTGAAGGAAAGCCATGCCCATTTCCAGGCATAAATTCTATTGACCGCAGTCTCTATTGTCCTACTCACAAAGAATTAAAATGTGATAAAAATTATGGGACACAAAAAGTGCAAGGGACAAATAAATCAATAAAAGATAAAGCAAGTTATACATCTACTATAAATAACCCAAAATAAAAATTAAAATATCTATAACGAACATATTGAATATTCAAATGGAAAAGAAAGACAACATTTATGAACATGTAGAGGATTTCAGCAGCCAGAGAGAAGTCATAAGAAAGAGTAAAATGGAAATGCTAAAAATAAAAATATAGAAGCAGAGATGGAGGAAGTCTTTGACAGATTCATCAAGGAACACAACAGAGGTTAGGTAGGAGTCAGTGAAACTTTAGACAGATTGAGAGAAACTAAATAAACATGAGGACAGGGGGAGAAAAAGGAGAAAAATCAGAGTACACCCCAGAGGTAGGAAACAAGAGCAAACCTCCTCCAGCACTCACGTGCTCAGAGTCTCACAGGTAGAAGACAGAATGGGACCCAGCAAACAGTAGCTGAGAAGTTTTCCACAAACCATGACATATATCAAACAATAGCTCCAAGGACCTTAGAATAAATGCAAAAACATATCTAGACATGTTACCTTCAAACGGCTGAAATTCAAACACAGAAAGACCCTTGAAGGCTGCCCAAGAAGGTATAAACACATACACAGGGAGAAATCAAGAGAAAAATGACAGTCAGCTCTTCACTAAATACTCTGGGAAACTGAACACAACGACTGGCATTTTTAAAATGTTAAAAGACAAAGCTGTCAAACTGGCATCTACACCCAGAGAAAATGGCTCTTGAAGCAAAAGAGAAATAAAGACTTTTTTGAACAAATACAAACTCAGAGGGTTAAGTACCAGCAGAGCTACATGACAGAAACTTGGATCTACACAAGTAAGTCTCCAGAAATGACTAAAATAAAGGTAAATGTAAAATATATTTTTACTTGTTAAAAAACCACTCTAATGTATCATTTATCAAGGAACATTGTAGCAATAAACTGTGGATTTTTAGCATGTGTAAAAATTAAAATAATTGAAAAAATAGCACAAAAACTGGGAAGGAAGAACACGGGGAACACTGCGGTAGGTGCCCTCAATACATGTGAAGTGGTATAACATTATTTGATGGTAATCTATAAAAAAGGGTATCCACTAAAAAATATGAGTTATACATAATAAGCTAATAGAACAGATTAAAAAGAATCATAAAAAATACTCAAGCAACTCAAGCAAAAAGCAGGCAGATAAAGATTTTTAAGTGATGATGATCTCACCTTTAACAGGAAGCTAAACAACAAAACAAACAAGCAAGCAGAAAAAGACCAAAGACACTGAAATAGAGAACAAGGGGACAGTGACCAGAGGGGAGAGGGAAGGGAATTTAAGGGGGAAAAAGGGGAGGGATTTGGAGGAACAAATAGGAAGGACACAGGGACGAGAACTAAGGGGGGTGGAAATGGGAGGGAGGTGGGGAGCATGGGGCAGGGGGAGGCTGGGATGGGAGAAATAGACAGAAAACTGTACTTGAAAAATAACTAAATAAAATTTAAAAAATATATAAAAAAGATTTTTAAGTGATGAAAGAAGGAACAAACAGAAAACAGCTAGCAAGACAGTAATTGGATTGATATTCCAAACTTATCAATAATTACGTCAAAGGTAAGTGGTTAAACCGACCAATTAAAAGAGACAGGCATAGTCGTACTGGACAGGAAGTAATACCAAATATTGTGCTGTGTACAAGAAACCCAATTTAAATATAAATACATGTAGAGACTACATGTTAAAAATTAAAGAAGCTATAGTATGTGAACTCTAAGTGGAAAAAACACTAGAGCGGCTGTATTGTGTAACACAGATGTGCTTCATTCATGATAACAGAGTCGATCCATACGGAAGGCATAAGAAACTGAAATCTGCAGGCGTGTAGCAGCGCCGGCAGCAAACTGTCCTTATCAAGTAGATAAACCCAAACTGTAGTTACAAACTTCAACACCTCTCTCTTGATTTATCGAGATAATTTATATAATTTATATAATAAGTAGACAAAATCAGTAATGATAAAAATACCTAAAAAACACTATCTACCAAATCGTCCTAATGTACCTCTAGAAGACATTCTATCCAACAAAAGTAGGCTGCACATGCTTGTCAATTATCCATGGAATATCATCAAAATAAAACATATTCTGGGCCTGCATATTCATTAAACAAACCTCAAAAACTTAAATGAACTGAAATCATATGAAGTTGGTTCTCTGACCATAAAATAAATGGACTAGAAATCAATAACAAAGCTACAGAAGATGTGGATATGTAAACATAATTGTGCAACTTGTGAAAATTACCTAGAATATTATAAAAAGAGAGAAAAGTATGACAATAAAAATTGGAAAAGCTTATTGTTGAAAAAATAATGTATTTTTTAAACCATATTTACTTCGTAATATTTCAGTATAATTCAAAAAACATGCAGCTTATAAAATGATGGATAAAAATAGCAAAACAAAATATACAAGGACACTGAGAAGCATGCAGAAATAAAAAGTGAGCCACGAGGAAGAAAATAAGACACTAAAGAATCTCTACATTAAATTATAATCAACAACCATTATCTCAAATCACTTTCAAAGAAATTCTACAGTAGCCCCTTTAACAATCAATACTACCAGATCATGACACAAAGAGCTCAAAACCATTAGCTGTATTGTTAATTATATTGTTTTCCAAGGTCTAGACAAAGCAACAAGATGAAAAGTTATGAAAAAGTGGATAAAAATTATCTGTTTATAGAAGACCAATCAAAATAAGTGAGTGAAATTAGGATCAATGTTGTTAAGTTGGCCCAGTAAATTATGTACAAAATTAATAATTGCCATATATAATTAATGACATAAAATCTGATTAAAATTTTCTTATGCGAATTTCAAGATGTGTCTAGAAATAGAATATAAATATACATACAGGAGCTATGGCTGGAAAATTCAAAATGGCCAGAAAATAAAGTGAACTTAATAAGTAAAAAGCTACACTGTGTTCTTATGCAGAAAAGATTCTTATTGTGAATCTGTTATTATTTCAAAATTATTTTGTAACTGTTATTCAAAGACATGAACACTTATAAAAGAATTTAAGGAAAATATTTTTCAAGTGATCCAAGAATAATAAACTGAATGAAAACGCAAAAATAGAATAATGAGAAATGATTTGAATTGTCAAAAATCAAAACAGGAAAAATGAAACTAAACTAAAGCCAGAACTTAAAATACACACTAGCTCTTTCTTGTAGAAATACCACTTAGAAGATTTTATTCAATGAAGTAATCAGTAAAACAATAAAAGACTGGAAACCATTCAGATGATCCACAATAAGGAAATATTAAGTTATGACAGAGAATAGAACAATATTTGTAATAGAATTGTTACTGGCAAACAGCACCAGACCTTGGTCCTTGACTTTGGCTAAGAAAGAATTCAGAGCCAAGAATAAGAACTCTAATATAAGTGAATGTTTATTAGTCACAGAGGTAGAAGAAGTGAGCCAACTGTGCTGCATGGACCCAGGAAACAAGTTACAGAGGCAAAAGAGCGCCCTTGGAGCTTAGGAGAAGGAACGCAAAGGGAAGGTTCAGGCATGTGTGCACGAGAGAGAGAGAGAGAGAGAGAGAGAGAGAGAGGGAGGGAGAGAGAGCGAGCCGGAGAGTGTACACAGATAGTATGCATTTTGGGTCCTTAATGGGCATTATCCAAAGGCAGGGATTTTAGGGTAAGTTTCAGAGGAGGATCTCAACAGACTATTCATCAGCTTTCCAGGAGTGTCCTTTCAGGTTCATGGTCTCTACTGATTGGTTGGTGCTAGGGGGCCATTAGTCATCTCAGCTGGTCCTGATGTCACCTACGTACAGCATTGCTTCATCTGGTTTTGCTGCTTTTCTGGTCCTGGAGCTGAAACACAACTGAGGCCTAGATATCATCTCTACTTGGAGCCATGTGTCTGTGGTCAACAGGCTTTGCCTATTTGTTCCCTTCCCTATTTGATGCTAATCAGAACCTCACTGTCCTCAGGGCTTACTGCTAAAAGGAGTAGATCCATAAAGTGTAAGAGCTTGTATGGGAATCGTATGAGGCTATTATCCTAAGGGGGTCTACCACATGACTAGTGACATGTCAGAGGAGATCCAAACTGAATGACCAGCATAGGAAAGGTCAGGGATGAACCACATGACCAGCAGTATGCTAGGGAGTAAAGGCCACCCTGGGGGCAAGTTCCCACCCTACAATACTTGCTTTCCCAGATTTGCCTATTGCTAGAAACCCAGCGCTTTCTGCCCAGGTGATATGCTGTACCTGGCCTATCATTCCTACTCTGCTCATGCCTAAGTGACTACTGTATCAGAACTAAGGCTGTATGAATTTTATAATCACATTTTTGTAAATACATAAAAATGTGGGTGTATACATACAAACACACACAATAAAGGGTGGGGGAAAGCAGGTTTACAATTGCGAACACATGAAACAAATAGTTTATTCTTGCATTATTACCTATTACTTATTTCATAATTTTCCATATGAGCAACTGTAAACCTACTTCTGCCCCACCCTGTATGTGATATGTTTAAAGCAGACACGCGGGCCTTACGTATCAACTTTTACACAAAAGTTGATAGTAGTAACTAATGGATGGTTGGCTAATTGGTCTTTTTTTTAAACCCCTTTTGGTTGGGTTCTAGTTTCTCTGCAAAAAAAGAAAACATAGATTATTTTTGTAATTGTGAAATAAATGAATGCTATTTGTTAAATAACCAGAAAATGCTAATTCAGTCATGAAATTGGCCATTCATTTTGAAGAGACGATAGAGGATGATGGCCAAGTCCTGCGGGCTGATTCAGCTCTGGTACTTATTACTAGGCTGTTTAGAATTTAGGTAACCTTTCCTGGACATGAAAGGTTCAGACATTTTTTGAAGGTGTTATTTATTTAAGCAGTGGTTTTAGCATTTGAATTCCAATGAATTTGTTTAAGACATGAAGGGTTTAAGTGGTCTGAAGTCACAAAGTAATAGGGCTCCCGGAACAGAGCCTGAATTCATGGCCTCTGGGTCCTTGTGTTTTATGCTAACTGCTAGCCCTGGCAGATAGACAGGGGGTTTTTAAATGAGCAACAAGATACAAATCCAAAGGAATAATTTTCTGCCTCCTTTTCTGTTCACCTTTTCCTTTTCAAATAATAACCTTTTGTTACTGATGACATAATATTGTTTTCCAAAAGGTACAGACTTTAAAATAAAAACAGAAAAATAACAATATGGCATAAAATTTTTAAGTCAGTCACAAAATCATACTTGTAAGGGTCATACAAATGAATGCATTTAGTCTGTCAAATTAATGTGAAATATGAAAAAAATCTTTAAGAATGCTTTTTCTTCTCTTCTACTGAGTATCTTTTCTGTAGGTATGCCCTGGTCTAGCCAGGCTATAGTGCCTCGCTGTCCTCACACAGACAGCTGCACAAAGGGTCATTTACTCAGATTTTCATACACCATTGCCTATCAGGCTCTCACATCCCATCCTTATTTAGTTCTGGTATTGTCCTATCCCATCAAAACTTGTTCCTTCCCCAGTATATTCTTCAAAAAGCTATTGATGGACTTGTTTCTATTTAAGTTCAGGTCTATTTCTGATCAAACTGGGACCATACAAGCAGGTATATTTTTTATATAGAGCTGATTGATATTTTTTACTTTTCTCCTAAAGAAAAATCCTAATACCATCATCACCACCACACACAAATCACTCAGGGATATTTTTATAATATTTAAAGAAAATGGGAAGTTCATTTGACTGTTTTTATAGAATTATGGTTTACAAAGCAGGTTTTTTTCCTTTTCTTCTTTATTGTCATTAAGTGATAGAATTTGAGTCAACCCATGTTCATTCTTACTTGGACTTTTCTGTTAGCATAGTTAGAATAGCAGCCAAAGTGGAGAACTCAGGGCCCAGCGCCCAGGTTCACCAGCACAGCTTCTCTTTGGAGCTTTGATGTTGCTGTTATTTCCTCCACCACTTTTCCCTCCTTCTGGTAACCCTGTCCTGCCTTTGAAAGCACGGTCCCCGGAGATGGTCTTAACGCTTCAGCCTAATACAACCCCCTCCTCCTTTGAATCCCCATGGACTTCTGGGGAGGAGAGATTAAAGAATTTCCCTTTATCTAGAAACAGATGTTTGTATACTTGGCCAATTTCTTTTCCAGGCTGTATCTCGTTCTCTTGCTGTCAGGCTCCCAGCATAAGGCCATCCACGTGATGGATGGAGTGTGACAGCCCAGCTTCCAGCTGACATGTGGAGCTCTGGAACTGGACCCAGATGTATCTCTGAGTTTACATTTGGGCCCCATTGACAAAGATCTTTGGTCACTAGGAACATTTGAACAACCTCTTTTGGCCTCAGTCCTCACAACTGTAAAATCTGGAGGGTGGGGAATAAATACTTCCTAAGGGCAAGTGTGGACCCTGAGAAAGAAAAACCTACTAAGAATGGCTCCTGGTGGCTAACTGGGCTGAAATTTTAAAAATGAGTAAATAAATAAAATAAAACAGAGCCTAGAAGATTTTTCTATACAGGAGCTTGTCATGTAAACCGCACTTCACAGAGAAGCATGCACTGAACAACCTGCCTCTGTACTGAACTGCTTGCCTATACCATGTTCCTGACACCTGAGTCATCTCTTCTAAAGGAGTTCCTGGAATCCTGTTTCAACCAATAAGACTGAGGCTTTCCCCATCCAATTGGAGCTGCTTAACTGTATCCCCATCAGCTTCTTCATCAACCAGAGCGTCTCCATTCTGACCAATCAAGACAGTCCCTTTTGGAGCAAGCAAACTGCAAGGATTTGGAGTCTTCACTTTCAGGAGGACAGACCAACAAGGGACCAGGGCTGGGGACTCCTGTCTATATTAGCCAGCTCCCCTCTGGCTCTGGGGGTGCACTGTCCCCTTCCATCTAAGACTAAAGACTGCATTTCCCTGGCTGAGATGAAACACTGAAGATGTCTCCCCAGAGCAGAGCAGAACTGACCAGAGCAGGCTGGCACAGAACGCAGCAGACTACAGTGGAGTTGGACAGACCAATGCAGCACAGAGCAGACCAGTACAGAGCAGACCAGGACGGACCAGCAAGAAGCAAAGCAGAGCAGAGCTGTCTAGTTGGAGAGGAGCCTTGTCCTAAGGATGGCTCACAGAGTGCTGTTTTAATAGCCATGCTGTATCACAACTGCACTCTTCCATAGCAGTTCTATATCATAATTGAGTAGTTTTACATTGAATGGTTTCTTTCTTCACTGCACCCCAAATTGGGGATTCCTGTTGGCATGGAATTGGTACCAATGACCATCAACTGACACAAGGCACATGAATGGTACTCACCATTCCATACCACCAGAAAATGAATGCTCTCTCCTATTTCTTTATTACAATGCAGTGAACACTGAATAGACCCTCATGCAACTGATGGACAGTATTAGTAGGGATGTGATAACAGCATTAAAATTTTAAAGAATTTTAACAGTCCATACAATGGGGGAAACCAAAACATGGCATGGCATGTTACAGGTATAAATATAAGGACTTTACTTGATAGGTAAAGTCAATTGCATAGCATGTTTATTCATTATTTTTTAAATCTCAAATTCATTGACAACCAAAGCCCATCTAGTTGTCACAAAGCCCTCTGCTTATTTCCCCTATGACATGTCTCTGGAATCCATCTCTCCCCTCTCAGAATTACCACACACGGCAGGGCACGTCCCCATCAGCTCACTGTCCCCTTTGTTACCTGGACCACTGCAGCAGCATTTCAGCTGACGTCCACTTCACCAGTGACCACAGCCACAGGGACAAGACAATGTGTTTAATATTTATTTTTTCTAATCTAGCCCACACGTGGGATCACATGGAAAATCCCACTTGGTAATAGAATATTACCGTGTATGCTACAAATGCCAACCTGATGATAAAAAGAACTAAAATAAAACAAAGGAAGTATTAAAAATATACCAAATATAACCGTATCAATTTGCTTCTTTAAAAGGCAAATCTCAGAATCTGCCTTCAGAATTTTTAGGTGATCTTGGTAAGAACTATCATCAGTTCCTCTTACAGTTCTATGTTGTCATTAATGTCAAATAATTTGATTTTTGTAGCTACCTATGATCATCTGCATTTTTTAATAGTGATCAAAAATCTTTCCTATGAGAGATATGAAATATCAAATACATTAGCAATTAACCAATAAATGTGAATAAAAAAATGGCAATATTGGGAATGCCACTTAATCAAGAAATTAAAACCTGGCGACTGATCCAGTATTATCAATCAGCTAAGAAATACAATTTGGAGACTGACATGTTTATCACTTTCATCTGCCAGTATTTTTTAAACATTCCCATTAATTAGTCTCAGAGATTTATGACTCTCTTCCAAGTGTTATCCAACTGCTACTTGAAAATAATAAGCTTAGACTTACTAAGATGCAGTGTTTGGGTTCTTAGATTATTAATTAAAACACATTAGACATACTCAAATGCTTAGTAGCATTTTGTAGACAATCCTATCTACTAGTCAACTTGCTCTATTTAAAGGAGAAAAAGTGAATGGAGACAAACAAACTACCATTAAAATGTGCAGATGCTATAAACTAACCAACAGGAAAAGTATCTTTAACTAACTATCCATCCTTAACTCTTGTTAACAGTACGAATCATGTGTAAGAAGGTGACCTCACCCTTCACTGCATTTCTTTCTCTGGGAGGTTTTGACAATGTACCAAATATTCATGAATGATGAATCTCATTTAAAGTGTTTTCATATCATAGATGCTAAAATGTAAGATCTTAACATAAATTATTTTTTTAATTAACAAGCAAATAATGTTTTAAATGTGAATTTACATATGACACCAAATTGCTTGAACAGTATAACCAACATTCATTACCTAAACAAATTCGCAACAAAGATAAACTCAAAGATTTACTTAATAAGTCCCCACTCCAAAATGATGAGGGATTTTTTAAAATCCTGTTTAATTTTTCCATAAAAAGCCACACACAAAGGAACAGCTCAACTAAATTCCCAGCTCTTTCAAATACACGGTTTGACTGACTCGGAAGCTACATCTAATTTTAAGATTTGCCAAAGGTACATATGTGAAAACATAATCATAGCTTCAAGGTAGCTTATAAAATAAATAAAGGCTATGGGAAGGCAAAATATTAAATTGAATTATTGTGCTACTATGAATGGAGCTAAGAGGTTGCCATTTGTTATACACATGGATGCATATTCATAACTGCATGTTCAGAATACCCCCTCCAACAAATCGGGCAATGTGCATTGAGCTCGTGCTTCCTAACTGCCTCAGTATCAATTCTTTCCTCCAGGTAAAAGAAAAAGAACCCGAATTTCTTGCTGACCTAGCCAAAGGACTTCCCCACTCCAGGTAGCTGTGGTCAATGGGCCAATGAGAAGCAGGCAGAAATGTGGTAAGTTTTCTCCATGCACCATTGTTTGTTTGTTGTTCTTTGAGACTTACTAAGGTATAATTGCCATATTAAATTGTGAGATATGTAAAATGTATATCATAGTGATTTGGTATGTATATGAAAGGATTCCCATCTCTAGTTAATTATCACATCCATCACCTCACAAATTTATCTTTTTTATGAGAAAATTTAAGTTCTATTCTCTTAGTCAATTTCAACTATGTAATATAGTGTTATCAACTATAGTTGCCACACTACACATAAGATCCCAGATCCACCTTATAGATGAAAGTTTGTGCCCTTGGCCAACATCTTCCTCAGCTGCGTTCTCTCACAACTTCTGTTTCTATGAATTTGAGTCCCTCCCTCCCTCCCTCCCTCCCTCCCTTCCTTCCTTGGATTCCACGTATAAGTGATACTATGCAAGATTTGTTTTCCTCTGTCAGGCTTATCTCACTTAGCATAATTCCCTTAAGGTCCATCCACATTGTCACAATGGCCAAATGGCAAAAAGGATTTCCTTCTTTCTCATGGCTGATAATATTTCATTGTCTGTGTATGTATGTATCTTCTTTATCTATTCATCCACCTTCTTTGTGCGTTTCCATATCTTGACTACTATGAATAATACTGATTTCATCTCCTTTGGATAAATACCAAGAACTGAGATTGCTAGGCTACTTCTATTTTCAATTTTTTAGGAGCTTCCATACTATTCTCCATAGCAGCTACACCATTTACATTCCCTCTAATACACAAAGTTTCCCTTTTCTCCACATCCTCACCATCATTTATCTCACATATTTCTAATGAAAGCCATTCTAACAAATGTGAGGCAACATCTTGTGATTTCGATCTGTATTTCCTTGATGATTCATGATATTGAGCAGCTTTTCATGTACCTGTTGGCTATCTGTATGTCTTTTTTGAAAATTATCTATTCAAATCCTTTACCCATTTTTAATGAAACTCTCTCTCTCTCTCTTTCCTCCTTCCTTCCTTCCTTTCTTTTTCTTTCCTTTCTTTCATTCTTTTTTTTTCTTTTTTGCTTTTGAGTTGTATGAGTCCTTCATATATTTTGGATACTAACTCCTTATCTCCAAGTAAGTCTCTTTGCAAAGAAGTATGGGCACCTCCCTCCTCCCAGCCTGGAATGCGTGGTGGTGGCCTGAGAGAGCACAAGGAACGGAGAAGCAGTGGTCTGCAGGAGCCAGGTCTCTGCGGCATCATGCAGCATCCTCACCAGCCCTGCGTTCCTACCTCTGGATGTCCATGAGGTATGACAGAGACAAACCTCCCTCCTATGTAAAAAACTGTTGTTTGGGACTATTTTTCCTCTCAGCTGGAGTGGAATCTAATTCCAAATGATAAAGGTGATACTTGAAGGAAGAGCTTAAAATGCCCATCACCCTCCTAGAACTCTCTCATCACCATGTCCAACTCCTTTCAAGCTGATGCCTCCTACCTGCCTCCTTCTAAAGAAAAACAGACAAGGAATGATACAATAATTACTACATTATCCATAAGAAATAGACATTAATATTTAGGATGTCATGTCTACAATGAAAAATGAAATTTTAACCTGAGTAAGAGTAAACCATTTAATGTGTAAAAATAAAAAAACAGACCCCAAGTGACCCTATATATTAAGATGCTGCCCTTCTTGAAACCTTCATTTTGTTCTTAGAAAACCTGCTAATCATTATTACTTCATTAATAACGGGCTTTGGGAACATTGTTACATATAAATTTCTAAAGATCATAACTCAAGAGTCCTAATTTTGATAATGCTGAACATCTATATTTTATTCTACAAAAGAGAACAAACTTTGTATGGATTTACACATAATACAGCTTATGTTTATAGCAAAGGAGTCAAGAAAATGTTTCCAAAATTCTTAGCAATGTGTATAAAGAGTCACTGCTTATCAATTGTGCTAGTTATCATTTTAGAAGGCACAAATAGCCCTGCAGCTGAAATGGAATTATACCTTCATTTTTGCAAAGAAAAATTTACCTCTTAAATCGCTGTGGATAGTGCATTCAAGTTGTCTAACTTGTTAATGTTACATGTTGTTAATGTTTTATGCCATAATTAGAGTTTTCAATTTATTTTAAATTTGCATTCACAAATAAACACAATAACTACAGCTCATTTTATTTCGATGTTAAATCAAGAACATATGCTGATCTCAACTAGGAAGTTGTCAATACTATTCTTAGAAAATGTAACCATTTCAAAATTGCTCCTCCTACAAAGACCACCTGCTTGGAGGCTACCTATGTTCAAAAAAGTAAATCTAAGTCTCTCAAAAACATGAGTTAGGCTTTGAGGTGAACACTGGAATAAAAAAATGACAATACATGTTGCATTAGCACGTGTACAACTATGAAAATAGACATCAGCTTGACGAACTCCCTGATGTTTCCTGCCCTACATGGAACAGTTTGGACTGTGGTTCAGCAAATGTTCCATTCTGTTCCTTCTCCCTGTAGTCAGATGACACTTTCAGGCCCGTTGGTGTTGGGCTTGGCCATGTGGCTTGATTTGACCAATGGATTATTAGCACCCTTAACCCCACATGCCAAGAGCAGTGGGCTTAAGGATGCTGGCAAATTTGGCTTGGGTCCTTGTGCTCTGATGATCTACCACTGGAAAATGCCCTTAGTAGCTCCTGATTCTTGAATAAGGTGGAGGCCTATGTGGGACAAGTCAGAATTCATCTACAGCCTAGATATTAGGGCCAGTCAATATCAGCCAAACAAAAAGCATAAATGAGAAAGAGAGTCTTTATGATACAAGTCACTTAGCTTGGGGTGATCTGTTTTTCAGCATCATCGTGGCAATGGCTGACTAATACACTACTGAGAGCCATTTGGCCAACCCCTGTAGTGACTGCCCTACTTCAGCCACACCAGCACCATAGTGACCCCACCCAGCAGCAGCCAGTCTGGCATTAAGTCTAATAAATACACCTAACTCTTTCCCAAATGACCTTCATAGCCTTTGCTTTGTGTACCACAAGTCTTAGGTAAAAGTCTTTCTCACAATACCTAGCCTTTTATGATTGTTTTATCCTCCTTTGATAATGGAATTATCCATGTTGTATCACATCAAGCTCCCTGAGGGCAAAGACTATTTATTTTATTTCTTTTAGGGAGCAAAACTTGTATACAGAAAAGTTAAATGACTAGATGCTGGCTAGAAGATTAGAACTTGTGAAGAAAATAGCACTCCAAGAAGATTAACAATATCACAAAAGATGTGTCTTATTTTTCCTAAATATATAAGGAGAAAAAACCGAAAATGGTGTCTCTAAAAATATAAATTATGTTAGTTGAGTGTATCTGATCATATTTTGTTAATCACTGCTTAATCCCACATTAGCGAATAATCTGAAAATGCAAGTAAATATTTTTTCCTTATTATATAACTGTACAAAGTAGTTTATTACTGCCATTAATAACTTAAAGTATAACATGAACTATTCAAAACTACTATACTTATTCTAAATAAGATGAATGACCATATTATTTTCTCATCCAAGCTTATTAATGAAGAACATATTTCATTTTCTTACTGCTTTTCTACCTTTTTACTTATTGCAAACACTCTCATAACATAAGCAGCAACAGAACAACATCAGAATATTATACATTATGAAAGTCTGTCCATGACTGCTACTACCATTACCCTAGTTCCTGAGGAGGTAATCAGTTGTGTCTGAAACCATTGGGAACTTAGCAGGCAGGTCCATAAGAGTACATTCTAGAAGTTGCATAGAAAATCCAGAGCTGAAAGCGAGAAACCCACTCTTGAAATAAAATGCATAGTCTTACTTGTTTCTACTTAGTTTACTTTACATGTTTTTATTAGTCAAATTTTGAGGTTCATTTGATTTTTTTTAATACATGGTATTTTCACTGACCATGGGGATGACTTGGTGACTGCAAACATACTGTGTCTACTTTGATTGGCTGTGCCATACTTCTGAACTTCAGGGACAAATCAGCAAGCTTTTGATGTGAGTGGACCACAGGAGAAGGACCAGCATTCCTTAGCCAAGAAATACTCAGTGTTGACCCTGGTCTTAGAGGATGGGGATGGACTGTTAGCATATTGTTATCCCCTCCCTGTGTCTTGTCTCCTTTATGATGTGACATTGCACCCCCTCCCATGAAAAGGTGGGGTCTTTCTTCCACCCACTGAAGCTGGGCTGGCCTTGTGTCTTGGGGAGGTCAAGGTGAATGGCAGAAGGGATGCTGGGCCAGCTCTGAGGTGATGATCCTGCCCATCCTCTTAAAACTCCGTGAATAAGCCTGGAGCAACCTGCTGAAGGACCATCACAAAGAGGAAAAACGAAGCACCACAGCTGTGGACATTGTAAATCATCCAGGTCCCATCCAACTAGCAGATGAACACAGATGCACGAGGGAACCTGGCCAACACCAGAAAAACTGCCCAGTTGAGCCCACGGGATTGTTCGAAGCCACCAAATTCTGGGGTGGTTTGTCAACACTTCCAAAGCCAACTGATATGTAAGGTCTTCATCCAAAACCTCAAATATAATCTATTTCCTAACATTACAAAGCATCAGTGCAGATTAGTCAGGTGACTCTACAGTAGGACTATTCTGAGAAAAACATTCAACAGTTCAACAGCCATAGCTGTCCAGCTGTAGAGTATGTCAGGACCACCTGGAGCTAGATAAATACAGATTGCTGGGGCTACCCCTCGAGTGTCTGATTCAGTTATCCTGTGATGAGGCCTGGGAACATGCTTTTCCAAGAACTTTCCAGGTTTTGCTAATGTTATTGATGTGAGTATCATGCACTGAGATCATTCTTCTACATGACCAAGTATATTGCAAATGCAAGATTCCCTTAGAGAATGCTCATCTTATTAAACTCAAAAAATAAACACATTTCTTTTAAAAATCCAACTGGACTAGGGAGTCCCATCAGACTTCAACATAAAAAGATACCGTTATTATTCAGACCTGCCAGGCAATATGAACATTATAAAAAGAAACAAAAGATTATTCTACCTAGGCTCCCCTCACTTCATGAATTACCAACCCTCAATGCAACAGTTTATGGTTGTATTTAAAACCGAGGCTTTTTACTTACAGTGTAAAGAATATGAGTAACATTTTAAAAAACAGCAGGAATAAACAGTCTTTCAATATACTATTAATATTTAAATTTTGAAAATTACAGCAAGCTGAGTATTTATTTCTTTGAGCCTGATTGCAATAACAACTTCAGATATTATTACTCACGTTGCTTATGCCATCGTAGCTTACGAAGAGTATTCGCTTTCATTTCGAATGTCTTCCTTCAATAAGGGAACTATATTTGCATTCTCTGAAGCTCTGAGTTTTATTGGCAGAAGTTCCTGACTTCTCAGGCACATAACCACTATTTACATCCAGTCTCCTTTAATCTATTCATTTAAGAGCTCATCAGTATACACTGAGCCCTAAAGACAGACAGCTCTTCAACAAAACTTTGTTTTGTTCAAATAAATATCATCCTTTATAATTTAGAAAACTGACACTAAAACATTTTTGTGTTCTGTTTTCATTTCCAACTAATGATCAGTACTCCAATGAAGGCAAATTTAACTTTCATTACTTTTTATGCTGTGCACTGAAAATACGTCTAGAGAATAAGTCAAAAGAAAATGCTATTTTCATGCAATGGGATTCCTCTGCTTTGCACAGAAACCAGGAAATATGTTATCTCAAGCCCCTATGTGTTCAAGATGGGAGTACTAGAGAGAATTTTTGTTCATCTTAAATTTAATTCTAATTCTCCTAAAAGTTTCTTTTTGAAGAATATATTTATCTATTTTTAGAGAGAAGAGAAGGGAGGGAAAGGAAGAGAAAACACTGATGTGAGAGGGAAACATTGATCAGTTGCCTCTCCTACATAATACCCCCACAGGGGACTGAACCTGCAGCCCACGCCTGTGCCCCATCCGGGAATTGAGCCAGCAATCCTTTGCCTTGCAGGACAATACGCAACCAACTGAGCCACACAGGTCAGGGCATCTACTAAAAGTTATGTGATCACTTAAATAACTTATATATTAAGTAAATACAATATCTATGTTATTATTAATTCTTTGTAAGCATTAATTAATTTCCTGCACAATTTACCAAACTCTTTCTTGACTGTTAGATGTTTAGATTATTCCAAATTTTTAATGTAATTTTGGAATTAAGTCCAAACACTTATATATAATATATAGTATTAATTATATAACACTATATAATTACAAGACACTAATATTTAAAATATAATATATCTTAATCATTAATGATTGCTCAATAAAAATATATAACTTATAAAACCTGTATTTCATATGGTCTATATTATTATGTTGACACCTATAATTTATAAAGCTTTTATATTACACAATTTTGTGATTCCTTTTTTAAACTGAATGTGTATTTATATAATGTCAATCCCATGTAATGAGTGTGATCACCTTTACTGGATACCTTCCTCCCATATCCACAGTTTGAGGATGCATTCGCCTGCAGCACTAACAACATACCATCATGCATCTCTCCTCTCAGACAGACAGATGTCAGTCTCTCTCTTACACACAGCAGGGTAAGTTTGGCCTCTCTTCACTGACAGCATCGACAGTGGTAACAACGTGAGGACGGCTGTAATCAGTTACTTTTACTCTCCTGCATTACTCTCAAATAAACACTCATTACATGACACGTCACATAGGAAAGGTGGCAGGTATGCTTCAAGTTCTCATGGCTTATAAGAGAATGAACCCTATTTCAGAGGCAGGGTGTAAAATGTTAAAAAGTTCCTTGCAATACTTTTGTAAGCATACTCTAGAGTCTTATAGATACTCTTTGGGACCTGTAATTTCACTTCCTGCAATGTATCCAAAGAAATGACTATAAAAAGCACAAAAAAATACTCAGTGCATAAGGGGGATTTATCACAGCATGATTATAATAATGAGAAAATTTGGAATAATCTAAATATCTAACAGTCAAGAAAGAGTTCGGTAAATTGTGCAGGAAATTAATTAATGCTTACAAAGAATTTACATTACCTGTGAAAAAGGCAAGATACTAAACTGAAGATAGAATACGATCTCCCACACATGTTGGCACAGGGAAACATCTGTCAGGACAGGTGCAGAGTCAGCTCAGCAGATTGCGATTATCTGTGAATTTCATTTTCCTCATTGCATGTGAATGTACTTCTATTATGTTATCATTCAGGAACAAAATATTTTACAACATAGCAGGAACAAATATATCTCCTACACAAATCTTCTGCTGAATTATGTGAAAACAGACAGGTGGACAAAGTTTGGAAGTGATGGATGGACACCTACAGGGACAAGGGAGCAAAAACTCATATCTAAAATTTCCAAATACCTGAACATTTTTTTTAATCATGAAATGAAAACTAAATAATCTACAGCGAATTGGCTGCCTTCAAAGTGGAAAGTCTACTAGCTTTTCCTCTCAGGTTCTATAGTCAGTTCTTAATGCATCTCAACCAGGGAATAAAGAAGTTCTGCTTTATTTTTGCTGGGTTGTTTTTGTTTATGTTTGTTTGTTTGTTTGTTGCTAGTCATATTCAGTAGCACAGCCTGAGAGTGGAGCTGAGCTGGTGGCACCTGTTCCTTGTTCCTGTGTAGCTTGTTCACCCCACACTGATAGAACCTGCAGATGAAAAACCAGGACAGAGGAGCACTTTTTGGTTGCCCAAGTATTAAAACGAGTATAAAACACACTAAAAACCCACATGAAGTGCTCATTTTTAAGGAAAAATAATTCACTTTTAGCCTATTTGGGGGTGGGGCAGTGTTTTACAATAAAAGACAGCTTGGCTGGTTTTGGATAGAAAGTGTGAATGAGTGAATTTGTCCCAAAAGTTTCTGAACTTCAGATGACAAGAATGAGTGAATCTGCTCGACACCGAAACCCAAGACTATGGGACCTTAGAGAAAACCAAGGCAGATGCATCAATGAATGAAAACAAATCCAGCCTGGGGAGACTGGGGGAGAAGCTCCCTGCACTGGGACCCTGAACAGGGATGGAGAACTGACACTGTGGCCAGAATAGGGCTTTGAGTACAATGTTCTTTGGCATCTTTAATGTACTCTCATGGGAGTACCTTTGAGGCAGGTAGGACACAATTTTTAAACACCCATTTAAAAGAAATAAGTCAAAAGCTGTGGCTCTGGGAAACAATGATCAGGAAAATTCTGTCCCTACCTCAAGGCCTCAGTGGAAATCGAAGTTCCGGATGTTCCCAGGGGGATGCATGATTTGGGCAAGAGAGAGGGGTTGGTGTGAGCAGGCAGCTTCAGGAGAGCATCTGTGCCTAGTAATAGGCTGAGACACCTCCTAAGGCTTCACCCTCTGATCTGCAGTCCGAGGGGCTCAGTGAAGCTCTCCACCTCCCCCCTTCCTTCTGTGGGAAACCCCTGGCCCTCCTGGAAAAGCTTATGAAGACCTGGCATGTTCTGCTTGCTGACACATCTCCCTCCCCAGGCTCTTCAGCTCTGCTCACACCTTCTGAGGCACTTTCCTCTGGATTTGCCCTCCAACCTGTCCTTTAAGTCAACTGTGAGTGCAAGAGATTTTGCTCACAGTCTGATATAAAACAGCATTTTACATGTTGGCCACAGGAAACTCCTTGTATGTAAGCTGTGGACTCCCCTCCAGAGGACTTTCCTCCTGCTCCACAGGTTCCCCTGGCTGCCCCACTCTGCATTATGTTTAAGGGTTAAGCCCCACCCCAGCAGAAGGAAAACAGACAGAAGGAGACTAGACTTTGGGTGGTGAGCACACAATGGTATATACAGGTAATATATTATAAAGTTGTACACCTGAAACTTATATGATGACATTAGCCGGCACTGCCCCCACAAATTTAATTTAAAAAAATAAAAATAAAAACAAAGAAGCCGAACAATAAAAAGAAAGGAGGCTGGGGTCGGGTCTGGAGATGACAGGCCCTGGAACTCACCCTGCACCTGAACAAAGCTGGTGAAGGCTTGGAAGTCCACCTCTCCTCTCTCTCTGAACCAGTCCCCAGAAATGAAGGGAGCTATGAGGAATTATGTGACAAGCCCCTTCATTGTGGGAAGCAGAAATGGCCATGGTCAGTCTAGGACACAGATAGATAAACTTCCACATACAAGACCATGCAGGCCAGAGATAGCAAGAGCTCGAATTCAGGCAGAAGTTGACGCATGCACTGACAAGCAGTGCCCGTGGCGTCATGGATGAGACATGAGACAAATTCACAGGGACTACTGAGTCCTGTGGAGGAAAAGGGCCAGCAAGGCTACTCCCTCAAGCGGGGAGAGCCTCAGAATGGCCTCGCCACCCTCTCAAGGGGAGAGAGGCTTGGAGCGGCCGGGCAACTTTCTCACCAGGGGAGAGAGAATGTGCTGACCCTTGCCTAGTCAGGCTTTTACGGGGATTTTTGCACAGGAGTTCAGGTATAGCATATTAATCATTGTCAAGCAGTAAAGAGTAGATCGTATACAAAGAACTATTAGGGCTTCTTCTAAATCAGGGCCTGTCAGCTAGAAGGCTACAGAACTTTGGGAACATAAACTCTTTCTGCTCAGGCCCTTATCATCTAACTAAAAGCATTTTTGAACAAAGCAGGTCTCACAGGGTTTCACATATTCCTTCTCAGGCCTAATTACCCAGGGAGCCCACCATTCCCGGGACAAGGCTTGCACTGCCTTCCCCATCATAGCTTTTTAGGCTTAAGTGGATTAGAGCCAGGAAGCACTTCTCCCAGAGGACACAGGGACTCGGGCCTCATCAAAGCCAGGGGGCAAAGGTCCATCACCCCCTTTCTCCATAGCCCCCCAAGTCCTTCCCTGTGGACCTCCATATGATCATGCCTGTCTTAGGTGATTCCCACCTTGGGGAATCTTACCCATCAATGGCTAACTGATCAAGCATTGGGGGCCAGTTATGGAAAAAGGAGCAGAAGCTGCACTCCTGCCAAGGAGATAAGCTTTGTCTCCTTAGTGGCTTATGGTCCGAAGGTCGCTCACTCAACCTTAGCCAGGTGGGTGAGTTTCAGCTCCTGAAACCAGGCAGGCTGGTCCCCAAAAAGAAGTAATAAAGGCAGAGATGGACAGGGCAGGAGAGAGACAAGAGTCACTGAAGAACTTGGCAGACTTTGTTCTCATGAGCACTCCTGGAGAAAGCTCCTGAAACAAGCAACTAGGACTGCAGAAACTTCTGAGGAAGGTCTGGTGGAGAACACTGACTGTCTTCAACTTCAGCATTAAAACTAAAAGACAGTGGGGCAAGGTCAATAATAGAGTACGTAAACGGAACATGCTCTAAAAGTGAAAAAAGACACACACACACATACACATATCCTGCAACTAAAAAAACCTAGTGATTAAAAATAAAAGGATGTGAAAGGACATACAAAAAGATGAGCAAAAGCAATGCAATTTCATCTGGGGTTATGAGTTTGGTGCCAGGCATGGGGGAATTCAGGACAAAAATTATTTAAAAGCAGACAAACACAGTCACTTTATAATGCCAGTGACTACAATGAGCATTCAAAAATCCTTAACTATAAGTGATTATATAAAAAGATCTACAGAATTCATTTCTAAAGATGTCAACAAGGCATTTACAAAATCCAACAACATTTCTTTACAAAAATATCCAGTAAAAAGGGAATTGATAGATGCTTACTTAACGTTGAATGTAATTATGTAAATAAAAATCTGAGTCCAAATGCCAGGATCTTACTTAATGAGGAAACACTGGAGACATTCCTACTAAAGTGAGAAAAATGACACAGATGCCAACTGTCACCACTACTGTTAAGCGTGGTAACGATGTCTTAGACAATGCCATGAGAAAAGAGAAAGCAATCACAGTGGGGAAAAAAGACACAAAAAGTATTTATATGCATGTAAAACAAACTGAAAATTCAAAAGTGAATTAAAGACTTTTGTAAAAAGAGAATTTGTTCAAAAGGACATAAATTTAACCAAGAAAAATCAATCAAACTCACTTTTAACACAAATATTAAAAAACAGAAGACACAATCAGAAAATATACCTTATGTATAATGGAAAAGAATTGAATGAATGATGAAAAAAGCACAACACCTAGGCAAATATATGAAATAGGGACTAAACTTATATGAGAAAGTGAAAACACTTCTGAAAGAAAAGAAGATACAGACATGAATAAAAGGAAAGTGTTATCATGTTCTTAGATCAAAAAGCCATCACTTTGCCATAGGGTCAGTTATAATTTCAATGCAATTTCAACAAAAATAGCAACATTTTTCCTTCCAAGGAGCTGAAAAAATGTATTATAAAGTATATAATACCATAAAAGATCCACCAGCCAGTAAAACATATTATAAAACCTTCAAAATGAAAACAAAGTGGTCCAGCAGGTGAAGAGAGCAATGGGAGAGAACGGAGCAGAGCATGAGCCCTGAGTGGAAGGGAGATGTGACAGAAGGAAAACAGAGGCATCTTGTCAATGACTGGCTTTGGGCCAGGTGGGTGGCCACTTGGAAAAACACCAAGCATGTCATATTGTCTGTCATGACAAATGCCACATGAGTCAGTGATCCACATAAAGATGAACTAATAAAGGTGTTCTTTATAACTTAGAAGTGGGGGAAACTTCCTGATAGGCCTCTAAATCTAAAAGCAATAAACTAAGAGACTGATTAATTCAACTACATAAGAAAAATTAAATTAAGCTATTGCATGCATGCAAAGCACCACAAGAAAACTCAAAAGCACAAAGGACAACGGAGGGGAGTATTTATAATTTCTTTCAAAGGCAAATTACTAATAAGCAAAGAACTCTTTAAACAGAGAATAATGCAAAAAATTGGTAAAAGTATGAAAAAATAGTTCAGAGAGGAGGAAATTAAAATGTCCTTTGAACACAGGAGCATGCACATTCCAGAATGAAAGCGAGCGGAAACTGCCCTTTGAGGCCACGCTTCCTCGTGTGGAGCAGCGCACTCTGTGGGTTATGGGCACGTGGCTTATGCATGAATGAAGACAACGTGGTCCGAGCCCAGGGCAGGGAGATGCGACTATTTCCAACCAAACTGTGCTTATCCTTTGCCCTTAAAGTCCTGCTTCTAGGCGGCTATGCAAACAATATACTGGCGAAAATGTACAAAACCATTCTTTATGGCATTATTTCTAATATAAAAAGACTGACAATAGGGACTTCCACCAAGATGGAGGCGTAGGTGGAAACACCTTGCATCCTCACACAACCAAATATAAAAACAACAAAGTTTTAACAATAATAAACATAACCAAACCACACAGAAAATCGACAACACAGAGTCTGAAAACAACGAAATGCTTGGCTAAACTGGTAAGAGGGGTGAAGCCAGCAGCGGAGCGGGTTGGCCAAAAAGATCCCGGACCGGGGTAGTGCACAGGCAGCCGAGGGCGCGGATCTCAGGTGCGGGCTAGCTATGGGCGGACACAGGGAAGAGGCCTGGCTGGCTGTCTGCAGTCGGTTGAGCATTTGCGTGCAGATAAACCAGTGAAGATGCGAGCATTGAGACCGCACGGCACAGGGTGGCAGGCTCGCACATTTCCACTCAGATAAACGGGCGGGGGGCAAGTGGTGGGATGGACTGGGCGAGCGGACAGGACCGCCACTGCTCCCTCTCTGACCCCGCCTCCAGCGTTTCTGACATACAGTGTCACAAACCAGCAACCTGGGTGGCCCCCGCTCTGGTAAACAACTAAGGCTCTACTCCTCATACGTAACAGGCACAAACAGATAAAAACATGGCTCAAGAACCACTCAGAGCCCCAGAGCCGATAAATCGAAGTGATAAAGAAATAGCCAAACTTTCAGATGTACAGTTCAAAACACTGGTGATCGGGATGCTCACAGAACTGGTTGATTATAGTCACAAATTAGAGGAACATATGAAGGCTAAACTAATTGAAATGAATGGTAATGCACAGGAAACCAACAGTAATGGAAAGGAAACTGGGACTCAAATCAAGGGAGTAGACCAGAGGGAAGGAAAAAATGACCAAACAGAAAAGAATGAAGAAACAAGAATTCAAAAAAATGAGGAGAGGCTTAGGAACCTCCAGGACATCTTTAAACGTTCCAACATTCAAATTATAGGGGTAACAGAAGAGAAAGAGGAACAGTCACGAGTGGAAACCTTATTTGAACAAATAATAAAAGAGAACTTCCCCATTCTGGCAAAGGAAATAGACTTCCAGGAAATCCAGGAAGCTCAGAGAGTACCAAAGAAGTTGGACCCAATAAGGAACACACCAAGGCACATCATCATTACATTAGCCAAGATTAAAATGAAGGAGAGAATCCTAGAAGCAGCAAGAGATAAGGGGACCCACCTACAAAGGAGTTCCCATCAGACTGTCAGCTGATTTCTCCAAAGAGACCTTACAGGCAAGAAGGGGCTGGAAAGAGGTATTCCAAGTCATGAAATACAAAGACCTACAACCAAGATTGCTCTATCCAGCAAAGTTTTCCTTTAGAATGGAAGGACAGATAAAGTGCTTCTCAGATAAGACCAAATTCAAGGAGTTCATCATCACCAAGCCCTTATTATATGAAATGTTAAAGGGACTTACCTAAGAAAAAGAAGATAAAAAAGAGGAACAGTGAAAGGACAGCAAACTCACAGTTATCAACAACCACACCTAAAACAAAAGCAAATTAGGAGGACGGCTAGATCAGGAGTGAACCATAGAAATGAAGATCACATGGAGGATTAGCAACAGGGGAGTGGGAGAAGGAGAAGGGGGGAGAAGGTACAGAAAATAAGTAGCATAGACAGTAGATAGAAAATAGATAGGGGGGAGGGCAAGAACAGTATGGGAAATACAGAATCTAAAGAACTTGAGACACGTATTCATGAACTAAAGGGCAGGGGAATGGTGGAGGAGGGGTGTGCAGGGTGGCGGAGAATGGAGGAGGGGAAATAGAACAAATGTAATGGCATAATCAATAAAAAAAGACTGACAATAACTCCAAGGGCAATCAATATTGGAATAGTTTATAAGGTAAGGTAAATACCTGATATAGAATATGAAGAGAGTTCTATATACAGATGTAAAGTATTAATTGTATACTATAATTTAAGGAGAAAAGTAACTGAAAAGATTAAAAAACAGCAAACATGGTTACCAAAATAGTCTGAAAGTAAACATGACAAAATCCCAAATCAACAGACATGAGGAAGAATGCTGACATTCCTTTGAGGTGGATGGATGGATAGGTAGGTAGGTAGATTTGTATAGTTATAACTTTGGAATTATATATTAAAATAATCCAATTAAATTTAACAAAACAAGAATCCCCAAAATTTGTAAAGAAACTGAATCCAGCTGTACATCAGTTAGAATCATAAACTTACTGGAATATATTCCAAGAGACTTAAGAACACAGTATTTGACTTGGTGTATTTAGTGTATAAATTCTTAGAATAAAGAGAGCAACAAAGAAAGCTTAGAAATCATTCACTGGTCTTATTATTCACTGATATTTGTAAAAACCAGCTGGATGGAAATGGTCAGGCAGGAGCTAAAGCTGCAGGCTAGAGGCAGAATTTCTTTTTCTTCCAGCAAGCCTCACTTTTGCTCTGAAGGCCTTCAGCTGATTGGATGAGGCCTACCAAAGTATCAAGTACAACCTCCTTGAAATCCACTGGCTGCTGATATTAAACACATCCACAGGAAAACCTACAAAGCAACACCTGGATTAATGTTTAATTGAATTGCTCGTACTATAATTGAGCCAAGTTGACACATACAGCTAAGATCACGAATCTCAGGGTGGTTTTTTTCAGGGTGTCAGATGCATTTATTTTTAAGTGTGGGAGTATACAAATATACACATGTGTAGGTGGTGAACTGATAAGGTCTTCAATGTACTTTGTGAAAAATAAACAGAAATACAAGAAGTAAAAAAGCAAAAAAATTGAATGATTGATATATAAGGGCTTATTATAGTATTCTCTCCATTTCTAAGTGTATTGTAAATGTTTCATAATACAGATCTTTAAAAGACAAATGCTGACATGGAATGAACAGGCCATTGTAACGTGAGAAAAATTTATCAATACAATACATCTAAATCAGCACAGGCTCAGTGAAAAATGTTTACTTTATGTTACTTGTACCCTAAAGATTGGGATAAACAGATGCTATAAGCCTTTCACATCTTTTTTGTTTTTCTCAGTGGGTTCTTCTGATGCCTCCTGATTCCATTCAGTTGTGTGGTGAGCCAAACCCAAGAGGCTATAAAAGTATTCAGAAATTTTGTGTGCTGGTGGCAACTTGAAATCACCCATGAACAAGTATTTACATCACGGACTTAAAAGTCAGAAATTGAGGACTAGACAAGTTATTTCCCATGATCAAGGTCTCACAACTTGTATCCAGTGACATCACAAGTGACTGCATTACGTGACTTGCAAGCCCACGATCTTACCTGTGATTCCACACTCCTCCCTGTAGTGTGGATTAATGCCCTTGGTCCATGGAGCCCTACTTGTCCTCCTTGGAGTGCCTGGGGCTGCTAGGGGACAAATCTGCAAACTTGGTTTGCTTAGCAACCCCTTTTCTTTAGCTCTGTGGTGGCTTGAGAGAGTTGAGGGAGCTGATGGGAGAGGCTGAGCACCCCAAGCCAATCCTTGGGACATGATGTGGGCTGCTATGGAACATGGGCATTTTGTAAAACCCCTGTCCTAGTATACTGTTATGACACTCTTGTAGCCTTCTGCTTGTTGGAGGTCAGCATATGTTCTCTAGCTGGTGCCTGTGAAGTGGGCAGTGCCTGATCCCAGTGGCCACTTTAGAAGGTCAATCTGCCGAAATGCCACTCGAGGGATAGAAAGAATCCCTTGTGAAGGCAGAACAGCTCTGAAATGACTAATAGGCCAGAGCCAATGGGTATCCCAGGATACACTCTGAAGAAATGGCAGTTGTTTTATCTGAATTCTGAGCCCTTCCCCACCACAGAAGCATCCCCCACACTGCCCACATCCGGTGTGTTGTCCTTATGCTCTCCACTGCAGGGCTGTTTTTCAGGAGCCTACAAGAGAGCATGGGGGACAGCATCACCCCGTGGGCACCTGCAGGCAATCTGTTGCCAAAAGCACCAGCTGCTGAAAAGCAGGGACATTCTGACTTAAGGACCTTTGTTTCGGAATGTTAATCCTGGAATTCCTTAATCCTTCTCACGGACCTGTTTTTCTGGTTTTCTAATATCACGGGTTGTTGATATTTCAAAGATGGGCTGAAACGGAGTGGGACTATAATACAACTCACAGAAATATCAAGGCCAAGGCATATATTATTTCAACAATCAAATATGAAAATGGAAAAGGAAAAGAAGAGTCAGAAACTTGAAACCAGTGGTTGCAATGTCGTCTCCATAGGTTATAGCATTACTGTTTTTATTGACTTCTCCCAAGGTAAGACACAGTCCACTTCTCTGAGGAGAGTTGCATGTAAAACATCACCATAAACACTAAATCAGCCAATGCTGAAGCATTAAATATAGGCCTAGGTTCAACCAATCCAGTATATAAGCTTGTTTTCTTGTGTTTCTGTTAGAGACACCTCTTTTCACTATATATTGTTAATTATTTAACATTGAACTCCCAGCTGGCAGCACTAACTCATGCCTGAAAGAAGTATACCCACCCAGCACCCTGCCTCCTTGCTCTTTGAACACTGACAGTACTTCAGCATGATGCTTGGGGGCCATTTTAAGCAGTGAAATCATCCCCCAAAATTCAAAAAACCAGTGCTGGAAACAGACCAGGAAAGGGACACTTGTCTATAGTGTAAGAGCTGAAAGACTTGTTCCACCTCAGTCGGGAAGGTGCACACTGGGAAACTCAGATTTTACATCACTCTGCTCACGTCCACAAACGACCTCGGACACTGACTTGCGGATTACAAGTTAATATTACCATGTGGACAAAATCAAAAACATGTAATCAACAAATAATGGGGACTGACTGTATCTGCACTCTACACTGACTCTACTAAAAAACTAAAGTAAGAACATCGAGCTTTCCAAGGACTTCTAAAGCCTTTTGTCTATAGAAATTCATCATTACTAAGTCATTTTATTACCTGTTGGGGGAAAAAAACAACTTGCCAATCGGAGGATAATGTTCCTGTCTGACAGCTGTCAGTGCTCGAGTCTGTGCTATTTAATTACATTGGGAATAAACATCTCAGTGTTACCAGTGAAGCTGGATCCACTGACCACAGGCCCCATCGCTGAGCACACATGGGCGATACCCTCTACTCAAAACAAGAAAGAAACCTTAGCTGTGCTTTAGTTGACATAATCTCCAACGACTCCTAGGGCCCTTTTAATTAGTTCCTTTTTACTCAATTGAAACTAATTAAAAGTCTTTTTGGACTTGTAAGGAAATGTGTATTCATTTAATTAAGCAACAGCTTATAGGCAATGAGAATCTTTACAGTGCTTAGAAATGAGCAGTCTGATACCCTGAACTATCCCTGCTGACAAGGTCCTGAGGGCCACAAACCCCAGGTCTGACAAAGATTCTGATTATGTCATTATGACAAAGAACCGGGTCTCACATTGGGAGTTAAATCATGAGCAAAGGGGAATCCAGAGAGACAATGTCAAAGAAACCCGAGCTTAGGTTTCCCTCCAACTGAAGGACAAGTCGCTCTTATTCCAAAAATATTATTTCCTGGGCCACACTCTATATGGGAAACCTTAAACTGGTTCACTTGAGAGTATGGGTGAAACATTGATCCTGATCCCCCAGACCTCCAAGCAACATAGCCCCAAACTTTTACCCTACATAACTAGACAAAAAAAGTCCTCTTTGTGCAAATGTGATAATCCACAAACTCTGTCAAAGTCTGACAAAATACCAAGAAAAGGTCATCACCCACTTTCTTCTGACCTGATCTTCAACACACACCCAACTGAGCAGGTTTTCCAGGTAACCTAATACCAGAAAGAAGGTATTTTGCTTAGCAGACAGGAGCATTCTCTGAACAGCTATGAAATAAAAAATTGCCATTGAAGGAAAATTGATTCCCAGCCATCAGACCATCCTGCAAAGCTACAAAGCAGATTCTAGAGCCACAGAGACCTACTACAAGACAGACACCCAGGATGTGAAGGCTGAAACCAGTGGCTCTTTAAAACAACAGTGGGACACACCCTTGTAGGACCCCAGTTCCACCCTATGGTCTAGGGTCACGTTGCCCTCCCCCACATAACCAGACTAAAGCTTACAGGGGCCACACCAGAGACCAGTGGTCCAATGCCCCTAAATGATAAAGACCTGTTTCTACTTTCAGTTCATAAGACAGTTTATAAGCTTGTGTTCACATCCTTAGAGTGTGCAGCATCCATATATCTCCTACTTAGTCTTGATGGCTTTGCATTTAAAATAATGAAAGAAGTAAGTATTGATCATCACATCTAGATTCTCAGTTTCATCTTTTTCAAGTATATATGTAGCATGATGCTGACACAGAATACAAAGCAGTAAGTGCTTACCATGTCCCTGTGGGCACCCCACTTTAAGAGTTTCTGCAGGCCTTACAAGAAGACCTGCAGAAGACAATGGGAGGGAGTGGCAGGATTTTAATCAGCCTACAATTATTTTATTTTATTCTTCCATGCTAATGTTACAGTAGTTAATCACAATAAAAAATGTCAAAAATACAATGATGTCATATTCAACAGCATGCCTACATGAAGTGAGAAGGATCAGATGCCTTCATTTCAATTCTTCATTTCTTTCCTGTTGCTGCTATTACATTTTTTATTGTTTTTCAAGTACAGTTGTCTCCATTTCCCCCATCCTCTCCTCTTTCCCCATCCACTCCCACCTCCTACCCTCAGTCCTACCCCTTTGGCTTTTTCCATGGATCCTTTTTCCTTGCAGATCCATCCCCTTCATTTCTTAGAATATTTTGTCCATAGATTTGGGGTTTTGGGGAAAATAGTTGGGAATCAAGGAAAGCAATTAATATTCTATTGTAATTACAATTACTGTATAGAATTTAAGAAATATGGCCATTTATTAATCCCTCAAGTATCCCAAGTAAATGTACTGATATCACATTTTAGCTATTTCTTTTAAATGATTATACATTTTTTGATTGGTGTTCATTCATTGTTGAATACAGATCCCAGTGACCAAATCTTACCATCCTTCAGTATTGCATTCCCTGGCATTTGTATAGTGCTATACAACTTTTTTAAGTTTTAAAAATAGAACACTTCTTATTAAAACTAGTGACAACAACAAACACGAGGCAAAAAAAGAAGTGGTTACTTAACCACAGTGAACAACAATCACAACAACAGAGGCTGTGGGGGAGGGAGCAGAGGGCGGGATGGTAGAGAGGCAGGTAAGGAGGTCAGATTCTAAAAGCTGGACTGGGGACCCACAGCACAGAATGGCAAATCCAGGTCCAAGGTGGAGTTAGATTTAGTATAGCTGGTGTTTTTCTTAAATTTTTATATTTTACGATAAAATGCAACACACTAAAACCTGAATTTTTAAAAGTATACTACCACATGAACACTCCTCACACACTGAACGTTATGCCATTCTAGCTTCTGGTACTGAGTTCCACACACTTGTACAGACAGACACACACACTCATGGAGGATGTGATAAGTAAACTCTCCTCTTCACTTTCTCTTCTCTCCTTCCCCAGAAATAACCAGGAGACAAAAATCAGTACTTTATTCTTCTCATCCATGTTTTCATTCTTTTAATATTTTTGCCTATAAATATTCAAAACATTGCTATTCATATTATCAGTACAATTTTGCAAATGCCTTCTTCACTCATCACTCTGCTTTCGAGATGTATCAGTGTTGATCTAGGTAGATCTATTTCATTCATTTGACTCATTTAGTATTGCATTGAATGAAAATACTGTAATTTATCCAGTTTCCAATTTATTCATGCATATGCCACCTTGTGCACATATGCGAGACTTGTTTCTTGAGGATCTGAAGATAAGTAAAAATAATTGAAATGGATCTTTCTTTTCACATGTCTTCATTACTTCTCTTTCATAATTTTTTGTCTGTTGTTCATGCCCTAAAGAAACCCTTCCCTACACCGACGTTACAAAGAGACTTCCTTCTATGTTTTTATGAAAACCTTAACAGTTTGCTTTCCTAATTTAGATTTTAATCCACCTACAATTTTATTTGGACTGAAGTAGAAATCTGACTTTTTTCGTAATAGTCCATTTTTCTTTTGTTCATTTATTTGTTCTTCCACTTACTGAATAGTCCATCCTATCCTACTATGTTTTAATTCTGCCTCTGCCATACCAGACAGGTGGCCTTCAGAGCTCTCCCTCTTTCCATCTATTTGTCTGCATCTGGGCCAATAGGATAAAGTTAGATTAGGTTATTTTTCTACTTTATGATAATAAGCCCTCATTTACTTCCCTTCTACAGGAAATTCAGTTCATCTATCTACAAAAACCACAAAATTTTATTTCATTACTTCACATTTGTGCATCTGTGTTTTTATGCCTCTTAAAATAGTTGGTTCTTTAGTTGGATCTCCCATCAGGAAGTAAAATTCATAATAAAAATAATTTTTGCACATAAAGAGCACTAAAAAATATAGGGTGGTGACCTAGGCATGTTGCATGTGTGTTTGTTTTCCCATGTTCAAAGAAAAAAATTTTTTTTAAAAACAGGCTGAACAGAAATTGAATTTCAAACAACTCATCAATCCATGTGCCAACTTCTTATAAAGCTTCATTAGTAATAAAGCTGTGCTGAAGGAACCACCTTTGTAGACTTGATAAAAACAAACATTGCCAATCCATTACAATATCTCCATAACTTTATTCTCCTTAAAGATCCCTCCTTTCGCTTAGCCATTCTAAAGGCATGGTGGGCTAGGGGCCAAGAGCTGCTGAGTCAGCACATATGAATGGCTGGAAGGGAGGAAGGAAGGAAGCAACGGCCAGTTCTACCTGGAGATCTGCTGCATGTTTCTGGCAAGTCACAAAACCTCTTTCTGCATCTCAGGTTTTTAGGTTGTTTGTTTGTTTTCCCATGTTTAAAATAAAAAAACAAACAAACTCTCAGGGGAGCCTGACAATATCGTATCAATAACTCGAAATGGAGTATATGAAAATTATTTGTGTACTACAAAACATCATGAATGATTTTTCTTGAGGTACAACTGAATTGTCGATCTGTTATCAGGGAAGGAAGACCGGGAGGGGTGGGGTAGGATGGGAAAAAAAAAAAATGTACTTGAAAAGTAACTAAAAAAATAAATTAAAAAAATAAAGTAGCTTCTTCTCATCCCATTCTCACAAAAAAAAATCATAATACAAAGAATAAAAATAATAAAAATTTCCCTATAAATAGTAAGACTTTGATCATATGGGATTTTAATTGGACCCTAAATCAATTTTTATATCTCTAGAATTAAATGTCTTCAGTAAAAAAAATAAAACCCTCATTCAAAAAAAAAAAAAGAATCTGTTATCATATATTCCTAGTATGGACTTTTGTCAGGCATATATTTTGTTACTATTTTTCCCAGTCTATGGTTTGCCTTTTCACTTCCACAGCAGTGCCTTTGAATAGTAAAAAAAAATAATAATTCTGATCAGTCCAATTGATCAGGTTTTTTCCTTAATAGTTCATGTTTTTGGTGTGCTCTATATCACAAATAGCTTTTTAACTCGAGTGCCAAAACATGTTCTCATGTTTTCTTCTATAAGTTTAATAGTTTTGGAATTATTTTAGGTCTTTGATCAATTTGGAGTTAATTTTTGTAGATTGCATGAGCTAAGGGTGAAAGTTTGTTCCCTACACACAACTATCTAATATTTTCATCAGCTACTTTTGAAAAGCATATACTTTCCCAGTGAATTGGCTTGGAACAAAGTTAAAAATAAATTGACCATATACATGTAGGACTATTTCTGGATAGTCTATTGTATGCTATTGCATTAAATATCTATTTTTATACAAATGCCATATTATGTTGATTACTGTAGTTTTATCATAAGTTCTGGAATCCAGTAGACTAATATGTCCATGTTTTGCTTCCTCAGATTTTTTTGGCTGTTCTAGGCATTTTACATGCCCATATGCATTTTAGAATCTGCTTGTCACTCTATAAAAGAGCTGGAATTGTTATTGCAATTGAATCTACAGAGGATGAAAGGAAAACTGACAACCACATCGAGTTTTGGGTACATAAACAAAGTGTACCTCTCCAATTACTTAATTCTTAATTTCTCTCAGGAATGCTTTATAGAAGACATTATAGAAGAGGTACTCACTCTTCTATAAATCTTCTGTGTAGAAGAGTTATAAACATTTACTCAAATTTACTCAAGTATTTCACATTTTGTATGTTATAATAAGTGGTATGTTTTTCTATTTCTGATTGGAAAATTCTAATATATAAAAATACAGTTTATTCCCAGTCAGGGCACATGCCTGGGTTGCGGGCCAGTTCCCAGCAGGGAACACACGAGAGTCAACCATACATTGATGTTTCTCTCCTCCTCTCCTTCCCTTCCTCTCTAAAGATAAATAAATAAAAACTTTGAAAAAAAGAATACAGTTTATTTCTGTATCCCAACCTTCTAAACTGCAAACCCAGTAAATGTACTAGTTCTAGTGGCATATCCTAGGTTTCAACACAGATCACAACTATTCAATAAAACAATACAAGTCACATGTACAATATTAAATTTTCTAGCAACCACATTAAAAGTAGGTAAAATTGATGTTAATGACATGTCATATATAGTATGGCCAATTTTTCCAAAATATTATAATTTTATTATGTCATGAGTAAAAAATGATGAATTAAACGGTTTTCATTTTTTTTCACACTTTGTCCTTAAAAGTCAGTGTTCACACTTGAAGCACATCTTGGTTAAAAATAGCCACATCTGAAGTGTTCAGCAGCCTCACATGGCTAGTGGCTCCTACAATGGACAGTCCACACACAGACAGATAAAGCCAGCCTGAATTCTTATCTTCTAGTCTGTATGTCTTTGTTTCTTCTTCTTGCCTTTTGCACTTGTTCGGAGGTCCAGTACAATCTGGAAGGGAAGTGGTGAGAGTGATCCTCCCTACCTGACTCCTGATCGTGGGTGACAGCCTTCAGTCTTTGACTGGTAAGTGTGATGCTGTATTTTGTTTGCAATTGAACTTTACTAGTTTGAGGTAGTACCTTTTATTTCTACACTGCTGAGAGATGCCATCACGAATAAGTGTTTTATTTTGTCAAATGCCTCCTCTGCATCTACTAGCATGATGAGAGATAGTGCATTTATTGAAATAATCTGTTAATGTAATGAATCACATTCATTGATATTTGAATGATAAACCAGCTGGGTATTCTTGAGATAAACTCCGTGTGTGTGTGTGTGTGTGTGTGTGTGTGTGAGAATCTATAGCTTCTTTTCTTATAATGTCTTTGGCTTTGGTACCAAACTAATTGTGACCTCATGGTGTAAAATGTTGCCTTTTCTATGAGAATTTTTATACCATTAGGATTATTTTACCCTTAAATTTTGGTAGAACTTACTAGAAAAGACATTTGGGCCTAGAGATTTTTTTTGTGGGAAGACACTTCACAACATATTGAATTATTTCATAGACATAGGGCTACTCAGGGTACATTTTTTTCCTTTTGTGGTTTTATTTATTTATTTTTATTTTTCAGTTACCATTGACATTCAATATATTTTTTAATATTTTCTTTATTTATCTTTAGAGAGGAAGGGAAGGAGAGAAGGAGAGAAATATCAATGTGTGGTTGCCTCTTGTGTGTCCCCTGCTGGGAACTGGCCTGCAACCTAGGCACATGCCCTGACTGGGAATCAAACCGCGATCGTGTGGTTCGCAGGCCCGCGCTCAGTCCACCAAGCTACACCAGCCAGGGCCGACATTCAATATTATATTTCTTCTTGAATGAGATTTGTTAGTTCGCTCTTCAAGAAATCTGTCCATTTTGTGTAAATGAAGAATTTATTGGCATAGAGCTGTTCATAATATTGAGTTGACCAAAGAGTTTATTCAGTTCATAAATAAAAATAAAAGACACATTTTAACTGTCATCAATAACTTCATTAAATGATGTATTTACTGTTTTGTTCCACTACCTTCTGCCATCTTTCAGGCAACTTTATAATTCCATCTTTTCAAAACTTTTTATCTTTTTGAGCAAAGAACTGTTCCAGGTGCCTTTTGCAGTCTTCCAGGGAATTGAAATTTTTTCCAGTAAGAGAAGTTTGTCAAGACCAAAATAAATGGAAATCAGAAAGTGCAGTGTCTGGTGAGTACGGTAGAAGAATCAGAACTTCCGACCCAAGCTATAACAGTTTTTGCCTGGATCAAAAAAACATCTGCTCTTGCATTATCCTAATAAAAGATTAAGAGTCTTCTGTTAACTAATTCTGGACACATTTCATCAAGTGCTGCTTTGGGTTGGTCTAATTGGGAGCAGTACTTGTTGGAAATAATTCTTTGGTTGCCCCGAGGGGGCTCATAAAAGAGAACTCCCTTCCGGTCCCACCATATATACAACATCACTTTCTTTGGATGAAGACCAGCCTTTGGTGTGATTGGTGGCGATTCCTTTAGCTTGCTCCATAATCTCTTTTGTTCCACATTATTGTAAAATATCTACTTTTAACAGCCCATCACAATTTGTTTTAAAAATGGAATGCTTTCATTACATTTAAGTAGGGAATCACATGTGGAAATATGGTCAAGAAGGGTTTTTTTTGTGCTTCTTATGTGGAACCCAAACACCAAAGCAATGAACATTATCAAGCTGGTGCAAATAATTTTCAGCACTTGATTTGGCTATTTTGAGTATGTCCGTTATCTCCCCCAAAGTACAATGTTAATTGTTCTCAATTAATGTATTGATTTGATTGCTATCTACTTCAACTGGTGTACCCAACCATGGAGTATCGTCCAAAAAGAAATTGCCCACACAAAATTTCTAACACCACTTTTGACATGTTTGTTCAATCGCAGAGCCTTCTCTATACACTGTGTAAATTTTTTTTTTTGCATTTCAATTGCATTTTATCTTTCTTGAAATAATAAAGCACAATATGCTGAAAATGTTATTTTCTTTTATCTTCAATATTAAAGTATTGAAGATAAAAACTTCACAAAACTTCACTGAGTTTAATAAGATTTTTCTAATGCACGCTGTTATGCCAGCTGTTACAATACGATCTAACAAAATTGTTTCGAACTGAGTTAAAGATAACTAAGTGCTACTAGAGTCACCTTAAGGGCACCCAAACGAACTTTTTTGGCCAACTGACTATTTCCTTACCCTTTTAAAAGTCTGGAGCATCTACAATGTCAACCACTCTCACATCCATAATATTGGTATTTTATTTTCTACCTTTATTTCTGATCAGTCTGGCTAAAATTTTATCAATTTTATTGATTTCAAAGAACTAGTTTGTGTTTCACTGATTATCTGTAGTTTTCTGTTTATAATTTCACTGTTATTTTCCTTTTAATTTCCTTTCTTCTAATTTACACTCCTTTTTTCCCAGTTTCTTAAAGCTTAAGTTGTTGATTTGAGCCCTTACCTATTTTAGTACATTTAATGCTATAAATTTCTAAGTACCACTTTAGGTGCACCCCTCAAATCATAATCCAGCATGCTTTCATTTCATTAGCTCAATGCATTTTCTAATGCTTCTTGTAATCTCTTTTTGGACTCCTGGATTATTTAGAAATGGGTGATTTTGTTTCCAGCTATTGATTGATTAACCAAATTTCTTTGTTATTGATTTATAATTAGCCCATTATAATCAAAAACCATATTCTGTAGAACAGTAAGCCTTTTAAACTTAGTGATATTTTTATGGTTGAAAATATGGTCTATCTTGGTAAACACTACACATGAATTTGAAAGAACACATATTCTGCATTGTTCGGTGAAGTCTCCAGTTAGATCAACTTGTTTGGTGGTATTTCTCCAATATCCTATACCCTGATTAATTTTCTTTCTTATTGTCCCATCTGTTATTGAGACAATAAGGGGGTTGAAATGGCTGAGTAGATTTGGAACTTAGTAGATTTGGAACCATGATGAACTGATGCCCTTTTCACTGGGAAACATCCCTCTCTGTCACTCCAGGCCCTGCACCAGGAATTATTCCATCTGCTCGTCTCTGGAGATTCTTCCTTGGCTGTGGTAGACTTCTTCCAGGGTGGATGCTGGATGAAATTCTTTGCAAATCCCTGAGCTTGCCTCCCTCTTTCTGTGGTTTTCTTCACTCTCCTTATGCCTTTGCCTTTCCAAACTGAGAACTCTGTTTTTCTCAACTCTGTGAAATTGCTGGGTAAGGATGATATTAGTGGCTGCTGAGAAAAGGAAATCTGAAATACTGAATAATGGAGATGCTCAGTGAGGTGTTGCTTAGCAACTCTTAATAGGAAATAATTTGAACTCTGGATTTATTTTTTCCTCCAAACTTGCTGCTTCAGCCTGGAATCTAGAATCCACTCCACTTCATGGCGCAGCTCTCCTGCACACTCACGTGGATACACACACAGTCCCAACCTGCCAGCAACAGGTTGTGTTATTTACCAGTTCCCAGGAAGTATGTGTCTTTGGACGGAACAACAGCACCCAAGATGCAAGGCATCTTGGTAGCTGGAATTCTGTTACAAACACAACCTTTCATAAAACCATCTGGCAAACACAAGGACACCGAATGCAGGAAGCCCTAAGACAACCACCATCAAAAATGTCTCCATTTAAACTGTGTCAATAACAGATGCTTTGGAAGCCCACAGAACATTTTTCCTCCCATGTAAAATAAAAGTCTAACTTTTTCAGCAAAACATTATAAATTTCAGATCACAGTCATGACTTCTTTCAACTTCAGGTTGGCCTCCCCAGAGGCATTTCCAGGTGCCCTGAGAGCTGCATATACAGGACCAGCATCCTCCCGACAGTGGCTGGCACCAGAGCATATGAGCCACACTATGCAGACATCAAGCAAGGTGTTGGACGAAACCCATGCAGCTTCTCCCAACACAGAGAGAATGTAGTGCTGGGCTGGAGTGCACCCGGAGCTGGCATCCTGGCGAATGCCTTTGAGTCTGATGGGGCTTTCCTATGCAGAAGCAATGGCCAGTTACGGGTACACAGGAGCTGAGACAGAACCAATGACAACACCAGCAGAAGGAAAGGAAATTATAAGGAATCTATTTATAAGGAATTGGTGTTCATTTCAATATAAATGCAACCATTGATTCCTAATAATATTGCCGGATATTATATATATGTGTATACACACACACACACACAAATATTTATCCCAGAGATCAAATATGTCCCATTTCTCTTAGTGACTCATTCTAGGGAATGAAAATACCTCCAACTTGGATTATGTGGTGCTAACAATTAAAACCAGCAGCGTGACTGATTTGTCATCTCTGAAGTAACAGCTATTTCTCCATGAAGTTTTTCCCAAAAACAACGTAACCAAAATCAGTTCAGACAGAACAATCTAGAATTCCTAAACAACTGCCTTCCTCATCACACAATAAGCTGTCGATTGCCAAGTCACAACAGGAAACACCACACAGCTGTCAACTACAATGGGCATATGGAGTTGGCAGGAAATGATCAGGTTGCCAAAATGCTGTGTTCAAATTCTGGCTCTCTTCCTAGCTGTGTGACTTTGCGGAACTTGCCTAACCTCTCTGTGCTTTGGTTTTCTCAACTGAGAAATTGCAAGTACCATAGCACTTATTTCACAGAGTTGTACAGATCAAACAAGTTATGTATGTAAAGTAATTGAATAATGCCTGGTGCAGGGAAGGACCAGGATGGTAGAAGTGTTTTCTATCACTTCTGTGATGAAAGAGGCAAGCATACGGACATGCTATGTGTACTCTCATGCAGTTTTTCCACAGGTATCTGTGATGTGACCCCTACAACACATGACACTGTGCTGTACACTGGAAACAGCAAATGAAAATGCCTCCAAAGCCACCCCATCTTTCAAATGCACTTTGATGTGGGGGTGAGGGGAGAAGGTGTCCAAAGTGAGAATGGTGAGGTGAGAATGGCTGTGCCTGTCCCATGAGCCAATGACAGTTTAATTACAATGTCCGTCTCAGTACCAGGGGCCTGTGCTCCACTACAGAAAATCACAGGAGGAGAGAAGGAAGAGGAAGCACAGAGCCTGTTCCAGAAACACAGGCAGAGCTGTCTATTAGAGCCAAGTCAGGACTGCAAGGCCCGGTGAGGGTCGAGGCAAGTTCCCAGGTCACTGCATAGCCCTTGTGACTTTCACAGGTTCTGGCCGGGAGCTCAGAGGAGGGAAAACACAGAAACGCCACCTCTGCTCCAAACAGCAGAAATGTGGGGGATCTCAAAATAACAACACTTCAGGCTGGTCTGTGCTGTTGCACATCCTTAAGATTCACATTTTGTCAGTATGTTCTTTGCCATTACAAAAAATCAAAAACCTTCATCTTTGCTGTTAGAATAATTTTTATATTGCTTTTTCTCTGATTTGTGTGTGCTTCTTCATATTAACTCTGAAATGCCCCCTGAGAAATCACCCTGGTGCACAAAAGCAGACAGAGATGATTTCTCTCTCTCTCTCTTTCTCTTTTCAGAGATGGTTTCTTAGATTCTCAGGGACAGGCTGGAGTTTTCCATTTTCAGCCACATGCTGCTAGGTTCCCCACACAGTATATACATTCTTTAATTGCATTCCAGGTGACTGCACTAAAGGAAAAGCAAACTAATTCTGTACTATTTCAAAGCCTATGAGAGCCTTTGTTTTCTTACATTTCACCCACTTTCAATAAGAGAATTATGTTTGCACACTTATGTCCTATTTTTGTAACAAAACACACATAGGCACATGCTGAATGTCTGGCATACTTTTAGGAAACAGGACAAAGAAAGTCTCTTCTTTCTGGAGCAAAATGTTAGCTTTTCGAGTAGGTAATTTAACAAATCTATACAATAACTTCAGCATGGTCTCCTTGCCAAGACTGAAATGGGGTTGTCAGGAATGGAAGTGTTTACTTAACTCTATTCAATGAGCTCTTAGTATGAGGGATGCAGAAAACTGGAGTCAAATGGAGATATGACTCAGCCCTCTTGTCCTCATTCGGCCAACCCAGCATCTTTTGTGTATAAGTGTCAGCCCATCTGGGCAATTGCCCTCCTGCCCTGCTACCTTCTGAAGAGTATTCCCATCTTAGAGTGAGGGTTATAAGTCAGTAGTTATCAACTGAGATGAAATGAATTTGTTGTGTTAAAAATGCATTAAATAAAACAGCACCTAAAAAGCAGAAACTTCACCAAGTGAACCAAAGACATTACAAAAATGTATCAGAAAAGAAAGACTTACTTGATTGACGTCACTAATGTAGGAACCCAAAGAAGCATTGCCATTATTCAGACAGCAGAGGTAAACCAAGTTCGCTAGTGCACAAGCATTTGTTCATGCTGCTCTGTTTGTTTACACAGCCATACAATCTTCAGGTTATTTTATCTATATATTCCTGACGGTGGATTTAATTCAACAAGATAATCACACACAAGAATGTCCCTAATGCCTGATGGACACCAGTTTGGAGAAGTGTGAAAACTTCCATGGCAAACATTTAAGTCCGAGCTGGATCAGCAGAGTCAGTGAAGACCGACATCAAGAGCAGTTACCGAAATTTAACCAGAGGAAGTGACTATCAGAGCGACAAGCCACAAGGTACAGCAGGAGAGCACCCACTTAAGAAACAGTGTGTCTTCTTCCTTCCTGTGAAATATGTCAAGAGTTGAATTGTGTCCCTCAGAAAGATATATTCAAGTCCCAACCCCCAGCACCTGTGAATGTGACCTTATTTGGAAATAAGGTCTTTGCAGAAGTAATCAATTTAAGATGAAAACATTGGTATGCGCTAAATCCAGTATGATGGCTCTCCTTACAGGAAGACAAGAGACACACAGACAAGTGTGGCACATGGTGACGGAAACAGAGATTGGAGCGACATGTCTACAAGCCAAGGATGGCAGGCAACCACAAGAAGCTGGAAGAGGCAAGGAAGGACCTTCCCTACAGACTTCAGACAGAGCGTGGCTCTGCCCTTTCCTTGATTTCAGACTTATGGCCCAAGCGGGAGACAGTTTGTCAAACATAGTTAATCCTCTTTAACAGGACTTACTTATTAGGCAAGTCCCACATTCTAGAGCTCCAGACAGGGATCAGCGCTATGTGGTGTAACTGCACTGGGCATGTGCAGAAGGCAGAAGGGTGCACCCCATGCATACTGGCACTGGCATCTTTAAAAAAAATTTTAAACTATGCCATTTATTTGATCTAACAGTACAAAGAAAACAAATACTTTACATACCCCTGTACTACTTTTGAGCTCAAAATAGATCAAGTATTTTTCAAACCATTCAGAAAAATAAGATTAAATATGGTGACAGCACCACCTTCTTTGTCTATCATTTTTTGTTTTTCATTGTTATTTAAGTACAGTTGTCTCCATTTTCCTCCCACCACTCCCTCCCACCCCAGCCATGCCCACCTCCCACCCTTGATCCTATTCCCCTTTGGCTTTGTCCATGTGTCCTTTATACATGTTCTTGACAACCCTTCCCCCTTTCCCCCCATTAACCCCTCCCACCTCCCCTCTGGTTACTGTCACTGCCTCCGGCTATATTTTGCTTGCTTGTTTGTTTTGTTGATTAGATTAAACTTACAGGTGAGATCATATGGTATTTGTCTTGTCTATTATTTTATCAGTGGGAAAGGCACAACACAAACTAAGGGTATGTTGGCAAATCAGTTCAAGCAAGAAGCACGCAGACAGGACTTTATCCAAAATACAGATGCAGCCACTAAACAGCTGGAGCCAAAAACTCTGCAATTTACCACCTGGCTTTACTTGGAGTTTTTGGAATCGTCAACAAAATATTTTTTAAAAATTTCCTTCCAAGAGGCAGCTGTGTAGAACAAACATCAGCTGGGTTGGGGAGCTGGCAGCCCAGGGTAAAAGGGACTTCAAGATGGGTCGATCTGTGCTGAATTAAAACGCCACTGTTGGGAAGGCTCCATATGCAGTCAAGGCTGTGCGGGCAAATCCCCTGAAGTTCTCCTTTTCATCTTCCTTATTTCCCCAGTAACTGCTTCCACATGGCGTAGTACACCACTCTCTAAGCCTGCCACCTTTCTACTTGCCTGACCTTTCCCATGGCTACATGTTATTGCAACACGATTCCTTTTTGCACAATCAAAACTGACGCCAACACTCTTAAATCGTGCCCTGGTAATTCCGTACAATTCCACCTACTGAGGTTTTAGGAACTGGTTCTTTAAAAGTCATCATTCAGGGGCCATATTGTAAGACACAGACTTGGTACCTGTGGCATTTGGGGCTGGATAATTCTTTGTGGAGGGGGTGCTACCCTGTGCAACACCTCTGAATTCTACCTACTAGATGACAGTGGTATCTCCCCAATGCAGGTTGTGACCATCAAAAATGTTTCCAGAACTGGACAAATGTTCCCTGGGAGTGACATCACTCCCAGAAGACAACTTTTATCATGAATAAGAGCTGACCTCTGAAGTCAGACCCTCTGGGTTCAAATTGTTTCTTTCACTCACCAGCAGCTTAGCCATGGGCAAGGCACTTCAACGTCTGGTGTCTGTTTCTACCTTTAGAAAGTATGAGCGTGATGATGCCCACCTCATGGAGTTATGTGGGGATCAATGAGGTTACATAAGGAAAGCACCCAGAACAGAGCTTGGCAAAGCCCAATGATACACATGCTGGCTGCTTATGCTCTGTGTTCTGCACAAGACACATTAACAGCAGAATCCACACTCAAGCCAGCCAAGCAGTGAAGAATTCTCCTCACCCAAAGAGGGGTCTAGGCTTTGCCTTATGCTCCCGGGCAGTCATCCCTGAGCCCCTAGAATGCTCTGCCTGACAGAGGTGTCTCTGTTTGCCTGGGAGTTTTGGCCAGAGACAAGTCTAAATATGATCTGCAATGGGGATTTAGAGCCATCCTGTATCAGTTCTGCCTCAGAGGGGCTGGAAACTACAGGTATCATGTAAAGCTGGAGACTAAAGGTCAGCCATGCAGGCAGTAGGTGATTGAGCCCCAGTCAAAGCTCTGGACACAGAAGGGTCAGCTGACCTTCCCGGGTAGGCAATACTCTGTGCACAGTGCCATATAACACTATCGAGAGAGGAGCACTATCCATGACCGCACAGAGGGAATAGTGAGAGCTCCACATTTGCTGGACACTTCCCTCGGCTGATGTTCACCTCTATTCTTTCTTTGTAATAAACTGTAACTGTGAGTATAATGGCTTTCAGTAAGTTCTGCAAATTCTTCTAGGAAGTTACCAAACCTCAGGGTGGTCTTGGGATGTTGGGAACCGCCCTGCCTGGTTTCAGGAATTGTAACTTCCCCCCATGGCTAAGCAAGTGACCTCTGAAATGCAAGCCACAGGAGACAAAGCTTGTCTCCTGCCAGCAGATGCTATCTCTGCTTCATCTCCCTGCTCCCACAACATGGTCGATGTCCATGGTGGGTACGACCCCTCAGAGAGGGGCAACCTAGGCCAGACACAGTCACCTGGGAGGCCATCATGGAAAGACTCAGGGGAGGGTGGGGGCTGCGACAAAGAGGGAGCTTTGGACCCTCGTCTCCCCACCTATTGTGACATAGCCTGAGTCCTCATTTCCATCTGGGAGAAGTGCTTCCTGGCTCTAATCCACTTAAGCCTAAAAACCAACTATGGGGAAGGCGGTGCAGCCCTGTGCTGGAAAGGGCAGGTATCAGGGGTAAATCAGGCATAAAAAAGAATATGTAAAAATCCTATGAAACCTGCTTTGTCTAGAATGCTCTCATTTAAATGATAAGAATCTAAGCAAGAAGTTTGTTCCTCAAAGTTTTATGGCTCCTTAGCTATCTGACTTTGACTGAGAATAAGCCATCACAGTTCTTTGAATGCTATCTATTGTTTGATCCTTACCTGTATTCTTGTGCAAACAAATCCAATAAAAGCCCCTTGAGCAGGGGACTCTTGGCCCTTCCCCTTTGAGGGATCAGCCACTTTTCTTCCCTAAGCAGATCACATCATGTCTCAGTCATGTTTACTCTCATCCGTGGCACATGGGGGGACTTGTGAGGAAAGTCGCCCCCACATTGGGAACCCTGAACCTGCCAGTGGTGTCAGTGGTGAGGGTGGTCATGTGTGGCTGTCCCCTTCATCTGTTCAGTGTGCTCACTCCTGCACCTCCTTACTACAACAGTGTTAATTTAACCACTCCTATAGGGAACCACTCCTTGAGCACAATTCCTTAAGCACAGTGAACCTACTATAACACTCATAGGTTAGTGCTCACCAAGGAGCCTATATTAAAAGGCACCAGACTTATGACTCATGTGACAGAATGCTTTCATTATAAATCTGCATGCCTGCTAAATGGGGCAGCTGTGGCCAAGAGGATTGGGCAGCATTTCAAGTTCCAGTGGAGGAATGGGGCCCAAAGTGGCCCTTTTCTGGAACGATGTGTGAGTAGGCCCACAGTGTGAGAAAGACATCCCATCCAAGCCCCCCAAATAAAAAGAGTGACCAAAAAGAGCTGCAACCTGCCTGTCCATGGCCTTTTCTGAGCATCAGGCACACATAGCCATGTCCCAGAAACTTTCCCAAGCCACAAGCAGGGCTGGCCACCCCACCTGCAATGTCAAGTAGACTGAGGCTCCACAAACAATCTAGTTCTCCCAGGGACCCTGGCTGCACATTGAAGGCAACCTCACAGGTGGAAATATGTCTCAGGGCAAAAGTAGAAAATCCCACTCAACCTGAGCTTGGCAATGGCAATGTCAAAGCACATTGGAATAACTAGTGCTGGGACATTTAGCCAACAAACTCAACACCTGTATGAATTTGATCTTGAGAAAATGGAAGTAAAAAATGACTATGAAATAAGTATGCTTAATATGCTCAAAGAGATTTTTTAAAGCCAGTGGACAGCATCAATATAACCACAATGTATGTCATAAACACAAAAGATAGGCAAAAACAGAACCAGTGGATAAAAAATCCAACAACAACAACAAATCTGGAATGACAAAATCAAGGCATCCATTAATGGAGACCCTGAGTGAGTAGCCATGAGCGCCTTCCATCAGTGGGCCACTCTTGTGGGTGCAAAGAGACAACGGTAAAAACACAGTCACAGCCTAGGAGTTTATATTCTCTCAGGGGATACAGCCCATAGACAAAGAGAGAGATATGTAATATGGTGTGGGGTGCTGTAAATCATCGTCAGTGCTACGGGGAAAAAGCAGGCTGAGGGTGTCTCCCCATGGGTTAGCATCTGGAGATCAAAGACCACTGCTCTGTGGCAGGGATGCATAAGGTTGATAAAGGTAACAGAGGGGCCACGCAATATGTGGAAGAAGAGCACTCTAGACAGGTGGGAGGTCCTTATCCTGATTAACTGGCTCTCTTACAATGATAATAATCATACAACAAACACTGAATTCCTGGCAAAATTATTGATGACCCAATTATGTTGAAAACAGGTCTGACGCCACTCACACTGTTCATCAGTTCCGCCCCACAGTAGGAACCCTGGCTAATACACTTGGACAAAACAATGTATGAGAACAGAGTGAATTTGGAATTTGGAAGTGAGAAAATGTTAATTATCTGGAGATGATTAGTACTGTCTACATAAATAAACTGACACCTTGGATCAACTCACAGAGCTAATAAGAGTTCACCATACCAGGTCAACATAAAAAAGAGCAATATCCTTATGCATAGATATTAAATAGAAAAGAAAATAAGAAAAAAGCCCTCTTATAAAACCACCAAAAAATTATAGAGACTGAGGAACAAGTTCAAGGAACATTACTACTGATTTCATGAAGAGAAGAAGTCTTTGAAGGACATAAAATAAAACCAGAATCGTTAGAGAGACATGCTATGTCATTCTACAGACTCAATACAAAGAAAGAAAGAACACATCTCTGGATGTTTTATATAATATCATTTTATTATTTCCTAACTGTTAAATACCTTTCAAAACAAAAAATAGGAAATGCCATATAATTTAACTCCAGATGCCAGCTGGAGTTTGCACTGAGCATGACAAGCTGGTTCTGTAATTCATGTAGAGACTAAGCTAAGAAAAATTCTAAACAACAGAAAAACAGGACAGCATGGAGGGGAGACTTGCTCTTCTAGAAAGTAAGGCTTCTTATAAAGCTTTATCTTTAAATCAAAGTAGCATTGGTGCAAGGAGACACCAGTGGCTCCACGCCACAGGCCAGGAAACCAATCCTCTTAAGCCACCTCCTTCTTCCATTCTGTGTGCGCCAGTGTGAAGGTGGGAGGGACTGTGGACCATTTGCACCATTTAAGGCGGTCGGGTGAGGCCCGGGGACAGGGCATGTGAAAAAAAGAGGCAGATCTGAGGCAAGGGAGGAACTGGCCTGAGCAAGGTGTGTGCCCACCCTCCAAGAGGCTTGAAGGCAAGAGTGATGGGAGCCTCCCTGACCCCTGGAGCCTCTTCGGGGAACTGCAGGAGAGGAAAATGCACCATAGATTCTTCTGTCCACTAGAACAGTGCTTTTTTAGAGCCAGAGTGGCCAACCTAAGTTCATTTACTCCAGTCCTCTCCCTTTGCAGAAGAAACTGAAGTCCAATCACGATGATGGCTTGGCTGAGGTCAGGGGACAACAGAAGCCACAGGAAACCTCATCCCGGGCTCTCTCTGGCTAAGGCACACCAAAATGCTCTTTCCTTTGCCCTGTCGCTTGAACCCTGTTGTTTATCCCCATCTTGAATGTCCCTTCTCCCTTGTTCTTTACAGCAATTCTCCCTCCCTGGTTCCCTGCTCCTACACATGTCTCCTCCTCCATCCATTCCTGGCTCCTGTTCTTCTCCTATCCGGCCTCTTGAGCCCTCACTAAGTCTGTGATGATCCTCTTGGTGTTCAATTCACACTCTCCCTGAATGGTGGCTGAACCCCACAGCTTCAACTGCAAGCTCGAAGCTAGCAACTTGTACCTGGTATCTCCAGCCCAGACTTGCCTGTGCCCTGGACCACACACTGTTTAATCTAGTAGTCAGTGGGCTACATCCAGGGAGCAGCAGCCCATTCATCAGACTACATCCTCCTGAAAACCTAACACCTTTTAGGAGGAACCATATTCTAAGCTGAGAGCCTCATCAAGTTCCAAATAAAGAACTCTGAGTTTCCCAACATGTGGAGGCAATCTTATGGATATGATGTATTCATGTTGATACATACCTCAGTATCATAGAAGTATGTTTCTGAGGAGAAAGGCCCAGTGACTGAGAAAGAGCTCAAGGGCAACTTCCAGTCTTTGAGAATTAGAGGCACAAGGTAAGGCTCTCATCCCAGAGCTCTGGATCTTGGAATGATAAGAAACTCAAGGAACCAGGAGAAGATGGCACTACTGAAATGTGCTACGAGGTGTAAATCTAGACTTAGCCATCCAAAACCAGTGAAAAGTGAGACCCAGGCCCTCACCCTGGCTGCCAGCAGGTCTGATGAGTTAAAATGGGCATCAAGACATGAGGCCACCACAAGATGACTATTTCAAATGACTTCCTTCTAAAGGCCTCTTGTTTCCAGTTTAGGGCCAAGTTTACAGAATTAAGTATGCCACAAATCGGAGTACACAAGGAAAATATAAAAACCATTTTAACACCTTACCTGGTCCCAGGGAGAGATGGTGCCTCCAAAACACATGAACAGGTAGGCCATGGCCACGAGACAGATCCATATCACCACAGAGAAAAGGCGGAGCAGCTTCTTAAACACAGACTCAATGCAGACGAGGATGAATATCGCAAAGAAAATCGCCAGCGCAGTAGGCACTGTGATTAAAAACGCCACATGGTCTTCAACTTCCTAACAGAAAAAAAAACATTGCAAGGTATAATTTAGAAAAACCATAGTGGCCGTGATTTATGTTACCAAAATATTTATCAACATTCATCAGTGTCAAAATACATTGGTTTTTAAGAATTATTTCAGAAGTGGAAAGTTTACACTTTTGAAAATGTAATTTTCCTCTTCAACAGCCATGTTTTGCCATATAAATATCCCAGTACTATTTAAATATGCAAAAGAGCTATGCCATCAAATTTAAGTTTTCCCTGAAAAATGGAGAAAGGAATTTTATTAAAAAGTGAATGCAAGTGAATGCATAATACCCAGATAAAATAAGACAAAAAATTCACTGCCCGCATCATAGGATTTAAGAAATGGCCTGTTAACTTCCCTTCCTTCTTCCCTCTGGTCACTGTCCCCTTGTTCTCTATTTCAGTGTCTTTGTTTTTTGGGTTTTTTTTCCTGCTTGCTTGTTTGTTTTGTTGTGGGGAAAAAGGGGGAGGGATTTGGAGGAACAAATAGGAAGGACACAGAGACGAGAACTAAGGGGGGGTGGAAATGGGAGGGAGGTGGGGAGCAAGGGGGCGGGGGAGGCTGGGATGGGAGAAATAGACAAAAAACTGTACTTGAAAAATAACTAAATAAAATTAATTAAAAAAAAGAATAGAAACAACAAAAAAATTAGTAAAATAAATAAATAAATAAATTTTCTCTAAAAAAAAAAGAAATGGCCTGACCACAGAAACTGAAGGCTTCCAGATATTTTCAAATATTTTATTTTCAGAAAGTCCAGAAACTATCTCAGTCTCTAAAGTGATGAGCTTTTATGTTAATGCATGGCAATTAATATTTCAAAGGGATCATAGGTTAATAGAAAAGGGAGAAAAAGTACTAAATATAGAAGATGAGAGACCAAGAAATACTTAGAAGAATATGCCATTTTGCTAGTTTACTTCTCCACCTCTCTGGGGCTCGGGTAGCAGAAAGAAAATTGGCATTTATTAATCGCCTCTCGCTAATGCATCATTTTCAAATCTGCATTTGATCACTAATCCTTATTTTCCAGGTATCTCTTTTTAGCTCCTTCCCAAAGGCACACTATTTCAATTCCACCCAAGTCGACACAATGCAAGAAACATCATGTTCCTTTTGACTATACAAGCACGGGTTTAGGCTTTAGCTTTTGCAAAGCACTATGCTGGAAACTTGCTAAGAAAAGCAGGCACCATGGAGGAAACATAGTTCAAGGTTCTTAATCCTCATTCAACATGTTTAGTTACCAACATACCGAAAGGCGTTCCATTCAAAAGAATCCACATGGCTGGGACCCTAAGAACTTCCACTGAGGTTTCAGAATATTAAAAGTTATGGTCAAAGCTGGGAGTTACAGAGCAGCTCCTTGAGTTTGGGTAAGACCTCCCGTTTTTTGGTTGCTTCCAGGTTCACTCGTCCCATGTGTAGTTATAGCTTCACACTGGAGATGGCCCTATTCAGATATCAAGCCACTAAGCAAGGGGAAATGGAGCCAAATAACCACACTGAGTGCCAGGTAAACATGGAGGAGGAAGAAAGGAACCCAGGCCTACCCTTGATGACTCCATTTCCCCTTCTCTCTTCCACAATTCTATGTGTATCATGTGATACCTGGAAACATGGCAGCAGTATAACAACTATAGCAAATACTAATAGCTAGATTTTTGTACTAAGCACTCTCACCTATATTATCCTCTTTAACACCTTCAAGAAACCCATGATGGGGCACTGCTGTTAGCAATACTCTACAGGGGAGAAAACCGAGGTACCAGGAATGAAAATGAGTTGCTGTGGGTTGACCACCTGGGAGGAAGAAAGAACTAGAACTCAGCCCAGGGATCTGGCTGGGGGTTTATGCTAGCCACCACAGCAGTACTCTGCCCTCTGGTTGTGCAGAGATTATGAGATACACCAGGTGGGCCAGCCCTGGAGTGGCCAAAAGAATGTACATTTCCAGAACTGGCAAGAGGCAAGAGGATTAAATGTGATGTTCTTATTCTCTCCCTCATTGCTATTTTTGTCCACGATTAAGTGTCTAAGTTATACTCTTACCCACGGACACATGTCACAATCACTGCAAAAAGGTATCAGATATCCACCAGACTGCCGATGCTCCCCTGAATTCAGACACCGTGAATCAACGTAAGCATGAACACAACAGCATGCCTTCTGTGTATATGAAATGCGAGGTTGTGATTGCTACACGCACAGAGCCCTGCAAACTCATTTTATTTTAAATTTCCCAAAATGAACTTAACTGACAGCTATGGGCAGAAAGGTAACCAGGGAATAACCAGGACAGCTGTTTTCCCAGTATGCCTTTTCATTTATTTCATTAGCCCAGTAGGGGAGAAATCATGATGAGTTTTATTGGCTCATACTTCTCCAGAAAGGCTGAAAATGGTACAAAAATATGCATAACTGGTGCTGGGCTTGAAATATTGCAATCTTTGCCTCCCTTTTTTTTCCATGTCAGGGTCTTCATCACTAAGAAGTGTGACTTGTCTGGGCTGCAGGGTGACCTCTGCATTAGACCCAGTGCACCCAGTGCCCAGGTCCCATCCTACTCTTAAAGATCCAATAAAAGTGCTTTAATTTCTTAAGAAATTTAAAAATCTGAGCTTTTAGGGTCAAAGGTTACTCCCATCCACATGCTAACACTCTTGTAAACTATAACAGTGGATGTATTTTTAGGGATTAGGGAACATAGGAAAGCCTCTCAGTTGGAATGTGATACCAGGGGCTGGTGACATGCCCGCCCCCTGCTCATCAGATGCCTCACATTACCAAGTCAGTTCAGTTCCAGAGGACGACCTTCCTTCAACTTCAAACAGTGTCCCCCAGCTCTGTGGGTGAGAGGACTCACAGACGGCCAAGGCCAACAGCTACAGATAGTCAGCAGCTGCTCACTGTAAAACCTGAGCCCACAGAAATACAGGGGCTCCTCTAGAGAGAGACCAACCATCAATGTAGCCTTCATTTGCCTCTGAACTCCAGCTCCAAGAAGTTTTAATACAGACTTCTCCACAAAACAGCATCTTTTATAAGAGAGTCTAAGGAAAAACAGTAGAGTGTTCATTTATAAATATATAAGCTCAGAAACTACATCCTTTCCTAGTCACACTGTTGGCATCATGCATTTTTCTTAAGGCTAAGTAAATTGAATAAAGGAATGCCTTCAGACCTGAAATCGCGTGGCCCCTCCCACTCCTATTCTGTTTCCAGTAGACTGAAAGATGGATGAAGCCACAAGGCACAGCCCATGGCTGTTTTCTTCTGGAGCTAGCTGAGTTTTCAAAATTCAGAGTATAAAACAAACAGAGTTACTTAAAATAAAGTGAACTAAAACATTCAAAACATTGTCAATATAAATAAATATGTTTACATACCCAAGCCCCTTCTCCCTTTACCCAAAAGGATGACATAATACAAACTAAGTGAAATGTACTAAGTTACCTTTATTAGTACCAAAATGTACTAAAATGACTTTGAACTTTGACTTTAAAATGGTAAAAAAAATTACCATAAAACACAAACTAAATGAAATGTACTAAAATGCCTTTAAAAGGGAGATGTCAAGCATGGTATCATCTACTGTAATGATAATGGGTTCCTATCACTCTCTTTGGACATATTATCCCTTCTTTTTCAATGCATTTTCTGGTAATTTTGGATGACTCCTAATTGCTAGGCCTATTAAATACCCATCACTTTTATTTATTACGTGATGGCTCCTTTATTTCTTAGAGGCTTTTTCATGGAGCAACAGATTATCTGTATTTTCATTCTTTTCCATGTGCATTTTTCATGTACTATAAACAGAACCATTTTTCTTTTAGATGGTAAAGGGCATCTAATGTAAAACTTTGCTTTTCTATGAGAAGATATGTTAACGGAAGTGCTTTGAAGTCCCAAGCCTGCAGGTAGAAACCAGTTCCCCTTATTTACTGCTGTGTCTCAGGGTGATCTCTGACCCTGAGGCCTGTGCCCTCCCGTGAACAGCAGTGTGGACACTACAGGGGCACCCCACAGATAACAAAGGCTATGGCCGTGATGACCAGCACTTCCCTTTTTCTTCAAATCTCACAACTTTCTCACCAAGGCTAGTCTGACTTTTCATTAATGAATTGATGCCCATTTTGCATTCTAAATAATAATTTACTTTATCACCACAACTTATTTTGACTAGTTTTCATTGTGCAAAATGAAATCAGCCTGTAGCTATGCTATATATCTGACATCAGGTTTGTGCATGCAGATATACACTATTATTCTATAATAGACTGTTATTCATTCATATATGTGTGTGATATAATAGGAAATATATTTTTCATCCTTTTCTATATATGTAATTGTATTCTAAATATCATGAGGTACAATTAAAAATACTGATTAAAATGCTACATAACCATAATGAAATACATCAAAAAATGGTCTCAATAAATGGAGAAATAGTCCATGTACACAGATAGGAGAACAATATTGTCAAAATGTCATTTCTTCCCCAGTTAATCTGTGCATTCAGTGCACTCCCAATAAAAATCCCAGCAAGTTATTTTGTAGCTATGAACACACTGATTTTAAAGCTTATATGAAGAGTCAAAAAGACCCAAATCAGCCATCCAATGTGAAAGACAAGAACAGAGCTGGAGGACTTATGCTGCCTGAAATTAAGACTTACTAGAAAGCTCCAACATCCAAGATGGGTGACATTGGCAGAAGAACAGACGACGGGTCAGTGGAACAGAATAGACCTACATAGATGTAGTACACGGATATTTGATGAAGGAGCAAAGACAAGTCAAGGGAGAAAGGATAGTCTTTTCAGCAAAATATCTTGAAACAACTAAATAGATACTGACATGACAAAAAAAAAAGTGAATCCAGACATATTTTACACTCTCCCCACAAATTAACTCAGACTGGATCAGAGATCTAAATGTAAAATGCAAAAATAATTCTGAAAAAATTATGAAAGCCTTCTTATATCCAAACCTTAGTCAATTTGTCATGCTAAACAATCCACAACATAGAAATATTTTTGAAATGAACACACAAATTATATGTATACAGAACATGAACTGGTTTCTACCTGCTTATTTTAGAAAAGACTTGTTTACATAAATACAAATACATGGCCTCCAGTCTGGCCATATTTACTGATTCTCAGCTCCTACAACACAGGACAGAATTCTTACTCACATTTTAATAATATGAATAAAGACACTTAAAAAAGTGCATTTTACATGGGAAATTGTTTTAAATCAGGCATCATACTTTAAAGAACCTTCCCTTACATAAGAACTAGATCCCAAATATAAGGTATTCTGAGGGCAATGCTAGTCTCACAAAAGGAAGACAAAGTCTCCAACTCCCTCCCCTCTTCTCCAAAAACCTCCACTCCTCATCCCCTGCCCCCCCCCAAACCTATAATTAGATGAGTACACTAAAGACATGGATCCTGGAGCAGCTGAGAAAAGCAAGAACCATCCTCGCGCTGTTGACATAATGGGATGCCACAGATGAAGGCTGGGAAGCCCAGCAGAATGTAGATCCACAGAATCGCAGGGGGAGCAAAGAAAGCCAAAGTGGACACATTCCCAATATCTTGGGAACCACAGCAAACTATTCTTTGTGAAAAACTTCCCCACTTAGAACTTCAATATTCCTACCAATTACAATCAAACACCTTACATTAAAAATTACACACACACACACACACACACACACACACACACTGAGCAGAGACAGTAAGAGTGAGGGTCCAATAGAAGAAACAAATGGTTTTGATTTCCAAGGAAACCACATATCAAAATTGGCCACCAGAGAACACAGACTAGCTATACATGATATGTTTAAAGAAACATAAAGGATGATGTCACAACAGGAATCAATCAAGTACAAACAGAAAATGAAACATGTAAAAATGAAAAACATAAACATATAAATAAAAGTTCAACAATTGGGTTAAACAGAAAAACAATTAAAAATAGTGAACTGTACAATAAAACAAAGCTTTAAAGCAATGCAACAAAAAATATGAGGAGGTAAAAATTATAAGAAACACTAAGACATGAAGAATAGAATAAAAAGAGTAAAAGGGTATAACAAATGTCTGATTGGAATCTGAATTACAAAATGAAGAGACTTGACATAAAACATCTAAAGACAGATCAGTTGGGGATTGTGCAATACTAATGAAAACCAATAATCTACAACTCCAGAATGTCAGTTAGACAAAAAGAAATACAAGCATGTTTACATGAGAAAAATACAAAATATTAGATATGAAGAAGAGATCCTAAGAGTGCTCAGCCAGGAAGGATCACCCACAAAGAACATCACAGCATTAGAGAAGAAATTTCAGCAGTGCAAGAAGTAATGGTGAATTAATGAGTACAAAATAAGTCAACCTTGTATAATCATCAAAAGTTATTTTAAAGAGAGAAAAATGTAAACATTTATAGATAAATAATTTTTTAAAGCTGACATGTACCATCAAAAAATTTTCTCTACTTAGTCCACAAAAAAGTATCAATACATTTAAAAAGATTGAAATTATATCACAATAATTTCAAAACGCAAAGTACAACGTAAGCAACAAGAATGAAATAATAAAAATTAGAGTTGAAGAAAATGAAATGCAAAATATTCTGAAACCAAGAACTGGTTCTTTAAAATATAAACAAGATTGATAAATGCTTCACCAGACTTATCAAGAAAGAATGGAAGAGGACCCAAATAAGTAAAATGAAAAACAAAAGAGGCAAAATGACAACTGACACCACAGAAATACAAAGGATTATAAGAAACTACTATGAACCATAATATGCCAACAAGTTGAACAATCTGGAAGAAATGTATACATTCCTAAAAACGTACAATCTTCCAAGACTAATCCAGAAGGAACAGAAAATCCAAACAGACCAATCATAACCAACAAAATTGATTCAATAGTCAAAAACTTCCCCAACAAACAAAAGCCATGAACTGGATGGCTTTACATGTAACCTTTACCAAACATTCAAAGAATAATTAACACCTATCCTTCTCAAACCATTCCATAAAATTCAAAAAGAGGGAAGTCTCCCAAGCTCATTTTATTAGTCTAGCATTATCCTGATTTCAAACCCTAACACAAACATTAAAAAAATTATAGATCAATATCCTGCATGAACATGAATACAAGAATTCTGAACAAAATATCAGCAAACCAAATTCAGCAGTACTTTAAAAGATCATACACCATGATCAAATGAAATTTATTCCTGGGATACAAGGTTGGTTCAATACCCACAAATCAATTAACATGAAAATAGCAAGTAAATCAAAGGCAGGAAAAAAAGTCTCATGATCATATCAATAGATGCAAAAAATGCACTTGGCAAAATCTAGCACCCATTTATAATAAAAATTATCAGCAACATGGAAACAGAGGGAACATGCTTCAATATAATATCACATAACATCATACTCAACAGGGAAAAGTTAGAAGTGTTTCCCTTAAGATCAGAAACAAGACAGGGATGTCTGCTCTCACCACTCATATCAACATAGTACTGGTAGTCCTAGCTATAGCAGTCAGACAAGAAGAAATGAAAGGCATTCAAATTGAAAATGAAGAAGTAAAACTCATTATTTGAAGATGACATGATACTATATACAAAGAACTCTAAGATTTCACCAAAAACTACTAGAATTGATAAATGAATTTGGCAAAGGAGCAGGATGCAAAATAAGTATTCAGAAATTGACTTAATTTTTGTATACAAATAATGAACTACCAGAAAGAGAAATGAAGAAAACAATCCCATTTACAGCTACATCAAAGAAAATACATTACTTAAAAATAAATTTAACCAAGGAAGTAGAAGACCTGTACTCAAAAAATTAAAAGACATTAAAGAAAGAAATTGAAGAAGATAATCATAAATGGAAACATGTTCTGTGCTCATGGATAGAAAAAATTAATATCATTAAAATGCCCAAAGCAATCTATAGATTGCCATCCATTTCAAAATATCAATGGCATTTTTCACAGAACTAGACATAATCCAAAACTTTATGTGAAACCACGAAAGACCCAGAATAGCCACAGCAATCTTGAGAAAGAAAAACAAAGTTGGAAGTATCACATATCAAACTATACTATAAGACTATAGTAATCAAAATAACATGGTACTGCCATAAAAACAGACACATAGATCATTGGAACAAAATAAAGAGCCCAGAAATAGATCCATGCCTATGTGGACAATTAATATATGATGAAGGAGGCAAGAACATACAATGGAGAAAAAATAAGTCTATTCAATAAACACTGGGAAAATTGGCTACATGCAAAAAATAAAATAAACCTAAACCACCTTCTTACACCATATACAAAAAATAAACCGAGAATATACTAAAGGCTTAAATGTAAGACTTATAACCAAAAAACCCTTAGGAAGAAACATAAGCTGTAAACTCTCTGACACTTCTGTTAGCAATTTTTTTCTGACATATATCCTCAAGCAAGGGAAACAAAACAAATGAACAAGTGGGTTTACATCAAACTAAAAAGTTTTTGCACAGCAAAAGGAAATCATCAACAAAATGAAAAGATAACCTACTGAATGGGAGAACATGTTTGCCAATTATACATCTGATAAGAGGTTAATAACCAAAATATAAAAAGAATTCATACAAACTTTACACACACACACACACACACACAACAATCCAGTGGAAAAATGGGCAGAGAAGCTCAGTAGAAGTTTCTCCAAAGAAGACATACAGGTGGCCAACAGACGTATGAAAGATGCTCAAGAGCGTTAATCATAAGAGAAATGTAAACTAAAACCACAGTGAGATATCACCTCATGGCTTGTCAGAATGACCATCATCCATAAATCACAAGTGACAAGTGTTGACCAGAATGTGGGAAAAAGGGAACCCTCCCTCCTGCTCTGTTGCAGTTGGGTGGGACAGCACATTGGTATAGCCACTGTGGAAAACAGTGCGGAAGTTCCTCAAAAAATTAAAAGTAGAACTATCTATAACCCAAGAACTTGACTTCTGGGCATGTAGCTGAAAAAAAAAAACAAAATACAAATTCAAAATGATATATGTACACCACATCCATCACAGTTTTATTTATAATAATCAAGCTATGGAAGCAACCCAAGTTTCCATCACAGACGAGTAAATAAAAAAGCTGTGGCATACACACACATATATACATATGTGGCACACATATATACATATATACATATATATGTATATGTGTGTGTATATATATATATAAATAAACTCAGCTATAAAAAAATTAAATGTTACCATTAGCAACCACACTGATGGACCTAGAGGGTATTATGCTAAGTGAAATAAGTCAGACAGAAAAAGACAGATATCAGATCACTTCACTTATATGTAGAATCTAAAGAAAAAAATTAAGAAACAACATTGAAGCAAATTCACAGATACAGAGAACAGACCAATGGCTCCCAAGGTGGGGGGGGTGGTTAAGTGGCTAAGTGAAGAGGTAAAGGGATTAAGGAATACTTGTTCCTTGATGACCCTTCCCCATATTTTCCTTGTTATCCCCCTCCTGCCTTCCCTGTGCTTACTGTCAGTTTGTTCTTTATTTCCATGTCTCTGGTTCCATTTTGCTCACTTGTTTGTTTTGTTGATTAGGTTCCACTTATATGTGAGACCATATGGTATTGGTGGGAATGCAGACTGGTGCAGTCACTGTGGAAAACAGTATGGAATTTCCTCAAAAAACTAAAAATGAAACTGCCTTTTGACCTGGCAATTCTACTGCTGGGATTATACCCTAAGAATTCTAAAACACCAACTCAAAAGAATCCATGCACCCCAATGTTCATAGCAGCACAATTTATAATAGCCAAGTGCTGGAAACAGCCTAAGTGCCCGTCAGTACATGAGGAGATGAAAAAACTGTGGTATGTTTACACAATGGAATACTACGCAGGAGAAAGAAAGGAGCTCCTACTGTTTGCAACAGCGTGGATAGAACTGGAGAGTGTTATGATAAGTGAAATAAGCCAGGTGGTGAAAGACAAAAATAAAAAAAATTTTAAAGAAATCTCTAAAAGAACTTTGAAGAAATTAAATAATTCTAAAAGGACTATGTAATATGAAAGAAGAAGGTGAACAAATACAATGGTAAACCCCCTGGCATAAACTCACACTGTCTATTTGAAAGAATAATAGGTGTCTAATTTACAGGCTTAAAAAGACAAAAGTTAAATATTTAATAATGACACTAACAGTGTCAGGAAAAGAAAAGTACAGATAAAGTGTTTCAAAGTCATTTAATGAACTAGGTGTCAAGAATGACCAACTTTCAATTTTTATTATGAAAAAATTTTAAGAGTGACTACCAAAAGAATACAAATAAAACACATAAATTCCAAATGATCAGAGGGGAAAAATGAAAGATCGAAGAAGAAAAAATCAAGCCCCCCCAAAAAAAAAAGAAACAATGAAAGAGTAAGGAGAAGGAATTGGGACGAATAGATATCAAAGAAGTAAAATGATACAAACAAGTGGAAATATATCAATTATCACAATGAAATAAGTGGTTTTTAACTTGCCAATTAAAAAGTCAGTTCCTAGACTGAATAATAAAACAAAGCTCAACTAAATCCTATTTCGGAAAGACAGAACTAAGCAAAAAGACACAAAAAGGTTGAAAATAAAAAGATGAAAACATGTTATTTTAGTATCTAACAAAATAATGCATTAAAGAAAAATAACTTTAAGAATAAAAATAAAATAATGAAATGCTCAATTCCTAGGCAATTATAACAATTTCAAACATCTATAAACCCAATAAAATAGCCTCAGAATGTTTAAAGCTAAAATATATAGAACAAGAGGGAGAAGTGTATCCATGTACCAAGAGTACATGGAAGGGTTCAGCATCTCTATTCAGCTGTTGGTAGATCAAGCAAACAAAACAAAAACAAAATAAATAATGCAAAAGATCTGAACGTCATAATCTAGTAAGTATGACCTAATTGACAAATACAGAATTCTACAGACAACCTCAGGAAGAACAATATTCTTTTCAAGTGCACATGGAATAATTTGTTTTTAAATTATGTACTGGGCAATTTACCAAAAATTTCCAAAAAAAAATATAGAGACACATGTTCTTGGATCACAGTGATTTTAAATTAGAAGTTTATAACAAAAGTATAAATTAAAATTAACACGCATTTTTCCAGATAAAAAGCACAACTCTAACTTTTGGATTGAAAAAGAAATCATAACATAAATTTTAAAAGAATAATGAAAAAAGAGTATATATCAATACTTGTAGTGTGCTTAGAATAAAAGTGAATCTCGGAGGGAGACTGGTCATTTTTAAAGTTGAGCTGAATCATCTATGGTCAGTTTGGTTTTGCTGGGAGTTCCAATTTTCAGAAGTCCTTTCTCTTTGTGGCTCTTAGAGTTAACAGATGAGGAACTTGTGCCAGTGCTTACATGTGTAGAGCTAGTTTTCACCTAAGAACTCCACATCAGACATGATCATGAGCACAAAGGTCCGAGCAGGCTTCAGCGGGTCCTCACTGTCCCCTGCTCCATATCCTGCCCTTCTGCCCAAATTCTGGCCACTGGTAAATAGTGGCCAAGCAAACTCTTGGCTGTAGAAGCTCAGAAGTAGTAGCTACACAGAAGCACAGATTCTCAAAGCCCCTTCCATTGAGCTCCTCCACCATGGTCACCCTTGGGTGCCTAGCCATGTTTGTCTTTGCAGACTGCCCCAAAAGCTCCCACTTTCTAACCCAAGCCAGTGCTTTATGAAGGCTTCTTAGTACTTCTACAGGTAATCACTCTCCATTTGAGAAATAATGACTGTCTTGTCACCAAATCCCAGAAGGCACTGAACATTGACCATGGACCACGAATTCCTTATGCCATTTGAGATGTCCATAACTAACAGATTGTTGTATGATCCTCTAGGCCAGGGGTGTCAAACTCATTTTCACCAGGGGCCCCATCAGCCTCGCAGTCGCCTTCAAAGGGCCGAATGCAATTTTAGGGCTGTATAATGTAACTGCTCCTTTACTAGGGGCAAGGAGCTCAGTGCTGCCACTGGGTAGAAACAAGGTGCCAGGTCGCATAAAACAAGATGGAGGGCCGGATGCGGCCTGTGGGCCTTGTGTTTGCCGCCCATGCTCTAGGCCATGAAATTGGGTGTGCACAGAGGCATCCCATCCACAAGTGGAGGTGGAATTTGAGAGTTCGGGCTCACACAGGTCTGATGGCACAAGTTCCATGACCCAATGGTGCAGACACTCACAGCCTCTACTCCTGCTACACCACTTCCTCTCTCTCTCTCTCTCTGAACCTGCACCTATGTCCTCACAGAAAGTTCCCTATGCCTGAGGGAATAAAAATCCAGGTCTGGATTACAGCTGGTACTGAAGAATACACTAGTGTCACCTAAAGAGACCATTAAAGCACCATAACTCTGAGTCCCTTACATGCGTCCTCCTCTGGAGGATCGGCAACTATTTATGGCAGGCCGATTACAATTCGTGCTTCCATGCTGGAAGGTGCAGCACTTTGCTCTCCCTTGAACCAAACTTACTCTGGATACAGATTTTGCTTTCCTGTCCACAATGTTTCTGCCCAAAACACCATTCACATGAACTGTTCTTACCCTTCTCCCCATCACCCGAAAGCAGCTTTGTTGAGCAAAGGCAGGAATGACCTTGTGAAGACTCAGTGACAGGGCCTGCCTGTAGACAGCCTTGTTTGGAGTTTGGAGAATGACCTCCAGGATGCAGTAGAAGCTCTAAAACAGCCTGCCTTCATGGATAGAAACACTTACTCTAAAATATCAATTCTCAGGAATGAATCAATAAATTCAATATAGATACTAACAAGATCCAAATACAGTCGTCTCATATGGAGATGGCATAGGTGACTACAAAGTGTGTGTGAAAGAACACAAGAATAACCAAGAAACTTGTAAAGGAGTTGCATGTTACCTGCTCTGATTAATATAAATACTTATTGCAAAGCTTTAGTAATTGTGCTCTGTGCGTGTGTCTGTGTATGCAAGTGCTCAGTGTTACAGGGATAAAAGCAAAACAAAACTCAGGCAATGGAACAGAGGAGACAGCCCGTAACAAACCACTCATATGTGGGATTTTCATGTGGGAAAGAATAACTAAAATGATTCAGCAAAAATTCATTCTTCGCAACAACAAAAAAATGTAAATGGATCTTGATCACCACCCCACACCACAGGGATTGTGCTTGAGAATCAAAGATGAATCAAATTAATCAAATGATAAATCTCATTTTGTGTACCTAAAGTCCAATTCTGAGAAACATATGAATGTTTGAACTAACTGAAAATCAATGGAAGGAAAGAATTAGAAATTAGATCTCCCATATGTTTGAACTAAGTATTTCTTCGATATGTCTTTCATTTGCATTCACCTGATCTCTTTAGTCTCTGAATTTTAAACACCGATAACTTTGTATTGGTTCTAGTAATGAACTCACCTAAAAGTTTTTCTAGTTCAGATCACTAGTAGCTATAAATCTTAATTATTTTACCATTTCATTTTATGTAGCTTTAAAAATAACACAGGACACTTAAAACACACATACCATAATTCAGTCTTGGGGAGAAAGCACATAGTCATTGAAGTCAGCACCTTTGATCTCTGGCTGACCCTAGCTGTAATATACCAGTTTCATTGTGTCTGGTGAATAGTAAAAAATGTAGGTAGAAAAAAACAGAGGTTCTAATTCTAAGACTGTTCAGCCTGGGGTCCCATTACATTAGTGCTGACCCTAAAGACTTGACTTATTTATTCTTGGGACTCTCTCAGGCAATGATAATTATCTTGACAAATCCCAGGAACTCCAATGATCTAGTAACAAGTTGTTATTCTTTAAGCCTATATATTTCCAATGCAATAAATTGTTCATGTAATATATTTAATTGTGCTAATAATTAAAAATTCCCATTCAAGGACCAAGTTTTTTAAGTGACTTGGTTTGACTCTGAGATACACTGGTCGGTATGCATCCTTAATAGTCATGCCCCAGGTCTGTATTCTCTCTCTCTCTCTCGTATCAGCATCATTGTTCATTCTCAGACCCTGGGCAATTTCAGAAAACTGTTTGGCAAAGCCACTCTCAGTGGGTTTTTAGGCTGAGATTCACGTTACTGTGTTCATTACCCTGTCACCTGAGTCTTGCTCCTAGGGATGGACATGTTAACCCAAGTAAAAAGAAGGAATAAAAAGAATTATTTGTAACATTGCCAGCAACAGTTGGACTAACAAAGCCTTCATCTGAACCTCTCCTCAGCCCCTTCCTTGTGATTTTTATTATATCCTCATACAAAGAGGTCATTGAAACAACATTAGTAAAGCTTTAATGTGCTCAAACGGACCAAGCACGAGCTAACTCAACTCATTCTCTCTCCCAAAGGCACTTGGTAGCTGCAAACCAGAATTGCCTAGGGTGTGTCACATCCTGGTTTGATACTGAGAAATCACATGGGAAATTTACAACATTATCAAAATTAATAAAACTAAACAATATGAATGTCCATATAAGTATCAACCAGGCAAGGGAGTCTGCTTCTGCTCCCTTTTTAATAACTCAAAGTTACATGCACAACATAAATAAATAGAAACACATTCCCTGTTCTTTTATACCCAGGTTTAAAAATCCTAGGACTCAATTAGTTTTCAATGAGAAACACAGCTACAGGAGACCTTGGTGAGGAACCCCCCCAGGGTACAAATATAACAACAGCAGCCTACATTTGGGGTACCATAGGTGTCCTTCACTGATCTAAATGCTCTTCTGCTCTGTCTCAGTTCCCAACACAGCTCCCTGATCCTGGTGGTTTTATTCATTTTATTTCACAGGTGACATAACTGAAGCTACAGAGATATATAAACATGTCAGGAACACATGCTAAGTGGCAAAATTGAGACTGGGATCCAGGTCTATCCACAAAGTTTCGTGCTCTTAACCAGCAGGCTACATGACAGAAAAGACAACTGCTAAGGAAAGCAAACCTACACCATAAATTATAAATGTTAATTAAGCACCTGCAAAATGGTTAGTGCTGTGTTAAATACGGGGAGTGCTACACTTCTTCCCTGAAAGAACTAACAATTAGTTGAGGAGACAAGACGGATTCACGAAATTATCCTGCATGTCAGATGACAGTAATGTAGTGGTTACATGATTCTGTATAGTTCATGAGCTTTGCAGTTGTCAGAGGCAGAAACCAGTGCACACAGGGCGCTTGGCCAAGGCTGGACTGTGTAAGCCCTAGAACTTGATAGTGTGCCCATGTCAATAACAAGTTCTAGAAAGGACGAGTGTGTCAGTGGATTATATGCAAAAACCCAGCTTTGACACTCCTATCACTAACAGTTACTAATCAAACCATGAAACGACTTTAACTTAGCAATAGATCAGCTCTCACAGCATTATCATTTTTTAAATAGAAAGTTTGATCTAAAAACATCAGTGAGTTTTACAGACACTTCAATTGAAATGGATTTTACAGGCCACAGTGTTTATGCCAGGGCCTGCTCAGAGAGCAGAAGAAAAGTCACAAAGGGAGCCTCTGCTTAATGGGGAAGGCACTGGGCATAGTCAGCAAAATGGGAATAACTGATGCCCCATCTCAGTGAATTCATTGCGAGGAAGCATCTCTACCTAGATTCTTTTAACATTAAAGGGAATTTCTTCCCTTTTCTTCCCTTTAATATATAACTCCGTTACACAGTGAAGATGGAGGATGTTCACATCAGCATGAAACATCAACAAGAAAATTACTTTTGGGCCAGGGCCAGAAAGGGGCATTTTATACCTGCAATAAACTCTAGAACAGTTCAGCCAGGAAAAGTCAAATGCTCTGCACCTGGTATCACCACAGCAATGGCATGACTTTGAAAAAAACGAGCTAACTTCTTTTGGTCTCATTTTCCTCATGTATACAATGACAGCCCTTCCAGCTCTAATGCTATGTACGTGTCTATGCATTTCTTCCCAGCAGCAGTGAAAATGCAGCAACGGGAGACTCACTAATGACAGTAGTTCCTGAGGGCACATTCTGTGTCAGGTGTCATTCTAAGTGCTTCACATGTACTAATTTGGACCCTCACCTTAGAAGGCAGGTAACCATCCCATTCACAAACAACAAAACTGGGGTAAAGAGAGGTTAAACCATTTGTCCAAGATCACAGAGGTAGAAAGGGAAAAGCAAAATGCCACACAGAGAGATGCTCCTAACCACTACAGTCTCGGCCTTTGTTAAATAAAGAAGGCAAGGTGCTGTGCACATACCTAATTACGCACTTTAATATCCACAGGATGCTTCCAAAGTTCTTTCTTGCAAGTCCTCTAAATTGCAACCACCTTTCAGGCAGAAAATTACAGTTTTCCTTGTCTTTTGTTTATACCAAAGTTAAATTATAAATAAAATGACAATGAATTGCTGGTTGTAAATTACAAATATCTGCCAACTAATATTTTCCTACAAGTATAGAAATGCTCAAAAAGATGTATTACAGGACCAGAGACAGTATGTGCAGAATCTCCTCACTCTTAGGAGATGAAAGGCATATTTACTTGCTTTCTTCAGCCTTCCGCCCCTAAAAAAGGGCTGAAGATTGATTTCTTCCCATTGGCCTATTCCACCCACTGAGGGTACTGAAATGCTATCTGCAATGATAAAGCCAAGTTCACCCAACAATGATTGGGTTTGTTGGTTGGTTCGCTGGCTTTGGAAAAATTATGATTCTTTCTCTGTATATAGACAAAAGAAATGCCCTGCTATATCAGCCCCTAGAAAAATGGATACTGGACATTTGATTTGTAATGAAAAGTACTTATGGTTATTGTTTTAAAGTTTATGCACACTACATCACAGTAAAAGCAAGAGGGTAGATCACATTCACATTCAAAATCATATTTATTAAAAGTACATACATATTTAATGTAAGTATATACTCTTATATGGCTTTCAATATCAAACCAAAAACATACCAAAAATCTCTTTATTGCAATATCTGACCATTTAAAACATATGGGAACAAAATTTTTCCATTCCAGTTGAAATATTGACTCTTTCTAATTATAAATTTTAGTTGAAACAAACCTGACTAGTGCCAGCTGCTATTTTGACAAACTCGTATGTATGTGTGTGTGTGTGTGTGTTTGATAGGTTGAGATATATATATCAACCTGTCCTAACAATGACAAGCAAATTTTGAGAAAAGCTATCAGATTCAAGACATAATAAAGGAGAGAAATTTAATTCTGAGAAAATAGTAATGAGAACCAATCCTAGAAAATGAAGTGACGTCACAAGACTTAAAGCTTGGTTTCCTTAATTGCCTGCTTTCCAAGGCCAGGAACAAAGTTTATTTTCCTCATCATGCCTAATATTATCATTAAAAATTTCCATGGTAAGCAATGGAAAATACCTTCATATTATTAAACAAAATATTATAATTCTAGACATGCTAACATGGGTTCTATTAACTTTGTTTCATAGCTAGATAATTCTTAACGAATATGGAGTTAAATCTATTTAATAGCTTTTTATGTAGCAAACAGTTAAGCAAGATGGTGGAGCTTCAATTCTGAATTTACTTTTATAGTACAATAAAAATACTTTGAGGATTACTTTAACATCAAGATCAATGATGCAAAATCATGGATTGACCCTGGATTGAAATGAAGTGAAACTAGTTTCTGAATAATGTTACTTAGGGAAATACAAAATCATGACAAAGCTTACTTTTTTCAACAGATATTTTCAACTACTTCCCACAAAGGCAATTACATATAGCAAAAAATCCCCATGTCCCGGGATGATGCCAGCTAAAATGATTTTGCAATCCAAATGCGCTCGGGTCTATGGGTGTGCATCAAGAAAACTGCTAGACTTTTTCTACTACAGAAACTGATGGAAATCAAAATCAAGCAGATTCATGGGAAAGAAGGAATCTGTCCAAGATTTCAGGCAGCAAAAATAGATCTGCCGCGCTCCTGAATTACATCAGAGCCTAGCTATTCTAGTGAAGTGCTGGAAGGTGGATGCCTGGGCCAGCCCCAAGCAGCTGTTTCCATCTCCCGAGGTAGATCTCTGGGAAGTCAGGCTCTGGTCAGCCTGCAAAAGGAACTCACCCCTCACCATGCAAACATTGTTCTATGTTAACACTGTCTCATCTCCCAGTGCTCCAACCCCAACCATCTTTGACTATCTGGACATATTTTGATATTGACTGTTAGAACATATTTTGGGAAGAGGAACTGCTCTTTATAGCACCACTAAAATCAAGAGAGAAATGAACCATGAGGAGCTCAGAGTCATCCCATTCCCTCCTAAGATCCAGGTTCGTAGGATGTGCTTAATTCCTCCCAGAGTTTCCCACTTCCCACTTGGCAGCAGCACCAGTTCCCACCTTTCCACCACCCTCCCTCATTCCAGAACATTTCTGCACAGCTTCCCACCTCAGAGGATTTGCAGAGTAGTCAGACCATGGATCATGTATCGCAAAAGAATGGGATCCATCTGGACAGCAGCCTGGGCTACAGCCATGCCCTGGGAAACGTCCATTTTGTGCTTTAAACAATTCAGCTGAGCATCCCTTAAGTTGGGAAACAATTGACTAATCAAGAAAAAGTAAAAAGGCCTGTGTAAACTTTGTAAAAGGATACCACTCCAGCATTTGCACTGAGTGAAAAGGAGCATAAAGGAGTTGTGTAAAAAAACACAAATACCAAGATCAAGACAAATCAGAGAAGTGTGCTTTCAGCTCGACTCCACTGAATCTCTGCCTGACCCGTTCAGGAGCATCTATACAAAGGCAGTCAAAGAAATCAGAAATGTCTGTTTGCATCGTAGCAAACAAAGTGGTGTGTGTAGGGGAGGTACGAAATTCCCACTTGTCTTTAAATATATTAATGTCTATAAATAGGCCATCACCTGCTCCTCCTTTTCCACTTAGAAGAAAACAAGCCAGAACAGGTTTACATTACAGATTCAACAGACTAACCAGCAGCAATGTCCTGGCAAAACAGACTTCCAGAGGAAAACTGGCATGTTTTCTTCCCTGAAAGTACTGGAATAAACCGGGGATGCTTTTAGAGGTACTGCTTGCCAATGAGAACTGAGCAGGAAAAGGCCTGTCTCCAAGTCCTTTTTGGTCCTAAAAGTGTTGAAGAGAAATGAAGATTCCCCTCCCGAGAGCATTAGGAGCGGGGCTGGTTGTAAGGGTCTGAGGACTGCCTTAAACTCACACCCAGGACACAGGACCAAAAGCCGCTCTCTGCTTTACATATAAGAGCCAGTTGGGGTCTGTGGCCTCATGATCTCCTACACTCTGTTTTTAATTCTGGCCTGTATTCAGCAGAAGACTGCTGTCTTCTGTAGTGTGGGGGAAAAGAAAACCCTACTTTTTAAAAAGACCCCATGATGGTAAGTTCTCCAGTGCATAACGTTTGAGCACCATCTGGCTCAGGATATCAGAAGCAAACTGCCAAACAGCAAAGACAGCTATTTTGCACACTGAGTGAAACATGAGCAAACATCCACTTCTTTGCTCAGTGGACACAAATGTAGGTTCATATTTATAGTCTAAGCTAAAACCATATGTATCTATATCATTCAGTGGAGACATCCCCAGATCAAACACTGCCCAGAAATAGCTCACTGGGTAATCGATGTCTGGCCCAAAACCTGCACAAACGTATAGGCTGTGCAAAAGTTTGACCAAACAGAAGAATCGGTGACAGGAAGTTTACTGCCATCTACAGATTTCCTCTCACTGCTAAACGGAGCCAAGGATTTCTCCTTGAAAAATACAAGTGGACAAAATTGACATCCGTTGTTGGGTTTCATGGTGCTCCCACTGATGAAATCCACTTTAACAACCCGTGCACACAGTTAACTACCGCTCCAGAAGCAGGAAAGCATTGGCGCTCCTTACTTACAGATCCAGAGGACGCGATTTACAACAGGTCAACACCCCATCCCTTTCTGTCTATGGGACTAAATATATACAGACTGTAAGGTAAAGATGTACGGTAACATACTTTTTAAAACATTTTCCTCCTTATTAACCACTTTCCCAAGGCAGGCTTTTTACAGAGCTAATAACATCCAATTCAAACTGGAACGCCAGCTCAGGGGTCAAGCAGTGGCCTCGCGAAGCCGGGGGTTGATTTGGATGGAGACCTATTGGAGCGGAGCGGATGTGGCGGGCGGCCGAGGGCGCAGAGCGCGGCGGAGTTTGCCTGCGGGTGCGCAGACGTGGGGAAAACGCACGCCCGTGGTCCACCTGGTGAACACCCTGGCAACTTTATTTTGGGCAGAGCTGTCCAGGCAAACTTTTCTGATGCCCGTAGCCCGTGCCCGTAGCCCTCGCCCGAGCCCGGCCAGCAGCGGGGCAGGCTGGAGGGGCAGGAGCTGAGGGGGAAGGGCCGCTCTGCGAGTGGGCTGGGAGCGGAGACCGGGAATGCCCCGGGCAGGTCCCGCCGAGAGAGCACTTACCAGCCGGAGCGCGAAGAAGACGGCAAGCAGGGCGAGACAGGCGCCCATGATGATCAGCAGCAGGAAGATGATGAGCGGGTGCTGCTGGCTCATGCAGTAGTAGGACTCGTACAGCCAGTCCCGGGACCGCTGCAGCCCGTCCCCGCCGCCGCCCGCCGCCGCTGCGGCCGCCGCCTCGGCGCGGTCCCGCAGGTAGCGGCGGCGCCGCATCGCCTCTTGCCACATCGGGGCGGTTCGCGGGGCGCCGGCCGAGCGAGCCCGGCCTGGGCTGAGCCGCCCGCCCGCCGCCGCCCGCGTCCCACCCCCGCGCCGCCTGGGTAGCCGGGCTGCCGGCGCTCAGAGCTGCGCGCAGAAGCTACGGAGCCCGCAGAGCTAGTCGCCCCGGGCTGGGCGCTGACGCGCGGGCCGAGCGGCGGCCTCGGGGGCAGCTCTCCGAGCCGCCGCTGCCGCCACCGCGCGGGAGGGGGCGGGTGCGACAGGGGGCCCTCGGCCCGCCTCTCCCCACCCTGCGTCGCGCAGCCAGGCCTCCACCCACCGCCGCCCCCCGACGGCCGAGCTAGTGGAAGCCGGGGCCAGGCAAACAGGGAGAAACGCAGGAAGCGGGGGGCGGGGGGCACCGGCTGCGCCTCACCCGGGTATCCCCTCCTTCCGCCCTCCCACACTCAGCCACAGCGCGGTCCACCTCCTCCACACTGTCTCACAGACTGGGGGTTCCCACTCCCTGCCCCCCACTTCCCACTGTGCTGGGAGGGCTGCGGGGGCGCCTGGCCTCCTCTCCACTAGCTCCCAGCGCAACGGGGAAGGGTGCTCCCACCCTCCAGTGCCCCCAGCCTCTTGGTGGGATGCAGGAGTAGAGAGATGTTCCCATACTTTCCTCCTCTGTCTCTGAATAGGGCAGGGAGGAGATCGTCCATCCGCGAGTACCCCCTACTCAGAAGACAGCTGGCACTTCTCCTTTTCGCTAACTGGATGCACGGAAGTGGGGTTCTACTCCCCATCGCCACCCCACCTTAGTAGGTAAGGGTTTCCCAGCCACCCCTTCACTCTGAGCAATGGGGGTGGGCTTCTCACGCTCTTGCCCGCTATCCTAGAGGGCCGGGGCACTTCACTGAAGGGACAGAAAGGCCTGGGACGCTAGGAGTCCTCTTAGCCGAGAACAGCCCCCATTGCGCAGCGGAGGAGTGAGGCGGCTGCGACTGAAGGCTGTACCCCCCGCCACATTCGCGGGAGGCAGCCTCGATTGCAGCTTAAGTCACACTTTGGAGCTGCCGAGTTGGCTAAGGTTTTCCGTATCGGAGGTTTAGGGGGCGCCCTCTGGCCAGTCCCGGTCCAGTGAAGCCCCTTCTGCCTGGCGGGACCCGAGGGCTCTCCAAGGGAACGTGGGTTGCGGCAAACTGGGTGGGCTCTGGAATTCGCCCCCCCTACGCCACCTTGAGGGACTGGGCTGGAGTCTCCAAAGACCCAGTTGGAGCCGCGTGGGGGCAGCGTCCCCTCTCGCCGCGCCCTGGGTCTCCTCGCCGGTCTTCCAAAGGAGCCCACCCTTCTGGAGGATTTTTCATATCCCAGTGTTTCTGACCCAAAGATCCGCAAATTTCACATCCTCCCAAAGCCTAAGGAATCCAAGACACAGTGACCCCCCTCCCCTCTCTTGCCACCAGCAAACAGCTCAGGGGGGTAGGCACGTGTGGTCTCTTCCACTAGGCTACCAGCCCTCAGGACTGGGTCTCCTGAACTGTCCCGCTGACAGCCTAGACTGCCCGGTCCTCCTCCTGAGCAGGGACTCGTGATCTGGGGATCAGGACCCAGGCTCCGCAGGAAGAGGGGACTCGAGCCTTGGGTGGGGGGTGTATTTTTAGCAGCAGTCAATGCCTGTTCTGCCCAGAGGGTATGAAAGGCACAGCTCCGACACCCGCGGTGGTGGAGAAAAGCAGGGCGGAGACTGAGAAGAGCGCTTGGGCCCAGGGGCATGTCCGGACACTCGAGCTTGGCCCAGGGACATGCCCCACTAGGCTCCATCTGGTCCACAGCCTTCTTTCCTGCCCAGGAGAAAGAAGAAGAGGAGAAATAGGATGAGGAAATGGATGGAGGAAAGTCCCCCCAGTGTCTCCTGTTGTTTCCACAGCCCGTATCCACCTCCCACCCCCCTTCTGTTGAGTTAATTGTCCCAAGCCCCCACCTGCCTTGCCTTCCTTTTCTTTCCCAGCACCCCAGACCGTCAACTGTAATTCGGTAATGCTAATCTCAGTCTTTCCTGCTGGTGTAAACCCACCCACTGGACTCAGTTCTTTCTTTCTGACCGCAGGGTTCTAGGGTTTGGGTGGTCTGAGAGCAAGCTGCAAAGGCAAATGCCACTTACAAACATCCACAGACTAATCTCTCCTAAGAAGACACAGTTGAGTGGGAAGTTGGCCACAGTTTGTGCTGTGTGGATTCCCTTTATTTCTCTGTCTCTGCCCAAGGTCTTCCTGGGTTTTGCAAACCAGATTAATTTTAGACTGTAATAAAGAATTTAAAAAAACAATACTTATCAGACGCAATAGAACAGCAGTCTAAGAGACACAGGTTCAGGCAGCAACCTCAGCTGTGTTTCCCCTGACAAAGGGGAGGCTGCCGGGTACAGGCTCAGGTTCACGACTAGGTCCATTTTATGTAAATAAGGAATCCAAATCTGTACATGCCTGATTGGCCAGACTCTCACAGTCCTGATCAGTAGGCTTTATGTATCCTAACTGGGGGTTATGGGACAGTTTTGATGGGGGGGGGGGGGAGGCAGTAGTCCTTTGGTCAAAAGAGGAAACCAGGAAAGCCTTTATAATGGTTCTCAGGTTGGGTAAATGAGCAGGGTATGGTACAAGAAGCAAAGACTTCTGTGTGAAGTTCTCTTTCGTATACAGAGTCTGGGAGAAGCCCCGTTAGGCAACTGGCCGCTAGACTTTTGTACATAATATTTGGACCATGGGTGGACTATCTGGAGTCCATCTCAGAAGACAAATGCCTTCTCTTGATTCCCATCAAATGAATCTTTCTTCTCCGGGTCCACAGTTTGGGCAGAGCTGTGCATTTCCAGTCCTTTCCTGTTGGAGCAACATACTCATTCGTCTCCTCTCCAACTCTTGGTACTTCTTCACCCCTTGTATTGATAAATGTCTGCTTTCACCCACTCAAGAAGAAAGATAAAGTAAATCATCTGTAATGTAGGTGTCTGGAAAAAAGAACTGAAAGACTTGTGAGGGAAAAGTAAAGGTTTAATTAATTATTTTCTCCTTCAGTTCCAGCAGGGAAGTCTGATATTTTTAACTACCAGTATCTATACCACATGTATATGCACCGCATGTTAAAGGGGTGGCAAGACTTTTAGGGAATTCAGTAAATACAGGGGCAAACTATAATTAGAGAGACTCTGAACAGAGGGAATTTGAATTCTTATGACATTTTTATCACTTATTCTTTCATTAGTTCATTGAACAAATATTAATTTTTTTGACTACCATGTGCCAGATGTTCAGAGAAAAAAAAAAGTACCTGTGGAATTTCCAATGTGCTACTTGACCAAAGAAGGCTGCGAAAAACAACCCAAACAAAATTCAACATTCATCCCTATCTTCCCCCAACAATTTCAATCTCATCATCATAGAAAAAGGTTGTGGAAGGACTATAATATAAAAATCAAGGACATGTCAAGCTTTGCTAAGGTTTTGTTGGACTTTCTTGTTTGGTTTTAGCTTTGGTGCTTATTTTTATGGGGGCCTTTCTTGTTGCGTTATGTTTAATACAAAATAAAATGTGAGCTGGCACAGTCATTATAGTTATGCTAACAGTGTTTTTGAATTAATTGCACCAAGTTTGCCTTGTTAAAAGTCCAAAATTACTGGGGTTTTTATTTGAAAGAAAAAAGTAACAATAACCCAAAAGCAGCCTGCAGTAGAATGAAAACTGTCCTTTGGCACAAAGCCAGGAGTATGAAATACAGGCTCCTGCGAGTAAAGAACTTCCAAGGAGCCATCAGCTTTATTTCTGCATCTGTGGGGGAGCAGAGAGGATACACCAAGGGCAAGGCATGGAGAGCAAAGGGTCATCTCAGAAATTTACTCCAAATCAACTTATTTGTGACAAAATACACAAAGAAACCAACCATGGCCCTGGCTGGTGTAGCTCAGTGGAATGAGCACTGGCCTGTAAACCAAAGCGTCACTGGTTCAATTCCCACTGAGGGCACATTTCTGGGTTGCAGGCCATGTCCCCAGTAGGGGGTGTGTGAGAGGCAACCACACATTGATGTTTCACTCCCCCTCTTTCTCCCTCCCTTCCCCTCTTTCTGAAAATAAATAAATAAAATATTTTAGAAAGAAAGAAGGAAAGAGAGAGAGAGAAAAAACTACGGAAGCCTTAACTCGGCCTGAGGAAGTTCAAAGAGAAAGAGGGGGAGAAAGAGAATAAGCATTAGGAAGGAGACTATTTATTTACATGTTTATTTATTTATTTGCAACGCTAGAGGGCAGTCCTCCATCCTAAGGACCTAGCTGGCAGGCTGGCATATAGGAGGGTGACTTGTGCTGTTTCTCAGGACTCCACATTTGGTTTAAAGGTCTGCTGTCACCATCTTGAAATTCTTGGTCATTTTTTAACACAAAGTCACATTTTCATTTTTCCCTGGAAATTAGAGAGCTGGTCCTGCCAGCTGGTGACACTAAACAGGACTCCCATCTCTGCTTGCTGCACGCACAGCCTCCGGGGTGCAGGCCTGAGGACTTGAGCAGGCAGGGATCCCAGGCCACCTCCCCCCCACTAATCAGGTCATCTCTCACACACACCGTGACACACCTGAATGGTGATAAACCTGGCTTATAATCATGCTGCAGGACAGGTTTTTGAATCAGTAGCTCGTGCTTTAAAAAGAACTCGTCTTCTAGCTCCTATTTCAAATCCAGTTAGATTAGCTTGGTCAGTCAGGGCGGAATTAGGCTCCTCACAATGTCAAGATGCTCTGATTAAATAAAGGCGGCCGGCAAAGTGTTCCAGGACAGTTGTGGACATGTGCCACCCCAGAGCACTTTGTAAGGGCTGAGCACAGGGTATTTCTGTGTACTTATGTTTCTCTCTGGCAAATACATCACTGAAGTTTATATAATAAAGTATGAACAGTATGTCAACAGATTCATTATCATCATGAAATATGTCTTGTGTACCCAGATAACATTTACATTTTTATTGAACCAGACTCTGTGGATACAGAAACCACACAGTCATAACCAGCTTATGGCTCCTAGAAGTCTCATTAACTCTTTGAGCTCACTAAGGAGCTCTTTGAGCTCAGTTTTTGGAACATCAGAAGAAAGTGGCTGACTGTAATATATTCATTTTTTTCCCATCCAGGAGGGGAGTATCTCAATATGTCTTTGAAAGATACTACGTGCTCGACTGATTTGATAAATCACTTCTCAAGTGACAAAATGGGAATAAATATTTCATAGAATCTTCTTTTAAATCTGACTGCAGGTGACTTATTGAGATTGATGGTCCTGAGTATAAAAGAAGATGATACAAGTATTTTGGAACAGACCTTTCACAAAACCCTGCTGCCATTTTAAAGTTTGCTACCAGGACGCTTTTCAAAATCCCCTGAGATGCTGGAATTCCTTCCATGAAAACTGGGAGGAGGGAGAAGAGGTTAATGACTAATCAGTCTCCAGCACTTCTGCAGCCTTGTGAGAAATATTGATTTCCCTGCTCTTGCTCAGAGAATGGGATCTAAAAGCAATGACTCACGGAGCAGAGGTGTGTGCTCCGAATCTGTTGCTGGGGGAGGTATGGGAAAAGGGCGCTTAGTTAGCAAGCTTGAGTGGATAATTTAGATACCTTGAGTTTAGTTTGATATCCTTTTAGATGTCCCTGAAAATAGTTGGTGAAAGAATAAATTAATTACATTGTAAAATTGATAAATAATGTACACTAAGGAAAGAAAGTGGTCTCTATAAAAAGCAATGCTGAGACATAGTTCATGGATATTTTTACCCAATTCTGAGTTCATTCAATTAAGAAAAATTTGCTTAAGATTTTAAGTCACTCTACCACTGTTTGATTCATGATTTTATATTTGAATATGAAAATAAATTAAACTTGCTGCTTATGTTATTCTGCACTGTGGTAATAATTACCAATATTCTTATAATAGCTTTCTTAAAGTGCCGGGTTTTTGCTTTATCTCTGATGCCAATTGTAAATCTTTCAAGAAGTCACTAATGTCTCTGAGCTTCAGTTTATTTATCTATAACATTAAAAGAATGGGCCGACTATTTTAAGAATGTTTTCAACATGTTAATATTACCCTGGGCTGGGGAGACAAGGAGAAGGAAATCACATTGAATAAAATAAGTGAACTTTGCTCCACAACCCCTCCCGAAAAAAAGTTCGTTACATTGCACGTGAGCATTTGATAGGCAGTTCTATTTCCTTAGGTATAAATGCAACGAGGAGACTGTTTCAGTGGTGTGCTGTGGCCATTCAGTGGACAGGCACAAACTTATTTTTGCATTAAAGTGGTCTGTCTTCCCTCACTTGGGAAAGGCAGGAGATTTTTGCTTCTCTTGTTCGCTGTGATGTATCTCTATTCCTGACATTTGCAAAACACATAGTAAGTGCTTAATGCACATTTGCTAGATGAATGAATGAAAGTGTGACTGAAGATGTAAGGTAATGTCATCCTTTTCTTTAAAAAGAGGACAACTGACAAGTCATATCCGTGCAACATTTTAATTAGAGCTTTATTTGATAGAAACATTACCCAGGTCCTGAGGAGATTATACGTATATATAGATGTTTGCTATCGGCACTGTATTCACATTTCCAAAAAGCTCACCATGTTTTCCACTCCTAAAAAGGCAAACATCCAGGCTCATTTTGTTGTCTGTTTTTATAAAAGCATCGTAATTTCTATCAATATGGACAAGGATTTCTAAACACTGTTTTGTTCTTAAATAAAATGCTTAAATATGTAGATACACCATGACTACATTTTAATATAAAACTACCTGAGGAAAACAGTGTCGCAGTAATAAATGATATTTCAAATGGAGAATCGATCGGGCTGCTGAAGGAGACGGAATCTGCTTTGCCTGGCACCTGAGCCCCTGAGCTGCAGGTCCTCAACCCCCCTCCAGGGCCAGGTGCTGCCTGGGAAAGTGCTGGGTGGAGGTTGCTGAGTTCATGGGGCCAATTGCCTTAGATTAAATAACCTCCAAATGGCCAGATACGGTTAACGTACCAACTCCATCTAGACAGGCTGTGTTTACATTGTTACTGGGAAACGCTGAAGACGTTTTCACGCTCAGCAGGCTAAAGGAATAAAAAGGCAATCTTAATCTTAGATCCTCATTATTACACTACAGTCTAATAACTAATACATGAAAAACCTACCTGTCTTCCCTCCTGGGGTAGAGTTGCTCTTTGCTTCTAAATATATTCTCCCTGACAGCCAACAAATGGAGGGCTCATCTTTAAAAAAATACTTAGAAAATTTAAAGATCTTCATGTTAAACTATTGGAACTAAAATACAGAAAAAGGATATTAGGCATGGAGGTAGCTCAATGTTGATTCAAACTGCTTTGTAGCAAGTCTCATTAGAGCACCAAGTAGCCACTTTTCTTTAACATGTAAAGTTCATAGCTAGGTATCCAGTTACAGTAATGTACTTGTTTTTCTTATATGGCGGCAAAAATACGTAGTTATATTTAGTGTTTTTAAACTTGAAAACAATGAATACAGTTATGTCTTTTCTGGACAGTTTCACAAATCTAAGTTATAGGTCCCTTTTGTTAACTTTCTGTATTGGTGATGTAGGAAAAAATCCACTCGCCATCTTTACCTGCTTCCAATGGTATTTTGTTGGTAAGTTTAAGAGATAAAGGAGTTGTGAAGTGTGACAGACATTAAGAATCACAGTGTGAGCACGTAACCAAACCAGATTATTCCATTGATTCACACATTACCCACCAGACATCTTCTTTCATCTGCATTCTTCCTATGAGTCAAGTATTCTTGACCCAAATGCTATTCAGTGCTTTCCTTCTTTGGGGTCTAGTCAATGTTTCAGTGAATGACATCTAATCAAAACCACAAAATAGAATTCATAATTTTTTTTTTACTTAGTCTCGTACTTAGACACCTTACAGGGCCCAGAGATTAAGAGTGGGCCTTGGGTACTAAAAAACCAATTAGTGTAAACATTTGCATGAAGAAATGTTCTGCAACCACATGAGTGGAATCCTTTTCACATACACTGATCGACACAGCCAAAAGCAGGAACAGGTGCTGGTTCCACCCAACTCTTTAACCCAGAGGTTGTGGAATGAATAAACTCTAGGGAAGTTTGCCATTTTTATTCAAAACATTTAAAGGATGATTGCTTGTGCTTGTTCATCTTCCTTCTGATCATTGTCCCAGATTCATAAGTAAATTCCCATACAAGCACACTTTATTAAATAAAAGACCATTAGGGAAGGAACCACACCTGCTGAAGTGGTTTAGATCAAGATTAGAATCCATAGTCTTGCCCTTATTATTATTATTATTATTAATTCTAATACATATGTATTTCTGTAGTCATTTGAGTGGCCCTGCTTCTTTAACCATCTGGAAGCTTTTCTGTTTCATAATTGTCTGATGATTGATTAAAAAACTACCCACTTCCTGCCCTGGCTGGTGTAGCTCAGTGGATTGAGCGCGGGCCTGCGGACCAAACAACGAGGGTTCGATTCCCAGTCAGGGCATATGCCTGGGTTGCAGGCCAGGTCCCAGCAGGGGATGCAGGAGAGGCAACCATACATTGATATTTCTCTCCCTCTTTCCTTCCCTTTCCCTCTGAAGATAAATAAATAAAATCTTTAAAAAAACTACCTACTTCCTAAGAAAAATTACTGAATTAATGACAGTCCTCTGATTGCTCTACTTTAAATAGTGCTTAATTAAAAAGTTAGTTCCAACTGTTAGGGAAATAGGTGGGAAATTTCAGTTATCTAATAGTGGGAGACAGAAACTAAAAATAATTAAAATATAATTAATTTTAAGGGACTGATGAGCACATGAGAAATCTAACTTGATTATCAGAAATGCACTTTAGTCTTGGAGGCTACGTTTTCAAAATGGCATTGAGGAGTTGAGATCAGAGCGCAGGTGGCACCCAGCGCCGGACGTGGGAGTCAGAACCAAACGGACTGCAGTGCACGGTTTGCTGTGCACAGCTTTACCCGCAGAGCTTAACCTGGAAGAGTGGCGTTTCACTGGGGCACAGCGCAGTCACAGATTTGGTCCTGTGGCACTCAGATGTGAGACAATGTCACTTCTTTGTTTTTCTTTAAGTGATCTGAACTTTTTCATCAGCCCCATTCCTGCCGGCCAGGAGGAGAGAACCACTGAGGGCAAGGTAGTCTCCGATCCTTAACTGAACGGCCTAACGCTAAATTTACTGTAGGCATAATAAAAACAACCTCTTACAAGATTATTGCCATTATAATAAAATCCATCGAATGATTTTGAAAATATTTTTACTTTAAAAGTATTTTAAATCTGTTTTTATTACTTGTTTAGCATATTTTGTACATAAACTTGGGAAATGATAAAGGTTCTTTGACAGTATCTTGAATGACATTTTAAAACAGTAGTCTAAAAGTTCTGATTCCTGCAAAGGAAGAATGACTGTATTGGAACAGCCCTCTGCAGATCCACAGCAACTCACAGCAACTCTGGATCCATACACGCACGTGTGCAGGCTCGCACACGGCCCCTCCAGGGGAAGGATGAATTATGACTGACTTCTCACAAGACACTGTGAGGGTCAGAAGATAATAGAATAATAGGGTGATGTCCTTAAATGCACACACAGTAACTGAGAATTCTGCATAAAGCAAAACACAAATTTGAAATACAGAACTTTAAGAACAAGTCTGAAAAAATTAACCATCAGCAGAACTGCACTATAAGAAATGAAAATGGAAGCTTTTCAAGCTAAAGAAAAATGACATCAGGTAAAACACACATCTTAGTTTATCTAAAAGAAAACAATATTTACAGTAAAATGATCATATCAGAAAGTGAAGTTGATAGCATATACTTTATAAAATTTATAACAAAAGCAAATGACAGGTAAGTAAATTAAATTATGACAGTAGCGAAAAATATGTGGGTAGGTTAAATTATACCTTGGAAGCTTTTGCATTCTATGTGAAGTAATACTTATTAGGTTAAAACAGTCATTGATAAATCATCATTGCATATTTTAATTTTTAGAATAACCACTAAAAATTTTGAGGTACAGCCAAAAAGTCAACAGATGTGTTGAATTGGAATTTTAATGGCAGTAGACTCATTCCTATAGCAAAAGAAGACAGGAAGAGACATAACACAAATAAAAGCCATGTAAAACAAAAAGAAAATAAATTGTGAAATAGTAGAACAATGCCCGACTCTATCAATAATTGCCTTCAATACATACAGACTAAACACTCCAATTAAAAGGCTAGATTGGAATATCATACAAACAAAGATGTGATTATACACTAAAGAAAAATATCACTTTAAATATAAAGTCACAGATAATGAAATGTATGGGGATGGAAAAATACACCCCATGCAAAACTAAGAAGAAAGGAAATTGGTATAATCATTTTAATTTCAAACAAAGTAGAATTCAAGATTAAGGGTATTATCAGAGATAATAAAGGATATTTTTAAATATTAAAAGATTAATTTCACCAAGAACAGAGACTAAGTAGCCCCAAATTTAGCTTAATACTGGTCAGAGTCCTAAATGTAAAAGTTAAAATTGTGGAGCTGCCAGAAGAAATTGTGTGAAGATACCTTTAGGTCTTATATGTAGACACCAATTTTTAGGTGGCAAATGCCTGTAACATAAAAGTAAAACATTGATAAGTGGAATGTTATTTTTTTTATTGTGTTCCAAAAGTTTCTACTTAAAAATAATAAATCAAACCATAAGATGGGAGATATTTTTAATATTTTGAATTAATTATTTTATTGTTGTTGAATTACAGTTGTCTGCAATTTACCCCCACCCCAGCCAAACCCACCTCTGTCCCTCACTTCCACTACCCCGCCTTGGTTTTGTCCATGTGTCCTTTATAGTTGTTCTTGAAATCCCTTCCCTTCAAGGTCTTGGATCTAGAATTTGTAAAGAATTCTTATAGCTCAGTAAGAAGAAGAAAACAACCTATCAAAAAATGGGTGAAAGACTTGAACCAATGTTTCACAAACAAACTATGCAAATGGCCAATAAGCAAAGAAAGTGCGTTCAATATCGTTAGCAATGAAGTAAACTAAAATGACATCCATAAGAGGATAACATTTCATACCACTTTACTTGCTAAAATCAGATTTGAACACCAAACGTGAGAGTAGCTATGAAGCAATTGAAACCCTCATGGATGTGAAATGCTCTTTGGAAAATATTTTGTAACTCTCTGATAAATTTAAACTGGTACCAGCTCTATAATCCAGCAATCCCATTCTTAGGCACTAAGCAATGAGAAAGAAAATACCTCAGAAATGTCTTGAACAATAATGTTTATAATAGATTTTACCATAAATTGCAAAAACTGGAAAAGACAACAGCAGCATGAATGAATCTCAATAACCATGAGCAAAAGAAACCAGACACAAAGAGAGTACACCCTGCATGATCCCATATCTTGAAGTTCAACAACAGGTAAAGTCACAATGCCACAAATCAAAACAATGGTTGCTCAAGAGAGATGGAATCAACTGGAAAGGGCTGTAAGAGGCCTTTCTGAGGTGACAGAAGTGTCCTCTGTCTTATTGGGTGTATACATTGATCAAACATCATTGCATTGAGTGCTTAAGATCTGGATGGATGATATGTTGGAATATTTATAGAGAAATAAGATAAAATTATGCCAAAACAAAAAACCAAATATAATTAATATATTATTTGAAGGATTGCTAAATTTTGCAGTGATCTATGTATCTATTGCAAGTTGCATTTATGATATGTATTCATCTTGAAATTTCTTAGTAGTATTTTTTCCTATGTTTTATAAATGTTTGTACTTTGAAAATCACATAGTGTGCCATTTTAACTTCATGTTGAAACTTCTGGTCTAAAATCATTATAACATGGGTAGGAAAATAATAGTAAAAGCACTGCATTTAATATATGATGTGTAAAAGTAAAAATAAAAGTAATTTTCTTGTACTTATAGATAACAAAATAAAAGGGAACAATGTAATAGATATGATGCTGAAACACAAAATAGTAACAATTTTCAATAATAAAGTTCCTATTATATTAAATATTCCTTCAATAACTCTATGTGAAAGTAAATATTTAATTTAGTTGAGCTAGGTAATGGCATAGAGTAGGAGTGTTTCAAATAATGAAGTTGCAGGTCTCTCTAGGAAATGCATGACTCAAGTCATTAGACTTCAAATCCTATAGATTATCTCCCTAATTTTCTGATCTATTTTCATTCTTTTCTATAGTATTCTTCATTCCTCAGTTTAGCAAAGTCACTGTCCAGAGTCATGGAATCCTGAATATAGGGACCTTCTTTTTTCCAGAGGTTTGCTTCTTGAGAGCCTCAGAAACCTATTTCAGTTAGGGAATTGAGTGGGAGAAGATCCTTTGCACATAAACCTCAGGCAGCAGCCAGCTCAGAGGAGCAGCCCAGTCCACTCAGAGTGCACCCAGCAAGCCCATGCCACCCTCCGATGCTCAACACAATACAAACACAAATTAAACTGGAATAATTATCCATGACTGTCCATTCATGATGCTTTCCTGGAAGGCTAACCACACACAGGAGGGATCTTCCCCCGCTCATTCTTAAAAGGAGGTACAGGGGTGTCATGAGTCTTCTAAATGGTTCCTTTATGGTCACTTTCATTAGAGACATTTTCATAAATGCACAGGTGAGCCTAGGAGTGTAACTGCTCTATGGGTTTATGGACTCATCCCATACCTTGAGCCACAGTTTTTTAAATGATTTCTTTATCTTATATGTCTTATACATATTAGTTTATGTTTTTGAACCACTTTTTCATTCCATTAATCTCATTCATTTACAAAATGTTTTAGTTATTTTAGCTCCATATGCACTTTAAAATATCAGAGGAGTTTGGGTCCCTGTAATAACTCTTCTTTTTCAAAATTTACATACATATTTTTGTTCATTCATACTTCCAAATCAGCATTTAAATGGTTTTGTGAAGGTTTTTAAGTATTTTCTTTAGATTTTAAATGGACTGCATTAAACCTACTAATCACAATAAAAAGAAATGACATGATTTTTTAGAGTCGTTCTGTTTATGTGCACATGCATTTCATAATGTCCACCTAAATCACACATGAAACAGATCCCTGACCCTTTGTCTTTAAAGAATATAATTTGTTAATGTCATAGAAGTTTGACATTTGAAAAGCCACACGATTGATCTTAGAACAGCTAGCATATAAGTTTTTTTTTAACAGCATGTTCTAGGTCACCTGAGTATATCTGTGTGACCTGTTATAATCATTCAGTTTACTTCATGTGATTCAGAGAACTCGAAAGTCAGCATATATTCCACAACCACTGAAATGATCATAATTCATTTTCTTGGAATGGTGTGTCTAGTTTTATAACCTGACAGAAAAATCACAGAGAACTCAGTGTCCAGGAAAGGCAGAAAATTTTCCACTAGATATCAGAAAATGAAGAGTCTCTCTTTATAGATTGTATAAATAACCCTTAATTGTGCAATTATTTGGATTTGTCCTTTCTATTTTAAATTTAATAACACTTTTCATCATTAATTTTTATGACAGATAATACATATTTGGGAAAGTTTATGGACTTAGGATATGAAGTTATAAAAATGGGAAAATGGAGTGCATCAAAAGTAAAGTTGCCTTGTTAGCATTTTGCTATGAGTAATGGTGCCAACCATCAGACATTACTCAAACTGTAGGTCATAATTAACTCTCCGTGCCTTGAAGAAATTGGTACTGCAGAGGCAAAGCTCAGTCATCACTGAATTATTTGTTGACTAATATCAGCCCTGGAATTATGGGGAAAGTGATTTATTATATACTCATCGAATGTTGCCAATGAAGAGGGACAGTGACACCATGTAATTGAGTGAGACGTGAAGGTGATCAAGGCAGATGCAGAGTTCAGCTTGCCTCAGCTCACCACAGCCATTCCAGCCCATTAAAATGATTATCAATGAACATTTGCTGGCTAGATTTGCTACAAGATCTTTGACTAATACCCCTTCCCAAGAGGGCTAACCTAAGTCTTCTTGTGTGAATAAAGTTGGGCCAGGGTTTTTTTTGTCTGAAGTCTATGCAACACTATTTCCCCAGAAGAATTTGTGTAGAACCACTAACAATTACAGAGAGAAGAAAATTTTGCAAGCATGCAGGGTGATGACAGTCCTGAGAAGATAACAGCAGATAGAGAGGGGAGGAGGGAAAATTCAGGGACTGAGCAATAGAAGTATGGCCGAGAGAGTGCAAAGGGGAAATTAGAGCTGTGCAGTTATTTCCACTTCTTCCTTTCTTCCTTGTTTTTCGGTGGCCAAGCAGTTCTCGTAACTTGCCTTACCCCTATGCCACCTTCTGGAAAAGGTTTGGAGCATTTTCCAGATACTATGCACAGCCCTCCAAGGACATCTGGAGGGAGAGTCACATGTCAGCCTGACTTAGGAATTAAACATAACACTATTATCAGTAACATCATTCTTACATGTTGTCCCTGTTGGGGATGAGTTTGCTCTTTCAGAAAAAGTAGTGTTATAAAGAAAGAACAGAAAATAGAAAAGAAGAAAAGGAGTGAGATATCCTGAGAAAGCTGGACAGGACCAAAAGAGAAGGTGACAAAATTTAAAACAACCGTGTTACAGAGAATTTGTGTTCCCAAGAAGAAATGACCCAAGCAAGAGAGCTGCACATGAACAGCTCACGTAAAGACAAATCTGTGTGTGATTACCCTGTGGAGCAACGTGGAGGGTGTGATGAGGACAGAGAGAGGTGGTGGAGTTTGGACACTGCCACTTTGGAGAGGACGCATGGGTCAGTGGCAGGTCACGAGCTCTGGAGTTAAGCAAACATAGACTCCATACTGGTGGCTTGACTATTTGTGAAGGTTCGGGCCATGCCTTCACCTCTCTGGACTCCGTGGAAAAAGGATATGCTCGGTCACACCACCTCCTGGGTTGTGATGATTAAGTAAGTTAATGTGTATATGAAGACTATTTGCTCATCGGACCTCCTCTCCTGTCCCTTTCCATTAGAGGAATGTAGAGAATTAATTAGGCTTGCACAAAACTGTGAAACCACTGTTCGAATGCACCCTCCACATCCTCTGCAGAGTGAAGAGGATCCAGGCCAGTCTTTCCTGCTCTTGCAGGGTCACTGCCATGGGTATTTAGAACCAACTGCCACAGGAGCTCTGTTTGTAAACTTGATGAAAGCTGTATCTCAGGTCTACCAAGAGGGAAGTGTGTCACCCTGGAAATGGAAAACAGACAATGCCTGTGACAAGAATTACGATTTTTTCGTCTGAAATCCAAAGATGGCTTTTAGCATATCACATTTATAAAATACATTTATTTCTTTCTAATTTTAAATTATCTCAGCCATGTAAGGCAACCCAAATCCCTTTAACACATAAAAGTTATTTTTAAAGTATACTGTCATTTCCTGCTGAAAGGAAATGGTAAGATCCTACTAGAATAAAATGAGAAGGAAACACATTCGAGGCAAAGAATGAATACATTTTGTGCATTTCCTGATTAAACACAGAATTGGGTGTGCCTGTCTGCATAGGTAAGCTACATAAATTAATGCAGTCCCAAGCATGAAATGAACTGGAACTAGAAAATCTCATGAAGCAGGTATGGAAAAATCTTTTGATTAGTTCATCCTTTTATTTTTCCACCATAGCAGCTTGTGTTTTTGGCAGTATAGAGATATAGTGGGCCCTGGGCACTGAGAATGCATGAGCTGTGCTATGCACAGGTATCCTGGGAAATCAGGAGTTGGCAAAGGCATATCGTTTTTGCTTGTGAAGGTATCACTGACCTTTACTATGTGTGTGTGTGTATATATATATATAGCATGTATACTAAATATATAGCATATGTACCAAGTCAGCACAATTTTTGATATTTGTGCAAGTAGGATTTTTTACGTTTTAATATTTTATTCTTCAGAATTTTACTAAAGAATTTAGTAAATTTTAGTATTGTACAATACACCTTTTGCCTTATTTGTAAAATAAGGGAATGTATAATCTGTGAAATTTGAACATTTCACCATCAATATTTTAATACCTTTCCTCCATGTGTATTAAACTATTCATGTTTTCTGTTCCTTCTTGGTCTATGTTATTTATGTTTTCCACAAAGTGTGAAAGCAGCTTCCTCAGCAGGTGAGTATGCTTGGCACAGGAGATGTTTCTAAAATAATTTAAAGAAAAAACAATTATCCCTCCAGGGTGGAAGGGATCCAGTGTAATTAACTTCAATAAGAGTGTGTGGCTGGTTTCCCCAAGGGATGGTGATTGAGACAGAGATTACTATTAGTCACTACTTCTTGCTGGTTTGAAATAAGCCTTGGTGGAGTTATCAGAGACTTGGCTAAGGAGACATAGTCTGCCTGTCAATGTGTGCATTCTGTGTCTGGGAGCTGGCTTAGATCTGGGAACTATCATCTGGAACAACTTCCAGTGGCGAATGAGTTAGTCCAGATTTTCCACAAAGAGAGCTTAATGCCACAGGTAATTCGCAGGGAGAGGTACAAGGTTAAGTGGGGAGAGGGAGAAGAAAATGAGGCGAAGCGAGGAAAGCAGTGAAGCAATGCCATACACATATGGTCCCTGGAGGGAAGGATTGGATCTCAAGCTGCCCACAGAAGGAAGAAAGTGGCGGTGGTGCTGCTGCTGGTGCAAGCTGGTGAGGGATTCACCCAAGAAGTTTTTACCATCACCCTTTTCTCACTATTCAAGATTCACTCCGTGGGTAGTTAACTGGCCTCAGTCCCAGGTTGTCCCTCAGCGACTGCCCCAGTGATGACCTCAGATCCATGCCTTGTGGTGTGGCATTTCGTCAAGGGCTGAAATTGGGAGAGAGGCATAGCATGGATTCGGGGAGCTCAGCAAAATCGGTGGAGGAGGCAGCAGCACCTTGGAAGGAAGCGGACAGTCAAGGGATTATGAGACAACAGTTTGTCTCTCTTTTTCTTCCTGAGCAAGGAGAAAAATGTGGAGCTCCCAGTAAAAAAGCAGTGTACACTTTACAGCATAGAACTCATTCCTAGGAGAAAAAGAAAAAGACCTGGCACACCAGTAGAGAGAAAAGAGATAAAATGGTAATGATAATAAAAGATATAACTAAGATACAAATTCCTTATTTGAAGATCACTGTTAAGCCAACAATAAAAAGACAAATTATTTAATACAAATGGGAAATGAACGGTGAAAAGCAGGGCTTACAAAAATCTAGATATTTAAAAAATAACCACATGTAGTATTTCAATTATTACACAAATAAGTGCAAATTAAAGCAATAATATGGTAGTTTTTAAAAAATCACATGGGCCTATATCTTAAACTGATAAAATTCAGTGTTAGGAAAGGTAAGGGGGAATAGGCAGTCTCATGACTTTTTGGCAGAAGTTCACAAATTGAAATAGTTTTTTGAAAGGAAAATCTGATTTAAAATTTGCACATGCTACCTAAAACAATTTCCTACAGGTATATAAGTACATAAGTATTATGTATAGAGATTTTTGTAATAATACTTTTGTGCTATTAAAAACTAGAATGTTTTTTTTTTTTAGAGGGGACTTCCGCCAAGATGGAGGCATAGGTGGATGTGCTGTGCCTTCTCACACAACCAAGTTTAGGGATAACTAAATATTAGCAACACAAAACACAGCCAGAACATGGAAAATTGAACTTTTCGGAAGTCCGTTGACAACAAATTCTGCAGCCTGACCGGTAAGGGGCGAAACCAGTGGCTGGTGGAGCGGGACTGCACAGGAGGACTCGGTCAGACGAGCTCAGGCGCAGAATCCAGAAGCAGAATCCAGGCGCAGGGTTGGACCTAGTGAGCGACCCAGCGAGTGACCAGGCGAGCGACCGGGGAGGAGACAGCAAGGAAGCGGTGCTGCGTGTTGACTGGGGTCGCCTATTTGTGCGCGAGCAGACAGGCCAGGGAGTGGGCTGTTTGACCGGGGCCCGGCGTCCCCGCGGCAAGCGGCAGTAGAGGGCACCGCCATCTCCCCGCTCTGACCACGCCCCCACATACAGCGTCACAACCCAGCGACCTGGGAGTCCAAGGCGCCGCTTCTCACACTTAAAGAGCCAGAACAGACCAAAAATGTCGCAAATTCTCAAAATCCCTGAGCCCATAGACCTAAGCGATGAAGAAATAGCAAAACTCTCAGACGCACAGTTTAAAACACTGGTCATCAGGATCCTCACAGAACTGGTTGATTATAGCCACAAATTAGAGAAACATATGAAGGCGAAACTAATTGAAATGAACGGAATTGCACAGGAAACCAATAGCGATGAAAAGGAAACTGGGACTCAAATCAATGGAGTGGACCAGAAGAAAGCAAATAATGGCCAAACAGAAAAGAGTCAGGAAGCAAGAATTCAAAGAAATGAGGAGAGTCTTAGGAACCTCCAGGACATCTTTAAACGCTCCAATATCTGAATTATAGGGGTACCAGAAAGGGGAAAGGCACAGCCACCAGTGGAAAACTTACTTGCACAAATAATAAAGGAAAATTTCCCCAATTTGGCAAAGGAAATAGACTTCCAGGAAATCCAGGAAGCTCAGAGAGTACCAAAGAAGTTGGACCCAAGAAGGAACACACCAAGGCACATCATAATTACATTAGCCAAAATTAAAATGAAGGAGAGAATCCTAGAAGCAGCAAGAGCTAAGGGGACAGTCACCTACAAAGGAGTCCCCATCAGACTGTCAGCAGATTTCTCAAAAGAGACCTTACAGGCAAGAAGGGGCTGGAAAGAGGTATTCCAAGTCATGAAATCCAAAGACCTACAACCAAGATTGCTCTATCCAGCAAAACTTTCATTTAGAATGGAAGGACAGCTAAGGTGCTTCTCAGATAAGATCCAAATTCCAGGAGTTCATCATCACCAAGCCCTTATTATATGAAATGTTAAAGGGACTTATCTAAGAAAAAGAAGTTAGAGAAACATGAACAGTGAAAGGACAACAAACTCAGTTATTAACAACCACACCTAAAACGAAAGCAAACTAAAAGGACAGCTAGATCAGGAGTGGAAACATAGAAATGAAGATCTCGAGGAGGGTTAGCAACAGGGGAGTGGGAGGAGGAGATGGGGGGAGAAGGTACAGAAAATAAGTAGCATAGACAGTAGAAAGAAAATAGATGGGGGGGGCAAGAATAGCATGGGAAATATAGAATCTAAAGGACTGGAGACACATGGTCATAAACTAAAGGGGGGTAATGGTGGGGATGGGGGGGTAGGGTGGAGGGGAATGAAGGGGGGAATAGAACAACTGTAACAGCATAATCAATTAAAAAAATAAAAATTAAAAAAAAAACTAGAATGTTTTAAAACCCAGAGTAATATTAACAAATAAACATAACCAAATTAGGGCATGGGGTAATTCAGGGTACTTTTTGATTCAGATTTAAAAACACATCACAAAGCCACGGTAAACTAAGGACTAGGGCATGTCTTTACTGGTACAAGCTTAAAATTGTGAGAAGACATTTAAATATCTCAGAGTGCTGAAGGTAGTTTCATGAACAAGGGGAAATAGGGATTCCTTTGTCTTCTACATTCAAAATCCCTGGAGAACACAAAGGAAACTGTTGAGTACAATTAACTTTGCAGAATGGCTGTGGGAACCTTGGGGCAGTGGACAGCAAGGGGAAATAGGACTTGAACTCTCACTACGGTACCTTTCTTTAGTGTTTGAGGTTTTTGCTGTCAGATAGTATTATATTTCTTTAATAAAAGAAAAAATAACTAAATCAAAGAATGCATGAACATCTTACCCTTCATTGGATTTCAAAGTATAAAATGAAATGAAAGACATCGCAGAAGAAAACATCAACAGATTTTAATTTAAATTTACTTATCATTGAAATCATAAAACAAATAAAAGCCAAATGACAAACTTGAAGAAATATACTCAATATCTATGGTAAGTGCTATAAGCTATTTTTGTTCACCTAAAATTCATATGTTGAAACCTAATCCTCTATGACATTGTATTTAAAGGTGGGGGCCTTGTTGGGTGATTAGTTCGTGAGGGAGCAACCCTCATGAATCAGTTTAACACCTAGAGAAATCCCTTGCCCCTTTCATCACGTGAGAACACAACAAAAATACAGCCTCCTATGAACCAGAAACCAGGTGCTCATCAGACACTGAACATAGGTACCTTGATCTTGGACCTTCCAGCCTCTAGAACTGAGAAATAGATTTCTGTTTTATATAAGCCACCCAGACTGTGATATTTTGTTATGGCAGCCCAAAGACACTAACACAATAAGCTATTAATAGACATCGATAGATAGATAGATAGATAGATAGATAGATAGATGATAGACGCATCTAGAGGTCACTGAGTATAAGAATAACATGATATAAACACTCAAAAGTTAGGCCTAGTGATTGTGGTTCAATACAATTATATAACATTGGGAAATTAGTCTATAATTTTAAGTGTATAATTAGAATATTAGTTATATTTCAAAGTTTAAGTAAATACACAATTAAATGTATTATCACTAATAAACTATGACTAGTAATGTTATAGATTACTTTTATTACCTTATCTTCACATTTCTGTTCATATTTTCTAAAATGGCTATGTATTCCTTTTATAATATATTTTTAAATCCTAAAAATTACTAAATAAAGCATTCTGAAATTAAGTCAAGGATTAGAAACAATGACAAGAATATTGCTACAAATAATGCCATTCCATCTAAACATATCAGGGTGTTGCTTCAAGTGTTCATTGTGAATCAAGAAGAAATAGATCATTTTTTGACAAGGCTCACAAAACTCCTGATAACAACTTTCAGAAATTGAGATCTAGTTTAGCAATTAATTAAGCAAAGTTTGAGATTCTTTTGGGGAAATCTTCAAGTGTATAAGATAAGGAATTTTACTGTTTACTACATTTAAATCTGAATGTAATCTATACCCAGCTGCCCAGCAGAAGTTAAGCTCACTCTCTAACAGTGAAAGGGAATGAGTTAGAAATAATGCTCTTTTAGTTCTCAAAACTCTTTTTTAGTAAAAATTCAGAGATGCCCTCTGTGATCTGAAACACATCAAGACGAATCATTGGGCCCTCCCCTGGAACATCTATCTCCATGTGGAACAGGATGAAAAGACCCGGAAAAAATAGGATACACATAATTTCTTCGTTCTGAGATCCTCTGGAAGCAGGGCTGCACCTATAAAATTTTATTTAATAGAGCAAGATTATGACTTGCTCCCTTTCCAGTCTTATTGCCTTCTCTGCTCTTATTAAGTAAGCACGCAGAAGAAATATTTTATCTGAGACCATTGACAGTTCCTCTCCAGTCACTTTAGGTTTGGCTTCAGTAAGAACAGATTGAACATACTTGTACTACATCAGCAACCTGAATCATGATAAATACATTTTTCATTTTTGGATCAGGATAACTTATAAAATTGCTTAATCTCATTCATTTCCTATTGACCCAGGAATCAAATGTGTTTACCATCCAGTAACAATGAGTTAGTTAATTGTGAGAATCATAGGATTACTCTTTCTTAATCCTTTATCCCAGAGAGAATATACGGATATTTAAGTGATATATTTTTTATCAAGTCAACTCCACAAGTTCTTTTTAGTTTAGATATAGGAAGCAGTATTGATGTCCATGTAAATATTTATACATGGGCTAATATATTACATAAATTTAATATTTGAGCTTACATTTTATAATGGTTTTATTAACAAAGCACTAGGATTCTTTTGATTCTATATTGTCACTCTCTTACTTAAAAATTGGTTTGAAAAAAAAACGAGAGATAAAGAAGCTGTCATCCCTCAGACAGGTAAAGCACAGGCAGGTTGGTGTATCTTTAAAGGCCCAGGCTGTGAGGAGGTGTGGTCTGTCAGCAATGTGTCAGGAACCAGGAGCCACTGCATGCTCCTCTTGCTCGGGTAAAGGGCATTGCAAGGTGAGTCTCTGCATTTCCTTCTGCATCTGGGTGGCCATCTGCAGAGCATTTGGCTTTCCACTTGTCACTGGCTCAGACTTAGCCACCGAGTCCTGAAATCATATCGATGGTTCAGGCTTCAGCGTGGATGGAGACCATTTAGGTTAGGTTGTAGTGGTGGAGGAAGACCTTATGGTTCAGAAAATTGTTGGTTTTGGAGAGTGTGTTGAGAGAAGGAATGAGTTCTTTAAGAAGGCATATGGAAACTGAATAGATATTTTTGGTCTTTCTGGAAGAGTAATAACAATTTTCTAGTCTATAATAATTCAAAGTCATTGCTAGCCACAATGTAAAATTCAGGTAAAGAAGGTGCATATAAATTAAATTCTAAATAGCCTTTGTCCATAACATTAATATCTTATATAGTTTAATTAGGCATGTATGTATAGTATGCACATTTTAAGCCAGGTTTTATAGAAGCAGAGTCTGAGATGGAGATTCTTGGGAGAGTTATTTAATGAGTGGCAGCTCTCAGATGAGATGGTAAAGAAAATCAGGCTAGGCAAGGAAAGAAAGCAGACTAGGAAATGATCCAGATTCTAGAGTAAATTCAACTGGATCCATCAGTTATATCACATAGTTATTCTGTATTAAGCAAGGAGGCTAGCCTTGGTATACCATGGCAGTTGGCCATTGGTTGCTAATTACCTCTACCTGCTAGGGGCAGGGGGACACTTCACCTCCAGGCAAAACACCTGAGAACAGGGCAACTGTGATGTATTAGCTGCCAAACTCACCATTACAATGTAGTATTTGAGGCTACAGGACTTTCCAAGCACGGCTAGTATTTTGCACATTACAAAATGCAAGTTCAAGTTAGACTATTCCAGTACTTCACCCTTGCTTTTCTGCACACTCTTTTCTGATGGTTTACTTCTGAAGCCAAATTCCCCTCACAGTTGGTTTCTGCTTTGGTCCTTCCACTGATTACAGACTCCATTCCTTTGAAAGCTAAGACATCAATCTCATAATTTAATGAACTAATCCAAGTTCTTACATTCATGAGTGAAGAGTAGAGGTATATTCTCTGAGAATGTGTTCTGGTTACTATGGCTAAGTAACAAAGTACCCCCATACTT